>NW_026991718.1:11898037-21898037 GCF_029215605.1 Mirounga angustirostris | reverse complement strand
GCCATTAACTTTGACTCTTCTGCCCTCTCCACCCACCTCCATGCCAGCACCAAATCCTGTCCATCCCCCCTTGGGCTCTCCCTGGCATCCACACTTCCTTCCCTTTCCCATCTCCATTCACCTAAACCTAGCTCTCAGCTCTGATGGTTGTAGTAGCTTCCTGGCTAGTTTTTCTACCCATAGTCTCTCTGTTCTTTAAAACAGGTTAACTTGGGAGTCAAGACCCATCTCCGTTATAGCTTTCTCAACCATCTGAACTGCTTTAGCTCATCTTGCCTGTTCTAGTCACTTTAGCCAGTATATCTTATCTTGTCAGGTAATATCTATCCTATTGTTATTTAGTGTTTCACATTTTTTACCTAAATGGGAAGACCCTAGAGCTCTTTCTTAGCCCCTGACCTGAGTTTGCCCAGGACCAGCCAGGACCCCTGGTGTTGCACCCTGGCATTCAATATAAGTGCTTCTGATTCCTCATTGTCTCACCTATTTGGTCTGGCTCACTTCAGACCTCTTCTTTATTAAACAAGGAAGGCCCTTCACCATAAAGCAGAGAACCCAAATTCCAATGCCTAGAGGGGCCAGCAGGTCATGAAATGGGTGAGGTAGGCCAAGTATACAATGATACGGTGATGGGAGATGGCATCTAGATCCCATGTCCCCAGTTAGAGGGGTTGCTGCTACTCGGTCCTCCTTCACTGCCACTGGGCCAGGTATAACTAGATTTTCCAGCTTTTCAAAAGAAACAAATTTGGATTTTTACGGGAAATTTCCCAACTTTTAAAACACTGTGTAAGCCAAACAAAACATGACTGTAGGCTAAATTCAGCCTGTAGGTAACCCTGGACATAAAGGTTTCCTGCTTTGTAATTATTCTTGACATGGCAGCAACACTTTGGACTGGAGGTTTCTAGTTACAGTTGTGTCAGTAACAAGCTGTGTAACCTTGGGCCTCAGTTTCCTCATCTGTACACGAAGGATCCTATTAAATGATCCCCAAAACCTTTTCAACTTGGTAATTCTGTGGCTCCTCAGCTTATCCTAAAGGGTGGGGGAAATGCTGTTTAACTGAATCGTCTGGTTAATGAGATTTACTATAAAAACACACTGAACATAGATTACCACATTTCAAAGAACTAGAATACAATAAGGCATTGGTTAACTGAAATTCTCCAGGGTTAACTGGAAAAATCCCCTTTTCATCAAGCTTATTGTTGAAAGACTTTCTGAAGTACCGGAGTTCAGTTTCCTGCCTTTCTAAGCACAGGAGATGCGGCAGTGCTGGGCGAGGGGAACTGATGAGTCAATGTCTGGGGATGGCTCTGCCAACTGGGCTAACAGGGGTGGCCGCAGGGCAGGCCAGGAGCTACTCATGGTCTGGGACCCCTGGCTGAGGCCAGAAGATAACTACACTGGGGCCTCACCAGCTTCTTTGCAAGACTTGGACCCTTGGGTTTAACATCCACATTGGGAGCCTAACCTCACCCATAAGCTGGGAATTAGTTGAAAACCCACCCTGTCCAGAATGAGTGTTGAGGCTGAATGCCATGACACCATCCAGAGCTCCTTCCCACCAAAAAGAGTGAGCTTTGCAGCCCAACACATCTTAGTTGGAATCTAGACTCTTCCACTTTTTAGCTGTGTGACTTTAGGCCAATACCCTAACCTTTCTGAGCCTTAGTTTCCTCATCCATAAATTGGAGGTAACAATGCTCTCTCTCATAAACTTGTTACAAGGACTGGTAAAACAGTGTCTGCTAAGTGGCTCGCATGGTGTTTGGAGTTTAGTAAGTGCTACATAAATGGAAATCATTATTCTACTAGGAAGTAACATCTTTTATCATTTAAAATCCAGTCTGATTCTTTAGTTTTTTTCCTAGGAGTGTTAGAAAGTAAATACCAGTCATCTTCTACTTTCCACAATAGACACTTGAGAAACCAAATGTTTACAAAATTAGATGTTGTCTCCAGCTCCCCTGTCCCTTCCATCCTACACTATCATCTTGAAATAGAGACACCAGCCTTACAATCAGAACCAACATCTCCATTTTGCAACTGTCATACTAATCGACTTAGTCAAGAATCATCAATGGATGGAAAAGTTTGGTGAGGGCAGAGTACTCACAGGCTTAAAATATCTCCCCTTAAATTACTTATTAATTATAAAGGGAGATTCAAAGAGCTGGGACAAATAATCCTAAAATTTGTATGGAACCAGAAAAGACCCCAAATAGCCAAAGGAATGTTGAAAAAAGAAAACCAAAGCTGGAAGGATTACAATTCTGGACTTCAAACTCTATTACAAAGCTATCATCATCAAGACAGTATGGTACTGGCACAAAAACAGACACACAGATCAATGGAACAGAATAGAGAACCCAGAAATGGACCTTCAACTCTATGGTCAACTAATCTTCGACAAAGCAGGAAAGAATGTCCAATGGAAAAAAGACAGTCTCTTCAACAAATGGGGTGGGAAAATTGGACAGCCACATGCAGAAGAATGAAACTGGACCATTTCCTTACACCACACACAAAAACAGACTCAAAATGGTTGAAAGCCCTAAATGTGAGACAGGAGTCCATCAAAATCCTAGAGGAGAACACCAGGCAGCAACCTCTTCCACCTCAGC
This sequence comes from Mirounga angustirostris, assembly GCF_029215605.1. NCBI lineage: Eukaryota > Metazoa > Chordata > Mammalia > Carnivora > Phocidae > Mirounga > Mirounga angustirostris. The sequence goes on along the minus strand of NW_026991718.1, from coordinate 21,895,407 downwards.
CGCAGCAACTTCTTCCTAGAAACATCGCCAAAGGCAAGGGAAGCAAGGGCAAAAATGAACTATTGGGATTTCATCAAGATAAAAAGCTTTTGCAAAGCAAAGGAAACAGTCAACAAAACCAAAAGACAACCGACAGAATGGGAGAAGATATTTGGAAATGACATATCAGATAATGGGCTAGTATCCAAAATCTATAAAGAACTTATCAAACTCAACACCCAAAGAACAAATAATCCAATCAAGAAATGGGCAGAAGACATGAACAGACATTTCTGCAAAGAAGACACCCAAATGGCCAACAGACACATGAAAAAGTGCTCAACATCACTCGGCATCAGGGAAATCCAAATCAAAACCTCAATGAGATACCACCTCACACCAGTCAGAATGGCCAAAATAACAAGTCAGGAAATGCCAGATGTTGGCGAGGATGCAGAGAAAGGGGAACCCTCTTACTCTGTTGGTGGGAATGCAAGCTGGTGCAGCCACTCTGGAAAACAGTGTGGAAGTTCCTCAAAAAGTTAAAAAATAGAGCTACCCTTCGACCTGGCAATTGCACTACTAGAGATTTGCCCCAAAGATACAAATGTAGTGATCCAAAGGGGCACCTGCACCCCAATGTTTATAGCAGCAATGTCCACAATAGCCAAACTATGGAAAGTGCCCAGATGGCAACCAGATGTCCACTGGCAGATGAGTGGATAAAGATGTGGTACGATGGAATATTACTCAGCCATCAAAAAAGTGAAATCTTGCCATTTGCAACTACATGGATGGAACTGGAGGGTATTGTGCTAAGTGAAATAAGTCAATCAGAGAACAACAATTATCATTGTCTCACTCATATGTGGAATTTAAGAAACAAGGCAGAGGATCATAGGGGAAGAGAGGGAAAAATAAAGCAAGATGAAATCAGAGAGGGAGACAAATGATAAGAGACTCCTAATCATAGGAAACAGAGTTGCTGGAGGGGAGAAGGTGGGGGGATAGGGTGACTCGGTGATGGACATTAAGGAGGGCATGTGATGTAATGAGCACTGGGTGCTATATAAGACTGATGCATCACCGAACTCTACCTCTGAAACTAACAATACTCTATATTTTAATTAATTGAATTTAAATTAAAAAATAGAAAAAAATTATTAGGGGAGAAAAATAGTAACTTTACAGTGGAGAAACCTGGCAGACATTTCCTTAGCCAAGTGTTTGAAGTTAATGTCACCAATCCTGGAACAAGCAGACATCATGTGATTCCTGACAGGATGCACTAAGAAGGACACAGCATCACTTCTGTGAGACTCCTATCCACAAATGCCTAACCTGAATCTAATCATGAGCAGACATCAGACTAGACCAAGCTGAGAGATATTCTACAAAATGACTGGCTTATACTCTGGAAAAATATCAATGTCATGAAAGAGAAAGAAAGGCTGAAGAACTGTTCTGAATTAAAAACAAAAGGGATATGATAGTTAAAAGGAATGTGTGATCCTGGGTTGGATCCTGGACTAAAAAAGTATCATTATAAAGAACATTATTGGAACAACTGGATAAATTTAATATGGATTATGTTAAATATGTTAAATATGGATTTAATATGGATTATATTAATATGGTAGTGGTATCATACTGATGTAAATTCCCTGATTTTGATTTTGTATAAAACAATATCCTTGTTTTTGAGAAATTCACACATAACTACTTAAGGGTAAAGATGTATATATAATGTCTCCAACTCACTCTAAAATCATTCAAAAAAAGAAAATCAGCATAAACATGGAAAAATTCAAGCCAGGAGAAAGAGAGAATATTAAAACAAATATAGCAAAATGCTTACATCTGGTGAACTTGAGTAAAGAGTACACAGGAGTTCTTTGTACTAGTCTTGTAGCTTTTTGGTCAGTTGAAATTATTTCAAAATAAAAAGTAAAAAAGAAAAAGAAGTCAGAGTCGGGGTGCCAGGCAGAGAGCCTCGTGTGGTGAAGCAGAAAGAGCCCTGAACTGGAGACAGTCCTGTGAACTGCAAGATACTTAACATCCCTAGACTCTGTCCCTTCACTCCAAAATGTACATAATACCACCTTTCTCTTAGGGTTGTCAAGAGGACTAAATGAGGTAATTTATGAAAAAAATCTGGCACATGCCAACATAGTATTCTCATATTCTACAAGTATATGCTGCTAAGGGTCCAGAAGTGATCAGTACAAACAGAATTCTTGCCCTCACGCAGCTTATACTGTAGTCAAAAAGGTGGTAAATAAATAACTAAATGAACAGGCAGATGTAGAACTACAAACTACCGTAAATTCTGAGAGTAATGGAGTGTGGCAGGAGAGCTGGGGAACCCTACCACATATACAGTGGTCAGGGAAAGCCTTATTGAGGAAATGACATTTAAGCCAAGACTGAAGAACAAAGAGGGAGGGGCTGGCAGTCTAGGTGGTGGGAGCGTCAGGAGAAAAGGCCCTAAGGTGGGCAAGAACTCAGTGCATGCAAGGAACTGTGACATTCTCGCCTCTGCTAGAGCATTTAGAACTCCTTGAATGCTCCTTGAGGGAAAGGGCAGCAGAGCACCTAGCAAAGACTGGACACTCTGTGTTTGCTGAGTGAACAAGGGAACAGGTATCCCTTGGTTTCAGTATCTGCCATGGGGAGATCTCCCCCTCCCAGCCCTTAGCTGTACCACGTAGCAGAAAGGAAGCTTTCTTTTGAACTTGCAGCTCAGACATTTACCCCTCTGTGGGCAATCTGCTTAGATCACAGAGCTGGAAGGGACCCCCAAAATCTCATGCTCCCACCTCTCATGTTGGAAGGAGGAAGCAGAGGCCCAGGCTCAGGACAGACTTACCAGAACTCATGGACCCGGTTAGGGACCCATGTCTGGTGCCTTCCCCTGCCTTGCAGCCTGCCTTGTTTATTTGTTCAGCAAGTTTGTTTCAGCCATGGCACAGCCTGTTCTGATTCTGGAACATTTATGAGATGAGCCAAAAAATCACAGAAAAAATGGTCTGCTATTGGAGCTAAGGGGCGGGGCAGCCAGGGTGGGAGACAGGTTTCAGGCCAGCTCTGGGGCAGAGTTTTGGCTTGTCCTTTGTTGTCTTTTTCCCTTCTGCCCTTGGGAACCAAAGGGACTCTAGTGGGATTTCCTGCCTCAGTTTCTCCAGGACCATGACGTGGACAGACTAGAACATTCGACCATAAAATTTCCAATTCTCATCTCCACCCTCATTAGCTCCATTCCAAAATTCAGCTTCCACCCACTAAGTTCATGCCACAGCCTGATCCATTCGATCAGCCCAAGGGTGGAGGAGGGACAGCAGTAGTGTGGGACTGTCCTGCCCCCTCTGCCTGCTGCAGCACCCTCTTTCTCGCCGCTCAGGAACTCTTGCTTATCCTTCAAAACCCAGCGGTTATGGTCACCATCTCTAAAACGGACTCCCCAGGTAGTCGGCCAGCCACTCTCCAAATTTTAAAAAGCTCAACCAGGATAAACAGGATAGCTAAAATGCTGATTACTTTGCTTTTGTCTGACTGGGTATTTACTCAGTGTGTAGTAATGTTAGTTATTATCTTGTGTTGATCAAAAACATTTACTTATTTGCAGTTACATAAATCATTAGTTATGAAGAACTTAGAAGTAAATAATTAATAAATGCAGTTTTTTGGGTGACAACATAATTTATTTAAACTTTAATTAAGTCTAGGGTGGGAGAAGGGATGGGGTAAGGATGACAAAAGGATTTCTGTGGTAAAAATGTGACTCTAAGGTCCTATGCAGCCCTTTGACTCACATGGCTGCCTCATGTCCCCAAAAGGCTTGGTACATAGTAGGTACTCAGAAAGTATTCACTGAAGGTATGAGTGTGTGAGGATAATGATCCTCCCTGGCCCCTGGGGTCATTCCTCTTCTGCCCTTTTACTCTAGGCAGCTCCCCAAGAAGCAGAGTCTGGCCAGCTGTGGGAGGTGCTGTTCTCCTTCACTTCCAAGATTAGCTCAGACCTTAAACATCACAGCCCCGCGCCTGCTCCTCTCATGCCAAGGAAAACAGTGGATGTCAGAAGCCTCCTTAGGTATCTGGAAGAGAACAGCTCCTTTGGCTCCCTCCCTTCCTTGCATGAGGTCATTGAATCAGGATGACAAAGCAAACAGTGACATGTGTTGGGACTTGTTTTACCCTGATTCCAAGCTTCTCCAGCCCCGCCCTCCTCCCAATCTTCAGAATGGCAGACCTAGGTGTGGACAACTAACTGAACTGAACCCAGTCCTTGGGATGCTAGGAAATGCATGCTAATTAGGAGACATCCTCTGCAGCAGTAAAGAGAAAGTCCTGGGGGCGCCTGGGTGGCTCAGTCAGTTAAGCGTCAGACTCTTGATTTCGGCTCTGGTCATGATCTAGGGGTCATAGGATTGAGCCTGAGTGGTTGGGCTCTGTGCTCAGCAGGGAGTCTGCTTGAGATTCTTTCCTTCTGCTCCTCCCCCCCACTCACGCACTCAGGCTCTCTCTCTCAAATAAATAAGTAAATATTAAAGAAAGAGACAGAGACAGAAGGTCCTACATAAACCTCAGTAAGACAGAGAATTAGGATATTAGCACCACTGGACATTTGCACAGGAGTTTCCCAGGCTTCCATGTGCTCCCATTTGTTCTCATTTGAGTTAAGGAGGGCAAGAATTCTTTTCCAACTTTGCAGAAAGAATGAGAAAACTGAAGCTCACTTAAGGTGAGCAACTTAATCAGGGTTACATGGCTTGAGGGTCACAGAGCCAGACTTGAAATGAATTTTGTGACTCTAGTTACATCTTCCCACCTCACAACAATTCCTTGAACTTGAGTCATTGGTACACCTGCTTCATGCTTTTTGGCTATTGCATACATACCACCATACTATTAATTACTTACCACTTTTCTTTAAATAAACTCACTTAAAAAATTGACTTCATTCTAAGCAACAATATATATGCATCTGTATATATGTATAAGTAATATATGTGTATATTTATATGTGTAACTGCTAAAATTAAACATTTTCATCCTCATCCTTTAAAGTCAACTCTCATAACACCAGGGATGCCAGTGCACTCTTTGAGAAACTGTCCAACTGTCCTACATCAAGTCTGCATTACTAAAGATGGGTCTTCACAGACTGGCAGCCAAGTGGCTGCCCCTGTTGAAATGCACAGCCAGTGGGATTGCTCAGGGATATCAACAAATCAAAAGTTACTGAATCATGGAGGATAAGGGAGAGATCATGGAAGCCAACTCCCACGGGGCAGGGCCTTATACAACACACCCAGTCACAGTCCTAAAAATTAAAAGGGACACTATTTAGAGACATAAAGATGAATCAGATTTAGTCCTTGCTCTTAAAAGCTCAGAACTGACAAACATAAGCAACTGAAAACTACAAAGAATAAGCAAAGGATCTGGAATCAGAGAAACTCTAGATTTGGTTCCACCATGAACCTGGCATGATAGCATCTCTTCTTGTTACTTTTTAAGACTAACAGGAGATTCAGATTTTTAAAATGGGCATAATATATCGAAACATCAAGTTGTATATCTTAATTATATACAATTTTTATCGAACTGTACTTCAATAAAGATGGGGGAAACGGGTGTGAAAAATTCTCTGTAAAAAACCATAAAGCTCTACAAATCAAAACCTCAGTGAGATACCACCTCACACCAGTCAGAATGGCTAAAATTAACAAGTCAGGAAACGAGAAATGTTGGCGAGGATGCGGAGAAAGGGGAACCCTCCTACATTGTTGGTGGGAATGCAAGCTGGTGCAGCCACTCTGGAAAACAGTGTGGAGGTTCCTCAAAAAGTTGAAAATAGAGCTACCCTATGACCCAGCAATTGCACTACTGGGTATTTACCCCGAAGATACAAATGTAGTGATCCGAAGGGGCACCTGCACCCCAATGTTTATAGCAGCAATGTCCACAATAGCCAAACTATGGAAAAAGCCTAGATGTCCATCAACAGATGAATGGATAAAGAAGATATGGTGTATATATACAATGGAATACTATGCAGCCATCAAAAAAATGAAATCTTGCCATTTGCAATGACGTGGATGGAACTAGAGGGTATTACGGTAAATGAAATAAGTCAATCAGAGAAAAACAAGTATCATATGATCTCACTGATACGAGGAATTTGAGAAACAAGGCAGAGGACAATAGGGGAAGGGAGGGGAAAAACGAAACAAGACAAAACCAGAGAGGGAGACAAACCATAAGAGACTCTTAATCTTGAGAAACAAACTGAGGGTTGTTGGAGTGGAGGGGGGTGGGGGGGATGGGGTGGCTAGGTAATGGAAATTGGGGAGGGTAAGTACTATGGTGAGCGCTGTGAATTGTGAAAGACTGATGAATCACAGACCTGTACCCCTGAAACAAATAATACATTATATGTTAATAAAAAAAAATTTTTTTTAAACCATAAAGCTGGGGCGCCTGGGTGGCCCAGTCGTTAAGCATCTGCCTTCGGCTCAGGTCATGATTCCAGGGTCCTGGGATCAAGCCCCGCATCAGCCTCCCTGCTCCGCAGGAAGCCTGTTTCTCCCTCTCCCATTCCCCCTGTTTGTGTTCCCTCTCTCGCTGTGTCTCTGTCAAATAAATAAAATCTTAAAAAAAAACAAACAAACCATAAAGCTGTAATATAGCGTGTAAGTACTAAATAGGCAATGCCCAAACTCCTCCATTGAGTATTTGCATTACTACTAGAGAATTACTTTCTCAAGGTGAAATGAAGCACCAGCAACAACAGGTTGGGAAGAGATTTAAAGGAGCACCATTTGGGTCTTACCAGCATCCCTGACTAACTTGCTGCTCTCGGGTCTTGGGCCCAGGAAGACACTGGTGAACCGAACCAGCTTGCTACCTATAACTCTTTCAGAATCTTGAGTTTCTTTTCTGATTTGTACTCTTTCTTCTGCTTTGAAACATTTTCTTCTTGCTCTCAGCCCAGCGTGCAAGTTGACTGCATAGTAATGGATCTCTACTGCCCTCTTGTGGCCATTCTCTGACACTGCAGCATTGACTTTTGAAGGGGTGTGCGTGACAGCCTGCTTTGGAAACCAGAGCCAACCCTCAAGATCAAGATTTTCCAGGGCCAGCAGAGGACTTAAAGCCCAAATTAAAGCCAGCTGCTGGAATCCAGAGCTCTTTGACGGGAAGGGGTAGTTCTGCCTGGTTTTGCCCCAAGTAGGACAGGAATCCAGGCCCTCTGCATTAACCCTAATCAAATGGTCAGTTCCTGGATTGTCCAGTTTGTCTGGAGCAAGATCTTGGAAATGAAGGCAGCTCTGAGGTATCCCTTCTCTGCCCAGAAGACCCAAGAGTAGAAAGGGCCAGGACCAGAACCTCCAACCCCCCCTCATTTAAAGCAACAATAAACTGAGTCCTCATTTTGTGAACTGTTTGGTGCCATGGGCTAAGGGTGGGGTACAAAGTAAGATATATAATTCCTATCCTCAAAAACTCATAAAGCTTACAAATGTAAATAACCCAAGCATACATATAATTAACGGACATCAGGCCATAGGAGTAAGGGACATCATAGAAGTAAAACACAAAATGCTACAAGACTGGTGGGGAAGGAGAGATTCATGACAACCATGCGGATCAGGGGTTTCTGAAGGTAGTGAGATTCAAGCTGGACTTAAAAAAATGACAGGCATGAACAGACATGAACAAGGAAGACCACAATGATACTAATAATAGCTACATTTAGGGGTGCCTGGGTGGCTCAGTTGTTAGGCGTCTGCCTTCGGCTCAGGTCATGATCCCAGGGTCCTGGGATCGAGCCCCACATCGGGCTCCCTGCTCCGCGGGAAGCCTGCTTCTCCCTCTCCCACTCCCCCTGCTTGTGTTCCCTCTCTTGCTGTGTCTCTCTCTGTCAAATAAATAAATAAAATCTTTTTAAAAATAATAATAGCAGCTACATTTGGGGTGAGCTGATTATACATCAAGCACAGCTAAGGGTTTTGTAGTTATCTATTATTTAATCTCCATAATACTATAAGGCATTATTTTCTCTATTTGATAGACCAGGAAACCAAGGCTTAAGGCCATGTACAGCAAGGCTTGATAGAAAATATAGGAAGAAGTAAAAGCAAAAAGTGTGTTTGGGGAAATAATCTATTATTACTAGAGTATCAGGTACACCTGGTGAGGTGGCAGAAAGGAAGGGACAAGGGCATATGGGATGTATGATGATCAGAAAGTACAAGAACCCTATAATCAAGGATTTTGAAGCCTCAAATGAATTTGGACCTCACCCTTTGGATACTGAAGAACCTCTGAGATTTCAGAGCACAGGACCCTGCTCAGGGATAACTCAGATGTGTGGAGGAGAGCATGATGAGGCAGGGACAAGAGGAAGGGAGCTCTGTGAAGAATCATGGGGTGAGGGGAGCTTGGGTCAGGGCAGTGGGCAAGCTAAGAGATCAATCTTAAAACCTTTACATGCAGAAATTGTTAAGTCTGACTTGGGGGATGAAGAGAATGGAGCTACCTTTGGTGGGAACCACTGTCCCCTCCCATGCTGAACCCTCCAACCCACCTCATCTTACTGGGGGAAGGGAAACTTCTGGTCTCCCACAGAATGGAAGCCTCAGTCCCACCCTGGATTATGGTTGTGCCAAACCTCTAAGACCAAACAAAGCAGGGCGAAGTCTGCTCTGAGACCAGAGAAGAATCTTGAAAATTGTTCTCAATGCCCACATCAAGTGAGGAATCTCAGGATCAAAGAACAGCCTGTCACAGAAGAGACCATGCCAGTTTAATGCTGTGACCCACTTCCCAAAGGTCAGGGAGAGTTTTATGTCATTTCCCAGCAGTCTGTCAAACCTGGATGGGTCCAAACAGGGTTGGATCAAACCCTGTATGGGAACACAGCTCCCCTGCCAGGGGCCTGGATGCCTGCTTTTGACTACCTCGGGGCTGGGCTGGCGGGCTTCCCTCTGGTTCCCACTTTCAGGAAGCCGGCCACAGCTGCTGGCTACTTGTCACACCCTATCCGGAAGGTGGCAGCATTTCAATGGTAAAGCAACAGATGCCCAGGCGGTGGCTAACAGCCTCAACGTTTGTTGGGAATTATGTCATATTTCCCAAAAGAGCTAACTCCATCCAGTTCCAGTGAAGTGGTAACTGGTAAAGGCTTGGGCTACAAGGAGACAGCGAGGCTTCATAATTCCTATCCTAGACTGGGGCCATTCCAGGGAAAATATTTAAGGCAGGCACTCAACAAACATTTAAATGTACCAGGCACTGTGCAAACTCCTTAGAAATTTCCTAAAGCAGACAAAGAGACTTGTTTTAATGTTAAATATATATCCTTGACTTTTTTTTCTCCAGAATGCTGCTCACAGTGACACTTACTTTACCTTTTTCCTCCAATAAATGAGTCCCCATACCAAGAAAAAGTGCTCCCAATACCAAAGAAAGGGCAATCAGCTGTCCAAGCCTACAGTCGGCCTGCAAACTTCCTGCCTGCCTCCCAGTCTTTAACCCCCAACCGCTGGTGCCCCCTGACTCCTAAGCTCACCAGATGGAAGACAGGACTGTTCGCCAGCCCTCTCTCCTGAGATCCAGTCTGCTGTCTCCAGCTGCTTTCGTGACATCTTTACTTAGATGTCTCAATGGAACATCAAGCTCAACTTGTCCAAAACTAAACTTTTATTCTCCTCTGACTCCACCCCCTCCTCCCACCAATCCATCACTCAGTCTCAGCCACTCCACTTTTCAAGATATTGCTCGGACCCTATGTACCTCTTTGCATTTCGATCTCTACTTAGTGCAAGCTGCCACAATCTCTCACCTGGACTTCTATAGTAGACTTCCAACCTGTCTTCCTGCATCCTCTTGTCCTCTTCCCTCCTTCCTCCACACTGTACCTTTGAGTGTCCTTTTAAAAACCCAAATCTGATCATTCACCATCACTAACACCCAAATGGCTTCCCACTGCTCTTTAAATAGAAAGGCAGAAGTGATACAGAACTCCTGGGGAGACCAGGACAGCTGACCAGGGACACCTTGCTTTTAGTTAACTGATAGTGTTCTTGCTGTAACATATTTTTTGTAATGACTAAACCTTACTTTTCTTTCTTTGAAAAGGAGACTGGATTACCTTGATTTCTGGTGACCATAAAACTGCAACCTCCCAGTTTAGGAGGGTATAATTAGCCTTTTGAATAGAAACTTATCAAATATCCATGAACTGGGGCACACATTACTTCTTAAAGTTCTTGTAAACACCTTGAGCCAGATGGGACCTTGAAGATGAATTAGCCTAGAGCAGCGGTTGGCCAATGATACCCTGTAGGCCAAATCAAGTCTGCCACCTGTTTTTATAAATATTTACTGGAACACAGCCACACTCATCCATTTGTGTACTGCCTATGCCATTTGCCCTCCAACGGCAGGGTCGGGTGGCTGTGACAGGGACTGCACGGCTTGCAAAGCCTGAAGTACCCGGCCATTAACCAAAAAGGCTTGCTAACCATGCTGTAGAGGTTGGGCTGCACATTAAAATCACCTGGAGTGCTTTTTATTTTTTATTTTTTTAAAAGATTTTATTTATTTATTTGACAGAGAGAGACACAGAGAGAGAGGGAACACAAGCAGGGGGAGTGGGAGAGGGAGAAGCAGGCTTCCCGCCGAGCAGGGAGCCCGATGCGGGGCTCGATCCCAGGACCCTGGGATCATGACCTGAGCCGAAGGCAGACGCTTAACGACTGAGCCACCCAGGCGCCCCCATGTGTGTCTGTTTCTTTCTTTTTTTTTTTTTTAAAGATTTTATTTATTTATTTGACAGAGAGAGACAGTGAGAGAGGGAACACAAGCAGGGGGAGTGGGAGAGGGAGAAGCAGGCTTCCTGCCGAGCAGCGAGCCCGATGCGGGGCTTGATCCCAGGACCCTGGGATCATGACCTGAGCCGAAGGCAGACACCTAATGACTGAGCCACCCAGGTGCCCCTGGTGTGCTTTTTAAAAGGGATCACATCAGAGATTCTGATTAAACTCATTTAAGGGGGGACCCAAGCATCAAAATGAAAAACTTAACAAATTTCCAGAGGTGATTCTAATATGCAGCCACAGTTGAGAGTCATTGATTTCATCCAGTCTCCTGTCTCACAGATGAGGAGCAGGCCCACAGGTCAGGATTTGTCTCCTGTTTGTAATGAGTGACAACTACTAATGCCTACAAAGCCCTATATAGCACATCCCTCTACATTATCTCATTTGATCCTTAGAACAAATCTGAGGTTCAAAGAGCAGGAAGCATTACTGTCCCTGCTTCACACATGACAGAACTGAGCCTCAGGGGATTTAAGTCATGTCCCCAAAGTCTCCTATTTGGTAAAGGGAGCTAAGACTCCTGCACACATCTTTTCAACCAAGTCCACCAACCACTGATGTTCATTGTACAAGTGACATATTTATGTTTTATTTTGGCATATGGAGTCCTATTTGCTTTCGGGGTCTCCAGAACACTTAGAAATCTGCCTTCCTAAATAGACTCTGCTCTGTGAGCCCCTAGGATTCCTTAGGAACACCATGAGGGAAGATGGAGAGGATGCATGCGGGAATGTATCTATCGATCCCATTTCCGTGCCCACACTTAACCAGAGTAGATATATTTTTACCTGTTCAAACCTATGGATCCCACATATGATTTTGCCTGAATAAAGAGTTCCACCTTTGAGGACCACTGACATGGCTTGGACCTTTGCTTACTGTTTCAATCCAAGATGGTCACTCTGCCCCTGAATTCCAGTCACTTCTTACATCAAGTTCTTCCCTGTTGGTCTAAATGAAGTCCTAAATAGTAGTTTCTCATAATACCAATATTGGTATTGTTTTTTGAGAAATGAAAGGCATCACTTTCAGAAGACCAGACTTCCCACATCTGTCAGGGAGTTCTGAAGTTTCTCATTACTACTCCTTGCTTACTTCACGTATACCATATAATGAAGAAAATATATATATACACACACACCATATAAAAAAAAAAAAAAGAAAACATCACCCTCATCCACTCTCTTGCTGGGCCACAGAGTTTATCCTGCCTGCTCACTGGGTCTGCCTCCTGCCTAATCCACAAACTCTCCACCTTGCTTCCACTCTTAGGCTTTCATTCCCTGTGGAAGTGGGGCGTTCACTAATGTTGGGGTGGGGAGAGGGTACACTGGGGGAGATAAGACATCTTCTCACATTTCTTTGTGTTTCCAGAGAGAAAGAACTTTTATTCTCCTCTCCACAGAAGTGAGAAGCCCCACAATGGACAGAACACATCCAGCTTTTCATTCTATGACCCTATTTGCACCTTTCCACAGGAGAAGGAGTGACTAATCTGACTGGTCAGAGTCCAGGACATTCAAAGGACTGAGTTTTTATCAGGACTGGTGCCTGAGTGCACGAGGTGTACTATGGTCCTGAACTGCGTCCTGATAAATCAGGGTCTGTTCTCAAACCTGGCAGAAGGATTACAGTGGGAGGGAGGAGGAAGCCCCCACTCTGTATCTACTTTTTTTTTTTTTTTTAAAGATTTTATTTATTTATTTGAGAGAGAGAATGAGATAGAGAGAGCATGAGAGGGGGGAGGGTCAGAGGGAGAGGCAGACTCCCTGCCGAGCAGGGAGCCCGATGTGGGACTCGATCCCAGGACTCCAGGATCATGACCTGAGCCGAAGGCAGTCGCTTAACCAACTGAGCCACCCAGGCGCCCTGTATCTACTTTTAGTTCCAGGAATGACAGGGACACCCAGGGTCACACTATGGCATGACCTCATATTTGAACACTTATTTGAGGAGGCCCTATGAGTGAAGCCTAAAGTCTAGCTGCCAGAAGCACCCTATTCCTCAGGAGAAGCATAGTCCCTAAAACTTAATGAAAGACATTGTGGCCTTAAGCAAACATGAGACATCTTCACCTTCTCTTTTAATAGAGTCATATCTCACTTTACCAATTCTCAAAATATATGGTTTCTTTTTACATACATACACAAACACTTTTAAACGAGAATCAGATGAGTAGATAAATTTAGGGAGCCATGAGAATGGAAGAAAAGGCCAGTCACCAGATTTTACAAAAGATCACCTGAACTCCTTCTCTGGACATTCAACTTGATATAGGACCCTACATATCCCATGTCACATGGTCCACAAGGTCTTCCTTTAGGATTCTGAAGCAGTCAATAGCCATACTTGTCATTCAGATGGGTCCTGCCATCTCCACTTTGGCCTAGATCAGAGTATAAAGAAAGAAACACATTCACTTTTCCAAAGTCAGGAGGGAAAAGATACCCAGACATTAGTGGGCTAAAAAGTAAAACAGACAAAAGAGGTTTCTTCTATTCTAGAACTCTGCCTTTTTGCATACAATTTCAAAATTTGGTTCTCTTTCCATTTCTACCTTTATATTTATTAGCCAATAAAAAGCAAACATTTCTAGTAACAAAATTTCTATTAACTACTAGTATACTAGAAACCTGATCCATAGAAAAAGCAATCTGTGATGAGCATATGGGGAACAAGCATCTCATATATTGCCTTAAGAGTGTATGTATGAACATAAGCTGTACCCCCTCTACAGAATGCAATTTATAATGTCTTAAAAATGTTTATAGCCTCTGATCCAGCATGTTAACTTTTATGATTTTTTCTACATATGCATCTCTATACTTGCAAAAGTATTATGTTTGAGGTTACTTATTGCAGAGTTGTTTTTTTAATTAATTAACATATAATGTATTATTAGTTTCAGAGGCAGAGGTCAGTGATTCATGAGTCTTATGTAACACCCAATGCTCATTACATCACATGCCCTCCTTAATGTCTATCACCCAGTTACCCCAGCCCCCAACCCCTTCCCCTACATGCAGAGTTGTTTGTAATGGCAAAATTGGAAACACAGCATATATTCATTGAGGGAATGGAATAAAAAGTAAAGGTGAAGGAAGGAGGGAAGGGAGGGAGGGAGGGAAGAAGGAATCTATAGCTATAGAAAGATCTCCATAGTGTTAAGTGCAAAACAGCAAGTTATAGAATATGCTTCTATTTGTGTAAAAACAACAGTGAAATATTATGTATTTAATTGCTCACACAAGCATTTTATGTGACATATATAAGAAGTCACAAGAAAGTGATATTTGGCACCAAGTAGCTGAGGCAGAGCCAGTAGTTGTTGTTTTTATAACTTTTTTTTTTAAGATTTTATTTATTTATCTGTCAGAGAGAGAGAGAGCACAAGCAGAGAGAGAAGCAGGCAGAGAGAGAAGCAGGCTCCCCGCTGAGCAGGGAGCCCGATGCAAGACTCGATCCCAGGACCCGGGGATCATGATCTGAGCTAAAAGCAGACGCTTAACCGACTGAACCACCCAGGCATCCCTGTTTTTATAACTTTAAAGAAAATTTAAAAGACATGCAGAAGTAAAGAAAAAAATATAATGAATCTCCATGTACTCATCACCCAGCTAAAACAACTATCAATATGTGACACGTCCTGCTTTATCTATTACCCCCTCCACGCTCCCTCATCCTCTACTTCTTTTTTTTTTCAAAGATTTTATTTATTTATTTGAGAGAGAGAGAATGAGAGACAGAGAGCACGAGAGGGAAGAGGGTCAGAGGGAGAAGCAGACCCCCTGCTGAGCAGGGAGCCCAATGCGGGACTCGATCCCGGGACTCCAGGATCATGACCTGAGCCGAAGGCAGTCGCTTAACCAACTGAGCCACCCAGGCGCCCCTCATCCTCTACTTCTATAGGATTATGTTAAGGCATATCCCATATATTCCATCTGTGAACACTTCTGTACACAGTCCTAGAAGATAAGGACTTTTTCTAAAAAACATAACATCATTCCACACTTTAAAATAATTAATAATTTCCTAGTATCATCACATATCTGGCTAGTGTTCAAAATTATCTGACTGGTATATAATTTTTTTTTTTTTTAAGATTTTATTTATTTGCGAGAGAGAGAATGAGAGACAGAGAGCATGAGAGGGAGGAGGGTCAGAGGGAGAAGCAGACTCCCTGCTGAGCAGGGAGCCCGATGTGGAACTCAATCCCGGGACTCCAGGATCATGACCTGAGCCGAAAGCAGTCGCTTAACCAACTGAGCCACCCAGGCGCCCTGGTATATAATTTTTTAATAGTTGTTTATTCAAATAAGGATTCAAGTAGAATCCACAAATTATATTTGGTCGATATGTCTCTTCAGATCTTTTACTCTACCTGTTCCCCTAGAAGGGAGAACTTTCCCACTACATACTTTTTTTTTAAGATTAAAAAAAAAAAGACTTTTTTTTTAAGATTGAAAAAAAAAAGACTTTTTTTAAGATTAAAAAAATGACTTTTTTTTTTTTAAAGATTATTTATTTGAGAGAGAGAGAGAAAAAGAGCACAAGCAGGGGAAGTGGTAGAGGGAGAGGGAGAAGCAGACTCCCTGCTGAGCAGGGAGCCAAATGTGGGGCTCGATCCCAGGACCCTGAGATCATGACCTGAGCCAAAGTTAGACGCTTAGCCAACTGAGCCACCCAGGCACCCCTATTTATTTTAGAGAGAGAAAGAGAGAGCACGAGTGAATGGGAGGGAAGGGCAGAGGGAGAGAGAATCCCAAACAGACTCTGCACTGAGCGAGGAGCCCAACATGGGACTCAATTTCACAACCCTGAGATCACAACCTGAGCTAAAATCAAGAGTTGGACACTTAACCAACTGCACTACCCAGGTGCCCCATCCCACTATATACTCATAAAAACTTTCTTATTTTGAACCTTAAATATACATTACCTATTCAGAAATATAAATAATTAAGTCTTAGAAGAGAAGAAAAGTAATAAAAACAATCTACCTTCAGGTGGGACCCACACACAGTAGTCTGGGTCATCTTCTGGATATTTGGAGGAAAGTGTTGCTGGAAGCTGCAAAGAAAAGAATTTTACTCTAAAGAATTTTAACCCTAAGAATCATTGTCCCTATGCCTGTCAGCAAATAAAAACTAAGAGAAAAGCTTCCATTAATTACCTTAACATAAGTAACCAAAAAATGGGGGAACACTCTCTTTCTGAACCTTGACTTTTTGCCGTAAAGCCACAACAAGCTGATTTTCAGCCAGTGAGAGTGAGGTGATGTTTTCTAAAAGGGGCTGTTAACAGAGGTATGAGTTCTAATGGTATAACCCCCACAGAGGGAAATTTGGAATCTGTCTTTTGATCTAGGTGCAGAAAAGAGTTAACAGGGCAAGTCTGACTGCTATCCTTTGAAAGGCCTGTTTACAAGGTTGGCCCTCGCCTGGTATCTGGGGACTTGGATTTCTGGAGGGTTCCTACTACCCTGATAAAAGTGGCTTACTATGCCTACAATGTCTATAAAAACAATATGGTTCATGCTGAACATCTACTTTCCTTCTGGGAGAATGGAATTTGAGGGCATGCCAGGCAGAAGGTGCCTATGTGATCAGTCCCCAATAAAAATCCTGGGCACTGAGTCTCTAATGAGCCTCCCTGGTTAGTAACATTTCATAAACTGTCACAACTCATTGCTAGGGGAATTAAGCACATTCTGTGTGATTCCAATGAAAAAGGACTCTTGGAAGCTTACGCCTGGTTTCCTCAGACTTTGCTCCACGTGCCTTTTCCCTTTGCTGACTGTACTTGGTATTCTTTTACTCTAGTAAATCATAGCTATGAGTACAACCACAGGCTGAGTCCTGTGAGGCCTCCTGTGAATTACCTAGCCTGAGGGTCTTGGGACCTCCTGACACAATCTAGCAATCCCACTTTTGGGAACTTACTGTATCCACACAAAATTATGTATACACAAGATTATTCATTATAGCACTGTTATAATAAAAGACTAGAAACAACCCAAGTGTCCACCTATAGGGAACTGGTTAAGTGGAGTACATCCGTACAGTAGGAAGCTCTTGTTATACTGATACACAGTGATTTCCACAATAAGTTAAAAAAAATAAATCCTGATGTAGAATACAGCACATTACATTCTATCTTCTGTGTAATAAAAATAGTCAAATAAGAATATATTATTCAGGGGCGCCTGGGTGGCTCAGTCATTAAGCATCTGCCTTCCGCTCAGGTCATGATCCCAGGGTCCTGATCCCAGGGTGCTGGGATCGAGCCCCGCGTCAGGCTCCCTGTTCCGCAGGAAGCCTGCTTCTTCCTCTCCCACTCCCCCTGCTTGTGTTCCCTCTCTCACTGTGTCTCTCTCTGTCAAATAAATAAATAAATAAATCTTTAAAACTTTAAAATGTCTTTGTACGGCATAAAAGGATAGGAACAAAGATTGATAATTAATCAAAGAGGTATATGTGGAGTTATAGGGAACTGTGTGGATGGAGAAAAGAAGAGAGGATTCAAAACATAAAAATTCAAAAATAAAAGAGAGCCCAGACTTCTAGAAAAGGGAGTATTAGGCAGTTGGGAACTCTGCTAAGACAATCCTTAAAAATTCACTCTTCTGAATGTGGTCTATGACAAGGGGATCCACTTTTACTTCTAGAGAGGTGAAGATTATGGCTAAAGTACTTACTTTGCCTGGACCAGGAGCTTTCTTTTTCTTCAATTCATCTCTGTTTTTCTCATATTCATTCTCTGATGCTAATTTGAGAAAAAGAAAAACAAGACGCAATAGCTATTTCAGAATAAGTAAAATAGAAAAAAACAAATTCCTCCTAAGAGAGCATTATAAAAATTGAAGAAAACATGTAACAATCAAATTCTCAAAAATTCCTTCTACTATAAAGACTATCTTAAGAGAACTTTCTCTCTGCTAATAACCCTAGTTTTCAAATCCTAAGGCTGTTCTACAAGCTTGAATATAATCACACCATTTAAAAAGGGAAAGGAGGGGAACCTGGGTGGCTCAGATGGTTGAGCACCTGCCTTCGGCTCAGGTCATGATCTCAGGGTCCTGGGATCAAGCCCCACACTGGGCTCCCTGCCGAGCAGGGGGCCTGCTTCTCCCTCTCCCTCTGCCTGCTGTTCCCCCTGCTTGTGCTCTCTCTCTGTCAAATAAAAATAAAATCTTTAAAATAAAATAAAATAAAGAAATTAAAAGGGAAAGGAAAATGAGGCTGATTTTACTATTCTACAGTTCAACCATTACAGTTAAAACAGTAGAAAACCAGTCCTTTTTTTTTTTTTAAGATTGTTTATTTGAGAGAGAGAGAACATGAGTGAGGGGAGGGACAGAGAGAGAGAATCTCCAACAGACTCTGTGCTGAGCACGGAGCCCGATGCAGCGTTCAATCCCACAACCCAGGAGATCATGACCTGAGCTGAAACCAAGAGTCAGACACTCAACCAACTAAGCCACCCAGGTGTCCCAAAACCAGTCCTTTCAATTTATTTTATTTATTTTAATAGTTTTGGAATCACTCCCATGATAGGCAGACTCATCTCTGGGAGATGAAAAGTTGGGGAGGGCTTTGCATGGCCAGGGCTTTGCATGGCCAGGGCTTTCCATGCCAGGGAAGCGCGAAGGCAGTAGGAATTCTATAGGTCAGGGAGACAGAACCCCAGGAGGTAGGAAAGGAATAAAGAAAGGCAAATGGGATGGCGCCAAACATAACCTCTCATATATTCCAGTTCTGTCCAGGGCCCTGGCAGGAGCGTCTGCCCAGTGTCTGAAAGGCCATTCTCTGTGCTGCTTCAGCTCAGCTCCCAACCCCTCCTGCCTGACACCAGCTGGTTGTTCGTGTGCAGGGCAGCAATGGAGTCGGCTACATTACTTGCCTGAGGGTTCCTCACATGATGCAGCTGTTTCACTGATCTCTTGATAATCTTTATTCTGTTCCACTTGGCTGAGTTTAGACATGTTTTCTATAAAATGCAGAACCAGAGCATATTGTTATTATTTAATTCATGGTGGGGAACGAAGAAAACAAAAACAAAAGCAAGAAAAGCTAAGTAAATACATAATCATCCAGCTTTACTATCATTAGCTTCAATAAACTTAATTAGATTTTCAAAAAAATGTGCCTCCATATGTTTAACAGAGAAATCAATTTTCCACTTTAAAAACTGGCCAACTCTGAAGTAAAACTTTTCAGCACTACTTACCAAAAGCCTTAAAAAATGTACATATTCCTTGGCCTAGAAATTCTATTTCCAGGAACATATTCAAAGAAAATAATCAGATGAGTACCAAGGTTTATTATATATACAATATGTTTAGAATAGCAAAAATTAATAAATTACGTACAGGTCTAACAACAGGGAGGTGATTAAATAAATTATGGCACAAGCATGTGATGGACCACTATGCTCCTTACTGACTCCACATTTTAAAAGAAAATTTTAAGACATAGAAAAAAACAGGTTATAAAATAGCATGTACAATATGATCCTAACATTGAAAAAAAAAAAAAAAAGAGGCCTAGAGTCATCCCTAATCAGCTGCAGATTTACTCATTAATGTATCTTTACCAAATTTTAAAATCTGCTATTTTTACACACACATATATTTCCTTTAGTCCCTTAACAAAAAAGTACTTACTGCTCACCCTCCTACTAACCTGTTTATGCCACCTTCACAATGTATGGATCAAAGATGGGACTCATAAAAAAAGTACGTGTAAGTATCTTGTTGGAAAAGGCTAAGCATTTTGCCAGTAACTAAACAAAGGAAAATGCAAAAACAAAAGATCTCTCACAGATGAAAAAAACAGAAACTTTTCTTTTCTCAAACAACTGAGGATGAATCAAGAGAAGGCCTCCATACCAGGCCTGGCACTTTATGCAGACAAATCGGATTTGTTTTGGAAGTAGACA
This sequence comes from Mirounga angustirostris, assembly GCF_029215605.1. Lineage (NCBI taxonomy): Eukaryota > Metazoa > Chordata > Mammalia > Carnivora > Phocidae > Mirounga > Mirounga angustirostris. The sequence continues at coordinate 21,875,597 of NW_026991718.1, read as the reverse complement.
TGCATGCATTCCCATGCATATTTAATGTCAGTTTTTGTTTTGTTTTTCCTCATGCTCCCTATTTTCTGTGAAGTCTTAACACCCTGCAGGAAAATAACTCCTGCAGCTGACAAGGGACAAGAGGATACTGAAAAGATGAACAATGATCTCTGGGGGTGAGATTGCAGGAGATTTCTCTTTTCTTCTTTGGACTTTTACATATGATCCAAAGTTTCTAAAATGAATACACCTTCCTCTTACAATCAGAAGAAAACATATTTAACTTTTTTTTTTTAAAGATTTTATTTATTTATTCATGAGAGACAGAGAGAGAGAGAGAGAGAGAGAGGCCGAGGGAGAAGCAGGCTCCCAAGGAGCAGGGACCCTGATGCGGGACTCGATCCCAGGACCCTGGGATCATGACCTGAGCCGAAGGCAGACGCTTAACCATCTGAGCCACCCAGGCGCCCAGAAGAAAACATATTTAAAAACCAATCAATTCCCTCTTTTGTCATTTGTCATCAAACCTTGGCTGAGCTGGGTGAGTACTGTGTGCCAGGTTGTCCACTAGGTACCATGGACAAAAAGATGAATAAGGCACTGTGCTTCCTAAGAAGTGTGTACCGAGGACACAATTATGCTTAGCCTCTGTTTTAGAGATGGGAAAATAATGACTAAGGGGAGGTTTACCTGATCAGGCCCCATCACGCACCCTCTTCTACTGCCCTCCAGTCACACAATGGAGGCAGCTCAGGGCTGTTCCACAGCAGCTGTGGTTTCAGATTCCACAGCTTTCAATGTTCTGTAATTCTAGAATACACTGGAAATGCCTGCTCTGATTTTGCAATGAGGATAAATAATGACTGACGGTCAAAGAAAGACCAAGAAAGTATGTTTCCAGAGTCAGCGGTATCACATATCATAAAGTGCCACAAAGTCAAAATGCACAAGCAAGAACTGGCTTTGCTTTTCAAACCTGTGCACAATCAATGCAAATGCCCCACTGAACAGCACGGGAAGGAGAAGAAAGATATTACCATGGGTTTTTGTCTCTTTAGAACACATGAGGTCAGTGGCAGGCCTCGCTTCCTGCACTGCATCTTCCGGCTCTGTCTCCTGCTGCAGCCTACTGCTTCCAGCCTCCATTTTTCCCCTTTCATCCCCCTCGTTTTCCCTCTCATCTTCCTCTTCCTCTTCCTCCTCCTCCTCTTCTACTTCAGGCTCATCCTTCATTCTCATTAGAGCTGGAGGGAGTTCTGGACGCTTAGGGGGTAACTTCTATGAATGAAACAAAACCATGAACAAATAGTTCCACATAATGATAGGGACAAATCTCTTCAAGGAAATTAAGCTAAATGTGTAAAATGTCTAACCTCTCCAGGCTGATGGACCCTGCAGAAGTCTGCTGGAAGTAGGACTCGCACATGAAATTTTACTCATCTATGGACCTTTAACATGTATCTTTATTAGTTTCTAGGGTCAAAAGAATATTAAGTACGAGTCACTTGAAACAGCTTGTGGGGAACTAAAACATTTATTGCAGGTACCAGCTGCAGGAATTCTGTCCTGTTACCCCTCGTGGTGTTAAAGGGTCTTAATTCATCACAAAATCTTCCAGGGGTAAATCAGATACACATTTCTGAGAAACAGATCATTTGTGCAGCTTTTTCATTTTAGATTTAACACAATTTCAAAGAAAGGAGACATGTAAATCAGTAAAACAGATCCTGAAGACATTTTCTTTTTTTTTTTCTTTTAAGATTTATTTATTTATTTTAGAGAGAGAGACAGAAAGAGAGAGAGCAGGGGGGAGGGGCAGAGGGAGAGGGAGAGAATCTCAGGCAGGTTCTGCACTGAGCGTGGAGCCAGACCCGCAGCTCAATCTCACAACCTTGAGATCACGACCTGAGCTGAAACCAAGAGTTGGACGCTCAACCGACTGCACCACCCAGGCGCCCCCTGAAGACATTTCTTAAAGAATAAAGCCAAATATTTTAATCAAGACCTTTTAATAAAATTATTAGAAAAAGTTGATTGAAGCTTAAGGGATAGAGAGAAAGTACCAAAGTATATGTTGGGCATATAATTTTTTTTTTTTAAAGATTTTATTTCTTTATTTGAGAGAGAGAAAGAGAGAGAGCACATGAGAGGGAGGAGGGTCAGAGGGAGAAGCAGACTCCCTGCTGAGCAGGGAGCCCGATGCGGGACTCGATCCCGGGACTCCAGGATCATGACCTGAGCCGAAGGCAGTCGCTTAACCAACTGAGCCACCCAGGTGCCCTGGGCATATCATTTTTAAAATATAGGATTGGGGTGCCTGGGTGGCTCAGTTGGTTAAGCGACTGCCTTCGGCTCAGGTCATGATCCTGGAGTCCCGGGATCGAGTCCCGCATCGGGCTCCCTGCTCAGCAGGGAGTCTGCTTCTCCCTCTGACCCTCCTCCCTCTCATGTGCTCTCTCTCTTTCTCTCTCTCAAATAAAGAAATAAAATCTTTAATAAATAAATAAATAAATAAATAAATAAATAAATAAATAAATAAATAAAATATAGGATTGAATTCAGTAAACCTCTAAAGAGAGCTTTTTAGTAAAGAGTTTTCCCTCTAACTAAAACACAAGTACCTGCTCTCCCCACCCTCACAGAAAAGCCTGCATCTCAGGTGAACCTGAGTTTGCCCTAATTCAAGGTGCTGGGGGCTGAATTCTGTCCCCACAAAATTCATAGGTTGAAGTCCCAACCCCCAGTACCTCAGAATGTAACCACATTTAGAGGTAAAATTTTTAGAGGTAAGTTAAAAGAAAGCAGTTAGAGTGGGGCCCTAATCCAAGATGACTGATTTTCTTATAAGAGGAGGGGGAGACACCACAGGTGCAAGTGCACAGAGGGATGACCACAGGAAGATGCAGGAAGAGGGCGGCCACCTCCAAGCCAAGGAAAGGGACCTCAGCAGAAACCAACCCTGCTGGCATGCTGATCTTGGACTTCCAGCCTCTGGAATTGTGAGAAAATAAATTTCTGTCATTTAAGCCACCCAGTCTGTGGTGTTTGGTTAGGGCAGCCCTCACACACTACTATACAAGGTTCAGCTCTTTAGGTATGAAGACCTTTTAAAAGCTGAATCTGTGAAGAGGGTTGTACGCAAAGCAAAAACATTCACCAGTGAAGTGTTAGAGGACAGCAGAGAGATCACAAAACTCAAGAAACCGAGGACCTGGATTTGATTGCCAGTCTAGTCACTTATTGATGATGTGATCTCATATTTAACCTCTCTGAACCCGCTTCCTCACCTGTGAGAGGTAATAATTCCCACATGTCATGAAGTGTTGGAGGGAGTAAATGAAGTGTGGAAGGCCGTATGGCAGGGCCAGGTGCAGGGACTATATGACTAGCAAATGTTAGCTGAGTCCAAATGTTACAATATCCACCCACCAGGAAAAGAGACACTTCTTAAATGCGACATTCATCACAAATTAATAAATTGATGTTCAATGTACAAATCAGTTACATGCAAATTGACTCGAGAGCTAAAAGTTTAACACCATGACCCCCAACTTACCCCTACTGTTCCCGTTTTTAATTTGAATTTGCTTCCTCCTTTCATGGCACCAAAGAGAGGCAACGTAAGCTTTTTAGCTTTGTTTTCCACATCTGTAGGCTGACTTTCAGTCCTAAGAAGAAAGAAGAATTGTACATATCTATTCCAGTGAAGCCAAGATTTTTTCTAAAAACACCCTGGACAATGACAAAGAAACTTTTGGCAAAACAAAAATTTTCACAAAATGAGTACCGAAGCATATATTAATAGGGAAGGCCAAGAGAATCTGAATGGACAATGACACTGCTGACTCTGAGAGACACAGGGCTATTAAGGGCAAGATGAGGCTCCAACTTTAGTAAGTTGCAGCATGCTACCTGACTTCACCTTCATAAACTGATACTGATAGTACAAAGATCACTATCTTTGGGGGCAAGACCCCATTCCCACTGAGTGGTAGGAGATAGATCCATGGGGTAAAGCCCTATTTTCCACCAATCTCTCAAGAGGACTCACAGTGTCTTACTTATCTGGAGTCCACACTGACATCATACCACACACAAAGGCTCTGATCACAAAAGTTTAAAAAAAAAAAAAAAAGTGTGTGTGTAGGGGCTATACTGCATGGTGAATAATGACAAAGACATAATGAGAGACCTTACAACTGATGAGCTTGTCACCAATCTCACTGGCTGAACAGAGTTATAACAGCTAAGCCCACTCGGGTAAAGCTGAGGAAGAGCAAAGAGAAGAGATAGTAGAAATTAGGAAAGAGCCAGGTGAAAAAAGAAATGAGCAAAACCAAAAAGGATGGCAGTTGAGTTAACCAGACACTCAGAGAGTAGGCAGCATGAGGAGACAGAGGGAAGGACAGTCCTGCATTCTGGAATACGGGGAGAGCGCTGGCACGCCTGATGCACAGTGACCCAGACAAGAAACTGACCTCGCTGCTCCAGCTAAAGCCCTATTTGCCACTGTGCCTTCTTCTTCTTACCCTCTCAGCAGTGCTCTTGGGCCTAGCCTCACCCCCTTGCTCTCTACCACAGACAGACCCATTGCCTTGCTAAGGCCACCAGCAGAATCCTGCCTGCTTGGCCTTAAATATTATCCTTCACAGCCCCTCCCCAAAGGCCTCAAAGACAAAGTGAAGAGCAACACAGATATTTTTCAGCTCCATTAAATAGCTTGGCTGGTCTGCAGGACAAGCAAAGACACCCCAAGGAGACAAAAAGGCAGAAGATGGATCACAATCAAGAGCTGCTTGGCTTAGTGGGAAAAGATGTTAGGTAGAAAGTTTGAAAGTTCAACCCTCAAGTGAGAAGAGAGGGAGAAGGTACACACATCTAAAGGCCAGGATCTAAAGTAGGAAAGGGAGGTGAAACTAAGCAGACACACAGCAAGAAGGGAGGCTCTGGAGGAAGCTGACATACCCTCTCTTGCAGGGATGACTTATCAAGAGAAAGGATTTTGGAGTTAGAATTAAAACTCACTGTTTGTTTACCCTGAACTATGCCTCAGGAGTTTTTATCCTTTCTCCATAAATATGACATTGCGAATAGCTGCTAGATGTAGCAGAAATAGGACAATGATGACAACAGTAATACATATACGCCAGCACTTTGTCAAGTGCTATTCATGTCATCTTTTCCTTTTTAAAGATTTTATTTTATTTCATTAGAGAGAGAGCACATGAGCAGGGGGAGGGGCAGAGGGAGAGAAAGTGCAGAGCTCAACATGGGGCTTGATCCCACAACCCCAAGATCATGACCCAAGCCAAAACCAAAAGTCGGATGCCCAACTGACTAAGCCACCCAGGCACCCCTATTCATGTCATCTTTCAACATCACCTGTACTTCTAATTTACAGAGGAAAGCAAAGGTCAAAGAAATTACATAACTTGCCTCAAAATGCCCAAAAAGTAATTCATAGAGCTGAGAATGAAAGCCAGGGAGTCTAACTTGAGTGCTAACCCCCCTCCTTACTATCAGTAAATGAAATACCACTTGGGTCATAGCTTTTGTGAACTGACCTATGAATCACTGTATGAAATATCCAAACTACACATAAATCTTTTAACAAACCTGCTAGTAACTTGGGGATTAATTTTCTGTACAGATGATCAAGGGCTCCAGAAACATTTTGTCTTTACATCTCTATTAAAAAAAAAAGATGCCTCCCAATATCTAGATATTCATCTATGCAATGCCCCCAGCATTAAATTACAGGTTTTGTACACAGTGCTAAGTGGCTACATAAATGCTTACTGACAATCTAAAGTAACACTGTCTGATGTTTATAGCAGCAATGTCCACAATAGCCAAACTATGGAAAGAGCCAAGATGTCCATCGACAGATGAATGGATAAAGAAGGTGCGGTATATATATACAATGGAATATTATGCAGCCATCAAAAGGAATGAAATCTTGCCATTGGCAATGACGTGGATGGAATTGGAGGGTATTATGCTGAGCAAAATAAGTCAATCAGAGAAAGACATGTATCATATGATCTCACTGATATCAGAATTCTTAATCTTAGGAAACAAACTGAGGGTTGCTGGAGTGGTGGGTGGTGGGAGGGATAGGGTGGCTGGGTGATAGACATTGGGGAGGGTATGTGCTATGGTGACTGCTGTGAATTGTGTAAGACTGATGAATCACAGACCTGTACCTCTGAAACAAATAATACATTATATGTTAAAAAAAAGAAGATAGTAGGAAGGGAAAAATGAAGGGGGGGAAATTGGAGGGGGAGACAAACCATGAGAGACTATGGACTCTGCGAAACAAACAGGGTTCTAGAGGGGAGGGGGGTAAGGGGATGGGTTAGCCTGGTGATGGGTATTAAAGAGGGCACGTATTGAATGGAGCACTGGGTGTTATACACAAACAATGAATCATGGAACACTAAACTAACACTAAACACTAAACACAAAAACTAATGATGTGATGTATGGTGATTAACATAATAAAATAAAAAAATTAAAAAAATAAAGTAGCACTGTCCATGGGGCACCTGGTGGCTCAGTTGTTTAAGCAGCCAACTCTTGATCTCAGCTCAGGTCTTGATCTCAAGGTGGTGAGTTCAAGCCCCGCATTGGGCTCCAGGCTGAACCTACTTAAAGGAGCACTATCCAAACAGAACTTTCTGCAATAATGGAAATGTTCTACATCTGCGTTGTCCAATATAGTAACCACTAGCCACATATGGCTATTGAGGACATGAAATGGGACTACTTGACTGAAGAACTGAGTTTTTAATTTCATTTAATTTTAATATCACAGGAGACTACTGGGTGCTGTATAGGCCAGCACAGATCAAAAGAAAATAAGAAACTCTCCAGAGTTAATTACCTTCATAAGTGAGTGATGCCACCTAGGCAATACCACTTTTTGAAATGCCTACCTGAATTGTGCTCACTGGGAGTTGCTCATTTCCACAATAACCTACTCAACATTTTCAAAATTTGTTGAGACCACATAGAACAAAATGTGAAAATAATGTCAAATTGAAAGATTGGATCTTATGCTCTCTCTCTCTCTCTCTCTCACACACACACACACACACACACACACCACATACATTCACACACTCACAAATACTAGCCAAATCTGGGAAAAATTAGTCCCAAAATCTTGTTCACAAATTACTAAAAAAAAAAGGATTAGGTTAATTTCTTCCAATAATTTTCACAAAATCAAAGTTAACCAATAAAATCAACTTTAAGGGGTTATGCCTTCCCCCATTTTAAAGGAAGAAATTCCACTTTAAAAGTATTTAAATATAGGGGCGCCTGGGTGGCTCAGTCAGTTGGGCATCCAGTTCTTGATTTCAGCTCAGGTCATGATCTCAGGGTTGTGGGATCGAGCCCTGCATTGATCGGGCTCTGTGCTCAGCTCAGAGTCTGCTTGTCCCTCTCCCTTTGCTCCTTCCCCTGCTGTGTTCTCTCTCTCTCTCTCAAATAAATAAATAAATAAAATCTTTTAAAAAAAGTATTTAAATATATTAAAATTGTCAACTGGTTCTTAGGAATTACAAATCAGGTGCTAAAATAATCTGCACTCACATATTTTCATCTGTGGTTTTAAAATCATAGATTAAAAAATGGTATTACATTATTATATTTGTATTCCTCTTATAAGCAAGATTGAGCATTTTTTTTAAATAGTTAAGAGCCATTTGTATTTCTTTTTCAGTGGCTTGTCAGTTGATATCCTTTTCCCATTTTTTTCTTCGGTAGATGGTTGTCTACTTATTCAAAGGTCTTTATATATTAGGGAAATTAGCCTTTTGGCATGTTTCTCTTTAAAGAAGTTTACTCTGCATTAAAAGATTAAGTAAAAAATTCAATAAATAAAATTTTTTAAAAAGGCGGGGGGGTGGGCACCTGGGTGGCTCAGTCGGTTGAGCGTCTGCCTTTGGCTCAGATCATGATCCGAGAGTCCTGGGATCAAGTCCCACATCGGGCTCCTTGCTCAGCGAGGAGCCTGCTTCTCCCTCTGCCTATGCCTCTCTCTCTCTCTCTGTCTCTCATGAATAAATAAATAAAATCTTAAAAAAAAAAGATTAAGTAAAAAATTCAGAGCCTTGGGGCGCCTGGGTGGCTCAATCTGTTAAGCGTCTGCTTTCAACTCAGGTCATGATCCCAGGGTTCTGGGATCGAGCCCTGCATCAGTCTCCCTGCTCAGCAGAAAGCCTGTTTCTTCCTCTCCCTCTGCTGCTCCCCCTGCTTGTGCTCTCTCATTCTGTCAGATAAATAAATAAAATCTTAAAAAAAAAAAAATTCAGAGCCTTCCAATGAAACAGGAATCAATATAGTTTTCTCTAAAAATCCTACAGCAGTCTATATTTCACAAATGAAATGGTTTTGACTGTATGAAATCACTGCCTCTTACATTCTATTTCTATTCTGTAATGATTATCTAAGAAAACAACTATATAATTAAAAATATTATCTATGCAAACATGTTTATTTAAAATTTCAAGTATAACTAAGACTTACTTTTTCAGCTCTGGAATCTCTGCTGGCTTTACAATTTTTATCAACCCTTTAAGTCTCTGTTGTTCTTTCCTCAGTTCAAAAGTTCTCAGGTGGAGTTTCTTCCGGGACACACCATCCAATGCACTCCCTGATTTCATTTCTGACATAAATGCATCTAAAGAGTCCTGAGATGGTGACTCTGACAGAGCTGTCCAAGAAAGGGATAATATATATTCAGAAAATTGGCCTCAAATATTTTAAAATTCAGCCAAAGTTTCCATAGAAAAGTCACTAACAGGGGCACCTGGGTGGCTCAGTCACTTGAGCGTCCAACTCTTGACCTCAGCTCAGGTCATGATCTCAGGGAGTCTGCTTGGGATTCTCTCTCTCTCCCTCTGCCCTCCCCCCACACTGCACACTCTATCCCTCTCAAATAAATAAATAAATCTTTTTTTTTTTTAAGTCACTAACATAAAGCTGGGCAGAGAACATTACTCATATCAGGAATAAGAAAACAGGGGCACCTGGGTGGCTCAGTCGGTTAAGCATCTGCCTTCGGCTCAGGTCCTGATCCCAGAGTCCTGGGATCAAGCCCCGCATCGGGCTCCCTGCTCCACGGGAAGCCTGCTTCTCCCTCTCTCACTCCCCCTGCTTGTGTTCCCTCTCTCACTGTATCTCTCTCTGTCAAATAAATAAAATCTTTAAAAAAAAAAAAAAAGGAATAAGAAAACAGGTTATAGCTTAAAGACCTCGGGACATCATTTTGCCTCAATGGGCTTCATTTTCCTCATCTATTATATAAAGAGTTTAAAACAAATAACTTACAATGTTCTTTCTAGTTCCAAGATGCTATGTTGCTCCTTAGAAAGACTCCATGTTCTGTATATCTTATTAACTAGGCTCAGTGCTGGCAGAGAGAACTACATATGGTAGACGCCCAATACATACTTGTTTAATGGGTCATTAACTTACCTTTGCTTGAGGCTTTCAGTTTCTCAGAAATCTCAGAGAGTTCCTTTTCAGCATCATTTAACTTTGCAACCTGTAACACCCAAATTAACAGGGTTAGCAAATGTTTTTCTTCTTTCAAAATATGGTAGCTTTTCTGTCTTCTTCTTATTATTTTCATAATTGTTACAAGGTTTAAGAGGACTCATTCAGAATTCCAGTTAAATCTGCATCTTATGGAGTTAACAATTTTCATGTGTTTATTTAATTTGAACTAACTTCTGAATTAACTCAAAATTAAACAGAATGAATGTACAGAACACAGACTTGACATTACTCAAAAGAACTCAAGGCATTTGTTTTCATTGATGAATCAAAAAAAGATGTTGGGTAATGTTTTAAAGCTCTGAATACTACTTAATATAGTGAAAACACATGCTATCTTATGATGATTTCATAAAGGATATACAGTTTAAGACTATTACCGAACTATACTCCTCAAAATTCCTTTCACAATTCTTGACTGCCAGAAGTCTAAAGTCAGTTTCACCTCAGAATGGCCAAATTTGAAACTTTTTCCTTTCTTTTTGTAGGATTAACATCATATCCAAAGAATGCTCTTTCATGGATCAATATCCACCTAGAGATAGACAGAGTCTCTAGCAGCAAGCCAAACTTTTTCCAACTTGAGTAAGACTGTTTGTTACTATCAAATTTACAGATCAAGAAAGCTATACTTCAGTGCCAAATTTCAATGCTACTGCTTTAAAAATTATAATTATAAAACAAATTTGAATAATACATTATCTTATTTAAAAATTAAACTACCACAGCTACTTCTATAATTAAAACTTGCCAATGATTCAAAGGTCTCTGGCTTCTCATCAATCTTCCCAGCTTTCTTCATTCGGTTCAGACGCTTCTTTTCAACCAGGCCGGTCCGATCAAGAAACGTGTCATCATCACTATCATAAAAGTCTTCATCCTCCCAGTTCTTGGCTTTCCTTTTCCGAGATACTAGGAGATAAAATAAATGGTAATTAAATGAGTTTAAAGGAAAAGAAGACAAGTAGGTAAGCAGCTTAAAATATCACCATGAATTATTTCAAGACTCAACAAGCTGTCAAACTACATATAAAAACAAAGAGTTAAACTTGGAAGACATTATGCTAAGTGAAATAACTAGAGTAGCCCAATTCACAGAGACAGAAGGTAGGATGGTAATTACCAGGGGCTGGGGAAAAGGAAGAATGAAAAGTTAGCAACCAGTGGGTACAAAGTTTCAATATGGGAAGATAAGAAACTTCTGAGAGGGATAGTAGTGATGGTTGCACAACAATGTTAATGTATTTAATACACTTAATGCTTACAATGGTAAATTTTGTGTTATGTATATTTTACCACAATAAAAGAATTAAAACAAAGGGCTAATTTATTTAATGAGCAAGAAGTTCTCAAAAATCAATGTGTAAAAAAAAGGAAAAAGATAAACAAGGAAAAGGCCAATAATCCAAAAACTTTTTAAAGGATAATGAAAGCCGTTCACAGAAAAAGAAACATAAATGGCCAAAAAAAAAATTTAAAGATGTTCAACACTTTTTAATAATTAAAAAAATACACATTAAGGGGCGCCTGGGTGGCTCAGTCATCAAGCATCTGCCTTCCGCTCAGGTCATGATCCCAGGGTCCTGGAATCGAGCCCTACATCGGGCTCCCTGCTCCGCGAGAAGCCTGCTTCTCCCTCTCCCACTCCCCCTGCTTGTGTTCCCTCTCTCGCTGTGTCTCTCTCTGTCAAATAAATAACTAAAATCTTAGCCATAGTATCCTCAACTCTTATAAAAAATAATAAAAAAATAAAAAATACAAATTAAAATAATGAGATACCACTTCTTACCTATAGACTAGAGAAAACATGAGAAGATTAATAATGCCCAATTTGGCAACGGTATGGGGAAATGGACTCTCAAACAGTTGGTGGGAATGTACACTGATAAAATCTTTTTGATGATCAAACTCATAACATCTGTCAATAATAAAAATCCAATTGACCTAGCAATTCCACTTATAGGAATTTATCCTACAGATATCAGTGCAACATTGTTTGTAACAGTGAAAAATCTGGAAAGCTCATCAAGAGGGGACTATGGTAGCTATTACTTTTTTGACCCTGTGCCATCTTACTCCCCTTGTTCTGGTAAAAGTACCCCTTTTCTTCTAGAAAACTCCTCCCCCATTCCATCTGGATTAGGGGTAGTCAAGTGACCAAAGCCAATCAGTAAGAATCCTCATATTTATATTTAGATATAAGGAAAAAAGGGCTCTTTTTCCAATGAAGTTATGAAAGAGGGAAGATATAAATTCTGTAAGCAGCCAGCTTTTCCGCACAGGGTAAGAATCTATCTGCAAAATAAAACCATGCGCTCATGAAACAGATCACACAGATACACATATACAGTTTTATAGTGTCCTGGTGATACTGAGAGTTCTGGTTTGATAGGACCAGAACTTAAGGCCCTGGTTCATGCACTTCTTCCTTCAATCCTGTAAACTACTCTTCCCAGGCTCTGGAGCCAATAACTTTTCTCCCTAAGCTAGTTTGAATTGGGTTTCTATTATTTACAACCAAAACAGTCCTTATTAATATAAACTTCATAATTTCCAAGTTAAGATGGTACACTGAACATACATATCTAATTTCATTCTTTCCCCATATCCCACTAAAGCTGAAGTAAAAAGATTTTTTTAAAAAAACATTAATCTAGGGATGCTTGGGTGGCTCAGTCGGTCAAGTGTCTGCCTTCAGCTCAGGTCATGATCCCAGGGTCCTGGGATCAAGTCCCACATCAGGCTGCTTTCTCAGCGAGGAGCCTGCTTCTCCCTCTGCCTGTTGCTCCTTCTGTTTGTTCTCTGTCTCAAATAAAATAAAATCTTAAAAAATAAAAAACATTAATCTAAAAATAAATGAATAAATTAAATAAATAAATAATAAATAAATAGATAGATAGATAGATAGATAGATAGATAGATAGATAAAACACTAATCTACTGGGGCAGCTGGCTGGCTCAGTTGGTAGAGCATGCAACTCCTGATCTCAGGGTTGTGAGTTTGAGTCCCATGTTGGGTAGAGAGCTTACTTAAAAAATAAATAAATAAAAATTCTAGATCTACAAAGACAGGGAGAATGGGAGAAAGGATAGCAACACCAAATTTTTGGAAATCAGAAAATAGACAGACAAGTGGAAACTAAATTAGCAGAACTAAAAAAGATGAATCCTAAACCAACAGTGAGGAAAGCCGAGAATCAGTCTGATGATACTGTAGAATCTACAAAAGGATCTTGAACTGGGGATGGTTAGTAGTGCTAAAATAAGCAGACGAGAGTAAAAGCTGTCAAGAAACAGATCCCCTTCCCTGCCTACTTACCTCCTTCCCATCCCCAGAAAAAATCCAGAAGTTAATCTCTAGAAAGGGTAAGACAGAAAGTCTTTGCATTGTGGACTGACCAGTTGATCTGAGGGCATGGGTACTATATTCTAAAAACAGTACTATCCTAAAAATAGGTGAATATTGAGAATCTGCTCAGCCATCTTCCAGCACTTAGCTCTAGAAATTTCATGCAGGAGACTGGAAGAATATTCTCTGAGGAATCCTGCCTGCAGAAGAGGAAAAACCTAAGGATATTTAAATGAGGAGTTCCCCAACAAAAGGCCCACCAACATCATTCCATATTGTTGCTCAAAGTTAGTAAGTCCCACCTATATAATCCAAGCTGTCAATCACCTTTTTTGTCCCCAAATAAGAATCTACAACCAAGGACTACACCACTGAGAAACACCTCTAACATGCAGACTAGAGACCACACAAAGAAAAAGAAAAGGCAACCTGGAGAGCACAGATTAGCAGTGAGATTAGCTACTTACAATCCATGAAACAACAATAGCATATTATGTTTTAAAAATGAATATTCAGGGGTGCCTGGGGGGTTCAGTTGGTTAAGCATGAGACTCTTGATTTTGACTTAGGTCATGATCTCAGGGTCGTGAGATCAAGTCCTGTGTCAGGCTCTGCTTCCCCATGGAGTCTGCTTCAGATTCTCTCTCTCTCTCTCTCTCTCTCTCCCTCTGTTCCTCCCTCGACTTGTGCTCTCATGGGCATACACGCTCTCTCTCTGACAAATAAATTAAATCTTTAAAAAAATGAATATTCGAGGACAAAAATGAGCCTTGGAAATTAAAATCTTGATAGCAAAATAGAGACGGAAAGATAAAGCTACAGAAATCTCCCAGAAAGAACAAAAAGATATAGAGATAAAAAAAGCAAAGAAAAGGGGCACCTGGGTGGCTCAGTCATTAAGCATCTGCCTTCGGCTCAGGTCATGATCCCAGGGTCCTGGGATTGAGCCCCACGTCACGCTCCCTGCTCAGTGGGAAGCCTACTTCTCCCTCTCCCACTCCCCCTGCTTGTGTTCCCTCTCTTGCTGTGTCTCTCTCTGTCAAATAAATAAATAAAATCTTAAAAAAAAAAAAAGACAGAAACTTGAGACGGTCAGTCTAAGATGTTCAATATCTAAGCAAAATTCCAGAGAGAAAGAGAAAACAGAGGGATGAAATGATTAATGGCATAATTCCAGAAATACTCCTGAACTGTCAAAGATTTCCAGATCAGGGGCGCCTGGGTGGCTCAGTCAGTTGAGCCTCCAGCTCTTCACTTTGGCTCTTCACTTCGGCTCAGGTTATGATCTCATGAGTCATGGAATCAAGCCCCAAGTCGGGCTCCAGGCTCAGCACAGAGTCTGCTTAGGATTCTCTCCCTCTGCTCCTCCTCCGCCCTGCTCACTCTCTCTAAAATGGATAAATAAAATCTTAAAAAAAAAAAAAAAAAGGCATTTCCAGCACAAAGGACCCAATAAGTACCTAGAAAAATGGATGAAAATAGGCCAACAGAAAGGTACATCACAGTTAAGTTTCAGAACCTTGAGAACAAAGGGAAACTCTAACAAACTTCTAGTGAGAGGGGGGAAAATATAACTTATAATTGATCAGGGTTTGAACAGTTTTGGACTACAAGAGCAACACTGGATATAGGTGATAAGAGTAATATCTTCAAAGTTGTGAAGGAAATTATTTCCAATTTAGAATTCTACTCCCAGCCAAACTGTTAACTGAGAATAAAGCTAGCATAATTATATTTTCAGAATGGAGAATTTAATAAAGTTTACTTGCTATACATCCTTTCTCAGGAATCCACTAGAGGATGTCCACCAAAACAAGAGAGTAGACCAAGAAAAATGAAAGATGTGAAATCCACTGAAGACTATCATCATCCATGCCCTCTACTATTATATCAGCTTTTTCTTTTTTAAGATTTTATTTATTTATTTTTCAGAGAGAGAGAGCACAAGCAGGGAGAGCTGCAAGCAGAGGGAGAAGCAGGCTCCCCACTGAGCAAGGAGCCCGATGCAGGACTCAATCCCAGGACCCCAGGATCATGACCTGAGCCAAAGGCAGATACTTAACTGACTGAGCCACCCAGGCATTAGTCCTGCAGCAAGTCTAGAGAGCAATAAGCCCTAAAAGAATAGTGCTCTTCAGGAGAAATGTTTTCAAAAGAGTTAGAACTGATCAATTACTGAATGTGATTGACCATGTGGAAAAATATACTGAAAGGCTATTAAAAGGTGAGAGAAGAATGACCAAGAGCTATAAAATCCAAACACATGAAAAACAAACACAATTATTCACTTTAGGAAAAACAAAAAGAAAAAATTGCTCAGTTGCGACTAATATTTGCATAAACATAATCATGTAAATACTAATTTAAGTCAGTAGATAATGTTTTAAAATACGTGACTCAAAGTCAATAACACAAGATGGCGTAGGAGTAGGAGACCTTAGTTTCGTCTGGTCCCTGCAATTCAGCTAGACAGCTATCAAATCATTCTGAACACCTGTGAACTCAACCAAAGATCTAAGAAAATAGCGGCAATTCTATAAACAGAAAAGCAACCACTTTCTGCAAGGTAGGAGGTTCAGAGAAGTGAATCTGAGGCAATATATCGGAAGATAAACCATGGGGGAAGGGAGCCTCCATAAGCCGGAACCAGAAAGTGATATAGCAGCAGAGCACAAAACATTTAGCACATTTAGAAGTCTGCTCTGGTGAGGGACATCACTCAGGTGGCTAAGTGGGGGCAGAACTCTAGCTGGGACACTGTGGTCTCAGGATCCCCAGGGTCACAGGAAGACGATGGGTGCCTGAGTGTGTCAGAGTTCCCAGGCATTGGAGTGGGGAAGCCAGCTGCAATCAGTGTGCACAGGAGTGGGCTCTTAGCTCAGGTTGCCATAAACTGTGAACTGCAGCACAGTCAAGCGACTGAACAGGGGCCCAGCAAGCAGCAGAACTGTGGCGAGACCCGCTCTTCATCCCCCAGGAGGAGCGCCGGGGGCGTGCACTGCAGAAGTCTTCAGGGTTTGGAGACTTGAAACAAGGCCACATGTCTGATAATAGAGACAATCTGTCACCTGCTAGGTGAGCATGGAGTGCAAACAGAGACCAGAGAGACAGGAATGATTGACTACTTTTCCCTGAGGGCCCACTGAGGAGTAGGGCCCCAGCTCTCAGCTCTGGGGCTGGAGATTGGGAGACTGCCATTTTCATTCTCATCCTCTAAAGTGGCATGGAAAGCCTTCAGGGAACAAAAGCCACATAGAGCAATCTGGAGCAGATTACTTAGCCTGGCCCCCTGGCAAGGGCGGTACAGTTCTGCTGGGGCACAGACACTTGAGAATCAACACAACAGGCCCTTCCCCAAGAAGATCAGCAAGAACATTGGCTAAGACCAAGTTTACTGATCATAGGTAACTGCAAAACTCCAGCACTAGGGGAAAGTAGTATATAGAATTCATGGCTTTTTTCCCCCTATGATTCTTTCATCTTTAATTTTTTTTCTCTTTTCTTTTTCAACCAATTTCTGATTTCATCAACTTTTTTTCTTTTTAAATCTTTTTTAATTTTCACTTTTAGTTATATTCTATCCTTTCATTGTATTTAATTTTAATTTTGTACATATATAAGTTTTTCTTTCTTTACAATTTTGGGGTCTAGTTTTCTAACAAACAGACCAAAATACACAGAGGATCCAGTGTATTCTCTATTCTGTTCTGATTATATTCTCTCTCTCTCTCTTTTTTTTTTTTTTCCGGTTTTGGGCCTCTTCTGACTTGTTTAGTGTCTATTTCTCTGGGGTCATTGTTGCCATTTTAGTATTTTGTTCTCTCATTCATCTCTTTTTCTCTGGCTAGAATGACAAGATGGAAAAACTAGCCTCAAAAAAGAGAACAAGAAGCAGTACTGACTGCCAGGGACCTAATCAGTATGGATATAAGGTGTCCGAACTGAGTTCAGAATAACGATTATAAAGATACTTCGCTGGGCTTGAAAAAAGCATAGAAGACACTACAGAATTCCTTTCTGGAGAAATAAAAGAACTAAAATCTAATCAAGTCAAAATAAAAAAGGCTATTAATGAGATACAATTAAAAATGGAGGCTCTGGGGCGCCTGGGTAGCTCAGTTGTGTGGGCATCTGCCTTCAGCTAAGGTCATGATCCCAGGGTCCTGGGATCGAGCCCTGCACTGGGCTCCCTGCTCCACGGGAAGCCTGCTTCTCCCTCTCCCACTCCCTTTGCTTGTGTTCCCTCTTTCGCTGTGTCTCTGTCAAATAAATAAAATCTTAAAAAAAAAAATACTGAGGCTCTAACTGCTAGGATAAATGAAGCAGAGGAGAGAATTAGTGATGTAGAAGACAAAATGATGGAGAATAAAGAAACTAAGAAAAAGAGAGGTAAACAACTACTGGATCACGAAGGGAGAATTCAAGAGATAAGTGATACCATAAAGCGAAACAATATTAGAATAATTGGGATCCCACAAGAAGAGGAAAGAGAAGGTAGATGCAGAAGATATACTGGAGCAAATTATAGCAGAGGACATCCCTAACCTGGGGAAGGAAACAGGCATTCAAGTCCAGCAGGCAAAGAGAACCCCCCCTCAAAATCAATGAAAATAGGCCAACACCCCAACATATAATAGTGAAACTTGCAAATCTCACAGACAAAGAGAAAATCATGAAAGCAGCTCGGGACAAGAGGTCCATAACCTACAAGGGTAGAAACATTAAACTGGCAGCAGACCTATCCACAGAGACCAGGCAGGCCAGAAAGGATTGGCATGATATATTCAGGGTTCTAAATGAGAAAAATAAGCAGCCAAGAGTATTTTATCCAGCTAGGATGTCATTCAAAATAGAAGGAGAGATAAAAAGCTTCCAGGACAAACAAACTAAAAGAATTTGTGATCACTAAACTAGCCCTGCAAAAAGCATTAAAGAGGATCCTTTAAGCAAAGAGAGAGCCCAAAAGTAACACAGATCAGAAAGAACAGAGAAAATATACAGAAACAGTGACTTTACCGGTAATACAATGACACTAAATTCATATCTTTCAACAGTTACTCTGAATGTAAATGTGCTAAATGTCCCAATCAAAAGACACAGGGAACCAGACTGGATAAAAAAGCAAGACCCATCAATATGCTGTCTGCAAGAGCCTCATTTTAGACCCAAAGACACCTCCAGATTTAAAGTGAGGGGGTGGAGGGGCACCTGGGTGGCTCAGCTGGTTAAGTGTCTGCCTTTGGCTCAGGTCATGATCCCAGGGTCCTGGGATCGAGTCCCACACTGGGCTCTTTGCTCAGCGGAGAGCCTACTTCTCCCTCTTCCTCTGTCTGCCACTCCCTCTGCTTCTGCTCTCTTGCTCTATCTGACAAATAAATAAATCTTTAAAATAAATAAATAAAGTGGGGGGGTATAAAACCATTTATCATGCTAATGGACATCAAAAGAAAGCTGGGGTGGCAATCCTTATATCAGACAAATTAGACATTAAACTAAAGACTGTAATTGGAGATGAGGAAGGACACTATATCATAATTAAAGGATCCATTCAACAAAAAGATCTAACTATAAATATTATGCCCCTAACATGGGAGCAGCCAATTATATAAACCAATTAACAAAATTAAAGAAACACATCAATGATGATACAATAAGGGGTGCCTGGGTGGCTGTCGTTAGATGTCTGCCTTTGGCTCAGGTCATGATCCCAGGGTCCTGGGATCGAGCTCCGCACTGGGCTCCCTGCTCCACGGGAAGCCTGCTTCTCCCTCTCCCACTCCCCCTGCTTGTGTTCCCTCTCTTGCTGTCTCTCTATCTCTGTCAAATAAATAAATAAAATCTTTAAAAAATAATAATAATGATATAATAATAGTAGGGGACTTGAACACCCCCCTCAATGCAATGGACAGATCATCTAAGCAGAAGATCAACAAGAAAACAAGTGAATGACACACTGGAACAGATGGACTTTACAGATATATTCAGAACATTCCATCCTAAAGCAACAGAACACACATTCTTCTTGAGTGCACATGGAACTTTCTCCAGAATAGATCCATACTGGGTTACAAATCAGGTCTCAATGATACCAAAAGATTGGGATCATCCCCTGCATATTTTCAGACCACAATGCTTTGAAACTGGAATTCAATCACAAGAGGAAATCTGGAAAGAACTCAAATACATGGAGGCTGAAGAGCATCCTACTAAAGAATTAAAGAAGAATTTTAAAAATTCATGGAAACAAATGAAAATGAAAATACAACTGTTCAAAACCTTTGGGATGCAGCATAGGTGGTCCTGAGAGGGAAGTATATATAGCAACACAAACCTTTCTCAAGAAACAAGAAATACAACCTAACCTTACACCTAAAGGAGCTGGAGAAAGAACAGCAAATAAAGCCTAAATGCAGCAGGAGAAGAGAATTAATAAAGATTAGAGCAGAAATCAATGAAATAGAAACCAAAAGAACAGTAGAACAGATCAACAGATCAACAAAACTAGGAGCTGGTTCTTTGAAAGAATTAATAAAATCAATAAACCCCTGGCCAGACTTGACAAAAAGAAAAGAGAAAGGACCCAAATAAATAAAATCATGAATGAAAGAAGAGAGATCACAACCAACATCAAAGAAATACGAACAATTTTAAGAACATGTTATGAGCAACTATATGCCAACAAACTAGGCAATCTGAAAGAAATGGATGCATTCCTAGAGACGTATAAAATACCAAAACTGAGGGCACCTGAGTGGCTCAGTTGGTTAAGGGTCTGCCTTCAGCTTGGGTCATGATCCCAGGGTCCTGGGATTGAGTCCTACGTCAGGCTCTCTGCTCAGCAGGGAGTCTGCTTCTCCCTCTCACTCTCCCTCTGTGTTCTCCCTCTCTCTCTCAGATAAATAAAATCTATTAATTAATTAATTAATTCTTAAACTACCAAAACTGAAACAGGAAGAAATAAAAAACTGAAAAGACCCATAACCAGCAAGGAAACTGAAGCTGCAATCAAAAATCTAAGAAACAAGAGTCCAGGACCGGATGGCTTCCCAGAGGAATTCTACCAAACATTTAAAGAAGAATTAATACTTACTCTTCTCAAGTGATTTCAAAAAATAGAAATGAAAGGAAAATTTCCAAACTCTGTCTATGAGGCCAGCACTACCTTGATCCCCAAACCAGACAAAGATCCCACCAAAAAAGATAATTACAGACCAATATCCCTGATGAACATGGATGCAAAAATTCTCACCAAGATACTAGCCAATAGCATCCAACAGTACATTAAAAGGATTATTCACCACGACCAAGTGGGATTTATTCCTGGACTGCAAGGGTGGTTCATCATCCACAAATCAATCAATGTGATACACTACATAAATAAAAGGACAAGAACCATATGATCCTCCCAATAGATGCAGAAAAAGCATTTGACAAAGTACAGCATCCTTTCTTGATTAAAACTCTTCACAGTGTAGAGATAGAGGGAACATACCTCAATATCATAAAAGCCATCTACAGAAAAGCCCACAGCGAATATCATTCTCAATGGGGAAAAACTCAGAGTTTTTCCCTAAGGTCAGAAACAAGATAGCGAAGTCCACTATCACCACTGTTGTTCAACATAGTACTAGAAGTCCTAACCTCAGCAATCAGAAAACAGTAAGAATAAAAGGCACCCGAATCATCACCAAAGAACAAGTCAAACTCTCACTCTTCACAGATGACATGATACTCTATGTGGAAAACCCAAAAGACTGCACCCCAAAATTGCTAGAACTCGTACAGGAATTCAGCAATGTCACAGGATATAAAATCAATGCACAGAAATCAGTTGCACTTCTATACACCAACGAGACAGAAGAAAGAGAAATTAAGGAGTTGATCCCATATACAATTGCACCCAAAATCTAAGATACCTAGGAATAAACGTAACCAAAGAGGCAAAGGATCTGTACTCAGAAAACTATAGAACACCCATGAAAGAAATTGAGGAAGACACAAAGAAATGGAAAAACGTTTCATGCTCATGAATTGGAAGAATAAATATTGCTACCTAGAGCAATCTATACATTCAGTACAATCCCTATCAAAATACCATCAACTTTTTTCACAGGGCTGGAACAAATAATCCTAAAATTTGTATGGAACCAGAAAAGACCCTGAATAGCCAGAGAAATGTTGAAAAAGAAAACCAAAGCTGGTGGTATCACAATTCTGGACTTCAAGCTCTATTACAAAGCGGTAGTCATCAAGACAGTACAGTACTGGCACAAAAACAGACATATAGATCAATGGAACGAGCATCTGCCTTCAGCTCAGGTCATGATCCCAGAGTCCTGGGACTGAGCCCTGCGTCAGGCTCCCTGCTCAATGGGCAGCGTGCTTCTCCTTCTGCCTCTGCCCCTCCCCCTGTTTATGTGCATGCTCTCTCTCTCTGTCAAATAAATAAAATCTTAAAAAAAAAAAAAAAAGACATACAAATGGTCAACAGACACATGAAAAAATGCTTAACATCACTTAGCATCAGGGAAATACAAATCAAAACCTCAATGAGATACACCAGTCAGACCAGTCAGAATGGCCAAAATTAACAAGTCAGGAAATGCCAGATGTTGGTGAGGATGCAGAGAAAGGGGAACCCTCTTACTCTGTTGGTGGGAATGCAAGCTGGTGCAGCCACCCTGGAAAACAGTGTGGAGGTTCCTCAAAAAGTTGAAAATAGAGCTACCCTATGACCCAGCAATTGCACTACTGGGTATTTACCCCGAAGATACAAATGTAGTGATCCGAAGGGGCACCTGCACCCCAATGTTTATAGCAGCAATGTCTACAATGGCCAAACTATGGAAAGAGCCCAGATGTACATCAACAGATGAATGGATAAAGAAGATGTGGTATATAGATATATATACAATGAAATATTACTCAGCCATCAAAAATAAAATCTTGCTATTTGCACAACATGGATGGAACTAGAGTACTATGCTAAGCAAAATAAGTCAATCAGAGAAAGACAATTATCATATGATCTCACTCATATGTGGAATTTAAGAAACAAAACAGAGGAGCATAAGGAAAGAGAGGAAAAAATAAAACGACAAAATCAGAGAGGGAGACAAACCGTAAGAGACTCTTAATCATAAGAAACAAAATGACGGTTGCTGGAGGGAGGGGGTTGGGGGGATAGGGTAACTGCGTGGACATTAAGGAGGGTGCGTAATGTAATGAGCACTGGGTATTATATAAGACTGATGGATCACTGACCTCTACCTCTGAAACTAATAATACACTGTATGTTAATTAATTGAATTTAAATAAAAATAAATAAATTAACAAAAATAAAATAAATGACTCAAAATAAAGTAGCATACTCTTCCTTTTTGGAAATATGGATATTTTTAAATGCCAAAAGGAATAACTGAAAGGGTTAAAAAGCCTTCCAAGGTTGAAGACTGAGGAGGGGCAGGGCAATGAATAGGTATATTTTGTTATAAGCCTTTGGTAGTTTTTTTGTTTTGTTTTGTTTTATTTTTAGATTTTATTTATTTATTTGACAGAGAGAGACACAGTGAGAGAGGGAACACAAGCAGGGGGAGTGGGAGAGGGAGAAGCAAACTTCCCGCCAAGCAGGGAACCCGATGCAGGGCTCAATCCCAGGACCCCGGGACCATGACCTGAGCTGAAGGCAGACGCTTAATGACTGAGCCACCCATGTGCCCCAAGCCTTTGGTAGTTTTAAACTATACATAAGTTACTTTGCAATAATAAAAACTAATTTTAGAATAAACAAAAATATAGCATAAGCCTTTATTAATAAATGATGATATAACCAGACAGGTTTTTTAAATGAGATAAATTTAATGCAATCACATAGATAATATCCATTCTTACATTAAAAATGTAAGTACGAAAGAGTATAAGTAATGTAAATGCATTTGTGTATGAGTGTTCGCTTTTTATTAAAGGATCTAGTTCTGAACACACATCTATATTCATAAAAAATGTTTAGGAGAATATAAACAATGGCTTCCTTTGGGTATTGAGATACAGAATCTTTTCTTTTCACTTCACAGAATTCTAGACAATTTACACTTTCCCCCTAAAGAGATATTTTATTGTCTTCTGTGTTAAATTTTCCTTTCTTCTTTCTTTTTCTTTCTGCCTCTGTCCATCTATTTGTATCTCTCTCCCCTCTCTCTCCGTCCCTCTCTTTTCTTTCTTTCTTCCAAGGAAAAGAAGTATTCCCACATACCTGCCTCCTGCCGCAGCAATCCCAAAGTATCAAGGATTCGACAAGCTTCCAGTGAACACTGGATCATTGCTTCTTTTTTCTTTCCTGAATGAATTGCCTCAGCTACCAGTTGTTTTCCGGTTGAATCATCCACAGGTAATCTGTATTGGTTTGGAGGGAATCACAGCACAGTACTAAGCTCCAATTCTCATGAAAAAAACTAATATGCTGTGATAATAGTCATTTTTTGACATGCCTTTTTAATCTCTCCATTCATCTCGTTCTATCTTACCAAAGTCAGACTTCAAATCTTTTCCTTAGACCTCTGACCCATCCCACCCCACATGCCAAATTATCAAGGCCCAAATTCAAGAAAAGCCTAAAAATAAGGCTAAAGTTACTCTTTGGGTTTGTTGTCTATAACCTGAAATTGACCATTTTTCAGAAATGGACATTAGAACATACCTCACCCTACAGAGCCAAGTGCTATGTCCCTGTTCATCAAATTCATATTCTAGTTCTTCTCCTGTGGGAGGAAGAAAGACAAAACAATTTTAATAACATCTGAAAACTACTAGTTGAGACAAAGGGAAAAGAGAGGAAAGGTGAAGTAAGAGTATCAAGTTCCCGTACCACACTGAACACTAAATTTCAAAGCATTCCACTTCTTATTCCTACGGATTATCATCTGATAATAAAATTAGGATGAGCTTGGGGAGCCTGGGTGGCTGGCTTAGTCAATTAAGTGGCCAACTCTTGATTTTGGCTCAGGTCATGATCTCAACGTCCTGGGACAGAGCCCTGTGCTGCGCTCTGCGCTCAGCAGGGAGTATGCTTCAGGAAATCTCTCTCTCCCTCTGACCCTCCTGCTTGCTGTCTCATTTTCTCTCTAAAATAAATAAATAAATCCTTAAAAAAAAATTAGGATGAACTTGAGGCAAAGAAAAGCAAACTCAGATCAAAATAATCAACTCTCTAAAAACAGCTTTGTCCACTACATAGCAGCTTTCACACTTACTTAAGTTGTAGATGTAAGCTGTTAATTTGTCACAATTGCCTGGTTTTTAGAAGCATAAATATTAAGTGCAGAATGTAACCAATTCATATATATATTCATACACACACACAGATATTTTCTCAAAGCACCTCTATTGAAACAATCCTCTGTGGGAACATTCTTTAAATCATATAAAGTGGACATCCATGTTAAGAATTACAAAAGATCAGATGAATTAGAAACAAAAAATTTTAAGAAGTTAGGTCAATCTCCCCACCACCCAAGTTTAGGATCATTTGAGAAAGTCACAAAAAAAAAAAAAAAAAAGGGCAATCCCTTTTTTCCAAGATGGGAAGACTAACAAGACTTTTACTATTTTCCAAATAAACCTGAAGCAATCGACCACAAGAGCAAGAACTGATTAAGGAGAACAGCAGATAAAATACAGCATTTCTAAGTACCCTGAAGATCTACAAAACAACACTGCTATGGATACCTTTTACTAGCAGGGTCAGAATCTGTTTACATACCTTCTCGGTCAAAAAAACCTTGGAGAGCCTTTTTTGGATCCTTTATATAAAAAGCCTCCCTTTCCTGCTGAAACTCTAAGACAATGGGGTTCTCTTCAGCCTCATCTTCTACAGCATCTTCTCCTACAGGAAAGAAAGAAAAGACAGACATAGGAAGAGACTGTCTTAATGATACCCACTTTCCATTCAGCCTGCATAAATATACAGTTATCAATGAAAAGAAAGGTGGGGGTGGGGGAGAAGGGGGCAAAGACAAAAATCACCAGTATAAATATCTTGAGTTTTTCTAAATTGTGTGACAAATTAAAACTTGTTTTCATGGCACCTTGTTTTTGCTTTTTTCCTCCATCATTATATTTTATTTTATTATTTTATTTTTTTAAAGATTTTATTTATTTGACAGAGAGAGACACAGAGAGAGAGGGAACACAAGCAGGGGGAGTGGCAGAGAGAGAAGCAGGCTTCCCGCTGAGCAGGGAGCCCCATGCAGGGCTCGATCCCAGGACCCTGGGATCATGACCTCAGCCAAAAGCAGTTGCTTAACGACTGAGCCACCCAGGCACCCCCATCACTATATTTTAAAAACAAAATTACCTACCTACCACTCTGTCCATGGAAAAAAATCTAAGCTTCTTGGCCTGGCATTCCTACTATCACCTGGGTCTAATACTCTGTCTCCAATATAATTTCTTAATATTTACCATATCTGTCAAATAGACTGGTCTACTCATTACTCCCTTAAAATCATCAATTCTGCCCTGAAAACCATACTCAACACTCAGCTTCCTGGAGGCTAATTTTCCCTTCCTTCAAGTTCCAGCTCAAGACCTGTTTGTAAATTTAAAAACTTTCCCAAATTTTAAGTCAGTGTTGCCCAAAAGAAATATAATGAAAGCCATACATGACATTTTTCATTTTCAGGGTGCCTGGGTAGCCCAGTCTGACTCTTGATTTCGGCTCAGGTCATGATCTCAGGGTTGTGGGATCGAACCCCTCCTCAGACTACACACTCAGTGCAGAGTCTGCTTGAGATTCTGTCTCTCCCTCTCCCTCTGCCCTTCCCCCTGCTCACACCCATTCTCTAAATAAATAAGTAAAATCTTTAAAAAAGAAGTTTTTCATTTTCTCATAGCCACATTAAGAAGGAGAAATGGGTAAAATTATCAGGTAATCAGTAAAAAATATTATGAATATTTTACATTCTTTTTTTACACTAAGTCTTTGAAATCAAGAGTGTATTTTACATTTATAGCACAAGTCAGTTTGGACTAGCCATACCATAAGTGTCCAATAACCACATGTAGGTAATGGATACTATATTGGACAGTGCAGGTGTAAGTCCTCAGTGATTACTCCCTTCTCTGAACCCTTACTCTGGCATACTTACGGTTTCTAGCTTTTGTTTTGCACTTACAAAAGTAATTTCATAATATTTATCCAGTCTTCCCAACAACATATTAAGGCCATCTTCTTTTTATATTCCTAGATCCTGAATACCCATCCTCCAAAATGTCTGGCATTATGGAAAATTCAATTTATTCCTCTGGCTAAGGGACAAGCTTTCTCTGATTAGCTATTTCACATTTCAGGGAATTTACATAAAGTACAAAAAAATTGAGGGACTATCCTATACTGAACATTCCATGTTATTTGACTGAATATAGCTCCATCCCCTCCAGTGATGATAATCAAGGTCAGTACTATATGTATATATTTATATATATTTAAATGGTAAAAATAATAAGTTAGTTGTGTGCTGAGGAAGAGTTTTGAACAAGGAAGTGTGATGTAAAACGCATTAAAAGAAATCCATAGTGCCCATAAGTCAATTGTTTGACATCAGAAAAGTTAACAAATCTCTGTGGGTTTTGGTAATCTCATGTCCAAATTGTATTTGTCTCACCTATCTCAAAAAGTCATGAAAGCTGTATGATAGAAAACAATTAAGGATACCCCTAGTCATGAATTTAAAATATTAATCTCTGGCAGCAATTTTGATTTCTTACCCATTCCCCAGGTGCAGCCCATTTCATCATCTTGATTACTAGTATTTCTCTTCTTTTCAGTGGTATCCACTTCTTCCTCATCGGAGTCTTCCCCTAACATCTTCTTCTCCAACAGCATTTGTTGCTGCTTGCGCAATTCCTTCAGCTGCGTTACCGTCAACTCGGATTCTGCCTCTCGGTCTTCCTCTGGTCCCTGATGAACCAAGCGAAAGAATTCTTTCAGAGTTCAGGGTTGCTGGATTCACTTTCTGAAGTATGGCAATGCGTAGAGCGGTCTGGAGAGGGCCCAGACGCCTCCACTTTTGTCATCGCTGACTGGGAGAATCTCCTTCCTCAGTGAAAGCTTTAAGGAGCTCTGGAACCCAGCCCGGTGCACTCCAGAGGCTGCAATCGTAGGTTTTTCTACTTACCTGAAGAAGAAAGAGCCGGGTGCTGCCTCCAAAGCGAAGAACATGCCCGACGTGGACGCGACAATAGGTGCGGGGTGGGATGCGGGTTTTGTTAAGAAAAGTGCCGTGGGTGCTTCCCAGATCGTAAAGGTAGAAGCCCGGCCCCTGGCCGTCGCATTCTCCTTCGAGGCCGGACGCCCGGTGCTGCAGCACGGCGTGGTACCGGGACACCGAAGGGTGCTCCAGGCACACGTCGCAGCTAGACAGCCTCCCGAAAAGGCAGCAGCTCGTCCCTTTCAAGCTACGGGTGCCAAGGATCGTGCCGCCCTTGAGTGTCTCTAGGCTGTAGGGGGCCGTCGCGGGGCCACCCCACGGCGGCTCTCGGTAAGGGGGAGCCCGGGCCGGGCCTCCAAGGGAAGGAGCCGCTGTAGGGGGCCGCGGCTGCTCCTCCGGTGGACTCCTGGTGCCCCCGCTGTCCGGCCGCGCTGGCGGGACCTCAGGTTCCCCGGAATCGGGCTCCAGCAGAGCCGCGGGCCTTTCCTTCTTCACCTCTTCAGGGTTTGAAGGATTGGTGGTCGGGGCCTTGCTCCGCATAACTGGGGACACCGGCAGGGTTGGCTTCTTGAAGTCATCACTGAGCTCTTGCAAAGCCAGAGGCTCGGACTGAGAGGGACTATCAGCCATCCTCAGTCGGATGCAGTCTCGAAATCTGTTCCTGGGAAACCACCCCCTTCGGTCTCTAAGTTCCCCCCACCCCACCCCCTTCTCTCTTTCCTCCCAGCGGCTTTTCTGGGCAGCGATAGCGGAATTGCTCCTTCACCACCCACAACGTTACGAAGAGGTGAATATCACGGGACTGGAAAACAGAGAAAGGTGCCCAAGGTGCTGTGAGAACGGGGACATCTTTAGAGGTTGCAACCGAATTGTAATAACTTCCTGTGGCATAGCCCGATTGCGAAGAAGCGCTTCCGGCAGCCTAGGACCGCTCATCAACAAGCCAGCCTTCTGGGCCTGGCGCGACCCTCGCCTCAGGCCTTTCGGAGTCACACAGTCGTGCAGCCCAGCTCCTAAGACGGGGCAGTGAACAGTAACGCTTCCTTGCCGCGGTCCAGGCCCAGACCTCCTCGTCTCCCGGCCGCCGCCGGCATCAGGTGACTCCAGGACCCTGCGCCTGCTGACCGTGACCGAGGAGACCCCGCGGTGCCTGGGCATTCTTTGAACTTGCTGCTTATTCTTCTTGCTCTTTTCGGTGAAATTAAGGAATAGGGTGATTTTTTTTTTTTTTTTTTTTTTTTTTTTTTTTGGTCCCTTCGTTGATCCGTTTCTTTGTTCCTTTTGTTTTTTTCCGAAACCGATTATTGAGACTGCATAGTGTAGTGGTTAAGAGTACAGACTCCGGAGCCTGACTGTCTTGATTTTCTCCCTCCCTCATTTGTGACATTGGGCAAGACAGTGGGCCTCAGCTTCCCCATCTAAAAACTGGGGTAGCTGGGGAAATTGAATTAAACAATAAAGGCAAAGCCTGGCACATAGTAAGCACTCAATAAATGCCAGATACACTGTGTGCCAGACACGGTACATAGATCATGGTTGTGGGGGGTTGATTGGGAGAATAAACTCGATTGAGATAAGTCCTAGTTTAAATCCAGGTATAAACGCTGTGGTGGAGACATGGGAAGTGTTATGAGAATATAATGAAGATTTACTGGGGTGGTGATGGAGATTGGTGACTTAACCTATTCTTCAGAGTGAATACAAGTCTACCAGGGATGTGGTGGGCAGCAGGGCATTTCTGGCAGAGATCACAACTTAAAGGATCAAGTGGAAATACATGACATTCTCAAGAAACTGTGTAGTATATTGTTAGAACTAGGGTGGTGATTTCCTCCAGGAAGCTCCCTCTTTGTGCTTCCACTGCACCATGTCTGTGTCTCTAGAACAGTCCTTACTGCATGCTTTCATACTGAAATGTGGTTTATATTTCTCTCCCTCACCTCAGGTCAGGGATCTTGCAGTGGTCTTTGTCTCCTTCTGTAATGCCTGGCATTTGAAGAGACATATGGGCAATGAACCTGGAAAGGTGGGTTGAAGCCAGATTGCAGATTTTGATGAATGATAGGCCCAAGAATTCTGGCTGACTTTTTCCAATAGGCAACGAGAAGCCATTAGATCTGAGTTTTTAAAAGATTAAGTCTAACAGCACTGGAGAATAGACTAGATACAAGGAGACACTGGAGGTAAGGGATACAAATTAGGAAGCAGCAGAAATCACTCAGATTCTTCCCTGTATGTGTCAGAAATTGAATGCATAAGACCAGTTAGATTACTGGTCAATAAATTTTTCCATCATGGGTGCCTGGGCGGCTTAGTCATTAAGCATCTGCCTTCGGCTCAGGTCATGATCCCAGCATCCTGGGATCGAGCCCCACATCGGGCTCCCTGCTCAGCAGGAAGCCTGCTTCTGCCTTTCCCGCTCCCCCTGCTTGTGTTCCCTCTCTCGCTGTGTCTCTCTCTGTCAAATAAATATAAAGAAAGAAAGAAAGAAATTTTTCCATCAGGACCAGGGAAAAGGTTGCCTGTGTTTGACACACACACACAATAAGAACCACCTCTTCCTATCTTTAACTCTATTCCCCTTTCTCCTACTGAGTCAGGACAGATGTGTCAAGATACTCTGAGAAATATTCCAGGTCTCATTTAAGTATCTTGCCTTGCAAATTGTTCAGGATTGAGCATGATGATAGTTCTAGTAATGAGTTAGTGGGGTGAGATGGAAAACATGGACACTAATGCTCCCGATACTATTGCAGCTATTAGTCTACTAATGATCCAAATTCCACCTGTGGTTCAGTCCAGTAGGAACTGTCACTGTATGTGACTGGGGATGACTGGCATCTAACAGTTGTATTTCTCTTAATTTCTTCAGGGAGAACGTCTTCGGTCCTACAGTGTTGATGACACTGACGTTTTCTGAGTGGTCTTGAACAGCCTACTTTTTATGTAAATAACTGGCTAGACTTCATATTTTTCACTAGAGAAGCCTTTAACCTAGAGATTTAAAAACACTGCTTTTAGCTTACTACTATTTTTAACTTGAAAGTTCTTCCTTTCTTATTCCAAAATGTTGAGATACTGGGGAGAGATACCAATCTCATCAAGCCAGACCAACAGAAGTTCCTTTGATTTGCTCCCACGGGAGTTCCGTCTCGTAGAAGTCCATGACCCACCCCTGCACCAACCCTCAGCCAACAAGCCCAAGCCCCCCACAATGTTGGACATCCCCTCAGAGCCATGCAGCCTCACCATCCATACTATCCAGCTGATCCAGCACAACCGACGTCTGCGTAATCTCATTGCCACTGCTCAGGCCCAGAGTCAGCAACAGACAGAAGGTGTAAAGACTGAAGACAGTGAACCTCTTCCCTCTTGCCCGGGGTCACCTCCTCTTCCTGATGACCTCCTGCCTTTAGATTGTAAGAATCCCAATGCACCATTCCAGATCCGGCACAGTGACCCAGAGAGTGACTTTTATCGGTAAGACAAGGCTTTGCTATATCTTACTTTTCTCAAAAAACCTTCACAACAGCACTGTTAAGAATGTAATAATATTTCCATGAGGAAACTGAGGATAAGGGTAATTGACATGGCCAGAGTTGCTCAGGTAATTAGTAGGAAGTCTAAGACTTGAATTCTGATCTTCCAAATCCAGAGTGTGTACCTTTTATTTTTGATGTAGCAAATATTTACTCAGTGCCTATTACGTGCCAAACACTTTCCTAGGAGCAAGGTACTACACCAGTATGTAAAATAAGCCATGGCCTCAGTCCTCAGAGCATAGTCTTTCTGTTTAATTTGAAATGTATTTTATGGGTTTAGCTCAGTGTCCTCAAATTGAGATTCATGGACTTATTCTCATATTATTAGGAATCCATAAGTTCTATATAAGAATTTTTTAATTATGTACAGTTGACCCTTGAACAACATAAGTTTAAACTGTGTGGGTCCACTTACATGTTGATGTTTTTGGTTTTTGGGTTTTGGGTTTTTTTTAAGATTTCATTTATTTATTTGACGGAGAGAGACAGCGAGAAAAGGAACACAAGCAGGGGGAGTGGGAGAGGGAGAAGCAGGCTCCTGGCTGAGCAGGAAGCGCGATGTGGGGCTGGATCCCAGGACCCTGGGATCATGACCTGAGCCAAAGGCAGATGCCTAACGACTGAGCCACACAGGTGCCCCCATGTTGATGTTTTTACAGTACAGTACTGTAAATGTATTTTCCTTATGATTTTAACATCTTTCCTCTAGCTTACTTTATAAGAATATAGTATATAATACATATAACATACAAAATAAATGTTAATCGACTGTGTATGTTATCACTAAGGCTTCCAGTCAATAGTAGGCTATTAGTCATTGGGGTACCTGGCTGGCTCAGTCAGAAGAGCATGTGACTCTTGATCTCGGGGTCCTGAGTTCAAGCTCCATTTTGGGTATAGAGATTACTAAAAAAATAAAATAAACTTTTTTAAAAAAAGATTTTATTTGAGAGAGAGTGAAAGAGAGAGAGCATGAGAGGGAGGACGGTCAGAGGGAGAAGTAGACTCCCCACTGAGCAGGGAGCCTGACAAGGGGCTTGATCCTGGGACTCTGGGATCATGACCTGAACCAAAGGCAGACGCTCAACCTACTGAGCCACCCAGGCACCCCTAAAATAAAATAAAATTTTTTTAAAAAGTAGACTTTTAGTCATTAAGTTTGGAGAAGTCAAAGCTGTTTGTGGATTTTCAACTGCACAGGGGGTCAGTACCCCTAACCCCACATAGTTCAAGCGTTCAACTATATTTTCATTTTGTTAACATCACTTAAGAAATAATATAAAAATGTTCTTGATCCTTGCTACTCAAAATCTGATCTGAGACTAGCAGCATCAACATCACCCGGGAACTTATTAGGAATTCAGAGTCGCAGGCTCTAGCCAGCCTGCTGAATCAGAATCTTTATTTTAACAAGATCTCCAGAAGATTCATACGTCTATTTAAGTTTGAGAAGCCTGCTCCATATCTTCTGAATGACTGCCTTATAACCTAATGCCTCTATTGGGTTTCAGTATGTAAGTTTGCATTTGGTGCCAAATAATTACTTTTTCTTTTCATTTTGCAATTTGTCAGACCAAAGAAAAATTTAAATAACAGTACAAGAAATTCCCAAATACTCTTTACCAGGATTCACCAATTGTTAACAGTTTGCCACATTTATTTTCTCTTACATATGTATAAGCATGTATATACACACATACACACATAAATATATGCATAACAAACATAAACAGATACATGTACACTTTTTTTGCCAAATATTTTAAGGTTGCACACATCCCAGTATTTCACCCCTTAATTCTTAAACATTCCCTACATAATCCCAATACCATTATCACACCAAAGACAATGAACACTAATTAAATAATATCACTTAATAAGTCCCCATATTCGGATTTCTCCAGTTGTCTGCAAAATATCTTTTGTAGGTATATTTTTCCCTAATGCAGAATCTAACAAAGATTCATGAATTGCATTTGGTTGTTTAGTGTCTTTTTTTTTAATTAATTAATTTATTTGAGAGAGCGAGAAAGAGTGTGTGCAAGCAGGGGGAAGGGCAGAGGGGAGTGGGAGAGAGAGAATCCCAGAGCAGACTCCCCTCTGAGCGAGGAGCCTGACTTGGGTCAGTCCAACAATCCTGAGATCATGACCTGAGCCGAAACCAAGAGTCGGAAGCTCAACCAACTGAGCCATGCAGGTGCCTCTGTTTAGTGTATTTTAAACCAAAACTCTCCTTCCTCCTTTTTTAAAAAACATGATAATTAATCTTTTTTAAGAGTTCAGGTCATTTGGAATGTAGAACGTCCCACTCATTGGATTTGCTGATTATTTCCTCAAGTTTAGATTCAGGTTAAATATGTTTGGCAAAAAAAAAAAAAAAATTCATAAGTAATATTGTATAACACTTACTGCATCTGCTATTGATGATAATAGTTACTACTATTTGAACTGTCCCAAATTAATGAGAAAAGAACAGAAATGGACTTAATATGTAAGGGTTGCAGTTGGGCCAAATGAAGGCCAGATGATGTCCTGGTGCACTGTATAATTGAAGGTTCTGAAGTCCTTGGAATAGTGAAAAAGGCAGGGATAAACTGTATCATTGCATGCTTGGCACATGTTCGTACAGATAGGGCCAACTTCAAAAAACTTGTTCCATACTGATAGTACCATATTTACATTTTTTGTTATTCTTATGTTAATCCCCATACATTACATCATTAGTTCTAGATGTAGTGTTCCATGATTCATTGTTTGTGCATAACACCCAGTGCTCCATGCAGAATGTGCCCTCCTCAATACCCACCACCAGGCTAACCCATCCTCCCACCCCCCTCCCCTCTAGAACCCTCAGTTTGTTTTTCAGAGTCCATCGTCTCTCATGGTTCGTCTACCCCTCCGATCATATTTACATTTTGAAGGCAATTTAGTTTTAACAAAATAATATTGTCCATCATGTTAAATTGATGCTGTTATTTAGCATTTTATAGTTTTGCATCAACTTCTAATTTAATCCATTTACGTCCTCATCAGAGGGAGGCAGAAAATAGGAATTTTCATAATTAGAAGTTTGTTAAAAGTTATTTTTAGGAGATCAGACAGCTTTTTGAAATTTTTTCTTAGATTAAGATTTCTACAGCAGTGATTAGGGGCAAAATGGTATATTATGAAGAACATGCAATCTGAAGTCAGAAGCTCCACCTTCTGATAATACCAAAACAGCTTCTGGCAGGTCAGTGCCTCTAAACCTCAGTTTCTCAAACCTGCCAAATGGGAATCATAGTATGGACCTACTACCCATTTCTTTGCATAGGATAGGATAAAAATGATTTGTAAACTGTATATATTTTGGGGCGCCTGGGTGGCTCGGGTGGCTCAGTCAGTTAAGCGTCTGCCTTCGGCTCAGGTCATGATCCCAGGTTCTGGCATCAAGCCCCGTATCGGGCTCTCTGCTCAGCAGGGAGCCTGCTTCTCCCTCTCCCTCTGCCTGCCGCTCTGCCTCCTTGTGCTCTGTCAAATAAATAAATAAAATCTTAAAAAATAAATATTTTAAATTGCTTTCTTAAAATCAAGTTGCTTTCCCAGTTTTACAAATGGTCTGTTGTAGTTGTATAAGAATCTCCTAATTGGGACTTCGAATTTCTAAACTCCAAATATCATCCAGCATATGAGGAAACTATGTTGTGGTGAAATAATTAGAGCACTCTTGAGCTGTACCTGAGCTATCCTGTTACATTTTATTGTATCCTAAAAGTGATGAAAATTGAGCAGTTGGTAAAAGAAAACTTCCTATTCACCTGATACTTTTATATTGTTTATTGTAGATATGTATTGCCTATGAAGTCTTCATGTAATTGGAGGAGCTCAGAGGTGACTGTGGGTTGTTGAGACATGCCCTGGCAGCAGCAAGATGAAACAGGGCTCTGTAACTGCAGAGAATTCCCCTAGAAAGCTGAGCCAGTGGTTTGACTGAAATTGTAAAACTCCTAGGGAGACAGGACGGGTCACCCCTTCACAAGAGCACTAATAACCCTGCCATGTCTCCCCTTTCAGCGGGAGGGGGGAACCTGTGACTGAACTCAGCTGGCACTCCTGCCGGCAGCTCCTCTACCAGGCAGTGGCCACAATCCTGGCCCACGCGGGCTTTGAGTGTGCTAACGAAAGTGTCCTGGAGACCCTCACTGATGTCGCACATGAGTATTGCCTTAAATTCACCAAGTTGCTGCGCTTCACTGTGGATCGAGAAGCCCGGCTCGGGCAGACTCCTTTCCCTGACGTTATGGAGCAAGTATTCCACGAGGTGGGCATTGGCAGCGTGCTCTCCCTCCAGAAGTTCTGGCAGCACCGCATCAAGGACTATCACAGTTACATGCTACAGGTGAGGTCACCCTGGGAGAATCGGGTAAAGATGTGTAATCCAGGGGTGTTCAGCTGGATCCCACACTTGCCCTAGAGAACAGAGCATGGGGTCTTGGAAGAGAGTGGACTTGATCTGCTCTCCTCATGGCCCTGGCTGTGTTCCACTGGCTTCATCACTGACCTGGCCGGACCCTAGGGCCTCCTTTAGTCAATGAGTGGCTGCATTTATTGATAACACTTCTGCTGGAAGAAATTATAGATAGGAATATGGAGTCAGAGAGAATGTGGTTAGCATGCTTTTTTCAACAAATACTTATTGAGTGCCTACTGTGAGTCAGGCACTGTGGGAGACAGCGGTTAATAAGACAAGATCCTGGGGCTTGCATTCTTGCGAGGGAAACAAAACAAATAATGATCAAAACAATTCTGGATAGTGTCAAGTGCCATGAAAAGCAAAACCAAACAGAATGAGGTGATACTGCCCAGGGGTGGAGTAAGGGGTAGAGATACCATTTTTGGTTACAGCCAGAAATATCTAATCTCTTCAACCCTTGTGACCTTAAGTAAGTCATTTGTTCATTGTTTTGGTTTCCCCAAATGTAAATATGATAAGGAATTTTTAACACCCCACAAAAAAGTCTTTGCTAAGTGATCCGGATTTCCTACACCCTTCATTATCCATGTAAGGTACCTATGTCAACTGTTAGTCTTTACAGCCAAAAAATGTAATCTTTTTTTTTTTAAGCAAGTTTTGACTGCTTTTTTTTTTTTTTTTAAGATTTTATTTATTTAGGGCGCCTGGGTGGCTCAGTTGGTTAAGCGACTGCCTTCGGCTCAGGTCATGATCCCGGGGTCCTGGGATCGAGTCCCACATCAGGCTCCCGGCTCGGCAAGAAGCCTGCTTCTCCCTCTCCCACTCCCCCTGCTTGTGTTCCTGCTCTCGCTGTCTCTGTCTCTGTCAAATAAATAAATAAAATCTTCAAAAAAAAAAAAACAGATTTTATTTATTTATTTGACAGAGAGAGACACAGCATGAGAGGGAACACAAGCAGGGGGAGCAGGAGAGGGAAAGCAGGCTTCCCGCAGAGCAGGGAGCCTGATGCGGGGCTCGATCCCAGAACCCTGGGATCATGACCTGAGCTGAAGGCAGACACTTAACGACTGAGCCACCCAGGCGCCCCAAAAAATGTAATCTTTTGTCCCCATTCTGATTTATCTTTAACAAAGTCTCTTTTACCTTTATGTAACTTTTAATTAATGATACACAGACACTTTTATACAAGATGACTTTTCGTTACGTGTTTCTGTCATTGACAAATGCAAACTCAACACCTTAAATGAATCCTTCCATGTGTCTACGATGCTTGAAAAAAAGTAAAAAAAAAAAAATTCTTTCCATTGGCAGTGGTTGCTTTATGCATATTCATATTATGTTGGCTTTTCCATGGGATACCACAAGCTGACCATCCACCTTGCTTTTAACATTCCTTTGAAAAACTGACTCTTGCTTGCCAACAGATTAGTAAGCAACTCTCTGAGGAGTATGAAAGGATTGTCAATCCTGAGAAGGCCACAGAGGACACTAAACCTGTAAAGATCAAGGAAGAACCTGTGAGCGACATCACCTTCCCTGTCAGTGAGGAACTGGAGGCTGACCTTGCTTCTGGAGACCAGTCACTGCCCATGGGGGTCCTCGGGGCTCAGAGCGAGCGCTTCCCATCTAACCTGGAGGTTGAGGCTTCGCCACAGGCTTCAAGTAAGAGAAATCAACTGACTCTGATTCTGGGAGATCTGCCAATCTGATTCAGCACTTTTTGCATTTTGGAATCAAACTCTGGAGATGAGAGAAAAAAGTGGGGGTGGGCAAGAGAATGGAAAGTCTAAAAACATATAGCCTCACTGATGTAGATCTATCAACATTCTTCTCTTTGAAATTAGTGAAGGGAGGACTAGCACAACTTTACATTCTTTTAAAATAATTCCTAGTTAGGATGTAGGTGCACTCAACTCTGCTGTTGAGTACTGGAGCCAATGTAGCTGACCGAGCTGGATGGGCAGATGTCCCCCTCGTCCCTTAGTATGCTGTATTTGTCTTTCCTGATGCCTGTAAGACAACTTCCAGATAGATGGAGGAAGGCCAATTGCTCAAGGCTGTTTGAATAGTTGGGCTTCCTTGCTAGAGTGCCCCCAACAGATTGGAGCTGAAAGGGACTGAAAAAGGGCTATCTAGGGGTGCCTGGGTGGCTCAGTCGTTAAGCGTCTGCCTTCGGCTCAGGTCATGATCCCAGGGTCCTGGGATCGAGCCCTGCATCGGGCTCCCTGCTCAGCGGGAAGCCTGCTTCTCCCTCTCCCACTCCCCCTGCTTGTGTTCCTGCTCTCGCTATCTCTCTCTCTGTCAAATAAATAAATAAAAATCTTTAAAAAAAAAAGGGGGGGGGCTATCTAGTCAGAGGCAGCTGGCCTCTTCTTCCAGACTCTGTGATCACCTTAGGAACCAGGCTGACTCGATCCTTAAGTCAGACTGCAAATTAGTCTAGATACTCAGTTCTACTCCAATATAAATTGTCATTTCATCAATGCACAAATGATACAAGTAACAAATCCTAAACAGAATTAGGCCACATTTTTTAAAGTGTTGAGCAGAGAGCCTTTCACCATGGAAGAAGTAATAACCACAGAATAGCACTGCCAGAACAGAGACAGGAGGGCCAAAGAGAAATTGTTGCAGATTTAGGAGCCAGGTCTGTTTTCAGCAGTCTGGGAACTGCTGCCAGTGTTTTGTAGTGATCATGAACTTCATTAACGTGAGAGAGGACCATGGACCCAAACAAAAGGCAAGAAAACAGGACAGCCTTATAGAAGGAAGGAAGGAAAGAAGAAACTTAACCCCTGAACAAGAGCCTGTGGTTATGGCTGCCTTTGGGCCATGAGACAGCGAATCTTCCCACCTACGTAGTTCTACTTCCCTGGTTTAAGAGAAATGGCAGGTGGGTGAGGTGGGGTAAAGGAGGGGGGAGGAGGTGGAATGGAAAATATTCAGAGTTGGTAGTTTTTGAAACAGAGAATAACCACCATATTCTCCAGCCAAGTAGAGTCAAAGTGTAAGTCTGAGCTCAAAGGCTAGAAATCTGCCCCGGGTAAAATATTTGTTCTGCTGTGTTCCAGCCTTAGCTTACCACTGATTGTATTCTCTTCCATTGCTAGGCACGGAGGTAAATGCTTCCCCTCTTTGGAATCTGGCCCATGTGAAAATGGAGCCTCAGGAGAGCGAAGAAGGCAACGTCTCTGGGCATGGCGTGCTGGGCAGCGATGTCTTCGAGGAGCCCATGTCCGGGATGAGTGAAGCTGGGATCCCCCAGAGCCCTGATGACTCAGACAGCAGCTATGGTTCCCACTCCACGGATAGCCTCATGGGATCCTCCCCTGTTTTCAACCAGCGCTGCAAGAAGAGGATGAGGAAAATATAAAAGGAAAAGGGGAGACTTTCTCTCCAGACCTACAAAACCCACCATAAAACCTTGGTGTATTCAAATTTGTTTCCATAAAAGGTGATTTGACTCAGTAAACAAGTGGATTTTCCTGATTTCATTGGAGCTGGATTTAACCAAACAAGTTTGCATTTTACTTTTACAGCTAGTTTTTGTACTTTTCCACAACCAAGCCACCTTTCACAGACAGTTCATGATACTGGGATGGTAATCGGGAGACCAAAGCACTGTCCCTGACTGATGTTTTTACCTTTGCACAACTGAGAAGAATCATACGGCTTGGCTCATATCGCAGGGATGTTATACAGATTGAGATTCTTTTTTTTTTTTTTTTAAAGATTTTATTTATTTATTTGAGACAGACAGAATGAGAGAGATAGAGCACATGAGAGAGGGGAGGGTCAGAGGGAGAAGCAGGCTCCCTGCCGAGCAGGGAGCCCGATGCGGGACTCGATCCAGGGACTCCAGGATCATGACCTGAGCCGAAGGCAGTCGCTTAACCAACTGAGCCACCCAGGCGCCCCACAGATTGAGATTCTTATCAAACCTCAAAGCTGTGCTTGAAAAGACTCACAAGTAAATATATGCTGATATTACATGCCAGTTTTTTCATTGAACTTGCTTCACTTTGGCGTCAAATCTTTGGGAACCTGGTACTAAAACCTAACAGGAAATAGTGAATCCCCTTATCCATCGGTAGTCTTTTTTAAATTTTTTGCTGCTCATGATGTCTCACAAAACCAGGGGTCTGTGGTGCTCCTTCAGACAGCCCTCCTAATCTTGTCCACATCGTTTCTTCTTCCTTCTTTTTTATTAAGTAAACTCTACCCCTCAAACTCACGACCCCAAGAGTCACGTACTCTACCAACTGAGCAGGCAGGCACGCCCCTCTTCTTTGTTAGACTTACTCCATCTGCCCCCATCCTTTTTGTCATTTTCTTATTTCCATTCAGATTTTTTTAAGATTTTGTCAGAGAGAGGGCACCTGGGTGGCTCAGTCGGTTAAGCGACTGCCTTCAGCTCAGGTCATGATCCCAGGGTCCTGGGATCAAGTCCCACATTGGGCTCCCTGCTCTGCGGGAAGCCTGCTTCTCCCTCTCCCACTCCCCCTGCTTGTGTTCCCTCTCTTGCTGTGTCTCTCTCTGTCAAATAAATAAATAAAATCTTTAAAAAAAAAAAAAAGATTTTGTCAGAGAGAGAAAGAGAGGGAGAGAGCACAAGCAGGAATGGCAGGCAGAGGGAGAAGCAGGCTCCCCCCTGAGCAAGGAGCCCAATGTGGGGCTCAATCCCAGGACCCTGGGATCATGACCTGAGCAGAAGGCAGATGCCCAACCAACTGGGCCACCCAGGTGCCCCTCCATTCAGATTTTTAAAGATA
The DNA here is from genome assembly GCF_029215605.1 of Mirounga angustirostris. Classification (NCBI taxonomy): domain Eukaryota; kingdom Metazoa; phylum Chordata; class Mammalia; order Carnivora; family Phocidae; genus Mirounga; species Mirounga angustirostris. Next base: position 21,835,725 of record NW_026991718.1, on the reverse strand, counting down.
TTTCACCTGCACCTTTTTTCAGTTGTTTCCTTCATTTTCTCCATTGGAAATGAGCAAAGAGGACCTGCCCAAGGACAGACTTGTGCTGACTGTATTCGTTGCATCTACTCGGCCATCAGAGGACAGCAGTCCATTCCTGTACCAGAATTCAGCATCTGCACTGTGCTCATGCTGGCTGGGCAGCCTCTAAAAGGCTAACAGTACACCTCTTTCTCCTTCACATCATGTCCTCAACTTTACATCATTACCCATCACAGTATCTGCCCTGCTTGGCATCTGATAGTTGCAGTCAGTATTTATCAAGTGAATGATTAGCACTGGAATTATAGGAGTAATTAGCAAATGTGTGTTTTATGCCTTGGTAGTGGATGCCAGCATGTTAAATACTGAAGTTTGGTTTTTGGGTGCAGAATACAGTCTTTTGAAATTTACAGCATTCTTTTAAGAGACCAAAATCAAGGCACAACTTTAATTAATACATTATTGAATGACTTAAATGTCCCAGGCACTGAGAATAAAGGTGAAAGCAGGGGTGCCTGGGTGGCTTAGGTGGTTAAGCGTCTCACTTCACCTCAGGTCATTATCTCAAGGTCGTGAGATCAAGCCCGGCGTCTGGTTCTCCCTCTGCCCCAACCCCCTCTCAAGCATGCACACTCCTAATAATAAATAAAATCTTTTTTTAAAAATGCAATAGCAGGGCGCCTGGGTGGCTCAGTTGGTTAAGCGACTGCCTTCAGCTCAGGTCATGATCCCAGGGTCCTGGGATCGAGTCCCGCATCGGACTCCCTGCTCTGCGGGGAGCCTGCTTCCCCCTCTCCCAGTCCCCCTGCTTGTGTTCCCTCTCTCGCTGTGTCTCTCTGTCAAATAAATAAATAAAATCTTAAAAAAAAAAAAAAATGCAATAGCAGTAAAATGAGATTACAACGTAAACTCTGATAACTTATAAATTTGCTAATTGCACAATCCTTAGTACACTTCTCTGAACTCCCATTCCACGCTTAGCTTCATTTTCCCATTTATTTATGAAAGCAGACATCAGGCAGTTTCCATAAAGTAGTCATCTAGTATTTAATTCATTCAGTTAGCAAACATTTATTGAGCTATTTGTACTGGTTCTTGTGCAAGGGATACAAAGATGAGGAAGACTTTGTCCCTGTCCTTATGGAGTGGAGCTTAAGGCATACGCCAGGCAAGGGTTTTTTTGTTTTGTTTTTTAAGTAGGCGCCATGCCCAGCATGGAGCCCAGTGTGGGGCTTGAACTCATGACCCTGAGACCAAGGCCTGAGCTGAAATCAAGAGTCAGACATTTAACTGACTGAGCCACCCAGAAGCCCCCAGACAAGTTTTTTTTAAGGAAGTATTCAAAGCACTAAGGAGAAAAACCAAGTATGTTCAGAGTCTTGCTTTGTAAGATGGTTTCCTCTTGAACAGGTTCAAATTTTTAAGACTAGTGGCTTCTAGGTATAGAATATTGAAATTAATATCTATAAGTATATAATCTATAGGTGCAGAACACTGAAATTAATACTTAATGGTAAAATAAAATACTTTTTAGAATATTTACATTGGAGAATAGGCACCAGATGGTCAAGGTTAGGTACTCTGATAAAGCAGGTCATTTTAAGATACCTGAGATTCTCCTGGCCTGGAACTATCACAGGCTATTTTAGCTAGAACAGTTCTCAAACTTAACATCATGGGAATTCCCTGATGGACTTACTAAAACATTTCTAGGTCCCACTCCCAGTTTCTGATTCAGGTCTTAAGTGTTGTGTTTTTAACAATTTTCCAGGTCATGCTGATGCTTCTGGTCCAGTGATCATACTTGAGAACTGCTGAATTGGAGTACAGATTAGGCATGGATAAAATTCCTTAAGAGAAATACACTATGTTTTAAGATACTGTGAAGAATGTGGAAGGTTTGCCTTCCCAAAGCTATTATATATGGAATGTGCACCTTACCCAAATCCATGGTCTTTGAATAAATCACAAAGGATACTTCGCCTTAAAGTATAATAGAAAAAAATAATAATAAAGTATAATAGAAACGGTGCCTAGCTCTGTACCTGGTTACTTGGTATGTGTACATGGGAGACTTTAGTAAACATCCCCTCTTTACTGAGACAGGTTTGGACATGTGGCTTTAAACCTCTGTGTTGAATAGAAGCGAACCTACTTGCAATTACATAATTTTCTTATTTGAAATTATGACAGGCAGGCTTACAACAAAGTTAAAATTAAAAACACTTTATCCAAGTCATCATCCAAAGCAGGATTCTTATTCATTAGTCATATGTTTTGCTCACTTTCTTCAATGAACCTGTTGTCCTATAGTGAGTTACCCCCACACTTTGTACCCAAGATTGATTGGTTGCCAAGGAGACTCCACTGCCACCCTGGGCAAGTTCATGTTTCCACTCCCTTTCGGCTAAAAAGAGGGGAACTCATGGTACAGGGTCAAGGGCAAGATGCTGGGAAAGTAGAATACAGATCCAACCTGACAGAGATTTGAAGTGAAAAGTTCTTGCTGTTCCATCCATCAGCAGCAAAAGTACTTGAGTTCAAATGATAAAACTTGAAGCTTTAGGTTTGAAGGGATATCAGCATCCAAGAATAGTCAGAATATCCTTCCTTGCATAAATCCAAGGGACAGGCCAAGGGGAACCTGCATCTACCTGCCAGGTCCAATGGTTTTCTATCCCTGGCTGCATCTAAATCAAATTTCCCTATAAGAAAAACTCTGCTAACTCTGAACAAAATTGTCCTTAATAGTAGCCCCCAATCAGAGGTTAGGATAGTTCCTTCATAGAGTTCCAAAATTCTGGACTTCTAGAAACTACTTGTTGTTTCTCTTCCAATACTGTGCCATTGATTCTTGCATAAAATTCTGGAATGCTGGCTCTTCACGGCTTTCCTCCGTAACTACAAGGAAAAAAAGGTCAAGTCTTTTTAACTTTCCCATTAGACAGATTAGAGCTGCTGTCACCAATCTATCAGAAATAGTACTCTGCTTCTAATAAACTACGTGTTCACTCCTCACAATGAGGAAATATCTCCCAGAAGCATGCTCTATTTATCATGTTGCCCAAAATTTACGGTTTCTTTCACCTGTAAATGTGGAGAATATCTCCCTCATTGAGTAACTAAAATGAGGTCCCACTCCTAGGTATTTTTAACCAAGAAAAACATATATAGCAACTTTACTCATAATAACTAAAAATCTGGAAACAACCCTAATGGCAATCAGCTGATGAATGGACAAACAACTTGTGGTAAAAGCCACATCATGGAGTATTATTCAATAAAAAGAACATACTTCTGATACATGGATGGATTGCAAAAGCATTACACGGACTGAAAAAAAGTCAAATCCAAAAAGCTAAATACTGTGATCCTAATTATACAACATTCTGGAAAAAGCAAAATTATAGGAACAGAAATCAGATTAGTGATTGCCAAAAACTAAGTGTGCAGGAAGGGGACTAAATAAAAACAAGCATGAGGAACTTGACTATGATGACTGTTACAAGTGCACATATATTTGTTAAAACTCATCAAACTAGGGGCACCTGGGTGGCTCAGTCGTTAAGCGTCTGCCTTCGGCTCAGGTCATGATCCCAGAGTCCTGGGATCGAGCCCCACATCACACTCCCTGCTCAGCAGGAAGCCTGCTTCTCCCTCTTCCACTCCCTCTCTTGCTATGTTCCCTCTCTCGCTGTGTCTCTGTCAAATAAATAAAAATCTTTAAAAAAAAAAAAAGGGGGGGGGTGAGCTTTACTGTTTGTAAATTATACCTCAATAAATCTGAGTCAATGAGGCAGTTTAGATGTTAGCATCCGGCACACTGGATGGTAAAGAGAGGTTTGCTCTCGGTCATAGCTAGAACCAAAAAGCGTTGTTTCAAGAAACAGATTCTGTTCACAGTACATAAAACCATGCCAGGTGGAACCCTTCTGGGTTTCCAGAGCCATTCTATCCTCAGTGTTACAGTCCCTTCTAACTGGTTTCGGTCTGCTGAGGCCTCCTTATGCATTCTTCACCGCCCCCCACCTCATGTATTTTTAAAACAGTAATTACACGAAACAAAAATCCTGGATTTCTCAAATTGAGTTAGGACCTAAAGATGAGAAGACAAGAGACTAACAAAAAGCCTGTAATGAGCTCAATATTAACCATTCAGTAGAAAGGCCAGGAACTCAATATATGGAACTCTTTCCCACTGCTGTATTGGGTGCCATCTTTCTCTCCCCTATCACTCTGGCTGCATCTATATGGTTTCTCTCAACAAGAAAGCTCCTAAGCAAACAATGTGGGGATAAGCAGCTACTCTCTTCTCATGAGCCACCTCAGCCACCTCTCACCTCTGTGATCAATATCATCAGTATCACTGTCTGCTTCTTCATCCTCTTCATCCAAAGTTCCCCGAGTCAGGATCAAGTCAGAAGGGTCAAGTGCAGGAGATAAGCTGTCTACGGAGAAAACACCTGTCAGTAGCATGTCATGAACCTATGTCTCCCCCAAAAGGTGATTTTGATTCAGTAACTACGATTATAAATTAGCAGGATGAAAATGCTCATGATAAATATAAATGCTGACTCTTACCTCTTCTAAATGTATTATTGTTTTAATACCACTTAACATTTTACAGTAGTGTAGTTCACAAAATGCTTTCAGGATCCCAGTAACCCAAAAGGTGCTATTTTTAAGCTGAGGAAAATAATTCTCAGGTATCTTGTCCTGGTAGTAACATCATTCGTTTTAGTAGCTCACAGCTTAGAAGAGGCTATAGTTTTTCCTATGAAGACTAAAGGTATCTGAGCAGATGCAGTGTGTGATGAGTCAGCGTAAAAGTGTAGAGTACTAAGGAATATTCCTGGTGGAAATTTAAGTTCTGAGGGTCTGAAGAGAATAGATGGTGAAATAACAGAGAGTAAAGGAGCCAGGATATTATTCAAGAAAAAGAGGGAGGGAGGAAAATGGGAAATTGAATATACTAATAGAGGCAAATTCCCTACTTGGAAACTGAACAAGGGCTAAGTGCCAATCAAAGTCGAATCACTTCATTTCTGTGCAGGGAATTCAGCCTGCAAGGGTTGGACTCAGAATCTAAAGCGATGCCCAGTATCCTGGAGCTGCGGGAGGACATGACCACTCTCTTCAGGAGCCTAGTTGGAGAGAAGTCAGCTGGGGATGGAGGAGGCCAACAGTGGCAACATCAAGGGGCGCAAATCTCAAGGGGACTGTGGCCCTGAAGAAGGATGGCGTTCTAACATGGCGTGCTAACAGTCAGTGCTTAAGTCTGTGCCCAGCTATACTTGTGATTTTCCCCAAATAATTTACTGCAAGTCCCCAACCTTTAATAGGTTATCTGAGTATGGAAGACCTTTTGCAGCAGATTTAACATTTGCTACTTCACATATTCTTGAGTGATGAGCACAGAAATTTATGTCACTGGGGTGCACAACAAAGATAGCCAGGTGAGTTCACATAACTGGTAAACCCCGCCAGTTTCTAGCATCTCCCCGCTCCAAGTGGCTTTGCTGTTGTCTACTAAAGATACAGCAAAAGCTGTCATGAACAGAACTTCATTCCTTTAAAGGCCAGCCCATCCATAAGTGTGGGTGGGTGGGGGCGCATAGATACTAAATATGAGCACCAACCTAGAAACCCCTAAGAATCAATGACAAAATTAATTCAAACAATAAGAAAATTCAGGGGCACCTGGGTGGCTCAGTCGGTTGAGCAACCGATTCTTGGTTTCGGCTCAGGTCATGATCTCATGGGTCACAGGATCGAGCCCCACACTGGGCTCCTCACTCAGCACACAGTCTGCTTCCAATTCTTTCTCTCTTCCTCATCCTCCCCCTCTGCCACTCCCACCCCGCACGTGTACTCTCTTTCAAATAAATAAATCTTTAAAAAATATTAAAAAACAAAGAAATTCAGTAAAGTAGCAAAATAAAAAGACTAATATATGGAAATGAAAAGCCTTCATATACACAAACATAACCAGTTAGAAGATACAGTGGTTCGGGCGCCTGGGTGGCTCAGTCGGTTAAGCGACTGCCTTCGGCTCAGGTCATGATCCTGGAGTCCCGGGATCGATTCCCGCATCGGGCTCCCTGCTCAGCGGGGAGTCTGCTTCTCCCTCTGACCCTCCTCCCTCTTGTGCTCTCTGGCTCTCATTCTCTCTCACAAATAAATAAAAAAATCTTAGAAGATACAGTGGTTCAGAAAATCCCATTTTCAACACTAACAAAGAAGATAAAATACTTGGAAAATTTTAACAAAAACTATGCAAAAACCACAAGGGAAAACTCCTGAAAAATACAAAAGTACACTTAAAAATATAAACATATTCCTTATCCTTGGATAGAGATTCAACATGAGTCTGCAGTTCACCCTATATTAACATACATAATGCAATACCAATAAAAATACCAAAAAGTTTTTTTAGCAAACTAAATAAGTTGATGCTAAAGTTCATGTGGAAAAACAAACATGCAAGAATAGCCACGGAAACACTAAAAAAGAAAAATATGAAAAGGGACTAGCCATGGCAGACATTAAAACATTCTATAAAGGAAGGGGCGCCTGGGTGGCTCAGTCGTTAAGTGTCTGCCTTCGGCTCAGGTCATGATCCCAGGATCCTGGGATCGAGCCCCGCATCGGGCTTCCTGCTCCATGGGAAGCCTGCTTCTCCCTTTCCCACTCCCCCTGCTTGTGTTCCCTCTCTCGCTGTGTCTCTCTCTGTCAAATAAATAAATAAAATTTAAAAAAAAAACATTCTATAAAGGCCCTACGTAATTATAACAGTGTGGTACAAATAGTCCAGAAGAATAAAATGGCAAGTCCAAAAATATACCCAAGTACACATGGAACTTTAGTATACCATGTAGGTAGCATCTCAGATCGCTGGGGCGAAGGTAGACTTTTTGAGAAACAGTGCAGGTACAACTTTATGAAAAAGGTAACACAGACCTATACTTTACACCATACCCAGGAATAAACTCTAAATGGATCAGGGATCTAAATGCAGAAAATGAGGGGCACCTGGGTGGCTCAGTTGGTTAAACCCCTGACTCTTGGTTTCGGCTCAGGTCATGAGATCAAGGCCCACTTTGGGCTTCATGCTTAGTGCAGAGCCTGCTGGAGATTCTTTCCCCTCCCCCTCCTTTCCCCTCTGTTCCTCCCCTCTGCTGGGATAACTGGCACATTCTCTCTCTCAAATAAACAAATAAAAATCTTTAAATGTAGGGCGCCTGGGTGGCTCAGTTGGTTAAGCGACTGCCTTCGGCTCAGGTCATGATCCTGGAGTCCCGGGATCGAGCCCCACATCGGGCTCCCTGCTCAGCGGGGGGTCTGCTTATCCCTCTGACCCTCTTCCTTCTCATGCTCTCTGTCTCCCATTCTCTCCCTCAGATAAATAAAATCTTTAAAAAAAAAAAAAAAAAACTTTAAATGTAGACAGTGGGGTGCCTGGGTGGCTCAGTGGGTTAAGCGTCTGCATTCAGCCTAGGTCATGGTCCCACGGTCCTGGGACTGAGTCCCACATTGGGTTCCCTGCTCAGTGGGAAGTCTGCTTCTCCTTCTCCCTTTGCCCCTTCCCCCAACTCATGTTCTCTCTCACTCACTCACTCTCTCTCAATAAATAAATACATATAATGAAACCATATAAGTACTACAATAAAACATGAGTAAATTCCTCTTTAGCACAGCATAGATAAGGGATTCCCAATTATGAATCAAAATCCAGATGCAGTAAAAAAGAAGGCAAGTAAATTTGATTACATCAAAACAAAAACTTTCACCTGGCAAAATAACACCATGGACAAAGTCAAAAAACAAGTGACAAACAGAAAATACTTCTAACAGGCATCACAGAAAAATGGATACTATCCCTATTACATTAATGGATACTAAAACTAGTGGGTAAACATGTGAAAATTAGAAGGATATTCATATGGTCTCAAAGCATCACCCAAAAAGACTTACTATAAAGGGAGAAAGAACTTTACAGTGAAAAACCTGGCAGACACCACTTTAAGCAAGTAATCAAAATTAACATCACCAATGATGGGACAAATAAATCTACATCGTGGGCCTTGGACGTTATGAATGGAAAAATCACAACTTCACTTCTGTAAAGTGCTGCCACCAATGAGCCACCTGAACTGAGTCCTGAGGGAGTGTCAGACAAACCCAAACTGAGGAACATTCTATCAGATATCTGTCTCATACACTTCAGAATTGTCACTACCATGAAATACAAAGAAAAACAAAGGAACCATTCCAGATTAAAGGAGAACAAGAGTCAAGATAACTCAATGCAATGCAGATCCAGGATTTTCTCCTGCTACACAGGGCAAATGGCTACATCTAAATAAGGAACACATCAGACAACAGTTATCAGAGTTAGTTTCCTAATTTTTAGTAATGAGCTTATATAAAATAATATCCTTGTTTTTAGAAATAATATACTCAAATATTCAAGGATAATATTCAAGAGTAAATCTATAACTTATTCTTAAATGATTTTGAAAAAAGGAATATATATTTTATTTATAAATATATTTATATGCTTATATATAAGTCATACATAATGAGAAAAAGAAAAAGAATGAAGTAAATGTGGTAGAATGTTAACATTTTGCGAATCTGGTTGAATGGTATATAGTAATTCTTATACTAGCCACACAATTTTTCTGTTAATCTGAAAGCAGGTCAAAATAAACAGAAAAAAAAAAAAAAAAAACAACGCAGGGGTTGGAGAGTAAAAAGTATTTAAGAAAATTGTAGGTGGGGGGACGGGGTAATTGGGTGATGGGCGTGAAGGAAGGCACTTGATGTAATGAGCACTGGGTGTTGTATGCAACTAATGAATCACTAAACTCTACCCTGAACCTAACAATACACTGTATGTTAACTAAATTTTTTTAAAAAAATATTTAAGAAAATAGAAAAGATATCAAGTATCTTGCCAAAGTAAAGCAAAAACTACCTGAAGAGGAAGAAATCAAAGTGGTATAGTTATATACAAGTTTCAGGAGTTTACCTTTCCAAATCACACACAAAGTAAATGTGATATAAAAAATAGATACATCAATCTCAAACACCACTTTATCTTTATCCTTTTCTCTCTCTTAAATATAAGTATCTTCCTGCTCAGTGGAAGTAGGCATATCCTCCTTTTAGTTCCTAACACCAAGAGACCCTCCAATACCTGTGGCAGTCCCTGTGTCCAAGGCTACAGAGCCCAGATCTTTCCGAAGGCGTTCCAGTTGTTCCTTCTGCTGCTGGTTCTGTGCACTGGCCTGTACATACAGAGAAAAATATCTTCATATTAAAGAAGGAGTCCTAGGGGCACCTGGGTGGCTCTGGCAGTTAAGCGTCCAACTCTTAATTTTGGCTCAGGTCATGATCTCAGGGTCATTGAGTGTGGAGCCTGCCTAAGATTCTCTCCCTCCACCCTCCCCCCCACCCCGCACTAACGCACTCACTCTCTCTCCAAAATAAATATAAATAAAATAAAATCTTAAAAAAAAAAAAAGAGCCCCAAGTTAGATGCCAGACTTCTAACAAGAGATGACTAAATATACAAATGCTAGAGGCTATTTAGACACTGAGGCAGGTAAGAAACACTGAGGCAGATACAGAAACACCAAGCAGTGTGGGCCCAGAGGAGCACAAGTTCAGACTAGAGGGCTCTGCAGACAGAATTAGAGGTTTCAGAAACTGGATACAAGAACACATCAAAAGAACCCTCAAGCAGACATAGCAGTGGTAAGGGGCCCAATGCAGCTGAAGAGGGCAGGCCAAGTGATTATTTGGAATAAGCACTGTGAACCACCTCTTTTTTCTTAAAATTCTATAACCAGTCCTTAAATGAGCCTCGGGAGTAGGAGGGGGGTGCGGCCCAAGAAGTGCTTAGCAAATGTAACAGGAAAAATCAGATTTAAAAAACTTCAAATAAAGAGAAGAAAAATAATTAAGGGGCCCTTCTGCATCTAGACAGCACACATACAAATTTACTAATTTAAATAACAAACATCTAAAACATACACTGATAGCCAAAACAAAGGATTTATGGCAGGAGGATTAGTGCATGGTTTAAAGTTATATTTTAGTGGTCCAAAATACACAAATAGCCTCCTCTCTTACCACTGACTTCTTCAGACGTTCATATTCAGGACGATACTCCCTGGAAAGAGAAAACACTTTCTAAATTCCTTTATTTAATAATCTGTCCTGCCCACCCCCACATCACTTCTATTTTCCTAGGTCCCTGACAGTAACAGAAGACCTTACTTCACTGAACATTATATGTAACAAGTCAGTCACGGAGATTATACCCCTATGGAATTAAAAGTCAAGGTGCTTGCCCCCACCCTGAAACCCCAAATAGACAAAAGACTGCTGGCCTGGAAAGATTAACTCTAGAATCCATGACTCATGAGCTCATCATTTGTTTGGATAAAACTAAGATGAATAAAAGAAGGGAGCCTGGGGTGCCTGGGTGGCTCAGTCAGTTAAGCGTCTGCCTTCGCCTCAGGTCATGATCTCAGGGTCCTGGGATCGAGCCCCACATTGGGCTCCCTGCTCAGCGGGGAGCTTGCCTCCTCCCTCTCCCTCTGCCCCTCCCTCTGCTTGTGTGTTTGTGCGCGTGCTCTCTCTCTGTCAAATAAATTTTTTAAAAAAAAGGGAGGCCTGTTGGGCTCAGGAAGCCCAATATGTAATTATGTGGCTTATCTGGGCAGTTACAAAAGGATACAGAAAGGTCTATCCTAAGACTGGGAACACACAGAAAGACCCCTTGTCTGATGAATCAAAATGAAAATAATGTGTCTAAAAACCACCATGTGGTTGTTAGAATCTTGCTAAGTATGAAGCCAAAGGAACATGCTAGTAAGTGGCCAATTATCATGCCACCAGCCCAAGGAAAGTGCTCTGATTACACTTTCCTGTAAGTAAACAGAATTCCAGTATTAACCATGATAACAGTAATAACCACCATTTATCATGAAGTGTGCTTGCTATGTGTCAGCAATTGTGCTAGGTGCTTGGATATATTTTCTCAAATAATGCTCACAACAACCTTAACAATAAATGCTATTATCCCTGATCTACAAATGATGAAAACTTGCTAAGGCCACTCATTTATTCAGTGGAGAAAATAGAAATCCAACCCATGTCTGTCTGACTCCAAAGTCTATGTTCTTAATCCAGGGTCAGCCAATGTGGCAAACAAGCCAAATCATGTCTATTTTTGTATATAAAGTTTTATTGGAACACAGCCATGCCCATTCATTTGCAAATTATTTATGGATGCTTTTGCCCTACAATGACAGTTAAACAGTTGCAACAAAGATCGTATGGCCCACAAAAACCTAAAATATTTACTATCTGGCTTTTTACAAAAAGTCTGAAGACTCCTGCTCTTAATCATTCAATACAGCGAAGGTTTTATACTCCTATTTTTAAAAAAGGTTAATGGGGACTTGTTATCCTTAAGTGTGCACATACAGATCCAGTACACATACACATGGCAAACATAATACCTATACTATGAAAACCAAAATGCTTTGCTGACAAAACTGCTACCATATTAGATTGTACGTTACTAAAAATGTCATCAACAGGATTTTTCTTTATCCTCACCTTTCATATTCTTCCGCAGCACTGGTGACTTGCATGAAGAGTTCATCTAAGCCTGTACCCAGAACAGCAGACACACCCACCACCTGTCAAAAGCATCAGTACCACTGAGGAAACTGTATATTTTTAAATGGTGTATATTACGTTGTTCAAATATCATAAAATCTTCATAAAAGTTGTTTAAATACTTCAAGAAGTCTCTGACAAAGAGTGAAGCTAAAACAAAACAGCACACATACTCAAAAGCCATGGCAAGATGTCTATGGAAAAGAGAGGACTAGAAAAAAAAGAGGAGGGAGGCGCCTGGGTGGCTCAGTTGGTTAAGCGACTGCCTTCGGCTCAGGTCATGATCCTGGAGTCCCTGGATCGAGTCCCACATCGGGCTCCCTGCTCGGCAGGGAGTGTGCTTCTCCCTCTGACCCTCCCCCCTCTCATGTGCTCTCTCTCATTCTCTCTCTCTCAAATAAATAAATAAAACCTTTTAAAAAAATCATTAAAAAAAAAAAAAAGAGGAGAAACACGTAGCAAGACTTGTCATCTATTCCCTGTCAAATCCAACCACTGTTTTCTATAAAAATTAGTATCGCAATGCCTTTGCTTGGGCAATTACCATCCTCCCTGCCACCCCAACACACTTTTGCTTATATAAATTGTACCCTTCCTGGGTGCCTAGGTGGCTCAGTCGGTTAAGCGTCTGCCTTCGGCTCAGGTCGTGATCCCAGGGTCCTGGGATAGGGTCCTGCATTGGGCTCCCTGCTCAGCGGGGAGTCTGCTTCTCTCTCTGCCCCTCTCCCCCACTCATGTGTGTGCTTTTTCTCTCGCACACGCATACACACACACAAAAAAAATAAAATCTTTAAAAAAATAAAAAATAAATCATACCCTTCCTTCAAAGCATACCTCTAATGATATATCCTCCAAAATCCTTCATTTCAAGAGTGATCTGCCCTTTACCAGCATGAGCCTCAACCTCCAATCTTCGTAAGGTCCTTAGCACAATATATCATGTTTCAATTCTGTGTGTAGCCCACTCTTCAAACTAAACCATAAACTCTGAAGGTTGGGTCTTTACCTTATTTATCTTTTTTAAGTAATCTCAGTGCCCAAAGTGGGGCTCAAACTCACGACCCTGAGATTAAGAGCCAGCCATATGTTCTAGTGACTGAGCCAGCCAGGCGCCCCTACCTTATTTATCTTTTAAACCTCCAGTTTTCAAACTGGACAACAACACGCAAAAGAATGAAAAAAAAACAACCATAAAACTCCCATTTTTATAAGTAATGCTTAAATGCTTTTTTTATGAAGGTAACGAACTTCTTTTCTAAGATAGGTTCAAAACCAGCCCTATGGATTAAGAGATTGTCTGAAGGGACTGTCAGCATAAGGAGAGGAGAAAGTTTACCCTAAGTGAGCTGTAAAATTCATCTAACACCAGGCTCATTGAACGAGTCAGGTTACTGACGTATGTAGTCTCTTGATTCAAGGCATCTTGGAAAGCCTCAAAATCTTGCATCCATTCCACTGCAAAGCTGTGATCAATGATGTCAGTCTGTACCAGAGAGAAGTCAACTATTAGCAACCAGAGATGTGCTGATATCAAACTTCGAAAAAATTTTAATTAAGTGGCAACAACAAAGCAATTATTCATGTATTTTTTCTCTGCTTTCACCATTTCCTCCTCCACTACAACAAATCATAAAGGGCCAAGACTACTGTAAATAATGAAATGAAGATATGTGTTCTCGTGGTTGAAGCAGACCCTTCACTATCCACTGCCAAGTGACCATGGCGACAGTAGATGCCAGCATATTCCAGGCTCTGAAGTCATGTAGTCTCTTGAATCCTAGCTGTCAACCCAACAACAGTGAAGTTTTCTGTTTTAATTGTGACTGCCAATACACTAGCATATACAATGCAATTCTGAGGGATAACCTATACACTACGGTTGAGGGGCTACTCTATCTAGTTTAAAAATACTTTGATGAGAGCCACTGATAAATATTCATTCAATCTGATTCAATCTTTCTGCTACAAGTGCTCATGACTTTGTTTCAGGTAAGTTTGAATCTGTTCTCCAACATGTGAAAATCCTCACCTACCCAAACCTTCCAATAACACAAGGTTCTGATGAAAAAGAAATACTGAAGGAAGGATCCACTTACTTTATTCATAACCACAATGAAAGGCAGCTTGGTTTTGTACAAGATGCTGAAAATCAAATATCAAGACACTATTAGTAAAAACACTTAAGCTCCTGCTTGCCCAGTGTCAGTCCGTGGGAACTGAGTAAAGAGAAGTAGAATGGGTTCAGACTCCACATATACGTATCCATTCTCACACAGCCCTCAGTTTCCTCTCCCAAGAGGAAAAACCACCACCTACCCTCAAGCAAACAACACACACACATTCTCTCTCTTTCTTGGAGTAATAATGCTTTGATACTGATCTTGTTTTTTGTGTATGCTTTTTTTGTAGGGTTGTTTTTATCAAATAACTGTCTTTTAAACAATAAATATGGAAACAAAAAACATTATCAATCATCAGATTTCTATTTGGACTAGGATTTCCTGAATCTAACAAGAAGGGATACCCCTAGTCATATGAGAAGGCACAAATGCTGGCGATGGCTTTTGTGTACACCCCAAGTAAATTCTCTCACATTTAATAATCGTTCGCCTTGTTCCTATATCTACTGCACTCACATACCCTAGTGAGGCATGTCCTTCTGTCCCCAATGACATCAAGCTGGGGCAAACCTGTGCTGTGTGGAATTATAGAAAAATCTCTTTATTCATAAGCTCTCACATTATAATTTAACTCTACATGTCATAACACAGAAAAGGAGCATTTAGACCAGAGGGCTCTATTCTATTTAGACTTGTTTCATTCAACTGGGAGCAACTACCAAAAGGTTCATATTCATACACAACCTGTTTCTATAACAAGCAAGGGAGGAAGATGAGAAGCTGCTCATAGAGAATGCCAGCACATGTGTCTCTTTTCTCTTCTAACCTCTCCCCAGCTTACAACTACTAAACTGAGGGGCACATCTGAATGAGCACAAATCCAGGTTGGTAAGTACTCGGGACTCAAATACAAAAGAGAAAAGAAGAGGCCTCCTCCCTTGATGTAATAGCATGCCCACCAGCAATCAATTACCTGCAGGCATAGAGCATATTGGACATGAAGGTCACTGGGTTGGTACTTCTTGATGTATCCATTACATAAATGACAACTGTTGGAAATGAGGACGCCTAAAGCCACAAAATAATCACAGCCTTAGTCAAAGGGCTCATGACCTATCCCCAAACTCTTTTCCCACCTTCCTTAGCAAGGGAGAACCGCCTTAGGCAGGGTGTACAGAGCTTCCACAACTCCCTCCCATATAAGGTCCCATGCAATAAAAAGATGCTTAGCCAGTCTAACTCTCTAGTTACTCTCAGTAACCAGACCTACAGTACTCACCAGGGCCTCAGTGATGATTGTCCCAGAAGCTGACCACGTGAACACCTCAATCTGTCCAGGTGTGTCAATCAAGACATATCTGTGTCAAGAACAACCATTAAAGAAGTATTACACTTGTGTAATGCTGAAAGATATTCCAGCACACAAAACACTGAACATCTGGTTAGCCAAGATTGGAACCTCTTCACACTGTCAAGTCTAATTTCCTCCCACTGCCCTTAAAACATATACCACGTTCCCCTGGGCTTTGTTCAATGTCCAATATTCACGCTACCAGGCAGGAGCAGCAGTCCACAAACTGCTGCAAATGATCACAGAGAAACTGTGATAGTTTTAGAAACACACTGCATTAAAGATGAGAGATAAACAAAACGAGAAGGCAAATCTCTTGGGAAACCATCTGGTCTCTTGGGGTGGAGGTGGGGGTGAAGGTGGAGGAGGGGAAGGAGGAATAGAGAGATAGGGGAGTAATAGCTAAATACAGGGTTTCTTCTTGAGGTGATGGAAATATTCTAAAAGTGACTGTAGCTATGGTTGCACAATTCTGTGAATATACCAAAAGCCAACAGACACTTTAAATGGTATATGAATTATATCTAAATAAAGCTGTTTTTAAAAATGAGCAAAAAATTTTGGATAGACATTTCTCCAAATATATACCAATGGCCAAAAAGTACATAAAATGATGTTTAACATTTTTAATCACCGAGGAAATATAAATCAAATCTGATACCACAATGAGACACCACTTCACACCCACTGACATGGCTATAACCAAAAACAAGGACAACAACAAGTATTGGCGAGGGTGTGGACCAGGACCCCTCACACGATGCTGGTGAGAATGTAAAATGGTGCAGCCACCCGGAGCTCGGGTAGGAAGGGAGAATAACAGGAACTGCTATGAGTATGATTTCTTTTGAGGATGAAGAGAAAGTTCTGGAATTAGATAGTGGTGATCAGTGCATAACTTTACGAATATACTAAAAACCACTATACTGTATACTTAAAAATTAGAGTGGACCGGGGCGCCTGGGTGGCTCAGTCGTTAAGCGTCTGCCTTCGGCTCAGGTCATGATCCCAGGGTCCTGGGATCGAGCCCCGCATCGGGCTCCCTGCTCGGTGGGAAGCCTGCTTCTCCCTCTCCCACTCTCCCTGCCTGTGTTCCCTCTCTCGCTATGTCTCTCTCTGTCAAATAAATAAAATCTTTAAAAAAAAAAAAAAAAAAAAAAATTTAGAGTGGACCTTTGGTACATGAATTTGTATCTTAAAAAAGCTGTTATTTTTTTTAAACTACCTCTAGTAGTTTTTTATAAAAACATTTTTGTGAAACACCTTATCTATCCATCCTTCTATGTATATATGCATGGAAACATGTGGAATGAGTCACTGATAGTAATAATGGCAATAATACATATAATATTTTATAATAATACTATATGTTATACATTATAAAATAATGTAACACAATAGAATAGTAATAATGATGATTGTTACTTCTACCGGGAATCAGGGTGAAATAGTTTCATCTTTTAAGTATTATACGTGGTTTTAATTCTCTATAATTCTTTTTAAGATTTATTTTTAAACAAGGGTTAGTAAGATGTTTCAGAGATCTTAATGCCAACAAATGTGGTTTTCCCAAGAGAAGGCAGGTAGACAACTGAATTTGGACAAAGTCTCAAAAATACCTCCTAGGAAGCCATGGGCATATATGACAGTGATTGGAGGCAGGATACTATTAAATTTAGATCTTCACCATATATCATCTTAATGGGTTGTTGTGGGGGTTTTTTTGCCCACTTTTTTCTTTTCACTTCTAATGGTTTCATCTCAATCTACACCCTTTCAGAGTTTGATGGTATCCTGAAATCCTCGAAACATGTCAACTACAGAGTAATAAATTGGTGTTAAACTGAAATCACTTACTTAGACATGTTCTGGGCCTTCTCAATAAATTTCATCACCTAAAAGAAAAAGATGCCAATTACAACAGGATCCATTTTCAGCACAGAAATCACCCTTGCCAGGGTGGCCTGCCTTACAGGCACTATCAACTATTCAATCTCTGTGTTCTCAATTTAGGACACCAACTAATAAACTCAATGAACCAAAGAAACAGAGCCACACCAGCAGCACTGCAACACGCCGGAGTACGCTGCAAGGTCCTAAGAAGCTAAAGACGATCAGTCACTGTCGGGACATATCTCTTGGTGCTTCAGTAAAATGTTAACAGCCTGTCTCACGGAGTGATTATCAGGGTAAAGAAATCAGTGATTACAAAACACTCTTAAGGACATAGGTGATAGAGAGAAACTTAAACAGTGACAATTATCTGTCACACGTAAAAAGCCCCATGATCTTTCCATTCCATGCCTGCTAGTCCATCCCACTCCCCAACCCTCCATTCCATCCTCAAGGTGACACTACAAGCCAAGATCAAGAAAAGAACCTGGATTTTTGTTTTATTGGCTGTCACAATGTTAAATGTGAAGTGTCTCACAACACTGATCATCCTGTCATAACCTCCTCTGTCTCCCAAAATGCTTACTTATTTTCTATGAATATCCAGGTTTATTGCTCTTTCTCAACGTGAGCAA
Source organism: Mirounga angustirostris (assembly GCF_029215605.1). Taxonomy (NCBI): domain Eukaryota; kingdom Metazoa; phylum Chordata; class Mammalia; order Carnivora; family Phocidae; genus Mirounga; species Mirounga angustirostris. The sequence goes on along the minus strand of NW_026991718.1, from coordinate 21,818,005 downwards.
GCTAAGGCATTTAAAAGTCACAGGTTTTTACACAGCCATGCCTATAAAGTAAAGACAGACATACCTGATCAAATCTGGTAGCAAAGAGATTGAGTGACGTCACTATACCACCATTGGGCCCAAGTCCATACCTGGACACTAAGTTGAGGATTTAAATTACTTACAGATCAACTTAGATGATGAAATTCACACTTAGGATATCATTCACACAAACAGCATTATAACATTAGTGTTCCATGAATGGATACTGGCAGCTAATCCCTGACATACCACACAACCTTAACCTCACAAGGAATTTTCATTATCCTCGTTCCTTTATCATTTTGGGGATGCCGAGGCAAAATGAAGAAATTAAAGTGACCAAAATGTAACAGACAGATGCATCTGGCAGTGACAGCTTAATAGCATTAGCCATTAAGATCATCTGAAAATATCATTAAGATATCACACTCCTTGCTCTGATCCTCACTGGTCAATCAACCTGCTGATTAGAATTAGTCTATCCACCTAGACCCACCTATACGGAAAGTACACACTTCATGCAGCAATGTACTAAGAGTTGATCCTACTTCTGAGTTTCCCAGTGTCAGAGGAGGTGGTAGCCTCCAAGGTGACACTACTTTATGGGACCAGGCACAGCACCAGCTAGCCTCTCACCCTCTATGCTCTCCAATTATAATAGCCTGTAGTCTGGGAAGATGGTAAGAAAACTGAACCCACAAGCTGAAACAGTATTTCTAATCACCTATAATACCTCTTCTCACATTCATCTTTCCATCCTCCTAATTAAATTACTTTAAAGCAATTAAATGCTTTTGCTAGTATATTTCACAAAGAAATGCAAAAATACTCTCAAAGCCACAAAAAAACAGATAGTAACTAGTCAGGGATGAGTCAGCAGAGAAGCAGATGCGGAAAAGGATACTGTTTCATGACTTCTTTATACTTCACAGTGTCACGAATATCTGGGGGGAGGCGGGAGGAAGAATTCATTGGAATTTAACAGACAGAAACAATATAGTTGAGGCCCTCCACCTATAATATCCTCAGACAACGGGCCTCTCAAGTCATCCCTGCTTCCCCTGAGGAAAAAAAAATAAGTTTCTCTTTTGGTATCTCACTTACTTTTCAAATCTGTTTTCTAAATTTTTAAGCTAAGGTCACTGAACTCTGATAGGGGAAAAAAAAAAACAAGATCGTGAAGAGAAGAACAGGGCAGAAGATGCCCTGCAAGTACCTTCTCACCCAGCAAGAATCTGAAACCAACCATTCAGACTTCTCTTGTCTGCATTCTCTTCTACTAATTCCCCCAGTTTCACACTGGTTTCCTTCCTTACAAAAGATAACGGGGAAGTAACCCATAAAAAATGTTAGCTAGGAACTCAGAAGTTATGGTAGAAATGGTCTGAGACAAGGAGAAAAGGTTTTGTTTTTTTTTTTTTAAGTAATGTGGCCAAGCTGGGTTTTGGGGGTTTTTTTAAGATTTTTTTTTTTTTTTTTTTTAACTTACTTGAGAGAGAGAGAGCGTGCGCACACATGCATGAGCAGGGGAAGGAGCAGAGAGGGAGGGAGAGGGAAGGGGAAAGAATCTCAAGCAGACTCCCCACTGAGCTGGAGCCCAATTCGGGGCTCAATCTCATGACCCTGAGATCATGATCTGAGCTGAAACCAAGAATTGGACACTTAACCGACTGAGCTACCCAGGCGCCCCAAGAGAAAAGTTTTGTACAACTTTAATACCTTATCAGTGACCCTACGCATAGAAAAAGGCAGCTAAAAAAAAATGCAGAATTGTTGAATCACTATATTGTACACCTGAAACTAATATAACATTGTATATTAACTATACTGGAATTAAACTAAAAATAAAAGAAAAGAAAAAGGGAGATGAATCAAGAAAAAAGTTTATTTCTTACTAATTGCCTACTGGTAACAACGGTAATACAGACATGATTTTTCAAAAGGAATTAATACATCCAGTAATATCTAACTAAACCTGTCTACCAGCCTGTAGACCCCACCAACTATTAGAATTCCATCTTTTTTTTTAATTTAGGTATAACCGACATACAGTATCTTACTAGTTTCAGGTTTACATCATAATGATTCGATATTTTTATATATTTCAAAATGATCTCCACAATAAGTCTGGTTATCATGTTACCAAAGTTATTATATTATTGACTATATTCCCTATGCTGTACGTTATATCCCCATGACTTACAGTGTACCTAGACGTTTGTACCTCTTAATCCCCTTCACCTATTTCACTCGCCTCCCAACTCCTCCCTGCTCTGGTAACCAACAGTTTGTTTCCTGTATCTATGAGTCTGTTTCCGTTTTGTTTTGTTTTTTAGGTTCCACATATAAGTGAAACCATAAGGTATTTGTCTTTCTCTGTCTTGGCTTATTTCACTTAACATAACACCCTCTACGTCCATCCATGTTGTCCCAAATGGTAAGACTTCATTGTTTTTCATGGCTGAGTAATTTTCCATGGTATATATATACCACATCTTCTTTATCCAGTCATCTATCAACAGAAGTCCATCCTTTAAATGAGAAGATACCAACTTTTTCCCAAACTCTTCCCAAAATGATCTCTGCTTCTTAACAAGGTTTTCCTTTATTAGTATGATTGGGGTACAAGCAGCTTAACAGGCTTAAGAAGAGACAAAGAGGGAGAGGATTAGCACAGTGACAGCCAGGAAATCAGGAGGCCCCTGTATCCTATCAAGAACCATGACAGTGAATCATATCCACTCTTAATTTTTTTCACACAGATCCTCTGAAAGTCTGATGATAACTGGAAACCTCTCCCCAAAACAATGCATATATGCATATACACATTTTCCCATGTAACTTTGGGAGTGGAAGAAAGGTTCCTATAGATCAGTAAGTGAACTACCACACAGGAACCCTAAACTTTTGAGAAAAGAAACTAAACAAAAAAGGTTTATGTATCAGGGCCTGCTGAAGGTTTTATGACCTTGAGGTGAGAGGACTGACTTTCTGTCACTTCATTATCGCAAATAACAATAGCCTGATACTCTCTAGTCAGAAAGAGGGGAGAGATAACAGTGAGAGGTAAGGAAATAAACTTACTTAGGAAAAGGAGTAAACAAAGAAAATGTGAATAAAGGAGAAGGCTTGTTTAGAGATTCTAGGAAATTCAAGGAAAATGAAAGTAGTTTAGAAAAATGAAAATGAGGGGCACCTGGGTGGCTCAGTCAGTTAAGCGTCTGCCTTCAGCTCAGGGCATGATCCCAGAGTCCTGGTATGGAGTGGGAATGGGGCTCCCTGCTCAGCAGGAAGTCTGCTTCTTCCTCTCCCTCTGCCCCTCCCCCTGCTCCTTCTCTCTCTCTCTCAAATAAATAAATAAAATCTTAAAAAAAAGAAAAAAATGAAAGCATTAAAGACTGGTGGGCTGGAAACTTTCCATTTTCTGAGGGACTTCACACAATTTACACAGTTCTTACAATTTACTCACCAATATTGGCAGGAAAGGGTACTTCATGTACAGCTGGGTCCAGATTAATCACATAAGGTGGAGAGCCTTGGCTATGTAGATGTCCAGTAAGCCTCTGCAGAGATATGAGAAGAGAGGGATGGAGTAAGACAGAGGGAATAAGGCGCCAAGATTCCTGTATCGATCATACCTGAAGACTCCTACACTTCCATTTCCCTCGACCTGAAATATTCGTCCCCGATATCCACCTCCAACATTCAACTCTCATAAATGCTATCTCTTCTTTATCACCCGTCTAAGAAGAGTCTCCCCTACTCTCGATCACTTATTTACCTGATTTGTGTGAGGTTTTTGCTATCACTCCCATTAAAATATTAGCTCCCCAAAGCGGGAACCTCGTCAAATTCAATCTCTGTATCTCCAGTGCTTGAAACATAAGAGCTGCGCAAGAAAAAATTCTTTAGTAATCTACACCAAAAGCCTGTATGCTAGCACTGTATTAACTGCCAGTTGCACGTAAGCCTCTGCCTTCGAGGAGTCGGCAATTTTACCTGTTAAGACAATTCCAGAACAACGTGGTAAGTTGTACCAAATATGAACTGAGGGTGCGAAGAAGACCGCCCTAAGTAAACCTGGCTAGAGTCCAAAAAGGCTAGCCTAAGAAGGAACCGGTGTTGCTGGGAAGTACCTTAAAGCCACACGCGGGTCCCCTCCAACTCTCCTGAGAGACCTCCCTCCCGTTCTCCCTGGCCTTCCGCCCACCACTGACAACCGCTCGCGTGCACCTACTACGCCCGCGCCGTGTACGTCACCTGCACAAAGGTGGTTTTCCCGGATCCCGCCATTCCCAACACTAACAGACAAACTGAAGGCCGAGGAGCCCCCGAAGCCTGCAACGCTGCTGCCTCTGCGGGCGCCGCCGCCTCTGCGGGCGCCGCCATCTTTCTCCTGGCTCCGCCCCCTCTACCATAGAGACGCCGCGTGCCTAGAGAGGCTGAAGTGACGCTCGGGGCCGCGAGAGAGGCTAGAACCCAACTAGCGCTAGAGGGGAAGACGAAGGGGCGGGCCGGGCGCTAGAGCATCCTAGCCTCCCAACCAACTAGCGACAGTGGCAGGGAAATGGAGGGCTAGAGAGGGCCAGGAAAAGGGACACTCACCGTCGTAGGGGAGGGCCTGGGAGGGGCAAAGCTCTGGTCCCCAGAAGGGCGAGACGAGATGGGGTCCCCGAGACAGGACCCCCACGGGTCGAAAATGAGGAGAGTGCGTTTCTCTTTCGGCCCCCAAGGAGCGGGAGAACCGGCTGCTGGGGCTTACTCGGCAGCCGACGAGGTTCAGCAGCTCAGGGCTGGACCGGCCGGGACTGGGGCGGAGTGCGACCCCGAGGGTTGCTGGGCAGCGTCGAGACCCGGGGAGCACGGAACGGAGAAATTGCGAAAACTTTCCGCAAGGGGACGCCATTTCCAGGTGTCGCAGGCTCCCGACAACAGCGCTCCCTCCTTGGCAGTCACCGTCAGTGAACCACGCCGTGACCCTGGAGATGAACGCTTGGATTCCTGGAGCAAGTAGGTACTGAAGGGGCGCTTCCCTCCACGGAAGTGTCCTCGGATACCGGAAAGGTGGTGGAAAAGCCGGGAAATGTATTGCTACTCTCGACCACCCCGGCTGTTCCTGTGGTCTTTTGTAGCTACTGCAGTGTTCAGTAAATCCTAAAATCTAGGTTTCACACCCACACTCTACCACTTGCTGGCGGTGTAAATCGTGGCCAAGTCATTTAAATTCTCCGAACCTGTTTTCTCCTCTTTAAAATGGAGGTGATACCTCACAGGGTTGTAGTGAATGCGTACTGTAAACTGTAAACTACACTCATTCATCTTTACCCCTAGCTGTACTCCCTGGTGCCATGCATAGTGGCAGAACCGTAATAGGTACTCAAAAATATTTTCTCGTATGAATTAAAGTACAGTTGTGCATTTTGTATTTACTAAATTTTCATTAAGAATTTATGCGGGAATGTCTCACTTGTTCTTCCTTCAGGTTTGCTAAGGACTCTAGGAGTTCCCCTCCACCATATCTCAGTTTAATAAATAATTTTTTCAAGCCAGAGAAACTAAGAAACTCAGAGACGAGGTTTAAAGAAAAGACAGTGGTGGAAATGATGAAGCTGAACAACCAAATAAAACAAACTCAAATCCAGCAAGAATTACTAATGGAGGAGACCAGGCAGCTGTACGCTGAAAAGTTACTTGTCCAGACTGAAAACAAATTCTTTCTGGAATACCTAACCAAGAAAACTGAGGAGTATGGAGGGCAGCCTGAAAAGCTGTGCAACAACTACTTACAAAAAACTGAGGAGATTGAACGAAGGAGGCAAGAATCAGCCTCCAAATATGCGAAACAAACTTCAGTGTTTAAAAGGGAGCTCTTGCAGAAGGAAAAGATCCAGTTCAACTTAAAGCAGCAGTTGCAGGCACTGAGGAATGTTTCACTATTAAAGGAGAAACAGGAGAGAGAAATACAGATATTACAGGAGGAGAAGAAGAAAACCCAAGCTGAGACAGATGCAAAGAAACAGGAAGTCCAGGTCCAGTTACTCCAGGAAAAAGCATTCCTGGAGAAACAACTGAGTGAGCCAGACATGAGGCAGTTGGGAAAGAGAAAAAGAAAGGAGCTTGACAGGAAGGCCCAGGCCTTGGAGCAGGAAGCAAAGCAGTATACTTTTGAGTTCTACTGCAGCATCAGGAGAGAGAACCGGGAGTTAGGGAAGAAATTACTGCAGCAAACTCAGCAATGCCAGGAGTTGCAGGCTATTAAAAGCCAGTTAAAAAATCAGAAGCAGCAGCTGCAGCAGGAGCAGTGGTATGTGCAGTGCTTAATCCGGGGGAGGCAACGATTGCAAAGAAGGCATAATTGGTGCCCAAGACAGGATGCTCCAAAGGCCACAATAACACCTCCCCTGAGTACCAAACCAAGGATTAATCCAAAGCAATTCCTAAAATAACACTGCTTCAGTAAGGACTGGAGTATTCTTATGTGCTGCATACACCTGGCTAGGAAGGCTTTGGGACCTCAGACTGCTATGATAAAACATCCATCATGATGTGTTAGTGTGAAAGATTAGGTGCGTTTTTCCAGCAGTATGCTAGACATTTGTGCCACCAGCTTCCCTTAATTAGGTTTTTCCGTAATTAGATCTTGTTAATAAACAGGATGTTCCTTAACTCTCCAGATAACCTAATACCATTTCCCAAACACCAGTACATTAAACTAGCTCAAGAAAAGCACCCTGAGGTAGTGAAAGGAAAACGGTTGTGATTTATTTCATCTAGCTAAGTTAGATTTCTAAGAATAGCATTTCAGATTGACTTTATATAGTGCCTTCTGCTCTGTAAACAACCAGTGATCCTCATGTCTCTTGGCCAGTTGCACACAAAGAAGGCAAAGTGCTTTTAAGCTCTTTTCCAGGTCTGCACCAGTGACCAGACAGTTCCTGCTCTAGTTTTGTCAAGTGAAAGAGTAATCTAACTAAAAGGCATGTTCAGTAAGAGCTAGGCTGGAGGAAGGGGGTGGAGCACTGGGCAGAATGACCTTTTGTCTGACGCTCAGCCCCTACAATTTTAGCTTTGAGTAAATTGAGAAGGGAAGAGCAGATAAAGGGGATGTCTGTTAGGTCAGCTCTTACTTTTGAAAATCTTGTCTGTGAAGAAATACCTCTAGCATTAATGAGGTCACTGCTTATTTCAGGAAAACATATGAAAAAAAGTTTTAAAATATTGGGACAACTTTAAAGAGTCTTGTGCCATCTATTTCCCTAACAACATTCTAAATTCTAAGACAAGTAAGATTAGTTAATGTTAGATATAGTAAGTACTTCAGTTTTAGGTCACTTACTACATTTTCTTCCTACTATGTGTGCACTTCCTACTATGTGTGTACATGAAATGCCTTTTGTAATCAATATGTGCCTTAAGTTTATTTAGAAGAACTGGAAATAATATTTTTAATTAGTATAGACTTTTAGGGTAGTTTTTAAAAAATTTTTTTGCACTTAATGACCTACTGATGGCTGGACTAGTTATTTGCATGCTCAATCCGAGTACAGGAATATAATCCCATATTTTAACATCACTCCTCTATGGGAAAATAAAATCAACTTTGTTTTCCAGAAATTGTTAGTGGTGAAAAACTTCAAAATAATTTTCCTGATTTTCAGTTTTATTCCTACGTAAAATGAATTCCTTTAAAATTGTGGAGTAAAAAATTTTTTCTCCCTCAATGCCTTCAACTTTTAAACAATGTTTTTGTTAAATGTGTAGTTTGTTATTAAAAATAAAAACCTTAGATTATAATGTATCTGTTGACTTTTTTCCAGTGTATTTTCTACTCCACTCTTCTCCCTTACTATTGCTTCTGCATGTCTTATTCATATTAGTGTGCACATAATAAAACTGCAATTTTAATACAGAAAGTAGAATTTTAGATAGTATGCAGGTACCTTAACCTGAATACTTTGGTTCTTGAGCTGAAAATACAGAAAGACTGAACTTGAAAAACATGGTAACCAAGATAAATTTGAAGGCCTATTCTCTGTGGATGCAAAAATGCAAAAAAAAAAAAAGCATAGGAAAATACATACTAAGGCTGATGAGTTGGAAAGTAGGAGGGATTTAGAATCTTATTATTCTGCTGTGAATTTCCCTTCTACCTTTGCTGTCCCAATTATCTAACTGGGGAGTAGGTAACTTCCGTCCCATACATTTATCTTTAATTCCTACCATCCCAGATAATGAATCTGGTGTATTACATTATGTCTATCCCTTTCAGAGTGAGGCCTCAAGGGCTTGAAGACTTTTGTGGGTGAATCATCTGATAAAGGTACTTTGAAACCCAAACCTGCAAGTGAGCAATAGGTTGGCCAACTAATATCTCAACCTACTTTTAGTCTGCTTTGCTATGAAGAAAATTAAACAGGGTGATGTTACAGAAAGTGCATTTAGATGGAAAAGACAACCAAGGTGAAATTTAGGTTAAGACCTAAATGATATAATGAAGCCTACCTTGCAAAAACCAGGGAAGAAGCCATTCTGGGCAATGGGAACAGTGAAGGTAAAGGTTCTAGGCTTAGTAGGTTCCAGGAACTAAAAGGTGAATGTAGCTAAAGTGTATTGGGAAATGGTCAGAAAACAGAGGTGGAGCGGAGGGACAGGAGGCTAAATGGGTTAACAGTGGGAGCAGAAGGCCTTATAGGACAAAGAGCACTGGGAAACCAGCAGGCTTTTAGCAGGTGAATGAGGTCTGATTTACAATTTTAAAAACTCAATACAGCTGTTACTGGCATGTATCCAAGCCAGTAAAAATCAGAAACAATCAAGAAAGTATTATGGTCTAGCCAAGAGAGGTGATGATGGTTCAGACTGGGGTGGCTGAAGTAGAAGTAAATAGAAAGAAGAGAATACTAAAGGGTGAAGGGAAAATGAAAGGTTAAGAATGAAACACAAGTAAAATTTCTAAAGTGTTCTCTTTTAAGAAGATGAGCAGAATAATTGGTGAGAACTGATTTTTTAAAATGAAGTATTTCAGACACACAATACAGAAGACCAGAACAAACTCACTATCCACCTTAAGAAATAAGAACTTAAAAATTCACTTGTAGTCCCTCTGAATCCCAGAAGCACTGTCCTAAATTTGGTGTTTATCATTCCTGTGCATGTTTTCATGCCATATATACATATGTATATATGATATTAAACTATAAATGTACTAAATACAAATATATATATAACATAGCATAGAAATATTTTTTACATATCCATAAACAATATAGAGCATTGTTTTGCTTCTTTTTAAACCTTACATAAATGGCACACTTCACGTATACTGTAACTTGCTTTTCCCAGACATTATTTTTGAGATGTATTCATGACACAAGAAGCCCTAGTTAATTTTGTAGCGTATAGTATTCCACTGTATGATTCTATCCCCTCTCCTGATGGACAATTCGACTAGTATCAGAGTAGGCTAACAAACCCAAGAATGTAAAATGCCTCAAATAACAGATATTTTTTTATCTGCAGCAGTCTCAGACAGATGTTCCTGGTTGGCAATTAGTCCTTCATGGGATGATTCAAGGCATCAACTATTTTCCATTTTGTGCTCTGCCACCCTCTAAAGCCACTCTATTATCTGCATCTGGCCCGAGGAAGGGGAAAGAAAGCATAGAGCTAACATTCACTTTCTTAAAAGTTCTAGCCTGGATGTGACACACGTCACTTCCACTCACATTCTACTGCTGAGCAGTTAGTTGGCTACCCCTTCACTACAGGGTCAGGGGACTAGAAGGCTGGGAAACATAGTTTAACCATTTGTCCTATAATTCTGTAACTCTGCAAGGTGAGAGCAGATTTTGGTGGACAGCTAGTAGTCTCTGCTACGTGTTGTAAACGATACCATGATATCATTCTTTATGTCTCCTCGTACACCTGGGCAAGAGGATTTTTCTCTGTATGTACCCAGGAGTAAAACTGCTAAGCCTTAGGGCATATTTTGAGCTTGACTAGATACTGCCAAATCATTTCCAAAGTGATTGTTACAATTAATGTTCCAAACTGTGCATGAGGGTTCACATTCTCCACCACCTGGCTATAAACTCGATATTTTCAAATTTATATTATTCTAATAAATTTGGTTTAAAAATTTAAAAAATCAGTAGTATGATTACAATACTCTCTACTGGGTCCTGCTGAGACCTGGCCTCAGGAAGAAAAAAAATTTTTTTAAGATTATATTTATTTATTTGAGAGAGAGCCCGAGCAGGGCGAGGGGCAGAGGGACAAGTGGACTCCCTGCTGAGCAAGGAGCCAAATGCCGGGCTCAATCCCAGGACCCTGAGATCATGACCTGATCTAAGTCAGATGCTTAACTGACTGAGCCACCAGGGCGCCCCAGGAAGGAAAATTTTTTCAAGTGCCTGCAAGGGCCCTGGATGAGACTGGACAAGTTTCCTGTATTAATTCACTTTAATCTCAAACAAATTACTCATTTTAACCAGCAGATTTCAGGGGATAAAAAACTACCAACACCCCGCATTTGGTAATTCTTTCCAACCCACTCCCATGTCTAGCCATTTTCTTACCCCCATATACTGTGTCAGCAAGGAGTCAAGTAGCAGGTCGGAGTCAATGAACAACTGGAAACATCATTCTAACCGACAGTCATTTATTTCTTTTGTCATTGCCCAACATTCCCCAAGTCTTACTCACCAGAAATTAATATAGCTTCTTCATTTCTCCTCCCTGACAATCCTCATCTACCGAAAGGGTTTTAAGGGTGCAACTGCCAATGAAAATGTAGAGTGGACATACCACATCCTTGACTTGTTTCAAAACTATCTATTCTGGCAGTATCCAAATGTGGTTTCAATGCTCCCTTGTTTGAAAGTGGTCTTCACAAAAGCCCACATTTTAAAGCTATGTGGAGCAGCACAGGATACAGAGTTCAAGAGTAGTAACAGCCTTTCAGAATTTGAAAAGGTAGTATTAATCCATATCAGGGTTCAGGGTCCTTGCTTTTTATGTGGCAGATGCCACAAAAATTGGCAAGAATATATAAGACCAATATATGTGGAGAAGGGGAAGAGAATCTAGAAACCCAACAACAGAGCTGTTCTAAACAATGCTCCAGAGAAAGCCAGCCTCAAAGAAAAGTAGCCCACTAGACATTTTTTATCAGGTAGGCATGAGGTACAGAAAAGGAATTTTTCTTTCCAACACCAGAGAAATATCTACATCTGGTGTCAAAGTCTCAAGATATAAAGAGGATAGAACTCCACATAAAAAGAGGACAGAGGACAATATTCTCAGAAAACTCCGAGAGACAGAGGTTGGCTAAAGGGAGGAATAAAGACTTAGCACAGTGTAGACTAACAAGTGAGGTCAAGTCCAGAGGAGAAGGAATGTGTACCCTGGCTACCAATCTTAGTGGCATTACCAGGAACACTAGGATTCTGGGTCAAAACATCAAGTGCAATGTGGTATTTCTCAATCCTTAAAACTGGGGGAGCAAACAAGCTTCTGGAGGGCACTGATCATAGCAACTGATGAGGCCTCAAGCCCCAAGAAAGTCGAGGCAGTCTTTATTGCTTCTTCTACTTCCTTCTTTCCAATCATTTTCATGTTTGGGACATGTTAATGTTTGGGCTGCTTTTCATGCTTGTGGGTCTAGTTAGACAGTCACTGCTACTTGGGACAAACAAAACATTTCCCAATAAAACCAGTGTAGAGAGGTTCTAGCTTTTTCATCCTAAATCCATTTTCTTACTTTCAATCCTAAAACCATATCGAGAGAACAAACAGCCTCCATAAAATCTGTTTCCCGAGGAGACAGGATAAGCTTATTATATGAGTGACAACAGTTCTAGCTTCTAGGATTGTTATATCACAAATACAAAATGGTAAGTCAGTATGATTTAAAAAAATTAATTTGGAATTGTTTTATAAGCGAGATGATGGAATGACTAGTTAATCAGTGGAGAGTCCAAGAACATTCTATGGCCCAGGAAGGAAAAGGACAACCAAACGGGTTTCTCAGTTTTGTACAGGGCAAGAGGGGCCCATAGTTGGCCTTAAGAGGGAGCTCTTTGGGCAAGATAAGAGAAAAACAAAAGGACTCCAATGAGGAATAGCAGGAAAACCTACCCAAAAGGGGTGGGGGTGGGGGTGGGGGTGGGGTCAAAGTGAATAAATAGGGAGAACGGTGAAATTTACACAGGAGGAAGGAGCTGAGAAAGTCACAGCCTTACACAAACAGCTGAGAGAGTACATCTCCCCTCGCTCAGCCCCCATGACTCAGTCCTCCCAGCGCAGGCCCCCGTGACAACAGCGGCAGGTCCACTCTCCTGGGAGCTTCCACGCTGCCTGCCTACTTCCTTCCTCGTTTATGGTTAGTCTTTGGGGGCTTTACTTTCTGGAACCGTGCTGGCACCGGCTCCTGCTCCGGTTCCTTACGGGAGGTCGACACCGGCAATTCCTCGTTACTCCTCCTCGGACCCTTCCCTACTCTAAGACTCCGCTCTGCCTCGGGAAGCTCGATGCCAGGCTGCTGCAGCCTTCGCAGAGACCTTCTGCTCCTGTGCTGCTGCCTCCGCTGTTCTTCTTCTTGCTGCCGCTGCTTTATCTTCATGAGCTTTTCAAAGCTTTTGGTTGTTGTTGGGTTTACGACGAACCAATCCTACAGAGGCAAAATGGAAAAATCATCCAGTCAATACACAGCAGAGAGCACAAAGAACGGGTGCGGGAAGAAATTCTTCTCGTTTTTTAAAGATTGATTTATTTATTTGAGAGAGAAAGAGAGCGCGAGGACGGGGTGGGGCAGAGGGCAAGAGAGAATCCCAGGCAGACCCCTGCCAAGCACAGAGCCCAACACGGGGCTCGATCCCACAACCCCAAGATCGTGACCTGAGCTGAAATCAAGAGTCCGACGCTCGACCGACTGAGCCACCCAGGCGCCCCGGGTGTGGGAAGGATTTCTAAAAGGCATGGTTAGGGCAGAACGCAGTAAGAAGGAAACAGATAGGGAACCATAGCTTGTAACTCTGTGCTTTAAACTGGGAGCAATTCAATACAGAGTAGTCAGTATGAGCATTTATTGTGTAAGACATGATTTGGGGTACTTCAGTAAGTGATCTACAAAGTCTGTTCACTTAGCATCAACCCACTCATTTATCTCCTTTATAAAAATCTCAGGAGATATAAAGCATTGGGCCATACGAGATTTTTATTTCATGATAGTATAGTGGGTAAGAGCATGGACTTTGCAGCCAGACGGCCTAGGTGCAAATCCTAACTGTTTCTAGCTCTGTGACCATGGGGAAATTACTTAACCTCTCTGAGACTCAGTTTAAAAAAATAAGAGTTGAGGAACATGGAATCCAATTATGAAACATCCTTGCAAGAGAAAGAAAGAAAGAAAGAAAGAAAGAAAGAAAGAAAGAAAGAAAGAAAGAAAGAAAGAAAGAAAGAAAAGAAAATGAATTTCAATTTAAAATCAAGTGATCTGATCAGTCTTCTAGGTCTACCTACCAATTTATAGGAATTACCCTGAGAGAGGACCACCACCACAGAAATGCAATCAGCAAAATCCAAAATGTGTGTAAACATATGTGACAAATGACTGCTTCTTCGGAGGAAAGGGGAAACCCCTAGACCTGCAGTGTCCAATGAGAGAGTCACTAGCCACATGTGGCTAATAAGCTCTTGAAAAATGGCTAATCCAAATTGAGATATGCTTTCAATATAAAAAATACACATTAAATTTCAAAGACTTAGTATGAAAAAATATAAAGTATCTCATTAATAATTTTATTGACTACATGTTCAAAAGATAGTATTTTAGCTATACTGGGTTAAATAAGATATATTATCAACATTAATTTCACCTGTTTTCTTCATTTTTTTTTTTTTTTAAGATTTTATTTATTTGACAGAGAGAGACACAGCGAGAGAGGGAACACAAGCAGGGGGAGTGGGAGAGGGAGTAACAGGCCTCCTGCCGAGCGGGGAGCCTGATGCGGGGCTCGATCCCAGGACCCTGGGATCTTGACCTGAGCCGAAGGCAGACGCCCAACGACTGAGCCACCCAGGCGCCCCTCTTCATATTTTTAAAATGTGGTTACTAGAAAATCTTAAATTACATACTTGACTCACATAACATTTCTATTGGATAGCACTCTAGAATAAAACATACAGTATATGGACCTTTCTTTTTTTCTTGCTCCTGATTTGAACAAGCCAACCGGAAAAAATTATGAGGCAATCAGGGAAATTTAAATAATTTAAATAATGACTGGGTATATGACGATATTCAAGAACCACTGCTAATTTTTAGGTGTAATGATGGTTGTGGTTATACATTTTTAAAAGTCCTTATATTTTAGACACACACATCAAAAGAAGCAGTGACAGTGGACATGGTATGTGGAATCTGCCTTAAAATAAGCCTTTAAGGGACAAAAAAAAGTGGGTGTGATTATAAAGGAAAACAAGATTGGACATACACTGATGTCTGTTAAGGCTTTTCATTATACTATTCTGTCCATTTCCATGTATTTGAAAATTTCTGTTAAAAAAAAAAAGTAGGGCGCCTGGGTGGCTCAGTTGGTTAAGCGACTGCCTTCGGCTCAGGTCATGATCCCAGGGTCCTGGGATCGAGTCCTGCGTCGGGCTCCCTGCTCAGCAGGGAGTCTGCTTCTCCCTCTGACCCTCCCCCCTCTCATGCTCTCGCTCTATCTCATTCTCTCTCAAATAAATAAATAAAATCTTAAAAAAAAAAAAAAGTAGTATAAGAAAATGTGAGGCCAAGAGGGAAGAACAGAATAAAAATGTTTTACCCCCACAGATAATTCATAAATACAGGCACAAATCATTGAACTAATGCTTGAGGAACAAGCCCCAAACCAAGTGAAATTTGTTGGCTCCACCTTTTTAAGAAGAAACTGGAGAAACAGGTTAACTACATAAAGGCCAGATTTTGTCAGGAGATTAATTATCTTTTAAATAATTCCGGAGGTTAAAAAGGTATGCTATTATTGTAAAAAAGATATGACTGCCTTCCAGAAGAAATCTCAGATATAGAAAGGGATTCCCAAAGCTTAAACCTGTAAAACAACAGGGACCACACTTGATGACACTAACTACAGCCCACATTGTTAAGAACTATTAAATGTGAGGGCAGAGAACAGCTAAAGGCACTTGCTCCTTTTCCGTATCAGGCAACAATAGTTTCTACAGTAAGATATTCCAAAAGAATGCACACTCTACTCCTTTAGCTTTTGCAACACAGGTATTTAATTATACAGGAAACAATTTCTCTATTCACCTGTATTACTAAAAACTTGTCCTAAGAGAAAACTCTTGACTTTCTGAAGCTTAAAGCATTTTTATACAGAATTGATTCTGTAATTTTGAAAATTTACAAACCTTAAGAAAAGTTTAATGAACCCTAGATTTACTATGGTTAACTTCTCTTCCCTTTTTTCCTTCTTTTCGTCCTTTTGCTGAACCATTTGCAAGTTATCTGCAGACTTATTTCATCCCTAAAAACCGGCATAGATCTGCCTAAGAACAAGGGCATTCTTCTGCACAACTACAATACAGTGATCACGTTTGGGAACATGAACACTGACTCGTTACTATTATTTAATGAGCCCGTATTCCAATTTCTCCAGTTGTCTCACTAATGCCCTTTATAGTTGTTTCTTTGCGGTATTTGAAACATTAAAAACCGGTTGCTCAAAGACATTAGAATAGGAGAAAACAGAAGTATAGAGATGGCTATAAAACAAGAATTCCAAAAGTATAAATTCAGCCTGGTGCCCAAATGCCTGATTTAACTGAATTTAAAAGAACCAGAAGAGCTCAGGAATGCTCACACTTACAGTGAGCTCAAATGCTTTCACAGAAAAATATAATTATGCATCTAATTTTACAAAGTATTTTAACTCCATCTCTCGTAACCACTTTCGAGTTACTTTCCTCAACAGTCCTAGCCCATAAAAACGCACAAAATGCTCCTTTCTTGGGACATATGTGTGGGTTCCGCAGGATTACAAAAACATGGTGAGAAAGCAGGGACCTCACCTCGGCATGGACAGAGTTGATATGATACTTGACACCACTCTCTGACACAAATTCTTTTTGACACAGGAGACATTTGTATTTTCCAGCCACAAAGTTTCCCTGTTTTCAAGACAGAAAGAAAAGGGAATGGTAAATTCAGGAACACATACCTGGGTCATGTGTGGGGGTCATTAGAGATGAAAAAAGGGGATTTTATTTCAGCAAAGGTAAGAAGGAAGAAAATCCAAAACAGCAATATATTTAGGAAAACCAGATTGGGCCAGACTATCACTACTATAAATCTATCCTAAAATAATTCTATACGTAATACCCCCACCCCCTCAACACAACCTGAAGTTCTCCTACTTGTATTATAGAACATGCCACACTTTTCTATCTTCCCTTGTTTCTGTCACTTCACTTCCAGGTTCTCTTGGTTCCTCTTCCCAAATTATCAAACTCCTGAAGTTCACCAGAGGCACCAATGTATATAATTCTTCCCACTATAATCCACTGCTCCAAAGAGTGCCTTGGACATCCAAAATTAAAGAAGTATCATCCATAATACCCAGTTGAAGGGCTCAGACACTAAGATCATGATGACAAACTCCTTAGTATTCCTGGACAGATCTGGTTTGGATGCCTACACTCCCATGCTGCCTTGAACTGAGACTTCTCTCCCTCCTGAAGCTCTGAGTGTCCGTGGTGTTCATTTTGCGTGAAGAGATATTTCTGAATGGAATTAAAAAGTGGCAGCAGTCCCCATAGCTGTGGGTTGTAGGGCACCTGGGTCAACACAGAAAAGATTCAGTGAGGTGAACAGCTGTCTCCCTGACACCCATGGAGAGAGCCTACTTCTCATCCCCAGAGGCCAGTATAATTCAGATGGGATTAGAGGATCTTCATCAATCCAGATAAGCACACGTAAGTTGATTCTAGAAAGTTTAAGGCCCAAAAAGACAGGGCAGGCCCAAGGCAGGAGAGGCTCAGGTGGAAGAAGTTAAATCCCTGGAAGAGGCTCAGAATTAATATTATTTTTCTCCAAATTCTTTAAATGATAAGATTTAAGGCTATGTTGGCTTTTTCTGTATCTTGGACATATCCTGGCATCCCATCCAGTAACAGACCAAGAATCTTTAGGACATAAAAAACTAAACCAGCCTTTGAAGATAACAGCAAACAGGACAACTAGCTGTTCACCTAAACTGAATTCTCTTCCATATCAGACTATTTCAGAGGTCATGTTAAGATAAATTGTTCAGAAAGTTACAAACCAAGGTACAAGAGCCCAGGTGAGCTTTAAGGCCTGATACACTACTGTAGACAGCCTCACAACCCTGAAAAAGAGAAGAAGAAATAACGTGAAGATTATACCAAACCTCATCCTTCTCTTAGCAATCTGGTCGTTTACACTGACCAACTGTACATTTGGAGGAAGAAGCCCAATAAATTATATTGCAAACCAAACAGGAAAAGAATTCACACATAAGCCACAAAAGCAAAAAGAGAAAACTATGGACAGGTTTAAAGAAAAAAAAAAAAAAGTGAACAAGCTGTTTAGAAAAGCTTAAGATATTCTCTTCCCTGGGACTTTTTCTCTGACGCTTAGAGAAACAGAAAATTGCACAGTAAGATTTTTTTTTTTAATCTGCCTTCTTCAGTACAAATGTGTCTATTTCTTGAGTATCTGCTCCTTCCCCAAGTACTGCATATATAGCTGTGGTAGGTTAAAGATGGCTGGAAATTCTCTGCCACTCTTCCCTGTGAGAAGTGGAGTCTGCTTACCCTCCCTTTGAATCTGGGTGAACCCTGTGATTCCTCTGACCAACAGAATGCCATGGAAATGATGCTGAACAGATTCTGAAGCTAGGCCTTAAGAGATCTGCAGCTTCCACCTTCATGTTCTTGGGATACTCAGAAGTCAGTTGCCACGTACCCTGCTGGTAACCCACTACACTCTGATGGAGAGAGGCCATGTGGACAGCCGAGCTCCCAGCCAAATTAGTTACACAGAAGCCATCTTGGACATTGAGGTCCCATCCAAGCTTGCAGCTAAACACAACCCACGAGTGATCCCAGCGGGTGCCGTGTACAGCAGGAGAATGTTATCTGAGCCCTGGCAGAATTAGTGATTTACAGAATTCTGAACAAATACAATAATTGATGTTTTAAACCACTGAGGTTCAGGTACTTCGTCATGATGGAATAAATAACTGAAACAACAGTTTGATAAACATTTACTGAATAAATGAATGAGAAAGAACCACCTGGTTAGGGCACTGAATGCGATGATATTTCTTGATATCTGACTTCCATTTGTGTAGGACTTCCTGGCTGAAGGTAGGTAGCCCAGGGCGAGTATATTTTAACTACAAGACAAGAAACATTTTATTGGAGGAATCCGATTTCCAACCAAAACACCCCAAAAGTTTCACACCCAACTCTTCAGGTTATGTAATTCTGGACTTCAACAAGCACACTTCCATATGCAGAAAAACTGTAGTATGTAAGACCTTTAAATACAAATTTTACCTGAAACTGGTAAAGACAACTGTCTACTGTTTAATCTTAGGAAGTCTGACTTTTAAGAGAGGGCAGGAGACTTTCAGATATAGCACTTCATCTATAGTTTGAAAAAGCTTAATGACAGAACATTTACACAGTTAAAACACTTGTTACAAAAAAGACAGGGATACAAATATGTACTGTATATAAAATATACTTATCGGGTACACATATACACACACATTTATAATACATTCAGTAGAAATATATGTAGATGGGGAAAAGGCTAGAAGGCTATAAATGAACATGTTAACAGTAGTTGTCTCTGGGTGGTGGAATTTTGAGTGGTTTTAATGTTTTTTCCCTGCTCCTCTGCATTTCTCCTTTTTCTTCAAAGGTGTCATGTTAATTTGGGGTTGTTTTTTTTTTAAGATTTTATTTATTTATTTGAGAGAGAGACAAGAGATAGCGAGAGAGAGCACAAGCAGGGGGAGGGGCAGAGGGAGAGGGAGAAGTAGGCTCCCTGCTCGGGCTCCCTGGAATCAAAGCAGGGCTAATCCCAGGACCCTGGGATCATGACCTGAGCCAAAGGCAGACGCTTAACCAACTGAGCCACCCAGGCATCCCAATTTTTGGTATTTTAAAAATTCAAACAAAAACACTGATGTTCAACCTAAAACAAAGATGTGAGAGAACTCTGGGGATGGAACACACCATCTTTCCTTCTACTGCCCAAGTAGAATTAACTATTCCTCACACTCGCCTTCATGTGCTTTGACACAAGTTAGTCTCTTCTTAAAACTGCAGCTGTAGTTTCCAGAAAAGAGACAGCTAGCACCTGGAGAGACAGTTCTTACAAAGTCCACCACAGGTAACAGCTATATTTCCAGTGAGTAAACGATCCTCCTCCTTGAAAAAAATAAGTATCTGAAACAGATACCGAGACAGAAAAACAGAACCAAAGCCCATAGAGGTAAGGGGAAGGAAGGCAGGCACCCTAAAGAAACTCTGGCAAATCAATAAAAGGAGTCAGAGCACAGAGCTGGCTTTATTTATAAGCACCTCCTCTCCTCTGCAGCTAGTGTATATGGGTCCATCTAAAATCCTTTTATAGTGATAGCAGAATATTTATAAAAACTATTATATTCATATAATAAACTATCATATTTATGCAGCTATTAAAAAAAAGAAATGAGAATAATCTCAATGAACACATATGGAGTGATTTCCAGGATATACTTTTAAGTGAAATAGAGCGAAGTACAAAAAAAGTACCTACGTAAGAAAGAAAAGAATATAAGAAAATACACATTAATGTATGGTGATTAACATAACATAAAAAAAAAAAATCTGGCCATCCATCCCATAAAAATATAAGAAGGATAAACCAGAAACTACTGAGTGTGGTTATCTTTGTGGGGAGCAGGGTGGGAATAGGATGAAAATAAAAGGGTACTAGGAACAGGACAACTGGGAAGAGACCAGTGGCCCTTCTCTAAGAAGACCTTTAATACAGGTCTGACTTTTAGAACTATGGTAATGTTTCACATACCCCCAAGATAAATGACTACTTTCAATTAAACAGGACATATGGGGAACCCAAAATGTAATGTAACATATGAACCTAATGATTACAAATGAGAAACCTAATGAAAGGGGGGAACCAATCTAAGTAACTACAAAATAGTACTCTGATTATACAGTATAAGGCCAAAGATGAAAAGAACTGTAACAAATACTGTTCTCTAGTTAGTAAATCTGTCTTTACAGGGGTATGGGAAAACAACTGTAAAACTATGTTATACTAGCACTAAGCAAATAAGTAAATATATTGTACACAATGAGAGCCAGGTCTCTCACTGTTGGAGAAAGGAGTTACAAATAAGCACAGAGGAAGACAAGAATGAAACTTGCGGTGTTGGACTGGAATTGATGGTATCACGGCCTTAAATATGTATACAGATAGAGAGACATAAAAATGAACACAAGAGAGAGGGAGCCTGGGTGGCGCAATTAAGAGCCAACTCTTAAATTTCACCTCAGGTCATGATCTCAGGGTCCTGGATCAAACCCCACGTTGCGCTCTGCACTCAGCGTGGAGTCTGCTTGTCCCTCTCCCTCTGCTCCTCCCCTCATCCGCTCCCTCGCTCTCTCAAATGGATAAATGAAATCTTAAAAAAAAAAAAAATGAACAGAGTGTGTGTATGACCCATGAGTATACATATATATGTATATGCATATACATATGCACCCTTGGATATGCATATACACACACACACTCACATACATACATATATCTCCTAGCTCTATCCACCAAGAGGGCCCAGAAGCAATAACACCCCAGCAGGAATGAATACACCTACCATTCAAATCTTGGTTTTTAAATATATTCTCCAATAAAAGAAATCAGGATTCCTTGGAGAAATGGTTGATTCTAGGGCTAGGGCAGGGAATATATGAGATGACCCTACAGCATCTCATGGTGTCAAAAAGTAACAAAGTATTCAAAAAAATGATAGCAGCATGTCATAAAGACACAGGGGCCCACTTGGAAGAGCTCCTGATGGCCAACTCTGGGACAGTTTGAGCCACAAAATTAACAACAATAACAGCACCGTATTATAATGCTACAATAAAATATCCATGAGTCCATACTGATATAAGCAGATTAATAGAAGAAAAGGATGTATCTTTCTGACAGAATTCCAATTAATAACTGTGGAAGAAATAATGGAAATACTAAACATCATTAGGCAAACAACCATAATAATAATTGTTGCAGTGGGCAGAAGTATGATAAGGGTAGTTGCATAGTGTCAATCCCGCCACAAAATATTCACTAATTACAAGGGGGAAAACTGTAATTTTGCCTTGGAGAAAACTGGACAACACATCCTCATCAAGTGATCAAACCAGTGATTTAACACCAGTAAAAAGACACATCAATATCATATACTTCCTGATATGGTGCACTGAGAAGGGCCAACACTGCTTCAGTGGTATTCTTGATAAAAACATAGGACCCTCAATCTAATCTCAAGAAAACACTAGACAAATCCCTATTAGAGATATTCTACCAAATAACCAGCCCGTCCTCTTCAAAGTATCAAGAGCACCAAAAACAAAAAACAAACAAAAAAAAAGCCAGAAGAATTATAACAGATGGGAAGAGACTAAGGAGACACAGTAAAGAGAATTAAATGTGAGATCCTGATGGTATCCTATTATGGGATCCTGATGGGATACTATCTTATTGGTTATGTAGGATACTGGCATTAGAGGAAGCCAGGTAAAGAGCAGATGGGAACTCTGTACTAACTTTGCAATGGCTCTGCAAGTCTAAAATTATTTCCAAATAAAAAAGTTTTTCAAAAAGGATATATATTTGTGAAATAATAAAAAATATATATTGGTCTCTGCCCTCAGTTCCTGTTGGTACTTCGTTTTTGACCCTGGTTCCTGACAGAGAGCTCCTAAAACTCCTAAGTTCCGGAGTAATACCAGTATTTGACACAGAGCTCATAATCCCTTTTCATAATCCCCCAATTCTTGGTAGGCTCCTGGGTGGGGGGCTAGTCACCAGAAAGACCAAGCCATGACCTGAAGCTTGGAACTTTCAGACCCATTCCCCATTCTCTGGAGAGGGAAAGGAGCTAAAAATGGAGTTAATCAATCATGCCTACATGATGAAGCCTCCATAAAAATCCCAAAATTATGGGGTTCAGAGAGCTTCTGGATTGATGAGCATATATATGTGCCCAGGGGGTGATATGCCCCCAACTCCACAGGGACAGGAGGTCCTATGCTTGGGACTCTTCCAGACCTCACTCTATTTTTCATCTGACTGTTCATCTGTAGGTTTTATTATATCCTTCATAACAAACCAGTAAACATGTTTCCCTGAATTCTGTAAGCCATTCTAGCAAATTATCAAAACCAAGGACAGAGTTATGGGAACCCCAATTTATAGCCAAATCAGTCAGAAGTACAGGTGACAACCTGAGACTTGTGACTGGCATCTGAAATCGGAGCAGTCCTGTGGGACTGAGCCCTTAACTTGTAGGATCTGACACCAACTCCAGGGAGATAGTGTCAGAACTGAATTATTTGTAGGACACCCAGGTGGTGCTAGAAAATTGGTCTGTGTGGGAAAAACCCACAAACCTGGTGTCAGAAGTTTAAGTGTGCAGTAGTGTGAGAGCAAAGGAAAACACAAGAGTTTTTTCCTAGACAATATTGCTTGTATTTGTATCAAGAAACACTGGAAGGGGGTGCCTGGGTGGCTCAGTCAGTTAAGCGGCTGCCTTCGACTCAGGTCATGATCCCAGAGTCCTGGGATCGAGACCCACATCAGGCTCCCTGCTCAGTGGGGAGTCTCCTTCTCCCTCTCCTTCTGCAGCTCCCTCTGCTATTCCCCTGCTTGTGCACTCTCTCTCTCTCTCTCCCTCTCTCCCTCTCTCTCTGTCAAATAAATAAATAAACTCTTAAAAAAGAAACATTGGAAGGACACACAAGAAACCAGTAACAATGGTTAACCCATGGAGACAGGATAGAACAAGGATAGGGTGAGAGTGAGATATCTCAATGTTTATCACCATTTTGACTTTTGAATGACAAGAATGTATAATCTATTCAAACAAATTAAATTTTTATTTTACTTTATTGGGGGGGAGCGGCACAGGGAGAAGGAGAGAGAGAATCTTAAGCAGGCTCCACATCCAGTGCTGACCCGACGCAGGGCTTGATCTCACAACCCTGAGATTATGACCTGAGCTGAAATCAAGAGTCAGACGCTTAAATGACTGAGCCCCAAGTTACCCCTAAATTTTTAATTTAAAAAACAAAATGATAATTCCCTTAGCCGACACAATGTCAAAATATAAAACAGCTGATTTTAGAAAAGTATTTGCTAGATAAGACTATCAAAACTTATCAGTGAGCTAACAAATATTTATGTCAAATTCTCTACCACAGACCATGCACAGTGAGAACAGTTGGACTACAATATCACAATATACATATCACTGTACAAAATTCACATTTAAACTGAATTTAGATAACTATATACTTTAGCCTGTGGCAGGAAGAAAGTAGCAGTAAGTCTAAAAGAAAAAAGGATAATCTGATATTCAAAAACAGGATCCTACTCCTTGGACACCTGTAGGACTGATTTTTAGGCCAAATAAGAGGTATCAACTTCTAAAATTTGACCCATTTTCTTTTAACATACGACATTCCTCTCACATGAGTCTAAGCCCTAAGCCAAATCTAAACTGTTCTTGTCCGCACCATGGAGAGTAATAGGTCCTTAGCTCTAATCTTAATTCTCACTGTATATCCTCCCAAGCCCTTCCCACGACTACTCCCATAAGTCATATACCCCTTGTCTCCTCTTGGCCAAATAATGTTCCTCTGGTCTATGATCTATTTTAAACTAAAGGCTTCCAAGCTGGGTCCTACACCCTGCAGAAGTACGTGGAGGGAATGATAAAAGTATCAAAGAGAAGGCCAAGCAGACAAGGCTTTGGGCTCACTACCCCTAGTTATTCAAAGTGACTCTGTTTTCAGTTATTTTACATACTACTGTTTTATATAAGCTTTCATTTGGAAAACAGAGTGGGTAGGGAGAGGAGTTCTGTGGCTAGAAAAACAAGTTGAAAGCATTTACCTAAACTAAACACAAACTACTAACTAACAAAGTGGAAACACACTGGTCAACAACTAGGCAAAAAACTAATCTGGGAATTCCGGTCCCCTCTGGAAATAGTCTAAAATTAAGAGGGTTCCTTAAGAAACTTCTGAAACAGACTGTCTCTCTAGGACCCACATGAATCCAAACACTGAAGCTGGATCAGACATGTTCCATCTCTAAGAATCAAGAATCAAAATATCATTTATCACGTAGCCAAGTGCATTTACTTTTCCATATATAGAAAGCACAGTATCAGACACAGTTCTAAATTAATACTTTAAGTTTCTACTTTACCTTCCGATCATCAGGTACCAAATCCTGAAGCACCTTCCTCTTAGGCCATTCCTTGGCCAGTTCAGCAGAAGCCAGCTCCTGCAGGTGGTATACAGCTATCTTGGCAGAACGCCTCTGAACTCGACCCCCACTCTTTGGCTCCAGGCTCATCTCCTTTAAGCACTCTGGCTGTCCTGACTCTGGATAGAATGAGATCTGCAAGAATGAGACATAGCAAAACACAGGCCTGAGAAGTGGCTTCCATCAGAGCCAATGATTAAAGGCTATCCTTCCTGCTAAAGTATCAAAAGCTATTTACTAGTTTGCTAACCATTAGCATAAAGCTCCACCACCTTAATGAATATTTTGTTGGTTAAAAAAAACTTCTTCGGATATTGTTTTAATAAGTCAAAGTGGTTGAAGGTCAAGACACAGCCGTGTGCAAAGACATGACCTCAACCCATATCTAATACTACATACAAAAATTAACTGAAAATGGGGCGCCTGGGTGGCTCAGTTGGTTAAGCGACTGCCTTCAGCTCAGGTCATGATCCTGGAGTCCCAGGATCGAGTCCTGCATCAGGCTCCCTGCTCAGCAGGGAGTCTGCTTCTCCCTCTGACCCTCCCCCCTTTCATGTGCTCTCTCTCTCTCATTCTCTCTCTCAAATAAATAAAATCTTTAAAAAAAAATTAACTGAAAATGAATCAAATGTAGACCATATAACTGTAAAACTTCTAGAAGAAAGCATGGGAGGAAATTTTTGTAATCCTGGGTATGATGGTTTTTTTGATGTCACCCTGGCTAAGCTACAGTCATCAGCTATTCAACCAAACACTAATCTACATGCTGATGGGAAGGTACTTTGTAGATCTAATTTTTAAAGTCCAAAATTAGTTGACCTTAAGTAAGAGAGGTGTGACAGAAGAAAAGGCAGGAGAGATTCAGAGCGTGAGAGAGACTCAATACATCTGCTGACTTGAAGATGAAGGAAACCACAAGTGAGAGAATGCAGATGGCCTTCAGAAGCTGAGAACAATTCCTAGCCTACAGCAAGCAAGGAAATGAGGTCCTACAACTGCATGGAACTCAATTCTTAATTTTAATGAGCCTCAAAACAGATTCTCCCCCTTGAGCCTCCAGAAAGGAATAGCCCTACTGACACTCTGATGCCAGCCTGGTGAGGTTCTACGCAGGGGAGCCAGCTGAGCCATGCTATACCTGGACTTCTGGCTTAATAAACTGAGTTCATACAGTTGTGTTGTTTAGGCCATTAATTTTGTAATTTTTTTTTTATAGCAGCAACAGAAAACTGTACCTTGGGTTGGCCAACGTATCTCAGATACAACATTAAAAGCATTATCCATAAAAGGAAAAAAAGATAAATTGAACTTTATCGAAGTTAAGAATTCTACTCTTTGAAAAACACTGTCCAAAAATTAAAAGACTAGCTAAGGCTGGGAGAAAATATTTACAAGACATGTATTTGATAAGGGACTTTTGTCCAAAATACATAAAAAACTCAGAATATTTTCAAAACTTAATAGTAAGACAATAAAACTACAGTAGTAAAAAAAGGATTGCAATGGCCACTTCACTAAAGAGGACAGACACTTCACTAATGACCCACATTGCCAATAAGCACATGAAAGGATGGTTAATGTCATTAGTCATTAGGGAAATGCAAATTTAAACTGCGGGGAAATACCACTGCATACCTAACAGAATGGATTAAGAAAAAATGATACTGGCAATAGCAAGTCCTGACAAGGACACAAAAAACTGGAATTCTCATTTTTGCCAGTGAGAATGCAAAATGGCACAGCCACTTTGAAAACCAGTTTGGCAGTTTCTTATAAAGTTAAACATATATTTATGATTCAACCTAGCAATCCCATTGCTAAGTATTTACCCAAGAGAAATTAAAATTTAGTTTCAAACAAAAGCCTTTTATGTGAATGTTTATAGCAGCTTTATTCATAATTGCCAAAAAATGGAAACAACCCAAATGTTCTTCAACTGGTGAATGGATAAAGAAACTGTGAAACATCCATACAATGGAATCCTAGACAGAAATAAAAAGAAATAAATTAATGATACATGCAACACATGGATGAATCTCAAATGTGTTATGCTAAGTGAAAGAAGCCAGACTCAAAAGGCTATACATTGTATGACTCCATTTATATGCTATTCTGCAAAAAGCAAAACCATAGGGACAGAAAATAGATCAGTGGACAAACCGTTCTATATCTTGAATGTGGTGGTGACTACACGACTGTATGTATTTGTCAAAACTCTTATAACTGTACACTAAAAAGGGTGAATATTAATTACCATATGTACATTATACCTTGAAACTTAACTCTAAAAAAAACATGAGGTGGGGCAAGCCTAGAAATGAAGGAAAAAATGTCAAGACCAAAAAATTGGTACAAAAGAACCAGCTGGACAGAGATTTCCGCAAAATTTCTAGCTAAACGGGAACGCCTTAAGCTTTAAAAATATAATAATGAGTTTACTTCTGCACAGATTAAACACTGAACTTTGATTTCTCTAACCTAATTATGTTCAAAGGGCAGAAAAAAGAGAACCAAGGAAAAACAAGAGAAAACAAAAGCATTCAAAGATTAAAAAGGGATACAAATGAGGAACCAAGGATGTATGGGAAGATGTAAGGGTAAGTAGTCACCACAAAATAGATCCCCAAACAGGGTCTGGAAAGTAATCAGTACTCACAGGCCCATGCTCTGACCTCAGGTGATACGCAAGTCCAGCCTTCGATTTATATGGCTTTCCACAGTGGTGACATTTCAGGGTCATCTCCTCCAGCTCTGCAGCCCCTTTGCCACATTTTCTGACATGGTACAGATATCCCATGATGCTGGTGAAGCTACTAGAGCAACTCTGAACACAGGAGAGAGGCCTGAACTATAATCTTACATCTTTTGACATGATCTCTCAACAGCCACAAAAGACTCAACCACATCATATAAATAGGTCCTTTGACATCGCTAGACCCTCTCCAACACTTCCCATTAGCACAGCCCTTCCTTGTCCCTTGTACCTGCCCAAACAGCTGTCCTGTCTACCATCAAGAGTGATATTCAATCAGTTTAGTCAGCATTCAGTAAACTAGCACTGTGTGTTTCCTCTATGGTAGACCTTCCTCTCTGGTCTGTGACTCAACTCCGCCCCGGTAGCAAACACCCAGCAATGCCAAAGCTCCTCACAGGGAGATTACTGGGAGCCTTTCATCACACTAAAGATGGGTGGTAAAGGAACCCCTCTGAACAAAGAAAAAGGGGAGAAAAATAAGTTTGTGGAGATGAGAAAGAAAAATAAAGAACTATTCATGAATTCAAAACACCTGGAAAAGCAGGAGCCACTCTTATGCTGGAAGGTGACACAGAACCAGGTCTACAAGAAAGAAGGAGGAGAAATGGAAGAAAGTAACAAAAGACATTGACTCAAGACTCCAGGCTAAAGGAGACGCTGTCCCTGGGCTCTTACCTCACGCATGCACCTGAGCTTTCCCAGTCTCTTTAGAACTGTTCGGAGCCGTTCTCTCTCACTTGGCTCATCTATTTCATCTCCAGCCTTCAAAATGGGCTAGAAAGCAAGAGAAGCAAACAAGCAGATGATTCATGGAAAAGACAGATACAGAAAAAATGCTATCAGGAGAATCAAGGACTGGACTAGCACCTAAGCCGATGCCCATGAAGCTTAGTTATCTGACCCTTGGCTTTCTCCATCTTCTCCTAGACAGACAAGGAAACAAATGCAATGCAAATAAGAGTCCAGAGCCTCTATCTTCGAGGAGATGAACCTTTGGAGCTAACCTAAACACATAAATACCCACCACAAAGGTTTCATTGTGCATAATCCTTCTATCAAAAGGGTGTTCTTACAGCCCTAAAAAGCCCCAGAGCCTTAGCCACCTCCACTGGGTTATCCACACTCATCTATGTAAAGACATGCAAACACCACACAGGCTCATATGGGACAGAAGACACTCTTACCAAGCTATTATGATTTGCCATGACGTGATACTTCATCCCCGCCAGTGAACGAAGCTGTTTTCCACAATGATGACACGTAAACATTTCCTACGAGGAAGAAATACTGCTCAGTGCCAGGCTGTTCAACAAAGAAACAGAATGTTAAAAAGTCCTACTCAGATGCTCTCGACTGTATCTCCTTTATTTCCCAAACTCAACAGTCAATGAATCTCAAAATCCCACATCAGTGTCATGTCCTCAAGGACAAAGTAAAAGCAACTCATTTTTAAAGTAGTAAGAATTACCATTTACTAAGTGCCAACTATTTGCCAAGTAATGGGATGGGCACTTAGCCTGTATTATTGCTTTCTTATCCTCTCAGGGGCTGCACAAAATTATTTTCTCTCTCTTATAAATGAGAAAACCGACGTCCACACATAAAAAAGCTAAATGACACAACCAGTAAGTGGCTGAGTGAAGATTCAAACCCGAGTCTGTCAGACTCAAAAGCCTCTGTTTTCCTCATAACACAATGTTGCTGCTTTTCCACAGTCATCAATACACCCGACACAGCAACAGATGTCCAAGGTATGGGGAAAGATAGTAACTGTCACGAAAGGCCACAAAATCTCTAACCTGTTTGCAGGTCTCCATGTGTTTCTTTAAGCCCTCTATGGTCTTTCTCCCCACTGCCTGGCAGGTAGGACAGGAGACACTGCCTTTATCCACGATTTCTAAGTACCACTGTTCCTCCAAACTGCCTACAAAGGAGAAAAAGGAATACCTCATAATCTGCAGAATTCTCTAGAAACAAAAAGCACAATCCTGAAACTTAGTAAAAGTATCATAAAAATGATTTGTTCCCTTTCTGGGAAAAAGACTCTTGCTGCATATAATTTCTAGAAATAATTCTTTTTTCAGTCAGTGAGGAGTTTCTGAAACACCTACTCAATTTCCCATGATAAAAACCATCTGAGCACCACTCAAAAGCCCAGCGGCTTACAGAACTGGGCAACATTTTTTTTCTAGCTTTACTGAGGTATAAGTGACAATGGGCAACACTTTCAAAGCAGCATATAACAAGCAGATACTGAGATATATAACAGCCAGTTTGCTGAGTGTTTCCTGTGTGCCTGAGACTTTGTGAAATGTTTTTATCCCGTTTAATCTCCACGAAAATTCTGACTGCCCTCATTATCCCTACTTAGAGACAAGGAAACCGAAGTTTGCAGAAGTTACTAGATGGCAGCAGGCCAGAAAACCAATTAAGAGCCAAAACTTCAACAAGGGCCTGACTAGCCTCCAAACCCATGCCCCTAATAACTGCCTCCTTAAAGAAACTCTTTGCTACATCATTCCTTAACCACCACAACCAACAACAAAAACAGGGTGTGAGAACTAGATACCCCAAAGCTTCCAAAAGAAAACATACCTGCTGCATAAGCTGGTGGTTCCTTCCGAATACGACGAGCCTGGGATTTGGGATTAGGTTGAGTTCTAGTCCGTTGCTTCCTCCCTGACACAAGACAGAAACTTGAAGCCCAACATGTCAACTTTGCTCCCCCCTCTCTACTACCAAAATCTCTTCCTTCCTCTTCTCAACACCCTGTGCCCGACTCCCTCAACCAACTGACTCCCTTAGGTTGTAACAGAAAAAACGGGTAAAGTCAGGCAAGACGGAAGCCATTCGAGCCAAAAAATGAAAGGGCTCAACAGTGTTTCAAGGGCCAAAACCTAAGATCTCTCTTGTACCTCTAAAGAATAAAGCCCAGGCACCCAAGGAAGGAGAATGAGCAAAGTTACTCCCTTACCATAAAGCTTATGCTTCTTCTGAGGAAATTCTCGATAGTCTTCATCTTCTTCCTGCCTGGGTTTCCTTTTGCCTTTGGTTGATACGCCACCTGACCCTGAAATACCGTACAAAAAGAAACAAACAAAACCCTCAGCATGGCTTACAAGTGAACATCTCGGCCTGCCTTCAAACCATCATTCACAAGATCATCAGTGAGCACAAGCCTCACAGAAGTGTTTGGACATTTTTAGGCAAGTTGGTAAACTTCACTAACTCACTCAACCTCCACTTTTCCCTTTTTACTGTTCTCCACCCAAGTGAGCAATTGTTCCCTATGAGTAATGCGAGCCTTCAGGCAATGTGCTTCTTTGATCTTGATTCAAGGCTAACACTGAAGTAGAAGAATTGTTCCAGATAAAGGGCTACTAAGGACCCTTGAGACTATGCCCACCAAGACTATTACACCCAGAATCACCCTTACACCAGCCCCTAAACTTCAACAGAGGACCAAACTGCAACAATGCGAAAGAAGTTCAAATCTTGTGAAGAGGAAAGGCTGAAAACAGCCGAATCTAGAGGAGTGAAGATCAGCAGAATTTCACTCTAAAATAGAAGGGCAGTTCACAAAGTTGAATAGTATGTGGCGGCCTAACACAAATGTGAGATACACATATGTGATCCTTAATACTTTAAGAGCCATTTACAACAGCTACCTAGAGAGTGCTCTGCCTTTGAAATAAGACGGAGATAGTGGTACCTTCTACACGGGAAGCAGCAGCTGGCTTGACCCTTCTCATCTTCATCCAGTAGGTCGATTTTCGGAAGGACGGTGTAAAATCACTCACTGGCTCACATGAAGAAGCAGACGATGAGCCACTTAAGGAGTCATCATGAGGGATAGTGTACTGGAAACTATTATCCTTTATGGAGCACTGGGTCCTGCTATTAATATGACACAAATATATATACCACAAAGGAGGATCTGAAGTAATGTTCCTGTTAATTATTTTATATCGTAAGAAGACAAGTTAGTTACCTATGCAAAAACTAAGAAGCCTGATAATAAAAACAGAATTGAGATTGTAATCTAACAATTACAATGGTTGATCAAATACAACATATAAAATTATTATTATACTTCATTGTAATAAGAGAAAGCAGTCCACATGAATGATCACTCTGCAGCCCAAGCAGGCATTCTTTCCTAGATTGATCAAAGAAAAGAAAGTAGTCAAAGTAATAGGGTGTTCGATGATCCTTTAGAAGATCCCCTGGATCAGTAACCAGGTATGTCCAGGCCTCCCTACTTCTCTGACAGAGGGACAGTAACTAAATAGTATCCCTGAGAACAAAGAAGGAAAAGAACAGTTTGTAGGGCCCTAGTCTGATCCATCTTCCCTCTCCCTTAGCTGCCTCCCTAAACATGGTGTCAGGGCTGTCCTGTCTTATTTAGGCAACATGATTCTTAGCTCCCATAGTTAAAGGAAGGGTGCTGCTACCTTGTCTGAGGTAAGCTGGCCAGGGAAGTCTGGTATACAGCTAGATCCAAATTCCCAAATCTAAGACCAGTCAGTATGTAGTTAACAAACATTACCCAGTAACTACAAAGTATCTTCTAGGTCATTCAGAATGCACAGAGGAGCAGCAGTTCTCAAAGTGTGGTCCAAGGACCTCAAGACATCCCTTTTCCAGCTAAAGATCTGTGTGAGGCCTGCGTTAGGTTTATGGCTTAGAAAGGTCACTCTGGATGCTATATGGAAGATGACCCATGGAGGAAAAGTGAATAAAG
Source organism: Mirounga angustirostris (assembly GCF_029215605.1). Classification (NCBI taxonomy): domain Eukaryota; kingdom Metazoa; phylum Chordata; class Mammalia; order Carnivora; family Phocidae; genus Mirounga; species Mirounga angustirostris. The sequence goes on along the minus strand of NW_026991718.1, from coordinate 21,785,878 downwards.
GGAGAAGGGTTAGCAGCTTATTGTTAACAGTATGGAAAAGAGATGATAAGGACTTGAACGAAAGGTTTTGTAGTTAGCAGATTCTAGATAACATTTAGTGGCAGAGCTGATAAGAATAACAGAAAGGTTGTGGTAAGGAGATGGAAGTAACACAGGTGACCATTCTTTTTTTTTTTTTTTTTAAGATTTTATTTATTTATTTGACAGAGGGAGAGAGAACACAAGCGGGGGGAGCAGGAAAGGGAGAAGCAGGCTTCCTGCTGAGCAGGGACCCTGGGATCATGACCTGAGCCGAAGGCAGATGCTTAAGGACTGAGCCACCCAGGTGCCCCCACAGGTGACCATTCTTAAGAAAATATATAAGTAAAATATGATACATGCCTACTATGGAATACTATGTAGTTGTTGGAAGCAATAAACCATTTCTACATATAGAGACATGAACATAACCAAAAAGCATACTACTGAATGAAAAAAGAAACAGGGGTGCCTGAGTGGCCCAGTCAGTTAAGCATCCAACTCTTGGTTTCAGTGGCTCAGGTCATGATCTCAGGGCTATGAGATCGAGCCCTGCATCAGGCTCTGAGTCTGCTTGAGATTCTCTCTCCCTTTCCCTCTGCCCTTCCTCCAAGTGCACATGCACACTCACACACACACTCTCTCTCTCCCCAGAAATAAATAAATAAATCTTTAAAAGAAAAAAGAAGAAACAGAGTAAGACTTAACGTCAATTTGGTAAATTAAAAACAAATATACATGTAAACAACACTAGCTATTTTACAAGGATTCATAAATATTTTAGGACAAATATCAAACTTGCTAACATGGTTGTCTCTGTAAGGGAATGGAAATGGAAACAGGGAAAACAAAAAACAACAGGGACTGATGATGTCGGTATGCTATGAACAGGGAAGAATGATTTTTCCATTCTCTGCACATGAGATCCAAAATTACAAATTTAATACAGCAAAGTCCTGATTCTGCCATGGTACATTAGGCCACTACAGCCCATTCCTCCCATTGATTACAACTAAAAATCCTGGACTCTGAAAAGTAAACAAAGCAGGTGGATTGTGGAGAGGAGTCAAAACTGGGAGAAGTGACTCACAGGGGGTGTGTTTCCCCATTTTGTTTTCCCACACATGTGGCAATGTAATAAGGGGGCCCCATTTGCAGAGTAGCATGGGCAGCCTAAATTCCAATAGAAACTCTATCTTACTGGCCAGAGAAACCAGGAAAAGGGCCTCTATAGACTAAAATGTGTGAGGGAAATGTGAATAAGAGACAAAGAAGACGATCCCATAATTCTGTGTATGAATCCACACAAATCACAGCTTAATCTGAACTATATATGTGTACAACATACCCAAACCAGCTTAGCAAAGGCTTCGAAAAATGAAATAAGATTTGAACAAACTGCACAAGTCTCAGGCTAACCCTGAGCTGCTAGTAAAAGACAGACCCAAACCAATGTATCAAAAGCTTGAAGAAATGAAACAAGACTTGAAACACCTGGAAAAGTCTTAGACAAACCCCTGAGCTATTCAAGACAGACCTAAACCAACATAGCAAAGACTCAAAGAATGGAACTAAGATTGAACCAATGCCCTCAGAAGGCAAGACAGAACTTATGGTCTGAACAGTAAGCAGGTTACTTGCTAAAATAAAAACAGCAGTGATCTCCCAGAAGATTCTAAAAAGACCCAACGTCTATACAAATAACATTCACAATCTTGGGAATAAATCCCAAAATTATGCAACACACAAAGAACCAGGAAAATGTGCTTAACTCCAAAAGGAACAGATAATGAACAAATGTCAACCCCAAAATGATCCAGATGTTAGAACTATCAAAGATTTAAAGCAGCTATTATAGGGGCGCCTAGGTGGCTCAGTGGGTTAAGTGTCTGCCTTTGGCTCAGGTCACGATCCCGGGTCCTAGAATTGAGTCCTGCATCGGGCTCCTTGCTCAGCAGGGAGCCTGCTTCTCCCTCTGCCTGCCTCTCCCCCTGCTTGTGCTCTCTCTGACAAATAAATAAAATCTTAAAAAAAAAAAAAAGCAGCTATTATAAATATGCTCCATGAAATAAAGGAAAACACACTTGAAGTGAAGGAAAAGGTAGGAATTCTCAGCAGAAAAAAAGAATTAATTGAAATTTTAGAACTGAAAAATACAGTATTTAAAATAACAGAATGGGCTCAGTAGGAAAGGAAAAAGAGACTGTGGCACAAAAATACATTTGAAAAAAATAATGGTGGAAAATCACCCAAATTCAATGAGACATAAATTTACAGATTCCAGGAGCTCAACAAACATGCAATAGGATAAACTCAAAGAAAAACACACCTAGACACATCCTAATGAAAATGTTCAAAACCGAATATTAAAAGAGAAAAATCCAGAAAGCAGCTAGAAAAAAATGACATGTTACATATAGAAAACAATGGTTTGAATGATCACAGAATTCTCAACAGAAACCAAGGAGAACAGAAGACAGTGTAACATCTTTAAAATCCTGAGACAAAAGATTTGTCAATCTAAAATTCTATACTCAGTGAAAATATCCCTGAGACATACTTCTTCAGATAAATAAATTAAAAAAAAAAACAAGAAAATTTGTTGTCAGCAGATCTGCTCTATGAGAAATGCTAATGGAAATTATTCCAGATGTGATGAAGGAAAATGATACCAGAGAGAAATTTGGATTTTTAGGAATGAAGAAAAAGCAAAAGAAATGGTAAATAGCTGGGTAAATATATTAACAATGACAATGACAACAACAACAAAACCCTCTTTAAAACAAAATTTTAACATTATCTGGTAAGGTTTTCAATATATGTAGATGTGATACATATGACAGCTATAACTTAATGGTCAGCAGGCAGGGGGTTAAGGAATCTACATGGTTGTGAGGCATCTACATTTAAGCAAAGTGGTAGTATTTTAACTCTAAGTAGCCTATGAAACAATAGGTATGTATATTGTACTTCCTAAAGCAACCACTACACACAAGAGAAAGAAAGAGGAAAAAAAAGAAAAAGAAAAAGAGAGATTCAAAAATCAATAAACTAAAATTGGACACCAAATATTCAAATAATTTAAAATAAAATATAACACTGGGTACGAGAACACAAAATAAAATGGCAGACCTAAATCCAACCATATCAATAATTAATTTATATGTTTATGATCTCAACACTCCAGTTAAAAAGCCCAAGACTGTTCAAGAGTGAATAAAAAAGCAATACTCTAATACAGTTGACCCTTGAACAACATGGGTCTGAACTATATGTGTCCATTTATACATGGATTTTTTTCAATAAATACAATACAGTATTGTAAATGTCTTTTCCTGGTAATTTTAATATTTTCTTCCCTCTAGCTTATTTTATTGTAAGAACACCGTAGTATATAATATATAACATAAAAAATATGTGTTAATTGATTGTTTATGTTATCAGTAAGGCTTCCAGCCAATAGTAGGCTATTAGTAGTTAAGTTCTGGGGAAGTCAAAAGTTGTATGAGGGGGCGCCTGGGTGGCTCAGTTGGTTAAGCGACTGCCTTCGGCTCAGGTCATGATCCTGGAGTCACAGGATCGAGTCCCGCATCGGGCTCCCTGCTCGGCAGGGAGTCTGCTTCTCCCTCTGACCCTCCTCCCTCTCATGCTCTCTGTCTCTCATTCTCTCTGTCTCAAATAAATAAATAAAATCTTTAAAAAAAAAAAAAGTTGTATGAGGATTTTCAACTGTGTTGGGGGTCAGCATCCCTAACCCTTGTGTTGTTCAAGGGTCTACTAACTGCATATTGTGCCTACAAGAGGCACACTTTCTTTTCTTTTTTTTTTTTAATTGTTATTTATTTAAGTAATCTCTATACCCAATATGGAGCCTGAACTCAGACTCCAAGAGTCAAATGCTCTTCTGACTGAGCCAGCCAGGTGCCCCCAAACTTTCAATATAAAGACATAATAGGTTGGAAATAAATGGATGAAAAAATTATACCACACAATCGACAAACACAAGAAGGCTGGAGTGCCTATTCTAATACCAGATAAAACAGACTTTAAGATAAGAGTATCACCAGAGGGGCGCCTGGGTGGCTCAGCCGTTAAGCGTCTGCCTTCGGCTCAGGTCATGATCCCAGGGTCCTGGGATCGAGCCCCACATTGGGCTCCCTGCGCTGCAGGAAGCCTGCTTCTCCCTCTCCCACTCCCCCTGCTTGTGTTCCTTCTCTCGCTATCTCTGTCAAATAAATAAATCTTTAAAAAAAAAAAAAAAGACAAGAGTATCACCAGAGATATAAAGGGACACTCCATAATGATAAAAGTAACAAATCATCACAAAGACGTAATTACCCGTTGCATGTGTCTAGTAATAGAGGCTCAAAGTACACAAAGCAAAACTGAGAGAATTAAAGCAAAGAACCAAACAATTCTACAGTCTTAGTAGAAAATTTTAAGACCTCCTCCTTTCAGGAATTGGTAGAACTAGACAAAAATTCAGTAAAGACCCAAAAGATGTGAACAACACTATTAGCTAAATTACTCTAGAATTCACTTTATAGAACACTACCTCCAACAACTACAGGATACAGTCTTTTCAAGTAGACATTGTGCATTCAACAAGACAGAGTATATGCTGGGCCATAAACTTTAAACTTAAAAAGATGAAAATCAGGGTGGCTCAGTCGTTAAAAGTCTGCCTTCGGCTCAGGTCATGATCCCAGGGTCCTGGGGTTGAGCCCCGCATCGGGCTCTCTGCTCCACAGGAAGCCTGCTTCTCCCTCTCCCACTCCCCCTGCTTGTGTTCCCTCTCTCTCTGTGTCTCTCTCTGTCAAATAAATAAATAAAATCTTAAAAAAAAAAGATGAAAATCATGTATGTATTCTCTGACTACATCAGAATTATATTAGAAGTCAAGAACAGTAGATCTAAAATAAAAAATAAATCTGGAAATTAAGCAATCTACTTGTAAACAATTCATGGGTCAAAAAGAAATCACCAGAGAAATTCAAAAATATTCTCAAGTGAATAACAACAAAAATTCACACATCAAAATTTGTGGATTGCAACCAAAGCAGTACCTACAAGGAAACTCACAGCTCTAAATACTCCTATTAGAAAATTAGATCTATAATCAATGACAAGATTTCATCTTAAGATAACTTAAAAAGGGGAAAGTAAACCCAAAATAAATAGAAGGAAAAATATAATGAAGGGGAGAAATTCATGAATTAGAAGAGACAACAGAGAAAATCTGGTTCTTTGAAAAGACCAACAAAATTGACAACCCTGTGGCTAGACTGAGATAATAGCAACAAGCAACTAGAAATGAACTTATAAAAATAATATCATTTACAATAATATAAAAAAACACCTAAAAACAAATCTAACAAAAGATAATCAAGATTTTTATAATGAAAACTTACAGAGAAGTTAGGGATCTAAATAAATGGAAAAATATAGCATGCTCATAAGTCAGAAAACTCGGGCGCCTGGGTGGCTCAGTTGGTTAAGCGACTGCCTTTGGCTCAGGTCATGATCCTGGAGTCCCAGGATCAAGTCCCACATCGGGCTCCCTGCTCGGCGGGGAGTCTGCTTCTCCCTCTGACCCTCCTCCCTCTCATGCTCTCTGTCTCTCATTCTCTCTCTCTCAAATAAATAAATAAATGAACAAGATCTTTAAAAAAAATAATAATAATAAGTCAGAAAACTCGGTATTGTTAAAATGGCAATTCTCCCCAAATTGATCTACTGATTCAATACAATACTGATCAATACTCTAGCATGCTTATTTTTATAGAAATTGACAAACTAATTCTAGAATTTATATAAAAAGACAAAGAACCTAGAATAACTAAACAAATTTTGAAAATGAACAAAAGAGTTAAGATGACTTACCCTATCTGATTTCAAGATTTACTCTAATCCCACAGTATCAAGACAGTTTAGTATTGGCAAAAAGACAGATATATAGAAGAGAATAAGGAGTCCAGAAACAGACCCACACATATAGATGTTGAAATAATTTCTGACCAAGGTGCCAAGGCAATTGAATAGGGAAGTCTTAAACAGGATATACAAAATGAAAAGAAATTAACATTGACTCTTATAACACACCATCCACAAAAAATCAACTCTAACCAAGTCAATAGACCTAAATGTAAAACCTAGAAAACTTCTAGAAAAAAACAAAGGAGAAAATCTTTGCAGTTAGGGATAGCAAAGTTTTCTCAAATAGAATACAAAAATAAGAAACATAAAAGGAAAAAATAACATTTTAATCATTTTTAATGATGAATATAAAACTGTTGGTCTTCAAGGCACCCAGGTGGCTCAGTCAGTTAAGTGGCTTCAGCTCAGGTCATGATCTCAGGGTCCTGGGATCAAGCCCCAAGTTGGGCTGTGCCACGTTCAGGAGGGAGTCTGCTTCTGGATTCTTTCACTCCCTCTGCCCTTCCCCTCTCTCTAAACTACATAAATAAATCTTTAAAAAATAAAAATAAAAATAAACAAAACTGTTGGTCTTCAAACACACCATCAAGAAAACGAAATGCAAATCAGAGATTGGAAGAAAATATTCAAGACACATCTATCTATCAGACAAAGGAACTGTATTCAGAATATAGTTTTTAAAAATACTACAATTCCATAGTAAGACAAACAACTCAATTTTTTTAAATGGGCAAAAGATATGAACAGGCACTTCCCAGAAGATGATATATGAATGACCAATAAGCACATGAACAGAAGTTCTACATCATTATTCGTCAGGGAAATGCAAATTAAAATCACAATGAAACACAACTATATACCCATAAAATTGACTAAAATTAAAGACTTATTCCCATACATTGCTGGTAAGAATATAAAATAATACCAGCAATTTGGGAAACAGGCAATTTCTTAAAAAGGTAAACATACTCCTGACATAAGATCCAATCAACCTAAGATGGTAAATCTTAGTAAATAAATACCATCTTAGGTATTTATCGAGAGAAAAAACAAAACATTTTTCTACACAGAGACTTGTACGTGGATGTTCATAACAGCTTTATTTTAATACCCTCAAAATGAAAATAACCCAAATATCCTTCAAGGTAGATGGCTAAACAAATCATAATGTTATCGATAATGAAATTTTGTTCAGCAATAAAAATGAATTTTCATCCAAAATCATTATTTTGAGTGAAAAAAATCATGCAAAAAGAGAACACACTACATGATTTCATTTATATAAAATCCTAGAAAGAAAAAAGGTCAGTGGTGTCTGGGAACAGGAGTAGAGGAAGGAATGGATCACAAAGAAACCCAAAAAATGTTTTCAGAGGGATGGAAATGTTATCTTGATTGTGGTGACACTGTTATGGTTATTTACATACATCAAAGTTGATCATACTGTATACTTTACATATGTATACTATAAATATGCAGTCTATTGTACTTCAATTATACCTCAATAAAAGTATTTAAAAAATTTTAATAGGAATTGGCAGGCCTCTAGGGCCAAAACCCACCATCCAAAACAATGGGAACAATGCCTACTAGCAAGACTTAATAGTATCAAGAAGCCATTAAGAGTCAAGTCCCATGTGACTCCTCTTGGTAAACTACCCTCATAGGAATGTCTTTACTGTTAGTGTAGGACTCAGATATACCCATATCCCCTCTCATGAATAAGTACAAGCACAGTGATAAATAAATAAATAAATATCAATAGTTCATATAATCAGTATGATTAACATCTTGGAAATTAAATCAATGTAGTTAGGGAATCCCTCCCTATAGGTCTCTTTCATTTTTAAAGGACTCAACAAAAACAATACTTGTCAAATGAGGGTACTTGATTGCTTGTAAAAACCCAGATTAATCTCAAACTTCCCTTTCCATAAATATGGCAAGAAAAAGACTTTGGTTTGAACAATATGATCATAATTCTAGTAACTTTATAATTTGTTGTCTGTGGCACCTTTTGGCCTCAGCTTCTAACCACAAGAGTGAAAAGTTGGACCAATTTTCAGCTCCTTTCTGATCTACCAAGAATCTTTCAGAGACCCTAGTTCATTCTCTAGGTGCAACTACTTAGACTTCATTAGAAAATTATTTCAGTTCATCCCAGTTTCCTTTGCAGCCTCTGTTCATTCTACCCAGTCCTTAAATGCTGATATTCTCCAGGGTTTCATCCTCTAGTCTCTTCTAGTCTCACTTCTCACCAATGGTTCTCAAACTTCACAATCTCTTACAAAGTCAGTTAAAAAGGATTCCTATGCCCTAACTCCAATGATTCTGATTCAGATTAATAGATGAGGACCTGTTAATCTTTATATTTTTTTAACAATTAGCCACTTGCTACTCCATTAAATGCTTTTACCTGTTCACATTCTGTTCTCTATAAAAAATACCTTTTCCTCTGGCTAACTGCATTATTCCTTGACTCTCAAGTCTGTTTAGTAGGAGTACTTGCTCTGGCAACTCTTCCCTTCTGAACTATCACCCCCTGACCCCCAAGTCCTATATTAAATTCCTGTTTAAAAATATTTACTTACACCTAATCATGTTGATGTACTTGCCTATCTCCCCTTTTAGACTATTCTGTGTTTTTCTTGTCTGTATATCTAACAGATATATGTGTTAATATTGCACATAATAGATATTCAGCAAATGTTATCTGAATTAATTAATTCCTTCCAATGAATATCTAGTTAATAAGAATCTCTAATATGGAAAAGGTTAGCACATTCAGTGTACGAAATAAACAACCAGTCTTAAAGCCAAATAGTCTGAAAATAAAAGGATTTCTCACAGCCATTTTTACCAGTCCTTCCCATGTTCATCAATGTATTCATGAGTATATATTTGATGTCTGAGGACAGGCGGGGCTACACTAAGTCATACGTTCCATTTTTAATATAATTCGTACTTTGCTTTGCAAGCTAGGTTCTTCTCCCCTGTATTAGGTTTAGACCTGCACTGTCCAATCACGTAGGCACTAGCTACAGGTGGCTATTTAAATTTAAGATTAAATACAGTTAAAAATTCAGTTCCTCAATCACACTGGCCACATTTCAAGCGGTCAAAAGCCATACGTGGCTATGGTCCTGGACAGTGCGGATACAGAACATTTTCTCATCATCACAGGAAGTTCTACTGGACAGCGCTGGCGACACAATTATAAATGGATCCCAGAAAACCTCACTTACTTCTTAGCTCCCACGATCTTCGTGCTCCTCTGCTGCTTAAAGGATGTGGGTTCCGGAGTCTAGCAAATCGCAAGCACATGAGTGAATGCTAGGGACCTCTGAACCCTGACCACAAAAAGACGAATCCCCTTGTGCCCAGAAGAAATGATGCTCTCCCCAGGCAACTACCTCAAACGGAAAAAGGCAAGACTTTTTAAGAAAAGTGTGTCGTCCTGTCTTCCTACAGAGTTAAGGCAGCTGACAACACCAGTCTTCATCTCCACCATTCCCAAAGCTCTGTCCCAGATAAAGGTTCTAAAGGGAGGCGAAAAGAGAGGACAACGGATATGGGAGGTCCTGGGGACATAAAAGGAATAGAAACTAATGGCAATATGGCGAGAAACTGAATCCAAGGAAGTGCGGAACAGTCAGCGGTAAGTGGGGGGGGAAAGGGAGACAGGTAGCTCTGACCTAGAAGGGTGGGGCCTACGATGGGCTCTGATAAAACCAACTCTGAGCATGGGACAAAAGCGAGGGACCGCGTGTTGCGGGCTCCACAGCGCTACCCCTAAAGCGTAACGGTCAAACCGAGAAACTCACGGCGGGTACTGCACCGAGTCTGGAAGACATCACTCCCTCTCCACGCCTAACAAATCCACCCAAGGGCTCCGGCCAGACCAACGCCACTTCCGCTCTCCCCTCTTCTCCCGGATGTGGAGTCGGCGCCGCGGGTCCCAGGTCTGAACGTCTACTTCCGCCTGGCAGCTTCCGAGGGGGCTGCGGCCGGAGTGAGTCACGTGACACGCCTCCCTCCTCTGAGACCCCCGCCCCGGGAGGCTGTAGGTGGGGTTTGGAGCTTTATCATGCCCTCAGAACCCCTTGCTCGCGTTCCATCCGTTTGCGCGACACCAAATATCCCTCCACCCTCCATTCCCCACCCAGCACGACGAGTGGTCTTTCTAGGTGGAGATCAATTATTGCCCCTTTATTTATCTTAGAGAAATTTCAGACCCATTCCCGCCCTCCCTCCCCCCGCCCCCAGGTAGAGAGGCGTAAAGGCTCTTTGATTGCTGAGGATGCAGGTATTGGAGGCAGTGGCTGAGCAGGAAAGAAGCCAGGAAAGGGGCAGCTCGGTGAAGACTTGAGCCAGTCAATGAATAATGGGCGCGAATCTCTTCTCATCTGTTAGCTTCAGGCCTCTAAACTTGCCCTGCTTTGGAATATTCTGTGTGTGGTCCCTAGGAGATGTGTTTGAGTAACCCTTGCAATCTTTAGACAGACTATGTCTGAGTCTCTCCCTAGGGGAGCTGTGCTTGAGTCTCTCCTTAGCGGGACTGTGACTAGTTCTCTCAGAGGGACTGAGATGGGTTTTGTCAGACCAACTATGTTGGCCCCTTTCAGAATGGCTGTGTTGGCTCTGCTCAGAATGACTGTGTCTGCTCCTCTCAGAGTGCCTGTGTCCACTTCTTTCAGAGGGACTACAATGAGTTCTCTCTGAGGAACTGCGACCGCTCCTCTCAGAGGGCCTGTGCTGTCTTCTCTCAAAAGGGCTGTGTCCTCTCCCCTCTAAGGGACTGTGATGAGTTTTCTGAAGGAGACTGCGATGGCTCCTCTCAGAGGGACTGCAACATCTCCTCTCTGAGGGACTGCAACATCTCTTCTCATAGGGACTCTGATAGCTCCTTTTGGAGAGACTGTGATAGCTCCTCTGAGAAGGACTTTGATGGCTCTTCTCAGAGGGACTGCGACATCTCCTCTCAGAGGGACTGCGACATCTCCTCTCAGAGGGACTCTGATGCCTCCTTTCAGAGGGACTGTGATGGCTCTTTAGAGAAGGACTTCGATGGCTCCTCTCAGAGGGACTCTGGTGGCTCTTTAGAGAAGGACTTCGATGGCTCCTCTCAGAGGGACTCTGGTGGCTCTTTAGAGAAGGACTTCGATGGCTCCTCTCAGAGGGACTCTGGTGGCTCTTTAGAGAAGGACTTCGGCGGCTCCTCTCAGAGGGACTCTGGTGGCTCTTTAGAGAAGGACTTCGACGGCTCCTCTCAGAGGGACTGCGACATCTCCTCTCAGAGGGACTGCGACATCTCCTCTCAGAAGGACTCTGATGCCTCCTTTCAGAGGGACTGTGATGGCTCTTTAGAGAAGGACTTCGACGGCTCCTCTCAGAGGGACTCTGGTGGCTCTTTAGAGAAGGACTTCGACGGCTCCTCTCAGAGGGACTGCGACATCTCCTCTCAGAAGGACTCTGATGCCTCCTTTCAGAGGGACTGTGATGGCTCTTTAGAGAAGGACTTCGACGGCTCCTCTCAGAGGGACTCTGGTGGCTCTTTAGAGAAGGACTTCGACGGCTCCTCTCAGAGGGACTGCGACATCTCCTCTCAGAAGGACTCTGATGCCTCCTTTCAGAGGGACTGTGATGGCTCTTTAGAGAAGGACTTCGACGGCTCCTCTCAGAGGGACTCTGGTGGCTCTTTAGAGAAGGACTTCGACGGCTCCTCTCAGAGGGACTGCGACATCTCCTCTCAGAAGGACTCTGATGCCTCCTTTCAGAGGGACTGTGATGGCTCTTTAGAGAAGGACTTCGACGGCTCCTCTCAGAGGGACTCTGGTGGCTCTTTAGAGAAGGACTTCGGTGGCTCCTCTCAGAGGGACTCTGGTGGCTCTTTAGAGAAGGACTTCGATGGCTCCTCTCAGAGGGACTCTGGTGGCTCTTTAGAGGAGGACTTCGACGGCTCCTCTCAGAGGGACTCTGGTGGCTCTTTAGAGAAGGACTTCGACGGCTCCTCTCAGAGGGACTGCGACATCTCCTCTCAGAGGGACTGCGATGGCTCCTTTCAGAGGAATTACACGGGGTTCTCTCCCTTAAGAAGCTATGGTGGTTTCGCTTCTTGGGCGTGATTTTCTCTTTAAGGTGACTCTGTGAGGTTCTCTTAAGTGAACCATGTAGATTTCTCCCTCGGGCTTGAACTCTGGTTCCTGTTTTGGAGTTCTTGGACTCCTGGCTAGAGATTTCACTTCTGCAGAAGTTTTTCTTAGCTTTGCTGCTACTGTCATTTTGAACAATACCCATACGCTGTCCGACTGAAGTGGTTTTGAAAATGGCACTTCTTTTAGAAACTATTGGCTTGGGCAGTTGGGTACGTCTGAGTTGGAAAGAGCTATCTCTTTTTGGTTGTTGAGGTGATCTGAATTGCTCTATTTCTTCCCATAATATCTTCTCCTGCTTAGTGGTTATGTCTGTTGGTTTTAGCTTGACAACTGGCATCCTGTCTCTTTTGATATCTCTTGATAAGGAATAATCTCTGGCTTTTTGTTTTAGATGGTGGTTTTTGCTTGAGCGCAAATGGTCTGGCCTTGACCTGTCCTCAGGCTTTGGCCCAGCAAAAGCCATAATTCTGTGTGCTGTCTGGAATGCTTGCTTTAGGCCTTGAAAAAGCAGTTGAATAAATTTGGGTTGGGAGGATTTCTTAGATTGTCTTTTTAAAGAGGCAGTAATCGTGTGAGATGCTCCATTCCTCTTCCTTCTTAACTGGGCTGGTAAGTCCCTAGAAGGACTCCGTATTGTGGTTCTACCATTTGTGTAGAACTTTGTGTTTTGTGTTCTGCCTCCCTTAGTGATTCTTTTCATTGGGTATTTTGAACTATGGGTCTTTTTGGTTCTCCTTTTAGCCCATTTTTCATCCTGATTGCTTTCAGAGTCACTCTCTGGTAGAGAGTGAACTTGAGTAAATTCATAGTGTCCCAGCTCTCCAATTTCTGTCTTTCCTAGGTCAGGGCCGCTATACTGCCTTCGCCTGATGTGGACTTGTACAGGAGATTGGGAAGATCCAGACTGGAAATCTATTGTAGAAGTAGGACTCTTGGAAGCTTGAGTATAGACTTTAGCTTTCCTTAGTGATGGTGATATAGGACTCCTTGGTGTGATGGGTCTGTCTCTTCTGTGGTACTTTGGGACTTGGGGTCTTTTCCCAGTTCGCAACTTAAAGCCAAGATGCAACCTAATCTCTCCGTGGCCTTCAGGAGTGCTTACAAGGTGGAGCTGTGGATAGATAAGAAGGTAAGGCCCAAAAGAGCCCTGTAATTTATGACAGCAATTAAATCCTGCACATCGGCCACACTGTAAGCAGATAGGGTATTTTAAAACTAAACCTGAAGTTAGAGGTGGAGGTACATTTGGGGGTATCTGACTCCTTAACAGTTTTGCTGCTATTTTTAGCTGCAGATCTTGTAGCAACTGGAACTGTTCTGAGAAGTCAGTCTTGGCCTGGGGAAGGTAACTTGGCTTGAGACACTGTTGGGACTCAAAAATCCTCGTCTGTGAATTACTCTGTGAGTTCTCACTCTCTTCCACTGGAACAGAATCTTTCCTAGTGAAAACTATATTGAAGGAAGACTCTAAACCTACTGTGGCAGGAGGCTGGCCCCCTGTACGTGAAACAGGCATGTGCTGAATGACTTCCTGGGATATATCACTGAGCTTCGAATCTTTCTTTATTCTTGTTCTACTCCCAGAGTATTGCTGTATTATGGAGGACATGGAGCTACGTGTCCACATCCTTAAAGCTATTCTTTGCTGATGACCATGGCATGAAGTGTGTCTCTGAATGTAGTTTTTGAACACTGAAGTCTGAGAAATAATACTTCGACTCTTCTCTAGCAGACTCTGGGAAAATTCCATCAGTTCAGCTGGAACCCCAAATAAATTCTGAATAGATTGACAGATATCTTCAGTTGCTCTTCCCATTAAAGATGTTTGAGAACAAAGCTTCTTTTCCATAGTGGTTCCCAAGACATTCCCCAGCATTAGCATGTTGGAGAGATATTTTCTAGGTAGTCGCTGTCTCCAGGAGTGATTCTCCCAGACATTCTGTTGTCTGCCCAGGACAGACCAGGTAAAGCCTCTTTGAGTTCCTGATCCTGACTGGAAGGTCCTAGATGGTGATCGCCAGCTTTGCAGTGGATGTTGGGATAGGCACTGGAGTGAATTCTCTAGCTTTTCCACCTGCTTCTTATCAGTCCTCTTAGATATGACATCCACTCCTGGGATCTCAAATTGTGGGGTTTCTACAGTGTTAGCTATCTTATCAGAGGGTTGATTGTGAAGGGACAAGGGAAGGGTTGAAGCTTGTATCACAGTAGGGTCTATAAAGGACTCTTCAGGCTGCAAAATATCTGTCCCAAGGTTTTTTATATCCAAGGCCCTTGATACTTCTGGCATCTCCAAATCACAAAGGCTTCCTAATTCAGATGCTTCAACAGAGCTTGAGATGAGTGAGTTTGAAGAGTTCTGTAGAAATCTAGAGAAATAATTCCCTATTTGTAACTCCTCTCTTGACATAAAATCCTCAGATTCCCTATTCTGATATACCTGTGCTAGATTCAAATCCTTACATTCCATGATTTGAGGAAGCCCTATTTTTATCCCTTTTGCTTTCACAGCCTGAAGCCCTTGTTCATGAGTGAACACTCTAGGTTCCTCAAATGAAAATGCTGGCTGTGAGAGTAATTCTGCAGGTTTTACTTGGGTATTTGGCCTTGGAGTTAATTCTACAGGTTCTACCATTTCTTGAAGATGTGGCCTTGGGAATAAATCCAAACAATCAATAGCTGATCCTAAGGCTACTCCTATTGGTTCTACAATCTGAGGAATTGGTCCTGGTGCTAATTCCTCAGATTTTACAATTTGAAGTGGTGGCCCTGGGATTAACACAGTCTTTACAATTTGAAACCCTGTCAACTTCATTATTTCCAAAATTTGGTGTTTTGGCTGTGTGGTTAATTCCTTTGATTTTACACTTTGCAACCATAGCCCTGAGGTAGACTCAGAAGGTCTCACATGTTGCAGTTTTGGAGTCAACTCAACATAGTCTACCATTTGAGAGGCTGGCCCTGGTGTTAATGGTACAGACTTCACAACCTGAAGTGGTGGCCCAGGAGTCACTTTCACATATTCAATAACTTTTGGGGGGGCTACTGGGGTTATCCCTATTGGTTGAGCAGCTTGAAGCTGCGTCTTTGCAGATCCTGTGACTTGATCTAGTGGCTTTGGAGTAATCCTCATAAATTCTGTAATTTGACTCCGTAGTCCTGGAGCTATCTGTGAATATTTCATACGTTGATTCTGTGACTGTGTTAGCCCCATTGATCTATCCCCTTGCTGCCATGTCTCAGATGTGAGCTCTCCAGATTCAGCATGTCCTGCAACTTGACCTGTTTCCTTTGGGGACAAATCTAAAGATTCCTCTCTTTGAAGCCATTGCTTAGAGGTTGAACCCACAAATTCAGGAACTTGATATCCTAGCCCTGGTGTCACCTCTGGAGATTCTGGGACATGATGTAATGACTTTGTAGTCAGTGCTTCCAATTCTTCCCCTTGCAGTCTTTTCTCGGAGATCACCTCCACAAATTCTAGTGCTTGAGGATAAGGCCTTGGAACTCTCTCTGCATATCCAGTGGTTTTACTTACTGGCTTTGGGGTCATTCCAAAGAATTCCTTCCCTTTTGGCCCTGCCTTGGAGGTCAACCCCATAGTTTCTGTAGTGTGATGCTTGGGCTCTGGTGTCATCTCTTCAGAGCCTACAACTTGCTGCAGTGGCCTTGTATGTGACTCCCCCAGATCCTTAACTTGAGGCCATGACTGAGAGAGCAACTCTAGAGTTTCTGGGATTTTCTTTAGGGTTAATTCTAAGGATTTAGAGTCTTGATTCCTTAGCACAGGAGTCAGATCAACAGATTCTGGTACTTGAAGATCTAGCCTTAGAGGTACTCCTGAAGATTCCATGGCTTTACTTGTTGGCTTTGGGGTGAACCCCACAGGTTTGTCTACGGTTTCTTTGCCTTGATGTGCCAACCTTTCTGTGATGTGATAAGTTGGTACTGAAATCAAATTCACAGATTTAGAGATTTGATGCTTTGGTGTTGGGATCATCTCTGCATGTTCTACAAACTGATGCCCTGGCCTAGGGATTATCTTAGAGGAGTCTGTGATTTGATAGCTTCTTTTTGGCGTTAGCTCCTCAGATTTTGTTCTTTGAAGCAGTGACCCCGGTGGTAACTCTACAGATTTTATATCTTGTTGCAGAGATACTGAAGACAATTTCACATGTTTTATACTTTGAAACTTTGGTTCTGGAGTAAATTCCAAAGGTTTCTCACCTTGTTGCTGTGATTCTAGAGACAAATTTGAAAATTTAACACTACTCAACATTGGTCCTGGCATGAACTTCTTAGTTGGCTCTGGTGCCAACACCACTGATTTCATACCTTGCCATCCTGAAATCAACTTTCGGCAACTCATACCTTGCTGTTGGGACCCTGGTGTCAACTCTACGAATTTCACATCTTGAAAACATGGTTCTGGAGCAAAGACCTCAGAATTAACACTTGGTGACCTTAGTGACGACAACCCTAAAGAATTAGCACTTTGAGGCTGTGGCAACAGGTTTGACTTCAAAGATTTCACATCTTGAGAACATGGCTCTGATTCAAACACCACGGATTTCTGCCTGAGGCAAGAAATCAAATCCTTAGAATTCACATCTTGAGGCTGTGGCCTTGGGCTCAACTCCAGAGATTTCACATCTTGAAAACACAGCTTTGGTGCAAACACCACAGATCTCACACTGTGCTGCCTGAGGTGTGAGGGCAACTCCCCAGAATTCATACCTTGAGGATGTGGCCCTGGATTTAATGCCACAGATTTCATTTCTTTTAAACATGGCTCTAGTGCAAACATCTCACATTTCAAGTTCTGCAGCTCAGAGCCTGAAATCAGTTTCACATAATCTGCATCACAAAGCAATGGCTCTTTGTTCATCTTCACAAACTTTACATCTTCAAGCAGTGGCTCTGGTAAAAATAAGAGAGATTTCATACCATTTAACGGAGAGCCTAAAGTGAACACTGACTGCACAACCTGTTGCTGTGACCCACAGTGATTCTCCAAAAACTGGATTTCTGGAAACTTTGTCCCTGGAATTAACTCAGATTTTACACCTTGCAAATGTGGCCCAGGGTTGAACAGAATAGATTTTGTACCTTGATATTCTGATGTAGGGTTCAATTCAGAGGGTTTCATGCCTTGCATCTGTGGCCCTGGATTAAACTTTATAGAATTTATGCATTGAAGTTCTGACCCTAAATTCAAATCAGAAGAATTCACACCTTGCAGCTGTGGGCCACTGTTGAATTCCCGTGATGTTATATCTTGAAACTTTGTCCCTGGAGTCAATTCACATTTCACGTTTTGTAAATGTTGCACAGGGTTGAACATAACAGATTTTATACCTAGAACTTCTGACCCCAGATTCAAATCAAAAGATCCCATACCTTGACATTTAACCCCTGAGGTCAACTCAAAAGATTGTATACCTTGCAAAGGTGGCCCAAGTTCATACCCCATAGAATTTATGCATTGTAATTTGGGCTCTGGATTCAACTCAGAAGAATTTACACACTTAATCTGTGGCTCAGGGTTGCATTCCATAGGTGCTACACCAAGAAACTTTGACCCTGGAATCAATTCAGATTTCAAACCTTGCAAATGTGGTTCAGGGTTGAACACCATAGATGTCTCCCTTGGAATTTCTGTCCCTGAACTCAACTCAGAAGACTTCGTACCTTGTAGTTTTGATACTGAAGTTAATTCAGAAGGGTTTATACCTTGCAAGGGTGGCTCAGAGTTGCATCCAAATTTTGGTTTTGAAATAAACGCAGAAGAATTCATACCTTGTACAGGTGGTCCAAGGCAGAACACCTGGGATTTTATACCCTGAAGCTCTGACCCAGGATTCAACTCAGATTTTATACCTTTCAATTGTGGCCCAGTGCTGAATGCCCTAACATTTACACACTGAAGCTGTGGCCCTGGATTCAATTCAGAGGATTTCCCACCTTGTAATTTAGGCTGATGCTTGAATTCCAGAAATTGCTCATATGGAAGCTTCATGTCTGTGCACAACTCAGATTTTATCTCTTGTAACTGTGGCCCAGGATTGAACTCTAAAGATGGCATACCTTGAAGCCTTGATCCCTGGCATAACTCAGAAGATTTCACATCTTGTAACTGTTGCTCAGGATTGAATTCTCTAGATTTCACATCTTGAAGCTTTGTCTCTTTGCATAATTCTGAAGATTTTATATGTTGCAAATGTGGTCCAGGATTGTAGACCACAAATTTCACACCTTGAAGCTCTGGCCATGGTTTCAACTCAAAAGATTTCTCTTCTTGCCACTGCTTCCCAGCTTTGAACTCAGAAGATATCACACTGCAAATCTTTGATTCCAAGGCTAACTCAGAGGGTTTTGAAACCTGGAATTCTAGGTCATGGTTGACCTCCGTGGTTTTCATTATTTGAAGCTTTATGGACTCAGGAGATTTTGCACCTTGCAACTTTGCCCCAGGGTTGAATTTCATAGATTCCATATCTTGAAGGCATGCCCCTGGTGTCAACATAGGCAATTTCCTATTTTGTAACTGTGGGGCTGACTCAAACCCCAAAGATTTCATATCTTGGGCCTTTGCACCTAGAGTCAATTCAAGAGATTTCATATCTTGCCACATGGGTCTGGTAACGAACTCCACAGATTCTCCACTTTGAAGCTTTGTTTTTGGTGTTAATTCAGAAGATGTTACACCTTGTAACTGCGGAATAGGTTTTAACTCAACAGATTGCAAATCTTGAAGCCTATACTCTAGCATCAAATCAGATTTCTCACCTTGTCTCTGTGGTCCAGGGTTGAACTCCACAGATTTCATACCTTGAAGCTCCCTCTTCTGAGTTAAATCAGATTTCCCACCTTGTAGCTTTGGACCATGGTTGAACTCAGAGGATTTCACTTCTTGAAGCTTTGGCCCTGGGATCACTTCAGAAGATTTCATACCTTGAAAGTGTGATCTAGAACTGAACCCTGCAGGTTTTTTATCTTGAAGCTTTATACCCATAATCAACTCAGAACATTTCACATCTTGTAACTGTGGGCCTGATTTCACACCTGAAAACTTCCTCCCCGGGGTCAAATCAGAAGATTTCTCACCTTGTAACTTTGGACTAGATTTCAATTCCACAGATTTCACAACTTGAAGCTTTTCCCTTGCGATGACTTGAGAAGATTTCACATCCTGCAAGTGTGGTCCAGACTTGAAATTCATAGATTTTACATCTTCAAGTTTTATACCCATGATCAACCTAGAAGATTTCATATCTTGCAACTGTGGGCCTGACTTGAAATCCATGGATTTCACTTTTTGAAGTTTTGTCCCTAGTATCAATTCAGAAGATTTCACACCTCTCAGCTGTGGCCCAGGTTTGAACTTCACAGATTCCACATCTTGAAACTTTGTTTCTGAGATTAATTTAGAACATTTCACTCCTTGAAATTGTGGCTCAGGGTTGAACACCAATTTCATATTTTGAAGCTTTGATCCCAGGCTCAGGTCAGAAGATTTCACAACTTGCACCTGGGGACTGGGGCAGCTTTCTTTATGTTTTACATTTTGAAGGTTTGTCTTTGAGGTCCTTTTAGAAGAATTCACACCTTGTAACAATGGCCCAAGGTTGAAATCTGTACGTTTGGTACCTTGAATCTTTGTCCCTGCAGTCAGTTTAGAAAATGTTGTACCTTCCAACTGTGAACTTGTATTTAACTCAGTAAATGTCATATCTTGGGACTTTATCTCAGGTGACAACTTAGAAGTTTTTAGATCTTGCCACTGTGACCCAGAGTTGAAATTCTCAGATTTCATACCTTGAAGCTTTGTCTGAAGAGTCAACTCAGATGACTTCACGCTTTTCAAGTGTAGTGGGGAGTTCAACTCTATATTTGTATTGCTTTGTAATTGTGACCCTTGGCTTAATACCCCAGATTTCATGCCAGGAAGCTGTGGCTCTTCTGTAAGCACTAGAGACTTCACAACTTGAAGCTGTGCTCCTGGGGATGACTGTAAGAGTTTCATTTCTTGATGCTTTGGTTCTGCAGTCAATTTAGGAGATTTCCTATCATGCATGCAAAGTCTAGATTTCAATGGCATAGATTTCATATCACAGAGCTTTGACCCTGAAGTCAGGTCACATGATTTCACACTTCTAACCTGTAGACAAGGTTTCAAATCACAGTCTTGAGGCTGATGTTCCTGGAGTGATGCCAAAGGTCCTGTATCTTGGAGCTTTGGCCTTGGAGTCAACACAGATGACTTTCTATCTCTTAACTGTATCAAAGATTTCAACCCTACAGACTTGACACCTTGAGATTGTAACCCTATAGACTTCACACCTTGGAAATCAGGTCCTGGTATCCACTGAATACGTCTCATACTTTCCAGCTGTGGCTCTTTTTTTAACTCAATAGTTTTTACATCTTGAAGCTGTGGCTCTGAGGTTGATGCCAAAGCCTTCCCTTTTTGCAGCTGTGGTCCTGGGAGCACCTCGGGAGTTTTCACGTTCTGCAGCTGTGGTCCAAGGTTGAACTCTGTGTATGTTGTACCTTGAGTTTTTGGCCCTAGAGTCAATTCAGATGACTTCATATCTCTTAACTGTATCAAAGATTTCAACCCTATAGATTTAACACCTTGAAACTGTGACTCAAGATTTAACTCTACAGATTTCACAGCTTGGAACTTAGGTCCTGGTATCCACTGAATACATCTCATACTTTCAAGCAGTGGCTCTTGTTTTAACTCAGCGGTTTTTACATAAAGTTGTGGTTCTGAAGCTGACTCTGAGGGTTTTATTTGGTGCAACGGTGGCCCTGGGGTCAACTTAGGAGACTTTATGCTTTGCAACTGTGGTTCAACTGGTTCAAGTTTGAATTCTTTAGGTTTTAAACCTTGAATATTTGATTCTGAAGTCAATTCAAATGATTTCATACTTTCAAACTGTAACTCAAAATTGAGGTCTACTAATTTTTTACCTTTAAGTTTTAGCTCTGGAATTAACTCCAAAGACATTCCATCATCTGACTTAGCCCCTCTCTTCAATTGCTCTGAATTCACACATTGCTGCTTTGGTGAGATTACAGATATCGTGCCATCCTGTTCTGGTCCAGAAGTTAAATTTGCAAGTGCCATCCCTTGAAACTGTTGCCTTGGGGCTAAATCCACAGCTTTTACTCCTTGCAACTTTGGTCTTCTGGTCACTTTCACAGATTTTACTTCCTGGTTCTTTAGCCTTGGGGTCAACTTCACAGATTTTACATATTGCAGCTCTGAATCTGGAGTTTCCTCTACAGATTTTAAATTTTGATGCTTTAAACATGGGGTACTGTTGACAAATTTTGTATCTTGTGTTTGTGGCTCTAAAGTCAGTTCCTCAGGTTTCACACCTTGCAGTTCAGACCCTTGGAGCAATGGCCCTGGTGCAAAAGGCACAGATATCTCACCTTGCATCTTTGGCCCAAATTTCAATTCCACAGTTTCCACAGCTTTGGATTCTTGAATTCTTGCATGCAGAATCAAATCAGATTTTGCACCTTGAAGCTTGGTATCTTCAGTGTTTTTCACAGATTTGACATGTTCTATCCATGGTCCTGCAGTTATCTCCACAGATTTCTCACCCTCCAGCTGTGGACTGGGGGTTAGCAACATAGATTTCATACCTTTTAGACACTGTCCTGTAGTTAAGGCCACAGATTTCACATCTTTCAGCTCAGAGATCAACAACTCAGATTTTATACCTTGAAGTTTTGAGCCTGGGGTCAGCTCCATTGGTTTCACACCTCCCACCTGTGGCCCTTGGATCAATTCAGAAGATTTTATACCTTGAAACTGTGGTCTTCTAGTCAACTCAGAATAGTTTACACTTGGCAACTGTGACTCAGGAGTCAACTCCATAGATTTTGCATCTGGTTTCTGTGGCTGGGAGACAATTTTATAAGAAATGTTACCTTCCAGGTTTGACATTTGATCCATCACTAAATTTTTTACACCATGAAACAGTGTCTCTGGTAACATCTCAGGCTTGACCACTTGCTTTTGAGGTCCTGGGGACAACCCCATAGATCTTACTCCTTGCATCTTTGGCTTTGGGGTCAACTCAAAAAATTTCACATATTGGAGTTGTGGCCCTGAGTTTAAGTCTGAAGATTTCACACCTTGAGGTTGAGTTCCTGATGTCAGATCACAAAATTTGACATCTTGTAGCCATGGCCCTGGGTTAAGCCCCACCTGTTTTATATCTTGAAGCCCTGGAGACATCTTTGCTAATTTAGATTCTTGAAGCCCTAACTCTGGAGTCATCTCCACAGAATTCACACCTTGAAACACTGATCCTGGGGTTTGCTCCCCAAATTTGACACCTTGAAGCTTTGGCCCTGAAGTCAGTTCAGAAAATTTGACATCTTGCTGTCTTGGCCCTAGGTTCAGTTCCTGAGACTTCACACCTTGAAACTGTAGTTCTGAGGTCAATTTCATAGATTCCATGCTGTGAAACTGTGATCCTTCAATAGACAGAAGAGATTTCATATTTTCACTCAAGAGCCCTTGGCTTGATTGCAAAGATGATTCTGTTACAAATCCTAAGGACTGTATATCTTGAAGCTGTGTTCCCAGTATACATTGTACATGTTTGAAACCTTGATGCTTTGGTGCTGAGGTCAAATCAGAAAACCTGACATCTTGCAAGCATAGTCCTGAGTTTTGTTCCACAAATTTCATACCTTGAGTTTGTAGTTCTGGAGACAATTGTACAGACATAACACTTTGATGCTTCAGCCCTGGGATAAAATCTGACAATTTGATTTCTTGCATTGGGGAACCTGGGGTCAGTTCATCAGATTTCACACTATGATGTGGGGACCCTGAGATTAAATCTACAGGTTTTTCTCCTTGAAGAAGTGGCCCTGGAGATGACTCTGAAAATCTGACACTTTGCAAATGTGGCCCTGGGGTCAATTTCACACCCTGAAGCTGTGCCCCCTTAGTCAATTCCTCTGATATTATACTTTGTAATACTGGTTCTTGTACCAGCTTCTCAGATTCTACCATTCCAGTAGTAGCTGGTTGTTGGATTAAATTAACATATTCCACATCTTGTAATTGTGGCTGTGGATCCAGCTGCATAGACTTTACTCCCTGCAACTGTGGCTCTGGGGTCAACTCCAGAACATGTAATTTTGGTCCTGTGAGAAATTGTTTAGATCCTACCACTAACGGGGATGACTCAGGGGTTAACGTCACAGATTTCAAATTTTGCATTAGTGGCTCTGATTTCTCATATTGCATTCCTGGTCCTAAAGTCAATTCTGGAGATCCTTTTACTGAATATGGTGGTACTGGCATTGGCTCCTGGGTATTTTCAACTTGAAACGATGCCAACCCAAAAGGTTCTGTGTTTTCATATTCTGACCTTAGGGGTATCTCTGAAGGCTCAAAAACTTGAAGGCGTGGCTTTAGAGTCATTTCTGTAGATTCTATAACTTGACCTGTTGGTTTTTGTGTCAATGCCACTTGGAGCAAAGCCTCAGAAACCAGCCTCGGAGTTTCTGTGTCTTGATAGCCTGGCCCCGGAGACATCTCTGAAATTTTTTGAAAACATGGCCTAGGCATTATCCCAGTAGTTTCCACGATTTGCTGTGGGATTAATTTCACAGATTCCTCCTCTTGTGGCCAGGTCTCAGAAGCTAACTCTGCAGATGGTGTGTCTTGATGCCTTGGTCTAGAAGTTGGACCCACAGATTTCATTGCTTGTAAATGTGGTTCCATGGTTAGCTTCCTTGATTCAACATGTAACTGTGTTTCAGGAATTAACCTCCTAGATTCTTCCAGTGGTACAGTTAAATCCATAAATGTATTACCATGCATTAATGAGCCTAGAGTCAACACCTCAGGTTTTGTACTTTGGGGCTGTGGTTCCGAGGTCAATGGCACAGATTTCACACCTTGAAATTGTGGTTCTGAGTTCAACTTATAGTTCATAAATTCTGAATATGGTCCTAGATTCAGATGAACAAACTTCATACCTTGGGACTCTGGGTTCAACACTTCTGGGTTCATTCCTTGCATCTCTGATTCTGGTACCAACTCTGGAGATTCTTGTATTATGTGTTGAGACCCTCGAGTCTCTAAGGCTTTTACACCTTGGAGCATTGTCTCAAGAGCACCTTGGAATGGCACTGAGTTCACCTGCATAGATTCTGAAGTCTGACTCAATGGCCCTGGAGCACCTCTTAAAGATGATTTTTTCAACTCCATAGATTCTTTCCCGTGGTGACAAGTGTCAGAGGTCAACTCTGCTTCTGCTCCTTGACATCCTGGCTCTGTGATCATTTTTGAAGATTCTAAAGCTTGATGCAATGGGGTCAATCCTTCAGGTTCTGTGGCTTGATGATTTGGCATGAGGTCCAGCTCTACAGATTTTACTGCTTGAATGTGTGCCGCTGAGATCGGCTCCTCATATTTCATACCTTCTACCTGTGTTTTGGGAATCAACTTTCTACATTCTACCATTTGAGGAAATTTCACATCTTTAAGCAATAGTACTGGGGCTGTCTCCTTAGATCTTTCATCTTGTAACCATGGCTTTGGGGCCAACTCCACAGATTTCATATCTTCCTGTAGTGGTCTTATGGTCAACTCCACAGCTTTCATATCTGGAAACTCGGATGGTAGGGCCAAATGAACATATTCCAGACCTTGCAACTGTGAACTGGAGTTCAAATCTATCGATTTCCTTTTTTGCAACTGTGGTGCTGGGGCTAACTCAGCAGATTTTCCACTTTGTTGTTGTTTTCCTAGGGTTAAATGGATAGATTTCACACCTTGAAGCTGAGACCCTGGGGCTAACTGCACAGAATTCTCACTTTCCAGCTGTGGAATAGGGGCCAACTCATTAGATTTTACAATCTGCAGTTGAAGTTCTGGGACCAATTCTATAGGGTTCACAGTTGGGATCAGCTGTCCATATTTTACCATTTGTGGGACTGGACCTGGGGTTATGTCTATAGATTTTATATTTTGCAATCCTGGGGATAACTTCATAGAATCCACAGCCTTAAGTTGTGGCATTGGCTTCACCCCCAAATATTCTACACCTGGAAGCAGTGATGGAGTGGTCATTACTGCAGATTCTGTGACTTGATGCAGTGGCTCTTGGCTCATTCCCTTAGATGCTGTGCTTTGACCCAGTGACCTTGGGACTGTCCCTAAAGGTTCCATTATTTGATGTTGTGACTGTGTCGACTCAGTCAGATTTCTGATTACAGGGTCAGAGGCCAACTCCATAGTTTCTATAATTTGACGGCTTTGCCTTGGACTCATCTCTGAAGATTCTAAGATTTGATGCCACTGGGTCAACCTTGGAGATTCCATGACTTGATGAGGTAGCCCTGGGGTTAATTCCATAGTTTCTGTGCCTTGATGATATGGTTGTGGAGTCATCTCCACAGAGTCTACCACTTGAATCCATGACCCAGGAGTCAACTCCAGAGATTCCTTGACTTGAGATACTGGCCTTGCCATCAAATCCTGAGTTTCCACAACTTGTGATTGTGGTGCTGTGATCATTCCCATGGGTGACTCCAGTGCTACTGGAGTTACCTTTAAAGAATGTATGGATTGATGTGATGGCATTGGAATCATCCCTACTGATTCTGTAACTCTAAGTGGGGGCTTTGGAGGTAAACCCACAGATTCTACAACTCCAGGTGGACCAATAGTAGGAGGAGAGCTAGAAGAAGTCAAACCATCTGGCTGAGTTTCTCCTGGGGCCAAATTTGCAATTTTAGATTGTGAATCTCCAGATTCTGTAACATGTGGCTGTGCTGGTGGAATTATCCCCATGAAATCCATAGCTTGTAATAGTGCCACTGGAGTTACTTTTGTGTAATCCATAACTTGATGCAATGGACTGGAGATCATTTCCAATGATCTTGTGGTTTGACATACTGACCCTGAAGGAATCTTCAGTGGTTCTATGATTTGACTTTGTGGCTTTGAGGTTATGTCCACTGATTCACTAACTTCAGGCTGTGGTCCTACAGTGATTTCCACAGTTTCCACAAGTGCATGTTGTGCCTTTGGACTCATCTTTCCTGGTGGTATGACTTCATGGTCCAACAATGTGTTGATTTCCCCTGATTGCATGGCTTGAGATGATGTTCTTGGGGTTATTCCCACTGATTCTATGATATGTGCATGTGATTTATTAATCATCCCCATAGAATCCATGACTTGAAGCAATGCTACAGGAGTTACCTCCACATTATCTGTGACTTGACTCAGTGCTCTTGAGGTCATCTTTGATTTCATAACTTGATGCTGAGGACTTGGTGTTACCTCCACTGATTCAGTGACTTGATATGATGGTTTTGTGCCTACACTCACTTTTTTCATGGTTTCCATTGGTTTCCCAACTTTGTCTGGTGGCTGTGGGAACAAACCCACAGATTCTCTCACTTCTGAATGTGATTCTGGGATCATCCCCATTGAATCCATGACTTGAAGTAATGCCAAAGGAGTTACCTTTATGCTATCTGTAACTTGATATGGTAGCCTTGGGGTCAACTCCACATTAGTCACGTGGGTCTTACGCTGTTGTATTCTTTTTTCTGGAAGATCTATGACCCTCTGCTCTATATTAGGTTCCAGGACATGTTTTGGCTCCTTCTGCAGTAAAGTGGTTTCCTCTTGAATTATGTCAGCTCCTAAACTCTTGGGAGGTGGAGTGCCCAAAGATGTAACTAAGGGCCTGGTTTCAAGGATTTGGGGGCCATCTCCAGGTTGTGACTGCTTACCTGGGATAAGTGAGTGTGAAATTTTTGTTTCTGTTCTATTTAATCCAGATTCCACTCCAATATTCACATGGAGCTGAAATGATGGACAGTTTGGGGATTTATTGTTGAGACCTTGTTCAGTGCTTTGATGAATGGGAATAGATACCTGGATTTGAGGTTTCTCTGGTTCAGGAACTCCTCCTTGTGCCTCAATTAAATAATTCAGCATTGCCCATGATTCCCTCACAGGCAGAGGCACTATTTGTTCCCTCAAAGTATAAACCTTCCAGGCCATATGTCCCTCTAACTCCCACCTAGCCAAAGGAGAGAGCCGGATTGGAGCCCATCCCGAGAATCGTGGTCTTGCCTTGAAAACAAAATCTGGCCTATGATCCGATGTCAAATGCTTCTTGCTCTCTCTCCCATTCTTTGTTTTTTCTTGTTGGCAGAGATCTGGGGATTCGAACACAGAGTTGATAAAAGAGCTTTGGGATCTTAAGGGTGAATGAGCTGCCAAATTCTGAAAAAGTTTTGATTTCCCAAACTCTGAGAGCTGAAAAGGACGCAGGGATGTGCCTTGGTTCCTAAACACAGAAGACTGGTTTTTGGGTAAAAGAGGTAAACTATGGCTCCGGAGTTTCCCGGTTGTTCCTTCAGAAAAGACAGGAAGGTGTGACAGGCTGGAGTTGTTGCATGATGATCCAGAGGAGATGCTGTGGTCAGTAGAATGTTTTGCCTTCTTACAGCCACAACAGGGTAGAATAGGCTCCTGAGCCACAAGCACAGAGGAGGTGGAGGAAGAAATCATATCCTGTGGTTCAGGCAAACACAATTCCATAAGACTTGATCTAAGAAATAAAGAAAAGTTTCCATTTGCTTTGAGGCAGAAAAAGGTAGGAAAAGGGAAAGATACTGGCTATTTCAAATGTGAAATATTTTGGCCTGAGGGAGAACAACAACAACAAAAGAGGTTGCTTTCCCCAGTATCAATTACTTATGGATAGAATTCCTCTACCAGGAGGAAATGATCCTCTACCAATCAGAAATGATCCATAGACCAGTTGTTCTTAAACCTTTGGACCCAGAGTTTATCCCCACTGCCAAAACTAAGTAAATAACCAACCAACTAACAATCTCTCTTTTCCCTCTCTCTTTCCATCCCTCCTTCCCTCTCTACTACGTCCCTTCTCAGTCTCTTCCTCCTTCTCTCTTAAAAGTTCTACCACCTTTGGGGTGCCTGGCTGGCTCAGTTGGTAGAGCATGCAATTCTTGATCTCAGGGTTGTGAGTTCAAGCCACACATTGGGCGTAGCGTTTACTTAAAACAAAAACAAAAACTTCCACCACCTTCAACCTCCTCCCAGAAACTACCTTCCCTGACCTTGCACATTCCAGATGTTGGAAGATCTGTTGAAGACTTCTGTCCATTGACCAGAGTATATATTCCTGGGCCCATCCCACAGGGAGTCCTGAAAAGCTGGATACAACAGGGTGTGTCAATGTAATTGAAGTGATATTAAAGTACTAGTAAGGAAACCAATAAGAAGGGTGACTTAACTTAGAAATATAATCGTGAGGGAAGTAAAACAATACTAGGTACCTTTCTCCTAACCTTTACAGAGTTTATCAGTAGGTTTGGCTGGAGAGAGAAAGAATTGATAGTGAAGATCAACTTTACTCACTGTGTCAGATTAGCTTCAGGGCAAACCATCCTGAGATTTTCTTCCCACTGGGAAGCTGGGAGCAGAGGTAAAGAAGATTTTAGCATCCTAATTGTTGATACCACCTTGTTCCACCCCCTTATTTCACAAATAAGAAAAGGTAAAATCATGTGCAGGTTCATAAAGTTAATTAGTGGTAGAGCCCAGACTTAACCCAGGTCTCAAGTTTTTATACTTTGAACTATACTATGCTGCCTTCACCATGTAGTAGATTAAGCCATTGGAAAGAGCAGGAACAATCATGGTAGTAGGGAGTTGGAGTAGGGGAAACAAAAGTTTATAACACATATTTTTTCCTCCAAAGGAGTCTATCCAGTGCCCATAACAGGGAAAAAAGTATTGAAACTTCCTGCACTAAACGCTAATCTCACCAATTTTCTTTCCTGAAACTTTGAGTTTTGCACGAGAGGAAATTAGGAAAGAAAGCATGAGGAAAGGAAGCATAGGATGAATTGTAAATCTCTTTATATCTCTTTGGAAGTTGCTAGAAAGAATAAGCACCTTTCTTTCACTTACGTAATCTTTTTCAACCTCCCTCCCTCCACCTGTTACTAAAGTCTGGAGTCTTAAAGCAGACCCACAGTTGATTTGTCATTTAGCCTTGAACTGAAGAATAAAGGATAGGATCTTTCTGACCTGTGAATTTCTGGATCTTTTTCAATTTATGCTGCTTTGAAGTCTAGAGAGGCACAAAAAGAAAAAATAAAATCAGAAAATGTTCTAGGTTAGAAAATCAACAGCACATTTCCTCTTACAGACACAAATATTGGTACAGTTGGTGTCCATAACTACAGCAACAGCTGCCTCCCCATTCACTTATTCATAAATCATTTAATGAGCACCTATTAAGTCCTAGGCATTATATTGGGTGCTAGGACTACAAAGATAAATATGACCCCGGTATTCTGGAAATTCACATTAATAGGGAAAACAGATGTCTAAACAGCTAAGTTATAACATCGTGTGGTAAATGCTGAAACAGAAATATAAGTGTTGGAGAATAAAAGGACAATGATTAACTTCCTGGGAGAGAAGGGGAAAATTACTCAAGAAGTTGCCATTTGTCCTGGAGTTTGAAGAATCAGCAGAAAGTTTTTAGGTAAAGAAAGAGCATTCCAGGCAAGTGGGAATATCAGCAA
This sequence comes from Mirounga angustirostris, assembly GCF_029215605.1. NCBI lineage: Eukaryota > Metazoa > Chordata > Mammalia > Carnivora > Phocidae > Mirounga > Mirounga angustirostris. Next base: position 21,756,134 of record NW_026991718.1, on the reverse strand, counting down.
GAAGATTATAAAGGCATGATTGTCAGGTGTACTTTTGCTAAGTAGTAAGAGATGAAGCTGAAAATATAAGTGGAAGCCAGATTTTGGTAGAATTTTTATTTTATCCTTTAGGTCAGAATTTCCCAATCAGTAGTTTGTAAACTCCTGGGGTTTTTTTTTTCAAGCATGTTCCAGGCCATTTTAAAGGCAGAAATGACATTTGTTACCATTTCAAATAAAATAATTTTTATTTCTCCCTTTTGAATCAGGACATCAGTCTCTGAGAGTGTATTATAAGAGCCTACACAATATTATTCATAGTATTGCCAAATGTTTTAGATAAACAATGTTGGATAAAAGTGTTAAAAGCAAGATTTCTCCCAAGAATGGTGGGTCCAACATAAGAAAGTAAAACAATGTGATATACCACATGAATAACATGAAAGAAAAAAAAACTGAACAATTATCTCAATTGATGGAGAAAAAGGATTGGCAAAATCCAATACCCATTCATGATTTAAAAAATAAAAATAAAAACACTCAACAAACTAGGGATAGAAGGGAACTTCCTCAATAGAGTAAAGGGTATTAATGAAAAACCCACAGCTAATATCATTCTCAATAGTGAAAGATTGAGAGCTTTCCTTTTAAGGTAGAACAGACAAGGATGCTCACTTTCACTATTTTCATTAACATTGTACTAGAAACTCCAACCAGAGAAATTAGGTAAGAAAAATAAAAGCCATCTAAATTGGAAAGGAAAATGTTAAACAATCTCTATCTCTATTCACAGATGACATAATCTTATTTACAGAAAATCCTAAAGAATACACACACACAAAACCCAATTAGAACTAATAAATGAATTTAGCAAAGTTACAGAATACAGTATCAACATACAAAAATCGGTTGTATTTTTTTTTAAGTAGGCTCCACACTGGGCCCAATGCAGGGCTTGATATCACAACCCTAAGATCAAGATAAAGATCAAGATCAAGACCTGAGCTGAGATCGAGTGGGATGCTTAACCAACTGCCCCTAAAGATTTCATTTTAAAATAATGTCCCCACCCAACGTGGGGCTTGAACTTACAACCCCAATATCAAGTTCTGCATCGGGCTCCTTGCTTGCTGGGGAGCCTGATTCTCCCTCTGCCTGCCTCTCTCTCTCTCTCTCTCTCCCTCTCTCTGACAAATAAATGAAAATATTTTAAAATATTTATCTTTTATTTATTTTTTTTAAAGATTTTATTTATTTATTTGTCAGAGAGCTAGAGAGAGAGCACAAGTAGGCAGAGAGGCAGGCAGAGGGAGAGGGAGAAGCAGACTCTCCGCTGAGCAGGGAGCCCAGTGCAGGGCTCTATCCCAGGACCCTGGGATCATGACCTGAGCCGAAGGCAGGTGCCTAACCGATTGAGCCACCCAGGTGCCCCAGAAAAAAATACTTAAGAAAAATAGCATCAATAGACTTTAAACAAGATAGATCAGCCTCCATCATGTAAGCAGGCATCATCCAATCAGTTGCTGGCCTTAGAGCAGAGTGAGGTTTTCTGAAAAGGAAAGAATTCTGCCTCAAAATTGAAACACGTTGAATCACTATGTTGTACATCTGAAACTAATGTAACATTGTGTGTCAACTATACTTCAATTAAAAAATAATACTTAATTTAATTTATTTTTAAAAAGATGAACATAGAGGGCGCCTGGGTGGCTCAGTCGTTAAGCGTCTGCCTTCGGCTCAGGTCATGATCCCAGGGTCCTGGGATCGAGTCCCATATCGGGCTTCTTGCTCGGCACGGAGCCTGCTTCTCCCTCTCCCACTCTCCCTGCTTGTGTTCCTGCTCTCGCTATCCCTCTCTCTGTCAAATAAAAAAAAAAATCTTTAAAAAGATGAACATAGAAACCCTGCCTAAGTTTCCAGTCTGCCTCAAGAATTTTGGATTTGTCAGCCCCCACAAGTATATTAATATCAGCCAATTTTTCAACAACTCTCTTTCTCTAGCTCTCTTGTTTGTGTGTGTGTGTGTCTGTGTGGTGTGTGTGTCTATATGTGTGTGTGTGTCCATGTGGTGTTATAATAAAGAACATATCTGGTGTTCGTCCCAGATTCCTGACACAGAGCTTCAAAAACCCTTGGAATTTCCTGAGTGATAGGAATGCCTTAGTTATGCTAATGAGGTAGAGAAGAAACGTTACTTCTCCCTTTCTTTACTTTAGTATGCTGAATTAACCTTGATTCCAAAATCTGATAAAGACATTATTAGAAAGGAAAATTATAGCTCAGTCTCTTTCATGAACACACATGCAAAATTCCTAAACTTAATATCAGCAAATTTGATCCAACGATATATATAAAAGGATCATGAACAATATCACAAACATGTTACATTTATTTCAGGAATTCACAGTTGGTTTAATATTTTAAAAATCCATTGTAATTCAGTACTTTAATAGAATAAACAAGAAAAACCATATGAACATCTAAATAGAGGCAGAAAACACTTGATAAAATTCAATAGCCATTCATGCTAAAATTCGTAACAAACCAGAAGTAAAAGGGAACTTTCTTCATCTGCTAAACAATATTTACAATAACCACACAGCAAACATTATACATAAATGGTGAATTAAAGAAAACTTTCCTCTACATAAAAAAAAGAAGATAAAAATCTCCACTATCTATTGAACATTGTATTGGGAATCCTAATCCATGCAATAAAGCAAGGAGAAGAAATAAAAGTCATAGGATTAGAAAGGAAGAAATAAAGTTATCATATGCAGACAATATGATTGTGTAGAATATCACAATATGCTTTTGGAAAAGCATGTACAGATAAACTTTTAGGATTGATAAGTAAATTTAGCAAGATTCTTAGATATAAGTTCAATATAGAAAAATCTATTTTATTTTTAAGTATTGGTATAATTTAGAAAATGACATTTATTTTTTAAGACTTTTTTTTAAAGATTTTATTTATTTATTTGACAGAGAGAGATACAGCAAGAGAGGGAACACAAGCAGGGGGAATGGGAGAGGGAGAAGCAGGCCTCCCGAGGAGCAGGGAGCCCGATGCGGGGCTCGATGTGGGGCTCGATGTGGGGCTCGATCCCAGGATCCGGATCATGACCTGAGCCAAAGGCAGACATGTCTGCCTAACGACTGAGCCACCCAGGCGCCCCTTTAAGATTTTATTTTTAAGTAATCTCTACACCAACGTGGGGCTCAAATTTACAATCCTGAGATCAAGAGTCACATGCTCTACTGACTGAGCCAGGCAGGTGCCCCTAGAAAATGACATGTAAAATATCATACAAACCAGACATTGTGTCCCTCCTGATGATCATCATTACCTATGAAATAATCTGCCCCCCAAAAAGTAATTCTGATAAGTCTTAGACCCAACTTCCCCATTTAAGGAAATAGAGAAGACAATGGAACATATTAAATAACAACATGGGTATTTAATCAGTAAAATCCTGCCTGCAAAACTCTAGAGGACAAATGATCCATTTCTTTAATATATAAATGGAAAGAATAAAAGAAAGAAATGGAGGTAGGGAATTCTACAAATTATAAGGGATTTAAATACACCAACTAATCTCAATTTGTGAACCTTATTTAGATCTTGAGTCAAACAGACTGTAAAAAATTATATCATTTATGAGACAATTGGAATTTGAATACTGACAGATATTTGATGGTATTCAAAGATTATTGTCAAATTTTTAGGCATAAGAATGATATTGTGATTAAGTATGTTCTCTTTAAAGAGTCCTTACCTTTTAGATATACATATTTAATTATGAATGAAATTATATTATCTGACATTTGCTTCAAAATAATGTCAGAGTGAAAACTGGGTTCATGAAGATTCATTATGCACTTCTATGTGTTTTTGATTTGTTTAAATTTCCGTAATCAAAATGAAAAAAATCATTTACTATAGCTTCAAAATTCCTCTTTATTGAGAGCTAAATGTTATTAAAAGAAATTAAGAAGGCCTGAATAAATGGAGAAACAAACACATTCATGGATCAAAAGACTCATTGTTTTTAGTATATTACTTATCCTTAAACTGATGTATAAATTCAGTGGAATTCCAATCGGAATTCCAATCAATTTGTGTCACAATTAACAGGATGATTCAAAAATTTATACAGAAATGTCAATGACCTGCGATGCCTGGGTGGCTCAGTCAGTTGAGCATCAACTCTTGGTTTTGTCTTGGGTTGTGATCTCAGGGTTCTGGGATTGAGCCTTGCATTGGGCTCTGTGCCCAGCAGGGAGTCTGCTTGAGATTCTCTCTCTCCCTCTCCCTCTCCCTCTGCCCCTCCCCCAGCTTGCACGTGCGCTTGCTCTCTCTCTCTAAAATAAAGAAAATAGGGGCACCTGGGTTCCTCAGTCGGTTAAGCGTCTGCCTTCAGCTCAGGTCATGATCCTAGGGTCCTGGGATCGAGCCCCCATCAGGCTCCTGCTCAGCAGGAAGCCTGCTTCTCCCTTTCCCACTCCACCTGCTTGTGTTCCCTCTCTCGCTGTGTTTCTCTCTGTCAAATAAATAAATAAAACTCTTTTAAAAAAAGGAAAGAAAGAAAGAAAGAAAGAAAGAAAGAAAGGAAATAAAGTAAATCTTAAAAAAAAAAAAGAAATGCCAATGACCTAGAATAGCTAAGACAATTTTGAAAAAGATCGAAGTTGTAAGACACAATCAAACTTCAAAACTTAGTACAAAGCCACATTAATAAAGACAGTGAAGTATCAGTACAAGGATAAACAAACAGACCAATGTAACAAAATGAAGAGTCCTGAAATTGACCCACACATGTGTATGTTTATCTGATTTATGACAGGGTCACCAATGCAATTCAAGGAGAAAAACTGATGGTCTTTTCAATAAATGGTGCTGGGAGAAAGGACTGGCATTTAGAGTGTGATGGTGAGGCAGTCATGTAAGTGTAGGGTCAGATTTGAAATTTTGGTATTTTGTCATAAATTTTCCACCTTAATTTTGATTTTATATAATATTATATTAAATATTACCATGATTACTAAGTTTTTTCATGCCCCTTAAATTTTGTGCCCAAGGTGAATGCCTTGCTCATGTCACCCCAGTCCCTGCCCTCCTGAAGGGATTAGATAAATTCTATGGGGGGGAAAAAAAGAACTTTGATCCCTACCTTATACCATACACAGAAAGTAATTTGAGATGGATCATAGGCCTTAATGTAAAAGAAAAGAAAAAAAAAGGCTTCTAGAAGAAACATAGAAGACTATCATCATAGCCTGGGGGCAGGCAAAGATTTCTTACATTGGAAACAACAACAAAAAAGCCCTGACCATAAAAGCAAAAACTGATACATTGGATTTCATTAAAATTAAGAACTTCTGTTCATGGGGCGCCTGGGTGGCTCAGTCGTTAAGCGTCTGCCTTCGGCTCAGGTCATGATCCCAGGGTCCTGGGATCGAGCCCCGCATCGGGCTCCCGGCTCCGCGGGAAGCCTGCTTCTCCCTCTCCTATTCCCCCTGCTTGTATTCCCTCTCTCGCTGTGTCTCTCTCTGTCAAATAAATAAATAAAATCTTTAAAAAAAAAAAAAAAGAACTTCTGTTCATGAGCACACCATTGTGAGTGAAAAGATAAGCCACAGAGAGGGAGGATTTATTTGTAATACCTATATCTGACAAACAACTCATACCTATAATATTTAAAGAGTTCCTACAAATTAGTAAGTAAAAGACTGACAACCCAATCACTAAAAATGTGCCAAAAAATTGAGCAGGAAGGTCACAAAAGAGGATTTTCAAATGGCCAATAAACATAAGAAGTTTCTCAATATCATTAATAATCATGGAAATGCACATTAAAACCACAATGCAATGCCAAACACACTACCTAGAGTGGCTATTAAAAAGATGGTCAATGTCAAGTGTTACATGAATGTGGAGAAACTAGAACTCTCATAGTCTACTAATGGAAGTATAAATTGGTATAATTACTTTAGAGAACTGTTTGGTATCATCTACTAAAATTAAACACATATAGCATACAGACAGGCATATTTCCAGTCTTCTATTGGGAATAGGGTTCCACATCAACAATGTATCATTTACAATTAACATCTTGAAACTTTATCTTGTCATACAGGTACATAAATTTTTAATGATAAAAAAGAGCAGACTTTTTGAAATGCAATATGCAAGAATGAAATTATTATTATTCATTATTTCTATTTTTAAAATTTTAACTCCTGTGTAGTTAACATACAGTGTTATATTTAGTTTCAGGTATACAATATAGTGAGTCAACAGTTCCATATATTACTCAGTGCTCATCAAAATACTCTTAGGGTACCTGGCTGGCTCAGTTGGTAGAGTATGTGACCCTTGATCTTGGGGTTGTAGGTTTGAGGCCCGTGTTGGGTGTAGAGATTACTTTAAAAAAATAAAATAAAATCTGGGACACCTGGGTGGCTCAGGCGGTTAAGCAACTGCCTTTAGCTCTGGTCATGATCCCAGGATCCTGGGATCGAGTCCCACATCAGGCTCCTTGCCCGGCAGAGAGTCTGCTTCTCCCTCTGCCTGCCGTTCCCCCTGCTTATGCCCGCCCCCCTCCTCTGGCAAATAAATAAGTAAAATCTTTTTAAAAAATAATTGAATTCAATTAAATCTTTTTTTTTTTTAAGATTTTATTTATTTATTCATGAGAGACAGAGAGAGAGAGGCAGAGGGAGAAGCAGGCTCCCAAGGAGCAGAGAGCCCGATGCGGGACTCGATCCCAGGACCCTGGGATCATGACCTGAGCCGAAGGCAGACGCTCAACCATCTGAGCCACCCAGGCGCCCCTGAATTCAATTAAATCTTTAAAAAAAAAAATAGTATACCCTTAATCTCCTTCACTTATTTCATTCATCCCCTCACCCACCTCCCCTCTGGTAACCATCTGTTTGTTCTCTACAGTTAAGAGTCTGTCTTTTGGTTTGTCTTTCTCATTTTTTTCTTTTGTTCATTTGTTTTGTTTCTTAAATTGCACATATGAGTGAAATCATATGGAATTTGTCTTTCTCTGACTGGCTTATTTCTTTCTTTCTTTCTTTCTTTTTTTTTTTAAAGATTTTATTTATTTATTTGAGAGAGAATGAGAGAGAGCACATGAGAGGGGGGAGGGTCAGAGGCAGAAGCAGGCTCCCTGCCGAGCAGGGAGCCCGATGCGGGACTCGATCCCGGGACTCCAGGATCATGACCTGAGCCGAAGGCAGTCGCTTAACCGACTGAGCCACCCAGGCACCCCGAGGTTCTGTATTTCTTTCTTTCTTTTTTTTTTTTAAAAGATTTTATTTATTTGAGAGAGCGAGAATGAGAGAGAGTACATGAGAGGGGGGAGGGTCAGAGGGAGAAGCAGACTCCCCGCCGAGCAGGGAGCCCGATGCGGGACTCGATCCCGGGACTCCAGGATCATGACCTGAGCCGAAGGCAGTCGCTTAACCGACTGAGCCACCCAGGCGCCCATGACTGGCTTATTTCACCTAGCATTATACTCTCCAGATCCATCTGTGCTGTTGCAAATGGCAAGATTTTATTCATTTTTATGGCTGAATAATATTCCATTGTGTATATATATATATATATATATACCACATTGTCTTTATCCATTCATCTACCGATGGATGTATAATTCTATTTTTATAAGGTTCAAGAAGAGGCAAAATTAATCCATGACTGTAGACATCAGAATAGAGATTGCCTCTGAGTGGAAGGAGAACAGACTAGAACAGATCATGAAGGAACTCCCTAGGATTATAAGCACTATTATAGAATATTAAGCAATATTATAAGCTAGTTAATGGGTATATAAATTTATCAAAACTCATCAAACTGTACACTTAAGATCTGTGCATTTTGCTGTTTATAATTATGCCTGGATGAAAAGTATATTTGACAAAAAAGCTTTTTCTCACATATATATGTACTAAGAAATTTTATTAATTATGTAGCAAGGTGACATTGAGGAATTTACACCATACATCCTTCTGGGAAAGAAACTAATGTTTCCCCTCCTCAAAGGGGGTAGCCAGGCCTTTGTGCTTAAGGTCTTAGTTTTCCTAATCCATGGCAAGGAGTTAAGTTTCACCTGCTGAAAAAACTGGCAGGAGCATAAGAGACACCCTTCATATAAGACTAGACCTGTGGAGGATTTTAAGCTGAATTGTGCCAGAGGCTTAGTGTTTGGTACTTCCAGGGTTGAGAAGAACGGGAAGCGGGCTTCCTGATACGGAAACAATGCTGAAGCTGCAGATATACTGGAATAGTGAGGCCCTGATCCTGGTTGATTTAGGTCCGCCTGACGCTAGGAGCTCAGAGATAGTAGACCAGGAGCCTTCACAAAGGTCTCTGTGACCAAGATTGGCACATAGGAGCTGAGCCACAGTTTTTGCCTTCAGATGGCAAAGATGAAAAGCAACAGTTACTCCCATGGTTTAAGGACCTGAACCTCAGGGCGCCTGGGTGGCTCAGTTGGTTGAGAGTCTGACTCTTGATTTGGGCTCATGTCCTGATCTTAGGGTCATGGGATTGAGCCTCAGCTGGGCTCCATCCTCAGTGGGGAGCCTCCACCCTCAGTGGGGAGGTTTCTCTCTCTCTCTCTCCCTCGCCCTCTGCCCCTCCCCCCTGCTTGTGCACGCACACTCTCTAAATAAATCAATATAAAATCTTTTTTTTTAAAAAGTACCTGACCTTGGGCACCTGGGTGGCTCAGTTGGTTAAGTGACTGCCTTCGGCTCAGGTCATGATCCTGGAGTCCCTGGATCGAGTCCCGCATCGGGCTCCCTGCTCAGCAGGGAGTCCGCTTCTCCCTCTGACCCTCCCCCCTCTCATGTGCTCTCTCTCTCTCAAATAAATAAAATTTTTTAAAAAATTATTTTAAAAATAAATAAATAAAAAATAAAAAGTACCTGACCTTCTGCCATTTGGGATAAACTGCAAAAACTTCAGAATTTTCATATAATACAAAGGTTGGGGAAGAAAAACGGATCCTGGACTTTTTTGCCAACCTAGGCGATAGGAGGCTTAAACTAGATTATACTTGATGTAGACAAGGAAATATATTTGCCCTTTCTTATACCTAAGTATTGTGGAGCAATTCATACCTGTTAAAGTCAATTAAATATTGTGCATCACTTGTTACATGGGGAAAAGTGGACATTTGTCTTTTCTCTTTCTCTTAAAGATGTTAAAATGAACTTTGCGATTTTAAAAAACATGCTGGTTTAAAATGAAAATATAATATACCTAAAGTCACTTATCATATATTATGAAAAAGAGATAAAATGATGTTTAAATTCCCAAGGGGCTGACAAATTTTGACAATGAAGGAAGTTTGAGGGTCAAAACAGGCTGGGAAAAGCTGCTGCAGGCAGTGGGATGGCTGAGAGATTTTGTTTGTTTAGTCACTTTTGGCAAAGTGACACCATCAGCTAGGGGAAGTTCTGTGTATGTTGTTTTCGTTCTGTAGGGCCAGGGTCTATGCTCCATGCTCTAGGCTGGAGAACGTTTGTAGGAGACCAGCTAGCATACTGTAAATAGATGAAGTCCTGGTTAAGACAGTAATACTCAATCAGGATTGCTGTGTTTGAGAGATGTTTCTGAGGGAAAAAAAAATTGAAAGGACTTTGTGGCCAAATATATTGATAACTAGATCTACCTCCAAGATCTAGAGTGTAAGCTAATGCTGTCCAGGAGAATTTTCTATGATGATGGAAATATTCTAGATCTGCCCTGTCCAATATGATAGCCTCTAGCCACATGTGATACTTGAAATGTCCATAGCGCGATTGAAGAACTGAATTTTAAATTTAATGTAATTTTGGTTAATTTAAATTTGAATGGCCACATGTGGCAGGTGGATACCAGACTGGATAGCACAGATCTAGACCATTAACTTGAGCTGCTAGGTGAATATTTCCACAAAAATTTTATAAGCACTTCAAATGTAATAGTTCATTTTCTGCCTCCTACCACACAACTTCTGTCTAAGGTTTCCTGTGTTGTTCAAAATGCCATCATCTTGTCAGTCATTCAGGGTTAAAATTGAAAAGTCATTTATTCATTTCACAAACATCCAGGGAGCACTTACTGAATGCCAGACAGTGCACTAGGCACAGGGGGTACAAAGATGAATATAGTCCTTGTAGGAAAACAGTGATAATGTTTATAATTAACTCTTGTATTTGAGGTCCAATCAGGAAAAAAAAAAATTCAGTCCCAGGGGCACCTGTGTAGCTCAGTCGTTAAGTGTCTGCCTTCGGCTCAGGTCATGATCTCAGGGTCCTGGGATTGAGCCCCACGTCGGGCTCCCTGCTTAGCAGGAAGCCTGCTTCTCCCTCTCCCACTCCCCCTGCTTGTGTTCCCTCTCTCGCTGTCTCTCTGACAAATAAAATCTTTAAAAAAATAAAATAAAAATAAAAATAAATTCAGTCCCTTCCCTCTCTTTCTGCTTTACTTTTCACATCCAAACTTTTATCACAATAGCCCCCGGAGGGCAAAGATTTTTGTCCCTTCCACTTACCGCTGTATCCATAGAGCCTAGAGGAGTGCCTTGTACATAACGGTGGTGGTGGTGGATGATAAACATTTGAGGAATGAATCCATGTCCTCTCGCCTACCATCCTGCTCTAATTTTTTAATTTCCTTTTCCCTCCTTCCCACTGTATTGTTAACAGAGCCTCCAATTGGCTTAGCTACCCAGACAACTGCCATAGACGCTTACTGAAGTTATTTTAAAGCTTCACTTTCAAAGTGTGGTCCTGGGTCACAAAATCAATATACAGAAATTCACTGCATTTCTATACACTAATAATGAAGCAGCAGAAAGAGAAATTAAGAAAACAATCCCATTTACAACTGCACCAAAAATAATAAAATACCTAGGAATAAACTTAACCAAGGAGGTAAAAGACCTGTACTCAGAAAACTACAAAAGAATGATGAAAAAAACTGAAGATGACACAAATGGAAAGACTTCCATGCTTCTGGCTTGGAAGAACAAATATTGTTAAAATGCCCATACTACCCAAAGCAATCTACAGATTTAATGTGATCCCTTTCAAAATATCATGAGCATTTTTCATAGAACTAGAACAATCATAAAATTTGTATGGAACCACAAAAGACCCCAAAGAGCCAAAGCAATCTTGGGGGGAAAAAAAAAACAACCCAACACATCTGGAGGTATCACAAATCCAGATTTCAAGGTATACTACAAAGCTGGGATGACTGAGTGGCTCAGTAGGTTAAGCGGCTGCCTTCGGCTCAGGTCATGATCTCAGGGTCCTGGGATCGAGCCCCGCATCGGGCTCCCTGTTCAGCAGGGAGCCTACTTCTCCCTCTCCCTCTCAAATAAATAAATAAAATCTTTAAAAAAATAATGCTGCTATAAACATAGTGGTGCATATATCCTTTTGAATTAGTGTTCTCATAATTTTTGGGTAAATACCCAATAATGCAATTACTGGATAATATAATTCTATTTTTAATTTTTTAAAAGATTTTATTTATTTTAGAGAGAGAGCATGAGTGGGGGTAGGGGCAGATGGAGAGGGAGAGAATCTCAAGCAGACTCGGCCCTGAGCGTGGAGCCCAACGTGGTGCTCAATCTCATAACCCTGAGATCATGACCTAAGCTGAAATCAAGAGTTGGACACTTGGGGCGCCTGGGTGGCTCAGTCGTTAAGCGTCTGCCTTCGGCTCAGGTCATGATCCCAGAGTCCTGGGATAGAGCCCCAAATCAGGCTTCCTGCTCTGCGGGAGGCCTGCTTTTCCCTCTCCCACTCTCCCTGCTTGCATTCCCTCTCTTGCTGTGTCTCTCTCTGTCAAATAAATAAATAAAATCTTTAAAAAAAAAAAGAGTTGGACACAACTGACTGAGCCACTCAGGAGCCCCTCTATTTTTAATTTTTTGAGAAACTTCCATACTGTTTTCCACAGTGGCTGCACCAGTTTGCATTCCTACCACCAGTGCATGAGGGTTCCTTTTTCTCCACATCCTTGCCAACATTTCTTGTTTCTTGTGTTTTTGACTTGAGCCATTCTGACAAGTATGAGGTGATAGGTCATTGTGATTTTGATTTTCATTTCCCTGATAATGAGTGATGTTGAGCATCTTTTCATGTGTCTGTTGGGTGTTTGAATGTCTTCTTCGCAGAAATGTCTGTTCATGTCTGTTGCCCATTTTTTTTAAGTGTGGAGCCCAACACAAGGCTTGAACTCACAATCCTGAATCAAGACCTGAGCTGAGATCAAGAGTTGGACACTTAACTGAGCCACCCAGGTGTCCCTATAGCAGCATTATTTACAATAGCCAAATTATGGAAGCAGTCCAAGTGTCCATCAATAGATGAATAAATAAAGAAGATGTGGTATATATATATAGTGGAATATTATTCAGCCATAAAAATGAATGAAATCTTGTCATTTGCAACAACATGGATGGATCTAGAGAGTATAATGCTAGGCTAAATAAGCCAGTCAGAGAAAGACAAATTCCATATGATTTCACTCATATGTGCAATTTAAGAAACAAAACAAATGAACAAAGGAAAAATAGAGACAAACCAAAAGACAGACTCTTAACTACAGAGAACAAACAGACGGTTACCAGAGGGGAGGTGGGTGGGGGGATGGGTGAAATAGGTGAAGGGGATTAAGAGTACACTTATCTTGACAAGCACTGAGTAATGTATAGAATTGTTGAATTACTATATTGTACACCTGAAACTAATATAACACCGTATGTTAACTATACTGGAATTAAAAATTTTAAATAATAAAATAACATAAAAATTTCCTTTCTTAAAAAAAAAAAGTGACAGAGGTGCCTTTTGGTGGCTCCGTCGGTTAAGCATCTGCCTTCAGCTCAGGTCATGATCCCAGGGTCCTGGGATCGAGCCCCGTATCAGGCTCCCTGTTCAGCGGGGAGCCTACTTCTCCCTCTCCCTCTGCTGCTCCCCCTGCTTGTACTCTCTCTCTCTCTGTGTCAAATGAATAAATAAAATCTTAAAAAAAAAAAACTAACAACAAAACAAGTATGGCCTTTGGTCCAACAACAGTAGCATCACCTGGGAGCTTGTTAGAAAGGAGGAATCTCAATCCCTACCCCACACCTACTGAATCAGAATATACTTTTTAACAAGACCTCCAGCTGATTGATTCATATGGGTGTAGCAGTTTGAGAAGCATTGCTCTAAAGCACAGATCTAAGCACATTTTAACCTGGCTTTAAGACCTCTGACATCTTATTTTCTTTTTTTAAAAGATTTGTTTATTTATTTTAGAGAGAGAGCACATGCATGGGAGCAGGGGGAGGAAGAGAGGGAGAAGGAGAAGTAGAGGGAGAGAAGCAGACTCCCCAGTGAGCGTGGGGCCTGACACAGGGCTGGATCTCAGAATCCTGAGATCGTGACCTGAGCCGAAATCAAGAGTCACAGGGTTAACCGACTGAGCCACCCAGGTACCCCTTGACATCTTTCAACTGCATATAGAATTAATATTTATACAAACTATTCAGCCTAGTATTGAAAGCCCTCTACAATGTCACCTCTGTCAATTTTCCAAATTTTTCTCTCACTGAGCTCCCTATACTTCTACACTCCATCCACATAGGTGTCCTCTCTTCAAACACATCCAACACTCTTCAGTTTCCCATGATTTTCCCCAATCCATTCCTTCTATCTGGAAAGTCTTCACTACTCTCTTCCATCTACACTATCCACCTTCAAAGCCCTACCCTTCCTCTGAAGCACAATTCAAACCTGAGCTCCCCAGAGTCTTTTTATAGATCCCCCTGCTTCAAAAGACTCTTTACCTCCAACCTCTTCATCAGTATTTATACTTCTATTAACTCTTATCATTTTCTCTTTCCTTGTGTTGTGTGTATATCCATCTGACTGTCTCCCCAACTTCACCTTGAGCTCCTAGAAGGTGGGGATGGTGTTTTATTTTTCCTCAAGGTCTAGTACGCCACCATATATAATAGGTGCTCAAGATTTGTTGAAATAAACTGAAAGGAACAGGATTGATCATGACTTATACTTATAGGACGACATCCATAGGCACTATCTCAACTCCCCTCTTCCCCCACCCAGTTCCTCCCCCAGCCTAAGAGATAGGAGTTTCCATGGCCTCAGAGGCAGGGACAGGGAGCAGTGAACTTCAAGGGAGGGTTGCATCACATACCTCTGAGTCTGTCTTGGCTACCACCTGCTTCCTGCTCTGTCTCCCAAAAAAGAGCAGCCAAAGCCCCCAAACAAGGAAACCAAATAATAGTAGAGGGCTGACATATGATGGAGGCGGGATGGCCAGCCCCCAAATCGGTGCCATTACTCAACCCCATGCCCCTCTCAGCCAAACAATGTTCTCCTTCAAGGTTGTGACTCCATATGACATCACAATGGACATTCCAAGGTAAACCTGACAGGGCCCAGCCAATGTGAGAGCTGCTTCAGTCTCCTCTCTGAGACATGCCCATCTGCTGTCCCTTCATGCAACTGCTCACGGGCTCTGCCCTGACAGCCAATGCTCAGGGAAGACCTCCTTTACAACTCTACTAGGACTGGGCTGGACAACTTGGCATAAAGTAGAGTGTATGGAGGCAAGATTTCAAAGAAACAAGCCTTCCAAGTGGCCTGCTTTGCCCTATGAGCATCTTCTCTGGAACCAGTCATTCCCTAGAGGTCCAGGTATGGTGTCGTATGTTCCCAATCACAAATTAGAATACAGAGTCAAGTACATTTAAGAAAGCTAGCATATCTTAAGTAGATACTCTCAGAAAATGTGATATATATGGTTTCCTAACTCCGAAGTTTGACATATAGCATTGAAACAGAGAAGAGAGGTCACATAGGAAAATTAAATGATCTTAAAGGATCACTCAACTCCAAAATCCATGGTCTCATTTTCTAGAACATTCATTATGTCAATATACCCAGAGTTAACTGGATTCTCTCTGGTTAATTCACTTTAAACAAAATTTACAAGGAATCAACTTATGCTATAATAAAGATAAATAAAACTGGCCAGAGTATTTTTTTTCTTGTAGGAACGTTAATTTGGAAAATCGATTCAATTAAATAACTATTGTATAGCGGGCACTGTTTTTGAAAAAGAAAGTTATGGTTTCTCACCTTATAGAATTTTCAGTCTATTGGGGCAGCCAAAGTAATATTCTCAGAAAGCCCATCATCAAGGAAGTGGTCAAATAACATACGGTATGTCCTTATTATGAAATACTTTGCAGTCACTACAAAGATTATAATTATAAAGACTGATATTGTCAGGCTGAGCACACATCACATGTCAGGTACTAGTGTATGCCAGCCTGGAGATCTAAGGTTAGGGCTGGAGGTACAGTTTTGGTCCTTAGAACACGTTTGTACAGTTTGACAAGCCTTTTTTAAGGATTTTATTTATTTATTTGAGAGAGAGCACGAGCTGGGGGAGGGGCAGAAGGAGAGGGAGGAAACAGGCTCCCCGCTGAGCAGGGAGCCAAGGATATGTGGCTCAATCCCAGGACCCCAGGATCATGACCTGAGCCAATGGCAGACCCTTAAGCAACTGAGCCACCGGGCACCCCCACTCTTTTCTATATGCATATAAAAATATATTCTTTGTGGGGCATCTGGGTAGCTCAGTCGTTAAGCGTCTGCCTTTGGCTCAGGTCATGATCCCAGTGTCCTGGGATCGAGCCCCACATCGGGCTCCCTGCTCCGCAGGAAGCCTGCTTCTCCCTCTCCCACTCCCTCTGCTGTGTTCCCTCTCTCACTGTGTCTCTCTGTGTCAAATAAATAAAATCTTAAATATATATATATATATTCTTTGTGTCTTGAATATTTACTCACCATTATGTTTGAGTCATCCACACTCTTTTGTACAGCTGGGATTCAGTTTTATTTCATTGCATTGTATAACCATTGCATAACTTTTTCTTTCTTTTTTTTAATTTAAATTCAATTAGCCAACATAGAGTACATCATCAGTTTCAGATGTAGTGTTCAATGATTCATCAGTTGTGTTATAACACCCAGGGCTCATCACATCACATGCCCTCCTTAATGCCCATCACCCAGTTACCCCATCCTCCCATCCACCTTTTTTTCTTTTTTTTAATTTAAATTCAATTAGCCAACATATTTTACATCATTAGTTTCAGATGTAGTGTTCAATGATTCATCAGTCATTGCATGACTCATTTATCCATTATGATACTGATGGACATTTGGCCTGTTTTCCATGTTTGGGTATTATAAACAATGCCATTAAAACATCCTTGTCCATGTATCTTGATGGATATATATTCCTATTTCTCTACGGCAGTGGCTTTTAAGCTTTAACATACATCAGAATCACCCGGAAGGTTTGTAAAAACAGACTGCTGGGCCCTACCCCTAGAGTTGCTGATTGATTAAGTTTGGAGAAGAGCTCAGGAATTTGGCATTTCTAAGATGTTTCCAGGGGTTGCTGATATTGTTGGACTGAGGACCACACTTTAAGGATCCCTACTCTATGGTATCTACCAAGGAGTGGAATTGCTAGGTTATAGAGTTATGTGTAACTTAAGCTTTAGTAGACAGTGCCAAACTGTTTTCTCTTGAGTGGTGGTGTCATTATTTCCACCAGTGGTGAATGGGAGTTCTTCCTGCTCCGTTTTCACGCCAATGTGTGGTATCGTCAGGCTGTTTCATTTCAGCCAATCTGGTATATGTGGTAATGGTATTCCATTGCTTAACTGAAATTTTTCTGGTTACTAATAATTACTAACTTGTGAACACATTTTCATAAGCCAATTGGGCATTTTGTTTTTAAACATAATGCTGCATTCCGCTGCTAATAATATTTTGTTTAGCATTTTTGTTCCCTATTTTCATGAGTGAGGGCATCCTGTAATTTTTCTCTCTTGTTCTGTCTTTGTCAGGCTTTTGGTATCAAGGTCATGCTAGACTCCTGGGTTGGGGAATGTTTCCTCCTTTTTTTCTTTTTTTTAATGCCTGAAAAAGTTTGCATAAGATTTAAACTATTTGATCCTTCAACATTTGGTACGACTTGTCAGCAAAGCCATACAAGCCTGGAGTTTTCTTTGAATGAAGATTTCTGACTAAAGATTTCATTTATTTGAAGGGTATAATGCTATTGAGAATTTGTAAATTTTTTTGAGTCATCTTTGGTGACATTTATTTTCTAGTAATTTTTCTATTTAATCTACATTTTCCAAATGTACTGACATAAAGTTATTCAAATGCAGTACTGTCTCCTTGTTTTTATATTGGTTATTTGTCTTCTCTCTCTCTCCTTTTTTTTCCTGTCCTTGATCTATCTTGCTAGAGATTTGTCAGTTTTATTTTATTTTTTTTAAAAGATTGTATTTATTTATTTGAGAGAGAGAAGCAGACTCCCTGCTGAGCAGGGAGCCACTGTGGGGCTTGATCCCAGGATCCTGGGATCATGACCCGAGCCTAAGGCAGCTGCTTAACCAACTGAACCACCCAGGCGCCCTGAGATTTGTCAATTTTAATTAATTACTTCAAAGACCCAACTTTTTGTATGTTTGCTTTCTATTTGAATAATTTCTCCCTCTGTCTTTATTTCCTTACTTCTACTTTCTTTTTTCCCCCAGTTTTATTGAGATATAATTGACACTTCTACTTTCTTTGGACTTATTTTGCTGTTTTTTTCCTAACTTCTTGAGATAAATGCCTAGATCATTCACTTTTAACTCTTTCCCCCCAATATATGCATTTGAGAGTACAAATTTTCTCCTAAGCACTACTTTAGTTTCATTCCAGAAGTTATGATATGTAGAATTTTTATCATTCTGTTCCAACTATTTTCTAATTTCCATGACAATTTCTTCTTTGATCCATGGGTCATTTGGTAGTTCATTTTAAGTTTCTAGACGTATAGGGATTTTCTAGTTATCTAACAAAGCTGCACTGTGGCCAGAATATATACTTTAATTTCAGTCCTTTGAAATGCTCTAAGACTTTATTCCCAGTTTATGGTCAGTTAAAAAAATTCTTTGTGTGCTTAAAAAATAAGATGTATTCTGCAGGTGTTAAAAATAGTCTCTTCAGGGGGGCCCTGGGTGGCTCAGTCAGTTAAGCGCTGGACTTCTGATTTTGGCTCAGGTCAGGATCTCAGGGTCCTGGGATGGAGCCCTGCATTGCGCTCCGCCCTTAGCCAGGAGTCCGCTTGGGATTCTCTCTCTCCCTCTGCCTCTGCCTCTCCCCCTGCATGCGCTCACACTCTCTCTCTCTCTCTCAAATAAATAAATAAATCTTTAAAAAAAAAAGTCTCTTCAGAATTTCCCCTTCTGCTGGGCGGCGGAGGCGGGGGGTGCGGATGTCTCTATGACCATTAGGTCAATTCTGCTCATCTCAATGTTCAAATCTATATTATTCCTAAACTTTCGTCTGCTTTTTTTCCACCAATTACTAAGACAAGTATGTAAAATTTCTCGTGATTGTGGATTCATTTCTTCTTTGAATACTGAAGATTTTTGCTTTATGTATTTTTAAGTGTTATTTAAAATCATTATTCCTGGTGAATTAAATCTTGTATCACTATGAAGACCCTCTTTATCTCTAACAATACTACTGGACTTTAGTTCTTTTGTCTGATACTAATATTGCTAAAGCAATTTTCTTTTGGTTGGTACTTGCATAGTGTATCTTTTCCCATTCTTCCAACCTTTCTATATTTTTTTAATATTGGATAAATAAAAAAAATCTAAATATATGCTATTGGTAAGAGACACATCTAAAACAAATAGATTTTAATTGGAGCACTGATAAGAGTAGGCAGCTGGACAGAAGCTGGAGGCAAGGACAGTGATAAATAGGTTACACATTAGAAGCCTGGGGGCACAACATCTTGCCTTTGTGGCTTCCAAGTCCCCTAGGCTAACAGACCAAGAGCCACATGTGCAGAACAGGCCACTCTCCTCTTCCACCTCTGCCCCAGGGTAACCCCTAGACTCATTATAATGTGTTTGCATTGTGGCTTTAGCCTCCCCCTACCCTCCATGGGGGAAGACTGCCCTGACGGTTCAGAGACAAACCTAATAGGGTCAAAAACTAACCTCTCCCGGGGCACCTGGGTGGCTCAGTCATTAAGCGTCTGTCTTTGGCTCAGGTCATGATCCCCAGGTCCTGGGATCGAGCCCCGTGTCGGGCTCCCGCCCCGCGGGAAGCCTGCTTCTCCCTCTCCCACTCCCCCTGCTTGTGTTCCCTCTCTTGCTGTGTCTCTCTCTGTCAAGTAAATAAATAAAATCTTAAAAAAAAAAAAAACTAACCTCTCCCAACCTATGGGAGTCCCTTAAAGGATTGGAAGCAGCCTCCATTAGAGACCATCCCATCCACGACTCAAGACACCCTCCCACCCGCTCACACACACAGAAGAAGATTCCTGTAGCCTCAGGGCAGTTGCCACCTCTGGGCCTTCCTGCTCTCCCACCTGGAGAGTGTACTGTCCTCAATAAACTGCTTTGGGCTTGCTACTTTCTTCTCTTTTTTTTTTTAATTTAAATTCAAGTTAGTTAACATATAGTGTATTATTAGTTTCAGGGTAGAGTTCAGTGATTCATCAATTCCATATAACACCCAGTGCTCATTATATCACGTGCCCTCCTTAATGCCCATCCCCCAGTTAGCCCATCCCCCCCTAACCCCAACTGTCTTTATTAGAGCATGGATCCTCATGGAAATCTTTCGTGGGGAATCCAAGAACCGAGACCTCCATTCACATAACACAGACTCTCCCACCCCGATCAGCATGTGCTCCATTTCCAGTTCTGTTACACTTTCCATTATATTTAATGTAGTTATTGAAGCATTAAGATCAAAATTACCCTTTTACTTGGCACTTTCTATTTCATCCTGTTTTATATTTCTTTTTCTCTCATTTCTTGCCTTTTAGTTAGATAGCTATTTTTAATTAATTACTCCATCTTTTCCTTTACTATTTGGAAGTTAAATTCTGTTTTTGTTCTTTTACTGCAAGGGTTGACAAACTATGGCCTGTGGGTCAAACTAGCCTGATGCCTGTTTTTGTAAATAAAGATTTATTGGAACACAGCCACACTCATTTTACATATTGTCTCTGCTTTCAAGCTACAACAGTAGGTAGTTAACAACAAAAACCATAGGGGGTTTACAATGGCTAACATATTTACTCTCTAGCCAACCCCATTTTTAGTGGATGCCCTTTAAAATGCAAAATACACATTTAACCTATCAAATTCTTAAATAAAACCTCTATCCTCGTATTCATGATAAATCAAGGCCCTCAGAATATTTTAATTATATATGCCCCTTCCCACATATAGGTTACTATAGTCAGGAATTTTCTTTTCTTTTCTTTTTTTTTTTTTTTAAGATTTTATCTATTCATTTGTCAGAGAGAAAGAGGGAGGGAGAGAGGAAGAGAGAGAGCACAAGCAGGGGGAGTGGCAGGCAGAGAGAGAGAAGCAGACTCCCCCCTGAGCAAGGACCCTTGGACCACGACCAGAGTCCAAGGCAGACACTCAACCGACTAAGCCACCCAGGTGTCCCATGGAATTTATTTTCTTAATAAACTCTATTTGGGAATAATTTTAGACTTACAGAAAAGTTGCAAAGATAGCACAGTGAGTTCCCCATATGCCCTTCACCCAGTTTCACCCAATGTTGACATCTTATATAACTTTGGTTCATGTGTCAAATCTATGTGATTAACATTGGTACATTTACTTTGTTTTTTGTTTGCTTTTGTTTTTTAAAGATTTTATTTATTTATTTGGCAGAGAGAGAGACAGCGAGAGAGGGAATACAAGCAGGGGGAGAGGGAGAGGAAGAAGCAGGCTTCCCGCTGAGCAGAGAGCCCCCCCGTGGGGCTCGATCCCGGGACCCCGGGGATCATGACCTGAGCCAAAGGCAGACGCTTAACAGCTGAGCCACCCAGACACCCTGGTACATTTACTTTGAACTGAATGCCAAACTTCATTCAGATTTCACTAGTTTTTCCACTAACGTCCTTTTTCTGTCCCGGATCCAACCTAGGGCCCACGTTGGATTTGGTTGTCATGCCCCCTTAGTCTCCTCTGGTCTGTGAGAGTTTCTCTGACCTTGACAGTTTTTAGGAGTACTGGCAGGTTCTTAAATTTGGGTTTCTCTGTTTTCCGTACGCTTAGACCGAGGTTATGTGTTTTGGGGAAAATACCACAGAGGCGCCCTGCGCTTCTCATTACTGATCTTACTCAGTAATGATAGCAGCCCGTGTTGCCAATCTTCATTACTTGGCTAAGGTAGCCAGGTTTCTCCACGGTGAAGCCATTATTTTTCTCTTTCCATACTCTGTTCTTTGGAAGCAAGCCCCTAAGTGTAGCCCATGTTGGGGTTGGAAGAAGTGAGGGGTTGTTAAGCTCCATCTCTTGGAGTGGGCTGTATCTACATATATTATTTGGAATTCTGTGTAACTCCTATTTATTTATTCCATTATTTTGTTATATCAGCATGAACTCATGCCTACTTATCTAGTACTCTGTGTTATAGTCCAATACAACATTATTTATTTTGTTGCTCATGTTGTTCCAACTTTGGCCATTGGGAGCTCTCTTAGGTTGACTCCTATCCCTTTGCTATGACCCAATCCTTTTGTTTTTATGGGCGCTTCTGTACTTCCTGGCATTACAAGATCCTTCTGGCTCCCCTTCCTGTCTCTTCCTCCCATGCCAGAGCACCCCAGCCACTAGCTTATAGGTAAGCCCAAATCTTCTCTTTTCCAGGATGGAAGCATTTCACACCGCCTAAATTCAGTGCCTAGGATTTGACCCACCTGTCCAATCCATAGCTGAATCTGGATTGGATCTTAGACATTTTGCTGTGCTTTAAGGCCCATCCCTGGAGCCAGATTGGGGCCCTTTGATCTCCTACCTGGTCCCAACATCTTCCTTCAGTCTTACTATCCCAGGTGACTGGCCCCAGCCTGTCTAATATTTAAGACCACCTAAGTTATGAAAAGAACAGCTGATTTGGAGGAGAGATCCTGGGTTCCGGTTTTTAATATATTAAGTTTGAAGTATATGCAATATCCAAATATCTTCCACCCTTCACCTCTTATTTTTGATCGAGCAAATGAGTGTAGCAGAATTGTTTCCTTCACCTTCCACAATCCAATCCAGTCTTCTGGGATAGATCCTTTCATCATTTCAGCAGAATTAGTGCCTGTGTTGATAATAGATTACAGCTTTCTTACCCTCAGAAGTTTGCTTTCTCCAAAATAACGGTAAACATTGTCACCCTGCCATTTGTCTCTGGATAATTCTAAAAAATCTTTGAACCATTTTAGCTCAACCTAGAGGTCAGGTTCCATTGACAATGACCTAACTCTCTGATGTTGGAACCACACATCAGTACAAGTATCCAAACATCCCCAGATTTTCTTTGGATGTTCCCTCACCCACCCCAACCTCCTTTCTTCCAAAATTTTCCTTGATTCTTGGCCTACCCTGTAATCTCCCCCAAATAATTCTGGCAGCTCTCTGTACCCAGCCTGCTGTTCTAATCCATTTCAACTCTCTCTGTCTTGTATTGGAATTGTTCGTATGTGCTTGTGAATTCCTAGGGGGTGGGGATCAGACCTTAGCCATCTTTATCTCCTCCATAATGCCAGAATGTATCCAGCTGCTTCTCCACCTAGTTCATTACACCTGAACATCATACACAACTGAACAAGAGTTGAATTGACTTGACATCACTGTACCAGCCAAGTACTTGGCAACAAAACAAAACACCCTCTGGACTTCTAGAGTTCTCCTTTATCCAGCCTTGGGGAAATCTGACCATGCACCATATCCATTCCACACCTCTGTGCCTCCTTGTCACAATCACAATTCCCCAAGAAACAGGGAGCTCCTTGGCAGAACATCACTAACTTTGTAAACACAGTATCAAGCAAAATTCCTGATACGCTGAAAGGACTCAATGAATGTTAGCTGCCGGTGGGATACCTCTTCCTTCTCGTGTGCAACCTGGATGTGGAAGGAGATGGGAGCAGTCCAAATGTCATCCGACAGTGGCTGGGGGAAGTGGATCACCTGGAGGAGGGTCTCGATGCATCGAGCCTTGGGCTGTCCAGAGAACCGCTGTGGAGGAAGCAGGAAGGTCAGTGTCGGGCTAGAAGGCCGGGGGAGCAGAGAATGAAATCGAAGAGGAGAAAGGAGTGGGAGAGTGGGAGGCAGGCACCTGGGATCCCGAAGACGGGCCAGAGAGGCTGTAGAGAAGTGGTCCCTATAGGCGATCCCAAACTCACAATCCCCAGGTGTGAAGAACAAGGGTTAGTGGTGGGCTTTGATGGGCCGGGTTAAACTGGAGGATTAATGGCAACTTGGTCACACTTTCGGCCATGTGCCACCAACCCCATAGGTTGGTAACCTTAAACTGAACTCACTCCTTCCAGTTTCCTCCTTAACCCTATCCATCCTTCATACCCTGCCAAGACTGCTCATCTGCAAAAGCTGCTCCTTTTTGTCACCCGCCCCCCCCCCCCACTAGCTCAGCACTGCCCAAGAGAAATATAATGTGAGCCACATATGTAATTTAAGATTTTCTAGTACTGGGGTGCCTGGGTGGCTCAGACGTTAAGCGTCTGCCTTCGGCTCAGGTCATGATCCCAGGGTCCTTAGATTGAGCCCCACATCGGGCTCCCTGCTCCGTGGGAAGCCTGCTTCTCCCTCTACCACTCCCCCTGCTTGTGTTCCCTCTCTCGCTGTGTCTCTCTCTGTCAAATAAATAAATAAAATCTTTAAAAAAAAAAAAAAGATTTTCTAGTACTGCATTAAAAAAGAAACACATGGAATGCAAAAGAAGCAAATAAGAAAATAGATTTTAATCATGTTTTATCTAATCCAATATATATGTCTAAAATATTATTCCAACATATAAACAATATTACAAATTATTAATAGGGTATTCTACAATATTTTTGTATCATGTCTTTGAAATCTAGTGTCTAGTTTAAAATCCCAGCACATCTCAGTTCAGGTACTGAATTTTGAGGTAAAAGTAAAATGTAGTTCTACCAAAACAATAAAGTTGCATTTAATGAAAAAAATTACACTGCTTCAGTTTTTAAACAAAACATAAAAGTTCAGCTCCTCAGACACACTAGCCACATTTCCAGTGCTCAGTAGCCACATGTGGGTGGTGACTGCCATTTTGGATGGCCCAGGTCTAGCTACATTTGGCAAGCCCCAGTTCTGGTCTGGCTTTCAATCTTCCATGTAATCCTTAGAGGGGCCACTCTGGGATGCCAAGTCCTGGATCAGACATATCTCCGATTCCCCCTACCCACCCCAACCCCAGGATCTAAAAGAGCATAAAGCACTTTTCTTTTCCTGGTTGGTTGGTTCTATTCATTAGAGAAGGTTCTAGGGACTTGGTGGGTGCTCACTAAATGCTCATTGATTCCCTTCACACAGGGTTGTCAGATTTAGCAAATAAAAATACAGGATACCCAGGAATAGGAATTTCAAATGAATAATGAGAAAAATAGTATAAGTATGCTTCAAATATTGCATGGGACATACTTATACTAAAAAAAAAATCCTTTATTTATCTGAAATTCAAATTTGTCCTGTATTTTTGTTTGCTAAACTTAACAACTCTCCTTTCATGACCAGCTATTGTGCTATCTGCTCGGCGGCCATTCCTCCCCCTTCTAGTACCAGCACCTTGATCTTCCTCCCCCTTCTAGTACCAGCACCTTGATCTTCCTCCCCCTTCTAGTACCAGCACCTTGATCTTCCTCCCCCTTCTAGTACCAGCACCTTGATCTTCCTCCCCCTTCTAGTACCAGCACCTTGATCTTCCTCCCCCTTCTAGTACCAGCACCTTGATCTTCCTCCCCCTTCTAGTACCAGCACCTTGATCTTCCTCCCCCTTCTAGTACCAGCACCTTGATCTTCCTCCAGGGAACTATGGTTCCTCCATTCTCAGGCCAGGCTGTTTGACCGAGGCTCACTTCCCACCCTTTCCTCCAGTGCCATCCCCTAGGGAGAGCACATGAGCCAGGCCTGGGCAGAGGGCTGCCTTCCCCTGGAGCAGTGACTGGCTCAGAGATGGCATGTGACCCAAGACAAGCCAGCGAGAGCCCTTCCTCCCAGGCATTCGTGGGAATCACAGGCACAGATAAACTCTCCTTCCACTCGGGTTGCTAAATTGGTAGGATGCTAGGCTGGCACTGCCCGGGGCCAATTTGCCACCTACTGGAGAAAAGCTTCCTGAGAAGGAGAGCAACACAAAGGAGAGTTAAGGGCTGACATCCTGGAGCACATTGTTTGGAGTATCTGGATCGAGCTACCCTGGAACTCCAGTTACGTGAACCAGTCATTTGCCTTGTTTAGCTTAAACTGGTATGAATTAGAGGTCTGTCACATACTTGTAACTGAAAGAATCTTGTCTGATAGTTATCATCACACAGTCATGCCCCCAAGCATGCACATACATTCCCCAGAGGGGTGGATGAGCCTGATAGGAGGAGGAGGCAGCGCAGGAGTAAAGTCAGCCCTTGGCCCCACACGTGTCCATATCTCTGTGGCAGCCTAGGCAGGGGGCCAGGCCCCACCCAGCCACATCCCATCACAGCCTACCTGCAGCATGGCCAGCGCCCGCCAGAAGAACTTGGAGTTGCGAATGCAGAGGTCCAACATGTGGTTTTGGAGAATCTTCCCAAGAAGCACATGGGCCCCTGTGTTCACAGTATTCAGCACCCACTTGGTGCTTAGCTCATGCTGGAGCCTCTAAACAGGGCACACACACAAGGGTATGGGAAATTAGAGGATGGTAGAGCAATAGGGTGAATAGGGCCCTATTGTCAGACAGGAATCCAGGGATCAAAAACCAGGGACCAAAATATAGACATAATTTGTTTGACCAGCCCAGAGTTAGACGTCAGGACAGTAGTTGTAAACCAGGACTGTCCCAGGCAAACTTAGTGGTGTCACACATTTGTGGTTTTGACCCCCCAGTACACAGATATCTTCTCTGAGTTCTTTTTTTTTTTTTTTTAAGATTTTATTTATTTATTTGACAGAGAAAGAGACAGTGAGAGAGGGAACACAAGCAGGGGGAGTGGGAGAAGGAGAAGCAGGTTCCCTGCCGAACAGGGAGCCCGATGCGGGGCTTGATCCCAGGACACCGGGATCGTGACCCGAGCCGAAGGCAGACGCTTAACGACTGAGCCACCCAGGCACCCTCTTCTCTGAGTTCTTGCGCAAAAGGGTTTTGCACTTATCAGAACTTTCCTTTTGCTCCCCAGGTACGTGACAGGGGAGGAGTGAAGATCCTGGGATTCATTCCACTAAACCAAAGGCTCCTTGAGAGCAGAGATGGTGTCTTATTCTGCTCCAGAGCCCCAATCTTTTTGATAATGGCTGATACATGGATACGATCAATACACAGTTGTTGAAAACTAATTCAATTTAAACCTATAACAACCCAACGAAATCGGATTTTCTATCCCCATTTCTACATATGTGGAAACTAGAGGTCAAAAGTAAAGTAACGTGAGGGGCAACTGGGTGGCTCAGTGAGTTAAGCGTCTGACTCTTGATTTCGGCTCAGGTCATGATCTCAGAGTCATGAGATCGACCCCTGCATTGGGGGTCTGCTGGAGATTCTTTCTCTCCTCCTCCCTCTGCCCCTCCCACCACTTGTAGTCTCTCTTTCTCTCTCAGGACCTAAACCCAGGTCTTCTGATTTGTGATGAAGGCATTTCCTACTTGGCCACAATCATCTCCTAGGTGAATAAGATAATGTATGGGAAAGCACACTGAAAACTAAAACACTGTATAAACACATAGTACTGTGAGTATAAACACCACCTGTCCTTGGCCCTCATCTCTTGCACTTATAACCTCCATTACTGCACTTTGCATCTATTACTATAACCGGAGTCCAGAAAAAGAATTGAGAGGATTAATTACTGGGTCCTAGCCAGGCTAGGGAACAAGCTACCACTACTTCTACCCTCTTATTCTGGCATCCTAGAAATAGCGGGTCACACACACCCTTTGCAGAGGGTATATTGAAAATACTTAACAAGTGATTGACAGGGACATGAGTACTGTATAAGAACATTTGCAATGATGTGGATGGAGCTAGAGATTATTATGCTAAGTGAAATAAGTCAGTCAGGGAAAGACAAATGCCATATGATTTCACTCATATGTGGAATTTAAGAAACAAAATAAAGGGGGGGAAAGAGAGAGAGAGAGGCAAGCCAGAAACAGACTCTTAACTATAGAGAACAATGGTTACCAGAGGGAAGGTAGGTGGGTGGGGGATGGGTGAAGCAGGTGATGGGGCTTAAGGAGTGCACCTGTTGTGATGAGCACCGGGTGTTGTATGGAAGTGTTGAATCACTATATTGTACACCTGAAACTAACATTACACTGTGTGTTAACTAACAGGAATTTAAATAAAAACTGGGGGAAAAAAAAAGATACTGTGGCTCATTTGGCCAAAAAAAAAAAAAAAGAGAGAGAGCGCACACGCAGAAATCTGACCAATCAGAATGGAGCTAGCTAGTATGCAGTACACAGACTGCCCTGTGGGAAAGAGATCAATCAACTCCGGGTTATATCATTTATGTCACTGACCATTATATTACCATGTATACCATGAGCTCTCATTAACACAAAAATATATTAAAGTGTACATAATTTGAATCCAGACACATTCATTTTAAAGTACATATAGAAAAAAGGCAGCAAATGTACCTAGAAAAATCCTTAAAAAGATGAGTGAGAGGGGCGCCTGGGGAGCTCAGTTGTTAAGCGTCTGCCTTCGGCTCAGGTCATGATCCCAGGGTCCTGGGATCGAGTCCCGCATCAGGATCCCTGCTCAACGGAGAGCCTGCTTCTCCCTCTCCCACTGCCCCTGCTTGTGTTCCTGCTCTCACTATCTGTCTCTCTGTCAAATAAATAAATAAAATCTTAAAAAAAAAAAGTGAGAGAAGCACTAACCTTTCAGATATTAAGAACACAATAAGCCTCTATATTTAAACTGTATGGCATCATCACATCAATAGACAGACTGGTAGAACAGAACAGAAAGTCCATAAATAAACCAGTGCACATGGGAACTAAGTATCTGATAGAAGTAGCATCTCAAATCACTCAGGAAAAGATGAATTTAAAAAATATATTGAGATGGAGCATCTGGGTGGCTCAGTCAGTTAATGTCTGCCTTTGGCTCAGGTCATGATCTCAGGGTCCAGGGATGGAGCCCCACATGGGGCTCCCTGCTCAATGGGGAGTCTGCTTCTACCCCCACCCCTGCTCCTTTTCTCTCTCGCTCACTCTCTCTCAAATAAATAAATTATAAATATATATTATATATATGGAGAGAGACAGTCACTTAGAAAAAAATAAAAGTGGATTCATACCTTAACCCATACACAAGAATCAATTAATGAATTGCAGGTCTAAGTGTTTTTTAAAAAAGAAAGAAAAAAGAAACCATTTTTACTAGAAGAAAGCACAGGTGGAGTTCCTTTACAACCTGGGAGTAGCAGAGAGCTTTCTGTGCCTCAAGGTCCAGATTCAACAAAAAATGGATTAATAAGTTCTACCCCAGAAAAATTAAAACAAAGACATTTGCATGGTTAAAACCCAAATGAAATATTTACAATACATATCAGAAAGAAAGGACTAATGCCTCTGATTTATAAAGTGCTAAAAATCAGGGGCACCTGGGTGGCTCAGTCAGTTAAGTGTCTGCCTTCGGCTCAGGTCATGATCCCAGGGTCCTGGGATCGAGTCCACATCAGGCTCTCTATTCAGCAGGGAGCCTGCTTCTCCCTCTCCCTCTGCATGTCGCTCCCCCTGCTTGTGCTCTCTCTCTCTCAAATAAATAATATCTTTAAATAAAAATAAAGTACTAGGGCGCCTGGGTGGCTCAGTTGGTTAAGCGACTGCCTTCGGCTCAGGTCATGATCCTGGAGTCCCGGGATCGAGTCCCGGGATCGAGTCCCGCATCGGGCTCCCTGCTTGGCAGGGAGTCTGCTTCTCCCTCTGACCCTCCTCCCTCTCATGCTCTCTGTCTCTCATTCTCTCTGTCTCAAATAAATAAATAAAATCTTAAAAAAAAAAAAATAAAGTACTAAAAATCAAGGGATCATACAGACCCCAATACCATTAGAAAATGAGTATATTTCATGTATTTACATGAACACACAATTCACAAAAAGATTTACTAAAGACCCTTAAGCATGTGAAAAGAGGCTCAATTAAACACATAATAAGTAAAATACAAATGAAAACCACACAGAAATAGAATTTCTCATCTATCACATTGGCACAAATCCAAAAGCCTGAGAATGCTCTTAAAGAGGCTATAGGGAAGGGGCGCCTGGATGGCTCAGTCGTCAAGCATCTGCCTTCGGCTCAGGTCATGATCCCAGGGTGCTGGAATCGAGCCCCGCATCGGGCTCCCTGCTCCGCGGGAAGACTGCTTCTCCCTCTCCCACTCCCCCTGCTTGTGTTCCCTCTCTCATTGCGTCTCTCTCTGTCAAATAAATAAATAAATAATCTTTAAAAAAAAAAAAAAAAAAGCAAAATGGGACAATCCCTATGAAGAGAAATGTTGCAGTATCTAACAAAATTACATATGTATTTATCCTTTGACCCAGGTCTCATTCTTCTAGTTTACGCCAAAGATACACTTCTACATTACAAAAATACATGCATATTCATTGCATCATTATTGGTAATAGCAAAATATTGGAAACAACCAAATGTCCTACATCAGAGACTGCCCAAGTAATTCTTGCACATGTACAATTTACACACAAATGTAAAAAATAATGAGGAAGGGTTTTATAAACCCAAGTGGAGTTATTTTCAGGATATCTCATTAAAGTACAAAAGAATATACATAGCACAGTGCCTCTTGTATAAGAAAAAATTGCAAAGTACATACAAACACACTTTTTTTGCAAAAAGAACCACAGGAAGGCACGTCAGTAACTAATGAAATTGTTTACCTGTAGGGATGAGTGGAGACAGGAGGAAGGAAGAGTGAAGGGGGTGGGACATCTCCTTTTTATACAGTTTGACTTTATTTTTTTTAATTTTTTTAAAGATTTTATTTATTTATTTGATAGAGACACAGCGAGAGAGGGAACACAAGCAGGGGGACTGGAAGAGGGAGAAGCAGGCTTCCCGCAGAGCAGGGAGCCCAATGAGGGGCTCGATCCCAGGACCCTGGGATCATGACCTGAGCCGAAGGCAGACGCTTAACAACTGAGCCACCCAGGCACCCCTACAGTTTGACTTTAAACCACGTTATGTTTTACATATTCAAAAGATAAAGTGAGATCAAAAACAAAAAACTCAGGGACACCTGGGTGGCTTAGTCAGTTAAGTGTCTGCCTTCGGTTCAGGTCATGATCCCAGGGTCCTGAGATTGAGTCCCACATCAGGCTCCATGCTCAGCGGGGACCCTGCTTCTCCCTCTCCCTCTGTCTGCTGCCCCTCCTGCTTGTGCTCTCCCTCTCTCTCTGACAAATAAATAAAATCTTAAAAAAACTTCTAAAATGGAAAAAAAATAAAAACAAAGCAAATGAAACTAACTATATATCATACTGATAACATAACTACAGAGAGAGAGGAAAAAATTTAATGCAAGTGACTTTTGACACTTTAGGTACCTTTCGTGGGATATGGTCAGAAGACAAAAAGAACTGCAAAGAAATCTTGACCATTCTTGGTAAGTTTGTTGATGATAGTGTTTTAGGGTAGCAATTTCAAAACCAGTATTTATTGCAGGACTAAGCAAATGGATAAATATATTGATGATGTTGGAAATCAACATTCTCACTAAGGGAAAACAGGAAGGAGAACATATATACATTCATAAATGTGTATATATGTACTTATGTGAAAAAAATACACAGTTGACCCTTGAACAACAAGGGTTTGAACTACACAGGTCCACTTATAGGCAGATTTTTTCAATAAATACAGTGTGGTACTATAAATGAATTTTCTGTATGATTTAACATTTTCTTTTCTCTAGCTTATTTTATTGTAAGGATACAGCCTATAATACAAAGAACTTTAAAAATATGTATTGACTGTTATCGGGAAGGCTTGTGGTCCACAGTAAGCTATTAGTTAAGTTTGGGGAGTCAAAAGTTATAGGGGGATTTTCAACTGTGTGGGATGCCAGTGCTTCTAATCCCCGTGTTTTTCAAGGTCAACTATATTTCCTCATTCTTTTTTTTTTTTTTTTTTTTGGAGACAGAGACAGTGCACACGCAAACAGGGAGAGGAGCAGAGGGAGAAGAATCTCAGACTCCGGGCGCCTGGGTGGCTCAGTCGTTAAGCGTCTGCCTTCGGCTCAGGTCATGATCCCAAGGTCCTGGGATCGAGCCCCGCATTGGGCTCCCTGCTCCGCGGGAGGCCTGCTTCTCCCTCTCCCACTCCCCCTGCTTATGTTCCCTCTCTCGCTGTGTCTCTCTGTGTCAAATAAATAAATAAAATCTTTAAAAAAAAAAAAAAAGAATCTCAGACTCCACCCTGAGCACAGAGCCGGATGTGGGGCTCAATCTCATGACCCTGAGGTCATGACCTGAACGGAAATCAAGAGTCCGACATTTAGCCGATTGAGCCACCCAGGTGCCCCTGTATTTACTTGTTCTTTCTACCAAAGAACTTTGCTTAGAGGCAAAGCCACCAGAAGCGCCCCTACACCTAGCTTTTTAAATACAGCAGTCCCCACTTACCCACGGGATGAGTTCCAGACCCCCAGGGGATGCCCGACACTGCACAGTACCGAGCCATACACATACTGTTTTTTTCCTATATATACATACCTATGATAAAGATTATTTTATGCATTAGGCACAGTAAGAGATGAACAGCAACAACAATAAAATAGAACAATTATAAGAACATACTATAATAAAAGTTATGTGACTGTGGTCTCTCAAAATATCTTCTTTTACTATATTCACCATTCCCCTTCTGGTGACGATGTGAGATGACAAAATGGCCACTGGATGAGATGGAGGGACAGGAATGACATAGGCAGTGTGACGTAGCGTTAGGCTACTACTGACCCTTTGGACTACAGTTGATTGGGGTAAATGAAACCGTGGAAAGCAAACGTGGAGAAGGCAGGACTGCTGTACCAATCCCCACTGACAACCACGGGGGCTCCTTGAAAATTACTGATTCCAGCCAGGACTGGAACCAGGGAAAGTACGAGGTGAACCTGGGACAACATTTCTGTTCTCCTACATAGACAGCTGGGGATGCTATTGTACAGATGCACATCTATACACACACACAGGTAAATAGTAATCACGAGATTTAGAAACTGAAGTGGAGTGATTTTCAAGATATCTTGTTAAAAAACGCAAGGCACAAAGACTATAATATGCTACCCTTTTGCATAAGAGAAAAGGTGATTTATTTTTTTTCCCAAAAAGACACACAGCAAAGAATGGTTAAACACTAATGTGGATATGTCACAAGGACAAAAGGGCCAGCCTGAATAAGAGCTCATTTTGAGTATTAAAATCAATAATGACAGGGATGGATTAAAACACGCTTAACAACAAAAAATTCATGAGTCCATACTGAGTCTAAATATATGTAGATAGGGTGGGGAGAGAAGGGAGAGATTTTCTTTACAGAAGAATACCAACTAATAAATGTAGACAAAAAGATAGAAATAGAAAATCACCATTAAAAAACCGCCATAGTAATAAATTGATTCAACCAAGAATCATCTGTGGATGCTAAAACCATTGGGTGAAAGATCACTAAGGAATAGGATGCAAAGAAATCGGACTCTACCAGGGCGCCTGGGTGGCTCAGTCCATTAAGCTTCTACCCTCAGCTCTGGTCATGATCTCCGGCTCCCGGGATGGAGTCCCCCGGCTGGCTCCCTGCTCAGTGGGGAGTCTGCTTCTCCCTCTCCCTCTGCCCCTCCCCCATCACTCATGTTCTCTCTCTGTTTCTCTCAAATAAATAAATAAATAAAATCCTAAAAAAAAAGAAATCTGACACTACCTTGAGTAAGTGATCAAACATCACCAATAAAGAAATGACCTGACATCAGGCACCTCCTAATCTGATACACTGGCAAAGCCACAGTCTCCTCTATGCAGTACTCTTGCCAAAAGACTTCACCTGAATAGAATGAAGAAACAATCAGGCAAATCCAAGGTGAAGCATATTCTGGAAAACAATTGGTCCAGACTCCTATACTATCAGTGTCATAAAAGACACAAAAAAACAGCTAAAGAATTCATCTAGATTAAAGAGACTAGGGGCGCCTGCGTGGCTCAGTCGTTAAGCGTCTGCCTTCAGCTCAGGTCATGATCCAGGGTCCTGGGATCGAGCCCTGCATCGGACTCCCTGCTCAGGGGGAAGCCTGCTTCTCCCTCTCCCACTCCCCCTGCTTGTGATCCCTCTCTCACTGTGTCTCTCTCTGTCAAATAAATAAACAAAATCTTAAAAAAAAAAAAAAAATAAGGAAAGAAACTAAAGAGACCTGATAACTAAGTGCAATGCATTATCTCTGATTGGATCCTGGACCTGGAAATAAAAATAATACAGGGATAATTGGGGAAATTTTAATATGGTCTGCAGATTTGATAATTGTATTCACTGTCATTTTTCCTGAGTGTGATAATTATATTGTGGTTATGTAGGCAAATGTCCTTGTTCTTAGGGGACACAGTAATTTGTGTCAAGTGTCATCATATCTCCAAGTATCTTTCAAATAATTCAGAGGAAAAGAGGGATGAAGCAGATGTGGCCAAATGTTAAAGGCTGGTGAACCTAGCTCTCTCTCTCTCAAATAAATAAATAAAATCTTTTTAAAAATTGGTGTATGGGTGTTCACTGTTCTTGCAATTTTTCTGTAGGGTGGAAAATTTTTCAAAATACAAGTGTGGGAGGAGTTTACATCAAAAATATTTCTGCAACTGAAGATTTACTAATGGAAGCCTCTTTATTTCAAACAATTGCCATGTATTTAGAAAGATACAAACCAGAATCAAGCATAAGACAGAAGCCATACACACCAAAAAAAGACTGATAGATGTGACTATGTAAAAATGTAAATAAAACATCTCTACATCAAAAACGTAGAAAAAACAGTAATAAACTGGAGGAAAATACAGAACAAGAAAAAAAAGGCTACTGTCCTTGCTATAAACACTCCCTCTTATAAATTAATAAGAAAAAAATAAATATGCTCAAAAGAATGGGTAAATATGCTCAAAAGGTATGAAAAAGTAACACAATAAAGAAAAAAAGTGCAATACCCAATATATATCTTTAGGTGGCCAATCTCCATAGTTATCAAAGCAATTTGAATTAGGGGCACCTGGGTGGCTCAGTTAAGTGTTTGACTTCAGTTCAGGTCATGATCTCAGGTCCTGGGATCAAGCACCTGCGTTGGGCTCTGCGTTCAGCAGGGAGTCTGCTTCTCCCTCTCCCTCGGCCCCTCCCTCTCCCCCTACTCATGCTCTCTCTCTCTCAAAACCATAAATAAAAATCTTTAAAAAAATGATGATGTCGGGCGCCTGGGTGGCTCAGTTGGTTAAGCATCTGCCTTCCACTCAGGTCATAATCCTGGAGTCCCAGGATCAAGTCCCACGTCGGGCTCCCTGCTCAGCAGGGAGTCTGCTTCTCCCTCTGACCCCCCTCTCTCTCATGCTCTCTCTCTCAAATAAATAAAAAATCTAAAGAAAAAATGATGGTATGGATATATTTGTACAGAAATGTGTTCATAATTTTCAATGAAGAGAAGCAAGTTAAAAACAGCATGTCAAATATGGTCCTGTTTTTGTATAAATATATTTACGTATGCATAAAAAAGGCTAGAGGGACATTCTCCAAAATTTGTCTAAGTGGTTTTTTGGAAGAAGGTTGTTATGGATACTTTTTTCCTTCTTTTGATTTCTGTATTTTCTGAAGTGTTTACAACAAAAATGTTGCTATTATAATTACAATTTTCCTTAAAAACAGATCTTTTTCAAAAGATCACAGGTTAGGGTGCCTGGGTGTGTCAGTCGGTTAAAGGGCTCAGGTCACCATCCCAGGGTCCTGGAATCGAGTCCCATGTCTGCAGGGAGTCTGCTTCTCCCTCTGCCCCTCCCCCCACTCGTTCTCTCAATCTCTCTCTCTCAAATAAATAAATAAAATCTTTAAAAAAAAAAAATCACAGCTTAAGATTCCCTACCATATCCCCTATCCCTGGAATAGTACCTGGCATGTGATAGGTGCATAAAAAATATTTGTTGAAGGAATGAGTAAAAGAATCTGACTCAATTCATGGATATGGTTGAAATTTATATTGTGAAGTGAAATAAACCATGAGCTTCGAGTCACAAGGCCAGGGTTTGAGTCTTGACTCCGCTTTAGCCATGTGGCTATGATTACAATCCCTTAATCTCTTAGTTTCAGCTTCCTTATCTGAGATGGGGGACAAAACCTACATCCCTTAGGAGCTCGTTATGAGAAATGATTATTATAAATGAAATAGTTTGTAAAGTGCATAGGCCTACATGTGTATTAGGTATGATGACTGTACAGTGGAACCTGGAAGTGTGGAGAGGTATCTCACATCAAGGAGGGGTCTAAACATTGTGAGTTTCATTGGAGAAGACTTCTTAGAAGATGTGAGATGTCAAAGGAGACAACGAATGTGGAAAGTATGCCAAAAAGTAGAGATGTGACCAATGAACACCATTTGGAAGGGAAGACAAAGATACACACAAAGAAGGAGCAAGGATCCCCTGGCTCGGGGCGGGGGGGCGGCGGTGGGGAGCTTCCATTGAGTTCTTAGTGCAGGTAAGAAAGCATGGCAGCTGTTGTCTGGTCAAGTCAGGAAGCTTCCTGGAAGAGGTGATCTGAATAATGGATGAGACCACATCTCTCCAGGGCAACCCTTCGGGGCCCTGGTTGCGCCCTGTGGATGGTGGACAGGTGTCAGTGAGAAAACGGAGGACCACAGATGTAAAACTGCTTTCTCTCTTGGGCCACAAAGCACAGATGAACTGATACTCAGATGTCCCAATGCCCACTCTAAACTCTAAACTGCGAAGTGCACCCAAATTGATTATTATTTCTATGATTATTATCAGTGCTTGTACTGTTAATGCTTTGCCCAAACATTATCAGTGCTTCACTAGTGAAATTATAATTAGCGAAAATTATAATTATAATAAATATCATAATAATTATAATTACTGAAAATTATAATGATAATACATATTGTAATAAATTATAACTAGTGGAATTATAATTTCACTGTATTACGGACGATATCAGTGTAATATTGTCTGCAGTGAATTCAGCATAGTGAATTTGCAAGCATGTGCCTTAAAGAGTTTTGTATAGTGAGGATGACTATAATATCGACAATGAACCCGTAACAAAGGACAAATGAGTATCTGTCAGACGACTGGTGGCCTGGCCTGTCTTTTGCACATATTCCGGGATAGAACTGAGCCATTGCCTTGGAAACTCTGACCAGTGACCTGGTAACACAAGAACTTGCCCAGCTGGCTTTCTGGAAGTCCAACAAAGCTTTCTACCTCCAGCCTTGAGTTTTCTAATTTCTGGAACCCCTCCCCCTTTGAGTCCCTCAGTGCAGATAATATCCTCTTAGTCCCCATACCTGGATGAAGTTCCCTTCATATTCGAAGAAAAGCAGTGGCCACATGATGCTGATGATGGAGGGGAAGAGCTTCTTCGAGGGGTCTGGGGAAAGAGAGAGAGAAAGATGAGCCAGAGCAGTATCTCCAGGAAGGCCTTGCTGTAACTGCCACCCCAGGTTCCCTCCTTAAGGCTGGACCCTCACTGGCAGGGCCTGGCCCACGGTGCTATGTGCCAGGGCCTGGATGTTGGCAGTCTTCTCTTTCACCTGCTCCACCAGCGTCTGCACCTCCGTGAGGTTGTCTAGGAGAGGGGGAGGGCACCAGAGATGAAAGGCTGGCTGTCCAGCTGTTCTTCCTGTTCCCCTGGGGTCCAGTCAGGACACGTGCCCCTGGCCCTCCCTCAGAGCAGGTGCCTTAAGACCCAGAAAAATGACAGTTCCCCTGAGTCACTCTGCCACCTCCATCTGCTCACCCCACCGCTTCTGTCTTCCCTCTCACCATCCAGGGTAAAAATGAAGACCACAGTGTCAATTTCCATGAGGGATGGCAAGATGGAAGTCAGGAAGTCCTCCTGGGAGAAGGAGAACTGGGGACCCTGGGCACAAGAAGATGGGAATCCCCCCCCCATGAAAAACTCCAGCACAGAGCCCCGGAGACTGCAGAGGGCCTCACAGGACCTCTCATACAGCGTGTTTGTATACAGATGAAAGAACTGAGGTTCAAGGAGGCAAAGTGTTTTGCCCAAGATGATGCAGCAAGTTAAGGGAAGAGCACTGGACCAGAGCCAGCTTTAGAGGGTGAATCCAGAGCCTTCCACCCTCCCTGTGCTGCCCCAAAGCCTCCCGACCTCTAACCCATATTCCCTTCTCTGAACTGTCTGCCCTGTTACACTCCCCCACCTGTCTCTACCTCCCCTTACCTCCCATTCTGCACACCAATCACCTTCACAACCTCCCCCATGTCCCGTCATCCTCCCACCTGGTTGATGAGCTCAGCCTTCTGGTTAAACATATCACTGTGATCACCAATGAAAAAGCCACGGACATCACAGAAGTCTGGAAAGTTTAAGGACAGGAAGAAAGGAGTGATGGGCCTTATAGGAAAGAAAAGTTCTAGGCTTGGGGGGATGTTAATGGGACTTGGAGGAAAGTGGCAAGTGGGGTGTAGGGTGAGGTGTAACACACATGGGAGGCCAGAGCTAAGCAGGGCTGGGAGTTAAGGGACCAAGGCCTGAATAGGGGTTCAAAGGAAGGAGCATTTGACTGAAATGCCTATTCCAATAAGACAGGATGGACATTGAATGAGGAACCCCCATGGGTTGCGGGGGAGGAAATCGATTTGCATCAGGAGGAACCAGGAAGAAAGTCTGGACTGGGGTCCCACCAGCACCAAAGGTGTGGATGCACTCCACTCCATCCATGATGGCAATGATGCCGAGGGTCTGCCAGCCAATCAGGTACACTGGGCCTTTTTTCTCCAGGCTGAGAATGGGCCAGAGGTCAGGACACAAGAGGAGAGATCACAGTGAAAAAAGACGAGGGATCAGAGAAAGATGTACATGGCAGAGCACAGGTGTAAACCAACAGGAAGCCTACCATGCCCCTCCACCACACAGACCACACCCCTCACCCTGTTAATGAGTCTTGTAGGGTCTCCGCTGCTCTCAGCACATTCCCTATCCACGCCACCTCCCCCCTCCAAACACATTTCCACACACCTGGTGCTGGCTTGCTTCATCAGGGCAGTGATCTTAGGGCTTTGACTATAGGTCACCTGATGAGCCCGCTCAAATGTCCGCAGGATTTCCAGAAGGCACCTGGGAGAAAGGCCGCCAGCTCCCAGTGTGGGCCCAGTGCCTCCTCAGAAAGCATGGGTACCCGCCCCTGCCAGCCGAAGGCACAATTCCCTTAAAACTAAGTTCTGCTGGTCCCTAGTGGAGGTGCAGTGAGTATTATCAGAATGCATTACAGAGAATAGAAAGGGCTTCAGTGAGCAGAACACAAAGAGCAGACAGAGGGATAAGGAGATTAAGAGAGTGGTGGGAGGAGGATGGGATCAGAGTAGATGAGGAGGTTAAGTGGGGATTCGGGGGGCCAGGCCAGAGACCCAGTAAGGGAAGCAGGCCCCCAGCAGAAGGAGCTCTTCCTGCATGACCTGGACCATCCCCAAGTCAAAGACTCTCCGAAATTAGGGTAGCTTTGGATGTCCCAAGTGGGCACAGAGATTAGCGGGACCTGAGGAATCCAGGGTCCACTGGAAACAATCGAGACTCTGTGTGGTAAGAACCCCAGGCCAGCTCTTTTCCCATGGGAGGCATGGTGGGGCCTTCGTCTTGCTGCCATTAACCTGTCTCTGCGTCTGGACTTGCCATCCCCCAACCTGTACCAATCCCTTCCCTGCCTGACTCTGATCTCTCTCTCGTCCAGATCCCCCCTACCGGTACAGGAGAGAATGTGCTGAGAGCAGCGGAGACCCTACAACCCTCCAGTAGCAGGGTTTCCAGCAGGATCTTGGTTGCACTTCCACCTTTCATCCAGGATGAGCCACTGAGGCCCTCGGGCTGAGGACGTGATGACACCCGAGAGGAATTGGGAGAGGAAGGAGGATCCTGGAGTTCACTAATTAGTGGCCACTGGGCATGCACTCTGGTTGGTGGCCCCTGGCACAGAGTCTAGTTAGTGGCCCCTGGCATGGAGTCTGGTTAGAGGCCACTGGGGCTGCATTCGGCAGGACTGGGGGTGCCTAGTGCGCTATGAGGAGTGCTGGGTTGAGGGCTTCACTGAGAGAAGAGAGAGGGTAAGGGCCAGCTCTGGTCATTTCTACAGTACATTCAGGACTCTGAGGAGGAAGCCACAGTGATTGGGAGTCCCGTTAGCAGGAGATAAGTGTTTTTTGGAGAGGGTGGTTTTTTTTTTTTTTTCAAGAAGTTTCTCCCCACCCAAACCCCATTTTTTTAATAGCAGTTTGTCAATCTGAACACCACATTTCATGTCCTTTGGACAGACCAACGAAGCAGCCATTGTAATGGATAGGGATGTAACACGACACACCATGCATAAAGAGATGGCTACAAAAAGAATGATCAAGGGGCGCCTGGGTGGCTCAGTTGTTAAGCGACTGCCTTCGGCTCAGGTCATGACCCCAGGGTCCTGGGATCGAGCCCCGCATCGGGCTCCCTGCTCGGTGGAGAGCCTGCTTCTCCCTCTCCCTCTGTCTGCTGCTCTGCCTACTTGTACTCTCTCTGTGTTAAACAAATAAATAAAAATCTTTAAAAAAAAAAATGATCAAAGCGGTGTCTGGGAAAAGGAGATTAAAAGTAAACAACTGCAGACAGGAAGAGAGATGAGCGCCTGAGAGTGGAAAGATAGGGACCTCACACGGGGTAGCTGCCTTCCTACCACACAGAGGGAAGAGCAAGGAGAATGTCTCAGATGCTCTGATCACTGGCAGAGAGGGCCCGCAGCAGGGATTCGGCTCAGGCCCTTGTCAAGTCTAAGTGAGGGTAGACTACGCTCATGCCCTAGTGCCACGTATCGCCACCCCAGAGAAAAAGGCGTAGGAGCACCGGAGGCTTGAAAGGCCCACCCAGTTTTGGAGAGGATTAGAAAGGCAGAAAGATGAAACTGAATCCCATTGTTTTAAAGCCTGTATTTGAGGGCGCCTGGGTGGTTCAGTTGGTTAAGCGACTGCCTTCAGCTCAGGTCATGATCCTGGAGTCCCAGGATCGAGTCCCACTTTGGGCTCCCTGCTCGGCAGGGAGTCTGCTTCTCCCTCTGACCCTCCTCCCTCTCATGCTCTCTGTCTCTCATTCTCTCTCTCGCAAATAAATAAAAATAAATAAATAAAGCCTGTATTTGAAACTAAAAAGTAAGAGAAACAGAAAGCAATTCACCATTCCATTCAATACTCTCTACTCACAGATGCAAAAGAGGTTCTTCAAACAGGAAACCCACCCCAGACGGGTTAGGTGTTTAATGATTACAGATTTAGGAGACAGGATCAAGATGGAAATACAACATCTTAAGGTGAATGAGGAAATGGGAAAACAAGATTTGCTTTACTACATTTTAGTTGACACACAATGCCAGGAATTTAGAGAAGATGTAACAAAATCAGAGGCATCTGGGAGGTGGCAAGCATTCCCTAGGTGGGAGTGGGGAAGATCCTACCCCAATTGCAGGATTGAGCACAAAAGTTTCTTGTTTCTCTTGCAGTTTCTGCATCTGCTCTGCTATTTGTCGGAATGTGGAACTCCAGTCTTCAATGGGGTCATTTCTGGGGCCCACAGAGAGAGAGGTGGGGAGATTGTGAGGATCTAAAGGAAGGAAGGGCCTCAGATGGGAGTCAGGATCAAAGACCACATTGGGATTGGGGTCTAATGTCAACAATCTCCTAGAGATATGCTTTGGAGCTCATGGGGGCACTGTGTCTCTGAACCCCAAGGATAAGGGCTAGTAATGCATTCAGCAATTTAATCCCAGAGCAAAGCCAACACTCAAGTTTAAAGCTCCAGCCTGAGACAAGAACTTTCTCGTATCCTGGTCCTTGCCCATGTCCCACTGCCACGGCCATACTACCCACAACTTTCTGTGGGTCCTTGGAGGAGTACCTATCATCAGAATGTCAAAACTGCCACTTTATTTTCATTCTTAAGGTCCATCAGAAGCCCTTCCCATTCCTGGGAAGATATTCTGGCCATCTCCCCAAATAGCAAACCCCTCACTACTTGAGGGAGGGACAACAGTTCCTACTGAAGGAACACAACTGCAGGGTATAAAGCATAGCACCTAACAGTCAGCAAACATTTCTTGAATAAATTAATCATGAACAAAACAATGTGCTAAGGGGACAAGAGATCAACAGACTTGTTACCTGCTTAGGTGCAACCATGGAATCTCAAAGAATGGGGATCTTCTGTAGTTGACCTCTACTGGTCAACTCTGCTAGGGGGTACTTATCAAATCACCCACTGTGGCAGGAGCTCAGAGAGTTACCTCTCTATAAGGCCTCTCTAACCTCCTCTTATCATCCCATCCCTGCAAAATGTCTACCCCTTCTTGAACTATTTTTATATTTTTTCATCTGTATTTCCTCGAGGGCAAACAAGTTTCACATATTACATGCCCATCGTGTAAAGTGTTTTCTGTCATTTGTCCTCAAACTACTTCTGAAAGTCCCTAGAGACCTAAGCAGAGCGAGGAGACAGTGTTCATTGTACAGTGGAAACCTAGACTCCCAAACTTGGCTAGTCATCAAAATCACCTGGGGAGTTTGAGTTGTTGTTTTTTTTTTTTAAACTACCCATTTCTGGGTACCACGAGCACCCTGAGAATCAACTTCAGGAGTTCTGGAGTGGAGCCCCAAAATCTGTATTTTTAAAATGCTTCCCAGACGACTCTGAAGATTGGCCAAGTTTGGGAGCCACTGACTTAAGTAACAACTAGAAGATCTCCACGCCTACGTTGTTTGAAATCCTTTATTTCTCTTAGTCACAGTGCCTGAAATTAGCATCCACTGCAGCAGATACATTTTTGGCGAAGGAGAGTCCTCCATGAAAAGGAGCAGGGTTAAAAGTATCTCAGACTCATTTATATCTTCACATGAATTACACTACAAGCCTGGAATCTGGGAGTTGAGAAAAAGACCTCAGAAAGCACCCAGCTGCCCCATCCCCCAAGACCACCCCTGAATGCAAAGCTGCTCTTGAGAAATCAACAAGCCTTCACTGGAATACTCCAGCAACAGGAAGCCTTTAGCTTCATCAGGAGGCCCACTCCAATGGTTAAGTTAGCAGAGTTCCCCAAACCTGGCTGCGCACCAGCATCTCCAGGGATGTCTTCAAAAAATAGATATTTCAGGGCCTTACCCCAAAGCGACAACATCAGAGCTCTCGCACAAGGGGCTAAAAATCTACCTTCTTATTGCTTTAACACTCCCTGGGACGCCTGGGTGGCTCAGTCAGTTAAGCATCTGCCTTCGGCTCAGGTCGTGATTCTGGGATCCTGGGATCGAGCCCCGCATTGGGCTCCCTGCTCCACAGGAAGCCTGCTTCTCCCTCTCCCACTCCCCCTGCTTGTGTTCCCTCTCTCGCTGTCTCTCTCTGTCAAATAAATAAATAAAATCTTTAAAAAGAAAAATCTAAAAAACAAAAACAAAAACCACTCCCAAGGCTGCACATCCACAGAACCACACCTGAGCACTATGGATTTCATACACTGACCTTCTCTGAGGTCACAGTGGCCATCTACATAGAGAATAAGGCAGAGGTGATTGGGTGGCACAAAGTTTTCAGGAAAGGGGAACAGAGGGGACCAAAGGAGTGCCTAGAATGACAAAGGAGAATGGGTGCTAAAATAAGGAAGCTGGGCAAAGGGGAGTCAGAGGCCACTCAGCACCCACTGCTCCTTTGAAAAGATGCTCATCTTTGTGGTATGCATTTTCCTGACCCTAGTCTACCTTCTGGCCCTTGTTTTCCATGTCTCTTCCCTTCCTGTTTTG
Source organism: Mirounga angustirostris (assembly GCF_029215605.1). Classification (NCBI taxonomy): domain Eukaryota; kingdom Metazoa; phylum Chordata; class Mammalia; order Carnivora; family Phocidae; genus Mirounga; species Mirounga angustirostris. Next base: position 21,712,957 of record NW_026991718.1, on the reverse strand, counting down.
AATGTATGCTTTTGATATTTTATGTGGCCTTTGTAAGCTGCCTTCAATCCTTTCTGAAACAAGAGAATAAATCAACCAACCGACCAAAAAAACAAAACAAAAACAAAAACAACCCACCGAAAACAAAAACCTCATAAGCTTAGGGACAGTCGATATTTACTTTAATATTCTGAGATGTGGTCAATAAGACCATATCCACCGTGCCATCCCCTTTGTGGTCGTACTGTAGATTTTGACAGGTTCCCTCTTGGCCTCCCCCAGGGGTGTGGTCAGTCACTGTCTTTCATTTCAGCAGGCTTACCTGGCCATGTTCACAGGGTTGAAACCAACCAGGACTGGCAAAAAGATGGCTGGGTTGTCCATGCAGTAATCCATCTGGCCTGCCACAAAGGGAGCCTGATGGTAGGGGAAGAAAAAGGGCATGATGAGAAGGGTTACTCTGTTGTTGCCCGAGGCCCAGAGGCATCAGGATCCCCCAAAATGCTTGTTAGAAATGCATATTCCCAGGGGCGCCTGGGTGGCTCAGTCGTTGAGCGTCTGCCTTCGGCTCAGGTCATGATCCCAGGGTCCTGGGATAGAGCCCTGCATCGGGCTCCCTGCTCTGTGGGAGGCCTGCTTCTCCCTCTCCCACTCTCCCTGCTTGTGTTCCCTCCCTCGCTATCTCTCTCTGTCAAATAAATAGATAAAATCTTAAAAAAAAAACAAAAAAAACAAAACCTGCTTTAAAAAAAAAAGAAATGCATATTCCCAGACCCAGGTAAGATCTACTGGATCCACATTTGAAGGGGAAAGCCCCAGGCCTGTATTTTTAACAAGTTTCCCCAAGGAAATCCTCTGCATGGTAAAGTTTAAAAACTATTGAATTAAATTTTATGCTCCTTAAGGTCAGTGTCCTGCCCTCCTTGTGTGCCTCCTTCCACATCTAGCATTGCTGGACTTGTTTCTGCTTAGTGAATTGTTAGAATCAGTATGCTGCAATGGTGACAGAAAATTGGGGTCACCAAGTCCAGTGCTTGGAATCTTGTTAAAATGCAGATTCAGACTCAGGTTTTGGGGGGGAGCCTGCGATTCTGCATTTCTAGCAAATCCTAGGAGATACTGATGTTACTATTCAAGGACCATGCTTAAGTAGCAAAGGACTGGCCCAGAGATCAGCTTTTTCTGTAAAGAGCAAGAAAGTAAATATTTTAGGCTTTGGGGGCCCTATGAACTCTGTACAATACAAAACCCTACCATTGTAGCATGAAGCAGCCATGTTATGTAAACACAAAGGCTGTGTCTCAGTAAAACTTTATTTACAAAAACAGGCAGTGGCAGGATTGACTTGCCTATGTAGTTTGCTGACGCTGGGACTAGTCCATCTACCTTGGTTGTTGAATGGATTGATACACAGGTATTCTGAAATAGGATCCTTTCCCTTTCGTCCCACATTCATACAACTGGATCTCAATTAGTGAGAGTAAAATCAAAATTCCTTGTGCAAACCCTTTCTGTTTTCTAGCACCCACTTCATCAATCTATTTTCCATGCTATTCTGTTCTGACCCCCTTCTTCCCTATAAAATGGATCCACCCAGCCTGTCTTTACACTCACAGAGAGTCCCACCAAAATGCCAATGACAATCACCCTCTTCTTCCCAGCAGCCACCTAGGAGAAGAGGGTGGGTGAGACAGTGCCACCAGGAGGATTCTAGGATACAAACCTTTGCGTGGGGATGTTAGGGTCAGGACTAGGGGAGGGAATGGGCTTTGGCTGGATGGGGGCTTTTGTGTCCTCATGGGAAGGAACAGACAGAGGTGTCTGGCTATCAGTGGAAAACACAGACCTTCTTCAGTTCCTCAATCCCGTGCAGGGCACTATCTTCTGTCCCCTCCCTAGATGCCACCACAGACCTAAGAAGACAGACTCAAGGTCAGTGGCACTGGTTTGGAAGCAGAAGCCTACGGTATACTAGGGCAGAGAAGAGAATGCTTTGAGAGAAGGGAATGAAGGGAAAGCTATCATTGACTGAACACCTACTATTTGCTAGACACCATGATAGATGCTCTATAGAGCTGAAAAACTCCAGTACCTTTAAGGCCAATCAGGTAACATGAGTATGTGGAGTGGGCCAAGTGCAAGGCAATAAGAAATGATGGGGACCAAAGTAAACTGGATACAATCTTCACCTGAAAGCTCTAAAATTACATTTCCAAAAAAACACTGTCCAGACCAAACAAAATATTCAAAGCCAACTTGTCTTACCTGTCACCCCTGCAATGAGGTAGGTGTAAAGGGGTTTCTGTCCTAGACCTTTCATCAGCTGGTTGAAGGAGACCTGTCAGGGGGGAAGGATATGAAGTAGTGATGATAGTGAAGGGAGCGATTATCTTGGATTTTGGACACCTAGAGTGTAGAAGCTTATAAGGATTCCCTCAGGCCAGCGCTTAAGCCAGTACTGCTTGGAATTTGGCACTTCAAATGCTACTTGCAGATGATGGACTGGGGGTGCATAGGATGTAGAGACACGGGCAGTAGACTGGTGGGGATCAGGTGGGTTCTGAAGATATGAGGGCTCCATGGTGAGATCTAGCTTTGGGAAGAGAGGGAGCCAGGCCTCGAGGGGGCCACCTAGGAACATAGCTATGATGAGCTTTATGGTCCTGAGGGTCACTCCGAGAAGGCAGAGGGAGGAAAATCAGGGATCAGGGTACTCACCGACATGAGAAATGCCATCCTGCCAGAGGTAACCCCTCCACTCAGCACCACCAGCGCCCCCTCAGGCTCCTGAGAAAGAAAAACTGCCTATGTCGCCAGGTCCTAGCTCAGGTTGGGGGAAGCATATTCTTTCTCTATCAGCAGCAGAAGAACAATTGGGGAGACTTCTTAACCCTTCTCTTACGACAAAAGGGAACAGAACATAGGTGGTATGGTGTCGCAGAAAGAATGAAACTTCAGTCTGACTCCCAGCTCTGGCTTAGCTACTTATTCAATCCTTACTTATTCCAGAAAGGACTGAGAGCAGCTTTGTCATCAACCAATCAATCAATAAAAAACAGTGCTACCCAGCAATTATTAGCTGGATATATTTGGGCAAGCTACCGTGATTATCCTTTGTTTTCCTATCTGAAAAAAAATGGAGACAATCACACCAATTTCACAGGTTTTTGCAAAGGTAATGAGTGTGAAAGCACAATGCCAGTTATAGAGTATGATGCAGATAATAGTTATTATAATTACTGTTGATTAATAAGATGACAATAAAGATCCCAGAGGGAGGACTGGGAGAAAGGAGGATGGAGATGGAGCAAAATCAGAAGTGGAGGCCAAGAAAAGAGAAAGGTGGAGGGAAGAGAAGTTCAGGAGGGGAGCAAATGGCAAGCCCGTACCTTCAGCACTTCCTGAACTTTGCCAGCCACTTGTACCATGCTGGTCAGAATCGATTCACTGTACAGTCGCTGTAGGCAACAGGCAGGAATCAGAAGCCATTTGGATTTGGGGCGGGGGGGGGTGTTAATGGTGGGGTGGAGGGGCTCTCAGGTCTCAAACATTAAGGACCATGGTCTGAGAGAGCAGAGGTTGAGGTACGGTTGGAGTCGGCATCTTTATTTTCAGTGTCCAGGGGATGGTCTGGGTCACCTGGTACGTGGGCATGACTTGCCCCTCCTCCTGGAAGATCTCAGCATCACATTGTCCCAGCAGTCAAACAATTTGCTCGGCATCTGCTTTGTCCAGGTCCTGGGTCAGTGGGTTTGACTTCTCTGTGATTGGCAGGGCTTCCTCATACCCAGACAACTAGAGGGAAGGGGGCACAAGGATACAGGCAGGAAGCCAAAGCCTCATTCACGCCTGCTGATCTGGAGGTGGGAGTGGCAGCGGGCACAAGGTTTGGACACACACACACACACACACACACCATCCAAGGATTTAGCCTGCACTTGGTACTCTGGGCCTAATAGGGGAAGAAGATCAGGAAGGAAGATGGGAAGGAGGGGAGGGAGAGTAGAAACCCAGGGTGAAGGGAAGTGCAGATGAGAAATAATTCTAGGAATCAGTGCAGAAGACCAACATGGAGAAGGGGGTCTTACTTCCCACTTGCCAGGCTCTGGGGTCTCAATCACATGTTGAAACCGTTTTGTGCCTGGCATGGTCACAGGCTGTGGACACCCTGTCGTACCTGCCTCCTCAGCCACACAAACCCTTCTGTCACGCTAACTCTGCTTCCAGCTGGCAGGGCCTTATCTGAGCCACAGTGATGATTAACCCAAGTACCCTGGCCTCTCTGTGCACCACTCCCTGACTACCTCTTCCTGCACCCTTTCCTGGTCAGTCGGTCACCAGCCCTCTGGTCAACCAGGGACGCTCCTGGGGTCCCTCTTTGCATGCATGCAGACTGCCCAGCCTCTGCTTTGCCCCTGAAGGGGAAAACCTGAGGTTCATTACTCTTAACTTTGGACACAATGACCTCTTCTCTGGAGGGCCTGGAGCCTGGAAGTGCAGGATAATACCCAGTCCCAAGACAGTGAGAATCCCTGAGCAAGTGCTCTGGGACCAGGATGCATCAGGAGGCCAGAGATCAGGGTCCTCAGGGACAGCAGAGGTCAGAGGACCTGGGCCATGGCTTGATCACATGCCCAGCCAGAACACACAGTCCTCCCTGCCCCTCTTGCTCCATTTCACTCTTTCATCTCAGAAGGAAGGCACCAGAAGCTTTGGAGCCCCAGGGGGGGCACATGCTGAACTGAATATTACAGGAAAAAGTGCCACAGAAATAGAAATGCTGCAATGAGAATTAGAAACCAAAGTATCTGCCCTAAATACAACATTAGCCAACATTTATTTACTGAACAATGCACTTTTCACATACGGTATCTCATTGGGTACATTAACACTCAGGAGACCATACTGACACCCTCATTTTTCAGATGGTGAAACTGAGGCTCAGAGAAGTTAGGTCACTGCTGAAGATCACACAGTTGACAGAATGGGGACTCAGACCCAGGTTGTTACTCCAGATCTCATGAAATAACTTAAGGATTTATGTTTGTTAAATGAGTGAAGTAACTAACAGATTGATGCAAATTAATGATAATCCCTCAGTCACATAGCGTCATAAGATTTATAAAGACATTCCCCAACATTGTCTCATTGGATCCTGCCAAAAGCCCTATGAGGTTCTGGACGCTCTGATTTTAGGAAACCTGACACTTAGATGACCAATTGCTCCACGCCAGGCAGTAAGTGGCAGAGCTAAGACAAGAACCATAGGTCGCTGCTCTTTAGATTTCCCCCATAAACCCAGCCGTCTTGATCGCTGTATCTCCAGCACTTCACATGCCCAGACACATAGGTGACGCTCAATAAATATTTAATAAATTAAAGAATGAATGAGAGCGAAGAGAATCAATATCAGATTATGAATGGGGAACAGATTTAAAAGCTGACGCAGTCTACAAGTAGGAGATTGCTAAAACAATTCTCTCCGCCGCTCTGTCCCCTCCCGCGGGGGTGGGGGGGTTGGAATTCCTCCTCCCAACTTGGCGAATTCCACCTGGGGAGGGGGGCCCTCCCAGGTGCCCGAGACCCTCGCACCTGCGCCTCTCCCCACGCCCCCGCAGGCTCCTTGGCCCGAGCCGGGATCAGAGGCAAGGGGACCCGGGAGGCCGCCAATGGGAGGGTCGTGGGAGGAGCCCCGGGAGAACCGGGTCGGGTCGGGGTGGGGGGGAGGGGGGAGGGGGATGACGGCGGCGAGAGCCCCAGCGGGGCGGGGCTGGCCGGCACGTCCCGGTCGGGCTGCGGCGGAGCGAGCCGGGCCAGCTCTGCAGAAGGCGGCGGCTGGCTGGCCGGGACGGTCACATCCCGCTGCAGGGGCCGGCGGAGCAGCCGCACTGCCTTCCGCACCGGGACTCAGGCCAGCGGCCAGGCCGCGCCGGCACCGCCCCCTGCTCAGGGACAGACTACGCGGCCCGTCCGAGCTCTGGGGGCCCCCGCAGCCCCGCGGCCCGCTCCCGCTACGCCTCCGCCTGCCCTCTGCCCGCAGCTCGGTTCCGCGCTGCCCGCCGCGCCGGGTCCGCGCCGGGATGGGGTAGGGGCAGCGCCACGGAGTCGGGCGATGGGCCGCCCTCTGGGCACCGTGCAGCCCCCCGAGGCCTGACCGACCGCGAGGACCGGCGGAGGTGGGTGTGGGCCGGGCAGAGCCGCCCGGGTGATGCGGAGGCGGGGAAGGCGTGGGGAGAAGGGGGGCTCCGGGGCTGCTGTGGGCGGTGGGGAGCCCGGGAGAGCTGCTGCCACCCGTGCGTTCTGGGCAGTCCTTGACCCCCACCCCCGCCCCCCACAACTCCTGCTACCTCCAGGAGCCCCGCCTGGATGTTAAGCGGAAGCCCCAGTGCCTCCCAGCGGACTCGGTGGGGACCATGGCTTCGCTGATGCCCCTCTCCCCATATTTAAGCCCCACGGTCCTCCTGCTGGTCAGTTGTGACCTGGGCTTTGTGCGAGCAGGTGAGTAAAGGGGTAGTGGGGTTAACCAGAGCTAGTCCGTGGATGGAACCTGTTAACCTGTTCACTCTGACACCCACAGACCGGCCTCCCTCTCCTGTAAATGTGACAGTCACTCACCTCAGAGCCAACTCGGCCACTGTGTCCTGGGACGTCCCAGAAGGCAACATCGTCATTGGCTACTCCATCTCCCAGCAAGTATGAATCACCCTTCTGCTCCCTCAACCTGTGTCCTTGGATCTCTGAACATTCCTTCAGTTACCCCCAGCCCAGACCTAAGCTCCCCTCCCAGTGGTGGGGAAATTTGGGAGCTGGTGTTCCCTGGCTCAAGCTGCCCTTTTTATCCTACTCCGTGGAGTGCTTGGAGGTTCAAGAGTCCTGGAACTGGTGTGAGACTGCCCTCCTGTCCCATCATCTCCCCACAGCGACAGAATGGCCCTGGGCAGCGTGTGATCCGGGAGGTGAACACCACCACGCGGGCCTGTGCCCTCTGGGGCCTGGCTGAAGACAGTGACTACACAGTGCAGGTCAGGAGCATCGGCCTTCGGGGAGAGAGCCCCCCAGGGCCTCGGGTGCACTTCCGAACTCTCAAGGGTTCTGACCGGCTACCCTCAAACAGCTCAAGCCCAGGTGAGGGTCTCAGCTATTCTCCACTCCCGAAAGCTTTGGATTCTCGGCCTTTTCACCTGGCCTTTAGCCTCTTGTTTACTTCTGCCAAACAAGCCACAGTCTAGCTCAGATGAATAAAAGGATGATTTAATCCATCATACTGCCAAGAAACGAAAGAAAAAGGTTGGCAGGGGACTGGGTATAAACAGGCTGATAATGAATCGTTTGGGAGAAGGGCTTTTAAGCTTCCTTTTACCCACCCTCAGTTCCCAGCTGCAGCAGCCTGCGTGAATACTCACCAGCAGCCTTCCTGCTTTTTGGTCTCTAACTACCCGTCCACCAACAGCTTCCTAGAGAGGGTCTACCAGGGGCAACCCTGGCCCCAGACTCTCCATCCTTACCTGTCTGCATAGAAGAGCTTTGTGGCCGTTCCCCATAACCTGGAGTCTATCTCCTCCTTCTCAGGTGACATCACAGTGGAGGGTCTGGATGGAGAGCGACCACTGCAGACGGGGGAAGTGGTCATCATTGTGGTGGTGTTGCTCATGTGGGCCGGTGAGTGAGCAGCTGGATGGGGGACCGAGGATTGGGGGAGCGGGGCTCAGTGAAGGTGGGAGATGGTGAAGGTTGTCGGGAGAAAAGGCAGGGAGGGAAGTGGAGCAGGGAGATGCTTAGTGGAGTGGGGTGAGCAGAAGTTTGAGGAGAGGAAGGTTAAGAGGGTGGTGCTCACACATGAACACCAGGAATTCAAGGGTTTTCTTCTCAGATTCTCTAGAAACTGTGTGGGTATCTCACTGCCCTTCAAGGCTGTGAGTGGGGAAGTCAAGATCAAGGCGCAGATTGTATTGTTGTGTTTCAGCTGTAATTGGGCTATTCTGCCGTCAGTATGATATCATCAAGGACAACGACTCCAACAACAACCCCAAGGAGAAGGGGAAGGGGCCAGAACAGAGTCCTCAGGGAAGGCCGGTGGGGACAAGACAGGTGATGTGGGGCCAGTGAGGGAGGGAATGGTGATTTTGCTTCTAGGAGCAGTCAGGGAAGGGGAGAAGGCCAAAGAGGGGCAGGAAATGAGGGAAAATGGATATTTGGGATGGAGGAGGCTCTTACCTTCCTGAAATTAGAGACTCAAGCCATTTTCTTTTGCAGAAAAAGTCATCATCCATCAACACCATCGATGTATGAGTGAAGAAACAGAACCAGAAAACAGATGCACTAACACCCTGGGGATGGGGATAGGGTCAGGGAGCGCCTCAGATGGTATCTGCTCAGGACTGAAGGATCCCACAGTCTCCTAGAGGGTAATGACACTCCCACAATCTCAGGCCTGGTACCCGTCCTCTTTCCACTGTGAGCGGGGCCAGAAGGTAGGTCTCTTAGGGTCTGTGCCCCTGGACCTGGGGAATGGCTATCAGATGGGATATGTCCTTCCATCCCCCAGGTCCAGGGGAGAGTCACTTGTTCAACCGTATCCCACTAGGTCTCAAATGGGGCCCCCATTCCACCTGCATCAGGACTCTTGGCATCCCCAGCTGCCCCCACATCTTGCCTCTGGGTCTCAGAGAGGGGTGTTTCTTTGGCTACTTCCCCTCCCCCCAGCAATTAAAAGGAATTGTCTGGGTCTGGAGGCACTGCACTACTCCAATGTCTTCCATGGAGCCTCAGGTGCTCCCCCTCTCACCTGGTAGCCCCTCCAGCTGCTGGTGATCTCACCCCTTGGACATTTTTCCAATAAAGGTTCTTGGACAAACTGAAGCTGACTGTATGGTATACTGTATAGTATGCTGAAGACATTTCCCCACTGTCTCTCCCCTGACAACAAGGGCCTCTCACACCACCACCAACTCAACAGGAGCACTCTCATTATTTTAAGGTGTTTGTTTTGATTCTCTAGCCTGGAATGGGTGGGGAGAGGCCAGAAATGAGTGTAGAAAACTGGAGCCCTAGTTCCTTTTGTTTTGTTCAGTGAGAAAGGGGCGAAAGAAAAGAAGGGGGGATATAAATTCCCCTGCAGCAGTGGAAACGAAGATTATACCACATGAGAGGGGCCAGTAACCTTTTTATGTTCACTGCCCACATTGACACCCAAGCTCTTCACCATTTATTTCTCTGACTCCTCCATCAACCTTGAGTTAATTTCCAGAAAAGGACTGAACAGTGTCTTGGGACAAATGCAAGAGCAGCTACACTAATGGATCCTTCAGTGCCATGTGCTCCTATCCTGTGCATTCCCATACCTAGTCTTCCCTGCCCTCGCTTTTCCTTTTGTCTCTGTCTGTCTCTGTCTCTGTTCATTAGGTCAAAGCCAATAATAACTGTAAGGTGTAAATGAATTTATATTCACTCTCTGCCACTATATCCAGAGGAGGATTATGGAAATAAAACTGAGGGGTTGGAACTCCCCTGTCAAAAGACTTATACTTTGGGCTCTGGGGCTACTTGTTTCCTGTGAAAATAGAGGCTTTCCTCTACTCTTTCCTAAATTCCAAGGCGGGGGGTGTGATGGTGCCAGTGAGAGAAATACCTGTTGACGTTTGCAACCACTGTGGGGGAAAAGCTGTAGAACCCAGACTGTGTCTGGACAGCATATGCTACACTTTCTGGAGAATTATAGGTCTTCTCAACTTCGGATCTTTCCAGAGGAGGTGCATGAATAACTCTCCTTTTCTCCATCTCAGTCTCTCTGGTATGTTACAAGAATTTAGACCAATAATTCTGAAAGGGACCCCAATCCAAACAGATCAATAAGTCAATATCCTTGTTACTTAACCAAGCTCCAACCCCAGGTATCACAAGACTTAACCCTACCCTATCAGGTGAGCCAAACTCAGGTTTGCCCTCTGCCCTGAACCATAAAAGCATCCCGATCTGGGCAGCAGTCTTTAACCCACTGCTACCCGATTCTGAAGTAGTACCTCTCACTGGCCACTGGTTCCGAAACACTCATCTCTCAGACTCTGGACACTTCAGTTCTTGGGATGGAAGCGGCATGGGGTACAGAAGCATGGCATGGAGATCGGGAGCTAAGAGTTCAGAACGAATAAACGCACCAGCTCTGGGTTGAATCCCATTTACATCCTTTACTGACTGTTAGTTTGGGTAAGTGACCCCTCTAATCCTGAGTCTTCTGGTATGTAAAATGGGACTAATAATGCCATCCCTTTCAAAAGGTGTCTTTGGGATTAAATGAGAGCGCATATACGACCCTTTGCACAGTACCTGGCAGACGCATACTGAGTATTCAGTTAGCTATCATTATTAGCTTTGTGATCCCGTGCAAATCGTATAACCTATTTGGGTTCAATTCCGTCCGCTGCAAAACGTATGAAAGCAACTGCCCTGCTTTCCTCCAGGGTTGAGAATTAAAAGGACGAACCTAGCCACACTTTACTCGCCTCAGGGCGCGAGAAAGACCGCGCTTACGTAGGACCTCGAGTTTGCGGAGGGCTTGTGGGCGTGGCTCGAGCTTGGGTTTGCAGACAAAGACACGATTGGTTGAGGAGAGGATGCCCTCTCGGTGTCCCGCCCTAGACCTCACCGCGCTTGCGCACGTCCTGTTTGCTTCGCAGCGAAGCTACGTGATGACCTTGCGGAGTGTGTTGCGCTCTGGTCGCGTCTGCGTCAGCGGCAGTCGCTGCAGCTGCGTGGCGCGTTGTCCAGGTAACCACGGGAGTTGTCGCTGACTGGTGGCATCTGAGAGACGGGTGTTCGTCATGCAGTTGAAGCACCTGAGAACCCTGCTGAGCCCTCAGGTGAGGAGTTGCGTGCCTCTTCCCAACCCCGCCCGCCTTAACGTTCCAAGAAAAGTGAGGGAACGGAAATTTCATGATGTTGAGCGCCTCCTGTTATGCGGAAGACTGAAGGCTCTAGCGATGATGGGACTCTGCTCGGTCGATAGTGTGCAGTAGTTGAGACGGACCGCTAACCGCGGTAGCTTTCATCCCGTCTCTTTTAACATCAGTTGTGTACGAGGCCCCGTGCTGGGCGCACATGTAAACAACGAACCTAAGTCTGCACCCGAATAAACAAGCGCTTTAGGTGCAAGCCCCAAAAAGGGAGTGCAGAAGACCTCACGTTCGTTCTGATGATGAAGATCTCAGATTCAGAAGAGGCTGGGCACTAAAGAAAGGCTGGGTTTTGGAGCTCGGAGACCAGCGTTCCAAGTCCTAGTGCCAGCTCTACTTTAAATAAATGATCCAATACCGCTGATTTTAGCCCTTGTCACACAATCTCTCTGAGCGCTCACCCAACTACTTCATTTGGAAAATGGGAGTAACAATAATAGCAACCTGAGAGGGTTTGGAGGAAGAGTTAAAGGAAGTAATGTACACAAAGGCCTTTGCGAACTGAAAAGCAGTGTAAAAACTGATAGACAAGGGAGGAGAACATTCAAAATTCAAAGGACAAATTCATACAAAGCTAATGACAATATCTGCCATAGTGAATGTTTCATGCGTAAGTTAAGTAGTTAGGATTGGGGTTTGTGGAGTCAGACATGTGGATTTAAATCTTGGTTCTGCCACTTATAAACTGTGTGTGTAAACTTGAGCAAATTACTTAACTTTTCTGAACCTCAGGTTCCCCATTTGTAAAATATGCATAATAATGGCATCTGTCCCTGCGTTATGAGGTAAAAGGAGAATGCATATCGAGCACTTATCAAAATGCCTAGTCTATGGTAAGATCTTGTTAAAGGTTAGCTTTTACTATTCTATTCCCTACCCCATTTAATCCTCATGACAGTGCTGTGAGGAAGGCTTCACAGAGGATGTGGCATTAGGAGAATAGAGGGAAATTAGAACAAAAGAGAGATGTGCTCATTGCTCAGTTAACTGCCCCTGAAACTGTAATTTAAAAATTCCTTTACCCTAATGGAATAATTGGAAATGAAAACCTCCTTCAGTCTTTCAAAATAAGATGTCATGAGGCAGGGAAGGGCGAATGCCCATGATGGGCAAAATGATGAAGGAAGATGATGAACAGTGGTTATTGATGGAGCCCTCAGCCCTTCAAACCTAATTTAATCAAGAGTTGGAGGGTGGTAAAGGTGGTGGTATGGCTATTTTCTGACTCTGAGGATTTTGATGAAAAAAAAAGAGGGCTTTTTTTTTTTTTTTTTTTTTTTTTAAACTTCTGACTTTGGAGGTAGGTGGGTTAGGAGTGAAAAGTAACAAAGTTTGAAACCAGAGCTTTAGAGCCCAAGTAATTAAATCACACAATTGGAGCAGAAGCTAAATGTTTTATTTCAAGGAGGGAAGTCCTTAGTGCAGAACCATTGAGGACAAGGGCTGGTGGTGGACAGATGTGGAAAGAATAATTCATTGGGAGACAACCACTTCTAAATTGGGCTTCTGAGCAGTGCATAATTTTGGGGGGAAAAAAATAAAAAAAAACTAACCAGGTGGCATTTTCATCCTAAGTCTCAACTCTGATTGTCTTACTCCCCATTCCGGAGCTTTCACTGTCTCTCCCTTTCCTACCAAATAAGCCCAAATTCCTTGGCCAAATTTCACAGATCTTTCTTGAGCTGGCCTCACTGTTTTTCCTGCCTTACCTCCTCTGTTCTGTTTGCAAGGTAGTTTCAGCTAAATTAAATCACTGTTTCTTGACCAGACTTGCCTTTGCTCATGTAATTCCTTCTACCTCGGATAAGTCCCCCCATTTAACTGCATCCATTCTTCAAAGCTTAAAGTTGATCAGTTAAACATAAAATTATCTCGGGCTTCTCCAAACTATTATCATGCTTTGTATGTGCCTTTCTAATGGGATTTTTCCTGTTTTTGTACCATCTTATTAGCCTGGGGCAGGGACCATATTTTGCTCTTTGTCTCCCTCTCAGCCCTTGGCCATGTGCCTTTCTCAATAAGGTATTCAAAAAATATTGAATGAATGGCTAAAGACCAAAACCTATTTAAAAAAAACTTATCAGGGGCGCCTGGGTGGCTCAGTTGGTTAAGCGACTGCCTTCGGCTCAGGTTATGATCCTGGAGTCCCTGGATCGAGTCCCGCATTGGGCTCCCTGCTCAGCAGGGAGTCTGCTTCTCCCTCTGACCCTCTCATGCTCTCTCTCTCTATCTCATTCTCTCTCTCAAATGAATAAATAAAATCTTAAAAAAAAACAAAAACTTATCAGACCAATTGAATTTATTTCAGTCGCAGTCCTGGGATATGAGGGAGCAAGGCCATTGCAGGGGCACATTGGTACAGTTGATTCAGCAAGTCACCTCTTAGTGTATTTGCATTATGGGTTTCTAAAGCACCTTGTTCTCCTGGTCCAGGGTTTTATAGCCTTGGAGACCAGGATACATCACAGACATCTCTTTGTTTTAAGGACTATCATGGGGGAAATTGACCAAAGTCACACTAGAACTAAAGGAACTAGAAATGCTTTTGTCATTCTATTTTTTTTTAAGATTATTTATTTATTTATTTGAGAGAGAGAGAATGAGAGAGAGCACATGAGAGGGGGGAGGGTCAGAGGGAGAAGCAGACTTCCTGCCGAGCAGGGAGCCCGATGCGGGACTCGATCCAGGGACTCCAGGATCATGACCTGAGCCGAAGGCAGTCGCTTAACCAACTGAGCCACCCAGGCGCCCGCTTTTGTCATTCTAGATGAACACCTGGGTTTATTTTTGCCCCCACTGCCTCTGCAGGATGGAGCTGCAAAGGTGACCTGCATGGCTTGGTCCCAGAACAATGCCAAATTTGCTGTCTGCACAGTGGACCGAGTGGTGTTGCTATACGATGAGCATGGGGAGCGGAGAGATAAATTCTCCACCAAACCAGCTGACATGAAGGTGAAGAGAGTACTCTGTGTGTACTTAATCTGTTGATGGGGCCTCATGAATCTGGAAAACTTCTTAACCAACTTCCCCAGCCATCGGCATAGGAAATGGCCTGGCCCTTCTTTTCTCAGGATAAATCCCTCAAACTCATTACAGTCACACATACACCTTTTCTTCTCTTCTCTCTTTCATGTGTACTCATTACCTCTTTTTCTTTTCTTTCTTTTAACTCCTAGTATGGCAGGAAGAGCTATATGGTGAAAGGCATGGCTTTTTCTCCTGATTCCACTAAAATTGCCATAGGACAGACCGACAACATCATCTATGTGTACAAGATTGGAGAAGATTGGTGAGGATAGAGACTGGGAGATGGGGTGACCTGGAAAAGAAGGGGAAGGCAGGAAGAAATGCCTCCCTGGGAAAGAGGGAGTAGAGAAGATGATGGTCCAGGCTGGGACATGGAAGGCAAAGGCCTTCCAGAGTCTGATGCTGCTTCTTTACCTTTGCCTGCCCTATGTGTTCTGAGATCCCATCCCCGGTGGAATCAGCCTAAGGTCAACATGAGACCCTTTGAGGTTCTGGGGAGCCCTTGGTGATACAGCATCTTTGTTACTGTTCCAAAGCTGTTCAGGCTCCGTTTTATGCCTCTTTTCAGGGCTCCTGTGGAATGGTAGGAAACACTAGAGGGGGCGGGGAAGGTATCTGCTCTTTCTTCCCTTCTCCCAGCATCATGCGTGACAATTTATTTATGAAAGTGTTTTTAATATGCTTTCTCTCCTTTTATTTGGCAGGGGTGACAAGAAAGTCATCTGTAACAAATTCATCCAGACGGTAAACTTCAGACCTGTCTCTGGGAGATTAGGATGAACAAACATGTATCAATATATCTACTTACAAATGTAACCAGGAGTTGCATTTTTTAACATGTGAATCCGACCTTTCCAACTGCAAGGATGGTGCTGCTTTGCTGCTCATCCTCATCTCCTTTCCTTCTTGAGCCCAGTCGTGTCCTCTCTTCTGCTATAGGCAACTGGGGTGGTGGCCTGTGGCGGGGGATTCAGTTTGTTATAAATGTGCTAGGCTACATGGACAGGGTTATCCTTTTCATGATTTCCTCTTTACAGAGTGCTGTCACGTGTCTGCAGTGGCCAGCAGAGTACATCATTGTCTTTGGACTGGCTGAAGGGAAGGTAAAGTAGGAAGAGAAACACAGGAGAGGTTGTGGGTGGGGATAATGGTTCTGGAGAGAGAAATGTGGTTAAACTTCTCCCTTAGGGTCAAATTGTATGTTGGGGGAGAAAACAGAAGGACCAGTTTTTTGTTATTTCTCTTTCCTTAGAATCTGGGTGGGATTGAAAGTAGCTTAACCAGACTTGTATCCATTTTCCCATTTTCAGGTTCGTTTAGCAAACACTAAAACTAATAAATCATCTACCATCTATGGGACAGACTCTTATGTGGTATCACTGACGACAAAGTGAGTAAGGAAGAACATATCCCAGGAGCTTGGAAATGTAGGAAGAAGCGATGGGGATATCGGGACTGGGAGACCATAATATGGAAGATGGGGCGGACTGGTAGCAGGGAGCCCAGGTAGGGTAATGTTTGACAGAGAAGGGGGATTTCTTGGTGAGACAGAATAATCTCTTTCCTCCTCTTCCCCTTTTATAGTTGCTCTGGAAAAGGAATTCTCTCTGGTCATGCAGATGGTACCATTGTTAGGTATTTCTTTGATGATGAAGGCTCTGGAGAGTCACAGGTATGACTAACGGATGCTGTGGGATGGGGGTAAGGAAACCCAAAATCCCTGCTAGAGGAGGTTGAACGTTAAGATTGAGGTGCATGGGGGAGGTGGCTAAAGGAGACAGAGAGAAAGAGAGGCACATTTGGATGCAGCCACAGAGAGAATTTGTATTAAGGCCAGAGCTTAATATTTGTGGGCAAGGGGAAATCAAGTGGAAAGGATTCTGAGAGTAAGGGAAAGTGAAAATTATTCTCATCTATGTAAAAAGTATATTTATGTGTATAAATTCATGGGAAAAAAGTCATTTGCTCTCAAGAGGGAAAAGGGAAAAAGGTGGGAGATAAAAGGAATGTTCATGTTTTACTTTGTATAATTCTCTATTGTTTGAATAACTTACGTTAAGAATTACTTGTATAGGGGCACCTGGCTGGCTCAGTTAGTGGAGCATGCGACTCTTGATCTCAGGGTTATGACTTCAAGCCCCACGCTGGGTGTAGAGATTACTTAAATAACTAAGACTGTAAAAAAAGAATTACTCATGTAATAATTAAATTTATTTACTCTAAAAAGAAAGAGTCTCATGCTCCCTGTGGGCCTACCCAGGGTTAGTTAATGTGTAGGATTATTAAAGAACTCTAACATATAAGTATTTTGAGGTTTCCTCTTGAGCACAATGTCAGTAAGTGTGTACGTATGTGATACATATGTGTGTGAGAGTATAAAACAGAAAGACAGTTTGTGAAGTCCTCCAGATTAGGATGTGTTGGGGTGGGAAGATGTTGGGAGGACGATTTATAGAGTAGGATGGTCAGAGTGAGTGTGTCAGGGGCTAGAAAGGAGAAATTCCGGGCTGGAGGTGTCAGAGTCAGAGTGATTGAAACCCTCTATTCTGTCTTAGGGGAAGTTGGTTAACCACCCATGCCCACCCTATGCCTTGGCTTGGGCAACCAACAGCATTGTGGCTGCAGGCTGTGATCGGAGAATTGTGGCCTATGGAAAGGAAGGCCATGTGCTACAAACTTTTGATTACAGCCGTAACCCTCAGGAGCGGGAGTTCACCACAGCTGCCGCAAGTCCTGGGGGCCAGTCTGTTGTGTTGGGAAGTTATGACAGGTGGGTCCCTCTCCACGTGCATCTTCTGCCTACTTTCCCTGTGTACACTCTGCTGTAGCCCAGTTAATCTCAAGCAGAGTGGGAGGCTGGATGAGAAGCACGTATATGTTGAAAGAGATCCTCAGGTGTTTTGTTTTTTGTTTTTTGTTTTTTTTAAGATTTTATTTATTTATTTGAGAGAGAGAATGAGACAGAGAGCATGAGAGGGGGGAGGGTCAGAGAGAGAGGCAGACTCCCTGCTGAGCAGGGAGCCCGACGTGGGACTCGATCCAGGGACTCCAGGATCATGACCTGAGCTGAAGGCAGTCGCTTAACCAACTGAGCCACCCAGGCGCCCAGAGATCCTCAGGTTTTAATTCACACACTTCCCTTTTCCTGCTCCCACCATCCGTTGACACCAGGATTTTGTGTCTCCGTGCCTCTCCCTGGGACTCCACAGTGGAATTCATCTCCACTCTCTTTGTATTACCATTGCTTCTTTTCAGACCACTGGCTTAGTGTTTGTCACATTATATTACACTTTGGTTTTTATAGCTATCTGGCTAAATTGAAACGCCCTTGAGAAGAGGGCCTATTCATTTTGTTTTAATCTCCATTGCCTAAAGTAGCATGTAGTACATAATATATGCTTAAGTGTTTGGTGAATGAATGGATGAATGGAGGGATGGATGGATGATGGAACAGTAAATAAACAGCTAGGACCCGGGTCCCCTCATGTCAGCTTTGTCAGCCCTGTCCTTGTATCCCCTTCAATCTCATGTGGGTCTCTTCCTTCCTTTTTCTCTGTTTTCTACCATTTCTCTTTTCTTTTTCCTTATTTCTCTATTGCTAACAGCTCATTTTTCTCACCAGTCATGATCTCCTTTTGTTTTCTCCACTCCCATCACTCTCACCCCATTTTACTTTTGGCTTGATTTTTCCAACTTCCTTCCTTTGAATCTTTTTGTCCTCTCCTATGAGATTCCCTAGGTTGTGTGTTCTCTTTTACTTCCTTTCTTCTCTAATACAGCAAAACTCATTGCCCTCAGTTCCCCACCCATTTCCATTCTTTTGCTCAGCCTCCATCTCTTCTAAAAGCCACCTACTTAATTTCAGACTTAGGGTGCTCAACTGGAGCCCTCGAAGAAGCATCTGGGAAGAGGCAAAGCCCAAGGAGATTGCCAACTTATACACCGTCACTGCCTTGGCCTGGAAACGGGACGGCTCACGACTCTGTGCGGTGTGTTTTACTAGTAATCCCTTTCTGCATGGGTGACTTTCTCCAAACTAGGAAAAATCCAGCCTTATCCTAAAGCACTGTCCCCTGAAACTAGAGTGTCTCTTCCCTTTTGACTCCAACCTAAAAATACGACGTTAAAGGGGCGCCTGGGTGGCTCAGTTGGTTAAGCGACTGCCTTCGGCTCAGGTCATGATCCTGGAGTCCCTGGATCGAGTCCCGCATCGGGCTCCCTGCTCGGCAGGGAGCCTGCTTCTGCCTCTGACCCTCCCCCCTCTCATGTGCTCTCTCTCTCTCATTCTCTCTGTCTCAAATAAATAAATAAAATCTTTAAAAAAAAAAAAAATACGACGTTAAAGGCAGGAAGGAGAAATTCGCACTTTATTGGAAGCCGAAAGAGACAAAGAATTCTGTAGGCAGGGCTCATTTCTCCCTTTCATCCCATCACTATCCTTGAGTCCTGTGATTGCCACCTCTTTCCATCTGGTACTTCCCAAAACTGCCAGCCCTTTTACTGCCAGCTCTTCTCTAGATTCTAGAACCGAGGTTTTGAGGGTGTCTCTAGATATCCTCCCCATGCCTGTTACCTTTTATGCTGTCGCTTTCCCTCCTAGGGCACACTCTGTGGTGGAGTGGAACAGTTTGACTGCTGCCTCCGGAGGAGCATTTACAAGAATAAGTTTGAGTTGACATATGTGGGACCTAGCCAGGTAAGCAGCTGATAGCCTGCTGCACCAAGATCTTGCCAGCGCTCATTCATCCTTGTGATGCTTTCCTACCTTGTGGACACAGCCACAGTGTCAAATTTAACCCCTGGCAGAGCTGTTCTGGAGAACAGAGTGTATTGGGCAACTCTTTGGCAACTTTCCTGCTGTAGCACTTCCAGCTTATTGTAAGAAAAAATTTAAACACCAGACTTAAAGGGTACAGAGATCGCCACTTACAACGTCCTGGTTTAAAACTTCACTACCTGGGGCGCCTAGGTGGTTCAGTCAGTTAAGCGCTGGACTCTTGATTTCAGCTCAGGTCATGATCAGGCTTGTGAGATCAAGCCCCACATAGGGCTCTGCACTGGGTGTGGAGCCTGCTTAAGATACTCTCTCTCCCTCTCCCTCTGCCCCAACCCATATCCCTGTCCCTCTCTAAAACAAAACAAAACAAAAAACAAAAACAAGCAAAACAGAAAAAACTTTACTACCTATATGCTGTCAACTGGGGAGTTTAGGATTACGCGGGTGCATAACATTGCTTTAGGGCCTCTGAACTCACTGTGTATGACATTGCAAGGTAATTTCTTAGTTCCTGAGCCCACTTTTCTCTTTTATCTACCTCTGTCCTCTTTTCCTTCCATTTATTTATTATTCATTGGTCCCTTCATTCTTTCTTTTTGTCTTTTTTTCAGATTTTGTTTACTTATTTGAGAGAGAACACGCGTGCAGGAGCGGAGGGAGGGGCAGAAGGGGAGGGAGTATACTCGGAAGTGGGGCTCAACCTGGGGCTCGATCCCAGGACCCCAAGATCATGACCTGAACCGAAGGCAGATGCTTAACCAACTGAGCTACCCAGGCACCCCCTCTTTTTTTTAAGATTTTATTTTTAAGTAATCTCTACACCCAACGTGGGGCTCAAACCCACAACTGACATCAAGAATTGCATGCTCCTCTGACTGAGCCAGCCAGGCACCCCATTCTTTCATTTTCTGTCCATTCTCTATGCATGAGCACTGTTAGGTATTGAGAACACAAAGATAATTATCTGTTTTATATTGTCCCTTAATCAAGAAGATCATTCTAGCTAAGGAGACAGGTATATGAAATGACAGTATAGTACACCATGGTTAAAGTCATCACAAAGATGTTCACAAGAGGTATAGGAATGTAAAGAAAGTGGTTTTACCCCATATGTATTATGTATTATGAGCATTGAAAGAGATCATCTTTGAAAGCATTTCATAAATAGTAAAGCACTACGTGAATGTGAGGTGTCATTTTTACCAACAATAGCCTAGGCTAGGTGAGGAAACAAGATATTAGCTTTGTTTAACACTGTGGAGGTGGGCAGGGGGCACGGCATGTTCACCCCTCTTTTGGGTTGGGGAAAACCTCGGGGAGCTCAGACTTGTACCTTATCAAGGTGATTGTGAAGAACCTGTCATCGGGGACCCGAGTGGTACTCAAGTCACACTATGGCTATGAAGTGGAAGAGGTGAAAATCCTGGGAAAGGAACGTTACCTGGTGGCCCACACATCAGACACGCTGCTGCTGGGGGACCTGAACACTAATCGCCTTAGTGAGGTAGGAACCACAGATGGGGTGGGGGGGAATGGAGCATCTTGAGTTGCTACTTCAGGGGAGCCAGGTCCCTAGGGGGAAGATCTCTGAGGAAAGCTCTAACATGCTGGTGTTGGGGAGTTGGTGGACCTGGGAGTGAGACCCCAGAGGTTTAGAATCCTGGAATGTGAACCCCCACTGTTGGACTGTTTTTACACCATCTCTCAGAAACCTAGAAACCTAGGGCAGAATCTGACGTAGCACCTCTTTTGTGCAACATCAAGGCCTTCCTAAAGTCAATCTCTCTGCCTCCTACCCTGTCCTTCTTTCAGCGTTGTCTTGGATACTTATCCACATTGTTCCTTATGTCTTCTCCCTCCTTTACAGGTAGCTTGGCAGGGATCTGGTGGCAATGAGAAGTATTTCTTTGAAAATGAAAATGTGAGTAGAGCTTGATTAACCATCATCATCTCAGTAAGCCTCCTTCTAGCTCCTATGTTGGAAGGATGGCAAGTGGCAAGGGGTTGAGGAGAGAGCAGATAAAGAAGGGAGAGTGAGATAGGCACAGGAACAGAATAAAGAGAAAAGTGAGAGTCACTTTGCACTGACAGGACACCTCCATTTGCTACTGTTGGTCTCTTTCTTCATGCAAACTTCCCACCACGTGACAGTTCCATTCATCCCCAGGTGTGCATGATCTTCAATGCTGGAGAGCTAACCCTGGTGGAATATGGGAGTAATGATACCCTGGGTTCTGTACGTACTGAATTCATGAACCCCCACCTCATCAGGTAACCCAACAAGGTTCTCTAAATTTTTTTTTTTTAAAGAGTTTTTATTTATTTATTTGAGAGAGAGAGAATGAGAGAGAGCACATGAGAGGGGGGAGGGTCAGAGGGAGAAGCAGGCTCCCTGCCGAGCAGGGAGCCCAATGCGGGACTCGATCCAGGGACTCCAGGATCATGACCTGAGCCGAAGGCAGTCGCTTAACCAACTGAGCCACCCAGGCGCCCGGTTCTCTAAATTTTTGAAACCCCAAAGAATTCCTTTTTAACTTCTAACTCCTGTATCCTCAAGATTAATCTAAAAACCTCATCCCATATGGTACTTCAGGGCCCTTGATAAACATCTCGATGGCCCAAGCTCATTCTGCCTTACTTCACCCTTCATGTTTCAGTGTCCGTATTAATGAGAGGCGTCAACGAGGAATGGAAGACAATAAGAAATTGGCTTATCTTGTTGATATTAAGACTATTGCTATAGGTGAGTAAAACTCTCTCATAATTCTGATAACAAAACAGATGTTTATAGTACGCTTCCATGTCCCAGGATTGTGTATGGTGGAGAATCCAGGAATCCAAGAGGCACCAGGTAAATGTGTGACCCTGCTCTTACAGAGGATGTGTGAAGTGTTCAAATCCGTGTGTGCGAGTCTGCATCTGGCTATGTAGATACAGATACAGATACACTCTTACATATATCGGCCTGTCCATATAATTATTTGTGTTCTCTGGGCATGTATCTTGGGGCTGGAAATTGTGAATTGTAGAGAGGAACCATTAGTAAATTTATGAATTTTCCTCTTTAGACTTCATAGGATAATGGACTATTTGAACCGAGAGGGGACTTATTTTCTGTAGTTTGTCATTAGTAGCCACTGATGACAAACTTTATTTGAATTTCACAAGTGTTCACATAAATAAATAAATCTTATTTTATATATTAATAGTTAACTCTGTATCATGAAATGTTTCAAGCAGAGAAAAATGTATATAGAATAGCATAGTATTCCCTACAAAGTATAGAGAATAGTATATCCGTATAGTGTAGTTTGTTAAGAACAAGGGTCTGGAGTCAAACCTCCCAACTTCTGCAATTATACCCATGTGGTCTTAGGTAAGTGTCTTAACCTTTCTGTATCTCAATTCCCTCATCCACAAAATGGGGATAAAAATAGTACCTACCTTATATGAAAAGCACTTAGACTAATGTCTGGCACATAATAAGCACTTAATAAATGTTAGCTATTAATAATACTATTATTAGTTGCATATTCATACCTAGTTCTATCATGTCCTGACCTTTCATATATTTACTTTGGATCTTTTATCTCTCCTCTTACTGAGGGACGTTTAAGTTGTTGGTTTTTCACTGTTTCCAGTGTTTCGGTTCTCTAAGGTTTATACCTAGAGTGGAACTGCTGAATCATAGAAGAGGTACATCTGCAACTTCACTAAATATTTCCAAATTGCTCTCCAAAGAGATTGTACCAATTTACATTCCCACCAGCAGTTAGAGGTCCCAGTGTTCTGCATCCTCTGCAATACTTGAAATTGCTTGACTTCATAATTTGGCTCACTCTGACGTATGTGAAATAATATCTCATCATATTAGTTTTTGTTTGTTCATTTGTTTATTGGCCGCTTGGATTTCTTCTGCTGCTTATTGCCAGTTCTTATCCCTTGCCTATTTTTAAAATCAGGCTGTCTTTTCCTTATTGACTTAAAGGAGTTCTCTGTATGTGTGTATCTAGCCTTTGATGGTCATTTGTATTGCGGATATTTTGTCTCAGCCTCTTTTAGTGTTCAGACATTTTTAATTTTAATGTAGTTCATTTAATCACTTTTAAGTAGGTTTGTAATTTTTGAGGTCTCATTTAAGAAGTTTCCCTGGGGCACCTGGCTGGCTCAGTCAGAGGAGCATGCGACTCTTGATCTCAGGGTCATGAGTTTGAGCCCCAAGTTGGGTGTAGAGATTACGTAAATAAATAAAACTTTAAAAAAAGAAAAAGTTTCCTACTCCCTCTTATATCTTAATATTTTTAAAGTTTGCTTTTTATCTGGAATTTTTGTGCATAATGTGGGTATGGATCATATTTAATTTTTTTCCGTATTTAACAACTTACTGGAAATCCATTCTGTGCTCACTAATTTGTCATGTCACCTCTTATCAATCAAGTTTCCAAATACATATGGGTCTATTCTTAGGTTACTTTTACATTTCATGAGTTTTATATTTCATATCAGATTGCTGAGCTCAGAAATGTAAGTGTCTGTAATGGAAATAATAAAGTCTGGTGGCCCGTGCTCCAGTGGCAATAATGAGCTGTGAGACTTTGGACAAGTCACTACACTCCATAGGGCTCATCTTCAATAGTATATAAAATGACAGAATTCTTCTCTTAACCTTTTTTGGTTACCGGCCCCTTTCAATGTCTAATTAAAATCATAGATCATATCCCAGAAGAAAATACATAAACATATACTTTTGTATATAATTTCAGGGTGTTCACAGAAATAGGGTCCCCACAGTTCTAGTATTCTATGATTCTACTTATAATTCGGGACATTAAAACATGGCTTTATCATTTTGCTTTTTAATTAAAGGAAATTTCATTTTTAAGTTGGTCTTCCCAGTTGTAGACATTAGCTGGCGTTTGGTCTTTAGCTTCAGCACGTATGACAAAGGTAGGACATTGCGCATTGGTAACGTATACAAATGAGAGTTGTGAATGGGCTGTGTTCAAGAGACTCCCTGAAAGCATCCTAGCCAATCCAAAGTGGTCTAAGTGTGAGCATATCTTATATTTTCAACAAAATTCATACCAAACTGAAATACACATCCTCAGCACACTCAGCCTAACTTTAGTCAGAGGTTCCTCCTGTTTGGTCTGTGTGCTTTCTCCACTGTTTGCCCCTCGTGCTCTGACATCATAGGCACTCAAAGTGCAGGTAACTCCTTGGAGCAGATATGTTCATCAAGGTCATTTCATCCATCAGCTTTCTCTCAGGGGTGTGCTGGAATTGGGGCTCTTCCTTAATGTGCTCAGTGCTGCCTTCCAGAGGATTTCGTGAGTAACGGAAGCCAGTTGCTCTGATCTGTTCTGACCTGCTATGAGACAACCCCAAGAGTCCCAGAGAGGAATCACATTTCTTGATGGACCTAGACCTTTTGAGTTAACTACAGAGTTAAACAAAACCTCTACAGTTTTAGTAGAAATCTAGTATTGTAAGCATCTTAGCAAAATTATGTCGTATTCCTCATACTCTAGACTGAGCCCAACATATGATTGAAGGCAAGACTTGGGCAGCCGGCCTCGTGGCCTGTATATGATTATGTGGAATCTGTCTCCTTAACCCTGTCTCCTTTACTTTGTAGTGGATCTGATTGGTGGCTACAACATTGGCACCATCAGCCACGAGAGCCGTGTGGATTGGCTGGAACTTAATGAAACTGGGCATAAGCTTCTATTCAGGGACCGGAAACTTCGTGTAAGGCCTTAGCCATTGAGTCATCCGTACAGGATGTGGTACTTAGTACCTACTACCAGAGATTGCGGGGGGGCGGGGGGGGCAGGATGGGACATAATTTCTTGGTGTGCTATGCCTTTAACATAGCAAAAGGCACAGAAGAATCAACACTGTGTCTGCTGTCATAGCCCATCCTGTATTACCTCTAAGGAGATGGTATCACGATGGCACCAGAGTCAAGAGGGGAGTTTGGGAGCTGATTTCTCTTTTACTATTCACAAGTCTCTGCCCTCATGAAACTGCCTCACCCCCACATGCCTAGCTGGCCTTTACCCACACCTGTTCCAGTGTTCCTCAGCTACACTTACCTGACAGCATAAAAGCTGGCCTGAGGACAGTCTCCCCCAAGCCCCTTATTGACTCTGATCTCAATATGGTATCACCAAAGAGCTCAGCCTCAAGGGCAAAGAGACTATCTGGTGATTTTTCATTTCATTTTCATTGTGATGTGAAAGCCACACCGCAAATTTCCAGACCATTTAATGTGCCTGGTGGCCTTACTTTTGTAATCCAGTCTGGCAGCTCTGGCCCAGAGTTACTCTAAGGATGAAAGTCTGACCTTCACCTAACTTAAATTTCTGGGTGTAGCTCTTTGCTCACTTGGTCATCTCTTACTGGCCAGAGTCAGGATATACCAAGTCAACATAAACTTCAAGTGTTGATGGTTGGTAAGCTTTGAAATTCAGTATCTGCCTGACTGGTGGGTCAGTTGGCCACATTTCACCATTAGAGAAATGGTCAAGATCAGAAGACACCCCATAGCCCCTTCTAATTGTGCTGTCTACCTCTTCTTTCTTCAGTTACATCTATACGATATTGAAAGCTGCGCTAAGACAATGATCCTCAACTTCTGCTCCTACGTGCAGTGGGTTCCAGGAAGTGATGTGCTGGTAGCTCAGAACCGAAACAGCTTGTGTGTGTGGTACAACATTGAGGCACCTGAGAGGGTCACCACGTCCTCTATTAGGGTACGTCGGCACCAGGGTACCTCAGACAAAGTGGCAAACTCATCAGTTAGGGCCCTGAGGAAGCTCCAGCGGTTATTTGGTTTTCTCTGTCCCACCACCTATCATGTCTGTGATAGAGTTGGCAAGTAAAGCTTCGATCCTTCCCCACAATGGCCTAGGTCCCAAAACCATCCTTGTTCAGATTCCTGACACTGTATTAGGTCCTTGGAACGTGCCTCTCTGTTACAGTGGCCCTGGGAATTCACCAGGTCATAGTGAGTTCTCTTAATCTGGAAGAGCACCCCTAGGAGGGGCCGTTCTGTGTCAGTTCCTGTGTGTGGATTCTCTGTTGTAAGCCATTCAGAGCTCCTTTTTTATCAGACTGAAAATCAGCCACTCTCCTATCCTGCCGGCATCACGTACATTCCAGTGATCTTCCAAAATCTGGGAGGATCCCGTGCAAACAAGAGAGGCCCCTGTGCTAGGGTAGGATGACTGGTGTGGGTAGAGAGCACAGGATAGTTTCTTTTTTTTTTTTTTTTTTAAAGATTTTATTTATTTATCTGAGACAGAGAGAATGAGAGAGACAGAGAGCACATGAGAGGGGGGAGGGTCAGAGGGAGAAGCAGACTCCCTGCCGAGCAGGGAGCCCGATGCGGGACTCGATCCAGGGACTCCAGGATCATGACCTGAGCCGAAGGCAGTCGCTTAACCAACTGAGCCACCCAGGCGCCCAGGATAGTTTCTTTTGGTCCTTTTTCTATATCTCTTTTTCCTCCTCTCTTACCTCATTTTAGACTAATTAAGTTTGGGTTTGGGGGTTGTTTTGTCCTTTTTTAAAACACCATTTTTCACTTTTTTGCTTTGGAGGTTATACATTTGATTCCTATAGTGATTACCCTCTGAAGTTTACCATTTCCTTAAATTAATAGTCTCAAGTTATTTAGCATCAGATCCCCCGGCAGATGATACAAGGACCTTAACTTTGATTACGTCCCCTTTACCATTATTGTCCAGTGTTTTGTTATCCCCAAAGCGAGACATTATTCTTATACACAGCCAGAATTTGTTTACATTTCCCATCATGGTGCCAGTTTCTCTGTTCACTTTTTCTTTTTGCATTGCTGATCTTCCCTCTGGAGTTATTTTTCTTCTCCTTGAGGGAAAGTGTTTTAAAGATAAATGCTCAGTTTCTGAAAATTACTGAAATGGAATTATCTGAAAATGTTTTTATTTGGCCTGTTCTTGAAAGATACTTGGACTCCGTTCCCATTTCTAGATTGACAGTTTTTCTTAGACTTTCACATATACTGTCCCATTGACTGACTTCTTTAGTTCTGAGTTTATTAACAGCCCCTTCTGTTGTCTTGTTGTTGTTTTTTTTAAGATTTTATTTATTTGAGAGAGCAGGAGCAGGGGGAGGGGCAGAGGGAGAAGCAGACTCCCCACTGAGCAGGGAGGGATGTGGGGCTCAGTCCCATAACTGGGATCATGACCAGAGCCTAAGGCAGACACTTACCCAACTGAGCCACCCAGGTGCCCTGTCTTGTTGCTTTTAAAGTCTTCTTTTTCGGGTGCCTGGGTGGCTCAGATGGTTAGGCGTCTGCCTTCGGCTCAGGTCATGATCCCAGGGTCTTGGGATCGAGTCCCATATCGGGCTCCCGGCTCGGCGGGGAGCCTGCTTCTCCCTCTGACCCTCTCCCCTCTCATGCTGTTTCTCTCTCGCTTGCTCTCTAAAAAATAAATAAAAAATCTTTAAAAAAATAAAAATAAAAAAATAAAGTCTTCTTTTTCTTCAGCATTCGGAAGCTTCACTACAATATGTCTGCATATAAATGTCCTTTTACTTATCGTGCTTGGTGTATATGCGTGTGTGTGTGTGTATGGGGGGGGGGCGCATCTGCCAGGACACGTCATTCCTCAGCCATGAGCTCTTCAAATGTTGCTGCTTCTCTCGAACTCTCTAGTCTCACCCTCAGGATTCTAATTAGGCATGTGTTCCATTTCTTGTCCTGTCTCTGTGCCTCTGTAACCTCTTATTCTTCCTTTCTCCTTCTTGCTCCATGCTGCATTCGGGGTAATTCCTTAAGAAACATCTTGCAAGTCAGGGGTTCGCTTTCACCATTGTCTCCTCTGCTATTGAAACCACCCACTGAGTTTTTTTCACTTCAAATATTGAATTTTTCACATAATTTTATTTGGTTCTTTCTCCAGTCTGCCTGGTCATTTTCTAGTAAATGTGCTGCCGAAGTGAGTACAACCTGGCTATTTTTTGTAGTCTCTTGTCTCTTGTTTAATTTTTCACTCCATCTTGTAGGTCTTTAAACATTTTACACTTATTTTATATTCCATAACTGTTTTTTTCATAACTGTTATTTTTAATATTGGAAATCCTTGGAGGTCCAAAAGTGCTGTAGTTATTATTTACTGCTTTATGGTGGTTAACTTATATTTTGGTACTTTTTTTTTTAATTGGGGCTCATGTTACATTGAATATAATCTTTTAGAATCTCAAGGGCCTAACATGGGCATGTTTTCCTCCAGAGATGATTAGTGTTTGCTTCTGCAGGAATCAGGCATATTAATGACTTTTGTTCCCTTTCTTAAAGAGACGATCCCAGATTTCATGACTGAGGGATTCTCAGATTCGCCCCCTCATCCTGCTGGAGGATCCCTGATTTATTCGCCCACTACTGTGTTTGCCATCAGGGAAACTGTACCCTTTCTGCTTGCTCTCCTGTTTTTTTCCTGCTCAGGTTTTAGCTTCCTTCCTTCCTTCCTTCCTTCCTTCCTTCCTTCCTTCCTTCCTCCCTCCCTCCCTCCCTCCCTCCCTCCCTCCCTCCTGTGGGAGACTAGGAAGCATGCCTAGTGATTTCTTCAGGTGAACTCAGCAACGAATGCGTTAAAAAGTACGTCCCAGGTAGAAGTTGTATTTAACAGAAGGACTCAAGCAGGAAGAAGTGGATGCACACATTGTCACTTTACCTCCAGGCATTAGTGCCGCAAAGCTCTGAGTGTACTTTAACCCGAAGGCATTAGCATAGCGAAGGAATTCATACCTGCTTGAAAGGAACTACATGTTAGGCAACCAAGGGCCGCTGTAATTCCCCCGGTGTGTGAGCGCTAGGGTTGGGTAAGGGTGGGTCTGTTCTGCAATGGAGTCAATGGAAACACTAACCTGGAATTCGGTGGGTGGGGATTGAAATTTTACAGGGCGATGTGGTAGGTCTGGAGCGGGGCGGGGGGAAGACCGAGGTGATGGTGACCGAAGGTGTGACTACGGTTGCCTACACGCTGGACGAGGGCCTGATCGAGTTTGGAACAGCCATTGATGACGGCAACTACAGCCGGTGAGGGGCTGGGCTGATACCCCGGGAGGTGGTGGGAGAGTCCGGTTCTGAGGCGGGAGGACCTCGGATGGGCCGGACAACTGGCCACGTCGCCCGCGGCTGCATCACCAGTATTCCTCTGCGTCCTGCTGACCCTGGACTCCTGCTTTCCTTCCTTCTCTCTTCAGGGCCACAGCCTTCTTGGAGACTCTGGAAATGACCCCAGAAACAGAGGCAATGTGGAAAACCTTGAGCAGACTGGCGCTCGAGGCACGGCAGCTGCACATCGCCGAGAGGTGAGGCAGACCAGAACTGAGGTGCCGGGCAGCTAGAAAGGACAGCCGCTCCTCCCAGTGCTAAGGCACCGCTCCCCTCCGGTGCCAACAGATGTCTTAGAACCCGTCCAAACATTCTTCCATCCCAGGTTATAGGAGTTCTCTTGTTTTTGCTTCCCTTTCTTGTAAGTAGGTGCCCCTCAGAGTTTTAACACCCATACCGCCCAATCTGTGTGTTGTGTATTTCCGAATGTGGTATAGGAGTATAGTTAGTAGGACAAACTCAGGACTCCAGACTCTCTGAGTTATCTTGGCTCCATTTACCAGCTTGTATAACCGTAGGTTAAGTGAACCTTTCCAAGCCTTGGGGTTTCTCGATTTCCCTTCCGTAAAGTGGGAGTAATAATAGAATTTACCCCCTAGGGCGGTCAAGAGGAACTGTGGGAGCAGTGAAGAAAGTGGGAGATTCTAAGTGCTCAGTGAACATCAACTGCTGCTGTTTTGCCAGGAGTCCTCAGCTCCCTCCTTTCTCATGCCCCCAGAGCTAGATGACCCGCTCGTCCTAGGGCCCTGACCCAGCGTCTTCAGCACATGTCCTGAAGCCCTTACTGCCCAGCCCTACTGTCTCCACCCTAGAACAGACCACACCTCTCTCTACCTGCAGTGTCCCAGAAGCCTCTTAGTCTCACTCATACTGTTCTTACACCCTACCATCCATTCAGCCCATAATGGCTGAGATCATTTTTTAAACCATAAATTAGATTGTCACTTTTTTGCTCAGAACCTTCCAGCAGCTTACTGTTCTCCTTAGTATAAGATCCATAGTCTTTGCCATGTCCTAAGGCCCTATGATATTTGGCCTCTGCTTCCTTCATATACCAGGTACCTACTTGCCCATGTCTCCAGCCACACTGGCATCCTTTGGGCCCTTTGAGCATCTCAAACTCCCTCCTGCTGTGACACCTTACACGCGGTATTCCCTCTGCCTGGAATAATTTTTTCCCATCTTGTGGAACTGACTTTTTCTTGTATTTAGGTCTTGGCTCAAATGTCAGCTCCTCAGATAGGCGTTCTCTGACTACCAACTTAACTAATCCCCTCCATTACTGTCTGTATGTACTATCACACTATTTTATTTTACTTTTCATTCTCTGAAATATCTTTGTTTGCTTACTAATTATTTGTTTCCACTAGAAAGTAAGTCCCCTGAGAGCAAGGCCCTCATCTGTCTTATCCCCTTGTGTCTCTAGTGGCAAAAACAGTGCCTGGCGCATAATCGATGCTCAGTATATATCTGCTGAGCCAACGAATTCACGATGATCCTATAGTAATACTGCTGTTACTATGATTGCTTCCATACTCTAGGTGCTTTTCTGCTTTGGGCCATGTAGCAAAAGCTCGATTCCTGCATGAAACCAATGAGATTGCAGATCAAGTGTCTCGGGAATATGCAAGTATTATCCTCCTGAATTATTCAGTCTCTCAAGCTGAGGTTTCTCTTCACGCTCCGTCCCGTGATCCCTGGCTCTCCAGCCATGGCTCGTGTGCTCTATTCTGCCCACCCCACCTCCATCCTCAAGTCAGACCACTCTGGAATTGCCTGCCAAACCTCATCCTCTAAGCCCCATGAAGGTTTTCAGCTTTCCAGTCTTTTCGCTTCCTCGTCTCTGTGGCCTTCCTGTCTAAGCTCACACAGACAGAATGGCTCCTGCAGCACCAACAGAATAAGCAGAACCTTCTTCCTCCCCACAGGGTGGAGAAGGAACAGACTTTTACCAGGTCCGAGCACGCCTAGCCATGCTGGAGAAGAACTACAAGCTGGCTGAAATGATCTTCTTGGAACAGGTGATGGGAGCAGAGGGACCAGACTGAAGAGGGGAGCAGGGCGGGAGGGGCAGTGAGGCAAACTGAGGGGAGGAAAGAGCGCTGGGAGAGAGCACTTGGAAAGGTTTATGCAGTTAACGGCACTCCTTACTTCCCCTTCTGCATTAGTCCTTACGGTTATGTCCTTCTTTCATAAATTATCTGCTGCCTCCCCCGTACTCCCGCCTGTCCTGGCGCTTCTTGCACACACAGGCAGATCCGGGTTTGTGGGGCCTGAAGCTTATACAATTTGAGGAGCCCTCTTTAAGAAAAAATGCCTTGGAAGGGGCCTATGCAGATAAGGTGCCCTGAGGCTTAAGCTGCTTCTACTTTCATAATAAATCCACCACTGCTTGTGTGTAAGTAAAGGGTGAGGCTTTCAGGCCACATGGGCTGGCATCGTAGCGAGGCTGAGGACAGCCTGCTGATTCCTGATCCTCCTGTATCTTCTTGGTGTCCCTCTTTCCCCTGCCCGGGTTCCCCTAGAATGCCGTTGAGGAGGCCATGGACATGTACCAAGAGCTGCACCGTTGGGATGAGTGTATCGCAGTGGCTCAGGCCAAGGTACTACCAGTTCTGTCTTCTCCATGGTGCTCACAGCTCGGTTCCACCAATATCAGAAGCCTCCTCTTACCAAGGAGGCTATAGGAACTGGAACAGGGTTGGGGCTGGGAGTTAGGACATTGGAGACCGGGAGGCTTTCCATTGTTACAGTGGGATTGGAGAAGCTTGGGAAGCAGCAGGGCAGGAAGGAGGGATGTGACTTCTCTTGCCTCTATTGCGTGTCCAGGGGCACCCGGCCCTGGAGAAGCTGCGCCGGGGTTACTACCAGTGGCTGATGGACACACAGCAAGAGGAGCGAGCCGGTGAACTACAGGAGAGCCAGGGGGATGGCCTAGCAGCCATCAGCCTCTACCTCAAAGCTGGGCTCCCTGCCAAAGCTGCTCGACTGGTGCTGGCCCGGGAAGAACTGCTGGCTGACACCGAGCTGGTAGAACACATCACTGCAGCCCTTATCAAGGGGGAGCTGTATGAAAGGGTAGGCCTGGCTTCCCACTCCTGTCCCTCATCGCCAGGACTCAGTGCCCCCTCCTACCCAGAGGAGGCCTGGAGTGCATGGCCCCCCCAGCACCGGTGGCTGGGCTGATCCTCGATTCTTTGTGCAGCAGGGCTAGCGTTGTAGTCACGTGCTATGTGTCAACAGGCAGGTGATCTCTTTGAGAAGATTCGAAACCCACAGCGGGCCCTGGAGTGCTACTGTAAAGGCAGCGCGTTCATGAAAGGTACTATCACCGACAGCCCAGCCTTCCCTGCACCTGTTTGTGCATCTCTTCGGGTTGACCAGCTCAGTTCTCCATTCCTCCACTTCTCACCTATTTTCCATACCCCATTTCCCTGTCTTACTTTTCCTGAGTCCCATCCCTGGAAGTCTTAGCTGAGTGCCTTCTCTGTCCCTGGCAGCGGTGGAGCTGGCTCGACTGGCATTCCCAGTGGAAGTGGTGAGACTGGAAGAGGCGTGGGGGGATCATCTGGTGCAGCAGAAGCAGCTCGATGCAGCCATTAATCACTACATTGAAGCCAGGTAGAGGGGTGCAAAGGAGATTGGGCATGAGGTCCAAGGTAATGGGGCAAGTAAGGGCGCCAAGGCCTACAACAGAGATGGCAAAATGCAGGTTGGAGTAGGCGTGAGGTGTGTCCCTGCCTCTGTCTCCCTCCCTCTTGTGCGCACACACGGATGCCTTTCCCAACTATGCCAGGTGCTCCATTAAGGCGGTGGACGCTGCCCTGGGCGCCCGTCAGTGGAAGAAAGCCATTTATATATTAGATCTCCAGGACCAGAGCACTGCATCCAAATACTACCCCCGCGTGGCCCAGCACTATGCAGCTCTGCAGGAGTATGAGGTGAGGAGAGTCCCTTCCTGGAGCCAGAAGCAACGCAGTACAGGCTAACGAGGAGAACCCAGAGCAGGGAGTGGGGGGCCCCTCACCAAATCCTTCCTTCTGGGGCCCAGCAGCACCAGCCATCTGGAGTGAGAAGAAAGCAGCTTGCTCCCCTTATTTCATGCCAGCGTGACACAGACCCCTCTCCCAGATCTATGAAGCCAGTCTCCAGCTCTCTTCCTATGTAACTCCATCAGAGTTCCAACAGAGAATTGCCTTGTGTTGCAGAAATGCAAGGTCCTTTTAAACTGCCATTGTATTGTCCCCATTCTGGTGTTTTGTTTGTTTTTTTCCAAAACAGTGGAAGGTGTGAGACACCACAGCCCTCTTTCCTTCTCTGTTGTAGACTAACAGTCTCCCTGGCTCTCCTCCGTCCCGGCTGAGGTTTGCTCTTCCCCCTGCAGGCCGCTTTAACTCTCTTGCTCTTGGCCTTCTGTATCTACCTCTCTCAACCACAGATTGCTGAGGAGCTCTACATTAAGGGAGACCGCACAAAAGATGCAATAGACATGTATACTCAGGCTGGCCGCTGGGAGCAAGCCCACAAGGTAAAGAGCGGGGTGGAATTCCTCAGAGAATTCTACCTCTCTGGGGGTGTTGCCACTTTCCCTGGGCTCTGATCTCCCCCCTTCAGCCCTTCCGTGAAAGCCGAGAAGGAGTACCAAAATAAGAGTCTGGAGAACTTTGATCCCTAGCCACAGGGAGAGGCAAGGATGAAGAGGCCCTCGTTCCCAAACCTGTAATCCCGAAGCGAGCAGAAGGGTTTGGGAGCTGGGGAGTCCCAAATACCCCTCCCCAAGCTCTAGTCACAGTGGCAACTTCATTCCACGCCTGCACCCAGAACCCGGGGGGTACAGTGGGAGCGGGAATGGGTGCCCCAGCACAGGGCACCTCTGGCCTTCCTGCCTGAGCGGAATATAGTCCTGACTTTGCTCCGTATGGACTTGGGATTCCCTGGACTGCCCAGGAAAGCAGCAGCATGCAAACTCCTACGGTTGCTGGGAGGGTTCAGAGTTGCTGAGAAAACAGGCAGCCCCCCAAGCCCCGCTTCCCCGGCCACTCCGCATTTCCCTCTGCTGCCCTTGGAACCCGGCGCCCGAGATGCTCAGGCTCTGTGTGTCTGCACAGCTGGCCACGAAGTGCATGAGGCCAGAAGACGTGTCGGTGCTGTACGTCACCCAGGCTCAGGAGCTGGAGAAGCAGGGCAAGTACCGTGAGGCGGAAAGGTGAGCTGCGGCCCTGGAGGAGGTGTGGAGGGCGACGGGGCGTCAGGGCTGCAGGCAGGGCTGGCGCTGAGGGATCTCTTGGGAATGACTGTAGGGGCAGGAATCTGGGTCTAGGAGGCCCCGGGTGTATGTCCCCTCCCCAGGCTCTATGTGACAGTGGAAGAGCCTGATCTTGCCATCACCATGTTCAAAAAGCACAAGCTGTATGATGATATGATCCGCCTGGTAGGGAAGCACCACCCAGATCTCCTCAGTGACACACATCTGCACCTGGGCAAGGTGAGCCCTTCTTCTGTCTCGGCCCTCTCTTCTCCAAGCAGCCTCCGTGTCTGCCTCGCTCCATCCTGACCCTCCTTTCCCCAGGAGCTGGAGGCTGAAGGCCGACTGCAGGAGGCTGAGTATCACTACCTCGAGGCTCAGGAGTGGAAGGCGACGGTGAACATGTACCGGTCCAATGGGCTTTGGGAGGAGGCCTACCGGGTAAGGAGCCCAGGTCACACTGGGGATATGTCATCCCTCTTTCCCACTCTGAAGTGACTCATTCTGAACTGGTTGCGGTATCTTTGAAAAATGTCCGCACTGATAGGCAAAATTTCACGTACGGTATGAAGGGTCTGTGGGCTATCTGAAGTCCATGCTTGGACCCTCAGCAGGTTAGTAGACCCCGAAACTTAGCCCTCTCCCTGTTCTAGTAGAAGGACCTGACCCTTGTCAAAGCTGAAGTCAGGTCCCAGGGGAGGCGGGAGCAGCCATGTGGCCCTGCGTGGAAGGATTGCCAGATGGCTTTGCTTCACAGGTGGCCAAGGCTCACGGGGGAACTACTGCCCACAAACACGTGGCCTATCTGTGGGCAAAGAGCCTGGGAGGAGAGTCTGCAGTTAGACTGCTTAATAAGCTGGGACTCCTGGAAGCTGCCATTGACCACGCCGCTGACAACTGGTGAGGCCCTAAGGCTTCTCTCCATGGGCCCCGTTCCAGACAGAGCCTCTAGATAGACAAGAAAAATTGCTGTGTAGCTAAGAAGCGTTTCTAAAAACTGAGGCAGGAGTGAAGAAATCCTTGGAAGAACTTGATGGAGAGGCAAGAATGAATCAGTAGTCTGCCCCCGGGGGCTCAGAACAGTGTTTAATCTGTAGCTGTTCTAAGGAGATGATGGAAAGAGAGCATTTTTTTTTTCTTCTTTTTAAGTAATCACTACGCCCAGGGTGCAGCTTGAACTCACAACCCCAAGATCAAGGGTCACTCATTCTCCCAACTGAGCCGGCCAGGTGCCCCAGAGAGGACAGCTTTTAAAGCTAAGGTGCACTGAGCCAGTAGCTTACTTTTGAGTAATGGAAGTGTGATTCTGTTAAATGCAAAAAGAGCTTTTCTTCAGCAAATGTGTATTACAAAGACCAGTAATAATCCTACATTGAGTCAGATTGCTAAGGGTAGTCTTACTGTTTTTGAGAGACCCTTTTTTTCTGCTAGTGTAGATGTGGCTCAGGAGGAGGTGGTGAAGAACCAGGCACCCTTGCTCCCCAGGCAGAGTAGTGCTGTGAGGCTCACCACAGTCCCCTGCCTCGTGCCCATCCCACTCCTTCATGTCCACTGGTCACAGGAAGCACAGGCTTTTCCAAGTGTCCCCTGATCCACGTCTTCCTTTATGTGTCTGTGTGCTTCTGTGTCACTTCATACGGATTGTCTTTTTTTTTTTTTTTTAAGATTTTATTTATTTATTTAACACAGAGAGACAGAGAGGGAACACAAGCAGGGGGAGTGTGAGAGGGAGAAGCAGGCTTCCCGCTGAGCAGGGAGCCCGATGCGGGTCTCGATCCCAGGACTCTGGGATCATGACCTGAGCTGAAGGCAGACGCTTAACAACTGAGCCACCCAGGCGCCCCGCGGATTGTCTTCTTAATCTGTCCTTTTTCCTCCCCCCGTCATTGCCCTTTCTGTTTTCTCTTGCCCTGTTTCTCCTCTTGTCTTATAAAATTACTGAGTAGACAAACCTTATCTACACCTTCCATTTTAGCTCATTTGAATTTGCTTTTGAACTCTCTCGGCTGGCCCTCAAGCACAAAACCCCTGAGATACATCTCCGATACGCTATGTACCTGGAGGATGAGGTATGGATGTGATCCTTCTCCATTGCTTTTGACCTTGACCTCCTCCTGTCTCATGGCTGCCATGATGGCAATCTGCTTATCATGTGTGGCTGCCCTTCTGTCCCTATAGGGTAAATTTGAAGGGGCTGAAGCTGAATTCATCAGGGCTGGTAAACCCAAGGAAGCAGTCCTCATGTGAGTTACCCATAAATTCCATACTCCTGCCCTCCCAAGTGCAGCCCCAGGACCTGGCATTGTCACCTTCACCTTCATCTGCACCTAGTACCAATAAATTTCCTACCCCCTCAGTGACATGGCTGTTTGCCTCCCACTGTTGAGGCCTCAGTCCTGTACTTAGCCTCTTCTGTGTCCTCATCTGGGAGCAGGTTTGTCCATAACCAGGACTGGGAGGCAGCTCAGCGTGTGGCCGAGGCCCACGATCCTGACAGCGTCGCCGAGGTGCTTATGGGGCAGGCCCGGGAGGCCTTGGAGGAGAAGGACTTTCAGAAAGCAGAAGGACTGCTACTTCGGGCCCAGAGACCGGGCCTGGCCCTCAGTTATTATAAGGTAGGGCACCGGATTCAGGGCCATGAGGGGAGGGTGAGAGGGTATGGGATCCCACAGAGCACTACACTAACCCCCCGGCTACTGGGAAAGATCCAGGGAGTGAGCATTGGGGCGGGCGGCAGGGAAAGAGACAAGAAGGAGAAGAGCGGTCCAAGGACCTAGCGACCAGTGGCCCATAGTACGCAGCACCTGTGTGGCAGTGGGAAGCTGTCATGCCTGCCTCTGCCTTCCTGATCGCTGGAAATCTGAGCAGGAGGCTGGACTGTGGAGTGATGCCCTGCGGATCTGCAAGGACTACATGCCGGGCCAGCTGGAGGCTCTGCAGGAAGAGTATGAGCGGGAAGCCACCAAGAAGGGGGCCAGGTATGAAGCCAGGAGGCAGCAAGTGTCGGCAGGGCTGGAGGGTGGCTCACAAGGTATACACAGGGTAGGCCGCGCTGCCCATCCTGTTGCTGGTCACGTGTACTCCCATCTCCTCAGGGGCATGGAGGGGCTAGTGGACCAAGCTCGACAGTGGGAGCAGGCTGGAGAGTACAGCCGTGCAGTCGACTGCTACCTCAAGGTGCGGGACTCAGGCGGCAGCAGCAGCCTGGTGGAAAAGTGCTGGATGAAGGTGAGGCCTGCCACACCCTTCCTGGCCCTCCGCTTCCCGGACCGCCCTCACACCCAGCGTCCCTCTTCAGACATTCCTCTTTCCTCTTCTGCCTCTCGTTTTCACTCAGGCAGCAGGCATCTGCTGAGTGCTTGCTAGATGCGAGAGCCAGAACCTCTGAAGGCTTTAAGAGGGGCTGTAAGGCAGAACCCTAACAGCCAGAAATTGGGGGAAGTTAGACCAACGTGGCTCAACTAATTGTGTATCTCAGTGAAAACTAAAGGATGTGATTTGAGGTGGAGTTCAGAGAAGCCCTCTATGGGCTGGAGGGGTCAAGGAGGCTTGAGGGAGAAGGTTGGCCTAGGACCAGAGCTGGAAGGGCAAATCCAGAGCCCAGAGCTGGGGCCAGATGGAGGCCATGAAGAAAGCAGAGGCTCCTCCTCTATACAGGAGCTCCTGAAAAGAAGCATCTAGCAGATTAAGCTAAGCCAGTATGTTTCATCAATTCCTAAGCAAATACATAATCACATTTTACTATCTTAGAAATTGGGTTGCATGTGAAGTTTTAAATGAGGTTATCTTCGGCACCTGGGTGGCTCAGTCGGTTAAGTGCCTGACTCTTGATTTCGGCTCAGGTCATGATCTCAGGGTTGTGAGATCTAGTTCTGCATTGGGCTCTGCGCTGGGCGTGGAATCTGCTTGAGATTCTCTCTCCTTCTCCCTCTGCCCCTCCCAACTCGTGCTCTCTCTCTAAAACAAAAAATAAATGAGGCATCTTTGATTCAGAGAAATATGGTATTAGGAGTTGTCAAGGGGGTGAGATTGATCAGCTCCCTAAGTAAAATGTTGGTGCAGTGATGACCCTGCAGAATTCCCCTCGGGTTTCAGAGGCCTTGTAATTGAATAGCCCCTAGTAGTTGGGGTGGGGGGGGGGGGGGGAGGAAGTAGAAAGAAGGACTGATGGTTATGCAAATTTAGCAAATTTAGTCAGCAAGTGTTTATGAAGCATCTGTTATGTTTTACTCTGGAGCATTGTCTTTTGGCATCTGTACATGACTATACCTTCTTGAGATTAGTCAACTTCCCGGATGGGACACTTGAAGCTTTGAAGGGTTTGACAGGTAAGAAAATGAGGCAAGAATAGGTGGGGAAGAGACCAGGAGGATTTAGCACATAGACTGTAGCTAAAACAGACCATGTATGTGGAAATTAAAATTTGATGAGGATGTCAACATCACAGTGGAAAGAGTAAACTTATAGAATGCTCAGGTTTGTAGAATTACTGAGTTTTAGGGTTGGAAGTTATCTCCAAGGTCATCTAGACCAGCACTGTCCAAAAGAAATACAATGCAAGTCACAAAGGTAAGTCATACATGAAAGTTTAAAATTTCCTAGTAGCTGCATTCAAATAAGTAAAAAGAAATACAAGAAAATAATTATATTTTACCTAATCAAATATATCTAAACTCGAAATTTCAACATATAATCAATATTTTCTTGGTTGATTTTTTTTTTTTTTTTGACAGAGACATAGCGAGAGAGGGAACACAAGCAGGGGGAGTGGGAGAGGGAGAAGCAGGCCTCCCATGGAGCAAGGAGCCCGATGCGGGGCTCTATCCCAGGACCCCGGGATCATGACCTGAGCTGAAGGCAGATGCCCAACGACTGAGCCACCCAGGCGCCCCTGGTTGATTTTTTTTTGAAAATTTTATTTATTTAAGAGTAAGAGAGCGTGTGTGCATGCACTCACAAGCAGAGGGGAGGGGAAGCACAGAGGAAGTGGGAGAAGTAGATTCCCCACTGAGCACTGACTCCAGGCTAGATCCCAGGCCCCTGGGATCATGACCTGAGCCGAAGGCAGACGCTTAACTGACCAAGCCACCCAGGCACCCCTTATTGATTGATGATATTATTGATACTACTTATTTCTCAATTTATTGAGATATTTTACATTCCTTCTTCGTACTAAATCTGTGAAACCCAGGGTGTATTTAAACTGATAGCACATCGGGGCGCCTAAGTGGCTCAGTCATTGGGCGTCTGCCTTCAGCTCGGGTCACGGTCCCAGGGTCCTGGGATCGAGCCCCGCATCAGGCTCTCTGCTCAGCGGGAAGCCTGCTTCTCCCTCTCCCACTCCCCCTGCTTGCGTTCCCTCTCTCGCTGTCTCTCTCTGTCAAATAAATAAACTCTTTAAAAATAAATAAATAAATAAACTGATAGCACATCTCATTTGGGACTAGCCACGTGTGACTAGTGGCTTCTATTCTGATGGTACAAATCTAGACCAACCGTCACTCTTACAGGTGAAGAAACTGAGGCACAGAAAAGCCCAGCACAAATAGCTGCAGAATGCCTTCTTTCTCTACACCACACTACCAAGATCCTGTTTGTGACAAAGAACTTGAGAAACCAGTTTGTCCAAGGGGGGCAGGACCAAACGCAGTGACCTCAGACAGCATAGAGTGTCTGACAGAGGAGCTGAGAAGAACAAATAGATCTGCGGATGGTCATTTCAAGGCTCTGAGGGACCGTGAGGCAGGCCTTGCCCAGGAGGGTAGAAGGTGAGGGAGAGTGCAAGAGAGAAAGTTGGCAACTGAAGGGAAAAAAACAGACCAGGCTGAGGATGCGCAGTGGTATTTGTCTCTCCTACCCATTGTCATCTTCTGTTCCACCCCTCAGGCAGCTGAACTCGCCATCAAGTTTCTGCCTCCCCAACGCAGTCTGGAAGTAGTTCGGGCTGTGGGACCCCAGCTGATTGGAATTGGAAAGCACAGTGCAGTAAGTAGGGTACTGGGACAGAAAAGAAATAGATTCACGGAGAGGGTGGAATTCCGGTGCCATCTACACCCAGGAGGGCATGTGGGGTGGGCCTCTTGGCAGGTGTGACCTGCAGTTAGTTCTGTGGAAATAGAGGAGAGATGGTCTCCAGGCTCTGATTCCCCCACTCTGCAGGCTGCAGAGCTCTACCTGAACCTGGACCTAGTCAAGGAAGCGATCAATGCTTTCATTGAGGGTGAGGAGTGGAACAAGGCTAAGCGCGTGGCCAAGGAGTTAGATCCCCGGTAAGCTGCTGACCCCTTCTCTCCAGGAAGTTCTCTTACTTCCTTTTGTAAGGAGGAGGAAGAAGTTCTCATGGGAAGGGTGTGCATCCCAGGACTGTGTAGTGTTAGATCTCTGCACATCTTCACAGGTATGAAGACTACGTGGACCAGCATTATAAAGAGTTCCTCAAGAACCAGGGCAAAGTGGACTCGGTGAGACTTGCAGAGAGTTAGCATGAGGCCAAACACATGGAGGCTCAAGGGATTTCCCTCCTCCTCTCCCTGCTCATGTCATGTTTGTCCTCTTAACTCTGTCTTTTCCACTGATCCATAGCTGGTGGGTGTGGATGTGGTGGCTGCTTTGGACCTGTATGTGGAGCAGGGCCAGTGGGACAAGTGCATTGAAACGGCTACCAAGCAGGTACTGCTCTCTTCCTCCCATCCCTAGCTCTTCTGGACATTTTCCCTTGGCTCCCCTTGCCCCAGAGCTGTATCTCTCTTACTTCCTCCAAAGCCCAACCCCAAAGATCCCTAACCAGCATCAGAGAGTCAGTCTTCCACCCTTTTGAAACTGGAGTCAGAGGCCTAGCTGGGCCTGACTTACACAGGCCTTTGCCTCCTAAACAAATCCATGGCCTCAAGTTACCACCCCACCCTCTCTGCCTGGTCTTACTGATCCCAACCTCCCCATGCTTTTCCTCCATCTCCGGGACAGAACTACAAGATTCTGCACAAGTATGTGGCTTTGTATGCGACTCACCTGATCCGAGAGGGTGGCTACGGGCAGGCACTAGCCCTGTATGTGCAGCACGGAGCTCCTGCTAACCCACAGGTACCAGCCTGCTGCTCAGGGTGAATGTTCCCCAAGGAAAGTCTTACCTTCTCCTCAAGAACCACCCATTCCCTCGGCAACTGTCTTCTCAAAGGATTCTTTTAGACAGCGTCATGCCCAGGGACCCCCCCCCACACCAGCGTCTTCTGAAATGTACAGCCACTCAAGATTTCTCGTTTGAGGATACCTTCAGCAACCTCCTCGTGCCCTTAGCTAACACAGGAAAGCCTTTCTTTCTTTCTTTCTTTTTTTTTAAAGATTTTATTTATTTATTTGAGACAGAGAGAATGAGAGACAGAGAACATGAGAGGGAGGAGGGTCAGAGGGAGAAGCAGACTCCCCGCCAAGCAGGGAGCCCGATGCGGGACTCGATCCCGGGACACCAGGATCATGACCTGAGCCGAAGGCAGTCGCTTAACCAACTGAGCCACCCAGGCGCCCAACACAGGGAAGCCTTTCAGAGATGAATTCTGCACACACCTCTAGGGCCTTACTAACTTCCTTCAGAGACTAAACACTGCTCTCCTACCTGAGCACCCCAGCTCAATGGAGTATCAGTCCATTAACGTGTGACTGCATTCGCGTTCACACATCTGTCCACACGCAGACTGCCAATTGTAAGAAAGTTATTTTCTTACTCTTCTTTCTCTTCCTGAAAATGATCAACACTTTCTCCATCATTGTTCCCTAGCTCCTCCACATGCATGCTTACAGCCTGTATCCTCTTCGGCCCCACATGCACTTTCTCTTCTAGTTACCCCTCCTCACTCAGCTCTCCTTTCCCCACTACCCCTAGAACTTCAACATCTACAAAAGGATCTTCACGGACATGGTGAGCTCACCTGGGACCAACAGTGCTGAGGCCTATCACAACTGGGCTGATCTTCGGGACGTGCTCTTTAACTTGGTGAGGAAG
Source organism: Mirounga angustirostris (assembly GCF_029215605.1). Taxonomy (NCBI): domain Eukaryota; kingdom Metazoa; phylum Chordata; class Mammalia; order Carnivora; family Phocidae; genus Mirounga; species Mirounga angustirostris. The sequence continues at coordinate 21,670,819 of NW_026991718.1, read as the reverse complement.
TCAGGTCCATGACAGAGTTACAAGGCTACCCCACCTGTCCCTATCCCCCTCTCTTCTTTCAGGCACATAAACATTTACCTTCAAATGGGCTGCACCTTTGTCCAGGTGGCCATGAGCTCTCCGGCACTCCTCCAACCCCTGACCCAGGCTGTGCTCTCTTCCTGCTCTAGTGTGAAAACCTGGTGAAGTCTAGTGAGGCAAACTCTCCAGCCCATGAGGAGTTTGAGACGATGCTGCTGATTGCTCATTACTATGCCACTCGCTCAGCTGCCCAGAGTGTCAAACAGCTGGTGAGATTGGGCGGGGGGCAGGCAGGGGGAAGCACTCAGTCTTACAGACACATCTTCCAATGTCTGAAGTTGAATGAATTCAAGTTCTGGATTCTCAAACTTGGTCCACTTCTCTCCTAGCTTCTCTTCTGTTTAAACAAATCTTTAACCCTCGCTGAGGTGGTTTTCTTCCTGGACTCCTCCACTGACCTTCTTAGGACTCTGCCCACATAGCTCCAGGCTCATTATACTTAAACATTCAAATCCCACAATTTCTGTATTGATCTCTTACAACATACACACTTCTTTGGCTGATTCGTGATAGCATAATGTAAATTTATTGTGTGTACTTGAATGATAGAAATAATCTAGGCCTAGTTCTCTTGTGCAGAGGAAAAAGACCCAGAACCACTTGAGATCCAGAGCAATTTCATATGTATTACTGGTTTTTTGGTTCTCTGGCTGCTTTAGTTATAAGATCACTGGTCTGGTAGCTTAGTCGCTACAGTGCCAGGATCATAATGCTTTGACTTTAATCTGTAGGAAACTGTGGCTGCCCGGCTTTCTGTTTCGCTCTTACGCCACACTCAGCTCCTACCTGCAGACAAGGCCTTCTATGAAGCAGGCATTGCTGCCAAGGTGAGCTGGGACAAGGAAGGGTGTGGCCGAGGAGATAGGGACATCAAAAGTTGGGAGGTAGAATACGCTGTCTACTCAGGTACAGCAAAGCAGAGTTTGGGGCGGATGATATGGAGGACATCGTTTTCTTGTGTCTTCCTGGATTCTTTCCCCTGCATCCTGGAGAAGCAGCATCCAAATCCCAGCTGCTCACTCCCACTTGCAATTTTTCTGTTGCAGGCAGTTGGCTGGGAGAACATGGCATTCATCTTCCTCAACCGCTTTTTGGATCTGACTGATGTGAGTAGAGAAGTTGTGCCCAGAGGGTGGGAGGTTTTGCCTGTCACAAGCTGTGTCTATCTCATGGCTGCCCACTCTGCCGCAGGCAATCGAAGAAGGGACTCTGGATGCCCTTGACCACTCTGACTTTCAGGATACAGACATTCCCTTTGAGGTGCCACTCCCAGCCAAGCAGCACGTACCGGTAAGAGAACGAGATTGGAGAACAGGGAAGGCCTCACCGGTGTGAGGGTGCTGTGAAGGGAGGACACTTAATCACTTTATGTTGGTCCTCCTAACCTTTGTAACGGGCATCAGCTAGCAACATCTTTGGAAGGGCTATTCCTTCAGTGAAAGTAGAAGGAGAGAAAAAAGAAAACTAAGTTGGTGACCATGAACCCCATCCAAGGAGGATCATGTATGGGTAAAAGATGATGCACAGGACGACAGTTAAGACTCCCAACTCACCACCTTCCACTTGCCCTGCCCTGCGTGAAGCTGCTCCTCCTTCTGTCCTTCCCAGGAGGCTCAGAGGGAAGAGGTTCGAGACTGGGTACTCACAGTCTCAATGGACCAGCGGCTGGAGCAGGTTTTGCCTCGGGATGAGCGCGGTGCCTACGAAGCTTCCCTGGTGGCAGCGAGCACTGGAGTTCGGGCACTACCCTGCCTCATTACAGGTACAGAACTCTACAGCAACCCACGTTCTGTGGTGGGTGGAAAGGAAGGGAACACAGCAGGATCAAGAGAGTATCTTACTCCGAAATTGCTCTTGGTTTTCCCCCTAAAATGCCAGTTCATCTTTTTTTCTTCCCCCACAGGATACCCCATTCTGAGGAACAAAATTGAATTTAAGCGGCCAGGGAAGGCAGCTAACAAGGACAACTGGAATAAGTTCCTTATGGCTATCAAGGTTAGAGAGGGAGACTTGGAGGGTGGGGACAGGGAGAGCAGCACTGAAGGAAAATAAGAAACTACTAGAAGGGTGGTGGAAATGTCAAGAAGGCAGGTACCGGCCCTGAACTCTGCTCTCCCTACCAAGATGGGGTTGATTTTCTTTAGAGAAGGAATGCTTTTCCTTAGCACTAATGCATTCCTCTCTTGTTCTTCTGTTTGTCCACAGACTTCCCATAGTCCAGTGTGCCAGGATGTGCTGAAATTCATTAGTCAGTGGTGTGGAGGGCTACCCAGCACCAGCTTTTCCTTTCAGTAACTGGCAGGGCTCGGGGAAGAACTACTGGATTCTCTCCCTCATTAAAGTCTTGTAGGTAGTGGAGACCGCTGTGTTCTTTGAATAAAGTCATCCCCAACATCAGCCTAGTGCCCTTTTCCCCGGAAAAGGAATCATCATCAAGTAGAAGAAAAGAGTTCTTTTATTACAACTGTTTACGTCATCTCGGGGTTTATGTCACCGTTGTGAACTGAGCCTCTGGATCAGCACCTGCTCCACAGAACGGAGAACCTGGGTCAGAGGGCAAGCAGCACGGCAAAGGACTTGACCCAGTTCTAAGAGTGGTTCCCTGCCTCCACCCTTTCCCTGGCCCCAATTCTCACATATTACCTGTCCTAAGCCCAGCTTTTCTGGGATGCCTGCATTTCTTGATTTTGATCCAGTAGCTGCTCATTTTCCTGTCTTTTACACTTAGGAAGTTCAAGCTCTGTCAGTTCCTCTAGCTGTAGGGGAGGATGGAGTTAGTACTCCTGCCCCGAATTATAGTTCAGCACTTTTTCAACACAGCCAGTCTGTATTGAATGAGCCCTTCCTGTTCCTCTTCCTTACCTGCTCCTGAAGCCCTTCCTTCCTGCAGGGCCCAGCCCCACGCAGGGTGAGTGCAGCCACACAGCAGTAACCAGACAGGGCTGCCTCCGCTGCAGACATGAGCAAAGACGGGATCCAGAGAGCCAAGGCTGTATCCTACAAGGCGAAGAGGAAAGGGGGAGGGGGTACTGAGAGGGAGCAGGACAGGAAGTAAACAAGTAGGGGTGGTTGAAAGGGCCAGGGCCAAGGCCCTGGAGACTGCAAAAAGGCTGAGAAGAGCACGCACTCACATAGATTCTTGTGGGGTCAAATGGGCAGTCAGCCCATGGTCCAGGGCCCTGGTCCAGCGGTAGCAAAGGATTCAGCAGTCCTGGATGGCAGTCAGCAATCAGACGGCGGCCACCGTTGGCCACAGTGAGTGACACAGCAAGGAGGAGGCCCAGGGAGCAGGCGGCGGACAAGAGCAGGTTCACCAGAGCTACCACCAGCAAGGCCCAGTGCTGGCAGGGGCAGAAGATCAGGGTGAGCGGCTGGGCGCGCCGGCTGCTGTCTCCCACTATAAGGCACCTTGGTTTCTCTGTTTGAGGCTCCTCCTCCCACTTAAAGATGAAGCTGAGTCGGGTCCTCATTTCCCTGACCCAAGCCTCATTAAAGCTCCAGAAATCCCCTCTCACCAGTCGTGGGCGCAGAAGGTTCCTGGATGCCAAGAGGGCCACAAGTCCCACGGAAACACTCTGGAATACACAAAGACTGAAGCCCGCGCCGCTCTCTGTCCCGCCTCCCCTCCCCCACGCCCGCGGCCCCGCCCCCCGCCGCGCTCACCAGCAGCCCCGAGCCCACGGAGATGACATTGGCCGTGGTGTACTCCGGGGTGACGGCGCCGCGGGGATTGGCCACGTGTCGCAGGACTGTGCCGTGCAGCACGGCCCCCAGGAGCAGGTTCACGTGGCCTACCAGGATCAGCGCGAGGCCCACGCGCATAAGCCGCCGGGGGCCGCGGGCCGCGTCTGCAAAGCACGGGGGGAAGGGCAGGCCTGAGCCGGGAAAGGAACCGGAGGGCCCCTCGTGGCCGCCGCCCCCGCCGGTGAACCAGGGGCTGTGGGGCGGGTGGCCGGCGGACGGAAGGGACCGAGCCCGGGGCCGGAAATTACCGAATCTGTAGAGGCGGCAGCACCCCATCGCGGCCCTCCGCGCCTGCCGCCGGGCAGCTCTCTCTACCTGGCCCCGGCCCCGCCCCCGCTCTCCCGGCCAGTCCCTCCCGCTCGCCACCTGAAGGCCCAGCCCCGCGCGCGCCCCGGGCGGGGCTCCGAGCCCGCGCCCCCTGGCGGCGAAGGCGCGCGCGCGCGCGCACACATACACACACACACACACACACGACGCTTTTAGCAAAAAGTAGACTTTTATTACAGCAGCAACTGAGGCGAATCGAATGGCCCCCCAGGGCCACCACTGCAGCACCACCCTTCTCTCCCACCCCGTCGGCCCCAGCGGGATTGTAGACTTCAGCTCCCCCAGTGCCCGTGGGCCTCCTTTCCACACAGGCTGGGCGGGAGCCGGCAGATCAGCTACTAGCCCCCAACTAGAAGGCGGCTGCTGAGAAGGCCCAGGCCCACGTCTGTGCAAAACAAGTAAACAAAGTGCAGAGGGGAGGAAGAGAAGGGGAAGGGGGAGGGTGATGCTCAGAACCAGGGAGCCCCAAAGCCCTCCTGAATAATAAAGGAGAGAAGGGGCTTCACAGGGTAATACTGACTGGGGGGAGGGGGCAGGAAGGCTGTTGCGCGTCTAGTGACGGCCACAGCTCTGATGAGGGGCCTGGCCCGAGTGAGCTCTAAGAGGAGACGGTGACAGCGGCTGAGTTGAGGGTGCTGTTCCTGGCAAAATTGAACTTGTTCAGGGTCTCCTCTAGCAGAGAAGTCAGTCGGCTCTGGTCAGCCTGGGGGAGAAGAGCTGGGTGAGACCGGGCGAGAGGAGAATGGATCGGCCAGGGCGGCTGAAGGCAGAAAGCTCACCTCGCTAATGAAGCCCAGCTGCACCAGCTCAGCTGCCAACTCCGGGATGTTCTCATCTGACAGAGAAAAGGGAGGCGGTGAGCACGGTGTGCGAGTAAGGGGCCCACAGCCCGTCGGGTCAGCCCAGCTGGGAAAGAACGATACAAGCGAAACTGCCACGTCTACCGATCTGTTCTATGTGCGTCAATGTGTTGCTGCCCTGTAACCCTCTTCCCCACCCCTAAGAATGTCCCTCACAGATAAGACGCAGAGACTCTCATCCTCGGAGGGAAAGGAGAGACTCACTTGGCATCAGGTCACAGCTCAGGTGCCGGTTGAGTTTGTCCTCCAGCTTCAGAAGAAGCGTCAGCTGGAGAAGAGGACAGTCAGAAAATGAGGCTCCCCTTCTCCACCCCCGGCCACCCAGCCCTTTGCAGCCCTGGCCCTGAGCCTTACGTGGTGTTTGACTCCCTCCTCCACTGACTCGATGTTGCACTGCATCAGCACCACCTAGGGAGAGGGGATGCAGAGGGTCACCACAGCAGTATTACCAAGAAATAAAAAGCCCCGAACAGCTAGAAGACTTTCCAGCCTGCAGGACAAGCTTGCTAGAAACCAGAAACACATTCTTTTCTCTAAAGGACAAAGCCTTATTTGATGTGTCCTCTTCTCCCTTCCACCATGACCACAGAGACCTGCACAGCCCTTAGCCCCACCTTGCGGGTCTCCACCTCAGCTGGTTCAGGTGTTGGAGTCTTGACAGAGGGGGGCACAACAGGTGACGTCACCTCCTCCTGCTGTGGCTGCTGGGGCCGAGGTAGCCCAAAGGCTGTCAAGGGGTAGATCCCATTCCTAGAGCGAGATCAAACAGGTCACACGGGCTCTGTGAATGTCTCAGGACACCCACCCTGCTTCTTCAAGCACGCCTTTCCTCTCACCCTTCTCTCACCTGACATCTTCAAGGAATTTATCCAATTCCAGAGCCGGTGACTGAGAGTACCTGCAGGAGAAGAGAAAGGAAGGAAATAAGCAAAACAGCAGATTCAACAATTCCCAAAGAATGGACAGCTGACAGAACCCTCAGTGGTAGTGACAAATCTGTCCCTTTCAGACCCTCTCAGTTAGTTACTCACAAAGTCTGTACTGGTTCCCTTCCTGGTCCTGCAGGAATTTCAGCCAGTACAGCACTGGTATCCATGTTTTTGGTGATCTCCTCCAGAGCATTCTCTGGGATCATGTCTGGAGGGCATGATGAAATGGAAAGTTGTTAGATTAATGTCCCAGAAGGCCCAGGGATCCTGGGGGGTAAAGAATTCCTTTGGAAGTGGAAAAGGAAAGAGAGCATTGCTAGTGATAGTTATTAACGCTCCGGAAGGGTAGAAAATTCCTAGCAGGGCCAAGGGGACTCACGTTGGTGTCCCACAATGCAGTGGGCAGCAAGGAGTTTGAGCGAGGGCACTTCAAACAGTGCTGGGTGGAACAGAAGTTCTCTGGCTGTTGGTCTGCGAGCAGGCTCAGAATGCAGGCACTTTTGAATGAACTCCTACAAAAGGGAATGAGGAAGTAGAGCGGGAATCTGGCAACCAGACCACTGCGTTCATCATGATACTTCATCACTCATACTTAGGACAGGCTTTATACATACTAGGTGGTCAGCACTGGCTGAGGGAGTAAACTGTTACATGTATCTGAAAGGGCTTTGAAGATTCTAAGGTATTAACATGAAAGGTATTGTTCATGGTTTTTCTGGTTTTAATTGTTTTTCTACTCTCCAACCACAAGCTTTCTCTCTTTTTTTTTTTTTTTACTATTCAAACTTCCAAATATCTTTTTCCTGATATTCCTACTTTTTTTTTTTTTAAGTTTTTTTTTTTATTTATTTGCGAGAGAGAGAATGAGAGACAGAGAGCATGAGAGGGAGGAGGGTCAGAGGGAGAAGCAGACTCCCCGCTGAGCAGGGAGACCGATGTGGGACTCGATCCTGGGACCCCAGGATCATGACCTGAGCCGAAGGCAGTCGCTTAACCAACTGAGCGACCCAGGCACCCCTGATATTCCTACTTCTTATTCCTACTTCTGTGCTTTAACAGCCCACTCACGGTCTTCCTTCCTCTCCGACTCTCACCAAAGTTACCTGTCTGTTCCCAAACCTATCTGCTGTGGTCAACAGTATTCACCATCTTTTTATTTCCCAAGCCAACTACCACAATTTCCTTTGTCTCCTACAATCATTGATTAAGTTCACTGGCTTTCCCCAAGCTTCCTCCTCACGCACACACACCCCCTTCCCACCTCCCGTAGGTCCCATGATGATTAATCTGCTTTTCTTTTCCTCCTTACAAACCTGAAGGCCAAGAAGGTCATATACCTAATCTGTCACTCGAATGCCCCAACCTAACAATGAACTAGAAATTTACTCCACACCAGCCTCAGGACTTCCCACTAGTCTCCCTATTACACTGTCTAATGAGTTACAAACTATCCTTGTTTGAACCTTCCTGTCCAGCCTCTACTTACTGTAGTCTATCTATACTGATTCATAACCTTATACCCTTTAAATCTTAGCTTGTTATTTCAGGGCACTTTCCCTACGTAAAACTATGTAAATATAAAACCCCAAATGACAGATTTAATTTAAACTGGTCAATCTGTTTAAAAATATCAAGATGGTTGTCTGAGACCATATACCAATTACCTGAGGTAACCATTAAATTAGTTTACCTCCAGGTAGACACACCTAAATTAACACACAATCTTTACCCCCAATACTACCCATCTTAAACCCTTAACCTGTGTGTGTATATATACAAAAAACAACACAGGTACCACCTAGGGAAATATTCAAATATTCACTGCTTTTGCCTGTCCTTTCTGCTTTCTGTTTTCTTGCTCTTAGAAGACAGCATATTCCAAGTAAGTAAAAAGGAAGAAAAACCTAAAGAACATTTCAAAGTCTGTTCAGGGAGTGATCCAGAAGATTCTTACCCTCTGTAATGGGTCTTCTAGAAGCTGGATGGCACTGCTGATAGCTTCCTGTGGCACATATGAGGACTCTCCATTGCCCTGGATCTCCAGCACTGCCATCTGCAGTGAGAGGGAACAGAAAAGACCAGCAGAAACTTCAGAACTTCAGTGCTCCAGAATCACGCCCTCAAGACCTTACTTGTCCTCCCTCCATTTCCCCCTTCCATCTTCTAACTTGACCCCTTTCCAACACCACTGCTTGTGGTTTCCTCACCTCCAGTGCACACATGCCAAAGGAGTAGATGTCCACTGCTGTTGTCACATTAGTGACTTCTAGGGAAAACAGAGAAGCCTTTGGTGAATCAGAGGATGGGGGTAAGGGGTTGCAGAAATGCCTTTTAAAAACTTTTTGTAAGCCAGCAAAGAACTAGAAGTTTCAGTTCTATTACCTCTGGGCCTCGGGTTATAAGGTGGAAACCTGGAGAACAGGGAGAGGGCAGAGAAATTGGTGCCTCACCTCCATACTCTGGTGCAAAGAAGTGTAGATTCTTCTGCTCTTCCCGACAAGTCTTCACATGATTGTTGATAGTGTCAGGAGCCACTGGGAGTAGGGGAGATACCCACAATCTGACCACCATCAACAAAGCATAGTCTCACTCCAGAGAGAGGTCCCCAAAAGCCAAATTCTCTCCTGATGACTCTAACCCTCAAGGCGCAAACCTGTCCTTTTCCCACCTTGAACCACAGACTAAACATGACCACCACCTACTTCCCCTTTCTTGGGTCAACTGCTTCTCATTTAAGGTCCCTAATTCAGCAGCAACAAACACTCCACACTAAACTAATAGGTATATAGGGACCTTGGGCTGGCCAAGAAGCAATGGAGGCTAAGGAAAAACTTTTGCTTGTGATCTGCTCACCTTCCCCAAAGCTCAGGAGTATCTAATCCCTGTCACATGAAAACGTATGGTCTAATTCTTTCAGCTACCCTGCAAATAGCATAAAAACACAGGCAGCCCTTTCTAATCTGGGACAATTAAAGATCTCGGAAACTTGGATAAAAAAGGTAAGAAGGATTAACAGTACAACCAACTAGATACCCTCCTTCTTACCCACCTTTGCTGACTAAAACTCAAAAACAGCTCAAAGTTGAACCAATACCCTTGAATCAGTCTCATGTTTAGTCCACCAAAATTTTAGACTCCTGCTCTACTCCCTTATTCCTCAACATTGCTGCCACAGGCCTTAACGAGGAACCAGGGCCGGGCCCAATTTGGACTCACTCAGATCGTAAACAATGACAACAAATCACAGAGAGTCTGGGAGCACAGTATGATTTAGGGAACCAGCCTGATGATGAAGGGAAATAAGAATCCAGGACATAAATGGCCAGCCAGGCAGAATCCACAGGAAACAAGCAAGTTATGGAAGAGCAAGCAGGTGGAGGGCTGGTAGGGAGAAGCCAAGCAGGCATAACTAGGCAGGGGAGGTAGGGGAACAGGGCTTGCTCCCACGACTGCATGCACTGGGCAGCCGCAAAGGGGAGCAGACGGAGCACAAACAGAGCCCCACAATGGGGCAATAGGGAGCTCTCACCATTAGCAAAAATCCTATGAAAGACTGTTGGGAACAGAGCAGCCCGTAAGCGGGAGGGAGGAAAACAGAGAAAAGTTGTGAGCAATGGAGCAGCCAAGCCCCAGACAAATGGACACACAAATCACACAAAGACACAGCACACAGAAATGTTATACACAGCACACAGATACACGGCAAATGAAAGCACTCACAGCAGGCACAACCTGGAACCTCCTTTGGTAGGGTCTGGCCCCAGGGGTTCAAGTCAGACCTCAGACCCATCTCTTGCCCTTTTCCAACCTCCTATCAAGATCTCTGGATTGGGGCCCCTGGGTGGCTCAGTTGGTTAAGCGACTGCCTTCGGCTCAGGTCATGATCCTGGAGTCCCGGGATCGAGTCCCACGTCGGGCTCCCTGCTCAGCAGGGAGTCTGCCTCTCTCTCTGACCCTCCCCCCTCTCATGCTCTCTATCTCATTCTCTCTCTCAAATAAATAAATAAAATCTTAAAAAAAAAAAGATCTCTGGATTAATCCACTTCCCTCCAAAAAAGGTGTAAGATCAATCCTACCCCCTACTTACCCCTAGCAAAGTCCTATCTCTTACCACCAGCCCACACCTCAGAATTTTGCTCTACTCTCCCCACTCCTTTCACCTTACCCCCATGGTTCCCAAATTCCCGAGGCTCCCCTGCCCAGAACCTCTCCCTCCCCTCACCAGAGCCAATCTTGATGAGTCCGTTGTGCTGGATGAAGATGGTGTCACAGGTCAGGTTCCCATGGATGATGGGGGGGTCACAGGAGTGCAGGTAGCTGTGGGGGCACTGGGCTGTTAGAGGGGCCACTGGGAAATTAAGGGCAGGGGGAACCCAAGGGTTAAGAGGAGCAAGGGCCTGGTCTCTTGCTGGTCACCACAAAGATAATCCCCACACTCTGAATCTCCATTATGCCTCATGAGTTAAATAGCTGGATAAGCACTAGGAGAAAGAGGTGGGAGATAGCATCGTGGTTAGGGCATTAGGATGGACCCTTTAAAAGATAATAGGGGCCTAATCTTGACAGTATAGGACAGTATAGAGTAGTGCCCTACAATCTGTTTGGAGGAACTAAACCAGGAAATAGGGGAAAAACACTAACCAGATCCTACTTACCTAAGGGCAGAGAGGATTTGCGTGCACCAGCGCTTCCAAGCCTGGAACAGTTTGATCAAAGGGTCAGCAGTAATCCCCTCTCTTAACCCTCCAACTAGTTCTCCTCCATCCCTTCCCGATTAGCTTCATGATTAATATAATCTTTTTAAAACCCCCAAACCAGCCTAAAGCTTTGTCTGCTCTCCCTCCATACCTTTTCATTCATAGTCTTGTGGTTCTTCTTGGTCTTCTTCAGAAACTGCTTAAGACTCCCAGATGACATGTATTCTGTGATAAAAATGACCTGGAGAGACAAAGCACTCAAATAAGGCCTTAGAGTAGAAATGATCCCCTACCTGATGACATGTATACCAGATATATATTAGATTTGGAAGTCTGGTGGTGGTTTTTTAAGTTTCCCTTTTATTGTTAGCACTATTTCCTTAGATTTAATAGGACGAAAAAAACTACTGAACAACAAGAGCTATGGGAAGTAGGGATGCCTGGGTGATTCAGTCTGTTAAGCGTCTGCCTTTGGCTCAGGTCATGATCCCAGGGTCCTGGGATCGAGTCCTGCGTCGGGGGGGGGTCCTTGCTCAGCGGGGAGCCTGCTTTTCCCTCTGCCTGCCGCTCCCCCTGCTTGTGTGCTGACAAGTAAATAAAATCTTTAAAAAAAAGAAAAGAGCTATGGGAAGGAAACAAAAGTTTCCTCATTTCTGCCCCATCCATCACCAGACAAAAGGCATAGGACATAGACAAAGCCCTACTCTCATCTTCACAACAGCTGATTTCAGTTTTGTTTCAAAACTACCTTATTTTCATCTCTAAATGTAAAAAGAATAAATGTAGCTAGTCTCTTTGTGGTAAACTCAAGAAAAAGTTCTTACCCTGGCCTTGTTCTCTTTAATGTCAGCCCAATACTTGTGAAACTTAACAATGTTGAGATGTTCCAACTGAATCAGATTATCAAACACAGCACGGACCTTTTCCTGAGAGCAGGGGAGAGAGTGGATAACAGGGTTCAGAAATCACTATAATCCTGAAAAGCCATTCCTTATCCCTCCCCAGAAATGATCTAATCCCAACATACTCTCCTCCTACTCAGCTTCTCAACACCAATTCCTCTTTAACACCTGCATTCTTTTTTTTTTACTTAAGTTCAATTAATTAACATATAATGTATTATTTAAGGCGTACAGGTCTGTGATTCATCAGTCTTATATAACAATCAGTCTTATATAGCACTCACCACAACACATACCCTCCCCAATGTCCATCATCCAGCCACCCCATCCTCCCACCCCTTCCCCTCCAGCAACCCTCAGTTTGTTTCCTAAGATTAAGAGTCTCTTATGGTTTGTCTCCCTCTCTGGTTTCGTCTTGTTTCATAACACCTGCATTCTAACACCCCACAGGCTACATCCTTTCACCATTACCTACCTCCTGCAGCTTGTAGTTCTTGCGTTCAGAGAACTGGACCTCATTCCACACAACCTCTACACCCTCCTCTGTATCCATGGCCAGGTATGCACTGTCAATACCTGGTACATTCCGTTGATTCACCTGAGAAGAAATTCAAATGGAAAGGAATTATTAAAGTTGCCTTATAAACCCTCCATTTTAATACTCTACATGATCATCCTCTCCTAGGCTCTGATCTGTTAAAGTTTGGTCTGCCCCTTTGAGACTTTCCCCTTCCACTTTGCACTTAGAATTCACTCCCCCAAGAGTGACACTACAACCACCTTACCTCTTCTCGCCTCTTCTGCCACCGCCCACATGGTGACTCTTCCAAGATCTCAGACTCATCTTCACTTTCTTCTTCTTCCTCTGGGGAAGCAGCTGAGGTCGTGGAGGTCACAGGAGGTGACACTGACGTCAGGCCAGGAGCTGAGGATGAGGATTCTACCTTTGGGTCTGAGCCACTGCTGACTACTGTCTGGGACTCCCCCTCCGACATGCTGGAACAAACACTCAGGCCTGCATTGGTTGGGGCAAGGATGGAGGGAGAAGGCAGAAAGGGTCAGGATAGATCCATAAAGATTTAATTCTGGGGCACCTGGGTGAGTTCAAGCCCCACGTTGGGCTTCATGCTTAATCCTAATAACCTCATCTGGGGTTAAAAAGAAAACAAAATATATCCCTCCCTTATTTCCTTTAAATCCAAAATCAAATTAACCCTGTCTGAACACAGAAACATTAACTACTCTCTTATCTAGAGAAGGTAACTTATCTTGGTTGAAGATGACCGACCAGGAGTGGCAAACCTAAGATTTATGACAATACAACCCCCATTAGTAAGGCCCAAATGAACGGCCAAATCAGGGACAGACACCACTCCTTCTCAGCAATACTCACCCAACAGCCTTCCCTTTGAATCCTCACCTGCCTCTATTTACACTGTGCTCAAGAACTAAGCTACATGGGCCCTGTTCAGAACAGATGACCCCAGACCCCAAAATGTTCCACTGATTCAGCCCTAAGGCTGGAATTGTAGTACTCTCAGCGAATTTATCCAGCTGAAACCCTCAGCTAATTTATTCCATTAGAATTCTGGTATTTGCTATCTGTCCCTCCTATACACAGATCAAGTCTGCCAGTCGATGCTGAGGCTACCCTTGGCCCAGGTGACTGGCAGTGGTTAGTGACTTCATCCCTGATGATCTCACCTTCCCTGTGATGTGAGTGTGCAAATGGGTATTGGTTAGCAACATTTTTTTTCATTCACTCATTCAACAAATGTTTATTAAGCACTTACTGTAGGCTAAGCACTGGGCTAGGTACTTGAGATACACTAGTGAATAAACTAAATGAGATGCCCACATTCATGGAGCCACAAATTTAAACTGATATAGAACTTCCAGCTTCCAGCTTTCATTTCATTCACATGGCTCAAAGCGCCACCCTCTGGGATACTAGATCTGACAGAGATATTCCCTCAAGAACAAATAACTCAAGGGGCACCAGGGTAGATCAGTCGGTTAAGCATCTGTCTTGGCTCAGGTCATGGGTCCTGGGATCAAACCCAGAGTCTGGCTCCCTGCTCAGCGGGGAGTCTGCTTCCCCCTCTGCCCCACCCCCCATGCGGGTGGGCTCTCCCTCTCTCAAATGGATAAAATCTTAAAAAGAAAAAATTTTTAAAAAAAGAACAAATAACTCAAGATATGGCAGTTACAGGAAAAAGTACTATATAGTATAATATTTTTTTCAAGATACATGGCTACTTGGAAGAAAAAGAATTCTCAAAAGCTAAATGTCACTAACTTGTCCAGACAGTCACAGGACAACCGCTGAATGTTATTCCAAATCTCTAAGAACAATGGCTGTGAAGGAGTTGAAACCTGTGCGTGCTGGGCTCAAAGGAAGGCTCCAGTATGAAAGTGACATTCTGGAAAATAGATTTCCTCCTCCAAGTCAGTTCAGAATACAGAAGCCTCTGACTAACACCAATCTTTCGAAAAGCCCTCATTTTAGAACTCTTGGATACCCACTTCTGCCAATCTCCACCCCCAGCCTACACTATGTTCAACCCAAATCAGGAGATTCTTATTTGACGACATTCGAGTAAATACCAGAGAACCACAACACACTACAGAGAAAATCTGGCAAGATATTCTTTCCCTGTTATTTTCTAGGTCCTGCCTAGCACAGAGTTTATTCAACCAGCCAAGAAAGCTACTATCTGTATATCTTGGTAATCTACCAGAAAATGAGTTAGAGATCATTTTCGTTTTTCTTCCCCTGAAAAATAACTAAGAAAACAATAAGAAAGTTCATATGGATTACTTCCTAGAGATATTTATAGAATGCATCTTGAATCTGAACAGCTAAGTAAAATTTCCAGCTAGATTACAATAGGAAATACCAGTGGAGTTCTAATACAGGAAGCCTGTAACCAATGGGCTCTAAGGAAACGTCTGGACTCAGGGCGCAGACAATCCACACAACACCACAAAAGAAGCCAAACCTTTACCGGTCACAGACATGTCCTTGGAATGTGCTTGTCTTCTCCCTCCCCAAGCTTTCCCCAGCAGGCAAAATGAAGGCACTGCCCAAGATCCCCCAGCACTTCCCCTCCTGATGAAGAAACCATTGTAACGCTGGGATTTTCATCTCAGGGTCATTCAGAGGTGTAAGAGATCACATACGGAAAAGGTCATTTACGTCCCTACAAGGGAATCTCCTCGCCGCCTCCAGCAACCCCGAGAATAGTGTGTTCACTTCTGAGCAGTGTAGGTAGATCGTCGCGCAAAGTTTTTCTCGGAGACTTTTATTTATTGGACTGCAGCCCCTCTGCATTTCAACTCCTCGGCGACAGCTCGCAGGCCACGGGCCTCTGAGCTACCCTCACCCCGAGCAGACCAAAGGGCCTCCGGGACCCACAGGACTGTCCGCTCAGACGTCAAGCAAGCGCAGGGGACGGCTTCACGCTCCAACAGGTCGCCCCGCCCGCCGTCGGCAAGGGAGCGCCTGCAGTCCCGCAGGCCCGGGAGCCAGCGGCCGCCACCTCATCAAAGGCCGGCCCCGCGGCGCCGTCAGGGGCGCAGGCCACGCCCCCGCGCAGTCGGCGCGCCGGCCTCCGCCAGCAGGCGCGGCCCCGACGCTGCGCTTCCGCAGGCCGCGGGGCCCGCCACCACCGCCCCCGCCGCCGGCCCCGCCTCTCGTCAGCCCCAGTTCGACGCGAACGCCCCGGCCTCGCGCCCCGCGCCGGCAGAATTCCGGGTCGCCGCCACTCAGGGCAGGACGGGCAGGCCCGGCAGAAGCTGTGGGGCCCGGGCGGCCCCTCGGCTCCGGCGGGCCGGGCCTGGGCCGCCGAGCGAGCAGAACCGCCACCAGACACCCGCCTGCCGGGGTCCCAGCACCCCGGGGCGCGGAGGCCGACCTTTCCGTCCTCTCGCCGAACCCCTTCCTCCCGCTCATGTCCCTCGGCGCTCACCTCCTGACTCCGCTCCCCGCAGCCTGCGCTTCAGCTCCAGCTCGGGTTCGGGGCCGCGGACCAGAGAGACTCCCTCACAGCTGCGCTCCGCAGCGCAACCGAACTGCGGGCCCCGCCCTCGCGGCGTCCCGACCAACAGATGGGCGGTGCCGCACTGCCGTTGGGTTTCCATTGGATGAGGCGGTCAAGATGGGCGGTGCCCCGGGAAGACGGTCGCTCGGTGGCCTAGTCTTCAAGCCGGTCTCCTCCCCTTGAGCCTGTCCGGCGGAGACCTGTCGGAGCCTTCGGTGTGTTCGGGCTCGACTGGGGCTGGTCTCTCTGTCCATCCCTCCGTCCAGCCCAGGTGCCCCCGATGATTCTGCTGGGCGAAAGGAAGGCCTTCCCTCTCTTCTTGAAGGCGCCATGACAGTTCTGGTCCGACTGAAAGACAAAAGGAGCGAAAGACGTAGCCTCAATCCGGGAGGAGCGCCCACCCACTTTCATTATTTGGGGGGCGAGACTGCGCAGGACACCAATTCTTCAGAAAACTTAAAAATTTTTCTGAATATACTCTGGAAATTGCATAGCACTGATATTTGCCAAAACTTTGCAAGAGGTTTTCACAGATAACTCGTTTGATCCTCGTAAGAAATTGAAATCATTCAATGCTAATTGACAAATGCAAGAAAACTGAATCAGAGGCATTAAACTATTCACCAAAAGTTGATAGGACCCAGATCTAGCATCCAAACAGATTTATCAAAGGCTTCCTTGAAAAGATGTTTGGGGAAAATTTGGATTGACTTCGAAGAAGTGGAAAGAAAAGATTCTGGGTGAGCCCGTTGATCTGCGAAAACTAAACGCTGAGTCTGAGCGGTATAAATTCGCTCTGCCATTAGACGTCTATTATGGAGGGAGGAAGATGAATCAACTATCACAACTTGGGAATGTCATAATCACTAAATTTCACTGCCCTTAAAGGGAATCTCTAATCCTTCTTAACTAATATAAAGAAGGATCCTGTATCTGGCAAAAGCCCTCTCATTTTCTCAAAATAGTTCTTTTTGCAACCGATCTCATCCTTTGATTCTTCTACCTTTGAAAGACAGGGCTCACACACTCTTAGAAATCTGCTGGAAGTTAGGGATCTTGTCTTGGCTATTTAAAAAATGCATTTGTCCACCAAATTTAGCATATAATTTTAGAAGAGTTGAGGTTAAAGTTTTTGTTCTAATCTTCGAAGGAAGATTGTTCCTCCTCTCCAGATTAACTTTTTTTCCTTGTGGGCTCCAAAGCAATTGGAGCACCTGGTCCACTATAAACATTCATTAAATACGAGTTGACTTTATCATTATAGTTTCTCATTCTCTTCTGTCTGGTCCTTGTCATTATCAACCTTACCTTTTCAACTAGCTACTTCTTTCAAATATGCATAGGGGACCCATTAGCATCCTCCAACTCTCATTTTTAATTTTTCATGTTTAAAAATCTCAAACACTGCATTTTCACCACCTCATTTTTTTCTGCCTTAAAAAATAATACACATCTGTTGTAAAAAAATCAAAGTATTTCAAAAATATTTAACATAGTGTAACAATATTTATGTAATAGCTTCTATGTGCTATGTTCCACCATTTTAATTGCCTTATGACATATTAACTCATTTAATACTCACAAGAATCCAATGGAATATTGTGAATTAACAGTTGCTATAGAATGTGAAAATCTCTTGTAATCCTACTTCACCAAAATAATTAAGACTTTGATGTACGTATCTCCATTTTTTTTCTGTCGGTATTGGGCTCCCTGCTTGGCAGGAAGCCTGCTTCTCCCTCTCCCACTCCCCCTGCTTGTGTTCCCTCTTTCGCTGTCCCTCACTCTGACAAAAAATAAATAAAATCTTTAAAAAATAAATAAAAATAAAAAAATAAAATGAAAGCAAGCTAATACTACATAATCTTTTTCAATTTACTGTAACTTTTTCCATGGCAGCTCATATAGCATTAATGTAATTTTTAACCACTGTAGAGTATTCCATTGTCCAACATTTAATTAGTAACTACCAGGGGGCATCAGGGTTATTTCCAACATTTATTATTATAAGTAAAGCTGTAATAAAATCCTGCTGCACACATCTTTGCCTGTTTGTGAAAATTATTTTTATATATTCTTAAAAATGGAATCGCAAAGTCAAGAGCTAAGAACATTTTAACTTGAATAGATATTGCCAAGTTACTCTTCAAAAAGATATCAAATAGTATCAAGAGTATGCTAGGGTTTAGGGATGCCGGGGTGGCTCAGTCGGTTAAGCAACCAACTCTTGGTTTTGGCTCAGGTCATGACTTCAGGGTCGTGGGATTGAGCCCCGCATCAGGCTCCTTGCTGAGGATAGCATGTGCTTGAGAGTCTCTTTCTCTCTCCCTCTGCCCCTGTCCCCACCACTGCCTGCACATGCGCTCCCTTTCTCTCAAAAAAATAAAATCATTTAAAAAGAGTTGTTTAGGTTTACATCAAAATTGGATTTCCCATATATTACTGTACCCCATATGCATAGCCTCCCCCATTATCAACATCACTCACCAAATGGTATACATTTCACTGAGAATGAACCTACATTTACCTATCATAATCACCCAAAATCCATAGTTTACCTTAAGGTTCACTCTCGGTATTGTACATTCTAGAGGTTTGGACAAACATATAATGGCATATATCCATCATTATACAGAGCACTGTTACTGCCCTAAAAATCCTCTGTGCTCTGCCTTCCCATCCCCAGCAACCACTAATACTAAAATCTCCGTAGTTTTGCCTTTTCCAGAACATCATGTAGTTGGAATCCTATAGTATGCAGCCTTTTCAGATTGGCTTCTTTCATTTAATGATATGCATTTAAGGATCCTTCATGTGTTTTCACGGCTTGATAGCTCATTTCTTTTTAGCACTGAATAATATGCAATGCTGTAGATGTACCACAGTTTATTTTATCCATTCACCTACCAAAGGACATCTTGGTTGCTTCTAACTTTTAGCAATTATGAATAAAGCTCCCATAAATATCTGTGTGCAGGTTTTTGTGTGAACATAAGTTTTCAACTCCTTTGGGTAAATACCAAGGAGTGAGATTTCTTTTTTTTAAAATAGGTAATTTATGAAGTTTATTTTTATTTAAATTCAATTAACACGTTGTGTATTAGTTTCATAGGTAGACTTCAGCAATTCATCAGCTGTTTATAACACCCAGTGTTCATTACATCATGTGCACTACTTAGTGCTCATCACCCGGTTAACCCATCTCCCCCTTCCCCTCCAGCAACCCTCAATTTGTTTCCTATGATTAAGAGTCTCTTCTGGTTTGTCTCCCTCTCTGATTTCATCTTATTTTTCCCTCCCTTCCCTTATGCTCCTCTGTTTTGTTTCTTAAATCCCACATATGAGTGAAATCATATGATAATTGTCTTTCTCTGAGTTATTTCGCTTAGCATAATACCCTCTAGTTCCATCCACGTTGTTGTAAATGGCAAGATTTCATTTTTTTGATTGCTGAGTAATATTCCATTGTATATATATACCACATCTTATATCTATAATAAAATCTTAAATATATATTAAATATATAACATTTATATTCTTATAATTTTAAATATATATATTATAAAATCTTTAAAAAAAAAAAACTACCCAGCTGTCTTTGAAATTGGTTGAGCCATTTTGCATTCCTACCAGCAATGTACGAGAGTTTGTGTTCTTCCACGTCCTTACCAGTATTTTGTGTTAGTGTTCTGGATTTGGCCATTCTCATAGATGTGTTATGGTATCTCATTTTTTTTTTAAAGATTTTATTTATTTATTTGAGAGAGAATGAGATAGAGAGAGAGCACATGAGAGGAGGGAGGGTCAGAGGGAGAAGCAGACTCCCCCCCAAGCAGGGAGCCCGATGCGGGACTCGATCCTGGGACTCCAGGATCATGACCTGAGCCGAAGGCAGTCGCTTAACCAACTGAGCCACCCAGGCGCCCCGGTATCTCATTTTTTAAAAAGATTTTATTTATTTATTTATTTATTTGAGAGAGAGAGAGAGAGATTGAGAGAGCACACAAGCAAGGAGAGGGGCAAAGGGAGAAGCAGGTTCTCTGCCAAGCAGAGAACCCCATGTGGGACTTGATTCCAGGACCCTGGGATCATGACCTGAGCTGAAGGCAGATGCTTAACTGACTGAACCACCCAGCTGCCCCAGTATCTAATTTTTTTAAGTTTTCATTTCCATGGTGATAAATTATATGTCACACCTTTTCATATGCTTACTACCACCTATATATGTTCTTTGGTGAGGTGTCTGTTAGGGTCTTTGGCCCATTTTTTAATAGGGTGGTTTTTCTTCTTTCTGAGTTTTAAGTGTTCTTTGTATATTTTGGATAACAGTCTTTTATCATGTGTCTTTTGCAAACATTTTCTCCCAGTTTGTGGCTTGTCTTCTAATTCTCTTGACATTGTCTTTAGAGCAAAAGTTTTTAATTTTATTGAAGTCTACCTTATCAATTATTTCCTTCATGGATCGTGCCTTTGGTGTTTTATCTAAAAAGGCATCAGCATACTCAAGGTCATCTAAGTTTTCTCCTATATTCTCTTCTAGGAGTAGTAGAGGTTTGCGTTTCATATTTAGGTCTATGATCCATATTAGGTTAATTTTTGTGAGGTGTGTAAGGTCTGTGTCTAGATTCTTTTCTTTTTCATGTAGATGTCCAGTTGTTCCAGCACCATTGTTTTCATATGTTTATTGCCCAATTGCATTTCCTCCTCAGTTTTTTGCCTGCTCATGTTCTTTGTGAATTTTTTTACTGGGTTGGTCATCTTTTTCTTATTGGCTTGTAAGAGCTCTTTGTATATTAGAAAAATCCCATTGTCTTCCTAATCTCTTACAATGTGAATCCTATCCTATCTCTTTCTCTGGTGAAGCTTTTCTCTCAGCTTATTATAAACTTCCACTCCCAAAGCCCTTTCTCATTCTTCATTCTGCATGACCTCTTAGCATTTGGGATTGCTGAACAGTTCTCTTACTTTTCATAACAGTGATTTATTTCATTTCTTTTTCAACTCTTATCCTAATTTTTCTCTTATCTTTTTCTATCCTTCCCTCCTATTAAGCTGCTTGTTAATGTGCTCAAAGTTATAGTCTTTGTTCTCTCTATACTATGCTTTAGAAAATATATCCATTGGGTGTATCACCTGAATAATATTAATATTTATCTCTAGCACTCTCTTTCTTCCCAAACTCCAAGATAGTATTGGGTACTCCACTGTCACTTCGAAACTAATTTATCTAAATATTCCCACTGAAGGTCAGTAATCCACCTCAAGAATCATTGGGAATAGAAACCAGATGACTGGGTGACAGGGTGGGAGGGAAACTTCTTAAATACCCATTTATGCCTTTTGAACTTTGTGCCTTACAAAGGTAGCACATACTCTTTCTTCAAAAAGAAACAATATTTAACAAAGAAACAATTTATTAAATAATCATAGAATAAAGAAAGGCAGGGGCTCCTGGGTGGCTCAGTCGGTTGAGCGTCTGACTCTTGATTTCGACTCAGGTCATGATCTCAGGGTTGTGGGATCTAGTCCTGCACTGGGCTCCATGCTGGGTGTCTAGCCTGCCTGGGATTCTCTCTCTTCTCTCCCTCTGCCTTTCCCCACCTCTCATGTGTGCTCTCTATCTAAAAATAAAAATAAAAATAAATTTTAAAAAAAGAATAAAGAAGGGTAATGCTTTGAGACCACCCACATCTATTTGTCTAATTCTAAACTTGCCAAGTGACTTGCTGACCTCCTCTTCCAGGTGGACTACAGCTTGCATTTTGACATGCTGGTTACACAACTCTATAAATTTACTAAAAATCTTAGAATTCACAGCGAGTGAATCTTATTTTCAAACCATACTTTATGGTATGAAAATCATACCTCAATAAAACTGTCCAGACTCTTTCAAGATCTCGGTTTCCATAGATCAGGGCAATTGGAAAATTGATTGGATTTCTGCTCCAAGCTTTTCTTCTTCAGTGTGAGACTCACTAGTCATGCCTGCAATCAGATCATTCCTCTAGGCACATGATGTGGATCCTTTTTTCCAAAAGAGCCTCTTTCACACTGAAGACAATCAAAAGAACAAAAATGCTTCTTTGCCTCAAGCTTGGCATTTATATTTCCTTAGGACCTTAAATTAGGAGGAGTCTAGGCTTCCTGATAATTATGAATTACCTGAGGCACTTTAAAACATACACATTTCCAGGACCTTCCCGGGATCAACTGGATCCAAATCTGGGGGGAGGGGGAGGACTTGGGTATCTGTATGTCTAACAATATTCCCAGGCAATTCTGATGCAAGTAGCCTGGCCTGTTATTAGGCTGAAGGGTAAAAACTATCACCTTAGCACACACCTTATCCCTGTCTAGGAATGATTCCTTGGGTCATTGCCTCATAATTTAGGCCTCTGAGCTTCACTGTTTAATTAAATAGGAACATTCAACTCTATACCTCTATATCATGTCATAAGAAATTGAATCAACTTCTAAGATAAACATAATGGATAAATAGGGGCCCTGGGGAATAAAAAACCAGACGCCCATGTAAATTAATAATTCACCTGAGATTATTTGATTTCCACAATTGTATTCAATTATGCTTAAGTCAAATTCATCTATAATTTATTTTGCTCTATGTTTTACTGGCATAAAAGTAATATCTGTCTTATCTCCCAGGAATGTTGTGAGTTTAAAGTAATTATCAGGTCATTCCACAGTTTTTTTCTGGGCCGAAACTCTAACGTAAACCTTTTCCGTTTGTTTTTACCTTTGTTGTAGTAATAAAGACAACTTTCTTGGGGCGCCTGGGTGGCTCAGTCGTTGGGCGTCTGCCTTCGGCTCAGGTCGTGGTCCCAGGGTCCTGGGATCGAGCCCTGCATCAGGCTCCCTGCTCGGCAGGGAGCCTGCTTCTCCCTCTCCCACTCCCTCTACTTGTGTTCCCTCTCTCGCTGTGTCTCTCTCTGTCAAATAAATAAATAAAATCTTAAAAAAAAAAAGACAACTTTCTTAAATCTAAAATTATGTCCTGATAAAACATAGATTCAGACTATAAGGAAAGGCCTTTGGAGATCCCTTTTTAGCATGGGTAGTCTAAGGCTCCATTATTTTACAGCTTACAGTGTACTTCCAGGCTTGAAACAAGAGAGGAAAATTCAATTGAATTAAACAAATATTTATTTAGTGGTGACTATGTGCCAGGCACCACACTACGTAGTGGGGTAACAAATGAATAAGACAAAGTTCCTGTCTTCAAAGAGCTCCTATTTATTTGAGAAGATAGGTGTGTAAACAAAAAAGTTACAACACTTGGGGAACCAGGGTGACTCAGTTGGTTAAGCGTTTGACTCTATTTCAGTTCGGGTCATGATCTTGGGGTCCTGGGATCAACACTCAGAGGGGAGTCTGCTTGAGGACTCTCCCTCTGCCCCTCTCCCCACTTGTGCATCTTTCTAATAGATATTTTTTAAAATTTTATTTATTTGAGAGAAAGAGCACACAAGCAGGGGGAGAAGGAGAAGCAGGCTGCCTACTGAGCAGGGAGCCCAATGCGGGGCTCTATCCCAGGACCCTGGGATCATGACCTGAACTGAAAGCAGATGCTTAACTAACTGAGCCACCCAGATGCCCCATAAATAAATAAATCTTTAAAAAAAAAAAAAAAGTTACAACACTTAACAAGAGCAACAACAGAAGTATGTATATAGTTCCATAGGCTGAATAGAGAAAGACGTGACTGACTTCATGGAAGAAAGATACCTGGGAAGATGTGGCAGGCTGAATAATGGCCCCCAAAGGTACCCACATTCTAATGCTTGGAATTTGCGAATGTTACCTCATAGAGCAAAAGGGACTTTGCAGATATGATTATGGATTTTGAGTTGGGGAGATTATCCTGGATTATCAGGATAGGCACTACCACAGTGCTCATAAAAGAGGGAGGCAGAGGGACATTTGACTACAGAACTGAAAGAAATGTAACCACGGAAGCAAGAGGTTGGAGTGATACCAAGGAATGCAGGCAGCCTCCTGAAGCTAGAAAAGGCAAGAAAATGGATTCATCCCTAGAGTCCTCAGAAGGAACCAGGATTGCTGATACCTTAACTTTAACTCAGTGAAATTGATTTCAGACATCTGGTCTCCAGAACTGTAAGAAAAATAATTTGTGGTGTTTTAAGTCACCAAGTTTGTGGTAATTTGTTGCAGCAGACAAAGGAAACTAATACATAACGTTTCCCAAAGAACAAGACTGAGACCTGTCTGGCCTGGGTTTTAAAGAATGAATAGGAGTTCAACTGGCAGTTAAAGGAGGGAAGAACAGTCCAGAAAAGACTGAACTCTCCTTTTCTCTGACTCTCCAGACTCAGAAGATAGGAATTAGACCATAAAACCCATGATTGTCCACTCCAACTCTTGTGACATATGCCTCACTTTTTAGCAGTAAGAGTTGAAGATTTCCAACGTAGGTGTTATTTTTTTTCCCCTTTCCCTCACCTCTGGCTTTTCACATTGAAATTTAATCTTTGTTGTTACAAAGTTTCTTATATCTGGGAAAGAAGAAAAAACTCTCCAGGGAGAACATTCTTAAGAAAATAAATCTGATAAGGACACTTGTTTATTATTGGATCAAGCTTGGAACAGAGGGTGACAAAACTTCCTCCAAAGCAAGTAAAGGAACTCCTTGTTTTTTGGGACTAAGAGAAATAAAATAGTAAAAATAAAAAGTAAGAGCTCTAAACCAGGTATAATTGAAGAGAGAATAAGTTAATTGACTCAGAACACCATGCACACACACACACACACACACAAACACTCACATAGTTGAGAGAGGGAAGCTGTATTGAAAGCCATAACACATATAATGAGAATTCTAGAAAAATATAGAAAAATATAAAGACAATGATGGTGAAAGTGTCTGAAAACATTAAGAATTTTAAAGTGTGGGGGCGCCTGGGCGGCTCAGTTGGTTGAGCAACTGCCTTCAGCTCAGGTCCAGTCAGTTAAGCGTCTGCCTTCGGCTCAGGTCACGATCCCAGGGTCCTGGGATGGAGCCCCGCCACGTTGGGCTCCCTACAGGGAGCCTGCTTCTCCCTCTCCCTGCTGCTCCCTCTCCTTGTACTCTCTCTCTCTTTCTCTCTGTCAAATAAAATTTTTTAAAAATCTTAAAACAAAAAACAAAAAACAAAGTAATGAACGACCTCATATTTGTAATCCTTTGGCTCTACAGTTTGCTAGGGACAAACAGCAGTAATAGGAAATCTGCCCACCGGAATCCCAGGATCTGCCCACCGGAGTCCCAGGATCGAGTTCTGCAGCGAGCTCCCTGCTCAGTGGGGAGTCTGCTTCTCCCTCTGACCCTCACTCCTCTCATTCTCTCTGTCATTCTCTCTCTCAAAAATAAATAAAATTAAAAAAAAGAATTTTAAAGTGTCGATAAAAGATTTTAGGCCTCAAATTTTAAAAACAAACTCTTAGTACTAATAAAATAAACACATGCTGAAGCATATCATATGGATATTTACAAAATATCAAGGATAAAGAGAAAATGGTAAAAGCTATCAGAGATGTGAGAAAGAAACGGATTACCTATGGAATGACATTCCGTGTAAACTTAGAATTTTATTTCCAGCCAGACTGTCATTAAAGAGTGAAGGCAAAATACATTTTGATATGGCAGAAACAATGAAGGGATTTAAAAAAAAAAAACCTACCCAATCTCACTGAAAGACCTATTTATAAACAAGAATTGATAAAACTGCTTGGGAAAAACTTCCACTTCTGGCCATGATGTTATAACAGGACCAAATTTAGCCAGAACACTGGTTAAAATACATAAAGCAACAGTTTTCAGATATTGGATAGCGGGCAGCACACACAGGATAGGGGCCCCTGAGAGAAGGGAAAGGGAAACAAAGTAAATCCCGTGAGCACCCCAGCTTACTGCCTAGAGTTTTCAGGCCGTTTTGTGGAGAGAGGAAACCCAAACAGAGCCTGACAATATCATTGCATTGAGAAGACAGAGTTGAGAGTTCAGGGAGACCAAAGTGGCTAATATTTCCAGGGCAGAGAACCAGAAAGGATGGAGTTACACAGAAAAATAACTATGGAGCTTTGTAGAAGGATCCTCTCAAGATTTCTTTTGTGAACTGAGCTGAACATACACATGAGGAAACTACCAAGGCTGAGGAAAGAACCATTTGAGAGGAGTAGACAGAACAGTGGAAAGAAAGCCATTTTGGTGAACGGCGGGATTCCGGTGGGCAGATTTCCTATTACTGCTGTTTGTCCCTAGCAAACTGTAGAGCCAAGGGATTACAAATATGAGGTCGTTCATTACTTTGGGTTTTTTTTTTTTTTTTTTAAGATTTTTTAAAAATGTTATTTGACAGAGAGAAAGAGAGAGAGTACAAGGAGAGGGAGCAGCAGGGAGAGGGAGAAGCAGGCTCCCTGCAGGGAGCCCAACGTGGCGGGGCTCCATCCCAGGACCCTGGGATCGTGACCTGAGCCGAAGGCAGACGCTTAACTGACTGAGCCACCCAGGTGCCCCAGTCATTCATTTCTTTGAATGTGAGCCTCAGTTAAGAACGTTTGTCCTCACGATGACTACAAAAAGCTGCAGGGTTTTTCTAAGTAACACTGTGGTTTTCATGGGCCAGTCTGTCAGACTCAACTTGTGTGTCCTCAATCCTCAACAGCCAATATAGCAAGGGTTCTCTTACTAAAGGATTTCGAGGAATCCCTAAGGAATGGGTAAGTATGCCACAGATCCTCCCTGGAAATTACTGTTGCTTTTGCCAACTCTCCCTGCTCCCAAACACTGATGCTCTTGAACTTTGCCATCAGCTCCTACGGGCTCTCCACGTGGTCCCACCCACTGGACCTAGATCTCTTTACTTTATTCCCCAAAGCTTTAACTATTTAACAAGACACAGAGGCACGACATTAAAAACAAAGAGGAGCCCACAGCTGCCGCTAGACGTGGCTGTTCTTCAGATTCCTGATAAGGCCGAGCCGGCTCAGCTGGCCCACTTGTCCCTGCAGGAGCTCCAGGCTCGGCCACTTCTTGGAATCCTGATGCCAGCATTAGGCATGGGGCCAGAGACAATCTTTTCCAGTTCAAGGCCTGCTTATTCCCACTCTAGAATATTTGACTGAGGAACTGTCCTTTTCCTTAGGGAGAAAAACTCACCTCCAACGTTGGCCTGCTTATTAACACAATCCCAGGAGTCATGGACACTTTCCAGACGTTGGATAGTTTGGCTGTACATAACACCATTTTGTGATAGGCTGGTTGTTCAGGCCAGTCTGTTCTCTTATAGGAGGTGCAGAGGTAAGATTCACACACTCCTCAGGGGGGCTCCAGTTTTGTGATCACCTGTGAGCAAACACTTGAATAAAAACATACATAGGTCTCCTAAGAACAAGTAAGGATATTTTTAAGAGACATTCCAGTCTATATTCTTATTTAGGAGGGAAAAATCTCTTTTTTTCTGCAAACACACAGTCCTGCAAAACATTTTATGTTACTAATAAATAAATTAACTCCAGGGGCACCTGGGTGGCTCAGTCGGTCAAGCGGCTGCCTTCAGCTCAAGTCAGGATCCCAACTGGGATCGAGCCCTGCATCGGGCTCCCTGCTGAGTAGTCTGCTTCTCCCTTTGGCTCTCCTGCTCATTACTGCTTGCTCTCTCTCTCTCCCTCTCTCTTTCAAAAAAATACATAAAATCTTAAAAACAAAACAAAACTCCAGCATCTCAGTTTGAAACATCTGAATTTTGGTTATGTCATTTCAAGATTTTCTTTAGGATAAAGGTGGAATGTTTCCTTTATGTATGTGTAGAGGGCTCATTCTGGTGATTTCCAGGAGTAAAGGTGGATGGCTGCAAGATGAATTTATATCTGGCCTTCTAGAAAGACTGCAACTTTAATTTTTTTTCAAAGATTTATTGATTTTAGAGAGAGAGAGAGAGCAGGGGGAGGGGCAGAGGGAAAGAATTCTCAAGCCAACTCCCTGCTGAGCATGGACCCAACTAGGGGCTAGGTCCCACAACCCTGAGATCATCACCTGGGCCAAAACCAAGGGTCGGACACTCAACCAACTGAGACACCCAGGTGCCCCAGAAGACTGCAACTTTAAAATATAACACTTCTTTGACATTAAAAAAAAAAAGTTGCACTTATTGGGCACCTTTTAAAACTAAGGAGTACAAAGAGGAGTATGGGTTGGCCCAGAACCTCAGAAATGGACTCTTTCCCCTCTTTTTCCTAACGACGTTAAAATATTGCATTCCTTCTTTCTTAGCTCTAAATCTTGCCCCACACTTTTTTCCCCTTCCCTGGATCAATCTTTCACCTTTAATCACACACAGGAAAGAATATAGTATCAAAACTATTGAGCTTCTGGGGTACCTGGCTGGCTCAGCCATACATTGTGCAACTCCTGATCTTGGGGTTGTGAGTCTCATGTTGGGTGTAGAGATTGCTTAAAAATAAAATCTTAAAAACACACACACACAACTGCTGAGCTTCCAAAGACAATATCTTATGAATAGTATAATATCATCAGAAACAGGATGTGAAGGAAGTACATAAAGAGTCAAAAACAGAGTTAGGAGCTCTAGGAAAAGCCTGGGGAGGGCAGGGAAGCCCAGAAGGACTGACTTCCCAACTTCTCACCCTCCTCTCATTCTCTCCTCACTTAACATCTTCCATATGCAGGTTGAGTTTCTCTTTTTTTTTTTTTTTTAAGATTTTATTTATTTATTTGACAGAGAGATTGATAGCGAGAGCAGGAACACAAGCAGGGGGAGTGGGAGAGGGAGAAGCAGGCTTCCCGCGGAGCAGGGAGCCTGATGCGGGACTCGATCTCAGGACCCTGGGATCATGACCTGAGCCGAAGGCAGACACTTAACAACTGAGCCACCCAGGCGCCCGCAGACTGAGTTTCTCAATCTGTGGTCGGCCATCCTCTGGGGGTCTTGTATTTTCAAGGCACTATGAATTTTCTATGAGCATCTTAAAACTTTGTGCTTTAAGTTTTATAAGTGTGTTAGCTGATTTGGGATCATCGGGATTAACACTATATTTTGAGTGATCTTGAATTGAACTGGTATCACATTACACTCTGAAGTTAACCTTTTAATTTCAAGGCAATGTTGCTTGGCCTTGGGAGTGGGGTTCAGGGTGGGGAGGGGGTTCCTTGAATCTCTAGGGACCTGCATAAGTATGTCTCAATGGTTCATAATTTCTCATGTTTGGAAAACATGGCTTGAACTACCTTCTCCTGTTTTCTCCTTTCTCTCATGAGGCTAAAAGACACAAAACTGTTGACGAGTATTTGGGGGTGCCTAGGTGGTTCAGTCGGTTAAGCATCTGCCTTCGGCTCAGGGCATGATCCCAGCGTCCTGGGATGGAGCCCTGAGTTGGGCTCCCAGCTGAGCTTGGAGCCTGCTTCTCCCTCTCCCTCTGCCTGTCGCTCCCCTTGCTTGTACTCTCCCTCTCTGTCAAATAAATAAAATCTTTTTAAAAAAATGACTAGTATTTGTTAGTTTATCTTCAATGTCTGACCAATTTGGGAGCTAAGAAAATACAAGCAATCTAGTGATTTTTTAAGATTTTTTTTTTTTTAGATTTTATTTATTTATTTGAGAGAGAGAATGAGAGAGAGAGAGCACGAGAGGGAAGAGGATCAGAGGGAGAAGCAGACTCCCCACTGAGCAGGGAGCCCGATGCGGGACTCGATCCCGGGACTCCAGGATCATGACCCGAGCCGAAGGCAGTCGCTTAACCGACTGAGCCACCCAGGCGCCCCGCAATCTAGTGATTTTTTAAAATAAAGCAAAGGTGATACTGGGATTTAGAATTGTGAATATGTGTAGGAATTGCCAAATGCTTAGTTGTTTTCTATGTACAACAAACCAATCCCATGCCTTTATCTCTTGTTGTTGAATAAACTTGGTACATATTTTAAATATTTTATTTATTTATTTAGAGTGTGCAGGGGAGGGCATGCCTGCGTGAGCAGGGGAGAGGGGCCAAGGGAGAGAGAAAATCTCAAACAAACTCCCTGATGAGCAAAGAACCCCACTCAGAGCTAGAACTCATGACCCTGAGATCATGTCCTGAGCCAAAGTCAAGAGTCAGACGCTTAGGGGCGCCTGTGTGGCTCAGTCGTTAACCGTCTACCTTCAGCTCAGGTCATGATCCCAGAGTCCTGGGATGGAGCCCCGCATCAGGCTCCCTGCTCTGTGGGAAGCCTGCTTCTCCCTCTCCCACTCCCGCTGCTTGTGTTCCCTCTCTCGCTGTCTGTCAAATAAATAAAATCTTAAAAAAAAAAGTCAGTTGCTTAACTGACCGAGCCACCCAGGCACCCCAGCTTGCTATATATTTTAGAGACCATTTTATCATTGGGCCAGCCCCTAAAGTACATGTTCAGGAGCTTCTTCTGTGACTATGTTTGATCAATCACATTTTTGAAGCTCATAGCTTAAAGACTCAGGAAAATCAATCTACTAATATAATGTTTTGGGTTCTTTTTCAGTTAAAATTTTTTTTTGCTGCCTATCAAAGCATGAAATCTTTGTGTCCTTGGAATCATATTTTACTTGTTTGGGGGGAAATGAGGATAGATAGGGAAAGGATAATCTTAATATTCTCTCTTTTCCCATGTCTTTCCCTGAGCCCCCTTACAATCTCCATTTCCCCTCTCTGAGACACCGCCACCTTCCCAGTACCTTGCCTTTTTTTTTTTTTTTAAGATTTTATTTAACAGAAAGAGAACGTGCCTTGAGAGAGCACAGGCAGGGGGAGCAGCAGAGGGAGAAGCAACCCCCTTAAGCAGGGAGTGGTGGGGCTCCAGCCCAAGACCTCATGACCTGAGCTGAAGGCAGATGCTTAACTGACTGAGCTACCCAGGTGCCCCAACCTTGCTTTTTCTTGAGTCATATTTTTTCCACTTTTTTCCTTGTCTATTATTCATTTTGTTTCAGATCATCTATTTTTTTGTAAAATAATTTCAAATAATTTAATGTCATTTGCATCCCATATTTAGCCTGTGTACATGGATACTTAATAAATGGTAGTATGTTGTTGAATAATACAGCATTTATGCAAACTCAGCACTTTATATTCAGTTCCTCTTATCCTTAAAGCAATTGGAAAAAGTAGATATTGTGTGTCTATTTTCCATGAGGAACAAAGCCTGAGAGAGAATAACAATTTGTGAAAGACCACATAGGTTAATATATGCCAAAACTCGTGGTTTTTCTACAATGTCACATTCCATTGTTGGGAGGGGGGGAAGAGGCTGAGTAATTTCATGTTCCTGTTACACTGTCCTGTACAGAGATCTCATCTAGGTTCATTATGACTTACAGGCCTCACTAACATCTTCTACCTTCATAGCCTAACTTCCATCCAGTCTTTTCAATGCTTAGATATCTAGTTGTCACCTTAAATGGAATCCACCATTTTCTCCCCAAACTAGCAAATATACACCCACCCATGCCACACCATTTTCTGTTAATGGCTCTACCAATTTTTGTCATTCAGGGTCAAAAACCTTGGTGTTATTTATTCATTCAATGAAGATACTGAGCACATACAAGAATTGTGCTAGGGATTTTGGGGTATACGATCATTAAGTTTGATAGTTTTTGCCTTTCGTAAAGGCTTTAGGAAAGACAAACAAATGGGGAACCCAAACTAGTATATGGATATTAGAGAAGACTTGGAGGATGACGAAGGTGGGTGGTATGGAGATGTATTTCATAGGTAAAGGCACAGGAGGAGAAAGCATGGCTTTGGAGGAATCCAAAGATGTACTGCTGAAGCACTGAGTTGTAGTGGAAATGGAAAGCGGGAGAGATACGTGAGAATTAGTTCAAGCATGAAGGGTCCGGTAAACTATGTTAAGGAATTTGGACTATCTGAATAGCAGGAGGAAGTATAATTAGTTTTGAATTTTATTTTATTTTTAAATATTTTTTTATTTATTTGACAGAGAGAGCACAAGCAGGCAGAGTAGCAGATAGAGGGAGAGGGAGAAGCAGGTACCCTTCTGAGCAAGGAGCCGGACATGGGGCTCTATTCCTGGGGCTCTATTCCAGGACCCTGGGATCATGACCTGAGTCGAAGGCAGTTGCTTAACCTACTGAGCCACCCAGGCGCCCCTAGCTTTAAATTTTAAAAGAATCAATCTGCTCATAGTTTGGAGGATTTCTCCTTTCTCTTCCATTCCCTGAATCCAATCTTACTATATCCTGTTCATTTCTTATTGTCTCATTTTTCATCTCTATTCCCACTGCCACCACCTTAGTTCCAGCCCTTCTCATCTCATGCTTAGATTAAGAGCCCTTTAACCAGTTAGTCTCCACTTTCTTCCTCCAGTCTCCACTTTCTTCCTCCAATCTATTCTGCACACAAAGACTAGACCAACAGTCCTAAAATGCTACACCAGGATAACAGTGAAGTCCAAGTCACCCACCTTGGCGCTTATGACCATCTCTACCCTATCTAATATTACTACTTAAAATCGCTTTCCGGGGCACCTGGGTGGCTCAGTCGTTGAGCGTCTGCCTTCGGCTCGGGTCTTGATCCCAGGGTCCTGGGATCGAGCCCCGCATCGGGCTCCCTGCTCGGCAGGAAGCCTGCTTCTCCCTCTCCCACTCCCCCTGCTTGTGTTCCCTCTCTCGCTGTGTCTCTCTCTACCAAATAAATAAAATCTTTAAAAAAATAAAATAAAATCGCTTTGCAACGAGGCCAGCCACCTTCCTCAAAAATCCTCCGAAATGCAGTTTACATTCTTTTCTCACCCCTGCAATCTTGTAACATTATTCTCTTCTCCCAGGCATAATGCACTTGTGGGGCATCCTGAGGACGTCCAGCAACAGCTCGTCCTCCTCTCGATTTCTTCTCACCCAGCAGAAACCGTGCCAAACATTTCTGCATTGTATTAACTCGAATGATGTTACAGATTGAGGTTTTCATTTTCTTTTGTCAAAAAAGACTCTCTCTCGTAAGGCCAGGCCAGGTACTTCGTGCGCTGAGAACAAATATTAGTTAACTTTAATAGAGCCGGATCCGGCGGGTTTGCGGAGCCTGAGCGCGCTGTGGGGAGAGGGGACTGATACACTGGAAGATGGATCGGGAGCGCCGGGGCCCACACAAAAGAGCTTCGACCAACACGCGAGAGGCCGGGGTAGGGGAGCGAAGGCAGGGCAGGGGAGCGAGGCACCGCCGGGGAACAGCTACGGACGGCGAGCCGCTTGCAGGGCCGCGGGAGGCAAGCAGCGGCCGTTGGTAGGCGTGACCACGCCAATCTCGCGGGAGCGGCGGTTGGGCGGGCCGTTGTCCCCGCGGGCGGGGCGAGTTGCTAAGGAAATGACTGCCCGCAGCGCCGCGCTGTGCCGCGCCGCGCCGGCCGGGCGGGGTCTGGAGCGGCGCCGTTTCCGCTTCCGCTCCCTCTCTGCTCCCGTCCCGTTACCGCCTCCTGGCCGGCCTCGCGCCTTTCACCGGCACCTTGTGTCGGCCGTGCAGCCGGGCCCGCTCCTGCCACGCGCGCGCCCCCGGGGCTCCGGCTCCGGCACGGGTCGCGCCCCGCTTGCCTGCCCCTGAGGTCGCCGGCCAGCCGCCGCCATGGGTGCCTACCTCTCCCAGCCCAACACGGTGAAGTGCTCCGGGGACGGGGTCGGCGCCTCGCGGCTGCCGCTGCCCTACGGCTTCTCCGCCATGCAAGGCTGGCGCGTCTCCATGGAGGTGAGGCGGGAGAGGCCCAGAGGCGGGCCGCTGCAGGGCGGGAACCTGACGGAGAAAGGGAGCGGGGGGATGGGGTCATCCCCGGGGAAGGGTCCGTATCGGGAGCCTGCAGCTGCAGCTGCGGCGGCAGTTTGACGGGCGGCAGCGAGAGTGGGCCCGGGGCCGAGAGGGAACTGCCGGTGCCTGGGGACCGTGTGCCGGTGGCCAGTTTGGTGGCGAGATCTCGGCCATGTGGGGAAAGGCACCTTCCGCCCACTGACCGCCCTCTCCCCGTGCCTTCGCGCCATCCTCTCCTGCCAGCCCAGCCCTCCAGGCTCATAAACGGTGTGAGGTGTAGTGTGGGAGTGAGGATGAAAAGAGGGGCTATTTATTCATTTACTTTTGCGAGGACGAGGAGAATAGATGGGCATGACTACTTTTTTTTTTTTTTCCTCTTAAATATGTGCTGAGAGGCCTCTTTGGACGAGGAGTTTGACAGTGAAAGGAAGCCTGGGCAAGCAGTCTGTTTCAAATTCTTAAACACCTAGTTGCTTGCCTCTGGGCACCGAATGTTAATTTCAGAGGCTCGACCTGACCTCCAGGAATTGTCAGTCGTTTTATTCTCTTCAGGGCCTTTTACGACCTTTGGAAAACTTCAGTTGTGTCGATCGGTATCATTCCTTTTTTATTCTTGATATTTTTTCCTCGGGATTTTTCTAAAACTTAATCCGCAATTGTCATTTGCCTGTGCTTTTGTGGTTTATAGTTTCCTTGATTTGTGATCATTCCATCATAACCTATAAAGAACTTAACCTATAAAGAATTGATTTTTCTTTTCTAGAAAATTTTTTTCTGGATAAAAGGGAAAGGTGGGAAATTTCTGGATAAAAAGAAGTAGAATTGGGCAAAATGGATGTGAAACTACAAGGGAGAACAGGGAAAACCGTGCAGGAAGGAAAGGGAGAAAGACGTGTGTAAGACATGTCTTTGTGAAGAGTGTTGTGAGATCTAGGCAGAAGGGCCAGGGAAATGCTGTAATTATTTCTGGGATTAAGGGTTTATCTACTTGGTGGGCTTCAGGTAACAGCCTAATACTACTGTCTCCCTTGGGAATTTCTTCAAATCCCTCGCTCCTCCCTGTGGTTAGCTCTGGAATGACAGTATAAACTTAAATGGTTTGTTCTCAGACTCAAATTTTATACCCACAGCTGACTTTAAACAGTTCTGTCATTAGGTATAACATTTGAAGAATGAGGGGAATCCTATAGTTCATCGCATCTAGTTTGGCTCCCGCATTTTATAGCTGGGAAATTGAGGCCCAGAAAGGTTAGGACACTTGTGCCTTGGTGGAAAGAATCTGTGGGATGAAGTTGTTCGAGACACTTACTGGACACTGTTATCATAGTGTGTCAACCTGAAGTATAGCATTCATATTTCAGTGGGGTGCTCAGTATTGAGCTTACTGGGTGCTTGGTAAATATAATTGAGTGTTAGAAATATCTGGATTTAGCTTCAAAAGAAAAACCTTAATGTAAGGCTGGGGTTTGGGTTAGTTGCTAGTTTGGAGAGTCCATTTCTATGGCATTTTCTATAAATATTGTAAGATTTGAGGTGACTCATCTCACAGTAAGGCTTTTCCTTCAGGTTTCTCATTCTTTATTTTCTACTTCTCTGCTATGGTTTTTCTAGGGTTGTTGTTTTGGTTTGGTTTGGTTTGGTTTGGTTTTGGGTACCCTTCTTTTCTAGTTTTCTTTACTAACTTGAGTTGCTTGGATATTTAGTTTTCCAAGTTGTTTGCCCGGTGAGTCTGTTCTGTTTGCTTCTCTGCAGGGTATTTCCCTTTATTTTTGGTTTCTCCTTGGTAATTAGAAAATGACTTTTTTCATCAGCTGTTTGGTTTGTAGAGATCTTGTTAGACTATTCCTTAGATCCTAATCTTCCTTCTGAGAGGTAACCAGTTTGGGTTTTAAAATCTTCCTCTTATGCTGTTTCTCAGTTTACCTTTGTCTGAATGGTTATCTTTAATCAAATCCTCTTGAAGTCCTGCTTGGGATCCTTTTCTGCTGCATCAGTACTTTCCCTTCTGGCTTTGTTTCCTTTCTCTCCAAAGTATAACTTAGTTTCTTTGCTATGGCAAGAAAATAACTATGACTTGTAGGCTCTTGAGTGAATCTTACCTTTTCAGAAAGTGTACACACCTGTTCCTCTTAACCTTTAGGGCTCAATCCCACCTATTTATTAAGTCTGTTGACCTTATTTGCTTGGTCCTAATGATTCCTTTGAGGTAAGTTGATGCCAATACACATTACAGAGGTTGCTAAAATCCTAATGGATGCAGAGATTCAGCCTTAGATAGTACTATTTTACCCCTTCTCTTGAGGCAAGGATGGCAACTATCAATAGCTGGCATTTTATACTTTCTGCCTCTCTCCAGCCCCTCTTGCTGTGGAACCAGGGTGTTTTGAGGAGGGGTAAACAAAATACCACAGTTGATGTTCCCTTCCCTTCTTCCTTCTCCATGGTTTGGAGGGACCCTCAAGCTGGTTGAGGTATGTATTTTGTGGGTTAACAGGTAGGTTGTGGAAGGGTGCCTGAGAAATACATATGGAAAGGCTTTGAGTTTTTGGTGGCTAATGAGAAGTCCAATCTGAAAATGGTTTTAGTTGATGTCTTAAAGGGACATGGGTACTTTTAGTTTTGGGTTATGAGATTCTCTGGAAGTGACAAAACTGCTTTCTTTGGGGAGTTAGGATTTTTTTTTTTTTTAATTCTATGAATTATATTTGCCTTCTTTAAAAAGCAGGATCAATACCAAGGGTATACTTTTGAGTAGGCTAGCTGTTTACTGCCATATAGAAGCTGGCTTATCCGTGGTCATAGAGGTTCATCTAGAATTGAATGTAGATAATGTTAAGCAGAAAATTCTTAAGATACCTACATGACAATTTCAATCATTATGTTAATGGAGCAAAATATAAAATGGGATACTACAAGCTTAAGAGAGGGTGTCTGAAGGCTGAAGAGCATTTATTGTCCGATCCTCAGA
This sequence comes from Mirounga angustirostris, assembly GCF_029215605.1. NCBI lineage: Eukaryota > Metazoa > Chordata > Mammalia > Carnivora > Phocidae > Mirounga > Mirounga angustirostris. Next base: position 21,634,472 of record NW_026991718.1, on the reverse strand, counting down.
TTAATGCCTCATCTCTAGATCTTAAAGCACTTTTTACTTACTGAACCAGATCAAAATTCCTTTGTCTAGGATGCAGTTAAGCAACTTCTATAAAAGGGCATTCTTTTCATTTGATAAGCATGCAGTACCTAGTCACAATTCAGAGATAGTACGAAATGATACCAAATGTATATCCATGAATATGGAGAAATTGTTTTCTATTATGCTCTTCCTTTATAAGTTCTTAAGCAACTGGAAGTTAAAATCAAAATTTATTCCTTACGATTTCAAGAATATTTTACATAAATTATTTCTATTGCCCAATCCTATAGCAGATGTTACTACTACTTCTCCTCCCCAACCCTCTATTGGGTTATCATCTTGGAATTGTACTTTGAGAGGTAAGGTAAGGAACTGTACTTTGAATTTGAGTATAGAAGTTTAACAGGTCTGGTTAGTGGTTCTTGCCATTGTAAGCTATTTTTAAAATTATGCTGTCTGAAAGCATAAATCTTTAGAACTGATCTTAAAGCATCGCTGATATATAATGACATGCTTTAAACTGAGTACTGATTTCAGTGGAGTTGTTTTCTGTTTCCCTTTAGATCCTGTTCAAAGATGGAGTCTATCAACTTTTAATTATATGTAGTACCTAAAAATGTATATACAGATTTCTTACTAAACAATTTTATTGAGATATAGTTCATATACCGTATCCATTTAAAGCATACATTTCAGTGGTTAATATATTCAGAGTTGTACAACCATCACCACTATTGATTTTAGAACAGCTTTATCACTCAAGAAGAAAACTTGTAACCATTACCAGTCACTCCCTATCTCCCCTCCTCTAACACCTTGCAACCACCAATTCATATTTTATCTCTATGGATTTACCTATTTTTAACATTTCATAAAAATGGAATTATAAAAATGTCACCTTTTATGTCTGCCTTTTACTAAACAATATTTCCTTTTTTTTTTTTTTAAGATTTTATTTATTAGAGAGCGAGCAAGCGAGCACGACAGGGTAGGAGGATAGAGGGAGAAGGAGAAGCAGATTTCCTGCTGAGCAGGGAGCCCGACATGGGGTTCAATCCAGGACTCCAAGATCATGACCTATATGGAAGGCAGAGGCTTAACTGACTGAGGCACCCCTCTAAACAATATTTCTAAGAGTCATTCATGTTGTAGCATGAATTCTTTTTGATGGCCAAATAATATTCCATTTTATGGATATTTTGTTTATCCATTCATCAGTTAATGGATATTTAGATTTCCACATTTTGGCCATGATGAATAATGATGCTAAGAACATACATTTATAAAATTTTATGTGGAACTAAGCTTTTACTTCTCTTGACTATATTGTAGGAGTGGAATTGCTGGGTCATATAGTAACTCCATGTTTAACATTTTGAGGAGCTGCCTGTTTTCCAAAGTGGTCACACCATTTTGCATTTTTACCAGCAATATGTGAGGGTGTCAGTTTCTCTAAGCCTCCCTACACTTGTTATCTTTTTATTATAACCCTTTTGGTGGGTGTGAAATGGTATCTCATTGTGGGTTTGATTGTATTTCCCTGGTAGCTTATGATGTTTGAGCATCTTTTCTTGTGTTAATTTCCACTTACAGATCTTTGGAGAAATGTCTGTTTAGATCTTTTGTCTGTTTGTGTTGGGTTGTCTTTTTTTTTTTTTTTTTGAGATGTAAGAGTTCTTTATATATTTTGGATACAAGTCCTTTATCAGATAGGATTTGCAAATATTTTCCCCTATTCTTTGGGGTGCCTTTTTGTTTTCTTGTTAGTATCCTTTGAAGCACAAACATTTTTAATTTTGATGAAGTCCAGTTTCTCTATTAAGAGTTTTATAGTTTTAGCTCTTAAATCCATTGTGGGTTAATTTTTGTGAATGGTGTAAGGAAGAGATCCAATTTCTCAGTTTTGTATGTGGATATCTACTTGTCCCAGCACCATTTGTTGAAAAGCCTATTCTTTTCCCTCACTGAATTATCTTGGTATCATTGTTAAGATCATTTGACTATAAATAATGAGGGTTTATTTCTGGACTCATTCCATTCCATTGATCTGTATACTTATGGCCATGCCAGTACCACACTGTCTTGATGACCATTAGCTTTGTGGTAAGTTTTGGAAGTTAGGAAGTGTGAGTTTTCCAACTTTGTTCTTTTTCTTTTTTTCTTTTCTGGGTCCCTTGCATTTCCGTATGAATTTGGGATCAGCTTGTCAATTTCTGTGCAAAAGACACTTGGAATTTTGATAGGGATTGTGCTAAATCTGTAGATCCAGTTGAGTGTTGCTATCTTTAACAATATTAAGTCTGTAGTTTTGGTATCAGGATAATATTGGCCTCAGAATCAGTTGGGAAATGTTGCTTCCTCTTCTATACATTGGAAGAGTTTGTGAAGAATTGGTGTTATTCTTTTAAAAATATTTGGTAAAATTTACCAGTGAAGCCATCAGACTGGGCTATTCTTTGTGGGAGGTTTTGTGTGTGTGTGTGTGTTTTAATTATTTTATGTTAAGTTGTGGTAAAATATATATAACATAAAATCTACCATCTTCACCATTTTAAAATGTACAGCTCAGTACTGTTAAGTACATTCACACTGTTGGGCGACCAATTGCCAGAAGTATTTTCATCTTGCAAAATTGAAACTATCCCAGTTAAACAGCTCCCCATTCCGCCTGCCCTCTGCCCCCGGCCCCTGGAAACCATTCTACTTCCTGTTTCTATGAATTTGACTACCCTAGGTACTTCATAGAAAGACACATTTGTCATTTTGTGACTGACTTCTTTCACTTAGCATAATATCCTCAAGGTTCATCCATGTTATAGCATGTATCAGAATTTCCTTCCTTTTTAAGGCTGAATAGTATCCATTGTATCAATATACCACATTTTGTTTACCCATTCATCTGTTGATGGACACTTAGGTTGTTTCTTCCTTTTGTGTATTGTGGATAAAGTTGCTGTGAACATGGGTATAAAAATATATCTTCAAGACCCTGCTGCTAAGTCCGAGACTAAGGTGTCTGCTGAGGGCCCACTTTCTGGTTCATAGATGTCTGCCTTCTAGCTCTATCTTCAAGGCAAGGGAGCTCTTTGGGGTCTCTTTTGTAAGGGCATAATCTCATTCATGACCTAATTACCGCCCAAACACCCACCTCCAAATAGTATCATGTTGGGGATTACTTTTTTTTTTTTTTTTACACTTCCAGGCGTGGATTTTTATTTTCACAAAGAGACAACAATGCCTTCCCACATACAAGTATTTACAAAACCCAACTGATTGACCAAGCTAGAACCTGTGTTTTTTCCAGTTCTCAACATAGTTGGGAACATGGAAACATTCCCACACAATTCCCAGAAATGGAATTTATCTACCAAACAGTGTAGATTACCTAATAAAAGTGCACTTACCTGCATAACTCAGTCTAAAAACCTCAGTGATACAAACCTCATGACCAAGGTTTCATTAATCTATTTGGGGATTACATTTCAACATATGGATTTTGGGAAACACAAAATACTCTATAGCATTGAAGTAATATATGCATGTAATTTTAAAAGATAGTAATACATGACTTTTTAAAACCAAAAATGTAGTTCCCTTCCCAACTACCTTCAAACTTTTTGTCTTGGTTTGTAAAGATTTAGATAAATTTATGTATATAAATGTAAATGGTTGATCATCCAGTAACACAGGAACATTTGTGGTTGTATTTATAACCTTAGGAGATTGACATCAGGCAGGATAACGAGGATTTTATTAATACAGATCCATTGGTTGCCTAGAAGATCAGAAGGTTCTGTATGATACATGATTTTAAGTAAGGCAAAGCCTAAGGGCCCTGACTCAGGTGACCTGTGTATTCTGAGTCATCTCCTTCAGACTGTCAGCTGTTACTGTGTTATGATACATCTTTAGGTTTAGGGTAGGAAATGAAGGAGGAGGCATCCATGAGGTATTTGTCCTGAGGCAGCTGGGAACTCACCATCATAAATAAACATGGAAGTCCTACTATGTTGCAGAACATAGTTTTAGGCCTCAAAGCTGTGAAGAAATTTAAGACGGTCTTTGCTTTTGAGCTGGTTTACAATATAGTTTTGGACCTAAGACTCTCTTTTCCCCCACGGAATGCTGGATAACAATACAAGATAGTATATACTGAGTAACCATATTATTGGTAAAGACAGTAAATATTAATAGTTTAGAGAGAGGAATGATCATAGAGTATTGGTGTGATTGAGAAAGATCTCTTGGAGGTGGTGAGACTAACTGGACCTTAAGGAGAGAGTATAAATGGGGACAAAAGGAGAGGAGGAAAGTGGAAGGAGAAGAAGAAAAATATGGAGGGAGGGATAGGAGGAAAGACTTTGAGGCTTGCTTACTACTTCGCACGGTGCGGTGGTCAGTGTCAAGAGTGGAGTAGTTTATTTGGGGGAATGGTATGAAAATTAAGAGATCAGGTTATAGAAATGGGTAGGAATGATGATTGAGTGCTTAAATTGCCTGTAAATTGTGCAGAATTAATCTTATATCCAGTAGAATCCATCAAAGCTTTTAGCAATAAAGTGTTACGTTAGGAAGGATAATCTGGCATCTGAATGTATGTAGGCTGGATTACAAGGGCAGAGAGTAGAAGCAGGAAGGAGATAAAATGCTATTAAGAGTAAAGTAATCCAAGGACAAAGTTATAAAGGAAAACTTAGTAGGATTTGGTGATTGGATGGTAGAAGAGAGCCAGGAAGTCAAGGTGGACTGGTATTAAGTGTTGCCTAGGAAAGTTAAGATTCCATGAACAGAAATAAGACCTGTACGGAAGTTCTGATTTTTTTGAAGACTGCTGAGGTTCTGTTTATATATGTTAAGTTTGAAGTGAAGGGACATCCTATAGAAACAGGCAATTGGAACATCACAGAACCAAAGAGAACTTTCAAGAAAGCTGACATGTTTTTCACTATTTAATTATGTACAGTATTTGGGAAAAAATGAAGCCTGCAAAATGACTATTTGGGTTGCTATTATGGTTATTGCCTGCTCTGTGAAGTAAGATCTTGAAGGAAAATGTTTTGAGATTAGAAGTTTAAGAGGAAATATAAATCTAAGAAGGGAGGAAATAATTTTAACCAGTTTCCAATAAATGGTTCAGTACAGGCTTCATTGAATTAAAAGAAGAGGAGAAACAATGCTTTAGAGGCAGAAGTGGAGAGGTTAGGTAAAGCTATAGAGAAATTTTGAGGTAGAATAGAGATGAGGTAGTTCTTGAAATATGACCTTGATCTAAGTAAAGCAAGAGGTTAGCTCATCTGCTAAGAGTGAAAGAAGAGCATTGAGAGGGCTCCTGGGTGGCTCAGTTGTTGGGTGTCTGCCTTTGGCTCAGGTGGGATCGAGGTGGGATCGAGCCCCTCATCGGGCTCCCTGCTCTGCGGGAAGCCTGCTTCTCCCTCTCCCACTCCCCCTGCTTGTGTTCCCTCTCTCGCTGTGTCTCTCTCTGTCAAAAAATAAATAAAATCTTAAAAAAAAAAAAAAAGCATTGAGAACTTGAACAGTGTGGGAAAGGTTTGTGACTGACTGTGGTTAATATATTTAAGCGTCAATGCAGAACATGTGAAAACAAAATGCTGAATGGAATTAGGGTGCACAATCAACATGATTTCATGACATTTTATGACTAGCAATACTTAGTGACTCTGATTCAGGGGTAAAGAAAGCAGTTGGTCGGGTTATACAAGGTTGGATGAGTTTTTCTAGATTGCTAAGAGACAGTGTTGAAATACTTGGCTCTGGCTCAGAAAGGTCAGAGAGAAAGAAAAGCAAGGGTAAAGGTAGGGAGGCTCTGAACAGAGATGCAAAGGGGGAAACTAAAGTACTTAGAGAAGGTAGAACAGTTCCAAGTGATAAAATAGATCCAGATCCAGAGCCTTACCAGGAAGTGGAAGAGAAGGTAATGTGGAGTAGTTCTAGGAACTGAGACCTCAAGGTATAAGATGAATCTTTATGGTAGGCATTCCTCTTTGAGAGTAAGAATAGAGAAGAAAAATGTGAGGTAGGTGCTGAATTTCAGAACAGAATATTTATTATTAAATTCCAGTTTAAAAGGAGTTTTACATCTTTTGCAACTATTGCATCACAGTTCTGTGATAAGGGTAACTAAGGTAGCTATTCTTATTCCATATTATAGAAGAGAAAATGGAGGCACACCAAGAAATAGCTGGCCAGAAATCCTGCAGTATATCGTAGCATGGCCACTTTAGGACAGTTCATAGGTTCATTTTGTCATCCTTATCATTCAAACCAGAACAATATGGCATATTGTACAAAAATTTTTAAAGTTAAAAAATAGAAAATAATTGTTATCCAACTCTTACTCTCCACCCAGACTTCTAGCATATATATACAGTATATAGAGGTGCTTTTTATTTTTTTTCTCCTTTTATCACTTATATTGTGAACACATTTCCAAATGAACACATTCATTCTTTTTTTACTTTTTATTTTTTTAAAGATTTTATTTATTTGAGAGAGGCGGGGGTGGGGGACATGAGCAGGGGCAAGGGCAGAGGGAGAGGGAGAAACAGATTCCCCACTGAGCAGGGAGCCTCGATCCCAGGACCCTGAGGACCCTGAGATCATGACCTGAGCCAAAGGCAGATGTTTAACTGACTGAGCCACCCCCCACATATTCATTTCTAATAGCTGCATTCTATTGGAGGGATGTACCACTTGTAATCTAATTTCTTCATGGAAATTTGGATGTTCATAATTGTTTTTTATTATAAATAATGCTATAGTGAACATTCTTATACGTATCCTTGTACCATTGTCTTTCTTTGTACCTTTGTACTACTTTCATAAAATAAACTTTTGGAAGTCCAATTAGTAGATCAAAGGGCATGCACATTTGAAATTTTTATACATATTACCAAATTGTGCTCCAGGAAGGCTATACTAATTTATATTCTTGTTGGTCAGGCTATGAGAATGTGTTTTTACTTCACTCTTACTATCACTAGTTATTATTAATCTTTTTCATTATTCTAATTTGCACAAAAGGATATTTCCTTGTTTTTAATATTCATTTCTTTGATTGCTCTTTTTTCATATGTTCATATGAAGCTAGATCTGCTTCACATGCTTTTGTGAGGAACACAAAAAAAGATGGTTTGAGTATCGGTGTGGGTTCAAAAGAGATGGTACGGCTGTGATTTAGAGTGGCATATTGCAGGGCAGAGAATGATTGACCTGTTCCACTGGGAAGGAGTGGACAAGTAGACTGCTCTTCCCTCCCCTATCAAAAAGTGGAATTAGTTGGACCAATTTCTCAAATTTTAGTTTTACACTGAGTCTTTTAAAAATATCTAATTTAGGGGCGCCTGGGTGGCTCAGTTGTTAAGCATCTGCCTTCGGCTCAGGTCATGATCTCAGGGTCCTGGGATCGAGCCCCACATCGGGCTCCCTGCTCAGCGGGAAGCCTGCTTCTCCCTCTCCCACTCCCCCTGCTTGTGTTCCCTCTCTCGCTGTGTCTCTCTCTGTCAAATAAATAAATAAAATCTTTAAAAAAAATCTAATTTACTTTTGAAAAAAATAAACATTCCAATGGCTCATCTTGCTCCCATCCCTCTGTACCCTCCTGCTCCCCCTACAGTTAACTGCTTTTCTTTAGTTTTCTGTGTATCCATGTAGTATTACAGTGTGAAAAGACAAATATCTATTCCTGTGCTCCCTCTTCTTACACAAAAGCAGCTTACTAAATATGTCATTCTGTACTTTGCTTTCCTTCTGCACTTTGCTTTCCTTATTTAACAAAATATCTTGGAGCTCTTCCATGGATTTTTTTTTTTTTTTTTTTTTTTTAAGGAGAGCAATACTTGTGGAACTCCAGAATTCACTAAAACAATTTTAATTTGTTACTTAAATGAGTACAAACAGAACTGGGCATAAATTCCATGCCACCAAACCACACTACAAAATTAACAGAATTAAAATCAACATTAATATGACACAACTGTTTTGTTGATACTAATTAGATACAGCATGACTTAGGTAGTGACCGCTGAGGTACAGTTGCTTATGGCCTTAGCAAGCCTGTATCACACTGTCCCATGCCGATTCAGTTCTCCCGCCACTTTTCTGTAATCCAACTCAGTCCTGTTCTACCTTTCCTTTATTCCATAGCACCATCATCTTTCTATAGGAGTTATATCATCATGCTATATGATTTAACTATTTATTGTGTTTATTGTGTATATTCCTTGTGAGAATGTAAGTTTTTTTTATGAAGCGCAGGTCTTCATTTTATTCACTGATATTACCAAACACCCAGAACTGATCCTGGAACATAATGGATACTCAGATATTTGGTGAAGGAATAACAAATGAATTCTTAGGCACATTAAAGTCTGAGAACCACTGGTGGAGGATGCTGAGGCAATAGATAGTCATAAAGGCAGGCCAAAAGGTGCAGAAAGAGGAGAGGTAGGTCCAGTAAGGTCAACTAACCCTGGCTCTGAGGGAAGGGAGGCCAGTGTGGCTGGTGGTGGAGCGATTGGAAGAGGGAGAAGATGACCTTTGGTCTCTGGTGCTCTCCGGGTCCTGGGGATGAGGCTTAGAGGTGGTTGTTGACAGCTTTGTTAGATAGGCTATTGAGGGCCTTTCATGCAGCCCATTAGATTCTGGGACACTTTCTCCGGGAATCAATGAGAGGGAAATACAAAATAGTTATTTTTCCGTTCTCTCGTTTACTACCTTAAAATAGCTTTTGTTTTCTAGATTTGTATAATGAAAGCATAGTCTTATTGCAGGGACAACAGAAGAACCACTGCACTGATTTCCTGAGTAGTGATACAGCTAGAAAAGTTTAAATGCCTGAAAGAGGAAGGAGAACCATTAACTTTCACAAAGATAATCAGTCAAAGTAAATAGCTGATTATATTCTTTTTGTCTGTAGAAAGTACCTGACAGGGAGGTGGCGTTGTGTTCTAAGATGGGGCAGAGGAAGCTGCAGCACAGTCTCACCTGGGTTCAGCATCTTGGCCTGAATTATGGCATAGCCCGGAATATTTGTTCGGGGTGGCAGAGTTTTATTATTAGAAGAATTTGATCAAGCCCAGCCTTGAAACCGCAGTGTTGTTGCAGCAGGACCATTGCAGACTTCTCTTCAGGTGTGCTAATGCCATCAGCAATGAATGATCTCTTCTTTCCAGCGGGGGTAGGAGGTGGGAAGGCTGATTACATGGGGCATTGGAAATTCCAGTTAACAAATACTGAACACAGTGTAGTTTAATAACAGTATTTGTTGGGAAGATTCTTTTGTAAATATATCCTCTGCCTAGCCTGAGGGTAACTTATTGAGTGAGTTAAACTTTGAGAGAAGAGGGGAATAATTGGTTTGTTAGATGGTGCTTTGGGGAAGTAGTGGTATAAGTGTATATAGTTCCACAAATTTTAGTCCTTTCACTTATGTTGTTTTAGGATTCTCCTAGAAACTTGTCAGGCTGGTAATGCCCTCAGGTCTCTCTTTGCTATCTTCCCTAACATTTTTTTCCTTGAAGTTCACTGATTCATAGAATGAGTCTGGAAGTGACTTTAAAGATCCTTTATTCTGGTTCTTCCCATAGTTGCCACAAATCCAAAAGGTCAGGTCTAGAGTTCCAACAGCCAAACATTCTGCCATCTGGACTGAGATCTCCTAGGCTGAGGCTGCTAGACTGCAGAGGTAGTGACCTGATTCATCTCTCTCCCTTCCACCCTCCCCCCTTTCTTTCCTCCCCTACTTCCCTCCCTTGGCCCCTTTCCTTTCTCCCTCCCCTGTACTACTTTTCTTATTTTATCATCCCATTTTCCTTTCTTATTTCTAGGCCATGTAGGTCAGCCAGGGAAGGGTTAGTGAGGTTAAGGCGTGAAGGCGATCCTCACGACCTGAGGTGCACAAGGAAGAACATCCTTTGACCTTCAGAAATGCTAATTATGTTCTCTTTTTCCTAGGATGCTCACAACTGTATTCCTGAGCTGGACAGTGAGACAGCCATGTTTTCTGTCTATGATGGACATGGAGGTAACTTTAGCGGATCATATTGGTGACATTCTTGAACTCCAGTTCCAGACTTTAGGGGGCAAGAACAGGTCCTTTGTTCTTTTCCTTTCCAAGGTTCTGGTCCTAAGATATCATTTCCTTCCCAGTGCTGTTTTCTCTATTTTGCCATTCTACCTTCCTAACAGGATATTGTATTGGTTTATAATCTCACCAGGTCTTGTTTTAATCCAAAAAGCCTCTTCCTGTATTAGAATTTATTTTTTTTCCACTGAGAACTAAGTATACAGGTGAGAAAAGCAAAAAAGGTATATTAATTTAGCACTGCGAAAGTTGATGGTGAAATCTATTTTGTGGATCAGAACTTCCTAAACAATTATCTTTCAGATAGGTTTCAGTTGTATAAAATAGTTATTTCCTCGACCCTTGGGGTTCACTCCAGTAAGGCATATAAATATTATTTCACTTTATATGTGGGAAGCAGTGCTCTGGGTGACCTTACGTTTCTTCTAGGGGAGGAAGTTGCCTTGTACTGTGCCAAATATCTTCCTGATATCATCAAAGATCAGAAGGCCTACAAAGAAGGCAAGCTACAAAAGGTCTGTCTTTTCGTAATGCTCCTTCTCTACTTCTGTAGGCTTTCCCTTGTTTTCTAGTCCTTGGCTTTTTCTGTCTTGTTGCCAGTAAGCTGCTGCTTATTGCATTTCTTAAAGAATTCTATTTCCACTTGGATGTTTTTAGAGCTGCTTCATTAATCTCAGGTCTCTGAACTGTTTTTTATTTATATGAGAGTGTCTCCTTGTATGGTGGATCACACTGTAATTTGCATGCCATCTTTGTACCCAGGTTGTATATAGGCAATTCATGTTGTACCCACTGTACTTTTTCAACTTGCTTCATACTGTTTGGCTTATATACAGGCATTAGAAGATGCCTTCTTGGCTATTGATGCCAAACTGACCACTGAGGAAGTCATTAAGGAGCTGGCACAAATTGCAGGGCGACCCACCGAGGATGAGGATGAAAAAGAAAAAGTAGCTGATGAAGATGATGGTGAGTGTGGCATCCCTTGTTTGAGAGGAAATCAGCATTTTATTTATTTATTTATTTATTAAAGATTTATTTATTTATTTATTTATTTATTTGAAAGAGAGAGAGAGAGAGATAGTGAGCAGGAACACAAGCAGGGGGAGTGGGAGAGGGAGAAGCAGGCTTCCCGCTGAGCAGGAAGCCTGATGCGGGGCTCGATCCCAGGACCCTGGGACCATGACCTGAGCCAAAGGCAGCCGCTTAACGACTGAGCCACCCAGGCGCCCCAGAAATCAGCATTTTAAAGAACTCTTCTTTAATATATATTATGTGTCAATTCGAAGAGAGGATGACTTCTTAGGGACTTGGGGAGTCCTCACATTAAAGAACCCTATGTTCTCCTATACTACATGAGGTTATGAAAGGAGAAAGAATTAACCTTTGTACCTAGTGTCCATAGTTGTAAGCATTTTTTTATATATTATCTATTGTCATTGTGATGGGGTCTCTCTGGTTCCTGTTAATGTTTATGTGACCTTTTTTTTTTTAAGACTTGGAACTGTCATTAAGCCTGGGCTGTAGGCCTAAAACTAGCATTGTGGGCTTCCTGGGTCTTTAGCCATAATGAGGTTTCCAACTTATCAATCAAAAATGAGAGGTGATAAAAGAACTAGTATTCCTTTGACTAAGAATAGGGTGAAAGACCAAGACCAAAGGAAGTCTATGCAGCAGGTATTACTCGAGAAGGAAGCAAAGGGGTGTTCTGAGACTTGATAGGAAGCTTGATAGGAGCCTTAGGAGTGGGCGGTGGTGGGGAAGTTGAAATTCTACCTGCAAGGGTTGTGGAAGTGGGAAGGGGGGCTGATCCCATGAAGAGTCTGGGGTGGGGGTGCTGATTCAGCCTCTTCCCTGCAGTGGACAATGAGGAGGCTGCACTGCTGCATGAAGAGGCCACCATGACTATTGAAGAGCTGCTGACACGCTACGGGCAGAACTGTCACAAGGGTGCTCCCCACAGCAAATCTGGAGCTGGGACAGGCGAGGAACCAGGGTCCCAGGGTCTCAACGGGGAGGCAGGACCTGAGGACCCATCTAGGGAAGCTTCTTCAGAGGAAAATGGTCCCACAGCCAAGGCCCACACAGGCCTTTCCTCCAACTCAGAACGTGGGACTGAGGCAGGCCAAGGTGGTGAGCCTGGCACTCCCACTGGTGAGGCTGGGCCTTCCTGCTCTTCAGCCTCTGACAAGCTGCCTCGAGTTGCTAAGTCCAAGTTCTTTGAGGACAGTGAGGATGAGTCAGATGAGGCAGAGGAGGAAGAGGAAGACAGTGAGGTAAGGGCTTGTGGGAGCAGACAGATGCTGAGTCTGCAGAGAGGGTCTGTTTGGTCACCATGCATAGCTGTTGGCTCTTTTCCTTCTATTTTTTTTTTTAAAGTAATTTCTACACCCAACATGGGGCTTGAACTCAAGACCCCAAGATCAAGAGTCGCATGCTGTCCCGACTAAGCCAACCAGATACCCCGCCTTCTTCTATTTTTAGATCAGCCCCCAAGACCTACTATATTCCAAGATTTTCTTGAATTCATTATTTTCACCAACATAGGAACCATTAGCCTTCGAACCTCTTCCTTTGTTGGTACTATAACAAATAGATCTAGTTCTAGCCTTTCAGAGTCTGTCTCCCAGAGGGAGAACAAGAAGGTGGTGGTTGTTACTTTGGATATTTGGGTATCTCCTTCTCTGGGCCACTTATTTTCTGGCTGTGTTGCCTGGAAGGATAGTAGTTATACCCATCTAGCCTTCTCCCCTCCCCTAGATTTTTCTATCATGATCATATAGTTGTATCTTTCAGTGCTCTCAGAATCTGTGTTCAGTCAGGGCCTCTTGGTTCTGAGTGTGAGTTGGGGGGAGGGGGGCAGGGGGTCATCCCAGTCTCAGCAGCCTGGGATCATCCCTCTGGCAGGAATGCAGTGAGGAAGAGGATGGCTACAGCAGCGAAGAGGCAGAGAATGAGGAGGATGAAGATGACACTGAGGAGGCTGAAGAGGACGAGGAAGAAGAGGAGATGATGGTACCGGGCATGGAAGGCAAGGAGGAGGTATGTAGGGAAGGAGCAGTGAGTCTGGAAAAGCCAAGAGGCACATGTGATTCCCTGATTGTGATTTGGGGACAGGGAATCTCCTTGCTGCCTTAGTACTGAAGTCCTGGTTATGGGGGCATTTATGCTACAAGGGGAACTAGGTCTTTAGGATACAGTTAGCGCAGAATAGAAAGAGAGCATGCTCTAGTCTTTGGAAAGATTAAATCCATGCCTCTCCTGTTAAAGCTCTTTTGGTGGTCCCAGTGAGAGAGAAAGCATAAGCAAATGGTCAGGGGAGCACCAATGAGGAGCTTATGTCCGGAAGCTCCCATGATGCTCCCTTTCTTCCTCTTAAGCCTGGCTCTGACAGCGGTACAACAGCGGTGGTGGCTCTGATACGAGGGAAGCAGCTGATTGTAGCCAATGCAGGAGACTCTCGTTGTGTGGTGTCCGAGGCTGGCAAAGCTTTGGATATGTCCTATGACCACAAACCGGAGGATGAAGTGGAGCTAGCACGCATCAAGAATGCTGGTGGCAAGGTCACCATGGATGGGCGAGTCAACGGGGGCCTCAACCTCTCCAGAGCCATTGGTAAGTGCTAGGAAAGTGTGGGGAAGACTTCTGGGGTCTTATTCTCTCTTCCAGACTACCTGGTAGCAAACTTTAATCTTAATAGTCCCTTGTACCTTTTTCTAAGTCCTTTGGTATCTATGACCTTTGTCTGTAAAATGTGTCCATGAGATAGGTAAGATAGCTGTCATTTTTGGATGATTAAAAAAGGTAGTGACCTACCTAAGGTTTAGCAACCTGAAGATAGGGCTGAAACTAGAAAAACCAGAACTCAGTTTTCCATTCACTTAGATTATGGAACTTTGTAAAGAAGGGAAATGAATGGCAAGGCTCGACCAGCCTCGAGCACAAGTCTTTGCGGAGTGCTTAAAATACTCTTCAACCATTCCTTTACTTCAGGAGACCACTTCTACAAGAGAAATAAGAACTTGCCACCTGAGGAACAGATGATATCAGCCCTTCCTGACATCAAGGTGCTGACTCTCACTGACGACCACGAATTCATGGTCATTGCCTGTGATGGCATATGGTGAGCACCAGTGGAATGCCCTAAAATTCCCTCTTTTATTGCAGCATTACTTGTAGGGTTCTGAGCTGGTTTGGCTTTTTAATCCCTCTGATGGCTGCATTCAGTACTTTTCTCAAACTGCTAGGATTAGAGCCTAGGCAGACATCTTGGTGTCAAAACCCCCAAGCCTAAGGCAGAGCAAAGGACAATCTCCATAGGTGTTTACATTGGTCTTGGGGGCTATCACCTCTCTCTACATTCCTCTCTTTTGCCTTGGTGGGACTAAAGAAGAGTATTGTTTTTGACCTCAGGAATGTGATGAGCAGCCAGGAAGTTATAGACTTTATTCAATCAAAAATCAGCCAGCGTGATGAAAATGGGGAGCTTCGGTTATTGTCATCCATCGTGGAAGAGGTGAGTGCCTGGGTAGAGGAGAGAGGGCATCTGGTTTGCATAGCCAAGGTTTTGTCTTTTGACCTGAGCTAAGACCAGAGCTGGGAAGTGTCAGTAATTACTGATAGATGCCAAACCTGACTAGAAAGTTCCATTTCCTTCATTTCCCTGCCTTATTCTCATGCCTTATGCACTAGCAAGCGGGCTGTTCTGTGACGTCTGTTGCCTGTTCCCCTCCTTCTGCCACTGTCTCAGCAGGGTCAGCCCTCTTCTGGGAGTTTAGGTTCCTAGGAAGGTGTTCAAACCCTGAAGCTGAGCTACCTACCTTGTCCCTTTTGTAGCTGCTGGATCAGTGCCTGGCACCAGACACTTCTGGGGACGGTACAGGGTGTGACAACATGACCTGCATCATCATTTGCTTCAAGCCCCGAAACACAGCAGAGCTTCAGCCAGAGAGTGGCAAGCGGAAACTGGAGGAGGTGCTCTCTTCTGAGGGGGCTGAAGAAAATGGCAACAGTGACAATAAGAAGAAGGCCAAGCGGGACTAATGGTTGTCCAGACCCCTGCCCACCTAGACTGTTTTCTGAGCCCTCTGGACCTGAGACTGAGTTTTGTCTTTTTCCTTTAGCCTTAGCAGTGGTTATGAGGTGTGCAGGGGGAGCTGGGTGGCTTTACTCAGCCCATTCCAAAGAGGGCTCTCCCTCCACACAGCAGCCTGGGAGCCTCTGCTGTCTTCCCCAGCCTCCTCCTTGCTCCTTGGGGCTCATCACCGGTTCTGTGCCTGTGCTCTGTTGTGTTGGAGGGAAGACTGGCGGTTCTGGTTTTTACTCTGTGAACTTTATTTAAGGACATTCTTTTTTATTGGCGGCTCCATGGCCCCCAGCCGCTTGCACCCGCTCTCTGTTGTACACTTTCAATCAACACTTTTTCAGACTAAAGGCCAAAACCTAATTGTGCCAATGGTGTCCTTTTTTCAATAATGCTGTCCTGTCCGGCCCCCCGAGAATTCTCTGGCCCCAGACTTGACCTCTTTGGTGGCGCCTACCAAGCCCCTCAGCGCACTTGTGTGCGTGTGTGTGTGCGCGCGCGCGCTCGCCATGCATGTGTAGGGCAGAGGGGGCCCAGGTATTGCAGTTCCCCGAGCTGCTGGGCAACGTGGCCCAGCGTCGCGGCTCATCCTCCCCCCTCCCCCTCCGGGATCAGGAATAGTTTCCTAGTTCCTCTAGGTAGGGGTAAGGACCCGCTGGGCGGCTCCTAAGACTGAAAGCAGGGCCAGGCCTTCTCCTGCCCTCCTCACCCGCCTGGTTTCTGTCTAGTCTCTGATTGGCTCGCCCGCTTCCTTTCGTCACAATCACTTCCTGGTCACGCTCTGGACGTTTTCGCCGCTTTTGCTGTCCCCAGACTACGCGTCCCGTGTGGCTCTGCGGCAGCGGAAGCGGAAGCGAGGACGGAGGTACCAGCTGGTCTCCGTAGGGGGGGGGTAGGGGGCTCCATGAATGGACGCGGCGGCGGCGGCGGCGGGAGCGGCCTGAGCTGGGCGCCGGGGCCAGGGCCGGGGGCTGCCCGGGGCCCGCGCCGCTGCATGGAGGCGGCCCGCGGGCCCTGAGAGGAAGGGCGGGCGGGCAGGCCGGATTAGGAGGGGCGGGGCCGGGCGGCCGCAGGCCGGAGGCGCGGCGGGCTGGAGCCGGTCACGATGCCCCGAAGGAAGCAGAGCCACCCGCAGCCCGTGAAATGCGAGGGGGTCAAAGGTCAGGGGTCAGGGGCCGCGAGGGGGGAGGAGCGGGGGTGGGGTCAGTGGAGTGGGTTCAGGTCGGGGTGGAGGGGGACTCCTGAGGGATGGGGTGGGCGATCTGGACTCCTAGCTTCCTACCGAGGTACTAAGGGAACCCGAGAGGGTCTGCGAGTTCGGGAAGTACGGGCTGCGAGGGCTAGCTCCCGGGGTGCGGATGATGGGCACGGTTCCTGAGGGAGAATCTACAAGCCCCCTCCCCTCTTCAGTGGATACCGAAGACTCCCTCGACGAAGGACCCGGGGCCCTGGTATTGGAGAGTGATTTGCTACTAGGCCAGGATCTGGAGTTTGAGGAGGAAGAGGAAGAGGAAGAGGAGGAAGGTGACGGCAACAGCGACCAGCTCATGGGCTTCGAGAGAGACTCTGAAGGTGGGTTTGAGGGACTTGATCAAGGATTAGTGGCTCCTGGAACCTCAGCCCTTCAGGAGGCGGGTTAGGGTTTAGTGCCAGTGAGCAAAACACGAAACAGTGCCACAACCTAGGGATGATTTTATTTAGATTTGAGCTGGATTTTTTCACTTGCCTAATGGTCCAATGAGCTCCATCACTTCGTTGAAGTGAAGTTCTGGGGCCTGGTCCGAAGGTGGTATGAACAGGACAGTGGATGAATCACATGGAGCAACTGGTTAAAAGTTAATGCCCTTTTAATAACCTTGTTCTCCTGCCTAGCACATTCCTTATGTGAAGTTTAAGAGGTTCAAGGAAACAATTTCTAATTCAAATTAAGTTATGCCTAATCTAACTACCCTTTCACCTGCAGCATAAACCCTTTCCTATTGAGGTTTTGGTCCCTCCCCGCAAGTATTCTTGCACATTCCTTTTCCCTGTCAATCAAAACATCACCCCATCCTAATTTGCTGCACCACCTACCAACTTATGCCACCTATAAAAGGATGTTTTTGAAAATCATTGAGGGAATCCATGTAAAAGAAAATACGTCTTTTAGGCACATTACTTTGTATCCACTTCACTCCAGATTTTGCCTCACTCTTGACATAGTTTTTATTTTCTAATCAGCTCTGTACTAAAAAGGACCTTACTAACATAGAGCTTAGAATAAGGTCTCAGGCCTCTGCCTTGTGTATTTTTACTTAACTTTCTTATTCCAAGAAACCGCTAATTACATTATTGGTTCATTTAAGCCTGTGGTCCACTGTGAGCCTTTGATCTTTTTCCATGCAGTGGAATTAGGTACAGCTGTCATCACTAGGTTAGTACAGACTCAGAAGCAGATAATTCATACTGAATTTTTAGGATCACTGAAGTGAAGGGTGGAGCCAAGTAAGGGGAGGGGAGATACCACTAAGCGAGTTTGGAGCCTGGTCCTACCCCATGTTGATGTCTCTTCTCATGTCTGTCTTACCAGGAGACTCTCTGGGGGCCAGGCCTGGGCTTCCCTACGGGCTGAGTGATGACGAGTCTGGGGGCGGCCGGCCACTAAGTGCCGAGAGTGAAGTTGAGGAACCAGCCAGGGGTCCAGGGGAGGCCAGGGGTGAGAGGCCAGGCCCAGCCTGCCAGCTGTGTGGGGGGCCGACAGGTGAGGGGCCGTGTTGTGGGGCAGGAGGGCCGGGTGGGGGGCCCCCGCTGCCCCCACGGCTACTATACTCATGCCGCCTCTGCGCCTTCGTGTCCCACTACTCGAGCCACCTGAAGCGGCACATGCAGACACACAGCGGGGAGAAGCCGTTCCGCTGTGGCCGCTGCCCCTACGCCTCAGCCCAGCTCGTCAACCTGACGCGACATACCCGCACCCACACTGGCGAGAAGCCCTACCGCTGTCCCCACTGCCCCTTTGCCTGCAGCAGCCTGGGCAACCTGAGGCGGCATCAGCGCACCCACGCGGGGCCCCCCACTCCTCCCTGCCCGACCTGTGGCTTCCGCTGCTGCGCTCCACGTCCCACCCGGCCTCCCAGTCCCACAGAGCAGGAGGGGGCGGTGCCCCGGCGACCTGAAGGTAAAAAGCCAAAACCCAAAAGAACCTGGGCCGTGGGTGGGTGGCCCTAGGGATACTTGGGATTCATAGCTCAGGTCTCACTGTCCCCACAGATGCTCTGCTGCTTCCGGACTTGAGCCTCCATGTGCCACCAGGTGGTGCCAGTTTCCTGCCGGACTGTGGGCAGCTGCGGGGTGACGGGGAGGGCCTCTGTGGGACTGGATCAGAACCACTGCCAGAGCTGCTGTTCCCTTGGACCTGCCGCAACTGTGGACAGGAGCTGGAGGAGGGGGAGGGTAGCCGGCTGGGAGCCGCCATGTGTGGGCGCTGCATGCGAGGAGAGGCTGGAGGGGGTGCCAGTGGGGGGCCCCAGGGCCCCAGTGACAAAGGCTTTGCCTGTAGCCTCTGCCCCTTTGCCACTCACTATCCCAACCACCTGGCCCGGCACATGAAGACACACAGTGGCGAGAAGCCCTTTCGCTGCGCCCGCTGTCCCTATGCCTCTGCTCATCTGGATAACCTGAAACGGCACCAGCGCGTCCACACAGGAGAGAAGCCCTACAAGTGCCCCCTCTGCCCCTATGCCTGTGGCAACCTGGCCAACCTCAAGCGTCATGGTCGCATCCACTCTGGGGACAAACCTTTTCGGTGTAGCCTTTGCAACTACAGCTGCAATCAGAGCATGAACCTCAAACGCCACATGCTGCGGCACACAGGCGAGAAGCCCTTCCGCTGTGCCACCTGCGCCTACACCACGGGCCACTGGGACAACTACAAACGCCACCAGAAGGTGCACGGCCATGGTGGGGCAGGAGGGCCTGGCCTCTCGGCCTCCGAGGGCTGGGCCCCACCTCACAGCCCCTCCTCTGTGTTGAGCTCTCGGGGCCCGACAGCTTTGAGTGCTGCTGGTAGCCGGGCTCTCCACACGGACTCGCCCTGAACCAGGTCCTTCTCCCTCAGGGCCCTGTGGATTAGCCCTGCCTCTCCTGTACCTTTTATACAGATGGACCGGAAGCCACCTTCTACTTCCTCCCCCGCTGGCCAGGGGCTCCACAGACTAACCTAGGCACTATATGGACCAGCCCAAACCCCATGGGCGAGGGGCCCATATGGACCAGGGGGCCTTCCTTGACTGAGGCACTTCATGAGCTCAGTGAGAAGGGCCCTGCATTCACCTCCACTGCTCCCAGGGGCAGTAGAGGAACTGGCTGGGGGATTGCCCAGCCTCCCACCTGTTTATTTAACTTATTTCAGTGCTTTATAATAAAGGAAACACTAACAAAGCCATGTCTATGCTGAGTTGGCAGTGGCAAGCACAGCTCCACCTCACCCTTAGCACAGCAGTCTGTGCTGTGATGGGGGGGAGCCGGGGCAGTGAAGGGAAACAGAGGTAGGCAGCAATCAGGCTGAGTTTAATGACGGGGAGCTGGGCCAGACCATACACAGACCTCTGCCCATCCCCTTGGCCCATGGCCCCGAGAAGCCAGAAGCAGCCGCAGGGGAAGCTGTGTTTCCTCCCCAAGGCAGGTAGCCATGGTCCCTTGGACTTTGTGCAAAATACTAAATGCTAATTTGGCATTGAGGGCCAGCTCTGAAAAGAGAGAACAATCCTTTGTGCAGCCAGCCCAGGGGGTGGAAGGGAAGGTGGGTTAGGAAGCCCCTGGCCAAGAGAAGAAAGGGGAAGGAAGGAAGGAAGGAAGGAAGGAAAAAAACCCCCCTGGCTTGGGGGATAGAGGCACAGGGCAAGTTTCTGAACATTCCTCTGGGGTAGAGGGCAGACATCTGAGCACTGGAGATCACAGATCCTCATCTCCAATGCCCTCGAAGGCAAAATTGCCGTGGACGTCACTGGCACTGGCATCTGTGCTGGGACTGCCAATCCCCCGCAAGCTCACGGCACTCAGCTTGCTCTGTAACAAAGGCAGGGTTGGGGTCAGAGGGCTTGGGCCTCCCTGAGATCCCCCTACCCATGCCAACCTCACCAACCCTCATGGGAAACTCACTGAGAGTTTGACCGTGGACTCCCGGCTGGCATCGGGTGACTCCTGGGGAAGAGGAGGCAGAGGTGTCAGAGACCTCACTGGGGGAGTTAAAGGCAAGGCTGGCAGCTGGGGTACTGATCAGAAAGTGATACCTACAAGCAGGGGTGGGGACTTCACTGCTTGCTGGCTGTCTGAGCGTCTCAGGGTGCCCCCCACTCGCCGGCGCAGCATCTAGGGATGGAGACGTGAAGTGCTGATAAGAGCAGGATCCCTTTGCAATCCCCACCACTTCCCCTCTCTCTTGGGAGAAGCTTCACACTTAGGACAAGAGGCAGGGAGAGCACAACCACTCAGCTGCTTGGTCCACACCTGTTGCTTACCTTCCTGATGCTGCCACCAGATTTCTTCACCATCAGTTCATCTACCATGGACTGCAAGCAGATACTCATCATGATAGCCTGAGGGCAAGAAGAGAGCTCAGCCTGACCAGAGTGGTCATCCTGAGCCCAACACCCCTAAGGCAAGGGCTCCCACTCACATGGAGTCCTGGAAGCCCTAGACTTGGGTATCTAAGAGACGGTGCAATGGGCTCCAGAGGAGGCCTGAGGGTGGGCTCACACCTGGGGGCTGGTGATGGTGACCCACTGTAGCCGGTCCTTGCTCATGAGGTATTCAAAAGCCAGTTCCAGGTGCACCTCACCCCGGCCCCGGCCTGGGCTGCTTGTGCCTCCACTGGGCAGTGGCACCTGATAGAGAAAGGAGAGTCAGGCTGAGATTGTTCCGGCCAATCTGCCTCCCTCCTTGATCTACTGCAGCCCATTCCTGAAGCTCAAGGCTTGCCAGGCCACTATCCCAAAGGCCTACCCCAACTCACAGAGGAGGTGACCCGCCAGCACCGCATGCGGGTGACCCGGAAGGAGCCTTCGCGGAGCTGCTGGCCGGGCAGGCGGAGCTGGAGGCTGAGCTCACTGTTGCCTGCGCTCACCACCACGGGACAGTCCTTCTCTGGGAAGTCAGCCACACAGGCATCAAAGCGCAAGTAGCCATAGTGCCGCAGTGTCTGTGCCAGCCGCAGGAACTGAAACCCAGTCACCACGTGGGGTGGGTCAGGAGAGGAAGTGGGGTGAGTCAGAAAACAACCCTTGGAAGGAGACAGGGAAGCAGGCTCACCTCCTTCTTGGAGACCTTCTCTTGCAGAGATTTGAGCTGCCGGTGCTGCTCCTTGGTGACCAGAATCCACCCACGCTCAATGTCTGATACTGTCTAAGGTAGAGACAAGGGGTGGGGGGTTTGGTGCTTCCAATCAGAGGTCCAAGGAAAGTGTCCAGTTACCTCTGTCCAGCCTGACCCTTAGCCCCACGCTTGAGCAACCTCTTTGCAATGAATCCTTGACTAAATCAGCTTACAAAGTAGGGACAGTGCCAGGTGCCCTGCTAGTATTCTAGGAACTTTCCCGTGAACTGGGTGTAAAGACATGAAGAGTTTCCTTGGCAGAGTGGGACACCAGTATCTACTTCAGGGGAAGGGTTCTGAGGCAGCTCCAAGCTCACCTGAGCATAAAGCAGGTTCAGGCCAACCCGGTTCTCCATGACATCGTCATCATAGGCAGAGTCCCAATAACTGTGAGGCCAAGGGGTGGAAAGGGGTAATGGGGCTAAGCTGGGGTAAGGCAAGAGAGGTGGAATAGAAAACAGCAATCTGGAACTATCGGGCAAATACGGTGGTATAGTGGGAGGAAGCTTGGGAGGCCTGGTAGAAACACCCAGCGCTACCCCCTTGTCAAGGTTATTCTGTCTCAGCACATGGCCCAGTAATCAATCCAGCACCCTCCCCCTCCTCCAAGCCCAGCCCTGACCTCTTCCTTAGCACAATCTTATACTCTTGACTCCGAAGACTGGTAACAGATACATAAGGCAGCTCAAACTCTTGCAACTTCCGTACAACTATGGGTTAAAGAAAAAAAAAAAAAAGGAAAGGTCATAAGACTCAATTGGGGGGAAAAGTCAGGAGAGGAGCACTGAGGAAATGGCAGATTTGGGGAAGAATTAGCGGGACAAATTCACTACTAGAAGAACAGGGAAACAGTCACGTCCACAGAAACTCACAAGAAAAGGTTCCATCCTCTTTTTCTCGAACTAGAAAGAGACTAAAGTATCCGATCAAGTCATCTGGAAGATCCAGCTTTGCAGCCACAGCCTGGGAATAGGGAAGCAAGTACAGCTCATCATACTGACTGGTTCCAATCACCCCCAAACCTGGGACCCTGGGGTGCGGGGGAGGTGGGGCAGTGAAGTACAAGTGCCTCACCTCTAGGACATCTTCAGTCTGATCTGAAGTTAGCACATTGACCAGAACTTTCTGCCCATTGCTGAGCAGCACTTCCAAGGAAACCTCCTCGGTGGGGACCTGCTGTGTCTCCTGGTGTGAACATACATGAGAATGGAGGCACTGCCTTGTCAACACCTGCCCAGCGTCCAGCTCTGACCCATCCCCAACTCTCTATTTCTAGGTCCTTCTGGTGTCTTTATTTGCAATTGCTTAATTACAGGCTGGGTTTCCTTGATTTCACTGGTACAGCAGAAGCCGCTTCCCATAAAAAAAGGTACCAGGATGACTCTTCCGTAGCCACTGCCTTAAAATGACATGGCCCTACAGGAAAGTCCTTCCCTTAAATCTCGTTCCCACCCAGAGCCTTACCTGTTGTGCCCGACGCAGGAAGCTATTGAAGGTCTCACTGCTCCCAAGCAGCGGGTCTTGCCGAACTGTGGGGACAAGAGAACACTATTCCAGTAACTTAGGACTCCCTCTGGACTTCCCCCCGTTCTGTTCTTGGTAGGTTCCCCCCCTACCCCACTTCCTGGGCTGATGATGGCCTGTCATATCCCCCAGCTGGCCTCACCTCACTCAATGTTTGCATATATTCTTCACCTGCCCCACCCATGGCTGCCATCTAGTTGAGTTCAGTCTACAGAACTAGGGAAATAACAATGATGTTAATCTAAAGCACGTCAGATACAAATTAAGTTCTCCCCACCAATCTAAACTGCTTTAAGACTATGTAGTGTTACACTGGTATTTCCAAACTGTATTAGTATATTGACCAAATTGCTTTGCTGATACCTAGAGCAGCTCAAACTCTTGCAACTTTTTTTCCTAATTAAATAACAGATCAAACAAGAGGCTCCCCAGATGTAGAAATTAATTCAGGCCAGTCTACAGAACCAACTGCTTTGAGTCTCTTCCCATAGCTCTCAACACAGCCTAAAGTTC
This sequence comes from Mirounga angustirostris, assembly GCF_029215605.1. NCBI lineage: Eukaryota > Metazoa > Chordata > Mammalia > Carnivora > Phocidae > Mirounga > Mirounga angustirostris. Next base: position 21,610,878 of record NW_026991718.1, on the reverse strand, counting down.
CCTCCAACCACTCACCAGCTTGCATGTACTTCTCTAACTGCTCTCTCCTCTGTTCTACCTCAGCAGGTGTCAGAGAGAAAAGCTTCTTTGGGGGAAATGCAGGAAGAACATTGGCCCCATACTCCTTCCGAAGCTATGTGGAGAAAGAGATACAACCCTTCATATAAAACATAGCAAATGAGAAGAGGCAATCCACACTCACAATGGGAGTTCTCTTGGGTTCCCCTTCTCTTCCCTCAGCTCCCCCCCTCCCCGCCCTGCAATCTACCCTGGTTATCCAGGAAATCATTCCTTTGGCAGAGGTAGCATACCAGTGGAGCTGTTCCTCTGTCCTAAATATAAGTTCTTTCCTATCTTACTATGTACAAGTCAGCCCCTTCACAGTGTGGCTAAGGTTTGTATAGGGCCAGGGCCTAGGGAATCCTTTGATTATTTAGCAAGACTGTGTCCATTGAACCCTCACCAGAAGCAAAGAACTTTATAAGGAAAATTTATGTTCCCAGTTAAGTACAGCTAAATACATTCAAAAAATGGGTTAAGACTTAAAGGGACTTTGCAGATCAACAAATACATTTTTCTTAGTCTTAGAAACTAAGGCCCAAAGAAATTAGGTAACTGCTCAGGGTTGCACAGCTAGTTATCAGTAGAACCAGGACTCTGTACTGAGTTGAAGAGACCTTGCAACCTGGTCAGGAGAACATAGAAACATTGCATCAGAGATACATAAGGATAACTGAATAGGTAGGCCCACTGAAAGGTGAATGAGTTGTCTGAGAAGGGAAAAGAATTTCAAGTTGCAGCTCAGATGACAGAAAAAAATGTGCTTTGGCAGCAGAGGGGGGAGGTCGGTTTTTCCATGCACAGGCAAAGGCTGAAATAAGACTGGGGACAGGGAAGCAAAAAGGCGGATGTGAGTATAAAGATGAGCAGTTAGAGCCACAGGCAGTAAGCTTCTTAGGGAGTTCCCCAGAAATGTCACTCGATAAGACAAAGTACCAGATCCTCCCCAGTGGCAGTGATTAAAGGGAAACTACACAATCTACGAGGAAGCCAAGAGGGGAAAAATGGAGACACTGATGCCCAGGTGTAGGAAAGATGTAGGAAAGCTGCCTCAAGGGGTGCTGGTCCCACCTGCTCGTGCAGGCCCAGAAGCTGGCTGTAGCGCACCCGGCAATGCAGGACTCCATTCACGTGAATGTTATAGGCCTGAAGACACAAAAGCAGGCATTATAGGGTCGCGATCTGGGCGACCCCCTTGAAAACCCTGGCCAGAAGTCGTCTGGCACAAGCTCCGCCTGAGTAACGCACCGAGATCGTCCGAGGGTTTATTAGTCTGTTTTCCCCAGGGCCAGGTCCTAAAGCAGAAGGATCAGCCGGGGGCAACTCGGGCGCTCACGCCGCAGTCTCCCTCCCCAAGAGGCCAGTGACGCCCACCAGAGCGGCCGCGGCCCAGCCAGAGGGAGACGACGCGGGCGAACAAAGGACCTGCGGGAGCTTGGGCGACCTTTGGACGAATCTGAGACGGGATATAAGCTCCCAGCGAGGCCGTCGGGAATCGGCGGCCTGGGACCAGGCCCCAAGGGTGGCGGCCAGGCCTCGGAGGCCGCTCCGAGAAGGCTCCGGCCCGTTATCCCCGCCCCTGCCCGGCCCGGCTCCGGCCGCTCCTCACCACGTAGGCGGAGCCGCCGCTGTCCCCGCTGCGGGACTCGGTTTCAGGAATGGAAAAGTGCATGTTCCCTGCGGCAGGGCCCAGCTGGGCTCCGGACTGACAGGGCCGCAGCGGCTTTACACGCTCGCCTCCGCCGCTCAGCGCGTCCCCGCTGCCTCACTCGCCATTTTGGGGGTGGGGGGCTGGGATCGGAGGTGGAAAGAGTGGTGGGACGTCCGCTCTGGGCGCAGCCCCCCTGGCATGCTGGGAACTGTAGTCTAAAGGGCAAGAGCCGACTGCCACGCCTGGGAGCTCAAAGCTGAGAGGGCCCTCCTCGGTGCCCGTAGTCCGGGGCAGAGCCCCAGTGCACGTCGGACATTGTAGTCCGCGGAGGGCTGCGCGCCGCGGGTGTCGACCCAGGTGGCGCTGTAGGCCCAGGGACTGCGGCGGGCGGAGCCTAGGACCGAGGGTGATGGCTGCCGTGGCTGTGGCTGTCCGTGAGGGTGAGTGAAGGGCGGGGGCGCACTCACAGGTACGCGAGCCGCCGGGCGCCAGACGGCTGCGGCAGAGCCCTGAGTCCCTCTGGGTCCTGTCGTTCCGTTCCGGCGCCTCTCCGGACTCTGGGGTGCACTGCCTGGGGCGCAGCCCCGCGCCGCGCGTACCGGCTGGCTCCGGCGAGAAGGGTGGGGGGCCCCGCTCGGCTCCCTCCCCCGCCTTCCTTTTGATCCTGCCGCGCATTGCGTCCCCACGCGGGTCCCTGGCTTGTCTCCCGCCTGACGGCGGAGCTGTGGTCATGCCGATCCAGCAGCCAGCCGCGCCGGGTACGAGCCCCTCCAAACCCTCCCGGAGCCTCTCTGGCTCACTTTGTGACCTGTTTTCTGATGCAGACTCGGGGTCTGGGATGAAGGCGGAGCTTTCTACTCGGCCTGGGGTAAGTGAGGGTGCCCTCCCAAAACGCCTGTCAAGCTCTACGCAGGAGGCTGTGTCAGCTTCATTCCGCCCCAGCCTCCATCCCCGTTTCACTTTATTTCTCAGGAAAACCAGATTTTACAGAATTCTTTCAGCCTTAACAGTATGTGACTCTGATCCTGGAGGAGAAGCTTCGGTCTCTATGGGATGTAAGCTTGTAACAGCTAGCTGGTTAGAGTTAGAGAGGATTAGGGGCTTTACCTTGTAGGAATCTTGGAAGGCACCAGTCGTGTTTTTTCGTCTTTGGAATTGTTGGGGAAGAGCAGTATTCTATGTTTGTGTCTCAGGCAGCAGGGAGGGAGATGACCCAAGAAGAGAAGCTGCAGCTTCGGAAGGAAAAGAAACAGCAAAAGAAGAAACGGAAGGAGGAAAAGGGAGCAGAACCAGAAACTGGCTCTGCTGTACCTGCAGTCCAGTGTCAAGGTGCGGAGGCTTTTATAAAAGGCTGGGGTGTGGAACTGGTAGAGGGATGTGTGGGAGAGAAGAGGAGGAGACAGGACAAAGTTGGTTTGAGCAAGAGAAAAGAGAAAAAGTTTAAGATTTTACTTATTTGTTTGTCAGAGAGCGAGCAAGAGCGCACAAGTAGGGAGAGCTGCAGGCAGAGAGAGCAGCAGGTTTCCTGCTGAGCAAGGAGCCCGATGCGGGGCTTGATCCCAGGATCCTGGGATCATGACCTGAGCTGAAGGCAGGCGCTTTAGGGACTGAGCCACCCAGGCGTCCTGCGAGGAAGTTTAGATAAGCAGAGAAGCTTTGGCTGGGGCATAGGTAGATATTACCTGCCTGGAGTTTGGGCACCGCTTCTATATTTCGTAGGCCCAACCAAAGAACTGCCAGGACTAGGCAGTCAGCTGGCTATTGCTGGAGAGAAAGTTCCAACTGGTCGAAGTAAAGCTGAACTTCGTGCTGAACGGCGAGCTAAGCAGGAGGCAGAGCGGGCCCTGAAACAGGCAAGGAAAGGGGAACAAGGAGGACCACCTCCTCGGGCCTGCCCCAGCACAGCTGGAGAAACCCCCTCAGGTACTTTCCCTTCATTTCAAGACTTCTATTTTGATTTTAATTCTTGTGTTAGCTCAGGCTTCCCCATGGTAAAACAGCTCTCCCTTCCCATTTGCCTTGGGACCAAGAGCTCAGAATTCTCCCCTCTACCTCATCCTGTCTTTATTTCTTCTATTCTTTTCTCCCCTGTTTTTCCCCTCCCCTCTGTTCAGTTTTTCTTGATGTCCCTTATGCTTTAAAAGCAGATTTCTCATTATTACCTACACTGTCCTAAAAACATGGTTATTATCTTTTAGGAGTGAAGCGTCTCCCTGAGCACACTCAGGTTGATGACCTCATACTTCTGAGAAGGCTTGCTAAAAAACCAGAGCAACAACAGGTAGGAAGTGGTTTCAGTGTGTGGCCAGAAATTGCCTAAGGGAGATGGGATGGTGGGGGTTGGCGGGGGGAGGGAGGGTGAGGTGATCGAGGCAAAGTGAGACCCTGGAGAATAATGGGAATTTGGGGCAAAGTAACCTCACTGTTTACTTGCTTTCCACTGCTCCTGTTCCCGTTTTGTCAAGGTTCCTACGCGAAACGATTATGGATCCAAAGTCAGTCTTTTCTCCCACCTACCCCAGTACAGCAAACAAAACTCTCTGACTCAGTATATGAGGTAGGATTCTATGAAACTGTCATATAACTTTTAATTTAAGTTCTAGGAGTTTTGGTGACTCAGTATTGAAAGTGACTGGAAATTTGAGATGGGGTCTGTGGGAAGAAGCCTGCACGTAAGGCAAAACTCTAGAGGAAAGGGGGGTGTCTGTGCTAGTGAAGGAAGTTCCTTTTCATCAGGGGCAGGTGGGCAGTAGGTGCTCAAGCTCCCTTGCAAAGTGTGTGACACCACCATCCCATCAGCATCCCATCCTCTGTGATCCACCCAGCCATGGTGCGACTCGGCCTGCAGTACTCCCAGGGCCTGGTCAGTGGCTCCAATGCCCGGTGTATTGCCCTGCTTCGTGCCTTGCAGCAGGTATGCCCCGTCCTGTTCCCTCTGTGGCCGAATCCCACCTTCCCCAACACTACCCCAGCTTCCTCTCACCCAAAGTAATTTCTGGGAGACAGAGGGAATGACTCTACCCTCAGAACACTTTGCTCAGTGAAACTTGCCCTCCCCCCCTTTCAGAGACCTTTATTAAGGGATGTTTTGCTGATCACTGTGTGTACCCTGTAGGTGATTCAGGATTACACAACACCTCCCAATGAAGAACTCTCAAGGGATCTAGTGAATAAACTAAAGCCCTACTTCAGGTAAAGACAACCACTGGAAGTCCGCTCGTACCTCCCCTTGTCCTCTTCTTGTATCCTTTTTCTTGCTCTTTTACCTCTTGTTTCATTTTTCTGTTCTCTGTTTTCTTTTTAAAGAAAACATTTTTAAGCACAAACGTAAGTTGTAGAGTCCCACAAACGTGAGGTATTGTCTTTGTAGCTTCCTGGCTCAGTGCCGCCCCCTGTCAGCAAGCATGTACAACGCCATCAAGTTCCTTAACAAGGAGATCACGGCTGTGAGCAGCTCCAAGCGGGAGGAGGAGGTGATGAATATGAGGAATGAGCAAGGCATGCACCTGAGGGTACAGCTGAGAAGCACATTCAGGACTCCCAGAAGGGACAATGAGGCCATTCTGCCCTGGTCCAGGGTTAAGGAAGTGGTTGGGCTGTCTGACTTGTGCCACCTTTGGGCCCCCATTAAGCCCCCTTTGAGCCCATCGTACGCATACTCAGGCATCTGGTATGATGATCAGAGGAAGATCAGAGGAAGAAATGTGTCCATTTTTTGTTCCCTAAGCATTTTAATCCATTTAGGCCAAATCAGAACTTCGAACAGCCATTGATCGGTATGTGCAAGAGAAGATTGTGCTTGCAGCTCAGGCAATTTCCTCCTTTGCTTGTAAGAAGATCAATAATGAAGATGTGATCCTGGTATATGGATGGTATGGTCCAGACCCTGTGACTGAGAAAATTAGGGGGTGAAACAATCTGAAGAAGGGAGTACCCTTTTGCTCTTTAGTAATGAGCTGGCTGGCTCTCAGTTAGTGACATCTATAACTGAATCCTCGTCTCCATTCACTCCAGCTCATCTCTGGTATCACGAATTCTTCAGGAGGCTTGGGCTAAGGAATTGCGGTTTCGGGTGGTGGTGGTGGACAGTCGGCCACAGCTGGAGGGAAGGCACACACTACGTTCTCTGGTCCGTGCTGGGGTCCCTGCATCCTACCTGCTGATTCCTGCAGCCTCCTATGTGCTCCCAGAGGTGAGGGCAGAGGAGAGGGACTCCAGAGTTGGATGTAAAAGGGTGTAGTGGTATAGACATAATCCTATCTTCCCAAGGTTATGATTATTTAAAAATACCAGAATTTTATAGCCTTGTTTGTATTTAATAGGAAAAATATGCAGCATGTTCTAGCAGTGTTGTTATTGTAAGGACAGTAAACTAGCAGCCACCAAGAGGAAACAGGACAAAAGTAACTTTGGAGTTTCATTTTCTTGTGGGAGGTGCAGTGGGTCAATGGTCAGGTGTTTTCCAAGAAGAACCATCATTAAGTTCTGTTATTGTCTTAATATTGCTGTCCTGAGCAGGAGTGGGGACCCTTTTGGTGCATTAATCACATGCCACATTTTCTCCCCCTCTCCACTGTTCAAAACAAATAGGTTTCTAAGGTGCTATTGGGAGCTCATGCACTCCTGGCCAACGGGTCCGTGATGTCCCGGGTAGGGACAGCGCAGCTGGCCCTGGTGGCACGAGCGCATAATGTGCCAGTGCTGGTCTGCTGTGAAACATACAAGTTCTGTGAGCGTGTGCAGACTGATGCCTTTGTCTCTAATGAGCTAGGTAAGGAGCCCAGGAGGGCAGAAGAGAAGGTTCCAAAGATCTGAGATTTGGGAGGGAGAGAGGGAGGGTAGAACTACAACTTGTTTTCTCAACGGACATAAATGGGTATGTTTCCCATTGCAGGTGACCCTGATGATCTGCTGTGTGAGCGAGGAGAACAGGTGACCCTGGCTAACTGGCAGAACCACCTGTCCCTACGGTTGTTGAATCTAGTCTATGATGTGACCCCCCCGGAACTGGTGGATCTGGTGATCACGGAGCTGGGGATGATTCCTTGCAGTTCTGTACCTGTTGTTCTACGAGTCAAGAGTAGCGACCAGTGAGTGGGGGAACCCAGGGTCAATAAATGACATACTCCCTGCATTCAGCAACTCTGCTGCCTTTGTACCTCTTTTAGTATCGCCATCATTTAGGTTACAGACACTGAGTTAGATATGAGGAGGAATATAGGGACAAATCAGAGAGATATCTTTAGTGTTTTAGGATTGTTAATCTAATACATTGATATGTTAAATTATTTCATATTAGTAAGTAGTATTTTTAGTGTTGAGTACTTATTATGTGTCCGAAACTGCTATAATCCCTTTCTGATCTGTTTAGGAAGGTTAAGATAACTCTATAAAAGGAAATTTTATGAATAAGAAAACTGAGACACAGAGGTTAAGTTACTTGCCAAGGCAACACAGCTAAGGCACAGAGAGGCTGAGTTACTTGTCCAGGGTAATACAGTAACAAAAGCAGCTTGTGATCTCTCAGGCATTACGGATTGAGAGACTGTGCCCCTAACTTTTATGCCATCTGCCATTGAGGAACACTCATCGTGGTGAAAGTAGACGGTATCTGCAGTATGAAAGAAGTTCCACTGGTTGTATGAACAGAGTTCCTAGGAGGGAACCACAGATGATGCCAGGAAACCTAATAAGGTCGGAGAAGACTTCACAGGGAGCATGTGACCTATGAGCATAGGGAGTTTCCTAGTTGGAAAAGAATGGGAAGGCGAATCTGCAGTGGGAATAGCTTGAATGCGAAAACAGTGGCCAATCCAAAGTGTCAAGTGGTGTGGTGAGGCTAGACCCGAGACTTAGATGGAGAGTGAGTGATAAAGAAGCAAAGGTAGGTTGGGCTGGGGCCAGATTGTGAGTCTTAACCATTGTGGTTAGCCTAAAAAAATGGGATAGTCATCTGTTTTGTGTGTACGTGTGTGTGTGTTTTATTGAAAAATTTCAAACAGAAGTAGAGTGAACTATCCTAAGAATCCCCGTCCCAGATACAGTAATTATTAAGACTGGCCACATTTGCTTTCTTTTTCTTTTTTTTACCTTGCTGAAGTTACTTTAGAGGAAATCCCAGATACTATATCATTTCACTCCTACAAACCTCAGTATGTGTCTCTAAAAAATATGGACGCTTACCATGTTATTGTTACACCTATTAAATTCTTAGTATTGTCCAGTCCATAATCAAATTTCCTTGACTGTCTCAAAAACTGGCTTTTTTGCAGTTGGTTTGTTTGAATCAGGACCCAAGCAAATCTGTACATTACATTTGGTTAGTAGGTCTTCAATTTATCATAAGCAATCTCATCAACCTCCCTTCTTTTCTCAGGAGTGACTTGTTCCAGAAATCAAGTTATCATAAAATGTTCCCCACTCTGGATTTGACTGTTGGCTTCCATGATGTGGTATCATTTAACTCATTCCTCTAACCCCTCTATTTGCATTCAACTTTTTGGGCAAGAATACTTAGTAAGTGGTGCTGCGTTTCGTATCGCCTCACATCAGGAGGCAAATAATAGCTGGTTGTCCCATGTTCAGTGATGAGTGGGTCCAGTTTTAAAGTTTAAAATTTTAAAGTTTTTCAACAAATTTTCATTTAGTGGTTTTATAACCACTGGTGGTTATTGCCTGAATTCATTAGGGGATGCAAAATGATTTTTCCCCCTAATTCTATGATTCTCTCCATATTTACTAGCTCGTAATCTTCTAAAAAGAATTCCTTTTCACTGTTTATTCTGAATTAGGGTTCATACTGGAAAGAAAGGATAAATGTTTCTTTCCTTTTATTTGCTAGTTTCCAGGAATTGATCACTACTTACTTCCAGTGCCATACAATGAGTAGTTATGGATTAGTCGGCTTTCTCTCTTTTTTAAAAAAAGGATTATCAACTCATGGATTTTTTATGTATTGAGCATATTAATCATTAAAATTAAGCAGAGGATCCACAGGGTCAGCTCCTTATTTTAGAAAGGTAACTGGTAGAGATGAGAGGCAGGGAACAGAGCAGTTGAAAGATTGCCTGTCAATCAAAATTACAAATGCACCAAAACTTTGGTCCAGCAATTCTGCCTCTAGGAATTTATGCTACCTACTTATATAGTTGCAGATGTTTGAGGTAACAAGATTATTTATAGCAGCATTGTTTATACTTGCAAAAGACTGGAAACCACCTAAATATCCATTAAGAACAAGGGACTGATTCAAATTACAGTTGACCCTTGAACAACATAGGTTTTAACTGTGTGGGTCTGCTTATATATGGAGTTTTTTGTTACAATACAGTATTGTAAATGTATTTTTTCCTCCTTGTGATTTTCTTGCCATTTTCCTTTCTCTAGCTTACTTTATTGTAAGAATACAGGATATAATACATATTGACATACAAAATATGTGTTGACAGTTTATAGACTTCCAGTCAACAGCAGGCTATTTAGTAATTAAGTTTTGGGGGAGAAAAAGTTAATATGCAGATTCTCCACTGCACAGGGGTCAGCACTTCTAACCCCTGTGTTCAGGGGTCAACTATATCTTACATTTATATCATTACTAAGCAGTCATAATAAAGAATGAGGAAGGTTTTTATGTACCGAAATGGAACAATCTCCAAGGTACACTCAGTTAAAAGAAGCCAGATGCAGGACAGTGTGTGTCATTGGTTTGAATTAAAAAGGGAAAGATATATATTCATTTGCTTATGTGTATGAATATATAAAGTATCTTGGATCTGTAACAAGGAACTGATTGTGTGGATGTGGAGACAGGTGGGAGTCTTCACTTCTAAGTCTTAGCTAGCTCCTCCCACGTTTTTCTCAACTGTTTTGTGTAACCAAGGGAGTTTTTTTATTTTTATTTTTTAAAAGATTTTATTTATTTGACAGAGAGATAGCGAGAGCAGGAACACAAGCAGGGGGAGTGGGAGAGGGAGAAGTGGGCTTCCCGCAGAGCGGGTAGCCCGAAGCGGGGCTCAATCCCAGGACCCTGGGATCACGACCTGAGCCGAAGGCAGACGTTTTAACGAGTGAGCCACCCAGGCGCCCCCAAGGGAATTTAATAGGTGAAATTTGGGGGGAAAAGACTGGTTTACTCAACCCTTTCCTGTCCCTATGTATACATCCTGAACTCTCCTAGTTAATATGCGGAGACCTGTAAAGTTTATATGGTTTTAAATGTCTCAGAAAGGGCAGAAATTTGTTACGTTCTTTGTCCACCCGCATCCCATCTCCCAGGGAGGGAGTGGGGCAAGGCCTATGCCCAACCAAGGCCAGGGGCCAAGCTTGAGGCTCATTACAGTGTAGCGTCCCCACGCCAGGCTTCTCTACTGGTTTCCCTTCCGGGTCCTTTTCCCAACCCCGTTTGTGTTTTTGTAGCGCCCATCCTTGGCTTCACGAGTGGCCGCCCGCGGCGGAGGCCCCAGTCATCCTCTGACAGCCGGCGGCTAGGCTTCCTCTGTCAGTCTGTGTCCTCAGCTCGGACGGCGCCGGAGTAGTTACTCTCACTCCAGCCGGGCCCTGTCCGCTACACGGCCGGTAGCCTTGACCGTTAGGCAGGCTTCAGCGGCGACGAGGCCTACGCGCGCCCTACACTCGAGGCTCGCATACAGGCCCCGTGGGAAGCCGCGGGGCGCGACGGCCGTCACCGCGCAGGCGTCAATCTTCCTTTCTTGACACTGCAATTCCCAGAAGGCCACGCAGCGTCCCCGGCGCGGGTAAAGCCCGGGAGCCTCGCCCGCTCCGAAAGGGCGCGGGACTCTCGCCGCACTGCATTATGGAATACATAGTCTGAGAAAACGTGTTCGGGCCAAAGTACCCACGAAACTCACGTGTTTGCCTTGTGCGTTGGCGGTAGGGGGGTGGGGGGAGGGGGTCAATAAAGAGTAGCTACCAGATTTCGTCATAAAACCGCGACCAGACAGGCGGCGCCATCTTCGAACTTGGACTTCCGGAAGGACTTTGGTGAGGGTGAGTGTACCGCAGCGGGGTGAGCGGGGGCCCCACGATTACTCCTCCTCCTCCTTTTCCCATAGCACTAAGAGATTGGGAACCAACTCCCGACCCCGCGGTTCCTTCTCTGCATAGCATCGCGACCTGCAGTCCCCGCGCTGCTACAGAAACTATCACACTCCCCACCTCCTCTGTACTGCAACCAGACATCCCTCATCCCTGCTAATCACGGCTCTTGCCTTCTTCCCCGACGCGGTGCGGTAACACGGCATCCTGTGTCCCGGCCGCGGCGCTGCTTACATTGCATCCCTCGGACTCAGCGAACCTACAGTAGTTCTGAGCCTCAGAAAACTCAGGGCTCGCTCCCAACGCAGGCTAGTGGTGGAAGCTACCCCCACACCCATGACGGAGAAAGGGCAGGCGATCACTCTTAGAGTGGTAGCGGGTTAGCCTCCTCATTCGGCTGTGTCCCAGCCTCTTCCTACATGAGGTTCTTCTAACCTCGGGGTTGTGCCCCGCGCGCTCCAACCCCATTGGCGCAGCCAAGGGCCAGTTATGTTTCCCTTCTGGTGCTTTTATCCCGCGGCAAGTAGGCTGTCTGATGGGGAAGGCGGAGGAGGCGACTTCAGCCCCACCCGTAGTAACTCACTTTGTTAGAGAGGTGTAGTGTGTATGACGAAGCCTGTTCGCCCTAGCGGCATATTGTTAAACTTAAGCCATTCCTGTTCCTTTGGTTACTTTGTGCCATCCCTTCTTATCTAATGTACTATTATTTTCTTAATAGTTTTCTTTAAATTGGTTTGTTTTTCAAGTTTAAGTGCTTTAGTTTCAATCTAAGCAAGACAGATGAAACCGTGGGTTTCATGGGCTAAAGTTTTTTTGTTTTTGTTTTGAGAGAGAGCGCGCGCGCGCGGAGGGGAGTTGGGGGGAGGGGTAGAGGGAGTAGGGAATCTTAAGCTGGCTGCAAGCCCAGCGGGGAGCCGGATTCCAGAGCTCGGTCTCACGACCCTGAGATCACGACCTGAGCAGAAATCAAGAGTCTGAGGCTTAAATGACTGAGCCACCCTGGCGCCCCCATGGGCTAGAGTTTTTCATACAAGTTAAAATAAATACAGTTAAATAAAGTTCATTTTTGTATCACTAAAATCATCCTGCATAGCACCAGCTGCACTATAGGAACACTTTGGGAAACAGTGTATTAGACCAGTGTGTTTAAAGTAATTCCATACTTTAGGAACTGTGTTAACTAATTATTTTCCTTGACTGGGGAAATCCTGGCAGCCTTGAAGCAGTATTGCAAACAAGTTGAGGTGCAGATGTAAACTTATATAAACTCGGGGCGCCTGGATGGCTCAGTTAAGCGGCTGCCTTCGGCTCTGGTCATGGTCCCAGGGTCCTGGGATCGAGCCCCACATCGGGCTCCCTGCTCCGCGGGGAAGCCTCCTTCTCCCTCTCCCACTCCCCCTGCTTGTGTTCCCTCTCTCGCTGTGTCTCTCTGTCAAATAAATAATAAAATCTTAAAAAATATATATAGAGAGAGGCTCCTGGGTGGCTCAGTCGTTGGGCGTCTGCCTTCGCTCGGGTCATGATCTCGGGGTCCTGGGATCGAGCCCCGCATCTGGCTCTCTGCTCCGCGGGGAGCGTGCTTCTCCCTCTCCCACTCCCCCTGCTTGTGAGTTCCCTCTCCCGCTGTCTCTCTGTCAAATAAAATCTTAAAAAAAAAAAAAAAAAAAGAAAGAAACTTCTGTAAACTCTAGCACGAATTTATTAAACATTCCTTCCTTGTGTCTAGAATTTGTATTGTGAAATCATAAATGGAAATTGACCACCATACCCTGCTGCTGCCTTCTACAGGAGTGAATCCTTAAAGGGATTTTTTGCAGCTTGAGAAGTTAGTCGTTAAATCAACAAAGTTTTAATTATTGCACTTAACCATGTACCAGGTTCTAGATTCAATAGTGAATCAGGCAAGATCCTTTTGAAACTTTTTTTTTTTTTAATATTTTATTTATTTGACAGAGAGAGACACAGCTAGAGAGGGAACACAAGCAGGGGGAGTGGGAGAGGGAGAAGCAGGCTTCCCGCTGAGCAGGGAGCCGGATGTAGGGCTCAATCCCAGGACCCTGGGATCATGATCTGAGCCGAAGGCAGATGCTTAACAACTGAGCCACCCAGGCGCCCCAAGATCCTTAGGAAACTTCCAAGTGAGACAGATATGAAGTACATAAATACCCATTTCTCTTATAATAGAATTCCACATGGACTGAAGAGCTACATTTAAGGGCACCTGGGTGGCTCAGTTAAGCGTCTGTCTGCCTTTGGCTCAGGTCATGATCCCCGGTCAGGGTCCCTGCTCAACAGGGAGCCTGTTTCTCCCTCTGCCTGCTGCTCCCCCTGCTTGTGCTCTCTCTCTCTCTCTCAAATGAATAAATAAAATCTTAAAAAAAAAAAAGTTACATTTAAGATTCAAACTAGAAAAAGTATTAGAAGAAAATAGGATATGTTTATATTAGGGTAGGAAATGGCCTTTTAAGACACAAAACAACTCATAAAGGAAAAGATTGAGAAATTTAACTCAGAAAATATAACTTCAGTTTAGCAAGAAACATTATAAACAAAGTTTTTTAAAAAGTAAAAACAAAGTGGGGCGCCTGGGTGGCTCAGTCGGTTGTGTCCAACTCTTGATTTCAGCTTAGGTCATGATCTCGGGGTATTGTCTGGAGCCTCCGGTATGGCTCCAAGCTCAGTGAAGAGTCAGCTTGAGATTCCCTCTCCCTCTTTCTCTGCCCCTCCCCCCCTAAAATAATAAATAAATCTTTTTTAAAAAGTAGAAACAAAGTATTTGCAACAAAAATAACAGCTCCAGGGCGCCTGGGTGGCTCAGTTGGTTGGGCGACTGCCTTCGGCTCAGGTCATGATCCTGGAGTCCCGGGATCGAGTCCCACATCGGGCTACCTGCTCGGCGGGGAGTCTGCTTCTTCCTCTGACCCTCCCCCCTCTCATGTACTCGCTCTCATTCTCTCTCTCTCAAATAAATAAATAAAATCTTTAAAAAAAAAAAATAACAGCTCCACAGATCAATAAAAGACTGATTTGTCCTGTAGAGGTATGGGCAAATTATATGTACAGGCAATTCATTAAAAAATACAGATGTCCCCCCCTCTCTTTCTCTCTCTCTGACAAAGAAATAAATAAAATCTTTTTTAAAAAATGGGGGTCCCTGGGTGGCTCAGTTGGTTAAGTGTCTGACAGCCTTTGGCTTAGGTCATGATCCCAGGGTCCTGGGATCTAGTCCCACATTGGGCTCCTTGCTCAGCAGGAAGCCTGCTTCTCCCTCTGCCTGCTGCTCCCCCTGCTTGTTTGTGCTCATGCTCTCTCTCTCAGACAAAGAAATAAAATCTTTAAAAAAAATGTATATAGATGTTCCAGGCGCCTGGGTGGCACAGTCAGTTAAGTGACTGACTTTTGGTTTCAGCTCAGGTCCTGATTTGAATGTTGGGAGATTGAGCCCCATGTGGTGCTCCACACTGAGCAAGGAGTCTGCTTGAGATTCTCTCTCCCTCTCCCCCTCATGCTTGTGCGCTTGCTCGCTCGCTCTCTCAAATCTTAAAAAAATATATATATATAGATAGCTAGATAGATAGATACATAGATGTCCAACAGATAAAAAGAAGTTGCTAACCTCAATCATTATCAGAACAATGCAAATAAATACAATAGGGAAGAATTCTTTCATGCATTAGATTGGCAAAAATTAAAGACTAGCAAGGGTGTGGTAAAATGGGTACAATTATAATTCTAAGGAACACTTGATAGTAACTAGGAAGAATGAGATATATATATGTGTGTGTGTGTGTGTACTGATGTGGAAAATCTTTTTTTTTTTTTTTTGAGGTGAAAGGTCTCGCATTTATTACCGAACCAACCTACTGGTGTGGAGGTGTAGTCACAGAGAAAATCATTTCCATGATAAGACAAGTCTACGGCCAGGTAGGAAGGATGTTTACAGAATGATAGAACACATGATCTTCACGCAGCTTAATTAAATATGTGTGCCAATTAAGTGTGTCATCTCATGATGGGTGACGCCTTACAGACCCAGCTTGGTTCTCCTCCAGTGCCTCCTCTTGGAGTTGTACCTGATCTTATTACCAGTTTTCATCCGAATCCACTGGGGAATGGGACGATTCTGCTTTTGTTTCTTGGCCAGGAATAGCTTGATTCTGAAAGTCTTGTGAGAAGACATGCTGAGAAGCAGCCAGCCATGCAGAGCAGGATGGCGGCGAAAAAGAGCTGATGTGGAAAATCTTTAAGGCATACATAGAAGTTCTCTTAACTGATACCTATTTAACTAGCTCCCTGTGTTAACTGACATTCCCCGTTTCCTCTGTAGAGTGTACAGACTGATGCCCATGGCACACTGAATGCTTGAAGCCTATAGGCTTTTCTCCTATAGGCCTGGTCATTCTCTCTCCACTGATTGAGTTGAATGCTTGCCAAGAGTCATTGTAATGGTTCTCAACATTTTTTATGTCAGTTAACTTGTCATTATATTTATATAATTGTGATATATGTTTAAATTTTAAAGAAATTTGAGTATGAAAGAATTACTGCTATTAAAACTTTGTTGAAATGTGGCAGAGAAATAGGTACTTTGTTATTCTTTACATTCTACATGTATTTACAAGTATTTTGTGTCAACTACAAGTTTTATAAAAACAATTCTAAAAAAGAAAAGAAAGCAAACCAAGTTGAATGCTTTGGAAAGAAAAAAGAGGTACATTTGCCAAGAAACAAAGAGGCTGCCAAATAGGTGTGAGTGAGACAGCTGTAAAAGATCGAGGAAGATTTTGTAAAAATCTGAAATTTCATTGCACTTAAACTGCCTCTGAAGAAAAGAGAATGTTCCGAGAAAGGTGTGGTCAGTAGCGATTGTGCTGCTGAGAGATCAAGTTAAATGAGACTGAGAAGTGCCCATTGCATTAGTTGACCCAGCAATTATTGATGACTTCAGCCTCAGTGATGAGTTGGAGGGCAATATTCTAGTCAAAATGAAGCAGGGTAATTAAAACATCAAGGGCAGACAGCTCTTTAAAAGTTTGACTGTGAGAGGGAGGAGGAATGTGGGTTGAAGGATTGTTGTGTGTGTGTTAAGATGAGAATTAGAGACATTTACATGCAGTTTGGAAACAACCAATGTAAAAGAAAAGGCTAAACAATTCCAGTGTCCTTAAGAGATGGGGGAGTAGAGCTAGAACACAAGTGGAAGTTGGGCTTAGAAAGTAGATGAGGGGTTCAGATGCAGGGAATGTTAGGCTCCTTGACCAGACATCGAAGTCTGTCCCACATAATGGCTTTGGGTTTTGTTTCGGAAATCAGAGGCAAAATCATCTGCTGAGAACCAGAGGATCAGAGGTTGGGGGTGAGGGAATGTGGGGGCTGACGAGAGAAAGGGTGATTGCTAGCACTCCGGCAGCTTAGATGCATGCGTAGAGAAAAAGGATGGTTGGTTCATCCAGGGCTTAAATTTTGCCAGTCCTGTGGAACAAAAAGACAAGAAAGGAACTTCATACTATCAACAAAAGTCTGATTAAAATAAAGGAATCTAAGGTAGATTGGATGTGGCCAACACCGGGAGAAACTGGAGAAATCAATGATGGTGGCTTGATATGGTTGAAGAATAGATAAAGTGATAGTAGTTGAGCAATCTAGCTATAATGATGGGAGGTTGTGATCAGATAGTAGGATGTCTTTGTGATTTTGGAGGTTAAAAGGATTTGTGAGACAAGGTCCAGTGTATTACAGTGAGTGAGTAGCAATGGGTTAGCTGAATGTTACGGACTTCAAAGGAACAGTTTTTACAAGATAGGGAGGACTGCTGGTCTACAGGTGCATTCGGAGAGGAACTGACAAGACACTGATCCCACCTTCTACAGTGTGGTCAGTGGGATGTGAGAGAAGGAAAAAACCTCCACTTGAGAGCCTGGAAAGCTAGAAATTTCAATTCCTGGAATTTTTTTCCATCCAAGATTTTGAATATGATAGGTCTTGCCAGTCAAATGCTCTCAAATTTGGACCCGAGTTTAGAGAGGAGAGAGGCAGGCCATACATTTTGCCAGTTCAGATTGTGGCAGGGGTATGATTGTTGACCTGGGAGCCGAGAAGGGTCTTCGCTCTTGAGTCAGGTCACTTTCTGATGAGTGCAAGGCAGTTCATGGAGCCATCAGCTGTGGCAGGAACTTCTTGATTTGCAGGTGCCTCCTCATCATGGCGTAGGAGAGGTCCTGTGGTTCTTGAACCAGCAGCTGCTAGACAACTTCCCATTTTGACCAGCCCTTATTCCTAAACTGTCCCTCCTCACCCCCAACCCTCCCAGTGATCCTGCTTGCAGGTGGTTCTCAAACTTGCATGTGCATCCAAATAATCTGAAGGGCTTTGTGAAGACAAAAAGTGCTGGCCCCATCCCAGAGTTTCTGATTCAGTAGGTCTGGGATAGGACTGGAAATCTGCATTTTAACAAATTACCAAGTGATGCTGATGCTGCCAGGACCATGCTTTAGGAACCACTGATGTGAACCATGCATGTAATATCCAGTAGTAAATCCCTTTTAGCTGAACTGGCTAGAGAGGATTCTGTTCTATGTGCTCAACCTTGACCAATAGAGAGGTCAAATAATCATTTTATTCATGTCTTCTCTGTCCTTATCTACTTGATCTGTCAGTGGTTAAAAGAAGTAGTTCTTGGGACGCCTGGGTGGCTCAGTCGGTTAAGCGTCTGCCTTCAGCTCAGGTCATGATCCCAGGGTCCTGGGATCGAGTCCCTGAGCAGGGAGCCCGATTCTCCCTCTCCTCTGCCTGCAGCTCCCCCTGCTTGTGCTCTCTCTCTCTCTCTCTCTCTCTCCTCTCTCTCTGACAAATAAAGTCTTTAAAAAAATAAATTAGTTAAAAAAAAAAAAAGTAGTTCTTGTATTTCCTGAAGATTTTGCTTTGTTTTGATGCTATGTCATTTGATGTCTTAAGAGTTCATGACATTTATCTTTTATATAATTTGAAGTTTTATTTATTATCAAGTATTCCCTTTTTGTCCCATTTAATACTTTTTCCCCTGAATTCAGCTTTGTTGTTAACAAAACTCCTGTTTTTTTTGTGCCTACATTTGCCCTATGTATTTTTATATCTTTTGACTTTTCAACTGTTTGAGTTCCTTTGTTTTAGACATCTCTTTCAAAGGATATAGTTTGGCTTTTAAATCAAATCTTTATTCTTTTTTTTTTTTTTAATGGATGAATTGATCTTTGGTTATTGTTATAGTCATATCTTATGTCATCTTGTAGGTTTTTTCTTTTGTGTTTCTTTTATCTCAGTCTCTTACTCTGTAGCCTTTAAAACAATTCCTTCTGGTTCCTGTGGCCCACTAGGCATTTTGGAAGCAACATCGTATACTACTTTTGGTTCTGTTAAACATCCTTAAGGCATATACAGATCTATGGGGGATTCCTTCCTGAGATTTGAGCTATTTCTCCTTTGTCATAGACAGGCAGATTGTTCTGGCCAAAAACTGGGCCATTGCAGAGTTCTGTGTTGCTCAGCTTTTTGGTTTGGTGTTCAGTGTTTTGTTTATCTCTGTCAGTTTACTTTTGCCCATGGTTGCACAAATGATTTTCTGGGTTTGGAAAAAAAGAATGAAGAGGGGCGCTTGGGTTACTCAGTCGGTTAAGTGACTGACTCATGGTTTTGGCTCAGGTCATGATCTCAGGGTCATGGGATCGGGCCCTGCCTTGGGCTCTGCTTCAGGCTCTGCGCTCAGCAGGAGTCTGCTTGAGACTCTCCCTCTCCTTCTTGCCCCTCCCCTGCTCTGGTGTATGCATGAGTCCTCTCTCTCTCTCTTTTTCTCAAAAAAAAAAAAAAAAAAAGATTCATGACAGTTTTTTAGTCCATTCTTCAATGTGGGAAAGGTCTCTTAATGTGGTAGGATGTTCCTTAATTATCTCCTAGCCATCCACCTCCCCTATTCAAGTAAAAGATTAATGGCAGGGCACTAGAGAACTCTTACTTATTATTAAATAAATCTATTCCTTGACTAGTATTCACAAAGATGGATATTAGCTCTAGGCATCCTCCTTCAATTTGGTCTAAATTTTATGTATCGGCAGCTATTTTTATTTATTTATTAACATATAATTTATTTATTTCAGGGGTACAGTTCTGTGATTCATCAGCCTTACACAACACACAGCGCTCACCACAACACATACCCTCCCCAGTGTCCATCACCCAGCCACCCCTCGGCAGCTATTCTTTGCAGTCTGTTCCTAGGAGGTTTAGGAAGATTTTTTCATCCTCTCTTTTTATTTTTTGAGGGGAAGACGGTGATTCATTTCATTGGGTTTTAAGGAAAGAAGTTGAATAATTGTTCATTCACTGCATTATCCTTACGAATAAACTTAAGAGCTTTAAATTAAACAGGCTGAAGAATATAATGCTTGGCACATAGTAAGCATTTAGTAAATAAATGGTAGCTTTCTTATTATCTGTTTATCGCTAGCTCTGCTAGTGTGTAAGTTCCATGAGGGCAGGGATCTTGTCTGTCTTGCTTATTGTCATGTTACCAGTTCCTAGAACGGTGCCTGACATAGAAGATGCTTAGTAATTGTTGCTATATGAATGAGTGATCAGGGAGTGATTGGGTTTCTGGCTGGGGGTGGGCAGTGGGTGGGATGAGAGGAGAAAAGATAGGAAAGTAGAAAAATCTGAGCCAGTGCAAATACCTTTTGCCTTCTACTCATGTGTATGTCTCTATGCAGGGGCAGCCATTTTAGGGGGTGCTGATGGATACCTGCGGGGTCGGCTGTGTTGCCCTGGGGGAGGCCGGCCCCGTGGGGAACATGACTGTGGTAGTCTCTCCTGGACAAGAGGTGCTAAATCAGCTTGATGTTAAGGCCTCTTCAGAAACAACTAGTGCTGAGGCTTCCATAGAGATGTCTTTACCTACACCTTTGCCTGGATTTGAGGATTCTCTTGATGAGAGGAGGCTCCCTGCAGAACAAGAAAGCCTCTCCAGACTTGAACAGCAAGGTATGTACCTTGTCCTTTCCTATTTTTATCTCCCCATGCTTAGCTTAAGATGAAAGAGAGCAGGGTGAGCTCACAGTATCTTACCGACCTGGGTATGGTATAATCTATTCCACAGAGGTTTGAACTCTTGTCTCATCTCACCCATATTCTTCTCTACAGATCTTTCTTCAGAGATGTCAAAGGTCTCAAAGCCTAGGGCCTCAAAGCCTGGCCGGAAGAGAGGTGGTAGCACACGGAAAGGCCCCAAAAGGCCCCAACAACCTAATCCTCCATCAGCCCCTCTGGTTCCTGGTCTCTTAGATCAATCCAACCCTCTGTCCGCCCCCATGCCTAAGAAACGAGGTCGAAGGTCCAAGGCAGAGCTGCTACTGCTGAAGTTGTCCAAAGACCTAGATCAGCCAGAGTCTCCACCTCCAAAGAGGCCCCCTGAGGACTTTGAGACCCCTCCTGGGGAACGACCCCGCCGAAGGGCTGCCCAAGTGTAAGGATTGTGGGGCGCACCTTGGTGGAGGGCGGTCGGGGTGAAGGGTTGGCGGGGGCAGATGTTGGAGAGCTGAGAGGCTGTGACGAGTTGTCAGATAAGCGGGGGGTAGCGTCTGGGTTCTGGGGACTTGAGCCATCTTCTAGCTCTTACCACAGCAACTTTTTTGTTTGTCCAGGAGATTGCTTTCTGTGCCTTGTATTCTGTCACATTTTTCAGTTTCCTCCAGGTCTTCATTGTGATTTTCCCTGCCCAGTATCTGTTGGTCTCTGTGTGCCCTTCCATTCTTCTCTGGGCTCTTACTGATCTCTAACTGTGGTAGAGTGCAAGTGCCTTGGACTTGGAGTTGGCTGACCTGGGTTCAGATTCCACATATGTGATCTGAGTCCTCTCTTGGCCAAGTCCCTTAACTTCCCTAAATCTCTGGTTCTTTATCAAAGGGGGAGGGGAAATGAATAGCTGCTTCACAGGGTCACTGGGCAGATCCAGTGAGATAATCGGTCAAGTGTCTGGAAAAGTGGGTTCTCAGTTAAGTGTTTGTGAGTATGGCTCTGACTCTGCCCTGTCCCGCAGGGCACTTCTGTACCTTCAGGAACTGGCTGAAGAGCTCTCAACGGCCCTGCCGGCTCCAGTGTCCTGTCCTGAGAGCCCCAAGGTGAGCAGCCCTGCCAAACCGAAGAAAAACCGGCAGCAGGCAGCCTGTCAAGGTGGAGAAGAAGAAGATGACACTGCACGGGATGAAGACTTCGTTCTCCAGGTTGAGGCTGAAGATGGAGATGAAAGCGAGGGCCCAAGTGAGAGCTCCTCTGACCCTGAGCCTGTGGTGCCTCAAAGCACCCCACGAGGATCCACTTCAGGGGTAATCTGAGTGAACAAGAAAGCAAATGGAGAGGTAGAGGGATTGTTAGGGGGGTCTGCAGGGTGCCCTAGCGGAAAGCTTTGGCCTAGTAACTAACTGATGACCAAAATAAGTAAACGAAGAAACGAAAAAACAGCTGAGCAGGCGGGGGCTGGGCATGTAAGTGCATGAGGTTACTCATTCAGCTATCAAGTACCTCCTCTGCACTAGGAAATGCACATGACTAAGACAGCCTCCTGCCTCACAGACTCCACTGTGTGATGAGGGCTTCACCAGGAGGGAACCAAATGCTTTTGGCGTGTCGAGGAGGGCAGTGAACTGCTGGGGCTTCACAGACAAGTGATAGCTGGGCTAGGTCTTGAAAGGTGAACAGGAGTTTGCCAGAGAGAGTGGTTTTCCTGGGAATTCCCAGGACAGGGCACTAAAGCAGGCAGAGCTGTTGAGAGCTCTCAGCAAGTTCCCAAAGGTATAGAAATGCCCTGCGGAACCAGCAGGGGCGGGGGATTAAACTTGAGAGGATGGAAGGACAGACTGGTAGGAGCCAACACAGGTGTTTGTATGTTTATTGAATTGTGGTAAAATACACATAACATAAAATTTGCCATTTAAAAATGTAAATTATTTTGGGGGCGCCGGGGTGGCTCAGTCCATTGAGCATCCAACTCTTGATTTTGGCTCAGGTCATGATCTCACGGTTGTGAGATCAAGCCCCGTGTCAGGCTCCATGCTAGGCGTGGAGCCTGCTTGAGATTCTCTCTCCCCTCTCCCTCTGCTCCCCCCAACCCCCCACAAAAAAATACAACTGAGTGGCATTAGGCCATTCCTAGTGTTGTGCAGCCATCACTGTTACCCATTTCCAAAACATTTTCTTTTCTTTTCTTTTTTAAGATTTTATTTATTTGGGAGAGAGAGAATGAGAGACAGAGAGCATGAGAGGGAGGAGGGTCAGAGGGAGAAGCAGACTCCCCGCTGAGCAGGGAGCCGGATGCGGGACTCGATCCCCGGACTCCGGGGTCATGACCTGAGCCGAAGGCAGTCGCTTAACCAACTGAGCCACCCAGGCGCCCCTTCCAAAACATTTTCATCATCACAGAAACTCTGTGCAACAAAGGTTTTTAAGTAGAAAAATAACGTGATCAGTTAGGACGATAGGTCAGAAGACAGCTTTGGTTATCCAGGTCATGATAGGGAGAGCCTGGATCAGGCTGTGAAGCAAGCCAAGGTGGGGGGCAGGTGCAAGAGACATTTTAGAGAGTTAGCGGCACTTGGCAGTTGCTGGAAAGGAAGGAGTAGGAGTTTCTAGCTTAGATGGTGCTCTTAAGTGCTGGACTTCGGGACAGAGGAACGGTGGGAGCAGGGGAGGAGTGAGGGTGAGCAGGGGAGGTGATGGGCTCATTTTCTGACATGCTGAGTTGGAGGTGCCTGTGTGCCATGAGCTGTCCTACTGGAGATGTCTGGTTGCCAGTCATGTGCATGGACGTGTGCCTTCCTTGTCTCAAGCACAACATTTAAGGGAACACCAAACCCCTCAGTAATCAAGATAAATATTTTGATGCAACATTTTAACAAATAAAGGTAATGCAGGGCGCCTCCGTGGCTCGGGCGGCCAAGCATCTGCCTTAGGCTCAGGTCATGATCCTGGGGTCCTGGGATCAAGCCCCGTGTTGGGCTCCCTGCTCAGTGGGGAGTCTGCTTCTCCCTCTCCCTCTGCCCCTTCCCCCGTTCGTGCTCTCTGTCTCGCACTCTCTCTCTCAAATAAATAAAATCTTAAAAAAAAAATGCAACAAATTTATGGTGAACAAAATATCAAAGTTTTAAATAAAAACAGGAACTGTATTACTGATTTTCCTTTTGCCTTAGGCTCTATAATATGGGTTGGCACCACACTGTAAAAGTCTAGAATTTGTAGGAAAGCTAAAACTGGGTAAAGTTTACATTTACTAAGAAGTCAACGATGGTAGTCAAAGCCGTGGACATGGGATGAGAGTATATGTATAGAGGGCTGAGGAGAAGACAGAGGGACTCTGGGAAACACCATCATTACCCAAACCTGTCAGAGGAGGGAGTGCCGGTGGGGGAATATCAGAGAGGCAGGAAGAATAAGGAGACGCTCTCCCATGGGGCAGGGGTTTCAGGAAGCAAATGGGAGTCCTCTGAACCAAATGCCTTGGAGACACCGAGGAAGGTGAACAGAAAATACGGAACAGGCTTTGCAGTTCTGATGGAGGAGTGGGAGCAGAAGGTGGAGAAGTCACTGTAATGGCAGAAACATCAGTCTTTTAAGATGCTGATAAGTCAGCTAGAGAGGAAGCAGAGCCAAGAAAAGTAGAAGCTGGGACAGCTGCCTTCTGGGGACTTTGTCTTATCTATAAAATTCTCTCCCTTATACTTTTTTCCCATTGGCTCCTCAGAAGCAGAAGCCACACTGCCGGGGAATGGCTCCCAATGGCTTACCAAATCACATCATGGCTCCTGTTTGGAAGTGCCTCCATCTCACCAAGGACCTGTGAGACTTGAGGAAGGGGGCTGGGGATGAGAAGGTGGTGGCGTGCAAAGGACCATCTGGAAGTGGGGCCATGGGAAAGAGGGCACTCCCAGGGCAGGACCCTGAAGACATTCATAGCTAAAAGGCACTGCTCCAAAGGCGAGAGCTCCAGAGCTGTGCTGTCCAACATAGTAGCCTCTGGCTGTGTTTGGCCATTTAAATGTAATTTAAAGTTAATTAAAATTAAAAGTCCAGTTTCTCAGTTACACTAGCCCCATTTCGAATGCCCAGTAGCTACGTGGAGCGAGTGGCTCGTGTATCTGTCAGCACAGATGATAGATCACTTCCATCATTGTAGAAAGGTTTACTGGACAGCGCTGCGCTAGAATTTCTTTTCCTTCATTCATGCTTCTTCTGTTCCTCTAGCCGAGAGCAGAAGCATTCATACTGGGAGTTTGCAGAATGGATTCCGTTGGCCTGGAAGTGGCACTTGTTATCTGAACTGTAAGTTAAAGAGAGATTCTGAAGCTGGGAAGGGGTGACACCCCTAAAGACAGGAGGGTGACAGGGAATCCTGGGATGGGTGAAACTTCCAAACTCACACTGTTGTTTCCCCTGCCACCAGGGAGGCGGCTCCCTACCTGCCCCAGGAAGAAAAGTCTCCACTGTTTTCTGTCCAGCGTGAAGGACTTCCTGAGGACGGCACACTCTACCGAATAAACAGGTGAAGATTGCGTATCTGTTTCTGATTCTAGGAGATAGAAATAGAAAAAATGAATATTGAGAGGGATGACAGATTGGCCCTGTTCTTCCCCTGATGCTGTTCCAGGGGGTCCCAAGGTAGGAGTCCTGGCTAGATCTGGTTAACCCGCTCTAATTTGCAGTGCTCATCACTGCTGGCCAGACTGAGGGAAGTGAGGGAGATGGAGGGCCAGTTTACCAGGTCACATCTGCTCAGATAGACCCAGACAGACTGGCCCTGGAGAGAACACTGTAGTAGACCAGAATGCACAGCCTCTCCTCTTTGAAGGTGAACTAGAGCTAGACAGGCTTTGGAAGGAAAGGAGGCAGATACAGATGGTGGCTCAGGACTGTTCTCACCCATAGACCTTCTTGCTGTTCTGGCCCCTGCTTAGGCCAGTTCATACCGGCGCCAGCTGGAGCTCCCATTCTGTCCTCATTACCTTTTCTTTTTTTTAAAGACTTCATTTTTTGGGAGCAGTTTTAGGTTCACAGCAAAACTAAGAGGAAGGTGCAGAGATCTCCCATATACGCCCGTCCCCTCCTCCACATGCACACATCCTCCCCGGTTATCAACATCCCCCACCAGAGGGCACGTGTGTAACAGTTGATGACCCGCTACTGACGCAGCAGCCCTCGAAGTCCATAAGTTACATTAGGGGTCACTTTCGGTGTTTGCTTTCTGTGGGTTTGGACAAATGTGTAGTGACCTGTCTCTATTGTTAGGATACCATACAGAGTAGTTTCACTGCCCTAAAAATCCTCTGTGCTCTAACCGCTCATCCTGCCCTCCCCTCTAACCCGTCGCTATCACGGATCTTTTGATGTCTTTATAGTTTTGCCTTTTCCAAAATGTCCCATAGTTGGGATCACACAGTGTGTAGCCTTTTGGGGTGGGCTTCTTTCACTTAATGATATGCATTTAAGGTTCCTCCATGCCTTTTCATGGTTTGATAGCTCATTTCTTTTTAGTGCCAAATAATATTCCATTGTTTGGATGTTAATTTATCCATTCACCTACTGAAGTCCTTAATACCTTTTGTTAATTCCTTTCTTCATCCCATCTTCGATTTTTCTTTAGATTTAGCTCAATCACAGCACACCCAGAGCGCTGGGATGTGTCCTTCTTCACGGGGGGGCCCCTCTGGGCTCTGGACTGGTGTCCGGTGCCAGAGGGGGCGGCAGCTTCGCAGTATGTGGCCCTGTTCTCCAGCCCTGACATGAATGAGACGCACGCACTGAGCCAGCTTCATTCGGGTCCTGGGCTGCTCCAAGTCTGGGGCCTTGGGACCTTGCAACAGGAAAGCTGGTGAGGTGGGGCTGGGGCGCTGCCGTGGGAGTGTGGCTGAGGAGGAGATAACCTGGGCAGGGAAGCTGGGGAGGGGAGCTGGGGGGCCTGGATGAGACGGGGCGGAGCACAGGCTCCGGCGGCCCTCGGCCCCTTCTCCCTGCCCATTTGCCCCATATACTTTCTCTCCTCAGTCCTGGCAACAGGGCTCACTTTGTCTATGGGATTGCTTGTGACCACGGCTGCATCTGGGACCTCAAGTTCTGCCCCAGTGGAGCATGGGAACTTCCAGGCACCCCTCGGAAGGTACCTCCGTGTTGGTTGTGGGATGCCTTAGGACTCACAGGCAGAACAGAGAGGCCCTATGAGTTCCCAGAGTTGACAGAGAGCGGAGGATGGAGGCTTCCCAGCAAATCCCTGTCATTTCCAGGGACCAGAACCTCAAAAGTTTTCTAAGAAGCCCTGAAGGCGGCAAGCCTCAGCACAGATCTGGTCTCCCCCTCTAGGCTCCTCTCCTGCCCAGGTTGGGCCTCTTGGCTCTTGCCTGCTCCGACGGGAAGGTGCTGCTGTTCAGTCTGCCCCATCCGGAGGCCCTGCTGGCTCAGCAGTCCCCAGGTGAGTAGCACAGTAGCCCAGGGGGCGTGGTGCTACCATAGCTGGCCTGTCCATCTCTCCTGAAAGTCCTCCCGGCCCAGCTTCTGGGACAGAGCCTCACTTAGCACCCCACTCACTCTGACTTCACACCTCTTGTCCTCAACCTCTCTCTTTAGCAGCCTGCAAGGGGTACTCTCTCCTGCAGTCTTATCACTGGGCTCTTTCAGCCCACTCCCCTTCTCCCCCTTTCCCTGCTCTGTGCTCTCAGGCTCTCCCCTCCTGCTGCCACAGCTGATTGGCTGTGTAAAGAACTGCTAAGGCTGATCTCCCCTGCCATACTCTTCTCCTTCCCCCAGTCCTGTGCTTGACCTCTCCTGGCCTAACTGCCACGTACACATAAACACAGTCTCTTTGTTGGGAAGAGAGGGAGAGAATGTAGAGCTGAAGATGAGCCAGAAGAGGAAGGGGTTAACGAGAGGCATCTCCTGTTTGTCAAATTTGTTTTTCAGCCGTACTGAGTATGTAAGGAAGGGGGCACCCAGGTTTGAGCCCCGAGAAATCCCATATTTGGTGGTCTGGCAGAGGAGTGGGCTGAGGAGCGAATAGGCAGTGAGGAAGTGAAGACAGATGCATGGACAATTCTTTCAAGTAGATTGGCTGTGAAGAACACATAGATGAGGGTGGTGCTGGAGGTGAATAAGGGGGAAAAGAAGGGTTTGGTTTGTGTGTTTGTTTCATTTAGTTAGAAGACTGTAGTGCATGTTTATGTCTGAATATGAGAATGACCCAGTAGGGAGAGAGAAAGTGGATCATTCAGGAGAAAGGAAAGATAACCAAATGAGCGAAGTTCTGGAAAAGGTGAGAGAGGGTGGGGAGGGAGCGGAGTGGAGCAATTAGCCATTCTGATAGGAGGAAGGACACACTCTAGTACAACAGGGGGGAAAAAGAAGATGGGGGCAGGTAGAGGTAGATTCATCAATGTGCTGGAGGAAAGATAGCTGTCAGGGAAGGTCATTGTCAGATCAGGGGGGGCTGATCTAAGAGCAAGGCAGGGCAGGACGTCAGTCCTCTGTTCCCAGAGCATCAGTTACTGCTTTTCTTCCCTCACAGATACAATGAAGCCCGCCATCTATAAGGTGAGTGAGGAATCTGCTACCTTAGCCAAGGCTCCATCTTCTCGAGCCTCCCTTTCTGATTCCACAGTGAGTCTCCTTCTGCCTCTCCCCGTCTGCGGAATTAAACACTGATTTGAGCCTTTGTTGCAAATGGTAAGTATCCCTAACCCTAGTCCCGGCTCTTCTGTCCCTGCAGGTACAATGTGTGGCAACCCTTCAGGTAGGGTCTATGCAAGCTTCGGACCCCTCTGAGTGCGGTCAGTGCCTTAGCCTGGCCTGGATGCCCACCCGGCCCCATCACCACCTGGCTGCTGGCTACTATAATGGTAAAAAAACAAAACTTTATATATGCTTGTTTTTTGGTGGTGGTTTCCTTTTTGGTTCAATGCTGGACATTATGTTTAAGCAATGTAAAAAAAATACAAAGAAGAAAGAAAAAAGTCACTAGAATTTTTCTACTCAGAAAAACATAGTTAAGAACAAATGAACAGGGGCACCTGAGTGGCCCAGTAGGTTAAGCGTCTGCCTTTGGCTCAGTCATGATTTCGAGGTCCTGGGATCGAGCCCTACATTGGGCTCCCTGCTCAGTGGGGAGTCTGCTTCTTCCTCTCCCTCTGCCCCTCCCCCCAGCTCATGCTCTCACTCGCTCGTGCTCTCTCTCAATAAAATCTTTAAAAATAAAAAGAGGGGATGAACATCATTTCATGGAGTTCTCTATGCATATATAAACATAAAAAGATCAGATGGTGAGAGAGAGCATTCTATAGTGATGGGATTATACTATATAAGCTATTTTAAAGATTTTATTTTTAAGTAATCACAGCCAACGTGGGGCTTGAACTCACAACCCCGAGGTCAAGAGTCGCATGCTCCACCGACTGAGCCAGCCAAGTGCCCCTACATAAGCTATTTTAAATGAAAATGTATGAAATTTAATTACAGTTTAATTTTTATAAAAGAGGAAGACTGAATTGAAACTGAGAGATGGTCTAAGCTCCCCATAAATGTTCCTTCACCACAGAGATGTTAGTTCCTTAAAGATACTCTTAAGGTTTAAAAGGGGAGAGAAAAGGATCATAGATAAAGAGGATTCCGGTAGTTGAAGTCCACAGGCGACAATTTCACGGTTAGACCTCCTCAGTAGTCTTGCCCAGGAGGTCAGGAAATTAGCACTCTCACGCTTCTTCCTGTCCTTCTCTGTCTTTTATGTGTGTTTCCTTTGGTGCGGTGATTCTTACATCATCAGGGTGCATCATTCTTGATGCTGTCTTGCTGTCCTAATTCCCCGAGTTACAATTCTGCATTGAAATGATCACACATGTCCACCGGTCTGTCCCTCTCAGTCTGCCCTTGTTGCCACGTGACCGATACGACTCAGCTCGAGTTCGCTGCCAATAAGCTTTTCCAAGAAAGGTTCATAGGTGCTACATTTCCTGAGTTTTTAGCTACAAATAGTTTCCCCAGCTATTGTTTATTAAATTTTTACTGTTGGGGCGCCTGGGTGGCTCGGTCGGTTAAGCATCTGCCTTCGGTTCAGGTCATGATCCCGGGGTCCTGGGATCGAGCTCCGCATCAGGCTCCCTGCTCAGCAAGGAGTCTGCTTCTCCCCCTGCCCCACTCATGCTCTCTCTTTCTCTCTCAAATAAATAAAATCTTTAAAAAAAATAAATTCTTACTGTTCTTTAATTTGTCTTTTATTTTTATCAACGTTATGCTTTTGATACCTTCCTCTGCCAGCCTGGTCAGGGGGCAGCTTGTTTTGGGTCAGCAGAGTTAGTTTCTATTTGTTCATTTGTTTTCTGTTTCTCTGCATCTTGTTGCTTTTGGCTCCTTGCCTGTTCTCTCTTAGAGCAGAGTTGGCAGACGTTTCTCTAAGGGTGCAGATAGTGAATATTTTATGCCTTGTGGGCTGTTTGACCATTGGAACTACTCAGCTCTGCCATTGAGCGATGAAGGTAGCCATACATTAGGTAAACGAATGGGTGTCACTGTTCCAGTCAGACTTTATTTACCAAAGCAGGCAGCAGGCTGTATTGGCCCAAGGGCTGTAGTTCGCCAACCCTTGTCCTAGAGGGTTTATGCTTTTAGAAAAAAAATCCCTTTGGGGTGCCTGAGTGGCTCAGTCATTAAGCGTCTGCCTTTGGTTCAGGTCATGATCCCAGGGTCCTGGGATCGAGCCCCGCATTGGGAAGCCTGCTTCTCCCTCTCCCACTCCCCCTGCTTGTGTTCCCTCTCTCTCTGTGTCTCTGTCTGTCAAATAAATAAATAAAATCTTTAAAAAATAAATAAATAAATCCCTTTGTTTCTATTTAGTAGGGAATAGAGGCTATTGGGTGTATTCAGTCTATCTTTCAACCACAAGTCCCAGACTGAGCTATTTTTTGTTGATGAGAGTTGGAGCTAAAATACCACGGAGGGAATGTTGGCTAGCTAATCATGATCCCTATATCCTTTCATAAGGGGGTCACATCTGAGGGTAAAGGCAAAGGTCCTAGGAGCCCAGAGAAAGATATTAGAGCAAAAGAAGAGAGAACTTGCCTCTAATACCTATACATTCTATCCCTGTCTCAGGCATGGTGGTTTTCTGGAACCTTCCGACTAACTCACCCCTGCAGCGGATACGGCTCTCTGACGGCTCCTTGAAGCTCTACCCCTTCCAGTGTTTCCTAGCCCATGACCAGGCTGTGCGTACCCTTCAGTGGTGCAAAGCTAACAGGTACAGGACAGGAGAGCTGTGGGGTGGGAGGTGAGGCCCGGGAAGGCCGCTGCTCCGAGACTTGCTCAGATTTGATCTTCTCCCTCTTCTGCCCTCTTTCCACAGTCATTTCCTCGTCTCTGCGGGGAGTGACCGCAAAATAAAATTCTGGGACCTTCGACGACCGTATGAACCCATAAACTCTATCAAGCGCTTCTTGAGTACAGAGCTGGCCTGGCTGCTTCCCTACAATGGTGTCACTGTGGCTCAGGACAACTGCTATGCCTCGTACGGCAGGATGCAGATGGGAGGAGCTCTAGGGACAGGCCCTAAGGGTTGGGGTGCAAAGTGTGCCAGATAGTGTGGGGTGAGGAGGGGTGAGAGTTGTTTCATTGAGGTAATTTGAATTCTGGAAGGAATTGGGAAAGGGAAATGAATGCTGTTTTGGAGAAAAGAAAGTTTTATTTTGTCTTTCTCTTACAGTTATGGACTTTGTGGGATTCATTATATTGATGCTGGTTACCTTGGTTTCAAGGCCTATTTCACTGCTCCTCGAAAAGGCACTGTCTGGGTGAGCCTGTCTTCATTACACAGGAAAACGATTCCTTTACTCACCTCCTGGTGGTTGGGAAGAGGCAGTAGTTTTGCATAGAAGTAGATAGATGTATGGTAACTGTATCGTCAGGGATAAATGTTAGGATAAACTTTTTTTTAAATTTATTTAAATTCAACTAATTAACATAAAATGTATTATTAGTTTCAGAGGTAGGGTTCAGTGATTCATCAGTTTTATATAACACCCAGTGCTCATTACATTATGTGCCCTCCTTAATGTCCATCCCCCAGTGACCCCATCCCTCCATCCGATAAACTCATTTTTGTTTTTCTGTGTGTCTTCCACTTCAGACTGTGTGGCTGTTCCCAGCTCACAGAACGGAAACAGTATGAGTGAATGAATGAATGAAAGAAATCTGTCTCTTCTTATTAGAGTCTTTCAGGATCCGACTGGCTTGGGACAATAGCCGCAGGAGATATATCCGGGGAGCTCATTGCAGCCATACTGCCTGATATGGCACTGAACCCAATAAATGTCAAGCGACCTGTAGAGAGAAGATTCGTACGTATATGAATATTTAATGGTAGCACCATCTGTTGGGTCCTAATCCACATGACCTCCTAAGTTAGAACTGTAAATTTGGATTAGGTCTCCCAGACCTGATATTGTCCCTGGAAGTCTTAGCACAAAGTTGTACATCATCTTCCCTACCCTAGTGCATCTGTGCATGTGTTTAAACATACTACCTTCTTCCGTCTTTAAGTCTTTCTTGCCCAAAACCAATTTTCTCTCTCTCCTTTTTTTTTTTTTTTTTTTTTTTTTAAGTAGGCTCCATGCCCAGCGTGGAGCCCAACACAGGGCTTGAACTCACGACCCTGAGATCAAGACCTGAGCTGAGATCAAGAGTCGGACGCTTAACCGACTGAGCCACCCAGGCGCCCCATCAATTTTCTCTTTTATTCTGTCTAGTATTATAGGACCTAATCTCATGGTCTCCTTTCTAGCCTATATATAAAGCAGATCTGATGCCATATCAGGACAGCCCTGAAGGTCGAGACCATTCTTCTACTTCATCTGAGGCCCCCAACCCTCCCAAAGCTCGAACTTACGCTGAAACTGTCAACCATCACTACTTGCTCTTTCAAGACACAGATTTGGTAAATTGAGGCCAGGAGAATGGGTGTGGCATTTTAAAAAAGAAAATTTTAGTCCTGGTACAGTAGGGCATTGTAAGGAGTTGCAGCACAAAGATGCAAGACTGAGAAGCTGGCTTTCTCCCTCCTCCCCAGGGTTCCTTCCACGATCTCCTCCATAGGGAGCCAATGCTGCGCATGCAGGAAGGAGAGGGGCATTCGCAGCTCTGCCTGGACCGGCTGCAGCTAGAGGCTATTCACAAGGTAAAAACCTTGTCTCTCATCTTCTCCACCCTTCTTCACTCTCATTTCCTCCCAGCTCTGAAGCTACGATCAATGAAACGGGGGATGAAAAGGTAGCAGAGGGAAGGAAGGAAGACCGCTCTGGCAACCTGATCCTCCACAGCATGATAGACCTACCTCTTTCCTGCCTCTCTCACCCCATCATGGTCCTATCCTTTCAGATTGTTGCCCTTTTTCTCCCCTTCTTAGAACTAGGATTCACCCTAAAGCACCAACTGTGAACATCTCTCTTGCTTTCAATTCTCTTCTCAGGTCCGCTTCAGCCCAAACCTGGATTCCTATGGATGGCTGGTATCTGGGGGACAGTCTGGGCTGGTTCGGATCCATTTTGTCCGTGGACTCACCTCACCCCTGGGCCACCGTATGCAGCTTGAGAGTCGAGCCCACTTCAGTGCTATGTTCCAGCCGTCCTCCCCAATTAAAGGGCCTGGCTTCCCTCCAACCAGCCATCGCCTTTTGCCCGGTCCCTAGTCGTGGTCCACACAGGACCTTTGGAATGAAATCTGCCAGGAACAAATGGCCCCCCATGCACAGAGCCATAGGAACTGGGGTCTTCATGGATAGTGATGCTGCCAGACCTGGACCTTTAGATCTGCCTTGCCAGGACTCCTTAGATACCTCTCCTTCCACAGACTTCTGTCATCACAGCCCCCTGCGGGCGGGGGGGCTATCCCTCCAGAAACTCTCAAGGCTCCTCAGCCTACAGCTATGGCTCATGAGTAACACTCAGGCCTGACCTAGGCTTGGAAGTCAAATAGCTCATATTGAGCATATTGTGAAGTGGGTAAAGCTAAGTAAAGGTACTGGGTGTTTTTGAGACCACACGTGAGTGGGTGTTTGGAGAACTGGAGGGGGTATCCGCATGAAGGCTCCTATGTGACTATATTCCAGGATCCAGTATTACTGCCTTCTCAACTTCCTCTTTAGAGTAACCAACACACATGCCCAGGAGGGGTGATAGTAATTTATTGGACTGAAGCTGCTTACAGTACTTCTTTAACTGAGGAACACCACAAACACCCTACCAGGAGAACAGTGGCTCAGATCTTACTTGCTCCTGCTTATGAAATATTCCCAATCACTGGTCGTCTGACCCTACTTGAACACTCCTAGGCAGTCATGTTTTAAAAAAATCTTCCTTTATATCAAGTCAAAGAGTATACTTCTATAAATTTCACCATGGGTATTAGGAAATCTAGTCATTTTTCCCTGTGATTGCCTTTTTAAGTATATTTAAAAATAGCTATCATGTGTTTCCCAAGTCTTTTCTTCTGTAGATTAAATATCTTCAGTTACTTTAACCATTCTTTACACGTCATGATTTTTGGTCCTTCATGATACTGTCACATTGTGGACTTATTAAACATGTCTAGCTACTTTATTTCAAATCTTTATATAGGAGGTGTTTAAAACCCAAGTACTGTAATGTATTGTTATATCTTCTCTTGTTAGAGTCCTCTTGCGGGATGCTGCAGACTCATAGGGAGTGCAGTACTGCCTCCTAACCAAAGACAGACCCCAGCAATGAGAAATAGGCAAACCATAGTCTTGGAGTGTATGGGAGTACAATCAAGTTTGGGGGAAGTAGTCAGATGACCTCAGAAAAGAGAGGAAAATACACAGCCAGCTCCAACTGAAGGGAGTGGAGATTAACTTAGTGCCTACCTGGAACAAAACCCACTGGCACTGTGGACTGGTTGGCCAGATACCTGGGAACAGCTTTCTGCCCCTTGGGTGTAGGGAATTTATCGTATGTCAAGAAGATAGGCATCAAGCAGTATGGAAGGCATCTTCCGGTATGGAAGAGGAAATAGAACCTGGAGGCAACCGGACTATTAGCAGCAGAGGGATCACAACACACGTCGGTGCAAAGGACGCAAGTATTGTACCATCCTGTTGTGTTCAAGCTCAGGTTATGCCGGTTTTGTTTTTGAGCTGATAGGGAAGTGCCTTCCATTGCAGAGAAGATTTGCTTCTCCACGGCAGGCCCTTGACATTGCATCATGGAATTCCACCTTCTGTGGCAGAAAAGATGGGACCTGGGGACCCATGCTGTTGAGGCTGTAGGTTGGTGCTGGCAGCCCTGCTCCTGCTCCTGACTCTTAGCCTTGGTCTCTACCTCCAAAAGAAAATCAGGAGAATGCTTTCAGCCCTTGCTTTCTCTACCATAAACCCTTTTCTCTGAAGGCCATTCTACTTCAACCTTCCTTCCCAATATATCCACTTTATACTATCCATGGATTCCTGTACTTTTTTTCCTGTGCCTTTGCTCACACTGTTCCCTCCATCATCTCCACATAAGCCACACTCATCCTTCAAGGCCCCAGCTCAGATTTCACCTTTTACCAAGGAGCTTCCCAGATTTCTCTCTTAAAAATTCTCCCTCCCATGTGTTCTCAAGAGGGAAGGAAGAAAAGAGGATACATGAGTGTTTATTTAAACACTTGATCTATTTCAGGCATTTTGCATATGTTACTTAATCATATGAGGTAGATATTGCCCCATTTTACTTGTAAAGATAAGATTCTGAGAGTTTGAGCAGTCTGAATAAGGTCACTTTACTAAGTGGTGGTGCTGGGATTTGAAAGTAGACAGTCTGACTTCAGAGAACAACTTTCCATCCTACCACATTTGGTCTCCTATTAATTTACTAGTGTAAATTCACTCCTGGCATGGTGTTTTGCATATAGGAGCCTTTAAGTGTGACATCGAAATATCTTGCTTCCTCATTGTGTTTCTCCAGTACCTGTGACAGGATTCTCCCTGTCTTAATCATACAAGAATTGAGTAAGTGGGGGCTAGAGCTTCTGCCTCCCAGATCAGCCGGCTCTGGTTCCACTCAGGTCTATTGACTCACCAGCTGTCAGGACCTGTACTTTCTACGGGTGAACGGTCAGGGCTCGCTGGTGTGAATCAGTGAGATTTAGGGTTAGGGTTAGGGTTACATACCTGAAAGAATCAGGTATGGCTGCTTCCTGTAGTGTGGGTTTCCTGAATATAGTTAAGTGAAGGCTGCCAGCCTGACAAATCTGCCAGGGATCTTATAGTAGTTTCCACCACCCTAGGAAGGCTGTTGCACTATATTGACAAAATTTTAGAATGTTAAAGCTGAAAAGGGATTAAGAAATCACCTAATCTAGTGGTTTCCAAACACTTTTAGTTGTGGATCCCTTTGTTTAAAAGTGGCTCTTTCTAGAAATATATTTAAGCCGAGGTAAAGAAAAACCTGTAGTGATACCTCCCCAAATCATCTCCTTGTAAACCCCTAACACTGAGGAGCCCAGTTTGAAAAACATAGTCTAACAGATGAGGAACCTTAAGTTCAAGTCTAGCGATGACCAAGGTTGTAGAGCCCACTAAGTTACAAAACCAGTACCAAGACCTTCTGAGGTTCTGGAATCCCGTGCTTTCCATGAAGGAGTCCTCTTTACACAGCGTTTCTAAAGGCTACTGTGGACAAAGACTGAACTAGGTGCTACGAGGATGCCAAATACGAACAAGACCCATTTTCACCCATTCAGGAGCTCACAAGGCTAGTGAAGACCCAGGGACACTGAAAAAATAACACGCACTTAACTATGGCTTATAGTTTCCAAGTTGATTTCCGAGACTGAGAAGGGCGTCAGCACCTTGGCCAGTTCCGGGGTGCGGGAGCAGTGAGGGTCTGTTCAGGTTGAAAAGTCCGGGCTTCGGGGAGAGAAGGGGCATGAAGACGCTAGAGGTCGGCCCCAGCTGGGGACTATGGCAGGCGGGGCACCGAGACCCGGCGCGGTCCACTTGGGAAAGGGGTTGCTCACGGACGGACGGCTGAGTGGTTCTCCACAAGTTATTTCGCTCAGTCCACTCCCACTCCAGCCTCGGCTGCCCGCGGGGTGGAAATCCTCGGGGGCAGCCAGGCGGAAGGGGCGGGGCTTGCGGCGGAAGTCCTTCCCGGGTCGGGTCACGTGGGAGGGGCAGGACGCAAACGCAGGTGAGTGCCGGGCGATTCTCCTTTCCTGGCTCAATTCGTCGCGTGCCTGGAGCGTCCAAAGCGTATGAGACCGGTCCAGGCCCAGAGAGGGGCCACACTATTTCTGGTGTGGAGTTGGACTCAGGAAGGATGCGGGCTGGTTCCAACTTAAGAGTGAATGTGGGGACCGACCAGGCTCTGGGTGAAAGCCAGAGCAAACCTGCCCTTATGACTGTCTCGGTACGGAAGTAGGCCCCCCAGGTGGCTCTGCTTCAGAGATGGGGTGGCGGGTGACTGCCACCGAGATTCCGCAGCCGCCTACAGCCTTCCTCTATTACCTGATTGCCTGAGGCGATCCCTGTGACAGGAAGCTGTCCAGGAAGCATCCCTCCTGAGGCCTCTCCCCTCTAGGACATTTTGGAATCGGGTCGGGAAGAGGGAGTGGACACAAGGGAAAGTCAAGTGTCTCTTTAATTGTGGGGAGGGGCAGTGGGGGTGACACCCCCCCCTCCTCTTGGCTTGACAGGAATCATGGCACTCTGGCGGGCATACCAGCGAGCCCTGACCGTTCACCCGTGGAAGGTACAGGTCCTGACAGCTGGTGAGTGAATAGACCTGAGTGGGACCAGAGCCGGCTGATTGGGGAGGCAGAACCTCACCCCACCAAACCTCCCTCATTTTTTGCTTCTACTGAGCCCCCTTGAAAGGTTGGCTCTCTCTCATCCAAAGTTGTCCCCAGTCTTTTGGAGGGTGGGTCCCCAAGGTTGTTCCAAAGGGAAGGGTATACCTAGGTGTAAAGTAGGATCTGAAAGTCCTCAGAGAGCTGAGGAGTCATCCCTTCGGGTTAAAGGCATTCCCCCAGGAGGCCTTAACTTAGAAAGCTAACAGCAAACGCCCCTCTAACATCTTACAGTGTGCAGAATACTTTCAACACATTATCCCATAGGGTCCCCACAAAGATCTGTGAGCTAGGATCCCTTGAGTCCACATTAGATTACACACCTAGTAAGTGTTGGGATCAGGACTCTTACCCCAGTTTATTTTTCTTCATTTGTTTTTTTTTTTATCATGAAATAATATCTTAACATACAAAA
The DNA here is from genome assembly GCF_029215605.1 of Mirounga angustirostris. NCBI lineage: Eukaryota > Metazoa > Chordata > Mammalia > Carnivora > Phocidae > Mirounga > Mirounga angustirostris. The sequence continues at coordinate 21,573,811 of NW_026991718.1, read as the reverse complement.
GAATGGTTAAGACATGTGTGTACAGTTTAAATAGTATTAAAACTGATTACTCTTGTATCAGCACCCAGCTTGAGAACCCTTGAGCACCTATCCCTAACTCATACAAGCCAAGAAATAACTACTTTCCTGAGTTTTGTTTATACCACTCTTTTGCTTTTCTTACAGTTTTACTACCCATGTATGTATCCCCAAACAATACACTAATCAAGGATTTATGTTTACTCCAAATCCAGTGATTGGATAGCAACCTAACAAAGGTAATCCAGTGACTTACCTGCATTTGCTACCATCTTTATTTTTCACCTTAGCTAAGAAGTGAGGGGATGGCACAGAGATATGTAAGTTTTACAGGGGAGAGGACTAGAAGGTCTGTGACTCTTGGGGCAGTGAAGAGTGATCGGGTTAAGATGGGATCTTGCCTATGTTTAGAGGAAGGGAAGAGGATTCTAGGGTGGACCATGGACTTCTGAGAGGAAGACCGTTGAGAGGAGTGGCAGGCTATGGAAGCCAGGGAGGAACAGCAGGCCTCTTACTGGAACAGCCCCACTTCAGCACTAGAAACTTCACTGGGTGAAGCGCTAGAAACTTCACTGGGTGACTGGCCAAGGGATGGGTGATTTTGCCCTCCCTGGGCCCCTCTCCAACCTCCGTGCCCAACCACCCCATGTCCTGTCCTCAGAGTGTCCGTCAGCCTGCATGACTCACCTGGTTGCGTGTGTGGTGACTCATGCTGGACTGTGGGGCTGCGAAGGGGACTGACACGCTGGGCCCTTTGCCAGCCTCAGACTCCCTCAGGGCCCTTCACTGCTGGAAGGATCCCCCTCATGGCCATCAAGAAGAGAGAGGGAGGGATAGTCCTTGTGTTTCCCTGCCCAAGGTGTGTGCGGGGGACAAGGGGAGGAGCTGTCCTTCAGAGGGGCCCTTGCACAGATATGTGGCCGAACTGGGGTGCTGGTCTGTCGGTGCGAGAGCCCACATCTCTGTGCGGCCCTGAAGCACTTTCTAGGTAGCACTTCTCTCAGACCTCTTCCCTGCTGCTAGTGTATTTGGATCAAACTACGAATAAAGGGAGAAGGTGGGTTTAGCTCTGTTTTTAGATCCTAGCACATTGCTTCCTCCGGCCCCCTGGGATAGCTCCTCACACTGGAAGACCGAATAGAGATTTCAGACTTGGAGTTAGAAGAGCAGGATTCGAATTTCAGAGTCGTAGCCCCCAGTAGCTACCCGAAGAGAGACAAGTAAGTCAGTAAACCTCTTAGAGCCTCAATTTCCTCGTTCAGGAGTTGAGTTGCGTTAGCTGACCTGACAGAGTCAGCATGAGGGTTATCTCTGTGAAAAGGCTTTAGAAGTAAAAATGCTTAATAGACATAAAGGCTTCGGGGCTTGGCCCTTTCCATGAGTGTTGTCAACCCACACACAACAAGCTGTTCTTTTTTTTTAGATTTATTTATTTATTTTTTAGAGAGAGAGAGCACACACAAGCCCACAAGGGGCAGAGGGAGAAGGAGAGAGAATCTCAAGCAGACTCCACGCTCAGCACAGAGTCCGATGCAAAGCTAGATCTCACGCCCTGAGATCACAGCCTGAGCTGAAACCAAGAGTCGGACACTTAACCGACTGTGCCCCCCAGGCGCCCCCAAGCTGTTCTTTTTCTAGTGGTGTTTTGGCTCCATTTGTTCCATTTGCCTTAAATTTGAACATGGGTGATTCTCTCAGCCTTGGTTCTCTAACAGCAGAGCCTGGGGCTTTGGTGCAGGTACTTTGTAAGGGAGTAGGAAGTAGTCCCATGGGGGAGGAGGGAGAGCCGGTATAAGGAAGGTCAGATTGCATACACTGCTTAAGGCACATGGCTGCCCCATCCCTTAAAACTGACTGAGAAGCTCTTTGAAATGCCTCTTAGGACTATAGGGGAGAATAGCCTTTTCTGGAGAAAAGAAACCTTTACCCAGCAGCTCTCATCCCACATTGGTCAAAGGTTTGCCACGTGGGATGTCAACACCTGTGTGCAGTCCCCGGCTAAGGCATCAAGGGCGCAGCCCTGGGTATGACCCAGGCCTGAGGCAGGATTCATCAGGTTGAGCTGCAGGAGTGGCCAGAATAAGGGATAAGTGAATCAGGATCTGAAATGGTTCAAAAGAAGTGTCTGATATGCCTAGTGTTGACCAAGCTAAAGTCAGGAACAGAGCAGCCTGGGAAAAGGTCCACTGTGTGTTCTGCAGAGCCTGAGTCAGCCTTTTCCCGTCCTTTCTGGAGGGCCCTTCCAGTCTCCAGCGGGCCCCGGGCCCAGCTCCATCCATTTTTGGCCAATCTAGTCCTGCTATAGGGGGCAGCCGAGGGGCAGACACTGGTTTCCCTGGAGTCTGACTTCTGCCGGGATGTGAGAGCTCATCGGGCCCTGGAGCGTCCAGTCCAGCCCCGATACCATAGAGCAGGAGACTGCGGCAGGGGTGGGGGGGACGTGCACTGGGGTCCCCATGGTCAGCGGTAGGACTGGCCTTAGAACGGAGCACACTTCCCAGTGCTCTGCCCTGCACTCGAGACTACGGGGTCTTCAAAAGCTGAGTGTAGTCCCTGTTGGTCTGGACTGACATACCTGACAAGCTGTAGAGCCCTCCGTTTTGTCTCATTTTCTAGCAGTAGGACAGCTTCGGGCCAGGAATGGGGAGAGCATTCGGAGCAGTCCCAGAGGATGCACTCTCCCCATCTCTGCTAGGCTTCAGTTGCCTCTGGGGTCTGTCAGAGCCAGCCCCCAGCCCAGGCAGCCTTTTAACTGTGCAGACTTCTGGGGAGGAGTGAGTCAGCAGCACCGCTGGCCCCATGCCAGTAGCTGTACCTGTCACCCCAGGCCTCTGACTCTCAAGGACACACTTCCTGCTCCCCATTCCACCTTGCTGCCCCTCAACCTTTTTTTTTTTTTTTTTTTTGGCAGACACAGCGAGAGCAGGAACACAAGCAGGGGGAGTGGGAGAGGGAGAAGCAGGCTTCCCGCTGAGCAGGGAGCCCGATGCGGGGCTCGATCCCAGGACCCTGGGATCATGACCCGAGCCGAAGGCAGCCGCCTAATGACTGAGCCACCCAGGCGCCCCTTATTTTGCGCTTATTTATAATTATGAAACTTAGGTTAAGACAACATAAATTTTTTTTTTTTAAGATTTAATTTATTTATTTGACAGAGAGAGACACAGTGAGAGAGGGAACACAAGCAGGGGGAGTGGGAGAGGGAGAAGCAGGCTTCCCACCGAGCAGGGAGCCCGATGCGGGGCTCGATCCCAGGACCCTGGGACCATGACCTGAGCCGAAGGCAGACACTTAATGACTGAGCCACCCAGGCGCCCCAGCCCCTCAACCTTCTCATCTTCCATTAGCACTTTATTTTCTTGCAACTATGACCCCATACACAAAAGCCAGGAGAGGAACAAAATGGGAGAAGTAGGGAACTAGAAAGACGGTGTGGAAGTTGGGGCTTTTCCACTAGCGGGCAGGGGGTGGTCCCAAATAGATCGGTGCTTAGGCAGCCTGCCCCCCACCCCCTCCGCTGAATCCGGTGGTGAGTGACGGCATGAGAACTGGCACCTACCCAAGGGCATGATGTCACACCTGCGCCAGCGTCTGCCTGCTGGGCTCCACGCCCAGCCTGGCATTGGGCATCACTGCCCGGCAGCCCCTCACCCTGCCCCATCAGGGCTCGGGCATTACGTCTCCGCAGGTCTCTGGCTCCAACCCCCTGGAAACAAGGCTGAGGCAAGGGGAGCCAGAGCACTGAAAGATCTAGACCAACCATATGTGTCAGGAGGACTCAGTTGGGGCCTGTTTGGGCTCTGGCATTGGGGAAGGTAGAGTGAGGAATCTGAATGTCAGCTCTTCTTGCTCGAACTCACTTGGGCCAGAGATGCGGGCCTGCTCTGTGCTCAGACCAAAGCCTTCAACCGCCCTGGAGGTGCTGCAGGCCCAGCGCCCCGATGATCTATGGGCAGAGGAGGAACCGCGGGGCACGGCTCTGTCTGAAATGGGCAGGGCCCGCGGGGGCTCCAGAGCTACAAGCCCACTCCCTCTCACTGCTGCCCTTCTGCCTGATGAGCATGGTCTGGGGTCCTGGAGTCCGTCTTTCTCAAAGGCTGCTGGCTCCCCGGACTGTGGTTATCATTCCTGCTCTGTCTTCAGCTTGTTGGGTGACTGTTGGCAAGCCACAAAGAGTGAAAACACACACCTCCCTCTCTTTGTGACTGTTGTGACCTAGGAATATTGCTTGCTTGCCCTCCCCACAAGGTGACAAGGAACAGAGAGGGTCACCTCCTGGGCAGCAAAAGACAGGAAGTGCATTAGTCCAAGAAGTGTCTTTGACGCATGGCCTTTGGGGCCTTGTTTGGGCAGGAACGTCCTGCGAATAGAAGCCAGAGGCCTCTTGGTGCCCCTGACCCCTGCGCCCAAGTCTCCGCCCCTTCTGTAGTTCCCGAGCCTCCTGCCCCTGCTTGAGAGAAGGCCTGGGTTCGGCCCCACTCTACTCCTTACCAAGTAACTTCATCTCTCAAAGACATTAAATGGAAGTGTGACCCTACCTCCCAGACCTTTCTTTTTTTTTTTTTTTTTTTTTTCAAGATTTCATTTATTTATTCATGAGAGACAGAGAGAGAGAGAGAGAGAAGCAGGCTCCCAAGGAGCAGGGAGCCCGATGCGGAACTCGATCCCAGGACCCTGGAATCATGACCTGAGCCGAAGGCAGACGCTTAACCATCTGAGCCACCCAGGCGCCCCCTCCCAGACCTTTCATGAGGATTACATGTGTGAGAGCCATTTGTAAGCTGTAAACATTTTGCCAAAGTAGAGTGTCAAACTGTTAGGTCTCTTCATTTAAGAAGCGGCTGCCTTCTGTTACGCCCTCTGCGGGCCTTCTCCAGGTACCCTTGCCTTTATGCATGGCCACGGCAGCAGGCCCTCCCTGGGGGAGGTGAGGCAGGAGGTAGGGAGATGAGTGCCGACGGCGTGGCGCAGGGAGCAAGTCTCCACTTCCACAGGTCCCCACGCCTTGAGCCTGACACGTGAGCCTGTGGGCTACTCACGCCCTTCCTGGAGTGGGCCTGTTGTTTGGGGCAGTACATTTGACATTTTTCCTTGGTTGGTTTTCTGAGCACCTGCCAGGCCCTTGGTTAGGTGTGGCGGGGGATAAGAGAACAAAGATGTCTAGGATTGGGGCGCCTGAGTGGCTCAGTCGGTTGGGCGTCTGCCTTCGGCTCAGGTCATGATTCCAGGGTCCTGGGATCGAGCCCCACATCGGGCCCCCTGCTCAGCGGGGAGTCTGCTTCTCCCTCTGCCCTGCCGCTCCCCCTGCTTGTGCTCTCTCTCTCAAAAAAAAAAAAAAAAAAAAGATGTCTAGGATTCTGTCCTTACCCTCTGGGCGGTTGTGGTTAGCACGTTCTGGGAAGAGCCTCCAGCACTTTGAGTTTCAGGGAGAGGAGAGTCCGGACTGCCATGATGGGTGCCTCTGGGGCCAGCAGCCTGGCTCCCCCATGGCCCCAGCCTTCCCCAGCTGCCTTGGATGTGGCTCCTCGGGGACAGGGCTTTGCGGAGGGTGTGGGGGAAGAGCAGTGAGTTTGCAGCCAGCATGGACGTCAGAGCCAGCTCTGTACCAAGGACTAGGGTTAAAGGATGTGTTTGCCCAGTGCTAATTGAGGGCACAGGGACAGTGGTGGCTGTGGGGCTGGAGAGGGGCTCTCATTACTCAGTGAGACAGACAGGCGAGCCGGAGATCATCTGGTCACTCCCAAGTGACCCTGTGTGTGTGTGTTTGCTGGAAACCATCACACCACTGTAACTGACAGGGGGCTCTGTAAATAGTGACTGTTTCTATCTTGGTTTCTGGGTGTGGGTGTCTGACTAGGGTTGCTTGGGACGGAGTGTCTATGAGTGAGGGAAGGGAAGCGGGTACAAAGACCTGGGGGCTGGGGATGGGAAATGGCTATAATATCTATCGTTCGCTCTGTCTGAGGTTGTGAATGTGGGGGGGGGGAGTCTGGGTTTATCTGATTGTGCTAGGAGGTGACCAGGACTCCTCCTTGTGGGGACTCTTACTGGTTCAACCAGTCATCTTCCTGCCTGGGACCATGTAAGCACTCGTGTTTTAGAAGAAGAATTCTTGCTGTCCTTCACAAAGAGAGACCCCAAGACCAAGGTGAAGGACACTTTCCAGGGACTTGCCTGGAACTGGGGGAAAAACCCCAGGGTTCCTTACCATTCTACACATGATCTATTTACAGTATGGGTCCTGGAAAAATCACTGTGTAGGAAATCAAGCCACCTGGTTCTTGCCTTGATTCTGCCACTTACTGGTTATGTGAGGTCCCAGACCTTCATTTCTATACCTCGAAGATAAGGAGTTTGGATAGAATTATCTGGAAGGCTTTTCCAATTCTGATAGTCCATGGTTCTCAGCCCCAGGCACCTTAGATTCTCCTTTATCTGCAGTCTCTGCCTGTGACTTCTCTTTAGGACTCTGCAGAGTCTGTGGGCCCCAGCCTCGTCAAGGCTGCCCCTCCCAATTTCTAACAGGACGCTCTGAAGCAGCAGTAAAGGACTGGCCATTTGCCCCAGAATTAATCTCTTAGGCTCCAAGTGTCAGAGCCTCATTCAGGGACTTCCTTCCCTCCCTGGAATGGCAGCCCATCTCCAGGAGGTATCCTGACAACCCCCGTGTCCCCTGTGCAGGGTCCCTGATGGGCCTGGGTGACACTATCTCACAGCAGCTGGTGGAGAAGCGAGGTCTGCGGGGACACCAGGCTGGCCGGACCCTGATCATGGTCTCCCTGGGCTGTGGCTTTGTGGTAAGTTCCATCCACAGCCGGGCTGCTGGAGGACTGGACGGTGGTCCTAGTTCCATGTCATTCTTTAGTTTGCCTTGGCCTCTCGTACGTCTAAGCCAACCTCAAGTGTCTGCTTCCACTGGGATTTGGTTTCTAATCCTTGAGAGAAGAGCTTTGTGATGCAAAAGGCAAGCGCTCCCCTCACCGCACACCCTCTGTCCTCCCTGGGGTTTCCTTTCAGGGCCCTGTAGTAGGAGGCTGGTACAGGGTTTTGGACCGCCTCTTCCCCGGCACCACCAAGGTAGATGCACTAAAGAAGATGCTGTTGGATCAGGTGAGCAGAAGGAAAAGGGACTCGGGAAGCATGAGCTGTGCTGGGGGAGGGCGGGGGTTTAGGTGCTCACAGAACTTTAATTTCTCTCCCCTAGGGGGGCTTTGCGCCATGTTTTCTGGGCTGTTTCCTCCCACTGGTAGGAGCACTCAATGGCCTGTCAGTCCAAGACAACTGGGCCAAGCTACGGCGGGTGAGCTGGGCAGGTGGGGGCGGTCTCCGGCTGGCGGCCCGGCAGCCCCAGGGCAGTGAGGCCGGCCTCGTGGGGAGGAGCCAGGTGGGATGCAGCCAGAGCCCCAGGCGGGGAGGAGAGGAGCTGGGGGGGTGGGGGCTGTGGTCGGAGTCTGGTCTTTGAACAGCCGCTGTGTCGGGCGTGCTCTGCAAGCTGGCAGGTGGGCGCTGCGTGGAAGTGAGTGCTCGTGTCAGTTGGTCCCTTTTGTCTCCTCAGGACTATCCTGACGCCCTTGTCACCAACTACTACGTAAGCGCTGATGCCGCAGCTGCCTGTTCTCCTGCTTTCTTGAGTCTGGAAGTGCCCAGGGACGGGGGTCCTCCCGCCAGAGAAGCCCCTCAGTTGGGGTGACTCTCTCGTCCCCAGTGTGGGCACCATACTGAGGGAAGCACTCACCCAGTTGTTCGCCTTGTTCTTGTCTGCAGAAGCTGGAGGAAGACCAGTGAGTGTGGGGGTCAGCGAGGGAGGCAGCCCCCCAACCTTAACCTTCTTTCTCTTGTAGCTCTGGCCTGCTGTGCAGTTAGCCAACTTCTACCTGGTCCCCCTTCATTACAGGTAAGACACATCCTCACCCCACCCTCCAAGGAAGGTGCACGTCACAAACAGCTGGACACAAAGTGATGCTCCTTTCAACCTTGAATCACTTTTGACCCTCCCAGAACCCCGCCCTGAGCAGAGTTCCTCAGACTCTCGAGCATTCTTGTCAGAACTTCTCCTTTAGAGAACCTGTCCCAGAACCTGCCCACTGACCTTTCATCTCCCTGAAGAGGCTCCTGCTCACAGCCCCGTCTCCATCCTGCCTGAGCTCTCACCTTTGACGGCAGAGCTGCAGGGACAGTGCCTGGGGGGCAACAGTCTAGGCAGGACAGGAAGGCAGGCGAAAGAGCCAAGGAGGAACCTAGGCCCGTTAGTCCACTGCGGAGTACTGTTCTACCTTAATAATAAAGGTAGTTGCTGAAACCACAGTAGAAAATATAGTGGAACTCAAGATGAGTAGGTAAAATTGCTGGGGGTGAAGGGGCATTGGGAACAGGGGAAAATACGAAACTCTTCTGAGGGGACTCTGAAGAGCATAGCTTAAAGGAAGACTTGTGGACCAGCTCCTCAACACTAGGGTCCCTGCGATACTCTTTGAAATTAGAGAAAGGTAAATTGACAATAAAGAGAAGGAGGTACTACGTTTCATGGCAGGCAGGACGTTTTTGGAAGATAAAATCTCTTCAGCTGGTAAAGATGCACAGAGACGTGTGTTCGGAAGGAGCCTGCACAGGCGTGAATAAGGGCCACCCTTGGCGACATGAGCATGTTCCGCTCTGAGGCTCTTGTCCCAGAGACAGAGCTCGGGCAGCACCAGAACCCGGCCTGCTTGTCCTCTGGTCCGAGCCGCCCGTCCCTCCCTCAGGGCTGAAGGAAGGAGACCTCGGTATGGACATTCTCGGGGACAAGCCCTCTTTTTCCATAGCACTTGTCCAGCTTCCCCTCCCCCCATGCTTGCTCCTCATTCTCCATCATCCTCACGCCGCCACCGCTGCCCCTGTTCCATAGGTTGGCTGTTGTCCAGTGTGTCGCGGTCATCTGGAACTCCTACCTGTCGTGGAAGGCCCACTGGCTCTAGGCCGGCCTCACCCCGGTGCCTGCGCGGGCGGCGCTGCAGCTTGACCCCAGCGCGGTCCCACGGCCTCCCTGAGTGGGCACGTCGCTTTTCCTGGGGTTCCGTGGCCACTCAGAACTTAGTGGGCGGAGCGCCTGACTCCTTTTGAAATCATTACAACCTTTATAATGGTCTCATCCCACCACATGGCAGGCGCTCCATAAGTACGTACGGCCTCGTCCACTGCAGCTCACACCCGTATCCCCCACTCTTCACAGCTACATCTGCTCTCTAACCTTCCCAGCCCAGCTGGAGCTCCGGCTCTTTGGGGGCCCCAAACCCTTATATGGGGCCTCCGCAGATCTGTTACGTATGTATGTAGTCTGAAACCTGCAGAGCTGATGTGGAGGGCCCAGCAGAAACCTGTGGGGCAGTCAGAATTTCTAGAGCCGGAAAGAAGTCTAGAGACAACCAGTCCTGATCTTCTCCTGCAGATGAGCACACTGAAGTCCACACAAGTGAGGTGACCTGTCCACACCACTGACCAGTGGCAGAGTGGAAACTGGAACTCATGTGCTATAGATGAATGTTGGCGTCCCTGCCAGAATTCATCTGTTGAAAACCTAATGCCCACGGTGATGGCATTAGGCGGTGGGGGCCTTTGGAGATGATTAGGTCATGAGGGATTCGTGCCCTTTTAAAACAGCCCCAGACAGATCCCTCACCCCTCCCACCATGTGGGGACACAAGGAGAAGGTGCTCTCTATGAAAGTTAGGGAGCGGCTTCTCACCCGATACCACATCTACCAGCGCCATGGGCTTGGACCTCCTGGCTTCTAGAACTGTGAGAAATAAATGTTTGCTGTTTATAAGATACTGAGTTGATAGCATTTTTGGTATAGCAGTGTGAAGAGACTAAGACAAGTTCCCTTCCTTCCTACCGCGTGATCTTAACTGAAGGTCAGAGGTACAGTAATACTGCAGCTGTGATTCCCAGAAGAAAAACTAACAGCGAAAATACCAGTTTGGGACAAACTCAGCAGCAGATGGACCTGCCTTTTGTAGTCTGAAAGCACCCAGAGGCCAGAGGCTCTCCAGTGGTGCCTCGGCAGACCGGCCTAGAATTCTGACCACGGGGCTGGAGTAAGACCAGGCATCCCGGCAGTGGGGGGCTGCCTTGCCGCCTCGCTGCCTCTGGGGTGGTACCGGAGCCGGAGCTGGGAGCCCCCTGTGCTCCTGGGTGCCTCCGTTGGCCAAACTGACGGCGGGGACTAGGGACTGGGTCTGATCAGCACAGCCGTCTCCCAATGCCTCTGGCCCCTTCCAGAGGCCAACAGCAGGGTGGGCGCCACCGGCAGCCGTGAGGTCCAGCCTCTCTTCTGTGTGCCACAGAAGCCTGGCCACCTGACTGGTCTGATCTGGGGACTGGGCCTAGTCCCTGCTGGCTGTTGTAAGCAGGTAAAGGACTCGCGTGGCTCCCAGAGCAAGGGTTACGCCCCAGCGGCTTCTCGCTCTCTTGAGGCGGGGGCCGCCTGCAGCGCTGGCCCCAGGACCCAGAGGCAGGTTCTGAGGTGCGCCCCTCCGGGTCTCGCAAGCGGCAGACTTGAGGCTGCGGCCCGCATTGCTTCTACAATCGGTGCATGTTCCTCGCTGACGTCAGTCGGAGCTGTCCTGGAGCTATATAAGGCTGGCGGCGGTCCCGGGACAGACCCCGTGGTCCCCACAGCGCCCTCAGCCCGCCCGAGGGACAGAGAGCGGAGCCCCGTCCTGCGGCGTGCAGACACTCTCCGGCAACCTGTGAGTGGCTCGGAGCATCCGCCCTGACTCCCTCAGCACCAGGACTTGGCGCTCAGCTCAGCCACCACCGCTCGCCCAAGGGGAGAGGGGGAGAGAGGGAGGATCGGGCTGGGCAGCGGCTGGGGCTGGAGGGAAGGCTGTGGGTACCAGGCGGCAGGCGCAGGGGAGCTGGATGCGCGCGGGAAGGGGAGTGGTGCCACCCGCGACTGCCCCGGGCGCACCTCACCCCGCGCTGCCCCTGTGTGTCCAGGGCCGGCGGCACCATGAAGCAGGGGGGACGCGCGGCACTGCTGGTGGCGCTGCTGCTCCTGGCACAGCAGCGCCCGGGGAGCAGCCGGTGGAGCCCGGGGGCGGCGGCGGCCGGGGTCCGGGACCCGAGTCTGCGCTGGAGCCCCGGGGCGCGGAACCAGGACGGCGGGGCCCGCGCGCTGCTCTTGCTGCTGGCCGAGCGCTTCCCGCGCCGCGCGGGGCCCGGCCGGTGGAGATCCCGGACCGCGGGCGAGCGGCCGAGACGGGACGACCCTCCGCTGTCCATTGATCTCACCTTCCACCTGCTGCGGACCCTGCTGGAGCTGGCGCGGACACAGAGCCAGCGGGAGCGCGCCGAGCAGAACCGCATCATATTCGAGTCGGTGGGCAAGTGATCGGCGCGGTCTGCAGCCACGAGAACCTCGACCCCCGTCCCCCACCCCCGGGCCGGGACGTGCGCGACTGGAACTGACCCAGTCCCGCGGGCTAGAGCGGCCCAGGGATGCCCGCAGCACTCTGTACGTCACCAATTTTTAATAAAAGTGCTGAAGAGCCTTTGGCCTCGGTTGTGGGGCGCAGGGAAGCACAGCAGGGTGGGAGCCCGTGGAAAAGTGTGGCCTCCCAGGCCGGCGAGAGGGTACCGGATGCTCCACGAGGACTCCGGCAGAAGGGCTTTCAGCCGGGGGGGGGGGGGGGTCCTGTGCCCCCATCGAACCCCAGGAACTCAAAGTCCTGGTGCCGCCGCCCCACCCCGACCCTCTTCCCTTGGCACTGGGCTCGCGAACCCGTGCTTGGTATCAAGGAGATGCCCCACGGGGGTCATTCCACTTCCGCCCCTCAGATGGTCCCAGATCCGGAGAAGGGCGGGATGGTGATGGGGTCGCCTCCGAAGCCGAGGCTGAGAGTGAGCAGTGAACCGAGCTGCGGGTCTGGACGCATTAGCCCTTTATTGAGCCCCTCCCCCGCGGCGGGGCGCCAAGCTGGGTCGCGCGGCGGTCTCAGCGCAGGTCCTCCGCGACCCCAGCGCCAGGCCCCAGGTGCGCGGGCTCCCCAACAGGGGGCGGGTCAGTGCCCGCCTGTGCCTGGGAAAGAAAGCTCGGTGGGCGGGCGCTCCACGGGAACAAGGCAGCTCCGAACCCAACTCACCCCTTTCCCCCAGCCACGTGCCTTTCCCCTCTACCGCCCGACCCAACCTGGTCTCCCAGAGCCCCCAGGAAAGGCTGGTGGGGAAGAGAGTGTACTTCCGCACGCGCGCTAGGGGGCGCGCCCCCCCGCTGGGGCGGGGACGCACTTCAGGAGCCGAGGCCTGCAGCCATCCGCGGGGCTGCAGGAAGGCGTCACAGAAGAGGGGACCCGAGCGTAGGGCCAGCCCCGCCAGGCCCCTCGGGCCGCACTCACCTTCCGGCCGCTCTTCCTCAGGCCCTGCGCTGCCCTCTTCCCTGTCCAATGCTACCTCCTCATCCTCTTCCTCCCCGGAAGCGCCTAGCCCCAAGGAAGGCCCCGTGAGGTGGGGTCCCTGCTTCTCTGGCCGTGACGCCCCCCCCCCCCCGCGTCCCCTCGGGACGCCCAGTCCCAGCGGCCCGCCGCCCCCTCCCATCCTCACTCCCTCACCCGGCTGGAAGTCGATGGTCCTCAGCATTTCGGCCACGTGCTCCACGCTCACGGTGAACTGCTCCATGCTTTCATAGCCCGGCTCTGGCCGTCCTGCCAGCTCCGCTTTCGACATTGCCCCGACCCTGCGGCGCGGCAGCCGCTCAGCTGGACCGGCCCCAGCACCCTCGACCCCCTGCGCGTGGCGGCGGAGCCCACACAGGCCCTGCCCTGCCCTGCCCGCTCCGCCTACTCACTTATTGATCAGCTCCTTGGCCTGCTGCAGGGAAGAAAGGAGGGTGAGCGTAAGCACCGTGCCAGGCGCTGGCAAAGTCCCATTTCTGGTGCCCACAGTCCTGCGGGGTAGGCGGGGATGCATATCCCGGTTCGTTGACGAGAAAACGGACTCAGGCGGGGTGACCTGCCCAAGGCCGTGGGGCAAGCGGGAGCCAGAGAGGAGACCGGAGCCCAGCCCTCCGGGTGCCGAGGCCCCCACCGCAGCCACTCTGCGGCCCGCCTCCCTCCGCCAGGGCCCACCTGCAGGTACAGCGCCATCTGTGGCTCCTCCATGGACTGGATGGCGGACTCCACGAGCTTGGAGGAGGCTTCCAGGTGGTCTCCATACTGGCGGATGAGGCCCCGGACTCGCTGCAGCTTCCCCTCCTGCTCGCGGGCCAGCGCCTGCAGCAGCTCAGCCTTGCGCTCCTCCAGCACCGAGCACAGGGCCTCGAACCTCTGGTTAAGCAACTGCTTCTGCCTCCGGCTGTTGTCCTGAACGAGGGGAGCAAGGATGAGACCTCTAGCTGGGAGAGCACTCACCTACTTGTTCCACTCCCCACTCCCCACTTAATGGAAGCCACAGACAGCCAAGAAGGAAAATTCCCCACACACAGTGGCCGAGCCACAACTGCAGCCAAGGGCTGCTCATTCCCAGGTCTTTTCAGTAACAGCAATTACAAGGTTTTTTTTAAATTGAGATATAATTGACTTAACATTATATTAGTTTCCAGTGTACAATGTAATGATCCCGTATTTGTAGATATTGTGAAATGATCACAAGTCTAGTTACCACTGTCACTAAATAGTTATATACTTTTTTTCTTGTGAAAACTTTTAAGATTTTCTCTCTTTAGCAAATACAATATTTTAAAGTACTTCAGGGGTATCTCTGGCCCTATTTTTTACTTGTATAATCTCATTTAATTCTCAAAAATATCCAGCGAGGTAGTCATCATATCATTCTCATAATCAGCAAAGCACAGAGAAGTGAAGTAACTGGACCAAAGTCACAGAGCTAGCCAGGGGGCACAGCTGGACTCAAACCTATATCCCACTACTTGTGATTCACCCCCAGGAACCCAGAAATTTCCCCTCCCTCCCATCCCAGGCTCACCTCAATGGTCTGGCACACTTCCTCCATCTGTGTGATCACTGCTTGCACACGGTCGTTGCCCGCGACCAGCATCGCGATGCCATCGCTGAGCTCGCTCTGCCACACAACAGGCCAGCCCTTAGAGCTAGAGGACCCTGTCTAGAGCTGTCCCCCCATCCCAGCCAGGGCCACCTAGGAGAGGACTGCCCCTCTGCCCCACCATCAGAGCAGCCATTCCAGAGATCTAGATGGCTTGGAACCATCCAAGAAGTGTGGAAGCATATTTATGGATTCTGCAAGGAGGTGGAAAGAGGAGGGCCTCCACCACCAAACGAGAAAGACATTTGCCAAATATCCACCAAATGCCAGGCTCTGGGCTGAATGCTTCACCTGTAGATTCATGCCTTCCATCAATTCGGAAAGCTTCTTTGTAATTATCTGTTAGGATTGCCTCTTCTCCATTCTCTTTGTTTTCTCATTCTGTGACTCTGAGGAGACATATGTGCTCATCCTTCTCATCCCCCTGTGCTGCATCCTAGGCTGCTTTTTCAGGCCCACCTTCCTGTTCGCTAATTCTCTCTTCAGAGGACTCTGCCATTTAATTCACTTTTTCAGTGTTTTATTTCAACAACCACATTTTTATTTTTAAAAGCTCTATTTGGCTTTTTGTTAAATCTGCATGTTTGGTAATCTAGTATTGCTGGGGTTTTATTCCATCTTTTTAAGAAAGCATTTTATACACAGTGACTCTCAAGTCTTTAATAATTCCATTATCTGAATTCCTCAGGGGTTTAATCTGTAATTTTTGTTTCTACCGACTTCACTCATGGGGTACACTTCTCTCTGTATCTTCACTTTTGAATTAATATTTTGTTTTTCTTAATCTAAGGAGAACCCAAGGGCCTAAATTGAGGGGGTTTCCCTCTAGGCAGATTCTGCATTCACTTTTGTCAAAAGCCAGGCGGCACTTCTGACCACCTTGGTTCCTGAGATTCCAGTTTAACCTGGGATTCGTGGGGGTCTTCAGGTCAGGTGTCCACATTTCAGGGGTCTGAAGGCATATTCTCATCTCTCTAGCTCAGAAATACTGCCAGCATTTGCCCTCTGATATAGTTTCTATTTTATTTTTTAAAAAGATTTATTTAATTTATGAGAGAGACAGAAAGCAAGATCGTGGGCAGAGGGAAGGGCAGAGGGAGAGGATCTCAAGCAGACTCGGTGCTGAGTGCAGACCCCGACATGCAGCTCGATCTCACAGCCCTGAGATCATGACCTGAGACAAAATAATGAGTCAGACGCTCAACTGACTGAGCCACCCAGGCACCCCACTGATATAAGTTTTAAATTATGTTTTAGGTCAAATGTAGTTGTGTGGTAGTGAGAGGGCCTGGAGAGCACCTCGGCCACCAAACTGAAGTTGCTGGTATCCATTATCTAATTGTATCTTAAAACAACTTTGGAAGTTGGCATTTTCATCCCCATTTTACAAGCGAGGAAAGTCAGGGCCAGAGAGGTCAAGTGACTTAGCCATGGACACACTGAGTCATGCCCAGAACTGGGACAGTAGCCCTGATCTGCCAGCCTTTAAAAACCAAGTGGAGTGAGAGGCTGCAGTTGGAGACCCTGTCCCCTGTCCCCACCTCACCATGCCTGCTCCCTCTGCTGCTTGGTACCTTCTGGCGTTTGTAAATGGTGGGCAGCGGGGCCACCTCACAGTCCTTGTGGGCGCCGAAGACCTTACAGAGAGAGCAGGTGGGCACTTCACAGCTCAGGCAGTAGATGTTGATCTTCTCTTCTTCGTGCTCCTCACACATGAGGTGCTGCTCAGCCTTGGAGTGCAGTGGCCTGGAGGGGAGCGGGTGGGGTGGCAGGAGGGTCAGCGGCCAGGCTGCAGGGAGGTGCATCCCGTGAGTGTGGGGCATCCCAGGGTCCAGGCCTCTGATCTCTAAACTGATCCTCTCAGCCCTTCCCTTTTGGCTGATGAGTTCCCCCGCTGTGTGCCAGGCCCTGCTCCTTAGAGGGACAAGAGGTCCTGAGGGCTCACCGGGAAGACTCCTGCTTGTAAATGTCGATGATGTTCTCCACTAGCAGGTTTCGCTGCAGGCCATAGACACCATGTCTGTCCAGGACAACCTCATGCCTGCAAGATGGGCAGCGGAAACGGCCTCCCGAAGACACGGTGGTGGAGCCCCGGGATTGCCACAGAGGGTTCGAGGCCTGTAGGGACAAGTAACATGAGAGGACAGGTACAGTGAGGCCTGAGGGACCAGGGAGGAGGCAGGGAGGAACGGTCATGAGGGCCGATGTGTAGGAGAATAGCGGAAGGAGAGGCATCAGCTCTTTCCGATGGTGGGGCCCTCCTCCTCTGAGAGCAGCTCAGGTGTGTGGCCATGGAGATCTTCTTTCCCGCTTTTGCCTCATTACTCCTTAAGCATCCCCGCATCTAGAGCCTAACTTTGGTCAAGGCCCAGTCAGGATGGGATTTCCCCAAAGGGGCCCAGCTTGCAGGTGTGGAGAGACACTGGTGTTGACAGGAAGGCTAAGGTTGGAAATAGACTCTGGGTGGTGCAGCCAATATCCTCCTGGGCTCTCATAGGCCACATCTGGGGAGAGGGGGGAGATTCTCTGGAGCGCTTGACAGGGAAACTGAGACAAGTGCTGAACAATGGAGCACACAAGCCACACCATGCTGGGTCATTCTAGGAAACCGTCCTAGAGACCGGGAGTCAGGAGACCTGTGTTCTTGTGCTGCCCCTAACACTGTTCTCCCATGTAAATTTGAGCAAGCGTTCAATCTGTAAAATTAAGGACGAGATTGGATTATTCCTTCTACAATAAATATTGAGTGTGCCAGGTAATTGCAAGGCTGTGGGGATAAGATATGAATAAATGCATCCCTGCCCTATGGACGAGCAAACCGAGCAAAGCGACAACTACATTCAGCAGGCTGGGTGTTATGATAAGAGTAAGAGCAGAAGGAGGATTTACAAGAGATGTTCATCACTTCCACCTCTTAGAGAACTTGCTCCATCCCATCCTAAAAGGGAGAGCCCTGCCATGGCCCAGGCCACAGGTGATTGGCTCAGCATTGAGGAGGTGATCACCTGACCCAAGCGAACCAATCAAATGTTCTCTCCAGGAATTTGGAATGGAGACACAGAGGTGGAGGTGGCTAGACAGTGTGCAGCTTTGAAACTGAAAAGACTTGTGGAGTTGGGCCAAGAACTGACATTGTGGCCACTCGTAGTCTTGTGAAGTGGAAGTGGAAAGCAGGAGGGGTCAGAAAGTGTGAACAGGAAGGCTGGTCTTCAGAGAAGACAGAGGGGTCAACTGTGGATGGCAGGAGAGATAAGAGACTGGCAGAGACTACTTGTTGTTCTTCGATATTTACCTTGTCTTCTTCAATAATAGAACCTCTGAATTTTTAGCAAGACACATGGAATAAAGATTGTGTGTTCAAGCCTCCCTTCTGGCTGGGTGTGACCAGGTGACTGCATTCTGGCCACTGGGATGTAGGTAGCAATGTTTTGTGCCATTTCTAGGAAGTATCTTTAATGGAGGGGCATGCCCTCCTCTTTCCTCCTTCCTGCTGGCTGGAGTGAAGATGCAGTGGCTCAAGTTGTGGCAGCCATGTTGAGCCATGAGGTAGTCACATGATGAGAACGGCAGCAAGATAAAAGGAGTGGGGCTCTGACGAGGCAGTCCTGAACTGCCTACCTATACTTCCACTTGAGAGAAAAACACACGTTTTCACCTTCTTAAGCCATTGCTATTTTGGGTTTTCTGTCACTTATGGCAGAACTTAGTCTTAAATGGCTGGAAGACCATGGACTCGTAGAGGGTAACGGGGAGAATAGTCACCTGTGACTTTGCAAATTTAGATGTATTTCCTGCAGTTGATTTCGATGGAATTCTCCAAATCCTTATGCTGGACATCAGCCGGAGGGCACCTTATTTGTGCAACAACACCCAGAACACATACAAGCGTCCAAGTCCACAGTCTTGTTTGAACCTTTAAAAGCAAGAGGTGTAGGCAAGGCAGGAAAAGTGACCCCTGTGGAGTGGGCAAGCCTACCTTGGTGAGAGTGACTGGTATGTGACAAATGTCACATTTGGGGGGCATTTCTTGTGAATCATAAGAAGTTAACACTTGAGGCCGTCATAAAGCCAAACGGATTAGTTTGAGATTATCCAAGGCTGTGTTTGTGCCTTTGTCCTTCTTGGTAGCTGGAATTGTATAAATACTGCTGAGTTTACTTTAGGGAATGGGTTAAAGTGTAAGATCACTGGGCTTTTGCTTACTTAATACCATTACCTTTCATTATTTAGAATCCAAGTGAGTAAGGAGCTGTTGGGAGAACTGTAAGCCGCAAGTTCCTGGAAGGATCTGACTTCTCTTTGATTTGCTGCTGGCTCAGTGAAGGTTTGAATGGGTAGAAAGGGGGCAATATTCTAAAATCTTAGCCCAGAGCACAAACTCCTGAATGGCCTCTCTCCCCCACCTTCCTCTGCACTGCCCCCTCTTCCTCAATATTCATTATTTAACATTCAACACATGTTTTGAGGGTCTATTACGTGTCAAGCACCATGCTATGGGCTTCCCAGACATTACTGAATTTAACCCTCAAGGATTTCTTGTAAATATAATGGAGGAGATGAACGTTTACGCTCCCCCGAACTTAGACTACAGGAAAAATAGTGACAGTGGCTAATTGGGCACATACTTCATGCCAGGTTTTGCTCTAAGTCCTTTTATTTGTATTAACTCATTTAAACCTCTTATCAACCTTATGAAATAGGCACTACTATTAGTGCCATTTCAAAGACAGGAAATTGTAGCCCAGAGATGTTAAATAAATTGTTCACGGTCATCAGATAATAGGTGACAGAACCAATATTTGAACTCAGGCACTCTGACCCCAGAGCCCATCCTAAAAATCAATATACTACGTTGTCAGGTGCAATAAAATTGAGGCCACCTGAAGAATGATGCCCAGGGCCAATATTCGTCTCTCTGAATCTCAGGTGGAAACAGATTTTTATTAAGGCCAAACATCAACCCTTCACAAAGGAAAGAAACAATGTAAAAGTCATCTGTGCAACTGCGGATTGATGTTATTTGAGCAGAGATAAACAAAATATGACCCATCAAAACCAAAACCTCGTGAAGCAATATAAGGGTCCAGCTTGCAACCAGAATGACCTGTTTGTCTGTGCAAAGGAAAGGAAATAGCTCAAATCTTTGCAAGACTTCCTCCCATGGATCTCCACATGCCCCCAAGAAAGATAATTCCTCAGATTCGGTGTGAAAAATATTCTGAGGCAACATAACCAAATTGAGACATTCAGTTACCTACTAATCCAGGTCATACCCCTCTAATTCACCAAAGAACCAAAGGACCAAACAGAGATTGCAAACCAATGATAACATCCAGCTAGCCAGTTTACATTTAAGTGACAGTGGAAGAAAAGCCAAGGTAAACAGAAGGTTGAGTAAAGAATTCACCCTCAGCCTCAGATGGAACTACCCCTATTCAAAGAGGAGTGATAAGCAGAAAGGATCTAACAGGAGATACAAGCCGAGATATAAAAAAAAAAAAAAAAAAAAAAAAAAGGAAAAAGAAAGCATGACAAGCAAAGGACAGGTGAAGAAGATGCTTTGGAAGAAGAATTGCTCTAAGAAACAATATTTTAATCTGACCTTTTTAAAGAAATAAAGAAAACATAGTCACTTTGATTATAGAAGAGATATAAGTAAAGGGGTCCCTCGGTGGCTCAGCTGGTTAAGCAGCTGCCTCTTACTTTCGGCTCAGGTCATGATCTCAGTGTCATGAGATGGAGCCCCAGCATCAGGCGCTGTACTCAGCGTGGAGTCCACTTGTCTCTCTCCCTCTGCTCCTCACCAACCCCTGCACTCTCTCTCTTAAATAAATAAATAAATAAATAAATAAAATCTTGAAAGAAAAAGAGATATAAGTGATCAAAGCTGGAGAAGAAAAATGAACTGGCAGAATTAAGAAATCATGTAAAATATGTTACCAACATAGAAACAAAATTCACATTTGATACGACAGCAGGAAGTAGAATGCATGACATGGATAGTCAGACTGTGGTGGAAAATGACAGGATCAAAGTAATCAGGACTACATGCGACAATGTGGGTCAACCTTGAGGACACTGTGCTAGGTGAAATCAGCCTGTCACAAAAGGACAAATACTGCATGATCCCTCTTATATGAGGTACCTGAAATTGTCAAATTCATAGAGATAAAAAGTAGAATGTTGGTTGCCAGGGACTGGGGGTGGGGGAGTGGGGAGTTATTTTAATGGGTACAGAGTTTCAGTTTGGAAGGATGAGAAGTTCTGGATATGGTTATACGACAATGTGAATATAGTTAATGCCACTGAGCTACACACTTAAGAATAGTTAAGATGAGGGTGACTGGGTAGCTCAGCTGGTTAAGCGTCTGCCTTTGGCTTGGGTCATGATCCCAGGGTCCTGGGATGGAGTCCCGCTTCAGCTCCCTGCTCAGCAGGGAGCCTGCTTCTGCCTCTCCTTCTACCCCTCCCCTCTGCTTGTGCTCGCTCTCTCATGCCCTCTCTCTCAAATAAATAAAATACTAAAAAAAAGAATAGTTAAAATGATAAATTTACACTATGCATTGTACCACAATATAAAAACGTGGGGTTTTTTTTTAAGATTTATGTATTTATTTGAGAGGGAGAGAGAGAATGAGGAGAGGGGCAAAGAGAGAGAGAATCCCCAAGCAGACTCTCTCCTGAGCGCCAACCCTACCCGGGGCTCAATCCCAGGACCCCCTGGGATCATGACCCCATGAGATCATGACCTGAGCCGAAACCAAGAGTCGGGCACTTAACTGACTAAGCCACCCAGGTGCCCCTAAAAAAAAAGTTTAAAAAAAGCAATCAGAACTTGTTGGGATGTCTGGGCCAAGGGGGGTGGACCAGGAAGCACACTACCTCTTCACCACTTTCCCACCTTGTAAAGACATTTTAGCAGCTCATCCTATCGGCTAATCACTACCATTCTCTTGGGACCCAGGGGTCTGAGAGACAATTGGAATCAGGCAGTCCAACCTAAATCCTTTGTTTGAAGAGCACATTTCTGGGGAACTGGAGAGCTCACTGGCAGGTGGTAGGGAGGGGTCACATCTCTGCCGTTTTTTGCAGTTTGGCTATAGACCCAGTGCTGCTCCCTGGAGCAGGTACCGCAGCCCACCGCAGATTTCCCAGCCATCCACTGGTTCCATAGTCTCCTCCCTCTTCCAAAGCTCAGTTCCTCCTGCCATATCCTACCTGGGGTAGGCTGGCTGGCTTTCCTCTTAACCCTCAGGGCATCCCCTCCTTTCTGTGATTGCCTCAGCAATGTTTTGCCTGCCCAACTCCATATCCCACATCCTTTGCTAGTCAGTCCTGGCATGCATATATATATATGTGCCCTTTTGCACTAGGGCTAAATGGGACTAGTGATGAAATAGTTAAGTTTATCTTTTGGATTTTCCAGGCTCTTTAACTCTTGGCACAGTCATGTTGCTTAGAGGCCCCCTCTGTGTTACCCATGAGCTATCTCAGTGTTTCCCCAAGTATGGTATACATACTGATGACAGGCATGAAGATTTTTGGTGGTATGAGAATGGACATTGAGAATTTCTATGTGTTTATTTTGTGCATATTAGAAAATATAACCAGCCTACATAGCTAGTGATTTTTCAAGGACTTTGTCATTTAGAATGAAGATAAACATTTAAGCTTTAAAAGTGAGTCCTTTTTTTTTAAAAGATTTTATTTATTTATTTATTTATTTATTTATTTATTTATTTATTTATTTATTTGAGGGAGAGAGGGAGAGCACAAGCAGAGGGAAGGGGCAGAGGCAGAGGGAGAAGCAGGCTCCCCACTGAGCAAGAAGCCTGATGCAGGGTTCTATCCCAGGACCCTGGGATCATGACCTGAGTCAAAGGCAGTCGCTTAACCAACTGAGCCACCCAGGTGCCCCTAAAAGTGAGTCCTTTTAAATAGAAATAATCAACCATAGCACAGGTGGTATATAACTATGGCAAAAATCAGGAAGGTGAAATGAGAATGAAGTCTGGGGAGTCGCTCTAACTCTTTCCTGACTCTTTCCTCAATCGAAACCTGTCTGTCTCATGTCCCAAATTTTTTGCAAATGCTGGGTGGTTATTTTGAGAAAGTCATCCGTACTGGATATGTGGATAAAACTGTTACCCCTTCTTGGTAACATTTCTATATTTTAACAGAAGGCATTTAATGTGGCACAATATAGGGAAAGTAGCAATTATCCGAAGATCTGGTTTTGGATTTGCCATTTACGACCTTAGGAAAACAATTTCTCTCAGGGTCTCAGTCTTCTCAGATCTAAAAAGAGGGATCTGTACTTAGCACTTGCTTCTGATGTTCTGTGAGCAATGAGCCTTGGCGGATATAATATGGTTAAGAATTTCAGACACCCTGACCAGTGTGTATTTGCCTGTGAAATGGGGAAGGGAGCTGGTGGTTTTTATAACAACCTCTCCCTCTCACACCACAGAGTCCACCATCTCCCTCTCTTTAACTCTGTGATCCAGTGTCTGTGTCTCTCCCCAGCTGTCCCTGGAGTGCCCTCTCCTTGTCTCATAGAAGTAGTTCCTGAAATCCCATCTCTGAAATAGTCCTAGTGTGTTTAGATGGATTTATACGTTCTATCACTTGTATTATGTATGAGGTTTGAATTTTATATAATACACCTATATTATTTTGGTAATCAAAATAAACAATAATTTTTTTATATAGGAAACATACTGGTTATTTGACAGAAGAGCAATTAAATGAGTTATAACAGAATTATTATGCAATTATCTTTAACAGAGTTCTTTGTAACATGGGGAGATACTCATGTTATGATTTTAGATGAAAAAAAAGCAGGATGTAAATCTATATAGACAGTAGGATCCCAATTTTGAAATGGGTGATGGGATTCCCAGGTGATTTTAAAACCTCTTCTTTGTATTCATATACATTTCCCAAATTTCCCTCCATAGACCCTCAATTACTTTTAAAATGCATTTTTAAAAAAAGTTAAATATTTTTTGCAATAATTGTCATCAAGTGACAGAATTGTGGTTTATTCCTTCCTTTTTCTTTTTTTTAATTTCCAAATTTTGTACAAAGACTTCAGGGTTTGAAAAAAACTTTTTAAAAATGTGGGGCACCTCTTGCCTCAGTTGGTGGAGCATGTGACTCTTGATCTTGGGGTTGTAAGTTTGAGCCCCATGTCAGGTGTGGAGCCTACTTAAAAAAAAATAAAATATTTAAAAATGTAATGCTCAGGGGCATCTGGGTGACTCAGCCAGTTGAGCATCCTACTCTTGGTTTCAGCTCAGGTCATGAGCTCAGGGTCATGAGATCAAGCCCCCTGCCCCTGCCCAGTCAGGCTCAGTGCAGAGTCCGCTTGGGATTCTCTATCACCATCTCCCTCTCTGCTCCTCCCTCTGCTCACACTCACTCTTTCTTTCTCTCTCTCTCTCAAATAAATAAATAAAATAAAATAAAATAAAAAAATGC
Organism: Mirounga angustirostris; assembly: GCF_029215605.1. Classification (NCBI taxonomy): domain Eukaryota; kingdom Metazoa; phylum Chordata; class Mammalia; order Carnivora; family Phocidae; genus Mirounga; species Mirounga angustirostris. The sequence continues at coordinate 21,550,273 of NW_026991718.1, read as the reverse complement.
AATGCTCAGTCCTGACATGAATGGAAAGGGGGCGCTGGAGTGCCATAAAAGCCAAAAAGATAAACCACTAGAAGAACTGTAAAGAACTATGTTGGTTCAAGGGAGGGGATGTTTAAGAAGATACCATTTGAAGACAGGGTAGACAGGCAGCAGATGGTTAGGTAGGAAAGAGTTTTAGGAGACCAGGGAGACTATAGCATTTTAAGTTACAAATGGGGGAGGCATGGGGAGGAGCTAGAAAGGTGGGGTTTTAAATGAAGGGCTTTTGAATTTTATTAATTAATTTTAGAAGATTTATTTATTTATTTGAGAGAAAGAGAGTGGGGGGAAGGGCAGAGGGAGAGATTCCTCAAGCAGACTCCCCGCTGAGTTCAGAGCCTAATGCAGGGTTCAATCTCATGACCCATGAGATCATGACCAGAGCAGAAAGCAAGAGTTGGAGCAGAAGCAAGAGTAGGCTCCACACCTGACATGGGGCTCAAACTCACAACCCCAAGATCAAGAGTCACATGCTCCACCAACTGAGCCAAGAGGTGCCCCACATTTTTAAAAAGTAAGTTTTTTTGCTCCTTAAATATGTATAACCCACTGCGCCACTCAGGTGCCCCTTTTAAATTTTTTTTTTTAATTGTGGCAAAATCACAGAGGGCTTTGAATTCAAGGGTAAGGATCTGAACTTAATTTTGTAGACATGTTTTTTTTCTGAACTAGGAGAGAAAATAAGAGTGAATATTAATCTAAGAGAGGTAATTTGGATAGATGGGAAGGGAAGAGAGAGGTTAAAGGCACAGATAACTGGGAAGCAAGTGCCGTAGTTAAAGCAAGTCACGGGCCCACTCTCAGGTAGTGGCAGCAATCTTGGAAAGACTAGGGATACCAGGGGCACCTGGGTGGCTCAATCGGTTGGGCACCTGCCTTCGGTTTGGGTCATGATTACAGAGTCCTGGGATCGAGCCCCGAGTCGGGCTCTCTGCTTAGAGGGGAGTCTGCTTCTCCCTCTGACCGAGCCCCCTCTCATGCTCGCTCTCTCAAATAAATAAAATCTTAAAAAAAAAAAAAAAAGACTAGGGATGCCAGAGGCAGAATCAGTAGGACTGACCATTCACTTGGACATGGGTGGGTTGTGGGCAGAGGAGAAAGTCAAGCCTGGATACTTGGGAAGATGCTGGTGCCTGTCATGCAGGAGTATTTAACCTGGGGACCATAGCCCCGAAAGATCCTTGACTAAAATTCTGTGAACCTAGATGAGAAAAAAAATCACACCTTGATTTTCATTAACCTCTAGCAGAAATTGGACATTTCCCTCCGTTATAAATGTAGGCAATGAACCACAGTAGTTGTAGTGGTACTTTGTCACCCACAGAAATCACAGGCATTTTCACATCACATTACTGTTGTTGCTCAACTATCCAAAAATAATTTATGCTTATCACTATTTCTAAACTACTTCAAGCCCACTGCTTGAGCTCGTGATTTAATGTGGTAATAGAAGCACATACCTTACTCTATCAAACATGTTCTAATTACTCTGGTAATTATATTCCAGTGCTTCCCAAGTTTTTTTTCATTACTGCTCCTTCCGGGAAACTTTTAAGACATTTTCCCCCCTAATAGTGATCCCTCCCCCATTAAATTTTAGTACCAAAAATCTACAAAAGTGAAACTCCTAGAAGCACAGAGTAGAAAGGTGGGGGTGGTGGGGGGCGGGGGATGAGGAGATGCTGGTCAAAGGACACAAGATTTCCCATCATGAGATGAATTAGTTCTGGGGACCTGATGTACAGCATGGTGACTGGAGTTAGTCATACGATATTGTATACTTGGCAATTGCTAAGAGAGCAGTAGACCACACACACAGTGGTAACCATGTGAGGTGATGGATGTGTTAACTCTCTTGGTTGTGGTGACCGCAATATCAAATCATCATGTTGCACACCTTAAATATGTATAATTTTTGTCAATTATATCTCAATACAGTTGGGGGGGGGATTTTGCCTGAAAGCAAAAACTAAATAAAAATTTAAAAATAAAATCACAATAAAAAATTCTAATACGGCAGATATACTTGGGGCAATATCAGCCTCATTGAGAATGTATGAGAATGTGTGCTGTGTTCTCGTTAAGAATGTATGAGAATGCATGCAATCCAGTTTCTTCATAATCATATTATGCATAATCATTTTATGCATTTAAAAACATTTTTCTGGGGTGCCTGGGTGGCTCAGTCGGTCTGCCTTCAGCTCAGGTCATGATCCCAGGGTTCTGGGATCAAGCCCCGCATCAGGCTCCTTGCTCAGCAAGGGAGCCTGCTTCTCCGTCTCCCTCTACCCCTGCTCATGTGCTCTCTCTCTTGCTCACTCTATCTCTCAAATAAATAAATAAAATCTTTAAAAAAATGAAAATAAAAACATTTTTCTTACATAAACCACAGACATCGCCCTTAGGGTCCACAGGCTTTACAAATTGACAAAGGGGTCCATGGTCCAAAAAGAGATAACTTCCTGCCTTGATTTTAAGTCCTACATGGTCTCACCACAGACAGGAATTTCACTCTAAGGTGTAGATGGCAACATGCTTACTACATCTCCACAGCTGACTGTCTCTATATTGGACTAAAGATCTCTCAGCTGACTAATATCCAGTTAGCAAAATCCCATCTTCTGCTTCTGTTTATCTTTCTATTTCAAGACTAAGAAATAACACTGTATGTTAACTAACTGGAATTAAAAAAATAAAAACCTAAAATAAAAAACACTAAAAAAGGGGCACCTGGGTGCCTCAGTTGGTTAGGCGACTGCCTTCGGCTCAGGTCATGATCCTGGAGTCCCGGAATCAAGTCCCACATTGGGCTCCCTGCTCAGCGGAGAGTCTGCTTCTCCCTGACCCTCTTCCCTCTCGTGCTCTCTGTCTCTCATTCTCTCTTTCTCAAATAAATAAATAAAATCTTTAAAAATAAATAAATAAATAAATAACACTAAAAAAAATGCAAGTTTTTGTAGGTGATTGTGTAGGAGCACAGGGAATAGACCTGCTCTTAACTTGATGAAACTGTATATAATGCATCTTTGAATTAATATCTTCTTTAAGATATAAGTTTTTGTAAACAGTTGTGTAGAGGCATATGGCAAAAGACCTGTACTTTAAAAAAAAAAAAAACAACTAAAAAATAACTGATGGGCTCTTTTGTACACAGAAATGTCTTTGTTCTTTCCTGAGATCTTACATGTTCACAAAAAAGCCAGCCCCATAGAGCAAAATTTCATGTGCCACTGAGGTGATGTGTAAAGGAAATTCCATCACTCTAGGAAACAGAAGACTTAGATTTATGTCCCTTCTCTGTCCCTTTGTGTGTATGTCTATAACTTGTGTCCTGTTCCCCCTGTAAAATGGAAATCACATCCACCCTATTTAACTCAAATGGAATCACGCATGTGAAGGTACTCTGGAAATGAGAAAGCATTGCACAAAGGGTTGTTAACAATCCTAAAAGTTTATGACCACACAGAACCGCAGAACATGAAATAACTGTTCTTTCTTCACTGTGGGAGATAAAATGGAAGAGAGTAAATAAATGGAATTTAATTCTAGGCTGTGGTCAAGGCTATTGTGTGGCATATATGCCATGAGCTGTCTTTTAGGCTGTATGGTGCTTCCTTTTTTTTTTTGTAATGTTCCATAGCCCTGTTCCATCTAGAAAGATGCTCTATGAGTTCAAGGGCGGGGGGGGTTGGAGGCTATCTCCCCCAAATTGATGACCTGGCCAATGATGAATAGTGGACCATGCAGGTCCTCTGAGCCAGACCTTCAGAAAATACTGGAGAAACCATGGGATAATGGTAGCAGAAGACCAGACATTTGGAGAAATGTTGAAGAGCCTTGGATGAATTCAGATGTCGGCAAAAGCTGAGTTGTGGGTGGGAGAGGGATTCTGAGTGGAGGGCTGGCTCTGCCTGACAGAACCTAGCATAGAGCCTGGCACAGGGGGTCTGTGAGAGGAGACTGGCTAGAAGGAAGATCTAAAAGAAGAGTGAGTCAAGTCAGGGCATTGGTAACAGAATAGAAAACGCTTAAAAAATGTAAATCCAGGGGCGCCTGGCTGACCCAGTCGGAAGAGCATGCGACCCTCGATCTCAGGGTTTTGAGTTTGAGCCCCACATTGGGTGTAGAGATTACTAAAAAAATAAATAATTAAAAAAAAAAGGAAATCTATAGTAAGGTTTCTGGAATTTGTGAAATCAGATTGTTAGAATTACAAGGATGTTAAAGATCAATTTAAAGTATCCTTTTAATCTCTATATGTGTAAACAGGCTTGAAGAGGTAAAATAGCCTGACTGACATCACATGGCAAGAAAGGAAGAAGCTGGTGTGACCAGAACCCAGGAGCTAGTCTCGATCTAGGTTTTTTGGGTTCTCCACTAACCAAGTTTCTTCCGTCAAGTAAGCAAGATCCCTAACCCTACTACAAAGTAAATGGCATTCACAAACTTGCAGTGAACCAATTTCTCATAAAGGAGACCCCCCATGGTTGGGCTGGGGAGGTCCAGGCACCCTCAGGAGCAGTGGAAGTGGTCAAGGAGGAAGGCCTCTCCTGATGACCACAGGTCCTCACAATGAACCGATAAGGAACTGGATTCCAGGGTGGAGTGAAACAGAAGTCATCTCTTTCCCGGGCCCTCTTTATTAGAGAAGGTGGCCCCTTTCTTCATATTCCCATATCTGCAAATCTCTCCCTAGATGGACACCTTCCAGAAAAGCTGTTTCTCAACAACCTTCTTCCAAGGCCTTCTGGTTGTCTGTGAAATTACAACACGTTGCAGCGCATAAACAAGTGCCCACAGTGAAGTGGGGGCAGGTATCAGAATAAACCAGAGGCTTTGCTTAAGGGAGTTTAGGGCTGAATAGAGCTTACCGATACAGAAACGCATGGGAAGATGTTTGTGTCAAATTCCCACACCAACAGCTTTCCTCTAGTCAAAGTGCTTGGTGCTGAGTGGGCGCAAGTGTGGAGAAAGAGGGAAGGAGAAATTAGAGGGGGTTAATGTGGTATTTTGGTGTCTTTTCTCTTTAAATTCAAAGTGAGAGAGAGAGAGAGGTATTACAGCTCTAAAGAAACCTAGTTAGGGACGCCTGGCTAAGTTATGTCTGCCTTCGGCTCAGGTCATGATCCCAGGGTCCTGGGATCGAGCCCCCACATCAGGCTCCCTGCTCAGCGGGAAGCCTGCTTCTCCCTCTCCCACTCCCCCTACTTGTGTTCCCTCTCTCACTGTCTCTCTCTGTCAAATAAATAAATAAAATCTTTAAAAAAGAAAGAAAGAAAGAAAGAAACTTAGTTAAATTGTGATGGCAGCTATGTAAAAATATGTGTGGCCACTAGGGCTGAAAGTAATATACAAATGTGAAAATCACTGCGTTGGGGGAGGTAGGATTCTGGATGACTTTCTCCCAAACCCTTAATAATGTTCAACATTGTCAATTAAATGTTCAATTAAACATTTTCAAATTTGCTTCTTGGCTAATTAACCTGATGTTATAAAATCATAATTCTCTAAAATTTTTTTATTAAAAATTGTTATTTTTAAGTAATCTCTACACCCAACGTGGAGCTTGAACTCACAACCCTGAGATTGAACTCACAACCCTGAGATCAAGAGTCACATGCTCTTCTGACTGAGTCAGCCAGGTGCCCCACAGTTTCCTAAAATTCTTGCTTGTTGTCCATCACAGCAGTTTTTAGGGCAGCAAAACACTGGACACCATCTAAATGTTTCAGAGGACTGATTTAAATAGACTGCGGTCCAGTCATAACAATGGAACACTATACAGCCATTTTATTTATTTATTTAGAGCGAGAGTGGGTGGGGGGAGGCAGAGGCAGAGGGAGAGGGAGAAAGAGAATCCCTAGCAGGCTCCAGGCTCAGCCCCACACGGGGTTTTGATCTCACGACCCTGAGATCATGACCGGAGCCAAAATCAAGAGTCAGATGCTTAACTGACTGAGCCACCCAGGTGCCCCTTATGTGGCCATTTTAAAATGAAGACATAGGGGCTCCTGGGTGGCTCAGTTGGTTAAGCGACTGCCTTCGGCTCAGGTCATGATCCTGGAGTCCCGGGATCAAGTCCCACGTCCCACATCGGGCTCCCCGCTCAGCAGGAAGTCTGCTTCTCCCTCTCCCGCTCCCCCCTCTTGTGCTGTCTCTTTCTCTCTCATTCTCTCTCTCAAATAAATAAATAAAATCTTTTAAAAAATTAAAAATAAATAAATAAATAAAATGAAGACCTAGATCTGAACGTGTGGAGATGGAACTGCCGAAAGAGTAAGTGAACAAAGGCAGATGTAAGACGAGTGTAGTTCAAACACACACACACACACACACACACACACACACACACACAAGCGCAGATGTACCTATCCATGGAAAATCTCTGGAAGGATACCCAAGAGAGTTGGAAATGGCTACCTCCATTTGAAGAAGTGCAATGAGGGCCTGAGGTGGCCACTTTTCATGATATAAACTCCTATAGTATTTTTTTTTTAGTGTGTGTGTGTGTGTGTGTGTGTGAGAGAGACTGGTGTAAGTTTTATAAGTTCTATTAACTTTCTAGGCAATGGTCTCAGGGTATTCTTCCTAAGTGGTTTTAAGATAGAGTTACCAAAAGTCCTATTCTTGTTCCCATACTTAGAAAACAGACAATCTGATTATGCCTACAGTTGTCAAAATGTGGAGGCAATGTGCGAAAAAACTAAATATGCTCATCTTTCAGAGGAAGATCTACTGAGATGTATATACCTAAGTGCAGCCAAAGAACTGGGTCAGCCTCCCACCAGGCTGCCCCAAAAAAAGCAGAGCAAGGAAATGAGCTGTTCACTCTTCTCCTGGGGGCGGGGGCGCCAGGGGTGCTCTGCACTTTAAAAGAGACACATCGGTCCAGATCCACAGAACCATCCCAAAGCTCCGGGAATCATGTTGTTTCTTAAATATTATGCATAGATTTCAGCTCAGTTCCGGTTCTCTCTGTGTCCAAACAGTATTTCAGAGCTTCAAGGAACAAAAATGGTGTGACGGGATACAGAGCACCGACTTGAACAAGGGAGGCCATTCAAACATCCTCTAGCCTACATGTAGAGAACCTGTCCCAGGGACCCTCTGCCTGATGATACTATGTGCCTCATACTTTAATATTCTCGTACCTGGGGCCACTTTTTTTTTTTATAGGACAGATTACCTTCGCTTTAAAAACTTCTCTTTGCTTTCATGTATTTCAAGATCTAATGGAAGGATGTTTCACTACAAATTCATGAGAAGGGATGGCAAAATCTTTTTGCCCTTCCCTCCTGGGCATCTCAGCCTGAAGGATGTTCAGAAAGGTACTTAGCCCAAGGGGATACTAAGATGGTGGGCAAGGTGAGGCCTCTAGTACATGACTTGATGTCCAGGATGAATAGACGGAGCAGTCAGCCCTTCCCAGAGAGGGAAAATTACTGGCTCTGAGATATTCTGGAGCCAAACAATGTAATGGCAGGCTTAGAAACATAGAAGAAGAGGAGATAGAGGGGCGGCTGGGTGGCTCAGTCGTTAAGCATCTGCCTTGGGCTCACGTCATGATCCCAGGGTCTTGGGATTGAGCCCCACGTGGGGCTCCCTGCTTAGCGGGGAGTCTGCTTCTCCTTCTCCCTCTGCTGCTCCCCATTTGTGCTCTCTCACTTGCACTCTCTCTCTCAAATAAAATCTTTAAAAAAATGTTAAAAAAAAGAATAGGAGATGGGAATGAGCCTCAACAGGAAGATGGCAGACAGCAAAGGGTAGGTCACAGAGCACAGCTATGGGACAGCCTGACTTAGCCAATGCATTAATTTTTTTCCCAAACATGCTGCCCCGAAGAACGAAAAAAAAAAAAAAAGCATTTTCTTGGTTAGGTTAAAAATCATTTGTGTTCAACACATTTCCTCCTGAATTCTGATACAGTTGAAGAATATGTGTTCATAATGTTCCTTATCACTGCCACGCCTACTAAGCTAGCCAGCTCTGGTCTATTCAGAAATTTTACTTCATTTGCAAGGTGTGTGTGTATGTGCGTGTGTGGGCACGTGTGAGCATGCACTCTTCCACTTACTTTCTCTGATCTTCATTCCAGTGCCACAGGACAAGAAAGAAAACCCATTTATAAACCATTCTAGTATATGCTGCATTTCTTTCTGAAACCAGAAGCTAAAATGACATCTGTGAATTTGATTAGCTATGCTTTGCCCCATGACCTCACATAAACCAAAGCTCATTGCATTTTTCTGCATTCTCTTTACTTAAGTGACCACAGTCCTTTTTAACCAGCAGGCCCCTCTATTGACCAATGTGGAGTGGGGCACAGGTGTGAACTTTAGTTGGGGAGAACTCCCGATCTCCTGCCCACATCTAACTCTGCCCCCAAAGATGGGCACGCTGAGCTTTGCCTCAAATACGAATCGTTTCATCACTGACTTTTCCCACAGGGCTCATTTTGTAATGCTTACCTTATTGATATTTTCTCCCAATCTTCCGCATCATCCTTCAAATCTGAAATTCCAAACTGGAATGCAGAGTCCAGCACAGATTGCCACACCGCCTGGCGTAGGGTCACCTCCCTCCTAGGCTCTAGTTTCTCTGGGGGTCTTCTTTCCCCTGCAGACAGCAGCTATCGAGCTGCGGTCCGTGCACCCATTGGCGGCACTCGCCAGCCTGCCAAGCAGCTGCTGACTCATGCTTACTCTGGGATCTCCTGGGACCCCCAGTCTTCTGCCCTGCCGCCAGGACAGCCCCCACCCACCTCATGGAGCACTCTGGAGTCTCCGCCCCGACCTGATGAGCTGGCCCCCACCAAGGTACGCAGGCCCCCCCGAGCCCCGCCCCCCAGCCCACCTGGAAGACGTCGTTGGCACACTTGCGACACAGGTTGTGCTGGCAGGGCAGGATCACCACCGGTTTGGAGAACATCTCCAGGCAGATGGGGCAGATGAGCTGCTTCTCCAGGTTGTCCATGCTGTGTGCATCCCCTAGCAGCGGCTTGAAACCCACTGTGAAGTTCATCCCCTCAGCGATCGTGCCTGCCCTGGCCTTGGCCCCAGTCCTGGCCTTCCCTCACTGCCTCTGGACCCTTCCTCGTTCACTTCAGACAGTCCGTGGGTTCTTACGTTCCCTTCTACCACTCACTCTTGAAATAGCTCTGCTCTCTCTCCTGTCCCTTCCTCCGACAATTCACCTCGTCCTCAGCTGTTTTCAGACACTTCTCTTTCTCTAGTCTTTGCTCTGTACCCCAGCCAGACACATGGAGTTAGCTTTATCTGTCCCTCCGTCCCTGAGTGACTCTGTCCCTGACAATTTCTCCTTTTGTTCTCCAAATGACTCTTGTTCACTCTATGGGCAGCACTGTGTGTCCCTCCCTTCCCAGAGAGGAGATTAATTTTAACATGGGGGTGGGGAACAAGGGGCATCTGCATGACATTCCAACTCCCAATTTAGCTCATGTAAGGCGAGCCACAGCTGTCACCGAGTGAGTGACCCTGACTCACTCGGGAATGGGTGACTGCCTTACGCAAGAGCAGGGGTGAGCTTCACTGCTCATGGTGAAAGGTAGGTCTGTGAAGGTGTCAAGCTCTCAGGCTCAGAAGGCTCCTGTGAGCCCCTGACCCCCCTAAGCATGCTCTGGCTTGGGCTCTTCTTCCAGGGCGTGACGCAGAATCTAAACTGGCCTGGATGGGGGCACCAGACATGGCTCAGGGTGGCAGGAAAGATCTCACCAGACCTGGGGCCTGGTCAGTGACTCCAAGGTTTAGCCAGTGACCCTCACCCTCTTCCGTTGAATGCTGTGATTCAGAACAGGGGCACCAGAGATTAGAGGGAAAGGGTCTGGTCCAACACTTCTGGTCCATTTTTGTTCTTGCCCAGAACTTTATCTCACCCTAGGAACAGAAGCTAAGGACGCTAGAGCTGGCTGGCAGTTGCACCAGGGCCTGGAACGACCTCATGAGCATGCCTCTGAGAAAGTGTGGGGATTTGGTCCATGAACACATCACTGGAGCCACTCTAAGGACTTTAAATTTGTTAGGAAATCGAGAGAAGTTGAGCTGAGCAGAAAGGACCTGAGTGCCAGGAACCTATTTTGGGCAGCAGGGGAATTGGTCTCCGGGGAAATTTTAGAGCACTGACAAAGTCATAATCACAAGGCTCTGGGAAGCCTCTGCCTCAACTCCACAGTTGTCCTGGACTCCTCCTCTCCAAGGCAGGCTGGTCTCAGATGTGAGCACCAGCCCTCTGTCTTTTTTTCCCACGGGCCTTTTCCTCTATCCCAGGCCTGATTTGTCTTTTGGGGACCCAACAGATGCATTGGATTGGACAAAAGCTCTTTTATTTACTGACATTCCTTAGCACTTCTCCCATTCAGGAGAGAGAAGTTTGAGGAGTTACTCGGCTCTGACCTTGGGTGGATGGGAAATGGTGTGGAGAGGAGAAAACAGGCACTGTGAAGAGGCACAAATGGGGAAAGGGTCTGTAGAAGTATTATCTTTTCCCATCACATGTTTCATGCCCCTGTTAACAAAACATATGGTGATCAGCATGCATAAGATGTGGTAAAAAGGATGGAGGCAAGCAGGCACTGATAGATGAACGTCAGTCAGCCCACAGGACCCACGCTAAGGGGGGCTGTGCTGGGGTACAGTCCAGAGAGAATCCAGAGGTGGGATAACTCCCCCTCCCCCTCCAATGCATTCATGCTTTGTGTGAGTTGACTCATGGTGGCATAGAATGAGTCTGACAATGAGGCTGACAATGTCAAGTGCATGGGCACCAGAAAAAGGTGAGACCAGCCCCAGAAATGTGTGCCGGCGTAGGAATGAGGCTGACGCTAAGTTCTTGGTGCAGCGCTGCCACAAAGGAGGGTCAACTGATATAGCAGCTCTGGGATAGCATCCACCCTGCTCAGTTATCAGGATCTTGGTGGAGATAATGCAAGTGGCTCAGGGCCCCTACCACCTGAAACTGGCCCAAATCCCAAGGTACAGGAAAAAGAATGCTCGGGAAAAGTCTGTCACCACTGCCTGAGACCTCATAAGGGTACGTATGGAAGGGCTGCTGTCTAAACAGATTAAAATTGGGACTGGAGCTAAAAAGAAGAGTGGCTGGGTGACCTTGTATTGGCAGGGTCAGTGATACCATAAGAAGAGGGTCAAATCAGGGTCAATGTCAGGACAGGGCTACTTGCTCCCCTCTTCAACGTGTCCAGTGTGTTGGGCAGCAGAAGGCACCCTCGCTCGGTCAGCACCTGGGGGCAAAAGAGGTTGGCATCTTATTAAGCAGAAGGAATGATGACACAGAATTTAAAGCAAGCCCCCTGTGGGTAAGAATATAAACACCTGAAATCCAGAATATAAGATATAAACTTTCTACTAATGACTCATTGGAAGTTAGTGTATGTTCTTTTCTTATCCTTTGATTATTGCTGCATTTTAGCTTCCATATATACTCACTCCTCTTCATCTTTTAGAAATCATCTTCCCTATCATCTTGTCCTCTTCTAAAATTTCTTTTGTTTCCTATGATGGAATTTGAAAAACACATATACAAATATTTAGTAACAATTTTTCGTCCAGGGGTGAGAAAACCGTTACCTTGCAGTTACATGTCAGTATCACTAGGTGGCACTAGAGTGAACTTCAGTCAAGCCACACTCTCCGTGCTTAGGGTGGGGATGATCTCATCAGACACTTAATCTTCCTTTCGAGTAAAGGCGGTGAACTTCATCTTCAAGTACTGCCTTTTCAAGGCATCCTCCCACCCACTCTTTACCTTAACTCCCACCCCATTCCTTAGCTTAACAGTCATGAGAGGCCAATATTACATTCATTTTTTTTTGAAGATTGTATTTATTTATTCGACAGAGAGAGACACAGCGAGAGAGGGAACACAAGCAGGGGGAGTGGGAGAGGGAGAAGCAGGCTTCCCGCGGAGCAGGGAGCCCAACGCCGGGCTCGATCTCAGGACCCTGGGACCATGACCTGAGCCGAAGGCAGACGCCCAACGACTGAGCCACCCAGGTGCCCAGCCTACTAGATCCACTGTCAGTTGGTGGCATAAGCCGCTCAGAAACCAAGTGTATCCTCTTCTCTTTCTTCACTTGGCCTCAGTACGGGCTTGAGACTCCCGCCCATATTAAGGGCTCAGAGTTTCACCTCCAAGTATCTCTCATTCCCAATCCAGCTCTCACCTCAGGCCCTGTCTACGGCTCTCACCTGCCCTGGGAGGCTGATTCTGTACATCCTGCTGGTATCTTCTGGCAACCTCCTCAGGTGGTGGCTTAAGCGCTCCGCAGCAGAAGCAGCAGCAGCAACAGCAGCAGCAGCAGGTGAGCAGAGCGCACAGGAGGACCAGCGTCTGAAAGGCAGGGAAGAGTGGCCTCGGCCCAGCATTTCCTCCATATCCCACCCCACAAAATGGGACAACAGAAGCAGCTGCACTGGGAGAGAAGGGTCAGCTGTCCAAGAAGAGGAGGGTCATCCCTCCTTCCGTATTCTTTTATTTTTTAAGATTGATTGATTGATTGATTGATTGATTTGCGAGCCAGCACAGAGGGAGAGGGAGCAGGGAGCCTGACGTGGGCCTCGATTCCAGGACCCTGGGATCATGACCTGAGCCGAAGGCGGACATTTGACCAACTGACACACCAGGCGCCTCCCGCCCCTTCCTTATTCTTAAGGGACTAGGAAGAATTGTATACCTTGAACCAGCAACTATTCATCGTAAAATAGTACGTGACGCCTTCTTCGCCAAAGTGATCATATATATATATTCCCAATGAACCATGCCGGTCGTAGATTTTCCGCTTCTTAGGGTCACTCAGTATGGAGTGGGCTGTGTTGATCTCTTTGAATATTTCTGCTGCTTGAGCGTCCCCTGGATTCTTGTCTGGATGATACTTTAAGGCCAGTTTCCTGCCCAGGCAATACCCAAAAGGACGGTGGGGAGAGGATGGTTGGGAAATGGCCGGGGAAGGAGGGTAGGATGAATGACAGGGATAGGTCTCTAGATGTGAAGAAGGCATGCATGAGTGCAAAGAATGGAGGCAAGCAGCCCAAGTCTAAATTCCTTGCCATGCCACAGTGAAAAGGATGATGACCCCATCCAACCCAAAGTGAAGGCTTGAGGATTTAAAAATGGGTCAGAAAGCAAGGTAGAAAGAGAAGGGTTTAAGGCGGGGCGAATTCCAGGGTTTAGTAGGAGGCTGGGTCTGAACCTGTAAGCCTTTTTGATGTCTTCCGGTGAGGCACCTTTCTTAAGCTCCAGCACAGCATAGAGGGTTGTCCCACTTCTGGACAGCTGGTGGGCTGCTTCGTCCAAATGAGCCATGATCTGGGTCAGAGGAGAAGAAGCATTTGTGAGAACCTCCACAGGGTAGGCCATGGAGAAGTGAACTTACACTGAGGAAACTCATTGCCTTCAGGGGCTAGGCAGGTAAAACGAGTACAAAGGGACAAGTATAAGACAACAGTGAGTGGGCTCTGTGACTAGCAGGAGCGTGCAGGTGACCAGAAATGACATCCAAATTTTAAAGAGGAAATATCTCCTCACATTTCCCAGCGTCCTTCAGCTACGCAGCCCTCCAGACACCCCACATCGTGGAGAGGTGCGAGCAAGAGGAGGTCTAAACCATGGGAGGAGAGTGATTTTATCTGGAACTACTAGTACCTTAGGCAAACAGCCCCGGGCCTGTCCAAGCTCACTGCTGGGTTGGAAAGACCAAGGCAGACCAGTCCTTGATCAGGTTGGGTCAGGAACCGGGGAGATGCACAATTCCCACGGGAGACACAATTCAGACCAAACCCTGAGCCACCTAAGAGAAGTCAGGTGTCCCAAAGCCAGGCCGTAGGGCAGTGCCGCAGCTAGGCCAGAGGCGTTCTTCTTCTCCTTAGCCTCCCCTCCCAAACCTCAGAGATGGGCAGCGGGGAGAGCATCAAGGGATGAAAACCGAAGCGAAAGGCATAGCTTTGGGGGGCGACCGGCCAGGGACCAGTGAGCAGGACCCCAGACAGTGGGAGAGACCCTGGGAGGCTGTGGCCCGTAAGAGCCAAGACAACATGCTCAGGAGGGAATGCTCTGGTTCCCGGATGCCCTCTGACTCCGTGTGGACTCCGCGCCCGGCCTGGTGCTCTACCTTTACCTCAGAGCCGCTCTCCTCGCCTGGGCCGGCCTCACACAACCTCCATCTGGGTGTGAAATTTCACACCGCGGGGGGCCAGCGGCCAACTGCGCTTGCGTGCTGCGCCAACACTCCGGGTCGCTTTTTGGCGCCGCCGGAAAATCTGGGAGGTGCGGCTACGTGGGCCCTGGGATTTATTTCGCTCCAGGGCGTAGGGATCAGCCCTGCGCCAGCGGCCGTGCTGCGTTGCCAGCTCTTCCGGTGGGCGTGGCCTGGGACGGGGTCATCCCTTCTCCCGTGGGAGAGGATCGCCAGTCTTGGTGACCCGCAGTGCTCGTCCACTCACCTAAGGAAACGTGTTGGGCTTGCACGCCGGGGTTGTATGAGAGGTACGGCTCCTGCAAGCCTTTCTCAAGAGGTGTATTACCTTCCCAGTCTTCTTTTGCAGAGTTTAGGGGTCTCCACTTTGTCCTTTTTTTCCCCTTCCACCTGGAAACTCCTACACATCCTTAAAGACCCACCTCGAATGTCCTGGGAACCCTTCCTTCTTTCCCCCAGTTGTTCCCATCTTGCTCTGTCAAAGCATTTATTCTATTATATTGTAATTATTAGTTTGCACGTTCCCTTAAATGATAAACGATACCTTGAATTTTCCAAAAGTCACTACTGTTCTTCAAAAACTTCATTTAAATACTAGAATATCATAAGCATGTACCATAATGTATTTATATAATCCAGATCGGATACTTGTTTCTAGCCATTTGATAGTGTAATAACCTTATAACGAAAAATCTTACCTATAAATCTTCAAATAAATCTCTTCCCTGCCCCCTTGAGGTGGATTCCTGGAAGTGTATTATTGGGTCAAGGCGAATTTTTTAGAGGCTCTTGATCCATGTTGCTAACTTTCTTCCCAGAAAGATAACAAAAATGCCAATTTACAGCCCTACCTGCAGGGCTTGAGAGCACCTATCTCCACCTGGGCTGGCTTCCTGTGATTCCAACAGAAGGCAGTGTTTGCACCACTTATAATTTACCACTTTGTAATGTTGGTTTTCTTTATAGAGGAGCACTCAATAGCTCCCATAGCATGTACTTGAAAGAGCTTTAATAGTTCAATAATATTTCTCTGTTACACCTCGTGTGGCTTTTATCACTCTCTTCCCTTTATGACAGTTATTTGTGCACATTTACATTGCCTTCTGGGTGTTAAGTGGTAAATCAATCCTCCATCCCAAGAAATGTGAGCCATCTGAGTAAACTAAGGAGTCCATGTGCAATAGGCACAATGACCAGTGAATTAGCTAACTTATTTCTGTAGATCTGTGGTCACCATAGGGGTGGGGATGAAAAGCTTTGGCATCAACCTCCCAGTTCATAGATTCTGGGTCGGAGGAGTTTATAGGTTAGTCACCTAAAAACAAAGGAGCTGAAGCTGACATTTTTTTCTGTGGTGGTTTGTACTATGATAAATTTCCCAGCTAACTTCCAACTTTCATCACCATCATGGGATGCAGAACTAGCAGAGCAACCCAGGTTGTTTCTTTACTAGCACTGGAAAGACAGAAGAAGGCACTAGAAGTGCAGAACACTTACAATGAATTTCTTACCTCAGTCTACAGGCCCAGCCTGGTCTGGCCCCTGCCTCTCGCTCTAGTCCTGTCAAGCACCACTGTTTTGCTTGCTCGGGTCTCTGCTGCACTGGTTTTCTGTCAGTTCTTTGAAGACACCTGTTCCCTCCCATGTCAAGGGCCTTAGGCCATGCTGCTCCCTCTGCCTGGAGGACTCCTCCTCAGGCTGTCTGCTAGCTGACTTCTCATCCTTCTAGGATCTCAGCTTCATGTCTCCTCAGATAGGCCTTCTAAATTGAGTTCTACTTCTCTCTCTCCAACTCATAACACCCTCACCACGATTTGTGAATAGATGTTTATTTGTGTGTTGATTTGTTTAAGGCTGCCTTCCCCAGTACAAGGTGAACTCTCTGAGGGCAGGGACCTTGTAGCTTTGTTCACCATCTTTCACCTAGTACCTAGAACCGTGTCTGGTTCACAGCAAGTGAATTAATGATTTATTGAATGAGCTACAGCAGAGGGAGCCCTCTGCTGGTCCAATGTAGGCCTAGAGGTTGGGCCCTAGCAAGAATTCCCTAGAGGAACACTTAGCTGGGGAGTTGGAAGATTTGCCCTCCTATGGCCCCGAACAAGAAGAGACATAAGGGGTTAAGAAAAGGCGGTAGGGGAGATAGTAATGGTGATTTGGAGCTCCTTGGTTCTTGTTTGTCTTCGTCTTCCTCCAGTTCCTAACACAGTTCCTGGGATATTGTAGGTGCTCAATGAATGTCGGCTGGATGAATGAATAAGTAAACGTCGTGTGTCTTCCCAGAGGCACTGTAACCTACTAATCTCCTTTGATTCTCCCAGCAGCCATGAGCGATGGTGTGATCACACCCCTGCTTCATAGAAGTGAGCCCAGAGAAGGAGGGCAAATTAGGTTCTTCTCTGAGAAGAGTTAGTAAACATCTTTCACATCTTGCCAGAGGCTCCAGAATGTTATTACTTCTTATCATTGCCCTCTGACATTCTAATTAATTCTAATCATAGTTCCTGGCTCTTGAAATAACCATTATCTTTAAGTCTTCCAAGGCTCTAGTCTAAATGAACGGACACTGCAGCCGGGAAGCTACAGACATGGAAAGAAGGCAGGCAAGTCGGCCTGGCATCCTTTGGCTAGAGGCTCTCCACTTTGCCTTCACCTAGAAACAGACCCTATCTGGCCCTGTTTCTATGCACACAGTCTCTTCTGACACTCAGCACAGTACTAGGAAGAACACACAAGCCCAAAATCAGAAGCCCTAGGCCTTGGTTTTGACCCTGGCTCTAATGAGCCATGTGATCCTGAACAAGTCACTTAATCTCTGAGGCTCTTTTCCCTCTTCTGTAAAAACCTGTGCCATTCCACAGGGTTGATGTCAAAACTAAATTAGATTTGGTTGTAAGAAAAAAATGGAAAAAAATAACTATGCTAAAGAATGATTTCAGGCCAAAACCTTCTCTAGAACCATTTTCCCTCAAGTCACTGATCTTATAGTTTACTATCTCACAGTTTGGTCTCTCCTGGAGAAAATCAAGAAGCATCCCTTATTTACCCACAAACAGCTAAAGTTTTAGTCATATAGCCAGAATACACATATACAGACAGCAGACATTGGCATATTTATACCCAAAATATCATGCTCTTGAGCATATGCAGTGGGAGAGAGAGATCACAATTTGTCATACCCAACCACTAGGTTCTAGAATTGCATAGTTTTCGCGTTGGAAAGGAACTCAGAGGCTTAACTCTCATCTAATGCCTTCGTTGTGTAATTGAGGAAAGTGTGGCCCAGAGAGAAGGAATGACCTGCTCAAAGTCAACCAGTGAGATCCAGACCTAAGTCTTCTAAGTTAAGATTCTATGCTGTGTCTGCTTCTTATACACACCAGCTCCCTTCTCACTCTAAAATTGAGGTCTAGGGGTGCCTGGGTGGCTCAGTCGGTTGGGCATCTGACTCTTGGTTTTGGCAGGTCATGATCTCAGGGTCGTGGGATCTAGCCCCACATTGAGCTCTGTGTTAAGCGGGGAGTCTGCTTGAAGATCCTCTCCCTCTGCTCCTCCCCGACTCATTCAAATCAATCAATCAATCAATCTTTAAAAAAAATAAAGTTGACGGCTAGAGACAGACCAAAGCTGTAATTGATATTTGATATCCACCTCCTTTCATGATGTCAGGTAATGTCCCTCTTTCCCTCCCTCCAGCTGAAGGCGTGCTCACTACCTGTGACAAAACATCACTGGCCCGGTTTGTTTGCCTGTCCTCTCCTGGGCAGACATCTCAGGTGGGAGGGGGAGGGCTTCCAGCCAGAGAGGCTGCTGCATTCCCCTGTCATCTCTGACCTGCAACCCCAGACTGCAGAGCTAAGGGCAGGCTGACAGGGCACAGCTGTCTCACCTGTAAAATGGAAATAATAGAGTGTACCTCTTAGGGTTGTTAAGAGGACGAAATACTTAATTTGAATAGTGCTTGGCACATGGTAAGTGCTATGTTATTGTCATTGTCATCATCATCATCATCATCATCATCATCCTTTCCATCTGGTCACCTCTCAATTTTGTAAAGAGAGAAGTTGCTTTTCCTTTTGTCTCTGGGAAGAAGGAAAACTCAGGATCCTTCCTCTAGGAAGATTTGCAAATTGTCATTAGAATTGTTCCATCCCCTTTCTACATCCTTCTCTCAGCCTCTTAGAACCCCATATCCTTGTTCCCCTACCCAGCACCCTCATGCTGCCCTCTTACTATCCAGAATATCCCTGCCAGTCCTCCCTAAGCAGTTAGAACTCCAAAATTACTTCTCTCACTTCTCCTTTCAATACTTCTTTTTTTTTCTTTTTAAGAGAGAGCACGTGTGCACATGCAAGCGTGAGGTGGGCTGGGGGCGACGCAAGAGCAGAGGGAGAGGGAGAGAGAGAATTTCAAGCAGACTCCATGCTCAACGCCAACCTGAAGCAGGGCTCGATCCCACAACCCTAAGATCATGACCTGAGCCAAAATCAAGAGTCGGACGCTTAACCTACTGAGCCACCCAGGTGTCCATCCTTTCAATATTTCTAATAAAAACTATTACCTCCATAAAATGAGCTCATCCCTAAGGGTTGGTTAGGTGGAAAGCAACCTGATTAAAACACAATAATTCAGGGGTGCCTGGCTGGCTCAGTTGGTGGAACATGCAACTCCTGATCTTGGGTTTGGATGTTCGAGCCCCATGTTGGGTGTAGAGATTACTTAAAATTAAAATCTTTAAAAAACAAAAACAAAAAAACCCACTACAATTCAACTTGTAGTGAGGACGACTATTAATAAATACCTCACTCTCCCCATTCTTACTAACACAAAAGGAATAACTGGCGGAATTTCAGGCAGTGTGATTGAATGAAGTAAAAAAGACCAAGCTGTGTTTTGGGGAAGACTTTGGGCCTTAAATAACTCTTCTCTTTTTCTGTTTACTTTCACTTCTTTTCATTTCTGTGGCTCTGCATTATTCTGGTTCTCCTACATCTCCAATAAGTTTCCTGCCCGCCCCCTCACCCTTTCTGGCTCCTCTTCTTTCTTTCACCTCCTGACTGTGCATTCTGTATGGTTTGGTCTTTAAGCTTCCGCTTGGGCTCTCTCCTCTCCACTTCAGAGATCCAGTCTACACCCACAGCTTCAGATGTCCTAAGTAGGCTTTAGAATCAGTTTAGAGTTATCCACATGCCAGTCTCCCACCGCCTCCAAACCATATTCCCCATACTGTTTGTTCCTCTTGGTTTCTCTATTGATATTAATGTTATGGCTATTTTCAAGGTAATGATGCTCAAAACCCAAACACTACTTGTCTGTGGATTCATTATTTTCTCCCAACTCAGCCCAAAAAGTCTTACTAATTTTTTTTTAATTACTCTTTCATGTGTCCCTTCTTTTCAGCTCCCACCACCTCAAGGCATCCAGTTAAAGGATTTCCATATCACACTGACTGTTGTTCTAGCCTCCTGACTGTTCTCCCTACGGCCAGTCTCATGCTAGATATGGCTACCAGATCAGTGTTTGTAGAGCAGAGCTTCTATCCTTACCACTCCTTTGCTCATGGAATAGAGGATGCAAAACAGCCTTTTAAATCAGGCAGTAAACTCTACAACTTGATACCAACTTAGCCCTCCAAGTGCATTGTCTACTGTTGTCCTAAGGTGACCCTTCCATGACAGACTGGTCTCCCCGCCCCCAAATATTCCTGTTCTTTCTCACCTCTATGCCATTGCTCTTGCACCTTGTGAATTGTCCTTTTTGTTAATCAATTCACTTATTCAACAAATACCTGTTAAACATTGCTATATACCTAGTATCTTGGATACAATGATAATCAAACTCTTCTTTGTGTTCAAGGATTATAGCCTAGTGTGGAGGACAGACATTCATTAATGTCGTCAAGGGGCACCTGGGTGGCTCAGTCGTTAAGCGTCTGCCTTCGGCTCAGGTCATGATCCCAGGGTCCTGGGATCGAGCCCCGCATTGGGCTCCCTGCTCAGCCAGAAGCCTGCTTCTCCCTCTCCCACTCCCCCTGCTTGTGTTCCCTCTCTCGCTGTGTCTCTCTCTGTCAAATAAATAAATAAAATTTTAAAAACAAAAACAAATCATTAATGTCATCAACATATGTTTATTAGGCTTTATCATGTGGCAGACACTATTCCAGGTGCTGGGGATACAGCAGCTTATTAAACAGACAAAAATGTCTGCCATCATGGAGCTTACATTCTGGTGAGAGGAGATAGTATTTTAGGTGGTAATAATGGCTGTGGAGAAACATAAAGCAGGGGATGCAGATAGGGAATCTTTGAGGTGAGATTGCAGTTTTTAAAAGGATAAGCAGAGAGGGCTGGTGAAGGTGATATTTGAGTTAAGACCTAAAGCAGGTCCTCAGGTGAGTCAGGAAGACATCTGATAGAGTGCATTGCATGCAGATGAGTAAATGCAAAGGTCCTAGGGTGGAAGCATGCCTGGTGTGTCATAGGACCTGTACAAAGGCCAGAGGGGCTGGGGACGAAGGTGGGAGTGGTATGGAAAGGAGATCAGAGGGGTCTGTAGGGCTTTGCAGTCCACTGGAAAACCTTTAGCTGGTACTGAGGGACATGGGGAGGTAATGATATCTGGCCTAGTTGCCTAGTCTTTGGATTGAGAATAGATTGTAGGGCAATAAAGGCAGAAGAAGGAAGATAACCAAAGAAGCTACTGCAATAATCAAGAAGACAGATGATGGTGCTTGGGACCAAGGTGGGAGCAGGATTTGCTGCCAGATTGGATGCGGGGTAAAAATTGAGGCATCAGGGTGACTCTAAGGTTTCTGGCTTGAGCAAATGAAAGTATAGAGTCACCATGTTCAGAAATGGGAGGACAGCTGAAAGAAAAGGTTTGGGACGGGGTAACAATCAGGAGCTCAGTTTTAGACCGGTGAAGCTTGAGATGCTTAGTAGATGTTAAGGAGGTGAGGTCAAGCTGACATTTAGGTGTTTGAGTTTGGAGTTCAAGTTGAGAAATCTGGGGTTCATTGTATAGATGTCATTTATTCTTTTTTTTTTAATAGAAAATTTCAAACACAAAGATAGAATAGCACAGTGATCCCCTATCTACCCACCATTGAGCTTCAACACCATTGCTTTCTGCAGTTTCCAGATAGTATTTTAAGCCTTGAGACTGGATGATATCTCCATGGGAGTGAGTGTAGAGAGGTAAGCGAAGAGGGTGACCAAGTCCTGGACCATTCCAGTATTAAAGGGTTGAGAAGATGAGGAGGAACCAGCAAAGGAGACTGAGGATAAGCAAGTCAGTGAAGTAGGAGGAAAACCAGATTATGGTATCCTGGAAGCCAAGTGAAGAAACAAGTAATTCCCAAATGATGATGTAATTAATTACAGTATGATAAATGCTGAGGAAGAAAAATAAGTGTGCAATGAGAATGTGTAACATGAGAACTAACCTAGTCTGGGGATCAGGGAAGGCCTCCTGGAGGAGGTGGTATTTCAGCTCCATCCTCCCTCATCCTCTCTATCTCCAATTAAAATCCTGCTTTCTCCATCTTGCTTCCACGCTGACCACCAGCCCCTTTTTTCCTGGGGTGGCTTTAACGAGGACTATGTGTCAGCCACTAGGGGGCCGTAGGGACACCATGATGAGAAAGATAATTCCCGCCTTCAGAGAGCTTGTATTCTAGTGAGGAGACAGACAAGCAAACCAGTTTGTTTCAGTGTACTAAGTGCCGCCATCACATAATCACTGTAGGCCTTGAGGGCACATAACTCTGCCTGGTGGGGGAGTCAGAAAGGCTTCCTGGAGGAACACGTGAGTGGAGAATGGAGTGGAAATTGGACCCCCTTGTTACCTCTCCCCATACCCTTCAGCCTGGCTTGGACCTTTCCAGTGTTAACCCGTTGCCTGCGGGCTTGGCCTTCAAATCTTGTCTGAGATCCCTAGCCCAGCCTAAATCCTGACTTCAGGGCTGGACTTGGCTCTCTCTTTCTCTCCCAATATGAACTGGTCCAGCCTGGGTTCCCTGAAGCCCCCCTTCTGACCTGCTCTGCCACCCTCTGTTCTGGCACTGATCTGTCCTCCTGAGAACTTCCAGAGATTCCTGCTTCCTTCACCCCTTTGGGATTCAAAGTGGCCTAAGGAATCTCCTTAGGGAAAAGTGATACCTGAGGCAGGACAGGACAGACATTAAGAGCATGTGGGTAAATCAGTAACCAAAGCCTGCAGAATAGAAATATCTTGCAATCAAGTTAAAGCCAGGAGGGGAGGAAATGCATCTATCTTGTTCACCAGGAATTTCCAGTTACCCTAACAAAGTGCATGGCAGGAAATAAGTGTTCAGTAAATGTTGAATGAATAGTTCTTACAAGATTTCAGTTCCCTACAGCCAGCTCTAAGCTGCCCTCCTAACTCCTGCCTAATTTTCCTAGCTCCTAACCAGGTGCAAAATGCCTTCCTCAGACCTGGCATTCAAGAGGATCCTTTGCAAAGATTTTCATAGGACCTCTTGATGGCTCTTTGAGAATCAGGTGCAAGCAGTCTGTTTCGCTGCCAGGCTCTTCTTGCATAAAATTCCAAGCACAAGCAACTGTTGGTATTCTCCCCGTTGGTGCCCTCGGCTTCTGGAGCCAGCACGTTCCAAGGCCCGAGGAAGCCGCGGCGGAGGACAGCCCTGTAATCCATCTGCTCCCACACTTCTTTCCCCTCCCGCCTGCTCGCTCCCTGCCCTGTGGCAGGCGGGCCTGTGCCGGCGTCTGCGCCCCCTCCCGGGAACCCGGGGCTGCTGTCTGCACGCTGTGGACCGACTGCCCAGGAAGGGAAATCCCGGAGGAAGCCATTGTTGTTAAGTCCCCTGTTGTCGTCATCGGCTAAGGCGTGCCTAGAAGCCCCTACCCCGCACAGGGCTCCGCGGTTTCTCCCCGTTCTCGAGCTCGCCTGCCCGCGCCGCTTCGGGCGAGGCTACAGCGTCCCAGCCCTGGAGTGCGCGGGCCTCTCCGCAGCCCAGCTCCAGGGCTCTCAGAATTGGGGAAGCCCCAGGCCCGGTGCGAGCTTCGAAAACCGACGGCGCCTAGCGGGACTTGCCGGGGCCCTGACCTAGGCGGACGGGGCACGAGTTCCACCCCGCTCTACCAAGGACCTACAAGGTGACCTTGGCCGGTGGCTTCCCCTCTCGCTACCTCAGTTTGCACCCCCGCGACCCGAGGAAGGAGCTGAGGCTCCACTCCTCTAGGGGAGGTTGGAGGGAGAGAGGACCCCCACCCTCACTCCCTCGCCCCTCGCCTTGCGTGGGCTTTGGGCTGAGCCTTCTGCGGAGAGTGCCGAATAAAGGCTGGCGCTGGCCCCGGGCGCGGCGTGGGTGGAGACGCGGCGCCGGGGGCTCGCGCAGACCCTTTGGTTCTTCCGTTCCGCACCGTTCCCCAGCGCAGTACGCTCCCTTCGTGCAAGCCGCCCGCAAACCTTGGCAAGGGCCTCACTCTCCCCCGCCTGAGCAGCCAGCCCGCCGCCCAGCTTGCCTAATCCGTTCAAGCCTCACCTCCTCCGCGAAGCTCTCCCGGGTTAACCCCATCTCTTCCAACCACTCTGTCTGGCACGTGCTCCTAGTGTTTGTTTGTTCCGGGTTTTGGGGGGGGGGGAGTGTACACGCAGTCGCAATGTTTGGGATAATAACGTTGGGGCGAAGTGTCTGTCCCCGGAACCCCAAATGAAGGACCCCCAGTGTGTTCCTCAGGAAGGGTGCCCGTGGATGGGTTTCTCTCCTGGACTCACCAACCGCTCCCACCCTCCACGCTTCCCCATCCAAGCTCACTTTTCTCCCTCCTCCTCCAGACCCTCCTCCTCACAGAGTGTCACAGCTTGGAGGGCACAATGCAATCCCCACCCCCATTTCCTTCGACAGTGACGGCAGGTGTGAGGGCCAGAGAGCTTCGAGCATTTGAAGGTTTGACTCCGGGCTCAGCCACCCACTTTGCTGTAAGTCACTCCTTCCCCTGGGTTTTAATTAAAATGAGGCAAAATAAGGTAATGCCCAGCCAGGTGCTAGAGGTTCGGAGGTAAAGAATCACCTGCTGACAAGCTGCAGCCTCCCTCCAAGAACAGTGGGCTTGTGACCAGAGATGTGGCATCGCTCCTTCCTCCTCTCGTTGCCCCAGCCTGTGGCGCGCGCTGTCTTCAGTCGCCAGTGCGGTGCCCTGAACTGGAGAGGGAAAGAAGATGATGTTCCAGTCCCAGCGTTTTATTCACCGGCTGCCTGACCCTAGACGCTTCTTCCTCTGGAACTCAGTTTACTCATCCGAAAAATAGGGATAGTAATGGATTGGAGGAGAACAGGAAGCTTTTGTCACCCAAACTCTCTATAAAAATAAATGATAATGAGCGGTACAGTGCTTGGCAGCAGATTTTGCATGCAAATTCCGACCCCACATCCTCCACAGAGGGGTTTCTGGCCGGGGTCCCTGGAGTTCTCCCGGATGTGTCACTGCTCACCCCACACTCTTTCTGGTTCTCTCGAGCTAGGTAATGGACCCACACCTGTTTCTGCCTCCGTGTGGGGGGCTGGACGACACCCCCCACCCCGTGCAGGCTTGCAAAGGGAGGTGTTCCTTGGGGGAAGGTTGGTCGGGAGGTGCCGAGGCTTGAGGAGCTTGGCTTGGAACCCGCGGGCGGGACTTGGGTGGGGGCGGGGCTGTGGAGATTAGGCGTTCTCTAGAACCCTGCGGCGGCGCAGAGGGCTCCGGTCGCCCCCACCTGGCTCTGGCACTGGGAAATAGGGCTTTGGTTATGGGGGCGGGGCTCCGGGGCGGGGCTTAGGCGTGGGGGAGAGGCCCGGGCACCTGGAGGCGGGGCTTGGGGAGCTCGCCCCACACGGGGCGGGGCTCCAAAGGCCGCGGGATCTGCAGTTCGGACTCCCCGCGCCACAGTCGCTGCAGTTCGCTCGACTCTGGTGGCCCCGCGGCCCTGCGGGGAGTCCGGGGGTCGGCTGGCCGCTCGGACTTGGTGCAGGGCCGGCCCCGCCTCTCCCTTCCTCGGTGGGGCCTAGACGGTCGGGGCCGCGGTGACATGGAGCCCTCTCCTGCCACGGGGGGATCGGAGACCACTCGCCTGGTGAGCCCCCGAGACCGCGGCGGCGCCGGTGGCGGCCTGCGCTTGAAGAGGTAGGACAGACCTGGGCCGGCCCTCAGCCCGGGGGCGCCACCCTCCTGCCATCCGTCCATTTCGTTGTCTCCCCCGGCGTGGCCCCGGCTGGCCGCCCCAGCGCACCGCAACTCCCTCGGCTTCGCGGCGCCCGGCTCTGTCCTCCCCGGCCACCCCGCCAGAACCACCCCCACCCCCGACCCTCCCAGCAGTCCGCTATGCCTCCTCCCGGCCACGCTCTTTTTCTCGGTCCCGCAAAACGGCTCCCCGGCCGGTCCCCCAAGCCTCCGGACCCCTCTGCCGCCCTCGCCGCATCCGACTTCCCCGTGAGCAACTGCCCCTCCGTCGGACCGGAGTCCACGCCAGGTGCCCCGAAGTCTGCATTGCTCCAGCGCCCTGGCGTTGGGAGCATCTCGCCGCGCAGGCTTCGGAGCCCCCGCTGCAGGCCCCTGGCCCTTCCCTCTGTGCGCCCGGGCTCGGGGCGCCCCCTCCAGCCACAGCCAGCTGTGCGCACCCAGGCCGAAGATGGGCCCGGGCTCCACGGCGGTTCTTCCGGGGCCCTGGGGGACGGCGGCCGCTGGGAAGCGAGGGGGTGGCAGGGAAGGAGCAGGTGCGGTCTGGGCGGCAGGGGGTATTCCCGGCTCCGCACAGACGGGGCCGGGGGCGGCGAGGTGTGAAATGAGGCGCGCGGAGCCGCCGGGACAGCGGGCCGGGGGCGGCCGGAGAACCTCCTCCGCGTCCCGCCGGCCTCCCGCGCCCGGCGCCCGCCAGCTCTGTCCGCCTTGTCCCTCGGAGCGGCCGTGCCAGGCCCATCCTGGCCACCTCCGCTGGCCATTTTGTCTGCTGGCTAACCGTCCGTTTGTCTCGGAAATTTGACAGGCTCTCTGGCTTTTTCTCTTCGGCTTTTTCTCTTTCTTCATTTATCCCAATCGTTTTGTTTCCCTCCGAGCACCTTTCCCTTTGTCTCTGATGTGGTGCCTCTGTGTGTTTCTCGCTCTTTCTCTGGGTGGGGGCCGTAAACCTGGGTGGGTGGGGAAGTGGAACAGAAGGGAGGACAGACTTCCCGTCTGACTCCTTCCTGCAGGGGACTGCAGACGTGGGCAGCTGTGGAGGCTCCAGCCGAGGCAGGGGCTTCTCTTCACAGATCCGTTTGACTCTGCTTCAGGCCGCGGTCTCCTCCCCACAGTTCCCCTCTACCCCACTCAATATTACTTGTTGTTTGTTGGGGGTTTCAGAGGGCCAGGGAGAGAAAACTGCTTCTCCTTCTCTCTAAACAGCATGTAGCCCCCCACCCACATATACACCCACCCACACCAACAATGAGCCTTCTTTTTTTTTTTTAATGTATTTTTTAAGAAGTAGGCTCGACGCCCAACGTGGAGCTTGAACTCATGACCCTAAGATTAAGAGTCGCATGCTCTACCAACTGAGCCAGCCAGGCACCCCAACAATGAGGCTTCTTTAGTGCCCAATTCATGCAGAACAAAAGGGAGCAGCCTGTTGATGGGTGGCTACCTTGATGACTGGGTACTCTATGCCTTACAAAAAAGGCATCTTGCCCATTGCCCCAAAGCCACGCAGCCTCTGCTTGCTATCCAGACCCGCATCTCTGACTCCCAGCTCATTTTCATTCTCATATGACCATTAGTCACCAAATCCTGCAGTATTTTCTGAAAGAGGCTCTTCCCTAACCTACCTGCCCCTCCTTTAAAATTCGGTGCAGGGAATCTGTGGCCTGCTCTATTCTGGACCCTTCCATCTCCTCTCCTCTCCCTCTCCCAGACTAATATACATCAGCAAGGTCATCTCAGGGCTGGGGAAAGATATGTGAAATCAATCAGTGTATCTCCCTTGATGTTCCTTTGAGCCCTCGTTTTCCTCCTCAGCCCTTGCCCTGGCTCCTGACACTTAAAACTCCTAGCCACTTATCTTGTCATTGACATCCCATGTGTCTGGAGCCCCCTTCTTCACCTAGGTCTCATGTTAAACATCTCTTCCTCTGTGAAGTTGTCCTCACCCTCATCCCAGGTGGTTACTCCCTCCCCGGTGCTCCAAAGTCCTTCATTTATAATCCTCCTGGCCCCAGCCTCTCCTTGCCTAGTAAGTCATTTGTGACACATCTGTCTCTCCCACTAGACTGGGTTTCCATGCCTGCCACCTGAGTCCCGGGCACCCAACTATGTGTGTATCTAACTGAAGAATGAGGATGGGTTTCAAAGCCACCCTCATCTCTCTGTCTCCTCTGCAGACACACCCAGCATCTCATCATACACATTGAGATTCTAAGTCTTGGAAGAAAATTCCAAGAAATTAATCTACCTGCCAGCACTCCGATCTTCCCTACAAGCACCAAATTTGTCCCCACCTCCCTCACACCTCAATTCACCCACTTGGCAGAGCTTTTCTCAGCCAGAAGGCCCCAGGCCTCCCTCCTCACTTTACTGCTGTGACCATGTTTCTATCTGGAGCCTCTGATTCACTCATGGGTATTCTTGTCACACCTCCATGAGTATTTCTACGACTGTATTTTCTATTTAGGTCTTTTGTTCTATGGAAGGTTCTGGCCTTGCTGGGGTTCAGGTTGGGTAGTTGTGGGGGTGAGAATTGGGCCAGCATGAACCTAAAACTTAGCCTGAGTTCCATCTCTGGCATCCCAGGTGAGGCTCCAGCCCCGTTCATTTATCAAAGGAGGCTTATGGCACCACACAGTTAAGGTGGTCTCCGCTGGGTGCTTCTGATCGGGCCGGAGTCCAGCTAACATGTGGCAACCTTCACCCAGTGCTCCTACCACTGCCTCCCCAGCCACAGCAGTCTGCACTTCGTCCTCCCCATGACAACCCCAGCTCTGGGATCTGGGACCTCAGACTTTTTGGGTCCCACCGTTCCACTCCTCTCTTAAATGGCCACGTTTCAGCTGCATGTCTAGATAGGGAAGGGGAAGGATCTGGAGTGGAGGCACTGGGAGATGGATCTTGGAGGGAGGCCCTAAGGCCAGGATCATGTGCTCACCCTTTGACACCACCTTGCCTTGATATTGCCTCTGCCTGGCATGTTCACCCTGTCTTTACCCAAACCCTCCCCATCCTTCAAGGCCCTTCTCATGGCGCCCCCTTCAGTTTCCCTGACTTCACTCCAATTCATCTTCTCCAAGCCCCGAAAGCACTTTGTTTTATGGCAATAGCTACTTTCTTGCTACAGAGCATAGCACCTAGGTACACCTTTGTCTTGTCCACCGAAAGCTCCCAGAGATCAGCAAGATCCTGCTCATTTTGTGCTCCTTATGGTGCCTATCCATGCATTATGGTGGAATCTACTCTCTACCATGAACTAGCTATGTGGCCCCCCTATGTCCTCTCCCTCTCTGAGCCTCATACTTGTAATTTCTGTAAAAAGCATTAGACTAGACCATCTCTACGGTGCTTTCCAGCTGCGAAATGCTATGGCTCTGTGTATGAAAGGAAAGGGAAGCTGGGGTCTGAGCTGTCTGTTTAGCCTCCATCTCTCGCGTGGCCCTCTGTTCCCGAGGCTCCCAGGTTTGACCGGGCCTTGGGACGGGCAGAGCGAGTGCTGGCCCACGGCTGACAAAGCCCGTCTAGCAGAACGGAGGACCTGGGAGTGAGGAACAGGTCAGCCCGTGGCCCAGCCCCAGGTTGAATGGCGCTGCCTGCCCCAGTCTCTTCACAGAGCCCTCGGAGCCCCTCCCCGAGGAACCCAAACCTGTGGAGATGCCCTTCCACCATTGCCACAGGGACCCCCTGCCACAGCCGGGCCTCACCCCTGAGAGGCTGCAGGCGCAGAGACAGCTCTGTGCTGCCTGTGCCGTGTGCTGTGTTTTCATGGCTGGGGAGGTGGTCGGTAAGTCAGAGAGCGGCTCTGCCAACCCCATCCTCTTGACCCCTGCCTAAGCCACTCTCCACCCAGAGTCCCAGCAGTGTTCCCGGAGGGGGGCGGGGGCAGAGATGCTGAGAAGGGGATGCCTGCAGTGGGGACGTGGGTGCCTAGGACTCAGGAAGTGGGAGAGGGTGGGGGATAGAAGCAGGGGGAATTCAGGGCCACGTCTGGGGCTGAGGGCCGGGCCTGGCTTCTCAGCATTAGCTAGGCTTTTAGAAGTCCTATATTTCTTGACATTAAAATGTGTCATTATAGAAAATCTAGAAAATGTGGATGAGTGAAAAGAAGCCGATAAACCCCTCCTATAATCCCATCACCAGGGAAGAACGCAGTTCACATTTGGGTGCAGGTCCCCCCAGCCTCCTTCCCGGCTTCTACACACGCCACGGTGCTTGCTACTTCCCAACTGGACCCAGACCGCTCACTGCTTTATGCTTGCAGGGGGCTATTTGGCGCACAGCCTGGCCATTATGACCGATGCAGCCCACCTGCTGGCGGATGTGGGCAGCATGATAGGCAGCCTCTTCTCTCTTTGGCTCTCTACCCGTCCAGCCACCCGCACCATGACCTTTGGCTGGCACCGCTCAGGTAAGGCCTTGTGTGGCCCTGTGAGCCTCTCATCTTACCAGAAGGTACCTCCTAGGGTCCCGGGCAGGTGTCTGATAGCTTGTCTCCCCCTGCAGAGACTCTGGGGGCTTTGGCCTCTGTGGTCTCCCTCTGGATGGTCACTGGCATCCTCCTGTACCTGGCCTTCATCCGCCTGCTGCACAGCGACTACCACATCGAGGGGGGTGCCATGCTGCTGACTGCCAGCATCGCGGTCTGTGCCAACCTGCTGTACGTTCCGGTGGAGCGGGCACCATGCGGGACTCAGGGCGAGGGGGGCTTCTCCAGGGTGGGAGAGCCAGCTCTCTCCCCGCGCGACAGGCACGCACACGCACACGCAGTTCTCACCCGTCGCCTGCCCTAGGGCCGCCTGAGGACAGACGGGGGAGAGAGCCGGAATCCAGAGTCAGCAGACATTTACCGAGGGCCTCCTGTGTACCAGCCACCCTGCCGGGGGCTTTCATCAGCACTGTCTCATTTGAGGCCCCCAACCACCCCCGTGAGGTAGACAGTATCGGCCCTAGTATACAGTTAAGGACACAGGACCCGAGAGGTGGCCAGGTGACTTGCTCAGGTGTAAGTAGCAGGGTCAGGATCTGAATCCACGTCTCCAGCACCAAGTACGGTATTTAACCCCCCAGGCTGCACGATCTGTGTCCCTTGGCCAATGTCGTCTCCCTCCTGGGGCTGGGAAAGTAGGGAGAAAATAGGTGGAGAAAGGGCTCCTGGGGAGGTGAGGTGGAGAGATGTGGGAAGAGGGCAGACGAGGCTGGGAACAGGCCACCCGGGCTGAGCTGCTCTGCTTCCCCCTCAGAATGGTGTTTGTGCTGCACCAGGCCGGGCCCCCGCACAGCCATGGGTCTAGGGGGGCGGAGTATGCACCGCTGGAGGAGGGGCCGGGGGAGCCCCTGCCCCTCGGGAACACCAGCGTCCGGGCAGCCTTTGTGCATGTGCTGGGGGACCTCCTGCAGAGCCTTGGGGTACTGGCCGCCTCTGTCCTCATCTACTTCAAGGTACTGTGTACACAGGCCTGCCCCAGGCTTCCTCCCCCAGCTCCACACCCCGGCCCCCTCCTTGCACCCTCGGCCTCCCTCCCCGCCTCCAGCTCCCAGCTCCCCAGAACTCCCTGGGGCATGGTCCCATTCCCCTCAGCAGGGCTCCCAGGAGCCTCTCAGGTCCTGTTTGTCCCAGACACCCCTAGGTCTTCCTCTGGAGGGTTCCTCTTTCCTGGGCTTAGAGGTCTCTTTCTTTACAGCCTCAGTACAAGGCAGCAGACCCCATCAGCACCTTCCTCTTCTCCATCTGTGCCCTTGGATCCACGGCTCCCACCCTCCGAGATGTTCTTCGTGTCCTCATGGAAGGTAAATCAGATGCCACTTCTCCCCACCCGGGGCCCTCTCTGACCTCACTCCAGCTCGGAGCCACCTCTTTTCTCTCAAGAGAGTGTCAGGAGAAGGCCTGGGTCCTGGGGTCTATTGCTGGAAGGAGATTCAGGCACAGGGTGAATTGTGGAGGTTAATGCTGAGCAGTTACAGGATGGGGGAGGTAGAGTCTGGTGAGGGGCCGCCCTTGGGCAGGAGCGGCCTTGGCAGTAAGGCGTGGCTGGTGCTGCTTGCAGGATCCCCCCGAAGTGTGGGCTTTGAGCCCGTGCGGGACACACTGTTGTCAGTGCCAGGAGTCCGGGCAATTCATGAGCTGCACCTGTGGTCCCTTACGCTTACTTACCATGTTGTCTCCGCACACCTGGCCATTGGTGAGTCCACACTGGCCCTAGCCAGTTACCTCCTAGAAATGTTTTCCCCCCACCCCCCACCCCCGCCCCTGCCCCCCCTTCCAAACCTAGGAAGATAGACTGAATTGCTGGGATTGCAATTCCAGCTCTCTTTCTTGATCTGTCTCTGACACACATGTGCATGTTGGAGACAAGGCACCCTGGGCAGGGTGTTCTGGTGGGGGTGGGGATCGCCCTCTCTGAAGTAGTGCAGAGAACCAGCAACCCTTTAAAAGATCACTAGTACCAACAGGTCGAGCAACGGGGCACAGTTAGGTAAGTGGTGACCGTGACGTATGACGGAACTATTCAAACTGATGATGATGAACACTGTGTGGCAACTAGGAAAAATGTTTATGGTATAATGCTAAGAGAAAAAAGCTGAATGTAAAATTATATCTACATTATGATTCAACTATTAAAAATATATATGGTGACTCACAAGCTGACAAAGGATTTTTGAGTTTCTTCCAGATGCAAGAAGCAATCAGAGACATGCAATTTGGATGCCAAAAATATTATACTTTGTGGGATAGTTGATGGTAACTCTAGAGGGACAATGGGAGAAAATATTTAACATCTGGATTGTCTTGGAGAATCGGGTGCTGTGGCTGCTGAAACATACAGCTGTATATGGATAGTCAAAGAGCAGAAGAGAATAGAAAAATAAGAATAGTCTGGCGTGTTAGCGTGGTGGCGTGGTTGATTAGGGGGTGAGTCTCCAACCTTTTCTTTGGCGTTTTATGCTGTTCATACAATACAGAAAGAAAATAAAGCTCCTCACTCAAGCCTGGCTTTAATGCTGTGCAAGCCATAGGGTCCCCATGCACCGGTCCTTATCTTGGCCCCTGCCTGGTTCCCAACTCCCCTGGGAACCTGCTGCCTCTTATCACTCTCCCACAGACTCCACGGCTGACCCTGAAGCTGTCCTGGCTGAAGCCACAGCCCAGCTCCACTCCCGCTTTGGATTCTCCAGCTGCACCCTGCAGGTTGAGCAGTACCAGCCCGAGATGGCCCAGTGCCTGCGCTGCCGGGACCCCCCCCAAGCCTGAGCCGAGGCCCCACCCCCACCCGGCTCAGGCCCGGACTCTCAGTACCTGCCTCCCCGCTCTTGCAGAAGGGACAGAGCTGGGCCCGTACCCCTTCCTCTCTCCCTCCTTCCACCTGCCCACTCCCTAGCCCCCAGCCCCGGTGGGCAAGACCAAAGTGTGGGGGGTGGTGGGGGAGGCAGGGTTCAGGCTGAACGGGAATCAGTCGGTGGGGCTGTGTAGAAGCCCCTTGGTCCCCCCTCCCTGTGGTTTGGGGAGCACAAGCGTCCTTTCCATGCAGTTCATTTGTCTGTGTGGCAGGCTGGCTGTCTGGCTGGGGGCATCTGCCTATCTGTGTGCTGTTGGTGTGCCTATGCCTGGGGGAGGTCAGCAGGGGCCCCCTCCCCACATAGCCCTCGCTCTGTCTATGCAGGAGCCCCAAAGCCCGCACTTCGTGTGTTCGAGCCCTGTGGTTTTGTCTCAGTGTGTGTGTGTGTGTGTGTGTGTGTGTGTGTGTTTCTTGGTGCTGTGGCCCGTGTGTCTCTGTGCCTATGTGGCTGTGCTATGGTCTGAGTCCGCACCATCCATGTGTCCTTTTCGGGGTCTGTCTGTCCATGCCTCTGTTGGTGCTGTGCCCTCGGCTATCCCAGAGAGAGGGAGGACGACTCCGCCGCAGCTCCGCCCAATAAACTTGTGTCTAACTGCCGCTTTCAGTCCCTGTACTGACTCCTCAGGAGGGGGACAGAGTCCCGCAGCCAGAGTGACCTTCCACAGCCCTCCTACCTCCTACCCAGCCCCTCCACCTTCTCTACCCTCCAGTATCCATTCCCGTGTGGGCCAAAACCCACCAGTCCCTTTATTCCCGTCCCCTACTCCACAGCCTGGGTCTCTGGCTCAGGGAGAGCTCCCACATGCCCTGGGCTTGGTTGCAGGAGAAAGTTGGAAGGCAGGGAGCCAAGGGATCCTGGAGAGTCATTCCTAGAGACTCCTGCAGGCCATCGTGGCCTCGGGCTGGTCAGAGGGAAGCCTAGTCCCGTTGGGGGAGAGCGGTTGCACCACATGCCGTTGTGGGCCTGGTTCCCAAGCTGCGGAAGGTGTTAGGGGGAGGGTTCCAACCCTGGCTGACAGCAGCCAACCCCGAGGCCAGTTTTGGCCTGCAGACGCCAAGGACCTCTTTTACCATTATTTCCCCTTTGCCTTAAAGTATCGTGTATTTTGACAGATTTAGTCTTTATAAGCCAAACTTAAAGGATTATCGTTACTATTCAGGGATCCCTTAAACTTAAGGGATTGTGGATTTTCTCTTTTAAGAACTCAAACTCTTCGTGCTTTGATTTTAGAGCTAGTGCTTTGGATCAGCAGGAGTTCACGGGCCTTGCCACCCTAGATGGATACAATTCCAGCCTGAAGCAAAGACGCTGAGCATTTTCATTAGCCTGTGCATACTTCTGCAAGGCTTTCCTCTGCATAATGGAAATAATCTTTATCATAAAATGATATTTTAAAAAGTATTATAAATGCAATATATGCTTGCTTTAAGAGTCCAACAAAGGAAAAGTGTATAAAGTAGAGAGTAAGTGTTTCCCCTTACTACTCCCAGGGGTAACTGCTATTCACAGTTTGGAGTCTCTCTGCCCATATTTTTATGTATGTCCAAACAGTTCTATATAATAACATAGATGGGATCACTTTATAGGTAAGATCATGTAACCTGTTTGGTCTTTTTTTAAAGATTTTATTTATTTATTGGAGAGAGAGAGAGACACAGCGAGAGAGGGAACACAAGCAGGGCGAGTGGGAGAGAGAGAAGCAGGCTTCCCACTGAGCAGGGAGCCCGATGCGGGGCTCGATCCCAGGATCCCCGGGATCATGACCTGAGCCGAAGGCAGACGCTTAATGACTGAGCCACCCAGGCGCCCCATGTAACCTGTTTTTATGATTCAACCATACATCCTGGATGCATCTTCCCATGTCAATACACATAGATCTCATTGCTCTGTGTAAGGTGAGGCTTTTGGACTCACGGAAAATAGGCCTCCCTACTCTGGTCTCCAGCTGCACTCCCCTCCCCCGCAGGCTGGGTGAGTCTCGGCTGGCTGGCTGGCTGGCTGGCTGGCCTCAGTCGAGTCAGGCGTGGGAGGCTGGGCTGAGGTGAAGGGCTGACAGTCCATCACACTCAGTGTGCTGAGGCCGCCCCAGCTGCTCTCCATGCTTTGCTAGTTCCTGATACTTTCTCATTTTACGACTCATTGATTATCGGCCCCAAGTGACAGGATGGGGGTTGGGAAGAGGGAGGAAATGGAGGATGGGGAAAATGAGGATGAGATTTTTCACCCTATGACCAGCCTGAAGCTGCAGCCCACTCTTTATCACAATGCTGGGTCCCTTTGCAGGGGAGGGAACACAGTGTTCAGGGCGGAATGAGACCTCACAAAGATGCAGTCCATCTCCGCCCCACACTCTGGCAAGAGGAGGAAGCGGAAGCTAAGGCTCAGAGAAGGAAAATGACTTCCCCAAGGTCACCCAGCAGGTGACAGGGGCAAGAGCACAGCCAGGGTTGTCACTCCCACTCAGGCCCCTTGGAAGCTCGGGTCCAGTTGAATTTCTCAGGAAACCTTTGTTCAGCTTTTTCAGCAACCTGCTGCCCCTGGCACAGGAGGTCCTGGGGCTCTGGACTCAGGCTTCTGGGTTCTGCCGTGGCCTTCTATTAATACACTGGTCTCTTTAACCTCTCTGCCTTCCTGCTTTCCTAATTATAAAAAGAAGGATCACATAGTACGATGGGTTTGAATGTGTCCGGTAAATAGAGGGCATGTAGGAATAGCTTCTCTTGGGTGGAATCCAGGATGCAGGGGAGAGCTTTCAGGGGACCAGGATGATCCAGCACCCGGCAGGGACAGGGGCCCACATTTACTGAGCTTACACTGGTGCAAGGCACCCTAGACGGTTTTACCAGCACTTTACAGATGGAGAAACTAAGGCATACCTGCCCAAGGTCATGCAGCTAATAACTGTCAGGATTGAGATGCAGATTCAGTTCTGGCTGCTCTAAACCTCCACCCTTTTTACATACCCCCCCACCCCCACGCCCTTCCACCCATCTCCCAGCTTCAGGCTTTGCTCAGTCAGGGACTGGGAAGGACAGAAGGATCAGGAGCATTCTCCCTCATTCATACAGAGCTCTCCGGGGAGTTCAGGAAATCCTTATCTGCAGGAGCTGCCCGCATCCCCCCCATTATCTCCCAACCCACCTCCACTTGCTTATCCAGAAGCTCCTTTCCTCTTGCTGCCCTTCCCTGATGATAAACTATGTGGTGGAGGGTGAGGTGAGGAGAAAGGGCCAGCGGGGAGGGGATGGAAGGGAAGGCCAGAGCAAGAGCAAAGCAGGGGAAGGGCCCATCCATCAGCCCAGCCCTGGCAGCTCTTTACACAGCCGGTTAGCCAGGTGATGGGAGGGGAGAGGGCCGCCTGTGAGGCAGATAGGGACCAGAGAAAGATGGGGTGGACGGGGGGAGCGAGGGACAGGCCGGTCATGCTGAGATGCAGTTGTCGGAGGGTTCGAGAGAGACGTGAGACCGAGGAGCAGACAGAAAAGCCAGAAGAGGGGTGTTTGGCTACGGGAAGGGGGCGTGGGAACATCCGGGCAGAAGGGCAGGCCTCGCCCCCTCGCTGTGGGGCTCACCTAGGGCCAGCTAGCCGGGGCGGGGCTGACCCTCCGAGTCCGGGTCCAAGGGCGAGACCTGAAGACCCAGCGGACCAGGGTAACACCTGTCTGGGGCCAGGAGGAAGCACAGGGTGATAAATTGGTGTCCTCCTCCTTCTGGTGACCCTGCTGCCTTTTCAGGAACTTCAGTGAGCTGGGAGCCCGTCCGGGCCGCCTTTAGCCAGACCGTCCGAGGGGGAGCAGCGCCCCCCTGAGGCCCACGCCATGATAGCAGCAGAGGCGGCCCGAGGCTCCGGAGGATAGCTCCGGACCGAGGCTGGGTGGGAAGAGCCCTCGCCCTGTTCCTGGCAGATTCCCCCCACCCCTGTGTTGAACTGCATTTAGGGAGTTCCCTTTGTACTTGAAGGACTCTTTGTCCCTAACTCTCGGCGTTCCCAGGGCCTCCCCGTCCCTGGTTTGAGCCCCAGGGCCATCCCATCACCACCTGGCCAACACCTTCCAAGGGGTGATGGGCAGTGGGGCAGAGTCTGAGCCGATCATAAATGGTCCTACAAAGTGGGCCCTGTTGCTAGGACCAGCCGGAGAAAGTGGGCGGCGAGATCGCGCAGGAAGGAGGGGCCCAGGGTGGCCAGAGCCTGTGCCTCTCTCCTTCAGCCCCGCACTCCCTGCCCTCTCTCTGCCCCAGGGCCCCTCACGGCTCTCTGGCTACAGCATCCTGAAGCCCTGGGAAGCAGCCCCCTCTGGGCCTGCAGAAGCTCACCCGAGAACGGGTCTCCTCCCTGTCAGGGCTGACCCTCTGCACTAGGCACCAGCGTAGAGGCCATGGTGGCCACCCCAGGAAGGGCACATCTCATGGCCGCTCGTGGGCCATTCCCCTCCTCCCCTCCTGAGCCAGAACTTCCACTCCCTGTGGGAGACTTCCTGGTCAATTCCCAAGTGGGTGCCTCAGGACGGGAGAGAAGGCAAGTGGGGCCATCAACACCGTCTCCCACCCTAGCTTAGTACTATGCTCCTAGGGGGAGGCTGTAGGTTCCTTGAACAAGCCAGTTTCCATTCTTAAAGGGAAACAAAAGCTTCCCAGAATAGAGCAGGAAAGCACTGTGTAGGGGGCTTCCAGGTGCACCCCTTCTGAGTTTTTGTCTCCAGTTTGGTGCTGTGCCCATGGCACCTGGTCCCAGGGATTTCTGCCTGACTTTCTGACCCAAACAGTCTGAACATTCAATCCCACTCTTGTTCTCTTTGGCTCAACCAAGACAGACTATAAATTTTAAAAGGACTGGAGCCAAAAACCTAAGGAGAAACAAAATGGAACCAAACCCAGGAAAGACAAGACAGAGCTCACCAAAACAAGCAGGTTTCAGGCCCTACACTAGCAAACTTGCTTTTCCTTGGCCCAGAGATCGCCTCCCTGTTCCGCTCCATCCTGCCCACCTGCTGCACCAGAGCAGGGTTCAGTTCAGGACTCGGTCACACAGGACTTCTGGGAAGCACAGGGATGGGGTGGGATTGCTCTGCAAATCACACACCCCTGGAGGGAAGAAGGCACTGCTTTCCGCATGTTTGCCTGACACTTAGTAGACACTCAATGATAACTGTTGGTGAAGGAATGAGTGGATGAAAAGATGGTAAACGAATGGGCGTGGGGTCATATAAAGCCTATAAAGTGCCATCTTTTTTTTTTCTTTTAAGATTTTATTTATTTATCAGAGAGAGAGCACAAGTAGGGGGAGCTGCAGGCAGAGGGAGAAGCAGGCTCCCCACTGAACAGGGAGACCGATATGGGACTCAATCCTGGGACCCTGGGATCATGACCTGAGCAGAAGGCAGAAGCCCAACCAAATGAGCCACCTAGGCGTCCCAAGTGCCATCTTTTCCTTTGAGATTTTATTTTTAAGTAAACTCTACACCCAGCGTGGGGCTCGAACTTACAACTCCCAAATCAAGAGTCGCATGCTCTACAGACTGAGCCAGCCAGGCGCCCCTATAAAGTGCCATCTGAGTCCTCAGGCTCCCAACCATAGGCCAAGGAGCCAGCGCCTTACAAGCTGACTCTCCAGGGCAGATCTGCAGCAGCATTTGGTGGTAACTAACCCGGTGCCTCTCTAGGAGGAAGTAATCAATATTGCCAGAGTCCCTCACGGTGGGTGACACGCCTCTCCCCTGGTCTTGCCCTGCACATTGCTTCCCCACCCCTACCACAAGCTCACGATGTCCGTCTTCCCGTTGAACCCCACTCGGTGACCCTTTTATGACTCTCCTGAGGATTCATCACAGCTTTCCCAGCCTTTTCAGGACTCTCTCTGGTCCTAATGCCACACCCCTTGCCTCTTGGCAAATGACCTCAACTTCTAGACCACCAGTCCCTCACGAAGCCCATGAAATGTGGTGTCTATCTTACAGCCACAAAGCATCAGAGTAACTACCATGACCAAGTCCCTGCCTCAGACTTCATTCTCTTTGACCTACTGCAGGATCTCAGCTGCTGATACCTCACCCCAGACGTCACACACCTGCAACTCTGGGACTCCTGGAGGGCTTTCTTCTGAGTTCTCCGCCCCTTTCCGAGATTCTGCTCATTTCTCCTTGCTCTCATTCTCCTGGTGAACTAATACAGAGGTACATATTTAAAGAGCTTCGATTACCTTTATTTATTTTTGTTTTATTTGTGAGAAGGGGGAGAGAGAGTGAGAACACATGAGCAGGGGGCAGGGGCAGAGAGGCAGAGGGAGAAGCAGACTCCCCACTGAGCAGGGAACCCAAGGTGGGGCTCAATTCCTGGATCCTGGGATCATGACCTGAGCTGAAGGCAGATGCTTAACCGACTGAGCCACCCAGGCGCCCCCTTTAATTACCTTTATGTTAATGATTCAGTCAACAAATGTTTACTGAGCCCCTGCTATGGGCTCAATACTTTTGGTGCTTGGGATATATTAGTGAGTAATGTCCCTTATGTAATCACATATTTATCTTCGTCGCAGGTTGCCCTAACTCCCTAGCCTCATTATCTACATGACATCTCCATATATGCCCTACAGCAGCTGAAAAGTATCATGCCCAAACAGAATTCGTCCTTCCCTCTCCCAAACTGGCTCACTGAGCTGCATCAGTCCTCCTTCTCCCAATCTCAAGGTCCCATGCCATGGAGTCATTTTTTAGTCTTTCCTATCCTTAGTATTTTCACATTTCCTAACATCCATTCCTGCCTCTTAGTCCAGACCCTTTTCATCCATCACCTGCATTTAGTGCAGCAGTGTCCTAATTGGCTTCCCTGATGGTGGAATGGCTCCCATCCCCCATCTCTTCCATATGCTGCTGCCAGGTTAGTCTTCCCCGTTCCCCATGCGCTCACTTCTGGCACTCATTGTCTGCTCCACACCTCCACCAGCCCATGTCTCCCCCCCCAACCCCGCCCCCACCGTCCATGGGATATTGGGATATGTCTACGGGATATCGGGATATCACTACAGAATTACAGACACCTACCAGTGTTACACTGGGAACTCCCAACTCTGCCCTTTCCGCTAAAGCCCGAAGTTGCACCGACTTGCACGGTGGCAGCTCGTTAATAGTAACATGTGGGAATAGGACGAAAGTGGCCAAGTTCCAAGGGGAATGCCTACTTTGAGATTTTCTTCTTCACAAGCGTAGACAGTGAAGAGCTGGGGAAAATGCCTTTGCAATGATAATAAGGGAACACATTAGGTCAGACCTCTTTTCACAGAGGGGTATATCTAAAGGGTTCATCCAAAAGTAAAAGTAAAAAAGAATGTTAATATTTGTAAAGTGCTAGAACAGGGCTTGGCACATACTTAGAGCTATGTTAACTTAAAAAAATAGATCAAATTGCTTAAGTATTCAGGAGGAAAGGAGACCAGAAAACTTTTTTTTTTTAAGCTCTTTATAGTTAATGACAACCATATGGAGCGTATGAGCTTGTTTCTCAATGGGTGTGGAACAACCTTAGATACAGACATTTTGGTTAAAGCACTGTTTTTATTTCTTGCGGATAGCTTCATTTATTTACCAAGGTACTGAGATCTCATTTCTGGTTGTAGGGGAAAGAAGTTTATTCAACTTAGAGCTGTGTTATGATTAGGAGAGCCAAAGAAAGGAACAGAGCAGGAACACCTCCCACCACTTAGCAACTGAGTAGAATGTGTGTGCTGGTTGGCAGCAAACGCTGCTTCCACTTGAGGACTAGGCTCTCCGAGTTCTGTGGGAATCTGTGTGTGACAGATTCCCAGGTACTTGGGAAAATAATCCCTTGACTTGTTTGAATAACCTCAGAAGGGTAACTGAAGCTCTAGAAAGGAGAAGCCTTCTATAAGTGGTCCTCTTTTCCAGCCAACAAAGTTCTCTGGGCCCCCGAGGGAGAACTTGTCAGGGTCAGGGTCCAGGAAGCCTAGAAGGGTTAACATTAGCAGGGCAGGAGAGGTCTCAGCTCTCCAGGAGCAGATGGCTTTATACCTAGTCCCACCCTTCTTCCAACAGTACCTGCGGCTATGAATTCCTGTTTCTGTTGGAACGCACACCCAAACCTCTTGGTCTGGTCTGTCGCTCTGAACCCCAACAGTACAAAGCAGGGGCGCTCAGCTGGGTCTGGGTGTAGAGCCCCTCAGTGCTGCAGACACAGGATTCCCACTCCTGTGTTCAAGCTGTGCTAGCAGTAAGATTCTCCTCCCATCCAACCTGCCTGAGCCTGTCCTTTCCTTGGGCAACAGCCCAAATCCCATTCCACAGACAAGGTCCAGGTTTGTGCTGATCTCTCTTCTGAAACCTGGCTCCCCAGATACCTTAGACTTGTTCTCTGCTTGTTCAGATTTGTGTGGCTTTTCTCTCACCCTGGTTTTGGATGCCCCTTAAAGCTGGAGATGATGTTTTCCTTTTCGTTTTACTAGAAAGATGGGTTTGAAGTCAAGCGGTCCTGTATATGAATCTTAGCTATGTGATGTTGGGTAAGCCACCCAGTAACTTTTCTGAGCCAGTTTTTGCATCAGTAAAATGGTTAGAAAGCTGATATAAGTTTACATGAGAATATGTGAAGGTTTGTGCTCACATCGTTTTCAGAAAACGAGTTCCTTCTTTCCTATCCTTGTAACACGCTAATAGTTCTGTGGCTTCTTCCTGAGTGATGCTGGTGCAGTCTGGACCATCCTGAGCCAGCATGTGGCAGTCCAATCTGTAGAAGTCACTGAATGCCTTACCAGTTAAGAAGCCTCAAATGATCCTGTTCATTCTTGTACTCCCATTACACATGGTGCTTTGTACTCGGTGTGGAGGCGGGGGTGGTAAGTAAAGTCTGCTGGATCAAGAAATTTCTTTAATGCTACTAAAGTTCATGGAACGGAATGGAAAAGCTCACATACTTTGTATGATCCACAGAAGCCCTGACCTGCAAAGACACATGAGCTACTGCACCCCAGTCTCCAATCCCAGGGTTTCCAAGCCAAGCGCTCTTCAGCCCTCCACGGTCTCCGAAAGTCCAGTGTCAGCCAGAGGCTCCCAAGGAGAGTAGGTGGGAGGAGCTCCTAACAGTGACGGCAGATGAACTCCAAGGCCACCTCAGCCACTGAAGGAGAGGACTAAACACACAGACGGGAGAAGAATAAAGGCCTCACCAGGCAGGACCCTGTAACTCGTATCAGAATTTTGAGTGCAAATTGAGGAAAGACGGCTGCACAGGGACCCGGGCAGCGCAGGACCCAGAGAGCACCAACACAAAAGCACAGTCCAGCTCAGACCCCGAAGAGCCACGGCTCTGAAAATGCAGCCAGAGCGAGGGCCCGCCCAGCAAGGCTGCTCTTAGATTTGATAAACTGTTCTCAATTTCCAGAAGAAAGCCCTGCCCATGACATCTGGCATCCTATGCTGAAGCCAGGATACATGCGAGGAAGCAGGCACTTACAAGCAGCTTAGCTATTTATTTAGTCAGTAGAAAAATGACTTTACAGGTTTGCGGTGCAGTAAGGGAGACGGGGCCCCACTCTCATGCTAGCGCACTCCGGTCCAGTCCGGTGCCTGGCGCACGGTCTGCAGGTGCGCCTGTGAGCACATGAGCTATCTGGATGCCCCAGAGCATCTCCTAAGTGTGCTGCCCCCGTGGGGGGCACCGATTTCGGGCCCAGCGGCTAGGCCTGACAAGAGTCTGAGGAGCCAAGCCCTAGAAGCGGCCCAGCACAGTGGCTAAGAGAGCCATGCGTATGTACATGCCGTTCTCGGCCTGGCGGAAGTAGGCTGCTCGGGGATCCGAGTCCACCTCCACGCTGCAAGAGAAGGAAAACGGTTGGCACACAGCCCCCAAGGCCTGTCTGGAACCAGGTGCCCTCCCACAGCCAGCCCCCAGCATAGCCTCCACTTTGAAGCCGTGTCACCTTATCTCATTGACTCGAGGCATTGGGTGCATCACCACCATCTTCTTCTTGGCCCGCGTCATGATGTGGGGAGTGAGGATGAACTGGCCAAAGCACTGTGAGGCGACAGGGGCCCTGTCAGCACCTCAGGGCTGGGGTGGCCGTGCAGCCACAAGCCTGGGATCCTCCAGGGTCCCCTCCTCACCCACACTCAGTTATCACGACCAAGAGGCCCAATCAAGCTCCTGGGGCCCCGCCTTCCCAGCCACTAGTCTGGATGCCCCGCAGCTCCAGCCCTGGCCTCCCCTCCACCGTGGCACTCACAGCTTCATACTCCTGGGTAGAGTCGAAGCGTTCCTTCTGGATTCGAGTCATGTAGAGCACATCAGTGTCGGGCAGTGCTTCCTCAATGCTCTCAAATTCCTCCTGGAGGGCGAGGTCGAGCCAGAGTGCATGCAGTGCCGGGCCCTCACTGCCCAACCACATGCCCCGTGGCCTCCCAGGGTCTCACCTGCTTGGTGCCACGGGCCGCCACAAAGGCCCGCACGTTGGGTGGCATGCGCAGGCTGGGAGGGGCCACATAGCGCAGGCTGACACGGTACTGGGTGAGCAGGCAGGCCAGAGAGTGCACGGTGCGCCCATGCTTCAGATCCCCCACCATTGTGATCTAGGGGAGGAACGCGATCACCAAGAGGGCCCCCAGACTGAACACCTGCACCCCCGTTTCACAGCTTGCAGTCTCAGGAGCAGGACGGAGGCTTCCCTGCTGCAGCATGCCTCGGAGCAGAGACGGTTCTTCCCAACGGCCTCCCTCTCCAGACCTTCCCCAAGCAGGCCTCCAAGCCCTGCCACGACCCTCACCGTCATGCCATTGACAGTCCCAAGCTCTTCCCGGATGGTGAAGATGTCCAGC
The DNA here is from genome assembly GCF_029215605.1 of Mirounga angustirostris. Classification (NCBI taxonomy): domain Eukaryota; kingdom Metazoa; phylum Chordata; class Mammalia; order Carnivora; family Phocidae; genus Mirounga; species Mirounga angustirostris. The sequence continues at coordinate 21,506,663 of NW_026991718.1, read as the reverse complement.
AGGGCCTGGGTGGGATGCTCTCCGACCCCATCCCCAGCGTTAATCACTGGCCTCCGGCAGTGCTTGGCTGCCAGCTGCGAAAACAAGGAGAGCCCTGTCTTCTGCAACTCAGTGGCCCCCACTCCCGGCCTGAGTCCCACTCTTCCTGGGTCCCCTTCCCCGTCCGGCCCAACCAGACACTCACAGTCATGTCCCTGGATCCACCCTACTCCCCCGTCCCAGTGCGCTGCTGGCCTCACCTCCACCGCTCCAGGTTGGGGATGCCGAAGCACGACGACGTCGGCGTAGCAGCTCATGGTCTGCACGGAGTCAGCCAGGGATTCGCCCTTCTGGACCGAAGATGTGGCTTCCGAGAAGCTGAGCACAGCACCCCCAAGCCGGGCCATGGCCGCGGCAAAGGAGCTGCTGGTCCGCGTGCTCACCTCGTAGAACATGGAGGCCATCACCTTCCCCTGGCAGGAAGGCAAGATTTGATGTAAATGTGGGTGCTCATCTTGGGGAAAGCACGGCTGCGGCTTGCTTCCCCCACTTACACAGGAGAGGTACTGAGAGAACCCCTCCCCTCCCCTGGTTTGCGGCCCCTCCCCGCAAACCTCCTCGTGACCTGTCCTGACCTTGACGTTTCCATTAGTGTCACACGGAGCTAAAGGCTCCGCTTCCAACAAAACCATGGGTAAGTATCTGAACCAGATACTTGTTCTCTGGGGGAGAAGGAAATACCCCAGTTCTGTCCCATGAATCCACCTGCATAGACCAAGTGACCAGATTAAGTAAGCTGATACACTGGTGCTCAGGGCCTTGTAAGTCAGCTAACTACTGGTCAGAGGAGAGCAAACGTGGGGGTTGGGGGGCCTAGGGCAGCCGGACCTTCCAGAGTAGAGAAGGCGGAGTAACTTATAGTGGAGGGTTTAAACTCACAGGAAGGGACCTATGGCAGGAGAGGGAGATCCCTCTGATCGCTGCAGAGCCCTGCTGACAGGGTCCTGGACCCATAACCCACAGCCCTGACCCTGACCTTGAGTATGTCGAGGCTCCGCTCCTTCTGTACCATCATACGCAGCGTGTGTGCCACATTGAACAGGTGAGACATCTAAGAAAGATCCCCAAGTCAGCTGGAAAGGCGGTGGCCCCCAGAGGTCCTAGCCCCAACTTTCCAGATTCTCAAAGCTCTGGGTGTCCCCATCCGCTCTCCCCCAGGCACCTGATCCTTGGTGAATTGCTGGACAGACAGGATATGTTGACCCACTAATGAGTGCAGCAGGGGTGAGGTCTGGGGGTGCAGCAGGCCAGGGGTCCCCAGGTTCTGGGGTGACGCCTGTCTGGGTACTGGTGGTGGAGGGTAGCAGGTGCCATCGAGAGTTCCCATCAGCTCTGCAGTGAGGGACGGGGCAGAAGAGGTGGGTCAGAGGGTTCCTCCTACACAAGCCAGATGAGACAGGTCCCCGAGGTGAGCGTGTGTTCCAGGGGAGTCTCACCTGGCTCAGCTGCCTTCCGAGAGGACTTTTCCTTTGGCTCCTCAGCTACAAACAGGGCAACGGGACAGATGTAAGCCTGCAACTAAGGTCTGTGAAGAGCCTCCATTTCCCCACACTCTGGATCACAGTGTCTGTGTTAAACCAACTCACACAACAGTAGCTGTAGCAGGTTAGGGGCAAACAAGAAGGACCAGCAGCCCGGGGAACACACAAGTGACTTCCCACGGGGGCTGCTGTGTGTGAGCAGTGGTGCCCTCCCAGGGCCCTCCCAGGAGGCAAAGGGATCCTAGGCAAGGGGAACGGCCAGGCTCACACCAACCAACAACCTGGATTTACCCCACGTCCTGCTGCCCCGTGGGATCCCAGCTCCCGGGCGGAGGAACACAGCTGCCCACAACAAGAAAGGGCCGTGAGAAGCTGTGGGGTGCCTACCTCACGCTGGGCAGACTGATTTAGGCAAAGGAGAGTACAGTGGATCAGACTAGGATGAGGGGATGGCCGGAAGGACAGGGTAAGTGGACCAAAGTGACCCCCGTCCATCAGCGACACTGGGGGGGAAGAGGAGCCTGTCCCTCCCTACACATCTCTTAAGTCCAGATGGCCCCGTCCTCCACATATCACAGGACCTCCCTCTTACCTGGCAGACCTGGATCGGAGGCTCGGTGGATTCTGGGTGGCAGGTGGAAGCGGCCATCGGGAAGCCCTGGGACGGCCCGGCGGGGCCTTTCAGGCGTCTGGAGAGACACAGGTCTAGAGTTTTGAAAAGTACTGACCCAACTCTTTCTCAAGTTCAACCCCTCAAGAAAAGCCAAACTGCTCACTGTCCACAGTGAGAATGGAATGGGTCCCAGTCTCCGTCACCTCCCCCTCTGGTCCATCCTTCTGCTACACTGTCCTTGACAGAGACAGACAAACTAGTCCCATGACAGGCGCCCAGATAAATCTCTGGTTGGGTTAATAAGGGGCCTGTTTCCCCTAGTTAGGTAACCTCCTAAACTGGGAGCTGATTCTATGTTATGCAGCAGACAAAGAGGTAGGAGGTGGAAATTTTAAGTGTCAAGTGCAGAGCCTTCCACCTTCTAAACCACCAATGCAACCATCTGTGCCGTTAGCCCTGTCCCTGGCTGTACCCCCCAACATCCCCCAAAACCCCCCCACCCCCCCAGGCCCGAAGCACTGCAGATACCGTGGTTATCTCACTGGTGGCAGGGGCTGGGGGCACAAGCTGGGGAACAGCCCCCTGAGGCCACTTGCGTACATCCTGTCCATAGCCCGGGGGCACCAGGACCTGCAGACGGAAGGCAGGAGCAGACGAATAAGCAGGGGGCACAAAGCCAGACTGAGACCCTACAGGAGTGGAAGCCAGCAAAAAAAAACAAACAAAAAACAAACACCCGCCTCAGGGCAGCTGGGGGTGGTGGTGGCACCACAGAGACGTGCCAGGGCAGGAGGACAATGGGACCGAGGAAGTCACTACTGGGATGGGGCTCGCGCCACATACATACCTGCCCGTCGATATAGGCCACCTCCCCTCGTAGGACCACACGGCGGACGGTGCCCTTCACCTTCTGCCCTTCAAAGGGTGTCCAGTGGGCCTTGGAGAAGGGCATGTGGCTGGGGATGGTCCATTCGTGCTCCAGATCCACCTGCCCAGAGACACGGGTTATGCGAGGGTAGGGCCACACCATGGAACAGAGCCGCAGGCTGCAGAGTGCATCGCCGCCCCGCCCCCCGCCAGGCCCACGTGCCCACACCTCCACGTAGGTGTCCTCCTGAGGGGGCAGGTGGAAGATCCGGCGGGGATTGTGGTGCAGCCGCTGCAGCAGGTCATCCAGACTGAGCCGGCCCTCGCTGACTGCCGTCAGCAGCAGTGGGAGCATGGTCTCCAGCCCCGGGAAGCCGGGGGGAGGCCTGGGCCCACACTTCTCCTCCAAGGTGTGGGGGGCTGGGAGGGAAGAGAGCAGCCCCGTCAGGCCCGATCACCTCCCCATCTGGGAAGTCACACAGGCCACCAGGACTGCACTGCCTCCCTAGCCCCGATGCTCATCTCTTCAGGTTACGTGGCAAACAGTTGTAAACTGGGGCGGCTGCCATCATTTGGGGACCAGCAGCACCTGTCACAGCCCAGGTGCTGAAGGACCAGCAGAAGGACCCACCTTCTCTTATTTATAATTTTACTCATGTGCTCATCAGTTCCTTTGGGGAGTATTTATCGAGCACCTGTCACAGCCCAGGTGCTGTGCTACACAGATCAAGTCCCAGTCCTCACGGAGCCTAGAGGCCCTGAGGTGGGGTGCGAGCCCTGCTGGGCAGAGATACACTGTGGGGCCTCTCACCATGGTCTGAGGCAAAGCAGTCGATGACAGCCATGTTCTCCCACAGGGCCTCCACGTCCTGGTGGGAGCCAAGCTCGGGCCGGACCTCGCCCTTCCCCGGCCCCAGGCGCTCCAGGTCATCGTGGCTCAGAAACAGATGGTGGGGCGCCACTTCACAGGTTACTGGCAGCCCCCGTGCCTTGGCGGCTTTAATCAGCAGGATCTGGGGTGGGCGGAGAGCGGGGAGATCTAGAGGAGGCCTCCCTCGTGCCCTGCCCCGCAAGGTCTCCGCATCCAAGCTCCCCTCCAGGAAAGTTACGGGGCAGGCAGGCGGAGGGTGCTGGCTCCACACTCCCCGCCCCCTCGTACCCAAGCAGGAAGGGCACCGGGACCTCTGGTGTACTCTCACCTCCTCCTTCCGGGCCACGTGACATATGTGCACTGAGCGCTGGGTCAGCTGGGCCACCATGAGGATGGCAGCCACACTCTGCCGCTCTGCGTGGGCCACGATGGGGAGGTGGGAGGGCCACGTCTCAAAGTGCTGGGGACAGAAAGAATTTAGTAGGGAGCGTGCAGAGCTCTCACGGAGCTCTTGACACTTCACTGCTGTTATCCAACTCTACGGGGTCCTCAAGCCAGGACGCACTAACTGGCTGCCTCCTCCCACAGGCCCGCTCCCTACCTCCATCCACTGGGCCACATTGTCCAGCCGAAGCTCAGAGAAGGTCTCGTTGAGGTAGAGCTTTAGCCCAGCAGCAGACCCGGCCACAGCACCCAGGGTCCCTGCGTTTTCCAACGAGGCTCCAAGAAATAAGGCAAAGTCACAGCGGGCACCAGCCTCTGCCAGCTGGAGAGGGTACACAGGAGACAAGGCCTTCTGGCATCCGTGCCGGCCTGGCACCAGGGGCCTGCGCCCCCGCACTTCTGCGAGGGGCAGGGGGAGGAGGGGTCTGGGAGGCAGGCAGGGACATCTGGGTCACCGTGAAGCAGGCGTGCAGGGCTCACCTTCTGGGCCAGGGCCAGGGCCGGCGCATCAATGATGGGGGGCCGGGTATTAGGCATGGCGCACACCATCGTGACACCCCCCGCCAGGGCAGCGGCGGTGCCCGAGGCGAAGTCCTCCTTGTGTGTCCCCCCTGGTTCCCGCAGGTGCACATGGATGTCAACCAATCCTGGGAGAACACGGACGTGGCAAGATTAGAGGACGGTTCAGAGACACAAAGGACATCAAACATATGAACCGGGTGGCAGGAAAAGCAGCAGCGACTGATACGAGTGAGAGGTGGTCAGTCAGGGGCACAGTGGGTCATGAGAGGAAAGAGCTCAGTGAGAAAGAGTCTGGCCCTCCCAAAAGATGCACTCACCTGGTAGCCGCACAAGCTTTTGGGACGTCATACAGTCGACGTGCACCTTCAAAGGAGGGGCTGGCCCAATCTGGCCTAGGGCCTGCAGGTGAAAACTGCGGTCAGCTCTCATTTGAGGGCATCCCGCGAGTTGTAGGTAGGGTCTGGGCTTTCCCATAAACCAGGCTCTACCCCTCTCTACCCCCTTCTCTCTCTCTGAAGCCACAAAGCCTGGTTATTTGCATGACTCCTTCATACTGAGATTTCCCAACCCACGACCACCCACTTCTCCCTCCTGCCCCATTAACACTGGCTGCTGGCCTCCCAGCACCCAGGCCCCAGTCACCTCCACAAACAGTTTGGTGCACTTGATATCAATGATGAGGGGCACAGAGAAGTCAGCGGCCAGGCGCCGGGTACGGTAGCCCTTGGTGACAAAGGAAGAGAGACGGCGGCCTCCAGCCCCGCGCATTGACAGGTTAATCACTAGCTCAAAGTGATTCTCAGCCAGTTGCTCCAAGATGCTTCGCTGCGGTGGGCACTCACCATCCACTGCCTCCTCAAAGTGCCAGTCCACAGCTGTTACCTGCGGCCCAGAGACAAGGTCAAGGGCTAACCTGAGCCTGGCAGGAGTCAGGAAGAACAGCCTAAAGGGAGGGGAGGTGGCCCAGGAACCCATGAGGAGGAGAATGAGGACCCACAGGGTGGGGACCAGGGCTGGCTCTATTTGGTACTGGCAAAGTGTATTTCTTGACACGGAAGATATCTACTCTATGGTTACCAAGGACTCTATGCGGTATGAGCCCACACTTATACACAGAGAAATAATATTCTGGAAGAAAATATACCAGAACATTAACAGTGGTAAAGAAACCGTAGGAGACTTTTTCCCTTGCTTTTCCGTATATTCTATTTGCTCTACGTGGAATACACAGGACCTGTGCAATGACAGTAAAAGCAGGGGAAGACAGAATTCTCTGGTACAACGTGGGGTAGGCTGCGGGCGCCCTGGTACCTTGACGCCGTGCTCAGTATAGAAGTCGGCGGTGCCCAGACTGGCGTAGAGGCTGTAGCCCAGGCTCTCCAGCAGCCGCACGGTGGGGAGCAGCTCACTTTTGTTCTGAACCAAGCAGAAGGAGGACGAAGTCGTGTCTCTCCCGTCTTCCACTTCAAGGTCAGCCCAGGCCCAGAGAGCCAAGGCCATCTGCCCCAGCCTCTCTGGGCAGCCCCCCAAACCCTGACGCTGGAGTCTGTACCTTATAGCTGCCAATGGTCAGCAAGATGTTCTTCTTGGGGATCTTAAAGCCAGTGCTTAGCATGGCCTTGAGGTAGGCCTCGCAGCGGCTCTCCCCAAAGCCAGCCACTTCCCCGGTGCTGGTCATCTCCACGCCCAACACCACGTCGGCACCCGCCAGGCGCGAGAACGAGAACTGAGGGACCTGAAAGAGCAGGAAGCGAGATGCCGAGCTCCTGGGCCTCAGCCAAATGGCAAGGTTAGCCTTCCCCGCCACTGCTCTATCAGTCCTCTGCTTCCCGAACATACTTTGGGTCTTCCCTCAGTTTCCACTCGTTATTCCTTTCCACAAGGCCTATTCCTTGGCCTTGGAACACTTCCTCAACAAGCTCAGTAAACCAAATATCCTGACCGTCCTTCAAGACTCAATTCAGGGGGTGCCTGGGTGGCTCAGTCGTTAAGTGTCTGCCTTCAGCTCAGGTCATGATCCCAGGGTCCTGGGATCGAGCCCCGCATCGGGCTCCTGCTTGGCGGGAAGGCTGCTTCTCCCTCTCCCACTCCCCCTGCTTGTGTCTCTGTCAAATAAATAAATAAAATCTTAAAAAAAAAAAAAAAAAGACTCAATTCAGGCACCAGCTCTCCTCCTGGGCCTTTCTAGGTCACCCCTTTTGGAAGTGGCATCTCTTGTCTGTAAACTCGTTTCGCATTTTATTCTTCTCTCTACTACGCAGGTTTATCATGGCCTGTTATAGAAGCAAGCTGTTTTTGGACCCAACTTCCCTTGCCTCCCATCACTGGAATATGAGCTCCTAAGGGACAGAGACCATCCTATCACCCTTATGGCCCAGTGATGCCTTGTCTACAATAGCTGCTTGGTTTACGTGTTGACTGACGTATTACGTGAGCGGTAAGTGAAAGCTCTCCCACTATTTGTCTCCTTGCTTGTGACTTCTAACCTCAAGGTTTCAATCCTCCGTACCTTTACCCCCACGACTCCAGAGCCAGTCATGAGCCCCACAGGTTCCACTTCTTCCCCCATGATGACCCGTGTGGCCAATGCTACTAGGTCCACACCTAGTGTCTTGGAGACGAAAGGGAAGGAGCGAGAGACACGCACGTTGCATTCGATGACTTTCAGCTGGTCGTCCTGGGGCAGAGAGGGACTAGTCAGGCCTTCCGCAGTATGGGCTTACGGATGCTATTCCACTGACCTTGACTCTTCCCCTGACTTACCACTCTGTGGGTAATCAGTCTGGAACAGGGGTCAGGGTAACTGACGGTCACAAACCCTGACAACAATGCGGGCTCTATAGCTACCACCCCTTCCCTCCAGCTTCCGGGCCTACTCTGATGAGGGCAGGAGACAGTGAGCCTCGCGGGCACTGCGGCCCCAGAGAATGAGGAGGTGCTACTCCCTTCCCTCAGTGCCCTCTTACTACCTTGGCAATGAGCTGCAGATTGAAGGGTCCCGTGACCTGCAGCTCCTGGCCCACAGCGTGCACGATGGCTTTAATCCGCTCTAGGGTTTTGGCAGTGATGTCTTGTGGTGGGGTCACCAGCGTGGCATCACCTGAATGCACACCTGCATTCTCCACGTGCTCAGAGATGGCAATGGCTGCCACCATACCATCACGGGCCACAGCATCCACGTCAATCTCCTAGCGGGGATGCGAAGGCAATGTGATACAGGGCAGGGGGGCGATTTTCTTCCCCCACTTGCCCCAGGAGGCTCCCTTCCTTTGAGAGCCTTGGTACAACCCATCCTTCCCAGTCCACTGTGCCTACAAAGTGCTGTAGGACCAGAGAGGGGAGTTTCCACCAAGGCTGAGGAGCCTGCCTTCAGAGACTTCTTTGTCTGTGGCCCTACCTTGGCCTCCTGGATGAACTTGGAGATGACCACGGGGTGCTCCTTGGAGACGGCTGCCGCACTGCTCAGGAAGCGTTCCAGGTCCCCGTCAGTGTAGGCCACATTCATAGCAGCGCCGCTCAGCACGTAGGAGGGGCGCACCACGCAGGGGTACCCCACCGTCTGGCAGAACTGGCGAGCAGACTAAGGGTGCAGCTGGGTTGGTCACACTCACCCATGACCTCATCCAGCTCCCAGCCCCCCACCAGGCCCCAGCCCACCTCTAGTTCACTGAGCTCCCTCCACTGAGGCTGGCTGATACCGATGGTGTCCAGGAGCCGAGAGAACTTGAAACGATTCTCAGCTGAGTCGATGGCTTCAGGGGAAGTGCCCAGCACGCGGCACTGTTGCCGATGCAAAGCCATGGCCATGTTGTTGGGCAGCTGCCCGCCCATGGATAGGATCACGCCTTCAGGGTTCTCTAGCTCATAGATGTCCATCACCACCTTGGTGCAAGAGGAGAATCGAGTGGAGGTGGCAAGTGGTCAGGGATCTGAGCTTTCCTGCTCACTGCTCCTCACCCTCTACCCACTTCCCCTCAAACCCCACAAGTTCCAAAGAATCTTAGGTCAGCCAGCCACTCCCATGTGACCCTGGCCACCCAGGCTAATGAGCAGTCTTCATACTCCTCTCACCTCAAAAGAGATCTCATCAAAGTAGAGTCGGTCACACATGTCATAGTCAGTACTGACTGTCTCTGGGTTGTAGTTCACCATGATGGTCTTATACCCCATCTGTGATAGAGAGGGAAATGAGATTTAGCTAAGAGGTGGGAGGAAGAACATAGAAAAACTAAGGCAAAACCCCTACTTCACCTCAGCTTTCTCTGAAATGGATGTAAGGGACACCTGCCTTGGGAGGGAAGTAGGGCCAGCCCTGTAGGTATCAGAGAAGTAGGTACAAAGTGATGGAGAAAAGACACATGCCCTGTGAGAGGCACAAGATGGCCTAAGGGGAGGGCTCCCCCCCCGACCCCCTCCACACCTCCCAAAGTCCTAAAATAAATATAAATGTAGCAATTAATAGAAAATGCCAGGATAAGTTGGGCGAAAGGCAATTGCTGGAACTGAATGGAACAGTAAAGAAAACAATATGAAAAACCTTTCGGAGCTGCCGGATGCAGCCCACGGCACACCAGTCAAATTCAACGCTGGAGCCTATTCGGTAGACGCCAGAGCCAAGGACCAGGACGTGCGGTGTTCGAAAGGTGAGGTCATGGGTGGTGCCCCAGTATGTCAGGTACAAATAATTTGTCTGGGCTGGCCACTCGGCTGCAACTGTGTCGATCTGTTTCACTGCCGGGCAGATCCCCAGTTCCTGACGCAGCTTGCGAACAGCCAGCTCTGTGCTGAAGGAGAAGGGTCAAAAACATAGCCCTGGGAGTGGGGCGTGGACTAAGTAAAGAAGTGAGATCCTGGGGCAGGGAACTGAGAGGCAAATATCCCAGGGACGAAGGTCAGAAGCCTACAAAGCTCCCTCCCAAGGGCCCCTCACTAGTACAAAGATTCTCTGCCCCACATCCTCAGCCCAAGGCCCTCACCACCACCTCTAACCTCAGAACTGCAAGGGCAATCTGCTTGTCTGAGAAGCCAAGGCGCTTGGCCTGGTGCAGCAGGTCTGGGGGCAAAGGCTGTCCACGATGCTGTTCCAGCAGCTGGGCGTGTGCTATAATCCGCTTCATCCGGTGCAAGAACCAGCGGTCGATGCGAGTGAGTTCATAGAGCCGCGCCACCGAGTAGCCAGCCCACAGAGCAGCTGCCACCACAAAGATCCGCTTGTCCGTTGGCGTCTCCAGCTCCTAATAGGGAGGGCAGGCAAACGGATATGGAAGGACTGTGGAGAGGGAGATGTCCGAATGTTACGCAAAATATTCCGAATCTACTTTTAGCATCTAAAAAGCCTGAGAGCACGAGTACCTCACTGTTTTAGGAAAGGAAGCTGTGGAAAAGGAACCAGAACCAAAGCTCTGTGATCGCAAAAACCTGTATGCAAATCTTGGCTCTGCCTCTTTCTGGCTGTGCAGAGAGTGTATTAGCAAGTTCCACAAGCTCTCTAGGCCTGTTTCATTGTCCCTGGAAACAAGAATACATCCTCCTATGATAGAGGAGACGAACCACAAAATTCTCAGCAACATGAAAACACAGCAAATGTCCAGTACCGACTGCTCTACTAGTGGTAACAAGTCCGTGGGCTGGGGGCAGAGGCGGTCCATTTCATGGGCCAGGGGAAGGGAGCCACTTACCATATCACTGACCGGCTTTACCGTGTGATCAAAGCCCACACAGTTCTCATCCACCATGCGAAGAGCCTTCTGGAAGGCCTCCTCAAAAGAACGCCCAATGCCCATGACTTCACCTGGAGGAAGAGGATGTAAGGACTGAGGGCCTGGAGCCAGGAGATGCTGCCCAGAATTTCTATGATTTAGTCAAGTCTCTGGGAGGTTCTTGGGATAAGTCCCATGGTGGTGGTATGTATGGTGTTTCATTATTGAGGAATCTTAAACGGAAGTTCCTTTACTTACAATTTTCATGTCTTGTATTTATTAGAGACCACGGAATTAAAATGCCTAAAATGGACACAGAGATACTAGAACACTACAGTTTATCACAGTGGCCCAACCCCTGACGGTTATCCGGTTATTTGCTTTATTCCTATTGTGACACTATCTGGGATCTGTCTCATCCTTTCAAACTTCTCAATAGTCTGGATAGTAAGATGATCCCACTACTCTTTGAATCCATCCAGAGGTAATCATGTTTTACAACTCTTATTTTAAAGTATTTCTTCCTGGACTTTTTTCAAATGTGTTTTACACATGGTTGTAGAATAACCATGTGTAAATAGTATGATTTCTAACCTGCTTTTTCTCTCATCATAAACTTGTTCCCACATTGCTATGTGATCTTATTACCAGCCGTTTAACTTCCCCTAGCTTTGAAGTGTTTATCCTTCTAAGTGAGCCTGTGATGTCTTTAGGGCTTTGGATTATCTCCTTAGGATAAATTTTCAGAAGTGCAGGGGCAATAGATAAAGCCTTTAATAAATATTACTTGCTTCATAGAAGTTTGTGTTTTATAATACACCGTGTAAGTTTAACCACCTTCTAAGAAATATATACAATTATTTTAAACAATTTTTGCTCAAAACAAAAATACTACCTCATTTTAAACAGATTTCGATTTACTAATAAAAGGGAACTCCCTTGTCTACAACTTTCCAGGTTTGCTTATTGATTTCCTCTTCCATAAAGTATTGTAATGTCCTCTGACAATTTACCCTAGGGTCTTCAAGTATTTCTTACCAATTATATTTTTCTATTTACAATCCTAATTGTTTCTTTAAAAGAACTTTAAAACTTTAAAATGCTAATAGTAGTGTTAGGGAAGTGGATGATAAGTGATTTTATGCAATTCCTTTGTAATATGGTTATATTATAAAAGTGTTGATTTTGGGCAAAAGAGCAACCTGCCATATTTGTATATGCATGCATAGGAAGATTCTGGAATCATATATATACCCAAATTAATCTCTGTGTGACATGATTATAGGTGACTACTCTTTTTTGGTTCAACTACATTGCTAATTTCTTAATGGTTCATGTATCTTACTTATATAATAGAAGTCACAAAAAGTTATCAAAGATCACATTCTAAGAATACTTGAATAAGACGTAAAACGTTTAAATGTCTCATCTGGGAATCAATCTTTCTCCTATTTTCAGTCCACTTCTTTTTACCAACAACTTAATTATGGCTTCATTCCCATGTTTATTATAATTTTCATATAACAGAAATTCATCTCCAGAAGGAACAACTTGGCAGTCTTGTATGATTTCTAAAAATTCCAAAATAATATCTGAGCTTACTTAGACTTGCTTGTTGAAAGGCTAGCATTGCTCTTAATGGAAATTTGGAACACAATGAAATGCTCTTATCCATAGCTGGAAGCACTGTGGTATGTGAAACGCTTGCTTTGGCTGAAATGTTTTAGAACAGTCTAGATAGAGTGACTTAAAAGGACACAGGGAAGCATGTTAACTCAATTCCAGCACATTCGACCACCGCCTGGATGTTGACCATTACACCCAGTCATTTTCACTGCTACATTTCCTTGTTTTTATGAAAAAGGTCTCAGATGTCCTGCTCTGATCTTAAACGTTGGGTTAAAAAAAAAAAAAAAAATTTGGTGATGGTGGCAGAAAGCGCCTGGAGGAGGAGATGGGCAGACGCCGGCTGCCACTGCACTGACTTGGATAGAGAAGGGTTCACAGAACAGCAGGTCTCACTTCCCCGAAGCATCAGTATTTAAATTCGCACAGAGAACAAACTGTCACTGGCATTAACAGCCTAGTGATGAGACCATGGGCAAAATGCAATGCAAGGCTGTGGGTAGAGTTTCACGAAGCCAGTCTCGCCAACAACAGGCAGCAGAGTGTGACAGAGGTGCGTGTAACTAGCGACTGGATCTAGTTTTCTGTTCTTGGCTCTACCCTCTCCTCAGCCTCATCACTTTCCTTCTGCGGGCACCTCAGTTTACTCATTTGTAAAGCGGGAGAGATGAGCTAGTCTGATGGCTATCACCCCATCCCCGAGATTCTGACACGCCCGCCATCTGGGGAGTGGAGGTGGCATGTGTGTTCTGGCACAGATTTCCAGATGCCTTTAATTCCCACTCTTGATGAAGACTACTGGATTTGAAACATCCCTGTGAGTTCTGAGAATCCCTGTTCCCAAGCTACTGCTAATAACAGCATCTGAAAGGCTATGCCAGGGAACTAACTCTATGACATTCTAGATTCTTAGGACTGCTGGGATCCCAGAGAGTAACCCGGGGAAGGGTCTCTGGGGGTGTGTCTCTCTCACCGACGCTCTTCATGCAGCTCCCAATCTTTGTGCTGACACGGAGGAACTTGCTGAGGTCCCAGCGAGGGATCTTCACCACACAATAATCCAGGCTGGGTTCAAAGGCTGCTGTTCCCCCCGTCACGGAGTTCCTGGGAGCCATCATGTGGAGGTGCCAGGACAGAGTGGGAGATGTAAAGAGTGAGCTTCCAGATAGCTTCCTCTGTCCCCACACATTCAAACCAATGTCCTCTTCATAATCCCTGTCCCATGAATGTCTTCTTCAGCTCCCCTCCCCCTCTCTGATCTTTTCCCCACCCTCGTACCTGAGCTCAGGCAGAGAGATGCCCAAAGCTAGTTTGGCTGCCACGTAGGCCAGCGGATAGCCTGTGGCTTTACTGGCCAGGGCGGAGCTGCGAGAGAGCCTGGCATTCACTTCAATGATGTAATACTGCAAAGAGAGAGAGACAGGAAGAGAGTGTTACCAGGTAACTGGCCCAGAAGGCCTACCTGAGGGAGATATCAGTAGGGCCAGAAAACAAAGCCCTCTCTGAAGGGACAGAGAGCAGAAGCACCACCCCCATCCCAGTCCAACCCTACCAGAGACAATCCTGACTTCTACTCCAAGGTCTGTAGGGTCAAAAGGCCCCAAAGTTACGGACGGGGGTCCAAGAGCTAGAATATCAGCTCCAGGGCCTAGAGTCTCACCTGCTCAGACTCAGGGTTCAAGGCATACTGCACATTGCACTCCCCAACGATTCCAAGGTGCTGGGTCACCTTGATGGCGGTCTGCCGCAATAGCTGGTATTCCCTGTCATTCAGCGTCTGGCTTGGGGCCACCACTATGGACTCCCCAGTATGGATGCCCAGTGGGTCCAGATTCTCCATGTTACACACCTGTGAAGGGAAGGTCCCATGGAGGTCCGTGCCAGAGGGAGGCAGGAGAGGCAGGACACTGCATCCCAGGGCCCTGTGACTTCTGGTGAGACCCCACCGCAGGTCTCAGGGACACCGAACCCTCAAAGATCTCAGCCCTGGGCTCTGCTCTTACTACAGCTCATACTGTCCGACGTTACTCCCGTCCCGCCTCCGTTACTCACCGTGACACAGTTGCCGTAGGCATCTCTCACCACCTCGTACTCAATCTCCTTCCATCCCTTCAGGGACTTATCGACCAGCACTTGGCTGGTATGGGCAAAAGCCGGGGCCACAAGAGCAGAGAGCTCCTCCCTGTTAGAGGCAAAGCCAGAGCCCAGGCCACCAAGGGCAAAGGCCGCACGCACCAGCACGGGATACCCCAGCCGCTCAGCAGCTGCCTGGGCCTGCAAGGAGCAGAAGAGATGCACAAACAGATCAGACCTCGACTGCTTGCTGCACAGAAGGTGCCTGGCCCCACAGAAAATAAGATACAAAGACAATGACACCATTCCACCGTCCCCCAGTCACCCTCGAACCTGTTCAAGAGAATTGGCCGCCTCACTGGGGGCCACGTGCTCTCCAATCTCTGCCATCCTGGAGGCAAAGGCACGCCGGTCTTCCGTCAGTTCAATGGTCTCCACAGGTGTGCCCAGGACCCGGACCCCATACCGAGCTAACACTCCAGCCTTGGTCAGCTCCACACCACAGTTCAGAGCTGTTTGGCCTCCAAAAGTCAGTAAGATTCCATCTGGGCGCTCATTACGGATCACCTGAGGGAGGAGAGGAATAAGCATTAGGACCTTGGGAGTCCAGAAAAGAGGATCAAAGAAGTTTAGAACCCAGAATGACCACAGGATCCCCCTACCCACGTGGGTCCCCTCCTCAGTCCAGCCTTACCCCAGTCATACCTGGGTCACGTAGTGAGGTGTTATGGGAAGGAAATAGACCTTGTCAGCCAGACCCTGGGAAGTCTGCACTGTGGCAATGTTGGGGTTGATCAGCAACGTCTGAATGTTTTCCTCCTTCAGGGCCTTAATCGCCTAGGAGGACAAAAATGGCCAATCAGCCTCGCCTGCAGAAGCAAGACTATCAATGGTCTTAGACCACCAGAGTGTCTCTTCTCTCCCTCCCTGTGCTCTCAGTCCCTAGTAACCAACTCCTATTCCTCAGCACCTCACCTCTCCACACATTCCCCAGATCTCCTGGTTCATTCCCACCCTACAACCAACGTTCATGCCTCAGCCCTCTCCTCAAGACTATCCATTCCTAAGGTTCACACACCCAGAGAGGCAGGGATAGACATGCTTTACCTGAGAGCCTGAATAGTCAAACTCTCCAGCTTGGCCAATGGAGAGGCCCCCGGAGCCCAGGATCAGAACCTTTCGTGGTGGGGGAAGCCCAGAGCCTGGGGTGGGAATTCCAGGTGGACAGAGGCGCTCAACCAGCCGCTCTCGAACTGTGGAGGCAAAGAAAGTCATAGAACGTTAGAGCTGAACGGGACCTGAGAGATCACCTACCTTAACCCCCTCCTTTTACAGAAAAATCCAAAACAAGTCATGCCTCTCATGAGTAGCAGAGGCAGGACGAAAACCCAGGACTCATGACTCTGGAGCTCCTTCCCACAGAAGAGGCATAAATAATCATCGTGGCTTGGTTGCTTTCCCACCCCATCCCCTTAAGCTCCCAAACATATCTCAGTTTCCTGGGGCACGTCCATCTTATGCCCATCCCAGAGCCAACCCTACTCTTAGTTCTCCACAACCTGGGTCTACTCAGGTGCTTACCTGTCTGGCCCCCAGGGTTCCCAGCTGTGGCTTCTTTCACAGTTTCCAGAAAGATATCAAAAAGCAGCTCCATATCTGAAGGACCAGCTTGGTGCTCTGGGTGAAACTGGACACTGTTGAAGAGACAGGATCACGAAACCTGCCATCATCCCTGCCTTGAATTGGCAGTCTTGGGAGTAGGTAGTGGGATAGATGACCGGGGCCCATTACTGTGCTTTACTTTTTGATCTTCAAGACCCTGGGGCTTCCAAGCTGTAGAAATTCAGTCACCCTGCCAGAATCACCCAGACCCACCTGAAGAATGGCAGGCTGTCGTGTACGATGCCTTCATTGGAACGATCATTGGCGTTGGTAAAGAGAGGAAGCCAGCCTGCTGGCAGCGAGTCTGTTTCCACAGCAAACCCATGGTTCTGGGATGTCAGAAAGCAGCGCCCAGAGCCCACCAGCAAGCATGGCTGATTGTGGCCTCGGTTCCCATATCTGGAGATGGAAGCACACTGAGTCACTGGCCCCTCTCACCCCCCACCCTTCACCACTTTACCAAACCCAGCTTCTGTTGAGCTCAGCACCCTCAACCGGCCCCTGCTCCTGTTTCAACACTAGCCAATACCAACTCTATTCCCATCCCCAAGACTCCCCACCGCTCACATCAGTAGTTCGGGCCCTTCCTCTCCCCACAAGTCCCACCTCATCTTGTATGTCTTGGCCCCAATGGCTAAGGCCAACAGCTGGTGTCCCAGACAGATCCCGAAGACAGGTCGGGGATTAGGCTCAGATAAGACACGGCTCAGTGTGGATACCACACTGGGATAGGAGGCAGGGTCACCAGGGCCATTACTCAGGAAGACACCCTCATACTCTGGAGTGGGCAGAAAAGATGATGTCAAAACCAGTAGTTTAACCAGAGAGACACACTTGCAGCCCTTACCATCAGAGCAAAAGCCCTGATCTCTGTCTCCTTCCCTGCAACTTACAGCAACTAGACCAAGGGACAGATCTTCCGCCCATGCTGCCTGTCTGTAGCCCTGTACACACCCCAGCTACTCACCCTGGCTGTCTAAGGCGTGGTCCCACGGTACCACAGTGACCTCAGCACCACGCTGACACAGGCATCGGATCTGATTATACTTGAGGCCACAATCCAAAGCAAGGATCCGAGGGGCGCCCCCTGCATTGAACACCCGTGGAGCCTGAGGAATAAAGGGTAACGGTTGGCAGCTGTGATCAGTGAGGACAGATGAACACACACCAACCCCTGCCTTTGAGGCCTCTTCTGATTTGCCCTCAAGTGGTCACCCCAGTTACAGACAGAATAAAACTACCGTGCTATGCTTGCACTGCTCTCCCACTCTACCTCTGTACCTTAATTGAGACCTCTGGCACCAGGGGGCGGGCATTGGGGTCCAAGAACGGCAGGGCTGAAGGCTCTGTCCCATCCTGGACCAGCTTTCCCAGCAGAGACCCTTGCTCTCGCAACTTCTTAGTCAGTTCCCGAGTATCCACTCCTGTCAAAATAGCACTCTCTCAGAGATCACACTCGCTCAACTCAGTCATGCATGAGGTTAGACTTTCAGGAGCACTGCATTCCAGAATCCTGAGTCACACACAGCTGTTCTAGGGGCATCAAAATTCTGGGCCATCCTGATGGAAGTACACTACCATGAAGTATTCTTGCTAAAAATATCACATCTGAATTGAACCATGACTTCTAGATTTGTTTACAGAAAATAATACCAGGAGACAAAGAAAATGCTAAACAACACTATCGGAACATAATCAACAAAATGCAGATTGTGGGATACTCTAAAGGAAAACTGACTTGCTTTTGTCAAATGGGTTATAAGGTCCATTGATCAAAGGGACATATCAACCAAATGCAATACACGGACCTTAGATCCAGATTCAAGTAAGCGGTAAAAATCATTTAGATAATAGAGAAAATTGTAAACATTGCCTGGATTTTTGATATTAAGGAATTACTGTTACTTTTTTGTTTTATTTTAAAGATTTTATTTATTTGACAGAGAGACACAGCGAGAGAGGGAACACTGCAGGAGGAGTGGGAGAGGGAGAAGCAGGCTCTCCGCTGAGCAGGGAGCCCAATGTGGGGCTCGATCCCAGGACCCTGGGATCCTGACCTGAGCCGAAGGCAGACCCCTAACGACTGAGCCACCCAGGCGCCCCTACTGTTACTTTTTTAAAGGTACAATAATGTTATCATGGTTTTGTTTTAAAAAGGATTCCTGATTCCTTTTTCACAGACAATGAACTATTTGTGGATGAAATG
This sequence comes from Mirounga angustirostris, assembly GCF_029215605.1. Classification (NCBI taxonomy): domain Eukaryota; kingdom Metazoa; phylum Chordata; class Mammalia; order Carnivora; family Phocidae; genus Mirounga; species Mirounga angustirostris. The sequence goes on along the minus strand of NW_026991718.1, from coordinate 21,488,560 downwards.
ATACAGTATCTTGAGATCTGCTTCGAAAAAATGAAGGGGTTCTAGTTGTAGTGGTGAAGTAAGTTTAGTCCTGAGTTAATGATTACAGAAGCTGGGGGATCATTATATTATTTCTTCCCATTGGAGCGAGAGCTCAGTTCCTTCTCCAACCTGCAGACCCCAATGTAAATTTTCCAAATCCGATACATTCTATTGCAACCTTGGACTCAAGGCCCAAGAGTGCACAAGAGACTTCTCGATTCTTCCCATCCAGGCACCTGGGCTCTGCCCAGGTCCGGGCAGGCTCACGCCGTACCTTGCAGGCCGGGTACGCCATGTTGTTGCAGCCACCGGTGCAGGGTGCGGGTGGCACTCCAGTGGCTGGGCGTGGGGCAGCACTCTCCCACCACCAGTCCTGCCACGTGGATCCCTGAGGATTCAAACCACTGTGGACAGAAGGAAGAGATCGTGAGGAGCCCAGGGCCACAGATCTTCCTATCTTCTTTTCCCACTGTACAGCAGGCGCCCTACACTTCAGCCACACTGAAAGACCCGGCAATTCCTTGAACACACCCAGCACCTCACGCTTTTGTCCTTTACCAACAATGCCGTTCGCCATGTGAAACACTGAATACCAGGCCCTCGTTAATAACTGAGAGTGAGCTTTTCCTTTCCTTCCTTTCCTTTTATCCAAAACGGAGATTATAAATCCCACTTCTGTGAAGATACCGCCTCCTCACCCCTGGCAGTTTGTGCCTCTTCCTTAGGGTTCACCTAAACTCACTTTATTTCCACTGTTCTTGCTATTTACATTGTATATAAACATGTTTGTGTGTCTCCCCATCACAGAACTATGAATACCTCAGGAACAAGGTGCCCGACACATAGTAGCAGTCAACAAACATTTACCGAGTGCCCACTCAGTGCCAGGCATTGTAATAGATGTTGGGGGAGGAGCAGTGAGTAGGCAAAAAGACAAGGTCCCGGTCTTCACTAGGTTAATTTGCTACTTAAGAAGCCTGAAAATTAACAAAGCAACATGCAAATAAACAAGATCGTAATTACAGAGTACGATGAAAGCAGAATGTAAGATAGATGCACAATACCTTGTTAAATAAAAATAAAGGTTTAAGGTACAACACTAGGCATGATTATGCCCCTCCCCCCCCTTAGTAGGGGATTTTCATTAAAAAAAAAAAAGAAAGCTAACACAAGTTTGCTACCCAATACATAAGCATTTAATAACTAAATAGAGAACTCGGTCATCTACGTGGGAGGGGATGGCATATCGAAGTCACATATGCTTAGTGGTACAGGTTTAAAAGATGATGGCCGTTTAGTGTTCTTTAGGGATCTGCAGGATAGTTTGGCAGAACCTTCCATGGCCATGGAAGACTCATCTGCGTATGGACCGGTGCATTCACAGCGCATGTGCCACAAACGCATCCATGGGGGACTGGAGGCTCTAGGAGGCCTTACTCACCCTGATTCTGTTAAGTGCCTCGATTTTGCAGGTTTATAAACGCTTATTTTGTCAGTGTGTCCACAGCTGACAAAGGTGAAGACTGCCATATGTTAACCAGCATACTGCGTTATAAACAAGAATGCAGTCTATTTACAGATTTGTGATGAGGACTGGTCCTTTCCAGGAATAACAAAGAGTGTCCCTTACCTAGAGTTCCCTCTCCTAAGAGTCAGGGTGAATTAAAGGCTCATTAAGCCTGGAAAACCAGGACAAAATGCATTTGGAGGAATACTCTACCTAGGCTGGGGTGGTTTCCACTATGAATTTGTTGATTTTTTTCATTAGTTGAACTGTCAGTGCAACTTAGTTTCCAAATTCCAGAGGAGGAGGAATAGGTGGAAGCTCACTGTGGGAGGAGACTGAGTTTTCTTATCTAGAGATAAGAACTCTACTGAAATGTGGCAAAAATGAGTCAAGGTAAGGAAAATAGGTTTAAAAGATTATCGACTTGACTGTTTGGTAGGTGAACTGGGACCCACTGTCACTGGGAAGGGTGTGACCCTAGCCTCCAGTCTCTTCCCACTATGTGTAATCTTAAAGCATTGCCCCCATCACACCACTCTGCTCCTAAAAAATCTTCACTGGTTCCTTACCAAAGCCCAGGTTCTTTGGCGTGGCTTCCAGCGCTCTGTGCCTCTCAGGGTATTCAAGCCCTGGGTGGGATTTAGCTTATCATTTCAGTGTGTGTCTATCTTTGTTCGCTCCAGGATGCCTAACTTAATGTCAATGTCTTCACTTGACTAACAGTTAATAATCATTGAATTGAAAAGGAAAGTAGAGAAAGCATTTGGGTGTGGCTACCTTACTGAGACCGAACTCATCCACTTCATCTGTGGGGATGCCATAGTTGCCGATCAGAGGATATGTCAGCACTAAGATTTGTGCTTTGTAGGAAGGGTCAGTGAGGGCCTCGGGGTAGCCGACCATGCCGGTTTGAAACACTGCAAGAAAAAGGCAGGGCTGGGGCTCGGGCAGGACACCCTTCACAACACTGCCCTGCGCGATGACAATGCCCCAGCGGAGGCTGCCTTGACCTTGAGGGATGAAAGAGGCTGGGATGGGGACAGGGATACCAAATGGGGGTGGGAAGGAGGGTATGCAGGCAGGAAAATGGCGGGTTTGGGCAGGGCAAGCTGGGCAGAGAGGGGCAGCAGAAAGTGGGATGAGGTCGGCAGCCGGCCCGAGCTTGCTTACCCACTTCCCCGGCAGTCGACACAGTGGCCCCAAAGGGCTGGCCCCGCAGGACCGACCCATCCTCCAACATCAGGGCCGCCATGGGAACGGAGCTCAGAGGCGGGGACGAGCACAGAGAAGCGGCAAGCGCAGCAAGCCCCAGCCGGTGCTGGAACCACGTGAGGTCGGCGCGCCAGGAGTCGGTCCACGTGGCTAACCGCGCCGGTGGCTGGAGCGCGGGCCGCGGAAGGCGCAGGAGCTCCAGGCGCGCTGGGCGGAGGCAGACTGCGGCGGCGCAAGGAGCCGGCAGCGTGAGGGGCGGGGCCCAGCACGTAAGGGGCGGGGCCAAGCTAGCAACAGCGTGACGGCGTCTCCTCTCCCCCCAACTCCGCCCCACTGCAAAGCCCCGGGAAAACTGGAAAACCGACTACCCCAAAGCTCTCCCACTCTAACCAAGAAATACACAAAGCCAGGTCGCCTCTCTCTAAAAAAAAAAAAAAAAAAAGAACGACAAGAAAAGATGTTTATTATAGTCAAGCACAAGCACAAATGGGGCACCAGCCCCGTCCACTCCTGGACCGCAGTGTCCACGACACCCCAAGACTATGCAACTTTCCATCTTCCTGCCAAAAGTGGCTTCAGTCTTGAGGAGGACCTGCTGGCCAACCATGCCTGTCTAGGAAGAGAATCTCCCTGACTGGGCTCAGATAGATCAAGAAGATCTTTAGGTCAGTAGGAAGACTTAGGTGGTTCACGAAGTCTTGGCTTTTCGGCGTTGGGTCCCCCAAAGCAGAACGGAGATGGATAATGTGGTGGATCCCAGAATACCGAAGAACACAAGCAGTGAGAAGGAACCCTATGAATGACAGACCAAAAAACCCCTCATACATCGTGACACCAAGGACTACATCCTAACACCTAGTTCTTTGCTAGTATACCTATCCCCTTATCCAGGGCAATTCTCTTATAGTTTCCTTCTCTAGATGATTTGCATCAGCTCTGGTCTTAGGGCTCTTCTTTCAGAGAGGTTCTTCTTTATGCATTTCTCTTATCCCTAATTAGAAGGCCTAATTCCTCACCTGGCGCATACACTTGTAGCCATGGAAGCCATCAGCACAGACACATTCCAAGAGACCTGGACCATCAGGTACACAGGATCCATTCTCAGGACACATTTCTGTGAGCCAGAGAAAAACAGAAAACATCACTGAATCTCATTATGTAGGTTTGTCAAATATCTGCTTCAACTTAGATTCTCTCAACTATTTCTAGGTCAAAAGCAGAAGAAAGAAGATTTCAAATAATCAGAACATAACAACAAAGTCAAAGAGAGAAAGACAATTATCCTTCATATGTGGAATATAAGAAACAGCACAGAGGATCATAGGGGAAAGGAGGGAAAACTGAATGGGAAGTCATCAGAGAGGGAGAAAAATTGTGAAAGATTCTTTTTTATTATTATTACGTTCAAGTAGCCATCATATAGTACATCATTAGTTTCTGATGTAGTGTTCAAAGATTCATTAGTTTCGTAGAGAGATTTTTAACTATAGGAAACTGAAGGCTGCTGGAGGGGAGGTGGGTGGGGGATGGGGTAACTAGATGATGGGCATTAAGTAAGGCATGTGATGTGATGAGCACTGGGTGTTATACGCAACTGATAAGTTATTGAACACTACATATGAAACTAATGATGTACTGTATGTTGGCTGATTAAATTTAAATAAAAATTTTTTTTAAAAGAACATAACAACAATACATCTTACAACCTTTTCTTTCAAGGGGTTAGAGGTTCAGAAACTTGAACAAGAAGCATTTAAGCAACTTAGTACTGTCAGATCTAAAATGGAGAATATAAGGGATGAAAGGCAGTTCCTGGAAGGGTGGAGGTGAGACAGCGTACCTTGGTCCCCAGTGCTGTTGCAAAGGTTCCTTTGCCCTTGGCAGGTTTGGTTTTTTATATAGAAGGTGACAGTATTCCAGGCATTAATACCTCCAGGACAGCTGACATCTTGGGGCAGTATCCTGAACACAACACAGGCAGTCATAATGCACAGCCCAAAATTGCTGAGCTCACAACACTGTCCCTCTTTGGTTCTCTCCCCAACCCTATACCCTTACTCACAGAGTCTGGAGCTGGGTAAAGCCACGGAAGGTGTTGGCCAAGTCATCCTTGAGGGGGTTTGCTTGCAGGTCTCTGCAAAGCACACACTGTTAGCTGTGTGCTCTAGGAAAACACTCTACTTCCATTCACACATCTTCCTGGGCTGGTAATCCAGTTCTCATTCTGAGTTGTCCAAGTTTGGACATTAATATTCAAACATCTTTTTAGGAGTCCAACCTCAAAGACTTTCCAATCAGCCCTTTATCATAGTTGCCGTTGGGGAGGGAGGATAACCAACCACTTACATGATGACGGCAGTATGTGCCTGAGGAAAGTCTGGACCAGGGTCCTTCAGAGAACAGTTCTGGAGATCCAGCCTGAGGAAACACAGTAATCTGTGTAATTATATGTCTCTCTTCACCAATGGTAAGCTAATATAACCCTCTTTTCAGCAAATATTAATTGAACACAGCTGTGTTCAGGGCCACAAACTAGATGCTGTGGTAGATGTTTTAATTCTGCACTGTCCAGTTCAGTCACCACTAGCTAAATGTAGGTATTTAAATTAGGTAAAAAAGGGGCGCCTGGGTGGCTCAGTCATTGAGCGTCTGCCTTCGGCTCAGGTCATGATCCCAGGGTCCTGGGAGCCCCGCTTCGGGCTCCCTGCTCGGCAGGAAGCCTGCTTCTCCCTCTCCCACTCCCCCTGCTTGTGTTCCTGCTCTCACTCTCTCTAATAAATAAATAAAATCTTTAAAAAAATAAATTAGGTAAAAAAAATTCAGTTTCTCATTTGCACTAGCCACATTTCAACTATTCAGTAACCACTCACCATGTGATCAGTGGCTACTATATCGGAAAGTACAGATATGGAACATTTCCATCATAGCAGGAAGTGCTATCGGACAGTCCTGTTCTAACCAGTGTATCTATGCATCTGTGCATATATTGGAAGAAATTTGTTCCTTGTCTAGGTTAGTGAATCTTCACAATGTAGCATTATGATTCTCAGATCCACAAAGGCCTTCAAATGGGGAAAAAATTCAAGTCCCATAAATGAAAGTTTTTTCCAAGTGCATTTTCTACCACAGACTGAAGACAAATTACTGGATATTAAGGACCATGCCACATTATTTTTCCGTCACTATCTATTGCTGTCTGTTCCTTTATTCTTCAAATATTTACTGAGTGCCTATTTTTTTAAAAGATTTTATTTATTTATTTGACAGAGAGTGAGAGAGCACAAGCAGTGGGGGTGGCAGAGGGAGAGGGAGAAGCAGACTCCCCACTGAGCAGGGAACCCAATGCAGGGCTGACCTGAGCCAAAGGCAGCTGCTTAACCGACTGAGCTGCCTAGGCACCCATACTAAGTGCCTATTAACTGCGAAAATTGGGAGAATAAAAAGAAAACCCTCAGTATCTTAGTTTTCAAGTGGCTTACAATGTAGTAGAGGAAGACCATCACCAAATATAAAAACAACATAAACATTAAATTATCATCTGAAAGTAATCACAGGACAATATATGAATAATTTTGAGTGGTACAGACACTAAGGGTTAGAAGAAGTAAACAAAGATATTCTAACATTGAGTAGTAGAGAGCATTACAGAAGATGCTGGAATTAAAGGATGGATATGTTTTAATTTGGTGGAGGAAGGAAATTTCAGATAAGGAGGCCTGAATGAACAAAGAAACAAAAGCGGAATGCTTTTGGAAAGTAGGCAAGTCTGGCTCAAGCCAGACCCTCATGAAGGGTTTTAGTGGACAAATAGTTGGAAAAAAAATGTTTGAAAAGTGGATTGAGACCAATCTGTAGTGGTTTATGGTTTGAACTTTATCCTGAGGGCAACAGACAATTCTAATTTTAAAACCAGAGAGGGATGACGGGAAAAAAATTGGTTTTCAGATAGTTTCCTATAGAGAAGTATTTAGGTAATTAGGGAGAGAGGAGAATGGAAGCAAGACAGATGACATTTAGGATTCTGAAGTGAGGGTGCACTCAAGAGGAAATGTATAATAGGAAGCTAGAGGTATTCATGTGTACCTTCAGGTTGGAGAGGTGGCCAAGGATACTAAAAGAGATCTAGTTTGGGGAAACACCTGCACGGTGGTTATAGCTGAAACTGTACGAAGAGTGAATCCTCAGAGTGTAAAGGAAGAAAATGTAGGGACTAACCTTCATAAGGGGACAGAATCTGCAGAAGAGGAATCTGCCTCAAAGACAAACATGAATTAACCAGAAGGGAAGAATACCCTATTAATAAATTGCCTCGGAGGCTAAGGGAGCCATTTCATGGAGATATACACTAAGTAATCCAGAGTTGAAAATAAAAGAACAAAACTTCTTTTAAGAGGAAGCCGTAGGGGCGCCTGGGCAGCTCAGTTGGTTAAGCGTCTGCTTTCGGCTCAGGTCATGATCCTGGAATCCTGGGATAGAGCCCCACATCGGGCTCCCTGCTCAGTGTGGGGAGTCAGCCTCTCCCTCTGCCCCTGCTCCCGTACTCTCTTGCTCACTGTCTCTCAAATAAATAACCTCTTAAAAAAAAAATAAGAGGAAGTCATAAGGAGCTTTTTTTTTAATGGGTAAAAATTGTGACTTCTATGCAGTTTCAACCAGGAAGAATCACAGGGTTGTTTACCTAGCTAAAAATGCTGTAACACAGAATCATGGTTTGGATGCCCCCAAAACAGGCACGGATATTTATCCCAAAGCCAATGAGGCAAGCCTTTAAGAATCTGGGGGGAGAGGGGGTGCCTGGGTGGCTCAGTGGGTTAAGTGTTGGACTCTTATCTCCACCCAAGTCTTGAACTCAGGGTCCTAAGTTCAAGCCCCACACTGGGCATGAAGCCTACTTTAAAAAAAAAAAAAAAAAGGAATCCGGTTTGGGAACTCTTCCAGTATCCAGAGTTGTCTTTTCCTCCCTCACCCCACGATGGTGCCCTCCTGATTCAGGCAGCAGCGGGAGTGCAGCCTTAGCTCTGGTGTCTGCTTACAATAAAGGGTCACTTCTGACAAATCCCGCACACTCCCTGGACACAGCATGCATATCTGCAAAAGAGAAAACTATTAGAATTCCATAAAGAAAAGCCAAGAAAAGAACAAATAGGTAGCAAAAGTTAACTGCCAGTAAGTACACTCTTCAGAATCCCTTTAACACTAGGCAGGTAAGTGTCCTATTTTTATATATCAAGTTTGCCTACGGGATTCATTTCTTCGCCTAGAGCCAGGAGCTAAATCAGCATACTAGAGGCTTTCTGCACCAGACCTTGCCCAGGAAAGGCCCTCATCTTTGAAGATCACTATTCGAACATATTTCTTATGCCCTCTCCAGTGACTTCTCAATCTGACAGACCCGGTTTGGCCAGGTATAAAAGCATACAAAGAACTCATCAAGCTTTACACAAGGTACAGTACTGCCAGAGCACGATATACGGCATTGGCGCGTGACGAGCTTGAGGAAGAGCCAGAGGACTCGTCGGTAGCCGAGAAATTTAAAGTTATTCAAAGATTAAGGAACAAGGAGATCAAATTTTAAAGGTCTTCGTCAGCAGGGCGAGGGCACCGGGAGACCTGCGCGGCGTGAGTACTCAGGAGCCGGAGCCGGCTGGGCTACAGCTAGGGAAGCCTCAGGGACCAAATCCGAGCCAGGGCGGGCTGGGGAGAGGGGAGAGCCGAGGACGGGCGAGCGCGAAACAAGGTTGCCCAGCAGCTCTGCTTCAGCCCGACCTCTAACTTGCTTCTGTACCTCGGGTAGCGCCAGAGCCCTTTCCGCGCCCAGAGCGAGGAGCAAGGTCGCTGCCCAAGGGACCAGGAACGAAGGACTGCCCGGCCCGCGCGGAGACATTTTTTGCTCCTTTCGTCCTTCTCAGCGCCTCGCGAGACTTGCGCGTGTGGCTCCGCCCTGCCAGGGCGTGGCCTAGTCGCCCGGTACGGGCTGGGGCTTGCGGCTGCTCGAGGAGGTTAGAGCTCTTCTCTGCGCGCCCCTGTCCCCGTTAGGGCGGACTGGCCAACCCCCTCTCCTTTTCCCCTGTTAGCGAAGGCCTCCCCGCCGCCGCTCTTTCAGCTCCGTATTCCTCGCTTCCGGACGCCGAGGTCGCGTCGCCGCAGTGGCTCGGCGCCCACTCCGTCCGCCCTCAGTAAACATGGCGGCGCCACGTGAGGCGGCCAGGGGGCGGGCCCTCCCCCACCTCACCCCACCCCCGCCGCTGTCATTCAGCCGGCATATGGCAGGGCTGGCTCGGCCACTCCGCTGCACCCAAAGGTGGAGACCCGGCAAATGGGCTGCACCTGGGCGGGCCAGCGCATGGGGGCCAGTACCCAGAGGCTCCCGAGAGTGGCGCGGGGACGGGGAGGGGCAGGGCGAGCTGGTTCCCCGCGTGGAGGCGCGGGAAGATCTGAGTTGAGACCGCGTGGTGTAGTGGTTAAGCTACCTCACGTGTGGAGGGAAGGCGGGAAGCCAGCAAATAAAGAGGGTAAGGGTGATAGAAGAGTGAAGGGCAAACCCCGGCGGGAGGAGACAAGCCTGGGGAGGCTCCGGGCCCTGGCACCTTCACCTCAGTCCGGAGACCGCGTGGCGGCCGGATCCTTGGTGAGGAGGGAGGGGCGGGGTAGGCGCTTGCCTGCCTTCTCAACTCCTTTTCCTTCCCAGAAAAACGGAGCGATGCTGATCTCAGGACAAACGACTGGACCTTCTTAGCCCTGGCGGAGCCAAGGAGGTAAGGGAAAGGCGAGCGCTACCCCAGGGTGGCCCTCGGGAGCCCCGCGCCCGGAGGGACTGAGTGTTGCCTTTGATTATAGGGCCAGGCAAAAGCTCGTCAAAGCTGACTCGTCTTGAGTGGCCGGCCCCGGGTTCCCTTCCACACACCGCAGGTATGTGGAATCTCCTTGAAAGGATTTACTTTCAGCTGGCTGGCACGTTCTCTGAGGCGTTGATAGTTCTTAGCCTTTTAATGAGGGTACCGAAGCTTTCAGACCTCGAGGAATTCTAAGCACAAGGGCAGATTTTTAAGGAATCTTTTTTGGGACAGTGGGTCCTGCAGTGGCCCCCTTTGCCCTTTGTAGGAGTCAAGGCAATTCAGTGCAGGCTGTCAAAGGGGGTACGGTGGTGTAGAATGATGGTCTTCCGTTTCTGTGTGTGTCATACTTTTAGAAAGGGGTCTCACAACCCACTATTTTGTGCCCTGTGTGTTACAGTTTTAGTGAAACCACTCTGCTGTTTTGGCTCCTCCTCTCTCAGGGAGATGCAAGTCCATGGGGTTTAGAGCAGTGTAGTTTTTAGAAAGCCACTATCCTGTTCTTAGAATCAGAATCATGTCTGAGGAACACGTTGTTACTGGGTCAGGTTTTTCCTGTCTTTCCTGGCTCTGTCTTCAGCCATCCAGGAAGGTTCTCTACACCTCATGCAAACAGAATTCTATCTAGAAGCTTCACCAATTTACCCCAGCAGGAGAGTTTCCAGTTCTGTATGTCTGTGTTCTAGTCTACACTGAGATCGTTTTTCCTTTCCGTAACCAGCGTAGCCTTATCACTAACCCTTTACAGCTACGCATTCTTATTTGCACACAGCAGACACCTTCTCTTATTCTCCAGTATTTTCCATCACCTCTATCATAGTAAAATTTGCCAAAGAGGAGTGGGAACTAAAGATGTTGCAATGTACAAAGGCCCAGGGCATCTTTAGGTTAAACCAGAGTGGCCTGTTGGGAATACTATTCTGGGTACGAACATTTGTGACTCGTAGAACATGTGATCCTAGAGTTGCCGCCTCTGATTTCCTCTCTTTGTTGGCCCCACGAGGTTCAGAGTTCAGGTTTGGTCTCTGTAAGACCATATCTTGCCAGCCGGGCGACATCTGCCCAAGAACACAGTGTGAGTGAACCAGAAGACAGCCAGGCTGATCTTTCTCCTAGTGGGCAAGAACAGAAGACATAGATTATATTAATGTGTATTTACACTAGTTGGAATCTAAACTTTGTTCCGTGAATGACTGACTACAATTAACATTCTGCTCCCGCCCTGGTTCTAGGAATGGTAAGGATGGGCCCCTTGGTAAATCACCTGTCCTACCTGCAGATAGCACTCTTTCTTTCTCCCTTGTTTTGTATCATGCCATGTGACCTTAAGGAAGTTCTTTAACTTTTCTGACTCCGTTTCCTTGAGAGCTAGAGAGTGTTCATTTAAAGTTCATAAACAAGAGGTGGTGTTTTAAAAGTGATAGCAAAGGGTACTTTTTCATTATCATTATTAAAGTTTGTAAAGTTCACGGCACACAGCTGGGTTACAAGAAGTAAGAGCTGAGTTGCTTCACTAAAAAAAAAAGGGGTGGTGTTCAAAAAGTGTTAACTGTCATCATTTAGGCTATCTGAAAACCTACATGCTTTGGTATTTTTTTCTCCATATCGATGAGTATGTCGTGGATATCTTCTAAAGACATTATGGTATAAATGAAGAGTGGATGGATGGGGAATCAGTAGACCTGAGCTCTAATCTAGACTGACAATAATCGACTCTGTGGTTCTGGAAAGATCACTTGAGTCATCTGGGCTTCAGTATCTTTGTTGGTAACTGAGGGGGGTCATGATAGTGATCTCTGAATGTTCCCTTAAGTTTTGAAGTAGCATAATCCTGTCCTTGTTCTGAGGATAATGCTGTATTTCTTTGAGGATTAGTATTTTTGGTGCAGGAGTCAGAAAAGCAACTCCCGTTTCCCTGGGCTCCTACTTTGTAATTCCCTCTAGCACACAGTGCCAAGTGTGACTTACAGTGAAAGCCTAATCTAGCTAGGAATGCTGTTGAATGTGAGCTCCCTGTTCCCCACTCTGGAGCCTCTAGGACTGAGCTGGAGTTTGGGGGCCATAGGGTGATAGGGCCATTTGAATCACATTGATTGGTTCCCTGAAGGGGCCAGAGCAAATAGCTGCTGAGCTTCACTCCGCCCCTAATTCCTGATTTCACCTCAGCTACTTATAGAGCCAGACCCTCAGCTTCTGCTCAGCTCCAGACACACACAGCTTCTCCAGGCAGCACTGCCTCAGAACAGAGATTACTTCTCTAGGTAGGTTCCTGCTCCAGGAGGAGAGGCGCACTTTCCCTGGCTGTTATTCCCTTGCCCCCAGCTCCCTGGCTGGTTTGCTTCTCTGTATCATAACTCTGAACTCCTGGCTCCCGCACATTGCCCTCACACTTTTGAATCCCAGCACTCTCCCCAGATCTGCTATTGACTGTAGTGTTGCTGGGAGAGTTGCTGAGAGATGGGTGGCAGGGCTTTTCTAGTAGTGCTGGGGAGAACGAAGTGGTTGACCTGGGGATATGTGGAATGGAGTTTGGGGCTGCCATGTAGGTAATCGCACTGGGGATCAGTGCTGAAAAGGGGTCCTGTTAGGAAGGTGACATTGAGAATAGGGGAGATGGGGGCTGAGGCTGGGGGAAAGAGAGGAAACCATGCTGTTATTAGTCTCCCTTTCTTCTTCCCTGCTGGGCTGTGGCGCCAGGCTGGGGTCTGCTGGCTTAGCATGCTGTAGTGACTGGGTCTGTGCCTGCAAGTGGGGGCAGGGAAGTCTTTGAGAAGAAATGTGGGCTAGAGTTGATTTTTCTTTTGTGATTGGGGTGGAGACCTAAGAAGGTTAGTTTTTTGTTTTTGTTTTTTAAGATTTAATTTATTTTGGAGAGGAGGGTGAGGGGCAGAGGGAGAGAGAATCTCAAGCAGACTCCACACTGAGTGCAGAACCTGACACAGGGTTTGATCTCACAATCTGCAACCCCCAGGCACCCCAAGAAGGTTTTTATGTTTCACAGCTGTGTATGCCCAAAATGATCTTGGACAAGCAGTTGTCACCTGGCTGTCTCACTCTGCTGCTTCCTTCCTCCCCTACCAAATCCATACTAGGACCTCTAGACTTACAAGGGCTGTACAGAGCTGGCTGGTTCAGGTTTGATGGGTGTGGGATATATAGGCCTGAGGATGGGTGCCCATGAAGGCAGGGTAAGCCTGACTAGGAGCTGATTCCTTTGCAGCTCACTTGGACGATGTCACTTGGTGGAGAAGGACTGTGAGATCGTGGCTAGAAGCCAGGTTGTAGCCACCTGCCTGCCACTGCCCAGCTGAGTGGCAGCCCAGAGCCCAGGAGCAGCACGTGGCCATAGGCCACAGACACGGCGAAGATATGAGTGTGGTGGTGAGCACCTCTGCTCCCCTGCTCCCAGCCTCAGACACAAACACTGTCACATCTACCTTCTCCCTTGTGGACTATGTAGTGTTTGTGCTGCTGCTGGTTCTCTCCCTTGCTATTGGGCTCTACCATGCCTTTCGTGGCTGGGGCCGGCATACTGTTGGCCAACTGCTCATGGCAGACCGAAAAATGAGCTGTCTTCCTGTGGCTCTGTCTCTGCTGGCCACCTTCCAATCAGCCGTGGCCATCTTGGGTGTGCCGTCCGAGATCTACCGATTTGGGACCCAGTATTGGTTCCTGGGCTGCTGCTATTTTCTGGGCCTGCTGATCCCTGCACACGTCTTCATCCCTGTCTTCTACCGCCTGCATCTCACCAGTGCCTATGAGGTGAGTGGGGGGAAGAGGAGCACATAGGACCATCAGGGTCAGGAATAGAAAGAAGGAAGAGGCCATATATGAGGGATCTGGGTCGCTGGACCTCTTCTGCCTAATGAGAATGATGAGACACACTGTGTGTTTCCAAGTTCTTTCTGGGTGAGGTCAGGTGGGAAGAGGAGGGTGCTGTGCTGGGAGGCCCAGAGCAGATATGAGTTGAATGTTCCTTCACATTCCGGGGTTTCTTGAGGGAAGTCGAATTATGGGGTAGAGTGGGGAGGAATACTTTTACTTACTTATATATATGTGTATGTGTACATACGTATTCCTACCTAGTACCTGGAGCTCCGATTCAATAAAGCTGTGCGGGTTTGTGGGACCTTGACCTTCATCTTTCAGATGGTAAGTAGGAATGAGGGTAGAATTTGACCTTGAGATATGGTAGAGGGACCCAAACTCGGGTATGTCGAAGGATTCTGAGCCTTTCCTGCTCTCAAACTGGCAAGATTGAAGGTCCCACTAGGGGCCAGTGTCCCTGAAGCCACCAGAGGCAGCCTGCTTCCTATTCCTTCCAGTTGCAGCACAGTCACCATGGTGGCAGCAGGCCAAGATTTGGAAGAAGGGAGAGGGAAGCGAGCCGAGACAAAGGGAGGCCATCAGGTTATTGGAGCTGAGGTCCATCTTTTCCCTTCCCTCTGCCCACCTTCCTTTCCCCTCCCCCTCACGTTCTCTTCTCCATATGCAACAGGTGATCTACATGGGAGTCGTGCTCTATGCACCATCATTGGCCCTCAATGCAGGTGAGGAGTCACAGCCCTTGGCTCTCAGCCACAGCCGACTGGGAAAACACCTTTGGGAGGGGCCGGTAGAGGAGAGTGTGCAGAAAAGAATCCGACCTTGGCCAGGGAGTTACTTCCCTGCAAGGACTCCTGACTGGTCTCCGCTGGAGGTGGAGGTGCCTTGGCTCACCTCACCCGAAAGCTAATCAAACATTACCGTGTCTCATCTGAACTGGTTAATCAACACCTTTTGGTGGGATTCAAACATTTTTTTTTTTCCATTGTGGTGAATGATTTATTTCATCCTTAATGACCAAATGCCTCATGTCTTACTAGGGTTTTTCTGGTTTCTCTGTTGGGAAACCCTCTTCCAGAGACAGGAATGTGGTTTTTATCTGTTTACAGTGACTGGCTTTGACTTGTGGCTGTCAGTGCTGACCCTAGGCATTGTTTGTACTGTCTATACTGCTCTGGTAAGTGTAGTAAGTCTTAGGAGAGGGAGAGGAGATGGGAGGGAAAAGAAGGGAAGGGATGAGGTAAAAATGTAGGTGAGGTGGGATGGAGCTCTGGAGTGGGACGAGTCAGGATGTAGGAGACGGGCTGGGACTTTGGTGGGGTAGGAGACGGACTGGGACTGATGTCAACAGAGGCTCAGCAGTTATGCCCCTGGTGGCAGTATAGTCGCCTGCTGGTGGTAGGTGTCGTGTCTTCACTTGTGGATGGCTTTAAAGACGTCTGTGGCAGGCATGCTGTCTTTGCCTTGCAGGGCGGGCTGAAGGCAGTCATCTGGACAGACGTGTTCCAGACGCTGGTCATGTTCCTAGGGCAGCTGGTGGTTATCATTGTGGGGTCAGCCAAGGTGGGCGGCTTGAGGCATGTGTGGGAAGTGGCTTCCCAGCATGGCCGCATCTCTGGGATCGTGTAAGTACACCCCTTCCCCTGGCTGGGGTCTGTAGTGCCTGGGGGCCGAGCCCATCCTAGAACCTGAACTCAGGGCTGCAGTAAACAGGACAAGCTGTGGAAGCCTTAGGGGCAGCAGTGAGACAGGTGGGAAGCTGGCACTGCAGAGATGGAGGGTGATCACAGGGATCTGGCTGGTGGGTAAAGGAGGGTCAAGATGTTTTCAGTACCTGGCATGAGGCTGTGGGTTGGAGGGATAGAACCCTTCCTCCATCTTGCTGTGCTGTTTCTTGTGTCCACCCAGTTCTTTTTTTTTTTTTTTTAAAGATTTTATTTATTTATTTGACAGAGAGAGACACAGTGAGAGGGGGAACACAAGCAGGGCGAGTGGGAGAGAGAGAAGCAGGCTTCCCGTGGAGCAGGGAGCCCGATGTGGGGCTCGATCCCAGGACCTGGGATCATGACCTGAGCCGAAGGCAGACGCTTAACGGCTGAGCCACCCAGGCGCCCCTTGTGTCCACCCAGTTCTTGCCTTCAGTAGCTCCTTTGCCCTGCAGCAGCGTCTCTGCTCTGCCCCCTGTTGTAGGAGTGTGAGGAAGGCTGTGTCTGTCTGGGGCTATGCCACAATGACCAGTCAGTGTCTGTTGTAGGCTGGATCCAGATCCTTTTGTACGGCACACTTTCTGGACATTGGCTTTTGGGGGTGTCTTCATGATGCTCTCCTTGTATGGGGTGAACCAGGCTCAGGTGCAGCGCTACCTGAGTTCCCGCACGGAGAAGGCTGCTGTGCTGTGAGTACAGGGACAGGAAGACCGGGGAGGAGCGGGGGGGGGGGCCCCGTTCCACAGGGCAGGTGGGGTTGGGGCAGGATGCCAGAGCATACACACACACCCATTGGGGTCAGGATATGGGTCTGCTTTCTGGAGCTCGGAGACGTGCCTGAGGGTGTCTGTTAACAGCCTCTGTCTCCTTGGCACTGGTCTCTCTGCAGCTCCTGCTATGCAGTCTTCCCTTGCCAGCAGTTGGTCCTCTGCATGAGCTGCCTCATTGGCTTGGTCATGTTTGTCTACTACCAGGAGTATCCCATGAGCACCCAGCAGGCTCAAGCAGCCCCTGACCAGGTGAGAAGTCCTCCCTGGCACCCTTCTTTGCCCATGAGGGCCAGCTTGGCTCCCCAGGAGGAGTGTCTGGTTGGCTGCAGAAAGGACTCTCACCCTGGGTAGGAAATGGATGTAAGTCGTTTTCCACTTGGGATTCTACAGTCTAGCACATGAGGGTCCCAGCCCCTGGCCAGCATCACCTAATCATAGTGCTCACCCTGCTGGGGTGGGACCTGCCTTTATTATTGGCTCACGACTGTACCTGGTCTCCTGTAATCCTTACAACTGTCTCATTTTACAGAAAAGAAAAAAAAAAAACCTCATCGAGGTGGCCGGAATGCTCGTCACACTGCTAGTCAGGGGCAGGGTTGGGAGCTGAACTGCGTCATTCTCTACCTAGAGCCCATTTTCTCTCCACTAACTGGGACACCCTCAGTGCTTAGCCCCCTTCTTAGTCACTCACTCTCCATAGACTGGTAGGGGCACGTGCAGGGGGCTTCCCACACGCTTCACTCTGGGGAAGCGTTCCTCTCTCAAGAGAGCTGTGCACTTCTGCTCTGCCTGCAGTTCGTCCTGTATTTTGTGATGGATCTCCTGAAAGACCTGCCAGGCCTGCCTGGGCTCTTTGTTGCCTGCCTCTTCAGTGGCTCCCTCAGGTACCCTCTTCGACCGTTTCCCTCAGGCTTGGTGCAGCTGAGCCCTACTTGGCCCAAGGTGACAGGTAGAAGAGGGGATCTCTCTGAGTTTCTCAGTGTGCCCATCCATCTATAGATGATGAGGGACAGCTCATCTGTGTAGAATAGCGCATATCCTCTCCCAGGGGATCCCCCTTGCTGGAGAAGGATTCTTCTAGGAATTGATTCTACTTGATCAAAACCTGTATCCCGTTCAGAAAGGACAAGTGCCCTTGCCTTCTGGACCTCTTCCTCAGCTGCCAACCATGAGGAATGAGGATGGCTCCTGGCTGCATATGTCCTCTCCTGCCTTTAGGGCGCTCTTCCCTCAGTAGGGCCCCTGTTGGTTTTGCCCTCAACTCCCGGGCTCAGCACAGCTCATCTTTGTCTTCCTCCTTTCAGCACCATATCTTCTGCTTTTAACTCATTGGCAACTGTTACAATGGAAGATCTGATCCGACCCTGGTTCCCTCAATTCTCTGAAGTCCAGGCCATCATGCTTTCCAGAATCCTCGGTGGGATTATGTTTCCTCATTTTTTTAGTTGTATTCTTTCTAAAACACACTCTAAGCACTGTCATCAGTCTGCTTCACAGCACCAGCTTTAGTCTGGGCTCAGTGCTTGCCAAACGAAGCACACAAACTTGTTGGCATCTCAGGGCATTCCCTGGGAAGGTCTCTGAGTCACATAGATGGGAAGACCAGGTGGGAGGGACCTGGAGCTGGGGCAGGAAGGAATATGCTGTTTCCAGGGACACAGAGGTAATGGTTTGGCTGGGGAAGGAGCTTTGCTCTACTTTTTCTCCTTTCTTATCTCTGCCTTTTTCCTCCCTTCTTTTTCTCCAGCCTTTGGCTATGGGCTACTTTGTCTGGGAATGGCCTATATTTCTTCCCAGATGGGACCCGTGTTACAGGTAAGGACTGTGCAGAGAAGAAAGCAATTTTTAAGGGAGAAAGGAGCGATTGAAACAGGAAGTTGAGGAAGACAGCTGATGTGAAGGGAATGGTATAGGGATGGGTGTCAAAAATTGACCTTTGATGGACCACCGTTAGCTGTGTTCCCTAGAGTTAGTCCCAGGACATTGTCAGCTCAGAGACATCTGAGGGATCAGCCACAGAGGACAACCCAAAGTACATTCCCTTAACATTCCCAGGATTTGCCCTCTGGAATCCTACATTCTGATGTTTCCAGGTAGAAGATACAGGCAGATCCGACAAGTGGGGCGCTGAGGCATTGGCAGGTGGCTGTGCTCTACATTGGTGAGGCTGGGGTTCTCTGAGCCTGAATGTTCTCTCGTTTTTTCCTCATCCCTGTCGCCCACAGGCAGCACTCAGCATCTTTGGCATGGTTGGGGGGCCGCTGCTCGGACTCTTCTGTCTTGGGATGTTCTTTCCTTGTGCCAACCCTCCTGTGAGTGATCCATCTGGCTCCACAGTCGTGTACAGGGGTGGACCTGAGAATTATCTTGGCCGGGCTCTCCCCATGAGTTCTGGGAACTGATGTGAAGATTTATTAGGGCTGGCATCATGACAGGAGAATGTGTTGTGTCTCTGGGCAGGGTGCCATTGTGGGCCTGTTGGCTGGACTCATCATGGCCTTCTGGATCGGCATCGGGAGCATAGTGACCAACATGGCCTCCCGCATGGCACCCTCTCCTCCTAATATATCCAGCTTTTCCCTGCCTAGCAACCTGACCTCTGTCACCATGACCACACTGATGCCCTCAACCACCCTCTCCAAGTGAGTTGGGGCTCGCTCTCTCCTTGGTGAGAATAGCTCATTTTTGAGGGGTTTCCCAGGGGTCTTGCTAAGGGATGGGCCACCAGAGTCCTCAGGGAAATGTTAGGTGTTGGGTCCCAACATCCGGGGGCTATGTCCCTGAGGAATGCCCTGTCAGCGAATTGCTAACTGTCCTTATCTCGGTTCTCCCCAGGCCTACAGGACTGCAGCGTCTCTACTCCTTGTCGTATTTATGGTACAGCGCTCACAACTCAACCACAGTCATTGTGGTGGGCCTGATTGTCAGTCTGCTCACTGGTGAGGGCGTGTGGAATGGGGACCCAGAGAAGTGAGACTGAGGGAGGCCACTCAGGGAATCTGGCTCTGGGGGAAAACTGACCCAGCCCTCTGGGCTCCTTGGGCTTCTTGGCTGAGCTCTGGGAGGTGGGCAGGGGCTGGGAACCCAGAGCCCTGAGAACAGATGGCTTGCTGGGTGTGCACTGGTTACATGGTAGGAGACTCAGAAGTGCCTTTGCCTTCAGGAGGAATGCGGGGCCGGACCCTGAATCCTCGGACCATTTACCCAGTGTTACCAAAGCTCGTTGCCCTGCTGCCCCTGTCCTGTCAGAAGCGATTTCACTGCATAAGCTACAGCCAGGTAGCAGCTATGTTGTCCAGATTATACCCTCCCCTCCCTCTCTTACTGCCGGACCTTCCAGATTCTCTTCCCTCCCTTTCCTTTCTCCTCCCCAGCAGCTCTCATTATTTGTCTGAACCTGGACCATCCCCCAGTAACTGCCCTGGCTTCTACCCTCAGGGGAGTGCTGACTTGGTGGGCAGAAGGGTCTCAGCCCAGAGAGGTGCCTAGTGTGCTGGCCTTTCCTCTCCCTACCGCCCCCCCCCCACCACCACCACTCACCTCATGCTTTGCTCCTCCCTTTCTCCCCCACTGCCCTTTGCTGATCTCCCTTCCAGCAGGGATCAAAGCAGGGTCTTCCACCTTTTCTGCCTGAGTTCCTTCACCCCTTTGTCTCATGTTCATCCCACCCCCTCCACTCTCTTTGCTCTGTGTTCTCCAGGACCTCTCAGTGGACACTCCTACGTTTCCGGAAAAGATGAGTAATGGGATGTTGAAGAACAGCAGAGACAAGGAGGTCATGGCAGTGCCTGAGGAAAGCTCAGCCCACCAAGGGAACAGCCCCACCTTCATCCTCCAGGAGACCTCACTGTGATCTAGGCTCGGGTCCCAGTGCCAGAGGCCATCCTGTAGTACAGTGATGAGTTAGGTGATACACAATGTAGGGACAATCGAGAACTGGATTATCTAGCCCACCAAAGGACCTTGTTTTTAGGTGTTTGGGCGGCAGTAGAAGCTGTCGTGTCATGGGAAGTGTGAGGGTAGGACAGGGTTTTTACAGCCTATTCTCTATAGAGGACCAGGCTTGCAGGGGATAGGATTTTGCTAGAAAAGGGGATCGAAGCAAATCCTCTGGGAAATGGGAAATGGCTTCCGATTAACCACCACCAGGCTCCTTTGAAGTGAATAGAAACAGTAGTGCTAGTTACCACTGCTATGGGGCCTGGTTTGACAAGGTTGGCCATGTTTACCATGAAACACAAAGTTGTCTCAGCGAGCTGTTGCTTCTCTTGTGGTACTATTTTAAGCATAGATTCTGTCGGCCACAAAGGGTCCATGACTACTTTCTCATTATCTGTGACACCCAGGTCCCTCTCATTCTTACCTGTCTACCTCTATTCTTGAGGGGGAGGGTTTGGTGTCCCTGAGAGACTTCAGAGTGACATTCATCTCCCTTGCATAGAGTAGGGAAGCTTTCCACCTCACTGCCCCCACCCTCCACCTGTCATGGGCACTTGGGGGCGGAGCAAATATTGATCCAAGAAACCAGGGCATGACCAGGTCCACTGTGGAGTGTGCCATCCACCTGGCACACCACTCTAGTGTCATTTTGTTGTTCATGTTCATGTTTCCTTTTTGGAGTTTCTTTCCCACAGATCTTTGTTCCAAGGGAATAAAAACTGTTATTGGACCTAGAATCTGGGCTTCTGTACTGTTCACAGCTGTTCTTGTCATCGTCATTGCCCCCACCCCCCCGGTCCCATCCATGGCAGGGGTAAAGTGCTCCCTCCCCTGCACAGCTGTTCCTCTGCTGAGGAGAGGTGGAAGGGGATTGGCACTGGCTTGTGGAGATTTGGAGACTGGCTGGCATGTCTTCAGGGACAGCAGTGGACTCATCTGGGTGGAAATGCACACTCTCTCTCTGCTGCTTTTCATCCCCTGTGGCTCATTCTGTCTCCTGTCCCACCTCCACCTTGTCCTTGGCCAGAAAAATTATTGCTGCTCAGATTTTCACTTTTGGGGCTGGAGGAAGAATGCTGTTATTTGGCTTTAAAAATAGAACATTTGAGCTGGACTCTTGTGAAGAACACTGTGCTCAAACCCATCCACCCCTGGGCCCTGCCCTGCCCTGGACTCATCCAGCTGCTCAGAAGGAGCTCTACACAGACTCTCCAGGCCCCTCAGCAGAGACCTGATCCCAGGCAGATCTGTGGACAGTTTCAGAAAATGCCAAGTGGACTCTGCCTTGAGGTCTGCTCTCTTCTTGACAGTCCTTCAACCTGGGGGCTGAGGGGCCGTTGCTCTTGGCTAACTACCCCACCCCACCAAGCTGCCAGAGTTCTAGACCTAACCAGGCTCCCATTTGTTCGTTCTTCAACATATTTATCCATTGCCTACGTGCAAGGGCCTTAAACTTGGCCACCATTTTGCAGCTAAGGAACTGACTGCCACCACTGGACCCTGTATAGGTACCACCATCATTTCAAAGTGACCTCATTTAGTCTCAGATCCTTGCCTGTTAGCTATATTTGCATAGAAAAGGTGAAAGTCCGCAGGATTCAAAGCTTTCAAGAATTAGGATGTTTAATGGGGAAATGGTAAATACATTTGGTTCTCCATATCCATATAAAACTCTGTAACAGAACAAAGATGCTCTGCTTCATTCACATATGATGAAAGTACCACTTACGGGGTGCCTGGCTGGCTCAGTCGGAAAAGTAGGCGTCTCTTGATCTTGGGGTTGTGAGTTTGAGCCCCACGTTGGGTGTAGAGATTACTTAAAAATAAAATCTTTAGGGCGCCTGGGTGGCTCAGATGGTTAAGCATCTGCCTTCGGCTCAGGTCATGATTTCAGGGTCCTGGGATCGAGTCCCGCGTCGGGTTCCCTGCTCAGTGCAGAGCCTGCTTCTCCCTCTCCCTCTGCCACTCCCTCTGCTTGTGCTCTTCTGTCTATCTCTCTTGTCAAATAAATAAGATCTTTAAAAAAAATAAATAAAATCTTTAAAAGTACTGCTTAATCCCTTTGGCTCAGGTCATGATCCCAGGGTCCTGGGATCAAGCCCCACATTGGCTCCCTGCTCAGTGGGGATCCTGCTTCTCCCTTTGCCTGCCACTCCCCCACTTGTGTGCTCTCGCTCTCTGTTAAAAACAAACCAACAAAAAAAATACTGCTTAATGATGATGAGGGTATAGTTGAATGCACAGACCTGGATTCAAATACCCTCTCATCCATTCAACCTCCTTAAGCTTTAGTTTCCTCATCTATTAAATGTGAATTTCAGAGTTGTTTAAAGATTCAGTTACATTGCATGTAAAGGACTTAAACATTCATTAGATGTCAGTTATTGTATATTTGCTGTAGTTTTCAAAGCACTTTTCATGTACTACCTGATTTTATGCCTTGAGAGGGAGGTATGGCGCGTATCATCTGCATTTTTAGTGTATAAGATAACCAGATTGCTTGGCTGATGAGAAGTTGAGGGGCAGAACTAGAACTCAGGTCTGTGACTCCCAGTAGCCCACCAAAGTTGTATCTCTGTTGTCAGCCAGGGAAGCGTCCGTTTGGATGGGGTGTCCACACAGGTGGCAGGGAATCTTGAGGCAGTAGCCCAGAAAACTATAACGCTCTAAATGGGGCGTTACTATACCATCATTCCAAAACCTTTCTAGGTCAGTGGCTTTCAAACCTTTGACAGACCCACAGTTAAGAATATGCTCATGGGTGCCTGGGTGGCTGAGTTGGTTAAGCGACTGCCTTTGGCTCAGGTCATGATCCTGGAGTCCTGGGATCGAGTCCTGCATCGGGCTCCCTGCTCAGCAGGGAGTCTGCTTCTCCTTCTGACCCTCCCCCCTCTCATGTGTTCTCTCTCTCTCTCCCAAAAAATAAATTAATTAAATCTTTAAAAAAGAATATGCTTGTGTTATGATCCCATACACTCATACATTGCATTATGTTACTAAAACACTTCATGAAAAAAATGCCTCTGGGTATATTTCATATTTTCTGAACTCTTCCCTTCTCTTCCTGCATAATTCAGTCCTAAAGCCATTAGGTGGAACAGTGCAAGGTAGCATTGGTGCTGGGGGCTGTCTGGTGTGCATGTCAGAGTCTGAGCAGGGGGAGGAGGGCAACCACATAGAAGGTGGCCTGACGGGAGTTGTCAGAGCCAGTGTGTATGTGTCTGTATGTGTCCCACCTGGAGAATCAAAGTTTGCAGAATGAAGAGGGCATTTGCACATGGGAGCAGCCCAGCCTGGGCTGTTAGAACGTGGGAGTGAGTGCATCTGTATGGGAGGAAGACCTGCAGTCAGATGGGAGCCCAAGTAGGGTGAGGCAGTCTGGGTGTGATGTCAGCCTAAGCAGGGTGATGGACACCTGCACAGGGGCCAGCCCAGTGCAAGGAGAGTTGGATTACAGCCAAACAGAACAGTGAATAAAATCTCTGGAAAATCACAAATCAGCTCTCCTGTGGATTTGCAGTCCAATTTCACATTGCTCAACAAGTCCAAATTTGGGACTTTGAAAGAATAATAAAACCAACTGGCAAAATAAGAGAAAAGAGAAGACATAAATAATTCCAGAAATAACAAGGGTACGTAATTACAGATATGTAGATATTAACATGGTAATCAGATTATGAACTACTTTAGGCCAACAAATTTGAAATTTTAGATAAAACTGGACAAATTACTAGAAAAATATCACTAAAACAGACTCCAGAAACAATAGGATAGCTGAATAGTCCTATTCCCATTAAAGAAATAGAAACAGGGATGCCTGAGTGGCTCAGTTGGTTAAGCGTCTGCCTTTGGCTCAGGTCATGATCCCAGGGTCCTGGGATCGAGTCCCGCATCGGGCTCCCTGCTCGGCGGGAAGCCTGCTTCTCCCTCTGCCTCTGCCTCTCTCTCTGTCTCTCATGAATAAATAAATAAAATCTTAAAAAAAAAAGAAATAGAAACAATAATAAATAAAACCATCTAATCATGAGGAAAACCCCAGGCCCACATGACTTCACTATTGAGTTCTAATCTTTGAAGGAATAAATAATTCTAAATTTATGTAAATGCTTCCAGAGTATAGATGAAGAGGGAACCTTCCTGAATGTGTTTTCTGTTTTCCAGCAACACTTAAAGCATGAAATTTTAAATCTTTTATCAGCATCAATCCAATACCAAAACCAGGCAGAGACAGCATAAGAAGAAAGGAAAACTATTGGTCAATATTACAAACATAGCTGCAAAATTACAAAATATTAGTGAACTGAATTCAGCAATGTATATAAAAAAGATAATATATCATCGAGTTTATCTCAGAAATGAGAGGTTGTTTTAACAATAGAAACTCAAATAATATGATCCTTAACATTAACAGATTAGAGCAAAAATCTTACTATCTTAACAGATGCAGAAACAGTTTCATGAAGTTTAACATTCATTTAGGAGAAAAGCTAGCACTAGAAGGACTTCCTTAACCTGATTAAGGGTATCTATGAAAACAATCTACAACAAAACTTTTAAAACTATAACCAAAATTAAAGGTAAAATAATTTAATTCTTTTAACTCTAATCAAGAGGGTTTTTTTTTTTAAGATTTTATTTACTTATTTGAGAGAGAGAGAGCACAAGAGGGGGGAGCGGGAGAGGGAGAAGCAGACTCCCTGCTGAGCAGGGAGCCCGATGCGGGACTCAGTCCCGGGACTCCAGGATCATGACCTGAGCCGAAGGCAGTCTCTTAACCAACTGAGCCACCAAGGCGCCCTCAAAGTTGTTTTTATTATTTTTTTATTATTATTATTTTTAAAGATTTTATTTATTTGAGAGAGAGAATGAGATAGAGAGAGCATGAGAGGGAGAGGGTCAGAGGGAGAAGCAGGCTCCCCGCTGAGCTGGGAACCCGATGCAGGACTCGATCTCGGGACTCCAGGATCATGACCTGAGCCAAAGGCAGTCGCCCAACCAACTGAGCCACCCAGGTGCTCCTCAAAGTTGTTTTTAAAAAGGGAAACAGTAGGGGAAAAATTGATGATGAGGTTTGGAAGTTATCTCTTAGAGATCAGGAACAAGATAAAGATGCTTGCTATTATAATTTCATTTCACCTTTGTACTTGATATTCTAGTGAGCACACAAAAGCTCAAAACAAAGGAAAAGTGATGAATTTGACATGTCAAAAACTTTTCAGTGAAAGTGAAAAAGACAACATAGAAAAAGGGAAAATAAAGTTGCAACACATATATCTGACTTAAAGAACATATGACAGGGCGCCTGGGTGGCTCAGTTAAGTGTCTGCCTTCGGCTCAGGTCATGATCCCAGGCTCCCCCTGCTTGTGTTCCCTCTCTCGCTGTGTCTCTCCCTGTCAAATAAACAAATAAAATCTTTTTTTTAAATGACCATAAAGAACTAAGAACATAAAAAAGACATCTCAAAAATGGGGGAAAGATTTGAATTGGCATTTTACAAATGAGGAAATCCAAATGATCTATAAATATGACAAAAAGAATTCAGTCTTATTAGTAACCAGGGATATGACAATTAAAACCAAAATAACATGCAATTACATACTTAACCAAACTGGCAAAAAATGACTCCAAATCGACTTGATTTGTGCTAAGGTGACTGCAACTAGTGCGAATGTTCACAGAGTGAAAAGGGCAAATTACATCTTAGTATTAGCATGAAAGAAAATAGTTTTAACTTCAGTGACTCCCTGATAAGGTCCCAGAGAGCCCTAGGGGTTGGTGGACCACACTTTAGGAACTGTTACCTTAAGCAAGGAGATGTACAAGAACTTTCTTAGGAACATAATACTGCCAAACTGGAGACAACCCCAAAGTCCATAAAAACTAGTGTTACATTCTTACAGGAATGCTATCTAGCAGTGACAAAAAATTAACCACAACCACACACATCAAGTGTTGATCAAAAGAAAGCAAAGTCATGGAGGAAAACACTGTGATTCCATTTGCTAAAGTTCAAAACAGAAAAAACTATACAAGGTGGTGAGACCATTTTTTCAAAAAAGCAAGGGGGGCGCCTGGGTGGCTCAGTCATTAAGCGTCTGCCTTCGGCTCAGGTCATGATTCCTGGGATCGAGCCCTGCATAGGGCTCCCTGCTCTGTGGGAAGCCTGCTTCTCCCTCTCCCACTCCCCCCCTGCTTGTGTTCCCTCTCTCGCTGTGTCTCTCTGTCAAATAAATAAATAAAATCTTAAAAAATTTTAAAAAATTTAAAAAAATTTTAAAAGCAAAGGAATGATTAACCTAAAGCCAGGAGAGAGATGACCTCAAGCGAAGTGTGGATAATGTGATCAGGGAGGGGCTTTGCAGGCACCTGCAATATTCTAGTTCTTCACTGAATGGGAATATCATAAAGGTTCACTGTAAACATTACAACTATGTCTTATAGGCTCTATGTACATTTTTCTTTTTTCTTTTTATTTTTGTTAAAGATTTTATTTATTTATTTGACAGAGAGAGACAGCGAGAGAGAGAACACAAGCAGGGGGAGTGGGAGAGGGAGAAGCAGGCTTCCCGCCGAGCAGGGAGCCCGATGCGGGGCTCGATCCCAGAACCCTGGGATCATGACCTGAGCCGGAGGCAGACACTTAATGACTGAGCCACCCAGGCGCCCCTCTATGTACATTTTTCAGTAAAAAATTTAATCTGCTAATATCATTCACTCACATAGCTGTCTCTCCTAACATATTATTATTATTTTTTTAAAGATTTTATTTATTTATTTGAGACAGAGAGAATGAGAGGGAGGAGGGTCAGAGGGAGAAGCAGACTCCCTGCCAAGCAGGGAGCCCGATGCGGGACTCGATCCCGGGACTCCAGGATCATGACCCGAGCCGAAGGCAGTCGCTTAACCAACTGAGCCACCCAGGCGCCCTCTCCTAACATATTATTAAGAAGAGAGGCAAGATGCAGAATAGTACATGTCACTGTAGTAAAAATGATGTGGAAAAGACCACATTAATACTTGTTTGTACCTGCACAAAGTGTCTCTGGAAGGGTACAAAAGAAACTTACAATGATGAAGAGGGGAGTCTCCCTGCCTGTGAAAGGGGATGGGGTGACCAGAAGACAGAGGTGGGGGGTCACCTTGTCTCCCATCTCTCTACACTTTCTTATACATTTTGATGTTGAACAATTCATGTATTACCAATACTAAAATATTTTTAAAGCCCTATACATCTGGAAGTTTAAAAAATACTTCTAAATAAACCTGTATCAAAGATAAAATTGGAAATTCTAAACCATTAAAACTGGAAATTATAAACCATTTCAGAATTATATTGCAACTAGAGCATTACAGAGCAATTAGACAAGCAAGCTTTTAAATGTTGAACAATCTGATGGGTAAAAAAAAATATTTCATTTAATTTACTTTTCTTGAATATAATTGAGTTTGAGCACCTTTACTTTTTCTCTTCCTCCTCCTCCTCTCCTTGTTCCCCCTCTTCTCCACCTCCTTTTTTTCCTCCTCTACCTCCTTCTTTTTTGGTTTGGATTTTTTTGTGAGTTTCCTGATCATATCCTCTGTTGATTTAAATAATTGTTGTCAGAATTCTGTGTATATTCTGGATATTAATTCCATGCAATAATTTACCCCCACACTTTCCCCCCTTTTTTTTACTTTCCCTTTTCTTATAACTTCTGTTAGAGCATTTCTTTTAACAGAAGTTTTAAATTTTGAGAACAAATCTCTCAGTTTTTTATGGCTCTTCTGGGTTTTGTGTCTTGTTTAGGCAGGCATTCTCCACCCCAATATTATTTAAACTATAGTTTAAAAACCTTTAAGATATTTTAACCTTTTCCTTCTAAATGTTTAATTATTTGTACCAGCTGTGTTTGATGTGATGGGGAGGAGGTTCAATCTAATGTTATTTTTTCTTCAGTGGATAGCCAATTATCTCACATGATTTGTTGAAAAAGCCACCCTTCCTTCATAGATTTAAATGTTGCCACTATCGAAATTAACTAACTAAATAAATAAGCATTGCCTCTAACCATAAACATTTGCACAGATATATGGATGTTTCGCACTTTATTGCATTGATCTATTTTTATCCCTTCATTGTAGGTTGCTAAATCTGTTTGTGTTATGTTTACATAGCTTTATATATCTTTAAATTCATATTTTCATATATTGTAGGGCAAATTCCCACTCAATATTCTTTTTCAGATTTTGGGGGCTGTTATTGAACATTTTCGCTTCCAGAAAAGAATCAGAATTTTATTAAAAATTTTTTTTCTCATTGTTGTTTTAATTTGCATTTCCTTGACTATATATGTTGTAGAGCATCTTTCCATATGCTTATTTAATGTATCTTCTTTGATGAGATGTCTAGTAAGGTCTTTGGCCTATTTTTTTAGTTGGATTGTTGTCTTGTTGAGTTTTAAGAGTTCTTTGTATATTTTGGATGATACTCCTTTATCAGATGTGTCTTTCAAATATTCTTTCAGAGCATTTCCATTTTTAGGATTTTATGCCACAGATTCGCTTGCACACAGGTACACAGACGTATATGCAAGGAAAATACAAATTACAAAATAGATGATAAAACTACAGATTAGAAGGAAACAAAATATTTGTCTCAGACTGGGCTCTTGGTTGCAAGCAGCAGAAGTGACTTTGGCTGATGAGCAGAAAGTCGTTTGTTATAAAGAACGTGGCTGTGAAGGGCGCCTGGGTGGCTCAGTTGGTTAAGCGACTGCCTTCGGCTCAGGTCATGATCCTGGAGTCCCTGGATCGAGTCCCGCATCGGGCTCCCTGCTCGGCAGGGAGCCTGCTTCTCCCTCTGACCCTCCCCTCTCTCATGTGCTCTCTCTCTCTCATTCTCTCTGTCTCAAATAAATAAATAAAATCTTTAAAAAAAAAAAAGAACGTGGCTGTGAGGACTAGAGAATAGGCTTGATGATAATCCTCAAGAATTAAAGCCACAAACCACATATATAAATAGCCTGATGTGTGAAAGGCCCAGAAGAATTCTGCTGCCACCAAAAACTAGATGCTAAATTTGCACTGCCACCAAGAACCTGACTGCAGTTGGAACTGTCACTCACACCAGCACCACTAATACCTCTTCTGCATCAGGAACTCAGGCTTTGAAATCCATGCTGTCCCCAAAGCCATAAGGCCATGCTGCACCCTTGCCAGCCATAATAGGTATCCTACCCAAAGCCCATTTCCTCCTGGGGTCCATTTCTGATTTGGAGATTGGCATGGGTACAGCTGGTTGGTGGAATTTCAAAGGAAACTGGAGAGTGAATATTTCCACGAACATGAAAAATGTTCCAAAGAAGTTGGCCAACCAGAAAACATGACAAATGTCCATTGAAGTGTCTGTTAATTGGAGATAGCTAATACGTTATGGCACATCCATGCATTAGAAGACAATGCAGCTCTTGAACAGAGTAAGGTAGTTTAAAAAATAATGATGTGGGAGAATCTCCAAGATACAATTAATATGTACCATATTCTGTCATTTGTATCTTAAAAAGAGCTATACATATTATATATTTGTCCAGGTATACAAAAGTCTGGAAGGATACACAAGACCCTGATAACAATGGCTGCTTCTGGAGAAGGGAAAAAGGAGACCAGGCTGGATGGGGGACGTACTGGTCTGAATTCTGTATATGCCATATGCATATATAATCTATTCAAAATTTTAAAAAGTAAAAATGTTTGCCACATATACAAATTGTGGCCAGTAAACATTTCATAAATTTTATTCACTTCAGAATGTTTGGAAATAAAGCCAATGAACAGTGGGTATTATCTACATTGGGATTAAAAGTGAGAGCACAGATACCACTGAGGCTAATGATATCTCAGGGTCAACAACCTCAACTTCGTCTGGGCTAAAGGTTGCCCATCTCAAACCCCAAATTGTGGAACAGCATCCACCTGTCCCATAAAACTGGCGTGCCTGGCCAGCACTCCCCAAGCACCCAGTTCAGATCTCTGAAGCTGTCAGTGACTTTGAGGACACAGAGAACTGTTAATAATTATTCCATCCTAAGGAGCAAGAAATGGTCTCCTGCCCACCCCAAAAAGTCTGTGGGAGGGTTTCTGTGATTCTTTTGTGAGAAGTTGAGAAAGAGCCAAGCGACATTACGAGGCCAGGAGATGTTATAACAAAATAGTTTTGTTTATCTGGGTAGAAGATTGGGTCTATTAACCACAGCCATTTAACACCCACTGAGTGAGATTCAAAATACTTTCAGCTGAATTATTTAAGATGCTCCCAGCAGCATAAACAGAGTACCCCAACTAAAAGAAGCTCAAACAGTGAGGACATTCATTATTTCACATAACAAGAAGTCTGGTGAAAAGAATTCCAGAGCTGCCTCAGTCAGAAGTTCAACAATGGCAGAGTTCTGGCTCAATCTCTCTGACTTATTTAAGACTTTTCCTTCATGGCGACAAAATGACTGTTGCTGTTCCCAGCACATACCTTCACGTGAGATTAGTGAAGGCACGAAGCATGAAGGACTTCCACATTGCTTGCTCTTGTGCTTTCTCTCACTTGCTCGAGTACTGGTTCTTCTGTTTGTAATCAGGGAGGAAAATCTTTCCCAGAGCCCCCAGAAGATTTCTCCACCATATGCAGTTGGTCAGAAGTGTGTGACATGCCCACCTCCTAACCAATCTTTAGCAAGGGGTAACAGGATTATCACGCTTGTCTTAACCAATCACAGTTCACCCCCGGGGGAGGATGGAGGATGGGGTGAAAAGGGTTGCCCCTTACTTGTTTGTCTGAAATTCAGTTTTAACTGGCTGTCCTATATTTTTATTTGAGATTCTGGCAATGCTGCTGGGTGACACCCTCATCTTTCCTGAGTCTGTTGCCAGACCATACTTAACAAAATCAGTGTTCCATTAGCAAGAATAAGACAGTGGTGCCTAAAAGTAGCAATCAACCGTCTGCCTCTTTGCTTTACAAGATTTCCTTCAACTTCTGTTCAAGAAAATCCTGGCTCCCTTTGGCTCTCTGCCCCTCCCTATTTGACAACAGCTGTGTCCCTGAGACATGATGGTGAAGGCCCAACTAAATGGCTTTGGCTACTTTGGGTGCCTGGTCACCAAGGCTGCTTTTAACTCTAGCAAAGTGAATATTGTCTCCATCAATAACACCTTCATTGACCTCGATACATGGTCTATATGGTCCAGTATAATTCCACCCATGGCAAGTTCAAGGACACAGTCCAGGCTGAGAATGGGAAGCTTGTCATTAATGGAAAGCCCATCTCCATCTTCCTGGAGGGAGATCTCACTAACATCAAACAAAATGAGGTCTGTGCTGAACTTACTGTGAAATCCACTGGTATCCTCACTATCCTGAAGAAGGCTGGGGCTCGCTTGAAGGGTAGAGCCAAAAGGGTCATCATCTTTGCCTCTTCTGCTTGTGATGGGCATGAACCATGAAAAAGAAGTATGACAACTTTCTCAAGATTGTCAGCAATGCCTTTTGCACCACCAACTGCTTGGTCCCCTGGCCAAGGTTGTCCATAACAACTTTGGCATCATGGAGGGACTCATGACCACAGTACATTCCATCACTGCCACCCAGAAAACTGTAGAAGGCCCTTCTGAGAAGGTAAGTGGTGATGGCTGAGGAGCTGTCCACAACATTGTCCTTGTTTCCACCAGTATTGCCAAGGCTGAGGGCAAGGTCATCCCTGAGCTGAAATGGGAAGCTCACTGGCATGGCTTTCCCCAACCTTGTGGGTGTTGGTCATGGACTTGACCTGCCATTTGGAGAAAGCTGCCAAATATGACAACATCAAAAAGGTGGTGAAGTGGGCAGCAGAGGGCCCCCTCAAGGGCATCCTGGGCTGTGCTGAGGACCAGGTTGTCTCCTGCAGCTTTAACAGTGACATGTACTCTTCCACCTTCGATGCTAGGGCTGACATTGCCCTCCGTGACCACTTTG
Organism: Mirounga angustirostris; assembly: GCF_029215605.1. Classification (NCBI taxonomy): domain Eukaryota; kingdom Metazoa; phylum Chordata; class Mammalia; order Carnivora; family Phocidae; genus Mirounga; species Mirounga angustirostris. The sequence goes on along the minus strand of NW_026991718.1, from coordinate 21,456,766 downwards.
TCAAGCTCGTTTCCTGTGATGAAAATGAATTTGTCTATAGCATCAGGGTGATGGACCTTGTGGTCCACATGGCCTCCCAGGAATAAGAGCCCCAGGAACACCAGCCCCAGGGAGAGCAGGAGAGGCTCAGGTGCTGGGGAGTCCTTGCCCCAGATAGACCTCCTGATATACTGAAAATCTCTTACCTTCCACACAGTTTCCATCCCAGACCCCTGAAGAAGGAGAGGCATTTAGGGAGCCCTACCTTGTTGTGGACCATCAATAAAGTACACTGTGGGGCACCTGGGTGGCTCAGTTGGTTAAGCGACTGCCTTCGGCTCAGGTCATGATCCTGGAGTCCCGGGATCGAGTCCCGCATCGGGCTCCCTGCTCGGCAGGGAGTCTGCTTCTCCCTCTGACCCTCCCCCCCTCTCATGTGCTCTCTGTCTCTCTCATTCTCTCTGTCTCAAATAAATAAATAAAATCTTTAAAAAAAAAAAAAAATAAAAAAATAAAGTACACTGTACACCCTCATACACAAAAGAAAAAGTCCTGGTTTACACGGCCCAGGGTTTTCACATAGCACAAAGGTGCCCAGTTGTGTGTGTGTGTGTGCGTGTGTGTGAGCTGGCAAAAATGAACAGTGACAGAATTGTTTTTTGTTTTTTGTTTTTTAAGATTTTATTCATTTATTTGCTAGAGAGAGAGAGCATAGGCGATAGAGTGAGCGAGAGTAAAAGCAGGGGAAGCTGCAGGGAGAGGGAGAAGCAGGCTCCCTGCTGAGCAAGCAGTAGGATGTGGGACTTGATCCCAGGGTCCTGGGATCATGACCTGAGCTGAAGGCAGCCGCTTAACCAACTGAGCCACCCAGGCGTCCCCAGTGACAGAATTGTTAAAAGTAAGATGTGTGTAGAGCATGTTACAACCTGTAATTTACATTTGTATGAGCCAAAGTTTTAAATGCCACTACCTAGTGTTCTTTAGCTTTGCTGCACGGCCTCTAAAGGAGGGGTAAACAACCGCCCAGCTGCTCCCTGAGACCTTGGATTTTTCCTGATGTGGAAGATTTGAGTATTACTGCCTTTTCAAAGATCACTTGGGATTGAAGAGCATGGTGCCATAGAAATGATGAGAGAGAACAGGAATGTTTCCTATGGGAGTCAAAGCTGTTTCAACACTATTTTTATGCATTTATGTAAGGGGATGATTATGATGTAAGTAATGAGAAGGCATTTCTGGGTCCCGATTACAAGTGGGACTGCTGGGGTGTTACTCATAGACATACACAAACCTACAACTCCTTTGCTGAGTCACCAGCTTACCACTGTTAGGGGGCTGCCCCTGTTCACACAGCTCCAAGTAAAACCGTTGGTTTGTCATACTCCCATGAGCTCTGGCCCATAGCCTAGGCAGCTGTTGGAAATTCTCGCTATTAGACTAGATGACTCTTTTAAATGAGTCCCCTCTGGGAGATAAAAATCAGATGGCTTGAGTGGATATACTTACTGGGGTCATGTCTGATAAACACTTATGTTTTCCAAGGTTGACCAGCGATAAACTTTATATATATTCATGAGAAAATAGTATCCGTTTCCTAAAGTTTATTTATTTATTTATTTTAAAGATTTTATTTATTTATTTGAGAGAGAGAGAATGAGAGAGAGTACATGAGAGGGGGGAGGGTCAGAGGGAGAAGCAGATTCCCTGCCGAGCAGGGAGCCTGATGCGGGACTCGATCCAGGGACTCCAGGATCATGACCTGAGCCGAAGGCAGTCGCTTAACCAACTGAGCCACCCAGGCGCCCCTAAAGTATATTTATGTTGTAGACTTGATTAAAGAAGAGCTGTATCAGCTAACATGAAAGAGTGAATAGGTATTTATCTGTTCCCTCCCAAATCCTCACTATAATAACAGTAAAAAATAAATAAATACAAAGACCATAAACCCATAGGGTTAAAGAGAAGAGAGAAGATGACAGGAGTTAAGAAATGTCAACACAAGGCGCCTGGGGGGCTCGCTCAGTTAAGCGTCTGCCTTCTGCTCAGGTCAGGATCCAAGGGCTGAGCCTGCTTCTCCCTCTCCCTCTGCCTGCCACTCCCCCTGCTTGTGGGCGCTCTCTCTCCCTCCGTCAAATAAATAAATAAAATCTTTAAAAAAGCAAGAAAGAAATGTCCACACAATTCTGGAAAATGAAAGCAGATGGAGGATAATAGAACTGATTGAGTGCAATGGAGAAGCTTAAGCCTGAGGGAGGGGTGCTGCAGGTAGAGGTGGGGAGTGGAGGGCACACCAATAAAGAGCAAGTTGATTGGCCCAGCAGAACACCGCAGAGGGTCAGGAAGCGGAAGCGCCGTGAATCTCTGGCAACCGCTGATTGGTTCTTTGCCCCTGCACTTTCGCCTGTCCAGGATGTTACATAAATGGAATGCAGCATATGTAAGTCTTTCGAATCTGGCTTCTTTCATTTAGCGTAATGTGTTTGAGAGTCGTTCGTGCCGATGTAGCATCAGTTCTGTTTTTCCTTTTAATGGCTAACTAGCAATCTATTTTATAGGTGTGCCACAATTTTTTGGATTGTTTCCAGGTTTGGGTGATGACAGATAATGCTACTGTAAACATTTGTGTGGTGTTTTTTGTTTTTCAGTTATTCTCTAAACACAGGCTTTTGTTTCACTTGGGCAAATAACATGCGGTGAGATTCCTGGGTCATGTGGTAGGCGTATGTTTAAGTTTGTAAGAAACTTCCGAACTCTTTTCCAGAGTGGTTGCACCATTTTGCACTCTCATCAGCAATATATGAGACTTTTGGTCCCTCTGCATTCTTGGCAGCACTTCATATATGGTCATTTGTGTTTTATTTATTTGTTTATTTTTAATTTTAGCCATTCTAGCAGATGTGTGGTGGTATCTTACTGTACGCGCGTGTGTGTGTGTTTTAAGTATACAGTTCAGTGGTTTTTAGTATAGTCATGAAGTTTTACAACCACCACCAGTATCTCATTCCACAACATTTCCATCAGCCTCTGCTTGCACTGAATTGCCCCCGAAATTCATGTTGAAGTCCCCTACTCCCCAATTTGAAGGTATTTGGAGATGGGTCTTTGGGAGGTAATTCGAGATAGATGACGTGATGAGATTTGGGGCTCTCATGATGGGATTAGTGCACTTAGAAGAGGAGGAGAGATCTCTCTGCACGCACACACCAAGAAAATGTCACGTAAACACACAACAAGGCTGTCTACAAGCCAAGAGAGAAGCCTCAGAATAAAACCTACTTTGCCAGCACCTTGACCTTAGACTCCCCAGCCTCCAGAAGTGTGAAAAATAAATTTCTGTTATTATTTTATTTTTTTAAAAGATTTTATTTATTTATTTGTCACAGAGAGGGGGAGAGAGAGAGAACATGCGCACAAGCAGAGGGAGCTGCAGGCAGAGGGAGAAGCAGGCTCCCTGCTGACCAAGGAGCCCGACATGGGACTCGATCCCAGGACCCCAGGATCATGACCTAAGCCAAGGGCAGATACTTAACCGGCTGAGCCACCCAGGTATCCCTAAATTTCTGTTGTTTAAGCCACCCAGTGTATAGTATTTTGTTACGGCAGCTGCAGTTGATTAAGATACCCCACAAGAGAAACCCTGTACCTGTTGACCCCTTCTACCCTCATCCTCTGACAATAACTAATCTACTTTTTGTCTCTATGGGTTTGCCTATGCTGGACAATCGTATAAATGGGATCACATCATGCAACACGTGGCCTTTTGTGTCTGGCTTCATTCACCTAGCATGATGTTTTCAAGGTTTATCCATGTTGTAGCATGCATTAATAGTTCATTCCTTTTCATTCCACGATATTCCATTGTATGGATATACAACACTTTGCTCATCCATTCATCACTCAAATATTTAGGTTATTTCTACATTTGGGCTAGTATGAATAATGCTGCTATGAATATTTGTGGACAAGTTTTTGTGTGAACGTGCTTTCAGTTCTCTTGGCTATATACCCAGGAGTAGAATTGCTGGATCATGTGGTAATTCTATGTTTAAGTTTTTGAGGAACTGCCAAACTGTTTTTCACAGCAGCTGTGCCATTTTACATTCCCACCAGTGGTGGACTGGAGTTCCAATGTTTCCACATCCTCATCAGCACCTGTTGTTGTCTGTATTTTTTGTTATAGCCATCTCGGTGGGTATGAAATGGTATACCATTATGATTTTGATTTGCAGTTTCCTAATGACTAATGATTTTGAGCATTTTTTCATGTACTTATTTGGCATCCATATAGCTTCTTTGGTGAAGTGTCAGTTCAAATCTTTGCCCCTTTTTATTTTTTTATTTTTTTTATTTATTTTTTTTAAAGATTTTATTTATTTATTTTGAGAGACAGAGAGAATGAGAGACAGAGACAGAATGAGAGGGAGGAGGGTCAGAGGGAGAAGCAGACTCCCTGCCGAGCAGGGAGCCCGATGCGGGACTCGATCCCGGGACTCCAGGATCATGACCTGAGTCGAAGGCAGTCGCTTAACCAACTGAGCCACCCAGGCGGCCTCTTTGCCCCTTTTTAAAAAAATATTTAATTCCAGTATAGCTAACATACAGCGTTAGTTTCAGGTGTACAATATAGTGATTCAACAATTCTTTACATTGCTCAGTGCTCATCATAAGTGTACTCTTAATTCCCTTTACCTATTTTACCATTTTACCCATCTCCCCACCACCCTCCCCTTTGGTAACCATCAATTTGTACTCCATAATTAAGAGTCTGGTTTTTTATTTGTCTCCTTTTTTCTTTGTTCATTTGTTTTCTTTCTTAAATTCCACACATGAGTGAAATCATATGGTATTCGTCTTTCTTTGACTGATTTCACTTAGCCTTATACTTTCTAGAGCCATCTATGTTGTAAATGGCAAGACTTCACTATTTTTTATGGCTGAGTAACATTCCATTGTATATATATACCACATTTTTAAAAAATTTTCTTTATTTATTCATAAGAGACAGAGAGAGAGGAAGGCAGAGGCAGAGGGAGAAACAGGCTCCCCACGGAGCAGGGAGCCCAATGTGGGAATCGATCCCAGGACCCTGGGATCATGACCTGAACTGAAGGCAGATGCTTAACTGACTGAGCCACCCAGGCGCCAACATCTTCTTAATCCATTCATCTGTGATGGACACTTGGGCTGCTTCCATAATATGGCTATTGTAAATAATGCAATAAACATAGGGGTGCATATATTTTTCCAAATTAATGTTTTTGTATTCTTTGGGTAAATACTCAGTAGTGGAATTACTGGATCATATGTAATTCTATTTTTAATTTTTTGAGGAACCTCCATACTGTTTTCCACAGTGGATGCACCAGTTCTCATTCCCACCAACAGTGCACAAGGGTTCCTTTTCTCCACATCCTCACCAACACTTGTTTACTTGTTTCCTGTGTTTTTTATGTTAGTTGTTCTGACCGGTGTGAGGTGATATCTCATTGTGGTCTTGATTTGCATCTCCCTGATGATGAGTGATGTTGAGCATCTTTTCATATGTCTGTTGGCCATCTGTATGTCTTCTTTGGAGAAATGTCTATCCATGACTTCTGCCCATTTTTTTTTTTTAAGTAGGCTCCAGACCCCGTGTGGAGTCCAATGCAGGGCTTGAACTCACAATCCTGAGATCAAGTCCTGAGCTGAGAGCAAGAGTCAGACGCTTAACTGACTGCTGAGTCACCCAGGCACCCCTTCTGCCCATTTTTAATTGGATTATTTGGGGTTTTTTCATGTTGAGTTGTGTAACTTCTTTTTTTTTTTAAAGATTTATTTATTTATTTGAGAGAGCGAGAATGAGAGAGAGTACATGAGAGGGGGGAGGGTCAGAGGGAGAAGCAGGCTCCCCGCTGAGCAGGGAGCCCGATGCGGGACTCGATCCCGGGACTCCAGGATCATGACCTGAGCCGAAGGCAGTTGCTTAACCAACTGAGCCACCCAGGTGCCCGAGTTGTGTAAGTTCTTTATGTATTTTGGATACTAACCATTTATTGGATATGTCATTTGCAAATATCTTTTCCTATTCAGTAGGTTGTCTCTTAGGTTTGTTGATTGTTTCCTTTGCTGTGCAGAAGCTTTTTATTTTCATGTAGTCCCAGTAGTTTATTTTTGCTTTTGTTTCCCTGATCTCAGGAGACATATCTGGAAAAATGTTGCTACAGATGATGTCAGAGAACTTACTGACTGTGCTCTCTTCTAGTATTTTTATAGTTTCAAATCTTTGGCATTTTTAAAAAATTGGTTTCCTTTCATTTCATTCTAAGAGTTCTTCATGTATCTTGGATACAAGTCCTTTTTCTGATATGTGATTTATAAATATTTTCTTCCCATCTATGAATTGTCTTTTCATTCTCTTAAGAGTATTCTTCACAGAGTCAGTTTTAAGTCTTGATGAAATCCCATTTGTCAGGTTTTTCTTTTCTGGATTATGCTTTTGGTGTCATTTCTTAGAATCTTTGCCTAACTCCAAGTTACAAAGATTCCCTCCTGTGTTTTCTTTTAAAGTTTTTATACTTTTAGATTTTATATTTAAGTTTATGATCCATTCTGAGTTAAATTTGTATACAATGTGAAGTATGTGTTGTGGCTCATTTTGCTTTGCCAATGGGCATCCAGTTATTCCACCACCATTTGTTCAAAAGACAGTCATTTCTCCATTGAATTGCCATTGCACTTTTGTGAAAAATCAATTGTGTGGGGGCACCTGGGTGGCTTGGTCAGTTAAGCATCTGACTCTTGATCTCAGCTCAGGTCTTGATCTCAGGGTTGTGAGTTCAAGCTCCTTGTTGAGCTCCACACTGGGCATGGAGCCTCCTTTAAAAAAAGATCCATTGTGTGGGTCTATTTTTGAACTCTGTGCTCTGTTCCATTGACCTATGTGCCTATCCTTTAACCTAATACCACACTGTTTCTGGTTTTGATATTAAGGTAATTGCATTTGGACAGAAAGTTTTTTCCCCCCAAATTCATATGTTGAAATACTAACCCCCAGTGTGGTGGTATTAGGAGGTAGGGCCTTTGGGAGGTAATTAGTCATGAAGGTGAAGCCTTCTTGAATGATATTAGGGCCCTTATGAAAGGGATCCCAAAGAGCTCTCTTGCACTGTTTCTACCATATGAGGATACAATGAGAAAACAGCAGTCTGTAACCCAGAAGAGGGCCTTAACCAGAATTCTAACCATGCTGGTACCCTGATCTTGGACTTCCAGCCTCAATAACTGTGAAAAATAAATTTCTGTAGTTTATAAGCCACCCAGTTTATGCTACTTCATTATAGCACCCTGACCTAAGACAGAAATGTTGGTCTCATAAGTGACTTGGGATGTGTTTCCTTCTCTTCTATTTTCTGCAGGAGATTATGTCAAATTGGCATTATTACTTATTTAAATATTTGGTAGAATTTGCCAGCTAAACCATCTGAGCCTGGAGTTTTCTTTGTTGGAGGGCTTTTCACAATGAACTCAATTTCTTTGATAGATATGGGACTATTCAGCTATTGTCTCTTCTTGAATGGGTTTTGGTAATTTGTATCTTTTAACAGCAAATCAGCCCATTTCATCTAAGTTGTCAAATTTATGGGCATAGAGGATTTTGTTTATTTGGTTGGTTTTGGTTTTTTGGTTTTTGGTGTTTTTTTCTGATACACTTTGGTTTTTTTGGTTTTTGGGTTTTTTTCTGGTAACACTTTATGTCTGTAGGATCTGTAGAGTCTGTAGTGATATTTCCTTTTTATTCCTATATGGATAATTTGTGTCTTCTTTTTTCAGTCTGGCTAGAGGTTTATCAATTTTATTATTCTTCCCAAAGAACTGGCTTTTAGTTTTATTGATTTTTCTCTGTTGTTTTCTTGTTTTCAGTTGTATTGATTTCTGCTCTTATCTTTATCTTTATTTTCTTTTGCATGCTTTCAGTTGAATTTGTTCTTATTTTTTAATTTTTAAAAAAATTTTCTTGGGGCGCCTGGGTGGCTCAGTCGTTGAGCGTCCGCCTTTGGCTCAGGTCATGATCCCAGGGTCCTGGAATCGAGCCCCGCATCGGGCTCCCTGCTCAGCGGGAGGCCTGCTTCTCCCTCTTCCATTCCCCCTGCTTGTGTTCCCTCTCTCACTGTGTCTCTCTCTGTCAAATAAATAAATAAAATCTTAAAAAAAAATTTCTTAAGGTGGGAGCTTAGATGATTGATTTTAGATAATTTTTTCTAATAAAAACTTCTCACGGGGCGCCTGGGTGGCTCAGTCGTTAAGCGTCTGCCTTCGGCTCAGGTCATGATCCCAGGGTCCTGGGATCGAGCCCTGCATCGGGCTCCCTGCTCAGCAATGAGCCTGCTTCTCTCTCTCCCACTCCCCCTGCTTGTGTTCCCTCTCTCGCTGTGTCTCTCTCTGTCAAATAAATAAAATCTTTAAAAACAAAACTTTTCATGCTATAAGTTTCCCTCTGAGCACTGCTTTATCTGCATTTCACAAGTTTTAATAGGCTGTATTTTCATTTTAGTTTAGCTCAAATATTTTCTCTAATTTCACTGAAGACTTCTTCCTTGATCCATGGGTTGCTTAGAAGTGTGTTGTTTAATATCCAATTATCTGGGAATTATCCAGATATCTTTCTGTTATTGTTTTTAATCTAATTCTTTTGAGGTTATAGAATATACCTTATGTGATTTTAATTCTTAATAATTTGTTAAGATTTATTTTATGGCCCAGAATATGGTCTACCTTTTTGGATGTGAATGTTCCATGTGCACTTGAAAAGAAAGACTTCCTGCTGTTCTTGTTCTATAAATGTTAATTCCATCGAATTGGTTGATGGTGTTGTTCAGAGCTTCTTTGTGCTTACTGATTTTCTGTCTACTTGTTCTATTAGCTACACAGAGAAAAGTGTGGAAATCTCCAACTATAATTGTGGATTTGTCAGTTTCTCCTTTTGTGTCTATCAGTTTTTAATTCATGTGTTTTAAAACTTTGTTATTAGGTGAATACACATTTAGGATTATTATTTCTTCCTTGTCAATTGGCTCTCTTATCATTATAAAATGTTCCTCTTTATCTCTGGTTCTTTTATTGTTCTTTTTTTTTTTTTAAAGATTTGATTTATTTATTTGACAGAGAGAGAGACAGCGAGAGAGGGAACACAAGCAGGGGGAATGGGAGAGGGAGAAGCAGGCTTCCCGCGGAGCCAGATGCGGGGCTCCATCCCAGGACTCTGGGATCATGACCTGAGTGAAGGCAGATGCCTAACGACTGAGCTACTAGGCACCCCTGGTTTTATTGTTCTGAAGTCTACTTTGTCTGGTATTAACAAAGCCACCTAGCTTTCTTTTTTTCCAATTTTTTTTATTGTGATAAAACACACATAACTTAAAATTTACCATCCTAACCATTTTTTAAAAAAGATTTTATTTATTTCAGAGATACAGCAAGAGAGGGAACACAAGTAGGGGGAGTGGGAGAGGGAAAAGCAGGTTTCCCACTGAGCGGGGACCCTGATGCGGATGCGGGGCTTGATCCCAGGACCCTGGGATCATGACCCAAGCCGAAGGCAGAGGCTTAACCAACTAAGCCACCCAGGCATCCGCATTTTAACCATTTTTAAGTGTATGGTTTAGTAGTATTAAATACCTTCATATTGTTGTGCATCCATCACCACCGTCCATCTCCAGAACTCTATTCATCTTGTAAAACTGAAACTCTATACCCTTAGTCAATAACTCCCCATTCACCCCCTCCATCTAGCCCCTGGAAACCACGATTCTATTTTCTGTCTCTATGGTTTCGACTACTCGAAGTACCTCATGTAAGTGGATTCATACAGTATTTGTCTTTTTGTGTCCAGTTTATTTCACTAAGCTCAACATCTTCAAGTTTCTTTTTTTTCTTTAGATTTTCTTTCTTTATTTGACAGAGAGAGACACTGAAAGAGGGAACACAAGCAGGGGAAGTGGGAGAGGGGGAAGCAGGCTTCCCTCCAAGCAGGGAGCAGGGAACCCGATGCGGGGCTCGATCTGGGGACCCTGTGATCATGACCTGAGCCAAAGGCAGATGCTTATTAACTGAGCCACCCAGGCGCCCCTCAAGTTTCATCCATTTTGCAGAATTTCCTTTTTTTAAAGGCTAAATAATGTTCCGTTGTATGTATATACCATATTTTGCTTATCAATTCATTTGTCAATGGACATTCAGGTTGCTTCCAAGTTTTATCTTTTTTTAAAATTATTTAGTTATTTATTATTTTTTTAAAGATTTTATTTATTTGACAGAGAGAGACAGCAAGAGAGGGAACACAAGAAGGGAGAGTGGGAGAGGGAGAAGCAGGCTTCCTGCGGAGCAGGGAGCCCAATGTGGGAATTGATCCCAGGGCCCTGCGATCATGACCTGAGCCGAAGGCAGACGCTTAACGACTGAGCCACCCAGGCGCCCCCAAGTTTTATCTTTATATAAAAATTTTTTATTCTGTTTATTTAAACTAAAAAACCTGGGCTCTCTGCTCCGCGGGGCTCCTGCTCCGCGGGGAGCCTGCTTCTCCCTCTGCCTCTGTCTCTCATGAATAAATAAATAAAATCTTTAAAAAATAAAAAAATAAAAAATAAAAAAAAATCCACCTATTGCTCCCACCCCCTACTCCCTGCCTCTTGCAATCACCAATCTATTCTCTGTATCTATGAGTCTGTTTTTTTGTTTGTTTGTTGAAACTCCACATATAAGGGAAATCATATGGTATTTGTCTTTTTAAATCAATTGATTGTGTGGCTTCTCTTGCCCAGTGAGAACATATTTTGAATGATGGAAAGGCTGCCAAATTGTAGCAGCATAAATGTCCAATGACAGTATTTCAGTTGACTGTCCATTTCTTGCTTTCCCTCTCAGATTATTCATAACTACCATACTGACACATTTCATGTGAAATAAGCTCATTATCATTCTATGTGGCCAGGAGGATTCCTATTAACAGAATATTTGGGAAATGTGTTGTAACATCCTGTTCCAGGGCTGCCAAGAAGCCATTGCACCACATTATTTTTTCTGGCACTTTAGATACCCTTTAATTACCCTTTTGACGTAAAAAAAAAAAAGTTCTCTGCCTATTAGTTTTCTCTGAAATAAGCAGTCATGCCAGGATCCAGACACACACAAAAAATATCTGTGCAATTGTACATACAGGAGTCATAGCCATAACGGTGCATTTCAAAACTTCTGGATACTTAAAAAACAAAACAGTATTCCGTTTTTATCACATATAATGATTTGCCTTTTAGAAAATTCTTTGGACCATAGTTCTTTGTTTCTTTTGTTAAAAGGTGTATACTTAAAAGACTCACTTTCACCTTATCCTCCATCCACTCCAGTTCCCACTATAACAAGTAACCGCTTTTCATTGTTATTAAAGATTTTTATTTTATTTATTTATTTGACAGAGAGAAACAGTGAGAGAGGGAACACAAGCAGGGGAAGTGGGAGAGGGAGAAGCAGGCTTCCCGCTGAGCAGGGAGCCCAATGTGGGAATTGATCCCAGGGCCCTGGGATCATGACCTGAGCCGAAGGCAGACGCTTAATGACTGAGCCACCCAGGCGCTCCTGTCCTTTTCCTTTTACCCATTTAAAAATCCGTCTCAGAGATCTTTTCATATTAATTTCACAGCAATATAGGAGACCTGTTTTCCCATAGGACATGCTGTCAAACTTTTGGATTTTTGTCAGTATGATAGTTGAAAATGATATTTTGGTGTGACTTTCATCTTTATTTCTCTTTATTACTAATGAGTTTGTCTATTTCTTTGTATCCTAAACGGTATTTGCATCCCTTTCCTGAGAGCCATCTGTTCATATTCTTTCTCCATTTTTCTGTTGGGTGATTGGTCTCTTTTCTATTGATTTCTAGGATAAAGAAAATTCTCTTGAAATATTAGGGATATTGGGATGCCTGGGTGGCTCAGTCAGTTGAGTGTCTGCCTTTGGCTCAGGTCATGATCCCAGGGTCCTGGGATCGAGTCCCACATCAGGCTCCTTGCTCAGCAGGGAGCCTGCTTCTCTCTCTCTCCCTCTGCCACTCCCCCTGCTTGTGCTCTCTCTCTCTCTGACAAATAAATAAGTAAAATCTTAAAAAAAAAAAAGAAATATTAGGGATATTATCACTATATCCATGACCTGAACTATAAATACTGTTATGAGATAATAGAAAATATATATGTTGGCCTCTGCCCCCAGTTCCTGGCACAGAGCTCCTAAAACCCTTGTAATTTTCTAAATGGTAAGAGCACAAAGAGCATCTTTGACACAGGGCTCTTAAAACCCTCATAAGTTTCTAAGGGATAAGAGAACCAGGTATATTTTTTGTTCTAATGAGGTGATTCTGGGTGGGCTCCTAGATGGAGGCTGGTCTCCAGAAAGACCACACTATGATGAGAAGCTTGGAATTTTCAGCCCCATCCCCCATACTCCAGAGAGGGGAGAGGGGCTGGAAATGGAGTTAATAATTGATCATGCCTACATGAGGAAGCCTCCATAAAATCCCAATCGTATGGGGTTCAGGGAACTTCCAGACTGGCAAACACATCCACACTAGGAGGGTGATGGACCCTAAAATCACTGGGACAGAAACTCCTGCTCTTGGGACCCTTCCAGACCTCGCCCTGTGTGTCTCCTCATCTAGCTGTTCATCTGTATCCTTTATTATATACTTTAATGAACTGGAAAACATAAGTGTTTCCCTGAGTTATGTGAGCCACCCTAGCAAATTAATTAAACTGGGGGGGGGGGGCGGCTATAGCCAGTAGATCAGAACCACAGGTGATAACCTGAGCTTGAGACTGGTGTCTGAAGTGAGGGTGGGAGTGAGGAGCAGTCTTGTGGGACTGAACCCTTACCTATGACATCTGACTCTATCTCAGGTAGATAATGCCAGGAGTGAGTTAAATTGTAGGACACCCAGCTCGTGTCAGGAGAGTTGCTTAGTGTTTGGGGCGAAACCCTCATACATTTGTGACCAGAGTGTCAGAAGTGAAGTATTCTCTGTAAAGGTAAAGGAGACACACAAGAGAAAAACACAGAGCAGGGAAGAACTGGGTTTTCACCTACTTAGGAAGGAAAAAACCAAGTTTTTTCCATTACAGTTGGCCATGTTGTCATTTGCCTTTTGACTTTGCTTATAGTGATTTTTTAAATTAACATATGATGTATTATTTGTTTCAGAGGTACAGGTCTGTGATTCATCAGTCTTACACAATTCACAGCGCCCACCATAGTACATACCCTCTCCAATGTCCATCACCCAACCACGCCATCCCTCCCACCCCTGCTTATAGTGATTTTTATCTTGCGAATTTTCTCCATGATACTTTGACATTTAGAAATAGAACAGAGAAGGAGGGGCCAGGAAGAAGAAAAGGAACAGTTGGTTAAGGAACCTAAAGAAGAAAAGTGTTTCAAGAAGAGATAGAGTTGGGGGTGCCTGGGTGGCTCAGTTGGTTGAGGGTCCGGCTCTTGATTTAGGCTCAGGTAATTATCTCAGGGTCCTGGGATCCAGTCCCATGTCAGGCTCCGCTCTCGGTGGGGAGTCTGCTTGAGGATTTTTTTCCCCTCTCTTCTCCTACCCCCACTTGTGCACAGGTACTCTCTTGCTCTCTACTGAATAAATCAATCTTAAAAAGAAAAGTAAGAAGAAGAAGAGGAAGAAGAAGAAGAAGAAGAAGAGGAAGAAGAAAGAAGAAGAAGAAGGGACAGAGTTGGGCACCTGGCTGGCTCAGCCGGCAGAGCGTGAGACTCTTGATCTTGGGGTCATGGGTTCAGACCCCACGTTGGATGTGGAGCCTGCTTAAAAAAAAAAAAGTAAGGGGCACCTGGGTGGCTCAGTCAGTTAAGAGTCTGCCTTCGGCTCAGAACATGGTCCCAGGGTCCTGGGATTAAGCCCCACGTCAGGCTTCCTGCTCAGTGGGGAGTCTGCTTCTCCCTCTGCCTCTCTCTCCCCACTTGTGTGCTCTCTCTCTCTCTGTCTCAAATAAATAAATAAAATCTTTTTAAAAAGTACAGGATTGTCAAAAGGGTCAAATGATGCTCAAAACAAAACACTAAGATGAGGCCATAGAAATGAACATTGGATTTGGCAAAAGGGAGGCCATCAACGACCTTACCAGTGTGGTTTTAGCGGTAAGATGGAGATAGACACCTGGTTGGAGTGAGTGAATGAGGAAAGACAACAGAGAGTATTTTTTTTAAAGTTTTGCTATGCAGGGGCACCTGGGTGGCCCAGTCAGTTAAGTGTCCGACTCTTGATTTTGGTTCAGGGCATGATCTCAGGGTTATGGGATCGAGCCTTGCATTGGGCTCTGCCCTGAGCATGGAGTCTGCTTGGGTTTCTCTTTCCCTCTCCCTCTGCTCCTCCCCCCATTCTCTCTCTCTCTCAAATAAATAAATAACACTTAAAAAAAAAAGTTTTGCTATGCAGCGGGACAGAGAAGTGTGGTGTAATGGGAGATATTATACTAGGGAGTGTTTATATGCTCATATAAATGACCCAGGGATGGAAAAAGCTAAGGATGTAGAAGGAGGCAGAGGGAATATTTTTAGAAGTGAGGCCCTTCTAAAGGGCAAGAGGGGCTGGGTTGTTGCTTCACAGAGAAGGCAGACTTTGTCCCTTTTGAGTGTGGGCACACAGCTGGGAAATGGTAGGTGTGGCTGTTGGTATGATGACGGAGGGGTTCCTGCCTGATGGCTCTTGTTTTCTCCATGAAGCATGTGGTGAAGGCAAGCTGGGAGGGCTGAGTAGAGAAAAAGAACGGGAAATAAATGTGTTAGAATGTGGTAGGGAAACGCACCAGGGAAAGTTGCCATAGAGTGTTGAGTGCCCATTTGAGATTCATGGTGAGAATTTCAAGGGAGGTCACTGAGCAAGTTGATGTTCATCTCCAGCCATGTTCAGGCAAGGCCTGGAGTGGAAAATAATACAGGGTCAGGATGTTGCCAAGCAAACACAGTGCAGGGGAGGCAAAGGATAGTGGTATGTGCAAGAGAGCAATTACAATAATGAACGTGGAATCTGACATGAATAAAGAGGAAGTGAGGACATGAGGCAAGATGGTTAGTATATGAGTCACAGGTTTCAGTAAGAATGAAGAAATGCTGGAATGCATGCACTAGCCTACAGGAGGAGGAGGATAGGAGATAAGGAACAAGTCAGAATTCTTGAAATAGAGATTTTGGAGACAGTGTAGTTATTGGTGATGATAAGGTGAAGGTCATGACCATAGGAGTGGGTGGCTGAAGTGAAGCAACAGGAAATTGCATTTGAGGAGGTGAGGAGCCGAGATCCTAAGGATAATGCCTCTGGACAGAACCAAAACATTGGCACAACCTAGAATTTATACAGTAGGAAAATCTTATGAGAATATTCTGGCTTAAAGTGTAAATAAAAATGGGTTTTTAAATAATGGCTTGTATTCTGCCTTATTTAGACACACATTTAAATGGTGGGAACTATGGAGGTGTGTACCTGAGTTAAGAAAATTATATACCATCAGGGATTTTGGGGGAGAAGGAGGGTGGTCTGGGTTTATAATGATTCATAACGGTCGGTACAGCCTTCTGAGGGAAGAACACTGAAAAATCATGGCCCATCAAGATCTTAGCTCACATTGTTTTGCTTACAAATTGCATAACCTTCTTGTTCCTTTGCTGGGCAACCTCTGTTTACAATCTGGTTAAAGAATCAGCCCTTACAATGACGTTATTAAACACATACGGACACAATGGTGGCCATAGCAACAGCAGAGTTAAGACATTAGACGTTCTCAAATTCAGTTTCCTCAACAACCTACTGAGGAGGGACACGAAGATTTTAGGAAAGATGCCATTTTCCCGTGCACATTCACCGAAGGAAAAGAAAGTCCAGCCAGAGAGTGTTCATAACGATCGGTGTGACCCTAAGTGTCCTTCTGGCAGGCAGTCACAGTAGTAGACACCCAGGATGCTCTGCTCTCTTTGGCTCTGGTTGATTTCTGCAGCCAGGTCAAGACGCCACCGACAATCAACCAAGCGAGGCTGTGAGGATCTGTGAAACTTGGTGCCCTCAGGTTCCCTATTTAAAAGGGGAGTGAGTGATGTTCAGTGCATCCCTTGTCAGGAGGCAGGCCAGATGCCAAAAGAATCAAACCTTGGCCATCCTATCACGCAGGGTCCAGTCGGGTACACAGACCAGTTAATTTAACAGAGGATATTTACTGTAAGGACAGCATAAGCCAAAGGGAATGCCAAGGAAACGCAGAGGTGGCAACTGAAGCCCCTGGAGAGGTAGCGATTAACAAAGGGAAAAGGTACAAGTTTACTGGAACCCAGAGGCTTCGAGGAGGAGCCTGGCGGAGGCGGAACTCAGACCTCAGAGGAAGGAGTACTAGAGAGTTGGTGCTGGTATCTTTAAGGGGCACAATTAAGGCTGGGTCCAAGAAGGGGAAAAGGTGGAACCGAGTGCAGCCCCTGAGGCAGCGGGCGGGGCGGGGCGGGGGCAGGGGTAGGGGTGAGGGTGGAGGTTGTGGGTGGGGCGGGCTGCGGGGAGCTCTTACCACCACTACACTCAGGTGCGGAAAGCAAGCACTTTGCAGGCTTCCTCTAGCACCCCCTATTGGCGGAGCTTAACAAGGGGCTCCCGGCAAAGAGGACTGTAGTTGCAAGAAGCCCAGCGCCAGCAGCCGTAGGAAAACGAATACAAGGTTCTAGTTTGGGGCTATTACAGATAAACGCTATTATGAGGATTCTTGTACACATCTTTCCATGCACTTGTGCACTCATATTTTGGGCATATATATCTAGGAGTGTTCTTGCTAGATTTAATAGATACAGATGATAACCGTTCTGGTGAATGTGAATTGTAATTTTAATTTGCATATTTCTAATCACTATTGAAGTTGGCCATCTTGACCACTGGGATATCCTCCTTAGAACGGTTCCTCATTTGGATGCCTGGCTGGCTCAGTCGGTGGAGCATGCGACTCTTGATCTTGGGGTTGTGAGTTCAGGCCCCACATTGTGTGTAGAGATTACTTAAAAATTTTTAAAGAAAAAAGATTCCTCATTAAGTCTGTAGCCCATTTACAGTTGGATGGTCAGTCTTTTTCTTATTGCTTGGTGGGGTTTTTAAATATATTCTTGATATAAGCCCTTCCGATTATATGCATCCCAAATATCTTCTCCCAGCCTGTGAATTTGTCTTTTTCACTCTCTCCATTGGTGCCTTTTGATGAATAGAAGTTCTTAATTTTATATAGTACAACTTATCAGATTTTTTCCTTTAGAGTTCGTGCTATATTTTCTTTAAGCAGTATTTCCTTATTTCAGATTCATGAATATATTCTCCTATATTCTTTTTCTATTTTCCATCTCTTTTCTTTGTCCATAGGTACTGAATTCTGAGTCATTTCTTCAGATCTATTTTCCAATTTACTTGTTTTCAGCAGTTTCTAATCATCTGCTGGGTTCCTAATTAAAATATTATATTTTTAATTTCTAGAAATTATTATTTTTCCCCAATTTTGCCTGCTCATTTTTAGCCTCTTGTTCCTGCATTGTCTTTTCAGAATCCTTGTTATTTCTTTAAACATCTGAAACATGTTTAATGCGTATCATGTACCTAAACATTACTGTATCTGCAGTCATTGCCAGTGTGATTTTACAGTTCAGTGTTTCCGCTATCGTTTGTTTATGCTGGCTTATGTTTCCTTCAGATTTTTATAACTGTTTGCTCTGAGCTCAAGTTTGTTACAATTTTATTCATGGGAATCCTTCAAAGCTTAGATTTAAAGTATATTCTCCCAGAGAGGAATTGTACTTGCTTGTGCCTAGAAACACTACTAAATTGAGACCACTCGAAATTTTTGGCTTTTTTGGCTTTTTTGGCCCGCAAAGGTTGAGGGCTTAGAAATCTTTGGGGAACTCCCCCCACCCCACCCCAGCCAAGGTCTATTTTATAGCAAGTGTTGCCAATTCTCTTTCCCGCAATGAGGGTATTGCCTTTTGGTGACCCCAGCTTTATGACAGGGTCTCTGACTCATCTTCCCATTTTGTATGGGTCCCAGGCTTTGTCTCTTGCACCCAAATTTGGCCTATTAAAACCCTGGCCTGGGGCACCAACAATCTGCAGATACTATCAAGGCAGTACTGGCCTCAGTGCTGGCTTACCATTTTTGGTTTTATGGTTTCTTATTCCTTCTCTTATTTCTTTCCCCTACTTTTCTGCCGGCCCAACAATGCATTTAAAAATATGATTTTTGGGGGGCGTGTGGGTGGCTCAGTCGGTTAAGCATCTGCCTTCAGCTCAGGTCATGATCCCGGGGTCCTGGGATCGAGCCCCACATCAGGCTCCCTGCTCCACAGGAAGCCTGCTTCTCCCTCTCCCACTCCCCCTGCTTGTGTTCCTTCTCTCGCTGCCTCTCTCTCTCTGTCAAATAAATAAATAAATAGAATCTTTAAAAATATTTTTTAAAGATTTTATTTATTTATCTGGGGGGAGGAGCAGAGGGGAAGGGAGAGAATCTCAAGCTGACTCCCGCTGAGCACGGAGCTCAGTCCCACAACCCCGAGATCATGAACTGAGCCAAAACCAAGAGTCGGATGCTTAACCGACTGAGCCACCCAGGCGACCCTAAAAATATGTTTTTAATATTTTATCCATCATTTTGCGTGTTCTGTACCAGGAGGATTTCCCTGCATATCTAGCCCACCATATTGTCAGAAATAGAAATCCAACGATTTTTCTTAGAAAACATGTCACTCATGCAGGAGTCCTACAAGGCAGGTAATTTCTACTTCAGCGTCAAGTATGTTTTACAAACCCAAGATTTCTCCTTCCTGATCTGTTTCTTCATGTTTGTTTAGAATGTCTCCGGAGAAACAGAGTTGCATAGTTGCCATAACTAAGCACAGATTGAATGAAAACCCTGTGAGAATAGCTATTATTGGACTAGATAATGAGGTGATCATCCAGGACCACATCAAGTTGGGATAAAATAAAGACTATGGGAGAACTGATCAATTCCTTTAGATACCCTTCTGTCAAGATCAGAGTCACTTTCCTCCACAATTTTGCAATTTGGGAGGAGGTATTTCAAAATAACTGATTTCCCTGGCTTGGGATGTAGATTTAAGAGAAGATTCTGGTAAAGCCAGAGGAGATATTTCAACATAGATGCTTTGCCAATTTAGGGCTTTGTGGGAGGCTTCTTGACAGTTCTACTTCTGACCTTGTACAAAGTCATCCTTGTAATATGGTGATGAAAAAAAAAAATCCTCCAGTGAAGGGAGTGGAGCAGAAAGCCCCACCAATCTCTTTGTCATCTTGAGCTGAAAAGAACACTTTTCTTCTTAAAAGGGCTTTAGGAGGATGGACATAAAATGATTGACATAGGATTTGTACTGTTTTGGGGAGGCTGAGGAAGGCTCTGGCTTCTTTTGATATGCGTGAGACCAGCCCCTTTCCGTCCTAGGTCTTAAATAAGCAAGGCATTAATAACACACCCACTACTTCACTGATAGTGTTTCTAACAGCTGGTTTCTTGGAGCGATTTGCAATATCAAGATCTCTTCTACAGAGTGACACTGCCTTTCAAAAAGGGCTATCCAGTTGTTCTTCCTCCACTCTCCCTGTAGCTCACACAGAACAAGAATCCCATGAAAATCTATTAACCCGGCGTCCTGTACTCAGCCTGGGATTTCAAATACAGCCTAGGATTTCATAATTTTTTAGTAACACCATTCCCCCCATGTAGAGTTCCACCTATCTTTCTTTCTTTCTTTTTTTAAGATTTTATTTATTTATTTATTTATTCATTCATTCATTCATTCATTTATTTATTTATTTAGAGCCCACACACAGGCATGAGCACTCACGAGGGGAGGGGCACTGTAAGCGGAATGCAGAGCCTGAGGGGCTCAAGGTGGAACTAGATCGCAGGATCTGAGATCCTGACCTGATCTATAACCAAGAGTCCATGGCTTATGAGACTGAGCCACCCAGCCTCCCCTAGAATTACACTTTTTTTTTTAAGATTTATTTATTTATTTCAGAGACAGAGAGAGAAGAAAGCACAAGCATGAGTAGGGGTGAGGGGCAGAGGGAGAAGCCGACTCCCCACTGAGCAGGGAGCCCGATGATGCAGGGGCTCCGATCCCTGGACTCCGGGATCATGACCTGAGCCAAAGGCAGACGCTTAACCTTAACCGACTGAGCCACCCGACCTGAGTCAATGGCATATTTTTATGACAAAGCTGCCAAAAGCAAGAAAGAAAAAGGTCTGTCCTGGCCTGCCTTTCTGTCCAGGGAAATAATGGTGGTGGTGCGTTGTTGCCAAGATAGATGAGCCTTGTGAAAGAGAGTCTCACTTCCTTGGCCAGTTGGTGGGGTAGTGTAACTGCGTTAGGGAGGCACGTTCACCCAGCCTGGCCTGTGCAGGAGGAGTTTTGCTGATTGGCACATCCCCCATCTGGCGGCCCTCCCAGCACCCGGGCCCATGGCTACTGGCGATGAGATGGAGCCCTCCCCAGCAGGCTTGGCACATGGCCACACTTCAGCGGTGACAGCTGAGCTTTGCTTCAACTTCTGGTTTGTGCTACTGCACTTCTTCTCAGAGCGCATCAGACCTTGATACCTTGATGGTCTTCTGTTCACCGGACATGGGCTCCCTCCCCATGCGCTATTTAAAATTCGCACCTTTATAGAGAGTGTACCTATATTTGCACCAGGAGCTCTAGGGGCTCTGCCGCCCAGCCTGCAGTTAGCTGTGGTTTCTGGGATGTGGGACATGGAATCTATTTTCATCCAACTTGGCCCCAACCCAGAGGTTCCAGCCCACTGAAGCCGGAGGTAACTGATGTGATTTAGGCCTGATTTACTGAGCCTGTTTTTCTCTTCCAGCATCCTCAATGTGGAGGACTGTTCTTGTTCTGATTTCTGGACCATAATTTTTTGTAAGTTTTTCTGGTTAAAAAAACCTCAGTCGTCTTTGCCCCCTCGTTACTTCCCGGTTTATTCAGTGCACGATCAGCTTCTTCAGCGGTCTTCTGTAGCTGACACGGAATGCTGCAGCTCGTGCCCTAGGCGGCTGAGGTGGGCCCTTGCCCTTTGCTTGCTACTCGACAGCTGACATCTTGCTGTTATTTAAAAATTACATTAATTAGGGGCACCTGGGTGTCTCAGTCAGTTGAGCGACTGACTCTTGGTTTCAGCTCGGGTCGTGATCTCAGGGTTGTGGGGGATCTGTGTGTAGTTGGACTCTGCGCTCAGCGGGAGTCTTCTTCTTTCTTTCTCCCTCCCCCTCTGCCACCCCATGTGTGTGCGTGCTCTCTCTCTCTCAAATAAATAAAGAAAAAAAATCTTCAAAAAATTACATTAATGAGCCCACTATATGTGACTATATATAACATTTTTATGAAAAATAATTATTTTCCGTGTTGGAAAGTATTTAGTGGGAAGAGTGGCATTGTTTTACATTTTTGCAAATACCTTTAATGTCTGTTGCAAGAGATAGCTGGATTCTCCTGTCTGCTTCTACATCCCATCTGTTGCGATATCACATATTGTGTGGTTTCTGGAAAATTCCATGATGCGTGAGAGAAGTGTGAGAAAAGGCAAATAGCATCTTGTATTATGAAAATAGTTTGGGCCACGCAGAAGGGGCCTCAGGGACGCCCCCAGAGTCCCCAGACCACACTTTGAATACCTGTGATCTAGAGTGAAGGGCGGTATACCTTTTCTTGGAGGGCCATATTGTAAATATTTTAGGCTTAATCTGTCGTAGCTATTCAACTCTGCTGTGGTATCAGGAAAGCAGCTATAGGTAACATGTAAACAAATGGGTATGACCATAACCCACAAAAACTTATTTACAAAAACCTGCAGGGGGTGGGAGGAGGGGGGCTGGATTTGGCCAGTGAGCCAGCTCCTGGTCTACAGCACCAAGCTTGCAGGGGCCTGGGTTTGGGGCTTGTGCCATAAAAGGAGGAGGACAGTGCCATCTGATTCGTCCTAGCCAGGCCCCTTCCAGAGGAAGAGAAAAGGAATTTCTCAGAGAAGACTAGATCTTGTATTTTAATTACCCTAGTTCCCAACTGGTAAAATCCACAGTCTCCACCTTCTACTTAGACATCCCTCGGCCAGCTCTGCTTCTCCCATGGCCCAAGCTTCTGCCCTGCAACTCTGCTGCTCATCGGGAAGCAGATGCACATCCAACTCTGGGGAAGCTGTGCTGGCCATCTCTGCCTGTCCCGCCACCTCGGGTCATGGGCACCCGGGCAGGCAGTACAAGCTAGCCAAGTGGGCCAGCCATCCCCCTGACTCCTGAGTTAGGCCACCTTAGTGGCATTTTGTCCTCTGTACTTCTGGTTCCTTTTGGAGCCTGTTCCCAGGGGGACCAAAGCTGTCTTTGGACTTGAGTTTTAACCTGCCTTTTACCACTCTTGCCTATCCCATGCCCCTAGACCTGGTGGGAATAAAAAGCCTTCAGTGAGCCGGTGTTTTTATTCCTCTGCTGCAGAGGCAAAGAACTCCTGGTTCTGGTTCCTTTGTGGATCCAAGTCTCTGACCTGACATTTCCTCCGGTCATTCCCATTCGTCCTCTGGTCCTTCCCTTGACTCTGCCTCCTCCGCAGCCCCTTGGCAACCTGGCCTGTGCTGGCTGCTCTCCAGCTGGAGGACATGGCCTCTGGACCCCAGACTGGCCTGGGCACGAAGGAAAACAGGAGCCTGGGGCAGCCTAAGCAACTTGTATTGAATGCGCTTCCCCTTCCTCAGCGGTCCACCAGCTTCATCTTCCTTTGCTGTCCTGGTCTTCTCTACCAGGGTAATGCAGTCACCCCAGGGGGGCCTGATAGGACTGGGCAAAAGCTGGAGTCTGAGCAGGGTCAGGTGGGGCAGGCCCCCAACTAGTCTCCTTAGCTATCAGAAGGGGACCCCCCAATGTATGCCCCAAACCAGCTTGCCCAGTTTCATTCCCCAGAAAAAGATTGTGTGCCACCAGCTTGGGAGGAGATTCATCTGTTCCTCTGCCTACCACTTTCAAACTCAACCAGGAAGTTATTGCTATTTGGCTTTAAAAATAGAACATTCAAGCTGGACTTTTATGGTCTTGTGAGGAACACTGTGCTCATGCCCACCCACACCTGGTCTCTGCCCCTGCCTGGTCTCATCCAGCTGCTCAGGAGCCGTTCTCAGTGGGTCCCTCAGTGGAGACTTGGTAGATTTATGAGTTCGGCCTTGGCTGAGACCTTCTCCCCATGGCTCCCAGCCACTGTTCAGCTGCTCTCCCACATCCCATGCAGCCCGCGGCTGGGACGTTCTGTGTCTTTTTCTGCCTCCACCCCAACTTGCTGAGTCACCCCTCAGCCCCTTTCCCCTGCTGCCCGGTCCAGTCCTGTGGAGGAGCAGTGGCTCGTCATGCCAGAGCCTCATTTAGTCTCACAATGGCAGTGGTGGCTCTAAGGCTACCCGTGTTGGGACTCGAGTCAGCTGGTCCATCCCCTCCCGCTCTGAGGTACTGATCTTTAACAAAAAGCTGGTTCCTTCTCTGTCTGGACTTCAGGTGCCTTTGGGTTTGAAGCTGTCCCTGATCTGAAAAATTACTTTTAGTATGTGTAGACTCTAGGATTAGTCCTCAAATGATTTCTTCAGAGCCAGAGAGAAATTCCACTAAAGCTCTCAGAGATCTCCAGCACCCCGTGGCAAGACTTAAGGAGTGCCTGGGAGGGCAGTGCTTGTGGGGAGAAGCTGCCCCTGGAGAGCTCATTTGTAGACAGATTGTAGAAATAACTCCAGAGCCAGTGAGGCCTTAGGCCAAAATCATATAAAGAACCCAGTGAACACAGGCCTATCTTGTTTTTCCTGGAGGTTAGGTTTCTAACATAATGGAAAGAGAAGACTAATTATCATCCCCTGGAAAAGGTAAGTGTTCGCCTTCAAAGGTCCTTCAAGGAGGTAATCAGGCCCATCAATATCCTTCAGATTCAAGGCCTTCAGGTGCTGTCTGCTTCAGTTCCAGTAGGCCTGCCTCTGGGATAAGATCATGTCAAACTAGGCAGCTGGGACCATCAAAAAGTTTCTCTGGAAACTGGAATGCAAGCAATGCAAGCTTTCTGGCTTAACCCATAAATCTAAGTCATTATCAAGAAAAGCGTGGAAGGGCGCAGGGCCCAGAGAGGGAGGAAGTGTAGTGATGAGGGGCAGCTGGAGAGACCACAGTGCAGACAAGACTCCTAAATTCCCCCCTGCCTCTTGGACATCAGGTAATGTCTTGTGGAGCAATAACAAGCAGGCTCCCTTCTTCAGTTTCCATCTGCCTACGTGACCCTGGCCCAGTTCTGTTCACACTCACAGCTGCCCAGAGCCTGTCCGGCCCTTGGCTTTCCCATCAGCACCTGCAGCTGCTGCCCTCCTAGGCCTCTACCTCTGCACCTGCATGTCCGGAGGGTTTGTGGGAAGCTTAGGGGAGAAAGCAGGGGCGGTGCCCTAACTCAGCGTCCAAGCCAACCAAACCCTGTCCTCTCCCACTTCCCTTGCAGCCATCACAACACCCGCCTCCCCCAGTGCTCCTGAGTACCCTCCCATTGCCGAAGGGCCCACTGCTTGGCCTGGTCTGCGTGCTGGAACCTGGGCGCTGAACCCGAGTCTGTCCAATCTGAGGGCTGAGAGTCAGAGGGAAGACAGGCAGGGCTGGTAGGGAATCTAGGTTCCTAAGCTCGAGTCGCAGTCTAGGAGAAAAAGGCAAGTGGTGATGCTCATTTGTCACCGAGAGCTGGTGAGCGTGGCCTCGTGGGAAAGAGAGCGTCTGCCTCTTCAGAGACTTGGGCTCTGGCCTCTGCCTCCGTTGTTCTTTGGCTTGAGGTGGTAGCTGTAGTGGGCTCAAGGCCAGAGCCCCCCAGGCCTCCAGCATAGAGACGAGATCGCATGGGCCACTTCTGCAAGACACGGGGATGGGAAGTGAGTAATGCTCAGTATTGCAGCCCCTCGTAGTCCTTGGCACCCCAAACTTGGCCTTCCCTAGCTCCCCTCCCTGAGACCCTCTCCCACCATGACTGCCCTGATCACAGTGGTCTCGGGCTCACCACCACTTACGGTCCCCTGCCTTCTCCTGACCCCCTGAGCCTGGCAGAGAGGCTCATGAGGAGCTGTCTGAGAAGAGCAAGGTCCTGAAAGGAGCCCCCCGATGATGGGGAGGGAGGAGCATGGCAGAGCTGGCAGCAGCCAGGGGCTGGGCAGCGGGGAGGGCAGCAGAGCCGGGGCAAGGAGAGGGTCCTCCTGATACTGAACAGCCCTGACCTCTTCTCTTGCTCAGCCCCCAACCCAGGTACCCCTGGCCACACTTAGGGCTGCCCGTCCATCTAAGCTGGGGACCTCCTTGCGCATCCTTCCAGAAGGAGCATGGACAACCCCAGAAAACACCAGTTGACTCTGCTCTGAGGGCTGCCCTCCTCTTGGCAGCCCTCTATGGGGTGGGGGCGCCAAGGGGCACTGCTCCCTGCTAACTCTCCCATCCCCCCACGCTGCCTGAGTTCTAGACAGAACCGGCTCTCATCTCTTCTTCCTTCAGCATATTTATCCATCACCTCCTACATGCAAGGGCCTGACTTGGGTCGTCGCTTTACAGGTAAGGAAACGACTCTGCCACTGTCAGCATTTCAGAGTCGTCCCCATTTAGTCTCAAGTTCTTGCATTTTAGCTATATTTGCATGAGAGGAAAGAAATCTCAAGTTTCAAGACATTTCAGAACTGTGATGTTTAGGGGATAGAGAGGGTGAACGTATCCTCCATAAAAACAAGGCTGAGCCCTTTCCAGTGCTGTCTAGCCTCAGAGGGCAGAGATGACCCATCCTTTATAACAGCTCACTCTGCAACCAGCAGCTTACAGCACCCTTGGCCTGCTTGATGGCTATGAGCATGGGCTCTGAGGTCAGACACCCTCGGGTTCAAACTGCATTGAGCCACTTAATCTCCCCAAGATTCGATTTCCTCATCTGTAAAGTAATCCTCATTGGGTTCTCGTGTGGACAAGAAGATGGAAAGAACTGGAGTGCTAAGCCCAGCTCCTGGCATAACTTTTGCACCCAAATACTGTTATTGTTGTTATTTGTGATGGTGAATATTGTTAATTCTACTTTTCACTCATGATCTCATTTCATACCATGGAGGGGAAGTAAGGCTCGTGTTAGCTTCCCTTTCACATATGATAAAGCTGAGGCTCAGGAAAGGCAGGTCCCGGTCTAGGAGGTGGAAAGCACCCCCCCAACACACACACACACACTCTGCCCCCCCACTGCTGGTCCCTCCCCCACCCCAGCTTGATTGCTTCTCCAGTGAGGCTTTCTGAGACCTGTTCTCCCAGAGGGGGATCCCTCCTATGGCAGAAGTCCAGAGGACACGGAGGCATTATACGATGATCGGGTGATGTGCCCTGGAATCTCGGACTCTCCCGGTGCGGTTTCCTTTCCCAGGTCCCAGCCCCAGAAACTGCTCCGAATTTCCCTCCTCTTGGAGGAGCCGCATTTTCCATGAAGTCATTTCCAATCACCACCCCCACTGCCCCCAGGGTCAGCCGATTCCCAAGAGCGGGGCTTGGCTCCTCTCCCTGTGAGAGAGCAGGAAGCAGCCAGTCCCCGGTCCCCACGTCAGCTCTGCTCAGGGCAGGGGGCCTGAGTCCAGTCCATCCCAAACCCCATTCCCCAAGGCCCGGGGCTCGTGGCCTACCTTGAGAGGGTGTAGGTAGCAGAGTCCACGCAGGAAGGGAGGCCAGGCGGGGCCGGGCAACTCGTGGCCCAGCGTGCGGGTGAGGTGGGCTATGTAGCCGGTGGCCAGCACCAGCACATCCAACTTGGAGAGCTTGGTGTCGGGTGGCACAGTGGGCAGAGCGGCCTGCAGGGCCAGGAAGGCCTGGCGCAGTGTCCTCACCCGGCTCCGCTCCCGTGCAGCATTCTTGGGACTGGCCTCACTCTGCACAGAGGACCCCAGGTGAGTGGGTCTGACTGGACCCCCATCGGCCCCTGTTTCTAAGAGCATTCTAGTGTGAGGTCTCCTTCCAGAGCAGTAGTGCGCTGAACAGAGACCTGAGGACCTCATGCCCTGTTTGACCGCTCTCAGTCCTGCCCTGCTTTACGCCTGAGGAAACGCAGAGAAGGTGTCACTTGGGGTCAGATGGCAGCAGGGTGGCAAGGCTGGGCTCAGAAGCCGAGAGTCCTTTCCTCTCTCTAATACTCTAGCCCTTGCTCCATCCACACCCAAGTCTGAAGCCTGCTTATCAGGGTGCCCCAGGGCCGCGGGAAGCTAAGAGCCACCCCCCGCTCCGTAAGGCTGACCCTTGCCCGGCCAGGTCCTGAGATGAAGACGCAGCTGCAGTGAAGAAGAAAGGACCCCCAACCAGAGGCCAGAACCCACAGCTGCTGTCCTGACCCCACCACCGGCTGCAGTTCTGGGGCTGTGGGGAATTCACCCCATTCCTCCAGGCCTCAGTTCCCCCAGAGAAGTGAGTTGGGCCAGCTCTCTGAGCCGCGCTCTGGTTGAGACCCCCTGAATTACCCCAACCACCCAAGCGTGGAGCCTTGGAGTCGAAGGCGCCAGTGGCCCCCCTCTTGGGCAGGGACAGTAATGCTGAGAGAGGCTTTGCCATCAGAGGTGATGCCTCAGCCCCTCCAACCCTGCCTCCCCCCACTCCCTCCACAGGTCCGGCATTTCCTTACCCGGCCACGAGCCAGGCTGCTGGGCCTGACCCCCCGTGGGCTCGGGCCAGCTCTGCTCCACCTTCGGTCGCTCCAGCTCGTCTCTTCCCACAGGTCCTGCCTTGTTCTGCTCAGGCGGCTCCGCTTCCTGCCAGGGCCTGCGACCAGCCGCAGCTTGGCCTTCGCCGGCTTCTGCCCCACTGCCGGCATGGCGGGGGCCCTTCTGACCTCCCTCTGTGACATGCCACAGCCCCGGGCGATGTGCTGCAGTACCTAGACGGGAGCACAGGGCCTCACGGAGCCCGTGGGCACAAGCTCAGCGGGCAGGCGGGTCGCCCAGCCAGCAATGTCTCCGAGGGAGCTGGCGCCCAGTCAGTCCCGCTTCACTCCTTGCTCTGGGACGGCCGCCCACCCGGCGCAGCCCCCGCGAGGAGCCTCCTGCCTGCCTCCCAATCGGCTCAGGGGTGGGGGCACAGACGCCGGGAGTGGCCGAGCCCCAGGAGGAGGCCCCTGCTGGAGGAGGCAGGAGGGTGGTGGGAAGGCAGCTCCCTTCCCAGAGCCTTGCCGGATCCTCACAGTAGTCCTGCCATGCACACGCAAGTCTAGCTTTGAGGCTCAAGTCCCTGCAAGGGCCCCGAACCCCCTCCTTTGCCAGAAGCCCGCCTGCACACACCGGCAAGGGACCTTTCCTCCCCTTGCCAATGAACATGACCTTCCAGCCACAGGGCACTACTCCCCATCCCCCAAGCAGGCCTCCTATTTCCGACCCAGTGCCTCTCCATTCCCTGGGATCCTTCCTCCGGGGATGGGGGAAAGGAGGCTGCCTTCATCCGTTGGCTTATACCCTTCATTTGTGAGGATTTCTTCAAACCCCGCAGAGGCCAGAGCCCATGTCTCCCTGTTTGATGGGTACCCTACTTTATGCATGACCACACCCTGGCGAGTTCCCTCACAGTTCAGTGTTCTTAGATCACTATGTGCCAGGCACTGTGCTAAGCACGTTATATGTATTCTCTTGTTTATTTCTCAGAACAACCTTCTAAGGAAAAAGAGACTCCCGTATCCTCGTTTTACAGATGGGAAAATGGGGATCAGGAAGTGACACAACTAATAAATACAGCTAGTAAGCGATGGGGGTGGGATGAGAGCCCAGGGCAGCCTGTTAGACTTGGAAGGCTGCCCCTCAGCCTATGCTGTTCTGCGTGGGTGGGTCACTCATGTCTGTCCCCATGCGGGTCACATCATCTGCTCCTTACAGCTAGTCAGGAGGAGTGAGGATGAAGGGACAGCAAATCTGCCACAGTAGCCCCTGCCTGTCCCCAAGTCCCAGTCTCTGCTTGCAGCACAATCCATCTGAGATGTCCCTTGTCCGCCCATTATGAACTCCAGGGGAGACAAAATAAGTAGAGAGAAAGGAGAGAAAGGACAGAGGAGTAAAGGCGGATGTACGTAGTAGAGTGAGAGAGAACCACAGCCAACCAGAGGGAAAGGAAACAGGAAGACAAGGAAAATCCACCTGAATGTCCGTCATCAGTAAGGAAGTGATCACATACATTTTGGTATCTCCATACCGTGGACTGATGCACAGTAATAAAAAGAAGACAGACCTCTGTAGAGTGACATGAAAATAACTCTCCAAGATGCATGGTTAAGTGAGAAAAACCTAGCTGTAGATCAATATACATGATAAAATCCCACCTGGGATCAAAAACACCAAAAACCAAAAGCTGTAAGCATGGAGGTTTATGTGTTTATATGAATGTATAGAAACTAGACCAAAAAGTTGCACGCCATGTTGTTTTGTTTTGTTTTGTTCTGTTTGTTTTACTCTAGATGCAGAGAATGAAACATACTCTGGATCCGTGGTGCACCGTGGCCCTCGGTACCACAGAGCCTCCTGTTGGCCTCCCTCCCTCCCTTCCTTCCATCTATCCCCTTTTATCCCATTCCCATTTTTCTTCCCTATCGCCATTTCAAAGTATTTAATGTATAGTCTTTTGCTAGTCTGTGTGGTGGTTTTAAAATATGTACACAGACTCTTTGATACTTCTCTCTTCAGAAGGTGGAGCCCAGTCCCCCTCCCTGTGGGTGTGGGCCAGACTTAACAACTTGCTCCCAACAAATAAAACGTGGCAGGGGCACCTGGGTGGCTCAGTCATGTCTGCCTTCAGCTCAGGTCATGATCCTGGAGTCCCGGGATCGAGTCCCGCATTGGGCTACCTGCTCAGCAGGAGTCTGCTTCACCCTCTCCTGCTCCCCCCTCTTGTGCTCTTTCTCTCTCTCACTCTCTCTCTCAAATAAATAAATAAAATCTTAAAAAAAAGATGCTGTAGCTTCCTCCTGGGATCGCTTGGTCCTCCGGCTCTAGGGGAAGCCAGCTGCTGTGTCACGAAGGTACTCCAGTCGCCCTGAGAGGTCCAGGTGGTGAGGAAGGGGGCTCCTCACAACAGCCAGCACGAACCGGCAACCATGTGAGTGCACCACCTTGGAACGGACCCTCCGGCCCTGGTTCAGCCTTCAGATGACCGAAGCCCTGGGCAACAGCTGGAGTGCGACTCATGAGTGTCCCTGAGCCAGAGTCACGCAGCTAAGCTGCTCGCACCCACAGACTTTCTGACCCACAGAAGCCATGGGAGGCAATAAATGTTTATTGTTAATTAAGTTTGGGGGTAATTGGGTAAGCAGCAATAGAGAACTCATGCAATGTGTGTTATTCAACCCTGTGCATCGTTGTATGAATACATTTTAAATTCATTATAATAATGCATTTTATATGATCAGTACATAACACAGTATCAGCTACGTAGTAGGTATTCTGTAAGCTTTACTGTTACTGCTTCCATTCAATCCTATGGGTTTTTTGCTTGTTTCATAATATTCTTAAGAGTTTATTATAAACTAGTTTCACAGGCCACAAGAAAGTAAAAGGACTTTTACTTTTTACTCGTACAGCCTTTCAGGAAACAGGCAGGAAGCTGATAAGGGCCAAGATGAGTCTAGGTGGGTGCGTTCTGGTGGGGGGGCTTCACTTTGTGGGGGAGTGCCTGCATCTCTGGAGGGGGCATGCTCATTGGAGCTGCTTGTCCAGGGGGATCCCCACTGGGGGACCCATGGGAGGCCTCAGGCCAGGTGGCGAGCCCACCATGCCTGGGGGGGATGCCCCTTGGAGGCCCATAGGTTGGGGAGGACTCCCATGGCCAGGTGGATACTGGGTTGGGGCCCCCCTGCAGTCTTGGCCATGACAGCAGCTGCAGAGCCTGCAATAATGCCTCTTCCTTGTGGGGTCATCACCTGTTGGGATGGCCCACTGACCTCTCGGCCTGGCCCAGCAAGTCCTGCAGGGTCCCGGGCCACTGGAACCCCAGCTGGGACTCCTGTGTCAGCAGCAGGCCGATCCCTGGGCCTCCCGCAGCTCAGCAAGTGGCACTTGGTCCATACCAGCGTCTTTGGGAGGAGGTCCCTCTACTGTCACTGAGACCAGGTTCCCCCCTGCGTTAATTGACTGGGTATTGCCAGAGTGCCATCCGGAAGGGCAGAGTCTGCAGTCCAAGCGCCCCACGTGCTCAGCGCCACCTGGTATTAACCAGATTCCCAGTTTTATGGTAGGATAGCTATAAAGGGCTGTTTTAATTTGCCTTTATCTGATAAAGGTGTGTGTGTGTGGTGCTTGGTGGTGCTCAGATTGCATTTCATTTTTCTCCATATAGGGAGACTCTTTTCCCAACATCATCTGCTAAACAGTCCATTCTCTCTCCCTGCTCAGTTACAGTTCCTACTTTATCATATAATAATTTCCCATATTTATACATTGGTCAATTTCTGAGTTCTCTATTCTGTCCTGCTGATCATTTCGTCTATGTTTGAGCTAATAGCACACTGCTTTTATTGTTAATAACTTTGTAGCATGTCTTATTATTTGGTAGGGTAAAACTCCCCTCTTTACTCTTATTTTTCAAGGTTGACTTAGTTATTTCTGGACCCTTATTTTTTCATTTAGGTTTTAGAGAAAGTTCATTGGGTTCCTAAAAAATTTAACTGAAATTTATTGGGATTTTGTTGAATACATGGGTTGATTTGAGGAGAATTGCTGTCTTTATACTTTTGAGTCAAACATTCTAAGAACATGAAATGTCTCTCATTTTAAACATCTTTTATATCCTTTATTAATTGTATAGTTTACTCCATGAATGTCTGTGTATTCTTGCCTCAGTGAAATAGTTCACAGTTTTGTTGAACTAAGTAGTTCATAGTTTTTATTGCTCTTGCAAATGCTCTTATTCTATTCTATTTTCTAGTTGATGATGGCCGCTATACAGAAATGCTAGCAAATTTTTAAAGTTTGTCTTGAATCCAGCAACCTTGCTGAACTTTCTTATTAGTCTTAAAACTGTTGCTTCCATTGGCTTTTCTAAGTAGATTAAAAAAATCACAATTCTATTTCTTCCTTTCCAATCTTTATACTTGTTTCTTTTTCTTTCCTTAGAGCATTGACTTGTGCTTTTGATACTATGTTAACCGGAAGGAGTGATAGCAGGCACCCTTTCTTCCCCTAACGCTATGTAGAATGTATCTAGAATTTCTCCATTAGGCATAATATTTGCTGTAGGCTTTTGATATATAACCTTTACCAAGTTAAGGAAGTATTGGTCTAGTCCTTGTTTGCTGAGAGGTTTTTTGGTGTTTTTTTAAAGTCATAAGTAGGTGTAGAACTTTATCAAATGCTTTTTCTGCATCAACTGAGATACAATCATGATTTTTCTCCCTCGTCTATTAATATGTTAAATTATTTTGTTGTATTTTCTGACGATAAATCTTGCTTGAGTTCCTATGATAAATCCCATCTGCTTGTGATTAATTTATTTAAAATACACTCTCTGATTCATATAGTTAATATGTTGTTTAGGATTTTTACAGCCATCTCACAAGTGAAATGAGATTCTAATTTTCTTCTCTTTAACTGTCATTATTTGGTTTTGGGATCAAGGTTACACTAACCTCGTAAAATGAGCTGGGGAGCTCTCACTCTTCTACTTCAACTTTTTACATAAGATAGAAATTAACCCTTTTTTGAAGTCTGGTAAAACTTACTTGTAAAACCACCAGGCCTAGTTTTCCTTTGGTGAAGAGGGGAAGAAATGTTAACTTTCCCCTTAATTTCTTTGGTACTTAATATTTTATATTTTTCTATGAATTTAGCCATTTCATTCAGGAATTCAAACACTTTAATGTACAAAATGCTCTTTATGTCTCTAAGGAAATGAGAAAAAAAACAGAAGTCCTATTCAGCAGAAGTTTTCTTTCAAAAAGGTAGGCATTTCTCAGCCTTGAGAAGAACAGTGTAGAACTCTGAGAATGGCCAGGCAGTTTGCCCAGGAACAACACTTGGCCCACAAAATGGGCATGGCCTTGGATCGCTGGTAAAACCCAAAGTTCCAGTGACTCTAACAGACCAATGGTTCTGTGGCTGGACAGGCAAGATAAGACTGATTTGGGGCGCCTGGGTGGCTCAGTCAGTTAAGTGTCCAACTCTTGATTTTGACTCAGGTCATGATCTCAGGGTTGTGAAATCAAGCCCCGAATTGGGCCCCCTGCTGAGCATGGAACCTGCTTAAGATTTTCTCTTTCCCCCTCTCTCTGCCCAGCCCCCACCCCTGCTCATGCGAGTTCTCACTCGCGCGCTCTCTCTCAAAAAAAAAAAAAAAAGAGGAAGCATGTCTATGGAAAGTACAGCCCCTTCAGGGGCAGACATCATTCTAATCTTGAGAGAACTGCACATCAGGACCTCAGGACAGAAGAATGGCATTTTGAAGGATAGAGCAAAAACATGTTTTTCAGACATAACAGAACTGTCTTTTGTCCTCCCATATATATGTAGCTACCCTGATGGTATTAGATGCCAGCCTTTCAGTGATGAGCCAAAACATCAACAGGGGCTCCCATCCCAAGATCTTCAGACCAGGTTCAAAAAGCTACCCACAGAAAACTCTAGGGAACTCACTGGGCAGTCCAGAGTTTCTTTCATTCTAACCATCTGTGAGATGAGGAGTAGCCCATGGAATGAATGGTCGGTATTCCTGGGCTTTCAGTTTAATATTCTTTCTTAGAAGTCATTAAGTTGTTGCTAAGGCAGACCTCTCCCAGAAACTTCCATCTGAAATTTAATCAGGTCGGTGCCAAAGTCAAACGTAGAGGGGAATCCACGGAAACCCTTGCCAGATGGTAAACGGGTATCATCTCTTTCCTTCTGTAGGAACTTACCTATCAGAGAAGGAGGGAGATCTGACTCCAAATTTTCTGAGTGTTGGCAGGACACGGAGTAGGAAGGAAGAAGGTATTAAAGCTCAAGGCCATGTGGAAAGAGATCTTCTTGTGCCAAGTGTCTTTTCAGAGTTAGATGACCTGGACACCCTCAGGGAGCTCCTCCACCTGAAGGCTCAGTCCTCAGAAGGACCTCAAGGTCATGGTCAGATGAACCTGGGACTCTCAGGCTATCACCTCCGTGTTGCGTCCACAGCAGGGATGTTGGTATATAAAGGAAAATTTACACAGCAAAAAACAGTGTCCACAAAGCCCCAAGTGGTGAACTAGGAGAGAGTGAGACTGATGTACAAGGAGGGGTGCTTCCTGGCCAGAAGGTGCAGAGACCATTTCTAGCACTCCGTCATCTTCAAGCTGATCTTCAAGGTAGCTGGGTTCTGCATGGTGGAACTCGTGTCCAGGGCACGGCTCAGGTCCATGCTGTGCCTGGCTTCCTCTGTGGCACGGTACCACCTGGATGCATGTATGTGGGCGGCTCTGTGAAATGGAACTTTGTCGCCACCTTATGCTTCATCTTCAGTGGCCGGGCCATGGATATAACAGGGCAGGTTCTGCCACCGTGGTCTGAGTGGGCTTCATGGAGCACACAGGCAGCAGATGGGTGAAGGCTCAGCTTCTCTATCATGTACTGGCTTTTGAAGTTGGTCTGGGATCTCTAGTTCTTGGGTCGGACACAGGCACAGTACTGGGAACTAGTCCAACTCATGGAAGTTGGGCCTCATGGCTTCTCCTTGGCCTCTAGTGCTGATGACAGGTTCTCTTTTTCCTGGGTTTTGTTTCAGCACAGCGCCATCAGCCCCCACTGTCACAGGCTACGGCAGAAGCCCAGACGCCTTCCCATTTGGGTGGGATTGGCTCTCATGAAGGTATAGAGAGAAAGTGGATGTAGAGTAAGATCATCTTCCCCTCGGAACGTGAGCCCCATCTCTCAAGAGCTGTTAATTACACTTGGAACAATGACTTCTTGGATACTGATTGTCCCTTTGAAAAAGAAGTGCTTGGCAAGCTCAGGATCCTTCTGCTAGGCAGTGGGGCCAGTGGGAGGGGACAAGAGCAGCCTTCCTCCTCCCCTTCTAGAACAGTCACTCATACTTCTCCTAGTACCTCGAGTGTTATAGAGGTGCCCTAGAAGTTTCACTACTACTATGGGAGCCCCCTTTTCTTTCTTTTTCTTTTCTTTTTTAAAGATTTTATTTATTTGACAGAGAGAGAGACAGTGAGAGAGGGAACACCAGCAGGGGGAGTGGGAGAGGGAGAAGCAGGCTTCCTGCTGAGCAGGGAGCCCAATGTGGGGCTCAATCCCAGGCCCCGGGATCATGACTTGAGCCGAAGGCAGACACTTAGCGACTGAGTCACCCAGGCGCCCTGGGAGCCCTCTTTTCTTATTTTTAAATTTCCATTGTCTCTAGATACTTTCTCTCTCTCTCTCTTTTTTTTTGTTCTGTGTTTTATTTGCACCTAACTCTCTTTTTGTTCTTCATAAGTGTTACCAGAAGTATGCTTAGCTTATCTATCTTTTCAAGGACCAGACTTTCTTTTTTTAATACTCTATATATTTAAAAAAATTATTTATAAAAAATTGTGACATAACATAAAATGTACCATTTTAACAATTTTAAGTGTACAGTTCAGGGCCATTTAGTACATTTACACTGTTGTGCAAACATGACTGACATCCATTCACAGAACATTTGTCACCTTGCAAAATTGAAATTTTTTTTTAGATTTAGTTATTTATTTATATTAGAGAGAGTGAGAGAGCATGAGTGGTGGAGGGGAGAGGCAGAGAGAGAAGTAGGCTCCCCGCTGAGCAGGGAACCGATGTGGGGCTCGATCCCAGGACCCCGGGATCATGACCTGAGCCGAGGGCAGATGCCACAGAATTGAAATTCTATACTCATTAAACAATAACTTCCCATTCTCCCTACCCCATCCCACACCTGGCAACCACCATTGAACTTTCTGTGTCTGTGAATTTGACTATTCTAAGCATCTCATATGAGTAGAATCTTACAGTATTTGTCCTTTTGTGTCTGGTTTATTTCACTTAGAGCATCCACAAGGTTCATCCATGTTGCAGCATGTGTCAGAATTTCCTTCCTCTTTAAGGCTGAATAATACTCCATTGTAGATACACATTTTGTTTAAAGATTATTTATTGTCAGAGACAGGGAGAGAGAGAGCACAAGCAGGGGGAGCAGTAGAGGGAGAGGGAGAAGCAGACTCCCTGCTGAGCAGGGAGCCCAATTCGGACTCCATCCCAGGACCCCGGGATCACCACATGAGCCGAAGGCAGCTGCTTAACAGACTGAGACACCCAGGCGCCCCCTACATCTTGTTTATCCGTTCATCGGTCAATGGACATTTTGGGTTGTTCCTACCTTTCAGCTACTGTGAATAATGCTGCTGTGAACTTGGGTGTACAAGTATCTCTTTTGGGTACATACCCAGAAGTGGAATTGCTGCATCGTGTGGTAATTTTATTTTTAATTTTTCTAGGAACTGTTGCGCTGTTTTCCATAGTAGCTATACCATTTTATGTTCCCACCAGTGGTGCACAGGGGTTCCAGTTTCTCCACATCCTTGCCAACACTTGTTATTTTCTTGTCTCTGTTTTGTAATTGCCATCCTAATGCATGTGACTGTATAGTATTTTTAAGTGTCAATTTCATTTATTTTTAGTCTTCTCATTTTTGTTTTCTTCCTTCTCATTTCTTCACTTTTCCCCTAGTGTTCATTTTTTCCAACTTCTTGAGAAGACAGCTTGGTTGGTTTATCTTAAAGTTTATTGTGTTTTGCTAAATGATAAGAGGAACAATGGAACAAGAAGACAATCATCATAAGCATATTCTTGTATCTAGTAACAGCCCCCAAAATAATCAAGTGACAACTGACAGAAATGCAGGAATAGATGAATCAATTAGAGTTGATCTTTACGTACTCCTTTTAGTAACTGATAGATTACATAGAGATACCTAAGCCAAGATACTGAATGATAGCTAATAAACTCAAGATACTAGATATATCCAAAATATAGGACAAACAGTGAATATCCCCGGAGAGAGTAAAAATAGGAAGACTGTCAAGGCTAATTTTTAAATTTTACCTGTATACTTCTGTATTGTTCGGATTTTTATTTACTTATTTCTTTAAAGATTTTTATTTATTTATTTATTTATATGACAGAGAGAGACAGTGAGAGGGGGAACACAAGCAGGGGGAGTGGGAGAGGGAGAAACAGGCTTCCCGCGGAGCAGGGAGCCCGACGCAGGGCTCAGTCCCAGGACCCTGGGATCATGACCAGAGCTGAAGGCAGACGCTTAACGACTGAGCCACCCAGGCGCCCCTTGTTTGGATTTTTAAATAAAGATTTTATTTATTTATTTGAGAGAGAGAGCACACGCAAGAGAGCAAGAGAGAGCACAAGCGGGGCGGGGGGTTGGTGCAGAGGAAGAGGGACAAGCAGACCCCAGGTGAGCAGGGAACCTGATGCAGGGC
Organism: Mirounga angustirostris; assembly: GCF_029215605.1. NCBI lineage: Eukaryota > Metazoa > Chordata > Mammalia > Carnivora > Phocidae > Mirounga > Mirounga angustirostris. The sequence continues at coordinate 21,419,260 of NW_026991718.1, read as the reverse complement.
TTGATTCCAGGACCCCAGGATCATGACTCAAGCTGAAGGCAGATGCTTAACCTACAACCACCCAGGTGCCCCTATTTGTAGAATTTGTGTATTATTTGTATACCTCAAAGAACAATAAGAGATGAAAGGCAAAAAAAGCAATAGTGGTTCAACTGGCTGGCTCACATTTTCCACCATCATATTTAGTCAAAGCCTTGATGAAATCAAAATATATAGGGAGGGGCACCTGGCTGGCTCAGTCAGAAGAGCATGTTGAGAGCGCATGAAGAGGGCGCCATGAGCCCCATGTTGGGTGTAGAGATTACTTAAATAAATAAACTTTTATTTTTTAATTTTTTAAGATTTTATTTATTTATTAGAGAGAGAGAGCAGAAGAGGGGCAGAGGGAGAGGGGGAGAGAGAGAGAGAGAGAGAGAATCTCCAACAGACTCCATGCTGAGTGCGGAGCCGGATCCCACGACCCTGAGATGAGGACCAGAGCTGAAATCAAGAATCCGACACTCAACTAGCTGAGCCACTCAGGCACCCCAAATAAATAAACTTAAAAAAAAATACATAGGGATTATTACAATTCCCAAATTATAAAACTCATTTACAAAGTAGGAAATAAAAGCAATGTGGGAAAATACATATGATAAGTACTTAAGGACTATATTTAGTTCCTACAAGCACTTGGGTATAAGGTACATTGCATTGCTGAACTGCAAAAGCAACTCACCATGGGTCAGAGCACAGGTACGTAGATTTCAATTCCCATCTAGCAAGTTTCTTTGGTAGCTAGTTTGAGAGAATGTGTCAATCCACTTTGGAAGAGTAAGAAAAGAAGGGTCATAGGGTACCTGGGTGGCTCAGATGGTTAAGCATCTGCCTTCGGCTCAGGTCATGATCCCAGGGTCCTGGCTCAGCGGGAAGCCTGCTTCTCCCTCTCACTCTGTCTCTCCCCCTCTTCATGCGCTCTCTCTCTCTGTATCTCTCTGACTAAAATGAATTAAAAAAAAGAAAGAAAAGAAGGGTTGGAGGGGCAAATCCAGGCATACTCATCCCAGCACTGTACAGAAAAGGTAGAACTTTGCTCTCAACATTATTTGAGTATTTCTATTGACGTGAATGAAACTAACTCTCTTAGCTTGGTGCCATTAGGCAATTAATTCATTAATTTACTCAACTTCCCTTCTTCTGAGACCAAGCATCAAACATCTTTCTGACTCCCAGGCAGGTCTAGCTCCATGATTTTAGAATACTGATGATATTGAAAGCAATAAGTCAGTCCCCGCAACTCTGATTTCTCATAGTAAATCAATGATGTGGATTCTGATCACATTTTGTCTTCTCGAATACCTAGACTATAGAGAGAGAATATGTGAATTATTTTCCATTTGTGTGAGCTACTTTTTTAAAATTGGCATTCTGGGGCGCCTGGGTAGCTCAGTTGGTTAAGCGACTGCCTTCGGCTCAGGTCATGATCTTGGAGTCCCTGGATCGAGTCCCGCATCGGGCTCCCTGCTCTGCAGGGGAGTCTGCTTCTCCCTCCGACCCTCCCCCCTCTCATGTGCTCTCTCTCATTCTCTCTCTCAAATAAATAAATAAAATCTTTTAAAAAATAAATATATAAATAAAAATAAAATTGGCATTCTGGCACTTACTTTAGGCTGTTGTGTTTTAGTTGGCATGGTCAAGAGCACATTTCTCATCCTGGAAAGTAAAAGTCCAGATATAATTGTTTTCCCCAATGACATAGCAAACATGCCACTTCCAGATGGCCCTTACTTTACTTGAACCAAGTACTTTATAATTTACTTTACTTGAACCAACTCTGTCCTTTGTGATCATCAGTTTCTTTTCTAAGAGGTTACATACATTCTATTTAATAATCCAGTTGAAAATTTTCCTAGCAAACTAGAAACTGATTTGAGATCCTAGAATTTGTTTCCCCCCCTTTTTTAATATTTACCTATCTGCAGTATCTGACACCTCTCTTATAATTATGATTTCTCCATGAATACTCAAGGTAGTTCTGCAAACAGCCCCTTCCTACTGTGTCATATGTACAGCTCAAACAGAAAAGAAAAGAAAAAATTGCCAAGGTTAAATTTTCTTAAGTAATTTTCAATTTACCCATTCATTCATCTATCCTCTTAAGAAACATGTACAGATTTCTGGAAAGAGTATGCTATATAGCATTTGAAAGAAATAAAACACAGTGTTCTTGCCTAGGATTGGGGAAGTGGAGGGTGGAAAGAGTGTGTGGTAGATAATATCTATAACAGGAAACAACTAGCAAACTCAAACAAGTTCATTACAATATCACATTTCCAACTTGGACTCCAAGTGCTTAGAGAACCTCTACTCACTTGGTCAATAAAATTTTACTAAGCATAGAGTAATTAACACAAACTAAGGGAGAGATTGGTTAGTGCAAATTGAAGTTATTATAGAAATTTTTGTTTGAACAGCAATCTTCAATTTGGGGTCCTCATACCCCTAGGGGAACATGAATATTTTCCAAGAGGACCCAAGTTCTAGGGTGACCAATTGTCCCAGTTTATCCAGAACTGTCTTGGTTTTAGCACTAAAAGTCTCATGTCCCAGGAAGTCCCTCAGTCCCTAAGGCTGGATCTCAACTTACCTATTTCCTCCTCTCTAAAACTGATGTGCCCGAGATTTTGCCTGGTTTTCCTTTCCCACCACCCACCTTTTCATAAGTGCCCATCTCTCACTTTATACAAGCTGTGACTCCTACTCATTCCTAAATTTATTATGACTTGCCCGGACTCAATAAACCTCCAGGGCACCTAAAAAAAAAAAAAAAAAAAAAAAAAGACAATTAGAAATATATATTTTTAAAGAATTTTATTTATTTGAAAGAGAGAGAGCTCGAGCAGGGGTGGGGGTGGGGGGGAGAGGCAAAGGGAGAAGCAGGCTCCTCGTTGAGCAGGGAGCCCGACGCAGGGCTTGATCCCAGGACCCTGGGATCATGACCTGAGCCAAAGGCAGTTAACAGACTGACCACCCAGGCACCCTGACATTTAGAAATATTGATATGGGCACAGCCTTCTTTAATATAGGCATCATAGCTCCTTGGAAGGGCATCTCATCTTTCAGTCACATATTGTGATGGTTAATTTTACGTGTTAATTTGACTGGGCCATGGGGTGCCCATATATTTAGTTAAACATTATTTTTGCGTGTGTCTGTGAGGGTGTTTCTGGATGAGATTAATGTTTGAACTGGTAAACTGAGTGAAGCAACTTGACTCCCTATTGTGGGTGAGCCTCATCCAGTCATTGAAGGTCTGAATAGAACAACAAAGGCAGAGTAAGGGAGAATTCACTCTTGCTGCCTGGTTATCTTCAAGCTGGGGTATCAGTTTTCTCTTGCCTTTGGACTCAGATTTGGACTGGAACTGACACCATCAGCTCTCCTGGTTCTCAGGCCTTTGGACTTGGGCCGGAACTATGCCATTACCTCTCCTGGTATCTAGCTTGCTGACTGCAGACCTTCGGACTTCTCAGCCTCCATAGATACATGAGCCGATTCCTTATAATAAATCTCTTACCTGTCTATCTAGCTATCTATCGCTATACATAAATATACACAACTGTATGTCAATAAGAATAGATGACTTAAATGAAACAGATACTTTTTTGGAAAGACACCAATAGGATATATCTGTAACTATCATTTATCTATCTAGATATAGATACTAGCCAAAGGAAGAACATGCTTAGATATGTGATAGTTGCGTAACCTGTGAGTAAACTAGAAAACAGTAAATTGCACACTTTAAATGGGTGGAATTTATGGTGTGTGAGTTATACTCACTAAAGCTGTTGAGAAAATAGTTATTAAAACATAGAAGTATATCCCAAGGGCGGAAATGGTATAGAGCATGAGCCACTGCTCAGAAAGCTGTTTTCTTTTTTTTTTTAAAGATTTTATTTATTTATTCATGAGAGACAGAGAGGCAGAGGGAGAAGCAGGCTCCCAAGGAGCAGGAAGCCCGATGCGGGACTCGATCCCAGGACCCTGAGATCATGACCTGAGCCGAAGGCAGACGCTTAACCATCTGAGCCACCCAGGCGCCCAGAAAGCTGTTTTCTTAAACAGGGCTTTGAAGAGAAAGCCCAGCTGAGAGAGGCCTTTGGAGAGAACCCCAGATGTAGGAGGCGGTGGGAACTGTGAAAAATACGGGCAGAGAGGAGGGGGGAGGTTAGGTCCTGACGGGGAAACCAAGTGCCCCCAAAGAATTTTGTCTGCTTTAGTTTTGTTTTGTTTTTTTAAGATTTTATTTATTTATTCGACAGAGAGAGACACAGCGAGAGAGGGAACACAGCAGGGAGGGGCAGAGGGAGAGGGAGAACCGGACTCCCCGCCAAGCAGGGAGCCCGATGCAGGGCTCGGTCCCAGGACCCTGGGATCATGACCTGAGCCGAAGGCAGACGCTTAACGACTGAGCCACCCAAGCACCCTGTCTGCTTTAGTTTTGTCAAGGGCCAGCCTTTGGATGATCTCTGAAGGAAGGTCCTAGAGCCTTGAGGAGAGTGTGTTATGTCAGCACCTGACCTTTGTGACATAGGCAGGAGATGCCAGGCAGAGCTGCCCCCCAGGGAATGGGGCTCATAGCTCCCGAGGGGGGCAGCAACGCCGCCGCTTAGACAAAGTTCAGTCTCCCAGAACTTTTCACCAGCTGGCCCCACGGCTGCTGGTCGTGCTGCTCCCACTGCTGGGCGTGCTGAGGGCCCGGCCAAGGCAGAGGACATCAGCATCAGGGGTGACAAGGAGTCAGGCAAACCGGACGGGCAGGAAACCAGGATGCTTGCAGAATCCCTGACTCAGGTTTAGGGGAGCAAAAATCTGTAACAGAAGACCTCCTCCTGGCTGGAGGACCACCGAGGGCAAGGTTCGGACAGAAATCTGGGTCAGAGTGAGTTTAGGGTGACAGATGCTGGGGACGGAGGGGGTGTGGCCACCATTTTGTGACTGTCCCTCTCTCTCCCAGGTTCCTCACTGCTAAAGTGCCTTGTGAAACACAGCTCACAGCTCAGAGGAACCCTCATTGGTAAGAGCTCACAGCACCAGAACACAATTTCTAGTCCCACCTCAGCGGCCATCCTCAAGCCCCCTCCTCCACCTCCGTTCTACCTGCCCCCCCCCCCCCCGCCATTCTTCTCATCTCTCACCTTCCCTGGAGCATTTTGCCAGCTCTTCTGATCCCAAAGGTGCAAGGATTTAGGGTCTTGGTAAATCAGTCTTCAGAGCCAGAAGTGGACCAATTCTCCCAATATCTCCGATTCTGTTCCTTTCTCTACAGGTCCTTTGGGCTGTGTCTTCCTCCCTAGCTCACCCAGACGATTGATGCTGTCCCTCAGCTCCCAAGAGGCAGCTCTGATTCTCCATCCCTATACATCCCTCATCAATGGCTGACTGCAAAGTGAGAGGCCAAGTTTAGACCCAAGCTCCCACCCAGACACTCAGAGAGCCTAGTGCTACAGGCCTGGGTGGCTCCTTGTCCTGGCATCAACAGCTGCACCAACCCTGGGCTGGAGCCACAGAAGGCCCTGATTTCTCAGCCAGGTCTGGCCTCCGAGATACTGGTCCTGATTCTGCCAGGTCTCTCGTCTCTGGTCTTGAGGCCCCAGTCCCTTCTGAATTCAAGGCAATGTTGCCTCAAAACAAGGACCAGGTGCTGCTACAGAACGCAGCGCCCCCTGGGCGCCCCCCTCTGAGCCCCTCACAACTTGTGGACTCCTCATCCAGCAACCTACAGCCTCTGCCTCCCCAGCGACCACCCCCTCTCTCCCACTCTCCTTGCTCCCCTCCGCCACGGTCCCACTCTCTAGGCTCCCATTTCTACTCTTCTGACTCAAATTCTGACTTTATCCTACACCCTTATTCTTCCTCTCTCCCAAGCTCCCCCAGTTTCTTTCATCAGAATTACTTCTCTCTTTCCCACCCCCCCTCTTCCTCTCCCTCCCACCGGCCATACCCCTCCCCTACTCACACGCATCCCTCCTCTCCCTCTCAGCTACAGAACACCTCTCTCCCCCACTCTCATTGCCAGTCTCCTTCCCCCCCAGGAGACTGCCCTAGCTCCACCGTCACTTCCCCGACCCCCAGCCTACCTTCTGGTGGGGTCCACTCAAACAGGCAGACATGGCCCTGGCATCACTACGGGGACACCGGCTCCCCTGGGGCGGTGGGAGAATGCGTGGCAAGCGAGAGGGACCCTGCAGAGTTCCGGGACCCAGGAGCCCTGGCCCAGGCCCTGGTGGTCCATCTGGGGCACCGGCGCATCGCACACGACCTGCGGTTACTGCTTTTGCAGCGCCTGTGGCTTGGCAGGACTGGCCAGGCCCCCGTTGTAGAATATCCCATATGCCTGCTGTGCCTCAAGCCCCGCAGCCCCTCTTGCCCCATCCCCAGGTACAGGACTGGACCCCGGCTGCTTGCCTTCCCCCAGCTACTGCCCTGTGCCCAGGGCCAGGAATCCGGACCACTCCGCATAGGCATTGGCTTTGGCCTCCGCCTGCCTCGGGGCCAGGCCAGGGCCTTGCATCTTTTGCCAGAAAGAAAGCCAGAGGAAGCAGGGCCTCAGGGCAAGGCTGTTCAGGCCCATGGATATCAAACCCGGGCATCCCAGGCTCCAGCAGCTCAGGCAGCAGTGGCTCAGGCGTGGACCCCTCCAGCCCGCGGCACATCCTCCCAGGCCGCGAGTCTCAGATCTACAGGCCTCCAGTCACCAAACTCTATGTGCTTCTCAGGGCCTCTACCTCAGGCACCCAAACAAGCCACTGTCTCCCTGAAACCCAGGCCTTTCTCTGCGTCCAAGGGGCCTGCCTCTCCAGAGCCCATTCTCCGAGAGTCACCACCCTAGTTCCAGAGCCAAGGAGGCTCTCTGGAGCACCTCCTCCGAGCCCTGCTGCCCCTACCAGGCCCCCGATCTTGGGGAGTCCCCGAGACACCCTGAAGGGCTGGCTGGCAGGAGGTCAGGTGTGTTCTCCAGCCTTGAACCCTGGGAGCCCCTTATGGAGTCTGCTCTCTCCTGGCTGAAGAAGATGAAGGGCACCCTTAGATCCCATTCAGCCTATAGTGTATCAATAAAGCCCGACCCTGCAAAACTTGTGTTAGTGTCTGATGTGGAAATGTTGGGGTTTGGAGTGAACAGTCAAGAAAGAAGTCTTGAGACGCCTTTGGTGCAAAAAGGTGGTTTTATTAAAGCACAGGGACAGGACCTGTGGGCAGAAGGAGCTGCCCTGGAGTTGTGAGGAGTGGCTGATTATATACTTTCAAGTTGGGAGGGGGTTAGGGATAGCGTAAGTCTCTAAGGAATTTTGGAAGCAAGGTTTCCAGGACCTTGAGGGGACTAGCTATTGTTAGGAAAAGGTCATTTATTACTGTCTAATAAAATGTTAGTCATGAGACCCTTCAGATGTTTATCAGTGGGCCATATGCTTGGAGGATGATCGCTAACATATATCTTGGGGTTAGAGATAAAGGAAGTTTTCAAAGGAATTTTTATTTGTTAAAGGAGACTTCCAGGATCCTGCAAGTTGGGATAATGTTAAGCTAAGGTTGCCTTTGCCTCTAGCGAAGTATTAACATTGAGGCAGTGGAGTTTCTAGGGGAAGGTCACCGCCTCGCCTGTCTCAAGGACTTGTCAGTGGGCTGTTAAGTTATAAAGAAATCTAATTTTTTCTTTTGCCTTCATTTCCCACATTGATGGAGGATAGTCGGAAGGCAGGCAGGCAGGGGTAAGCGCCCCCCATCCCCCTCTGTCCTAAGAGGAAACCACCCTTAAAAGGAAAAAGCCCCCATTCTGTTATTCTAGGCTTTACTCAGTGCCCCAGCTTTAAGTCTTCCAACTGGGAGGATTTACAACTTTAGAAAGGAAGGGAATGGCCTTGGGTGTCCTAACCCAGGCCCCGGGGGGAGAGGGGGCAGGTCAACAGCCAGTGGGATATTTAAGCTAAGAGCTTGATCTAGTGGCCTGTGGCTGGCCAGCATGCCTTAAGGCAGTGGCGGCCCCGCCCTCTTGATCCCTGAAGGCTACTATGAAACACCACCCTGGAAGGAGCCCTCCACCCTTTCCCACGTGAACAATTACCTGATAGGTAGATGAGCGTGTGGACAAAAAACCTGATTGGGTGACAGTCCCATGGAGGGTTAATCAGATTAAAACAGCTCCACCAAATCACCCATAAAAACCCCTAGGTTTAACCACCAAATTGGGTCCCCTCCCTCTCAGGAGCTCTGTTAAACTTTGCTGCCCACCACTCGTCGTCTGGTCTACCTCTTCATTCTTTAAAGTGGCATGACCAAGAACTGTGGGCACTAAAGGAAAGGAAAGCTTGCAACAAACATCGGTGTCCTGCTGAGCAGACATAGTGGGTAGCTGAACCTACTGGGGACCACAACTAAACAAGGGGAGGCGGAGGGGGCACCTGGGTGGCTCAGTTGTTGAGCGTCTGCCTTCGGCTCAGGTCATGATCCCAGGGTCCTGGGATGGAGCCCGACATCAGGCTCCCTGCTCAGCGGGAAGCCTGCTTCTTCCTCTCCCACTCCCCCTGCTTGTGTTCCCTCTCTCGCTGTCTCTCTGTGAAATAAACAAAATCTTTAAAAAAAATAAACAAGGGGAGGCGGAGAGTCAAACAGGGTGACCAAGAGAGTAGGTGCCATGTATCTGAGGAGGGCATGGGGTCCATAAGGCCTGAGCACCTGAGATGTGCAGACAGCTCTGCGGGGCCCTTTACATATTTAATTCAATCTGGTGGGACAGACAACAGCATTCCCAAAGATGAAGCCACTGGGCTCCTTCCTCTGAGTGCACCTTAGGTTAACAAGAATGCTCACTTAGGCAGCCGGGGGAGCAGCAAGAGGTGTCTCCTTGAAGGGACCGGCATTCCTAGGGTTCACTTGCAGAGAAACATTAAGAGTCTGATGTTGAAGATCAGAAACCCAAGGGACCCACCTCTTCAGGAAGATGGAAATGCCAGGCAGAAAAGAGACCTGCCCTGCCTGGGAGACAAGTTGCCTCCCTCTGAGGGTGTCAGCAGGGAGCAGCCCCCTCCCAAACCCTTGAATGCTGTTGTGTGCAGAGCCACAAGAATGGCCAACTCTCAAATCTGCCAGCCACAGGGGATAGGTGTTTGGTTGAGGTAAATAGCGGTTTCCTTGAACCAGGAAGTGGTGGGGAGTCTGGGTGGCTCAGTTGGTTGGGCGACTGCCTTCGGCTCAGGTCATGGTCCTGGAGTCCCGGGATCGAGTCCCGCATCGGGCTCCCTGCTCGGCAGGGAGTCTGCTTCCCCCTCTGACCCTCCCCCCCCCCCATGCTCTCTCTCATTCTCTCTCAAAATAAAAAAAAAAAAAAAAAAAAAGCAGGAAGTGGTGGATTGAGGATTTGAAGCCAGTTTTATTTTAAAGTCCACTCTGCCTCCATTAAAAGGCAAAAGACACAGTTCATGTTGAATTTCCAAGGTGTGTGACCTGCAACAAATCACTCCCTCTCTGAGATAAAAGGTAAGGACTGAGCTTGTGTATCACTCCTGAAATGGGGACAGCCGTAACCAAGGATTTTTAAGTCATCTCTACATCCAACCTGGGGCTCAAAGCTCAAATTTATAATCCTGAGATCAAGAGTCACATGCTCTACCAACTGAGCAAGTCAAGAGCCCCCACAGATTTATTAAAGGTTTGCTAGCATCCCTTAACTTTTATTAGCTCCCCTCCTCCTCCGGAATCACCAAGCCGAGCCCCTGGAAGAAGAGCAAGCCCTCCGGCCCCGCACAAACATGGTGGAGGCTGACGTCACAAGGGGGACGGAATCCTGAGGGGGGTGTTGGCTCACCGGCCCGCTAGTGCTGACGCGTATTGGCGGTCCTGCGCCTGCGCAAGGAGAGCAGCGGGCTAGGTGCGCGTGCGCACTGCGCGACAGCCAGACCCAGTTAAGACCGGCAGCGGAAGTCCGGTTCCCTGAGTGTCGTTTTGGCAAATCTGTGGGTTAGAGTTTTGGCACCTCGGAGGGTGTGACAGAATCCTCCTGGGGGCCACGGGACCAAGTTAAATAGCGGCCGGGACGGGCATGTCCCAGGTGCCGCAGTACGTACAGTGAAGCGCGCCGCGAGCAGGATGGGCCGGCGACGGGCGCCAGAGCTGTACCGGGCCCCGTTCCCGTTGTATGCGCTTCAGGTCGACCCCAGTACGGGGCTGCTCATCGCTGCAGGCGGAGGAGGTGCTGCCAAGACGGGCATAAAGAATGGCGTGGTGAGAGCTCAGGGCCACTGGGGCCGGGTCACGCCAGGGGTGATGGTGGTAGGGGATCTTGGGAATGGCCGCATCTCAAGCTTCAGACCTTACCTCTCCCCGGTGGGAAGTCTAGGCTTTTCGGGCGCCCCGGTGCGAATTTCAGCTAAGAACTTACTCACCAGGAACTCCTAAGATAGAGTAAAAATACACAGCGCCGCTTAGGCAGGAACTTAGGCTTCAACTCGAGCTCAAGAGCAGCCCCAGGGGTCTTATCCTGAACTTTTCTGGGGAGGCCGCAAAGACTTGTCCCACTGCTGGAGAGCAGTGGCAGGAGTGCTGCATTTGGCCTTTAGGCTGGGTTTCTTCACTCCTCTGAGGGTCACCCTATTATTTTGTAAACTGGAGGTATTAATCCCAACCCTCCTTGCTGTACAGATTTGTGCGGTTGAAAGAAAGAAACCAAGAGAGGGAAAGAAGCAAGCAGGCTGGAAAAAGCCTTTTAAAGTAGAAAGTGCAGTAATCAAAGGGGTAGGGCTTTAGACTGTAAGATGTAAGTTTGCCCTTGAGGTGCTCTCTGGGCACCCCTGAACCTTGCTCATCCTGGTTCTCTCTTCCACAGCACTTTCTACAGCTAGAGCAGATTAACGGGCGCCTGAGTGCCTCTTTGCTACACTCCCATGACACAGAGACACGGGCTACCATGAACATGGCGCTGGCTGGTAACATCCTTGCCGCAGGGCAGGATGCCCACTGTCAGCTCCTGCGCTTCCAGACCCATCAGCAGAAGGGCAAAACCAAGGCAGAGAAGGCAGGTGAGAAGCTCCCTCTTTCGCTTTGGGGAAAGGGTTAAATGAGTAAGATCACTTATTTTGGTTTCTTAAAGAAATGGGGCAGGAAGAAGCCGGATGTTCACTACTAGGGAGGAGACCAGTACTACTTACTGTAGAAGCCTGGAACCTGGCAGGCTCTTTGTATTGCAGGTTGCAAGGAGCAGGGGCCTCGACAGAGGAAGGGGGCAGCCCCAGTGGAGAAGAAGTCTGGAGCTGAAACCCACCAGGAGAGGATAGAACTCAGTGTAGAGAATTTGCAAGCGGTGCAGACAGACTTCAGCCCTGATCCGTTTCAGAAAGTTGTATGCTTCAACCACGATAACACCCTGCTTGCCACTGGAGGGACGGATGGCTACGTTCGTATCTGGAAGGTATGATTTGGGGGATTAGGGGATCAGTGTCGATAGCAACAAGGCCAGAATTGTGAGAAACCGAACATGGGTTTTGGGAGACTTGTGAGTGAAGCCTGCACTGAGTGGCAGAGACGGGTGGGGATCGTGGCGCCTTGCCAGGTACCTGGGGTAACCATGCTGGTGGTTTGGCTGCAGGTACCCAGCCTAGAGAAAGTTCTGGAGTTCAGAGCCCACGAAGGAGAGATTGAGGACCTGGCTTTGGGGCCTGATGGCAAGGTGAGGAAGTGAGAGGATGGAGAAACTAGATGATGATGCTGCTTGTCCAGTAGGTGGATCCCCTAACTGTCCATCCTTGGAATCTTGATTCCTGACTAGTTGGTAACTGTGGGCTGGGACCTTAAGGCCTCCGTGTGGCAGAAGGATCAGCTGGTGACACAGCTGCAGTGGCAAGAGAATGGACCCACCTTTTCTAACACGCCTTACCGCTACCAGGCCTGCAGGTGTGAGACCCCAGAGGGTAGCTAAAAGAGGCACAGCCTAGATGTGGTGGGGGAGTGGGAAAACACTGGGGGGAAGCTGGGGAGGATTGCAACCTTGGTGGGTATTACCCCAGGCCTGACCAGGGTACAGGAGGGTACAGACCTCTGAGAAGGGCTAGGCAGGCCCCGGGAGCTGAACAGCCTCTCCGCCTGGCCCCCCCAGGTTTGGGCAGGTTCCAGACCAACCTACCAGGCTGCGACTCTTCACAGTGCAGATTCCCCACAAGCGTCTGCGCCAGCCCCCACCCTGCTACCTCACAGCCTGGGATGGCTCCACCTTCCTGCCCCTTCGGACCAAGTCCTGTGGCCATGAAGTCATCTCCTGCCTTAGTGTCAGGTGTGAGACAGTGGTGGCTTGACTGCTCGCAGGGTGCCTGGGGGAGCTCGGGCAGGTGTCTGGTCTGACGCGCTGAAGACCACTGTTAGCGAATTTTGCTGCACAGGCCTCCAGAACAGTGAACACTTCATTGTTTGTTGCAGTGACTCGGGTACCTTCCTAGGCCTGGGCACGGTCACCGGCTCTGTGGCCATCTACATAGCTTTCTCTCTCCAGGTAAGGCGTAGAGGTGGGCGCAGCCCTGAGGGCTCTCGAGGGGGAGAATCTAGACCTGCTTCAATCTAAGTGTGCAGGAAGGAGTCTGGCCCAGCCCATAGAGGGAAGGCCGTCTGGGGACAGGGAGCATGTTTTCCAGAAGGCATGTTTCCAACTAGGCCTTCCCTCACTAGTTCTTCTGTCTCCAGCGCCTCTACTATGTGAAGGAGGCTCATGGCATTGTTGTGACGGATGTGGCCTTTCTACCTGAGAAGGGTCGTGGTCCAGAGCTCCTTGGGTTCCATGAAACTGCCCTGTTCTCTGTGGCTGTGGATAGTCGTTGCCAGCTGCACCTGCTGCCCTCGCGGAGTGAGTCATTGGGGTGGGGGGTACCTACCTCTAGCTATAGCATAAACTTGCCCCTCTGGAGAATGGGCTGCTTATCTGTAGCCATCTGCCCCCTTCTTAAACGGTTCTGTTCTTAGGGCTGTGAATCACTTTGCCTGCTGACTTCTTTCCTTACCCTTGTGCAGGGAGTGTTCCTGTCTGGTTGTTGCTCCTGTTATGTGTCGGGCTTATTGTTATGACCATCGTGCTGCTCCAGGGTGTCTTCCCAGGTTTTCTTTAGCCTTCATGCTCCTGGGGAATCAGGGGTGTGGACACCGCCATCTTCTATACCAGAGTGGAGGCCTGGACCCCGTTGCTTACCCTACCTGGGTCCACAGTTGGGGTTGCTTCTGATGAGACTGATGGGCACTGCCTGCCCCGCCCAGTGAAAGCTTGGCTATGGCCCTGTGTGACTCTGAGTCCTGGGAACCCTTCATTCTTCATGGATCCACCCAGGACAGTGGTACCTGCAACCCAGGCCATGCCACCTGCATCTTTCCCTCTGCCTAACAGAGGCTCCAGAGTTGAGCTTGTCCTCTCTCCAGAAATATGTGAGGATGCCCAAGAACCCGGAGGTACTGCTGTCCATCAGTTGCTCTTCACATGAGCCCCTCGTGTTTGCTGGGGCAGGCTCTGGCCTGGGACTTGCAGTTAGGGAAGAAAGGGGCAAAAGGACGACCCAAGCTGTCGTGTCTGGGTCCAGCTGGTAGCTCCAAGCCAGCTTGGCTACAGACACAGTAAGTTCCTGGATGGCCTACCCTAACCTTGAGGAAAGGGAAAATGAACCTCAGACTGTTCTTCGGGAAAAGTTGATATTTAATAAATAAGCGAAGACTGAATTAAGACCCCGGTGGTACTCCTGTCCGCTCTTGCCTCTCTTGGAAGGAGAGAGACCACTGAGGTTGAGCAGCTCCGCCGAGTGCTGGAAGACGGCTTTGGCATACTGATGCAGGAGGCGGGTCATGTAGCAGTGCTGCCAGGGGAACAGCCCTTGCAGGAAGCCAGTGTGGCCACCCCGGGCTGTGATGAGCCCGTGCCACGTGGGCAGAGCGTTGGGCAGCCTGTAGGGGAAGGGCTTGGGGAGGGTTGGAGAGGAGGTCAGGAACCCGGGCCTTTCCTGAGAGCCCAGGCGCGCTCCACTTGCACCTTGTGGCCCATTTTCCCTGGGGCCTCTAAAGCATCCAGATTCAGGCTGCTCACCATGGATTGGGGAAAAGGGGTCGTCAGCTGCATTGAGGCAGAGCACAGGGGTCTGGATGGCATCTACCTTGGTTCTTGGGCTTGCTGTTTGGTAGTAGGTAACACAGTCTTGATATCCGAAGGCCACAGTTGTATAGCGCTCATCAAACTGGTGGATGGTGCAGGCCTGCCCGGGGTAGAGGGTGGGGTAGGCTAAGATGAGGCTAGGGAGAAGAAGATATTAAACAACTTTGGGCAGGGGGTGGTGGTTGAAAGACTATACCTGTAGCACGAAGTCTACATTCACCGCCTTTTCCATTACTTTTCTATTTCTGCAAAAGAGCTCATAGAGGTTTGCCTTGCCTGGACCTGACCCTGTCTGTCTCATGAGTGAGCAAACCCAGATAAAGAACTGACCTGAGCACTGGGAGAACCTGGTATGTCCGCCATCCCTCCCTGTCTGCTGCCGCCTCCCACTTGCCAAGACCCTACCGGTTCACAATGTGGCAGAGCTCAGCAGTGAGGCACTGATTGAAGAGCAGCAAGTTGAGTGGGGTCTCCAGGGAGCGGGTGGTCTCAGAGGAATCCCAGCACGCAGATGGAGTCAGTGCCGCCACCAGCCCCGAAGCCTGCCCTGTTCGTGCTAGGTGGTTCAGCACTAATATCCTGACGGACCAGGGGCCACGAAAGAAGGGTTGCATTAGTGAGCAGGGACAGAGGAGAGGGGAAGAGGACATGGAGGAGGAAACAAAGGAAGACTGGGCCTGTGGGTCAAGCCCAGGCAACCTTTACCCTCCAAGAGAGATGCCCACGGCCAGCAGTGGAGCTCGGGAGTAGCGGTGCTTTATGTGGTTCACGACTATCTCCAGATCTTCAGTGTTGTTGGCAGAAAAGGCCCTGTGGGTCTGAGGCAAACCAGATCATTGGGTAGGGAGGGAGGCCATGGCCTGAAGGCAGAAAGATGGAAGGAGCATGGAAGGAGGACAGGTAGGTAGAACCCCAGGGTCAGGGATCTCTTAAGGGAGTCGGGGGAAGGGCTACGATGAGGAAGGAGGGTACTCACCAGCAGTTCTTCCCCACGGCAGCCCCGGTTACTAAATACAACAGCTCTGTGGCACACACAGGTACATCTCAGCCAGACCCTCTCTAGAAGCCCCACTCACCTTCTGGTAGCCTTCAGAAAGACCCCAGGGAGAAGGTGCCCTTCATATAGTGCCTTCTCCCCAGAGGTCTCAGGGTCTTCATTGACCTCCCTGTTACAAGTTCTCAGACACGACCCACTTCCTCTGGACTTGGCCCATCCTTACCTATAACCATCCCTCAGAGCTTGGTTGGCCAGTTGGAAGATCTAGGAGTCCTGGCTACTGCCTGTGATGCCAGGAAGCAGTAATACAATGGGCTGGGTAGTAGGGTCAGGGTACTGACTGCTGCCACACTGGCCAGCCCAGTCTAGCAGGAACTGGCCTCCATCTGGGGTGTGGAGGACTTCACTGTGGTTGGGAGAAAAGGGCACACAAAGATACTATTAGGAGTTCCATGTACTTCGAAAGGTTTACCTCTCTTCCCCAACAAACAACTCCCAAACCTTCCCATTGGCATCATTTGAGGGCATATGTTATGCAAGACATTAAGATCCTAACAAGGTATGGGGCGCCTGGGTGGCTCAGTCAGTTAAGCGTCTGCCTTCGGCTCAGGTCATGATCCCGGGGTCCTGGGATCGAGCCCCGCGTCGGGCTCCCTGCTCAGTGGGGAGTCTGCTTCTCCCTCTGCCCCCGGCCCTGCTTGTGCTCTCTCTCTCTCTCTCTCTCTCATATGCTCTCTCTCTCAAATAAAATCTTTAAAAAAAAAAAAAGACCATAACAAGGTGTAATGGGACATAAATGATTAAATGCTACCTCATGGTCGAGCAATTAAATAGGCCTTCCATATAGCCACTCTGATTGTTGCCCCCAGCACAGCGGGGTAGATGGGGCAAAGATTACCTTCAGTTTAAAGAAGGAAGACAGGATTCCCTTGTAGGTGCAGCCTCACGTTTACCCCTTCTGTCCCTTCCTACCTCCAGTAAGGGACTGGAGGCTGAGACTGCAGGAAGACTCGGAAGGTGGTTTGGAGCTGCCCCTCAAAACACCACAGCGTAGGGTAGCAAACCTCCAGGGTGACTGGACAGTGTTGCTCCAGGAGGGCCAGAAACCAGGACCCAGTCACCAGTTGAGGCCTCTGCAACCACAACACAGTCTGCCTCACTCCCCTGGTGTCTGCAAGGCCAGTGAGACGCCCGACACCAGCGTGACGCCTCTCCAGAGGCCAGCCTCCGGCGGTGAGAAGTCTAGCACACTTCGGCCCGGAACGGCCAAGTCACTTCTGTGAACACAGTCCCGCCAGAGCCCTCAGGAACTCCAGTCCTGGAGTGCCACCTCCCTGGCCTGACTCTGAACGGACTCAGTGCCAGGGCTGGGAGCTGCTGCAGCTGACCGAGTGCTGACTCTCCCACTCCGCCTATCCGTGCCCCAGCCCCAGTTTGGAGAGAGCAGGTAATATACGTTGCCCAGCTGACTCCTTGTGGAAAGGGCTGGCGTCCCCGTCAGAGGCTGAAGAAGTACAGCACCATTCCGTCTGTGGCTTTTGCTCTGCAGTTGAATTATCCACACTGGCATCTTCCTAAGACTAGCTCTGGCCATGCTGGCTCCTGGCTTTAGCACCCCATTGCCACATACTCATGTTCCCTACAGCGTGTGCTCACAGCTGAATGGCTTCGACCACAGCACCTCATTTTCTTAGTCATGGGGCTTGCTGTTAGAGCATACTCCAAAGGAGGAATAGTCCCGATGGGAACAGATTTTTCTCTCCTTTTATGCCAGCCAGAGGGAAGGTAACAATGGCAGGGACATACAGGTCAGTGGGGGAGTTGGCCCTGACTTTAAACGCCTCTGCTGGTTCTTCTGGATGCACATCAAGTGAGAGAGGGCCTAGCCACATGGCTTACGAAAGAGGGGTGTGCTGTAGAAAGCCAAAAGGCCTCAGGCTCAAGAAATAGAAATTGCATTTCTGTTGCGAGCCCTAAGGAACCTGATGATCAGATTTCTAGGTCTTCTGCAGGCCAGTACTCACAAAAGGCTGGGTAAATTATGAACTAGAGAGGCCAAGTTGTTCATGCCACTGTCTCGAGATGTGACTTGTACCCTGCTCCTTAAGCCCTGGAATAATGATGCTTGTGATTCATTGTGTGCTATGCGCAGGTACTAGGCTAAGCCCAACCTTAGGGGCTAGGATATTTGTAAGTGAAGAAACTATGGTTCAGATGAAGTTGTTTGCCCAAAGTCACACAGCAAGCAAGAGGCAAAGTGGAATTTGCAATTAATGGTGTTACTACCAATACTAGTAGGTAAAATTTGTTGAGTGCGCAGGTTTCAAGCATTGTGCTGAGCACTTTACATGATTATATCCTGTGATTTTCACAACAGTTCTTTGGCATAGATCCTGTGGTTCCCCCATGGGAACAGGTTTGAATGTTGAATAAATTATCTTGCCAAAGACAGCTAGAGGTGGAGCTGGGATTCAAACCCAGGTATGACTCTAGAGCTCATGCTCTTAGTCACTGTACTCTATTACCTCCTCATTGCCAGGATTTTGAGTTACCAATTTATGGAATCCTTGATCAAACAGCTCAGCAGTGTAGAACAGATTAGGTCACAGGTTAATTTCATTTTAGCTCTAGTGAAGAGTTTCTTGACTCATTTCTTGAGAATCAATTAGTAATATGCCATTGGTCTCTGTGGATGAATCAATACTAGTCCATTACCATGCTGGACCATCCAAACTCCTCAGGACTTCCAGAATGCACTTCCTGCATTTTAACCAGTATTTGGAAGTCAAGGAAGGGTTTGTAATATAAAGAGGCAGAGGTCTCTGACTTCTTTGTGGCTGGTTGCAAGCAAAGGAAAATGGTTAGTTAAGGTGAGCTCTGGTTTGAAATGACTGACTTTTGAAATTAGGCATGGAAGGTAAGATTTATAGGGTACTGTGAGGTTTGGATCTTTTATTAAGGCAGACAGTACATGCAAATGTAAAAAGCTCTGAAAATAGAAGTCTAGGCAACATTTAAATTCCCTATAGATCTTTTTTAAGGGCTTGAATCAATTGGTTTTATATTAGACTCAGTTACCTAGAACAGTTTAATGAAGATTAAAAAGATTTAGATTTTTCTGGATATGTAAATTAATGTATTTTATCTGAATTTCAGTGAAAAATCTCTTCAGACTTGCCCACTGCAGCATATATACATGGAGAGCCTAGAAGTTAAAACAGGGCAGAATGAACGACAGGGTTATCCATTAGTCCTGAGCTAGGCAGGGAACCTCCCCCAGCCTGTGAGAGAAGCAAGGCCCTACTAAGCTGATGAGGTGGTGGGAGTTAGCCAGAGCCACACAGGCCTCCAGTTCCTTTATTCGGTGAAGCTAGTGAGAAACTCAGCTAGACTGCCTTTTTAGAAGAGGAAAGCATCTCCCTGACACCTTGGGATGCCTTCCACCCCGCCCTTCCCCAGATGTCTGCCCACATCCTAGGGAGCAGCACCCCCCCCCCCCCCCCCCCGGTGCCTGAAAGGCCGAACTGGTACGGGGAGCCTACGGGATGCAGAGAATCTAGGCAGGCAAAGAACCGACTCTCCGTTAGGTGATGAGAGCAAAGCAGAACCCTGCTGCGGCACGCGGCAGGGCTGGTGGTGGGGTGGGAGCATCAGATTGCACCTGTTGCGGGAGGCGCAATCGTGCCACCTCCCACAAAGGGCTCGAGCCCCTGGCTGGAAGCTGCTCCTTAGGCCCGAGGATCCTAAACCCGCCGGCCAGAGCCCTGGACCCGCACCCGCCTGGGGCACATATCTCCAGTAGTAGCCCAAGTAGAGGGTGGCGCCAAGACCTAAAAGCAGGGAGAAAGGCTCTGTCCAGGTGCCATTCTGAGGGCTCTGGGAGGAGCTCGGCATCTTGGGTGGTTGGGTCCCGACCTCCCGACCCTCAAGTTCTTGACTGGCTCCAGCGCCCGGCCCCGCCCGTTCCAGGCCATCGGCCGGCAGGTGCGGGGTCCGGGCCCCGCCCACCTCCACTGGGCCCCGCGGCGGGCGTGGTGAGGGGCGGTGCCGGGACCTCGCGGGCCGCCGAGCGGAGCCGAGTCACCTGCTAATGGCCTCCCCGCCCCATCGCCCGGGTCGCGCGCCCGGGCGCCTCCTGCTTCCGCCTCGCGGTCACCGGCGGTGCCGCCCCTGGCGAGGACTAGCGGCCTCCCCCCCCCCCGCCGCCATCTTGGTGAGAGGTGCCTCCAGCGCCTTCTTCAAACCCTGCCCCGGCCGCGCGAGTTGGGCAGCCTGGGCACGGTCCCCAGTCACTGGCACACAGGACACAGCCCCTCCTGTGGTGGCTTCCTGTGACCTCCCCACTCAGGACACGGCCACTCACCTTGTGAAAACGCTCTACAGTCCCACCGTGTTCAGCCATTCAGTGGTCTTCCCATACTGGGCGCAGTCATTCACACCGTGACACCCCACACTGTCACACAGGTTTCAGCTATTGAGTGCATGGCATTCCACACAGAGTCTCACACACACACAGGTTACAGTCACTCACACAGTGTCACTCTGCACTGTCTCATCTAATCCCTGTCAGGTAAGCAGGACGGATATGTACTCATCACCCACTTTGTACCAGGCACTAGGGATGCCCCGGGGTTGGTGTTCCCTGTCATCACATTCCTGGAATGTGGAAATAAATATATAATTTAACAGAGCAGTGGTTTGCAACCTTGACTGAAGATTAGAATCATCTGGGAGTTTTAAAAAACTACCAGCGCCCAGGCCTCACCCCCTGCTATAGTTGGTCTGGAGAGGAGTCTGGATGTCAATATAACCTAGACGTTCTCTGGAAGATTCAAATGTGTAGTCGGGGTTGAACCCCTGTCATAGGGCATGGGGCTAGGTAAGGGAAGTACAGCTGCAGTGGGAGCACTGAGGAGGGTGCCCAAAATGACGATACACTTAAGGTGAAACCAAAAAATGAGTAGGAGTTTCCCAGGCAAAGGAGAGGTGGGGAGAGAACAGTTTCAGGAGCAGAAACAGCATAAGCAAAAGCCTGGATGTGAGAGACTTCTTAAAGGAAACAAAAGAAATCTCGTGTGTCTGGGGCATACGAGTTGGTCAAGAATCAAGCTGTGAGCAGCTACACAAAGGATGTTAGAGTTTGGGGCGCCTTAGGCTCAGGTCATGATCCCAGGATCCTGGGATCGAGCCCCACGTCGGGCTCCCTGCTCTGCGGGAAGCCTGCTTCTCCCTCTCCCACTCCCCCTGCTTGTGTTCCCTCTCTCGCCGCCTCTCTCTCTCTCTGTCAAATAAATAAATAAATAAAATCTAAAAAAAAAAAAAGGGATGTTAGAGTTTAAACAAAGGGTGGAGGAAAGCCACCAAAGGGTTTTACGAAGGGGTGGGTGACATGACCGGAATTGTGTTTTAGAAGAATCATTCAGGCAACTTGGAGAATGGATTGGAGGAGGCTGAGAAAGGAAACAGGCCAGTTAGGCTGTTAAGAGAATTTTGGAATGGCAGATGGCAGCCTGGCCTGGAGGAAGCTCCAAAGAGGAGTGAAGATCTTTAAGATAGGAGGCAGAATTGATAGGACCTGGTGGTAGGTTGGAGGTTGGGAGAGAAGGAGAAATCATGAAGGACTCCCAAGTTTCTGACTGTATGACTCAGGGATGCATGGCGCTGCCAGTCCCTGAGATAGGGGAACTGGGAAGAGGAAGGTTTGAGGAGAAGGAAGATTCATTCTTAGACACATAGAGGGTAGCGTGGTCGCTGCTAATTGTGTTTTCTTAGATTCTGTGTCTACTTGGCATCCATGAATCACAGAGCCAAACTAACAGCCAAAGTTGACATCTCACCTGCAATCCAGAGCCCATACTCTGAGCTACTACTTTAATCTAATTCTCACTCAACAAACCAGTATTTCCCCTCTCCTAAAATCAACCCAGGGTCAGGTGTCAGATAACTAGGGACAGTTCCTATGTCCCAAAGCCTGCCTGAATGACTCCAACTAGCCAATCCTAAACTGTCTACCTTGCCTTGCCTTTCCCATTTAGCAGAGGCTGTGGCCTGTGCCTTCCCCCCTGGCTCCTTTCTGCCCTCTTACACTGGTGCCTCCCCCTGCCGTCCTGTGTGGTGAGCTGTGCCTCTCGTTTCTCGGGAACTGTAACATTAAATGTTTCTTTCAGTGGCATTGACCTCTCCATGTTGTCACTCAGTCACCTTTATAAATTAAAATCTAGGCACAAATTAGAGGATGTTCAATTCCTGAAGTAGTCTGGGGCTTGGAGATTAGAATTTGAGATTTGGTAGTCATCAGCATTTAAATGATATATTAGTTTGCAGGGTTGCCATAACAAAGTACTACATGCTGGCTGTCTTAAACAACAGACGTTTATTGTCTGACAGTTCTGGAGACTAGAAGTCCAAGGTTCAGAAAGATTGGCTCCTTCTGAGAGTTGTGAGGAAGCATCTGTTCCACACCTCTTCTCTAGCTTCTGGGGGTTTGCTGGCAATCTTTGGCATTCCTTGGCATGTAGAAGCTTCGTTCCAATCTCTGCCTGCGTCTTCACATGCTGTTCTCTGTGTGTGTGTGTGTGTGTGTGTGTGTGTGTGTGTGTGGACACCAGTCATATTGGAGTAGCATGGGCCAACATGACCTCATTTTCACTAATTATACCTGCAGTGACCCTATTTCCCCATAAGGTCACATTCTGAGGTATTGGGGGTTAGGATGACAACATATGACTTTTTGAGGGACTCAGTTCCACCCATAACAGATAGTGATGGAAACTACATGAACAGATGAACACATGAGCAGATGGGGAGTGAGGAGACAGCCCAGAGGACTCGGACACAAAGAAAATGAAGAAGAAATGCCAAGAGAAAGAATGGTGTTGCTGCAGCCAGTGGATACCATGATTCCAGCAGGTAGTATCCAGCAATGTCCACCATAGGAAGGAGGACAGGGTGACCTTGATGAGAGTCTGTTTGTCGTGATAGATGCTGATGGGAAGGAGCTGATGGAGAGGGAGAAGTTGAAGATTCTGAAGATTCTGGAAGAGTTGAAGTTATTCCTTTAAAGAACTAAGACCTTGGGCCAGTGGGTGAGGATGTAGTCTGAAGCGTAGGTGGAACCGATCACAGTGACGAAAGTAGGTGACACACCATTTTGACCGCAAAGCTACACTCTGTGCTGGCAAACGACTGCCACCATCGCCCTTAAGATGATCCTTTCCCAGGCCCTCCCCAACTGTGTCTCGTATGGAGCCACTTCTCAGTGATGCACACGGTCACCGCCACACAATGACACCTTCCCTGGAAACTGGCAGTCACGGCTGTCCCTTGAGCATCACAGACAACTCAGGAAGAGTTCCACCAGATACCCTGACACGTGTGCCACGAATGTCCTCTCCGGTCACACACCCAGTCATTCACACACCGGCCATACCCTCT
This sequence comes from Mirounga angustirostris, assembly GCF_029215605.1. NCBI lineage: Eukaryota > Metazoa > Chordata > Mammalia > Carnivora > Phocidae > Mirounga > Mirounga angustirostris. The sequence continues at coordinate 21,396,680 of NW_026991718.1, read as the reverse complement.
CAGGGCCGTCTTGTCAGTCTGGATACAGCGTCCATACCCCTACCGTCGCGGGCGCCTCACACACAGCCAGCAGCCCCGGTCACACTAACAGCTGCAGGCTTGTCCTGCACATCTGGGGGCCGGCAGGCTGTGGCACCGTTAGCCCTGCCTCTCCTAAACAGCCGCGTCGCCATCGGCTCTTTGTCTCTGTGTCTCTAGACGTCCGTCTCTGTCTCTCTCACGGAGGCGCGCGCGCGCACACGCTCACCCACGCGCGCTCATACACACGCGCACACACGCGCGGGCACCGCGGGGACGAGCCCGGCGGGGCTGCGGGGGCTGCGGAGGGGGGCGGCCGCGGCCGCTGCGCACTCTGCCCGGGCCAGGGCGGCGGCCGGCGGGAGGGCGACGTGGAGCGGCCACGTGGAGCCGCCCGGGGGGAGGGCCCGGCGGCGGCGGCGGCGGCGGCGAGCCGAGGCGCGGCGGGCGCACAGCGTCGAGCCGCCGCGAAGCCGGACCCCAGCCCTCGTCGCGCCGCCGCAGGTGGGTCCGCGCTCCGGCCCGGGGCGGCCGGGCACCGGGCTGGGCGGGCGGGGGGCCGCCGCCGCCACCAAAGCCGGCGGGGACGCACGGGTCGCCGCGGGGCGGGACCGCGGGGCCGGGGCGCCCTCCCGGCGTCTGGGTCCCCGGGCTGCAGGCGCAGTCCCTCTGCGTCCCCCTGAGGCGCGGACGGGGCTGGAGCGGCGGCTCCCGCCTCGGGGCATCTCCCGGGAGGAGGTTCCCCCCGCCCAGCCCCCGGGTGAGTGGATAGAGGAAGGGGCTGGAAAGCGAATCCTGAGCTTCCTAGGTGTGATGAGGGGGTTCCACAATTCCCGACCCTTTGTCGCTCTGACATCCTGCGCGGGGGCTTGGGGGCTGGCGGGAGTTTGATCCTCATTTGACAGATGAAGAAAAGGGGGGCTGGGGAGGGGCCCCAGGTTATCACCCAGTTGGAAGTGGCAGGGTGGAGACCGGCTCTCAGGTGTGGGACCTTTTTGGCTGTAGAACCACTCTCTCTTCTTCTTTTAGGGGGCGGGGTCGTGTCCTGGGAGGCACAGGGGCACCAGAGGGATAAGTTAAGGGTTAGGATTTGGTTCAAAATAACTTTGGGACAGTGAGACTCAGCCAGAAACAGAATGGATGCCCTATGAGGTGCTAGACTCTTGACGTGGAAAGTCAAGCAAGGGCTGAATGGCCATTGACAGGGATGCTGTGGGAAAAGTTTTGCACTGGATGGGAGGCTACCCAAGATCAAAGGCCCCTGCCGCATCCTAGATTCTCTGGAAATCCTCAGATGCCAGTCATTTAACCTGCATTATCCCATTGCATCTTCCCCAGGCCCTTACAAGACAGATACTGTTATCCCAGGCTCAGAGAGGTTAAGACACCCGCCTGGATCACACTGTCAGAACCGAGAGGCAGGATCTGATCAGAGGTCTGACCCCAAGGCTGGGCTCTCCTCACTGCGCTGGTGTCAAGGCTCGAAGAAATTTGAGGCCTGAGAGTCATTGTGAATGTGAGTGTATGAATGTGAGTGTGTGTGAAGGATGTGAATAACTACTGAGTTACATCACAACTGTTAACTAAGAGTTGTGGTGGCTTTCAGGTGGTCATGAGGGTAAATTACATTTGTTCGCTTTATGGTTGTAGGAAATGATTAGGAACACATTTATTTGACAGGCAGTGGTTCAATAATGGCTTTATTTCTGTTGCTTACAAAAGCTTTTGTTAAGTGCTGAGAAATGTCTTAAGCGTGAACAAATCACATCACACCAACGTCATTACATGTTACTTGAGGTGCCTTAGCTTGACTACCTTTAAACAATAGAGGTGAGCCATACAGTTATTTAAGTCTGTGACATGAACTATAACCAGAATGCTCAGGTTGTCAGGAGAGCTCAGGGTATTCCAGGTAGAGGGTAGAACAGCTTGGGCAAAAGCACTGAAAAGTGAAAGTGAGAAGCACTTTGGGGGGACTCCAGTCACCCTTCTGTCGGAAGCTGAGTGTTAGTGTAATGGAGCACTGGAAGACGAATATAAAATGGTAACCTGAAAGCTGATTGTAGAAGGCCTTGAATGCCAAGGTGAGGACCGTGGGCTATAATAGAAATAGGGAGCCACTGAAGATTTTGGAGCAGTGGTGTTCTAGCTAAGGAAGATTAATGTGATGTGGGTATGGAGGGTTCTTTTTTTTTTAAGATTTATTTCTTTACTTGAGAGACCGAGAGCACACAGGGGGAAGATCAGAGGAAGAGGGAAGGAGAGAATCTCAAGCAGGCTCCATGCTCAGGACATGGGGCTCGATCTCACCACCCCGAGATCATGACCTGAGCCCAAACTGAGAGTCAAGATGCTTAACTGAGTGAGCTACCCAGGTGCCCCTGGAGGGTTCCTTAAGTGGAGAAGATACCAGAGGCAAAGGCAAGAGAGAGGCTACTACATTAATTTGTGCAAGAAGTAATTCATTATGCACTCACTATTATCTCATTGTGCAGATAAGGTAACTGAAGTCCAGTGAGGATAATTAACTTACCCAAGGTCACAGTCTTTTCAGCGTGGCAGCTTCGGGGACGCCAGACTTCTTCCGTGGCGGCTCAGGGCTCCCAGAGGTGCATATCTGCGCGTGGGGAGACAGAGCGAGAGAGAAGCAGAACCAGGTACAAGCTATGGCACCTTTTCTGACCCACACCTTTATTTCAGCTGTTGTTTAGAAGTGAGTGGCTAAGTCCAGATCGTATACAAGGAAAGGCAAATTAGACTTGGTCCTTTGTGGGAAGAAATGTCAAGGAATTTGTAGACCTGTTTTGCAAACCGGTGCATCTGGCCTAACGAGTGAGTAGATTAGTGGGATGTGAGGGGTGCTTCCCCTTTATGCCTGAATCGCTACCACCAGAGAGTCCTCTTTTAAAAGGCAACTGCTAGTGCATGAGAAGCCCGGATAATAGGTTTTGACAGCTCTGAGGGATTTAAATTACTCTAGCTCCTCCTGTAGGCCCCGGTCCTGGCAGTAAACAGATGGGGTGGGGGTGCAGGAAACAATCTGAGGGTGTCCAGGTGGGGAGCCCAGGGCGGTGGGTATGTGTGAAGCCACTGCAGAGCAGTCCAGAAAGACTCCTGGAGGGAAACGGGCATTATTGTACAGCCAAGCACTGTGCAAAATGTGTAGGGTGTGTAGGACCTCGTGTCATGGCACCTTACCACACCCCACGGAGGTGCTCTCTCCGGCCTCACACTGTAGATGGAGGACCTAAAACACCGAAGGCTCACAGTTCCAGAGCCAGGACTGGGATTCAGGCAGCCTGAGGTGAAGGCCCATACCCTTCCCCTGTAGGCTGTGCCACCTCTTCTTTAGTAATTCTGTGTTTTTCTGTCCCTCCCTCAATCATTGTCTAACATTTGTATCTTTTCTTACTTACATATTTGCAAGCTTTAAGAACAAAAAGGACAAATACTACTTTATATTATCATCTCACTTCTAAGATAGTGCCTCACACACAGTAGGTGCTTAATACATATTAAAGAAGTAAATCAACTTTATCTTCATTCTACAAACTTATATTTCTATTTGCCTTCCCTGCGGCTGCTCAACCTCTTGGTCTTTGTCAACAAAGGTCTTTGACATCTGGCTCAACCCAAGCTATCCTCTGTGGTATCTGGTCCCTGGGTCTCTACTTTCCAGCACTCTCCTTCTGGCTTCTTCTGGCCAGCTGGCCTTCTCAGCCATTACGTGCCTCTTCTTCCGCCTTAGAGACTGGAACCCTCAGCTGAATCCAGCCACCACCACCACCCCACCCCCCAAGAAACCCAGCAGCACTCTGGACATAAAGAACCAGGGCCCTCTGCCCCATTGACCTGTACCCTCCTTCAGCCATTACTTCCAGAACGCTCAGGCACCCTGTGTGCAGGGCCTTCTCCCTGATCCTCCTGGTTCAGGCACAGACGTCTGCAGTCTTGCATCTCTCCTCAATCCCCATGGGCTCTCTCTTGAGATTTCTGTCTTTCGCCCCCTGTTGAGGCAGGCTTCGGTAAGCTCCTCCCTCCCAAGAACCCAGGTAGTTTTGAACCCTACTTGCACTCCCCTAGTCCTCTCTCACTTGTCCTGTTGTACTTGACTTATGGTGTCTCTCGTGATGCAGAAGTTTAAACCTTTGATATATTCACATCTATTTTTTCCTTTAAAACTTAAGAGTTTGCAATATTTATCATTTAAAAAAAAATTTATTTGAGAGCGAGAGAGCAGGGGGTTGGGCACAGGGAGAGAGAGAAAGGGAGAAGCAGACTCCCCACCAAGCTCAGAGCCCGATGCAGGGGGGTGGGGTGTCCCCCCCCCCCCCCCCCGCCAACCCCAGACCCTGAGACCATGACCTGAGCTGAAACCAAGAGTCAGGCACACAACCGACTGAGCCACCCAGGCGCTCTGCCATATTTATAACATTTCTAATTGCTCCATCATGTAATGTGATTTGCTTAGCCCCTGCCTCAATGTTAGCCATTCAGGTTGATTATGTTTCTTTCACTAATATGGATAGCACCGTTATAAATATCTTTATAATTTCTTTTCCATATGAGTTCCTCCCGATGTAATCCTCAGGATGGTATCATTGGGTCAGAGTTTCATGGCAATTACTGCACCTTTGCAGATTGCTCTCTAGAAACGTTTCAGGTTTGTAGTCCCTCAAACAATAGAGGTTAATCCTCACTGATTCAATTTCTTTAATGGTTATAGGACTATTAAGATTTGCTATTTCAAAAAAAAAAAAGATTTGCTATTTCTTCCTCCATCAGTTTTGCTATTAAGTTTTTCTAGGAAATTAACTCTGACCTCTGAGTTTTCAAATTTCTGCGATTTCTGAAGTTATGTCCCCATGTTCATTGCTAATGTTCTTTATTTGTGCCTTTTCTCGTTCTTAATGCGAGTTGTCAGAGGTTTGTCTATTTTATTAGTCCTTTTAAAGAAACACCAGTATCTGGCTTTGTTGCTCTTCTCTATTATATTCCCAATCTCTGCCATTTTTTATTTTTTATTTCTATAAGTTTCTTCTATTTTACTGCCTTATTGAGTTGGAAGCTTAACTCATGAACTTTTGGCCCTTTCTTCTAATATATGCTTTTAAGTCAGTCCACGTTCCCTCTGGCTACCTATCTTGTTTTCATGCATATTTTCCCAGTATCATCCGATTCTAAGTATTTAACAGTTTCCATTATGATATTCTTCTCTGATCCACATGCAGGTATACCCTTTAATTTCCATATATGTGAGTTTTTTGCATCATTTTTGTTATTCGTTTCTATGTAATTACATGTCAGTCATATAATATAGTGTGAGACAGATTCTTTGATATTCACTGAGCCATGTGCTCTGGCCCATTACTTGTCAGTTTTTATAAATATTCCACATGCATTGAGAAGAATATGTATTTGCTAAGGGACTGAAGTGGGGGGGGGTCTCTCATTTGTTCATTAGCTCAGGCATATTAAGTGCTTTATTCAACGTACTACATTCTTACTCATTTTCAGTCTGCTTAATCTTTCAAATACTGAATGAGGTATGTTAAATTCTCCCACCATGATGGCAGATTAGACTTTTCTCCTTGTAGTTCTGCTAGTTTTTTTTTTAAGATTTTATTTTTTTAGAGCAGTTTTAGGTTCACAGCAAAATTGAGAGGGATGTACAGAGATTTCCTATATACCTCTGTGCCCCCCACACACATGCACTGCTCCCCCATTCTCAACATCCCAGACCAGAGTGTACATTCGTGACAACTGGATGAACCTACACTGACACATCATCACTCAAAGTCCATAGTTTACAGTAGGGTTCATTCTTGTACATTCTGTGGGTTTGGACAAATGTGTAATGACATGTCTCCATCATTATAGTATCATAGAGAGTAGTTTCACTGCCCTAAAATCTTCTGTGCTCCACCTCTTCATCCCTTCCACCCCAACCCCTAGCAACCACTGATTTTTTGACTGTCTCCACAGTTTTGCCTTTTCCAGAATGTCATATCGTTGGAATCATACAGTGCATAGCCTTTTCAGATTGGCTTCTTTCACTTAGTAATATTCATTTAAATTCCTCTAGGTCTTTTCATGGCTTGATAGCTCATTTCTTTTTATCACTAATATTCCATTGTCTGAATATACCACAGTTTATTTCCCCTTCCACTATTGAAGGACATCTTGGTTGCTTTCGAGTTTTTGCAATTATGAATAAAGCTGCTATAAACATCTATGTGCAGGTTTTTCTGTGGACAGGATTTTTCAGCTCCTCTCAGTAAATATGAAGGAGTGCAATTGCTGGATTTGCTGGATTGTATGGTAAGAATACGGTTAGCTTCATACGAAACTTGCCTAAGTGTCTTCCGAAGTGGCTACGCCATTTTGCATTCCCACCAGCAATGAATGAGAGTTCCTGCTGCTTCACCTCCTTGCCAGTGTTTAGTGTGGTGAGTGTCCTGGATTTTGGCCATTCTAATAGGTGTGTTGTGTTATGCCAGTTTTTATTTTAGATGTTTTGGGCTATGTTATTAGACATATACAAGTTCAGAACTATGATCTCTTCCCAGGGGATTAAATTTTTATGAATTTTGTAATGACATTCTTTTATCTATGATAATGCCTTTCATCGTCACATCTAGTCTAATGCCAATAAAGCTATACTAGCTTTCTTTCGTCTATTATTGCCTTTTTAAAATTGCTTTATATATCCTTCTTCCATCCTTTTGCTTTCAACGTGTGTCTATACTTTTTAGGTTCATCTCCTGAAAATTACATATAACTGTATTTTGTTTTGTATACATTTTGGCAATTTCTGTTTCTTAACTGATCAATTTAAAGATTTTATAGTTATGACCACTGATAAACTTAGATATATTTTTACCATCTTATTTTATGCTTTCTATTTGCCTTCCTTTTTAATTTTTTAAGTTTCTCTATTCTCTTTTCTGCCTTCCTTTGAAGTCATTTAAAAAAAATTTCCATTCGGGGCGCCTGGGTGGCTCAGTCGTTAAGCATCTGCCTTCGGCTCAGGTCATGATCCCAGTGTCCTGGGATCCAGCCCTGCATCGCATCGGGCTCCCTGCTCAGCGGGAAGCCTGCTTCTCTCTCTCCCTCTCCCACTCCCCCTGCTTGTGTTCCCTCTCTCTCTGTGTCTCTCTCTGTCAAAAAAATAAAATCTTTAAAAAAAATAAATAAATAAATCTACATTAAAAAAATATTCCACTCATTTTTTTCTCTGCTGGTTTGAGGTCATACATACCATTTTTTTTTTTAGTGGTTATCCTTAAGACCTTTACATGCATATTTAACAAAGTTGCTCAGTATGTCTACTCTCTTCCCAAACAACCATCCTCACCTTACATCTTAATGTTGTCCAATATTGTAGCTCAGTCCACCTTTTTTTGCTTCCTATATTAACATAATTATCAATCTATGTTTGTTTCTATTTTCCCAAATACTTTCTGATTTTTTTTCTGCTCACCATATTTCCTTGTATTTCACACCCTTCTGGGATCATTTTCCTTTTTCCTGCAATAGATCCCTTAGAATTTCCTTTAATGGAGGAATGTTGGTGGCAAATTCTCTAATCTGTTGTTTATTAAAACTTTTTGTTTCACCTCATTCTTGGAAGATAATTTTGCTGAGACTAGAATTCTAGAATGGCAGTTCTCCCTCCCCACCACTCCCCCTTCTCAATGTGTTAAAATACTATAGTAGTACTGTCATCTGGAATCACTGTTGCTGTTGAGAAATCAACTGTCAGTCTAATTGTCCTTTTGGGGGATTTGTCTTTTCTTTCTGACAGCTTTTAAGATCTTCTCTTTTTCTTGGTATTCTATAGTTTCAGAACAGCTCTGGGTGTGTATCCTGTTTATTTAATTTTCCTTGGATTGTTGGGCTTCCTGGGTTAGAGTATTAGTGTTTTGTAATAGATTGGAAAAATCTCAACTGTTATATCTTAGAACACTGCTTCGATCCAGTTTTCTCTGGTATCTCCTCCATCTTCCATGCTGCTTAACCTGTATTTTATATTTTCTGTCTTTGGCTCAACGAACTATCTTCTGGATAATTTGTTCATTAATTCTCACATCGTCTGAGTCTAATGCTTACTGTTTGCATTTTAAAATCAATCTTTTCATTATGTTTGTGTAAGTTATATTTGGTTCTTCTTCAAATCTTCTTGGTCATTTTTATGCTTATATTCCTTTCCCATAGTTTCAAGCTTCTCTTTAATGTCTTGAAACATATTAAATATACTTTATGTTCTCTGTATGATAATTCCCATGTCTTTAATTTGCAAGTCTGGTTTTACCCGCTATTGGTTAGCTGGCTCTCACTCACAGTGTCTTATTTCCTTGCATGTTTATGACTTTCTGGCTGTGAGGGCATGCTCCATGACACTTTACCAATGGAATTTCTTTGAGGCCTGGATTGGAGTTGTGTTTCTCGGACAAGATGTATATTTTCCTCTACTAGTTGACTGGAGGTACTCTCAACCAGGTACCACTTAATATATAAATGATCTGCTTTAGGTTCTTGAACCACAGAGGTAGCTTAGTTCAGGTCTTGCACCCACAGTAGAGCAAGCTTCTTACAAATTCTCAGGGAAGACTTTATCCCTTCCACCCAGCACCAAGGTCAAGACAGGCGAGATTTGTGCTGCCCTTCTTTGTGGCACATTTACTTTTTGTTCACCCTTATGATTGGGTCGGGCTGTTTGAATCCCAGCTTTAGGTAGGGAATCTCCTACTAGTCTCCTCACACTGGGTGGGTCCAGGCCTTATCTCTGGGCTCCTCTGTTGCACCAAGCGCCCAGACTGATACTGCAGACTCACCCGGGTTTGGTTTGGCAGACAAGGCAAAAGCTGACTTCAAGCTCATTTCCCCCCGAGGATTACTATTTTCACTGTGCTTTCGTACTCAGAATTTCTTACTTTCTTGCCAACTCAATGCATTTGAAAAGATACGTTCTATTTTTATTCAGCTTTGGAATGACTTTTCATTGGGACATTTACTATGATACGCCCAGACATGGAGGTTTGGATATTTTTCTAGAAGACCCTTTCACTGAGATGTATCCACGGCAGTTGGACCTCTGAGGGCCCCCAGTTGATGATATGGGGATCTCAGTTCCAACTCCCTCCCTCGGATGGGCCCAAGACTTGTTTTCTCTCTTGGGTGCAACAACCGGAGCTCAAGGATCTGTATTGCAGCCAATGTTCATGAACACCTTTAGGGGAGCAGTGGCTTCAATACCCATTTGGCTACTGCAGATTACGGACACCAATCAACTGTGTAGACTAATGATATCTATTGGGGCCACGTATGCAGAGAAAACTGAAGACAGTTTCTTTTTTTTTTTTTAATATTTTACTTATTCGAGAGAGAGAGCACAAGCAGGGGGGAGTGGTAGAGTGAGAGGGAGAAGCAGACTCCCCGATGAGCAGAGAGCCCCATATGGGGCTCAATCCCAAGACCCCGGGATCACGACCTGAGCCAAAGGCAGACACCCAACCGACTGAGCCACCCAGGTGCCCTAAAGACAGTTTCTATGCCTCTCGGTAGCTTCACCTTCTTGTAGACTTCCATGTTTTGTTGCTTCTTCCTCAAGGCGGGTCTGCTTGCACAGCTACAGCTGGCCTCCCACATGCATCTTCCCATGGGCCGGATGCTCCCCTGCCCTACCCCACCTCTCTGAAGCTGTTGATGTCCAGCCTAGCAGTGCTTCTGCACCTTGTTAGAGCCATGGAGCTCTTTGAGAATCTGATGAAAGCTACAGACATTTCCCCAGGAGACTTCCGTGCCAGCCAGAATGTCCAAGACCATGACAGGTTCCTGATCCTCTGCACCTGATGATTTATCTTCCTAGATATGGGGATGGGGTCTCAGGCCTCAACTGTGGTGGGTGTGTGCTTCCTTAGGAATTCGTTATGATAACGTACATCCCACCTGGGACTAGTCAAGTAAGCTTCATGCTCTGTGCTTCTGACTTATCCTTTCTCTGACTGTTTTCATATAACCAAGTGCTTGCATTGCCAATGGGCCTGCACAGTGTAGGTCTAAAGGGAAGCTTTTGTTTTTTCTTTTCTATTGGGATTTCCCAAGAGAAAGGAATAGGTCCTGGGGCCACCGTTGGTTTGACTCTGATTTGTTTCAATCCTTACCTGAGTTTAGATCTGTTTCAAGGAGTCTGAGCCTTTACCGATTTGCTCTTGGCTGAGTTTTAATAAATACAGGCTAATAATCTGCCTCTGTGTAAGTCATGGTCTTTTTGTGACCCTCTGCATTTCTGATTTGGCCTTTTTCTTAACGTCTCGGAGCTAGTTTCCATCTGCAAAGTGAGGGACTGGACTGGAGTAGATGTACTTGAACTGCACTTCTCCGAGCGCCTCGGACTAGGGGGGCGAGGATATGGTTGGGGGATGGGCAGGGCACTTCAGTGGGGTTGGGGGTGATGGGTGTGGGGAGGGGCTCCTGCCCTCAGAGCTGCTTCCACCACAGCAGGTCTGATTTACGTGCTTTACACACCGGGTCCGGAGTAAGATCTGTTTTGGACAAATTCCACAGGGGATGGCTGATGTCTATGCGGGCCTCCTCCCTGAGCAGGAGTCCTGTCACCTGGCTGCAGGTGGAGGCAGGGAGCGAAGGCGCGCCTGTCTAACCCTCCCATCCCCCCACTCTGTGGCAGACCTCCCTCCCCCTTGACTCCCTGACTCTGTTCCTAGTTCCAGTTCCAGCAGGGATGTTGTTACCTTTGGCAATGAGAATGTTAGTGCTGCTGCCCCTGAGCCCGGCCGCGCCCAAGGATGGAACCGTGAGGTAATGGGCCTCAGCGGGCAGGGCCATAGGCTGGGATATGGAGAGTCTCTGGAGAATCTGAGGTGTGCTGGGCCCCTGTGGGAGGCAGGAGCCTGGGGTGTATGCTCCCTGAGCTCCGTATCCGCCCCCCTCCCCCAGTTACTGCCATCTCTGTGCCCGTAGGGGCACCCTCCGCAGAGCGGGCACCCGGTGCACCTTTGCTGGGATCAGCTCATCGGGGATCCGGGGACTCCGTTCCAATGGGGTGTGAAGCTTGGGAGGAAGCTGCGCTTCCCTTCTCAAGACCTTATGTGGGAATGCCAGAGCCTTGGAGATCATTAGCAGACCCATTCGGGGTTGTGTGCCCAGCCGTCTCAGGGGTGCCCGTGTGAGGAGCACACCGCGGGTCCGCGGGCTGGGTTGGGGGACAGATACAGGGAGAGCAGCAAGGCTGGCCGCGGGGCAAAGGCTGCTGCCGAGGCTCCTGCCAGCCATCTGGCCCACAGGTCTGGACCGATCTGGGCAAACAGGCAGCCCCGTCCAGAACTGGGAGCAAATCTTGGGCTTGGAGGACTGAGAAGGAGAGCCTGAGCCGATCAAAACTCCAAAACCAACATCTACGCCCTCAGCTTGCGCCATGGAGCAAATCCAGTCTGCGGAAACCTGGGCAGTGCCTCGGGGCTGAGCCACAGACCTGCCCCTCGGGCCCGGCCCCAGAGCAGAGGGGTGACTGCGAGCCCCGCTGTCCGGACACCCACTCACTGTTTTCTTGGGTCTCCAACTTGTATCTACTAGGTGTGGCCTCATCTGGCCTCTGTCTAACCAGGTGCTTTATTTATCCCTTAACGTCTAAGTTAGGAATCTGTAAAAACAGTCTGAGGGAGTCAGGTTCTGCTTCTAAGACCAGAAGGGCCTCCTCCCCACAAGGTGTTTGGGAATTTGAGAGAACAACGCCCTTTGGGTCTGGGGAGATAACTCTGCCAGGAGCTTGAGGGGGGAAGGCTGGTAGGCCGGATCCTCAGGGAGGCTCTTGGCAAGCCTGGCCCTTCTCTTCCTCCTCCAGCCTGGACCCCGAGGTGCAGCAGCTGCCCCTGTCCAACCCCTTCCAGCCAGGCCAGGAGCAGCTTCGGTGAGTGGGCTGGGCGGGGGTTGGGGGGGGTGGGCCTGGGTCCGCACACTGGCCTCTCCGGGCTTACTTTCCCCGTTTCTGCCAGGCTTCTGCAGAACTACCTACAGGGACTGGAGAGAATGGAAAAGGAGCTGGAACACATGAGCCGGGAGCAGGGTGAGGGGCTGGGCCCCGGGGCCAGCGGGCAGGGGGCTCAGGGGCAGCAGAGCCGAGACTGACCCCGGGCTGTCAGTTGTCCCCTGCCTCCTCCACCTGTTCCTGGTGCCTCTTCTGATCTGGCTTCTCCTCCTTAGTTCTCCTCTACCTCTTTGCCCTCCACGACTATGACCAGAGTGGACAGCTGGACGGCCTGGAGCTGTTGTCCATGTTAACTGCAGCTCTGGCGCCCGAAGCTGCTGATTTTCCTATCGCCAACCCGGTAAGCCCTGCTGGCCGGGGGGCCCCTTCTCCCACGAAGGAGACTCAGCTTCTTGGGGCTTTAGTCTTTTTCATCATGGCTCTTTTGATGAATCCACGATAAAAGAAGTGCCCTGAGCCTGCCTGGCAGGGACGTGGGGAGGTGTTGGGAGGGTCAGGGCTCCTGGGAACAGCTCTGTCTGCTGCAGACTCTCCAGCAAACGTGTGCTTCCACAGGTGATCCTGGTAGTGGACAAGGTGCTCGAGACCCAGGACCTGAATGGGGATGGGCTCATGACCCCTGCAGAGCTTATCAACTTCCCAGGAGAGGCCCCCAGGCACACAGAGCCCAAAGAGCCCCCGGAGCCACAAGATGTTGGGAGGCAGTCCCCGTTAGCTAAAAGCCCGTCCAGACAAGAGCTGCAGGGAGCCCTGGGTCCCAGAGAAGATGGGGCACAGGTAGAGGCCACAAGGGAGTCCTTGGAGCCTGTACAGGAGGCTGGGGGACAGGCAGAGGCTGAAAGAGAAGCCCGAGGCCCTAGAGCAGAGGCTGCGGGCCAGGAAGAGGCCAGCGACGCTGGAAAGGACGCAGAGGAGCATCCAGGGGAAACACTGGAGTCCAGGAACACCCAAAATGAGTTTGAAGTTCATGTTATTCAACTGGAGAATGATGAGATATGAACCTTGAGGCTAGAGATTTGCACCCCTAGAAGTCTCAGCACCAGAACATAAGCCCCAAAGAGTGGGCTGTGTATGCTGGGTGTATGTCCGCTTCCTGGCCCCCGGAGGGGCAGGTCTTTCTGTGCAGCTCAGGGAGACCCGAAGTTGAGGGGGCAGCTTTGGGGCCCAGATAACCAATAAAGAACTGAATGAACTCATCTGCTTGGGCCATCTACTTACTGGTTTGGCCGGTCTGGCCTCAGGGACACAGGGGGTTGGGGACTGCACAGGCTTCTGGGAGGGGCTTCGGCTTCCCCCGTGTTCCCAGAGGGTGCTGAGACAGCAGGGGACAGCACCAGGGCCCAGCTGCAGACAAGCTGGGGAAGAGAGCGCAGCCTCTCGCTGGGGCCCAAATGCCCCTCTTCCCCCTCCCCTGGGGTTCAGACACCCAGGACCCTCCTGCAGCTCCGAGCCGGTCCTCCCCACCACCCTGTAGGTGCCCTCCCCGTAATATTAACAAGAACGGCCATTTACTGAGAGCCGAGTACACACCAGGCATCATGCTGGGCATTTTCTCCATTGTCTGATTGTATCCTCACGATAATACCACCAGGCAGAATTAGCTCCATTTGACAGATGAGGAAATTGAGGAAGACCGAGTCACTAACGTACCCACGGTGACACCGCCAATTAAGTGGCAGATTTGAATTCAGGTGTGGCAGACTGCAAAGCCCATAGTCCTTAGCACATTCTTGGTCTCACACACCCTGCCCCAACTCCCATATGAAAACTGGCCGATTCCAATATGCCCTCAGCCCTGGTCTCCCCCAGGGACATGGACACTTAGTCCTGGGGCACATCTGTGGCCAGGGCACCGCCTTAATGACAAGGCGGCTCCGAGGGTGGGGCTTCAGGCTCTGGGACAGTCACAGGGGAGATACTTTTGGACCATGAAGTCGCCACCAAACCACAGAGGCCCACTGGCCTGTCAGGTTGGCTCAGCCGTGTGGACAGTCCTGGTGCCATCAGACTGGAGTCTTGTGACAGCCCAGGGGCCCAGAGGAGATTTTCTGGTGGCTTATTATGTGGAAGGTTCCCTGGGGTATGAGGAGATACGTGTCCCCCCCAGCCAGGAAGGCTCAGGGTCTCTGCCCATCCCCTGTGGCTCCTCTTCACCAGAACCAGCTGGGCCTCCAGCAAGGGCACGGCTGGTGGCAAGTCGGGGGTACTTCCCGCTTCTCCAGCGTAGGCCGCCCCTCCTCCGGGCCTACGCAGGGAGGTCACTTTGAGGAATAGAGAAAAAGAAGGTGACGGGCTGTAGCCTCAAAGCCTCTGGCATCCCCAGCCAGAGCGGCTCAGACATCAAGGACAAACAGACTGGCAGAAGGAAGCCGGCTCTGGGGCAGGAGATTTATTTGCTCGGCGGCTTGGCGGTGTGAGCCCCCAGGACACAGGGGGAGCACCCTCCACAGGCAGCGCGGACGCCAGGCTGGATGGAGGCGCCAGCCTCCCGGGAGGGGGTGTGTGAGCCAGTGCCCCCTGCCACAGGGCAGTCACACGATGCCCTCAAAGCCCTGCAGGCCGCACTTCTTGCCGGCCACCTGGCAGCCAAACCTCAAGGCCTCCTGCATACTCTTGCCTGGAGGGACAGAGAGCTGGCTCAGCCCGGTCCTCCGCGCAGGGGCAGGCCTCAGCCTGGCGCCTCCTGCCGGCGTACTCACCCTGGGACAGGCTGAATATGACCGAGGCGTTGAAGGTGTCTCCGGCCCCCAGAGTATCCACCACCCGGGGTGGAGGGAAGGCGTCCGAGTGGAGCAGCCGTCCATCAGGGCCCAGTGCATCAGCGCCCTCCTCAGCCCAGGCGCAGACCAGCATAGCCCTGCAAGCCCCTCCACTCAGCTGGGTCGTCATCCCGCCCCTGGCCCCCAGCCTCATCCCCCTCCTCAGGGCAGTGCCGCCCCCTCCCCGCGTCCAGACTCACTGGTTCTCCACACCTAAGGCCCCTTCCTGGCTTCCCCCTACTCACCCTTTCCTCACACGACCGTACAAACCCCTCAGGGCCTCCCCCGCTGACCGGAACCCCAAGTGCTTGGCCACATCTTTGCTGACAAACACCTGTGGGCAGTGGAAGAGAGGCTGATGGTCCCCCAAACCCAGTCCCCGCTCAGTCACTCACCACCAGCAGCCTAGCGTTGCCCCCATATTATAATGCCACTCCTCCAACATGTCTGCCTAAATCCCCAACGTAGCATCTCACTGTCCCACAGGAATGCGTTTTCACACTTGCTCAAGATATGCTAGAAGCCAGCCCTGTAAACTGTGGCACAAAAGTCCCTGGTTTATTTGGTCTGAGATCAACGAATGTCCCTGCAATTGAAAATCCAAAGCGAGCCTCGAGCGCCATCTTGCGGTGAAAGCTACCGCTGCCAAGTTACGCGCCCGGCTCTCAGGAGCGGTTTGCTTTGTTTTCCTGGTACAACTATGCCCTCTGGGCCAGGTTTCTTCACCTTTAAAATAAAGGGCCAGGGGTTGTAGAGCTTCCTCAACACCAGCTACACGTTAGAACTGCCAGAGGGACGTGATCCCAGGACCCCGGGCTGCTTCTCCCTCTCCCACTCCCCCTGCTTGTGTTCCCTCTCTCGCTGTGTCTCTCTCTGTCAAATAAATTAATAAAATCTTAAAAAAAAAAAAAAAAAAAAAGAATTGCCAGAGGGAGTTTTGCTAAAAAATACTTCAGCTGAGCTCCACCCTCACCAATCAAATAAAAACCTGCCGTGTGGCTCAGGCATCCACACCTCCGGGCAGCCACGGTGGAGGCCCAACCAGCTTGGGCTATGATGCTAGGATTGTCCCTCAGAACTCATTTCCATCCCAGCACTACCCGAATTTACCTTATGCAAGTCCCCTTCCCATCCTCCCTCACCCCTCGGTGGCTCCCACAGCCCGCCACCCACCCCAGAGTTGGAGGACACCCGGGAGAACTGTCCTATTCCCTCATTTGACAGGGGGAAAGACGGAGGAGGCCCAGAGAGGAAATGCTCCCATGCCGGGTGCGCTGGCTGGCTCTAGGAGCCCTCTGGCCACTCTCGTACCCGTGCACCCACTGGGATGGAGAAATTTTTCTCCATCGCCACCACTGGGGCCTGCAAGGGAGTCCAAAGCTGGGGGCCTGCCTCTTTGCCCCCCACCTGCTAATGACAGCAAGCCATTCCAGGTGTGGTAGGCATTCCCGGTAACCAAGGGAACGCTTGGTTCCTTTTAAGACCTAAATGAGAGGCGCCTGGGTGGCTCAGGTGATGATCCCGGGGTCCTGGGACTGAAGCCCCCCACTCCCGCTCTCTGCTCAGCGGGGAGTCTGCTCTCTCTCTCACTCTCCCTCGGTGCTCTCTCTCTCTAATAATAAAAAAAAAATCTTAAAAAAACCCACAAACCCTAAATGAGCTGCACGTGGCAAGGGGAAGCTGCGTGGGCCACTCACCACGTCTCCATAGCCAAACAGTTGGAACAGCTCCTCTCGGGGCTTCTCCACCTCCACGGACACTCGGATCTTCTGACCCGGAGGCTGCGTGGCATTGTGCTGTTCTATCCGCCGCAGCATCTTCACCTGCTCTGAAGCGTTCCGGCCCTGGGGCGGGGTGGGGCGGGACGGGGCAGCTCAGGGCCAGCTGGGCAGAGCAGCTGCTCTGGCTTCTTCTTCCCTCCCTGCTGGTGGGCGAGGGGGGACTGGGCCGGAACGCCATCCGAAGTTTCAAAATTCTAGAGCGGTCATGGACCTTGGAGACCTTATTGACCACCTCCCAGCCCCACCCCCGCCCCCGCCATTTCACCGACGAGGAGACAAAGGAATAAATGAGAGACTTTCCTAAGGATCTATGGTGAATTAAATGACAAGGCTAGGATTAGATCTCAGGCCTTCTCCGAGTGTGGAGGAGGTGGGCAGCCTGGACACAGAAAGCGTGGGCCTTTGCCTGGAGCCAGCATCCTGCTTCCGGTGCCTACATCCTGCTGTGTGAACCCGAGTAAGGTGCTTTCTGGGCCTTAAAACACACAGCAAGCTGGAGCGGGGACGAGGGGGGTTGGAGTCCTTTATCTTGACGTACTTCATGGTTCAAAAAAATGAAGAAGGCAGAATACGTGAAGGGGCTGGCAGGTTGAGCCCCTCAAAACACAGGTAGGGCAGCACTTGCCTCAATGTGGATCCACTTGAACCGGGTCAGATCAACCTTATCAAAGTCTGTAGCAGACACATCTGGCAGGTTCCTAAGTCCCAGGACAGAAAGGAGAGAGAAAAGGCCTGGTGAGGTGAGCCCGGGCCCGGATCTCTGACTGGCGGCCGGGGCCCTATCCCTGGTGCTGCCTGCTGCGTGGCCAGACTGGATCTCCAACACGGCCTTCTGAGGCTCAGCTCCAGGACAGGCCCCGTTCCAGGCCAAACTCCTGACCACTCCTTGCCCTACTCGGCTCCTCCCAGACAGGGGGCTGGAGGCAGTCTGCCCGGGTGCCCTTTGGGGTAAACTCAACGGCAGCATGGGTCAAGAGGCCAGCTGAGTGTGCCTTGGGGACCACATCTCCCAGAACGCTCTAAGAGCACCAGGGACTACAACTCCTAGAATCCCCCCTCGCCAGTGGCGCACGTGCTCCCAGCATGCAGTGCCCCGGTGAACTACAAAGTCCACGGCTGCTCTGGGCCTGGTCCCGTTCACTCCCGGTGCCCCAGCAGTGACAGCACCACTGTTCTAAGCTTGGCAGCTCCATGTTGCAACCCTGCGGTCAAGGTTGGTGCTCGAGGATGAGTTTACAGTTCCGCTGACTCAGGTGTAGAGCCCCGGGAAGGGTCTGCCTTGACCAGAGACCTACACCTAACCTATGTCCTCCCCTCCATGGTCTGTAGCTAAAGCGATCTAATTAGCTGTGTACCTGGGCCTTTGCCATTGGTAAGTGGGTCCAAACCCACCAGCCTGCTGTAGTTGGAGGTAATGTGTGTGGATATGCTCGCACTGGGGCCAGGGGGCAACAAATGTTTCTCCTCTGAGCTCCTCTCCTCTTCCTGTGAACACCCATGTGGTGTCCTTGATCAAAGTTGCTACAGATCAGGGGCGCCTGGGTGGCTCAGTTGGTTAAGCGACTGCCTTCGGCTCAGGTCATGATCCTGGAGTCCCGGGATCGAGTCCCGCATCGGGCTCCCTGCTCAGCAGGGGGTCTGCTTCTCCCTCTGACCCTCTTCCCTCTCGTGCTCTCTGTCTCTCATTCTCTCTCTCTCAAATAAATAAATAAAATCTTAAAAAAAAAAAAAGTTGCTACAGATCGTTGCTTAATGGGCAGATGACTAGGACCGCCCAAGGAGAAGGTCATTGCCAGCACATATGCCCCCTGGGACACACGGAGCCCAGAGACCACCGGCCATAAAGCTTGTCCTAGTATAGTTGCCCCCTCTCCCCCAGGTCCAGGAGTCATCTGGGCGGTAGGGACAGCCTGAACCCCAGGGCTGCTGGGTCTGGACTGCCTGAGCCCTAACACAGTACCTGGCACACTAGGTCCTTAGTAAACTAAAGGTCTGAGATTCTTCAGGAGGGACTCTGGGAGACATGAGAAGGGCCTGGGTCCACAGGGCCTCTCCCTAGTAGCTTGGGACTTTAAAGGGGATCCCTTCCCCTTAATTAACATGGCATCTGATGGCCTTGATCTCCGGACCCAATGTTCCCCTTCCCACTGCTTCAGCGATGCCTGTGAATTGTGTGTGGCTTCATTACGCCGGGACCTTTGTGGTGGGCTCATCTCTTCTGAACACCCAAACCCAGCTCCTTGGTGCCATGCTGCAGGCTGGCAACTCTGGGGCTGACCCTGGAAATTCCAGTGGGTCCCCTTCAGGGCTTAAGATGGCTGGAAACACATCTCCCATCCACCCCTCTCTCCTCAGAACAATTTCCCCACACCCACTCCCAGGCTGCTGATTGACCAATTATGAAGGAATCACATCATGAATTATGTTCTGCACAGGCTTGCCTGCCCATCCTGGGTGTTGACCAAGGCCAAGGCACCAGGCAGAGCAAAGCACATCTCTTCCCCCCTCATTTCTTCCCTAATTGAAAACAACTGAGAAATCACTGAACAGTTTGGCATGGGGACAATTTCCGGTACCAAGAGAGGCGGCAGAGAGTAGGCAGCTGGGATGCCCGGGGTGGCGAGCGAGGGAACTGATTGGTGGGCTGTGCGAGGGCGAGGCCAGGGGGCCTTACGTGTCGTAGAGCACAATGGTGCGGGAGCCAGTGGAGTTGTTGACGATGCAGCAAGAGCACGGGGTCTCCCCTCTGCTCTGCCAGGCCACCTGGGACACATCCACGCCCCGCTGCCTGAAGTCAGCCACCAGGAAGCTTGGGGCGGAGCCCGAGCCAAGGGAAGGGCAAGGAGACACAGATTAGAGCCTATAAGTGGCCTGGACCTCCTGCAGGGATGGGAGGGGTGCTGGAGCCCATGGGCCTCTCAGAGAAGAAGGGTCCTGTTCTGAGAGTTAGTGACGGCGGCGGCGGCGGCTGGCAAGGCGCAGACAGGCGTACAAACCTGTAGGCATGGAGGATGGTACGGCTACCAGTGGCCTCGCTGATGATGACCGTGGAGATGGGGACAGAGCCTGTGGTCTGGGAGACTGTGTAGCGTAGGTCCACGGAATAGCGGCGGAGGTCATCCTGGACAAAACTGCCGGGACGGAGTAACCCGCGGGGAGGTGCGGCTCGACAAAGGTTTGGGGACTGGAGGGCTGGTGGCAGGGCCACTGCGGACCCTGGATGCAAGCGGGGGAGTAGGGGGCGGGAGGGAACCGGAAACCCCCTGCTGTCCCAGGAGGTGCAAGGGCGCAGGAGAGGCGGCAGCGCGTAGCTGGAACTCAGGGAGAAAAACACTAAGGGACATTCTTTTAGATCCTGATTGAAGTAAACTCCAACCCCGAACCTGGCCTCCGGTCTGACTCAAGCCAGAAAGGATGTGCTGAAATTCATTAAACTGGCTGGGGCAGGTCAGGGGCCTGGAGCATGTACACCCTGTTTGAACAAAGCAGGTGAGGGCACCATGGCCTGTTTCATGCAAAGCCTAGGCAGAATTAATAATTACCAAGGTGGTACTTTGTTCCCCGGCTGCCCTCTACACACTCATCCTCACGGTACTCTTCTCTCTGAAGGCCCTTGTGGGGCCAATGTCACTCGACCCCTGCCTCCACGATGCCCAGCCAGGAAGCGGTGTGGCCTTGGTGAGGCCACTCATGGGCCCCTGGCTCTCGCGGCAGGGTGAGCCCTCCAGGCAGCGAGCTGGCTCCCAGTGCCTAACGCTCCTCAGAGTGGGCCTGGTCCGGGACTCTCACCCCAGAATCTCCTCCAATCAGAGTGAGCAGGAGGTGGCCCCTTGGGGAGACTGCACCCACAGAACAAGGGGGCCAGCCCCACGTTTCCTGGCCCTCTCTGGAGACAGCATCCTGTGACCACTAGTCCAGCCACCATCCCGACCTTTCTCTCTATGGCTGGACCCCACTTTTGGCAACACCAAAGCTAGACAATACAGACTTGTATATAGGTACCAACTTGGGGCATTATTCCTCATCTTACACCTCAAGGATCCTTTAAATAGTAACTTTCCCAAAGCATTCCAACTATGGTTTGGTTTTCCAAATGACTTTTTGCACCCACAGTGCCTGGCACATGGTAGGTGCTCATTAGATGTTTGTTAAACACATGGGGAGAAGTTGGAATGGCCCTCCTCCCGGCATTATCATTCCATAAAGGCGAGTCCACTATCCTAAGCAAGAGCCACGGTCTTGCCTCTTGCTGGGAAGGAAGACAGCCCCTCGAGAAAGTTAACAAGTGACCAGCTGCTGGCTCCAGGTCCCTCTGTCCCACCTCACAGGGCAGGCTCCTGCCCCCTGATCTGTTTCGTGCCAGTTCACTCAGGGGGCTGGGTTTGGGCAGCAACCCCCCTGAAACCAGGGTTCAAAGGGCTGAGTTTCCCAGACCAGCAAGCTGGCAGCCTGCCCTAGTGCCCACAGTGGGCAAAGCGTGGGCCTCACCTCCTGATAAGCATTTGCTGAACTGGCAGTGCCGGGGTCAAAGGGCGTTTGGGTCCCTGCGGCAGCCAACACAGAGGAAGTGTGTACGCCACCACGGGCTGCAGCCTAAGTAGCTGGAGAGCTGGGGCCTGCGTCTGGGCCCAGCGTCAGCACGTGACTTCAGGGTGTCCGCTGGCAGGGTGCTCTTGTGGCTGCAGTGAACAGGGAGGACACCAGCACTTGCCCTGCCCCCTCAACGGGGAAAGAAATCGTGGGCCTGAACCCTAGGACCATGGATGCTGGACACCCCCGGGGGAGGATGGGTCCGGAACGTCCCTGACTGCCTTCTGTCACAAGCGTAGCCGGGACCACGGGGACTCGAGAAGGGCAAAGTCATATCCACCACAGAGGCTGTCAGAAGCAAGGAAGAAAGAGGTGGGAAGCTGAGCAGGCTCCGGGGAGGGGCCAAGGAAACCGGCTGTGGAAATGAAGGCTTTAGCAGGAGAGCCTTAACACCTGAGCAGCAGATGAGCTCACGGGGGAGGGTCCAGGACGCTGGGACTCCACTCCGCCCCCTCCCACTCTGGATCCAGAGTTATCCCACCCCATTTCTTACAGCCTGCCCCCTCCCCCCACCCAGGGTCAAGACTTCCTTCTTTTCCACCCTCCCGCTCCCTCCTCCACTCACTCGGCAACGTGGCCCGGGGCCAGGGAGCCCATGAAGGCGCAGGGGGCTCCGAGCAGGGCCAGAACAGTGCAGGAGTTCGAAGCGTTGCCGCCGCGCTGCCATCTTTGGGACAAGCACCTGCAAAACACGCGGAGGGTCCCTGCAGCTGCAGCGGGCTGGTGCCGGGATAAGCAAGGCCGGCCACAGTGCCCCGGGTAGGGCCCGTGACGTGTAAAAGCTGGGAGCTCCCCCTCAGAAAGCATCTCGACCAGCCTTCTCATTTTCACGCATTCAGGTCCATCACAAAGGCAGGCTCCACTGTGGGTGACCCCGCTCTCAGTTACCACGACCCGCCTCTCCCCCAGGTACAGAGCTGTCGCACCTTCAACCCCGATGGCTGGAGAACGCCAAGTGCCTCTTCCCACAGGTGTCAAATCGGCTCCCTGCTCCCATCTCAGGGGAGCCCACTTCAATAATAACTCGGGTTAAAATAAGTAAGACAGGGAGCAAACCTGGACATTGAGGTCATTTAAGTGGGGGGCGAGGAGGGAAGGGGGAAGCTAACTTACATAATAATGTCAAAAGTTAATAAGATTATTGGATGAAGACCAGTTTTTCTCCATTTTTTTTGTTTCCCTTTCTTTCAACTTTATTGAAATATAATGGGCATATAACATTCTGTAAATTTAAGGTACACAACATGCTTTGAAACGGGCGTATTGCAAAATGATCACTACCGGAAGGTTAGTTAACACGCCACCCCATCACACGATTACCTTTTTTTTCTTTAGTTTTTCTCTATCTTGACTGAAAATCTAACTCAAGGTGTACACTGAGGAGACCAAGTGGAGATGCACCTGCAGGGCTTCGTTGTTATCAACAACAAAAACAGTGACTTATGCACATCAAAGCACTTTAATGATGTCTCATTGTGCGCCCACAATACCGTGGGGTAGACAGTGCAGGCTGTCATTTCTATTCCTCCAGTTCCAAAAAGAATAACTGTGGCCGCTTACAATAAGAACCACTAATTAAGAGAAATACAGGAAGCAGAATTTTTAGGCTAAGGTATATTGGCACACAAAACTTAACACTGAAGTTCCCTTCAGTCTCAGGAAAAGGGGTTCACGATCCGTCAGGAAGGATACTAGTTTGTAAAGGGACAAACATTTTTCGAGCTATGAGCTTTAGAGAAATTTTCATGCAGATTAGAACGGGGAGCCTCGTGGGATTTGACTGACTCAGAATCACACCAAGAGTTAGTGACGAAGCTGCCATCAGAACCCAGGCGGCCTGACTCCAAAACCACTGCCATGTACTGTGTAGTTGTGAATGGAAAGTAGTCAGGCCCCGGCTTGGATGAGGTTTCGAAGAGAGGGTATACAATTTTACTTTGTGGAAATCCTTCAAAGTCACACTGATACCCAACTTCCTGTGCAGAAATGCTTTGCTGAGCATGAGGATGCTTTCTGGAAGGCTCTTCTTGGCCTGGACTCTGGGAGGCAAGGCCGTAACTCAGGGGTCTGGCCAAATTCCAGGTGGTGGCTCCTGAGGGTCCCCAGATGCCTGTGGGTGGAGCCTGGAGAGCCTAGGAGAGGTGGGGCCGAAATGCCTGGGAAGAACTGGGTCCCCACTTGGGCTTGCTCATCTGGGAGGCACGAGAATCCAGGAGGTGGGCCGGGTGGGCTGGGCACGAGAGAGAGAGAGAAAGAGAGAGAGAGGCCCTATGGACAACCACACCGCTCTGCAGAGGAGCAGAACCATGGGGCTGGGGGAGGGGGAGGAGGTACACCAAGAGCAGGGGGCATGGAGAACACGGTGCCCTCCTTCAGAAGGAGCCCGTCCTGGTAGGAGCTAGCAGGATCTCCTTATCCTAGCCTCTCCAGTAAGTAAGCTCAAAGGGAATGGCACTGAAGCTGTCGTTGAAAGTGGCACTCTGGGTCTTCCCCAGGCCCTCCAGTCCTTGGGAGGACCTGCGGCCTTGGAACCCACACTGTTCTCCTGAGGAGGTCGAACTCCTCACTGTGCCCGCGTCCTGTGGCCGTGGCCGGCTTGACCTGGCTAGCGCTACAAAGCAGCCTACCCTTATGCCCCTCCCCCGCTGTCCCTGCCCTCCCTGGCAAGGGCTCTAACCTCTGGCAAACAGAGCAGCCCGAAGCAAAGGGTCAATTCCATGAGACGGGCAGCAGCAAAGGGAGAGGGAGCTCAGGAGACGACAGAGGGCTGGAGCACTAGATTCCTACGAGTTGTAATTACTGCTCTGCCACTCATTAACTATGTGGCCTTACAATAATTCTTTAATTTCTCCACAGAGGTAGCTGCTTCCTCATCTGCAAGGAGGGGATTTCACTGACCCTTACACACTTCCCATGGGCTGCTGTAAGCAAAGTACGTGACAGTGCTGGGTGGGCCCAGAGCCTGGAGGCTACTCGGGTCTCTCTCCTCAATCAGAACAGGGAGAACTGGGTATTCATGGCTATGAGTGCTATAGTGTCTTGTCTGCGTTAAACCTTGAACTAGCCATTTATCCAGTTCTTGGCTGATAAAACTGATAGCCAAGGAGCAATTCTCGGTATTGTAAGCACTAGACAGCACCGAGAGAAAAGCTCAGATTCCGCCCCAAAGAAATGCCCTTCTGGGATTACAGTGCAATGGTGAGGTTCTTATCAAGAGTAAATACGAGAGCCAACAAGCAACTCTTCAACTTCTACCAGACAACCAAGAAGGGTGTTGTTCACTGATTTTGTAAAAAGGACTTCTGGTAAACTCCTTTTGGAATTTAGCACCAGGGAAAGGTTGGTCATGGCACATGAGCCAGCTCCATCCATAACCCACAGGATTTCTAAATTTGCCTCTAGTGCCAGCAAGCCCTGAAGCCATAGTGAAGCTCAGATACCGCGGTTTTAAGCGTTCTTGCACTCTATCTGCACATACTTACTATTGAAAGCTACCTCAAAATTTATTTAAGAAACAGATGAGATATACGTAGTAGATAAATTAGAAGTAAACGCTGGTGAAAGACAAGTGCGTCGGTCTTTTTGTTAGAAAGAAAGAAGCTGGTCCTGCCACTTACTAGTTGCATGCCCTTGGATAAACCACTTCATCTCAGAGTTTCTAAACGCGGATAATGATTCCTGAAACGGGAATTGGCCAACACAGCGCTATCCAAAGCCTGGGTCTTATTATTAACGGCCTCAATTCTTTCCCTAGGTCCTCCGGGGCGGAGGGCACGGGATCCCAGCTCCTGAGGCTGGACTTTCACTGCGGGGCCAGGCCCCGCAGACCTGGGGTTGGGTCTTGGCTGCCGGGCTCAAACGCGGGGCTGCAGCGGCCCCTGGGGTCTCCGAGGGGCCCGGGCGCCCCTACCTGCTGTCCGTGTCCTCCTCCGGGTACTTGTCCACTACATTGATGATGTCCAGCACCACTAGCCCCACGCACAGGATCTGCTTGTCTTCCATGAGTCTGCTCCCGGAGCTTTCTGCCCGCCTGGCTGACGGGGTTCCTCCTGGGCTCTGCCTCTTATCCCAGAGGATTGTGTCCCTGCTCCTGGGGCTAACGTAGCTCTTCCTCTGCGTCCCGAGCTCCTCCCCCAAGGAGGCTCCTGCAGCCGGGAGGGAAGGGAGCAGGTCCCTTGCTCCCCACGCCCACCGATTCAAGCGGGCCTGGGAGCGCAGACCCCGGGGCTTTGGTCCCCGGCTTCCCCTCAGCAGGTGGCGTGGCCCAGCAGATGGCAACGCCTGCCACTTCTCGGCCTCAGTTTCCTCACTTGCCAGACAGCCTCGGAGCTAACGCAAACCTCTCTAAAGCGCAGCTAGGCAATCTCCTGAATGCAAAAAAAGGTGCAGTACCAAGGCGCCCCCTGCCCCTCCCTCTCCCGCACTGGCGGCTCGCACTCCAGACCCTAGACCCGCAGAGTTGAGCCGGGCCTCGCAGCTGCGCCCTGAACCCGTCAGCCCTAGCCGTCGCTCGCGCCGTCTGCGCCCCGCCCCCGAGGCCCAGCCAATCCTAGCTCGAGGCCCCGCCTCCGTCGCGGAGCGGCGGGGACCTCTAGGAGAGCGGCGGCGGTCACGTGACGGGGGCCGGCTCCCAGGGCCCCCTGGCGGGCGCCGGCCGAACAGCCATTCGGGGGAGGAGCGCCGGGCCGCGGCCCAAAGCAGCAGGCCCCTCTCTCCGCAGGCGGGTGCACGGCAAGTGCGCGCAGAGCCACCGAGCGGGGAGGTGGGGGCGACCAGGATAGGGAGCCCAGGGCTCCCTCCTCCCCCCGGCCTCTCTGTACTTCTCTCTACCCTTGAACACATACTGGAGCAGACAGTTTCTTTTGTTTTGTTTTCTTTTTTAGAAAAACCAAGTGTCTTTATTCCTGAATAGTTTAGTATGGCGGTGGGGGTCGGAGCCCCTCGGGAGAGCCCTGCATCGGCCTAGAGACCCGCTGGAGGAGCTGCGAGGGTGCGAGGATTGGCTCCTCCGCAGTCTGGGCCCTGCAGGGGACGGCGAGCAGGCCAAAAGTCTGGACGAGGGGACCCCAGAGTCCCCGACCCGGCGCGCTCAGGCCATGGAGAGGAGTGCTCTGGGCGCCTGTGCCACAGAGGGTACGGGACGGCGGCTCGCCTACGGCTGCCGTGCCAGGACGGAGCCCCGTCCCAGGCGGGGAGCCCGGGGAGCCCCGTCACCCCCGCTGGCTCTTCGGCGGGCGTAGACACTTCGGGCTGGTCGGGCCCAGCCGCCTGTCTACACCTGTTCTAGCTCCAGGTCCCCATAGAGCAGGGCTCCGCTGAAGATGGTGAGCGGCTCCTCCGAGTGCGCCAGCTGCCCCATGACCAGGTCGACGCAGACCGTGTCTCCAGTCTGCAGGGGCAGGATGAGGCTGAAGACGCCCAGGGCGCCGGGGCTGGGCTGGCTTTCGGCGACCGGCTTATTCTCCAGGCCCTCAGGCTCATAGCCACCAGAGTCTATGCGGGCCACGCCCAGGTTGGAGCGGGACAGCACGGCCTCCACTTTCTCGTGCCGATGCCCAGTCAGCACCGCGCTCAGCAAGTAGCGCCCGGCCAGT
This sequence comes from Mirounga angustirostris, assembly GCF_029215605.1. Classification (NCBI taxonomy): domain Eukaryota; kingdom Metazoa; phylum Chordata; class Mammalia; order Carnivora; family Phocidae; genus Mirounga; species Mirounga angustirostris. The sequence goes on along the minus strand of NW_026991718.1, from coordinate 21,369,931 downwards.
GGCGCTGTGAACACGCCTGGGGACAAGGATGGCAGTCAGGAGGGGAGACAGGTGGCACGGGCCAGGGAGGTGTTGGGGAGCCCGCCCAGAACTCCTGGGCTAAGGAGAGAGCTGCTGGGTCTTGTCACCTGTCTTCCACTAGGATGTAAGTTCCACCAGGCCAGGGCATTGGGTGTTTTGTTCATTACAGCAGCCCCAGGCCTCCAAAAAAGAAGCGCTCCTTCCCCCCACCCTTAGCCCAAACTGTGGTAAGAATGAATAAATGAAGGAAATAGGGGTCTCCCCAAACCAGAGCATGAAAAGATTCCCCTTGCCCGAGGGGGCAAGAATGAGAACATATCACTGCACAGCCTCCAGGGCCTGCCCCACTGCTTCCAGGCTTACCAGTCTCTGGATCATAGTAGCCGCCATCGTTGAGCAGGACTCTGTCGAAGGGCACTGTGCCTGGTTCGGACCGTGGCAAACTCAGGGCAGCTGAAAAGGCCACCCGGGGCACAGGGGCTGCTGGTGCCCCCTCCACTCCTGGGTAGGGGTAAGGTAGGGGTCAGAGGGCATGCTCAGTGCAGAACTGCCTGGCGCCCTTCCCCTCCTGGGTCTCTCCCTCCAGGGCGGCCTGAGGCCTTCCATCCTCCAACCCCTAGTTCAGTTCCCCTCCCTCCAGCACCGAATGAGAGGAACTTACCCTGCTCTCCCTGGGGACCTGTGGGAAAAGGGGAGGGAGGAGTGAGAAGTGGGGCAGCTCTCACTAAGTCACTCAGCAAACATCTGCTGAGTCTCTCTCAATGTGCTAGGTGTCACATAGACTCCAAAGCAGGAATGGGGGTATCAAGAAAAGGAAGAGTAGGGTCCATCCAGTTCAACTAGCCCCTAGCCTTTCACACCCTTCATAGCCCTGTGAGCTCAGCCTTAGTCTGCAATACAGTACTAAAGCCACCATATCCAACTAGCCCATATAGTAACTGTCCCAGCTCCTAGTCACTGTCAGCCATGTAGGACTCCCCACCCCCCCAACTCCTTGCCCCTTTCCTCCCTTCTCTGTCAAGTTCAGAACGGAATGCATGTCAAGCCTCGGGCTGCTAGAGGTGTGGGGAGCCCTGGCTGCGATAGAAATCTCAGCTCACATACCTGGTGGCCCCACGGGCCCCGTTTGTCCATCCTTGCCTGGAAGTCCCGGAGGTCCAGCAGGGCCTGGTGGTCCCTGTATCCCAGGAGGCCCTGGGGGCCCAGCCTCACCTGCGGGCCCTACAGTGACAAAATTAAGTTGAGGGAAAGCCATAAAAGGAGTTTCCAAAGGACAAGGAAGGTCGTGGCTCCATGGGCAGCTCCTTGCTGCCCATGCTGGATACCTGGCTGTCAGAGCAGCACCCCACCCCTACCCACCGGCCTGTCTGAGCTGCCAGGGGAGAGTGGGGAGCTGGGAGCTTGGGTCATCTCTTGTGGACAAACCAACCCCCAGGACAATGGTGGGTCTGTAATTCATGCTGGGCAGAGCAAGGAGAAAGTATATAAGGTTAAGACTGGCTGTTGTGGAGGAAGGAAGGAGAAAGAAAGGACCTGAAAGGGGTCCCCCCACCTCCCACTGCATGCTTCCTCTTGCCCCCTCACCAGTGAGGTCCTTCAGACTGAGCTGGTGAAGCTGGTCCTCCAGGAGCAGTACGGAGCTGTTAAGGACACCGAGCCGCCTGCCCAGGCCTGCCTGCCCCCCCAGCAGCTTCTCTAGCAAGGCTGCCTGTGTCTGGCTGGTGCTGTTGGTTTCCCGTAGCCCAGCCCAGAGCCCAGCCACGTGTCTGGAAAGGCCCTCGCGCAGGCCCTGCAGTCCCCCGGCCACCGTGTCCAACCGCTCACAGACTCCCTCGAGGCGGCCCAATCGCCCCTCTAGGCTGGGGCACTGGCCGGCCTGTGCCTGTCCCTCTTCGAGGCCTCGGAAGCGCTCCTCACTCTCCGTGGCATGCTCTGTGGCCTCCTGCTGCAGCCTGTTAATTTCTGAGATGATGCGGTCCTTGGTGGCTCCTAGGTCAGCCAGATCAGCACCCTGGCCTTCCACAGTGGTCTGGAGCTCATGCAGTGAGTCGTTGAGAGAGCTGAAGGTGAGAATAACCTCCGAGAGCTCTCCTTGCAGGGCCTGGAGGGCTGAGCCTGAGCTCCCCCCAAACACACTGAAGCCATCCAGAGGCCCTCGGCTTGGTCCCCCAACACCTGGGCCAGCCCCAGGGCCCCGTGGGGGCAGCAGGGGGCAGGAGCAGCGCTCCACACCATCCCGAAGGCGGCCCAGCTCCTCTTGGACACCGCCACAGGCCCCACAGCCCTCATCCCCACGGGCCTGCAGTAGTCCCTCCAGTTGGCCCAGCCGTGCGGCCGTGAGATTCAGCTGCATTGCAAACTCTGCAATTGTCTCGTCCTGCGCGTCCACGCGACCCTGGAGCTGGCCCACGACCCCTTGCAGTTCCTCCAGTGCAGCCTGCTGGGCCTCCCCGGCTGCTCCCACCTTGTGGAGGCCTGAGCCCACCAGACGCAGCTGCCCCTCGCTGTCTAGCACCCTGCGCTCCAAGGCACTGAGGATCTCGCTGACCTGGGAGTCCTGCTCCCCAGGGGCCCCAGAGCAGAGCTGCCCACACGCCTGCACGGCCCCTGCCACCTGCTCTTCCAGCAGATCCAGACGCCCACCCAGCACCCCGCTCACGTTGGCCAACAGTCCCTCCAGCTTTTCTAGTCGGCCCCGGACAGCAGGCAGCCAGTGGCCCAGGCCCCCAGGCCGCCCAGGCCAGCCCTCCTCCTGTTCTGAGGGACCCAGAGTGGAGTTGAGTTGGTCCTCCAGGCGAGAAAGGCGGGATGCTAAGCTGGTGTAGCCTGGGGGGTGGCCCCCCTGCCCCGCCGCTCCTCCCAGCTCGGTGCCTCGCCGCCCGCTCAGCACTGTCACCGAGCCGGCCACGACATCCAGCCTCCGCTCCAGCTCGGCCAGCCGCCGGCCCAGCTCGGGAGGGCAGCACTCGTGAAGGGGCCTGCGGCCCACCGCCTGCCCGGGGACCTGCCGCTGCCGCTCTTCCACGGAGGCCAGTAGCTTCTCCAGGGCCCGCAGCCGCTCTCTGTCCTCCTGCTGCTGCCGGCGGAAGCCTTCGAGCCCCGCCAGGCACACCGAGCAGGACTCCTGCAGCCGCCGCTCCAGCTCCCGCAGCAGCTCCTCACTGGGGCCCGGAGGGGCCGGGGTGGGTTCCAGGGCCCCGCCGCCACCGCCGCTGTGATGGTTGTTGAGATGGCCCAGCTCCTGGTCGTGGGTGGAGACGCGGTTGTCCAGGAGCTGCAGCTGCTGCTGGATCTCACTGAGGGTTTCGTGCACGCCGGGGCGGGCCGCCGCATCTGCGGGCTGCTGCCTCCCGTTAAGGGCCGTCTCCACAGCCCTCTGGACGTCTTCGGCCAGGCGCCCACTCAGTCCCTGCAGGACACCTCGGAGGCCCTGCAGCTCCTTTGTCAGGCTCTGCACCTGCTCCTCCAGCTGCTGCACCTTCTCTGAGTCCCCAGGACCTGGCAGAGAGGGGAAGGCATCAGCACGGGGCCGGACCTCAGGGCTCAGTGCCTACCTCCCAGGCCCTGCTCTCCCCAGCTCCAACCCGAGGTCCTCGCTGATTCGGCCACTCCTTAGCTGGGTACTTTGGGCAAGAAAAGGTGGAAGGAAACTCCATTCACTGAATGCCTCTAGGCCAAAACCGTACCATGGCTCTTCCCCCCTTACAACAGACTCCATTGGACAGACACGGCAGCTTTTCCCATTTGGTAGACCGTGAGAAAGAGAACTGGAGGAGATTAAGGAACTGGGCCCTGGATTACAAGTTTAACAAGCGGCAGAGCCAAGTTTCAAACCCAGCTCATCCATCTGACCACCAAGTCTACTGTCCAGAGTGTCTTTCAGAAATTGCTTCCTCATCTGTGAAATGGGAATGTGGGGAGGCACTGCGGCCCCCACAACAGTGGCTATTCCGAGCAACGTCTCTCCATAACACCCCAGGGACAGACGAGGTTCCACGGGAAGCCTGCGGGGGCTCTGGCTGGAAGGTGGGGGAGTCAGCCAGAAGTTCCTGTTTCCATCATTACAGCATGACTATCTCCCTGGCAGGCAAACACAGCACGTCTGCAGTACCCAGCGCGCACGCACACTCCAGAAGGCCACGGGGACTGCTGCATTCTGGGACCTGCAGTCTCCAGAGGCCACCGAGGGGCCTGGGACGTGTAGTCGGGTGCGGTGCATTCTAGGACTTGTAGTCTGAACGGTCTATCCCCTTGGTGACCAAGCTTCTGGAAGGAATTCCCCCTTCCTCCCGCAGCCGTTCCCAACTGGGAAGTATCTCGGCCACATGTGGGCGTGCGTGAGCACATTCTCTTTCTCTGCCTTCTTTCTCTCTTGATCTCATTCTCAGTTTCTCTCTGACTCACACACACACACACACACACACACACACTACACACACATACACTACACACACAATGCACGCACAGGCAGAGAATCTCAGGGGTCTCACTCCCTTCTGTCCCCTTCTTCTGACTTGGAGCATGGAGCTCTTCCCTCGGCAGCCTGGCCCCACATTTTCCAGCCAGCACCAGCTCCCACTTCTCTCCCCAGTGGCTCCATACTCACCTTCCCCACCTAGTCCACTCAGGTGGCTTCCTGCACTGGAGCCAGAGAGGTTGGGGCGGGCGGGCCGGGGCCGGGGCCGTGGTGTGGTAGGTGCAGGACCCAGCGGTGGGGCGGGACCCTCAGCGCAGTCATCGCCCCCATATCCCTGACAGCACCTCCATTCCATATCCGTCACGGTCTTGTAGGCCACTCGGTAGCGAGGGCGGAGGAAGCTGCGGTACCTGGGAGACGCAGAGGGAGGCCTCTTTACTCCTCCCTGTACTGGCAGCGACCCTGAGTCACGTCCTCAGAGATGGGCAGCTGCTGGTGGTGGACAAGGCCTGTCCCTCAGGCTGAGTCCCCCATACTGTCCGGCATGTGGCCATACTCAGATGACAGCTGTCAGCTTGCTGGCCAAGGGCCAAATCCCTGTTCTTCCTCCCCCTGTCTTCTGCTGGAACCTCGAACTCCTCATTTTGAGCCTGACTCAGCCCAGAGAAGGTGTCTGGGAGCTGGCGGGGTGGTCTGGGTAACTTTGCCCTCAGTATCCGCCCCAAACTGTTGCCTCGGTGTCATCTCAAAATGGCTCTGACTGAAGGCCCTGGTCCTGCCCCTGGCTACCTGCTTTGCACAGATTCCCTGAGTTGGCTACCCTCCTTCTGCCCTAGCCCAGCCCCCACCAAGTACCCATTCCCCAGCACTGGAGCTCACATGATGCTGCGGGGACACTGGGGCTGGCCCCAGCCACAGGGCTGGTAGTCAGGCTTGACGAAGGTCTCCACTCCATCCTCAAGGACACAGCTCACTGTCCGGGTCACCACATAGGCACACCAGTTCCTGTAGGCACAACCCCACCTGGGCCCAAGGGCCAGAGACACAAGCCCCAGAGGAGGACCCAGGGGCTACCAGAGGGGCTGAGGGAGGGTTAAAAGATGAAGGGCCCCCGGGGACCAGTGGGAGCCAGGGCTTTGGCAGGGGCAGCTGCCCCCACGCCTTCCTGAGCAGTGGGAGTCGGTAAGGACTTTTCAAAACCGCGAGAGGAGGCACAGAATGGAAAACCGTAACTACAAGAAGTCAGTCCTCAAGGCTGGGGGGTCCTGGGGAGCCTCTGAATTCACACATTCATTCATGTCCCTTTCTGTGTCAATCCCCAGCTTGGCGTGGCCTGTCTGCGCCAGCTGGCTGGGTCCCTCTGGTGATCCCCTGGATGCTGGCTTCCACCCACCCTTCAGGGGAGAGGACAGGGCAGGCAGGGGTCCAGCTCAGGGTTAAGTAGAGAATAAGCCATTGATGAGCCCTGCCCGCTTTGGGGCTTGCGTTGTACACTCTTGGCCCCATTCAAGCTGGCCTTTGATCTGTGTCCGGCTGGAGAGCCCAAAGGAACAGAGCAGGAGCGGTGTCAAGAAGAATCACAGGTCACTGGATGGGCCCATGAAGCCCAAGGAAGGGATAAAGGTCTGCCGGAGGACACCAGGCGGGTACGCAGCCGGCAGCGTGCAGGAAGGCCTGGCCCAGGCCCCTCAGGGTCGTTTCCCTGGGCACCTAACTACAGGTCCCCCTGAGGTTAGAGAGGGACCTATCTATTTAGGGGGCCCTAGAAATGCTCCGCAGGAAGGTGGGCTCGTGCGGAGCCACCTGATGGCTGGGCTTCCTCTCCCCTTCTTCCCCGCATTAGGGCATTCAGCCCCGGGGAGGGTAGCCAAGGCGGGGGCCAGGATAGCCACCTTCTGACCCACCCTCCCACCCACGTCCAGCCTTGGGCTGGGACCCAGACTCTTACCTGTGGCGGCTGGCAGGCCGGGGGGCGCTCTGGGCCTGGGGTTCCCCAGGGCTGAGGGCCCCCCCGGCCCCCGTGTAGAGGCTATAACCGCGGGGAGGGTAGCTAGCTGCCCCCACGGCTGTGGTCAGCAAGCAGCAGAGGTAGCAGCTCCAGAGGGTGCCGGGGGCCATGGTGGGGGCGCTCCGCGGTGGCCCTCAGAGGCACATCCTGGCCTGGCCGCTGGCGCCTCTGTCTGGAGTAGGGGATGCCGCTGCTCCAAGGGACAGCACTGGCCGGGTCCTGTCCCCAGCTTCCTGGGCAGCCCCCAGCCACACGCCTCCTTCTTGGCCGCCTGGCCTGACCCCTCTCCCCCTCCTCTTCCCTCCTCGGGCTCCTGTCCGTCCCTCCCTCGGTTCCTTCCGCTCTCCTATTCTCCACTTCTGAGGGGAGTTTGTTCTCTGTGCCCCCTGGCCTCCTGTGCCTGGTCCCTGCCCCTCTCAGATGCTGCTTCCTGGGCCTCCACCCCCTCGCCGCAGCTGGCCCTCCTCTGGTCTCCCTATCTGTTTTCCCCAATGACCGGATCCTGGAGGTGACAGGGCTTTGCCCCTGTGGCTGTAGAGAGGCACAAGAGTGGCTGTGGGGCGGGCCCTGGCCTCCCGCCTCCCTCTCTTGCTCGCTCCCTTCCCCCCCTGTCTGGCTGGCGGTCCAGCCTCCCCCTTCCTCCCCCTTCCTCCCCCCACCTCTCCAACCATCGTGCGCCACATCTGCTTCTTGTTAACTCCGGGAAAGAGAGGGAAAAAAAAGGAAAAACAGAGAAATGTGGAGTTGCCGCCAGGCTTGGGGCCAGCCTCTCAGACGGGCCACATGGAGTGGAGCCGGGGCCAGGGCTGGGGAGGAGGCCCAGGGCTGCTTGCCTAGACAGGGACCAGGAGCTGGGGCCACAGCTCCCCAGGGGCTAGGGCAAGCCTCCCCGGAGAGAGAAGACCCAAGAGGGGAGCCAGGAGGGGAGAGGAGGAGGGGAGGACTGTAAAAGGGAAAATGAACTTGTAGGGCTCCAGCAGGACATCACTCACTACTTAGTCCAGCTGCCTCCTTTTACAGATGTGAACAACGAGGCCCAGAGCTGGAAAGTAACCTGTCCGGGCAAGCCAAGAGCAGGGCTCTGATTAGAATCTACGTACCTAGGTCAGTGACTTGGGACAAAGAAGGAGGAGAGGAGAGAGGGCTACTGGGCCAGGGAGGAGGAGGAAGAGGACTCCACTGAGGCAGGCAGGAAATTCAGAGAAGCTAGAAGAGGAAGAAAGGAATCTGGAAATGAGGGCACAGCCTTCTGTCAGGCATGGAGAGGACACGGACAAGAGGAGAAAGACTCATTCTCAAAAAAACCAAATGAATATGGATCTCAGGCTTGTCTTGGTGAAGGTCAGGCCATAAGTGGGGGAGTTGAAGGAGCGAGGCCAACCGAGTGGTATCTACATCTATGGAGCCCAAAGGAAGTCCTTCCCCAGCCTGGAGGCGAGCCTGAGGGCCTCTGTAACCGGCAAGGAACTCAGTCACACTCAACCACCAGCCTGACCCGAAAGCTCCTCTTGAGAGGAGTCCGAATCTGTCAGCTGGGCCCCCCTTCACCATCTGGCCTCAACACGGTGCTCAGGCCCAGGTGTTCCTGTGTGGTATGGTGCGGGCTTGCAAGAGTGAAGCAGAAGTACCAGATAGAAGGGAGGTGAGCGTGCTGCGTGTAGGCACTGTGGAGGCGCCCAGGGAGCAAAGGCCCGTGTGACACTCTGGAAGGAGCACCTGGGACCGCCGGGGAATGGCACACAGGCACAGAAACAACCAACACAAAGCAGGACAGACAGCGTGCCAAGGGGGCCAGACAAGTGGATGATGTGTTCTGAGTAAGGGGAGGGGAAAGACAGCTGGATGCTCGGGGGAGTCAGAGAGCCGTTGGAAGAGAGAGAGAGGCTGAACAGTGTTGGGGAAAAAAAGTGAAGCACAGAGATGAGATGGAGAACGGGAGAGACTGCAGACTGGGGAAAGAGGCCTGCCTCAGTTTCCTCATTCCTCAACATGGGAATCATGACAGCACCCTCCTTCCTAAGTTTGTGAGGATTAATACACGTAAAGCATTTAGAATAGTGCCTGGCACATGGTAAATGCTTAGTAAGGGCTCTTATTTGTGTCAGGAAGAAGCGGGACAGAAAGTCAGAAAAGTCGATGGTGGAAAAATCGGGGAGGGGCCCAGAGGACTGGCTAAGAGCTTGGATTACAAGTTTTTGAGTGGGAGCTCGATAGGCCTTCAGAAAGAAGACATGGCGGGCAAGAGCAACGGGCAGGGTTTTAGGCCACAAGGACGCTGGTTCCACCTCCTCCTTTACGTTGTGTTATCACCGGGAAACCAATGCCACGACTCCGCTAGAGGTCTGTTGGCTACTGTCTGAGGTGCCTTCGACATTCTACACTGCAGAGTGATGCAGCCTGGAAAGAGAAGGCTGTGGTTGCTTGGGGACTGCCCGAGTAATGAGGGGCCAGAGGAAGGGAGGCATCACAGAAGATTCTGGGGTTGGAGCCAGGATGGGGAAGTCGAGACGAGGAACAGCTTTGGAAGAAAGACGACCTTAGTCTGGACATACTGAGTTTCAGATGAGAGTAACATAGCTGGGTGGCAGTAAGTATCCAGGAGACGGTCAGAGATGTGGGTCTTGCTTCTGGGAACCATGTGTAGGGCAATAGTTGGAAGCCATGAGAAAGGATGCCACCAAACCTTCAATGTGACTCTGTGTGATCTGCCTCTGAGGTCCTCTGGCCCAGTGTGTGATCTTGGTGGCTGGGGGAAATGTTGGCAAAAAGAAAGGACGGTGAAAGTGAATGCTGGAATCCACAGAAATGGAAATTTGCGGCTGCCCCGTAGGAGTGTGGGGATTGGCACAGGGGCAGACTTGAAAGAAACAGTCCCAGGAGATCCAGATCTGAGAGCTGCTGTCAGTGGAAGGTTGCAGCGTTGTCCCTGGTCTCTGCCTCAGTTCTAGGCCCTGGCCCTGGCCCTGGCCCTGGCAGGAAGCTAACCCACTTCAGGCTTCCCTGGCTGCTGCAGTTTTCTTTCTCAGTTCTTGCCCCCCTCTCTCCCTTCAGGGGGCCTCTGACAACCTGAAAAGTCATCCCAGCCATCTTGTCACTGCCTGGTTGTCACTCATTCTGTAAGTTTAAATGGGTGCCTCCCTTAAGTTTAAAACTCTGTTGTATTTTAAGTGTGTCAAGCCAAAAATGTTGGCTTTAAAATACCGTTGCAGGGTGCCTGGGTGGCTCAGTTGGTTGAGCGACTGCCTTCGGCTCAGGTCATGATTCTGGAGTCCTGGGATCGGGTCCCACGTCGGGCTCCCTGCTCAGCAGGGGGTCTGCTTCTCCCTCTGACCCTTCCCCTCTCGTGCTCTCTGTCTCCCATTCTCTCTCTCAGATAAATGGATGGGGTCTTTAGAAAAAATAAATAAATAAAATAAAATAAAATAAAATACTGTTGCAGTAGGTTGCATTTCATCCAGTCTTGTAATTAGGAGCCAAGACCTGAGGGCTGACATGAATGTTTGTGATACCTCAAATAAATCAGTGACTCTGGGTTCACCGGGGAGGCCTGAGGTGTTCAGCAAGCAGGCCACGATGGAGACGAAGATTAGAGAAAATGCACCGGTGGTGGTGGTATTGGCGAGTAGCCACACATTTCCAAAGCAACTGGCAAGAGAATTCCTGAGATCAAAAATGGCTAAGTCCTTGGGGGCACTAGGACAAGATCTATTTTATAACCTTTCCAAGATAGGGGATTGTCAAGGGTCTAGTGCCAATGGGAAATCTTGGCTATACTAGGCAACTAACACATGCTGTCAATCATCAGTGGCTGAGCAAGGAGCTCATGTGCAGAGGCTGGGATCGCCGGGGGCACCTGTGGTAAGGAGCACTTCATGTCTGATGCCCTCTGTCGGAGGACTGAATATTGGGAGGAAGAAATGGAGAATAGGAATCGGGCCTTGGTTTATGCTAACGTAGATGGGAATTCAATCGTGTGGGGACTCTGTCCACTCCTGCTCAAATGCATATTTTCCTTTTCCTTCCATCCCTTCCCACAGGTATACTACTTTAAGAGCCAACCTCTCTGGACTCAGGGCCCAGGCCCCTTTCCCAGCTCTTGTTGCTTTTTCACTCCTCAGCCTAATCCTAAACTCATGTCTTCTCCTTGAAAATGTCACACTAATTGCAGAGATTAAGTTCCACATATGCCCCTCCCCCAAATTCTCTCCTTCCTCCAATTCCCCCAAGGATGAGGCTTCGCCTGTCTCACTTCCCACATACTTTTTCCACCCAAGCTTTTCTCAAGCTTTGTTAGTTCTTAGCTGAGTCTAGTTTAGTTCTGGGGACCATTTTTAATTTCAGTTCCTCCAGGCAGTAGGCCAAATGACCTAGTCAAGGCTGATAAAGAGCCGCTGACCTAGGCACAGCACGTTCTGGGAGGTGAAGGATATTTCTGGATGGTTCTAAAATCCTTTTCCTCTTGTCCCTGACCCTAGGATAACCTGTCGAGTCCATAGTCGGACATGGAGGGTAGAATAGAGGAAAGCGGTTCAGGTGACAGTTTCAAACCATTTGTAGAATCCTGGTCAAATCAATTACCTTCTGGGCCTCAGTTTCCTTCTTTGTAAAATGATCTTGAAGGCCCCCTTTAGCTCTGAAAGTCTATGGTCAGTTGTTTCAGGACTGCCTTGGAAATCTGAAGCACTTCCAAGGCCTTCCCCCATGTCATTTGCAGTCTAGAAAGTCGGCTTTCCAGGGTCTAGTTCTGTCTTAACAGTAGAACTAAGTGTCTGGTTGGACTTGGATCTGCTTCAAATTTCCCAGAGCCACAGAGCATAATGTGTGTAATCCTTTAAGACCTAGGCCCTCATTCTCTCAGAGCAGAGCTGGGAACACACCACTCTCTGAGGGACACATGAGGAAGTACACGCCTGGGGTTTCACTATTATGTGGAGGGAACATGGGCTTGAGATTCTAAATAGGAAACTTCTGGGAAATGCTGGGTGGAGGCTGGGGGGTGAAATGGGGGAGGCCAGGGGAATTACAGACTGCTAAAGGCAGAGACTGAGCTTAGGAGTCACTGGGCTGGAGCATGGAGGACAAACCCATGGTCCCAGGCCAGGGAAGCCAGCTCTGAGCTAGTGCACCCCTGGCTCATGGCGCACACGGGCAGCAAGATGGTCCCCTGCCCCAGCTGTTGGCAGTCCCATAGCAACTCCTGTAGTTTTCCTTGGCTCAGAGAAGCAGAGGCGTCCCCTGAGCCCTGGCCCCCTCTACCGCAAAGCAACTGGCTTCCATTACCCCTGACAGCTCCAGAGCAACAGCCCAGCCCCCGGCCCCAGCCTGGCTCTGTGCCGTTCCCTTTTATGGTGAAGCTGAGGGAAAGCAAGCAGTGAGGGGGGAGTAGGATCTCCCTCGGGCAGAGGGCTGTAGAGCTCCAGTGCCTCTCCCCTCACCAGAGACCCTCAGACATCTACCCACAGTCTTCTTTCTCCTCAGTGATCCACTCTGCTCAGGACCCACAACCCCTCTTGCTCGTCCCAGCCCTTCCCCCCGCCCGCCTCCCTCACATCCGGGGGGTGATTTCCCACTTGGCTCAAGTCCCACGGTTTGGGTTTTGATTCCGGGAGGGTCCGCCCCATTTCCGACGCCCACCTCCGGGGGTGGGGTGGAGGGAGCGAGCCCGAGTTAGGGAGGCACCGGTCAGATCACAGGCAGGATCCTTCCACTTGGCGGCTGTGAGGCAAAAAGGCAGGCGCCGAGGAGAGGAGTACCCGGCCACCCCAGCTCTCTCCCCATTCTGCACCGCCTCTCACCCCCCTCTCTGCTGCCGGGGCCAGGGAGGGGACCCTGAGGGCAGGGCCCAAAGGAAGCACCTGGCTGGGCCGAGCCGGGAAGCGGAGGGTGGGCAGCAGCGCGGGGGGCCGGGGCAGGAAGGGGGGGTCGGAGTCTAGGGGTCGGGCCGAGCCTCTCACCCCGCCACGCCGCCGCACCCTCGCCCGCCACTGGGCTCCGGGGAGGCAGCCACGGGTCAGCTGGGTCCCCCGCCGCGCCAGCTGCGGCCAGCTGCCTCCCGCCGGCCCCAGGCGCGCGTCCGCGGCTCGCCCGCCCCCTACGGCGGGCCGTCCCTCCGCAGCCCCGCCCGAGGCCCCGCCCCTTGAGATGCGCGCGGGGAGCAGGCGAGACGGCGGGGCTAGAGAGCCCGTTCCGACCAAGCGGCAGGCCGGAAGTGCCTGGTTTGGGCTTGCGCTCGCGCTACCAACTTCCGGGCCGGGACTCCTACCTCCAGCTAGTACGCAGACCGCATCGCGGGGAGCCCAGCTGATCAGGTGAGAGGCACGCAAGCGGGCTCCACGGCGCTTCGGCGGTGGCCGGTCGTGGGGGCGAGGACGGGCCTCGGCCTGGGCGACGAGTGCGCGGGCCTCGGGCTCAGTCCCTCCTCTTCTCCGCAGGATGATCACAGACGTGCAGCTCGCCATTTTCGCCAACATGCTGGGCGTGTCGCTCTTCCTGCTTGTCGTTCTCTATCACTACGTGGCCGTCAACAATCCCAAGAAGCAGGAATGAAAGTGGCGCTTTCTCCGCCCCAGGTAACGGTCCGGGGCTTAGCGCCCAGCCCCCGGAGAGTTGGAGTGGCGAGGCCGCGCCAGGGCCTGCAGGGTTCGAAACTTCAAATCAGAAAGTGTCGGGCCAGGCATGATACAGTCCAGAACTGAGCCCCTTTATCCACACACAGTCGGGAGAGCCTTGCAGTGCCCTGCCCTCTCCCCGTTAAACTGCTCCCTGCTAGAATGGGGGTGAGTTTCCTAATCCTCCTCAGCCCCCGTCTTCATGGTACCCCCATGCCCAAGTTGCGGGTTTGGCTACAGGGAGGCACTGACACCGGTAGGAATAAAGGTGCTGAGGATGCCATCCAAGTATGAGCATTTGGGCTCTTCACTTCAGTAGTTCTCACCTCTCTAAGGTTGTTTAGGCTTTTATTTAGGCTGAATTTGTGCGTGTGTGTGTGCGTGGTTGTAAAGATGTAGAATTCTATTTCCGTGTTCTGGGGCAAGGGGCACTGAGTTAGCGGTTGGCTACTGTAGACCCAAGTCCTAGGGAAAGGTGGGGGTGTGGGGGAACCTTAAGTGTGGGTCAAAAATGTAAAGGGGGGACAGGCTGGATGGGAGTTGATGCTTGAAGAATTTCCCCAGAGGAAAGCTGCAGCATTTTCCTTACCTCGGGTCTTTCCCCCTCTTTTCTAGGGTTCCAGGACATAGTCTGAGGCAAGATGGAGGGTATGAGGGGCCTTCACACTTCACTTCATCTCTCTACCCATCACAGCATACAAAGCAACTACACCTGGATTTTTCCAAACAACTTTTATTTCCTCAAAGTCTTCCTTAACCCTATGGAACAAGAAGCTGCCACTGAGTAGGGCCCAGTATAGGGGTTTCTTTTCTACTCCCTCCCCCCAGTATAAAAATATAGATATATTTTTTTGTGGTCCCAAAATCTTGTGCTGTGGAGGGAGGGATGGGGTAGCAGGTTCCTGCTTTGTCCTGTCTCAAGGTGATGCTCTGCGATGCCTCAGAAGAGTGTGGCTGGCATTCCAAGGAGTTATGGTTGTCACATGGAATCAACAGCTGAGGGAGGGGACTAGCACATTTCCCACTGTGTTCCCATCTTGGGGCTGAATACTGGGCACGAAGGTTGAGGCATCAGACCCGGGGAGAGACAGTGAGTGGGGGAGATTTAGGGACAAAACAAACCTCAGGTTGGCCCAAGGGCCCCCCGCTGTAACAAATCCGGGACTGGGAGTCAGACAGACTATAGGAAATAGGAGAAAGGGCAGGGGCAGAGTGGGGCCGTGGGGGCCCGGCCTGAGGCAGCCTGCAACAGAGAAGAGAGAGGAATCAGGGTTGTGAAAACTCTGCCCCTCTTCTGGTCTGTTTGCCAGGGGCTGGGAGATGAGAAGGCGAGATGGGTAAGGATAGAGGGGTTGAGCACTGCACAGTGGGCTGATGCTGGAACGAGCCAGCTCCTAGGCCTTAGGCCCTAACAAGAAGTTGTTTTCTTGTCTGTTTGGAGGGAAGACTGAGGCCATGATGGGAAAAAATTCAGGGACAAGATTCTTAATGAAAGTACCTTTAGTCTTTTGGGAGTCAGAGGGAGTAGGGAAGGAAGAAAATGGTCCCGAACGGCAGAAATGGGAACGAAGGGATAGAAGTGAGGTGGGGTGAGGGACTGGACCCAGGTGCTCACCCTGGTGCAGAGTGGGGTCCCGGCTCCGGCTCACTGCCCTCCCTGGTCCGGGGTATAGGGGATGTGGGGCCGGAAGAGCCGCTCATCCCTCTGCGAGTCGGCGGTGAGCCCCGGCCCAACCTGGGCCTAGCCTGTATGGATACGGGGTGGGCTAAGAGGCTGGATTCTTCCATGAACCGTTTTGCTTCTGGGTTTGCTTCTAGAGTTTCCATGCGTAAGAATGTAGTATAGGGGACAACATAGGTATTGGGACCTTGAATTTCTGGGCACTGTCCTTGGCTGAGAAGGTAAGGCAGGATAATAGCTAGAGAATTCTTGGGTTCAGTCTATGACTCCAAGTCTTAATTAACTAGGGGAGGCAAAAGGATCCAGTATTTAACCTCCATGGTTGTATCATGGCTAACATCTGGCTAAATAGAGAAGCAGTGTATGGAAAGCAGCTGGAGAATCGGGAGGTCTCCCTCGGAGCCTTGTGTGCCTCAGCCCCTGCCAGAGCAGCTTCGGCTTCACCCATCCAGCCTCTGCCTGTACCCAGCTTTAGCCAACTTAGCATGGGGAACCGGACTGAATTGGAGTTGGTGGCACAGCTGTTCTTAGGAGCAGCAACCAGATGTGTTACCTGGGGAATCCGGGACCCCTCCTGGCGGGAACTCTCTTCGGGCAGGTCTGGGCAGAAAGAGAGGAGAAGCCAAGGGCAGGGGCAGGCAAAGCCAAAGCCAGCAGGCTGAGGTTGGGGTATGTCTGGCAGGGACATGGGTTGGAAGCAAGCAAGAGACCTGGCTGAAGGGACTGGGGGCACTGGACAGACAGAGGCACTCAGGCACCAGAGTAGCTTTCTGATACGGTTGAGGGGAGAGGCTGAAAGCAGTGCTGAGCATTTTCCCTCCCACTGCCCAAATGAACAGTGCCTTGCTGGGCTCTGCCAGGGTTGTTTCGCTGGGGGGCTGGGGAAGACCCAAAAATGTTACCTGCAACCGTGTCCTGATACAGGGGATCCGAGGTCCTAGCAGCCCTTTCCCAATCACCATGACAGCCTCTGGCTTGTCCCCTGAGGACAGGAGTGAGCAGCTGCTCCCTAGGAAACAAAGGAAACATATCAGGGTAGGGGGACCATGGAGAAGAAGAGGTAACTTCCTTTAGATCAGGGTTTTCTCAGGATTGGCAATGCTGACATTTTGGGCTGGGTGATTCTTTGTTGTGGGGGGCTGTCTTGTGCATTGTAGAATGTTACACAGCATTCCTGGCCTCTACCCACTGGATAGCATTGCTTCTGAACCCCTGCCCCTTCTCCACTGTAACAACCAGAAATGTCGTCAGATCTTGCCGCGTGTTCCCTAGTGGGCAGAACGGCCCCTGGTTGAGAAGCACGGCATGCTCCAGTCTGGTCCAAGGGCTGGAGTAGCAGCTTGGATCTTGAATCACAGCCCATCAAGCTGAGCCACTCTGAATTTATAGAGCTAAGAGCCTATCCCATCCAAATGAGTAAGTGTTTAAGGATCAAGTAAGTACCCAAGACTGGTAGATTGAGGGTTACTAGCCATTGAAGACAGTCGACAGGTTGGGAGTTACGGGCTCTGAGGGAGTTATAAGGTGTTGGGTTGGAGTCTTAGGACTCCTTCCCATCCAGTCCTTTACACAGCTGGGGGTGTAACTTAAGAGGAGAGCAGGTGGCCTAGGTTTTATGTGGATGATGGGGTTACACAGCATTTGCTGTGATGACAGGTGAAAGACCTATGTCTTTTTTATTCTTCAGTTTTGTCTAAACTGGAGTCAGGAAGCTCCAGGTAGCAGGTACTCGGGTTGTTCAGCTTTGAAAATGAGGATTAAATGAGGTACTGTGCTTAGGGCAGGAGATGGTAACTCTTAGTCTATTAGACAAAGACAGTTTCCAGCTCCCCGTACAAGGGCATAAGTGCTCTAGGGGTTTCAGATAATCCAGGAGGGTAAGTGATGTCGCTGCTGTGCAGAGGGCTGCATGACATCAGGTCAAGGAGGCCAGGTCAGGTGGCCCGGGAGCTGAAGGGACTGGTTTAAGCCTAGCAGGGAGCCTGGTCTATACCCTCAGTGGTAGGGAAGGAAGGAGGCTGGCCCGCCCAGATCTCGGTGACCATGGGTACAGACCTGATATGCTGAGTGAGCTGGGCAGCAGGCAGGAGCCCACGCTGGGTGAGGAGGCCGGGCTAGAACTAGCGGGATTTGGGGACGGGGCCAGGATGCTTGAAGTAGGGCGATGGGTCAGTGGCTGCTGCCGCCGTCTCCTGTCCTGGCTTTGGGGCTCTGAGTGGAAGGAACATAGGAGAGAAAAGGGCAAATAAGCGAGGCCCTGGCGCTTCACTGTCGTGCTGGCGCCGCCTGCCAGGAGATGCCGGCTCTCGGGCTTGTCATCACGCCAGCACCCCTCTTCAGAAGCAAATCTCAGATGGGTAGAAGGACCTCTGACATTTATTCCAGTTATCCAGGCGACAGCCAGCCCTCATCCGCCTCTCCGTGGCTAACCAGCCTACTCACTCACCAGTTCATTTCTGAACAGTTCAGTTCTCTTCTGGCAGAGAAGTGACTGAGCTTGGCTTCTGAAACATGGCTCCCCTAGGTTCTCCTACTACGTCTAACCTCCCCTCTTCGTCTGCTCTTCCTGCCCCCAAATAGCAGTGCTCACCCACCCCTGCCAATTCTACTCTTGGTCCCCTCCTGCTCTGTATACTCTAAACTCTCCAGCTGCTCGCTAGCCCTTTCCCTGGGATTGCAGGTCAGCGAGCGGTCCACTGGCATCTCTGCCTGCTAGTCTCTCGTGACCCCAGCAAAACTCATTTTCTCCCATCCTTCCTTTTGTTCTTATCTTGGTGAAAAATGGGCTAGAAACCTTGTTTCATCTTTTGACTCCTCGCTTAGATTTTGATTCGTGTTTAACCAAATCTGGCAAACACTGCCGCTGCCTTCGCTGGGATTCCTCCTTCATTCTCCCTTGCCTTGGCCCCAGATACTGGTCTTTGTCTCTCTCATCAGGCTTTTGGGAAAAAAAAAAAAATCCTGCTGCTCGCCCTAGCTTGAATCCCTTCCCTTTTAACAAGCTGTCTTTCACACTGGTGCCAGAAATTATTCCAAAGCCTAGACCTGATCAAGAATTATCTGGTTCAGGCCAGGGGGAGATACTGAAGGTCTTTTAAAGGATAAAGTCTCAGCTTTTCAACATGGCCTTCAGAGCTCCACCCGCTGTGGTTCCAGGCTACCCACCCTTGATAGCCTGCTGACTTGATCCTTCATGCCCTCTGCTGTTGCCCCTGCGGCTGCTAGTCCTGTGGTTCTTCTGCAGCGTCTGTTTCCTCTTCTAGTCAGACTGTACAGGCCCCATCTCAAATGTCACCTCAGTGAAGCCTCCTTGACCGTCACAGGTAGAAGTAACTGTTCCCCGTCGTTGTCCTTTGTTCACCTGGCTAGTAATCGTTTATGGGTTTTGTCTCCTCAATGAAGTAAGTTAGTACATGTAAAGTACTTACGATAGTGCCTGGCACATAGTGCTCAATAAATCTTCACGAGTATTTCTACTTGAAACTTGAATCTCTTGAGGATAGAGACTTTGTCTTTTCCAGTCTACATATCCCAGTGCCTACAGAATTCTGCCTAGAAAACCAGAGACTTTAGTAAAGGTTTCGTTTTCCTGAATAGCAGACACCCACTATAGACCACGGGCTGCCTCAGTAATCTCTCTGAGCCTAAGGACACAGGCTTATCCCCTGTGTGGCAGCTCTCTCTGGTCCACTCCTTGTGGCTAAAGCGTCACTGCTACGAGTTCTGAGAGCAGATGGTGGCTGGATTGGGTAGGGAGGCTTTTGGGTTTGGCAGGTCCTTCACATCACAGAGGGACAGCAGGTGCCAAAATGCTCTCAGACCAAATGGGCTATTAACCTTCATGGAACTGAATTCAGTGGCGGTCCCAGGATGCCAGTTGGCCCCTGACAAAGCAACATGTATTAGATGGAAAACATATCTAATTCAGGATGTAGATGACAATAACTTGTCCAGCTATACTCAGCAGTAGCTAGCAGTGACAGGGCTACTTTTGGAAGTCCCAAACCAGATTTTTAAAAACTGATACTTCTATGAATAAGGAATAGAAAAAGGGAGAGATTTCAGGACAGAAACTAGCTTTGAGAAGTTTGTTGAGAGGCTGGGTACCAGCCATAGCCAAGAGTCAAAAATAACCAGACCTGTCAACTATGCGTCAATAATAAACACCAACAGACCTCAGGGTGCTAATAAGAGGTGACACAGCAGTGAGAGAGAGCAGGTCAGAGACTCATGGCCACAGTCAACCTGAAGTGTTACCCACCACCAATAACTTAGAAATACCGCAGAACCCAGACCTGGGTAATTCTTTAGTAAAACAATGGTATCAGGATGATGTCCAAATGACAGTGCATAATAGGCAGAAATGAACCTGAGCTTGATGAAGGATGGAAATAGTTTCTAGAGGATCTGAGGAATACCTATACACAGGGGTATGCTGAAATCATGTTAAAGGATGAAGCCTCACCTATCCCAGGAAAGGTAAGAAAGAGCAAGTAAGAAAGCAAATGATAGCCTTTGGGACATTTGTAGGTTGTAGCAAGAACTGAGAAACATTCCGGAAGCTATGAAGCAAAACAGGCATTTGGTGTAAAAACCGTCAGTGTGAATGTAGGTGTTCTGGGAAAGATACTACGGATACAACTCAAGAATCCTGCCCTTATGAGAGTTTAAGGATGGGAGACCAGTCTGGTTTAGGAAAGAGGCCTAATATGGAAAGGATAAAGCATTTAAAGATCGCATTTTAACTCTCACTTCGACTGTCTTAAAACCTGGCCAGGCCTGCCTCTAGACTTGGCAGTGTGAGCACACAGCCCAATTTCTCATGTTTTGACTTCTGGCCCCTGGTATAATCAGGCCTTCTCAGTCCCCACTGAGGCGATTTAAGGGAGGAGCCCCAAGTATTTCTTGGTTCTGAACTCTAGAGTCAGTGGCTTAAGGCTGAGTGCAGAGTGATACGTGAATCAGCTTTGCTTCCAGAGGTTGTGAGACTATTCTTATGGTAATCAGCCAGAGATTCCATTTTGGGAGTGGGAGGATAACCCTGGGGCGAGGGTCTGAGGTGGAGGTGGACTGCCCTCCCCAGTGCAGGAGTTAGGTCTCACCACTTCGAGGTCTGGCATCATGCCCCCCCTTCCCCCAGACCTCTTTGTAACTGGCCCTCCGTGTAGCGCCCTAGATCTGACTGAGTCACTGGCACGGCCGTGGGCCTCACTGATGCCCTCTGGAGGGGGGTAGGGTGAGACCAGCTTTTACTTGGCTTCCCACTTCCTGCTTTTTATTCCTTCAACACGTATTTGCTGGTCATTTAATCAGTGCTAGGCGCTAAGGGAATAAATGGATATGTCAGGAGATGTCCTGCCCTCAGATAAGCTTTCATCTGCCCTTCACCACAAAACTTGTTTGCAGCAGAGAAAGTGGAAGCAGGATGGTGCTGGAGGCATTCTTCCTGTCCTGTGACTCGCTTTTCACAGGCGCCTCCACTTGCCGTGGGGCTTGGCCTGCTCTGCCAGGACCGGCCCGTCTGCTGAGCCACAGCGCAACAGAGGCCAGGAAAGAGTTCTAGTAGCCGCAGGCAGAAGGGCCGGAGCTGGGAGGGAGGACTGGGCAGCGGAAGGGCGCCAGCTGACCGCCTCCACTTTGACCTTGCCTCTTTTACCCCAGGGGCCCGCCAGATGGGCCAGGTTGTTCTTGAGAGGGACTTGCCTGGATCCAGGGCCAGGACTAGGAGGAAGCACCTAGGGTGCACCACGTGAGAAGGCCTTGGCCTGACCCTGAGTCCTGGGTGCCCCACTGGCCTCACCTTAGTCCTATGCCCTGCAGGACTGACCGGAGAAGCCGATTGACTTATCCACTCTGTCCCCAGCAGGCCTGCCTTCGAGCTCTGCTTGCACCTCCTTTTGCACCAGTATCTTGCAGGCTTTCGGCTTCCCCGACTCAGTCGTGGACTAGCTATTCCCATGGCCTCGCCTTCCTCGGCTTGGCGAGCGCTTCTGCGCCTGCTGGCTTGGAGCTTGCCCGCAGAGCCGGGAAGGTGCTGCTCAGGACCTGCTTTGTAGCTGGGGGAACTAGGTTAGCTGGCTGGCACTGCGGTCAGAGGGTGGCGGGGGTCAGGGCTTCCTCAGAGGCTCTTGCAGCCTTCTGTCCCAGGGACGTTCCCGTTCACCCCCGAGTTGCCTTACACGTTGGCCTTCTAAAATGTCACCCTCCAGCCTTGAGCATGGAACCTCCAGACTAGTTCCCTGAACCTCTGCTTTAAGCTTCTGGCTGGTTGCCTAGATCTTTTCTGAAGTGTTCTGGATAGCACAGTCTCATGCTCTATTTTAGCCAGTAAAGGGTAGTTGTAAATTAAATGTATAGTTAAGTGTGATATGATTTTTATACATTAGTGGAAAATTTCTCATAAATTTCCAAGTCAGAAAAAAATCCTTTGTTAAATCGCAGTCTCAGTTTTGGGTTTGGACAGTACAGCTGCTTTATAGTTAGGTCTCAGAGATATGGGAACTGTGTTCTTCCTGTCCTGGAAGACAGAGTATGCCTGGATGTGGCAGGAGCCGAAGAGCCAGATGTGTGGAGCCAGGAAATAGCACAAAGCTACAGGACAGATCAACTGGACAAAGTTGTTTCTCCGAGGGTTGGTTGAAGAAGCCCAGTCCAGATACTACAGTCTGCACTGCAGGTCCCTATCCTAAGCCAGGCCTAGTCTCCTATCCTGGAGTCCTATCAGGGATTTTAGGAGATGAAGCAGCAAAAATTGTAGCACCTGGGAGTCAAGATTCCAGCACTCTGACCTGTTCATCTCCTTAGAGTATTCCTGTTTGGTCTCATTAGTAACCCCCGTCTCAACCTTCTATGACTTTAGAGACATAGTTTCTCAGGTCTTACAAATATGGACGCAAGTCCCCAGGTGTCTCTTATTCTTTTTTTCTGCTTCTTAGTTCATTCCCCTGGGGGGACATCACTTCTCACTTGTTTTACCTGCATGTGTGGATGACGCCTAGATCCAACCTTGTCGTCACCTTTTCTACAGGCTGGCTCTTTTTTCTGCTTGCAGGACACCTCCATATAGTTAGCCCATGACATCCAAACATGTCTAGAATAAATAAGCTCAACATTTTTTCTTCCGAACAATGTCTTAATATCACCATGACTCTTTCCTTTGGCTGATAGCCTTGAAGCTCTTAGTCTGCCCTTCTTCCATCATCACCGAACCCTGCCACCTCTATTTCTGATACATATATTCATCTCTCCTTCCCGGACCCCGGTACAGCCATTAGCCATCTCATGGATAAACTACAGCGAGGATTCCCCTCCCCCTGCCTGCCCAGTCCACACGGTTCACACGCTGCTCTTCCATACATGTTTTGTTCTCATCATCCTCTGAAGCACATAATCGTTGCTGTGTCTCAGTTAACTCATAATCTTTGTTTTCAAGACATTTCAACTCCTTCCTCCTGCCTCTCTCCACCTAATTTCGGTGCTGAAGGGCTTGGCCCTTTGAGCCAGCTGGGTATGTTTGCTTCTTGTCTTCTCTACCAGCAGTGCTGGTCCTGGCTACCATTGTCATCCTGGAATGTTTCTATCAGGCCATATACTACCATCCATTCTTCAAAACCATTTCTCAACTGAGCAGTTGGCTAATTACTCTTGAGTTTATCTATGACAGTGGCTCCCCAAGTCCCCTGTGTTTATAATGAGTGTGTGCTTTTATGTTCTGTTGACTGTTTTAGGTCTGTTTCCTGTAAGGAAATCCTTAGTACTGAATATGCACATTTTCTCTTCGTTATCTGGGGGGAAGTAACAGAGACACAGAATACATGTCCCTCACTGAATGGGGGTGGGGGTGGGGGTGAGAATAAAATACTGATTTGAAACTGCCTAGAATCCTCCAGGGAGGACCTGGACCTAGAGAGGACTCTTTCCTATTTCTCTTTTGTAGTCAGGGAAGGGGGATCTAGGATGATGACATTCCTTCCCAGGAAGTATGAGTGAAGAGGTATGAGCGGCTGACAAGAAAGAAAGAAAGAAAAGAAATGAGAGGAAGTTTGAATAGTAAGCAGCTTGAGTAACGGCTGCCACTAACAGCCGTGAGATCCTGGACAAGTCCCCTTCCACAGCCTCCGTTTTCTCACCAGAGAAACGGAGAAACACCATCCACCCCACAGGTCCCTGTGAGGATCAAATGAAATGTATGTACGATACTGTTTTGTTCACTGTTTAATGCTATTTAAATACACAGCGTTAGTATTACTTTAATACTGTCCTTCCAACACAGAGTACAGAAGCATCCTGTCCCAGTGATGGGAGAATACCAAAGAATGGGGCTTGGAACGTAAGCAGGATAACAGCGTTGCTTATCAGGGATAAAAGGTCCCACTGGTCAAAGCTGCTCTCCCCCTGTGCTGTTCTACCTGGCGCAGGCAGACTCCCACAGCCCAGTGCGAGCTTCTGGTCTGTCCTGGGGAAGCGCTAGGCAGGGCGAGTGCAGCCCGAAGACCCACAGAACCCTCAGCTCCAGCTAACAAGCCTCCATGCTCTGGCAGGGTTTCTCCAGCCCAGAGGCCACCAACAATACTGATCTGGGGCTTAGTGTATTTCTAGAAGTGGCACCCAGCAGTCTCTCCCCACCAAAGTCCGAGTCACTCCCCAGGAATGGCTCCACAGCCCGCCTCTTCTTTTTCCCTAAAGGCCCATCTGTTTCTGTTACACGTCTGAAACCCAGAATCTCTCATCAGGCAGGGTCTCCTCAAGCCCAGCCTAGGGGGACTGACGCTCCGCTGAGTAGCGGCGGCCGCTGCCGGAACGGACCAGACTGTTACTTAGTAAGCCTCAACCAGAAGCTGTCTGTAGTTCTTCCATTTTTCGCTGGAAGAGTTGGAATCCTTCTGATACCACTTTCTGAGCAGGCTCTGAAGCCAGGGACAGTGTCATCCCCCAGAGGCCTCGGCTAGGGGTCTCGGGGTCTCCGGCTCTACGGTGCTGCCACTTGCGTCGTGAGGACGTTTCCTTACACTGCTCCCGACAGGACAGACTGACGCCGGCCCTGCCGCGGAGCCTTCGCGCTTCAGCGTGGCCCCTGCTCCAGCTCGGGTTCTGGCCTTGGAAAGCCCCCTGCTTCCCAGCACGGGCCGAAGCCCCGGGGCCCAGGCCTCCCGCCCGGGCCACACACACTACCGCTCGGGAGCTCGTGGCGCAGGGAACACCAAGGTCGCAGGAGAGGCTGCAGGTGCTGCTAGAAACTAATTTTATTGATTGAGCCCTGGTCCCAGCCAAGTGCGTAGCTTCAAGCTCTCACTTCCCCCAGCAGTGCCCCAAACAACCGAACAGCCGTTGCAGGGCCTCCCAGACCGGCTTACCTCTGACAGGGCCCAGCACCCGGTGGCTGCCCTTTGGAGTGCTGCAGCCCAGGCCTGGCAGCCCGGGAGGCCGGCTGCCATGAAAAGGAAAGCTGGGGGGCTTCTTCATCTGTGGGGAGCTCTGCTGGCTGCCGCCGCTGCCCCCACCGCTTACGCCAGAGCTGCAGCTGCGCGCCCGGCTCGAGGGGCTTTCAGAGCAGGAGGCAGGCAAGCCGCTGCACAAAAGCAGAGGCCGGTTAACCCCGGGCCGGGCAGGCTGTGTCCCAAGGCTGTCCCCAGGGTCTGATGCTCAGCAAAGCAGCGCCGGGGGGACGGGCACACGGACTCGTTGCAAGGGAGAAGGGCGGAGTTCGCGGCCGCAGACGAGGTGTCCGGCCCGGGGCATGCTGGCCGGTCCCACACATAGCTGCTCTCGCCGAGAGCGCCCCAAGAGCTATAGGGCTGGCTCTGGCAGCTTTAAGTCCCAGTGAGTTCCCCTCTTATTCCCTCGTGCTGGCCCTGCCCCCCCGCGTCGTTCCCAACCCCTGGAAGCCAAGACCTTGCCCCCACCGCCACTGCAATTATATTTAATTTTGTGCAGGGCTCTTGAGTAGGGGATCCCCTGGCCTGGTTCTCAGATGCCTAGGAAGTACGTAGCTCCAGGTAAAAGGGAAGAGGACCCCATTTTCAAAAAATGCATTCATCTCACCAATTTTGATTTACTCTGAAAATATTCACCATGTGGGCCTTTTGGATAGGGGAGGAACACAAATCCCTTGGAACTTCTTGCTCCAAGGTCCTGTTCCACTTTCATACCCTCTCCTCCTTCCACCCTGCGGGTCTTACCTGTTACTTTTGGGTGGAGTTCGAGCGCCTCTCTTCTTGTTGACACCCACGTTCATGGCGCTCAGGCCTCGGCTGCTGCGCACGTGTTTCAGCATCCAGGCGCGGAGGTTCGTGAGGCTGCTGTGCTCGGACAGTACGATCCGGGGCCACGGATTGCATTCTGCCATGTCCAGGGCCGCAATGGCCATAGCTCGTCCCACCTGCGGGGTGGCCCAGTTTGGCTCAGCACCCAGGACTTGCAACCCAGGCCGCCGTGTTGGGGTGCCCGAGCACAGCACAGTGGCAGAGGCGGCCAGGCCTCACATTTTCTCAGTGGGTGCCCCCAATTTTGTGCCAGGGCTGTTTATCTCAGCAAACTTAAAGCTGTTCCCTAAACCGTTGCTCATTTGGGGGCCCTCATCCTTTATGGGCAAGAGCAGGTGTGCTTTCTGGCTGGCACCAGGAAGGAACTCTAGCGGAAGCCTCGAGCTCTTCAATGACCTGCAGCTCTTTCTACTTCTCTTGTGCGCCCTAGGAGCCCAGAGGTCATCAAGACCGGTGTACGCAGAGGCGATGCTTTTAAGCCCAGGAGTGAACAAACCCAGCAGGAGAAGGAAGATGAGCTCAGAGGCAAAGAATCTGACTCGGATGTGCCGGGGATTCTCTGTGGTACGGGGTCAGAAAGAGCGCCTACTCATCCTCTCCATACCATGATAGCCAAGGCCCGGCCCTGACACGGGCTGAGGAATAGAACTCCCAGGGCGAGATGGTGACAGTGGTGAGCCTCTCTTCGAGGAACCTGAGTCAGGCCGCACGAGTGAAGGCCCTTCCAGACTTGGAGGTCCCCCCTTTCCCCACGTACCCCTGCCTCCATACCTGCTCGAACAGCTCCACGGTGTATCTGGAGGGGAAGGCCGGCGGGGGAGGGGGGCTGGCACGCCCGTTGTCATGGCAGGCGGCAGGGATGCTGTTCACCGAGCGCCCAGTGTTGTAGTTGCATTCCAGTGTGTAGCTAAGACACAGAGACCTTTATCAGTGTCCTGCCTGGACAGAATCAGGACAGAACCATGGGGCACAGCCTCGGTGGTCTAAGAAGTAATCACCTGGAACAAAGTACTAATAAGACCTAGCCTTGGCACAGTCTGGCATACCCAGGAAGTCCCCAAAAGACAGAGTCCTGGACCAAAGACAGTGATGCTAATGATGAGCCTGTCTTTAGAGAAGGCTTGCGCTGTCCCCTGCTCCTCAGACAGCCTAGACTGGGGTGGTGGTTTCCTTAGGGAAGGTACTTCGTCAGCTACACCCCAGCTTCCAGCCAACCTGTGGATTATCCCTGAGGCTTTGTAGATTGCAACCCGGCCGCTTCCCTCCTTCGACTGGCCGTCCCTGCGGTCTCGGGCGTACATGTTCTTCTCCGAGAAGTTGCAGCCCTGGAAGTCGAAGTGTGCGGAGTTCAAGGAGATGAGCTTTGGATACAGCATATTTTCCACCTGTTTGGGGGAGGGAAAAGGCAACTCAGGAGAGACCGACAGAAGGGAGGAATGGCGGGCAAGGAAGAGATGGCAAGCAGGGGGCTGTGGGACTAAACCCACGGCAGATACCATTACAACCATCAGCAGCAGGCAGCATTCTGGAATTCTCACCGTATGCCTGATATGATTTCCAGGTGTTGGAAAGGTACAAATCCGCCTCTTTTTAAGCTCTTAGCTTCTTCTCTCCAATAATGCAAACTTGTCCTTTCCCCCTGGATTCCCAAACTCTACAATAAAGACCTTCGTTCAAAGGTCATGATGTGATGACTGAGACAAAGCCCCAGTGCCAACCCTTCTCGGCCCTTCGAAGCTTGTCTGGAGGTAGAATATCTCTTCCAGCCAAAAGGCCACCTTCCCTCTGTCTGTGGCCTACGCTTTATCTCCTGACCTGCCACAGCCCCCACACTCCCATGACAATCCGGGGATCCCTACCTGGGTGCTCTCGTCACTAAAGCTGTTGCCATACATGAAGCAGCCCCTTTTGGAAGCATGTCCATGCAGGTCCACGTAGTAAGCGACACCACTCTCTTTAGGGGGGATGGTGTCGGGGGTCGGCTGCTCAGCCTCAGCGGACTGTTGGGGCATAATCCACACACCGCTGGGCTTCTGTTCTGCTGGCTTGGTCTGCGTCCAGGCTTCAGGGTTGTCCCCGTCAGATGCGTGACCGAGGTGAGCTTCATTTTGGAGATTGTTGGCTTTCTCGAGGTCGGAAAGGGGAGCATGTGGAGGGAGCCGGGGACTGTGCTGGTACTCAGAGGGACTCTGGGAGTTCAGACGGGAGTGCACGTGGTGGTAGAGAAGCACGGCTTTGGCGCCGTAGATGGCTGGGTGCAGGGCCACGTCAGGCTTCAGGTACTGACGGTTCAGATTCACTCCACGTGAGTCTGTGCTGTAGGAGGACAGGGAATGAAGTGGGCTCAAGAGGGCTGGGCCAGTGGGGGAGACGTGAGTGTGGATGAAAGGGAGACCATGGGAGATGGACTTATAAAATGAGAGGCTCAGGCTGCATGAGGAAGGCAAGCATTGAGGACAGGCCCTCTCCCTGATCTGCTGTCACCCCTACCACAGACCTAAGCACAGCTCCCTGCACCCAGTGGACCCTGCAGTTATTCTAACTACTCCTTCCAGAGAGTGCCATGAGATGTGCCACCTTCCTTCTCTGGTCACTGGACAAGGAGATGGGCTTGCCCTTGTTCGGGTGCAAGAGGACTGTTCTACAGGAGAAGTTAAAGAAGAGGCTGATAGTGTCTCACTGAGATGGAGGACACGAGGGGGACTGGGAGCAATCCTGACAGGCTGGGGACGCTTCTTACCGGTAGTGGCCCCGGACCACACCATCGGGGTTCAACATGGGAATCAGCTTAAAGACAAAGAGGCGACGCAGGGTTTGGGCCCGGGGGTCATCAGGTCGAAGGATGAAGTCCAGAAAGCCATTGAAGACAAAGCTAGATGGAGTCTCCCCAGGGTGTACCCTACTGCTTAAGAAGAATATCTGAGGTGGAGAGGAGAGTGGTCATTAGGCCAGTCACGCTAGAGGTCCATTCTAACAGGACATGGGGCGGGGGGTGGGCAGGAGTAGCCACTGGATTTCCAGCTGGCTGAGTCTGCAAGTGGAGTAGGAGCGGCCACGCTTGCCTCCCAGTGCAGGCTAAGGTGGTGGCCAGGATGCTCAGAGAGAACGTGGCCTTAAGCTGTCAGCAGGGCCTGGGGCTAAGGAAAGGCCCAGGTACTATCTCTCGGCTATGCTCCCACTCACCCTCTTGCCTGTGAAACAGAATGGTCGGGGGGTGCCGGCATCAGGAAATAGCTGCTCTAGACGGGGCTCTCGATCTTCTCGGAGCCCATGGCACGAAGTGATGGTTAGCAGATCTACACGAAGTCCATCCAGAGAATAGCAAAGGATCTCCCGGTGGTAGTAGATGGTATCCAGGGGACTGTGGGGACAAAAATCATTAAGCCAGGGGAATTCCCTAAAGTCCTAACAAGAGGTGAGCCTCATCACCAGCCTAGGATTTGTAGGATCTGGTCTTTTACCTTAACCTTTGGGACCTTAAGGTCCCTCACAATGTTAAATGAGGCTGAGGATTTGGGTGGTCTGCATTGCTAGGATGCAGAGTACAGGACAGGATGAACTTACTGTTTTCTCCCCAGCTTATGGCTCCCTACGATAGATGACTTTGTGTACACGGCTGCCCTCTGTTGGACAGAAAAAAAGGTGTGCTGGGCAATGGCAGTGCTAAGTTCTGGATAACTGATGGGAGCTGGGATATTAAGAGGCTTGAACTGGGCAGGTGGATGAGTGGAATGTAGGTGGTGGTACAGTGAGATCAAGGTCATACACATATTTGTCAAAGGTACCCAAAGTCCCACATTCTGTACAGAAAAAAGAACTGGTGACATTCATGGTTCAGGGCTCCTGGGGCAAGTTCCAGAAGTAGCAGAGGTGCTGTCTGGTCCTGGACTGTGTGGCAGGAGTAAGGACGGGGGCAGCACCTGCTATGGGTAGGGTGGTTCTCCAGAAAGCGCTGGTCTAGCTGGTTTAGCAAATCCTGGCAGTCACTGTAGGAGAAGGGGTAGCAGAAGGCGAAGAAGGTGGTGGCCCCACGGCCCTCCACGAAACGGTGAACAAAGGATAACACAAACTGCGTCTCTGTCATCTGAGGAGCAGAGGAGGAAGAGGGAGGGGCCGTTGGTGTGAGAACTAAGATCCTACTGGGATCACCAGGAACTGACCCTACACCCTCAGCACGGTGACCAACTTCCCTCCCTCTGGAACTTTCCATAGGACAGCCGGCTCCTTCTAGGCTTCCTGAGGCAGGGGCTTATCTTGGGACTCCAGCTAGCACTGGAGGGAAAGCGGATACCAAAACCCGGTGTGCCGCTTGCCTGGTACTCTGTATTGAGGCTAACTCCTCTTTCCTGTCCCTCCTCTACTTTTAGTTCCCCAGTCTGTCTTTCCTCCTCATGGAGAACTTACCTCAAACGTGGGCCGATCTCGAATGCGTTCCCAGCGCGGCCGGGTGGGCAGTGTGCGCACAAAGGGGGCCATGCCCTGGGAATACAGCTTGCTTTGCTTATTCATGTTCATAATGTTGATCTTGATGAGTTTCCCTGGAGTTCCTCCCCGGACACTGAAGTAGAACCATGACCTGCGGGCCGGGGGAGAAACAGGTCACTGGATACTGAGGGTTGGAGGGAGGGTATGTGGGACAGCTGGAGCAAGTGAAATTGGGAAAGGCCTGTTCAGTAGGGGGGAGGCAAGGAGAGGGGGAGGAGGGTTGAGAGAGGAAGGGTAGTGAACTGTAAGTCAGAGAGCTGACTGAACAGGGATTTGGGGACACGGACATCTATTCTCTTCTCTTTCTTCCTCCCTCCACTACTTTCCTCTTACCTGTTCCCATTTTCAAATTCTGTTTCGGCACAGTCTGGTCGGGTCCACACGTTGAACTCGTAGTCAGGGGAAGAGGCAATGCTGCTGATGGGGGCTGATGCCCCACCTGCTCCTCCTTCCCCATCGCTAGACACAGATTCCACCTTCTCCACGTGGGCTAGGTTCCCTGAATCAAAGCGAGAACTGAACAACAAGCCCCCACAGCGCAGCTCCATGGTGAGGCTGGGAAAGCATCCTCCTGCCCACTCTGGCCCTGAGAGCTGGGGAAAAATTGGGGGGGGGCGGGGGGGACGTAGGAAGGAGAGGAAGAAAAATAAAAAGTTTTTTGGGTATCTCCTGATAAATGAAAGCTATTCTTAGGGAGTGCCCTAAGAAGCAACAGGCTCTTTCCACCTCAGAAAAGGGAGAAGTGGCCTTCCGGCAAAGACTAAGAGAAAGCAGTATTCTATTCTGTCCCCACACTAAGGGTTTATAACTGACCTAAAAGGACCCCATTTTACAACAGCTTGGCTATTCCAAAATGAAGTACTCAATGGCTTAACTATGTTGAGAAATGCTAGATTCTAAACTTTTCTGCGGCCCAAAGGTTGGAGAATAACATTAGAGAAGTCAAATTTCCCACACCTAGCCCAGATAAACCCACCACAACACGTGGCCATCTTGAGAGATGGCCGTTCTGGATCTCTGGTTCCTGGACTGGCTCCCCCCTCTCCAGCAGAGCGGAGAGAACCAAGTTCCAAGTTAAAATGGGCAGCTGCTTCTCTCCACTCCTCTGTCCTCACAGGCATTCGGTCGGTTGCTCCCCTGAGCCCTGGAAGGGCTGGGTCTTCCTTCTTTTTTTTGTTACTACCTTATGCCTGTTACGAAAGAAAACTAGAGAACTGCGGCCTTTGCCAAGACAAAAGAAACTGGGCAGTAGCCGCCTGCTCACCTGGAGACAGTAGCTCAATTCCAGTTAGGGCATGGGTTTGTCTGCAGCCCCCTCCCGCCCTGCAAAGCACTGGAGTCCCTGAAAAAGCTACGCTGGCAGTAGTTGTGGGTGAGGGATGGGTATCCTGAGCACCCCTAAAAAAGTGGCTGGTAGACACCCACTTGGGGGCAAGGGGTGGCTTCTCGACCCTCGACTCCGACAGACCCTCGCCTCACACTGATCGAGCTCGCCCAGGGCAGGGTGGGGTTCGGAGGCTTGGAGGGGCGAGACAGACTCACACTCGAGGAGGGACTGGGGGGCCTGAGGTGCGGCCCCGGGCGTGGGGGTGGGGCCGAGGAGGCCCGGGCCGGGGGGGGGGGCGGGGCGGCATTCCAGAGGGACTCCGGGCCGAAAGGGGCCGACCAGGGGGCGGGGCCGGGGCCGGCGGGGCCCGCGCTCCACCCAGCGCCCCTCACCTCTCTCGGGGCCGGCGATCCCGCTCCCTCTCCCGCTAGCGAGGCGCCACCTCGGGCCCCGGCACCCGGGCCCTCCACCCAGGACCCAAACAAAACCCGAGCGCCGCGGTGCCGGGACCCCGCTCTGCCAGGAAACAAGAAGTCTCTCGCCTATTGGCCGCGGGTACAGCTGGCTACCCGCCCAGTAAGGCTCGCTGCCATTGGTCAGCACGCAGGGGTTCCCTCGCACGTTAGCGGGTACCTGAGCCAGTGGCGTTTGGGGGCTCGGCCGGCGGGTTGGGCCGGAGGGTTCCACCGCATCTTCTCAGAAGACGGTTAACGGCCTGCCGGCCAAGAGGAGGAAAACGCAAAGTGACCAGGAAATAAACTGGAAAAGACTCACCTGCAAAATAAAAGGACAATGTGCGAAGCTAATCACTGCCCACCGTACTCCTCCGTGTATTACAAAACACCTTCCTGGGTCAGCGGATCTCCCGCTATTAAGGGATCCTTTGATGCACGGGGCAAAAGAAAAAAAACCTGAGTGGAGGATGCGGGCATCGATCCCGCTACCTCTCGCATGCTAAGCGAGCGCTCTACCATTTGAGCTAATCCCCCGCTTGCTGCCGAGCTTCTTCCCTTTGCCTTACAGGCTGTTCTGGGCTGGCCGCTGACCCCGAGGACCGACCGTAGTTCAAGATGTTTATATAGCAGAGTACGGTGGGGGTCATGGGCAAGATTTTTTAAAGCAGGCATATAATAATCACACGTAAGTAACAGTAATACATATCTTCGCATCTAACCCGCAAGAGCGCGGGATTGGATCCTGACTACGTACCGCACGTGCGTTTTACCGAACAGCTGCAGCGCTCCTGCAAATGCACAGCGGGCTTCTGAGTGAAATTTTCTCCCTACGGGATAATTGAATTAAGCGGAGGCTAAAAAGATCATCCGAAGTCCTTCGAGCCGGAATCGAACCAGCGACCTAAGGATTGCCGCAACTCACTCCACTACAGTCCTCCGCTCTACCAACTGAGCTATCGAAGGCTCCGCTGCTCCCAGCACCTGCCAGTTCCTCCCTAATGCTTACCAAGGCCGCACCGCTCTGACAGGATCTAAGGGCTTTGAGGACAGCTGCCCCCCCCCCCAGCACTTTATAGAGGACCGAGCCCCGCCGAGCCCCCCCATGTCGCACAGAACAAAGGAAGCCGGAAACAGAAGTGCGAGCAAAGGACCCACTTCTCAACTCTGGACGAAGGAAATGCGCAATACACTTCCCTTCCATTTCCCTGCTTTTTACAAAACAAAACAAAAAACCCGGCACCTCCTCACCCCCCGTGGCTTTTATGGGATTGCGGACGCTTTGAGATCGCGCCCGCACCCTCGGGCTGCTGGGCAGCATTTTCCCCGCGCCGCGGGGACGCTGCGTGCTCCGCAGTTGCAAGGCGCAAGCCCCGGTTGCAAAGCCGAGGGTTTACTTTCGTTATTTGCTCTCATCTTCCCTTGGGTGTCTCGGGGGCGCCAGTGAAATCCTACTGCTCTCCCGACGTGAAGGACATTCATTCGGTCAGTTAACCACCGTTTGGTCAGGATCTTTCGTTCTGGCTGGAGCATGAGAAGGCCGGACCCCCGAGCTTCCAGCGGCGCGCAAACCCAGCGGTTCGGGGCCCCGAGCGGGGCCGAGCCCACCCCGCCGCCCCTGCCCCTACCCCGCCGCCCCTGCCCCTACCCCGTCACGCCTTCGCGCCTCTTCCCAGGGGCCTGGAACGCCAGCCTCCACTCCCCTGCCCACCAGAAGTTCCTGGGCCTTTGAAACAAACCTAGTACCCGGGTCCCGGGTAAAGCCTTGCTTGGTGGTCTGGCGGGGCGGGTGTGCGGGAAGAGCTGGGCCATTCCCCGCTCTGCGGCCTGTGCTACCTGGAGTCAGTCGCCCCGCGCAAATCCAGGTCGGGGGATGGTTTCAGGCCCCGTCGCAGCTCCGACACTTCATGGGTACTCTCAGGCTGGTGTTTAAATCCGACGTCTCTGCTGTCACTGAGCACAGCACCGCTTTGACCCTTGCGCCCACCCACAATGCAAGTGGTTGACGCCTTCCCACCAATTTCTTGGTTTAACCTCATTCTGTTGCTGCAAATGCTACCATTGTGTCCGAGAGCGTTAACTTGGGCAGTTTTCTTGGCTCGGCGTTTAGCGTGCTGGCTGGCTCTCTTTCTTGAGGGGAGGGGATGCTGGGAAACAACATATTCGCTTATGCTGACTTTGCTTTGTGGGAGAGATTCACATAACGTACCATTAGCCATTTTTTAAAGTATGAACAATTCAGTGCCACTTAGTGCATTCACAGTATGGTGCAAATTATCACTTCTCTCTAGTTTTCAAACTTTTTTTTTTTTTAAATCACTCTAGGAGAACATCCTGTACCCTTTAAGCCATCATTCCCCACCACCAATTCCTCCGTACCCCGGCAACCACTAATCTGCTTTTGCTCTACCGATTTGCCTATTCTGGCAAATAAAATATGGGACCCTTTTTGTCTGATTTCTTTCACTTGTCATAGTGTTTTTGAAACTCATCCACCTTGTGTCATGTGTCAGCACCTCCTCCCTTTTAATGACTGAGTAATATTCCACTGTAGCATTATACCATTTTGTCTATCCATTCATCTATTGATGGGCATTTCGGCCGTTTCCACCTTTTGGCTTTCATGAATCAAAGTGCTATTAACATTCGTGTAGGAGTTTCTGTGTGGATATATGTATTTATCTTGGGTGTATACCCAGGAGTGGAATTGTTGGGGTTTATGGTAATTATATGTTTAGCTCTTTGAGGAACTGCCAAACTGTTTTCCACAATGGCTGAGCCATTTTCCATCCCCACCAGCAGTGTAGGAGGGTTTCAGTTTCTTGCTGACATTCTTCTGTTTTTTATTATAGCCAATATTACAACAAATTGAGCTCAATTAATTATAAGAATTTTCCTATGTTATTAAAAATTCTTTAAAATCATCATTCAAATAACCATTTCCCATTTTGGTTTTACAAAAATTTTATCATAATGTTCATCTTATTATTATTGGACACAGTTTACATCCAAATTTTAATTACTACTACTACTACTACAACAATTAATGTTCTTATACATAAATCTTTGTCCATATTTCTCTTCTCTAGTCTCTAGAATATATTTTCAGGAGTGGAATTACTTGGTAAAATAGTATGGAACTTTTAAACCTTTTGATATTACCAAATTACTTCCCAGAAACATTACACTGATTTCTAGTACAGCATTTACTGAGTATATTATCACTTAAAAATCTTTAGCAAAAGGAAGTGGTAACTTATTTGAAATTTGCACTTTGCCAATGAAATGGACTTTAAGTCTATTGTTTATTTGCATTTTTAAATGAATTGTCTTCTTTCCATATTTTTCTTATTGTGTTTAGGCTTTTCTTGATTTGTAAGAGTTCTTTAACGTTAAGGATGTGTATGTGATAAGCTCAGTAAGGAAATGGAGGCCTTGATCAATGCACCAACTAGACCTAACAGACATGCACGGAACCTTCCACCCAACAATAGCAAAATACACATTCTTTTCCTGCACACATGGAATATTCTCCTGGATGGCCCACATGTTAGGCTACAGAACAAGTCTCAATAAACTTAAAAAGACTAAAATCATACAAAGTATGTTTCATGTAAACTACCTGGTGATAGCAATGTGTCAGTGTAGGTTCACTGATGTTGACAGTGGGGGGCTGTGTGAGTTCAGGGGGCAAGGCATATGTACTTTTTGCTCAATTTTGATGTGAACCTAAAACTCTAAAAGTCTATTAAAAATTAATAACCGGTGTGCTAACACAATAAAAAATATATATACCAAGGCACATCCAACAATGCATCTGAATTCAATGCTTTTATTAATAGGCAGATTATTCAATATTCAATAAGTATTCAATCATACCTTGAATGATGGAAGCTCCCCCCACCCCGTCCCCAAATTTCTTCTTATACTTCAAGTTTGGGGCAATGAAACTGCCCAGTAAAATGGAATACCCCATAGGGAAAAGCGGAGCCTTCGTCCCCTCAAGCCCTTTAGAGAGCAGAACCATGAAGGGTATGTAGAAAAGGACAGATCAGTCCAAGTGTTCACTTAAACCCAATGTCCTTTAGGAGAGAGAAGACTACCAGAGGCCAGACTACCATTGAAATTTCTGTGTAATTGTCAACTGGGTCTTTCTGGAATAGGGCAGGGCCGGGCAGACATGCCCGTCTCCGTGGGAAACCCTCCACCCCAAGGGTGATGGCACTTGAGAATGGACTGGCAATGCTGCAGCTGAGTCCAGCAATGCTATTTGTTCCTAGTAAGCAGACCGCCCATCAGGCTGCCTGGCTGTAAAACTGGAGCTGTAGACTGGGTTCAAATCCAGATACGTGTTTCAAGACTTTTGGGAAGAAGTGTTTCAAAGTGCTATAACTTGCAGGCCCATACGAGAGTTGGTAATAACTCAAGTTGGTAAGACATAACCATATTCAAACAGCCCCCTTTTCTGGCATGTTATCTGTGGAACTCCTGCTGTGAAAAGTAAAGTTACAATGTCCAGATGTGACCCTCTGAGGCGTCAGGTTACTTCTGTTCCTCCAAGAACACCAATCGTCACAGTGGGAGAGCCCACCTGTCAGCACGAGTCTGCTCTCCTAGTCAATGGCTCCACTCGGATTCCTGTGCATTGACAGGTCTGCAAAATGTGAAACGTCTGGGTGTCCGGTTTAGTTTTAATGGGCAGCAGGGGCAGGGTTGGGACTACTTCACTGACCCAGGAAAAATTCTGGACAATTCCAGTATCGGGTCAAACAACTGTGTTTAAAAAATAAAGCCAAGGAAGGTGTCGGTGTCCCGTGAGAGTCTGTGGAGACCCCAGCTAACCAAAGGTGATTAAATGTTGAACCCCAGGATTCTAGGTCAGAAATTGAACGAACCCACCAAGGTAAACCCAGTATGCACACTGGAGATCAGTGCACGCTTCAGGCGACATTCTTGGAGTTGCTGGATTGTAGCAGTCCAGCAGCCTTGGTGATTCAATGTCATCGGGAGAGGGTCATCATTTTACTTGTCCTGTGCTGTTGTCAACCCAGATTCACACCAGCCCTTTCTTCAGTTTGCCTTGAATACAGGCCAGTTACAAGGACTCACTATTCTTTTTTTTTTTTTTTGAGGTCTTTTTCAAAAAAATTCTTATGTTAATCCCCATATATTACGTCATTAGTTTTAGATGTAGTGTTCCATGATTCATTGTTTGTGCATAACAGCCAGTGCTCCATGCAGTACGTGCCCTCTTTAATACCCATCACCGGGCTAACCCATTCCCCCCACCCCCTCCCCTCTAGAACCCTCAGTTTGTTTTTCAGAGTCCATCTAAGGACTCACTATTCTTAAGAACTGAACCTGTTTGTTTCTGATCGGGGAGGAAGAAATGAGGTCTTGGGACCCTCGGACAGTCCTGCCTAGACCTTAGTTGCCAGGTGGGAATTTTTTTTTTCTGGGAAAAGCGATCATGGTTACCTGCCACTAGGGGAGCAGGGCCCTGCCCAATGTGGGCTGCTTAACTCTCAAGAGGTAACAGTTCTGTCCTAACAAGGAAAGGGGATACGAGTGTTAGACGCTATTGTACTCATGACCTCACATCGTGTCAAGATTTTCCTACATTTGCTACTTTATCATCTCACCACTGAGAAGTCGAGGCAGAGTCTCAGGGTGACAAGCTAACGGGAAAGTGGTAGCTGTTTATCATCGTGTTTTCCTTGCAGGCAGGACGGAAGCAGGAACCGGCCTGTGGGAGCTGGACTGGGCAGGGTACCTCCAGTACTGCTTAGATTTGAAACATTCAAGGAAAGAAACTTGAGGTGAGCGCTGAGAGCCTGTTCAGCTCTCAGAGTCTCAAGTCAAACACAAAAAGGGACTTTGGTGATAGACCCTTGATTCATGTGTCTCTTGGGAGTCCTAAATCTTTCACTCATTGCCTTATAAAACCAATTAATAAGTTAAGGTCTTGGCAAGGAAGAAGACCCCACTGATCACAGACCAAGAATTCTCCCGGGACACTCTCCCTGCTTTTCCCAGCTTAAAACACTCAAGCTATCAAGGCAAATCTTGGGACATGAATCACAGTGACAAGTGAGACAAGATGATTAGGAGAGCAAAAGGAGTGTCTGGAATCCTCAATAGGCCAAAGTTGAGAATGATGGGTGTGAACTTTCCCTGCCAGAAGCTCAACTGCAGCCAGTGGCTACAACCCGCAGGAGGCAGGGGGCCAAAGGAGAACATGTGCGTGCCCGGTATTTTGTTGTCCTGGTCACAACTATGGGAATTCCTATATGAGGATGCGGAAAGGAAAGCTGGAAATCAAATCTGTGTCCTTTATTCCACCTAGTAGGTGTACCGAGGAGCCATATGCTGCCTCCTGTCTCAACAGGCTGCTGGAAGGTTCACCACGCCCGAGGCACACAACTACTTGGGCTTTGCTCTCCAGACAGATGGTGTAGGGCTAGGCAACGGGGAACAGCTGAACCCTGAGGCACAGTCCCCCAGCCCTGAAGGGGAGTGGAAAGTAAAGAAGTAGGACCGTGACAGAGGGGGCAGTGAAAGGCCTCAAAAGACTGCAGTCGGGCATCCGGAGGTGAGAGGCCTTTCCGCCCAGCCCTCACGTCCAGTGACAGGCATGCCCAGGCTGTGGGCTGAGGTGAAGCTGTTGTCGCCCACTGTGGTGCGATGTTCTTCCGGAGGCCTCTTTCCTTGTTCCACTGGGACTAGAGTCTAGGAGCAGGATTCCTTCCTCAGAAGAATGCAGTTGTCACTCAGTGGAATCCCACCGTTCTGGAGATGAGCTCTCTGGGGCTTTGGGAATGAGATGGAAGGAAGTGGAGAGCAGGAGACGAGAGGGGGTGACGGAGTTTAGCAGCCCGAGGACAGAGGTTGGGAGCTACATGCAATAGGGCCAGACAAACGTTCAGTGAGATCAGGGGTAGGAGGCTGAGAGATCTCTGGGCTCAGTCCCCACCGAAGAGGGAGGAACTGGGGCCGAGGCCACCGGCCAGTCCCTAGGAGACAGAACTCAGGCACCAAGTAAAAAAGCGGCCTACGCAGAACTGCCTCTCTGTCCTCTACCCGCCAGCAGTCTCAGACGGCCCGCCCCAGACAGCACCGGGGGTGAGGCGGGCAGGACCTAGTGCTGGGAGATCGTGGCAAGTGCCCAGTCCAAGAAAGCCATGGTGACGTCCTGCAGGCGGAGCCAGGCCCCGCGGGCAGCCTCACCGAGCTGTGTCTTCACGCAGTCCCAGGTCACTTCACCTCTGGGAGGAAAGCAGAACACGTGTGGGAGTGGGGAAGCAGCGCTGTGTTGAGTCACAGGGTCGCAGCTCAGACCTATAACCTGCATCCCAGAGTGGCCGAGGGATGTGCGAGGAGTGGGGTGGGGCACGGTGAGAGAGCGAGCGAGAGCCTCGTCCCGGGGGAGAGGGCATGGGCTCTGGGGCTCCTGCTGGAGCTCACCTGCACGCCTCGTGGCAGTGCTCCTGGGCCCGGGCCAGGGCCTCCAGCAGCACGCGCCACCACGACAGCAGCACGTTCTGGTGAAGAAGCGTGAGCAGCTCCCTCAGAGACTGCAGCAGCTGCATCAGGGTAGCAGGGAGCTGGATCTGAAGTTGGAGCATAGAGACCGGAGGGGTTAGAGTGCCGGGAGAATGCATCCTGGCCCCGAGGACCCGCTCCACGTGGGGATGCACCTTCCAGCCCCTGGGGAGACCAGCCCTTCCCCGACCTCCCTGTCTCTGGCTTACCCTCTGCAAGAGGCTGGTGAGGCTGTCACCAATCCAGGCAAGGTGGGAGGCACAGTGGGCAGAAAGAACGCTGACGGTGGCACTGGTGTGGGCCCAGGCCAGCTGCAAACCGGGCCTCACCACAGCCAGCAGGTGGGAGCCCCAGGCCGGCAATGTCTCCTCTAGCCAGCTGTGGGAGAGGACGGGGGGAGAAAGGAAGGCTGAGTTTCCTCAGATGGCTCGGCTCCCCAAGAACAGCTGGGGGGGGGGGGGGAGGCCTTGGGAAGGGAAAACTGCCATCATTTCCCACTGATGCCGTCACCACCCCGAAGAGCAGGCCCTGTCCCTCCCACCTTTCTCCCCTCCCCAGGAGCTCACCGGTAGCCCCGCAGGCTGTAGGAGTAGACCCCGGCACACACTTGCTGGCCAGCAGGCAAGAACCCAGATGATCGAAGCAACCGGCCAGAGAGGGAGGCTGAGTAAAGGGGGCCTCTGGTGAGCTGGGGGGTGAGGGGGGCAAGGAAGCGGGGAGACACACACGACAGGCCCCAGCGCAGGGCTCGTGAGGGATGGAGCAGAACTCGTGTGCTGCGATCTGCACCAGAGGGAGGGACGCGGGCCTGGGGCGCCGAGCCCACTTCTCCTGCTGGGCCCGGGGAACAGGAGGGAGGCAGTCAGGTAGGCGGCAGGAAGCCTGGGGCTGGAGGGTCCGCCCGTCTACTTACCAGCTGTGACCTTAGGCTAATTGCTAAATCTGACCCTCAGTTTCCTCAGGGGTTAAAAAGGAGACAGCACTTGAACAGGACCATGAACACACAGACACTTCTGCACGGCAAAGCAACAGTGCAATCTGAAGTTGTGGACAGAAGAGCCTGTCTTCTGTAGCACCAGGGCCAAGCTACGTGAAAGGGCCAGTGGGTGCTGCAGCTGGCTCCGGGCCTCACCCTCACGCTACCGCCCTTGCCTGCCAAGTCTTGCTCACCCTGGAAAGAGCTGTGCGACTGGAAGTCATGGCACAGGAAGCCGACGAGAAAGATCAGCACCAACAGGAGTAGCCGTGTCCAGGGCAGCCGGTAGCCCCGCGCCTGCTGCAACAGGCCCTACGAGAGAGGCGGCAGGGAGCGGTGGTCACAGGGAGGGGGTGATCGTTGCCTCCAAAGGGAGAGGATCAAGCCCTCCCACGACCGCAGAGGTGGCGGCGGGGGCTGCTGGGGGCGCTGGGACGGCGGTGTCGGCGAGCGTGCGGCTCGGGGAGGGCTGGGTGCTGGCACCTTGCAGGCCATGTCGCAGGCGGCGGCGTCCTGACCGCTGCAGCTGCCCTTCCTTAGCAGCTCCTGGTTGGTCAGCTTGAAGGCCTGGATGGTTTCTCGCAAAGACTTCTGCGTCTGTAGGATAAGGAAGTCTGGGTTGAAAGGATAACATTTAGTCCGTAAGGGAACTCTGAGCCTCCACCCTACTTTGCTGTCCATGCCAAATGCACGAATACAGTGCCTTCTCAGCAAAAGGGAGGGCAGCAGTCGAGGGGTACGAACCCAGAACCCAGACGAGGCTCAGCCTGCCATGTCCTCCCAGCTCCTCACCTTTTTGGGAATCTGCTCCCAGGACCTGAGCAGGTGCTCCAGCAGCAGGCTACGGGGAAAGCACAACCCCTTCCAATCAGGGGGCCCACTCGGCCCCTCCCATCCTCTGGTCCCCCATTAGGCTCTGGCTCCTTCACTGCCCTCCCACAGTGAGCAGCTTACTAGAGGCCACCCCAGCCATGTTCCCAATTCGAGAGGCACAAACCCGAAGGACAGTGACAAATGTTCCCCTTCTGCTTCTAGGCCAGGGACAGGCTGGGAAGCACAGGTTAAGGCTTCTCTGTATGGATCAGAGGTGGGCAGCCCCCCAACCCCACCTGCCTGGACTGTGACAAGTGCTTGGGGTACAGCTGCCTCCAGACACTGGCGCTGAGGGCGTCCACCGTCAGGCACT
The DNA here is from genome assembly GCF_029215605.1 of Mirounga angustirostris. Lineage (NCBI taxonomy): Eukaryota > Metazoa > Chordata > Mammalia > Carnivora > Phocidae > Mirounga > Mirounga angustirostris. Next base: position 21,328,966 of record NW_026991718.1, on the reverse strand, counting down.
CGGTCAGGCTGCTCAGGAGCTGCACAGGGGACAGGAGAGCCTGCTGGGGCCCGGGGCTGCTGGCGGGGGAGAGTGCCGCCACGCAACACACCCGCCCCGAAGGATGGGGAAATCGTGCCCAGACCCCAGAAATCTCTGAGCGTCCACAAGGGAGAGGCTGTGGCTCCCAAGCCAGAGCTTGAGCTTGACGATCACTCGTCGACAAGAGGCAGGCCATGAGAGACCAGCCACGTCTGATCGTGTCCTTGTGAGGGGGGCGCACGAGTGAGTGGGAACGGCGGCTGTCAGGAGTGAGCTAAGGGGAGGCCCAGGAAACAAGTTCTGCGAAGGCAGGGGTAGGAAGGTAGGAAGCTGTTAGCAGGTAGGAAGCTCTGCGGCGGCCTCCTGTTATTTTCTCACCTCTTTCTTTTTTTTTTTTTTAAAGATTTTATTTATTTATTTGACAGAGAGAGACCCACAGCGAGAGAGGGAACACAAGCAGGGGGAGTGGGAGAGGGAGAAGCAGGCTTCCCGCTGAGCCGGGAGCCCGATGTGGGACTCGACCCCAGGACCCTGGGATCATGACCTGAGCCGAAGGCAGACGCTTAACGACTGAGCCACCCAGGCGCCCCTCCTCACCTCTTTCTTCATCTCAGGAGGGCAGCTAGGGGTGGCTCTGGACAGGAAGGAGGGGAAGTATGTATGCAGGGTGGATTCCGGCTTTGCCCCAAATGCCAGCACCTTCAGTCGGGGGTAGAGCTGACATAGCTGCTCCTGCAGGCTGGGGGTGGGGGTGGGGAGGAGAGCCAGACACAGGCTCTAGATGGAGCTACGTGATGTGTCCCTTTGCCTGCCTGCGGGAGGGGTGTCGCTAAGGGCCTTATAATGGCTCGGAGTCTTTTCAGACTCAGAGACTCCTTGGAAAATCTGTTGGAAGTCATGGATCTCCTCCCCAGGAAAATGCCTATATGCCAATCACACTTGAGAGTCCATATAATTTTAGGGGGTTCACCGATTGCTTGAACTTGCAGGTTGAGAATCTCAGATTTAGGGTGGCTGGAGAAAAAGGGACAGGAAATATCCTGCCTGCTCCTGACCCACTGCTGGGATCCTTCACAGCAGGTGTGCCCCAGGGCAGTCCTACCTGGGTGTCAGGGAGTTGTTGGGCATGTAGGCAAAATCCAGAAGTGGGAAGAAGTCCTTGGGGCCAATCATGCCAAAGCCTTTGGTGAGGTTGGGGTGCATCCTGTGGGGGAAAGGAAAAAACAGACTTGCTGGAGACTACCAGGCAGGCCGTGATCCCAGCTGAGACCAATATCTAGGAAAATGGGCATGAACTCAGCCTCACCCCCTACCCCTCCATGGTTTCCTCCCTTTCCTTCCTCACCATCACGTTCTGATTGGGAGGAGCTGGTCCTGGTTTTCCTCACATCTATGGACACCAGGATCACAGCACCCCATTTTGCTCAAACAGTTACTTTGGACACCATGGGCCTTCCTGGCTGACACCACCCCCCGCCGACCCCTGGCCCAATCACTCACAGGAGCAGCCGATCCAAGTATGCGATGGCGAAGGGAGACAGAGACTTGATGCCCAGCACAGGCAGCATGATCCCTAGCCACACTGAGGAGACAAAGGTCAGGGAGGAAGCATCACGCCTGGATCCACTGGGGAGGTTAAAGAGGAGCTTCCTGCCTCCAAGACCATCCCTCTCTCTTCCCCACTTCTTTGTTACCTTTCAGTCCTTCAGTGAGGTTGGTAAAACCTGCTTGACCCAGGGCCCACATGATGGTCAGACACTTTGCTGGTCGGCTCTGATGAGACCTCAGCAGTTCCAGGAACTGAGGAGACCAGTGGGAAAGGCAGGCTGCAACCGGGCAAAACATCAGGAGCACCCCCAAGGCCAGGCAGGGAGAGAAGGGCCAGGCCACGGAGCACGCAGTGCTGGAGTAGCAGAGGGTAGTGATTCAGAGCGTGCGCTCTGGCACCAGGCTCTGGCCTTCACCCATCCTTGCCACTTACTAGTTCGCTAACTAGGAAAGTTACTGAACCCCTCTGTGGCCCAATCTTCTCATCTATAAACAGGAATAACAGCAGTACCTACCTCATATATACATAGAGCATACCCAGAGCAAGTACTAGCAGTGTTAGCTGTTGTTACTGGTCTTCCAGCATCTTCCATTAGCCCTTAGTTAGGTCCAACGGTGTAGATTCACCCAGCCTCCCAGGTCCTAGCCCCCCTGGTGTCCCCACCACCACCTGAGCTCACCTTGCCCAGGTTCATGGTGGCAATCTTGGGCTTGTCTTGCAGAACGGCTTGGATACAGATGCGGTAACCATGTAGTGACTCCCCTGGAGAGACAGGTGTTCTCAGACCTACATATATTACTTGGTACCCCAAACCTGAAATCTCCCTTCCAGCAGCTGTGAGCCCGGAACCCAGGGCCAGTGACTCCTAACTTCTTCCTCTCTTTCCAAAAGAGTATTGAGATTAGCACATTTCTTTGCTGGAAACAGAACCACCCAGCCAATCTGGAAGTAGGAAAAAGGGAGTAGAAGGTTCCCAATATGGGGTGGGGCTATCCCTCACAAGGGGCCCCCGCTCACCTGGTGTCTTATCCAGCTCTTGCAGCATCGTAAACAGACAGTGGTCAAAAAAGAGCTCCAGAGACCCCGCTGCCTTGGCCAGCAGCCCTCGGATGATCCCACGCAGCTCCCGGCTTACCAGACTGTAGGGATAATCTGGGGCCGAAAGGCCTCCACATGAATGCTAGGACCAGAAGCCTCTGCCAGCTCTGAGGGCCCTGCTGCACTCCCCAAGAACGGTGAATGCACGCAGAGGTCCCTGCACGAGGCTGGCAGCCTCCCTATCCCCATGAGGCCCACTCTCAGAGCCGTGATGATTTGAGAACAGCTTGAATCACGCACATAAATCAGGACAGTGGGGGGCACTGGGCTCTGTTACTAATGTGCTTACACACAGCCTTTCTAGTATTTTCTTGAACTTGTCTAATTTTAGGGAGTTGGAAGAACTAACCGTGAGTATGCTGGCTTAGTGTGGGTTCACTTAGAGGCGCTTGGAGCTTGTAGTTGAGATAGCTGGCCAGGTCCTTCAACCACACGGATGGGTTCCCAGAGAACACGCTCTGGCTCTTGTCCAGTTCCTTCTGCAGAGCTGCTATGTCCAGCTGCCAGGGACACAGGCCCCCCCCGCCCCGCCGTGGTGAGTTGAGTGAGTAGAGGTAAACAGGGTAGAGGTGGGAAAATGGTTAAACTAGGTGAAGGCAGAAGAACAAAGGATTCCTGCTTTTCAATGTTAAGCATGTGGAATGCCACAGTATCGCTGCATCTGATATTTCTGATATTTAGAAAACACAGCACAGCTGGGATTGCTGATCTCAAGGCCCAATACTCTTAAGCCCTTCACATGTTCGAGGGGACCAGATGGAAAATGAAAGATTGCTGCTTCCACGGGGCGAGGAGCCACAGCCGTTTCTCTACCCCCTCCCCGATATCCCTGAGTCTTCAAGGCTCTCCTTGCACTAATCTAGGTTTCCCTATAAACTTATTTCCTCATCGATCTCAAATGCAAACATTCTATCCCTTGGGGTTTCTGCCCTTTCCTGAACGTCTCCTCCCAATCAATAATGTCCCAAATTCCACAGGTCCCCCAGTGGCCTTCCCCTCCTCCTGCTCCTTTCATCTTCTCTACACGTCATGTCCCTGTTGTCTCCCCACCTCAAGTCTAGGTACACTCACAGCTTTCAGTGCCTCTTCCAGGCTGCGGAAGCGACCCTGCTTCTGGTTTTGGCTGGTGATGGTTGTCACCTTCTTAGTCTGCTTCTTGTTCCCTGGTTTCTTAGGCTCCACAGAAGGGGGTGGAACTTGCTCCTTATTCTGCCGCTTCAGGATTCTCTCAAAGCCCCGCTCGTAAAGGGTGCTTGTCGTCTGGATTGGAGCTGGGGTAATGACAGGCAGACAAAAGGTCATGAGGGCCCTTGAGTCATGAGGGCCTCACAGGAACAGTGGTCCCTTCCCCCACATCGTCACCTAATTCATCTTCAGCGAGGAACCTGAATCAAAACCCCTTCTTGCTGTCATGCTTAAGGAGCAGGGTGGGGAGCCCTCCTGCTTCTTTCAGTCATGGCAGCTCTTGGGTTCCCAGGCTCTTTCACAGAGATGAGGTATTTCTTTATTAGATAAACCAGAGTATGTGGGAACTAGTGGAGGAATCGGATACAAAGGGCTGGCTTCCTTGGTGAGTGGCTACCAGTCCCGGAGGTCAGGTCTTTTCCATCTGGGTTCCAGTGTGACAACTCTCTAATCAACAAGTGGCAAGCTTTCTCCACTCCTCCAGGAGACTTTGGGGAGACAGGCACCACTTACAATGCTCGGTGGGTGTCGAGGTTGAAGCCTCCCGACGGTCCGCCCCCGTCCCGCAACACTGCTGGTTACTCAAGGAGGCGGCACCGTGTACAATGAAGGATGCCTCTCCCCAGCTCTCAGACACCTGCCCAGGGAGGCCAGGCTAGGGCCGGGAACAGCTGGCAGAGCGTGTGCGCAGACCGCAGTCCTGGTCCCCCTCTGACATGTGATCCCGGGAAAGGCATCTAACTCCACTGGGCCTCAGTTTACTCATCTGCGAGGCGAGGACAGCTCCCTCCCAGCGCGGTCTACCTCTTGCGAGGCTCAAGAGGCAATGCGCGGTAGCTGACCGGGGGGTGCCGATGGGCAGGAGAGCCCAGGGGCTCGGGTGGCTGCTACCTCGCCGGAGGGGCAGGCCCGGGGCCGGGCGGCGGCGCGGGTGGCCGGCCGGGTGGGTACTCACGGGTCAGGTCGTATTTCCACACACCGTTCGCCTCCCCGAGAGCCCGGCGGTCCCCTCCGCCGCTTCTACCATTGCCGCCAGCCCCGGGCCGCCGCCCCTTCTTCACCACCTCCCAGCGCCCCCCACCAGCCGCCTTGGCTGCCATGGCTCCGACCCTCCCGCCACTGCCACCTCCCCTGGCTTTCCGGTCCGGCGCGGACGCGCCGTGCTGTGCCACGTCTCCTCGCAGGGCCTCGCGGCGCGCGGCGCCGACCGCAAGGCAGCCTGGGACTTGTAGTCTTTCGTTTTCGTTGGGTTATCCTTAGCGAGGGATCGGGTAGGGGCTCGGGGTTCCTTCCTAGCAAAAAACATCCAGGCAAAGATGTTGAGATGAGAGGCTATTGCATTCAGAAAATCTTACTTGAGCGCCTACTGTGTGAAGGCCACTGCCTTGAGTGACTCGGAAATTTAACTGTTTTGGGTTTTCTTTCCTTTCTAGTGGTGCTGGAAAGATGGAACGGAAAGTTCTCCTTTCCTCCGGGGAGGGTTTGAAGATTAAATGCTTTCGTCCTTCTAGGAAAGTGCTAGCTTCTTTGTTGCTAGTGGTTAAACTTTTTGAGTTATTGGGCTATAAAAATCCAGAAGAACAAGGAAGAGGGCGGAGCTTGAGGGAAGGGGCAGTGTTTGGAGGGCAGGAAATGGAGAGTGGAGACCCCTTCTGATAGGAGAGAGAAGTCTGGGGTTCTGGGACAGCCAGGGCTGTTTCCCCTTCCACGTAATGGGAAAGAATGGCTCTGATTTCCACGGCAAGAGGCAGTCCCAAGTCCCAGATGTGGCATGGAATAATCAAGACCCCCGGACCTGAGGAACCACTCCAACAGGTTAGTGCTGACATTCACTATCCCTGGAGGGCCTTCCACCATGCTTGTAGTACCATGTTTAAAGCATTTAAACATTCCAGCAGAGGAGGATGAGGGAAGGAGAAATGAAAGTAGTTTATTACAATTAAGGAAATGTGTTATTTCATGTATGCTCATATATCTGAGGATGAGATCATAGCTGCCATACTGAGGTGCAAGACAGGCAAGCCCTTATAGTAAGAACTAATAGAGTCCAAATTCCTACAGATGAACTGAGGAGTGATGAGTTCCTTAGGAAGGAGATTAGAAAAGGCTTCCTGAAAGAGGTGGCATTTGAGATGGGGAAGGGGAGAATTTTTACTGGTTGGGGATCAGGACAGGTGGGGAGAACAGTCCAGTTGTATGGATTTCCTGACTTAAGCGATGGCCTAGGGGTGGGACACGACAGAGCAAAGCTGGGAAACTGGAAGTAGTTCAGTGTGGTGGTGCTTAATGGGATTTGGGAAGTGAAGAATGTTGGGAAGGGATCAGAGCCCATATGCTGTGGTCTGCTGAATTTGGACTGGGAGACCGGTGAGAAAGTGGCATGAGCCACTGTTTTGGAAAGGTAAATGGGGATATGTGAAGGAGGGGGTGGGGGTGGGGTAGGGGGAAGGCAGGGGATGGGAGGTGACCAGCTCTTGCGGCCTCCTGCCTGTCCTCCATTCCCTTCTGGTCTGACTGTGGCTGACTTTGCCTCAGGTCGCTCTGAGATAGAGTGCTTTTGCGAAGCACCATAATTGAACTGATCATGATTCAATTCATTTTTCAGATCATTTGTTTAGCTCTACTCAGAGTCTAACAACAATATCCCCTTCGCTCAACCCTTCTGTGTCACGTGTATGGCCACAGAGGAGGCATTGTTTTCTGAAGAGAAACAGAACGAGCTTTCCATAGAGGCAAAGAAGGGGTCTGCTCCATGGTGGAGACATTTAAGAGGGTGGGAGGGACTTTCTTTGCTGTGTTTCCTTGGATTGGTCTGGCCGGTCCTTGGTTGTACCTTGGCATCTAGGGGTTAGGAGTCATTTATTTTTCCTGTAGCATTTCCTAAGCACCTTCTCTAAGTAAGCACCTGGCACTGTGCTAGGCGCCAGGTGCTAGGCGGAGCGGGAGGATTCGCCTCGCTTGCTTGGGAGGAACTTGAAGCCTGTGTGAGAGACACATGTGTAAACAGAAGATTACGGTTCATCATCTTTAGTGTTCCTCGAGAAAGACACACTTAGTATGAGGGTACTGGGAAGAGGCGGAAGAGGCAGTGGCTTTATACCCCTGAACTCTGGGTGTTCTCAGAGCAGCCATAGACACTAGCCACGGACGTGGGCTGGGGCAGGTACCCACCCACATGGGCTTTGAGGGAAGAATCAAAAGATGTGGGGTCAAGGAGGACAGGCAGGTGTCTAGTGTGGGGGCAAGAAGAAGGGTGAGCCCACAGAAGCACAGTTTGAACTACTGCGTTAGCTTTCTATCGCTGCTGTAACAAATCGTCATGAACTTAGTGGATTAAAACAACACAAATTTATTATCTTACAGTTCTAGAAGGCGAGAGTCTGTCTGGGTCTCACTGCGCTAAAATACCATGTCTGCAGGGCAGTGGTCCTCTCTGGGGGCTCCACGGGAGTATCTTGTTTTCTTGCCTTTCCCAGCATCTGGAAGCTGCCTGCGTTTCTTTGCTCAGGCCCCTTCCATCTTCAAAGCCAGCGACAGCAGACTGAGTCCTTCTCACATGGCATCACTCCGACCTCCTCTTCTGCCCCCCTTCCACTTTTATGGACCTAGTGATTGCACTGGGCCCGTCTGGATAACCCACCATACTCTCCTTATTTTAAGGTCAACCGATTAGCGATTTAATTCCACTTGGAATCTTAATTCCCCTTTGCTATGTAACCTAACATGTTCCCAGCTCGGGGAATTATGACACGGATACCTCTGGGGGAGGCATTATTCTGCCTACCACATCCACTTTGACGGCAGGGTGAGGTCTTGGCCTGAAGATGAACTTTGGGTAACAACTACTTTATCTTCTTATAGTATCTACGTGGAATAATAGAGGAAAAGCCCTTTAAAATTAGGCAAGGGAGGGGTGCCTGAGCAGCTCAGTGGGTGAAGGGTCTTACTCTTGGTTTCAGCTCAGGTCATGATCTCAGGGTCCTGGGATGGAGCCCCGTGTCGGGCACCGCACTCAGCGAGGAGTCTGCTTGGGATTCTCTGTCCCTCCTCTCTTAAATAAATGGATAAATCTTAAAAATTAGGCAAGGGAATTAAAAATCATAAAAATCAATAAAAGCAGGCAAGGAATTGTTGGGGGAGAAAAACAGAATAGGGTCAGAAGTATCTATGTTGGAGTGGGAGTCAAAAGGAGGAGGTGAAGTGAATGAGGGATGAACAGACATGAACTGCTTGTTTAAGGCTTCTATCTGGAGTCATCAGAGAAATGGTGGTGGTCTGGAGGAGGTGCATGGAGCAGGGTCATGGAAGAAACAAGGCCCTAATTTGAACATATTCAGGATGGTGAGGAAACACCTACCAGGACTCCCAGCCCTCACCTAGAGAACGTTCCTGAGGTCCCATGTCCGGTCTTCGGGGATGAGCGCTGAATCATGAGTCAGGAGGTCTGAATTCTAATCCAGATTTTTACCACCTTGAGAAAGTTGTGTCACATGCAGGCCTTGGTCCCTCCATCCGTAAGTGAGGGGGCTGATCAAGATGATGGCTTTGTTTGAGCGGGCCTGATTCACACATTCATTTCAGTGCCCTCGGTCCCGTTGGGCTTCCAGGATATTCTTACTATGGCCCTTTGCTGGGGCACGCCCCACGAAGGTAGAGCTATGTGGATGATGTGAAAGGCTTGCTGACTCCTGGTTCTCATTAGAGCTTGTTCCACAGAAGGAACCGCTCAGGCCTTGCTGTCCTTCTGGGCCTCAGCATTCAGAGCTGCTTGCTCTTTGTAACCCACTCCACTCTCTCCTTGTCCCCAGCTGGATCACTGTTGGGAGGGCTGTGAGCTTTGACAGCGGGTGGGGGACATCATGTGGCCTCACTGTCCGGAAGGAGACTGAAACAAAGCACCTCTTGGCTAGGCCACCCTGTTACGCCCCCCGCCCCCAGCCACTTGATTGGGCTGCCCATTGTCACGGCCATGGCCCCACACTTTGTTCCTTCACAGGGATTGGGGGTCGCGGCCTCCACGTCTTCCTTCCCTTAGAGCCTCGGGACCAGAGTTGAGAGATGGGGACGAGGTCAGAGCTGGGCTCTGAGGCCAAGCGCCCATGGCAGTTTCTAGGCCTGACAGAGGGTGGCAGTGGGGCTGGGCGCCAACCACCTCTGGAAGAGGGGAGTGCTCAGGAAGAGCGAAGCACTGAGACCCAGGCTGTGGCCCCGGTGAGGGAGACAGGGCATGGACTTTTACCACACAAGTTTATTTAAATAAAAGTGAACACATATGCAGGCTGGGTGGCCTGAGGAGGTGGAGGTTGGGGAGGAGGGCACACGGGAGGCAGACAAACGGGAGGGTCCAAGCAGAGTCTGTGTGGTATGAACCAAGCTGCGGGAGGAGTGGCTGGGGGCCTCGGGGCAGTGCTGGGCTTCAGTGCTAGGGGCTGGGGGCTGAGGGTGGGGGAGCCTGGTGCCAGGAGGTCATTTTCATCCCTCACATGCTCCCCTCCCTCTCCCTGACCACCGGGGCTTAAGGCATCCCCCCTCAGTCCCCTTATCCCTCTCCTGACATCAGCCTTCCCCTCAACTACTGGGATGCCAAAAGACAAAATAAATAAGAACGGGTGAGTCCTGCCACGGTTCCCAGCAACAGGGAAGGGAAGTCAAGCCAGGCACACTGCCCCGGAGCCCCGTGCTGTCAGCCCTGGGAAAAGAACAGGTAAAGTGCAAGGAAAATCCAGTAAGTAAAAATATACCAATGACTTTGTCAAATATACAGCTGCTGGCTGTCAGGGGAGCAGGCAGCTGGCTGGGGCAGGGGGGGCAGTGGCATCCCCCCCCTCCCTGGGGAGGTGTTGGCCGACACAGCGCAGAGACAACGGAAATAAATAGGGATACGGAGGAGTGGACAGAGGCCTTGCCCGCTGGGCCGGTGGCGGCAGGAAGGGGCCTCCGCCTGCCCCCCTGCCCCATCCCCGCGAGCCCCGCTCCTCTCCTGACTCCCCAGTGCTGGGCTACTGACATGAAGCACCCGGCCGGCCGGCAGGCTGTAAGGAAAGGATTATAATGTGGGGTGGGAGCAGGGTGGGGAGGCACGGGAAGCCGTGCAGTCAGCCAGGGCTCGAGCCGCCCTCAGTACTCGTCCTGGTCTTCCTGTTGGTGTTCCTCAATCTCATCATCCTCAGGGGGTGCAAATCCTTCCTGGAGGGTGGGAAAGGAGAGGGAAGTGGTGAGCCAGGCAGGCCAGGCCGAGGGGAAGACGGCTGCCCCAGGGCTCCAGAGAAAGGGCTGAGTTCTAGCTCCACTTCCCCTGCTAATCTCTACGTGGCCTTGGGCTCTGACTTCAGGGGGCTCTCCTCAGCCCTCGGGTGCCACCCCTTGTGGTCTCCACGGGGCGATCTGTGAGCGGGCCTGGGACGGGAGCGGGTGCCGGCAGAGCTCACCTCAGTGGCGTAGAGAATGCCAATGATGCCCGAGATGACAGGGCTGTTCTCACTTTCGTGTTCCTGGCAGATGAGCTCGATGTCTCGAAGTTTGCTGAAGTAGAAGTCACGCTCCTTCTCCAGCCCATCCACGGTCAGCTTCAAATCCAATAGCTGCTCCGGGACAAGGTGGTGTTCAGGCCAGAGATCCCTGCCTCAGACTCCCCTTCCCGTCCTGACACCCCAAGGCCTGGCTTTTGTTGAGGGCTCTCTCAGCGACCCTCGCCCACCCTACTCACCTGCTGGTTGAGTTCAAGAATCTGGGCATCAGTCTCATGGCCGCCATTCCGGGCTGATGGGGGATTCTTCCGGAGGATGCAGGGTGGGGCCACATTGCTCAGCCGACCAGAGGTCTGCATATTTTTGGGGCCTGTGGGGGACGTCCTCTGTGGAACTGCCCAGGGGAGAAAAGTCGGATGGGGCCGTGTGAGCCCACAGCTCACGTGGCATGAGACGGCCTGGTGTGAACGGCTGCGGGGGCAGGCCCATGCGAAAGGCAGGCACTCTTGCCCTCCCCTCTTCTCCCACTCAGGAGGGCCATCTACATCTAGGCCTCAAGCCATGGCCACACGGACACCACAGCAGCTGGGCAGCTCTTTGGCAAGCCTGGGAGAGCAGGGACTTCAGGGAAGTAAAGGAGGTATGAGGTGTCGGGAGGGAGGAGAGCCGGCCTGAGGGAGAGGTGAGGGGAACTGGGAAATTTGGGAAGTGGGGCTGGGAGGGTTGGGCCTCTTGTCCTGGCAGCCAGAGTCTGAGGAAGAGTGGCTGGTGCAGGGTCTCGAATCTGGCACTTGCATCCTTGCAGAAGCCCCACCCTCCCTGTGGGTGACCTCAGAGTCTCAGGGCCCCTGCCCCTCCCAGGCTCCCTGCCTCGGGATGGGCTCTGTGCTCTCTGCCGGGCCTGCCTCAGGGCTCCCGGCTCCTCCCCCCGCAGGCCGGGCATGCTGTGGCCACTTGTCTTCTAGCTATGGCTGCTCCCTGGTCACAGCTGGCTGCTTCTAACGCAAAGCAAGCAGGTGAATGGGGGCAGGCCCAGGCGGGGCAGCAGCGCGAACGAGGAGCGGCTCTGCTATGACGGGTTCAGATGCTGGGGCTGCTCCTCTTCCTCTCCCCAACCCTGTCGTCCCCACAAAGGCCCTACTGCTCCTCTCCCTTCTCCTCTAGAACCCAGACAAAGCCTCCTTTCAAAAGACTCCTCTCTTGAGGACTTCGGGCTATGGGCCCTTGGAGTCGGGGAAGACGTGATCCCCACGGGGGAAGCTTGGCAAACTCCTGTCCCTGGGCATCCAGTGGGCGGGGGCAAAAAGGGAGCGTGCTGCCGGCACCAGGCCCCTGGCCTGGATGGACCTGGACAGACGAACCATGCCACATGCTGGCCTGTCTCTCGAGGCCAACGAGTTAGCTCACGCTACCGAAGCAAGTGCCCTGGGCCTCCCACCGCCACTGCCCCCACGGCTGGTGCCGGTGGCTCCCCGTCTGTGGCAATCTTTGCGGGCCCCGTCCTCCCTCCTGTGACTCCCCCTGGTCTAGGTGGGCAGCAGGCGGCGTCATCTGAACTCCGTGATAACAGTCTCCTCTAGGCTGGCAGGGCCGGGCCGGTGGCCCAGGGGGCGCTCGTGGCTCTGGAGCCCTGCCGGCCCGGCCCCCCACACCCCCTCCCCCAGCTCGGGCACGTTACCTGCTGTGCCAATGAGTTTCTTGGATTTGTTGAAGATCTGATCACCTGGGTTAGGAGGTGGCGCTACGTCCTGGCCCTGCCGCGCCAGCAGAGGGTTGTAATCCTTTCCGTCATAGTTTGCGTCAAAGAATTTCTTAAACCACTGAATAAACTCAAAATTATCTTGGAATTTTCCTTTCACTAATTTCTCTACGGGAATTATCTGAAATAGACCACACAAGCAGAGAACTTTAGCCACCTGCTGCTGTAGGGCTGCCTTCCTCTGTGAGTGGCCCACTGCTCTCAGGAAAGCCAGCCCCTGGGCTGCAGCATCCTCCACCTTCTCCACAGCCGTGGCCCCGGAGCATGCAGGCAGGCTGGGGCCCGGCCCGGATCTGGACGCAGCCCCTCCTCCAGGCACAGGGGGCACCCTTGGTGCGGCCTGCCATGTGCATGTGGGGTGGGGGCTGCTGGAACCAGGGGCTGCGGGCCACTGAGGCAGGAGAGTGAGCCCAGAGACTTTTCTTAGGCCCTACAGAGAAGGAACTTAAAAGGAGCGGAAGACTGAGCCTAGTTGCTGAGATGGATCGGGTCCAGAGAGAAGGAAGGGGCAGGAATGTCGTCAGGGTGGGATGTCAAGTGTAGGGTTTTCCACCATGCCTTGAGCTGGGGGAACATTCCCTCTGGCAAGTAGGGGGGTGGAGAGAGGCGCCAGGGCTGGAATGACCCCAGCAGCCCCTGCCGCCCTGGCTGGCGGGCCATCTTCTTCCCCAGGGTCACACAGCTCCTCAGGGCCCCCCGGGGCACAGGCACCTACTTTGTCAACACCCATCTTCTTGAAAGCTGCTTGCAGCACCTTGAAGTTGTGGATGTATTCATGCTCTAGTTTGGCCTGGAACTTCACCTTCCTCAAGTGCACACAGCCGGGGAAGAGCATGTCCATGAACTGGCAGTAGGCTGCCCCTGTGGAGAAGCGAAGTTGCTTGAGGGGCGCGGGCCGCTCCCCTGCCTGGGCTCCTCGCTTCCCCTTCCCCAGGCCCTCTGCTGGCCACTGCCCCCAACTACCCAGCCTCTTCTCCTTGTCCCGGCTTTCCAGGAATGACAGCAGTTATTCCGGACCGATGCAGTCACGTACCAGCACCGCACCAAACACTGCATATACAGCACTCCATCCTACCAGCAGCCCTGTGTGACTGGGCATGGGATCGCTGTCTTATGGACGGGAAAACAGACCTAGTGATTTGCCCAGGGTTGTACTGCAAGAAGAGCTGAGATTTGGGCCCCGAGTGGCTAGACCTGACCTCGGGCTATTACCCTCCGGCTTCACTGCCTGTCCTAGCTCTTGATACTCCACTGCCCCGCCTGCCCTGCAGCCCTTCCCTGAGCCTCTCCTGCTCTTCACTTTTGACTCTTGCCATTCCATGAGACCCTTACTTCCGTCACCTCCACACACTCTGACTCTGCAGAGTTAGGGCTCTGCAGCTCTCCTCCTTACTCCTGATTACAGACTACATTGTCTCCTGTGTCCGTCCTGCCTCCCACCTTCTGGCCCCCTCCCTCCAGCAGGGCCCACTCTCCCCACTCCCAGGTTCCTACCTGAACAGAGCTGTTCTATCTTGGTATAATTGAGGTGCAGGGAGTCATTGACCCATGCAAGCATATCATGGCGACTCAGATTTTCACTGGTCACGGATGTGGAGTACACATTGACGGCCATACCCCAGCTGCAAAGAAAGAAGACAGGCAAGGTCAGCACCCAGGGTCCTCGTGCGGTTCTTTAACTGTAAGGAGAGAAAGAGCCAGATAATCCCCGGGGAAGTAGAAAGCATCTTCCTCTAGACCAGCCTTGCAGTTGTCCTGGAAAACCCTTCAGTCATTTCCCGCATGTCTACTACGTGCCAGACATGTGCTCAGGAAGTGGTGACACAGTAAGATGTGCTCTCTGCCTTCAAGGAGTTTACAGACGGGCACATCTTTCCAGAAGGGAGGGACAGGGCAGAAAAAGCAGCAAGCACAAAGTTTAGAGGCGGCACAAAGGTGGGAGTGATCTCTTCTGCTTGACAAGGTCAGTGAAGGCTTCAGAACAGAGATGCTGGAGTCTGAGAGAGCTAGGAATTTTCCAAACATACCAGGCATGGGGTAGAAGGGTACTGCAGGCCCAAGGACTAGCAAGAACAAAGGCGCGGCTTATTCTGGGACTCTGAGTTGTTCAGCAGGCCTGGGGAGCAGGTTTTTGTGTTGGGGTGTGGTACAGTGAGGTTGGCAGGGACAGACTGCAAAGGGCTTTGTTTAACACGGGGAGTCTGAACTTTCTGTTCAGACAACAGGAAGCCATTCGAGGATTTTACGCAGGCAGTAACCTGACCAGATTTGTGTTTGAGAAAGCTGACTAACCTTTGCCTCTCCTTTGACTTCAAACCCCATATTTCTGTGGCATGTGGCCTGCTGGCTGACCCACAGGCACCTACATTCTGCTTATCTAGAACCTCCCCTCCATACAGGCTTCTGCTCTTGTATTCATTATTCCAGTGAACGTCACCACCAGTCACTCAGTCACGCACGTTAGAAACCTGGGGGTTATCCTCCATAGCCCTACTCCCCCTCATCCTCATAGCCAGTCAGTCATCAAGTCCTGCAGCTCTGCGGTCTTCCCGGTCTTCCCGGCTCTCCTGCTGCCTTGGGGGTTTATGCATGTGCGCTCTCTGGCCAAGGCCAGCAGTCGCCTCCAAAAGGCCACCCAGCCTCCAGTCTCTCCCCTAGCAGTCCCCGACGTTGTTGCAATCAGAATCTATGTAAAAGCAGCCTGAACCACAGCGCGATCCGCAGCAGTCATGAACGAGACACCCATTGGCTGAGTTTGCTTTGCAGACTCGAACTGTTCAGCCCTCGCAGTGTTGGAAACATTTTTGAATTAGTGCCCAGTATTTTAATGTTGGGACATTTCACACAAACGACTTGAGGTTTCTGGCTGCTTTGGCAACCCTGGGCCTTTGTTCCTGCACAGCCACCAATGGTGGGAGCTGGGCAGAGGCGCCCCCTTCTGGCCAGCGGGCGTGAGCCCCTTCTTAACCCCCCACCCCCCTCCCCCACCCGCACAGGGAGGCCAGTGTCAGCTGCTGTTTATCACTGACTTGCGCTGTTAAGAGGGAAATATATCTTGTAACTAGGTCTTTATCAGAAGTGGAGAAACAGAAAATAGACAAAAGCACAGCATATTTTGAGAATTGTGAGAGTCCTTATTTCCAGAGTGAAGAATATTTCTCTAGGTTTAATACACAAAGTGTCTCTGTGAAGGAAAACTATGCCCAGACCACGCCCCTGCCCCCTGTAGGCACCTGCCCTTATCATGGGACCCTCCCCACCACGTATCACACTCCTAAATGGGCCCCACCTCTCCAGCCCTATCTCTCCCTTTGCTCCCTGAGCTGGGAGCCACCAGCAGCTGCCTACTTACCGTCTGGAATGCTGCCCCCCACCCCAAAGTCCACTCATTCTCTGCTCCCATGGTTCTCAAACTGTGGTCCCTGGAGCAGCAGGGGTGCTGGATGGGCTTCAGCTTGCTAGAAATTCCCCTTCTTGAGTCCCACCCCAGACCTACTGAGTCAGAATCTGCACCTGACCAAGATGCCCAGAGAGTCTGTGGATGCAAATTGGAGAAGCCGCTTTAGAGAGGAGGCTCAGTTGGCATCCACTAGGCTGTGCTCCCTTGCGCCCCCCACCCCATATATACATAATGGAACCTCATTAGATGCATTTAAATTCAGTGACATTTTTGAGAAAAATCGAGAGAGAAACCCTCTTGTTTTGTCCTTCATGGCCCAGGGAAAGGGAGGCCAGGCAGGCCAAAAAAGCCCACAGAAACAAAAATTAATGTCTTGGGAGCTTCTAAGAACTCGGAAGCTAGGAATTCCAGAGATTTCCGAGGGTAATTTTGACTGCACTTGCGTCTCCTCTTACACGATGGTTTTTTTTTAAAGATTTTATTTATTTATTTATTTAACAGAAGGAGAGACAGCAAGAGAGGGAACACAAGCAGGAGGAGTGGGAGAGGGAGAAGCAGGCTTCCTGCGGAGCAGGGAGCCCGATGCGGGGCTTGATCCCAGGACCCTGGGATCATGTCCCGAGCCGAAGGCAGACACTTAACGACAGCCACCCAGGCGCCCCTTACATGATGGTTTTGAGCTCAGTGGCCTGTATTCTGACCCTTGTTCTAACCACGGGGCTTGTTTAAATGCCTGCCCCCTTGTCTGTAAGAGCCTTGAAGCCAGGAGTGGGGTTTCCAGGCCTGTCACAGGCAAGGTATTCAGCAAATTCTTGAATGATTGAGTGATGCCTCCTCACGGCTTCTCCTCTTTCTGATCATCTTTCATCACCTTCTGGCCTGGCCCCCTCCCCCCACTCAACCTTAGCCTGGGATGTTGGCATCATGTCCTCCAGGACACTGACCTCCAGGTCTCTGACCCCTGTGCATGGAGACCTGCCCTGCCCCTTTCTGTTCCTATAGTACCATGAGCATGCTCAGTCACAGCAGGTCAGCTCTCTTGAAATCACTTGTATGTCTGTCCCCTTCACTGAAATGTAAGCTCCTCAATGGCCAGGCTATGTTCCATTCACTTGTGGGTTCCAGATCAATTTTCCATGAACAATAACTGCAGAGACTGGATTTAGGAGAGTGCTTCTGAGTTTCTAGGAAACTCACCTAAAGTGACATCAGAAAGCTAGCAGGAATGGATGGACACCAAAGTTGACAAAGAGGCAGAATGGGTAGGGTCGAGGAAAGTGCACTTTATTTTGATGAGTATTTAGTTAGGGACTGTGAGAAATAAGAAAGATTTGCCCCAGTCGTTAGGGAGTTTATAGTCTTACTGGGAAGACAAACATAAAGGAGAAGAGTATAACCAAATGCCCCCTAACTGTGGTGAAACAGTAGGTGTGACAGGACGTCAGAAAGGAGAGCATGTAGGGTGAGAGAGAAATGGGCTTGAATGGCCCCCCTAGGAGTGGTCAGACCCTGTGAGGCCTCCAGGGGACTTGCAGAGCCCTGCCGATCCCAGTGCATAGGGGACAAGCTATTCTGGATACTGGCCTTCCATGAGCTCGGGGGATTATTTCTCCCCGAGGCCTCTGGGGCAGGGTGATTCAGGGGACTGTTTGGGCTGTGGCTCTGCATTCTGCTAGGCCTCACAGGGTCTGGGCTGGTCAGGACAGCTTCTGGGAGGTAAAGGGGGGTGTTAGGTCGGCCCTGCGAGTTCCTAAGCCAGATTAAGGATTTATTGTTGTTGTTTAGTGTATATGAGTTTTAAGGGCTGATTACTGAATAAAAGCAGAGGCATTGGTCTGGGTCAAAATTAGTCCTCCAGGTTTTGACTGAAATCATTTGAGCTTCAAGGGTCTTCCAGCCTGAAGGCAGCCTTCTTGGGGTTCCACGGGACTGAACAGGGGATGGTTCACATTCTTTACTAGAAGAGCACATTAGATTTTCCTGCAGAGATTTTCTAGTAGGCCAGAGTAAAGCCCAAGTGCATATATGTGTGTATAACTATGTATGCATTATATACAACTATATTATATATTATATTATGTATATAACTATAATATACTACATATACAACTTATTTATACTTATATGTAATATATAACATATGTAGTATATCATATACAGTTGACCCTTGAACAATATGGGGTTAGGGGAACTGATCCCCTGCACAGTTGAAAATCTGTGTATAAGTTTTGACTCCCTCAAAAACTTAACTAATAGTCTACTGTTGACCAAAAGCCTTATTGATGATATAAACAGTTGATCAACACATATTTTGTATGTTATATGTATCATATACTGTGTTCTTAGAATAAAGTAAGCTAGAGAAAAGAAAATGTTATTAAGAAAATCATAAGGAAGAGAAAATACGTTTCCGGAAAAAAATCTACATATAGGTGGACCTGGGCAGTTCAAACCTGTGTTGTTCAAGAGTCAACCGTATAGGGGCGCCTGGGTGGCTTAGTCGTTAGGCGTCTGCCTTCCGCTCGGGTCATGGTCCCGGGGTCCTGGGATTGAGCCCCGCATCGGGCTCCCTGCTCTGTGGGAGGCCTGCTTCTCCCTCTCCCACTCCCCCTGCTTGTGTTCCCTCTCTCGCTGTCTCTGTCAAATAAATAAATAAAATCTTAAAAAAAAAAAAGTCACCTGTATATTGTGACACACATACACACACCCCCACTCCAGGTGGTCCTGGCGCACAACCAGGTGCTAGAACACTGTCCTCATCTGATGCAGGTGCATACCTACGACTGAGGCCTGCATTGCAGGAGCATAGGCTAGGATGTTGGCATGTTTTGCTACCTCCCTGGGGGGAAAGTGTTAGCCATCTTCCTCCTTGATGCATAGGAAAAATTTCAGTTTTCCTTCCAGAATACAACTAAAGACCTGTTATCAGAGCTCCAAGAGTCACCAAGAGCTACACAGGTACTTGAAAAAGCCAAAGTCTTCTGGGCCAGAAATCCCCAGTTCTGTCTGTGCCTCATGATGGGAGGGCATTTTCCACACCTTTCATCAGTCTGAATCTAGGGTCCCCAAAGTGGCAACAGGGCATGTAAGAAGGAAGTTGGAAAAAAAATGTCTCATTTCAGGGCCAACAATCATGTTGTCACCTCCTATGGGGCTTTTGGGAAAGTGGGTGGGGACGGGATGGAGTGGGGTGGGAGGCTGATACTAAGAACAGAGCCATTATCCCCACTTAGGACTGGCTACTCTCTGCCTTGGTCAGGGGGGTCCATTTTAGCTCAGGAGGACTCACCTAAGGCACCCAGGGGTCTCTGCAAAGATTTCTGTCACACTTGCTAGAGGGTCACAAAGAAACAGCCTCCTAGTTCCCTTATCTCATCCTGATAGGGAGGGCAGGATTTCATTTTCCTTTCCTAGATTTGGCCCTCTAAATACAACTAAATTATGGCCAGCAGGTGGCACCCAGGTCCTGAGCAAAGCCTCCTCTAAACATTTTCCCCCCATCCCCAAATCCTCCTCTCCCTAGCTCAATTTAGAAAAAGAGAGCCCCAACTTTGATCTGGTCCCCCGAAGAGGAAGCCTGGTTCTGTCAAAAGCTCGTGGTATCAGGGCACGGGGGTGGTCGAATGGAGTGCTTTGTTCTGACCCGGATGTCCTCTAAGAACTGGACCAGCTGGAGTGGCCTGGAACATTGAGTCTAAGATCCTGGACTAAACTACACCAACCTCCCTATGCCTCAAAGCTACACATTAAACTCATCAACTGGTCCCACTTCTGATGACTTTTTGTATTGGGTGTTAACTCAGACCTAGACTTGAACTGGACCGGATTCTGGGGGCAAAGATATATAAAGCCTTTACCCAATCATCTGGCTCTGTGTGGTCCAATTGCCTCCAATTACAGCAGAGAAACGGTCTGAGAAAACTCTTTAAGTTAACACACCTGTTACCAAGGGTTGCTTTCCCTCTTCTGAGAGAATGGTAGGCAACCACACCAGGGGTCAGGCTCTGTTCCAAAAGCTAACATAGCGGGTCTTCCCTGTCCCTTTGTTTCTACCATCATCTTTGGCACGTGGTGACTGTCAAGGGAAATGGCCCCTGATTGGGCTGTGCCGCGTCACCCGCCGAGTCAGCTGGAAACCCCATTCTAGGCTCAGACAGAATGTGGCCTTGAAAAAAGTCTGCTCTTCAGGACCTTGACTCCGGCTACCAGGTCTGGAGTCATGGGAAAGACAAGTTGAGGAGGTTTAATCTGGTGATTTTGTTAAATCATTTCCTATGCTAGGACCATAAGGTTCAGGGTGCATTTACTGGCGGTGGGAAAGGCAGTTATAGCTCTCATCAGGAGACGTGAAGCTGCTGGCCATTCCATGGTCTAAGGCCTTGGAAGCGGTCAAGACTAAATTGCAGTCTCCCGTGGTCAGAAGAGTTTCCAGAAACCATCCAATTCCTTCCCAGATACCTAGGACGACATTAGCTCTAGGTATTTATATTCCTAAATCATTGATAAGTCTGTATAACTCTGAAAGCTCACATTGCGATATTTAATAACGGCATCACAAGCCTAAATCTGATTTTGGCTTTTTGTTTTCAAGTCTTCAGGGGGAATCCATCTTCCACCAATGTGTCTTGAAGAGAATTCAGGGGTCCCCAGTTCTTTGGTCCCTAGGAGAACTCCCTGCAGTTCCCAGGACTCTACCCTCTGTCTAGCACAGCTATGAAAGACTAGGTCTTTCAGTTCTGCAGTGGGTACTGGGCAGGCCTTCAGCAGCCTCCAAAAAGGTGTTGCTTTAAGAATACTGATCTCCAGGCAGAACACTGGGATTCAAATCCTGGCTCTAACATTTCCTAGCAGTTTGGCTTTGGGCCTCAGTTTCCTCATATATAAAAAGGGGGCAGTTCCCACTTCACAGGGCCTTTATGAGGATTAAGTGAACCACATATACCGAGCACTGAGCAGAGCCTAGCACACAGTACATTTTCAGTAAGTGTTATCAGCGTCACTGGGGCAGACAGTGAGCATCCAAGGGCCCTTGTTTGAGAAGGCAGGTGCCCAACATATATCCAGCTTCAGGACTCCAAGCCCATGGAAGGCCAGTCCAGGAGGGAGACAGACTACAGAACTCTGCCCTTTCTGCCTGGGGCAGCCATCTGGGCTTCCTGAAGCTGGGCCTCTGACCACAATCCCTCCCCAACTCCAGATTTTTCCAACTATTGGGCTTTGTAGATGCAATCCTACCGGCCAGGAGAACTGGAACAGGCGCTGTGGGATCAGAGGACGACTCTGAGGAGTCTGCCAAAACGTTTCCCACTCCTGATATAGGGCTATGCCCATTGTCACTGGGCTAACCCTTCCTGCCCAGGCCCAGGGGGGCTGAAGTCACCTGTTTGGAAAATCTGCAAAATTGCTACCCCTTTTGCCCTTGGGTCACACATCCAGGTTATTCTGGGGTTGCATGGAGGCAATATGTGCAGGCAGGCATGAAGGGTTTTATGGGGCTGGAGGGGCCCTGCCGGCGGGTCACAAAGCCCTGGCAGGCCCAGCCAATCACCTTCTTCTCACGGTGGGGCAAGGACCGGACTCACAGGGAGGCTCAGCCTCTCAAAGCTGAATTAGTCAAAGGTAGAGAGGGGGCATGTGGAATAGTTCCAGGGCCAGTGGGGAACCAGCACATGCCCACTCAGGCAGATCCAGGCCAGGGATCTGGATGGTGTTGGTTCAGGTAGGGACTGGAGCTTCTCCAGGATTCTGTTCTCACAACAATTTTAGGTCATGTGGCTATTCTTTAAGGTCCCGAACCCCGCTAAGGTCCCAGCTACTAGGGTCCGGGACCTGTCCTGCTGAACAATGATCTCAGCTCTTAAAGAGGCATTCCCAGGTTAGTCTAGGTAATGCTGCCATACGCCCCGTAGCTGCTGGTCAGCCCCCTTCTCGCTGGCCTGCTCTGGAGGGGTGGGCGGGCTGCTGGCCCATGGGTGGCTAGCCTGAGGACAGACAGGGAGCAAGGGCTTCAGCGGCTGCTGGGACGTGTTGAGGAAAGAACATTTGTTTCTGCGGCCCCAGTGCACCTGATGTCTCCTTAATGATCCTTCATGCTTCAAAGCGAGCATTAGGAGAAGGGAAAAGAAATTTCAAAGGTTTTCTTCTTTGGGTTTCTTTTTCCAAGTTACTGCAATGTTGTCTTAATCTCAGTCACCAAGTATTTAGTGACCACTGACATAAGGTGCTAAACACTTTGTGAGGCACCATGAGGACAAGGATCATTTTAAGACATGGATCTTGTCCTTAAGGAGCCTTTGTTTGAAGAAATAAGAGCAATTCATAAGACCACAAGGGATCCCACAAACCAGAACATACGAAGGGCTTAACAGTGAAAGTACATTTGGCTTTTAAGTGCTCTAAGAGAGTGCAAAGGACGAGTGTGGGCTCAGCTGGATAATTTCTGGGGGCAGGTGGCACCTAACTTGGGCCTTTAAAGATGACAGGATATCAGAAAGCAGGGAAGAGAAAATGGGAAATTAGAGACATGGGAAAGAAGTTTGTTGTTACTTTTATTTTTTAAAATGAGCCAAAGACCAGTGATTGAATTTTAGAGGAATCTTAGGGGATGTGATTAAGAGAGGAGGTAGGCGAGGTAGGTAATGTGTCAGGAGCGAAGGGAGGGACTGGTTTCAAGGAGGAGGTTATCTGCCCCGTTTAATGAAGTTACCAGACCTCTGATGGAGAAATGGTCATTAGCTTGTGCAAGAAGAAATGATGAAAGTCTGAGTCATCTTGCTGGAGGCTGGAGACAGAAGCTAGACCTGAAGACAGTTATGGAGTCCCAGATCATTTGCCTAAGAGGATGCTGAGCGGGGAAGTCAGGAGTTTGTCATCCAGGGCATTTGTGTCTGCGGCCACGGCAGGTGGAGTAGCAAGCGACTTGCCTGCAAGGTGGGGACACCGTGCTGCTCTTAGTAAAAGCTGGAAGCCGTAAACAAGATTTAACGTAGGCTTGTGCTCCTCATCTTCAACATCCCACCCTTCCTCCTTCAGAATCCATATCCTGTTCTTAAGTTCTAGATCTTATCTGTCTAAGGAGACTCACAAGTGCAACCTCATGGTCTTTCTAAAGCTTCTTACAACACTGTGTCATGAATGAAAAGAAAGAATGGGAAAAATTTTAGATATAATAAAGTCTTAACTAAGTTGAACGTTTGGAAAATATTTTAAGTATCCATTTGCCATTGTGTGTAACTGTAGTTAATCAGAACCACTTTGATCTTCAGTTTTGTTGAATATCTTGTTGAAAAGTCCCCTATTAAAATGGTGGGGTGGAATGCACAAAATTTATTGCTAAGGACTTCCCAGAGCCTCTGATTCACTCACTTGCTTATCGCCATTTATGGAGTGTGTATTCTAGGCACTGAGCCAGGTGCAGGGTCTATAGGAAGGAATGGGACCTGGTCAGGGCCCTCGAGGCGTTCACGGACCAGGGTCGGAGCTCGGCCAGTGAACAAATAACCAAAGGGCTGCGCATTATGCTACCACCCCGCAGGCAGGAAGGCTTGCTGTTGGAGCACCCTGCTTCCTGGGCCAGGGACGGCTTTGTAGAGGAAGCATAGTTTGATGTGGGCCTTGAAGGAGAAGGTCATCAAACAGAGCGTTAAGAGGAGAGAAGAATGGACTGGGAAGAGGGAGAGGATTACAAATAGTTCATCCCAGAATGCACGCTGGGAGCAGGAGATGAGGTTAAAAAGGTATACAGAAGCCACACAGCAGGAGCTCTGTAAAGAGGTTAGGGGGTATTTCATCCTGGGGGAAACTCATCAAGGGATTTTTTTTTTTTTCTTCCTGGATACAATATATTTATAATAATACAAATATATAACAATACTAGAGTTAAGAAACTGAGCATAATTTCCAAATCAAAATTACAGCAAATGAAGTTACAGTGATTTAGAAGCTGCATTTAAATTTATAATTCTTGAGGCTTTATTTTATATTATCTTTTCTAGTAAAAATTGAAGAAATTCCCAAGTGCTGCTTTGCAGAAATCAGTGCCCTCCAAATTTTTGGAAACTCTTTATTTTGAAATAATTTTAGACTCACAATTGCAAAATAGGACAAAGAATTCCCATGTATCCTCATCCAGCTTCCCCAATAACATCTTACATAACAATTGTGAAGGCCAAGAAGTTGACATTGGTACATTATTAACTAAGCTACAGACATTATTTGGATTTAATCAGTTTTTACATGCACTTTTTTTTTGGTGTACAGTCTATGAAATTTTATCACATGTGTAGATTCATATAATTACCACCCTACTAGGATGCAGAATTGTTCTATAACCTCGAGGAAACTCCCCTGTGCGCCCCTCTATAGCCACGCCTTGTCCCCAACTCTAAGCCCTGGCAAGCACAGATCTGTTTTCCATTGCTGTAATTTTGTAATTTTGAGAATGCTATTTAAATGGAATTATATAGTAACCTTTTGATATTAGCTTTTCTCTCACTTAGCATAATGCCTTTGGTTCTATCAAGTTGTTGCACAGATTAATGATCCTTTTTTGTTGCTGAGTAGTATTCCCAAAACAACGGTGCACATATAGCTATACCAGAGTTTATCCATTCACCCACTGAAGGATATCTGGGTGTTTCCAGTTTTTGGTGATTACAAAAAATCCTATGAGAACTTTCCTCAGTCTTCTCTTGCTTTGTCCATGAAGGTCTGGCTCTGGGAGAGATCTCTCCATATTTTTCTGTCCTCTGGAACTACAAAGCTAGTTGAGGTTTGTAGTTGGGAGGCCCGGGCATTAGGTTCAGGGGAGAGGCTAAGACAGAGGTTCACAAGCAACTCTTTGGGGACTGACTGTTCCCCAAATTATGGGTTTGTTCAACCTAAACCTAAGTCTGCCCCCGTAGGCCAGATTCTTGCATCTTACATGCATTCACTCTATAACCCAAATTTGTGAACTTATTTTATTATGGCACAATTTTATCATGGATAATATAGAATTATAGCAGTCAATTTGGGGAGCCTTCAATATGAAAATTGAGACGTGCTTTAGAACAAAAAGGGGACAAAGTTTCAAACGTTCCATTGTTTGCAGGATTATTGGGGCTGAATCCATTAAGATTCAAAATGGCCTGTCTAAATTTCTACCCAAACTTGCACAATACCCTCTTAAAACTTTTTGACTAAAATAGTCAAAAGCATAATAGAGAAAGGACTCATCATACCTTGAACAGTCCTTGTAACACCCTTACCCTTCAGTCAAAAAACACAGTGGGTGGGGATATAGATATACTCAGGACCTTGGGGCCATAAACAGAATAGTCATTCTCTGACCAGAACTAAATACTCTTTTTAAAATTTTTTAAAAGATTTTATTTATTTATTTTAGAGAGAGAGACAGCACAAGCAGGAGGGGCAGAGAGAGAGAGAGAATCTCAAGTAGACTCCACGCCAAGTGCAGAGCCCGATATGGGGCTCGATCCCAGACCTGAGCCGAAGACCTGAGATCATGACCTGAGCCAAAACCAAGAGTTGGATGCTTAACTGACTGTGCCACCCGGGCACCCCTCTTTATTTATTTATTTTTTAAGATTTATTTATTTATTTATTTGAGAGAAAGAGAGAGCGTGGGGGGGGGGGAGCAGAGGGAGAGGGACAAGCAGACTCCATGCTGAGTGCAGAGCCTGATGCAGGGCTCAATTCCAGGACACTGAGATCATGACCTGAGCCGAAATCAAGAGTGGGATGCTTAACTGACTGAGCCACCCAGGTGTCCCCAGAACAAATACTCTTTTATCTCTAGTGCCTCCCAAGGTTGCATATTTTACAGTTGCAGATATATGTTCTGCTTTCTTAGTGCTCCTTTAGATCCAAAGAGTCAACATTTGTTTGCTTTCTTCTGGGAAAATCAACAAAATATCTGGACTACTAAGCCCTAAAGATTTCCTGAGGCCTCACCTACTTTTCACAAGACCTCAACCACAACCTCAAGGACCTTAAATTACTGCCTGATTCTTCATGTGGATGACCGTGGGTTGTGTTCTAAAGAGACGTACTCTAAGACCGATTCCAGTGATCTACTGTTTTCTTTCAGTGTTTTCAAAGAGAAGTTATAATGTGGTCAAAGTAAAGTTCGTTGCCCAGGACATGATTTATCCCAAGCAGGTA
Organism: Mirounga angustirostris; assembly: GCF_029215605.1. Lineage (NCBI taxonomy): Eukaryota > Metazoa > Chordata > Mammalia > Carnivora > Phocidae > Mirounga > Mirounga angustirostris. Next base: position 21,303,323 of record NW_026991718.1, on the reverse strand, counting down.
AATCCTATACTTTCGACAGACTGTAGGCCATTCACAACTTTGAACATTTCTAAATCATCACACTTACAAGTTAACCAAGTCCTCAGTATGCAGACCTCTTTCTTAGGAATCTAAACATGAAGAGGTCTTTTGTGAATTAAATTAGCCCTTTAACATCTTCCCACTCTGGGCTTACCTAATTATCATAAACCTCTCTATCTATTTGTACATGTGAGGTCTGGACAAACCTTTGGTGTTATGACTCAACCTCATGGGAATCATCAGACATCAACAGTCTACGGCAGTGTCTCTTCTCCTGTGGCAAAGCCTACTCACCTGTCCTAAGAGCAACAGCCCAGCAGCTAGGCTAGTGGATGCTTCTGCACACTTGGTTCTAGAAAGGTCTCCTTTACATTTGATGGTCCGTCATATGGTATACAGTATTTGTAGCTCACTGAAAATACACAACATTTCTCAGTAAGTAGGCTTAGCACCATTGAAATCCTATTACTTTCTCCCTCACATATTTTTCTATTCATTGCACTAATACTTTGAATCCTGCTATCCTACTTCTAGATGTCATGTTTTCAATGAGCTGCTTTTGGCCCAACGGCTTCTGTTCTAGGAAAAAGAGATCGTTAGATCATTCAAGAAGGAGAAAAACTGGGCCTAGATTTAAGAACCAAAACCCTAGCCACTCAAGGGCACTCAGGATTGCTTTCTTTTCTCCTCAAGCCTTTTCAGTTCATGCTTTACAAGAGGCCTGGAAAGTAGGGCAAATCGTACCGAAGGTGGAACTGACAGACGCTGCTGCAGGCCACGCTGTGGGATGCGAGAGAGAGAGAGAGAGAGAGAGAGAGAGATAGAGGCAGGCCCAGGACGACCCCCTCCACTTTCTTGCCACAGCACGGGAAGGATGGAGGAAAGTATAGGAGGAGCAGGTTTGAGGATGGGGGGGAAGACCAGGAGCTCACTTAATATCATACATGGACACTGTGAAGAATATGAAGAATATGTAAGGGTATTAGGAAACGTATTTAATGGGGCATAATATTTCATGTTTAATTAAATCAATCTTCAGTAGTTGGACATTTTTGATATTGAAATAGTGCTAAAATTAATATCTTTGAACATTCAAGTTTTGTCTAAATGTAATACCACCCTGTGGGGAGGGAATTAATTACTATGGCAAAGGGTATGGCATATTTTAAAGCCTAACAGCTTTCCAAAAAGATGATACCTTTTATTTTTCCTCCAGAAGTTTCAGAACTCATTTCAACACACTCTCACCAATATGGAATGTCAGTATTTTTAAAAATGTGTTGATTTAGGGGCGCCTGGGTGGCTCAGTCATTAAGCATCTGCCTTCAGCTCAGGTCATGGTATCAGGTCATGATCCCAGGGTCCTGGGATCGAGCCCCACATTGGGGCCTGCTTCTCCCTTTCACACTCTCCCTGCTTGTGCTCCTGCTCTCGCTATCTCTCTTTCTGTCAAATACATAAAATAAATAAATAAATAAAATCTTTTAAAAAAATGTGTTGATTTAATAAAAAACTTTTTTGTTTTTTTAAAAAACATTGCTTTGATTACTAGTGAAGGAGAACATTTCTACATTTATTGCCCATATAAATGTATTCGTCTGTGAACTGTTTGGGCTGTAGAGTTTGAGGAACCCACAAGTCATCCATGTGGTCTAAAAAACATTTGGAAATTCTGATCGTAAATTCTCACTATTCACACCTTTACTGAAGGTCTAGGGTCCTGAGATGGATTTATATTGGCCCCAGACATAGTTACTTTTTTGGTAAATGCCTGATATTCCATGTAATTTATTTTGAGCATGAGATACTAGAAAATGTCCTTATAGGAAGGTTTTGAAGATTCACTTAAGGAAATTATAAAATGAAAAAAAAAATACTGTTGCTACACTGCACTTATATGCTAAAATGTATTTTGATTTGGAAAAAGTGGAAGTTTGGTAACAATGGAGAAAATGCACATCACCAGGGAACAGGAACCAAGAGAAAGCTAGACATTACCCAAGATATGGGCCCCTCATATTTTTGCCTAGTGTTTTGGGAAAGAGGTTAAGAAAGGGAAAATGACTTATGGTTTCCCAAGATTCTGCTGAAAGTACGAGAAAGAGAGAATTAAGTGCACACTTTAACTGCACCTCCAAAATAGGCAGCCTTATGGTGTATTTCCTAAGGAATATATTGGCATGTTTAGCCATGAGGTCAGGCAGCATGGTACTCCAAAAAAGACTCTAAAGAACCCAGCTCCAGCCCTGCCTCCCATGATCTTCTGGGCAAAGGTGGCCTCTCTAGGCCTTGGTTTCTTCTTGTGAAACAGAAATGCCTCTTAGACATCACTCACTATGTGAATGGCTCGTGGGCACCCAAAACACAGATGCTCTGAACAGACAATTCAGGGAAGAAGTACAAATGGCTAGCAGGTGTGAAATAGGAAAAATGTTCAACTTTATGAATGATTTTTAAGTAGCTATGTTGCTGACGGGCACGAAGGTTAAGGCTAACCTAAGTGGGTCACTCACACAGAACCTTTATAGTTATAGCTATTGGTGAGAGGTGGGTAACGTAATTCTGACAGAATTTTTAAGTCTTTGACATTGAGCCAGGAAGAATGTAATTCGGTAGGGAGAGGAGATTGGAGACTATTACACCGTTAAATACAGTAAGTTGTGAGTGGGATCTATCTTGTGCGCATCTTACGAGGCAGCATTCCACAGTTGGGAAAAGCGAGGGGCCCGGGTAGAGGGCCCCGAGCTGGGCCTTTGGCAGCAGTGACTGGCCAGGCTATCATGATCCTGGCTTTAGCTGGATTTGTAGTAGGCGCTTCATAAATTTTAGTTTCTCTTTCTTTCTTTTTCCTCGTGGTGGTAATAACTGACAGCAGCTCCAAACCGCGCCCTATAAGGAAAGCTCACAGAGAATTTGGGTTCCTTCAGATAGCGCTTCTCACGTTTTAGGTGTCACCTCTCTGGAGGTCAGGGAAAGGTCCTGAAGGGACCACACCAAAATAGAATTCTTATCATTTCCTTCCTGGAACCAGATTTCTGGAATTTTCTTTTTTTTTTTTTTAGAGGGGTCATGGTATGGTGCTGAGATTTGGCCTATGTCCCTACACTAAGCACAAGGCTTGCTTGGATTCATCATTCACTCATTTGTTCACACGTGAATACTGAAGCACCTACTTTGTACAGAGCGATGACTGGGCCAGAGGAATTCTTCTCTCATCCACGGGTGGCTCCTTGTTTAATGAGTAGGACTGTACATAGTAGCCAACTGCTGACTAGTTAATAACCATTTCAAAGGGTAGTGATGTCTAGGGATAATTCACTCCTTCGATCACCTCCCCAGGAAATTGCGGCATGTCCCCGAAGCAGCTTAATATGATGGAAACAGCCCCTGAATCTACGGATACTGTTTTGTCAGGCTTCTCTCTGTTACAGATTATGAAGTGGGCTGGTGAGGCTACCCTACTTGGGGTACATCAGGTAAGAGTGAGGTGTGAGGATATGGGAGGGCGGTCTCAAAAGAGGCCAGATGCCAGGTGCACCTCAATTCCAAATAAGCCAGGATGGAGTTGAATTAGGACTAAGGTGGGAACAGAGGATGACTTCATGGTGGCAGAGTGGGGTGCATGCTCGCCAGAGGCCTCACGGGTCCCTGCAGTGCTTGTCAAGATGAGGACCCACACGGGCTGCCTCGGGCCACAGGATGCCCCACAAACCCACGTGTCCAGGCAGCCATGGAGAAGGGGGGAGGGCCGGCCCTCTGACCCCCCACGCTTTTCTGACCAGAGGGGTCAGAAAAATGAAGTACAAACTTGGAGCTACCTTGAGACATGAGGTCACACCCAACTGGCTAAGGGGCTGGACTGTCCTTGAAGACGTCCTTGAGCTGTTCTACCAGCCTGCACCTCCTACTTGCAGACTCCCGTCATGTGAGAAAAATGCCCCTATCATTTGTCTAAACCACTGTTAGTTTGGATTGGGGTTTGCTGTCAACTAACACTGCTAGTCGTCCTTCGAGTTTACTTGTATCAAAACACAACCCCAACCGATAAAGACATGGAAGGACGTTTATAATATATCAAGTGAAGGGAAGATGTTTCGGAGCAGAAATACATCAGTAGGCATAGAAGAATAATGTGAGGATACGTGTTCTAAAATACAAGCGTGGTTCTACCTGACAGTAGGGTCATAGGGGATTTTTATTTTCTTCAGGTTTATCTGGACTTTCTAAATTTTTTACAATGAACATGTATAACTTTTGTGACAAGAAAAAACTCAATTAAAAATATTTTTTAAAAACAGGGAGAGAAGTATGGAAGAAAGCTGTGGTCAGCCAGCAAGAAGTCCTTTTTTTTTTTTTTTTTAGATTTTTTTTTTAACTTGACAGAGAGAGAGACAGCGAGAGAGGGAATATAAGCAGGGGGAGTGGGAGAGGGAGAAGCAGGCTTCCTGCCGAGCAGGGAGTCCAATGCCGGGCTCGATCCCAGGACCCTGGGATCATGACCTGAGTTGAAGGCAGATGCTTAACGACTGAGCCACCCAGGCGCCCCTTGTCAAGAGCTTCTTGCTGGGGGCGCCTGGGTGGCTCAGTCGGTTAAGTGTCTGCCTTCAGCTCAGGTCATGATCCTAGGGTCGTGGAGTCCTGGGGTCCTGAGATGGAGCCCTGAGTCAGGCTCTCTGCTCAGCGGGAGCCTGCTTCTCCCTGTCCCTGCAGCTCCCCCTGCTTGTGTTCTCTGTCAAATAAATCAATAAAATCTTTAGGGAAAAAAAAAAAGAAGCTCTTGACAATAGTTGCCAAAAGAACCACTTAAAGGCTCCTGTGGCTCTTTGTCTGGGTGGTTCAGACTTCTTTGAAGTGGTTCAAGCCCTTCCTTGCTAGTTTGTCTGGTTTTAAAAGGTCTGGCCCCAGCAGCGGGGCACAGCCTCCAGGGATGGCCTCCTGGCCACAAGGGGCTCCGGGCTCTTCCCAGCTCCTGTCTCCTCTCCACTGTGGGCCTTGCTTCCCATCTTTCCCCCTCCGTCGCTCATTTCGTGCTTTCTCATAAGCTTCTTGGCAGAATCAAATGAGATAACCTACCTGGAAGTCTTCATCCATTACAAACTGTAACAAAGGGTAAGGTATTTTCCTTTGTACTTCATATTTATACTTTGCTCTTCCTCCCTCATTTCCCTCCCTGTTTTAAAATCTTTCACTCTTCTCCTTCCTTCTTCCATTCCCCCTCCTGCCTCCTCCGGCCATGGCATACCAGGGGCATGATGGGCCTCCATGGCCCTGGACCTGTGCTTCGGTCACATTCCACATGACCCTGCACTGTTTATCTGTTCACGGGCCTCTTGCCCTTGCCCAAGCAGTGAGCTCCCTGAGCAGCCACCATGCCTTTCGACCCTCAAGAACCTTTCATAACACCCGACTCACAGTACACTCCTGGTGCCTGATACCGCGAAGGATAAAGCACAATATTGACGCAGACACACACACTTATGTGTAAAATCAGCCCTGCATATAAATGAGTGGAAATGTGTTACTTGCATCCTAAAAATTAAGGTCTTGTAGAACCTTTATATTTATGAACCAATAACTGAGAATTGGCAGAAAGATTAGTAGGTTGGAAAAACAAATTTTTTTTAAGAGAGGGAGAGAGGTGGGGGGAGGGGCAGAGGGAGAGAGAATCTTAAGCACGCTCCCTGCCCAGCACAGAGCCTGACGCAGGGCTGGATCTCATTACCCTGAGATCATGACCTGAGCAAAATCAAGAGTCAGATGCTTAACTGACTGAGCCACCCAGGCACCCCTGAAAAACGAATATGTTCTTCCAAACTGCAGTTTAAAACTATTGGGGAATGGGAACATTAATAATAATAATGTGGAAACAAACGTTTTAACAGTAAAATATTAGAACTAAGTTATATTTTAAATCTGTATTATCCACGAAAAAGCTTTTAAAAAAAAGTCTGCGAGGATCTGTGAAATGCTGTATTTAAAGTGCATGACGATGGAACCTAATCCTGCCTCTCCTACTTTGGCCAAGTTGTCAAATCATTGATTTTTCTCATCCCCCTTGTTCCCTTCCATTTTATTGACCTCATCCTGGGCCAGATTGTTGTCATTCTGTGACCGAACAGTATTCCTCCTCTTAGTCTCCTTTCAACTTTGTTGCCTCTCACTGTGCTGCTTTAATCTGACCCCGCCCCAAGCTCCAGTGGCCCTTATATCTATGCAGATCCTATAGGATAAAGACCAAATGTCTTGGCCTGGTATTCATAATTTCACTCCACACCACCCCCGTTCTTTTCTTTGACTTCTCCATCCTTTAAGCCCTCAGCTTCGGATTATTGTTCTCCTTCTTCTAGTCTTCCTAATATTGACTCCCTCCCTGCCCTGACTTGTTCCTGAATGCCCTCCTTTTAAGGTAGAACTCCTACCCCACCATTTCCAGGAGTACTGGCTGATGGAGTCAGGATCCCAAACTGTTGTGACCGGCCATGGCAAGAGGCTAAACCACTCAAAAGAAATACACATGAGGTTCTGCACTTGGATCTTAAAAACCAAATGGAAGGAAGAGATGTGGCAGAAGACATAAGGGTTTGCAGCGGAGTGTGCAAAGTACAGAAGGCTTTTAGACGGATAGGAGCTTGACATAGTTATCTTTGTGATAGAGCTGACAGAGGCTGGGGAAGGGGTTACCACTGACTGAGCCCTTGGCATGCACCTGCCCTTCTTGTGCATTTTATTGATCTCATCTGCTCTTCACAATTCGGGGAGGTCTCATTAGCCCCATTTTACAGGCTTTATGTCTATTTCTTTGCAGACTACCGTTAAAGCAACCCCTGGTTCAATGTCTTCCCATTGCCCCTCATTAAACTCCTTGTGCCTGGCACCTGCCTGCCTTTCCAGCCTCACCCCCCATCACCTCTCCCCCCTCCCACTGCATGCTCCAGCTATAAGACACCATACCAGCGGGGTCAAACTTGGGAGCTTTTTGTTCATACCGTTTTCTTTGGAAATGCCTGCACTTTCTTGCCACTGATCTTCACCTGGAAAATGCCCACCTAATCTCAAGATTCATCTCAAGTGTCACCTCACCTGAAAGGTTTTCCCTGATTCCTACCCTCCTTCTACTGGTCTGGGTTAGGTTGGCCTTCTAGGTATTTCTGTAATACTGCGTGGGCATACATCTAGTGCAGACAGTACTTACCATATTTATTTCTTCTACTTCTCTATGAGCTTCCTGAGGGCTGGCATTAAGTCTTTGCATCCTTAACGTCTAGTATGGTGCCCAGCACATGCTATGTTCTCAGATATTAGCAGAACAGAACTGGGGCTCAGAGAATTTAAGTAACTTGCCCAAAGTAATACAGCTGGTTAGAACTGGTTTGAAGCCAGATGACTGATTATAAAGTCCTTCTAAGGGGCACCTGGGTTGCTCAGTCGTTAAGCATCTGCCTTTGGCTCAGGTCGTAATCCCAGGGTCCTGGGATCGAGCCCCACATCGGGCTCCTTGCTCAGTGGGAAGCCTGCTTCTCCCTCTCCCACTCCCCCTGCTTGTGTCCCCTCTCTCACTGTGTCTCTCTCTGTCAAATAAATAAAATCTTAAAAAAAAAAAAAAGTCCTTCTAGGATGAGGAAGGTGACAATATTCTCCCTTGGAATAGTGAATTCAGTTCATGGGTAGCATGCCTTTAGAATAACAAAGTGACTATAATGGTGAATGTAGTGAATATACTCCCACTAGGTCTTGTGAGGATCTGCTGGAGAACTGGGGGTTTAATCTAGAGATGGAAGAAAAACAGTGTGACCCAAGAACTATCTTTAATTACTTGAAGGGCTATGAATGGAAGAGTAAGGATTAGACTTCTTCTCTGTGGTCACAAGGGGTAAAACTGTGATCCAAGTGTTGAAGGTACAGAAAGACAAATTTTGATCCATTGAAGAAAAACTTTCCCAGCAGGGCTAAAGGCAGCAAGCCTATCCCAGGAAGAGGTGAGGTCCCATCATGGCAAGTTTTTAAGCTGGGTGACACCCCGTGGGGATGTTCTAGTAGCGGCAAGAACCAGCGTGAAGGCTGAGTTAGGTGAGCTTTTATTTTTAAGGTGACCTCTTCAGGTCTCTTCCATTAGATGCTGATTCTATTACTCTGTTTTCTTTGCCCTCCCTAGCCCTTGGCAATCCCTTACTCCTCTATATTCAGTGAATTTTATGAGTTTACATAGCTCATTTGGTGGTTAAGTATATATGTAGTCTGCTGCATAATATTTAAATTACCAATCCTTTATATTGCCATTTAATCTTTCCCTAACATATTCCCAAATAGATACATGCCTCGAAGTCAGGGAGCACATATCACGTATTATAGGTCTTTGGTCCCACATATCTATACTTGTTCAAAATAGAATAAAAATGTTTTAAATGCTCACTTTGCAACTTGACTTTAATTTGTCTGTTAAAAGGCTTATCTTTTATCTCCTGAAAATTCCCTGGAAAGTAAGAATTAATTCTTCATTAGATACTTTTCCTCCCAGTATTTTGCTATTCCTTTTAAGATCCTAAAAAGGAAACACTGGCGGGGGCAGTCTCTGCTAGTTAAGGAAACTCCTGTCTTTTAATGTCTCATCTGCTTCCTATGGCTGCCCAAGGACCCGAGAGGCAGGAGCTCCTCCTTTTGGACCCACCAGGTTCCAAGAGGACCAAACACACTGATAAGGATAACAGAAGGAATAGAGGTGAGAAGCAGGCATGATTGGGCCAAGCAAACTCAAGGTCCAACACATATCACATATCAGTGGTCCCCAACCCAGGAAGGCCCAACAGTGTCTCCAGGGGAGCTTTTCTAACACACACACACACACACACACACACACCCTCTCTATAAAAAAGATGCAGGTTTGTGGGAAAGCTCCCCAAGTGGTTGCTCTCCAACCTGTTTGAGAAACACTTTTTTCTCATAACCCTATCATTAAGGAAGAGCTTTCCCTTCCTACCCCATTAATTTTTTCATTTATCTCTTTTGATCAGCATAAACTCAGATTATTTTATTCAATGGGTTATAATATATTACTATTATTTGTTTTGATGCTCACACTGTCCTGGTCTTGGCCACTGGGAGACCCATCCCATGTCTTTTTGACACATTCTCAGAATTCTTGAAGTTCCTTACTTTCTGGTGGAATAAGACATTCCAGGCTTAACTTGTACTTTCCCTGCCTTGGTCTGAAAGAAGCCATTTCTCTAAGGATTCCTGGTCCTTTTAGGGAAGAGTGAAAACCACTTTTGAAGACTTAAGCATCATATTAATATTTATGATAAAAGAGGACCACAGCAAGTCAGGAAAGGACAAGAAAGAGCCCCCTCTGTGATTATGACTAATAAGCAGGGGTCAGCAATTACGAGTCTGAGCCCTTCTTTCTTTGTAAGGAAAGTTTCACTGGAACACAGCCATACACATTCACCTATTATTATCTATGGCTGCTTTCATATTACAACAGCAGAGTTGAGTAATTTTGACTGAGACTGTATGGCTTGCAAAGTGTAAAATATTTGCTATTTGGCCCTTGCAGAAAATGTCTGCTAACAAGTATTTACATACTTTAGACAGGGTACCTATCAAGAGGAATAATGAGACTTGGAGATATTGTAAAAAGATTAGTATCTCTCTCTATGTCTCTCTAGATGTCACCAGGCAGTACCTTTATCAATGCAGAAATAAAATACAAAGTCGGAAAACTGTCATATGGTATGCTGTAGAATCTGGTTGTAAAGGCAATTATAAACATCAGGGTTGGTTATTATGGAATCTAAAAAATGATGGCTGGAAAGTGAAACTATGTTAGTGCAATTTTAACACTGTCCAATGAAGTAACACTCTGTTTAGCTGACATTGGTATTCTGGTCACTAGGACAGTATGCCTTCTAGTGGAGAGGGGAGAATTAATCAAGCTTGACCATAGTGTGGATGATACATCATTTCTTAACATTTTCCAATTCTACTTGTTCTGATTTCATGTTCACAAAGCAAGCTTTGATTACCTTTCTGATTGTCAAGTCACCATGACAGGAAACAAGTATATCCCTTCCTATATTAAATTTACTTTCTGGTACAAATGTGCCTGAGCAAGTAAGTCAGGTTTTTTTATTTTTTTTATTTTTAGGGCTCAGTGACCTTAAGGAGAACTGATCATTAAAGTCTCAGATCTAAAGACCTGAGAGGGGCGCCTGGCTGGCTCAGTTGGTGGAGCGTGCGGCTCTTGATCTTGGGAGTATAAGTTTGAGCCCCATGCTGGGTAGAGATAACTTAAAAATAAAATCTTTAAAAAAGTACCTGAAAGGCTGGATCCTGAACTGTGTCAGTTCCGTTAGAACATGGCACACAATGAAACAGTCAAATAGCCAGATCATTATTACATTTCTTTCAAAGTGGGCAGATGCAAAAGTATGCTGAAATGTTGGACAGCTCCCACCCACAAAGATTAGGGCTCCAGCCAAATCCTAGGGGTATCCTGGGAGTGTTCCTTAGAGTCAATGTTCCCAATAAATCTCTGTCTTTTGGGAGAAGCACACCTCCTACTCAGAAGAGCATGGTTCTCAAGGTGTCCATTATAGTCCTGGCTTTCCTGCCAGACATGAACTTTAAAAACCTGACCAGTGGCCAGGACCAAGCTGGGCCTATAGTAGTAGGATAAAGGGCAAGAACTGCCCTATCTCCTAAATCCAGCAAACAGAGTTGGTAAGGCAGAGAAGAAAACAGAGGGCTCACCAGGTTGGCCCTCACCAGAGGGCCAAGTCCTCAACTTGGCCATCTCACTAGCCAGGGACTCACACCCACATGCAGTGAGTGATTACAGCAGAATGTATTAACAGGAACTCAGGGGCAGAGGCAGTGTCTCATATTTGTATTTTTAATTCCAAAGCATGGCCTAAAGTAGGTGCTTAATGTTTGCTGAATGACCTGTCTTCTCTTCCCCTCAAACAACCCATTCCCAACTCACAGAATAGGTTAGTATTTTTTTAAAAAATTATCTGAGAACATTACTCAATGAAAATGAGTACAATATGACTTTAAAAATCACATTTTTTGATAAAAAGGGAATTGCAATAGCTTTTAGATGTAAATATAATAAATACAAACATATCTCATTTATTCTTCTCCCTTAACTATAGGAGGAATAAGTTTCTGATTTCCCAAACTATTGAGATTAAACAATTACTCATATCCACTTTCTCATAGGAAGTTGGCACAAAGGGATGGTGGGATGGTGGTGGTAGTGAAGGACAGGGATGGTGGGATGGTGGTAGTGAAGGACAAAGGGATGGTGGGATGGTGGTGGTAGTGAAGGACAGGGAACAAATTCTCACAGGTGTGGCCTAAGAAGGTCAAGGTTAAAGTCCAGCATGATTTATGAGAGTGAGTTATTTCAATGAGGGAAGGAGGGGAGGAACACCCACAATTTTAGTGGAATGGACAAAATACAGATACTTGTTACCTGTTTACATTTGGCCTAATTTAGAGTTTGAGAGTCTGATCTAGAAATGTAAGACAGGGAGTAGATGCCTAGAAGTTGCCAGGGCCTGCCAGAGAGATGGTTTAGGCAATCTCATGATTGCAGGATTTTGGAGGGATAGAGATAGAAAGGAGATACTAAGGACAATGTGTAAAAAATTAACCCATTTCTTTTACCTCTCTAGGTTCTACAGAGTGAATGGGGAGTTTTATTCTGTTTTGAAAAACAGTAGGGGTCACTTTGGAACAAGCAGACATGGATCGTAACTATGGAGTAGTGACTTTTAATAAAGTGAATTGCAGTGACCCACAGACCTTTTGTAGCCAATTACCACCTCCAAAGTCCTCTTCTTCCTACCACCACTGTCAAGCTTTTTATATTTATAATGATCAAGGCTGTAGGCAGTATTGGCTCAACGACCACTACCACTTCCTTTTTGCTATTGTCCTTCTACTAGGACGAGACATGCCAACTGATGGATAGCTGAGCCTCAGCTGCAGACCTGACCGTCCCTGGGGTTGATCAACTAAGCCTCTCCAGACTCTGTTTTAGATCTCTTAAATTCAGTGAGTATGCACTGTGCACCCACTGAGTGTCAGGGACAGTGCTGGGCACTGGTGATAGGCAGATGAACAAGATGAGTCCCCTGCTATCAGGGAGCTCACAGCTGAACTGTGGAGAGAGACACATACAATGATACCTCATATGCAAGAGCTGTAACATCAATCAATTCTTCCCTGGTAATTGTTTGAGCAATTACTCTCTTAGTAATTACTTCAATTGTTATTGAATTGAAAAATTACAGAAGTGGTATTGAAATTAAAATAACACAGATGGTTATAAAATTAAAAAGTAGTTTCCTGGTATCAGGTATACGTATTCTTCAGACCTTTTAATATACATATTCAAACCATATACACATATTTATTCCATTGTTTAAAGAAAAATATTATAAAAATATTGTGATTTTTTTGGTCTAAAAATATCATGGTTACCTTTCAATGAAGTGTATAGTGATTCACCTCATTCTCCTTGATGGTTGCTTATTCTTTTGTATTCAGGAACAGTTAATTTCTTTGAAAAGGTTAGGGAAAGTTTTGGACAAAAGGTGATTTGTGATCTGGGCCTTGACGGAGGAGTTGGAGTTCATTTAGTAGTAAGCAAAGCCAAGAGAAAATCCCTGTGATGGATGAAAGGTGGTTCAGGGAGTGTGGACAGCCTGAGCATGTAAGAGAGGTGTGGAAATACAGTCTCTTTGGGGACCACCAGTGGTCTAGTGAGGACATGTTGTCCCTCAGACTTTGGTATGCATCAGCATCACCTTGGGAATTTCTTTCTTTTTTTAAGATTTTACTTATTTATTTGACAGAGAGAGAGACACAGCGAGAGAGGGAACACAAGCAGGGGGAGTGGGAGAGGGAGAAGCAGGCTTTCTGCCGCTCAGCAGGGATCCCTATGCAGCTATGCGGGGTAGCTCCATCCCAGGACCCCGAGATCATGACCTGAGCGGAAGGCAGACACTCAACGACTGAGCCACCCAGGCGCCCCACCTTGGGAATTTCTTAAAACTGCAGCTGCCCCATCCCCTACCTTGAGATTCTGATTCAGTAGGTTAAGTCTTTGCTCTTACCCACTACACTAGACTGCCTTTCCTTCTATGAGTGTGTATTCATCTCATCCTTCATAAGGCAAGGAAGGCAATTGGAGGCCCAGGAAGTCCCCATGGTAGCAGAGTAGAAGATCCTGACATCCCTACCTTGTTCTCTCATTTAGCCATCTCATTCTTAGTCTTGGGGCATCCTCTCCTACAACAGCTCTTCACTTTGTAGTTTTATATCCTCTTTCATTTGAGAAGTTCAAAGTATTCCCAATGCTAACCTCATGATTGGACAATGGGAACTGACAATAACCTTATTTTATAGAAGGATAAACAGAGGCACTGGGGGGCTCCTACCATGCTGAGTCAAAACTGAAGCTGAGAACAGAATTCAAGCCTGCATCTCATTTTGTTCATGATATTATTGTCCTTTCCCTTGAATTATGCAGACTCTGGATCACTTTTCTCATTAATCGAAGCAATACATGGAAAGTATCCTGCACAGTGCCCAGCTCATAGCAGAGAAAAGTCCTTTCTCTCCTTGACCACAACCAAGCAGGGACTGTCCAGGGGCTCTGGAGCTTAGTGGATGTTTCTTGATGTTCTGCAAAACAGTCATCAGAAATTCCACATAGGCTTTTCTTCTAAGGGTGTCAAGAAAAGCTTTAGAATGCCATCAGACAATGAAAAAGACAAAGATAGTTGCATCTCAAGGCTTCACTTCTGTGTCAATTTGGGAGACAAGGATGCTGCAATTACAGAGCTGTTTATAAAAAAAAAAGTTAAGGAGGTGAAGCTGTCTGCCTGGCACACAGCAAGAATGAATAATAAACCTGAGACTTCACAGTACGTGGTGGTGCTGAGCTAGGGCACAGCTCTTCCCTAGGTCCGAGGAGACAGAAAAAGAAGAGCAGGGTTATTCTTCTGCTAAGGAGTGCCAGGGTCACATTTGGCTTTGAATGAAGCCCTGAAAACCAAGATGGACCCCCTCATACCTCAAAAAGGAAAACTCTCTAGAGCAGAGGTTCTCAAATTTTACGGTGCACGAGAATCATCTGACTGGTCTATTACTGATGCAGATTCCTGAGCCCGTCCCCTGAGAGAGACAGATGTGGGCTGGGGATCAGAAGTCTGCATTTTTCGCAGGCTTTCCTCATGAGTCAGTGGCAGGACAACACTAGAGACCACCGTGCTCTAGAGAGCACATGCAAGATTTTTCCATTTACCAGCTCTGAGGCAGCCCTGCTTCTGTCACTGTGAACCATCAGTGGCCTACCCAGCATTAAGCTGAGTCATGGGAAAGCATGAATTTTTACACCAAAGTTTCCATTCATCTCCAAAAGCTTCAGTCTTCTTTCTGGTTGGATTCTAGAATGTTGTGATGGAGGAAAGCAACTTTGGAAACAAATACAAAGAAATGTGCTGACTTCTTATATGGGTACTGAAAAAATTTTCAGTGAAGGGTCACAGTTATTAATTCCCACTTAGCTAATTGGTCCCTTTTGCCAACATTTAAAAAGAAGCTAAATGTACACAGTGTTCCTTCTTGAAGATCACGTATACAAATTTAAAAAAAGAGCTAGAGACTGGGACAGATATTAACTCACAGCATCCCAGAATGCTGAGACACTGGAAGTCCTTGTATTAAAGAACCATCCAGGAGGAGCCTCCCTTTCCAACAAGTCAGGATGCTAGTCCCATGAAAGACACTGGTGCCCCATCGCTGCGGCTGCTCAGACCAGTGGGCCAAGAGACACACCATGTAACAATGGCCTTGGTTGTTAGAACCCGGCCTCCAGCTGGCCCACCTGCCCACAAGGTGGGAGTAGGGTTGACCACAGAGAGATGCCCCAGGATGATGGGTTCTTTTTGTCCCCATCCTTGAGTTTTATGCTCTAAACTGGAGCAAGTATCCAACAGGCTGCTGCTTTTTAAAGTGAAATTCATTAATTGGAGTCTCAGACCTCTATGTTATAAAAAGAGGAGCTGAAGCAGACTTAAGCCGTTAATTATTTGTCAAGGTTCCGAGGCATTCACCATAACTTCTCAACATGTTTTGCAAGCATGCAGGACACCTCTGTCTACTGCCCTGTCCTAGAAATGAGCTTGGGGAGTGATTAGGAACACAAACATTTCTGTCTTAAGAGACTCTTCCCTGGTCTCCTTATTGGTTGTCAAATTTCTTTTAAAAATTCTCCAACATTATATTCAATCATGAAAAACTTTCAAAATAGTCACAAGTGTTTTCTAGTAGATAATTATAATGCTGAGAATTAATTCTCTTCCCCAGTCCCAACTCTATTTCTTTGAAGTTGGCATGCCTTTCATCTGTAAATATGAAAATAAACATTAATAATTAATGCCTTCTTATCCAAATAGGAAGTTTTATTTACTTGTGAGGAAGAAAGTATTCTTTCTCAGAGCTGGAGAGACAGGCAGAAGCAGAATGAAACTCTGCTTTTGACGGTCTTGATGTAGATTCAAACCGCCTTAAGTCATTCCATCCACCTTCAAGAGTACCTATTATGGATTGCTCTCTCCTGAATTCTTGCCTCTAAATGGAAACATGTTCCAAATGGTGGCTCTTCAGCTTCTGACCAGCAAGCACCCTGCATGAAAGGCTTCTGTCTCTTATGACGGACCCATATATTTCTCACGTGCCCTGTAACTCTCCCATTACAACAAACTTGCCCCATTACCTCTAATCCCAGTACCATGTACACTTCTTGTGACTCATCCTTTGGCTCATCTTCAGGTTGCTGTGTCCCCACAGGCACCAGCTTTATGACTGATGGCTGCATGCAATGCCCGAAAGACCCATTCAGCTTAGTCTATGTGAGAAACCCCAAAGGTGAGTGCTGTAGAAGACCACCCCCAACATACACATCATCACCTTGAAAGCTTAGAGGGAGAACCTCACATTGCCTAGCTCACATCCGTACCCCTTCTTTTTAGCACAGCTGACCTCAGCCCTTCTATAATTTCTGCCTAGAAGAACCTGTGGGGGTAATGCATTCCCTGTTTCCTACTTCTGCTCAAAGAAGTTTTCCTTTGATGCTTTTTCACTTGAATGAGTTCATCTAATCTGAACACATGGGGATGTGGTGAACAGACCCACCATTCCTATTCACACCCTTTAGGATTATATAGACTGCGGTAGGCCCTCAAAGATGTCCATGTCTGAATCCCTGGAACCTGGGAAGAGGTTACCTTAAATGGCAAAAGGGCTTTGCAGATGTAATTAAGTTAAGGGTTTTGTGATGGGAAGATTATTTTGGATTATAGGTGGGCCTAATATAATCACAAGCGTCTTTGTAAGAGGGGAGTGGGAAGGGTGGAGAGATGTGACGATGACAGCGGAGGTCAGAGGGATGCAGGGCCGCAAGCCGAGGAGTGCAGGCAGCTTCTAGAAGCTGGAAAAGACAAGGAAGTGAATTTTCTCCTAGAGCCTCCAGAAGGAACACAGCCTTGCCAGCACCTTGATTTTAGCCCACTATAGTAGTTTCCTATGGCTGCTGTAACAAATTACCCAAACTGAGTGGCTTAACACAACAGAAATGTACTATCTCACTGTTCTGGGAGACCAGAAGTCCAAAAGCAAGGTGTCAGCAAGGCTGCACTCCCTCCGAAGGCTCTTAGGGGAAATCTGTTTTTGCCTCTTCTAGTTTCTGGTGACTCTAGGCACTCCTTGGCTTGTGACCACATCACTCCAATCTCTGCCTGTGGTCATACCGTCTCCTTCTCTTCTCTCTCAAAACCTCTTCTGCCTCCCCGTTAAAGGATACATGTGATTGCATTTAGGGCCCACCCAGATAATCCAGGACAAACTCCTCCTCTCCAGATCCTTAATCACACCTTTTGTCATAGAAGGTAATATTCATTCTTTCACCATATAAGGTAACATTCATAGGTTCTGGGGAGTGGGACTTTCGGGGAGCTACCATTCAGCCCACTATGCCCACTGACACTCATTTGGGACTTCCGACCTCCAGAACTGTACAAAAGACTTAAGTTGTTCTAAGCCATTAAGTGCATGGAGACTCATTGTAGCAGCCTTAGGAAGCTGCTCCACAGACCGATCCCACCTGCCCTCACCTGCACTCTCAGCTGTGAGTCCCTCTTTGCTCTCACTCGCGGAGGTTGCTCTGGCTTATGCTGATTGCTTGGTGGTCTTGGCACTGATCTGGGCCGAACTTGAGGTGGTGGAATGGGACTCCAGAGCCTACTTCTGCCAGGTTCCCTCTATGAGAATGGCGTCACCTGCTCAGATCCACACTGTCAGAACTCTCCCTGGCTGTGTTTGCACATGAAGAAATGAGATGTACAGAAGAGAATCGAGAACGAGAATATTGTGAAACACGTCATGAACTGGGAGGATGGCCCAGGTGGGATTCTGACTGACTGGGGAAAGGCCAGGATCCTTCCCCAAAGGGAGGAAAAGAGTTTCCACAGCACATGTCTTACCAACCTGTCTCAGGGCTGAAGCACATCTATCTAAATGGTACTAAGCAGCTGATACCCAGGCTGGGAAAGGAAGAATTCAGGACCTAGGGATGTCCCTTCTACTTCTTTCCAGAAGTTTCAGCAATGTAGGCAGTTCAGCCAGTGATATTGGGCATTTAGACACCTGTAGGTAAGTTGAACTAAGCCAGAGTTTTATTTTGCTCTAAAACAAGTCCTTGCCCCTATATTTCTGTTTCTCCACTAGCACAGTGAGAGCGTCTTCCAGGGGAGAGCTCAAAACAAAGTCCCCCAACATGTTAGGTCAGTGTCTTGGAAATAGTGCTACTGGGGACAAAGCCAAAGGCAATGCTATCTGGAGCAACGGGAAGTGCTTTGCACATGGGTCCTGCATTGGGATTTAAAAATGCCTGCTAGAAAAACTGTAAATGGATAGGATTCTAATTTAGTTAAAAACTGGGAGGAAAGGCAACGATACGGTCACTGTAGTAAATAGCGATGACAGCACCAGGTTTTCCAATGGGCGGGGGCTTAGGGCTGGTGGTCTGGTGGGAAGGGGTGCTAGAAGAGGGTCTTAAAGCTGCCTTTGCAGAACCAGCACACCTTTGCATTGGGGTTGTAGGTTTCCTTGGGGTGGCTCTGGGAGAGGGGCAGCGCCTAAGCGACCCTTTGCTACCACTACCATCCGAGTGGTAGAATTATAAATGGCTTTCATGTTTCAATTACTTGTTTCTATCTTTTCCAGTTTTCTGTATATTAAAAATAGTAAGATCCCATGTTTTTTAAAAGAAATAATGTATGTGTAGAAAAAAGTTGGAATATTCAACAAAACAGCAGCGATTCTTTTTGGGGGACAAGATCATGGAAGACGTCTACTTCCTGCTTAGTGTGTTTCTGTAATGCCTTAATTTTTTTTTAAGTAGACTCCATGCCCAGTGTGGAGCTCAGTGGGGGGCTTGAACTCACGACCCTGAGATCAAGACCTGAGCTGAGATCAAGAGTTGGACGCTCACCTGACTGAGCCACCCAGGTGCCCCCATAACACTTTAATTTTAAGACACTTTTACAGGCAATTTTGACTTACACTTGCTATCCAAAAAAGGGGGTTTTGATGATCTGTACACTCAAGTTATTAGTTAAACATTCATTACTCTTAGACATTTCTCTGAAATATGGGCAAGTTAATAGTGATTTTCAAGAATTCTTTTTAATTCATGGGAAAGCTAATGCATGGATACAAGTGAGAATGCATGGATTACTAACTAGGGTGAGAATGGGACAAGCGATCCAAAATTCTCAAGAGTGTCCTTCAGAGAAATAGCTGACGAGCCGGCAGTCGGCAGACAGTCGTGGAGGAATGCCTGTCCAAGCCCCCAGCCCCCTCTGGGGAAGGGACGGGGGTGAGAGGTTTCTCAGTTGTTTCTCTCAGCTGGCTTCTTGTCTTCAGCAACCCAACTGCGGCTCAGATACCTGGGAAAGCTTCTGCAAGAAGCTGAGAGGCAGCCTCTTTGGAGAGGCAGTTAGAAGGGGCTGCCAATTCCAGAAAACCAAGCTGAACACAATGTACACATTAAGACGTTTCAGCTAACAGTCTGGGAGCTTTAAAACAGCTAGTTATTCTCTTGTCCCCCCCCACCCGCCCCGAGAGGTCATCTGCTCCAGGCAGCAAGCAACATAATTTCCACAAAACAGCTAGATGCTGGCAGGACCATCTGAGTTCAAAGGATAAGCTTTAAAGATAAAGGGGCAAATTGGACCTTCTTAAATACTCCTCACAGGGCCTGTATTATCATTGGGTTTCTAGTGCCCTCAAGAGTCACAAGTCCTCTTGAGTTATGACCTTTAGCACATCCCCAAAGAGCTCTGGGCAGAGCGGTGCCTGGCTGGGTCTCGCTAATGGAGCCTTCCTGGCCATAGGAAGTTCTCTGGGCTACAATCAGAGGCTTGTTGCATCAGGGAAGGCACAGTGTATCTGCCGTTCGACTGGCAGGCTTCAGAAAGATGCCCCGCGAAGTAGATCAGTTCTCCGGAAGTGTTGGTGGGCAGGGTGGAGGTGCTACAGAGAGAAAAGGTTTTCTGAAGTCTACCCTGGGAACCTGGCGGGCTCCTAGGTCAGGGTCTGGTCACCCACACCCAGGAGAGCCAGAAACGTACCCTTGGGAGAGGCAGCGCTAGACCAGTCAACTTTCTTTTCATGGAAGCGCAAATTATCTGGTGGGTTTTGCTCCCTGAATGTCTCTGTCTCTACCTTACTGGAAAGCTGACTCTGCCCAAGTGAGGCCTTATTGAATAGAGTGGTGGTTGTGGTATCTGCTTCCTAGTTCCCTCTGAGAGGAGCTGGTTTGAGCCTTCTCGGTTGCCAGTGCCACTCCCAACCTGGAGAGGAGCAGTCAGAGATCTGCTCTTTCTGGTCCTCTTGTCCATTAGGGATGAATGCGAGGGCTCGTTAGTTTATCATTACAGTCACTGTCTACTCACTCCTAGGAACGACTACATAGGACTGAGGGCAATAAAACACACCTCAGAAAGCCACTCATTCAGCGATTATTTGTTGAGCCTCAACTATTTCTGGGTCTGATGTGGATGAGTAAGTCAGTCTTGATCCTTGACTCATGGAACTTGTTATCTAGTGAAATGGACAAATAGTAATATAATAATTATACAATAATCATACATAATTATAATCACATTAAGGGCTAAGAGGAAGAATACAGAACTAGAGTGTTTTGAAAGCAATGGCTTTCAACCCTTTAGTAAAAAATATATTTTACATTATAATCCAAGAAATATATGTACACATATAGACATGTTTAATAAAATAAAAGTTTCATTAAACAATTCTTATTCTTACTATGAACTCTGCACTCTGACATTTTCTGGTCTATTCATTTACAAAATGCTGGTTACAACCCAATAAATTGATCTCACAACCAATTAAAGTTTGTGATCCACAATTTAAAAAAGCCTGTCAGGGGGGCCCCAGCCTGTAGTGGAGTTGGGGTGGAGGTCATGAGACACTTCCTTGAGGGAATGACACTTAGGCCCAGACACTCGAGGTTAAGGACAGTCAGCCCAAAAAGTCCAGGAAAGAATGTTCTGGGTGAAAGGGAACAGCATATGTAAAGAACCCTAATTTTACATGAAAGGAAATGGGATCAAGGAGAGATGTGATTTGTTCGTGGTCACATAACTCCGAGCCCAGGTCTCCCAACTCCAGGTTCAAGGCTCTTTCATGGGCTGCAGCCTATCAGTTGTCCTCTTCCTCTTCAGTTAGTAGTTATGGGCCAAGGACTAATTATTCTCACCTAGGCTGCCTAGGAGAAAAGAGAAAAGAGCAACGGCAGGAGGCTATGTTTACAAAGATTCCATTAAATTCTACATGCAAAACAATGCACGTTAGCTCCTACCCCACCTGGCTTGAGGCCTGCACCGCAAGCTGTTTGTTCCTTCCTGGTAGGGACTGGCAGGGAGCCATACTCCTGCTCAGTGCTGGCTTTAACAAAACATCATTTACAAAATGGCCAGGCAAAATTTAGTCTTAGCCGAAGGCCCTGGAAAGAATGCAGAGCACTGGCCCCCGCTTTTCTATCTCCCCATGCTGACGCCAGCACCTGACTTTCCAGGCGTTTCCACCTTGCTCAGCTCCCTGCCATCAGCCCCCGTGACTGCTGTGAAGGGTGAGCGGCATAAATGGCTCGGTTGTGCAGCCTGGAGGTGATGTGAATCCGGCAAGTGAACGACAGGCCACAGCCATGGGTGTCAGTCAGGGTCAGGGTCAAAGTGGATAATCCAGGAGCACATGAGAAAAAGAGGGGTCAAGAGGGAAGAGCCTCTTTCAAAACAGGCAAGAAGAGAAACAGGGCTGCTGTATACAGATACAGAGTTGGTACACTGCACAAAGCACGCAGGGAGGGGATTTGTGAGGTTGACACAGAAGCCACACTCCACTCACAAAACTGTGTTCCTGGCAAGGGGCTGATCTGCCTGAAGGAAGAACCCTCACTGACAGAGGCCGGAGAGGAATGGCTCTGTATGGCACCTGGTCAGAGGGTCGCAAACAGCCAGAACCACAGGACATCACGTTGAAAATGCTGCCAAGCCTAGCGAAGGTCGGCATCCTCAGGTTTCAAACAGTACTGGTGTGTGGGTGTTTATAGGCTGGTGGCTGGGGGCCGCCCTGCAGTGATGAGCTATGACCACAGGAGCTCTTGGTTGATAAGCAGAGACACCTGGCAGTTTTAACACTTAGCAAGCCAGACTCTGGGATCCTCCTGCATCTTCATTTCTCCTTCATCAATCTCAGAGTGGTCCAGCCACACTCTGGAGGCACAACTCCTGAGATGTTAAATTAGTTTAAAAAAAATGTTACTGGGGCAACTGGGTGGCTCAGTCGTTAAGCGTCTGCCTTCGGCTCAGGTCATGATCCCAGGGTCCTGGGATCGAGTCCCACATCGGGCTCCCTGCTCCGCGGGAAGCCTGCTTCTCCCTCTCCCACTCCCCCTGCTTGTGTTCCCTCTCTCACTGTGTCTCTCTCTGTCAAATAAATTAATAAAATATTTTTTTAAAAAAAGTTACTGATGGGGCCCCTGCGGCGGGGGGGGGGGGGGGCGGCGCGGAGTGGCTCAGTCAGCTAAGCGTCTGACTCTTGGTTTTGGCTCAGGTCATGATCTTAGGGTTGTGGGATCGAGCCCTGCATTGGGCTCCCTGCTCAGTGTGGAGTCTGCTTGAGATTCTCTCTCTCCCTTTTCCTCTGCCCCAACCCCTGCTCGCTCTCTCACTCTCTCGCTCAAATAAATAAACAAGTCTTTTTAAAAAATGTTAGTGGTAATACATGCCCATGTAAAAACACCACAAACACTACGCCAAGGTAAATAAGGAAAAGTAAAAGCAGTCTCTTCCAAGTTTTAAAATTAAAATCTTCTGTCAATAACCTCCTTACTACTCATCCCTTATATTCCAAACCTGCTTTCTGTTCTCACTTGAGCCTGTAATTATTCTGCCCCCTCCTTCTGCTGACAACTAACGCCTCTCTTAGATCTGTAGCGCTTCCCTCCACCTCTGACCTTAGGGCCAGCTGCTTCAATGCCATCTTAAATTCTGCTCCTCAGAAACCTTGGCCAAACATGCCCCTGCCCTTGCTGTTGCCCACTCACTGCTGCTCCCTGGGGTAGAGGACTTCAGAGACTGAGCCTGTTAGGGATCCCTGGGTCCAAGTCAGCCCTCGGCCCTGAACAAGACTTCTATTCATCTCTCATACGCCCAGGCTCATTTCTTACAGCGTTTAATTCAGACCTTCAAGACCTCAGCTGTACCTCAGCAAGTGGCGTTGGCTCCATTTCACTGAGGAAAAGGTCTTTTCTTAGCAGGAACGCCAGTCATCTCCCCTGGGCTTCACCCTGCAAGTCATGGGTAGAAAGAGCCACACCCTCTCCTCCTACCAGTCTCAGTGGAAGGGAGCCCTTCCCTCCTCTGCAAGGTTACCCCTTCCCTGGTGTCCCCAAGATCTTCCCCATTTGCTCCCTTTCTCTCTTGCACCCAAATTACTTTCCTCAAGTAACTCCTTCTCCCTTCTGCCATTACACGTGTTCAGATCTCCTTATTATCAGCAAGCATTCCAAGTCAATCCCAAACTCTTACTCAAGTTGTAAGCTGGCTGGATCACCATGGAGAACAATGCATAATAAGCCTAGTATAACAACAACAACATGGAAGCAACCTAAATATCCACTGATGGATGAATGCATAAAGAAAATGGGGTAACATATAGAATGGACTATCGTTCATTCATAAAAAAGAAGGAAATCCTGCCATTTGCAACAACATGTATGGACCTTGAGGGCATGGTGCCAAGTGAAATAAGTCAGACAGAGAAAGACAAAAACTTGTATGTGGAATCTAAAAACACCAAATTCATGGATACAGTGACAGACTGATGGGTGCCAGAGATGGGGTATGGAGGGTGGGGGAAATGAATGAAGGTCAAAACGTCAGTCCTGGGGATATAATGCACAGCGCAGTCACTGTAGTTATTTACTGTATGGTATATTTGAAAGTTGTTAAGAGGGCAAATCTTAAAAGTTCTCATCACAACAAAAAACAGTTTGTAACTATGTGTGGTGACGGATGTTAACTAGACTTGTCCTGGTGATCACTTCACAATACATGCAAATATCGAATCACTATGTTGTACACCAGAAACCACTTCAGTGTTATGAGTCAATTAGATCTCAATTAAAAAACCCCTGCAGAAAAAGACCCACAAATACAGAGAGCAACTGGAGGTTGCCAGAGGAAGAGGGGTGGGGGAATGGGCCAAATGGGAAAATCAAAACCAAACCAAAACAAAATCCAGCATTGTTTGTACCCTTTGCCTCTGAATTCCACTTTATGGGATATACTCTGAAGAAATAACCCACAAAAGAAAAATAGTGGCTAGTACAGTGATGTTCAGAGCAGAGATATTTATACTTGCAACTTGCAAAATGTTGGAAATACCCCAATTGCCCAATAATAGATTGATGGTTCAGCATATTTTGGTATCAATATAATGGAACACCACAGAAGGAATGGGATATTTGTTTTTATTTTATTTTATTTTTTTTAAAGATTTTATTTATTTATTTGACAGAGAGAGACACAGCGAGAGAGGGAACACAAGCAGGGGGACTGGGAGAGGGAGAAGTAGGCTTCCCGCTAAGCAGGGAGCCCGACGCGGGGCTCGATCCCAGGACCCCGGGATCCTGACCTGAGCCGAAGGCAGACGCCCAACGACTGAGCCACCCAGGCGCCCCTCTTTTATTTTATTTTTATTACTTATTTTTTAACTTTAATTCCAGTGTAGTTAACATACAGTGTTACATTAGTTTTTGGTGTACAATATAGTGAGTGATTCAACACTTCCATATAATTACTCAGTGCTCATCAAGATAAGTGTACTGGAATGGGATATTTGAAGTGACACATACATGGATTATGTTGATACAGAGAAATCTGCAGATGAACCACATTTTAATACATAAAAGTTATATAAGCAAAAAATACACTCATTAAATTTTTATATGCATTTGCTGATAAAGAAGAGAATTACACTAATAAAAAATTTGATCTTGCTGCTTCTTTGGGTAACTTTTCTGCCTTTTCCTGTTGCCGCCCTCTGATGATCGTCCACTGCCTCTGTTGTCTCTCTACCCAGTTCCCCCCTTTACACTGCCCAATCTGGCTTCCATCTTCAGTGTTTTACTAGACTCCCACCCTCAGCAACCATCATGATTTTCTTCTGGATAGATCCTTGAGTCTAGTTAAGCCAGTGGCGCGGACTCTCTCTTCTTGACATCTTTCTCTTTTCTCTTCCCTTGCTGCGGAGCCATCCTAACTTCCCCACACCTCTTTGCTTTCTTCCTAATTGTGGACAATTCTTGAAGCCTATTACTTGGAGCACTGGTCTTGGTGCTCTGTACCCCAGCCCTCTGGACAGAGCCCCTTTAGGGCAGCCATCCCTCTGCGCCGCTTGCTCTCACATCTGTAGCTCCATCCAGCCTCACCCTCGGCTTCTGGTTCTATGTGATCACTCCGCTTAGAGGCCTCCAACTGTCACCTCTAGTTCTGCACGTCTGAAATGAAACTTCTCTCCAAACTCTCTCTTCAACTACCTAACTTCTGGGTAATGTCACCAATGTTGTCCCAGACTGTCACACCCTCAATTTGGTAAGGGTGACCTGCTTATGGTCCTCATCACATTCACTCCC
This sequence comes from Mirounga angustirostris, assembly GCF_029215605.1. NCBI lineage: Eukaryota > Metazoa > Chordata > Mammalia > Carnivora > Phocidae > Mirounga > Mirounga angustirostris. The sequence continues at coordinate 21,278,008 of NW_026991718.1, read as the reverse complement.
AGTCATTCCTTGGTGGACACCTTGTCTCTTGAAAAGCTCTCTCTGCTGTCCTGTCTCCTGAAAGCCTGCTTACCTTCAGGGCAAGCTCAGGCTCTGCTTCCTTTGTGCAGTCTTCTCCAGTTACCTCAGTTCACAATGATTATTTTCCTCTCAGCATCCTTGTTGAATTTAGATTCCACAGTACTAATAACGCACAATGCACTGTTCTTTTCATTTCTTTTACCTGAACTCTCTTACTCATCTGTCCTCTGGTGGACAGGATCTGGCATCATCCAGCTCAGCCAGCCCCAGTGCATCTCCCTCTCTGAAGCCCTCCCAGTTCTCACAGGCTCAGGGTCACTCCTCCTTCTGAGTTACCAAAGCACCCCTTCCCATCGCTGCTGGGGTTTCCATCCCCTTGTATTATAGTGACTTATATCATTTTTGTCCAACTCTCAGCAGAATGTTAGCCAAGCTCCTTAAGCACATAGACCACTTCTTACACAACAAAGCACCACAGATGTGTTGCTGACATCTGATGTTGTCAAATATACTGGTCATTCCACACATGCATCTTATCTTCCAAGCCACACTATGATCTCCTCATGGAGACAGGGGTTAAGACTCATTTCTTTTAAATCCCATGGTGACTAAGAATACAAAACAGAAAGGACCTGGGGAGTACCTGTTGAGGGTATACTTAGAATAAAGCCTTGAGAAGAAAATATGTAAATGTATATGAATAACCTATAAACCTGGAAACTATACTTTCTGGGGAATACAAGTCTTATCAAGTCTCAAAACACTGCACCTTGCTATTTTGGGGCCAGCATAACACATCTCTGTACTTAGCAGTGGTCCTGTCACTTAAAGGTGTTAATAGGATGCCCAAACTGGAAGCTTTCAACTGTGAACTCTACCCATCTAAAATCAGAACGAATCAGAGACTAAATCAGGGTCCCTGATAAGTGGCAATAATCCACAGGGAAGGGGCTCGGGGTGGCGGCTGCCTGCCAAGAGTCTGGTGCTGCAGAGAAGTCTGGCTACACAGTGCATATTACACCAGGACAGATAAGCCTTCAGGGAAACACTCCTCACATGGGAAGAGATAGTTAATTTCATTGAGTGGTCCAAGGCCTGCCCCTTTCACATGGCACAACACACGTTAGTCCAACTACAATCTTGCTGACTCAGAGCAGCTAAGATTTCATTTCTTACCAATCAGGAAACCCCACTTAAATGACAAGGTGACCAAGACAACCACACCCTCAAGAGGAGATGAATGCCTCTCTGACAATCACGCTCACCAAGCGGGGAGCATCTCCAGCTAGCCATACCCAAAGAGTTGTTCACTAATAATCCCAGGAGGCTAGGAAGGCCTCCACCCCATCTGGGACAAATGTTTGGGTAGGCAGAACCATCTGGAAAAAGAGGCAGATTCTGCTCAGCAAACATTTATGGCAGCACTGTGTGACAGGCCGAGCTGTGTGACAGGCCACACGTCCCTCAGCTCTAAAACCTGGATCCCCAGTGCTCCGAGGTAAGCAGACACCACCACTGGTGGAAGACAGGAATCAGTCCTCTGGGCTGGGCCATGGAGGCAGCATACAATGTGTGTGTGGACGGGAAAGATGAGGCGAGAGGACAGCTACTGGGCCACCCCTCCCTTCATAGCTAGGAGCTCCATGGACCTGGTGTAGTGAAGAGGGAACTGCCCAGTCTGTCCCTGCAGACGGCTTCTGCCCATCAGGTGGCTACTGGCAGGCATCCAACCTTCTCTCTCCTTGGAGGAAGAATGACCTCTGAGCTGATGGCTGAACAGAATATGGCCAAAGGCAAAGGGAGGAAGGAGCCTGCAGCAGGCTTGAGCACAGTCTTTCAAAAAGAGTTCAGATAGGTATACAACCACCAAAACATGAGAGCAAGCCTCAGATAAGGTCCCCAAGACATGGGGGAACTGGGAATCCAGAGAATCTGAATAGACGTGGGGGAAGAAAGCCCATCCAAAACAGAGCCCTGTTATACAGGGTTTTACTGAAACCTTCTGATAAATTTAGACAGCAAAAGGTAAGAGGCAAAGAAAACTATCTTAAGATACTTTCTTTTCATAAATTTTTTTTACATCTCATTTGAGTCAAGAGAGATTACTTCTCTGGATGATGGACTTGGGCATTTCTACGCCATGTTTTTAAGTCACACACCCACACAATAATACTCCATGTTCTTTTTCAAAGAAGAAATAAAGTAGTATCTAAAGAAACACCTTTGAGATGTGTTTTTTATTAATCTTGACAACGGTGAAAGAAAATAATAATAAATAAATTAAATACCTTGTGATTTTCTTAGAGATTACTCTACTATATGGAATCTATAAAGCACTGGTTTAAAAGTTTTATAATAGGGGCGCCTGGGTGGCTCAGTGGGTTAAGCGTCTGCCTTTGGCTCAGGTCATGATCCTGGGGTCCTGGCATGGAGCCCCGAGTACAGCCCCACCCCCCATCGAGCTCCCTGCTCCTAGGGGACCCTGCTTGCCTGCTTCTCCCCCTCCCTCTGCCCCCCAACCCCGCCGCTCATGCTCAATCTCTCTCTCCAATAAATAAAAATCTTAAAAAAGGGTTTTATAATAAAAGTTATAATTGCTGGGTGCCTGGGTGGCTCAGTTGGTTAAGCGACTGCCTTCGGCTCAGGTCATGATCCTGGAGTCCTGGGATCGAGTCCCGCATAGGGCTCCCTGCTCGGCAGGGAGTCTGCCTCTCCCTCTGACCCTCCTCCCTCTCCTGCTCTCTGTCTCTCATTCTCTCTTTCGCAAATAAATAAATAAAATCTTAAAAAAAAAAAAAAAGTTCTAATTGCTTAACACAGAAAAGTTTGGAAAATAGTGAAAAGCACTACCAAAACAACCTGTTCATTTATATCCCATTACTTCAAGATTATCAGGTATGGCTGGCAAATGCTCTGCTAGTACTTTTTCACATTTTTATTTATAAAAATGGTATCATTCTCAACATACTATTTTGCATCTGTTTTTCACTTACTATATCAAAAGTTTCTGGTATCAACAAATATTCTAAAAGATTTTTAATGTATGTTCAGTTTATGTGTGTGTGTGTGTGTGTGTGTGCGTGCTCACTGGTGCAGTATTTTATCTGGGTAAACCTGACCAAGCCCTAATTGTTGACCCTTCAGTTGTTTTAACTGTTAGATATTATTTATAATGTTACATTAATAAAAATCCTTGTACAGTATTTTTATAAACACCCTTGATTTTCTAAATATTCTTAGAATCATAATTTCTGATTTAAGGATGTATGTTCTCTTTTTTAAATTTTATTTTATTATGTTATGTTAATCACCATACATTACATCATTAGTTTTTGATGTAATGTTCCATGATTCGTTGTTTGCATATAACATCCAGTGCTCCATTCAAGGATGTATGTCCTTTTAAGGCTTTTGATATACATTGTCAAAATTACTGGTCAGATTTGAAGCAATGCTTCTTGCTCAGTTATTTTAAACATCACACAGTGGTATGTATCTCCCATATACAGGAAATCGTTTCAGGAAAAAAATAATTTTACTTGGAATTGAAATATTTTAATAGGTCAAGTCCTATTTACTTCAGGCAAATAAAGCACTCAGAGCTCAAGACGCTAATGTTATGTCATGCCTGTTTAGCAAAGTTGGTAGGACATGATGCTAGTGAGAAAGATACAGGGCTTAGGCTAGTATTGGCTGGTCAACTCAACACAGAGGAAAAAACATCCTTGTCAACAGAATGCCTCACCAACCTTGGCCAACTGTCACAAATTTGTACTCTTGGCCAGAGGGAAGATTAGGTGATGGAATGTGGATTACTCAGCATTAACCCATCCTCACTCCTAGTTAGCAAGCCAAAGCACATGTCCAAATGATTGTTGTGCCTTCTTTCTGTAATAAATAGGACACCTGGCTAGGAAACACAACTGACCAACTTATGGGGAGATTAAAGTTCAATGATATGTAATTATTTTGTCAAAGATCATCTGTTTCCTAGGAGGAGCAGTTCCTGAATGAGCTGGGGGCTCTATCGGCTAGGTCTGATCGAAAACAGACCTAGTGCTAATGCTACACAGTGTGTCAGCACTTCAGCTGGAGGTCCTTTAAACTTCAAGCCTTCTTTTATTTTTTATTTATTTATTTGACAGACAGAGCGAGCACAAGCAGGGGGAGCAGCAGGCAAAGGGAGAGGGAGAAGCAGGCTCCTTGCCGAGGAGGGAGCCTGATGCAGGGCTCGATCCCAGGACCCTGGGAGGACCCGAAAGGAAGGCCCATGCCTAACCGACTGAGCCACCCAGGCGCCCCTAAACTTCAAGCTTCCTTGATGTAAAGTAAGGGGCGTGGATTTTTCATAAAGGTCATCTGGTCAGATGGCATTTCATCAACAGTTGAAAATTAAATTAGCATATTGGAATAGTAATGATGACTTCAACTGGGCAAGAGGAGGGACTATTCTTTTTTTTTTTTTTTTTAAAGATTTTATTTATTTATTTGACAGAGAGAGAGATAGCGAGAGCAGGAACACAAGCAGGGGGAGTGGGAGAGGGAGATGCAGGCTTCCCGCCGAGCAGGGAGCCCGATGTGGGACTCAATCCCAGGACCCTGGGATTATGACCTGAGACGAAGGCAGACGCTTAACGACTGAGCCACCCAGGTGCCCGAGGAGGGACTATTCTTAAGAAGGAAAGGAAGACAGGAGAAAGAGGTGGGTAGGTAGCAGGTCAATGAAGCATCTTGGGCTGCCAGGGAAGTAGCCACTTTGGAGTTCCTGCCCTCACTTACGACTGACTTGGTGCAAACTGGCTTGGCCTGCCTGAGGGAAGCAGTCTAACCCTATCTGCCTCATGTATTGAAGACTTCAAGTAAAGGCAAAGCCTTCTTTTTTTTTTTAAGATTTTATTTATTCATTTGACAGAGAAAGACATAGCAAGAGAGGGAACACAAGCAGGGGGAGTGGGAGAGGGAGAAGCAGGCTTCCTGCCGAGCAGGGGGCTCGATCCCAGGACCCTGGGATCACGACCTGAGCTGTAGGCAGACACTCGCTTAATGACTGAGCCACCCAGGTGCCCCAAGGCAAAGCTTCTTTTGTATCAAAATGTACTCACTGAAAAACAGCCACTGCTAACTCTATTGGTCTGCATGAAGTTACAAAAACATACATGCTGCTTATAACAATTCACATATAGAAGCATATAAAGTAAAAGTTCTCCTTTGAATCTCCCTTTCTCTCCTCCACACCCAAATTCTACTTCCAAGAGGTAAAACTTACTGTGTTTAATCTTTTCAGTCTTTAGATGCCTATACCTTGGTATTTTCTTCCCAAATGAAATTTATACGAATTTAAGTTCATTTGTGTTCTACCTGAATGGCTTGCCTGGCTCCTTAATTACCGGGTAGTCTCTGCCTTTGACCCCATCTGGAAATGTTGCCATCCCAAACGACCTCCCTTTACTTCTCTTCACTAGAAAGGAGTCTTCCCTGCTAAGATGGAAAGCTCCTTTGCCTGGCCCTCCAGATTTCCTGGACAGATGCAGAAGCTGACCCAAGCAAAGTCACAGAGGAGAGCTACATCTCTAACAGAAGAGAAAGTGAATGAAGGCCATGGGAGCTTTAGTCACAAGGGAGAGCTCAGCAGCTTTTTCATTTCCAATTAAGCTCGCTCCCCAGACTGGCCTCCCCAACTGGAGGACTAACCGCCCCCATGACATACACAAACACACCAAGTCTGTGCTCTCCTGGGCAAGTGCTCCTGCCCTGCTAGTCTTTCAGATAACCAGGTCAGCTGAATACATGGATACAAAGGGGCATTTCATATACTCCTATTCTGGCAGTTGGAATAACATTGCAAGTGCCAGGTCTTCATGGGACAAATCTTCTCTCTGGGCGTGTCAAACACCAGGAGAGTGCTGCTGGGTGGTGGGGGCTACTGAAATGAGGGTCCAAGATGGACTTAAGACATGATACAAATTTGTGAGTATTTTTTTAAATTCTATACCCTTCCAACAGGAAATCGTGATTGTTACGTCTTGTTAAGCAGGCGTGCTACATACTTTCTTTCATTTCATCCTCATGACCACCCTGCAAAACAGACAGTTATCCCAGGCTTTCAGGGGAAAATGGGCACGCAGAGGTTCCACAGCCCCCCAAGGCCACATGGCCAGGAGGTGATAGGACCAGCATTTGAACTCAGGTCTGTCTGCTTGCAGAGGCCAGACTGCCTCACTTTCTCCAGGAGAAAGGTTAGAAATCTCCCTGGGGCTTCCGGGAACTATAGAAGGTTCCAGGCTGGCAGCTGGAAGATAATCCAGTTTACCGCTCCTCTTGGCCCCTCCCGGCCCCCTGCACCCTGCCTCTTGGGATGCAGGGGCCTCACAAATGCCAAGTTGAGAGGCCTACAAGCCCCCACCTTCACTTTTGCTTTATAGTAGATGATGCAAAGTTTGGAAAGGAAAACCTTCCTAGAGTCAGAGTGTGTGAGGCAAAATTATTATTTTTAAGGTGGCAAGAATATTCAGTTAGACAGTGTGACACTAGATTTTACCTAGCTCTGCAACATCTCTGACAATAAAACAAGCCCTTGTCTACAGGACTAATTACAGACTACTAAACTATTTTTATTAAAACCCTCTGGAATACTAAACATGAGGGATGAGACAATGTAGTATTGTGGACTAGTTCTAGAAATCTGGGTGCTAATCCTGACTCAGCCACTAATAACCACCAACATTCATTTGTACGGTGTACACAGTTTGCAAAGTGTTTTCACATACTTTTTACATTAGCTGGGTGACTTTAGGCAAATCACTTAACTATTGGTGTCTCATGTTAGAAGCTGGGAATGAGAACATTGAGCTATATCATCCGAAGTCCCCTCTACTTCTAACATTGTACAGGGGTTGGGTGTGTACTTTAGGATCTTTACAAATGTATCTGTAAACAAATCAGGGCAAATGCATTCTGCTTGAGAAAAACAGTATTTTCTGTTCAGCCTCTGAAAGATGTTACCCCAGCCAAATTCATGTATAGCTCATAAGACATTTGCCGCCAGTTAGTTGGCTCAGCTTCTGGAAGGTACCATAATAAGGCCTTGGGTTGGATTCCCACATAGGAACTTTCCTCTGTTCAGTAGCCAACTACTGTGCCTAATGACAGTCAACTGTCTTACACACATAACCCCATAAAGTGGGTTAGCTTGGAGGAAGGACTTGGAAGAAATCCGTCCTCACAACGCATGCACTCTCAAGATGGTAGGTCAGGAATGCCATCATCACATACTCAGAAATATTATAAATATCACCCTTCCTCAGTTCTAAAACACACAAATCCCTCCTTCAAGTCTTGCCACTTCCTGGCTACTTTACTCTTCCCGAAATTAGATGTGCCTTAGAATCAACACATATATTTTGATCTGGTTGTGTTAAATTGTTTTACTAAAAACCGTTGGTAAATTGCTGGTGTGTCTTAGAATCAAAGGGATATAATGCTACAAAACCACCACATAGATTACATAGATTTAGGTCTAACTTCATTCAAATTGTCTCCCTCTCCCTGATCTTAACAATTACATTCAGTAACAACTGGATAGGCAACATGAAGACACAGGCATTAGTCTGTTTCCCAATAGTAGCCATTTAAAAAGCATTCCATCATTGTCTCATAAAACACTGGTACGGATTTCAAAGGCAAATTAACCCATATAAAAACTACTGTGATGCTCTGAAAATGTTCAGTCCTAGAGCAAACTGGAAAGGGAACATTTTACTCACACCCTCCTCATCTATCTAGCCTTGACACATTTTCTTGCTTCTTAATTCACAACCCTCCACCCCGGTACTATTGCTGATTCCCAAAATACACTCAGCCCAGGAGGAGCAGCTCTCCGGCACAGCTGTCTGCTAGGGCCCTGCCCGGGTATTTCGGTGAGCTATGCAACACAGAGGACCACACAGAAGGAATGTAACTCTCAGGCCCCACGGCTCCCATCGCCCCGCAGGCAGGTGCATCCCGCCAAACCCCAGACTGGCATTCGAAACAGAAGAAACTGCATTGCTGCATGGGGGCTGTAGTTTTCCTGAACTTCATCTCTATGTTTAAAACTAGGGCGACAGCCGTCTTTGCTACTGTAAACTAATCTGATGGGCATGGGGGTGGGGAGTGGCTCTGAGGAGGCTGCCAATAGGCCATGATTGAGCAAAGTCAAGGAGCAAAATCATTGTTTCTCACTGTTTGCAATCCCCAAAACTGCAAATTAGTGGGTCCTTCGCCATGATTTTTAGAAGTAAACTATCTACTCCTTTGGCAGCCTGGAGTAAAAAAATGCAAAGCCTCTTGTAGGGTTTAACTGCCTGATATTTACACATATTTGCTAACAGTACACTGGAATCTGGAAGCCAAAAAAAGAAGAATCAAAGGAAATTGGCAGTGAGGTACATGCACAGTAGTTAGGAGCCCTCGAGTTGAGGCACGTTTATTAAGAGAGCTTCTGGCCGCGGGCACCAATTCTGACTTGAGCTCAATTTCTGCTGGAAAAAGAAAACAGTCTGGGATCCTCCAAGATCAGGGAATGCAGGGTGGGCAGGTGGATTGGTAGCAAACATAACCCCGGGGAATTGTCCACATCTGCTGGAACCCCTATGGGGTGACAGCCCCCACAAAGACTCCCAGCTGCAGGAGGCAGGGGGTACAGGCCACAGACCTACACCCCAGAGAAATCCTGGTTCTTCTCCTTCCTCTTCACTCTGCACATGTTAAAACTCACTGTCACCCAGTTGGTTGCTGCATGGAGTTTACAGGTATCAGAGATGAAGTCCTGCCACAGCCCCTCAACAAACAGTAAGCACTTGCTATGGGTGATATCAAGCCTTACATTATACCGGGGTTGTACTGCAAAGTAAGTAAGTAAGTAAGTAAGTAAGTAAATAAATGCATACTAAAGAGTACTGCAAGATGCTTCTTCACAACACACCGGAAGCGCAGGAACTTCGGCTCCCCAACGCAACCTTCCCCCGCCCCCCAGTCCCTCTAGTCCCTCTCCGTAGCACCTGCCAAGGCAACAGCCCAGCCCACTAGAAGGCCACCATGCACCAGCGGGTGTTCACTAAACAGTAGCTGATCATCACGGGGCTGAGTCCTTCTCAGCAAAATCTATTCTGAAAGCCCCAGGAGCTCTTAGCAGCAGTCAGAACTGTCCAGACCTGCTTCCCCACACCAGTCAGGGCAGGAGTGTGTGGCTAAGAAACCCGAGGCCCCAAGGTTTGGGCAGGCAGAATGTTCCCCCCTCCCCCAAGTCTCCCCTCGCCCTCTCCCTTGTCACTCTTTTTCTGGCATATCACTGGGGAAAACCAGAGAGGCCGGAGTGTCAGGCCCAAGAGGAGTAAGGAGAAGCGACAAGGGCGGACCGGAGGCAGTTTGGGGCGATGCGGGGGGATCAGTCCGGGGTGGAGGTGCGGTGGCGCCACGTCTAGTGGGGAAGGAGCCCCCAAGGTGGGTCCGGAGGGAGGGCAAGGAGGGGGAGTGGCTCGAAGGCCCGACGGCCGCCGCGGAAACCCCAGGAGAAGGGGACGGAGGGAGAGAGGCGGCGGGCGTGAGGCGCGGTTGGGGGGCGGGGGCGCGGGTGGGGAGGCGAGGGGGGCAGCCCGGCTCCCCTCCCCCAGCCCGGGCCCGGGCCTCCCGCTGACTCAGCCCCACGGCGTCGCTCGCCTCGGCCCGGACTCACAGTGCGCGAGGCTGCTCCGGCGGAGGCGGCGGGCGGGGGACAGGCGGCGGGGGCGCTGCGGCTGCGGCTGCGGCTCCGGCCGGCGGCTCCGGGGCGAAGGGTCCTAGCCGAGGCCGCCGCGGTCTCCGGCTCAACGCACAGGGACTGCGGGGGAAGAGAGCACTGCGCAGGCGCGATGCGGCCACCGCTGTCAGTCCGAGCGGGGCGGGGCCAGGGCTCCCGCCGTCTCCAAGGCAACTGGGCGGCGAGGGAAGGACAGCCCCAACCTCCACCTTGTCTTAGCGACGGCGGCGGGGGGCGACGAGACAGTCCCTCTACATTGCCATAGCAACAAGGAGACGAAACCGCCTCATACATTTATGGTGGTACCGAGGGAACGCTCTTACCTTGTCACCATGGCAACCGGGAACAGCCCCTTCCTCTTTCCTTAGCAACAGGGTAACAATTCCTCCACCCTGTCCAACTAATCACAGAAGGAACAACCCTTTACACCTGATTCCGTAGTAGCCAGATGACGGATTCCTACCTGCCTCACGGCTACTGCAAAGGAAAAACTGGAGCGTATTTCTTCTCTTTCAGCAACACGAGAGAAATAAGGCTGAGTATCTCCTCGCGGTTTATGGTTTTTAATCACAGCCCGTTACTCTAACCTCCAACTTCAATTTTTTTCCTACCTGTGTTAAGCATACCTTTTCATCTCCTACCAGGTCTATACCTTTAACCCTAAATTGAGCTAACAAAATCGTCTATACACATATCACTTGAGTTTTTATCAACCGTATTGTCTCTCTCCCACTGCATTTGTAAGCAGTTCTTGTTTCTTCATCTTGCCCATTAGCTGGTTGAGATTCTACCTCCTCATAACTAGTTCCCTCCCTGATGTGTTGTTCACTGGTGTTCCCAAATTCCCTATACCAAGTCTGCTTTTATGGATCTCCCCAGCTCTTCTAGATCCCTCTTCTCCCTGTTCACACCAACTGTCCTTGTCCTTCAATGCTCTACCCAGGGCTCCACTATGCTCACCCCCTTTGTGATTTCATCAGCTTGGTTCTCTTCCCGCAGATGGTTTCTGGCTCTCCCTCCCTCAGCCCTCACTCCCACAGATGTCTGAGGTCACCTCTGTACCCACCTTGAACATACATCTCTCTTTTATTACACACATCCTACAGTATCGTCTTTAGTTTACATGTCTGTCTCCCCAATCAGACTATATGCCCCTTGTGAACAGGAATGCTCTTATTCATCAGCTCCCTCAGCATTTAGCACAGAATGTGACCCAGTAGAGTTCCAGTAAGTGTTTATGTAATTGAATCAAGTGAAGAGAGAGATTTTCTTCAGGGACGCCTGGGTGGCTCAGTCATTAAGAGTCTGCCTTCGGCTCAAGTCATGATCCCAGGGTCCTGGGATCAAGCCCCGCATCAGGCTCCCTGCTCAGCGGGAAGCCTGCTTCTCCCTCTCCCACTCCCCCTGCTTGTGTTCCCTCTCTTGCTGTCTCTCTCTCTCTCTGTCAAATAAATAAATAAAATCTTAAAAAAAAAAAAAAGATATTCTTCAAGATTTTCTTTGACCCCAAAGAAATGGGTGAAGGGAGTCAAAAGGTAAAAAGGTAAATAGAAAGAAAAAAAAAAAAAGATTTTCGTTCTTCCTCATTTTCTCTGACCAAGCTGCCTCCAAGTCTGTCAGCATTTTCCCTATGATCTTTATACATATTTAATCTTTAATACTACTGCTACTATTATAACTCTCTCACTCCCTTAACTCTCCATCTTAATGCCAAAATTCTAGTCATCTATTATCTGAGACTCTGGCGTTCTGTATTTCCTGAATCCTCGCTTCTAGTTAGTCTCCCTTCTACACATCCCAAATGTACCCACTAGAGTAAATTTCCTCACTGGGTACTGACCTCCTCCATGACTCCTGTCACCCTCTATAATCAGTGTAAGCTCTTCACACTTTACCATTCCGTCATCTGCTGACCCAGCTTGGACTGAGCCCTCTAGGTGAACATCACCGGATTCTGCTGGGTTTGTTGGCATACAGGAGATGCTGCATTCTCTTTGAATGACTCAGAAGTAAGAATTCATTCTGTTCCTAATCTCCCTGTTTAGCTCCTAGAGATCCCATCCCAGGACTATTGGTGCCAAAGGTCTCTGACTGAACCCATTGTCTTGGGGGAGAAGGAGGAGGCAGCCCGTCACAAATAGAGTCAGAAAACAGCGTGCTGAGTCAAGACCCTCTCCTCCTATCCACGGTAACTCTCAGAAAGGAGAGGACTCCTTGTAGAGGATAATTCCCAGGACAAATCAAGGGGTTAGGAGAGTGAAAACCCAGCCTATATTTTTTCCTAGCCACAGAGTTGGAGAACGGAATCTACTCCTAACTGTATCCTCAGCGCGTCTGGATGCTATAAAGACAAGGGGAAAATTTCAGATTCAGTTTATTTTGCTTCCCCATTCTGAAGTTCCAGCTCAGCTCCATGGTTGTAGGTGTAGACCTGGGTGGTGTAGACTGCCCTGAGTAATCCTGAGAAGAGACTGTGTCCTTGTAGCTCCATCTATTGGCCACACATGGGATAGAGGCCCACTTTACAAAGAGTTCCTGCATCCCCTTCACCCAGACTCTCCCTGTTAACATTTTACCGTGTGCCAGTTATCTATTGCTACAAAGCAAACCACTGCAACTTCGTGGTTTAAAACAATAACCATTTCATCATCTCCATTTCTGTGGGATGGGGATTCAAAAAGAGCTCAGCTGGGTGGTTCTGGCTGAGGGTTTCTCCTGTGAGTGCAGTCAGATGGTGGCAGGAGCTTAAACAGCAGGGGGCCGGCTAGACAACCCGCTCTCGTCCTGCAGTCTCAGAGCCAGCTTTCAGGGCAGTTGGACTACTTACATGGTAGTTGAAGTTTTCAAGGATGAGTATGATAGTGAATAAGTGAAATCATGCATGGCTTTTTATAACCTAGCCTCAGACATCACTTTTGACATATCCTTTTGTTTGGAAAAAATCACAAAAGGCAATTTAAGATCAAGGAGAGGGAGCATAGACCCCACCTCTTAATGGGAGGGATGTCCAAGTCATATAATAAGAGCATATGGATGGGAGAGACTGTTGAAGTCATCTTTGGAAATGACAATCTGCCACACCCTACCCTCTGATGACAACAATCCACATCCCGTTCAATGCAGAATATATTCATCCCCTCCCCCAAGACCCCAAGGCTCATTCCATGACAGCACCAGCTTGAAGTCCAGGATCCCATCACTTAAATCCCCGTGTGGGTATGGCTCTTCAGGTCCAGTTCCTTGGGTGTAGCTCACTGAGTATCAATCGTCTTGATCTGAAGAACTTGCAAAGTAAGGAAACACATCACGTGCCTCATATACCCCCAGCATACACTAGCAGCCCAGGCATGGGATTATTGCTATGGACATTATCATCTCAAAAAGGAGAAAAGCAGAAGGCAAACACATCAGTTACAGTTCATAGCAATTCTGAAGAGCAGCCGGGCACATGTTGCCAGTTTCTGGTTTAGGGCTCAGACCCACTCCCATTTACTTACATTAGCATCGCCAGGGATCTTTTTCTCCCAGTGGGTTATAATCCTGTCCTATAATTATTTGTTTTGACACACAATTTGTCACAGATTTGGCCAGCGGAAGAAATTCCAAGTTGGTTCTTGTGCCCTTTGGATTTGTTTTCATCATTCTTTGAACATTTCCTTGCTTTCTGACACAAGATGTTCTGGGCTCATCTTGTACCTTTCCTGCCTGTCCCCCCCCCCCCCGGAATTGGCCATTCACCAGGGAACCATGGGTCCTCCTGATTTTTTGTTGTTTCTTTTTCCATTTTCCCTTGCTCCCTAAATCTGCCCTTGGACACTGATGATTCCCTGGGTTCCCATCTCATTTTTCTCTCTCCTTCTTCTATACATACTCCCTGAGTGGTCTCATCTATTCCTGTGACTCCTGGGGCTGTATCTCCAACCCAAGTAGCTCCCCCAGCTCTCAATATTCATGATTCATTTGAAACTTGCTGAAAGTGGAACAGGCTCTCAAATAGGACTGATTCCCACACATAGGAAACCCTTGACATGGTTTTAAAATTTACAACTGTGTGGGGCGCCTGGGTGGCTCAGTTGGTTAAGCAACTGCCTTCGGCTCAGGTCATGATCCTGGAGTCCCGGGATCGAGTCCCGGGATCGAGTCCCGGGATCGAGTCCTGCATCGGACTCCCTGCTCAGCGGGGAGCCTGCTTCTCCCTCTGATCCTCCCCCTCTCATGCTCTCTGTCTCCCATTCTCTCTCAGATAAATAAAAAAATAAAATAAAATTTACAACTGTGTAAAGTAATATGTAAATTTGCTGAGGGATGAATTCTAATCACATGACCTGAGCAGTTGAGTCCTTATCTAGGGAGTGACTCTAGCCCTCTACCCTGGGGGTGTTGCATAAGCATTGGGGCTGATACTTCCTGGCTATGGTTTTTCTCATCTATTGTTGTGATGGTTAAATGAGATAATGTATGAAAAATGCCTAGCAGTGCCGCACACACAATAAATACCCAAATAAATGGTAACTATGAGTAATAAGCAAACTTTCCCGAGGGTCAGGAGGTCACTTGATCTCCCCATCAGTTATAGCCTATTAAATTATATGGAAGCCAATATGCAAACGTAGAATTTGCAAAGATCTTAAGACAAACCTCCTGTGAACATTACTGACGTATTGTATTCAGAATGAACAGCAACTCCAGACCAGTGGCTTGGATTGCAAGATGTTACTCTGCTTTTTGTGGAAAATGCCCACCATGACGATCAGGTGGGTAATCAAGGCTGGGATTCACTGGATTATTTTGCAATAAACAACTGAAGCCCAGAGAGGTTAATGAACTTGGCTAAGATCACACAGCTAGTGAACATTAGAAGCATGGTTTGAACCTAAATCCAAAACCAAAACCCGAACTTCTTCCATGGTGACGTTGTTTCCTACACTTTCTGTACTATAATTATTTGTCAATATGTCTTTTCCCCAAACTAATCTGTAAATGCAAGAACCACACTTGCTTCCTTTTGTAGTATTTAACACATGCCTGGCACGTATTCCATAAGCATGCATGTTGTAGAAGGCGGAAAATGGTGAGTAAACCTAAACTAGAGTTGCCAGATAAATAAATGCAAGATGCCTAGTTAAATTTGAATTTCAGTTAAACAACAAATAGTTTTTTAGTATAAGTATGCCACACACACTACTTGAGACACATCTACATGAAGGAAAACCTAAAAATTATTTGTTATCTGAAACTCAAATTTAATCGAACATCCTGTATTTTTATTTGCTAAATCTGGCAACCCTAACCTAAACCCTGAGATTGGCCCCAGGGGTTCTCCTGGCAGAAGTGCCGCTCTGACCCCTCATTCACACTCAAGACTGACCCGATCCCCAGCTACTCTGGGGGCTGGGACTGAGGCCATGGTAACCTGCATGTGTCTGCCTTTCCGGGGGCCTTACCTGCTCTAGGTTAGGTCGGCGTGGCACCTTTAAGAGGAAAAAGCAGCCACTGATGAGCTTAAAGCGCCACCTGGAGGCCTTTATGGGTACTACTACGGTGGTCAGGGGCCATCCCATTGACTCAGGATTTTTAGGGAGCCGGGAAAAGCCAAACAAGGCAGAGACAGGGTAGAAAGAGGCCAGGCTAGCAGTGGAGAGGGGCAGGTGAAGAGATCGCTTCCTGGCATTTTCAGCTTACAGCTGCTGCTCTGGCTGCCTAGGAACTGAAGGCACTTGCCCTCCAAAGGAGGTCATTGCTTAGAGATTCACTTTCCCACCACCCTTTGCCTTTTCGGCTGTTCCTTGCTCCTCCCCAGGCTGGAAGTCTTTGGCTTGTGAGGATCGTAACCTCCATTCTGGAGGCTTGGTGCCAAGTTTTAAGATGAGGGTAAGCGGCGTGTAGAAACTGCCTTGGGAGGACAGCCGAGGGAAGGGGAGCTGTTTGCTTAGCAGTGGTTCTCAGCACGCCTGAAAACTTGTTAGAAATGCACACTCTCAGGCCCCATACCAGACCTACTGAGTCAGAAACTGTGGGGTGGGGGTGGGGGTGGGGGTGGGGGGGTGGTGAAGCCTGGCAAGCTGTGTTTAAATAAAGCCTCCAGGTGATTCTGGCCCATGCTGATGTTTGAGAACTCTTAGAGATAAGATGCGTTGAATGAGATGGTTGTTTGTTCTGTGTACCCCCAGAGAGAAGAGCTAGGGGAAAGGGGCACAAGTTGCAGAGAGACAGAATCTTTTTTTTTTTTCCTTAGATTTTTATTTATTTAGTTGACAGACACAGCGAGAGAGGGAACACAAGCAGGGGGAGTGGGAGAGGAGCAGGGAGCCCGATGCGGGGCTTGATCCCAGGACCCTGGGACCATGACATGAGCCGAAGGCAGACGCTTAACGACTGAGACACCCAGGCGCCGCAAGGCAAAGACTTTAATAGAAAGTTGGTAGTTGACCCAGTGACCTCCACTCCTTTTATTGGTAAGAGGATCATTTATAACTCTTATAGCTGTTTTAAAATACTGTTTCAGGGGCGCCTGGGTGGCTCAGTCGTTAAGCGTCTGCCTTCAGCTCGGGTCATGACCCCAGAGTCCTGGGATCGAGCCCCACATCAGGCTCCGTGCTCGGTGGGAAGCCTGCTTCTCCCACTCCCACTCGCCCTGCTTGTGTTCCCTCTCTCTCGCTGTGCCTTTCTCTGTCAAATAAATAAAACTTAAAAAAAAAATTAAAAATAAAGTAGTTTCAAATTTGGGAATTCAGGATTAACTGCCTCATAAATTCAAAAGGTATGTAAAACATACTATATAATGTTTCAGCTGGGAAATTCAATGAGTTCGTTTTTTTTTAATGTAATTTTGCTTTCCCCCCCGAGGTGATAATCTACAACGTGAAATCAGGGATTTTGGATATGGCATAACTGATTTCAACATGAATTTGAATTTCTGCTCTAAAATGAAAGAGCTAAAGCATTTTTGTAAATATGATGTAAGACACGGGGGTTTGATAGTAGTGAAAGATATTGAGACTGAAATGTGCTACAACTGGAAAAATGTCTTATCAATTCATTCACTAAAACTCATATAATCCAAAATTATATAAATCCATAGAAAAGTTTCAACTTAACTTCCTGTGTGGCATTAAAAGAATAATATATGTTGGGGCGCCTGGGTGGCTCAGTCGGTTAAGCATCTGACTCCTGATTTTGGCCCAGGTCATGATCTCAAAGGTCATGAGTTCAAGCCCTCCATCAGGCTCCCCGCTCAGTGGGGAATCTGCTTGATTCTCTCTCTCCTCTCCCTCTGCCCCTCCCCTCTGACCCCCCACTTCTAAAAAATAATAATAATAATACATGTTTCCCCAACATTAGCTTATTAACTTTATCTGCTTGGTGTCCTAGAATTCTAACTGGATTTTGGAAATTTGAATTCAAGTAGCATTAAGGTAATAGATACCTTGTATTTATGCAAAAGTATTTCCAAAGACTTTATGAAATTGGGGTTATATAGTGAAAATAAAAATAGTGTGTGTGTGCATGCGTGCATTTGTGCGCATGTAGATGTCTACATTTTGACACAGGAGTCAAGAGTTCAGGTAAAACCTCAAGAGCCTGTATTTAATGTGAATATTTCTTGTTAATCATGTGCCATTCTATGATACCAGTATCTTCTTGATCTCCCATAGTCAAATTAAAGACTTTGCAGCGGTTACTGAATAAAAAAGAAGTCATAGCTAGGAGAATCATTTAGCAAATGCCTACAAAATTTAGTACAATACATAGTATGCCATATATGTTTAGTTGCTAAGAAAGTTGCATTTTTTAAAAAAGATTTACTTATTTATGTATGTGACACAGAGAGAGAGAGAGAGCACAAGCAGGGGGAATGGCAGGTAGAGGCAGAGGGAGAAGCAGGCTCCCCGCTGAGCAAGGAGCGGCCATGGGGCTTGGATCCCAGGACCCCGGGGCCACGACCCGAGCTGATGGCAGACACCTAGCCAACTGAACCACCCAGGCGCCCCTAAAGTATGGGTTTTAGTGAATGAGAATGTATCAGTATTGGTTCATTAATTGTAACAAAAGTGCCACATGAATGTAAAATGTTAATAAGAGGGAAAGCTGCGTGGAGGGTATGCAGGAACTCTCTGTACTATCTTTTCATTTTCTGTAAATCAAAAACTGTTCTAAAAAAAATAAAGCCTATTTTTAAAAGAAAGCTCTACAAGGCCAGAATTTGTTAAGTTAAAATTTAAAGAAACCTTAAAATACAAAGGATCTAATGTAGTCAAAAAAATGTAAAAGGAAGCAGAATTCATTTGGCTGGAACTTACATGTAAATCTTGCGCTAATAACTATGTGGTTGGTGTAGATGGGCCAGGTAGTGGTAAAGTGAAAATCTGGTACATCACTTTGGAAATCCGAGCCACTTGAATGGAGCGAGGAAGCAGGCCTCCCTCACATCCTCTTAGGTGCCAGGACTCCCAGCCAAAGCCCAGTGGGAACTTAGACTTGGCACAAGGATAGAATTGAGAAAAGAAAGACTTTAACAAACCCAAACCATAGTATTAACAATTTTGTGTTGAGAGAATCTGCACGTTAGGTATTTTGTGTACTTGTAAAAAAATTAGGGCCTGGTAGAGTGAGCGCCCCTTAACTAATTTAAAATGTGTACCTTAAGATTTAGAACTTCGAGATGGAATCTAAGTTTATGTTTGGCACCGAAATAGCTAATGAACCTCTAAGTTCACTATGTTTATGGATTTCATTGGTTAGACTAGCAGTAATTATTTAGCACTTAGGAAAGATTCTTAAAAAGGAAGTAGAATTTCAAATGTAGTTAGAAATGTTGTAAATGTTGTAAAGTGTCCAATTAAGTGGATCAATGGGATCAAAGTCCCCTTAAAAGTAAATGATAAAAGTTGATAGACTGACCATTTTTTTTTTTTTTAAAGATTTGTTTATTTATTTGACAGAGAGAGACACAGCAAGAGAGGAACACAAGCAGGGGGAGCAGGAAAGGGAGAAGCAGGCTTCCCGCGGAGCAGGGAGCCCGATGCGGGGCTCGATCCCAGGACCCTGGGATCATGACCTGAGCTGAAGGCAGACGCTTAACGACTGAGCCACCCAGGCGCCCCTAGACTGACCATTTTTAATGGAACAGTAAATTTATAAGCTAAACTGAAAAGCTTAGGGAAGTGCCCTTGACCTTCACCGCTCTGCTGTATCCACAGCCACTGAGACCTCATGAAACCTCCTGGAGGGCGCCTGGGTGGCTCAGTTGGTTAAGCGACTGCTTTCAGCTCAGGACATGATCCTGGAGTCCCGGGATCGAGTCCCGCATCGGGCTCCCTGCTTAGCAGGGAGTCTGCTTCTCCCTCCGAACCTCACCCCTCTCATTCTCTCTGTCATTCTCTCTCTCTCAAAAATAAATAAAATTAAAAAAATATATATATATATAAAAGAAACCTCCTGGAGCTGTGAAGACTCAGGGCTTGTCACAGGACACCCTTGTCCCCACTTCCTGCAGAAGGACCCATTTTCCCCACCTCCCGCGATGCCCTGCCCCTCATCTTTCAGTGGTGGACAACTCTTTAACTCCTGGACAGGCATATGAATGGCCTGACAAATAAATAGGCATGCATGAGGTGGCTATAGGATTTACTGCCCAAAGCATGACATATATGAAAGGGGGCACGATTCATAATTATTCTGGAGCAATAGACTTAACCCAGAACTATCCTGGGACAACCAGGACAAGATCCCTGCAGGTATAAATGTGTGGTTCATAAATATACCAGGGAAAGAAATGAAGAAGTCTGCTTCCATTTTAAGATGGTATCAAGTCTCAACAGAATGTTAGATCCTTTCGTTTTAGTGGGAAAGCACTAAAACCCTTTCAAATATGTTATCAACAACACCGTCAAATAATATTTTATTAACCTAGCACTGTAAGGTCTCCCCTCCCTGTGTATCACGAGGTTTCTTCTTTAGACCTGGGGTGTTATGAGACTCTCCCATCTCCACCAACTACAAGGCAATTCTTAGTGTTGGGTTATACTTTTGTAAAAAAGTCCTCCTGGGGGCACCTGGGTGGCTCAGTCAGTTAAGCGTCTGCCTTTGGCTCAGGTCCTGATCCCAGGGTCCTGGGATCGAGCCCCACATCAGGCTCCCTGCTCAGCAGGGAGCCTGCTTCTCCATCTCCCTCTGCCGCTCCCCCTGCTTGTGCTTCGCTCTCTCGCTCTCTCTTTCAAATAAATAAATAAAATCTAAAAAAAAAAAAAAGTCCTCCTGTAATTCTGAGTAAAGAGACTGAGGGTGAAAGTTGCCCAGCCCGTGGCTGGTGAGGTTTCCCTGAATGCAGATAATCCTATAAATGATCTTAGTAGACTGCCTTATTTTAAAGTCTGTGGTTTTTTGTTTTCCCTCAACTACATGCACACAAAGGCCTGCTGTGTCTTTCTGGGTGTCTTGTTTTTTTTCTCTATCAATCACCCCATACGGTACACATGGCCTGGCAAACATATGGCCACATTAGTTTTCATCCAAACGCTTGAAGCTGTGTATTTTTGGCAGTTAATCAAATTCTGGTGTGTTCTCACGTTATGGGAAATCAGGCTAACACAGACACTTTGGCCCAGTCCCATCCCAGGGACTCGGCATCCTTCACAAGCCAGGTAATACTGGCTCAGAAACCCCACTGGAGCTAGTACATACGGCTCATTTCATAATAGCCAACTGCTTTGCCCCAAATGCAGCACCCAGGGTATTACTTTTGGTCGTGGTCTTATTTGCAGAGTTGTTTATTTGGTGAAAGCTGGGAAAATTCCCTTGCCACCAACGATTTTGTACACTGCCTAAAATTCCCTCATTGGGGTTTTATCTCTGGGGGCTAAGAAATAAGTACAAGTGACCCTATAGTATTTGATCCAATAATCCCTTCCAACAGCTGGCTGAGATCTAGAGAGAGGGCAGAGGAGTCTTGGTGCAGGTGGAAGGGGTTGGAGGGTACAGTAGACCAATCCAAAGGCGGGGCGGTTCTGGAGAACCAGAGAGTAGCCTGGAGGTCCTTCAAAGACACACTGGCCTTGGGACAGCCCTCTGTCCTGTGATCTTATGAGGCCACAGCTCCATCGGCCAAGAGTTCCACTGTGTAAAGAGGGGGCTATGGGTTTCCAAAATGGTAGCCAAGAATAGGCAACAACGGGTAAGTGGGGAAAGCCTAGTTTCCCCGCCTTTTGTATGTAATGCTTTCCCCCAGTTATCCCTGTTTCAGTTAACTCAGCAACCTTGTTCTGGGAATCTGGCTCCAGAAGCCTTGATTTTGTTCCCACCAGGAGGACTGGGCACCGAGGCTCTCACCTCTCAGCTGTTTTTCCCTGCAGACTCTGCTCAGGCCTCCCGGTGAGAGGCTACCTGACCCCCAGTACGAGTGAAGAACCAAAGCTGCGTTTTCTTAGCAACTGAGGTCTGCCCCTGCCACTGGGGAGGAGGTCCCCTGCCAAACTCTCTCTTCTTTGGAAGAAACACAACGGAGACCAAGTGAGAAGTAGCTACGGTTTAATACAAACCTGCACCAGAACACAATGTGTCGGGCTGTTTTGTCTTTGCCTCAAACAGGTGGCCAGAGCACAGGACCATGTGTCGTCTTGGGGTTGACACAATCTTAGCACCATGACGTTTACAGAGGAGTGAGAAGTCACTTGGGTGCTGGAGGCTCCGTCCCGACCCCAGGCTGTGCCTGCCGCCCGGGGCAGCAGGAGGGGGTTGGGGTTTTCGCGTGCTTCTGTGGTTTCGGGGTCAGTATTGGAAAAGCCCTCATCACGGCATTGGCTTGACAGAGACCTACTGGGGACTCCTAGCACTACACACAGGCACACACGCACACACGGTAGCACAATTTTCTGGTCACTTAATCCCACAAACCTAGAGAGCAGCTAAGGCAAGAACAACAGTATTTATTCAGCAAGTACAAGACCAGTTTGAGAGCTGCATTCAGGGCAACCAGAGACCCTTGTCATTCCAACCAGGAGCGGTGGGGCTGCTGATGGAGCTGGCTGGAGCTCTGCACAGGGGCAAGGAGTGGGGGGGGTGGGGGTGGGGCTGACCGTTCCTTTGGTCCCTTGAACCTCCTTCTGATTTTCATCTAGAAGCTCCTGGGCAAGGGTGGGGTCTGTGAAAGGATCGGGGGGTATGTGTGTGTGGAGGGGGGGTAAGATGAAGTGGAAGGCCTACTGTGGACCACTCCAAGATGTGGTCTCCCAGAGCCATCCCATGGACCATGCATCTCTCGGGCGGAGGCACTCAGAGAAGGTAAAGCTTTCTTAGCCCAAGCAGGGATGCTGTGCCCTCCGGCTGCCACCACTGCTCGGCTCTTTGGCATCTGCCCAAGGCCCACGACCCAGCAACGGGCTGGGATAAACAGGATGATGTGCGTTGTACCGAGGGGTCCGTGTCATGGTTTCCTAGGCCCAGATCTCTACCTACTATCCCCGTGGCTGCCACCCCCCATGAGTGCCTTTGTTGCTTCTGCTCCCTGGGGTACCGTCTCTGTCCTTTCAGCTCCTAAGTGAGGAAGATGAGCAAGAAGGGAGGATGTGGAGGCAACTCAAGTCACAGGGCAAGCCCCCCAACATTTAACTAGTGCTGGCTCAGAGAGTGAATAGGCGTTAGCTGGTTTATGAGAAAGATCTATCTACCTGTGCAAAACAAAGCAGAATGCCTACCACGGGAGTAAGTCTTCTGGATGGTTCAATTCTCAGGTGGGATCTACAAGAGACGTCCCCCCACTCTTCCTTTCCACAGCTAGGGTAGACGAGCCAAGCTCTTAAGGGTCGTCATGGACACTCGTGGGGTCAGAAGGCTTAAACTTTCTGGGCTTCATCTGTGAAATGGGGAGAATAACACATGCTCTGCAGTCGGGTGGAGCAATCGAGAGCTCGTATATGGAAGTGCTTTGAAAGCATGTAAAGCACTGAAAAAATGTGCAGGGTAGGACCACCAGCCCAAGAGCCCCAGGGCAAGCGCGGGGTGCGCAAAGCGAATGTGCAACATGAAATCAATTCCCTGCCCGGAGGGCAAGGCTTAAGAAGGGCAGGTGGCTGGGATGCCTCCCAGCTCACTCGGGGTGGATGATCACCCAGCCTCTAGCGTTTCCTTGGAAACCTCCCGGGGCATCCGAGGCAGGGAGAGCCCAACTGGACGTGGGAGGAGACGGAGGCCACGAGCAGGGAAAGGGGAGGTGTTGAGCCCAGGAGGCCACAGCACCTGTGCGGCAAGGTGGGTTCTCCGGCCTGGTGCCGCTGGCCTGGCCTCCTTCCCCGGCCTCTAGCCCGCTCACTCCCGAGTCCTGCTCCCCCTCTCTCAGCAGGCGTGAGGCCTCTTGCCAATCACACGGGAGGAGCGGCTGGGCCTCTGTCCAGTGGGGGGAGTTTACAGGAAGCCGGGTGTTTGGGGGTGTTAGTGCTGGGAGGGGCGACTCTGCTCCCCGGAGGTCCCCAGGGCTGGCGTACTGGGCCCCCCACCCAGAATGTAGACAACTACCCCAGGATTGGTGGGGGGAGGGGAGGAGGGCCTGGGACAGGGCCGCGGCAGCCTGGAAGACTCCGGGTGGGCAGAAGAAGGGCCCGTGAGCCCGGCACCTCGCCCCGCTCCTCGTCTGTGCCCTAGGCTGTCTGGTCGGCGTCGAGTGCAGCGTCTCTTAAGGTCCACATCTACTCCTGTTTCTATGCTATGCTAGTGACACGAAGCACCGTTATTCTTCACAGGATGCACAAACAAGTCAAACCAAACCACTGCGCAAACCAAACGTGCAAAACAAAATCATGTACACGCGCCTGGCACCAGCCCCGTGCCCCGCCCAGCGAGCCCCTGGGGGCCTGTGACTCCCAGAGGCTGGGGTGGGAGGAGGAAGAAGCTGGCAAAGGGTGCAGAGTGTCCCCACCACACGCACACAGGGGCCAGCGTTGAGTCAGGAGGAACGGGACACCCTGGGCATGGCTGGGGAGCCAACAGCGGTCTGACTTGGGAAAAGTGACCACAGGGCCTCCTGCGGGGGAGGGGGTCCTTTTCCTCCAACACCCACCTGCTAAAGTGCTCCGGACAGCTGGTGGGTCGGCCAGGGGGCAGGGCACTAAAGGCCAGCACGTGGCGGGGGGGTGAGAGGAGGGGCTGGGCTGGGCTCTATGCAGTGGGCTCGGTGCATAGTGTGGCTTTCCTGGGCCCCCGAAAAAGCCTGCCGGGGCCAAGGCAGGAAAGGACTGCAGCGGGAGGAACACATCTCAAAGTGCCTGTTCGGGTTGGCTCGAAGCACAGTGAATCACGGGTCAGACATGGGGAGGGCTCCCCGGGTCCCGTGGCCCCCTCAGGTGGTGTGCCGCCCGGCCCAGCCTCTCCCGCCCCCTGCAGCCGTGGCCGGAGGGTGTGCGGGCTGGTGGCAGTGGTGCGTCCTCACTTGGGGGGCTGGTCAGTGCCTTTACCAAATGCCGCTTGACCTGCCTCCGGGGGGAGCGAGGATCCGAGCCGAAGCTCGCTTTGGAACGTGGTCGTCGATTTGAGAACCTGCAGGAAGGAAGCAGAGGGTGAGCTCGGCGGCTCTCGCCCGGGTTATAAACGCACAGCCACCATCCGGCGGGGGAGGCTGGTAAGCCCTCTGTGGGTATGCTCTAACCGAAGCCTCACAGCTCCAGCCCATTTTCCAGATGAGCACACCGAGGCTCAGGGAAGTTAAGTGACTCGCCCAGGGTTACAGGGTGTGTAAGTGGTAGCGCCTGGATTTGAACCCGGGTCTTTCTGATTCAGGGCCTCTGCCACCTTCGCTCCCAAGCCTGGGAATGTGGGCTTTTGTGGTGCACACAGACCACGAATCAGCCCGTCAGCATGTGGACCTTTGTACACACACCCCAGTGAGTACAACAGGGAGAAGGCTGGGCACTCCATTGTTCTGGAAAACCAAAGGACCACACCCCAAGGGCCCAGCGTCTTGAAATCCCAAGACTTAGAAAAAAGAGGCTTGGTGTCCCAGGGGGTGAGTGGGACCTTCTTCAGTCCAGCCCATCCAGAACAGACAAGGCTGGGTGGAAGGAAGGTGGGAGGACGCCTGATATCTGCTGAGTCTGAGAGACATCGTGCCCTGAGATGTGGCAGAAGCCACTGGCCGGTGCGCCCACAGCTCTGAGCGCCCTGAGGCTTCTCCGGGCGTGGCTGACGCCTGAAGGGCGGAATGCAGTCCACACCACGGATTTCTGTGACTCCCAGCACCCGTGTCTTGTCACTGTGGCCCTCAGGGTGGGGGAACAGTTATCATGGCAACGAGACTGGCTCTGAGGATGGAGAGGACCCCCACCCCAACTGCAAGGTCCTCAAAACAGGAAGCATGTGTCCTTTGACCTGAGCTGCCCCCAGCACATAGGGGGGCACAGAGGAAGCTCGGGGGGCAGCCCTCCTCCCTCGGTACTCCTCGGCCTCTCGTATTAGGACAGCTTGTATGTACCAGTAAATGCCACGCCCTGTGTGGAAGGATCTGGATCTTGCTCCTTTCACCGTTCAGGCCCCAGTGTGGCCCTTGCAGAGCGATGCCAGGCCTCCACCTGGTCTGGTTCCGAAGGCCACTCAGCGAGTTCAGGGAGACTTGGCCCTGCCCTCTTCAAGTGGGGGTCCCAGCATCCGTCAGAGCTGCCTGCAGGACCAGGCCACCTTATAGCCTTGCTCGTTCTCTGGGAGGGCTACCGTTTTTGTGGCAATGACCCCCACCTTTCACTACTGCAGAGTGCCTGGGATAAATAAAGTCCCAGAGCACAGACACACCCCATGTATCATCTATGGTATCACATGCATTACAATTGTTGGCAAAAAAGAAGGTGCTGGAGGGGCAAACATGGGGCTGGGGTGAGAGGAAAGGGAATAAGGGAAACACCTCTTTCAGAGGCTGGTGAGGAGCAGGGACGGGGACGGAGAGACTGCAGTGGGGGTGCAGTCCCACGTAGCACAGAGGGTTAACCCTTCTGAGCTCTGATCATCCCCAGGGCACCCACTGTGTGCAGAGCCCTCAAGATGTTTCAAGCGGAAAAATAAAAAAAGTATGTGGACTTAGAAGCCATGGGGAGAGGAGCACCAGACAAGCTGTGCCCTCTTGGAGTGGCTGGTGCCCAGTGACCTGGAGAGCCCTCCCGCCCCTCCTAATGTTGCTGCGTCTCTACTGTGGGACCCGGCACTCATCTCTAGACATGCGGGGGCCAGGGCAGGGGAGAAGAGGGAGAGGAAACGCTGCAGAAGTCCCTCAGCTCCTGCTACCCCACTGCGGGAGAGACGCAGGTCCCAGGCGGAGTGGCCCCTGCTCTTACCAGAGAGGCTGAAGCTGGACTCATGAAGGTCCCTCATGCCCCCGTGTCGGGTAACGGGCCGGGTGGGGGTGTCTGCGAGTGGCGTGCCCATCTCCTTTTTCCCAGGATGCACAACGATGGCTACATCCCCCAGGTAGGGCGTACGGTCCACTCCCCTAACCTTTAAGGTCTAGTGAAGGACGGAGAAGGAGAAAACGGGAAAAGAGGACACTGTCAGAGCCCAGACGCCATCGCCACCAGAGCCGCCTCGATGGCTGACAGGAGGTTGGGTGCTGCCACTCCGCTCAGGACCCAAATGACTGGATGTGACAAAAGTTCCTTACATCTGGAGCTCAGGGAGAGGAGGATTCTCTTCTCTCCTAAACAGTGTGTGTGAGCGCAGGTATGCACGCTTGCATACGGGGGCCCCTGTGGGCTCCCCCTCAATATTGGCAGAATCCTTTCCAAGGTAGCGGGCAGATTTCTGGGGTATTCCCCTCACCTGGAGCAATGCTATCCCCTCTCTTGCCAGGCTCCCAAGAGGCCATGCCTTTTACTGTGACCTGACAACTCTATGGGGACAGAAGCAAAATATAGCTGATTTGGAGATGAGAATCCCCCCCACCCCCGTGGCAATACTAATTAGTTTTGTACTCACAAAGGCAGTAAAGTTAAGAGCCTATGTTCTGCATCCAGTATGGGTTCCAATCCCAGCTCTGCGACCTTATGCAAGTTATCTAATCTCTCTGTGTCTGTTTCCTTATTTGTCAAATTAGGATGAAGATAGTACCTATTAGCATTACATATAGAATTGTTACGAGATCAAATGGATTAATATACATAAAGCTCTCAGAACAGCTCTGGCACGTGGCAAGTGACCTAAAGGACCAGCAGCCCTAATTATGGCAGAGGTCACTTACGTGTGCTTGTTCACGTTAGAAGGTGCTACCGTGAGGAGGACAGAGTGAGTTGGAGTGGGCACACAGGGTCTGACGCAGCAGTGTAGATGATCTGCTCCCCAGGCACTCGTCAGGGACAGAACCTCAACCTCCTTGCTGCTTGCTGCTTACTGAAAATCTTGTTGAAAAACAACACATACGGGGAATTTCTTGAAGGAGCTTCCGCCTACATACATAGTCCTTTATATTCTCCCACAACAGAGCCATAGTTTAGCTCAACCCTCAGAATGTCAAGCCTGGTCTGAACTGTTTCGGCCTTTACGGGGCTGCACTTTGGCATCCTGGCTTTGGAGGCCGGGGTCCCGGGCGGGGGGTGGGGTTCGTAGAAGCACGGGCTGGCTGAATCCTGAGCGAGTGACCCTGGCAGGCCACACCCCGGCTGCTGGCAGCCCCCTCACTACTGGCTGCACACCAAACCCTCCACTGAGATGCTTTCTTCCCCGAGGCCCATGCTCTTTAGGGGCCGATCATTCATCATTTTTGGAAAATGAGATTTTTTTGTTAGTTTCCTTTTACTGCATACGTGCGTTCTTTTACAGAAAGGCTGTGACAACAGGCAATAGAACAGGCCTTTGCTTGGGAACCTTACATTGTCATTGTAATAAATGCTTCAGTTAAAGAGACCCTGGGTTGAATTTACATCAGTCCTGGAAGCTGGTGCTCCTCCACCTTGGCGGGCCTGAGGAGCCACATGTTGTGAATTGGTATCCATCTCACGCGTTTATGAGGCTGGCTTTTAGAAGGGCTTACAGTACTTTCTGTGACCTCTGTTGACCTATTTCCTGACTAAAATACCTTTTTTTGGAAAGACCACAGAACTGTCATCAGATATTCTTTTTTTTTTTTCAAATTGCAATATACTTTATGTACCACGAAACTTGCCATTTTAAAGTATATAATTCAGGGGTCCCTGGGTGGCTCAGTCAGTTAAGTGTCCAACTCTTGATTTCTGCTCAGGTCATGATCTCGGGGTCGTGAGATCAAGCCCCATGTCGGGCTCTGTGCTCAGCACCGAGTCTGCTTAAGATTCTCTCCCTCTCCCTCTGGCACCCCCCACCACGCGCACTCTCTCTTCCTCAAAAAAAAAAAAAAATTAATGAAGTATACAATTCAGTGGTGTTTCAGAGGTGTATATTCACAACATTGGGCCACTCCCACAACCTTCTCATTCCCAAACATTTTCATCACCCCAAAAGCAATCCCACACCCATTCCCCAGCACCCAGCCCTGAGTAACCACTGATGGGTTTTCTGTCTACGGATTTCCTTCTTCTGGACATTTCATATAAATGGGATCATAAAATACGTGGTCTTTTGTGACTAGATTCTTTCACTTAGCGTCAGGTTTTTAAGGCTCATATACGTGGTGTGTAGTATCTGTTAGCACTCCATTTCCTTTTCTGGCTCAATAATATTCTACCCTATGGATATACCTCATTCTGTTTATCCATTCAACAGCTGATGGACATTTGAGTTGTATCCACTTTTTGGCCTCTACAAATGCTGCTATGAACATTACGTAAAGCTTTTGTGTAGATATATATTTTGATTTCCCTTGAGGCTATACCCAAGAGTAGAGCTCACTTGGTAACTCTAATATCTAACTTTTGGGGAACTGCCAAACTGTCTTCCAAAGTGGCTGCACCATTTCGCATTCCTGCCAGCAATGAATAAGGGTCCCAGTTTCTCCACATCCTAACCGACACATGTTATTTTCCAGTTTCCTTTTTAAAATGACAGCCACCCTTTGTCAGACATTCTGGTGTATGAATGCCTCCCTCTTCGGGCTCTTGTCGGTACGCCTTCCAGAGGCTGGCTGAGGCCTCTGCCACCGTCCACATCCGAGGAGCACACTGGAGATGGGACTATTGACCTCCCGACAGACCCTGAGCTTGCTTTTGGATTGAACACTGTGATAACTGAAGTCATGGTTTTGTTTTGTTTTGTTTTCATGTAGCCCAAGTCTGCTCCCCCGCAGCAGATCTGGCTTTGGATTTCTTCCTTTGTTGGCCTTTGGCAGAGAAGGATCAATCGTCATCCTGAGAGCTCTGGGCCCTCACACATGGAAAAAGCCAGCAGGATTGATCTTCTGGTGTTCATATGCCCTGTTTACTCTGACGCTCTAGATGCTTGCTTCTCAAATATCAGTCTTACATGCCCTTACTTCATCGAGACTGGGAAGGAACCAGGCAATGGTGGAACCTTGAAGGCCCCGCAAGCCAGCGAATCAAGAGGAACTCAGCGGTCACAGACACGATCACGTTTGCCTCCTGTGCCTTTGGGAACCCGGAACTCCCAGTTTGCCCGATCACTTAAAATTCTATCTGGAAATCAGGGGCGCCTGGCTGGCTCAGTCAGAGGAGCATGTGACTCTTGATCTCAGGGATGGGAGTTTGAGCCCCACGTGGGGTGTAGAGATGACTTAAATAACTAATACTTAAAAAAAACTTCTGATAATCAAAGATGGGGAATGGAAACTGGCACTATCCTGCTCTGGCGTTTCCCTTGTCCTGTCACACACACCCCTCCCAGCCCAGGAGGCCTGGACCACAGTTTGTGAAAGAAAGCTGTAGTTTTTGTGAATGCACTTGTACAGAGGGGCTCTACTGAGGACCACACTCGGGTGGAACGAAGTCTTGGTGAGGGCCCCGAAAAGTGCAGAAAGGCCTACTTGCCTCCCATCCCACCCGGTGGAACCTTCCTTCCGGGGCTGGGGCTTCACAGGCCAGCCAGAGTAGTGGGTGTTCAGAGAACAGCTGGGAGGGCACAGGCTGAAGCAGCTACTCCTGAAAGCCTTTGGGTGGTTCCAGAAAGGAATGAGAAGGGGAACAAGGAGGGGAGGCCTGAGGCACCGAGTAAAGAAGCTTGGCTTTGGCATAAAGGACTAGAGAACCAAGAGACTAAGAAAGTCTGGCCGAAGATGAGAGGTCATATGATCATTTTATGGCAAGTGTGCCAAGCCCCAGGCAGCTCTTAAAAGCCCTATTCCTGAGATACTATTGAGCAGACTTCTAGGGCTCAGTCATATGGCAGCTGAGTCTATTTTCAGTCAGGGTCCTTTATATCTCTGGTCCCTGTTGGAAGCCAGAGCTGATGATGAGTGGAGAGCATGGGGCCTGGGAGTAGGAAGCTGATGCTGGCCTGGGACAGTGACCACAATATGGGGGGTGGGGCGGGGGCAGGGAGGTCACCTGGAAGGGTCCAGAAAAGGCGCCCCTACCAGCTGCTACTTAGGGCCTCTGGCTGAAAAACACACAGACCATTTTACTGGGCCTCACCCCTGCACAGACAAGCGGCTGGCAGACAAGGCTGAGCTGAGCAGTTTACCAGAAATCTGCACTGAACTTTCTTCAGAACACACAGTGAGCACCTGCTGTGTACAGAGGACTGGGATGTACTAGGCAAAAGGAACAGACGAACAGAACACCGGGGAAGCTGGGTGAGGAAATTAAAAAAAAAAAAAAAGATCAACATCTCTTAAGTGTGCCACGATTCCAACCACGGCATCCCAGGGCCTAGGCAGGAGAGCTGCTGGGCCCTCGGTCGTGCTAGAACGCTCGCCCTATCTAGACAGGAGCCTTCTGAAGCCACACTAATGGGAGAGGAAACAGCATGATGCTTTCAGCTCTCAGGGTGTCAGAGCTGTTCTCTCCTGATGATCTGCGACCTCTGCCCAGAGGCCAGGCCTGCAGTCCCCAGCACCTGGCGTTGTCAGCAAGAACTCGGGCCAGATTCTCCAGGCCAGCTCTCAAAGATAAGGCTGGACAATCAATCCCCAAGCAATGAAGGTACAGCCAGGCTTCCTTTGGGTAACTGTGTCTACTCGGAGGACAGAACCCCTGGGGATGAGAAGCCCAAAACTTTAGTGAACAGGGTGCTTATGGAATCCATGGACTGGGTGGGACCCCTGAGATATGAACTGTTCCAGACCTGGCCTGACCATTAGCAGTGCTGGGGGAGGGGGGGTCCAAACCTGGCAAATCCCACCCACCTTACTACAGTCACAAGGGAGGGGGAGGTTTCAGGGAAAGAGCAACTCCAGGGCAGATATGGTAACCCAGGCCAAGCCAGGAATTCCACTGGAGGGTGGGCAAGAATCCTCCCAGGGACTAGATGTTGGGGACATCTGTGAGCAGCCTTTAGTATTCCCTTAGCTCCAGGGGAATTGGCGACTGTTCCCACTATGTTTTACTTTGTTATAGGTACCCCTTTCTGCTCTTTCAATTGTTCCTAAAGTGACCATTCCAGGCAATAGGATTCAGTGGGAGAAGAGAGTGAGAACATCTTTGAGATTTAATACAGTCATTACAGAATTCCCCAACAGGGGGCCTCAACCTCTTCCCATACCCTTCTCCTTCCCTCATCTTACCTTTTCTCTCTGGACTAGCTTCTTGTAGACAGTGTCCGGGAAGGACCTCAGGGGATAGAACTTGCCAGTGCCCTCAGCACACATGAAGACACCATTCTCGTACACGACTCGCCCCCGGCTGATGGTGACCAGCGGGACGCCATGGCAGCGCATGTTCTCGTAGAGGTTGAAGTCTCCTCCCTGCACTTGGGTGCTGGATGAAATGGTCCTGCGGGAGAAGCAGTGGTGGGATAGAAAGCTCTGAGAAGAGGTAAAGATGTCTCAGCTCAGTGGAATGGGGGGATGCTCAGTGGGATGGGGTGATGCTCAGTAGAATGGGGTGATGCTCAAAGTGGGAAGGGAGGATGCTCAGTGGGAAGGGGAAATGCTCAGTGGGAAAGGGTGATGTTCAGTGGGATGAGATGTTCAGTAGGAAGGGGAGATGCTCAGTGGAATAGGGTGATGCTCAGTTGGAAAGGGTGATGCTCAGTAGGAAGGGAGGATGCTCAGTGGGATGGGGGGATGCTCAGTGGGAAGGAATGATCCCCCAAAGCTGGTTGTTGCAGGTTGAATTGTATTACCCCCCAAAATTGTATACTGAAGTCCTCATCCCCAGTCTCTGAATGTGCCTACATTTAGAGATAGGGCTTTTAAAGAGCTAATTAAAGTAAAATGAGGTCAAAAGTAATATGGGTGGACCCTAATCCAATCTGACTGATGTCTTTATAAGAAGAGGAAATTCAGACACCAGACATAGACATTTATAAAGGAAAGACCATATGAAGACAGAGGGGAAAGACAGCCATTTACAACCCAAGGGGAGAGGCCTCAGATGAAACCAACCCTCCTGAACCCTGCAGACACCTTGATCTTGGACTAGCCTCCAGAACTGTGAGAAAATAAATTTCTGGTGTGTAAACTCCCCCAGTCTGAGGTAGGGTTAGGGCAGCCCCAGGAAATTAATCAACTGGGCTAAACTCTAGTGTTGTTTGTGTGTGTGGGGCGGGGGGGGTTAGATTTATTTATTCATTTTTGAGACAGAAAGAGAGAGGATGAGCAGAGGGGCAGAGGGAGAGGGAGAGAGAATCTCAAGCAGACTCCGTGCTGAGCATGGAGCCTGATGCGGGGCTCAGACTCACGACCCTGAGATCACAACCTGAGCCGAAACCGAGTCCGACGTTTAACCAACTGCGCCAGCCAGGTGCCCCCAAACTCTAGGGGTTTTTCTGCCACTAGCGATCAATGACAGCCACACCTCTACAGCAGCAGGGACCAGCCCCAGGCATCAGGATGCAGAACACAGCTTCTTGAATGCTCTTACAGAGAAGACAGCGTGGGTATCCTGGCATCAGGGCGGGTGGTGGTACACAGTCCTGGCTTTCTTTTCAATTCAACTTTGTATTTTCAAAATTCCATTCAATGTTTGCCTATCTTGTCACTTCTAGCTTGTGCACCTGGAAAAGTGCCTGGAAAGAGTGGCACTTAAAAATCTGTTGAGTGATTGAATGAAATTTAATACGGAAAAACGGTTTCCATCTCCCCTGCCCGAATCTCTAAGTAAAAACCATGCTCTGTATCCTGTGGCATGGTGACTACTGAGACACTCCATATATTCACTCAGCTCGTGGCCATTAATGTTGCGGCTGTCGAGCGCTGTGCACTCAGGAGTACCCAACACCCTCTAGGAGGGAAGCAGGGGGCGGGTGGGAGAGCCTGGAGTGTCAGGGTATCCAGCCGGTTCAACTGCTTCTTAGCTCTGTGATGTGGGGAGCCCTCTACTCTCTGGTCTTAGCTTCTTCAATAGGAAAACGGAAATGTAAACTCCAGCATGAGTGTTTCTTGGGGCTGCATGGAAATCAAATGAGCTCACTGATGTGAAGCCGCTTTGAAATACTGTAAAGAGCTGTGCGCATGGAGATGCACTGTAGCGGGTTCGGGGTTGGTTAAGCATCTGACTCTTGATTTCGGCTCAGGCATGATCTCAGGGTTGTGAGATCGAGCCCTGCGTCAGGCTCTGCACTGCATGTGGAGCCTGCTTAAGATTCTCTCTCTCCTTCTCCTCTGCCCCTCCCCACTTGCTCTCTCTCTCTCTCTCTCTCTCTCAAGAAAAAGACTGTTTTGTTCATTGCTGCATTCCTAGTGCCCAGACCATGGCAGGTCCTCAGGGTCAGACTTCGCTATGCTAAACACAGGGCAAAGACAATAAGCTTGTGGAGTTTTGTAATATAAGTTCCTTAAAACCCCATGTCCCTCTCATCCTGGAAGCTAGCAGCAGGCTTTACTTTGTGGCTTCTGGATCCCACACCACCACGTCGGCATCAGCTCCAGGGATGATGCGGCCCTTGCGGGGATACAGGTTGAGAATCTTTGCTGCATTGGAGCTGGTAACGGCCACAAAACGGTTCTCATCCATCTTTCCTCCAACCTGAAACATTGCAGGAGTGTCAAGTCAACCAAGCCCCGCGTGTGCCTCAAACCCCTGGTCACCCTTGCCTCGGGCCTGTGGCCTTTTAGTTGGTCAGGTCAGTGGTGCCTAGAAGGACAATGACGTGGGCACCATGTCTAACAAGCCAACCTGGTTGGCTTGGTCCCCAGCCCTTGCTCATTCCTTACTCCTTCATCCAGCAACAATGGTGAGTGGGCCCTTTGCAAAAGGCTGTCTATCCAGTGGAAATCTACCTCCTGTTTGTACAACCAGCTCTTCTCATATGCTCACTACGGATTGGTCGGTAGCCTCCCTTCATCCACAAAGGGACGTATATTCTGTTCTCTTCAAAAACATCTTCCTGCCTCACCCAGCAGGGAGAGAACCATGGACTCCCTTCAAGGGGGATTCCTCAGACACTCCTGTGCCCCCCTGAGCTGGTGGCTTAGTCTTGAGGACTTCAGATCTCCTTAGGCTCATACTTTGACCAAAAATACTTATTCTTCACGGGGAGAACAGGTGGTATTCAAATGAAGTCCTAGTCCCTATCTTTTTTGAAAAGCAATTAGACAAAATATATAAAGAGCCTTAAAAATGTCCATATCCTTTGGCTCAGAAATCTGCTTCTAGAAATCTATCCTAAGGAAATAATTAGAAATGCTGACAGTACATATACTCATGAACAAAGAAATTCTCTGCAGCATTATTTGTAAGTGCAAAATTTTGAAATAGCTCAAAGTTCCAAACATCAGGGAAGGATGAACAAATGTGGTACTTCCATTGGACAAAATGTTATTTAGCTAATCAAAAAGATGTTTTAAAAGAATTTTTATTGATATAGGCAAACACTCAAGATAGAGTGTTATATGAAAAAAAAAGATGAACCCAGTTATTAAAATAACATGTAGCACTACATAGAACTAGAAAGAAATATATCAAAATATTAATCATTTAATTTCTCAGAATGGAATTATGGGGATTTTTCCCCCTAATACTTCTCTGTATTTTCCAAATTTCTGTAATAGGCCATACTACCTTTTTGTTTGCGGGGGCATGGGGGTGGGGGTTTTGGGGCGGGGAAGACCTTTTTGGTTTTGTTTTTGAGTAAAACAAGGAGCCATTGATGCAGCCCTCCAAAGAGTGAAAACTTGCTAGGACTTGAGCAGGAAGGGGTCCCTGGAACATACCACTCCTCTCTCCCAGATGACGCTCATGCGGTCCTGCACACCACTCACTCCATGCGGGATCTTGGTGAAGTCCTCCTTGCCCATAGCTTTCTGCTTCGTAGTGAAAGGCCGGTGATCTGATGCCACAATGTTCAGAGTATCACTGGATAGAGAGAAGGATGTGACTGGTAAGGGAGGGGGGCCAGGGTCCCAGAGGGTGGGGACAGATGCAGGGGAAAAGCCTTCCCTTGGGACCCAGGCAAAGCTGACCTCTGAAGTATGATCTCTAACAAGTTACCTTTTTTTTTTATAAGATTTTATTTATTTGACAGAGAGAGAGAGAGAGAGACAGCGAGAGAGGGAACACAAGCAGGGGGAGTGGGAGAGGGAGAAGCAGACTTCCTGAGGAGCAGGGAGCCCGACGCGGGGCTCAATCCCAGGACCCTGGGATCATGACCTGAACCGAAGGCAGATGCTTAACGACTGAGCCACCCAGGCGCCCCTCTAACAAGTTACTTAATCTGTGTGAACCTCAGTTGACTCATATGCAGAATGGGAATACGGGCTGAGTGTGACACCACCTGTCAACGTCACAGGAGACACCGATAAGAGCCTTTGGGACGTCAACTTTTTTTTTAGAAGAGTTGACAATATTTAAAAATTTTTTTTTTAAAGATTTTATTTATTTATTTGAGAGAGAGAATGAAAGAGAGAGAGCACAAGAGGGGGGAGGGTCAGAGGGAGAAGCAGACTCCCTGCTGAGCAGGGAGCCCGATGCGGGACTCGATCCCGGGACTCCAGGATCATGACCTGAGCCGAAGGCAGTCGTTTAACCAACTGAGCCACCCAGGCGCCTGGGACGTCAACTTTTAAGAGTGAAGACCGCGGCCAGAGAAAGACTGAACTTAGCATTTTGCTTGCGTGAGGTGGTTGCACTTGCCACAGGCCCAGATGCCAACTTCCTCTCATCTCCTTCCTCAACCCCCACCAGTTCCCACTGGCGACAAGCATGTGCTGGGCAAAACATTCACAGGTCCAGTGTTAAGCTTTGCTAAATAACTTGCAGCTGGAGCTTTCTTGGACGTGGGGGCTCCAATGGCGCAGAATTGGGGAAAGGAGGTACAAGATGGAAGAGAAGTCTGCCTTCATAACCCAGCCGTGATGCGCAAGTCAACCAGTTCACCACGCCTGCCCTCCGTGAGCATCAGACGGTTACTGAGGCTGGCCTCCATGCAAGGCTGCGGGTGGCTATGGCGCGGTGGGGCTCTCCGGGGGTTCTGGGCTCGCTAGAAACTCAGGACAGTGAGACCGTCGGGCACGAGGCGGCAGACTCTGCCAGATGAGGGCGGCAGAGAGCCGGGCCACGTTCAGAGATCTCTGTAGTAGGCCGAGGGCTCAGAGATGGTGTGGGGCGGAGGAGGAAGGGTGCCCACGTTGCCCAGGCTGGGGCAACCTCAGGAAGAAACACTGTTGGAGGGCAGGCAGAGTCCAGGCTGCAGCATGGGGGTCATGTGGGAGAGGGGGACAACTGCTGGGACCGCACAGCAGGAGCCCTGAGAATCTAATTTGTAGGAGGCGAAAAAGCCTTGGGAGTGCCCGTGGGCTGTGATGGCTGCTCAAGTCAGAAGGGGACTCTGGGAGAAGGCATTCACTGGCTTGGTGACCATATTTGTAAGGTCCTCAGATGATTTGGGGTCAGGCTGCATGTTGGGCTGTCTCTAGCGGGGGCCTGGCAGGGCTCATCAGTCACAGCTGTTGCCAAATGACTAATGTCCTTGGCCAGATCCACAGTGAGATGACTTCTTCTTCCTGAGGCATGGGCTGGTGTCTTCCTTAGCCAAAGCTGCTGCTCTGGGCCTTCTCAGAGACCGCAGGAGGGACTCTCCACACAGCAGACGGTTTGTTCTAGGGTGTCTCAGGGCTGCCCACGTTCCCTGGGCCTGCCGAACCCAACAGAGTTTCACCTTCTTCTCAGGGGTCTTCCAGACGCCCAGGCAGGGATCAGATGAGAAGAGGTGCCTGTCAGAGTCACCAGCGGAGGGTTAGGGACCTCAACTCCCATTCTTCAACCAGGTCTTACTGAGCACCCACCTTCAAAAAAGATTCCCACACAAGTAGGTGCCCTTGGGGCAAGTGTGAATAATGTGGTCACATTCCAGAAGGTTTTTTTTTTTTTTTTTAAGATTTCTTATTTATTTATTTGAGAGAGAGCGAGAGCATGAGCAGGGGTTGGGGGAGGAGCAGCAGAAGGAGAGGGAAGATGATGCAGGGCTGTAACCCAGGACCCTGGGATCATGACCTGAGCCGAAGGCAGATGCTTAACTGACTGAGCCACCCAGGTGCCCCCTCCAAAGGGGCTTTTGAGGTCACCTAGTGCTGCCCTGAATCTAGGAGATAGGACACACCAACCATACTCTGAAGTTTCAGGGGCTCCTGGGTGGCTCAGTCGTTAGGTGTCTGCCTTCGGCTCGGGTCCTGATCCCAGGGTCCTGGGATCGAGCCCCGCATCGGGCTCCTTGTTCATCTGGGAATCTGCTTCTCCCTCTCCCACTCCCTCTGCTTATGTTCCCTCTCTCTGTGCCTCTCTCTGTCAAATAAATAAAATCTTTACAAAAAAAACAAACAAACTTTCAAACATGACTGGCTTTGTGAAGTCCTTTAAAATTTTACATATTCAAATGAAAAACTTCTGGCCCCTTTAAGAAATCAGATTTTACACAGAGAATGAACTGATGGTTGCCAGAAGGGAGGGGGTGGCGGGATGGGCACAATGCATGAAGGGTAGGGGCGGTACGGGCTTCCAGTTCTGGAATGAGTAAGTCACCAGGAAGGAAGGCCCAGCACGGGGCACCTAGTCAGTGGTACTGTGATGGTGGGGTGCATGGTGACAGGTCATAGCTACACTGTGAGCCCAGCGGAAGCCCCAGAGCTGTCGGATCACTGCTATACTCCTGAAACTAATGTCGCATCCTGTGTCAACTGTACTTCAATAAAAAAAGGAAAAAGAAATTAGATTTCAAATAAAAGATAAATCCTCCTATCCACAGATTATGCTTTTTACACTGACATAGAAGAAATCATATCCTAAAGTAGATCACGATGAAGCAGCACAGATTCTCTTATAGGAATATGATCATTGGTGTCTGGGTTTTCAATCAGGTATTTTGTATTATATCATT
The DNA here is from genome assembly GCF_029215605.1 of Mirounga angustirostris. NCBI lineage: Eukaryota > Metazoa > Chordata > Mammalia > Carnivora > Phocidae > Mirounga > Mirounga angustirostris. Next base: position 21,239,850 of record NW_026991718.1, on the reverse strand, counting down.
TATCACCAACAGTGCGCCCTAAAGACAAAAAGAAAGTAACCATAAATTCCTGTCAATCACGAGACTGTTAAAACAATGCTCCAAATTCTATAAAATTGCACATTTTTATAATATGCACTGATTTTAAAAAGGGATTGAAACTATTCTCATAATAGTTCATATGAAATTACAATTCGACTTGAGCGAATTTATTTACATAATTTAGATTAAAAATAGGCTAGACATAAAAACTTAAATTATTCAATTAATAATACTCTTTTTCGGGGTGCCTGGGTGGCTCAGTTGGTTAGGCGACTGCCTTCGGCTCGGGTCATGATCCCAGGGTCCTGGGATCGAGTCCTGCATCGGGCTCCCTGCTCGGCAGGGAGTCTGCTTCTCCCTCTGACCCTCCCCCCTCTCATGCTCTCTCTCTATCTCATTCTCTCTCAAATAAATAAATAAAATCTTAAAAAAAAAAAAATACTCTTTTTCCCCCAGCCTAGTTGAATTTGGGTGGGTGGGGGCACTTACCACCTTTCTGTTCTTTCAGTTAAATTGCCTGTGGCAAGCAGGTATTTCAAAAGATTCTTTGACCTTGGAACTGAGCCCAAAGTATTATAGTGGGCTCATGATACATGTTTGTTTTTATTGTGTTGATAATGATGAAAAGGAGGCTGGTTTTTCCCAATGAAAAGCTTTTTTTTTTTTTTTTAAAGTAGGCTCTACGGGGCTTGAACTCATGACTTTGAGATCAAGAGTCTGACGCTTAACTGACTGAACCACCCAGGCGCCCCTGAAAAGCATCTTTAAAAGTAAGAGCTGATCTGGCATTTCTCCTCTCAGCCGCCTTCAGTCAGGGCTGGCCACTTCCCTCAATTATCCCCACCATCACCCTAGAAGAGAAGAGGCCTATCACCACCCCCAGGTATATAAAAGCAGAGGACAGGCAGGGAGACTGAGGTGTTGTAGAATGGAGAGTCCTGTTGTCTTTCCTTCCTCCTTCTTTTCATGGTTTGAGTGGGCTTCCCTACTCTCTCTCCTAGCAGTCAAGGAGGGCACATTTCAACAGGTTCACCCACAGAGAGCAGAAGTGATCGCAGCGGGCCTTTGCCTGGGAGGTGGGTTGGTGGACCTGCCCCGAGCCTCTGGGTGAGGGGACCCATTGGGATGGGGACAGCCTGCCCTCCCACTGTGGAGAGTGGCAAAGCTGGGTGAGCTTTTGCTGGGCCCCAGACACTGCAGAAGGTGGCCAGGCTTGAGCTGCCTTCCAGGGTCCTTGTTTGCAGGGACACCGCTAGCTCTGGAAGCTAGGAAGATGCAGGAGGAAGAGGTTAAGCTGGACCCCATCTCCCAGAGCAGGGGATTACGTGAGGGAGGCACAAGAGAGCCCACACTGGGCATGTGCCCTGCCCAGCGAGGGCCCCAAAGGCCAGCCACTTTCTGCCTGAGAAGCAGGAGTACAGGCTGGTGCTTGGGTGTGGAGAAGAATCCCCCAGCCCCGAACTGGGCGTGGGGAAGGGAGGAGATGGACATTTAAACTAGACTGGACGTTAGTAACCAAAAGGGAGAGAAAGCAATGGATTCTACCCAAAATGTTACTAAAGGAAAGAATGAAGCTGCAAACAAAGGCTTTTCATGTTTGTTTCCCTCTGAATTCAACCTGTTGGTTAAACTTTTGCCTTTAGATTCGGATCACATGGGAAAAAGTAGTGTTAGAAAAAAAGAAGCTGGAGAAAAGGAGATCTGGAAGGGGAGGATGAGGGGAAAGAGGGAGAGAGGGCAGAAGGCAGAGGGAAAAGAGGAAAGAAAGGAGGGAGACACATGTGGGGAGATACATTGTTGCAAAACAATGAGAGGAGGGAGAGGTCAAGAACAAAGAGACAGAAAGGCCCACATACATTCTAGGACACATCAGAGGCCACATCCCACAGCCCTGCAGTGGTCTTCAGCGTAAAAAGCAATGTCCCTTGAAATTCTGCATCACCACCGTTCACGCTTTTCTATAGGCTGCTCTCGCATCTTACACTTCAGAAGCTCTCACTCCAAACCGAGTGGTCAGGGAAGCCCCATAGGATGGCAGTTATCTGGCGGGCCCTGGGGAGGGTCACCAGGGCCAAGTCATCCCACGGGCACAATGAAATTGACTCTAGGTCAGATCTGGGGCCGCTAGGACATCACGGTGAAGATGCGTAAATTCCCGGGAAGGCGCCTATCACGAGTTAATGCTGTGCTCTGGGGCCACAGTGTTCGGCTGGAGCGCCTTACTTGGCCAGCAGGCTCATGAGGTAGGTTGAGGTGTTGGTGTCCAGTCTCAGCGGGGGCACCGTGACGTAGGCGGCCGCGTGGGACCAGTCCTGGTGGTAGTAGTGTAAGCCGGTCAGCGTGGCATGCGCCGTGGTGGTCTCGGCCAGAACAACCTTCCCTGCAAGGAGAGAGGTCAGACCATGAGTAGGAAGCCCACCGACCTGAGAGACCATTGGTCTGAATGGTCCTCGGTGAAGGAGCTGAAGTCAGAGAGGAAGGGACTCGCCCAAGCTCCCGAGGGTGTTCGAGAGCACAGCTGGGCTCAAGGCCAGAGCTGCATCGCGCCAGGCTGGCTCCAGGCGAGAAGAACAGAAGGGCAGGGGCGCCGAGGAGGGGCAGCGCCGCACTTGGAAGAGCGCGGCTTGGCTGGAGCTCAGGGGCCGCGGGGCGCTGCTGGGAGGAAGGAGGGGCAACGGCGCGGGTGAGGCAGGCCAGGGGCTCCCAGGAGGGGAGAGGCGGGAGGGGGCGGGAGGGGGCGGGACCTCGCAGGCCATCCTGCCAGAAGGCTGGGAGCCCTTGCTCTGATTTCTAGCCCCAGGTCTGTGACCATGCCTTGGTTTCTCCTGTTAGCAGGACCTCGCTGGCACCCTGAGCCGGCTGAGACCACAAGCACAGATAAAAACCCCCAGGCGCTGCCGGGTGCTCGGCAATAGCAGAAACACAGGCGCCCTGGGGCTCGTACTCAGGGTGCCGGGGGTGGGGTGGGGGGGGCTGTGAGGGAAGTTGGGCTCACTCAGATGCTGTTATTCCTCCAGGGACTTCCAAAGCATCCCCTGAAATGTCCATTGGAACTGGTCCAGGATTTTATGTCAGTTACCAAGGCAACTGCTAGTAAAACCCAAGAGGCCAAAAAGATAGCAATTAATGAGTTGCCTGAAAACTTGGAAAATTTGACCAGACCCAGGAGAGGTGACAGACACTTTTGTAAAGCTGTTAGGCAGACAGATGTGCAGAGGAAAACAGTGGTTCTAACTCACTGGACCCAGGCTAGAGCAGAGTGCTTCTAAGGGTGACAGGAGACAACAGGGCATACACTGGGCCCCTGGGCTGGCGGGCCCCATAGGGCTACAATCCCACCCCACATGCCCATGTCCATTCCAGCCCCAGGACTCACCTTGCATCTTAGCAGCTGCGATAACCTCACCGGCCGAGATGCTGGACACGTTGACCAGGTAGATCGGGCAGTGGGTCTAAATAAGGAAACCCAGCGGGAAGGAGAGCGCATCAATGCCATGAACCTGCCAAGCACGAGCACAGCCCCAGACAAACCAATGCTGGCCGCAGCACCTCCCCCTGTGTCTCTCAGCCCCACTCTCAGGGTGAGGGTCTTCCACCAGGAATGCGGGGCTGGCGGCCAGAGCACGGACTGCGTGAAGCAGGGAGGAGGCAGGCAGCACTCAGCCCCAGAGTCAGTGGGAATGTCAGGGCAAGAGGTCAGCCGAAATCAAGATGATTTATAATTTAAAACAAGGGACTGTTTTCTGTTCACGGGTGTGAGGACCTAGAGACAGTCGTGGATTATACTCCGTATCTAAAATGACAAAACCTGTTGTATGAGGGCTGCTTTATCAGTAGACAGAATGCACCCTGGACAAGAAACAAAATACAGGAGGTTCAGGGTTCAGAGTCCATGTCAGACAGGACTGGTCTTGCAAATGGACACCTGGATTGTAGTATCGATGAGCTTCTCCTCTGCTGAGCTGGACGACAAAGGTCCATGTCTTCGCTTCTCTGGGCATATGTTTGAGCTAAAAAATAGGAAGCTGGACTTGTGTTGTTCAGATCTGTCCTTACTCTGGGTTAAGTTTCCATCAGGGAGTAATTGATATCGTAACTCTCATTATGCCAGTAAAACAATGTCCCTGTCCATTGTAAATTGCTAACGGGAAACTTTTCCCAAATGTTATTCTGAGGCCTTCTCTGCTTATCAAAATGAGAGGACAGAGAGCTTAGGAACTGGCCCGACAGGTCATATGCTTGGCACAACTTTACTGTCTGATTCTGAGATCTGCTGGACCTCCAACCTCTGTGTTTTCCCTGGTGTTCTTAACACCACCCCTCAGGCTTACACCCTTGGAGGGAGTCCGTGTCTTTCCAGAGGAGAGGTTCTGGAGCATTAGTGCCCACTAGAATCAGGGGTGGGCTATTGAAAACAGATGGCTGGGCATCATGCCCTGTTTCTGATTCAATAGGTCTGCATGGGCCCGAGAATCTGCATTTCTAAACTCCCAACAAATGCTGATGCTGCCGGTCCAGTTACCACACTTAGAAAACCGGTGTTCTAGATGTGACGGTTCAGATTCTCTGAGCAAATTGAACTCTTTACTGATCGTTTAGAAGGAGAAATAACCTTGGTCTAGGGCTCTGCTGTTTATAAACTGCCGTTCCTGCTCTGCCCCCTTTGAGACTCACAACCATCCCGTGAGAAGTGATATTACCACTCCAATTTTAGGTAACAAAATAGTATAGCAGAGTGGTTGAGTGACTTGCATACACTTGAGAGCTTGTATTTGGTAAAGGCCTCACATCCCTTCCTCGGTTCTCATCACCACACTGCATCTGCACCCCCAGATCCTGAGCGATACCAAGGAAAAGTTCTAAGTGGTCCAGAGGTGGAGGTTTAAGCAAACATCTACCGAATTCCTCTACAGGAAGCAGAGTTCAGTTGCAGGGAGGTTCTGTGGCCCCTGAACCCACCTGCCTCCCATGGGAGCCATTTCCACCTGAGCAGTGAAGCCAGACTCAGCAAGCTCAAGGGGGTGGAATAGAGAGCTGGCAGGAAAGACCTAGGCACCAGGTCTGTGGGAATAACAACATTCACCCAGCCAACGGTTCTGGGTTCCTGCAAGTCAGGCATAGTGCTGGCAGCCAGGGCAGAATGGGACCCCGCCGTGCAGACTGAAGAGTCTGGCTTCTGATCCCAGAGTCAAGAATGGGTTGAGGGCAAGTCGGGGTCTACTTACCCTGTTTGCAATGGTGATAACTCGGTGAGTGGCTTCAGCTTCCAACTGTTAGAAACAAAGTACCGGAAGAAAACAAGCTTTACCATCTCTCCCAAGCAAGCCCTCATCTGCTCAAGAGCCCACTTTGTAGAAAGTTCTGGAATATTCAACACAGAGCTGGAAGGGTCCACTGTACCCACAGGGGCTGCATCCCAAGAGCACCAAGCTCCAACCACTCTGCTCCCCCTGAGGCAATCGGAGAACTTAGCACCAGGCATATACTTGCTGGATGCTACTCAGGCCTTAAGTAAAAGGCAACAAAACAAAAGCAAACGGAAACCTAGATTCCCATCTCTCCGTGTTTTCTGGTGTCTTCTCTCCACAGCCACCTCAGCACGGTAGCAAAGGAACGATGCTCACTAATACCAAACTGGAAATTAACCCAGACCAGGGTTTCTGAACCTTGGCACTGTGGACGTTCTGAGTCAGGTAATTCTTCATGGTGGGGGCTGTCTGGGCACCGTAGGATCTAGAAGCAGCATCCCTCAACTCTACCCACCAGAGGCCAGCAGTGCCACCCCCAGGTGGAGAACTGAAAACATTGCTAGGTGTTGCCAAAGGTCCTGCGGAGAGCAAAATCTCCCCTGGCGTGGAGCCTTTAACCACTAGACCACGACAGTGATGACTCATGCTATTAATATCCTATAGTCAAAGCCTTGCTCTTGCCCTCCTATAACTGAGCAAAGCCCAGTCCTGTGCTCACCCGCCCACTCCTGTTCTCACGGACACCCAGGGCCTTGTCTGTCTGATGGCAGTGCCCTCACATCCTGTCTCTGGCTCCTCGTCCCTCAGGGACATGCAGCCACCACCCTGCACTGAAGGCTTTGAAGAAATGGAAAATAGCTTTTTCCTCACGAATGGTGGAGGATGTCTGAATAGGATCACAGGACAAGAAGTCCAATGTGGTCCCTCCGGAGAATTCTCCAGCAGGGAGGGGGACTATCGGGGATGTGTGTGGACGCCCTGCAGCACTGAGCAAGGATAAAACCACAGGTTAGAAGGACGGCAGGGCTTTTCATTACCATCGCCGTGGGTCATGGGGTAGTAAGGGGCAGAGAGCACAGACATGGGTGTGCCTCTGGTTTCTGGTGGGAAGGGTCCAAAGTTTTCCTCAGGTGCTCAAAGCGATGTCATTCAGAAAATGCTGAATCACTGGCTTATAGTCTAGAATTTCTTTTAACACCTGAAGGCACTTTCACTCTGTCTCCCCCCCACCCCCCCGCCCCCCATTCAATTTTGGGGAAAGCAATTCCCGCTGTCCTCACGTTGTCTCCCTCGGATCCCTGAAATCAGAATCAAATCGGGTGGGTCTGGTTTCCCCCATACAGTCTTTCCCAAAGAAGCTTAAGGCCATGTCAACCTCAGCAGGGAGGAGGATGTTCTCTGAAAAGCTTCAGATGAGAATTTCACCCATGGAGAAAGCGACACAACTTATATTTACTGATGTCTCTTCTATCCTAAAGATTCTATGAATCCATAGGAAAAAAGCTGACAAGAGACACAGAAAGTTTTCCTCACCTCCTCTGGGCGGCTGATCTCGATTCCTTCTGGGCCTGTGATACCCAAATCTAGCGCCTCCTTGGCACCCTGAATAAAAGACAGAAAACTGAGAGAACCATACAGATATAGGAAAATCAGAAACCCCAGGGACACTAAAATATGCCGGACGTAGCCCATTCCAATAGGCTTGCTACTTTTCTCACTTCTGTAGTATTCATCTTCCAAAGAGGGCAGAATCAGCACAGGGCTCCCTTGCAGTAAGTCTCTCTTGAGTTTCACTTCCTAAGGATTGAACATATTTTTTCCTCTTAAAATTACAGTTCTGTAATTAGCCAACAGGCTTGGGACATCCAAGACACTCGGTCTGAAAGTCAGAACTGCCCCCACTGAAAGTCTAGTCAAATCTCTAGCTTCCAGCAACACCTAGGTTAACCGTTCCCAAGTATCCTATTTAAATTCCAGGCGTGAAAAGGGGCTCATCTACCAGTGAGGAGATTGTTAATAATATCTCAGCTCTTTTGGGGGTCGGGGGGGGTAACAGGAAAGCAGAGAGTGGACTCTGATTTATCCCGATGCCAAATCTCATTAAGAATATTTTTAGAGGTGCTCCAAATTCTTTTGCTAAAATGGAATTTAAATATCCTATCAGTAGAACTAAGACATCATTATCTAAGACTCAGACACCATTCTGGACTGTAAAGAGATTTTTTTGTTTCATAGACAGTAGAAAAGTTTGGATTTTCTGACTCAGATTTGTCATCTGGGGTGTCAACATCTCACACTTTCTTTTATAACTTATTTTCTCTGAACAAAATTGTGGGATGGGTGATGGGGGGGTCAGGAATCCCCCCAAGAACTGTTTGTACTGGCGCCCCAGCCTCCCCCTTCCCAATATTCTCTATTGCCTTGCCTCGGCCACGAGCTCCCCATTCTCAGCATGGACTCGGGGGATCGCTCCAATGTCCTTGCAAGCGTGTAACACTTGGTACAGCTCACTGTCCCGAAGCATGTACAAGTCTTTGTAGGTCATGAACATCTGGAACGAGTTGACACCCTTCTCCCTTACCAGCGTCTCCATTTCTGCTTTCACCTGGAGAGCAAAATGCAAAGGCAATGCCTCGTGAGTACAGATGTTCAAGAGGCGGGCTGGCGGATGCCGGCCCAGGATGGAGGGGATGTGGGCCAGTCGGCGGAGTGACTGTGTGACCACCCGCCACCTCGCAGTATCTCATTTTCCTCCCACAGGCAGCTGTATGGTTACATGAGCAAACGGACGCAGAACTCCTTGGTAATTTGTCAAGCGTGACACGAACATAGCCTATATTGTTACTGTCCAGGCACGTTTCTGCTATCCCAGAGGCTTGTCCTGCGTTTCTGACTCCAAGGCAGCCTTCTTGGTGAATGCACTAACAGCTTTTACTCCCACGGCTTGTGCCCCCAGCCCCCATAATGGAAGTGGCGTTACAAAGAAGGCACAATAATGCTAAAAATCCAGAGACTGGGGGCGCCTGGCTGGCTCAGTCAGTGAAGCATGCAACTCTTGATCTTGGGGTTGTGGGTTCGAGCCCCAGGTTGGGCATGAAGATTACCTAAAAATAAAATCTAAAAAAAAAAAAAAAAATCCTGAGACCCTGGGAAAAATCTAATTTAGGAATGTGAATAAAGCTATGTGAATAAGAAGATTCATTCCAACATTATTAGGATGTAAACTGGAAACTGGGATGAGAAAATGGAAGCAACATTGGTCTGACAATAGGAAAATAACTTGAAGTTTATCTCCATGAAGACCATGCAGCCAAATAAAAAATGCTCCCACGTAAGTGAAAGAGTTACTATGTAAAAAGCACCTGTGAAAAACAGACTGGAAGGAAATAAGCTAAAACAATAGTGGTTGTGTTGGGGGGGTGACCAGATGATGGGCTTCTTTTCTGTTTTTAAAATCTATAGTTAGAGGGCGCCTGGGTGGCTCAGTTGGTTAAGCGACTGCCTTCGGCTCAGGTCATGATCCTAGAGTCCCTGGATCGAGCCCCGCATCGGGCTCCCTGCTCGGCAGGGAGTCTGCTTCTCCCTCTGACCCTCCCCCTTCTCATGTGCTCTCTCTCTCAAATAAATAAATAAAATCTTAAAAAAAAAAAAATAAAATCTATAGTTAGAAAGAAATTTTTTTTTTTTAAAGATTTTATTTATTTATTTGAGACAGAATGAGAGAGAGAGAGAGCACATGAGAGGGGGGAGGGTCAGAGGGAGAAGCAGACTCCCTGCCGAGCAGGGAGCCCGATGCGGGGCTCGATCCAGGGACTCTAGGATCATGACCTGAGCCGAAGGCAGTCGCTTAACCAACTGAGCCACCCAGGCGCCCCTAGAAAGAAATTTTTTGATAATAACAAAAAAGAATCTGAAATTCTAGAGGCATGGAAGTCCCCACAACCTCCGGGGACCTAGGGATGGCTGGCCTGGCCTCAGTGTGGCTGAGAATCGGAATGGACGCTCTATTCCAGGCCAACTCGAGGGGGAGGGAATAGAGAAGCTTGGGATAGGGTCGTCCACCCAGGAGGGTGTCCAAATAAACAAAACCCCCACTTGTGTAGGGGCTGGCTGACATTCAGGGTGGTCTGAGCCTTTTCCCAATACCAGGAGGGAGGTCTTCATGGTGTGAGGCTTGGGGGGCTCTGAGGCCTTTCCTCAGGACCAGGTTGGAAATAACGGAGGAGACTGGGTGAGCCCCACACTCACAGCTAAAAACCAAGGGCAGAAGTACACAAGGCTTTTAATTACCATCTGAGAAGGGAGTCAGGCCCTTTAGGCCAGGCTCCACAGCTGAAGGATTTTGTAAAATGTCTTAATGCTTGTTTTTTTTTTTTTTTAAAGATTTTATTTATTTATTTGACAGAGAGACACAGTGAGAGAGGGAACACAAGCAGGGGGAGTGGGAGAGGGAGAAGCAGGCTCTCCGCTGAGCAGGGAGCCCGATGTGGGGCTCGATCCCAGGACCCTGGGATCATGACCCGAGCCGAAGGCAGACGCTTAACGACTGAGCCACCCAGGCGCCCCTTGTTTTGTTTTTTTAAAGTAGACTCCATGACCAATGTGGAGTTTGAACTCACGGCCTTGAGATCAAGAGCCGCATGCTCTACCAACAGAGCCAGCCTGGCGGCCCAGTGCTCGTTTCTTTTTATGATTCTAGGGCACCCACACAAGAACCGGCACATGGTGATTAATACAGAATTGAGGAAAGAACGAACACCCAGCCTGCTTCCCTGGGGTAATAAGCAGTAAAACTCCAGAAATGAAGCAAAATCTAAACGCCTGTCTATCTGTTTTTTAGGAGGAGCAAGGAGGTGGGAATCGGGGTGTGGGCCTGGGGCCTGGGGCAGTGGGAGGACAGGAAAGCCAGAAGTGAAGGCCACAAAGGCTGAAGTGAGAAATGGCTCCGTGGGAGGCAGCCTCAGCCATGCGCCAGGAGCAGCCTCCGGGCTCTCAGAGTGGGGGCTGGGCCCCCAGAGGGAAGAAGGGGCCCTGTCCATTTGTTCCAGGCAGCACTGAGCCAGGATAGCACCCTCCGTTCTGTTCTGAGCCCTCAGGGCCATGCTGTCCCTTCCAGCAACAACGACACGACCGTTGGAGCCTGACTCTTGCTCACTACTCAGCAGCAGCCCCCTTAGGTGCCGCTGCCATCGAGATGCTGCTGTGGGCTGAGCAAGGATTCAGAGCTCCCTACACCTCTGTCTTAGGCCTTCTGTGTCTGATGGAAAACTGGCCCTTTAAATTAAGAACAAGCCTTCTCACCCCCTTGTGGAATCCTGTGGTTTTTTTTTTCTTTTGGCATTTGGGGGGGGCTAGGATGGTGGGGGGGTCCCACACCTGTGGGAGAGTACCCCAACCTAGCCGGCTCCGACCAGACTGCCCCTCTGCCTCAGAGAGCTTTCATTCTTCTTTTGGGATTCCAGCCAGCACTGTTACCTTGGGTGCCCACCAGGTGATCCCCACGTGCAGGGCGTAGTCACAGCAGACCTTGGGGTCGGCCAGACCCCGGCACTTCTCGTAGGCGTCCACCAGGGAGGTCTCCTTATCAGGCAGGACGTGGCCGATGACCATGGTGGTTCCTCCGACTAGCGCCGCCTGCAGGGGACAGGAAGAGCAGTCTTGTCACATCCCTTCCCACACGGGAGTCGCCGATGCAGGGAGACACGGGGGGGGGGGGGGGGGGGCCAACAACAGACCCTATCAAGCAAGAGGCTGTGAGTCCCCAGTGCAGCAACGCTTGGGAAACTGTAAGGAGCCGGACATGCAGGACCCAGTGTGTAACCTTCACCCCCACTGTGGATCCAGCACACAAACCTGCTTCTTCCTTGTCTCGGAGTGTGGCTCGGTGCTTTGGAAAAACCACTTCGTGTGTTACTGGAGCCTGAGGCCAGCCTCTCCTTCCCAAAGAGCAGACCGCCCCCACCCACAATGATTCTGGCCAACTGGAGTATGTAGATGATGCAACTAAATGCTCAATGTAATGTGTCTATTTTTAATATTTATTTAGTCACCCAGACGTATTTAAATCCTAACGAAGCAAATGTTAATTTGGATATGTCATTTTGTTTTATTCTCTCGTATTTCATGAAACAATTTTATTTACTTATTTAAAATATTTTTTATTTATTTGATAGAGAGCACAAGCTTCGGGGAGGGGCAGAGGGAGAAGCAGGCTCCCCACTGAGCAGGGAGCCCGATGCGGGGCTCGATCCCAGGACTCCCAGGACCCCGGGACCATGACCTGAGCCAAAGGCGGACGCTTAACCAACTGAGCCACCCAGGCGCCCCTTCATGAAACAATTTTATTCAAAGTTTTCATATGCACCTTCCACATGGGGGTTTTTGTCTTCAGTTTTTCCAAGCACATTAAGTTCATTTCCATTTATCTTGTTTGAGATAGAGCACTTTTTAGGTCCCTGTATGATTTATCAATGAAAAATTATCCTATTCACAATCTCCACAAGATACCACTTCAAGAGAAATCTTTAAAAAGCCTACTTGTAATAAAAAAAAAAAAAAGCATACCTCCAGGAATAATTACCAAATCTGTATTAAAGATCCACCTCCCCCACACATACTTTTTTTTGAACCAGTTTGGTTGGGTGACCTGCACAAGCTTCCAGAACTAGCATTGACTAAAGGCTGTTCCAGGCTAATGTGTTGTTCCCAAACAAAACTTCATCAAAATAGAATAATTAAGAGAGGGCTCCACTACTCTGTGAGTGCTCTGATAGAAGTTGACTCTCTTTTTCCAATGAGTAAAAGTTTGGACAAAACCTGTCCTTCAACTTGGGCCAAAATTTGAGTCCCCACTCGCCACCTCCCAGCTGGATAACCTCAGCCACATTACTTAACCTGTCTGACATGCTTTACCTATAATAGCTACTATAATAGCTACTTAACCTCTCTAAGCTTTACCGAAATTAGCTTCCTTGCTGGATAGCTGGGAAAGTCAAGTGAAACACCTCGAATAAAATGGACGGAGTGAAGTCTATCCTAATGTGTGTTTAATTATCCAGACTTTGGCTGTTTATCTCCGTTTTCTGTAGGGGAGAAAAACAGGACAATGAAATTGTCTTGATGATTTCATGCTCCTCTAGTCAGTCAGATCCTTGATCACAAATCAGAAATATTGCTGGGGAATGGGGAACTGAAAAAAAATTCAGTTCTGTGGCCAAACAACAATTAAAATGAAAACTCTTGCAACACAGATTTTCCACGCTGACCCTGACGTGGCCAGGGAGAAAACTCTCCATGTTGTCAAGATGTCAGGGGTCCCACTTCTTGCATGGCTTAAAACAACCAACAGAGGGCGGTAGTTCTGCGGTACACAAAGGGGGAACCGGGATGGGGGTGAGGGGGCAGGGAAATGAGAGAAGGGGAAGAGCAGCAGATTGTGGCTTTACTAGTTGGCTTCTATTTGTGATCCGGCTGGATCTGCCAGGCTGATTCATCCTTGCAGCAGGTGGTTGTACTCTATTCTGCCCTGAAATGCATTTCTTGCCTTTACACGTGGACATGGGGTGTGTCGGATATTGGGAATTTATACACTAAATTGTTTTATTTATTTTATACACTTGTTTTATTGGTTCTAGATTGCTTTCCTTTGCACTCCCCTATGTGTGTGGCCTTGGATAGAAAAAGGGGGACCTGGAAACAGCACAGTATGATAAGAGAGCCAAGACTTTTCTTAAGATCTGTGGGTCCCAGAGCAAGAGTAGAAAAGGAGGTCCATGTGATGAATCTCTAAAATGGTTAAAAGTTACAGATCAAGCTGTTACACAGAATACATTCTATCCTCCTACTACTCTGACAAATATATGGCTGAGAAGGCCAGGCCTGAATTTAGAGCTCTTGGGAGTCCTTGTAGCTCTGAGCTACATTGCAGGGGATGTTGGCCTTCAGCCTTTGCACCTGCCCCCAGCTCACACCCCTGACACTGGGGTTCATCCTGCAGTCTGCGGGTCTAAGATCTGCTCACTCCCTGCAAAATGCTGCCCTTGGACCCAGGCGTGCACACACTGGTAGTCTGGCCCCCAAGAGGACGGATTCAAGCTTGCATAGGTCCTGGAAGTGCTCAGGACTATTTGTTAGGGAATTCCAGGGATCCTGAGTCTAGAAGAGGACAATGGGCTCTGGGCAGACATGGCCCCTCTTGCCTGAGTCTAAGGACAGTAACTGAAGAGTTCTGGTAGGTGTCCCAGGACGGTGGTGCTGACTTTCCCACTTACTGGCTGGAATCCAGGGCCAGCTGTGTGCCCGCTCTGCACCTCACCTCCTGGGGGCCCAGAGATGATCTAGTGGCAATGGATGTGAGAGCACCTGCAAGCTGGGAAGGGGCACATAAATATCTGGAATAATTATTTCTGCTATAACCTCCGGCCTCAAAACAAGAGTTTAACAGGATCAGCAAATACTCCCCCAGCTGCAGGCTCAGGAATCCAGACCAGATGCTGGATGTACAAGGATGTTCGAGCACTTGTTTCCTGTCAGGCAAGATATACAGAGCTGGCTTTGAAAATATGTACTGTTCCAACCCACGGGACGAATGCTGACAAGCTCTGTCTTCCTGGGAGTGTGATATCACAGATGTGACAGACCTTTTTACTGTCATCCCACACAAAACAGCCTTTAGAAATCAACAGAGAGCACGACCCAATCCTGTTCCTGAGGCTTTCAAAGGGATTATGTTTACGAACACGGGGCTGTGTGACTGCTGAACGTTCCTGGTTTTATGCAAAGATGGTGTTGGTTGAGCAAGCTGTGGACGATGTTTAATGGAAGTCAACAGAAATGATGTTCATGGAGTCTAAGTCATAACATGGAAAAAGGGTGATACTATAATGAGTGAAAAAGGCAGAATTCAATATGTGTACCCAAGATGCTGAGAAGTATGTTTAAACACACAGGCACCCACACAAGGAAAAACATGGGAGGAAATAGACCAAAATATTAACAAGGACTGTTCTGAGTGATGAGAGTCTGAGTTATTTTTTTTCTAGTTTTCTGAAATCTATTTAATAGACTATATTACTTTATTTATAATATCCTTTTTATTTTATTTTTTTTTAAAGATTTTATTTATTTATTTGACAGAGAGAGAAATAGCAAGAGCAAGAACACAAGCAGGGGGAATGGGAGAGGGAGAAGCAGGCTTCTTGCTGAGCAGGGAGCCCAATGTGGGACTCGATCCCAGGATCCTGGGATCATGACCTGAGCCGAAGGCAGACGCTTAACGACTGAGCCACCCAGGCGCCCTATAATATCCTTTTTAAACATAAATTTAGAGGAGGCTAAATATTTAACATTTAGTGAACCATGTGAGGCGCCTGGGTGGCTCAGTCGGTTAGGCGTCTGACTCTTGGTTTCAGCTCCGGTCATGATCTCAGGGTCCTGGGATCAAGCCCCATGGGGCTTCCCGCTCAGCAGGAGTCTGCTTGAGATTCTCTCTCTTCTTCTCCCGCTGCCCCTCCCCGCTCCCCCCATCCCACGTACTTGCACTCTCTCTCTCAAATAAATAAATCCTTAAAAAATTTTAGTTAACCATGCTTATGTGTTCAAAATACTTTCTTTTAAAGTTATGAATCAATTCAAACATACAGTAGAAGTATAGAAAATAGGGGCGCCTGGGTGGCTCAGTCGTTAAGCGTCTGCCTTCGGCTCAGGTCATGATCCTGGGGTCCTGGGATCGGGCCCCGCATCGGGCTCCCTGCTCAGTGGGGAGCCTGCTTCTCCCTCTCCCACTCCCCCTGCTTGTATTCCTGCTGTCGCTGTGTCTCTCTCGGTCAAATAAAGTCTTTAAAAAAAAAAGTATAGAAAATAATACAACACATAGGCATGAGCCCACCACTAGTCAAACATAACAGATTTAATACTTTCTGCTGTTTTTTTAAAAAACATTAAAAAAAAATGGAATATAAGCAATCCAAACAAAGCCCTCCATCCTGTTCTCCATCCCTCTCCCTTGAGGTTGATATAAATTGCTCCCATCTATGTTCTTAGGCTTTGACTATGTTTGCTTTGTGAATTTAAAAAATTTACACAAATGGTATTGGATTGTCCATACCTTTTTGCAACTCGCTTTTTAAAAAAACTCAACTTTTTTTTTTTTTTTAAGATTTTATTTGACAGACAGCGAGAGAGGGAACACAAGCAGGGGGAGGGGGAGAGGGAGAAGCAGGCTTCCCGCTGAGCAGAGAGCCCCCCGTGGGGCTCGATCCCAGGACCCTGAGATCATGACCTGAGCCGAAGGCAGACGCCTAACGACTGAGCCACCCAGGCGCCCCAAAACTCAACATCTTTAAGATCTATTTCATTCACTTTAATTAGCTGTATGAATACTCCTCCACGTAGATACTCAATTTCGGGTTCACGGACGTTTACCACCACACATGGTGCGTGAGTATTCCCGCTCACACACGAACAGTCCCCGCGTTCAGTGCATAGAATACCAGGAAGCGGCTGTGTAGCTTCGCGGCGCATGCGCACTTCCAATTTTACCGGCCTGGCCCAAGGAAGAGCCAATTTACGGGGGTCTCCCGGAGCCTCGTGGCTGACCACAGCTGCCCATTTACCAACACAGGTCCTTAAGTTTTTACGTAAACTGCTGTCCAGCCAAGCACCCCCCACTGAGTATGTGGCATTTGTTTTTATTGTGAATGTGGGACTTCACATCTCTATTAAGTTAATATGGATATTGGGACCATTTGTTTAACCAACAGACTCAGCATCGTGATACACATTTGGCAGGAGATGAAACATAACCTGAGTATTTCAAAGGGTTACTGTTATTTGTTTTTGACATTTGTGATATTCTGCTGGGTAAATCTGGAATTACTTGACGTTCGGTAATGCTCACCTCCATTTGTTTCCTAATAAAACCCAATATACTTAATGGTAATCCATTTTATGACCCACTTTCCAGGCACACACTTGGCCAGAACTTGTACTGAAACTCAACTTAAACCTGATAGAAAGCTCGCCTTTATGCTTCAGAAGTTCATCAGATTTTTATCTTCCAATTCCACACCACTTCCTGCCCCGCAACCCTTCTCCCAAAGAAGAAGCTTGTTCCAAGGCTGAACCAATAGGTCAAGGCACAAACTTTGGGCTCTGCTGTTGAGAAGGCAGTTGGGCCAGAGCTAATCCGAGGGGTTTTTCACTGGGGAAGGGGGAGGGGCTTCCTGCAGTGTATAGAACGCTCTATACTTCGCATAGAAAAGGGGATTTGTTTTCGGGGAGGTGACTGGAATCAGAAAAGCAGGATCTGCTTTTGCCTAGACCTCTAGATCAAGGGCAACTCAGTCTTTAAAGAGGGACTGCTCCAGCATGGAGAGTCAAATAAGTATTTGGATGTGTTTTGTTGACTAGTGAACGCGATGCAAACATTTCTTTTTTTTTTTTTTTAAAGATTTTATTTATTTATTTTGACAGAGAGAGACACAGCGAGAGAGGGAACACAAGCAGGGGGAGTGGGAGAGAGAGAAGCAGGCTTCCCGCGGAGCAGGGAGCCCGACGTGGGACTCGATCCCAGGATCCTGGGATCATGACCTGAGCCGAAGGCAGACGCTTAACGACTGAGCCACCCAGGCGCCCCGCGATGCAAACATTTCTACATTCACTGAAGCAGCTGAAAAAGGCAGCACTGGTTCAGCTAGATCTGTCTCTCATGGAAGTGCTGAACCAGTTCTTTTTCTTTGCACATTAAAATGATCTTCTATCCTTTATTCACAATCTCCCAAAGTACAAGAGAAAAAAAATCACTAGCTCGGTGGTTTCTCTCTTGCTCTGAGTAACTTCCTTCACCATCAGGGATCTGTCAGCTGCTTATGGGCCCTCTGCAAAGCCAGCACTTAAGCACCACCACGTCTTCGGACTTGAGAAGCTCTCCAAAAGAAGGACCTGAGCATTTCATCAAGTGAGATGACACATGCACGGTGCTTAGAACCATGCCTGGCACTCAGTCCGTATCTTTCGTGGCCTGAGGGGTCCCACCGTGCCTTGCATGTAGAGAGGCTCTCTGCTTGGTATTTAATGTTTTGCTGTCATCATCTTAAAATTCTTCATAATTTTTGAACAAGGAGTACCACATTTTTATTAGCTACACTTGCCTGATCGAGGGTGATCCGGCTCTTACAGGTTTACACTGAGCTTCACCAACTCAGCCAGCTCACACTGGGGGGCTCGGGACACCGACTCTTTCTGACAATTCCCTTCCAGGCCTCTAGAGCACTGACCACTGTTCCAGTCTCTTTTGCAGTTGCCCCCACCCCTTTCTATCAAATGCCTCTTTTCTCTGAAAAAACAAAACCCAAACCAAAAAACCCCCTAGCTTTTCTGCAGGGCATCCGATTGATGTGTGATCAGTTCCCTGGGGCTACCCTTTCTGTCCCTGTGGCTGCAGACAGCTCTCAAGCCTTCTCTTGACCTGTAATTTACAGCCTGTGGAGCTCATCCTGCAGCTGACTGGTTTTCTCTAAATTGTATATTTGCAATTAATTGCACTCCCAAACTTCCTTTCACTTTCCACTCCCGCCTTCTGTGTCCACAGCCTCTCCCACACCATCTGGGGGGGCCTGGTCCCACGTCTGACCTTGCAATGCTCTTACTCTAAGCATTACCCTATCTAAAACTCACATTTCATTCTTTGAATTTTCTGCAGAGGAAGCAGGCAACCTTCAATCCACAATATATTTTGGGAAAAGGACATTTTCCCCACACTTACCCTGGCTGCCATGTACAGGCATATTAAGAGGCAAAATAGGGGCGCCTGGGTGGCTCAGTCATTAAGCATCTGCCTTAGGCTCAGGTCATGATCCCAGGGTCCTGGGATCGAGCCCCGCATCGGGCTCCCCGCTGGGCGGGAAGCCTGCTTCTCCCTCTCCCACTCCCCGTGCTTGTGTTCCTTCTCTCGCTATCTCTCTCTGTCAAATAAATAAATAAATAAAATCTTTAAAAAAAAAAAAAAAGGCAAAATAGTATAAGGACAAGAATCGGGACTTTAAGGCAGGCAGATCCAGATTTAAACCCTAGTCCCATCACTTACTTGTAAGAACTTGGGCAAGTTGTTTATCTCTGAGCTCCATTTCCTCATTTGTAAAATGAAGATAATATATATCCATGGGGTTACTCTAATTAGATGAGAAAATGTATGTAAAACACTTAGCACAGTGCCTGCACATAGTAGGAGCCTAACAAATAGTGTTTATGGCCAGTAAGTATGTAATTTGTAGGTAGCATTAATACATACACTACGTGCCCTCTTGGACACGTATCAGATGCTCCAGAAGAAGCAAGAAATGTGGTTGGCAAACAGGACAAGAAAAAAGTTCATTTGTAATAGAGATGATTTCGAAGTGCTGTGAGAGTACAAGGCATCAAAAGTAACATTCCTCTTGGGGCGCCTGGGTGGCTCAGTCAGTCTGTCTTCGGCTCAGGTCATGATCCTGGGGTCCTGGTCGTGATCCTGGGGTCCTGGGCGGGCTTCCTGCTCAGCGGGGAGTCTGCTTTTCCCTCTCCCTCCTTTTGCCCCTCCCGCTGCTCATGCTCTCTCAAATAAATAAATAAAATCTTTAAAAAAAAAAAAAAGTATTTTTTTTCGTGGCAGCATCTAGTGCAAAAGGCCAGAGGAAGGGAAGGATATACTGGGTAGGCAGGCTAAGAGCTGGAAGGTGGGCATGATAGTGTGGGCAAAGTTGGGGGCACAGCTGGAGGACAGACAGTAGACCTGTTTGGTTTGGGCCGAGGCAGGTCTAGTTAGGACCAGACTGTGAGGACCCTGCTGAGCCTGGATTCCATCGGGTCAGCAAAGTTTAGCAACTTGTGTCCTGAGGAGGCGGTGGTCCTGAGGGCGCTGAGGGAGTGCGGGGTTTATAGGAGGATGCTGCCACACCCCCAGCCCTGGACAGGTCTGTAGTCACGGCAGGCTGCAGGGCAGGGGAAGAAGATGAAGTCTGACTGCCGATACTCTGACCATGGAGTGCCCGCTGCAGTGTCATGGCCCCGAATTTGGGGCCGGGGATGGAAGGGACAAACGTGAAAGCTGTTTCCCGGGAGAAGCGGTAACAGGCAGGTTTGATGCTAGAAGGGGAGGTGATGTAAATGATGAGGGAGGTTTCATGCTTGTGTGGCTGAAAAAACAGTATGAGGAGAGGGAAGGGAGTTTTTGTTCGTCTTAAGACAGAGCCCACTGAGGGACATCCAAGTGGAGATGAACATCACTAATGACAACCAACACTCCCTGAGCACGTGCTCTGTGCCCCTTTAACTCTAACAATGACCCTGTGAAAGAGGTACATTACTGTCCCCATTGCTCCGATGAGGAAACTGAGGGTTGATCCTTGTATCTATTAGGCTGGGAGGGACCCCTCTTCCCATCCACTCAAGAGCGGTAGGGAATCGAGAAAGGAGGAGATGATCAGAGGGTCCCCGGACCCTTGGTCCCAGACCCCTTAGCAAAACAGGAAATGGAGTCAAATTCCCAGGGGCAAGGTTTGGAAAAACTAGAGGAGTGTGGCGCTGAGCCAACACTCCTACGGGAGTTGCATGCAGAATCAACTAGAGAGGGCTAGAATCAACATGCCATCGTGAGGGGCCAGGGAAGCCGGCGGCAGGGGCAGGGGAAGCAGCCCGGGAGAGCTGAGGGAGTGGGGAGCCCGGGGGGGTGGGGCAGGGCTGGCCCACAAAAGGGTCCGGGCAGAGATCCAGCACAGCAATAAAGGGGGAGGCATCTCAGGGCTGGCCCAGGGTTTGGTTGGGGCTTAGGGTGACATTTGCATTTTTATGCTTGTTAGCAGTGTGTGGAGGCAGGCTCTCCGGTGAGAGAAGCCCGAACTCTGGAGCCTGGCAGACCTGGATCCGACTTCTGGCTGTATCGCTGAGTCCTGTGGTCTTGGGCGAGCGAGCTCCAGCTTGAGAGGATGGGGGTGCCATTCCTGGAATGTGGGATCCCTGGGAGGGGAGCAGGGTTGTGGTGGACGGCTGCATCTGGGGGAGGCACACAGGGGTGCCCAGGCTGTAGCTATGACCGTGGGAGTCATCGTTAACAGGTCACCCAGGGGGACAAGGTGAGTCGGAGGAGGTGATGTGGGATAGGGCTCTGAGAGGCGGCACGTGGGAGAGGATTAAGATGGAGATAAGACCAGGAAGAACACTGGGAAGAAGAGCCAAGAAGAGCCAAGGTCTAGGAGTTAGACCAGTCTGGCACGGGGTTATGGAAGCCGAGCAAACCCTCCTACCAAGGCACGAAACTCCCTGGCTCAACGGCTTCAAGAAGAGGGGAACTACCCTAGAGGTTAAGTTGCCCGCCCCCCCCAGAGGCCTAAGCGCCCCCTCCCCAGGAGTGAACAAACCAGGGCAGTTTGGGGGTCTCAGGGACAGTGAACAAACGCATCTGCTCCTGAAGCCCTGACATCAGCTCAAAAGGTAGACTCCGGGCACACACACCGCCCCCAGCAGCAGCACTGCAGAGAAGGCAGAGAAAGGTCTGAGACTCCACGCCAAATCCTCCCCTCCCCTCCTCCCGTCAGCCCAACGGCCCTGGGCCCTGCTGCTCTGCTGCTTGGAGCAGCTGGGTCACACCCAGGTCAGGAGGCTGGCAAGAGCTCTCCTCCTCCTTCCCTTCTGTCTCAGATTCCTAAGTACAAAGGGGTGCTAGCCGATTCTCTTGGGGGGCTGCTCGCTTGGCGGTGCTGGCGGCAGAACCTCTAATTTCAGAGGACCCCGCAGGGAAGGATGATTGTTCCTGAGCTCTGGGGTTCTCATCCCTGGAGGCGCCCAAGGCTGCAGAGAGTCACCCCTACTTCAGGGGCTTTGGATGAAACTACACCCAGAGAGAATCTCCTGGAGGGCTGCGCCCCAGCCCAAGGACCTGGTCCCTCTCTCCCTCGATGCACGGAGTGCTCCAGGAGTGGGTCAGCTGCACAGCAGAGTCCTCCTCTCATCAACCACGACCACCACGTGGGACAGCGGTTTGCCTACCTTGGTGTCTTAGAGCTGGGCCAAGACTGGGGGCTAGATATTTTTACTCCAAATCCCATTCTCTTCTGTAATGCTAAGAACACATCTGATACCTATGAAATAGTAACTAAGCCCAGAACCTCAGAGCCTGGGGTGATCTCGCCCCGCTTCAGGGCTCCTAGAGGGAATACTTAAAATAGACAACTGATAAGGAAGTATATACATCAGCCCTAACATTCTCTCGCTTCTGGAACGAGGAATACATGAATACCAACTGGAGGGGGAATGTTAAAGCATGCGTGATACAATGCACATTTTCACGGTTAAGACATTTCCTTTAAACCCTGGAATGAATTGTGTTAATTCCCAGGCATGGCAGATGGGCGCGTTGCAGGGACTGAGAAGCAGCTTGCTCCGGAGCAAGTGACATCACTGACACTGAAAACAGCAGGTCGCTGTGGCAGTTAACCCCCGGGGCTGCACGCACTTTCAGGAGAGGGGTTCACACTGACGGATGGCCTACTATGTGCAGTGTTCATTTTTTTTTAAAGATTTTATTTATTTTTATTTGACAGAGAGAGACACAGCGAGAGAGGGAACACAAGCAGGGGCAGTGGGAGAGGGAGAAGCAGGCTTCCCACCAAGCAGGGAGCCTGATGTGGGGCTCGATCCCAGGACCCTGGGATCATGACCTGAGCCGAAGGCAGACGCTTAATGACTGAGTCGCCCGGGCATCCCTACGTGCAGTATTCTTAACATTGCTTATCCTGTGTGATCCTCAAAATGAGTCTGTCTGTGATTGAGAGCAAGGATTCAAACAGATATATGTGTCCATAGCAGCATTATTCTAACAGCCAAAAGGTGGAAGCAACCCAAGGGTCCGGTGATGCACAGATAGATAAACACATTGTGGTATATATGAATGTTATGCAGCCTTAAAAATGAAGGAAATTCTGAGCCATGTTATAATGTAGTTGAAACTTTGAGAACATTATGCTCAATGAAATAAGCCAGTCACAAATGAACAAATACTGTAAGAATCCACATAGATGAGGTACCTAGGGTAGTCAAGTTCACAGTGACAAAAAGTGGAATGGTGGCTGCCTGGGGCTGGGGGCGGGAATGGGGAAGTCATATTTAATGGGTACTGAGTTTCAGCTAGTTAAGATAAAAAAATTCTGGAGATGGGGCGCCTGGGTGGCTCAGTCGTTAAGCATCTGCCTTCGGCTCAGGTCATGGTCCCAGGGTCCTGGGATCGAGCCCCGCGCATCGGGCTCCCTGCTCAGCGGGAAGCCTGCTTCTCCCTCTCCCACTCCCCCTGCTTGTGTTCTCTTTCTCACTGTGTCTCTCTCTGTGAAATAAATAAACAAAATCTTTAAAAAAAAAATTCTGGAGATGGATTTTTTTTTAAAGATTTTATTTGAGAGAGAGAGAGAGAGAAGCACACTTCTGGCTGAGTACAGAGCCTGATGCAGGACTCAATCCTAGGACCCCAGGATCATGACCTGAGCTGAAGGCAGACGCTTAACCGACTGAGTCACCCAGGCGCCCGCCCCTGGAGATGAATTACTGCAGCGACATTGTGTATGTACTTAATGTCACTGACCTGTACACTTAAAAATGGCTAAAATGGTAAATGTTATGTTCTATTTTAGCACATTAAATTTTTTAAAAAATGATTCTATAGGGTAGAGGTTACTCTTCTCCTTTGATAGATAAGAAAATGGACTCAGAGGAAATCGCACAGCCAGACTGAATGAGGGTCCATCTGCTTCTAGAGCCCCCACGTTTCCTTTATAGTATATGCTGCCCCTTCTAGAGCTCAGGATAGTCCTGGCCTGACTGAGGGGCTCCGTGTTTCCAAGATTCTTCTGTGACACAACGGAGAAAAGCCCAAGTGAAACTGGACCTAACTGCAGTTTAGAAACAGAGGGGTAGGTGTGGCTAGAGCTTGAATTACAGGGCTAAATCTGAGAATTGTGCCAACATCCAAAATTGTGAAATGAGGAGCTCCAGGCTTCTCTCTAACCCAGAATGATTATCTTCACTGCCGAGCATCCAATTTAAATTCATTGTGTTTAATACAAAGCCACAGCACAGAGCAGGCTATCTCCCGACATGCAGTTGCCATGGAGACTGGAGATGATCCTCAAAGGGAGTTATGTGGCGGAGAGAAAGTGGCTGCCAGCTTCTAAGAAGCCAAGGGGCCTGGGGAAACCATTCTAAAATAGAGCCGCACAGAGGGGCCCTTTGTCATCCTCCTCCTTAGCAAAGCCCCTTCTAATCCCAAAGCGGGAAAGTTAACAGGCAAGCAGGGCACAACCGTCTTTATTAAAAGCCCAGGCTGCCCACAGATGCCAGAGAAGAGGGATTTATCAACCATCCAGAAATACACCACATGTAACCCAACTTGCTCTCCTGCCCCGGTCTACCCTGACATCGGCGAGTCCGCGTGTTTGTCCCAAAGCTAAGTGATAACAATATCATCAACAAAACTGCCGAGGGAGGTGGCCCTGGGGCCTCCCTGGATACAAGGCGCCCAAGAATGGGGCTGGAGTCAAGGCTGGGAGGCAGGCAGACCTGTCCCTGCACTGATTAAAATGGCAAGTATTTCACTTTCTGAGACTCAGTTTCCCCACCTGGAAAAAGAAAAGATAATAAGATAATAAGACCTGTCCAAGGGGGGCTTTAAAGATCAAAATAAGTGAATAATGGATATACAGGTGCTCTGACAAATGGGCCTGGACAGCTCCCCACACCACTCTCATAGGAGGCAGGGGACAGAAGCTCATCTGCAGGTCCTGTGCAGAGCCACTGAGCCACCAGGAGCCACCTGGGGGCTGGGGATCCCAGAGCCCATCAGAGGCTCAATATGCTCCATTCTGAACCCTGTATTTTCCACACAGCAGGAAAAATATACTCTTTGATGGGCCACTATGTCTAGGGCGTAGAGATTCGGAGCTAGCGTGCTCTCCCAAACATGAGTTCTAGAGTTCTAGAGTATCTTAAGCCTGGCAAGTGACTCAGGGCACTGACCCAGAAGAGAAATCACAGCCACAGCCCAAGCCTGGTGGTAACAAGGGATACCAAAGAGAATGGAAACCTGACAGAGGAACCAGGAGAGGGTGGCAATGGCTCAGTGGTTAGAATTCCAGTCCACAAAACCTTTATCTTCCTCTAGGTCCCTCAACATGCCCCAGCCTACCCCTATTCGCCACTGACTAGTCGTAAGGCAGAGAGGGGGCAGGATGGACTCTTCCCCATGTCGTCCTCACAGTTCACTGTTCAGTAAGATACACATCACGTGAAGACAGTACGTCCACATCAGTGTGTAGCCCAGCTTCATGGAAGACAACATCCTCGAGGCCCTCCCCTCGACCCCCAACAAAGTTTCTTTTAACACATACACACGCACACACACACACTCGTATCTCCCCCCCCTCCCGCTCCAAATAACTTGAGAAAATTTTAAAGAAAAGTCTTAACTTTTAGCTAGCAGAAAGGGACCATGCTAAGGGCAGAGAATATTTATCAAGAATTTGGTTAATGCACTCAGTTTACAGTTCTCTTAAGTTTTCAGCTCATAGCCTGTACTAAAAAAAGTTTGCTCCCAAAGACAAAATAGCCAAAACAAATTTGAAAAACAACAGGGGGACCTGGGTGGCTCATTTGGTTGAACGTCTGACTCTTGATTTCGGCTCAGGTCCTGATCTCAGGGTTGTGAGTCGGCTTGAGATGTTCTCTCTCCTCTCCCTTTGCCCCTCCCCACCGCTTGCCCCCCGGCCCCGGCCAAATAAATAAATAAAATCTTTTAAAAAAAAGATTAACAAAGCTGGAGGACTTACACTACCTGCTTTCAAGTCTTACTGTAAAGGTATACATCTACCATATGACCTAGACATTCCATTCTTAGGTAATTATGTAAGGGGAATAAGCATACATCTGCACAAATACTTGTACCTAAATGTTCCTAGTAGCTTTATCTACAATAACCAAAAACTTAATAATGCTGAGTGGAAGAAACTGGGCCAAAAAAGGAATACATACTGGATTATTCCATTTATATAAAAATGTTGGAAAATGCAAACTAATCTAGTGTACCAGAAAACAGATCAGTGGTTATCAGGGGCAGAGAAGGATGACAAGGGACACAAAAAAACTTTTGGGGGTGATGAATATGTTTATTATATTAATGGTGATGGCTTCACAGTATATATATATTTCAAAATGGATCAAACTGTACACTTTAAGATTTTATCTTTTTAAGTAATGTCTACACACAACGTGAGCCTCGAACTCACATCCTTAAGATCAAGAGTCGCATGCTCCACCAACTGAGCCAGTCAGGTGCCCCTCAAGATATATGCTTTAAAAATGCGTGACTTATTGTATGTCAATTATACCTTAATCAATTTGTTGAGAAAAAAAAAATACACGGATTAAAACAAAAAAAGGGTGGTTTCCTAGGTTGCCTAATCATGACCTTCTTCATTCTATTCATACTCCTCCCCAAAATAAAGTTCACCAACATATATTGTTTAATTTTTTAAAAAGATTTTATTTATTTGAGAGAGAGTCAGAGAGAGAAGGAGCAGGGCGAGGGAGTGGGAGAGGGAGAAGCAGACTCCCCGTTGAGCAGGAGCTGGATGTGGGGCTTGATTCCAGGACCCCAGGATCATGACCTGAACAAAAGGCAGACGCTTAACTGACTGAGCCACGCAGGCGCCCCTAATTTTATTTCTAAATATTAATTGAGAATACTGTGGCGAGTTCCAATCTAAACACGAAAGTTATTTATGGATCGGGGTTGGATTCATTAATCTTTAGTGGTACTTCCAGCTCTAAAATTGTGTGTGTGATTGAGCATGTGCGAGAATGTGAAAGTGTATGAACGTGAGTGTGTGAGTATGAGAGAGAAAAACTGATCAGTGAGAAAGTTCTTATTATAGTTGCCCCATAGTTTTGGTTTTTTTTTTTTTTTAAAGATTTTTATTTATTTACTTGACAGAGAGAGAGACAGCGAGAGCAGGAACACAAGCAGGGGGAGTGGGACGGGGAGAAGCAGGCTTCCTGCCGAGCAGGGAGCCCGATGCGGGACTCAATCCCAGGACCCTGGGATCATGACCTGAGCCGAAGGCAGACGCTTAACGACTGAGCCACCCAGGCGCCCTATAGTTGGCCCATAGTTTTGAATTCGTATAGTCACTAAGGATCATTATAGCTCCTAATTTTTTTTTTTTAAGATTTTATTTATTTATTTGAGAGAGAGAATGAGAGACAGCACGAGAGGGAAGAGGATCAGAGGGAGAAGCAGACCCCCCGCTGAGCAGGGAGCCCGATGCGGGACTCGATCCCGGGACTCCAGGATCATGACCTGAGCCGAAGGCAGTCGCTTAACCAACTGAGCCACCCAGGCACCCTATAGATCCTAATTTTTAATTAATAAGAAATAAAAAAGGATCAGAAGGAGAAAAAATGTGCTTGGCTGCACTGATCACTTAAAGGAATCACGAGGCTAAAACCACCAAGGGAAAAGATTCGGCATCTACACACATTCCTACCTGTCAGACAGGGCATCATTCTAAGACGTGTACCTTACACTCAACATAAGACTATGATAACCTCACATCAGAGGCAACTACAGCAAGGTCTGGGAAAAGAGATATTTACCATTAAGATTTTTGAGACTTTCCATAAGGCTATGTTCAAATATTTCTTGAACTATTAAAAAATATGCAGGCTTTAAGAAAAGAAAAAGGAGAAAGAAAAGAAAGAAAAATATATCGTTCATGTACTATATGTATCACTGAAATATACATGCAACACATGTATTTTTTTTCTTTATTTTCTTTTTTTAAACCCCAAAGGATGAGAATATAAAAGCAGAACTTCTTGTACGAGATATGAAAGGTTTCCAGTATGTTTGGGATCATAGAAGGGGGCGTTTATTTCTATTCTCGAACCAAAGGTTTTAAGATGTGATAATCTCTATATAGATAAATTCTTTGCAAACACTATTCTAGAAATTGAGGAGCTGCTTGGTCACCATAGGAGATTTTTTTCCAATACTAGATGTAAAATTTATAAGAAACAATAGATCTCCTCTTACATTTATTCTAAGAAGGGTCAACCTGGCCTACATTTTGCCTGACCAATTAATGTAGGTGCAGAATGAAAGTTGCCAGCAAGGTATTGTTAAGCAAGGTAAACGGATTTGAAGCAGGACATCTTTTTTTTTTTTTAAAGATTTTATTTATTTATTTGAGAGAGAGAGAATGAGAGACAGAGAGCAGGAGAGGGAGGAGGGTCAGAGGCAGAAGCAGACTCCCTGCCGAGCAGGGAGCCCGATGCGGGACTCGATCCCGGGACTCCAGGATCATGACCTGAGCCGAAGGCAGTCGCTTAACCGACTGAGCCACCCAGGCGCCCGAAGCAGGACATCTTTAAATAGCTCCTGATGCCTGCAGTTTATGACTGGCTATTTCTGCTTTTAAGAGAAAGAGAGAAGAGAGAAAATTATCTAGAATTCGTCACCATTACTATTAGACTCCATTTGAAATCTAAAACACACATAGTCGACCTAACAGTAGGAACAGAATCAAACTTTTTAGTTCCTATTTGATGCCTAACAGTTTAATATGTAGGCTCATGAGGAAACTGTGCAAATGTATTTTCCAGGGGTTGGTAGCACGATCAAGTGATTGGTTGATTGATTTAATGGACCCTCATATAGTGCTATTTTAAGTTCTTTACAGATAGTAACTTGATTAACACACATAAAATACTCTTATAATCTCCATTTCCCAGAGAAGAGATTGAGAGACAGAGAGAGATTAATTTGTTCAAATCACACAGTCAATATGGAGCTAAAATTCAGATTCTAATGGTATACTCCAGTCTGTGCTCATCACCACCACACTGTGCTGACATTCATGTGTTTCTTGAACATCTACTCTATGTTTCAAGCTATGTGGGTCTGTGGTGGGTCATGAGTTAAATATAAATTGTGGTCTCTGCCCCACAAATACTCTTCAATTTAGCTGAAAGACAAACTACACAGGAAACAATTTGAAAGCCCCAAGAAGACAAATTATTTCAGCTGGGGAGGAGAAAGCGGGATCCTGGATCTGAATTAGCTGGAGGGAGAACATGATGTGGGCTTGGTAGGCCTTGAAGGGTTCCTCGGATGGTGGGAAGGGATAGCAGCGGGGAGCGTGGGACATTCACCGGGAGAGAAAACCCTCTTGCTGATACATGTGCATGTGTTGGGAATGAGGACTGGAGGGAGAGGCAAGGTCAGATGGGGAGCTGCCCAGGGTGAAGATCCAGAAATCCCAACTTGACATCTTAGACAACGGGGAGTCGCGGCAGGTTCTCAAGCAGGAGCACGACACGAGGCGCAGAGAGCTGTGAAGTGAAGGGTGGCCAAGGTGATTTTTAATTTAAAATATGTAAATATGAAGCCTTCAAAAGATTTAAGTAGTTGAAGCAAAACTGGTGGAGTGGAGATGGGCCAGGGCAAAATGTCTATAGGATGGCCATGGTTCTGCTTGGGATCCCCCCAGCCCAATGGTAGGCAGATGACTCCCAGTGAACCCCGCCCCATACAGTCCCCTCCCAGGAGTATGGAAGGGGCCCTGGGAATAAGATGGGGCACCATCACCCATGTGTTTTGTTATATGGCACAGTTGACTTTAAGAAAGGGAGATGATCTCAGTGGACCTGAGGCTCATCAGGTGAGCTCCTAAAGGGACAGGGTTCTTTCTGGCAAAAGAGATTCCAAGTCCGAGGGATTCAAAGTGAAAGAGTCTCTGTGGCTGGCTTTGACGATGGAGGGGGCACGTGGCGAGGAATGGCGGCAGCCCCAAGGAGCTGAGATGGGCCCTCAGCTGATAGCCAGCAGGGAACGGGGACCTCAGCACTCGAGCGTCAAGCAACCGAATTCTGCCACAAGCACGTGAGCTTGGCGGAGGACTCTGAACTCCGCATGAGAAAGCAGCCCAGCCAACACGTTGACTGTATCCTTGTGAGACCCTGAGCAGAGAGCCCAGTCACACTGTGCCCAGACTTCTGACCTACAGAACTGGGAGCTAGCATGTGGGTATTGTCTGAATTTGTCCGGAAGCAGCAGAAGACGAATACAACCCTGCGCAGGTGCCGGGTCCCACTGGGAGAGGCAGAAGGGACGACCTCCAGGTGGCTTGGAAGGGGAAGCCACTTCATGAGGCACTCACGGAGATCTTCGTGGGACTGCAGGGATTCCGAAAGGGGAGCGGAGCCCAGCTGTGCGGATCCCCACTAGCACAGCCACACCGGAAGGGTGGCAGCTCCGCAGGAAGGACAGGCATGGTGTGGCAGCAGCTGGCCCCGGAAACAAGCCGGGAGGAGGGTGGATTCTGAGAGAATCTGTCAGGGTGGCCTGCTGGCAAAGCCAGGGACACAGAGGCAGCCTGGGCACTAGATGGGACAGTAGAACAATTTCATTGCAAAGTCGAAGTGGGTGGATCTAAGAGCCTGCAGAGAGAGCCAAGGGTGGGCCTAGGGTGGACGCGGGTCGTCACAGCCTGGGGACCGACATTGATCGTAGGCGTACTCTGTGCCGGGCACGGGGGGAAGCGTTTTTCACGCATCCTCATTTAATCCCTACAACACCCATTTGTAAAGGGCGAAAACTAAGAAGGATGTTACTCCTCCAAGGACGAGTGGTGTCTGCTAAAGCCACCATGGCAGGGAGGCAAAGAGCTCGCTCCACTGTCTGCCCAGTGCATGTCAGTTCTGGGATGACTTCATCTGGTCCAGGCAAGTGTAGAGCCATCGTGTCAAGGCACCCACCAAGAGGTCACAGGCTGTCTGAAAGGGCTGACTATCCTGCTCTGGGGTTTCAGCAGAGCCCCTGAGTGGCATGGTGAAAAGACCCTCAGACTGAGAAACCTGCATTCTGGTCCAAATAACGCTGGGACTTGGGGCAACTCATTCATTTTCCATCAGTGGGAGGGTGGAACTCGATTTCTAAAGTCCCTTCCAGCTTTTTACAGGAATGAAGACACAAGTGAACTTGGGAACATTAATAAGCAAGACCATAGGGGCGTCCGGGTGGCTCAGTTGGTTAAGCATCCGGCTCCTGGTCTCGGCTCAGGTCATGATCTCAGACCTGATCTCCATGCTGGGCATGGAGCCTACTTAAAAAAAAAAAAAAAAAAAAAGCAAGACCCTATGAGTCTGGGTCCTGATAAGCAGGAAGTGTTATTGCAGAGCTAAAAGACTGGAAAGACATTTTGGCCAGAACCGAACAGAAACAGGGTACTGAGTCAAGAAAGGAAGGAAAAAAAAAAAAAAAGGAAGTGACCAGCATTTAAAGTTTTAATTCCAAAAGAGCAAATTTCAAAGGCAAAGTAGAAAAACAGTCTGCACAATGGATAAATGGGTTCCTCGGTAAGGATGTTGGCAGGCCGGACACCACAGGGAATTTATTTATGTCCTAGCCTGTCCAATCTCAGGACTCTGCCAGACAGGGCCCAGGCCTCTGCAGTGAGAGAAGGCAAGGGAGGGTCAGGACCCTCCACTGGGGGCGGGATGTCACAGACTGTCCAAACCTATTGGCCAAGCACTCTTCTTGGATTTGGCTTCCCTTGTAGGGAAGAATAGATGTCCTGCTGATGCTGATTTTGAGTTAATGGGAGCATGTCTCTGTGACAGATGGTCCTGGCACAAACGAGAGGGAATCTCTGGACCCTCAAAGAAGAGGGACAGACCCAGCCGGACTTCCGTTTGGTGACACCTCTACCATGGCCAACTTCTCACTCCCTGATGATGTCGGTGGGATACAGACAGGAGGGGAGAACACAGGGCCAGGGAAATCTAACAAGTCAGGGGTTCTTGGACCCAGGCTGGGATTTGGGAGCCCACTGACCGGACCCAGGCATGTGAATAGAAGGAGAGAAGCAAATAAATAAGACTGGCAAGGGCAAGGCAAAGCAGGCCTGAGCTTTCAAAGGGGATTCAGATGTCAGCCTGACACATAAGGTGAGGGTCAGACCTGCAGGAGTCACAGCCAGGACAACGTGCTTTTCAAGAGTGGAACTTTTCAAGTTCCTTATTAATCCCCCTGCCAATGTTAGAATCATCAGGGATGCTTTAAAAAAAAAAATACTGATGGAGGGGCACCTGGGTGGCTCAGTCGGTTGGGTGGCCGGCTCTTGGTTTTAGCTCAGGTCATGATCTCAGGGTCGTGGGATCGACCCCGTCAGGCTCCGTGCTCAGCAGGGTTATCTGCTTGGGATTCTCTCTCTCCCTCAGCCCCTCCCCCTGCTTGCACCCTCTCTCTCTAAAATAAATAAATAAATCTTAAAAAAAAATACTGATGGGGGAAGAGACAGACCTAGAGATACAGATTTCACCGATGTGGCATGGGCCCTGGATACTGGTGTCTTAAAAAAATTCCCCAAGTCGTTCTTTTTTTTTTAAGATCTTATTTATTTATTTGAGAGAGAGAGTAGGGGGAGGGGCAGTGGGAGAGGGAGAAGCAGACTCCCCACTCAGCAGAAAGCCCGATTCGGGGCTCGATCCCAGGACACTGGGATCATGATCTGAGCCGAGAAGGCAGACGCTTACACAACTGAGCCACCCAGGCGCCTCTCCCCAAGTTGTTCTAATGTAATTTGTTTCCAAGGGTTGAAAACCACTGGCCGAGACGGTGGTTCTTAATATATTTTTGGAGGAGCGGGAGGCAGAAAAGGCATCTAGGAAGCTTTTCCCCATTGCCCATGCCTGCCCCCTCTATCAACATCTTAGTGAAGGGGCTGTGCGTATAGGTTAAAAAGCCTGATTCTGATCTTCCCAGAGCGCAGCGGAGGGCCATTGGTGGGGTGGAGCTCCAGAGCTTGCATTAACATTCTTTATTAGGTAACATTAGCTCCACACAAGAGAATACATATAACTCATAAGTACGTTAAGCAGAATAATAATAAAAGACCTCATGACCCAACTGAAATCCCGGACCTTTATAAACACAGTTGGTGTTACTTGGTCTCCCTCCTCCCTCCCGCCCCCTGCCTCCCCGCGGGAGATAACCTCCTTCTTCAATGGGGTCTGCATTATTAACAAGCAGGTGGTCTTGGCGCTTTGCTTCCAAGAAACCCAGGTTCTGGGCCTGGGGAGGGCAGGGCCTGCAGGTTGGGAGGGTGTGAGGAGGCGGGGAGGAGGATCAAGGGCCCGGCTGTGAGCACGGGATGCAGAGCCCGGGGAGCCAGGCAGAGCCTGCCACAGCCTCTGAAAGCAGGCAAAGCGTTTGTTAAAGTGCTAGAGAAATCCCTTTAGACCCAGTACAATGGAGACCCAGATGCTCTCGGAAAAGCCAGGCTTTCAACTGTTTTGTTTTCCCAGCCCTGACTGCGGCTGCCAAATTGACAGGCACGCAATAGCTCAGGGGGTGCAGAGTTCGAGGCCCCGCAGATCTGTCAGATAAGAACAAAAAGATGCAGCTTGATCTCTCTTTCTCTCTAGGCTAATCACTCGGGTGAGCCTTTCCTTAGGATTATTATTCAATTATAAACCCAGATGCTTAAAGCGAATCAACTGCTACCTTCCTTAGAATGTACAAAGTAGGTCAGCGTTGGTCCACCAGGGTGCACAGCCTCTGAACGAGCGCCACAGGCCGTGTGAATAATTTAGTGGACACATCCCCCCGAGCGGCACTGCAATAGGAGCGCATTTTCTCTCCCCGGGAGATTGTCAGCACCCCGAGGAAAGAGGATGCCCAAGCGCCCAGCTGTAGGAGCACCAGAGGGAAGGGGAAATCGGGAGTGGAGGGGTGGGAGTACCAGGGCAGGAAAACAGCTCTTGGAAGGCCGGGAGACTGAGGCAGAACTTGGGGCAGGGTCTACGGATGGGATCCAGGGGAGACTGAGTCAGGGACTGCATGAGGAAACATGTCCAATCTGAGGGCTGGGGCACAAGGACATCAAGATCCAGTCTTGCTTAGGGGATAGATAGAATAAAGAGTGGGTTTAGGTAGCCAGGGGGGTGGCTTAGGATCTATGGGCCTTTAAACACTCCACAACTAGAGCCTGAGATGGAGTGGGGGGCCTTAAATCACACAGGGGCTTTTATGTGTTTTCCAGAGGCAGCTGCTCCCATGGATGAGAAACCTGGAAAAGATCAAGAGTTACTCACCACCTTGCACAAAGATGCACGTGCTGAGGTTTTCATTGGCTATAAAGAGCTAAAGGCTCTCAGGGGAAAAGCTGTCACTCCTGGCTAATGAGGTCCCGGCAGATGACAATGTGAAAAATAAGACAAAGAAGGCCAGCCTGCCCTCTGAGAGGTGGATAGAGAGCGTGGTGACAGCATGGCATCCGACCTTGGACTACAGGTCTCCCAGGCGGGAACAGGAGCCAGAAAGCTACAATTTGGGGTGCCAGGCCTGAGCATACTACAGCAGGGACCCCAGGGATAATCAGAGTTATGCTGATAGTAAATACTATGGCCTCTCTTACATTATTGCTGGGAGTAGACCTTGTGACAGCCAGTCTGGAAAATAATTTGGTGGTACCTCCTAAAGCTGAGCACATGTGTACCCTGTGACCCAGCAATTCCACTCCCAGGAATGTGCCCCACAGAAATGTGTGCACAGATTTGCTGAAAGAAGTATACGAACATTCATAGCAACAGTATGACTGGCAACCACCCAAACACCCATTGATAAGTACTGTGTGGTACATCAGACTACAAAGCAGTAAAAGCGAATAAAATACAACATGAATTTCACAAAAATAATGTTGAGCTAAGGAAGCTGATGCAAAGGAACAAACCACTTAATTTCATTTATATAAAGTAAACAGTCAGAACCAATCTACGGTGAATATACTAAAAACCATTGACTTCTATACTTTAAGTGGGTGAATTGTATGGTGTGTGGATTATATCTCAATGAAGATGTTTGTTTGTTTGTTTGTTTGAAACTGTGGTATTAGAAGTCAGGATAGTGGTTATCCTTGGTAAGGAGTAGTGACTGGGAGGGGGCATAAGGAGGGACTCCGGTCTGGCAATGTCTAGCCTCTCGATTTGGGTGCTGGTTACAAGGGTGTGTTCAGTTGTAACAATTCTATATACTTACAACTTGTGCACTTCTTGGTATTTATGCTATGCTTCAATAAAAATAGAAACGACAATGACCACAAACCAAACAGGCTGGGCCTGGCCTGGCTCCAGTACATGGGGATGGGGAACTGGATATGCTCCCTCACTCCGGAAAGGTCCTGTCACTAGTGTACCCTGCAAGAGGACCCCGCAAAAGTTTATGGGGACGGGGCTCCCCATTTCATCAGTGAGGCATTACCCACAGGTCCTGGGGGAATTCTCAGAAGAGAAAGTGGGAAGGGTCTGCCTACAGCCTCTCTTCTCTGGGCTCCGCTAGGGTAGGCAGATTTGGCCCCAGATGCTGAAGTATCAGTCCTGGAAGCACCCTTGCCTCAGAACAGGCTAGGCCGCAGCTACTGTGACTCCTCGCAGCCCAGCCTTCCAGGGGTCTGGTCTGTTGCTCCTGGACTGGAAAGGGAGGATATCTTCAGGGAGACCTAAATAGCCAACTGCCTGAGATGGGCCAGCCCTAGAACTGTGACCGCAAGGCCAGCCTCTGCCTGCCCCAGCCAGGCTCCTCAGAGGCGGGTTTGGAGAGCCTTGTCAGCCACCGCCTAGCCAGGACACCTGAACCCCCAGGAAAATGGATCCTGGGGGGAGACACCTGAGCATGGGAGAAGGGCTCCCCGAGAACCCCAGGTAGAACAGAGGTGGGATTTTAGGGTGCAGGGCCATTGGGGATTTGAGGCTGTGGGCCAAAGTAGGACAGAGGACTGACTATAGCCCCTGGGCCAGTAGCTAGTAGATCCCTTTCTCCCAGGGAGTGTTAGAGGCCAAGGCCTTTGGAAGTCAGACAGCGTAAGGGGCAGCCTCCCGGGTCAGGAACTTGTAGTCCTTGAGATTCTGATTCAATTCTGCATTTAAAAAAATCTTCAGGCGTGCCTTGGTGGCTCAGTCAGTTGAGTGTCTGACTTCGGATCGAGCTCCACGTCAGGCTCCCTCCTCGGCAGGGAGTGTGCTTGTCCCTCTCCCTCTGCCTCTCCCCCAACTCGTGCTCTCTCTCTCTCAAATAAATAAAATCTTTAAAAAAAACCTTCATAGGTGACTCTGATGCATAGCTGGGTACAGAGACCCACACAGATTAAGCATCATTCACTGATTCACTCAACAAACATTTCCTGGGTAGCTACTCTGGTTCCTGGTCAGGGCCAGGCTCTGGGAAAGCAGAACAATACTGTCAGGCCTTAAGGAGTCCATAGTCTGCTGTTCACGGAGAGGTTGGCATGCGACAGATAATTACAATGCAGAGGAATGACAGCAATAACAGGTTCCGGAGCACAGAAGAGGGATAAAAGAACCCACATGTGACTCTTTCCTCCTAATTCATTTGTTTCACAGGCCTGAATTTTTGTATTCTGCATTCAGGAACATCCAGCAGCTCAGGCCCCGCTCAATAACTGTAAACAGTGTCCATGGCCATGCCCTCTGAAAGAGGCTCACCACATTTTTTTTCTAGCTGTTTTTAAAAATAATGAACAAGCTAGGAGAGATAATACAAGATCGCTCACTATGTCTGTTTCATAATTACTGCCATTAAAATCATCTAGAAGAGAAATATCTATTTGTCACCATCTTTGGGGAATTAATTTAGCTTATCACACATAAAGGAGTCCATCAGATCAATTCCTCATTCCTGTCACATACAGGCACAATAACAAACATCAGCAAATTCTCTTCTTCTAGGTCTGCGTTACATGCCATAGAAATATAAACATAAAATCAGTGTCCGGCCTCAGTACATAGGTAAGTGATGTGGTCAGTAAAACAGGCCCACATACCTCCTTTTCGGTAGTCATGGAGATCTAGGACATCTAGCCTGGAATTTCCTATGTCAGTTGCCACAGTGGCCCCAGGAGAGCACCCTTCTCCTTTGAGCAACACAGCAGGGGCATCCTGTTCACATGGGTCTAGTCTGGAGCAGCCCCACAAATGGAAGAAGCCAAAAGGAAGGCACCTTCAGCAAACAGGAGCATTACCTTGGTCCCGTGGTAGAAGTCGTCCACACATGTAGCGTTCATGAAGGTCTGATGGAAGTGGGTGCTGGTGTCAATGCCTCCAGGGATCACCAGCTTCCCAGTGGCATCGATCACCTTGGCCCCTCCAGGGATCATGAGCTCACGGCCCACCTGCTGGATGATGCCATTCTCGATGTAGACATCAGCCTCGTGGGTGCAATCATCGTTCACCACCTTGCCTCCCTTGATGAGAATCCTCACGCTGCCTGAATTGGCAAGCATGTTCCTACGGAAGGTGAGAGGGAGGCACTGGTCAAGGTCAGAGTCCCTTTTCACTGTGACTGAGGTCCCACTTCTTCCCACCAGAGGCCAACCTCCTTGGGCAGAGTAAGTGAGCAGGGAAGAGAAGGAAGTTTCTCCACAGCCTGAGAACATCGGTCCTACAACCGACTGGGGTCACAAGCCTCCCATTGACCTCCTAGTGGGACTTACTGGGAATCATGATACAGTGGCAGTAAGGATGAATCTGGGGCCCAAAGAAACATCAATGTTTACCTTCCCAAAATGCTGTGTAGGTTCAAAAGCATTTTCATACCTACTGTGTTGTTTTATTCTCGAAACCACCCGAGGAGTCACATTTTACCAACAAGAAAGCTGAAATTGCTAAGTAAGGAATCGATGGCTTCTAAGCAGCCAAGTCAAACCCAGATGCCTTGGATGACCAATGTCCCCATTATATGATATGGTCCCAAAGATATCAGGGGCTCCTGGGGCATGTCTCCGAGAGCCAAATTCTCTAAGCCTCCCCGTTGTTTAATTCATGTCATTCTTCAGATGGATTCTGCTTCAGCTCGCCCTCCCATCCTTCCTCAAGGCCACTACCACACCGAACTCCACAGCAGGCTGCACAGTTAATAAGCTCATCTGCAGAGCTTTGGAAAAGCACCTTCACTCAAGTTCCACCCCCAGAGATTCAGCTTTATTTGCTCCGGATTGGGTCCCCCAGAACCACTTTTTTTTTTTTTTTAAGATTTTATTTATTTATCTGACAGAGAGAGACAGCAAGAGAGGAACACAAGTAGGGGGAGCAGGAGAGGGAGAAGCAGGCTTCCCGCTGAGCAGGGAGCCCGATGTGGGGCTCTATCCCAAGACCCTGGGATCATGACCTGAGCCAAAGGCAGAAGCGTAACGACTGAGCCACCCAGGAGCCCCCGGAACCACTATTTTTAAAAGCTAGAGAACCTTACCATATGCTTAAAGAATGAATGCCAATCTCTTGCAGAAAGGAGAAGAGAAGGAAACATTCCCAACTCATTTTATGAAACCAGTATTACTCTGATACCAAAGCCAGACAAAGACAGCACCAAAAAAAGAAAATTATCGAGTAATATCCCTCATAAATATAGATACAGAAATTCTTAACAAAATATTAGCAAGTGGAATTCAGCAATATGTAAAAAGAATTCTACACCATGCAAATGGATTTATTCCAGGGATGCAATGTCAGGTTCAATATTTGAAAATTTAATCAATGTAATCCACCCTATTAACAGGCTAAAGAAGAATCACATAATCACATATCATTTGATGCAGAAAAAGCATTTGACAAAATTCAAACATCTATTCATGATAAAAGCTCTCAGAAAAGTAGGAATAAGTTAACTTATTAACCTCTGCCTCTCCCTCCGCTGGGTCTCTTTCTCTTTCTCAAATAAATAAAAATTAAAAAATAAAATAATTTTGACAAAGAAGAATAAAGTGGGAGGAATTAGTCTACCGAACTTCAAAACTTATTACTTAGCTCCAGTAGTCAAAACTGGGTAGTATGGATGGAGACACAAAATCAGTGGAACAGAATAAAGATCCAGAAATAGCCCATATAAGTATGGTCAACTGATTTTTGACAAAGGTGCAAAAAAACCATTCAATGGAGGGAAGATAGTTTTTTCAGCAAATGATGTTGAGCAATTAGATATCCATAAGCAAAAAATAAACCTTGACTTAAATCTCAGATCTTATACAAAAATCAACTCAAAATGGATCATCCATTGAGTGGCCGCATTTGACCACTAACCATTCTCTTCCTCTTGGAGCTTCCTCTCCTTAGCATTAAATGTGGCCATGCAGGGGAGGGGAATAAGGACCACAGGGAGATCTTGGCCACTGTTTTGGAGAGGAGCAAGTCTTTGATAAGTGGTGGTTGAAGGCATGTTTGTGGAAACTTGTCAAGTCCTTTGTGAGTAAAGGGAGCTGTAAAATGGGCTGAGGACAGCATGCCTGAAGGAAGAGATCAATTTAAGACAGATCTAAGATTTTTTCAAACAGCTAGGAAAGAGTCAAAGGATTGATTAAAGATAAAAGAGGACAAGGAATTACTTGTAATGGAAGGTCTTGCAGCATGGAAGAATGATGGCCATTATTAATGGAAGCCAGGTCTCTGTCACAGACTTAGATGGTTTATTTTATTTGATCCTTCCAAAGGTATTATTATGCCCATCCACAGAGGAAACAGATTCAAGAAAGGTTAAGGTCAAGGCTTGTAGAAAGGAGATATGTGAAGATGCAGAAGAGGTGGGGATACACAGGAATCTGTGTTCTCTCTGCTCTGAATAGTGGGAGGTGGGGAGCTCCTGGGAGCAGCGAGGAGCAAGAGGATGTGAGCAGAGTGGGGGAGATGTGGAGGAGCCACTGTGGGGCCTGAGACTAAGTGGGCTGGACACAGGGGAAGGGGTAGGTGTTCAGACGGCTGCCGTGATGGAGCTAATCAGAATCCCGTCCAGGGAGCACCTTTGGGTTGGATCTGCAACTCTCCTGACCCTTAGGTATCTGAACAGAAATGATTTTTATTTAGACTTAGGAAAGATACAACAAAGTCTGACTAGGAGGAGGGAGACTTCACCATTGCAGGGTCTCCCCGGGCATGAGTGAAGCCCACCTTTCCACTTGGTAAATTGCTCATTCTTTAGGACCTAATCCAGTTGTCCCCCTTTATAAGTATAAGAAGCCTTCCCTGACTCTCTGCCACCTTTGCAGACTTCATGGCCCTGGAGTCTCTCCGCACCTCTGAACTAAGGTTCTCAAGGTCCAAAGCCTTATTAGTGATCATTGTTTCTGCTCCCTCTTCAGCCCCAGCCCCAAGTATAGGATACTCAAAACCAGTGAACAAATGAATGAATGGCCTCATCTACTTGTTGCATCCCAACAGGATCGAATGGCTAAAGCCAGTGAGTGGTAGGCTGTTCCATATTTGTTTTCTGGGATATCTGGCAACTCTATGTCCAGGACAATGCTCAGCTTTCATCCCTTTTCC
This sequence comes from Mirounga angustirostris, assembly GCF_029215605.1. Lineage (NCBI taxonomy): Eukaryota > Metazoa > Chordata > Mammalia > Carnivora > Phocidae > Mirounga > Mirounga angustirostris. Next base: position 21,200,182 of record NW_026991718.1, on the reverse strand, counting down.
AATACAGCAAATTACTGTGGACAGAGCAGAGGAAGAAACATATTTCCTCTTATTCTTGTCATTTCGTTTGTCTGCCATCAGGTAAGCTGTGAGGGGGCTGTGCCCCAGGATGAAAAGGCCTAGAACCTGTTGAAGGAATACCCTCTTGTAAGGAGATGGGTCAGCTATCTGGTGATCTTAGCCTGCTCTCCTGGACACACTTGGTTAAGCAGTTTGTTTTTGTCAAGTTGACCAGGCTGGAGTGCATGGAATCTCCACACCAAGAAAGTTGGCTGTGCCTATTCGGGGTCAACCATGAGGCTCTCCTGCTGTTAGGTGGCCAGCCCCTTGTGGGGCTGTTGCTGGGGGCGGTGCTGGGGAACAAGACAGGTGGTGGGAGTGAACCCTGTTCCCTTACACAGCAACAGCTGTTTCCCAGGAACATCTGCGCCCCTCCCCTCCCAGGTATCAGTCCAACCTCTGGGGAGAAGGGGCCCCTCCCCTAGTGAGGAGGGTAGTGGGCAAAGAGGAGTGGGGAGGAGTCAGGCTGGAGAGATGGGAAGATGGGACAGTCCCAGCCATAAGCTTATTGTCTGAACCTGGATGAAGCTGAGTATATTTGATCTTTTGTCCTAAAATCTGAAAACTGGAGTTTTAATTTAATATGCAATTAGGAAATGAGTTTCTTTGCAGGTGAGGGACACAACCACCCTGGCCAAAGGAAGCCCAGAAAGGCTGACAGATGCAATCTCCCTCTCTCTCGTTACGAAGCCAAGGCCATGTGTGACCATGAAAGGAGAGATGCAACTTCTCAGTTTGCACTAGAGGAGGGAAGTGATGGTGATGGAAGAGATGGCCGAAAGAAGACACCCCCCACCCCCAGCCCCCTGTGCAAATATATAATCCTCACTTTTTAAAGCTGCTTTAGGGCAAGAGGAAAAATAGCAATATTTATGCTGGGAAACTGCTTATTGTTTGTCAGTGTTGTAAAGGAGAATACTGATTTGCTTATCAATCTAGAACACCTGCTTCAGAGTGCACACCTGGAGGGTGGGGGTCCTGGAAAGGTGATGTGATAATGAATTACTGGGAATTCCTGTCTGAGCTTTGATGTTGGTATCAAACGCGAAGGGTGTCTTCTTCAGTAGAAATGAGAGCAATCGCTCTTAGTAAGCTAACACCCCGTGCCTGGCACTTCACATGCGTTTAACCACGTGGCAACCAACCCTGAGAAGTAGGAACAAGGCAGGGACCTTAGCCCCCTTTTTAAGAGAAGTTCATACTCAGGTCTGTCTGAGTTAAAGGAAAGGTTATCAGAGTTGGCTCTGGGTAGAAGAGTTACAGGTGATTTTTATGTTCTTCATAGTTTTCTATATTTTCAAACTATATAGTAGGATAAACTTGGGTCCCCCACCCAACCTGTCTTTTTCTTCTTCCTTGTAGAAATCCCTGAAGGTTAACCTGGCTCTGAAGAGACAGGATTCCCAGGATAACATCAGAAGGAACTCCTTCTCAGAACTTAGAGGACCCTGTAAATAATGTTAACAATCAGTGCACACCTACTAATTACTGGGTCCTCCCTGAACGCATCATGCACCTTATCGTACTTGATCCTTACAATGCCCTGAGATAGGCACCATTAATGTCCCATTATTGCCCCGGGATGGCTGAGGCTCAGAAAAGTTAAAGGAACATCCTCAAGGTCACACAGCTAGTCTGTAACAAAGTAGGGACCAAAAGCCAGACAACTGTCCAGAGCTGTTGTGGACTGAATGTTTTGTTCTTCCAAAATTCACACTCAAAAAGCCTTAACCTCCAGTGTGGCCGCATTTGGAGATGGGGCCTCTAAGGAAGTTTTTAAGGTTAAATGAGGTCATAGGATGGGTCCCTGATCCCACAGGATTAGTATCCTTATAAGAAGAGACAAAGGGCTCAGTCCCCCACCCACCACCGCCACAGCCTTTGCATAAGCCCTAAAAAAGGCCATGTGAGAAAGGAGCCATCTACCAGCCAGCAAGAGAGCTCTCCCCGGAAACCTACCATATTGACGCCCTCATGTCAGACTTCCAACCTCAGAACTCTGAGAAAATACTTTTTGTTGTATAAGCCCCCAGTCTGTGGTCTTTTGTTATGGCAGCTGGAGGAGACTAATACCAGAGCCTACGCTCCTGGCCATGCGCCATACTGCCAACATGGAGGGGGATCTCAGGCCGCCTGGTGGAGCCACTTCCAGGGATGCTGGGCGCTCTATCCCTGCCCTCTGGCAGACGGCCAGCTTCAGACTAGGGGCTGCTGTCATCAAAACTGCCTGTAGGCTGTCAGCCTTTTGGGGTGACTGAGGACTCAGAACACGCTAGGGCTGCGTTGTGAACAAAAACGAACATTTGTGCGCACTGAAATACTCTGGACCCTCACTCTCTTCCAATGTCAAGCACCGGACACAACTCTGAAGAAGACACAGGCCTTGCTCTCAAGAGCTTCAGTCTAGTGGCTGACAGAGACCCAAGCTATGTTACAAAGTGACTAATGGGTAACGGGACACTTCTTGCCTAAAAGCCTGAAAACTAAGTTACCAGGGATTGGTTTAAACTGGGGGTGTCTCACGGAGTACCAGACACCAGAGCTGTGAATGGTGAGATGAGCTGTCTGGTGATGGTGGGACGGTCTTGCTACACCAGTATCCCCGCCCCCACACCTTTCTAGATTTCCAAATTGTCTGGGTGGCCAAGATGCCTCATCCTGCCCAGTCCCCCTCACCATTGACGGCTGACATTCATTATGCTTCTCACCTCCCCCAGTAACCTCATTAGCACCACATTCCTTCAGCTTTCCCTGCTAGTCTTTGCTAAACTAAATGAAGAAAACATGTTCCTGGCATCATTTTCTGCAGCAAGGCTTCTTCTGTCTGTGTACGTACGAGTTTGTGAACATAATGGGGTGAGGGGGTGGGTGAGTGGGGAAGATACCTTGGCCCTCTTAGGAGAGTCCCTTGGAAGGGAAAAGATTTGAGCACAATTGTTGAAATACATGCTCGTAAGCTCCGCAAACGCCCCTAGCTATGACTGTCTCTCCCTCTGTATTCAGAAGACGTTCTTGTCAGTGGTCATAATTGGTATCAGTTTTACTAATTTATGATACTTCAAATCACTCATTTATTCCAAACACAGTTACTGTGTAGACAGAGCCAATATCTGGCCCACTGGCTTACTACATAGGCTGTGGACTGAATGTTTGTATCACCCCCAAAATTCCTACGCTGAAGCCCCAATCCCAGTGTGATGGTATTTGGAGCTGGGGCCTTGGGAGGGAATTGGGTCATGAGGGTGGGGTCCTCATAAGTGGGATTAGTGCCCTTATAAGAAGAGACAGGAGATCTCTCTCACCCCCCCACCCCTCTCTCTCTCCACCCCATATGAGGATACAGACAGAAGGTAGTCATCTGCAAGCCAGGCAGAGTCCTCACCAGCAAGTGAATTGGCCAGCACCCTGATCTTGGACTTCTCAGCCTTCAGAGCTGTGAAGAGTAATTTCCTGTGATTTAAGCCACCCAGTCTATGGTATTTTTATTACAGCAATGTGAGCTAAGATACTACATTAGACAGAAGTGAACGTTATAATCAAATCATCATTAAGTAACAACTGTGCCTTAAAATAAATGTCACCTCCTTTAAGGACTTCTGGCTGCATCCCACATTCCCATTTGTCTAACCAAAAACGTTGATCACTCAGCTATTTTGTCTATGCAGATGAAAGAATTCAAACCACATGGCTGTCCTCCCAGGCAGAAATGGAAACATGCCAGGTAGTTAAATGGTATTAGGAGGAGTAACTCAGAACTATGGAATTCTAGAGCTGTGGAGATTCATCGAATCTACCTTGACTTTCCCTTCAGTCCTTGGTCTTCACCAACAGTGACCTTGTATAGGAGAGGCAGCCCAGGGCCGAAAGGAGGCTGGGACAGTGCAAATGTGCACATCTTAGGAATTCCACAGTTTATGTGGGGAAGAAATGATGCCTTCCACAGCAAGATGGATATCTTTGATATGCCAAGATTTATGCAACTGTAGGCGGCTTATCTCCCCCAATTTCCTAATCCTGTGGCATGGATTCCTTATGTTCCTGAACCTCTGCTGGGTGAGAGCCAAGGGGATGTGCAAGCTGGGGAAACAGCACTGTATAATCTGGGAGTGCAGTCTTTCCCGAGAAAGCCTCTCTCTGTTTAAAACAGTGACAATGACTGCTATTTGCTACCTAATAACCGTTTGCTGGATAAAGGACAATTTCCCATACCGCCCACCCTCCTGCTTCTTACTGCTGTGAGCTGTTCCAGCGCAGAACTGCACAGGGGGTACCTTGCGGGCTGGATGGTCAAGGTTATGGCAGCTGCTGCTTCTCGTTCGTGAAACGCACACAACTCCATGCTCCTAGAAGGCGCGCAGTGTGGTCCTGCCAAGGAAATGCCAACCCCAACACTGTGTCTTGCAATTGCCTGCTTCTGTCATCACCTTCCCCAGCTCCCCTGTGCCTGCAGGGAGGTGCGAGACGCGGAGAGCCTGCAGTCTGGCCTCCACAGCTGTCTCCTTCTGGCAGCTCAGCTGGAGGATGCCGGGGGACTCTGGGGCTCCACAAAGACATGTGGGGCCAGAATGGTGCAAAGGGGATGCTTCTTGCAGAGAGACCTTAAAAAGAACTTGATAGAAATTGGTTTGTATGGTATGTATTTCCTTTTTTTTTTTTTTTTTAAAGCTTTTATTTATTTGACAGAGAGAGACACGGAGAGAGAGGGAACACAAGCAGGGGGAGTGGGAGAGGGAGAATCGAAGGAGGCTTCCCGCTGAGCAGGGAACCCAATGCGGGGCTCGATCCCAGGACCCTGGGAACATTACCTGAGCCGAAGGCAGACGCTTAATGACTCAGCCACCCAGGCGCCCCTGTATTTCCTTTTTAATAGGCACTGGTTTAAGACTCACATTTCCTTTTTGGGTCGAGCCCACAGAAGAACATGTGATTCTATACAGACCATCGGTCACTGTGATATCAAGGCACATGAAGGCAAGAGCTACACAAGTGTCCTGGGACAACACATAAGCCAATCCTAATGGCAGATGGGCTGCTAACTGGAGGGGCAGGGGAAGCCAGTTCCGGTCGCTGGGGACACACTGAATGATGTGGCTTTTCCTTTGCTCCAAGCAGGTAACATTTGCCAAAGGATCAAAAGGCGATATATGGCAGTGGTTAGGAAAAGAAAACTAAAATATGCAGCTATTTTTCTTCCTCTGATCAACACATAGGAAAGAGTAATAGAACAGAGCTGGGAGAGCCGAATCTAACAGGGGTTGTGGGGGGAGATGGGGGTGCTTGCACTTAGAGCATCCTGGGATGATTCTGGAATGGGATTCTCTCTGGAGATGAAAAATGAGAACAAATGAAAGGTTCGCTGGAACACAAAAAGCCAAAAAGGGAAGTCTGAGGTGAGTGGGAAGCACTTTAACTTAATACATTTAATTTTGTAATAAACTGAACTGCCTTTCTAAACAGTAAAGCACTAAACAATTCTTAACTAATATTAAAGCAAGTATAATTTTATAATTCTTAATTGGCTTTATCAACTCTTGAGTCGATTTAAAATGGTATTTATAATGTCCACGTCAGGTATAAAGAAAAATGACAAACACTTGTGAACTCACCATCGTCACTACCCTTGCCGTCCCTGCATCTCTTCCGTTCCACCCCACCCCCACCCTCAGACACAACCACTTTTCTAGTCAATTTGTATGAACTCATGAAAATAACAACTAGGTGACAGGTAAAAATAAAAAAGACAAGCTCACAGCTGTTTCTGCCGCATGACCTCTCCCCACATCCCATGATTACACTTTACCTGCCTTACGACTGACTTCTTCAACACCTAGGACCCTGCTTTCCAGGGTAAGCAGGAATCTAGAACCTATTCTATGCCAATAATGAGGGTGTGAGGGCATTTAACATTCAAATGCCCACGGACCATTCCACTGGAATGTTCCACAGACATACTCAGCCTGTTCAAAACAAGCTGCGCCATCCCTTATCATCCACCCAGAAACCTGAGACTCTTCTAGACTCCTCTCCAACCAGGCCAGCGTCAGCATTGAGGGCTGGTCTGAGAGGTGGGCCTGGTTTGGGTCACCCAGAGTTTTGTGCAAAATGTACTGAGAGATTCTAGAGGCAGAACCCAGCCATGGGGAGAACTGGGGAAGGTAAAAGGGCAAGTCTGTCTTTCACGTGGGGCTCAGGCATCTTCTGGGGATCTGGAGGCAGAAAGAAGGGCCTATTAAGCCAAAGGGTCACACATGGAGGGGAGAGGCTCCACAGGCTGTGGCCGATGTTACACCCCTCCCCCACCACAAGACACACTGGGCCCTTTGTCCGGTAGTCATAAGCCACAAGAGCCCAGCACCAAGGCCACACTAAGAGGACAGGCAGGCAAAGTGACCCGATCTGTCCATGGGATGGGCGTCAATGTGGAGAACAAGGGCTTGTTCTTGAAGAAGCATAAAGAAACAAGGACGAAGGAGCTACTACAAGTGGAGCCTGAGAGGTGGGCCTGGCTTGTGGGAAGGTGTATATGGACCCAAGTGGGCCGAGTCCTTAGGCTAAGATCGAGTAAGAAGCCTTAATCCCATGGCTTCATTGGGCCTGCCCTGGCCCAGCCTGGGGGACTCCACACGCAAGCGCCATCAGGGCGCAGAGGGCAAGAGTGAAATTCCGAGGGATTAGCCCAAGAGGGTGGTAAGAAAGGGAGCCGCAGACCACTTGTTCAAGATTAGCCGTGAGAGAAACTGGACAGTTGTGGGAAGGTCAAGCTGACAGTGAGCACAAGTGCGTGTGGTCTCGGGACCGAAGAGGCCGGCTGCGTGGTGACACTCACATGCGCCTCGGCGGGCATCACGGCCCCTGCGTGCAGTCTTTGCATTGGGGCAGAAACCCTGCTCCTTTCAAGTGCTCCCTTTTTCACTGAGGTCAGGAGGCTTTACATCTGAGGCTGGGGGCAACCGAGTACCAGCAAAGACCAGTAAAGAGGAGTAAATCCCCTTCCGTGAGCCCAGCGGCTCCAGGGCCCTGGAAGAAGGGCAGGGAGGTGTGCGCACGCTGGAGACAAGAATCCCGGCCTCCCGACTGAGGCCTCAGCCAGAAAACACCAGGCTTTTGTGACCAGTAGTTACCACCGCCACCATAACCCTTCCCCAGGTGGACCTTCTGGCGGATTCTTCAGCCCTGCTGTGCTTTCCACGCTCTCGCCAGCTGTCTGCAGGCCCCAGAAATAATTCCATCAGCTCTCTTAGAAGGGTAGCAGCTGCAGCTCCAGGGCCTCCAGTGGCCCAGAGTGGCTGCTTTCTAGAATGCCAGCCAAAGGGCGGAGGGGCCAGCACCCACTGCCAGAAGGAGGGAGGGGGCAATGACGCAGGTCGGGGTGGGGAAAGTCACAAGCAGGGGAAAAGAACGCATCTTCCTAACTATAAAAGTGTCCATCACAGGGGCGCCTGGCTGGCTCAGTGGTGGAGCACGGGACTCTTGATCTCAGGGTCGTAAGTTCGAGTCCCACATTGGGAATAGAGATTACTTAAAAATAAAGCCAAAAGAAAAGAAAAGAAGTCTCAAACCTGGGCTACCCGATAAAGTCTAGATTTGGGATAGATACTGAGTGGAAATACATAAAAATTCTACATTTTCTCTTTTAAACGAAAAATGAGTATGAACTAACTACAGCCATATATAACATCTCACAAACAACAACTGAAGACACAAAATAGTAAATATAGGACAGGTCCATATAACATTCAAAACCAGGCAAAACTGAACTACAGTGTTTAGGCATATAGTCATAGGAAGAAAAAACCCAAGAAAATCAGAAAAGTCAGGGTGGTTGGTTATCTCTGGGAGGCCAGGGAGGGGCTGTGTTTGGGAAGGGTCCCGTGGTGGGAAGCTTCTTGAGAGCTGCAAATATTCAAGTCTCTTACTTGAAAAGGGTGGGAGTTAGGCAGGTGTTTGCTTTAAATTACTCTTTAAATTAGACACATTTTTTGCACTTTTCTGTATGTATCTCATAAAATTTAAAAATTTTTAAAGAACCACATGTCAGTATACGAAAATGATATGCCATGTGTTCCTACAATTATGTAAAAACATCACATTCAAAAAATAGACCAGGTGAGAATAAATAACGAGGTCTGTGTTGATTGGGATTATAGGTGATTTCACTCCTCTAATTTTTCAAATTTTCTATATAATATTATATTGATTTTATAATGAAAAAAAAACTACAGTAATTTAAAACCACATAAATAGCTCTATCCTATTGGGGAAAAAATTGAAATAAGGTGAAAAATGTTCCCTCTTCTTTTCAGGAAATCTTGCCATCCTCCTGCCACCTCCTGGAAAATTTCCTAAAAGGACTGGGCTTTAGGACAAACCAATTTCCTTCCTTAATTCGACTCAAATAGATTTCAAAAGAACACAGACTTTATTCCCCCTGTGATGTAAGACTCCTTCAAAGAGATACCAGATACTTCATCTTGTGTTGAAAATGCGTTTCCATCTCTCCCTCCCAAATGCAGTGTTTTTACCTGCCATTGATTTTACACCCAGAATGCTTCTGCCCGGTCAATGTCATCCCCTTTCCTGTGCCTACTTCTGCCAGCTCCCTTCTTATGAACCTGACTCACCTCCATCACTAAGGCAAATAGGTATTTTTACCTTAACCCAGAATTCTGGAGCCTGAAGAGCAAATCTCACGAGTGCTTGCAACCAACACTTGACTGATGGAACCCAGCTTTGGGGAGATGGGCAGCAAGGTGGGGAGCACTGTGAGCTCCATCACCTCCTGTAGGAGACATATTCTCATGGGTGACACCCCCAGGCACGTGTGAGAAGCACCATGCCTGCCGGGAGAGACCGGTCAAGTGGGCACTCTTAGGAGACTTGAAGGCAGGCCTGGGCTGAAAATGATCAGCTTCCCTCAACTGGGGCGAGAGGCCACACCTGACCGTGTCTCATTCCAGTGCAGACGGGGCAGCAAAGGGTGCAATGGGGTAAGAGAAGGAAACACAGTGGGCGATGGGTAGAGCAGTGCTGGGAGCGCTGAACTTGGCTTTGCCCCTCTAGCCACATGACTAACTCCACACCCATCTTCTCAGCTGTAAAGTGGATGTCAACACCATCAACACCACACAGTCACCAATGAGCTATGTGACAGGCTCACACATAGTTTCAAAGCAATCTTACAGCACCCCTGTGAGGTAGTTAGACAGGATTATCCCCATTTTATGGATGAGGAAACTGGGTTAGAATCTATCCATACAAGACTGGGGCTCCTTGACAGCAGAGCCTAGGCTTCATTTTATCCTTCTAAAGGCTTGGCATGCAGAGGGGCTCATTAAATGCTAGCTGAAGGAAGCAAGGACTGGCCGAAGTAGATAGTGGGGCAAAAGCACTCTGCGGGTACAAAGTAGTAGCCACAGTAATGGGCTGTAAGCAATGGGAAGGAAGGCTTCTCCAAAGAGAGTTCCATGCTGGTTGTGAGGGGGTGGGAAGCAAAGCATAGGGCAAAGGAACAAAGCTGGCATTGTCTGGGTTGTAAAACAAAGAAGAGGCAGAATAAGCAGGCACAGGCTGGGAATGGCCAGCGGATGAACTGCTTCAGGACCAAGAGGCTAGACTGGGCCAAGCAAGCGGGGACCAGGATATGAGGTCTAGGAGTGCAAAGCAAGAGGCCCAGCCTTCTGAATGAGACCCACTGCGCACAGGATGACCTGGAGCACTCAGAGCGGCATCCTGAGGCTGGTCAGGGGATGGGCACATGATCTGGGGGCAGGGCTTTCTGCTTCTTTACTGGCATAGGTTGGGTGAAGGCTGGGAGAAGAGTGACAGTGGTAATCCAGGCAGGAGGATGGTGTGGGTTAAACTGGTGGTGCCAACAGAATAGAGGGAAGGGAAAACAGGAAGAATGGAAGCATGTGAGAACAGAGCAGAGAGCTGGCGGGGACAGATGGAGACCAGCTGTCAGGGCATGCCTGGGTTTGATGGAAACCCAGTGATGAAAGCCGATTTCAGCTTCTCTCTCTAGGAACCCTTTAGATAAGTCAGACGATGGCAACTGACCCAGTCACCCAAGGTAAGGAGATGGCAGGACCAGAGAGCGAACACCTACTAAATGCTAGTAAGTGCCAGGGGCCGAGAAGGCTCTTATCACTGTGACATTTAATTGAAACTTCACAATTGCTCTTGGAGATGATGGGCCGTCTCTACTTGACAGACGATGATTGGAGGTAACGACCAGCCAAGGTCACACAGCTTTGTGGAAAGGAATAGGAGTAGAAGTAATTCTAAACACCAAATAATACAAGGATCAAAAGGTCTGGACTGTGCTAATGGGCTAAACATTCTGATTTACTTGTGCGCTGAACATTTAGGAAATGCTTCAGACAAAACACTGTACTCAAGCACTATCTGTTCTATCTACTAAATCTGTTTCTTATCAGTCCTCTTTTCTCCAAACCGACTGCCTCAGTTCGGGCCCTATCATCTACCTGTTTTAAGATACTACTATTACCTGGATACTTCTAACTGGTCTCCCAGCCTCCACACTGTTAGCATATTGAGTTTGCTAAGATGCCAATCGGATCACAGAGGCAGGCTTAGCACCTACACCATACTCAGTGTCAGATCCTGCACCAACCCCTGAGGAACTCACGAGTTTGAAGTGGAAAGAGATGCATACACAAAAATCCCCATATGAGTTAAGAGAAGGGCTGTGTCAGTACCAGGAGTGGGGGAGGCAGGGGAAAGCACTTAACACTGACTGGCAGTGTTAAAGAGGCAGAATAAGCAGGCACGGGCTGGGAACGGCCAGTGGACCAACGGTTTCAGGACCAAGAGGCTACACTGGGCTGAGCAAGCAGCTTGGGGACCAGAATATGAGGAGGATGGCTTCTCAGAGGAAGTGCCTTTGAGAGGAGTCTTGACAGTTGCTTAAGAGTTCACCATGTGGGGGGACAGGGGAGCCAAACCTGAGCATTCCAGACAGAAGCAGAGCAGTGTGGTCTAGCTGGGTGCATTCAGGATGGCTGGTATATTTGATGAGCTGAAGGGAGCCCAAGCCATTCAAGGCCTGGTGGGACGTGCTCAGAGCGTGGGCTGTAAGGCTTGCTGGTAGGGCAAGCGAAGAAGTGACATCACTAGATTTGCATTTTACATAAAAATTCAAAGGGTAAAGTACTAGAAGAAAACATAGAAAAATGTTTATAAATGTGGATGGGTTATGGCTTTCTAAGCATAATGCAAAGCCAGAAACCAGAAAAGAGGGGTGTAGGTGTGACTACATAACAATGAAAAACTGTAATATATCAAAAGATGCTACAAAATACTTTTAATAAAGACAAGAACTGGTTATGACACGTTTGCAACATAAAACCAAGGATTAATATCTGTGATATGTAACAGTGTTTATAAATCTTAAGAGAAAGACAAGGACTCCACTAGAAAAAAATAGGCAAAGGATATAAACAGGCAACCCATGGTGATGGGGAGGACATAAATAGCTAAGAAGCAAATGAAAAGATGTTTGTCTTTATTAATAATCAAAGAAATGCAAATGAAAACAATGAGATTACATTTTGCACCTATCATAATGGCACAGAAAAAGAGAACAATGCCCAGAGGGAGAAAAGCAAGCATCCCATACACAGTTCCTAGGAGTTCAAACTGATACCACCTCACCAGGAGGAAATCTACAAATCTACATGAAAACTTAAAATGTGGGTTTTACATCTAAGAATTTCTTCTAGGAAATAATCGGACCATTGCACAAAAATATATTATGAGGGTATTTTGTTGCAGTGTTGTTTATAATAGCAAATACTTTGAGAACAAGCTTAAGGTGTGTCAATGTGAGGACTGTTTAGATGAATAATGGTATATTCACACAATAGAAGGCTATGCAGCCGTTCAAAAAGATCATGTAGATGTTTGTTTTTTTTAAAGATTTTTTTATCTACTCATTTGAGAGAGAGAAAGACAGCAAGAGCGGGGGAGGGGGGAAGGAGAAGAAAGAGAGGGAGAAGCAGACTCCCTGCTAAGTCGGGACCCTCATGTGGGGCTTGATCCCAGGACCTGGAGATCATGACCTGAGCCGAAGGCAGATGCTTAACCATCTGAGCCACTCAGGTGCCCCTCATGTAGATGTTTAAGTACTGACATGGGATGTTATCCACGATACAGTACTAAGTGAAGAAAACAGATTACAGAACAGGACTCATGGTATGTGTATCTACTTCTGTATATATAAGTGAGATATCATATATAGTTGAATATATGTGAATGTGAAATCTCACTTATACATAAACCGTTCATCTATATACGAAAACTCATATAAATGAGATTTTTGCAGAAAACACTGGGAAGGTTATTTGCTAAACTATTAACTGCAGTTGTCTCAGAGAAAAGAATTGCAAACTACAGCAGGACTCAACTTCTCTGCACTATTTGACTGTAAAAATATTCATATAATGAACCAGCTGCAGAGTCGACAGTAGCTCTGGTTGGGGGGCGGGAGCACCAGAGCGCACTAGAGTAGGTCTGAGGAAGTCTGGGCCAGGGCAGGCAATTCACTAGCAAGTCAGCATCTCTTGGACATTTTTTTAACCACCATCAATGTGGACATCCAATGGCCTATTAGATCCTTCTCCTTTAATGTCTCACTGGCCCTTCAAACTGATCACATCTAAAACGGATTCATTACACTCTGTCTCCACTTGGCTCCTCTTCTAGTGTCCCCCGTCTCAGTCGGACACCCCACCTCTCATGCCAGGACCAAGCCAGCAGCAAGGGCATTGATTTCTTTCTTTCTTTCTTTTTTTAAAGATTTTATTTATTTATTTGAGAGAGAGGGCATGAGAGAAAGAGTGTGAGCAAGGGTAGCAGCACAGAGGGAGGGGGAGGGAGGGGGGAAAGAATCTCAACCTGACAGGGAGCTCAATCCCAAGACCCTGAGATCACGACCTGACCTGAAACCAAGAGTCGGACACTTAACCAGACACTTAACTGACTTAACAGCCACCAGGCACCCCGCATGGGCATCCTTTTCAATGAGGAGAGCAAGTGGTAACTCCACAGGTGATGGCATATAGCCCCCTTCCTCCTTTTTGTTCACTGGTACCCCAGACAAGACAGTGTCTTCTCAAATGACTGCATAAAGGGGCAGAACACCCCCTTTACCACGGCCTACCTGGCTGCCGCCTTCCTTGAATGAATGGTTGGAGAGACGGAGCAATTTGACTGATTAGGTTCAAAAGGCTTTTCCCGGCAGTTGAGTCTGAAAACGTGGAGATACCTTCATTCACTTAAACAAAAAGAGGTAATGAGCCCTTCCCTGGAGCCCTTGCTAGGCAGGGAGCACCTGTCGAGTAACTGCCAACAAAAGGGATGAAGTCAACATCTCCTGAAACAAGTAAATGGGAGTAAATGGTTGTCTGCCCACCTAATTCATCCTGAATGTCACCATTTCCTTTTTTTCTTGTTCACCTGCTTCTGCTAGAAGAGAGGTGGGGTTGGAACTGATGACAGACATCAAGTACTCTGATAAATACGGTTTATTCCCTTCTACTTTTCAGAAGAGCTGGCCAGATTCCCTGTCCCTGGCAGCCTCCTCCCCACCCCCAGCCCAGGCCAAGGACCTAGCCCTGAAGGCAAAACTAAAGACTAGAGTCCAACATGCTGAAGCTCGAGGTTAGGACACCTGGAACTGTGTTCCAGGTCTTCTGCGGCTGAGGGTCGGACCCCAGACTCCACAGCAGGTACAGCAGGTACCTGATTCCCTGTGCCCACACCTTGTTTGGTAAAGGGCCTACTATCTCATCGCCAGGAGGCTGGCACACACCTCGTGGTTGTTGCCTATCACCTTCTCCAGGGAGTGGAGGCCTGCCCATCCCTGAGGCCTCTCCACCCACTGGCACACTCTCCTGACACCTCGTACCCACACTCCTGTCACTGGATTACTCGGCTATATAAGTATGTCCAAAACCTTTGAAATAGGACACTGAAAATCGCTGCGTCTACTGTGTGTGAATTGCACCCCAACAAAGCTGACTTAAAAACAAACAAAAAGGGGTACCTGGCTGGCTCAGTCCATAGAGCATGCAACTCTTGATCTGGGGGTCGTGAGTTCAAGTCCCACACTGGGCAGAGAGCTTACTTAAAAAAAACCCAAAAAACAAAATGCCAAACCAAAACACATTTAAAAGAGAATTGCTAGGGCGCCTGGATGGCTCAGTCGGTTAAGCATCTGCCTTCAGCTTGGGTCATGATCCTAGGGAGCCTGCTTCTCCCTCTGCCTGCTTGTGCTCACTCTCTCTCTCTCTCAAATAAATAAAATCTTTAAAAAAAAGAGAGAATTGCTAAAGGGAGATCAGAAAAAAATGAGATAGAACTCAGTAGGAATTACATTTAGTGCTAAACTTCTCGGCAGTCCAAACAGAAGAGGAAATGGTTTGGGAAGGAAAAACTTTCTATTGCTGGATAAAAGGGAGGCTCTGATTTACCCAGGAAAAGCTTTTTGATTTCCAAATAATTCACTGCTCACTTCCATCCAACTGAACATTTACGAGAAGGTATCGGTCAGAATGTTTTAGAGAAAGCAGGTCTGCTCTCTATGTAGATAATTCCAGAAGGAATTTACTGGATTACTTTTTAAGGAGTAAGAAACATGCCAGATATATTCAACTGCAGTTTTGCAGAAGATGCAGAAATATTCTCCAATGACCATTTTTAATATAGACCAAACATCAATAAAAGGTCGAGGAAATACCACTAAATTTTTACTTAGTGATGACATTTCTATGGGGTGTTAAAGTAATATAGTCCAATTATCAGTTTATATTTGGTGCTCTAACCTATACTATAAAGAGAATGCAAATATGTCTTGTCCATCCTTTAACTGGTAATGGTAAGAAAGGTGTCTAAATATTACTCCTTTAGGGGCACCTGGCTGGCTCAGTTGGTAGAGCATGCGACTCGATCTTGGGGTTGTTAGTTTGAGTACCACGTTGGGTATAGATTACTTAAAAATAAAATCTTTTTTTTTTTTTTTAAGATTTACTTATTTATTTGAGAGAGCGAGAATGAGAGAGAGAGAGTACATGAGATGGGGGAGGGTTAGAGGGAGAAGCAGGCTCCTCGTCGAGCAGGGAGCCCGATGCGGGACTCGATCCAGGGACTCCAGGATCATGACCTGAGCCGAAGGCAGTCGCTCAACCAACTGAGCCACCCAGGCACCCACTTAAAAATAAATCTTAAGGGGCGCCTGGGTGGCGCAGTCGTTAGGCGTCTGCCTTCGGCTCAGGTCATGATTCCAGGGTCCTGGGATCGAGCCCTGCATCTGGCTCCCTGCTCTGCGGGAGGCCTGCTTCTCCCTCTCCCACTCCCCCTGCTTGTGTTCCCTCTCTCAGTGTCTTTCTCTGTCAAATAAATAAATAAATTCTTAAAAAAATAAAAAATAAAAATAAAATAAAATAAAATCTTAAAAAAAAAAATTACTCCTCTAGTGGGGCCACCAGAACCTCAGCAATCACCTAAGCCAAATTCATGCTCCTTGATTTCCTCTCCCCTCAGCCCAGTGTTCCAAAACTGAGGAAAATGTGTACAGGTGACTTTAGGAGGTATACTACTTGGACACAAATGGCATTGAATCACGAGCTCTCTTTCTATTCTTCTGATTACATCCAGGAAAACATCTCAGTGGGTGGGTGTGCATCTGTTAATACCTAGCACTTGTTAATTTCCTTTTTTTAATAAGGGGAAGAGCAAGGTCTAGTTCGCTACTGGAATTTAATAACCTTGATTGGCTTTCATTGTATTTCTTTTTCTAGCTATTTATTTATGGCAAATATTCCTATTTATGGTGTTAATATAATGTTTCTCTTAAAAATTTAAGCACAAAATGTGAGCTATTTAAAGAAAAATATTAAGCATCAGCTCATAGATGGCATTATGAAAAATGGAAGGAAGGTATATGCAAACGACTTAGGTGAGGAGACAATGCTCTCGACCAGGGGTCACCAAACTTTTCCTGTAAAAGGCCAGAGAGTAAATATTTTAGGCTTTGTGGGCTACAGTCAGGGTTTGCCCACTAGGTGCTGGAGCTGAGCTGTCCGATGAGGTGGCCACTAGCCCTGTGTGGCTATTGAGCATGGTAGTATGACTAAGGAACTGAAATTTTAATTGTATTTATTTTAAGGCACTACACACAGTGCAGCTCCAGCCAGTGGTTAAGGAAGTATATATTCCATTCCAGGCTTAAAAGACAAACATCAGTGGAAAGATAACCACCCCTCAACCTTCTTTTGACTTTTTCTGCCTCGACCAGTTCATCATGAGTTATCAGTATATTACATTTTGATGGCAAGTCATTGTCATTATAATCAGAAATAAACCAGTGATGCCTTCTCTGACCGTGATTATTAAACAGTTTGCAATTTCCTTAAAAAATGCAATAAGAAAATTAAATCCTCAAGATAAACATGGAAAAAAAAGACATAAAGTGTGTTATGATGGTATACCTAGGAAACCTAAGAAAATTGGTAAGGTAACAGATAATAAGAATTGTAATAAAATTAGTATTTTTTTTTCTATAATAGCAGCCAGCCAGCCAGAAATAGAAACAGGAAAAAAATGTGTTCACAATAGTGAAAAACACTGTGAAATACTTAAGCATAAACAGTAAAATACTAAAAAGGGTTCAGAAAAGGCAAATCTAAATAGAAAGTATTTTCTCTATTTTTTTTTTTTTTTTAAAGATTTTATTTATTTATTTGACAGAGAGAGACACAGCGAGAGAGGGAACACCAGCAGGGGGAGGGGGAGAAGGAGAAGCAGGCTCCCCGCAGAGCAGGGAGCCCGATGCGGGACTCGATCCCGGGACTCCAGGATCATGACCTGAGCCGAAGGCAGTCGCTTAACCAACTGAGCCACCCAGGCGCCCGTATTTTCTCTATTTTGATAGACTTTGTTTAGTGGCTGCTCAGAACTGGGGTTGGGAATGGGAGTGACTGCAAATGGGCTTGAATTTTCTTTTTGAGGTAATGGAAATTTTCTAAAAGGAAATTGCATGATTAAATTGAGCAACTCCTTAAATATACTAATGATCAGTGAATTGTATAAAGTGGGTGAATTTTATTGTACGTAAATTACACCTCAATACAGCTTCACAGGGGCGCCTGGGGGGCTCAGTCCTCGAGCATCTGCCTTTGGCTCAGGTCATGATTTCGGGGTCCTGGGATCGAGCCTCTGCATTGGGCTCCCTGCTCAGTGGGGAGCCTGCTTCTCCCTCTTCCACTCCCCCTGCTTGTGCTCTCTCTCTCTGTCAAATAAATAAATGAAATCTTAAAAAGAAAAAATACAGCTACACACACACACAGCTAACGAAGGCACAGATTCCTCTAGAGCTTCTCAAAGTACATAAAATAGGATCTAAACAAAATGAAACAAATTTATTCCTAGATGGGAAAAGCTAATATCATAAAATGTCAATTCTCCCAAAATTAATATATAAATGTAATGCAATTCCTATTAGAGTTCTTAATGTATTTATTTTGAAATGGATAATAATGGAATTGAGAAGAGTCAAGAAAATTATGAAAAGGAATACTGTGGGGTAGGGAAAGGACTGTCCTAGGAATATTAAAAGATGCTATATGCAATTACTATAATTAAAACTATAGTGTCAGCATATGATTAGACAATGGATGAAAGGAGCAGAATAAGTGCTTGGTAGCAGATTTCAATTAAATCTAACAAAAGTGATACTTCAATTCAGTGGAGATGAAATGATTTACTTAATAGATGGGGCTGGCACCACTGGCAATTTGTCTGGAAGAAAATTAAATCAGCTCTCTACCTTACAGCATATACCCAAATCCATAATCCATCTGGAATTTATTTAAATGTAAAACATAAAGCAATGAAAATATTAGAAGCAAGCCCAGGAAACGACATGTATTATTTAGGAGTGGGGAAGCCCTTTTAACTCGGTCTGGAAACCCAGAAGCCATAAAAGAAGGGTCACGTTTCTGGCTTTATACACATTAAAAGTTTTGATAAAGTAAATGGTATCACAGAAATAGAAAAAGTTAATAGACAATAAATATCCTAAGAAAACATATGCAGTGCATGTGCCAGCAATGAACTCTAACATAAACTGATAGGAAAAATACAACCAAGAGAAAGATGGGCTCAGGATATCACTAAGTGCTACAGAGAAGAGCAAATCCAAACGACCCACAACATATGAAAAGATGTCCAACTTCTCCAGTGATCAAGAAGATGCACATGAAAAGTCACAATGAAATGTCATTCCACATCCATCAGACTGGCAACAATTCCAGGGTGACATCTGACCTTGGCAGGACTGGTGGGGGCAAGGGGGAGAAGAGTGTGGGTTGGGAGTGGTTGCCAGGGTGTTGCTAATGAAATGCTAATGAAAACATAAATTATCCAATGTTTTTAAGGAACAGTCTGAAAAGTTGTCGATTAAAAAGCTCTCTGACTTGGCAATTGTACTCCCAGGTCTCTATCCATAGGAATAGAAGCAAGAGAACATAAGGAGACGGGTAGAGAGAGGCCCATGGCAGCAGTGTGGGTAGGGCAACAAGCCACCAAAAACTTGGAAACAAACGGAATGCCCATCAATGGGAATTAAATGTAATTTTATTACATTTATCTTATTATCTGTTACCTTACCAATTTTCTTAGGTTTCCTAGGTATACCATCATAACACACTTTATGTCCTTTTTTTCCATGTTTATCTTTTTTTTTTTTTTTAAGTAGGCTTCACGCCGGATGTGGGGCTTGAACTTATGACTCTGAGATCAAGAGTCGCAACACCCCAGTCGCTCCTGTCTGATTCTCCCTGACAATCTTGCAAAAAAAAAAAAAAAAGAGTCACATGCTCTACCAGCTGAGCCAGCCAGGTGCCCCAACCTTAAATTCTTATACAAGAAAATACTCGGGTTACTCCAAGCTCACCATAAACTAAAAAAGAAAAACATAAACCTATTTACACATCTTAGCTGAGAACAGAGGATTCCACAATTGGGAGGAAAGAGCGCATTTTCTGTGCTATTTACTGGCTAATAGGGATAGGGATAGGGAATGCCTATCTAAAGGAAAACTGTTCCTCTACCCACAACATTTCTTCTTTTTTTAAAAGATTTTATTTATTTGTTTATTTAGAGGTAACATGGGGGCAGGGAAGGGAGAGGAAGAGAGAGAATCTCAAGCAGACTCTGCACTGAACTCGGAGCTGAACTTGGGGCTTGATCTCACAACCCTGAGATCATGACTTGAGCCAAAATCAAGAGTCGGATGCTCAAGCGACTGAGCCACCCAGGCACCCCTACCCACAACACTTATGATGCTAACCACTGGAAGTTAATGCAGACCCCCAGGCTGAGGGCTCAGTCCCACAAGACTGCTCCTCCCACTGCAGATGCCAGTTACATGGACCAGGTTGTCACCTGTACTTCTGACGACTTGACTATAAATCAGGTGTTCCTATGACCCCCTCCTCAAGGTTGATAATTAGCTAGAACAGCTCACAAAGCTCAGAGAAACACTTTACTATGACCGGAAACAAGTCAGGAACATCCAACTGGAAGAGACACATGGGGCCAGGTAAGGGCAGGGCACATGGAGCTTCCATGCCCTCCCCAGGTGCACCACCAGCCCAGCACCTCGATGTGTTCACCAACCTGGAAGCTCTCCAAACGCCTCTGCTTGGGGTTTTTATGGGGGTTCCATTACGAAGACATGATTGATTCAAGCATTGGCTGTTGGTGATTAACTCAATCTCCAGCCCTTCTCCCACCCAGGAGGGGGCTAGAGGATGGGGGCTGAAAGTTCCAACCCTCTAATCACCTGGCTGGTTCCCGTGGCAACCAGCACCCATCCCCGACAGAGTCACCTCATTAGCATTAACTCAGGTTTGGTGAAGGGGGCTTATTATGAATAACAGAAGATGCTCCTCTCACCCCTGTCACTCAGGAAGTTACAAGCGTTTTAGGAGCTCCAAGGCAGGAACTGGGGATGAAGACCAAATACAGATTTCATATTATATCACAATATCGCATTATCCATGCCTTAAATATCATGCAACTCTTAAAAAGTCAGACCTACACCAACTGCGTTAAAGCTTCTTCCAGGGGTGGGGTGCCTGGGTAGGCTTAGTGGGTTAAGCATCCGACTCTTGGTTTTGTCTCTTGGTTTCAGTTCAGGTCATGATCTCAGGGTCTTAGGCCTGAGCCCCATGTGGGGCTCCGCACCCAGTGTCCGCTTGTCCCCTTTGCCCCAACCCCACTCACGCTCTCTCTCTCAAATAAATAAATAAATAAAATCCAAACCAAACCAAACCAAAAACCTTCTTCCAGGGATGTGTGGCTGGCTCAGTCAGTAAAGCATGTGACTTTTGATCTCAGGGTTGTAAGTTCAAGCCCCACGTTGGGCATAGAGATTACTTCAAAATAAAATCTTAAAAAAAAAAAAAAAGCCTCTTCTGAATTGTAATGATAAGACAAGTCGTAGAGATAATATATTTTACCAAACTCGAACTCCAATACATGTATCTGTAACATCCACACAGACACAGACATAATAGGATCCTATTCTGATAAAATGTACAAGGACAAAAAATATCTTTGTATCTTATTTATACACAATAATGTGCAGGGAGCAAAAGACGGGTGAAAACACCCATTTGTTTATACCGATTACCAGAGGGTGAGGAGGTGGCATTTAGTTGAAGAGGAGTGGAAAAGAGAGGGGGCAAGTCTATTTAAAAAAGAAGAAAAAGAAAAATGCCAACAATTAAAACAGGATAGATGTGTGTGTTGTGTGTGTGTGTGTGTGTGTGTGTGTGATGAAGATGATCACCAAAATGTGAAGGGTAGCTGTCTTAAGGTGGTGGGACTTAAGGTGACTTTTACTTTATTTCATTTACATTTAAATATTGTTTACATTTTTCACAGTGAATATGTATTATTTATAAAACCAGGGGGAGAGGAAAGCAATAAAATCATTGTCATTGAAGCGAAACCTACCTCTCTGACCTTTAAGGCCGGTCAAGTTTACCGAGCCCCTGTTCTGTGCCCTGCACTGTACCAGACCTGCTTCATTTCTTTTTTTTTTTTTTTTTTAAGATTTTATTTATTTATTTGCGAGAGAGAATGAGAGACAGAGAGCACGAGAGGGAGGAGAGTCAGAGGGAGAAGCAGACTCCCCACCGAGTAGGGAGCCCAATGCGGGACTCGATCCCCGGACTCCAGGATCATGACCTGAGCCGAAGGCAGTCGCTTAACCGACTGAGCCACCCAGGCGCCCCGACCTGCTTCATTTCTAAGCCTCATAGCCACACCACAAGGAATCAGGGCAATGGGGCTCAGAAAGGCTAGGTGGCTTGCTTGGCATCACACAGATTATCAGCAAGTCTGGAAGGCAAGATCCGCACCCAGACTGAACTCCCAGACGTTCTCTTTCCCGCCTCTGCACTGCACTCTCACAGTGTGGGCTCTGCTGGTCACAGGGCCTTCAGTCTGGCCAACCCATGTGTCCTTCCCCCAAGCTGCCCCTCACTGTCCTTGACGGCAGGCTGCAACATGAGCACCACAGACTCTCTGCCTCTGAGAGTCTCAAGTCTACCTCTGTGTTAGCATTTCAGCCTGGGACTGCTGGAGGGGCGAGTACTGGGCATCACAGATATCTCCGTGTGAACAACTGGGATCCTACCAGTTGGACAGGACCCTGTCAATATTCACTACTACTTAAGAGCTGAAAAACACAGAGAAACCCTGAGTTATGTTTTCCAGGCTCTTGATGTTCTCTTCACCCACAGGGTCTTTCGCATGGGCCATACTCATTACTTTAAATTCTTTTTTTTTTTTTTTTTAAGTAGGCTTCACGCCAGATGTGGGGCTTGAACTTATGACTCTGAGATCAAGAGTCACAACACCCCAGTCGCTCCTGTCTGATTCTCCCTGACAATCTTGCAAAAAAAAAAAAAAAAAAAGAGTCGCATGCTCTACCAGCTGAGCCAGCCAGGTGCCCCAACCTTAAATTCTTATACAAGAAAATACTCGGGTTACTCCAAGCTCACCATAAACTAAAAAAGAAAAACATAAACCTATTTACACATCTTAGCTGAGAACAGAGGATTCCACAATTGGGAGGAAAGAGCGCATTTTCTGTGCTATTTACTGGCTAAGCATGCACAAAAGGTTGTCAAAGAAAGAAAGAACAAGAGATGGCATTTTAACACAATCTTTAGAGGAAAAGCGTTGCATTTATTCACACGATTTTCTTACTTTAAACACATGCACATTAAGCATAATATATTTTCAACCTTGTCATTGTATTGTCATTGGTTTCCATTAGGGAAGGAAAATCGCCGAGGGTGGTCTGGAGGCCCGGGGCACTGGTCAGTCTGTGTAAACTCAGGCAGATAAAGACAAGGCCTCATTTTCCACCCTCTGGGCCCCCTCTTTGTCACTCCCCTGAGCACACAAACCCCCAGAGGGGAACAGCCGGGAAGGGACAGAAGTGTGGGGGTGGGGATGTGCTCAGCTGCCCCTAACGACCTTCAGTCTGCTCCTCCCCCCCTCTGACACCAGCCACACACATCCCCTCTACGTCCTTGGCCCCATCCAGTAGCTTTACACCCAATGCTCTGCCCCAAATCCTGCCCTAACACCTTGTCAGAAAAGGCCTTTGATGTCTCCTAACAGCCAGATCGTTCTCTCAGCATGAGGGCGACATTAACTACATTCTGCCACTTCTCAGACAGTATACAGTCTGCAAGGCCGGGCCTCCCTCCACCTTTTTCTTCCCACAGTACTTACTTAGCATGGTGCCTGGTGAGCAGCAGATGCACAGAGAACGTTAATCATCTTCCCCGTTAAGCATCTACTCAAATAATCCAACTTCTGGATTTTTATCTGCTCTAGATAGAAAGATCTATATACTGTCAGAATTATCTAGGCCTGCTCTTTCAGACCAGGGCCCAAAGAGAGTGGCATGAGTGAGCCTCAGGGTCCACAGGACACCTCTTCCTGGAGCACTTTGGTGGGGCTGAACATTTTAACAGTATGTAATTTCCAAAATTCTTTATAACTTCATGTCAACACACAAAAAAGGGTATATTGTGAATTAGAGTGTAGACACTGCATTCATTTTTTTTTTTAAGATTAAAAAATGAACACTCACGAAAGGCCATATATATTCCATTCATAGGAAACATCTGGAGCAGATAAATCTATAGAAAGTGGATTAGTGGTTGCCAGGAGCTGGGGGTGGGAGGAATGGGAAGTGACTGCTAATGGGTAAGGGGTTTCTTTCTGGGGTGATGAAAATGTTCTAAGGTTAGAGCATGGTGATGGTTACACAACTCTGTGAATACACTAAAAACCACTGCATCGTATCCTTTCCAGGGGTGAACTTTATGGTATGTAAATTATATCTCAATAAAGCTGTTCATACGGCTTCAAAGACTTCAAACTTACATCAGGGTGCTGCAGGCTAAGCCCACAGGGCAAGCTTTAAGTAGTAATAGGGAAGAATGGAAATTCCAGGCTGGTCTGCAAGTCAAGAAACAGGTGCCCAAGATGGCATCTAGAATACAGGTGTCAAGAAATAGCCCCACGGGGCGCCTGGGTGGCTCAGTCGTTAAGCGTCTGCCTTCGGCTCAGGTCATGATCCCAGCGTCCTGGGATCGAGTCCCACATCGGGCTCCCTGCTCGGCAGGAAGCCTGCTTCTCACTCTCCCACTCCCCCTGCTTGTGTTCCTGCTCTCGCTGTGTCTCTCTCTGTCAAATAAATAAATAAAATCTTAAAAAAAAAGAAAAAAAAAAAAGAAATAGCCCCACAGCTCCTGGTCAGCAGCTGTAACTGAACCAGTGTCAACCAAGGAAGATACCCAAGGCACAGAGCCAGGTTCTGGAGGCCAATCTGTAGCCCACGTCAAAGCTATGCCACAGGGGGGCGCCTGGGTGGCTCAGTTGGTTAAGCGACTGCCTTCGGCTCAGGTCATGATCCTGGAGTCCCGGGATCGAGTCCCGCGTCGGGCTCCCTTTTCGGCGGGGAGTCTGCTTCTCCCTCTGACCCTCCTCCCTCTCATGCTCTGTCTCTCATTCTCTCTGTCTCAAATAAATAAATAAAATCTTTAAGGGCGCCTGGGTGGCTCAGTTGGTTAAGCGACTGCCTTCGGCTCAGGTCATCATCCTGGAGTCCCAGGATCAAGTCCCACATCGGGCTCCCTGCTCGGCGGGGAGTCTGCTTCTCCCTCTGACCCTCCTCCCTCTCATGCTCTCTGTCTCTCATTCTCTCTCTCAAATAAATAAATAAAATCTTAAAAAAAAAAAAAAAAAAGCTATGCCACAGGGTGTAAAGGGGAATGTGGCTTTACAGAGCTGAGAACCAAAGTGGTGGGATGGGCCAAGGGCAATGCAGGTGGCTGGCTTTGTGTGAATGTAAAGGGACATTCAGGTGACCTGTGGGAACCTACCTCAAGTTCCCTCAGGTTGCTGACAGAATTCATTTCCTTATGGTTGTAGGCTTTCAGCTAAAGGCCACTCTGAGCTCCGAGAGGCCACCCAATTTCTTGCCAAGTGGGCTTCCCCAACACAGCCACTGACTTCATCAAGCAAGGAGTCTCCAGAGCAAGTATGCTAGCAAGACAGGGTCCTGTATATTACACAGTCATGGGAATGACATCGTCATCTTTGCCATCTCCTCTTGGTAAAAGCAAGTACAGGAAGAGATTACACAAAGGTATGAACACCAGGAGTTGAGGATCCTGGCGAGGGAAAACATGCCTACAAGTAACCAAAACGTGAAGCAGAATGGAATGAATTCTACAGGATGATCCGGGGGCTTCTTAACCTGTCATTTGAGACCAAAGAGAGCAAAAATCACCAGATGCTTTCTCTGCACTGAAACAGCTCATTGGAAGTTCAACTGCCCTGGAGGTTCCTCCTCTGTGAAATGACGAAATGCTACCAGAGGTTCTTCTCAGCCCCCATGTCCTATGATGCCACCTGGCCCACTGGAGGGGTTCAATAGCACCCCTGTTCCATAAAGGAAGGGATGAAGGAATGAGCACTCGCACACATTATGGTGGGAGGCTCATGAGGCCCAGTTAGCGCTTCTCATCTTCTGTGTCCTAAGATTTACACCAAATTTTCCTGAATAAAAATGATGAAAAGGGGAAATATTAGAAATGCTATGTGTTAATTACAGGAATGGGTTGTCCTCACTTCCTGGTCCCCGCACCTTTTTTTTTTTTTTTTAAATGGGTTACACATTCTATCTCTTCAGTGGCTCAAAAGCCTTCTCTGCATGCTTGTGTCTTATTTTGGGGGGTCCTCCACATGGGGGCCCATTTGAGAACACAAGCCATGAGCATGGGGCCGAGAACTAAACCCTTCTCAAGTTTTCCTGAGTCCCTAACAGGGTGAGCCAGAGCCAGTGAGGGCTGCCAAATTATTATTATTATTTGAACAGGTAAAATACATATATGACAAACATTTAAGACCATATAAATAGTCCCCTCCTCTAGAGATCAGCACCGTCATGGTTCCTTTGCATGGACAATCTATGCGTATTTAAGCATCTATGTATCTATTTTGTATTGCACAAAGAGCAGCATGCATTAAATATTGCTCTGCCTGCTTTCTTTCCATTGTGATATCAATTGGAGGTTGTTATATACCAGAACAGAAATATCTGCCTTGTTTTCTTAATGGCTGCTTAATATTTCTTTGTAAAGGATGTATCAGAATGTATTCAATTAGCTCTCCAATGATGGGAATTTAGGTTCGGTCTAATTTTTCGCTAGCATAAGCAATGCCGCAATAATAGTCCTTTGTATTTCTCATCATGCACGAATGCTAGCAGATCTTTAGGATAAATTCCTAGAAGTGGTCTTGCTGGGTGAAAAGGTGTGTATTTTAATTCTGACACAGTGCCCAACCGCAGCCTGCAGGTTTCAGCTGGTAAGACATCGTGCCACTCCCAGCAGGGACAGTATGGCTGTCACAGGACATCAAAGCTGTCGGACAGCATCTAGTCTCCATTTCCTCATTGTACAGAGGGAATGAAACCATTTTGACGGAATTTCCTGGGTGGTCTCTATTACCTCTGCACCAACGATCATATCGTCCAGCCCGTTCATCTGACAATCATAGAGCTCTGAGCATACTTTTACAAATACCTTTTCATATCTCAAAGCACCGAACTTAGCACCTAGAGACTTCCATTAGCTCTGCTTACTGAGTGCTTACCACGCAGCCACCAGGCTCCATGCATGTATGCCGTTAGTCCTCCTCACAAACATTCTTTTAAATCACGAGAAAACCGAGGCTTGGGGAGATGGACTTCGCCGGACGCCTCCCACCCCCAGAAAGTCGCAGAGTCGGGATTCAACCCACCTCTCTCCCAAGGGCAAGCTCCTTCCCGGAAATTGCTGTGCGTCTTGAGGGCGACTCGGGAAATATCGCGAGAAGAGGTTCGAGCTTATCTCAAATACAGCTCAGCGCGAGTCGAGTCCGGTTATGGCCGGGTTAGCAAAGCTTTCGCTTGCCATGCTGCCCCAAAGTTCACTTCCGGTTCCTGGCTCTCTGCATTCTACTCTCAAATGTTTAGAATTTAACTAAGTACGGAGTGCTCCCGTTAACTTCGTGATCCCTCCACAACTTGGAGACCATGTCCTGTCTTTCACAATGGCCAACTTTAGGTGCTCTTTGTTATTAAGAAACAGCATAGTTTGGGGGCACCTTGGTGGCTCAGTCCTTAACTGTCTGCCTTCTGCTCAGGTCCTGATCCCAGGGTCCTGGAATCGAGCCCCGCATCGGGCTCCCTGCTCAGCAGGAAGCCTGCTTCTCCCTCCCCCACTCCCCCTGCTTGTGCTCCCTCTCTCGCTGTGTGTCTCTGTCAAATAAATAAAAATCATTAAAAAAAAAAAAAGAAACAGCACAGTTTTACAGAATTTATTGATAAAAATCTGCTTTACTCAGGGTCATCTGCCCTCCAAATTATTACTGCAGTCCTGTTTTTAATTACCGATCATCTCAGAGCATTTTATGCCTACATTTACAAAAATTCTTTGACGACCAACTTGCTAAGACTGATTAGAAAGCAATCAGGGAACTTTGTGAAGTTGGTCCTTAAATCAAGGAATTAACATACATGTATGCATTTGTCTTTAAGAGCAAACTGTCAGGTACTATGATTAAAATCTCATACCGAAAACTCTTAAAGGGAATCTCAATTCTCAAAAACATATCAGCTGGGTGATAAAATCATGTATGTGATTTCACAAAGATGTGAACAGTATTTAAAATAATAGAAAAGAATTGGACATAATCTAAATGTTCATCAATAAGTAAATGTTTAAATACAGTAGTAGTGTGCCAGGGTGTCTGGGTGGCTTGGTCTGTTAAACTTCTACCTTCGGCTCAGGTCATGATCCCAGGGTCCTGGGATGGAGTCTCACATCGGGCTCCCTGCTCAGTGGGGATCCTGCTTCTCCCTCTCCCTCTGCCTGCCACTCCCCTTGCTTGTGCTCTCTCTCTGTCAAATAAATAAGATCTTAAAAAAAAAAATACAATAATGGACCTTCTAATGGAATGGTAGGCAGCCATTTAAAAGTTTACATTTCTAAATTAGGTAGAGACATAAAAAAGTTTTTTTTTAATGTCAAATGAAACTATATGAAATAGTATCCATACTGTGCTTACAACTCGGTAAAAATTATGTGAGTGTATGGACAAAGGTTTGACGGAACAAGCAATCATTACTTAGCTTTATTAGCAAACGGTCTATAGGAGCTTTATAATTGAGTAAATATTAGAATATTATACATTTTATTTATTTTTTAAAGATTTTATTTATTTGAGAGAGCGTGAGCAGGTGCGGAGAGACAGAGTTTGGAGAGGGAGAAGCAGGCTCCCGGCTGAGCAGGGAGCCCCAGTTGGGGCTCGAGCCCAGGACCCTGAGATCATGACCTGCGCCGAAGGCAGATGCTTAACTGACTGAGCCATCCAGGTGCCCTGGAACATTATACATTTTAAAGGACAAATCAAATCCTATATTATATCTAAGTGCTTAAAGGACTCAGAGTCCAAGCAGTAAATCTAGGTTTTAAAGCAATGATAAATCTCGTCTTGCTCACTTGCTTGTATGAGGACAGATACAAACATGGCAGTTCATATGAAAGGAAAAAAGTCTTTCTCAGGAACAACTTGGGCTCTGAATGTCCCATATGGAAAAACCTGCAGAGTTAGGAATTCACGACTGCCTTGTCATGCTCCCTTGGTGGTCCAGGCTTCATTACCATCATCCAGTAATCCCACCTAAACTGCTGTCCTTGATCTACACTGGCCATGTTTACCGCTGTCATCTCTCGTGGATTAACAAAGACCGGCCATGGTGATGAGATGGGTTTGCCTTAAATCCATAATCTGAAGGCTACTGCTCTATCTTTGTGCCTCATCTCTATTGGTTTTCAGTAGTTGCAGAGGCTTTTTTCCATTATAATCCAACTATAAAAATCATGTCCATTTAAAATCTTTTTAGAAACCCGCAAAAAAAAAAAAAAAGGGGGATATATGCTATAATTCTTATTCCCAAATAAGAAATCTGAACTCTGTGATTCCAAGCTGCCACCTTTTGAGGGATTTTTGTAACCTACAGAAATGACACAATTCAAAATTGCTATTTGACCTGATACAAGAAACGCAAAATGGTTAACAGAAGAAAAAATCACTTGTTAATCTTGTTCAAGGCTGATAGGACATCTCTGGAATGATCTTTGGACCCATGTTGCAATTATAATCTGATACTCATCTTTTCCTTAAAGAACAAGAGTAAGGAAATTGTTGTAGCAAGACTAAGGTCAAACCACAACCATTAGCTTAAAAATGTTCATTTCGGCTACTGTAGAATCAGACACAGCTTCAAGTTCTATTTTTTGCTGAAGAATAAGAATTGGAAACCAAACTCTGATCAAGCCACGACATGATGTCAGCCTCTTGGGTTTCTAAAAATGGTTTAATCACAAAAGTGCATCCCTCGGTGTCTTTTAAAAAACTCTTTTAAAAATGTTTTTAAATCACCATTAATCTTACTATTTGGCATAGTCTACTAAAAAATAACATATGCAAACCCTTGACCCAGCAATTCCACTCCTAAGGATATACCCAACAGAAACACACATATGTTCATGAACAAAAAATGTACTAGGTTATTCACATCAGCACTATTCAGGATAGCTCCAAACTGGAAACTACCAAAATACCCATTAACAACATAATGGATAAATGAACGATGGTACATTTATACAATGGAACAATGTGTAGCAATGAAAATGAGCAAATGAAATCCAATAAACATAACACTGAGCAAAAGAAGCCACTCATGAAAGAGTATCCACTATAATGATCCCATTTGTGAAAAGTTCAAAACAGGCAAGGCTTATCTATGCTGTAGGAAGTCAGGATGGTGGTTAGTGACACTGGAGGAAGATCGGTGACTGGGAGGGGACTTAAGGGGGGGGTGCTTTGGGGGGGCGCCCGGCTAGCTCAGTATGTGGAGCATACGACTCTTGATCTCAGGGCTGTAAATTTGAGCCCCATGTTGGGTGTAGAGATTACTTTAAAAGGGGGGTAGGCTTTGGGGTACTGGTAATCTATTCCTTGGTCTGGTGCTGATTACATGGATATGTTTAGTTTGCAAAAATTCATTAAGCCACACACGTATGATTTGTATATTTTCTGTATTTGTGTTATATTTCACGAAAAAGTTTAAAAATAAAAATATTTTAAAAATACACCCTCACCTACCCCACCCTCCCAAAGTCACCATCTTATGCATATGTATTGCTCGCACACTTGGCAATAGGGCAACCTTAGAATAATCCAAGTAACTTCATTGAAGTTGAGTTTCACATGTGTTGGAAACAGAGCTTAAAAAACATTAAATGAAAAAATCAGAAGCTGTGTTTGAATTTTATAACAGAATGAACCTATCAATCCACAAAGACAGAAATCTGGATGAAGTAGTAAAAATGAGAAACGAGAGGGCTTCTCCGTCAATAGTAGGTCATGCTCTGTAGAGGGACAAAGGCAAGGACAGGACCAGACAAAAGCAGGGAGAATAAAGACCCAAAGCCTGAGAAATTAGAGTGAGCCCATGGCGGATTTGAAATCAACAAAGGGGCTGCCTGTCAATGGACGTGGAGGTGACACAAAAGATGGTGTCTGATGAGTGGGAGACACATTCACAGGGAGCTGAGGCAGTGACAGACCCAAAAACTTTGCTGAGCCAATGAAAATGCACAGGTGTTGGGTGGGGAGTGACACCACACTCAATGCAGAATGCCGATACACTTCTTTTTCCAAGAGAACCTAGTCATTCATAAAACCTCAACTGCACTTGAGCCAAATGATTTTAAATTTAAATGGGGAGCCAGAGGTCTCAATGACCGGAAAATCCTATAAAATATCATCAAAATCATTCAGTCATTCTTTCAATATTATTGAATGCTTACTCTGAGCAAAATTTCATGATGGAAGCTACATGGACCAAAAACAGGTCCAAATACTATTTGAAACAAGGCGAGGAGAACCATTTTGTAATGGAATAGCCCATTGCTAAATTCTTTTGTTTACTGTAAACTCTACACCCACCAGGTAAGGTTCTTAGCTTGGAGTAGTATTCAAAAGCGTAGACTCTGTGATAGTTGGTTTTTTATGTCCACTTGGCTAGGCTATAGTACCTGGCTATTCAATCAAACACTCATCTATAGATGTTGCCGGGAAGGTATTTTGTAGATGTGGTTAACATCTGTCATCAGTTGACTTTAAGTAAAGGAGATTTTCCTCACTAATATGGGTGGGCCTCATACAATCAGTTGAAAGACCTTGAGAGAAAAACTGAGGTTTCCCTGAAGAAGAAGAAATTCTGCCTTAAGATCTCAACATCAGGGGCACCTACGTAGCTCAGTCAGTGAAGCGTCCGACTCTTGATTTCAGTTCAGGTCATGATCTTAGGATTGTGAGATCGAGCCCCACGTCAGGCTCCACGTTGAGTGTGGAACCTACTTAAGAGTCTCTCTCTTCCTCCTTCCCTCCCCTACCCCTCTCTCCCTCTCTCTAAAAAATAAAGAGCTTAACATCAGCTCCTGGGTGAGAGTTTCCAGCCTGTTGGCCTACTGTATACATATCAGATTTGCCAGACTCCCAATCACATAGGCCAATCCTTATTGGTTCTGTTCTCTGGAGACCCCCGACTTACACAGACTCTAAGCAGACTCCTTGGGTTTGAAATTTGGTTCTGCCGCTTCACTAGCTGGGTCATTTCTGTAGCTCTGTCATTTCAACTGTAAACTGGGGATAATAATATTACTTAACTCATAGGAACTAGAACAACCCCTAGCACAGAGTAAATGCTTTGAAAGGGTTTGTTAAATAAGTCATTCTGTGGTGTCGAATTTATTTCTTAGCGGAAAGACCTGAGATATTTTTATTCCCAACAAACTGTCAACAACCAAACATGAGTGCTCTTTCCCACACGAAAACCGGAACAAGCTTGGAGCAGAAGCCCCTCACCGGTTACAGGTGTCTGGTGGTTCTTTTAGATGGTGAAGGAGCAGGTGAGATGCCAGGTTAGCTCCACACATGGTGATGATTTGGCAAGGCTGGCATCAGAGCACTTCTGGAACATTCTTCACTGCAAGTTCTCAGCTGCTGACAACAGCTGTGCTTAAAGAGGCTCAGACTCAGCATAGAGCTATTCCTACTATTTGCAAGGGTGGGAGTTCATAAAGGGGTCCTAATCATTCTTTCTGTTGCAATTAAAGATTAAATGGAGAAAAAAATTAACAAAAAAAGGGGCGCCTGGCTGGCTCAGTCACTAGAGCATGCAACTCTTGATCTCAGGGTTGCGAGTTGAGCCCCATGTTGGGCACAGAGATCACTTAGAAAAAAAAAAAAAGTCAGAAAAAAGATTAAATGGGGAATCCAAATGTTGTTTTTGTGGGCATATTCTGGGGGGAGATTGTAACGTGGTGATAACTAACATTTGCTGAGCGCTTAGTAGGGGCCAGGCACTACTCTCAATGCTATATAAACAGTAACTCATATAATCCTCATTGTATAAATGGAGAAACTGAGTCCCCAAGAGAAAAGTAATTTGCCCAAGGATAGACAGACAGAAAGTGGCAGAGTGGGGATTTGACCCCTGGTTTTCTGGCGCAGGCCCAGGCTCTCCCTCTTGTGCACATTGCCTCTGAGTCTGGACTGTGAGGAGAGGGTCCAGGAACAAGCACTAGGCTGATTGATGGGAGGGCATGAGGGGGGCACCTGGGTGGTCCAGTTGGTTAAGCGTCTGACTTCTGTTCAGGTCATGATCTCAGGGTCCTGGGATCGAGCCTGGCTTCGGGGCTCCATGCTCAGTGGGGAGTCTGCTTGTCCCTCCCCCGCTCCTCCCCGCTCCTGTGAATGTACACGCTCTTTCTCTCAAATAAATAAATACAATGTTTTTTAAAAATGGGAGGGCATGAGGGCTCAGGGGATTCTACAGTTAAATTTATTTCTTTTAAGTTGAATGAGTTTCAAAGACTGAAATAAAAGAAATCATAAACAATATTCCTTCATGAATTTCTCTTGAAGAAATGTGCCCGCTTTATACACAAATATCAAATTTCATTAAAGATTCCTACCACAGTATTTGAACCTTTCTTTAATCTTTATATAAAAAATTTAAGGCAGGGGCGCCTGGGTGGCTCAGTCAGTTGAGTGTCCAACTCTTGGTTTTGGCTCAGGTCATGAATTCAGGGTTGTGAGATCTGCCCGGCCTAGGGCTCCGCGCTCAGCACAGAGTCTGCTTGAGATTCTCTCCCTCTGCCCCTCCCCCCACTCAAGCTCAAGCTCTCTCTCTGAAATAAATTAATTAAAAAAAAACTTAAAGCAAAGAGACCCCGAAACTATTTCTCATTTATTCACTAGCAGTGCAATAAAATCAAACACCTTACTTGTTATTCTCATTTGATTTCACAGTACGCCAACTTCTTCCTATAGTTTTTCACACTGACAAAGATTTTCTGTATTATTGTTCTCCTATACGATCCTGTGAACTAAGTCTTAGAAGACTTTTCTGAAAGTTCTTATAGTTCAGAAAACAAAAAAGAACAGGATCAGATTCTATCAGAATTTGGTTAATTTTTACACCAAAAAGATAGAATCTTAGATTTTTTAAAATGTAATCTCTACACCCAAAACTCATCACCCCAAGATCAAGAGTCGCATGCTCTACTGACTGAGCCAGCCAGACACCCTGGGGTCTTAGATATTGTTTTCTAATAATACCGACTTCTCTGGCTCTGTATAATTATCTAAATCCTAATTTACCCCAGAGAGGTGTCCAGTTGTGATAGCCTTTGGCCTATAGTTCCCTGGAGCTAATGTAGGATTATGCTGACTCCTGGGTCAGAGGAGCTGTTATGAAGGAGGGAAAATTCCCAGATATCCATGGTAGAAGAACAGAGAGAGGTGGATGTACCACAGATGAAGCCTACACCAAGTCCCCAAACTTAACTGTGGCCAATCATGTACACTTGCTTTGCTGCATGCCTTGCTGTTCCCATTGGTGGAAATACCCGTGCATTCAGCATATTGAAACTATCCTGGCTTATATCTCTATCTTGGAGAGGCTATGCTGAAAACAGCCAGGTCTTCATGTCCTATGAGCATCTTTTTTTTTTTTTTTAAGATTTTATTTATTTATTTTAAAGAGAGAGAGAGCACGCACGCACAAGCAGGGAGATGGAGCAGAGGGGTCGGAAGAGGTTAGGGAGAAGAATCTCAAGCAGACTCATGCTGAGCATGGAGCCCAATGCTGGGCTCGATCCCATGACGGACTGGAGATCACGACCTGAGCAAAACCCGAAGTCGGATGCTCAACCAACTGAGCCATCCAGGTGCCCCTATGAACATCTTATATATACCTAGCTGAGGTCCCCAAGGTCAGGGAGATGGGAGTTAACAATGGCACTCCAGAATTCTGGGGTCACCTGCCCCTCCCTTCTGGGCGCTGTCTCCCAGACATTTTCATAAGAGGTAGGAGGGGGATGCTGCTTTCTCTCCATCTTCCATGTAGAAATGGGCTGGTCATACTGGCATTCCTCATCTATGGACTCCCCAGGAGGAAAATATTGGGTTGGATGTTCACACAGTGCTTGACAGGATTACAGCCTTAAACAAATCCATAAAATTCTTTCAAAAAGAATAAACCAACAAAACATTCCCTCCTGAAACTTTCCCCCTTGGGTAATGACAGAAAAACATTTCCTATTGGAGCTTTTTCATAAGAAAAAACCTTCATGTCAGATTTTAGGTTTTCTAATATTGAGATTCCTGGTTTGCATCTACTGTAGAGATAGATAGGTCTAGTCTATTAACTTAGCTTAAAACATCCAATGAACATTCCAGCTAATCCTCTCAGACAAGTTTTGTAAATTCGGAGAGGCACCACCTCAAAACACCATCCTTGAAAACCAGCAAGATATAGTCTACTTGCTTTCCTATGACCACTCGGTATAGCCCAGATAGAAGGCCTTCAGGTTGGCAACTATCGAACGTTCTGGGAAAGAGCCAACAGTGACATCACAGCCTTATGCATCAACCTGGTTAAGAAAGAAAATCCTGGGTTTCAAGGCTAGACAGAGCCAAAGGCTCATCGGTTAACTTAATGGCAAATATAAGTCACAATGATTAGGCCTGTGATGCTCTGTCTTTTATCCACGCTTCCTTTGCTCTTGGAATAAAAATGCTTCTGCCTTGCCTTCCCTCCCCACTTTTTTGTTAAATGAACGGCAATTCAAAAGTATAAACCTTATGCTAAAGAGTCACCTTTAATATAAACTAAACAATGATCAAAGAAAACCTCTAAACCAGAATTTTAGGATTGGGCAGTCCTTTCACATGTCAAGATGTTGCAGCCCAACATGAAAGATGCTTACACAGCCAGCAAGACTACGAGTGCATGGAAAGCTCTGCTGAATCCCTGTTTTGTGCTTCCATTTCTGTTCATCTGCTTTCCCATGGGCAAGCAGCCACCTCCTATCACAGAGCCATCCACGTCTTAGGTCAGCAGACAATATGGGCAAAATCTGCAAAGGATGGACACACTGGCTTGGGTGTGGTCACTGGCAATGGGAAGCTTTGGACCCCGGCTGCAGGCTCAAAAAGTCAGGAGCCGCACCCTTGGCAGGTAATCTCCAAAACCACTTCTCTGGATTTTAGCACACAATCCACACCAACCCTGACTGCTC
This sequence comes from Mirounga angustirostris, assembly GCF_029215605.1. Lineage (NCBI taxonomy): Eukaryota > Metazoa > Chordata > Mammalia > Carnivora > Phocidae > Mirounga > Mirounga angustirostris. The sequence continues at coordinate 21,164,801 of NW_026991718.1, read as the reverse complement.
CCTCTATGAACACACAGCAGACCTTAGACGTGGCCAGTCTCGGCAGACAAAGCCGACTGCTCAGGGGGCTCACTCTGCACCGAAGCAATCTCCAGGTCGCCGCCAGGCCACGTCTGGGCTACTGGTCAACCAGCAAGGGGGCAGGCGGCCAGCGCCGAGGCCAGCAGGCACCAAAGCCGGTGGTGGGGCTTTCTGCCCGACCCCCAGTCTGGGGGGTCCTGAGACTCACACCAGGGAATTAACAGCGGGGCTTGATGCCCCAACACAAACCCCAAAAGACGAGAGCATGCCCTGAGATTTCTACGGGAGCATTTTCTGCACCAGAAAACTGCACACTTGAGTTCTGGGGGGGCGGGGAGGGGAGAGGCCCTAGTTCGGGGTCGGGTGGATACCAGTGCCGGCTATTGTTCTCCCGGTCTCTCCGGCGGGAGACGTTCCCCATCCCGCCTCCCAGCCAGCATCTGCCACTGGACCAAGCCTTTCAGCTCCGAGAAGAAAGGGGTGTGGCCTGCGGATTATCGCAAAACCTGAAGCGAGTCCCTACGGGCTGTGTCAGGCTGGGAGACAAAGCTCCTGGTGGGGACGGCTCAGCCCAGTCTCCGATCCGCCATCCCGGGTCTGTCGTCTGTCCAAGGGCCACGCCCAGCTGACCACCTGGACCGCCAGGCTCCACGTCGCGAGCCGAGGGTCTTCAGGCCCGAGACCTGCCTCCCAGACGCCCGCCCCTCCCTGCACCGGAGACCATCCTCCCCTGGGAGCCCTCCCTCCCCAGAGAGTCCCTCCCCCGGCCCGCGCGGGTCTCCTCCTCCCAGGCGTCTACCCTCCTCAAACCCCGGCGGTCTCCACCCTCCAGCATCTCTCCTCCCATCCTCATTCTTCATCAGCCCCAGACTCGCCCCGCCTCGCGCCACCTGCACCGCACTCCTTCCCTCCCTCCTCAGGCCCGCCCCCCGCCCCCTCTCTTTCCTCCCCGAACCCTGGTCTCCACTTCCCCCTCCACCCAGACCCCCAGTCCACCTGTCCCCACCCAGCTTCCCCATCTCCCCATCTTTGCTCAGACGGAGGCCTCGTGTCCGCCTCTCCCCATCCCAGCTTCTCTCTGGCTCGGGCTCTCGCCCCTCCCCAGGCCTGGGGCGTCGGTGTCTGTCGCCCGCCAAGATCGATGCTGCGGGAAGAGCTCCCGCACTGGGCTCCAGCGAAGGGATTCAGCTCGGCGTTCGCTCTGAGCCGGGCAGCCACAGGCGGCCTTTGTGGTTCAGGCAGGTGCCTCGGAGGCGGCAGGCGAGTCGTCCTTAGGCGACCGCTGCGTTAGCCAGACGGGTGGAACGGGCCGTCTGGTCCGGTCCAGGCTGGGCAAGCCCCAGCCCGGAGGCGAGATGGACGCAGGGTGTGTGTACGGATGGTAGTGGGGGGCCAGAGGCAGCGACGACCTAGGGACTCGGGCAGGACGGGCCCGTAGCCAGAGAAGCCCCCGCCCAGCCTTCCAGCCATTCACTGCACCTCGACGAGCCAGGTTGGGCGCCTACTGTGTGCCAAGAGTGAACCCCCTTCGACGAAGCCGTCTCCTCACCCCAGTTCTTTGCAATCCCACGAGCACACACGAAACGCCTACTATGAGCAAGGCACTGCACGGCGCTCTGTGGGCGTACAAAGAGCACCCGATTCGGGCCCCAGTTTAGCCCCGATGGCCGCCCCGATCCCAAACCACACCTCCCGCCGCGTCCCCTGCGGCCGGGCCCCTGGGCGCACCCCTATCCCTGCCCTTTTGTGCGCCTCCCAGAGAAACAGAGGCCGTGAGAAGGATGTCCCAGCCCGGAGAGAATAAGCCCACCGCCCGCCCCGCCATCACGCACTCCTCCGGGATGCTGCGGCTGCGAGGGTCCGTCGGTCGGTCCGTGTCTCCTCGGTCTCGCCGCGGCGCGGGAGCTGCGGGTGCTCGGGGCGGCGGCGGCTGCACGCGCGCTCGCTCGATCGCCGCCTTGGCGCGCGGGGCTCTGGAGTCGGAAGCCGGGAGCTGGGGAGGGGACGTGGGTGGGGGCTGGAGGCGGCCTCGGCCAATCACCGACCCGACGCCTCCTCCCCAGTGCTCCCCACCTCGCGCTAGCAGGTTAGGGGGAGGCGGGGACGGGCGGCGCCCCGCATCTTCGCCGCCGCGCGCGGCCGCCGCCTTGGGACTACAACTCCCGACAGGCCCTGCTGCAGGGCCGGGGTCCGAGAGGGGAAGGAGAGTGAGGCCCGAGAACCCGCCGACCCCCTAGCGCCCCTCTCCGCGTTCCTTTGGGTTTCCATGGTGACTGACGACACTTCACAAAGCCCCAGCGCTGGGACGCGCTGATGCACGAGTCCCCTGGGAGGGCTACGGGGCGGGTCCCGAGGACACACCACCTCCCCTCCCCCTGCAGGACCCCACCCGAGGGGCTGAAACAATGCCCCGGCCGCCTCTCCCGGCTGCTGCCGGGCCTGCCCTTTGCCGCCTGGTTCCTTCCGAGACCCAGTACAACGCCTTCGAAGTGGGCGCTCGGCGGGACCGCAGGATGGAGAGGGCGGGGTGGTCGTTGTAGCAAAATGTTCTGACGTACAGTACATAGTGGACGGCCACTCAGGGCCAACTAAGTTCGCATCTGTTCCCTCCTGGAGCTCGAACTCGGAGTTCATTCTCTGGGCTGCTCTGAGCTAGAGCTTCTCCATCCCGAGCTCTCAGATCCAGCTGCCTGTCCTATTTCTGACACCACCTTTCAGGACATGGCGAAGTCTCTGGAAACGTTTTATAACTCAACTTACACTCACCTGTTTTTCTTCGCGTTTTAAACACATAATTTAACTGAATCAACAAATCTAAAAAAAGAGAGGGAGAATCATCCGGCCTTTGTACCACGTACCTAAACCCTTCTCAAGTCTTTAATCTTTTATTTTATGTAGTGGTAATAGTAGCTCAGATACGGTTTAGTAGTTTGCCTCTTTTCACTAAATGTCACTTCAAAGGCGTTCCTATTGATTAAAATGCACCAGTGGATCCTCACCTCCAACCCCATCCCCAAGGGTCCCTCCAGGAAACCCTAATGGGTTACTGCAGAAACCCCTTTCTTCCCAGCTTGAGAGAAGGGGTGAAGGTGAGGGAGTTCCCAGCCTCCTCGGGAGAGGGCCAGAGAGGTAGTTCACACCTCTCTACAAGTTATTTTCAACCAAAATGGTGCTTCACTACTCCCCAGGGTGCCCCCCTCCTCCTCTCAGCAAAACCTACAGGGGTTGGCAGGCCCGCAGAGTCTGCCAAAGTGAGGTGTCCATGGACCACTTTCATGGCCATCCTTTGCAGTGGGCTCAGGGTCTGGAGCAGGTCAGGCCGGCAGTTGGGGAATGCACTGCTGGATTACCCACGTGCAGTCTCTGCTTCTCCAGGGAGGAAGGTTTACTATTCTGCCCCCTGCCCCACACATCCTGAGCTTATGCAAGGAGTCCCCAAACGAGCCTGGGGCCTCTATCAAAGTATCCCTGATCCAGGGAGCCCAGGATGTAGCTGTGAAAACTTGGGAGGGGGAGGGGCTTGTCCCTCCCACTGCTTCAGCTTGAGGCCTTGCCCTAGGGATTCACAGGCTGGCGGGGCTCTGCAGGGACCCAGGCATTTAGGCAAAATGGATTGAGCCTCAGGGAGGTGGAGTGAAGCCCCCTACAGGCTGGCAATAGCTGGATCCCTGGCTACCACTTTCCTTGGAAGCTGCACTTTTTGCCTAAGGGGGAGGGAGTCCTCTAGTGGAGGAAACGTTTTCTGCAGCATGTAGTGGATCTCAAATTTGGACTCTTGCTTTCCTGGGCCTGCGTCCCCTGGTAAGAGAAAGAGCAGCTTTGAGGTCATCTGTCTGCCTGGGACATTGATGAAAATCGCACCCAAACCTGATACTGCAAATGTCCCCAGTACATGATTTTAGCTTTATTCATTTACGTTCAATCTAGGTTATCTCTCCTGGGAAGTAGAAAGGGCACAGGACATGGAGTCATACATCCCTACGTTGGAATCATTGCTCTACTTTCTGGATAATTGATGTTGGGAATGCCACCTGAGCCTTAGCTCCCTACAGAACACGAGGGTCATAGTGCATCTTAAAAAAACTTTGCCTTGATGATTACATAAGGAAATACCTATAAAGGGCAGAGCACACACTCAACAAATGGAGCTGTGATGGTTCATTTATTCAACAAATGGTTATGGAACAGCGTGAGGGGATATAAGAATATGACATTGCTGGGACACCTAGGTGGCTCAGTCGGTTAAGTGTCCAAATCTTGATTTCTGCTCAGGTCATGATCTCAGAGTCGTGAGAAGGAGCCCAACCTCTGGCTCTGCGCTGGGCATGGAACCTGCCTAAGATTCTCTCTCTCCCTCTGCTTCCCTCCCCCCCACCCCCTGTCACGTGTGTGCATGCGCTGTCTCTAAAAAAAAAAAAAAAGATGTTCTCATTATAACAGCTATAAAAAACAGTTTGTTGTGATTTTTATAAAGTTCATACGACCAGCTTCGATGAAGTAGAAAAGGAATTCAGATGAGAGAGAAGTCAGTTCTAAGACAGATTATCAGGGAACAGAGGAGCTTGATTTGGATTTCACCTGGATATTGATTTGCTGGATGATTTTTTTTTTTTAAGATTTTTATTTATTTATTTGACAGAGAGAGACAGCGAGAAAGGGCACACAAGCAGGGGGAGTGGGAGAGGGAGAAGCAGGCTTCCCGCAGAGCAGGGAGCTCAATGCAGGGCTCGATCCCAGGACCCTGGGATCATGACCTGAGCTGAAGGCAGATGCTCAACTGACTGAGCCACCCAGGCGCCCCTGCTGGATTCTAGGATGAAGCAGTAAAAGTTGGTGGGTAGGGAAGCTGGGAAGTGTTTGGAAGGCAGCAAAGGAACCCATCATGACTTGAAAGTCAAGTCCATGAATGGGGGTGGTGGGAAGAGAAAGAGGATAGTAGATAGGCTGGTGTTGGGGCCAGACTTCTTAAAGCTGAAGGCTACTGGCTTTTATCAGTAAATGTGTTTGGGGTTCCAAATTGCCTTAACAACAAGCTTCTAAATAATGGGCAAGTGAAGGGGTATCATAAGGGGGGAAGAGGTGTAGGACTAGTAGGTGTTTCGGGAACACACTGGATCCTTACAACACCACATGGCAGATAGCCTTGCTCATTTCTTATAGATGAGGAGGTCCAGACTTAGAGAGGTCAAGTGTCTTGCCCAGAAAGTCACCCCGCTACAGTGGTATTACCAGGGCTCCAAACCACATCTACCTGATGCAGAGCAGAGCCCTTCCTGCCCCAGCATGGCCTACCCTACAAGTCTTCCAGAAGGCTGACTTTCCAGTGCAGGGGCTGTTGTGCCCATGAATGACTCTCAAGGAGTCATGTTCCTTCCTCTGTAGTTTCAGCCTGTTACTCCTCAAGGTGTCCTCAGAGAAAGGGTGTTCTCCAACATTCCCAAGGTGGTTTGTATTAGATTTCTTCCTCGGCCTTCTGTTTTCGCCCTCCCCATAAGTCAAAGACAACCCTAGCGTGGAGAACATATTGTGAAGTCTACTTAGCCGTTAAAACAATTGTGAGCCAGCGGTCAAACTTCTCTATTCAGGTCAGTGCCACGGGGCAGGAACCAAAAAGGAGTCAGGGAGATGGACAAATGGACATTGAGAGAAAGACAAGAGAGGAGGCCTGTAGAAGATCTAAAGGCATAGAGCTAGGGGCGCCTGGCTGGCTTAGCGGGTAGAGCGTGAGACTCTCAATCTCAGGGTTGTGTGTTTGAGCCCCATGTTGGGCATAGAGATCACTTAAAAATAAAATCTTAAAAAAATAATTAAAAAAATAAAGGCATAGGGCTAAACAGATACACAAACAAGGGCAGTGGGAATAAGACTAACAGATTGTCAGATTCCACAGCTGTGGCCACCCAGCCCAACACTGAGACACAGGGGAGGGGACCCTGGGAGGCTGGGGTGGCTGTGCTTGAGCGGAAAACATCAAAGTAAATTCCAGTGGCTTATCACTGCTCTTGAAATGCTGATGAGCTCTCCAAAAATTTAAATCATTCCTTTTGGCCTAGGAAACTTTTTTTTCTGCTTTTATTTTTAAATTTCAAAGTTTAATTTTAAAATACAAGCGTAACTTGTCTTGGAACTAGAATAGCACAAGCCAACATAAAGCAAGAATCGCTGGAAACTCCAGCTACCCTAGCCCCATAGCAGAAATCTACAATGTGAAATTTACATTTATTTCACACCCACATACAGAGAGTCTTCAAGCCCAAAGGAACCTGTGAACTGCATGGTCTCACAATGTTTTGTTTTAAGCCATATTCTCCCTTAACAAATCAACTTCATCTGGGCATTAGCAAGAATAATAGTGGCAACAAGGAACAACTTAAATATATAGAACCACCTTCAGAGAACAAAACAGTTACTCTAAGAACCAGATCTTTAATCATCTTTTTGTTCCCCACCTGTCACATTCCACAGCACAATGCTTTATTAAACCCCTGATGAGTGTCTAAGAGCTGAGAATATTGGAAAGAATCCCCTCACCCTGCTACCAAGTTGGATTTTCATTTATAAAACGAGTCCAAAGAAATACAACACTAAAAAAGACCCATCACTGCCTTTACCTGATTTTTTCTGATGTTATTTTATGAAGCCAGCCCTACTGTTCAGCTAATTTTTTTCCTTTAGTTGCATTAGTCGGAACTTATCTCAAGAATTAAAACAAGTATTTATTAAGCACTTCCTGCATACTTTATGTAAATGATTCATTTAATCCCTGTAGCAGACCTGTGAGAAAGGTGTCATGATAACTGCTTTATGAAAGAGGGGAACAGGATCTCAAAGGTAACTAACTTGCCGAAGGTCAATCAACTCCAAGGGGCAGAGCCACGTCAAAACCCAGGTCTGACTCCAGGATCCATATTTGTTCATTTAGACCACACTGCCTGTTATTGAACATTATTCTATTTACATTTGCCCTTTTCTCAACTCTATAGTGGGTTTTGGGGATTCATAGTGTAATTTTCAGACTGGCGGTCATCCCATCCAGCTTGGTGATTCTGTAGACTTCGATGAATTTGCCTCCTTACCTTCCCAATGAAAAGCCCCACGTGGGTGTGCTATGAGGGACCCAGAGAGCCATGTGTCCTGTTGTTCAAAGTTACAGAGTCTTAGAGCACTTGAATTGTCCCACATGCTTGCATATTCTGTTTTGTTTTTTCTTTTTTTTCTCTTTGCATTTAGTTTGAGAAATTGCTATTGGCATATTTTCAAGCACACTGATTTTTCCTCAGCTGTGTTAGGTCTGCTGATGAGCCCATCAAAGATATTCTTCACTTCTGTTACACTTTTTCTTCCTACTACTTCTTTTTGATTCTTAGAGTTTCCATCTCTCTGCTTGCAGTACCCATCTGTTCTTGCATGTTGTCTACTTTTTCCATTAGAGTCTTAACATAACAATCATTGTTATTTTAAATTCCCTATCTCATCATTCCACAACTATGTCATAGCTGAGTGTGGTTCTGATACTTGCTTTGTTTCCTCAGATGATATCCTTTCATGCTTTTTTAAAAAAAGTTTTATTTATTTAAGTAATCTCTACACCCAATGTGGGGCTCCAGCTCACAACCCCAAGATCAAGAGTCACATGCTCCAACTGAGCCAGCCAGGCACCCCTCTTTCATGCTTTTTTAACAAGCCTTGTAAATTTTTGTTGAAAGCCAGACATGATGAATTGGGTAAGAGAAACTGAGGTAAGTAGGTTTTTAGTATAAGGCTTTGTGTTAATCTGGGCAGGAGCTGGGCTATATTTAATAATTGCTATGGCTGTGAGTACCATAGGCTTGTTTCCTCTAATTTCCTTGTTTTTATTTCCTCTGTTATCTTTGGGTTTCCCCAAGAACTTCTTCCTAAATAGACTCTGTGATTTGCAGCTTTTCCAGTTGTAATCCACTTATTATCCTGGAGTGTGGATATAGTGGAAAGGTGTTGGAAAGGGAAGTGTTCCATAATCTTATGATTAAATCTCATTTTTTTAGCAGCCCCATGTCCCTGGGCTATGACCTTTAGAAGCATTTCTCAGCCTTTTTTCTCCCTTCTCTTACATCAGACACGGAGGCTAGACAGGGTCAGGTCTGGCTAATTGTTCTTCCTTCAGGGGCGCCTGGGTGGCTCAGTGGTTAAGCATCTGCCTTTGGCTCAGGTCATGATCCCAGGGTCTTGGGATTGAGCCCTGCATTAGGCTACCTGCTCCGCGGGAAGCCTGCTTCTCTCACTCCCACTACCCCTGCTTCTGTTCCTTCTCTCGCTGTGTCTCTCTCTCTGTCAAATAAATAAATAAAATCTTAAAAAAAAAAAATTGTTCTTCCTTCAGGCTCTGAAGAGAAGGCTCTAAGACAAGGCTCTGATAAGGTTCCCCCTTGAGGGCCCTTATTATGGAGAACCCTCTGGACTTATTTCAAAGTGGTTACCATGCCAGGACCATAAAGGGGATCTTCTCCAGTCTTTACCATGAGAACCTGGTGGGGTTCCTGGAGATAAAACCCATGAAAGGGTGAGGGCCCTTCTAAGACTGGGCTCTGCTATAGGCTGAATGTTCATCCCAAATTCATATTTTGAAATCCTAATGTCCAATGTGATGGTGTTAGGAGGTGTGGTCTTTGGGAGGTGATTAGGCCATAAGGTCAGAGCCTTCATGAATGAGATAAGTACCTTATAAAAGAGGCCTAGAAGAGCTGGAAGCAGGCCCTCACCAGACCATGACCATACTGGCACACTGATCTGGGATTTCCCGTCTCCAGAACGGTGAGAAATAGGAACTTTGCAGATTTAGTCAAATTAAGATGAGGCCATTAGGGTGGGCTTTAATCCAATAAGGCTGGTGTCCTCATAAGAAGGGAGAAATTTAGACCCAGAGACACAGAGAGAATGCCATGTGACAATGGAGGCTGAGTGATGTCTACAAGCCAATGACCACCAAGGCTTGCCAGGAACCACAAGAAACTGGAAGAGGCAAGGAAGGATTCTTTGCTGGCAACCTTAGAGAGAGCATAGCCCTGCAGACACCTTGATCTGGACTTTTAGCTTTCAAAACTGGGAGGATATCCATTTCCATTGTTTTATAATACCCATTTAGTGTTGTGGTACTCAACCCTAGGAAATTAATACAGTACTCTTTCTGTGGAAAGCCAGGCTTGGAACTTTCTGGGCTTACCTGATTCTCTTGTGTCTGTGCCTTTCATTATCTTTAATCATTTTGTAACTCTCTAGAATAAAATGTAATGTGGAGAATTGATGGTAATTGTAAATGATTCCTGTTTACAGACTTATAAATACATTTTCTCCAGTAAAGATGCAATTAATTTCATCCAGTGAAAGAGAACCAGTCTTGCCTCTATGATTAGCAAATTCATCTCGGCATCCTGAGTGTTCGTATACACATTTGTTATTTGGATTCTCCTTGTTAATAATTTTTATATCTTACTGGTTCTCTTGGTAATAAATGTGTTAAATAAAACTTTTTTTTAAAAGACTTTATTCATTTATTTGACAGAGAGAGACACAGCGAGAGAGGGAACACAAGCAGGGGGAGTGGGAGAGGGAGAAGCAGTCCTCCCGCTGAGCAGGGAGCCCGATGCAGGGCTCGATCCCAGGACCGCTGGGATCATGACCCGAGCCGAAGGCAGACACTTAACCACTGAGCCACCCAGACACCCCGAGTTAAATAAAACTTTTAACGTGTCTTCATTTTATTTACTATGTGTCATGATTTTACCTTCTTTTTTAAAATCATATTTTATTTTCAATACTTTGGTTACTTATTTTTATTTATTTATTTTTAAGATCTTATTTTTAAGATTTCTTCCCCCAACGTGGGGCTTGAACTTAAAACCCCGAGATCAAGAGTCATATGCTCCACCGACTGAACCAGCCAGGCACCCCTGACTTTATCTTTCTGAAAAAGATATCACTAAGGTACAGAGTGTGAAGGGATAATATTTTGAAATGTCTACTGAGGGATATTTCTCCATTTTTCCTTGGTTCTTTCTCCATTCAGTCAGCTAGGGTATTCATCATTCACTGCCTCCAGAGAGGCAGAAAGCAGAGAAAAAAAGGAGTTAATTCCTGTCTTTAGTGTCTCCAAAGCCTAGCCCTCAGGGAGAGCAGAAGGAACTCAGGTGTAATCCATAGACTTGGAAGAATATAGGAGTCTGAGCAAGTCTTGTTCACGCTCTGGAGGTCAGATTAATATTTCCAGACTTGGGCCGAGTAGAGCAACAGGGAGGGTGAGAAAGGCCGAGCACAGCTGTTTGTGGACACCAAAGAGAGAGTGTCCATTCCCCCCACCCTGAGCCAAACTGTGGTGAGGGGGACGACAGACTGTCCAAACGGCATAGGAAATCTAGAGCAGAGAGTGTTTGCTGTTACTCTAGGTAAGCCCCCTGGAATTTAGATACACCCCACAGGAGGGGAACCACAAATTCTCTGAGATTAATTCACCCCTGCTTCTCCTACCCCCAGTGAATGGGCACTTGTGATAAGAACCAAGTTCAGCTAGGGAAATCAAGTTCATAGATTTAGATTCAGCCCCCTTACAGTAGCATCCCACTTCTATTCAGGTATCATTTATTTTGTCTATTTCCTAATCCGGTGCACATTTGTCAATCTTTTTGGACTCTCAGCATCCAAATTCCTTTCCAGCACAAGGCGAAGCAGAGCCAGCCTCCCTCTACAGAAACCAAGAGTCCCAACTGGTTCCCAGGCTCCCTTGATGGTGGAGCCCAGGCACGGGATCCAGAGTCTGCCCATCGCGTGCATCCGCCCCTCATATCCAGGCCAGAGGCTTACTGGTTGGCCACAGTCAGCAGTAGTAAATTCAGGTGAGAGGGAGGGAGGCTGGGCAGGGCTGGGCCCCTGAAAGCACCAGGGTGGAGAAATGTCCAGCGTCTCCCATGGGAGGCAGTACCTGTCGCCCGATCCCCACCCCCAAACTCTTCCCATAACCTGTGTCTAAACTGGACAGGCCAGCCCAGGTTCAGCCAGCACCACAGCCCTGGGGAGAAAGGGGCTGTTCTCTGCTCCTAAAATTGAGGCTTTTCTGCTTCTCCTGTTGCCTGGTATTGCCTCCCATGCAAGTAGTACTCAATCTCCCCTTGACATTAAAGCTGTTTTCTGTCACATGCTCTCCCCTTGCTGACGACTCCTGAGGAGCCATGTCTGCCCTTCCTGCAGCAGAGGAGTCTCCAAGGCTGAGGCATGGGGTGTAAGGGCTGGTGGATGGGGCTGGGGTGTATTTGGGTCTCCAGTAAAGACAGTGGCCACCTGAGTGAGGTCCCAGGAAGTATGTTAAGGGCTTTATACATATTACCCCATTTAATCCTTTCAATAACTTGATTAAATTTTCAGATGAGAGAATTGAAACTCAGGAGAAGTCAGCTCAGGAAGGGGTTTAAGTTCTATACACTGTCAGAGTGTTTGGGTTTGGGAGAAGATTAAGGGTCTGAGCAGATGTGAGGCCAACATTTTGCTTTTTGGCTTGTGCTGGGAAGTTCGGGAGCTCCCAAGATACCATAGATTCCGGTTTTCCCTGGCCTTTTCCTGGATTGACCTCATTATGTATACTGGCATGATTTTCATTTTTTTTAAAGATTTATTTATTTATTTTAGAGAGAGAGAGAGTGCAAGGTGGGGGAGGGGCAGAAGGAGAGGGAGAGAAGCAGACTTCCCGCTGAGGAGGGAGCCCGATGTGGGGCTCGATCCCAAGACCCTGGGATCGTGACCTGAGCTGAAGGTAGATGCTTCACCAACTGAGCCACCCAGGTGACCCTTGGATGATTTTTAAAAACCAGGGCATGCACAGGAGACTTGAGCTCAGGGCAGAGGGTCTCCCAGGCGTAGGCAAGGCCAAGGGAAAGGTGATGGTAGATCAGCTCTAAGGAGATGAAGTAAGGAAGGAAGCAGTGGTTTGGGGAGCTACAAGGAGAAAGATATGTGACTGGCCAGGCCGTGGAAAGCCCGCCTTGTATGAAAGCCCAAGATGACCGAGAATTCCCGCATCCCTGGCAGAAGTGGAGAAGCCGCGAGGTGGAGACAGCTTTGAGGGGAAGAGGAGGAATCCAGGTTTAGAGAATTTATATTGTGAGATCTCAGGAGGTTGAGTGGCCAAGAAGCTGTGTCCTCATGGTTTTGGAAATAGGAGGTGCTAGGCACCAGAGGGAAGAATCGGAGGCCATCTGCAGAGAGGCTTCAGCTTGATGAGGAGAACAAAATGTAGCTTAAATTAAATCTCCTTAGAACTACCCTACAACCCCACAATTGTACTACTAGGTATTTATCCAAGGGATACAAACATAGTGATTCGAGAGGGCACATGCACCCCAATGTTTATAGCAGCAATGTCCACAATAGCCAAACTATGGAAAGAGCCCAATGTCCATCGACAGATGAATGGATAAAGAAGGTGTCACACACACACACACACACACACACACAGGAATACTACTCAGCCATCAAAAAGAATGAAATCTTGCCATTTCCAATGATGCAGATGGAACCAGAGGGTATTATGCTAAGCGAAATAAGTCAGTTAGAGAAAGACAAATACCATATGATTTGTGGAATTTAAGAAACAAAACAGAAGAACATAGGCAAAAGGAAGGAAAAATAAGAGGAAGACAAAGAGGGAGGCAAACCATAAGGGACACTGAATTCTATGAAACAGACTGAGGGTTGCTGGAGGGGAGGTGGGTGGGGGGATGCGGTAACTGGGTGATGGACATTGGGGAGGGCCCTTGATGTAATCAGCACTGGGTGTTGTATGCAATTGATGAATCACTAAATTCTACCCCTGAAACTAATAATACAGTATATGTTAACTAAATTGAATTTAAATAAAAAAATTTAAAAAAAAATCTCCTTACAACTTGCAGCCCACTGATAAATACCTGAGACATGCTGAGTGTGGCATTCCTCATCGCTGCCTTAAGGTTGGTGTTCTTTTAGAGACTGAAAGCAACCTTATCTGGCCAAGAGCCACACTTCCACGGTCCTGCAGACCCTGCTTTCAGCATACAGAAATTCCTTAGAAATTAAGTTATCTCTGCCTTCCCTCCCTCCACAAACTCAAAAGTATATAATCAGTCACTCCAAACAATCACAAGTGCAGCTCCTTCTGCCTACGGGTCCTGTCTCTGTGCTTTAATAAAATCACCTTTTTTTGCACCAAAGACATCTCAAGAATTCTTTCTTGGCCATCGGCTTCGGACCTCACCAACATTCCAAAACTACATCCTTGGGCGCCCTAACGTGGAGCTTTGAATCTTTTCATCTGGACCCTGAGCTTCGGTGCAAACTTGGTGAGTACTTTCTCTCCTCTTCCTTTACTCTCATTCAAGGGGCTCTTCACGGAGTGCAGTCTTATTGGAACACTTTCATGCCGATTGCTCAGGCTGTAATCCTCTAGCCCGTGGCTACTCTATGGGGAGGAGAAAGCCTGCCTTTTGGCTGGAAGTTAGTACCCTGGCCGGAATGGTAATAAGACCCAGAAACTTGATGCCCTCGCTTTATTCCTGTCCTTATACAAAGTTGTCTGTCTTGGGCGTGGGACGGCCACCTAAGCCATCAGGATGGCCACCTAAGCCACCAGGATGGCTGCCAATCTTAAGACTCCGTGTGAGGTTTCCTTCTCATTGGTCTAATGTGATCCCCTCCACATCCCTGGTCTAGCTTCTACATGGGACCTCCACTGGGAGCCAGCCAAAACCAGCACCCGATTGAATTAAAACCCAACTAGGGATGTTTCCTAGGGAAGTTGGCTGTTTATATGCGTTGGAATGTCACTTAGGTCATGATGGATTTCTATCTTTACTGTTTCCTGTCAATGTCCTCTACTAACTACTTAAGTTACAAAATTGGGTAATTTCCTCTTGTACAACTTTTCTAGGGTGTTCCATGGGTTAAAAATGGCAGGTTCTATGTGGTCTTCATGGCAGGGCCTTCATGGCAAGACAAGCCAAGGCACAATGGGGCCTTCACAGCAAGACAAAGGCGGTCCATCTGCCGGCACATGTCAGAGCCTAGTATGTGATGGGGAAGTGGGGGGAGGGAACGCCTCCCTCCTACAGGGCTTTTATGGCAGGTGGTGATCATAGAGATTTTGTTCGAGGGACGCCTCAGGTCGCCTTGACTCCAGGAACCTCTGACATATCCTGCATGTGGGACACCACCCAGGAGACAGGGTGGAAGGATTTTCTTGGTAATGGACCGTCTCTCCTTTTCTAGGAGCATGGGAGATTCTTCTTCAGTCCCCAAGGACTCTCCCTCAGGATGGCCTTTTAACCCACTGGAAATAATTTGGATTGTAAGATTTTTTTTTAAAGATTTTTTTATTTATTTGAACAGAGAGAGACACAGCGAGAGAGGGAACACAAGCAGGGGGAGTGGGAGAGGGAGAAGCAGGCTCCCTGCTGAGCAGGGAGCCCTACATGGGGCTCGATCCCAAGACCCTGGGATAAGGACCTGAACCGAAGGTAGATGCTTAATGACTGAGCCACCCAGGAGCCCCTGGATTGTAAGATTTAAGAAAAAAGAAACTAATCTTCTTCTGTAACACTGCATGACCTCAGTACTCCTTAGGAGACCAGGAAAAATGGCCCATTAATGGGACATTAAGCTTCCATATGATCTATCAGTTAGATCTCTATTGCAAGAAACAGGGCAAATGGACAGAGATACCCTATGTTCAGGCTTTCTTGGCTCTAGATCAGGACCCCAACCTAAGGGCTTCTTGCAGAATATGTTTGGCCACTAATCAGACCAACAAACCCCCTCCTGATATATTGGATGATGATTGTCTAAACAGGCCTCCTCCTATTAAATCTAAGTTGCTGGAGGAAGCACAGGCCTCTCCAAATGAAGAAGACATTGGTCCTGTCACTTCTCCTCCTTATGAGCCTGAAGGCCCTTCTATACCCAGCCCAGCTGAGCACATTAGGAGAGGGACTCCTTATCTCCCCGGAGCTCCCCCCAGATCAGGATTATATCCTCTTAGGGAGGTTGCTAATGGAGAAATGCGCACTATTAGAGTCCATGTCCCGTTCTCCAGGGCAGATTTGGGTCAAATAAAAAATTAGGATGATATTCTGAAAACCCTTCTCCATTTACTGAGGGTTTTCAATATCCATTATGTTTGATTTGACCTGGCAAGATATATATATCATACTAACTCGCTGCTGTACCCCTGAGGGGGGGAGGGGCGAAACATATCTGGGGTAGGCATCCAAGAGTTTGCTGATGAACTGGAAACAAGGGGCAGAGAGCATTATCCGGTGGGGGGTACTGCTGTCCCAAATACTGAACCACATTGGAACTATCAAGAGGATAGTCGGGGAAGAGAGGAACGAGATCATAGGATCACCTGCCTGACAGAAGGAATGAAAAAAGACTTTACTAAACGTATAAATTTTAACAAAACTCAGGAAGTCACTCAAAGAGCTGTTGAAAATCCTGCTCTGTTTCAGGGTCACGTAGTAGGAGCAATCCGCAAGTATGCAAACCTGGACCCAAGGACACCTGAGGGAATGACTATTTTATTTTATTATTTTATTATTTTATTTTTATTTTTTATTTTTTTTTAAGATTTTGTTTATTTTTTAGAGAGCCAGCGAGAGAGAAACAGCATGAGAGGGGAGAGGGTCAGAGGGAGAAGCAGGCTCCCCGCTGAGCCGGGAGCCCGATGTGGGACTCGATCCCAGGACCCTGGAGTCATGACCTGAGCCGAAGGCAGACGCTTAACCATCTGAGCCACCCAGGCGCCCCGGGAATGACTATTTTAAACAGGCATTTTATCAACCAGTTGGAGCCTGACATCTACTGGAAGTTAACTAAAATCGCTTTAGGCCCTCAAACACCCACTCAACACCTCTTGGCGGTGGCCATGGGAGTTTTTAATGATATATTGATGTGATTAAGTTACAGAGTGAGATATAGGTTTGACTATTGGCTGCCGCTACGGCGAACTCCTCACGACCCTTGGCTAACCAGGAGCAAGGCAAGGGCCGATTCTGGGCAAAAGATCAAGTTAGACCCCATGCTTCCGACGCAGCCAGAATGGACGTTGTGAGAAAGGGGCAGGCGGGGCTAGGTAGGGAGAGATAGGTAAGGGGGCTACACCATCAGGCTCACAGAAATCCCCCAAAATGTGGAGGTGTAAGGAAACCAGAGACGAGGGCACACTCTAGACCATCCTACCCTAGGTGTCCAAGGGGGGAGTCTTATTTATGACAATCTCCTGTGGTCAACAGAAAATAACCAGACCCCCAAAAGAGGTAAGCCATTAAAGATGTTATTGCTACTCCTTAATCCATGGTGTTGCAGGGAGAAAAGTCAAGAAGATGTAAGTTCCCTGGTTAAGTTTTAATAAAAGAACAACCCTAAAAGTGCACAGTGGCCACCCTGTCGGGACCCCTCTCACTCCTGAGAGCTTTTCTTTCTGTACCCTTGCTTGATAAAAACTCTATCACTTTACTCACTGTCCTGTGTCCACGGGATTCATTCTTCGACTCCGTGAGATAAGAACCTAGCTCTCCCGCTTCAATTGGAGGAGTAAATGCCCCAAGAAGGGCTCTCCACCTTGGGCCATGTCCTGCTTGGAAAAAAGAAGGACGTTGCAAGAGAGACTGTCCTCGTCCCAGAGAGAGAGGAGGTCAGACACTCACGTCCCCGAGGGAGAGGAAGCAGCACGGGAAGATCTGACATGACGGGCCCCCTGAGGCTGGTTGGTTTGGCTCCTTTGACATCAAGATGACTGAGCCCCCTCTGCTCAGCGGGAAGCCTGCTTCTCCCTCTCCCGCTCCCCCTGCTTGTGTTCCCTCTCTCGCTGTGTCTCTCTGTCAAATAAATAAATAAAAAATCTAAAAAAAAAAAAAAAAGATGACTGAGCCCCGGTTACCCTGGATGTGGGAGGTGAGTTTATCAATTTTCTTGTTGATACAGGAGCCACTTACTCCTTGTTCAGCCCTCTGGCCCTACTTGTCTTTCTAGCCATAGAATTGTTGGTATAGAAGGGGAGACGAAAACGTGCCATCAGACCAAGCCTCTAATTTGTCAATACAAGAGCCAATCGTTACTCATGTTTTTCTGGACCTTCTGTCTTGTCCCATGCCATTACTTGGGCGAGGCTTGATGTATAAACTGGGAAGCAGGCTTGCTCTTAGGAAAGAAGAGGACGGTGTGTTCTCTTTAACACTTGGAGAACAAAACCTTTACCCTGATATCCCTTTTGATATTTGGAAGGAAGTTAACCCACAGGTCTGGGATTGTGATGTCCCAGGATGGGCTCTTAAAGCACAACCACTTAAAGTAACCTTAAAAGACCCAACTGCTAGACCTTATAAAAGACAATATGTCTCAAAGCCTGAGGCAAAGGCTAGATTACACCCACTTATTGATAAGTTTCTCAAACATATTTTAAAACCATGTCAATCTCTTTATAACACTCCAATTTTACCAGTAAAAAAAGCCAAATGGAGAATATTGAATGGTGTAAGATCTAAGGGCCATAAATGAAGCAGTCATACCTATTTGTCCCATAGTGCTAAATCCATATACTATTCTCACCCTGGTCCCTGGGGATGCCAACTGGTTTACAGTACTTGATTTAAAAGACGCCTTCATTTGCATCCCTCTAAGTGAAGAAACACAGCCCCTATTTGCCTTCGAGTGGGCCTCCCCTTCAGACCTGCTCAGTGAGCTTGGACAGTCTTGCCATAGGGATTTACAGACAGTCCTCACTTACTCCAGGCTGCACTTAACAAAGACCTCCATGGTAACACTTTGCCTCAAGGGACTGTAATTCAATATGTGGGTGATATTTTAATCTGTAGTCCTACAAAGGAAATCTGACAAAAATTCTATAACCTTACTTAACTTCTTGGCAGACAGAGGGTATCATGTCTCCCCTAAAAAGGCACAAATATCTAAGCAGAAAGTACAATATTTGGGATATGAACTAACACCACGTCACGGTACTCACCTGATAGAAAAAAGGCTATCTTAGATCTTGAGCCCCCAGCTACTAAGAAAAAACTCCGAACTTTCCCAGGCATGGCAGGCTTTTGCCACCTATAGATCCCTGGATTGGGGCTCGTAGCCAAGCCATTGTATGATTCAATTAAAGGTCCTGATGAAGAACGTTTACTCTGGACTAAAGCCCTGCAGACAGCCTTCAGAATGTTAAAAACTAAACTCCTATCAGCCCCAGCCTTGGCTCTACCAAATTTAGAAAAACCTTTCACTTTATATGTGGCAGAGAAATAGGGCCAAGCTATGGGAGTTCTCACCCAAAAATCCAGAAATGAAACCAGACCAGTGGGCTATTTTTCGAAGCCATCCGACAAGGTAGCACAGGGGTGGCTGGCTCACCTCTGAACAGTGGTTACGACTGCCCTCCTGGTAGAGGAAGCCTCAAAACTTACTGCGGGGCAGTCCCTAACTGTGACGACCTCACACCAGGTCCAGAGTGCTTTAGAAACTAAAGGCCAGGGGCGCCTGGGTGGCTCAGTCATTAGGCGTCTGCCTTCGGCCCAGGTCATGATCCCGGGGTCCTGGGATCGAGCCCCGAACAGGCTCCCTGCTCAGCAGGGAAGACTCCTTCTCCCTCTCCCACTCCCCCTGCTGTGTTCCCTCTCTCATTGTCTCTCTCTCTGTCAAATAAGTAAATACAATCTTTAAAAAACAAAACAAAACCTGTCGTTATACCTGGACCTGACCATTGTATTTCTATAGAACATAACTGTTCAGAGGTTATTAATCTTGTTTATTGTAGCTAATCAGGCAAAAGATTCTCCTATTGATAACGCAGATGACAGTGGGTTTACTGGTGGCAGTGGTTTCATGGAAAAGGGGATAAGAAAATCTGGGTATACAATCGTCAGTCTAACTCAGACTATTGAAGCCAAAGCTCTCCCAGCAAATACATCTGCCCCAAAAGCAGAGTTCATAGTGCTCACTCGTGGTCTACAATTGGCAAAGGGCCTCAGAATCAATATCTATACTGACTGTAAATATGCCTTCCTAGTCCTACAGGCTCATGGGGCAATCTGGAAAGAGAGCGGGCTATTATTAAGTCATAACTCTCCCATTAAATTTGGACTTAAAAAACCAGATCTCTTAGAGGCTGTGCACGAACCCAAAGAGGTGGCTGTAATTCATCTCAGGAGACATCAGAAGGACGGAGCCCATGGAATCTAAAGGGAATAACACAGCGGACTGTGTAGCCAAGCAGGCTGCTCAAAGCCTGCAAATACCGAGTCTCATGCCAGTCCTGACCCCAACAAAAGAGATATCCCCAGTCTAGTCACATCAAGAAACCTGAGTAGCCCAGGAACAGGAATTTTCAAAAAATGCACAGGACTGGTTTATAAATGATAGAGGAAAAGTCTTTAAACCCAAAGGCAACCAATGGAAATTAATGCAGGGTATACATCAGACTACTCATTTGGGTAAAAAGGCCCTGGAACAAATGGTTAAAACCATCTTTGATGGGATTCACTTAATCATTACCATTAAACAGGTTTGTCAGTCCTGTGCTGTTTGCATACAAGCAAATCCGGAGGGTGCTCTTCGCGCCCCCAACGCCCCCCACCAAACGTTTAAGGCCAGTCCAAAGGTGGGGGCCAAATCCTGGGGAGGACTGGCAATTAGGTTTTACACAAATGCCATCATGTAAAGGATAGAAATACTTACTGGTTTAGGTAGACACCTTTACTGGATGGATAGAGGCCTTTCCTTGTAGAAAAGAAAAGGCCACTGAGGTAACAAAAACTTTGCTAAGGCAAATTGTCCCTAGATTTAGACTCCCTTGGTCCCTACAAAGTGACAACGGACCATCTTTTATCGCACAAATAACTCAGCAAATAGCTTGGGCCTTAAAGATTAATTACTATTGGGAGACAAACCATGAGAGACCCTTAACTCAAGGAAATAGACTGAGAGTTGTTGGAGGGGTGGTGGGTGGGGGGATGGGGTACCTGGGTGATGGGCATTAAGGAGGGCACTTGATGTGATGAGCACTGGGTGTTACATGCAACCAATGACTCACTAAACTCTACCTCTGAAACCAACAATATACTATATGCTAATTAATTGATTTTAAATTTTTAAAAATTAATTACTATTTACATTCAGCCTGGCATCCACAATCCTCTGGAAAGGTGGGAAAGGCTAACCACAACTTAAAGCAGCATTTTACCAACTGAACATTGAGACTCAAGAAAACTGGATTACTCTTACTGGTAGGGCTTCTCAAAATGAGGATTGCCCTGAAACAACAAACAGGGTTAAGTCCCTTTGAGTTACTGTATGGAAAACCTTTTCTCACTGCAGACCTATTAATAGATGGAGACTATAATGCTCTGTTAAATTATTCACTTGAGGCCGGCTTAATTCATAAATCTCTAAATGAATATGCAAACCATATCCTCCCTAAACCTGATCTGACTTGTCACTAGCAACCCACCCCATATAAACCCAGGAGACATGGTTTATTTAAAGGATTGGAAGTCTAGTACAGCAGGGGATTTAACTCCAAAATGGAAGGGCCCCTATGGAGTCATATTATGGACTCCCACTGCAGTAAAATTAGAGGGACGCTCTTCTTGGGCCCATATAACTAGAATAAAACCCGGATCTCCTTCACAGGAAACCAATGAGCAAACTAATGTGCCTTCTTATTCCTGTGAACCCATGGAAAATCTCAAATATATTTTCAAAGGACAATACAGGACTGGAGGAAAATTTTATTTATTTATTTATTTTATTTTTAAAAAAATTTTTTATAGATTTTTATTTATTTGACAGAGAGAGATACAGCGAGAGAGGGAACACAAGCAGGGGGAGTGGAGAAGGAGAAGCAGGCCTCCCGCCGAGCAGGGAGCCTGATGCAGGGCTAGATCCCAGGACCCTGAGATCATGACCTGAGCCGAAGGCAGACGCTTAACGACTGAGCCACCCAGGCGCCCCTGGAGGAAAATTTTAGTTAACTACCAAAGGTCTTTTTTATTCAGAGTTCTTTTTTTTTTTTTTTAATTTGAGAGAGAGAGAGAATGAGAGAGAGCAAGCACATGAGAGGGGGGAGGGTCAGAGGGAGAAGCAGACTCCCTGCCGAGCAGGGAGCCCGATGCGGGAGTCGATCCAGGGACTCCAGGATCATGACCTGAGCCGAAGGCAGTCGCTTAACCAACTGAGCCACCCAGGCGCCCCTATTCAGAGTTCTTGATCTTATTATAATATTAAGCTTCTTCTGTTGTCTTTTCCAATGTCTCCCAGGCTGGTGCCAAGACTCCTTCACTGTCATAACTTCCACCTGACAGATGATCCTTTCTACTCAAGGAGGTTCATCTATGTTGTCTACCTTGGATTGGCTGCCTCCACCTTTGGTAACTCCTATATATAAATTCCCATACTGACCAATGTTGACCCAGAGGTCTACACTCTACGCCCCTATTCAGCAGAAAGAAGTTACAGAAGATGAGACCTCCCACCCTCAACAACCTTAAAGATTTAAGGGTCAAAACTGTTCAGGGGGGAATGAGGTAGGAAACAAAAGCAGAAGGAAATGAAGATAAAATTAAATGTCCTTATCACCTGCAGCCCATTGAAAAATACTTGAGATAGGCCGATTATAACATCCCTCCAGGAACCTGAATCTTCTCTAGCATGTGAAAGTCCTTTCGGAACTTCCCTTATCTTTACTTCCCCTGACCCAAGGTATATAATCAGTGGCTCCTACAATCTTGAGGCAGCAGCTGCAGAAGCTCTTTCTGTCCATGGGTCCTGTCCCTGTGCTTTCATAAAACCACCTTTTTGCACCAAAGACGTTTCCAGACCCACCAACACACCAACATTCAAAAAACTACATCAAAAGATCACATCAAGCTGAAGCCTGGGGGACTGTCGGAATGAGGGCAGAGGGGCAAAGGAGGGACCTTGGGACGCTTGAGGCGGGTGGGGGGGACAGGAGAGGGGAAGCTGCTGAGGGTGGGGGATCCCACACAGAGCCCCGGCTTCAGAGTCCCGCTCTTGGGAGCTCCAACCCCGATGACGCTGAGTGAATCTGGCTACTTCGCCTGTAACCGGGCTAACAGGACCCTTCCCTGGAGGTGAGTTTAAGGGTGGCTGGCAGGGTGCCTGCAGCGGGAGGACCCCCCCCCCCCCCGCCCCGCCCCGGAGAGGGTGGTTATGACACAGGAGGAGAACGGTGTGTGGTGAGCAGTTGCAGTCAAGGGGGAAGGTGGAGGTCCGCTGGTGGGCTCAGGAGGAGGCGGTGAGACGTGAAAGCTCGCACGGGCTCCAGGCCGGGGGGGAAACCTGTCAGGGAGAGGAAGGGGCCCGGGTGGGGTGGACAGTGGCTAAGAGGAGGGCCAGCAGGACCGGGGAAGGTTTTTTCCAGCTTCAGGACACGGCCCCGGCCAAGTTGGTGGGTGAGGAGAAATGTCCCATGAAGAGCAAGAAGCCGAAAGCAGAGGGGCGCCTGGGTGGCTCAGTCGTTAAGCGTCTGCCTTCAGCTCAGGTCATGATCCCAGGGTCCTGGGATCGAGCCCCGCATCGGGCTCCCTGCTCCGCGGGGAAGCCTGCTTCTCCCTCTCCCACTCCTCCTGCTTGTGTTCCCTCTCTCACTGTCTCTCTCTCTCTGTCAAATAAATAAATAAATAAAATCTTTAAAAAAAAAAAAAAAAAAAGAAGCCGAAAGCAGAGGGGACAGGATTGAGAATACAGGAGGAATTTGGGGGCACCCTCGGAAGGAGAAAATAACAGACGTGGCAATGCATGGAGTGGCTGGGGTCCCAGAGCCCTGCGGCCAGGACAGCCCAGGCCTTCCACACCCACCTGCCCTGCAGAGGGCTGCTTCCGTGGTATTCAGCGCTGGCTCCTTGGGATTCAGAGAGCGGGGGGGTTATGGCATTGGCATGAGCTGCTTGATTCAAAGGCCTTCTGGGGACCTGGCCCTGCTTCGATCTGTGTGGAACTTAATACCAACGTGCAACGACATGTGCCCTGCTGCCCTCACTTTGGAGAGGCACTCAAGCTTCCTGGGCTCCCATTTACCCTAACCTGTAAAATGGGGTCAATCTCACCTGTCTGCTTCCCAGAGCGCCATTGGGGATCTATGCAAAAGCCTTTTGTAAATCATAAAAAACTATAAAATTTCAGAGATTATGACTGATGTCCAGCATAACTCATAGGTGAAATGGGGATTTTCCCACTGGCTTCTTTTTCAGAAAAGTTTGGCGGGAACTATTTGAAGTGCTTTGATCTCCTTGGCAGAAAAGCACCAAATAAATTCAAGATGTCATGGCAGATTCATCTCTCTGCTGTGGAACAGAGGGTGACCAATTTTATTCAATAGCTGGTGACAACCTTTCAGAATTGCTTAAAACCCCTGAGCCCCACCAAGTCCTACCGCGCCCCGCCCCCCCGCAAGACTGCTGTCCTCTGAGCTATCCTCACATAGCCATCCTGAAATAGGGCCCAGGGCTACCTGGGAAGACCTTTCCAAGGCCAACACCCGGTTGCTTGGTGATGCGGAGAACAAAGGCAAAAGGAAACGTAGACAAAATTAAATTTCCTTTCAACTGGCTGCCCACTGACAAATACTTGAGACAGGTAGCGTCTGACGTTCCTCCAGGAACTCCCAACCGTCTTAATGCTGATGCTTTGCTAGAGGTAAAAAACCTTAGCTTGACAATAGCCAGGGCTCCAGCACCCTGTAAGTCTTCTTTAACATATGAAAATCCTTTTGGAAACTTTCTTTGCCTCAACCCAGGGCCCCCCCCCCCCCAACTTAAAAGTATAAAACCAATGGCTCCTCACAATCCCGGTGCAGCTCGTTCTGCCCACAGGTCCTGTCCCTGTGCTTTAACAAAACCATCTTTTTTGCACCAAAAAAGAATTCTCAAGAATTCTTTCTGTACTGTTCACTCCCGGGCCCCACATCACATCACCTGGAACCAGGGGGTCTGTTCCTGGAGGTCGTCTGGTGACTTGGGTCTGCCCACTGCTCAGGCCCCGCTTCTGCCTCGGCGCCTCACCGGGAACGGTGACTGTGGAAACATAAGGATTATAGCAGCTACCATTGTTTGGGTGGCAGGTGCTTCCCCCACATCAGTGTGTTCAACCCTCACAATAGCCCAGTGAGAAGGTTCTCCCATCCCCACCTGCTGACCCTGTGGCTTAGAGGGAATGGGCAACTTGCCTGGGTCAGAGTCGGGGTTCAAACCTGGGACCGTCCCGTGCCAAGCTTAGGTTCCTTTCTACTGGTTACAGACTACCTCGTATGGGAGATGGAGAACCTGACCATCACCTCAGACCTGTCAGGAGGAACAGGTGCAGATCCCCTCACGTGAAAGCCCTTGGGACATAGAAGGTTCTTTATGTATGATCTTTCTTGTTACAATCATTTTCTTTTCTTTTTTTAAAATTTCTTTTTAAAAAAGTTTTATTTATTTGAGAGAGAGAGAGAGGGAGAGCTCGAGCACAAGCAGGGGGAGGGGCAGAGGCAGAGGGAGAGAGAACCCCAAGCAGATTTCCTGCGAGTGTGGAGCCTGATGCGGGGCTTGATCCCACAACCTCGGGCTCATGGCCTGAGCTGAAGCCAAGAGTCGGACGCCCAACCGACTGAGCCATCCAGGCGCCCTTTTACAATCATTTTCTAATTTAAATGTCTGCACAGGTGTTGCTCATGTAATGGTCTAATCAGGTTTATTTTCCTTCAGATTTCCTCCTGGGCCTGTGGCCTGCTGTTCTTGCCACCTGAGAAGGTGGGCGTGAGCTGGGGGGGGTTGCAGGCCTCTCTTCCTACCATGGATTCCACAGTTCTTCCTACTCAAGATTCTCTGCCTGGGGGTTCCAGTGGAAAAGGCGTCAAATGAGTCCGGGACTCCCACCCAAGCACGTAGGGACCCATTCCTTCTACTTAGGACACACTGTTTCTACCGTCTGCCATGGTGACGGTTGGCCTCCTCACCCCACAGCCTCCACGCACGCTCTCTGTGGTGGGCCCACTGCCCCCTTCCATTGTCACACCTGGCTTGTCTTCTTGTGCGAGACCTTCCTGTAACAGCAAGACCCCTGAGGGCTGGATTCGTGTGCCAGGGCTGACATACGAAATACCACAGACTGGGGGCGCCTGGCTGGCTCGGTCGGTGGAGCATGTGGCTCTTGATCTCGGGGTTGTGAGTGCAAGCCCACATTGGGTGTAGAGATTACTTGAAAAAGAAATTACTTTTAAAAAACAACAATACAAAGTACCACAGACTGAGGTACAACAGAAATTTATTCTCTCACAGTCTGGAGGCTGGAAGTCCAAGATCAAGGTGCTGGCAGGGCTGTTTCTTCTGAGACCTCTCTCTCCTAGGCTTGCAGATGGCTGTCTTCTCCCTATTCTGCCACATGACCTTTCCTCTATACCCATCTGTGTCCAAATGTTCTCTTCTTAGGAGGAGACCAGTCGGATTGCCCTGGGGCCCACCCTAATGACCTCATTTTACCTGAACTGCCTCTCTGAAGGCCCTATCTCCCAGTACAGGCACATTCGGAGGTGCTGGGGTTAGGACTTGAACCAATGAATGGGGGCGGGGGGCATAACTCAGCCCATAACAAGGGCCAGAGGGATATTTTAGAGGGATCTCCAAAGTCAGGATCCTGCACGAGTGAAGGCAGTGTAGCAGGGAGGGAAGGGGGACGGGAAAGGTCCCCTGACTCCTGCCTTGTGCTGCGGTACCTGGCTCAGGTGGTCACTAGGGCTTCAGCCCTTTCTCTCCTCACAGAAAGGCAGGGGCTGGAGTGCTCCCTGGGGCCCCAGGAGGGTCGGACTCTGCTTTTGGTGGGAATAGGTTTGGAGAGCACAAGGACGTGGGGACCTGGGGCCCCCCTGGATCTTGGGGGTGACTCGGGGCTGACTCATGTCACAGTCTAATGCTGTGTCTTTCTTTTCTCTGTCACTTTTCTCCCCTCCCTGTCTCCCTGGCCGGTCATCCCCATTGCTACGGCAGGACTAAGTAACCACCCCCCTTCTTGCCCTGTCTCACCTCAGGCCTGCAAAGTCTTCTTGACCTCAGGCAGGGGAGCCTCTCTGCCCAAGAATTCACTTACCCTCCCTGGGCTTCCGTTTCCTTGGCTGTGGAACGGGGCTGGGAGGGACCCCAGGGGGAGAGCCCAGAGAGCCCCAGGCCAATATGAGCCCCTGGAAATCTCTTGGGGGTTCTTTTTTTTTTTTTTTTTCTCTCTTGGGCGTTCTTGCAGGACTGTCCTCTCCTGGTCGGTCTAGGTTCTGGGAGAGACTGAGAGGCACTGGTTACCACTAACGGCCCCTGGGGCTGGGTGTGCAGACCACCGAGCTGCTTCTCCTTCCCCAGTACACCCTCCGGGGTGGGTGACCTTGGGTATGGTGTCCTAATCCTGGTGCATCTGTTAGCAAGGGAGTCACCCACGTATGGCCTGCTCATCACCACACTGTATCGCCAGGCCGTCTCTTGACTGTCACACGTATTTCTAATGTGCGTGGTACACCTCTGTGTAAGTTTTAGTTGAATTGTTTTTCTATACTCAGTCTTCCAAGTCTGCAGTTTACATAGTGAATTCATCTGCTCACAACTTTACACATTTAGTGAAAAAAACAGTGCTTCGGTCTTAGGGAAGACAAGAGGACATGGGGCAGGGGAAGAGCTGAGGTGGTTGTCAGAGCATCTTGGTACTGGGCATGGGAGAGCCCAGAGAGAAGCTGAACGCACAGCAGGGCAGGGAATGAAGGTATGGCTGCCTTGGCTGGGGCAAGCCTCTTCCTTGAGACCTTACACAGCCTGGCTTTAGGAGTCGATTGTGAACAGCTCTGCTCATATCACACTCCTCAGAGAACTAGAAGGTCCAGGGTGGTCCTGGGAAGCCGGCTCCCCCCACCCCCACTGCGGTCCCTATCCTACCCCTCCCCCAGGAGCCTGGGCACAAGAAGCTCCCCTGGGGGAGAGAGGAGTCCCTCTGAGAGAGGGGCTGCGTGTCCACCTGAAACCTTCTTTTCCTTCCCTGATTTGAATGGCGTAATCAAATTTAAATGTCCTCCAAACCAAGGAGCTGGAGTCTCTGATAAAATAGTCAAGACAGATAACCTAGTGGTGACATTGGAACTGGTCACATGGCTGTCTCTTCACTGGAAATCCTGTCCTGTTGGGGAGGGGCAGGGTCTGACCTGTATGGCCCCAATAGGGGAAATTTAGAAATAGTTGGTGGAAATTACAGACTTTTCTGGAGTGAGAGGTGTCAGGGATGGAATAGGCTTCCTTGGGAGGTAACGAGCTCCTGGTCAATAGAGGAGTCCAAGGAGAAGCACGGAGCTAGCAGGGAGGGGGTTGTTGGAGAGAAGATTCAGGCACAGGAGTGTGGATAGGTTGACTGGACATTACAGATAGGTGCATCTGATGCTGGCTGTCTCCTGTTCCTTGCTGCTTTTCCTGTGGGAAAGTTTCAGGGGAGTGTCATGCATTATTATTATTATTATTATTATTATTATTATTATTATTATTATTATTTTAAAGTAAGTTTTATGCCCAGCGTAGGGCTTGAACTCACAACCCTGAGATCAAGCGTCACATGCTCTACCGACTAAGCCAGCCAGGTACACCAAGTGTCATGCTATTATTTTTATTTTTTAATTATTTTTATTTTTGAAAAGATTTTATTTATTTTGACACAGAGAGAGAGAGACAGTGAGAGAGGGAACACAAGCAGGGGGAGTGGGAGAGGGAGAAGCAGGCTTCCCGCTGAGCAGGGAGCCCGATGCGGGGCTTGATCCCAGGACCCTGGGACCATGACCTGAGCCGAAGGCAGACGCTTAACGACTGAGCCACCCAGGTGCCCCTAATCTTTTTTAGTTTTAAAAAATACAAAAATGTATTTTTCATAATAAAAGTAATGCATATATAGGAGAAATTTAGAAAACATGGGTAAACCAAAAGAAACCATGGAAATCACCTAAGAGTCCACTTCTTTGAGATACCTCTGTTTACACTTGAATGTCTTTCCTGTCTTTATACATGCATGTTTATTTCTAAATCCTGTGATCATACTACATATACTTCTTCAACATTATTTTTCACTTCACTATAGGCTGTATTATGTTTTGCTTAAAGATAACATTTCAGCTCAGGCAATTTTCATTATCTTAGCAGTTCACCTCCAAATTTGTGAAAAAATACTCTTCTTTCTTATCAGTGGTGAGTGTCATGCCATTATTAACAGCAGAGTTGGGTTTTCAGTTCTATGGGTGTCTAAGCGTGATCTGATAAAATGTAGTGTGCACCATCTGTGTGTACTTGTACACTGGGGAAACTGAGGCAGCTTGAAAGGCTGAAGAGACTTGGAGAGACCTTTTTACTGGCAGGGATGGTTTTGTTTGACGGGGGGCCTGAATTGCGTTCTCTCTCCACAGCCTTGGCGGGCATCTCAGTATATGGCTCATTGCCTTCCACTCTGCTGAGCCCTGCCTCCATGCAGGCTGACGGCAAGACTAGAGAGGGTGTCCACACGGACACCTGGGGCTGGGGTGGCGTGGGGACTGTCCAGAACGCAGTGGATATACAGTGACAGCCACCTTGTGAGTTCTCTTCAGCTCAGCTGGAGACTCTGAAATGAAAGTCTCTTGTTTCTCTGCTGCGTTGAGCTGCATTTGCTTCTCTCTGGATGCCTCTGCAGGCTGGGGATTTGGAATCAGTTGTATATTCTCATCAGTGAGAACAATAGCTATTATCAGCAGGGATTCAAACATATAAATATTGAGGCCTGAGTCTGTTTTTTTTTCCAGGGGAAAGATGTAAAACTACAGAATTTGAAAAACTATTTCATTGAATGTTTATTAAGACAAAACTAACATTCTCTTTGCAAAATATTCAACGATATAGAGGTGCACGAAGGAAATGATCTCTCCTTCCTTTCCCAATCCCACCCACATATGGACAGCTCGGGTTGGATCTTCCTACACTTCTCTCTATACCCTTGTAAACATGCACACACACAAATTTAAGGTTATTTTAAAAAATAGCAGCTTTTTTGAGATATAATTCACATGCCGTGCAATTCACCCTGTTAAAGTGCAGAGAGTTCAGTGGATTTTAGTATATTCACAGAGTTGTGTACCCACATGATAGTTTTATTCCTTCTTAAAAAAATACCATGCTTCACACATCTATCCATGTTACTTCCCAATTTTCCTTTTTAATTAATTTTTTTTTAATTTAGAGAGAGAGAGTGCAGGGGAGGGGGAGAGGGAGAGGGAGAGAGAAACCCAAGCAGACTCTGCACTGAGCACGGAGCCTGAGGCAGGGCTTGATCTGATGACCCTAAGATCAGACCTGAGCCAAAACCAAGAGTCAGATGCTCAACTGACTGCATCACTGAGGCGCCCCACAATTTTCCTTTTTCCTTATTATATCATGAAAATCCCTCCAGACCAATAGATATAGATTTTATTTTATTTATTATTTTTTTAGATGGGGAGGGGCAGAGGGAGAGGGAGAGAATCTTAAGCAAGCTCCGTACCTAGTGTGAAGCTTGAGGGAGGGGCTCAATTTCAGGACCCTGAGATCACAACTGGAGTCAGATGCTTCACCGACTGAGCCACCCAGGTGCCCAGATATAGGTTTTATTTATTACTTTTAATAGCTATGTAATGTAATATGGATATACTATATTTCTTTTTTTTTTTTTAAGATTTTATTTATTTATTTGACACAGAGAGAATGAGAGAGACAGAGAGCACATGAGAGGGGGGAGGGTCAGAGGGAGAAGCAGGCTCCCTGCCGAGCAGGGAGCCCGATGCGGGACTCGATTCCGGGACTCCAGGATCATGACCTGAGCAGAAGGCAGTCGCTTAACCGACTGAGCCACCCAGGCGCCCTGGATATACTATATTTCATTGTATGGATATACCATAGTCTATTTAACCATTCAGGTAATTTCCCATTTTTTGTTATAACTAACAGAAGAATAGGGAGTGAGCAGAAATAGATACAAGTGTCAATGGGAACTTCGTATATAGTAAAGCAGATCTTTTCATCCTATAGAGGAAAATTCAATAGGCACTTTACTTAATAAATGATGCAGGCATATTTTGCTGGCCATCTGGAAGAAAATAAAATTAGACGCCTCTTACCATATATATGAATACATTCCACCCAGAAGTCAAAAAATATTTGCAATTGGGGCGCCTGGGTGGCTCAGTCGGTTAAGTGGCTGCCTTCGGCTCAGGTCATGATCCTGGGGTCCTGGGATTGAGCCCCACATCAGGCTCCCTGCTCTGCGGGAAGCCTGCTTCTCCCTCTCCCTCTGCCTGCCACTCTGCCTGCTTGTGCTCTCTCTCTCTGTGTCAAATAAATAAATAAAATCTTAAAAAAAAAAACATTTGCAATATATTTGATTTAATAAGGGTTAATATCCCTAATATATAAAAGTTTCTAGGGGCGCCTGAGTGGCTCAGTCAGTTAAATGTCTGACTCCTAATTTCAGCTCAGGTCAAGATCTCAGGGTTGTGATTGAGCCCCACGTTGAGCTCCTTGTCAGGCTCCGTGCTCAGTGGGGTGTCTGCTTCATTCTGTCCCTCTCCCTCTGCCCCTCCCCCCACTCACGCACTGTCTCTTTCTCTCTCTAAAATAAATAAAGAAATCTTTTTAAAAAGTTTCTACAAATTGATAAAGAAAAGTAGGTAAAGAATATGTAGGGCTTATAAGGAGGGAAGGTAAATGGCTAATAAACACACATTCAGCCTCTCTGCTGGTTAAGGAAAATATGAATAAAAACAACAAGATACCATTTTTTTCATACCCATATCTATGGCTCAGGGGTCTTCCCTTTCCAGTTGGGAGCCTGAGGGTCTACCACCCAGGGCCACAAGCCACAGTCTACGGGGGACTCTCTATGAGCTGGTGAATGGTCCAGCCAGATAGTTACAGTGGCTAACAGTGGAGGCAGGTCTTGAGTGAGGTGGTACATGAGTGAGGGGAGGGTACTAGTCTGATGAAGATGATGAGAGATCTCTCTCAAACTACTCAAAGAACAGTATCAAAGTAGATCTACAAGTATGGGCAAACTCACGGAACTGCAAGGGGATGTACCTGGTGGTGGTGTGGAGATGCGTGGGGACAGAGAAACTTCATGGAGGCTGTTAGTGGGAAGTGAGTGGGGAGAGGAAGAACTGGCTGTGAGCTTCCTTTCGGATATCCAGCCTACTTTCACTGTTGATTGTTGCTATTCCCAACAAGGAACACTCAACAGTATTTCTTCCAAGCTATGATCTGGCTCCCTCTGCTTATGGTTTTCTGTAATGGATGACTTGCTCGACCATAGAAGCAAGAAGTAAGTATGGTTGTCTACA
Source organism: Mirounga angustirostris (assembly GCF_029215605.1). Taxonomy (NCBI): domain Eukaryota; kingdom Metazoa; phylum Chordata; class Mammalia; order Carnivora; family Phocidae; genus Mirounga; species Mirounga angustirostris. The sequence goes on along the minus strand of NW_026991718.1, from coordinate 21,133,381 downwards.
CCCATCTCTTCAGTGCCCTCTTGATTACTTTGGGTTCTAGATACAATTGTCATAATTAATTAATTAGCTAATTAATTAATTTAGAGAGGTAACAGAGGGAGAGGGGCAGAGGGAGAGGGAAAGAGAAAATTTTAAGCAGGCTCCATGCCCATCGGGGAGCCCAACGTGGGGCTCAGTCCCACAACCTTGAGATCATGACCTGAGCCAAAATCAAGAGATGGATGCTTAACTGACTGAGCCACCCAGGTACCTCTGTAATTATCATACTTTAGAAACAAAGCTGCCTAGTTTGTTTTTAATTTTTTAAAGATTTTATTTTTTAATGTAATTTCTACACCCAACATGGGGCTCAAACTCAGAATCCTGAGGTCAAGAGTTGCATGCTCCCCCAACTGAGCCAGCCAGGCACCCAAAAATCTACCTATTATAAACCTCTTGGACTTTGAAGAGGTTTCCAGAGGCTGACAGATAATGCCCACATGTGGTACCTCAAAATCTCTAACATGTGTAGTTTTCTATGGGTTCCAGCCACAACTCATTCCTTCACCCACTCATTCATTTGTTCACTTGAAAAGTAGTTATTCTAAGCTGAGAACTGGGCTCAGAAGTGGAGACATGGAGACAAGGATGACACAGCCTCTGCTCTCCAGGCGCTCAGAGTCTAGCAGGCTGCTCACCAGCCAGCTCTGTGAGTGAAGAAAAGCCCTTTCTTCTTTCTGTGGCTCAGTTTCTGAATTTTAAGAGAGAGGCTGTGCAGGATTGCTTCTCAGGTCCAGTTATGAAAATTCTAAAATTTTGCATTTACTGAATTTAGAGTTTCCGGGGCACAGTTGTTACCTAGCTCTTTGGGTGAAGAGAGTGGCAAATGTAGTCTCTGCCCTGTAACTGTGACTGTCTCCAGCTTAGGACCATGAAAATGGGGTGGCGTTCTGCTGACATCCCTGAGCCATGATTCCATCGCTGCAGACAGCTGACAATTGGCATTTGCCCAGTGGAGTCCCGGACACACCCCAATCTGTCAGCAGCAGGTCTCCTCAGGTGCTTGGCACCCTCTGCTGGATGGAGGCTGCAGATTTATGTTTACAATATAAACTGGCTTATGGATATTAAACTTTTTTTTTCATTGTGTCAAAATACACAAAACATAAAATTTCCTATTTTAATCATTTTTAAGTGTACAGATCAGTGCTATTAAGTACATTCAGATTATTGTGCAACCCCTGCCATCCATCTCCAGAACTCTTTTCATCTTACAAAACGTAAACTCTGTACCCATTAAATATTGATTCCCTTATCCTTCTCCCTGCCAGCCCTAGCCCCTGCCAAACACCATTGTCCCTGTGATTCTGAGTGTTCTAGGTACCTCATATAAGTGGAATCATATAGTATGTCTCATTGTGACTGGCTTATTTTGTTTAACATGGTATCCTCAAGTTCTATCCATGTTGGAATTTCCTTCCCTTTTAAGGCATATTACACTGTATGTATATGCCACATTTTACTTATCCATTCATCTGTTGATGGACACAAGTTGCTTCACGTTTTAGCTACTGTGAATACCGTCACAATGAGCATGGGTGTACAAATCTCTTTGAGATCTTGCTTTCAAATCTTTTGGGTACTGCTGGATCATATGGTAGACCTATTTTTAATTTTTTTAGGAGCCACTATACTGTTTTCCATGGCAGCTGCACCATTTTGCCTTCCTACCAGCAGTGCACAAGTGTTTCAATTTTTCCACATCCAACCAACGCTTGTTATTTTCTGTTTTTGTTTTGTTTTGTTTTACTAGTAGGCCTTCTAACAGACATGAGGTGGTATCTCATTGTGGGTTTTGTTGGCATTTCCCTAACGATTAGTGATGTAGAACATCTTTTCATGGGCTTATTGGCCATTTGTAATATCCCCTTTGGAGAAATGTTTACCCAAGTCTTTTGCCCATTTTTGAATTAAGTTATTTTTTTTGTTTTGAGTTTTAGTTCCCTATATGTTCTGATACAAATCCATTATCAAATATGATCTGCAAATATTTTCTCTTTCTGCGGGCTGCCTTCTTACTCTGTTGATAGTGCCCTTTGATGCACAAAAGTTCTGAATTTCCATGAAGTCCAATTTGTCTATATTTTTCTTTTGTTGCCTGTGCCTCTGATGTCATATTCAAGAAATCACTGCCAAATCCAATGTTGTGAAGGTTTTATCCGATGTTTTCTTCTAAGAATTTTATAATTGTTGCTCTTACATTTAGATCTTTGGTCCATTTTGAGTTGATTTTTCTATATGGTGTGAGGTAAGGGTTCAACTTCATTCCTTTGCATGGGGACATCCAGTTTTCCCAGCAACACTTCTTGAAGAGAGACTGTCTTCCCCCACTGTCAAAAATCATCTGGCCATAAATGCAAGGGTTTATTTCTGGGCTCCCTATTTTATCCTGTTCCATTGGTCTGCCTGTCTTTATGCCAGTGGTTATTTGGACCACTCTCCTACTGAAGACAACTGAAAAAGCTGGACAAATATATGTTTTTTTCTTAAAAGTATTAAAATGCTAACAAGATCATGATTAATTATTAGTAATTACCAATCCAAGATCAGAGAGAGGATGGAAATCCAGAGACGAACGTAACAGCAGATCCAACCTAACACTTCCTCGTGGCAATGTTTGCCAGTCCTAAAAGAGTAGCCAAGAAATGGGCCATATTTTTGGCAGCCTTGTGGGGTTAGGGAGAAAAAGGTTGAAGTACAAGCCCTCCAAGGTAAGCAGGATAAGCAGATTAGCTGTACTTTAGGAATAAGGCAAATGAGAATAAATTCAGACCTGAGACGGGCCTTGGCTTAGAATCATCTGGATGCCTCAGAAAATCTCAAGCTCTGAAATTGCATTAAGGTGTTTCTAAATGTTTAGTGCCTCCAGGACCTAATAGGAAAAAAACAAACAAACAATGCTCTCTAGAGAAAGATATCATTCTAGGTTTCAAATTATTTCCGCATATAGATGTGTCAGGCATAATATCAAATGTAATCAAGCACCAAAGAGAAAAGAAATCGAGAAGTGAGAATCAACAGAAAACATGAATAGAAACAGATCCATAGGGACTCTAAATATAAGACTTATCAGACACAGCCTGCAAAGCACTGTGCTTACTATGCTAAATGATATAAAAACCAAGCTCAACATTTTCAGCAGGAAACTGGGAACTATAAAAAGTGACATGACAGGGGTGCCTGGCTGGCTCAGTCAGTAGAGCGTGGGACTCTTGATCTTGGGGTTGTGGGTTCAAGCCCCACATTGGGTGTAGAGAATACTTAAAAAGAAAAAAAGTGACATGACAATTTTGAAAACAACCAAACAGAAATTCTGAACAAAAAAATACAATAACTGAAATTAAGATATCATTCAGGTTTTTCTTTTAAAGATTTATTTATCTGAGAGGGAGAGCCTGTGCACACATGTGGGGGAGGGGCAGAGGGAGAGGGAGAATCTCAAGCAGACTCTGTGCTGAGTGCCAAGCCTGACTAGGAGCTCGTTTTCATGATCCTGAGATCATAACCAGATTGGAAATCCAGAGTTGGATGCTTAACTGACTGAACCAGCCAGGTGCCCCTCAGTCAGGTTTAAAAGTGGATTAGATGTTGCTGAAAGAAAATCAATGAATTCCAAGGCAGGGCAGAAGAAACAGTTAGGTGGGCAGCAAGGGAGAGACAAAAGGATGGAACACAGAAGAAGGAAAGAAACATCATCGAGGATTCAGTAGTAAGAAAACCGGCAACCCAGAAAGAGGAGAGAGATGGGGAGAGGCATTATTTGAAGAGATAATGATTGAGAATTTTCCAAAATTGATGAAAAGACATCACCCCTATCCAGGAAGCCCAATGAATGCTGTTAAGATAAATAAAAATAAATCCACACACATGACAGGTCATAATGACATTGCAGAATACCAAAAATGAAGAAAAATCTTTTAAGGAGAGATCACCAGAAAAATGACACTAGCTTCAAAGGGGCAACTGTTGGGACTGACGGCTGACTTCTCAGCAGCAAACATAGAACCCAGAAAATAGTGGAATCACCTTTCTCTTGTGAAGAAAGCTAACAGCTGCCAATCTCCAATTCTCTACAGTCAGAGGCTCAGCATGAATCCACAGGGATGGGGAGATGGGGAGAGGAGCCAACAGTACTGAAGTCCTAAAAGCTGGCAGGCAGATGGATGATAGGAACAGCCCCACAGACCCACAAGAGTGGGATCCTCAGCTAGCAGGCGGAAAGGGAGGACCACCACAACCCACACGGCAAAATCTTTACAAGGCTCAGGTACTGGGAGCGCCGAGTCCCTCTGCAACTAGGTGTACATGAGCCGGGCTAATGGGAGGGAGGACCGGTTGCACTGTTGAGGAGGCAGCTCCCCCAGTGCTCCTCTCCCAGCCCTCACTCACCGGGTGACTCTCTTCCCCATCCCAGCACAAGTCTGGATGCTTGGGGTTCGGGGCTCTGGTGTGGGATGGGGGGAAGCCAAGGAGAGTAAGGATGCAGTGGATTTTAAATATGGATTGCCTCAGCTCTCTTCCAGCCAGCAACTAGACCCAGCTAGGCCTCTCTCCTCCCTGCAGGCTGATGACTCTCCGAGGGCAGCCGGCTAGCAGAGAGAACGGGGCTCCCCAGCAAAGGGCCCAGGAGGCACTCCCCAGCTAGGCTCCCAGGCAAGTCCTGTCATGAGTGAGAGACCTGTCTGTACAGGAAAAGTATCAACTTGGAAAACAGAGAGACCATGTGGCAAAAACAAAAATCAGTAACAAAGAAATCCTAATAAATATCCTTAAAATGGCATTACACCCATGAGACTGGGGACGTGTGCAGATGATGTTTCTGTAGGCTCCAAGCTCCTTTCTCACCCTACAAGTTCTCTGTAACACAAGGGGGTTAGAAGGCAGCCAATCGTTTTTCCAGACTCTCCTGTAGCTGCTTCTGGTTAAGTTCTGCCAGTGGAAAATACTGGTGGGGCCTGGAAAGTGGGAAGAAAAAAGAGACATTTTCCTTTTGCGATCTGGCAGGGCCTGTGGCAGCAGAAGCTGCAGAGGAGGGCCAGGGCATCCTTGGGGTCAGTGGTGGCGTCAGCAGGACTGGTTGGAGCAGGGCTGCCTGAGTTCCCGCTCAGTAGCAAGTGCGGCTCTAACAGGGTCCTGGTGGGGGTCGGGGGGGGGGGGTGGCGTGCTTCCAGCAGAGCGGCCGTGGTGTGGGCTGCAGGCGCCGGAGGCTTCCTGATCTCTGGGTAGCATCCTCTCCCGTTTGCTCTTCCAGTCCTCCTGATATTAATTAAACAATCCCTTCCATTAAATTCTTTGTTTGAAATACCTAGGCTGGTTTCTGTTTTTTTTGAGTAAACACTGACGGACTGGGATACTGTAATGAGGAAACATTCCAAAGCTAAGAGTTCTCAGATATTAAAAAGGTGAAAGCAGAAATAAAAGATCAAATGGAAAGATAATGTGGATGGAATCATCCAGAAAAACAAGTGAGTTACTTATTCTCATGCTACCCTGTAAATTCCACCTGGTGGCTCCTGCCTGGCATGTGGTATGTGTTGCATGTGTCCTGGGTAGTACAATTTAATTTACTAAAAAAAAAATTTTTTTAAAAAGTAGTCTCCCTGCCTGACTTGGGCCTTGAAGTCACAACCCCAAGGTCAAGAGCTGCATACTGTAGTGACTGAGCCAGCCAGGAGCCAGTGGTTAGTACAATTTTAGGAGAGCAGAGGTGTCAATTTAAAGAAAACTAAAGGCAGACTATAATTTTTTTTTAAGATTTTATTTATTTGAGAGAGAGAGAGAAAGCACAAGCAGGGGGGTGGGGTGGGGAAAGGGAGAAGGAGGCTCCCTGCTGAGCAGGGAGCCCGATGCAGGGCTCGATCCCAGGAACCTGAGATCATGACCTGAGCTGAAGGCAGACACTTAACCAACTGAAACACCAAGGCGCCCCAAGGCAGACTATAATCTTCTAATTAATAATACTGACAAGAACTTTAAGTATATTCATCAGTAGATACACTTTATTCGAATGTCTGTATAAATAGGACTTGATGTTGAACAAGAAGAGGTTTTTCCAAAGGGTTAAAATTTATTCAACAACAGAACTTGGTCCTTCCCTTCATTCGTCTTGGAACTTGGGTCACCTGACACATCATTGTCAGAGGTCCACCCTCACTAATCATTTCCATCACATGCAAAGTCTAAAAGTCTTCCAGTGGCCCTTTCCATTTCTCTGGAAATCTCTTCAACTGCTTTCGGTTGCAACAGAAGGGCAAGGTTTTTATCCGCTCACACTCTCCTCCACTGGAGCCCAAAACACATCCCTCCATTCTCTTGTTTAAATGGTGGCTGCTTGCAACATGGCGTACAAATGGAGAACCGAACATGAACACACCAAAAATGTAGCATATCTACGTGCAGTAACCAACTTTGCTTTACAGTTTTTTCATCAAAGAAATATTCTTATTTTTTATCTCTCCACAAAGAAGTTATAAAAACACCTGTAAAAACTTTGAAAAGGCACTTTAAAATCCCGGGATGAAAAATTCTAAAGTATAAATCATGATGTCATCTATGATTTACAAATTTCTGAATGAGTTTGACAGGAATTTACTCAAAGGAACGAGAACATCAGGACTTAAAGATTTTCTATTTTAACCCCAATTGAGTTTTTTAAAAAGCTACACAGTTGTTGGCAGGCACGGTCCATGCCTCACTTTCTGCTGCCGCTCAGGTGAGCTTAACCGAAGGACAGATTTGTGGGCAGATGTTCCAGGCTCTTCTGTGCAACTGAACGAAGTGGTCGCCTTTTATTTTTTTCCCTTATGTTTCAAAGAAAAGTAAATATACGTATGGCAAAAAATGTAAGCAGTACAGGAAGATCTAAAATAATAAGCAAATATCCATTTTTTCCATAGCCCAGAAAGTCTGATGTCTTCAAAATCATTCAGCGGTCATGTGAATCATTTGCAAACTGAAGCGAACCTTGGAGTCTCATTATCTAAAAAGAATTCTCAGTCCTTTGGAATGCTGTTGATTTTCTCATATATTACCTCTGTTACAGAGGAAAGCCATACAGTTTTCTCCTTGAAAGAACCAGTTACAAAAGCTGCATGCACCCTGCTCAGGGACAGTGAGTCCAGACGCCTCCTTACCCTCCACGGATCTGTTCCTTGGCTCCAGACAGAGGCTCTGGTGTCATCCCTGGAAGTCAGGTATCACATTTACTACCAAGGCATTTTCAAAAGCAAAACTTCTCTTAATCACAATGAGTCATCTGGTCCTTGTAAGACAGAGGCTGAACTCTAACAGACTCATGTCGTCTGGACATTAGTAGATAGATAAATATTTTTATTTAACATTGTACAAAAGGGCAGGAGCCATAGAACCCCAAGCATTCAAGCTAAAACCAAGTCAGACCTTTCCTAGAGAACAAAGGGAAGGTGAGACAGCAAGGGACCACGGATGGAAATTCCTTCAGAGGAACTCCCATCGCAGGGATGAGAGGCTGGGGGCTTCTTTCCCAAAGGGCGCTCTCTCTGCGGCGGGCAGGAAAGGCTTACAGAGATGGGGGCAGGGGCTCAGCCAAGCCCTTCCTGAATGCCTCGGATCCTCCTGGCCAGCTGCACGTCCTTCGGGAAGAGAGTAACACGGCCGGCATGTAAGGACAGAAGATAGGCGTCCTCAAAGAGATGAACTAGAAATGCTTCTGCGGCCTGGGGGCAGAGAGACAAGTCCAAAGACTGATATACGACGGGGCATGGGCTGCTTTGTTCTCGGAGTCCCGCTGCCCTTGGTCTCTGAGGGCTCCCAGCACTGTCTGAAACGCTGCCCACAGAATGAGGGTGGACTGTGCCTGGGAATTCTGCTACCACCACACAAGGATCCGGCCTCCAAACCCCAGGTGTTCCTTGATGCTGTCTTTAAAGAGGCAAGAGTCGGGCGCCTGGGTGGCTCAGTTGGTTAAGCGACTGCCTTTGGCTCAGGTCATGATCCTGGAGTCCCGGGATCAAGTCCCGCATCGGGCTCCCTGCTCGGCGGGGAGTCTGCTTCTCCCTCGGACCCTCCCCCCTCTCATGTACTCTCTCTCATTCTCGCTCTCTCAAATAAATAAATAAAATCTTAAAAAAAAAAAAAAAAAAAAGAGGCAAGAGTCAGTGTGTGGCACGCCTCAGTCAGCCCTGTGGAATTCCAGAATGCCTTTCCCCTGTCCCCACCCAACCGTACCTGGGCCCCCTTCTTACCTCTTGTAGGGCCAACAGGGCCTGGGCTTGCCAAGAGAAGTCCACACCGCGAGTGAATGTAATGCATATCTCTCTTGCCTGTGAAGGAGGGGCATGGGGAGCAAGGGAGGAGGGGAGTGGGGAGGAGTAGACAGTAAAAGAAGAGAGATTCAAGGGGAAGATTCTCTCCATGAGTTTCTATGAATCTTCATTTCCGTGATACCTTTGTGGCCCTTAATCTTAGGACCTAACTAGTAGCTGGTGTCAACTCCTGGGAGCTGTGGAATTGGCATCAGTCCTATTAGTGGTGGGGAGAGGAGGAAGGGTATCTCCCAGGGTAGGAAGGGAGCTCAAAGCATGGATAGATGAGAGAGTTCCTATTTATATAATCAAAGGGCACAGTTTCAGAGGTGGTGGGGGTTAGAAATTAATTCCATAAAGAACCAGAGGTGCCTTCAGTGGGCTCATGGTTTCCAAAGATGAAGAGTCCTCTTCCAGGTTAGAGAAGAGGTTCCCTTAGCCATTCAGGCAAGAGATGAATCAGTCCCCACTACCTGGGAGATTTAAAGAAAGGAGGCAGCATGGGGGTTGGTGGAGCTCACCAGGCGGCTGAAGGGGCTCTTCCTTATCAACAGGGCTGTGCTCTTCTGAAGCGTTCGGATCTCCTTCAGAACCCGGGATCTCCGGGGACCACGCTGACGGGAGGGAGTGCCTGGGCAAAAGAGTTGTGTCAGCAAGGGTCGTGGTCAGTAGTGGTGCCTCTCAGCATGGCTGTGACAGGCAGACTGTCAGATCACTAGTTTACCATTTACTCTGATTATCTTCAGCAACTGGAGAACAGTGGATAGATGCTACATAAATATTTGTTAAATGAATGAGTGATCCTCTGAGGATCTTATCCTCAATAAAAATCCTTTGAGGGTATTATCTTAAATGTCAACTCTTCCATGAAGCCTTTCCTGAGTCCCATCCCTCCTCTGAGCCCTGCAGTACTTTGGTCATTTCTTCTATCTTTCCCATCTAGATTGGAAACTCAGTTATTTTATGTTGTCTTTTTTTTTTTTTTAAGAGCTAGAAGGAATCTGAGAGGTTCTCTAGCACAATTCCCTGTCTCAGTTATCCTGAGGCCCAAAGAGGTGAAGACAATTGGCCAGAGCTTATTTGTTTTTTTTTTGTTTTTTTTTTTAAAGATTTTATTTATTTATTTGAGACAGAGAGAATGAGAGAGACAGAGAGCACATGAGAGGGGGGAGGGTCAGAGGGAGAAGCAGGCTCCCTGCCGAGCAGGGAGCCCGATGCAGGACTCGATCCAGGGACTCCAGGATCATGACCTGAGTCGAAGGCAGTCGCTTAACCAACTGAGCCACCCAGGTGCCCGGCCAGAGCTTATTTGTGGCCAAGAAGGGACCTCAGACGTGGCATAACTTGGTCCCTGTGTTGGGCATTGGGCTATGGAGCCAGACGCCTTTGGCTCAAAGACCAGTTCCAACAACAACAAAAAAGAAAAAAAAAATCTTAAAAATATTCCCAAAAGTAGAGGTCAAAAAAGCCAAACTCTCTGATTTGAAATTAAAAACACAAGAATCCAAAAAAAAAACACCCAACCAACCAACCAAACAAAAAACTTCTAACTCTTGTGTTGAAGAGGAAACTTAATTGACATTAGACTATTTAGAAGTGAATCAAAAGTCTACATCTCAAAACTTATGAGCTATAGCTAAATAGTACTAGAAGAAAACGCACAGGCTCAAGATTGAAAAGGCAGCTGAGCTCAGTATTCAACTCAAGTGTTAGGAAGAGAATTATTAAAATACACCAAAAGAAGATAACCAAATGTTCAAGATAGTAAAATAAATTAATGGAAAAGAGAGTAAAACAAAACAAAACAAAAAACAGTACGATCGTTAGATAAATAAAACCAAGGAACAACAAAAATCAGTAAACCGCTCAGCTGAACAAAGAATAAAAAGAGAACAAACCTCCATGAAAACTAACACTTTTTTAAATAGGATTATTTATTTATTTATTTGACAGAGAGAGAGAGAGAGAGAGAGCACAAGCAGGGGGAGCAGCAGGCAGAGGGAGAGGGAGAAGCAGGCTCCCCACGGAGCAGGGAGCCCGACGCGGGGCTCGATCCCAGGACCCTGAGATCATGACCTGAGCCGAAGGCAGACGCCTAACCGGCTGAGTCACCCAGGTGCCCCCAAAACTAACATTTTGAAGGGGAAAATTAGCTTCAGAAATTTTACTCAAGGTCCAGCCTAGGAAAGAGAAGCCACACCAAGTAGTAAATCCACAGGAGGGATTTAATAGTGACCTAATTACAAAGTGTTAGAAGAGCTGCATGAGCAAATGGGGACAGTGAGGCAATCCAGAGCTGCCCGTGCCACGCAGCGGGCACTGGAGATGTTATCTCTGGGTGGGGAACGCGGGCCAGAGATCAGGGGACCGGTGACATTTAGGAGGGAAGCCCCACACTCAGGAGTCAGGCTCCTGGCATCTGCCTCCCCTGCCACTGGTCCACAATCCACACTCACTTGGAGGCAGCCTTTAATAGACAGACACAGCAGTCACAGACAATAGAAAGATGAACACAACCAAATCTCACCAATGTGAGAAGGACAACACTATGAAAGGAAGGAACCAAACTCAACAAACAAAATAATCAATACTGGAGGAATCTGAGTTAACAGAGAAAAAAGAGACTTGGAGAGAAATATGCCTAATGGCCTCAGAGGTGTAAGAGAAAACCTGAAATCCGGCCCCGGAACAAGTGGTTATGAAAAGTAACCAAGTAGAGAGATCACGGGAAAGAACTGGGGTTAGATACTCAATTGTTGGGTCTTGCAGTGCCAACATTTGGAGTTGGGATTTAATCCCAAAGTAATGGGAAGCTATGGGAGAGTTTTCTTTTCTTTTTTTTTTTTTTTTAAAGATTTTATTTATTTATTTGACAGAGAGAGACACAGCGAGAGAGGGAACACAAGCAGGGAGAGTGGGAGAGGGAGAAGCAGGCTTCCCGCGGAGCAGGGAGCCCGATGTGGGGCTCGATCCCAGGACTCTGGGATCATGACCTGAGCCGAAGGCAGACGCTTAACGACTGAGCCACCCAGGCACCCCTATGGGAGAGTTTTAAGCAAGACAGAGAGGTGATCCACTTACATTTTATTTATTAATTTTTTAAAGATTTACTTATTGGGGCACCTGGGTGGCTCAGTCGGTTAAGAGTCTGACTTTAGCTCAGGTCATGATCTCAGGGTCCTGAGAATCTGCTTGTCCCTCTCCCTCTGCTCCTCCCCCTGCTCATGCTCTATTTATTTGAGAGAGAGAGGAGAGCATGAGCAGGGGGAGGGGCAGAGGGAGAGAGAACCTCAAGCTGACTCCACGCTGAGCGCAGAGCCCACCCACCATGGTGCTTGCTCTCACAAGCTTGAGATCAAGACCTGAGCGGAAACCAAGAGTCAGACGCTCAACCAACTGTGCCACCCAGGTGCCCCGATCTATTGACATTTTATTTTATTTATTTATTTTTAAAGATTTTATTTACCTGACAGAAACACAAAAAGATTTTATTTATTTATTTGAGAGAGAGAGAACGAGAGAGAGAGAGAGCAGGAAGGGGGGAGGGTCAGAGGGAGAAGCAGGCTCCCTATAGAGCACGGAGCACGACGCGGGACTCGATCCTGCGACTCCAGGATCATGACCTGAGCCGAGGGCAGTCGCTTAACCGACTGTGCCACTCAGGCCCCCTCTATTGACGTTTTAACGATGAGTCCAGCTGCGGCGAGGGACGAGAGTGCAAGAAGAGTAGCAGCCAGGTTAGGGCACTGGTGGCTGGGACTAGCAGGTGGGAGTAGAGCTGACAAGTGGTGTGATGAAGGATGTGACTTGGAGGTAGAACGGCCCGAAGGTACTTGTGTTTGGGGATAAGAGAAGGTCTCCCAGGTTTCTGGCTTACACAACTAGGGGATGCTTGTGCCATTTCCTAAAATGGGGAAAACTGCAGCTGACAAGACTGGAAGGGAGTAATCAAGAGTTTGGTTTTAGACATGTTCCACTGACAAACCCAGGACCTGCATGTGGAAAGGCAGCTGGATATGGGGATCTGGAGTCAGAGGAGAGATCTGGGCCAGAGATATAAACATGAACGTGGTTGATGTAGGAGTGGTATGCAGAGCCCTGGGAGTGGATGGGACCACTTGGGGAAGGAAAGAAAGGAGAAGGACAGCAAGGAGTCCAACATCAAGTTGTTATGGAGAGGTGGCACGGGCAGTAAGGAACACTAGGCAGGAACGGCAGAGTGTGTGCCAAGGGGATAGTGTTTCTAGGAGAAAGTGGCCCCCTGTGTCAAATGCTTCTCAGAGCAAGAGGACACACACGTGTCTACTGGATTTAGCAACACTAAAGTGGCTGGTGACCTTGAGAAGAGTACCTCACGTGCACCAGAAGGAGGGGAAGCAGTTGTGGGGAGGCAGACTGGAATGGGTTCCAGGGTGCCTGGGAAGAGGGGAAACACACACGTGCGAAGTCTTAAGTCATCTTAAGTCTGGCCATTTACAAAAAGGTGGCTATGAAAGGCACTAGAGAGAAACGGGGACTAGGAGAGACAGAGGTGTGGGGACAGGAAACACCCCTGCTCTTTTTCTTTAGATCAGAAAGAGCAGAGCACATTTGTGGAATGCCAATGTAAGGAGTATGAATTTAATTCTAAGTGCAGGTGGAAAGGCTAACAGAAAGCCCAGCAAAGGTGAGAGAAAAATATGACCAAGAGCCCATGTAGTAGGAGTGGCTTTTGATACAAAGGGGAGACCGGGGTTCTCTGTTGTGAGAAGATAAGGGGAATGCAGTCTGGAGGCTTGTTTCCTCAGTGAAGCAGACATGCAACAAGGTCATCATCAGCTGAGAGTGAGTTGGGGGGCTGGAGTTGTAGGAATTTGAAGAAAAAGGTATGGAATAGTCAATGGGGAGAATGGAAAAGCAGGACTGCCAGGACCTGCTGAGTGTCCATTTGAGATAAAACATTTAATTTAACCAGGAGCACAAGCAAAAGCAAAGCAACAGCTAACAACATACTTAACAGTATTTGTGTTAAAAATAGAAATGTGGGGGGGGGCACCTGGGTGGCTCAGTCAGTTAAGCGTGGGACTCTTGATTTCAGCTCAAGTCTTGATCTCAGGGTCGTTAGTTCAAGCCCCAGGCTGGGCTCCACTCTGGGCGTGGAGCCTACTTAAAAAAAAAAAAAGAAAAGAAGAGAAAGAAAGAAAAGAAACAGGACAAGGATGGCCAAAACATTGCTCTTATTTCAATACTAATCTCAGGGCCTCATTAATAAAATACACTAGGAAATAAAATATATAAAAGTGAAAAAGAAGATTCAAAAGTCCTTATTTGCAGGGGCGCCTTGATGGCTCAGTCGGGTAAGCGTCTTGTCTGCCTTTGGCTCAGGTCATGATCTAGGGATCCTCGGATGAAGCCTGCTCAGTGGGGAGTCTGCTCCCTCTCTGCTCCCTCTCCCTCTGCTGCTCCCCCTGCTTGTGCTCTCTCTCTGTGTCAAATAAATAAATCTTAAAAAAAAAAAGAAAAAAAGTCCTTATTTGCAGACAATAACCTACTCAATCATTTCAATCAAAGCAACTGAACAATAGAATTAACAAGAGAATTCAGCAAGTTGGCTGGATGCAAAGGTTATTAAGGTTCAGGAAAGGGGCGCCTGTGTGGCTCAGTCGGTTGAGCATCTGCCTTCGGCTCAGGTCATGATCCTGGGGTCCTGGGATCGAGCCCCAGGTCGGGCTCCCTGCTCAGCAGGGAGTCTGCTTCTCCCTCTCCCTCTGCTGCTCCCCCTGCTTGTGTTCTCTCTGTGTCTCTCTGTCAAATAAATAAATAAAATCTTAAAAAAAAAAAAGTTAAGGTTCAGGAAAGAAAATAACCCATAATACACTTTCTTCACCCTGCTCTTAACTATGGAGCAGGAGACAAGTAAAGCAGCTGCTGCCCCAAGGAACAGTTCTTGCTCCGTGGGTCTCCCATCCACCAGACCACAGGACCACAGACCTGTCTTCTTTCAAGGCCCAAAACCTCAGGAAGGGAACAAGGTGAGAGCACTCTACTTAATGCCCAACAACGCCACTACTGAAGAAACACACACATGCATAAGGACACCTGGAAGGGCACCTTCCAGAAGTAGAATTGTTTGAAATTGTCCCAAAAAGCAGCCGATAATTTTGCAATTTAGAAAAAGCACAAACACTTAAAAATCCTGACTGCTGGAGCAAGCTGTGTGACCCTGTTCAAGTTACCGGGCCTGTCTGCATCAGTTTCCTCATCTGTAAAATGGGCACAATGTAAAGTTGGGATAATTCACGCAAGGAGTTGAACACAATGCCTGGTTAGTGGTAATTACTCAAATGCGAGCTGTAGCAAGAATTAGTATTAGGAGCCAGGCCGCCTGGGCCATCCTTTCTCCTCCTCTGAACTGCTTTCCCCAGGCCCTTGCGGGCCCTGGAACTTGGGCCGGGCCCGAGCAGGTGCACCCGCAGCAGGGCTTTGCCCACCCGCAGGGGAGCGCCAGCCGGAAGTCGGGAGATTCGGACCCGGGCTCCGCAAGCGAGCTCGGTTTTCTGGTCTGTGAAAGGGGCAAGCGGATCACAGCCAGGCTGCAAGGCGGCCGGCTCGAGGGCAAGGGGCCGCGGCCGGTTACCTAAGGGGCCCCGCCGGGGGGGGCCGGGGGCCGGGCTCACGGTGCGCCTCCTCGGGACTTCGGGCTTGCGGGTCCGGCGGCGCGGGCCCATGCCGGGCGCGGAGAGTGGCGGCCCCGCGGCTTCTTCTCGGCCTTCGGGCTCCGGGGACAGAGGCTGGCGTCCGGGGAGAAGCCCGGGAACGTCCCGGCCGCGTGCCCCGACCAGGTGAGTGCTCCAGCCGCCCCCCGCGCCGCCGCGGTTCCAGGGCCCGCGGCGCCACTTCACTGGCGGCGTTTTTTAAACGAATTCAGCAACTCCCAGTGGCTGCCTCTGGAACGCCCCTGGCGCAGAACGACTGCGCGGAGGGCCAATGAGAGCACAGGCCGGAAGGCTAGCGGCGCGCGGCGATAGGAGGAGAGAGCGGGGACGTGACGGATCGACGGTAGGAATCAGCCAATGGGAATCTGGAGAAGTTAAAGGAGGCGGGAACTGCTGCCCTCTGCTTGCTGGGGCGGGTGCTCAGTTCTAAGAGATCGGACCCTCGTCCTCCGGCGCCCTGTGGCTGGCAATAGAAAGCTCTACCCTGAAGATGTAGTTAGTGCGTTTGCAGAACGCGTTTCTCAAGAGAAATCACTTTATTCAAACATTTTGTGTTTTGGCCTATTAACCCGAAAGTGGTTTTTAAAGATGAGGAGACAGACCCACAGAGAATGGGACAACCCCTTGTCGCCCCTGTGACCCTCCCAGGAACACCCCACGAATATGGCTCAGAAGCCAGTTTACCTGCATGAACGTTATTGATGACTGGGGTCGTGGGACAGCCAGGATATGACCATGTCTTGGATCACACTCTCCAGCACTGCAATAGAATCCTCCTAGGGAAACGACCCCTTCCCTTCATGTTGAGATAATACGCCTTCCGGCCAAATGTACATCTGGATAGTTAGAATAAAGGAGATTTTATCTTCTACACTTTGTTTTCTTGCATTTTCTAAATGTTCTCCAGTTAACATGTATTGTAATCAGGGAAAATGTCATTATGAAATCAGTGATTTCATGGAACCCTTGTTCACTGGTGCAGCCAGAGTGGAAAATAGTATGTTGATCAGCCAAAAAAATTAAATGTAGAATTACCATATGGTCCAGCAATTCCACTTCTGGGTATACACTCAAAAGAATTAAAAGCAGGGACTTGAACGGGTATTTGCTCACAGCAATGTTATTCACAATAGCCCAATATGTCCAAATGGATGAATAAACAAAATGTAGTGCATACATACAATGAGATAGTATTCAGCCTTAAAAAGAAAGTAAATTCTGACATATGTTACAACATGAATAAACCTCGAAGGCATTGTGGTAAGCAAAACACAAGAGACACAAAAGGAGAACTATTGCATGATTCCACTTACATTAGGTACCTAGAGTAGTCAAATTCATAGAAAGTAGGATAGTGGTTGTCAGGGGCTCACAGGAAAGGAGGAATGGGGAGTAGTGTTGAATGGGTACAGAGTTGCAGTTTGGGAAGATAAAAAAGTTCTAGGGTTGGATGGTGGGGACCGCTGCACAACAAGGAGAATTTAATGCCACTGAACACTTCATAATGGTCAAAATGATGTTTTGTTGTGTGTATTTTACGAGTTTTAAAATGAGGGAAAAAAGGGCAAAGGAAGGCAGGAAAGAAAAGGGAAGCAGCTGTAGTTGGGGACACTCCGTGGGTCCACTGTGATGGAAGGTGGGGTGAGCAGTCTGGTCCAGAAGACCCACTCTTTGGTGATGGCTTATGCAATAGAAGATCTGACAGCCAAGGGCTCTAAAATTAAGTTCACTCCTTGAATGGCTCTTGCATTCATTCACCATTTCTCTAGTTCAGACTCTAATTAATTAAACGTTGTTTCACTGGTCTCTGCCTTTAGTGATCTTTCCAAACAGCAGTTTGGATCACATCACTCCCTTGCTTAAAACTCCCCCAGGGTACTCTACTGTCTACAGACGGAGTTCTCATGCCTCAGCAAAATCTAAAAGGTACAGCACCACCTGGGCGCCTGTCCACCTCTCTGACCTTGTCTCTGGCCACTTTTAGCATTGCATGCTTATTGGCATACCTGTCTACTTCCCTGCAGTTCTTGAGTACATCACTTACATGTTTCCGTGCTTTTTTACAAGCTGCTCCTTCCTCCTGGAGGAAGTCTCCCCGGGGAATCTTGCCCAGTCTTTAACACCCAGCTCGAGTGGAGCTCTCTGGTTCTAGGCTGAGTTAGCTGATCGCTCCTGTACAGCTTCCTTTGTATCTCATACAAAGGCCTCTTGTGCACATCACACTGTGCCTGCATTCTTTCTTTACGCATTTGTCTCCTGTTTTTCTTTCACAGATCCACAGCCCTTGGGGCACATCCATTCCCAGTACAGTTGGCTAAATTCTGAGATAGTAATCCTTTACTGAAGATTTTTTGACAAGTGTTCCTAATGAAGATGGGTGATTTATAAACTTTTATAGCTAGGGGAAGTTCTCTGCTGACCTTAAGTTTAGAAAGGATGTAGTCAACAAAAGGCCAAAGGGGCTTTTAACCAAGGCAAATATGAAAGCATGAGGTTAATCTGTAAGCGGGTCAGGAAGGTATACATATTTAGTAACGCTGAGAACCTGTTAGGTAGCTAAGGTCTTGAGAGGTAACGTGATTTGTCCAAGGTCACCCAAAGTCGAAGCGGGGCTGCGAACACAGCTGATTCTGGTTCTACTTCTTTCCTCTATACCAGGAGGCCCTTTGCTCCACTCCTCCTACTGTCCTCAGCAGGGGTCAGAGATCTGACCTCTTTGAGTGCTGTTTCTTAAACTAGCAGAGACCTTTGGTCAAAGTGAAGCCAAATGGAACCACTTGGTATGGTGCTAAATCTCTGCCTTGCGGGCAGATTCCTGGTGGCGGAGCCCGAGGGCCACCCCAGGTGCTGCATGGCAGTCCTGCAGGTAGCCCCTGCCCTAGGCTTCCTTCCAAGACCACTTTGCAAGGGGCAGGGATTGAGCAGTCTGCTACGATGCACATGGTTTAAATTACAGTCTTCGAACTGATGTTTACAGAAGCCCAGTATCAGTCAGTTCTGATTTTGGTGTTCGGAACCTCCACACCAAACTTCCACCATTCCGAACCCCCTTACTCCACTCAGCGAGAGAGAGTGGTGGTCCTTACCCTCCCGCCCACACGACCAGCAAGACCTCTCAAACTCACCCTCCAGAGCACCCCTGAGCGACAGGAGAGTGAACGCATCTCTGGGGGCTGGGAGGGTATCTACCAAAGGCATAAAGTGTTCTTGAGGCATCTTGTTTTGTCTTAAGATAGATGGGAATTTTGTATTCTCCTCAATGATGGTGTACTTTTTTCCATGATGGTGTATTTTAAAACATTTCTTCCCCTCTGAGCAAAAGCTGATGCTCCGCGCTGGGCCTCTGCTGGGACTTCGTGCCCCCGGCAGACCACACTGGTGGGCAGTGCGGCCTGACACGACTGTCCACCGTGCACTGGCATTTACAGGCACCTTCGGTTTATTATCTCATGTGATTTTCGTGTTCATCCGGCAAGATGGAGGGCCGGCTTTCCTGTTTTAGAGATGTGAAGACCCAAAGCTCCAGACGTAAAGTGATTTGCCCGATTTGGTGGCAGGCCTGATGTTTAACCCTTGTGCTCCTTCCCTCCCATTAAAAAAAAAAAAAAAAAAAAAAAGCCACACTGCCAATTTCCCTTTTGTTTTTAAAAATAGAGCCTAAAACGACATTGTAAGGCCCCAGTTCTTTTGGACAGGGCGGCTGGAGTCCCCACCACACTCGCCCTCCATTTCCTTCTTTTGTGGCACACACTGTGACCCACAGAAGCTCCGGGGCCCCTGGGACTCGGAGCTGGTGGCATGGAGAGGCCCTCCTCTCCCAATAAACTGTAATAACCTGCTGATTTCCACACAGCCTGAGGGCTTTGCTTGTCAAAGATCCCTTCCCCCAGAACCTATTTTAAGGAAGGCATTCGGTGTTTTGTTTTGATTGAGCTGCCCAGAAAAATGGTCTGAGGTTCCAGAAACTGCCACGGAATGAGGAACTCCATAAGGAAGGGCTGCTCTGCTCCTTGGGGTCCCCAATGCCAGTTCCCTCTCTTCAGGGTGGGGAGGACAAAAGCACATGAAGCTTTTATTCTGGCCATGGGAAATTTACCCCAAAGGCCCCAGAGACCTGTATGGTGGGTGGAGCTGTAGGTTTGGAATCAGGCAAACCTAGCTTGGACTGCTGGCTCCGTTGAGGAAGCCAGTTAACCACCTCTGGGCCACGGCTTCCTCATCTGCACACACCTGAGCAGGTTGTTACGCCAGAGGGCTATTGCTGAGCATTTAACACATGCCTAGGATACCAGAATTACTCTAAATGGTGCAGTGCTGGTAAATTCATCACCCTGGAGGGATATTTAGGGAGTCAGGTTGCTGGGGGTGGGGCTGAGGTCCCGATGTGCTCTGGATCCCAAGTGCATGGCCAGAGTCCACAGCAGGAGAGCCTTCTTACAAAACCACTTATGTCTCTGGGCCTCAGTCTTTTCATCTTTAAAATGGAAGGTGAAGAGTTCATAAAAGCTGCTATTAAGGGCTGCTTGGAGTTCCCCCTGACATCTCCCCCAGGCAGGGAGGCCTTGAGAGCGTGGGAGCAAGGACCAACACTGGCATGGGGAGGAGGCACTGTGGGCAAAGGGGCATTTCCAAAGAATGGGCTCCTCCCTTCCCACAGGATGGGCCCGGCTGAGGCTGGAAGGTACGGAAGCCACAGCATCTGCACCTTCTGCTTTACAGACGGGACCCCAAGGCCCAGGGCCAGTAGGTAATGGGCTGGGGGACATATGCTGAGTTTGTGGCAGAGTCCAGCTAAAACTCAGGTCTCCAAGACAGGGTTAGCGAAGAGCCTACAAGTTCTAGAAAATACGGCGCTTAGTTCTGGTTTGAATTTGTTCACTGGCCCCTCTTCTCTGGAGAACCAAATTTAGCTTATGATTTAGGAGGAAATCTTAGGGTTGTTAGTTCCTGCAGTACCACTTCATGATTTAGTGCTAGAGCTGCAGGAGGGGCTTGCGGGGTGTGGGGTGGGAACCTGGCAGGGGGTAGGTCACCACACTCAGGCCTGTGGGGGCTGTAGGGGGTGGTGACAAAGGAGCACCCGGGTGTCTGGTCATCTCCTGTGGCAGCAGCTGCTCTGGGGGGGATCGGGGGTCTGAGAGGAGGGGCAGGGTGAGGCCTTGGGGACAGCACACTGTCCACTGTGTGCCCTCGGCCTCAGGGTGGACAAGGTGCATCCAGGTAGCAGCAGAGAACCCACCAGAGGCTCAGCTGGCATCATTGATGGGAGTCCGAGGACCAGCGAGCAGTCTCTCATGCTCGCCCTCGTCTGCTGAGGGCCGGCCCCTGGCCAGGCGGGTCAGCAGCGGGCGGTGCAGCCCATTGTAGAGGGCGGTGCCCATCAGGAGGATGAAGAAGCCCAGGATCTGCAGAGGGTGGAAGGCCTCCCAGCCCAGCGCCAGGCTCAGTGCCCAGATGACAATGGTGCGCAGGCTGTCCAGCACCATGCGGGTGGTGGCGCTCAGTTCCTTGGTGACGCTGATGCCCGCAAAGTTGAAGAAGGCGATGCTGCTGATGTTGCCCAGCAGCGCCAGGGCGATGAGTGGCTGTCGGGCCACCTGGCAGAAGGCGTCCAGCGTGTCCTCCAGCGTCCCTCGGGGGTTTCCACTGAAGGAGCCGGCGGGGATGTAGTACATGGGCACCAGCAGCAGGGACAGGATCACGAAGCCAAAGAGGCCTGTGGGGGTGGAGGAAGCACGCTGCACTCTCTGCTCAGCTCCCACCCCACCCCTCCCCATCCCTAGCTCAGCCCACCCAGCAGGGGCTGCGCTGGTCTCCCTCCCTCCCAGCCACCCCTCCGGGCGGCCTCACACCAGCTCCTTCCTGTTCATCCAGAGTGCAGAGCGGCCCAGAGGGGGCTCTAGCTGCCCTTCTCCACTTTAATCACGTTTTCTGACTGGACCAAGAATAATAAATACATTTTATATCGTGACCGGTATAAGTATGCACAGGCGCGTACCCACGCACGCACTTTCACAAAATAATAGCTACCCTGCCAATGTTCTCTGGCATTCTTAAATTCTGTTGTGTGCATTCACAAAAGAATGGCAGCTGCGACCAGGACATTGCTCTCACGAGCGTGGAAAGACAAGAGTTCTCTAATTCAGGGTCACTGGTCTGTGACCAGGAGTGGACCAGAATGTGAATCAACGCACTGCTCCATTCAGAAAGCCTCACTGGGGAAAAACCGAGTGGATACAACAATGTGCTTGATGACGTGGTGGATCGAGATGATTAACGTTGTGCCAGGAGCCCGTGGTGCACGCACAGCTCCCTGCCGGGTCCACAGGCCACACGTGGTCTGTGCTGAGCTCATCTGCCCTGCTGGCCTCGTATTTTTAAAGCTTAAACGTTTTGGTAGTTACTTCCCTGCTCAAAAACTTTTGGTGGTTCCACCCTGTCTGTCACTTAAAGTCTGGATTAAATCCACTTGCCTGACATTCAAGGTTTTCCATAATAAGACCCTGACCTGTTCAATTCCCGATCAGGGTCCCAACATCAAACCTGTATCTCACCAACCACTCCTTACTTGTTTCGACACTCGTGGCCAGCTCCCCATGTCTTTGCTCTGTCTGGAGCTTTCCCTCCTTCCCACTCTTGTAGCTCGACCACCACCTTCCCCATCCTGAAGACACTCAGATGTGCTTGTCAAGTGAAACAGCACTTGAGCACAAGCGGTCTGAGCTCAAAAGCACTGTCTGGTCCTTACCTGTTGGCCAACTCCTCTAGAGTGGGGCGTGCATCCCCTTCATCCTCGACCTCGTCCCCGCCCCCAGCTCTGGGGTCAGTCTCTGTCAGCACACACGTCGGGAAGGGAGGGAGGATTGGGGGTGGGGGCTCATCCCCTCCCCGTGGACCCCGGCACCTTGCCCTGCACTCCTGCTTGTGCATCCCCTCCACATGCCACCGTCCAGGGTGCCCCCACAGCAGCAACCCCTCTCAGCCCCTGTGCTCACACACCCTCAGTGCCAACCGCCCGCAGCGGGTGCACATTATGCCTGTAGACGAACTTCTCCTCGAGCACCATCTGGATGGAGACGATGATCTGGGCCATGATGATCAACAGGTCCCCTGTGGGGAAGCGAGCCAGGGTAAGGCTGGGCTGCATGGGGTGGGGGTGGGGGGCGAGGACGGAGCATGGCCATGGGGCCCTCAGCAGGGTGGTGGGCCCAGTGCTGGGGTGGACGGCTCCCACAGGGACACAATAACCCCCAATTTGGCAGGGTAGCATGTAGTTCGTGAGGCAGTCATGACAGCCCCATGCCTGGTCTCCTGGCCCCGGAGGGGTGGGGCAGGCCAGCAGGGCAGGCACTGTTACCACTCTGGGCCAAGGCTCCAGAAGATCCAGAGGCCCGCCTGGGCCTGTGAGGGGCATAGTAAGGTAATAAGCAGGTCTTCTGAGATGCACAAGGCTTGGTGATAGACGTTTCTGGTTTAGTCCATCCTCTGAGGACCAGAGGGGTCCCGTCATTGCTGAAGAGGCTGCCGGGCTGGGTACTTGGTAAACACTCAATAGACACTCGGTCCCTCCCCATCCCAGACCCAGCAATTTGTGTGTGTGTGTGTGTCACAGCACGAACCTTCTCCCTCCTCTGACCTCCCGCTCCTTATCTACCCCCTCTCATGCTGCTTGTGCTTTTCTGCATTCTATCTGTCACCTCGAGAGCAGATGCAGGCCCACGTCCCCCATGCACCCACACCCAGGGCTGGGCATAGAGAAGAGCTTGCAAAAGTCTGTTGACTGACTGTGCTGGGCTCTCAGGGAGGACAGGACAAGATGGGCAGCCCCTGGGTCCCCGACCCTCACCGCACCTGTGATCACTTCGCTGAGCTTGTGCTGATCATCGTGCTTGCTCAGGAGGTCGGCCAGGCCCACAACGACCAGCCCCACGATGGTGGCAAGGATGCCCAGCCACTGGCTCAGCGCCAGCCTCCGCCCCAGGAAGGCCACTGAGAATAGGCCTGTGAATATGATCACTGCGCCCCGGAGCATCTGGAAGCTGGAGGCACTCGTCATGTTCAGGGCTGGGAGAAGAGAGACACACGATGTTAGCTCCTGAGGGCCAAGGCTATCTAGTCTCTGAGGTGCCCTCAGGGCTGAAGACACACCTTGCACATAGTATGTGCTCAGTAAATCTTGCTCGCACGCATGCACACGCGTGTGTAAGTATGGGAGGAGGCAGGGGTGAGGTGAGCTGGGGTAGGGGTGGCTGTTTCACCAGTGCCCCCTCGGGCCCTTCTCAGCCTGGCCTGGCTACTCACCCACATACATGATGCTGGTCCCCGTCATGTCGCACAGGGCAGGGGGCAGGAAAAGAAGGGGGTTGAAGGGCTGCTGAGGATCCATGCTGGCATCTGGGTGCCTCGCAGCTCTGCAGCGGAGCAGGAAGAAGGCCGCCAGGCAGGACAACTCCCCCAGGAACATGCCCACTGCCTGCAGGGATGGAACCCTACAAGTTCACAGCTGGAAGGAGAATCACCTTTGACAAAATTTTAACACAGCCCGTCTTCACATGAAAGCTTACCTATGACTTGACACATAAACCAGACAAAAGCAGAGCTGCTGTGTGTGGAAGACCAGAGACTACCTCCTAGGCCTTAGCCCTAACCCCTAGAAACATCTCGATGGAAACCCTAAGGCTGCACAGGGCCTGGTCTGAAAACCACTGATCTAGGCCAACCTCTGGTCAAGTTCCAGATGGAGAAACAGAGGCCCAGAGAGGCTCAGGAACTTACTTAGGGTCACAGAGCAAATTGCTGGGAGAGCAGGGGCTGAAATATGAGCCTCTGCTTCCCAGTCTGGCCGTATGGTGCCTTCCATTTATGTTGTCTGCCCCATCCCAGTGGAGTCTGGGCTGCCCATGAATGACGAGCCGGTTTTGCTACTGGGGTTGATGTGTTCCAAATGGGTCCTGACGTGGACATGCGAGGGCTGGCCTTGCAGCGTCCAGGGCATGACTGCTTCCCGGGACTCATGCAGCCCTCCCAGAGAGGGCTGTGCCCTCTGCCCCCTTCCATGGGCACTCACACCCTGGCCTCTGTTCTGGCGAGGGAGGGAGGGAGTGATGGCTCTTCTGGGAGTACAGGCAGGCTCCACCCCAGGTCAGGAAGCAGTAGGGCCTCACGGGGGACACCTGACCTGAGGCCCAGGCGATAGGAGGTGGGGAGGGATGGGGTGGATACCTGGAGAAAGGGATGCTGGAAGCTGTGCTCCTTGCTCCCTCCGCAGCCCTGGGCCATGAAGTTGTCTGCCCACCTGCAGCGGAGAGACAGAGAAGGTCAAACCCTTGGCAGAGTGCCAGCTCTGCAACCCTGGCCCCCGTATCTGTGGACAAGCTCGCTCCTCTCAACACCGAGGCCAGACTTCGGGGACCTGGCCCAGCGTGAGACTCCCTCTCCAAGAGGCCAGTTCCCGCAGCAGGAAGTCTTCATCTGGGATCGTGGACAGCAAAAGCGGGGGGGGGGGGGGGGGGCGGCAGAAACCTTTAGCTGAAATGTAGCACTTCCTCACATTGTGAATGTAGCCCCGCAGTACCTGTGACTTTGTCATACACACAAGTCACGGCTGCTCTTCTCGGCACGTCAGAGTCCTTGCAGGAACCGGGAAGTGGCATTTACAATCATCGCTACTACAAAATCACAGTAATTAGACCCACTGCTTATAATATTCTGTGTCAAGAAGTGTATACACACACATATTACTATAGCACAAATTGGCTTTTTCAATGTTTTGATAACTTTACTTCAACATAAGTGACTTTTTCTGTAATCCAAACCTTTAATTGCACTTTTTTTTTTTAAAGATTTTACCCATTCATTTGAGAGAGAGACAGAAAGACAGAGAGACAGAGAGAGCACAAGCATGGGGGAGGCAGAGAAAGAGGGAGAAGCAGACTCCCCGCTGAGCAGGGAGTCCGATGCGGGGCTCGATCCCAGGACCCTGGGATCATGACCTGAGCCGAAGGCAGACGCTTAACCATCTGAGCCACCCAGGCGCCCCTAAATGCACATTTAAAAACAATATTCTAGGCTTTACCAGACTGTCAAATGGGCCGACGGCACAAAAAATATCAGGAGCCTGTGGTCTGCAAGGGCATTCGGGCCCTTGGGAAATGACTGCCTGACACATCCGGTCACCTTCCTGTAACCTGCAGCGTTTGGAGGGTCTTTCTAGCACTAACTGGGAAGCAGGTGGCAAGTACATGGCACTAGTGGAGCGGCTTCCCGGCCAGCACCCTGCCAGATGGCATCACTGAGTCTGGCACGCTTCCCTAGCAAACCCAGACGCAAGCCCAGAATCCTCTGCGGCAGAGCGCCGTGGGCAGCTACCACCAATCATTCTGCACCGTCTGCCGCTCCTGCCCCCCAATTTCACTCTTGCTGGGCTTTGTTGGGTCCCTGGGGTCTCATCTAATCTCTTTCATTTAAAAGTCCTTTGGGGCGCCTGGGTGACTCAGTCAGTTAAGTGTCTGCCTTTGGCTCAGGTCATGATCCCGGGGTCCTGGGATCAGGCCCCGTGCTTCTCCTTCTCCCCCTGCTTGTGCTCTCTCTCTCTCTGACAAATAAGTTAATAAAACCTTTTAAAAAAAAATGTCCTTTAGATATTCGGAGACTTTCTTACCTTCTTTTGAATCTTCTCATCTTGTGGCTAAACAGCCCCAGCCCTTCCTAACCTTTAACTCCCGTGGCTGCTGACTTCTGGAAGCACTCAGGTGGGCCCAGGCCCCGAGGTAAGTGCATGGCATCTGGCCAGGACCGAGCCTGGCAAGACAGCCGCCCCTCCTTCATGTTACACATCCTGTCATTCGCTGCCACAGCTCTAACGGAGTCTGTCACATCACACAGCTGACTCGAGTCAATGCGGACCCAGGGCAGTGTCCTGTGGGCCCTGGACCCTTTCTTTCTGCAGCGCCCCACGCCTAGGCGGTGGCTGTCTCTAAACTACAAGACTCAGGACTTCTTTTTCTCAAATGTCTTTCCTTACAATGTCTGTCAAGAGCAGCCACATGGTAGTCCCCAGCCCTACTACGCGGGCTCATTTGGCAACCAGCCTGAGGTTTCAAAAGGCAGGGGGAAGCCTTTTGTTTCTGTGCCCCCCACAGGACTGCAAGCCTGGGACACTGGTTAGGGCTGGGTTTGACAAAGATCCGGGCCAGCCATGGCTTCCCTGTGCCCTGAGTTTGGGGAGGGGACAGGGGACGCCTGGAAGCTGGCAGCAGGAAGGGCGGGCTGAATGGCTGTAGAATTCCCCATTGGCCCTGAGGGCGAGACCACATCTACTCATTGATCTGAACACACTCCAGGGCCAGTGAACAAAACAGGGCTAGGGCAAACTTAGCTCATAGTGAGTGAGCTCTCAGCGGGAGACCCCACCCACCCCAGAGATGCCAGGAGGGGCATTTAGGAGGGCTTGTGGTTCTTGGGAATGGTGGGGGTCAAAGGAGAGCTGAAGGGTGGCGAGAAGGTCTCACAGGACCCTTTGGAAACGTGGAGAGAAATCTGGGTCAGGGGACTAGGCTGTAACCAGTCCCAGTACCAATGGGGCAAAGAAAGCTATAACTAAAGAAACCATCTGCTCTGTGGGGTCTCATTTCTGCCCCATCTGCTGCAAGTTCTGGCTCTTGGATCCCCAGGCAGGACAGGACATGGGATGCGGGTGGGGGCCACAGACAATGGTGTGGCACCCCCCCCAAGGCAGGTCTGCTCTCCAACTCAGGCTTGCTTTTGCAGAAAGAGCACTCTGGGAGGGCCTGGGTGAGGCAACTGAGTGTAACAGAGGAGAAGCGAGGAAGAGTAAAGAGGTCCTGCTTTACCAAAGTGCAGAGCCAGCTGCCCCAAAGCACGTCAGAGATGGAAATTCCTGCAGCTGGAGCCAGGGCTCCTCCAGGAGGAACAAGGGAGGTTCTGCCAAGCCCATGAAGGTCAACAAGTTTAAGGCGAGGGCACGTGTGGAAGCCCCTTCCTCATCACGATGGTGTACCCAGAGTGCATGGCAGGCTCCAGAAGAACCCCTGATTTACTGGTAGAGCCGCCTCCCCCCTGGGCTACTGCCTACGCAGCTTACCGTAACGACCACTCACACATCGATCCCTCTGTGTGTTCGAGTCACTACCGCTTGAGGGTGGAAGCTCAGCACGCAGCAACTTCTCTATCTCTGGATCCCCAGCTCCTGGCATACAGGAGCTCCATTTTGTTGTTGTTGTGGAATAATGGCATTTTCAGGCTCCACCTGGCGAACGGGCAGGTACTACAGTCCAGAGGTAGCGTATGCTTGCCTCCTAATTTCCCACCGGGGGAGGTGCCGCTTGCTGGTGGGACCCGCTGGGCTTGTCCCCCAGGAGTGGGCACCAAGTGCAAAGAGCTGGCTGTAAGGCCGGTGCTGAGCTCCCTCTCCCGCCCCTGGGGCCTTCTTTGCTTTCCCCAAGGGGTGGATTTGCCTCAACAAGCTGGGGCTGGCAGTGTTCCCAGCCTGGGAAATGGAGTCTTTTTGTATCTGGATGCCTGGGGCGGGCTTGCAGTCCAAGGGATTGGGTGTCGCAAGGACAGGCGGCCCTGCCCAGCCTTTCTTCAGAGAGAGAGGAGTTCAGGCCTGCAGAGATTTGGGGCTAGGGTCAGGCTTCACCTCCTGGTCGTGAGACAGGCTTCAGCTCATTGCATAGGCACAGATGGACCCCAGATAGCACAGAACGAGAGCCAAGATCCAGGCTCTGTTGATCGGGGGGTGACAGCAAGAGCCCCTAAGGTGGGACAGCTGTTTGCAAAACACTTCACTGCATGTTTTTATAAAGGTACAATTCGCCGGGTACTGACTTCGTGCCAGGCCTGTGCTGGACGCTTCATGTTCTTCATTTTACAGATGGGGACTTCATGGTTTGGGGTGGAGGGGTGGAGAGCGCTGGGTGCAGACCCACACAGTTAACAACAGGCGGGTCTAGGGCCAAATCCATCTGCTTCAATTTGCATTCAGAAAAGGCAGCAGAATATATGGAAAGCTCATGACTTTTGAGTCTCACAGGCTGGACAAGTTAATAGTCTTCTCATCTATAAAATGGGGATAATAAGGCCAGCACTGATGAACTGTCAAAAGTATAAATAAGATATATAAGAGCTGGCACATGGGGCGGCCTGGGTGGCTCAGACCTTAAGTGTCTGCCTTCAGCTCAGGTCATGATTCCAGGGTCCTGGGATCGAGCCCTGCATCGGGCTCCCTGCTCTGTGGGAAGCCTGCTTCTCCCTCTCCCACTGCCCCTGCTTGGGTTCCTTCTCTCACTGTATGTCTGTCAAATAAATAAATAAAATCTTAAAAAAACAAAACAAAACAAAAAACAAGAGCTGGCACATGGCAGGGAGTCAGTGAAAGTCCTTTTCTGCCCCTTCTCCCTCTTTCGCCTCTATTAAGCAGGAGTCTGTCCCCTTGTGTTGGGTCAATACGGCCCGCTCTGCTCCAGCCCAAGAGCGCACATCCATTCTCTGGGACCCACTGGCCAGCTGAAGCAGAGGTGGCCGGAGGGCCACAGAGCCACAAAGTGCCGACAGAAAAGAAACTCAACCATCATCTCAGAAAGCTCCTTATTTGACAGACAAGAAAACCCAGGGATCAGAGAGCGCTTGAGGGACAGAGGGCTCATCTGGTGCCGAGAAAGGCTAGTCCCCAGGGGTCTCCACTTCCAGTTCCATGAATTTCTCCCATCACCTTCTTATTCCAGATTTTTCCCACTCCCCTGGCTGAGGTGGAGAGAGGCCAGCTCTGCAGATGGGCCCTCCCTTCTCTCTAGATAGAAGGCCATGGTCGCGTGGGCAGGAGGGGAAGCTTGTGGGGACCCCCGAGAGTCAGGCTGACGCTACATGAGGAGCTGCCTTCTGCTGGCAGAGACCGGCTTCTTTTATAATTTTTTCTTTAAATTAAAAAAATTTTTTTTAAAGTAATCTCTGCACCCAACATGGGGCTCGAACTCACAATCCTGAGATCAAGAGTCACACACTCTACTGACTGAGCCAGGAGACCGGCTTCTTTTAGGAGGGGCCTCGGCAGGCCGGGGGTGGGGTCCCCTGGCTGGGGGTGAGTCACTCCAGCCTGGCCAAACTCAGAGCTCAGCATTCTGAGAGGTGTGCGTGGCCACGTGAGGGCAGCGGGTGCCGACAGACTGAGGAAGTGGCCAATGTGGCTAGCTCAGACTGACAGTCGGGTGTCCAGTCCCCTGCAGAATCTCTGCCACTTCCTTTGGTGCCCCCAGCTTGTTAAGCCCAGTGAGTCAGCGCCTTTCTCCTGCCTGGGATCTCCAGCAAGGACGCAGGGCTGCTCCACTCTTTGGTGTCACAGCAGCTGGTGATAAACGATCACGCGACCTCTCATCTAAGTATTACCCAGTCTTCCTCAGTAGAGCCTACCCTGCATCTGGGAAGAAGGGAGGGAAGTCAGGCCCATTTTACAGATGAACCTGAGGCTTGGAGAGGCCCAGTGACTCATCTAATCCCATAAACTCCCATGCCTTGCACTCTTTTCACTCTACATACTGCCCTCCTGGTTTAAGGCGTTCTGTGGCTGGTGCAGGAACCCTTTGAAGCAATTATCCCAGGCCAGCTCCTCAGATTTAAGGGTGGGGTCAGCCACCAAGGCAGAAGTTAGAGCTGGCACAGGAAGGACAGAGAGAGTCCTTCCCTATTAGAGACCCAGGGGTCCCAGGCCTCCTGCCACTTTCGTGGCAGGGTCCCCACACCAGGGGCCTGACTGTTGGGAGGGGAAGTCACCCCCTGGCTCCTCTCTGGCTGGGTGGGCTTCACAGCCTGCAGCATTTAGGAGGGCACCTGAGCCTTACTTAGTGAGCGTCTGCTTGACCCTGGCTCTTGACATGCAGAACCCCAGCTGGATTCAGGAGAACGGGGCTCTGAAATGGGCAGGACCCCACAGACAGGCACTAGTTCAGGCACAGCCCCAAGCAGTGCTGGGGGGTGGGGACTGCCTGCTGTGCAGGAGATGCATCAGCAGAAGGCCCCGGTGAGCGGGGCAGCAGAAAGCAGCCACAGAAAGCAGAAGCAACCGCTTGACTGGAAGGGCCCTTTGCCGAGGCCCAGGGACAGGGCCAGAGGGCCAGGCCGATGGGTGGCTTTCTGCTGTGGGTATGTGACCCCTGCCCCCATCGCAGCAAGGGCAGGCCTGTCTCCTGCAGCCTACCCAGACCTGCTGAGCAGGCACAGTGGCCTCCTCCGGGGGACAGACGCCCTGTGGTCCCAGCACAACACGCGGCAGGTGTTCACCCACTTCCTCCGCCGCAAGTTTCGTCTTCCCTGGACATTTTACAAGTCAAGGAACTGAAAGAGGCTACTGAGACACTAAATGAGAACCGTGAGTGGCCCCCTGTCTCCAGGGGGAAACGAAGTAGGATGATGGCAGGATCCCCTGGGCTGGGACAGAGCTTTGCTGCCCAGTCCCAGAGGGAGGGCACTCTGGCAGCAGGGAGGGGAGCTGTCGCTTGTGGGACTACAACTTCCGTGGGCCAGGCTTGGCTGCTCTCCCTGGGGAGATGTGAGAGGCGATCCCCAAGGAAGCGGAACTTTGGGGTACTGCCACTGTAGAAGGACTGGACTAAAATGCTGAGACCTAGCTTCTGGTCCCCACTCTGATGCCAGCCAGCTAGTCACAAAAAGAAACTTCTCATGGGACCAAGACTATAAATTGTGGGGATTAGGATGGGTGATTTCTATGTTTCTAACAGCTTTAAATGCCCTGAAAAATGACTTGAGAAGTCCCTAGCCTCATCCCATAGTGATAGTTAAGAGCCTGGAGTCTCAAGCCAGATTACTTTGGCTCAATATAAACTCTGCCACTGACCAGCTGAGTTGAACTCGGGCAAGCGATTCCATCTCTCCATAGCTCAGTTTCCTGATCCCGGGACAGGGAGTTTATCCCCCTCATAGGCCGGTTACGAGAGTTCATTAAACGAACACATGAAAGGCGGCCGCAGCAGGGCCAGGCCCTGGTTAGAGCAGCTGCTTAGCACTCGCTGTGGTCACATTGTAGTCTGTCTGTCCTGCCAGAAACTGCAGGTCAGAGTGTGATTACAAATCGGTAATTCCCATCAGGATGTACACAGGCGCTCTCTCACATTTTCTCTCTGAGGGCGTCCTTCTCAAAGTCTGGCCTCAGAACACTGTTTAGGGCCCAATTCTGGGGCCCATTTGAGGTAGGGAGGTTCCTGAGAGGCCCCACATCAGGTGACCTGGCAGGGGACGGGGCCAAAGGCTGGGTCCCCATGTGGGAGTCTCTTTCCTGCCTCTCAGGCAGCCTCCAAGGGCAAGGCCTCCTGAGGCCAAGGATCCCAGGGCCTCCTACCTGGCCGGGAAGGAGCTGAGTCAGTTTACCCCAGTAATAACTGTCCATCTCGACTCTCCGTGGGGACAGAAGCCCTGGCAGACCTATAGCCACTCCCTAAACACTTGACTGAGGCCTTGGAGGGTATGACAGATGGACAGACAGACGACTTGTTCTGCTGCATTCAGATCCCGAGATGGGAGCTCCCATGTTGAGTCTCCTTTACAGTTAAGGAGGCCACAGGGCTCAGGAGACCAGCTCAAAACACAGACATAGACAAACCAGAGACTGGGGGGGGGGGGGAGGGGGGTCTACCCAGAGCTGTACTTCCTTTGGAGAAGGGAGGACACTGGTTGTCAAGTGTGTATGCTCTGTCCCCTTCACCTCTGATTCTAAGCTTCTCAAACCTTCTGAGTTTGAGTCCAGACAGTGCTTCACACCCTGTAGGTACCTTATACAAGGCTGACGAATTGAACTGGATACCTCCCTCCCAGGTCTCTCCTCTGGAGCATTTGAACGAACACTTCAACACTGAATAAGAGATGACTAGCCCCCTACCACCCAGGGGGCCTCGAGCACAGCCCAGAGGGTGACTGGTGTGACTCTGCATTGCTGTGGAGCCTGGCAGGGCCCAGCTGGAAGTGAGGTCTGGCTGGGACAGGGCCACTGTCTACTCTTCTCCAAATGCCTTTTGGAATCGGTTCAGAAAAAGGCCAGGATCCAGGCACTGGGGGTTCTGAAATGGTAAACTGAGGGGGCAGGAGGGCCCTGCCTTGAGGTGGGGGCAGAGCAAGCGACAAAGTGCTGCCAAGAGAAGGGGCTGCCTTCTGGGTCTCCTGTACATTACAGAGGAGGCTATGCTCAACCCCTCGGCCTCGTGACAGCCCCGGGTCCTCAATCCCTAACCTCCTGGGGTCTGTCTTCCCGGTCCCACAAGCACCTCACCCTCATGCATCACAGCTGAACTGTGCACCTGCCCTCCCTGTCTGGGTTCATGACACTTCTGTTCTCCCAGGCAGAAACCCTGGAGGGTTCACTGTCTCTCTCTCTCTCTCTCTCTCTCTCTCTCTCAATCCTGTGGGTCAGGCCTTATGGCTTCATTCTGCACCTGGTCTCTCCTACCTGTCCCCTCCTTGCCTGCCTCACTGCCCCCTCTTCCCTCCCTCATCTGCTCTGCAGCAGCCTCCGAGTGGTTTCCCCTGCCCCAAACTACTCTTCATCTTGACCACCCGGTTCATCATATCACCTTTAACATGTCACTCCCTGCTCAAAAGCCCTTCTTTGATTGTGGGATAAAATGCGGCCTGGGCATTTGGTGCTAGTTACAATACACTTCGATGTGGCCTTGCTGTTCCCTGCAACCGCATCTGGCCACATGTAGAAATTCCACCAAAATGTCAAGGCCCAGCTTTGACCTCTCCTCAATAAGAAGCCCATGGGGTACCCCCATCTCTGTCGCGACAGCCTTCCACGCTCACTGGTCACTCGGCCCTCATGGCTTCTATTGCAGCCGGTGTGCACAAGTGCGGGAGTGCCCCTTCACCTCACCCCTGCCCAAAGCTCCTGAAGGGCCCGGCCTCCAGCCAGCGTTGGAAGGGGCCGGAGAGGAACTGGTCCAACCCTTCCGTTTAAAGATGAGGAAACTGAGGCATGGAGTCGGGAGGTGACTCGCCGGGATCAAGCACACAGCGATCAAAGCCGGGGCTCGGATCCTCCAGCCGGCGACAAGGCCTCGGTCCATATTTCCCCGGGGCCTCGCGCCCCTTGGGGGCCCCAAAACCGCGTGAACCGACCGGAGAAACGCGGCGAGCCGGTGAAGCCGGGAAAGGAGAGCCGAGAAGGAGGAGGACGAGGAAGGTGCGCGGGGTCGCCGGCGCCCTCGAGGGCCGCGGCAGGTCCGGCTGAGCCCCCTCCCCTCCCGGCCGGGCCCGGACTCACTTGGCCGAGAGCGTGTTGATGGAGCCGGTGACGAGCATGAGCCCGGCCAGGAACAGCTGGTACTTGGTCCAGGCCATGGCGGCGGATGCGGGGAGCGGGAAACTGCAGGGACCCCCGCGACCTCCCCGCTCGCTCCAGGCGGCAGCTCCCGACCCCGTCACCCGGGGGTCTCGAGAGCGAGCGCTTCCGGGCCGGGCGTCACGTGACCCGAGCCGGCCCCGCCCCGCGCCGTGGCCCCGCCCCCCGGGCGGGCGCCGGGCCTCCCTGCGGTGTCAGTGCGGAGCAGATCCCCGGCGCTCTGGTCTCCGCAGGGTGACAGTGGCCAGTTACGGGCCCAGGTCTTCCCGTTTGTAAAAGCGGCTGATGGGACCGTGCAACGGGAATTCATTGTGAAGGTCAGAGCGTTCTGTAAACCGCTTAAAGAGATCGTGAGCCGAATGATG
Source organism: Mirounga angustirostris (assembly GCF_029215605.1). Taxonomy (NCBI): domain Eukaryota; kingdom Metazoa; phylum Chordata; class Mammalia; order Carnivora; family Phocidae; genus Mirounga; species Mirounga angustirostris. Next base: position 21,099,636 of record NW_026991718.1, on the reverse strand, counting down.
TCAGAGACAATCACAAAGTGGACACGTCCTCATGGGCATCTCTTCTGTACAGGGAACCCCCGGGAAGCCTGGAACGTGTCTCTGGATGACTTGTTCACATCTTCCAGAAAAGTGGCTCAGGAATCTAGTTCCAATTCCCCGGGAGACCATTTCATAGCTGAGGAGACTAAATTGAGAGAAGCCAAGCTTATGATCTTGCTAGTGAGTGATGGAATGGGGGTGTGCATGTAGGTTCTTCAATCTCCCCCAGATCCGTACCTTGGGCACAGTTCCTTCACCAGTGCTTCTTCGCGGATTCCCAGGATGCTGCTCTGAGGCATCTGTGGCAGAAAGACCTAGTGGTCTTGTTTGCTGAGGATTCACGGCTTTTAAAATCCTAGTTCTCAGCTCCCCAGCTGTCCTCTGTCCTCATCTCTAGGCCTCTAGTCTGCATCCCATGCCCTGTCACACCACATGCTGGAGTGCAAAACCTTGGGGCAACTCCTTCCAACCTAGTGGACACATTTTCCCCATTACGACAGGTCTTGTTACTACTTGAGGTGCAGATATAGGACCTGCCTGCCAACTCCTCGTTCTGGCCCTAAGACTGCTTTGAACTTGTGAAAATGACCAGTGTTGAATCAGAAGAACTCTGAAGGGACTGCACCAGACCCCTTTATTGCAGGAAGACCTGACAGGGAAGGTGCACAAGTGGGGTCCTGGACAAAAGGTTGGGGGTAACTAGGGGAAGGGTGTTCTCGGAGGAGGGAATACCAGTGGGATGGCACAGAGGCACGAGTGAGCATAGAGTGTGTCTGGGACCCTCAGACCTTCTGGGAACTTTTGTGCTTCCTTCATAGGAGCCTGCTCTCTTCAGTCAGTGAGAGAGATGCAGATACAGAGGAAGTTTCTTCTGAGCTTCTTGTCCTCAACAACACAACTAGTTTCATGTGATTTAAAAGGAATCCATGCAGTTATCAAAAAATATTAACTGAGACCCTGGGCCTGTAGAGACACATGAGGGCAGACAGGGCAGACCACACCAGCTGGATAGCCCCGTCCCTATTGGAGACAGTTCCTACAGGCCACAGTGACACACCTAGTGGGGCTCTGGGCCATTTTCCCCACAAGCCAAGGGTTCTGTCCGAAGTAAACATTCCTAATGACCAGTGGTGTCCCCAGCCCGACATGATGTCACTAGCAGAACAGTCTTTGTGTCCACAGCCACATCATACAATGACTTTTAATTTATCACAGTGTTCTGACATTCATCAGGTTGCTGTCCCTGGAGCCCAGGAGACAGGAGGATTTATTGGCAAATATACATGGAACTCCCTAAGTGCCAGGCCCAGAGCCAGGGATGAGGTCCCAAAGACAAGCAAGATAAGATCCTTGCCCTCAAGGAGTTTAGGATTTTATGGAGGAGAGGGGTGAGCCCACCAGTCACTATGCAGCAGTGTGAGTAAGAGGCAGAGGGAATTGGGAAGGGGGTGAATTTCTCAAGAGGGGCAGGAGCAAGGGCAGGACAGTGACAATCAGTGCTGTCCTGGCTCAGTGCCCCTGTCTGTGTCCACCTGTACTTGACCTCAGTTCTCAGAGCAGTCCCACGAAGGTGGAATTCCAGGGAGATTTGAGCAGGGACTTGAAGGAGAAGCCGGATTGCTTCAGGTGGAGAAGGGGGCATTCCAGGCAGAGACAACCACGTGGACGCCATGGGGGCGACCAGCCAGCCTTCGCACTGGGGGGTGACCTAGAGTGAGGCTCCAGGTCTCTGCCAAACTGGCTAGGCTTCACAGGTGAAAACTAGGGTTAGCATTAATGTCTACAGGTGGCAGTAGCCTTGGGTTAAGGCATCAGAGCCTCAGGAGATGGAAACTCTGAGAAAAGTAGAGAGGAATTTGGGTGGGAATGTTTGCAAAGTCTTCCAGATTCTTATTTGATGAAATTCAGGGATGGAGCTTAATGCGTATGTTGGATACAGAGTGGACTCGTAATTTTGGAAGCCCTGGTTTCCTGGGTTAAGTAACATGCCACAAACCAAACCTCAAAACTTTCTGAGCCTGTACAAAGTCAAAGGTGGGCCAGTCTTCTCTGTGTGGTGCTCTTGGCCATCAGAGGAGAAGTTGCCTTGAATTGCTCAAGTTTGATTGTCTTGATTAAAGACAGCAGCTTCCGGGAAGATTGGAGTTACATGAAAGGGAGCAAATTTAGCAAATTTTTAGCAAAGGGAAGAAATTTACTAAGTGTTAGGGGTGCCCCTTCCGCAGAATCCTGTGTGTGGGTAGGCCAGTGGAAGGAGATAGGACGTTCTTCATGTTCCTCTAAAAGTGCGGAATCTTCAGGAGTGGAACGACATCTGTGCAAGTTGTGCTATACTAGGGAAGAGAGAGAGGGCAGCTTCTGGCTGGCTCTGCCCCTTAGAGCAAAGTGACCATGGCTCAGTCGTCTTCATTGCTCAGAGCCCTACTTTCCTATCTGTAAAATGGGAACAATAACGTTCAGCACTTGTGTGCAAAGGGAAGGAGGACCGATGTGGAAGTGCAGTGGGAGGCCCCATGGGGAGAATCGGTATTGCTGCTCTGAGGTCAGGGCTGGCCCAGCAGAGAGGTACACAGAAGGACCCGAGGCTGTGCCTTAAAAAGCACGTCTCATGATTTGCATAAGTGCATGATCCAATTTTCTGGCTGGGGACATTTTGAACAAATTTGCATGCTACCTTCAAAGAGCCTCTAATTTCCAGAGTCAGATATAAAATGCGTCACTGCAAACTCCTGCATTTGTATTCAAAGCTTACTGCCTGCCTGTGTCTTGTCTGAAAGATTGAACATTTCCCCAATCAATTTAATCACATTTTGGATTAGGAGAGTCACTCTACTCAGGAAGGGACAGAGATATGTGGACGGACAGTCCAGGTCAGACCTGTTTTGTTCTGAACAAGCTTTTCCTGTATGTCCTTGGGCCATTTCCCTCCTGTGTCCTGTTCCCCTGCTAGAATGTGACCTCCTCATGGACAGGTGACAAAGCTTTTTTGCTTGACCAAACAAATCTTCTTCCACTCTTGTATGGGCACTTCCATATAAAATCCGGTTTGGGTAATAGCCCTGCTAAGTTGGTTTAACCAGAAGCCCCTACCCTCCATATCTGATCTCTTTCCATATCTTACTGGGTTCTTCATCCTCCACTATCTCCCAGGTGATGTTTGATCACCTGGGCCTGTCTTCAGCAAGAATCCTGTTAGGTCGGTTTAGCCAGAATCCCCGTTAGCCCTCTTAGTCATTTTCCATACACCGACCCCCACCCCACTCCTTGGTTATAAATTCCCACTTGCCCAGGCTGTATTTGGAATGGAGCCCTATTCCACACCAAGGTCTCTTTTCCTCTATTGCAATAGTCCTGAATAAAATCTATTTGTATTGCGTTAACCACTCTCTGGCTCTGATTTTTCTGCGACACGGGGCTAGGTATCCAGTTGCTATCTCTCACAATAGGATAGCTGCTACAGGGCAGCCATCTGAGTCTGTGGCTGGCAGGAAGAAGAGGCTTGGGAGGAAGAGGGTAGGATCAGGTCCCAGCTGTCTCCTGGGAGAGAAACCGAGACAGTGGAACCGTTCCCGACCAGACCTATCCTGGGAGGGGAATGTGAATGATCTACCCTGGCAGAGAGGTGGTAGATGGTGGAGTTCACCAGCTTTTTCTGGCTGACTTTGATGGTTTCTATGGTGACTGAAGCTGATTAGATTAGGAGTCACCTGCTCCTTCCAGCTTCAGACTCTCATAAGGTCATTCTCAAACCTTCTCTCTGCTTTTCTTTCTTAACATCTTTTTGGGAGCCCCTCCCACCTTCCTCTGGAGTGTATCACTAGATCCTGGGAACTGGTGTTTGCCTTGGTCCTCTGGGAGCACGATCAAGTCAGATCCAGATAAAGCACAGACTTCCAGTTAAATTGGATTTCAGATGAGCAATGAGTCATTTTTTTAGGATAAGCATATCTCCAATATTGTTTGGGGGGTACACTTATACTAAAAGATGATTCATTATTTATTTGAAATTCAAATTTAACCGGGCATCCTGTATTTCATTTGCTCAGACTGGCAACTCTGCTGGTCTGGCACCCAGCTCAGCTCCCTTGCTCAGAGAGAATAAACCATGATGATGGCTGAATTGAATTGGTGTGTCATGAAGCAAAAATCTTCCTTTGAATATGCTGTTGAGTAAGCCCAGGATATTTTCTTTTTTTTTTTTTTTAAGATTTTATTTATTTGACAGAGAGAGCACAAGCAGAGGGAGAGGGAGAAGCAGGCTCCCCACTGAGCAGGGAGCCTGATGCGGGACTCGATCCCAGGACCCTGAGATCATGACCTGAGCCGAAGGCAGACGCTTAACTGACTGAGCCACCCAGGCGTCCCGCCCAGGATATTTTCTTTCCCTGACTCTGTTAAGTCTTAAATTTATACCGGCCTCTGGGATGTGGGCCTCACACAGGAGAACCCCCAAGCTCTTGTATTTAACATCCTTGGGAGGAGGAGTGAGGGAATCTGTAGGGGATTTTAAGGCACAGACCAGGTTGAGAACCCTCCCTCCTTTGCATCTGGTTTCGCAGATCCCAGAGGGAATACCTTGTCTAGCCCCACCCCATCGCTTTTCAAATTAGGAAGTCCAGGCCCAGAACGGAGGTGACTTGCCCAGGTCAGTAGTGAGTGACTTGTAAGCTATATTTATTGATTATGTATTTCAAAAGAATCTTTTTTTTTTTTTAAAGACTTTATCTATTTACTTGACAGAGAGAGAGAGCACAAACGGGGGGGAGCGTCAGGCAGAGGGAGAGGGTGAGGGAGATACAGGCTCCCTGCTGAGCAATGAACCCATTGCGGGGCTCGATCCCAGGACCCTGGGATCATGATCTGAGCTGAAGGCAGACGCTTAACCAACTGAACCACCCAGGTGCCCAAGGAGAGAGAGAATCTTAAGCAGGCTCCAGGCTCAGGGCGGAGCCGGACGCGGGGCTCGATCTCACAACCCTGAGATCATGACCTGAGCCGGAATCAAGAGTGGGGTGCTTAACCGACTGAGCCACCCAGGCGCCCCTTGATTAGGAAATTTTAAACAAAGCATGACAATGTGATGTTGGCCAGACTGTAGGGAAACACTTCCACACTGATGGTGGAAATAAAGACATAGAGCCTCTGAGGAAGGCAATTTGGTGATGTCTATCAAATTTTCACAGGCACACCTTTTGCCCCTCCATGGGGCTGCCATGGGCCTCTGGACCATCTGCTTTTAGACTTGTTTTATGTGAGAGGCCTTCAGTATTTAAACTCTTGTTAGGTTGGGTTTTCCGGTGTATGAGACACAAAATGAGTCATAACCAATACTCCCAGCCATGCTACTTCAAGGAATTTAGTCTAAAGGTTGTCCAGTGTGTGTGTTATAGCAGTGGAGTGGAACCACCGAAATGTCCATCAAAAAGAAAGTAGTTAAATTCATGATGATCCCTTCATACACCCCCCACAGGGAATGCAGAGAAGTTTTCCACAGGATTGAGGATGCTCTCTATGTGCCAATGTTCAGTGAACTCCGAGATGCTTTGTTAAGTGCCCTGGGTAGGAAATGCTACCATTTGTGTAAAAAGTAAAAAATTAAAAAAAAATACACCCTTGTAAAGATACAATTTCTAGACAGATGTGTAGAAATCGGTAACATTGGATGCCTCTGTGGCTGGGAACTGTGTGGTGGGGGGCTGGGGTGAAAGACTCACCTTTCACCACATGCCCTTTTGGTACCTTCTGGATTTTATGCATGTACCTTTATGTATTCAAAAGTGATAAACGGAATACAAGGATGCAGTACTGGGAAGATGGTACACCCTGAGAATGGGACCCTTCCTTCACACTCACGACTACTAGGATTTCGAGCTGCATCCAGACGCTCAGCTTCCCCAGAACACCAGGGAAGTTGGGAAGCACAGTCCTGCTACCCAAGAGCTGGGTTAAGGTCCTGGAGAGACTGGATTCTAACTTGCTGTGTGCCTTTCGGCTGGTCACTTCCCCTCTCTGAACCTCAGCTGGACCACCTGTCAACCTAAGGGCCTCCCAGATCCCACCCAAGCTCTGCTCTCGCAGGTGGGCCACTACGAGGTTCACCTCACAGCCACTAGGTGGCGTGCTGCCCCTGCTGCTGAGAGATGCTGCAGCTGAGGCCCACCCAGCTTTTAAGAACACTCCAGTCACCTGAGGGAATTTTCACGTCCAAAAGCATTCCCCATCTTGAGAATTGAAGGGTGAGTGATTCAGAGAGATGCAGAATGATGAAACAGAGGGACTGCGGGCTCAGATGGAAGATACAGTCAAGTGGTCCTCAACCAGGATGGTGGGGGCGAGGGGGAGGTTGGCTTAAGAGGGTGGCAAGACCCCAGGCCCCGCTCCAGGTTTCAGACTGTCAGTTCAGGGACATCTTGGTAGGGGCTGGGAGCCTTGAAGGGCATGAGCTGTGGAATCAGGGGTGGGCAAGTCGGTTGACCCATCCAAGCCTGTTTCCCATGTGTAAGATGAGTGTAATAATCATGGTTACTCTATACGGTTGATCTGGCAAATCAAATACTAGGTGTAGTTCTTAGTAATCACTGCCCTTGACACATCGGAGGGGGCAGTGAATGTAGCTGTCATGTGGATAAAGCTGCTTCTACAGGGGACACTTTCTCCTAGGGACTGACGTCCATATCCCAGAGCCCAGATGAGAGGCTTGAGGGCTTCTCAGAGGAAGGAGTACACAGGTTGGAGGCAGCAGTCTTCCAGAACGATTTTGCAGGAGGAACTAATCATTGCTGGGCTCAGCAGGCATTCCCTAGGCATCCAATGTAGACGTTTCCCAGATTTTACTTTTTATGGGGACATGGGAGGAAAGGACTGCATATCTCTGCTTAAAAGCAGTTCTGTTTAAATGTTATAAAATGTAAACGCTATGGAATAAGAAGGGAGGATGACCTTTTTAAGAAGTTTTTGGCCAAAGCCAGCATTGGAAACTGCTGGACATCAGTAGGGCCGTTCATGTGTAATTTTTAGCGACTCTGGGGAAACTGACCTTTTCTCTGCAGCAGAGATAGGCTTTAGCAGGGAGGGGGCAGGCGGGAGGATGTGTCAGGGGATGACTTCTCCTGACTGAAAAGTAACCATGTGGGAGGGGCATCAGTACCTCATGACTCCCTGTCCTGCGCAGCATCTCCCCACGCTGCGTGCCTGAGGAAGGGGCATCATTTTGGCCACACCAAAGGGACTCTTTGCTTACCCCATGAGGTTGTCCCTCCCAGAAGGGGCTCCTTTTCAATTCCATCAAAAGGGCCTCCTTGCTTACTTTAGTCCTCAGAGGGTAGAGTAGAAACTGGTTTTCCTTCTCCAATGGAGAGAGACCCACGGAGCAGAGCGGCAGATCCCAGCCTTTTTTCTCTTTCTTCAGAAGAGTGCTAACACAATGTTCCTGTTAGAATGTAGTTTCCCAGGTCGATTACCGGAAGATTCTCAAGGGGTGGGTCTGGTGAGTTGGTCCTGGCAGGCCTGGGGCTGCCTCAGCATAGTCTAATGAGAAGAATCTTGTGTGAGGGGCCCTGGGGCAGGGGCTGGGGGACAGCACAGAATAATCCCAGAAGCACAGGCTGGGGAGAGCCAGCTGAAGGACCACAGAGGCCCAATCTCAGGGATGCTGGCTGAGCAGATGAAGTAGGCCATTCCAGCCCAAAGCAAAGAGCGGCCCAGTAGCCCAGGCTGAGGGGAATGAAGTAGAGGGGGAATAGCACTGTATCTTCGCTCCAGCTCTGCTCCTTCCCACCTGTGTGACCTTGGGCAAGTCATTCAACCTCCCTGAGTCTTGGCCTCATCTGAAAAATGGGGAGAGTGACTCCTGCCTTGCATGGTGCTGACATCCGGGTCCCTGGGGCAGGCTTCAGAGTGTCTGCCTGTGCTATGGGAACAGGGGATGGGGTGCGCTAAGCCCGTGCCCCACAGAACTCTGCCCATACACACCCTTCCCTTGCCAAGACCCCCCTGGGCCAGCCTGGTCGGGCTTCTCCCTGACGCCTAGTCTCTCAGTTCAGAGCGGCTGAAGGTGCAGACTCAATGACCACCTCCTTGGTTGGAGCCTCAGTTTCCTGATGAGTGAAATGAGGCAGGTTGAGATGCCTTTGGGATTCCTTCCAACTCTGGCCAAATCTGTGCAATGATTAGTCCCATGCTATGCTAACGGGGGCAGAGAAAGGCGAGCCCCGGGCAGGAATTCACAGCCCTGCTGGGGACAGTGTTCAGTGCAGCCTCAGTGACATGGGGCATTGTCTGGAGGCAAGGGTCAGATTTTTGACCGTGAACTGACAGCAAGGAAGGGGACAAGTGCTCTCCACAACCAGAGGCCTTTCGGCTAGAGCCTGGCTCTGCCATTTCCTTTGTATGACCCTGGACACATTATTTCAGCTTTCTACGTGGAGTCTCCTGATTCATAAATGGAGGGGCAGAATCAGGTGGCCCCCGTGGGGGCTTGTTCCGAACCGGAGCTGTCTGTAAGTTTCCCCATGAAGGTCCATCCGGGCCTCACTGTTTCTGGGCTTGGAAGCGAAAGCTCCCACTTCCCAGCTGTTTTAGCTCTGGGATTTTGGACAAGCCCCCTGGTCTAGGTGCAGCGTGGAGCCTTCATCTGCAGGGTGGGCACGATTTTAATTGCTTCACACATTCAGGGAGCAGATGAAGGGGTTAACTGTAATGTGGAGGGCCGGGTTTGGTGGATTACAGTGTCCATTTTAACACCTCAGGGCAGGATGGAGTGAAGGCAGCTGATGTTCTTTTTTTTTTTTTTTAAAGATTTATTTATTTATTTTAGAGAGAGAGAGAGAGAGCACAAGCATGCGGGGGCGGGGAGGGGCAGAGGGAGAGAGAAAATCCTGAAGCAGGCTCCCCGATGAGTGCAGAGCCTGATGCGGGGCTTGCTCCCAGGTCCTGAGATCATGACTCCAGCCAAAATCGGGAGGAGGCTGCTCAACTGACTGAGCCACCTAGGCGCCCCTGATATTCATTTTTGATGCTCCGAGTGGGAGTACTATGACAGCAGTATGGATGGTCCAGGCAGAGCACTGGGCCCAGCACCTGGAGACCCTATTCAATTGCTCATCCCCACTCCCAGCCCAAAGCTGGTCCTGAGGGAGGTGGAGTCCAGGGGGAGGGACTTGGCTTTCCTCAGTTTCCTCAGCTGCTGGTGGTGGAGGAGCCAGGTGGATGTGTGGCACCCTCCACTCCTACCCTCAGCTTACTCCTGGAGGCTTCTGGTCCTCCTCCCTGTCCTCAAGGCAGGGCTCTGGGGCTGCTGCTGTCTCCAGGGGTCTGATTTGTGGCCTGGAAGCTCCTGCGAAGCATGAGGCCAGGGAGAGCCAGGGAGAGCCCATCACAGGGTTTTAAAAATCTTCTCCCCCTGGGCTTTGCTGCAGGCCCTCCTTGGCTTCCCTGGCGGATGGGGGTGGGGGCTGTTGCGGGGGAGAGTAGCTTGTTCTTGGCCCTGGAAGCAGCAGCTGGGCATCCCAGGCCCTCCCAGCTCTTGGAGAGGGGGACTGCTGTGTGCTCCCCCCCGTTCCTCTGTCTAGGTTGTATGGAGAGGGAGCCCCCACCCTTCCAGGGAGCAGGTGCATCCATCAGCCTGCACTTTGCTGCCAGGTTTATTTTCTGGAAACTCTAAATGACATGCATTGTTGCCCTGTTCTGAAACTTCCCCTGGTTCCCTGTTGCCTATGGGCTAATATAGCCACCCCTCCTAGCTTGGTGGAAGCCTCCAAGGTCTTCCATTCTCCTCCTCCCTTTCTTCCTTCCCTCCCTTCCACACTTGCACACCATCTTCTGATGCCTGTGAGGCTTTAGAGAGGTAACCGTGAAGGAGACGGATACAGAGCTACTCTCCTCAGCACCACTCCCTTCCCTTCCCAAGGCAGCCCGGGGCTCTTCCCCTCGTTCTGGATCCTTCTGAGAGCATGCCTTGTCTGAGCCCAGATTGAGCTCCTATCTCTGAAGTGCTGTTGCCACTTGCTACATCCCAGCCTTCCTTCGAGGCTCGGTCAGGACCAGCTCAACCCCTCACCCACTTCCTCCCCAGCCTCGGAGCCCCCTCTGTTTCAGCTGGTGCTCAACTTCACCTTCACCTTCACCCTGAAGCAACCCTTCACCCTGACCTTCAGCTCTTTCTGCAAAGCTCGGTTGGCCATGGGACCACACTTCTAGTTGGGGGGTGGGGGTGGGAATGGGCCTTGTCCAGGTTTGTCCCTGGGGCCCAGGTCCTAGCATTGGAGCAAAGCATGGGGGTTCGCACAGGGCCAAAGTTGGACTCATCTAGGAGTGCAGCCTGCCGCAATGAGGAGCCTGAAGGGTCACTTGGCATTAGGATTCGAGGTGCTTCTTGGCCATCTTCATTTGGAGGGAAGCAGTTAACCTATAAGGGAAATACCAAGGGAGTGTGGCATTAAAGTTCTCATGTGTTCAGCCCAGGCCTCGTGACCTCAGGAGAAGGGGCTGAGTCATAGGAGGGGGCTAGGAGTAAAAACCTGAAGGGATGGTCACTAGGCCCACCACGAAATGTCAGAGCATCAGACAACATGCTCTGAAGTTTCTTCTAGAACACGGTGTGGCACCACATGGGGGGTGCGGGTGGGGACTCTCCTTATTGGGGTGGACCCTGTGGCCTGAGCAGCAGGATGGCCTGCCTCTGAGGCCACTGTTGTAGAAACAGAACAGCCACCCCTGGTCCCCACCTTGAGCGGCTTCAGTCCCAAAGGCAGGTGTCAGGATGACTGGGCCTCATGACGCTTGGTCTGTTGCCCTGGTGTGGGGGTTGGCCCAGGAGCTGAGGAGGTAGATGGTGACCACTCCACCAGTGGCTTAGGTGGCCTGAGACCCCTCAGGACTCCTGGAAGGAGCCAAGAGGGTGATTAAAAAGCTAAGTAACTGCCAAAGGAATGCTGTTTCATGGATTTGGGGGACTTTCCATTTACCCCCAGGCTGCTGGGGGCCTGGGAGACCCCGTTTCATTAGTCAGAGGCACAAAGTTTCAGGTTATCCCCTGATTCTATCCGCTCCTGGGGAGAGGGTGGACAGGGTGGGGTGGAGCTGGGTCTGTCGCTGTTCTCTCTCCCCGGCTGACTGGCCTCCCTCCCTGCTCCCAGCAGCCTCAGCAGTGCCCTACTTAGACCCCAGGGAGGGGTCTGCCCATCTGTTCACATGATGGGCTGGAGGGGGTGGGGTGGCAGCAGATTCATGTCGAGCGTGTGGTGCCAAATCTGGAAGATTAATCCCAAACCGCTCAGGTCTTGGGAACAACGGAGTGGATTCCCTGCAGCCTGATGTCACCCCCACAACCAGCTGCTTCCTCCCGGGGCCAGGAAGGGCTGTGCTCAGGCTTACTCTGCCTCCCAGGGGCTGCTGAAGCAGCAACTGGGTGCCCAGTCGCCTGGGAGGGGAACAGCGGGAAGGTGACAAAACAAAGCGGCACAACTAGCCAGGGGGTGTGGTGGCTGGGCGTGGAAGGTGGGGACACAGTCTTGGGGTCAAACCCTGGTTCTGCAACTTCCTGCTTGGTTGAGTGACCTTAGGCAAGTGATGTGACCGCCCTTGCCTCCTCTCCTCACCCCCGTGATGGAGACGGTTATGTCTCCTTCCCCCTGGGTTGTGATGCAGCTCTGGTAACGCACCTAGCCCAGCTCCTGACACACGCTTAGTAAATAGTCTTTGCTCCACCCACCTCAGCCCCAACTGACCTAAGGGCCCTGGAAATCTGGCAGTTTCCTGTGGCGGATCTCAACTCTCAGGGAGCCTGATGGCCCCAGTGACTGGCCTCCCCTCAGGGTCAGACGCATCGCCCGAGAGAGGGGCTGAGTCTGAGCTGGGAAGCGGGCAGGAAGGGCAGTGCTCAGCTCAGGAGCTGGGGCTGGGGGTAGACTTGGTTGAGTGGCGCGGAAGGAAGAAGCCCCAAAAAAGGTGGTGGGGGGAAGGGGGTGAAGGCTGAACCAGGTGAGGAGGCACCCGCTATTTCCAGCAAGTTCAAATCCCCAGCCCAGGTCAATGACATCTGGGGACTCAAGAACTGTGCTAATGTGACTGGAGCCCAGCGACCTGTGAGCTTTGATTAAACAGACGATCTTAGAGCACAAATAAAAGGAAGGGGTAAGTGGCTGGAGCCAGTAACAGTTCCCCAAGAACATGCCATAATAAATGTCACCCTGAATTAAGGTCCTCTATTTTGTCCTGTCCTCTTTGATATTTTCATCAGAGGCTTGAATAATGGCACCAGAGGCTGGATTATCAAATCTGTGGGTGACATGGAGCTGGCAGAGGGTGGGTATAGATTTTATAGTGGAGCCTGGCTTCAACACCTGGAATGCCATCAAAAGCCCGGGACAAACCAGATACGATCTAGGAGTGCTAAGTCAGTGAGATCGTGCACTGACGTTAAAAAGAGCAACCGCTCAGCTTTGCGCAGGAGAGGACTGCCTCGCAAGGTACGTCACAGGCACTGACTTTTTCTCTTACCTGGAATTTGCTACCAGAATGCCCGGTCAAGCTTGGGGGAAGAACGCTGTGTCCCGTCCCTCAACCTGGCCAAGTGGGGCAGTGGGCTCCCGGGAATCCTTCCTACAAATTCCACGACACGGGAAGATGGCATCTGCTTCCCAGGTTGGGTGTCTACTTCAGAAACGAGGGTGCTGCTCCACCCTCTACCTGTTTGAACAAGGGTAAAGTATACTGGGGGGCAGTGGCGGGGCTCGCTGGCGGCTGTCTGCACTCTCGCCACCTGGCATGGTCAGGATGTGTGAGTGTCCTGTGGGTCAAGTAGACACTGGAAGATGGTGGGGCCACCTTTGCATTTTTACAGCTTTCCAAGAGCACTAGCTGTGGGGCCAGAGTAAGCTGTGAGTGGACCTTCCCCACCAAGGGCTGGAGCTGTGGGGGCACTGGGTTGCCCCTCTGGGGTTCAGGGCAGTGAAGAGTCTCCTGTACAGCTTCCAAAAACCCCACACAGGGCCCTGGAGAGCCGGCACTTGGAGCCAAGGCACAGAGAGGTCTTTGCTCCTCTTTTCAACCCTCTTCGGCAGCCCGACTGTGGAATAGCTAGAAATAGGGGGTGGGGGAGAAGAGCAGGACTACCCACCTCTCGAAGTCCCTCTGGAGCAGGGAGAATATTAGCATTAAAATGGACTTGAGGGGTGCCTGGGTGGCTCAGTTGGTTAAGCGACGGCCTTCGGCTCAGGTCATGATCCTGGAGTCCGGGGCTCGAGTCCTGCATCGGGCTCCCTGCTTGGCAGGGAGTCTGCTTCTCCCTCTGACCCTCCCCCCTCTCATGTGCTCTCTCTCTCTCATTCTCTCTCTCAAATAAATAAATGAAATCTTTAAAAAAATAAAAAATAAAAAATAAAATGGACTTGAGATTAAAAGTTTTCAACCGAACTAGACAGACTGGACTTCCTTAGACCAAGAGGGACCACGAAGCTTTGGGACTGGCCCCAGCTGTTATTTAAGAGACAGGAATGGGGGCCTCAACCTAGTGTTGCTAAGGGCCATGAAGGGAGGGAAAACAAAGCCATTTCTTCCTTGTGGCCTACCAGGTTCACACTGTGCAATAATCCTGTCAGAGGAGCCTGGGAGCCATGGAAAAGCTCGCTCCAGCAGCACCACCTCCCACCTTCTGTGACAAGAGGTACTGATGTCAGGGGCCCCAGGGATTGCTTGATGTCACGGTGACAAGTAAGCTCTTCATCTCTTCCTTCTGCCATCTTCACTGTGTCCACGACGTCTTTTCTCGTGGTCACAAGACAGCTGCCACTGTTCCAGGCATCACTCATAGACCTGACAATGTCCAGTCAAAGTAGACTGGCATTTGCTCCACAGTGATTTCTTTTAGGAGGAGGAAAGCCCTTCTACCCCAGCAGACTTCCCTGAAGAGCCCATTAACCAAATGGAACACACTCATACCTAATCCGATCTTTGGAAAGATGTGGAGGTCACCATGACTGGCTTAGTCTCTTGAAATTGGGAGAGAGTGAGCACCTGAGGAATGTCAGTCCTCTGCCACCAAGGCAGAAGGGCTCAGGGATGATTTTTGATTCGGTAACCAACTGTGTCTGCCACAGTGCTTCACACAACAAACTCCAGGGCAGGTTTGGTGGACTGCAAGCTCTGCGTGAGCCTGTAAGTCAGACACACTCTCAGGCTGCATTAATAAGAGAATAGCATCCAGAGCAAGGGAGGGAATGGTCGCTGTGTCTCTGTGCTGGCTGGACCACAGATAGTACGCCAAGCCCTAGGGGAAGAAGTAAGCTGAAGCTCTTACAGAGCAGGGAGTTGGATGGGTGAGTGGGTGGGGTCTAGTTGCACTGTCTTGGGAAGTAGGGTTGAAAGAAGAGGGCGTTTAACCCGGAGAAGGGAGGGGCACCTTTCCATGTGGGGAGCCATCCTGAATCCTTTAGCAAGATGCACACAACAGAGAGAATTACTTCATGTGGTTCCGGAGGGCACAGCCAGACCCAGAAGCAGTTCTTGTCTCAATAGAAGGAAGACATTTATGGTCATTAGAGCCGCTGTTCAATGAATGACGGGGCTGCCTCAGAGGGTGAGGGTCCTGTAAATGGAGGCTGTATGACCTGCTGGGAAGCCATTGAGGTGATTCTTGCTTTGGGAGGGAGGCTGGATTATATGCCATTTAGGCACGGAGGTGCAGGAGAAAGGGCCTGAGTTTAAGAGTCAGAAGGTCCTGGATGGGCTTTGCCACTTACTAGCTGTGTAACCTTGGCTAAATCACTTAACCTCTCCGAGTCTCGCCTTTTTCATCTACCTGCCTCACAGGGTGGTTGTAAGATCTGTAAAGCTGTGGCACATAGTAAATGCTCGAGAATGAATGGACCCTTAATTCTCTGGTGTCTCCTTTACCTTTGGAGAGAAGCTGGCAGGGATACCAGCTGTAAATACCCCCGCTAGCCAAAAGTGTCCTTTTTCTGCCCTGGATGAGGCAGAAAGAGAGTTTTTACCACAAAGGCAAGGACAGAGCACACGAACGCCCAGGCCAGACCTTCTGCCCCAGCAGGGCCTGTGGTCTCCCCAGGCGGACCTGTGCACTCTGGAAGGATAGCGCCTCTCCAACCCCGACGATGGATCCAAAGCAAGCCCAGGGATGCGGGCCTTCTTCCTGCCACTCTGAGCAGATAGTCAGACCAGAATATTCTGTAGCTGGGGTTGACCCGGTCCTGTGCTCCCTCTTTAGGGAACAAGAGCTGTGGAAGAGTGTTGTTTGGGGGATTTGGCCTGGGTCGAAGGCACCACTTTTCCCCAGGAACCTTTGGACCTTCCATCTGAAGGGCAGGGGTTGTTGACTGGACATTCTGCTTCCCTTCGTCCCAAGTCTAGGGCTCTGGGCAGAGTTTGCCCAGGACACATGGTGAAGTGGGGAAAGTGTTCATGACCCCTTGTCTCCTTCTGCTAGTGGGTTCTGTGAGCCATGTCCATCTGGGGGCTCCCTGACCCATGGGAACAGCATGGCAAGCGGTGTGGGATGCGCAGCTGGGACTGAGCACCAGCCCTGGCCCGGCACGTCTGTGGCCAAGGAAATGCCCCAGTGGTTGGCGTGGCTCTCAGATACGGAGGTCACCGTGAAACAGTCCCAGCTTTCAGGACCTCTTTCTAGCTTCAGTTCTGACAGCTGTAAAATGGGGATGTTAACCCTCACCTAAATCACAGAGTTTTCCAACGATCAGATGAAAGAACGAAGTGAGAGAGCTTTGTCAATAGAAAATGCTGTCACGTGGGTTCTTGGGGGTTCATGGCCAGAGAAAATCATTAAGGTCAATTCTGTCACAGCCCCTGGCCTAAGGGGGTGGCACCACACACAGAAAGCCCTCCCCTGCCACTGGGAGACTGAGGGACAGGGGTCTCCTGATGTTTGTCCAGATGTACAAGTGGGAAATTTCCAGCATCAGAATGACTCAACCTCAGAGATTAGCAGCTTTCATCTGGGCCCCTACTGTGTGTGCGTGTATGTGTGTGTGTGTGTGTGTGTGTGTAGGGGAGTGGAAAGTGAGCCTCCTTGGATACTAATCCTGGCTACGTCGTTATCTTGCCTCACGACCTTGAGCATCTCACTTCCTCTCTGTGAGCCAAAATCTCTTCCTCTGAAAAAGAGGAGCTGGGCCAAGGATCTCAGGGAGTGTGTGTGTGTGTGTGTGTCTTTGCAATCTTCCAAAGGTGGTGGCAGTGCCCAAGGCTGCATTCCAGCATCACTGTCACCTGGGCAAGGGGAGGGGACTGCGTCCTCTGTAGACTGCTCCTTCCGGGGCTCCCAGGGAAATGGCGTCTCTCAGCCTTCAAACCGGAACCCAGCTCTGGGAGTCAGAGGGGGCCCCCACTTCATGCTTCTCAGTGGAGATGGCCAGAGGTGCCCTGGGTGGGGAGGCTGGTATGGCCAACATGGGCAGTTGTCTGTCCTACAGAATTCTTCCCCGGGCACTGGCTTCCTGAGATTAGTTGTGGGGATGCTGGGGGGCTTGGGGGGGCGGTTAATGCTGAGCCTGTGGAAAGAGCTAAATGGTCTTCGGTGGGAGTTGGCAGAACCTCAGGTGGGACAGGATTTCTTAGCTCCATTGGCATCTGCCATCTTTGGAGGGTGACATTTTTAGATTCATAGTATCCCCTCGCACCAAGGTTCTGAATGAGAAACGACGCGTCCTGAACAGCTCTGTGAAAGCACACAGTGAGGTGGGTGAGAGCACATTGCTTGGGGGCCATCGGTTCTGGGCTCAGATCCCAGCTCTGCCATGGATCCACGGCTTGATCTTGGCAAGTGAGCTGCTCTGAGCCTTGGTTTGAGCGGACACATGATTGAGAATAACATATGTATTTTGCAAAGGTCATGGTCCTCAGTTATAGAAGGACTTATAAGCTAAACTCCTTTTAGAATTTACTGTGGGGGAAGGACCAGCCTCTCGATCGGCATGTCCCAAAGCATGCTCTATGGAACACGGGCTGTGTGGAGATGTCATGCAGAGGGTCTGGTGCTGCAAACGAGTTGGGGCAAGGCTAGGTTAAGCACAGGTAAACAGCTGTGTTTGCTGCAGGGCTTTTCCTAACCTTTACTAAGCCGAGATGGCTCAGGAAGCTCCATGAGTGAGTGATATGTGCCGCGTTTCCCCAGATTCGTTTGCCCGTGGACCCCTTTCCCACAAGGCATACCACAGGACACATTTGGGAAGAGCTGTCATCGCATGCCTCTTTCTCTCTGGGCTCCCAGGAAGATTCTGTCTCTATGTGAAGCTTACACAGAGTAACCACATCAGCGGGGTTCTGATATATTTATACCCCACATCCACTCTGCGGTGCTGGTTTTCTATTTTTGTTTTGCTGTACATATATTTTTTAGTGCAGGATGCCTCTAATGCTGTGTGAAAGTGAGGAGGGGGGGATGGCATCCTGCGGAGATAAAGAGCCCATGGTAGTTCTCCAGACAGTTCTGAGTCCTTAGGAGCTGGGGGCGGGGGGCTGCGGTGCATTTCATCACTGCCATCATTCTGATCACGATCCTCAGAAGACTGGGGTGAATGTAGCCCCTTGGGGATTCCTTCAAGTTCTGATTATTTTGCCCCCCGCGAGGAAGAAAGGAGGGCAGTTGTCAGCATATTTATGTCCTGCAAGAGCTGCTTAAGAAAGTAAAAGCAACCTTGCGCTGGTCCCTGCTGACCTCAGAAATGACATCATTTCTACTGTTGCATTTAGCTTTGTTAAGAAAGACAGAGACAGCTGGGTCACGGGCAGGAAGCCTGGCTTTGGATGAGGTGGTCTTAGGTATGGGTGAGCCAACAGGAACTAACATCCAGTTCTGCCATAGCCACCCTCAGAGCCATGGGCCAATGAGGAGCTCATCCCAGGAACAGCCTGCAGGTGTGAGGAGCGCTGTCCCATGAAGACTGGCTGGGTCCTGCCTCCTGGGAGAGGGGTGCAGGCACCACCACCTCTTTCTTTGAACTCTGAACCCCCAATAAATAGGTCTCTCCCTGTATATTTCAAGTGATCCAAGTGGGTAGATGGGGGGACTTGAAAAAATTGCCCCTATCCAACCCTCCCCCTTTATTTCCCTGGAGCATTTCGACCTGTAGGGAGCAAACCATTAGTGGACAGAGAAATCAATTTAGTGGGTTGTGACCAGCATTTTATAACATGAACTAGAATAGAAAGTATTAGAATGTGTTGGCTATAGTAGGGGTTAAGTATTATTTCATGAAAGATAGGTGGGCAGAAAGGCAGGCAGATAGATAGAAATGGGGTTGCAGTGGACAAGGTGTTACTGTGCGATGTCCTCAGTGACATCTGGAAGCCTCTGGCACCGGCTGGGAGGGTGCATCTGCTCCCCGGGTCTGTTCTGGGATCTGGGGTCCAGTCCCAACCGAGTTATCCCTCCACACCCAGAGAGAAATATACCTGGAAGACAGGAGCTTGTGATGTGTCTTCCTTTGAAAAAGACATTTTTGTGTCCATCAGACCATTGAGCCCGGGGGGAACGGGTGGATCCCCACTCTGGCAGATAGGGAGGGGTCACTGTCAGCTGAGGTGCATCCAGCCAGACTCTAGGCCATGTGAGGAGGGGGAACACTGGATTTGGAATTCTCAGTTCTGGTTCTAATCCTGGGTCTGCCATTCACTCCTGTGTGACTCACAGCAAGTGACTTGCCCTCTCTGGGCTTCAGTGTACTCATGTACAAGGGGAGGACTGGACCAGGTGATTTCTCTTCTAAGGTCTTCTGTTGCTCTCATAGTCGTTCCAGGATGACACTGAGAAAATCTGGATCTTGGAGGAAATTACAAAAGGGATGCCAGTGTTGCCCCGGGGTTTCTTCCTAAGGCCCCTGAAGCAAAGGGTTTGGTCAGCCCGGTGTGTCTGTGGACCTCGCTCCTTGGCAGTGCCAAGGGTATACGATACAGAGGCAGCTGAGCCTGAGCCTGGTCTCCATGGACAGCATTTATTAGACGCCATTCTCAGTGTGAAGACAGATAGGCAAGAGGGGCGGAAGGGAGGCCGTGGCAGCCGTAGCCTTTGGGGTCTAGGGGCTGCCCGGGGTGGGGTGTGGGCATGGGGGCATGTCACCCACATGTATTGCATATTCTGTGGCAGTGTGCCCAGGCATAAGGCATTGGGGAAGCAGAAAGGCTGCCTGCAGCGGGAGGGCGGGAGGCAACGCCGGCCTTCCAGTTCCCGGAAAGACCCAGCTGGAGACGGAGCAGTCTGCCATGCTCTGCTGAGGACCGTCTGGCCTCCTTCCTCACCATCTCCCTGCGACTTTGGTTGTGGCTCCCTCGGGACTGACAGGACAGGACCCCTCGAGGGCAGGGTCACACACAGGACAGAGGCAGCCAGCACCCCACACATAACACAGAGGGCGCCCCTGGGTCCCGGGCCCTCTTCTCCTCCACACTGAGACAGGACTCACACACCGGCCAGACTTCTTCTCTCTCAGCGGTTCCCAGAGGCTGGAGCACGTGGCTGGGGTGTGGCCGAGGCCAAGCCCCCTGGGGCTCCCCCACTCCAGCCATCTTTGGCTGACCTTGCTCAGCAGTGGTAGAGAGCTGACAGGGGCACAAGGCGGGAGGGCAGTTTTGGGTGGGGAGGGGCCCCCTGCCCACCCCTCGAGGCTGCCCTGAGACCCGGGACCAGCTCCAGCTGTGGGCCCAACCGTGGAGTCGAGGGCCTCACCTCCCTCTGCTGTTCCGCACCTGGGTTTCTGGTTGCAGGTGGGGTGGGCGGTGGGCCCACCGGGTCCAAACTCTCTGCCTGGGAGGGGCGTTCCTTGCTGCAGCGTTAATTTACCTCTAGCTACCTGGGACACAGGCACCAAGGCTGGCTGCGCAGCCAGGGATAATGTCCCAGGAGGACATGCCTGACACTTGTCTAGCTCATTCTGCCCCATTCCCCCACCCCTAGAGCCTCCGCTCCTGGCCTTTCTTCCATGAGCCTCAGCCCTGCTTCCCGGTCTGTAAGCAGGCAGTCCGGGGACTGAGGGCTCCTACCCTGCCTCAGGGGCCCATGCAGAAGGCCTGCCTCCCGGCCAAGCGGCATAGAGGCTGAGCCCCGACACGGCTCCGTCCTGGAGTCTGCTTCTGGTTTAAGCCCCGGGGGCTCACACAACGCCTGGGCGTGCAGGGCAGGAGCCTCGCTTTCAACAGTGGGCAGAGGAGTCCGAAGGAAAGGGCGCTGAGGCTCAGCACAAGCAGCCTGGGTTCTTGTCCCCCTGGGCCTTTTGCCATCTGTGTCACCCTGGGCAAGTCACGTCGCCGTTCCGGGTGTCCATGTCATCTGTAAAATGGGGATGAGAACTCCTGCCCTGGTGACCTAACCGGGGCGTTGTGAGAATCACATGAATGAGTAGTCAGGACAGGGTTTTGGGAGGCTGAAACTCATTCCACAGATTTAAGAGTTGGTCATTGTCAGCAGCGGCCGGGGATGGCAAGTATGAAGTGTTCTGTTTGATTCTAAGGGCAGTGTCTGAGGCTGGACTTCTCTCGCCCTGATGTGGCTGGAGACCAGTGAACTCCCATCGACCACCCTGCAGACTTGGGGCGGGGCGCTGTCTTCCCATCCCTTCCCTGTCCCTCCCGCAGCCTGCCTGTCCTTGCTTCAGTCTGCCTGCCTTCTGGGGACTAGCTCTGGGGACTGCTGGGTTTCCACTTTCTCCATAACTGCAAAGCCATGCAAAACAACACAAAAGGTAGTAGGAGGTTGGGAGACACAGCTGGGGATGAGGAAGGGGAGTGGGGCTGAGTGGGGGTGACCTGAACAAAGACACCCTGGCTTTTGGAGCCTCGGGAAGGTGGGAGACCTGGCAGGACAGAGGTATAAATAGAGATGCAAACTTACACGGAACACAAAGTTCCCTCCGGACGGAGGAGAGGGTAGAGGGGGGGTGGTCTGGGTACCAGCAGGGCCTCTGAGAACTGGGGAGCTCCTTAGATTTCCAGAGGGATGAGAGGCTCCCAGCTTCTGCCTTCCCTCCCCCACCCCCACCCCCCAAATTTCACATTTCTCGGAATTTGCAGGGCGCCGATGTCCTGAGACATCCTCAGAGCCCGGGCTCCTGCCGGCTGGTGCGCGAGCAGGCACAGTTGGAGATGGGGGGGCCGGGGGAAGGTGGTGAGGGATGTGGGGGGAGCCCCACGGGGCCTCTCGCCGACCCCTACTGCTCCCCCCACCCCGGCAGGAGCCCCCCCCGCCCCGGCCCCCCTGCACTCGCAGGCGCTCCAGGCCCCGGCGGGGGCGTTCACACGGAGCTCCTGCGCTTCATGAGGCCGCGGAAGGTGGACAGGCTGTGCAGGCCCGTGGACACGGAGCTGATGGCGGAGCGCTGCGCCCCACTGCACAGGCAGCGGTGCGAGGGCGTGTCGCTGTAGCGGCCGCCCCCTCCCGGCGACGAGTGGCTCTGCTCGACGCACGTGTCGGACGTGGAGAGGTCCCGCGGGATGATCATGGGGATGGAGTACTGCAGCTTCTCGCGGCTCTTGTACCAGAGGCACGAGCACATGGACTGGAAGTGCAGCACCTCGGCGTAGACGTTGCGGAAGCCGCCGCCGCCGCCCGCCGCCGCCGGGGACGAGCCGGTGTCCGTGGTGTGCGCGCTGCCGCCCGCGCCGCCGCCCGCGCCGCCCGCGCCGCCCCCGCCCGCCTGCCCGTTGCGCGTGAGCAGCGCGCGGTGCTCGGCGTCGCGCTTCTCGTCCTCGGCGTTCATGGTCATGAAGCGCAGCACCACGAGGTTGAGGAAGGCGCCGATGACCGTGAGGCCCGTGAGGATGTACACGAAGCTGAAGGCCACGTACTGCGGCTGCGTCTGCAGCGCCTGGTCCTTCTGCAGCGCCACGTAGTCGCCGAAGCCGATGGTGGTGAGCGTGATGAAGCAGTAGTAGTAGGCCTGGAAGAAGGTCCAGTGCTCGTAGTAGGAGAAGGCGGCGGCGCCGATGCACAGCGTGCTGATGCACGAGAAGAAGCCGATGAGCACCATGTTGGCCATGGACACGTCGGCGCGCCGCATGCCCAGGCCCCTCTTGGCGCGGTGCAGCAGGTACTTCACGAAGGTGTTGATGCGCTCGCCCAGGCTCTGGAACATGACGAGCGTGAGCGGGATGCCCAGCAGCGCGTAGAACATGCAGAACACCTTGCCGCCATCCGTGCTGGGTGCCGCGTGGCCGTAGCCTGGGGGAGAGCGGGGGAAGAGGAGAGAAAGCACTGCGCTGTGGGGCTGCTCTTCCAGAAACCCTGCCCCCTTCCCCGGGGCCTCTGCCCTCCACCTCCCCGACTTTGCAGATTCGGGCTTCTCCTTCCAGCAGAAGAGAGGACAACACGCACTTATGGGCGCATCCTTGACCCCGTACACTGTGCCAGTTCCTTGTTGATGCTCTTGGTTGAGTCCGTAGGGTAGGTAGGAAGGAAGGAGGAAACAGGGAGGGTTAAGTGACTTTTCCAAGGTCCCACCCTTTGGAAGTAGAGCAGCCTGCGTCTGAACTACAGTCTGGTTTCAAAGACCTCACTTTTCTAAATCCAGAGTGGGAGCTGACACATAGAATTGAGGGAGGCAGCAGGGATAGGGTGAAGGGTGCTGGCAGGTCATTTGGGAGACCTGGCTTCTAGCGCAGTGTCTGTGGGCTTTGGACCTGTTCCTCGTCCTCTCTGGGCCTCAGTTTCCTTGACTGTAATGGGTGGAGGTTGCACATCCCATGATTCAGTGTGGAGGGAGGGAAACTGAGGCATGGATGGCTCCTTGATGATTTCCCTGCTGCCAGCCAAAGCTTATGAGAGGTAGTTGGCAACCAGGGCCCACCAGTTTCCCTGAGGCAGCTGGCCGACCAGTGTCAGGGGAGAAAGGGGACATTGCCTCTCTGTTAGCTGGATGAATGATGCTCCAGGATCTTCATCGGCCACCAGTCTGGAGCCCTGGGGTCATTCTCTGTGCCTGGCCCTGAAGTAGGGTCTGTCCTCATGGAGAGGTGGCATTGCCCTTGTTAAAGCAGGGACCCTGCCTGTCCTTCCAGGTATTACTGTCACCAGCCAGACAAACCCAACCCCTCTCTCCTTCACACTGCCCCCAGCCCTCACTGAGCCAGGAGCCATGCAGAGGCAAAGCCTCCCTCTGAGCCAACCATCAAATGGCCTTAAGTCAGGAGTTGTGCCTGGAGACCTGAAGGGGAAAAGACCCTGGATGGGAACTCAGAAGCCCTAAGCACAAGTTCTGGCCCTGTCACTAGTGGCTGTGTGACCTTGGGCAAATTACTCACCCTATCTGAGCATGTTTCCTCATTTGTAAAATGAGGTCTGCTGGTCCTGGACCTGCTTTTTTCACTGGGCTGTTACGATATTTATTACTTTTATTAATAGGATTATTATAACAAAATAATGCTGGTTGGCAGGATTTCCAATTTTTCCTCCTCTCTAAGCCTTATCAAAAATGTAACCAGATGCTGCTTCTTCCATGCAGTTGTCCAGGATTCCTCACTGGAAGTGATCTTCTCTGCTTTGAGTGGCACTGAGAATGTTTAGCTTTGAACTCCAGGGCCAATTTTACCACCATCCCTGCTCTGTCCCCTCGGTTCCCCAACTACATATGTACAGCTAAACACTGTAAACGCTGGGGGTAGCGGGGTGGGCACTGCTCTACCTTGTCATGCTCCTCGCAAGCTTCCCCTCCACATTGCCAGCCATGCCCGTGGAGTAGGCCCAAAACATGTGGATGGCAAGGTAGGGTACCATGTGCTTTGATGTCTGATCTGAATTCCCATCCTGACTCTGCCGTGGACAGTTTTTTGTTTTGTTTTGTTTTTAAAAGCCTCTGTGAGCCTTAGTTTCCACATGTGTAAAATGGGGCTAATAAGTAGAACCTGTCTCCCAGGCCTTTTTGGGAGAAATGAATGAGATAATGTGTATGATGCACTTAGCCTAGAGTCTGGTACATATCAAATGGTCAATACTGGCTCACGATGATAAGCAATGAATGAAGGGCCAGATTTCCCTCACATTTCCAGGCTGGGGGGCAGCTCAGTTCCAGTCAAGCTGGTATCTCTAGAAGCCCAAGGCCATTTGAATCTGAAACCTCAGGCAGACCTGGGGACAGCTGCCTGAATTGTGTGAGGCTGTGGACTCCCCTGCTCCCCACCAGGGCACCGAGCTGGTTGACTGTGTCACTCCGTGCCAGGGGCCTGGCTAGCTGAGCTGTTGAGCCGCCAGGCCTGGCCTGTCCGCATCCCAGCAGGGTGAGAACAGATCGTGCCCGCCAGCTCGGCCACGGCAGCCAGACCACAACTCACCTCGACAGCTGGGCAGGCCCCGAGCCAGAGCTGCTTCTCATCCTGTCCTTCTCTGTCCCCCGGGGCCGGGGCTGGCGCTGCATTGGTGGGGGAGGGCGCGGCACTGTGGATGGGGCTGGACAGGGATTGGGGAGCATGGGCCCAGTGCCGGCTTGACCACATGCTGCCTGTGTGACCTTGGGCAAATCCATTCCCCTCTCTGGACCTCTTTTGCCTTGTCCGCACTCTGGGGGTGGGTTGAGCTACAGCTGTTAATACCCGGCCTGGTTGCCCGGCAGAGCGCCGTCAGGGGGAAAGGAGAGACTGGAAGTACAGGTACTTCAGAACCTGTGGCGTTTGTGATGAAGCAGTGGTGATGGAATCTCATAGGGAAAAGGCCTCCTGAGAGTGTGGTCTGGGGGTAAGGCAGCCTCTGTGGGGTCAGCGAGAAGGACCCCCTCTCGCTGCCACCACCACCTCGCCCTGTGCTCACTCAGAGGCTCCGACTTCTCTGGGACCCATGGGCCTTTAGGAAAACCCAGTGTCTGCGGGCCTGGCAGCACTGTGGCTGCCCACAAGGTCCCCCAGCTGCGGAGAGGCCCTCTCTGGTCTCAATACTGCCCATGTCCCCGCAGACACGAGGCCACCTTCTTCCCCTGGGCCTGTCGGCACACTGCGACCTCCCTGCCTCGCGGGCTTCGATCCTGAGTGCCCTTGTGTGTTCCCAGCTCCCAGCCAGAAGGGACAACTCCTTCCCCTGCCTGCCCCCTGCTGAGGTGCAAAGCGGTGGCACGTCCGGGCTCACCCAAAGGCTCTTATCAAGCCAGAGCCTTGTGCCCCGCTCTGTCCACCGTCCTGTCCAGGGTGGCCCCAGGCTGGATGTGCCTCATCCTTGGGGTCAGATGCTCCCCCCGACCCTAGGCCCACCCTCCCTCGCTCCCTCCCATAGGCTGAGGCTTAAGGTCTTATCCTTCAGATACATTTTAAACTTTAATCCTGAAAAACTTCCACAAGGCCATTATTATGACTATCTCTGTTTTATAGCTGAAAAAGGCTGGAGAGGCCTTGTGAGTTGGCCAAGGCCTCTAGGACTTTCTGACTCATCTGTCATGCCGATGCCTCCGAGCCAATTCATCACCCGGGAACAGTGACCAGGATGGGAAACTGAGGCCCTGAGAGGTGAGCCTTCCACTTGGAGTCTCATCCTTGGGCACGGCCCTGAGCCGGCTGTGGAACAAGTGGCAACAGGAGCACGATGCCCGGGGAACCAGATGCTTCTGCAAGTACCTGGCCCCGGGTCAGCATGCTCCTGTCCCTTCATCTGTTCTCTTGTCACTGGGTGAAAGGGCAAGGGAGCTATGAGGACCTGCTGACGTGGGCGCCCAGCTGGGAGGTGTGCCAGCTGGGGTGGAGCCAGTCCCGGGGGGCCCCGAAACTTCTGGGAAGTAACTGGGAATTTGGCAAGGCCTGTCTGCCGTCCAGAAGGCCCGCCGCCTGCCTGGGCCTTGCCCACACCGGGCGTGGGTTTACGAGAGAGGGGGCAAAAGGTAGTCCCCACCTTCTCCTTGCTGTCCAGCTCTGCGAGTCTTTGGGCGAGGGGCTCCATCTGTCCTTGTGTGTCACTGACACACACGGAAGCTGGCGCTCTGGTCCGAGGACCCTCCCTCCCAGGACCTGATGGACTGACCAGCCAGAACTCATGGCCTGACCATGAGACTCTAGCCACTGCCTCTCAGAGCCCTGGCTGGGGCTGTCACCGCCCCTCATCTCCCAGCCTCCCTTCCTGAATCCACCAGACGTACGAGTTCTCAGAGTCAGGAAAGTGCTTCGTGATCCTATGATCCAGTCCTTCTGTTGTACAGATGAGGAGATAGAGGTCCAGAGAAGGAAAGTGAGCTGCTCGAGGTCACACAGCCAG
This sequence comes from Mirounga angustirostris, assembly GCF_029215605.1. NCBI lineage: Eukaryota > Metazoa > Chordata > Mammalia > Carnivora > Phocidae > Mirounga > Mirounga angustirostris. The sequence continues at coordinate 21,073,430 of NW_026991718.1, read as the reverse complement.
TGAATGGCAGAGCCAGGACTATACTCCACACTCAATGCTCTGTCCTCTGCCCTGTGGCTCAGTGTGACCAAGGTTGACTTGTTCATTCAACAAGGGCCCAGCAGCACCCACTTGCGAGCAGCTCAGCTAAGAGATGGCCCTGGAACCTGGCCAGAGGCATGGAATTCACCTGAGGAAGCCAGGTGGCTGGCCATATCAATTAATTGTGTGGTCAGACATAAATATTAATTATGGATATTTGGGGCAACAGGAAAAATGAGAGGTGGGACAGGAAGCCCTGGGCCTCAGTTTTTCTGTTTTCCTCCTGATATCACCAAGGAGCTCAGAAACTGGCCAAAGCTGTCTTCCAGGCAGATGCAGAGGGTTAGGGCATCTAGTGGCTCCCCCCCAACCCCTGCTCCTTACTGGATTTTCTCTCTCGGTGGCCTATATCCTTCTAGTCAAAGCACAAATAGCCAATCTGAACCCTTGGTGATGGCCTTGGCTGGACTGGGCTCAGCTGCCTGTTCCCCACTGCCTTCATGTGTTCCCCCAGTCTGAGTGCCTGACCTCCTACCCCTGGCTTGGTTGGCTACAAAGCCAGAACTCTGGCCACAGCCTTGGGTGGAGAAAAAAGCATGGGGCTATGGAGGCAGGAGATCTGGCGGTCTGGCTTGGCTCTGGCCATAACCACTTTTGTGTCTTGAGCAAGTCCTTTTCCCTCCCTGGGCCTCGATCTTCCTCCTCTATGACTTGTGGGATAGGGCAAGATAAAAGGTTTCCATTATCTTCCCTGCTATGGATACCTCTTAATGACTTTTTTTCTATTAACCCACCCATTAGTAGAGTCTAAATTTTGAAAGACGTTATTTATGAAATACAAGGTGTTGATCAGTGCGGGGAACTGCTGCATAGAACAGAACAGGCACTGGATAGATCGTTGTGAAAGCAAGAATTCATTCTTTCCCCTCATCAAAATGAATTAAGAGCAGCCCTGCCAATCAGAACTTCTGATTAGTATGGGCTAACTGATTCTAGAGACTGAATTAAGTTACCGTTATGCTTTTGAAATACTGAAAATAGGTTATTTCTATTTTCTACAGGGGATCTTGGCAGGTTGGTGGTGCCCATGACTGCCCACAGCCTGCGAGGAACTCATCTTCAGGGACCTCGGTTTCCTCATCTGTAAGATGGGACCCATGATCCACGGACCTCATAGAGTTGCTGTGGGCATTTTGAGGCTTTGGCAGACTTAGGATGCTTGGGGCATTGGCATCAATGAATATTAATTATGAGTATGAATATTTGGGGGGAACATCAAGGTTAGATTGTCTTTAAAGTTCCTTTTGGCACCAGCAGTTTGATTCGTGTTTCCCCAAGTTAACTTCCTGGAACACCAGTTCCAGGACTGCTCATAACTGTTGGATGCGAAGAGGGTTGCTTGGTTCGATTAAATGAGATGAATGCTGAATTTAACAGGACTTGTCATCACTGGATTTCAGTGTAGATTTTATCAGCTCCCCACACGGGCTAAGGTGTGAAGCGGGTCAAGTTGGGGGAATGTGCTAAGTGTTCCCGCTTATTTGGCCTTAGAGCGCTTTCCTTACAGTGCGTGTTGTCGGACCAGTGTTCTGGAGCAGTTTGGGAAAGGGTCGTCTGTAGCATTAAGAACTCTAAGGTCTTCTCTCTAGGTCTCTGACTTTGAGCGTCTCAGATGGCCCGTCTCTGGTTGGCCCGGCCCTTCTGTAGATTAGAAACACGCAGCCCTTGGCAGTGCCTGGCTGCATCCTGTTTCCTGGTTCCCTGTAGACCTAGTTATCTAATGTAAATATGGCACCAGCCAGGCTAATGTTTGCCCTGAGAGAAGATGGATCAGACCTGTGGCCTGAGGCGCCCAAAGGCTGTGAACTCTGGGCCAAGCCGGGCTGGTGCAGAGGTGGACACGGGGAGGGGGCCTGCCCTTGGGGCTGCCCCAGGCTTGGTGGGGGCAGCCGGAGAGAAGTGGGGGCTTGAGGGAGACACAGGCAGCTCCAGGGGACCAGCTGTAAGACACAGGTGTCCCCAGAGGGTAGCCGGGCCCTCCTCCGGGGCCTGCAGAGGGCAGTCAGGCCTGAGCCCTTCGGTCCCCTCAGAAAGGCCCACTGAGCACACTGCCTCCTCAGGGGCCTGAGGCGCCAACAGGGAGCCGCCCCCTGGGTCTGGAGATGGCAGCCGTGTGGAGCCAGGAAGTGGGACAGGAGGCTCCGCAGGAGTCTAATTGGTGTGTTAAAGGAGATGAGGCGGAAGGAAGCTGGCAGGAGTGCCCAGGCCCTTGGAAGGAGGGAGGAGGCTGCCGGGCTGGGCGGAGACAGGGAGGAGAATGCAGGCCTTCTCCTCCAGCCGCACCGTCCAGCTCTGACAACGCCTTTCCCAGAACCCTCTGGGATCTTCCCTAGTACTCGAGGCTCTGCTCCCCCTGCCTGGCTACAGTGCCCGCCTTTCTGCTCTCAGGTCTAAAGAGGAGTTCTTCAGGGCTCTGGGCTCCCAGGGGGCCAGCAAGTCCCCTCAGTGTCTAGCGCAAGGCCTGGTGGGAACCGCTGCTCGGAAAATGCCGTTCAACCCAGAGAGCTTCGAAGTCTGGGGTGCAGAGCTGGGGAGAGGAACCTCCCCTCAGACACCCAGCAGGGGGAGGGGAGGTGGCCCTGGCAGGAAGGTCTTTAGTGACTCATACCTCCTGTCCTTCTTGTGGCCCCAGGCCCTTGCAAAATGAGGTCAGCTTCAGGGCTCCAGAAGGAATACCCCTGCCCTAGGCCTGGCCAAGGCCTGAGCGAGGCCTGGGAAACCACCAGGGCCTCATGGACCTGGGTTGTGGGGGAGGGCCCAGTGTGCAGAACTCTGTCTGGAGTTCATCCCCTCCAGGCTAGAGCTCCCAGGAAGGACAGCTCTGCAGCACAGCAGCCTCCCTCCCTCCCTCCTGCCCCTTTCCAAGGCCTCTTTCCCATCTTCCCAGCTCCTCTTTCAGCTCTTCTCCCCATTCCCCACTGGCAGGTGCTCTCCCTACCCCTGCTTTCCCACCACACTTGGCACATGGAAGCCCACTGCTCTCTCCTCTCTCCCTTTTAGCTCTATCCCATCCACAGGAGCCCCACTGCTATGATTCAGGGTCCTCTGGAGTAGTACAGCCCCTTCCACTCCCATCCCCCACCCTCCCCAGCGCACGTGGGATTAGGGGGAGCTAAGGGGGAGGGTGCTGGTGTCATGGAAAATCCCTGCGGCAGCCAAGGTCAGTGTTTGCAGACACAGCCTGGCCTGGAGCCAGGCCTGCCTCCCTGGCCAGCTCCCTCCGGCCTATCCCAGAGGCTGGCTTTGCAAGGGGCTCTCAGAGGCACCCCAGGGCTGCTCTGGGTGCTTGGGGCCGCAGGGCCAATCAGTCCCAGAGGGTGAGAGACTCTGTAGTTCAACCCACTCATTTTATAGATGAGTAGACTGAGGCCCAGAGAGGGACAGGGACCGGGACATCGAGTCACTAACAGAGCCAGGACTGGCATCCAGGGCCTCTGTCCCAGTCAGTCCTCACTGCAGAGAACATCCTAAAATCTGTTCCAGTGGACCAAGGAATAACGAAGGCTGTTGTCAAACTCCATTAAATCGGGGCCTGGCTTGAGGTTGGGCTAGATCTGAGATTGGCAGTGGGGCCCAATGGGGCCAGGGTAAGTAGACCCAGATGATCAAACCATGGTCCTTGACCTCAAAACGCTTTGTATCTGAAGTGAATCAGATGAAACATCTCAGTGGAATACTTTGGAAACTTCAATGTCTTGTACAGAGAAGAGGACAATAATGTGTATTGTTATATACATTGTTCAAATGCATGGCCTCAGAGGGAATTATCTTAGGGAGAATTTAAGACAGGGGCTGAAGGAGGGCTAGAGGTGGAGAACTTGGGTTGGGCTATCAGGAGGGGCTTCCTGGAAGAGGCGGCCTTTGCCCTGAGTTCTGAAGGATGGATGGGAAATGCAGGGTTCTGACAGAGGGGAGCTGCTGAAGCAAAGACACAATGCAGGAAGACACGTGGTACAGTAGGGGCAGAGAAAATGTATCTGTCTGAGGCTAGTGGGCATTCTCACAAAGTGGGGGAAGGGGGACCGACAAACTCTCAGGAAGGCAGCTTCATGATACGCATCAAGAACCTTAGAAATGTGTCTGCCCAGTGACCCTGCAATGCCACTTCTAGGAACTCTGCTGGGAAAATAACCAGAGATTGGGACAAAGATTTATGAACAAGGATGTTTATAGCAGCATTTTCATTGTGAAAAATTGTAAACAGTCCAAATGTTCACCAATAGGGTTTGGTTAAACATATTAAGGTATATTTATGTGGTGGAATATTGTGCGGCCACTCAATATACTCTTCAGGAGTCTCTTAATTACCTAGAAAACCACCATAGAATGTTAAATAAAAATGGCAGGATACAACACTATGTGTAATGGGATGCCATACTAAATATATAAATATAACAAATGTATTTACACGCACATAGAAAGAGAAGCTGGAAAGAAATATACTAAAAAGCTCATAGAGTTTATCTTTGAATCATGGGCTCATAATTAATTTTAATTTGCTCTTATATATTGTATATTTTCTACAAAAATCTATTACTTTTATAAGTAGATACCAATGAATATTATAAATCTAACACCAACAAAAACTCTGGAGTTCTCGGAGCAGAAAAGTTCACTTGAGCAGCGTAGGTTGGGAGGAAGAGCAAGGGCTAAAATGTGAAGTGCTTTGAAGGGTAGGTGCAGGCGTTCAAATCTTAACTTGAAGGCAGTGAGGAGCCACTGAGGGCTCCTGGGTAGGGGAGGGACATGTCAAAGAAGGGTCGAGATGGATTTTCCTTGCATCCCGGTTCAGGGGGTGGCAGTGGGAGATGGGGGGGCAGGAGGTTTCATTAGGAGGCCTGTGCATGCATGGTCCTCTTGTCAAGTGCTCAGGCCTAAACTGAGTTCAGGAGGGGAGAGAAGAGGGGAGGGATGGAAGAGGGGAGGGAGGAGAGAGTAGATACACAGTGTATGGGATGCTCTTGCATTTGTGGGTTTCAACTGTAAGCTTGGTGAGGGCAGGGATTTTGGTCTCTTTTGTTACAACTATTTTCCCTGCACCCAGAAAAGTGCTTGGCACGTAGCTGGCATTTAATGACTCTCTGTTGAATGACGCTGTTAAGGAAGGGAGGCATCACCAATGAGCCTGAGAGGTGAAGGAGGTGGAGACAGGGAGGATGAAGAGAGCCTGAGGCCTGCAGCGGGCAGGGCCACACAACAGGGCAGCAACCCCGCTTGTCCTCGGAAGTGCGCTGACCCGGGGCTTCTGGGCTCTATTATAGGCCAGTCACTGTACCAGGTGGCCGTGGCCCAGGCCTGTGGCCTGTCTGCATCCTTATGACCAATTGGCCAGGACATGTGTGAACTCAGAACTTCTAACAGATTGGATCTGCTGGGGTTTTAATTAAACGAATCCACCAGGGACAGTCTGGCACGGAGAAAGTAATTCTACAGCGCAATAAAGTGGACTTGGCCATCTCAGCAGATGGCTGGAGATGCCAGTCCTCCTCTGTGTGCTTCTTGAAAGGCTGTGTCCTTAACTCTGGCATCTGGCTGGCCTGAGTCCTACACTTAACACTCTCTGGCTCTTTCTGTTTTGCCCATGGAGGAGAAGCAGGCGCATGTTGGCATCTCCTTGTCAGACTCCCCCAAAAGGGGCTGAACTGCTTCCAACAAGAAACCCTGTTGTGTCATGGAAGTAACTGTGGCCAGCCCAGATGTTCCCTGTTGGCTGCACCATGTGTCCTGGAGTTGAGCTTGTCCAGAGCCTGGCCGCCTGAAATCTCACCCTGCAGGCAGTGTGACAGGGGGGGAACCATGGGCCCCGAGGGGCAAGGTGCACGGAATTAAAGAGCACCCAACAAGGAGTCAGAGGCCTGGCTCCCATCCCAACTCTTGCCACCACCTTACTGTAGGATGGGAGTTGGCAAACTTTCTTCTATAAAGGGCCAGATAGTAAATATTTTAGATTTCCTAGTCCATATGGCCTCTTGCAACTACTCAGCTCTGCCATATCAAGGCAGCAGCCAAAGACAATATGTAAATGAATGGGTGTGCCTGTGTTCCAATAAAACTTTATTTATAAAAATAGGCGGTGGGCCAAATTTGGTTTATAGGCCCTAGTTTGCTGAGTCTGCTGTAGGGCCTTTGTGAAGGCATGCCAGCGTCCTGAGCCTCAGTTTTCTTACCTGTCAAATGGAATGTTAGATTAGGAGGGTATTTCTTCTCTGACCAAGTTGTATTTAAGGATTTCATAAATTGCTAGCTCCCCCTGTCCCACACACCGTGCAGAGGCCTGGAGGAGAGAGTTGAGTTTCAAGCACGGTCTGGAGCCCAAACCTGCATGTGAAATTGGTGTCCACAGCCCTTTGGAGGCCACAGATGCATTTCCACATTGGTGGACACTGCTCATGCTTTTCTCCATCCTGATGGGCTTCTTCTCTTCCATCAAAGCCCATCTCAAAAGTCATCCCCTCAGTGACACCTTCCCTGATCCTACCCACCTAAACACATCAGTACTCCTGGAGCTCTTCATTCATCACTCGCCATGCCTCAAACATTCATCCATCCAACCAGCAGACTTTGTGAGTCCTTAATACGTGCAGTGCTCTTAAGTTCTAGAATAAGAATATTTTCTGTTCAAAGGCGGTTCTCTTTCCACTGCCCCAGGCTGTCTGTCCCTGGGCTCTTCCATGGGAATGAGAGTCGGAAGATCTGGACTCTGGTTCTAGCTGTGCCACTGGGTGATCACGGGAAAGACGCTGCCCTTTTCTTAGCCTGGAGGCCCTCCTATGGGAAGCAACAAGGCTGGAGATGTTCTTGAGGCCCTGTGACATTCTAGGATTCTGGACCTCTAGAGGGGCCACGTACCTTGCCCCACAAACAGTGGAGAAAGCACTGTTGCGTCCCCAGAACAATGGCCCTGAGCCTTTGGGCGCATATGAGATGCACAACTGCTGGGGCCGCATGTCTGCGGAGCTGCCCCTGCTGGCCCTGAGTAGATGCTGGGGATCCCGTGAGGACCCCTGCGCTGTCCTGGGAGGGGGCTGGAGCTCAGCAGTGCTCTAAATAACGCCTCCCAGCTGAGGCAGAGGGACAGCCAGAATCATGTCTTTGGGTACTAAATCGTACCCCACACCCCACCCACATCCAGTCTCCTGGCACAGGAGGCCACATGGAGTCAGGGAGGAGACGGCCACGTGTCCCATCTGGGTGTCCCAGGGCCAAGATGGGCCAGGGCATCCAGGGAGTCTTTTTGGTCCCCAGGTTCCCCCTACTGACTGCCGAACCCTTGAGGGACCCCTCACCGCACCCGCATCCAGCCCTGGAGACCAGTCTCCTGGGGCCTCGCTTCTTTGCTTCTTTTTGCTTTTTTGGCTGCTTCTCTGTTCTGTCTTCCTTCTCTTTTCCTTTTTCTCTCCTCCCCCTTCTCCTTTTCTCGTTTTGTACTCTCAAGCTCCCCCTGGACTCTGAGGACAGTGATGGTGTCTCATACTTCTTGGGAGCTCAGTGCCTGGCATGCAGTAGCTGAGAATACTGGTGGGGGGGCTGGTAGGAATGTTGTAGCGGTTGTAGGAACAGTAGCAAATAACAAAGCTCGCATTTACTGAGCATTTGTGTGCCGGGCACTGTACTAAGGGCTTTCCACATATCGTTTAATCTTCACAACAGCTTATTGAGAGCTGTATTACCTCCATTTTACAGGTGAGAAAATGGAGGCACAGGAAGTTCGCGGAACTCATTTAAGACCACACAGCTGATGAGTGGCCGAGTCAGGGTGCACATTCAGGCCTGCCGCCTTGTGCAGCCTGGCCGATGTTAGTTGATTAGATGCTGCATTCTGGAAGGCAGGTGCCTGGGTTTTCCTGCTGAGGAGACTGAGCCGAGTGGCTGGGTGACTTGGACAAGGCCACACAGGTATATGGCAGACAGGCCTTCCTGCTCTCTTCCTTCCATGTCTTGGTGGTCTCCAGGCCCTCTGGACCGGAGTCAAAGCAGGTGCCCTCTCCAGCTACCATTCCTCCTCCTTCCCATCCAGGCCCTTCCCCCAGGAAGGTGGACCTCGGCATGCCGCAGAGGACACGCTCCCCGGCCAGAGCCAGATGGCAAGAGGCAGTGGGGCGCTCCGAGCCTGTCCTGGAAGAGGGGGGGCAGAGCCCCTGCAGTGGCTGAGTGGGCAGCAGGGGACCCAGGAAGTTTGCAGCACCGGGCTGGTCTCAAGAATATCAGCTGGAATATCAGCGAGGCCAAGATGGCTTCTTTCCCTCTTAGCTTGTCTTAATCAATCAATAGAGCAAACCTCCTCCTCGGCACCAGGCACTCTGCTCTGCGCTGGGAGAGGACGCAGGGATGAGGATGGCTTGGTCATGCCCTCTGGGAACAGAAGCAAGCTGGGGGCAGCTGAGAGGAGACCGTCCCTTAAGTAAAGACCTTCCCCAGGCTGCGCTGAGTCTATGCCAGAGGTACCATTCTGTGACGGGGGACAGTGGGCACCCAGAAACCAGAAGGGAGGTGGAAGGCGTAGCAAGCTTGCCAACGCTCCTGTGGCTGGGAATGTGGCATGTTCTGTTCCTTAAAGCATCTGGAGATGTCCCTGGATACCTGGGAGCATCGTCCCAGGCGGGCGTGAACACCTGGCTGGCGTGCGGCCTGCTCCACCCTCCTCGTCGCTAGAAACCTGGCCAAGGTCACTGTCAGAGCCCATACTGCCCCCTTCCTCCTCCTCCACGTCCTCCTCCTCCCCCACTTCTGTCTTCTTCCTCTTCTCCTCCTCCTCCTGCTTCTACCATTTACTATTTTATTTAAGTAAACTTTTAATTTTAGAACAATTCTAGATTTACAGAATTATTGTGAAGACGTTCCTTCCTTCTTCAACATTCCCCGCCTCCCCTATGCTGATGCGAAGTTGGCTGCTGTGTCCCCCCCCCGCCCCCCCGCCCCGCCTTCTCCCTCCCTGGGGCCTTCTGAGGAGACTTCCTCCAGCTCTGGCCCAAGAGCATCCCTTTCTCTCAGCTCTCTGCACAGCATCCGTCTCTGCCACTCACTTGCCTCTCCTGGTGGACACTGGCATATTTACCCACCTCCTGATGCACAGTGGTGTCTTTGTGAGCAAAGCTTCAGTTAGTCAAGTCTATGCAGGAAGCAGGGAGGGGGCTGGCCAGCCTGGGGGGCGCTGGACACTGGACCAGGTTTCTATGAGGCGGTTGGCTCCCTGGGTGGAGACTTGCCTCCCGGCCCCCCCCTCTGTGCGGCTGGCTGTGGGGCAGCAGGTGGGAACAGGGAGAGGATAGAGTCCGAGAGGAAGACGGGGGAGAGCAAGGGGGTGGGCATTCCCAGGCCAGAGCAGAGCCTGGGCTTTGTCTGCCCTTAGCGCCCCTCCTGCTAAGGGTGACAGTATCAGGTACCCCAGTGCCTTTGCATTAATTTTCTCCAGTCCTCGCCATGACCTTCCAGGTAGGCATCATTAGCTCCATTTGATGAGGAAACCGAGCCTCAGGGAGGCTAAAGAGCCCGGGCCTAAAGTCATACCGATAAAAGTTGGCAAAGCTAGGATTCAGCATAGATCTTTTGGCCTTCAGAGTCCAGGCCCTGTCAGGGGTCCCTGGGACCATGCAGTTTGTTGAGAGAGTGTGGAAAATGTGTCCAAGGGGCCATCATCCTAAGATCACTGTGAGCCCTTCAGGGCAGGACAGTGGCTGTTCAAACCATGTGAGGAGGGAAATAGTGTCCTTCCAAAGGCTGGTCCTTTCTGTCCCAGGGAGCAGCCCTCTGGAGGTCTCTTTGCAGACTGCTGGGATGCTTCAGTATGGCCCTGAGCCGGACGGAGCAGGAGGTGAGGAGGGGGCAGCAGCAGGGCAAAGGGACAGGGCCCTGAGGGAGGCTGTCTTTGGTGGATGTGGCTGGAGTGCCTGCCCCTTTCCTGGGACAACCTTAGTTGAGGGCCTAGGCAGCCCCTTTCTACCATGTGAGCTTGGCCTAGGCCACAGTGGGTTGGACTCGTGGTGGCCCCTGATCCAAGAGGACCGAAGCTATCAGCTGCGCCAATCAGGTCACCTCTCCCAGGGACTGGGATTCCGGGCTGAAGGGCTGGTCGGCTTTTGGGGGCTGAGCTGCAGGATTATAAAGAGCTGGGTCCTAGGTGGGACCACTGTGAGCCGAAGTCACACTGGAGTTAGAGTTGCAGGGGAAGAGAAGCCAGAGTGACTGGGCACAGCAGAGACAGGCGGTGTCGCCCGAGAGAGCGGGAGGGAGAGGCCTGGGCTTCTGATCACTGGCCCTCCCACTGGCTAAGTGCCGCTGTCCCCTTTTATTCGCACTGGTGCAAAGGGGCCCTGTGCCTCGCTAAGCTCCAGCCCCTGTTCATGGAGGGGCTAGGCTCCCAAGCCCTGAACAGGGTTTGCTCCTTGCGAGGTGACGGCACAGCAGAAGGGCCCTGGCTGGGTTTCAGGAGACCCACCTGGGCACAGCGCTCTACAGTGTTGAGGAACATTCCTGTGTGGCCCACTGGGCAGGGGTGGTCTGCATTCAACAGCCGGGGACAGTGAAGCCTGGGCAAGTGGGTGTCTCCCCCAAGGTTATAGCCCCAGAGAGCCAGGTCCCCTGATTCCAGGCCTGCTGCCTCTCCCACAGCTCACACTGCCCCTCTGATCCCCTGTCTTGCTAGGTAGCTGGGGGGCCTGGGGTTGAGAAATACAGTGTGGAAAGTGCCTAGTACAAGGCCTCGTGCGTGGAGAGTCTCAGGAAGTAGGAGCTGTTATTAATGCTATTACTTTTTAAAGCACAGCTCTGAGCTGCCACCCACCACCCAGAAGCCTTCCTTAGTTCCCCAAATGTACACAACACAGTCTGGGGTGTCCTGGCCCAGCACACAGATTGTCGGGCCACAACCTTACCCTCTACCTGGCCTGCTCTCTTCTCACTCCAGTACTTCTGGTCCCCTCTCTTGCCAGGGTTTCCCACATCTTTCCCTCACCCCACCTCCGAAGCTTCCTCATGTTGCCTGGAATTCCCTCCCTCATCTCTCCTGCCCCCCAAGGACGACTCCGCCTCTTTGGGCCCACCTCCCTCTGTCCCCCAGCTGGAAGAATGGCACCTTCTTCTGCCCTCGCCACTCTGCCAGGTGGTAGGTTTTTGCGTGGAGTTGGGTCTCTCTCCGCTGGCCCACCTTGCCCAGTGTTGCCAGTGGATTCCCAGCAGATGTAGGAAGCCGGTCTCAGTGACTGAGTCGGTTTTGGTGGGGAGGTCTTGGAGTGCGCGTGGCCCCTGTAGGCCCTGTCTCTACCACCTGCTTGCACACTCTCCTTTCTGGTCATGGATAGTGGCCCACACAGCTCTGGGCTGGCAGGGAATTTGGGAACAGATGCCAGGAGATGTGGAGGAGGCTTTTCTTAGGCTCAACACTCTCCCCAGGGCTCAGGAGCTCAGATGGTGCAGGTTGGCATAGTGCCAGGAGCAGGACTCCAGGCAACACGGACTTCAGCCTGGAGCCAGCTGCTGGGACCTTCTCTTCGCCTGAGCCCGCCTGCAGATGTGGTGTCCCCACCCCCACTAATCATGTGTGCACACAAGCATGTGTGCATGTGTGCACCCACAAACATATGCGCATACCCGCCCACTCCAACACCCCGCAGGTCCCCGCAGTAGCCTGCTGGCACCATTCCGTCCACCATCCGGGGCAGAGAATGCAAGAACCAGATGGGGTCCCGGGCGGACAGGGAAGCAGGAGAGTCTGCCCCTCAATAAAGGGAGAGGGAACCCCTCACAGGACCTGGCCTCTGGGCCCTGCTGTTCCTTCAAGTCATTAGGATTTAAAGAAGTCCCCAAATCCAGCCCCTCCCCCACAGAGACAGACTTCTCGGAGGCTAAGATTCCATCACTCTCCATGGAAACACATTTCACCAAACCCTACGCCCTGTCAGAAATACTCCTTAGGCGGAATGAAATGACCAAGGCTCAGGCCCTTCCCTTTCAGCCTGTTGTCCTCATTGGAGACAGCAGGTAGCTGTCCCCATCCTTGGGGACACTGCCCTTCACACAGAGACACAGGGGCAGATGCTCAGCCCCCAGCCTGCCTCCCTCTGCCTGACTCCCCCTGGGCTTGCCATCTCTCTTCTGCCCTCTGATTGCCCAGCCTTTTCAATGGTCTCTGCCACTCTGCCACCTTCCAGGCCCTCCATCTTCACTGCTGTTCCCAGCGCAGAGTCGGGTATAATAGGAGAGTGACTTCAAGGCTCCTGTGGCCTAAAGAGGCTGCCTATTTATGCACTGGTGTCCTGAGTGTGCTTTTTATGGAGCCAAGAGCTCCACGCTGGGCAGTGTCCCCAGCACCCGGGCGGTCTCCCTAGCTGCGGCTTACAGTTCCGCCGTGCCTCCCCTCCCCAGCCCACCCCACCCCAATGTGAAGTCTGGGTGAGCTAGCTTTCTCTGCACTTGACTTTATTCAAATGATAAATGCCTCTGTCCCTGCTCCCTCCTCCCGGATTCAAAACAATACTAGCCGACTTTTATATAGTGCTTACTACGTGCCACATTGTTCTAGGCGAGCAAATACATGCTCCTCTTTTAATCCTCAGACAACCCTATTTGGTACGTGCTATTATTATCCCCATTTAAAGATGCAGGAGCTGAGCCACAGCGAGGTGAAGTGACTTGCTCGAGGTCATACAGCTAGAACATGGCTGAGTGAGACCCTCCTTATACTGCTTCTCCTGTTCTTTTTGTGGGCCTTGCTCCCTTCCCGCTTCTCCCATTCAGAGGAGGAGAGACCCCCCTTCCCAAGGCTGACCCCCTAACTGCACTCTGCCCCAGCCCTGGGCTCTTCCTCCTGGCTCTGCTTCTGGAGGCACACGCTTCCCCCACCCCCCTCCCCTGCCCCCATTTGGCGGTATTTTCGAACTCTCGTCTGCTGGTGTCTCACTATTGGCCTCAAGGTTTTTCAAAAAGAGAAGGGAGGGAGACAGGCCCACCATGCTCTTTCCTCCGTCTTACTCTCCACTCCCCCAGAGAATTGCTTCCCTCTCACCCCTCAGGCTACCCTCACTTCACCAAGACTACGCTGGCTGAAAACCTCAGGAACGTCCTGAGTACCAGAGCCAGTGAGGAAGGGCTGCGCTAGCTATGGAACTCCAGGACAGATTAGAAAAAAATGGGCCCCTCTGGGTTGATGCAGCCTCTGGGAGTGCAGAGCTTGGTGAGGAGGCTGAACTTCGGCTTCCCAACCCATCAGCTGGATTCTTTGGGACAGTGCACAACCTGGACAACCACACATGGTGGTCTTGGATGTTGGCATCCTTATTTGCTCTTCGTATTCTGGCCACACTCAGCCCTGATGGCCACTCTTCCTCTGACTTCTTTCTGGACACTCCCCACTCCTGCTTCTGCTGGTCCTTTGCAGTTGCACCTGATGCACCCTGACTCTAAGAGTGGGCCAGGACTCTGCCTGAGCTGCTCTGATACTGGCCCCCAGGGAAGGCCACCAAGAACTCGCCTCCGGCTCCACCCCACATTCCACCTGGCTGAACTAAGACACCCAGGTCCGGTGTGGCCACCGGAAGGCACCGTTCTCCCCCATGTTGACGCTCTGTGTACTGCCTGATTCCTGTCAATGTCCTCATGCCTCAGTCAGCCGGACTGAACACCTTGCCTTTCCTTCCTCTTTTCCCCCACACCTGGCCCCAGCCATTCCTCCTTCTTAGCCCTGTCCTTTCCTTCTGTTCCGCTGTGGTCTAGGCCCTCACCCTTTCCATTCCGGGCTTGGCCAGTGGTTCCTGACCTCCCCGGCAGCTTCCAATCCCTTCCGCTAGCCTTCCCCACACCAACTTCCCAATTATGCTCCACTCTGCTCTCTGCTCAAAATGTCACTCTTTTGCTCAAAAAAGCTTCCATGACCCCCCATTGCTTACAGGGAAAGAAGCCCAAACTTTCAACCTGCCTTTCAATGTCCTCTACCATATGTCATACCTCTCCGGCCTTAACTACTACTCTATAGCTGAGGAAAGCGTTTTGGAGCTAACCCTTGGCAGTGCTTGTCTATAGCTGAGCTCTCTGGAAGGCTGCCAGGGAGGAAGTGGGTGGGGGTAGGTGCTGGGGGGGGAGGTGGCTCTGCCTTCCCCACGGCCATGCCAAGCAGAAGCTTTTTTTTTTTTTTTTAAAGATTTTATTTATTTATCTGAGACAGAATGAGAAAGACAGAGAGCACATGAGAGGGGGGAGGGTCAGAGGGAGAAGCAGACTCCCCGCCGAGCAGGGAGCCCGATGCGGGACTCGATCCCGGGACTCCAGGATCATGACCTGAGCCGAAGGCAGTCGCTTAACCAACTGAGCCACCCAGGCGCCCCAAGCAGAAGCTTTCGATGGCCACCAGCAGCCTCACAGCTGCCCCGCACCCCAGGCAGCCTCGGGCAGCCTGGAGTAGAGCTCGGCCAGGCTGTAAATGTGGAAGGCTGGTCTTAGGGCACGTGGGTAAGAGATGAAGGCCACTAAGGAGACTCTGGCAGACCGGAGTCCCTCGCCCACGGAGAAAGGCAGGGCTTCCAGAGAGTTCAGCGGGACAGTCGGGGGGGAGGCATGTTTGAATGGGGAGTTAAGCCCAGGATTCCCTCCTGCTTGTGCGATCTGCAGTTCGACAGTCAGGAAGGCAGGTATGGGGATCTCCCTCCTGAGGAAGCTGAGGCTTGGGCAGGTGAGGTGACTTGATCAAAGTCATGCAGCGTGTGCATCAGAGGCAAGACGGAGATGTGGGACTTCCTGGCAGGGTCGCCCGCTGCCCACCCACCTGCTCGCCCCAGGCTGGGCCCCGGCTTTCAGAGCAGCAAGAACTTCCTTGCCCTCCAGTGAGGAGCTGGCGAACTCTGGCACCTGGTGGGGGGCCCTTGAGGAGGGCTGCATCTTGCCCTGCTCCTTTCCTGGCCCAAATTGGCATGGGCATCTGGGAAGGGCAGCTGGCCAGCCACGTGCCAGTATTACTTTAAAAATAAACCAGGGAAGAACGAGGCTTAAAAATAACGCCGGGGATGTGTGAGGAGCTAATTACTACTGCAGCCCCCTGTCAGGACTTCGGGGAGTGTGGGCCCCCTGCTGCCCGTGTGTTGGGTCCCCTCTGCTCATCTCATCTCTTCCAGTCCGGGGTCAGGTGACAGCACAGCCAGGGGCAGGCAGGGCCTCTGAATCTGAGGGTAGAAGCTGGAGCTGGCTCTGGGCACCCTGGAGGGCTCCCTTTACCTCCATTGGGAGACAGAGGCCGGGGAAGGAGGAAGGCACCCAGGCTGGGCAGAAAGAGCCATGTGCCCCACGTCCTGATAGGGCTTCTCTTGACCCTGCTTAGCTCTGGGGTTGCCTCATGACTTTCCCCTGGAAATCAGCCTGTTCCAAAAGGGACTTTGGGGTCCTGCCCCCGCTCTTCTCGGAAGTGCCCACGGGTGGTGGTGGCGGCCAGGTAGCTCGTTTTGCCAGTTACGCCTCCCTATTTAGAACTCCTGATCACCACTTCTCATGTGGACCATTCTCTTGAGAAGAACTTTGGGGCCCCCCTGACTCAGCGGGGTACAGATGCATGGCCCTTCAGACTGCCCACTCCTGGCTGCCTCCACGAGCATCTCTGGCCCGTGAGTTCCTGCCTCTGGACCCTCCGTGCCAAGTGGAGGCTGGACTGCAGCCTGGCCCGGCCTGGGGGCTCTTCCCCGGAGAGAAGCAGCTGGGGAGGCAGGAACCTCACTCCCGTCTCGTCTCGCAGACTGAGGCTCCCCCAAGGCCCTCAGAAAGTCTTGCACATCCCCCCCCTACTTTGGCAGAGGGTGTGAGGACATCCTGCTGTGATGGGGTTGGGGTGGGGAGGGGACATGGGGCCCAGCTGAGGACAGACTTGCAGGATCAAAGAGAAAAGGCAGGCTTACCCCAAGGAGGGAGGCAGAGGCCAAGACTCCTGGAAGCTGACAGAAATGATCAAAGGATGAGGATGGATGGGGAGGGGGGAAGCAGCAGCAAGGGGAGACGGGCCGAGCTGGGAGTTGGCTGGGGGCTACTGCACAACAGGGGGCTGTGGGGTCAGACAGACCTGGACTCAGGTCCCTAGCTGGGCGCCCTAAGCTGATAACTCATAACCGTGCTGGAACTCGGACCTCATTTGCATGATGGACATAATGATAACCACTCATGGGCCTCGGCAGGAGGCCTTGTGAAGCATTTACGAAGAGGCCTGGGGATGGGCAGGTGCGATGTTGTGTGTTCTCTCCACGGTCTCTCTTGGACTCTGGTCCCTCCGTTCCACCTCTGGCTCCACAGATAGAAAAATCGCTCTTACCCCCTTCTCCCGCTCCTGGAACAAGCCGTGGCCCGCGGCCCTGGGTTTCCATAGTCAGTGACTCCCAGGGCCACCAGGCTGCCAAACGCACTGGTTGTTTCCCTGTGGTCATCTGACTTGATTTCCCAGCAGTAACTGGCAGCTGATGGCTCCCTCTCTCCTGAAACACTCTCCAGGCTCCTCTTCAGGGTCTGGCAGGCCCCTGTTCCTGCTCCCTCCCTCCCCGTGTTGGTGGAAGGTGGAGGGGGTGCTGCGTGCTGGCCCCTGCTCTTCTCCCCTGCTCTCCCCTCTTCCCAGCTGATCTCATTTAGCCACAGGACTTTAAATATTCTTTCCATCTGATAACTCCCAAATGTGTATCCCAGCTTTGACCTCTCCCTGGAGCTCCAGGCTTGTCTGTCTATCTGAACCTCAGGGACTTGTACTAAGCACCTCAGAATTAACCTGTGTGTCTAAAACAGAAGTCTCAGCTCTCATGTCTTTACCAAACCTGTTACTCTCTGCATGTTTTCTTTTCTGTCTCAGACAACAATTACCCTCCATCCAGTCGCTCAAGTCAAAGAGTGTCCTTGACTATCCTCTTGCCCCGATGCCCACAGCCCTCTCCCTCCCTCCTCTCCCCCCAACACACGCATCCTGTCCAGCATCAGGTCTGGCCCCTCGGCCCTGACGCACGCCTTCCATCCGCGCCTGCCCACCACATCCACTCCACCTGGGTCCAACCCACCCTTGGTAGGCCTCCCAGCTTTCCTCTTGAACTACAGCCGCCTGACCTCCATAGAGCAGCCACAGTGATCTGGTAAAAACTTCAGTCATATCACGTAAGGACCCTGCTTAAAACCTTCCAGTGACTTCCATTACACTTTGAGTAAAACCCAAGCTCTTGACCATGGCCTCCATGGCCCTGCAAGCTCCAGCCCTTCCAAGCTTCTGCCTCTAGGCTTGGTGCGCCTGCAGCTCACCACCCTTTCCGCTCCTGTTCCTCAAACATGCCAAACTCTGGCCCACCTGGGGGCTTTGCATTTGCTGTCCCTCCCCTCTCCCAGGCTCTTCAGTGATTTTTACATCATATAGACCCCTCCCTGTAAGGACTGCCCATCCCTCTCCCTACTACATCCTCTTGGGTTTTTTTTTTTATTTAAAAAGATGTATTTATTTTATTTTAAAGAGAGAGAATGAGTGGGGGGAGGGCAGAGGGAGAGAGAGAATGTCAAGCAGACTCCCTGCCGAGCAATGAGCAGGGCTCCTTCCCACCACCCTGAGATCATGACCTGAGCTGAAATCAAAAGTCAGATGCTTACCCGACTGAGCCACCCAGGCGCCCCACCACATCCTCTTGCTTTATGGTCTCCTGGTACTCCTTACCACTGAGATGATGTTTATTTGTGATCATATAACTCAGTTTATTGACTACTTACTTCCTCTGAAATGTAGACACCGTGAGGACAGAGCTGAGGCTTTGGGACCTGGAATGGTGCCTGACTCACGGAAGATGCTCAGAAAAATGAAGGGAATGGAGGGATGACCGTGTGGTTATCGAGGGAGTGGGAAGGGCCAGGAGGCTGGGTCTGAGGACTGGTTCTATTAATGAACTGCTGGTGGCTGGGGCAGGTCACTCTCCATCTCCCCCTGCCCCTGGCTCTGGGTCTCAGTCTCCTCATCTGGAAGAAGGAAGTGTTGCCCCAAATCAGCGATTCTCAAAGAATCCAAAGGACCCCGGGGATGCCTGCGATGCCATCCAGTGCCAAGCTGAGCCCTGGTTCTGCACGAGCAGGCCAGTGTCAGCACCCCGATCTCACCATTTTCTGGCCAAGGCTGAGGAAGATGCTTGCCACGACCTTCGGTTGGTCTGTGTATGCTCTGCAACAGGTAGTCATGTGATGTCCCACATACATTTTGAGATACTAAGCCATGGTGGGGACCCAGGGGCTAACCCCAGTCCCTCAGAGATCGAACAGGTCACTGGTCTAGGCAGGATGTTGAAAGTTGGTCCATGAGCAGGACTTTAGCTCCCAGGGCCCTGGGGGCCTCTGAGCTAGCCTCGGGCCGGGATGGCAGGACTGGCCACCCGTGTACTCACCCTGGGCTGGCTCAGGTCCAGAGGCATCCTGGGAAGAAGAGTGTCTGCAGCGTCTCTCCAGGCCACCCCCCGTCAGACAGCACGGGCTGGGCTCAGCCTGCTCTCAGACCACGGCTGCCTCCCGCACACCACCCAGGACTACTGCGGTAGCTGCCAGCCGGGGGTACCGCCCTTTCTGGTGGGAGGCTCCTGCATTCCAGCTGTCCCAGGGGCTGGGGCAGTGGACTTGCGCTTGCTGATAAGCGGGGCCTTGGCCACAGTCAGAAATGCTCTCTTTCTAGAAGGGGTGACTTGGAGGTCCGGTACAGAGCTCTATTCTTGGGACTGGACACAGAGGAAGTCCCTCCAGGGCTCAGCCAGCATGGGGTGAAATGGGGACAAGGCTATAATCCCGGGTAGTGTGCTTCTTAGGAGGGGCTGGGAGTAGAGGCCAAGAGTAGGTCCAACAGAGACCGTCAGAGCTGTAAGGGGCTCAGACACACCAGCCCAATCCCTCGCAGATAAGGCCGGGGAGTGGGGGTTGGGACCTGGCTGTGGGTCACCCAGGCAGATAGGAGCTGAGAAACAGTGGAGGGGATCATGGGTCCCACTTTCCTTAGCTCAGCTGCAGTAAGCTAAGTCATTAGTCAGGGCTCTGAGAAAGGACACACAGCCCACCTCCGTGAATCGGGTGGTTGACCCTGAGGGACAGACAGGGGACCTCAGGGCCTCTTTGGTGCCAGGGAAGATGAGTGCTTCCAACTCTGGAGTGCTGAGCTGGGCATGACACCCAAGGGGAGGGCTGCCACTGAATTTGGGTCCAAGTTTCTCTCTCTCTGGCCCCGCTTGGAGGTGGATGAAAGACCAGGAGCCGCCCCAGAGGGTCTTATCCTGTCTAACCCTCCCCGTGGAAAATCCATGATGCAGGGTCATACTGAAGAGGGGGTCACCTGGCTCAGCCGGACCAAAGGCCCCCAGTTTGTTCCCAGGTGAGTGATGCTCACATGGCTGAGGGGTCTCGCTGGGGCTGACCCCCTTCCCTGGGGTCAAGAGCAGCCTGAGAGCTAACGCTCTGAAGGTGGAACCTGTCCCTAGGACCCCACTGAGACTCTCAGTCCCCTTTACCTGGGGGATGGTGGCACTGGCCCTTTCTCCTGGGGCCACCCACTGACTCCTGCTGTTTCTGCCACCTGGCTCACCCCAGGAGCTTTGGCTTGTGAACTCCAAAGATTTTTCCTTAGCTGCCCCTTGAATGTTTCCTAAGTACCAAGGAAACCCAGAAAGAAAATGCTAGCCCCTGGCTGGCAAGCGGCCCAGCCTCTGAAGTACAGAATTCGATTCCAACCAGTGCTCTCCTCCCCTGTGCTTCCCAAACCTGGCTGCAGATCCCCTTCACCAGGGGCTGTTTAAAACTTATAGGCTCTGGGCTTAGTTCGGGCCTAATGAATGAAGTCCGACGGCCAGGCCCTGACTCCCATCGTTCTGGCTCCAAGCAATGGCTGGTCCTGGGACAAGAGTCCTACTTGGTGCTCAGGGGGGAGCAGTTAACTTGGCCAAGTCGCCCCTGACAAAACTCCCTCTCTCACTCACTGGCCACTCCTAAGAACCGTCACTCTGTTCTCATTTTTAGGCTTGGGTTCCCCTCCTTTTCAGGAAGATGGCATCGATAGATGCATGAAACTAAGACCACCCCGTGACAACTGCCTTCCCCCAATACTGCCCCTTCTGTCCTCCATAGGCTGACTCGCACTTCTGCACCGCCCCCGCATCCATGCCATGGGAATAACTGTCTAGGAGGCGAGGGCACCCGTGTTCGGTGTGGGGGTGGGGAGGGAGTGGTTTAGGTTTGGAGGGTCCTGGGTTGACTCCTGCCCCCACATCATGCCTCAGGATCGCGGGAAGTGACCTGATGCTCTCTGGTTTCTTCATTGGCAAAGTAGGAGTAATGATACCTACCCCTCTGGGTCGCCAGGAGCCTCAGAAGAGGTACCGTACGACCAAGTGCCCAAGTGCTTTATAAGCCAAGGGCTGTGCGTGCTTTACACTTCCCTGTTCTGCCGCTTGCCAGCAGTTGGCCTTTGCGTGCGTTCCCTAACCCCTCTGAGCCTCGGGTCCTTGTCTTTAACGTGGGGATTGCAACAGCGCCCCCGTGGCCTTGAGGACTGAATGAGGTGATGTGTGTAACAGGCTCCGCCCAGAGAAACCTCCCAGCGAATGGCAGCTACGGCTCCAACCGTGGAAACTGAGGCCGGCCCTGTGGGGAGTAGCTGCTCCACCTCACGTCTAAGATCTGGACCAACAGCCCAGGGCAGACCCCTCTGGTGCATCAATCTGGGGCTTGCTCCTGCCTGCAACCGCCTGGCCCCAAGGTCCCCGGGAGCTCCTCTGTGCTAGCAGGAGGCCTGGGGCCGTCCTGGAGGAGAGGGCCGCTTCCTGTCTGAGAGCCTGGCGTCGTTCTTTCTGGCCTGCTCTACTGCTCTCTGCAGAGAGCCCCCCAGACAGTCCTGTGGCTGGCGGGCTGGAACCTGCCTCTCTGGATGGTTCTGAGATGGTTATTTCTGCATTGGAGCTGTGGTCAGGAGGCCCTACACATTCCTGAAGAGGGACACTGAGTCCATGCCCAGCTGTGAAGGCTCCAGCAGAGATGAAGGGGTCTGAGAGCTGGGGTCTGGGGTTGTCCGTGCAGAAAATATCCACACAGTGTCGTGTGGCAGTATCGCCTCATTCAGCTCAGCACTGCCCCGGGATTCCTGCACACCATCCATGAACCTGGGTTCAGTCTGGGCTCCAGAGTGGCCTTCTGGCCCAGAAAAGGAAGTGTGGGAGGGCGGGCGGGAGGGAAAGCACCCCATGGGGGCTGAGGTCTGCTGGGTGACCAGAGCAAGGGTGAAGGAAGGATTCAGGTTCATCATGGAATCCTGGGGGCACCTACTGGTTCAGCTGGGGTTATGAGGGCACCCAAGGGTTCAACCAAGGTCATGGAGGCACCTGCTATTCAACTGAGGTGATCCACTGGTTCAATCAGGGTCATAGGGGCACCCAGTGGTTTAACTGGGGTCATGGGGGCACCCATGGGTCAGGATCCAGGCAGGAGAGTGCAGGTTGGGGGCGGCACTTCCCTCTTGCAGAGGCTGTGCAATCAGGTCCACCCACCAGAGTCCAGAAGTCTGCCCCTCTATGGTCCGCCCCTGCCCCTGCCTCTTTCCTGGGGGCGCACTCATGCCCCTCAGCCTGCCCCATGCTGTTCCCTCATCTAGAAAGTTCTCACTGCCCATCATCACCTACTAGAGTCCTCACTCCTCATTCAAGCTCCCTCAAGGGCTACCTGCTCCAGGAAACCTTCTCAGATCCCTACTTTGAGTCAGTCTACTAGGATTTAGTATATATAACATTCAGCTTGTGGTTCCAGGATTCCACTGGACCAGAGGCTCCGTGGGGAAGAAGCTGGGTCTTCATTTTCTAGTCTTTCCGTGCCAAGTATAATGCCTAGTACTCAGGAGATCTCAATGATTTTTGAGGGGCTGGGGTCCCTCTTTGGATCCTTGGACTCTCGAGACTGCCGCCTTCAAGATCAAGAAATCAAAGCATTTCAGGGTTGGGAAGAATCTTAGAAGCCCTTTAATGTAGCTCCCAGTCTGATATATGGGTAATGTGATGATCTTTATGATGTGTCAGCTTGGCTAGGTTAAAGCCCTTAGTTATTGATCAAACACTTATCTAGGGGTTGCTGTGAAGCATTTTGTAGAAGTAATTAAAGTCCATAATCAGTTGACTTTAAGTAAGGGAGATTATTTCACATTATCTTAGATAATCTGAGTGGGCCTGATTCAATCATTTGAAAGGCCTTAAGAGCCAAACTGAAGATTCCCTGAAGAAGAAATTCTGCCTGGGGACAGCAGCTTCAGCCCATACTAGAAAGACTTCAGCTTCCTGATGGTCTACTCTATGGATCTTAGACTTGTCTAGCAGCCACTACTTCACATAAGCCAAGTCCTTGTAATGCGTCTCTTAATATAAATCTCCTACAGGTTCTGCTTCTCTGATTGAACCCCAATGGATACAGGTATCTTCTGCATCTTGCCCATCCCGTGTCTTCTTGTATGCTTCTTGTGATGGGGAGCTCACCACCTCTAAAGGCAGCACAGTCCATCTTTGGTCAGCTTCAACTCTAACAAGTTCTCCTTATATTGGACTTGATTGAGTCTTTCTATGGACTCCACCCACTGGTGCTGGTTTAACCCCTTGGGCCCAATCAGCCCAAGGTTGGTTCTTTTATCTTGCAATAGCCCAGCAGATACTTGAAGGCACCATGCGTGCTCTCCACACCTGTCCTTGCCAAGTGTCCTTCATTTGACACGCTGCTCCCCTCCTCTGACTGTTCCCCAGGTTGTTGATGTCCCTCTTAAAGTCTGGCCTTCCACCTGTCAGCTGCATTCCACACCATTGCTGACAACAGGGTGAATGTATCTAGTAGTCATAGGACCACGGGCCTGGAGACCTCCCTGGGCCTTTGCTGTCTGGATCCCAGCCCACGGGAAGCTGGGGGCTCTTCTTGAAAGAAGAAATGAGCCCCAACCTCTTCTAATGGTGACTGGAGGCTGCACTGCCCCTTGGGATTTTGGGTAGTTGCCATGAGGGAGGAGCCAGTTTCCCACTTGGACATTTAATCTCTGGGGCACCCCTTCTCCATGGATCTGAGGAGCTTCCCTGGCAGATGTGGGAGGAATGGAGAGCCGTTGAGGACAGCAGATACCCGTTTGCAGACTTCTCCATGGGGCAAGCCCTTCTTCACTCCTCTCCTCCCCTCCCCCTCCCCCCCCCCCCCCGTGATTGCACAGCCTGTGACCTCCTCTAGCCTCCAGGGCCAGTTCCTGTGGGGCCAGCCACAGCCCCTCTCCAGCCTCCAAGTTGGGATCCACCAGCTCTGAGGCCATTGGCTCTCATATTCCACAACCAGATTCCTAGGGATTTTTCCAGCTCTACCCATTCTTGTTCTTAAAACCACAGTCCACACCTCAAGTCTATTTCCCAAAATCAGGTCTCCAGGCTGTTTAGATCCTCACTCCTCAAAAGTGTGGACTACGAGTCAATAGCATCAGTGTCCCCTGGGGGCTTGCTAGAACTGCAGAATCCCAGGCCCAGCCCCAGATCTCCTGATTCAGAATCTGCATTGAAACCAGATCAACCAGGTCTTTCCCTGCACAGCAGTGTTTGCAAAGCATTAATGTATCTGCATTGCTGAGCAGGACTTCTTCAGGTCCCCTTCGGAACATCTCCTCTGTACAGGTGGGAAGACTGACGCACGCCAGGGAAGTGTCTGTTCCTCCCCCAAGTTCAGGGGCAGCAGAAGTGAGAGAGACAGCTAGAAGGATTTGTCAAAGGGGAGAGAAAGAACTCTGTTTCTAGCTCCTAGGCCAGGCTCCTGCTTTGAGTTCCAGGCAGCCACGTGCCCCCTCACAAAGGGGTCCTGTGTGTCACTGGAGGCAGGAGCGGGGAGCGGGAGCAGTGAGAGCCTGCTTTTGTGGAGGTGGAGGGCGGGAGCTGGGCCCCAGCCTGGCAGGGGTCCCAGGAGGCCACAGGACCAGGAGGACTGGAGCAGATTGCTCTAGGTGGCAGCTGAGGCCAGCTCTGGAAAGCAGGAAGGTGAAGGTGTGACTTGTGGCTGTAGCCTGGGGTGGGGTGGTTCCAGGGGAGGCAGAGGGGTGGGTCCCCAGGAGCTGCCTGGGAACTGCCTTAGTCGGGGCAGTTTCTAGACAACGAGGAAGTGTGGACAAGCCGGGAGGCAGAGGCATCACTGGGACCCTTGACTGCTCTCCCCACAGCAACAAGGGCCTCGAAAGGCATTTGTCAGGTGGCTCTGTGCCGACCAGAGGCTAACAGGTGGGTCAGGAGGAGACCCAGGGCTAGCAGAGCAGGTGGCTGGCAGCTTGCAGCTTGCAGCTTGCTCTCTTCTTTAAGAGCCTGCGGCGGGGGGGGTGGGGGGGCTGGGGGGGTGGGGGGTGGCTAGAACACCAAGGGAGGTGTCAGTAAACAGGGCTTCAATGCCAGCTCTGAGACGAACTGTGAAGTGTAGCCTTGACCATGCCCTTTCTCCGATCTGAATTTTCCCTTCCACCCTGTAAAATGAGAGGGTCGGAGCTAAAATTCTGATTTCTCTTTGGGCAAAATACTCTTGAGGGCGCGAGATCCTGATGCTGACGCCACAGCTGAGTGTCCTGCGTGGACGCTGGTACCCCATCCAGCATCATTTGTGACATTCATATATAGAAGGGATGGCAGGGGCTCCTTGGGGTGGGGGGAAGGGGACGAGCTGCATGGCTCTGTGAAAAGATACTCCCTACAGCCCTGGGTGGCCCTTGTGACTTGAACTTCTTTGAGCTTCCCTTTCCTTGACCGGAACAGAATGAGAAGGCCTGCCTTCTCCGTCCCAGGGCAGCGGTGAGAGTGCAGGCTGCGAGGAGCACCCCACACACCTGGGGGCGGACGTGTAACAGACACACGTCAGCTCCCTGCGTCCGAGGCAGGGATGGGGCGTGAGGGCGTGCCCATCTGGGTCTCTGATAATGATCTCCGTCAGAGCTGGGTCTCTTCCCTTGCTGCTGGCTGACTGCAGGGAAATCACTTTTACATTATTTTTTTTATTACAAAATCAACTCACAGATTCACCGTTTGTGCTGCCAGCTGAAAGCTGTTTATAGTGGTGATTTGCACTACACTCATCTGTGCTTGTTTATGTTTTCTTCGAAAATACTTATTGTGTTTGTTCTGTACCCACTCTGGCCAGGCGTGTGTCTTCTATTTCTGGTCCTGTTCTCGCCCCCACTCCCTCCATGTCTCCAGCCCCCAACCGTGATGTGTGGGAACTGGACATGCAGGTAGGAGGCATGATGGTCAGAAGGACCTCTGATCAAAAGCATCCTCTTTGTAGATGAGGAAACTGAGGGTCAGAGAGGACCAGCAACTGAGCTAAGTGTAGCTGGAACTCTTGCCTCCTTGCTCCAATCCAGGGTAGGTTCTCCTACCACTGTGAACTTCACCGTCCTTGACTGGTTTTCTGCAGGGTCTGCCTGCTCAGGGGAGGGAGCACTGTCCCTGAGCCTGGATGTCAGGCAGACTCCAGGCATGGGTAAGATCTGGAAAGGGTTGGGGGAATGGGATTAAGAGAATACAGGGAAGGGTGTGGCAGCCTCTGGCCCCCAACCCCACTGTCCGCCACCCGTTAAGAGGGAGCAGAGGTAGCTGTGGTCTTGGTAATCCTTGGGAAACCGAGCAGTTCCCTTCTGTGGGGGGGAGTAATAGTAATGAACAATAATGTTAATTCCACTGATCATTGCAGATATTGCTTATTAAGCACCAACTGTACCAGGTACTTCCTTTATATTATCCATTTCATCCTGGGTGGCAAATATTATCCTCCCCATTTTGCAAATGGCCAAACAAGCTCAGAGAGACTAAGTAACTTGTCCAAGATCATATAACTCGTGGTGTGGGGCTGGGGGAGGTAAGTGGAGAGGCGGGTTGAGAGAGGAACCCAGGCACTCTGGCTTCTAAGCCAGAGCCCACCTTCCTAGACCACCACAGAGAAGGCTTGTGCCGTCAAAGCAGAGGGGTGGCCTGTGGGCAGGGAGGAAGGAAATGCTGACCGAGAGTGGGCAGTAGGACTATTCCAGGCTGGGCTGCCCCTCCACCCTAACCCAGCAAGTCAACAGAGGACAGGGAACAGTGGAGTGAAAAGCAACCGGAGGTCTCAGTGCTAAGAGAGATGGTGGGTGGTGAGGGGAACAGGCTAGGGTGATGGAGAGAACTCCAGTGGGGGATCAAAAGGCCTCAGTTCTAAGTGCTTGCAACTTGCTGTGTGACTTTGGGCAAGTCACTCACCTCTCTGGCTGTTTGGCTGATTGCTGATGTCTCCTTTCACTCTTATTTGAGGACTCTAGGATGTATTGGGTGGCAGGTCACTTCTGTACTTTCCTCCTTCTCGGAAAGGTGCAGAAAGTACAAGTTCCTTCATGAGCTGCCTGCTTGATTTCACAATCTAAGGACTCCCAGGCCACGTGGTGGGTGATGGGAGCCTGTGCTCAGCTGAGAACAGGCCGGAAGCTGAGGAGAGAGCAGAACAGAAGGTTTTCTGCCCCAACTCCTTCAGCTAATCAATCACCTGGCCTCTTGTTGCCTTAGAGCCCCGAGGATTACGGGGGGCCCCCCATGGGAGAACAGCACCTGTGAGTCCGTGGTGGTCTCAGAGAGGGCCTGGTGCTGGGCACAGCTCTGCCATGTGGCCTGGGTTGACCAGGGACCGGAGTGGGGGGAGCAGCAGGCCGGCTGCAGGGTGCTGGAGGAAGAGGCGCTCTGCTGGGAAGGGCTTCCAGGGGAAAAGACAAGCCTTGGCTCCTCATTGCCCTCAAGATACAAGGGTCTGGGCTGAGTTCTTGAAGTGGAGAAAGAACTGGCAGGAAAGCCAGGGCATGGGAGTCAAAGAGGCTCAGCTGAATCTGGGCAGGTGCCATACTTTCAAGTCACAAGGGCCACGGATGAGTCATCTACACGCAGAGCCTTAGGTTCCTCCGCTGAAAAATGGGAGTCATAATGCCCCTCTGGGGGGGTTGGAGAGAGAATCGAATGAGAGCGTATGGAGCCTGACAAAGAGTAGACAATAAACGGTGGCTGCTAGTATTATTGTTGCTGTTCCTGCTGTCAATAATAATAACAAATACAAGGCATCCTGAACGAGTGGAAGGAGCGGAGGCCCGGGAGTCAGGTTCGGCTAACCCCTGGCTGGGTGACTCCTGTCACCTCTCTGGTTCCTTATCTGTAAGAGGAGGGGGTGCCACTAGCTGATCTTGAGTCTCTTTCCAGCCCTGACAGCCTCCGGGCTATGAATAGATGGGGCTGGGGCCCCGGAGGAGTTTAATGACTCAACAGCCAGAGAGGTTAAGCTTTCCCAGAAAAGAGCTTCCGTTTGCGTTTGATGAACTTAGGGCACAATAAAGGAAGGGTTTCCTGGCTGGGAGGCCAGGGATGAGGGAGCTGGAGGAATCCTTGCAGCCCATGGAGACTGTGACTAACCAGGTGAATGACTAACTTAGACCCTGCCGACCCTCAACCAATCGGGGCTGCCTGAGAGTGCCCTGCGAGCTGGCATCACTGAGCACGTCCTGGCCATGCCAATTTCAGCTGGCTCTGGGCTTCACAGCGTATGGAGGCAGAAGAAGCAGCCAAGAGACCGGCAGGGAAAGAGCACTGGGCTTGGAGTCAGAAGACTTCAGGCTCTAACTCTGCTGCTCACCAGCTGCATGACTTTGGGGGAGTCCCTTCCCCTCCTTTCCCTCCATGCCTCCATCTGTGCAATGGAGCTAATAATTCCTGCCCTGGCAACTTCCCTGAGCGGCGAACGCTGAGACTCAAGTGATGAGATGAGTGTGCATTGGGATCACTAAATGGGGGGCTCTGTCATTTTTCTATCCCAATGTGAGTCCCGGTGCCTCAGGAGACTTGTTTGGGTCCCCAGAGGGGTCAGGTGGACAGAGGTTGTTGCCCCTGGGTTTTGGGTCACCATCAGTTTCATACAGGGCCCCTTCTGGCCATCTGATCACAGCCCAGACAGGCTTGTCTTAGAGCAGAGCCCCTGTGGACCGTTTCCAGCCAGATGGTGTAGCCAGAGAGAGAGGTGACAAAAAGCCAGGGAGGGTTGGGTGGGGCAGGAAGTGGGCAGTGCCTTTCTGGGGCCCCCACACAACTAGGGTGGTGCATTGATGCTGTCTTTCCTCTTGCCCAGTGCTGTATCAATAAATATCACCAGAACGGCACTCGGTCTGCCTCTACCCCCAGCTTTTAGCATCTGTCTGGGTAAGAACTATAAGCACTTTGGGAAACGGCAGGGATGGAGGGGAAGGATGATGCCCTTTCATTTCTGCACACCTTCAGCCCATCAGTAGCATTCTCTGAGTGCTCGTGTGCCAGCGCTGGGAGAACAGAGATGGGAACCACAGGGCCCTGCCCACACGGAGGTTAACTGCAGTGCAGTTAAAGAGACAAAACATATCCCCTAAAATGTAAATAACCATGCAAGAGAGCCTACACTGTGTCATCCAGGTTGTCCTGACAGTGAGTCCTGCAGTTGAATACAGTGGGGGCCTGGGATGGTCTGGGAGACTTCAAGGAAGAAGTGGGATTGGAGCTGGACCTGGAAGGTTAGCTTGGACAAGACAAAGAGAAGACAGAGAAAAAGGTGTGCCCCATAGGCACACTGAAGGTGTTCTCAGGAGACAGTCTGACTGCAGTGGAGGGATCATGTCTGTAAGAACAGAAATGAAGTTGGAGCCAGAGTTAGAGCCAGGTACGAAGGTCCTTCGAATTTGGAATAAGGAGCATGGACCAGATTCCACGGGCAGCTGGAAGCCACTGAAGGCTTCTGAGAGGGTAGTGGTATGGTCAGAGCTGCACGTTGGGGAGATTCTTTCTGGCAGCATTGTCTAGGGGGAGCTCATTCCATGGGGGAATGAGGCTGGAGGCAAGGTCAGTTGGGAAGTTACTGTGGAGCTAGGGACCATGGGACTGAGAAAGAGGACACACAATCAAAGGCACCACTTGTGGGAAGAGGAAGGGGGAAAGCCTAACTCATTGTTCAGTGCTCCTGAAACCCTGGCACATGGCAGGGAAGTGGGGGAAGGGAGGCTCCTTTCTGGGCAGGTCTGAGTCTGACTATTCTGCCCTAAACTCACAGGGTCAGCAGGACCCAGAGGTGCCCCCATTTGAGCCACGTCTACTCCTGGGGCCCTTTTCTTCCTCTTCTAAGAGGGGAATCCAGAGACTACATAGAGAGATCCCCATGGACCCCAGAGAGGAGTGGAGCCTTGGGACAAAGTCCTGCAGTGGATAGATTGCAGGAACAGAGTCCAGTCCTGCTTTTTACCCCCTCAACTCCTGTGGACTCCTAGGAAAACACTGCCATCTTGTCATGGGCTATGCCAAGTGGCAACAAGCCCCTGGGAGCTCAGCCAAGGCAAGGAGGGGGACCAGAGAGAGGAGAAGGCATGGGAAAGATGGAAGCCTGGAGGCATCCCAATGGGCTTTGGGGGAAGGTGGGCTAGGAGCGTGCCAGCACTGGGCGGAAGGCTTGAGATCATTTTAGCCAACCCCTCATGGTCTGGAGGTGAGCCTGAGACCCAGACAGAGGAAGGGACTTACCCAAGGTCACGTAGTGGGAAAAGTGATGGAGCAGGGCTGGAATGAGTCTTGGGAGCCGGTGAAGTGTTTACTCCTATTTGGACACTTCCAAATAGCACTGGAGATTCCTTTCCCGGACCTCCATTTGTGTGCTTTGTGTGTGCGTGCCTGTGTCTGCCCTGTGTGTGCTTGTGTATGTACCTGTATGTATGTGTGCCTGTGCCTATGTTGTGAGAGAGTCTGGGTGTGTGTGTGGCCTGCCGCACCGCTGTGTGGAGAAGGGAACTGAGGCCATTCCTGCGGGTTGACTGTTTCCCCGGGACAACAGAGAAGGAAGACAGAGCTGCATCTGGCTTCCAGCACCAAATCTGCTGCCCTAAGAAAATTAAAGGCACTGGCTGGCTGTGCCCAAACTCTGGGAGCAGGACACACACACACACACACACACACACGCACGCACGCGAGCGCGCGCACACACACACACGCACGCACACGCACACACACACACACTCCAAGCGGCACTCACAGAGGCAGTTGGAGGGTGTTTTAGGCACCCAGAGTAGGCAGGAGTGCCACGGAGTGCCAGAATACCTGCATCCACACGTCTCCCTGGAGCCCCAGCCGGTGTAGACACGCCAAGGTGCGGAAGCCCATCTGCCAGGGACCCGGAGTTGCGCGCTCCCCGCCGCTCTACACTCAGCTCTCCGCTCCAGGGCCTGGCCCGGCCACACCCCTCCTCCCCAGCCTCCGCCGGTCGTTCCTGCCCCTCTCACACACTTCAGAGTCCCCTGAGGCCCTCGCGCAGCCTGGCAGGGACAAGTTAGGGCTGGCCCGGCCGGAGAGTCAGGTCCGGAGCCAGGAATCGACGCCTCCCCCGAGTCCTGTCACCGCGGAGCAGACAAGCCAGGCTGAACTCGGGTTTCTGGCAGCGCGGGGTTCGGCGCCTAGACGCTCTGCGGGGGATTACCCCCCGCCCCGCCAGCCCCGGCCGGCTCGGGACTACCCCGCGACGCGGCGCCCAGCCCCCGGGTCCCCGCCCCCCGCGGGCGAATAGTTACCGATGGTGGTGATGACGGTGATGGCGAAGTAGAAGGAGCCGGCGAAGCGCCACTGCACGCCGGCCTTGTGCGGCTTGAGGCGCAGCACGACGCGCTCGAGCTCCTCGTAGCCGCCCTGGCTGAGGTTGTAGCGCGCCCGCAGCTCCTGCTGCCGCAGCTCCAGCCGCTGCCGCTCGATCATCTCGGGCTCCGACTCGAGCGCGTCGAAGACCGCGGCGCCCACCAGCAGGTAGGTGAAGGTGCACACGATGAGCGCCAGCGTGCGCACGTTCTGCCGCTTCATCGTCCCACCCGAGCCGCCGCCGGCCCCCCGGCGCCCCCGGCCCGCGCCCCTGCTCCGGCCGCCGCTGCTGCTGCCCCGGAGGCGGCCTGGGGCATGGCTGCGCTCGCGGCTCCCCAAGCCGGGCACCCGCTCCGCGCCCCGGGGCCGCCGCCGCCAACGCCGCCGCCGCCGCCGCCGCGGAGCTGTCCCTTCAGCACCACCCACCGCCCTCCTCCGCCCGGCCCCGCTCCCGCCCCCCGCCCCCCGCCCGCAGGCCTCCTCCTCCCGCCAGCCCTCCCGCCCAGCCAAATAAGGACTGGGGAGACGCGCCGAGGGAGGGAGGAGGGGGGCTGGCGGAGGGGGAGGGGAGGGGGAGCGAGCGGGAGAGCGGCGGAGAGACCGGGCAGGACCGAAGGAGAGAGACCCAGGAAAAGAGATAACTAGACAGAGAAACGCCTGTAACTACAGAGAAAGAGAGAAAAAGAGGCAGAGGGGGGTGTGACAGATAAGGAGATAAAGCCAGAGGTAGACTCCTAGGCACAGAAAAAGAAGCGGCAGGCAGAAAAATACAGAGCGAGAGAGGCAGAGAGCGAAAGATGGAAACAGAAAGAGCGACAGAGACAGGGAGACCTGGATAGCTGGAGATAAACTGAGGACGGAAAAAGAAAAGCAAGGGAGGGAAAAGGAAGAGGCAGAGCGAGCCGCCTCCCGCCTCCCCCCCCCCCCGCCCCGCCTCCCCCGATCTCCACCGAAATTACAGCATGCTTTAGTTGGAAGGAACCTTGGGTCTTGCTGTCCTGCCCTTTATTACGTCCATGGGGAAACTGAGGCACAGAGAGGTCAAGTGACATGCAAGGGCACACGGTGAACTAGGGCCAGCACTGGGATTCAGCCGTGCTTCCCTCCACCCAGGCCACACCCCCCACCCCCCACCGCACACCAGCACACCAGGCTGCTTGCTGGCTGTCTTAGAAACAGCAGGGCACAGCTGTGGACCTGGGCACCCTGAGACCAACACCCAAGGGAAAGCCCTGCTCTCATGAAATGTGACCCTTCCCAGGTCAGCGATGCTCCTGGAACTGGCTGAGAAAGCACAGGCTGAGCCTAAGCCAGTAGTGTTGAATCCCAGGCTCTCCTCTGCTGCCCTGGGGCTGTTGCGTTGTCTTGACATCCATAGCCCCAGTCCTGCACCAGTGGGCCAGGCTGGGCTTGGGGTGGGCTGTCAGAGATAGTGTCGGACATCAACAGGGGGCATCCCAACAGAACAGGGATCTAGCTAGCTGAAAAAGGGCAGGTGTGGCCCAGACCAGGAGGCTTGCTGACAGACTGGGGGAAACAGGAGGCCCCTCTGTGGCTCAGTGTCTTCTTTTGTCAACATGGTGGCAGTGGCGGTGAGGAGGGGCAGGCCGTGGGACCTCAGATGAGTTGTCACTGCCCCTCTCAGAGTCTCACTTCCTTATCTCCTCGATGAGGTGCCATGGCAGATGATCCCGCAGGCCTTGCTTAGCTTCAAACAACTCCAGACTTGGATGGGCCGAGTGAGCAGAATGATCGGAATGCAAATCCCACTGCCAAGGAGGGTCAGAAAGTCTTTCATGGGACCCTGACATGGGCCACGAGGAGAGACAGGGAAGAGGCCCCAAGGCCCTGACTAAGGGTAGGTTGAGAAGGCAGCCATCCAGAAGCAGGAGAATCATCTGCCCACAGCCTGGCCTGACCTGTCACTGCTGGGCATTTCAGTGCCTCTCTGAGGAATGTTACCAACCCACTGCTTCTTTCAACCATTCATTCAGAGAGTATGTATCAGTCATCTGCTGTGTGTCAGGCTAGGCAGGTTACATTTATTATCTCTAGTCTTACCACAACCCTGAAAGGTAGGTATGGTTATGTCCATTTTAGAGATGGAGAGACTGAGGCAAAAGACAGTGCAGAGAACTGTCCAAGGTCATTCATCTGGAAGCCTTCAGTCTGCCTTCCCAACCCATTCTCTTCTCCATACTGACCCCTGGAGCCTCAGTTTTTTTCACCTGTAAATGGAATAGCTAATTACACTAGAGTCTTTGATCCGACACAAACTTTCTGCACCCTTGGCCATGAACTCAACCTACTGCAGCCCCCCCACCCCTGGCATCTTCTGGCTCCCTGGAAGACAAGCACCGCCTTTCCTGGCTTCCTCGGGATGAGGGCACAAGTTAGGTTCTGTCCTCCTGGCCACAACTGCCCCAGAAGCCACTTCCCCCAAAGCCCGTCTAAATAAGCAAGGCTCAAGAGGCCTGGTTTTCAGTGTGAAAGGCTGTGTGTCCAGGGTCTGCTCACTTCTGGCTGCCAGTCCAGACTGTTGTGCAGATGAAAGGTGATATTATGAGTGAAAGAGCTTTGGAAAAGGGAAAAAGCTCTCTTTAGGGGCAGGGCATTTATTATTAATTATGATGAAGCTTGTTCTCACAGCACTTCAGAACTAGAAGGACCTTTAAAGACCAGCTAACCTGATCCTCTCATGTTGCAGAGGAGGAAACTGAGGCCCAGAGAGTAGGAAGGGGGTTGCTCAAGGTCACACAGGGAGCGAAGGGGGGCCAAAACTTATATCCCATGGCTGGGGTTTCTCCTGTAGCCCCTATATGTGTGGGATCAGGACACCTGCTGGCAGGGGGGGGGCAGCACATCCCCAGTGTCCTTGGAGCCCAGGAGGTCAGTTTAGGTTGCACCCTCCTGTCCCTTCTCCCTTTCTTCTCTTCAGGAGGGGGAACTGGTTGGGGGGAGCCAGGCCAGTGCCAGTCTAGGTTTCTGAGTAGGCCCTGGTCCTGCAGGCAGGAGTCCCATCAGCTCACCCTTGACCTGCATGGGATAGCACCAAAGATCTAGAAGCCTATCTCACCTTCTGTCCAGGACTCCTGGGACCTGCCTGTATGGCCCCACCCCTCGTGGGGCTGCTTCATCCTCTGCCAAGGGCCACATGTCAGAAAGCACCTCTATCAATCATGTATTTATAAATGCTAAAATCCGCTCAGTTATGACTTCTCTGTGTTCTATTTTTTCGATCTATCGGTGATTCCAGTGGAGAATGCCTTGGGCCAGTTCGAAAGAATTGTTTTACATTCCTCAAATCATGATACTGGCCGGCCTCCTGTGTGATCATTTTCTGAAATCTGATCCAGTATAGAGAACATGGGATGGAGAGTTGGGGTGCCTGGGCTGGGGTCCTGTCTCTTCCACTTGCTTCTTGTGGGACTCAGGGCCAGTCACTCCTTCTCTCTGGGCCTTGGTTTGCACATCCATAAATGGAGTGGTTTGGACCAGGACATGTCTATGCTCCCTTCATTTATAACATCCCATGACCTTCTTGGCCTGCTTCTGCTTCTTTAGTTCTTCCAAGAATCAGGTGCAAAGAGGATTTAGTCACTACTTCTAAGACTTTAGTTTGTGAGGAAGAGTGCACAATCAGAGTTAGGATAAATGGGACAGAATGTACCATTAGTTGCTGCATATTATTATGTACTAAACTTTATACACATGTTTTCCAGCTTTGTTTTCCATGTCATTCCTCTCTAAGCTCTGGATACATCTAAGTACTTTCCTGTGTTACTTCTGACTCATGTGGCTCCCATCAGCTGGGATGCTGGTACTTCCTTGACTCTTCCATTGTTTATCTATTGAACTCCTGTTCAGGCTTCAAGACCCAACTCAAGGGCCACTCCCCCCATGAACCATTCCCCATTACCTCCAGTCAGAACCACTAGCTCCTTTGTGCTTCCATAGCACCTTGCCTATGCTTCAATTCAGTAGATATTCCTCCTACCTAGTAGGTTGGTCAGTTTTTTAATATCTGTCTTCCCCACTGGCTCATTATCTCCTCCAGGGCGGAGACCCTTCTTATGCTACGCCTCCCCACAGTGGGGAGCTCAGTGCTTTGCACATCAGAGTTATTCCACATGTTTGTTGTGTATTTGGTACACAGCGAAGTCCTAAAAGCATCCTATACGTGTTGGGTTAGAGACCAGCAGCGTCAGTGGGGACAGGAGTATAGAGAGCAGTGTCTGTAGGAAGAAACACCAGGCAATTTGCTTCTGTGACTCTTTGTCAACAGACACTTCTAAAGCTGAAGCAAGCCCTGCCGGGCTGAGGAAAGAGGGTAAAGACACATGTGAGCGTCCTAAGGCCCAAGGAAGCATGTGGAGAGGGCACTGAAGTTGGAGTCTAGACACCCAGAGCTTGGTCCCAGCTGCCACCAACTACCAACTAGTTGGTGGACTTGAGAGAGTGTCACATTGCCTCTCTGTGCCTCAGCTTCCTTTTCTACAGGATGAAAGGGTTGCCTATCTCAAAAAGTCCCATTACTGGTTGGACTGGAGCCTCACATGACATTCTGGTTCATCTTGTCTAGACCAGACCATAAGCTCCTGCAGGGCAGGGGTAAGGCCTTACTCATCTTGGAATACGGTCCTTGGTTTGCTGTAGGAAGGAGTACCCAGAACCATCTTAATATCCACCGAGGAGGAGGCCTGAGAATGGGGGGCCTGGTAGGCCCAGAAGCTGCAGCAGGCTTTGGTTGGTGGAGATCGGCACCAGGGATCCTGGCCTCTGATGGCCCATGGCTGGTTGAGTGGATTCGGGGTGCTTTGGGTATGACTGAGGTGTTTCTTGGTGTATCCCTGAGGGAAAGACATGGAGGATTAGCCTGGATTTACAAAGCATAACCAGTCCCAGTGCAGCCGGCTTGCATTTGTCAAGAGACACTATTTGTTTAACATCTCAAGCCCAAACCAAACACGAAAGGCAGCTGTTCACAAAGGAGAGGCTCTGGGAGCTGTTGGGAGAAAGCGCCACGCTAGGGGGTGGACACCTGGCTCTGTCCTTAGTCCTGCCCCAGAGGAGCTGGGTGAGCAGCTCTGGATACAGACTTGGGTCTCTCACTAGTGTGAGTGAGAACCAAGCACTTGCTGTGGGGGTCAGGCTGGCTTCATTCGTTCACAGAGAGCCTGCTGCAAAGTCTGCATCTCCACATTTGACGAATCCCTTCCCCTAGGGACAACCTCCTTGGTGGCCTCCATCTCGGCGTCCGAATATCACCTTGACATGAGCATCTTCGAGGACCTGCCGGGCACTTTCACTGGGGCACATACTCAGAAGGGTCCCTCAACACTGCTGGACTGTCCTCGGTTCCGCTGTCTTGGTTTTCACTCTCCCCAGCGATGCACGGGATTGCCTGCTTGGCCCTTACTGACTCTGGTGTGATTCATGTTTCTGTTTTTGCCATTTGTATGCGTCTTAATTTTCTACTAATTTCCCCTTTCTCTCCCTTTCCCTTCTCCCTTTAACACCTCCCCCTCTCCCACACTTGGGGTAGGGGCAGTGAGCAGAGCCCCCACTACTGGGGTCTCAGCCAGGCCAGCAGGCGATGAGAGAGATCTGGAAGAAAACCAGCCACTGTTCTTCAGCCTGGGGCACGTGTGTGTCCATGTGTCCGTGTGTAAGTGTGTGGGGTGAGGGGAGGCTGTGAGTCTAAGACTCTTAGCTTCAGTCCTGGTCTTCCCCTTCCATCTCCTGGCCCCTCTTTTCCCTGCACTCACGTTGTCCTCTGTGTTTGGCCAAGGCTCCAGAAGAGTTCAAGCTAGAGGAAACCCTAGAGCCTGCAGTCTGATGAGGAAGCAGGCCTGGCGCAGGGAGCCAGCACAGTTCGCTGGGCTGGAGCTGGGACTCAAGCCCGGCTCTGCTTACTTGGAGCCTTTGGCCGCAAGAGAAGTTCCTTCAACTTGCTTCCATCCCACAGCAAGAATGAAGTCTTCGCGCCTCTACAGAGACTTGGGGCAGCCACGGCCTGTTTCCCAGCAAACACAATGCTGCTGAGGGGAAAAGCGAGTCTGGAGATCTAGTCAACATCCTCACAAATCTTGAAACCCTTCTTTGCAGGTTTATAGCTTCTGAGAAACAAGCAGAGGCAGCCTGTTCTCAGGACCCAACGCAATAATTATAATAGCACTTGTAATGATTAATCAGCCAGTGAGTATTGAGTGGCGCCTGTAAGCACCCAGAGCAGCGTGTGTGCGCATGTGTGTGTTGGGGGTGGGGAGGGGGCAAGAGAGGTGACTTGACTTGACTTGACCTAAAACCGAGCAGGTTTTAGGTGTCTATCGGTCAGTGGAGGGGCTGGGTCGCCACCACCACGGCACGCCTTGGGTAGTGTCCTGTTCTGGTTAGGGCTGCAGTTCTTTCTGCTGGGAGAGGAGTGCTGACCCCCGGGGTCCCAGTTGCTGGGCTCCCGACCATGCTGGGAGAGAAGAATTGACAAACCAAAGCAGGTTTCAGGCCCATCCATGATTCCTGAGATTAATGAGGGGCCTCATTAGCACGATGGACCTGGCACAACCCAAGGAACTTGGGATGTTCACCTTGGAGAAAAGGTGCAGGGGGCATGGGAGCTGTCCCATGGAGGAAGGATTAGCTTTGCTCTGGGTGGCCTAGGAGGGGCCAGTGATCTGTGGGGAGATACTACAGTGGAAGAGCTTTCCGCTCAAAATAGGTAGAACTTTCTCTACACCTCGGAAGAAGGAATGGGCTGCCCATGAGGTAATGAGTTCCCGGTCCGTGGAAGATGCAAGTACAGCCTGATTGGTCCTTTGGGTTGAGGCTGTTTTAGAAGGATCCAAGGGGCTAGTACAGTGCCTGCTACATCGTAGGTCTGCAAGAAATGCCTTTTGACTTGGTTGCTGAATCTACTGAGTTTGGGGCTGGACTAGACACCTTTTGAAGTTCAGTTGGACTCAGTTCAGCATGTAAGGAGCAGTCCCTCTGTGCCAGGTGCTTTATCCCTCCAACCTTGAAATGCTGCAGTTCCCTGGCCCCAGGGAGGGCTGCACCTGGAGTCCTTGCTAAACCTCCGCAGCCCTGCTTTCTCCCAGCCACCCCAACCTGACCAAAGCCCCACAGACTGATACCCCACATCTGCCTGCAGAGGCCCAACACTCACAGGTTGGAGGAAGGGCCTAGAAGCCCTAGGACTCCAGCAAGGGAAATGGGCCTTTGGCAGGCTAATTACTGAGAGCTGATTCTATTAAGCAGATAGCTCGCTCTAGGCAAAGCAATTACATCTAATCAGCCCCTTGCAGAAGTCCAAAGGGACAGCCGTTTGAGCCAGACACATGCGTGAGTAGGAACATCAAAGCAGCCTGAGGCTCAGGCCTCAGCCGGCTGGTCTGAGGCCAGGGGCTGCTCAGAAAGTGGTGCCCTGGCCCCTTCCCCAGGGGGCCAGATCTTGGGCCACAGGGGCTGCAGCACTATGGAGGTGACCCAGAACGGGGACTCAAAGACCTAGACCGAGACTTGGCTCTGCTTAAGGAGCCGTATTTCACTGGGGAGAGCGCTTCTCTGACCTGAGCCTCAGTTTCCCTGCCTGTCAAGTGAGTAAGATAAATTAGAGAGGATTCATTCTGAGTTTAAAACGGTAGTCCATCTCAATATTGTGCTGTATACTTAAAAATTTCCTAAGAGGGAAGATCTTATGTTAAGTGCTCTTATAAAAAATAACAAGAATCATAATAAGTAAAGAGAGCAGAAGGAGATTTTTGGAGGTGCTGAATGTGTTTATGGCATAGACTGTGGTGATAGCTTCACAGATGTGTACTGATCTCTGAATCGTCAAGTTGTATACATTAAATAGATAGAGCTGTTTTTATGTCAATCATCCCTCAATAAAGTGGTTTAATGAAAAAAAAAAATAACAGAACAAAACAGAAATGCGGTCTATCTAGTCCATGTGGTTTGGTTTCTAGTCCAAAATGGAAATATATATTGCAGGGCCGAATTACTCAGACTATGTTTTTAAAAGTAACTGAAATAACGTTTTTTAAAATGATGATGCCCTCTTGATATTCTTTCCTCTTCTAGAAATGTAATGAAATGTGTGTTTCCAAAAACCCAGCCATGATTATTATTATTAATTTTTTTTTAACCACAATTTAGTGGCTTCTGAGTCCCAGATTCTTAGAGGAAGTTAGGTCATGCTAGAGAGGGAGAAAATGGGAGAGGAGATCTCTGGACATGAGGGAGACAGGTGAGACCCCGGGCCATGGCAGTGCCCCCTTCTATCTGTGCTGGCTCCCTTCCCAAAGGAAGAACTTTGTCAAAGATTTCTGGACACTGGCAGGATGCAGAGGAGAGATTTTTTTTTTTGGACTCATAACCATATTTTTTACTCACAGTAAAAAAAAAAAGCCAATTTCACTTAAGAAGATCCTTGATGAAAGAGTAAAAATTATTAATTCTTTTATATCTCGACCCTGAGTGCATGTCTTTTTTTTTTTTAATTAACATATAATGTATTATTTGTTTCAGGGGTACAGGTCTGTGATTCATCAGTCTTACACAATTCACAGTGCTCACCACAGCAATACCCTCCCCCAAATCCATCACCCAGCCACCCCATCCCTCACATCCCCCTCCACACCAGCAACCCTCAGTTTGTTTCCTGAGATTAAGAGTTTCTTATGATTTGTCTCCTAGAGGAGAGTTTTTAAACATCAGTCCCTTCCAGCGCTGAAATTCTGGGATTCTCGGTTGGCACCAAGCTACTGGTGGGACCCAAATGCATCAGCAGGGCAGTCTCACGCAGGGCATGGAAGGCAGGAAACCATGGCAGTGACCAGCTGTGGGGCTGAGCGAGCTGTGGCCTCTCTGTGAACCTCAGCTTCCTCCCTACACCACGGGAAAATGAGGAGAGCAGTCTCCACATCGCCTCCCTCACATGGTGGTTGGGGGACTCCAAGTGAGATGATGAATGCAAAACTAAGACTAATTAATTCAATTAAAAGGTGAGAATGTAAACTAAAAAGCTTCTGCACGGCAAAGGAAACCATCCACAAAATGAAAGGCAGGTTACGGAATGGGAGAAAACATTTGCAAATCATGTATCTGATAAGAGATTCGTATGGGAAGCATGTAAATAACTCCTACAACTTGATAGAAAAAACTCAAACGATCCAATTAAAAAAGGGGCAGAATTCTGAATAGACATTCTCCCAAAGAAGACATAAATGGCCAATGGGTACACAAAAAGATGCTCAACTTCACTCATCACCTGGGAAATGCAAATCAAGACCACAATGAGATTGCACCTCATACCTGTTCAAATGGTTATTCTCAAAAAGACAAGAGATAACAAGTGTTGGTGAGGATGAGGAGAAAAGGGAGCCCTTGTGCACTGGTAGTGGGAATGTAAATCCGGCATCCATATGGAAAACTGTATGGAGTTTCCCCCAAAACATTAAACACAGAACTACCATATTATCCAGCAAGTCCACATCTGGGTATTTACCTGAAGGAAGTAAAATCACTACCTCAAAAAGATATCTACACCCCCATGTTCATTGCAGCATTATTTATAATATCCAAGACATGGAAACAACCTATGTGTCCATTGATGGATAAATGGATAAAGAAAAAATATATATAATGCAATATTATTCAGACATAAAAAAGAAAGAAATCCTGCCATTGGTGACAGTAAGGATGGAACTTGAGGGCATTATGCTAGCTGAAATGAGTCAGAGAAAGACAAATACTCTGTGATCTCACTTATATGTGAAATCTGAAAAAAACTGAACTCATAGGTACGGAGAACAGATTGATGGTTGCCAGAGGGTGACGCGTGGGTGAAATGCGTGAAAGTGGTCAAATGTACCAACTTCCAATTATAAGATAAATGAGTCCTGGATGTATTGTACAACATGGTGGCTACAGTTGACAATGCTGAATTGTATGTTTGAAAGTTGCCAAGAGAGTAGATCTTCAAAGTTCTCATAACAGGAAAAAAACCTGTAACTATGTGTGGGGATGGGTGTCAACTAAACTTATTGTGGTCGTCATTTCATAATGTGTACATATGTTAAATCATTATATTGTACACCTAAACTAATACGATGTTATATGTCAATTATATCTCAATAAAAAAAGAAAAAAGATGAGAATGTTATTATGAATAGCAGGGACCCAGCTCTCCCTCTCCAGCCCTTCTCTCGGTTTGATTTTCATGATTGTAGCTCTGAGAGCAGGATGGCCTTGCCCGAGCAGACTGTGAGGGCCACCTGACGCCCAGCTTTCCCCAGCCTTGGTGATCTCCGATGGCTGGTGCCCAGGTAATTAGACCAAAGCCTTGGTCTGTCCTCAAGGAGGAGCCCCCGGTGCTGATTGGCAATCAGGGGCCTCGCTTGGCCATGCACAGCCTTTGAGCATCTGTTGGGGGGAGGAGAAGCAACCTTGATTCAGATGCCCGGGTTGAGGAGAGCTGATTCCCCTGGATTAGCCTGGCAGGGAAGGGGACGGGGGTAGGCTATGGAGGGGGGCAGGAGCACCCAGAAAGCTTGGATCGCCCTGCTCCTCAGCACCCCACACAAATCATTTTCCAGGAGAGAGGCCAAAAGGAAGAAGCTACTTTCCTCCCCATGTTATTCCAGGAGTGGTGGGAGGGGAGGCTGGACCCAGAGCTTGTTGGAAAGCCTGGAGCGCCAGCCTGAGAACCGGCACTGATGCATGGAGGAGGTTTAGCGACATGACAGGTGCGAAGGCGGGGCTGTTCACCCAGGAGGCCTTGGCCCTCTGAGCGAAGCCTGTATTCCTCCATGTGGCTGCCACAATCTGCCCATCCAACCTCTCTGGCCTCATCCCCTTTGCTTCACTTAGGGTTCTTGCCACCAGCCATCCCATATTATTCACAATTCCTCCAAATGCTCCCGGCTCTTTCTTGCCTTTCTGCCAGAAAGGCACATTTTCCCAGGGACATATATGATTGCACTTTAGTGCTCCCCAAAGTCCTTGGAATGGCAGCATCCCCATTTTACAGATGAGGAAACTGAGGCTCATAGCGAAGCAGTTTGTCTAAGCTCTTATAGGTAAAGAGACGACAGGTACAACATTCAAGCCCAGGTCAGTTTGACTCCAGAGTCTATGCTTTCACTTTTCTGCCACATTTCCTCTCGAGAAAATGATTGAGGGCAGAGCTAGGCAGCAATAGGGGAAAAGAACAGAAGGAGCTATCAACACTGGGCCTGGCACATAGTTAGAGCTAAAAAAAATACTAGCTGTGTGAATGAATAGGTATCTCAGAGAGGATGGCCTTAGAAGGGTCCAGGACCCAGGACCTCGGTTTGCCCCAGGAGGGACAGATGCTTGACTCTCAGTAGGACACAGGGCAAAACTGTGGGGGAGGCCACGTGACTCTGGCTTGCAGAGGGGCTGGCTGGGAGACAGGGCTGTCAGGAACAAACTGGACTCCATGACCCATCCAAGGTGGAGGTGAGGGAGGAGGCCAGTTGCCCATGGCCCTAGCGCACGCAGTGCCCAGGCATCTAGCCTAGGCAGGAACTCAGACGGGTCTCTAAGCAGTGCACAAATTGAAGGATGCCTTTGAGGCTTTGAGCTGGGTGCCTAGGAGAAGGGCAGTGTGTCCAGGGGACCAAGCAATACGAAGGGGAAGGGACCATTCAACCACCTGGTTGAGGGTTTGTCTTAGTGCTTAAACCTGGGGAGGCACAGGTGAGTACCTGGTCTCTGCACTGTGCAGATCTCAGGTGGCCCGGAGATGGTGCAGTCCAGCGATCCGTGGAATCCGCAGCACCTCCGGGAGATGGAGATCAGCTGGGAGGCAGCGCTCAGGCGGAAGGGCACGGAGCCGTCAGCGAGATGGAAAAAGTGATGTCGTTAAAGAACAATGTGGCCCAAGGAATGAGCTGTAACTTGCTGGATCCAAAAGGACAAATGGGAAAATGGCTGCCAGAGGCCCAGGGGTGTCTGATGATGGCCTGACACTGTCCTGGGGGAGGGACCGAGCCCCAGCCTGGAGGCCAGAATAGAATTATCCTATAGGCTCCATGGACCCTTTCTGTCCCCTAATACCTTGCCAAGCAAACCTTCTGGTCTATTAATAAAGGCTTGATGAATTGAGTCAGGACAGAGAACAGAGAACCCTGCCCCATTTCCAAAGAAGATCTAAGGAGGTCCGCTGTGAGGCCGAGGAAAAAGCGAGGGTTGGCATCCCTGGGTGGGTCTTAGCCCTGCCCAGCTGTGAACCTCCCTTTTGAAGATGGGTTGCAAGGATTAGGTGAGCTACAGGATCGCCAGTCCTGAAGTCGGGACTGGCATGTGGAAAGTACTTTCTTCCCTTCCCTCTTACCCTCTTGCCTGGGTAAGGGCTGGGGAAAACCATCCCTGACGCATAGGCCAGGGAGGAAGCCAGCCGCGGGGCTCAGGCGACCTGGCTGAGGAAGGGGGCTTGCTGGGTCTGACAGGCGGGGGCCATGGAAAGACTGAGCTGGTTAGAGGCAAGCAGACACTCAGCAGAGACTCAGTGGAAATGTAGATTCTTGAAATAAGCACCACAGGGCTCTTATGTGTGTGCGTATGTGGGGTGGTGGGTACAGGGAGGTGATCTGGTCTCAACTGTCACTTAAGAGATGAGGAAACGGGCCGAGAGTGGGAAAGGGTCAAGGGCATGCCATCTGATGACAGTGCTTGGTCTTGATTGAGTTGGACTCCCATTGCTGAGTTTTCTAATAAGAAAAATCTCTGCCTAGCACCGAGATGATAGGGCCCCAGGCAGTGGCCAGGGCACCAGACTTGAGCAGAGGTAGTTGTGTTGACCTTTGGAATCTGGAGAAACTGGGACGTGCTTTCTTATTGTAGTCAAATTTGTTGAGAATCCAATTAGCCCTGGGTGGGGCTCCAGCTCACCTCCCACTGCCCTGTGGGGCCCAGCATTCTTCAGAAGAGGGTCTTCTGGGAATTTTGGGCCAGGAAGCTTTGGGTATCTGGTGGGCTGGGACTCCAAAAGGTGGCTGACCTCCAAGGGCTTGATTGGGGGGATACAAATGGCCATACCAAGGCCTCTGTCCACCCGCCAGTGGTGACCCCAGAAATAGCTCTCTGGTTTGCCCCCAAACTCTGTTTTAAGCGCACAGATGCAGTTTGTATGGTCCCACTATCATCTCCATTTTTCCAAGGAGGAAGGATGGCTCCATGGTCCACCAGACAGTAAATGTGGAGGTAGGATCCTGGGTATTCCCCACAACATGCTGCGGTCTATGTAACTTCCTCCTCTCTCTGCACACACTTCCAGAGCCTTCCTTGGGACCTGTGGTTCCCTTCAGCTGCCAGGCCAGGTCCCCTGAACTCCGTTAACTGTGCGTGCCACTTCTCAGCTCCTGTAGCTGAGCCTTTTTGCTTTCTGGC
Organism: Mirounga angustirostris; assembly: GCF_029215605.1. Lineage (NCBI taxonomy): Eukaryota > Metazoa > Chordata > Mammalia > Carnivora > Phocidae > Mirounga > Mirounga angustirostris. The sequence goes on along the minus strand of NW_026991718.1, from coordinate 21,029,313 downwards.
TGGACCAACTTGCTCCCCAAGAATTGAGAGAGGGATGCAGAAAGGGAAGGCTCTGTTCCTCTGTACACAGAGGGAAACTGAGGCACAGAACTGGCTTGCACCAAAGCTAGGATCCAACGTCCCTGTCCCCAGGTCCAGCAAGAGAGGTCTGGAGCTGTAAGAAAGAGAGCAGGCAGAGAAACACTGTTCTGTTTTCTTAAGCTCCCAGCTGGGACTGAGAACACCAAATCCTCTTTGAAAAAACAGAAAGGGGATTTAGAAAAAAATCAAGATATTAACCTTCTGAAACTGGACACCCCCATATAGAGATTAACTTCTTTCTTAAGCGTTTTTTTTTTTTTTGCATTTCTATAAACATCTTAATTCATGCCAACCTCATGGCCAGCCTGGATTATGGCAGGATGGAGAGAGGGATGGCCTTGTCCTGGCCACACACACACACACACACACACACACACACCCCTCACACCTGGGGCAGGAGAAAGAACATTGGAAGAGGAGCCTAAGACCTGAGTTTTATTTCCAGCTCTGCCCTCCAGCCTTGAACCTCCATTTCCCCATCTGTAAAGGCGGTGGTTGGACCAGCCAGTTTTGGAAGGTTTCTTCCCAGCCCACTCTCCGGAGCTGCTTGCTCAGGCGCTGTGGGCTGGCCCCCCTTGCTTATTTCCTTCTCCCTCCCCTACCCCCACTTCTCAAGGGCCCTGCTGGTGTCTTCTAGAACTTCTCTGACTGCCTTCAGGCCTGGACAGCAAGGACTGGGAGGGAGTGGACGGGGAGGCAGGCATTCTGGATCTGTGCGGGGCCAGGATTACTTTTATGATTCTTTCAGCTCTGCTGTAAATGCAAAGTCACATGGGAAAACACCCAGCCTGGGGTCGGTGCTTCTCAAAGCCCATTTCCCCCTTCTGCTCCCTCTTTTTAGTTCACCTGGATGCCCAGCCCCATCTGGGGCCAAGGTCCCTTCATCTGCCTCACCCACAGAAGAAGCCACATCGTTTTTTCTAGTTTCAGGTTCTCTGCAGCCTGTGTCACATGGATCCAATCTGAATCCCCCAGTGGTTCTCAGGGCTTTCAGGATGAAGACCTGGACCTCACTGTGGCCTGAGGGCTCTTGTGGATCCACCCCCGCCCCACCTCTCCAGCCTGGCTTTGAGCGAGGTCCACTTGCCCTGGCCCTCAGGGCTTTGGGATCCTTCTTTCAGGTCCCCAAACCTACCATGTTCCTTCAGTCTCTGCCCCCGCGTGAACCCTACCCGTGCCCGGGCTCTCCCCTGTCTCTAGCTGGCACACACCTGCTTCCCCAGGGAAGTCCTCCTTGACCCCAGAGAGGTTAGGTCCTCCTGCTCTGGTCCTCTGGCTCCCCTCTCCTCCCTGATCGTGAAGCACCATCCCAACAACAAGACCAGTTGTGCCTCCAGCATTGGATGTCTGCCTCCCTCCCGCACTGGACCGTAAGCTCCAGGAGGGCAGGGACAGGCCGGTGTGTCTGTTTGGTTCAACACTGTCTCCCCAGCACCTGCCCAATGTCTGGTGCTCAATATGTACTCTCGAGTACATGAATGAGTGGCATCTAAAATTGCTCTCTTTAAACACACCTGAAACTGGGCTCTGCACCTTCCATGAAATCGGGGCATAGAATTCCCTAAAATAGCTTCAGTCTTCTCCGGGTAAATAGCTGGCTGTCCCTACAGATTCCTTCTTTTCCCTCAAGTTTCTTTTTCTTTTATTTTTTAAAAGATTTTATTTATTTATTTATTTATTTGAGAGAGAGAGAGGGAACACAAGCATGGGGAGTGGGAGAGGGAGAAGCAGGCTTCCCGCGGAGCAGGGAGCAGAATGCGGGGCTTGATCCCAGGACCCCGGGACCATGACCCCAGCCGAACGCAGATGCTTAACCGACTGAGCCAGCCAGGCGCGCCTCCTCAAGTTTCTTTTTAAACTTCTCTCTGACCTGCCAACATCATCAGCCAGATCAAGCTTCACATCCACCTTTCAGTTCCTTCCACCTTCTGACAAGCCCGATCATTTTCACACCTTGATTATGTTCTGCTCTTGGAGCTTCAGCCAACAGCGGTGATTCCGGGCCCTGGGGAGGAGCGCAGCTGTGGGCTAGCCCTGACTCAGCGAGGACTGTGGGAGAGGTGCTGAGAGTCCCCAATGGCCTTGGGTACAGGTGGGCCACAGTCTGGTTCTGGCTGGAGCAGAGGTTAGAGGAACCCCTCTTTCTCATTTTTGGTCCGTATTCTTCAAGGTAGGCTCATGGCACAAAGGTTCCTTGAGATGTTCTACAAAAGAAAGAATCTTGTGCTCAAATATATTTGGGGAACGAGCATCACTCAGTTCTTGTTTGCAAGCATCAGGAGCTAATTCTGCTAACGGAAGCTTAAAAGGAGTTTATTCTAAGGATCTTGAGTAACTCACAGAATCTCCTGTAGGGCCAGAAAACCAAGGTCAGAGGCAAAGCAGCCAGGAACAATGACCAAAGGCATAGTGTAGGACTGGCCCCAGGAAGTCCTCACTGCGGCCGCCACCGGGCACAGACATGTTGGCTTGTGCCGCCGGCTCGACCCACACTGAACGCTGCCCCTAGAACGGCCATCAGGATAGCTTCTGGAAAGAGTGGACGGTCACCGCCATGGTGTCATCTTTCCCTCCACGGTGGGTTCCGCAGCATTCCTGCTGCTTTGTGCCACAAGCTTGGGGTTCAAAGCCTGGGGAGGTGCAGCCTGATGCTGGAGTGAGGTCCCGTGCCTGCACCCTGCCTCAGGACAGGTGGGACAATGTGAACTGGCCACTTTCAGCCTCTGTCCTGGGAGGCAGCTGCTGCCTCCCAGCATGGAGGAAATCCTCACACACAGGAAGGGAGAGCAGATCCTGAGCACCCCAAAGAATGACAACTGTTCTCTTCACTGCAGACCCTGGACACTTCCCTTGGGAGTCTGCAGTGCTCCAGGTCCGAGTTTTCCATCTCGGCACTGTTGACATTTTGGACCAGATGATTCCGCGTGGCAGGGCTGTCCTGTGCACAGCAGGATGGTTAGCAGCATCCAGGACTCTACTGATCAGATGCCAATAGCAGTCCTCCAGTTGTGACAACTAAAAATGTCTGAATACGTTGCCAAATGTCCCCTGGGGGGTGGCTTTGCCCCTGGCTGAGAACCACTGCTCCAGGAGATCCGTGGGAAATCTGTAATACGTTTGAGGAACCAGGATTGATTTAACCTTATTGACCATGGAAAATTTTTTTTCTCTAGCACCCTTTGATTCTTATTTCACAGAACTTACTCTGAGAAATGCTGGGCTGGTCACTGGGGACCTCATTCTAGAAATATCTTGGAGGTTGAGGTTGCCTAGGCCAAATGGTTTAATGTGCAAAGAGGTCTCCCTGCCATTACCTCCCCAACTTCCACCTCCCTGAACAAGGCTGGGGGCTCCGGAGTTCCTGCCCTGTGAAGACCCCCACTCTGGGGTGCTAGTTGTGCCTCTGGGGAACATTCCCAGGGTCCAAGGGAAGAGCCTGCAGAATGCCATTCAACTTGTAAGTCAGTCTTTTCCCCTTGGCTATGAACCTGGCCTGCAGGCATAAGTATTACTCTAACCGCCAGGGACCTTGCCTTGGGGACAAACGTCCTGACTCTGGCAGCCCACGGCAGCCCCCTGCACAGTTTGACAAAGATCCCACAGGATTCAAGCTCCAACACGTGGGTGCTCTCTGTACCTCACACATGTTTACCAGGCCAGGGCCCTTATTACTGCCCAATGACTGCCCTGGACACAGGGTCAAGCTCACCCCAACCCAGGAAACATCCCCTCCTCTGTGATGCAGGATGAGGGGGTCGTGGACCCCTGAAGGGTGCAACCACCACCCACTGGCCTTGCCTTTGAGAGGAGCTACTGGAACTGTTGCTAGGCCAGGAAGAGGAGCGAGGGCAGGTGTGATCTGGCAGTTTCCCCACATGGGTGGCTCAGCTCCTGCTTGCAGCTTCATCTTTGGAACTCCCTCATGTGGCTTATGGTGTTTCTCAGCGACCTTGGCTCTTAACCTTGGGCAGCCGGCACAGTGGAAGATATGGCAGTGTTAGGGACAGACAGAACTGTGTTTGATCTTGCTTGTGCCACTCACTTGTGGCGTGGACTCGGGCATGCCACCTTTCTCTCTGAACTTCAACTGCACTATGTAGATTTTTTAAAAAGCATTTTTCTGGCTCTTACATTTTAGAATTCTGTATTTTAGTATTAACAGGTGGCTCCCGGGTGGCAGAAGGTGGGACTCCCTGAAGCCTCCCTGAAAATTTAGGAACCCATGCTCTGCCCCCCAGGATGCATTGCAGGGGGCAGGGGAGACAACTGGGGGAAAAAAAAAAAAAGCTAAAAAATGCCTTGGAGCCCAACCAGCCAGAGGATGCACGAATGGAAAATTCCTGCTGTGTGTCAGAGGCCCACCTGGCCCGGGTGACAGCCAGCCGAGCCGGACACGCAGGCCCCACTGCATGTTTAGACAGCACTTTCCTGCCCTGGCCAGAGTTCTCCCTGGCCCTTACCATCACCCATCCTGGGAAAGTGGGTAGAGATGTGGGGTCCTCCCCCCAGGTTCAGGAGAGCGTCCTGTTTCCATGACGGAGCAGGGGCTCAGGAATGGGAGGGTGAGCTGCAGGAGAAAGATGAGGCTCAGGTTCAGCCCCAGGGCGGCCCAGAACCCATCTCTGGGACCGGGGAGTAGCTGTGTCACTGTTGTGGCTCTCAGGGTCCTCATCTGTGTCGTAGGGGGCTGGGGGTGCGCGGGGAGGTCTAGCAGGTCCTCCTCACCAGCCTTCACATCCCGTGCGTGGAGGCCCACAGTCTCAGGGGTTCCACATCTGCCTTGGGAGAGGCCAAGGCCCCTCTCATCAGCAGGCCCTGGGGCAACTCTCAGAAGCTGCCCTGACACTTAGGCTCACCCTCTGAGGAAGGCGGCCAATGGTCGTCTGCAGCTATAGGACAATGACTTTGCCAACTCTCAGCGCCCACCGAGATTTACGAGGATGATCGCTGGGAGGCAGGCTTGGGGTGAGTACATTGAAATGGACTCCCTCCACTCCAAGCCTGGGGGCAGAGGAGGTGGGGGTGATGGACTTGGGAGAGGCAAAGAGGAGCCCTGAGCCCCAAGGGGCAATGTCTGTTTAACACCATTCAGGGGAAAGTCCCTGAATCTAGAATGCTCTAGAGGCCAAGCCTCATGCTCTGATGTGGGCTGAGAGCGTGATTGGGCTTCACCAGCTGGGAGGGAGTGGCCCTCAGACTTTGCCCAGATCCCACCCTCACAGCCTCAGCTGCCCAGGGGCTCCAGGGGCAGGCTGGGGCAGGCTGGTGGGGACTGTGGGTATTCAGAGCCCTCATTAGGGATGAACACGTTGGCCAAGGCTGGTCTGCAGATTCCCAACTTCGGGGAATGTGATTGGCAAGTCAGCCCCTTGGACTGAATCCATTCTGAGACCCTGACAAGGTCTGGTCTGGGAGAATGGTCAATTCACCAGGGTGATGCCATGTGAAAGGTCCCATGATTAGTGCTATGTGGCCTATTGGATTCTCCCCTCCATGCTAATCTCCCCTTCTTGGCTCAGGTTCCCACAGAATGTCTCTCAGTGCCTTTGGTGCCTAGGAGATGTGACAAATCTCGACCCCAGGCCACCTCTGCTTCTGAACTCTGCTGTCCCCAGCCTCCTCTGCCCACACCACCCCTCAGGCACATACTTGAAGGAAAGTTCTGGGATGGCTCTGCATACAAGCCCAGACAAAGACAACCCTGGCCCTTGTGATTTCCCTCTGGCTGGCTGCCTGTACCAGCCCACTGGGGAGGGGTGTCCAGTCCTTGTCATGGACTAGCCTTCCTCCATCCTCAAGCTCTTGCTCTGAGCTCCTGGTCACTCAGAGAGAGCCGTCCCTGGGTGCCGGGCCCTGGGCGCCGGGCCACACCCGCCCTCTGGAAGGCCCGGCTGGTGGTGCCAGCAGTGAACTCCAGGGCTATTGTCCCTCCTGAGGTCAGTTCCAGGAGCCACTCCACTCAGGAAATCCCTCCTCCTGTTTCTTGGTTTCTCAGTTTCCAGACCATGCTTGCCCTCCTCTGCTTCCCTACATGCTCCTCGGGGATTCAGGTCACCCGGAAATATCTTTTGCTTCTTCTGAGGCCTGGAAGCAACATCACAATGTGCATCTCTGAAATCTGGGGAGGCTCAAGATGGTATAGATGGGAGTGTGCACGCCCATGTGCGTGCGTGCGTGCGTGTGTGTGTGTGTGAATTCACATGATTTGAGGACAGCTTTGGTCCCCAGAGAGCATAATGTCTCCCACTTACAAAGGTCCTCAAAGACCTGCCTCCCTCCTTCCACGTCAGCTGGGCTGGGTGAGTGCGGGTTCTGAGGGGCTGCTGGACTCCTTCCTGGTCACACCACAAAGCAGGGAATGGTTTCCAGGAGCCCTGAGCCCTGCCACAGGGCCCTTTCCACAACATGCTACTTGGATGTCAAGGGAGGGGGGTTTGAGCCCAGAAATCCTTATTGGGGGGTGGTGGAAGATGCCTTAATCTGGGGGATGGGGTCTGAGCTCGGTGGGGTGCAGGGTGGAGTTTGGAGGCAATCACCATCACTCACTTTTCCAGAGTACTCCTTTGGTCCTGCAGCTCAGGATGCATCCTGTTTTATGGGGCACAGGATTCCAGCAGCTCTGGGAAGGGTTCTGGTTTTTGCTGGGCTTGAGCTCCTGGGGAGAGGTAAAAGGGAGGGGCCTGCGCTGGAATGTTAGGAGTTAGGAGGTTGAGGGGCGGAGCCTGTGGAAGGCCTGAAGCAGGCACCCCAGGGTGCTTCCACCTGCCTTTGGTGACAGACCCCCACAAAAAAGGAGGCAGAATGGGAGCCCCAGAATGGGAAGCAGTGGCCTCGGAGCAAACAGGCTCCCTGGGGAGCAGTTCCTCGCCATCATCCCGCTGTGGGGTGTTGCTTTTGCTTCAAGACTGAGCTTTTTTGTCACAAAGCTCTGCCGGCCATCTTTACTGAAACCACAGAGAAACCACACTCACTCCCATTTAACAGATAAGGAGACTGAGGCCTTAGTTTAGTTTATTTTTTTAAAGATTTTATTTATTTGACAGAGAAAGACACAGTGAGAGAGGGAACACAAGCAGGGGGAGTGGGAGACGGAGAAGCAGGCTTCCTGTGGAGCAGGGAGCCCGATGCGGGGCTGATCTGATCCCAGGACCCTGGGATCATGACCTGAGCCGAAGGCAGACGCTTAATGACTGAGCCACCCAGGCGCACCGACTGAGGCCTTAGGTTAAGAGAAGCTGAGTGGTGCCACTAGGTCTCCCAGCTAGAAAGTGGTAGAGCCAAGCTCCAAACCTACATCTTCTGATTTTTAAGTTCTGACTCCTTCCATGAGCACCGACAGCCCCCCTCAGCCTCAGCAGAGAGCCTTTGTGTGGCGAGGGGCAGGGATATGGAGGTTTCAGGCAATCAGGCCTGGGCTTCAATCCTACCCCCTGCTAGTACTGATTGTGTGAATTTGGGCAAGTTTCTGAATCTCAGTTTTCTCCTAAAAAAAAGTGGACTTAGTGAGACACTGGGAGCCGTTCTGGCTCCTGAAAGCCAACTGTGCATATTTCTTTCCGATTCTGCATTTCAGTAACGAGGGGTGGGCTTAGCTTGCTATGGGCCATGGGAGAAGTGTTTACACCACAGAAATGAGCAAACCCGACAAGTCCTTCTTTCTTCCATTTAACAAACATTCGCAGATTGCTAGTCTTCTGTCAGGCTCCAAGCATGGTGTTAGGGAAGCAAAGATGAGTAAGATAGAGTCTTATCCTAAAGGATTTCATGGAAGAGAAAGAGGAAACAAGCAAGAGAAAGAGCCAGAATCTGACCAGGGACCAGAGGGGCTCACAGGGCACAGCTGTAGTCAGTTGGGGGTGGGGTAAAGAGTAAGAAGGATATTTCTCTGCAAAAGAAGCAGCTTCAGAAGCAGCGTCAGTAGACTCTTTCATACTGGAATGTTCTGAGAATTGCAAACATGGGCTTGGGTTTAAAAGCCTAAGCTTTGGTTTGGAGTCACACAAGCAGAGTTTGGGACCCTGGCTGTGCCAGGCACTATGTGTGTCAACTTAGCCAAGTTATTTATTTATTTTTTTAAAGTAGGCTCCATGCCCAACCTGGGGCTTAACCTCATGACCCTGAGACTGAGAGCCTCATGCTCTGCTGGCTCTAGAAGCCAGCCAGGCACCCCAACTTAGCCAAGTTATTAAACTTCTTGGAGACTGGCTCTTCATTTGTAAGATGGGTTGATAACTTTTAACTCACAGGGTCATTGTGAGAATTAATTGAGATCATTTATTCAGCAAGATATCTTTTGGCACAAAATACCTACTATGTGCCAGACACTATTCCAGGCATGGGAAGGCACAAGTGAATAAAATAGGTCAGGTCCCTACCCTTGTGGAGCTTATATGGGAAGGGGACAGACAGTGAACAAATAAAATGTAGCATGGTGCCAAGTAGCCATAAGTGGGTTGAAAATAATAAAGCAGGTGTTTGGGGTGCGTTCCCCAGGAACAGTCCCTGGGATGCGCATTTGCTAGGGAAGTACTCCCAGGGAGAGTGGTAGGGGAGAGAGAAGCAGGGCAGGACAGGGGAACCAGGCTAGTGCTCAGATGAAGTCCCACAGAGGGCATCCAGCCTGATCCCCCAGGGCTCTGGAGGGTAAGTTATGCTCAGAGGGCCCCAAACCCTAAGGCAAGAGAAAGATTTCATGAGTCAGTACGAGCTTAGGATTGTGCCTTGCATGCATGTTAGCCAACAAATGAATGCCCCTTCAGCCTAGTCCGTCCCAGTCTCTGTGCTACCCCCCTTCCCCCACCACTGTGTGACTCAGTGACCCAGAACAACTTATAGTTTGTGTGAACACTCCGAGTCCTCTCATGTTGGGTACCTCTGCCCACGTTGTTCCCTTCCTGGAATACCACTGTTCTCTCTGGAAAATTCTTTTTTTTTTTTCTTTTTAAAGATTTTTATTTATTTATTTGACAGAGAGAGACACAGTGCGAGAGGGAACACAAGCAGGGGGAGTGGGAGAGGGAGAAGCAGGAGAGGGAGAAGCAGGCTTCCCGCAGAGCAGGGAGCCCGACGCGGGGCTCGATCCCAGGACCCTGGGATCATGACCTGAGCCGAAGGCAGACGCTTAACGACTGAGCCACCCAGGCACCCCCTCTCTGGAAAATTCTTAGTCGTTCTTCAAGTCTCAGCTCAAATGCTGCCTCTATGTCTTTGAAGACTCTCCCAGGCCATCCTGGGGGTTTCTTCCTGTGTAACTTCTGAATTGGTACCAAGCCCCCTGGAGCAATAATATTTCTTTAGAATTACCTATTCATGACTGTCTGCACACTAACCTGGAAGCTCCCTGATGAGTGTGGACAGGTCTTTCAGCTCTGGGTCTCCAGAGTGTTGGGCACACAGTAGATCCTCAGGAAACATTTACTGAGTGAAATAGCTTGATCATTGAGTAGCTTTGTACCCTTTGGCAAGTAAAAAAAAAAAAAACCTCTTTGAACCTCAGTTTCCCCCTCAGTAATTAGAGCTGCACCTAAATCTTAGTGAGATAATGAATATAAACTCTGAAATGCTATCCAGATGTTTTATTATAAAAAGGTAGGAAAAAAAGATCCAGTCTGGAGGTCAACAGTGGCTGTGGTGACCCAAATGTCTCCAGAGATCTTGGCTCTGTCCAGAAGACATCTGGAGAGCATTCCAGTATGAGAGCTCTAAGCAGGTGACAGGATAGCTCCCTACCTTCTCTGACACTTTTTCTGTCACCAGCCAGAGCTTGAAGCTAGCCCTGGGAAGGAGATATAACCCTCCATGGACCCTCATTCCCCACTTGCAATGAGTCACCAGTAACCATACATACCAAGTTAGTGGTATTGAGAACTGAAGCTTCTTCCTGCAGAGGAAGGATTGAGGAAGGAAACCTTGTCAATGGGCATCTTTGTCCAGATAATGGGCACAGGACTAATCTGTGGTCACTGTGGCAGGTGAATCTTGCATAGGGATGCTGTGACTCTGTAAACCTTGTTCCAGGTCACATCCAGTCTCTTCCAAGGCTGGTCCCTCTTTTCCTGACTCTCCAAAAGTCTGTCCTCCCTTCCCAGTCCCATTTCATTCTCCCATAGCATCTGCCAAGCTCTCTCTTAGTTACCTTGGTCCTTAAGGAACCATAATCTGATCTTTTCCTCCATTCTCCTCTGGCTCCAAGTTCTCTGGAGCTTTCAGTGTTGTTTCTTCTTCAATCCCATCTTGATGATACCTAGAATTTGAGAAACTTTTTTGGTTACATTAAAGAGATAGTTCTCATGGAAGAGTTCATGACTCTAGAGTCCCTTCCTCAGCCATGGTATATGGCCTAAAGTTCTTCCTTTTATATGTAAGATAGTTATTTATACTTCAATATATTGTCATCAAACCACTTCTTAACTCCAGGTGGGCTGGCTTGCATTCCCACCATTTTGCAAAACTTCTCTCACTCTCTCTAAGACACCAATAATCTACTCTTGGCCAAGTTCATTAGCCTTCCAGCTTCAGGCCCACTCCCAAGCCATTTAGCCAGTGCCTAATGTAAATGGGTATTGGTGAAGATCCAATATTGTAATGTAAGTTTCCCCAAATTAATCTATAAATTCAGTGAAATTCCAATAAAAACTTAATAAGAGTTTTTAAAATGGAGCTTTATAAGCTAATTTTATAAGTCACCAAGGGAAAACATGCATAAGAATAGTCAGGCATATTTTTATACAGTAAGAACAATGGGGAGGAAATTGCTCTTTCACATATAAACATTTACTATAAAGTGGTCAATATGGAGTGATATTGGTGTAAAAACAGATAACACAAACAATGGAACAGAGCAAAGAAAGAGATCCATGGAAACCTATCTTATGCTAACAGAGCATTTTAAATCTCTGGGAAAGAATTGACTGTCCAAAGTGGTTTTCGAACAATAGATTATCCACTTGGTAAAACATTTATATATTATATTGATGATGATTTTACTTCCTGAAAAGAGAATTCATTCTACTTATTTTAATCAGAAAGGAACTTATAGAAGGTATGTAGAGCTGTCAGAATTGCAGGGAGTGTTGGAGAAAAAGATTTCAGGTTGAACTTACCAGAATAACTTCTAAAGCCACGGCACAGAACTGAGCCACTGAAAGAGATACTGTCACTGCTACAATCTGGAAGCTGCCAGATAGCAGGAAGTTTTTGCCATGGATACTGTTCCAAAACCACACCACCATTGCTAGGATCTGTGCTAGTAGAATGGAAGCTGTGTTGCCTTTTTCTCATATAACTCAAAGCTTCATGTGAGTTCTATCTGCCTAGGTCTTCTAGGAAGCAGACACCAAGATGGAGTTAGAGGGCAGGAGATTTGCTGGGATAATGCCTGTGAAAGATGAAGGGGAGAGGGAGCAAGAGTAGCAAGCAAAGCCTTCAGACTGTCATATAGGCCTGACACCTGTGAAAGGAAAGGGAGAGGAAGGAAGACTGGGTAGAAAAAGGCTCAGACTGTGATGTAGCCTTGAGAAAATCTTGGTCACCAAAAAGATTGCCCATAGAGGAGTCCCTCCATGTGGGGAAGAAATGGCCATGCCCTATTTCCTCTCTATGCTCAGTCATTGACTAAGAGCTGTTGCAGATCCCAAAAGCATTTAACTGGGAGAATATCCATTACATCTGGAATTCTAACTTCAAGGGAGTCTCTGTAATACAGTAAGACACACCAGAAAAGGGTTGATATGAATTTTGATCCAGCCAATGTATAGTATTTATCTACCATAGACCCCTACCTCACACCATATGCAAAATAAATTTTAGAATTAAAGAGGTGAAGGTAAAGAACAAAATCATGTTGTATTACAAGAAATACAGTTGTATTACAAGAAAATATAGGAATATATTTCTATAACCTTGGAATAGGGAAGACCTTTTTAAGAATCTCAAGGATCTTCTTGAGCCTGGAATGCTGTGTAATCTATCAGGAACAAGCTATTGACATGTATTTTACTGTTGATTGTCTGCCTGCAATCTAGAACACTACAGAAAATGTTATTATTTTGTTATTTTAAATTTGCTTTTTAAGCAAAACACAAAATCTAAAATATACAGAGGCACATTTTAAATTAGTTTGTATTTATTTTTATGTTTTAAAAAAGTAATTAACACTAACATTCTTAATGGTGAGAAACTAGATGTATTTCCTCTAAGATTGAGAACAAGAATGTCTCCTCTCCCCAGTCCTATTTAACTTGTTCTGAAAGACCTAGCTAATGCAAAAGAACAACAACAACAACAAAAAACCAAAAAAAAAAAAAAAAAGAAGAAGAAAGAAAAGATATAAAAAATGGGAAGGAAGAAATAAAATGGTCTTTATTTGCAGATAACATGGTTGCCTATATAGAAGAATCAACTCTTGGAATCAAACTCCTGGAACTAATAAGTGCCTATAGTGACGTTGCAGGATACAAGGTTAATATACTAAAGTCAATTGTTTTCCTATATACCAGCAATGAATAATTAGAATTTGACATTAAAAATACAACACCACTTACATTAGCATGAAAGAAAGAAAGAATCTTACATATAAATCTAACAAATATGTACAGAATATATATGAAGAAAACTACAAAACTCTGATAAAAGAAATCAAAGAAGATATAAACAAATGAAAAAATACATGTTCATGGATAGGAAGACTCAATAATTGTTAAGATGTCAGTTCTTCCCAACTTGACCCAAAGATTCAATGCAATCCCAACCAAAAATCCCAGCACATTATTTTGTGGATATTGACAAACAGATTCTAAAGTTCATATAGAAAGGCAAAAGACCCAGAATAGCTACAACAATATTGAAGAAGAACAAGTTGAAGGACTGATATTACCTGATTTCAAGACTTATTGTAAAGTTACAGTGATCAAGACATTGGTGAAAGAACAAATAGATCAATGAAATAGAATAAAGAGCCTACATATAGGCCCATACAAATATAGTCAAATAATCTTCAACAAAGGAGCAAGGGCAATACCATGGAGAAAGGACAGTCTTTTCAACAAATAGTGCTGGAACAATTGGACATACACATGCAAAAACAATCTAGACTCAGACCTCACTCCTCACAAAAATTAACTCAAAATGGATCATAGACCTAAATGTAAATTACAAAAATTTAAAATTTCTAGAAGATAGCATCGGTGAAAATCTAGGTGACCTTGGATTTGGCAATGATTTTTTAGATTCAAAATCAATCTATGAGTGAAAAAATTGCTAAGTTAGACTTCATTAAAATTAAAAAATTCTGCTCTGTGAAGGACACCATTAAAAGAATAAAAATCTAAGACACAGGCTGGGAGAAATCTTTGCAAAAGACATATCTCATAAGAGATTTGTATCCAAAATATATGAGAAACTCTTCAAACTCATCAATAAGAAGAAAACCAACCCAATTAAAAAACTAGCAAAAGATCTGAACAGACATCTCAACAAAGACAACAAACAGATGGCAAATAAGCATATGAAAAGATGTCCAACATCATATGTCATTAGGGAACTGCAAATTAAAACAACAATGAGATACTACTACACATCTATTAGAATGGCTAAAATCCAAAACACTGACAACACCAAATGCTGATAAGATGTGGGGAAACAGGAACACTCATTTATTGCTGGTGGGAATGCAAATGATACACCGCTTTGGAAGACAGTTTGGTGGTTTCTTGCAAAGCTAAACATAAACTTACCATACAACCCAGCAATTGCACTCTTAGGTATTTACCCAAATGAGCTGAAAACTTTGCTACACAAAACCTTGCACACAAATGTTTATAGCAGCTTTGTTCATAATTGCCAATAGTTGGAAGCAACCATGATATTCTCAATAGCTGAATGGATAAACAATTAATGGTACGTCCATACAATAGAATATTACTCAGCAATAAAAAAGGAGCTATCAAACCATGAAAAGACATAAAAGAACCTTAAATACATATTGCTAAGTTAAAGAAACCAGTTTGAAGGGCTACATATTGTATGATTTCAACTATATGACATTCTGGAAAGGGCAAAACGATAGAGACAGTAAAAATATCAGGGTTTCTGAGGGAGGCAGGGAGGGATGAAGAGATGGAGCACAGGACATTTTTAGGGTGGTAATACTGAATGATACTGTAATGGTGAATACATGATATATGTATTTGTCAAAAGCCATAGAGTGTATGGCACAGAGGGCAAACCCTAATGTAAACTATGGACTTTAGTTAAAAATAATATAGCAGTTTTGGTTTATCAGTTGTAACAAATGTACCATTCTAATGAAAGATATTAATAATAGGAAAAATTGTGCATGAACAGGTGGGGAGGGAGGAAGGGAATATTGTGACGTGGGGAGGAGGTATATGGGAACTCTTTATACTTTTTGCTCAATTTTTCCGTAAACCTAAAACTGTTCTAAAAACCAAGTCTATTGAAAGTTTTACAAGTAATTAACATACTTGGAGAAAAAACTGGCAGCAAATATAACAGACATATACTCTAGTTTCCTCAGTACAGTTCTGGTTTATACTGGTTGTCCTGGTATTCTAGCTGGTTTCGTATTTGTCATTCTCTAAGTGTCTTGGTTTAAATGATAAATTATATGACCACCCTAGACAAAAGGTTATTATTGGTAATATATAAAGAACTCCTGTAAAGCAATAAGAAAAAGATAAACAATCCAGGAGAATAATGAGCTATATATATGAACAGGTGTATTAGTTTGCTAGGGCTGCCATAACAAAATATCAAAAATTGGGTGGTTTAAACAATAGATTAAACAAAGCTGCTATAAACATTTAATTTTCTTACAGTTCTAGAGGCTAGCAGTCCAAGAACAAGGACATAGAAGATTTGGTTTCTTCTGAGACCTCTGTCCTTGGCTTGCAGATGGCTGCTTTCTCACTGTGTCCTCACATGGTCTTTCTACTATGCATGCATAGGTCTGCGTCCTAATCGCCTCTCCTTATAAGGACATAGTCACATTGGATTAGGGCCCACCACATGACCTTATTTTACCTTAATTACTTCTTTAAAGGCCCAGTCTCCCCATATAGTCACATCTGAACTGCTGGGAGTTGGGACTTCAACATGAATTTTTATGAGGTGGGGACACAATTCATCCCATAATAGTAGAAAATTCACAGTGTACAAATGGCCAATAAATATATGTCAATATTTGTAATAACACCCAAACCAGAGACATGCAAATTAAAAACAATAATAACAAACAATCTCCCCGAAAAGAATGATGAAAAAATGATAAAAGAAGACTGATTCTATCTAAGGTTGGCAAGGATGTAGGGAATTGTTGTTTGTTGGTGGAACAAATTGATACAACTTTTGTTGAGGACAATTTGGCAGATTCTATCAACATACAAAGTATATATCCTTTGACCTAGAAGTTTCACTCCTGAGACTTGATCCTACAGAAACATAGAGGTACAAAGAGGTATGCATATAGATATATAATTGCAGTATTTTTGGTATTATTTAAAAATTGAAAAAATATTTAAATTTCTATCCATAGGTAAATAAGCTATGGTACAGCCACACTATGGAACACTATACTGGGGTTAAAAAGAAAGTAGACCTATGATAAGATAAGTTTCACATGATATCCTATGAATAGATAAAATGGAACCTTAAAACATATTAAGTAGCTCAAAAAAGAAATAGAGAAGAAAGAACAGATGAGACACATAGAACACAAATAGCAAAATGGTGGATTTAAACTCAACCATATCCACAATCTCATTAAATACAAATGTTCTAAACATCACAATTAAAAGGCATAGATTGTGAGATTGGATTTTTTTTAAAGGCATGCTCCAATTATATACTGCTTATAAGAAATCCACTTTAAATATAGTCATAAGTAGGTTAAAAGTGACATTGATATCATACAAAGCAGATTTCAGAGCAAAGAATATTTCCAAGGATAAAGAAGGTCATTTCATAATGATAAAGGGATCAATTCATCAAGAGGACATAGCAATTCTAAATGTATGTTCATGTTAAGAAGAAGTTTCAAAGTAATGACACAAAACACATAGACCTGCAAAGAGAAATAGACAAACTCAAAATTATAGTCAGAGATTGCAAATCCTCTTGTCCTTATTTCATAATTTCTACTCTACCCTTTCTTTATCTCTTTAAACTCAGTTAAACTTAAGGCCCTTTTCAGATAACTTTTTAGTCTCTAATTTCTCTGATGTGAATTATTTCATTTGTTGGGTCAGTGGACTGTCCATCTTGGCATTGGACTTCTCCATATACTTTATAATTTTTGTTTATGAGCTCATCTTCAACAGAGGTTATTTTTCACAAGAGTCCTGTACATGTTCTGAGTTATTAAGGTCTCTTCTGGGATGATTTCACTATTGCTACCTCCTATTCTTTTTGGGGTTTATCTCTTCTGACCCTGTAGGGGTTATAGGTTTCTATTTCATTTCTGGTGCTTAGAAATTTTCTCTTTTCTCTTTCTCTTTCTTTCTTTCTTTTTTTTTTTTTTTTTAGCTTAGCTATGTTTTAAAATAACGTTTTAAACAATTATATAATATTTTGCTGTTTGGAGTAGGTTTGGGAAATTCTCATGTCAGATTAGTTTTTGGTTTTGATAGAATGTGTCAAAAGGTTTCCCATGATAAAACTTTGAAATTAGCCTTCAGCCAATTTCTTTCCTAATTGTCCTTTGTCCTAGAATTATAAAATTACTTTTTAATGAATTTATAATAAGTTGGGTATTGTTAAACTGGGAAAAATGCCATTTTAGGATTATAAGCTGTGTACTCTTTAGGATAAAGACTAAAATTTGCTTTATGGAAGATGTTCTTTTGTTTTAACCTGTACTACTTGAGTTGGCCCTTTTAGCTATGCTATTTATGATAAAGCAAGGACCTGCCTATCATTCTTGGTGAGTATGGAAGAACACTGATGGGCTCTTAAAGGATATTTCTAGTTTGAAATGTTAATATCCTTTAGTAATATACATTGAATGAATTTGTGAAATTCTGCCTCTGAGCATTGTTTTATTTACAGCACCACCATCTCCTAATTTAGAATCAGACTACCCTATCCCTGAAATTGGTGTGTTCTTGCAAAGTGATGTGTGTTACTCTGGGATCAGTTGTTTGCACAAGATAAGGAGCTGGGATGGAGAAGAATGTGGGAGAAAAGTGCTCTTTCTTCAGCTTAGACTGGAGAAAACAACTGTGCAAATGACCCACATTGGGCCTAGCACAGCCCAGTCTGGACCTGGGAGTCAGTTGTCCCACAAGTCTTCTATTTTAACCTGACCATGCCAATTTTGGGGAGATGTCTTGACAGGTATTTTGTTTTGATATCCCTATTGTCAGTAATGCATGGAAAAGGCAAACTCTGGAGCAGGAACAAGAAGACTTGGAAGGCAGATCTTAGATTTGAGTGAGAGGGGGAAAAAAACCCAACTATTTCCAGGAGCTGGGGTGGGGGCATCACTTAGATCTGGACTCCAAGGAAGAGGAATAATTGGGATATGCCTGGTGGTGGGAGATTTATCACTGGCCACATGGAGGCAGTTAACAGCTGAGATGGGAAGTGGGCTTATAAAGGACTTTGAAGTTAGCTAGGGGCTGTGGGCTCTCAGCAGAGCCACTTCTAAGAACAGTTAGAGGATACTCTCTAGTATGTACTTCCCTTTCCATTCTGCCTAAGATTTCATGCCCCATTGTTAACTTATCTTTGGCTGTGGTATACAGAATTAGGAGAGATCCTGGCCCATGCTTTGGGTGAGGAACAAGGGCCTGCCTGGATCTGGGTGCAGGGATGCCCAGGAACAGAGCAAGGCAGAGAGCGGTAGGCAGTGAAGCTAAGCAGGAAGCCAAGGCCAGAGCACAGAGGGCTTTGTAAACCATTCCAAGGAACTGGACTTTGTCTTGTAGGCCCCAGGGAGCCATTGAAGGATATCAAGCAAGATGGTAATGGGAACAAACTTGTAATATATAGAAAGGAAAAAACTTCAGAGTATCTTATAAATTTGTAGACCATTGAAGCGGACATCTTCTAAAATGGAGCACCTCTTAAATCCTCCTGTGGTAACAGAACCCCTCTTCTCTGTGGTGTACCCATACCATGTGATTTGTGTAGAGCTGACTTTGATCTTCTCAAAAACAGGGAATGTGCCTGTGACCCAGGCCAGACCCAACAGGAGTAACTGACCTCCTGGCCACAGGTACTGGTTCAGGCAGGGGCCTGTGACACAAGTTTGGGTTAGTGAATCATGCCTAGGACTTTTCTGACAGCTGTTAGAAAGACCATCTCTTTCTGGTGGGGTCTCTAAACTGACAGAATGTGAATCTAGTTCTCCTGGTGGCCAAGAGGCTTCCCACCATGTGGACAGAAAATAACTGAGAGATGGTATGAGACCGAGCCCTCAGAGATGGTGTGAGACCGAGCCCTCAGGCTGTCTTCTGAGGCACAGGATCCAGCCATGGGCAATGCCAAGTAGAAATCTGCAGTTAGGGGCGAGAGAGAGAGGCAGAGGAAACCCCAAGGACATTGTTGAGCTACTGGATCCCAACCAATCCTTTCTTTTACAGAAGCCAATAACTTTTTTTCTGCTTAATCTAATTTGTTATATTTCTCTCACTTAGAAGTGAGAGTTCTTACTAACAGTTGTGTGTTCTCCTGATTTGCTCTTCCCTAGACTCAATATTCCTAATTCATTTCACAATTTGAGATGGTTCCTGGATCCCTCCCACCATGGTCATCATCCTCTGGAGGGAGATGTCCACACTAGAGTCCCTGGAGGACCTTCTCTGTAAGGGTTGTATTCTAATAAAGTACATGATGAACTCTTCTCCAAAGAAATCAAGATAGAAGGTTGATACCTGTGGATTAGGTGCTGGGAGGGCTACTGGGGGGATCCTGGTCACAGCAGTATATGACTTGAAGTATCTACATTTCTATAAAGAACAAAGCACCTTGGCTCTATCATGGGGAGTTCTCAGAGGCCAGCACCTCAAGCAACTTCAGATTCTAAGTGGGAGGGAAAGTAGAAAAGAACGTGTCCTCGTTTATGGCCAACAGGATCTCAGGCTGCCCTGAAATTAGATGAAACCATTCAGTCATCTTAACTGGCTGTTAATGAGTCAATCCATAATTTAGAAATGGCTTTAAGGAACAGCAAGAGGAAGGGGGCAGGAAGACGCTCGGGCCAGACCTGTCCTTATCATAATCTGAGGATGTGTGTGTGTGTGTGTGTGTGTGTAGAAGGGAATAATGAGCCACTTCCTTCCTGATCCTACAAGGGTCTATAATCCCCCTGTTAAAGTGAGCTGAGGACCTGCCTTCAACAGAACAGTCCTGGGCTTAGACTCCCAGGTGATGAATCCCTTCAAGTGCCCCTTGTAAACTGCTCTGAACCTCACTGTGTCCTGCTTTCTTCTTCCCGATCACTTAGTAAATTACACACAAGATTAAAATCCCAATGTCTACGATTTTGGGTGTTCCCAAGTCTTTGGCCATATGGCGTCACTTTGCCTTTTAATATCCAAGAGAAAATGGATCAAACTCTCAACACACCATAGAAGGAAACCCAAGGTTTTTTGCAGTACTTCTGGGGATTTGTTCCCAATTCCCCTTGACTGTTTCTATTGAATTCCCTTCCTTTTTTCCTTCTTTCCTCCCTCCTCTCTTCCTTTCTCTCCCTCCTCTTCCCCACGGCCCCCTCCTTTCCAAGGCTGTTTTCTTCTCTCTGACTTGTGTCAAGACAAATGCAAAATACAGAGCCTTTTCCTTGATTTCCCAACAGTAGCTCTAGCATGGGGGCATATGTAACACACGTCCCCTACATGTAACTGGTAGAGCTGCACTGTCTCTTAGCACAGCAAACACCTTGAAGTTAAATATCAGATAACCTCTTGGCCACATCCTACCGCCCCCCCCCCCGCCCCCCATCTCATCTCCTTGAGGCCCAGCCTCCACCTGTTTCCAGGGCTCTCTCTCCCCCTTTCCTTCCTCCTTCCCTCCCTCCCTTCACACAGCTCCCTCTGGAGCAGCTCTTCCCCACCCACCGCCCCAGACTGCCTCTGGGCCAGTCTCTGCCTGCCCAGAAAACATTAAGGACAAGCTTTGAAATTACTTTTTCCTTTAACACAATCCAATTGTTCATCTTAACTCCTTCCCCTACCAGTCTCCACAGGCGTGTGAAGATCCATCATCCCTTGATATGAAAATACGCTACCCCCTTGGAAGGCAGAAGTGGCCAGAACAGTTTCATTGGTTGTTTAAATTGCAGTGCTATCTTTCTTGCTACTTGAGCTTGACTATAGCTCAGAGATGTTCCTGTCGGCTCTTCATGCCTGGTCCGATATGTCTTCCCCCCTCAGGCACCACCCCTCCTTGTTAGTACCTCCCTAGCCCCAACCTACCTCCCCAATCCAGGAGCCTTCTGGAAACAGCCCAAACCCTTATTTCCCAGTTCTTGCTGCCCCCAGGGTGCCCTGAACCATAGGAAGGCCCTCCTGCCCCTCCACCAGCCAGATCTCAGGAGCCCCGAGGCTTGCCTGGGACCACTCTGTTTCTAGGAGGCTGAGGGTCTCCTAGTGTGTGATTCAAACCCAGGGCCCCTAGAGCCCTACATGGTCAAAGAATGGTAAGCCCTGGCAGGTCCCCAGCATTTGCTGGAGCATCCAGCCTATGGGAAGCATCAAGAAATGTTCATCTGTCTAAATCAGAGCTCCATTGCACCCGGGTCCTGGAGGGAAGGCATCAGACTGGAATTTGGTCTCCCAAATGTTGCACAAACTATAGCCCCGGCTCCTCTCTGCTCCTGTCCTGCCGTCAGTGGTCTGTGACCCAGTGGCCTGGGGCGGCCAAAGGAGCCTCAGGCCTCGGTCCTGAGAGTGAAGACACAAGGCTTCTGGGCTGGTTCTTCCATAAGCTCATTTCAGCTGCTGGACACGCCTGCCCCTGCTTGGGGCCTCTGTCTCCTCAGCTGGAAAAGGAGAGATTGGACTAGATGAGGTCCAGAGGCCTAGAGCCCAGTCCTAAGAGGGGACCGTCTTACCTCCAGGCCAGAGCTCATGACTGCCCGCCACCAGACTCATCTGTGTGGGCTGCGCTGTGCGGCCCTGAGCTGCAGGCAGGGGTTGAGGCTGGACTGGCTCCTGACCTTAGAGGCTGAGGATGCTGGAGCTCTGAGGGACTGAAGGGAAGCCAGGGCAGTTGTGGGGTCGTGGCGGGTGGCGGGTGGTGGTGGGGAAGTCACTCAGGGTGAGGCTGGAGAGATGGGCAGGGTCTCTTGGGCCATGGTGAGGAGTTGGTATTTTACTCTACGTGCAACAGAGGGCCATTGAGGAGGTTTTCGATGGGGGCCTGACATGTTCTATGTTTTTAAAAGCTTCTCTGCCAGGGCGCCTGGGTGGCTCAGTCGTTAAGCATCTGCCTTCAGCTCAGGTCATGATCCCAGTGTCCTGGGATCGAGCCCCGCATCGGGCTCCCTGCTCTGCGAGAAGCCTGCTTCTCCCTCTCCCACTCCCTCGGCTTGTGTTCCCTCTCTCGCTATGTCTCTCTCTGCCAAATAAATAAATAAATAAAATCTTTAAAAAATAAAAAAATAAAAGCCTCTCTGCCTCTGTGCAGAGAATGGACCAAGGGGGGGCCCGAGTGGAATCAAGGGGATGCCCTGGGAGGCTAGTGCAGTGGTCCAGGGGAGAGAGCAGACCCGGGTGAAGTGGTGGAGGTGGAGAGGAGTGCATGCATGGGTTCAGGGTAGGTTGGAGGCAGAAATGGTCCATTGTAGCAGTAAATATGGTGGTGGTGAGGATGCCGAAGCCTGGGTCTCTCACACTTTGTTTAGGGCCTGGCTCACTAGCACTCAGGGACTCCTTTCTGGCCATTTAGACGTCAGGGGGGCTCAGCCAGCCTCCAGAGGAAGGATGGTCAGGGGGATCAAGGGATCACCAAACTTTGCTGCTAGCTGACATGGTGACTGAGGTAGGACCCTCCTGCCTCCCTCAGTGGCGCCAGGAAGGATAAGAACCGATGGGAACAGAAGGAGGGGAGCCTGTGGCAAGGGGGTGGCACTTGGGTTCCCCCCAGATCAGCAGGAGGGCAGGACACCCCAAATCTCAGTGGTCTCCAATCCCTGAATCATCTTCATTAGCTGCACATGGTCTGTGGCAACGAGGAATGGCTCCCAGCTGGTCAGCCGATCTAATTTCAGGAACCATCTCTTCCAAGAGACGGTTCACACTCAGCTTGGTCGGCTTCAACTCCTAGAGGCCTTTGGGCTGTTTTCCTGAGACAGGGCTCTATTGGCTGGGTCTAGAAGGCGGGGCCACTCCATCAACTGGGTTTGCCTGGCAGGAGATTGGGGGCACTCTTTGGGAACGGAGAAGGAGGGAGGGACGACGGGGACGGAAGAAGAGAGAGAACAGCAAAGAGGGGCTTGGCGTGAGAGGGGTGGGCTATTTGCTAAATAAAATTCAAATCCTTAGCATGGCTTCTGCCAAGAAGAGAGAAGTGCTGATGAAAACCATATGTCTCTAAGTAAGTGGAATGAGGAGCCCTGCCTTGTGCGCGCGCGCCTGTTAAAGATGCTGCTGCTGGTTTCCCATGCAATGGAAAAGTCTCTATTTTAAAGAATACAATGTTAAGAGGCACTCTGAGACAAACCACATTTCGCAATTTAAGTAGTTTACAAGGTCAGTGAAGGAAGGACAAAATAAACCAGCTGAAAAAAAGTCTTGCTCAATACCAAAATTTGTTTAAAAAGTTCAATGTTACAGTCAGAAACGGTAATATAGGCTTATTATGTAGTTTTATAAAAATAGCCCCAAAGATAAGACTCTTTCAGGATGGAGGAGAAATTAAAAATGCTCTAAGTATGGGTGCAGATACTGCATTTTCCTGACATTTGAAATGAAGAGTAATTTTTGTGAAATGTAAACGATGTCATTTTTTACTTTTTCCAAATTGACCCTGAGACAAACTGAACCCAAACAGAGACACAAACATAACTACCACTGTTCATTCTGCAGAACAGAAATCGGATTTCTTTATCCAGCATTCAAATTCCAACTGGCCCTCCCTGAATTTCCTCGCCAGCACACGGGCCTCGCCAGCCCCACCCTGTTCTCTGTCCCCTTGCAGGCGGCCCCCAGTGGGGCCTCAGGTGCGCGCACCTGCCCTGCGATGCCCTTCCTCCTGGCTGATGGAAAACGTCAGCCCTTCTTCAAGGATGTCAGTTTCCAAATTCTATCCATTCCACTATAATTCCCATGTGATGTTTTTGCATAGAGATTCCAGTTCTCTGAAGAAATCCTCTATCTTGTCACTTTCTTGACCATATTAATCCCAGCTGTTGGAAAGTCTGAATCAGATCACTCCGATACCTGGCTCACCTATGGGTCTGTTTCTAGTATGGAGATACTTTTTTTTTTTTTTCGGCTCTGCCTGATGTTATTTTTCATCACAGGATTTATTTTGGCTTTCCGGAAGGCAGTGCGAGCATCGGAAGGCCATTCTAGCCCAGTCCGGGTTGAGCTGAATTGAGGCTGCCTGTTGGACTTGTGAAGGCTGCCCTGTTCCCTGCTTGCCTTTTCTCCTGGGGCCTCACCCTCGGGGTTCCCCCTGGAAGGCCCTTTTTCTGGGGCCCTTCCTCTTCAGTTGGGCTCTGATTCCCAGTTTGTTTCCCCTGCCCCATCTGACTGCCAAGAACTCTGCTCAGCTTCCCAGTGTCTCAGCCGGTGCTTTGGGCTGGGCCTTTCACTACCTGGACCCCCGCTCCTTATGAATCTACAAATGCCTTGGGCGGGGGGGGGCGGCTGGCATTTTGAACTAATCTAAGCTGCTTCTCTTTGCCCAGATGCCTTGGCCCTCACAGGTCTTGCTTGCCTGGGCATTTCAAACTCCAAATTTGTCTCCCCACCCCACGAACCTGCCGAAACCTCTAGCAGGAGTTCTCGGGTTCTTATCTACCACTTTTTGCTTCGTTTTGAGCCTTTCGGGTCCATGCCATTCACAAACCAGTGATGCTGGGAGGGGAAGGGTAGCACCGAGTGTCACCTCCATTAACTCCCCTTCTCTCTGGGGTCCTGACCTCACAAGTCTGGCTACCTGCAGACATGTGGTTTTGGGATTTTGTCCAGATCATTCCTAGTGGGAGGACTGGCCTTTGATGGGCTACTCTGACATTACAGGAAGTGGATTCTTCTATCCCTTTAGAAACGTAAGCTCCCTGAGGGCAGGGACCTTGTCTCCACCACCACTGTGATCCCTGGCTGATCTCAGCCATGGCTTTAATTATCACCTACGCCTGGACATTTTCAGAGGCTGTCTCCAGCCCAGAGCTCTGTTCTGAGCTCTCAGCCCCACGTATCTGCCATTGGACATTTTCAGAAGCTGTCTCCAGCCCAGAGCTCTGTTCTCAGCTCTCAGCTCCACGTATCTGCCATTTGTCATTGCCACGTGGCTGTTCCACAGAAACTCAACAGGTCCAAAACTTTGTTCTTCCCCCTAAATCTGTCCCTGCACCAAGCTCCCTCCATCTACCTGCTGCTTAAGTCTGAGACCAGAAGGTCACATTGACAAATTGCCACTCCGTCCCCTCCCACCTCCAGTCGCCCACATTGCTGATTCTGCCTTAAAATGTCACATGACATCATCTAGTCCTCTCCCTGCCACCAGAGCCCTGTCCCAGGACCGTTCCCCTCCCCTCGGGTATTCTGTAGTCTCCTCACATTCCTCCCCAAAGCCATGCTGGTCTCCTTCCAGCATGTTCACCAGCCACCAGATAGCAGAGTGATCTCTTGAAAACAAAAATCAGATTATGTCATTTCTCTGCATAGCATCGTTCAATGATGTCCCGCTGCTTTTAAGACTGCCTTTGAAGATAAACCCTCAAGGAGCCACCACCCTGCTGTTCTACCCTAAACCCCCTCCCAGGCTCAGCAGCCCTTGGCACATTCCATCCTGAGGGCTTTCTCGGTTCTGGAGCGCCTTGCCTTGACTTCCTCTTGCCCTGGGGTGGAAGGTGGAGGGCTGCACACAGGCCCTTCTCCTGCCTGAAAACAGCTTCTCCTTTCCTGTCTGCTTCTCTCCTGTCCATCCTTCAGGTCTCAGCTCAGTGTCCCCTCCTCGTAGGAGCTTCCCTGACTCCCCCACCCCCCCAGTTGGTTAGGTGCCCCATGAGGTTGCTGTCACTGTATCATAGAACTCAGCACATCAGAATAAACTGAATCAGGGGATTGTTGAGGTTTCTCCCCTACTGGGCTCTAACTCCTTGAGGTCAGGGGCTCTTTGTCTTGGTCACCACTCTATCCCCAGCACGAGCAAGGTGCCTGGAGCATCTTAGCAGATTCGTCAGTAATGTTTTGAATAAGTGAGTAGAAGACCAGCGAGGACAAGACAACCGGCCACCCCCCACCCCCACCTCCCCCCCGCGGAAAGCAATCCGGGGAGTGCGTAGTGGAGGGAGGGCGGCTGGGATATGGGGTTTCTAGCTAGCAAGATTCTGAGAGTGTGATCATAAAAATGAGGAATTCTAAACAGTCTAATGCAGTCTTCTTGTTGTCGGACTTAGCACCCTGGCTGGGGAGCCAGCAGATCTGGGTTCCAGTCCCAGGCCTGGCACAAATCATGACAAATAGCATTCATATAATGCTTCACAGTTTACAAGGCATTTTCACAGATAGGATCTCATTGAATCAATTCAGTGACCTCCAGCAAGCAGCTCTTAGAGGCCTGTTGTTGGGGAGGAGATCAGGCAGGGAGGAGCAGGTTTCTAGACCCATCCTCTCCCCATGGATCAAAGACAGGTTTCCTCTCCAGCCCTGAGCCTGCTCATCTATAAAATGAAGGAATCCAAAGAGACGATCTTTAAGGTTTGCCTATGGAAATTTAGAACCTAAAATTCAGAACGACTCCAATCAGTCGCACCCCCCTTTCCCCTCCCCAGGCTCCGGACAATACCTCGGAGGCCCCAGGGAGGGGTCACAAGGAAGCTGGAAGCAGGACAGAAACCAGGACATTTGTGTAGGTGGTTTATGTGTGAGCCGGCCCCAGGAAGTAGGAGTGAGGGACTGGGGAAAGGAAAAGCCCAGCTAGGCGAGTGTGTCCAGATCCCCTGTCTTGAAGGGCCATGACCTCACCGGGACTTGCTGAGAAGCCACAGAGCCCCTCTCAGAGCTGTCAGCCAGAAGTCAGGCCTGGCAGCCTTTCTCCACCAGCTCCCACCCCCGTTGGTGGGCTTTCACCCTCAGGAGTGTCACCTGAACTTCGGGGCTGTGCTCACCCAGACTGAGGAGGCTTCTTGGTAGAGACGTTCTGGGGCAGAAAGGGCAAGCATCCTTGAGGCAATGGTTGGAGACAGGCCAAACTCAGGGATGCCTGTCCCCGCAATAGCACCCGACGTCAAGGTGGGACCTGGGGCACTGGGACATTTGACACAAGTCACAGAGAGGCAGAAGCATCACCATCCATCCATGTCCTTGCAACGTGGTGCTGGGGCTCTCCTCCCCCACGGTCACCAGTCCTCTCCCCTCTGCGTGTCGAGCCCCCCCACCCTCTTTTCTAGGGAGTTCTTGGTGTCCAGAGCCATTGAAAGTGGGGATGGGGGGTGTCTGACCACCTGGGCAATTCAGACGAGGCTCAGCAGACCTTTGGCAAACGAGCATGCGCTAGGCTGGGTCTACAATGGCGTGCCCTACCCCATGGTAAGAAAGTGGCGCACTCACACCGCTCCTCCCCTGGTCATGAGTGGTGCTCCCCCAAAGTCTAAAAGAGGGTCTGCCTGCAAGCTCGGGGCTCCCCAGGCCTGGCAGTGGCAGTGCTCCTAGTTGGGAGATCCTTGCTCTGCCCCTCCGGTGCCATGATGCTTCTTCTCTGTCCTTCTGTTATAAACTCTGGACACAGCTTCCCTCAGCCTTTCCTTTGGATTCGCCAAAAGTCTGATTTGTTAACAGTGGCTGCTTCTAGCCTTTTCCCTCTGCTATGACAATTCTACTTTGTCCCCAGGCAATGTGAATGGGAGACGAAAGGAAAAAAAAAAGTGTTTTTTATGAGAAGGTGGAAAAGAACATGAGTATTTAAGCTTCAAGATATTATCTGTCCACATTCTTCCTCTGGGTGAATCTTTTTAACCCCCAAATAAATTTCACCCTCCTCGGGGAGAGGAAAGGATTTTCATTTCTCTAACTGTACCCCATCCCCAACCCCAGATTTCCTAGTGCTGTATAACAAAGAATTTGGGTGACTTATGTCCCTGGCTCATGGGAGGTAACCTCTAAATTGGGGGAATTTCCCAAGTGATAGGCATGTCTTAGTTATTCATGGTGGGTGCTCCATGACTGAGTTCATGCTAATCAGATGACTCAGGACAGGGGCAGGCCAGGCTGGAAGAGGGTTGGGGTTTTGAGACAGGTGATGTCACCTTGTCCTCTGGGAAGGGTAGAGGGGCTGGAGATTAAGTGGAATCACATGACCAATGATTCCATCAATAATGTTTACATCATGAAAGCCCAAGAAAAACTCTTGGAAGACACTGAAATATTATTTAGGGGATGGAAGGCTCAGGTGAGCTCTTCCCAGCTTGTGTGACACATCCAGGAGGGTGGTGCATCCTAAGAACACAGAAGCTTCAAATGTGAGACTCTCTCAGACTCACACTAAGAAGTGTCTCTTCATTTGGCTGGTCCTGATTTGTGCCCTTTAAATAAAACTGTGGTCATCAGGACAGTGCTTCCCTGAGTTCTGTGAGTCGTTCGTTCTAGTGAATTATCAAATTTGAGGGGATAGTGGCTGTTTGGTCAGAAGTACAGGAGGCCTGGGAACCCCAGAACTTATGGCTGGCGTCTGAAGTGAGGGAGTCTTGTGGCTGATGGTGCCTTTAACCCGTGAAGTCTGCACTAATTCCAGGTGATCCGACTTGTGTTGCCCTTTGGTGTATCTATCTACCAGCTTACTACCACTGCCTGGGGATCCGTACTCATCAGTCAGGAGGCTCAGTCTCCTCCAAACAGACGCTCACTTCCACCTTCACCCCAGAATGCAGACCCAGAAGCAGTAAAGTGCCCTGGAGTTGGGTCTGGGTAGGACTGGTCCAACCCTGGGGAAGGTGATGTGTGCTATGGAGAGCATCCATCCTGCCTGAGGGCTGTGGGTGGGGTGGGGCGTGACGGGCCCCCTCCTCTTCCCCACCACTGTCTGTGAAGACGCCAGCCTCGTTCCTCGGGTGATGGTCACTAGGGCCCACTGGATCAGCCCTCCCTAGGCCGGGGCTCTCTCCCTGGCTTCCCTGGTCCCTCCAGCTTCTCCCTACTTTGGTGCTCTCCTGTCCTAGTCGTGGAATCTTTCCTTGGATGTGTGCAAAGGAAAGAGAGTTTATTCTCTAGAACTGCTTGGATCCTCTCAAGCTTCCATCCCCTAAATAATATTTCAGTGTCTTCCAAGTTGAATGATGTCTTTCCCATTTAAATCTTCCATCTATTCAAAGATTCACTCTCAGTTTCTAGCCATGCCCCCCCCATCACAATCCTACTCCTCCCAGGGCAATGTAAATAGAAAACTAAAGAACTCCTCTTTGGAGGAGCCAGTCCCCTCTATGCAAATATTCAAAATTTCAGGTTTTGTACCCACTTCTCTCCCCCATGTCAGTATCTGAGTGCATGAGAGGGCTCCCCTGGCCATGAGGAGACATCCTTGGATCCATGTGTGTTCTATGCATTTTTGCTGGAGTCCCACAAGACATGACCTGGCCTTCCGGGTAATGTGTTGATGTGTACTGTGGGAGTTTTGGCATCCCATTTGTCCCTGGAAAAGTGCCTTAGTGGGCTCTTCATCCTGGCCAGGCCTTTGCCTGAGCTCCCCACCTCTCCAGTCCTCTCCCTGGGGCATGTGAGAATTTCTGGGTCCCCTGCATGGCCAGGGAGGCCAGGAGTCCTGCCTTGGTCATGCCTCCCTGGCCAGCTTTGTTCTGCCCTGTACATGGGCTGAGTATTAGGCAGACTTCTAGAGGTGTCAGGTCCACCCCCCCGGCCCCCCCCGCCACGATCAATGAGCTCAGGGAAGGATGACTCAAGCGCCTGAGACTCTCAGTTCCCAGGGACATTTCTAAGCACCCCTGCACCCTCACCCTGGGGTAGTGAGCTCATGACGGTCTAACTTCCTCGCTATCTTCATCCTCTTTGTTCCCAAGACTGCAAGGGCAAACTTTCCATCCTTTTCCTCTGCCTGCTGAGAATGCCTCTACAGAGTCCAGGATCTACACCCCCTTGACATGCCTCTTGCCACAACAAAGGAATTTAGAAAATCCTTTCTCCAGACAAAGGATGACTTTCCAGTCCACTTGGTTGCCGGGAACTCAAACAAAAATCTCGTTGATGTTCAAAGATGGGCAGTGACTTGCTCCAACATGATCTACCCTTGCCCCAGCACTGAGGAACCACAGTGGGTGGGACCCCCTGGGCTATAAGACTCACAGGCTGAGGAAACAGATCTGAAACTATTTCAAAATATAATCTCATTTACATGCTCCTCAAATAATATTTACGGTGGGCCTGCCATGCGCCGGTCACTAGGTTAGGACATAAACACTCCTTGAAATTGTTTTTAATAACTGCTTTATTAAGATATAATTGACATGCCCTACAGTTCAGTCTTAAAAGTGAACAACTCAGTATTTCTTACTATATTCACAGAATTGTACAAACATCACTACTACCCAATTGTAGAATATTGTCATCACCCCAAAAAGAAACTCCAAACTCATTAGCAGTAAACTGCCTCCCACCCCCAGTTTCCCCTCCGCCGGCTCCTGGAAATCACTAATCTACTTTCTGCATCTATGGATTTGTCTCTTCTGGACACTTCATGTAAATGGAATCATACAATAGGTGGCTCTGGTGACTAGCTTCCCTCATTTAGTAGAATGTTGTTAAGCTTCATCCATGTTGTACTATCAATACTTCATTTATTTTCATTGCCAGTTAATGCTCCATTGTACGGATGCGCCTCATTTTATCCATACATTCGCCAGTTGATGAACATTTGGGCTGTCTCCACTTTTTGGCTGTTATGAAGAAAGCGACTATGAATGTTCATGTACAAGTTTTTATGGGGACGAATGTTTTTATTTCTCTTGGGTACATAGTCCAGAGTGGAATCGCTGGGTCACATGGTAACTCTGCTTCAAAGTTTGAGGATGTCAAACTCTTTCCCACAGTGGCTGTCCCATTACCATTTAACATTCCCACCAGCAGTGTATGAGGGTTCCAGTTTCTCCACATCCTGCCCAACACTTCATGTCTTTTGATTTCAGCCATGCTAGTGGGCGGTCAGCGTGTTCTCTCACGGTGGTTTTCGTTTGCATCTCCCTGATGGCTAAGGATGGTGAGCATCTTTTCATGAATTCATTGGCCATTTGTATACCTTCTTTGGAGAAATAGCTATTCAGATCCTTTGCCCATTTTAAGTTGGTTATTTGTCTTTTTATTGTTGAGTTGTAAGAGTTCTTTATATATTCTGGATACAGTTTCCTTTTCAGCCCCTTTTGGATTTTAAGAGACATCTAAATCAAGGTCAGACCAGGGGTTGCCATTTTAATAGCCTGCAGCGTTCACTGCAAGGTGACAGAAATTTTGCAAAGAATGCGTTCCGTTCCCCTTGGAGGGTTCAGAGGGTTCGTGCAGGGGCAGACCTTGGAGAGGAAGGACACAGAACTGCCTGGGTGGGCCTGGGCCTGCTCTCTGTTCAATCACACCCCTTTCAAAACTCCTGTTGGAGAGGAGTCTGAGATTCAACAGGCTGGAGGGGGGTGGGGATGCTGGTTGATTAGTGTACCGAAGGCAGGATCAGTTTGGGGGAATTTTCTTCCTTTTTTTTTTTAAGAGCATAGGCTTTTATTTCTTGGGCAAATGAGATGCTACATAGAAAAGCATTTTGGAATTACAGAGGGATATGCAAATGTAAGGTGATATTACTGTTTCTATTGTTATTTGTGGGAACCAGTGAAAAGCCTCTCTAGGAAGACATGGCAGAGCCTGCGTGGGGTTGAGGGTGTGCAGCGTTTTAGGGAGGGCTTGGGGGGTGAAAAGGAAAGGAGAGAGGAGGGTAGCAGAGTTTGCAAATGTTGGTTATGTGTGTGTGTGTGTGTGTGTGTGTGTGTGTGTGTGTGTGAGAGAGAGAGAGAGAGACAGACAGACAGACAGACACAGAGAAGACCTTTGTGATTTCTGGCATGTTCTTTTACCACCCGTATGATTATTTATTTAATATTTTTCTTTAAATGGGCTCCTATTTCTTTTAATTAAATATATTTATAAAGGAAACTTTATATCACAGTTATAAATGGCAAAAATGCATCATTTTCAAACTGGAATGTACCATGTAAACAAATAGAACAAAAACCAAAATGTTCTTTAATTCTAGCTAGAGGCTGTGCCTCATAGGCCTGGAAAACCACTCTGGACTGGCTCACCTCTCCCTGTCACTCAGGACTCTGCTCAGAGGGTGCCTCCCCAGAGAGCCTCTCCAACACCCCCCTGCCCCCCCCCCATCCTTGCTTTATGTCTTCCCGTGCTCATCACTATCTAGGGGATGGTGTTTTTCCTCTGTGCGTCTGGTGCCACGCAGGCAGGGCCTGTCTTATTCATGATCCCCACAGCTGAGCTCGATACATAGCTGTCGAATAAGTAGCTAAAGCTCTGAGCCCCAGGGCTGTTCTCTAGTTTGTTTTTCTCCTTTTAGCAAGTGTCAACCAGGTGTTAAAGGACACACCAGCCCCTGCCACGCTTGACGCTTGCCACTTGCTCCCTCGGGGGGACTGAGCCAGGCTTGAGAAAGAGGCAGCCTTTCAGGGGGTGATCCTCCGGCTCGCTAGCCTCCCGCCTCGCACTGCAGACCCCCACTTGCCGGCTGGCTAGCTGAGTGACCCCACAGCATCGCGGGACGGCACCTGTGTCCGCCTTCCCGAGGGTGAAGGAGCCATCCCCTACCCACCTCACACACACACCCGGCAGAGAGAAGCTGCTCGAGTCAGTGAGAGTAGGAGCTCAAAGGGCTTACCAGAGGATGGGATTTAATTACTGACATTGCCTGCTAAAAAAATCCTCCTCTTTTCCCCCAGGCCCAACTTTTAAAAGTAATAATATTATTTACCCTTTGCTGAACACTCATTATGTGACAGGTGTCTTGCTAAGTAAGAGTTTTCTATAGCTATTATTTAATTGTATCCTTGCAATAATTCTATAAAGTGGGGACTTATTGTTCCCATTTTACAGATGAGGGAACTGAGGCTTAGAACAGTTTCATGACTTGCCCAAGTTGAGGGAGCCTGCCTATGTTCTTAACTGTGACATTGTAACGATCACATAAATGCTACCACCTCCACGAAGACTTCCTGCCCAGCAGTGTTTCCACTTATAAGTACCCATAATTCTGTACTATTACCTCTCTGCTGACATCTGCTCCATCTCCCCTGGTGTGTGTGTGTGTGTGTGTGGCGAGTCTCTGTTTCTTGAGGGCTGAAACCATTCACTCAGCTCCCCCAGGGTCAAGCCAAGTACTTGACACACTATAGCTACCCCACCTGTGTCCCCAAGTGAATGAAGGACTGAGGGCCCCTGGGTTTCTTCCGTCAGGCTCTGTCTCCATGGAGGACAGATGAAGAAAAATGAGCAGTTGCATTTCCAGAGATATAAATTCACTCTATCAGAAAGCCCCTGGGGATGTTTACCTAGGACAGTGTGAGGGCCGACGTGCAGACCATCCTGGAGGCAGGGACAGGGGACATGGTTTGGGGAGGACCCTCCTGGCCTGCAGAATTGATGGCTTGTGCTGGTCTTCTCCGTCTTTCCAGATTCACTCTCTACCCTGTTCCTCGTCCTCCCAGGAGCGCAGAGGAAGAAGAGAGAGTGATGCTGGGGTATGTAGTCCATGTGTGTTGGGTCGGGACTGGTAGCAGCTCTGTGGTTACTGGCCCAGATTCTGCTCTCCTGTGTGGTTTCCCCACACCCTGACCTTGCCATTGTGGGTTATTAGACCTTCTTCAAGTTATCCTGATTTGAGGGTGCCCTCTGTTCCTGCAGGGACCCTGGTCGATGGGGTGGAATGCCCTTTTCTGTGCTCTTTTGGTCACTTCTTGTGGTCAGAGTCTGTGCTTATTCATCACTGTGTCCCCACACCTGGCCCAGTATTTGGGATGTGGTTCTAATAGTTAACTAACATTACCGAGCACCTACAATGTGCCAACACTGTTACTTGTATTACCCAAGTAATCCTCACAGCAATCCCACAACTATCACCTTCATTTTACAGATGAGGAAATTAAGATCCAGAGAGGCTGAATAACTTGCCCAAGGTCACATGTCAGCGTGTGGCAGATCTGGGATTTGAACCCAGCCAGAGTGACTCATGAGCCAACAGTATGACTCTCAGCCCTGCTATTGGGTTGCCTTTCTGGTTGCTGTTTGTGTGTAGGGGGAGGATGTCTATTAGCCTTGGGAACCAAAAGAATCTGCTCCTTTGCTCACTCAGAGGCTCAAGTAGAATGGGCAGAAGGTGGAATGTGGGCCACCATAGCAACTGGATCGCCTGGTCACCTCTCCTGCTGAGCCCTTGGGGCTGAGGTTCTACTGCAGGCGGAGAGAAGGGTGGGGTTGGCATGGGGCAGTGTTTGAGGCACCAGATGCACTGGGAGGACTTGGAAGAATACCAGGTGGGTAGATGAAGCAGGATGTTCTGGGCAGAGGTGGGGGAAGCTTCTGGAGGCAGGTGGGATGAACGGGGAAGCTCTTGCCTGAGACCGGAGAGCGGTAGCTGTTGCCTTTGCCAAACCTGCATCCAGGTGAGGCAGACGGCTCCTCCGAGGCCTCCTCCCCCATTTGTCTCCGGCTCCAGAGCCCAGGGTTGTAGTCTTGACTTCAAGCCTCTCTCCAGCTCCGCGACAACATGCTCCTTCCCAAGGCTGTCAGAGCCTGGGGTTTGCCCCTCAACCACCACTGGGGGCCCGAGGGCTGGGTACTTCTGTTTTGCCAGCTGTAGGATAAAAGCATGGGCTTCTCCTCCCCAGGGCCCTGAAACTCCCCCCTCCCCAGGGGGCCAGGGCAGGACCGGATGGAGTGGGCAGGTCACCTCTCTGTGGTTTGTTGTAGGCCCTGACCTTCCTGACCAGAAATGAGATCCTGTGGTGAGTCAAAGGGCCCCTTTCCCTCCCCTTGAGCTGAGCTCTCGTCCTGGCACGGTCTCATGCTGGTCCCTGAGTGTGGGCCCCGCTCAACACTGGGGAACCTTGGAGGTGAGACCGGCAGGCAGAGACAGACCTCCGCCAGGAGAGCCCAACGCCAGGATTCCAGGGCCCAATGGGAGTTGAGCGAAACCTCAGGCGTCAAGCCACCAGGGGCTCCTAGGCAGGATTGCCTCACAGAATCACAGACGCGGATGGGGCCTCTTGGGGACATGGGGGGAAGGAAGAAAGGACTTAGGAAGCAGGTCTGAAGCCTGGCTGGGTAAACTTGGATGTGCTCTAAGCCCTGGCTCCCTCTCCAAGCCTCTCTTCAGAGCCTGCCATGGGTCCGACACCGTGAGGGCCCTGGGAGCATAACGGGGAGTCGTCCACGTGCCCGTCGTCATGCAGGTTCCCGTCCAGCAGGGAAGGCTCTGGACCGAAGACAAGCGTCATGCAGTGTGAGGGCTGCAGACTCTCAGCCCTCCTCATGGGATCGCAGAGGGCATGAACGGCACGGTGTATGAGTGCTCCGTCCAGGTCCAGAAAGGGGGATTGAAAGTCTTATGTGATTCCTTCTCTTGCCCCACCAGCCCCCGGCACCCCTTGCCCGGCCCAGCAGAAGACAGGCACTCAGCTGGACAGAGTTGAGCAGACAGGCTCTTGCCTCAGGACCACCAGGCCCAATGACAGGCAGGGGTGAGCTCCTGGTCGGCTTTTGCGAGCCTCACTTGTTAGGTATGAATTGGAAGCTGAGGGACACTAGATATTTGAAGAGAACATTTAAAACCCTGCATTAAATCATGTCATCATAACATTTCAAAACACCAGAGATAATGAGAAGAGGCAAAAAGCTTCCATAGAGAAAACAAAAACAAAAACAAAAGACCTATAGAGGACCAGGAATCAGAATGGTTTGGGACTTGGAAGACAGTGGCTAAAAGCCTTCAAAATTATAAGGAAAAAATTCCAATCTAGAATGAAGTCACAGTTAAACTAGTAATCAAGAGTGAAAGTGAAGCAACTATTTTTTGGACACGCAAATTACTTTAAAAAATGACCTCTTACGCAACTCGTCTGAGGAAGCTTTTGGAGGATGTGCTCTATTACCACGAGTAAGTAAATGGTGATACTTTGGTAAGCTAGACTCGTACATCCAGGATGCTTCTGTTTTTGTAAAACAAAAGATTCTACATGCACGCACGCGCGCGCACACACACACACACGAGAGTATGTGTGGAAGGACACACACATGCACGCTGAGCATAGGTTAGTTTCTTGGAGGGTCCCGGGGTTCTGCCCACGTTGGCGTTAGCATGGCTGCATTGTATGCAAGGTGAAGGGCAGCACCGAAACGCCCACCCAGTGGCACCTGAGGGAGCTGATGGCACGCATCCTTTCCTTCTCTTGCCCCACCAGCCCTTTCCACCATCTCCCTTTCTTGGGAGAGAAAGTGGCCCAGTGGGGCTAGACTAAACCCCAGTCCCTTTTGGACAATTGTCCTATGTGGCCTCCGAAGACGCGTGGTGATTTTCCTATTAATGTGACAAAGACATACAGCCTGGATGACGGTGCAGCTGGAGAGATCGGTCCAGCTGAGAAAAGGATCCAAGAGACTGACAGACACAAGAAACCTCTGGATGAGGGTGGCTCTGCCGTCATCTAATACTTTCTCACCTTTTTTTTTTTTTTTTTTTTTTACTTTCCCACCTTCTTATCTGTGCCATGCAGAGGACACAAAGGCCTGGTCACCAGATCTGCAGATGACACACAGCGGGAGGGGCAGACCACATGTGACACACTCTGGTCTTGGGGCTGCCTTGGCCGGGCTCTCCCAGAAGGGGTCTGTCCACCCTCAATTTCTAGCCGGTGGGGATTTTCTTTCACAGCTTGTCCCTTTGGGCCTCAGCTCCAAGTCAGCCCTCCCTGACTTCTGATCCAATTGTTCCCCGAGAAGCCCCTGACTTCCAGATGTCTCTTTGGGCTCAGCGCACAGGCCCTTCCAGGTCCTTATCTTCAGCCGTGGCCGCAGACTCCACGTCTGGGGCCTGAGCGCAGGAGGGCACCTGTGGCTTCCTTTAGACCTCCGGGGTTGGAGCCCAGGTTGGCCCGACTCAGTCTGAGCCACTTGCCCTGCTCGGCGTCACTCAGGGGCTGCTCCGTCACGATCGTGGGCTGCGTGTGAGTCTGCCTGGGGAGCCTGAAGCTTTGCCCCTAGCCCCCACACAGGCTGACCCGGACATGAGGGCCTCTCTTTCCTCTTAGCACCGCTGAGGTCCCAACATTTCCCAGCCTCCAGGCCTTGTCCTGGCCATTAGCGCCCGGCCCTCCTGGAGCACCTATCACTGGGTCAAGGTCAGCGGGCAGCATGGTTACGAGCTGGCTTCCCGGAAGCCGAGGGGCTGGGTTGGAGGCTCAGCTCTGCTCCTTGTAGTTGTGTGACCATGGATGCATTCCTTTGCTGAGCCTGTTCCCACACTTATAAAAAGTCTGATATGAAAGTACTGGAACCTAAGCTCACATGGTTGTTATTAGGACAATTAAATGATTAAATGCACGTCAGGGGTCAGAACAGCACCGGGCACGTGGGTCAGTGCTGACCAGGGGCTAGCTGTTATTTTCATGCTTTTATTATCTCTTTTTCTGCAAATGAGGAAACTGGTTCAGAGAAATGAAGTGGTTTATCCAAGCCACACAGCTTGAAAGGAGCAGATCATAAAAGCTACCTTTTCAGGCTAAAGATAGGGCTATTTATAAAATGACTGCAGGCTGTCCTGTAGGGCAAAGGACTACTGACCCCATGGGCCCAGGAGCTGAGCCCAGGAGAAAGGAGGAGAAATGGAGGCTGCACTGGACCTGTGTTCTCAGTCCTGCCTGCAAGAGAAGAACGTGGAAGCTCACAGAACGTAGGGGTCCTGCCCCGACCCTGGCCTTGAATGAGAGTCTCTAGCGGTGGATACGGGTGCTTTCACAGGCTCGCCACATGTTTCTAACGTGGGACCCAGTTGAATATCACTAAAAAGGGCCTCAGAGGCAAGAGTGCAGAGAAGGGTATACAAATAGCCATAGGAGGCCTGACCTGGAGGGAGCGAGGGGGGGGTCACTGCGTCATTTTACAGAAGGGCAACTGAGGCACGAGAAGGGCTGTGGCAGGTCCAAGGTCCCACAGAGTGTGAGCTGCGGGGCTGGTCTCCCCTGTCTCGGGGCCTCTGAGCCCTTAGCCCCTCCCTGTGTCTGGGAGGGAACCACTGCATGGGCTCCTTGATTTCTGGCAGGCTGAATGTGTGAGCTTTTCAAATGGCTTTGACTCTTGAGTCCATTAGTGATTAATTCAGAGTTCCATTTAGAGCCGGCTGATCCATATTTGGAGGAGGAGAACATTTTGTGGCAGCCGAGATGCAGCCACGATTCATCTGCGGGCAGCCCACCCACTCGGCGGCTTGCGAAGGCATGAAATCCAGGCCAGGCCCTCCCCACAGCACCCCTCCCCAGAAAGCTCTCTGGGGAGGCACGGCCGAGAGATTCGCACCTGGGTCGGTGGGGGGAGCCTTTAGGAGTGAGCAGCACAGCCTGAAGAACCGGGTGTGGGGTGCGGCCCCCACTCTGTCTCAAGCCGCATGACCTTGGGCACACCCCTTAAACTTCCTGAGCCTCAGTTTACCCTTCTTTAGAAATGATCGCCCCTGCCCCTGTCCCACAGGAATGTGGGAAAAATCAACGAGAAAATGTGCTTGAGTGAACTCAGCACAGACACTTGGTAAATGAGAGGAAGGGGTGGCCGTGGCCGTCACCCCTTTCCTCCAGCAGTGCTTCTGACACCCCCCTTCTCCGGGCTCTGGGGAAAAGAGCTTCGGTGTCTGGATTTAACACGCACCACGGTGTGACCTTAAGCGTTATTTTACCTCCTTGAGCCCCAGTTTCATCTGTGAAGGAGAGAGAATGGCTCCTTCCTGTCATGCAGTTCCGTGAGAAATGTCCACGAGCGTTGACAGCTCGCGGCAGGCCACTCCCAGGGGGGAACCCGGGTGGGACCCGGGGAGCAGTCTGTGCAGGGCCTCAGAGAAGTCTTAAAAATTAGTACAACTTACTGAAAGTCAGTCTGCTTTTTCTCTCCTCAGGCCAGCAATTCTAACGATGACAGTGATCAAATACTCCTTTTGACTGGGGCCTGCAGCTTCTGCGGCCCCCTCCCCTCATGGGCCACTGGACCCTCCAGGGATGATGGCCTGCCTTTCCTCCTCTGTGCTCTTCAGTGCCCCCCATACTTGCCTGGAGAACGTTTCCCCTCACGTACTCCACACGCCGCTTTTCGGCTCCCCCCCAAACTTGTCAGAAGAGTCTCTGGTGATGGTCCAGGGCCCCTTACAAGGCCGAGGGAGCCTGTCCTTCATGAACAGCCATGCGCCATTCTGCCTCCTGTTTTCAGGCCCTTCTCATGAGTCAGCCCAGAGCCAGTGATGGGGGTTATCTCCCCGTTGTCCTGCCCTCTCCCCCTGCACAGCCACACAGCCACCTCGCCCTCTGTCTGTCCCTCACAAGCAAAGCCTGCGGGACGGTGTGGGCCTACAGTAGAGACATCGATCGATCGCGGGGAGCTGAGGCAGGCTGCTCAGTCCTGCGGCCTGAGGAGATGGCCTGGGGGCTGGGCTCTAACCCTGGCTCAGCCACACCCACCGTGTGACCTCTTTTCTCCGGGGCCAAGGGCGGGGCTGGGCAGATGGCCTGGGTGGCACGCTGGCTTCCCCAAGGGCCTGCTGGCTTCTCCATCTGTAAGTGAGGGACTGGACTGAGCGACCACAGACGTCCCCTCCAGCTCTGACATTCTAGAACCAACACTTGTGGAGTATATCCCATGCTATGGAGCATACTCATGTACCTTTCCTCACGCCCAGCTCATCTTTGCACCCCCCTTCCCCCCCACAAAGTGGGCTGGGCACACCGGAGTCCTCAAGGATGTTTCTAGAAGGGTGGACTGATGTCTAACTGCCTTTACTATGTCACTCAATCGTAAGTCCCCTTCCTCCAGATGGGCCGGCAGGAGAGGGGCGCGTGGTTTGCCATCCCCAGCTCACTATGGCTCTCTTCTTAGCATCCATGACACCTTCCTGAAGCTCTGTCCCCCTGGGAAGTACTACAAGGAGGCAACACTGACCACAGACCAGGTCAGCTCCCTGCCAGCCCTGAGGGTGAGTGCAGCATGGGGCAGGGCGGGGCATGCCACTGGGGTCCATGGAGGGGTCGAGGACACTGGGGGAGGGGTCGAGGACACTGGGGGAGGGGTGAGCACTCTGGCTGCGGGGGCGTCTGGTGGCAGCCTCTCTGGAGGGGCTGGTGGACCCCCAGGCGTAGGGCCCAGCAGGGCATGGTTTCCCAGCACTTCTCACACGCGTCTGGCCTCACTCTATCCTTGCATCAGTCCCGGAGGCAGGACAGGCGTGATGACTGTCACCATTTCTCAGGTGAGGGACCAAAGTGCACGGAGACAATGCGACTTGCTCCAGGTCTCATGGGGAAGGGGGCGGGCCTTGTTGAGGCTCCCACCTGACCTGCTGGCTGATCCTCCAGGGTCTGCCTGTGATTCCCTTTTGAGCTTCAGTTATGGCCCCCCACCAGCTTCCTGCTGACCATTTACTCCACCCGCCCCCCCCCCCCCCCAGGACGCTGCACCAGCCAGCTCTCTTTGCTATCCTTTATGCCCCAAGCCAGATAAGTGGGAAGGTCGCGATTCCCCATTCAGGCCTTGGGGAAGCCAGGGTGCCACCCCAGTCTGTCTGCCCAGCCCCCTCCTCAGCCCTTTTCTGCTCAGGCTGCTTCAGTGGACAAGGGTTTTTCTAGAAGGACTGAGAACCTTCTCAGTTTCTTCCCTGAGAAGCCAGGAGCAGGCCTACGAGCCCAGGGACT
Source organism: Mirounga angustirostris (assembly GCF_029215605.1). NCBI lineage: Eukaryota > Metazoa > Chordata > Mammalia > Carnivora > Phocidae > Mirounga > Mirounga angustirostris. The sequence goes on along the minus strand of NW_026991718.1, from coordinate 20,989,103 downwards.
GTCGTCCCAATCTGCCTCCTTCCATCTCCAGGTATGACCACAGGAAAGTACACGTGCATTTCTGTCCTTGTCCCCCTTATCCTCTCCCCTTCAATTGAGCCAATCCTCCCTGACCTAGAGCCTGATAGATGAGAGAGGTGGGCCAAATGTTCCTATCTCCTCCTGGATTTCCCCACTTTCCTGGGCCAAATCTCATAACCCATAGACCCAGTATACATACACACACACACACACACACACACACACCCTGCCCTTGCTAGAGCAGAGTCCTCGTACAAACCTGCGTCTCAGTCTCCCCACCTGTGCAATGGGCGGAGTGGTGGGGGTGGCTGGGAGTTGTTTCCATGTGCTCCCCAAGGCTCCCTGCACCCCACAGGCTGTGCTGACATGAGCTGTCAGTGACCCCCACCCCCATTCCCAACTTTTAAGGACCATCTTGAGTTTTTTGTTCCTGCTGTGAAAAGGCCCTGCCCTTCCCCCAAAGCACCTAGAAGAGCCCGGAGGTGCACCATAAAAGGGGTCCCCAGTCACTTCTAAGATTTGTAATTAAAATGTGTACAGCACCCAGAGAGGCCGACGTCAGGTTAACAAACCATGGTGGTGTCAGGCTTCCCGATGTTTCATTCTGATCTCAGAGGGAAAATGGTTTGAATTTGTCAATTGTGCAACGAGAGGCCATCTTCACTTCTGTCTGGAACAAGATGGGCCTGCGAGCTGTGGGCACCTCTTGGCAGAGGGCTGAGGGCTCGGGTGGGGCGGGGGGTGGGAAGAAGGTCTTAAGGGAGAGATCACACAGGTGAAGGGGCACGCATTCAACTCGGGCTACGGACCTTGTTTTGGGCAGAGACAGAGAGAGAGCAAAGAACTAGGTACTTGAGATGGAGGCAGGAACAGAGAAGACAAAGGAATAAGAAGGGGTGTGGAGGGGGAGGGTGACAGGGCAGCTGGGAGCTGGGGTCTCAGAGAGGAAAGGAGCACGATACTCATAAAGGTGAGGTAATTGGAGAATGTGCCTGTGGCAGACACCAAATGGGGGGCCCGTCCTCCTGGTACCCCCTACTCACACACACACACACCCAGGCCCACACAGGCACACCTCCACATCCCCACCCCTCACACGTGCTGGGTGGGGAGGGGGGTCTCAGAACTAGACTATTCACTCAGGGGCCAGGGCTGAGGGGCAGCCCGAATGGAAATCTTCTGGCCTCCGTTCCCCAGGTGGGGGACAGTGTCACTGGGCAGTCCCTGAATATCCCAATGTGAAGCCTGGCAAGAGACTCAGAGACCACCCAGCCTCATCACTGCCAAATGCTCTCTGCCCTGGTTTTACCCATCAGAAAACTGAAGCCCAGGAGGGAAACACCTTGCCCAGGCCCCGTGACCCCACTTCTAACCAGGGCTCCACCTCTGATCAGGGCTTGGCTTGGTGCTGACAGCGTGCCTAGGTCTGCAAGGTGCCCTGGACGAACAAGGGCAGCGCCTGGCAAAGACCTGCCCTGGAGGGCCGGTGTGGAGGGTGCTGGGGGATGCATGGGCCAGCACTCTGCACAGCCCCAGAACACCAGAAATAAAAACTATTTTATTTGCAATGTAAAGAATTTTAGCCTGTGGAGATTTTTCAGTTCAGCAGCAGTAAAGGTAGGGACAGCAACCAAATAAGCTGTTAAAATCTGTATGCCCCGCCCTCACCCTTCTCCTAGTCAGGTCTGGGGTCTCTGTTCTGAGCCCCCGAGGAGCAAGCACTGGACTAGCATCAGAGGGCTGGGTCATGGCCCAGCTCCATCACTCCACCTGTGATCTCTCCATCTAAGCCTGAATCCCTGTCGGTAAACAGTGTGTCCGCCCCGAGCAAGTGCGGGGGAAGAGCCACTGTGGGTTGGCGGGAGGGCTGCGGGAGGGGGTGCAGGCAGCCCCTGCCCATGGGGAGCACCAACCCGGGCCACCTCTGGAGGGCTGGACCCCCAAGTGCTTCACTGGACAGTGGCTGGGAACGGAGATGGGGTCTTGGGACAAGCCTACTTTTGATTTTACTTATTTCATCCTTCTAAATGGCCTTTATTCTACTCTATTGCACAACTAAAATCCAGATCATTGTAGGAAAACATAGAAAAGCAATAAACAATAAAAACTGGTAGGCAGCCCACCTCAAGGGATGATCATCACGATCAATTTGCCTTATTTCCCTCCTTAATTTTTTCTAAGCAGATATATCTATTAAGTGTTTATTGGGATCACATTGACTTTTTTGTACGTTGCTTTTTTTTTTTTTTCCCCTTCCCATTTTGGTTTCTTTGTTCCTTTTCCAACTGGTTCTGAACAGCCAGAACCATCTCATGAATTTAGGACACTGAGCCACATCTAGAGAACGAGGGGACAGGACACTGGGCCAGGAGCAGAAGGGCTGGGTTAGAACTCACTTGCTAGCCATGTGATCTTAAGCAAGTCACCTCACAAGAGGAATGATTCAGGGTAGGAGGAAGCAAATAGACCCCAGGCAAAGAAGATGGGGTGGGAGGGGTGCCGCATGGAGCCTGTTTTCCTGCAGGTGTGAGACCTGGTTCTAGGTGCTCCCAGGTGTAGCCCTGGGTCCGAGGATGCAGGTTTCTTGACAGTATGAGGAAGCACTTCCTAATCGGCAGAGGTGTGTGCAGAGGGCAAGAGCTCCCTGTCACTGTGGGGCATGAAGCGGGCCGACAAGCATTTAGCTGGGATGTTCTAGCACACACTTAGGTATGAACAAGAGACCGAACCCCATGCTTGGTACCCTCTTCACTGCCCGAGCCTGTGGTTCTGGCCCTGGGACTCGTTCTCACTCTCTTTTGTGTTGGCGACCATGGTATGTCCCAGACTTTGGACTTTTCATAGTCCAGTAAAATTTCCAAAATAAATTTTTTTTCTTTTTTTGAGGAAGAACTAGCTAGAGATGCCAACTTTCCAATTTTGCCAAGTAAGGACATTTAAAAACGATGTGATCCACAATCACCATCATTTCATCTTTTAAAAATGTTCATTTTAGAGCAAAAATATAAGAAGGATCTAATCCCAGGCACAAGAACAGTTCCTTCCATACACATCTCTTCTTGTCATTTTTCGACTTTTGCTACCAGTCATCAAGCACTTTGTCACTGGTCATCCCTGGTCCTCAGACTAGCTTTTGGGGCTTTAGATCTAGGACTAAATTTCTCTCCGTGTCTTTCCAATCTTGGTTGAAGGGAGAAGCTTGCTTCCCAAAATGAGCAAGGAGAGACTTGCTGGGGGTGTGGGGGCCCGAGTGTCCCTGTTGTGTTCTCTGTGGGCCCAATGATGGGAGCTGCGTGACTCACACTGCCCAGAACACATCTCTGGAAAAGGCTGTGAGAATTGGGCCCCAGGGAGCTTCGGGTACGGCTATAACTTGGCTCAGGGGTTTGAGTGGTCTGGGAAGAAAGTCCTGTTTCTTAACTTGGATTCACTGGTGGAAAAAATGGGTTGGTTAATATTGGGAAGGGTCTGCTCGTCAGCAGAGAACAAGGCAGGAGAATGGCCTGGGCAGCAGAGAGCAGTAGGAAAAACCTGAAGATGGGGACACAGTGGTCCTTTTTCACTCAGAAGTTTCTGTTTTCTCTTTGTGGCTTTCTTTGGTGTATTTAAAAGCAAATTAGCTCAATGTTTCTGTTCTTGTAAATAATGATCTTGCTTTCTGTAAACTTGGATGAGTAGTGGTACAGTGTGACCTGGGTTTCTGGTTTCCAGGCCCAGGACGGTGGGTGGTAGGACGCGGGGAAATCCCAAGGTCTCAGACCTGGTGGGATGGAGGCTCGAACACAACACAGGATGGGCCAACACGCTACTCTGGCCTCTCCCCAGCTCCCCCTCCGGGGTTCCTGAGGGCAGGTGGTATGTGCACAGCCTGGCCTCTACTACATTTCCCCCCAGCATCAACTCTGTAAGCACAGAGAGGTTAGGGAAACTGCCTGAGGTATCAGGAGGCTCCTGAGGTTTCAGCTCCACATCCTTGGTTTCTACCAGTCCCCAGTTTTTCTGAACCTTTCTGATACCTGCTGACAGGCTGGGCCTAGCTGCTTAGAATAGCTTGCAAAGGGCGCCTGGGTGGCTCAGTTGGTTAAGCGACTGCCTTCGGCTCAGGTCATGATCCTGGAGTCCCAGGATCGAGTCCCGCATCGGGCTCCCTGCTGTCAGCAGGGAGTCTGCTTCTCCCTCTGACCCTCCCCCCTCATGCTCTCTCTCTCTATCTCATTCTCTCTCTCAAATAAATAAATAAAATCTTTAAAAAAAAAAAAAAAGAATAGCTTGCAAAGAACCCACTCCCAAGGCTTTCAGCAAATCAAGAGTCCTCATGTTTATTCAGGCTTTTGAGAAATTACCAAAGTAGCAGGGGCAGGGATGGGAATGTTTTTTTTATTTAAGTGTTTTTTTTTTTTTTAAGATTTTAAATCAAAATTATTTATGCATGCCAAGAGTCAAGTTGCCCTCTGGGGGTCACCCTCATTTCCCTTCTCTGGAGAGAAACCATTTGCAGGTCTTAGCTGCTTCTTGGTTCTTGCCTTCAGATCTCTGGAGAGTGCTCTTGTATGGCCCCCTTCTTAATATCTCAGCCTTTGACCTCCCCCTAGAGAAGAGGTTTAGCTCTTCCCTCCCCCACATGACTCCCATCCCCCACATCACTCCCAGTACAGGTATATAAGTATTTCGGTTAGATCGGTATTCAGTGTTTACGTTATGATGACTACATATGCTACTCGGAGCTGAGCCAGGAAGTAAACTATGGTTACTTTTCTCTGCACGTTTTCTGTTGTCATCTTCACAGGATGTAATCATTGTTTTTGCTTAGTTTTCTGTGTACTTATCATTAAGTTGACACCAAACCTCTGCTGATCACCTAAAAATCTCCTCTAATTAAAGGCTTTCAGAACGGAGATGTTTTCTGTACATCCCACTTTCTTGGAGAAATTTCTCTTGGAGACTTCAGAGCCACTCTAGTCAGGGCCGAGTGGCCCTCCAAGCCCGGTCCATGCTGTCCTAGATTCTGGTCACTTCTCCCTTGGATCTTCATTCCCTGTCTTCCTCTCTCCGCGTACTCCCTTGTCTTGGTGGAGCGCATCCTTTAGTAGCTTCCTGATAAAGGGTGCACGGAGGTAAAAGTCTTGCCACCTTCCATACACCTTACATGGCTGATAATGTCTTTATTCTCCCCTCGTACTTGATGGAGAGTTTACATGGAACTGACCTATCAGCTGGTTGTCATTTTCCCTCTCGTTGGGAAAGCAGAGCTCAGGTGCATTTCAGCTTTCACTGTTGTTACTGAGAAGTTCAAAGCCTTTCTGTTTCCTGACCTTTTTTTGTAACTTGATTTTTTTTCTTCCTGGGAACTTGCAGGCTCTTCTCTTTGGCCCCAGGATTCTGAAAGTCCCAATGATGTGAGGTGGTGTGGGTCCTTCTCCCCATGTACAGGGCACGCAGAGGACCCGCTCAGTCTGGAAACCGTCATTCAGGACTAGGATGTTTCCATGGATTGTTTTCTTTGATAACTCTCGCCCTTGTGTCTTCTTTGTTCTCTCCTTCTGGGAACTCTAATATCCTGCTGTTGTACATCAGGGATCGGCCCTTTACTTTTTATCTCCTCTCTCCTATTTTTCATCTTCATCTCTTTGCTCTTCTTTCTAGGAGCTTTTCTCAACTTTATCTACAACCTTAATTTAGTTTTTCACTTCTACCGTTATGCTTTTAATTTCCAAGGGCTCCTTTCCCCCCTTCTGTTTTAAAATAGTATTTTCTTATTCCTAATGCAATGTCTTATCTGATCTTTTCTCCATGGTGCCTACCTTCCACCACCTCCCTCCCCCCCCGGCTTGTTTGGGTCTCCATCTTCCGTGTCAGTGGTCTTCCCTGGCTATCTGGTAATCGTCTGCTTATAGTGGAGAGTAGGGGGTGGTTGCTAAAGAGCTGTGTCAAAGCTAGAGTTCCTGGGTAGGCTTTCGACTAGGAGCTACCCTGGAGAGGGAGCAGGGGTGGTGGGGGGACCATTTCTTGAGGTCTCCCTAGAGAGGTTGGGAGGAAAGTTCTGAAAGGAGGGCTGCTGGAGTCTTAGACTTCAGCGCTTGTATATTTATTTAATCCCCAGTTCTCAATGTGGCTGACACCCGCCCCACCCCCCCACCCCCCCACACCCCTCTTTCAGATTCTCCAGAGAACAACCTTCTAATCTGGCGCAAGGAAGGGCTGGGGAGGGCAAGCCTCCCAGCACCCAGAGGAGGGGACTAGAATTCCAAAGCTTTCAACACTTTTAATCAATCCTCTTTTTCCGACCTCTAGGTATTTTCAGGGCGTCCACGTGCTTCCAGTTCCAGAATCTTTCAAGGGTCCTGGGACGTAGAAAAGGCTGCTAACCAACTTTGCTCCCTGTGGGCTCAGGGTCGGGCTCTCTCCTGTCCGCCCCGTCAGTTACCGCTCCCTGCGTGTGTCAGAGCACTGCTGTTCTATCGAGTTCTCTCTGTTTTTTTGTGGGTGATGCCTCTAAAAACTCCCTTTACTGTAGTTGTAGTGGGTGTCAGAGAGAGTGAAAATAGATGCAAGTGTTCAACCCGTCATCTTCACCCAGGAATAACACCTGCGTTCCCGACGTTCAGTAAAGCATTAAGAAAAGAGCCTCTCCTCACTGTCGCCGTCTCAGAATATGCCACATGTAGCAGCTGCCCCCAGAACTATCCCGCTCCCCACTCCCCGACTCGTGAATGCTGCCCTCGGCTGGTGTCCTCAGAGCTCCTGTGTGGATCATTCCCCTTCCTGTCCCCACATCACCCTCCAGCTGAGCCAGGCTACTCTGGGAGCCCCGCCCTCCCCAAGGACCCCTGGCAAATGACATTCCTTGTCCAGTTGATTTCATTACCAGGGAGAAATCTCCACAGCTGACACATTGTGGACTCAGCCTGATGAACAGGGTTCTCACACCTAGTTCTCATCTCTTTACCCTAGAAGCAGTTATTATTTACCATGCGTTGTGCACTGAGTGAGGTCTTGGGGGCTTCCTTTCTCATGGAATTCTGGGTAAAGAACATACAGGAGAATCACAAACCATAGGGGCTTTGCAGAGCTCAGATCCTTGACCCCTATGCCAAATGCTGCGCCCCAGACGGGCACATCCAGGCTACCTGTGGGGGAGGGGGGGAGTGTAGTGCTACCTGGAGAGACCCAGCCCAATACACTTGGTCATCTCTGTCAGCATATCCTCCCCCATTTCTTAGGGTGCTGAATGGCTGCTGGGGTAGCCAGGCAAGTCTAGGCACCACTCCCCGAGGGCCCCGGAAGGACCTCCCTAGTGCTGTCCTGCAGCTGGTCCAGGGCTGGGGCTCAGCTCAGAAACGCCTGCAGGTCAACTCTCCCAGCAGCCTTGGCCGGCTGAGTTTTTATCTGAAGTGACAGCTGGGGAAGCAGAGGGTCAAGGAGGGGAGGCAGTTCGTCTACTGAAAACTCTGCTACTATAAATGACCATCCTGCTTCAGCTTTCAGAGGGCTGGAAGGGGGTCCCAGAGGCCTGTGGGTTCCCGAGCCCCTTTTCCACGGCAGATGGCATGCCTCTGGAAAGACTTTGCATCTGCCCATCCAACCGAGAAGAGATCGGGGGAGGGTGGGAAGGCAGTGCCTGGACTCTGGGAGTCTTCCTGGTACATCTTTTTGATCAACTTTATCAGAGCCTTTGTGTGGCTACCACCTCATGGCAACTCCCAAGGATGGACAGGCCGTTACAGCTGAAGAAACTGAGGCCCACAGACTGCATGTGCAAGGTCGCAGGGCCAGTCAGAGGTGGAGCCAAGGTCTCCTGCTCCAGACTAGCCTGTTTCCATGTCTCACCTTCTGAGCTCCCACCACCTCAGAGGAAGCTCCTGTTGAAGTTCGCTCCCTGGTGAGGAGCTCGCCTGCCCGCTCCTAACCTTCACCTCAGGGCAGTCCTCTGAGCACATGTACTCAGCCAGAGGGCAGAGCTGGGAGCACGGGGGGGAAGGCTGCATGCAGGACGCGGTGTCTGATCACCCCCTGCCCAGGCCAGGACAGCTGGACCCAGTGGTAATCCCCAGGCTGTATGTAGGCCACTGCCCTGGGCCCTCCCTCCCCCTCAGATGTTCTCCCAGGCTTGCTAACAAAGGAAGTGGATTGGATGGTTATAGCAATTCTGATTTCCAGCCCCAAATGTCCACTGCCATGAGTCATGTGCTTTGTGGTCATGACCCCTTTGCGTGTTCTGCTGCATCTGATTTTCACAGCGGGTCTGTAAAGCACAGCGGTACGGCCCCATTCTACAGATGAGGAAACTGAGTCTATGGGAAGATCAAAGCTCCACCCAAGGCCACACAATCACGAAAATACTTCTGTTCTTTCTTCTCCATCTTCTGGGGGCAGATGAAGTCAGGGTCCCCAAGCAGATCACCGTGCATGTGTCTGGGCGCGTGCGTAGCAGGAGGAAGGAGGATGGGAAGGAGCTGGTGGCCTGGACAGTGGGCGACCGAGGGAGGAATGGCTTTTCCCACCTCTAGCTGAGATGCCCTCCCCAACCCTCCCTTGGCGACAGATCACACATGTGTGTTTTGTATACTGGGGAGGCCCACACCGAGGCCCAGCTCATTTCGCCAGGGCCCCTCCCAGAGCCCAGCGTCTCAGGCTCCTGTGGCAGGCCTGGGAATTGCCTGAATCCCAAGTCCCCAAGCCATGTCCCACCCCTAGTGCCCAGACTCCCGAGTGGGACCAATACTCCACTGAGAAAGAAGAGAGAACAAAGGGGCAGCCCTGGCCTGCGAGCACCCCAGCCTAGCCTCCCAGGCTCCCACCCAGAGGCCCCACCTCCCAGGCCATGAGGTCACTCTGAGCCTTTGGAGAGAAGTAAGCTGACTCTCAAGCACCCCCTCCCCAGATAAATACTGGGTGCTGATCAGAGACCCAGCACCTCCCCGCAGGAGCCTGGGGTCCATTTGGCAGAGTTCGGGCCAGCTGGCTCCCCTGCCCCACCCTCCCCGCCTGCCCCGAAATCCAGGCTGTGCCAGGCACTGTGCCAGGATGCCATGAACACTTCATCTCATCGAATCCTCAGGGTAACTGCGAGGAGGGAGTTATCCTCACTCACAGCTGGGAAGCAGGGGAGCAAAGGGGTTAAGCAACTGGTCCACAGTCACACAGCTGATGAAGGGCCCAGTCGCCAGCTCAGCGCTGACTCCCCCCTCCTCCTAGGGGGAGGGTCCCGACTCCCACGGGCAGAGTCAGAGCTGGGAGGGCAATTTGGCAGCTGGCTCACTCCCTGCATTTTCAAGCATCATTAGATCTTTTTCTGACAACTTCATCAGTTAGCAGGGCTCAGAATTGGCAAAAATCCGTATTTAGACATTCAGCCAAAGAATTAAGAAGTGGCTGGTTTCAGAAAAAGCTCAGTGATGTGGGAAGCCGGCTCTGCTGCGGGTGAGCAGTCAGCAAGAGAGAGACGGCTCTGGCCCCCAGCGTGGGTGGGTCGCAGGGCTGACACCGGTGGCCTTGAGCACATGTCCTTGCTCACCTTGGGTCCTCGGTGTCCTGATCTTCCAAATGGGTATGATCAGGTCTTCCACACAAGTGATTAGGATAGCCTGGAAGGTGGGGAAGGGCTCTGGGCTCCCACTTGTAGCTTTTCCCTCTGCTGACTGACCGGCCTTGGGTCAACTTTGGCCTCAACTTTCTATCTGGACCCCAGGGCAAGGCGTGAGTGACCCCCGGGGTGCTAAGCGGGAGGGGGGGCGGGGGGGGCGGTACTGCGGGAGGAGGAGGGGCCTGTGAGGATGTGGCCACGGGAAGCCCCTCCCCCAGTGCATCCTGATGCAACCTGCTGCAGAGCTGCCTCCGTGCTTCTCTCTGGAAGGGGGTCAGGTGTAGCACTCCCCACTGCTCACCCAGGTGAGGTTTGTTCAACCCCTCGTCATCCGGGGCCAACCCGGGGGAGGTGTTCTGTTTCCTGTGCAGAGTGCGAGCGGCCCCCTGCCACTTCATGTGTCACATCTCACTGACCCTGGGAAGTAGTTACTGCTCTGGTCTCGGGTCAGACCCGCATCAAACCAGGACTGTTGCCCCCACGTCCTGCTCCCCTTGCCTCTTCCCACACTTCTCACCTCTGGAAGGTATTTCTCATGCAGCCAAAGCCACTCGGGCCTTTAATTGGCTCTGGCCATCATTCATGATTTCTCCCAGAGCTCCCAAGAGCAGACATACGTATCACTCTTGAGAGCACTTGAGAGGCAGTCTGGCATCGCGGACCAGGCAGGCCCGGGTCTGAACGCTTAAGCAAGTCGCTCGAACCCTCAGAGCCTCGGCTTCCTTACCTTTAAGACGGGAACCACAAGTCCCCTTCTCAGAGCTGTGTCAGGGCTGTGTCAGGATCCAGTGAGACGTATGCTCTGGCCCTCCCCAGGTGGCACATCACCTCACTGCCTCTCCTTGTGACAGGCACCTGAGAGTCGAGGCAGGAGCGGCCAGCCCCACTACTGGGTGAGAGACTAGAAAGCCGGGTAGGTGGGAGGGCCGTCTGGCAGGGCGAGGGCTGGGACTGGGCGCCATGTGGGCACTCGCCCCACTGGGCTCTCTGCCCCTGCGAAAACCATTCATGAAGCCGAGGTGAGAAGTGAATCCGGACTTCCTTCCAGAGGTGGAGGGTGCTCCCACCCTGCTGCAGAGGACACTGATGGGACCATTTTCAAAGCACTGCTTGCACCCGAGTTCCCTGGCGGCACCCAAGGGAACAGGCTGTGGAGGGCTTGGGGACATGTTTGTCTGGCACCCTGGTCCCAGGCCTGTGTCACAGAGTCTAAGACAAACAAACCCCATCTCAGCTTTTCAAGAGTCCTGGTCCCGAGGGCCCTTCTCAGCCTGCTGGCTGGAGGCTTTATTCCACTCACGTCTTTTCTGATAACTTCATTTGTGCCACCAGAGACCTCAGACTTGTTTAAAAATAGAAACATAAACAACATTGTTCCTGAAATGCCCCCCCCCAACTTTGGGCCTCCTAATGAGGTGCTGGCCAGGCTGGCCGGGGCTCTGTTCCCAGGATTTTCGACCCTCCGCAGGCCTCGGGTCTGCCGCCTCCACGGGGACAAGATGCCCCACAGCTCGGGAGGGCTTCCCAGGGGCAGACGCCGCAGTGTGGAGGCTGGTGCTGTGCAGCCGGCCCGGAGCTGTGGTCCACTGCGGCTCCACACAGCTGGGGTCGGGGACACAGTCACCCAGGTGTGGAGGGACAGGCCAGGCCCAGCACGGGCCCAACCACAGCCCCTAAGGAAGCCACAGGCCCCTCCATGTGCCAGGCACTGGACCAGCCCCCCAGGACTCTGCCCGCAAGTCTCCCAGGCTGACAGGCTTGTTGCTCAAAGTCCTGGACCGGGGTTTGCAGTTTGTGGAAGACTTTGGTTTTCCCACCTGAACAATGGACCTAATGAGAGCAGCCGTGCCTACCTCGGAGGGTTTTATGAAGACTGGATGAGGGGAGGGGATGTTGTGAAGATGCTAGAATGGCCTGAAGAGGATCTCAGGCAGCCTTCATAGAGGAAGAGCTTCTGGACAGAGGCAGTGGCTTTGCCCCTCTGACCTCACAGCAGGGGCTGAGAGGGAGGGGGCAGCGTCCCTGGATAGCCACCAGGCTGCTGGAGGGACCCCAAACCCCACCTTCAGGAAGGCAGCTAAGAAATGGATGTGTTCCACCTGAAGAAAGACTCCAGAGGATATAACCCTTTTTATGTATTTGCTGGCAGGTGGAGGAAGGTTTGGAGCAATTGGATCGGGTTAAAATTCCTAAACAGATAGCACTCTTAGAAGCCAGAGCAGGCTCATTCAGAGAGCAAGCCACTTGTCCCTGGAAGCATCCCAGAGTAAGCTGGCCAGAGTGCGGTGCGGGGGGATCAGGCCTCAGGCAGCGGTGGCCCACCTGCCCAGGACGTTGAAACAGAGATGATCGATGTCCTTCCATCCCCTGAATGTCCCTGCGTCCAGAGCTCCAGCCAGGAGAGGGTGGTCCTCCTCTCTCTTTCTGCCTGAAGCCAGATGTCAGAGGGAAGTGTGACCAGCCGGCCAACCCCATGCCAAGGGGAACTGAAGCAAACGTCTAGACCCAGACACCAGTTCTCTGGTGACAAAGATTGGAGATGGCTGGAGGCACCTACTTCCTCCTGCTCGCTGGCCCCTGTTGACCCAGAGCCCCTCCTTTGGCCAGCACCCCATGAGTGCCCCAGGACTCAAGTGTCCCCCATTTTCAGGAGGGCAGTCAGGGAGAACAGCTGGTGGGCAGCTCTGCATCAGGGACCGGTCAGTCCCTTGTCCGCATAAGCTGCTGCGCTCTCCATTCTGGGCGGAAGGCCTCCGGGGAATAGGGAGAATCCCCGAGGGGAGGGGAGGCTGCCCAACAGGGCCAGGCAGTTGAAGGGACCCCACCTCTATCCGCAGGTGCCCCCCTCCTCAGAGAGGCCTCTGAGCCAGCAGGGACCCCGAGGGGCGAGGGAGGCCAGGACCACGGTGCTCTCCCCGTCATGCAGACCAAGACAGTGAGACCAAGGCAATAGCACAAGGAAGCCGACAACACTGTTATAATCCGGTCGAAATTTCAGGAAACATGCTCACTACTTGCTTGTTATCAACCCGTGGCTTTATACTTTGGAATGCATCTGGAGAGACAGAGACAGACACCACGAGATGAACTGCAGGCTTCTTCTGCTGAACTTCCATTCCCATCGGTGCTTCCTTGCTGGCCGGGCAGGAAAGCAACCACCAGCTCCTCACGGGGTCTGAGAGCTGAGTCCAGCTTTGCCTGGGGCCCAGCCCTCGCCGTGCAGAGAAGGAAGCTGAAAAGACAAGCAAAAGCCCCTGCTTCCCAAGCCTCTGGGAAGGAGAGTTTGTATGAACTCTTAGCAAAATGTCTCAGAAGTGCAGTTTTCTTTTTTAACTCGCTCCTTATTTATTGTTAAAATGGTATGTCAGCATTCAAATACATTTTCTAAAAAACTAATCCCCTTGGCATCCAGCCACCCTGACAGAAATTGTCATTTCTTTTGTAACCTTCTTCCCCTGGGCACACTTTGTTTTACATCACTGTAGACATACAGAGATACAATTTTATTTTGTGCTTTTTCTCCCATTAGGTGCAAATATGTTTTTTCGGTGTTGTTACATAGTCCGTGTAATTATCATTTTAATGCTTGCATAATTGCATTGAGTTCTGATTTACTAAACCACCCTCTCAATGGAAGGACATTACCATTGTTCCCAGTTTGGGATTTTTTTTTTTTTTGCTACTATAAATAATTTTGCAATAAACATCCTCGTGTATTATTTTCTTCCTTTTAGGAAATTATTTTCTTAGTTTAGATTTCCAGGTTCCCCTTGGAGGCATGAGAGAGATAGGGCCGTCCACTTTGGGACTTTGAACTATGCAGCCATTAAGATGATAATTATACTGCCTATGTAGCAACACGGAAAAACATTTATGCCTCAAGGGGGGAAAAAAGCAGAAAATAAATGTAAAACCTGGGCTCCTAAATATCCCTAAGCCAAGCTGATGATAAAAGATAGAGCCCTTAAGACCTCTCTCCAAGTTGACATAAAAACTTTGCATGAGGTTTTTCCATAGGCGTGTGTTGGTGTCCCATCCATTTTCTCCATCCTTGAGGAGGGTCCTGTGTGAGCACTCCCTTGGCATTTCCTGCTGAGAGGCGGCAGCCCTAGCTCCGGGGTCTCCTCCTGCTGTCTGCCTGGTGCCATCCTGAGGTCAGGAGTTGCTGTGGACCCAGGTGCAGAGCTCCACACACCTGCTGTGACCCAGCATCGTTTCATCCTGCCATCACCACTGCCCCCCACCCCTGGCCCCCAATGCCAGGATTCCTAGGACGTTTTCCACTGCTCCCCTTGCTCCTTCATGAGCTGCCATCAGCACCAGTCATAACATGTAGCTCGGAGCTCAGCCTGGATCTGCCTGCTGGCCCAGGAGTATGACACCTCTGTGCACATTTTTTTCCCATTTTGATGCACCGTCTTCCTGGGACACACTCCATGGCAAGAGCTCAGGTTTGAGGGTCAGACAGACCTGGGATCAAGTTGCCGCTCTTCCTCTTTACTTGGTTAAGTTCTTTAACCTCTCAGCTCCTGGGTTCTGTTTATCTATACAATGAACTGACTGATATCTACCGTGTGGGTTGTTGTAAAGAATAGATGGGGTCACACGTGTGAACGAGAATGGCGCAGCACGTGACACGCGGTAAATATTTAACGAGCACCGGTTTCCCCTGGGGTCCAAGGGAAAATGGGGATGAGTTGAGGTGCCTAGAGGGCTGGGTCCCTAGTAGGCGCTTAATGAATGTGTAAGTAATGATGAGCGTTGCTGGCTGGGCCCTAGGCAGTCAAGGGCAGCCTGCTGTGGTTGGGACAATAAAGGGGAAAGTGCAGGAAAGGAAGTTGGGGGATTCAAAAGGCCAATAATCCAAAATAGCAGGAACTGAAAGGATACAGGACCTTTGAGAGACTTCGGTTTGGACTTTGTGATATTGAAAGACTCACCGAGCATCACAGAGGGAGCGTAGCCCCACCTCTGGGCTGGGGGGCGAGCCCCTTTCAGTTTATATCCGTTGATGCAAAGTGAGGGGCAAAATACAGCAACTGCTGTTGCTTAGATTGTTGATAAAAGAGAAATTGTTGTCTTGAGGCAAAGATATACATCCTACAGAGTTCACAGAGGAGCATGTTCCCAGAGTGCCCTGGGGTGGGTTGCCCCAAACAGCTGCAAAGCTGCCCCGACACTCCCCTCGGGGAGCCCCTCCTGCTTACAGACAGGAAGGCTGCTTATAAACAGTAGGCGGGAGCCAGGGGGGCCGAGGGGCCGGACAAGCCGGGGAGCTCTGCTCTGGGCAGCTCCCGAAGGTGCCTGGTCGGGCCCGGGGGTGACCCGATCACGGTAGCCAGGCTTTCCTGCTCGGCACCAACTGCCCTTCAAGGACAGGTACAGACCGTGTTTTAGGAGATTTTTATATTGGCTCTTTGGAACTTGGTTTGCATTTTCCACAGAGAAACGTATAAACTGTTGTTAGGTCCCCAGCCTGAGCCACAAGTTGGCGCCACTCCTGTTGCCAGGGCGTCAGAGTAGAGGAACGGATCCTGCTGCAGCTGGGGAGCCCTAAGGACCTGGGGACCTTCTTGCCCCAGCGAAAACCCTTGGCTGCCAGCCACCTTTCCTCCAGTTGGATGCCCTGTGAGAGAACACGGCCTCCCTCCCCCATTCTTCTGTTCTTTTTTTTGGGGGGGGGAGGTTGCAAAGGATAAGGAGGAAGGGCTCTGATGTCCCCCTCTGTCCCTTCTGCCCCCATCTCCTGCACATCTGCTTCACTTCCTATTTACCCAACAAAAGCCTTGATCTCTTCACCCATTTCCATAAAAACTCCACTTTGGCCAACCGCTGTACGGATCTGGGTTGGCGCTGCAGAAGGGGTAGGGAGGTAGGTAGGTAGGTAGGTAGGTCCCGGGAAGGGTCGCATCTTGGATCATTCGCATTCGCTGTCTCTCCTCTCTCTCTCTCTCTTCCATCTGTCCCCGTCTCTGTCCACAGCCTAGAGGGCCTCTTGGGGTGCCCACGTCTCCCTCCTCCTTTCTCCATCCAGATCTCCCCTAGCACAGGGGTCTTCCCGCTCACAGTACCCACCTCCCCAGATGCCCGCTGCTCTAGGATCTATAGTGTTGTTTTTCCTCGTTATCTTCGTGACTCAACAAAACCGCAAAGCTGCGGGATTGAACTGGAGAGTCATTCGTAGGACACCAGTGCTTTATTTGGTACTCTGGGAGAAGTGGTTTTCATCAGAAGGTGTAAGGCGGTAAATGGAAACATTTCTGAAATAAATCTGGCAGAAATTGGAAGAGGGAAGTGAGGGGGGAAAGCAGTTGAAGGACACATTCGCAGGAGAGACAGTTTGTCGCAGGTGGAATTGACCGTATGTAGTGAGTTCAGACAAGGGAGGGCCGCAGTGGGTTGGGGGGGATGGAGCCTGCCTGCCTCTGCGGAGGGGGGGGGAGGGGGGACTGGCCACAGCCTGAGAGGGGGAGGGGGTGTGGAGGGAAGGGAGAGAGAGGAAAAGGAAGCTTTGTGAGGTGTCCGTGCAAAGCAAATGTTTGCCAGTTGGGCGTTTGCCCTGGGCTGAGGCTGGAGGCTGCCCGTGCTGCCCACCACGTGTCTGTACAAGCCCCGTCCCCACCCACGTCCTCGTTTGGGTGGGATGCTGTGGGAGGGGGGGGTGCGGTGGGGGAGGGGGCAGCACCTGATGTCATGTCTCTGCCATGGATTAGCACTGTGACTTTGACCGGGTCACTAAGTCTGAGGATTGGCTACATGAAAGCCACCTGGGCAGCTTGATAAGATACAGACTCTTGGGTCCTACCCCTACAGGAGCTGACTCAGAAAGCCCATGAGGGGGGTAAAAGGATGCAAATTTTGGTGAAGGTCCCTGTGGGCTTCAGACACACAGGCAGTGGGCGTGTTCGTGTCTCTGTGAGTCTCTAGCCTCAACCCCCAAATGAGGTTACGGATCAGTTGGCATTCAACATGTCAGCCCCCTTCACGCCCCCTCTCCTCCCCAGGCTGCCCTCCCTTGAGTCCCCTGGAGATTGCACACGGAGGTGATGCCTCTGGCCACAGTCAGCAGTGACCCTGAGGAAATGTTGGGCCATGGGCACCCCCTGGAGCCAGAACTAACATTTCTACTCTCCCCATCAGCAGGCAAGTTGCGCGTCTGGCAAACACATAGGCCCAGGCGCCATCTTTGCTTGGGAGCTCAAAAGGAGTAGCTATGCCAGGGCCTGGGGCTGCTGGTGATGCTGATGCAGGAGATGGTGGAGTTGGGGGTGATACGAATGGTAGCTAGTGTTTATTGGGGGTCTGCCAGTGGCAGGTGTTTTGCAAATCTGATCTCATTTGATCCCCATAAAACCCCATGAGCAAAATTATGATTCTGCCCATTTTACAGATGGGAGATGGAGGGGCCCCAATGTCTGCCCAAGGTCACACAGTTTGTTTTTGTTGTTACCCTTGTTACCCAGGAACGTGAACATGGTTTGATGTGTTGTTAGGCATTCTAGAGTTGATCTCGAGCTGTTAAAAATAGGCTGTACAAATGTGAATAGACACTAATCTATAAAATGGCTAAGTCTGTCCCTCCTCTAATAGGTGTTGGTAAACCAGTGAGGGACAACTGGGCTTTTGGGTCCCCCCTCCCCTTTTCTTTTCATTCCTTCTTATTTTTCCTTTGCTGCTTGGGCAAGTTGCTCTTGAGATTGTGTAAACCTCAAAAGCTGCAGATACCAAAATCTTGTAGATGTCAAACAAAATTATTCTACCGGCTTTTTAGAGTCAGTCTGACTCCAGAGCCTCTGCTCCTTCCATTCTCTACCTCGAGCCTCCCACTGCACCATGCCAGGCCCCTGGGCCACCCCCCAAAACAATGCAGTCCCCTAAGCTCCTCCATGCTAAGCAGGTAGCTCTTCTGGAAGTTTCCTCAGGGCAGTTGCAGGTACCTGTGGGCCTGAAATCTGGGGAGAGACTGCGCTGGTGGGTCTGAGCCAGGTTCAAGCCACATGGTCCCATGGATGTTTAATAATATTTAACATTTTTACTGCCTTTCTCCCCTATTTGTTCCATTAGTGATCTGCCTCCAGCTGCCGGCAGGACACATCCTCAGCCTGTCCCTGCCAACCCATCTGTCACTAGGAGACAGCTCCCATACGGGCCTCTCTGTTTTTAGACTTCAGGAAGGTTGAACATCTAAAATGCAGAGATTGTCCCTTTTTTATAAACAACTGGCCTGGCCAGCTGAGGAGTGCATTCACCTAAGTGAATTTTTCATCCCTCACCCTCCCTGTCCCCAACTCCCCTTAAATGGAAATGTAAGGCTTCTCTCCACCTGGTGAAGATCATACAGACCAATCTGGGTCTTTGAGAGGTTTGAGGGTCCAGTTGCTCTCTCCCACATAACATTTTTATCTATCCAGCCAGAACCTGGGCAGTCTGGAAAGGGGGGGAAGGGGCTGGAGGCCATGTGGAGAAAGAAGGAAGGGGGAGCCCTGTTGCCTGGCCTTGTTTCCTAGTTCCCTCCACAGAGCATCCCCCAGAGTCCCACCACATCTTGCTCCCTGCCTGATCTGGCATTGGCTCCTGCCCTGTCTCTGTCTCCTGGCTGGTTTCTCTTCCTGGGCAACTCATAGCAACACAACCCCTCCAAGCTCTTGTCATTTAACTTTGCTTCGTACTTGATTCAGACATGTCTACCCCACCTGTTCCTGAAGATAATTATTTAAGTGCCTAGGTTGAGTCCCATAAAGGACAGAGGAGGCATCGCCATCATTTGGAGGGTCCTGGGAACTTGTTCAATGCCTGGTGAACAGTAACTCACCTTATGCATTTGCTACAAAGTCTTGAAGTTCAGGTTCATGAGTTTTGTGCCCTGCATCCCTAGCTGAGAAGCCATATCCTTCAGCTCCTCCAGTTTGTTCTCTGAGCAATTGCCAAGTGTCAGGGACATGGGACTCAGGGTAATGCCTCAACCCCTGCTTGCTTTGTGTGTGCAGAAATGTGAATTTTAGAAATTTTCTTGGAGTCAAGAGTAGCAGTGCAGACAAAGCATTGAATTAGGAGTTTGCATTATCCTTCCCTGGGCTTTGGTTTCCTCTCTGTAAAATGGAGTGGTGATATCCATCCGGCCACATGCCTGCAAGATAGTCACAACCCAAACCAATAGCTTGCACACAGTAGGTGCTCATCCTGGCTGGGTTTGAGTTCTGACCGAACAACTTCAACTCAACACTGCCACCTTCTGGCAGAGTTACTCTAGTGCTGAAGGGTGCAGGGGTTCAGACCCAGAACTAGGAATTCCTCCTGGCCAATGGGTCAAAGGAAGAGAAACCTTCCGTGAAGGGACATCCAGCTGATCCATTCTCAGTTCAGCCCAGAAGCTCCATCCACCTGTGGCTTCCAACCACTGCCCCTTGGTGACAAACTCCTTCATGCCCTCGGGGGCCTCTTCCTAGGGGCAAGTTGCCCAGGAACACAGGGTTAGAATGGGCTCCATCTCATAGACCTGGAATTCTTGACACTCTCTCTTTTCCTCCAGTGACCAACTCCCACCCTTGGGTGAAGGGCCTTTTTTTTTTTTTATTTAAATAAACATTTAAGTCCTTTCTTTTCTAATATAAGCACTTAATGCTGTTAATTACCTTGTATACAATGTTCACACTGAATACCACAAATTTTGATATCTTGTGTCTTCGTTTTCATTTAGATCACATTATTTTCTCATTTCTTTTGTGACTTTTTGACTTTGAGGGTCTTCAAGATACCTTTCT
Organism: Mirounga angustirostris; assembly: GCF_029215605.1. Taxonomy (NCBI): domain Eukaryota; kingdom Metazoa; phylum Chordata; class Mammalia; order Carnivora; family Phocidae; genus Mirounga; species Mirounga angustirostris. Next base: position 20,969,738 of record NW_026991718.1, on the reverse strand, counting down.
GTTACTAATTTCTAATTTAATTTTGTTGTGGTCAGAGAACATATTTTGTATGATTTAAATCTTTTAATATTTATTAAGACTTCTTTTATAACCTAAAATATGATCTATCTTGGTAAATGTGCCAAGTGCACCTGAGAAAAATATGTATACTACTGTGTTAGGTGGAGTGCTCTATAAAATGTCGAGTAAGTCAAGTTGGTTGCTAGTCTTCTATTTCCTTAACGATTTTTTTTGGTCTCTTGTTCTATCAACTATGGACAGAGGGATATTGAAATTTTTAGCTATATATATGGATTTATCTCTGAAAAGGATTTAAAATGAGAAAAAGTTCTTTCATATTTACTCACGTATTTATCATTTCTGGCATTCTTCGTTCCTTTGTGTAGATCCAAGTTTCCTTCTGGTATTTTCCTTCTTCCTGAAGGACTTCTTTTAATCTTTTTTAGCTCTGGTCTGCAGATGAATTCTCTCAGCTTTTGTTTGGGGAAAAATAAGTCTTTTGCCTTTAGGTTTGAAGGATATTTTTGCTGGGTATAGAATAATAGGATGAGAGCCCGTTTTTTTCCTTTCTCTCAGAGTTAAAGATATTGCTCTGTATCTTTTGGTTTGCTTAATTTCATTTTTATCTCTGTTCCTCTATATGTATGTGTTCCACCCCACCCCCACCAAAAAATATTTTCCCCTTTATCACTGGTTTTTAGCGATCTGATTATGCTATGCCATGGTGTGGTTTTCTTCAAGTTTCTTCTGCGTGGGTTTTGTTGAGCTTCTTGAATTGATGGGTATATAGTTTTCCTCATCTTGCTTTCCTCTACCTTCTAGAACATATTATTTTGTCTAGAACATATTATTTTGTCTTATGTCTGTTATTATGTCTAGAACACACTTATCATTGTCTTAATGTTTGTGCCTGCTTATTTTATCAGTATCATTTCTGGATCTGGGTTTTTTTTTTTTTATTAGTTGTTTTTTCTACAGGTTGTGGGTCTTATTTTCCTACTTTTTTGCAGGACTGCTTTTAATTGGATGCTGAATATTGAAAATTTTATATCATTAGATGCTTAATTTTGTTGTATTCATTTAAATGTTACTGAGTTTTGTTCTTGGATGAAGTTTTGTTCATTGAAATGAGTTCAATCCTTTCAAGGATTTGCTTTTAAGATTTATCAAGGCAAGTACTGTATATCTTTATTACATAACCATGGTACACTTACCAAACTGATAACAAATTAAAATTGGTGGGACACCACAAACTATATGACAAACTTTATTTGGATCTCGCCAGTTTTCTCATTTATGTCCTTTATCTGTTCCAGTAGCCACTCCAGGCTCCCACGTTACCTTTAGTCTCCCCAGTCTGTGACGGTTTCTCAGTCTTGTCTTTCATGATTTTTTGGAGAGCACTGGCCAGGTATTTTTGTAGAACTTCCCTCAATTTGGGTCTGTCAGATGTGTTTTCTTGATTAGACTGGGGTTATGGATTTGTGCAACAAATAACCGCAGAGATGAAGTGCCCTTCTCATCACTTCATATCAGGGAATACATGATATTGACATGACCTATTACTGGTGATGTTAACCTTGGTCACTTAATTAAGGTGGTGTTTCTGGATTTCTCCACTGTAAAGTTACTTAGTGGATAGAGCTAGAAAATATATGTATGTATAATAACATATATACTACACACCAGTATTTATTTTTGTATATATCGTATCTAGACTTCCCCTCTTGCTTATTTGTAACTTCTTGTGACAATGAGAAACTTGGTTCCTATTATCTGTTATTTATTTATCTATTCGTTCAACTCCAGTATCCATGTAGTTTCTGAATTGCCAACCCACACACACGCCTGGGCGAAACAAATTTGCTAGGTAAGGCACAGTGTTCATTTATGGCTCTTTTTATCTTTAGACTATGTACCCAGTCAAACCACCATTTCCCAAAGTTATTTCCTAATTCCTTCCAGTGAGGTTTTGTCATACATTTGAAATACAGTTACTTTTATTTGTCATGGTCCCCATTTCATCCTAGGTTTACTAGCATCCTGGGTCTTTAATACTTTTTAAATTTTTTATTTGCATTCTGTAAACTTCACTCATTGTGGGGTATGGTTCTATGGGTTTAAACAAATGCATAGAAGTGTGGATCCACCACCACAGTACCACCATATAGAGCAGTTCCATCACCCTAAAAATTTCTTTGTGAGTCTCCTTTGTAGTTAATTTCTTCTCCTCCCCCAACCACTGACAACCACCTATTCTCCATCCCTATAGTTTTGCATTTTCCAGAATGTCATACAAATGGGCTCATATAATATGTATTCTTTTGGATCCGACTTCTTTTACTCAGCAAAATACATCTAAGAATTATCCACACTGTTGCATGAAATCAATACTTTGTTCCTATTTATTGTGGAGAAGTATTCTAGTATATGGATATACCAGGGTTTGTTTATCCATTCACCTGTTGAAATACATACCGATTGCCATGGCTTGCCTTTTCACTTTCTTAATGATGTCTTTTGAACAAGATAAATTCTTATTTTTAATATACTCCAATTTATGGATTTTTTCCCCTTAATGATCAGTGCTTTTTGTATATTGTTAAAGAATTTTTGCCTCAAGATCATGAAGATGTTCTCCTATGTTTTTGTCTACAAGTTTTACTATTGGTTTTCCACGTTAGTTCTATGATCAATCTGGAATTGATTTTTATGTATGGTGTGAGGTAGGAATCTATCCAACACCACTTATTGAAAAGACCTTCCTTTCCCTCACTCTGTTGCAATGTGATATTTGTTATAAATCAAGTAGTCATATATGTGTGGGTCTGTTTCCAGAATTTTTATTATGGCCATTGATCTGTCTCTCCTTGCACCAGTATCAATTACTAAAGCTATAGTAAGATCTTGATATCTAGTAGTATAAGTGCTTCTGCCTTGTTCCTCTTCTTTAGAATTGTTTTGGCTGTTCTTGGCCCTTTGTATTTCCAATTTCCATATAAAGTTTAGAATCATCTTGTTAATTTCTGCAAAAACATCAGTTGGAAGACTTTAACTAGAATTGTATTAACTCTGCAGATCAATTTGGGAAGAATCAACATCTTAATTAAATTGAACCTTCTAATCCATAAATATGGTATATCTGGGGGAAGTTTTTAAAGGCACTAAAACACAAATGATTTGTTACACCCTTCTCCCAGGATATGGGGTCTGCTCACCCAGTCTTGCACAACAATGAGAAGTCTTTCAGGCAGCATTTGGCTCAGTAAGAGTCTGTGTCAGTAACCTCAGGCCTCCATTCAAGACCCAGAAAGGACTGGCCTCTTATATACCCCTCCCAGCAGACACCTCCATCTATTCCTTTCCTTGACAGATGCTTTACATCTGTTTAAAATTTTTATTTATTTATTTTATTTTTAATTTTTATTTATTTATTTTTTAAGATTTTATTTATTTATCTGACAGAGAGAGAGAGAGAACAAGTAGGCAGAGAGACAGGCAGAGGGAGAGGGAGAAGCAGACTCCCTGCTGAGCAGGGAGCCTGATGCGGGGCTCGATCCCAGGACCCTGGGATCATGACCTGAGCCTAAGGCAGATGCTTAACCAGCTGAGCCACCCAGGCGCCCCTAAAATTTTTAAAATACAAACATTAATCGTGTACTTTTGGCAAGAGTTGGTAGCAGACCAAATGAACAAATAAAGCATTATTCAAAACCAACAAATGCTAAAAGTTAAGACAGTTTAATTAGCAATGAGAAGTTTTAAATGAAATAATGCTGTTGGATCCTTTTTAAAAAACAAGATCTTAAAAATCAAACTTCACATCACTGTTGAGTCACTAGCGTATTTTTGTGTGAATTTTTTCCAGCAATTGTAAAAAGCTCCTTTTGACTATGTGCTAGTTGGAGAAATGGTGAGGAGATATTTTTAAGCTAAGTCCAAATATTTTCCCTCTGACTTTCATCTTCAAATTAAATCTCTTGTTCAATAACTTTGAAAAGATCTTTAAAAAAAAAGTTAGTTTTTTGGCAGGGACTGCAATCTTTTATTGTCAACAAACTGTAGTTTCTGTTTCAAAAAAAAAAAAATCCCCACCCTTTGGGGTTTATTGTCATCTTCTTTTGTTTTGTCATACATAGATGGAGATTGCACTACTGAGTTACCTGTATAAATTTCTATACTGACATGTTTATATTCCCTGTTCAGAACGCCTTCACACTGGGGTGCGTGTTATTCTTGAAATGGAAGCATTGCTTCGTCAATTGTCATCTTCTTCCTCTTCTGGAGGATTGAAGGCTTCTAAATGAGTGTGACAGTTAATGCAGACTATAACTCTCTGGATAGGTCCCAAAATTTATTGTTTCAGATTTCAGATTGTTAAAGTAATAGCAACACAAATCTGGAACACAGTAAGCTGGAACTGTGATCACTCATGAGCCTCACTCCCTCTCCTGCCTCTTCCCAGCTGTTCTGTCTGCCAGTGGCTGGGCTGGACCCAAGGACACCGGCTAAGCCAGCGCTTAGCTCAGGGTGGAGATCAGGGAGAGGGACGGACAGAGGCAACCTCTCCCGGGCCCTTCGAAACTATCCTTGCAGGCCCTGGCAGCATCCCTTTGCACAGAGCTGCGTGTGTGCTAAGGACACCTCGCCTCAGGGAAAGTCTGTGCCCTGGGATCTCCCTCCAGGAAGAGATGAGGCAGCGAACCTGGGAGAGGGGGAAGCTGCCATTGTTGGAACAGAGACGGGCCAGGGACACCCTCCTGGCAGGTGTCCACTAGGCCTCACAGAGAACCGTACCCGCTGGCCCTTGGCCTCCAGACCCTGGGGACCCCAGGCCCTGCCACCTTCTCAGGAACAGCATCCCCCACTCCTCGCTCTGGCCCCTCCACCATTCCCAAGCCTGCCGGCTTCCTGCTGCCTCCACCTTCTCTCGGCTTCTCCGGCCCGCAGTGTTTGCTCGCACTGTCCCTTCCAGGGCTGCTCCCAGTCAGCACGGCCGCTACCCACCAGAAGGTTGAGGTGGATGGAGTTCTCACACACAGGGGCCACGGCTTTGACTTCAAGCTAGCCCCCGTTTCGGCACTTTGTGTCAAAAAAAAAAAAAAAATTTTTTTTTTTCATTGAAGTAAGCCTTTTTTTTTTTTTTAAAGATTTTATTTATTTATTTGACAGAGAGAGGCACAGCGAGAGAGGGAACACAAGCAGGGGGAGTGGGAGAGGGAGAAGCAGGCTTCCCGCCGAGCAGGGAGCCCGATGCGGGGCTCGATCCCAGGACCCTGGGATCATGACCTGAGCCGAAGGCAGACGCTTAACGACTGAGCCACCCAGGCGCCCCTGAAGTAAGCCTTTTAAGAGGTTCCAGTTCCAAGGTTTTCTACATTTGATGGTCACATGTTCTGCCTCCATCACCACCTTTTCTTTTATGTTTATTTGCCACAAGGGACCATAGTGGAAATGGTGCCGGGCAGACTCAGGAGACCTGGGTCCTAGACTGAGTGACCTTGGGCAAGTCACTCCCCCCAACCCCCACTCCGAGGCCCCTCTTCCACATCCCTGATTTATGTGGGGGTTAGTCTAGATCAGAGATCACCAGCTATCTTTGATCATGCCTCCCCAGCAATAAAAAAATGGGGAGCATGCCCCCATAATATGTGTATATTCAAACTCGGTCCCTTTACTACAATATCTGTATGTTATGATATAAACATGCAAAATAAAACATTTTAAAGCTAAATATTATATAAACCAAATACACATAAAATACCTTAAAAATAGATTCCTCTTTCATTTATAGAACAAAATTTCCTCCTCTCACCATTGTAATTAATAACAATAGTGTAAGGGAAAGCAGTGTGGTTGGATGTGCTTCATTATTCTTTTAAAATCTTGCTTTAACACTTGAGATCAGGCCATTCGGGGGTCTGGTTCTAGTTGAGTCTATTTTTAGTGGCTGTCATAGCTGGTCAAAAGAGAAGAAATGTATCATTGGCTGCATGTATTAAATTATGGCACTCATTTTCAATCCCTTCCACCAATTAGAGGCTTTTTATCGAAATGAAGCTCGTAGATGTCCATCTGCCCTTATGTCAGTCAGTGGCTCTTACAAGCTAATTGGAAAAACACTGTATTTTTATATTTTTAACAAATGGACTCAAAATCCACTGACACTCTCCATTTGGATGATTTTCAAACAGATTAGAAAAATCTGTTCCTAATATTTTCAAGTATGCAGATAGAAGCATTATTTTGGGTGACTCCACATGTTTTCAACAACAAAAATCTGATGTTCAAAATATTCTCTCCAAAGCAGGAGTTCTTTGGAAAAGCAAGTGCTTTTCTCCCTCATTGCTGAAATGAGTCACCTCTACCTCGAAGAGTCAGAAGAATTCGAGTTCATTTTTCAGTGGATATCTGCCAACAGTCACTTGTCATCATAAAATGCTTAGCAGATTTGGACCGTTTGTCTTCTTGTATAAGAAACACATATAATTCCTCTTAAAGTTTGACGGCTCTTTTAAGTCCTCTGCCAAGAGATAACCAGCAAATCTCTACGTGGTTCGAAAGATTTTCAAAGTCACTTCCCTTCTGATGACAAATCATTGTCTGTGTTTTACTATGCTTTAAGCTCTTTAAAAAAAAAAAAGCTACCCACACCACTGCATCCTGTACCACTTTGTGTACTTCTGGACTTAACCTTTTGACTATGGTAGCCTGCAGGAAGTTTTGTGGGGCATTGGTTTCACAGGTGTGGCCATCCCTGCACCCTTACCCAGAATCCTTTTCATCATGGAGCAGCCACTCCATCGGTGATTACACCCAGACAGTTTCTCCCATAACTGGTGTCTTCATTAAAGAAGTAATGTACTGTTCAGTCAATATCGCCTCTTTCCATTAGTCGCTCTCAGAAATGTGGTTCTTCATGTATTTTATTATTGAAACAGAAGCTAGGAAAACCATGTGAGAAACATCTGTACTTTTTTTCAACTATTTAGCAGACTTTCCACAGCGTGAAATGTGTTCTAATGTTTATTTCCCCCACATCTTCCAACAGTATCTGTGGTCACTACATTTTGTTCTATGCACTATTCTTGTTACCACCAGCTTCCACACCAACTGCCTTCTTCCCAGTCTCTAGAAGACAAGGTGTGTGGGTGTGTGTGTGCGTGTGTGTAGATAACAGAGTCACGTGACATGGGCCTAAGAGAGAGTGGATTGGCTTCCTAGCAACCATCCCCTCTCCCCATCACTCCCAGCAAGGCCAAGAGTGGAGGGGGGCCCCCAGGGAAGGGAAGATTGGTATCTCATTCCCTGGTTGGATATATGCTTAAGCTCACTGCTTGCCCGTCTGCCTTGTCCCTGTCTGACCACAGGAAATGAGAATTGAAGCCGGGACTTCAGTTATGTCTGCCTAGATTCTCACCGTTTCTACTACCAAATAGAGAAGAACTTGTATTTTAAAAGGCAGAGGTTCTGGCCCTGACATTTTCTGGTTGATCACCGGCACTTGCATTACAAGCATTATCTTCCATTGTAGTTTCTTTGCGGGAATCTTGTTAAGCCACCATTTGCGAGAGTTAATTGAGTTAAAATTCGGCAAAGTAATTTGTGAAGCCACTTAGCTAGACACACGTGACCTGGAACCCAGGGCAGGAGATAGCCCTTATCAGCATTCGCCTGAGGCCATCACTTTAAGCTTTCCAGGGAGCAGGGGTGTGGAGGTGGGGAGGGAGGGGCAGACACTGCAGGAGCTTGTTTGGAGGTTCTAGCAAGGCAGTCCGGATTCTCCTGGCCCCTGGCCACTCCTGGGCCATACATATGTATATATATGTGACCTGTCACCTAGGGACCTTATTTACAACGTCGATTCCTAGGTGTATTAGTTTGCTAAGGCTGGTGTGACAAAGTACCACAATTACGTGGCTTAAACAACAGAAATTTATTGTCTCACAGTTCTAGAGCCTAGCAAGCTGAGATCAAGGTGTCTGCAGTGTTGGTTTCTTCAGAGGGCTGCGAGGAAGAATCTGTTCCCTGCCTCTCTCCTAACTTCTGGCGGCGTGCGGGCCATCATTCCTTGGCTTGTAGATACCACACGCCGATCTCTGCCTTCATCTGCACAGGGTGTTCTCCTCGAGTGCGTGTCTCTGTGCCCAAATTTCCCCTTTTAATAAGGACACAAGGGGCACCTGGGTGGCTCAGTTCTTAAGCGTCTGCCTTCGGCTCAGGTCATGATCCCAGGGTCCTGGGATTGAGCCCCACATTGGGCTCCCTGCTCCACGGGAAGCCTGCTTCTCCCTCTCCCACTCCCCCTGCTTGTGTTCCCTCTCGCTGTCTCTCTCTCTGTCAAGTAAGTAAAATCTTTAAAAAAAAAAATGACACAAGTCATATTGGATTAGAGGCCCACCCTACTTCATATGCCCTCATCTTAACTAATTATATCTAGAAGACCCTGTTTCCAAATGAGGTGACATTCTGAGGTACAAGGGGTTAAGACTTCAACGTACAAATCTGGGGGACAGACACAATTCATCCATGATGCTGGACTACACCCCAGACCTTCTAAAACAGGACCTCTGCGGGTGGGAGCTCACACTTCATGTTCTTAACAAGGACCTTAGGTACCTTGTTTGTTCACTAAAGGTTGAGAGGTTACATGGCCACATGAGGTGACACAGACTGTTCTCTCTCCCACCTCAAATACATAGGAGCACCAAATAAAACTAAATCATAGATGTTAACATGTAGCTTAGTTCAAAAGAAGTGAAGAAGAAATTTTCATGTGCCATAAATGGAGAGATCAAAACTAGAGGGCTAAGCATTGGCTATTGCTGAGAAAACCCTAAGGAGTGTTAGACAAGGATACAGGCCCCTAGAGGCAGTGGCGGTGGGGGGGTGGCGCTGGGGCTCAAATGCCCTTGAGGGAGGTAATAGGCACACTGGGTACTTGAAGCAGAGGAACTAATCCTTTTGCATGAAGCTTGGAGACTTGAAAAGTTACCTTGTCAGTGAAAGTCAGTGAAAGGGGGACTAGAAAAACCAACCAGAGATTTGTTTCAACTAATTAAATATTGGGCAGATTGGCCATTCAGATCTGCTATGTGAACTCACAGAATCAAATAGCTTTCTTAGCTGAGGGGCATCTAAGGAAAAAGAATTTGGGTTGGTTGAGGGGAGGGATGGGGGTCATTCTAGAATACTACAGCAAAGTTGGGATCTGATAAGGCCCACCAGCAGGCAAGGAAGAGTTTAGAACAGGCAGGGCTGGGCCCCTGAGCAACTGGGGGAAAGAAGTACTGGTAGGTGGGAATGAATTAGGCATACTGAAAGCAGAGGAGGATGCCAGGGAGGAATTTGCCATGCTTCTGATAGATAGGTGAGGGCCAGGGAGGCATGAACCTGACATTGATAGGCCTCCCCCTCCTCCTCTCCCACAGGTCAACCCTTTCAGAGACCGAATCTGCAAAGTGTTCTCCCACAACGGTGTGTTCTCCTTTGAGGATGTGCTGGGCATGGCATCTGTGTTCAGTGAGCAGGCCTGCCCCAGCCTGAAGATCGAGTACGCCTTTCGCATCTATGGTGGGTTGCTAAGTGATGGTGGTGGGTGGGGGTCAGTGCCAAAGAGTAAATACCAACCTAGAATCCATCAACATCAGTTCACTGGTGGGATGATGTTCCTTGGGATTCACTTGGGTGTTTATGGATATTAGCATGTTTCTTGAATTCTATAGATTTAAAAAAAAATGGTGGTGAACAACTACTTCGATGGATAGATGCCCTCCCTCCATGCCATAGGAGGCAAATGGAGCCACGGGTGTTGTATTTTGTGGTAGCAGTGTAGGCAGACCAGAGAGAGATTGAGGACTACATATGGGTATGAGGGAGACATGCTTGTTTTGTAGGAATTCAGAAATTTGAACACCAGAACTAGCTCAGCCACAAAATGGCTGAGAAGTCTTGGACAAATCATTTCATCTTTCTGGGCCTCAGTTTCATCATCTTTAAAATGAGGTGTTTGAGGGCGCCTGGGTGGCTCAGTTGGTTAAGCGACTGCCTTCGGCTCAGGTCATGATCCTGGAGTCCCGGGATTGAGTCCCGCATCGGGCTCCCTGCTCGGCAGGGAGTCTGCTTCTCCCTCTGACCCTCCTCCCTCTCATGCTGTCTCTCATTCTCTCTCTCGCAAATAAATAAAATCTTAAAATAAATAAATAAATAAAAATAAAATGAGGTGTTTGAGAGAGATCATCTCTGAGGTCCTATGACATTTTTTGGTCTCTGGTTTTGTCTGGATTAGCCATAAGATACTGCAAAAGTTCTGCTCTTCAGTGGGCTCATGTTCCCTTAGCACAGCTGAGATGCCTGGAATTCTCCAAAGAAATTAAAAGGAAAGAAACAAAGAAATCTTGGGAAGTTTTCAAACAGACCATGTACAAGGCTTCAAGCTCATTGTGACAACTCCTTGGCCCCAAAGGACTTGTACATTCAGGCTTGCATAGTTTGATATTTCATATGCTTTCCCTTCCAGCCAGGTCCTCACTGTCTCCACACAGTGGACGCCATCTTATTCTTGCCTTGCCCAAATGGATTTGGATAAAATGGAGTGGAGGAGTTTTAAGCCTGATGGACCTGTGAGGGCTCAGGTTTCTCATCTGTAAAAAGGACTTAATGATATTTTTGTAAGCCCTATGTCCTCAAGCTTAGTATCCAGTAAACGCAAATGAAATCACAGATTCCCCTGCTGAGAATAGCTGAGTAAGCTCTTATCATACTGTCACTTCCACAGATAGCAACTACAAACTCAAAAAAATATATATACACACACACACACACACACATATAGGCGCCTGGGTGGCTCAGTCAGTTAAGTGTCTTCCTTCAGCTTGGGTCATGATCCCTGGGTCCTGGGATTGAGTCCTGAGTCAGGTTCCCTGCTCAGCGGGGAGTCTGCTTCTCCCTCTCCCTCTGCCCCTCCCTGACTCATTCTTTCTCTCTCCAATAAATAAATAAAATCATATATACTATATATATATATATGTATATATATACATATATATATCTCAACTACCTGCTGGCACTAGAATGGTACCAGAAGCAGAGAGTTGACATTTAAAAGAAAGAAATGGTACTGGATGGTCCCCTCCCCTTTTTATAAACTTTTTTTAGCCTAAAGGTGGCTTTCAGTGAGGGGCATCATACAGAACTGATAGAAACCTTGAACTCTTTCTGACTTGAAGAATCAGACGGTTTGGGGCAATTTTCCCCTGAAAAGTGAAAAGAAGGGAGAGTCCATGAAAGAAAGCCAGACAAAGGAGCCCAACATCTGTGTATGAACAGATCTCTTTCTGACCTCTAAACCATATATACAAGGACAGACTCAAAGCAGCTCAGGTAAGGATAACAGAACTGAGATTTGAGTGGCCACCGCATTTGAACAAGGTCCCTCTGTGACAGGGTTTGCACTTTAAGTCCTATCAATTGCCTGACAGAATAATAATAATAATAATAATAATAATAATAATAATAATAATAAATCAGCACTCTTTAGAGGAATATAACAGAATCCAGACAATAAATCATTTATAATGTCTAAGATACAATCCAAAATTATTCAAAATACAAAAATTTTAGAAAACCAGAAATGTCTGAGCTACAATCTAAAATTATTCACTAGACAATTAAAAATATAAAATTGACATGTTCTCAAGAATGGAGCCTGACTCTGACATGACCCAGATGTTGGAATTAGCTGATAAGTCTCTTAAAACAGCTACTAAACCTTGGCCAGTGAGGTAAAAGAAATTCATAATGGAAGAAATAGGAGGAATTCTCAGCAGAGAAATAGAAACTATAAGGAAGAATCAAATGAAAATATAAAAGTGAAAAATAAAATATCTGAAATAAAAATTCCCTGGGTGGGCTTAACAGGAGAATGGAGATGACAGAGGAAAGAGTCAGAAACCTGACTCTGAAGATAGTTCAATATAAATAATCTAATCTAAAGAACAGAAGGAAAAGAATTAATGGGGAAGAAAAGATATTTGAAGAAGTAATGGCCCCACATGTCCTAAGTTTGATACCAGACATACATTTACAGTGAACTTTAAGCAGAGTTAAGTACAAATGAAATCACATACCCAAATTTAATTGGCATAGTGGTCCCTACCTGTTCATTAGTCGTCTTCCTTCCTTACCCCAAGTACTTCTGGGGATCCCCAGGGAGTTCTAGCCTACTAGCTGCTGCCCCTCTCTGTCAGGACTCATGCCGCAGAGCACTTGCTGTGCTGTTCTGAGCCGCTTCCGCCTCCAGTCAGTACTCTTCTGAATGGGCAGCTCTTCCTGATGCAGAGTGCTGGCCCAGGCTGAGTGCTCTCATCTTAGCCAAGAGTCTTCAGGTGGCAAGTAACAGGGACCTACCTGTGTAAAAGGCAATGGATGAAGAACAGCAGTATATTCGTTTCCCTTTGCTGTGTGATAAATTACCACAAACCTAGTGGCTGTAGATGACACATTTAAAATCTCACAGTTTCCCTGGGCTAGGAGTCTGGCACGGCTTATTTGTGTCCTCTCCTAGGATTTCACAGGGCTGCAGTCAAGGCTCTGTCTGGGCTGCATGTGACTGGGGAGGAACCCACTTACAAGCTCACTCTGGTTGTTGGCAAGTGCATTTCCTTGTGTCTATGGAGCTTAGAGCCCTGGCTTCCCACTGGCTATCCGATGGAGGCTGCCCTCAGTTTCCAGAGGCTGGTCTGTACTCCTTGCCACATGGGCCTCCCCTGACATAGCCACTTGCTTCTTCAAAGACAGCTAGAGAGAGTCTCTTGAGTGCGTATGCTGGTAAGATAGAGTCTTATATAACATTGTAATCACGGAATTAACATCCCATCACTGTTGCCAAATTCCGATGGTGAGATATAAGTCGCAGTTCCCTTCCACAGGAAAGGGACATGGAGATTATATATGCATAAACACCAAGAGGGGCTTGTCATGGAGTGGGGAGGGCTCTAGAGCTTGTCCATCACAAGCAACATGGAACCTGTGGGAGAACTGAAGCAGCCTCCCGAGGATGCAACTGGCAAGTGGTCAGGAAGTGAGGCAGCTGCTATCTTCTTTTCTCTCGCTGGCTGCCTGGTCTCTCATCTCCGCTTCTCTCTGTGCATTTGCTCTTTCTGCAGACTTTTATGCTTCTGTGCCTATGGGCCAAAGATGAACACCCTGGTCCCCCATTTTCTCAGGAGAGGCTGATGGCTCAGCCAAACGCATGATCTTGCTACTCCCGGGCTGGGTAAACAGACTTGTCCAACCAACCGCAGCCCAGAAGATGCAGAGTCACATAACAAACACAACTCCCAAGGCCCACTGCTGGGAGTGAGGACACTTCTCAGAGATGGTAAAGTGTGGGCTGAGCAGATGTGCCCAAAGATGTCTGCCTCAGCTGTCTTTCCATGGTTTCCAGAGCTAAATAAACAAAAACACCCAAACCTTCAGGGAGCTACAAGAACAGCAGGTTCTCTTCAGGCTTCAAGGCACAGGAGCTAAACTGTGCTCAGCTGAGAAGTGGGAAGAATGCCTTCACTCCCAAGAGGTCAGACTGAGCACCTCAGGTCAGATTAGGGACCAGATACCACGTGTCCCCCACGCTGTCAGCGTGTCCTCCTCCAGCCCCTCTCTCCAGGCCCCCTTGATGGGTTTCCTTCCTCCTTGAGCTCCGGCACAAAAACAGAAAGTGCAAAGCCTTCATGCAAATCAGCTGTACAAATAGATGCCTGGGGACTCATAAACTCCAAGGCTTCATCAGATATACCCAGACAAATCTGAATTCTCTTTGGGTTCAGAAGATTTGTTGCCTTACGGAGCTGTCAGCAGGATTAGAGATGGGACACGTGAATCTCTGAGCCCGGTGCTTGGCGCGTGGGAGCTGCTCAGTACATTGAGGTGGGAAGGGTAGCAGTGAAGGCAGAAGAGGAAGAAGAAAAAGGAAAAGGAGAAGGTGGTAATGGCCCTGGTGAGCCTTCTTAGCCAAAGTCCAGAGACTTACCTCGATGCCCTAACGCCTTGGTCCTCCATGAGTGGCCCATGCACCAGCAGCGACATTGCCAGGAGGCCCATTAGGAATGCAGACTCCCCAGCCCCCCAGCCCTGCCACACACCTGCTGCATCAGAGTCCACATGTTAACAAGACCCCCAGCTCGGTCCTCCACATCTTAAAGTTTAGGAGACACTGCTCTAACCCATTGGGTCTCAAACGTGATTGCACGCTGCAATCATCTGGGGACTCAAGACCCACGGCTACTTGGGCCCCAGCTGCACAGATCTGATGTAAGGTGTGCCCTGGTTGATGGGCTTTTTCAAAGCTCCCTGGGTGATTCTTAAGTGCAGCAGAGTTTCGGAGCTACTATACCAGTTTGGCTTGCATTCAGTTATATGTAAGTGTCCATGTTTAAAAAAAAAAAAAAAAAAAAAAAGCCTGGAATTAGGCTGTCCAGAGCCAGGGGGAAGTAGGCAATGCCTGGCTCCTTCCAGCCCCCCTAATCTGCCACCTTTAGTATGGGACTGTTGTTCTCATCATCACAAGATGGTGTCTGTGCCTACAGGCTTCTCATCTTCATTCCAGGCAGGAAGAAAAAAGGACGGGAGAAGGGATAAGAAGCAAATGAACATTTGAAGGCACAGATGAAGTTGACTCTTCTGTAACAAGCTTTCTTGGACGCCCCACCCAGCAGCTTTGGACTGCTCTGTACAGAACCATGTCACATGGCCACAGATAGCTGCAACGGAGACTGGAAAGCTGGGTATTTTAAACTGAACACAGCATCACCCTGGACAGGAATTGCACTGCTGTTCATAGGAAGGAAGGGGGGATGGCTCTCCGTCAAGAATCCAGCCCCTGGGTTGTACCTGCTGGGCTCCAGTTTCTGCTTTGAGGGACGTTCCTGGCCTCCAGTGGATCGAGCCCCCACCCTCTCTGTAAGAACTTTCACCTGTCACAGACCAACACCCCAGCCCTGCCTTCCTGCTCCCATCGGCAGGGCTGCCACCAGATGTGAATGACCTTCAGGCAGGTGCCAGAGCACCAGCGGGAGAGTTTGCCACACCGCCCCGAGACCTGACCCAGGACGGAGGGCTGGGAGAGGCAAGGGAGGCAGCCTCCGTTCTCCTGCGAATGATGGTGGAGGCGTGCCCTTCCCCACTCAACCAACATGGGCTGATTTCTGTAAAAGGACTTCGTAAATTGCAAGGAGTAACAGGACAGGGAGGTTGGGATGGTGATAGCAAGAGTGTTCTGGGGGAAACCTGAAGGCTGAGCCCCGATTCTCCAAGCTCTCTCTAACCTCCCTGTTGTCGGGAAATGGCAAGAGGTAGGCCCTCCCCCATTCTCAGAACGGCCCCGGCTGCAGGTCTGAGGCTGCTGAGTTTGCAGGGGCTGGCCAGCCGCCCAGAGCTCCCAGCCCCCACCCCTTTCCCAGTCGTCTCTGCCCTTGCACCCCCAAAGGAGGGGAACTGTCCAGGACTACATTCTACTCCAGCAAATGATTCTGTTTTCTGATGGCCTGGGACCAGAGCCATGTCACTTTGCTGCAGCCTCTGCATATGGGAGCTGGGCCAGTGGGACGCCTGGGGACACTGCAGGGTCTCTGGGAGAGGCTGCGGAGCTTCTTACCAGCAGTGCAATGTCACTGCGGCTGCCCCCTCCCTCCAGTCCCGGTGCCGGTCCCTCGGCCCCTCCACCTGCCCCCAGCCCTCACTCATGATGTGTGAAAGCAGAGCTGCGCAGGGAGAGCCCGGATGAACGGCTCAGGACTTCACCTCCAGGACCTGGGGCTGATAAACAGTTGGCCAGGGGGGAGACATCTGCTTAAGGACCGGTTTGGTGAGCTGTCCTTTCATATCCATTTCCTGTCCAGGGGGACGGAGACAGAAGTCTGAGCTCTACCCCTGAAGGATCCTGTGACATCAGGGCACTTGCTCCCTCATTCCAGGACCAATATAGCTCTAGCTTTCGTTCTTCAAAGCGAGAGATTACAGTTTCCAGGGTTGGCATTTTCAGTATTTAACATCCTCAAATGGCACAAAATTGAGCCTCTACTCTACCTAATGAGCATCTTCTATATTCCAAACCCCATGCCAGAAGACTTCCATGCATTTCCTTATTTAATTTTCACAGCGACTCTGTGGAGGTACTGTCAGTCTGTTTATGGATGAGGAAACGGAGGCTCAGGCCATGCATTAGTTTGGGTTAAATTTGGTGGCAAATGACAGGGAACCCCAAGTGGTTTACACAAAATAGCTTCCAAGATCTCTGGCAGCTACGTGTTATTTCTCTAACGTGTAGAATCCCAGAGGCAGTTGTCCACGGTGGTTCTGCAAGGTCCGGGACGTAGGTTCCTCCGTGGTGTCACTTTATCCTCTGTCCCCAAGGTCGCCTCAGTGTCACAAAGAAGGTATAGCCTTCTCTTTAAAGACGTTCCCAGAAGTTGTCTGTGCCTCTTCCGCTTGCATCTCACTGGCCAGAACTCAAACGTGGGGCCACATCAAGCAGCAAGGGAGGCTGGGAAGTATAGTGTTTAGACGGTCACACACCCAGCTAAAAATTGGGTGCTTCATTACAATGAGAGCAGTTACGAGTGATTCAGAGCACAGACTTCCCACAAAGTTGTAGCGCCTGGGTTTACTACTGTCCAGGCAGGCAGGAACCAGTCTGGTACCTCTGTGCACGGATGCCGGGCTTGGGGATGGGCACCCAGGAGGGACCCACGTGTCTGCCAAGTGCAAACGAGCGAGGTGGAGGCAAGAAGCAGGTGCTGCAACAGGAAAACAAGGCAGCCCTAGGCCACCGGTGCCGAGGAGAGCAAGGCTCATGCTGGGAGGACAGGTCCTGTGTTAGGAGCTGCTGGAGCTCGAGGACGGAGCCATCCTGGGCCTGAGGGTGTCAGGGAGACTTCACAGGAAGGCAAGGGAGGGCAAGCGCACGGTGAGTTAGAGTACCCCAGGGCTTGGAGGAAAAGGAGGAGGGCACTCCAGGCCAGGGGCTGCCTTCGGCAAAGGCTGGGGGTAGAAGCACTCCGGGCCTGTAGAGACTTGCAGCAGGCACTGAGAGGCCCAGGCACACCCTTCCAAGGCGCCTCTGTAGGGAACTGGGTTAAACACACCCGGGGCGGGGGGTAGGGGGCCGTCCAGGGTGCCGGGAGCTTGTGTAATGCCCACATTTTGTTGTTGTTGACATACAATGTTACAGTATTTTCATAGGAATGACCATATTTTTGAATTCAAAAAGGAGGACTCAAGGTCTGACAAGGGTCAGGGTGCTCCCTGGAGTGGATGCTGGGCATTATCCTCAGCACAGGCGGGGCAGGTGCTCAGGTCACCCTGCGCAGGGCCAGGAGCAGGGACCTGTGCTCAAGGCCAGGCGTTCCCAGCTCCCGGTCACCAAACCATCTACTGGCTTAATGAGCTCTGAGGTGAAGATTTTCATAGCACGGTGGGTGACGCAGGCTTGGGGACCAGCCTAGCTGGGTCCAAATCCCGCCTCCCACTTACCGGCAGCGTGGGCCAACATCTCACACCTCTGTGCCTCAGTGTCCTTTTGGCAGAGTGAGACTCATAAAAGGTTGACTGTGAAGTGACTGAAAACAGGTGAAGCTCTCAGGACATGTCTGAGCGGACAGGTGAATGCTCATGACTATTGCTGTGTTTATCATGTTATTCAGCACCTCCTGGGTCTGCAGCAACCCACCCCCCTGCCCCCTTTGCTACTTGCCTGCCCAGGGCTCTCTGAGGGCCAGGCTCGAGGCCCACCTGGGACGGTGGGGCTCTGTGGGCCCATGGCTCCCTGGACTCCTGGAAGGCTGAGGAAGCTCCCCTTTCCTCTCACACTCTGCCTTCTCTTTGCAGATTTTAACGAGAATGGCTTCATCGACGAGGAGGACCTGCAGAGGATTGTCCTCCGACTGCTCAACAGTGATGACGTGTCTGAGGACCTGCTGACTGACCTCACGAACCACGTGTGTGCCCTGGGGCCACACAGGCTGGGTTGGGCCAGGCCATCCCCCAAAGCCCCTGGGTGGCAGGCAGGGTGGGGTGTCCTGAGGGATGGGCACACAGCTGGAGGCAACTATCACCCAAGTGATATCACCCAAGTTTGCGTCTTTCCTCCAAAGTCCTTCCTTCCAGGGTCCCCAAGAGCAGGTGCCCGAGCCACCCACTCCAAAGGGTCCTCCCACCCACACTGCAGTCACTGTGGGCAGGTGGCCCGACAGCAGCTTAGCCTCAGATGGACACATCACCACGTCCCCTTTCCCACGTTATCCCAGATGTCCTAGAGTGACAGTCCAAAGTGTGACAGGACATGAAGGCAGCCTCATGAATCTGTTTGTCCTAAGACCATGGGAACCGTCAAGTGCTTGTGGTCTGGATTGAAACTAGAAACAAAGATAAAACCATGAAAGGTCATCACTGCCTCCTAGGCCTGACAGGGCCCCTTGCAAGTACTGGCCCCTGCCTTGTGACCGGATATAGGTGTGGGTGGGGGATGTCACCCCATTCACCCCTGCACCCATTTTCACTGCCAAGTTTGTGCTGGAGGCACGAAGGGGACTCTTCCCATGAGGTCCCAGACAGACCTCAGTGCACATAACCTTATCTCTGCATCTCCATGTCTTTGTCTGGGGTGGGGAGTAGTGGGGGGGGGGGGCGGGGAGAAGAACATCTGCCTCAAGGGAGGGAGAAGTCACATGCATGTTAAGCACCTAGCAGAGAGCCTGGCCTATGGGCAGCACTTGGTGTGAGACATTTTCCTCTCCGCCTGTGTCCCCATCTCACTTTCTCATACTGGGCTCCTCTCTGCTCTCTGGCTCCTTCTGCACCCCTGGCCAGGTCCTGAATGAGTCGGATCTGGACAATGACAACATGCTGTCTTTCTCAGAGTTTGAACATGCTATGGCCAAGTCTCCAGACTTCATGAAGTAAGGTGTTCTGGAGTGGGGGAAGGGGAGAGACCAGCATAGTGGGGGGGGGGGGGCCCAGGAAGAGCCAATGAAGCCCCTCATCTTCCCAAGGAGGTCATGAGTTTCCAGGGTACTTTGCCGATTCTTTCAGAGTCAGCAAACCTGGAGCTTTGGAGAAATTAGGTAACCTACATTTCCAACCTTTAGAAAGAAGGAGTGGGGTTTTAACCAGAAAAGGCAAGATTACATTCCAGGCTCTGCAAATGATGCGGGTGGTCCTGACTTCAGGTACTGACCATCTAGAGCTGGCCTGGCACACTGGTGTCTTCCCCCCAGGTACAGGGGCCTCTAGGACTGACCGGCGGGTGGCCTTTGCCACTGCCCATCCTGCTCCCCTGCCCCCACAACTCCAGAGGTCACCAGGAGTCGGGGATTTGCACGGGGGTGTAAAGATGTTCGTCATGGAGTATTTCCAAACCTTGTTTCAGGCAGAAGGGGCATTAATGGTCTTGTATCTTGATGCAGACACCCTTGAGATGATTGGCCATCTCCATATTGCCCAGGCCATGTTTAACCATCTTGTTTGGATCCTTCCAGTTATGGGGAAAGCACCACCCCTGGAGGCAGCCCATTCATGATCGCACAGCCCTGTTAGAATGCCCTTACTGGGTGGAGTTGGCATCTGTTTGCATACGTCTGCCCTTGGTCTTATAGTCTAGGTGAATTTGATAGCAAAGAATGCCCACGCATGATGGTTTAACCAACCAATCAGAAAAAGAATAAAGACAACTAGACCTCAGAGAATACCTGGTCAGGAACCGAAGATAGTGTATTTTCTCTCTTCTCTGTGCCTGGAGTCTCTGCCTCTCTCCTCAGCTCCTCTGCACTTAGCTCTACATGCAAACCAGAAATCTCTCCTTTGTCAAACAGGAGGCCACTCATGGCCTCCCGGCAGCAGTCGGTCACTCCAAAGTAGTATCTCTCAGCTCTGACTCCAAATTCCCAGAGAATCCGATTAGCCCGAGTCGGGTCAGGTGTCCACCCCTCTTCCAGTCACGTGGTGGGAGGAGAGGGCTCTCCAGGCCAACCCGGCTGCTTTGGGGCCCAGGCCTGGGCAGACCCTCTGAAAGGCTGTCCACACTAGGAACCACCCCAACTAAGGGTAATTCCTCTTCTTCCAGAACAGCTCAGCACATAACTGAGGCCAGAATCCTGTCCTCCTTGCCTTTCTCTTTGAATCTCTCCCATTTCTTTCCATTGGTTTTGGCACCACGAGGTTCTGACACTCTTCGCTTTCTGGTGATGCTAAAAGGAACATAAGGCTTTGGGAGGGTTTGCAACAATTGCAAACCGGCCATCCCAGAGAGAGGGACGAGAGGGGGCCTCCAGGACCACTATGAACCTAGAGAGTGGAGGGCATTTTAGAGCTGTAGCTCAGGGTGGCTCATGGGATGCTTTCTCTCAGCTCCTTTCGGATTCACTTCTGGGGCTTTTGATGTTGTCACAAATACCTGAGCTGGCAGCCTCGAGGTGGACCACTGGAACTTGGAATTCAACCCCCTTCGGGCACTGGGGGACTCTGAGCAGAAGTATGACTTTGTCCCTGTCCTACCTCACTTCTGGACTATTGTTTATTCAATAAAGCTAAACAAAAGCCTTTCCCATCCCCCCACCAGTTCATCTTTTGAATACAGGATCGCATAGAAGTACCTTTTATTAAGGACTGCTCATTCTAGGGCTTAAGTTTGCCGATGACAGCAAGCTAGCTGGGATGACCAGCCTTTTTGAGGACAGGGTTCAAATCCCAACCCACATCACAGCAGGGACCAGGCCAAATGGGATGAAGTTTATGCAGAAAATCCACATCATTCCCTTCCTTCACTGGAGCTACCTCCCAGCATCTCCTGCTGCCGACTGTACAGAGACATGTATATAGCGGTCATTCCGGTTGGTGCCCGGCTTCCCAGTCCTTGTCACGGGAGAAGACATCTAGGACCCACTTGGCAACCCCAGGCTCCAGGATGCAACAGTGTGGACCAGCAGTTGGGGTTTATTTGCTTTGCTCTTCAGCCAAATCCTGGAATGAATTCGGCCACCACAGGGACCCTTTGGCACCCAGGTGGTCAAGGAGTCTGGGTCACAGGAGAAGCCCCTTATAGGGTCTCTGAGAGCTGACAGATGCCTCTCTGATGGGCACACAGTTTTTCTCATTTACATGGTCCTCTAAGGAGGTGTCTAAACACCAGCTCCCAGGGGAGGGGCTGTCTCACTGTACTCATTGACATGTACTTGAACCTGCAGTGGTCTCTTTGCCTTTAGGTCCTGTTTCACCCATTCAAGAGGTAATAAATTTCCCATTGATTGATGACAGTCCCTTGATCAACTCTAAGAGATGCTGGAATGTTGGAGAAACCCTGTCATGTGGATACGTACCTGGCCTGAGGTCCCCATCCCAGATCCTGTCTATGGAGGGGCTGTCCCCCACATCCTGTCCCCTGCCCCAGCAGGCAGGAGGCCTCCCAGGAAATGAGAAGCAGCAGCCTGGTGAGAGCAGACACTCCAGACTCCCCACCTCAGGCATGTGACCTGGGATCCCATTCCCCCCATTTCCTTGAAGAATGGCTTAGTCCTGGGTCACTCCCTCCTGTGTTGTTCTAGAAGTAGTCCCCAGGGGAGATGCCAAATCAGCCTGTGCATGCCAGTCTGGGCAGAATGCAGAGAGAGGTTGCTGGACACAGCTTTTTCTCTCCAGTACCAGAAGGGCTTCAGGGCTGAGTCATCCCTACCTCTGAGTCTCCACATGGACCACAGGCAGGTTATGTAGTGGGAAAACGAGGGCTTGGGTCAAAACACTGGGTCACTTCTAAGCTGTGGGAGCTTGGGCAACTTTCTCAACCTCCAAGACTCCGTGTCTTTATCAGTAAAGTGGGGCCAACACCACCTCCCTCACAAGTAAGTGTGCGGACTAAATGATGCCAAGTCAGGGCTCAAACTAGAAGTCCTTTGCATCCGACCCCCTGTGCAATTGTTCCATGGTCACTTCCCCATCGTTCTCAGACATGCGATCATGGGGCTTCCTCGATTATACTCGTGGAAGCAGATGGGAGGTATCTCTGTACCTGAGTGAACCGCCACCAAGACTCAGGAGCCCTTCAGTTCTTGGTCCTACCTGCCCCCACCTCAGAGGAAGGGTTGGGGGGGGCCCAGTAGGTCACTGGACACTGCTTTCTACTGGCTTGAAACCCTGAGCTGAGCTTTCTACAGGCCTTAAGACCCAGTGCTGTGTGACCCTCAGGCATGTCCTTGTTGCGGCCAAATGTTCCTGGAGCTCAGAGGAGAAGACCATGGGTTTGTTCGTGGCTAAAGATTTTATTCCAAAAAGCCAACCTGGCCAGAGCCAGGCTCTCAGACATCATGCTCTGAACTCAAAGTAGCGATCTCTCTTCTGCCGCTCGTGTGGGGAGACCCTCTTCCCCGAGGGGAATGTCTGGTAGGTCTTCAGGTTCTCAGGGGATACTCTTAAAAGGTGCCACTTCTTCTCTGGGGTCAGAGGAGGACTGGGGGCAAGGATGGAGCCAGCATTATGCAGTGTGCCAGGGAGGTGGGGGGGATGCCCATCCACAGCCCTGCGTGCCCAGTGTTCTAGCCCATCCTGACCCTATGAATGCTCATCAGCTCAACATCTGATAAGTCACCCTGCAGTTCAGATCAGAATAATTTGTACTTGTACAATGGTACAGTGGTTAAGAGAGAGAACATGGGTGTCAGACAGAACATGGCTGTCAGATTCTGGCTCAACTCTTGCTGGAAGTGGACACATAAAATGGACTAATGTTAGTACATCTGTCTTAGCTTTGTTTTTTTTTGTTTGTTTGTTTGTTTTTTAAAGATTTTATTCATTTATTTGTGAGAGAGAATGAGAGACAGAGAGCACGCAAGGGAGGAGGGTCAGAGGGAGAAGCAGACTCCCCGCTGAGCAGGGAGCCCGATGCGGGACTTAATCCCGGGACTCCAGGATCATGACCTGAGCTGAAGGCAGTCGCTTAACTGACTGAGCCACCCAGGCGCCCTGTCTTAGCTTTGTTTTGAGGAGTAAATGAGGTAATGCTTATAAAGCACTTCAATAATGCTGGACAAGGAGGAAACACTCAACAAATATAAGAAATGGTGATGATGGTGATGATGGTGGTGATGGTAATGGTGGTGATAGTGATGGCGGTGATGGTGACGGTGGTGGTGATGGTGGCAACGGTGATGGTGGTGATGGTGATGGTGGTGATGGTGATGATGGTGATGGTGGTGATGGTGGTGGTGATGGTGGTGATGATGATGACAGTATGGTGATGATGGTGATGGTGGTGGTGATGATGGTGATGGTGATGGTGATGATGGTGATGGTGGTGGTGGTGGTGATGGTGGTGATATGATGGTGGTGATGATGGTGATGGTGGTGGTGATGGTGGCGATGGTGGGATGGTGATGGTGATGACAATGATGATGGTGATGGTGGTCATGTGATGATGATGGTGATGGTGGTGGTGATCGTGGTGGTGATGGTGATGGTGGTGATGATGACAGTATGGTGATGATGGTGATGGTGGCGATGGTGATGGTGGTGACGGTGATGGTGTTGATGGTGATGATGATGCTGGTGATGGTGGTGATGGTGGCGACGGTGATGGTGGTGATGGTGGCGACGGTGATGGTGGTGATGGTGGTGATGGTGATGACAGTATGGTGATGATGGTGATGGTGGTGGTGATGGTGGTGATGTGATGGTAGTGACGGTGATGGTGATGGTTATGATGATGATGATGGTGATGGTGGTGATAGTGATGGTGGTGACAGTGATGATGGTGATGGTGATATAATGGTGATAGTAGTGATGGTGGTGATGGTGATGAAACTCGGGAAAGGGCAGGGATTTGCCCCAAGCCACAGTGGTGATCAGGAAAAGGGCTGCGTGCAGGCACTGACCCTACTACTCCCAATGACCTGGTTGGCCCTCTGAGCTGTGTGAAGCCATCAGCTGCATATGCTGCCAGAAAACTCGGAGAAGAAATGGAGCTGGGGCATCCCAGGCTCCCCACAGCTGGGGGAGGTGCAGATCCGGCCCAGAGTGATCTCGAGAGGAGATATGTCCTCAGGAGAGGCCCCACACTGCCTCCAGGTTTGGTCTGACTCAGAGCCACCCAAGGGGTGGAGATGGCCAACCCAGAGTCCTAGAGTTGGTGTCAGGAGATCTTGGTTTCTCCAGGTTCTACCTCCAACCAGACTTGCTACCTGGCACAAGTTTCTGAGGCCATCACTAAACCTCAGTTTCCCTATCTATAAAATGGGTCCCTCTATCTTACAGAGAGGAAACTACAGAGGCAGTTAAATTTGTGTCTTTAAAAAACCATTAAACTCAATGGAAAGTTTTGCTGCCTTATCAATAATGATGGTGGCGAGGCTTGGGGTTCTTGAGGCAAGCAAATGGTCAGCATGTAGTTGGAAACCCAAGATCTTTCCACTGACCTCCTGATGCCTCCTTCCCCACACAACGCCTTGGCAGCACGGACTTGATTTCCATGCCTTGGTGTCAGGAGGGAGAGCAAGACAAACATGTACCTGGATTATCTTACAGGGCAGAGCTGGCCTTCCCTGGGAAAAGCAGCTCTCCTGGATAAAAGCAGTGAGATTCAGGCAGTGGGGAAAGTTCACATTTTGTTAGATGGACAGTTGGACTTTGAAAGCTATTTTGTAGTCCCGAAGACAACATTTTCTGAGTCTGGTCAGAGTTGGAGGGAGGGACCAATTCCCTGCTCTGTGTAGTGTCCTCTGTGTCCGCCAGAGGGCAGCAGTTCCTCACTGCTCAGAGCAGCGGTGACCACGTTTGGACGAGTGTAGCTGCAAGGCTGCCATTGCAGGGGAGAAGCCTGCAGGTTCGGGCCAGCAAAGATGGTGGGGTTTGCTCCCAAACTCCCCAGGCATCTGGCCAGGAAAACACTCTTTCTGATTCCGCTCATTCAGGTTCCTGGTTTCCCTGTGAGGCTGCCCAAACCCTGACCCCTTGCTCTGTAACCATCACCCTCTGCACTGTAGGCTCCTTAGGGCCAGACCTTAACTCATTTCTCAGGCTGAGTGGCTGCGTGCCTGGCTGAAAGCAGGTGCCCATGGACATGTGTCTGTAGAATGCATGAATGAAGGGAGGGCAGGCACTCACAGGTCGGTGGGGAGGGGGTACCGTTCCCGCTCCTTCACAGGCAGCACGAAGTAGGGGACCCGGGGCACCATGCCCGTCTTGTCTAGATAGTACTTCCGATGCCACTGTGCCATCTACAGCTCGACCCAAGGAAGAGATGACAGGTTGTTAGTATGCAGCAGTGACGCGGGGCCCCTGCATTTCCCACCTGGCTATACCTGGGCAGGGGGTGGGGGCTGCCTCCCCTAATGCCCCTGTTGGAGTCCCCAGCTGGGTGTCCTCCCTGAGACCAGCTTCCCGTCTGTCTAACGGGGATAATGGCCCACAGCGTACCAGCTTTGCTAGGGAGAGTAAAGGAGACAAGCAACCAGCAGAGGTAAGGTATGTGACTCCTGGCTCAGCAGGTGGCAAGTTTGTTTCTCCCTCCCCCCTCCTCCCCAGGACTGGGGGGTCCTCTGTGTGAGAGCCATGATGGAGAGCAAAGACCCTTCTGTGCCCATTGACACAGTTCCCCAGCCCCTGGACGTCTGACAGCGTTGACTCGGTCCTCTCCCTGGGGAAGCTGCCTTCTCATACAGTTCTCTGCCCTAAGGACCAGGAGGTACCCGCGTCCTTGAACTCAGGCTGGAGGGATGTTTGCAAGAGAAAAGAGGGAGAGAGTGGGGTTTCTAGGAACACAGCAGAGAATGAGCCCCGGCCCCCAGGGAGGTGGGCGAACACCTCGGTGCCTGTGGCCCCTGGGGTTGTGTCTGAACCGGACCCAGAGGAGGCTTTAAGAGCCAGAGGAGCAGGACCAGAACATCAGGGGGTGGGCAGTTAGGTTCCAGTCTGGGGCTGAGGTTGACTCGGGGCACATTCTCAGAGGGTCTGTGAAACAGAGAGGTGTCAGGTGGGGACCAGGACCCAGGTGGGCAAGGACAGTCGGGGACGGGGGCTTAGTGGGCCCTATGTGTGTGTGTGTTGGGGGGGGTCATCCTGTAGGTGAATCTTTGGCCTTTTACTCTAGTAGGAAGTAAGCAAGGGCCCACAGGGCCACGGGGCAGAGGTGAGGGTGGGCACATCCCCAAAGGCTCCAGTTCTACCCGCAGTGGGGATAAACAGGGACAAGAGCCCCAGGAGTCCCTGGGATGGAGGGGGCATCTAAGAAACCGAGTCCCGAGCCCTGTCCCCAGTGCCCCTAGCCAAACTCATAGGTTCCTTGCTAGCTCAGGGGCTCAGAAAAAGCAAACAAAGTCACTCTTTGAGGGTGAGAGGTCTCTGGCCCCGCCATCGCTCCAGCCCACTCCCCCACCGCCACGGAGAGGAGGTAGCAGCCCAGCCCAGGGCAGCCCACCTGGTAGAAACCCATGAGTTGGGCGGAGCGGTCACTATCCAGGTTGAAGCGGGTGTAGACGGGGGTGTGCAGCCAGCGGTCCCGGGTGTGGGAGCGCTTACTCAGCACCAGGTCGGGGTTGGAGGAGAAGAGGGTCGGGAAGTGGCCGCCTTTGCTGAAGGGAGTGTGGCTCTTCTCCAGGGCAGCGTGGCGTTGGTCCTGGAAGTACTTGAGGGTGGTGGTGCCGTAGGGGGAGCCAAAGGAGAAGGCCACACTGGGGACATGGCCTTGGTACCTGCCATGGTAATGGGGAGTGGGGAGAACGGGAAGGGAGATCAGTGCAAGGTTCCAGGGCCAGTTCCAAGAGAGGCCCTGAAAACCCAGGGATGGGGTCAGTGGGCCCCGTGGGTCACTTCTGGGCTTTGAGAAGCTTCCCTAAGGGGCACTGCCCAGCTCGGGGCTCCGGGGCACGATGAGGGAAAGAGGCTCTGGGCCTCTCCTCCCTATAGAGGACGGTCATCCCTCCAGACTAGAGGCTGAGGCAGGGACCAGAGCACCGGGGCCCCATCCTGAGCCCCAAGCAAGCCTGCAGACAAGTCACTCTCCATTCCGAAGATGGCAGGCCTCCTGCTGCTATCTCGTTAAGGGTCGCGAGAATATCAGAAGTTGGGGGGACACAGCAGTGTGACGATGCTGTCAGACTGGTTGCAGCCAAGGCCTGGGTTCACGTGCTGCAGCCTTTGGCCTCGTGAGGCGCCACTCACACCAGCTGCCAGGAGCCCCATCGCCCACTGCAACCACGGAGGCCAGCGAGAGGGGCAGGGGGCTGGCGAGCGGGGCCCCTGGAGACCCCGGGGAACACACGCCCGCACAGGACGCTAAGGAGCCCCAGTCAGGTGAGATTTACACAGAGAGCCAGGCTTGCTGCGGCCAAGTGAGGGGAGACCGGGCGACCCCCGAAGAGCAGGAGCGTCAGACTTTGTGCAAGGGACAGAGATCAGTGCTTTCCCGGTCAGTGCTTCTCACCTCCTAAAACCCGGCCTGGACCCCATGGTGCCCTTGAAATGGCCCTTGACAAGGCCATCACGGGTCGCCTGCCGCACTGGATGTTGGTGACCTCTGCCTTCTCAAAACGCCGCTCCTGGATTTTAGGACACTATTCTCTCCTTGTCTGCTGGTCTTCACCTGCCTCTCTGACCATTCCTTCCCGGTTCCCCCCCGCCCACCATGACGCGCCTCCTCTGCTCTCTTCCTCCAGGGTCCGTCCTGAGCCCACACAGTCCCCTGCGTGATGGTATCCATGCCGAGGCCTTAACCGTCACCCTTGTGTGGATGACCCCTGGTCTTCATCTCCAGCCCAGAAGTTCCCTCAGACTCCCCTACACAGTGGCACCCTAGACCTCTCCCTCAGATGTCCCAGGCACTATCTCTCCCCACCACCTCCCCAACAGCTAGTCCCATCTCGGTGAAGAGCACTGGCCAGATGGCCACGCTGCCTCTTACCTGGACCGTGGCCGCAGCAACCCCTCATCCTCCTAACCACGCTCTTACCTCCCACCCCGTTCCCATACTTCAGCCGGACTGACCTTCTAAAGTCAAGCCCTTAGCGTGGCATTCAAGGCCGTCTGAGAGTGGACCTCGCCTCCTTCTCCAGCCTCACCAGCTGCCCCGCCCCGGGTTGTAAAGAGCCATTTGCAGTTTCCTGCCTGTAGCTGCTTTTTCTCCCTCCCACCCCGTGTCTCTCCCATGGCATTTGCCCTGTGCCCCCCAGCCATCAGGAATGCCTGCCCTCTCCCGCCGCTCCTGATGCTTGCCCACAAATACTAAAGGATCCCATTAAATACTGTGAGCCTTAAGAAGCTAAATACTATGGGGCCCCTGGGTGGCTCAGTCGGGTTAAGCATCCAACTCTTGATTTCAGCTCAGGTCATGATCTCAGGGTCGTGCGATCAAGCCCCACACTGGGCTCCACTCTCAGCACAGAGTCTGCTTGGGATTCTCTCTCCCTCTGCCTCTGCCTCTCCCCCTGCCTCTCCCCCTGCTCGTGCTCTCTTTCTTTCTTGAATAAATAAATCTTTTTTTAAAAAACAGACCTGTCCTATCACTTCCTTGAAGATCCTTTCCTTGCCACCTCTTCCAGGTCTAGGTGGGTCGTGTTCTCTGTGCCCATCCCACCACTAGCCAAACCTCACTCTGAATGCTCTTGTCTCTGTCTCCGCCACTAGGCTGGGAGCTCCTTGAGCATAGCTGGCTCATGTCTAACCTCTGGATCCCCAGTTTTCAGCACCAGGTCTGGCACGTGGTCTGAGTAGGAAACGTTTAGGGAACAAACAAAATGAGTGGCTGCCTGCCTACAGCATCAGTGATGTTTCCAGCTGGGCCCGCTCACACCGATGCCCGACGACCGTGCTGCAGGGACCCCCGGGGCCTCCCCTGCTGGGATGCCAGGGGCCTCGCCTGTGCTCAGCTGAGTTCTCTTACCAGGGAAGCCCCAGGGAGTGCGGGGAGCCTGCCGGCCCCTGCGACATCACAGGCTTCCCCGTCTCACCAGGCCAAAGCGCACTGTGGTCTAAGGTCCGCGCTTCAGGGTCACCTGCAGCAGCTGCTCTGGGCCTCGGCCTCCTCACCAATAAAATTAGAGAGCAGTGCATGGCTTGCTTTTTCCCATCAGGCGGGAGTCAGGAAGCCAAGCCCGGGGATTACTGACAGGCCTTCCAATTGCTCTCCACTGTGAGCAAAATAGAACAAGAGCCCCTCCCTGGTTCCTGGCCCTACCTCCCCTCAGCAGCTGTGCCCTTCTAGAATCTTGCAGCACTTGAGGTTGCCTGGGCCCAAGCAGGGAGTGAGGGGAGAAGCTTTCCACTGCACTCAGGCATTCACCCAGCCTTCCCTCTCCTGCCTGTGGCTTCTCTCCATCCTTGAGACCATGACCCTCAGGATCCTAACCTGCTCCCACCTGCCTCTGCCCTTCTGCTGGATCCTCCCGAGTTCCTCAATGATGGCTGGGTCTCCTTCTCTCCTGGAAAGACAGTAGGGCTGGTGATGCCTGTGAGGTCACCTTGGCCACTTCCGGGACAGAGTCCTCCTCTTTGCCACGGTTTCCCCCCTCCTGGGTCCGGAGCCTCCCCTCCTGCCCTCCCTCCGCCCCCATCAGTCCCTCTCTATTTCTCTCAGCCTCTGTCCTCCCTCCTTGCCATCTATACTCTCTCCTGCTCTCTTAGCTTCTTCCTCTCTGCCTATAAACACGCACATTTGTGTGCATTTTTCCCAGGTTGCAAAATCCTCCAGTAGGCCTTGCCCCCTTGCATCCCACTCTTTCTCTTCCCTTATTCCCGAATTTCCCTGTGGAATGTTCTGTACCTTCTGCCTTTGTTTCTCCCTCTCCCATTCTTCCCTTGACCTCCCTCAGTCTGATTTTTCACCACCACCTCCCCCCCACCCCGGCT
Source organism: Mirounga angustirostris (assembly GCF_029215605.1). Classification (NCBI taxonomy): domain Eukaryota; kingdom Metazoa; phylum Chordata; class Mammalia; order Carnivora; family Phocidae; genus Mirounga; species Mirounga angustirostris. The sequence goes on along the minus strand of NW_026991718.1, from coordinate 20,939,861 downwards.
TCAATGTGAGCCTGTATTTTTTCATTAAAGTAATGTAAAATCATCCAATTGCCAAATCCAACATCCTCGGCTCACCCTTTCTCGGTGGCAACACTCGCGCTGATGCAGAAACTCATTTGCAAGAAACATAACCTGAGCGGTAGAAACAGAGTTCCTGAGAGTTCTTTGCGCTATGTATGAAACCGAATAACAATATAAGCTAGACAGTCAAGCAGTCAAAGTCCGGCAGTAGGAAGAAGCTTCTTCCTTCCTCCTGATAAGTCCTTCCACATGGAGGGAGCTCCCTACAGACGTGCCTCCGACCCCCACTTGTCCTTCCACCTTCAGGTGGAAGAACGTTGGGCTGGCGGGCTGAAGAGGGAAAGGAGGTTGCCTGGGCCCAAGCAGGGAGTGAGGGGAGAAGCTTTTCACTGGAAGCAAGCCAGCCCACACGGCTCCTCGGTGCTGTTTTGGGCGCACACACTCTCTCCTTCAGGAGGAGAGCCTGCCGCAATCCAGCCCTCTGCCACCTCCTTCCGGGGTCCAGTACCAGTCCTGTTCTCCCATATCAGCTTTCACTCTTTTGTCTTACTTCTCCAGTGGTTCAGAAGGCAGGAATGAAAGAGAGGCTGGTCATCAGGTGCTGTCAAACCCCAACAGAAAGATCATACAGCGACAGCACCAAAATGAAAGAAAGGTTGTCTGCAACATTGTGTCGGGACAAGAGCGTGACCCAAGAACATCAGACTGGCCAAGCGGCCATTCAGATAGAAAGGCAGCCGCTGGTCCTTTCCCGGCAAGAAAGAGCTCAGGAACCAAAGCAACCCATAGGCTCTCCTTGCAAGTAGCGTTCAGTGACGAAATCCTGCCAACTAGGAGATGATTCAAAAGAAAGAAATACCCAGAATGTAGAACCTCTGTGAAAAGGAGTGGTGGTTAGCTTCAAATCTATTTAAGTACGGAACTAGAAATAGCAGCGAGGTGAAGTCTGGTGACAGCGCGGAACGTAAATGTTATAAAACCTGTCAAAGGGAAAAATAATTTCGGCAACAAAAATTGGGGGGGTGGGTGGAGGGGCGATGGGAGTGCACTTACGAAGAATTTATAAGCAGAGTCAACCCATGGCAACTAAATCTAAAATGTGTTGTTGAAAAACACACAACACAGTGACTCTCACCCCTGGATGGTTTTATTTTCCCTCCCTCCCTCTCTTTTAGACAGATCTTTTAGGAATTAATATCTCTTGAGCTGAATTAGCATTAATCTAAAGTCTGGGAATTCTTCCATTTTATGCCAGCATCTTTCTCTTCGGTGAAGTCCTAGTAAGATTACATTTCATGATTTTCATTTTAAAATAGCAAATGTGGCATGATCATATTTTTATAGAATTGCTTTGTCTATCTTTCTACCCACCCAGCCAGCCAGCCATCAAGTCTTTTTGCTGAATAGACGCCCAATGAGGAACTGGAAGGAAGTTCACCAAAAGCTAACCCTGGTTCATTCTAGGTGTTCGGATTTGGGGTGCTTTGTTTCTTTCTGCTTTGTATGTGTATCTTTTTTTTTTTTTTTTTTAAGACAGTGAGATAGTGTTAAGAATTACTTTACTGGGAACCTACTGTGCGCCAGTGTTGGGAATCCAGAGGTCCACAAGCCTCGGCCCTTCTTCCTCCTGCCTAACCCCTCATTCCGTATTTACTGAGACACACGGTATGTGTGCAAGAGCTCTGATGCCTTTAAACGCAGGGAGAGAGGCCCATTCCCCGGGGTGGGGTGGGGGCGGGATTGGTGGAGCCCCAAGAAGGGCCTTCCACTGGGGTCAGGCTTTGAAGAGAACCTCAGTGTGGAGGGGGATGGCCTGGGAACTCGTTCTCTTCCCCTGCTTATCTTCTAGGTGCTTCCAGATGCCCCAGAGTCCTCTTCTCTTTTCAGAGACCCACTCCCTCTGGGAAAGCTCATTTATGTTAGACTTCCAATACTGCCCATACACCAAGGATGCCCAGAGCTGTGTCTCTGTGTTTCTTCTCCCGGCTAAGGATTCACATACCTAGTCGTTCATATAGGGCTTGCCCACGAGTGCCAGGTGCAGACTGATCAAAACCAGCCTGTTCCTCCTCCTCCTGGATAGCTCTGCTTGGCTTAATGACACCCATATCCACCCCTTACCAGCCAGAAACCAGGATTCACGCCATCCTCCCTTCTCCATCCCCCTTCTGTCCCTAGGCCCTGTGCTTCTCCCACGGCTGCCAGCCTGGCTCTTTGCTTGCTGGAGCAGTTTTCAGTCTCCCAGCCAGTCTCCCAGACCAAGTCTCACCCCTCCAGCCGGCTGTCCACACTGCTGCCAGAATGATCTTTCTCAAACATGCATCACATCACTAAGGCTCACCTCTCGCTTCTCGCTTCCCCACGTGCGCCCAATGCCCCGGAAGCGTCACATGCTGCCCACACCTCTGAGCCTTCGCACACATCCACCCAACCGGGATGCCATGTCTCCTCCTGCCCCCGGGGGGTTCCCCACCCTTTCACAGAACCAGAGCTCTCTGTCGCCTTCCCTAACCACACACCCTCTACCAAACGTGAATTGTCACATCCTTCGTCCACGCTCAGGCGCACATTCATCCACTTCCTCTGCTGATCTGTGTTCCCCTCTATCCTCAGCACCTACGCAGCACCTAACACAGGACTAGTGCTCAATAAACGTCCGCTGGAGGGGGCAGAAGTCCCGAAACCCGGGGGCACCATGTCCCAGAACACTGCTTTCAAGGGGCTTGGCTCTGATCTGCAGAGTGCACGCGGGCACACAGCGTCCCACCCACAGGGGCCTTGGTGCTCCTCGGAAGAAAGGAGCTATAGAAATGTGACGTGTTCCTGTGATTCTTGTCTTCACCACCCCCAGGCTCTCTGCCATACTCCTCCTCTGCTCCCCGATTTTCCACCTTCTCTGAATGCCAAGATATTTGCATCCCAATAGAATAGAAGCCCCCTCCTCCGCAATCCTCCTAAGGTTGGATTTCTGATCCTGTTCAGAGTTTGCTGCTCAGGGAGGGGCGCAGGGGTGCGCACATATGTGCACACGTTCACATTCATGTAGCACTCAGAGGGCATGCCTCGGCTAGCCAGGTCTGTGTCCCCTGCCCGCACTTGCAGTTGTGTGCCTTGAGGGCGACCCTGTGTGGTTCTACCGTAAAGCTTTCCGAAGGCCTGTTGTTGGTCGTGTGGCCGGCCGTGGTAGAAAGAACCGAGGGGAATGGCAGGAATGGCAGGTTTCATAACGGGGCATCCAACAGTCCCTACGGTGCTCCCACACCTCCTCCTTGACCCCCTCCTCAGCCACCTGCACGCGAGCTGGGAGACTGTGCTCAGCTGGGACCCCCGGCAATGATCTTGTGTGTATTCCTGTGCGTACAGGGAGCAATCCCTCCCTGCCTCTTGATGACCCTGATTGGCCCCAGACCTGACATTAAAATTAATTACCATGCCATCAGAGATCCCATGAGCAGCCTTATTAACTAATTAACTTGTGACTATTCAGCACGTCCTCATTCCACGCGCGCCTTCTCCAAAACACTTCCTGCGGAGTACAGGGCCAGCAGACCCTTCCCCTGGGCACAAACTTTCAAAGGCTCCCCGTTGTCTAGGAAATTAAGTACAAATGGGCTAGGCACTCAAGGACCTGCTTGATGTGGGCCCCTGGGAGCGATCTTCCCAACCTTCTCATCCACTTCCTTGTTGCAGCTTTTCCACTCCAGCTAAACAGGCTTTTGTTGCTCTGGAGGCATATCCGGCCAGCACCTTCACCCCTGCCTCTCCTCGGGCCATCCCCTCCATCCCGAAGACACTCCTCTCCTCCTCTCCCTGCCTTGGGACCTTAGCCATGCCTCAAGGTGCATTTCTAAGACCTTTTCCATGGAGCCACCCACAGACCATGCTTGTCCTCTCCATTGAACTGTCTGTGCCCTTTGTGACTTTTTTTATTTAAGTTTTAATTTTTTTAAGTCATCTCTACACCCAACGTGGGGCTCGAACTCATGACCCCAAAATCAAGAGTCATCATGCTCTTCCAACTGAGCCGGGCAGGAGCCCCCCTTTGTGACTCTCTTCTGTCCCAGTTCACATTCTGGCTATATTGCAATTACCTGGGCCTTTAGTCTAGTCTTTCTTTCTGAAGTATAAACTCTGTGGGGAGAGAAGGAGGTGTTCTCCTCCTGTCTGCATCCTGGCACTCCTGGCCCTCAGGAGATGCTCTGTACATATTTGTTGAAATGAACTGACAAATGGAGGCACATTTTAAAGGACTGATAATTCTTCTGGAAAGAAGGAGGGTCCCTGTTACAAAGCCTAGGTCTCCAGCGGCCCCTGGCACCCTGTTCTTAGGAAGCCTCCCCAGTTCTTCCGGGTTGTGTGAGAGGTATCAGTTGCCTATCTGGGCACATGGAGTCTCCTACATCCCTTTGGCATGTGGCCTTTGTTTTGTAGCCGAGGATGCACGGGCCTGTCTCCAGGGCTGCACCTGCAGCACCAGGGCTTGGGCTGAAATGGAAGGGGGTCCCCTGTCCCGGCCTGGCCCGGTGAGGTCTCAGGCCTGCAGCAGTTGGCAGGGGCCGGGGGTGTGCTGGAGGTGGTGAGTACTGGCTCCTACTGGCCGAAGGGAGCTGATTACTAAAGTTCCAGGATTTTTTTCAAGCTGTTGTTAAACAAGCCAGCATTAAAATTTAATTGTAAAAAAAATTAAATTATATAAAGTCACAATTAAAGAAATTATATTGAAAACAAAGGTGATAAACCCTCAAAACTGATTACTCCCTGATTATGTCACTATGTTTCACCACCGTCCGTGTCCTGGAGTTTAGTTACGACTCTTGCATGTGTAGGGTGGAATGATCGGGTCCGTGTGCTGCTATGCACCTCTTCCCAGCTCTGCACGGTGACATTGTGCTGCTAGCTTGAAATCAGCCACAGTGGGAGGGTTCATACCACAGACAGGAGAGAAATGCTGCAGATCAAGTCTTTTTCCCTCCAGAGAGCTGGCTGTCTAGGGATTCCGGGTAAGGGGACATAGTCACCTCTGTGTGGCCACCTTCTTGAGAATGTCCTCTTGATAGTGGAATGCACTGATTTTAGGGTCTTGCGGCCCCTAAGGCTCAAGCCCAGCTCAGTGGCAGATAGGGGCCCAGCTGCCACTCCAGGCAGACAGGGGGAAGTGACGGGGGGCAAGTCCCCCTGCCCTTGCTCCTGGTGAGAGCCCCTGGGCAGAGCTGGGGGCGTCAGGGGCAGCACCAGTCCGGCCATGAATGAAGGCACAGTGGCGGGTCAAGTGTTTGGACGAAGAGCCTGGTGAGGTGTGGTGGGAGGCAGAGAGCAAGGGGATGGATACCACTTAGATGTGACCTGCAAGCAGGAGGCACAGAGCCCCCACTGAGGCTGGTCTCATCCCTTGAAAAGCCTTACAATCCCAGGGACTTGGACCCAAGAATTCCCTGCTCACTGCAGGGAGGGCACACAGGCCAGGCACTGGCAAGGTGCCTGAGGGTTGTGTTGCCCAGAGCAGCAAAGAACCAGGAGGAGCTCCATGGCAACGAGTCTGAAGCCCAGCATCCTGTTTCCCTTGGTACCCAGAATCAGGCCTTGAACACGGCAGGGATCTAACTAATGGTAATAGCTAACAATTGGAGGGATTGAGGAGAGCCTGGGTGCTGAAGTCACACGGACATGGCACGGTAACTTGCTGAATGACCCCAGGCAAGCTGTTGGTTTCTCATCTGGGTTGTTGCAAAGGTTTTTTAGAGAAAGTGTGTAAAGAGCCCTGCACAGTGCCTGGTACACAGTAGGTGCTCACACCCGGGGGGCTCACACTGCCGGCTTGTCCATCACCAGCTTGGGACTCAAGCAAGTTCCCCTGGGCAGACCTCAGTGACCACATCTGGAACAGGAGGGGGCTGGGCCACAAGATCTCCCAAGTCCTTACCACTGGGAATATGCTCTGCCTCTAAGAATAAAACTGGTAAGGGGGATGATTTGAGTGTCAGAAGAGACTGGCTGTGCTTAAAATCCTGTGATTAATATTTATAATTAATTATCCAGGTGTGGTGGGGAACCTGGGATTCTTTCATTAAGTTAACAAAATGAGGTAGCATTTAGAAACAAAAGATAATTCATTCCTCATCGATGGGGATTTTAGGGACAGCATATCCCTCCCAGAAAGATCCGTGGCAAAAGCCGCAGATACAGGCTCAGCTATTCAGACTAGTCCAGCTCACGCTTGGAGCCTTCTTTATGATTCACTTGTTATCACAATTTCTAGATCAATCCCAGGACTGGGTGCTCGAGGGAGCTGCAGACGGGGGGCATGGATAGAAGAGCAACACAGGATCGCTCCTGAAATACACAACCCCTCCTGGCCCCAGACAGAGTGGGGGAGACACTTGGGGAGGGTTAGGTCCCACCTGGGGATGGTGGGGATCTGAAGAAAAAAATATAATAATGTATAGAATGAAACCCCATAATAAACACCCAGAATGTGGTATGAACACCACTCTCCAGGGCTGCCAAGATGGCTTTGAACTAAGCCTCATGTGATTACACCGCAACGGGGACCCATCAAGGGCGGCCCCTGCTTGTATGTCTTATAACAAACCTGGCACATCCCAAGCGCTCAGCACGTCTTTGTCAAAGGAATGCCTAAATGAAGGAAAGGATTAATAGGAAAACCCTAAGCCACCTTTTCTAACACACCTGGCTTGACATCAGGAGCGTCTCAGAATCCAGTCCCTGCCCTCCACGCCCGGGGCGACTGGTGGGGGAGAGAAAGAGAATCTTACACCCTGGGAAAAAAGCTTGGGAGTGGAAATCTCAGACACTTTGACAGAAGGGGCCACAGAATGGAAGAGACCGTCAGACTTGCATCTTAGATGTGTGGGGCTTGATACCAGCCAGAGAAAGGAAAGGTAGGTTTGACCCTGCATCTGAAAATGCTAAAGGCAAGGCAGATCTGCCGACTGGGAAGCTTTCAAAGCCAGCATTCTGTGAGGATTAGGTGAGATCGGTGGGAGAACCGACCACAAAGTCCGGCGGCCAGTGCACCCGCCGTGCCACTTCGAAACCCACCCAGGCGCCCACCCGGTCTCCTTTCGTCCTTCATCCGACAAATGCGACTCCTGCGCGAATCCTGGGGGCGCCACACCGGGCTGGGGCCCGAAAAGACGGCTCCCTTCTCAGCTCCCCACGCGAATCCTGGGGGCGCCACACCGGGCTGGGGCCCGAAAAGACGGCTCCCTTCTCAGCTCCCCACGCTCTCGCTCCCTTCCAGGCGTCTCCAAACACCAACCTCACGCGGGGGCTCCCGCGCCTCCCCCTTGCGGGGCCGCAGGCCCGGTGTGCTCGGCGCTCGCTGGGAACCCACTTTCTACGAACGTGGTCCCGGAGAGTCCCCGCCACCCCCTGCCCTGAGCGCGCCAGCCCCGGGGGAGGCCCCCAGCCAGAGGAACCGTTGGCGCTCGCGGTTCCCTCAAACCCCAAAGACGCGGGGACGGAGATTCGAGCCGGAGGAGGGTTCTCCGGGCGAGACGCGGACTCCACCCCACGGGTTCAGGCGGCGGCCTTACCCGGGCATGAGGCCGGGGGGCACGTAGGCGGCATTGAACTCGGTCAGTAGGGTGCCCGCGCTGCGGGAGGCCATGGTGGGTGCGGTGAGCGCGCAGCGAGCCCGGCGCCCCAGCGCTCCCCGCCCGACGGTAAACAGCCCGGGGTCACCCGGCAACCGCGCGCCGGGCAACGTGACGGGGCCCAGCGGCCGCCGCGTTCCGGGGGGCCCACAGCCCTCCTCCTGTGGACCCCGCCAATCGCCGCTCCCACCCAAGCGCCAGGCCTGGGCTCATCTCTGCGCTTCACCGCCGGCCCGCGCGTGTGCCGACGCGCAGATGCGGGATGAAGGTGGGACCTCGCTGGAGAGGCCCGGCCGGGGGTGCGCCCTGAGCGCGCTTCTGTCCGCTGCGGGGCTGGCGGACCCGGCCTGGGGCGCCCGCGCCTCGGAGGCCGAGCAGAAAGCGGCAGCCTCATCGCCGCTCTGCTCCGGGAGCCCGAGTGGCCGCAGGGACCCCACGAGCCAGCGCTCCCCGAGTCTGCCCGCGCACCCCAGTTCCTCAAGGGGAATTGTCTTCATTACTCTCTCGTCTCTCCCTGGGAACTTCCTTCTCACCCGGTCTTGCCCGGCAGACTACTCCACACGAGTGGTTTGTAAGTAAGGGGCCAAAAGCAAATCGAGGAAAGATCTGGGTGTGTGATTTACACCTGTCGCCAGTTCTGAAGTTCAGTCCACAGGGTTGGCTTGTTTGCACCAGAGAGCAAACTTGCCCAAAGCCCCGGTGAGGTTTCCTTGCAACGGTGCTTCCCTCCTATAACTGCTGCCCCCACATCCCGTTTTTCCAGTGACCCTCATCCCAGCCCTGGTCTTTAACTGGGGTGCGAGAGAGCCGTGACAGGCTCCAAGGCGACATGCTCTTTGCAACTTGGAGCCAAACCTGCCTCCCAGCTCCCTTGCAGCACTTCTAGTATCAGTAAGAACCCTCTGCCGTTTACCCTTGGCCTTCACAGTTTCATTCAATCCTGTGGGAGGAGAAGTGTTATCTTCACAGCTGACTCTGTAAATGGCAGCTGATGAAGACCGTAGACATTAATGAGCTTGCAGGATGGTTTTGCAACCAGAATTCTCGAAAGGCTTTCGCGGACAGATAACAATGGGATTGGGGCAGGGGGTGGGGGGCACGAGTTTCCAAGGGATGCAAGAAGCAGGAGAACTGAGGCCCGGGGAGGAAAAGGATCTGACGGGGGAATGAGTGGTTGCAGACCAGGCAGAAGGACTCTCCACCAGTCCTTCAAGCTGCAGTCAGATCTGTGTATTTCTAAATGCCCCATGCAGAATATGAGCAATAATAAGAAACACCTTTGTAAAAGCTGTAAAAGAACAACTCTCAGTTCAGGTGTGCTGTACTCCAGGAAGATGTTCCCCTGGCCAAGGTCAAGTGCCCACTCTCTCCCCCATCATGACTTCCTAGCTGAGGATACCTGTGAACCCGGCACCCTGTGTTCAGTTTGTCTGTGTTCCAGCGAGTCTTCTGCTTGGGGTCCAATACCGTATCACATTGACCCCTGAATCCCCAGCACCTGGTACTAGCAGGAGTTAGTATATGTTTGTTGAATAAATTTTGTAGTAAGAGTTAAAGAAATGGGTAATAGTAGGGAGAGTGGAAATTTAAAAAGTGAGATCTGGCTTAGGTTTCCGAGGGTCAGCTGGCTCAGCTAAAGGGTGCTATGTGTTGGCAGGATGGAATTACTGCCATTTCATCGATATAGAAACCGAGGTGCAGCCAAGCTCAATGCCTTCTTTAGGGCAAGTTCATGGGCTTTTTCCTAAAGATGCACAGGCCTCTTGAAATTCACCCCCTACAGGAGAGAACCACGAGAGGGCCTAGGGAGGAGATGGATCTTTTTTTCCTATCAAGTGCCACTAAGCCTTACAAATAAAGATCATTTAATGACCTCATTTATGGAACATGCTAGTTAATTTGTTTTTTAAAAAAGAGACATTAAACTTACCTGGTTTTAAAATTTTTTTGGATATTCATTTGTATTCAATAGATACAATAGACTGAAATACTCTGCTTCATTGTGGTTAGATAAAAGTGAGAAAGGAGAGCAGCAATTGAGGAAGGAAAGGGAGAGAAGGAAATAGAATATAAATAGAAAAAGAAAAAAGAAGGCAATGTGGCAAAGAATTATCTAGAAGGAGGCTCCTGTCACATCCTGCAGGTCACTGGACTGTAGAAATCAAAAGGACTAACCTCTTGTTAGCATGCTGTGAAAATTTAATACTTCCCTTTTTGAACCTTTAGGCTCTGTTCCAGATAGGTCACCAAGCTCACCCCTTATCCTGTTAACCTTCAGTGGGCATCCTACCATACCCAGGAGTCCATCCGAGGCTCTGGGGCTGCAAAGATCAGGGCACCAGGGTCTCCCCGTGGGGAGACCCATGGGCAGCACAGATGAGGACCCCAACCCAGCCTGGGTGAAGGTGTGGGTGCAGAGGCACTTTCAGGATTGGGCACCAGTTGGGCTGAGTCCAGGCGAGAAGGTGGTGGTGGGTAAGAACATTCCTTGCAGAGCAAACAGCAAGAGGAAGGGTGCAGATGGCCTTGCAGAGGCTCCAGGTTCAGGAACCCTGGTCCCCGGGGTCCCTTTCGTTATAAGCCTCTCCTGGGGTATGTTGCTGGAAGAGAAGGAAGTTCTTTTTTGGTCCTTGGAAATTTTGCGAGCTCTCCCTTCCCCACGCCCCCCACCCCCAGCAGCTAATTGGACACAAGGCCTGACAATTCTGCTCCCTTGAGGCTCACTGGCCCAGCCTTCTCCATCCCCAGGCCCCAGGATGGGGTGAGGTTAGCTGCCTGGACCTTAAGCATTGTCCTTAGTAGAATATTAGCCTCTGAGGCCTTCACAGTTGGCCATCTCCCATCATGCTTAGCCTGGCTCCTGAGCGCCCCTCAAGCAGCATCCCATCTTCCCAGATCCAGGGATCCCAAAGCAGGAGGTCAGGATCCCACGTCCTGGGTGTACGATGTCCACCAGAGCAGGTGGAGGAAGTAACACCCCCTTTTTCTCAGGGCTCCCATTTCTGACAGCAGCTACCAGGCACAGCCTTAGTGTTGTCTGGTGGACGCCGATTTTCCAGCTGGGGGTGCCCAGGTTGAGATTCCTGAGTGGCACAGTGGGACCCAGTCAGGCCTGGCCCATCCAGGTTCCCTGAGCCTCGTGGACACCAGCAGCCCCAGTGGCCACCTTGCCTGGGGGCGTGAATCACCTCAAACACCAGTGCATCAGCCCAGCCTCCTGTGTGCACAGATGGTGAAGCTCCTTGCCCCGTGCGCCTCCTTCCACACACGTGCCCATGCCCCGCTGCGCACTCGTGGTGGAGGAGCCCCGTGGAGAGGTGGGCAGGAGCGTCTGCTCCGGGGGCCCGGAGAAGCTGGGCAGGGCTTTATCTGGGAGCAGGCGGCTGCTGAATAATGAATTCTGACTCTGAGCCTGCACGCCCAGGCTGCAGGCAGAGTGCACAACACACACACACACACACACACAGATCCACACACGCTGGGCTGACAACTTGGAGGGGCGGGGGCTGGCAGGGCTGCGAGGCTCTGTGAATCGCGGGAAGGAGCAGCTCGGCTGGCTTGGTTGCCTGGGTCTCTGTGGGCAGCATCGGAGGGGGCGCGGGGGGCGGAGGCAGCGGCGCGGCGAGGAGGGAGGCGTGTGCGTGCAGGCGAGCTCCCAGCTCCGCAGGGCTCACTCCTTCCTGGCTGCTCCCGCCGGGCCGGCCGTGTCCAGACTCCACACACCAGCATGGCTCTGCTTGTCCACCTCAAGACGGTCTCGGAGCTGCGGGGCAGGGGCGACAGGATCGCCAAAGTGACTTTCCGAGGTAGGGAAGCCCCTGTCTCAGAGGGACCCCAGCTCTGGGCTGATGGGGATGAGGCAGGGCAAGGGAGGCTGGATGGGAAAAGTTCTAGCAGGGTTGGGGCGATGAGGCTTTTCATGGGCAGCCATCTGCCCCTGGCCTGACTGGCCACTTGTGATTTCCTGTCACTCAGGGTCCCCCGTGTTGCCATGTGTGCATCTGGGTCCATTCCTCCCTGCACTGGCCAACGTGCCATGTGCCTGGTAGGGTGCAGAGTCCTCTGCCGGCATGGGGTCCTGGGGAGGTAGAAGTGAGGACCCCATCTCCGAGCTCAGGGGGACCAGGGCGAAGAGGCCTAGCCCCGCAGAACCTCTGTAGGCCCACTCCTCCTCTGCGTCTCCCTCCACAGGATTTCCTTGGGCACAGGGTGGGGGTGGGCTCTGCAGACTGGAAGCCGCAGCATGGCTCCCCAGAAACCAGGCAGCCAGGGGCTCTCTGGCTGAGAATACTATTGGCTTCTTGCAGATCTACTGGTGGGCAGGGATCCTGCGACCTCCACTGGCCTCCCCTCTGTCAATTCTTTTCCTATCCTCCTCCCCACTTGTGCATCCAGCAGCCATTTACTCTGATCTATGTGCCAAGGCTGGGGGCTGAGCATGACCCAGGTTCTGTCCTTGAGGAGCCCACCTCCAGCGGGACAGAAGGATCAGTGGGCAGACAAGTAGGACAGGTGCGCGATATGATGAGGATGGGGACAAGGGCGGTATGCAAGCCATAGAAGCAGCACCCAACTCGGGCTGGGGCAGGATGGTCAAGGAAGGCTTCCTGGGGGAGGTAGCTCCTCAGCTAAAACCCAAGGGACTAGCAGGAGGGAGCAAGGTGAGGAGGTGAGGGCAGAGCTGGTGCAGGGGACAGGATGCTCAAGGCTGGGAGAGGAACTGGAATGTGGAACAGGGAATAGAGAGAGGATCCAGGAGGCTGGAGCCCAGAGTGAGTACAGAAGCTGAGGCAGGAGAGACAGGCAGAACCAAGGAGCCAAGGCTGTCTTTACCCCGAGGACAGTGGGCAGCCCCTGCGGGTTTTAAGTAGAAAAAAAAGAGGCCAGGCTTTCCTGTGCTTACTGCCCACCCACCTCTGCCTCTGCCTGGCCACAGCCCAGCCCTCCGGGCCAGGGGCATCTCTGGTGGCCTTTCACCAAAGGCCAGGGCACACCTCACTAGACATGGCCCTTCTTCCCAGAGAGGGATTGAGGAAGGGGGGGTGGGGGAGGAGCTGAGAGAAGCCCACCAGGTTAGAGAGCAAAGTGAGCATCGGGCCCAGGCCCAGGTTAGGAGGGAGAGGTGAGAGCAGGGGCCACAGCCCTGGTGCCCACATCGCCCCGCAGTTGGACACCCCGCATTTGGACGGAGGCCCAGGTTGTGCACAGAATCGGCAGGGGTGCAGGGGATCACAGTGCCCCTGCTGGCAGGTGGGGGAGGAAAGGGTGGGCAGACTACTGCCTGTTGCTTCCCACACCAGCCTGAGGACGGCTTTGTCTGCAGCACCCTGGATCTCTGTGGGCCACCTGCTGGCTTTAGAAAAAGCAAGTGTGTGCTTTCATCTGTGAAACGTGTCCCTGTGTTCCACAGACAGCACAGCGCCCGGCTGTTTAGCTACAGGGCGCTACGCTGTTGCTGCCACGACAGGACAGCCCCCACTGCAGAAACCAGGCGCATTTGCGGGCAGGGATACCAAGGCCCTGTTGTAAAGAGATCCGTGTGCGTTGGTGGAGGGGCTGAGGCACAGAACCTCACCCCCAGCCCTGGTGCTCAATCCTGCAAGCCCCTTTACCTCTTCCTGGTCAACCGGGGGTGAGCACGCTATCTGATGGCCCCCCTTTCTCTTTGAGCCCTGGGGCCAGCCCTCCAGCCTCAACGGAACACACAGGAATTTGCCTCTTTGCACGCTGGGCCCTCCGGACCGAGGGGAGGGATCCACTTCCAAGCTGTGTACCTGCAGCAGGTGGCCACAGACAGAGCTCTGGGGAAGGCATTGGGCAGCAGGAAGAGGCCGGTGGCAAGCAGATTTCCAGAAAGCATCCTTTATAACAACCGGAGCAGAGATGCCTCCCCCATTCTTTTGCTGCAGCCAGCAGCTGACAACCAGACACCCCCAAAAGACCAATATTAACAACAATTCAGAGGAACCGACCCTCTGAATGTGCCACAGCACCTCACGGCATACACCGCTGGTGTCCAAGCAAACAGCTGCGGGGGGAAATGAGAAACTGGTGAATAGTCAGAGGGAGAGGATGGCCCCGAGTTCCCTGAATCCCGTGAGTGAAGCTCAGCGACAGATTGTGTGAGGGAGCCCTAGCGGGTTGGGTCCGTTGGCCGTGGCCCAGCAGACAGGATGAGCTGGCTGAAACATAGCTTGACCTTCTGTGCGGTGCCACCCAGGACACTTAGGGGCTGTGTCGGAAAAAGTTCTAGATAAGGAGCCGGAAGCCCTTGGTCCTACTGGGTTCTGCCTCTCACTTCGCCTCTCTAGTCCTCATCTTTAAAATGGGCATGTGGATAACATCTGCCTCACCGGCTTGCTTCAGTGAAACAATAGATGTTGGAGGAGTTCGAGGGAAGGGCATTCAGATGACTGATACTTCTGTGAGGCCCCCATTCCAGTGCTCCTTGGGGGCAGCTGCTGGCTCCCAAGCCATCTTCTCTCCAGCCCAACTTCCGAAGGGGAGAGGAGAAGCTCCTCTGAGGGCTTCCTGACCAGTGCCAGGAGCAAGCAACTCGGGCCTGTCCTCTGCTCTGTAGGGACCCCCCCGGCTAAGATGTTCCTCAGGAACCTAGGCCTTGAGACCCCTGAGACCCCTGTTCCCATGTGGGCTGGGCACTCACCAGCTGTGTCCCTGGCCACCCCTCTCTTCCTGCCACGGGTCGGCCGGCCACCCCACACTCAGGCTCACACCACGCTCACCGCCCAGCTCCACCTCCAGCTCATAGCTCTTACCCAAAGGCCACTCTTAACCTAATCCTGCCCTTATTCATCCACTCACTGAATGTGCTGATATTTGTGGACAGGCCTAGGACCCTGGGGGTGAAGACGCAGCCCCTACCTGCAGGAGTTACAGTCCATTGGGTCACACAGGAGACACCAGAAGGCCTGGCCCCCAGTCCGAGTCGCGCATGCAGACCCCAGAGCCCCAGAGCCTCGGCTTCACACGAACAAGATGAGACCATGGTCCCCATTTAACTCAGAGGCCTGCAGCCAGAATCAGGAGTAGGCTGCCTCTTGATGGCAGGTCACTACTCAAAGAGAAGCAGTATTCTCCTAGTGTCTGTCCTTTTTCAATTGCTAACATTGTTCTCAGCACCAATTAGAACCAGGGAACACAGTGTGGATGGGCCTGTAAGTTCCTCTAGGCCAAGCTCTGTCCAGTGCTCAGCCCACCCAAACCTGGGGAGAACCTGGGCTGTCCGTGAAGTAGCGACAGACTCTCTGGGGCTGGTCCCATGATCTCCCCGTACTCCCCATCCCCAAGATTTCTTGCCAAGATACCGGGTTTGGGGATTGGATGTGTGAGTTGGGCGATGTCTGGGGGCTGGGTCTGATCTCCAAGTAATTCCCTTGAACTGGTGATTGAACCGGTGATAAAGGTCTGTTTTATCAAAGACTTCTCCCTCCTCCTCTCCCCAGCCCACCCCACTGCATTCCCATAATCCTGAATTTCCTGCCATTCCCCAAAGATACAAGCCCTGTATATCTCCAGACCTTGAGACACTTATTTCTTTTGCCTGGAACAACCCCCACGCTCCATCTTGAGAACTCCCATCAATTCTATCCATCCCTCAAGGCACATCTCATATGTCACCTCCTCTGTGAAGCCTTCCCCTCCCTAGCTGTACCATGTGCATACTCCTGTCACAGCACAGCTGGGGCACTTGGTATTTTAGAAACTGCTCCAGTTCTGTATGCTGCCCTCATGTCTCAGCACCTTCAAGACAGGGATCCTAACTGAGCCCCATGCTGAGCCCTGGGCCCTGTCATCAAAATGAACATGACATAGCTCCTGTCTTGGAGGTATTCACTCATCAGTGGGTTTTAAATCCTCCACTGTGGCACTGCCATTCTTTGGGTCAGTGTCCCCAAATGTAAGCCCTCCACCCCCAGCTTTTCATCCAAGGGGGATCCAGGGCTGGAAGAGGCCTCAGAAGCCACGACAAGAAGCCTCCATTGACCTCCCAGCCCAGAGGGTCTTCTGGGGCCCCAGAGGAAGGCTGACCTCATCCTCTAGCAAACAACGGGGAGTCCAGCTCTGGCCCCCGGGTCAGAAGCAAGAAGGGCCGCGTGTGGCCCAAGCCCTTCGTAGAACACGGTCTTTCTGAGCATGACTGCGTGGGTGGGGCTTCCTAGGCAAACCACGGTCTCATAATCGGATAGGGGAGCAGAGATGTGTGCAGACATAATGGGGAAATGTCGTCCGACTCAGGAGGGCCAAGGTGTGCCCTGGGGTGGGCCGTAAACTGCAGCCTGTTCAGGGGATGGCAGCTTCCTTCTTACACGTGTGGAGATGCAGAAGGAGGGGTGAGGGAGGGTTGTTTCGGGAGGCGAGGCCATTCTAGGTGAGGGACTGATGGGACCAGAGGCCAGAGAAGGGAAATCCCAGTTAAGTCCACTGACTGGGAGGCCCCCGGTTTGGCTGGAGCAGAGGCTGCAGGGAAGAGAGGGGAGGGAGAGGAGCCAGGATCCATGGGACCAGATGAGTGACGGCATGCTGGGAGGCGGGAGGGCCCCGGCCTGGGCATGGGGGACAAGATGACCCCACTCATGGCTATGGAGACTACCCGGATTCCAAATTAGATTTCTTTTCCCCATTAAAATGGAGGAGCTCTCCCTCTTGATGAGAAATAGAACTATCTGGAGACTTCTCTGCCATCCCTGGTGAAGGAGGCAGAGTACCTCAGTCCTCTCAGTCCTGGGATCCTCCCAGGATGCCTGGGCCTGTATGTGCACTCTGGCCCTGCACCACACCTCCTTTCTGAGAGCTTGTGGGCTAGGTGTCGTCCCCCCACAAGGGGTTGAGCATTGCCCCCACAGGAGGGGACAAATGGAGGGGACCCTTAGGACAGCCTCTGCAACCCACACTGGCTGTGGACCCAGCTCTGTGCTTGTGCTGTGCCTCCCACATCCCCCACTGTACCCAGCACACACAGGCCCCTCACCACCTGGGGGAGAGGGTGGGGACAGATCTTCTCTGTCCAAAGTCCCAGGTGGTAAATGTCCCCCCTCCCACCCAGAGCAAGCCAATGCAGACCTCGAAGAGTAGGCAGAATGCGCTGAAAATGCCCCGGGCTTCTCCTGCTTTGATGAGTGTGTTTTCATGATATGGAAATGATCATAAAATTGTCTTCTTACAAAGGCCCTCAGCAAAAATGCTGCTGGAAATGTGCTCAAGAATAGACTTGCAAATAATTCCCCTGAATTGCAATGCCTTCCTTGGTTATCTTACCCACCTTTACTCATAACATAAAAGCTACAGCTCTCCCCCCTACACCCATGGCTGGGCCTGATTCCTTTTTTATTATCAGCTTTTTATGATGGAAAGTCTCAAGTACATACAAGAGTTGGGAAAGTAGTGCCTTGGCCCGCAAGCTCTCCCAGTGCAGTCTTCACGCCTGTCAACTCCTGGCCAATTCTGTCCCATTTGTTCCCCTCCTACCCCCAGACCCCAAATTATTTGGAAGCAAAGCCCGAGCGCCACACCATTTCATCTGAATATATTCAGTACATAGCTATGAAAGACAAAGACTCCATTTTTTAAAAACCCACATATTACATCCCTCCTAAAAATTAACTCCTTTCTACTATCAAATATTCAGTCAGTGATCAAATTTCTAATTGTCTCATTGATGTCATAATTTTTTTCTGGGTCATTAAAAGCTACATTTTCATGTGCTTTGTAAATCCAGCATTTTATCATTCATTCACTCCTTTTTCATTCATCCGGATAATAGTATTCGGTGAGGGCCAGTTCTGTGCCAAGTGTTATTTTAGACATGGGCGTGACAGCAATAAGTTAAAAAGACATGGTCTTAAGGGGAAGCCAGACATTGCACCAGTCACCATGAGCAGCATGATGAATATTCTGGAAAGGGAGGTACAGGGCAGGGCAGCATGAGGCAAAAGGGAGCCCACACAGACCAGGAGTTCCGGAAGCTGCCCTGAGAGGCCTCCTCCGGGTTCGTTAGGACAAGATGGCAGAAGATCCCATGGGGGGGAGGTGAGAGCTACAGCAGCGCTGGTGTGGCCCGAAGTCAGCCGCCCTGGGGCCACGGAGATGAAGCTGGGCTGCGCACGGGGCAGGGACGAGATTTTCCTGCGGGGGCACGGGCGATGGGCTGATATTTAAGCTGGCTCTTCTTAGCTGGGACAAAACCTACAAAAGGCTCCATTCCAGGCAGAAGGGCTAATATCAGTACAGATGTGATGGTGTGGCAGTGCATCAAGGGTTTAGGGAGCTGGGAGTGCTTGCTGGGGATGGGGTGGGAGTGGCCTGGAGGGCAGGCAGGGCGGGTTTGGAACTTGGGCTTTGTAAGTGAATAGGAGTTGACGATGCTTTTAGTAGGAGAATGGGAAAGGGACATCTGGTTTTGGAAAGGACTCTCGGGATGTCAGGACTCCAGACCAGGAGCCCAGGGAGGAAGCTGTGTCTTAATGGGGAGGCTGTGGGTTTGGAGAAAAGGGATGACGTCGGTTCAGAGAGGGGATAGTGAATTCTGGAGTTGGTAGTGAGCAAGAGGGCAGGACGAGGGTGCCTCTGGATTTCATACTTGGGTTCCTGGATGGGTGGTGAGGCCACTGGTGGAGGAGGGGAGCATGCGAGCAAGAGCAGGTTTTGGGGGTGGGGGCACAGAAAGGACAGACTTGCCTGTCAGTCATTCTAGTGAAAATGCCCTCCAGGATGCCGAAGATCTGGCTTGGTACCGTGAGTGTCTAGAAGGGTGGTTGGAGCCCAGTGGTTCGGGAGTCCAGGGGCTACGTGAAGGTCTAGGAGAAGGTGAGATATGCCTGAGTCCTTACAGGGCTGCTTTGGGGTCAAGTGAAAAAGGTGATATATGTTAACAGCTCTACACACTGTAAAGTGCTCTGTAAATATAAGAATTATGCTCTGCATCCCAGGCGCCTGCTGCAGACTTCTAGAGAGATAAGAACAGAGCAGATTGTGACTCTCAGGGACTCCGTGGACTCAGGGGTTGGGGGGCTGGTGGGCTGAGCCTTACTTGATCCTCCTTGGGATTCCTACTGAGACCCCGAATTCTGCCAGCCATGAGATGATGGGGCAAAAACACCTGGAGCCACACTCCGGGGCGGGCAGCAGGGCCCCCACAGTGCCTGGCACAGAGCAGCTGTGAGGTAGGGGTGACGCCTGAAGGAGCAGGGCCCGCAGGTGCTGCGGGAACAGTTGCAGTTAGTGGAGGGGCCACTCTGGAGGCCCCATCCCGCAGCGCCAGGCAGCCACTTCTCCTCGCAGCGACAGTTCCAGAAGGGTCTCCCGAGACAGAGAATATCATGTGATCATTTTTACCCTCAGCCCTTGTCTACTTCCTGCCTAGACTGATCCACCCTTGAGACGGTGGCTCAACAGTGTTTTGACTTTTTTTTTTCAAAGCAGAAGGGCTCAGTAGCTTAGTTGAAAGTCAGTTTCCACTCACTGGCTTTTTTTTTTTTCCTCCAAGCCAAGGTTTAAGATAAAATCAGGGCTATATTATAAATACTTTAACAATATTTTTACCCCATTTAAGAATGTAAAAAGGTCACCTTCCCACCAGGCCTTATTATATGCCCAGTGCCTGGCACAGAGCAGGGACTCTGTACAGCTTGTGGATCACTAGGACCACAGGCTCCTCTAATCTGTCACAATAATGAGGGAACCTAACACCTGGCGGTTGCTGACTGTGTGGCTGGCGCTGTCTTGGCTCGAGGGGAAATCCCATGCTCTCTCTGCCTCAGTGCCTGGGTCTGAAAAATAGGAACGGAGGCCATCAGTTAGTTACATAGCAAAGTCAGAGTTTGAGTGAGCACTTAGAAGGAAATACAGGTTTAAGCTGAGCCAGAGAGATGCAGTTTATAATCCCTGCCCTGTCCCCTGCCTTGCTGATGAATCTCTGACATAAGCCTGAGTTTCTACTGTGTGTACCTGGGTATTAACAGGACGAGGAAAGGAGAGATAAATGAGTTATGGTGGAAATTATATTTGAATGAGATTTGTGGAAAATAAAGGGTTTGAAGTAGATGGAGCCTCCATCTAGTTGAGAAATGGGGGAAAGAGAAGGGGCAACCTTCCCTTATGGGGGGCCCAGGGACTCTGCATAACCCAAGTCTGGCTTTCTGAGTCGCTGGTGATTTTCAGAGAGTGTATTATTTAAGGAATATCGTGAGGGGAAAGTGTTATTACAGGAGATAATTACAAACAACTAGACATGAAAATCATTAGGCATATAGAACATTTGACAACATCGTCAACTGCCTTGACCTAATTGGCATTCCTAGGACATTTCACCCCAAACTGAAAGATACACATTCTTCTCAAACGCACATGGACTATTCATCAAGATAGACCATATGCTCAGTGATTAAACAAGTCGCAATATATTTCAAATGACTGACATCCTGCAAAGTATGTTCTCTGACCCCACCGGAATTCACTTAGAAATTAATAACAGTAAGAGATCTTAAAAAGCTCCAAATATTTGGAAATTAGACAATACCCTTCTGAATAACCTATGATCAGAGAATTAAACAAAAGAGAAATTATAAAACATGTCTAGCTGACTGATAATGAAAATACAACCTGACAATATTTATAGTTTTAAATACCTATGGCAGGAAAGAAAAAAGTCTAAAATCAATAATCTAGGTTTCTGCCTTAAGAAGCTCCTAAAAGAAGATGAAATTAAACCCAAGTCTTAAAAACGTCAGGCTAATTGAAGTAAGCCAGATACAAAAGACCATGTATCATATGAATCCTTTTATATGAAATGCCCCGAATAGACAAACCCATAGAGATAGAAAGTAGATAAGTTGTTGCCAGGGACTGGGGCAATGGGGAATAACTGCTAATGGGTGTGGGCTTTATTTTGGGGTGACACCATATTCTGGAATTAGATAGTGGTAAAGGTTGCACAACCTTGTAAATGTACTGAAATCACTGAATTGTACACTTTAAGTGGGTAAATTATATGGTTTGCGAATTATATTTCAATAAATAGAAATAAATACAACCAAAAAATATTAAAACCAAGAGAATAAAAAAGGAAATGAGAAAGCCAACAAAGCTGAAAGTTGACTCTTTCAAAAAAATTAATAAAATAGGTAAACTGTAGCAAGAACGACCAAGGGGAAAAAAAGCAAGGAAATACAAACTACCAATATCAGAATGAAAAAAGGGATATCATTTCATTAAAAAGAAAATAAGAAAATATCATGAATAACTGTATCTCAAAAAGTTTCTACAAATCAGATGAAATGGACAAATCCCTTGAAAAACACTTTACCAAACTGATACAAAAAGAAATGGAAAAGCTAAAGAGTCCAGGATCTATTAAAGAAATGAAATTCAAAATAAAAATGATGATGATAATGATGGTAAACCACTTTCCCATCAAGAAAACTTTAGGTCTCCATAGCTTCACTGGTGAATCCTAGAAAATATTTAAGGAAGAAATAATATTAATCTCACACAAACTTTTAGAGATAGAAAAGAAAGAACGTTTTGTAACTCATTTTACAATACCAAACCCTGATAAAGACCTTACACAAAAAGAATATTAGAGCCCAATATCCCTCATGAACAAAGATGTAAAAATCCTTAACAAAATATTAGTCAATTGAGTTACAATCCATGAAAGGGATAACACATCATGAGAAGTAAATTTTATCCCAGGAATGCAAGGTTAGCTTAAAATTAGAAAATTAATCAAAGTATTTCACCATATTAACACAATACAAGAGAAAAACCACCAACAGATACAGAAAAGCTTTTGACAAAATCCAACACCTATTCATGATAAAAACACTCAGCAAACCAGAATGAGGGGGGAGCTTCCTCAATTTGATAAAGGACAACTACAAAAAACATCTGGCTAACATCATACTTAATCCTGAAACAAAGAATATTTATACACAGACTATTACTCAATAATAAAAATAAATGAATTACTGATATATGTAACAACATGGATGAATTACATAAATATTACATTGACCAAAAGAAGCCAGACCCAAAGAAGTACATTCTGTATAACGCCATTTATATAAAGTATAAAACAGGCAAAACTAACATTTGGTGATAGAAATCAGAGCAGTGGTTACTTATAAGAGGTAGAGACTGATTGGAAAGTGAGGGGTGAGAGACCATCTTAAGAAAATGGAGATGTCCGGGCGCCTGGGTGGCTCAGATGGTTAAGCGTCTGCCTTCGGCTCAGGTCATGATCCCAGGGTCCTGGGATCGAGTCCCGCATCAGGCTCCCTGCTCCTTGGGAGCCTGCTTCTCCCTCTGCCTCTCTCTCTCTCTCTCTGTCTCTCATGAATAAATAAATAAAATCTTAAAAAAAAAAAAAAAAAAGAAAATGGAGATGTCCTAAATCCCGATCATATGATGATTACACACGTATGCTCAGTTATTACATCTGTGAATGTAAATTTTACCTCGTTAAAAAAAGAGCTAATCACACCTAAAATACCTAAAACTTGAGAAATATGTAGATGAGGAAGAAAATTGTTTCTGATTATATACTACTAAAAATAAGCTAACACAATGTGATTCACAGTAGAGAAGACCATTTTTATATTTGAGACATAACTTAAATGTCAAAAGCAAGAACAGGACCCTTTAATGGAATAATAACCATTTTTAAATTGGGTGACGAACTATGTCCCAGGGGTACAAGCACTACCCTTTGCTCCATTTCATGGATGAGGACACTAACAAAGAGAGGTTAACTTCTTCAAGGGCACGTGGTTAGCGAGTGGTAGAGCCGGGGTTTGAACTAAGGCAGGTCTGGTCCAAGAGCCTCACCACACTCTTCTGGGGCCCCCTGTACCTGTAAGGGACTTGACACTTTCCTCGGTTTCACAGTTTCCAGTTCCAGGATGTAGGCTGGTCCAGGATAATTGCCCCCAGTTTAGAGATGTTGGCTCTGAGACTGCGAGGGATGGAAGCCAGCTCCAGACACTGGTACACGGCATGATTTCCCCGAATGTCCTCAGGACATTCCCCTTCTCCTTTAGATGGCCCAGCGCCCCACCCTGTGTCCTCTCAGGAACCTAGGACCCAGGACCCCCCTCTCGGGTCTTCCTTCAGTGGGCTGCTCCCTGAGGGGAGACCTTTTTCATTTCCCCCTTGGTCATCAAAACTCGCCTGTCCTGTGCCCTGCTCCTTCAAGGCTCCATTTTCTGCTCACACTCACAAACACTTGCTCACACTGTCCTCTCTACCTCGATGTCCCTCTCTCCATCTCCCCAGGGTCAATGCCCATGCCTCTACCGTGTCTTCCTTGATCTGCTAAGCTGAGGTCATTTCTCCTTGTCCTGTGTGCTCATTTTATTCACACTCTGTTGCATGCCAATGATCAAATTTTGCCTTGTATAGTAACCTTTTACATGTCTGACCTATCCCCCTTCTGGATTGTAATAAGCGTCTTCGGTCAGCATCCCACGACAAAATGTCTTTGTATAACCCCCTTCCCCTCCTCCAGGGCCGAATGGCCGTGCGACACAGCAGGAGCAGAAGACCCCCTTGCATGTGGGAGTGAATGGATGCATACCAGCTAACAACCCAGTCCCTACATACCTGCCTTTTCTCAAGGTCTGACTCTAACAAGGTCAACTGTCTGGAAGAGGGAGCTGTTTGGTGCAGACGGGGCACTTTGTACCCTTAAGTCACATCACGTGAAAGACTAGCACTCCATCCTGCAAATGAGGCAAGAATTGAGCTCACCTTCATCTAGGAGGGTAGCTGCAGGAGGGATATTTTAAATGGCAAATGACATACCAGATACTTCTGTGAAACTTTGGACTCTTGAGTCCCTCAATCTGGGTGTATCAAATGTCATGGCACTTCTTAGAGTTGTGAGCTCAGAGTGCTATCCAAACTTCATTTATTGACTCAGGGAGGAGTTTATTCCAAACCCAACAGCTTGGCTCTCCTACAAGCAGCTGCCTCCGAAGGAAGGGGGTGCTGTTCAATTTTCCCCATCTGATCTCCTGCTCACTCTATCCACAAAGCCTCCCCGCTGCAAGGAACAGGCTATTTTCTTCCTCTCGAGCCTCATTCTCAATCTTCTCCATGGCAAGAAAGGTGATTGGATATTGGGATTTTATTTTATTTTTTTAAGATTTTATTTATTTATTTCAGACAGAGAGAATGAGAGACAGAGAGCATGAGAGGGAGGAGGGTCAGAGGGAGAAGCAGACTCCCTGCCGAGCAGGGAGCCCGATGTGGGACTCAATCCCAGGACTCCAGGATCATGACCTGAGCTGAAGGCAGTTGCTTGACCAACTGAGCCACCCAGGCGCCCTGGATATTGGGATTTTAAATGGTTTTGTCTGAAAGCCATTTAAAATGGAGTTGAAATGTCAACATGGCCGGTATTGAGTGGAGATGGTAAGTGGAAATGAACTTGAAAGGAGAGACGAGGTTAGGAATCCTCATTGATAACTTGGAAGGGATGCCAGAGGTCCCCTGGCTCAGTCCTAAGGAATACAAAGGACCACCAGAATGATCCCCGCCACTGTTTGTACAAATCCACCTAAAATTCGGCTTTTCAAAAATGCTTAGAGACATTCTGCTTCTGTACAATTGATCTGATTTGGTTTAGCAAATCTTTTTTTTTTTTTTTTAATATCTAGAGGTAAAATTTAGCTCATCCTTTTGACAATATTCACCACATTTAAATCCCCAGAGCCTGAGGCAATGAGGTCTTACTGCACTTCGGAACAGAGCCCCGATGTATAAATTCTGCTTTCACTGTATTTTATGTCCTCTCTAACAAGGCTGTAAGAAATCCGCAAGTGGGGACGGGTTTGAACCTCTGTGGCTTCCTGCACCATGTCGGACGGTCCCTCCCTGCCTCCACCCTGGCTGGGCTACTTGGTTTTCACTCTGGGAAATCCTTGAACACAACCATATCCTGACTCATTACCATCTGCGAAGATGAAGAGGGCTTTGATGATTCAGAGCGGCAGGTCCTTGGGGAAACCCCAGTGCACACATATGCTCACCTGATTCCCAATTTATGTTGTGTGTTACCTGTGGGGAAAATTATAAGCAGCTCAGGCACCATCTCTCGTGCTTCCCTGTCCTCCCCTGGCTGCCCTGGGGTTTGTGGATGAGATTTTTCTTTCTGGTTTTTCTGTTTTGTTTTGTCCCTGGCTAGTGCTAAAGAGTCTGCTTCCCATCTGTCTCCTTCACATCTATTTCCTGTGTATATAGCTTCTGCTTTATAGCTTCTTCCTCATTATCTGAGATGCAGCCCCTCTTCCACCATGCCCATCCTCCAAACACACACACACACACACACACACACACACACACACACACACTTCCACAGACCTCCACCTGCCTCTGACAGCTAATCCCTGGCCTCCTCCTTGTCAGGGATTAGCTACATACTTTCTCCCAAGTTCTAAAGACCAGGCAGGCCCTGGAGATCTCTGTACCAACCCCTCTGATTATGTGAGCGAGGGAACCAAGTCCAGGGGACAGAAGTGGCTCCCAGGAAATCAAGCCCTATCACAGTGCGGGGTCAGAGGGGGCTCACTCCAACCCCTGCCTGGTGCCCCTCCCAGGCCCTCTCCGCTGCCAAGTCCTCTCCTGGGTCCCCAAATTGCCCATCAGTGACAACCCCAAGTCAGCCTCGGAATGGGGCTGAATTCATCCTTGAGATAGTCCTCCAATGACATGGACCACTGGTTGAGGTTGGTGGGGATTTCAAAGCATTTTTCTTTCAGTGTCGAAAGTAAAGCATGGGCATGGAAAAAATATCAAACTTAAGTGTATATAGTCAAAGGCCAAAGTATGCTGCTTTCAACCTTTTCGTATTCCCCCTAGCCAGAGGCAACCATTTCTAATGGTTTGAGATCTTCGTCTATTCATAGATAGAAGAGTTCGGTTTGGTGTTGGGGGTGGGGGAGTCATATACAGGATCCTATTAAACATGCTAACTTTTTTTTTCCCTTTGGCATACAATTGAGAGATGAAAATAAATTGATCCTAAATAATTTCTTTTTAATGCACCTTATCTCTGGGTTTTTTCCTCATAGAAATTACAAGTCCTTCCCACATGCACCCTCCCCCCACACACTAAAAAACAAAAAAAAAAAACCTCAAAACCAGCATTTATCCTTCCTTCTCTGTACCACGTCTCTATCTCACACAAAATCATATCTTGGGGTATGGATTATATGGTATCGAATGGGCAACTTGTTCCAGTCCCTACTAGACCATCAGCTCCCTGCGGGCCGGGATCCTGTGCATCATATCCATCCCTTTATCCTGAGGCTCCAGGAGGTAACCTGGCACATTGTAGACTCCAGTGAATGTTTCGTGAAGTAAACTGAGCTGGCCCATGCATCCCACACACTGCCCGCCCATGCCCCCCAACCCTGCCCTCCATCCCTCCTGGTTATGGTTCTTCCAGCAACGGGGCCTGTCCTCACTGGATGGGCTCGAAGAACTGGCAGCTTGGCTTGTGCGGCAGGTGGTGTATAGATGTGGGGTGGTGGGGTCTCGGAAAACGTGTGTCCATATCACACTCGATAGTGGGGGGAGGAGGGGATGACATGTGGGAGAAAGCACCCGAGGCTTTCCTCTCCAAGGCTGGCAGAAAAATGAAGGGGGGGATGCCCTTGGCTTTTGGGGGGAAAAGGGTCTGGGGTGGGCCTGGCTTGGGCAGGAGCTCCTGGGCCTGGCTGCAGACATAGTCACAGAGGGGGGCCTGCCGCCTTGGGGGACCAGGCTTCTGCTCAGGGCAGCCACAGGCCAGGGGAAGCCAGCAGAGCTGAGGAGACGGCAAAGGGAGGCCAAGAAAGCCACCGGGAGAGCAACAAGGTGGAGAAAAGAGTCCGGGGTTCCCCTCTCCTGTCTACCTCTGACCAGCCTGTCCCTTCTTACTTTAGTGTCCCCATTTGTAAGGTGGAGCTGGTGGCCTTTGAATTGCCTGCATCACAGGGCTCCCGAGGGGGGCAGATACGACAGTGCAGGCACTTGCCTCAGCCTGGAGAGCTCAGCACACGACTCGGGGCCCCTGGCTGATAACAAGTGCTATGTGAATCCAAATGCTGTCGTGGCGACTGCCAGGTGGAAAGGTCTGACCCCAGCTTCTTGTCCTCTTTCCCCACCCAGGGCAAGCCTTCTACTCCCGGGTGCTGGAGAACTGTGAGGATGTGGCTGACTTCGACGAGGTAGGACACCCTGGGGGCCTCTCAAGCCCCGGCCCCTCCACCTGGACCCCTCTCGGGGGCCTTTGCACAGGAGAGTCCAGTGCAGAGTGACTGACCCACAGAAGGGCAGTGTGGGCGCAGCCCATGGCTTTCTGCCCTCTGGGGGACTTTTATTCTCCAGAGAAAGGGCCCGCAGGTGTTGGAGGCCTAAAAGTGAGCCCCCGGATGAGGGCCCAGCTGCACTCAGAGGGGCTTCCCTCCCCAGTTCCCTGGGCACGCGGAGGGCTCAGGCTAAGCCCACCTGGGCTTCCAACAAAGCCAGTCTCATTGAGATGTCAGGCTTGTCTCTCTAAGAGCTATCGGGGTACCCCTCCCACTGTGTCTCCCCAAAAAGCTATTTTCCTTTTGAACCTCGGGCTCGGAGGGTCAAGTAAGTCATTTGCCCCTGTTAATGGCACCTTATCTCGGCGTTCCCACAACCCTGCCCTTATTCGGATGTGTGTTTGCGGGTGTAGTATATGTGTCATTCTCCGTTACCCCCATATTTCTTCTCTCGCTCTACAACCATTCTGATGTGTTTAATGTGCATCTTTTGGTTTCCTGTGTGTTCTTTTTTTTTTTTTAAAGATTTTATTTATTTATTTGAGACAGAGAGAATGAGAGAGACAGAGAGCACATGAGAGGGGGGAGGGTCAGAGGCAGAAGCAGGCTCCCCGCCGAGCAGGGAGCCCGATGCAGGACTCGATCCCGGGACTCCAGGATCATGACCTGAGCCGAAGGCAGTCGCTTAACCAACTGAGCCACCCAGGCGCCCTCCTGTGTGTTCTTATAAAATTTGTGCGGCTGTCTTGTGAGTATGTAACTTGTGTTTCCTTAAATGGCTTTGTGTTACATATTTTACTTTACTTCACTGAGCAAGATGTTTAAGTTCCATCCATGTTGCTACGTGAATCTGTTGCTTCTCCCTGCCGCACTGTACTCTATGGAACATCCAACACGTATGAGGGTGTTCAGCCATCCTGGTTTGTCTGGGACCGAGGGGGCTCCTGGGACACAAACCGGAAGTGATAAAATGGGAAAAATCCTGGTCTAACTAGGATGAGTTGGTCATCCTGCACATCCTTTACCTACTTACTCCTCCAGAGAGGAAACTCCAGCTTGCCTCTAACCACCTCCAACCATCAGAAAGGCAACGAATATTCTTATGCATGTCCCCTTTGGACTTCTGTGAACATTTCTCTGGAATATACCCCAGGACCTGAAATTGCTGGCTCACAAGATATTGATATGCTTAAGCTTACTCAGCACTGCCGTGGTCTACACTTCTACCAGCAGTGCATGAGGATCCCTGATTCCCACTCCTTATCTACACCTACTGGTATTCAGCTTTCTGAGGTCTAACAGTGGTGCCTCATTGTCCTTTTAATAATACATTTAAAGTTTCCTCTTTTGTAAATTGCCTGTTCATATTCTTTGCCCTTTTTCCCTATGGGTGTAGCTGTCTTTTTCTTATTGATTTGCAGTAGCTTTTTATATGTCTGATTTTATCAACCCCTTGTTGGATTTAGAGATTGAAATTTCTGTCAGTCTGCCATCTATTACCTTTGTCCCCTCGCTGACTAGAAGTCCTTAATCTTGGTGTGTTTTCAAATTTTGCTGAAGACGTCTTTATACTCTTCTAGGTTACAGGTGTATTTCTCTACATTTTCTGATTTATAATTGGAATTTTTTTACCTTGTATGTGGTTTTAGAGAGGGGTACAGTCTTATTTTTCTCCATATAAGAAACCACTTTTTTTTTAACATCAATTTGCTAAACAATCAATCATCTTGTCTCCATTTAGGGTCTATGTCTTAGCCTTCTATTCTATCCCTTTAATCTGTTTGTCTGTTCTTGAACTTTACCACACTGTACTCATTAATATGGCATTTTTGTATGTCTTAGTATCTGATGAGGCAAATTCCCTCTATTTACTCTTCTTTTTAAAGGGTGAACTGTTTGTGGACCTCTATTCTCCCAGATAATTTTTTTAAAGATTTTATTTATTTATTTGAGAGAGAGAGAATGAGAGAGAGAGAACACATGAGAGGGGATAGGGTCAGAGGACGAAGCAGACTCCCTGCCGAGCAGGGAGCCTGATGCGGGACTCGATCCCGGGACTCCAGGATCATGACCTGAGCTGAAGGCAGTCGCTTAACCAACTGAGCCACCCAGGCGCCCTCCAGATAATTTTTAAATAAGCTTATCAAGTCCTTCCAAAAACCAACTGGAATTTTGATTAAGTTCCATTGGATTTAAAAACTGAGGAAGATGTCAATTTTTTATAAAATTAAATCATCTACTCAAATTATCCACCATCCTTTACTAGCATTTTTAAGTTTACTGCATGGAAGTTATATGATCTTGATTATTTGCCTTCTTTTTAAAACAAGATTTATTTATTTATTTTAGGGGGGGTGGAGGAGGGGCAGAGAGAGAGTATATCCAAGCAGACTCCCACTGAGCAAGGAGCTCAATCTCACAACCCATAAAATCAGGACCTGAGCCAAATCCAAGAGTGCCACCCAGGTGCCCCAATCTTGATTATTTCCTGGATGCTTTCTGGTTTTAGTGTTATCATGAATGGTGTCTTACTTTTACTACATTTTATAGTTGATTATTGCCGACCTAGAGAAATGCTTTCTCTTCCTTTAGAAGTCCCCCTTTTATCTGACAAACTTGATGAGGTCTCTTACTTGTTTTCATAGTCTGTTCTCTTTCTTATGTAGGTGATCATGTCATCTACAAAAAGAGGTTTTATCTCTTCCTTTCAGTCCTATCCCCTTACTTCTTTGTCTTTCCATAGAGCATTGACCACAATCCCTAGTTCTGTTAGACAGTAATGGTGATTAGTGGGCATCCTTTCTGTGTCGCCAGTATTAAAAGGAATAAGTGCATCTAAAGTTTTGTCATCATATATACTTGCTGTAATAGGATCTTACTATTTAACCTTGTCTAAATTTTTTGCTAAGAGTTTTTATTATAAAAGGTTGTTGAACTTTAAAGTTTCTTCTGCATCTATTAAGACAATCATAACTTTGCTCCTTTAGCATATTCCATAATGTATTACTTTTAATACACTGTTATATTCAACTGGCAAATATTTTTATGCAGCATTTTTGCAGCTACATTTGTACAATTTTCATCATTTGATAATGCATAAAATTTTCTGGAACAACATGCATAAAATAGAGATTTGCTCTTCCTTGACCTTTTGGAAGAACCACATGTAATGGCCTCTAAGTCTGGATGGTTTTGGAAGGGGCCTCTTCAACCCCCTTTTCAATTTCTCTGTGTCTTCTTGCACCAGTTTTGGATTTCTATATTTTTCTAGGCATTTTTACATTTCATCTAGGTTTTC
Source organism: Mirounga angustirostris (assembly GCF_029215605.1). Lineage (NCBI taxonomy): Eukaryota > Metazoa > Chordata > Mammalia > Carnivora > Phocidae > Mirounga > Mirounga angustirostris. The sequence continues at coordinate 20,909,616 of NW_026991718.1, read as the reverse complement.
AAATTTATTAGCACCTATTTGATTGTAAAGTTTTAAAAGTGTTTTAAAGTGTTTTTTGTGCCTATAGTTATTTCCCCTTTTTTATTCCATACTGCATTTATTTTTACCTTCGTTCTATTTTTCTGGTCTTGCTAAAGATCTGTTTATCTTATTAATCTTTGTAAAGAACCAGCTTTTGGCTTCATTAATCTCTTCTGTTGTTCACCATTTCACTGATTTCTGCCTTTTTCTTAATTATTTCCCTTCTCCCTGTTTATTTTATTTTGCTCTGTGGCTCTTTCCTAACTTCCTGAATTGAGTGCTAAGTCTGTTATTTTTAACTTTTCTTATTTCTTGATAAATGTATTTAAAGATATAAATTTTGCTCTATATTAACTGCATCCTACAAAAGTTTATATGTAGTATTTTCATTATCTTCAGATATCTTCAAATTATCTTCAAATTTTATTTAATCTTCAATTATCTTCAAAAAATATAAAATATTTTTATATTCCTTTATAATTTTCTTTTAAACCTGAGTTATATAATAATGTTATTTAGTTTCCAAATGTATATGACATGTTAGCTCCTTATTTTTTTTCATTTCTAGTTTTCTTGCATTATGATCAAAGAGCACAGTCTGTATGACTCTGATCCTTCAGAATTTATTGAGACCTCGATTATGGCCTCTATTCATGGTCATAAATGCTCCCTCTACCTAAAAGGAATGTGTTCAGTGGAGGGTTCTCTATAGAGTGCGATATAACTTCAGGCTTCTTAGTTATACTATTCAGTTCTTCACCTTTTCTGCTTATTTTTCTCTGCTAGATCTATCAGTTTCAAAAATGATTGCAATAAAATCTCCTTCTACAATTGTTGATTTACATGTTTCTCCCTGTAGCTGTCAGTTGTTGCTTGATGTGTTTTGAGACTGTATTACTAGTAAGTTCTCTATGTTCATGATGGCTATATCTTCTTGTCTATTTTTCCTTTTCCTGGAACTTAATATCCTTCTTTGTCTCTTATGACATTTTTTGCATTACTTTCTAATTTGCCAGATGTTAAGATTACAATCTCAGCTAATTTTGGCTCATTTGCCTGCTATATCTCTTTCCATTCTTTTATTTTCTTGGTATATCTTTTTTCATGTTTCCATTTTCAATATTTCTGTGCCTTTAAATTCAAGTGTGTCTTTTTAGGGCATGCATTCTTTTTTTTTTTTTAAGACTTTATTTATTTATTTGTCAGGGAGAGAGAGAGACAGAGAGAGAGCACAAGCAGGGGAAGAGGCAGGCAGAGGGAGAAGCAGGCTCCCCACTGAGCAAGGAGCCCAATGCGGGACTTGATCCCAGGACCCTGGGATCATGACCTGTGCTGAAGGCAGATGTTTAACCGACTGAGCCACCCAGGCATCCCTAGGGCATGTATTCTTAGATTAAATTTTCTCTCCCAGCATGAGAGTCTCTGTGCTTTGATTAGTTTTATCTATTTACATCTATTGTAATTGCTGTTTTGCTTTTTATTTCTACTACCACCTTATTTTATATTTTCCATTTACTGTCCTTTTCATTTGTTTTCTTTTCTCCTTTCCAGCTTTCCATGGGATAGGTGAGATTTTCTTTCATTAGGTGAAAGTTATACATTCTATTTTTGTTTCCAAGGTAGTCACCCTTTCTTGGTCACGTTTAGGTATCCCTGTTGATAGCTGGGAAACAAATCAGTAATTATAGTTCCCCTATCATGACAAGTATTGTAATACTCTCCTAGTCCACTTTGATTTTCCCTACCTCAGCCCACACCATCTAGGTTATACAATTTTCGTTCTAGGTTCTTATGAATGTGTGTTCTCCTTTTCTTCTATTTGTCCTAGCCTTCTTTTTCTTTTCGAGGACAACAATGGTTTTCACCAAGATATCTGATCACCTTTACTTTTCTTATCTCTTGGCATTGTTTTTTTCTTCTTATTTGAGTACTTCCTCTAAAAGAAGTTTCAGTCTAAGACTTTGTGTAGCCAACCTTCTAAAGCTTTATAAATCTGAGAACAGTTTTTTATTTCTTCAAATTTGAGTGAGACTTTCACTAGATATAAATTTCGAGGCTCAAAGTTCTTTCCTTTACTTCAAATTTTCAGTGCCTGTTGCTATTGAGAAGTCTGATGGCCGTCTGGTTCTTGTACCTTTGCGTGGGATCTTTTCTTCCTCCCTGGGGAAAAAAAGCATAATTCCTTTTTCTTTGATAGCCTCAAATTTTATGATAATGTGTCTAACTGTGGGGTCTCTTATCTCTCCTGTTTTGCTCTATTTTGTGAGCTCTTTTCAAATCCGACGCTTTTCATCTTTCATATATTATAGAATATTCTCTCTCCATTATTTTTTCAAATATCCCTTCCATTTAGTTTTTATATTGTTCTCTTCTCTGAGCCCCATGTTATCAAATGCTGCTACTTCTGCCTTTAGCTGCCATTTCTTTGCTTTTATATTTTTTCATCTATCAGTCCTTTCCTGCTGTTTTCTGAGGGAGTTCTTCAAAATGATCTCCCAATTTACTAATTTGTTCTTTTTTTCTTAAGATTCCTTGTTCTTGTTTTATATTGCTAATAAATGTCTTTATGGTCCATTTGTCCTAATGATCCTGCCCCCATTGGTATACACTGTTCAGTGTGTTGTCTTGCCTTTATAAGAAATGTCTCTCCAAGTGTTTGTTTACTTCGCCCAGTTCAAGTGCTCCTGGTATCAGCTTCGCTATCTGCTGTCCGGTACTGGTGAAGCATCAGAGGCCAGCTCGGTCAGGCCCTGGGGGTTGAAGGGCAGGCGTGAGCACTGTTGGGGGGGGGAGGGGGCTAGTCACCACAGAAACAGGCAAGGTCTCATCTCTAAGCCTTAAGGAGAAACACGGTGGACAGAAAGCAGGCTAGATTTTTTTTTTTTTAAGATTTTATTTATTTATTTGACAGAGAGATAGAGAGAGAGCACAAGTAGGCAAAGAAGCAGGCAGATGGAGAGGGAGAAGCAGGCTCCCCGCAGAGCAGGGAGCCCGATGCGGGACTCGATCCCGGGACTCCAGGATCATGACCTGAGCCGAAGGCATTCGCTTAACCAACTGAGCCACCCAGGCGCCCACAGGCTAGATTTTTAACCAACTAGTTTTGAGGTTGCACTGACAGGTGGTCCATGAACACCTATTTTTGTCAATCCTCATCCCAGTAGGGCTGTTGTCACCATTTTATCAGTAAAGGAGAAGGCAACGATCACCCCAAGGTAAGACCAGGGATCAGTAAAAGCAGAACTGATGAAGATTTCTTCCCACCCGTTGTCCCACTGATGAGTCTGCTCCCTGGCCTCCCCTGGGTAGCCTCCATCCCCCCTCCCGACCCAGATCAGCTCAAAGAGGCTTTGGTCTCTCTTTTCTCACAGTTGTTTGTTTGTTACTTCCTAGAATCCATATTTCCTTCCTGCTTCTAGAGTTTCTCCAGGATTGATTTTGGGGTGAGAACCAGCAGTCCTAAGTTATCATCCTGGCATGAAACAGGAGTTCTGCTTTGACCCCCCACCCCCAGAATAGCTTACCCCTTCTTTCTTGAGGTTTGTTTCTAATCTTTGGCTCAGCTGGGCTGGGAAGGGCCTCATGGCAGACTGTTTCCTTTGAAGCTGGTATTTAGCTGAGCAGCCACCAGGCTGAGAGGCCACCCAGAACCCCTGTCTCCTCCTCACATTGGGCCCATCTCACATAGTGTGGCTGTGTCTGTAGGCCCATAGCTGCAGGCACAGGGAAGCAAGGCCTTGACCTTCTCTCCTGCGCTCAAGAGTAACCATTGACCATTACAGCTGGCAGGCTGTCCCCTCCACAAGGACAGTTCTGTTCTAGACATCTCCCTTCCTGGCTATGTGACTTTGTTTCTAAGCCTCTGTTACCCATCTGTCAAATGGGACTGATGATAGGTATGAGGTCTCTTTGTCAAATGATGAACAAAATGAAGAGTGGTGGTGACAGTGGAACCATGGCTGCCTACTATGCCAGCATCTTGGCCTTGGGCTTGCCCCACTATGCAACCTATGCTTCCTTCCCCTCCCCACTCCATCAGTCAGGGCCCCGAGAGGAGGGGTTGGTTGAATGGAGACATAGGAGCCTGGCTCAGTCTCTCACAGTCCTGCCTCCCGGGGCCTCTGCCCCCAGTCATCCAGGCAGAGCATCTGACTCCTTCTTTATCATCAAGTCTCCCAGGGGACTTGTCTGCCCAGGCCTCAGCCGGTGAGCAACCTGATGCCTCTCCCAAGGGCACAGCCGCCCCTTTCCATTAACTGCTCCTCGGGACACCTGAGCCACAGGTATACATGACATTCAAAGTTAATCACCATGTCCTTCCTCTTCCCGATGCTGCCCAACACGGGGCAAGTGGAGAGTCAGTCCCTGCTGGCCCCAAGCACAAGCACGGGGCAAATTTTGAGTACTTCCTGTGTGCCAGGCTAGAATACCCCAGAGGGGGAAGCAGGCTCAACAGCTCATGAGGATCCATGTAGGAACTTGGGCACGGGGGAGCCTCTGGTTCCATGGTGAGAGAGTGGGGAGTGGGCAGATGTCGGGGAGTAATAAGCAAAAGCACATGGCCAGAGTCAGAGAGTAGTCTCAAGATGGGGAGAAGTGGTCCTCACCTGGGGAAGTTTCTGGTTGTCACAGCGGGGAACCCACTGGTACTTCATGGAATGGGGGCCAAGGATGCTAAATGACTTGCAAAGCTCAGGCCCTCCCACACTGCAGGGACTTGCCCATCACTTCCCCGGGGAAGCCCCATCTGACAATCATGGCAGCAACTTCCAGAAGCAGCACTGCTTCCTGAGCAATCCTCTTCTGTCCAATCTCCACAGCAACCTACAGATGATGAAGCTTAGGCTCAGAGAGTATGTATCCATCCCAAGGGCTGTAAGTAGCAAAGCCAGGGCTCTAAGTCCATGCTTAGATTAGATTAGAAACCCACTCTGGATGCAGCAGTAGGAAGCTACTCCTGGGCCTGACCCCCAACACCCTCGCAAGGCCTTGTTTGGGGGTCTTTCCATGCCCCCTGCCACCATTCCTCCCTCTGAGAAGTGGCCAGCAGTCTGGCTGCCACTGGTCAGCACTGCACTCCCACCAAGCGGGGGAGGCAGCCCTCCACCCCCTGCTCACGGAGGGCCCAGGGGCCTGGGTCAGCTCAGCCCCCAAAGAGAGCCCGGAACTGCCCACATGCTTAAACAAGTCTCTCCAGACTGGGGTGGACAAGTCCTAAACTTCCTTGCTGGTCCCTGAAAGAAACAGCCTGTCTGTAGTTCTAGAACAAGCTGGGGAAAAGGATCTCATTGGTCCCTTGCAAAACTTCTGAAGGCCTCTTGGCTTTTTAAAGTCTCTTTTCTCACGTTTACTGTGCCCAGAACCTTCGAAAATCAGCTCAGTGAGGTACAAAGCACATCGGCCTGGGAGTCGTGAGAACTGGTCTACAGTCCTCACTGAAGTATTAACAAACTCTGTGGCCACTCAACCTCTCGGGACCTCAGATTCCCCTTTTGTAAAATGGGGAGATACTCCCTGTTCTGCCTGCCTTGCAAGACAGATGCATGGCTGAAAAATGAAATAAAAGACAAGATAGCAAATGTCTCTCCCTTCTCTGCCCAGACAAGGGTGAGAGGGGCTGCTGTGGGCTGGGCCAAGGAACCTGAGTGGGGAGGAGGTGGCCTTGGAAGAAAGACAATTCTTCAGACAACAATGGGTGGAAACAGAACCTGGATGTGGTGTCTCCTTTCCCTGAGGCTGGAACCTGAGACCCTGCATTTAACCTACAGCTCTGGAGGAGGGAGGGAGCGGGGTGGGGTGGGGGGAAGGGGAGACAGACTTTATGCCAGGCCAGCAGCTAGCAGAGAACGCTGCTCTGGGGGAATGAGAGTGGTCACACTGAGCCCACCCCAAGCCAGTTTGATTTGGCTCTAAGCCAGGCCTACATGGACCAGACTCCACAGGAGAGGCCACAGCAGCAACAGTACTTGTAGGAATAAGAAGAAGAGTAGCTGCTATATCCTGAGCACCTAGTGTGTGGCAGGATGGGCTGAGAGCTTCACACAAGCATTATAGCTCACTGGGTTAGTATCATTCCAGGTGATAAGTCACCACAATCAGGATTTGAACCCAAGTCTATCTGATCCCAGAGCCTATGGTCATTTGCAAAGTGAACCTGCCCTCAAGGGGCTCAGTCCAGTGGGGAGATGGACCCGGTACAGACAAAGATGGACCATGGGTCTTTTGGACTCAGAGGAGGGAGACGTCATCAGCCTGGGGGTGGGGTGGACAGGGACAGATTCCTGCCCACATCACTTGTACCTGGAAGTCATGGGCTATGAGTTCCGTGGGGCCAGGAATCTACCTGTCTGGTTCATCAATGGCCTGGCACCCAGCACAGGGCACAAGGAATATTGCCAAGTGAAAGAATGAACCCAACTTGAGTCTTGGGTCTTTAAATTCCCAAGACACTCTCTTTCCATTGCATTCTAAAGCTGTGCAGCACATTCCAATTTCCGCCCCCCCAAATCTGGAGGACTGTCCCTTTAAGTTCATCATCTTGCTGATTTAGGATGGTTTCCGACCTAGTGAGTGACGAAGTTCAGGATAATCCAGGTCATTCCTCAGCCCGCATCAGAGAAACCTTTCCATGGGTCCTAGATCTCTGGAGCTGATAGGATGCAGAACTCTACCACCCTGGCCAGCACCTGCCAGGTCAAGGCCAAGCTGTGAGCTGGCAATCTAGGTCACGGCTCTACATTCCCAGGGATCCTGAGGCCTCCTCCTCCCAAGAAAGGTCATCCTTTCCTCCTCCTGTGCCTAACACTTGCCACCTTACTTCTGTCAATGTTCCTATCATGGGCAGCAATTTCAGGTCTGTGTGTGTCTCCAGAACTATCCAGGAGCTCCCGTAGAACTAGGAAACACCCCTGCATTCTGTACTGCCCACAGTGCCATGTACAAAGCCTGGCACAAGGAGGTGCTTAGCAAACACAGAAGGTGCTCAGAAAACATTTGCCCTTGAATGGGGCTTGCTGGCTGGTGACATCTTGAGTGGCAGTGTTTGGCTTAGCTACTATCTGAGCCCCCCAGAGTGTTTGGAGGCTGACATGGCGTGGAATCTTAAATGCTGTGTGGATTCCCTTGGCCCAGTCTCTGGGCCACCAATGTTCAGGGCACCTCAGAAATAGAAGGCACAACTTTCAGCTGTTGTGGCCACGGGAAGGGAATCACGCTGGTGCTGTCTCAGGCTGGAGAAAGGCCCTTTGTTCCCAGAAGCCTCCTGCAGTCCCTACAGTGCCATCCCCAAGAATGCCAGGCCTTGCCCTGGCTCCTGGAACTAACAATCTAAGACTCACTATGATAAGCCGCCATGCTGGTCACCCTCTTACCCTGGACTGGTTCTGTGCCAAGTTCTGTGCTTCATCAGCCTCTCAATCACCCCAAGAACCCGTACTGTGACTGTCACCCTCACTTTACAGAAGAGTAAGCTGAGGTGTGGAGAGGTGAACTAGCCCACCTGAGCTCACCCACCTGCAGCCCAGGCAGCCATTTGAGGCCCATTTATTGTCTACTGTGTGCCAGGTCCCATGCCAGGTGTAGGGAGACCTCCATGAAGAAGACAAGACCGGGCCTGTCCACTCTGCTCCTGCTCTGAGCTGCTCTGAGAGCAACGGTCAAGCTATCCCTGGAGTTCTTGGGGCAACAGAGGGAGAGGGAGCCATGCTTGAGGCTGCCTCCACCACCAACCGGTGTGTGGAGAGGCAGGGCCTGGGGCATGGAGCCCAGCTCTGCCACTGATGTCAGCCTCCCTGACCTGAGTCTGACTCTTAGAGAGACGGCATGGATAAAGTCACAGTCATCTGGTGCTGCAGAATGAACCACCCCATTCTCCACATTTTAGGGTTTCTCGTGATTCTGTGGGTTGGCTGGGCTCAGCTGGGCAGTTCTTCTGCATCCAGCTGGGAGGGCAGTTGGTGCTGACTGTTGTCTGGAGCACCTTGGGTCTCCCTGTGGCCTCGTGTTCTCCAGGATCTCTCTCCACGCACTCTCTCCAGCACGGTAGCTTCGACTTCTGTACCTAGTCATTCACTTCTGAGAGGGCCTGGCTCTTATCTCAACCACTAAGCTATATGACCACTTACTAGCTGAATTACTTTGGTCAAATCCGCTCTGAGCCTCAGTTCTCTCATCTGCAAAATGGGGATTAAATTATACAGTATGTGTAAAGTGTGGCGCCAATGCCCAGCACATGGTCAGCACTCAATAAATAAACGTTTTTGTTGCTGTCAATCTAGAAGGATGGTCAGAGCTGCAGACCCCCTCTGAGATTCAGCCTCAGCTAATCTCCCTGGCCTCAGGACAGGGTGCAGTGTGGGAGCTCAAGCCCCGAGCTAAATATCAGGAGACTTGAGTTCCAATCCTGCCTCCACCCCCAACCAGCTATGTGTCCCGCAACACCTCTCACACCCTCCACCTCCCCATGGACAAAAGAAGCACATCTTGGCCATGTTGCTGTGAGCCTCGGTTATTAGCGAAAAGCACTCTGAGAAGTACCGAATTCTACCCAGGTGTGCTCTCCGGGTTCTGAGAGGGCATGCACAGGCCCGGGAGCTCCACAGCCCCCACACCTCCCCTGTGGTCCTGCTGCACTCCATACACATCAGTACACATCAACCCAACTGGTGGAAAGGAAGTAACAGCAAAAAGTGAGAAGACAATGAGAAATAACACTTTTTCTGGTAAAAGAGAAATGGGACATCAACAGACCAAGGCAGAAGAGGTGGTCAGAGAGTGATGGAGGGAGAGGGAGAGGCGGTGGAGGGCCAGGGAGGGGTGAGGGTCAGCCCCCGACAGTCTGGTAGAAAGTCCCCACAAGGAAAAGCAAAACAAAACAAAATAAGTCATGCCTCTAATTTCTGCAGTGTTGTGTCGCTTACAAAATCCACCTGTGTGATCTCATTCGGTTCTTTCCACAGCCCCGGGAGGGAGGTATGGTGGTCACCCTCATTTCATCCACGAGGGAGCCGAGGCACCGTGGCAGGAGTGGCCTGCAGTCCCTAAGCTAGATCGTGGCAGAGCCAGGGCGGGACCTCTTAGCTGTCAGAGGAGCTAAGAGAAGTGACAGAGGGTGTGTCCTTCAGAAGTCGACGAGAGGGGTCCTTGCGTGTCCTGCTCACCGCTGTTCCTAGAGTTAGGAGGTATTCGCTGCGGGCGGGAAGGTGGCAGCGGCCCAGGTGGGGCTGGAAATGCTGCACGGGCCACAGCCGGGGGACTCTGGGTCCGGCAGGTGCTTCGCGGGGCCGCGTTGCAAAGCCCTGCGTGTTCCTCGTCGAGGCAGGTGCGGGAGGGAGAGGAAGCTGGCGCCTGACTTCCGTGGGAGGGGCCTGACTTCCGTGGGAGGGGCCTGCCCTCAGACCCGGATGCAGGCGCGCGCGCAGGCCCCTGGCCGCTCCCCAGCCCACTCCCGGGCCCCTAGAGACGCCGTGGAATCGGTCTCAAATGCAGCCTGGGCCGAGGGCGTGTTAAAAGCTTCTGGAAGGGATTCTAGGGTGAGGGCAGGATGGAGGACCACTGAGAGAGGGACAGAGACCGAGACCCGGAGCGAAACTGATAAAGGTCGGAATGGAGGCGGTGAGGAGCAGAAAGCAGGGCAGCCAGCAGAAGAGAACAGAGAAGGGGAGGGGGGCATGGGAGGTAGAGAAGTGAGGGACGGGAGTGAGCAAGGAGGGGAGTCAGAGGCACGAGCTGGAGGACTCCCTCAGGACTAGCCTCCTCTTCGCCCACCAAAGCCCCTGGGACCGCCTTCGTCCCTGGCGTCCTCAGTCACTGACCCCCCACCCTAGCGACGCTGGAGCATCTGCTCCTCCTGTCCCCTCGTCCTGGGGCTCCTTCCCGGAAACACTGAATGTGGTATATTCCCGAAAGGGCCCCCCCCCCCCCCCCCCCCCGCTGTCCATCCAGGCCTTTCCTGCGGAGTCTCCTGTGCAGGCAGCCCACCCAGACCCCCCTACGCTCTGTTCGGTGCATCGGCCCATGGCGACCAGCTCCGTATTCCTGTCATGAACCCCCTCCCCCTGGCCCAGTAAACTGCACCCCAATCACTAGGCAAGTCAGTGCCTGGTGGCGAGCAGGCAGAAGTCCCAAGCAGGTTCCTTCTCTGGGTCCCTTTTCCTCTAAATGAGTTCTGCTGATCCTTTATGTTCAGTTCATTAATGTCACTGCTCAGCACCCCTTCCTGTCATGGCGCCACTGCCACAGTGACCTCCTTTATCTCCTAATCGTCCTCTCCTTCCAAAGTCAAGACCCCACCCGCACACCCTCAGGTGGAGCAAACACCCACCCCCTTCATCCCACAGAAACGGAAATCTCGAAATCTCAGAGGCTCCCCAGGCCTCTCCCTTCGGCACTGTGGCTGGTGAGTTGGGCCTTCACGAGCTAGCTTATTTCCCTGCAGCTCAATTAAAAGCAACTTCATTAAGAAAACCACACACTCGGCAGAGCTGGAGGCATGCAGCTGGAGATCTTACAGCAGGAGCAAAAGCCACTTAATGAGGCCTGCAGGCCAGGGTGGGCTGCCTGCTCATCCTGCCCTTCTGGCAGGTCCACGGCCTCCAAAGTCCTCCCCAGGCCCCACTCAGAACCCTCTCCCTCCCCGGCCTCCACCCCTTCTCCGTCCACTGCTTCTTCCTCTCTCACCTGCCCACTCCAGCTGAATCCTCCCCGGGACTGAAGAGAATAACAGGAGGCCTTTTTCCTGAGACAGGCCCTGCCCACACTGTGCAGTGACCTGCCAAGCTGGTTTGGCGCCCCCCAAACCCCTGGGCCCCCAGTATGGGAGAAGGAAGCTTTAGAATGGCTTGCAGGGCCAGCTCTCAGAGGATCCCCAGGGCCTGCTCGGCCACCAACAACAAAGTTCTCTGAATCATGTTCCTTCTGTGTGGCCTGGCTTCCCTGTGTATGAAACAGAGAACACGGGAGCAGCCTCTTGGGTTGGAATAGAGGCTAAATAGTGCATCTAAACCACTCAGCCCCCTGCATAATGAAAAGTTCTCTACAAATGGCAGCCATTATTCAGATTATTATCGTTATTGTTTATTTCTAGCCTACTGAGCAGCCTGGATTGGAAGGGGTATAAAAATGAAACAAATTTAGAAGTCACTGCCTTCCAGCTGTTCTGTCAAAATCCCCGTCGATACCATCTCTTAGCGGCATCGTGAGCAGACCTCAGAGCTTTCTGGTAATCTTCAAGTCCAGTCCAGGAAGGCTTGCTGTTCCAGTCCAGCATCTCCTTTGAGCCTGGGTCTGGTCTTCTCGTTTCTGTCAGCCTTGTGGCTCCAGACACGGAGTGGGACAAGGACACCTGCTCTGGCCCTCAGGATCCTCTAGCTGCTCCAGCCCAGGGTTGGGGACATGGTCTGATTCTGGGGGCACTGCCATGGGTGTAGCCCCTCCTTGTGGTGTGACAGCTTCTCTGGCAAGCTCCAACCAGCTCTGGAAGCTGTCAGCACGGCCGGCCTGCAAACGCTAGCTGTCTCAGAGAGCGCCGTGCGGGTGGGTCCTGTGGGGAACCTGAGAGGGCCTCACCACACCATACGGATTCCCAACCTAGGACTCCTGACTCCACCCCACCTCAGCTCCTGCCGCTGGGGGCATAGCCCCGCAGCCTCACCCAAGCTGAGGACCCCTCCCCTGGAGGGCAGGCTTGGGTGGAAGGTCAGCAGGCTTGCTGAGCCTGGCTCCCCTTCACAGCACCCCCTCGGCCCCACAGAGCAGAAACCACATACTTGACACACCTAGCGGTGGCATGTCAAACTAGTTATGCCCACCGCCTTGCCCAAGGTGGCCCACGGGTCTCCTTAGAGCCTTGGGGGACGGACCAGTCAGTCCACTGCCCTGGCAGATGTTATTGGGAACTTGCATGTTAGGCTCCCCTTCCTACAGGTGCCTCAACCTTTCTGAGCAACTGTCCTAGGAAGGGGCCACAAAAACGCTGGGCCTAGGATATTACTGTTGCCATCTTTCCCTTCCCCAGTCTTCTTTACACCCCAGGAAGAAGGAGCGCTGGGGTGTGGTTGGGGGGGGGTAGCAGGCCTTTGAGGAAGCCCTGAGGCAGGCACCTGGTTCTGCCTGTTGGCAGCTCTCTTTAGAGAATGGGTTACTTAGTACCTCTAGCCTCTATTTTGGGCCCTCCTTGACATTTCTAGGGCATCAGGAAAAATCCCACTCAATTTCCTGCTCATCATGATTATCAATTTAATAATGAAGCCAAAATCAGGTCATGATCTCAGGGTCCTGGGATCGAGTCCCGCGTCGGGCTCCTTGCTCAGCGGGGAGCCTGCTTCTCCCTCTGCTCCTCCCCCTGCTCGTTCTCTTTCTCTCTCTGATAAATAAATAAATAAAATCTTAAAAAAAAAATAATGAAACCAAGATAGAAATGGTGAGGGTAAATTTAGAAACAGCGTGCTGGAAACAGGCCGCCCGTCCTCTGTGGGACTGACCCTAATAACACTAAACAGCTAAAGTCTGTTCCCAAAGTTAACATTGCCAGTGTGAGGAGTGATTTGACCTGAATGGGGGGCTCAGGACCTCCCACTCAAGGCAGAGCTTGGACCAGCCAAAATGCTTCTGTCAGGAGAGAGCTGGAAGCTTACAGTTCCACTCAGCACACAGCAAAAACCAAGCCCATGCCCACAATCCTTGCTGTTACCCTGGAGCCCACTCCATCCTGGCTGCACCACCCACTCTTGAGTGCACCCCAGGAATTGGTCTGAGACTCAGAAGTCCTGGTTAGCCCTAGGTTCTTGCACTCACCATATGACCTTGGGTAGGTCACTGGACCTCTCTGAGTGCCATCTTTGAAAGAGGAATGGGTCACAATATCCATGTTACAAGGGGGTGCTTGGAATTATATGAGATTCTAGGTGTGAACTTTATCCCTGTGGGGCACTGGGTCCATGTGGAGGGCCACCTTACCAGGGATCTGCCTCCTACTCGTCATACCCTTTCATTTCCATCTAAGGCCACAGCTGTCTCTCTCTCCCTAGACCTTCCGGTGGCCAGTGGCCAGCAGCATCGACAGCAATGAGATACTTGAGATTCAGATCTTCAACTATAGCAAAGTCTTCAGCAACAAGTAAGTGTGGGGTGGGAGAGGTGGGGCCTGAAGGGACTGGGGGCCTGCCCTCCTCCTTGGGCTACCCTGTCTTTTGGGCTTAAAAGGGGACTCACACCCCCAGCCTACTCTGGACTGACTGTTGAAGAACCCCCTCCTTGCTCTCTCATATTGTCCTTAGAGTCCCTCATCGCTTCTCGGCCTTTTGGCTAAGATCAAGTGTCCTTAGAGTCCCTCAGCCCTCCCAAACATTGTCAGCCAAGAACACCCTACTCTCCCATTCACTCCTTCTGTCCCCAGCCCCATCTCAGCTTCCCATCCCCTTCTTTAAGTCTCCCGCTTTATACCATCCTGGGTGACAGTTGCCCAGCAGAGGAATTAACAGAATGGCTGATAATGTACTCCAATAGACCATCTGTAGCCTTGAGGGCAAACTTGCCACACCTGGGAAGACTGAGAAGCTCTGAGGCAGTTGGGTGCAGTGGTTTGGGAATCAGAAAAGCCTGATCTCAGATTTCAAGCTCAGTCATCTACTGTGTGACCCTGAGATGGTTACATAATCTCTCTGAGTTCAAAGTACTCACCTGTAGAAAGTGTAGGTATTTACCTCAAAGGAAGCTGTGAGAATTAAATGAGATAGATATTCATTCATTCGTTCACTCATTCATTCTTCCAAATGTTTACTAAGTGCCTACTGTGTGTCAGGCACTGAACTAGGTGCTGAGGATAGCAAGTGCCTACCCTCATGGGGCTTACATTCTTCAATGAAGCACACCTACCACATGAGCACTGTCACTACTAAGCATTCAGTAAAAGTAGTTCCCATCCATCTCTCGGGCAACAAACAGAATTCAGGATGATTTGAACAGTCTGGAATGGTGGCTAAATATAATAAATGTAAAGTCTCATTTGGAGATTCAAAACCAACTGCTTTTATACCAGCTAGAGGGGGTCATGGCTGAATAGCAACATGTCCAGAAAAGCATGGGGATATTACTGGATGAGAGTGCAATATTACTCAACAGTGCAGTATTACTCAACAGGACTACAAACAAAAGAAACCTGACTTAATCCCAGCTCATATTAATAGAAGTAGAACAATCAGAGCAGGAGAGGTGAAGGATGAGGTTCCACTCTCCTCATGCTGGTTGAAGAGAATACCAGTAGGCAGCTCCTTGGGGTGCCAGGAGAAGAGACCTTAAGTCTGACAAGAGGATGAGAGCCTCAAGGAGAAAATCACAGAGGACATGTCCATCCATCCATATATCTATCCTTCCATCCATCCATCCTTCCATCCATTCATTTTTTCCATCCATCCATCCATCCATCCTTCCATCCTTCCATCCCTTCATCTTTCCATCCATCTATCCATCCTTCCATCTATCCTTCCATCCATTCATCTTTCCATCCATCCATCCATCCATCCATCCATCCATCCATCCATCCATCCTTCCTTCCTTCCTTCCTTCCTTCCGTCCATCCTTCTGTCCTTCCTTCCATTAATCTTTCCATTCATCCTTCCTTTCATCCATCCTTCCATCCATCCTTCTGTCCATTCATCCATCTATCCATCCATCCATCCATCCATCCATCCATCCATCCAACCACTCATCAAACATTCACGGAGCAAATATTCTCTACCAGGCAGACACTGTGCTAGTCACGGAAGGTACTGAAATGAGAGATTAAGTCACCATGCCTTTCCCCCAAGAAGGTTTTATGCCATTTGGAAGAGGAAAGAGAGATGTGTGCCCAGGCACAGGACCAGGACCAGGCTGCATTGCTGGGAGATAGCAGACAGCTGAAAGATAACCAGAACTCTCCAACCAATGAGTTGTTAGGAAGTAGTGAGGTCCCCATCATGGGGAGAGGCTGAGTAGGGAGTGGACCACAATGTTGTGAAGGGGATTTCTGTATGGGGATTTTTGAATTGGGCTGAACCACACAGGCTTCAAGGATTCTGTGGTTTTTATTGAGAACCCACAACATCTCAGCTGAGCATGGGGTGTGGGCATTTTAGGCCTGCTGGCAGGGCCACAGGGGAAGATGTTCAGGACAGAGGGGCCACCCTTTGGCCTCTTGGGGTATCACAACATTCAGGCAGCTACTATAGTATCCACAAGAGAGGTTAGTGGGACACCCTACCAGGTGCCCCCAAGATGAAGCAAAACCTTCTTCCCTAGGGTGAGAGATCGGGTGACCTGTGAGGATAAGAAAAACAGGAGCAGAAGGGACACAGACCGAAGTGGGTGTGGAAAGGAAGAATTGGAAGCTGAGGGTCAGGAGAGGCATCCAGGCACCCCAGCAGGGACCACATGCTGTCAGAGCTTCCAGGAGCCTCAGAGCCTAGCCAGTGCAACCTTCACTGCACAGATGGGGAAGCTGAGTCTCAGAGAGGTGACTGAGGCCACTGGACAGCGGCAGGGCTGGGGCTAGGATGCCTGTCTTCCTTCTCCCATTCCTAATCCTGGACTTCCCAGAAAACCAGGGCATGTGAGCAATGATTGTGGACAACACTGACATGATTGAAATTAGTACGTTCTTTACAGTGAAAGGCGCTAGACAGTCACTGAAATGCTGGAAACCCTTGGAAACATAAAAACTCTTGCTATAAACAAATCAGAAGTATTTGTTAAATTGGGAATTGAATACCATCCCAGTGAATACACTGAAACTTTAGGCTTCAGTTAGTTGTTCTGAAATGCCAACAAGCGAGAGACAGAGCAGGGGAGTTCCTAACCTAATTGTCCCCTTCTTACTCTCTCTCCACCCTCCCTTCTCCACCCAAGAGGAGGCAGGAAACCCCTCCAGGAGAGGTCTGGCCTGATGGGAAAGGGTCCTCTCATTTTCTTGGAAAAGGAGTGGCCATCCCATAAAGAACACAAGGCCCATCCTGACACAGGCCAGCTTGGGGGTTGGAGTGGGAGGGCAGGGTGCTTGGAGTCAGTGGGGCTCAGGTCTCCCCACCCTGGAGGCCCTGGGCTCCTTCTCATGAGGCAGCTGAGATGAGGGGGGCCTCTGGGGTTTGAACTGGGCTTAGCAGCCAGCAAAGCCACTTCTGCCACTGGGGACAGTGCCTGGCCCCTAGCAGGCCCCTGATTACTTTGTGGAATGAGTGAATGAATAAATGCCCCATGGGGTCAGGAGTCAGAGGGTGTGTGGGGTGGAAGGGTCTGGAAGCAGAAATCCAAATGATCCTTCTTCTCTGAAAAGTTCAGGGCACTCCGAGGTGAGAGCCAAGTCACATGATTGATGCATTTGGGAAAACTGAGGTAAAGGAAGCTGGTATGAGAAATAGTTTATGGGCCTGATCTCATTACCCCCATCTCAGAGAAAGAGACTTGTTCTAGTAGCAGAGGGTGGCTTGGGAACTGGCCCCTTCCCCAGTGGTGGTAGGGGCTGCCAGTGGGGAGCAATTCCTGATCAGTCACCAGGAGACCCCAAGTCTGCCCAGCCTGCCTTGAACGAGGTCCTCCTTCAGGAACCTCCTGTGAGGACAAGGTATCAGATCCAGAGGACCTTGTGTGTTCCCCTTTCCCTGTGCAGAACCATTGATGGGGAACAGTCTGCTACAAGCTCCAGTCTCCTGGGACTTCTGAATAATTCAGGAGCCAGGAGAGCAGTGGAGGCCTGGCCAGGCCCTGGGCACTTGACATGGGCTACCAGGGGAAAGCCATGAATCATTGACAGGTCCTGGTGCCTGGTTGCCGCTCTCTTGTGGTCCGTCTCTGGGCCCATCCATGCCTGAGGCCCCCTCCCTGCTGCCCTGCCCAGCCCACCTGGCCACTCTGTGGGGGCCAGCCCAGCCTCCTGGGTGGCTGTGGGCCCCGTAGGGGCTGCCCTTTTTGTGATGGGTAACTTCAATGGGCCACATGAGGGAGGCCACAGAGGACAGAGAGTTAGGTTCCAGCTCCTTCACCTAACTTGGGGAAACAGGCCCAGCAAGGGTCCTTGCCCAGGATCACACAGCAAGGGCAGGGCAGAGCTGGTCTTCAACTCAGACCTTCTGACCCCCAGGCCAGTGTTCCTTCCCAGAGGATGAACGGCCTCACACCTCCACTTTCCAGAGAAAGGACCCTGCTGTCCCAGGGCTCATGAGCCCACCCTGCCTGGTCACCCCGGGCGCCCATCCTCCCAGGCAGCTCATCCGTGCTGACCCACCCAGAGGATGGCATTTAGTCTGCGTGTGGACAAGGCTCAGACCAGGGCATGCGGGGTGGGGAATTTGCCAGGAGGCGGACCACAGAGTAAGTGTGGCTAAAGCAGCGAGAGCCCCTGTGGAGTACTGAGTTGCCCGTCACAGAGTGTCTAGCAGGGGGTGGAGAGTAGGAGTCAGGGAGGATGCTGAAGGGACTCTTGCTTAACAAAATGCTGGGCAAGCCTTCCTCTGGGGCCCCCAAGTCTAAGGTCTGAGACTTACCTCAGTGAGCACTGGCGGGGGGAATGGCTCCATCCTGCTCCCTGGGGGTCTCTTGTCACATTGCAGCATCTCTGCTGATCCTTGCCCTGCTGTGCGAGGGGCAGTGTCCAGGAAAGATGGCCCGAGTGCCCCCACTCCACGGGTGCTCAGTGGGTCCTACTAGGACTCAAAGGGCCCGTTGGCAAAGGGAAGTAGTGGACAGGGATTCTCGAAGTGTGCTCCCCGGCCAGCATCGTCAGTGTTACCTGGAAACTTGTCAGAAACACCTATTCTCAGGGCCGTCCTGCCTGCTGCATCAGACTCCGGGGCGGCGGGTGGGGCCAGGGGTGACCTGGAGCTGGCTCTTACCCGCTCCCAAGAGCAGATGGTGCACATCTCTGGGAGTTCGGGGACCGCACGTTGGAAGCTTGAAATTGGCCTTGGCGCAAGTATTGGCGCCATAGAGATCGTCAGGAGCTCCAAGTCAGGACTGTCCTTCTCTCCCAGCCGGGGGTCAAACAGTTGCCAGCACAACCGTGGACGCGGAGGGCCCCAGCCATTTATGTTTTCACAAGCCCTCCAGAAGATTCTGTTTATTCTGAAGTTCGAAAACCACTGATTGAAAATCAAAAGAGGTGAAGCTGTCAAAAGACCCGTGTTTTTTCATAATTATAGTCTGTTGTTAGAACGTCTACACAGTACGAGGGCTGCAAACCCACCCACCTCCTCATGTCATAAAGACAAAGCTGAGACTGAGGGGCAGCTGCTCCAGGTCCCCTGGCCCCTTGCCGGGACTTCTCCTCCCTGGGCACGGCCCAAGCCGGGGAGAGGCCAGGACGCCGCCAGGGAGGCCTCCGCTGGGCTGGGTCTCAGAAGCCCCTGGAAGCCTGGTCAGGCTTTCCAGTGGAGGAGTGGTATGAAGAGTTTTGCCCTTGGGGAGGCAGGACAGCGGGTGGACAGGGCTCTGAGCCTCGGAGGGAAGCATTTCATGTTTGTCCACCAGGGCTGCTCCAGCCACTTGCTCCCCCCACACAGATGGGAGCCTTTTTTTTTAAACAGTATCCACTCTGTGCGCTCCTCAGGAGAGTGCAGACATCCGACATGTCCATTAAAGTCACAATTTGCCCCCTGCCTCACTCGCTTGGATGTGCCGTCTGTTAGCTGCGTCCCTTCCTACTTTCTCGGACTCACCTTCCTCCTCTGTAAATCAAGGGCAGCAGCGGGTGACCCCAAGGCCCCTCCAGCTCTCACACACTTTGGGCGCTCCCCTCAGCCTTTGCCGCTTAAAACGGTTGAACGTTTTAATCTACCCCATGTGGAATCACCATGTGAGAACGTCTCTCAGTTCCCAGTTCTCTCCCAGAGCAATGACCTTCAAACCATAGGGTGAAATGGGGTTCAAGTCAACTCAATCAGCATTTATTAGGCACCCACTGTTGTTCACTAATTCAGCCAGCAGATGTTGAGAGCTCCTGTGTGCTGGAAATAGCAAACAGAGGCTGGAAGTAGGAAACAGAGCCCTCCACCCCCCAAGCCCCCACCCCCGCTCTGGAGAGGCTCACAGCAGAGCCACACCCCTCCATACCCACCAGACCGCTTCTGGAGTGCTGGCTATGTGCTAGATGCTCAGAGGCTCTCAGCCCTCTAAACAACCCAGAGAAGCAGGATTATTGGCTCATCTTAGGAGAAGCAGGACTGAGAGAGCCTAGCCCGTCAGGGAAGCAGCTAACGTGCTGGAGTCAGAGCTGGGCTTCAGGTCGCAGGACTGTGCTCTTGGTAGCACCTGTGCTCCCCTCCTCTGCTGTCAGGTGGGAATGTGGGGATCCCACAACCAGATGGGCCCTTGCCCTCAATGGGCTTGCGGAATGCAGATGTGAGTATTGCGGACTAATCTGGGGACCAGTGAGCCAGTGGTGGGTAGAGACCTTGGTTAGGGAGGTAGAAGGGGGCAGAAGCTGCTTGTGTGTCCACGAACCTCCGGTCCTTTCCCAACAACCTCCCCACTGGGCATCTGGGCAGGGGCTCAGCTGAAGCCCAACTCCACATGCTCAAGGAACACAAGCCAGGGGGTACCCAGCCCCCATCTGGGGACATCCCCCAAGGGTGTTCACTGCCCATGAGCTCTCCCAGGGAAGTGGGTCTCACACGTACAACCACTCACACTCATTGGGGGCCACGTGCCCTCCTGGACATGCTGCCCTGGCCAGGACCAGCCCCTGCTCTGGGGCCACCTTCTCCAAGCTTAGCCTGGAGCCTAAGCACACCTTCCGTCTCTCCAGCCCACTGCCCAGCCAGTCACAGCCCCTTGGGATGTCAGTTTCTCACTCTGGCCTCTTCGTGTGGAACTGCCATGCCCCCTCTGCCATCCACAGGCTCATCGGGACCTTCTGCATGGTGCTGCAGAAGGTGGTGGAGGAGAACCACGTGGAGGTGACTGACACACTGATGGATGACAACAATGCTATCATCAAGGTGGGTCTGCCCCAGAGAGTCCCTGGACTTGCCCTTTATGGGGTCCCGCAGGGGCCTGTTTCACCTGCCGCCTCCCACTCATAAGGTGGTCTGGGGGATGCTCCTAGTGGGTGGCGAGGTGAGGCAGGAGGAGGAGACTCAGGTCAGACTGCCGGAGCCCCTCAGCCTGGGGCCCATGGCTGGAGCACTGGGGGCACAGTAGGGTCTGCTGTCCCAAGGGGAAGGGACAGCATCTGAAGGCCAGGCTGAGCCCTGCTGGCCACTCCAGGCCATGATCTTCATTCTGCACGCCTGCCCTGGAGCCTCTTTAAGACTAGCCACTCGGTGAGGGCAGGTACCTCGTTTTCTATCCCTGTTGTCGCGTCCCATCCCAGCACTTCCAGTGTAAGCACACACATGCTAATGATGCACGGTCTGTAGGCACTCAGTACCTGTTCTAACAAAGCAAGGAAATGAGCTAACCTGGAGGCTCTGACCTGAGGCTCTGCTCTGCTGCATTTGTCCCCTTCAGCTCATTCATGTCCACTCACGGGCAGTTAGGCTGTGCTGACGAACACAGCCCCTGCATCCGAACCTTAGGCCACTAACTGTGTGACTTGAGCAGGTTACCTATCATCAGCAAAGTGAGCAACATTATATCTGCTTCACAGGAATTGTTCTGAAGATTAAATGAGAATACACAGACAGTACTTAGAATAGTTAGGCACCTAAGGAGTGCTCCATAAATACATAAAATAATATTGGTAACTCCTATTTCCTGACCTCAGTTTACCTGTGTGTGTAAAATGGGGTTATGCCATGGTTCTCTCACCTGCATCCTGCATAATATATGGCCTGATGTGGTAAGCCAGCAGGATAGCCTCAGAGGGCAGGGCTGCAGCCAGGGGGAGCCAGAATGGAAGGAATCCCCTCTGAAGAGTGCCAAGGGTGGAGAAAAATTCCCACAGTGCCTTGGTGTCTCAAGATGCTTTCTTGCAGAGAACAGGAGGGCATTCGGGACTTCACAGCATGGCCCCAGCCAGGCTATTCCCTCCATGGGCTGGTGTGAGCAGGGGGGCTTCTTGAAGTCAGGAGGGCTCGGCCACCCCAGCAAGGGGAGAGGGGATGCAGAACAAGCTCTGGACACCAGTGGGAGGAAGTGAGATGAGAAAGGAGGAAGGAGGCAGGGACGAGTAGGCAGCACAATCCATGCTCTGTATTTCTAGAATCAGGCTGAGGAAAGAACTTACAGATGATCTAGCCCATCTCCCACCTACCACTGCTACCCATTTAGTGGATGGGAACCCTGACGTCCTGGATGGGGAATGAATTTTGTCAAGGTCAGATAGCTGGTCAACAACAGAGCCAATACTGGGACCCAGGACTTCCAACGCCAGGCCACCATTTTCCCACCACACCATCCCTGGTCACATCAAAAGGGCCACATTGGTTCGGTGCGAAGGACATGAGGCTTGGAGTCAGCCCGGCTGGGCTCAGATCCCAGCACTAGCACATCCTAGCTATGTGACTTCAAGCAAGTAATTTACCCTCTCGTACGTTGGGTGGGGTAAGTTGAAGTGTTGAGAAGATCAAATGAGTTTATAGTAAAGCATCTTAACACGACATCTAGCACTGTGAGGGTTCAGAAAATATGTGTACCTTTTCCTTCCCTGGGGACATCGAAGCCTGGGCATTTGGAAGCCTGTGTCGAACGAAGGCTGCCTATGTGGGTGGCAGGAGCAAGTCAACCCCCAACCTGTGAGGAAAAGCAGGTATATCTGGGAGACAGCCTGACACCCATGCAGGCTGAGGAAGGGACTAGAATGAGTCTTCCCTGTGTACCGGGGAGACACTAGAGCTGAAAGGAGGTAAGTGGCCCAAGGACTCAGAGCAAGAAGCCCAACCAGGATTCTCAAGTGTGCAGCCTGGGCCCAGGTTTAGGGCTCCACTTTCTCCCAGAGAAAAGCCCAGGCTGACCCCCTAGTCCCTCCTCCAGAGTAGGAGAGCAGGTGTCAGATGAGCAGGAAGAAGTGCCGGCCCCAGGTCTCTGGAGGTGCCCAGGCCTCTTCTCCTAAAGGCTCAGCTCCTATCACATCTCCAGCCCCGGAGTGAGGGGAGGTCAGCCCTGCTTCTGAGGACAAGGCACTGGGACCACTGAATGATCTTCTTGATTAAGTATGTGGTGGACTCAGAGAGCCCACTGCAGTCTAGACTCAACTGTCCAGGGTGCGCCCCCCACCTTGGGCACCAGGGAGGAGCAGAGTCAAGTGCAACAGGACCAGGAGCCAGAACCCATTAAGTTGACTGAATCTGTATGTCTCGATCTTTCTGAGCCTCGGTTTCCTTATCTGCCAAATGGAGGTGTGGGGAGGATAACACCCAGCTTGTCTTCCTCCAGCCAGTGAAGGAAGCGAAAGCACTTTGTAACCATCACAAAGTGGTGGCCTGTGCATGTTATTGCTATCGCATTCCCCTGCTCACCACCCACCCCTCTCCCTCCAGACCAGCCTGTGTGTGGAGGTCCGGTATCAGGCCACAGATGGCACGGTGGGCTCCTGGGATGATGGAGACTTCCTAGGGGACGAGTCCCTTCATGAGGAAGAGAAGGACAGCCAGGAGACAGATGGGCTGCTCCCGGGCTCCCGCCCCAACTCCCGGACACCAGGCGAGAAGAGCTTCCGGAGGTAACAGGCCGGGGCCTCTGGCTGCCCACCACCCCCAAAGACACAGGGAGGATGCCTGGGGCTTGGTCCCCCTTGAAGGCCCTTCTTGGCCTGACTGGGCTCAGAGTCCAGGGCTGAGTTGCTGGAGAGACATAAAAGAGGCAGGAAGGTGTTTCTACAGTGCACCACACACCTGTCCCCCAACCCCAGGGCTCACCCAGGGGGCAGGGTATCAGGGATCAGGCTGAGGGGCCAGGCCTCCTACTACCCTGAGGGAGTTCTAGGAGGGTGAGCTCTAACTTGAGGGGAAGAGGCTAGGCCCCCTGCCTCCTAAGAGAACAGGTGAGGCAGACAGGAGGGGGCCCTAACCTCTCTGGTCCAAGACCCAGCAGTGTCAGACCAGCCCCTGGTGGCCTGCCATCCACCCTGGCCCCATGGAGGTCCAAGAGAGGGTGGGAGGCCTTTTCCTGCTAGGGTGAAGCCAAAGGTCTTGGTCAGGACACAGCCTCTCTTCTGTTGAGAAGAATGCATCCTGACATCCTGGCCCCCTCAGTGTCTAGGACTCACACCTGCAAATGTCCTGCCACACA
Organism: Mirounga angustirostris; assembly: GCF_029215605.1. Lineage (NCBI taxonomy): Eukaryota > Metazoa > Chordata > Mammalia > Carnivora > Phocidae > Mirounga > Mirounga angustirostris. Next base: position 20,886,399 of record NW_026991718.1, on the reverse strand, counting down.
CAGGTGTCAGCATGCTGTGTCCAGGCCTGCACATTCTGAAAGCATGATTTTTCAAAAAGGAAATGCAATTGTATTACTCTTAGGACTCGGAGAGACAGACTCTAAGTTAGTAAAATGTTGGCTATAGATTCCTAGTTCACTGGGAATAATGTGTAAAATGCAGGTAAGTCAATGGTGCATCTAAAGTTTTAGGGGAGGGACTCCCTCCCAGTGACTGCCTCCCTCCAATCTCCTGCCTTCCCTTTCCAAAAAAGTGTATTCAGTCCCTGCTCTGAAAAAGCACAGATTCTAAATCAGTGCAATTGAATTGAGAATTGATGTATTTTTATGAGACATAAATGCTTTTCTTCTTTGTACTTGAACTATTCTCCTCCAGCAACACACACGCACAAACACACACACATACAATATACAAGCTTAAGATCCTGGGAGCCAGGTGGGGAGTAATAGTAACAAGGTCAAAGGAACCGTGCATGTGGCAAATACACCAGACCTTTGACTCCAGGCCAGCCGGGGGATGGGGTGGCATCGCCTAGGCCAGCGGGGAGCCTGTCTTCCTTAGACTCTGGCCAGCCCGATGGAAAGGGTGTGCAGTTTGGTCTCAGGAGCCCCAGGTCTGAGTCCCGGCTCTGCCTCTTACCAGTCTTGTGACCCTTGGCCAGTCACATACCCACTTCACTGCCTCTCCTAACCTGTAAAATGGGGCCCGGGGGCAATGAGAACCACCCCCACCCTGTTGTTAGGAGAGCCAGCAGCACTGTGGAGGGGCAGGTTGTAACTGGGGTGCCGAGTGCTGCCCCATGTCAGGGCTGCTGACAAACAGGTTCTTGGCAGCTGAACAGTGCAAAGGGGCAGGATCCGGCTGGAAATGGTGACAAGAGGAGCAGGGACCCAGTGGAGAGCCAGGGGACACACACAAAGGGCACCATCTGGTCCCAATCCTCTGTCCCCACATAGGAAAGAGCTTGGCTTGGCTGGGGCTTGAAGAAAGGGCACAAGATTGAAGCCACGTGAGGGCCAGCAAGTGCAGGGAAGGAGCACTGGCCCGGAATCAGGGAAGCTAAGTTCTGTTAAGTCCCATCCTGGCTGCCACTAACTGGCAAAGTGACTTTGAAGGAGTGACCTACCCCTCTGGGCCAGTTACAGGAATGGGTTGAACATCCTGGCTCCACTCTAACTGTGACATCCTGAGGGACCCAGGGACACTCTGGATCTCATGGGTAGCACCCACATGAAACGGCTCTCTGGGAGCTCTTGACAGCCGAGGGCTGCCCTCTTTGGCTTCTGTAGCTCGGGGATGCTGAGGCAGTTCCTCTCTCAGTCCTAGGACAGCGGGCCAGGAGGCTGCCGGAAGGGGCAGGGGTGGATGCAGAGAGCAAAATGTGGAGCTTTGGCCCCCAGATCTATAGAGGGCGTGGCTGTGCTTTCCCACCACTCCCCGACCTTCCTGTGGCCTATCCCAGGGCAGCAGCCAGAAGCCAGAGCAGGAAGAAGGGTTTTTTCTGGGACTGGGAATTGGGAGAGGGTGACAACCACAGTCAGAGCCCCTTGTCTTCCAGATGCCACGGCCCCATGTCGGAGGGGCTGTGTGAGCATGTGCACGGTTTCCCGGCTGCCGCTGGGGCTGCCCGCCCCAACACTAAGAGTACTTTGGGGATGGTGTCCTTGCCAGGCCTTGCCATGAAGCCAGCAGGCTACGTATGGGGAAGAGGTGAGAATGTTCGAGGAGGACGCTTTGCTAGTGAGGAGAAGGTGGAGCTGCTTTAGAGCGTTTGGGTTTATCCTACAGCTTAATTCCGGCTGCCTCCATGGGGCCTGTGAGCTCTGGGTCAAGGAGCATGGGTGCCGACAAGAACCTGATAGTGGGCCTCAAGGCTCTAGTGTTATGTCTCACTCTCGTCACCGAAGTGCCAACCAGCCAGGCCTGTCAGCTCTGGAGTGTGGGAGGAAACCACGTCTTCTGGACCAGAGAGTCCTCCAGAAAGGCTTTGGCCAACAAAGGGACAGAGGGAGGAAAGGATATATGTGCCTAGCATCTGAGCCCCAGTGAAGTCTTCCTTCCCCATGTCTGCCCTTGCCTTCCATCCACTCCTGAAAAGGCCACCCCTTTGCAGATGAAGGTGCTCAGTCTATCACGTGCCTCTCTTGTCTCTCCTCTGGCCCATCACCAGCAACAAGGAAGCCTCACTGCTGGCCAACAGCAGTGTCTCACCTGGTCATCTGGATCCATGGGGGTCTGGTATGAGAATCCACTCTGCTCTGTGTGACTTGGCTCAGTAGGGTGCTTGCTGGAGGGTGGGGGGTGCTGGTGGAGTGAACGGGCAGGAAACAGCCTTTGCCCCGGACTGGCAGGGACTCATCCATGAATGACAGAGGAGGCTGATGGGGGAAAGTCCTGGGGAGCCCACACTTCTCCCTCTAGGGCCTGGGCACCCCTGGCTGGGCTCCAGCCACCTGCCCTCACCACCCCAGCAAAGGCCTCTGTAGAGGCTCCCCTTATTTAAGGGCACTCACTCCCAAGGCCTTAAGTCTCTTCCTGGAAATTTCTCCCATTTGACCTCAGGGAATGTGTGCTGGCTCCTCTGCCCGAGCATGCCCACCCCCAACCCCTAACCCCTAACCCAATAGTATCAGCTTGTTAACACTTTCCTGCCACAGTTCCATTGATCCCAGGCCCTGGTCAGTCTTGTGCCCTCTGAGCCACTCTGCCTACTTCTCCAGTCTCTGCCCCAAACCAGGGGCCCCTGATTTGGGCCAGCTCTCTGTAAAACACCCTGGGAGTGTTCCAGAAGGCCGTGCAATGCCATGGAGAGCATAGGGCTCGGATCCTAGCTCTGCTCTTTGGAGCCAGTTTCTCACCTGATTCCTTCTTCCTTTCCCGAGTCTCCGTGTCCCCCACCCAGCTTCCACCCTGAGCACGATGTGACCTTTGGGCCCAGGCCCTGTTATCAAGGTCCCCCTGGCTCTGGCCACCCCACCCTGTACCAGGGGCCCTGCTGACGATGCTGCTGACCGCTAGGGCTTCACAGCAGCCCGGGCCCGGGGTGGGTCTCACTTGCTCACAGGGGTCCCCTCACCTCCCACAGCAGTCAGCGTTGCCGAGAAGGAATAAATCATTAACTCCATGGACACTTTGCTCTCGGGAGCACAAAATCAGGGCTCTGGGCCTTGCAAGTGAGGATACACCTGCCCTAGGCTCTGAAGGGAGAGGAGACTTTGGCCCCGAACACGTATGCGCGTGCACAGTGCCCAGGTGCTTGCCCACACTCACGTGCACGTACGTTCTCTCTATGTGATGCCAGGGCGCTGCACTCACTGCTGGGTTCTGGGCTCTGCTGCAGCAGCGCCTCTAGGAGCCACAGCCCAGAAGGACAGAAAGGAGCCCCAGCTTTAATCTTGCAGCTTCTGTTGGAGCTTTCCTGCGGATTCCCTCTGTTCTGTGACTCTCTCTCCTCATTTTCTCCACCTGCCTGGCCTCCTGCCCTGCACGGCCCCACCTCCTTCCGCCCGGCACCCCTGTCTGAGAAGGTGGAGATTCCTGTTGGGCTCCTCTCTGCTCGGTCTCATCTTGGGAAAGCAAGGGGGGGACCACTTTTCTTGTTCTCCCTATGGATCATTCTTCCACTCCAGCAGAGATCCATGGAAGCTAGGTAGCCCCCCACTCCTGTAACTGGGGTCAGAGGGCAACAGGGTATCCCCATGGTGTGTGTCCTCAGGTATACATGTGGTCGGCACAGCCAACCTCGCCCCCAGAGTGCTGCTCTACCAGTTCCCATGGTCTCTTCCCTGCCTCCCTTCCCCAGGCTGAGCTCCAGAGATGCATAGAGGAGCCAGGGTTCCCTTCCATCCCTGGCCCAGGCCTGAGTGTTCGAGTGAGGCCTGGCACCATGAAGCACTTGGGTCCCAGCAAAGCCTAGAGTTCCCCAGCGGGCTGCCATATTGGATCTCCCACCCTGTGGCTGCTCTCAGTGGCACACCCAGAGCAATGGGGATGGGTGTGAGGGAGAGGTGGTGTGAAACCAAGGCCCAGAGAGAGAGGATGCTGGCTGAGGAACAGGACTTACCTGGCCAGAGTGGGACACTAAAACCACAACGTGGACTCTAGGAGGAAAGTCAGAGCAGTCCAGGGCTTCACCCCTCGCAACAAAGACAGAGGCCGCATCCCACCCCCATCACTTGTGGCTGAGTGACTGAGGGCAGGCTGAGCACAGAACCTTGAAGCCTTATTATTGTTAGTTGTAGTCCTAATAGGGGTTGTAGGATTATTTTTTCAGAGAAAGATAGTTCTTTTCCCTTCTCCATTTCCATACTCAGACTGTGGGCCTGCGTGCAGCCCCTTTGTAGGCCCAGAGGCCTGGAGCATGTGGGGAAGGGTCATGGCGGGCATGGGCCAGGCAGTGTGTGCTGAGCACAGCTGCATGCTGGGCCTTGGCCTGCTCTGTGCCTGACCGGTTCCCCCACTGGGCCAGCCTGACACCTCTCTGAGATTTCAGAGCAAAACCCAGAGGGAAAGAGAAAAAGCATCACGTTTTATTGTTCAGGTAAATAAATTCCCCCTTCCTATTCCATCCTCGGCCAATCCTAGATGATACAGTTCCCCTTCTGGTTCCTCTATTGCAATGCTTTTCAAACTTTTCAGGGTTACAGAGTTCTTTTAAAAATAATAAACACACTTCCCTCAAAACTTGGATCTATAATTCAGAAAAAGGCAGCCCTGTTTGGATTACTGTGAGGGTAAGGCCAGTAAATCTTCCATTCAGCCCTCGTTCTCAAAAGCTCATTGGAGCAAGCCCCATGCAGCTCTCACTGGGTCCCAGTGGGGCCCATGGCCCACACCTGACCTGCCTGCCCCCAAGACCAGCCAGGCCTGGGGCCAGCATGAGGCTGCTGAGACAATCTCTCCTTTTCTACAGCGGAGTGTTCTCTGATCAGTGGTCTCAGCCGATTTCGACAGCCAGAGACCTGGCTGATGTTGACTACTTTGAAAAGAATTACAGACTGACCAGCTTGCCTAATGGAAAGGATCACTGGCCAAAGCTGAACTTCAGCCGTGATCTATCTAGGCCTTTGGGTTCTGAGCTATCAGGGCTCAGAAGTCCTATCTACCTGGCAAGGCCCAGGCCAGTGCAGAACAAGGAGAGGAAAAAAATCACTAATTGTTGCCTGCTTTCTTTCCTTCATCCTCATTGCCACAGCATCAGGGAAGCATTGAGAGAACATTCCAGAAGGGTTTTCTGAAAGCCTCCCTAAAGAGGGAGAAGAGCACCGTTCTTACCCTGCCCTGCACCCCAGAGTGCTAGCTCTCTACTACCACATGCCCAGAATCTCCCCGGCCCACCTTTCCTCTTGGAGGCCCTCAGAGCCTGGGAGCTGGTCACTCCGTTGGAGGAGATCACGGGAGGAGATGGGGAGGAGCAGGGTGGCCCAGGCCTGGAGGGTGGCCAGGTTCATCTAACCTTGCTTTCCCTGAGGCATCTGAGACCCACATTAGAAATCACCAAACCCTTGCCTGGGAATGGAAGAGAGCAGCCAATACCCTGAGGCCTCCTCCCTCATCAAGGCTCCAGGTTCTCCTGGGCTTAGGGTTGGGAGAGTGGCCACCCAGCCCCACTCCTGTGACCAGGGCAGAGCCTGGGACCATCCGCTCCTTGCCCAGCAGGCTTAGGCTGAAGTGAGAAGCTGTGGGGTGAGGTGTCCCTGGGACAAGGAGCCCCCTGGGGAGTGGGGGGTCCGCAGGGCCAGGGTCTAAGTCTGCAAGTGTCTCTGGTCCACACCCTCTCACTCACATCCCCTTGTCTCCTCATTTCTTCCCCCTACTCAGCAAAGGCAGAGAGAAGACCAAGGGAGGCAGAGATGGCGAGCACAAGTAGGTGTCCCAGGCCAGGGCGGAGCCCATGGGGCCCAAAGGCTCCTCACCACAGGGTGTGGATGTCGGGATGGCCCGTCTCAGTGGGCTTGGGTGTGGACTGTCCTGGTGGAGCCAGCACCGGGGGATGGCAGGGCGAGGGAGGTCTGTGCATCTGGCCATAGGGGGTGAGGGTCAGGGAGGGAGGGGGCGGGGGTGGGGGGCAGGCAGGTATCTGGGCCTGCTGGTTTCCACTCCCTCCTGCCTCCTTTCAGTGTCTTGACTCTTCCTCTACTTCCCTGTTCAGCTCTACACCCACGTACCAGGCCCTTAGGCTTCCCTGTGAGGGAGGGAGAGTGTGACTGAAGGCATAGGAGTGGGGAAGGCCCAAGAAGCCAATGGCCCCCTAAGAGTCAAGGCAGGGCTGGGAAGGTGGACATGCAGGCCTGGAGGCCCAAGGAGGACAGACTCCGGGCCTGGAGTGGCCACAGGGGTGGCTGGGACATGAAGCCCCTGAAAGCTAAGGGGAGATGAGCAGATGAGCACTCTCTGGTTGTCTGCACAATCTCCATCCCCCAAAAGGCTTCCTGTGGGAGCGAGAGATCAGGGGCTATCTGGGAGAGGGCAGAGGTGGGGAACCCAGGTGAGAGGGGCCAGCCACAGGGGCTTGGAAAGGCTCAAGGCCCGGGGCTGATATGAGTAGGTCTCCCAGGGTCCCTCAAAAGCACATGCTGTCCCAAGAACTCTCCAGCATCCTGGGGAATTCACAGGAGCAGTAGTAGTCAGGGCTGACCAGCTGGAGGGGGCCTCTGGGCCACAGCCCTTTCCTAGAGACGACAAATCTGAGTCCCAGAGAGGGGAAGTAACTTGCCCCAGAATAGGAGCAGAGCTAGGATGACAACACAGGGAATTTAGCTTCTGACCCAGAGTTAACAATAGACCCAGGGAGTTTAGAGCGCTTGACTGTACTCTAAATTTAATTTAATTCTCCAAATACACTGATGCAAGCTGAAAAGCCAAGCATGTGGTCTTTATTTTCCAGATAGGGAAACTGAGCTTCAGAGATGTTAAGAGATTTACCCCAGAATGTGATGCCAATAAGCTAAAAACTAGTTGACATGAGAACATCATGGGGACACCAGGACTGTGGCTTTAGGGGCCTGGGGTGGTCAGCACGGGTATGGGGTATGGGCCTGAGACCTCTGCTTGCGTTAAGATCCCGGGGGACTCATCGTCGTCCAGTGCTTTAACAAAAAGCTTATTGAGTTCCAACTCCCACTTGTTACACACGAGCAAAAGCACTACAAGGCGATGGCACCGCGTGGGGAAAGTTCAGGCCCAGGCACCTGTAGGGTGGAGGAATGTGCCATGCTCTGAGCAAGGGAAGGAGCCGAAGGCAGGTCTCACACCAGGCTTGGAGAGGGAGCCAGAGAGCTGAATCTGGGGGCCGGGGTGGGGGTGCGGTGAGAGATGATGCAGACACTGAGCTGGGGGTCCCTCGTAGAGAGAGGTTTCGAGGGGTATGGACCCTTAGATGTAAAAGGCCTCCGTAGAAGGTGTGAACAGCCTGTCCCTCCCCCGGGCTCTGTCTGCGAGGGGCGATGCTTGAGGGCCCTGCCTGGTTTCCAGCTCCTCGGTCTGTCCCAAGCCAGACCCCCAGCGACGCAGACTGGCCGCAGCTGAGGCGCCTCGCAGCGCAGGCACATTGTAGCCCCGCTGTAAACGCTGGGTCCCTAGCGCTACCTGATCCGAAGCTCTTGTCACCTCTAGTCAACACAGGGGATAAAGTCAAACAGCAATTTTTATTCGTATTTTAATGTGTAGGGCAGGAGGAGGATTGAAAGGGGAGGGAAATGAGATTGCTAAAAAGAGATTATAAACCAGTTGAAACTCTTTCGCCTGGGGAAGAACAATTATAAAAACCGTTTTAAATCCCTGAAAGGTTATTGTGTGGCAAAGCTGGCTAGTTTGGACCTCCCTTGAGGAGAAATAAGTGGAAGTATGTGCCAGTTGCAGTAGGAAAAACCGAAGGATCCAGCCATGAGAGGACTCGTGCTCCCCGTGAGTCCGTGAGATGTGGGGAGAGCTTGATTTGGGGAGGTGGGAATCCATTGCCTCGAGGCTGTTCGCTTGAGTCTTGCACGGGGTTGGCCACCGGGGAGAGCGGAGGAGCCAGCTCCCGGGTGAACTGTGGGCCTCAGTACACAAGGGCCTCCCAAGCCTCCTGCTTCCCTCGGGGCGCACGGGCAAACACGTTTCGGAGACAGGTTCTTGTATGGAGGCTCAACCTATCCTGCCCAGATGTGGGAAGCTCTTTGAAACTAACTGAAATTCAACACACTGTGAAAAACAACTCTACAGCCTGCAATTATGAAATTAGCTGCACTTGGGACAAAGGGATTAAAAGAAAGAAAACCCACCAAGAGGCACGTGGAGCACATGTCCCCAAGTTTGCAAAATGTCGCTGTTTCAACAACGCGGAGAGCGAGACCTGTCCCTGTCAGGCAGGAGGTCCCCCTGATTACCTGAGGCCTGAGCTGGTGAGCCTGGAGTGTGAGGACTGAAGGTGGGCAGCCAGGCCTGGAGTCCACGGTCAGGCAGAGCAGCCCCTAAGGCACAGCCTCCAGAAGAATACACAGACCTGAACTCACAACATTTATTTTGGCCTGTGTTCCCAAGGGGCCCTGAGTGCATCCCCCAACCACGACATCCTTCTAGATCTGAGCCGTGGAACCCGCAAAGAAATCATCAGGTCCAGAAATTTTAAAAAAGAGTTTACAAATGAGTGAACTAATGTTAAAATCTTTTCCCTAGAGGGAAAGAGTGGGCTACATTGTTAGGTGCCTATCATTCTGCCTGCAGTGAATCCAGCCACGGGGAAGCCCAAATGTGACCCTGAATCCTCAGAGGGCCCCACAGAGGCCCACCTCCCCTGGCTCCAGCTTCTGTTTTCCTGCAGCCGTGAATGAGGAGCCACTTGGTTGCAAAGTAGTTTTTCACTGAGTTGATGATTGGCTTGTTTTCTTCGTCTCTTAATAAAATGCAGCATTTTATGTAAAAACGAAAACAAAAATTCAGTACACCAGCGCACCAGTCACCTAGTCAACAAATTCCACATTTTGGAAATCTTAGTCTTTAACACAAGTGGATAATCTTCAACAATCCCTGCCTAAGTTCACATTTATTCCAAAAATCACCTTTCCCCTTTGCCAAGGGGAGCAGGCATGGTCTTTCTGGAAAGCGGTGCAGTAACAGGCAGAAGAGGCTGCTTCTCTAGTGAACTTCTGCTGTGTCATCGATCAGAAAGCTCCAAAGGGCAGTGCGAGCCGGTGACATCACGCTCTGCTGCAGGCTGTCCAGATGAATTGAGGAGCAGGTCTAGGAGAAACAAACAGGTGGAAAGCCCACAGTAAGAATTTTGAAAATTACATTTACCCTACACATTCTGCATTTTTCATTAAGGGAGAAATCATGATTTTGAGATATTTCCAGGCACATAGGAGTACCACCGGTGAACCTGTCCACCTGAGATGCTTAAAATTATGCAGGGTCTGGGAAGAGGGGTTTCTCCTTTGATTGGCTTCAGGGTACAGTAGAGAATAGTAGGAGAGCATAGAGTTTTGGGTTTTTTTATGTCTCAATCTTTGCTTCCAAATATATTTGTTTTAAGAAAGAAAGTGACTTTCAAACTCAAGGGCCGTAACTGCCCAAGGGAAGCCCCAGGCCCTTTTCTACATGGGTGGGTCCTCAGGACCAGTATCAGAAAGCCACAATTCCCTGCTACTGGAACCCCCCCAGGCCTCAGGCAGCAGATACAGACCCTGTCCCAGGATGCCAAGCAGCTGGCTTCTCCAGGCAGGACCTGCTTCTGACCCAACACAATGCTTTGAGCTACCATCTCAGAGCACTTTCCCAGGAGCTTTAGGGCAAGGGGAACAGGATGGGGGGTTGGTGCAGCGCAGAGAGTTGGGGGCTGAGGAGCAGGCTACGCGTGATGGCATTGTGTAGGTCCCACACAGCTTGGGCCTGGGGACTGTAAGGATGGCATGACCCAGAAATGGCCAAGAAGCGATTGTACAAAGCCAGCCGTCCAGGAGACTCCTGGGTAATCCAGGCAACTGGCAGTCAGAGCAGAAAAGCTGGGCAGAATGGAGTCCCAAACACTGAGACAGGAAGCAGAGTGAGGACCCACACTAGGCACGCATCCTGTTGCAGGGGTCAGATGTAGCCAGTATCCCCACCCTTAAGGCCACCAGGCCAGTGTGAGCCAGGCAGTTTGGTCCATTCTCACGGCCACTCAGTTGTTCCTGATGAGGTCCCTGACCTATTCCATGTTTTGTCACCAGCCATTAACCTTCATGGCAGTCTCTTCCAAAATGCATTGAGATTGAGATTATTTGTGAACAAGCCCCTTCTTTGTAAGTAAACCTGGGTAGTCTGTGGGACTCTTCATAGATGGCATCCCCATCTGTGGGTTGTGCTGGTCCATGGCCCACACCTACACCTACAAGTGCAGGCCCTGGAGACTCTTCACTGAAGTTCCAAATGGTCAGGATGGGATGTCCAGCGACAGGGAAGTGCAATCCTATCGTGGGCCGAGGGTGCAGGAGTTGCCGGCCTTGGAGGTGGGGGCTCTGCCCTTCAACCCCAGCGCTCGGAGCCTCTGAGTCTTTCCTTGGGCTGAATGAGGAAAAGTGTATGTCCCTCCCAGGATTGCTATGAAGATGAAATGAGCAAACACCTAAAAGCCTTTGGCTCACAGTAGGTGTTCAAGAAAAATTATATAATTAATCTCTTGTTGGCACATAGGTATATACCTCCCCTTATTAGAAGGGGAGAAATTTCCTTTCCCTCTCCTCCATTGTGACGTTCCAGACAACATGATGCTGGCTAGTGTGGACACATCAGTGTTACCCCAGCCTTCCTTCACCCACCTCGTGACTTTTTAGGAAACCATAGATACACTGCTATTTTCTAAGCTGTGAGCTGATGCACACGGAAGGGTTCTTGGTCACTCTCTCACTGGGATGCAGACTCATAACCCTCCATGTCTTGCCTGGGAGTAAAGAAAGCAAAGAAGAGTAAAGAAAGGCCTGGGGTTAGGGTCGGGCCAGATTTGGGGGAATAAGATTGGCCCCCAACATGGAGTAGAGGGGCTTGAGGTTTTTAGGCCATCCCTACAAGGACAGAAAGGTTTTGCCCAACCTCACATTACCCGGCATAAAGAGCAGGGGGTCTTGGGAACCATAGTCAAGGCTCCACAGGGAGATGTGTGACCCAAAGGTGGGTGGGCTCTGCTGTAGGTGAGCTCAGAGTTGGAGCCTCCATCTCGCCCCACCTGGGCCTACAGGATGACAGAGCTACACCCAGGAGGAGGGAGAATGGGAAGAGGAGGGAGTCAGGTATCCAGCTCTTGCAATATTGATGGAGTAATGGAATATTGCACTTTACCCCGCACTGATCCTACTCCGGGTCCCTGCTGGCACCAGGGACCTCAGGCTCGGCTGCAGGGACATCACTGAAGGGACACTGACGGCCCTTGCCCCCTTCCCTCAGGCCCCCTGACTGCAAGGCCCTTCACCTGGGGGCACAAGGCCACTCCAAGCCAGAGAAAGAGGTAGGAACTATGGAGTCTGCATACGTTCCCGGGGGTTGGTTGAAAGGAGGGATTCCACAGTGAGTGGGGACAGGCAAAAGGGGTGTAAGCCAGCACCAAAGACAGATGGGAAAGGGCCCATCTCCTCCTCCTCACTGGGGACCAAGGAGAATCCGAGGGCATGGAGAGGTTGGGAAAGACAAGGCAAGCTTTGATCACCAGCACCATTTGAGAACTGAGCTGCTAGTTTCAACCACATCCCCCGCCTCCTCCTTGTCCTCTGCCCTCTGATCCTGTTCCTGTCCATCTGTCCTGATGCTCGGTCTCGGGTCATGTGGCTTTCTTTCCAACCAGCTGAGGTGGGGTGCTCAGATAGGGAGGAGATGCTCGGAGGCATGATGGAGCTCAGAGCTCTAAGACCGGACTGAGGGAGAGGAGATCAGCACAGGCCCCAGGAGGGCTCCAGTTAAAATCGTGCTTTCCAGCTGAAGGTCACCTTCTCTGATCGCTGGGCCCTGGCTTGCTCCTCGAGTGGTGCGAAGGCACGGGGAAGGAGGAAGTGGTGGGGTCTCCTCTGCCCTAATTCCCCCTCCTGGCTCCCGCTTTAGAAAGTCTGGCCCCCAACATATCTCAGGACCAGCAAGTGAGGGGCTGGAGTATGCAGCTCCTTTCTCTTACGTGTTCTTTCTCGGGTTTTGCTCTCCTGTGTTTGTGTGTCTTCTTCCTGGCGTCCATCTCCCTCCACCTCGTTCGGGTGCCCGCCTCACAGAGCCGGGAGGAGTGTGTTCTCGGCCATGAAGCTCGGCAAGAACCGGCCCCACAAGGAGGAACCCCAAAGACACGGTACGGACGCGCGCCCCAGCCCAGCCAAGTCTGAGGCCATCTCTCCGCACCGGACAGAGACCAAACCCCTTCCCTCCGTGGGCAGCGCCCCAAAAGGCTCTCCTGTGATTGGCCGGCGAAGCCTCCTAGGCGGGCCCTTGGCCTCCCATTGGCTGCCAGCAGAGCCGGGTCCTGAAGGTGGTCTTCGGGAAGGGGGCGCTCCTAGCACTAAGGGTGGGAAGAGCATCTCCTCTGGTCTAGAACTGAGCAGAACCCTCTGTCGGATGGGCCTGTTTATAAAAGGCTCCACCAGCCCTCTCTGCTCCCCGCTTTTTTCCTGCACACAGAAGCCTAGAGATTGTTCATGAGAGAAGGGAGTAACAAAAAACGAAAGTGGTTGGACCAGTTCCCTATTTCTGGGGGGGAAACCAGCACGTCCTGAGAATGCTTACTCAGTGGCAGGACTTAAAGTCCTGCCTTTCCCCAAGCCTTCTCACCAGGCTGCAGGGAAGGCTCCGGGGAGGAGAGGCAGGCTGGGGCCTGGGAGCTGACAGAGCAGCAGGGCAGCAGAGAAAGATCACTCTGGGGGCGCCTGGGTGGCACAGTTGTTAAGCGTCCAACTCTTGGCTTTCAGCTCAGGTCATGATCTCCAGGGTCCTGGGATCCAGCCCCACATGGGGCTCCACACTCTGCGCAGTCTACTTGAAATTCTCAATCTCTCTCTGCCCCTCCTGCTTGATCTCTCTCTAAAATTAATCAATCTTTTAAAAAATTAAAATTAAAAAACAAGACCAGTTACAATATCAATTAAAATCAATTAAAATCAAAGATCAAGATTAATAGGAAATACTGCAGGTATACGGGCCATAACATTCTAAGCAGATGCTACCAAGTAAACCCAGAAATTGGCTGTTAGCTTCCTGGATGCTGAAGCAAAAGGGGAGACAGTCTGTATCCCACCATCTAGTCCACCTAACTGGCCTTTCTTCGGCAGATGAACCAGCAGTACTGGAGATGGAGGACCTTGACCGGTTGGCCATTCGGCTGGGGAATGGGCTGGACCCCGACTCCATGTCTCTAGCCTCTGTCACAGCTCTCACCACCAATGTCTCCAACAAGCGGTGAATATGCAGGAGTCACAAAGCCCAAACTGCCTCTGCCCCATCAGGCAGGACCCCGCTGTGTGTGGAATTGGGGTGGGGAAGAATCAGGGTCCCCCACCAGCTTCTTCCTAACCCTGCCCCTTTCTCCTTTTCCTGGATGTCTCCCACGCCTCGGTCCCTACAAAGTCAGGAGCCTATTCCCAGGTCACTGAACACCTCCAGGCCAAAGGAAATCACAGAGCTGCCCAGCCCACATCTGAACCTGTTGACCTACTATCTATCTCTCTTGTCACTTATGTCATTAGCTAGTCCTCTCTCTTGGGGCCTCAAAACAACTAATCCCCATCCCCATTCCGTTTGACAGTCCTGGAGTGTTTGAAGCCCATGATTCTGTCCTTCTGCTGTTTGCCAGGGTCCAACCACTGCCAGTGCCCACCTCCTCCCCTGCAAGCAGTCCCCTTACACCAGGCCTGACTGTACATTCTCCTTCTCAGGTCCAAGCCAGACATTAAGATGGAGCCATGTGCCGGGCGACCCATGGATTTCCAGGTAGGTGGGGCAACTCAAGGCTGCATACCTTGCAGACTCTACTCAAGTGGGGAGTTCTGACCAGATGTGCTTTGTAGACTCTGTGGTTGCATGGATCTGAGGGTCATAGAGAACCACAAGCTGAATGTAAATTCCTAAAGTAAGCGTGTTTCTGGGAGGCACTTGTAAAAGTGTCATAACTAAAGAGGCACAGGCCTAAAGAGGAACTTGAGAACTCTGCTCATGCTGGTTATAGCCCTCCCAGGATTTTGTTCGTGTCCAGCACTGGACTTCATAAAGTTAGAGGGACCTGGAAAAACCATAAAAAGACCAAGAAGCACCACTATATATATTCCAACAATTAAAATAAGAGCCTCTGAAGAAAGATTTTTTTGGTGTGCTTTTTAAATATTGTTTTCTATTATTTTAATGCCAGAAGTAATGTCAATCTTGGTTATCCATAGATGGTGAGAATGTGGGCGGGTTTTTCTTCTTTTTCTTTTTCTCTGTGTTTTCTGAAATTAACAGTTAATTTTTCTGTTTGTGTGTTTCTAAAACTGGAGACAAAATGGCCGAGATAGGGAGAGATTTAAAGCCATTGAATTGTAAATGTGGCCATAGTGCTTGCAGGATGGGTCATGAGCATGGCTGGTAGCTGCTCAGAGAGGGCCACACAGGACAACTGAATCCCAGTGCAGCCCTCCAAGCCTGGGGACCTGGTCCTGAGCTTTGCAGGGCCACACACCCAATTTTGTCTCTTCTGGCAGAGTTGATCAGAGCCTGAGAGACTGAGTTACACTAACACAAGCCACAACCGACTAATGTACAAGCCAGAAACACCTAGTACTTGTTTATAATCTGGAAGCAAGAGGGCCCATGGACCACCCATTGCTCTAGACCTTCCCTTAGAGTCTAACAAGACCCGGCTTTAGGTCAGAAGACTGTGGGCATTCCTAGGACTGAGTGAGTATGCTCACTGGTCAGAGGAAACAGAGCCTTCAAGAGACCCCACCTGGCTGCCACTGTATCAGAACCAGGGCCCAGAATCAGAATGCGCCTCCTCTCCCAGGTTAGAGCTATATCTTTTTTTTTTTTTTTTAAGATTTTATTTATTTATTTGCAAGACAGAGAGCGTGCACAAGAGCATGAGTAGGGGGAGGGGCAGAGGGAGAAGCAGGCTTCCCGCTGAGCAGGGAGCCCAGTGCAGGACTCTATCCAGGACCCTGGGATCATGATCTGAGCCGAAGGCAGACGCTTAACCCGCTTAGCCACCCAGACACCCATAGAGCTGTATCTTCGGTACTCATTTCCCAGATGCTGTGCGTACCACCCCATCGTTAAGGACAGCCCCACCGCACCCCCCTCAGGTGATGGTGTCAAGGACTAGGAAGCCCCTTTCTTTGTATCAGTACATCTGGTCATGTTTTCTCAAGGACATTCCTTTTCTCCTTAATCCTTGCTTCAGTTTCTTTTCATCCGGTTGGCAACCGTCTTTCCAGGTGCTCGAAAATTCGCCCCAGGCAGTGGTTTTAGCCAGCCTCAAGCCCTTGGGCTCCTGGGAGGTCTGGGAATGTCGCTCCCTCCCGTCTCTGCCACCACCCAAACACAGACTATCTTAAGACTTCCGAAGGTTTTTCTAGGGCACTGGGCTCAGGGCTTTGCTCCCCTGTTTTCTGAGCATAGGAAAATTCCAAAGAACAAAAACCTCTTTGTCTTTGTGTTTTCAGATACTGTTCCCCCTGTACTGTCACCAGCCTGCCACATAAGGGCATGTAGAAAATGGAGTAATTGTTGTTCCTGTTAACATAACTTATTTTCTTGAAGGCTTACTATGAGCCAAGCGCTATGCTGCGAGCTGTATGTGTGTTTTCCATTTAAGTTAATGTAATTCTTTCAACCATCC
Source organism: Mirounga angustirostris (assembly GCF_029215605.1). Classification (NCBI taxonomy): domain Eukaryota; kingdom Metazoa; phylum Chordata; class Mammalia; order Carnivora; family Phocidae; genus Mirounga; species Mirounga angustirostris. Next base: position 20,870,602 of record NW_026991718.1, on the reverse strand, counting down.
AAATATAGGTATTACTACATTTCATAGGTGAGAAACTGAGGCACAAGGAGGGTAAGGAGCTTACCCCAGGCCACACAGTTATTCAAAGGTAGAGCCAAGGGTGCCTGGATGGCTCAGTTGGTTAAGCAACTGCCTTTGGCTCAGGTCATGATCCTGGAGTCCTGGGATCGAGTCCTGCATCAGGCTCCCTGCTCAGCAGGGAGTCTGCTTCTCCCTCTGACCCTCTCCCCTCTCATTCTCTCTCTCAATTAAAAAAATCAAACCTTAAAAAAAAAAAAAAGTTAGAGCCAGAGTTCATATCCAAGGATGTCCAACTGAAGCAGTCAGAGTGACTAATTTCTCTCTAATTGAGCCTTTTGGACAGTCACCCCCTTTGGTCCCTATTCATCTTTAGCTTACTACTACTGCTTGTTTTCAAAACTCTTTCCAACTGTGGAGGGACCACACTTTCTCCCTCCAAAGACTTTCCAGACATTCTGCAATTGAACAGACAGTTGTTGTATTTAACCTGGTAACACAGTATTGTCCAACAAGTTCATTCCCATCTCAACTATAAATATGAACACAGTTTGAGAGAGAGCCCTGAGGATGCAAGAGTGGATTTATTCTTGCTTCCAATAAATACAATGTACAAGGCAAGAAAACTTACCAAAGCAACGTCAGTCTGTGGAGAACTTGTATTCGCCCAGTTAGAAAGACCTCAGAAAGCGCACCCAGCTGGTGGGAGGAGAGGGCCTTAGCTGAACTCAGATGCGGGAAGGACCCTGAGGGCTCAGAACAGTGAAAAGGCCATGGCGTGCCCATCCCCTTTGCTTCTTCTGGTTAGAATGTATGTCATGTGTAAACCCTTTCCTGATTATTGGCATCTCGAAGGCGAGAGCTGCAATGTCATCCCAGTGAATATGCAGCTTCCCCATCAGAGTGAGCAAAGCTCAGCACTTGGCAGAGATGTTCTTGGTGGGTCATGGAGTCCTGAGTGTGTTCCCTGCCCTCTCTTCCGGGCACCAAGACCTAATACATTTTCGCCTCCATGTCATCTCCCTGAACAGTGACCCTAGACCCCAGCCCCGAAGGCAATATTGTACCCATTTCCTAGCTGGTCTCTGTACCACCTCTGGCGTGATCTTCTCAAAATGCGTATCTGGTCATGTCACCTCGGCCACCCGGAGGGGAGAAAAGGTAAAGGGTGTTTCAGAAGGGCAGCACTGACGGGCCTGCCCCCTGCCATCTCCAGCTCCCCACCACTGTTCCTGCAGCACAGTCAGATCCCATGGAAGCAAGTCACAGAGTGCCATGATTCTTGGCTTCTCCCACGGCAGAGATATAGGTTTACATTCAACCTTGTTCCTTGCAATGGCTTTCATGAAGTCACCTAGGGATTAGGTCCCTTATCTTGGGAGAGGAGGGCTGAATAGGTGATTACAAAAAGAGCCTCCCTGGTCAGCTGGTTGGTCCGTCCCTTTGTGGGTCTATTTGCCTCCCCATCTTACACCGTGGAAATATCAAGTTCTCTGCTGATGACTGGAGAATGGAAGGAAAAGATGGCCAATCCCTTCCCTCAGAATTTGTTTTATTTTATTTCTACTTTTTTTAAAAGATTTGTTTATTTATTTGAGAGTGGGGAGGGGCAGAGGAAGAGAGAATCTCAAGCCGACTTCCCACTGAGTGGGAGCCAGATGTGGGGCTCGATCCCATGACACTGAGGTCATGACCAAAATCAAGAGTTGGACGCTCAACCGACTGAGCCACCCAGGCACCCCTCAAAATTTGTTTTAAATTTCAAGTCCAAGTGATACCTTTCCCCTCCATATAGCCCCAGGTGGGGGTGGGGAGCCAGCAGGAATGACGTTCTCCTTCCCCACCAACACCATGCACAGACCTCAGTGGTGCACTTTCAGGGTTCCCCTCAGGGGGCACCCGTCAGCCAGCAAAGAGCACCTTCTGGAGCCTCTCTCTCCCCACTCCACCACCCTCTGCTCCTTTCAACCCTCTGCCCTCCTCCTCTCCCCACCCTTTGGGTCCTGAAAAGGAATAGGGGGCAGAAACGCTAGCATCATTTGCTGGGCCTCTGGATAAAAAACATAAAAACTAACCAACTGCTCACATTTGGAAGGTTAATCTCATGATGGCATATCTTATTACCTTAATAAGTCAAAACTGTGTCTGTCTACTTCCCAGTCTTGAGTTACAGTCTTTCTTTCTTTCTTTCTTTCTTTCTTTCTTTCTTTCTTTCTTTCTTTCTTTCTTTCTTTCTTTCTTTCTTTCTTTCTTCCTTCCTTCCTTCCTTCCTTCCTTCCTTCCTTCCTTTCTTTCTTTCTTTCTTTCTTTAATGGAGGGGAGAGGATGGGTTAGTTGTGGGAAAATATGAGATTTTTTTATGTTTTTGGCATAAAAAGGTTCATAGAGGTTAAAACTCTATGAACTACTGTGCAAGAATATTCTGGAAGGACTTCTAGTGGCTGCTTACTCTCTTCACAGTCAACTTCTCAGAACTAAGTTAATTAGCTCTATTTCCTTTTTAGCTCCCTGAAGAAATGGTGATCATTGAACTTCTTCAGAGCTCTGGATTCTGAGCTTCATTCCCTTTGGCATTTCAAGTTCCAAATAGAAATGTTTGCTTTCGTGGTTCGAGTGTTGCTTCAATGAGTAAATGTTCAGTTTCCAGTTCTGTGTACTTTCTTGGCAATGTTCTCATTGACATTGAAGTTTCTATTTTTCTTAACATCATTAGTTTTGATGTGCGGATTTTTCTTGGCCTTCAGAATATTTATAAGACTTTGATGGACATAGTGGGTGATAATTTCCATGGTTATTCTTTTTTTATGAAAAGGGAAAATAATTTTCTGGAGTAAAATCATATTTAGGAGTTGCATCAAAGCACAGCGATGAAAATACCAAGTCTCCAAGATGAGAAGTATAAAAGCAACCCCCACAGTTTCATTAGAAGAATGAGCTGAGGTAAATGCTAACAGTAACTTAGCACAGGTTATTTTGTTAAAATGCAAGTGCAAGAGAGTCAGATGGAACAATCGTAAGCATCTACAGGACCCTACCTACTTGGCAGACTTTGAGAAGCCATTTATAACAATAGCTCACATTTTCTAGAACTTTCTACTGTTTATGAAGCACTTTGACACACATTATCTCATTTAAAGCTCACACAACCTATGGATAGCTGGTGTTTCTACATTTAGCTCAGTGAGCCTACGTGGTGGCCTACTCTCATACCTGGTCATGTATAAGCTCTGGGGCTCAATGCCAGTCCAGCAACCTCAAATTTATGCCTCTTTCTGTTTTGTCGTGGGCACCCCAATGGGGACCAACACCTCTAATCCAAAACAAGAACTGATTGCTTAAAATGAAGGTTCAGGAGGGACACCTGGGTGGTGCAGTCGGCTAAGCATCTGACTCTTGGTTTGGGCTTTGGTCGTGATCTCAGGGTCATGAGATAGAGCCTGGTGTCATGGGGTTCCGTGCTCAGTGGGGGCTCTACTTGGAACTCTGTCTCCCTCTCTCTGCCCCTCCCCGCATCTCTCTCTCTCTCTCAAATAAATAAATAAATCTTTAAAAGGAAGGTTCAGAAAAGGTATGCACACATACCACCCCTCCCTGCCCCGTATATATGTACACAAACATTTGTTGAATGAATGAACAACTGGAAAAGGGCTTCGCAGCATAGAAGATTCCATGGAGCTGGACGCCACTTGAAAAGACACAGTGCACACAAAACACAGAGCATCAAGCCAGCAAAGGTGGCCCAGGCTCCCAAACAAAGAAATTAAACAAAAGGGGGAAACCAGGAAGGTAGAAAGGGGGCCAAATTCCAGAAACAGAACTCTCAGAGGCCCGCGATCTTAAAATGAGAGATGCTGAGCACGAAATTAAATGCACATTGATGAAGACATAGAAAACTTAATCTCTGAGCGCATGAAACCCGGGAAACGGTTTGCAGCCCTCTACAAGGTGGAGTCACAGAGGCTGGGGAAGCACTTGAAATCACCAAGAGCTTTAAAAGTACTGATGCTTGGGGGCGCCTGGGTGGCTCAGTCGTTAAGCGTCTGCCTTCGGCTCAGGTCATGATCCCAGGGTCCTGGGATTGAGCCCCACACAGAGGTCCTGCTTCTCCCTCTCCCACTCCCCCGCTTGTGTTCCTTCTCTCGCTGTGTCTGTGTCAGATAAATAAACGAAATCTTTAAAAAATAGAAAATAAAAAAATAAAAGTACTGATGCCTGGCCCCACCCACCCAAGGTTGGACTGGCTTGGTCTGGAGTTTGGCAGGGACACCAGCATTTTTAACCAGCACCCTCCTCCCTCCCGGTAATTCTAGAATGCACTTAGAGGAGATCCAGCCCATGCCCTTGCTTTATAAATGAAGACACTGGGGCTTATTGGAGAAAGAGCCCCGGATCCACAGCAGATTAGTGCTGGCTCCCTGCTCCTGGGCCCCAGCTCAAGGAGGACCCGCTCCCAGGCTCACCGAGCTCACCTCTGGCTTCCCTCTCCTGCCCGCAGGTCAGCATCACTGTGATCGAGGCCCGGCAGCTGGTGGGCTTGAACATGGACCCCGTGGTGTGCGTGGAGGTGGGTGACGACAAGAAGTGCACGTCCATGAAGGAGTCCACTAACTGCCCCTACTACAATGAGGTCAGTGCCCTGTGGCCCTACGTGGGGAAAGGGACTTCCCTACATGTGGCGGGAGGCTGGGCTGCAGCCCACCCAGGCCCAACAGGAACAGCAGGGGCTGAGGGGCACAAAGGGCTGCCAGCAGGGGTGACCTTGGCCCACGCTGTTACAACCCCGGTACGCAGATGTGCCGTGCCATGTCCTCCGAAGCCTGAGTCTAGATCACCCCCTGACCGTGTTCTGGCCAGAGGCCACTGTTTCTCCGGCCCTGTCCGTGGGTGAACCCCGTGAGGCCTGGCCCAGAGCCCTTTGGGGCAGTGGCAGCATTAAGGAGTGGTTCCCGTGAACCAGCTAATGCTGCAGGTGCACCCCCTCTTCTGGCCCCCACAAAAGTCGGAGGTTGTTGCCCTCAGTCCCATTTGACACAAGGGGACATTGAAGCTCTTGGAGAAAGTCCTTGCCCGGGTGCTAAGGGCCAGAGTCGGGTTCTGCATGCTCACCTTCTCTGCTGGGCTGCCTCCATGCTGCCTGAACCTCTATGGGGATCCTTCCAGAGCACTGGCCTTGATTCTTAGGGTATGAGAGAAAAAAGTCTGGTTCCTGCTCCTATTCTTTGCAGCCATCTGAGGCCACACTGAGGTCAAAGGACCTCAGAGACCTTCTAATTCAATCTCCCCATCTTACAGAGGAGGAGACTGAGGCCTCAGTATGAGAAGGACCTTACCCAAGAGCACAGAGAGTGCTGTTGATGAAGCAGGGCGCAGCCTGTCAGCCTCAGTCCAGCACTCTGTCTGCCACCTCATATGACCACTCCTGACACATTAGCTTGACTCTGGGCTCCAGCGGGGAACGAACTTAATCAGCTCTGGGGAGGGATGCCCAGATGCCCTTCAGGTGCCTGAGCATAGGTCAGATGAACACAGAAGCCGCTGGTCTGGGGGCTCTAGCCCTCCTTCTCCTGGAGGGACATCCAGTCTGCTTCTCCTGCTGGCTCCAGGGAGTGAGGCATCTGTGTCCTGTGTCTCTGTGTCTGTCCTCAGGAGTGGGGAGGGCTGAGGGTGCCACCTGAACTTAGGGGGAGCCCCCCAGCTGGGCATCTTCAGGAAGGAAACCTGGACACACTTCTGTCCCCCATAGGGACCCAGGCCAGGGTCCTCTGTTACCACGGGTGGGCCTGGTTCTCATAGCTGGTTGCCCACAGGCCCACAGAGCTGGGACATCCATGCTCAGAAACACCCACCCCACCCCCTCATCTCCCAGCCGCATATGGCAACCTTCCCAGGAGTCAGGAAATTCAGCCTCTGACCTTACATCAGGGCACATCACTGACTGGAAAAGCTTCAACCTAGATAAGAGTCCACTTTCCCTTAATGGATATGGAGACAGGTGCCCCTGGCCTTCCACAGTTATTTGAGAGCCCAGAGCCCCGTTTGGCTGACTCAAGGCCTCACCTGGCACCAACCTCATGCACCTCATGTTTCATTCAAATTGCTTCCTCCTTCCCAAGGTAACAGAGCTGCTTTTCCCACACTGTTTCCCCAGCAAACTCCTACTCACCCTCCAGAGCCCAGGCCAAGTGTCCTTGGCACTGAGCAGCCTTACCTGCACTCTCTGGGTCACAGTTCAATGTGCTTCTTTCTCTGTGACGGTAACATCCCTGAATTGTGGTTGGTCCTTCATGTCTCCATCCCTGGTGGACCGGAGGCTCCCCGTCTCCTGCATCGCTGTGGCCTGGCCCAGAGCCTGGCTTGTACCTGGAGGGGTTGGGGTTGCAGAATGGATACTCACCGGAAGGAAGAAACAAACATTTGCTGAGCTTGTGCGGCACTTCGAGCCCATGCCTGGCAACATGGGGGCCACAGAGGTGACAGTGTCTTCCCTGACAGGCCACGCCTACATCCAGCCTAGAAACCATTTTCCAGTTATATCCAAGACTGTCCCTTCCACTCACGTGAATCTTAAATTTGTTCTTTTTTTTTTTTTTAAGATTTTATTTATTTATTCGACAGAGAGAGTGAGAGAGCACAAGCAGGGGGAGCAGTAGAGGGAGAGGGAGAAACAGGCTCCCTGCGATGCAGGACTCGATCCCAGCACCCTGCGATCATGACCTGAGCCGAAGGCAGACGCTTAACCATCTCAGCCACCCAGGCGCCCTGTTCTTGATCATAGTTTTGTACTTTCTCACAAATCCAAGTAGCTCTGATTTGTTTAATTTCTGTTTCCTCCAAACCAGGGTCTCTCAAACTCAGCACTAGGGACATTTGGGGCCAGATAGTTTTTGGTGTAGGGGACTGTCCTGTGAAGTGTAGGATGTTGAGCAGCATCCTTGGCTTCTACCCACTCTATGCCAATAGCGACCCCCACCCACTTGTAGCAACCAAAAATGTTTCCACACGTTGCCAGATGTCCCGCTGCAGTTAAAATCACCCCCCCCCCGCCCCATTGAGAACAACCCCTCAAAACTATCTTCCCATGATTCTTCTGGTCCCAAAGCAGGGCTTTCTTTCCTTTTGCTTCTTGTCCTATGCCACGTTCCTCTTCATTGAAAAATACCCTTGGTCCCAGGGATGTACTGCTTCTGGCTAATTCTCTGAGTTAGCAGGAACTTTCCTTTGACTCCACTAAACACAATAGAGGGAGATGAGAACCATCAGCATGACTTAGCAGACTTCTAAGTGGTTAGAAAAGGGAAATATGCTCAGGACACACAAAGAATATGCCCACAGACTCCTCAGAGAGTGCAGAATTCTGGCTCTCATTTAGCTAGCTCACTCTCCCAGGGCTGACAGAGTCAGAGGCCACTGGCCTGGCCTTCGCCTCGAGACCTGTCTTCGTGTGAAGGGAGGTTCACAACCACTGCCCTCCCAATACAGCCTGACTGTTCAAGACCAGGCCAAGACCCCTTTCCATGGGTGCATCTGGTCCTGGCCACTGGTGCCTTCCTTCTGCCTCAGCCACCTCTCTCCTTTGCCCTGGATCCTTTTTCTTTTTTCTTCCCAAAGGATCTGGCATCACACCCAAACCACTCAGCACCCCAACTCTGCCTTTACTTTTCCTTTGGCTCTTCCTTTGCCTCTTAGGTGTTCTACTCTCGCATATTCTCTCCGAGTACAATGATGGAAAACCCCATATGCTCAGGGACAGGAACAGGGAGTCTCGGTCTGTCTATCTCCCATCCGTCCCTCCATCTAGCCACGCCTTTCCCAATCCCACGTACTTCCTGGTGACCGCCCCTTTCTGTCCTCCCACTCACCGTCCAATTCCGTGATCTGTCCCCACTGCCTCTCCTAAGCACACCTCAGTCTTCAGCCCCCTGTCCACTGAAACTGCCCTCTGGGTCATCAAGGACCATGCTGTCCCTAAGTCCAAGTCCACGTCACCCCTCTCCTTTGACTGCCCAGCCCTTTCCAACATCTCGACACCCCCTCCCCCGAGGGCCTCTCTGCTGCTCTCCCCTCCCGGCACCTGCACACTGAGGCCAGGAGAAATGGGCCGGGGTGAGGGGCAGCCCCAGCTTCGGAAGACAGCTCACACCCGGAGCATTTTACGTTTCCGGCAAATGAAGTCCTTCACACCTTATTTTACAAATTAAACATCGCTGAAATTGGGACACTTCCAGGCAGTGGAGCACTGTGGTTTAAGAGCAATGTCTGTGTTGCCCGCACAGCTGCGGTGTATATTATGGTGTCTGCCATCTCATCCAGCCTCATAACAAGACTCGGAGGTGGGTATCATTACTCCGATTTTACAGCTCAGGAAACAGATCGGACAGTGTGTTGCCCAAAGCCACCCAGCTCCCACCTGCAGTCAGGGAGGACCAGTGGTTACACTGCTGTTCCTCTGAACTTCGGGGCTCAGGGGAAATGGCCGGGGTGCAGACAGGCAGTGGCAGGAGGGAGGGGCCTGGCACTGCCCCAGGCTGTTGGCTGCTGTCAGCTGAGTGAGCACCTCTGGGTCCTCCCTCCTTCCAGTACTTCGTCTTTGACTTCCATGTCTCTCCTGACGTCATGTTCGACAAGATCATCAAGATCTCGGTGAGTGTAACTCAAACTGCACCTTTGTGTAGACTTAAAAAGGGCATCCCTCTGGATTGGCATTAAAAGGCATCCCCGTGTCCAGACACACAGCCGGGCAAGTGGGGCACAGGCTGGTTTGGGCCCCTCTCCCCTGTTTAACCAGGTACCTCTGCATAGTGTACAACCTACCCCCCGTACCTGGCAACCAGCAAAAATGAGGGCAAGAGGGCTTAACGCTGAGCCTCAGCAAGCTGTCCCTGCCCTGCAAATGCCCTCCCACTTCACCGAAAAGTTCCATTCCCCAGAAAGACAGGTGGTGCCACCATCAGACCACCCCACCCCTACCCCATGGAAAGCCTCTGCCCTGCCCGGCCTGACTGGGGGCTGGTGCTTCTGCCCGGAAGGTGATTCACTCCAAGAACCTGCTGCGCAGTGGCACCCTAGTGGGGTCCTTCAAAATGGATGTGGGAACCGTGTACTCCCAGCCTGGTGAGTAGCTGCGTGACTCGGTCAGCGTCAGCGGCCACGGCTCAGCGAGTGTGGCCCGTGCCGTCCTTCCCACCCTGGCAGCCCCCAGGGCCTGGCCTGGCCAGGACCGTAAACTCAGTGTGAGGCCGTAGGGGGTGTGGAGGGATGGGTGTCGAGTCTGCACACGGATGCAGTGACTACCTGTGCTCAGGCCGCTGGATTCACTGGAGCCCTTCTGGGTGTGTGGCATCACCCCCTTTTACACTCGAGGGGCCTAGGGCTCAGAGAAGCGTTGGGGCTCCACCATCACCCAGTTGGCCTGGGGTGAAATCAGGCTGCGTGACTCCAGGGCACCTACTGAGCCACACTGTCCTCAACACAAATGTAGTGTGGCAGCCTCTGAGGGATGCCGGGCTCTCTGACCATCCATCAAGGGCCCCAGGCCTCCAGAGAATAGCCATGTGGGACTGTGGCTGACTCACAGCAACGTGGGTCCCCATGGGCCAACACCGGATGGGGCTGGCGAGGGAACCCCAAGGGGAGGCCCAGAGGGTTTGTGAGGCACAGGCCAGGCCAAGATGATGACCAAGCCCATGGCCAGCTCAGGAACCACTGGCATGCAACCTGGCACCGGGCCCCACGTCATGTCCCTAAAGTGAACCCACCACTCAGGATGCAGTAATGACTCCATCAGGCCTTTTGGCAGTGACAGTCCCTTTTCTCCAGTGTCACATTTGACCCTCACAAAACAGCGAGGGAGGAGGCATCAGCATTTCTTCCCATTTTACAGATGAGATAAATGAAGCCAGGACAAGTTAAGTAGCTTGGAAGTGCCACTAAACTATTAGGTTCAACAAATTGGCGATTTCTTATGGTTCAACTTAATGGATACTTGGCTGGTGCACACTCTGTGACTTAGACTAGGGAATCGAGTCCAAACCCAAGATTAAACGCATAAACATCACAAAATCTTAGAACATTCAAGCCACCAGAGACCTTAAAACATCTAGTCCGGTGTCTCCATATGACGAAGAGGTCCAGGGTTACGAAGAGACTTGCCCAGGGCCTGTGTGAATGGAACCTGGTCTCCTGGGTGCCAGGCCAGCGCCTTTTCCACTGCCAAACACACGTTGTCGTCCTCAGCAGAGGGTGACCCTAGTGACCATTAGCATCTTTGGGAGCGGGGGAGAGGGCCAGTCCGCGACCTGGCACTTCCCAGGAATCATGCCCACCTGCAGGCGGTGGAATCTCACAGGTATCCCGGAGGAGGTGCTCCAGCCCTGGGCTGAGCAGTGCCCCCCACCTCCAGTACCGGCGGCAGGGGTATGGAGGGACAGCAAGGAGCCTGACGTGGACCCCTGGGCATCCCGACGGTAGAGTCCTGGAGAGGAGACCACTGCCACTCAGGGAGCGCCCGCTGAGTGCCAGGCGCCGGGCCATGCCCGCCGTGCCCGCAGGCCTAGCCCTGACCACCCCCTGCAGGCAACATCACTCCATTTCACGGGAAGGAAGCAGGCCCGCAAGCTTGCATAGCTGGTCCAGGGAAAGGAAAAGGATGTGAACCCGGGTCCAGGTGGGCCCAGAGTCCAGGCTCTCCACTGAGCTAACCCACCGCCAGATATGCTGCTGCTGGGGGTTTTTTTGTTTTTGTTTATTATTATTATTATTTATTTATTTGACAGAGAGAGAGACACAGCCAGAGAGGGAACACAAGCAGGGGGCGTGGGAGAGGGAGAAGCAGGCCTCCCGCGGAGCAGGGAGCCCGATGCGGGGCTCGATCCCAGGACCCTGGGATCATGACCTGAGCCGAAGGCAGATGCTTAATGACCGAGCTACCCAGGCGCCCCTTGATGCTTCTTCTGAATCTGTTCCTGGGCCTGGTCCCCTTCATGGGAGCCTGAGGTCACACAGCCCCTTCAGTTCGGGCACTGAGGTCTTCACTCTGATGGTCTCTGGTTTGGCCTGGCCCTCTTGATGAGTCCCTGGTTGCTTACCCAGCCAGGGAGTCGTTGGAAGCATGCTGCCAGGGACACAGGCCTCGCGGGTGCTACTGGGATTCTGGACTTGTGTCAGTATCTTGCGGGGCTGAAAGGGTTTCCTGGGGGACTCACCCTGCAGGACCACGTTTGCACCAGCAGAGATAGCAGCAGGACCCTGCTCACTCCCTAAGTCTCTCTGCTGGAGATGAGGAGGGGTCGTTCGAGGCCACAGCCTCCGTCTGGGAGATCATAGAGGAGGTCCAGGGTGCTAGCCGCCTCCCCAGCCCGACCAGCCTTCCCGGGCAGGTGTCTGAGAAGTTTGGATGGGGGAAGGGGGAGGAAAGAGGCCCTTCCAAGCTCAAAGACCGGCAGCCATAAAGGCAGGGGGGTCTGAACAGGGACTCCAGTTGTTCCGAGGGAAGTAAGCAGCTGGGCCCAGCAGGAGCACAGGGGCGGGGTGGGATGAGCGGAGTGAGCCGGGCAGAGCTGAATCAGGAGGCCTCACAGACCACACTAAGGTCGGTGGTCTGTACCCCAAGCACTGACAAGCTGCAGATATTTGAACGGAAGAGTGAGGGAGGGGGAGCCTCTCTGAAGGTTCTGTCTGGCAGCTGTGTGCAGGTGGTCTGCAGGGGTGGGGGCAGGAGGGTTGGAAGTTTCCAGCCTCAAAGTCACAAACACACACCTGGATGTGGGACCTTTCCCCAGCTGCTCGCCCCTCTGGGGACCTCTGTCTCCTCCTGGCCATTCTGGGGACCAGGGGCCAAAAAGATGCTCAGCTCTGCAGCCCGCCCCAGGATGGCAGGTGCAGTCCCCGCTCGTCACCCCTGCAGAGCACCAGTTCCACCACAAGTGGGCCATCCTGTCAGACCCCGACGACATCTCTGCTGGGCTGAAGGGCTACGTGAAGTGTGACGTCGCCGTGGTGGGCAAGGGGGACAACATCAAGACGCCCCACAAGGCCAATGAGACCGATGAGGATGACATCGAGGGGTGAGGCTCCCATCTGCCCCAGCCCCTGGAGACCTGACCCAGCCCTCCCTTCCCCCAAAGAGAGCCCTTGGGGTGGACTTGGCACACAGACCCCCCTCCCTCCCTTTACCCTTATCCCCACCTACTCCCAGACAGCCCAGCTCCTCCAAGAAGGACCGAGGGCAGGGTGGGGGAGGAGTTCATGGAGACTGTCCCAGGCCCCAAGGGTATGCAGATGCCAGGGCAGGACTGGGGTGCCCAATTCTGGCCACCACGGCCCTAGCTCTATGTGCCGGCAGGAACTTGCTGCTCCCCGAGGGGGTGCCCCCTGAACGCCAGTGGGCCCGATTCTACGTGAAAATTTACCGAGCAGAGGGGCTGCCCCGCATGAACACCAGCCTCATGGCCAATGTGAAGAAGGCTTTCATTGGTGAGAACAAGGACCTGGTCGACCCCTATGTGCAAGTCTTCTTTGCTGGCCAGAAGGTATTGGGGTGCAGGATGCAGGAGGCTGGGTTTGGGGTAACAGGCATTCGAGGTACAGAGTGATTGGAGGATGGGGGCTGGAGGTGGATGTGAGGCAGAATCAGAAGCCAGGTGACACCTTCGATCCCCTGGTGAATTCGCAGAGATGAGAGGGGAGGGGAGCTCCAGCCGGAGGGGGTCCAGCCTTAGGGGATCCTGCCTGCTTCTGCGTCCTATAGACCAAGAGCTAAGGCAGGAGCCCTGAAAGGGAAGTGAGTCTGAGAGCTGGTGTGGGGAGAGTGCCTGCAGGACATAAGTGCACGCACACGCACATGAGCACTGGGTGTTGTATGCAACTGATGAGTCACTAAAGTCTACCCCTGAAACTAATAACATACTATATGTTAACCTAATTGAATTTAAATAAAAAATTAAATATATATATACACACACACATACCCCACACATACACATGCACACGTGACTACACACAGAGATACATATCACATACACACACCCCACACATATGTGGACACACACACACACACACACACACAAACCCTAACCCTCACTCCCTCCCACCAGGGCAAGACTTCAGTGCAGAAAAGCAGCTACGAGCCCCTGTGGAATGAGCAGGTCGTCTTTACAGACCTGTTCCCCCCACTCTGCAAACGCATGAAGGTGCAGATCCGGGACTCAGACAAGGTCAACGACGTGGCCATCGGCACCCACTTCATTGACCTGCGCAAGATTTCCAACGATGGAGACAGAGGTCAGCAGCAGGAGACTGGAGGCGGGGCAAGGGCACTGAGGGCAGGAGTCCGTGAGACCTGCCCCCTCACACCACCTCCACCATCCCCACCTCTTCCCGAAAGGCCCTGGCCATTGTGAGGGCTTGGTCCGCTGCGCCCTCCCCTTCAAAGGGAGGTGGAAGGTCATGGCTCAGGTCTGCACCGAGCTGCCAGGGCCTGCCTGAGTGAGGCTGCCTGGATTTGAACCTCAGCTCTGACAGTTAGTAGCTGTGTGATCTCTGGGCCTGTTTTCCCATCTGTGAATTAGAAATAATGATGGTGTGTGGTGTGTGTGTATACACATATGTTTCACATATGCGTGGTCTGCTGCCATAGTCCTGTCTGCGGCCTTGTGGGACTGACCCTTTCTAGGACCCAGGCGCTGGGCACCAGGGAGGTAGAGCAAGATAAGCATCCACTCCTGTCCTCATGGTGCTCACTGGGGACTAGGGAGGTGGATGTGCCATCACATGCTCAAAGCCTAAGGCCAGAGGCACAAAAGGCCACATGTTCTATGACTCCATTTATAGGAACTGTCCAGAATAGGCAAATCCACAGAGACAGAAAGGAGACTAGTGGTTGCCAGGGGCTGGGCGGGGGAGGAGACCCTGGACTAACTGCTAACAGGTACAGGGTTTCTTTGGGGGGGCGATGGAATCGGGTGATGGTTCTACAACAGAGTGAATATACTGAAAACCACTGCAGTGCACATTTTTAAATAGTGAATTTTATATTATGTGAAGTATATCTTGAGTTTTTTAAGTGCCGTAATTCTTTTCGAAGCCAGGCAGAACAAAAACCAAACAAACATAGCACATGCCGCAGAATCGGACCCACGTTACAGATGAGACAGCAAAGACCAACAGCAGGAGAAGTCAGCTGGGACTAGGAATCGGGCCGGCCTCACGGGGGAAGTGTTACACAGGTGGACAGAGAGAGGATCTTTGGAGAGGAGGGGAGGGGTCCGCATTGGCAGGGTGCGAGATCACAAGGGCCAGAAGGCCAGGCTGAGGAGTCTGAGGGGAGCGGGCATCTGTCCTTCAAATAGGTTGTAGGCGGACCAGGAGGCAGGGAGCCTGACCCGGGAAGCGCTCTGCGCAAACGAGGAGGCTGCCCCACGCCTGCCCACACACAGCAGATGTGAGCATCCCTAGGGCCTCCCGTCAGCCACTCACTGGCCCACAGGCTTTCTCCCATCTTGAGTGTTTCACCGAGCAAGGCATGGGGTTCTCAGCTCAGCAACTGGGAGCTGCAGGCCCGAGCCCCCAAAAGAGTTTCCACAACCCCCATGAGCCCCTCGTGCCTGTCCCCGTGGCCCACAGGCTTCCTGCCCACACTGGGCCCGGCCTGGGTGAACATGTACGGTTCCACACGCAACTACACCCTGCTGGACGAGCACCAGGACCTGAATGAGGGCCTGGGTGAGGGCGTGTCGTTCCGCGCCCGCCTCATGCTGGGCCTGGCTGTGGAGATCCTGGACACCTCCAACCCCGAGCTCACCAGCTCCACGGAGGTGCAGGTGGAGCAGGCCACGCCCGTCTCGGAGGTGAGGACCCAGGGGGCTGGGCTGTCCTCCAGAGCCCCCAGCTCAGCGCCCTTCCCACCATGGCAGCCTAGGCCTGGGCTCTCCCGGTTGCTGCCCTGTCTGCCTCAGAGGGCAAGACCCCATGATGAGGCCTCCTTCCCCAGGAAGCAGGGGCCCGCACTCTGCCCCTCGCGGGGACCTCTGTCCCCTCCCACTGCCTATGCCTGCACTCTGACTGCAGGTCCCAAGATGGAGCCTCCTCTCTGCCTTGTTCCTGGCCATGGTTGTCCCTTTCAGGGATATCCAGGCTGGAGGGCAAAAGGATTTAGGCCTTCAGGGTCTGGGCTGCTTGGCTGCACAGAGGGGTGGGATGTCCGCCCCCAGTGGCCCAAAGGGCCTCTCTGTAAGACCGTGGTAGGGGGCCTGGCCCTAGGCCCAACATCCCTGCTCAGGTTTAAGGATGGTTTGAACCACTTCCACACAGAGCTGCACAGGGAAAATGGAAGAATTCTTTTTATTTGGAGCTTTCCTAGAAGCCTCAATGATCGACCGGAAAAATGGAGACAAGCCCATCACCTTTGAGGTCACCATAGGTGAGTGCTGGGCTCACAGTGGGGTCTTCAGGCCTGGGGGCTGCTGGGTGGTAATGGCTAGGCCCCGCACCACAGGCCTAGAAGGAGGGAAACCTTGACCACTTTCCTTCGCGTGTCCTCAAGCACCCACATAGCACAGTGTTCACACGAGCGTGCACACCCGCCCACAGCAGTTCCTTAGTGCACACACCTACAGGGCTGAGCCGTGTTTGGCATATGGGGAAGAAAGAAGGCTTCCCTGCAGAAGGGAAAGGGGAGAGAGTAGGGATCCAGGCCATGTCCTAGGCTGGACCTTGAGCTCAGTGGTCATCAGGGCTCCTAGCGAGGTCTTTGCACGGGGTAGAGGCCATGGGCACCTTCCTCTGGCTAGTGTTCTGTTGTGTCCGAGCTGGTACAGACTCCAGGCACCTTCCCCACTCCTTGCCCCCTTTCTTCCTTCCCATAAACCCAAAGCAGCACCCGGATAAGAGGGCAGGAGCCTGGGGGGAAAGGATTCTAGGCCCTTGCGTGCCCCCTTCTGCCTCCAGGTAACTATGGGAACGAAGTTGATGGCCTGTTTCGGCCCCAGAGGCCTCGGCCTCGGAAGGAGCCTGGGGATGAGGAAGAAGTTGATCTGATCCAAAACTCAAGTGACGACGAAGCTGATGAGGGTGGGGACCTGGCCTCAGTGTCCTCCACCCCACCCATGCGGCCCCAGATCACCGACAGGTGAGCCAGGTGGATGGAGGGTCCTGAGAGGCCTTGCCTGCTGCCTCCCATCCTCTCATGGCCTGGCCTCCCACCTGCCCGCGCCCCAGTCCTCAACTTTCCACCTCCTCCCCCGCAGGAACTACTTTCATCTGCCCTACCTGGATTGCAAGCCCTGCGTCTACATCAAGAGCTGGTGGCCGGACCAGCGCCGTCGCCTCTACAATGCCAACATTATGGACCACATCGCCGACAAGCTGGTCAGGGCCAGGCGGGGGTGGGAGGGAGGAGGGGAAGGCAGGGGGTGGGGCGTGCTTCGGAAGGCCTCGCCTAGCTTAGAAGCCTCCCCTGCAACACTAGGCAGTCTGCCCAGCAGCTTGCCATGGGGGGATAGGGGGCAAGGGTGAGGACTGCTGGAATAGCCCCAGCATGACCTCTGGTCCTATCCCTGCTCCCATGTCCCAGGAGTGGGTGGGGGGCCCGAGGACTACCTGGATTGGAGTCTGGGAGCCCTAGCCCATCCCGTCCTGGTGTTCCCTGGAGGAGGCTGGCCAACCCCTCTGTCTCCGGCCGGCACTGCACCCCCACCCCCCATCTAGCCTGACTTCTGCCCAGCCCCAGCGAGTCCACTGGGACCACAGGCCCACAGCCCAGAGGTGGCTTCTTCCTTCTGGAAGAGACAGAACCTGGGGAATTGGTTTCTGTATGGTGGTGGGACCTGGGGTGGGGGGCATGGTGCTAGTGAGGGGTCCCAGGTCGCTAGCCCTTCCTTCCCCTGATGAATGGGGGGAGACAGCTGGGGAGGTTGAGGTTGGGGGGCTATGGCTCAGCATGCACCCTCACTCCTGGTCCACAGGAAGAAGGCCTGAACGACGTGCAGGAGATGATCAAGACAGAGAAGTCCTACCCCGAGCGTCGCCTGCGGGGCGTCCTGGAGGAGTTCAGCTGTGGCTGCTAGTGAGAGGAAAGGGTGGGGGGGCGAGGGGCTGAAGTGGAGGGCTGGGCAGGGAAGGAGGTGTCTACAGGCCTGCTGCTGGCTGGTGGGCTCCTCTGAGCGCTGCTTCCCCGGGTCCCCCAGCCGCTTCCTGTCCCTCGCTGACAAGGACCAGGGCCACGCATCCCGCACCAGGCTGGACCGGGAGCGCCTCAAGTCCTGCATGCGGGAGCTGGTGAGGACACGCTGGACCACATGGGGGATCAGGGGAGGGTGCCCGAGGTGGGGGGACATTGGCCTCTGAGGTCACAGCCGCCAGGCCAGCCCCCTCAGTTGTGCGGTGTGGCCTGAGCCCCTCTCCCACACACCCTGCTCCCCTGCAGGAGAGCATGGGACAGCAGGCCAAGACCCTGCGGGCACAGGTGAAGAGACACACGGTGCGGGACAAGCTGAGGCTCTGCCAGAATTTCCTGCAGAAGCTGCGCTTCCTGGCAGACGAGGTGTGCCCCCTCATCAGCACGCAGAGAGGGGATGCCCAGCCCCCAAACCCAAGTGACTCGAGTGGGGAGGGGGTTGCCGCATAGGAAGGGACTGGACAGGACCACCTAGAGGCCCCTCCTGCTCTGACAGCCCCTGGGGGACCGAGGTGAACAAGCTCTTCCTCCTGTCGTGTGGGAGGTGAAGGAAGACCCAGCACCGGGGCCCTTCCCTCTGCAGGCCCAGGCCTGGCCCTCTGGCAGAGGCCCTGAGGGTCAGTCAGGCTCTGGGGGCCCTAGCCACGTGGCAGGACCCCTCCCTCAGCAGCCCCCACCCCGCTGACCCCAGCCCCAGCACAGCATCCCTGACGTCTTCATCTGGATGATGAGCAACAACAAGCGCATCGCTTACGCCCGGGTGCCCTCCAAGGACCTGCTCTTCTCCATCGTTGAGGAGGAGCTGGGCAAGGACTGCGCCAAGATCAAGACGCTCTTCCTCAAGGTGCCAAAAGGGGAATGAGACTTGGGGGGTGGGGCTGGGGGCTGGGGTTTGCACCTGGCTTCTTTCAAGGGATCAACCTCCCCACCTCTGAGTCTGGCAGGCCTGAGCTGACGGGGTGGAGCCCTCAAGTAGCAGGTGCTTGGAGAAGAGCTGGAGAGAGAA
The DNA here is from genome assembly GCF_029215605.1 of Mirounga angustirostris. NCBI lineage: Eukaryota > Metazoa > Chordata > Mammalia > Carnivora > Phocidae > Mirounga > Mirounga angustirostris. The sequence goes on along the minus strand of NW_026991718.1, from coordinate 20,852,408 downwards.
TGGGGAGGGGGAAGGGGGCCAGATGGCACGGCCCTGCCCATCCCCCTCCGCGCTCTTCCCACCCCCACCCCCAGCCCAGGGGGATGGCTGTGGAGGGGCAGGGGCAGCTCCCACCGAGGCCCCCACCCCTTCCTCACCCCGTGGGCCCAGCAGCTGACTGCACCCCCACCCCCAGCTGCCAGGCAAGCGGGGCTTCGGCTCAGCAGGCTGGACGGTGCAGGCCAAGCTGGAGCTCTACCTGTGGCTGGGTCTCAGCAAGCAGCGCAAGGACTTCCTGAGCGGCCTGCCCTGTGGCTTCGAGGAGGTCAAGGCAGCCCAGGGCCTGGGCCTGCACTCCTTCCCACCCATCAGCCTGGTCTACACCAGTGAGTGAGGCCCCCTGGGCCAGGCTGGGCTGGGCTGGCAGCCCTCACTCCGGGAGGGCAGTGGGAGGGGCCGCCTGTACCCGGAGCCTCAGCCTGCTCTCCCCTGCAGAGAAGCAGGCCTTCCAGCTCCGAGCCCACATGTACCAGGCTCGCAGCCTCTTTGCTGCCGACAGCAGCGGCCTCTCGGACCCCTTCGCCCGTGTCTTCTTCATCAACCAGAGTCAGTGCACAGAGGTGAGGGCCCACGGGAGGAGGGAGGAGTCCTGGGAAGCCCCTGAGCGTGCGGGACCCAGAAAACAGATCGGCCAGCACCCCAGATCCTTAGAGGACAGCCTTGCAGATATCTGCAGGCCCGGGCCACTCTGGTAAAGGCTTTAATTGTGGTTACATTTGACACAGAAGAAAGGAAAGACGTGGGGGTGGGGGACCTGGGAGCCAACTTCACGGTCACCTTCATTTTAAGCTTTCGGGAAGAGTCAGGGAACATGACACTCCTGTCCTCGGAGTCTCTGGAAGCTGCAGTAACCTGGGGTGACTACTGCTCATGTATCTGCCCACACACCACCACTTATTACCCATCTACCCACCCCCCCGCCCCGCCCCATGCTGCAGGTACTGAATGAGACTCTGTGCCCCACCTGGGACCAGATGCTGGTGTTCGACAACCTGGAGCTATATGGTGAAGCCCATGAGTTGCGGGATGATCCCCCCATCATTGTCATCGAGATCTACGACCAGGACACCATGGTATGGGTGGGCTCAGGCACCAGGGAGCTCCGCCTTCATCCCTGCACTCCACACCTCACCTGGCCAGCCCCAGAGCTCCTCAGCCAAAGTGCCTGCTGGGAAGCTGGGAGCGGGGGCTGCTGACCAGCCCCTCCAGCAGACCCAGGTGTCTCCTGTCCTGTCACTGCAGCCTGACCCCTTCCTGATGCCGTGGGCCTCTGGGATCTCAGGAAGGAGCAGGGTGTCCCCTGCTCCTGCCACAGACAGACCCAGCTCAGGCCCAGAGTCATCATGCCAGCAAGTCCTGCTGTTATCAGCCTTCCCAAACTCCTGGGTCTCCCAACCCCTGCCCACACTGCCGCAGTCAGAAACAGCCTCACAGTTCTCCATGGGAACTCTGGGGTAAAGAAGGAAAGGATGAAGGGGACCCCTCCAGAGCTGGGGAGCCACCCCTCCAGCTACCGGGATACCCTGAGAGCTCTGGACTAGAGACAGGAAGATCTCACTGCTAGTCCTGAGTCCTGCATCTGCCTTTCGCTGCCAGCATGGCCCTGAGCAAGTCTGCCGTGGGTCCCAAGACTTGGTTTTCCCCATCTGTAAAATGGGGTGATCACACCCACCCCTTAGCTCCTGGGGCTATGGTGAGGACTGATCCCAGGTGTGAACATGCACAGTAAACTCAAGTGCTGGGAGGCCACCTTGGTTATTTGTCATATCAGGGAAAAGCCGACTTCATGGGCCGGACCTTCGCCAAGCCCCTGGTGAAAATGGCCAATGAGGCGTACTGCTCGCCCCGCTTCCCACCGCAGCTCGAGTACTACCAGATCTACCGCGGCAATGCCACGGCCGGCGACCTGCTGGCTGCCTTCGAGCTGCTGCAGGTGGAGCCACAGGGCCAGGCCCGGGGGGCCGGGGGCCGGGGGCTGCTCTCCTCCCCATCCTGCTGGGAGGCCAATTTGACTGAAGCTGGGGCGTGGGTCTCAGAGCCTGGGGCGTTGGCCTTCCCTGTCTCCCCATAGCACCTGACAAATAACTTATGGGGAAGGAGAGCGTGACACTATGACTCCCATTCCCCAGATTGGGCCAGCGGGGAAGGCGGACCTGCCACCCATCAACGGCCCCATGGACATGGACCGAGGTCCCATCATGCCTGTGCCCGTGGGCATCCGGCCCGTGCTCAGCAAATACCGAATCGAGGTACATGAGGGCTCCGTCAGGGTCCTCCAGGCCCTGCCCTGGACAGGCCCTGCCATCTTCTGGCTTCCTTGCCCCTTCACTGTCTTCTCATCAAGGCTCACATGCGCACATTACACTGTGGGCATCAAGGGGTCTTTGGCAACCTCAGACCACTCCTCATTTTTCAGACAAGGAGACTGAGGGCCTTGGAAGGGAACGGACTTGTCCAAAATCACACCCAGAGCCAGTGGCAGAGCCAGGCGCCTGCCGGTCTGCACTGAGTCACAATGTGTCATTCCAGGACCTTCCCCGGCCCTCCCATCTGTGCCCCCACATCCACTCACACCCTGGAGCTGCGTGCAAGGACACTGGCCTCTCATCAGCTCTCCTGGCCCTGCCCCCCTGACTTGCTGCCCACCCCCACCAAGCTCCTCCTCAGGTGGCCCAGCCCACCCTCCATGGGCCCCACTGACTACGGGGCTCCCCTCTCTCCACCCAGGTGCTATTCTGGGGCCTGCGAGACCTGAAGCGGGTGAACCTGGCCCAGGTGGACCGGCCACGGGTAGACATCGAGTGTGCAGGGAAGGGGGTGCAGTCGTCCCTGATCCACAATTACAAGAAGAACCCCAACTTCAACACCCTCGTCAAGTGGTTTGAAGTGGTGGGTGCAGGCCCTGGGCATAGCCAGGCAGAGTGGGGTGTGGCCGGTGTGGCTGGGGGTGGCCCCACTGTGTCCCCCCTTGAGCCCAGGTTGCCCTTGCTCAACCCCGGCCCCCCCAGGACCTCCCAGAGAATGAGCTGTTGCACCCGCCCCTGAACATCCGAGTGGTGGACTGCCGGGCCTTCGGCCGCTACACCCTGGTGGGCTCCCATGCCGTCAGCTCTCTGCGGCGCTTCATCTACAGGCCCCCAGACCGCTCGGCCCCCAGCTGGAACACCACGGGTACGGCCACTCCCCGAAGCCCAGGCCTGGCTCCACTCGGCCCATGGGAGGAGCTCCTGCCCACAGTCCAGGCCACAGAGCCGCCAGCTGGCTACGCACGGGCATCCCCGAGTAGGCATGGGGGAGGCCAGGAGAGGCCCCTTCCTGGGGGACAAGCTACCTCTGGCTGCCCATCACTCTAGAGCCAGAAAGGGCCAGAGCCGGACATGCTCTTCGAGAGCCTGAGGGCAGGTAGCTTCCTCTGCTGGTTCACGCATGAGACCCAGGCCTCCCTTCCAGCCTCCCTCCCAGCCCAGCCTCCACTGTTTCACTCCACGGCAGCTCAGCCTTCCCTCTGGCTCACGTTCTCCCCCTCCTTAGGCCTGTCTTTTCTCTCTCAACTGCCCTGTCCCTCCTTCTTGCCTCAGAAAGCTCCAGAATCAGCTTTAGGCCTCTGGTCCTTCCAACCACCTCTGACTCTCCCTGTCATTCCTGTTCCTCCCTGTCTGCCTGCCTGTCTGTCCATCTCTGTCCAGTCAGCCTCCTCCGGGATGGCCGTGTGCTGTGCAACGGGGGCCTCTCCTCTCACCCCCCAGGGGAGGTCGTGGTGAACATGGAGCCGGAGGTGCCCGTCAAGAAGCTGGAGACCATGGTGAAGCTGGACGCGGTAAGGCACGCACCCAGGCTCAGTCCCACGCCAGCTGGGCCTGGGTGACACTTCTCAGGAGCAGGGCCGCCTCCTTTGGCCCACAGCCCTGGGCCCCCCAACACATGGCACGTCATGGTGGAGAGCTAACCCTGGCTACGTGTGCAAGCAGCCCATCCTTGCTCTGTCCTGGAAAGCAAGACTGTCCACTCTGCGTGGGCCTCAGTGAGCACATGAATGTGCACACGTGCATGAGTGGGGGGTGTGCGTGGATGAGCGACAGAGAGAGCAGTAACCATCTGAGGGAATAGCCTGTGATTGTTTTTACTCCAACAAACAACACCTTATGTTCATGCAGTAGATTCCTTGCATGAACACCAGTGTTATTTCCAGAGGCTCCCTGGTTTTCCATCCTGGCCATTCACAAACCAATCTCCCTAGGCCTGGGCTGGGGAAGGATTTTCAGGTGGAAGCTCCTTTATTCCTCTTGGTTTGGGACACTAGGGCCATTTACCTGCCAGAGGGAACCCTGTCATCTGGGATTTAGATGCAGAGATGGTGTCTGCAGGGGAGAGTGGGAAGGAGACCCCAGGGGCCAGATGTGGGCTTCCTCCCTACCACATTCTCTCCACCCCATTCCTGACCTCAAGTCCTTCACACAGCCTGGGGCACCTCCTAGCTTCTGAGGTCTGGGTTTGGTCTGAATGACCTTGCCTGGGCCCACAGTCCTTGACCCCAGAGGGTCCCCAGCAGCTGGCTGAGTTATCAGTGGGCATGGTTCTCAAGGGAGGGGAGCACTACCAGGAAAGCTCACTGTTCCAGGGCTGTGCCGCCTCAGCTCCCACCCTCCTGAACCTCTCCCTGAGGGCTCCTCCTGGGGCCAGGAGAGAGCCCCCTAATTTCAGACCATCAATGAAAAAGAGCTTCCCCATCATCACCCAGACCCTGGGCTCTGGTGGGTGTTTTCACAACTATGCAGTTGTATGTGCATCCACTACATTTTGAGGTTCTTGCCCTGGTAAGTGGGCGGGGGGGGAGGCGGAGTAGAGTTGGATTTGACCCTGTCTAGCCAACATTACCGAACTCCTGCTGCATATGGGTCAGCCTCCCTGTCCAAGCCCGAATGCCCACTGAAGACATCTGGGAAGTTACAACTATGCAGGTGCCCCGCTCCCACCTTGGGACTCAGTGGAGACCTGGCACTGATAGTTTGTAAAAGCCCCCCTGTGAGTCTAGCACACAGCCAGGGTGGAGGACCACCACCCTCGAAGGTCTGAGGAGAAACATCGGCAAAGCAGACCTTTCTCAGGCTCATCAGGCAGTAGGCTCTTGTCAGGGCTAAGCCCGCAGAGCACAGGGGCTCACACAGAGAACGTCCCTGCATGAGCCCCCTCTCAGCTCTCACCCTCCTCCTCTCTCCTGGCTGGGCGCCTGCCTGCCACTTCAGACCCCTGGTGGCTAATTCTGTCCCCATCTCCTTGGTTCCCCTCTGCAGTCTTCTGATGCCGTCATCAAGGTGGATGTGGTGAGTGTGGGGCCATCTGGGGGCTTTGGGGAGAGAGAACCCTACAATGGCATAGGGTATCAGGCCAAGGGGCCCTGCATCAGGGACTGAGCCACTCCCCAGGCCCCGGATGCTTGGGACCAGCACACTCCTCCAAAGAGGCAGAGGGAGAGATGTACTCAGGCAGCCAAGCCCCCGAGTGCCAGGGGCGCCTTGGCCAGCGGCTCGAATTGGCAAGTCATGACCCTCTCTGGGCTGTGGTATCCTCCTCCACAAAACAAGGCCCCGCCCCTTTGACATTGGTCACCCCCGGGAGCCTCATGGAGTCTAGGGCTTCCTAGAAGTAAATAGAAGGGATGGGGGACCCTTGGATGGTCCAGGGTCAGAGAATGGCCAGGGAGCAGGGCTGTAGGCAGGATTCTGGACCTGGCCAACCCTCCAGGCTGATGAGGAGAAGGAGAAGAAGAAAAAGAAGAAAAAGGGCAGCTCAGAAGAGCCAGAGGAAGATGAGCCAGATGAGAGCATGCTGGACTGGTGGTCCAAGTACTTTGCTTCCATTGATACCATGAAGGAGGTAAGGCCTCAGGCCTGGGCTGGGTTGCCAAGGAGGAATAGGGCTAGGGGAGTTGACCCCAACCCCACATCAGCCCCTCCTATCCAGCTTCTTTCCCATTCCCCACCAGAGCTCGTTCCCCACTGCATTAACATGAGCTTAGAACGGATTTGTCTCACATCCTTGAAGTTCTACTCAGGACCCACTTTTTCCAAGATGGCGGTCCAGTCTACCTTCCCTGGCTAGGTTTTCTCTTGTCACTCTTTTATACCACAAACATCTCCTCAGTGTATATGAGTCAGACACCATCCTAGGTACTGTGGGAGGCCCAAAGGGAGCAATGATTTCTTGGTAGGACTTGCACCTCTTCATACTGCTTTGCTCTACACATCTCTGCCATTGTGGCCGTGGAATGTTCTTCCCCTACTGTGTGCCCACAGCTTCTGCCTGCTGAGGCTGATCGCACGTTCCAGAAAGTGCATTTTTCCTCTTCCTCGTTTGTCTCTCTCCACCCTGCCTACCCAGCTCAGGGCACTCCCTGACTTACCAGCTGACCAGAAGGGACGTATGCCTGTGGTGTGTTTCCTCGGTAGGACCGGAGCTAATCCAGCCACCTTTCTCCTCCCCAGACCCTTTCTGTGACCCAGGCTGTGGGTGATGTTTACCGTCCACATTAGTTTAGCCGGCTAAGCTGCTGTGGCAAGTTAGATGGGTGTGAAGAAGACAGATGCTTCTTTCTTTCTCACATAATGTCTCAGAGTGGCGTTAGGCTGGTACGGGGACATCATGGTGGCAGATACTATGACCCTGCCGCTTGTTGCTGGCGTCTGTGTGGTTGGAGATGGCGCACCCTCAGCTCCTAATACCAGAGCACAGGAAGGGGTAAAGAGAAGAAGTGAAGCACACTCTTTTCCTCCTGAGGGCCCAACCCAGAACCTGCACATACCGTTTCCACTCATGTTGGCCAGCATCTAGTCCCTCAGCCACACCTAGCTACAAGGGAGCCTGGGAAATGTAATCTCGGGCTACAGTGCCTGTGTGTCCAGAAAAACTTCTAAAGAGCAGGAGGGCAGAGAATCGCCTAGTCGTACCTTTTCCCAGCTGGATTCAAGCTGGCCAGGCTGGAGCTCCAAGGGGCGGCCTGTTGTCTCCTGGTCTCTACTCCTATAATTTGCACAGGCTGCCACCAGGTAGCGCCCTGGCTAAAACCCCGTGATTTCGTTTCCAGCAGGTGGGATGGACTTTGGGGAAAGAAAACACTGATTCAGTTACTTTTCCACATTAAGAAAAGAATAATACCACTAAGAATCAACATTAAAGTGCATTTTACTTTTAAATGATACACAATTTAAAGAACCATAAATTCCTGACTGCAGTTAGTCATACTGTACACATCATAAACTTCTTTTAACCCACTTACACAGAGCACATGATGAGTTTGAACCCCAGTAGGAAAGTGTTCCTGTCTCTTTTTTTAAAAAGATTTTATTTATTTGTTTGAGAGAGAGACAGCATGAGCCAGGGGGAGGGGCAGAGGGAGAGGGAGAAGCAAGTTCCCCGCTGAGCAGGGAGCCAGACACAGGGCTTGATCCCAGGACCCCGAGACTCAGTCCCAGAACCCCGAGATCATGACCTGAGCCGAAGGCAGACGCTTAACCAACAGAGCCACACAGATGCCCAAAAAGAATTTCTAAGTATTTAAGACTGGTCTGAGACCACAGTATGGGGTCAAAAGCCTCCCCAAGAAGCCCACCTTCCCTCCTCTTCACCTCTTTTGTCAGCAACTTCGACAGCAAGAGGCCTCAGGCATTGACTTGGAGGAGGTGGACAACACTGAGGGTGAGCCTGGGACCTGCCAGAGTGGGGGGGTCCCCGCCTATCACCAGCCATCTCTGGGCACCAGGGGCAGGCTTAGGCCCTCATCTGGAGTGGCTTGTGCTCGGACCAGTTCAGCAGCCATAGTGAGGAACAGACATTTAGAGCCACAGAACATCAGAGCTGGAAGGGAGCCCAGAGCTCCAGCATTTTCCTGACCTTTTCCATGGAACCCTGTTAATGGCTATTCCAGGGGGAAAAGAGGATTCTTTGGTCAAATGCATTAAACAGGTCTTTTGGCACAGGACTTCCCAGTGCCTTTAATATGCAAATGCTAATATAAGTCTCTAAATGGAAGATACGGTATAAAATATCTCACCAGCTTATCTAACCACAATGTATCCTTTCTTCTAAAACATTCCAAGAACATCTACAGCTGGTGTTCCACTGACTGTAGTTTGGGAAATGCTGATAGAGAACAGCCCTCTGAATTGACAGACATTGAGGCCAGAGAGGAGAGTGAGCTGGCCCAGGGCTGTGCAGCTCAGGCCTCCTGAGTCAAGACCCAGGCTCCTTCCCTGCTCTCCGGGGCCAGAGGGCGTGACAGCAGTCTGTACGCGGTCCCAGGGTGGCTTTCTGGGTGCCCTGCACCCGTGTGAGGCAGGCGTGCCAGGAAGTATTGTCTGTGGTTTACAGATGAGTACACAGAGCCCTGAGAAGTCAAATTAGCAAAATAAGTTAGCAGTGGATCTGGGTCTCCAACCCAGAACTTCCTGCTCCATCGTTTCTGCCCCAAACTGACCAGGACCTCCTTTTCTGGTTCTGGCCAGGCCTGAAGGGGCCAATGAAGGGCAAGGAGAAGGCAAAGGCAGCAAAGGAAGAGAAGAAAAAGAGAACCCAGAGCCCCGGCCCTGGGCAGGGTTCTGAGGCCCCTGAGAAGAAGAAACCCAAGATTGATGAGCTTAAGGTGAGGGTCTGGGAGCAGACCCAGCAGGGGCCTGGGGTCCTGCTTGGGGCAGCAGGTGGCAGATGGGGTGAGACAGAGACCAGTGGTCATGCCTTGTCCTCTGGCCTGGCTCAGGTGTACCCCAAGGAACTGGAGTCCGAGTTCGACAACTTTGAGGACTGGCTGCATACTTTCAACCTGCTGCGGGGCAAGACAGGCGATGATGAGGATGGCTCCATGGAGGAGGAGCGCATCGTGGGCCGGTTCAAGGTCAGGCGAAGGACGTGCACCCAGGCCCTGAACCCTGAGCCACCGCCCTCCCCGGCCAGCGCTTATCCCCACCCCGAGCCCCAAGCCCAGGGCTGACAGTCAGGTGGAACTGTCAGCTACACTGATTGGTAAAATATGACAGTATTTCTATGCTGATAAAAAAAAAGAGCATCTACCCTGAGTGCCCCACCCTCAACATTGCCCTGGCCCCTCCCTCCAGAACCCCGGAGCTTCCCTCTGATCCAGCAACTAAAGGGTTAAGGCCCAGAGCAGCAGGGTGCAGACCCTCAGTGCAGTTTTGAATGCCTGTGGGAACTGCACCCTGACCCCCCTGCCTTGCCCCAGGGCTCCCTCTGTGTGTACAAAGTGCCACTCCCAGAAGACGTGTCCCGGGAAGCCGGCTACGACCCCACCTATGGCATGTTCCAGGGCATCCCCAGCAATGACCCCATCAATGTGCTGGTCCGAGTCTATGTGGTCAGGGTAAGACTCCCCTCAGATCCTCTCCCCATAGTCTCCCAGTCCCCCTGCCCAGGGGGAGCTAAAGCAGCTGCAAAGTGACAGCCCCCACTGGGAGACACCAGAAAGGTCATCTGGTCCAGTTCCCACCTTTTTCTTTTTTTTTTTTTTTTAAGATTTTATTTATTTATTTGAGAGAGAGAGCGCGCACGCGCACGTGCAGGGGGGAGGGGCAGAGGGAGAGGGAGAAGCAGACTCCCCGCAGAGCAGAGAGCCAGACACAGGGCTAGATCCAGGACCCCGGGATCATGACCTGCGCCAAGGGCAGACGCTTAACCAACTGAGCCACCCAGGCGCCCTTAGTTCCCACCTTTTATGGAGGAGGAAGCCAAGACCTGAGACAGGCAGTGACTTGCCCGGGGTCACACAGCAAGTCTCCTGTCTCTGGTCCAGCGCTCGCACCCTCTGCCATCATGGGACCATCAGGGAGGGGGGTGAGGGCACTGGAAGATGAGCAGGGTGTGTGGGGAGCCTGCTCAGGAGCACCCCTCCCCCATCCCAGGCCACGGACCTGCACCCCGCAGACATCAATGGCAAAGCCGACCCCTACATCGCCATCCGGCTGGGCAAGACAGACATCCGCGACAAGGAGAACTATATCTCGAAGCAGCTCAACCCTGTCTTTGGGAAGTAAGGCCTCCTGGTGTCCCGCATGCCCCCACTCCCGCCCCGCCCCGGCTTCCCCAGCCCCGCCCCCCTCCCACCCTACCCCACCCTGAGCTTCAGCCCTTCTAACCCCACCCCGCCAGGTCCTTTGACATCGAGGCCTCCTTCCCCATGGAATCCATGCTGACGGTGGCCGTGTATGACTGGGATCTGGTAGGCACCGACGACCTCATTGGGGAAACCAAGATCGACCTGGAGAATCGCTTCTACAGCAAGCACCGCGCCACCTGCGGCCTCGCCCAGGCCTACTCCCTGTGCGTGGGGCGGGGCGGGGCGGGGCGGGGCGGGCCTGCTGCGTCTTGACTCTGAGGTCAGGATCAGAGATTGGGATTTGGGAAGGGGGCTCTAGGACGGTTTCTGTCCCCGGCCAGGCCGCCTTCCCTGCAGGCTCTGGGCAAACCACAGATTCTAAGAGAGGAGAGAGCCAGGGGATTCCAGGACAGAGGAGGCTGGGCCAGGAGAGAAGCGGGGCTGGGAGGAGAGGCGGCACTGCTCTAGAGTCCACGGGGATCTGGCCAGCCTCTGCCACTGATAGGCTGCGTGACTCTCGTCACATCCCTACCCTCTCTGGCTTCGAAGTGCCAGAGGAGAGGGCACAGTTGGGGAATGGGTTGGGCTATGCTGGGGGAGGCTGAAAGCTCATGCTTGGACACGGGGCATGTGAGGCTGGAGCCTGGGGTCGGAGGGATCAGCCTCCAGCAGCCCTAGTGTCTCAGGTGGGGCCCACTTGCTGGCATGGGGGAGCAGCCAACTTAAGAGAACCGCCTGGAACCAGTTCCCACCTGGGGATAGGCCCAGCTGCACCTGAGCCCCACGAAGCCTGTGTGCCCCCTCCCACAGACATGGCTACAATATCTGGCGGGACCCCATGAAGCCCAGCCAGATTCTGACCCGCCTCTGCAAGGAGAGCAAGGTGGACGGCCCCCATTTTGGGCCCCCTGGGAGAGTGAAGGTGTCCAACCGTGTCTTCACTGGGCCCTCTGAGATGGAGGATGAGAATGGTAACAGGGCTCTGGACACAGCCACGGGGGGCGGGAGGGGGGAGCCAGAGGCCAAGAGGAACCCACACTTCCCTGTGGCAGGACCTCGAGGCCTAGACGGAGGTCTCCTTAGACCCTCTGCCCATCAGCCTAGAGTCCCATTCCTGTCTGCCCAGCCTCTGCCCTTCCGCCCCATCCTACATGGCACCTGCCCACTTGTCTTCTTGTTTGAGAGGGAGACTCTCAGAATTCCTGCAGGGTCGGAAGTTTCCCCCCATTCTGCAAATGAGGACACTGAGACCCAAAGTGTATCAGTGACTTGGCCAAAGTCACATGGCTCTTCAGAGGCAGAGTGAGGTGTGGGCCCAGATCTCTCTGACCCCAAGCCCTGGGCCCTCGCCACTCCCTTGCCCATGTGGCACTTCCCAGAGAATGGGGAGATGTGTGCTGAGGAACTCTTGCTGGCCGCCTTCAGGGCGCTGGGCCAGGAAGTGGATTCCTGCCCTCCCTGCCCTCACGGCCCAGCGGGATTCTCTGGTCAGGTTTCCCAGGCAGAGCAAACCCAGGAACACAGGTCTCGCTGGGCCCCATGGGGCAGCTGAGAACTTGGGCAAGGCAGTTCTCCCCCTGTGCCTCAGTTTCCCCAACAGTAAAAAGGAGATAGGATGGACAGGTGATGGCGCCAGGGCCTCTTTGGGCCCCTGAGTCTAGCCCAGCACAGGTTTCCTGTTCTGCTGAGGCCGTATGTGCCACTGACCCACTGGCACCCACAGGTCAGAGGAAGCCGACAGAAGAGCACGTAGCGCTGTGTGCCCTGAGGCACTGGGAGGACATCCCCCGCGTGGGCTGCCGCTTGGTGCCCGAACATGTGGAGACTCGGCCGCTGCTCAACCCTGACAAGCCAGGCATCGAGCAGGTGACGCTCGCAGGCCGAGATCTGAGGTTCTTTGGTACCTGGGATCGGGGAGTCCCAACCTGAGTCCATAAAAATGGATCCTCACTGTTCACCACATTCCCCAAAGCCTGACAGGCGCTTCCCCACCGTGGCCCCTCACAGCGACACCAGTGGCCCGTGTCTTCGCTTTGAGCGAGTCACATTGGCTCAGGGGCAGCCCTGGGCTGTCTCCCCTGGAAGCTGTGACTGGCTATTGGTGATGGCGTAGGAATTCTGGCACCCAAGGATGAAACTGGGGAACTGGGTCCCGAGGGAACAAAGGTTGGGGGAGTGGGTGGAGAAGAGAGCTGGCCTTCCCGGGCAAGGGGGAGTCCGTGGGGAGACCTGCCACGCCCCCTCCTCCGCAGGGCCGCCTGGAGCTGTGGGTGGACATGTTCCCCATGGACATGCCGGCCCCCGGGACGCCTCTGGACATCTCCCCCCGGAAGCCCAAGAAGTGAGCCCCACCCCTCCACGGTCTGCCTTCCTGTCGGGGCCCCAGGCTCGGATCACCCACACCTTAGCGGGGCTTCCCCTGTGGCCTGGTCGGGGGATCGGAGCAACCCTTGGAGCCGGCGGTGGGGCCGGCCCGGGTTGGAGGGGGTCCCCTTGGCCGAGGCAGAGCCACACCCCTGGGTGCGGTCGGTGAGGCCGGGAGCCGATGCGCCCTCGCTAGCGCCCTCCTGTGGACGGTCATCCCCACAGCGGCCACTACCCCTGAGCCTGCTCTGCGTTGTCCCCACTCCAGGCTGAGAGCCCTGCCGCGGAGATATGCAGGAGTGAGGCGCAAGGGTGGTAGCCGCCCGGGCCCGAGCCGCAGGCCTCTCCCACTTGACCCTGGCCAGGTCACGTTGCCTCCCTGGTCCTCAGTTTTGCCATCTGTAAAATGGCAGGACGGAGTTGCTGCCAGTTCTGACCTCCTCAGGGCCTGGAACCAAGGCCAACTGCCTGGGTGGGGAAGCAGCACAGACCCCGCACACTCAGAGGGGCCCCACGCTTATTTCAAGATGGCAATATTTAAATTCTTAATTTTTTCACAAGGGGTCCCGCATTTCCATTTTGCGCTGAGTCCTGCCGATTCTAGAGCAGATTCTGCCTGGAATAGCCTCCAGGCCCGAGGTCATGAGTGTGCTGTCCCAGGGCCGGCCACTAGGGGACGCCTCACCCCATTGTGTCCCCCGGGACTGGTAGTCAGGGTGTAACGCCCTAACTCCAGGGAGAGCAGTGCTCCAGGCGACGTGGAGGGGGTGACTCAACCTTCCTCCTAATGGTTGAAATGTAACCACCGATTTGCAATGACAATTACACTTCAAAGGGGAAAATCCTCTTCAGGGACAAGGGCACAAAGGAAACCCGATTCCGCGGGTGTCTCCTGCCAGCTGCTGGGCTTAAATGTGCACTTGCGTTAGAGCGGGAGGGTCTTCTGGCCTCTGGAGACCGGCATCGGGCTCAGCAGCCCCCAGCAGCAGCCCTGGGTCAGCCTCCCTGTCCAGGAGTGTGCTCTGGGTCCTGGCATGCCGGCCAGTCGGGCTTCCCCTAGGGCTCTCCTCACAGCAGCTGTGCTGGCCCGTGACCCTCCCTCCCTCACCCAGGGCCCCAACATCCCCCTGTCCCCTCAGCTCCCCGTCCTCGCCCCCTTCCCTGAATCAGCTCTCTCCACCCCAGCCTGGCTCACCCCGAGTCCCCAGGACTCCCCTCGGTTACCTGCCCCATCTGCACCCCAAGACCCTGGGGCAGCCCCCACCCCCAGACTGCGAGGCAGCCTCTCCCCTGCCCAGGTACGAGCTCCGCGTCATCGTGTGGAACACGGACGAGGTGGTCCTGGAGGACGATGACTTCTTCACTGGGGAGAAGTCCAGCGACATTTTTGTGCGGGGGTGGGTGAGAGGGCACCGGGCTGGGGCAGGGAGGGGGTGAGCCCACCTTCCTGGGAGGCAGGCGAGGAGGGAGGGGGCTCCCTGCGGGTGGCCCCCCGTTCTGGAGCCGATGGCACCTGGCAGGTGGCTGAAGGGCCAGCAGGAGGACAAGCAGGACACGGATGTCCACTATCACTCCCTCACCGGCGAGGGCAACTTCAACTGGCGCTACCTGTTCCCCTTCGACTACCTGGCCGCTGAGGAAAAGATTGTCATTTCCAAGAAGGAGTCCATGTTCTCCTGGGACGAGACGGAGTACAAGATCCCCGCGCGGCTCACCCTGCAGATCTGGGACGCCGACCACTTCTCCGCAGACGACTTCCTGGGTGCAGGGCTGGGGAAGGGAGGGGGGCGGGCAGGGGGAGCCCAGCCCGGGGAGGGTCGTCAGAGCTGACTGCAAGGCTGCCACAGGGGCCATCGAGCTGGACCTGAACCGGTTTCCTCGGGGCGCAAAGACAGCCAAGCTGTGCACCATGGAGATGGCCACGGGGGAGGTGGACGTGCCCCTGGTTTCCATCTTCAAGCAGAAGCGCGTCAAAGGCTGGTGGCCCCTCCTGGCCCGCAATGAGAATGACGAGCTCGAGCTCACGGTGGGGACCACGGCTGCTCGGGCAGAGGGCAGGGCTGGGCGCAGCTAGGGTGCTGAGGGCCTGGCGCGCGGCCTGAGCGCTGGGCCCCTTCCATTCTGCAGGGCAAGGTGGAGGCGGAGCTGCATCTACTGACCGCTGAGGAGGCAGAGAAGAGTCCTGTGGGCCTGGCCCGCAATGAACCTGACCCCCTAGAGAAACCCAAGTGAGTGTGCTGCCGGCCATGCCGGTCTCTGGGGCCACGGGAGCGGGAAGGCGGGGCCGGAACCTTCTGGCCTTCTTGCTCCGGCCCTGCAGGCACCTCTGCGCTCTCTGTCCCTTGCTGGGCAGGGCAGGCCCCTGTCCTGTCTGCTGCGCCCTGGAATCCGTGCTTCCCTCTGAACCAAAGCATGGGCCACCTTTGCAGGAGAGCGACGCCTCTCCGGGGAAGGCCCCGCCTGCAGAGTTAACGCTCTCCCTAGTTTTGCCAGAAGCCGGCGGCGGCCGTGGAGTGGGGGGCGCCGGGCGGCCCTGCTGGCGGGGGAGGTGCCCAGAAGTGCACACGCTCAGCCCAGGGGCGCCCCCCGCCCCCAGCTGCGAGGCCCCTGCCACAGCCAGGGCCTTCGTCCCCCGCGGCCTTTGTCCGCGCTGCCTCGGCCCTGTTGCCGCGGCGGCCAGACGCGAGCTGCTTGGGGTTCTTGAAGCCTCTCCAGTCGCCCGCTCCTTCCTGTGGCGCACGCACCGCCGCTCACACCCCTGCTGCCGCTCCTGCTCGCCCTCGTCCTCTGCCCGGTGCCGGCTGCCCGGCCAAGAAGGCGCCGGGGCCCTGGGCCTGGCCGCCTGCTGGCTCCGGGGCTCCTCACTTGTCCCTCCGACCGCAGGCCGCCGAGCCTCAGCAGGCGGCACCCACGCGTGCCCGCGCGCGCGCACACGGAGGCACACGTGCGCGCACACGCCGACTCCCAAGCCGCCAAACGGCCCCCTGGGCTCTCAGAACCCAAGGGACTGTCGTATGTGAGTGCGGACTGGGCCAGAGAGGCACGGCAACTTGCCTAAGGTCACCGAGCAGATCGGAGCTGAGACCCAGCCTAGGTTTTCACATTGCCGGCCCAGCGTTCTGGGCCGGACACCGCTTCCTGTCCTCGTGGCAGAATGACAGACTCTACGCCAGTGCCGCTGGCAGAAAGCAGTTGGCACGTGGACGGGGGACGGGGAAGGGTTTGGCCAGGACTCGCCAGCAGGCGGGTTCTCGCAGCCAGTTCCCACCGGCCCCCACCTCGCAGCCCGGAGCCGTTTTCCGCCGTGTGGCCCGGGAAGGGTCTCCGTCCCGTCCCCCCAGCTTAGCAGGTGCCATCTGCTGAGCAGCCTGGGGGGCCGGGGGGCCTAGCCCTGCGCCTTCACTTCCTCGCCCTGCCCCGCACCAGCCCCGAAGGCAGGGTCCGCCATTAACCCTGCTGTGTAAGTAAGGAAATTGAGGCTCAGACGGGCCTCGCTTGCCCCTCGCCGCCGGGCCTGGAAAGCGGGTGCCCTGCGCTGGAGCCGCCCTCCGCCCCGAAGGTTCTGGAGGGGGTTGCTGGGACAGGAGTTTGCAAAAGGCCTATTCAGTACTTGAAGTTTCCGTCTTGACGTCTTATAAACCCTCCTGTTTTCATACCATCGACGCCAGGCAGGCACGTCCTGGCCGGGAGGCTGTGCAGAAGGCAGGGCAGCGAGCGGAGTGCGTCCCACAGGGGCTCCTCAGACCTCGGCCGGGCCCGGTGGGGACCGACGCTCGTGTTCTCGGAAAGGGGGAGAGGTTGAGAGGCCCGCTGCCTGACCGCGGCGCCCCTCTGCCCCCAGCCGGCCCGACACGGCCTTCGTCTGGTTCCTCAACCCCCTCAAGTCCATCAAGTACCTCATCTGCACGCGGTACAAATGGCTCATCGTCAAGATCGTGCTGGCGCTGCTGGGGCTGCTGCTGCTGGCCCTCTTCCTCTACAGCCTCCCCGGCTACACGGTCAAGAAGCTGCTCGGGGCGTGAAGCCCCACAGCGCAGGAAGCCCAGCGTCCCTCCCCTGTGGCCTCAGGTCCCAGAAGCCTGCCTCCTGCTTGCTGGGCCGCTGACCCGGCCCCTCTCATCCTCCCTCCCAAGCCCGTTGCTTGCCCCGTGCCACCCACCTGGTCCCTGCCTGTGGGGTGGGAAGGGTGAGAAGGAGTGGGGTCCTGCCCCTCCTGGCTGGGGCACCCCCGGCTCGGGTAAAGCCACCCCAGAACCGCCCCCAGGCCTTCCAGTGGAGGAGTAAAGCTTTAATGGAATTCACTGAGAATTAGCGAGTGCCCAGAGCTATAAAAAGAATGAACAAGCAAAAAGCATCACCCTCCCTCCCCCGCAGAATCTCGCGAGAGCAGCCACACCACCCGTCTTTGTTCTGCACACGTGGACCAGACCCTTCGCACGAAGGGTGTGGCGGTGGCTGCCTCTGCCCTGCGGCCCTCCCGAGTGCCTCCTCCTCCTGCCCAGGGAGCTGCTGTGGTAGGTGCACAAGCCCGTCCCTGCCCTGCCTGTGGGTTTTTATCGCTTCCCAGAGCTCCCTCTGCCCAGTCCCGCGCTCAGAAGCCCAGATGAGGAGCACTGAGAGTGAGCCCCGGTGCCCCCTCCCACCCCCCCGTGCCCGCCTGCCCTGCCAGGCCCTCGTGGAGGCCAGGATGGGAGAGGGTACTTGCCCTGAGAGCTGGGTTTCTGTTGGCTGTTGTTCCTTTCTTGAGTGGTGATTTTTCTCTTAATAAAAGGAATTAAACACTGAGCTGAGAAGTCTGCATTTGGCCAAGTGGGGGGACCAGTATAGGGAGGGGCCCAGGGTCTGGGGGCCCTCTGAGGTTGGCAAACTCAGCACCAGCTGGGCCCCTCCGGCTCTTCCCCTTTGGATAGCCTCGTGGCCCAGGGTTCAGGGAGGGCTTAAGGCACTGGGCCACCTGCCCAGGCTGCCCACGGGAAGAGCCTCGCACTATACCAGGTGGCAACGGGGACCCCGAAAGCTCACCAAAAGGGTCCTGCAGGCCCAAGAACAGTCTGAAGGCTTAAGAGCACAGGGCACGTGGGAGGCTCAGTTGCTTAGCATCCAGTTCTTGATCTCAGCTCAGGGCTTGATCTCAGGGTTAGGAGTTTAAGCCCGCCTTGGGCTCCACACTGACCCTGCAGGAGCCCCAAAAGCTCCAGCCTCCACTCATAGACCACCCGTTGCCCCCAAAAGCAAGAAGTGAGTCCCATGCCACTGGCCTAAGCTCAGTCCCACAGTGACAGGCCTGTTCCACCACGGTCTGAGGTGGGGACAAAGTCTCCTCATGACATGAGGTGGGGTCAAGGGCCAGTAGCTCAGGGGACCTGAGCTCTTTGAAGAGATTCAGCCACAACTTTTTAAAGACTTTAATCATGGCGGCAGGATACAGGTAACCGCTCGGCCTCCTTTCGACAGGCCCGATCACGGCAGCTCTG
Source organism: Mirounga angustirostris (assembly GCF_029215605.1). Classification (NCBI taxonomy): domain Eukaryota; kingdom Metazoa; phylum Chordata; class Mammalia; order Carnivora; family Phocidae; genus Mirounga; species Mirounga angustirostris. The sequence goes on along the minus strand of NW_026991718.1, from coordinate 20,834,432 downwards.
GCCAGTCCAGGGTGGCCCCAGGCAGGTGCCCGGGTGACACGTGCCAGCGCCCGCCCGCACCTTAACACGGCAGCCTTCCGAGGCCCGGCTCTATTTTGTGGGGACCCGGAACACCTGAGTTGGTGGAACTTGCAGTTCAGAGTTTATCTGGAAAAGAAAGAGTACGGCTCATCACCTCTTTCCCAGGGCCCTCCTTCCTCGTGACCTCGGGGGAGCAGGTGCTCGCGTTGGCTCTCCTCAGGGCTCCAGCTCTCGGCAAGCACTTCCTCCCCACGTGCTTCCGGGTGCTGGGAAAGCCCGCAGTCCGCCTTCCGTCGGAAGAGAGGTCCTAGGGCTTTGGGTTGGCCTGTGCTCCAGCCGGCTAACCTCTGGTAACCTTCTGAACCTCTGCTCTGAGCCACGCTCTTAAATCCTCGTCTCCCCTGCCCCTGCCCAGCCCTGCCCCTGCCCGCACCTCCCCACCCTCCTGTGCGCGGCAGCACGGACGAAAGCGGGGGCCACACGGCCCTCATGTCCGTCGCGACACCAAGGCTCGCCACATCCTCTGTTCAGCAGTGGCCCGGGGCCCGCGACCACGGCAGGGCCACACTCCCCGTTCCTGGGCTTGTGGCTGGCCCCGGCCACCTCTCCCACACACAGCGGGTGACGGAGGGCCTACGCTCAGCCCGGTGTGTCGAGGCCCACGGCCTCAGCGCCACGTAAGGAGTCCACACGAGGAGAGCCGAGGCAGCAACCGTGCGACGAATGGATCCGAACCTTGGGAGCAGAGACGGTGGGACTTCTTCTCCTGCAGGCCACGGCGGAGTTGCCCCAACCGTCACTGGAGTGATCGAGAGTGGGGGCCAGGGACCATCTGTCCCACCTGGAGCTTCCTCTCGCCATGTCATATCCCAGGCCGGACAACCTGGCCGGCGGAGTGGGAAGAGCCCAGGGCTCTGGGCACGTCACAGGGCCTCCCAGTTTTGGTTCTCCTTTTTGGGAGAAGCGCCTGTGCCCTACCGACTTCACAGAGGGGTTAGGAGCAAAGAAGAAACGTCGTGAGGGGGGCCCTGTGGCCTGTGACGTCATCACAGCCTTTGGCCCTGCTTCGGAGGACGGTCCAGCAAGGAGCGGGACCAAAGACCACGGCATCCGAGGGGCGCTACTAGGGCCCGGAAGTCCAGGAGGAGGCTTCGGGCAATGTCCACTCCCTTGCCCGATCATTCTGTCCCAGCCTGAGGTACGACTGTTGACTTTTTATGTCACATCTCAACGCTCCCTTGCCTCTCGTGAGGGAAGAGCCTCATTTCCTAAGAGCAGTCCCACTGGCTCCCCAGCCTCCTGCCTACCCTCCTCGGCGCCTCCCCGCCACCCACCTTGGAGTCTAGAGACTTCTGAAGGAGCATCTGGAGCTCTGCGTTCTGCTGCTCCAGCGAGTTGTTTTCTATCAGCAGCTTGGCCCTCTGGGTCAGGATGAGGCTTTGGGCAGAAAAACCAGTTAGAGGCTCCCTGGATCCTCCTCCGTTCTCCGCCAAGGAGGGGCCAGGATCTCTGGGTTTCTGTTCTGGTTGGAGGCGGAAGAGGAGGCCAGAAGCCTCGCCCACCAGCGCAAACCGTGGGCCCCGAACGAACCAGGCGGGCAGGGACAGAACGGGAGGGCAGGGCCGCAGGGCCAGCCACCCAACGCCCCAGGCCCCTTCGGCGGGAGCCTTCCTTCCAAAGGCAGCTTTTCTCTCCAAACCAGGGAGGTGGCAACTGTGGCCACGGCAAGCAGGATCCTTCCCCCCCGCCTGTCTGGCCCCCTCCTTCTGCACAATGACATGCGGGCTTACTGGTATTTCTCCAGCGCTGTGTACAGAGCGTCCCAGAGGTTCTGCGTGGCGTCAGGGATAACCGTGGTCAGGGCCTCCCAATACTCAGAGTCCTTCGAGTTATCCCGCTCATACTTCAACTTCACTGGTGCCCGAGAGTCCCTGAAGGTTAAGAGCAAATGTCGCATCATCTCCATCTGCCCCCAGCCTGGGCCCCCACGCAGTGCCAGCCACAGAGCCCGCCCCTCACAGACTCTCGCTTTCCCACCGGACACCTCCCCACTCAGCTATGCCAGTCTATCGGTTTCTGGCAGATTCTCTGAAAGGGCACACGACTATCATCAATGTTCCTGATCCCTGGTGCCATTGTCGCCTTTGTGACAGCATCCCTGGAGTTCTCTCCCACCCCCTTCTCTCGGCCAGTTTACCTCACTGGCCTTCCATGCCACTACTATGTCCATGTCTTTCACTAATGCATCTAAAACCCCTCTCAGAATTCGGCTGCCCTCGAGGATAGCCTTGGTCCAGGATATCATCACCTCCACCAGGACAAAGCCCCCGGCTGCTCTCCTGCATCCAGCACCACCCCCCTCCCTGCCACCAAAGGGATCTTTCTAAAATGCAAGCCTAAGCGTGGCTCCACCCACTGCTCAAGACCATGTTCTGGCTCCAGTCCACTCAAGGGTAAAGACAAAGGCCTTGGGCACAGCGGGCAAGGCTCTCCGAGATCTGGCCCCCCAACCACCCACCGGCCACACTTCCCACGAAGACTCTGACACCAGCCACACCTCTCGAACACACCCTTCCCCACACTGTCACACCTGAAATGGCTCTTCCCCCACTTATCCACCTAGCAAAACCCAGTTTGGGTGCCTGAAGCCCTCAGACATGCCAGATGGGGTGGCCATGGCCTCGTTATGCTCTGGCCATCGTCCTGCTCACAAGGTGCGACCTCCACAGGGCACAGCAGACCCCGTGACTGACCGCTGAATGAATGATGCATGAGAAAATGCAAATCGCTTCTACAGCCACTCCTTCCCTTCGGGTCCACGGATTCCTCCCCCCCCCCCCCCCCGCCCCCCAGCCTCTGCACACATGAGCATCTGCTTGGCCTCCACCTTCCCTGAGCCCTCCAGCACACCTGGGTTTCTTTAGACCCATGACAAAGGCCTCCAGAATCTTGAGGACATCGTTGGGATGGATGAGCCTGGGAGAAGGGGGGGCCTCCTTCTCTTCCGGCTCCCCTTCCACGAGGCTTTCCTCTTTCTGTCCCTCGAGGTCTGGCTGCTCTCCTGGCTCCGGCGCTGACAACAGGCTTGTTTGCTCCTGTGGGGGTGACAGATGCCAGGGGTTGAGCTGGAGAAAGGCGTAAGGGTGACTATGGATCGGGGGCACACAGCAAGCATGAGTGTCTGAAGACAGGCAGAGAGAGAAAAAGTAGAGAAAAGTTTACAGAAAGTTACAAAAAAGATGCCAAGGGACACATTTCCAGGAATGAAGAAATGGTGAAAGGGTGGAAGAGAAGGGGGATAGGATCAGGGAGAGGCACACAGGGGCCTTCAAAACAGTGATAATCTTCTATTTCTAAATTGGGGCTCATCGGTGTTCATTTTATTGATATTCCTAAAGCTGACACTATACATCTCTTTGAATCAAAAATCACAAATTACATTTTAATTTTTTAATTAAAAAACGTCTTCCTCCTACTCCTGTCTCATAGTCCAGTTCACCTCCCATAGGGAAACCAACGTCATCGATGTCTTATGCATCCTTCCAAAGAAATCCTCTGTCCATACAAGCAACGCTTTCCCTCCCGTTCTCACACGAATGAAACTCTACCGCAGACACAGTTCGGCACTTGGTGTTTTTCACATACCAATAAACCTCAGAGATATTTTCACGTAAAAAATACGTAAAGAACTGCTTTGGTCTTTTTCTTACTGGTGCATAGTATCCCACTGTGTCGATGCCCCGCTGATGAGGTAATCGATCCTTTCATGATGGAATTAGAGGTTATTTTCAACCTTCTCCCATTTCAAGTGGCGTGGAAACCAATGAGCTATAATAAACACTTTCATCGTGTTGAGACATGACTGCAGGAAGAATTGCAGGGGCCAGGGCATACGGTGTTGTCACCCACACTGCACGCCGTGACAATGGGCTCTCACAGCAGTGACAGGAGTGGGTCTGGTTCCCACGCCTGGGCCGTCAGCATGTGCTATCGAACTTGCAGAGTCTTGCCCACGTGACAGGTGCAGATGGAATGTGGAACAGTATTTGCACTTCTCTTATCATAAGAAGCCTGGTTATCTTTTCATGTGTTTAAAAGTTATTCGTATTGCCTCTTGTAGGAGATTTTTGTTCATATCCCTTGTCCTATCCATTGAGTTGTTGGTCTTTTTCTTATTGGTTTATATGAGTTCTTTGTATATTAAGGAAATGGGCCCTTAACTGTGATGTGAGTTAAAAATACTCCCCCACAAATGTCATCTGTATCTTAACTTTGCTTATAGTGATTTTTGCCCCACACGGTTGGGGTTTTTTTTGTTCGTTTTTTTAATGTAGTCAAACAGATCCTATTTTTCCCCCTTTACAGCTTCTGGGTTTTGTTCACCCAGCCAATTCTTTTCAGAAGCATATGAGGATACTCACCCTGGAGCCAGCAATACGAAACGTATTTTTTAATTTAAGTTTTTAATTTTTAAATTAAAACTTTAGGGCGCCTGGGTGGCTCAGTCGTTAAGCGTCTGCCTTCGGCTCAGGTCATGATCCCGGGGTCCTGGGATCGAGTCCCACATCGGGCTCCCTGCTCGGCAGGAGGCCTGCTTCTCCCTCTCCCACTCCCCCTGCTTGTGTTCCTGCTCTCGCTATCTCTCTCTCTGTCAAATAAATAAATAAAATCTTTTAAAAAATAAATAAAATAAATTAAAACTTTATAATATTTTTAACATGATGGCTTCTTCAGAAGAGTCCATTACAATCAAGATGGGTATTACAGATGGGCCCTGCTTTGCAGGAAAGTGGTGAGGATCAAAATATTCAGAGCTTGGTGGGCCCAGGGCTCCTAGGGGCTGAAGCCTGGCTTTGAGGAAGGGACAAGGAAAAGACACTTTGGGCCTTAGTTTGAGAACAGCCTCCCATCCCCAGCCATTCTTTCCCTTGCAAATAGAAAAGGTAATAGTATGGGAAATGCTAAGTTAGCTATCTCTGACAGAAAACCCTCACTATTTCTCCAGAAGTATGACAGAAAGGCAGCAATGCCCTCTGGGGGCTTCCAGAATTTCAAATGCTCTCTTTTTTATTGCATTTCACATTACCTGACTGGAGGGTGAATGATAAACTCGGTATTTGAGGAAGAAATTCACCAGTTTATATAAGTCGTCCTCACTTTCAATTCCAAGGGCCTGGGGGAAAATAGGAGAATTGCTCAAACACCACAGCAAGAAGTCCACCGGCTACCAGAGTTACCAGACCCTCAGCTCCTAAGAGCAGGAGGTTTGGCTGTTCCCCCGAACACCCCCAGCACCTGCCATGGCCCAGAGTGAGGCCACTCAACACCAGGGAAGCACAGTGAGATCACATCCGAGCAGAGAAAGAATGCTCAGAGTCAGGAACAGCCCTGTACAGGCCTGGGGGATATGAGAATGCTAGAGGAGGCTGGACACACATCCGAGTTTAGGGGTGCAGAGGAGAACCTAGAGTCTGAGAGCCAGGCCATGAGAGAGAAGCTGGTAGAGGAAGGGTGAGGGCTGAGAGACTTCGTGGCCAATTTGGGGCATGGAGAACGAGGAAAGGGAAGGAGGTGACAGCAAGCCCAGGGAAGCCTGGGAGACCTCTATCTCTTCCCACGGCCAAGGCAATGTTGGAAAAACAGAGGAGGCCGGCATAGAATGAGGCCCCCACCCCATCAACTCAGCCCAGTGGGACTCACTGAGAAAATGGCGTCCAACCTCAGCAGATAGCATTCGTTCTTCTCCAGGGGAAGGAGAAGGCTCAGCAGCTTGCTCTCTATGAGGAAACCCTGGGAAGGAAGATGACATCTCTAGTCAGAGACAGGTTTCAGAAATGAGTGCTGGGTCTGCAGCCTACCTCTGTGTAACTATCAGCGATGACTCCAGGGATGAGACTTTGGGCAGCAGGACCCCAGAGGAAGTCCTTCCTGGGATGCCTGAGAGCCCTTCCCGGACACAAAGCCAATACTCATGGACGAAGGGTGCTGGCTCACCTCACCCACAAGCCCCTGGGCAAACGGCTAAGTTCCCCAGAGCCGCCCAGACCTGCTCCAGTCACAGATTCCCACCCGCGCAACATCACTTCACTCAGAGACTAGCCCTCCAATATCCATAGACCAGGGCGGCAGGCACTGAGCTGGGGGAGAGGGAGGGAGGCATGGCGGGGGGTGGGCACACCGTATCCCGACACAATGCACAGGAAGTGGGGGGCGGGTGGGGACACTGGGCGCCCGGCACCCACTCTGAGCTGGGAAGGCCGGGGGAGGGCTGCGTGACAGGGGGCCACTGGCAGCAAGCCTGCGGGTAGGTGGGGGGAGCACATGCCTACTGCCTCTTTCAGCAGGAGCCGCCCTCAGGGCCAAGAGCCAGCTCTTGGCCCCAGAAAACTGTCCATGGGGATGGGAAGCTGCCAGTCCCGGCTACACCTCTTTGACTCATCTCAGAAATGCAGGATCATGCACCAGTCATGTTCCTGGAACACCTCAACTCCTAGCTGAGCCACCTCCAACACCCCTTACATGAAATCCAGTGGGTCTTGCTAATATACAGTATACAGCTATCCAAAGCCTAACACACCCCGAGAAATCACAGACTGAGCTCCCGGGGTAAGGCCACGTCAGCTGTGGCCACACCCCTCGGCAGGTGGGTTCGCAGAGGGGAGACTGGCGCCCCTTCTCTTGCAGACTCAGCCTCTTTTTTTTTTTTTTTTAATTAGCAGGAGCCGGGGGCCAACTTGGCCCACCCCTTGCTGACCCACTAAGGGAGGACCCGTTGGCCCGCCGAGGGCAGCTCTGAGGCTCGTGAACCTCGTGAACCAGCCCAGCCCTGCGGCTCAGTGCTTGAGCCCTCCTGCCTGGCCGGGCCAGCCTGGGCCACAGTCTCACAGGAGAAGCCAGCGCGGGGAGCCACCGGCCAGGAGTCCCTCCGGTGCAGCCCCACGCGGCCGGCCTCACCGACTCGTCACACAGGAGCATCAGGATCTTTCTGGTAGTTTTCGGGGAAATTTGCTTCGGCAGGTCGAGGTAAGACTCTGCTTCCGAGGCGGTCTCCTCAGTCCCCTCCTCTTCTGCAGATGGGGCAGAGAGAATAGAGAGTGGGAGAGAAAAGGGAGATCGTTGCTTGGCTTGGTTGACTTTGAGCAACAAACGGCTTTCCTTGAGAAAATTTACCTGTTAAAAAGCCTCTTTAAGGCCCTATGGAGTCTCCTTAGCTGAAGAAAGCCTAGTATGTGGCAAAAACAGGGAGGCTGGGGGTTGGATACGAGACTAGCGGGAGAATTCTGCCATTCTACAATGCTTGGCTGTTCTAACTTTCATCTCCCTGCCAACATCATACTCAAAATCCAGCCACGACCAGGAAGCGGAAGGGAGAGTATGAACCTATTTATGCTCACTTTAGAGAACAATCTAGAACGTCTGCTAGGTGGTTTCTAAACCAGCAGCAGACCAGAAGTAGCCAACTAAACCGTGGTCCAAGTGGTGGCCTCACTTGTCAGCAAGAACAGGTAGCTAATAGCAAGAGCCAAACATTTTAATTAAAATTAGAAATTTTAAGGGCGCCTGGGTGGCTCAGTTGGTTAAGCGACTGCCTTTGGCTCAGGTCATGATCCTGGAGTCCCGGGATCGAGTCCCGCATCGGGCTCCCTGCTCGGCAGGGAGTCTGCTTCTCCCTCTGACCCTCCCCCTGCTTGTGTTCCCTCTCTCGCTGTGTCTCTCTCTGTCAAATAAATAAATAAAATAAAAAATCTTTAAAAAAAAATAAAATAAAATAAAATTAGAAATTTTAAAATGTTTTATACTATATATACCTCACCTGAAAATAGTCACAAAAAATCATTGTCCTACTAGGTTTTACTAGTTGTTCAAAAGATAAAATGAGATCATGTAAATGAAGATATTTTGGAAAAGTACAAGATACCATCTTGCTGGTGGAAAGCAAAATGGTCCCATCCGTACGGAGCAATATCCAGCAAAACTACAGAGGCATTTACCCTTTGATCCAGCAGTCCCAAGTTTAAGGATCTGTCCCAACAACTCACCAGGAAAAATATGCAGACACAAACGCACAGAGCTGTTTGCTGCAGCAATGTTTGTGAGAGCAAAAACCAACAAACAAAACCCCGGAAATATCCCAAGTGGCCACCAACAGAACACCATCTGAGTAAGTTACAGCTCAGCCACACAACGGAACACCAAATAAAAACGGCATGAAGAATGTGTCTTCTTACTACTATAGACTGACCTCCAAGATGCTTTGTAAGTGAAAAAAGCAAGATGGAGAAAAGCATATGCTCTCATTTAAAAAGTGGGTCTAGGGCGCCTGGGTGGCTCAGATGGTTAAGCGTCTGCCTTCAGCTCAGGTCGTGATCCCAGAGTCCTGGGATCGAGCCCCCACTTGGGCTCCCTGCTCAGCGGGAAGCCTGTTTCTCCCTCTCTCTCTGCTCTCCCCCCCTGTTCGTGCTCTCTCGTCACTCTCTCCCTCAAATAAATAAAATCTTTAAAAAAAATTACAAATAAATAAAAGACACCAATCTGGGGACGGGGTTGGTGGTGGCTGCGTGACTCAGTTGAGCATCTGACTCTCGGTTTCGGCTCAGGTCATGATCTCAGGGTTGTGAGACTGAGCCCCATGTTCAGTTCCGCGCTCAGCACAGGGTCTGCTTGTCCCTCTCCCTCTGCTCCTCCTCCAGCTCTTTCTCTCAAATAAATAAACAAAATATTTTTAAAAATAAATAATAAAATAAATGTAAAAATAAATAAAGAATAAAAGACAGCAATCTGTCTGTACATCTCTAGTGGAATGTGTCCTAAGAGTAAAAAGAACTTCAAAAAAAGTTTAAACAATTTTTAGTAATCATTTGTTAGTGGTAGGTTGATGTTTTATTCTGCAAGTGTTCTGTGGTTGTGGGAAAAGCAATGAGTCATTATTTTGGAGTGGCTGTGCACCAAGATTTTCAAGGTAGGAGAGGGACGCCTGGGTGGTTCAGTTGGTTAAGCGTCTGCCTTCGGCTCAGGTCATGATCCTGGGGTCCTGGGATCGAGTCCCACATCGGGCTCCTTGCTCAGCAGGGAGCCTGCTTCTCCCTCTGCCTGCCTCTCCCCCTGCTTGTGTTCTGTCTCTCTCTCTGACAAATAAATAAATAAAATCTTAAAAAAAAAAAAAAAAAAGATTTTCAAGGTAGGAGAAAGGAGATATACTTTGATAAAGTTAAGTAAAAATCCTGGCATCCTGATGATTAGGAAGTGTCAGGATGAACACATGATTTATTTTATGCTGAAAATGTAATTCTACACCCTATGCTCATCCACTAGGAAGGCCTAGAAATTGACCCATCCCAAACAATGAGCACTCCAGCTCCCAGACTATGGTTTTGAAATACCATTCCCTTTAAAAGGACCAGGTCTCCTCGACCTTGAGAAATGGCTGATGACAGACTTGAAGCAGGAAACATATAATGTTAGACTGGAAATGTGGTCATTCTGGAAAGCCGGGACGCTATCAACAACTACTGAGGTTGTGTCAAAAGGACCCAGAAGCCAACATGAAGAGACTCGCACTGGCCAAAGATGGGACAATGTGAGCATCAGTAAGGGTAATAAGTGCAGTAAACCGAAACACATCAAATTTGTTTAAATCTAATGTGTTCATAACGATATGTATTTATTTGTTTATTTATTTAAATATTTGACAGAGAGACAGAGTGTGCGGGGTTGGGGGGGGCAGAGGGGTGGGGAGAGAGAAGCTCAAGCAGACTCCAAGCTGCGCACAGAGCCCCATGTGGGGCTCGATCTCACGACACTGAGATCACCACCTGAGCTGAAACCAAAAGTCAGATGCTTAACCAACTGCACCACCCAGGTGACCAATGATATTTATTTTATAAAACGTTACTGGTCACCTTTGGAAGATGCTAGAGACCCAGCCCATTTATTTTGAAAACTAGTAAATAGAGAAAGAACAGCATATATCCTGCCTTTCCTATACGAACTGTGTCTCGGGGTAACATTTAGCTATATATAAATGCTATAAATATAGCTAACATTTAGCTATAAGGGAAAATTCTCTTTTCAGAAGTGTTCCAGCTAATAAATGAAGACATATGATAGAATTTAGAATATCGCCATTTTGCAACCCCTAAGGCAATTAGTGAATCTTAGACAATGACTACCAACGGTTGCTCGCCTCCCGAAGAGAGAGACAAACTGCCATTAGTTTATCCCAGTGGAGGTACACAACAATGTATTCAGCAAAACTAAACTAAGTCTGAATCTGATCAAGCTTCTAGATCGAGCTACCAGATTATAATAACAGGGAAGCGGGTAAAGCTATCAATTAAATTAGAGATTTAAAAGCCACAACTATGGACCTTCCAGCCACGAGACCTCCTCCCCCATCTCTGGACTTCAGTTTGCTCATCTTTGAAATGAATGGGTTGACCTGATGGTCTGACAGGCCCCCAGCTCTGGGGCTCTAGGACTCTAGGATGCCATGCCAGTCACCTGCTTGCATCAGCACCTCTTCTACTATCTGTGTGGCAGACTTCTGCGGCTGCTGAGATATAGGTCCCACATTCCTCAGGAACCAGAAATCAGGTGCCGTCCAGGGGAGCCCCAGATGATGGGTATGAATGATCCTGTCTACATCAAAGGCTCTGCTTATCAGATCCTTTGCCTCCTCCTCATTCATTAGCCAAATCTCCCGAAACTGCTTGTCATCAATGAGAGCAAAATGCCTGTGAAGGAGAGTTGATCAGCATGGCCAGCAGACCCCAGGGCCTGGCCAGGGTCCCCTCCATGAGCAGTAGGGCGAGCAAGGAGGTGGAGCTGGGGTGCATCCCGGTCCCGGGTTGCCGGCCCTCGCCTATGACAGACTGGAGGTGGTCCCCACACGTCTCAAGAAAAGGCAGGGGACACGCGAGTAAAGGGATGGGGAAGACAGCACAAAGGACTCTTTGTGCCTGGGCCCACCTCTATCTAGGGCACGTGCCTTGGGACCCAGGTCCCTAAAATACCGCATGGCTTTCTGTAGCTCCTTGAATTGCGTCACAAGGCGTTTGTAGTCAGAGGTCAGCGACTGGTTCTCCTCCTGAAACTGCTTGATCTGTTTGGCGTATTTCGATCTCAGATTGTTGAGGGTATCATGCAGGCTGCCGGGCAGAGGGGACGAAGTTCATCTGCAGCTGAACAGAAGCTGTGGTGTCTGTTCCCCTCAGCGACTTCACACAACTCTACAGCCCCCAGGGTCAGAGTTGTGCAGGTGCAGAAAACCCTCCCATTTATTCCCAAACCCAGCGGCTCCGACTGTGATCGAGGAAATGAAGGCCACAGGAGGTAAGGGGATCGTCCAGGACTAAACTCATTTACATCGGTCCAGAAGCCCTGACCCACTGAGGGGCAGTCTCCTACTCAGGACTGTGACTGAATCCTCCCCCAATGCGCCACCTCACATCTTTAAAGGGCACATCTCAACTATTTCACTGCCATGATTTGGATGTTCACTTCCCGTCTAAAACAAGGGAAATAGAAACGGAAAACTTAAAACTCCACACCACAAGTGTGAGATATGAGCCCTCCATCCTCAGAGAGCTGATACAGTTCATGAGTCCGATAGTTCATTCATGCACTCCCTCATTCACCAAACATGGAAGGTCTCTTGCCAGGGGTATGTTTGACTACAGCGATGAATACAAGGATATGTTCGAACAGAAGGCACGATCAGGCGAGCCAGAGGCAAAGACACACTCATCACAGTGGAGCGTGGAAGTGCTGGGGGGTGGGGGGCACTTTACACAGGATGCCAGCGAGCCCAGAGCTGAGGCATGGAACTTACCCTCCAGGGGAGTGGCCGGAGGTTCCAGCACAGTGAGGGACAGTGATAGCCTGGCCAATGGTCCTGTGAGCCCAGGCATGTCACAGCTCCCCATCCCACTGCTCTGGGAGCTCTCTCTGTGCATGGAAACTTGCCTCATGAAATATACACGGCAGGCACAGCTCTTAGACCCAGGACCATACATACGTCAGACTTCAAGCCCGTGAAGAGGTGTCTTATGTCAGTGCCCCAAATACACAGGAAGACAGACTCTGAAGGCCTAGATATTTTCAGTTTAAAAATTCTAAAGATAGGGGCAGTTGGGTGGCTCAGTTGGTTAAGTGTCCAACTCTTGGTTTCAGCCAGGTCATAATCTCGGGATCCTGGAATCGAGCCCCACATCGGACTCTGTGCTCAGTGCAGAGCCTGCCTGTCCCTCTCCCTCTGCTCCTCGTCCCCCCTCCACCCCACTTACGCTCTGTCTAAAATAAATAAATAAAATCTTTAAAAAAAAATTCTAAAGATAAAATTTTCCCTCTTAAGCATTATTCTGAAATAAGCATAGGGTCCCTAAACACTCAAACATCCATCCTTTGTGTTTTCAGCCTTAATAAAATGCAAAAATCCACTTAGGCTCTGATAAAAACCAATATCTAATTCATTTTCTTTTTTTTTTTTAAAGATTTTATTTATTTATTTGACAGGGAGAGACAGCGAGAGAGGGAACACAAGCAGGGGGAGTGGGAGAGGGAGAAGCAGGCTTCCCGTGGAGCAGGGAGCCCAATGCGGGGCTCGATCCCAGGACCCTGGGATCGTGACCTAAGCCGAAGGCAGACGCTTAACGACTGAGCCACCCAGGCGCCCCTCTAATTCATTTTCTTAACTACAACATTCTAGGAGATTTTCCACATATAGGCGGAAAAAATTTTATTAAGAAAAAAAAATTATTAAGTAGCCATCCCAAAGTATTTTTCCCCATGTCGCTTAGCAAAGGGGTTTCTACGTGTCATCTAACCATAGAAGCTAATAAAACAGAAATCAACTCCAGGTGCATGCTGCAGGTCTGGGCCAGGTAGCAAGACAGGAAGTAGACAGGATGGGGGGCTGCAAGAGGAGGCTCAACAAAAGTCCCGTCCTTGGTGACTGGCTAGAAGCTAGAGATGGAGGGGACGGTGGCGGGGCGGGGGGGAGGGGGGATGATGGGAAGACTGGGAGGGTAGGCAAGTCGGGTGTCAAAACTTGTCCCTTGGCAGTGGCAGCAACTCTCCAAGCTGAAATATCTTTTGGCAGTCCCAGATAAAGTGAGGAGGTGAGGTCAGGATTAGGGATATGTAGCTGGGAGTCATCGAGAAAGAGGTCATTATTCAGGGGCCCCTGGGTGGCTCAGTCGGTTAAGCATCTGCCTTTGGCTCGAGTCATGATCCCAAGGTCCTGGGATTGAGTTCCGAGTCAGGCTCCCTGCTCAGCGGGGAGCCTGCTTCTCCCTTTCCCCACCTCCCCCCACTCATGTTCTCTCTCTCAAATAAATAAAAAAAAAAAATTTTTTTTAAATATCAGGTCATATTCAAAGCCATGAGACTGGTGTAGAGGGTGGATGGAATAAAAATATAAAGCAAAGGGGTAAGATGCTTTCTAGAATACCTAATCAGGCAAGAGAAAGCAGAACCACCAAAGGAAACCAATTAGGAATACACTGAGAAAGAAGAACAAATATTTTAGAGTCCTAAAAGCCAAAGGAGAAAAATTCTGAGATTCGGTGCCAGTAACAATAGGATGAGACCTGAGGAAGAGCCGTGGTTGTTTGGCTAGAAGGACATCACTGGTCACCTACAGAGGGAAGTGGTTGTCCAATTCTGGGGTCAGAGGTTAAATTATGAGTGTTGGAGGGGAGGGGAGGGGCTGGTGGCGAGAGGAAAATGGCCAAGCAAGCAAGAAGGGAAACAGCCTCACCCAGGAGCAAAAGGGTCGGCTAAAAGGTTTTTTAGGATAAGGGAAACTGTGCGTGCTTGAAGTCAGTAGGTAGAGCCAGGGAAGGGATGGTGGGGATGATGCCACTCATCTTTCTGCCCTTGGGATCAGACCCAAGGTCTGTCTCACATACCTCTGCCCCCCTCCCGTCCTACCAACCTCCCCTCTCCCACAGTGCAGTCTCTTTCATCAAACGTGGAACTTTCGTCTTCCTACTTCCTTGTCTTCAGCCCTGCCCTTCATTCCTGGCTCTGGCACCATCTACCCTGGAGCCCTAACTCCTTTTTACCAATTCACATCCTTCCCCCCTTCACTATTTCACTTCTTCAGGAAGGCTTCCCAGAGAACTCTTCGCAAACTATACAGACTTGTGGCTGTCATAGATAGATGGAGAGAGGGAGAGAGAGAAAGGAGAGATCTGGGAAGAGACACACTACACACTTAATCTCTGGTGGTAGGAATATGGGGTTTTTATGGGGTTTTTTTAAAGATTTTATTTATTGGGCGCCTGGGTGGCTCAGTTGGCTAAGCGACTGCCTTCAGCTCAGGTCATGATCCTGGAGTCCCGGGATCGAGTCCCGCATCGGGCTCCCTGCTCAGCGGGGAGTCTGCTTCTCCCTCTGACCCTCCCCCCTCTCATGTGCTTGCTCTCTCTCATCTCTCTCTCTCAAATAAATAAATAAAATCTTAAAAAAAAAATTATTTATTTATTTATTTATTTGACAGAGAGAATGAGAGAGCAAGCACAAGCAGGGGGAGAGGCAGAGAGGGAGAGGGAGAAGCAGACTCCCCACCAAGCAGGGAGCCCAACACGGGGCTCAATCCCAGGACCCTGAGATCATGACCTGAGCTGAAGGCAGACGCTTAACTGACTGAGCCACCCGGGCGCCCCTGTTTTTATGTTTTTTTCTTACTTTCACGTGTGGTACTTCCTGCTTCTCTAAAATGCACAGTACTGCTTCTGTAATAACAAGTGGAGGACTTACCCTACAGAGAGCTCTGCGCATCTGCAGAGTGAAACCCTGGCATGAGTACCTACACTGGTATCATTTGCAGTAGCAAAAGATTAGAAGCAATCTAAACGTCCATCCACAGGGACATTAAATCACGTGAAAGCTCTTTATGAACTGATACGGAAACATTCAAGACACAGAAAAGTGTGTATGGAATGCTATCATTTGGTCTAAAAACAGAGGGGGTGGTGAGAGTATTTATCTGTGTTTGCTTATATGTGGTTAAAGAAATTCTGGAAGAAACAAAAGAAAAGAACAATTCTTACAGAGGTGGGAAAGAGGAGCCACACAAAATGGGGAGTGGGAGACGGACTTTTGCTGTACATTCTTTCATGGGGGAGGTGGTGGAGCAGTTGAAAGTATTATCTTTTCCCCAAAAACTCTTTTAATAAGACTTGGTTATATTGTTAACAGCTTGCACTCCTCCAGAAGGGGAGAGTTCATCCCCATCCCCATTTTCAGCACAGAAGGGCTCATGTTCTGCATGCTCGCTTACCGATTGATCTTCCTCTTCTGCTGGGATTTGATCACTGTGCTCTCTTCGTCTCTCTTCTTCAGCACCTGGAAGTTGTACTCCAACTTCTCTTGGTTTAGCTGATAAGTTGCTTTCATCTGCTGAAGCTGTTGCTCAAGAACCTAAAGTTTAAAAAATAATAATACTCACTGGCCCTGGTATCACTGGTTGTACCTGAGGGTCCCTGATTCTTTGTTCTGGAGTCACGTCAGAGGAACCGGAGTGACAAGTGCCTCCACCTGAATTCTTAGAAAATCTGTTATTAGAGGCAAATGAAAGGCCAACCAGAAAAAATATATCCATCATTCAGGCACCTGGGTGGCTCGGTTGGTTAAGGGTCTGCCTTCGGCTCTGGTCATGATCTCGCGGTCCTGGGATCAAGTCCCACATCAGGCTCCCTGCTCAGTGGGGAGTCTGCTTCTCCCTCTCCCTCTCCCTCTGTGCTCTCCCTCTCTCTCTCTCAAATAAATAAATGAAATCTTTAAAAAATATATCCATCATTCAACTGCAAGCTTAAAGCCTGTGTCCCTAAAGCCTGAGAGAGATGACATTTAGAGCCTCCAGTCTGGCCCCCTCTGGTGCTGAGCACCAGATCCTCTGGAGATACACATCACCCCACCAGAAACACCATACAAGTTCATATTGCCACAGAGGTGTCCCCACTCATGTCCCCAGAATGTCTAACTGAGACCTGGAAAATGAGTAGGAGTCGCTCAGGTGGACACCTCAGGGGACAGAGCTCCAGAGGGGCATGGGAATGAGGTGCTTTGGGGAAACCACGAGCAGTGTAGAGTGTGAGGTATGAGGCAGGAAATGGTCAGAAAAGAGGCTGGCAGAGCAGCAGGGCAGTAGAGAAAGATCACTCTGGGGGCGTCTGGGGGGTACAGTCGGTTAAGTGTCCGACTCCTGGGTTTCAGCTCAGGTCCTGATCTCGGGGTCCTGAAATCGAGCCCTACGTTGGGCTCCACACGGTCTGCTTGGGATTCTCTCTTCCTCTCCCTCTGCCCCTCCTGCTCATGCTCTTTCTCTCTCTCTAAAATAAATAAATAAATTGAAAGAAAGAAAAAAAAGTAAGACAGAAAGGAAGGAAGGAAGGAGGGAGGGAGGAAGGAGGGAGGGAGGAAGGAAGGAAGGAAGGAAAGAAAGAAAGAGCGAAAGAAAGAAAGAGAAAGAGAGAGAGAGAAAGAAAGAGCGAAAGAGAGAAAGAAAGAAAGTCACTCTGACAGTTAAAAAAAAATGTCAAGAGCAAGACAAGGCTAGAGGCAGGGCAAATAAAGGCAAGCTTGCTCTGGCCTTTCCTGAGTGGAAATGCAGGAACAGAGGATGTCATTAAGTGTGATCAGAGCTTGACAAGCAGGGACATGTGACATGTGGCACTCAATCAAGCCTCCTTCCCCCGTCTTCTTCCACGCTGCTACAGAGCCTTGCCAAGGAATCAACTTAGGAAGTGAGTCCAGACAGCGTCCCCTCCCAGCTCTGGACCATCCTCAAGGAGGGTAACTGGCCAGGAAGTGATGCAGAGGAGAACAAAGGCGCTGGCATGGATAACTGAGAGAATTAGTCAAGAGTACCCTGTTTATCCCAGAGAGTTCTAAATCTCCATTATGAGCAGGTTATCTCACAATGATTTATGCCCCTGTACTCCAAAGGAAACTGGCCCTGGACATCGGGAAGACCACTGACCTAGGAGGTGGCTCAATACAAAGTCCAATAGAAAAGCTCCTTGCTGGATGGAGATAACCTAGGAAGGTATGAACACTCTCCGGAGTTGCTCTGATTTGGAAGGACAGTGAGTGGCTGAGACCCCAAGTGCCTGGTGTTTGCTCTGATGACGTCCAGGGACCTCCTTTTTCTCGTAGCCTTGCAATAAGCCCCTATCACTAAGACAGCATTTCCCAAACTTATTTGGCCATAGAACAGTTTTTACATTTATAAGGAAGTGAGACCATGTGAGTTACAAATGCAAGCTGTAGGCCTTTAGTGTTCGTGTAAATTTCATCCCTGAAGGCACATTATTAGATAATACTAACTATGGAAACCGACTCTCTCTTTATCCTACATAATACATCTTGAAAGGAAAAAACAAAATCACTGACTCACTTTTTTTGTTAGTTTTGTGCAACCACCACTCATACCTCACCTAGCTGAACACAGTTCACAAAACTCTGAACTGAAGTAATTAGGCCGTGTCTTTTTCTTTGTGACCTGAAAGAACTCACATCTGAGCTGATTTTATAGGCAAAACAACAAACAAAGAAACTCTGTCACCTGCCGGTTCTAATTTGCATTTCTTTGCTTGCGCTTGTGGTTCATTATTTATTAGCCGATTTGATTTTCTCTTGTGGAGCGCACCTGCTTGTGCTCTTTGCTAGAATATGTTCCTAGGAGACTGATGCAGGGAAGGACTAGCAATGCAACATGCACTGTGGGCTTTCCATCTCTAGGGGCTCACAGATCAGCCGCTCCGTCACCCCAGCTCTGGTCCAAGACCTCTGCCGCTTCCAGTCGCAATGCCCTTTGGGAGTTACTCTCAGTGCTGTCAATGAACTTGCAGAACTAATAGTCTTGTAGTCTCACCCAACAGAGTCTACAGCAGGTGGCTGCATGAATTATGTGACTCATTTGTTTTCAACACCTTCTGCTCGAGATAATTTGGGTACCGGTGACTCTTGCCAATTATTTCAGGGTTTAGTCTCAACATATAGCCGTTCTTGGTTGTCATACGTTGAAAATAGTTTTATATTTTAAAATTGTAACTGATTTTGTTAACTGTCTGCGCTTATTCTTCAATTACCGAAGATACTGTCGCGAAGCTGTACTTTATGTTCCCAAGACTAATGGTGAAACATCGTGTTTGGGTTTTGTGAATAATTTATGAAGATTATTCCTGCGTCAGTACAAGCCTCTCCATGGCCGCTTTCCATGCCACCTCTTGCCCCACAAGCTCCAGAAAACCAACTGCCATCGTCACCCCAAGTAGAATGGAAATTTCAAACAGCCATTCCCCTGGTCCCGTGGGCTGACCTCAGAGATCCTACCGGGCCTCTGCACCTCCACTCTCAGGAACTGTGCCTTATTTATCACGGCACTTTGCATAATGTAAGTTCACGGTATTTGTTAAATAAGTAACTTGTATTTGATTTTTGTGATTAATATTCTGGTATTAAAGGTAACGGTCCCTGAAGTTGAACTAAACCATTTTACAATTTTAAAAGCACAAGTAGGACCTAAAGGAAAAAGCATTTGTTTCCTGCATCAAGAACGAGGTGTTTCTGGTAGTGTTATTTTGGGGCGGTGGGCGGGTGTGGTAAAATCCTTCTCAAGTGCATAATGTTTACAGGCTTTTTCTTTTTTTTTTTGCTCATTAATACTGTCACCTTACTGTCAGTAAGCACTCGGAAAGTACACACTCTCTTTCTTACTTCTTGTACTTTACCCATCAAACCAAATCTATGTGTTTTGGATCCTTCGGATTTTTGCGATTTGCAAAAATTTTAGTTGTATATTTTAGAACTGATACAGTGCTATGAATTACTTAGGAAGAGCAAATTTGATGTTGAGCTGTGTGCTGTATCTTCTTGACAAAAATCGATGCTATTTGACTTTACTGTCTAGTGAAAGTACACCTAGGTGGCATTATGATCAAGTTCGATCTACTAAAATACCCCACATGTGGCAATATGGTAATCCCTGATTAGATTATCTGTTCCTAGTTAAAGGGTAATGTGGGACAGTATACTCCTGCTTTCCATGCTAACACGGGAAAGAACCACTGTGCACAGGACCTGCACACAATTCCCCGCGCTGAATCTCTCCGTCTGCCTGCCTCCCACATACCCACACTCCACAGGTCGTCCAACTGGACAGGGGAAGCCAGGAGACACGGGTGTCCCAGGCTCTCTGCCTCTCCCTCGTCTCCCTAGTCTTCCATCACCCCTCACCCCCAAAATCTCCCCACGTCCCAGAATTTTTTGACTTTGTTCAAGCATTTGAGGATTAGATTAAGAATGTGAGGTTCTACTCCTACAACTCAATAGCAAATAATAATAATAATAATAATAATAAACTACCTGATTAGAAGACATACAAATGGCCAATAGGTTTGTGAAAGGTGCTCAATGTCACTTCTTATCAGGGAAATGCAAATCAAAGCTACAATGAGATATCACTTCACACCTCTTAGGGTAGCCCTTGTCAAAAAACCAATGACGACAAGTGCTGGCAAGGATATGGAACAGGAAAGCTCGTGCACCGTTGGTGGGAATGCGAACTAGTGCAGCCACCCTGGAAACAATATGGAGGTTCCTCAAAAGATAAAAAATAGAGCTACCATTTGATCCAATAATCCCACTTCTGGATATAGATCCAAAGACATTGAGATCTGGATCTTGAAGAGATGTCTGCACACCCCTGTACATTGTGGCATATTCACAACAGTCAAGAGATAGAAACAAGCTAAATGTCCATCAGTGGACTAATGGGGAAAGAAAATGTGGAAAACATATCATGCAATCTTCCTCAGCCTTAAAAAAGGACAATCTAGGGACGCCTGGGTGGCTCAGTCGGTTAAGTTTCTGCCTTTGGCTCAGGTCATGATCCCCGTGTCCTGGGATCAAGTCCCACATCGGGCTCCTTGCTCAGTGGGGAGTCTGCTTCTCCCTCTGCCGGCAGCTCCCCCTGCTTGTGCTCTTCTCTCTCTCTCTCTCTTTCTCTGACAAAAAATAAATAAAAAATCTTAAAAAAAAGGACAATCTACCATTTGCAACAACATGGATGGACAGGGAGGACATTATACTAATAAGTGAAATAAGCCAGACACAGAAAGACAAATGCTGCATGGTCTCACTTGTATGCGGGATCTAAAACAGTCAAACTGGGGGAGGGGCAGGGGGGAGGAGTTGGTCAGAGGGCACAAAGTTTCAGTTATGTGGGATGAATAAGTTCTGGGGATCTAACGGTACAACAGAAGGTCAATGAGTAACACTGCTGTTATTGTATATTTAAAATTGTATCAAGAGAGTGGATCTTGTGTTACGTGCTCTTAACACAAAAGGAAAAACAAAACAACAAATAAAGGAACATGAGTTTCCATTATTTCACTGTTGGAGGTCAGCAGTGGCACTGTGGTTTTGTCCCATAAATTATTATAAAACCAAGATGCCTAAAGAGAGCTTAACAATAGCCATCTTCATTAAAAGTGCCATGTATGCAGCCCACATACACAATGCTGCTCTCAGACTTCCACTGTTCCTTGTCAGTGACTCTTATTTCCATGACATTAATATGAGAAAGGCCCAGGAAAATTCTCAAGACTGGTAAGAATATTTGTAGTCTGGAGGGGCTTTGATTCAACCTTGTTACATAAAGCCACAAGAGTAGTAGGTCCTGAAATTCTACCACAGGCTATGTGGAAAAGCTTTAGTCTAACAAGTTTTTCTAGACAGAAACGGAAGGGAATAGACTGTGCTGGAATATTAAGAGGTAATCACATCACACCTAAATATAATTAGAGATGAGCTTTTTTTAACTAACTTCGAAGCACAGAATCCTAGGCTTGGAAAGAGCTTCACAAACCAGAAAATCTAACCTCCTTCCACTGCAAGAATCCTTCCTCAGCATTGAAGACAGACACAGTCATGCAGCCTTTAAATACTTTATGAGATAAAAGACCCCTTGTTTTGTGGGATGACCCTTTTCTATATTGGATAGTTCTAACTATTAGAAAGTTTTTTCTGGGGTGCCTGGGTGGCGCAGTCAGTTAAGAGTCCGACTCTTGGTCTCAGCTCAGGCTGTGATCTCAGGGTTGTGAGATCCAGCCCCACGTCAGGCTCCATGTTCAGCACGGAGTCCACTTGGGATTCTCTCCCTCTCTCTCTGCCCCACCAGAGCGTGTGCGCTCTCTCTCTCAAATAAATCTTTTAAAAAAAGGAAGAAAGGAACGGAGGGAGGGAGGGAGGGAGGAAGGAAGGAAGGGAGGGAGGAAGGAAGGAAGGAAGGAAGGAAGGAAGGAAGGGAGGAAGGAAGGAAGGAAGGGAGGAAGGGAGGAAGGGAGGAAGATCTTTCTGATGGCAAGTCGGATCTGCCTTACTGCGATGTCCAACCATCAGCCAGGGGCTGTTTAGAGTATTAGGAACATTATAGGCTATCGAGCCAGACAGAGCTGGGCTTGAATCCAGGGCCTACCATTTGCCAGGTAAGTAGCCTATTTCCTGACATATAAAATGTGGTCAGTGATTCCTCCCTTCTGTGTTAGTATGAGGACTAGAGACACTGTGCCTTAAGTGCCTAGTTACTCACTAGACGGTGGCTGTTCTGCTTTGGTCCTGATACACAGATATGATCATTTGAAAGAAAGTAGATAATGAGTACATATCTGTTGAATGGACCAACTCTAGAACATTCTGGGCAGTCACCAAGGATACAACACGCACGGGTACTCTGTCTGCTCTGCCACCCAGACGCCGAGGAACGAGTCAGACCTGCACATCCTGCTCCAGTTTGATCTTGATCATGTTGTACTCTTCCCAGTCCCACATCCTCTGCCTGTTCAGCTGCTTCTCATAGTCCTCTGCTTTCTTGATGCGGTTCATAAGATACTCCAGCTGAAGGCACGGGAAGACAAGAGGAAAGTCAGCCCTATCCCTGTCCTGCCTCAATCCTTCCAGTGGCCTGACAAGCATGACACATTGAAGGGTCTCCAAGTGTCATGAGTCTGGAGGGAGTCAGTCGGCCCTCAGAAGCTCCTGAGCCCCAAGGCTTTGTACTGTTTACCTTACTCTGGAGCCTCCTAACTTGAGAAACTCCAAGAGGATTGTTCCATTAAGAAATTAGCCGTGGGCCCTGTGGTCAGACATTTGTATTTCCCAAAAAAAAAAAAAAAAAAAATCCACTGGATCTTGGTCAAGCTGTTTCTTTGTTCTTTATGTCTCTGAGTAAAGTGATAACCCCCACACCCTTTAAAACATCTTCCTGGGTCACACATATCCGTGGCTGGGGTAGAAGCCTGGGGACAAAGGAGAGAGTGACAGGAGCACGGGAACCCCAGCGAGCTGCAAAGGAAGGTGGTATTCGCAGCCACCAGAAACAAATGTCACCACCAGAGGCAGCCGCCACCTGCGGGGCCACACGGACCAACCATGAAGTGCAGTGCTAAGTGTCTGCCGTGGCAATCCTCCCCAGATACAGACTCAGCAGCTATTGCCCTAGACTCCACGCATCACCCTTGACATAGCCTCTACCCCTCCCCCGCCCACCGCCCCTTTACCTCTTTGGCATTGTGAGCCTGCAGGGCCCGCTCCCATGTCTTCTTATTCCTGGTCAGCAGTTCCTGCCGTTCTATCTCAAATGCTTTCTACGACCAAGAAGGAAGAGGGCTCTTGTGTCTGTTTTGATTGGGCAGGTTCCACAGTACGGAAGAACTCGTAAGTATTTGCACAAGGTGCCATGTACCAACGAGATAGCCCACGTCACATCCAAATGCAAACGGTTGCATGGAAAGGAGTGTTATGAAGTCTGGGCTTCCCATAAATTTCTAGAAGAAATGTGCCAACGGCCCTGTGGCTCAGCCAGTATCAGAGGAGGGAGCTGGAGGAAGGCCAGTGAGTGCCCCTGAGGGCAGTTACAGGGCAAGCCCTGGCATATGCTTCAATCTCACCCAGGGCTACTGCACTGCTATGCTTGGGGTTCCCACGAAACAAAGGAGCGTGTTGCTCACAAGGGGTAGGCCAAGGAATGCAGAACAGAGTCTAAAATAATCCAGAGAGGTCCCCACCCTCTTGGCTCTCTTCCATTTTGGAAAGGTCTCAATCTCAATCCTTAATATTCCATTCAAATTCAAAGTATTGATTCCAGAACCTGTTTTCCCATGCCCCCACCCCCCGGCTGCCATAAATACAACAAATAAACCGCTCACAAATACCCGCCTCCTCCACTCTTCTTATCCTCACATGGTTTTATTTTCTTGCAAAGCACTGATTACCAGCTGTCCAACTATATATTTAGTAGTTTATCTGTTTATTGTCTAGCTGTCTCCTGCTAGAATACAGACTCCGTCGAGGACTTTGTTCATAGCTGTATCCCCGGCCCCTGGTACAGTGGCTGGCACATAGTAGGCCCTTGACGAGTACTTGTTGGGTGAGTCAATGAATGGGTAAACAAATGAAGGGGCCGAACCCAGAGGACGAGATACCTGGCACAGTTGGGACAGACCTGGCCCTCCTCCCAGGGGCTGCCCACGGGCAGAAGGCAGCCCTCTCACACCCTGTTACCTCAATGTAATTCAGCTCCTGACGGAAGGTTTTCATGACATGCTTCACTTGTTCTTCCATTCGCTCCAGAAGTAGGCAGATGTCATCCGACTGTTTCTTCAAATCCTTCACATACTGGTCATCTTTTATTTTCAACTCCTAGAGAAGAGCGTGTCAAAGGCTGGCCACCAATGAAGACAGAAGTAAGAAGTGCCAAGCACACTCCACTTGGACCTCTCTCTCCAGTATCTGTGAACACTAAGAATTGCAACTATACAAAGCAAAATTAACTTCAGAAGAATCTGAGGACGCCTGGGAGAAGGCACAGGGAGACGGAGTGGAGTGGCCTCAGCTCGGGGCAAACCCGGAAGGAGCAGCAGGGGATCAAACCCTCCATGACTACTTGCTGCAAATCTCCCCATAAGCTCCCAGACAGCTTAGGGTGCCCCAGCTGAGCAATGAAGATCCAGGATCCAACATGGGAATCTATATACTACAGACTAAGTTCCATTCCTTAATTGAAAACGTAAAATCTGACACAGCATTTGCTACCAACATACATCTTTCTAAGGTCACCAATAGTTCTAAAATTACTACAAAGCTTTTCCTTCCGGCTGAATTTATTGCTTGAGTTGTGCAATAATCCGAGTAGTGAAGTGAGGCCTCCACATTTTTCCATTCAGGTAGAGCAAACAAGCCAGTCAAATCTCCCAGCCTGAGCCCACCTGGCAGGGTCGGGGCCGGGAGTCTTGCCTGCTGTAACTCGCTGATAAGCTTGTTCTTGTCCTCTATCAGCCCGGCGCAGTGCACCTGCTGGGTGTTGAGCATGTCCCACAGGTCCTGAGGAATTCTCTTCTGTTTGCCCACCTCCCACTTTGCGGTGATTTCATCAAATTTGTCTTGGCTTGTCTTGACTTCATTCTCCAGCTTTTCAAGTCTGTGAATACAAACAGGCCGGCCATGCCAGCCCAGCTCTGGAAGCCACCTCCTCCTGGAGGCAGGCAGGTTCTCGAGAGTCTGACATACCAGGCCCGGGTCCTAGGCACTGCCTCCACATACCCCCGCTCAAACCAAACCAGGCTCTGAGAAATCTTTTAGCTTAAGGACTGACTGGCAGTAAGGAGACCAAATAAACGAAGTGACACATAACAAAGCAGATCAACCTTAAAGCTATACCTACCTATACACGCACATGCATGTGGATCAAGAGTTAATTTGTCACATACTTCTGTAACAAACTCTATGACTCCAGTGACCAAGGCCTGACTTTGCCAGTACCTGACTCTCAACTTGAGACAAGTCCCTTACCCTCTGCAAGCTGCATTCTTCTCCTCTGTTAGAGGGAGAGGATGAAAGCACCTACTTTCATGCGGCTACTGTCGAAGTTAAGTGAGATAATGCTCAGCACAGCAGTCCCTTAACAAAGGGTATACTTATTATTATTTTTGGTTATCAACACGACTTCAGGTGTGTGGCTGTTCCTCTCCTAAATTATCAATAAATGACCAGGGGGACATACAAATAGGGAAACTCCACTATTAAGCAATGGAAAACCGGCATGGCCTTTCCAGAAATTCCAAAAAGAGACTCTGTGATGGAGTATACTGAGGAGGGGACCAGAATGAAGGGAGGCGTGAGGACGGGAGGCGAGCCCCCCCTCCCCCAGAACAGCCGCTAGGACACATGCCAAGACTCTCTCCCTACCTTAACAGACTGTCATTCTAGGAGGCTGCCCCCAGACTTGAGCGCCAACCCCTACAAGACAGAAGTAACAACTTAACCTCATGCTCCTCTCTCCTTCTCGCCTCCCTTCCGAGCTAGAGCAGAGTCCATGTTATAATTCACTTGACTTTTGTCCTCAAAAAATGAAAAATAACAACCAGGTCATCTTTCTAAAGTCCACATCTATCCTGTAACTCTGCCGCGTAAGACCTTCAGTTTTTCATCAGTGGTTACAGGACAAAGCCTAACTCCTTGGCGTGGCAGGGAAATCAGCCAATTCAGGGCCGGGTATAGCCCAAGGCAGGCAGTGGGAAGTGGCAAGAATAAAGTCACCAGTTGCATACTGGTAAAGCTAGTAAAGGTGGGCTGAAGGAATTACTTATGCTAAACAACTAAAAACTGTTAACATCGTGCTATTGTGGAGAGAAGCTAAAATGGCCAAGTGGAGAAAGGGGGAAGAAGGGAGGAAAGCAAGCGGGAAGGAAGAGATTCATTCCTAAGGGGCAGTAAGAGGAATCTGCGAGACTGAGTTTGACAGAGCCACCTTCCAACAGTGGGGGGGGGGACTTGGGGACCCACAGAAGAGATGTCCTCATGTCCCCCAGGCTGCAGAGCAGGGGCTCCTCACCTCTGACGCTTGATCTCCTCTTCTTCCACTCTCCTGTGGATCTCTCTGATATCTGTAGCCACCTGGATATTTGTCACCAACTCAGTGCCACAGAGCAGCAGTTTAGCCAATTTCTGAAAACAAAGAAGAATTTATGAAGTTAGAGGGGCACCTGGGTGGCTCAGTCGGTGAAGGGTCTGCCTTTGGCTCAGGTCATGATCCCAGGGTCGTGGGATCGAGCCCCGCATCACTTCAGACTCCCTGCTCAGCGGGGGAGCCTGCTTCTCCCTCTCCCCGCCCCCCACTCGTGGTCTCTCTCGCTGCTCTCTCTTTCTCTCTCAAATAAATAAAATCTTTTTAAAAAAAGGAATTTATGAAGTTAGGAACATTTTGCTCAACTGTCTGTAGCTGTTCTATCCAACCAAGAGGGAATCAAAAGCAACCTTAAGACCCTAAGAGTAGTGGGGCGCCTGGGTGGCTCAGTTGGCTGGGCGTTTGCCTTCGGCTAGCATCATGATCTCCAGGTCCTGGGATCGGGCCCCACATCGGGCTCCCGGCTCACTGGGGAGCCTGCTTCTCCCTCTGCCTCTGCCTCTCCCCCTGCTTGTGCTCTGTCTGTCTCTCTCTCATATGAATAAATAAAATCTTAAAAAAAAAAAAAAAAAGACCCTAAGAGTAGCATGTATTTGGCAATCCACTTCCATCAGGATGTTGGTGATGTGATACCAGAGCTTACAATTTAATAGCACATGTGATTCTGAAGGTACTTTGGCTTATTCTCATTAGACTAGGGATCAGCCGACTAGCACACTGGCAGATACCCTAGGTACATCTCAGCACTTGCCCCCGTAGACCCTCCAAGTGGTTGACACCCCCAGGGGCTTTCCTGAGAATTCAGTGGGAGAGGTGAGGCAGAGATAATGGCAATCATCCTCCAACATCCATTCCCTCCTCCTCTCCGAGTAACAGGACCCCCATTTTTAGCTGGACATTTGACCTACCAACATGGATACACTTCCCAACCTCCTCTGCGGCTAGAATACAGTCTGATCAATAGAACCTGAGCAGAAGTGATGTGTGCCGCTTCTGAATCGTGTGTTGAAGGAAAAACGTGTGTCCTCTGCTGCCCCATCCCCCCTCCTCCCAGGCCGGCGTGTGGTCCTCCAGTACGACTTGGGGAGCACATGAAAGCCACTAAGGAAAGGCAGAAGGAGATGAGGTCCCTGACATCGAGGAGCCGCCGTATCAGCCCTGGACAGTGTACTTAGGCTCTGAACTACTAAGTCAGCCAGAGGGCTAAGCTTCTATGTTGTTTAAGTTACTGTTACGTGGGGTCTCCTGTTCCAGACTCTCTGGCTGCACCGCTGTCTCCCTTACTGGCTCAGCAATTTTGTTATCGGCACCCCCCTTCTAAATCCCTCTTTGGGGGCGCCTGGGTGGCTTAGTCAGTTAGCCGGCTGCCTTCAGCTCAGGTCATGATCTCGGGGTCCTGGGATCGAGCCCGGCGTTGGGCTCCCTGCTCAGCGGGAAGTTTGCTTCTCCCTCTCCCGCTGCCCCTCTCCCACCCCCACTCGTGCTCCCACTCTTGCTCTCTCTCTCTAATAAATAAAATCTTTAGTAAATAAGTAAGTAAGTAAATAAATAAATAAATAAATAAATCCCTCTTTGAATTCCACATCAGTGTCTTCCCTCCTGACCTTTGCCCGATGACAGGATTTCAACACAAAGTTCAGGTATCCTTAGGCTATGCCTAAGTTTTTCTAGGTCTGGAACTTACAAATTCTCCAGCTCTCAGATAGTTTCTGAACAGAGAACCTATAAACATCTCCATACAAAGGAGTCACTGAAACGATCAGAGATTCTATCTCATCTCACCCTTCTAAGGACATTTAGAAATGCAGTTTTAATGAATACAGAACCGGAGCCTTAACCCAGATATCCAGAGGTACTCCAGACTTTTTTTTAAATGGCTACAGTTTTAGCACTTGTACCAAATGGTTTTACGTGCCTAAGGAAGTAAAGCCTTTCCTGTGGTTTTTGAACAATTTTCTATTTTCTGCTCAGACAATGCGAACATCAGAAATTTCTGAATCAAGTATTTCAGACTCAAAGTAAAATGGAAAATGTGGGGTGCCTGGGTGGCTCAGTCGGTTAAGCATCTGCCTTCGGCTCGGGTCATGATCCCAGGGTCCTAGGATCGAGCCCCACATCGGGCTCCTTGCTCAGCGTGGAGCCTGCTTCTCCCTCAGCTTGTGCTCTCTCTCTCTCTGTCAAACAAATAAATAAAGTCTAAAAAAAAAAAAAGTAAAACGGAAAATGTTAGTCATCAACAGACGAACAGACACAGGAAAAGATAAAACTGTCATTTTCCGCTGATACGATTATATATGTAAAAAAATAAACACACAAACAAAAGAAACCACAGGACAGCTATTAGAATTAACAAGTGAATTTGACAAAGTTGCTGAATATCAGGTCACTATGCAAAAACCAATTGTGCTTTTATATATCAGCAATAAACACTTAGAGCCTCAACACAAAGTGTAAAACACCGTTGAGCAAATTAAAGAATACCTAAATAAATGGAGGGATATTTTATACTCACGGATTGTATATCTCATTGTTGGTAAGATATTAATTCTTTCCTAAATCCAACCTCAGTTAAAGTCCCCAGCAGGGGACAACTTGGTGGCTCGTGGGTTAAGTAGCTGACTCCTGATTTCTGCTCAGGTCATGATCTCAGGGTCCTAGGATTGAGCCCCACGTCAGGCTCCATGCTCAGCGGGCGTCTGCTTGAGGACTCTCTCTCTCTCCCCCTCCCCTTAACCCCAATCTCCCCACCCCCCCCACCCCCACTCTCTCTCTAAAATATATAGATAAAACTTTTAAAAATCCCAGCAGGTTTTTTGGTAGAAACTGACAAGCTGATTGTAAAATTTATATGGAAATGCAAAAGGTCAAGGATAGCCAAGGCAATCTTGAAGAACCATAGAATTGGAGGACTCACTCCACCAGATGTCAAGACCTGTCATAACGCTACAGTAGTTAAAATATTGTGGAATTGGTGTAAAGTCAGACAAGTAGACCACTAGAACAGAATAGAGAATCTAGAAACAAATCCAATGGGTGATCACCTGATTCACAACAAAGGTGTATTGCAGTGCAGTGGGGGAAAGGATGATCTTTTCAATAAATGGTGCTGGGTCAATTAAAAATCCATATACAGAACAGTGAACCTTGAGCCTTACCTTTACACCACCCACAAAAATCAATTCGAGATAGATTACAGACCAAAATGTAAATGATAGAACAATAAAGCTTCTAAGAGAAAACTTGGAAGAATATATTTATAAAATTGGAGCAAGATTAAATAGGAAACAAAAGAATCACCAATTAAAAATGATTGATAAGGTGCAGGGCCGAGGACAGTGGCCCTTCCTGTCCAAGTTTTAGGGTAGAACTGGTTATTAATATCTTGATATTGAGGAAGGCAGCATTTGGTTTTTATACATTTCTTTTCTATGCTTTACATGACTTAAATCCTAAGTGAAAGGAAGCTTGAAAAGCTGCTAATGAAAACAACATTACCTCTTCGGGTTCACACTCAAAGAGTGCTCCAGATGAACTGTATATCAGTATTTTCAAGACCATAGCAGTATAAACTATAACGGTAGGTTCCAGATTATATACGATATCCTTGTGATCCTACCCAGCAATGTTCAGAGATCACTGACACTTTGACGAAGTAACCCCAGTACAGAGAGGGGGCATGACTCATCTATGTCACAGTGAGCCCCAGATCGGGACCAAGAACACACGGCAGTTCAGCATTCTTTCCGCCACCATAAAGTATCTTATCCTTGACACGGTACCATACGGTTCACTCGGGTGTCCCTATAGATCTCTATGTTCTATAATGACATTTCAGTAACTTGAGTATTTTTTTCTCCCAGTAAGTGCACTTCAACTTCTGCCAGAAATGATCTCTCTCCTCTCTGCTTTTCTAAGTCCCACCTATTTTTCCGAGATGCGGCTCAAATCCCACTTTCCTCATGTAACCTTCCCCCATCAGGCCCGCTTGGGCAGCCCTCTTCCTTACCTCAATTCCTACTGTCCTACTGCCCTATGATACTCATTTAGCAATTAATTAAATGCAGCACTTCACCAGTTCTGCTTGCTGTTTGGAACTGTTGTTCATTCTTCCTGCTCCTGTTGTTCCAAGTCCTGTTTAATAACATCCCAGGAGCCCCGGTATTGTCATGGGAGAGCAATCGATGACTTTCTCTTTAGTGGTTATTGAGTACGAGCTCTGCACTACTCCACAGATATAGGAGAGGCTCTCCCTCTCACAGAGCTTACAGCCCCACTGGGGACACTGCAGGCACACACATTTGAAGTCCTACAAGCGAGAAAATGGTCTAAAATGAAATGCGTGGCACAGAGAAGACGTATTCAGTGTGTGAATTAAAGGAGCCTGGGCTGCAGAAGAGTCATGGACTTGAAGTCCTCTCAAGTTGGGACTTGAGATGGTCTTGAAGTATGGGAAGGCATCCTGATGAGAGGAGAGGAGAAGAGAAAGGTAGCGGAGAGGGACGAGGAGGAGAGGGGAGGGAACGGCATTCTGGAAGATCAGAGGCACACACAACAGCAAGCATAGCCCCCACTGGAGGAGAGTGAGCAGATCAGCCAAGTGAGAGCGAAGGCCCAAGGTAGGTATCAGTGGGAGGAAGACTGAGGTTAGGACGGGAACAGAAGGCCCTGAATGGGTAGCTTAAACATTTGCACTTGATGCAATGAATAGTCCGTAGGATGAAATGAAAGCTCACTCCTAGAGAGCTCTCAAAATGGGAAAGATTCAAATTCACTTCTGCCTAACTAAAGGCAGGAACATGGAATCTCTCTTGAGATTTTTCTGGTCTAAGTACAAAAACCATGACATCACACCCAGATCCCTAGTGTCACTGGCTGACAGGACCCATCTGCCACCCAGCTCATACCAGTCTGCTTTCTTCTTTCTGCTTGTAGCTCTTTCTTTGATCTTCCTCACTCTCTTTCTTCCCATCTAAATATTCTCCAAGCGCTTCCCTGTGATGGGAAAAAGTAGAGAAACTAAAGTTATTTCTAGTATGTGGATTCTATATTTAGAGTTTCCATAGTGCATCATACCATATACGAAAATATATCCCATATGGATAAAAATTTAAATATTAAAAAAACACAATCATAAAAACACTAGAAGTAAATACAGGAGAGAACCCATCTTAGAATAAGACCAAAGCTAGAAAAAAAAATTGAGGGACTTTACTTCTTAAAATTTGAAATTCTTCTCCTTGAATCAAGGGATAAACTCGTAAAAGATACTTGACAAAATGTTTCCATCTAGAAAATAGAACAGGCTCCTTCAAATCAATACAAAAAACACAAAATACCAATTAGAAAAACTGGCAAAGGATGTGGACAGACAACTTACAGAAGAAATACAACAGGAAAATACACATTTGGAAATACGTTCAACTTCACATAGAACCTGAGAAATGAAATTGAGAAGCCCGTCAGGTATCATTATTCTCCATACCAGATGAGAAAAGATTTAAAAGGTCAATAATGGGATGCCTGGGTGGCTCAGTCAGTGAAGCGTCTGCCTTTGGCTCAGGTCATGGTCCCAGGGTCCTGGGAGCAAGTCCCGCATCAGGTTCCCTGCTCGGCGGGAAGCCTGCTTCGCCCTCTCCCTCTCCCACTCCCCCTGCTTGTGTAAATATATAAATAAATAAAAGATTAATAATATCAGGTGTGGGCCAGGTGCAGGTGCCCAACTATTCACACCACTCCACAAGTGGGGATGTGAAGTGTAACAACCTGTCCAAAAGGTGATTTGGCGAGATTTATCACACACTTAAATACGCCTCCCCTCTGACCCACCTTCAGGAATTCTCTGCAAAAAGTACTCAGAGAGGGGGCACCTGGGTGGCTCAGTTGGTTAAGCGACTGCCTTCAGCTCAGGTCATGATCCTGGAGTCCCAGGATCGAGTCCCGCATCGGGCTCCCTGCTCAGCAGGGAGTCTGCTTCTCCCTCTGACCCTTCCCCCTCTCACGTGCTATCTCATTCTCTCTCTCAAATAAATAAATAAAATCTTAAAAAAAAAAAAAGTACTCAGAGAAATCTGCACCAGAATCGTTATTACAGCACTGACTCTACCTGCAGGAACATGGAAACACTCCTAACACACACATTAATCCTCGCTAATACCCACCTGCTTAAGAGCTTATGAGGCAAAAATATAAGAAAAAAATCTGGGGGTGCCTGGACGTCTCAGTTGGTTAAGTGTCTGCCTGCCTTCGGCTCGGGTCGGGATCCCAGGGTCCTGGGATCAAGCCCCGCGTCTGGACTCCCCACTCAACAGAGTGTGTGCTTCTCCCTTTCCCTCTGCTTCTCCCCCTGCTCAAGCTCTCTCTGTCTCTCTCTCAAATAAGTAAATAAACTCTTTAAAAAAAAATATTTTGTAACCTATAGAAAGAATGACGTAATATCTAGCAGTATGCAAAAACATCCACGACAGTTAAGTAAAAAGAGCCAGTTGTAGAACAATATGCAAAGTATAATATACATTTTCTTTTTAAAATAGGCTTATATACACATAGGAATTTTTTGGAAGGACATATGACCAACAGATGACGGTAGCTATTTAAGGAAAGGGAACTTTACTGCAGATTTCGAGTCTCTATATTTTGGCACCACATGAATTTTACAAGGAGTGTGTCCGTGTGTGTGTTAATCAGAAAATAAGACCAAAGGGGGGGGGGGTAAAATAAGTTCCAGATTGTGGGCTTCTGTGGAGGATGCATGGGGGAATGACCCCACCAACCTCCACCCCATTTACAACATGGAGGTCCACTCTCCCCTCTGGCCCACAGTGGCCACGAGGACTCCCAGGACTGCCTTAGGAAAAATGAAACCATCATGTTATGACTTCATTCACGGTGCAACAAGCAGATCTCTCTGCCTCATTCTTTCTTGATTTTTTTCTAATACTGACTTCCGTTTCCACTCCCTTTGTTCAAAGTTCAGCACCGCTCAACTGCATTTTTGACATGTGAAGTGGAGTTACCACCAGCCCCCACTCCAAATCTAACCAAAACCCCATTTTCTTTCTTGTCATTTCATGCATGTCCCTATTTTTAGTCAATCTATTCTTTGCCATTACTAAGAGAACTAAGTGTTCCGTTTGACTCGGTCTTCCGAGGTTGCCAGGCTCATGGTTTTCCCGCTATCACACAAAATGCACTCTTTCTCTTGACTTTCTACTTTGACCACCAATTAAGTAACCAACTCTATCTAAATAATCCTTCCAGTTGCTCCATTTCCTGGAGCAAAGACCAGTTCTTCAGAAAGAGAAAGAACTCTTTTTAACCTAGTTTTCACTTGAACCCCACTGCTGCCTTTTACTTATCATTTCTGATCTTCCTAGCACTGCACTCCAACTGTCCAATAAAGGGAGCCACTAACCACAAGTGGCTGATCCAAACTGAAATGTCCTGTGAGTATAAAATATAAACTACACGGATTTTTGAAGACTTTGAATGAAAAAAAAAAAGGCAAAATATCTCAATATAATTTATACTGATTACATGTTAAAATAATATTTTTATATAGTGGGTTAAATAAAATAAGTGACAAAATTAATTTCACCTGTTTTGTTTACTTGAACGGGGTGACTAAAATTTGTTGTCTTGTTTTGTTTTGCTTGCTGACCTAGCCTATTCCCCAAAGGAGTGATCCCCAAAGAGACTTCTCCCTCCTCAGGTTTGAGCTGAGTCCTTCTTTCGGGGAAACTGCTTCCTCCGGGGCCCCCACCCTTGCCGTCTCAATGGAGCCTCCATCTTCTTGAATACCCCACCTCCTGACCAATCAAAGTCCCTTCTCGGGATTTAAAAACTTGGCACTTCATGGATTGTTTGGCTGGATTTCAGGTTCTGGGTTAGAAATCATTTTCCTTCAGAATTTTGAGAGTATTGCTGCAGTGTCTTCTACCTTCCAGTATTGCTATTTCAAAACCCTGAAGTCACTCTTTTTTTTTTTTTTTTTTAAGATTTTATTTATTTATTTGACAGAAGGAACACAAGCAGCGGGGAGTGGGAGAGGGAGAAGCAGGCTTCCCGCCAAGCAGGGAGCCCAATACGGGGCTCGATTCCAGAACCCTGGGATCATGACCTGAGCCGAAGACAGACGCTTAACGACTGAGCCACCCAGGCGCCCCTAGGCACTCTGTTTCTTAATCCTTTCCTTGGACGTGACCGTTGTTCTCACTCTAGAAACTTGTAGGTCCCTTCTCCTGGCTCTCGGTGCCCTTGAAGCTGCTGTCTCGGCCCCTGCAGCCAATTTAGTAGTCTTAGCAAGCACTTTTGCCCACGTGATGGATTAACTAAACCCTTCTTTGTTTATCTAGGATGATGCATTGCATTGTTTCCTAGAAGACTCCAGACCAAACCCTCTTGCACAACCTCCCTCCCCGCCCCGCCGCCCCCCCAGCCCGCCCCACGCAGCAATACACAATCTCTGAGCACCAGGATAATGTGTGTAGCTGGCAACGCTGAGTTGCGTGCAATCAAGAAGGGTTAAAGACCACTGTCCTCCCCTTTTACTGATTAACTGCCCTAAAGTTTCTGTAAAAATCTTCGGGGCAGGCAGAAACCTCAGGGTTGGTTTTTGGACAAGAGTCCGCCTTCTCCCTCACAATCCTGGACTTCAAGCCCTATTACAAAGCTGTCATCATCAAGATAGTATGGTCCTGGCACAAAAACAGACACACAGATCAATGGAACAGAATAGAGAACCCAGAAATGGACCCTCAACTCTATGGTCAACTAATCTTCGACAAAGCAGGAAAGAATGTCCAATGGGAAAAAGACAGTCTCTTCAACCAATGGTGTTGGGAAAATTGGACAGCCACATACAGAAGAATGAAACTGGACCATTTCCTTACACCACACACAAAAATAGACTCAAAATGGATGAAAGACCTAAATGTGAGACAGGAATCCATCAAAATCCTTGAGGAGAACACGGCTGCCTCAGCTGCAGCAACTTCTTCCTAGAAACATCGCCAAAGGCAAGGGAAGCAAGGGCAAAACTGAACTACTGGGACTTCATCAAGATAAAAAGCTTTTGCACAGCAAAGGAAACAGTCAACAAAACCAAAAGACAGCCGACAGAATGGGAGAAGATATTGCAAATGACCTATCAGATAAAGGGCTAGTATCCAAAACCTATAAAGAACTTATCAAACTCAACACCCAAAGAACAACTAATCCAATCAAGAAACGGACAGAAGACAGGAACAGACATTTCTGCACAGAAGACATCCAAATGGCCAACAGACACATGAAAAAGTGCTCTCAACATCACTTGGCATCAGGGAAATACAAATAAAAACCTCAATGAGATACCACCTCACACCAGTCAGAATGGCTAAAATTAACCATTCAGGAAACGACAGATGTTGGCGAGGATGCAGAGAAAGGGGAACCCTCCTACACTGTTGGTGGGAATGCAAGCTGGTGCAGCCACTCTGGAAAACAGTATGGAGGTTCCTCAAAAGTTGAAAATAGAGCTACTCTACAACCCAGCAATTGCACTACTGGGTATTTACCCCAAAGATATAAATGTAGTGATCCAAAGGGGCACCTGCACCCCAATGTTTATAGCAGCAATGTCCACAATAGCCCAACTATGGAAAGAGCCTAGATGTCCATCAACAGATGAATGGATAAAGAAGATGTGGTACACACACACACACACACACACACAATGGAATATTATGCAGCCATCAAAAAAAAACCATGAAATCTTGCCATTTGCAACGATGTGGATGGAACTAGAGGGTGTTATGCTGAGTGAAATAAGTCAATCAGAGAAAGACATATATCATATGATCTCACTGATATGAGGAATTCTTAATCTCAGGAAATAAACTGAGGGTTGCTGGAGTGGAGGGGGGTGGGAGGGATGGGGTGGCTGGGTGATGGACATCGGGGAGGGTATGTGCTATGGTGAGCACTGTGAATTGTGTAAGACTGATGAATCACAGACCTGTACCTCTGAAACAAATAATACATGATATGTTAAAAAAAAGAAAAGAAAAAAAAGATAGTAGAAAGGGAAAAATGAAGGTGGGAAATTGGAGGGGGAGACGAACCATGAGAGACTATGGACTCTGAGAAACAAACTGAGGGTTCTAGAGGGGAGGGGGTGGGGGGATGGGTTAGCCTGGTGATGGGTATTAAAGAGGGCACGTACTGAATGGAGCACTGGGTGTTATACGCAAACAATGAATCATGAAACACTACACCAAAAACTAATGATATAATGTATGGTGATTAACATAACATAATAAAATAAAATTTTTTTTAAAAGTTGAAAATAGAGCTACCCTATGACCCAGCAATTGCACAACTGCATATTTACCCCAAAGATATAAATGTAGTGATCCAAAGGGGCACCTGCACCCCAATGTTTAGAGCAGCAATGTCCACAATAGCCAAACTATGGAAAGAGCCCAGATGTCCATCAACAGATGAATGGATAAAGAATATGTGGTATACATATACAATGGAATATTACTCAGCCATAAAAAACAAAAAAAAAACAAAAAAAACAAAAAAAACCGAAATCTTGCCATTTGAAACAATGTGGATGGAACTAGAGGGTATTATGCTAAGTGAAATAAGTCAATCAGAGAAAGATAAGTATCATATGATCTCATTGATAGGAGGATTTTGAGAAACAAGACAGAGGATCATAGGGGAAGGGAGGGAAAAATGAAACAAGACGAAACCAGAGAGGGAGACAAACATAAGAGACTCTTAATCTCAGGAAACAAACTGAGGGTGGCTCGAGTGGAGGGGGGTAGGGGGGATGGGGTGGCTGGGTGATGGACATTGGGGAGGGTATGTACTTTGGTGAGCACTGTGAATTGTGTAAGACTGATGAACACAGACCTGTACCCCTGAAACAAATAATACATTATATGTTAATTAAAAAAAAAAAGGACTCCGCCTTCTCCCCAGCTGGCTGGTCCCCTGAATAAAGCTCATATTCCTTTCCAATCAAAACTCGCCTCTTGAGTATTGGCTTTCCGAGCAATGGGCAGCCAAACTTGGGTTTTTCGATAACACTCTGAACTTTCTCAATGGTATGCCCACGGGTGGGTCTACTTTCGTCCATTGGGCTGAACATTTTCAGTCGGGTGTTCCCCCCAAGCAGGAAACTCATGAGCTTCAGTTCTGATCAATTTTCTTGAATACTTCCAGTGATAATTTCCTCCCCTCTGTTTGCTCTGCCCTTTCTTTATGGATCTATAAAGGAGAGACAAGATCTCCTAGACTGGTCCTCTAATTTTGAAAAATCTTTTTCTCTCCTAGTTTCTGTTTTTCTTGTTGCTCTACCTTCTATGTGACTCCATGACCTTTATTTCCTAACCCTTCTACAGTTTTCCATTTTTATCACATTTTTTAATTTCCAAGAGCTCTATTTTGTTCTCTCACCACCCCTTTTAATAGCATCCTATTCTTGTTCTGTGGATGCAGTATCATTTCTTTTTTTTCCGAGGATGGTCCAAATGAGTCTTTTTGTTGTATTACTGTTGTCTTTTCTTCCTACATAGTCTCAAGTTCCTCTAAGTTGCTTTTTTCTGTGTGTTCATTTTGGTGTCTACCTTTCATGGTAAAGATTTTCCTCAGATGTCTAGAAATCCTTGGCTACCCTGTCACCATAAGACTGAAAAGCTGAAGGAAGCTCTGAATGCAAGGGTGTAGCTTGACAACAGTGAACTTCAGCGTAGGACCATCTACTTGGACCGCCTGGTGGGCAACTCTGGATGTCAGTGCCTTTAAATCCTTACTTGGGGGCTGGTCAAATTTTCCAGAGAGACTTTAGTCTCCTGCCTACGTTGTGAAGCTCTGACTTGCCCATTTTCCCAGAACGGGCAGAAGGACTGCAAGGTCTCAGCGGCAGTGTGCACATGGCCACAGAATCCCCTTGCTTTTAGTACAGTGTTCCTGCCTCATCTCTGCCCAACGCCCCCCAAACCGTAGATCCTCCAATTTACTTCCTCCAAACCTCCCGTCTTTTGTGCCAGGTGGGAAAAAGGTTCCTGGCATCCAACTATTAATTTTCCCAACCCTTTTCCTGATTTTAGTCCCCTTCTTCCCCTCTACTTCTACTTGAACCTGATGCTTCCAATTTCCTGGTCTTTTGCAGATTTACTGCAGAGTAAATCAAGGGGGGCTCTCGGCTTTCCTCACTACCAGTTTGTATTTCCATAGTCTCGAATCTGCGAGACCATTTACCATCTGTCCTTATGCTTCCCAGCTTCCAAAATGTTGTTGCTGTTGAGTCCCTTCTGTTTTGCTTGACTTTGTGGGTTTATGTCTTTTTTATTTAATCCCTTTAAATGGAGTTTTGATAGAGATCCAAGATAAATGTATGTGTTCCATCTGCCATCCTTACTCCGGAGTCACATCTCCAGGAATTTCACACTTCAGCTGAGACAGTAGAGACTGGGATTTTCAGGAGCATTATCCTATTAATCCTGTTCTTTATTTTTATATGATATTTGATTCTATTAACAGCTTCTTCCCTAAAAGTATACCTCAGTGGCATACCGAGGCCCAAGCACTTAGGGCAGTGGGCACCAGAGGCCAACTCAAGGAGCCTATAGATATTTTAAAAGGATACAATGGACTAAAAGTCTGTCTGCTTATTATTATCAACCCATGCCAGCAACAAAACAAGGTCAATGATAAAACACTCCTTTCTGAAAAATCATTTGTTAATCTAAGTTCTAAACAATTTCTACAGCTACTGTTGATTTTTAAAAATATATATGGGGGCAACTGACTGGCTCAGTCAGAAGAACATGAGACTCTTGTTCTCAGGGTTGTAAGTTCGAGCCCCACGTTGGGTGTAGAGATTACTTTAACAAAAAAATCTTAAGAAAAAAAAATATATAGAATACATATGTAGGCTTCGATACAGCACCTTTCTATGTCTTGTCCTTTAACAAGGAAATTAATTCAGAGAACACGGAGAATACAGTAGGCCTGTGACACGCACAGACTCAACTGCACACACGTTTTGAGGACACATTTGAAATGGTTCCAAATTGTCCCAACTCACTTAGGCAAAGGGCACATCCCCAACCCCCGAGGTACTACATCTCCCAGCACAAGAGGGATTTGACAAATGGGGCACCTGGGTGGCTCAGTCAGTTGGGCATCTGCCTTCGGCTCAGGTCATGATCTCAGGGTCCTGGGATCGAGCCCTGTGTAGGGCTCTCTGCTTGGCGAGTCTTCTTCTCCCTCTCCCTCTGTGCGCTCTCTCTCTCTCTCTCTCAAATAAATAAATAAAATCTTAAAAAAAAAAAAAAGAGGGATTTGACATTAACAACAGCCCAGCTATTGAAAACATGAAGAAGCTGAACTCCAGTTAGTTCAGTTCTGTCATTCCACATGTAACATTCTCTAAACCTTGCAGAACTCTTTTGGAAACACTTCTTCATGTTTTTCCTTCCTTTCCCCCCAAAAATACAGTAATGTAATTAAAAAGTATTGATCCGTTCCTGTTTCCTTGTTTCATACTGTAAATTTTACTTTTATTTTTAAAATTTTTTCACTGGCCTGGTTATATAAACAAAGTTCAATTGAAGAAAACGTTCACTGTCTGCTTTCCTTTTCAGGCTATTATTATTATTAATTTTTAAGATTTTATTTATTTATTTGACAGAGACACAGCAAGAGAGGGAACACAAGCAGGGGGAGAGGGAGAGGGAGAAGCAGGCTTCCTGCGGAGCAGGGAGCCCAATTTGGGGCTCAATCCCAGGACCCTGGGATCATAACCTGAGGCAGAAACTTAATGACTGAGCCACCCAGGCGCCCCCAGGCTATTATTATTTTAAAAACTCCCCTGCTTCGGGTGTTAAATTCATTGGGTCCACCGCTGTACCTCATGTATTAAGTTTTCCCACCAGCACCACTGGCCATTCTACAGCATCTTTATATCACGGAGACAATCCTCTGTCAGCGTTTCCTTTTCCATCTGTTTCTAAATGCAGAGCTTTCCTAGGGCTTGGCATGAGCTCTCTTCTCATCTTTTTATCCTCTTTTCCAGTGTAAGTCAATCCATTCCCATGGTTTTCAATACAATCATAAGGCTGTTGACTCTGCACTGACCTCTCTAATCCAATTCTCTTCTGAGTTTCAGACCCATGTCCAACTGCCTAATGGACATCTCAGTTTTAATGTCTTCCAAAATCCAATTTCATTTAATATGTCCAAAGCCAAACTCTTGATTTCCAAATCCTCCTGCCTCGCTTCCCCTGTCGCTGTCTTTATCATTTCAGTATAAGGCACTACCGTCTACCCAGCTGTTCAAGCCACTCTTGCTTTTTCCCTGTCTTTGACCAGCGTATCCAAAATCAGTGAATTCAGTCAGTTAAAGCTCTAAAATATGTCTTGAGTACATCTGCTTTCTCTCCAATCCCACCAGACCAACTTCATCCCTCACCCGGACCAATGCAATTGCTTCCTAACTGGTCTCCTTAATTACACTTCTGGCTTCTCCAAGCAGTTCCCTCAAAGAGCAATCAGAGCGATCTCAACATACTTAGAAATTTGAGAAACTCCCACATTAAGTCCTTGGCCTGCAGGTAAGAGTTATCATGGCAGGGAAGGCCAAATGGACATCTCTAAAACTGCACCTGATTACATAAAAACAATCACAAACGGGGTGGGGAGCGGGGTATTAGCGTCACCCTTAAGGATCTCAAGGATACAGGAGGGGTGGTCCCTATCAAGTCTCCATTTAAATCACGGGTCTGGCCTCTGCAAAAACTGGATGGGATGTGAGAAAATGATTAATACCGCAAGCTCAACCAAGTAGTAACCCTGATTGCTGCTGCCATGCAAGCGTGGTATCTTTGCTAGAGCAGATTGGAGTGGTCTGAGTACATACAAGGTGGCTGCCGACCGGGCCAAATGTGTTCTTTTCTACCTCAATCACGAAAAAGGATCAGGAAGCTCACATTTACATGCAACAGATAATAATGTATATTCATATAACCCACACACTTACAGGGTCATCATGGTAATTCTCCTGATATCGGTCAAAATATAGTCTGACTAGATCAGGACCATCTGGATATCCCACAGAACATCACATTGATCCATTACATCAGACTGGCCTGGGAGCCAAATATGACCCACCTGTTTTTGTAGGGCTCACAAGCAAAGAATGATTTTTACATTTTTTAATGGTTAAAAAAAAAAAAAGATCAGATGACTGGGCAGAGCACAAAGGATTTTTAGGGCAGTGAAACTATTCTGTATGGTATTATAATGGTGGATACATGTCATTACATATTTGTCAAAATCCATAGAACACCAAGAGTGAATCATGATGTAAACTATGAACTTAGGGTGATGATGTGTCAACTCAGTTTCATCATTTGTAACAAATGTACCACTCTGGAGGGTGCTGATAGTGGGACAGGCTATGCATGTGTGGGGGCAGGTAGTGTATTGGGAAATCTCTGTACTTTCCACTCAGTTTTGCTGCAAACCTAAAACTTCTCTAAAAAGTGAATTCAGAAAACAAGATCAAAATATGAAGAATATTTTGTGATGCGTGAACACTATACGACATTCAAATCTCCGTGTCCGTAAGTCAAGTTTTGTTGGAACACAGCCACAACACTCTGGGCCCCTTGTGTCCAATGGCCAGCAGACAAGAAGTCAGCATCTCAGTAGGGTAGCTGACCCTGGCCAGCAGGACAAGGTCTAAGTGCTGTTACACAGGGAGGGTGTTTGAGGAATTCAGAAGATCATGCAGGT
Organism: Mirounga angustirostris; assembly: GCF_029215605.1. NCBI lineage: Eukaryota > Metazoa > Chordata > Mammalia > Carnivora > Phocidae > Mirounga > Mirounga angustirostris. The sequence continues at coordinate 20,792,647 of NW_026991718.1, read as the reverse complement.
GCCTCTTGGTACCCCCTTATGACAGCCCACTGTGTCTGTGAATGGACAGGTGCAACAACCTTGACCTGAGAAGGGTATGAATATCAGTCTCAGACCCTTCAGGAATGAGGGTTTGTGTCATCCAAGCAGATAAGCCACTGAGACCAGCAGAAGTGACAGCGGAAGTCCGCTGCAGAACTGCTTGTGGAAGGAAGGCAGGTTGGGATGGAAGAAGGAAAGAAGACCTCTAAGGGGAGGTAACGGATGGCCTGTGTCTTCAGCGTATTGCTCTCAGTGCATGGCACAGCAGGCCCTCAATAAAAGCGCTGAAGGGACTATTATTTCCGTCTTTGACTTTACAAGTGTGTTGAGTGTTTTCATATCCCATACTTTGCTTGAACCTTCCGGAAGAAATTTTTCCTATCTCACCGCCTATCTTTCCGCTCACACACGGGGCTCCCCGGCCGCTCCCCTCAGAGTCTCCCGCCCGGGGAAGGCGCCCGCCTCGTCCCCGCCCTGCGTCGCCGGTACCCGGGGCGCTCCGCTGCGGACCCGCCCAGATGCCCCCTCCCTCCCCCGCTCACCGCCGCCGGGCTTCCAGGCGCGCCGCGATGCGGAGGCGCCGGGCCTGGATCCGCTCCTGAGGGTTGTCAGAATGTATGGACGGCCCGAGAATCGGGGTGGACAAGTGTTCCTCCTCCTTCTCCTCCAGGACCCCCAGGGGTCCCGGCGGATTCATGACAGTGCCTCCCGCCCCAGGCAGCTCCGCCCGGACCACCAGCCAGCCCGCCGCCCGGTTGCTAACAACAAGCCGTTGCCAGGGAAAGGCAGTCACCTGACCGGCAGCTGGAGTGCGCGCGCGCGCGCATACACACACACACACACACACACACACACACACCCCACCTCAGGCCCCGCCCACCTGCATTTGCATGCCAGCCCAGGGCTTTATCCTGGAGAGAGCATGCAACTTAGGCTCTACCTTCGCGGGGTGAAAATGACATCAGTTTCATTCAGCACTGTACAAATAGCGCCTAGCATAATACCTAGTATGTAGTAAGTGCACAACCAGTGTTTGCTGAATGAAAGAAATGTACCTAGATGTATCTGTGTGCTCACTGCGGTTATTTATATTAAAAAACTGGTATGACCCCCAAAATCCATCAACAGGGGAACTGACAAAGCTTTCATGGGATGGAAAACAATGCAGCCACTAAGAACGGATCTGACCTAGAGAGAGATTAAGATGTATTAAACGAAGAAGAGATGTAATACAATGTGTAGAGTGTGATCCAAGTTCTATATTGGAAATGTATCTAGTATATAGGGAAGAAAAATGAACAGAAAGTAAGGCTGATATCAAAGAAGTTACTGCCTGTGTTCTCTTCTAGGATCTTTATGGTTTCAGATCTCACATTTAGGTCTTTAATCCATTTTGAATTTATTTTTGTGTATGGTGTAAGAAAGTGGGCCAGTTTTCCCAACATCATTTGTGGAAGACATTTCTTTTTCCCACTGGATATTCTTTCCTGCTTTGTTGAAGATTAATTGACTGTATAGTTGTGAGTTCATTTCTGGGTTTTCTATTCTGTTCCACTGATCTATGTGTCTCTTTTTGTGCCAGTATCATAATAGTGTTTTGATCACTACAGCTTTGTTACTGTAACTTGGAAGTCTGGAATTGTGATGCCTCCAGCTTTGCTTTTCTTTTTCAAGGTTGCTTTGGCTATTCGGAGTCTTTTGTGGCTCCATACAAATTTTGGGATTGTTCTAGTTCTGTGAAAAATGCTATAGGTATTTTGATAGGGATTGCATTAAATGTGTAGATTGCTTTAGGGAGTATAGACAGTTTAACAATATTTGTTCTTTCAATCCATGAGCATGTAATGTCTTTCCATTTCTCTGTGTTGTCTTCTATTTCTTTCATCAGTGTTTTATAGTTTTCAGAGTACAGATCTTTTACATCTTTGGTTTGGTTTATTCCTAGGTATCTGTTTTTGGTCAAGTGTAAATGGGATTGAGTCCTTTCTGCTGCTTCATTATTGGTGTATAGAAATGCAATAGATTTCTGGGGCGCCTGGGTGGCTCAATCAGTTAAACATCTGACTCTTGATTTTGGCTCAGGTCATGATCTCAGGGTTGTGAGATCAAGCCCCATGTGGGGCTCTGAGCTGGACATGGAACCTGCTTAAGACTCTCTCTCACTCTCCCTCTCTAAAAAAAAAAAAAAGAAAAAGAAATGCAAGATTTCTGTACATTGATTTTGTATCCTACGTGTTGTATGCAAGTACACTATATTTTTACACCTGAAACTAATAGTACACTGTATGTTAACTGACTGGAATTTAAATAAAAAATAAAAAACCAAAGGGATACATACACCCCGATGTTTACAGCAGAACTATCTACAAATAGCCAGATTATGGAAACAGCCCAAGTGTCTGTCCCATCTACTGATGAATGGATAAAGATGTGGTGTGTGTGTACACACACACACACACACAGTGGAATATTACACAGCCATAAAAAAGCATGAAATCTTGCCATTTGCAGCGACATGGATGGAGCTCAAGTATTATGTCAGAAAGACAAATACCGTATGATTTCATTGGAATGTGGAATTTAAGAAACAAAACAAGCAAGCAAAGGGGGAAGAGAGAGAGGTAAACCAAGAAACAGACTCTTAACTATAGAGAACAAACTGATAGTCATCAGAGGGGAGGTCAGTGGAGTGATGGATGAAATAGGTGATGGGGATTAAGAAGGGCACTTGTGATGAGCATGGGGTGTTGTAATCAAGTGTTGAATCACTTATATTGTACACTGCATGTCAACTAACTGGACTTCAAATAAAAACTCGGGGAAAAGAATTAAACTGTAGAAATTAAATTAATATCCATTATTTCCCAAATTTATTGTTTTAGTAAAGCTTTCGATTTGGGGGAAAAAAAACACAAAGTAGTTGGTATCTCTGGGTGTGGGTCTATGGGTGGTTTTTATTTTCTAGTTTAAAAAAAACTTTACAAATAATACAAATCACTTTGGATGTAATAAAAAAATAAAGTTTATTTTTTTTTTAAAGAGTGGTGACAGGAGTTCCTGAAGAGACTGCAGCAGGCAAATGTCACAGGTGAGAGGGATTTGGGGGTGGGTTGTAGGTGTAGGTCCATCTTGATAATTCACAAACAGAGTCTGGTCCTCACTGGTAGGCAATACTCCAAAAAGTAGAGCTGCTTTGGAGAATTGACTTACACTAATAAGCTCACAAAAGAAAAAGAGGATACCCTAATTTGAGCAAGAAACTACAACTGACACACAAGCATGTGTATTTATGACCTGTGACCAGCACATGTCTGTGGATAATCTACAAAGGAAATCAAACTATAATTGGCAAGTTTCTTGATGTTGTACGATTGACTGCAATGAACTGAGGGGCCCACAATGGGTATAACTTGCCACAAAGACTCGATAGTCCTTCCATCCCATCCCTGGGTAAGTTTGGGATGATAAATGCAAACCCTTCTGGATGTATGGGCTTTCTTTGCTATGCTACAGGCTCGCCATCTACCTTCAGTATATAGCCTTTTTCCAGAAAAATGATACACTGACTAGATTTTAGTATATGAAGTCAAGTCACATACTTAATTCCACATCCGTAAGATTACACCAAATCATCTTAATTGGGGTTTGGGAATTCAAACATTTACGTAATTTCTTGGCTTATTCCTGTCTCCCAAATTTGTGTGAATTTTACTAATAGATTCTCAGAAGGCAATCTTCTTTTACTCATTTCAAGTTATTTTTAGAACTGCCTCACCCATCATCTTCATGTATTGACTACCAAAGGTACAAAGGACAGAACAGGAAAGGGAAGGAAGAAGGGAAGTTTCAAGAGTAGGTCATAAGGCTTAGGGAAGGGTTCAAAGTTATTAGCAGAAACCGAGGACCTACCTTAGACCACACACTGTGCCAAATACCTCCTTGCATCATTCATAGCACATACACATGACTGCGGTAATATTACTGATCCCGTTTTACAGGTGAAGAAACTGAGGCTCAGAAAAAAATAAGTAACTTGCCCCAGGTCGAAGCCTGCCAGGCTGAACATGACTAAGAAACAGTCATGGCATTAAAAGCTTGGGAGGTGTTGAGAAACTTTCAGAATAAAAGCAAAAAGAAAAAATGGAAGGAGCAGACATCAATTTTTCTTTCAGGAAACTCATGAGCAAGGAGAAAAGACGAGAGCAGGAAGAAAAGCAGGACATTTTGGAGGCACAGCGTCTCCATTTGGACCGACCCAAGCTGCTTACCGAGGACGCACCTGCTATGCCGTCAGGCACTCTCTCGGTGTTGGGAGGTCTGCAGAGAGAAGGGCAGGGATAACTGCTAGGGCAACCAAGAGGCTGGGAGGGACAGGGGATTATGAGCACACTGCTGGAGAACTAGCCTGGGTTACAATATGGACATTTTCTCCTCACCTTCTTCAAACCTATTACAGAAAAAAAATTTAAATGCCTGCTGCCAGAGATCAATTCTGATGTAAAAGACAGGAAATAGTCTCAGAAGCAATGTTAGAAAATATGCGGTTTTTCTTTTTTTTTTTTTTTAAGATTTTATTTATTTATTTGAGAGAGAGAGCGTGCGCGCATGGGGGGAGAGGGGCAGGAGAAGCAGACCCCTGGCTGAGGAGGGAGCCCGATGCGGGGCTCGATCCCAGGACTCCAGGATCATGACCTGAGCAGAAGGCAGTCGCCTAACCAACCGAGCCACCCAGGTGCCCGAAAATATGAGGTTTTTCAATAAAGCTTATTGTTTAAGTGTACCAAGTGTGGCCATTCGGTTCTTGTGGAATTAGCCTGGAAAATTAACATTCTTTCGATAGGAAAATGTTTTTAAGTATGAGACAACCACTTTACAAACTAATTTAAGTTGACCCAGTTATCATTATACACTGCCCAGTACCCAGTTCTGGGGAAACCAAGAACAGGACATCATGAACAGCTGTTAACTGCCACCAGGTACTCTGCTTTCTGAAACAAGGCACAGGATTACAGAGCACCCAGGAGCAAGCAGGCTGATCGTTCTTTTTTTTTTTTTTTTTTAAGATTTTATTTATCTGAGGGCGCCTGGGTGGCTCAGTTGGTTAAGCGACTGCCTTCGGCTCAGGTCATGATCCTGGAGTCCCTGGATCGAGTCCCGCATCGGGCTCCCTGCTCGGCAGAGAGTCTGCTTCTCCCTCTGACCCTCCCCCCTCTCACGTGCTTGCTCTCTCTCATTCTCTCTCTCTCAAATAAATAAATAAAATCTTAAAAAAAAAAAAAGATTTTATTTATTTGAGAGACGGAGAGAAAGAGAGAAAATGAGTGGGGGGAGGGGCAGAGGGAGAAGCAGGCTTCCCGCAGAGCAGGGAGCCCCACTGGGGGCTCCATCCCAGGACCCTGGGATCACGATCTTAGCCAAAGGCAGACGCTTAACTGAGCCACCCAGGCGCCCCTGGGCTGATCGTTCTTTAAACAAACAAAACGAAAAACCATTTAATGTTTTGCTCTAAAATAGTAACTCTGAGACAAGTGGCTGGACATTATTTTTCTCCTCCTAGCTCCCTCCCCTCTTGTACCTTCCAAGGAAAAACAAAGAAGACAATCTGAAAACAGTTAAAAGGATTTAAAAATTATTTACTTTTTACTTTTATTACAATAAATATTTATCAATAATAGAATTAAACAATTTTAAATTAAAACCTACTGCATTACTTTTGGGATTCACAGCAGCAGAAATAAACATAAATCCAGTTGAAAGGGCAAGGCTTCCAGAATCCAGTGGCAAGAAACAGTCAGGTCTTGATTATCTGGGCTACCAACAGGGAACAGTACTACCAATGATGCAAAAGTAACAGTGTAATGCATAGTTGTAATCTATTTGTGCATCAAATTATCTAAGACTTCACAACACTGCAGCTAAGGAATTTAAGCAAGTTATGAAGCCCCATTTCTGCAAGGGCTAGGTTTTTTTCCCCCATTGAGCCCTTCAGCACAACTGTTCCGAAGCTGCCTTCGGGCCAGGAAAGGGCCGCATCATCATTCAGAGCCAGAAGCCTCAAACCCGGTGGAAGCAGCTATCTTTCTCACTCACAATCCCTGGTGAAAGGGAAACAGAAAGCGACATATTTCAAGGGCCTTCCTTGGGGATGGAGATGAACTGCAAATAGGAAAGACTGTGGTTCCAGATAAGGAAGAGGCTTCACAGAGTTATGGGCTCCATGCTGCCTAAGTCAACAAGAAGAGAACAATCTAATGAGGGCTTACCATTTTACAGATAATCAAGAGAGTATGTACATATAAATGAATGTATCGTACATATAATGCAGAAATATGTGCACATATTGAATACGTATATACACGCACACCACACATAACCAGATAAAATAAATGCTACGTTATTTACTATGAACACAGCAAGTTCTAGAAAGACCAATTATGAATATGCTCAATTAAACTACCTGAAAGAGAAAATGAAAGATTTTGTGCTACCCTTTATCTTCCACTCTAATATATCCTACTTGTCGCAAACACATTCTGGCTGCTTACATGGAGCTGTTTCTCAGTACCTGAGAAGGGAGGGAGTCATCCTTTTGTTTCAGAATACTACAGAAAGCAAACTGCAATGGCCCACGCGACACAACTCAATAATTGATTAGGCCATGATTCCTGCCACCTCTTCCTAGTCACAGGACATGAAGCCTTACTCAGAAAAGTACCAACTTCTTTTCCTACAGTTGGCTGCAAATTTAACCTATTCTATGTTGGATGGGAGGGAAAGGGGACAGGTAGGTGGTACGGAGTTTGCACCTGGGCAGTAATTCACTGCCTCCCCATTACCCAGAGGAAATGCTACTTTTTTAAAAACAGTTGAAATTTGGAGTTTAATACTGAAGTCTGCTCTCTTGGCACATTTTGGAACAAGCAAGTCATTACATGTCGCTGGGACTTTGTCTCTTGAAAGCTAATAGGGTAAGTTAGCTAAACAAAATAACTTACAATGTTAATATTGTGGGTAGTTTTAATTAGCAGCTGTTAGAGTTTGATGCTAAATGATACCAGTAATTCAAACAGATTTAAAATGCAACATTCACAGGTCTTGCAAAATGAAAATTCCCCCCATAACGGGTTAATAACATCAAATACTAAGCAGGTCCCAAGTAAGGTCAATAACTTACTCTTTGGAGATAAAAAGTGCTTGTCAAGAATATCAGAATCTAGAACTCATGGCAAATTGTGTATGTTTTAATAAAAAAACAAAATCAATTCTAATCTTAATTATTACCCATAGAAACTGCTCAAGAGAAGACTTTAGCCAAAGAACCATAAGGCATCCCCAGCATTTAGCCATTCCTGGTTTTTCGGGGTTTTTTTTCTTTTTTTAAGATTTTATTTTTTTAAGTAATCTTGACACCGAACATGGGGCTTGAACACACAACCCTGAGAACAAGAGTTGCATACTCTACGGACTGAGCAAGCCAGGCTTCCCCACTCCTGGTATCTTGAATGCTGTCTCTAAGTTCCATGTAGCATTAGGTACCATACGGCCATGATCCAATTCACAAGCTTTAAAAACAGCACCACTCTGATTTAGCCTACCTTTCCTAAAATGATTCTGTGAAGAGTAAAACAATGTGAATGGGTCTGTAGAAGACCAGACAATCCTTCTGTTACGTCCAAATGGACTTTCCTATAGAGATAAGCCCTTGTTAAAATATTCTAAAATCGGGGCGCCTGGGTGGCTCAGTTGGTTAAGCGACTGCCTTCAGCTCAGGTCATGATCCTGGAGTCCCAGGATCGAGTCCCGCATCTGGCTCCCTGCTCAGCAGGGAGTCTGCTTCTCCCTCTGACCCTCCCCACTCTCATGTTCTATCTCATTCTCTCTCTCAAATAAATAAATAAAATCTTTAAAAAAAAAAAATTCTAAAATCAGTCCATGTACCATTTTCCAATTCTGGGACCCTGGCCTTTCTGACCAAATATAACACAACTTCCTCATACAGGCCACCTGTTGAGAGGGCTACAGATGGCAGAACATCTTTTGCTTCCCTAAATATTAGCTCATTTAAGATCTGACTAAAGAGCGGGTCCCTGCTTAAAAACAACCCCCCCCCCCAAAATCAGCTAGATTACTATCTCTTGCACATTTGTTTATTAAAGAGCAAAGCGTATTACTAGCATGTGGACGTTTATTTTGCACTGTAAAAACACTGCAGTGAATTAGCCAATAAATCCCACTCCCATGGTTCCACACAAGGAAGAAGTCAACATGTCGCCACTTTCTCTGGAAAAGCTACACAACCATGATTTACCATATACCCTAATGTAACTGCCTGCCAAAATGTCAGTCATCTGTGCCACTGTCAAAGATGAAAAGTAAAATATGCAAATCACCTGGGTTACATAATTAACAAAGGAAAAACCAGAAATTTACTTAAGCTTCCTAAAATGTACAGAGCATCACACTTTCAAGTTTCACAGTGATTAGTTTAACACCGTTTTACTGTTAAAACTGTCACTTAAAATGTACATGTCAAAGTGCTTCAAATGCAGCAAATTAAAATTCCTTCTGGAAGGTTCCAGTACTGGCAGCTAACTAGGAAGGTTATTCACCCACAGGGTGTTCAAGAAAGGGCATGCTCTTACAAGGACACCACACAGGACAAAGAAAATCCTAATATGACCAGAAATCTCCTAGAGTACTCAATCAAGTCCAGAACCGAGGTCAAGATAAAGGCCACTCTGGGGCGCCTGGGTGGCTCAGTCGTTAAGCGTCTGCCTTCGGCTCAGGTCATGATCCCAGGGTCCTGGGATCGAGTCCCACATCGGGCTCCCTGCTCGGCGGGAAGCCTGCTTCTCCCTCTCCCACTCCCCCTGCTTGTGTTCCTGCTCTCGCTATGTCTCTCTCTGTCAAAAAAATAAATAAAATCTTTAAAAAAAAAAAGATAAAGGCCACTCTGAAAACAGGAATCAACACAACAACCAAAGATTTCTGTATTTGTTTTTGGCTTTCTGGGGACCCAAAGTCAAAAGTTCTAGCCCATCGGGTTTACTCTGTTCCCTCTGGCACGGTCCCAGTCCTTGACACGTCAAGAGATCTAAGGCAATCCAGGAGATTGGAATGTGGCAGACCCAGGCACTATAAAGCAAGTGGGCGCCTCTGTCCCAGGTGTAGCAAGTCAAAAGGGAGGCCGGGTGAATAGTGAAAAGGAGGAGTTACACACAGGCTTCTAGTTAAAATACAAAGGGGAAAAGGGCCCTTTGACTCAAACACCTTCAGTTTATCTTTTTATTTTCCACAGGCTATAGAATCAAAGTCTACTTTGGAAAGCAAGTTATATTCCAAATGTTTTTTGACTGATTACAAAGTAAATTCTTTGAAAACTGAACACTTGGGAACTTTTCAAATTCACATTTGAATTTGAAGTTACTGAAGGAACAACAATTTTAAACTCTGCACTGCACTAGGACCACTGGGCACAACAGGCCCTGTGCATTAAGGTGACCCTTTCCTCTCCCCTTCGGTGGACCTTATGCCTGCTTTTTCTTTTCCATATTCCCCCAAAGCCCAGACTCCAGGTCATAATTAATGCTCTCTTGGTACCTATTTAGAATTTGGACAACTCTAGACATATACTCCTCTTCCCCATACCTCTATATTAAAATAAATGAAATATTGGTAGAACATTCTAGACCACAATCAGCATGGAGACTTTTTTAAATTAGAATTTAAAATATTTTAAGCATGATATTATTAAAAGGCCAAGGACCATTTAGTTTTTCATCTGGAAGTTATTCACTCTATTACCCTTGAGACTAAAACTCATGAACTACATCTCTTATGTATAAATGGAGCAATGGCAGTGTCAACTATGACAATCTTTTTTTTTTTTTTTTTAAGATTTTATTTATTTGACAGCGAGAGAGGGAACACAAGCAGGGGGAGTGGGAGAGGGAGAAGCAGGCTTCCCGCGGAGCAGGGAGCCCGATGCGGGGCTCGATCCCAGGACCCTGGGACCATGACCCGAGCCGAAGGCAGTTGCTTAACAACTGAGCCACCCAGGCGCCCTCAACTGTGACAATCTTAAACTGTGTAATGCACTAAAGATCATGAATGTCAGTAAAGGATCAGAAAAGGCAGATACTCTACCCAGGTATTTTAAGGATTCTTCTATCCCATGCCCCCCTCAAATATAGGGGAATTAATTTCTGACAAGCATGAAAGGACATTTTTCATACCATAACCTGACAAGAAACTTCTCACAGGTCTAGGTTAACTTTGGTCAGCAGAAACACAAAGCAAACATCTGGCCTGGCTAAGGCACTCCATTCTGAAATGTACAGAAAACATGCATGTATGACCAACCATGCCATTGCTCCCCTGAAGGCAGCTCAGTGTATGCTGGGAGAAAGGCTGGAGTGGTAGACTCACCCCAAAATATCATGCATAAGCCTGAAATATCTTTTATACTTTGGAAATGTTATGGTAATTGGCACGACACAAATGCACAGAGCTATTTGCAAGTAAGTCCTGCTTCAGCTGCTATATCACTACACGACAAATGGAGGCTTTCAAGATGCATTTCAAGATGGCAGACTAAACCAAAAAAAAAAAAGCAGTCCACTGAAGATTCACAAGTCCACAGTATTCTGAAACAGTTCATCACTCAGTTTCACTTTCACCTTGTTGACAGCCACCTTTCATCTAATGGTGTCAATAAAACTATGGCATAATTCTTTACCCCATAGGGAAATAGGTCATGAAGTACAGGCATAAAACAATTTCAAATAAACTTGATGCAACAGAAAAAGAACAGAAAGACACTTTGATGTAAAATAGTCCCAAAAGTACAGAACATGACCCTATGCCAGAAGGGTTTTTTTTTTTTTTTTTAACTATACTGTATAAGGTGAAGAAAGCCTGTGGCTCAAATTTGTCATTTTATAAACATTTCTCAGTTCTTTTCTTATATAATACAGATTAATCTCATTCTTGTGTACAAGATCAACAAAAAGGTAAAATGATTAGCTCAGAAACCTTAGAACAAACAAAGCTTTGTTCCCAGCCCAAACTACCACTTGATCCAGTTCAATTTTACAGATGACAAAGAACAAGGTCTACAAAATGAGTTACCCTTAATTTGTTCATTCTCTGACCTCCATGATGGCAACTTATTAACAAACACAGAATCACTACCCACATTTTCCAGCATCGATTTCTCACCATGTTCAGTCTCAGAAAAAGTCACAGAATATACCTCAATCTTTATGAACCGTTTTTAAAAATGAGTACAGAACCATGAGTTAGCTCCTTGACTCCTCATTTCTAATAACCTGGATAACAATGATTAGGATTTACAAATTTAAAAACTGAAATATTACATAGTTATTTTTACAAAGCAGGAGACTGAAATTCAAAAAGGAATACACTATAATTAAATTTAACGATGGTCACATTCATAGATAAATAACGGTTAAGAATTTAATTACATATCAACACAGTGGTGCCTATTTTATCCAAGTGCAATCCGTCCAAACAAAAAAGGGTTTAAGATACACTCTTCATTCGAGCACAAACCTCATTCAGTGGAAAATAAAAGAAAATCAGCAAGTAAATTTCACCACCACCAAACTAAATGGAGACAAAGTCAAAAAGATAAAGTATCCACATTCATGAAAAGGTGTGATCTATAAAACAACCACATTGAAGTCAAAGGGATTTTTATGTTTGTCAGTAAACCTCAAAAATTATTCCAAGTCATATTAAAGAGAGTAGGTACTCAGTAAGGCATATATATCAGAAACTTTCTTCAGGTGGGGAAGTGGGCAAGTTAGGGAAGAAAGAATTTCTACTTCTTTATCTTGTATGAAATAAAAAACACAGCACTCTCTCCTCCATAAAAAAGAGACGGATGGACGGATGGATAGACGGACGGACGGAAGGAAGAAAGAAACAAAGAAAGGAGGGAGGGAAGGAGGGAAGGAAGGAAGGGCAAACTGAATCAGAAAACGAATTTTGTAGTGAGGTTCATAGCAGGAATTCATAGTGAGGCTCATGAGATTTCTAGCTCCAAAGTAAATTTCTCTTACAAGGAAGTTTACCTGTGTTCCCTACAAGTAATTATCGTAAGACTGCGACTGTCACATGCATTCATATAATCATAGTTCACAGGCACCAAATCTCAGCAACTTGCAGCTAAGGGGGGAAATGCCATATTTAAACAATGAACCATGTCAGTGGGTGAGCTACAATTATGATCCACTCTCTGCTAAGTCTCAGTCGAATATTTTTCTTTAAAAGAAAATTAAATCATTTATCAAGATCTCTCCCAAACAAAGAGAGCCAGAATACTAGAGAATCTAAATATATATACTAGCTCTCTTAGCACATGAGGAAAAAAGGCATTTCCATGGGAAAGAGAAACCAGTATTTGGCAATTGTACATTATAGTTCTGTAATCATTTGGCATCTCTTGCTAAAGGTGACTTGCTCTTATATTTTCCCTATATTAGATTTGGGCTATTGATAACTTCCACTGCTGAAGACCTACTACTAAAGTAGTACCAAATATGAAAACATTTTGTGGTTTTCTTAATGTTATCAGTGTTCCTAAACCAATGTGGGGACTTTAAAAATAAAAACAAAGCATCTTTAACTCTGTATGAACCAAAACATTATAGACTCATGAAGCTAAAATCACTAGAAACATTTTGCTGGTCTAAAGTACATTATGCTTAACCAAAATGCCACATGGTTTTATAAAAAATAAAATAAGTTGGGAGTTAGTAGGTCCAAAATTCCATAAGTTCAGATCATTTGTATCACTCCCACTATCCAAGTACTATACACACTTGAGTTCCCAGGTCTGTTAAGCAGATCAGTTTAGTTCAATGGTGATGGATGAAATATTTACAAGCATCTTATTTACAGTACTTTTTTCTGTAGATTACAGGCCACTATTCTTTTCTTCCATTCCTAGTCAATCCGAGTTTGGTTTCCTCAATGAGAAGGGATAAATCTGAAAATGGCTGCTCAGCTGCTTTACCTGCGGAAAACCAGAACATGAGGCAGTGACAAATACATTCCTAGTCATTTTTTAAAAGGACACAGAATTCACCCTCTGGAGAGAATTTACCGATGCGGCAAAACTCAGCAGAAATAATGACAGGTTTTTCTGGCCTAGGATAGCTATAGAGCTAGAAGGTTATAGAATTCTATAGAATACCAGGACTACCCCTGGGAGGGTTAGGACTTAAGCCTGGGGCTGCCTAACTCCAAAATCTAGTCTTTCCAGAGCCCTCTGGACCACACAAATTCACACCCAAATCTGCTGAAAAATTATAGGGTTAGCTGACTTACAATATATAGTAGATCGAATATTTACATATACAGTTAGACTCAATATTCAGTTGCTTACAGTATTTCTAGATAATCATTCCTAATACTGATGAAACAGTACATTTTGGGAGATTTAGGCCATATTAGTTAAGGTATTCCTGGTGGGTAGACAAGACCCTGGTTATGTGTCAGTTACCAAACATCATTTATTTAATACTTCCCAGCTCTATTGTTATTATTTATATTTCAGTAGTTCAAAGGTTAGTGCTTTGTGTGGCTTATCAAGTTCTACCTTCTGGTCAGAAGTTGCAGAAGTGGCAAGAGAGCACAAAGACAGACAAAAAAGATGTTCTTTGAATTTTTTTTCCCCAATAACTTGTATTTATTTTCCAGGTTTTTTACAGTGAAAATGTACTGCTTTTGTAATTTAAAGAAAAAGATGTTTTGGTTTGGTTTATGTACAGTTGCCTAAAGATACGCTTCTGAGGGGTTATAATAAATTAACACAATTATAAAAGACGTTTACAACTATATTATGAAATAGAATATGAAAGCCTAAGAGTATTAACATGAAGTGAAGAAGCATTTATGTTAAGTACATACAAATAAAAAACAAACAATTATGTCTTCATGTCATAATCCCTAGTTATCGTGGATTTTTTTTTTTTTAAGATTTTTTTTTATTTATTTATTTGACAGAGAGAACACAAGTAGGCAGAAGGAGAGGGAGAAGCAGGCTCCCCGCAGAGCAGGGGTGGATTTTTTTTTTTTCATCTATTTTATCCCAACAAATGTAAGCTACTTTGGGGAGAACCCTACGAGAAGAAACCTAAGTTTAGCAACATATGCACAGCATAAAGTAGTTATCAAGCATGACAGGTGCCCCCATTTTAAAAATATGTATGACAGTATAGAAGACATTTTGTTTCTCAAACTGAGTCCTAGTAGGGTTCCTTTTAAAACAAGCATACCAAATAGAATCATTTTAAGAGTCATAAAAACACGAATACTAACATGAATACCCTTTTACTTTTTTTTTTTTTAAAGATTTTATTTATTTATTTGACAGAGAGATAGAGAGAGAGAACAAGTACGCAGAGAGGCAGGCAGAGGGAGAGGGAGAAGCAGGCTCCCCGCTGAGCAGGAAGCCTGATGTGGGGCTCGATCCCAGGACCCTGGAATCATGACCCGAGCCGAAGGCAGCCGCTTAACCAACTGAGCCACCCAGGCGCCCCCACTTTTACATTTTTTATTGCTATGAAACTACCTTCAGAAAACAAAGGAAAGGGGCGCCTGGGTGGCTCAGTTGGTTAAGCGACTGCCTTCGGCTCAGGTCATGATCCTGGAGTCCCGGGATCGAGTCCCACATCGGGCTCCCTGCTCGGCAGGGAGTCTGCTTCTCCCTCTGACCCTCCTCCCTCTCATGCTCTCTGTCTGTCATTCTCTCTGTCTCAAATAAATAAATAAAATCTTAAAAAAAAAAAAAAAGAAAACAAAGGAAAATATATTATTCCAGATTGTTCACTCTAATTTATAATGGTGAAAATTTAGAAACAACATAAATGATTAAAATAACTGGATCATAACTAAGTACCCTGGGTAATTATTAAGTAATCTCCTTGATGGAATATTGTACAACAATTAAAAATCATATTTATAAGACCATGCTAAAATATGTCAAATAATTAGAAAAGAGTGTTAAAGTGTGAGGGAAAGAAAATAAACTGCATGGTTCTCATTTTCACTTTATTCTATCTTAGTCCATTTGCCCTGAAACTAATCTCTTGCTTTAGAAGAGAATATTAAGGTTTGCAAAATACTTCTTAAATCCATTTTCTTCTAATATTTCCCCCTTATAAAAATGCCCCTAAAGCTAACGAAGCAAGTACAGAAATAAATCATCAACAAATGGGATTATTTGGTCCTCACAGAATTAAAAGCACATAAGAGTTTACAACTCCATTCACCAAGAAAACAGTTTACATTTCTACCTACTTAAAAACAACTAATTCCTCGTAATTATCCAGCTTTTAAATTACTTGTAGTTACTGTAACATATTCATCAGAGAAACGGTATCTGAAATTATGTACTGGATATTATTCAAAATTTATAGAGAATATCCCAATTCTTCCAGCTACTTTATTTTTTTTTCCTTCCAGTTACTTTAATAAGTTACTTTCTTATGAAATTTTTCCCTCACCTTTCCTAGTACATAAGAACCAAATGGAATCAATTTTGCTCTAGAGTACTCACCACTTGTACTCCATAATGGATGTGGGCCAGAGTGAAAACAGCTGTTAAAGTATACAGGAGAATGCTCTCAACGTAAGAGGGTACTCCTAAGTTTACCACCAGGACAACCAAGAAAAGAGGAACCAGGAACCAATTCAAAGTTGGGCACCGGGTGCTGCTCATTTGACAAACAATCAGCTGACACTTGAAGTTGGGGGGCGGAAAGAATGAAAATTTAATTAGCAAAGCACTTCCAAAATTAGTAACTCCAACATTTAAAAAGCATTTCAAGTACTTGAACCCACACAGTTACACGACATTATTAAAATCAGTAGTTCTCAACTGCTCAGGAGCCAAAGTGAACCTCTGCCCACACGTCCAAGCCCACAGACCCTCAGAGCGTGTGTCAGAAGAGGCGGGAAGATAATTTAGTCAGGTTGCTACGGAAGGCATTCTTCCACTAGGTAACAGTTTGGATAAAAGAAATTTCTCCCAATTTTAAGCATGATATCTGAAAAAAAACTTTCAAAACAACCTTTTACAGCTCCATGCAACTAAATTTCTTCATGGTGCTGAGGAGATGCTGCCTCCAATTCAATCATATGGTCACAGTAACACCAAGACCTCTCTGGCTCCCTTTACTTTCAATACCTTACTCAAATCTAGCTTTATTCCTTCTGAGATACCTTTTATACAATGTATTACTATTTTCACATCTTTAAACCCTGTGAATTCAATAAGACTGGTGATACTGAACACATGTTACAGACACGGAAACATAAACTCAGTGGCTACCTTATAAAGTAAAAACTAAGTTTTTAGAGTTAGAGCACAGGCTCCCTGGTTGTGAGAACCATTAAGGTCCCTTCTCAACTCCTCCTGATCTCTCCTACCTGTCTGCTCTCTTGCTGGGCCATCGCAAAGAAAGGGCTTTTAAAAAATGTTCTATTGGGCGCCTGGGTGGCTCAGTCGGTTAAGCGACTGCCTTCGGCTCAGGTCATGCATGATCCTGGAGTCCCTGGATCGAGTCTCGCATCGGGCTCCCTGCTCAGCAGGGGGTCTGCTTCTCCCTCTGACCCTCCCCCCTCTCATGTGCTCTCTCTCTCTCAAATAAATAAATAAAATCTTTTTTTAAAAAAAAAAGTTCTATTTATTACAAAGTTTTTACTCCCCGTTAATTTTAAAATCAGCTGATTTAGAAGTGTGTGTGTGTGTGTGTATTTTCTCTCAAAAACCCCTTTCAGCCTCGCTAAATTAATCATTAGATCTGCAGCCATCTGGAAAAGGAAAAAATAATTTTCAGCATTTCTGTCTTAGGGGTTATAATTCTTTCAAGTTTCTGATGTAAAATATCTTTAAATTAAAATCTGTTTATTTTCAATACTATATAAAATTTCTCAAATTATCAAATTTTGTCATATACTCCTTAGATATATTATGACTAATTTTAAAAGAAAAAAATCTTACTGTGATGTTG
Organism: Mirounga angustirostris; assembly: GCF_029215605.1. Lineage (NCBI taxonomy): Eukaryota > Metazoa > Chordata > Mammalia > Carnivora > Phocidae > Mirounga > Mirounga angustirostris. The sequence goes on along the minus strand of NW_026991718.1, from coordinate 20,775,581 downwards.
GCAAAGGCTGTTCCAACCATAAAGTAGAATACTCTAGGATGCAACTCTAAAATATCTGAAGGCGACTGAAGGATCCATGCTGTAGACAAAATGAATAGCAAACATGGAGAAAAAAAGGGAACCATAGCTTCATAGATTGAATTGTGTTTCAAGGTGTTATTTTTATAGCTTCTGAAAAAAAGAAAATCAAGTAATACAAAGAACATTATTACATATAAAACTCACACTGAGTTTGTAAATTTTCTAGTTTCCAAAAGTACTTTCACACTTACTCTCTTACTTTATACTCACAATAATCCCATAGCACAAAAAGAACCAACATTACTAACCCTATTCTGCAGACAGGTTAAGTGACGGTGTGAGAATTTAAGTTTACATAGCTTGCTACCAAGTGGCAGGGTCAGGACTAGAACGGAAGTCTTCTGAGCCCTAGTCCCCTGGAATGTAAAGATGACTAGCACTTGATCTTTGTTCTGGGAGACTTACACTCCAACAGGGGAAATAAAATGCACACAAAACACCACGAGGAAGAACTCAAGAGTGCTGCGACAATACAAAGTGACAGAGAACCAACGAGTGGAAGACTCTGCACTGAGACCACCCATAGCCCATCTCAGTGTCTCCAGCACACACTCCATTACGTGTCAGCTCATCTGAACAGAGCCCCAAATTCTAGTCTTGGTTCTGCCCCTGATTACATGATCCTGGACAAGATACCGCCTAATCAGGACCTCATCCTTAGAAGATGAGGAGAAAATGTCTCCATCTGGAAGGCCTTCAGAGCCTGAAATGTTACGGTTTCTATGAGTGGCTGCCAGTTGCCATGAATAGGGAAGATTCATAGAGCTCAGAGGGACACAGATAGGGTTCTGCAGGACAGATCTGAGGGCTGAAGGACGAGGAGGGAAGTACAAGCATTTCAAGCAAAGGAAACAGTATTAGAGGGAAGTGGGAACAAAATTACCAAGGAGGGAAACAGCAAAATACATTCAGGTCCCCTATGTAAATTCAGCGTGGCTGAGCAAAGGTGGAGAAGTGCAGATCAAAGAAATGAAATGCCAGCCAGGAAACTCCTCCCGAACCCTTGCCCCATTCCTCTGGCAAGAATTTTTACATAGTGCTACCTGGGAAGTCAGCATAGATTCAGGGTTAGGTCCTAAACTACACAAGTCCAGAAATTTTATGATCATGCTGACTACACTTACACAGAATCAATTCATAAAAACTTGTAATCAATTTCTAAAAAGAACATGAACCTATCAATATTCAACAAGAACACACTCCTTCCCAATTCACTCCACAAAAAAATGACAAATAGAAGACTGGTGAGCCAAAAATTATAACAAAAGAACCAGCAGTTTTGTGCTATGGTTGAACTGACTACAGAGCCGTCGCTGTAGACCCTAAATGATCCTAACCTCATTCTAGGTTCAAAATACAGGTTTCACGACCTTTTCAAAATGTCCAGATGCCAAAAGTAAAACAGAGCCTAAAATTCATCTATGTAAGGATTTTCACATTTCTTGCCCAATTAAGAAATACTTACCTGAAAAAGTTTAATAAACTCATTGGAAGAGTCACACATAACGCACAACCTAAAAGGAAGAATATTTAAATTATTGTGATTATTATTCAAGAGTGATGTTTATAATTATCAAATACATACAAAATATTTAATGCTTTTAGACCCAGTAACTCTCAGGTTCAGGTTCACTTTTGTAATGAAATTAAATACACTTCTGAACAACATTTACAACCAGAAGAGTGGCAGTACAGCTTGGTGTTTTCAGAGCAGAGGCTCAGGGGAAAGATCGGGCTTGAACTTTGGTTGTGCCTACAGGTTATGGGATTTCAGGCAGATTAATGTTTCAGTGCCTCAATCTCTTCTTTTATAAAATAGACATAATAGGATTGACCCCATAGGGTTTTGAGAATTAAATGAGTTATTACACATAAAAACACCTGGAACAGTACCTGGTATGCAGTAAATTGCACAAGTGTGAGTTACTGAAAGGGGATGGTTAATGGATTCTGTGGTTTCCCATTTCCACTTATTTATCTCCCTAGCATTCTCAGTTCCTCCGCCCACCCCTAAGCATACACTAGTTCTTTCCCCTCAAACCTGAAAACAAGGACAGCCTTCCCAAGAAGCCCCCCACCCCCACCCCATTGCTTCTCCCTCTCCACTTCTTCTCTTACTCCCCTATCACTCGCTAGACCTTGCTGGTGGCCTTCAATTCCTCAGTACTCACTCATTCTGCCTTCTCTCTGCAGAAACTGTATTCTGGAATTTACCAAGTTCTCCTAATGATCAAATTCAATATTCTTTCTTCACTCCTGACTTCTAAGTAAGAGGACTCTGCTGACCCTCCACTAACTGCAATTTGTTCCTGCCTTTGCCTTTGTGATCCATTCTCCCAGTGCTGTTAGTTATCCAAGCATTACATGTGCTATCCTTTATTGGCAGCTCTGCCTCCTGCATATTCCTAACTGGGCATTCAACTGTGCTTCTATTCTCCCTCAGAGAATCCTCTCTTACAGTTTAACTGCAAGTTTCCTACAGGTGACTCCGAAATCTAGTAATGTACTCTTGGGCAAATCAGACAATCTGTCTGAGCTTCAGATTCCACAGCTGTACAATATGGATGGGTTAATTGACTTCCTAATGTCCCTGGCATTTTTTAAATTCTCTGGTTCTACAAATTACAGAGATGTAAATTCCTGATTTTTTTTCTCTGTCAAACTCCAAATCAACACCTGTGGCAAGTTTCGGGCTACTTCATTTGAGTATGTCACCATCACTCAACAGATTAGCCCTAGCTTGTCCACACCAGACTCCCGCTGTATACTTGGCTTGGGGTGGGAAGGTGGTCAATGCAGCTATGACCTTAGGGATCAAAGACAGAAAAACATTCCTTCAAAACAATTCCTAAGACATTTTGCTAAAAACAGATAAAAAGACTAGAATCCACCAAACAGAAATCTCATTTGAAAAGATGAATTACTCTGCCACTTCCAAGCCCAAATGTGACAAAGTTCCCCAAGCTAGAAGAGCTTAGAAAGGAAGGGAAGACAAGCTGACTCTGTGTCAAGCTGGGAAGAACTGGTAGGGAGCAGGGGCTGAATTAATTAACCCAGAATCACTATAGCTCTGAGGTGTTGGAAATAGGCTGACAGAAACTTGCAAAAGATTTGCTACTAAGAGTATTTTTAGTTTCAAATATCTTGAAATAGCTTTATCTTAAATACAGCAAGCATGTAGAAAGCCTGGGCTATATATAGGTTGCCAAAAAGACACACTGTATCTTCTATTTCTTCTCTAAATAGCACCTAATGTACTTGCCATAGAAAGTACAGGCATACCTCAGAGATATTGCGGGTTGCATTCCAGATCATCACAATGAAGTGAATGTCACAATAAAGCAAGTCACATAAATTTTTTGGTTTCCCAGTTCATAAAAGTTATGTTTATACTATAATGTAGCCTATTAAGATTACAATAGCATTATGTATTTAAAAAATGTACATGCCTTAACTAAAAAATACTTTATACTAAAAAATTCTAACCATCATCTGAGCTTCCAGCTAGTCATAATCTTTTTGCTGGTGGAGGGTCTTAACTCGAGGCTGATGGCTGCTGTTGGGGGTAGCTATGGCAAGTTCTTAAAACGGAAAACAATGAAGTTTCCCACACTGACTCCTCCTTTCACAAACAATTTCTCTACAGTATGCAATGCTGGTTGATGGCATTTTATCCACAGAACTTCTTTCAAAATAGCAGCCAATCCTCTCAAACCCTGCCACTGCCTTATTCAACTCGGTTTATGTAATATTCGAAATCCTTTGTTGTCATTCCAACAATCTTCACAGATCTTCACCAACAGATTCTATCTCAAGAAAACCACTTTCTTTTTTCATCCGTAAGAACTCCCCATCTGTTACAAAGTTTGATCATGAGATGGCAGCAATTCAGTCCCATCTTCAGGCTCCACTTCTCATTCTAGTTCTCTTGCTATTTCCACCACGGCTACTTACTTCCTCCACTGAAGTCTTAAACCTCTCAATGTCATCCATAAAGGTTGGAAATCACTTCTTCCAAATTCCTGTTAATGTTGATTATTTTGACTTCTCTCCATGAATTATGAATGTTCTTAATGGAACCTAGAATGGTGAATTCTTTCCAAAGTAGGCTTTCAATAAAAAGGTATTTATTTCTTCAATAATAAACCTTGAAAGTCAAAATTACTATTCAATCTCCGGCAGGATGAACGCTGTGTTAGTACGCATGAAAACAACATTAATCTCATTGTACATTGTCATCAGAGCTTTGGGTGACCAGGTGCTTGTCAATGAGAAGTAGTATTTTGAAAGAAATCCCTTTTTTCTGAGCAGATCTCAATAGTGGACTTAAAATATTCAGTAAACCATGTTGTAAACAGATGTGCTACCATCCAGGCTTTGTTGTTCCATGTACAGAGGACAGACAGAGTAAATTTAGCAAATTCTTAAGGGCCCTTAAGGATTTTCAGAATAGTCAGTGAGCACTGGCTTCACCTTCAAATCACCAGCTGCATTAGCCCCTAACATGAATCAGCCTGTCCTCTGAAGTTTTGAAGCCAGGCACTGACTTCTCCTATCTATGAAAGTCCTAGATGTAATTTCCTTCCAGTATTAAAACGGTCACATCTATACTGAAAATCTGTTGTTTGCGTAGCCACCTTCCTTAATTATCTTAGCGAGATCTTCTGGATAATTTGCTGCAGCTTCTACATCAGCACTTGCTGCTTCCCCTTGCACCTTCATGATATAGAGAAGTCTTCTCTCCTTAAACCTCAAGAAGCAACCTCTGCTAGCTTCAGACCTTTCTTCTGCAGCCTCTTTACCTCTCTCAACCTTCACAGAATTGAAGAGAGTTAGGGCCTTGCTCTAAATTAGGCTTTGGCTTCAGGGAATGTTGTGGCTGATCTGATCTTCTATCCAGACCCCTCAAACTTTCTCCATATCAGCAAAAAGGCTGTTTTGCTTTCTTATCATTCGTGTATTCAGTGAGTAGCAGTTTTCATTTCCTTTGGGAACTTTTCCTTTGCATTTACAGACTTAGCTAATTGTTGGGTGCGAGGGGCCTGGCTTTGGCCTATCTTGGCTTTTTTCCAAGTGATTAGAATCATTTGACTAGAATCAAATGATTAGAATCATTTCTAATTTGTGGTTTAAAGTGAGAGATGTGTGACTCTTCCTTTCATCTAAACACTTAGAGGCCACCGGAGGGTCATTAACTGGCCTAATTTCCATACTGTGTCTCAGGAAATAGGGAGGCCCGAGGAGAGGAAGAGAGGCAGGTAGGTGGAGCAGTCAGACACACGCAACATTTATTAATTAAGCTGCCATCTTATATGGGTGTGGTTTGTGGGGCCCCAAAACAATTCCAATAGTAACATCAAAGATCACTGATCACAGATCACCATGACAAATATAATAATGCAAAAGTTTGAAATATTGCGAGAATTACCAAAATATGACAGAGGGAGACACGGAGACATGAAATGAGCAAACACTGTTGGAAAAAAGGCCCTAATAGACTTGCTAATATGTTGCCAGAAAGCTTCAGTTTGTAAAAACCACAGTATCTGCAATGCACAATAAAGTGAAGTGCAATAAAACGAGGTATACCTGTATTGGGAAAGCTGCTTTATTTATTTGTAAAGAAACGTGGGCTTTTGTTTTATTTCGAGAGAAGAATTCAGATAAACTTATAAATTACAAAAAAAATTATGTGCCTGTTAAAGTACCTCCTTAACATTCAAAAATATATCTCACATACCAGAGGGTTCCATCTTATCATTAAGTTTAACATTTAAACATAAAATGCAGCAATACCGCCACAAGACTAGTCACTTAAATCAAAAGATTCACTATGTGGTGGGGGTGACAAATAGCTAGCCTTTCCAAGGAAGAGGATTCAGTTCATATAGAAACCCAAAAATGAACATTTGGAAGATAACAGCGGGGTTCTAAAATACCTGTAGTTCAGGGCCACAGACAAAGGCCCAAACCACCACCCAAAAGCCAGTGCCTAATGCACCACTTCTCAGCTGTTTCCAAACCCTACCCAATGCCCATTCTATTACCAATGTTCACTGGCAGTGAGAGAGGGGGTTATATTTTAGATCAGGGAACAGAGCAATAGCCAAGAGTTTGCTATTTTACTTCTACAGAGGTTCTAACGCCACTCCTAGTGCCCCCAAATCACAGCCCAAATAACTTCCTCCTTGCCTCTTTGCACAGAAAACACTCTGCCTCCCATAGATATCCCCTCTGGCTAAAATCAAAAGGGAAACATTACCATGATCAAAAACCTCTACCTACTAATGGCCAGTGGCAAAAGGAGAGTATCTGAGAGGAACAAAGGCTCAACTTCTGGAGTGGATGTATTATGAAGTAATCTCTATCTTCCATCTATTCTACTTCCTACAAACTAATGATCTTCAACTTTGAGACAGGCATGAAATCTATACCAAATATCCACCTAAATGTGGATCCTCTAGAACAGTCTAGGTTCATTTAAATAGTTAGTTTACAAGGTTTATGTGATTTTGGTATTTATTTCCTTCTGACTAGAAATAGCTTAGTGCTAAACAAAAAAACCAAAACACAGAAACCTCAATTTTCCTTACTGGTTTGGTTGAAACCAGGGTTGTAGGGCTGTTCCGCTTGCTGGAGGGTGTGGGAGAGGGGAAAGGTGGTATAGCTTGTGATAATCAAACACTGGCTTCAATAATAAAGTGATGTTAAAATAGGCTTCAACATGGAGCTTCTTACCAATAATCATTGCAGTGAATAGGTCTCTATATAAGAAATTAAACAGGAAAGGTTCATACCAGGCCTCAACTCCCACAATCGCAGTCACTATGTAGACAAAAGATATAGTCTGGAAGGAAAATGCAGACAAAAGCATACAGAGGCATTAACAGCTGGAAAGATCAGGGAGCTAATAAAGCTGTATGCAGCATAAGTCTAGTAAATAGTTTTAGTAAAAGCAAGAAGTACACTTAAATTTGATACTGTGTCAAGTCTTCTTGCCTTTAAAAATGTCTTTTTTCAGCCAACAATGCCATAAAATAATTAACTTCTAAACAATGCAAGCAACTGGCCATAATTTAGAACACTTAAAGGCATGTCAGGAATTGGTTAAGGCATAGGATGATCCAATTTGCCTACCCAATCTCTTTCTTCAAACACACTCCAAAGTCTGATGCTTTACTGGGGCCTTAGGCGCAAATGGGCAAAATGGTAACACAAAAAAGCTAGTATTCAAAGGCAGGGAGAGTTAATAGCAAGCCTATTAAGTAAGAGAAAACAAGTATCCCTACTCATTGAAACATGGGCAGTAAAGACAAAAAAGCAACAATTATATGTGCATATCTTTCTTTACAAAAATGAACAGTTCAAAGGAATATTTATTAAGAAACTGTTCATTTTTTAATAATGACGACACTGTGATTATGGTTTTTTAAAAACTACTCTTACTATTTAGAGATATGTAGTGAAATACTAATCACGTACTATCTGGAATTTCCTTCAAAATAATTGCGAGGAAGAGTATACATGAAACTGGACTGGCCACGTAGCTGCTGAATCTAAGTAACAGGTACATAAGGGTTCACTATGCTATTCTACTTTTTTGTTTGAAATTGTTCATAAATAAGCAAGAAATAACACAAAATAAAAAGGAAATTTTTTAGGGACGCCCGGGTGGCTCATTGGTTAAGCAGCTGCCTTCAGCTCCGGCCATGATCCTAGGGCCCTGGGATCGAGTTCCGCATCAGGCTCCTTGCTCGGATGGAGCCTGCTTCTCCCTCTGCCTGCCCCACCCCCTGCTTGTGCTTGCTCTCTCTCTCTCTCTGACAAATAAATAAAATCTTAAAAAAAAAAAGGAAATTTTTTAAAAACACAAATCAGTTCTAGCCAAAAAAGTATAAGGGCTATAAAGAAGGAACGACAAAAACTTGCCCCCAAAATTCATGGCCATGTTGAAAATTTAAAGCAGAACACATACTTACCACTTGGCTAATGTCATATCCCCACGGCAGGAAAAGAATCCCTGTGTTATATTTTTCCCAGTGGGACAGGATGAAAGAAAACAAAACTACCCATAGCAGGAGATAAAGAACAAAAACACTGACACCAGATGGTCCTCGTCCAAAGATGGAATACACAGTCACAACAAAGTAAACACATGACCAACTATCCAGGCCATGGTCAAAAAGCTCCCCTAAAGGGGTGCTGGAATTGGTTCTCCGGGCTTGCTTTCCATCCACACCATCTGCAACAAAAACACATTACCATGGGAAAAGGTCAACATCTGTACCAGTATGGGGAAAGTCTTCTTTAATACACTGGAGAAACATAAAACAGATCACCATATTATAGGAATGTTAATAAACTAAAGAATAGCTACCAGCCAGTACTTTTTATAAAAATCCAACCTTTAATTCCTACAATTCAAAGATTTCAGAAATAAAATCTACAATCTCTCAGAGTTTAACTTAAAAATTAAAATACGGGGCGCCTCGGTGGCTCAGTCTTGGTTAAGCGTCTGCCTTCCACGCAGGTCATGATCCGGGGGTCTTGGGATCAAGTCCCGCATCGGGCTCCCTGCTCAGCGGGGAGCCTGCTTCTCCCTCTCCCTCTGCCTGCTTGTGTTCCCTCTCTCACTGTCAAATGAATAAATAAAATCTTTAAAAATAAATAATTGGTTAATGAAAATTAAAATACATTAATCACACTAAATGGTGTCAATTTTAGATCTTAAGACAAAGCATCGTAGTTGGACTCTGAATTCCTCCAAATCAGCCAAACAACCAAGTTATTCTGCTAGCCACAAATTTTCAAGCCTCCAGAGAAAATTCAATAGTTACTCATTACAATTTATCGAACCACTCTTTGCTCTAGGATCCAAAAACACCCTGTGCGCTTCTGTCCTAACACCTATTTCATCTTACTTGAAATTAGTCACTACGTCACAGATGTACCACTTCCACAATTTTAAGTGCTTTCAGAAAAGACTTTGCACATAGTAGGCATTCAGTAAATGTAAGAACGTATTAAAACCATGCAATGCACTATTCTTGATGTTGTGAAGATTATAAGAATAATCTCAGAATAAACTAAGTTTGTGCCCTCAGTTTACAACTGAGAAAGGTAACAAAACATGGTAATGAAAGATAGAGTACATCCCAAACCACAGAAGAGTACAGAAAAGGGACAAGTACTCTTCAGGCTAAGATAACTGAGAATGGCCTTCCAGAGAAGATGAAACCGGAGTACAGACATAAAGAATGAGTTGGATTTCAGTAGATAAGAGTATGCTATTTCAAGAGGAGAAAGTGCTATCGGCAAAAACACCAAGATGGAAAAGCACATGAGTGTTCAGAGAATGCCAAGTAGTTCAGGTTGACCAGAAGAAACTAGTACATGAAAAGGGCAGTAGAGAGGCTAGAAGGGAGGCTGGAGCGAGTTTAAAAAGTTTCAGGGAGTACGAAGAGCTACTAAAAGGATGAGTAGAGGAGTGATAAGGGTGAAAGCAGTGACGAGCTTTGCGAAGACTCCCCTGGCATCAGTGGGGAATGACAGGCTGGAGAGAGCACACTAATCAGCAGGCCCACACTGACATGGGATACAGTGGCAATGAAAGGCTGGAGGCAGGTGAGATATTAAGAAAATAAAAATGGCAATGCAGCGAAAGATGACCAGTGAGGCTGAGGGACTGAAACATCCTCTCCAAAATTTCCCATCTGGGTAACTAAGAGGGGGGTAGGAAATAAAGAAGTCAAAGAAGGAGCGTGACTGGTGGAAAAGATGCTGAGTACAATTTTAGGTGCTAAAACTGAAGTGTTGGCAGAATTATCCATATGGTAATATCACGCAACTCAACCTAAGGTACTTAATAGCAACTCAGAAGACAGATGAGGGCTAGATATAAACACAGGAGTCATCCCCACAGTGGGAAGGATCAGGATTGCCAAGGCAATGAGTGGAAAGAGAAAGTGAAGGATAAAGCACAGGGGAACACCTTCATTTAGGGGCAGAAACAGAGAGAAAGAGAAAATGAGAAAGCCTAGTTAAAAAGAAGAGTCCAAAGCATAGCTCTGCATGCTTGTGCAGAACCAACCACCCTGCTAAAGAAGATACCATTCTTGTGGTCTCTCAGGAACTGTCTGTCTAGTAGGGGAGCTATTATTAAGAGAAAAAAAAAAGAAGCTGAACCATAAAAATTTCTCCCCAAAAGAAATAGTTTTATTAACTATTAGGCTAATTGTAAAGATTCAGATTTTAGGAATTAACAATTCCTATGATGACTGGTTTATCTTGCTCCCTATAGTATTATCCCCAGGGCCTACCTCAGTTTGTGGCAGAGAAGGCCTTTAAAAATATTGCTGAAGGAATACAGAAAAGGATGAAGCCCAGATTCCTGCCCAAACACTGCAGATCTCTGTTATATAGCGTTGGGAACTTTTTTGCCCTTAAGTAGCTAAAATGTTTCCACAAAGTCTTTTCTCATTATTTGCTGGCTTAAATTCCTGTTTGTGGTGCAACTCCTGGGCAGTTATTACAAACACTGAATTCATGGACTGCATATAATTAGGTTCTGTACATCTCACTGAACCCATTCCAGCTCCACAAGTCTGGATATGTTTCAGAAGGGGTTTTTTGTTTCATTTTAAGAAAGGGAATTCAGGGCATATAGCATATATTATGGGGGAGTGGGGAACAACCCAGGAGGACCTAGACAGCACCCTGCAGCAAAATGTAAGAATAGTCACACTAGTAGAATAAAGTTTGTACATTGCCTCACATTAGTTCAAGGCAGTTTTGCAACAAATAGTTCATGTTTGGTCAGGATTTTTGCCAAAATTGTGGACATGAACCAGGTAAGTGATACGGTATTATCAAAAGGCTCTTAAGACATGCTGTTAAAAGCCAGAGCCTCAGGCCACTCTCAACATTTTCCCTATTTCCCTTGGTAACCAAACCTTATTGAATTCTTAAACCTGCTCTTTTTTTTTTTTTTAAGATTTTATTTATTTATCTGACAGAGAGATAGAGAGAGATCACAAGTAGGCAAAGCAGCAGGCAGAGGGAGAGAAAGAAGCAGACTCCCCGCTGAGCAGGGAGCCCGATGTGGGGTTGGATTCCAGGACCCTGGGATCATGACCCAAGCCAAAGGCAGACGCTTAACCAACTGAGCCACCCAGGCGCTCCAAAGCTGCTCATCTTTAAGAACAAATGTACAAAAGCTTCTGCCTAAAAATGTCATTTTTCACTAAGTTCTCCCCTAATTCTTCTGGACTTCACTTTCTTCCTTCCCCAAACCCTTGCAGCTCTGGTCACCTGCAATGTCAGCATTTAGTCATGTACCAAATTATACCGGTTTTATGAGTGCAAGTCATTTTTACCAAGAGATCTAAGCAACGTGAAGTCAGGGTCTGGTATTTTATATTCATTTAAAAACTATATACTGAGTGCCTACTATGTGTTAAGCACTGTTCTCAACAGTGGGTACATAGCCCTCAAAGCTATGTACATTTTAGAGGAGACAGACAACAAGCAGTTCATATGGCTTTAAGTACTATGGAGAAAAACAAAGCAGGGAAGGAGAATAGGAGCACGCACGACAAGCCATGCAGATAACCCCAACAAAAAAGCATTCTTGGCACAACAGACAATACGGCCTAACACAGCAGACTTCCCTGACCACCCCCTCCACCAAATAAGAATTGATCACTTTTTTATTCTCCCAATTATTTTTGTTCTCCCACTGTGCTCTATTATAGCAGCTCTCTCAGTATTCCACAACTATTTGATATGTCAGTATTGCTTCCCAAACGTAAGGCAAAAATGACGTCTTATTCCAGCTGTTGGTAAATATTTTATGTAAAGAGACAGGAAATAGTTGAGGCATTGTGGGTCATCAGTAGTCTTTGTTGCAACAACTCAGCTTTGTCTTTGTTGCAGAAAGCAGGCATAGACAACATATAAAGGAATAAATAGAGCTGTGTTCCAATAAAACTTTACCTGTCAAAACAGGCAACAGGCCAGAGTTGGCCTGCAAGAGGTAGTTCGCCAACTCCTACCTTATTCTTTGCATCCCCAGCAATGAGTGACAGTATTTTCCATAGATAAACTCAAAAACATTTGTTTTAAATTGAACAGGAAATTAATAAACCCAAGTTAAAATGAATTAAGCACAGGAGAAAATGTTAGTTAACTTAGTGGAATGCTATCCCTGCTGACAGATTCACAAGCCATTGACTAACATGAGTATTTGCCATTTTCTTACCTAGAGTGTAGGCTATGAAGTTGAGGATGCCCACTACAATCCAAACCCAATCAGGGACATGCTTGTAACCTGGTGCTGCAAAGGAAAACAACATGGGTTTTAATACAAAGTATAAGCATGCTTACCATACTATATACTGGCAATGAGAAATATAGAAATATTTCTATTTATTAAAGTAAATTATAATACACTTTTAATGCAGATATTAAAATATATCAGTAAACTGACAAAACCAAAGAAGTAACTGCCCAACCCCTCATAAACAACAGGCATTTATTTTGAGCTTTAATCATAACTCAAAACTGATTGTTCATCTTTACTTGAAAATTACTTATGTGCTGAGAATGAAAATTAATATTTTTGGAACTTAAAAGATGCTTGTGTTTAATCTGATCCTCATTGTTTACAATTATCCTACAACATACATTAAGCCTTCAATCTATATTCTCTCATTACATTATTAATTAGCTAAACAAAAGACCTTTTCGTTTGGGTACAGATAGGTCACCTCCACTGGATGATTTGGCATCAGACTCATTCTGAAATGTCTGGACCTCACTATTTACCCTAAGATAGAACAACTGAGAATTAGGAGGTCTAGGTTCCAGTCCCAGCTCTGTATTCAACCAGCAGTGTGACCATGAATATATCATTTAACCCTTCCCATCTTCCATTTACCAAATATACCAGGACGAGATGGTTTACCTGGTCCTCTAGGTTCTATGATTTGGGGAAATACGCATAATATTTACATATTTTTAGCTCTCTTAATAACTGAGTAAATAATGTTACAGTAGTTGGATAAAATATTTCTAGTTACAAAACAAACTTTTGAGGATGTTCTGAAGATTAAAATACAAATTTTTAAAAACTGCTTAATATCCACACCATGCTTAATAAAATTTAATCTTATTAATCATGTCATACCTTATGATCTTCATAAAGTTGCCATTTTATTACATGTACAGAAGCCATGGCTTAAAATTTCAATTGACAGTTAAGCAAATGTATAGTTTCAATATTCAGAATTTCTATAATACCAAGTCATAAGTTTGTGAAAATCTGAATTTTCCTATAAAAACAATGTTTTCAGTGACTGTTAGTTTCTGCAAGTCAGTCCACAAAAGTCTGCTAAACCTACAACACAGATGAATTATAACACTAAAACTCCTTACTACTACATCATTTGTAAGTATTCTTATTGGAAAATATATACTCCAACTTAGAATGCAAAAAATATTCATCTACCTCCATCTTTCCATTTCTCTCAACTCCATCAACTAGCTGAGCAATGAAAATAAACTCTATCTCCCACTTATCCCCCTTCATCCCAAATACAGCCAGATGCTGTCCTATGGCCTGGGGCAGAAACAGGGTGAGGGAGAACATGAGGACAGGAACAGATGTGAAAGAAGATACTGGAGTCTGGGGTGCAAGCAGGCTAACAACTGCCTCCAAAAGCATTTCTTTCCTCTCTCTTCCAATGAGGTTCTTAAGACCTTAAACTTCAATCAACATTTAAGGTCTAAGAACCATTTTCAGAGAAAACTTGGAGGTATTAAAGGCAAATACAGATGCTGAGCAGAGGGAAAGAGAGATCACATTCCCTCCCAAAAAAGCGGGGGGGGATTTTTCTTGCATAATGAGAACAAGGGAAGAAGGGATATTTCTGGAACTGCTGGGTATGTTGGACCACGCTCATATTCACTTTCAGGCAAAGTGTCATAATCCTAATTTCTTCTTCTTATAAATCCAATTATTCTTTATCAAAACCTCATTGCTTTTTAGACAGCATATCTAAATTAAGTAGCCAAGCTGGTGTCTAGAATTTAATGGAAACATCCATAACAGATTGTGAAAACACAACTTAGCTTTTACACTCAATTCCTAACATTTTACATACCCTTATAGTATCCAAAACTTCCCCCAAATACAAGCCTATGAATAGAACCAGAAAATAACCACATCTCACTTTTCTCTATTTAGACACTTTAAATTTTGTATTAAAGTAATAATCTTACCTGAAGCATAAAAGTCAGGATCAAAGTATGCCATAAGTAGAAAGTTGAATACAACCAGCAGAAAGCCAGAGAAGGTTATCAGATTTGGAGCCAGCCAAGGAGGAAATACCTAATTTTTTTTTCAAAATAATTAAAAAATAATGAAAGTAAAGGAATCTCTCTGGCCACTACACAAGATGCAAATTTAAGTCATAATAAAAGCTATAAACTTGAAAGATCATAAACCATAATGTCCAGTTGATAAAAATAAGCATCTTTCTTCTCTTTTCTATATTTTAAATAATTCTATAATCAACAAACTTTTCTAATCATAACACTACATTTACTTAAGAAAATTTTTAGATTCATTTTATAAAAATGATAAATTATAGAGTATAAGCTTATACTCCAACACTGAGATAAATCAAAAGGTATGTGACTAAGGGAAAGAAGTATAGGAGAGCTAGTTTCTCTTATATCTTATTAAACAGTTGCATCCATAACACTCCGTAAAATATTTAAAACTTACTAAAACATAAGTACAAGTCTATTAATTGTCTTACCTTTACTATAGTGTTCCAAAATGGATGCATGATATACAGAGAGAGTGGATTGGTATCCACAGCACTGTACTGTTAAGAAATAAAAGAAAATATTCAGTTACCCTTGCACACCAACAAGTAGAACAGTATTTCTGGAGTGAAAATAATAATACAAAAATAACCTAGAGAATATGTCTATTTACATGATGTCCTCATCTAAACAAAATTGGAGGAACAATATAAATGGTACAAAGACAGCCAAGTACAGCCAGATTTCTTTTTTCATTCAATCAACTTTTACAATGTTAAATGTTTCAGTAGAGAAATTTATATTGCTTACAAGTTCTCACAATGCAAGATCACAATGTGCACACTGTATACATTCAAACACTGACTTTCTCAACCTCCTCAGACCACCACTAATGCACTTACTAGTTGTGCAACCTTGGGCAAGTTACTTAATCTCTGCCTTAGTTTGTTCACCTGTAAATGAGGACCATAGCTTCTACCTCAAAGGACTGTCATAAAAATTAAGAAATTAATCATATGCACAAAACACTTAAAGTAGTACCTTGCCCACGGTAAGTGCTATGTAAGTATTAGATATTATTAAATGTGTTTTAACCACCAAAGGACGACAGATCCCTTTACAGCAGGAAAATGGATTGCATAAATAAGCAAAGAAAGACAACAACAGGTTAGGGTTCTGTGGTAATACAGTTTATTCCCTAATTATTGAGCTAGTTAATAAAAATTCAAAGGAAATTTTATTATCTGTATTTATATATATATTTACATATATATAATTTTAAGAGTCACGTCAATGACTTATTCATCAGACACACACACACTGGAGTACCTAGCATGTCGGAAACACTCTACTAGTATAGGGAAGAAGAGATACTTAATTGGTAAGGGATAATTCCCACCTCAAAGAGTGGGAATACTACCTAACTTGTCCAGTTGACATTTAAACATTACAACAGTCAAATGTCTGAAAAAAGTTTTGTGTTTTATATTAACACTTAGTATGTACATAAAATAAGTAGTAAGCATTTGAATATCTAATTTTTTAAAAATCATAATTAAAGGTCAAAACTTCTTCCTGAATGCTTCCAAATATGCAGGAAATCTTTTCTCATCAGTGTTTCAAGACTCAAAAGTGTGATGGAACAAAAAAGTAAATAAATAGAAATAATGTTAAATACTGCTAGCAAAGTTAATCAGCAAGTCTATGATTCAACAGACTCCATGTCTGAGTGCCTCCATTTCTCCAACCTATTCTGCCGAAATGGGTAACTGGGACAGTGGATCTGAGCTAGACAGTGGGAGGAAAATGGTGAAGAACTCAGTGTGCCTCTGCTGGCCACAGGGACAGGCTGAGCAGCCAAGGCCAGACTCTACTTAAATGCGAGTTACTGCTCTTCCTAAAATCAACTTGCACTTGCACAGCTCCCTACAGGTTACAAAGCCTTTCCACATAATAGATACCATTACATCTGAACCTCTGCAGAACGAAGGGCTCCTCACTTCGATTTAAGTCTTCGGACCTAAGGACATGGAACCAATACGAGCCTCTAGAGACTGCCAATGACAAGGGGGAGGGCCCTGGCCTCCACTTCACAGAAGTCGGCACCCAGACCCACTTGACGTAGCCAGCAGGTCAGATAAATGGGGAAACCACACATTTCAAGCCCACTGTCCACTACAAAGTACAAAAGTTATAAAAAGTCCAAATCAGAAGGAAACTGTTTAAGACATCACATGAGTACCTAATACGATGTACAAAGTACAATGTTCTTAACTCAGATGTTTGCTGAACGAGTCTCACTCAGCAGCTTTCCATAATTTCAACTTAGATCTATAAGAAGGCCCTTAACTGATGGCATTTTCATTAGAAAAGCTCCTCTTTTTAAATTCTGAAGTTTTACCTCTAAATTTCTACTTCAGAAGACCAGAAGTATGAAAAGAATGCAGAACTAAACACAAGGTCAGTTTGCCTAAACGGATGTTTCACATTGAAGCTCAAGTACAGCAAGAAAATGTAATATGAGATCACAAAAGGTAGCCAACAATAAACCTAAAGAACCCTCTGTGCTCCAGCCTTACACACCTGAGTATTTTTCAAGATCACATTTCACTTAGTATAAACAAAGAAACTTAAAACTGTCTTGTGAATCAATAGGAAGAAAAAAGAATGATTCAAACCTTCCACATTCATGAAAAAATAAAAAATAAATCTTAAAGATGTTAAACTAGATTCAGGTATTTGTTAAAGCTTATTAAATATATTTTTATTTTCTGCTGGAATGGTATATATCTGAACACCTTCACCAGGTAGATAATCCACTGTTAAGGCTCCCTGTGACTTGCCTGATCTCCAATCTACAAGGCCAGACAAAGCTAGTACCCTGGAGAAATGCTTGAAAACCACAGCCTGGATTTGAGAGAATCATTCCAAGGCAAAATCTCAGAATTACAAGAATTCAGAAGATGTCTAGTTCTTGAGTGCCCAACCCTCATCAGTGCAACCAGGTAAACCAGTCATCCGGCCTCTTTTTAAATGCCTCTGGTGGCAAAAAACCTCATTATTTCCAGAAGCAACCCAACCCATGTTAAACCAACTTTCTATACACTAACAAAATCCTCCCCTTGTCCCATATTTTCTATCCTGTTTTCATTCTGCTTTACAAAGTTAAACAGACAAGGGTCGAATTTTTCTTCCAAACAACAGTGTTTCAATTATTTGAAGGCCACTCTCCCTGTCGCACCTACATCTCCTCTTCGCCTGCTTAAACATCCCATGTTCCTCTGGGGCTCCTCTTGCCATGCTTTCAATCTTCTTCATCTAGGTCTTGGACTTTAGACCAGAGGTTGGAAAGCTTTTTCTGGAAAGCATCAGATAGTAAATATTTTAGGCTCTGCAGGCCATATGGTCTCTGTAATAAACACTCAACACTACCACTGAAGCAAGAAAGCAGTCACAGAAAATAGGTAAACAAATGGGCACGGTTGTGTGCCTACAGAACAATATTTATTCACAAAAACAGGTGCCTGGGGCCTTTAGCTTGACAACCTGTGTTCCAGGCAATCCAATTTGTTGTTAAACCAATACAAACATGCGATCCAGGGCATAAGAAACATTTCATGTGGTGTATGAGTAGAAATAACATGACCATAAGCCGCTCTTCCTCAATATTCCTCTGATACTCAACCTATTAATTTCCTATGGCAACAAAATCATTCTGCAGACTTAAATACGAATGGGCAGTTGGACTACTAAGCCACCTTTCTCCATGCTAATGTGAGGATGACTGTTGGAACCTAAGTACCAGACTCTACATTTACCATTATAGTATTTCATCTTACTAGATTCAACTCATTTTTCTATCCCCTCCAGATCTCTTCAGATTCAGACTCACTTATGCAAGGTAATAGCTATGCCTCTCCAAAATCTCAGCATGTAAATTTGTCATGCTGATAATAATGCCTTCACCTAAGTCTCTGTAAAAATGCTGATCAAGACAGAACTTCTAAACACTTCCCTCAAGACTGTTCTTTAGTACATTCAATAATTTTTATTTGGGTATAGAATTCGGTCCTGTCATCTATGACAATTAGTCTATCTTTCCCACAAGAGAAAATTTTCATAAATTCTTAGTAAGATCAGAATTACTTTAGATAACATTTTGCCAAAAATTAGAAAGTTTCAGACCTTTCTTTTTTTTTTTACTTCAGTGTAAGTCAGAAAACAAGGCAGAGTTCATTCTTCATTCATTCATTCAGTAAGCCAACAAGTATTTATGGTTCAGTACCTATGATTGTGCCAGGCAAATTTTTGCTAGGCCCAGTGAAGACAATGATGAACAAGCCAAAATGTTACCTATGTTAACCAAGTCTACAGCCCATTGTGAGACAGATGGTAAGCACGAAAACAAGGAATAATCACAAGTTGTGTTAAATACCGTGAAGGAAATAAGCAGGGTATTTTGCGAGAGGACATGGGGCAGGGAGCGTGCATAGAGCAGTCAGAGAAAGCTTCTCTAAGAAGGGGACACAGCTGAGGCCGAGAAGATGAGAAGACAGATAAGGAACATAAGAGACACTGTAGTGAGTCAAAGAAGCGAGACACTAAAAAGAACATGCTGTTGTAGATTCCATTTATATCAAGTTCAAAAACAGATAAATTAACTTATGACAAAAGAAGTCATAATAGTAGTTTGATGGAAGAGACTGAATGGGGGCCTTCTGAGGTGCCAGAAATAATTCTGTATCTTGATCTGGGGTGGTGGTTATATGGGTATATACATATATAAAAATTCACTAAATTAGACACTTAAGATCTGTGCATTTATATGTAAAATACCTAAAAAGAAATAGAAAATAAAGAATATATATGTGGCAGTGTGCATTTGTGTGTGTGGGTGTATATGCGTGCACGCACGTGTGTGTTGTTGCAGGGAGGCAAGTACATGCCAAGATACCTTCCAAGCAAAGAGAACAAAAATGCGCAAAGACCACAAAACTAGAAATACTTGTAATACTGGAGGAAGGCTAATGCAGCTATAGCTTAGTGAGCAGGAAGAAGTGACAGGAAATGCGATTGAAGACGTGGGCCTAAACCACCCAGCAAGACCACAGTAAGCTAGATTTTATTCTAAACCCAATGCACATCCTGATTTACATTTTTTTTTTTTTTAAGATTTTATTTATTTATTTGAGACAGAGAGAATGAGAGAGAGCACATGAGAGGGGGGAGGGTCAGAGGGAGAAGCGGGCTCCCTGCGGGACTCGATCCAGGGACTCCAGGATCATGACCTGAGCTGAAGGCAGTCGCTTAACCAACTGAGCCACCCAGGCGCCCCACTGATTTACATTTTTAAAGCATCGAACTGATTACAGTGTAAAAAGAACTAGACAGGGACCAAAGTGCAAATAGAAGCCAGTTACAAGATTTAAAGTACATCAGGTGGAGAGGATTATGGGTTAGGGTTAGCAGTACAGTGACTTCTAAATTACTTCCAAAATATGCTGTGAAGTATGTTTTCGAGAAGGACATTAAAAATGTGAGACTCCGGGCGCCTGGGTGGCTCAGTTGGTTAAGCGACTGCCTTCGGCTCAGGTCATGATCCTGGAGTCCCTGGATCGAGTCCCACATCGGGCTCCCTGCTCGGCAGGGAGTCTGCTTCTCCCTCTGACCCTCCTCCCTCTCATGCTCTCTGTCTCTCATTCTCTGTCTCAAATAAATAAATAAAATCTTTAAAAAAAAAAAAATGTGAGACTCCCCTTAATTTAAGAAGGAAATTGGCTCCAATGAAAGGAAAACTGTGAAACCACCCCCTTGGACATAGAAGTATTTCCTTTACAAGGGTACTATATTTCAAATCCCTTCTCTGTACTGTTAAGAAAACTGATACGAAGACACACCCTTGCACTAAATACAGATCTTTGGACAAATTATTAATTAGACTGGAGCCACTGTCCCAAGTAATGCTCTACTATCTATACTCAGCAACAGATTTCCCCTACTTGGTCTTCTAAACAATATAAGTAGAATAGGACTCTCATTGTCAAATGATTTTAAAATAAGGCCTGTCTTTACCCATCTGAAATATAAGCTTTATACTGTTTTAAAAAGACTTATGAGAGAGAGAAAACACAAGTGGGAGGAGATGCAGAGGGAGAGAGAATCCTCAAGCAGACTCCCCACTGAGCAAGGAGCCAGATGTGGGGCCTGATCCCACAAGCCCGAGATGATGACTTGAGCCGAAATCAAGAGTCAGCTGCTCAACTGACTGAGCCACCCAGGCGCCCCAAAGCTTTATACTTATAAAATATATTTAGTTAACTATAGTAATCCATACAATGTGGCTCGATACAAGATATTAATAGTTCATAAACTGCACTTGTTAATCACTTCAGATGCAACCAAACTCGAAATGATATTTTTAACTTTTTTAAGTTATTTCCAAAATTCTTGAGTTCAAAATTATCCATGTTTTTAGGAGTAAAAAGTAAGATATCCATAAAGAGCCAATTTTAGTTCACAACTGGGTTATGCGAAATTATAATATTTGTTGCTCAAACCAACTTTTCAGACATGACTAAAATGAAAAACACACATTACCAACCTGTCTTAAAACAAGAGAAAGAAAGAAAAGAGTCAACTCTCTCTTTTCTCCCCCTGCAACAATGAAGCTCAGTGTCCGATGCAGCACTGGGGTACGAGACTGAGGTCAGAGGTCCTTGCTGACAGGACTCATGGCTCAATTATGTTTAGGTGCCTTAAGTCTTTCCAGGGGTAGAATCCATTGTTGCCAAAATGTACCCCACCAGCCGCTCCTGGAGCAGAGTTCTTTAGCAATGGCATTCCAATCTTCCAGGCTAGTCACTTAAGCACAAAACATAAAACGAGGGATCTCAATTATTTAAAAAATTGTTATTTACTCAACAAATACCAAGGCAATCAAAAGAGCAGCCTTTCACATACAAGTGTGGGACTCACTGAGCACTGGGATATAAAGAAACTTAAAATTACGAGAATGGAGAAAACTTCCCAACCTGATCTTTTCTGTTTCTGGCACACAGTAGCCTGAGCTCAATAAACATATTTGAATGTTTGCACATATGAATGAATAAATGCATGAAGTACTTTGCATGTTTATTTAAGTAGCAGTACAGAGTTAAGGTATCAGTGATGAGAAGAAATGTTACTCCCTTCACCAAATCTATTTTCCCCTAGGAAGTAGTCCAAACCAACTTTTAACTTCACAAGAGGAAATTCTTCTTACTCTTCCCCTATTTAATAATATCATGTTTACATTTGTATAATGTTTTACAGTTTCCACAGGACAATTACAGCTATTCTCTTGTTTGGTATTGTAAGATAGATTATTCCTACCTATATTACACATGAAGAGACTATAAAATTCAAGGATTATAACGGCTAATAAACAGAAAGGTCTGAACTGTAAGTCCTTTCTGATTCATCCTGGAACACATCTATGAAATTGATCACGTTGTCTGAAACCAGACTATCCTTTCTTGGCTTAAATACGATCATGATCTATCTAGATCCAATTTACTGAAATCATTATTCTCAAAATATCCTCTAAAATACACTTTTTGTCTTCCAGTTTATGGCAGACACATCCTGAAGTAATCCCCAGTGAGTCAAGCCCCTGTATAAGCAATCCCCTCCCTTTGATAGTTCATTCCACTCCCTTGACGGTGGACCCTGTGACTAGTTTCTAACCAACAGAAAATAGCAAAGGTGAGAGAGGTCACTGCCTTGATTAGGATACTTTACATGACAAAGGTGATGAGATATCACTTCCATGATACATTTCATTATAGAAGTCTTCATCTTAGCAATTTGGAGGAGTCTCCTGCTGACCTTTAAGAAGCAAGCAACAATGATGTGAACTGCCTATGGTGAGGGCCATGTGGCAGGGAAAAGTGGGAAAGCCCTAGAAGCTAAGAGCCTCAGCCCTACAACTGAGAAGAACCGCATGCTGCCAACAACCACACAAGCCTGGATGAGGACCCCAAGCTGCAGATGAGAACGCAGCCCAGCTGACACCTTAACTGCAGCCTGGTAAGACCCTGAACAGAGAGAGGAGCTGGCTAACTCCTAACTCATAAAAACTGTGAGATTATAAATGTGTGTTGTTTTATGCCACCAAGTCTGTGATAATTTGTTACCCAGCAATAAGAAACTAGTGCATAACTGAAAGCACTACATCCTCTTTTCTACTAAGAGATATCTTAGGGCTCCTACCCACAAAATCAAGACTACCCAATGCTTGAGAGCTAATACATTACAGTAATATAGTTTCTTACTCCTTTATATCCATCTCTTGGTTTTTATTAACTGCTCTTCAGATTGCAATATAATTGAATATTTCTTTGATGAGGTGGTTTGCAAACTGTAGTCACCAAACTGAACCCATATTCTTGGACCCTGCCCCAGACAAACAGAATCAGACACTCTAGGGGTGCAGCCCAGCAGTCTCTTTTAACAGACCCTCCTGGTAATTGTGCAGCACACTCAGGTTTGAGGACCACGGCTCTGGTGAAAGCAAACATTAAGAGCACTCCCACCAACTCCTCGGCTGAAGGATAAACCACACCATTAGTTTAGTGGCCAACACCTATTCCTCCTTATGGTAACTTCAAATACTGCATTGTAAGCAAGAGACAAGATATAATAAAATCTGACAAGTACTCACTAAATTTACTAAATGCAAGGCATTATGCTACAAATAATCTATGGCATAAAAACACCAAACCTAAACTTAACAGTGCAAAAAAAGGGGGGGGTTCAAATAACCCTGGGACAAAAATTTAAAATTTCTTAAAATACTTTCTATCAATACAAGACTTTAAGAACTACGCTCACAGAAAACACGACTCTGTAGACAGTGAGATCTCATTTCAGTCAATATTATCACTTACATCTACTAACAAGTTGGAGAGAAGATGGTGACACAAGATTGGAGAAGCAAGAGCAGTAAAAACAAGCAATTCATGATGACAAACAAGTTTGCTTGCTAAACTTAAATAACCTATAATAAATTCTAACAAGAGATGAGAAGACAAAAAGAGGGGTCATTGAGTGAAGAAACCTGAAATCCTTGCAGGGAAATCTGGGTATCAAACACATGATAAATACACGGAGGATACTGCAGATTCTTAAATAGGAAAGTGGTATTTAAGAAAATTTATTTACTCTGCTTGTTGTATTATTATATATGATTTAACAAAAGAAATCTGAAGTCAAAGTCTCTGTGGGACCCAAGCTAGACACAGACCTCCATTACTCTTCTATCTCTCCATTAAGTTGTCACCCTTAACTTGCTTTCCTAAAATACACTTTCTCTTGGTATAACTTCCTGGGGTATGGGTACACATGTGTATATGTTAGCCAATGTTCACAAACAGAGAGGCACAGATGTCAAGTTTTATTTTTTACTTAACACTAATACAGCACTATGTGCCGGGCACTTTACAAATATAAACTCATTCAATTTTGATAATGATCCTATGAGGCAGATACTACACCATTTCACAGATGAGGAAATCCGGTTAAAAATGACACTAAGTCAGAACGCTAGCATGTGGTTTATTTCAAACTTATTATTAGTCCCAAAGCTAATTATTTAATCAAAAGACTTTTATCTCAATTAAAGCTACTAGTATACGAAATGTTCTTAATACTCAACAAAATGTAAGACTAGTAAATATAGTCATCCACTTGCCCCTGCTAATAATTTTTAAATGGGGGAAAAGAAAACAAAAATAGTTCTTTCTTTTTCACTGTACAGTTTCCCCGCCTGCAAACATTAGACACAAACCCAATTAAGCATGTCACTGAAGGTCTTTATTCTAATGTTCCTCTATCTGGTACAAAACACCCAGTAACTACAAGGCAGAATTTATCTTTAGTTCTTAGATTTGAAAGGAAGCATAGCATGAAGAAAATGGGCTCCTAACCCAGACTGCCTGGGTTCAAATCTCAAACTTTGGGACCTTGAGCAAGTTAAATTCTCTGTGCCTACAGAGTAGCTCTACTTCACAAGGCACTTGTGAATATTAAATGAGATAAAGTAGCTCTACTTCACAAGGCATTTGTGAATATTAAATGAGATAAAATACGTAAAAGCACTTAAAGCAATGCCGGGCATATAGTAAATGCCATATAAATGTTTGCTATCATTATCATTATTATTATCACTCAGTATTTACAATGATATTGCTCTTGCCATTTCAACTTTCCTTCACTGGGCTCACTAGGCTCAGCCTGGTACTGGGAATACCCACCACTTCCTTATGTCTAATTTACCATGGTCTTCCTGGTCTCTGTGCTTCGGTTCCCCCATCAGTCTCTCCGGAACATCTTCTCCAACTTTCCCTTATGCGCTGGGCAAATTCTTATTCAAAGTTCTTCACATTTAAGCATTACAGGAGTTAGAAAAACAAGCCATCCTCAGTGAACTGATGTTTCAGAAAATAGTAAAAGAACCAAGTCAGGATGTTTCTTCCAAATAGCACCTAAAAATGTGGTGACCTTCTACCTACCACTTGATCTCTCTCCCTCTCATTCTGCAGAAGTTCCCCATCCATCCTTATTTCACTCCTTCTGAAAGACTCCTCTGTCTCTGTCAACTGCAAAAATAATTCTTTCCATGAGATATTTATAAATCTATATCTACGGCCACTAAGGAGATTACTTAAAAATACCTTAAAAAATAATAATAAAAAAGGGGCGTCTGGCTGGCTCAGTCGGTAGAGCATGTGACTCCTGATCTCGGGGTTGTGAGTTTGAGTCCCATGTTGGGTGTAGAGATTACTTAAAAATAAAACCTTAAAATAAACAAATAAATAATAAGGCCACTAAAATGCTTTTCAAGACTTACAAATGGGGGCGCCTGGGTGGCTCAGTTGGTTAAGCGACTGCCTTCAGCTCAGGTCATGATCCTGGAGTCCTGGGATCGAGTTCCGCATCGGGCTCCCTGCTCAGCAGGGAGTCTGCTTCTCCCTCTGACCCTCCCCCCTCTCATGCTCTCTCTATCTCATTCTCTCTCTCAAAAAAAAAAAAA
Source organism: Mirounga angustirostris (assembly GCF_029215605.1). NCBI lineage: Eukaryota > Metazoa > Chordata > Mammalia > Carnivora > Phocidae > Mirounga > Mirounga angustirostris. The sequence goes on along the minus strand of NW_026991718.1, from coordinate 20,750,098 downwards.
AAAAAAAAAAGACTTACGAATGTATTTACAGGTGGGAAAGGCAGCTCTTCCAATCTACTCAAGGAGACCAAGCACAACTAAAAATAAGTTATGTCTGAATTAACTGTAACATATCTAGGTAATGCCTTAATTAACATGGTATACTGTAGCTGGCCTGCAATCATAAGTGCAAATCAAAAGATTAAGAATTTCTCATGTGTCTACTCTGGCTCAGAAGAAAAGTGTTCTATCTCTGAAATCATTACAGAAATATTCCTTTAGTGGAGCATAATTCATCCACCAGCGATATTTCTTTAGCGCATGAAGTTTTCTTTGTTTTGATTCCCAGTCCACAAACTACACCTTCACATGGCCCTGCCCAAGAGAAGTGCCTTGCGCAAAAGATTACTGTTATTCTTCCAGATTCAGCATCACTTATCGTTTAAATTACAATTATGCTTGTTCTATAAGGGTCAATCTCTCATGAGTTTGTTTACTCATCAGATAGGAGTTCATAATACCTCCTCTTGGGGCTATCAAGAGGGTTAAGTCAGACCAAACAAGTGTTAGGTACTATTGTTACCAAGGGTTACCTTCCCAGGGTTAATGCTTCACAAAACCCCTACCTCAGTGACTACCGCCTTTCTCCACTCAGTCATCTTACCAGAACCTGAGTCATCCCAGACTCCTCCCCATCCTTCATCCCCTGGACTCACCCCACCAACACCTCCAGCTTCTCCGTTACCATGGTCTTGTCCATTTTTAATCTTAAATCAAGGATCATAAACAAACGTCCACAGGGGTCAGGAAGATAAACTGAACAAAGCAGACCCACATGAAGCATATGGACTGGCGGGAAAATGGCAAACTGGAGAGCAACTACCTTTTTTAAAAAGGGCAAGCACTACTTAGCTTCGGGGGAGTCTTGCCAAGAGGAAATTCAGGGCCAATGTTGCCCACTATTCTGGTTTTTCAAACGAATCGAGAAATCTGGGTTTTTATGGGGAAGATGCTAATTTTTGAAACAAAGTATGGTGTGGGCTATAATTAAACATATCTGCTGGCCAAATTCAGTGGGTAGGTTAACCAGTTCTGACTTCTATCTTTAGAATCCCCACTCCCTTTCTATCCCTATTACTTAGATTCAGGCTTCCCCTCATTTCTTACCTAGGTTTATCCAGAAGATCCCAAAAGGTCTCCAGATCACCTCACCCATTCATTTTCTACAAGCTGCTGGGGTAAGCTTCCTAAAATTAAAATCTGATCCTGTTTAAAATCAAGCAGTTCCGGGGCGCCTGGGTGGCTCAGTCGGTTGAGCAACTGCCTTCGGCTCAGATTATGATCCTGAAGTCCAGGGATCGAGTCCCACATCGGGCTCCCTGCTGAGCAGGGAGCCTGCTTCTCCCTCTGACCCTCCCCCCTCATGTACGCACGCTCTCTCTCTCATTCTCGCTCTCTCAAAGGAATAAATAAATAAATAAAATCTTAAAAAAAAAAAAAATCAAGCAGTTCCCCCAAACCTACAGCATTACAATGTGCCTAAAAATCACCTGAGGTATTTAACATGCAGATAACAGTAATCTACCCAATCTGAATCTCCCAAAGTGAGGCTAGGAATCTCCTATTTAAACACTTTCCCAGGTGATTCTGATGCTGATAGTCCTTGGGCCACAGAAACACTGATCTACAGGGTAAAATCTAGAAGTCCTTTCCATGAAAGTATTCCCTCTTGACAGAGCCCCACATTCCTCTTCAGCCTCATCTCCTGCCCCTCCATCATTATGCCTAAACATCTACCTTCTTATGGTTGCCAGAAAATACTCTCGGCCTCCACTCCTTTTGCATTCCATTGCTCTTCTGCTCTGTAAAGCCTTTTCTCCCTCTACATCTGGTAATGTGGGACCTACTCAGCTTCATCTTTCTAGACTGAGCTCTGCCTTTCCCCTCCATCCCTTCTCTGCTGCCTTTCTCAGCTTTAACCCTCTCTCCCTGGAGCTGCTTCTTTCTCTCCCATAGCACCCGGCACTTACCTAACTGCATTTTGCAGCCCCAGTGCTATGCCTGACACAGTAGGCCCTCAATAAATGCTTACTGAATAAACAGAATCAAACTGTGTGAACTAGTAAGGGTGAAGGCCAGATTCTTTAGCATTATCATCAAGATGCACACAGTCTCTCTTTACAACCTGTTAACTGCAATACTAATAAATTTACCATTATCACAGTTCCTATAATCAGGTTGTTGTTGATATGCAACAAAAGAATAATAGCAGAAACCAATTCATCATAGAATTATATTCTTGAAACCAAGCAAGATATTTCAAAGAACACTTACCTCCTCTCTGAAGAAAAATAATACAATTTGAAACTAGCTGTTACACTATCAATTAAACAATGCCTTCCCTAGGTCAGATTAGGTAAACCACAACAGAAGTTTCACCCTTAGATAACGGGAAATCCTTCAACTGTAAAGACTTGTCCAAAGAAAGGTCAGGCAGAAAGGAGGAATGAGAAGCCTCTCAAAGGTAAAATCCCTCAATATAACTGTCTGAAGGTACATAAATAAGCAACAGAGAAAATGGTAGTTAAACCCCTGACATCTTCCCATTCAAAATACAAAAGTATTCTTCCGATATCCAGGAGATGCACAGCTCCCTTTTACCACACTTCCAAAATGATTTATGTTCTTTTACACTTTCATTCCTCGAATAAATATTTGTTGAGCATCTATTGTGTTCATGTGCTAGACCCTGATCATGTTGAACAAGACAGCTACAGGCCCTACCCTCTCAGAGCTCATATCCTAACAGAGAAGGCAGACTCTCAACTAATTATTCATCTGCTTAAAAAAATTGTGGTAACAAACGGAGAACACAAATGTTAAGACAGCACATAACATACAATCCATCCCATGCTTTCTTCTACACTGAGAAGCAATCGTCTTAGTTTCTTACTACAGAAATCTAATTACCACCCACATGTGCACCCCTCTCGGTGGTTATTCTGAATAACTGCCAGGTTTCCAACTGTAGCTCTCAGATGTACCTCTAGGGAGACAAAGAAATTAAACTAATTCAAAAGTAATTTTTCCACCAGCAGCTTTTATAGTATCAAATTTTCTCACATCACTTTGCTCTAATACACAGGGCCACACCAGGGAATAAAAATCTCTTGACTGTTTTGAGTCTACCCATTTATGGGATGATCTGCTTCAAAAGCTGTTTTAATTCAATAAGCATTTATAAAGCACTTCCTGTTGAAGATCACACAATGGGAACATGTGATCTTTAGGAGGAAAGTGTCTCTAGGTGCAATTCATATTCCAGGAAAACTGACCACACAGATTTGTCCTTTGGGCACCTTTGGATTCATATTTTTAATCTGAACACAATACTAAGAACCCTCTACTAGAAGAAGTTTATGTTATAATTTGTGGCCCTCCTTTTTTAAAATAAAATCAACAAACTACATTTTAGTGAACACTGGATGTTTGCTAAACTGACCTTTGTTTTCCAGGATGATAGGAGATACGCTGCCAGACACAGGAAGTGAGTCAGATAACGGAAAACGGGAAAACATAGGAATAGAAAAGCACACTAAAATTTCCTGTAAATTAGGACACCTATCTAGTTGGAAATATAAACTTAGGGAACACTGCTTTATAAGAAAAAGTAGATTTCATATTACAGACACTGCTGCAAATGAAACAGCTATTCTATTGGCACTTACACCCAGAAAGCCAGATCCTAGTATGGAAAAAAAGTTTTTATGTCAATATTTACTGTGCAGAAGAGATAACAGGAAGAGGGTAGAGCTGAAGGCAAAACATGAGGTATCTGGGTTAATAACCTTCATTAATGAAGTTGTGAAGCCCTGGCCAAGGTTACCAAGAAGGCTCTGGAACTTCTTTCCACTTAAATTTTAATGTATGTCAGCACCTCAGGTCAAAATTGTATGACACCATATTGCTTGAAAGTAGAGGAATGTCCTATATGACCTGCTTGTAAGCAAGGTCCTTCATAGTTTTTCCAATTCCAGTTAGGCAAAATCCATTATGATTTTTTTCAGCTATTCATTCATTCTACATATGTCTATTGAGTTCCTAGTATGCACAGTAGTATTGTGCTAAGGCCATGGTGATCCATAAGCCAAGTCTAACCACTTGAGTATTACATTGTAATAGGGAGACACACTAACAAATTCCATAAAGGAGCAGAGGGTACTCTGACAGCACGCTTAAGGGGAGAGGAGAACTTAGGGGATGCTTCTGTGAGGAAGTAACATATAAGTGAAGACATGAAGATGAATATAAACAGGAAAGGAAGCTACAATCCTGGCAGATGGAACAACATTACTTAAAGATCTAAGAAGAAAAGGGGGGATGGGGATGAGATGGCTACTAATACTGGCAGGGGCAGACAGTGAGGAGCATGATGTGAAGCTGAAGACAGGCAAGGACCATATCATTCAGCACCGTGCAGATCATGTTATGGATTTTTTTGGACTTCATTCCAAGAGCAATGGGAAGACATTGGTGTGTTTTTTGTGTTTTGTTTTGTTTTTTTTTAAGATTTTATTTATTTTCTGACAGAGAGAGACACAGTGAGAGAGGGAACACAAGCAGGGGGAGTGGGAGAGGGAGAAGCAGGCTTCCTGCCGAGCAGGGAGCCCAATGTGGGACTTGATCCCAGGACCCTGGGATCATGATCTGAGCCGAAGGTAGATGCTTAACGACTGAGCCACCCAGGCGCCCGACAGTGGTGGGTTTTAAGCAAAGGAGTAATGCACATTTTTTTAAAGATCACTATTTAACATAGAGAAAAGACTATAAGGGCAAGAGTAAATGTGGTCGAGCAAAATAAAGTAGTACTTGATTATAACCCAAAGTATAAAATAAATATTCATGCATCCACACTGATATAAACAAATGACTGGAGGGCGCCTGGGTGGCTCAGTTGGTTAAGCGACTGCCTTCGGCTCAGGTCATGATCCCAGGGTCCTGGGATCGAGTCCCGCATCGGGCTTCCGGCTCAGCAGGAAGCCTGCTTCTCCCTCTCCCACTCCCCCTGCTTGTGTTCCTGCTCTCACTGTCTCTGTCTCTGTCAAATAAATAAACTCCCATGCACAATTCCAAACAAATTATGCCAATACTCTGCCCTCAGGGAGGTAAGACATAACTCTCCACTACCAAGGGAGGGCTCATAGTGACTTCCTTCCAAAGAGAGTAACTTTACAGGGAGAAACCTAACAAACACTACCTCGGCCAGGTGATCAAAGTCAGTATCAGCAGTGACAAGTTATATTGATAACACGTACTCTTCATATGATGCAATGAGAGGTGCAACTTCATCTCTGTGCTCTTCCTCCCAAAAACCCATAACCCTTGCCTCATCATGAGAAAAACATTAGACAAATCCCAACTGACAGGCATTCTACAAAATACATAACCAGAACTCCTCAAAACTATCAAGGCTATCAAAAAGAAGGGAAGCCTGATAAATGGCCACAGCCAAGAGGAGCCTAAGGAGACAGGATGACTAAATGAAATGTGATATCCCGGATGAAATCCCAGAACAGAAAAAGGGCATTAGGTGAAAACTTAGGAAATCTGAGTAAAGTATGGACCTCAGTTAATAATGCGTGAATATTGGTTCATTAATCGTGACTAATGTAACATACTAATGTAAGATGTTAATAATAGGGAAAACCAGGTATGAGACATAGGGAACTGTACTATCTTCACGGTTTTTCTGCAAATCTAAAGTATTCTAAAATAAAAAGATTACTTAAAGTGTATGTGGGAAGAGTGGTAATGGAACCACTCTTCTAGCTTAGGCTAAAAATGACAGAAGGTACAGGACCTGGTGATTCACTGACTGGTGGGTGAGGTAGAGGACTCAAGAGTGAAAGCGACACAGATAGCAAGGATGAAAGGTTACAGCCCAGATTTCAGGCTCGGAAAACTGGATGGACAGTGGAGTCATTCACTGATAAGGGAGCAGTGGAGGAAAACCAGATTTGGAGGAAAGTTAACAACCAGCATTTACTGGAGGCCCATTACGTGTCAGGCCCTTCGCAAATTCCCATAATCATTTTGCACCATAGGGACTATTACCTGGCCCAACGCCAGGTAATTAGAGTTAGTATCAGGTTTCTACGGACGCCAAAGCTCGCTCTCTTTCTACTACACAGTTCGTTCTGCGCACATTTACTTCATCGGGCAGCCCAAGCGCCCCAAGCTACTGCTGAGGAAGTCTCCTCATTGGGAGTAGAAGTGGAGTGCATCAATACCACCGCCTCGGTAGTTACTCCCCCTCCCCGGGCCTCATCTGCCAAAAACCATCTCCATCTGAGTTGTATACAAGAGACGGGTGGAGACCTCATTAAAATGAAGACAATTAAGACACCACGAAGGGAACTGCATCCGCTAAAAATAAAAATAATAATAATGAAGTAAAGAAGCACAGGGAATTCTCTGGTTCCACTCTCGTCGAGCGGTCTCCTAAGGAAAAGGCAATCCCCCGGGAGGGTACCAAGTCAAGGCGGCTGGCCTAGGATGCCCCCACGCACCCTGACCCCAAAGCTCCAGGTCTCGACAGGACCCCCGGAGAAACGCCCGCCAGCCCGCTCGGAGCCACGCGGCACAAGGTGACACGAACCGCGCCTGCCCCTCAGCCGCCTGGGAGAGGCCGGGAAGAGGAGGGAGAGGGGCGTCCGCGGGCCCCCGCGCTACCTTGTACTTATCAAAGCCAGCCAGCTGCTCCGGGCTCACGTATTCGTAACCAGCCATGACGACCCGAACACCGAGCGCCCACTCGGCAGCGACTCTCCGCGAAGAGGTGCGGAAACACGAGCACCACACCAGCTGGGCAAGGATGGGAAGACTTAGGCTGGCAGAGGAGGTAGAAGAGCCGCGCTCCGCCCACCGCGCACGCGTAGCCGCCTCAGGCCACTTCCGCTGCCTCCCAGTGCGCAAGCGCAGCCTCCACTTCTTCCCGCCCACCGAGGGAGGGACGCTAGCCTGTTCACGCGGTCCACCCCCTCACGCCGTCGCAGTCCAATCAGTGTGGATCGGACAACACTAAGTCCCGCCTTCCAGGTTTTCTCGTCGCTTCATTCGTTAGCGTCAAAATTGGTGAGCCGAAGTAAAGAGTGAGTGGAGGCGAAAGGTCAATTTCCCAGGGGTCCTTGCTCCTCCCTGCCGCGGTAGGTGGGAGCGTCTGTGGTTTCGCTGCAGTGTGGAGGTTTGGAGCTTTCCTTGCGGGTACCGCTATTGCCTGCGAACCAATTCAACAGTACTTCAGGGAAGAGGGCTGAGTTCCCTCAAACCGTGACGTAAAAGACCAGAGAAAGGGAACGTGCCCGGCCCGCAGCAGCTCCTGGCGCCGTGCGCTGCGCTCAGTAGGTGCTTAGGAAACGTGATTGGACGTCGAGAAGCCGGTGGGGAGCCTCGGTGACAGGCTTTTTGCAGTATATAAGGGGCCCTGAAAAGGCGCTGGAGACATCCCTCACGCCTCTCCACACTCCGCTCTATCAAAGTGAAATTGCTAATGTCTTCCACCAGATAAAAGCACTGGTCTCTGAGTCTGTAGGAGTCTTTAAGTGTGTTTGCAGAAGTGCATGCACATAACTGGAGCCGGTTGTAGAAAGAGCACTAGATCAATGGCTAGAGCGTATCAATCCAATAGTAAAATTTCTTAATAGTAATAGTTGCTACCGTTTTGAGCGCCTTCTATGCGGGGAACTTTACATACGTTATCACCAACCCCCATAACAATACTACGAAGTGGGAGGCGCTTGACCCAATTCGCAGATTAGGAAATCAAAATTCAGATTACCTAACCTGCCCAGGATCAGACCATTCATTATACAGCTCGGAAGTGGTCGACCCAACATGAAATGAGGTTCTTGGTGTCGGAAACCACTACCTAAGGGGGACTCTCAATCTCTGGGTCTCTGAAACAAGGGTGATTATTTTGAGATCTCTTATGTTCCTTATATTCATTCATTAAACAGGTAATTATTGGGTGCTCAGTATATGCCAAGTATATTATTATTTCTCCGTGTGTCTTATCTCACCTTCTAATGAGGTAATAGATATGAAACCTCTATCATCATGGTACATGGCAGATAAATAAACTTGAGTGACTCACCTCACTTGAGAGGATTTGTGTCTTGTACATCTTAATGTTCCCCATGTCTTTGATATGCTGTGTAGTGTCTGCTTTGAGGACATTAGAAATATGGATCTCCCTTTAAGAAGGAAATTGGCTCTAATGAAAACTATGAAACCACCTCCTTGGACATAAAAATATTTCCTTTATGCATGTACTGTATTTAAAATCCCTTCTGTGTACTGGTAAGAATACTGAATTGACATGCCTTTGCACTAAATATGAGTTTTGGACAATGTATTCATCAGACTGGAGCTACTGTCCCAAGTAAAATGCTACAGATTTCTTCCGCTATGTGTTTGTTCTAATCAATATGAAGAGAAGAAAATCTTCATATCAAATGATTTTTTTTTTAAAGATTTTATTTATTTATTTGACAGAGACACAGCGAGAGAGGGAACACAAGCAGGGGGAGTGGGAGAGGGAGAAGCAGGCTTCTTGTTGCCTGTGTTCTCCTCAAGGATTTTGACAGATTCCTGTCTCACCTTTAGGTCTTTCATCCATTTTGAGTCTATTTTTGTGTGTGGTATAAGGAAATGGTTCAATTTCATTATTCTGCATGTGGCTGTCCAATTTTCCCAACACCATTTGTTGAAGAGACTATCTTTTTTCCATTGGACATTCTTTCCCGCTTTGTTGAAGATTAGTTGACCATAGAGTTGAGGGTCCATTTCTGGGTTCTCTATTCTGTTCCATTGATCTATGTAGACACCCCATTTTTGAGTAAGGATTATTTTTGTCTTCATGAATCTTTGAGATCACTGGAGTTGAGATCAACAGTTATTTAGTTTTTGGTGGAAGAGAAAGGTACAAGCAGAAAAACCTAAGAAGAGCAAGAGCATAGGAAATATTGCTGTCTTTCATTTTCCTGTGGCAAGGGTTCAGGTAATAGTTGCCAACATAGATGTCTACTACATAAGGCTTTGAGATCTTCCTTGATATACCCAGGGCTGTGCTGCCTACTGGACCAGAACTCTAGCAGAAGCTGGCTCTACTTTCAGGAAACAAGACATACAAATATGAAACAATGTGTGGAAGTAGTTTCGATTATCTCTTCATGTATTCTTGTTGAACTCTAGCCATGTGCCAAATACAGATACCATTAGAGACCTTGGAGATACAAAATTGAATAAAACATGGACCCCAGGCAAGGAGTACATTATTACTTCATTCTGTGAATGACCAGTATTATCCAATGTCCTGGCTCTTCAAAGTTTCTCTCTTTCTTCCTTCCTCCCCTTACCATCCCCCTTTTAAAAAGTTCACTGTTAAAAGTGTGAGATATTTTATCTTGGAAAGAGAATTGACTCAAAGATAAGAAATAAAGAGTTGGAATCAAAACAAAACTGAACACTTTAAGATCTCACAGATACTAAATTAATATTTAGATAAATAATCTAGAAGATGAGATACAGAAATAGTTCTTCAAGTATACTAATGATACTTAGCCTTTCATTATGAAATGTCGTACCAGTTGGCATGAGCTGCAAGAAAATAAAAGGTTTGGCAGATGTAAAAGTTATTTATTGCCACATAAGAGATCACACAAAACTTAGTAGCTTAAAATAACATAATAATAATGCTCATAATTCTGTAGGTCAGCAGTTTGGGCTGGGGTTAGCTGGGCAGTCCTGCTAGTCTTGCTGGTCTTATTACTATTCCAAGACAGCATAAACAGAAACTACAAAGCCTTTCAAGACCTAGGCTCAGAAGTCACACAGTGTCACTTCTCTCTCATTGTCATGGACAAAGCAAATCAGCAGGCCAGCCCAGATTCATGGGAAGGAAAATAGACTCACCTCTTAATGGATGGAATGGCAAAGTCACCTGGCAATGGAGCCTGCATGGAAGGATGGGAAGACATTATTACAACCAACTTTGCAAACACTCTACCGCCTCATATTAGCTACAACAGCTAAAAAACAGGACAGGAAGTAAGCTTCATCTGGAAAAGATTTGGAAACCACTAACCACTTGATTTCCCACTGTTTCTCTGTGCTTCCACAGCAACCTGTGCATACCTCTTTCTTCATACTTACATGTTATGAAATTATCTATTTTCTTATGTGTCTTACTGGACTTGAAGTGCCTTGGGGGTAGGACCACATCTGTAAAGCCCTGACCTGGCATAATGACTAGCACTCAGTAAGTCCTCAGTAAGTTTTTTTTTTCTTGGTAGTTTTATGGTTTTATTAACATAAATACAACAGGCACAAAAGCTATCTATTCATTTTCTTTGCTGCACAGCCTGGCATTGGGATTGGTGACTCTGATGGCCAGTCGGGCTGCTCTTTCCACAATGGCTTTACGGTTCTTGGAGGAGACATTGTGAGCAATTCTGCACAGCATGATTTGTTGCACATCAGCAGCACTTCAAGCTCCTTGACCTTGTGGACTAAGAACTTCCAGAAGCCACTGGGCAGCATGTGCTTTGTTTTGGTGTTGCTCCCATTTCAATGCTGGGCATCAAGATCTGGCCCTCGAATCTTCTGTGCACCCTATTGTCAGTGCCTCTGGATTTCCACCAGTTGCACTTAATTTTTTTAAAAAATTTTATTTATTTATTTATTTGAGAGAGAGACAGAGATAGCAAGAGAGCACGAGCAGGGAGGAGAGGGAGAAACAGTCTCCCCAAGAGCAGGGAGCCCGATCTGGGGCTTAATCCCAGGACCTGAGCTGAAGGTAGACTCTTTTTTTTTTAAGATTTTATTTATTTATTTGACAAAGAGAGACACAGTGAGAGAGGGAACACAAGCAGGGGGAGTGGGAGAGGGAGAAGCAGGCTTCCTGCGGAGCAGGGAGCCCGATGTGGGGCTCGATCCCAGGACCCTGGGACCATGACCCAAGCTAAAGGCAGACGCTTAACGACTGAGCCACCCAGGCGCCCCTGAAGGTAGACTTAACCGACAGACTCTTAACCCCTGGTTGCACTTAACTGTGACATATTGGTCTGACTGGTGCCAGATGAACTTCTTGATCCTCTTTTTAACAATCTTGGGCTTCACTAGAAGTCTGAGGGCAGCCATGATGCTGAGTAGAAGACAGCTGCCACCTCCACAGGCAGCGAGTGGCAAGGAAGAGGGGGGCCTTAGTAAGTTTTCACTGAATTAAACTGGACTGTGAGGGAATAGAGAAATGTATGTTGCTGGCAGCAACAGGTGCTATAATATTCTTCATAGTCATTGCCCTAGTAACCCCACATTGGAAGAACATACTTCCAGGAAATAATCTGAAAGAAAAGAATCTTTATTGCCAAGATTTAGAAAGAGCCATATTTATCATTGCAGAGGGAAAATGCAGACAGTCAAAATGCCCAATGAATTAAGGACCCAAACTATAAACCATGGTAAATCAATGTGATAAAATATAGAATCATTAAAAAGATAAGTGAGTGGGTGCAAAAAAAAAAAAAAATAGAGGGAACTCCAGAAAATAACAAGTGTTGGCAAGGATGAGGAGAAATTGGAATTCTTGTGTGTTGTTGCTGGTGGAATTGCAAAATGATGCAGCACGTATGGGAAAATTTTGACAATTCCCCAAAAAGTTAAACAGAGTTACCATATGACCCAGCAATACCACTCCTTGGTAAATACCCCAAAACCTATACATAAATGTTCAGAGGAGCATTATTCATCATAGCCAAAAAATCAAAGCAACCTAAATGTCTATCAGCTGACGAATGGATAAACAAAACAAATGTGTATCCAAACAATGGGATATTATTCACCCATAAAAAGGAATGAGGGGCTGATACATGCTACACATGGATGAACCTTTAAACATTATGCTAAGTGAAAGAGGCCAGGCACAAAAGACCATATGCTATATGGTTCCATTTGTATGAAATGTCCAGAATATATAAATCCATAGAGACAGAAAGTGGATTAGAAAGTGGATTAATGATTGCCAGGGGATGAGGGTGAAGAGGATTGAGAGTAACTACTAATGGGTATGGGTTTCTTTTAGGGTGATGAAAATGTTCTGAATTAGATATGATGGTTGCAAACCCTTATGAATATACTAAAAACTACTGAAATGTACCCTTTAAATTTTTATGGTAAGTGAATTTTATCTCAATTTTAAAAAGTAAAATAACATTATATTCAAAAGAAAAGCACAAAATAACACATACATATTTCCTACAGCCAAAAGCGTATTGATGACCAGGGAAAGACAGAAGAATATCATGAACTCAGTGTTTATAATTCATGGGCTTTTTATTATTTTAGGTAAGGTTGCTTCGAATTTGGTACTTTTTAAGACATATTTGCCAGAACATTATGCAGAACATATCTGCAAAGCTAAAACTTAGAACTATAAAGTTCTGCAGTATAGTATAAAACTGTAAAGTTCTAACATTTTATAAGGTAGGAAGGGACACATGTTAATAGGGTGCTTGTTTAGGATAACCTGTCTCTTATCAATGGAGAGATAGTTGTAAGGATTTGATGTAAGGATCAGCAAATTTCATACTGGATTTCTCTTTCTGGCTAGGCAAAATAGGGATAAGAAAGGCCAAAAGGGACCATTTGAGAAGCAAGCCATTGAGGTAGCCACCAGCCAGTCCCCTCTTAAATCAGTAGGTAGGTGATCAACAGAAAGAGAAATAACAGTTTCTCCAGAGAAATTTGAAATGAAGAATGAAGACATTAAAATGGATTCAAAAGGAGCCCAAATTCCTATAAAGGAATAAGGCTTGCAAATAAAGAAATAGGTAAAAAGCCAAGGGGAGAATTAAGTAGGATAAAGCACTTTTAATCAGTAATTTTAAAAATCCCATCTTTGTACAGGCACAGCCTTTAAGCTTTATGAAGTGCTAGAAGTAAAGACTTTATTTTAGAAATGAAAGCCTAGATGTATATTAGAAGAAATAAGTCTATCATAAAGAAGGTGTTTATGGCTGGAGTCCCTGGCAGCCGTGGCCACCGTCCCCCCAGCCCTGGAGAGGAATTGCTCTCAAAGGTACTGGGAAGACTGAGGAGGAGCTGGAAGAGGATGACAGGATCTAGATAAATCACCACAGGAGAGACTGTGGAGTCTGACAGAGATGTGCCCAGAGAGGGTTGGATCCAAAGCCAAAGCTATTTTGGATCTCTCCTTCCCTGAGGCTCAAAAACTGTGCAGGGGGGCGCCTGGGTGGCTCAGTCGTTAAGCGTCTGCCTTCAGCTCAGGTCATGATCCCAGGGTCCTGGGATTGAGCCCCTCATCGGGCTCCCTGCTCCGAACCCCACATCAGGCTCCCTGCCCAGTGGGAAGCCTGCTTCTCCCTCTCCTACTCCCCCTGCTTATGTTTCCTCTCTCGCTGTGTCTCTCTCTGTCAAATAAATAAAATCAACCCCTGTCATTAAAAAACAACTATGCAGGGCACCTGGGTGGCTCAGTCGTTAAGCGTCTGCCTTCGGCTCAGGTCATGATCCCAGGGTCCTGGGATCGAGTCCCACATCGGGCTCCCTGCTCGGCGGGAAGCCTGCTTCTGCCTCTCCCCTGCTTGTGTTCCTGCTCTCGCTGTCTCTCTCTCTGTCAAATAAATAAATAAAATCTTTAAAAAAAAAAAAAAACAACTATGCAGGTTTTTCCAGGGCAGCCTTCCTTTATGACCCTGGCTCTTCCTATGGTCTTCGAGACTGAAAAGCTGCAAATGCAGATCCTTCTAGGGCCCAACATGGGGCTGTCAGGGGGAATACTGGGGGCTTTACCTTCTTGTCCCGGACAGATCTAGATTGCTACTGTGATAGCTGAGCTGTCTTGGTGGGAAAATTTTGAAATTCAGTACTAGTTGAATTGCTGATTCTTAGGATTACCTTTTTTTCCCATATAACATTATATATTAATTTCAGGTGTACAACATACTGATTCAACAGTTATGTGGATTATTTGGATTACTTTTATTTTTATTTAAAATGTTGACATGTTGATTCTATCTAAACCTGGTGAGGGGAACTCTCCTATTTTATCTCACAGAGTCCCAACCTCATCTGTGCCCTTCATGCTGTTCAGACTTACATCTCTGTCCCAACTCTGATACCAGACTGCAGCAATGGAGACCATTACTCCAGCTCTGGCCATGCCACTCCTGCCACTAAACTGCTCCTAACCAGAACATCCCCTCACTCTCCCACTGTGGGACAGTTGCTGATGCCAGTCGGAGGGATGTACCCTGACCATTAACAACTGTTGGGGTTTTATCTTAGAATGGAGCCATGGGGAGGGACATGCCTGTCATGAAACCGAGCAGATGCATCAGAGTAGCATGTGGCTGTAGCGCAGAGAAGCGACAGTGAACTGCTATGTGTTAGAGAGGAGGAGGGCCCACTGCAGCATCAACCACAAGATAGGACCAGTGGGGGCAGAGTAGGAGCTCATTTCCTCTGTGAATTTTGGCTGTTAGACCTCTGTGTGTATGTTTAAAAAAAAATTTTAAATAATAGAAAAAATCAGCACTTTTTGTCTTTAAATATTAAAGTGTGTGGGGTGCCTGGCTGGCTCAGTAAGAAGAGAATGGGACTCTTGATCTTGAGGTTGTGAGTTTGAGCCCCACATCGGGCACAGAGATTACTTACATATATACATACATACATACATACATACACACATACATATATACATATTAAAGTGTGATAGCTGGAAGAAAAAAAGGGGAGGGCATCTGTGTGTTTAGACTATGTAAAGACATACTATATATTGGATCCACAAACTTATCTTTTAGCAGAGATAATCCAAGATGGCAGAGGAGTAGGAGACCTTAGTTTTGTTTGGTCCCAGGAATTCAGCTAAATAGCTATCAAATCATTCTGAACACCTGCAAACTCAAGCAGAGGTCTAAGAAAAGAATAGCTGCAACTCTACAAATAGAAAAGCGATCACTTTCTCCAAGAATAACAAGACAGAAAAACTCACCTCAAAAATGAGAACAAGAGGCAGTACTGACTGCCAGGGACCTAATCAGTATGGACATAAGTGAGATGTCAGAATTAGAGTTCAGAATAATGATTATAAAGATACTAGCTAGGCTTGAAAAAAAGCATAGAAGACACTAGAGAATCCCTTTCTGGAGAAATAAGAGAACTAAAATCTAACCAAGTTGAAATCAAAAAGGCTATTAATGAGATGCAATAAAAAAAATGGAGGCTCTAAGTGCTAGGATAAATGAGGCAGAAGAAAGAATTAGTGATACAAAAGACAAAAAGATGGAGAATAAAAAGCTGAGAAAAAGATAAATAACTACTGGATCATGAGGGGAGAATTCGAGAGATAACTGATACCATAAAGCAAAGCAATATTAGAATAATTGGGATCCCAGAAAAAGAGGAAAGGGGGGCAGAAGGATATTGGAGCAAATTATAGTGGAGAACTTCCCTAATCTGGGGAAGGAAGAAAGCATTCAAGTCCAGGAGGCACAGAGAACTCCCCCTCAAAATCAACACCCTGAAATATAATAGTGAAACTTGCAAATCTCAGACAAAAAGAGAAAATCCTAGAAGCAGCTCAGGACAAGAGGTCTGTAACCTACAAGGGTAGAAACATTAGATTGACAGCAGACCTATCCACAGAGACCTGGCAGGCCAGAAGGGACTGGCGTGATATATTTAGGGTGCTAAATGAGAAAAATATGCAGCCAAGAATACTTTATCCAGCAAGGATGTCGCTTAAAATAGGAGAGAGAAAGCTTCCAGGACAAACAGAAAAAAAAAAATTTGTGATCCCTAAACCAGCCCTGCAAGAAATAATTAAAGGGGATCCTTTAAATGAAGAGAGAGCCCAAAAGTAACATAGACCAGAAAGGAACAGAGAAATATACAGAAACGGTAACTTTACAGGCAATACATTGGCACTAAATATGTATCTTTCAGTAGTTACTCTGAATGTAAATGGGCTAAATGCCCTAATCAGAAGATACAGGGTATCTTTGTGCTCTTTCTCTCTCTCTCATTCTCTCTCTCTCTCAAATAAATAAATAAAATCTTTAAAAAAAATGTCTGGAAGAATTCCCCATGGGAAGCCATCCAGCTCTGGACTCTTGTTTCTTGGGAGATTTTTGATTACTGCTTCAATTTCCTTGCTAGTTATGGTCCGTTCAGGTTTTCTATTTCTTCCTGGCTCAGTTTTGGTAGTTTTGGTAGGATAAAAAAGCAAGACCCATCGATATGCTGTCTGCAAGAGACTCATTTTAGACCCAAAGACACCTCCAGATTTAAAGCGAGGGGGTGAAAAACCATCTATCATGCTAATGGACGTCAAAAGAAAGCTGGGTAACAATCCTTACATCAGACAATTTAGATTTTAAACCGAAGACTGTAATAAAAGATGAGGAAGGACACTATATCATAATTAAAAGATCTATCCAACAAGAAGATCTAACACTTGTAAATATTTATGCCCCCTAACATGGGAGCAGCCAATTATGTAATTATTAATAATTACAGCCAATTAATAACTAAATCAAAGAAATAACTAAAATAACTAAAATAATTACAGCCAATTAATAACTAAATCAAAGAAACACATCGATAATAACACTCCACTCACTGCAATAGACAGATCATCTAAGCAGAAGATCAACAAGGAAATAGGGCTTTGAATGACACATCCTGGACCAGATGGACTTCACAGATATATTCAGGACATTCTATCCCAAAGCAACAGAACGCACATTCTTCTCGAGAGCACGTGGCACATTCTCCAGAATAGATCACATCCTGGGTCACAAATCAAGTCTCAACTGGTACCAAAAGATCGGGATCATTCCCTGTATATTTTCAGACCACGATGTTTTGAAACTGAAACTCAGTCACAAGAAGAAAGTTGGAAAGAACTCAAATATTTGGAGGCTAAAGAGCATCCTACTAAAGAATGAATGGGTCAACCAGGAAATTAAAGAAGAATAAAAAAAATTCATGGAAACAAATGAAAATGAAAACACAACTGTTCAAACCTTTGGGATGCAGCAAAGGCAGTCCTAAGAGGGAAAGTAGATAGCAGTACGAGCCTTTCTCAAGAAACAGAAAGGTCTCAAATACACAACCTAACCGTACACCTAAAGAAGCTGGAGAAAGAACAGCAAATAAGGCCTAAACCCAGCAGGAGAAGAGGAATAATGAAGATTAGAGCAGAAATCAATGAAATAGAACCCAAAAGAACAGTAGAACAGACTAATGTAACTAGGATCTGGTTCTTTGAAAGAATTAATAAGATTGATAAACCCCAGGCGCCTGGGTGGCTCAGTTGGTTAGGCGACTGCCTTCGGCTCAGGTCATGATCCTGGAGTTCTGGGATCGAGTCCCACATCAGGCTCCCTGCTCAGTGGGAGTCTGCTTCTCCCTCTGACCCTCTCCCCTCTCATGTGCTCTCTCTCTCTCATTCTCTCTCTCAAATAAGTAAATAAAATCTTTAAAAAAAAAAAAAAAAAGACTGATAAACCCCTGGCCTGACTTATCAAAAAGAAAAGAGAAAGGACCCAAATAAATAAAATCATGAATGAAAGAGGAGAGATCACAACCACACCAAAGAAAAACAATTACAAGAACATATTATGAGTAACTATATGCCAACAAATTAGGCAGTCTGGAAGAAATGGATGCATTCCTAGAGACGTATAAACTACCAAAACTGAGCCAGGAAGAAATAGAAAACCTGAACGGACCATAACTAGCAAGGAAATTGAAGCAGTAATCAAAAATCTCCCAAGAAACAAGAGTCCAGAGCTGGATGGCTTCCCATGGGGAATTCTTCCAGACATTTTTTTTTAAAGATTTTATTTATTTATTTGAGAGAGAGAGAGAATGAGAGAGAGAGAAAGAGCACAAAATGGGGGAGGGTCAGGGGAGAAGCAGACTCCCTGCTGAGCAGGTAGCCCGATACAGGACTTGATCCTGGGACTCCCAGGATCATGACCTGAGCCGAAGGCAGTCGCTTAACCAACTGAGCCACCAGGCACCCTCTTCCAAACATTTAGAGAAGAATTAATACCTATTCTTCTGAAGCTGTTTCCAAAATATCAAGATAGAAGGAAAACTTCTCAACTCTTTCTATGAGGCCAGCATTACCTTGATCCCAAAACCAGACAAAGACCCCACCAAAAAGGAGAATTACAGACCAATATCCCTGATGAACATGGATGCAAAAATTCTCACCAAAATACTAACCAATAGGATCCAACAGTACATTAAAAGGATTATTCACCAGGACCAAGGGGGATTTATTCCTGGGCTGCAAGGGTGGTTCAACATCCGCAAATCAATCAATGTGATACACTACATTAATAAAAGAAAGGACAAGAACCATATGATCCTCTTAATAGATGCAGAAAAAGCATTTGACAAAGTACAGCATCTTTTTTTGTTTAAAACTCTTCATAGTGTAGGGAGAGAGGGAACATACCTCAGTATCATAAAAGCCTTATATGAAAAGCCCACAGTAAATATTCTCAATGGGGAAAAGCTGATAGCTTTCTCCCTAAGGTCAGGAACACAGCACAGATGTCCACTCTCACCACGGATGTTCAACATAGTACTAGAAGTCCTAACCTCAGCAATCAGACAACAAAAAGAAATAAAAGGCATCCGAATCAGCGAAGAAGTCAAACTCTCACTCTTTGCAGATGACATGATACTCTATGTGGAAAACCCAAAAGACTCCACCCCAAAATTGCTAGAACTCATACTGGAATTCAGCAAAGTGGCAGGATATAAAATCAATGCACAGAAATCAGTTGCATTTCTATACACTAACAATGAGACAGAAGAAAGAGAAATTAAGAATTCGATCCCATTTACAATTGCCCCAAAACCATAAGATACTTAGGAATAAACCTAATCAAAGAGGCAAAGGATCTGTACTCAGAAAACTATAGGACACTCATCAAAGGAATTGAAGACACAAAGAAAAGGAAAAACGTTCCATGCTCATGGATTGGAAGAACAAATATTGTGAAAATGTCTATGCTACTTAGAGCAATCTACATATTCAATGCAATCCCTATCAAAATACCATCCACTATTTTCACAGAGCTGGAACAAATAATCCTAAAAATTGTTTGGAACCCGAAAAGACCCCGAACAGCCAAAGGAATGTTGATAAAGAAAACCAAAGCTGGGGGCATCACAATGCCTGACTTCAAGCTCTATTACAAAGCTGTAATCATCAAGACAGTATGGTACTGGCACAAAAACAGACACATAGATCAATGGAACAGAATACAGAGCCCAGAAATGGACCCTCAACTCTATAGTCAACTAATCTTCGACAAAGCAGGAAAGAATGTCCAATGGGAAAAAGACAGTCTCTTCAACCAATGGTGTTGGGAAAATTGGACAGCTACATACAGAAGAATGAAACTGGACCATTTCCTTACACCACACACAAAAATAGACTCAAAATGGATGAAAGACCTAAATGTGAGACAGGAGTCCATCAAAATCCTAGAGGAGAACACAGGCAGCAACCTCTGTGACCTTGCCGCAGCAACTTCTTGCTAGACACGTGTCCAAAGGCAAGGGAAACAAAGGCAAAAATGAACTATTGGGACTTCATCAAGATAAAAAGCTTTTGCACAGCAAAGGAAATAGTCGATAAAACCAAAAGACAGCCGACAGAATGGGAGAAGATATTGCAAATGACATATCAGATAAAAGGCTAGTATCCAAAATCTATAAAGAACTTATTAAACTCAACACCCAAAGAACAAATAATCCAATCAAGAAATGGGCAGAAGACAGGAACAGACATTTCTGCAAAGAAGACATCCAAATGGCCAACAGACATATGGAAAAGTGTTCAACATCACTCGGCATCAGGGAAATACAAATCAAAACCACAACAAGATACCACCTCACACCTGTCAGAATGGCTAAAATTAACCACTCAGGAAACGACAGATGTTGGTGAGGATGCGGAGAAAGGGGAGCCCTCCTACACTGTTGGTGGGAATGCAAGCTGATGCAGCCACTCTGGAAAACAGTATGGAGGTTCCTCAAAAAGTTGAAAATAGAGCTCCCTGCAACCCAGCAATTGCACTACTAGGTATTTACCCCCAAAATACAAATGTAGTGATCCAAAGGGGCACCTGCACCCCAATGTTTATAGCAGCAATAGCCAAACTATGGAAAGAGCCTAGATGTCCATCAACAGATGAATGGATAAAGATGTGGTGTATATATACAATGGAATATTACTCAGCCATCAAACAAATGAAATCTTGGGGGTGCCTGGGTGGCTCAGATGGTTGAGCATCAGCCTTTGGTTCAGGTCATGATCCCACGGGCCTGGGATCGAGCCCCGCATCGGGCTCCCTGCTCCACAGGGGGTCTACTTCTCTCCCTCCCTCTGCTTCTCCCGCTGCTCAGCTCTCTCTCTCTGTATCTCTGTGTCTCGAATGAATAAATTTAAAAAAAATGAAATCTTGCCATTTGCAGCAACATGGATGGTACTAGAGGGTATTGTGCTAAGGGAAATAAGTCAATCAGAGAAAGACAATTATCATATGATCTCACTCACATGTGGAATTTAAGAAACAAGGCAGAGGATCATAGGGGAAGAGAGGAAAAAATAAAACGACAAAATCAGAGAGGGAGACAAACCATAAGTGACTCTTAATCATTGGAAACAAACTGAGGACTGCTGGAGGGGATGGGGGCGAGAGGATAGGAGAACTGGGTGATAGACATTAAGGAGGGAACGTAATGTAATGAGCACTGAGTATTATATAAGACTGATGAATCACTGACCTCTACCTCTGAAACTAATAATACATTATATGTTAATTAATTGAATTTAAATAAAAAATAATTTTTTTAAAAAGAAAGAAAAAAAAGAATGGCCAAAAGAAGTTCTCTAAACAAAAGGAAAATGATAAAAGACAGAGCCTTGAATCATCAAGAAAAAAGAAAGGACATGGCAAGCAAAAATATGGGTAAATACAATGGGCGTTTGTCTGAGTTTTCTAAATTATATTTGCCGGTTTTAAAAAAATATAACACTGGTGTGGTTTTAAATGTATGCAGAAGAAATATTTAAAACAACTATATTATAAAAGGGGGAGGGAAATGAGATACAAAAGAAGGTAAGAGTTCTACACTTTGCTCAGAATGGTAAAATATGGATACCAGTAGAAACCTCAATCGAGGGACATCCTACAAAATACCAAACAGTCTATAGGAGCCTAAGGAAACATGATGGCTCAAGGTATTGTGATTTCTGGATGAGATCCCAAAATAGAAAAAAGACATTAGATTTTTAAAAACTGAGGAATCTGAATAAAGTACAGACTTCAGTTTAAAATAATGTACAAAGATTAGTTCATTAATTGTGGCAGATTTACCATACTAATGTTTATAATAGGGTGTGAATATATGAAAACTCTCTCTACTATCTTTGCAATTTCTCTGTAAATGTATAACTATTCCAAAATTAAAAGTCTCCTTTAGGGCGCCTGGGTGGCTCAGTTGGTTAAGCGACTGCCTTCGGCTCAGGTCATGATCCCGGAGTCCCGGGATCGAGTCCCACATCGGGCTCCCTGCTCAGCAGGGAGTCTGCTTCTCCTTCTAACCCTACCCCCTCTTGAGCTCTCTCTCTCACTCTCTCTCTCTCAAATAAATAAATAAATAAAATCTTTATTAAAAAAAAGTCTCCTTTAAAAATTGCTACACCATAAAAAAAAAAACTTATCTTTTAGCAGAAAAAGCAGAAGGATGAATCAAATAATCTTTTTTTTTTTTAAGGAGCCCAGCATGGAGCCCAGTCAGGAGCCTGAACTCATGACCCCTAGATCAAGACCCTGAGATCAAGACCTGAGCTGAGATCAAGAGTCAGACACTTAACCAACTCAGCCACCCAGGCACCCCCAAATATTAGGTTCCATGTTTAGTGTGGAGCCCCATGTGGAGCTCCACACTAAACAGGAAGGTTTCCTCATCTCCCTCTTCATCATCATCATCCATTTTAACTATAACATCTAGAAAATAATATACTTGTCATCTGTGCAGCACCACGAATTAGCAGATGTTAATCTTTTGCCGCGCATGTTTCAGGACTTTTGTTTCTTTTTGTTTCAGCTGAAGCTCCAGATCTTTACTATCTCTTTCCCTTTTATCCCCAGAGGTAACCACTATCTTGAGGTTATCATTCCTATTCATATTTTATACTTTCATTACATATGTTCACATCCAGATTCAATACGGCATTATTTTGGGTATACGTGTGCGTATGTGTGTGTACTTAATGGTATCCCACTGTTCCTAACCATTTACAACATTATTTAGACTTAACATTGTATTGAGGTTGATCCACATCCATACATATAGATCTAGTTCATTCATTTTAATTTCTGCTTGGTTTTAAAGTATGGTGGGGTGCCTGGGTGGCTCAGTCAGTTAAGCATCTGCCTTTGGCTCAGGTCATGATCCCAGGGTCCCTGGGATGGAGTCCGAATTGGGCTCCCTGCTCAGCAGGGAGTCTGCTTCTCCTTCTCCCTCTCCCCCTCCCCCTTCCTCGTGCTTGTGCGCGCATGTTCACTCTCTCTTTCTCTCAAATAATCTTTTAAAAAAACAAAAAATAGAGTATGGTGGTACGTTGTAAAATTATAATTTGTTTATTCATTCTACTATTTGTGTATGGTAGGTTATTTCCACTTCTTGGGCCGTTCTTTAATAAATTTCCTTTCTAAAATTTGTTTAAAATTCACAGTCTCAAGAAAAAACAATCTGAGAACTACATTAAGTAAAAAACAACTTATTTGTTTTTGTGTGAGAGAGCAACATGAAAGTTGTGGTCATTTCATTTTTAAAAACAAGAACAGGAAACATAATACTTTTAAAGTAAATAACTCAAAAGCAAAGTATACAGTTCAGTTCATTTCATGACCAGAAAAAGAGCCATGAGTACTTTCAGTTTCTAAATTACACATTGTCTTTAAGTATTTTAACAAGCCTGCAATGCTCTAGTAAACTAAAATCAAAGATGCTTTTTTAAATAAATTGTTTCTTTTCTTGCCTTTATATTTTTAATATAACTATACTATTGTTGCCCTAACACTGTGGAATTGTAATTGAATGCAAACTCCTATTTGGTGGGATTTATTCTTTAGGTGTGAGATAAAGGTTCAAACTAACTCTACCCCATATTGGAGACTCACCTTCATTTTTATTTGACCTGAGTATTGTGTGATCAATTCACTTCCTATTGGCAATTGTGACCCATCAAATGGCCTCTACCCATCTCATTACATCAGTTAGACTTGAGGACGTTGGATTTTATCCTGTAAAGGATGTTTTATTTTAAAGATTTTATTTATTTAACAGAGAGAGCACAAGCAAGGGGGAGTGGCAGAGGGAGAGGGAGAAGCAGACTCCCTGCTGAGCAGGGAGCCCGACATGGGGCTCGAACCCAGGTCTCTGGAATCATGACCTGAGCCAAAGGCAGATGCTTAACTGACTGAGCCACCCAGGTGCCCCCATAAAAGATGTTTTGAAGTATTCTAAGAATACTTAGCTCTTCAGGGCGCCTGGGGGACTCAGTCGTTAAGCGTCTGCCTTCGGCTCAGGTCATGATCCCAGGGTCCTGGGATCGAGCCCCGCGTCGGGCTCCTTGCTCAGTGGGAAGCCTGCTTCTCCCTCTCCCACTCCCCCTGCTTGTGTTCCCTCTTTCGTTGTGTCTCTCTCTGTCAAATAAATAAATAAAATGTTTTTTAAAAAAAAGAATACTTAGCTCTTCTATAATGCATTTAGAGAAGGATTTAGAAACACATATAATAATGGTGACTATAAGAGTGCCATCCATCTGGGGCACCTGGGTGGCTCAGTCGTTAAGCGTCTGCCTTCGGCTCAGGTCATGATCCCAGGGTCCTGGGATCGAGCCCCACATCGGGCTCCCTGCTCTGTGTAATCACTCCCCTCTGCTTGTGTTCCCTCTTTCGCTGTGTCTCTGTCAAATAAATAAATAAAATCTTAAAAAAAAAAAAAAGAGTGCCATCCATCTGCTACAAAGAAAACAATGTTTTAAAGGAATGGATGTGATTGCCATTCTGTAATTCATTTAGAGAATTTTTTTTAAAACAAATGTAATAAAGGGGCGCCTGGGTGGCTCAGTCGGTTAAGCATCTGACTCTTGATTTTGTCTCAGGTCACGATCTCAGGGTTGTGAGATTGAGCCCCACATGGGGCTCCACACTAAACATGGAACCTGCTTAAGATTCTCTCTCTCCCTCTGCCCCTACCGCCCTCTAAAAAAAAAAAAAAAGTAATAAAGATGGTTATAAGAGCTATGTGCATGCTACTTTGAGAGGAGTGTGTTATTTAAGGGAATCTGTGTCATAAGCCTTCTGTAATACACTTAAAAATGTGTTTAAAACACATGCAATAGAGAGATGTATAAGTGTGCTATATGCCTGCTAACTTGACAAAGTATTATTCTAGAGTAATTTGAATAACTTGAGAGAGAAAGAGTTCAGGAAGACCCCATTGAGTTTGAGGAACTCCTGGCATCATCTCCCAGTTGTGCATGCCTGACTCCGACCCTAAATAGCATATCATACACTTAGAACTACAGTGAGACAGACCATCACCAGGGCCCGTACTGGCCACTGGGGGGGCATATATGCAGCAGATCTGAATAGCACTGCAAAGGCATTTGGAAAGGGAACTGATGTTAAAAATACAATGCACAGTAGGTTGGTCAAATCTCATGACCTGAACCAAACTGGATCAATCCCTACTAACACAAAAATATCAACATTTTCCATAGGATTTAAACAACATAATATCAAATGTCCAGATACAATCCAAAATAACTTGGCATATAAAAAAATAGGAAATCTCAACTCACATGGGAAGAAAACAATCAACAGACAGCAATGCTGAAATGACACAGATATTGGAATTATCAAAAAAAGATATTAAAGCAATTATTATAAAAGTGTCATAAGTATGAATATTCTTGAAATGAATGAGAAGATGAAGTCTCAGTGAAGAAACAGAAAATAGAAAGATCCAAATGGTAGTAACAGTAATCAAAAAATTTTTAAATTGCTGCATGGATTCTATTTGTTTCATATTGCTTCTATAACAAATTACTACAAATATAGTGATCTGAAACAAAGCAAGTGTCATATCTTACAGTCATGAGGATCAGACAACTAAAGTGAATCTTAACAAGGTTAAAATCAAGATGTCAGCAGGACTGCATTTTTTTTGGAGGCTCCAGAGAAGAATCCATTTCCTTGCCTCTTCCGGCTTCTTAGAGGCTGCCTTCATTCTTTGGCTCACGGTCCCTTTCTCCAGCTTCAAAGCACATCACGCCCACCTCTGCTTCTGTTACAGATTTTCTTTTTTGTCCCTCACAGTCCTGTGTTCCTTTTATAATGATGCTTGTGATTACACTGGGCCCACCCAGGATAATCTTCCTATCTCAAGATCCTTAACTTAATCACATCTGTTACAACAGAGAGAGAAAAAAAAAATTGAAAAACTGAACAAAGCTACAGGGGTCTATGAAAGAAATAATACAGGGGGAAAGAAAGTCTAATATCTGTCATTAGAGTCCAAGAAAGAGAGGAGAAAGAATGTGGTGCAGAAAAAATATTTGAAGAAATAATGGCTGAAATGCTCAAATTTGATTGGGCTACCTAAAGCTACATATGCAAAAAGTTCAGTGAATCCAAAACAGGATAAGCCTTAAAAAAAAAAAAAAAACCCAGCCCAGCCACGTCATAAGTTTCAAGACAAAGGAAAAAAACCTGAAAGCAGCCATAGAAATGATACATTACTTACAAGGGAACAATAACTATGGATTTTGCATTAGAAACCATGAGGGCCAGAAGAAAATGGAACAAAATTTTAAAGTACAGTTGATCCTTGAACAATTTGAGAGTTAGGGGTGCTAAGCCCAGCACACTCAGAAATCTGTGTATACCTTTTGACTCCCTAAAAACTTAACCACTAATGGCTTACCGTTGGCCGGAAGCCTTACTGATAACATAAGAAGGTAATATATATTTTGTGTGTTCTATATATTATATATTGCATTCTTACAATAAAGTAACTTAGAGAAAACAAAATGTTAAGAAAATCATAAGGAAGAGAGTGGAGGGGGATGGGCACAAAAGGTGAAGGAGAGTGGAAGGTTCAGGCTTCCAGGTACGGAATGAATAGGTCACAGGAATAAAAGGTACAGCATAGGGAATAGTCAATGGTTTTGTACTAGCTAGCGTTGTATGGTGCCAGATGGTCGCTATACTTGCAGTGAGCATGGCGTAAGGTATAGAGCTGTTGAACCACTCTGTTGTACATCTGAAACTAACATAACATCATGTGTCAACTACTCCAAAAAAACAAGAAAGAAAATCATAAAGAAGAGAAAATGCATTTATAGCACTGTACTGTATTTATTGAAAAAGGTTGCACGTAAGTGGACCCACGCAACTCAAACCCATGCTGTTCAAGGGTAATTCAACTCCTTCATTGTAATGATGTGAAAAGCGAGGTCTCTGGAAAGATGAAGTGACCATCTTGAATCACAAGGTTCTTTAATCCTGTAACTTAATATGATAACCACTTTTCCGCCATCACAGCTTCCTTGGCTTTTCTGAGCATGTGTCCATACACATTTCTCTAGATGCTCTAACTAGCTCAAGCAAGAAGGGGTCCCCTAAAAGAAGTTGGGGTCCCTGATGGAACTCAAGATCAGGAGTGCAAAGGAGCATCAAGAACAAACTAAAGTTGGGGCGCCTGGGTGGCTCAGTTGGTTAAGCGACTGCCTTCGGCTCAGGTCATGATCCTGGAGTCCTGGGATCGAGTCCCGCATCAGGCTCCCTGCTCGGCGGGGAGTCTGCTTCTCCCTCTGACCCTATCCCCTCTCATGCTCTCTCTATCTCATTGTCTCTCTCAAATAAATAAATAAAATCTTAAAAAAAAAAAAAGAACAAACTAAAGTTGAAACAATGGACTCTCTTCTTGTTCTTTCTGTTTCTGTCCACACGTTAGCCTCCCTCTTCCTTTGAGTGCGGACCATTTCCCCAGTCCACAAGACCGAAAACCAATAGCTGCTGAGATTTACTTGTTGCGGGTCCAAGCTCAGGCCCTCACTAGGTCCCGGCTCTCAGAATATCTCAGAAGAGAGAAATGTTCCAACGTGGCATTAGATGTGTCCTCACTGACTGTAGTCGGGGAGCCATAGCACGACTGTATAAAGTGACTGCTTCCATGGTAAACCTGGGATGATGGGTGGAGGGTAATTCTAGGAAGTGAGTCAGAAAGTGGAATGAATGCGGTTAACAACAGGCTTCCAGAACAAGTACCTACTATTTTTTGCTCTTGGCACACATTCCCCTAAGGCTTGTAGCAAGGTGTTGAAACAGATTGTCTAGGTTTACCGATTTTATCAAATCTACTCATTTGTATATTTTGTCATTAGTTAAATGAAGTTTTCCAGTTTTCTCTTTCACTAGAATATTGAAATAAATCTTGTTATAATCTTGCATGGCGTTGGCATGGAACGTTCCTCTTTTCTTCTCATGTTTCCACCAAGGGGAGGGAACTTCTCCTCCCCAGAAGGATATATAGTCTTTGTTCCCTCTTCCTCTTCCCCAAGTAAAAAGTGATTTCACTGCTTGGTAAGACATGCAGAATAAGCTCTGGGTGCTCCCTCTTTGGGAATGGCCAGTCCTCCAGACTTATTCTGAGCAACCCCGTCCCCACAAGGGAGACCCAGAGATGCCTGGCTATGTCAGGGACTAGCTAGGTAAATTCAGTTGAGAGAGGATGGATTGGGAAGTGCATCTGGCTGAGACCCAAACCATCTTCTCTCAGTCAGCTCTTCCAGTAAGGAAGCTGTTCTTGATGCCCAGCTGTCTGATTCCTGTGTCTGCTTCTGCATTAGTTGCCCTTTTTCAAACCTTAACACATAGTTGTTTGCTCATAGAAAAAAGAACTGTTCTTCTTTCGTTCAGTTATATTACCATCTTGCAGCCTTTTGTGATTTGTATAAGACAGTTCATATTTTTCCTTGTAGATAACAGCTTTGTTCCCAATGGTCACATTTGCTGAAGTAAGGACATCTAGATAAGTAAGGTATTCATGAGCTGACTTTGAAAGAACTGCTTGATTCTTACGCACATACTCTCCATACTCCCTCCTGTTTTTATATTGTATTCGTTTCCTCTCCTCCTTAGGAAAAGAAGCCTTTTTGAAGAACTGTCTTCTTTGTGGGACCAAATGCTATCTCATACTATCTTTAATGCATTTTTGTGGCTAGAAGTTCCTATGATTCTATATATATATTTTTAAAAGATTTTATTTATTTATTTGACAGAGAGAGACACAGCGAGAGAGGGAACACAAGCAGGGGGAGTTGGGGAGGGAGAAGCAGGCTTCCCCCTGAGCAGGGAGCCCGATGCGGGCTCGATCCCAGGACCCTGGGATCATGACCTGAGCCGAAGGCAGACGCTTAACGACTGAGCCATCCAGGTGCCCCTGATTTGATATTTAAATTGATCAATCTTAATTCCCTTTGTCTAAATTCCTTAGATTCAAAGTCAGAAGACCTGGCTTTAAACTTTGGTTCTGCCATCCACTAGCTGTGTGATATCCTGGTTCCTTTTCCTTTTCTATAAAGTGAGAGAGCTGGAGTAGATGGAGTAAATATTGAGGTAGGGAAACTGAAAAGGCTCCAATTCTGCTATTTTCCTGCTAGGACCTATTTACTCACATTCTGTATTTCACCTGGCATCTGAGTAAAAACCAGAGAAGCTACATTCCCACTCCAAGGGGAAAACAAGAGAGTTAACCATTCACCGAGTTTCATCCTTGGCCCCCAAACACGTGACAATAGCTAAGAAGAGCCGGATCCCAAACATGTTCTAGGACGTTAGCTTCAAACAAACCTCAGCTGATGCTAACATCAATGCTCCCTACCTTCAACAGTTTATGAAATAACACTATAATTCACCAGTCACTCCCCTTTGGTCAGACCCTACCCTGGATTCCTGAAGGAACACATATCCAGGACCCCTTTCCAATGTAAACCCCTAACACCCAGCAACAAGACTAATTCTCCTTTCCTTTCCGAGTCTCCCGGACACTAGGTCTGCTATTCTCCGTCACTCACGCTATTCAGTGAACTCTGTTTTCACGTCCTTCTCGCTCTCGTTTGACTTCGATCCTGTGCAAAGCCGAGGAGCCTCTTGGCTGGGCCTGTGGGACCCCCCCTCTGGATCCTCGGACTCAACCTGGCTGCTTCAATATCTCAGTTAAGGTCCCTTCCCAATCTAACAACCTATCATTTAATATTTCCAATAATGTCGTGCCATGTCAGGTGGAAAGAGAAAAGCAGTTAGGATTCATATGGGATAAAGGTCTAAGCTACATTTATTCTTTAGTAATCTATTAGTAGTTTACATAGTAACGGAGGTAAAACCTCCTAAAATAACCTGTTTGGATACAGATAAGAGAAGCCCAGATTACAAACCTTTGTTATCAAAGACCCTGCTGAATGGCCTGGAGGGCTCAAAGCACAAAGGAATGAAAAGGAAATTTCTTTTGCCCAGGGTGCAATCTGGGAGCCCAGAGAAACGGCCAGAAGCGGTAGAAACTTACTCGTTTCCAAATACTGTTAGGTATGTAGGACAGAGGCCAATAGCCTTACGGTTGACCTTCCACTTGGGAGTAGGTAGGTGGCAGCAATTAAGTACCTGTTTGCCTGAACCCCACCCTAAGCCAGAGACCTGATTCAGCCTCCAGGTGCTTCCTGGCAACCTGGGACACCTGGGCAAACCTGACCGACTCTGAACCTTGTTGATCTACAAGGAAGGAGTTGAGACTATAAGATCATTTTTTTAAAGATCTATTTATCCATTTAAGAGAGAGAGAGAGTGCGTGCACGCAAACAGGGGCGTGGGAAGGGACAGAGGGAGAGGGAGAGAGAGAATCTCAAGCAGACTCCCCACTGAGCTGGGACCTCCCCCCTCCCCAGATTACAACTAAGATGAAATCAAGAATAGGTCACTTAAGGGCGCCTGGGTGGCTCAGATGGTTAAGCGTCTGCCTTCGGCTCAGGTCATGATCCCAGGGTGCTGGGATCGAGTCCCACATTGGGCTCCCTGCTCCTTGGGAGCCTGCTTCTCCCTCTGCCTCTCTCTCTCTGTCTCTCATGAATAAATAAATAAAATCTTTAAAAAAAAAAAAAAGAATAGGTCACTTAAGCGACTGAGCCCCCTGGGCACACCAAGATCTGGTATTTTTGTTAGGACTTTTTTTCCATTATGGAATATAAAATTGAAAAACAGAACATAGAAAAACATGCCAAAACCTACCATTTAGTTACAACCACTGTTAATGTCTTGATGTGCTTCTTTTTTCTTTTTTTAAGTAGGCTCCGCACTGGTCGTGGAGCCCCACGCTGGCCCAAACTCACAACCCTGAGATCAAGAGCTGAGCTGAGATCAAGCATCAGATGCTTAACCAACTGAGCCACCCAGGCGCCCCTTGGTGTGTGTCATTTTTCCATTGACTCATTTAGAACAAATATCACTTAAGGCCCCTGGTGCACGGTGTGAAGCCCTGAGGAATCCTGAGGTAAAGTCAACGGACACTTCCTAGAGCCTGTAGCATTTCCTTCCGATCTTTTCTCAGTGTTTTTTTTGTACAGGCAAAAATGTTTGAAACTTCTCTCAAATTACAGAAACAGTTCCACCTCTCTCTTCTGTCGTCCTTGCTCCTTGGCAGACCCTGTCGAGCACCATCCAGGACAACCTTAGGCTTGGACCGATGCACGCTGGTGACTGTGGCAGATGCTGGTGGTGGCCCATATCCCCCTGGACCCTCTGAGACCATCTGCGGCCGCAGTGGGCAGTTCCCATAATGCTGATGGCAACCCCCTTCACGTTCTCAAACCTGACTCTTCACCATTCTCAAATCGATTATTTTTTTTATTCTTATGTTAATCCCCATACATTACATCATTAGTTCTAGATGAAGTGTTCCATGATTCATTGTTTGTGCATAACACCCTCAAATCGATTAACAAAGTCTTTGTTCCCATGCATGTCATTCCTGTGTGTCAGCTGCGCCTCGGCGGCCGTCCTAGCAAGGGGACAGCTGAAGAGGTGGTGGAAGTAGAAATGTATTGCGGCTAGATTTTACCATAGGTATTGTGTGCGCATGTGAGTGCTTATGCGCCTGCGCGTGTGCATGTTTAAATCCACTCTTTTCTTACTTAGGAAAGTACATGCCTATGTTTAGAAAAAATATATATCAAACAGATGCATCTGCACCCTTAACCCCCTTCCCCAGATGCAACAGTTGCCAACGTTCTTGATGTGTTTTTCCAGAAATATCCTAGGTATAAAAAGCACAGATATTGAATATAGATTCCCTTTTTTAGGTAAAAGGCAGCATAATATACACTCTACACTTCACCATATATATTGGGACTCACCCCAAAATAGAGTTACCTCACTTTTTTTCCACAACAATGTTCAGTTGTTTGGAAATGTCCCTTTTTTTTTTTTTAAGATTTTATTTATTTGACAGAGAGAGACACAGCGAGAGAGAGAGGGAACACAAGCAGGAGGAGTGGGAGAGGGAGAAGCAGGCTTCCCGCGGATCAAGGAGCCCGATGTGGGATTCGATCCCAGGACCCTGGGATCATGACCTGAGCTGAAGGCAGTCGCTTAACCGACTGAGCCACCCAGGCACCCGGAAATGTCCCTTTTGAATGGACATTTTGGTTGTTTAACTCGTTTGCTGTCACAAACAACTCTGCCTTGAACATCCTTATACACACATTTTTGTATACATGTATCACTACACTTTTGTCAACACTGAATATAATCAATGTCTTTTGATATTTAGTAGGTGACAGTTATTTTCTTATTTCATTTTTTTAATTTTTTCTTTTTTTGTTTTCTTATTTTTGTCTGTTTTTTCTTTTTTTCAGTTTTATTTTCTTTTTTCGAAGTGGATTTTTTTATATGTTTATCAAACTGTTGATAATTATTTTTCAGTAAACTGACTTTTTCTATTTTTTGCCCATTTTCCATCTTCCTAATGTAAGATAAAAAACTCTTGTGTTAAGGTTGGCCCCTTATTCAATCATCGTGCTACAAACATGTTGTCTTTTGCCTTTTTACCCTATGTGCTTTTCATCCCCAATTTAAAACTTTTTAGACAGCCTAATTTATTTTCTTTCTGGCTTTCTGGGTTTTGTGTCTTGTTTGGAAAAACCATCCTCCCTTCAAAACTATTTTGTGAAGTTACTTAGTAATTTATCCCAGCATTTTTCTGGGTCCTTAGTTAAATTTAAGACTCTGGAAATTATTTTAGGCTAGAAATCAGCCCTAATGTTTGTCCTTTCTACCTTGGCTCTGAGATCAATGATCCAGCTTCGCAGAAGTTTCAGGACAATCCAGATTTCCCAGGTCCCTGGCTTATTGGCATATTGCTGGTTGTGACCTAGGACCCCCAAGCCCTCTCCTGTGCACCGAGTTCTTGGTTTAGAACCCAGGGGGAACCTGCGCAGACCACTGTCACTGGGGCACATGGGTTCCAGGTGGCCTCACTGGGACCTGGGTGCCCATGTGACTCGGTCACAGACTGTAGCACTTCCTCTGTAAATTCGGCTGGCTCCCGTCCCCTCTTCCCTCCCATCCCAGCTGTGCTGAGCCTTGCCAACTCTTCTCTGAGGACATTTGCATCATGCAGCAGCTGGAGGACTCTGGAGGACTGCTTCGCTGAGCCATGGTCTGTTCAGCTGCCTCCGTGGGGCTCCTGGTCATGACTCTCCCCCTGGTGAGGTCACCAGTTGCTCAAGCGTCTCAACCTGTGAGTAAGCCTGCGGCAAGTACCCAGGGAAGGTCTACAGAGCTGACATAGGGGCCTATCAGCGTGAGAGGCAGCAAGGTGTGGATGAAGGGGCAGGTGGAGGCGTAAGGGCTGGAGGGAGAGGAAGTACTGTAAAAAAGAGAGGCCAGTTTGTTATAAAATCTCTGAGAGGTCCGTCTTATTTTCCAGGGTGTGGGATAGCTTTTGTTTCTTCGAGTCACTGTGAACTCCAGTGATGCCAGCTACATTTTGGATAAAGGTTCTCCCAGTCAAGCTTATAATTTAAAAATGGAAAGAAAAGAAAAATTTTCCAGCATAGAGGACAGGAGAGAATCTGAAGAAAGACAGCAAAGTCAAGATTAGCACTTTTTGATCTCTGTTTTCTCCCAAGAAGACATCTGTATCGCTGTGTGTATCCGTATCCATATCTATATCTGTATCTGTTTTTAGATAGTACCCACATTCACATACAATTTTGAGAGAGGGGGGAGTTGGTGAGGAAATAATTTACAGGAACCAAAGACTAAGGGAAGATGCTGCCTTATGCTCGCCCTTGTGGCAGTTTCTATGGAGAGAACAGAATTCCCCAAGCCTCTGGGCCCCAGCCAGCTCTGCCCGGCCCTCCCAGCTGGTGTTCCAGACACAGCCATTTCAATTAGCCTAGAGGCCCAGGGACAGGTAAATTCAGGAAGGAATTAAGCAAAGCATGTTGACTCTCCAGGGTGTGCCTGGTTCCTGGGTTCAGGTGGGATTTGCAGGCCTTGGCAGAGTCCTTGGGGTTGCATCCCTGGCGCCTCCTACCAGAAGCCTGCTTTCCTCTCCTGATGTGCCTGCTTGATTCTGGCTAGGCAAAAAGAAGAGCTTCAAAGAGATGGAGTCACGCCAAATTACTCGGGCTAGCCCGAGCCCCCTGGGGAAGAAGGTGTCCCTGGAAGAAACCTGGGGTCAGCATCCTCTCAGAGGTCTCTCCTCTGTTCCAGGCACAGAGTCAGGCTGGAGGGAAATTGGGGCAGCAATTGGACCAGAGGAGTGGAGAAGGTGGTGAGTGGATGGAGTGGACAGGAGGAGGAAGGAGGGAGGGGTGGGAGGGCAAGGGGGGAAGACAGGGAGCAGGGAATGAGGCTGAAGAGGACCCACGGAAGACTGGATCCATGGCTGGCCACAGTGGACACTCAGGTCCAGAGGCCAGTTCTCTAGCTGTGAGGCCTGGAGAAAATCATTCATCTTGGAGAGCCTCATCTATAAAATGAGGGGATGGTGACATGGAGCTGTATGTGAATGCAACGTAGCTAGTGAGGGGTTATGGCCCTCTCCAGTCTTGTCAGCTCCTAGCTGGGCTATGGGAAGTGGGATCTGCCCGGGGTCCAGTGACCAGCCAGATGTGGGAGGCAGAAGGGGACCAGCCCATGGCCTTGCCACCTCTCCTCTACAGCTGCCCCCTCTGCTCCTGTAGAATCAGTCCTGGCCTCGGTCTTTGTACAGCTGGACTTGCCAAATCAGACCTGGCCACTGGCACTCTCCAGGACCCTGACTCACCCCCTTGCCTCGGCTTCCTCTTTCCCAAGAACTCTCACTGGCCTCAGCCTCACAACAGGTAGGGCGGATTCTATGGAGCCCTGCCTCTCAGTGGGCCTTCCACCACTTGTGGGGGATGGGGAGCTCAGAGAGAAGGGGGCACAGGCTTCCCAGGTCTCCCACAGCCAGCTCGCTTAGACCGCTGCCGACCCCTCCCATTTCCTGGAGGGTCTCCATGGCCCAGCTCCTTCCTCACCTCCCCACCAGACAGACCCTTCCCTTCCTGTTCCATGTCCCCAACTTCTAAACTTTGGCAGAGGCCCAAGAGGCAGCCGGTGGTGGGCTGGGAGTTCTCTGACCCCCGACCCCACCCCTGATGACTTTGCCCAGCAGGACCTCTGATGACTTTGCCCAGCAGGACCTCTGCTGCTTTGAACCCTGAGTGAGGAGGCGGTCCCGGATGGCTGAGGCTGTTGTGACTTTGGGATGGTCCCAGCCCTAGAGTGGCTCAGGCGTCGGAGGACTGGCTCTCTCATACGGCCTGCGCACGTCTTGTCCCCGCCCTCTGCCGCAGAGTGTAACCTCCACAGCGATGGGCAGACCTATTGTGCTTGCCTGTCTGGGTACCAGTGGAACACCAGCGTCTGCTCCCGGCACCCTCCCTGCGAGCCCGCCCACAGCCACAGGCCCTGTGGCTGTCTGGTCCTCGGCGCCGCTGAAGCCGGCTCCTGCCAGTTGCTGCCACCTGGTGAGGAGATTTGGGAACTTGGAAACCAGTGGGCCCCTGGGAAAGAAAGCCTGTGTTTTCTCCTCTCTAACCCCTGTATTTCGGCCAGCTGGCCCAAGCCCAGGAGCTCCGCTGGGTGGGAGAATCGCCGGTTATCCTGGCGGGTCACAGCCTCAAGCTTGGGACTGAGTAGTGAGACTAATGAACAACAGGGCTCCTGAGACACATGGACAAGGAGAGTAAGGGCTAGAGTGACAGCTGTTGACCCTAGAGGGCCAGGAAGGGGCTCCAGCAGCCCCAGGTCCCCTAGGGGAGGGGAAATCGTGGGCCACAAGACTTCCCCGATTGGTTCCCAATGAAGGGTCCTCATCTGGACCGCAGCAGCCACTCTCGTCCAGGGACAAAACAAAACAAAACAGTACTGCGGGCAGTGGGGAGGGAGTGACGAGGAACGGGCTTCCGAAGATGGGGAAGGAGTCGGCTTAACCGCAGAGGCCACAATTCCTGCTCCAGGGGGTGCCTGCCTTCTGCCTCCCTGCAGTCCCCGGACGGCTGAGCCTGACCTCCTCGGTGCGGACACCTGGCGCCACTCTGAACCTGACCCTTGTCAAGAGCCGTGAGACCACCAACCTGAACTGGTTCCTGCGGCACGCGGGCAGTCCCACACCCATCCTCCTGCAGCCAGGGACACATGTGTCCCTGGCCTCTAGCCCGGGCCAGGCTGTCCTCAGCATCCTCAACGCCTCCCATAGATGGGCAGGTAGCCAGCCTGCCCTTCCTTTCATCTCTCTTCTCCTCTGCCTTGCCCTTCTCTTTGTCCTTCTCTTCCCCTGCTTCCCTCACCTTCCTCCTCCTCCCTCTCTTCTCCTTCCTGCTTTTCTCTCCCCTTCCTTTCCTTTTGCATCTTTCCATTTATTCATTCTGGGGAAACAAAGGCTAAGGAGCCCACTAATGTGAACAATTTTAACAGGAGAATGCTGAAGGTGGGGTGTCAATTTCGGCAGAGAACAGACATTGTGTTTACTTCAAGATGTTCCAGTGGCCATCAGGTGGTTCGGGAAGGGCATCCCCTCGCAGGAAAGAGGTTCACTTGGAATCCATGGCTCCAGGCTATTAAAGAAAATGTCAGGAGCCTCTCCTCCAGGCCTCTTCCTCCTAGAAATCCTTTCGGGGGCGGGGATCTTTGTTGCTGGGCTTAAGGAGAGGCCGGGCCGGGAAGGCAGACCTCAGGTGTGGCTTTAGAGGCAGCAGAGCTTCTGTGGCACGGGTGGGGGCCGGAGGAGCTGGGAGGTGCAGCAGGTGTGTATCTGCAGGTGAGTACACGTGCTGCTTCGAGGCTCAGGGATTCAGATGGGAGCTGTCCCAGGTGGTGAAGGTGCCCCTGCAGGCAACCGATGTGGCTCGGCTTCCAGACCAGCTCTCCATTTCCTGTGCCACCTGCCCTGGCTTCCAGCTGACCTGCTGCATCCCCAGCACGCACCTGGCCTACGCAGCTTCCTGGAGTCCCAGGGAGGGCAGCAAAGGTACGGAGGGGCTGTCGGGGCCGGGGGACAGGCGGCAGCTGGTCTCCAGGCCGCTGGCTCTCCAGCTCGCAGGAAGCAGAGGCTGCAGTTCAACCTGGGAGTTCCGGGTCCAAGTCCAACCCTGTTTTTACCCCACAAGCAATCCTAATTGTATTGATACAGCAAAAACCACATGAATGTAGATATGTTTTTTTTTTTAAGATTTTATTTATTTATTTGAGACAGAGAGAATGAGAGACAGAGAGCATGAGAGGGAGGAGGGTCAGAGGGAGAAGCAGACTCCCTGCCGAGCAGGGAGCCCAACGCGGGACTCGATCCCGGGACTCCAGGATCATGACCTGAGCCGAAGGCAGTCGCTTAACCAACTGAGCCACCCAGGCGCCCTGAATGTAGATATGTTTGCAGAATGTTTTCACACAATCTTAATGAACTCTTGCAATATACTCTGTGAAGCTCTTTTGGTGATAGTCCCCATTCCACAAATGAGGAACCCGGCTTCAAGTCCTGGGGCTAGTTAGAGACCCCCAGGTGTCCCTCCCCAAAATCCAAGCTCTGCCTTCATAGTTTGATGCTCTCGTACCGCTCAGTTCTTCCGCACTGCGTCATCTGCTTCTGAAGTTGCTAGAAAGACTGAAAGGACATCTCTGGGCCTGCTGGGTTCTAGGTCTATTCCAGGCCCAGTAACTGTTCCCTCTCTCGTGTTATCTTCAGCCTCCTTAGTCAACAAGCCAGGCTCCCGGCGCTTTGTGCTGGCCGTTCACAACTGCCCTGTGGCTGACGCCACGTACACTTGTGAGCTGCAGAGCCCAGGACTGACCCCTCTCAGGGTCCCCATCTCTGTCACCGTCATCCAGGGTACGTGGGACTTGGGGTCCAGCCGGTTGACCTCTTACTGCTTGCCCTGCGTGCTCCTTGACGTTTCCCTGCACTGGGCCGCACAGCCCGTCTCCAGAGCCTGAACAGGTTTCTGCCCCAGAAAGGCTGGGGCTGGACTGTGGTTGCCGAGCCTCGCTGATATCATTCTTCAGATGGAGACACCGCCTGCCCTGAGGACTCCTCAGCTGTTGCCTGGAAAGTCACCAAGGCTGGCCACGTGGCACAGCCCCCATGTCCGGTGAACAGGACAGGCACAGTGAAGCGGACCTGTGGGCCTGATGGGACGTGGGAGCCCATTCACAGCAGCTGCTCAGACCCAGAGCTCCTGGCCTTGCATCACAGAGCCCGGGTAAAGCTTCAGGCCCTGCTGCCCACAGGCCTCACCCTCCATGACCTACCCCTTTCTCACTCGGGACCTAGCTTCAGAAGCCTTTCCCTCTGAGGCCCGGCCTGAAGGTCACTCACCTTCTCTGAACTGGAGCCCAGCAGAGCCAGGGAGTGAGGCGGGGGCCGGAGAGTGCCCAGCATTCTCATTGTGGGGAGTGTGCTATTCTCCAAACTTAATCCCACCAAATGTCTGTTCCATTAACATGGGTGTCAGTTCCTTCCATGTGGCTCACTGGATCTTTGCTTCCTGTCCCTTTGGGACTGGTGCGGGGATGGGGAGGAAAGAGCTGGATGGAGGAGGAATGGCCCCTCCCTCGTGAGGACTTGCCCACCCCAGTCCCCAATTCCTGCTGTCTTGTGTCTCAGCTGCTACGGGCAGGCCAGGGCTGGCCTGCTGGGGAGGTGCCACAGATCCTGGCATAGCTGTCGGAGCACGTGATGGCAGTGAGCTCGCCCTCTGACTTATTGGCAAGGCTGGGCACCATATCATTCCTGGCCAAGGTGGTGGTGGATGCTAGAATACAGCTTACCCGCAGGGCCCTGGAGGTGAGCTCTCTGAGCCACGGCAGGGGCCAGCTGGGTAGTAGGGGCCTGAAGCTCTTTACCTCTGGGCACTTCTGTCCCCCTGACATCATCATGGGCTGTCAGCCAGCAGACCTTTCTAGAGTCTGAGTGTCTGCTTCCCTGGTCCGTCTCTCCTCTTGGACACCAGTCTCAAGGCCATGAAATGTGGAGAAGGTCTGATGCTGATAACACATGGGAGGTCAGGAAAGGCAGGAAGGGGTGTGAAGACGTTGAGTTCAGAGGCATTCATGCACATGCAGATGCGCGCATATGATGTGAAGCACCCCCCCCACGCCACCCCCTGAAACACACACACACGATACCTACATGGAGATACTCAACCACTCTTGGCTTGGCTGGACTCACCTAAACCGGCTCTCAATATGGGCAACAGTTGGTGACCAATAAGAGGCATCCAAAAGGATAATCAGGGGCAACGACACAACACACTTCCTATCTGGGAATGTATATCACATGTGGGTGGATGGACGTGCATGTGCCCTTCTACTTCAGAACATCATGCCCTCTACCACTGGGTACCATTCTTAGCTTTACAGACCTGTAGGGGTCAAGGAATTGGAAAGGGGCCCCTTAGGGCCTGGGTGGCCCGAGGGATGGAGGGGAGAGAAAGACTGTCAGATGGAGAGGCTGGGTTGCATCAGGAGACCACATACTTGAAGTCACCCCAGTGGTGAGCTGAATAGCTCCCCATTCTTCCCATATAGAAACTCTTCCTGGGGCGCCGGGGTGGCTCAGTGGGTTGGGCGACTGCTTTCGGTTCAGGTCATGATCCTGGAGTCCCGGGATCGAGTCCCGCATCGGG
This sequence comes from Mirounga angustirostris, assembly GCF_029215605.1. Taxonomy (NCBI): domain Eukaryota; kingdom Metazoa; phylum Chordata; class Mammalia; order Carnivora; family Phocidae; genus Mirounga; species Mirounga angustirostris. The sequence goes on along the minus strand of NW_026991718.1, from coordinate 20,710,725 downwards.
CTCCCTGCTCGGCGGGGAGTCTGCTTCTCCCTCTGACCCTCCTCCCTCTCATGTGCTTGCTCTATCTCATTCTCTCTCTCAAATAAATAAATAAAATCTTTAAAAAAAAGAAACTCTTCCTTCACAGGTCTGTCTTCCTCTCCCCCTTTCTCTCCACCCATGGGTCTTCTGCTGGACTAGGAAAGGTGGCTTTGGGGCCTAGAGTTCCCTGTGCCCCTAGCCCAGTGCTATGGGCTCTAGCGGCCAGGGCTCATCTCTCTTTTGGGATCTCTCTGTTGGGCGTCACAGGCTCTCCTGAAAACCACAGACAAGGTCCTAGACATGGACACCGGCTCTCTGTGGGCCCCAGCCCAGGCCCAGAAGCCCTCAGCGGGCTCAGATTTCCTGCTGGCTGTGGAGACCCTGGCACGCAGCCTGTGCCCACAGGATCACCCCTTCTCCTTCAGCTTACGTAACGTGCAGCTACAGACCCAGCTCCTTGGACCTGCGTTTCCTGCTGACTACAGAGCCTCCTTCTCCACTCAGGCCCCATTGCGGGCATGCATTCCTAGGCGCTCACTGGCCCCACTGGGCCATAATGGAACAAACATCAGTGTTACTAGCATGCTACTGCGGAAACTGGACCATCTTCTGCCCTCAGACTATGGCCAAGGGCTGGGGGACTCCTTCTATGCCACTCCTGGGCTGGTCCTCTCCATCTCCATCAGGGCAGGTGGCCAGGCCTTCAACCAGGGAGAGGTCATCATGGACTTCGGGGACACAGCTAGCACTCCCCACTGTGTCTTCTGGGACCATGATCTCTTCCAGGGCAAGGGGGGTTGGTCAGATGAAGGGTGCCAAGTGCAAACCGCTCACGCCAGCCCCACCGCTCAGTGTATCTGTCAGCACCTCACTGCCTTCTCCATCCTCATGTCCCGAAATACTCTTCCAGAAAACCCCACCCTGGGGCTGCTGAGTCAGGTGGGCTTGGGGGCCTCCATCCTGGCACCGCTTGTGTGCCTGGGCATGTACAGGCTGGTGTGGAGAGCCGTGGTACAGAACAAAGTTGCCTACTTACGCCACATGGTCCTGCTCAACGTGGTGCTCTGCCTTTTGGCTGCGGACACCTGCTTCCTGGGAGCCCCACTGCTTCCTCCGGGACGCCAAAGCCCACTCTGCCTGGCTGCTGCCTTCCTCTGTCACTTCCTCTACTTGGCCACCTTTTTCTGGATGCTGGCTCAGGCCCTGATGTTGGCCCACCAGCTGCTCTTCGTCTTCAGTCAGCTGTCCAAGTGCCGAGTATTCTCCCTGATGGTGGTCCTTGGCTATATGTGCCCAATGGGGTTTGCAGGTGCTGCCCTGGGCCTCTACCTACCCCAAGGGCAATACCTGGGGGAGGGGGCATGCTGGTTGAATGGGAAGGGAGGGGCACGCTACACCTTCGTCGGGCCAGTGCTGGCTATTGTGGGCATGAACGGGCTGGTACTAGCCATGGCTGTGCTGAAGCTCCTGAGACCTTCGCTGTCAGAGGGGCCCCAGGTGGAGAAGCGCCATGCCCTTCTGGGGGTGACCAAAGCCCTGCTCGTTCTCACCCCGTCTTCGGCCTCACCTGGGGGCTGGGCCTGGCCACCCTGCTGGAGGAAGTCTCCATAGTTCCTCACTACATCTTCACGATTCTCAACACCACCCAGGTGGGTGACAGTGTGGTGGCTGTGTTTTTGCCCTTTTAGATGGTCTAAGTGACTGCCAGTCCCTTCTCAAGGAGGTATCATGGTGAGGCAGAAGAAATAGTCTCAGGAATTTTAGAAGACTTAGGTTTGGATCCCATTTCCTCCGCTGACTAGCTGGAGAACTTTGGACAAACCTCTGTGAGCTTTGGTTTTCTTATCCGTAAAATAGTATCTGGTTTTGCCAGAGAAGTCAGGGAATTGTCAGTACTCAAAACTTTGAGATCTATCCTTTGTAACCAAAGCAGTGAGAGAAGTACCTGAAACTGATTCTATGCACCAAATGATGCGAATATGCAGAAAACTCTAGATGGGAAGCCTCGGGACATGAATTAGACAGGAAGACAGAGGCTAAAGGAAAAGGAGAGGGAAAAGAGTTGACTTTGGTTGATTCCTTCCTCCTTGACTAACTTATCCCCATATCTCTCTTTTAGGGTGTCTTCATCTTACTGTTTGGTTGCCTCACAGACAAGAAGGTGAGTCTGCCCACCTAACCCGTCTGACTTGCGGTGCCCAGGCCAGGACTTGGGCTGGCATAACCAGGGCGTTACGTCTCCTGCAGATACGAGAGGCTTTACTCAAACGCTTCTGCCGCACCCAACCCTCCAACTCCACCATCGCCCTAGTGAGTTGCTGGCTTCGAATCCTCAGTTCTCGCGCTGAGAGCAGGTTAGAAGCAGCTGTTCCAAGCCTTCCTAAGAGGCACAGCTAGGAGCCGAGAGGAGGTTGGGATTGTCTTTTAGAATGAGCATGTTTCAGGTTCAAACTCCCCAACAATGGAGAAAAGAGCCCCGTCAGAGCAGTCGAGAGTCAGGTTCCTGGGCTCCTGATTCCAACCTGGGCTCCTGGGGACTCTCTTTGTCCCTGGTTTCTCCATTTGAAAGTCTGCCTCCAGTTACTATATGAAGGGAATAGGTAGGATCGGTAAGCATGGGAGTCAGCGTAGCCGAGAGCAGAGTTCCTAGGATTACTGTGGCCCCGGCAGGAGGGCAGGTGAGAACGTGAAGATGGGTACAACCTCATCAAAGGAGAGTTGATGATAATAATAATAATCACCCTGCAACTGGGCCTTTCTGTCCCTTCCTAGGCTACATATGAAACCTACATCCCGGGTGCCTGGGTGGCTCAGTTGGTTAAGTGACTGCCTTCGGCTCAGGTCATGATCCTGGAGTCCCTGGATCGAGTCCCGCATCGGGCTCCCTGCTCCGCAGGGAGTCTGCTTCTCCCTCTGACCCTCCCCCCACTCATGCTCCCTATCTCATTCTCCCTCAAATAAATAAATAAAAATCTTTAAAAGAAAGAAAGAAAGAAAGAAAGAAAGAAAGAAAGAAAGAAAGAAAGAAAGAAAGAAAGAAAGAAAGAAAGAAAGAAAGAAAGAAAGAAAGAAAGAAAGAAAGAAAGAAAGAAAGAAAGAAAGAAAGAAAGAAAGAAAGAAAGAAAGAAAGAAAGAAAGAAAGAAAGAAAGAAAGAAAGAAAGAAAGAAAGAAAGAAAGAAACCTACATCCCAGAACACAGCAAAGGAAGAAGTGAAGATGCCAGGTGGGAAACAAGCCTTCCTGGGAGCAGTGTGAATGGCACAGAATGAAGCCGAGCGTAGCAAAGGGCTTCCTGGCGCAGAAGGCTCTTCTTCTTGTAACTGTCCCAGCCCAAGGGTTGGAAAACAGACTTTTCCAGCATAGACATTTCTGGATGGGATGGGGAAGGTGGAGGCCTCAGAGAGTAGATGGCATGGCATCTTCTATTGCTTTCACAGAAAGCTGGAGGGAATTTTACTACCACCAACCCTTGATTCAGTTCACTCAGGAAATTCCTTTTTTGCACTGTCAAATATTTAATTATCCTGAAAAACCTTTGCTTGGAAAGAATTGCCATTGGTGGGCTTGGTATCCAGAGGGGAGGGCAGCCTTGCAAGTTCTCCTTCACCAGCCCAGAGCTGCAGGGCGAGCCCTTTTATGGGGAAGGCAGAAGCTTTGAGTGAACCACACGAGCTCATGTTGCTCCTCCTCCAAGGGAGTCAAGGGAATGTGCCTGAATCCACGAGGATGGGTCCTGGCCCAATGCTCTGAGCCCTTCTGCCCTCCCAGAGCTCAGCCATTGGCAAAGACAGGCTAATGTTTCCACTAGTCACGTTCCTTTCTCTTGCAGGTCACCTGTCCCCACTAAACTATTCAAGCAAAAATAGCATGAAAAACTAGTCAAAACTACCTAAGGAATAAGCCTGCCTCTGCTGTAAACATAATCAACAGATATTAAAGCTCAAAATGATTGCGATTAATCATTTTGCAAGTCTCAACCAGTTTTTGACTAATCAATAGTTCATGTTACAGATATATTTGATAAAAATTGTTTTATCTTTATTCAATGATTTCCTTTCTGATTATTTCTTCTCTATGGCTAGCAAGAAAAAGGATGGCTTAATAACAGGAACTCTGATCTTCCAAACATTAAAGGTGAAGGGCAGATTTTGGTTCTTTTCAAAGTTTAGGAAAAGGTGAAGCTAATAGGTCCCTTTCTTTAACTTTCACAACAATATCAATATAAATGTAAGTTTCATAGACGTATGCATGTATACACCAAGTCACTGATCTGAGCACCTTTGTAAGAATGCATTAACAACTTTATTTTTTTTTTAAGATTTTATTTATTTACTTATTTATTTGACAGAGAGAGACATAGCGAGAGAGGGAACACAAGCAGGGGGAGTGGGAGAGGGAGAAGCAGGCTTCCCGCTGAGCAAGGAGCCCAACGCGGGGCTCGATCCCAGGACGCTGGGATCATGACCTGAGCCGAAGGCAGACGCTTAACAACTGAGCCACCCAGGTGCCCCTGCATTAACAACTTTAAAGTACAGAAGAAGTTACCACAGACTGCCAAGGATTAAAGTGACAAGATGACAAACACTGGCATTTAAAAGTCACGGGCTCAGGGTGCCTGGGTGGTTCAGTCGGTTGAGCCTCGGTTTTCCGCTCGGGTCATGGTCTTGGTGTCATGGGATCCCCAGTGCCAGGCTCCACTCAGCATGGAGTCTGCCTGAGAATCTTTCCCCCTCCTTCTCCCTCCCCCTCTGCTCCTTCCCACCCCTGGCATGCACACGCTCTCCCTCTCTCCAAAATAATAAAATATTTTTTTAATTATATTTTTAAAAAGTGACAGGCTCAAGATAAGACTAGATATGGAGAAGAAATATTTAAGAAAAGTCTTGAGAGGAAACAAGGACATCTAGCTGAATTAACTCAAGGAATCCACAAGATGATGACAGGGTTCTGAAAATTTTTCAACTGGAGAAATGAAAAGAATCCTCATGAATGAGTCTTTGTTTGTTAAAAAATTCATGGCTATTTTTATAAAATGCAAAGGGAACATTTTCTGTTGAAATGCAAATGGATATGCTGTTGAAAACGTTTTTCTTACAAACATGGATCTGTGTGAATATTTTCATTGTATATAAACCAGTGCAAATATTTCTCTAAATGAATTCATTTTTTTCAAAGAGAAGATACCAACTCAGCAGGGCGTTTGCAACATTTCTATGCCTCAGACCTGTCTCAGCCCCTAAGGGAGGCGGGAGGCAGGGAGCCACTGAAACAGCCAGGCCTCTGCCTGCGAGTTTCCCTGGCAACAGAGTCCTGTCTCAATCGCCCTTGCACTTCATTAATATTTACAGTCTTCATTTTTTTAATTATAAAATTATTTTTTAATATTTCAACTAATACACATTCACTTTAAAAGCAGCAGAGACTTTCTGAGCATGCTTCTGTAGAAATCTATGTCTTCATTCTCTTTCTCAAATGATGGCACATACCGCATGCTCTGCGGCTAAAAACACACTTTAGAATTGATCAATGAAATGACATGAAGCCTTTGTTCATTTGACCCTCACATAAAAAAGGACTGAAAAGAAGGTTCTGGAGGTAAATATAAGAAAGTGAGGCTTAGCAGCAATTCCCTTTCTAAAAAGACAACTTAAAGAAGTAAGTAGAGGGTTCCCTGGGTGGCTCAATCGGTTGAGCGTCCGACTTGGTTTTGGCTCAGGTCATGATTGAGGTCTGCGTTGGGCTCCGCGCTCAGTGTGGAGTCTGCTTGAGATTCTCTCCCTTTCCCTCTGCCCCTGCCCCCCCCACCCGTGTGTGAGCTCTTTCTCTCTCAAATAAAATAAAATCTAAAAAAAAAAAATATTAAGTAGACAAGTGAGCAGACAAATGTACAAAAGATGTATATTCTAGGTGTTTATATCCTTAAAAAAGAGGCACTTGGTAAAACAAATCAGGACATATCTACCAAAGGAATGCTATATGGTCATTACAAATGATGATGTATCGGGGCGCCTGGGTGGCTCAGTTGGTTAAGTGTCTGCCTTTGGTTCAGGTCATGGTCCCGGCATCCTGGGATCGAGCCCCATGTCGGGCTCCCTGCTCAGCGGGGAGTCTGTTTCTCCCTCCCCGCTCCTCTGCTTGTGCTCTCTCTCTCACACTTGCTCTCTCTCAAGTAAATAAATAAAATCTAAAAAAAATGATGATGTATAGCTAAACCTACTGATATAGCTAAGTAAGACAAAAGGGTTCCAGAACAGCATTATACTAGCCAATTCTGGTCCATACCAAAATTGGGTCCATTTGTGTCCATACAGATATGTGTGCATTGAGAAGGAGAGACACCAAAATATTAACAGTGGGTATCTCTACTGGATTTTTCATTTTTTCTTACTCTATAAATATTATTTGAATTATTTTTTTACAATGAGCATGTATTTTTGTTAGAAAAAAGTGATTCTGAAAAAGTTCTTCTGAACATTTTGCATATTTAAAAATAGAAACTTGACAAGCAAGTAACACAAAGTATCCCCTGGAATTTAGATTTGTATGGAAGGGTGGACTACATTAGGGGTTCCTGAGAAAGCTTTGAACCACCTTTTTGGAGTTCTGTTTTGGGAATCAATTCTGTCTGATCACTGACAGTCGCTTAAGTGTGGAGGGGAAAGGGGCCCCTAGTTGAGTGCAGCCAGAAACATTGCCAACATATCCAAATGCTTTGTCTCTTTCACAATAATGCATTCCTTTTCAGAATAGAATTTTTACTCAGTATGTTTGTCATTCCACCCCCCACATTCTCCCATTTCCTCTCAATCAGTGATCCCTCTTCATTGAAAAAGATCAGAGTCCCAGATAAGCCACAGCGGACACAGACAGAGGACCTCTGAGTCACCCATTAAATCTCAAAGGAAGACTGGGAGACCTGCTGCTGCTTTTCACTCCTCAAGAGACACTGGAATTGAAGAGGCCTAGAGAAAATAAACATAAACGAGAAGGGATGGGGGAGAAGATAGGCTGAGAATTAGGATTCTTCTCTCTGGAAAGATGGATGTAAAGGGGGCAAGAATTTTTGTTTTGCTGGTTGCTGTAGCTTCAGTATCTAAAATATGCTTGACACATAACAGGCACTCAGTAAGTATTTACTGAACGAATGAACTATACAGACCACAGGAAGAACGTGGACTTTTACTCAGAATCAGAGCCCCCGAGAAGCAAACAGTTGGAGGGGGGCGCGGAGTGTGGAAGCACAGTTCTGAAGTTTGAATGAAAGATGAAGGCAAACGAAGGCCCCACTCCAAAATGGTTATTTAGTGGAATAGAGGGGGATAATTAAAGTATTATATGAAAAGAGAGGTACGTAAGTTGGGATCTTTAAGAATAGCATAACCAGGGTGTCTGGGTGGCTCAGTCGTTAAGCGTCTGCCTTTGGCTCAGGTCATGATCCCAAGGTCCTGGGATCGAGCCCCGCATCGGGCTCCCTGCTCCACGGGAAGCCTGCTTCTCCCTCTCCTACTCCCCCTGCTTGTGTTCCTGCTCTCACTATGTCTCTCTCTGTCAAATAAATAAATAAAATCTTTAAAATAAATAAATAAATAAATAAATAAATAAATAAATAAATAAAAAAGAATAGCATAACCAGTTTGAGATACCTGAGAACAAACAGCAATGTCTACTTTAGATGGAGGCACTTATAACCACGACAGCCAAGGGTGGTCTTTTGTAGCAGTGATGCTACTGAAAACAGCTCTGCTTTCTCTGACACGCAGAGAATGTTTTTAGAAATAGCATATAACTTACGTAAAGTTGGGTGAACCCATGACTCAACTGCAGAACTAGAACTTTAGCAACACCACTGAAGCCCTCTCCAACCCAATCCCCCTGCCTCCTGCCCAGGGGTGACCTCTGCTCTGAATGTTTTTGATACATCATTTAAAAATGTTTTTGTATGGTGAAACACATGAAATTTATCATTTTAACCATTTTAAGTGTACAGTTCAGTAGTGATAAGTACATACACAATATTGTTCAACCAAGCTCCAGAATTCATCTTTCAAAACTGAAACTCTGTACCTATTAACTCCCCATTCCCCTTACTCCAATCCCTGATAACCATCATTCTACTTTGTCTCTATGAATGTGACGATTTTGTATACCTTATACAATTAGAACTATACAGTATTCCTCCTTTTGTGACTGGTTTATTTCACTTAGCATGCTGTCCTCAACGTTCATCCATGCTGTAGGCTTTAAAGCTGCATAGTATCCTACTGTGTGTATACACACATTCAGCCACCAGTGGACATTTGGCTTGCTTTCCCCTATTGGCTATTGTGAATAATGCTGCTATGAATGTGGGTGTACAAATCTGAGACACTGCTTTCAATTCTTTTGGGTGTTTACCTAGACATAGAGTTGCTAGATCATGTAGTAATTCCATTTTTAATTTTTTGAGGAAGCGTCATGCTGTTTTCCACAGCGGCTGCACCATTTTATATTCCCACCAGCAGTGTACAAGGCCTCCGGTTTCTCCATGTGCTATTTTCTGTTTTGTTTTTGGTTTTGTTTTAATAGCAGACATCCTAATGGATGTGAGGTGCTATAACAATGTAGTTTTGATTTGCATTTCCCTAACGACTAGTGATGTTAAACATCTTTTCACATGCTTATTGGTCATCTTATAACTTTTTTTTTTTAAGATTTTATTTATTTATTTGAGAGAGAGAGAATGAGAGACAGAGAGCATGAGAGGGAGGAGGGTCAGAGGGAGAAGCAGACCCCCTGCTGAGCAGAGAGCCCGATGCGGGACTCGATCCCGGGACTCCAGGATCATGACCTGAGCCAAAGGCAGTCGCCCAACCGACTGAGCCACCCAGGAGCCCCTGTATAACTTTTTTAGAGAAATGTCTATTTAAATTCTTTGCCCATTTTTAAACTGGGTTGCTTCTTGTTTGTGGAGTTGTAAGAGTTCTTTAAATGTTCTGGATACTATCAGATATATGATTTGCAAATATTTTCTCCCATTGGTTGCCCTTTCACTATGTCCTCTGATGCACAGAAATCTTTTATTTTTATGAAGTCCAATCTATTTTGTTGTTGTCACCAGTGCTTTTGGTGTTATAACCAAGAAAGCATTGCCAAATCCAATGTCATGTAGCTTTTACCATTTTCTTCTAAGACGTTTATCATTTTAGCTCTTGTGTTTAGGTCTTTGACCCACTGTGAGTTAATTTTTATATATAGTGTAAGGGAAGGGTCCAACTTCATTCTTTTACCTGTGGCCCTTCCATTTTCCCAACACCATTTGCTGACAAGACTGTCCTTTCTCCATTAAATGGTCTTAGCACTCTTGCCAAAAATCATTGGACCACATAGTGAAGATTTATTTCTGGGTTTTAAAACAAACTATTATCTCCAAGAGGTTGTCCTTGGGTCAGTGATGGGGCTGAGCCCCACTGACCCCTCCAGCCGCACTTCCACTGACTATCTCTGCTGGGTTCTGTATCTGTTCACTGAAGAAGCTGAACGGGCAAGGGGAATCTCTTCTCTTGGGTGCGTAGGTCCCTGTGAGCAGAGGCCTTGAGTCGTCACGCCACAGCTGACAGCTGACAGGGATCGAGACCAGAGTATTCCTTCAGAAATGAGTTGCACAACTGAGAAGTCACTTGCTGATGCTAATACTCTTGTTGAAAGATGAAGAGATCATGATGATGCGACAGAATCTCTGACTGACCACACCACAGCTGTCAATGAGTAGAAGCAACAAAGCAGTATCCGGAAGAAATTCAAGAACTTAAGGAAGTGGCAGGACATTGGCCACAGTCCACATTAGTTACGGGAATCCAGCAAGAAAACAGACAAATCAGAGAAGTGCGACAAGAGAACAAAGAATTGTATACATCCCTGGAAGAACATCAGTCTGCCTTGGAACTTAGAATGAGCAAGTGTCAAGACCAAATGTTTAGACAATGGATAACTAAACATATGATCTGGTATACTAATGAAGTTAAAAGAGCAGCGCTCCAAGACTGACATGGTACATCACAACAGCTCCAAAGAATTCGTCCTTAATGCATCTAAACTGAAGAGGAGGCACTTGGAAACAAATCAGAATGAATTACAAGCACATGTTGGACAGAGACCTGAAATGGCAGCAGTAATGAGGAAAGCCATTGAAATGGATGAGCGACAGGGTTGCAAGGAACAGGAACGAGTATTCCAACTTGAAGAAGAAAACAAAGGCTTGAGAGAGATCCTTTAACTCGAGAACCATTTTTGAACCTTAGAAAAGATGAGGTGTCTGAAAGTTTATCTTTGTCAGCATTAGTGACCAATAGTGACCTGAGTCTGAAGGGCAGCTGAGGAGCCTATAAGTCTGTGAGCTTCTTACAAGGCTCCGGATGGTCACTGGGACTGGCCTCCTAAAGAGAATGAGTTAACAGAAAGATCAGTCTCAAGCTATCCTTTGCTTTATCTTTTTGTCTATAGTACGTACAGTGCGCTGTCAATGACATTTCTGAAATAGCAACAAAAAACTGCAATTAATGGTCATAGACTTTATTCCAAAATGTAATTGAAAAACAGAAACTTTCCTAATTGGTGAACAAACTAAAAGTTTTCTGAGTGACTGCTGATCCTATCAAAAGCTTCCAGCAGCGCTGTTAGCATTCTGGATGATATTTGGATAAACATGAATATTCCCAATACATGTTTGGGAATTCACAGAATTATCCAAATGTTATCATTTTGTTTTATATCCAAATTTTGAAATACACATTTTGCCATGGTTTTGTGAACAGCAGACTGTCATACTAAATTTTATACTTTCCATGTTTGGTAAGAGTTTAATAGCTTACAGGATGCCTGGGTGGATCAGTGGGCTAAGCATCCACCTTCAGCTCAGGTCATGATCCCAGGGTCCTGGGATGGAGCCCCGCATTGGGCTCCCTGCTTAGTGGGAAGCCAGATTCTCCCTCTTCTTCTGCCTGCCGCTCCCCTTGCTTGTACGCTCTCTGTCAAATAAATACATAAAATATTTAATAAATAAATAGCTTCTGTACTAGGAGACTTCAACTTTAAAGACTGCTCATCTAACTGCCCATTCATGTAAATTTTTGTCAAGGAAAATTTGGCTTGTAAGGCTGTAGGAATGTTTCATATGCACCATAAACAAGAGGTAATTTAATTTTAGCGGGTTTATCATAATTAAAATACTCAGCTAATAATTGTCCCTAAGTTGCTAAAGAAATGAAGTATCATTTCAAGAATGAAAGAAAGAACACTTAATTTCTAGGAAAGATCTTTTAAGAGACATATTACGACATTAAAATACTCCTTCGAAAGATTAAGTTTTGATTCTAAATCAGTAATGAAGATGAGATCTTTCTCTTCTCTGGTTGATCTTTAAGGATATTATGTAGCTCATTTAGCTAACAGAGTTGAAATGTTTGATATGGCAAGCTAGGTATGGTAATTTGGGAACTGGTAATTTTAATTTGGGAATTCCTCTGCCTCATAAACCCTTTTTTTTTTTTAATTATTGGGGGTGGGAACACCTGGGTGGCTCAGTCGGCAGTGCATATGACTCTTGATCTTAGGGTAGTGATTTTGAGCCCCACATTGGGTGTGGAGTTTACTTAAAAATAATCTTTAAAAATATGTATTAGGGGCACCTGGGTGGCTCAGTCAGTTAAGCGACTGCTTTCAGCTCAGGTCATGATCCTGGAGTGCTGGGATTGAGCCCCACATAGGGCTCCCTGCTCAGCAGGAGAGTCTGCTTCTCCCCCTCCCCTGCTCATGCTCTCTCTCGTTCACTCTCTCTCCTTCAAATAAATAAAATCTTTAAAAATAAATAAAAAAAAATAAAAATATGTATTAAAAAAGTATTCCTAAGAGATAAATTAAAATTTCAAAAACATTTTTTCCCTCCCTCCATCCCCCCTCCCTCCCTCCCTCCCTCCCTCCCTTCCTTCTTTCCTTCCTCATAATGTATTATTTATTTCAGGGGTACACGTCTGTGATTCATCAGTCTTATAAAATACCCAGTGATCATTACAACACATACCCTCCCCAATGTCCATCACCCAGTTACCCCATCCCCCTACCTACCTCCCCTCCAGCAATCCTGTTTGTTTCCTAACATTAAGAGTCTCATGGCTTGACTCCCTCTCTGATTTCATCTTGTTTCATTTCTTCCTGTCTTCTCCTATGATCCTCTGCCTTGTTTCTTAAATTCCACATATCAGTGAGCTCATATGATAATTGTCATTCTCTGATTCACTTATTTCATTTGGCATAATACCCTCCAATTCCATCCACATCGTTGCAAATGGCAAGATTTCTTTTTTTGATGGCTGAGTAATATTCCATTTTATATATACACCACATCTTCTTTAACCATTCATCTGTCAATGGACATCTAGGCTCTTTCCATAGTTTGGCTATTGTGGACATTGCTGCTATAAACACTGGAGTGCAGGTGCCGCTTTGGATCACTACATTTGTATCTTTGGGGTAAATTCCTAGTAGTGCAATTGCTGGGTCATAGGGTAGCTCTATTTTCAACTTTTTGAGGAACCTCCATACTTTTTCCAGAGTGGCTGCATCAGCTTGCATTCCCACCAACAGTGTAAGAGGGTTCTCCTTTCTCTCCATCCTCGCCAACATCTGTCATTTCCTGAGTGGTTAATTTTAGCCATTCCTGACAGGTGCGAGGTGGTATCTCGTTGTGGCTTTGATTTGGATTTCCCTGATGCCGAGTGATGTTGAGCACTTTTTCATGTGTCTGTTGGCCATTTGGATGTCTTCTGTGCAGAAATGTCTGTTCATGTCTTCTGCCCATTTCTTGATTGGATTATTTGTTCTTAGGGTGTTGAGTTTAATAAGTTCTTTATAGATTTTGGATACTAGCCCTTTATCTGATATGTCATTTGCAAATATCTTCTCCCATTCTGTCGGCTGTCTTTTGGTTTTGTCGACTATTTCCTTTGCTGTGCAAAAGCTTTTTATCTTGATGAAGTCCCAATAGTTCATTTTTGCCTTTGTTTCCCTTGCCTTTGGACACGTGTCTAGCAAGAAGTTGCTGTGGCTAAGGTCACAGAGGTTGCTGCCTGTGTTCTCCTCTAGGATTTTGATGGACTCCTGTCTCACATTGAGGTCTTTCATCCATTTTGAGTCTATTTTTGTGTGTGGTGTAAGGAAATGGTCCAGTTTCATTCTTCTGTATGTAGCTGTCCAATTTTCCCAACACCATTGGTTGAAGAGACTGTCTTTTTCCCATTGGACATTCTTTCCTGCTTTGTCGAAGATTAGTTGACTATAGAGTTGAGGGTCCATTTCTGGGCTCTGTATTCTGTTCCATTGATCTATGTGTCTGTTTTTGTGCCAGTACCATACTGTCTTGATGATTACAGCTTTGTAATAGAGCTTGAAGTCAGGCATTATGATGCCCCCAGCTTTGGTTTTCTTTATCAACATTCCTTTGGCTGTTCGGGGTCTTTTCGGGTTCCAAACAATTTTTAGGATTATTTGTTCCAGCTCTGTGAAAATAGTGGATGGTATTTTGATAGGGATTGCATTGAATATGTAGATTGCTCTAAGTAGCATAGACATTTTCACAATATTTGTTCTTCCAATCCATGAGCATGGAACGTTTTTCCTTTTCTTTGTGTCTTCTTCAATTCCTTTGATGAGTGTCCTATAGTTTTCTGAGTACAGATCCTTTGCCTCTTTGATTAGGTTTATTCCTAAGTATCTTATGGTTTTGGGTGCAATTGTAAATGGGATCGACTTCTTAATTTCTCTTTCTTCTGTCTCATTGTTAGTGTATAGAAATGCAACTGATTTCTGTGCATTGATTTTATATCCTGCCACTTTGCTGAATTCCAGTATGAGTTCTAGCAATTTTGGGGTGGAGTCTTTTCGGTTTTCCACATAGAGTATCATGTCATCTGCAAAGAGTGAGAGTTTGACTTCTTCGCTGATTCGGATGCCTTTTATTTCTCTTTGTTGTCTGATTGCTGAGGCTAGGACTTCTGGTATTATGTTGAACATCCGTGGTGAGAGTGGACATCCTTGCTGTGTTCCTGACCTTAGGGAGAAAGCTATCAGCTTTTCCCCTTTGAGAATATTTACTGTGGGCTTTTCATATAAGGCTTTTATGACACTGAGGTATGTTCCCTCTATCCCTACACTGTGAAGACTTTTAAACAAAAAAGATGCTCTACTTTGTCAAATGCTTTTTCTGTATCTATTAAGAGGATCATATGGTTCTTGTCCTTTCTTTTATTAATGTGATATAGCATGTTGATTGATTTGTGGATATTGAACCACCCTTGCAGCCAAGGAATAAATCACACTTGGTCATGATGAATAATCCTTTTAATGTACTGTTGGATCCTATTGGCTAGTATTTTGGTAAGAATTTTTGTATCCATGTTCATCAGGGATATTGGTCTGTAATTCTTTTTGGTGGGGTCTTTGTCTGGTTTTGGGATCAAGGAAATGCTGGCTTCATAGAAAGTGTTGAGAAGTTTTCCTTCCATTTTGATTTTTTTGAAACAGCTTCAGAAGAATAGGCGTTAATTTTTCTTTAAATGTTTGGAAGAGGGCACCTGGGTGGCTCAGTTGGTTAAAGGACTGCCTACAGCTCAGGTCATGATCCTAGAGTCCAAGGATTAAGTCTTGCATCGGGCTACCTGCTCAGCAGGGAGTCTGCTTCTGCCTCTGACCCTCCCCCGTCTCATGCTCTCTCTCTCTCTCTCATTCTCTCTCTCAAATAAATAAAATCTTAAAAAAAAAAAAAAAAGGTTTGAAAGAATTCCCCTGGGAAGTCATCCAGCCCTGGACTCTTGTTTCTTGGGAGATTTTTGATTACTGCTTCAATTTTCTTGCTAGTTATGGTCCGTTCAGGTTTTCTATTTCTTCCTGGCTCAATTTTGGTAGTTTATACGTCTCTAGGAATGCATCCATTTCTTCCAGATTGCCTAATTTGTTGGCATATAATCATAGTATGTTCTTTTTTTTTTTTTAAGATTTTATTTATTTATTTGACAGAGACACAACGAGAGAAGAAACACAAGCAGGGGGAGTGGGAGAGGCTTCCCACAGAGCAGGGAGCCCAATGCGGGGCTGGATCCCAGGACCCTGGGATCATGACCTGAGCTGAAGGCAGATGCTTAACGACTGAGCCACCCAGGTGCCCCTTATAATATGTTCTTATAATTGTTTGTATTTCTTTAGTGTTGGTTGTGATCTCTCCTCTTTCATTCATGATTTTATTTATTTGGGTCCTTTCTCTTTTCTTTTTGATAAGTCAGGCCAGGGGTTTATCAATCTTATTAATTCTTTCAAAGAACCAGATCCTAGTTACATTAGTCTGTTCTACTGTTCTTTTGGGTTCTATTTCATTGATTTCTGCTCTAATCTTCATTATTCCTCTTCTCCTGCTGGGTTTAGGCCTTATTTGCTGTTCTTTCTCCAGCTTCTTTAGGTTCACAGTTAGGTTATGTATTTGAGACCGTTCTGTTTCTTGAGAAAGGCTCATACTGCTATCTACTTCCCTCTTAGGACTGCCTTTGCTGCATCCCAAAGGTTTTGAACAGGTGTGTTTTCATTTTCATTTGTTTCCATTAAATTTTTTTTTATTCTTCTTTAATTTCCTGGTTGACCCATTCATTCTTTAGTAGGATGCTCTTTAGCCTCCAAATATTTGAGTTCTTTCCAACTTTCTTCTCGTGATTGAGTTCCAGTTTCAAAACATTGTTGTCTAAAAATACACGGGGAATGATCCCAATCTTTTGGTACCAGTTGAGACTTGATTTGTGATCCAGGATGTGATCTACTCTGGAGAATGTTCCACGTGCACTCGAGAAGAAGGTGCATTCTGTTGCTTTGGGATAGAATGTCCTGAATATATCTGTGAAGTCCATCTGGTCCAGTGTGTCATTCAAAGCCCTATTTCCTGTTGATCTTCTGCTTAGATGATCTGTCTATTGCAGTGAGTGGAGTGTTAAAGTCTCCTACTATTATTGTATTATTATTGATGTGTTTCTTTGATTTTGTTATTAATTGGCTTACATAATTGGCTGCTCCCATGTTAGGGGCATAAATATTTACAAGTGTTAGATCTTTTTGTTGGATAGACCTTTTAATTATGATATAGTGTCCTTCCTCATCTTTTATTACAGTCTTCGGTTTAAAATCTAAATTGTCTGATGTAAGGATTGTTACCCCAGCTTTCTTTTGATGTCCATTAGCATGATAGATGGTTTTCCACCCCCTCGCTTTAAATCTGGAGGTGTCTTTGGGTCTAAAATGAGTCTCTTGCAGACAGCATATCGATGGGTCTTGCTTTTTTATCCAATCTGATACCCAATCTGTATCTTTTGATTAGGGCATTTAGCCCATTTACATTCAGAGTAACTACTGAAAGATACATATTTAGTGCCAATGTATTGCCTGTAAAGTTACCGTTTCTGTATATTTCTCTGTTCCTTTCTGGTCTATGTTACTTTTGGGCTCTCTCTTCACTTAAAGGATCCCCTTTAATTATTTCTTGCAGGGCTGGTTTAGGGATCACAATTTTTTGTTTCTGTTTGTCCTGGAAGCTTTTTTCTCTCCTATTTTAAGCGACATCCTTGCTGGATAAAGTATTCTTGGCTGCATATTTTTCTCATTTAGCACCCTGAATATATCATGCCAGTCCTTTCTGGCCTGCCAGGTCTCTGTGGATAGGTCTGCTGTCAATCTAATGTTTCTACCCTTCTAGGTTACAGACTTCTTGTCCCAAGCTGCTTTCCGGTTTTTCTCTTTTTGTCTGAGATTTGCAAGTTTCACTATTATATGTCAGGGTGTTGACCTATTTTTATTGATTTTGAGGGGGGTTCTCTATGCCTCCCAGATTTTGATATCTGTTTCCTTCCCCAGATTAGGGAAGTTCTCCACTATAATTTGCTCCAATATACCTTCTGCCCTCTCTCTCATTCCTCTTCTTCTGGAATCCCAATTATTCTAATATTGTTTTGCTTTATGGTATCACTTATCTCTCAAATTCTCCTCTCCTGATCCAGTAGTTGTTTATCTCTCTTTTTCTCAGCTTTTTATTCTCCATCTTTTTGTCTTCTATATCACTAATTCTCTCTTCTGCCTTATTTTATCCTAGCAGTTAGAGCCTCCATTTTTTATTGCATCTCATTAATAGCCTTTTTGATTTCAACTTGGTTAGATTTTAATTCTTTTATTTCTCCAGAAAGGGATTCTCTAGTGTCTTCTATGCTTTTTTCAAGCCCAGCTAGTATCTTTATAATTGTTATTTTCAACTCTAGTTCCGACATCTTACTAATGTCCATATTGATTAGGTCCCTGGCAGTCAGTACTGCTTCTTGTTCTCTTTTTTGAGGTTAGTTTTCCCATCTTGTCATGCTGTCCAGAGTAGAACAGATGAATGAGAGAACAAAATATTAAAATGGCAACAACGACTTCAGAGAAATATACACTAAACAAATCAGAAGAGGCCTGAAACTGGGAGGGGGGGGCAGAAAATAATCAGACAGATGAGCAGAATAGAGCAATACACTAGATTCTGTGTATCTAGAAAACTAGATCCCAAAATTGTAAAGAAAGAAAAACTTGTATATGTACAAAAACAGAATTAAATACAATGAAGGGATAGAATGTAAATGTAAAAATGGAAATCAAAAGACAAGAAAAAAAGAAAAGAGAAAGAAAACAAGAACAGCAACAACAAAAGGAAGGGATATAAACAGGTGAACAGAACTGAGCAATACACTCTCCTGAGTGTATTTTGGTCAGTTTGTTAGAGGAACCTATATCTCAAAACTGTAAAGAAAGAAAAACATATATATTATTGAAAGGATATAATGTAACTGTAAAGATGAAAATTTAAAAAAGACTTTAACAAAACAAAACAAAAAAACCCAAAAACAAACAAAAAAAGGAAGAAGAAAAAAAAAAGAGAGAATATGATCAGGCGGGTGAATAGAACAGAGCCATACAGTAGCTTTTTGGGTGTATTTGGTCTTTAGAAGAAACTGCATCCCAAAATTTTAAGGAAAGAAAAACACATATATATGCAAAAATAAGATTAAATACAATGAAAGGATGGAATGTTTCTGTAAAAATGAAAATTGAAATAGATTTTTTAAATCTATTTCAGCTGGTTGAAAAAGGAGAGAAGAAAAAAATTTTAAAAAAATAAAGAAAATTTTAAAAATTTAAGTTGAATAAAGAATCGTAGGGAAAAAGCCGTGAATTCTATGTGCAGTGTTCCCCTAGCGCTGGAGTTCTGCGGTTCTCATTGATCGGTAAACTTGGTCTTGGCTGGCTGTTCTCGCTGATCTTCTGGGGGAGGGGCCTGTTGCCGTGGTTTCCAAATGTCTCTGCCGGAGGCAGAATTGCCCCGCCCTTGCCCGGTCTGGGCTAAGTAATCTGCTCGGGTTTGCTCTCCGGGGCTTTTGTTCCCTGCGAGCTTTCCGTACAGCTTTGGAGGCAGAGAGTGAAAATGGCAGCCTCCCAATCTCCGCCCCGGAGGAGCCGAGAACTCGGGGCCCCGCTCCTCAGTGAGCCCCCAGAGAAAAGCCATCAGTCACTCCCATCTCCCCCGTCTCCGGCTGCACCCCGTGCTCGCCTGGCCTGTGACCGCGCGTTTCTATCTCGGGCACCCGACCCCGTGTGGAGTCTCCAAACCCAGCAGATCCCTGCGGTGCACTCCCGCGCGGCTCCTCCCAGAGGAGGAAGGTGAGTCTCCCCGGATCTGCCGCTTGTTGGGTCCCTGCTGGAGGAGCAGGGGCCCGACTGTGCCGCGGATCACGGTTTATGGCGACCCCGAGCTGAGAGCCCGCGCCTGGGCTCCCTCTCTGCAGCCGGCTTCCCTGCTCCGATACCTGGGCGCTCTGCCTCACTCAGGCACCCCCGGTCTTTCTGTGACCCCGAGGGTCCTGAGACCACACTGTCCCGGAGCGTTCCACCCCCCGCTTAGCCACCAGAGTGACGTCCCTCGGCGGAGCAGACTTTTAAAAGTTCCGATTTTGTGCTCCGCGGCTCCATCACTTGCCAGAAGCGGCCGACGGAGGCCCCTCCCCCGCCATTTATCCTCCCGAATATCGCCTCGGATTCACTTCTCCGCACGTCCTACCTTCCAGAAAGTGGTCGCTTTTCTGTTCAGAGAGTTGTTGCTATTCTTTTCTTTGATCTCCTGTTGAGTTCGTAGGTGTTCAGAATGGTTTGATCCCTATGCAGCTGAATTCCTGGGACAAGATGAAATCCAGGTCTCCTACTCCTCCACCATCTTGGACTCCTCCCTACCCTGTAAAATTTTTCTTACAACCTCTCAAATGGGAGAGTGTGGAGGGGAGGAAATGTACTGATTTATAAGTATTTATTTTTTACAACATAACCAATATGTCAATTTTTAACAGCCACCAGAAATAGAAATGTACCTTAACATCAACTAAAATCTAAATTTTTCTTATTTTGTAATTATAGGATAAAAGGACAAAAGAAAAAGGAAAAAACAAACCCTACTATCTCCAGATCTTACCAGCTTTCCACTAATGTCCCTTTTTTGTTTCAGAGTCCAATCCAGGACAGTGTATTACATTTAGTTGTCATAGCTCCTTAGCTTCCTCTGGTCTGAGTTTCTCATGACCTTGATAGTTTTTCATGACCTTGATTTTTTCATGACCTTGATAGTTTTGAACATGGTCAAGTAGTTATTAGAATGTCCCTGGATTTGTGTTTGTCTTGTTTTCTCATGATCCAACTGGCTTATGGGCATCTGGAAAGAATACCACTGAAGTGAAGGGCCCCTGTTGTTACATCGTGCCAGGAAGTTATGTGTTATCCATACCACAGGACTGATGAAGTTAACCTGGGTCACTTGGTCAAACTAGTGTTTGCCAGGTTTCTCCACTGGAAGGTCGCCTTGTTTTCCCTTTTCATAGTCTATTTGCTGGAGTTGAGACACTAAGTCCAGCCCACACTCAAGTGAGGAGGGACATGCTCCACTTCCTGGGTCATGCAGTCTACATATATTATTTGGAATTCTTCTGTATGAAAGATTTCCCTTTTCTCTTCCCTTAAGTGTTTTAGAAAATATTTTTCTCGGGCGCCTGGGTGGCTCAGTTGGTTAAGCGACTGCCTTCGGCTCGGGTCATGATCCTGGAGTCCTGGGATCGAGTCCCGCCTCCGGCTCCCTGCTCGGCGGGGAGTCTGCTTCTCCCTCTGACCCTCCTCCTTCTCATGCTCTCTGTCTCTCATTGTCTCTCCTGCAAAAAAAAAAAAATCTAAAAAAAAAAAAAAATTTTTTTCTCTCATATGTAGACATCCTACAAATATACTTAGTTTTGCTTGTTTCTGAACCTTTCCTGTCAATGAACGTTTGTTATTACAATATTTCGCTATTAAAGAGCAATGGTGGGGCACCTGGGTGGCGCAGTCAGCTAAGCTGCCGATTCTTGGTCTCGGCTCAGGTCGTGATCTCAGGGTCATGAAATCAAGCCCTGTGTCTGGCTCACACTCAGCGCAGAGTCCACTTGAGTTTCTCCCTCTCTCTCTCAAATAGATAAATCTAAAAAAAAAAAAAAAAAAAGAGCCACAGTGCAATGAACACTCTCGTACATGTCTCCCCAGTACTTGTGTGCTGGGTCACAGACCGTGTCATTTTCAAATGTACCAGATAATGCCAGACTTTTCCAAAGTGGTTTTATCAATCTGTATTCTCGCCAGCAGTGTATAATAGTTCCTATTGGTCCACATCCTTAGCAACACATGGTATTCTGAGTCTCGTTCATTTCTCCTGGTGGGTATAAAATATTATCTCATTATGATCCTAATTTTTCTTTACTAATCAGCATCTTTTCATGTTTATTCTCCATTTCTACATTATTTTCTAAAAAATGCTTAATACCTTTTGCCCCCCCCTTTTTTATTATCTTCCTATTGATGTATAAATTCTTTATATATCCTGGATCCTTTGAAAGATACATCTACATCATACAGAAACACACAGATATATCTTTATGAGAGAGATACAGATCTCCTTTATAAGATGTATCTTTATTTTTGCCCCTTTTGTGGCTTGTCTTTCAACTCTATCAAAAGTTCTTATTTCAACATAAATCTATAGATCAATTCCTTTGATTAGAACTTTAAATATCTTAAGAAAGCTCCCTCTCTCCCTAACCTAAGGTCGTAGTGGTATTTTTCTTAAAGTATTTTTTCTAAAACTTTTATTTTTTTCTAAAATTTTAAGAAAGTTTTTTACCTTTCATATTTATCTAGAGTTGAATTTTGTGATATCTATGTAAATATGTTGGTTTTGAGTATTAATAGCTCCCATTATGTTGAAATTACCAATGAAATCATGGGGAAATGATGCTGGGAGTCTCAAATACCCTGTTAAGTGCTTAGTACTACTTCCTTATTTGCCCAATCTGTCCTGATTGCCAGTGACCTTCATAGATGTAAGCAACATCCACAGAAATAACAACTGAGAGGTCTGAGCTTCTTCAAAGCACTAGCATATACTTAGTGCATAATAAAAAGTTTTTATTTTGTTGATCAAAATTTTAAAACTTCTCAGGGTGCCTGGGTGGCTCAGTCGTTAAGCGTCTGCCTTCAGCTCAGGTCATGATCCCAGGGTCCTGGGATCGAGCCCCACATCGGGCTCCCTGCTCGGCGGGAAGCCTCCTTCTCCCTCTCCCACTCCCCCTGCTTGTGTCCCTCTCTAGCTGTGTCTCTGTCAAATAAATAAAAAATAAGATCTTAAAAAAAAATTTTTTTTTAATTTCTTTTCACTTCACTTAAATCCTGGCAAACAGAGACATCTCCAAACAGTGAAATAAATTTATTTCCATGGAACAATGAGGGAAAAAGGTGTTATTCTAAAGTAGGACCCTCTTTATATTCCTAGCAGCCTCACAGTTGACTAAGATGGTGAGAAGTTACAAATGAGTAAAGGCAAATCTCCCCCCATGCCAAGAAAACGACCCTTTACCTCCAGTAAAAAAACAAGGCAAACCGTTCAATACTTTCTCACTTTATTAAGGTTAATGGGGTACTTATACATCTAAACATTTACTGTAAGTTGTCAGGAACATTTAAACTCTGAATTGTCTTTCCATAATTAAGTTTCTTTAGGCACATCGGTTTGTATTTTATAGAAAACACTTGGTCTTTAGGTCACAAACAGGAAAGAGTGTAATTTGCAAATGTTATAAAGATGACTCCAAATCTCAGCTAACCTCTTTCCCAAATTGCAACTCTTAGTATTTAATGAAAACAGAAACCAAAAACAATTGCTTAAACATTATAACTGTGTGATTCTGGTGACTAAGAAATCCCTGAAAGAGCAGTAAGCCACGATTTCTGGAAAGCTCAGAGCACTAGCAAGGTTTCATTGCGAAGTATTTGACAGAAGGCCACGGGTCGTGTTTTCCTAAGAGGAGCTAGGAACTAAGGATGTCATTTAGTAATGCATTGGAATGGCATTGCCTAGTGCGAGTGTTGCACAGAAACTCCAGGTCACCTCTTCATTATCTATTATTTTGGATAAGCTTCCACAATCATAGCATGGCCCTGTAAGGGGGGGAAAAATGCGTTCAATTAGAGCAATGGAAAGTGAAGTATCCAGCCAGTCCCAAGGCAAAAGAGAACAATGGGAAAAGTACAGGCTACAGAGTTTGATCCCGGCTTCCCCTTTCAAACACCGTGCAATCTTATGCATGTATGGGAAAGTGTTGCTCCTAGCATCTCCTGGATAGAGATCACGCTAAATATCCTACAACACAGGGCGCCTGGCTGGCTCAGTCGGCTGAGTGTCCGACCCTTGATTTCAGCTCAGGTCATGATCTCAGGGTGGAGAGATGGAGCCCCATGTCGGGCTCCACACTTGGTAGGGTCTCTGCTTCTCTCTCTCTCTCTCTGCCCCTCTCCCTGCTTGCGCTGGCTCTCTAAAAATAAACCAGTAAATTTAAAAACAACAACAAAAAATACCATCCTACAACACAGACTACAACCCCCTCACCATAAAGAATTATCTGGCCCAAAATGTTAACAGAGCCAAAGCTGAGAAACCCTAGTCTAGATCCAAAACGCCGGGTTCCTTCTTTAATCTCCTAGTCGTGTTTGTATCAGGCATTTGGCTCTTGATGAAACAATGCCAAGTTCAATCTACTTTCTAAGGTACATTTCTTCTAGAACAAAGGTACTGGGTGGTATTCTTCACAAAAGCATCCAGGGTTGTGTTATACTCTGTGTCCTAGATGAACTATCAGGGAACACACACTCAAAACCACAGGACACTAACCCTCATGGACCACCACTTAACTCCCTCAGTTAAGCCTGGCACAGAAAGATGGGAGGGAGGGCTCCAGTCCTGACTATGGTCTTCTGTGGCTGAAGTTACAGACTGAAAAATGCTTTTCATCATGAAGTCCGAAATGCTCCAACCCACAAATAACTGATCTCTTTATTTCTTCAAAGCTTCTGAGGCAAGCCATAAATAAAGGTTTTTAAGTGTAAGATGTTTAAACTCTTATTTATTCATCTTGACTAGCAACAGAAAGTTTCTATAATCTGGAAGAAAACCAAATCTGTTTCCATCAGGGTTAGGGAAAAAAAAAAAAAAGATTATAATTAGCCCTCCTTCTGGATTTTATCCCCAGAGTGAAATGGCCGAGGCTGGTAGTACGCTCTGTCTGTAGGGCAAGCAAGGCCAACAAAAAAAATCCACAGAATACAAATTTCCCCCAAATAAATAGCATTACGTCATCCAGAAGTAAATAAATTCTCCAATTAACGTATAGTTCAGTTTTCAAGAAAGATAATTTACTTCTTGGAGAGATTTTATAGATAAGGTCTCACGGTGACTAGATAAATGAGTAAATTTTATTATTAAAGAGGAAAATATCTCAAAATGTTAATAATGATAGTGTCTGCTGAGGGGATTATAGGTGACTCTAATTCTTCTCTATATACTTTTTGTACTTTCTATGATGATGTATTCCTTTTAAAAATAAAAAATATAGGGGCACCTAGGTGGCTCAGTTGGTTAAGCAGCTGCCTTCGGCTCAGGTCATGATCCCAGGGTCCTGGGATCGAGCCCCACATCGGGCTCCCTGCTCAGCAGGGAGCCTGTTTCTCCCTCTCCCTCTGCCTGCCTCTCTGCCTACTTGTTCTCTCTCTCTCAGTCAAATAAATAAAATCTTTAAAAAAATAAAAAATATAGGGGCACCTGGGTGGCTTAGTCGGTTAAGCACCCAACTCGTGATTTTGGCTCAGGGCATGATCTCACGGTCATGAGATCGAGCCCCATGTCAGGCTCAGCTCCACACTGGGCGCAGAGTCTGCTTCCGATTCTCTCTCCCTCTGCTCCTCCACCCCCCCCCCCCCCGCTCTCTCTCTCTCAAATAAATAAAATCTTAAATAAATAATATAAACATTATTTTAGGAATAGAAGTAGCTTGGGTTTAAAAACCATCTTCTTTCCAAAATATTACCAGAATTAAGTTGTACTCTCTTCCCCTCAAAATAGGCTGCTTTTTTTCTAGTTGTCTGTCATCAGAAATATTGCTCTAAGGATGTTGCAAAGTTAACTTAATGAAACATGCTCGGATGAGCTTGTTTTGTTTCCAAGAAAATGACCTTCCAGAAGCACCTATGAAGCGGCTGCGCCGTACCTGCCCACCGGCAGCACAGGCAGCCACTAAGCCGTACTGGCCTCCCTCCTTCCGCAATCTGTTGGCAGCCGCCATGACCAACCGGCAGCCAGTAGCTCCAAACGGGTGTCCCAGGGACAGCGATCCACCCCAGTTGTTGAACTTCTCCAGGGGAGGTGACCCAACCTGGCTCCCACAAAACAGACACAAATATAATTATGAGTTAACTTCACAATCAGGCCAGGCTCTTACCAACAGGAAGTAACAGAGACTAAGAACATGACTAACTTAAGACCCATCACATATTAATAAGGAAAAAAATTCTAGGTCAATTCTGAAAGCCATGGACCATTTATTTTTCCTCTAACACCAGAACTGGAAGAAAAAAAGACAGCCTAGAATTTTACTTTCATTTTTTCTAAAGATTTCCAAGAACTATTTTTCAACTAAGAAATAAGTATATTTAATGAAATAGAAAATTCTTCATAAGGAGCAGCAGCTTTCCCCTTCATATTTTTATTAGCAGCCAACTAAACAAATACTGTAGTGCTTTGGAAATTCAAACATACTTTTAATCAAACACTTACCTTGGTTTTTCTACCCATGTAGTTTTGTGCAAACCAATCAGAATCCATGGCTTTAAAATTAGCCAAAATCTGACCCTACAAGGGAAAGGACCTTGTTATTAATGTCCCCTGCCATTAAAGTTGAGCAAA
Source organism: Mirounga angustirostris (assembly GCF_029215605.1). Lineage (NCBI taxonomy): Eukaryota > Metazoa > Chordata > Mammalia > Carnivora > Phocidae > Mirounga > Mirounga angustirostris. Next base: position 20,685,319 of record NW_026991718.1, on the reverse strand, counting down.
CTTTAAATCAGTTTTTAGTAAAATTTTCCTAAAGAAACATTTTGCTACTTTTCAAGGGCCTCTAAGAGATCGCCTCAAACCGTACCACTGGATTCCTTCCCCTTACGCCTCTTCCAACAGTGTAGGTCAGTACTTCAAATATAAAGCTCTCCTCCTGTTTTGCTCACATCATGAGCCACACCTGGATCTCCCACACAAACACAGACTACACTTTTTATGGTTACAATCCTTTGATATGTATCTTTCAAGTGACTTACTGAGAATGCTTCATGAAATTCAAAAGCATCAATATCACTCATTGTTAATCCTGCCTTTTCCAGAACTTTTGGAGTAGCATATGTTGGTCTAAAAAGAAAAAATAAGTAATATGTTAAGGATTTAATTTTTAATGTAAGAACTCCTTATTCCCCAAGCTGAGTTTTATGTAAGGTATTATAATGTCCTCCACTCATTCACTGGTTCTACTGTACAAATAGTAAGTGGGGGGGATATAACTGTGAACTAAACAGACAGAGCCTCGGCCCTTACAAAGTCTATGTTCTAGAGTCAGAGATAGAGTTAATAAACAAACTATGGAAGAGAAGGATAAACAATGTGAAGAACCAGAAAAACACAGTGCAAAGGGCAGAGCATAGGGAAGAGCATGGCTAGTTGGAAGGACATGATGGAGGCCAGTGCAGGGAGAGCCACTAAGCCGTACTGGCCTCCCTCCAGTAGGAGGGGGAGGGGGGTACAATCTAAGTATTAGGAGGCTTTTATAAAAGGCTATTACAAAGACTGTGTAGCAACAGGAAGAAATGCTTATGACATCTTAATGAAAAAAAGAATACAAGACTATATATATGTAAGTAGAACTGTAAAAGAAAAAATAAAGAATCCAAAACTAAAATGATACACCAACATAAAGGATTATTTTTAAGAATCCAACACACACACACACCAAAAAAAGAAGGAAAAAAAAAAAAAAAGAATCCAACATACGAAACAATTATGAACTCAGAACTCAATGTACTTTATTTTCTTTTATTTAAATTTTGTTAGTTAACATAGAGTGCAATATTGGTTTCTGGAGTAGAATTTAGTGTTTCATCACTTACATACAACCCCTGGTGCTCATCACAACAAGCGCCCTCATTAACCCCCATCGCCCATCTAGCCCATCCCCTACCCACCTCCCTCCAGCAACCCTCAGTTTGTTCTCTATCAGAACTTAAGGGGCGCCTGGGTGGCTCAGTCGTTAGCGTCTGCCAGGATCGAGCCCCTGGGATCCTGGGATCGAGCCCCACATCAGGCTCCCTGCTCAGTGGGAAGCCTGCTTCTCCCTCTCCCACTCCCCCTGCTTGTGTTCCCTCTCTCGCTGTCTCTCTCTCTGCCAAATAAATAAATAAAATCTTTAAAAAAAAAAAACAAAACTTAATGTACTTTAAAATCTATATAATAAAGGTGGGTAATCAAGTACTTTTGACTATAGCCCAAGGATATACACTGCTACCTACCCAAGTAAAAGTTGATCTTTTGGATCCTGAGACACATAGACAAAATCCCTAGGTGAAAAACAGAGGGGTTAGCTCTAGTAATAAAACAAAGAAACTGAGGCAATTTATTTGAACATATACCTTACCGCAAATATGCCTTCGGCTTATAACCCATGGCCAGAGCCTTCTCCTCTGCCATAATCAGCATTGCAGATGCACCATCAGTCTGAAATGTTAAGCAGAACAATAATGGTAAATTCTTCAGCTTTTCTGGAAGTCTCTGTACAACCATCTTCTATGTAGTGTTCCTGAATTTCCCAACTAATTACACTTATACAGAGACTTTATAAATGTTTTTTCATTTTATTCATCATTAATTCACAATTCAAACATACACTGACCCATCTTTCAAGAAGAGGGTAGAAGAACCTGTTCAAAAGAACCACAATTATCAAAATGGACAAAGAGAATAGGTAACTTTAGCTAAATATGTATTCATAATACACTTAAGCCAAAAGATTTTTGCTTTTGGAACGGAATATAAGAAACTTTATGAATTAAAACAATCTCTCATTTACTTACTTATTTTTACATTTTTATGGACTATTTCTGAGCTGCCTCCTGCCTGTGGAAGGAAACACAGGCTTCGAGGTGATATGGAAGAAGAAAGAGGTAGGCAGCTGAGAACATCAGAACCATGGTCTTCCCTCCTTGGACACACCCCATATGGTTTTTCCCAACTGACGATCAAGAAGTTCAGAGATAAAGAGCTACCACTGAAAAAAAGCCCTACCATGACTTCAAAAGAAATAGCTCAAAAAAAAAAAATCCAAAATTCACTACGTGAGAGTTTGTAATATCAAAACAATTTCTACCACATTCTATAATATTTTTGTAACTTAGTAACCCTGAAGAGACTAAGGAGCTACCACCAACAGAGGGGCCATTAAGCTTGGAAACAGAGAGAACTACACACAATAAATGGTGTAGGGACATTACGTTAATATGATGCGCCACTGTGCCAAAGCTGCAATGAATGTGGTGCGTGAACATATGTCCCGAAACCCATGTATCTGTGATGTGCTGCCTCTGATGATTTGTTTCTGACTTTCAGTGAATAAACCCGCACCTTTAGCACACCCCAGAAGTAGTCAAGGGCACTGAGATCCGGCAAGAGTAGAGCTCACCCCATATGGCCCTATCATGCAGTCTGGTTTTGGAAATGATTATCTAACAAGCCCTTCAGCACTCAGGCTTACTGGGGTGGTGCACCATCCTGCTGGAACCACCCCAGGCACCCTTCCCCTAGCCCAAGAGTGGGCATTAAGTAGTCATTTAACAAAGTCAAATATGTCAACATGTGCCCATGTTTCCAGACTTCGTGTCCAGGTAGGGAAGATATACTGTAAAAGAAACACTGGGCAGCTGGATTACATCTAAAGACTGTATGTACCCCAAGGCGGTAGGAGAAGAGAAACCACATCCTATGAGCAGAAACAGAATCCACAGGGATGTTTAATTAAGGAGGAGCCAAAACAAACAAGAAAGGATATGAAGCTATATGCTGGTAAGCAAAACAACAACGACGACAAAGAATGAGGGTAGATATATGTATTCCATATGTTTATAGGAAAATGCTTATAGAAACTGCTTACAGGAAAATAACTTGGGAGCCAGTAGAAAGCATCATTTTCTTTCTTTTTTTTTTAAAAGATTTAGTTGAGAGTGAGCACACACATGTGTGTGAGCACAGGGGAGAGGGGGTAGAGGGAGAGGAAGAGAGAGAATCTCAAGCAGACTCTGTGATGAGCACAGAGCCTGACGCAGGACTCGATCCCATGACCAAGATCAGGACCTGAGCTGAAACCAAGAGTCGGGTGCTTAACCAACTGAGCCACCTAGGCACCCCGAGAGCATCACTTTCTAACAATCAGAGCTAGAAGAGGTACCTCATCCCTCTCTCTGCCTACTTCGCAGGTCTTATACAACTCCTCAAATTCATATCCTATGTTCTAGCCAAGCTTTTCCCAAAAGAAACCCTTGCTCTCACACCTCCTTGCCATTCCCTTTGCCTAGAATGCATTTAATGAATTCTGGAATTGGCTTGTACACTCCCTTCAAGATTTGCTGCTCAAATGCCACCTCCTCTGAGGAGCCCCTCGGGCCCCTCCCGTGTGTGTGTCTGCTGTCAGCCTGCTCACAGCCACCACTGTACCTTCTCGCTGCCTTCCGATCACTGGCCTTTCTAACCCTACTGCCTGGCTAACCAGAGTCTTCTGGCTGGTTTAATGCCTGAATGGTGGCTGGATCAGGGGACTGCAAGGGCCTAAAAACTAGGATTCTAGTTTTTTTTAATGATTCCATTTTAATATTTTTTATAACGAGTAACTGTATTTTTATGCCTCTATTCATGACACATGCAAACAGATCAACTTCAGGTTTTTCTACTGAGAGTCCAGAACTGTGAAAGGCACGAGTAAACACACAGAGCACACGCGGTTACCAGGAAAGAAGAATTTGCAGCTGTCACCGTGCCATAGGGCTTGATGAATGCAGGTCTTAGCTTGGCCATCTGCTCCAGAGAGGAAGGACGAATGCCATTATCTTTGGTAACTGTATCTTTTCCTATAAAAACATGAGTTTTTAACTCTAAGGAACTCTGAGTTTTATGTATCTTCGCTACAGAAGTATGTTCTAAAAACTGTGACAAGTGAAATGTAAGCCACACCTATTTACTAAAAGGAAAGTCTGTTACAGTCATCAAGATATTATCAAATTTAAAACTATACTTTTTTTTTTCTTTTAGATTTTATTCTTTTTAAGTAATCTCTACGCCCAACAGGGGGCTCGAACCTACAGCCCCGAGATTAAGAGTCACATGCTCTCCCAACTGAGCCAGCCAGGCGCCCCTACACTCTACTCTTAAGACATCTGGGAAATAATCTAAATGGTCTAAAAAAAGGACACCCTACTTCCTTAAGATATTCATTCACATTTGGCTATTCTACACAGAAATCATATGAATGAAGAGTTTTTAAAACAGGCATATACATAAGAACTAAAATACAGCAGGGAGACCTAAAAGCAGACTCAGAAAAACTTCTTTTTGAAATGTTGACCTACTGTTACAACATAAATTGAAACTTGAGTCCACGTTTAAGAGTGACTGTTCTGGAAACAGAACCAATGTACTTATTGAAAAGTCACTTGGGGCTTTTGGAGTTTTAGAAGCAACTCAGAACTCCCTAACAAGTGGCACGAAGCATTCTCCTTTACAATGTTGAGCAAACCATTTTACCTGGTACTTTGAAGGGTACAACATCAGAAAGGAGGCCTTCATCCTGTGCCTTCTTGGCCAGGCTATGCGAACGCAGCGCATACTCATCCTGGTCCAGTCGAGAAACAGCGAAGGCAGCGGCCAGCCGGTCTGCAGAGTGGCCCATGGTCTCACTGGTGGAGAACTCAGCCACTGCAGGGAGCTGGGAAAGGAGCCATGTAGGATTAGGTATGCTGTCAACAGGTGTTATACCACACCTTGGGTTATCTGGGAAAGTTAATCAACACCAAGATGGGAGAAGCTTTCTGTGAGCAGGGCATCTTCAAGGAGGGCTCACAATTTCAAATTTTCTAGCCACAATCTTTTTTTTTTTTTCATCTTGAGCAGAAAATTACCCCTTCCTTGTAATTAACAGAATCTACAACTGCTAGAGCAAACTCACCCCATGCTGTCTTAACTAATTCTAAATCTCTGCAGTGGGATGCTTTGGAAAAACACAGGTCTTATATAATATAAGAGTTCACAATCTTACCTCAGGTGATAGGAAATTCAATCTGAATTTCGAGATTAAAGAAAGTCGCTGACCCAGAGTCTTGGCCTTATTGAGCTCAAGCATCATTTTCCTCATTTTCCTTGAATGACGAATAGGGACGTCAGACATTAACTCTACACCACCTGCCACGACCACATCACACTGCCCAGAAGCGATCAAGCCAATACCTACGGGACACAGGTGACACGGACACGAACATCTTCTGCAGAAATTAACAGACCACTGGTAATTTAAGCTTCTTCATTAAAAAACTATATCACAGTTATCAGCATTATATAACATCTGTAATTAAGCTTTTCATCTTTTCTCTTTTTTTAAAAAGATTTTATTCATTTTAGAGAGAGAGAGCAAGCACAAGCAGGGGGAGAAGGGGCGGGAGAGAGAGAGAGAATCTCCAGCAGACTCCCCACTGAGCACAGAGCCTGTCGTGGGGCTCGATCCCACAACCCGAAGATCAGGACCTGAGCCCTGCTTCTCATCTTTTCAAAGGGATTAAGATAATTTTTTTGAATGAGTAAAACTATATTCAATGCACTAGAGAAACACAAGTTTCATTCAGGTCATATGGACACGAGCTTCTGGAAATATCCATTGGACCAACTCTCAAAACAAGTCATATTCAAAAAAAAAAAAAACAACAAATCATATTCTATACTAGAACATTCTGAAGATTTTATAAACTCCCAGCTTCAGTTTTCAGAAAAAAACGTTTCCCCTACAATGGGAATTTCTGCTATAAGCTTGAGAAAGTCTGCCTTTTGAAGATGGAAGGCAGCCCCCCCTTCATCTTTACGGCCATTGGCAAGTACTCTGTTGCTCTATCTAGAAGTCGTCACATGCTTCATAGAATAGTGAATGCCCCCAATCACTGCTTTTGGCATCATTCTCTGCCACTCATGAGGTAGGCTGCCCAAGCTGGCCTTCATGTTATTAAGAGAGCACACGATCATGACCTCTTTCAGGTTTCCTGAATTTTCACAATAAGAACCGATGCTACAAAATGTCCCACAGTTTTGCTAAGGTCTGTTAGGGACATTTATAACTAATTATAAAAATGCTACAGGTGTGGGGAGAAAGTAGAAGAAAGAGTTGTATTACAGCAGTGATTTATCACTAGGGCCACAATCTTCATGGGGCAGTATCACATTAGAATCACCTAACTTTAAAACCTAGGAGGTTATAAATTATTCATGCCTCAAATTCAGAAGCACCCTCCTAGAGACAAACTTTTCTAGCGGATAATCCCTGCCGTGGCCAGCCACATTACTGATGGAGAAACTATATGAATGGCTGTGTCCCTCAGGTACGGAGAGAAACAAAAGGGTTGAGAACTACTGTCAAAAATGTTAAATGTGACCTTATTTTTTAAGAGAGACACAAATTTAGAGATCTTTGCCAATCATTTACTTCCATTAAGAGTACTTTTTTATGGGACACCTGGGTGGTGCAGTCACTTAGGTGTCCGATTCTTGGGTTTCAGCTCAGGTCATGATCTCCGGCTCTTGCGATCAGGCCCGGCGTCAGGCTCTGTGCTCAGCGTGCAGTCTACTTGAGACTCACCCTCTCACTCTGCCCCTACCCACCACGTGCTCTCTAAAATAAATAAATCAATCTTAAAAAACAATCGAGAATTAACATGTACCTTCTGTTGTCAAGTAAACATACCTGTGGTCATGGCTTGGTTGGCAGAGATGCAGGCCATGGTGACAGTGTGAGCAGGAGTCCTGTCAGAGAAGCCAGCTCCGAGGGCAGCCTTCAGGAAGTACATGAAACGAAATGGTCACTTGTGAAGGAAGTACTACCTGGAAATGATGCTTTGAGCACCACTTCTCTGTGGTGAATCAGGAAACCGTATGAAGTTAATATTCTAGAGTAATATTTAGAATAAAATTAAGTCCATCACAGAAACGGCTTACTCATTTTTCATCTAGCCATTAACTGACAGAACACTCTGCAAAATTCTTGACAGCCAGTGTCTAGTATGGTAAACAGGCTACAACACCCTTCTATGTCACCTAATTTCTTAGCCAAGCTTCACTCCAAGCCTTCAAGGATATCAATATATAATTTGATTTTAAGTTTTCAAATAAAGTAAATCGGTTAAATACAGTTGATGGAGGAATGATGAAACATATCGTGGAGTAGGATCCTCATGATCTCTGTTCCTACAGTCGAAAGGCTTAGTGGCAAAGCACAGGTCATCAAACCAGAGAGTGATTTCTTTTTTTTTTTTTAAGATTTATTTATTTATTTGAGAGAGCGAGAATGAGAGAGAGAGAGAGAGAGTACATGAGAGGGGGGAGGGTTAGAGGGAGAAGCAGGCTCCCTGCCGAGCAGGGAGCCCGATGCGGGACTCGATCCAGGGACTCCAGGATCATGACCTGAGCTGAAGGCAGTCGCTTAACCAACTGAGCCACCCAGGCGCCCAGAGAGTGATTTCTAAAGAACTGGCCACTCATAAGCAGAATTCCCAAGCAGGTCCCTCCCTGCTCTCCGCTCATTCCTCTCACTGCCGGCTGGTCTCTCTTCATGATTGCCTCATACTTTACCCCGCACACGGCAGAGCCAACACAAAGGCAAACTGGCAAACTTGCCAATACACAGGAGTTCAAGTTGATGAAGAAACTGTGCAGAAGTGCCTAGGCCCCAAGCGAGCCTCTGACAAGTAAGGGTGAGATCAGGTGAACAACTGGAAAAAGAGAAAACTGTCCAGGATAATGACCTAACAGGTGCTTCAGAAGAGAGTGATTTGATGGGTCTTGACAAGAACTGAGGGGCTCCATTAACCTTGCAAAATGGCCTCCAGCATAATGGCACAGTAAGAGTCATACATAAAATGAAGACATCAATTACTTCATTGTACTATATTTTTTTTAAGATATTTATTTATTTGAGAGAGAGAGAGCACAAGTAGGCAGGGTGGCAGGCAGATGGAGAGGGAAAAGCAGGCTTCCCACTGAGCAGGGAGCCGGATGCGGGGCTCGATCCCAGGACCTTGGGATCATGACCTGAGCCGAAGGCAGCTGCTTAACTGACTGAGCCACCCAGGCGCCCCTTCATTGTACTATTAATTAGGGAAATTATGCTGCTAAAAAAAAAAAAAAATCAATGTCTGATTCCATTTTTGCATATGTAAAGAATTAATGCATAGATACGATAATAAAATATTTTTATAATATTAAAGTTACACTTTAAAAATAATGCTCTCACTGTTCCCCCCACCAACCACCACCACCACTATTTACCATGAGATTCGGGTTCCCATTAGAGGAATTCTTTTTTAGTGACCCTTTTCTGAAATTATTTAACTATCCTCAGAATACAAGATCTCCTGTAATTTGATAAAATAAACATGTTTTTAAAGTCTAGATTAAGGAGGCTCCGTATTTCTTTTTTTTAAAAAAAGATTTTTTATTTATTTGAGAGAGAGATGGAGAGAGTACACGCAGGGGAAGGGGCAGAGGGAGAGGGAGAAGCAGGCTTCCCGAAGAGCAGGGGGTCTGATATAGGCTCGAACCCAGGACCCTGAGATCATGACCTGGGCCGAAGTCAAACGCTTAACGAACTGAGGCACCCAGGCGCCCTAGGCTCCTTGTTTCTTCACTGGTTTTTACTATTATACTTACACGCCCTCTATACCATCATCTGTAGAAAGAAAAGTGTGTCATAGTAGTGTATACGCAACATAACCTTATTCTGGTCTCTCTAGGTAGGCTCGATACTAAGTGCTCCACCTACTTTGCCGGAAACTACACTCTGGCAATGGCATGTCAGCCGCTCAATGTAGACCAAATTCAAAAGGGAACAAAGCAGCAAATCTCCAGGGGGCAGAGGAGGAGAATGCACCAGTGGGGCAAGTGGAAAGGGCACTGAGGTCGTTATGGCCTAATCCTCACAAGGTCCTTTCTAGCATGTGTTACACCCTTGGCCCCAGCTGGCTCTAAGGACTGAAAGAGCCTTAAATAGAAGTGGTTTCTGGTGAACCTTGTCCACCTGCTTCTATTTAAAGCTTGAACAGCTCTCAAGGTCAGCCTAGGCTCTGGATAGTACACTAAGGAAAAAGGAGGGAGATGCCTCTTCGTTAAGTAGGAGAGCAGGGAAATAAACAGAGGTCTTTCAGTAAAGTTAGGTTCATGGGAACTCGGCATCAGAACCTTTAGGATTTCCTTGAACATTATTAATACAGACAACAGGTCCTTAAAAAGTTCTCTAGCAGGGGCGCCTGGGTTGCTCAGTCGTTAAGCACCGGCCTTTGGCTCGGGTCATGATCCCAGGGTCCTGGGATTGAGCCCCGCATCGGGCTCCCTGCTCGGCGGGAAGCCTGCTTCTCCCACTCCCACTGCTTGTGTTCCCTCTCTCGCTGTGTCTGTCAAATAAATAAATAAAATCTTAAAAAAAAAAAAATTTCTCTAGCTGGTAGTCACATTAGCTTTTAGGTTACAATACAACTATAGAGAGACCTCTTCATAACATCGCCTTTCCCTGTAGCCACTACAAAGATCATCCAGACCGCAATGCAATTGGTATTAGTATAGGGCAGGGAGAGGGAAGCTACCTACCACTGGTCAATTAATAGCTGAGATATGCATACAGATATAACATTTCCAGACAAAATTTAGGGAAAAACATTATGGCTTTAAGTATTAGGATAGAATAGAAATACTGAGAAAATTGAATCACTCGGTATTTTTTTTTTTTAAGATTTATTTATTTATTTATTTACTTGTTTCAGAGAGAGAGCGAGCACAAGCAGGGGGAGCAGGAGCGGGAAAAGCAGGCTCCCCGCTAAGCAGGGAGCCCGATGTGGGACTCGATCCCAGGACTCCAGGATCATGACCTGAGCCAAAGGCAGATGCTTAACAGACTGAGCCACCCAGGCACCCCTCGGTATTTACTTTTTAAGTGCTCTTATAAAAGCCTTTTTTTTTCTTTCAAAATATGAAAGTTGAAAATGTATTGTGAATAGCTTGGTGCAGTCATAAAATTGTCATATTCAACACAGTTAGAAATGTGAAAGCCCAAGAAAAACCAAAAAAATCAGGACGGGGAGAAAAAAACCCTTTCTGTTCTTAATTCTTTCCCGCCTCCCTAACATTATACAGTTGATTCTGTGGGCTTAAGGAATGCCAGGCCTTCAGAAATGTTAACATTTACTGGCAGGTAAAAATGTGGGGCAGAACCACTACTTTCAATCCTGCTCATTTTCCCTCCTCCTGACAGTGATGGAAATCGTTGCCCCTACTATATTGAACACGGTAATATGGCAGGCACAAAACTAGCAATAAAGAAAATGCTTAGCACACTGAAATGTGCGTTGGAGTCAACTTTATCCAAATAATCACTTTCAAATTGAAACAAAGCCCAGAAGATGTGTTTGGACTATTCACTATGAAATGCCTGTATGATACGTCACGGAAATTTCAAGGTCTATTATTATCTTGGTTGCCACCAATAAACAGTACCGGGAGCTATGCCAACTAGGGTGAAAGTAAACTCCTGTGAAATCGTTTAAAAAAAACACCACTCGATGTGTCATCTAGTCAATGAGAATAAATGAATAAGCAAGGCTACCTCCAACAAAAACCATGTTAGGAAATCAGTAAAAAAACACCACTCGATGTGTCATCTAGTCAATGAGAATAAATATAAGCAAGGCTCCCTCCAACAAAAACCATGTTAGGAAATCAGTTCTTTGCACAATGTTGAAATTTTAAGTTAATTAGTAGCCACGATAACATTACTGAAAGTCACATTAGCCGTACTTTGCCATAATCTCTATTATCCTGAGAGAGAACAAATGAACATATATCCCAAAGCAGCTCAAATAATCGACTTGATTTATAGTATAAATATATACTAGTGTATGTCATTTGATTTGTAACTTTAAATATTAAATAACATTCATTATTCAAATTGTAAAATCACGTCTGAAGTCAAATATAGCTTTAATGAGGGGCGCCTGGGTGGCTCAGTCAGTTAAGGGTCTGCCTTCGGCTCAGGTCATGATCCCAGGGTCCTGGGATCGAGCCCCACTTTGGGCTCCCTGCTCAGCAAAGAGTCTGCTTCTTCCTCTCCCTCCCCCCCCAATAAATCAATCAATCAAATATTTAAAATATATAATATATAGCTTTAATGAATTTTACTAATTTTATAGAGCAATTCTGTTGACTGAAATCCAAGTTGATTCTCTTGTCAATCTCTTTGAACAACAACAACAAACTTTGAAAGAGTTTGTTTTACTCACCTCTCTAGCCACATTGCTAGTCTTCACTTCCTGTATCACCGTGCCAAAGATGATATAATCAACAACATCCTTCGGGACACTGGTCCGATGCAGCAAACCCCTGAGAGCAGAAGTCCAAAGCAAAAACACATTGCACACACCAAGACATGCCATAGGTCACCAGATAAAACACTGTACTCCTTTTAAAAGGTTAACTTTGAATTTAAAAGAGCAGAGACTGTATCTTTTCCTTAATCCAACAAGCATGTGGCACCTTATCAAAGAAGAAATGAATAATAAGTGATTTAAAAAGTCAACGTTTAGGGGCACCACGGTGGCTCAGTCGGTTGCAAGTCCACTCTTCATTCTGGCTCAGGTCCTGATCTCAGGGTCGTGAAATCGAGCTTCGGGCTCTGTGATCACCGTGGAGTCGAGTCTGCTTAGGATTCTTTCTCTCCCTCTGCTTCTGCCCCTACCCTTGCTCATGCACACGTGCACTCTCGTTCTCAAAATAAATAAAATCTTTTTAAAAATAAATAAATAAAAAGTCGACATCTGATGTTCAACTGGTAATGAGAAGTTAAACAGGAAGAATCAAAAATAATTTGGAAAAAGATACATAAACAAAGTAATGTTAGTAGGAACCTAAGTTTCAATCCAAAGAGAAAAGAGAGAGAGAAAATCAAAGAGTTGAAGTAAAATACCAGGTATATTAAATTTAAATTTGGAATATCAATATAAACACGATTTATGCGTGTGTGCGTGTGTGTGTGTGTGGCGTACACACTTGTCTAGCTCTGCCCACCAACAGAAACTAGAAGCAATAACACTCCAGTCTCCAGTAAGAATAGAATGAGCACATCTTGAACTCAGACCTGGTGGGTTGTTTTTTTTTTGGTGCAAAATGGTTTTATTAAAGCATGGGGACAGTGCCCGTGGGCAGAAAGTAGCGGCTGCCCCAGCAGGATGGCTGATTATTTACGTGGGAGTTGGGGGAGGTAAGGAAAAAGGGAGGTTTCAAAAGAACTTTCATATGCTAAAGAGGACCTAACAAGGTATCAGAGGCCTTGCCTTGTCAAAAGTTGTTTCCTCTCTAGCAAGGCATTAACATTAAGCTAGTTGGGAGATTCCTGGAAGAAGGTCACACATGTCCCACCCAGGACTGGGGCGGGTAGGGGGAGTTTGCAGGGTGTCAGCTTATGCTTTGTCTTCAGCAAGCCTTCTGCTCCCTCATCATTTCCCCCCTGAACAATTTGGACTCTTAAATCGTTAAGGTTGTTGAAGGTGCGAGGTCTCTTCTGTAACTTCTTCCTCCTGAATAGGGGCATAGAGATGTTCCTACCTATGGGTCAATATTGGTCAGCTGGGGAACATACAGGGGAGTTATGGAAGGGGAGGCAGCTGAATCCAACGCGGGCAACATACATGAACCTCCTTGAGTAGAAGGTATCATCTGTCAGCTAGAAGTTCAGGCAGCGAAAGAGCGTTGGCACTAGGCAGGGAGACACCGGAAAAAGACAACAAAGGTTAATAATGAGAAAAAGAAGCCTGATAAAAAGGCCCACTGATAGTTGACCATAATTTTCCTCCAGTGCAGGAGTTTAAAGCAATCACTAAAGGAAAGGGAGATCATTTAAAACACCAATTTGAGTATTCATTTTAGTTAGAAACCCAGAAATATTTGTGGTAATCTGGAATGTATACACAGCATTCTGTTTTTATGATAGCACAAGTTCTAACTTGTGCAACAGTTAAAACATCTAATGCTATTCTATTTTGTAAAACTGCTTCACACATTTGTATTACTTTAGTATTTAATAGAGAAATGCTATTTTCAGTTCAGACTTGGTTTCTAAATGCTATTTCCCATTAAAGGAATCACCTATTTATTTATTTAGATTTTATTTTTAAGTAATCTCTCCACCCAACATGGGTCTCAAACTAACAACCTCAAGATCAGGAGTCACATCTTCTACCAACTGAGGCAGCCAGGCACCCCAGGAAACAGTTTTTTTTTAAAAATGACTGAGGCCAGATCTAAGGCAAGGCAAGTACAAAGTGAACCTCACTGGTTTTTTTTTTGTCCCAAAAATAAGACAAGACTCAAAGACTAATGGGATAGATATCAAAAACAGGAACATACACATTTGTCAAAACTCATCAAACTACACACTTAAATCTGTGCATTTTATTATATGCAAGTTATACCTCAGAAAATAATATTATACTAAAAAACAAAAGGGACATAACAACTTGGGGGTGCCTGGTTGGCTCAGTTGGCAGATAATGTGACTCTTGATATCAGGGTCCTGAGTTTGAACCCCACAATGGGTGCAGAGCTCACTTAAAAAGAAAACTTGAAGTAGCTCCCACAGATAAAATGTGTGAGCTTCAAAAACAATAATGACTAAGCTTAGCTATAATACAATAAGTAAAATGGGGCACTTGATTGGCTCTGTTGGTGGAGCATGCAACTCTTGATCTCGGGGTTGTGAGTTTGAGACCCATGCTTGTAGAAATTACTTAAAAATAAAATCTTAAAAAACACACAAAAATTCACGTCTTCATCACTAAGAAAGAAAAGAAAAGAAAAGAAGAGAAAAAAGAAAAGGCTGCTCTTTATAGAAAAATACCAGCCAGGGGTACCTGGTTGGCTCAGTTGGTTGAGCATCTGCCTTTGGCTCAGGTCATGATCTCAGGATCCTGGGATTGAGAACCATGTCAGGTTCCCTGCTCAGCGGGGAGTCTGCTTCCCCCTTTCCCTCTGTCCCTCCCCCTGCTCGCTCACTCTCTCTCTCAAATAAATAAATAAAATCTTTAAAAAAAATACTAGCCAACAAATATAGGAGTTAACGGAGTTAACAGGAGGAGTTAACAGAATTAGAAAAATCACAAAGTTGTAACTTCTAATGTAATAACTGACCCAGGCAAAAACATCAATGAATGCTAAAACCACTTGGAGAAAGACTGTTGGGGAACATGGTGCTACCATATCACTTTACAGATTATTTATTAATTGCAAAAGAAAAAAAATGTACATTTATAACCAAAAGACCTGGCAGTCTGACCACCATGACTGAGTGGTTAGATTTAGCATCATATATCATGTGCCTCCTGACATGACAGAATACCATGTGCTTTACCCATAAAGCATTCTTACCAAAATATATTTAACCTGAATCTAATCAAGCCTCTAGAACTAATTTCCAGTTTACAGGAAATTCAAAAGGGAAGTTAAATATCACCAAGAAGAAATATCCAGAATACGGGACATTCTATGGGACAGGTGGCCTAGAGTTTTCAATAAGTCATTGTCAGGTGGGGTGGGGAAGAGTGGGGTGGGGGAGAAAGAAAACATTCTAAATCAAAGAGACTCAAGAGTCGTATCCATTTGTAATGTGAACCTCGACTGGGTCCTGATGGGGGGGAAAAACTACTGAAAGAAAAGACACTCTTGGAACAATTATGGGGGATTTGACTATGAACTGAACATCAGAAGTAATGGAATCATCATTATTGTCTTAGCCACAGTAATGACATCCCAGATAGCAGAGAAGATCCTTATTCTTTTTTTTTTTTTTTTTTTTAGATTTATTTATTTATTTGACAGAGACACAGCAAGAGAGGGAACACAAGCAGGGGGAGTGGGAGAGGGAGAAGCAGGCTTCCCGCCGAGCAGGAAGCCCGATGCGGGGCTCGATCCCAGGACCCTGGGACCATGACCTGAGCTGAAGGCAGACACTTAATGACTGAGCCCCCAGGTGCCCCAAGAAGATCCTTATTCTTAGGAAATAAACCACTGAAATATTTCAGGCTGAAGTTTCAAGATGTCTGCAACTTACTGTCAAATGCTTCAAACCACACAGATACAACAAATACGGCAAAATGGTTAACGATTAAATCTCAGTAGGAGGTATTTAGGTTTTCACTGTATTATTCTTTCAATTTTATTGTACATTTGACAAGTTTTTAAAACAAAAAGTTGTGGGAAAACTTGCAAAGCACCAGTCTGGGATCATAATCAGAAATGGCGCCAATATCAGAAATAGGAAAACAAGCTGGCTTCAGGGAAAAGATAATTTTTATTTATTTTTTTGAATAAGCTCCATACCCAATATGGGGCTTGAACTCACAACCCTGATATCAAAAGTTGCATGTTCCAGCCAGGAGCCCTGATAATTTTTATTTTTGATATGCTATACTTGAAATGTCTAAGAAAAGAGGTCAAATGCGGAGATTTGGGAGTCCTCCACATAAAAAATTAAATATTAAGTAGATGAGATTTTTTTTTAAGGAAAAGCATGCGTACAAAGAAATGCAATGCTGTAAGAATTAAAATTTGCCAAATACTTTTGAGAAAGAGGAAGAGATTCAATTTTTTAAAAAGTAGAGAAGAGTCATTCAGAAAAGGGAAGGAAAATCATAAAGGCATAATATGAAGAAATCAAAGGAAGACAGGGTCAAGTACAGCTGACAGGTCAATGCTAGAGAACACAAAGGGACCCATGCCAGTAAAAGATTCGTGCATTTAGTGACCACAAAGCCGTTTTGAAGAGAAGTTTCCAAAGTACGGTTACCGAAGAAATGCAGGTATGGAAGTAATTATTATGAGATTAAGGAGATGGTTAGTAAGAAAAGAGAAGCAATTGCTGCTTTCATTCATTCTTAAAGTCTGGCAGGAAGAGAAGAAAAAGAACCAGATGAGCAGAAAGGTCAAATGAAAGGTTTTTTTCAAACTAAAAAAGACCTGTGGCTGGCTGAAGAGACAGAGGCAAGGCATCAATAAAAAATGAGATAATGCTTTATATGCTATTCCCACCGCAGAAACAGCCACATATTGTATGACTCTCCTCAAATTACTCATCCATCTCAATCTCATGTAACCACATGTAATTTTATATTCTTACTTGCTTTACACATGAATCTTCAGGTCTCATTCAAGGCTTCTTTCTAGATAAATATTAACTGTCTAAAAGAATCATCAGATATATATATTGTATTTACTCTGATCATACTGGCTAGCTAGGTACAGCATTCCTTTTTTTTTTTAAACATTTATGTATTTGACAGAGAGAGAGACACACACAGTGAGAGAGGGAACACAGCAGGGGGAGCGGGAGAGGGAGAAGCAGGCTTCCCGCCGAGCAGGGAGCCCGATGTGGGGCTCGATCCCAGGACCCTGGGACCATGACCTGAGCCGAAGGCAGACGCTTAACGACTGAGCCACCCAGGTGCCCCAAGTACAGCATTCCTTAAAGAACACTGTCATGCCAAAAGAACATGTCAAGCCCGCAAAATAAACATTTCTGACACCTACCAGCTGCTTGAATTTGTACTGCACATATGGCCGAAAGGAAGCATAAATAAATCTTGAAAAGGCCAGTAAGTATTTGTTTCTCACCACACAAAAGTTAATATATCCTAGATATGGAAATTCTATGAAACACGTTGTTTCACATGTAAAAAGTAGAGAAAGTGCTTTTAATGAACTAAGAACTAAAATAAAACCGCATTTACTTACGAAAGTGCTGCTCTAGCCAAATCATGTGGCATCAGGTCCTTATACCTGAGGAAAGAAAATAAACAACTTGAACTAAAAGCCTAGAAGTTTAATAAAAACTGTTTTCGTTCTATTTGAAATCCGTAGAGATAACATCTAACACACGCTGCTGCAAAATGCACTTCAATTTTGCTATCAAAGGCAGTCCGTCATTTCAAATGAATCAACGGTGTGATTACTATTTGTCATCCTTAACAATCTGGCAAGCCTTAACTCCTACTGAGCTGGCTAAGAATCTAAGAAAGATGTGGCCCAGTATCTCACTGTTCAGCACGATATATGTTACATACTCTTTAAAACTAAACTCCACCTTTTAGGTTCTCTTTAATTTTTAAAATATATTATTTATTTTGTAATGCCCAAAGGGACATACAGGATGTATTAGGACTTTTTAAGGAACTTTCTGAAGTAATTTGAGATTTACGACAGAATTGGAAAGATGGAACCAGACCTCCTGAATACCCTCTGCCTGGCTTCCCCTAATGCTAATATCTTATGGCACTATGATGTACCAGTCAACACTAAGAAATCAGCACTGGCACAATTCTATTCACTAAGCTGCTAACTTTATCTGGGTCTCACCAGTTTTTCTACAAATTCCCTCTTAGTGGTCTGTTCCAAGACCAAATCCATGCATTTAGTGGCCATGCCTCTGCTTCCTCCAATCTGTGACAGTTTCTTAGCCTTTTCTTGTCTTCTGTGACCTTGACACTTGAAGACTAACGTCATGGATTTGGGGGAAGAATACCACAGAGGTAAAGTGCCCTTCTCATTGCTTCATATCAGAATGTACATGATAGCAACATGACTTATTACTAGTGATGTTACATTGAGCACTTGGTTAAAGCTGTCTGCCAGTTTTCTCCACTATCTTTCCCTTTCTGTACTCAAGTAGTCACTAGTCCTGCCCTCACTCAAGGGGAGGAGAATTAAGCTCCACTTCTTAGTGGAAGGAATAACAAAGGATTTGTGGACATATGTTAAAAGCATCACAGTAATTAATAAATATTTGGGGGGAGAGAGTTTTGAGGCTACACAAATATCTTGTTTCTCAACATTTCTCAACCACTCATTTTAGCATTCATTCGTAGATCTTGCTTGCAGCAATTACTACCATGGTGTTCTAACGGTGATTTATTTATTTTCCTCATTTCTTCTACATTTATTAGCTGAAATTCTTTGGCAAAGACGATGTGTCCGTTCTCTCTCGTATCTATTCAATCATTTATTTATATCAGATTGGACTCATACAAATATTTATTCTTTGGGTTATGATGTAACCCTCTGTAACCACCACTTACAGCATTACTTCTATAAGAAAATGCTCTCTAGATTCTACACCAGATGTTTAAAAAAGAACATTTACTGTTTGTGTGTGTGTGTGTACATGTGTATGCATGTCTCTTCTACAATGGCATTATACACTGCTCTGCACCATGCTCTTTACACTTAACACATCTTCAAGATCTTTCTATATTGGTACATAATGACAGGCCTCACTATTTTTAGCAGATGCCTAACATTCCCCAGTGCATTTTTAAGTTAGTGACTGCTTGTTAAAAATGCAAACATCAAAACAACCTGAACGGAACAGAACTATTGTTTCATTTAGTTTGAACCTAGTTACCAAAGTCCATTATCAGCTTTTGGACAGACTGGGCCTCACTTGGGAACAGAAAAGGAGAAGAGAAGTCTAAGGAGAACAGCAGTTTGGTTCTGGGAAATTTTTGTATGCATCTAGGATCATCTGGTTGCATTTACTTGGGGTTGTGCCATGCTGGGATTTGGGCCAGCCTATCAACCACAATTCTGATCATTTCCAGGAAGCCAAAGCAATGAATTAAAGGCCCTGGTAAATACCGAGGGACCCATAGACTCAGGATTCAAACTTCTGAAGAAGCACAGAAACAATGTCCGTATCTCCAGACACAGAAAGCATATCTCTGCTGGAACCAAGGTATCTAGACGCACACTAGGTTTTCAAAATAGGGCTGGTTCAATCTGAAACTACACTAGGCTTGTTCATGAGAAAGGATGAAAAACAAATTTTGCCATATTATTTTACCACCGGCTTGACTTATTCTATATTAATTTCATAAAAATGCTATCCATACATTAGTCCACTAACAATAGTATTACCTACTGGGTTACATTTACAAAGACCACCTTTCTTTTTTTTGAGACACACAGAGAGAGAAAGAGAGAGAGAGAGAGAGAGAGAGGGAGCGAGCATGCACGCATGCCCAAGCGGGGAGGAGGGTCAGAGACAGGGAGAAGCAGACTCTCTGCCGAGCAGGGAGCCCAATGCGGGGCTCGATCCCAGGACCCTGAGATCATGAACTGAGCCAAAGGCAGACGCTTAACCACCTGAGCCACCCAAGCGCCCCTACAAAGACCACTTTTGAAAGTGTCTTAAAAGAAGAAGTAAATAAAGTACGTGGGGTGATAGATGTGTTAATTAATCCAATTGTAGTAATTATTTCACAATGTATATGTATATTAAATCATCATGGTTATAAAAACTAAAAAATCATGTTGTACAACCTAAATATATACAATTTTTATTTGCCAATCATACCTGAATAAAGCCGGGGAAAAAAGGAAAAAAACAAGAGCCAATCATTTCATACTTACGAAGTGCCTGACTGCAAAAACGGAATGCGAACACCATCCACCACCACGATATTCCTTATGTTAGGTTTCGCTAAGGTTTTCTTTGATTTGGTCTGGGCGGCTTTAAGATAAAGTTCAAAGAACTGTTAATTCAAATATATGAAGTCAGATGACTTTTTACATTTTTAAAGACAGACATTCTAAGCAGAATTACCTCATTCAACGCCAAGAAGCATTTGCCATTTACCAAACCACTTCAATTAAAAAACAAACAAAAATGCTAAGAAATGGACTAGCATTTACAAGTTTCCAAACAATATTTAAGGTAAATACAGAGATTATACTTAATGATGAGGGTGTTCATGCTATCAAGAAAACGGTTTCTTTTTATCAAATGTTTGACAATCTATCACATTGAAAACAAACAATATGATACACGTCTGTCCTTAGTATTAGAAGTCAAAGGGCACCTGGCTGGCTCGGTCAGCAGAGCATGCGAATCTTGATCTCTGGGTTGTAACTTCGAGCCCCAGGTTGGGTGTAGAGAATACTTAAAAAAATAAAAATCTGGGGCACCTGGGTGGCTCCGTCAATTAAGCGTCTGCCTTCAGCTCAGGTCATGATCCCAGGAGCCCCACATCCTGCTCCCTGCTCAGCGGGGAGCCTGCTTCTCCCTCTCCCTCTGCTGCTCCCCCTGCTTGTGCATGTGCGCTCACTCTCTCTCAAGCACACGCTCTCTCTCACTCTAAGAGATAAAATCTTTAAAAAATAAATTAAAATCTCAAAAAAAGAAGAAATCCCAATAGCTGGTATATGCTCTTCACAAAGCTTAGTATTCTTGCCTTTTTATGTAGAAACAAAGGCCATCTGGTTGGTGACTCTTGCTATTCTGCAAAAACCTAGAATGCTTCCTGATTCTGTTTGGCTCAATTTGCCTACTTTCTAACATGAAAAGAGCAACCTTTGTGCCAGTATAGGACTGGCACAAAAATAGACTCAGATCAATGGAACAGAATAGAGAGCTCAGAAATAAACCCACGCTTATATGGTCAATTAATCTATGACAACAGAGGCAAGAATATACAACGGGGAAAAACAGTCTCTTCAACAAATGGTGCTGGGAAAACTGGACAGTTACATGTAAAAGAATGAAACTGGACCACTTTCTTCCAGCATACACAAAAATAAACTCAAAATGGGTTGTAAGATCTAAATGTGAGACCTGAAACCATAAAGCTCCTAGAAGATAGCACAGGCAGTCACTTCTCTAACATTAGCTATACCAGTATCTTTCTAGATATGCCTCCCGAGGCAAGGGAAACAAAAGCAAAAAGATATGCCTCCCGAGGCAAGGGAAACAAAAGCAAAAATAAACTAATGGGGCTACATCAAAATAAAAAGCTTTCACACAGCAAAGGAAACCATCAACAAAACGACAAGGCAGAGGCTTGGCTTTAGCTCAGGTCATGATCTTGGGGTCGTGAGATTGAGCCCAACGTCAGGCTCCTCCCGTTCAGTGTGGAGTCTGCTTCAGATTCTCTCTCTCCCTCTCCCTTTGCCCCTTCCCTCTATTTGCACTCTCTCTCAAAAAAAAAAAAAAATGCAAAATATATAAAGAACTTATACAACTCAACACCAAAAAAACCCCCAAATAATCTGATTAAAAATGGGCAGAGAACCTGAACAGACATTTTTCCAAAGAAGACATACAAATGGCCAACAGACACATGAAGAGATGCTTAACACCATTAATCAACAGGCAAATGCAAATCAAAACTACAATGTGATTTCACCTTATACCTATAATGGCTAAAATCAAAAAGATAAGAAATAGTAAGTATTGACAAGGATGTGGAGAAAAAGGAGCCTTTATGCACTGTTGGGGGAAATGCAAATTGGTGCAGCCACTGTGGAAGACAGTATGGAGGTTCCTCAAAAAATTAAAAACAGAAAATACCATAACCGGGGTGCCTGGGTGGCTCAGTCGTTAAGCGTCTGCCTTTGGCTCAGGTCATGATCCCAGGGTCCTGGGATCAAGTCCCACATCGGGCTCCCGGCTCGCCAGGAGGCTTGCTTCTCCCTCTCCCACTCCCCCTGCTTGTGTTCCTGCTCTCGCGATCTCTCTCTCTGTCAAATAAATAAATAAAATCTTAAAAAAAAAAGAAAATACCATAATGATCTAGTAATTCCACTACTGGATATTTACCCAAAGAATATGAAAACACTAATTCAAATAGATAACATGCACCCCTATGTTTATTGTAGCAGTATTTACAATAGCCAAGATATGGAAGCAACCCAAGTGCCCACCCATAGATGACTGGAGAAGATGTGTATACACACACATACACACACGCATGCACACACACACACAATGGAGTATAAAAAAAAAATGAGATCTTGGCATCTGCAACATGGATGAACCTAGAGGGTATAATGCTAAGTGAAATAAGTCAGAGAAAGACAAATACCATGTGATTTCACTCATATGTGGAATTTAAGAAACAAAACAAATGAACAACGAAAAAAAGACAAGAAAACCCAAACTCTTAAATAAAGAGAACAAACTAGTGGTTGCCAGAGAGATGTGGGGCGGGGTGAAACAGATGAAGTGTTAATTAAGCGCACCCGTATCTTGATGAGCACTCAGTAATGTACAGAACTGTTGAATCATTACATTGTACATCTGAAACTAATAACACTGTGTGTTAATTATACTTCAATAAAAAGAGAGCAACCTTTCTCTGATTTTTTAATAAAAAAAACATGAATATATGCTTGTGGCAAAAAAAATACTAAAATATGGAGAGTAAAAACTAAAGTTCTCTCTTGATGTCCTCCCCTGCCATATTATTTCCTTTGGGTTAGACACTGTTAATTTGGTGTATATTACTTTCAAACTTTTTTTCTTTTAATGGATGTACACGCATATACTTACGTATACTTTTCTGACCTTACCACGCTTACTAATATCATAAAGAATTATTTATGATAAATATCCCCAATCGACTTGAAGAAAGTAATAGTCAAAGGTAGGAGTCATGATAAAATGGGGTACAAAGATTTCCCTGGCAGCTGTAATGGAGATGTTCTGGTGAAGGACATAAAGGCACAGGGGGATAAGCAAGGAGGCTGTGGCAAACCCAAGCATGTGGTGCTAAAAGCCAGGATAAAGGTAGCATCTATGTGTGAATGGAAAGGAACGGACCAATACAAGGGATTTTATAAAGGAAGACGAGGTATCCTGGTGACCAATCAGATATGGAAAGAAAGAAAAACAGGATTATAAAGGAAGCTTTAGAGCTTAAGAAAACCTAACCATTCTACACAGAGTAAGAACTAGTTTGGGAAGAAAGAGGACTTCACTTACAAACATCTAACTTTGAAGTGACAGAGAGATACCCAGGTAGATATGTCCATTCGACAGGTAAAGCTCTGAAGAGAAGTGAGGTACAGACAGGAGAGCCAGGAGATATTTGCAGTTTAGAATGAAGAAGAAAAACAGAGACAGATTTTATAGTGCCTGCTCACCCATTACCCCCACTAAAGGCAGCTGCCCTGCTCAGAGTCCCTGCCAAAGGGGCAGCCACAGGCACCGTGTCCCTAAGCCCACAGCAAAGCTAATTAGATTCCAGGTACGTACTGGACCACAAAAGTCAATCCATAGAATGGCCAACCAGTAACTCATGTCATCTACCTGTAAGCGATACGCTATGCCAGTGAGATTCTCTCTCTTAGGAATCTACACAAAGAAGCATAAAGAAAAACGCTAATTAGTTGAAGCTGAAAGGATGCCATGAGGAAAAACCAGGGTACTGGTAAACTGAGGTTACTTGTAAGCCAGTTATGGGGCAGCAAAAAGCTTGAGTGTGCAAAGAAGCCAGCAGGAAGGGTGGAGGATATAAAGAGAGAAGTCGCAAAGCCAGGAAAGCGACAGACTATCAGCCCACGAGAAAGACAGAGTAGCCAGCCCCTAGGGCTGCTTGGTTCCTAACGCCTCCCCAGCTGCAGTACACTCTGGCCCTCTTATCCTTCACGTGAGCGGGTTCACTGCTCACAATTCAAGACACTTGGCTTTAATTCAGGGGGCAGAGAGAAGATGTAGGACAGGAGGTAAACCTGAGAGGAGAGAACAGTGCATGACAGCAAAAGTAGGAGGGTATCAAGGAGCACAAGATGGTCAAATGCTTCAATCCTCACAGAATGAGGACTGCAAAGAGGCCACTGAATTAAAAGATTCTGCAGATTACTCGTGACTGACCTTGGAGGGAATAAAGCAGTAAGGGGAAGTCAGATGACATGCCATCATGTCATTCCACTGACCTCATTTCCCTTTTATACACTTACAGATAAAATTCAAATTCCTGACTCTTCTAATGAATTCCCTGCTTACTAGGCTCCACCTTAACCATCCCAAAGAATTTCCCCCTTCTCAACATGTAATAAGATGAGCAAGCTCCCAGCCCCTCACACTGGTCATCTGCTCATTTCAACGTCGCTGCCTTTTTCACGTACCCTCTCATCTGAGTGGCCTCTTCTGTCCATCTAATTCTTACTCATCCTGCAAGGCCTAGTTCACATTCCACCTCCTAGTAACGCCTTCTCTGATAACTACGGTTACCTGTAGTTCCTGCCTCTGAACTTCTGTGGCAACCTCTGGGGCAAAAACAGGCTAAACAATTTAGCATATTATAAAGTAATTAAACTAATGCTACAAGCCACATTTAAAAATAATATTCGTTATTCATTATGTACTGAACAGTCACCCAAAGGACTCTCATTCTGTTTCTTGTGCACACTGGCTCCTACCCACATCAGAATTTTCTCAAAGGCTCCTTTTTATGTATTCCACAGCATATGGGCACACAATAACAATATATTATAAGAATCTGACTTGGGAGTTAAAATATCTGGGTTCTAGTCCCTGCCCTGCCAAAACTTTATTATTTGCTGGACTAGATGACCTCCTCCCAACTCCAAAACCTAGGATTCTATGGCTGATATACATTCTGTATTTTACACATACAATTAGGGCAAAAGCAGATAAAATATGTGTCATGTATTATCCCTGTGTGTGTGTGTGTGTAGACATAGATACGTAATAAATAGAGATATAACCACTGAATCAGTCAAAATTTTCATCAGACACTTAAGTCCATCTAAAGACTGAAACATCAATAAATTCTGTATCCCTCTATTCTAAATCCTTTATCCTAAGAGTTCTGTCAAGCACGGACATTCACATGAGCATCAAGAGAAATATGTTATAAAATTACTGCAACCTAAAACCTGTTCAGCATAAGCCTGCTCCCTCCCCACCAATCAGTTGGTCACATTCCTTTGTCTTATCATGTGCTTTCTTGTACACGATCTTCAGCAGGACCAACACAAATCACTGTTAGACACCAGGAATATAAAAAGGCTCCAGTCTCACAAGGACTTGCAATATAGTTGAGGAGACAGAAACAGAAAAACAGTTAAAGAACGGTATAAAGGAAAATGCTCTAAGTGGCCAGATAAATGCTTTCCCTCTGTTGGTATTCAGTTTGACCTCCCAGTTGTCAAGAATCGGGTCCATTTGTGTGACTGCAAAGCAAAAGCATGCAGGCAAACATTTGATTTAGGGAAAAGGTAAATGAGACAAAAAGGAATTATTCTTCATGAAGCTAAGACAAATCCATTTTCTAGCTAGAATTTAGAGGCCAGAAGAAATATAATTGTTACATGACAACATGAAACTAAGCTAGGTGGGATTAGGCAATAGACCTCTGACAATATACTATATGTAAAATATAAAAATATTATCTTACACTCATATTGGGCTTAGTTTTCAAAGTACTTTGAGATATCTTCATAACTTGAGGCTAACAAGCCTAGAATTATTATTCTTTTTTAGACAAAGAAATTAAAGCACAGGGAAGTAAAGTAACCAATTCAAGGCCACAGTGCCCAGAAAGAGACAGAACTGGGAACAGAGTAGAGGTCTTCTGAATTCTGGTAAAGTGCTTTTCTATCAAACTATTGTCCAAGTAGAAATACCATAATAAAACCAAAATCATAAATCATACGTCACTTGAGGACCCGAGCAAAGAGAATAATGGTATGAACATGTTAAGAGTGTTTTAAGCTCTGGCCAGTGAAGATACATATCTACACTGGGTTTACCAAGGGTCGGTATAACCATATAAAATCAACGCATTTCCCTACTTTTTCATTTCATATTGACTAAATAACATTCTTTTATTTTTTCTAAAGATTTTATTCATTTATTTGAGAGCGAGAGAGAGAGCAAGCGAGCATGAGCGGGGGTACGGCGCAGGGAGAGGGAGAAGCAGACTCCTCGCTGAGCAGAGAGCCCGACATGGGGCTCAATCCCAGGACCCCAGGATCATGACCTGAGCTGAAGGCAGACGCTTAACTGACTGAGCCACCCAGGCGTTCCCAACAACATTCTTTTATTTACTAGTTCCCCAGTCACCCACGTTTCAGGAATGGGTCCTCTTGTATATGTTCATCAACAGAGAAGCCTATCAGTAATTGCAAATTAAAAATCTGACTTTGCCTCAAGAATGTCTGTATGGTCATCATCTCCTGGCCTGACAGCTGAGTAAACTGACCAGCAGGGTTCATGGACCCGCCATGATTCCAGCAGCAGCCTCCTGTCAACCCTACACCATGCAACATCATGACTGGTTAGCCCTATATTGTTTTAATTTGAATAGTGATGTTCCTGTTGCTCATAAAAAAGGAAGACTTTGCAAATTAGTCTTGGTTTTTATTCAGAATTCACAGATCTAGAATCTAACATTTAAGCCAGAAATGTTTATTTTATAAATTACTGTACCTGGGGCAGCTCGTAGCTGGGAGGAACAGCTCAGAGGTCTTACAGCTAGAAGATAAAATAAGTTGTTTACAAAAAGCAGTACAATTCAATGCCTGTGTAAGATGCTTATAAATCTAAATCTCATCTTAAAAAAAGAAGAAATTAAACTTACAAAATCGGAGGGCCCATTTTGATGTATTGGGGAGATTTTTAAATGTGTAAGTCAAGATGGAAGTCATTCTGAAATCTGAAAAGAGAACAAAAATATATCCTGGGTTATGTGAACAATTTGTGGCTTAATAGTCTATGATCTCTGATAATCTTATCCATGGTAACTATAAAGTACTATAAAATTTAATGTATTACCAACTATCCTTCCTCTAATAATATTCTCATAGCTACACTGACATGTCTTTCATAGCGTGCAAATGACAATTTTAAGCATTATCATTACACTCTTTGTAAGAGATGAGAAAACTGAAGCCTACAGGGATTGAGTGACTTGCCCAAAGAGCCACAGCTAATAAGAGGCAGAACTGGGATCTGAAGCCAGGCAGTCTAGCTCCAGAGTTTATGTCCTTCTCCAGGGCCAAAGGAGTAGAGAGGTTGCTGGACATGACCATGAAGCCAACAATGTTAATTTGCTGACTTTGAAAGCTGTATTGTGATTAGTGCACTATTCAGGGGTGGTGTAGTGTCCTGTTAGCAACTTACTTCCAAATGCTCTAAGAAAAAAGTTTGTGCATTGCACTTGCTACTTTTTTTTTTAAGATTTTATTTATTTAAGAGAGAGAGTGTGTGAGCTGGAGGGAGAGCGAGTGGGAGAGAGAATCTGAAACAGACTCTGCACTGAACATAGAGCCTGATGGGGGGCTCAATCTCACAATCCCAAGATCATGACCTGAGCTGAAACCAAGAGTTGGCTGCTTAACTGATTGAGCCACCCAGGCTCCCCTCACTTGCTACTTTTTAATAAGTTTGCTACAGTTTCAAAATAATTTAAAACATATTAAAACCCTACATATTAAAAAATATTTAAAAAATATTAGCTGCTCCCCTAAATTCTTAAAAAATGAATTCCTACAAATCAGTAAGAAAAAAAACGGGCAAAGGACATGAACACACCATTCATAGAAATGGAAATAACATATGGCTCTTAGATATATGAAAAGAAGTTCAAACTCATTCCTAAAAGAAATGCAAATAGAAACCACCAGAGAGATACAATATTTGACCTGTGACACTGGCAAAGACTGGAAGGTTTGACTTACTCTGTGTGCTAAGAGTATGCACAAAGATACTGCTGCTGAGAGGCCAACCTGGGGCAATCCCTACGGAGGGCAATTTGCCAATTAACTGTCAAACCTGTAACTGCATTGATCCAGCAATTCCACTTCTACTTCCAGGACGTTACTAATGCACATGGGACATGCATGTCACCACTGTTTATAATAGTAAAATACCAGAAGAACAAAAAATAGGGAATTGATTAAGTAAACCACACTACAACCACCCAAAGAAGTATTATGCAGCTATGAAAGACAAGGAAATGGTTATATACCAACATGGAACCACTGTTAACCTGTATGAAGTGATAAAAGCTCGGTGTAAAATAGTATACAGCTACCACTGTTCATGTCAAAAAGAGGAAAAATAATATATATATTTCCTTGTATCTATATAAAATATCCCTGAGGTAGAAATAAGACATTAAAAAGGAAGGAAACTGAGTAACTAGAGGACAGGGTGTAAGGAAGACTGGTCATTGTTCATCTTTTATGATTTCTCAATTTTGAAATATGTTTTAACTTAAAAAAAAAAAAAAGGTAAGAATAAGCTCGTGAAATTTGCCTATGAAGGCGGTGGTAGCCAGCCTCCAAGATGGCTCCCAAAAATCTCCACCTTTATTTATTTATACCCTTGTATAGTCACCCCCAACAATGTACCACAGTTGGTCTGTGCAAACAAAAGAATAGGGGCCCCTGGGTGGCTCAGTTGGTTAAGCGTCTGCCTTCGGCTCAGGTCATGGTCTCAGGGTCCTGGGATCGAGCCCCACGTTGGGCTCCCTGCTCAGCGGGGAGTCTGCTTTTCCCTCTCACTCTCCCTCTGTGCGCTCTCTTCTCACTCAAATAAATAAATAAAATCTTTAAAAAAAAAAAAAAAAGAATATATCAGAAGTGACAGTATGTCACTTCTGAGATTAAGGTATAAGGAATACTGCAGCTTTGCTCTTGTTCTTTCTCTCCAATCACGCACTCATTCTGGGGGAAGCCAGCTGGCACATCTTGAACAGCCCTATGAAGTGACTCACGTGGTGAGGAACTGCCACCTCCTGCTAACAGTCACCTGAGCTTGGAAGTGGATCCTCAAGCACGGGCAAGGTCTCAGATGACGACTGCCCTGGCCAACATTCTGACTGCAACCTTATGAGAAATAAAGTCAGAACAACCCAGCTAAGTCACCCCCAGAAGCTGTATGAGATAAATTTTTATTGTTTTGATCTGCTAAATTTTGGGGTAATCTGTTACACAAATATAATAGATAATATAAAAGCCTTAAAAATATAAAAATATAGGGGCGCCTGGGTGGCTCAGTTGGTTGGGCGTTTGCTTTCAGTTCAGGTCGTGATCTCAGGGTCATGGGATCAAGCTCCACCTCAGCTCTCTGCTCAGCAGGGAGTTCCTTCTCCCTCTCACTCTCTCCCAAATAAATGAATGGAATCTTAAAAAAAAAAAAAATAGATAATATAAAAGCCTTAACTTCTCTTGGGTCTTTATAGACTAAAAAGAGGATGCCCTATGACTTCAAAAAAAAAAAAAAATCACATTTTTCCAAATATGTGGTTTGAAAAGAGAAGAAGGAATCCAAACTCTAGGCTCACCGGCCTAGGGATATTCAAAAGACTCTAGCCAGGGAGACACAAACAGGCCCATGAGATAAGCACCCCTGTTTGCAGAAGCTACACATGCCACACCAGTCTTAGATACAAATTCCCTTAAGTAAGGGAGCTTGGGTGGCATAGTCTGTTAAGCGTCTGACTCTTGGTTTCGGCTCCAGTCATGATCTCAGGGTCCTGAGACAGAGCCCAATGGGCTCCACGCTCAGGGTGGAGTCTGCTTAGGACTCTCTCTCTGCCCCTTCCACTGTCCCTCTCTCTAAAATAAATAAATCTTGGGCGCCTGGGTGGCTCAGTTGGTTAAGCGACTGCCTTCGGCTCAGGTCATGATCCCGGAGTCCCTGGATCGAGTCCCGCATCGGGCTCCCTGCTCGGCAGGGAGTCTGCTTCTCTCTCTGACCCTCCCCCCTCTCATGTGCTTGCTCTCTCTCATTCTGTCTCAAATAAATAAATAAAATCTTTAAAAAATCAATCAATCAATCAATCAATCTTAAAAAAAAATTCTCTACCTCTGTCTCAAAAAAAAGATAACATTTCAAATAAGCGGGGAAAAAGATGAATTTTTCACTGAATTTGTTGGGGAAATGGCTAATCATCCGGAAAAAACTTTAGGTCCATAACTCATACAGGTACAAATCAATTCCAGATGTGATTAATCTAATTTCATATATATATAGATTCAGAGAAAATATTTGTAATGCATAAAACAGACAAAGGATTAATATCCATAACCCATAAAGAACTATTACAAATTATAGACAAAAGAGAATCTATAATGGAATCTGTGGTTTTCACCCAAATATCCATTTGACTCCATTACGCAATTGCCATATGTAGTTTACAGGGGGTTGAATCCAGCCCAACTCCAGGGTTTAAACCAATCAGAATAATTTCATTCTCTTTGCCTAGATCATTGGTTCAGGTAACCAAGGCCTAAAACAATGGTGCATGGTACTGACTTGATTTAGGGATAATAATTTAGTCAGTCTTACATTCCAGTCAGTATTCTGCCTGGAATTCTGGAACATCAATCTTTCCTTCTGAGGCCTGGCACAGCTACCACAGTTTGCAAACATGAAAAAAGCTAGTCTAAGTACAGAGCTGATTGATCCCAAAAGAGGACAGAGCCGAGAATTTCTGGAAAAGGAAACTGAGCCCTAACTGAATCATATCCAAAACCCATCCTCCCTTTGTGCTTTCCAGTTGTTAGACAATAAACCCCTTGAATAAGACAATTTGAGTTGAATTTTGTTATTTGCAGCTGAAAGGTTCCTGACTGATACATGACTAAAGGAAAAAAAGCAAAAGAGCAATTCACAGAAATAAAAATGTCAAACAAAATATTAAATGTTCAACCTAACAATAAAAACATTTTTTCGGGGCGCCTGGGTGGCTCAGTCGGTTAAGCGGCTGTCTTCGGCTCAGGTCATGATCCCAGGATCCTGGGATCGAGCCCCGCATCGGGTTCCCTGCTCAGCGGGAAGCCTGCTTCTCCCTCTCCCTCTGCCACTCCCTCTGCTTGTGCTCTTCTGTCTATCTCTCTGTCAAATAAATAAAATCTTTAAAACAGAAAAAAAAATTTTTTTTTCAATTAAAACAAGGGATCATTGTGGGGTTGTAAAATTGGCAAAAAATTAACATTGTTAACACATAATTCTAGTAAGAATGGATTTAGGCACTTTCATATACAGTTGATAAAAGCATAAACTGCTAAGGTTTTGGAAGGCAATTTTTAATTATCTAACAAAATTTAAATTGTGAATTTCTGAGCCCAATAATTCCTATAATTGTTCTTTAACCTATAGAAATACTCAAGATGTATGTGTAGCATACATAGATCTCTGGCCTATAGAAATATTCAAGATGTTCATTGTAGCACACTGGACACTGGAACTAATCTAAATGCCCATCAGTAGGAAATAGTTAAAAAAATTATAGTACAAACATACCATGGGGGCGCCTGGGTGGCTCAGTTGGTTAAGCGACTGCCTTCGGCTCAGGTCATGATCCTGGAGTCCCTGGATCGAGTCCCGCATCGGGCTCCCTGCTCAACAGGGAGTCTGCTTCTCCCTCTGACCCTCCCCCCCTCTCATGTGCTCTCTCTCATTCTCTCTCTCTCAAATAAATTTAAAAAATCTTTAAAAAAAAAAACATACCATGGAACACTGTGCAGCAGCTTGGAAAGAAAAATAAAAAACATGATATACATGTATATACTAACATAGAAAGATGTCCACAATATATATTAAATGAAAAAACAAACTGCAGAACAATATGTACAGTAAGACACCATTTTTATGACAGAAGAAAAACAAAGTCCGTAAAGCTAAGAGTCTATATACGGAAGGAATAAAGAGGAGCTTTCATTTTATATTCTTCTATCTTCTCAAAAAAATTTTGTAGATTTTATTTATTTGACAGAGAGAGACAGAGAGAGAGAGGGAACACAAGCAAGCCTCCCACTGAGCAAGGAGCCCAACGCGGGGCTCAATCCCAGGACCTCAGGATTATAACCTGAGCCGAAGGCAGATGCTTAACTGCTGAGCCACCCAGGCGCCCCGAACATTTTACTTTTCATGTACAGTATAATTCTAGTTTCATTTAAAATCTACATATATTAATATTTAAATATATAAAAATATACAAGTGCATAAAAAATGTCCAGAAAAATACATAGCAAAATGTTTTGGTTTATGTTTTTTTTAAGCAAAATGTTAATAGTAGTTATCTCTGGGTGGTGGAACTACAGGTGTATTTATTTTCTCTGTAGTTTCTGAAAAATAATATTATTAGTTCAATAATTGATTAAAAATACGTTTCAAAAGACTAAGCAAACTACCCTATGGAAGAGTTGACCCTTATATTCATTTGCTCTAAGCTTTAGGAAATAGACCTTTTTGACTCAAGGATTTGAGAAGCATGGAAACTGGAGCAGAGTAAGCTGGACTTGGCTGTGGAACTATGAAAAGATGCATAAAGTTGCAGGCACCTGGGAGTAAGGGAAAGGAAGAAGGTGCTAGGCAAGTAATGAAAGCAAAATGGGGCGGGGGGGGGGCACCTGGGTGGCTCAGTTAAGCGTCTGCCTTAGGCTCAGGTCATGATCCCAGGAGCTCCCCATGGAGACTGCTTTCTCCCTCTCCCTCTGCCCCCACGTTCACGTTCTCTCTCTCATAAAATCTTAAAAAAAAAAAAAAAAAAAAAAAAAGCAAAATGGAGTGGCTTAACAGCTCACTGTTAACACTATCATTAAGACACAATATAATGAAAGGGCACAGAGTCTAAAACCAGACTGTCTAAATCCAAATCCTGACTCCACCCTAGTTTTCTGACCTTAAGCAAGTTACTTAATCTTTTTGTCTTAGAGTAAGATGTAGATAATTCATCTGTAAAATGTAGATAATCCCAGTACCTACCTCATATATGGGGTTGCTGTGAGGAGTAACTAAATTAATACACACAAAGCACTTAGAACAGTGCCTGATACATAGCAAGGGTCCTACATGTTTGCTCTATCAATATTACTGGGTAGTGGTATAAATGTACCCAGTTCCCCTCTGTAAGCCACAGTAAGAAGCGTAACATTTCTGCCCTGATGGAGCTTATGATTTCACTGAGAGTACAAGGAACAAAAAAGTGAGCCAAAGAGGATGGCCTTTAGCTAACAAGAGTTTTTTTCACTTTTAGGGGCGCCTGGGTGGCTCAGTCGTTAAGCGGCTGCCTTCGGCTCAGGTCCTGATCCCAGAGTCCTGGGATGGAGCCTCGCATGGGGCTCCCTGCTCTGCGGGGAGCCTGCTTCTCTCTCTCCCACTCCCCCTGCTTGTGTTTCTTCTCTCACTGTGTCTCTCTCTGTCAAATAAATAAATAAAATATTTTTTTAAAAAAAAGAGTTTTTACACTTTTAAAGAGTTGTAGAAAACAAAACAAAAAATCATACGAGATCAATATGGGTTTTTACTATGTGGCCCTTAACAAAAAAATTTACTACCCCTTATCTAAATAGTAAGCACTAAACAGAATTACATGCATAAGAGAGCATGAGGGCAGAAGACAAGCTTTTAACTGTAAAAATCTTATGAGTTGGGAGGGCCTCTGGAGATCAAGAATCCTTTTTGCAAATTAACGTTATTTCGTTTGGAATCAATCGCATTATTCAAGGACTTGAACTCATCTTTCCAACACAAAACCGCTATTATGCAATGCAGAGCTCGTGACGAGAAGTTAATAGACGTAGGCTCTAGTCCTATTTCCACCACCTGTGGCCCACAGATAAGCCCACTCACGCTGATTCATGGGCTTCACCTATAAAGTGAAAGTGATGAATGACCAGAGGATCGGCAGATCCCTTCCAGGTTAGAAAATGCTCAGGAACATTAGGTCTCCAAGTAGCTCCACTCCTCCCACACGCCAGGCCCGAACGGGTCACGTGACCGGGCCCCAGCCCAGTAGCAGGGATGGAGTAATCCCAACTTCCCATACAAGCAGAACGGGTGAAAAAACACACAGGGCAATACAGCCTAGCGCTTTATGCCGACACACACACAAGCAAACAGTTCGTTAACTTGAGGTGGTAAATTAAAAGACACGGTGACACCGCTGCTCAGAGCTACACACATAAGGCTTGTCCAAGTTACTACTTTAAGTGCATTGGTCCTGGAGACGCTGTCCGATGGGGCCTCTTCCCGCTCCCTTGAACTCCACTCCCCGGGGGGAAGAGCGGTGGCCGCGGGCACTGGCGCAGGAGATCGGAAAGGAACTGCGGCTGTCGCTGCCGGGAAAGGCCAGGCGGAAAGCCAAGCGCATACTCCATCTCACCTTACCTCTGTTCTCTCGAACTCCCGCGGCGGACACGAAAGGTTTGGACTCAAGTGCCGGGACTAGACGTGACCAAGGGGCGGGTCCTACCCCAAAGGACCCCCTTCCCTCCCGCCCTCGAACTCCGCAGGCTGCCCACCGGCCGCCTGTCTGGAAAACCAGGCACTTCGCCTCCTCCTCTATGGGCCTCCTTGCGTCCAATGGAGAAAGCGACCTGTTGGCCCCGTTATCTGGAAGCGAACGGCAGGGCAAGGAGGCAGCGGCAACTCGGCACCGGGGATTTTAGTCAGGCAGTACGTCGGGCGCCTAGCTGGCGCAAGGCTGAGGTCGAAAAGTCCTCCGCTCGGCAGCCCCTACCGGAGCGCTTTGCATTTTCGTCCTCTTCTGCTCAAGATGGTGGCCTCCCGGGCGATAGGCAGTCTCAGTCGCGCCACTGCCTCCAGGATGCTCCGCTGCCCAGGTGAGGCCTGGCTGGGAGCGCCCCGCAGCCCCAGGCAGAACTTTTGCGGAGCCTGAGGTAGCCCCGAAGCCGCGTCTCCCTTTCCCTGTCGCCTCCCCGCCCCGCTGGAGAACTCAGCCCTTAATGGGGGAGAGGGTGCGCCCCTTGACCCAGTCTCCTGTGTCCTTGCGCAGACTGACACTTCCTCTCTCACTGCTCCTGAGTCCTGCAGCGATTTCAGGCTCCTTAACGCTTAACCTTTCTGAGGCTTGTTCACCGGGTCTGGCACCTTCCGCAAGTCTCCCCGTCGCACTTATGACGTCACGCCCCTCTTATTTTCTTCTGTGATGGCTTCGGACCTGTCCCTGCTAGATCAGGAGTTCAGAAGGACTGGGACACTCCAGTCTGTCACATCTTTGTGGCTCCACAGCACCTTACTCGTAACGAGAGCTGTCTTAAAAGCTTCTTGGGTGGAATTAGCCAGCCTTGCGAATTACTGCTACTCCCAGCTCCTTTCCCTCAGAACCATTTTTGTACCTATTACCATATTTCAGTACGGAGCTCGACTTTTGCAGTTCCAGTGATCCCAGTGTGAATGTATCGTATGTTAAATTTCAAGGGGAGGTTCTGCAACTTGCTAGAAGAAATATATTTTTTATTTTTTTTTAAAGATTTTATTTATTTATTTGAGACAGAATGAGAGACGGCATGAGAGGGAGAAGGGTCAGAGGGAGAAGCAGACTCCCTGCCGAGCAGGGAGCCCGATGCGGGACTCGATCCCGGGACTCCAGGATCATGACCTGAGCCGAAGGCAGTCGCTTAACCAACTGAGCCACCCAGGCGCCCCGAAATATTTTTTTTTTAAATACACAAATACCGCTTGTCTGTGGACACACTGGGGGCAGGGTGATAGAAAAAAAGATAAGCAAATACCTGTAGCTTAAGGGATAAAATGTTAAATAATTTTAAAAAGTAATTTTGTTTCTGACGGTACCCGGTTAAGTTTGCATTAGCTGTTAAGTGGGTGATTATGGAAAATCAAGCATTTTCCTCCCGTCTCAAATCTGTTAAGGTGAAATGTCACGTTTTATTGCATGTTACACTTAATACCGGCTGCTAATTAGAATTTTAATTTGTAATATGTCTTTCTCCTGAAAGAGAGAGCTGGTAGCTGGAGTCTGCTCTAAGGGATTAATTTTGGATTCAGACTTTTTCTGAATCTTGACCAATGTCTTTGGTTTCCACGTGGGTGTGTGTATACCAATCATAATAGTACAAAAAATTGAAATGTAAAGACTGGGGAAGGGTTAAGAAAAAAGTCACCCATTCGCTTACTAGTCACATATAGTAACTGTTAGCAGTTGGTCAGTTTACCTTATGGTTTTGTTTTCTGTTTTCCACATTTATGGTTTAAGGCTTTATGAAAATCAAATGTATATATTTGAACTTTCCTATGCGTTGGTTTTAAGGTACTTCTTATGGATTAGCAGCTGGTTTAACACTGAGCTGGTAGTCAGGTCATGTGGTTTGTGGTCACTAGCTGTGTAACTTTGGACAAATACCTTAGTCTAACTGATCTTTATTTTCCTCATCTGTAAAATGAATGAGACTTTGGATTTTCTTAGATACAAGAAATAGCATGAAAGAGCAATTCAAAGCATTAAATTTGAAGTCTGACTTTGGGGCTTGAATCTGGCTCCACCTTTTACTCTCTAGTGACCTTGGACAATTAATTTCTTCTGTTTTCTCATTTATGAAATAGCTTTGTGAACTTCAAAGGAGTTATCCTAAGTTTAAAGCAATTTGTCATAGACTAAATGCTCAGTACATGCTGCTATTAACTCTTTCCTGCCCTGAAGAACTGATTCTATATATCTGAGAATTTTTAAAATAATTTTTACATTTTATACGTGTAATAACAAGCTTAGCTTTTCTATATTTTTTGTATAGAAATATATATATACACATGTAAATGTATATATATTGCACTGTTTTCACCAATAAGAAAATATGGCTTATAGTTATTGTCCCTTTGAATAACAGTTTATGAATTTTGAAAACATGTTTAGAAGGGGAATTCAAAATTACCTGCACACCTGGATTGCCATTTAGATTCAACATGTTGGTCTTTTACCCTGAAAGTCTGGGTGAAGGCCAGTGTTTAATGAGATTATGACATTTACTAGTGGATGGGTAAATTTTCTTGAAACTTATTTGTTATCTTCGAAGTTCAAACCCATTCCTCCCCCACAAATGCTATAATTCTGAATATGACTTTCAAATGACAGTCACAACTTGGCCAAGATATCTCGTTTAATTACCACTCCTAAATCTAAATTTCTAATGTGTGAGTGGTAAAATAATTTCACAGGAAATGAATTAGAGGCAAATACTGTAGTAAGTGATGTATACTTAAGTTTGACTCACTTCCTTAATCCTATCTCTTCCCCCAAAGTTGGATATTGAGAAAAATTGTTGATTGTTACAACCAAAGTAACATTTTCATGTTTGAAATTTGTGTCAGCATAATCCAGCTCTCTCCACTGTTATAGTTATGGGTTTTGTAAGTATCTTCTTGAGTTAAATTATCAAGATGATTAAGAAGTAGGCCAAAGGTTTCTCTCTTTTGCCGGCACAGTTGATCTAGGCTAAAGTTCACCTAGCTGCTCTGAACTAAACTGTCCACATTACATAATGGGTAAGGCTAGATTTCTAAAGCAAATCTACCTTGTAGCTACCAACTTGATTTAGTTGACTGTGGTTTGAATTCATTTCAAGATATGTTTGGACACTTACTGATTTTCTCTTTTTTTGTCTCTGTTGGTTTAGAGGAAGGTTTGTGTATGTGAATATGGGTGTGTTTGTGCAGCAAAGGTAGATTAGTGGTAGGAATTTAAAATGGTTTGAACCCTAACCTAACAAACACCAACCTGCTGTCTCAAATAGTTGGTCTTTAAAAGTGCAACCTATGCCCGAGCCCTCTCACCTGCTCTGTTTTCTTTTTCGCTTAGCACTTATCTCCTAACATATTTTTTTACATATTTATGTTTGTTTTTTTGGCTGTCTTTCCACCCCATCCCTCCCACCCTACATTTCCAGTCAGTCCATCCCCACTCTCATCCACTTTACTCTGTTCTAGCTAGAATTGCTTATTCCCTGCTTCCACTCCCACTGGAATTTCCACTTTACAGGCAAACTCCTTTTTATGCCAGGCCTGTTTTCAGCTCTTCAGGTATCTCTACTGAGTAGGAACTGATTCTTCCTACGATATATGTATCATCCCCTGCTGCTGTAAAATAAGCTACACAGAGACAGGGATTTTTGTCTTTTTGTTCACTCCAAGTGCCTAGAACAGTGCATGGCACATGGTAGGCGATTTGTTGTTGTTGAATGAAGGACTGTGAGATGATATTGGAAGAGCTTATGCTTTAGTTGGGGGAAACACCTGCTATAGATGCAGTGATTAGAGAACAGAATAGTAAATAATAAAAATCAAAAGGGATTTTGAAGTGAAGGGAAAGATCATTGTAGATGGAATCTCATGATAAAGCCTTGTAGAAAAGGTTGGAGCCATGATACGATAAAGAAGAGTGATAAATACAGATGATTCAAATTTTAAATGGTGGTAAAGCAGAGAAGGGAAGTATATCATTAGAGAGGTAGAGGCATGGGGATTGAGGAGATGGCTGACTTCTATCTTAATTTACTTGTGTGTAGCATTATGACTTTTGGATGCTTTTATAATCATTACATCAGTTTTATTTCTGTCTTTGTAAGACATGCACTAAGAGACTTGTTCATGGTTATACAGCTAGTAAATGATAAACGTGGTGGTTGAACCTAAGTCTTTCGACTCTCAGGTCCTTTGTCTTTGCACTCAAGAGGGCTGATTTGGATTGCTTAAAGAAAAAAATGCAGACAGAGAACCAGAGATCACCTCACGCTAGTGCTTGTGTCATCTACAGTTTTCTTTTAATATGTTTTTTGCCTTTCAAACCAGTGTCAAGCTGCTATTTTCTGTGACTTCTCTTCCCCTCCCTTAAGGAATTGCAGGATAGGGGCGCCTGGCTGGCTCAGTCGAAGAGAATGAGACTCTTGATCTCAGGGTTGTAAGTTCCAGCCCCACGTTGGGTGTAGAGATTACTTAAATAAATAAAACTTAAAAATAACAGGGGCGCCTGGGTGGCTCAGTTGGTTAAGCGTCCAGCACAATTTCGGCTCAGGTCCATGATCTCAGGGTCATGAGATCCAGCCCTGCATCAGGCTCCATGCTCAGTGGGGAATCTACTTGACATTATTTCTCTCCCTCTGCCCCCCTCCCCCGGCCCCATGCGCACTTTCTCTCTCTCAAATAAAGAAAAAGGGAAAGAAGGAGGAAGCAAGAGCCTTGGCTACTGCTGATGGTCCCTGTCCGAATCCACTGCACCATCAGTGGGTTCTCCAAATCAGTGGCTGCCACATGCCCACTTGTTTGCTGTCTGCTTCAGTTTCCTTTTTAAAAAATATGGACTCTTCCACTCGGGAAGATCCACACGTGCAGTCTCCCTTGGGTTCAGCTGCCTCTGCCTTTTGTAACTCCTATATCTGTATAAGCCCCAACTGACCAATATTGACCCATAGGTAGGGACATCTCTATGCCCCTATTCAGCAGGAAGAAGTCACAAGAAGATGAGACCTTCCACCCTCAACAACCTTAAAGATTTAAGGGTCAAAATTGTTCAGGGGGGAATGATGTGGGAAACAAAGGCAGAAGATAAATTATTAAATTTCCTTACTACCTACAGCCCATTGACAAGTCCTTGAAACAGGCAGAGTGACATTCCTCTAGGGACTCAACTGCCTCAGTGTTAATACTTTACTAAGGGCAAAAGACAATCCTACCTGACCTCCCCTCCCCAGGATCCTATATGTCTACTTTAACATATGAAAGTTCCTTTGGAAACTTCCTTTAGCTCTACTCCCCAAGATACATGTTAGCGATCCTCCCCCAAGCGTATGACCCACCGATAAACATCTGAAGGGTCTCATGACTGAGTTTCTACTAAATAGTAAAAATGACCTTTCCTATCAATAGCTAGCCCCCTCAGGATCCTGGAAACTTGTTTCCAAAATACCTGGGAGGCTTGCACTATCCTTAACCCCTCCAAACCTGAAAGTATATAATGGGCCGCTCCTCATGACCCCAGTGCAGCTCTTTCTGCTCACGGGTCCTGTCCCTGTGCTTTAAATAAAACCACCTTTTCTCACCCAAAAGAAAAAAAAAAAGGACTCCGAGGCCCAGCCCCCTTGAATTCTGATTCTGTGGTTCTAGGTTGTATGTTGCCCAGACATTTGTGAGTGTATTTGAGCCTCCCCCACTGATTTCAATGCCTAACCTAGTTCTGGAATCACTTCTCAATACTGCTATGGGAAACCCAGTCCGGCTGGATATGTTGGATAGTCTTTTGGGTCCTGCTTTGGCCACGTGTAATAGTTCCCTATCCAGAAGGGTCCGTGCCTCCTGGTCAGATATAGACCATCATCAACTTAGAAATGGGTATGGTTCTAAGGTCTGTTTCTAAATCAAGTAGAGAGTATTTTTGATAGAGTTGATGTTTAAAATTGCATTTAGAATACTACCATGACATAAAATGGCCAATGTGGTTTAATTTTATTGTCCATTACCTTTGATTATCACTGCATGCTAAGGCAGTCTAAGACTCTTGTTTGACATCCCTCCGTTCTGAACCAGATTAAGATAGGGGCTTTGGTGAGTGAGAGACTAGGCAGAAAGAGAGACAGGTGGTCACAGGCTGGTGGAGAGGTTTAGCTGCTGAGAGGTTGCTAGGGATTTTAACCCTTTTTTTTTTTTTAATAGCGCTTCCAAATTAGGCAGGCGCACCACTCTTTTAAATTATGTTGTGGATTCCAACACCATATGCAGCTCTAATGTGGTCCAAATGCAGTATATTTCAATGAAAATTAGATATAAAAAAGTTTTAATACTAATAATTAAGAATGAAATAATGGTGGAATATTATTCAACCATAAAGAATGAAATATTGCCACTTACAACACCATGAATAAAGCTAGAGCATATAATGCTAAGCAAAATAAGTCAGAGAAAGACAAAGACCATATGAACTCATTCATATGTGCGGTTTAAGAAAAAACAAATGAGCAAAGGGAAAAAAAGAGAAACCAAGAAGCAGACTCTTAACTATAGAGAACAAACTGATGGTTACCAAAGGGGAAGTGGGAGGGAGAGATGGGTGAAATAGGTGATGGGGATTAAAGAGTACACTTACCATGATGGAAAATAAAATAAAATAATAAAAGGAAAGAAATTAAATTTGCTAATATTTAGTATATGAATTGATAGAGGTACATGCACATAATTTATTTAAAAAGGAATAAAACAAATACTGAGGGAAAGCTAGTACAAGTAGAGGAGATAATGAAGGAACCACTGGATATTATTAAAGCACTAATTCCTGGGTTCATGTGTACCACTATTACGTTCACTAATTATTAAGGGATGATTTGTTTTTATTTTACTGCTAAAGAAAAAGAAAACTTTTTTCTAAGATATTGGACAAGGTTTGGAAGATGTGGGTAGGAAGGAGTAAGGAATTAAAGAGGTGTGTAGGAGGGGCACCTGGCCCGCTCAGTAGGTAGAACATGCAACTCTTGATCTCTGGGTCATGAGTTCAAGCCCCATGTTGGGCATAGAGCCTACTTTAAAAAAAATTATAAAAAGAAAGAAATACATAGGAGATATGGTTTGAAGTGAGCCATGAATATGAAAGACAAAGGAAGGTGCCTGGGTGGCTCAGTTGGTTGGGCAACTGCCTTCAGCTCAGGTCATGATCCTGGAGTCCCGGGATCGAGTCCCACATCGGGCTCCCTGCTCAGCGGGGAGTCTGCCTCTCCCTCTGACCCTCCCCCCTCTCATGCTCTCTCTCTCTTATTCTCTCTCTCAAATAAATAAATAAAATTTAAAAAAAAAAGACAAAGGAAGAAAGAGCAGGGTGTTGGGACACCTGGGTGGCTTTGTCGGTTAAGCGTCTGCCTTTGGCTCAGGTCATGATCCCAGGGTCCTGGGATCGAGTCCTGTGTTGGGCTCCCTGCTCAGTGGGGAGCCTGCTTCACCCTTTGCCTGCCGCTCACCCTGCTTGTGCTCTCTCTCTCTCTCTCTGACAAATAAATAAATAAAATCTTTAAAAAAAAAAAAAAAGAGGGTGTTTTTAAAGAAGATTGGAAGTTGCAACTAAGGGATGTCGACCCTGTGCTGGCCTCCAGAATAACTTGGTTGCTACCTAGAGCCAGATGTTTGGATTAGAGCAAGGCAAGGGTGACCCTTTTATGGTAGAAAGGACGTCAAGTAATTCCCAGAACAAACTTTGAATTTTTGCCTAGGAATTTCCCAATGTTCCCTACCTTGTATCCATAGTCCAAATTGAAAGACTCTCTGTTGGGACTTCTCTTGTGATGACTTGTGCTCAAAATATCATCTCATCATCATTATGCAGGAGAGCCTCAAGTAGTGAAGTGATTAGGAAGGAGGGAGAAGTGTAGCTCGTCTTTGTCATCCCCAGAGTAGGAGTATTCTTGGAGTGCAATAGAGACCTGTTCAGTTAGAAATTCTTAAAATAGCAGTTTGTGACTGGACTATTCAATAAATGGCCACTAGGGCCTGTTGATTTCACCCTTTTTTTAAGTCTTTATTTGAATCTGAACTAACACAGTGTAATATTAGTTTCAGGTATACAGTATAGTGATTCAGCACTTCCATACAACACCTGGTGCTCATCACAAGTGCACTCCTAATCCCCATCACCTGTTTAACCCATTCCCCCCACACACACCTCCCTTCTGGTAACCATCAGTTTGTTCTCTATAATTAAGAGTCTGTTTCTTGGTTTGCTTCTCTTTTTTTCTCTTTGTTTTACTTCTTAAATTCCACATATGAGTGAAATCATGTGGTATTTGTCTTTCTCTGACTTACTTCGCTTAGCATCATACTCTCTAGCTCCATCCATGAGGTTGCAAATGGCAAGAATTCATTCTTTATGGCTAAGTTATATTCCATTCTAAATTA
Organism: Mirounga angustirostris; assembly: GCF_029215605.1. Lineage (NCBI taxonomy): Eukaryota > Metazoa > Chordata > Mammalia > Carnivora > Phocidae > Mirounga > Mirounga angustirostris. The sequence continues at coordinate 20,642,568 of NW_026991718.1, read as the reverse complement.
TTTTACTTTTGATAACACTGGAAAAGTCCATCTCTCCATAAAAATACAAGAGGATGTGACTAGAGAACATGGTTGAGATATATTTGTCATACATTTGGGACTGACATTATGGATCGCTTTGTAGATTACTCATTTCCTAGTGTGTTCATTTCCTATTGCTGCTTAACAAATTTCCACAAATTTAGTGTCTGAAACAATACAAATTTATTATCTTACAGCTACGGATGTCGAAATGAGTCTCACTGAGCTAAAATCAAAAGTGGTGTCAGGGCTGTGTTCATTCTGGGTGCTCTAAGGGAGAATTCATTTCCTTGCCTTTTCTAGCTTTGAAGGCTGAGGCTGCCTGCTTTTCTTGACTTCTTGAAAGCCAACAAAGTGGGGCTGAGTCCTTATGCCGCCATCCCTCTGGTCCTCCTTGACTCTCTCTTTGGGCCCACCTGGATAATCCAGGCTACACTCTCTTTCTCTCTCTTTCTGTTTAGGTCAGCTAATTAGCAACCTTAATTTCCTTAGCCATATAACCTTACCTAGTCACAGTTTCTGGAGACCTGGACATCTTTGAGGGGGCAGTTCTTCCACCTATCACATCTACTGTTTAAATATAATCTTATAAGCTGATCATTAAAATGAAAAAGATAACGTGCACCCCGATGTTTATAGCAGCAATGTCCACAATAGCCAAACTGTGGAAAGAGCCAAGATGTCCATCGACAGATGAATGGATAAAGAAGATGTGGTATATATATACAATGGAATATTATGCAGCCATCAAAAGGAATGAGATCTTGCCATTTGCAACGACGTGGATGGAACTGGAGGGTATTATGTTGAGTGAAATAAGTCAAACAGAGAAAGACATGTATCATATGATCTCACTGATATGAGGAATTCTTAATCGCAGGAAACAAACTGTTGTTGGAGTGGGGGTTGGGGTGGGAGGGATGGGGGGACTGGGTGATAGACACTGGGGAGGGTATGTGCTCTGGTAAGCGCTGTGAATTGTGCAAGACTGTTGAATCTCAGATCTGTACCTCTGAAACAAATAATGCAATATATGTTAAGGAAAAAAAAAAAGAAGAAGAAGAAGAAGGTAGCGGGAGGGGAAGAATGAAGCGGGGGAAATAGGAGGGGTAGACGAACCATGAGAGACGATGGACTCTGAAAAACAAACTGAGGGTTCTAGAGGGGAGGGGGGTGGGAGGATGGGTTAGCCTGGTGGTGGGTATTGAGGAGGGCACATTCTGCATGGAGCACTGGGTGTTATGCACAAACAATGAATCATGGAACACTTCATCTAAAACTAATGTTGTAATGTATGGGGATTAACATAAGAATAAAAAAATGAAAAAAAAATAAAAATAAAAAAAATAAAAAAAAATAAAAACATGATCACCTTTAAAAAAAAAAAAATGAAAAAGATATGGTAGTAGTCATAATAATGGCCTAGAATACATTATTCTCATTTGGGTTTTTTGCTGTTGTTGTTATAAATTCCAGCTTTGTTATATTTAGCAAGTACTACAGCAGTTAAGTTTTACAAAGTAATTAATTTTGAATACCTTTTTCTTGTAGGTTATATTTGCCGCAACTTTTCAGCGTCCTCTGCTTTGCAAAGTAAGTTTAATTTCTTCAGTGTAAATGCTTACACTGCTTTTTAGATTTGTTCAGCAATAAACATGTTTATAAATAAATTATCTTTCTCTTTTTAGCCAGAACCCATATTAACTATGGAGTCAACGGGGATGTGGCTGTTGTTCGAATTAACTCACCCAATTCAAAGGTACCTAATTTAACTTGCAGTCTGTTTCTGCTGATACATTCATGAATCCAGTGCTGAATGGAAGGGAAAGAAATCCACCAATCTGGTAGTAATCTTATATGAATTTGTAGTTTTGATAGTTTAACAAATTGCTCAAGGAATACAACTTTCTGGAGCAGAGGTCCTTGTTTAAGAATTCCTTCTAGCTGACCTTAGGTGTCAGATTAACATCAAGGATTAATGAAATTAGCCTTTTATTGTGTAGCATGCTGAGGTGACTTACTAGATAAGAACCAAAGTGCAAGCTTGGTTTTATAAGATTAAAAACTCACCTATTCATCTTAACTACCAGGTTGTTACACATGCTTTCTTCATTACCTGCCTGATGTAGTCATTATTCATAGAAAATGGGCTGGGTTAAATGTGGTTCTTAAGCTTCCTGAGGAACTTGAATGAATGATTCAGTAGTTCACATATTGGAAGTCAGGTTCTGTTCCAAGTGGAGCCTCATTGTTTTTGGCAGCTTCAACAAATTATATGGCATTAATCCAGTCTTTGCCAAGAAGACCTTTTTTGCAGGAGCTCATGCTTTTCCCCCATATAAAATTGGTTTTGGGGCACCTGGGTGGCTTAGTCGGTTAAGTGTCTGACTTGATCTCAGCTCAGGTCTGGATCTCAAGTTGTGAGTTCAAGCCCCACATTGGACTCCACACTGGGTGTGGAGCCTACTTAAAAAAACAAATAGAAATAAAATTGGTGTCAAGTTTTCATATTTCAGAAATCTTGTTACTAGAGGCCTAGATAGAATAGAGGGACATAGGTGGAAGCAATTAACAACTATCACAAATTAAGGAAAATAAGAACCAGTCCCCCGGGCGCCTGGGTGGCTCAGTTGGTTAAGCGACTGCCTTCGGCTCAGGTCATGATCCTGGAGTCCCGGGATCGAATCCCACATCGGGCTCCCTGCTCAGCGGGGAGTCTGCTTCTCCCTCTGACCCTCCCCCCTCTCATGCTCTCTCTCTATCTCATTCTCTCTCTCAAATAAATAAATAAAATCTTTAAAAAAAAAAAAAAAAAGAACCAGTCCCCCTCACTAGGATGAATTTTGGTACCCACTGACCAATGATTCAAACTTAAGATATTTTTCCAGAATTTTCTAAGTTGAGCATTTTTTCTGAACACAGAATCAACACATGCCTATAGTGGGAAGTTTGAAAGCTATACAGAAGAAAATAACAAGTCATTCGTACTACAAACCCAAAGGCAAACACTTTTAATATATATATTTTTTAAGATTTTATTTATTAGAGAGCGAGCACACAGAAGTAGGCAGAGGGAAAAGCAGGCTCTCCGCTGAGCAGGGAGCCCGATAGGGGACTCGATCCCAGGACCCCGGGATCATGACCTGAGCTGAAGCAGACACTTAACAGACTGAGCCACCCAGGCGTCCCAGACAAGAATATTTCTTAAAATTGCTTTCAGTTATCTACACTTCACAGAGATTTAACATAATTCCAAAGATACAAAAAAAGATAACACAGAAGGGTGTGCTATAGATAATGCAGTTTCTTTGAAAAACAAAATTTCCCCTATATAAATAATGTTATAGGTGGAAGTTGTCCCCTTAAAATTCATATGTTGAAGCTCTAAGCCCCAATGTGATGGTATTTGGAGGTGGGACTTAGGGAGTTAATTAGGTTTAGATGTGGTCATGAGGGTGGAGCCCTCATGAAGAGATTAGTATCTTTTTTGTGTGTGTCAGTGGTTCTTTTTTTTTTATATATTCAGTTAATTAACTTATAGTTAATTATTAGTTTCAGAGGTAGAGGTCAGTGATTCATAAGTCTTATATAATACCCAGTGCTCATTATATCACATGCCCTCCTTAATGTCCATTCATGTCAAGAAATGGGCGGAAGACATGAACAGACATTTCTCCAAAAAATGAGTAGACCTAGACCTATTTTTAAAGGGAGGGTGCTTATAGCTGGCTAAAGCTGAAGAGAAGAGCTACTGGGTTTAAGGTTTGTCCCCCCATCCCCCTTCTTTCTTCTAACTGTATATTTCTGTTGGATAAACAAATTTCCTGCAATCAAAATAGCATTTCATGATGATTTGCACATCTCGTACTTCAGATTTAAAGCCTTAAATTTATACGTATTTCCCTTTGGCAGGTAAACACACTAAATAAAGAACTGCAGTCAGAGTTCGTGGAAGTAATGAATGAAATCTGGACTAGTGATCAAATCAGAAGTGCTGTCCTTATCTCATCAAAGCCAGGCTGCTTTATTGCAGGTGCTGACATCGGGTAAGTTTTCAAAAATCGAAGTCACCTTTTATCTTGGCTCATAGTATGTTTCTTAGGCCTAATCATTCCTTCTCTTAAAAGAAAGTAGAAGTAAATTCTCTGAAAGTTTTCTTTTTTTAAGTTATTTTCACAAGTGTAATAAAGTTGATAGAAGAAGAGGGGCTTATTACTTAAACCACTTAAGACTAACCTTCCTTTATTGAAGTCAAAAGCAATTCTAAGAATATTTGAGTAGAATAAAAAATACTATAAAATTAAACTAACAGTGAGGTGCTGCCCCCTTTTTTTTTTTAACCCAACAGACCAAAAAATATTTTAAAAGTTTGAAAATACCATGTTAGCAAGGACTTGGAGAAATAAGGTTAATATATTACTAGTAGGAATGCCAATTGCTACAGCAACTTCGGAAAACATTTTTGGCAGCCTTTAGTAAAATTGAAAATGCATGTATCATATAATGCATGATACCTCGTCTAGCTATTTATATATATATATAGCATATATATATGCTAAAGAAATCCCACCCTTTGTTTTTAAGGATGCATGTATAAGGATGTTCAGCCCTGTGTAGTTTAAAATAATGAAGAATTTGAAGCAATTAAATGTCAGTCATTAGGGAAATGGAAAAGTAAACTGTGGAACTTTCATGTGATAAAATACTACAAAACAGTTCAAAGGAATTAACTAGATCCACAACGTAATGTTAGAGCTCAAAAACATAATGTTAAGTTTAAAAATGAAAAAGCAAGTTGTAGAACATTCTGTACAGTATGTAGTTTATGTAAACATTTTTAAATCCTAGTGAAATGCCTCTTTATTATTTATAGATACAAATATGCAGTTGTTCTGGGAGGATACACTGCAAATATTTGAGAATGGTTGCTTCAGGGTAAATGAAGTGGCTGGTAGGACTCTATGAGGTTGTCAAAGAGAACTTTAGTGATGCAGCTAATATTTTCTTTTTTTAAAATGGTAGGATTTATACATATATAACTTGTTTACAGTTCTTTAAAGCATTTATAAGGAGGTGAAATGCTATCATAGTGTAAGTTTAATGGGCTAAAATGTTAATGGTTGTTAATTCTGTCAAAATACGAGTATTTGTTATATTATTCTTTTCCCTTAGGCAATGATAGCTAGCATTATAGGCTTAGTAATTTGTACTTAAGGTGTTTGTATAGTTTTAAACCTTGCTCCACATTGTGTACTCTTTTTCGCTTATGAATAGTAATTAGGAATTTATAAATATTTAATGTTTATTTTTTAGAAAAAACAAAATTATCTGTATCAAGTGCTTTTTCTTCTAGCTCAGTTATTTGAGCCTAGTGAGACACTGATGTACCTGACAATAGCTTCCTATAACCAGAGGAAAATACTTGCAGCTTCTATGAGGCTAGCTGAGCAACTCCTAGTATGTAAAATGCCAAAAACTAGTTGTCTTTGGTCAAATACGCAAAATCCACAGCTTGAATGTGTTCAAGAACAAAGTAGCAAATGAAACAAACTGAAACTAAAGGACAACATTACTGTAGTGGATCTTTTATACTCATTAGGAGATTTATAAATAACTTGAAAGCTTTTTTTTTTTTTTTTTAACGGTTATTTTGATTGCTGTTCAATCTGGGAGTTACTTGATAGTGAACATGGTTAATGTGATAGTGAAAATATTTACCCGAAGATGATTTTCTCATGTACAGAGAGCTTTGTAAGCTAATGGGTTTTTATAGAAAATAAAATTACACATGTTTTGTTTCATGTTCTCTGGATCCAGAAATCTAACACTTTTTTTTTTTTTTAATATTTATTTATTTATTGAGAGAGAGAGTGATAGAGAGCATGAGAGGGGGAGAGTCAGAGGGAGAGGCAGACTCCCCGCTGAGCAGGGAGCCTAATGCGGGACTCGATCCCGGGACTCCAGGATCATGACCTGAGCCGAAGGCAGTCGCTTAAACAACTGAGCCACCCAGGTGCCCCAGAAATCTAACACTCTTTATGGAGAGATGATGTTGCTGATATTAGTTCTGTCTGAGGCAAAACCATTCTTAAACTTCTGAGTATTTGAAGATTCACTATCAAATATTGGTAGATGGTAGGGTAAGGATATAGTGGATGAGGTATTGTACAAAGTAGGAGATAATTTAATCTTTGTTTTTTATTTTCTCTTCTCTGCTTTCATGTTTACTGCAGCATGTTAGCCTCTTGCAAGACCCCTGAAGAGGCAACACAAGTATCACAGGAAGGACAGAGAATGTTTGAGAAACTTGAGAAGTCCACAAAGCCTATTGTGGCTGCCATCAGTGGAACCTGCTTAGGAGGAGGACTTGAGGTATAGACTTCTTCCAAAGTCATTGAGACACTATCCAGCATATTGATGGGAATTACAGGCTGCAAACCCGTAGACTATGGTTTTGCCTGCAAAAAGTTCTTGGAGGAGAATCAGATTTCTTTTTAGTTGTCAAACTTCTGGATAGGTTTCAGTCCTTATTTCATGGCACAGAGCAAGTAAACCAAAGTGTGATCTTTTCATTTTTATAAATTGAGAAGATTTGAACTAGATCTCCAAGGTTTCCTTCAATTCCAAAAACCTGGTTCAGGTTTACAGGGCAAAGATTCAGAAGTGTGATCCATGCTCTTGAGCTACTTAAGTCTAGATGATATGCATTTAAGTGCTTTGTGAGCAGTAAAGATAGTGAATAATGTAAGATTTGAGAGAAGAGATGCTTATTAGACTGGAGCATGTAGGAAAGGAGAAGGGAAAATAAAATAACATTTAATGAGCATTTATCACATGCTGAGCTCTATGTTAGACACTTTCACATATATTAATTAAGGAAACCCATGCCTGGTGCTAAAAGATGGGCAGAAATTGATTAATCAAAAAATAGTGGGAAAAAAATCATTTCACATATGGCATGGTATGGAGCAGACAAGGGTAAGCAAAGCCTATTAGATCACCGTAAGTAGGCCTGCTTGATTGAAAAGGAGGGTCTCTGTAGGGTACAGGACTTCTTAACTTGGCGTGTAATTTACAATGGTGTGTGCATTTTTCTATTTCAAGCTTCCATAGCTTTCAGCAGATTTTTAAGGAGATCCAGAACCGCAAAGGGGTTAATTAGAGGGAAAGTATGAAATAATGCTGGAAAGGTAAATTGTAGAAAGCATCAAATACATTCCTGCTTTATAAGTAATCTTTAGACCCTCACATATCTTAAGATATTATAGAGTTACATTTCCTAACATTCTGGTTTTCTTTCATTTGTTTGAAGCTTGCCATTTCCTGCCAATATAGAATAGCAACCAAAGATAGAAAAACAGTATTAGGTACCCCTGAAGTCTTGCTGGGCATCTTACCAGGAGCAGGAGGCACACAAAGGCTGCCCAAAATGGTAAGTTTAAGCCCCCTGTGACCCTTACAACCTCAGTACCTATAGGCCCCTTTACTTGTTTTTTGTTTTTTTGTTTTTTCTTTGTAGTCTGGTTTATTTAGGTTTGTATCGGGAAAAAAAGCACAAACAGTTTATTTTTAGAGCAAAGATTAAGAGTTAAGTTGTAGTGATGAAGAGAGCTCCTCTTACAATATTTAAAAAGTCTTAAAATTTCAAATGATGGGGAAAGTTGGATAGGAAAGGTGAGTATGCTAAAATTGTTATCCTGTGTAAGAGGAGATAATTGTATTCAAGTTCACAGGGATAACAAATCTCTTCTTCATATATTCTCTAGTTTTGGCTATCATACAATTTTCTAGACTAAGTTGCTATTTTGAGAACACATGAAAATACATGGTATAGGGGCACCTGGGTGGCTCAGTCATTAAGCGTCTGCCTTCGGCTCGGGTCATGATCCCGGGGTCATGGGATCAAGCCCCACATCGTGCTCCTTGCTCGGCGGGTGGGAAGCCTGCTTCTCCCTCTCCCACTCCCCCTGCCTGTGTTCCTGCTCTCGCTATCTGCTGTCTCTCTCTCTGTCAAATAAATAAATAAAATCTTAAAAAAAAAAAAAGAAAATACGTAGTATAGAATTGGAGATTCAAATAGAACACAGACCTATTTGTTAAGCAAGAGAAATGTAACCTTATTTAAATTATGCTCATCTTTACTGAAGACATAGTTCTTTTAAGACATCTGATTCCAGGGCGCCTGGGTGGCTCAGTCGTTAAAGCGTCTGCCTTTAGCTCAGGTTCATGATCCCGGGGTCCTGGGATGGAACCCTGCATCGGGCTCCCTGCTCAGCGGGAAGCTTGCTTCTTCCTCTCCCACTCCCCCTGCTTGTGTTCCCTCTTTCACTGTGTCTCTCTCTGTCAAATAAATAAATAAAATCTTAAAAAAAAAAGACATCTGATTCCATCTTATCTTAGATCTTTAGTCTACTAAAACTGTCTTGGGTACTTAACATCATAAAAATATGAATTGCTCTTGTAATTCTTTTTTCTTTTTTTTTTTTAAGAGCATGAGCTAGGGGGAGGTGGCAGGGGGAGAGAGAGAAGCAGACTCCCTGCCGAGCAGGAAGACAAACGCAGGGCTCCAACCCAGGACCCTGAGATCATGGCCTGAGCCCAAGGCAGACGCCTAACCAAATGAGCCACCTAGGTGCCCTATGCTCTTGTAATTCTTTATACAATCACAGGACCATTAAGAGTTGAATCAGTATTTCTTTCCTTTTTTTTTTTTTAAGATTTTATTTATTTATTTGACAGAGAGATAGCGAGAGCAGGAACACAAGCAGGGGGAGTGGGAGAGGGAGAGACAGGCTTCCCACAGAGCAGGGAGCCCAGTGTGAAACTCGATCCCAGGACCCCAGGATCATGACCTGAGCCAAAGGCAGACGCTTAACGCCTGAGCCACCCAGGCACCCTAAGAGTTGAATCAGTATTTCACAGAAGATGTTTTCCAGGGAGCAGGAACTGAAAAGTCAGTGTGGGAAATGATCCTCACTTTGTATTAAAAGACACAATGACTTTACTTTTCTACAAAGGAGGAAAAAATGTAAATGCAATGTTTCTTTTTTTATTATTTAAATTCAATTAATTAATGCATGATGTATTACTAGTTTCAAAGGTAGAGTTCCGTGGTAATCAGTCTTACATAACACCCAGTGCTCATTACATCACATGCCCCTTTAGATCCATTTCCTCTGATACAAAAGGCATAGTATGGGTATTCATTGTAGAATTTAGAAACAAGATAAAATATGGGTATATAGGATCAGTAACAAATTTTATTACTGGTGTTTATTTTCTCAATTCACATTTTTTAATTCATTGATCAAAATTAATTTTTTTAAAGATTTTATTTATTTAAAGAGAGAGAGCATGTGCATGAGCAGGGGGGAGGGGCAGAGGAAGAAGGAGAGAGAGAATCTCAAGCAGACTCCATGCTGAGCAGAGCCTGATTCAGGGCTCGATTCCATGACCCTGGGATCATGACCTGAGCTGAAATCAAGAGTTGGATGTTTAACTGACTGAGCCACCCAGGCACCCCAAGTTCTTGATCAGAATTACTGATCAAGGTCCTTTATTAATCCCTGAAGAAGTATAAAGGTAAATAAGGTACATGTTTGCCTTACTGGAACTTATAGTTTACTTTTTTAACTTTTAAGTAATCTCTACACCCACCATTGGGCTTGAACTTACAACCCCAAGATCAAGAGTTGCATGCATTACCAACTGAACCAGTCAGGTGCCCCTTGAACTTATAGTTTAATTTGTTCCTTCTGTGCACAGTACCATCATATCAGTTTTTCAAATCTATGGGTCATATTTCATCATAAATATAAGAGGCAGATCTTTCTCCTGTTTGGATGTTCTCATTGCTGTATTCTGTAGAACCAAAAGAGGCCAATTAGGCCTTTGAATTCATGAGGAGAGGAGAACAGTCAGACCTGGAGGATGCAGAGCAGTCTTAATATTCCACTGAACCCTGTAGCTTCAGGCACTATTGATTCCTCAATGAAAACAAGGCTCAGCAGAAACACTCTTTGGAGGGAAGTTGATATAAGCTGGACACAAAAATAGGAAGATTTATGGTGTTAGGTTTCTGATAATAAATAATGTTCATTCCTTCATAGAAATTGTCAAGAGGATTTATTGAAAGAAAAAATAAGCCTATATGGGTGTAGAAAATATTGCTGGGTTTCTTTCATTGTTTTGTAATATTTGGTATTTAAATGTTGTTAGAAACCATTCTTCTAGTGCCTACATAAGAAGCTCTGAGTTCTATTTTTTTAATTAATTATTTATTTGACAGAGAGAGACAGCAAGAGCAGGAACACAAGCAGCGGGGAGTGGGAGAGGGAGAGGCAGGCTTCCCGCCAAACAGGAAGCCAGATGTGGGGCTCGATCCCAGGACCCCGGGATCATGACCTGAGCCGAAGGCAGACACTTAATGACTGAGCCACCCAGGCGCCCCAAGCTGAGTTCCATTTTTCAGCCTAAAATTCTTTTTAAAAACATTGTTGGGCACCTGGGTGGCTGAGTCAGTTAAGTGTCTGGCTCCTCAGGTCATGGTCTCAGGGTCCTCAGATCGAGGCCTACCCCCACCCCCTGCTGCTCCCGCGCCCCCCCCCCCCCCAGGCTCTCCCTCTCTCTCAAATAAAGAAAGAAATCTTTTTTAAAAATTAAAAATAAATTGGGGCACCTGAGTGGCTCAGTCAGTTAAGTGTCTGCCTTCGGCTTGGGTCATGATCCTGACGTCCTGGGATCGAGCCCCGCATCCGGCTCCGTGCTCAGCAGGAAGCCTGCTTCTCCCTCTCCCTCTCCCTGCCTGTCTGCCTACTTGTGATCTCTCTCTCTCTCTCTCAAATAAAATCTTTAAAAAAAAAATTTTTTTTAAATAAATAAATAAATACATTGTCAAAACTATCAGGTTTCTCAGTCTCCACTAGCTCCACTAAAGGAATTTTAAGTATTATGTAAATGACATAATATATAAATGTACAGCTTTAGGAAACATGAAATTATTTCTCTACCTTATCAATTCCATAAGACAGAAAGCTTACATATTGAGTTAAAAGAAGAGATACAAACATTTTTGCTTCAACTGGAGGTGTCTAATCCCAAAAGTTACCTAAATGTGTATCAGTGTGTAAAATTTAACTGATTGATAAATAGCATAAAAATCTGGTTTGACTTTCCTCATTTAAATATTATTCTCAATTGAATGATTTGTAAACTGTAAACTGTAATTGTTTTGTAAACTGTAATTGTCAGTCTGATATTTTTCCCCCTGTACTCTGATCCTTCCTTGCTTGTTAGGTGGGTGTACCTGCTGCTTTTGACATGATGCTGACTGGTAGAAACATTCGTGCAGACAGAGCAAAGAAAATGGGACTGGTTGACCAATTGGTGGAACCCCTGGGTAAGCGGTAGCATGCTTCAGAATTAGGCCTTATGAAGTTATTTTTTTAAAAGTTAATATCTTAAATATTGATTAGAATGAAATTCAAACTCTCAAGAAATGAGTCATTGTGAAGAGTGAAGTTTTCTGAATATAGCTAATACTAAATCATTTCTAACATTAATCACCCCAATTTCTATTTTATTCTGTAAATTGGACATCAAGAGTACAGAATTGTATCAAGTCCTTATTTTTGGTTCTTAAATTACCTGTATTGTTATTCATGATAACCCTCCTTCAGTTTTTTATGTCTGTTTTAATAATACAATGAACATGTAAGAAACAACCTGAGAATGTTAACAATAGTTGACATCTACTGATGTGCTGCTTCCCTCTATACAACTTCTTTGCCTCCCCTCACCCAAGGAAATAGATTTGTGTTCATCACAAATTCCAGATTATGTGTTCATCACCCTCTTGCATTTCTTAAAAATCAACATTATTGAGATGTTAATTATGTGATAACAAATTTACCAATTTTTAATGTACATTTTGAGTTTTGACAAATCTATGTAGCTATGTAAGCACCACCACAATCATATAATAGAACATTTTTAGTATATAGCTTTTTGTGTTTTCTTTGATTTAGCATAATGATTTTGAGATTCATCCATGTTGTTGCATATATTAACAATTTGTCCCTTCTTAATGCTGAGTGTTTTTCCATCGTATAGATACACCATAATTTGTTTATCCATTCACCAAATGATGGAAATTTGAGTTGTTTCCAGTTTGGGGCCGTTCAGAATAAAGCTGCTATGAACATTCATCCACAAGTCTTTATGTGGACATAGATTTCATTTCTCTTAGACAAATAACCAAAGAGTACATTGGCTGGATCATATGATAGATTTGTGTGTAGTTTTTAAGAAACTGTCAAACTGTTTTCTCAAAGTGGTTATACCATTTTGCATTCCTACCAGCAGTGTATGAGGGTTCTAGTTACCAGCTGCTTTGCATGGTCAGTCTTTTTAATTTTAGACCTTCTAATAGAAGTGTAGTAATATCTCATTGTGGTTTTAATTTATATTTCCCTAATGACCAGAGATACTAAGTTTCTTTCATGTGTTGATTTGCCTTCTTTATATCTTCTGGTAAAGTGTCTGTTCAGATGTTTTGCCCATTTTGTTTGATTGAGTTTTTCTTACTGAGTTTTCAGAGTTCTTTATATCAGAATACAAGTCCTTTGTGAGATTTGTGATTTGCAAATATTTTCTTCCTGTCTGTGGCTTGTCTTTTCATTATCTAAATGCAGAAATTCTTAATTTTGATGAAGTCCATTGTATCAGGATCTTCTTTTATGGGTCATGCTGTTGTTGTATCTAAGAAATCTTAACAAGACTGCAAAGATTTTTCTCCTATATTTTCTTCTGGAAGTTTTGTGGTTTAGCTCTTCCATTTTTGTCTGTGATCCATTTCAAGTTAACTTTTGTACGTGGTATGAGGTAGATGGAGTTTTTTTGTTTTGTTTTGGGTTTTTTGGGGGTTTTTTGCAAATGAATATCCAATGTCCTAGCACAGTTTGTTGAAAAGCCTCTTCTTTCCCCATTGAACTACCTTGACACCTTGGTCAAAAATCAGTTGACTCCGTATGTTTGAGTCTATATCTGGATTTCCTATCTCCAGGTATTCATATATCTTTACTTAAGCCAATGTCATACTGTCTTGATTATTGTGTTTTAGTAAATCTTGAAATCAGGTAGTATGGCCCCTTTTATTTTGGTTCTCTTTCAAAATGTATTTTGCCTATACTGGTTTATTTGCATTTACATATAAATTTTATAATCATCTCATCCATAACTACAAAAATACATGCTAGGATTCTGATTGGAATTGCACTGAATCAATGTATCAATTTGGGGAGAATTGGTATATTTAACATTGAGTCTTTTCATCATGATAAGGTATAACTGTTTATTTAGGTCATCTTTAATTTCTCTCTGCAGTGTTTTATACTTTTCTTTGAATATATCTTGCACACAATTTGTTAAATTTATACCTTTTACTCCATACTTTTGGGACATAATGCCTTTTTAACTTTAATTTCTCATTATTAACCATATATATATGTATACACACACACACATTGATTTTTGTACGTGGACCTCGTATTCTGTGGCTTTGCTAAATTTATTTATTCTAGTAACTTTTTCTATAGGTTTCTAAGGAGTTTTATATAAATAGTAATGTCTAGGGCGCCTGGGTGGCTCAGTTGGTTAAGCGACTGCCTTCGGCTCAGGTCATGATCCTGGAGTCCCTGGATCGAGTCCTGCATCGGGCTCCCTGCTCGGCAGGGAGTCTGCTTCTCCTTCTGACCCTCCCCCCTCTCATGTGCTTGCTCTCTCTCATTCTCTCTCTCTCAAATAAATAAATGAAATCTTTAAAAAAAAATAGTAATGTCTATAAATAAGACATTTTGGCTTTTTCCTTTCCCATCTCGTTGGCATTTATTTTTTTTCTTGACTTACTACAATGGCTAAGATCTTTATTTTTTTTTATTTTATTTTTGGAATTTTTTATTTATTCATTTGAGAGAGAGATACACAGAGAGAGAGTGGGAGCAGTGGGGAGAGGAAGAGGGAGAAGCAGACTCCTTGCTGAGCAGGGAGCCCGACGTGGGGTTCAATCCCAGGACCTGGAGATTATGACCTGAGCTGAAGGCAGACGCTTAACCATCTGAGCCACCCAGGCACCCCTAAGATCTTTAATACAATATTGGATAGAGGTGGTGAAAGCACATGTTGTTAACTTGTTCCCCATCTTAGGGGAAGGGCATTTACTCTGATGCTGTAGGGTGTATGGTGTTAGCTGTAGCTTTTTTATATATGCCCTTATCAGATTGCAGACATTTCTTTTTATCTATAGTTTGCTGAAAATAGATGTTGAATTTTGTCAAATGTTCTTTCTGCATCTAATGAAGTGATTGTTTGATTTTTGTCTTTTTTAGTCTATTAGTAGTATCAGTTACATTGAGTTTTGTCTGTTGAACCAGACTTGCATTCCTGGAATAAACTCCACTTGGTCATAATGTATTATCCTTTGTATAAATTGACTGGATCAGCTAAAATTTTGTAAAGGAACTTTATGTCTGGTCATGAGAGAGAATGGTCTCAGGGATAATTATTTTGTGATATCTTTGCTTGGTGTTGGTATCAGAATAATGCTGGCTTCATGAAATGAATTGTAAAGGTTTTTTGTTTTTTGTTTTGTTTTTTTTTCTATTTTCTGGAAGATTGTGTATAGAATTGGTATTATTTCTTCTTGAAATACTTGATAGAATTCACCAGTGAAGTCATATATGGACTTTTCTTTGTTGGGAAGGTTTTTATATATGAATTCAATCTCCTTCATAGATATTGGGCTATTCAGGTTCTCCATTTTTTTTTGAGCAAGCTTATACTAGTTTGTTTCTCAAAGATTTTGTCCATTTAACTTGCTAAATTTGTTACAATAAAGTTGTTCATAATACAATTTCATTAGTATTCTTTCAATATCTTTATACTCTGTAAAGATATATATCATTTATACTCTTTCATTCCTGATATTGATAATTTGTGTCTTTTTTATTTTGTCCCTGATGAGTCTGGCTAGAAATTTGTCAAGAACCAGCTTTTAGGGGCACCTGGGTGGCTCAGTCGTCAGGCGTCTGCCTTCGGCTCAGGTCATGGTCCCAGGGTCCTGGGATTGAGCCCCGCATCGGGCTTCCTGCTCGGCAGGAAGCCTGCTTCTCCCTCTCCCACTCCCCCTGCTTGTGTTCCTGCTCTTGCTCGCTCTCTGTCAAGTAAATAAATAAATAAATCTTTAAAAAAAAAAAAAAGAACCAGCTTTTAGTTTCATTGATTTTCCTCTATTGTTTGTTTGTTTGCTGTTTATTGATTTCAGTTATTCATTATTTCTGCTTGCTTTGGGGTTCAATTTGTTCTTTTTCTAGTTTTTCAAGGTAGAAGCTTAGATATTGATTTTAAGGTTTTTTTTCCTAACATAGCATTTAAAGCTGTCAATTTCTCTCTTACCACTGCTTTATGTGCATATTTTAATACTATGTTTTCACTTCCATGAAGGTCAGAATATTTTCAGATTCCCCATGATTTCTTCTTTGACCCATGTGTAATTTAGGAGTGTGTTATTTAATTTATAAATACTTGCAAATGTTTCAAAATCTTTGTTACTGATTTCCAGTTTAATGTGATCAGAGTACAGTTGATCCTTATTTGCAAGCTCCTTATCTGCGAATTCACCTACTCACTAAACTTTGTCGTGACCCCCAAAAATAATACGTATGATGCTTTTGCAGTCATTAATATTCATGTACAGAGTGGTGAAAAATTCACATCTCTCAGTGCACGTGTTCCAGCTGAGGTCAAACAAGGCAACATTCTGCCTTCTTATTTCAGCTCTCATATAGCCAACAAATACCCTTTTCATGGTCTATTTAGTGCCATATTCTTCTCATTTTTTGTGCTTTTTGGTTGTGATTTCACTGTTTAAAATGGTAAAAGCTAGGAGTGGAAAAGTACTGAGTCAGAGTAGAAGTGTCTTTAAGGTTTCTCTTTCTTCCCCCAATAAGGAGGCCTCATCAGAGGCACCTGAATTAGACCTTGGTGGGAGGTCCCAAAAAGACACTTGGGGGCACTTGGGGTAAGAATGCATATATGTGTAAGAGCATAGCTAGCAAGGGATACCCGAGTTATTGACTGCAGCTCCTGTTAAAGTCTGTAATGCATTGGCTGTGCGCCAAGTCTACTGTGGGAAGGACAGCTTTCCCTGTGAGGCCTGCTGGGTAAAAGCCTTTCTAACTGCCTGTGGTTGGGCCGGAAAAATCACACATAGGTTTTTGGCCAGGGGCTGGGCTCCTCAATTTCTACAGTCATGTGGCCATAGCCATACCTATTTCTGTTTCCCATTCCATGTTTCTTTTGCCCTCAGGAAGTACCTCAGCTGGTCATGGTTCTTTGCTTAGTGGGGTGACCTTCATTCCTAGAAGATCTGGGCCACTAGCAGTCTTGTGTGGATTGAGTTGTTGTAGTTTTCCTTTAACTAATTACAGGTCCTAGTAGCACTAAGGGGACCCCCTAAGAGATCTGTTATATTCAAGACATACTCTTCCTTACTCCCATTATGTAGTAGCGGCCCAACACCCCTTTGGTAATCATGATTAATAGTCCTGGAAAGGGATTTTGGAGCTTTCAGATGTTTCCTGCATATTCTACAGAACTATCTACAGACCAGGCCTGAGTTTTCTCTTCCCCAATCATCTGGTCATAAGGAACTCCCCATGAGGCAATAGGGGCAAACTGGGACAGAGAAGGAGGAGTAAGGAAAGTTTGTTTCTCTAAGTAAAGTTTCTCATATAACTTGTGCCTTTAAGGTCCTCTCAAGCC
The DNA here is from genome assembly GCF_029215605.1 of Mirounga angustirostris. NCBI lineage: Eukaryota > Metazoa > Chordata > Mammalia > Carnivora > Phocidae > Mirounga > Mirounga angustirostris. The sequence continues at coordinate 20,625,729 of NW_026991718.1, read as the reverse complement.
CTTTCTCACATATACCAATTCCACTTGGTCATGGAGTGGAGTGCTGTTACAGTGAACTTCATGGTTTAGTGGGCCAGACAACCTCCCTTTCATGATGGGCAGCTCAGGTCACATGGTAATCTGATGGCCCATGGTTAATTAAACTTTGAGTCCCTACCAAGGCCCACTAGCAAGCCAAAAGCTGTTTCTCAGTAGGAGAGTAATTATTCACAGAGAATGGTAGGGCTTTGTTCCAAATTTCTAAGTGTCTGTACTATGATTTGCCTATAGGGTCCTCTCAAGGACTGCAGACAACATCTCTGTCTACCACTGACACTTCATGCACCATCAGATCTGAACATAAGGTCCAGATAGCTTTTCTTCCTGGACCCCACTCAAAACCAGCAGCCTTTGAGTTACTCAGTAAAGGGGCTAGAGTAGCACACCGAAATGAAATGTTGCCTCTAAAATGCAAAGAGGCCCACTATGTGTTGGACCTATTTTTCTGTGGCAGGAGGGGCCAGATGCAACAACTTACCCTTCATCTTGGAAGGGATGTCAACATGCCCCACACCACTGGACCCTTAGAAATTTCACTAAAATGCATGTAGTTGGTACTTCCTGTTCACCAGATTCATCCAGAGTAATATCATCAATGTAACAAACCAGCATGGTATCCTTTGGAAAGGAAAGACAATCAAGGTCCCTGTGGACTAAATTATGACATGGCTGGAGAGTTGGTACTCCTCTGAGGTTACATTGGCAGCTGAAAGCAAACTGTTTCAGGTAGTCCTTACCAAGAGCTGTTGAGGAAAAAAGCGTTTTCTAGATCAGTACGTGCAGAACGGGAAAAAGAAGATATGTTAATTTGTTCAAGCAATGAAACCATATATGGAACAGCAACAGAAATTGCACTTACTACCTGATTAAGTTTAAGTCCACTGTTGTTCTACCAAGATCCATCTGTTTTATGCACAAACCAAAATAGGTAAGTTGAATGAGTGGGAATCACTGTCTTTCAAATCCCTGATGGTGGCACTAACCTCTGCAACCCTCCGGGAACGCGGTATTACTTTTGGTTTACTGTGCTTCTGAGTAGAGGCAGTTCTGATGGCTTACATTTGGCCTTTCCCATTTTAATAGCCCTCCCTCCACAGGTCAAGGAGCTAATAAGGGGATATTGCTATTTGCTGAGTATGTGTATTCCAACTATGCATTCTGGAAATAACCACAGGATGGGTTCAGGGAACCAGTAGGCCCATTGTGTGATAGAACTGAACTAAAACTCCATGGATTACTTGACCTTAGAAACCCCAACTCTGACTGGTGGACCACAGAGATATTTTGGGTCTCCTGGAATTAGTGTCAGTTCAGAGCCAAGTGTCCAGTAATCCTCCCAAAAGTCTGATTACTCTATTTCCCTTTTCCCAAGGTTAATGATTTTTTATAGGGTCCCTTTGGGGAAGGCTGGGAGAAAGATGAACAGTATAATCTCCTTATGGAGATGCAGCCTCCCCTTAATGCAAGAGGTTCTGGGTCTGTAAACTGGCTCATTTCTGGGAATTGATTGAGGGGCATGACTCTAGCATTCTTCACTTATACAGATCAAGTGAGAATATAGTAGGCTTACCCATCTGTTTCTTTTCTAGGGACACCATGATCAACTAGCCAGTGCTATAGGTCTCTGTAAGTCAGACTATTCTGATTACTACTTTGGTTCCCCTGGCTAATGTGATAATCATACTCAGTTTGCCTTTGGCAGTAAAGTGTTGCTACTTGGCCTTGGCTGCCCTAGGATCCCATTACCCCCATCATATTTAGGGATCCCAGTTGGTGGTAGCGGTTCCCACTGTAATTTCTGACCTACAGAGAAGAGCAATGACCAGAGCCCTTCAAGGATGCCAGACCTCTTCTCCCAAATTGATTTCTTACAGTCATGGTGAAAGATACGTCCTCTAACCCTTCCAGATCGGCTGAGCAGGTCCAACATGATAAATACATGTTAACATTGAAACTTCCTTAAACTTTCATTAACTTCCTCTACTGCATACCAACACAGTTCTAGCATTTCAATTTTATTTAACGCTCCTTGTTTTCTGTTTGTCCTCTCTGTTCTTTGTGCCTTTTTTCTTCCTCTTTTCCTTTGGATTAGTCATTTCTTACCCTCACTATTGGGCTTTTACTTCGCTTTACCCTGGGGCGCCTGGGTGGCTCAGTCGTTAAGGGTCTGCCTTTGGCTCAGATCATGATCCCAGGATTCTGGGATCGAGTCTCGCATCAAGCTCCATGCTCGGCAGGGAGCCTGCTTCTCCCTCTCCCTCTGCGTGCCACTCCCCCTGCTTATGCTTGCTCTTTCTCTGTCAAATAAAAAAAAAATAAAAACATTTTACTTTGCTTTACCCTTTTAGAGGTTGCTGTAAGGTTTATAGTGTACATCTTTAACATATGATCTATCTGGAAATGATGTATCATTTTACACATAGGGTAAGAACCTTAAAAGAGTATACAGTTGACCCTTGCACGACATAGGTTTGAACTGTGCGGGTTCACTTACATGCTACTGTAAATGTATTTTCCTTATTTTTTTTAAAGATTTTATTTATTTACTTATTTGAGAGATAGAGTACAAGCAGGACAAGGGGCAGAGGGAGAAGGCATAAACAGGCTCTCTGCTGAGGAGGGAGCCCAGCCAGTGGGGGGCTCGATCCCAGGACCCTGGGATCATGACCTGAGCCAAAGGCAGACGCTTAACTGACTGAGCCACCCAGGCGCTCCTCCTCATTTGCTTAGTAACGTTTTTTTTCTTAGCTTATTTTATTGTAAGAATACAGTGTATAATACATATACAAAATATGTGCTAATCAACTATGTTATTGGTCAGTAGTAGGCTATTAGTAAAGTTTTGGGGTAATCAAAAGTTATACACAGATTTTCTACTGCAAATGGGCATCAGCATCTCTAACCCCTGTGTTTTTTAAGAGTCAGCTGTACTTTTATTTTTCCCCATTCATTGTGCTATTGCTGTTAAACATTTTATTTCTAAATATAGTCTACATTCCTCAGCATATTGCCATTTTTGTTTTAAATGGTTATCTTTAAAGAGATTAAAAATGAGAAAGTCTTTTATGTTTACCCACGTATTTGCCATTTTGTATAGCTCCAAGTTCCCATCTGGTTTAGTTTCCTCCAACCTGAAGAACTTCACTGACGTATTCTGTAGCATAGATCTGGTGGCAATTAATCTCTCACCTTTTGGTTTGTTTCACAAAGTCTTTATTTCCATTTCATTTTTCAGAGATACTCTTGATGGCTATAGAATTCCAGGTTTCTAGTATCTTTCTTGTGGTACTTTATAGATGTCTACATTATGTTGTGGCTTGCATAATTTCTGATAGAAAGTCTGTTCTCATTTTATCTTTGTTCTTCTGTGTGTAATGTGTCTTCCCCTCACCCCCCACCTCCCCAGCTGCTCTCAGATCTTCCCTTTATTACTGGTCTTAGTCATCTTTTTATGACATGCCTTGGTTTGTTGTGGGTGCTGTTGTTTTTTAATGTTCATTGGACATAGGATTCATTGAGTTTCTTGGATAGTGGACTTGTAGTTTATATAAAAATTGGCAACTTTTTGGCCATTTCTTCCAATATTTTCCCATCTCCCCGACCCCTTTTCTGGGGCTCCAACTTCACATATGTTAGATTACTTGATATTGTCCCAAAATGAAGCAATTTTTCTTTTTCAGTTGGTATATTTTCTGTTGCCACGTATTTAAGTTTCCTGGTCTTTTCTTCTTTGGTGTATAATCTACTATTAATCCAATCCTGTGTATTTTTCATTTCAGGTGTTGATTTTTTTCATATCTAGAAGTAACATTTGATGCACTTTTATGTATTCAATTTCTCTTTCTTATGTTTCTGTTTTCCTCTACCTTGAACATATGGCATGAATTTACAGTAGCCTTTTTAACATTGTGTCTGCTAATTCTGTCTTCATTTCTGCATCTGTTTCTATCAGTCAATTTGCCTCTTGTCTTTAGGCCATTTTCTTCTTGCTTCTTTTCATGCCTTTATGAAAAGAAGCCTTGGGTAGTTTCATCTCAGGCGCGTGGAAAACAGTTTCAAGGGGGTTTCAAGGGGCCCTCTGTAGGTCTTCTGGAGCTCTCCATTTGTGCAGTGACTACCCTTCAGCATTCTACTTCACAAGTTCCAGTGTCATTGGTCTCCCTACAGGTTCATTGTGACTTTTGTGGGCTCCATGCACTTTGACCATTCAGAAATTTGGAGTTCAGTTCTTTCTCATCCTCTTTCACATACTCTCACGGTAGGGCACATGTCTTAAGGGAGAGAGTGGTTTACCTATTTGTTTCAGCCTCCTCCCACTATTGGGATATTGTTTCCTACATACCACCAGACTGCACAAGATTGCCTTTCAACCCCAGCCACCACCTCCTCCAGGCTTTTGATTGAGAGCCTGATAAATGTCTGTTTTCACAACCCTGTAAAAATAGCTTTTGGATTTTTGGAACCTCGCTCTTTAGTTTCTTGTCTCAAGGAAGTTCAGTATAGAGCAGGTGCCTTAAGTAGAAAATGAGTTGCATATTTTTGGCATGTTCCTTTCTCTATAGAAGTACTTTATGTGCTAAACATCATGACACTGTGAGAGACTGCCCTCTAGCTTTTCGACCCAGACCTTCCAACCCCTTATACCACCTTAGAATTCCATGAATGTTCCATGGGAAAGACTAGCTTTGCATTTGGTTTCTTCTAGCTTCTCATCTATTGTATGTGACCTCCAAAACTGATCATTTCACTTGCCCCCAGGAGCATCCTTCTGCTTGGGCCAAGTATTCTAATCTTCAGCCCATGCCCAAAAGCAGTACATACCCTCAGAAAAGAAAATATCCAGCAATCATCAGTTCACCTGAGACAGGCTCTTCCCTCCCTGGAATCTTAGTTCATATGGTCCTCATTGCTTCCACCACTCTCTCATAGCTTTACAAATGTGTGATTTTACAAATTATTCATTTTTGTCCACAGTTTTGCCACAAGAATACAGGTCTCATTAGACCTTCTACATCCTACTCAGAAATAGAAGCCAGACTAATAGGATTTAAGACCTTGTTTTCTCTCTAGAGCACATTGTTGCACCTTTGCTCAGTGTCACTTCTCTTCTTTGAGTCCATAGTTCATGACTTGCTAGCTGCCAGTCTCTAGTCCAACCTGGAAAGCTGTGCTGAAGGTGATTTACACTCCAATCTGTTGTGTTCATTTTTACAGGACCAGGATTAAAACCTCCAGAGGAGCGGACAATTGAATACTTAGAAGAAGTTGCAGTCACTTTTGCCAAAGGACTATCTGATAAGAAAATCTCTATAAAGAGAGACAAGGGATTAGTAGAAAGTGAGTGTCATTATTAAAGAACAAAAGCAAAGGTTCTCTCCAGAGTGCTTAATTTTATTTGCTGTAAAATAAGAAATGGGAAAGAGGTAAGTGCATGATTTGCTCTTAAGCATAGAATCATCCTTAAGGAGTACAACAACTCTGCTCTAGGATCAAGTCCTAACCCTTACACTGGTTGGTTACAGCCATTTTTTTTTTATTATTTTGGAAAATTTGAAGCATTAATACAAAAGTAGAATAGTATAATAGTGTAGGAGACACCTAAGCACCCACCCCCCAGCTTTAGCATTTATCAACTCATTAAACCATGTGTATAGAAGTGCTTAGGTTGCAATTTGGATTTTGTGTATCATAGTAAGGAAAAGTTCTTTCAGATAGCTACAGTTACTGCATTTTTATGGAGTTTACAGAACAAACTAACAAGGGAGGCTAGGCTTTTTCCAGGCTTACTTTCCAGTAAGTACCTAAAAATGTTTTCTTTTACAGAATTGATGTCATATGCCATGAGTATTCCATTTGTCAGGCAACAGATTTACAAAAAGGTGGAAGAAAAAGTACGAAAACAGACCAAAGGCCTTTATCCTGCACCTCTGAAAATAATTGATGTGAGTCTTCACCCCATATTCCCACATTTCTCATGTTTCCTCTCTTTGTGTAGAGCAGTATTCTTTATTGCCTTTCTGAACCATATCTGCTGGTACTAAGGTTCTTAATTCTGTTGTTACAGTACTCACTAAAAATAAAGCAAGCTATGAGGGCTTATAAAATGATATTTGGGGAATAATGAGTGCCGGGCATAATGAGTTTAAAACTACCAGGTACAAACCAGGAAAAAAGCTGTGTTATATCAGTATAACAGGCCAGTAAAATATTGGGCATTAATTAAGAGGTAGTTGAAACAAAATTGATGGCCTTAGTTGAAACCATTGTCAGTACCTAAAATGTCTCAATGACTTCCCCATTGCCAGAATTATAAAAAAGGTGTAATGATATGGAGAAGTTCTGAAAAAGATCAAGGAGGATGAATAAAATGATCACAGGGTTAAGAACTTCTGTCTAAAGGTAGACTTTAAAACTTAGAAACTCTTCAGCCTGGAAAGTCTAAGATCAAGAGAGCATATAATCTAAGACTTCGAATATGGAGAATAAATCAGCCAACAAATATATTTTGAGGAAAAGACACCAAAATGCATAAAATAGGACATTTGATTCCCTTCCCTCACCCATCTCCCAGTGTGGGCTGGGGAGATTAGACATGCATCTGTAGTGAGACAGGTAACTAGCATGAAGGGCATTAGACTCCAGCATGGGACCACTGCCAGATAATTGGGACAGAGAATGATTGCTAAATGCACAGGGGAGGGAACAGTCACTGTAAGCCAGAGAAATTAGGAAGAACCTCATAGAATTTGACCTTAGCCCTGGAAAGTGGGTAGAGAATAGATGAAGAGAGAGTAGTACCAGGTAGGGTGGGCATTTTGAGCAAAGCTACAGAAGCTGGAAAGCATGAGGCTCTTCAAGGAACATTTAATGAGATCAGATTTTGTAGGACGGTGAAATGTGTACAAAAAGGCAGAGTGAGCCTAGAGTTTAGAAGACTGACAATAATGAATTTGGAAATTTGACCTTTGTTCTGTATAGATCATAGAGAATGGTTTAGAGGAGAGACAAAGTAGATACTTGAAGTCGGAAGCTATTTTGGTAATTCAGACTTGATGTTTGAGTAAGACCCTGAGATAGGATAGTAAAAAGGTGAAGGTAGTAAGAGACTTGCCAAAGGGAAGAGATTATGAGCTGAGTTTTAGAAGTGCTGAGTTTAGATGTTTCAGGAAATTCAAGCAACAGGATTTTAGACAAACAACAAGAATGTAGATTTGTTTGTGTGTGTGTGTGTTTTAATCATTTTTGTCATTCCCATAAATTATGGTGACTGAGTACAGGGTCACTTCGTCTTTTATACTTGCCATTGTACTTAGGCTAGGACTTCCCTCGAATGACAGTGAATTTGTAGAGTTCATGAGTAACATGACAGAGTAGATGATGGGCCTGAGGAAGAATGGGAGGAGGGAGAAAGGGGCTGAGGGTGGAGCTCTAGGGATGTGCCTGCGTTAGGAGAGCAGGAGAGAAGCTGGAAGAGCCATTTTAGCAGGAGGGAAGGTAATTAAGAGGGACAGGGAAAACCTTTTCTTGGACTTGGGCAGCACCGGTGGCCACTCTCTTTGACGGGATAGTGGTCTAGAGGTATAAGGAGGTAAGAGTTGGAACCCCTCTCTTCTTTTCCCACTCCCTTTCATTTCCTTCCATTTTATGCTAGCTTTAGCAATGGCCTTGGCGGTGCAGAATGAAGTCAGTCTTAAGCAGCCACTCAGTCCTCTCATCTTTCTTATTCCACTTCCAGACTTTTGACTTACTCTTTAAAGACTGACGAACTGGCAGTTTTATTCAGTGTTAGTCCACCTCTCACCAGTCCCTTGCAACAATGAACAAGTGCTTTATGTGTTTTTTTAGGTGGTAAAGACTGGAATTGAGCAAGGGAATGATGCTGGCTATCTCTCTGAATCTAAGGTAAAGTTCTTTCCTTTCAATTTATTATTATTAGATTCAAGAAAATCAAGATCTAAAATTCTTTATAAAGCTAAAAAAAGAAAAAATACCCAAAGCCTACCCAAAATGTTTTCCTTCTAGTGATTATCATTTCTTAGGGTTAATCTCAGTGAGTGATGTTAAGAACACCTTAGTGGTCCCAGCTGTTTGAACTTGCTCTCAGTAATGAGGGTTTAACTAGGGAGAGCAGGGCCAGAGTTCTAATCCTTTCAAAATGAATCACTGGGATGTTTATGTTCTGGAGTTGGGCTGGTTTTGTTGTGATAAAATGAATACATTGATAGAAAAATAGGTTTCTTACTCGTTAGGGCCCAGCAATAAGACTTTGAAGGCCAGCCTCTCTTTGGTGAATTAGAGAATGGAAGGAAATGTTGTGTAGCCACTAAAAGGACACAGAGGGCCGTATGAACCAGCCTCACCTCTTCCCACTTTTCCAACCAGTTGGTAGTATTGCGGATTTAAGCGGTTTGGGTTGTTTTTAAATTTTAAGCAATCACTGAAGAATGACTGCTTGTTGATAATAAGACAAGAGGTATCTCAAGAGTTCAGGACGAACATTTCTTGTACTGGGTTGCGTATTGAAGTGCACTCTGCTTTCGTCTTTGACCTCCCGTCCAGCTACACGTGTACATACGTATTTGAAGCATAAGTTTCACAAATCAGTTATTGTCCTCACTGTGTATGTTGTCCTCGGTATTTCCTGTCTGTCCTACTTATCACAACCCGCTGAACTCAGGGTGACTGATGGATCCCTACCCATGGTTGGAAAATCACTGGTTTACTGAATAGAATCCACTTACCAAGATTAGTAGAACATTGTTTCATGTTCGATTAGGACAGAAAGCAACTTTATTAGGAGGATTCCTCCTTTGAAATGCTATTTGTAACCATGTAACCATACCAGTAAATTCTAGCAGTAGTGATGATGATGATAGCTGACTAGCTTTCTCATCTAATTCCAGCAAAACTGTAAAATAAGCATGGTTTTTCCCATTTTAAGGATGAAGGAAGACTTGACAACTGGTAAATGGCAGAGCCAGGATTCAAACCCCGTTCTGTCAAACCCAGACTCTAAATCTCAGGTTCTTAACCACTAACCTGAGACTTGCTCTCTGTAAGCATTAGGGTACTTTTCAAAGCGGCAGGTGTGGTGCAGGCAGCCTGCTTTAGCGAAAGTGAACCAGAGTTGGGAGTCCTACCCCCGGGGTGCGAGTTCCATTTCTGCCACTTGAGGTGGTGTGGTGACTTAATTTCTCCAGGCCTCTTCTTCCCAGTCTTCAAAATGAGAGGGTTGATTGAGAGGACTGTAGCCCTGGCACTCTAGTTCCATGGAAGAGGTGAGTCGCCGCCACCGCTGGTGGGGAGAATCCGAGAACTCAGATGTATCCAGACCCTTTGAAAGCGATAGTGGGAAAGTACTGCGGGCGAGGAACGCCCGGGGCTCCGTGTCTCTGCAGGGAAACCCGACTGAAGGAACCCCCATCCCTGAGACTCGGAAGTGCTACCCTTTCTTCTTCTCCTTTATTTTTCAGAAATTTGGAGAGCTTGCAATGACCAAAGAATCGAAGGCCTTGATGGGACTTTATCATGGGCAGGTCCTGTGTAAGAAGAATAAGTTTGGAGCTCCACAGAAGGAAGTGAAGTAAGCTAAACTCCACCTAGGGAGCCCTTGTAGGTTTCATTACAGAGCTAAATTCATACCTTCCGTCTTACCTATTCCTCTTCTGCCCTGAGCACATTAGATCCCTTTTCTACTAAGAACGTTTCGGCTTTCAAAGTTCTGCCTCTGCTGTTTTCTCCAGACCTCTCTAATGGCTCCTACAGAGGCTTTCTTGTCTTGCTGTTGATGTCCCCTAGAAATCTGGCTTACGTCCCCTATTCCCAAACCAAACACACATACTATGCACTGTTTAATGATCTTGTGTCTCCCTATGACTTAAGATACCATCTCTGGAAACTCACACTTCTTCCTCCTCAAAAAAATAAAGTCTTTTTTTTTTTTTTAAGATTTTATTTATTTATTTGAGAGAGAATGAGAGAGAGAGAGCATGAGAGGGGGGAGGGTCAGCGGGAGAAGCAGACTCCCCGCCAAGCAGGGAGCCCCATGCGGGACTCGATCCAGGGACTCCAGGATCATGACCTGAGCTGAAGGCAGTCACTTAACCAACTGAGCCACCCAGGCGCCCCCCAAAAAATAGTCTTATTCTGACTGTTGAAGGCTTGTCCTTCTAGCTTACAGCCTGAACACTTGAGATTCCACTTGCTTGTCTGTTCTTTTCAACAAGCCTTTCAATGCTATGCTGCCCAAAAGCTGTCAGCATTTTAAGTTTCATAATGCCCCTAAATTCACCTTCTAGCTCAGTGGTTCTCAGCCTGGGCCTTGTCTCTCCCCGCCCCACCCCAGCCCCCTGGGATCATTTGATAATGTCTGGAAACATTTTTGGTTGTCACAGGTTCTTCTGGCATCTAGTGAGCAGAGGTTAGGGATGCTGCTAAACATCCTACAGTACATGGGACAGGCCTAAGAATTACAGTAATCAAATTCAAAATGTCAGTAATGCCAAGGTTGAGACACAGTGCTCTATCTGAATTACTGTGAGGGCTTTCAGAGCAGCTAAGGTTACTACCTTCTCCATCCCCTTCACCTTTAATGAGATTACAATCCAAAATAGAAGTAAAACAGGTAAGAAATTTGGGTGAGACAGATACGATGCTAGCCCAGAGGGCTGATTTCCAAATAGACTATGAACTACGACTGTCACCACTTCTCCAGCACACATGGTGGTAAGGGGCGATCAGTACCCATCCGTGGTGCTTGCTCCGCCCAGTGTGGACAGTATCTTGCATTCGGTGGGTGAGGTTAATCACTTCCACGCTGTAGTAGAATAAGATGGCCATCTAAGTCAGCATCTCTGCATACATTCTACAAAAATCAGACATGAGCAAGGACAACAAAGCCACCCATTCCCCACGCATGGCATAAATAGAAGGCAGATACGCTGCTAACTTCTAATTCTGTAAGAGGCAAACTTTATAATAACAGGAAAGAAAAGGAAGCAAGAGAGAAAAATATTGAGTCCTGCAAAATTACAAAACTGTAAAACACACACCAACTTCTACCTCCTTCCCACCCTACTCCTTTACCCCCATCCCTCCACCTACCAAAAAATGCCATCAATTAAAGAGACTACACTTTGCAGCTGAAGAGAGTCCTCTTAAATTACAAAACCTAATGAGCCACTCCAGACTCCTACTCCTGTCTGCATATACTTCTTCCTGTCATATGCAGCTAGAATATAATGCCATTTGGGGAGGATGTTGTTATACCAAATACATAAAAAAGACAGGCAACATCCACATGAGTCTCATATAAGAAGAAATAAGAAAATGAGAATCAGAATACTTAAGTTTAAGAAAATTCTCCCCTGGGGCGCCTGAGTGGCTCAGTCGTTAAGCGTCTGCCTTTGGCTCAGGTCATGATCCCAGGGTCCTGGGATCGAGCCCCGCATCGGGCTTCCTGCTCAGCGGGAAGCCTGCTTCTCCCTCTCCCGCTCCCCCTGCTTGTGTTCCCTCTCTCACTGTCTCTCTTTCTCTGTCAAATAAATAAATAAAATCTTTTTAAAAAAAGAAAATTCTCCCCTCCCCAAAACAGCCACAACAGAAGAAAACTAACGGAACACTTCTAAACTTGAGTGAAATATCCTTAAATAAGCATTTGCAGATAAGAAAGAATCACCTTGAATCAGAAATTCAGAAACTCAGAACTAAATGGACAGGAAAACAGGGTAATGTAAGAGTTGGCCTCACCTGGGAAATAAATTGAGGAAAAAGGGGATGAGGAATTAATTATAAGGTACCCAAGGCAGGACAGGTTGAATGGAAGATTTACTAAAGAACCTTGAAGAATTGGGGTGCCTGGCTGGCTCAGTAGGAAGAGCGTGCAACTCTTGATCTCAGGGTCGTGAGCTTGAGCCCCATGTTGGGTGTACAGATTGCTTAAATAAATAAAGAAAGAAAAAGAACCTTGAAGAATTGAAGAAAGGGTATCCTTTTTCCTGCTTTCCACACTGTCAATGATGCCTCTGCTTTCTCCACTTCTGTCTCTAGGCTCTTTCCCCTCGGATAATCATTTGAATTCCTTCTCTGGTTTCACTTTTTTTTTTTTTTTTTAAGATTTTATTTATTTGAGGGCGCCTGGGTGGCTCAGTTGGTTAAGCGACTGCCTTCGGCTCAGGTCATGATCCTGGAGTCCCGGGATCGAGTCCCGCATCGGGCTCCCTGCTTGGCAGGGAGTCTGCTTCTCCCTCTGACCCTCCTCCCTCTCATGCTCTCTGTCTCTCATTCTCTCTCTCTCAAATAAATAAATAAAATCTTTAAAAAAAAAAAAAAAGATTTTATTTATTTGAGAGAGAGTGAGAAAACGAGTGGTGGGGAGCAGCAGAGGGGGAGCGAGAGAGGCAGACCCCCTGCTGAGCAGAGAGCCCAATGCAGGGCTCAATCCCAGGACCTGGAGATCATGATCTGAGCTGAAGGCAGCTGCTAAACCGACTGAGCCACCCAGGCGCCCCAATGAGTAAATCTTTAAAAAAAAACCCCACTAACCATATAAATGCATGTGTTACTACAAAGCTACATTTGAAAGATACTTCTAGGACTTGAAATTAGGTTTCCTTTTCAGGTCATAAACATGATTTTTGAACATTATCAGAATTGTTAGGAATGAAACTTTATCCTTGTATTAAGTCTAATTTAAGGTCTACGTAGTGCTGTAAACTTAGGCTTCTTTTATGAAGGAAGATATTCTGGAAAAAATTTTTTAGTTATTTACTATGGGAGTATGGCATATTGCTCCAGAACTATGCAAAACTAAAAAGAATAATCAGACAGACATGATCTTTGGCCCACAAAATACTTAGAATTTAACTGAGGAGACAAAAATAATGTACATGAAGCCATTCCAGAATACTGTGGGGTAAGCCAGATGGTCCTGACAAGTTCAAGAGAAGTTGGGGGTGAAAAAGGCAGGAATGTGCATGTATGAAGGTATTTGTGGGGAAGGGGGGGGTAAGGTCTGGAAGCAAAGAAACCATCCAGGAGAATTTTGATCTAATCCAAGTAAGGAATAATAATGGCACAAATTCAGGAGAAATGAAAGCTTATAGGAAAATGGTAAAATCACTAACAGATAAGAGAGATTAGTCTTTGGGCATGTCACTGCAAATTGGCTTTTGTTTGGAAACCAGAAATACTCATGTTGACTTCACCATAAACCAGGTTGTTTTGTTTTCAGTGATCTCGAGGCATGCTTGAAGATTAATATAATTCTGTCTTGGGCGCCTGGGTGGCTCAGTTGGTTAAGCGACTGCCTTCGGCTCAGGTCATGATCCTGGAGTCCCTGGATCGAGTCCCGCATCGGGCTCCCTGCTCGGCGGGGAGTCTGCTTCTCCCTCTGACCCTCCCCCCTCTCATGTGCTCTCTCTCGTTCTCTCTCTCTCTCAAATTGATAAATAAAATCTTAAAAAAAAAAAAATATATATATATATATATAATTCTGTCTTCTTGTGTAGGCCAGTTCTTTTAGACCTAATGGATTTTTGTATTTAACTTTGAAACTCTCTCTCCCTCTGCCCTGTTCACTCTCTCTCTAAAGGGGGCGTCTGGGTGGCTCAGTCAGTTAAGCATCAAACTCTTGGTCTCAGCTCAGGTTATGACCTCAGGGTCCTGGGATCCAGCTGGGTGTTGGGCTCTGAGCTAGGCATGGAGCCTGCTTGAGATTCTCCCACCCCCACACTCTTTGAGTGCTCACATGCTCTCTCTTAAAAAATTAAATAAATAAATTTGAAAATCAATTTTTAAAAATAAAAATTATTTAAATTTTTTATAGATTAAAAATTATTTAAAATACCTTACTTATAGATAAAATCTTTAAATAGGTTTTTATAGATAAAATCTATTTATAAATACAGATTTTTATAGATAAAAATTATTTAAAATACCTTATTGTTGTGCCCACTTTCATTGGTTTATTGAATAACTTAGGCGATCTCCCCCTTCTACTGAAATGATTAGTCTACCAAAAGTCATTCATGCTTTCCTTCTAGGCACCTAGCCATTCTTGGTGCAGGGCTGATGGGAGCCGGCATTGCCCAGGTGTCTGTGGATAAGGGCCTGAAGACCATACTTAAAGATGCTACACTAGCCGGGCTGGGCCGAGGACAGCAACAGGTGTTCAAAGGGTAAGCCAGCTCTCTGCCTCTGTCAGCAGAATGCTGTTTGGTTTTTGCCATTACACGTTCCTTTTTCCTGAACATGGTGAGTACTGGATGCTCCGTAGTTAAGCTCTTTCCTTTGATTTTTAGAAACACCAATTCTTTCCCTTCATTTTATTGCACATATTATAAACCATTAACATCATTGGAATCTGTAATGTCTGACTGCACAAGAAAAAACCATCAGATATTTTTAAATGCCACTTATTTCATGCTTTGGTATCAAGACTAGCTCATGTTTGTGGATTTTGATGGTTTCCATCTCACTGCCATATTGTTATGGAACACTGAAAACAGCACGACTTCGTGGAAAACGAGGATGTGAGGAAATGTGCCATAATTAATTACACACTGAAGGTGGGGCTGGGATCAAAACTCTTGAACCTTCTATTTCTTGGCTGGTGTTACTGTAGAGAAGCGGAAACAGATCTGGTTCCATAATGTCTGAGGCTTTGCAGACTGTGTCTCCATCTTACCTCTGAATTAATAAAAGGTGAATATTACTCTCCCTTCTGCCCACCTACCCCTTCCCTCCTCCACGCTGCCTGTTTTGCAGAGGAGGAGAAACTGAGCAGCCGCTTGGCCAGACTAGAAATTGGTTTCAGCTCAGTTCTGTGCTCCACTGTAATGGACAAGCAAACAAAGTCTTAAAACCATGGGTTCAGATCTCTTGGTTTCTGACAACCATGTCAGCAGTTAGCAAACAAGTTGCTCGTCAGAGTTCAGAATGTTATTTGTTGCTCTAATGCCTAATGAACTGTTACCAAGAGAGGACAGGAAACATGTAATATGTCACAAGTAAGCAGTATGGTGAGGGGCACTCGCCAGGGCCTGATGTTTCTTTTCTTTCTTTTTTTTTTTTTTTTTAAAGATTTTATTTATTTATTTGACAGAGAAAGAGAGAGAGACAGCGAGAGCAGTAACACAAGTAGGGAGAGAGGGAGAAGCAGACTCCCCGCTGAGCAGGGAGCCCGATGCGGGGCTCGATCCCAGGACCCCGGGATCATGACCTGAGCCGAAGGCAGACGCTTAACGACTGAGCCACCCAGGAGCCCCTTGAATGAGCTTTTTTGTTGTTGTTTCTTAGATGGGTTATGTAGCTTCACCATGTTTGACCTCTTTTCTGCAGACCTCTCTCTGTCAAATAAATAAATAAAATCTTAAAAAAAAAAAAAAAAGGCTCATTCAAGGGGCACCTGGGTGGCTCAGTTGGTTAAGCCTCTGCCTTCAGCTTGGGTCATGATCCTAGGGCTCTGGGATCAAGCCCCACATTGGGCTCCCTGCTCAGTGGGGGGTCTGCTTTTTCTCCCTCTGCCCCCTCCTCCCTGCTTGTGTTCTCTCTCTCTCTCAAATAAATAAATCTAAAAAAAAAATAAAAGCTCATTCAACTGAAAGTTATATGTAGGACAGTGTATGTGCAGCCAGCTTGTCCATTACACTGGAGCACAGAACTGAGCTGAAACCAATTTCTAGTCTGGCCAAGCGGCTGCTCAGTTTCTCCTCCTCTGCAAAACAGGCAGCGTGGAGGAGGGAAGGGGTAGTGGGCAGAAGGGAGAGTAATATTCACCTTTTATTAATTCAGAGGTAAGATGGAGACACAGTCTGTAAAGCCTCAGACATTATGGAACCAGATCTGTTTCCGCTTCTCTACAGTAACACCAGCCAAGAAATAGAAGGTTCAAGAGTTTTGATCCCAGCCCCACCTTCAGTGTGTAATTATGGCACATTTCCTCACATCCTCGTTTTCCACGAAGTCGTGCTGTTTTCAGTGTTCCATAACAATATGGCAGTGAGATGGAAACCATCAAAATCCACAAACATGAGAATTTCTAGTCTTGATACCAAAGCATAAAATAAATTTACCTTGTGGCTTTAATTTTTCTTTGGGTTAAGGAAATTAGTAAATGGAATTTAGCTCTATTCTTTCAGAGGAAAATTCTAGGTCAGTTATTCTGCAAGTGTGGTCAGATTATAACCTAAGAGAGCCTGTTTTTCTTGGCAGTGAAAAGTAATCAGTTAAATGTCTGAGTAGCAGGAATCCTTTTTATCTCCCTATGGGAAGGAAGAAACCTTCAGTTAATATTTTGTGTAATCAATATAATATGGTACTTACTATGTGCTGACTGGGAAGTAGATTAAGAATGTAAGAAATAATGCTTGGTCTCTCTTTTCCAGAAGATTACAGTTACAGAATAACAAAATGATGTGTAATCAGGTATAAGTCCATGTGGTCTAGGACACATGTTGGGTGTTTCCTCCATTATAGGTAGAGAGGTACCAGAGCTGCTTCTTTGTTTTGCCATTCCAGTATTTGTGTTTATTCCTCTTGGCAAATGTAAATGTTTTATGAGTGTTAGAGTTTATGTAAGTTTCACATTTAGAGGCTTCTTACAGGAGAAAGAATGTGGACTTGGGGGCCAACCTGCCTTTGGCCTAGTACCTAGCCATTTGACCATGAGTCCCTCTGAGCCTATTTGAGCAACTCTTCTCTCTCAAAATGGGAGTAATAGAACTGCCTCACAGAGTTGGTAAAAAAAAAAAAAAAAAAAAGTGTCTGGCCCATGGATGCTCAATAAATGTTAAGTTTCCTATTCTTTCCTTCTGACTAGGACTGTGTTTTTTCTAGATTGAATGATAAAGTGAAGAAGAAAGCTCTAACATCATTTGAAAGGGACTCCATTTTCAGCAACTTGACTGGGCAGCTTGATTACCAGGGTTTTGAAAAGGCTGACATGGTGATTGAAGCTGTTTTTGAGGACCTTAGTCTTAAGCACAGAGTGCTAAAGGAAGTAGAAGCGGTAAGTAAGAGACCTGTTGTACTTGAATCGTAGCCTAGTGAGTGGAGGACACAGAAATAGGTTTTAAAAAAGGAAACTCATGGTTGTTTTTATAGGGTTACTCATGTCCATACTTAGGAGTTTTTATGTGAACCCATGTACAGTATAGAGGTTACAAAGGTCAAATCTGAGTCCTGAGGTAAGAAAATCAAGTAACACAGGGTTCATTAGCATTCTATGGGAGTTCAGTCACCCAGACATACAGTAACCTCATGGAGTCTAGCCAGCTGTCTTAGCATTTTGGGTTAGCTACAAACCATAATTAAACTTCTTCAGGTCTCGCCAGCACAGGAAGTAGGGGAGAAATTCTCTCTCCAGGCAGGTTTCAGATGCTTACTTTGTGGAAATGCTGCTTCGGTCTTGATCCTGAGCACTCTACATGCCATGAACAAAGCAAGTACCTGTCGTGGGTGGTATAAAGAAGGAGCCCAGAGGAGAACAAATGACAGTAGTCACTAAGCTACAAGATAGAACGGGGGCCTGGAGCAGCACCTACAGTTAAACAGAATGTGGGCTAGTGGATTGTGTACACGAAATGGCACTGGCTCAGCAGCTCTCCAGGTGTCCTGAGGAGTGGTCATACTTGCACAGTGGCCTCTGTGTGAGGGCGGTCCCCGCTCTACCACACACTCAACCTACAGAGGGCTGAGAACCTAAAGACAAGCAACTCTGAGACCGTTCTGCTTTGGAATCCGTGCATTGGCAAGTCTTTCCTTTTGACAAAGGGTCATGTAGATTCAGCTGCGGGGGAAAGTTCAGGAGAGCTGCGTGGATTTGTATTCCATCTGTGCTGAGTGGCATTTCGGCGCAGAGTGGTAGGTGGTGTTCCCAGGCCTTTGAGGGCACTGCTGAGCCAGCGGCAGGCAGGTCCTTGAGGAGCCGCAAAAACAGACACGGGCAGCGTGGAGAGAAGAGCATCGACCATCTGACTAGGTGATGGTCTCTGCTTTTGGAAAATCTGGGTTTGGGACTCCCGGCATGGAGAAGGGTGTGTTAGCTTTAGCAGTTGGGAAACTGGTGATCAAGGGAAAGAGAAAGAGGGATCACATCAAGAGAAGTGCAGACTTGGAGCAAACTACAGTGTTGACCTCTGGCTTCCAAGAGGAAAAAAAAAAAACAGGGCTCCTTAAGGGCTGGCCTGGAGCTCAGAGTGTCACTCCTGCTTTCCACTGGTAAAAGCAAGTCATGAGGTTCAGGAGGGCGGAAATAGAGTCTACCTCTGGATGGGAGGAGAGCCCCACGTGAATCAGAAGGGGAGGAATTGGTGCCAGGTGTCTTTGGAGACGTTGGCCTGCTCTTCATAGAGAATGTCCCCACCAGCATGAGACGCCGTGCCCCTCAGATGTGCCACTTGAGACTCTTCACTTCCTTGCAGTCGTGCTCTGCTTTCAACTCACACTTCTGATTAACTAAAATCCTGGGGGTCTTACACAAGCTTAACTGCCGAGCCAGGTTTTGTTCAACAGGTGCCTCTCTAGCTTTTTCCCGTTTTTCTTTTTTTTTTAAGATTTTATTTATTTATTTGACAGAGAGACACAGAGGGAGAGGGAACACAAGCAGGGGGAGTGGGAGAGGGGGAAGCAGGCTTCCTGCCGAGCGGGGAGCCGGATGTGGGGCTCAATCCCAGGGCCCTGGGACCATGACCTGAGCCGAAGGCAGATGCTTAATGACTGAGCCACCCAGGCGCCCCCCATTTTTCTTTTTAAAAAAATCTTATTGTGGTATTTTACCTTTGTCCCCATTATAATTGATGTTTATTTATACTCAGCTTTTCAGCGTGTTGCATGTATCTTGAACCTTGATTCCCAGCTCCCATGTTAGGATTTTGCCTGTCCCAGGGTGCACAAATTTGACAGGTGTGCCTTCCATGTTTTTTATGCACACAGCTGAATAAAAACATGAATAACTCAGGATCATGAACCGAATGCTGAGACAGTCTACATTAGAGACTGCTCTCCAGGATGGTAAAGATAACAGTTAATAGGATTTGTGTGCCATAGATTAATTACAGCGGCACACGGTTTTCTAATAGCACCCTGTATAAAATGAGCTAGGCATGCATGCTGTGGCTTGTTCTTATCAAGGTAAAGGGTGGGGAGGGGGGGGGATCGTCAGCTTTCGGATTCGAGGGCAGATCCAAACAAGAAGAGGGATTGGTACGCATGCTAGATCTTGAAATGAATGAGATTTGACTCAAGGTTATCTTTTCAGTATTTATCTGAGGTGTCTTATATACCTAACATTGAGATGCAGTCTCCAGGTTAGGACACTGAGCCAGAACTAGAAGGCTGAATGGGAAAAAGAACAAGGCCAACACACTCCCCATCACAGGAGCCTGGGAGGTTGGAAATGTCAGCCGAATAGTATCTACTGTCTGAGCGGTTGGGGGGGAAGCGGGGCCGGGCCCACGTTTCATGGCTTAGCTCTGCTTTGGACTCCAGTCATCTCCCAGGCCTCCATGACACATTCTTCAATGCTTTTCCCCTGCAGCTGATTCCGGATCACTGTGTCTTTGCCAGTAACACATCTGCTCTCCCAATCCGTGAAATTGCTGCTGTCAGCAAAAGACCCGAGAAGGTAAATTCTGAACAGCGGGAAGACCCTGAAATGTTTATTCCTGCCGTGGGCTCCCTGAGGAAGGCTTAGAGCATGAGAAGGGCCTGGTGTGGATTGTGAGGTGGAGGGGGGGCGGTGATATCTTCCCCCAAAACTGGGCACAGAAAAGCTAATAATACCGTGACCATTGTGAGATGCTGGGATAAGTGAAGTACAACCAAAATATACTTTTATAGGTGATTTGCATCCCTAACAGCTTGTATTTTTTAGGTTCAGACTATAAAACCTACCTTTATTACAATTAGGTATTTAAAGGTAGGCCCAAGGGGCACCTGGCTGGCCCAATTGGTAGAGCATGTGACTCTTGATCTCAGGGTTGTGAATTTGAGCGCCATGTTGGGTATAGAGATTACTTTCAAAACCTAAAATATTTAAAAACATTCTTAATTTTAAAAAATAAAGATAGGCCCTTAAAATAAGAGGGGTACTCCAAAATATCACTTAAGTTACAGAGCACACACTGGTGACAATCTAAGACAGGTTTGCCTCCAATTCCACGTCCAGGAATAGAAGATCAGGAGGGGTGGTGAGGTGTGTCCACCTATGGGTTCACTTAGAACTTCTACCCAGGATGTGAAAGGGTAGAAGCACTTTCAGTGAGTATTGGGAATGATGCCTGGAAATTTTATCTTTGGGCTTCTGCTGTCTACCAGGGTAACCCAGGGAAAGTGAAATCACTCAAGGAGAAATAAAATACCTCACCTCTCTGGAGGATAGCAATTAGCCTCAGCTAACCAGAGCCAGCCAAAAGTAGGAAGGAAATATAAGAGACCTTTAAGCAGCTGAAATTGTTAAGACAGAGTCCTTGTATTGAAAACACAAAAGTCTGTTTATTCCTATTCTAATAGCTTGTGACTGCAAGGTAAGCTCGTCTCCTAGCACACCGCAGATTGGAAGCGATACAGGGCCTGACAGGCAGGTTCAGGGATGGCAGGAAAAGGTCACAGGGAGAAGTGTGACACTGAGGGAAGACAAAAAAACACTATAAAGGCAGGTTGACAGTCTGGCCATGTCACATCACTCAGCACCTCGGCAGCATTTAAGTCAGTGAAGGAGAATCTTTGATGCTAACTTCTCATTTTCCCAGTGGAGTGGAAAAAGCATCATGTTTTGCAGTCCTGGCCTCCAAGTATCTTGGATAGCTTCTGTCCCCTGCTTCCCCTACGTTATATAAAATTAAGGTCACAGGGGCACAGGGAGGGTGACCAGCCAGGACAAGTTGGTCACCTTTGGCACAGCTTTCTTGAGTGATGTAAATAGATTTGCTTGGGGTAGTGATCACATGAGTGTATATACAATTGTCAAAACTCATTGAAATGAACACTTTAAGTTCTGTGCATATTATTGTGTATAAGTTATATGTCATAAGGCTAATTCCTTTTGCTCAGAAGTACTGAGTCTGAATCAGGTCCTGTCTTTTTAAATAGCTTAGACATAAGGAACAGTTTAGGGTTTAGAAGCAACTTTTGGATTGGTAAGTTTATGGAACATTTAAGTGACCTGTGCATTACATAATGGAGAGTAGGCAGGCTTTGGAGACAGACCAGCTGTGATGGAATCCCACTGCCTTTCACTAACTGACCCTGAGCTACCCATTTTAACTTCCTGATGACTTTTTTCTTCATCTAGATAAGACTGACTAGTTCACAGAGTGATGGATTAAATGTAAGGAATAAATGGCAAAGGTATTAAAGAACAGTGGATAGCCAGCAGTCAATAAATGGTAGATATCATTAGTTATATCTTACAGCTAAAGTGAGGGTAGGGGGAGCAAAACTCTTAAGTTTTATGATTAAATTATTCTCTCCCACAGCAATGCAGTTGGGAGACTGTCCAATTATTAGCTTAAGGAGGAGGTTCTGAACTTCAGCATGTATCAGAATTACCTGGAAGGCTTCTTAAACACAGATCTGGGCCCTGCCCCTAGTCTTTCATTCAGTAGATCTGGATCTGGGGTGGGCCTGAGAATTTTAGTTCTAAATTTCCCAGGCGATGCTAATGTTGCTGGTCCAATTACTTCACTTCAAGAATCATTGGTTTAATGAATCTTTGGGTGCATTTGAATGTTTTTTGGGGTTTTTTTAAGATTTATTTATTTGAAAGAGAGTGCAGGGGTGGGGGAGAGGAGCAGAGGGAGAGAGGGAATCTCAGACTCCCCGTTGAGCGCAGACCCCGACACAGGGCTTGATCTCATGACCCCAAGACCATGACCTGAGCTGAAATCAGGAGTTGGATGTTCAACCAACTGAGTCAGTTGTCCCTGAATGTTGATAAATCTTATTTAAACCCAGTATCCTGGTAGTGAGACCCATCTGTGTAAAATCCAGGTACATCTCTGACAGTTGAGCATATTGATGGATTCTTCTGCCTGCTTCTGCCTCCCCCACCTCAAAAAAAGTGGACCCTCTGAACCATCAGTATCACTAATACGAGTGAGACCTTCATTCATTCTTCCCTGATAAATCTAATTTGGCCAGTAGCTATGATTTTGGCACTAATTGTTGGTAGGATCTGTTTCCCTAGAAACAGATGGAAGAAGATTCCAGTGAGCCCTCTGAAACATACTGAACTTTTTTTCAAAGAACCACAGAGCCAAACCGCTCAGACGGATCTCCCTTGCTTTCCTAGCAAAAAAATGAGTGCTATCCAGTTCCTCCTCCGTGTTCTTAGATCTGTTGGCTTTGTACTCCCCTTGCTAGGTGATTGGCATGCACTACTTCTCTCCTGTGGACAAGATGCAGCTGCTGGAGATCATCACAACCGAGAAAACGTCTAAGGACACAACCGCTTCGGCGGTAGCCGTTGGGCTCAAGCAGGGGAAGGTCATCATTGTGGTTAAGGTAAGGAGCTGTGTGACAGAGCGGCAGACGGGGGCAAAGTTCTGTTAAGATTCCTTATACCTTCAGGCTTGTTTATAACTATTCTGGGGGCAAATAGGTCACCTTTTGATAGGATTTCCCCTTAGTTGTGTGCAGTGTGGACAGTGGTGTGGACCGTGCTGCTGAGTCAGGGTCTGAGAGGGGCGTGTCTGGGACGGGGCACGTTCTCCCAGCCATTCCAGACTGTGAAACCCTGTGCTGTGCCGTTTGGTTCAAGCCGTGCTGCCTTGGCTCTGGCTTCCCCCGCAATAAAATTTTAACAATTCTGTTTGTGAATATAAATCGCCTTGAATTTTGGAATGACACGTGGGGGAGAGAGCCTGCTTTCAGCCTCACGTCGTACCTACAGCGGAGGGGCCGGTGAGCTCACATTCTCTCCCTCGGCAGGATGGACCTGGCTTCTACACCACCAGGTGTCTTGCACCCATGATGTCTGAAGTCCTTAGGATCCTCCAGGTCGGTACTGCTCTTGGATTGTTGGAGGCATCTTCCACTCCTTAAACCAGTCCTCCGGATTGGTAGTCAAGATAAGGAACAGGCTTCCCTCTAATACACTTAAGTCCAAGTTCTTCTCCAAGAAGGCTCTTTTGTGCCCAATCCTTCCACACCGTGGTGGGAAATCACGGGCTTCGCTGCCCTACAATGGGCAGAACTTTAGCTCTGCTCCCTTACCCCCCTCCCTGCCCCACTAGGACCAGATGCCTCCTGATGTGCCCTTCTGCACACCTTCTGCCTCCCCGCTTTGAGGCAGGAGCTATCCGGAACAGACAGGCCCACTTGGGCTGGTTGGTGCTGGAGCAGCTTCTGCGCACACCCCTCGGGTGCCTCCTCCCCAGACCCAGGCTCGGGGGGCTCCGCCACACTGCTCTGTGAGGCGGTCTCTTCTCTGTTGGGGGAACTTCGCCCCGTCTGCCGTGGAATCTCATTACTACTGAGATTCAGAATTGCAAACAAGGAGGAAGTGAATAATGTGTTCATCTCTAAATGAAGTTGTTCAGTCCTAAACCTGTGGATTAGGGAAGGCTCAGACTTTCCCCCGGTGGCTCCCAAACCTCCTTTGCTTTCCCTGAGTGGGACAGCCCCAGTCCTGGGCCTGGGCTGGTGGCACCCAGGAGAGAAGTGAGTGGTGGACCGGCCCTGTTTCAGAGGGCCAGCTTGGAGAGCCCTTGTGGGAGGGCCTGGGATGCCTTCCTCCCCTAAGATCCCTGCTTACCTCCCGTTCAGGAAGGAGTTGAGCCTAAGAAGCTGGATTCCCTTACCACAAACTTTGGCTTTCCTGTGGGTGCTGCCACACTGGTGGATGAAGTGGGTGTGGATGTAGCAAAACACGTCGCGGAAGATCTGGGCAAAGCCTTTGGGGAGCGGTTTGGAGGTGGAAGCCTAGAACTGCTGAAGCAGATGGTGTCCAGGGGCTTCCTGGGTGAGTAACCTCAGAGAAACATAACCAACCCCACAAAAACAAAGTTTCCTGAGACACACAGTTACAGAAGGCCCATGTGGGAGAGTTCTTCCTAAACATAGAGCCCACTATCATGGGGAATTTTTTTAATGATTTCATGACAACCTGTTAGGCAGAACCCTGGCCTGAGGCTCTGCCATTGCCCAAGGTATGCAAGCCGGGCGTTTTCATCTGGCCCAAGGCCTCTAACACACCTGTGATCTTGCAGGAGCAAACTCGGCACCCAGACTTGACCATGCTGCCTGGCCACCTATGTGGAGAAAGTAAGGCCTCTAAACACAGAGAACATGGTTGAGGCCCACCAGAGGTGGCTTTCTCTCTTGGCAAAGGAGAAGCAGAATCAGCCCCAGGACCAGGGCATAAACTAGGTCCTGGTGTTGCATATCTGGACATTAAAGCTCACCCAGATGGCCTTTCCCATCCACATACACAGATTTTCAAGCCCCAGGAAACACAAGATCATTTTTCCTTCTTTGCCAACTCTGCGGACAAATACACACTAAATTTCTAGGGTTAGCTAGACAGACACATTCAGGAATACAGTTGAGAGGCTGGAGCTTTACAGCAGATTAGCAGAGAAGAGAATTCGCAGGCCCAGTCTCTGAGATTTGGTAATTCTCCCTTTTCTGGCTTCTTTTAGGTCGCAAATCTGGGAAGGGCTTTTATATCTACCAGGAGGGTGTGAAGAATAAGAATGTGAATTCTGACATGGACAGTATTTTGGCAAGTCTGAAGGTGCCCCCAAAGTCTGACGTGTGAGTTAACTTTAGTAGCTAATATTGTGGAAAGCTGTTTCTCTTCAGCCCAGAGCTTCTCAGCCCTCTTCCATCTTCCCTGTGATAATCCCCTTACCTGACCAGAATACTTTTGCCCTTCCACATGCCATCTCGTGTTCTGCCAGGCATCAGGATAAGGACTGTAGCTGAGCCTTGGAAAGACCCCTGCTCCAGCCTTCCCTCTGAAGGTCTGGAGAGCACCTAGAGAAACTGTCACCCTAGGCCCCTTCACCCCCACCCCCGGGCCCTCTTTATCGTTTGTAACTGACAGCTGATGGTGGCAAGAGATTCCGTCTAGTCTGCCCAGCCCTGCAGAGTGGGTGCCGGTCTCTGGTTGGTTAGGGCAGGAAGCTCTGAGCCATCTTTCGAGGAGCAAGGCTGGCCTCCCGGTGGCCCCTTCTCTACACCACTGCGAGTTCTGTGCGGGCTGGCCCTTGGAACACCAGCAGCACCAGCCTTCATCCATCCCCGCACCTGCCTCCCGCCCCGTGACACTTCAGCTGCCCGAATGTGTCTCCCTGTTGGCAGCTCCTCTGACGAAGACATCCAGTACCGCCTGCTGACCAGATTCGTGAATGAGGCCGTCCTGTGCCTGCAGGAAGGGATCTTGGCCACACCCGCAGAGGGAGACATCGGAGCCGTCTTCGGGCTCGGCTTTCCGCCATGTCTTGGAGGTTGGTCTTGCAAGTTGGGAAGGTAGCTTGTTTTATCCCAGAGCTCATTTTGTCGTCTCCTGTTCTTCCTTCCAGGGCCCTTCCGCTTCGTGGATCTGCACGGTGCTCAGAAGATAGTGGACCGGCTCAGGAAGTACGAGGCCGCCTACGGAAAACAGTTCACCCCGTGCCAACTGCTCATCGACCACGCTAACAGCCCTGACAGGAAGTTCTGCCAGTGAGCGGGCCCCCGCCCAGCCAGCGGCGCTGGTTCTCCGGCAGAGTGGCATCTAGACGCATCAGAGGAACCAGAAGGCAAACAAACTCTGGCACTGGGTGTGTGCCCTGACCAAAGTGCCTTCAGTTAGGACAGTCTCTCCCTCCCGGTAAAGTGTGGCTGTGAATGAGTTTGCACCTCACGTTAGGAGGAACCCGTAAGTCCCGACACCCCGAGTGCCAGCGTCTCCAGAGCCGACTTGCTGCCTGCTCCGCCGGGGCCGGTGGTGGCCGGTGGCAGCCCGGGCAGTTCTGCACCCAGCCTCCTGTGTGATAACAATAAAAACCAAACTCTAACAGCCTCTGCCTGCCTGCTCCTTTTTCTTCTGTCTTTGCCCTCCTGCTTTAAACCCCTCCCTTCAAGGAGCCAGAATGAAGCCTTGGGCTTTGGGGCTGTGAATGTGTTGGGAGAGTTCTAGGCAGCACCTTGAGAGAGAGACTGTGATGATGATAAAGGGGGACTTGGTGCACTAAAGCCTTCGAAATCTGGCCATGTTGACACGCTCTGGCAGGCCTCTGCTTGCCGTGGGGGAGAGGCCTGGCTGGCCAGAGCAGGTGACGTGCCATACGCTTGGAGGCCAGGTTTTAAGAGACTTCTTTCACCAGACTAATGTCTTGTAGCACAATGGCACCCAGTTCTTTTCATGGTGGGACTCACGTGTTCTCAGGATGTTAACATTGGAGTGAAGCAGAGGAGAGAATATTTTCCTGGTCAATAGATCTGCTCGTCTTGGCTGCCCCAGAGCATGGAAGGATGAATGGATCATCAGAGACCCCGCAGTGAGCCGTTCAAGGAATGCCGAGCCAACCCACCAGCGCCACAGCGCTCAAGAGCCTCCTGTCCGCCCTCCCAGTGCCCTCGGGGCTGGAGAGTCCCTCCGCTCCTGTCCGGGTAGCAGCAACTCCCACTATGTGTGAACAGCCTTGGGGCTCCTGCCCAGTCCGGCAGAGGGGCCCACACTGCACGTGTGCAGAACCGTAAGTCCCGGCATGCCGTGCCCTGACCCACGGCTGCTGCCTCTGCTGCGGCTGCCGGCCCCTCACAGACCCCTGGTGCCAGCTCTGTGGGGCCCCGCGGGCAGAGCGCGTCGCGCTGGCTCCCTGGACTACTCACGGTTGCTGCAAGGCCAGACCCTAAAACCAAGGCATCTGTGCATTGGGATTTTCAGATAACCAGTACAAAGTAGAGAACAGATCTCACCAGAGCCAGGAACGGGCTTCTAAATGGGGGCTCTGGGAGGGCCTCAGGCGGGCATTTGGTCAGTGCAGGAACTTAAACGTGGGCCCTGGCTGGTGATATGGAGCTTTCCACTCAGCAGCACTAGAAGGTAGGAATTAGGGTGAAACGGTGGTGGGAGCTGGAAGGTTCTTGTAGGGTAGGGACTGAGAAGGGGCTTTCAGAAGGGAACCCAGGAGTGGGCCACAGGCACACCCCATTCCAAAGTCCTCCCCTGCCCGGAGGCCTACACCTTGTACCTGTCGGGGCCCCGGCGCCCTCCAGAGGAAGAGAGCGTCGATGCCCAGAGTCGCACCCCCACTACTGTTGAGTGCTCTAGCATTTATTTCACGAGTCCTTGAGGATTCACAGAGTGATCGGCAAGGAAGCCCAATGCTTTAGCATCACAGTGTGTGTGCTCGACTTCTGACTCCCCCTCCCTGGAGCCGGAGGCGTCTGCTCGGGGCTCGAGCACCAGCATGGCTTCACTACGCTTAAGAGAAAAACGGAGGAAATAAATATCTAGGTAGGCTAGGTAAGGCAGAAGAGAAGGCTGGTCGGTCTGGGGCCTGCCGCCAGTGGCGTGAGGGGAGCTGGTGCGGCTCCGGGCGGACGGGCGGTTGGCCAAGTGGCCAGCCTGCTCCAGGTGCCAGCAGGTCTCCATGCCCACCAGCCAGGCCCCGGAGACCTGACGAGAGGCGACGAACACGCGCAGGAAGCCTGAGCTCCAGGAGCAGGGAGAAAGCCCGTCTTCCCAAACCACGGTGCTTTCTCTTTCCCACCCAACCCACCTGTGCGGTGGCAGAAAACCAGAGAAGGCCAGCATGTGTTTGCCACAGTCCAGTGAAGGGGGCAGGAGACGGGCGGAAGTGGGAGTGAGTGAAGGCCACTTGCCTCCAGAATCCAGCAGCTGACCGCAATCTACCTGCTCTTCCACCGAGTGAGAATCTTCTCAGACCGGACCCCACCCGGCAGGACGGGAGGCAGAAGCCGGGCACTGGCGACGGCAGGGGAACATCTGCCTCCCCAACTAGACGAGCAGGGCAGCAGCAGAGCTGGGCTCCCCCGGAGTCCTCACCCGCCCGTTGGCACCTGGCTCGTCCTTGAGCTGCCCGTGCTTGGGGCCAGGGCCCGAATTCATAGAAGCAGAAAGGAAGGGCCTCCCAGACATACAGGAACGGCCCCGGACTCTGGGGCAGCTAAGGCCAAAAGCCCACAGAGCACAAGAGGAGAGCGGGGGCACTTGGGGAATTTGTGCTTAAATTACGGACCATCTTCTTCCCTGGTCTCTAACCGGAACCTACAAGCTTGAGAAGTGCCAGATATCTGTGAAGCTCTGCATCAGGACAGGGGATGACAAACACCCCCTCCCCCACCGTGGGAATCACAGCAACGTGTCCCCAGGCCCAGGTGCGCACTGTGCCTTCAGCCCCCTCCCCACTCACTCGGCACAAAGGCCAGACGTCCCCACTTCCAAGTGTGTCTCCCCTGGATTCACTCGGAGGGGCTGCCTGGCTGCCTCAGTCTCGGCAGATTGTCCTGGCAGGAGGACCTGCTCGGGCGCGCTGCCCCCCCAACAGACGGGGGCTAACCCCCCGCGGCCTCCGCGCCAGCGTTCCAGCTGTGCGGCTACAAGCTGGGAACCTCAGATCTTGGGCCGCCAGCCTTTGATGAACTGCATGATCTTCTTGACCTGCAGCTTGGTGAGGTGGAAGTCATCTGCCAGGATGTCCTCACTGAGTTGCACAAAGATGCTGCCATCAATGCGTTCTCGGGCAAAGAAGCTCACCACATCCTCTGAGAGCCCGATGAAACGCAGACTTCGAGAGACTTCTTCCAGGGAGAGCGCAGACAGGTCAGCAGGAGGCTGCCAGGAGGAGGCATCCCGGCCTCCCCAGCCTGCAGCCCCCTCCCGGGGACTGGCAGGAGGCCCTTCCAAGCGCCCTTGGGTGAGAAGGAGCCGTCCTCCGCCTGCCTCGGGCCCCTGCAGGGCCACCAGTGACAGCGGGGTGGGGACCTGCCGCAGCACCAAACCTTCGGGTTCAAAGGCCTTGGGGGGTCCAAGTGGCGAGAGGCAGGGTGCCCCCACAGCTCTGGGCTCCTGACAGCGGAGCAGCTCGGGCTCTGGAGAACTGCCCTGGCCCAGCTCAAAGGGATCAAAGGGCTCCAGGGCTGGTTCCTGCCACTCAGAGGAGGAGGAGGAGGAGGTGGGACACGAGGTGGGAGCAGCTGAATAGGCCTGGCCTGGTGAGCCTGGGCCTGGGGGAAAAGCAGGGCTGGAGGTAGCCAGGGGACCCGAGCTGGTGGTGGGCCCAGAAGAGGAGGCCGCTGAAGGGCCGGAGGGGTAGGCAGGCCCCGAAAAGGGGTTGAGAGCTCCGAACGGAGCAAAGCGTTTCTGGGGGTGAGAGGGCTTGAACAGAGGCGGGCAGCTGTGGTAGGCCTTGACAGGGGTGTCCGCTCCCAAGAGGGAGGTGGCTCGACCGCTCAGGGGCTCTGCAAGGGCCCGGGCGGCCTGGCTGGGCTGCGTGGTCGAGGGCAGGGGTCCCGGGGGTGGGCGGCTGGAGGACTCGCCCGCCTTGCAGTCTCCCCAGGTGCATGGGTAGCAATAAAGGGAGTAGGCGTCCGGTGACGGAGAGCCACTGCCACTGCGAGACCCTGTCCTGTGGGCAGACACACACACACACGGAAGGGTCAGCCAGTGCAAGAGGGAAGCGCCACAGGCTCCCACGCAGGACACAGCAAACCGCTCTGCCAGGCCAGAGACGGCCACTGGGACCTCAGCACCACCCGCTCGCACCCCAGCCCCCGAGGCCCGAGACCCCCTGGGACTGCCCTGGTCTGTCTTCCAGCCTCTCCCACCCCAGGAAAAATTAAACTAAACTGCATTACATAAAAATTTTAATAGAGCAAGGAGCAGTCCATCCTGTGGCCGATCCCAGCCTGAGGGGACCCTGAGCAGTGTTCCCACCCAATCGTCAGCACTTAGGAACAAGCTGGAGCAGGAAGGTGGAAAGCAAAGCAGTGGGCCCCAGCCCCCGGCACCCTCGAGAACCTGCCCGCTCTGAACGGCAGGCCTGGACTCTTCCTCTCCCTCAGTACTGGCCCCCCTCTCCCCGCCCTTCCCCTCCTCAATCCCCCGCAGGAGGACCCAGCACCAAGAGCAGGCAGGGGCTCACCCGTCCTGGAGGCCAGACGAGTAGTAGGGGAGGCTGGAGCTAGGTGAGCGGCCGGGCTGCAGCTTGGGGAAGCGTGGGGGCACCGGGGGGCTGCCCGAGAGCCGGCCGCTGCCACTGCCACCCCGGGGAGGCACAGGGGGGGCATTGAGCAGGCGGCACTCCTCCTTCACCTGCAAGCAGAGCGCCATGACTCCACGCCCTGTCCCCAAGCAGTGGACACTCCTTACCTTCCCTTTCCCAAGCAGCTGGGCAAGGAGGGTGTCTGGGCCTGACACTTGGCCTTACCTCCAACTACTCACCCACCCCACCCCTTCTAGTCTCTCCAGCCTGTTTCACTCTGAGAGCCCACACACACCAACTCCCACGGCCCTGGAAATCCATCATGAAGGTAAGAGAATACAGAAGTAGATCCAAAGAGAAAGTCAACCTTTTCCTCCAGGAAAAGGAAAGTGGTGTGACAGGGAGAAGAAAGGGAAGGACAAGTATCTGCCATCTGATTCCCTTCTTTACAGGTCGAATACTCAAAGTGGACTCCCTGGGATATTAAAAGCTAGAGTCTATTTCTGTGGACAAGTATGGTTGGGAAATTCTGTGTTAGGTATAGATAGGGCTCCTTAATGCAGGACTTCTCAGAGCTTTTAATAAACCAAAGTTCTATGGCTCCAAAGTGAGGAGGGGGTGAGCTGGGAATCTTCCACTACATTTTTCTAAACTTATTCCATCATGGGACCTTCTTTTCACTGGACAATTTAAAGGACTCCTGGTTCTGTGGGACCTTCAGGGCTCATCCCAAATTCTCTCAAGCTGGAGACCTGCTAGCATCTTTGTCTCCAAAACTCCTAGCACCACTGTCTCTAGTATCCCTTACTACAAATACGCTCCTGTGTCTTTCCCCTTGTTCTCCCGTTCTTCCGCCCCCTCCTCCCAGGCCCCCCCCCCCGCCCCCCCGTCACACACTCCAGGGGCTGGAGCCCGGGGCTCAGGAGAACTGGCATCTGGCTGGCCACCTCCCTCCCTGGAGGAGAGCGAGCCCCCAGCTCGGCTCCCTGCCTCCCACCCTTCCCACCTCCATCGCAGCCACCCACCGCCTCGGACTTGGGGGGGACAGGAGGCGGCGGGGCCTCGGGCTCCAGGCGGGGCGGCCCA
Organism: Mirounga angustirostris; assembly: GCF_029215605.1. Classification (NCBI taxonomy): domain Eukaryota; kingdom Metazoa; phylum Chordata; class Mammalia; order Carnivora; family Phocidae; genus Mirounga; species Mirounga angustirostris. Next base: position 20,594,446 of record NW_026991718.1, on the reverse strand, counting down.
GCGGCCACGAAGGAGATGAGGTCGGGCCCGGGCTGCGGCCGAGCCCGGCCCTCGGCGAGGCCGTCGGCCGCCTGGTGCGTCCACAGCTCCTCGTAGGGGATCTCGGCGGGCGGCGCTGCGGGCTCGGGGGCGCCGGCCCAGTCCGGGCTCACGTACTCCTGGTCGCCGTCGCCGGGCGGGCCGGGGGCGCGGGCGGGGGCGCGCGGGGGCGCGGGCAGGCAGAGGCGCGCGCGGCGCGGGCTGGCGCAGTCGTCGGCCAGCTCGGCGGGGGCCTCGCGCACGGCCGTGGAGTACTCGTCGGGGTCGAAGCGCTCGCGGCAGTAGGAGGCGCTGTCGCGCACCAGGCGCTCCACGCGCGGGTCCCCGGCCAGGAGGCCCTGCGGCAGCGCGAAGCGCGGCGTGTCGGTGAGCAGCAGGAAGTGCAGCGGCGCCGGGCCCTCGCGGCGCAGCGCCAGCCCCAGCACCACGGTCTTGGAGATGATGCTGACCAGCTTGTAGCAGTGGCCCTCCCGCACCGGGTGCAGGTCGTAAGGGTTGCGCGGCGGCCGGCTGGGCACCAGCACGTTCACCGGGAGCCGCACGCGCTCGATGATGGCGCGCACCGTGTGCTCGCCCTCCTGCATCTGCAGCTCCAGCGGGCTGCGCGTGCTGAAGCGGCCCTGGCACTGGAAGGGCAGGCTCAGGCTCTCGTTGGTGCGGTGGTTCATGCAGATGAGGCAGGGCATCTTGCCCTTGATGGGCCTGGCGCCCCCGCCGCTCGCGGCCCCCGCGCCCCCGGGGCCGCCGCCGCCCACCCCGGCCAGCGCCCCGGCCCGGCCCAGCTTGCGCAGCAGCGTGGTGAAGCGCGAGCGCTCCTTGGTGGTCTTGGCGCACAGGATCTCCGCCTGGCCCATGAGAGTGAGCTCGTCGCCCGCGTGCAGCGTGAAGTTGTACACCTCGCTGTCCTCGCTGAATTCGCCCGACACCACCTGCGGAGACCAGGAACACGGCGAGGCCTTAGCCAGAGCCCCAGGGAAAGCCGCCCTTTGAGGCTCCCGGCGGGGGGGTGGGGTGGGGGGGCGCGTTCCCCGGGCTGACACCCGATCAAGACCACTGGACTGGGGGGTCGGGGACCCACCTTCCCTCCTGGAGAGGCCACATGGCAGCTGTGCAACCTTAAATGAGCTGGCTCTGGGGCCTAGTTGCCTCATGTAATAACTCTTAGTTGGAAGAATTGCTGTATGTACAGTGACCTACTTTGAAAATACCCAATAAATGACAATTTTATTATCGTTATCTTTACAATCTGGGCAGGAATAATGCTCCACCCACTCAACAAGGCTACTGTGAAGAGAAATGAATTGATGGATAAGGGTTTGTAAACAGTAAAGAGCGATCTGTACACAAATGGGGCCTATTGGTATTGTGAACCCCAACAACTACCCCTTACCAGTGGACACTAGGACAGGCTGCCCTGAAGGCCTCCAAGTCAGGGCCTGATGCTCCACACTTACTCCTGCCTCACCACCTTTCCAGAAAGGTCTGCAGGCCAGCGGGTCACACACCTAGCTCTTCTGATATGGCCAATCGTGCCAAATGCCGTCGGGGAGCTGCCAGGAGCCACACTGACCTTCTACCTAAGGGCAACCCTCCAACCAGCGATGGGGCATCCTGCCTGGTGTGGCAAGGACTGACCTTGACGCTGAAGGTGATGGCTTCCATCACAAAGATGCGGTCAGGGAAGACGCTGGCCACCTCCTCCACGCTGCTGAAGTACCTCACTGGCTCCCGCACATCCCGGGCCTGCTCCAGGAGCTTGAACTTCCCTACAAAGGAGGAACACAGGCTGCTAGGGCAGGCCTGTCTGCTAGTCCCTACTTCCTGCTACCCTCACCTCAGCCAGCCCCGCTGGAACTCCGGCGGGCAGAAAGGCAGGTTTGCACCCACAGGAGGTGGAAGGGGCTGGTCAGCTGGCTCAAGGGCAAAGGAGAGCACAGACCTAGCATCTGGAACCCCACGGAGAGCTTGTGGGTGGGTGAGGAGGTTAGCAGCTGCCTGCCCAGAGAAATCCGAGTGCAAAGAGGCAGCCGAACACTTGCACGCAGAGCTGGCCTCTAACCAAGCATCAATGTGGCACAGGAGATGCAGGCTCCTAGCTTTGTCCCAGCCCCACTCTGACTTGCTGTGACCCTAGACAAGCCCCTTCCCCTCTCTGGGTGCTCATGTGAGGGTGCTGGAGCAGGGGCTTTGGGGTCCTGTCTAGATCTGGCATCCAACGCGTCGACCTTGGGTGGCTGATCCATAGCGATGCACTGGGCAGGCCGGGGGCTCAGCCCGAGGCCTTGGAGGCCCCAGGAGAGCTGCTCAGACTCCAGCTCTGTTCCCAGACCCTGCCCTGGTCCAACATCCAGCCGCACCGTCCCAGAGACCTCTGACCAGAGCCCAGCAAAATCCCTCAGAGGCGGCCTTCCGAGCCTGCAGTCTAGGGCTGTTTTGGCTGGCTCGGCGGATGCCCCCAGCAGACACGGACTTCCAAAGAAGGAGGCTAATCCATGAAGCTGACACCCTTGTGTAAATGGTCTTACCTCACTGGCCACACACGTGTAATGTGCCCACCTTCAAGAGCACAAAGACAGGCTGCGAAAATCCTGGACATGTGGACGGATACCCTCTTCTCAGGCCTTCCACAGACAGAGGGGAATCTTAGGTGAGGGGACAACAGGCCAAGAGGAGGCAAGGTGGGTCTTTAGCTTCCATAGCCTTCCTGGAGGTGGTTGCTGCAGTCATGGTCCAAGCATTTATTCATTCCCCAGTTATGGAGCAGCCTCTGTGTGCCAGATGTTGGGCTAGACCTGACAGAGGGTGCAAACCCAGGGACTCGGACAGAGTGGGTGTGACAGTGAGCGCCCAGTACCGGCGGGTGGGGACCCGGGACTAGAGAGCCAGAGGACCGCGGAGTGAGTGGGAACCTGCCTGGCGGCCTGAGGGGATCCTGAGAATGAGAAGAGTTTTACGGAACAGACCGTCCCACATGGAAGAACTGGTGCAAACCAGAGTCAGGAGAGCAGACTGCCGGCCCTGGGCCCGACAGGGGAGTGCCTGTGCCCAGGCCTTGAGGAAGGGGACGACAGCCGGGGAAGTAGCATCCGGGTGATGAAAGGCTCTGAATGCCAGACTAAGGCGGAAGGATTCTACGCAGGAAGAAATGAGCTTTCGGCTTTTTAGCTTTTCTCCTAAATTCAATCCCAATGAGATCAAAGTCTTATACCTGAGGTGCACTGGTGGGAAAGCTGGGGCCATGTCTGCTGGGCCTCCAAGATTGGCCCCCTGGGTCTGTCTCCAAATAAGGTGAGTGAGGACATTGCCCGAACCAGTGGTGACTGCAAGGGTCTGAGGTGGACAGTGACGCTGACCATTCAAGACAGGCCCAGATTGAACTGGTACCTTCTGCCCTCTGCTCTGATCATCAAAGCCCTCAATGAACCACCAAGAGACAGAAAGAAGCAGAAAGACCTGAATCACAGTGGAAACATCACTTTTCAGGAGACTGTCAACACTGCCCCACGGAAGTGGCACGCATCATTAGCTAGAGAACTCTCTGGAACCATTCAAGAGATCCTGGGGACTGCCCAGTCTGTAGGCCGCAATGTTGATGGCCGTCACCTTCGTGACCTCATAGATGGCATCAACAGTGGTGCAGCAGAATGTCCCACTAGTTAAGAACCAAAAAGGAAAGTATTTCAATAAAGGGTCATCCGACCCCCCCGCCAAAAAAAAAGAAAGAGAAAATAAAAAGAAATGAAAGCAATTACAGTGTGTTTTGAGCAAGGAAATGCCAAGATCCAAGTTGAGCTCTGTAAAGAAAGTGTGGGCGGCCGGCCGGTCAAGTCAATCAGCCAGGGACTGTTCTGCAGCAGAGCCCAGACGGTGGCTGGGGGAAGAGCGAAATGGAACAAAGGGGTACGTGGAAGGAAGCCTGGGGTGGCAGATGAGGAGTAGGCAGGGGAGGAGAGGACTCGGGCCACCACGCCTAGCAGGAATAGAGCTGGCAAAACAGACTCTTAATGCTAGACAACAGGGCACCTGGGTGGCTCAGTTGGTTAAGCGACTGCCTTCGGCTCAGGTCATGATCCTGGAGTCCCTGGATCGAGTCCCGCATCGGGCTCCCTGCTCGGCAGGGAGTCTGCTTCTCCCTCTGACCCTCCCCCCTCTCATGTGCTCTCTCTCATTCTCTCTCAAATAAATAAATAAAATCTTAAAAAAAAAAATGCTAGACAACAAACTGAGCGTTGCTAGAGAGAGGTGGGCAGGGGGTGGGCCACATGGGTGATGGGGATTAAGGAAGGCACTTGTGATGAGCACCAGGGGGTGTATGTAAGTGATGAATCCCACACCTGAAATCAATATTACACCGTACGTTAACTGGAATTTAAATAAAAACTTGAAACTATGAGAAAGAAAAAAAGGAGACAAAAAAAGAAAGAAAAAATGGAGCTGGCAGAGCTGCTAAGCGAAACTGGGGACCCGGAAGTAACATGCTGTGGGGCTGGAGCCAGTCCTGAGGAGGCCAACTGAGGGGGTGGGAGGCCAGGAAGGGGTGCTCCTGGGGGGGTCGGGGGCAGGGCTTGGGGATGCCTGGTCAGAAGTTCAGACTGAAGGTCACCAGCCCACGGGTGGAGTCTTCCTAGGGCAGGGAAGACAGCTCAAGGAAAGAAGAACAGAAGATCTTAACGCTCTGGGAACCCTCTTCCCAGAAAAATGCCCACAGCGAACTCCTGGCATGAACACAAACACCATTTTGTATACAGTGTGGGGGGTCCTGGATTCCCCAAAACCCAGCCAGAATCCCAGACTGAGGACCCCCCACCGGGCCTCCCCAGTGCTGGGTAGGAAACACGAAGGGCCAAGGACAGACTCCATGAGCATCTAGAAGCAGGAAAGAAGTGAGAGCGGAGAAAGAGAAGAGCAAGTGCCCCGGAGAAAGCTGGGGAGGGAGTCCTGCCCCCACCACTCTGAGACCCTCGAATGAAGACGTGCCTCAGCCCTCGAGGGCAGCAGGGATGCCGGGGGAGGGGCCCAGCAGGGAACAGCCGTCTGGGGGTCGGGTGGCAGGACTTGCACCTCGGCTACCTTCCCACCGGGAGCGCTGCCCCTCCCTCACCCGGTGTCCCCCCCACCCCCCAAGCCCCCCCACCCCAAGCAGCCATGCGGGGCGAAATGCCCGCTGCCTCCTGTGGGGAGAGCCGGAGCCAAGTCAGGGCTGCAGCCGGGGGAGGATGTGGCCCGGGGATCGATGTAACCATGGTAGCCGGCACCACCCCCTCGGCCGCAGCCTGAGCCCGGCACCGGTCATTACTGCAGGAGGAAGGAAGGAAGGGAAGCCTCCCGGGAGTGAGGCGCTAGCCCCTGGAAGCCTTTACTCCCCCCTGCAGCTTCTTCTCCTGCCTTCCCCCGGCCCGAGGCCCCCGCAGGCCCAGGGAGCTGCCCCCCCCCCCGCCCCCCGCCTGCCCCTGCTCCCTGCCCTCCCCTCCTAGAACACATGTGTGCTGCCTGGCGTCCCGTCCAGCCCGAAGCAGCCCTGCTTATCTCCCCTCCTCCCAGCACCCGACCCCGGCAGCCGTTCCCTCAAGAATGATGGGTAAATGTGCACACTTGGGGGTGGACAGACCCGGCTGTAGCCCATCTCTGGCACCAACCAGTTGTGTGACCTTAGGCAACCTATTTACTCTCTGTAGGCTTCAGTTTTCCCATCTGTGAAATGGAAGCATACGGCCTAGCGCCCCGTGTGCCAGCCGCCGCTGACCAGAGCCACCTGGCCCCGCGCTCGGGGCGGTGGGGGCTGCCTCAGAGCAGCCAGGTTCCCCCGGACTCCCCGGGTGCGGGGCTGCACTCCCCACCCCCGCGGCCCTCCGGTCCGCAGCCACTGCCCCCGCCCACCCTATTATTAATTCATTAGGAGGAACTGGGCTGTGCTCTCAGCTTCCTCCTTACCCCGCCCCTCCTACTCCTAAGGGGCCTGGCCTCCCCTCCCCCACCGAGCCACCCACTGGAAAGATGCTGATGGGGATGCTCCTCTCCTACAGGCCAGCTGTCACCTCATGACCACAGGGTCCACATGCACTCAGGGGCACCAAAAGACATAGGGGAAGGGCTAGAAGCCTCCTGCTCTCACTCTTCCCTAGGAGGTTCTGTGCCTTGGTTTCCCGGATTCTTAATCACACAACTGAAATAGGAAAGTAAAGTCACACTTCTGTCAGTGAGGGCTTTTTCCAATTTTTGCTTTTTTATCCCAAGAAGAACTGGGACCTCTGCCTGGACGAACACCAGATAGATACCCAGCCTGGGAAGTTTCTAGCTTCTAAGCAGGCCTTCTCAAGGGCTCAGGGCTCAGGACAGAACCCCAGGTCAGAAAGAACCTGAGAGAGTTTTCTCATCTTTTAAATGCGCTGTGAGGGCTATGGGGGCACCAACTTCGCAGTGTTGTTGTAAAGAGCAGAAGCCTTTGTCTTAGTCCTGTCCCCCCTGGTTGAGGAAGGGCTGGGGGTGGGGGGCAAGCTACTGGAGTTCCTGGAGCCTCACTTTGTGAGTTAAATGGAATTAATAAGACTTTCTCACAGGGTGGCCGTGGGGATAAAATGATGAAATGCTCAGCTCAGTGTCTGGAAGGCAGCCATGGATGGGTTTAACACACAGGAGCTGTGTGGTCGTGGGCTCACATGGGGGCTTCGCTGGGATGGAGCCACCAGATTCCCATCCTTCCCACCCAGGTGACGACAGCCCTGCATTGCTGGTGTGGTGCAAGCAAGCACCAGCCCAGGAGTCAGGTTACTGGGGTTCTAGCCCATGCTCTGCTTCTTACTAGCCGTGTGACCCTGGGCAAGTCCCTTCCCTCTTAAACCCTCTGTTTTATCATGCGTAAAATACAAGGGCTGTATTTTCCCTCTCCAGCAGCAGGATCCTTTCTTCAAACAAAATCTGATGTAGATCAACATCATATGTATAAAAGATAAAAGTAGTTCATTAGCGTAATCTTATTTAAAAGTCTAAAACATTAACATTCACTTATAAAGTCAATCAATGAAAACAACGAATTTAACACAAAAATTGGGAAGAACAGGGCGCCTGGGTGGCTCAGTCGTTAAGCGTCTGCCTTCGGCTCGGGTCATGATCCCAGGGTCCTGGGATGGAGTCCCACATCGGGCTCCCTGCTCTGCGGGAAGCCTGCTTCTCCCTCTCCCACTCCCCCTGCTTGTGTTCCTGCTCTCGCTGTCTCTCTCTCTGTCAAATAAATAAATAAAATCTTTAAAAAAAAAAAAAATTGGGAAGAACAGGATTACAGTGGGCAGGGGCAGCCAGATACTCAGCCCAAGCATCCCTTTGCTTCTGAAGGGCTTTGGTTGCACGCCACTGAGAAGATCCTGGCCGTGTTCTCCTTGAGGGTCTGTACCAAGCAGGCTTAATGAGGCAGCTCACGGAACACAGCCCAGGTCTCTCGCTGGGCTTAAGGTTTGACTCCTAGCAATCTGAGAGTGTGGGTATTTTTTTTAATCAGTTGTTCAAAATCTATTTTAAAATAAAATGTGAATCAAAGGTTTTCAACAAGAAAACCAGGACTTCCCAGAGCAGTATGAAAACCACTGGACCCTAACCCTAACCGCCCCCTGCCCGCCAGGCCCTGGCTCAGCCCTGTGGCTCCGGGGAAAGGGTGGTCACCAACAGCTTCTCCCAAGCCCCACCTCCTACCCTCCTGCCTCCACCCCCCAGCGGCTCTATGTCATCTGTCCCTGGCTGGGCACACCTGGGTACTGCAGGGGGATGTCAATCTTGGGTCCGATGACGTAGTGGCCCTCCTCCAGGGTATGGGCTGTCACTGTTGTCCACTGGCGGCAGGAGTGAATGAGCAGGATGTCTCTCTCACTGACACCCTCGGCATACTCCCCTGGGAGGCGAAGGACGGAAGAGGAGGGAAAGGTAAAGCGAACATCAGGAGGGGCAGAGAGAGTAGGGAGGCTGACTACTCTAAGACCCTGCCTAGGGGCAGCTCCCCATGAGCCTGTCCCGGTCAGCAAGGCTCAGGGGATAAGCAGTTTGCCGGCTGTGGCCTCAGGGCTGTGAGTCATGCCCCGTCTCCCAGGGCCAATTCCCGCCCCTGACAGGGCCCCAGCAACCAGCCCAGCCATAGTCCTGAGTCTTTCACCTGCTGTCCCAGGCCCAGTGCTGCTTGGGGCCCTGGGGCTGGGGGGGGCGGGCGCGGGGAGGAGCACCTCCCAGCAGATTTGCCAGCCCTGTCCTCCAGGAGCACTTAGACCCATGGGGAGGTGGAAGAAATGTGAACGGAGAAAACAGACCACCTTTGACGTTGAGTGGAGGTTGTCTGGGCACTCCCAGAGGGGAGCAGCCAACTAGCCGGGGGTGGGGTGAGCAGCAGACCCTAGAGCTGGCCCGCAGGACCACCAGCGGGGTTCTCAGCCCCCAAGTCAGTGCCTGAGCCAGGCAAGGAGGCCTGTCCCAGCCCTATCTGTGTTGGAGGCACAGACAGGGCTGAGACAGGGCTGTCCGTTGTGAGTCCCAGCTGAGGGCTCCCCCCAGCACCATACATCCCTCGAGTCAGAAGAAGAACAGGGCTTGGAGGAGCTGATTCCTGCCTCTCTCATGGGCAGCCCTTTTACACGCATTGCCCCAGGAAATTCCTACATTCAGGGGATCGCAAAGGAGAGGGAGGAAAGTCTCAGATACCCCCTAGCCCCTCGCAGAGAGGCTGTTTCTTGGCCCGCCCTTTGTCAGCCCTTCACCCTCCCAGTCTCTGGAACACTGTGATGAGGTTGGGGGGGGTGGCTTTCAGGGGGGGCCTAGTTCTGGGGGAAGCTGCACTGGGGCAGAGGTGTTGGGAGGGGCCTGGGCCCAGGAGTTTCCAATCCCAGCAACGGTTTCCAGGGGAGCCGGAGCGGCCTCCTGGCTGCAGCTGGTGGGCAGGGGTGGGGGGGGACGCCTCCTTCCCAGCCCTCTCAGACACAACTGACTAAATTGCTGCCACCCAACCGAATGGGAAGTGGTTTATCCTGATGCCTGAGGGCCCCATGAAGTGTGTGGGGAGGATGTGTTCAGGTGCTTGGGGGAGGGCCTGGCTCCCACTGTGTTGGAGGGGGTCTGAACCTTCCTCCTGGGGCCCTCCCCTCCGGGGGCAGAGAAAGCTCTCCTAAACCCCGGCCCACCCTTCCACAGGGACACGGGTCACGGTCCCAACAGTCGAGGCAGCACAGCCACCTGGCCCAGTGACAGACAGGAGCTGGTCACCCCACTGACACAACTCAGTCCCACAGCCCCACTAAGGGGCCTCTCCCAAACGCAGAGGCATACAAGGACCTTTAAGACTTCAAGACATACTTTGTTCGCATAGCCACGCTCATGGTGACCACAGCCACAGCCCCCACGGTCACAGCTAGACCATCACCAGTTGTCCATGCATTCATCCATTGGGTCAGTAAGTCCATAATCTTTATTAAGCAGGATGTCTCCCTTCAAGGAGGATGCAGCCCAGCGTTAAGACAATAAGCTATTACAATGGGTGCACAGGACTCAAGTCAGGGGTGCCAGAGGGGTCCTGGGAGTCCAAAAGAGGCCTGCCCAGACCGGGGAGCTTAGAAAGGACCCCCAGGAGGGAGAGATGCCCAAGAGGATGTGTGGGGGGAAGTGGCCAGGCAGAACCCAGGGCCCGCTCAGCCCATTCACAGGCAGACACATACAGCCTTGAGGCTGACACGGACGGTCTCGGGATCACACGCCGACGACCCGGAGAACAAGACGCTGCGCGGCTGAGCCCCTCTGTCCGACGGCCCGGGCACGGACGCCGCCACGCAGTGCGCTCGCGAAACGCGCGGAGGCTCACGGTGCCCACTCGTCGCCGCGGTCGGAGGAGGGGCCGCGGGCCCCAAGGAGAGGAGAGGAGCCTGTGGCCGCGGACCCCATTAGCATTCAGGGAAGCGAGTGTGCCAACGCGGGCCAAACCCCTATTCTTCTCACACACAAAACCCCCGGCCTGGCTGCCAGCCCCGGCTCCCGCCCCTCCTCCAGCCGAGCAGCTCCCCTTCCTCCAAACGGTCCCCTCACTCCGTGCAGCCTCCAGGCGTCCCCTTTCGGGCCCCCATGCAGAGTCCCATCGGCAGAGCACCCGCGCCCCTGGGAAGTGGGGCAAGATGTGGGGGAGGGCCGGGGACTTGGGGGCACGCCCGGCGGGAGGGCCAATCATTCGGGTCTCTCCCCGAGGTGGCCTGCCCGCCTGGGGCCGCAGACTGCTCCCCAGGACGCGAAAGGAAGGTGCAAGAAGGGTCCCAAGAGGGGCCAAGCAGGGCTGGGGGGCGGCGGCGGTGGGAAGACAGAGTCGGAGGCCCAAGGGATGCGGGAGGATCGAGGTGAGAGGCGGGAGACAAAGGGACGGAGGGGGCGCGGCCCGGGCGGGGGTCTGAGCGCGGCAGGGAAAGGGATGCACGACGGGGCGGGCGCGGGGCCTCCGCCGCGCTCCGGGTTCTAGCTGGCCCGGAAAACTCTGTCCCGGCCGGGCCTCAGTGCCTGTCCCGGATTTCTGTCCCGGTGCCCGTGCGCAGGGCCCAGGAGGCGGCGGACCCTCGGCTCTCGGGCCCCGGGTCTCCAGGGAAGGCGCACCGGGAGCTGCGCGGGACCGGCGCCGGGAGCGGGAGGGCAGAGGCCACATCCTCACGCCCCCCCATCCCCCAGCACCTGCCCCGAGAGTCCCCGATTTCCCCGCGGACCCCCAGCCGCCCTCCCCCGCACCCCGGTACCTGGCCCGAGGCAGGCGAGCGTGGGCAGGCGGCAGCGGCTGACGATGAGGTCGAGCGGGAAGGCGCCCATGCTCCAGCGCAGGCCGGCCAGCCCGGCCGCCAGCTTCTCCATGGCATGGGCGCCCCCGACGGCCAGCCCCGCGTGGCCCGGGCTCCCGCGCCCGCCGCCACCTCCTGGGGCCGCCGCGGCGCTCCCCGCCTGGCAGCCCGGCCGGGGCTGCGGGCGTCACGTGGCCGGCCTCCCCGCGGGGCGCCGGCCCCCGCCCCCGGCCCTCGCCCCACCCCCCGGCCCGCGCCCGCAGCCGCCGCCAAGTCCCGCCTCCCCGCCCCGCGGGGCGCGCCGGCCCCCCTCCCCGGGCGTGCAGGTGACAGCCCAGGACCGAGGACCCCGGGCGGGCGCCTGGAACGAAAAGGAAGATGCGCGGCGGCATCTCCGGGTCGGGGCAGAGGGCAGCTTCCTCGACCCCGCCGAGTGCGTCTGGAACCCCTTTCTCCGCCGGGAGCGGCGCCTCTCCTCGGCCCCTTGTGCCACCGCCCACCCCGGGTCCGCTCCGCTTCCCGAAGCTCCTGCGCAGAATTCGGCAGCTGCGGTCGCGGCGGCCATGGCATCTATCACCTCCAGCTTCACAAAGCCCGGCGAGGCCGCCTCATTAACCCCATTTTACCGATGAGCAAACTGAGGCTCAGAGAGGTCAAGTGGCAGCTCGGCTTGTGTCCTGGTTTGACTTCAAAACCCTACTGCCTTCCCCGATACTCGCCGCACCCCCCCCCACCCCGAGCCCCCACTAAAGAGCACTTGCCAAGCTCCCAGTGCCCTGGAACCGATTTTCACGGGTCCTGCGGCCGGATAGCTCCAGCACACACACAGCACGCCACGCACAACCGCTCCGACTGAGGCCCAAGCAGGTGACTGGTGGTGGAGTCTCCTCTCTCAGGCGGATTGTCCCGTCTCTCCTTCCCTTAAGTTGCTCTTCCTTTTCTGCTGCCCACACCTCCTCCTTCCAATCCCTTGTGGCTCCAGTGCGGGACCTCCTCTTGGGGAGCCCTTCCAGAAGGTGCGGTGGCTTCGGCGGGGGACGCGCTGCCAAAGGACCCCCGTGGCCCTCGATGTGTCTGCGGTGCCTTCTGCAGGTGAGCAGGGGCGGGTGCAGGCCTGCGGAGGGGCCTGGGCCGCCAAAAGTAGGCCTTAGCCCCAGCTGGTCCTTAAAGGGCTCCATGGACTCTAGTCCTCAGCCTCCCAACCCAGGGAGACCCCCACACAGGTGCATGCAAACCCTCTCTTCGAGGGGACTGACCTCCCACATCGTGTGACCTGAGCCCCATGAGCAGTGGCACCAGAGAAGGTGAACACAACTTCACAGTGGGAAGACATTTCTGATCACTTGTCCCATCTCCATCTTTTGCAGAGGAAGCAAGGGCAACTCCAAGAGCAGGAATGCCTGGCTCCCAAGATAACAGAACAGGAAAGCAGAGGAGGCCGGCCTCCGCCAGTGCTGACTCCATAACCAGGCCCACGGGCCCGCAGCCCAGCGGAGGCCGCCTCCCTCCATGTCCACTGCCCCGAGGCTGAGCGGCTGGCCCTCGGGCTCGCTCTTCCTTCAGCCACCACAGCTGTGACTTGGGCTAACCCGGATGGTCTGTGGGGTGGGGAGGAGCACGCTCCTGGGGAAGTGGGCAAGAAGAAGGTAGAGCAAGGGGAAAATGCAGGCGTCTAAGGCAGGCATGGAGGGTCAGAGGTAGGAGGAGGATGAGGAGGCCAAGAGAAGCAAGTGGGTGAAAGGAGCCTGACTTAGTCACTTTTCTTTCCCTGCCCTGCAGGCTCTCTTGAGTAGGGTGACCACAGCATTTGTCATCCAGACGAGGACACTTCTGAGTGAAGGAGGTGCCAGGTGGAACAATAGGCATTAACCAGACTCTAGGACAGCGGGTGTAAACCAGGACTGGGCCATGTGGTCGGTCACCCTGTCTCTGAAGGATGCCTCTGAGCCGTGCCTACCGCGGCTTCTCACGCTCTGGCAGAGGCTCACCCCGACTCACCCCGGCGCTAGGCCTCAGTTTCCAGCTCTGCACCTCCACCCCGGAAGCAGCATCCACAGGCCTTCCGTTTCAACAATCACGCTTGTGTTTGCTCCTCTTTTACCTTCTATCCCAGCTAAGGAATCACCTTTCACCTGGTGCCCCAACCTGGAAATCTCCTTAACCCTTACTTACATCCACCTGGTCACCAAGTCCTGGTGATTCTGCTTCTAGCATGTGTCCTGTGGAGCCCTTCCTCCTCTCCAGGCCTGCTTGTCCCAGCCTGACTTCTGTTCCTCCCCCAGCCTTCTCTCCCTGAGGCCACCCTTCGTAGTTCATGCCAAAAGCCCTGCATACAGCTCTGAATGGGGACTGAGTCAGGGACTACACACGTGTGAGACATCAGGCAGAACCACGTAACTGGCTGGACCCACTTCCTAACTGTTGTAGAGTTCCAGAACCTCTCCAGGACTTTTTAATGCTTGGCAAAGCTCAGGGACCAGACACACAAGTGCCCCAATACAGAGATCCCTGGATTTGCTTGGGGCTCAGGCGCCGTTTGGGAAGGAACTCAGTGCCACTTAGAGTCCGAACTTCTTAGAGCTTAGGCGGAGGTTTCTGGAAGATGGTTGGCAAGTCGGAGAGCCAGGAAGCGAGGTGAGGTAGGAAGATGGGTCAGTAGAAAAGCCAGTCTGAGCAGCTGGATCTGGAAGTGAGAGAGCCAGGGGGCCTGCGTGGTGTATGAGGCTGTGCCTGAGCTTTCCAGCCCTGGGAGAGTGTGGGTCTGGCTGAGAGGCAGAGGCCTGGGCTGGGTCACTGGGATCCCAGCTGCTCTGCTGACAGGGTTGATGGTGACAGGTAGAAGGTGGCTTCCTACTGGGTGGAGGGGAGGACACGTGAGAGGTCAGTGGAGGGGCCGGGGAGGGGGTCGGAGCCCTGGCAGAGGCCCACTTTTGGCCCAGTGGCCAGGGGTTAGCCGAGCAGCCCGTGAGTGGGGCAGAAGCGTCAGTGGAGTAAAAAGATGGCAAAAGGGGCCAGCCCTGGCCGGGGTTGTGTGTGAAACGGCCCCACCCCACCCCATCTAGGGGACAGGTAGCCTTCTCTGAGTCCATGAACTATAGGAGGCCAGAGAACATTTGGGTCAGCACCTCTGAGAATTCTAGGAAATACTGTATCCAACTTTTTATTCTAGAAAATTCGAAATGTACAGAAAAGTAGAGGTAATAGTCTTATGAATCCTCCATGTGTTTCTGTGCACTTGTTTACTCCTCTTAATTTTTTTTAAAAGTTTATTGAGATATCATTCACATACTATGCAATTCATCCATTTAAAGTTATACAATGTTTTTAGCATATTCACCATATTGTGCCACCATCACCATGATTTTGCCATAAATATTATTTGTATCTGGACCGGGCAGCTGTACCGTCATTAGGCGTTTCTAAGACTACCACACACCCATTAGAAATAATGCTTACAAAAGAATCGTAATGATTGGGGGAAATCCTCATTGTAAAAGGTTAATGTAAAAAAGTCAGGATAGCATTTCATGAATAAATGAACTATAAAAAAAGAAACAAAGGGAACATGCGCTCATTTTTTTTTAAAGATTTTATTTATTTATTTTTGAGAAAGAGAGAGCGACCCTGCCCATGATCGGAGGGGAGGGGCAGACGGAGAAGCTGACTCCCCAGTGAGCAGGGAACCCAATGAGGGCTGGGCTCAGTGAGGGGCTGGATGCAGGGCTCATTTCGGGTCTCGATTCAGGGCTGGAGGCGGGGGCTGGATGCGGGGCTCAATGTGGCCCTTGATCCCAGGGATCATGACCTGAGCTGAAGGCAGATGCTTCACCGACTGAGCCACCCAGGCGCCCTGCTCTAATGTTGAAAGTGTGTCTGGGTCATGGAATAAGTGATACTGTTTCTCTAATTTTAAAATATTATCCAAAGTTTTATATAGTGAAGAGGCATTTATTTGGTAATTAGAAGCCAGTTTAAACTTTACAAATGAGGGTGTAGGACCTGATGGTATCTGAGGCCCTGCCTGCCTCAAAGTTTTTTGTGTTTGAATATTCTCCCCACAGGCATCCCGCTGCCCACCAGAGGGAGGAGCGGGGGGGCCCCCCAGCCAGGCCCCTCCGGGTGGGGGTGGGTGAAGGCCTGCCCGCTGGGAGAGAGGGTTCTGGGCCCAGCAGGTCTTCCACAGCTGGAGACAGCCAGCTTGCCCCCTCATAGGCACCCAGGGAGATCACCATCCTGTGCCTCATTCAACATCAATTTTCTTTGATAAAAGAAATTCTTTCCAAAAAAAAAAAAAAGACATTCTTTCATTACCACTTTATTACAAATTTAGGCATTTATTACTTGCAGTAAACACACATAACTTTTCGACAATTTATTTGGAATTGTCTTTCATTTCATGCACAATCACTAAGTAATTTCCATGGACATATAGTTCCAACATTTTGTTCAACCTCTGCTTACTGTTCTCCTTCAGATTGTCTTTTGCAATATTAAGAATCAGACAACTTATGTGTAAACTAATTAGAATTTAAATAAAAACTTGAAACAAAAAAGCAAAGAATATATGGGGCTCTTGGCTGGCTCGGTTGGTAGGGCACACGGTTCTTGATCTTGGGGTATTGAGTTCGAGCCCCACAATGGGTATAGAGATTACTTAAAAAGAAAAAAAAAATCTTAAAAAAAAATAATAATATAGCTGTCCCGTGAGCAACTTCAACTATGCCATCATAGAGATTCCAAATTGTGACTGTCCTCAGATGTCTGTCAGCTGACAATTTTTCCAATTGTTCATTGCAACTGTATAGAAATACAGTTGATTTATATATATATTGTCCTTCAAACTTCTTAAATTCACTTACCAGTTTTCATATCTATTTTTGTAGATTCCTGGGAATTTTCTATGTCCATGATCGTTTGTCTATAGAAACAAAGACTGTTTTATTTGACTGTCTTCAATCTGTATGCCTTTTATTTTGTACAGTGGTGAGGACCTCCAGTTCTGTGTTGAATCGGAGAGGTGAAAGCAGACATCTTTGCCTTGTTCCTGATTTTCTAGAGGGAAAATCTTTCATCTTTTACCATTGAGTAGGATGTTAATTGTGGGGGTTTTGTCGGTGACTTTTATCAGGATGAGGAAGTTCCTTCCTATTCCTACCATTTTATTGTTTTCTTTTTGTCTTGATTTTTTGTTCCTCTGGTTCTTCCTTTCCTGCCTCTTTTTTTTTTCTTTTTAATCTATTTTATTATTTCTATTGGCTTTTTAGCTATACTTCTTTCCACTGTGCGTGTGTGTGTGGTTGTTCTAGGGATTCCATTATTCACTCATGTTTTCCCAGTACTGCTTCATACTAAATGTAGAAAACTTGCAACATATAAATCCATCTGTCCCCTCTCCAATATACTATAGCGTGAAATGGATTCCATCTACATATATCTTATTAACCCCACAAGACAGTATTGTCACTTTTTTTTAAAGATTTTATTTATTTAGGGCGCCTGGGTGGCTCAGTTGGTTAAGCGACTGCCTTCGGCTCAGGTCGTGATCCTGGAGTCCCGGGATCGAGTCCCGCATCGGGCTCCCTGCTTGGCAGGGAGTCTACTTCTCTCTCTGACCCTCCTCCCTCTCATGCTCTCTGTCTCTCATTCTCTCTCTCTCTCAAATAAATAAATAAAATCTAAAAAAAAAGATTTTATTTATTTATTTGAGAGAGAGAGCGCGCACAAGCAGGGAGAGTGGCAGAGGGAGAGGGAGAAGCAGGCTCCCTGCTGAGCAGGGAGCCCAATGTGGGGCTCAATCCCAGGACCCTGGGATCATGACCTGAGCCAAAGGCAGACACTTAACGACTGAGCCACCAGGGCGCCCCGACAGTGTCGTCACTTTTAAAGAGTCTTAAAAAGAAATAAAAAATAAAAATAAAGAGTCATACATAAAATAATGAAATTAAGAGGAAAATAACAGACCCTTTACATTTACCCACTGATGGTCTTTATTCCTCTCTGAGGACCTAAGTTTCCATCTGGTATTATATCCCTTCAGCCTATAGGACTTTCTTCAGCAATTATTGTAGTGAGAATCTGCTGGTGGTGAATTTTCTTTTATCTGAGAATCCCTATTTTACTTTTATTCTTGAAGGAGGTTTTCAGTGGATATAGAATTCTTAGTTGATACCTTTTTTTTTTCCAGCCTTTAAAGAGATCCTTTTACTTTTTTTTTAAAGATTTTATTTATTTATTTGACAGAGAGAGACACAGTGAGAGAGGGAACACAAGCAGGGGGAGTGGGAGAGGGAGAAGCAGGCTTCCCGCTGAGCAGGAAGCCCAATGCGGGGCTCGATCCCAGGACCCCGGGATCATGACCTGAGCCGAAGGCAGACTCTTAACCAACTGAGCCACCCAGGCGCCCGAGATCCTTTTACTTTTATTTGCTATTTATAGTCCACTCTCTGGGGGCTTCCTTTAGCTGTTTTTATGTGTGTGTGTTAAATCCAGAGGGGTTTTTTTGTTTGTTTTTTTTCTGTGTAAAATTGCTCTGGCAGGATCTTACTCAACTATTACCAGAAGCAGATGTGTCACAACTTTATTTTCCAACTAGGCTTTTTCTTTTGAAAAAAGTGAAACCTATAGGAAAGTTGCAAGAATATTACAACAAACTCCCATATGTCCTTTACCTAGATTCACAATATAATACCTATTATTCTTTTTTTTCTGAACCATTTGAAAGCTAGTTCCAGACATCAAGCCCCTTTGCCCATAAATCCTTCATTGTGTGTTTCCTAAGAACTAGGACATTCTCTTACACAGCTAGAATTCAATTCTTAAATTCAGGAAATTTAATATTAATACTAATATTCAGTTCATATTTAATTTTTATTATCCCAATATTGTCCTTTATAGTTTATAGAGTTGTTGTTGTTGTTTTTTTCTCCAAGATTAATCTAGGATCTAGGATCATGCATTGCGTTTAGTTGTTATGTCTGTGGTCGAATCTCGAACAGTTTCTCAGCCTTTGTTGAACTTTTAAGAAATTGATAGTTTTGAAGATACAGACCATTTGCTCTGTAGAATGATCAGTTCTGGCTGATGCATCACTGTCAGGAAGACTCAACACATCACATCAGGAGACAGGTGATGCCCGTTTGTCCCATTTTTTGTGATGTCAACTTGGATCACTTGGTTAAGGTGGTGTCTGCCAGTGTCCCCACTGTAATGGCACTTTTTTCCCCCTTTGGGATTAAGAAAGAATTGGTGGGAAGATGTTTGGCTGGGTAAGCATCCTGTTCCCAACACACTTGCATCCCAGGATAGCATCCAATTCTGATTCCTGCCTGAGTCAATTATTACTGTGATGGTTGCCAAATAATTTTTCTACCTCTGTCATTTCCACACGTATCAGTCAGCATTCCACTGTAAAGAGGCACTTGCCCTCCCCCTCCCTTTATTGATTAACAATTCGCAAGTTCTTCTAAGTTTTTCATTCATTGTGACACTCACATTGTCCTGTATTTGACCAATGGGAGCACCTTTCAGCTAGTTCCTCTGTTCCATTGTCGGGATTCCATAGTTCTTTGGAAGTTTCTGGAACAATAGGATGTTCCAGGGTCATTCTGCACAGTCCCTGCCCAGCCCAAGAATGGAATCAGCCATTTCTTCAAGGACTACTGTTTCCTTATAGTGTTTTGTCAGCTGTACTCCAGGCAGCTTTATCTGTTGGGTCCAGGGGAGAGATGCTCATTAGAGTTAAGGACAAGTAAGAAGCTCGTGTTGTCATCTGAGGGAAATGTGTCCACAATCCGGTCCACCTGCTGCATATCTCTGTGGATGGAACACCATAGTCACTGCCCTCTCTGCTGGCAGGCTGCATAGACCAAAGAACAGTCTGGAAGTCTTTCTTATTGCTGATAGTTGGAGCGCCATATGGGTCCATGTGTTCTTATAAAAAGAAAAATACAAAAAAAAGAAAAATATAAAAAAAACCCACGTCACCATGTATTCTTATAAAAAGCTGAGCCATGTTGAAGGAGCAGGGGACTCTTGATCTCAGGGTCATGAGTTTGAGCCCCATGTTGGGTATAGAGATTACTTAAATAAATAAAACTTTTTTAAAAAAAATTTTAAAAACTGAGCCGTTCATAATGACATTTAAAAACTGAGTTTAATTTGTTGACTCTTAGCCCTCATTCAAGTCAGGGTGTAACACTGTGGTAGTTTCATTTTTATATGTCCTCTACAGTTAAGAGTAGTTCACTTAAGATTTTCCTTCTTATCTCTGTGGTGTGAATTATGGAATCACTTAGAACGCAGCAAGATGTAAAAGAACCACAATTTGATTGGCTTTTGCAATTTACCGAATGTAGCTTGTTATTGCAAAAGAAAATGTGGAGGGGCACCTGGCTGGCTCAGTTGGTAGAGCATGTGACTCTTGATCCCAGGGTCATGAGTTCAAGCCCCACGGTGGACATAGAGCTCACTAAAAAAATAAATAAATAAAAAGGAAAAAGAAGAGAAAATGTGGAAAGGAGTCTATTCAAGGGAATTTCTTGGCATGTTTCTATTTTATCATAAAAAAGAGAGTACTGTAAGGATAAAGAGGAATGGAGGCCTAATCCTCATCTATAGCTTATTCCTGAAATGCTCCTTCCTAAAAATAAATAACTCATGAAATATTTACTTCAGGAAGCTAGAACTTTAAGTTTTGGTCAACAGCGCTGAACACAGTAAATCAAACTATACCTCTTATAAATTGTGTATTTTTTTTTAAGATTTTATTTATTTATTTGACAGAGAGAGACATAGTGAGAGCAGGAACACAAGCAGGGGGAGTGGGAGAAGCAGGCTTCCCGCGGAGCAGGGAGCCCGATGTGGGGCTCGATGTGGGGCTCGATCCCAGGACCCTGGGATCATGACCTGAGCCGAAGGCAGACGCTTAACGACTGAGCCACCCAGGCGCCCTGTGTATTTTTTTAAAAAAAGATATTATTTATTTATTTGTCGGAGAGAAAGAGTGTGTACAAGCAGGGGAGTGGCAGGCAGAGGGAGAAGCAGGCTCCCCACTGAGCAAGGAGTCCTTAGTGGGACTTGATCCCAGGACCCTGGGATCATGACCTGAGCCGAAGGCAGACACTTAACTAACTGAGCCACCCAGGCGTCCCAAACTGTATATTTTTTAAATGAATATGTTTTATTTTTAACTAAATAATACATGTTTATCCAAAACAAAATGTTTTGACTCTAAATAGTATTTTAAGCTTAAAAAGGTAAAAAATGATCAACATGTTTCATTATTTTCCTTATCCCCTATTTTTTATTTTGTAAAATTTCTTCTAGTTAAGCTTCACCCTCACTAAGACTTTTTCTTCTTTTAAGTAAGCTCTTCACCCAGCATGGGGTTTGAACTCACAACCCTGGGTCCGCCCTCTACCAACTGAGCCAGCCAAGTGCCCCACAGTAAGGCGTTCTTAAATTTGAAGTTGCATTATCCTTTTCATCTCTTGCTTTTAAATGTTTTCACTTTCACAACATGACAAGTTTCAGAATCCTTTAAAAATGACTTTATTCAAATTGCTTTCTAAAAGTGAGATTTTGTATTATTTGTCTTTCATACCATCCAGAACCACATTTGCCTGAATAGACATTTTGGATGGACTCAGTGTCATTTGGGCCCAAGTGACAGCAAATGATGAAGCAAAACTGTAGAAATTGTCCAACATCTTTTGTGTGAATCAAGTTGATGATCTGCTGAGGATCTAACAGCTTTGCCTTTGTCTGCTGAGACAGATTGTCCAATAATTCTACTGAAATTCCCATCTGAGCAATAAGACAACTAGATCGATGGAAGAGAACAGAGAGCCAGAAATAGGCATATACAAATAGAGTCAGCTGATCTTTGACAAAAGAGCAAAGGCAATTCAATGGTGAAAGAAAGAATAGTCTTTGCAACAAATGGTGCTGGAAAACAGGACATCCACATGCAAAAAAAGAAAGGAATCTAGGGGCACCTGGCTGGCTCAGTCAGTAGAGCATGTGACTCTTGATCTTGGGGTTGTAGGTTCGAGCCCCACGTTAGGTATAGAGATTGCTTTAAAAAAATAAAATCTTTTTAAAAAAAGAATCTAGACATAGACCTTACATCCTCACAAAAATTAATTCAAAATGGATTATAAATCTAAATGTAAAATATAAAACTATAGAATTCATAGAAGTTAACATAGGAGAAAACATAAATGACCTTGGGTTGGGTGATGATTTTTAGATACAACACCAAAGGCATCATTCATGAAAGAAAAATCGGACTTCGATAAAATTACAAACTTCTGCTCTACCAATCTGAGTAGCAGACAGAGCCTGGACAATATTCATGGCTACCAGGAAGTGTCAGCTTCCTTCCTTCCTCCCTCCCTCTCTCCCTCCCTTCCTTCCTTTTCCTTCCATCCTTCCTTCCTTTTCCTTCTTTTTCCTTCCTTCCTTCCTTTTCCTTTCTCCATTCCTTTTCCTTCCTTCCTTCCCTCCTTCCCTCCTTCCCTCCTTCCTTCCATTTTGAAGAAGGCAACAAATTCTAGGAGATAATATATTGGCTTATATCTGAATCAGGACAGGAAAAGGAGAGCTTCCCCATTTTTGTAGGAAATGAAATTATTCCCATCACAAAAAGAGCACAACATGGCTGTTGTTTTATAATCAGGAAAGCCAGGGCGCCTGGGTGGCTCAGTTGGTTAAGCAACTGCCTTCGGCTCAGGTCATGATCCTGGAGTCCCTGGATCGAGTCCCGCATCGAGTCCCGCATCGAGTCCCGCATCGGGCTCCCTGCTCGGCAGGGAGTCTGCTTCTCCCTCTGACCCTCCCCCCTCTCACGTGCTCTCTCTCATTCTCTCTTAAATAAATAAATAAAATCTTTAAAAAAAAAATAATAATCAGGAAAGCCAACCACAAATCTACCCTTACCCCTGCTTTGCCCCTGTTTGCACCAGGCTTCTGGTCACCTGGCAGCAGGGAGGGAAGGCAGCAACTGAGAGCCCTGAGCTTACTGATCTAGTCAAGCCAAGAAGTTTCCAGAACTTGTGGGACAGCTCCCACCCAGTCACCTACATAGTGAATGAACAGCCCTCTTGGTAAGTTGAACTGATCCTTTATGTCATGCTCCTGGCCTCACAAGTAGATTCAATGCAGAAACCCAAAACTCACTGTGAAACCATTGGCTGTTACATGGAACATGAGAATTTCGAAGTTTTTAGCAAATTACATATTTCAACTTATTTATAAGTGGACTTCCGAAGAAAGCATTTAATTTACTACTAAACTACTGATAAAATTAAATATGATATAATGCTATCGTTAAAAACTATGGTCACAAAAATTGTAATATATAATTTACCATTTTAAAGACTTTTACCATTTTGTTTTTGGGGCACCTGTGTGGCTCAGTCTATTAAGCATCTGTCTTCAGCTCAGGTCATGATCCCAGGGTCCTGGGATCAGGGTCTGCATCGGGCTCCCTGCTCAGCGGGGAGCCCGCTTCTCCCCCTCCCTCTGCCCCTCACCCCCACCCCCCAGCCCCACTCCCATTCTCACTCCCACTTGTGCTCTCTCTCACTATCTCTTTCTCTCTCAAATAAGTAAATACAATCTTTTAAAAAAAAATTGTTTTTAAGTAATCTCTCTACCCAATGTGGGGCTTAAACTGACAACCCCAAGATCAAGAGTCACACACTCCACTGAGTCAGCCAGGCGCCCCTAAAATTTATCATTTTAAAGTGTGCAATTTGGTAGTATTAGGACATTCACAACATTGTGCAACCATCACCATTATCTAGCTCCAGAACATTTTCATCACCCCAAGAGGAAACTCCACACCCTTTAAGCAGTCACTCCCCAGGCCTTCTAGTCCCCAGCCCTGGCAACGACCAATCTACTTTCTGTCTCTGCGATTTTTCTGTTCTGAACATATCCTATAAATGAATCATACACTATGTGATCTTTTGTGTCTGGCTTCATTCACTTACCACAGTGTTTTCTAGGTTCATCCCTTTTATAGCATGTGTCAACACTTCATTTTTAAGGCTGAACAATATTCCAATGTATAGACATAGCACATTTTGTTTATCTGTTCTTCAGTTGATGGACATGTGGGTTGTTTCTACTTTTTGGCTATTGTGAGCAGGGCTGCTTTGGCCATTCCGGTACACATTTTTTGTTTGAACACCTGTTTTCAATTAGTTTGGTTACATACTTAGGAGTGGATTTGCTGGGTCATATGGTAATTCTGTGTTCAGCAACCACCAAACTGGTTTCCACAGTGGCTGCACCATTTGACATTCCCACCAGCAGTGAACGTGGGTTCCAGTCTCTCCACTTAACCGACACTTGACTTGTGGTGGAGTTTTTTGTGGTTTTTTTGATTGTTTTTGTTAAAATCATTCTAACGCGTGTGAAGTGGTATCTCATTGTAATTTTTAAAAGAGAAGATGCTTTTGATTTTTTTAAGATTTTATTTACTTATTTGAGAGAGGGTGAGCGAGAGAGAGAGTACAAGTGGGGGACGGGGGAGGCAGAGGGAGAAGCAGACTCCCCACTAAGGAGGGATCCCGATGCAGGGCTCGATCCCAGGACCCTGAGATCATGACCTGAGCCAAAGGCAGACCCTTAACCGACTGAGCCACCCAGGCACCCCCAGAAGATGCTTTTTATGATTTCAATCTTTTTAAATTTATTGAGACTTGTTAAATATATATAATGCTGTTTTATAAATAACACGAGTCTATTCTATTTGCTTTTTTATTTGAATACTTATTACACTATTATGGGAAATTAAATATTAATAAAAATCAGTTTTGAAAAAAGGAATTATAAACTAATCAATTGTATAAATTTACCTCTGTGTGATGCAAACTCCCATTTTTATAATATCATAGTATATACACTTCTTATATTATTTCCTAAGGTACTGCTTTATTTTCATTACAAATATCAAGGAGTGAAAATAGCCCTTCATTAGGGCGTGGACATCAGAGGGAGGTAAACACCCGGGTCTGGGAGTCAGACCCACCCGGGATTGAACCAGTTTTTCTCCCTGCTAGCTGTGTGATCAGGGCGAGTTACATAACTTTGCTGAGCTTGCATTTATTCATGTGCCAAATGGGGATGAGAACACGTAAGTCAAGGAGTATGTCTCCTAAGTCAGGATTAGTTGAAGTCAGATAATAAAAAGGTGGGTTGCTGAACAGGGAATTCTGCATTTGGAGGGGGGAGACAAGCATTTTGGGGGGCGCCAATCCCTCCATGACCCTGAGAAAATGCCTCCAGAATGTCTGCTTTGCTTTTCCCTTTCCTGAGAAGTTCCCAGCTGGAAGTAAGGGCAAGAGATGGGATTCATTCATTCAACAGGCACTTACTGAGCCCGCTCTGTGTGCCAGGGGCCACTCTAGGTGCCCGGAGACACAGCAGCAAACAGGAGAGACAGAGCCCCTGTCTACATGGAGCTTCTATCCCAGTGGGAGACAGGCAGTCACCTACTAAACCGGGAGATTTTAATATGGCAGATGGTGGGAAGAACTGGATGAAAAAAGAAAGCAAGGGGAAAGGATAGGGCCTCCAGGGCAGGGGTGGCATGGCTCCTATCCTATGTGGAGCATCCGGGGAGGGCCTGAGTGATCAGGGGACATCTGGGCAGAGACCAGAAGGAAGCAGCAGTGTGAGTGGTTCTGATATAGGGAGGATGCGGATTTCCAACAGAAGGAACAGCGAATGCAAAAGTCCTAAGGCACAGCGTGGGTTGTTAGGGGTCAGAATGGGAAGGGGGGCAATGGGTGACATTTTAAGGACTTCTGAGTGAGGTGGGAAGCCTCTGAAGTGTTTTCGGAAGAACCATGCATGACCCGATCTAAACGTTCTCGGAGGTCGCTCTGTGTGCTGGGTTGAGAAGAGCCCATGGGCAAGGGAGGAAGGGGACCCGTTGGGGCTTTCCCATTCTCGCTTGCTGGGACTAGACAGAGCTGTCCTGGTGAGATGCAGTGGGGTCTGCGGATATTTTGGAGGTAAATTTACTGACATATTGCTGTGAACTCAGAGAGAAAGAGGGACTCAGGGATGCTTAGAGCCACCGTGAGGACGGTGCTACCTATTTTCTCAGGGGAGGGGGGGAGCCTGGTGGAAGCGCCGGGCAAGGGAATCGGTGTGTCTTAGGGCAGTTACCCCGAGGGTGGCTGAGCAGGCAGGGCCTGAGCCTGGAGTTGCGGGGATGCTCCCCTGGGAGCCTTCAGGGCATATGTGGTGTCTAAAGCCAGGCACTTGCAGGACGTTCCCTGGGGCCATGGGTGTAGATGAAGACAAGTGCTCTGAGCACTGAGTTCTGAGCCACTCTGACACTTAGAGGTCAGGAAGATGAAGAGACACCAGCAAGACTGAGGAGGAGGAGAAGGAGGGAGGGAGGGGGCAAGAGGTGTCCTGGACGCCTGGAGAAGGAAGTGTTTCAGGAAGGAAGGAGATGGAGTCAACATCTCAAGAATTAGTGGCCACTCCGACCTTGGCAAGAGCACTCCTGATGGAGGTGGAGGGGATGAGGCCCCGAGGGAATGCTCTAGAAGGGCTGGAGACCAGTACACACAGCTCTTTCAGGGAGTTCTGCATAAACTGGAGCAGGGAGATGGCGCGGAGCTGGAGGGGGGCTGTGGAGCCTGGCATCAAGGGAGAGTGCTTTTATTTTGGCCAAGTATTAGAGAGATTTCGGCATGTTTCAAGTTGTGTCCCTACTCGTGTGTGAAACAGTGTGGCAGGAGAGATCTCCCCTGTGCTAAATGGTTTGGAGACACTTCTCTGGAAAACATTTGCTTTCTGAGTTCTCCAGTCAGTTTTCTCAACACTGAACATTTGCCCCAAGTAACAGCTCCTCCTTTAATTATGGCAGCCAGCTGCAAAAGGGAAACTCCAGGGGCTGGGAATGTTGCCCCTCTGCTTTCTGCCTCTTACCGAGTGTGAGGACTAATCACCACCCTGATGGGAAGGTTTAAGGTCACCACACACGTGCATTTAATTCTGCTAGTTCTCAAGTAAGAGCAGAGGCGCCAGGAGAAAGTGGAAAGGGCCCTGGTGGGGAAGAGACAGCGATCTGCCCCCCACCCTCCCTTCAGTGACCATCAGCTGTGTGACCACAGCATGTCATGGGGCATCTCCGGGCATCTTTAGTGAAAGCACTGCAAGCAGGTCTCTAAGTGACCTATTTGTCCCTCAGACTGTCCTTGCTTTGAGAATTTAGCTATGCATTTACAATTATATTTATCCTCTATTTCTAGGTGTCTGCAGTGGGAAGGGGAGCAGGTCTGCTTTCTTGCCTGGCTAAAGTGGGCATAGATAGAACTCGCAACCCCGGGATAGAACTCGCAACCCCAAGATCAAGAAGCTGGATCAAGTCACTTCCATGCATTCACTCGCTCGCTCATTTAACAGTATTGACTGAGCACCAACCCTGTGCCAGGAACAGGTAGGCCCTGGGGACCCAGGGGTACACGAGGCATATTGTATCCCTGCCCTCAGAGAGCCTGCTGCCTAGCTTCCCTAGGTCTTTCACACGGTCCTTTAGCTGTGTGACACACCCACCACTTAGATTTCTCCCTTGTTCTCTGGGAGACCACATCCTCTGGGTCTGCTGGAGGTTGCTTGCTTCCTGGGCCAGCTGCACAGCCCTCAGGGGCTGGCTTCCTGGGACTCAGGGCTCCCTTTCTTGGGGTACTTTTTCATTTTGCTCAAGAATGTCCTCTAATAGGGACGCCTGGGGGGCTCAGTCGGTTAAGCGTCTGCCTTCGGCTCAGGTCATGATCTCAGGGTCCTGGGATCGAGCCCCACGCCGGGCTCCTGCTCAGCTTGAAGGCTGCTTCTCCCCCTGTTTATGCTCTCTCTCTCTCTCTCTCTGACAAATAAATAAAATCTTCAAAAAAAAAAAAAAAGAAAGAAAGAAAGAAAATGTCCTCTAATAGATTCCTGAGAAGGTGAGCAAGGGAAGAAAAAAATTACCTCTTTGTATATCTGAAGACATCATTTCCTATTTGCCGGAAAGTTGAATAAGTAGAGAACTTTACCTAGAACATCCATTCAAAATTTAGACACTATTGCCCCGTTGTTTCCTAAGTCTCCACATTACTTTAGGAAAATTTCTATCATTCAGGTTCTCAATTCTTTGTGGGTGACCTCTCTCTCACCCTTGGATGCTTTTCCTTTTTTTCTCTTAATCTTTTCTTTTATCCTTGGGGTTCTGAAATGCCATGATAACATTCCTTGGTGCAGTAATTTTTCATTCTTTTGGGCTAGGCCCTTCCGATCTGGAGACTAATAACCCTCAGTTCTGGGCAGTTTTCTTGTCTTCTCTCTCCCGACAATCACCTTCGTTTTCCTCTTTTTTTTTTCCCCAAAGATTTTATTTATTTATTTGAGAGAGAGGGAATACAAGCAGGGGGAGAGGGAGAAGCAGGCCTCCCGCAGAGCAGGGAGCCCGATGAGGGGTTCGATCCCAGGACCCTGGGATCATGACCTGAGCCGAAGGCAGATGCTTAACGACTGAGCCACCCAGGCGCCCCCGTTTTCCTCTTCCTTTTCTTTTTCTGGACCTCCAATTAATCAGATTTTGGCTTTTGGATTGGCCCTCTGAATTCCTTATCATTCCTCTTTTCCATGTCCCTCTCCTTCCCTCTCTCTCTCTGCTGGTTTGTGTGTTTTATTTCTGGGAGATTTCCCTCACTTTCACCTTCTAATTCTTCTCTTGAATCTTTTATTTCAGTTGACTGTTTTTATTTTAATGAATTCTATCTCGTTTTTTTAATAGCATCCTATTTTTTTAATTCTTTTTTAAAAATATTTATTTATTTGAGAGAGAGAGAGCATGAGCTGAGGGAAGGGCAGAAGGAGAGGGATAAGCAGACTCCCCCCTGAGCAGGAGCCTGATGCGGGACTCAATCCCAGGACCCCAGGATCATGACCTGAGCCGAAGGCAGATGCTTAACCGACTGAGCCACCCAGGTGTCCGGCCCCCTTTTATTTAAGTAGCTTCTACACCCACCACCGGGATAGAACTCGCAACCCCAAGATCAAGAGTTGCGTACTCTACTGATGTAGCCAGTCAGCTGCCCCAGCATCCTATTCTTGCTTTATGAATTCAATATCATGTCGTATCCAAGGATATTCATTAAAGTGTGTTTGAGGTTTCTCTTCGGTTTTTGCAGTTTTTTTATTTCCTTTGTTTTTTTATTCTCTTTTATGTCACCATGCAGAACTGAATATCTGATTGAATGCAAATATCTGTTCAGTCTGGGTATCAGGTATGTGGATTTTTATTGTCTATGCTTTTTATATGTTTGAATGATTTCATATATGTTTTAGGTAGATTAGAAACTTTACATATGTTCGTCTGCCTTGGTGACTGGAACGGTTCAGCTCAGCACAATCCGCAGGGAGCTGACCTTTTAGTTGGTGTACCTCCAAGTGACACTATTTGTCAGTCTTTTCTCTTGAGCCAGGTTTTCCAGAGACCTTCCTAATCTGCCTGGGTACCTACGTCTGGCTGCCAAAGCTGGGGGAAAGGAGGGGAGAAGGCAGGAAAGAGTCTGAGAAGCCCATCATTTAAGATGCAGCTGTTGGGGCGCCTGGAGGGCTCAGATGGTTAAGCCTCTGCCTTTGGCTCAGGTCATGATCCCGGGGTCCTGGGATCGAGCCCCGCGTCGGGCTCCCTGCTCAGCAGAGAGCCTGCTTCTCCCTCTGCTTCTGCCTCTCCCCCTGCTCATGCGCTCTCTCTCTCTCTCTATCGCTGTGTCTCAAATGAATAAATAAAATCTTAAAAAAAGAGAGAGATGCAGTTGTTCACTGAACCTGCTGCTTTCGATCCTGTGCCTCATCCCCACCTTTCCCTCCATCCTCCTGGTGCCCTCGAGTCTGGAGCCTCTCTTGTTCCATTTCTGCAGATCATAAACCTTCAGAAGGGGTGGCAGCCACTCCTGGCTGCGAGGGGTGATCAGGGACACCCAGGGCTCCCATTATTTTTTTTTTTTTTAAGATTTTATTTATTTATTTGAGAGAGAGCATGAGAGGGAAGAGGGTCAGAGGAAGAAGCAGACTCCTCGCTGAGCAGGGAGCCCGATGCGGGACTCGATCCCGGGACTCCAGGATCATGACCTGAGCCGAAGGCAGTCGCTTAACCAACTGAGCCACCCAGGCGCCCGCTCCCATTATTTCTTAAAGAGACTTCCTACCGGCCCCATGTTCATCTACTGTCTCATGCCTGACATCTCAGTGGTACCCGGCGCTCCTAAATCCTGGAACTCTTGGATTCAGGGCGAACCTGCTCACTTTTTATCGGCGTTCCTCTCGGAAAACAGGGAGGTTGTAACTTCTTCTCTAGGACACTTAGCTCTAGCTGTTCCCCATCTCCCGTTTTTAAAAGATTTAAGTTCAATATTTGCATAAATAAACCTTTTAATTCTCACAGATTGCTTGCCTTTTAACTTTTTTTTTTAGTATAGTTGACACAAAATGTTACATTAGTTTCAGATGGACAACATGGTGATTGGGTGTTATGTTGTGCTCCCCACAGGTGGGCAGCTACGTCCGGTACCAGGAACGCTGTTACGGCATCTCTGACTATGTTCCCTACGCTGTGTCTTTTATTCCCGTCCATTCCGTAGCTGGAAGCCTGGCTCTCCCACTTAATTTTGTATGGCTATGTTTACCAAACTCCTACAGGATGGGACCTCAGACTGAAGGGCTCTAGGGGAGTTTCTTGTGACACAATGAAGACATGCAGTTCTCAGAAATGGTCACAAGGTGGCTCAGTGACTCTATATTTAATTTAAAGTTACTTTCTCCCGACTCCTGGGCCAACCCACGAGAGTTAAAAGTCTTGAATCTTGGTTAATCCAGCATAGGGTATTTATGCTGGGCGGAGGTTCGGCGTGCTTTCTAGTCCACCTGCTTCTAGAGACAAGGGAATGGAGAGCCATTCGGAGTCACCCAGTCTGTCTTCTATCTGGAGGGGCTCCGTGGGAACAGGCCCTAGGCTTGAATTTTAAAATTCTTTTAAAGTCATATTCAAAGCTGCCTTCAAACTGTAATACTGGGTGAGTGCATGAAGGTGGCAGGGGGCACGAGGAGGCCAGCGCAGCCCCTGCTGCATGAGGAACGCGAAAGAAACAGAAGAGGAGTCCCTGGGTCACTTACCACATGTCCTGAACTCTTGCCTCGTGCCACTAAGCACTGTGAAGACACAAAGGGGTCAAGACAGGGTCCCTGCCCTCCAGAGTTTACAACCTGGTAAGGAGATGAGCCCACAGAAGACACGTGACTGCAACCAAGGAAGTCTGCCATAAATGCCCGGCGGAGGAACCGGAGATCACAAGTGCTCTTCTCGGTGTGGGGATGCGGGAGTCACTCCCCTGCTCCGGAGTGGAATGCCCTTGCTGGGGGATGGGGCTGGCCTTGGAAGAACGGTCTAAGTCAACCCTTCTCAAACTGGAATACGTGCCGTAGGCATCGCCTAGGGCTTTGGTTTAACGGTAGATTCAAATTCAGCAGGACTGTGCATGCGTGCAGAGTCTCACCCGAAACATACTGTGTTAATTGGGCTGGGTGCAACCTCGGCGTTCGGTATTTTTAAAAGCGCTTCCCAGGTGATTCTAACGCACGGGAAGGTTCGAACATCACTGACCTGGGGAACATGCATTACTCCACCCAGCATCTGAACCCCCCAGCTAGAGTGAGAGCCCACCCCACACTATGGAAGCTGCACGCGAGACCCTCTTTCCCCCACTTCCCTAGCGTCTGGGGCTCGAGCATGCACTTCGGGCTTCACCAACCAACTTGACCATCTCAGACTTCGCTCGCAGCAAAAGCTACTGAAAGAAGCTGAAGCTGCTCAGTACCGACCTTAGCAAGGATTTTGGCCTTGGTGGCAGCTCTACTGTTCTCAGAGGCGGCGGTGACCATTCCAGGGGCATGATGCTCAGCCGCAGTCAGGCCTCGGCAGACCAATTCTGCTAAGCCTGACTTTGAGCAGTGGTCTTGGCCGCACAGCCTCTGAAACTGGTCCTATGGTCCTGGAGATTGTGAGCTACCCCAATATATTAAACCCACCCAGAGTCCTTTATGATTAAATATAATACACCCTTTAAAACCCCGTAACACAAATGTGTAGATTAATGAATTGGTTTTTGTTGTTGTTGTTGTTTGTTTGTTTTTTAAGATTTTATTTATTCGACAGAGAGAGACACAGCGAGAGAGGGAACACAAGCAGGGGGAGGGGGAGAGGGAGAAGCAGGCTTCCCGCTGAGCAGGGAGCCCGATGCGGGGCTCGATCCCAGGACCCTGGGATCATGACCTGAGCCGAAGGCAGATGCTTAACGACTGAGCCACCCGGGCGCCCCAGATTAATGAATTGTTATAAGGCAAACACCCTTGTAAACATCCCTGCAAGAAGAGTTTGCTATCCCTGAAATCCTCCATGTGCCCCCTAGCATTTTTTAAAAGATTTATTTATTTATTTTGGGGGCAGGGAAGGGCAGAGAGAGAGGGAGAGACAGAATCTTTTTTTTTTTTTTAAGATTTTATTTATTTGTCAGAGAGCACAAGCTGGGGGAGCGGCAGGCAGAGGGAGAAACAGGCTCCCTGCTGAGCAAGGGCTTGATCCCAGGGCCCTGGGATCATGACTGGAGCCAAAAGCAGATGCTTATCTGACTGAGCCACCCAGGTATCCCAAGAGACAGAATCTTGAAGAGGACTCCGTGCTGAGCCTGGAGCCAGACACAGGCTCTCGACCCCATGACCAGGAGATCGTGACCTGAGCAGAAACCAAGAGACAGACGCCTAACCGACTGAGCCACCCAGGCGTCCCAACCCCTTACCATTTATAACTCCTCCCTCCCTGCTAAGAATATCCCTACCCTGACTTTTAGAGTAATCATTTCCTTCATTTTCTTTATATTACCTCTGTAGTTCCCTAAATACACTATAGTTTTACCTTTTTTTTTTTTCTTTCAGTCTTTGATTCATTTATAAGCTCTCACTCTCCCTCCATTGAAATTTCATTGTTGAAGAGACTGGATCAGTTGTCCTGTAACATTTACCAATCTGGATTTTGTTGATTGATGTAGTTCATTTTGTTCCTCTGTCCTCAGATTTCCTGTAAATTGGTAGTTGGATCTAGACCAAAACTTTGATCTGACTGATGTTTGAGACTTTGTTTGGCATGGCCTCGTCGTAGGAAGTATTGTGTTAGTGGTCAGAGGTACATAGGTGTTTGGCTCTATTTCGTTGGATCTCCCTTTGTGATGTCAGCCTTTGATCATTCCTAGATCCATTAATTCATTAGCAGTTACAAAACAGTTATATTCTATCATTTCTTCTTTCTTCCTCTGGTGGAATACTTCTCCATAGACCCCCTTCACCTTACTATTTATTGGGAAGAAAAACTTTCTCTATCCTCCTAGGTGCAGTGTTTGGAAGCTTGCAAATTAAACTGACAAAAGACAGATTAGTAAGAGAAAAGCAGATTTTTATCCACTATGTATCTGTGCGTTCACAGAAGAATGTGTCTCTTCTAATTTGGGGCTTATATGCCACCTTAATAGGGGGTAGGGAAGGGCAGAGAGGCACTTCTTACACGGGGAGGGGGAGAAAGGGCACTTACGTGACTTTTTGGAGAGATAAACAGACCCTTAGGAGGACGGGAGGTCAAACAGTCCATGTTTGTGACCGTGTTTGGGTGTGTACAAATCTCTCCAAGAGCTTTGAGTTGCTCCTTAGTGACCAGTGGGTTCTTTTGGGAAAAGCTATGCTTTTAAGCAGATAAGGGATTTCAGAAATTTAGAAACCTTCAGTTCAAAATCATTTTTATGCCCCAGTGGCTTATTCTGGCCCCCTTCGCTGTTCAGTCACCCAGTGATATAGTCTGTAGAGGGAAGTCAAGGTAAGTTCTTGATTCTTTTATTTACCAGGGAGGGTGTGGTGGGGAAGAGAGCTGTTTCCCAAGCACCTCCCGAGAGTGACCGGTTAGGGGGGCGTGTGCCTGCATGGGTGTATCCCATCATTGTGGAGCCACAGATTTATAAGTATTTGATGTGTTCAAAGTGCCCTCTCTCTAGCCAGAGCAGGTTGGCTCCCAAGCCCTATTGACACACCCTTAGATTTTCAGTACTTCTCTGTCTGATGTGACAAACATGGACTCTGCTATTTCTTCACGAAGCTCTGGTTTCTTCTAGTGGGAAAAAGGAACTTCTTAGGGCAAGGAACTCGCTTGCCGTTGGAACGCGCAAACCCCTCTGAATATCCGCCGCAGCTCTAATGTTGGCTTGCGGTGTGTTTTCAAGTACTTGCAGGTTATTTTGGAGTTCTTCAGTCCACCAGATGGCCCGTTTCCTCCCTACGCTTTCTTCCTCACAGACACTATTATGCAGTTCCTGTTTCTATCAGAAGTTTGCCCCAACCTGCTTGTGTTTGGGAGTGTGTGGGGGTACCCTGTCAACTGCTTTGGCTGCATACACTGCTCATGGGTTTTCCTATCCTACTTGCTGCGTTTTTATGGAGGGATTTGCGGAAAATGAAAAATCAGGCCACCGCCACCACCTTCATATAAAAATGCAACTTTAGGGGCGCCTGGGTGGCTCAGTCGGTTAAGTGTCTGACTCTTGATTTCGGCTCAGGTCAGGATCTCAGCGTTGTGAGATCGAGCCCCGCACTGGGTTCCACCCTCCGCAGGGAGTCTGCTGGAGATTCTTTCTCTCCTTCGCCCTCTTCTCCTCCTCCCCACCCCCGCTCGCACACACTCTCACTCTAAAAATAAATAAATCTTTTTTAAAAATGCAACTTTGGGCGCCTGGGTGGCTGGGTTGGTTAAGCGACTGCCTTCGGCGCAGGTCGTGATCCTGGAGTCCTGGGATCGAGTCCCGCATCGGGCTCCCTGCTCGGCAGGGAGCCTGCTTCTCCCTCTGACCTTCCCCCCTCTCATGTGCTCTCTGTCTCTCTCATTCTCTCTGTCTCACATAAATAAATAAAATCTTTAAAAAAAATAAAAATAAAAATGCAACTTTAACACCCTTTTACGAAATGTCTTCCACTGTTTAAATGAAGCAAATTTGGTTTTTACTATTTGCCGCTAAGAACTGCACAGAGGGATATTAAGCCAAGGGATGGAAGATGCAATTTTTTGCCCGACCTGTTTTGAGGCCTACAGAGAGCTAAGGAAATTTGTGTAGCACTGTGGGTGGACCATTAAGGCTGTAACGTGGATTGGGGCCTGGAACGTCCTCAACTGTTGGACCAGGTCAACTCACTGTTTTATTTCCCTGGAAGCTTGGATGATGACAAACTATGGTCAAAGCATGACACATCTTTGCTGTAGGCGACAGAGCCACCGTAGATTCTCGAGCAGGACAGTGGGGTGCTCAGAAGACAAACCTTCTGAGTGTGCAAGAGGGACAAGGGGAGTGAGCGGGAGAGCAATACTAGGTGGCGAGTTAGGCAAGTAACGCCTTGGTCTACAAAGAGAGGACGACGTATTGAAACAAGAGCGGTGGGAATGTCAAGGGGAAGACAGGTGACAATGGAGGAAAACTGAACGGTACTAGGTGACCATGAGGGGAAGAGTCATCACTGGGTGAGGTCTCAAAGTTGGGTGACTAGAAACAAGAATAGTAATGTCACCTCCCACATGAGTGACCTAGAGTTGAAACTGGAAAAGTGATCCCTATCCTAGGAATTTATTCTTCACACAATTCTCTTCAAGCATTTATTTCCAAGGTGACACGTAAGTGGCCTGTGTTGATTAAGAGGGGTGGGACGAGTGCCTCGCCCGTGCTCGGGGGTTCTCCCGGCCGCAGGGATGTGGGAGGTGCCCCAGTGAAGGGCACAGCGTAGAGGGACTTCAGAGCCGGCTGGCTCATCCCAGCGTGCTGTCCACTGCAGCATCTGCCTTCAGAACCTGCCAGACCCGTGGCTTCTGTAATTGCCCACGTGACACCGAGGAGGCTTTAAGCACTTCAGAAGGGGCCCAGGTGAACGGCCTCTCCTATGAGTCCGATCATTTCCAAGGCCACATCCACTCTGACCCCTGCACATCTGGTCTAAAGTAAATAGACCTTTTCCACTTACCACTAAAACCCTGCACTTCAAGCACTCACGGGAAAGCTCAATCTTGGACTGACTACACTCAAGCTCCAGTCAAGATGACTGCGATCATTTCAGAATCAAATGAGAATGGTAATTGCCCTTTCTTGAAGAAGCAAATGAACTCTGTCTGTAGCAAGTTATATCACCAGAAAGCTACAAGTCTACACTCATTGCTTCAGCTCCCTGCAGAAATGCCACCACGGGTTTTCAATGTACTTTTCTGTTTTACAGAAATTAGCAAAAATGATAGAGCAAAATGACAAGCAAATTTATGCATTTTATGAACTTGCATTGGAGACATTTTCACTTTGATAGCCAATAAGCCTTAATGGTAGAAATTTCTGAATTTTGTACTGGAGATTTTTTCTTAGCAACCGTTCTAAGGTGCAACAGGATGACACCTCTCTTTATCTTGGTGCTGGAAATCTCAGATCTAAATTGTGTCCCAGAAAAGCTTGAAGTCCTCAATTCCCCTACAGGACCCTTCATCTTGCATCAAGTTATACTGTACTAGTCATTTATTACAACCTATCTCAAACCTAAGAATTTGGCATAAACTATATCCAACTGCCTACTTTCCCCTCTCCTGTATTTTGAGTTTTTTCACCATTACTTGTGGTAGTGATTAATAGACAACACAGGTGCTCCTCGAAGTCTAGCTTTAGAAAGCCAATTAAGAGAAATGTGAAAAGCAACTACCTTACTGTTTACTTTCAGCCAAAAGATGGTTTGGAGTAGGGGCGCCTGGGTGGCTCAGTCGTTAAGCGTCTGCCTTCGGCTCAGGTCATGATCTCAGGGTCCTGGGATTGAGCCCCACATCGGGCTCCCTGCACCGTGGGAAGCCTGCTTCTCCCTCTCCCACTCCCCCTGCTTGTGTTCCCTCTCGCTGTGTCTCTGTCAAATAAGCAAAATCTTAAAAAAAAAAAAAAAAAAAAAGATGGTTTGGAGTAGGAGGAAACAAAATTGTCAGGGTGCGGGGGTGGGGGTGGAATATGGGTTTAAACTAAAACTGTTAACTGGGCTAAGTACTTTCAAGGGCATGACTGTTGGAAGGGGCCAATGTTAAGCTCAATGGTTACATTAACTAGGTAAGACTACATTCTAGAATTCTTTGTTAGCTCTGGCACAGAGCCCATATTACCTCCATTAAAATCATAACCAAACCTTAAGACCTTATCCTGAGAAACCGTGAGATGGTGAAGGTGAAAACAATGAGCACTGGCGTCAGGCTTGGTTTCAAAATCCAACTCCAGCACCAATGGGATGTGCAACCTTAGGCAAAATACTTAATCTGAGACCGTTTTTTTGTAAATAAACGGTATTTTGGATACCATCTCACCAGGTCGTTGGGGACATAAAGAACACAGAACAGTGTCACAAGTAACTAGTAGGATCCCTAGGAGGCAAAAAATATTCTTTCCCGGGGCACCTGGGTGGCTCAGTTGGTTAAGCGACTGCCTTCAGCTCAGGTCATGATCCTGGAGTCCCTGGATGGAGTCCCGCATCGGGCTCCCTGCTCAGCAGGGAGTCTGCTTCTCCCTCTGACCCTCCTCCCTCTCATGCTGTCTCTCATTCTCTCTCAAATAAATAAATCTTTAAAAAATATATATATTCTTTCCCTTACACATATTTGAGCTTAAAACCCTGGGTTGCCCTCTGCCATCATTTTAGCCTGGTCCTATTCAAATTTCAATTAACCTACTAACTTCCTATGTGATCAATCTCCAGAACCTTCCAGCTTCTCCCTCTTCCAACACATCTAGACTTGTTTTTCCTCACACACACACTGCGCTCACCACTCTTGAGGGCTCACCAGGATTCCCCATTGCCTATCGTTGTCCAGCTGGACTTCTGGTTTCTTACATAAGCAAAGCCTGTTTCGAATTTACCTGTGGTCCCTTCTTACCCTCCCCCTTAGCCAATCAGTCTACTTACCTAAGAACCAATTCATGTCCCTATTCCCTCAAAAAGCCAACTATTCCCATCAACTGAACTTGCTCTTAACTATTAATACAGTACTTAAAATCTGAAACACATCTAGTTGGATCTTTTTTAAGAGTAAGCTCTACGCCCAATGCATGGCTTAAACTACTCACCACCCTGAGATCAAGAGTTTGCATGTTCTATTGACTAAGCTAGCCAGGCACCCCTTGTTGGCTCTTATATACACTTAGCTAATGATCGCTTTTGCTTTCTAAACTAGATCTCAAATTTAAGGGCAGAGACCATGTTCTATTTTCCTATACCAGGTCTCAGAAAATCATGGGACTCACCTTAGACACACGAAACAAAAAGTTGGAGAGTGATGGGGAAACCCCTCTGCCAAATCAATCAATCTTTAAAAAAACAAAAAACACTCCAGGTGATTCCTATCAACACTGCAGGACCTTGTCCTTCTACACATTATCCTTCCCGCAGAGATAATCTTGTCAACAAATACTTATTTCTGTTGACTAATAATGCCCTAATAGGGGATTAACCTTTTCTTTATATAAAACAAATTTGTCAGGGCACCTGGGTGGCTCAGTCGGTTAATTATCTGTCTTCGTCGCAGGTCATGATCCTGGGGTCCTGGGATCGAGCCCCGTATCACATAAGCTGCCGCTTATGGTTCACAAAAAAAGTAAGAAATACTTTTTTCAGATAAGAGGATAGTCACTGCTAAAACAAGCATTCACTCTCCAGGCTGGGAGCCTACCTTGGAGCCCCTGGGTAATCAGCTGTGTTCAGCTGCAGTTGGCCTTGGCACATTCTAGTGTTGTTGGCTGGGGAGTGACTGACTGGTGTCTCTTTTGACACCAGGATGATTTTGCTGAGATTTCCATTTTTTATGTAGTTTCTTACCAAAGATAGTTCTTGAAATTGCTTTCTGGTTTCCCTAGGCTGAGAAAGTTATTTCCCTTCTATTTCTGCTCCTCTAATATTCAGTTGGCTATTTTGTATTGTCTTCAGAAGTAATCCTCCATCTTCAACTCCATAAATAAATGAAAACCAAGTCACACAGTTGGAAATCAAGTTTTGTTTTTATATGAACAGAAGTAGACCATCTAGAAATATTTCAGTTTATTTAAATTGTTAAGTAGAATATGAAACCGAATTTGTAGCTAGTACCAGAGAATGGACTTAACTGTTTGGTGTTTAATGAGAACAGCTTCTACACAGGATCCCAAGAGACTTACAGAAAAAGGGGCAAAGCCCTAATATTAAGCAAATAAAACTCATGTTTCAAACAGGTTATACAAAAATTGATTTATACTCCATTTCCCTTTTTTTTTTGATATTTAGAAAGTGCAGATTTA
Organism: Mirounga angustirostris; assembly: GCF_029215605.1. Taxonomy (NCBI): domain Eukaryota; kingdom Metazoa; phylum Chordata; class Mammalia; order Carnivora; family Phocidae; genus Mirounga; species Mirounga angustirostris. The sequence continues at coordinate 20,556,204 of NW_026991718.1, read as the reverse complement.
ACAAAAGGTAGCCATATCCTTTCTATGTACAATGCCGATTATAATTATGCAAACAAAACTGTCAGTCTTTTACCCAAAAATCCCAGTGTTTAGCTCTCAAACCTTAAGTCACTGAATTGAATAAGGATTAAAGAGGGTTAAAAATAAAAAAGCTATTGCCACATTCCAGATGAAGGAAAGCAACACATACATTAAAATTAATCTAACAATAGTAGGTTTAACCTATAACTTTTCGAGAAGCTTAACATCATTTCATTATTATTTTTAGTGGAAAATTAGGGATTATTTGGCAATGCTGCTTTTACTAGTAAACAATGATAAAGTCAAGTGAAGGAAAAACCTAAGAACAACCAGTGAGGCATATAAAACTGTTTTTAGGGCACTATCTGAAAAATTCATGGATGTTTACAGCAGATACGTCCCTATGCTGTGGACGTGAGCCAAGAGGGCATTAAAATGCTATCCACGACACAAGAGAGACTTTTCAATGGAAGCTGCTGTCCTAAACTCAGCCTCTGCTAGAAATGAATCATGCTATTCACAATTATTTCAACAAAGGTATCATCTTAGGATGCTAGCAGCATAGCAAACTTAACTTACCCTATCCTGATGATAAGCAATGAAGCAAAACTAGAAAAATGACGTGAAAAAAGGACAGGGTTAGAGATAGCTGGAGATCTTATCTGTACATGAAAAGCCTTTTGTTGTCCTTTTCCCAAATCCATGGTAATACACATTTTCCAAAGGGATGTGAAGACAGCACTTAAAATTAATAATATTCTAAAGTATTTCTAATCTTAAGGTAAAGACAACTTAACACTGAAAAAGTGTTCTTCAAAGGCCAAATCTCAGGATATTTGGCAAACATGTTAATCAATTTCACTCCTCCTTCCCACCATTTAAAACAAAACCAAAACCAAAAACAACCAAACCTTTACTGGGCTACCAAACTGCGAGAGGAGTTGCCAGAATGGAGACTCAAACTTCGGTTACAAGATTTATTCTAGGAAAGTGAATAGGCTATACACCTAATTAGAAAGACAAACCACAACACCCTCCAAACACTAGTGCATGCAATTAACTCTTCCATTTCATAAACTCAGTGGATAGAAAGGGAACAAAGAGAGAAGGAGAAGAGGAGCATGAAGTAAGAGAGCGAATGGAGGAATCCGGGGCAGAAGTTTTAGGAGAGAGAAAATGAGGGGGAAGACATTTGATAGTAGTAGGCAGTTAGAATTTATCTTTCAGTTTACTTATCAAGGTAAATCAGTACTTTATGTTAAACTTGAAAAACCTACTAGTTTGCCCCTTTCATTTTTAAATAACTCATACCATTGGGTGGTGGGGGAAGGAGAAGCAAATAAAGCAGCATGCAGGAAGACAGACACAAGGAAAAAGTGGCCAAAGAGAAGAACTGGTGGCAGGAATAGTTTTAAATATCAAGGCCACTTAAAATAAGACTCAGCAAACCAAAGCTATCATTTCTGCATTACCCTTTGTCCTCAATTAACTACTTTGAAAATTACAGCCAAGCAAACCACAAACATTTTAATGGTTTATGTTTGGATGATATGTATGTCTCCTGCACATGCTTCCACCAAAACAAACAAACAAAAGGAAAAACCAAAAAAGTTCCTTTCCACATAAGGCACAGGACAAAATTAATCGCATTTACATATTCAAGGCGAAATGAGTGTTTTCCTGGCTTTTGTTTCTTTTGCTATCACATGTCTATAGATTATAGGGACTCAAGCACATTATCCATGACAGAAAATTCCACTGTTGTACAAAATAAAATTGTTAATTCTAACTTTTATTCTCATACAATTTGCAGAATAGAGTTGAAATGATTGCTATAGGTTTTAATGTTGATAAGAACTGGACTATAATACAACTGAAATGCAGTGGTGAGCTGAGCAAGTACATTTAAAAATGAAGTCACAGACATGATTTTTCTATACATTTTCTTGTTTGAAGAAAATTATAAAGTCAGCAAGCAGTCACGGATGAAAGAACAAATAAAACAGGTGGACTGGATAGTTAAGATGAGGAACAAAAATATCTGTTTAGAGTTAAAAATGGACAGAGTGGTTTATTTTGCAGCAAGAGGAGAAAACAGGGTGGTGGATGGCAACTGACGGAACATGAGGACGCTCAGCAACATTTGCTCTTCCAGCCTGTCACGCCGCCTCCACTGCTGATATCTACATTTTCACTGTTGGGCTCTTTTACAGGGGTCTGGAACAAACACACAAGGAAAGTAACCCATGAAAAACATTGCTATGGAGAAATCACGATTCAACAGAAATATTCTCATAAAGGTAACAAAATGTAACTCAAGTCACACGAGATAAGGATTTCTCTCCCATGCACAGTAAAGATTTGGCAGCTTTGTTTTCGATCTACATTTTACCTGCTTACGCCAAGCTGTGAAATGTCTGGAGGCCTCTAGGCATCCCTTTAATAAAGCTTCCAATATCTTTTCTGCTCTCGTTTGCACAGAGGTTTGCTAATAACTCTTAGCTCCGACCTCTGAGTATCTAGTATTTAAGAAGCATTATTGAGCATCTGTATAAAACCAATGTTGGGTCAAGTCTAACCTCAGAGAAGTGAAACAGCCCTTTCTGTATAGTTACTTGCTTTTTGAGACTGAAGTTTGTAATGCTCTACCATAGATTTAAAAAGGCAAGCTCAACAATGATATGCTAACATTAAGTGGAAGAAAAAGGGTAGGGCAGAATGCCAAGTTGTGTAATTCATGTTAAAAATGGATATAGAAAAAAATCAAAAGGAGAGACACCAAATGTTAACAGTAGAAAACCCTTAGGTGGTGGGTTTATGAGTGATTTTATTTTCTTCTATGAATAATCCTGTATTTCCCCAATAACCTAAATATTACTTTTAAAATCAAAAGAATATATTTTCAATGGATAGCCTATACGGTATGTATGAAAGGAACATTTTTTTTTTTTTGAAATTGCTTACATATAGTAAAGTATACAAATCTTAATTGTGCTTGATGGATTTTTAGTATATAAAGCTATCAGATCAAAACATAGACTATAATACCCCCAGAAGGCTCCCATGTCCCTTTCCAGCCAGTACTATCCTCCTAAAGGTAACCATTACTCTCATTTCTGTCACCAGAAATTAATTTTTTTTCTGTTCTTGACATTCAAATACCTGGAACCACGTTTTATATATTCTTTTATGTATGATACCCTTTACTTAGTATCAGTCTGTGAAATTTATCCAGGCTATTGTGTTAACAGTAGGTCATCACGAATGAAATTTTAAAAGCTAGGATGTAACTGGGAACATATTCTCGCATGGAAACAAGAAAAAGTCACGTAGCCCAAGAGAAGCCCTACTTAACTCATACGGAGGTGAAATTTTGACTTGCACTTTGAGCTCACCTACCTACTCTCCACTGCCTTATGGGATTCTTCTCCTCATTGTATGTTAAAGCTACAAGTTTTGCATTAACAAAATCTTTGCGTTTTCCTGAACAACCAACTTTATTCCTATTGCAGATCTTGAGAAAAATGACAGAAGAAGAGAAAGAGCCCTTCAAGTACCTATCTCACAGCAAAAGAATATGGTTACACAGGAAATATTCTTTCTCTGGTAACTTCCAGGTGGTCAGTTAAAAGTACATGGATGTTTAAAAAAAAAACCCAGGGATGTCACTATATTCATTCACTTTAACACCTCACTCACAGTCTATCCTCTTACAATTTAACTTAGATCCTTGAAAGAGACTCTCTGAGGGCGCCTGGGTGGACTCAGTTGGTTAAGCAACTGCCTTCAGCTCAGGTCATGATCCTGGAGTCCCGGGATCGAGTCCCACATCGGGCTCCCGGCTCAGCTGGGGGTCTGCTTCTCCCTCTGGCCCTCTTCCCTCTCGTGCTCTCTGTCTCTCATTCTCTCTCTCTCAAATAAATAAATAAAATCTTAAAAAAAAAAAGAAAGAAAGAAAGAGACTCTCTGAAAAAAGGAATTATCCCATGCAGAGTAAAACATTTTAAAGCCAGAAGTATTAATTAAGTTTATTAAATACAACTTTAAGCTATTCCTAGCCAAGAATAAGAAAAGGGCCAATAACTAAAAAAGTGAGCAAAGGAGTAAAACAAGTTTACAGAAAAGGAAATATAAAAGTGATTCTTAGACCTATCTTTAAAAATGCCACCATACTCATAAGAGAGCTGCAAATTCAACCTACTTTTTTTTTTTTTTTTAACCTGTCAGGTTGGGAAAGATCTGAAAGTCTTACAATCCATTATGTGGGCCAGAGTGTGAGGAAACAGGCTAGTAGGAGTGGGTACAACCCTCATGCCAGCACGTGGCAACATGTACCAGAATTATAAAAATGTACATATATGCTCTTTGGCCACTTCTAGGAATCTGTCCTTTATATACTTGCACATAATCATATGCTTGCAAAATGATTTAAATATAAGATTATTCACTGCAATACAATTTATGAGATCATAAGGCTGAAAATCACCTGCATGTCCCTCACTGAGAAAACCTGTTTAATTATGACATATCCAAAGGAGTAGCATTCAATTATTTAAAGAGTGGAATTATTTTACTTATTTTAAGTGCCAAACAGAGTACAGCATGTTGCCTTATCTGTTTTAAAAAGGGGGGAGGAATAAAAATATATATTCGTATTTACTCATATATTAATAATTAAGAGGTTAATTACATTGGTTACCTGTGGGGGAGGAATGAGGAGTTGGGAGAATGTGGTGGGAAACTTCTCTGCACTTGCACTCTCCTTATTTTAAATGTTTGAACCATGAGAATGAATTACCTATTCAAATAATTAAGTTAAAAATGTTTTAAATTGCTTTCATTCTGAAGTTAATTTTTCTTTTACTAACTCTGGAGAGAAATCATGGCACAGAGAGCTGCTAGTTAGGAAGCACTCCTGTATTTCCCATACGTCAATGTAAAGTAAGTTTATGTTTGATGTTTTAACTCCTAACTTTACCACATCAAAAAGCATATGTATGTGTATGAGAAAAAAATGGGACCTCACATTGGGGCGTGCCTACATGGGGAAGACTCCAGACTGAGATCTTTATTGGTGTACCCATAATTTTTAACCTTTACTATAACAAGGAAGATCTATCATACTGGGACACAGGTTATAAGACTACATAAGCATTATATTTTTTAAAAAAATGCCAAGATTAGTGAGAAAATCAAGGGATACAGTATGGACAGAAAAAAATCAAAAACAATGGAGAAAACCAAAAAATCCAGAAAGAGAAAGAACACAAGAGACAAGAGTATTTCAACAAGTGTTATGGTAAATTCTGTGGGTAATGAATAATTTTTCACTGTGACCTACGAAACTCTGAAATGCAAAGTATTCCACTAATTAAAAGAGGATTTTTCTATTCCTGTTATTTCCTTCATTTAAAAATATGAACATTTTTCCTTGTCCCTCTAGTACTTTATTTTTCTATTCTTCTATTTTTATTTCTCACAGGAATATTTTCAAATATAAAAATTCCTCAAGGAATTCACGGGGTTTTACCTTTACATACTGTGAAAGAATATTTAAAAAATTTTTAAGTTGTTTTTATAACTTTAAAAAGATACATTAAATTTTCTAAACAAAACTATATAAACGTAAGAGTCATTGTGTAATTCTGTTCTGTGTCTCCTTCCCCTTACCACCGTCACCCACTTGGAATACTCACTATTTAAGTTTGGTATAGACCCTTCCAGATCTTTATTTGCTAAACATAACCAAACATATGTGTGCACATGCATATGCATGTGTTTGGTATCATACATAATTTTTAAAAATAAGATCGTACTACATGTATTATATCCTAACATGCTTTTTATTACTCGATATATTATAGATACCAGGCAGAGGTGGAAGGACACAACTTTTATAGTCACTGTGAATAGCAATATAACTGACCGACTTTTTTCTGGTTTGAACACACAATTATAGTTAACGGATAACATTTCACTATAAAAAATTAAGTTGTTTGATTTCTCCCAAATTTCACTCAATTTATATTTGAGATGCCATCTCTATTACAGCTTATGTTTTATAGATATATATACTTTTTAATTTGGGGATTGGTTTTTGAAAAAATACTGTCATTTCAATCATAAACATAGAAAGGTTACCAGAAGCAATTACATTTTCTCCTATACAATGCCTGCTTCTCCTTTAGGAGTTGTATCAGATTTTTTCTGTTTTTATGTGCATTTAAATGTATCATACAGATTGAACGGACAACTCAGGATTCATAACCAAATCTGCATACTATAGTCATTTGAGGAATCCTATGAGAATCAGATTTCCCAATTTTGCTACAAGTTATTCATTGGTAAGTATGGGGATTCACAAATTAAACCCAGAAAACTAACCCTGAAGTAAAATGAATTCCCTGGGATCATATTTCAGCAATTTTTAAAATACTACAGATTGAAATGACTGGCTAAATGAAATATAGGGATGGATTTATTCACTATATCATATATACACGCTCTTTACTGGCACACCTTAGAAATGACTATATAGTTGGAAGAAAGTGATTCTGTAGCAGTAACTATTACCTTAAATTTTAAAAAACTATCTATGGAAATGCAAAGAATGTGTAAGAGAAGTGAGTCCAAAAGTAAACAGAAGAACCATAAGACCATAGACCAGACAAAAAGCTGAAAAAAGGAGCATGACACTGGGGACTTGAGAGTCAGTGAGGGAGCTCAGAAGAGTGTTACCGTGACCAGACGCTACAGATTTCTAATGGCTCACTGTTCCCCCCAGTTCCTACTTCACTTTAGAGGGTTAGATACTGGTGATAGGTAAACATTTAGGAACAATACCACCAAAATCTAATTTCTGTATGTTAATCCAGTACTTCAAAAAAGAACTGTGACACTGGGCACCTTGGGAAGTAAAAATAGGATCTTACCTTTCGAAGGATATCTTCAGCTAATGTGAGGAAAGCCTTTTCGATGTTTATATTTGCTTTTGCACTAGTCTCAAAAAATCTAATACCATGCTCCCTTGCAATCTAAAATAGAAGCAAAATGTCATCACAAAATTATCAAGCATAGAGTGCCAACTGTTGACTTTAGCACCCTGTAGGAAATAATAATATTCTAAAGGAAGCAGTCCCTACTGGGTTATATAAAGCAGAGTACTTCAATGGGTCACGATTCAAATGGTCAAGTTCTTTCAAAAATAAATAAGTAAACAAAAATAATAATAAAAGAATCCGCTCCTCACTTCATGAGTTTACTTCAAATACTCTGAGGTACTTAAAGTCTTAAGTTAAAAAACTGAGGATCACTGATTTGTATTTTTCCCTCTTTGTAGTTTAAATACAGTTGAAAATACTACTACCAAAGGTTTGATTCTCCCACACCTGTTAGATATACACTGAAAAAATTCATTCAAATGATAAACTGTTTCCCACAGCATTTATAAAACAATGTGAATAGTTCAGCACAGTCCATTACCACTACCAAATGCGATACCATCTTCACAAAGAAAGGGCAGCATATTAGTTTCATTCATAGCTTTTTACCTGTTCTCCTTTTCCTTTAGGTACAACTCTTTTATCATCCATATCACATTTGTTTCCTAGTAACATCCTTTCCACATCTTCATTGGCATGCTACAATGGAATGAAGATTTAATTTACATCATATACCATGACTTATAGCTTAATATTCTCTAAAGATGACTTTATTTTTCTCAATTTTCAGTGTCATTTTAATAATCTGGAAGTTTTAAAGCAATCACCCTGAAATCACCCCATGCTAAAAAGCCTACACAAATTCGTAAATTACTTAGAAAAGGAAACATAATTCCTAAGACATGACGCTGTCAAATATTATTTTACCCCAATAGGAGGCTGTCTAGTTTCTAGATGTATTCTCACCAAAACTGAAGATACAGGCAAAAGATCTGAAATGAAATCTCTTATGCATAATCTCAATCCAAGCTGGATCATGATTTTAGATAATGAGTATTACCCTGTAGAAGCCTTAATTAAAAATTCTACAGAGCTCTTAAAATCTCAAAAAGCTACACTGCTAGGGCACAAGAAGATCCCATGCAGAAAAATCAGTTAAAAACAAATGTTTGCTCTACTGAAATCCTAACAATATCATTTGCACAAATAGAAAAATCCATCCCTGAAATTCATATGCAACCTTGAGGGACTCTGAACAGCCAAAATGATCTTGAAAAAGAAGTACAAAGCTGGAAGATTCATACTTACTCCCTGATTACAAAACTTACTACAAAGCTACAATAATCACGAGTGTGCTACTGGCATAAAGATATGTACATGAATAAACAGGACAGAGAGCCAAGAAATAATCCCTTGCATGCAGGATTTTCAACAAGAGTGCCAAGCCCATTCAATGGAATAGTCTTTTCAAAAAATGGTCTTGGGCATACCAGATCTCAATATGTGGAAGAATGAAGTTGGACCCTTAACTTACACCATATACAAAAATGAACTCAGAGTGGATCAAAGGCCTAAATGTAAGACCTAAAACTATAAAATTCAGGGGACGCCTGGATGGCTCAGTCATTGAGCGTCTGCCTTCGGCCCAGGTCATGGCCCCCGCATCGGGCTCCCTGCTCGGCAGGAAGCCTGCTTCTCCCTCTCCCTCTCCCCCTGCTTATGTTCCCTCTCTCGCTGTGTCTCTCTCTGTCAAATAAATAAATAAAATCTAAAAAAAAAAACAACTATAAAATTCAGAAAGAAAATATAGGAGAAAAATTTTATGACACTGGATTTGGCAATGGTGTCTTGGATATGACACCAAAAGTATAGGCAACAAAAGAAAAAATAGGCAAATTATACTTCATCAAAATTAAAAACTTTGGTGTGTCAAAGGTCACTATCAGAGTGAAAAGACAACCATCCCCTGGAGTAAGAAAAATATTTGCAAATCATCTATCTTTGGCCCAACACTCCTTTCCCTGAATGTATCTACAGTCAAGGTAGTTAAGTTCTCTAGATAACGAAAGTACTTTGAGATTTGTCTTAAATTTGAATCGATCACATTCTTTCCACCAACCCTATCCTTTTCTTTCTTTTTTTTTTTTTTTAAGATTTTATTTATTTATATGACAGAGAGAGACAGCGAGAACAGGAACACAAGCAGGGGGAGTGGGAGAGGGAGAAGCAGGCTTCCCGCCGAGCAGGGAGCCCGATGCGGGGCTCGATCCCAGGACTCTGGGATCACGACCTGAGCCGAAGTCAGACGCTTAACAACTGAGCCACCCAGGCGCCCACCCTATCCTTTTCTGGGTAACTTTTACTCATTTCTTCAGATCTCAGCTTAAATGTCATTCCTCATATCAAAGCCTGTTTGACTATTCTGGGTCCTATGCCTGCACACCATATGAATTTTAAGATCAGCCTGTCAACCCCCCACCCTACCCCCCAAGATAGCAGCTGGGATTTTGATAGGATTACACTGAGTCTGCACATCCCTTTGGCTAGTGCTGCCATCTTAACAGTGTGAAATCTTCCAATTCATAAACATGGGTGTCTTTCCAATTACATGGATCTTTAATTTCTTTTAACATTTTATGGTTATCAGTATGTAAGTTTGTACATCTATGGTTAAATTTTTCCTAACTAGTTTTTCTTCTTTTTGATGCTACTGTAAATGGAATTATATTCTTAATTTCATTTTTGGATTATTCACTGCTAGGGTATAGAAATACAATTGACTTTTGTATACTGATCTTGTATCCTCCAAGCTTACTGAACTTGCTCATCCATTCTAACAGTTTTATTTTTTGGTGTATATTCCTTGGGATTTTTTCTCTTTCTTTCTTTCTTCCTTTCTTTCCCTTCCTTCCTTCCTTTCCTTTTTTTTTTTAAGATCTATTTATTTGATGGGGTGCCTGGATGGCTCAGTCGGTTAAGCATCTGCCTTCGGCTCAGGTCATAATCCCAGGGTCCTCGGATCAAGCCCCACATTGGAGTCCCTGATCAGTAGGGAACCTGCTTCTCCCTCTCTCTCTGCCTGCTACTCCCCCTGCTTATGCTCTGTCTTCAAAAAAAAAAAAGATTTTATTTGAGTGAGAGAGGGAGAGAGGGAGCACACAAGCAGAGGGAGGGATGGGGGGCGGGGGAAAGCCAGATCCCCACGGAGCAGGAAGCCCAATGTGGGGCTCGATCCCAGGACCCTGTGATCATGACCTGAACCATAGGCAGAGGCTTAACTGACTGAGCCACCCAGGCACCCCTCCTTAGGATTTTCTATATACAAAATCTCATTATTTACATATACAGTTTTCCCTCCCAATATGGATTTCCCCCTTTTCTTCTCTCCCTAACTGCCCTGGCTAGAACCTCCACTACAATTCTGAACAGTACTGGCATACTTCTCATTTTCTTGATTGTAAGGACAGGTACGCTGTTAGCTGTGGGATTTTCACAGATGTCCTTTACTAGGCTAAGGATGTTCTATTTCTAGTTTTCTGAGTGTTTTTATCATGAAAGGATGTTGGATTTTGTCAATTTTTTTTCTGTGTCTGTTGGCATAATAATATGGTTTTTGTCTTTTATCAATATGGTGTATTACACGGGGCACTTGGGTGGCTCAGTCGGTTAAGTGTCTGCCTTCAGTTCAGGTCATGATCCCAGGGTTCTGGGATCAAGCCCCGTGTTGGGCTCCCTGCTCAGCGGGGAACCTGCTTCTCTCACCTTCTCTGTCTGCTGCTCTGCCTGCTTGTGCTCGTGCACGCTCTCGGTCAGATAAATAAATAAATAAAATCTTTAATTAAAAAAAAAAAAGATGGTGTATTACAAGGACACCTGGGTGGCTCAGTCAGTTAAGTGTCTGCCTTTGGCTTAGGTTGTGATCTTGGCGTCCTGGGATCGAACCCCAAGTCGGGCTCCCTGCTCAGCAAGGAGTCTGCTTCTCCCTCTCCCTCTGCCCCTCCCCACTGCTCATTCCCTCTCTCTCTCTCTCTCTCAAATAAATAAAATCTTAAAAAATAAAATAAAATAAAAAGACAGTGTATCAGACTGATTTGACTTCTTATATTGAACCACCCTTGCATTCCTAGGTAAATTCCTCTTGACCATGATATATAATCCTTTTAAAATGTTGCTGGATCAATTCAGCTTTTTTTCAGTTAAAGCTTTAATTTCTACAACAAAGTGAAAATTAGGCAACACCAATCTCTTATATGTCAGAAAAACAGATTTTCTTTTTAATGGCTGAGTTTTCTGTATCTTAATTCTCATGTTGGGAAACTGAAGCCATCCGGCCTACGAAGTGCATAAGGCTATAATATAAATAAAAAAACGTATTTGGCCTTGGTGCCCTGGCACAGAACTCCTAATTTCCTGAGTGACAGAGTGTCTTCTGTTGTTCTTAACAGGGCCCTTTCTACCTACCTAAGTTTATGGTAATGAAGAACTAGGGCAGAGGGGTGGCCTACAGAGCTTCACAATGGAAGCTGGTCACTAGAGGAACCAAACATGATTAAAGAATTGGAACTTTCAAGGGGCACCTGGGTGGCTCAGTCTATTAAGGGTCTAAAGGGGTCTGCCTTCAGCTCAGGTCATGATCTCCAGGTCCTAGGATCAAGCCCAGCATCAGGCTCCTTGCTCAGTGGGGAGTCTGCTTCTCCCTCTCCCTGCTCATGCTCTCTCTCTCTCTCCCTCCTCGCAAATAAAAAATAAAAATAAAAAAAAGATTTGGAACTTTCAGCCACTCCCCTACGTCCCATGAGGTGAAGGGGGCTAGAGATTAAGTTTAATCACCAGAGGCCAATGATTTAACTAACCATACCTATGCAGTAAAACCTGAATCAAAATTCTGAAACAATGAAGTGAGGGGACCTCTTCCAGGTTGGTGGTGAACACATCAAAATGCCCAGAGGGTGGCATGTCCAGAGATGGCATGGGCGCTCTCTGTTCCCTAACTCCCACACCTTGCCTGTTCATCTCTTCCATTTAGCTGTTCCTGCACTGTATCCTTTATAATAAAATTATAAATGTAAATAAAAACACTTTCCTGAATTCTAGGAGTCATTCTAGCCAACTATTGAACCCGAAAGTGGGTCCTGGGAACCCCCAAATGTGTAGCCAAGTCAGACAGAAGTATGGGTGGCTGAGGGGACCTAGGACTTAACATTTGAAGGAAGGGTAGTCCTTAAACTTGGGGAATCTGACACTAAGGCTAGGCAGTTAGCGTCAGAATAGGACTGAATTGTAGGATATCCAGTTCACGTCACAGATTCTGGAAAGCTGTTGGAAAAACAATGCACAGTCTCTTTATCAATTGCTCCTACTATACGTGCTACTTGGCTAAATCATAAAATAAAGGCTAAGAAAATCCAAAATGGAGCCTTTTTTGTTTAAAAAATCTGTGTATTGTTGGGGCGCCTGGATGGCTCAGTCATTAAGTGCCTGCCTTCGGCTCAGGTCGTGATCCTGGGGCCCTGGGATCGAGCCCTGCATTAGGATCCCTGCTCAGCGGGAAGCCTGTTTCTCCCTCTCCCACTCCCTCTGCTTGTGTTCCCTCTCTGTGTCTCTAATAAATAAATAAAATCTTAAAAAAAAAAAATCTGTGTATCATTAACTGATTATTAAATACTAACAGGCATCTCTTTGAAGATTTTTTTTAAAAGATTTTATTTATTTGACAGAGAGAGGGAGTAAAAGCAGGCAGAGCGAGAGGGAGAAGCAGGCTTCCCACTGAGCAGGGAGCCCGATGCGGGGCTCGGTCCCAGGACCCTGGGATCATGACCTGAGCCGAAGGCAGACACTTAACCAACTGAGCCACCCAGGCACGCCTCTCTTTGAAGATTTATTGCAGCGATGGAAAAGTTAGTAATGAGTTGTCAGGATTGCTACCAATGAGATATCATTATCATGAGTCTAATACTGGCTTAACACTTGGTCTTCTAGCCAAAAGTGCTTTAAGGTGTTAGCCTTAAGGAAATCCAAAGCCCAGCAGGCTGCAATAAGACATGAAAAATAATTTCAACAAGAAGCTACCTATATTGCAGAACAGAAACAAACTGGCTTTGACACATATTTTACCTTATAAAAACTGACATCTTCACATGCAATATGGCACTATTTTCTTGGTTAGGTTTTTACCGCATTACTACTCTGTATCTTTCAAAATGTCTAGAAATGATCTGACGTTTCTGTTGTTTTAAATTACTACTGAAAAATTTAGTTAATTCATTCATTCAATAAAAATTCACTGAGAAAGAATTCATTTAGGGGCGCCTGGGTGGCTCAGTCGTTAAGTGTCTGCCTTCGGCTCAGGTCATGATCCCAGGGTCCTGGGATCAAGTCCCACATCGGGCCCTTGCTCCGTGGGAAGTCTGCTTCTTCCTCTCCCACTCCCCCTGCTTGTGTTTAGAGAGAGGTGTGTAAAACCACTGGTAGCTTCTACATGGGACCATCTTATAAGATGGCTGTATATAAAGTTTTTTGGGTAAGTTAGTAATTGCCTTGGATGGGGTTCTAGATAGACTTACCCAAATATTTAAGGGAAAGGTAGATAAAATATAACATTAACCTTTAAGAAGTAGAAATAACTCAATAATAATAACAGTACATTATATCCTAAACATCATTTAGAATTATTCTTAACTAAACACAAAAAATGGTCTTTATAAAGGGTTTATACAATTTCTAGGTCTTACCTCATCTATGTTTCTAAGCCATTTGCTGATGTTTTCAAAACTTTTACCATTGGTGATGTCATATACTAGCATGATACCCATTGCCCCTCTGTAGTAGGAGGTTGTGATGGTGTGAAATCGTTCCTGGCCTGCCGTATCCCTGAAATAAACAGCAATAATCTGTATTGAGCATTTTGATATTATGACATTCGAGATAAAGGGCAAAACAGTAGAATGGTTTGGTAAGATTAACATTAAATCCACTATATGCTACAAAGCAAAACAGTACCACCACTCACTTAATTCTTAAATGGAAAATAATTATGGTTTATTCATACAAATATATATATGTGTGTGTGTGTGTGTGTGTGTGTGTAACTTTTTTTAGTCAAAGGAAATTCATGACCTACCTATAGTGGATGAAAATCTGGGAGGGAAACCCACAGAAAAATGACACATAAAACTCTTTTAAGTTATTTTAAAATGAACACCAGCAAGTGTGATAAAAACTCCTGAAATTCCATTTTATTCAGTGATCTAGTTCCATAACATAACACAAAAGCACGTGGAATGTTTAGAACATTAAAGCGTTAAACCATAGCACAGCCACATTTACCTTTAGTATCATTTACAAAATGCTGTAAAGATAACCTCATTTTTAAGTAACAAGATGGAAATATGTAAATAGTATTTTTCAATTCCTTCATGCCAAAGATCCGAGACATGTATTTTGCTCCTGTAATTTCCCCCTCTTGTTTGCATCACCAATTTCTTCCTTTTATGGATCATTCTCATCAGCATACATACATGTTTCAGTATCCCCTTTTCTAAAAAAGCAAAATTAAAACAAAAAACCCCACTCTCAGCCCTATACCCCTCCAACTAACATCACATTTCTCTGTTCCCCTCCCCAGCAAACTTTTTTTTTAACTTTTATTTTAAAATAATTATAGTCTCACAGGAAGTTACAAAAATAGGACAAAGAAGTCTTGCGTATCCTTTACCCAGTTCTCCCCAATGGTAATATCTTACACCATAGTACAAAAGCAAAACGAGGAAATTTACATTGGTACAATCAAAAGACCTTATTTAAAGTCTACTTTTCTTTTTTAACATACACTCGTATGTGTGTGTGGGCACACATGCATGCATGTATGTAGTTCTCTGCAATTTTATCAGATGTATAGATTTGTGTTGTCACCACCACAAACACTGACAGAAAACTGCTGCATCACCCCTCTATCTCCTTTAGTCCCTACATCCTAGCCAATAATGTGTTGTCCATATCTATGATTTTGTCATTTCCAGAATGCTATATAAATGGAATCATGCTATATACAACCTTTCGAAATGGTCATCTTCCACTTTTTTCACCATGATCTCCTTGAGATCCATCCAAGTTGTTGCATGTAACACTAGTCTGTTCCATTTTACTGCTGAATAGTATTCCATTGTATGGACATACCACAATTTGTTTAATTACTCACCCGTGGAAGGACATTGGGTTGTTTCCAGTCTTTGGCCCATTACAAATAAAGCTGCTATGAATAATTATGTACAAGTTCCTGTGTGTACATAAGTTTTCATTTCTTTGGGATGAATACCCAGGAATGTTACTGCTAAGTCATATGATATGTTTACATTTATAAGAAACTACGAAACTTTTCTAGAATGGCTGTACCACCTTACATTCCAACTAGCAAGGTAACAGATCCAGTTTCCCCGCATCCATTAGCATTTGGTGTTGTCACTATTTTTTATTTTAATCTAATAAATAAGGCATGTAGTGATATCATCATTTAAATTTGTATTTCTCTATGGCTAATGATGGTGAACATTTTTTCATGTAATTATTTGCCATCCATATATCCTCTCTGGTGAAATGGCTGTTCTTTTCTGTCCATTTTCTAATTGGATTGTTTGCCGTCTTTTTTTTGGTTTTTTTTTTAAACACTGCTACATGTTGAGAGTTTTGTACCTAGTTTTTTAATTTCTTGACAGGGTCTTCTGGGAGTGAAAGTTTTAAATACTGAAATCCAAATTACTGATTTTTAAAAAATCTTTTATGGATCATGGTTTTAGTGTTATACCTAAGAACTCTTCACCTAGTCTTAGGTCCCAAAGATTTTCTATGTTTTCTTCTAAAAGTCTATGGTTTTATATTTTATATTTAAACTGATGATACAGGGGCACCTGGGTGGCTCAGTCGGTTAAACATCTGCCTTCGGCTCAGGTCATGATCCCAGGGTCTTGGGATCGAGCCCCACGTCGGGCGCCCTGCTCAGTGCGAAGCCCGCTTCTCCCTCTCCCTCTGCCCGCCGCTCCCCCTGCTTGTGCTTTCTCTGTCTGTCTAGATAGATAGATAGATAGATAGATAGATAGATAGATGATACATTTTGAGTTAATTTTTGTACATGTGTGAATTTTAAGTAGAGGTTCATGTTTTTACTTATGGATGTCCAACTACTCTAGCACCATTTGTTCAAAATGTTGAGGAAATAGCCTTTCTTCATTGAATTGCTTTTGCACCTGTGACAAAAAATCAATCAACCATAACCCAGTCTATTTCTGGGTTTTTCTTTTTGTTCCAATGACCTATGTGTCTATGCGGCCCCAAATGCCATACTGTCTTGATTACTGTAGCTAAATAAAGTCTTAAAACCAGATAGATTCCTCCCACTTATTTTTGCCAGAGTTGTTTTAGCTGATCTAGCATTTGCATATAAGTTGTTGTTGTTTTTATGTGGGCTCCATGCCTGGTGTGCAGCCCAGTGTGAGGCTTGAACTCACAATCCTCATATCAAGACCCAGCTGAGATCAAGAGTCAGATGCCTAACTGAGACACCCAGGCAACCCTCCATATAAATTTTAAAACCAGTTTGTCTATATCTACAAAAAAATCTCCCCAACAAACTTCTTTAAAGAGTTCTCTAATTTCTGTCTTCCCAAGTTCATTTCTCAACCAATTCTAATATGACTACTGCTACTACTACTCTACCAAACTGCTCTTCTTCAAAGGGTCTCCAAAAACCTCTGCTAGCTAAATCCAGGATTTAGTTCCTTTTTATATATTTTATTTTATTTTATTTTTTTAAAGATTTTATTTATTTATTTGAGAGAGCGAGAATGAGAGAGAGTACATGAGAGGGGGGAGGGTCAGAGGGAGAAGCAGGCTCCCCGCCGAGCAGGGAGCCCGATGCGGGACTCAATCCCGAGACTCCAGGATCATGACCTGAGCCGAAGGCAGTCGCTCAACCAACTGAGCCACCCAGGCACCCTCCTTTTTATATATTTTAATCATTCATCAGGATGCCATAAAATTGACCACATTCTCTTCTCGAAACATTTTATTCTCATGCTTTTCTGACACCACATGTTTCTGCTCTTAGTTCTACGGCACTAACTGCTCATTCTCAGTAGCTTTTGCTGGCATTCTAACATTCAGAGATATAGGGGCTGACATTCTCTATATAGTAGCCAGAGTGATCTTCTTTAAATATGTGTCTGAGCATACCATTTTTGCTTAAAACTTCCAATAGCTTCAATGAGGAAAGAGTTAGCTTTTCAACAAATGGTGCTAAAACAACTGGTTATCTCCATGCAAAAGAATGAAGTTGGACCCCTACCTCATACCATATATAAAAATTAATTCGGGGCACCTGGGTGGCTCGGTTGTTAAGCATATGCCTTCGGCTCAGGTCATGAAGGATCGAGCCCCACACCGGGCTCCCTGCTCAGTGGGAAGCCTGCTTCTCACTTTCCCATTCCCCCTGTTTGTGTTCCCTCTCTCACTGAGTCTCTCTCTGTCAAAGAAATAAATAAAATCTTAAAAATTCATTCAAAACAGATCTAAGACCCGAATATAAGAGCTAAAACTATAAAACTCTTAGAAGAAAATATGAGAAGGATGTTCAACATCATTAGTCATTAGGGAACTGTTAATCAAAATCACTTCATACACCCTAGGATGGCTATAATCAAAAAAGCAAACAATAAAGGATATAGAGAAATTGGAACCCTCATACCTTGTTGGTATAAATGTAAACTGATGCTGCCACTGTGGAAAATAGTCTGGCAGTTCCTCAAAATGTTAAACATACAGCTACCATATGATCCTGCAATTCTACTTCTTGGTATATAACCAAGAGAAATGAAAACATATGCCCACACAAAGACTCACATATGAATGTTCATAACAACATTATTCATAATAGCCAAAAAGTATAAACAACCTAAATGTCCATCAACTGATGAATGGATAAATAAAATGTGGTATAGTCATATAATGGAATATTATTCAGTGATAAAACGGACTGAAGTACTGATATCTGCTACAACATGGGTGAGCCTTGATAACATTAAGTGAGAGAAATCAGACAGAAAAGATCAAATAATGTATGATTCCATTTATATGAAATGTCCAGAATAGGAAAATCTACATAGGCAGAAAGTATATTAGTGGCTGCCCTGGCTAAGGGGTTCGGTCAGGATGGGGAGCGGCTGCTAAAGAGGACAGTTTCAAAAAAAGAGTATGGAGTTTCTTTTGGGGAATATAAGCATGTTCTAAAATTGTGATAATGGTGAATATATATACCTTGTAAATACACTAAAAAATTAGTTTTATACTTAAATGGGTGAATTATGGTATATGAGTTATGTCTCATCTCAATAAAGTCATCACAAAACAAACACCAAGGATTACTAGGCTTAAAAAACACAATTTCCGGGGAGGAGGATGGGGGCATGGGTTAGCCTGGTGATGGGTATTAAAGAGGGCATGTTCTGCATGGAGCACTGGGTGTTATGCACAAACAATGAATCATGGAACACTACATCAAAAACCAATGATGTAATGTATGGTGATTAACATAACATAAAAAAAAATTTCCAATTCATTATAACCAGAACCAATTCCAAAATCCTTATGTTGAGGTTTACAAGTGTTACAGGACTTGTTCTTTTCTCCAGCCCCCCAAATTTTGAGGCATTCCTTTCCCTGACAACTAGAGTCATGTGTTGTTGTTGTTGTTGTTTTTTTAAAGATTTTATTTATTTATTTGAGACAGAGAGAATGAGAGAGAGAAAGAGAAAGAGAGCACATGAGAGGGGGGAGGGTCAGAGGCAGAAGCAGGCTCCCCGCCGAGTGGGGAGCCCGATGCGGGACTCAATCCAGGGACCCCAGGATCATGACCTGAGCTGAAGGCAGTCGCTTAACCAACTGAGCCACCCAGGCGCCCCTGTTGTTGTTTTTTTAATGTCCCCAAATTCACAAGCTTGTTTTCACTTGACAGCCTCTACACCAGCTGTTCCTACAGTCTGCCTATACATGATTGGCTCCTCATGTTCACATTTTAACCATCACCTTAACACTGAAGCCTTCTCTGACCACCCAATTTAAATAGTCATCCAGTCTCTCTTCATTCTATATCCCTGCTTAACTTCTCTGTATAACACTTATTACAGATTTATTTACTGTTTGTCTCCCACGCTCTCTAAAATTAAAGTTCCATCAGAGATCTGTCTTATTCATTGCAGAATCCATTCTATCTACAAGACGAATAAGCATTCAAATGTTAATGAGTCAGTATTTCAGAATATTACCTTGCAGATTCTGTATTATTTTACATATCAATCTGCCCCAATTCAGTTACATGACCCTTAAAAATGTATTTTAAAAATAATGCTTATATGCCTAAAAATATATGTAGCCAGAAATAAGAGAACTACCAGTACATCAATATTCCTTACATTCAATCCTGGTGTACAATTACCATGTTCATACATCTGCCCTCTATCCATCTAACCATCAATTCAAATAGTGTGCTAGGCATATACAAGAACACACACAGAACATGGGTTTGGAGTCAGATCCAAGTTTATCCTCAGATTCCAATCCTTCCAGGTGGGTGACCTTAAAGGTATGTAATCTCTCTGAATCTTTGTTTTTTCATTCACAGCTAGAAGAAATAACTAAAGTAAAATTCCATAATTTATTTGTGTGTGTTATAAATAAGCCAAAAGCAATCTGTAGTATAAAAATATGCAAAGATGCAATAACGTCATTTTGAGATTCAAAATTTGTTTTCAATTTGTCCTAAGTCAAAACCATCTCTGCAGATGCTCTTTCAAGTTGGTACCTGTCTGTGTTTAAGCTGTACTCAAAGCTGCTGTTTCACAAGGAAATCCCTGGCTTTGCCTAAAGCCTATTTCAGAATAAATGTAAAATAAAATGATTTTTTATTTAGCCAAGATGATCTGGCTGGATTTTTCAACTTTTGTAAGAGAATTTCAGCCCTGTCACTTGCCCATCTCATCTCAAAGTATATGGATCTGCCCTTTAAAATAATGTAAAATCCCATTTATTCATTCTGCAAGTATTTACTGAACAAATAGTACATGCCAGACACTATTCTAGGCACCGGAGAGAAAGCTGTAAACAGAAAAAAACTCCTGCCTTAATCAAGTTTTATATCCTACTGGGGGTAGACGACAACCAAATAAATCATAATTTCTAAACTATACACCTTCAGAGGGTGAAAAGTACCAAGAACACAAGAAGTTAAAGAAACTAGGGGCTGATGTTGGGGATGGTGCAAGCAAGGAAAATTTTAAACAGGGAGGTGAGGGAAGGCCTCAATGAGAAGAGAAAGGGAGTAAGGAAGTATCTGGGGGTAACAATGTTCCAAGAATAGGGACGTATAAAGTATAAAAGTATAAAGTATAAAAACAAGTATAAAGGTCCTGACCCATGGTTGAGGAATAATAAGGTGGTCAGTAGGATTTCAGCTTTTCCTCTGAGTGAAATGAGAAGTCTGTTGCAGGGTTTTACAAAAAGAAGTAACTTAGCCTGGGTTTAAAAAGCATCATTCTATTTACTGTGTTGAAAATGGGTGTGTGTGGAGAAGCAGTTAGGAGGTAATGCAATACCAAAAACTGCCAACAGAACTGTCATTTAAGAAAAACCATCAAAAAGGGCGCCTGGGTGGCTCAGTTGGTTAAGCATCTGCCTTCGGCTCAGGTCATGATCCCAGGGACCTAGGATCGAGTCCCAAATCGGACTCCCTGCTCAGCAGGAGTCTGCTTCTCCCTCTGACCCTCCCCCCCTTCTCAAGCTCTCTCTTAAAATAAATAAATCTTTAAAAAAAAAAACAAAAAAAAAACCGTGTAAGAGACAGGCTATCAGTTCTTCCAGATTGTATCCTTAAATCAAGTTAGATCAGTAAAGGCTACACACACAGGCACACATACATATTTCTATCTGTATATTTATTTACATTCTTAGACCACAATTTTTATATCATTACCTTTAGTATGTTAATTTATTAAAAATCACAAGGAGGAGCTTTATGAAAATGTATTCTGTATTTGTGATGATCTGTTTTCTCCCCCATTCTTTACATTATTTTTGAAAAGAGTAATGTAATCTACTGTGCGTAGCCCTCCTTCTTGGTTCTTTTTTACCTTGGCCCCCAAAGAAATTTCTAGGTAAGTTTTACAAATTAAGCATAGCAAATAAGTTGTCCTTCAGAAATAGTGTATTTACATCTTCCATTTTCCTCAATTCCAAATTCTTGTTCTATCTTGTATTAATCTTCTCTATTTAGTCACAAGGTACCTATAATTACATGTAATTTATGATTTCATGAAAGAACAACAAAAATTTTGTCTCATCACAGTTGAAATAGTTTAGTTCTTTTTTTTTTTTTTTAAAGATTTTATTTATTTATTTGAGAGAGAGAGAATGAGAGAGAGCACATGAGAGGGGGGAGGGTCAGAGGGAGAAGCAGACTCCCCGCCGAGCAGGGAGCCCGATGTGGGACTCAATCCAGGGACTCCAGGATCATGACCTGAGCCGAAGGCAGTAGCTTAACCAAATGCGCCACCCAGGCACCCTAGTTTAGTTCTTTTCTAAATAGGTAAAAAGTATAAATCAACTAATAATTCTATACCCTTAGAGAGGGGTTAAAGTTTCCTAGCTAAAATCCAGGATGGAAATGTACTTACTCAGGACAGAGTATATAGCACCTGGGCTTCCAGAAGTGCCTACTGGTTAGAGTGCAGGAGGCATAAAACTTGTACTTTATTTTTTGTCATTAGTAAAAACAATTTAAAGAGATCTTCCACAGCACTTACCTATGAACAACCACCCCCAACACTGTCTAGCTATGATATGCTTTCTTCTTTCCCATTCATTCACATTACAAAATTAGCAAATTATATGCCCATTTCGATGTCAAATCTATGACTAAATTCTCTACCAACAAAGAATACACTGCAAAAGAAACTACTTAGTTAAATCTAAATCAACAGCACTTAGGAGGTTTTATAATACTGGTTATATATGAAATGTCAATATAAAAGATACTGAACTATTAAGGGCCCCTCTGAAAGGAAAGTAATCACTATTTAGTTAAGTTTCTGTTTTGATTCATGACATTCTACTCCATCTTTTAGTCTCTTCCACTTCCAAAATCTCTTACACCCAACTACCTTCCTTCTTCTTATATGCTTTCCCTGCTAAGTTTTTTAAAGGCTTTCTACATCCCATTTTCATTTACACATGTCATACATTTATACCTTCCAACATGACTGTATCCACCCCACAAGATGATCTGGCTCCTTGACTCCTTGATCTCAAATTACCCTTTTCCTGAGTCCTGTGTAGATACTTAAATCAGCCCCTACCAATTGTTTTTTTTTTTTTAAAGATAGTTTTGTTTTTTTCTTTTTTAAAGATTTTTATTTATTTATTCATGAGAGACAGAGAGAGAGAGGCAGAGGGAGAAGCAGGCTCCCAAGGAGCAGAGAGCCCGATGCGGGACTCGATCCCAGGACCCTGGGATCATGACCTGAGCCGAAGGCAGACGCTTAACCATCTGAGCCACCCAGGCGCCCAGCCCCTACCAATTGTTAAGGCAATCAACCATTTATTTCGAACCAGAAACAGAGTTCTTGCTCAATACCTCTAAGCTAATTGATGATCCTTTGCCCAGGGCTAAAAATAGCCACAGCTGCTTATTCATTGCCCAAATTATTTTTAGGTTTGCATGCACATATATACCCAAGATTAAAGACAGTGGGTTGACCCCAATAAGCAAACCAGGTATTAAATATTTGAAGAGCAATTAAACACTGTATGTACTCACAATATATTTCTATGTACCATAATACAGGTTTTAAGCCTGTTTCAAAATCACTCAACTTGGTTTTCCTTTCTTACAATTTTTTTCTTCTCAGCCTATGTTTAAGGTTTCTGAAATTACAACCCAGTGAACAGAACTTTCCTTACATAAAGTAATAGACACACAGCTAAGAGAATGTTGTGAAATCCTATTTTTTTCCCCACTGACATATTATAAAAGGAGTGATATGTTCCTAGGAACTAAAATAGCTTATTTCCTTACTTGTTAGTCCCACATGCAGGGTCAAGGAAGCTGTGTGCCCTGGCTGCTATTATGACAGCTATTTTTAGTCTGGGCACTGACAGCACCAGAACAGTTAAGAGACAACATCAATCTGCTCTACAAAGCAGAGACCCCAAATTTCGTAACTCTGTGTTTTTGGTAACATAATGAAGTTATTTCTTACTTTATAAATTAGGATGTCAAATTTTGCCCTGAGGTGGGTTTTTTTTTTTTAAGATTTTATTTTATTTTTTTTTTTTTTTTTAAGATTTTATTTATTTATTTGACAGAGAGATAGTGAGAGCAGGAACACAAGCAGGGGGAGTGGGAGAGGGAGAAGCAGGCTTCCTGCCGAGCAAGGAGCCCGATGTGGGACTCGATCCCAGGACCCTGGGATCATGACCTGAGCCGAAGGCAGACGCTTAACGACTGAGCCACTCAGGCGCCCTTTATTTTTTTTTTTTAAAGATTTTATTTATTTATTTGAGAGAGAGAGAATGAGAGAGAACACATGAGAGGGAGGAGGGTCAGAGGGAGAAGCAGACTCCCTGCCGAGTAGGGAGCCCGATGTGGGACTCGATCCAGGGACTCCAGGATCATGACCTGAGCCAAAGGCAGTCGCTTAACCAACTGAGCCACCCAGGCGCCCTTAAGATTTTATTTTTAAGTAATCTCTACACCCAACGTGGGGCTCGAACTTATAACATGGAGATCAAGAGTTACACACTCCACTGAACTGAGCCAGTCAGGGGCCCCACACTGAGTTTTATTTTATTTTTATTTTTTTTAACAGTTGTAGCTCTATGGTTTTTTGCTTTGTTTTGTTTTTATTTTATTATGTTAATCACCATACATTACATCATTAGTTTTTGATGCAGTGTTCCATGCTTTATTGTTTGCATATAACACCCAGTGCTCCATTCAGTACGTGCCCTCTTTAATACCCATGACCAGGCTAACCCATCCCCCTCCCCCCTCCCCTCTAGAACCCTCAGTTTGTTTCTCAGAGTCCATAGTCTCTCATGGTTTGTCTCCCCCTCCAATTCCCCCCCTTCATTTTTCCCTTCCTGCTATCTTTTTTTTTTTAAACATATAATGTATTACTTGTTTCGGAGGTACAGGTCTGTGATTCAACAGTCTCACACAATTCACAGCGCTCACCACAGCACATACCCTCCCCAATGTCTATCACCCAGCCACCCCATCCCTCCCACCCCCCACCACTCCAGCAGCCCTCAGTTTGTTTCCTGAGATTAAGAATTCCTCATCAGGGGCGCCTGAGTGGCTCAGATGGTTAAGCGTCTGCCTTCGGCTCAGGTCATGATCCCGGGGTCCTGGGATCGAGCCCCGCATTGAGCTCCCTGCTTGGTGGGGAGCCTGCTTCTCCCTCTCCCTCTACTGTTCCCCCTGCTTGTGCTCTATCACTCTATCAAATAAGTAAATAAAATCTTTAAAAAAAAAAAAAGAATTCTTCATCAGTGAACTGAGTTTTATTTTAACAAGACCTTGATTTCCTCATAGATATGCAATTTCGCTACTTCAAAATATCATTTAACTCCGCTTATCTTAAAAAAAAGAAAAAAGGCAGTCTGAAACCCACTCTTGCAAAGCTTATACTCCAGTGGGGAAAGGAACAAGCAAATAAATAAATAAATATATAATCCCAAACTGTGTAACAGGATGGAGTGATGAAGAATGGGGTAAGGGGAAGGAAAAACATAATCTAGATAGGATGATCAGGGAGGTCCCTGATACTTTTGGTGAGAAGTATAAACAGAAATCAAACAAGGTCATTTAGGCAACAAATATTTACTGAGCATCTGTATTTGCCAAGTTCTGTTCTAGGTGGTCATTATAATAACCACATATCAGACAGATAGGATCCCCAGCCTAGGAAGGGGAGGAATAATGGACACTTTTAAAAAAATATGGTAACTTTATTTTTTTTAAGTGTATTTATTTAATAGAGATAGAAAGAGCACATGTGTGAACAGGGGGAGGGGCAGAGGGAGAGACAAGGGAGCCTGATGTGGGGCTCAATCCCTCAACCCTGAGATCACAACCTGAGCAGAAATCAAGAGTCGGACACTCAACCAACTGAGCCACCCAGGAGCCCCCAAAATATGGTAACTTTAGATACAAAAAAAATATTATGATAAAGATCAACTAGAATAAATGTGACAGTGCCTGAAGGACTGGGCTGCTTTAGCTTGAAATCATGCAAGGCCTCCCTCAGAGGATAATGTGGAATTAAGATCTGAATGAAAAGGCAGCAGGACAAAGATGTGATGAGAAGCATTCCAAGCAGAGTAACAGTTGAAGTACAAAGGCCCTGAGATAGGAACATGCTTGGCATGCTCAAGGGAGAGAAAATGGTCACAACAACTGGAGCAAAACTGGTGAGAGAGGAGGTCAGAAGGGGCAGTAGCCACAACCTGACATTTTCAAATTTTATTTCTGATGAAATGGGAAGCTTCTGGAATGAAGTGGTACTTCAGAATGTTCAGTCTAGCCACAGTTGGGGTTGAGGGGAATGGGGGTGCCTGAGGAAGGTCTATGGAGCACGTACAGAGGTCCCAAATTGGAAAAGAGCTTGCCATGTTCATGTTCATCAGCTGCACGAGACCACAAAATGAGGTTGAGGCCACTCTGTTAACTGGGGTAAGGAATTTGGATGTGAAATTTGGACTTTCATTTGAAATGCAATGGAACTCAAATGGTTATAAATGGGGAAGGAATGACAACATGATCTATACTTGATTTATATTTGAAAAAAGATTACTCTGTTATGTGGGAAAAGGCAGAAAGGAAGAAGGCAAAGGGAAAATAAGGACCTGTTAGGATATTAAGAGCCTACCTACTGGCTCAAAGAAGCAGTACTGGTGGCTTGGACTGGGGGGGTAACAAAGGAGACGGCAAATTGTATATGGATTCTCGAAATATAAGACTGAATCAACAGGGCTTACCAAAGAGGATGTTGGGATTAAGGGAATGGGAAGAATCAAAGATGACTCCCCAAGAATCTGGCACCTTATGTAGATAAATGGTTAATTCCTCTACAATGTGACACTATTGATTCCTGGTTGACTGTGCTGATGTTAAATTTGCTGCTGGCTGAGGCACTTGGGTAGCACAGTTGGTTAAGCGGCTGTCTTTGGCTCAGGCAGGTCATGAGCCCAGGGTCCTGGGATCTAGCCCCATGTCAGGCTCCCTGCTCAGTGGGGAGTCTCCTCCTCCTGCTGCTTGTGCTCTCTTGCTCATGCTCTCTCTCTAATAAATAAATAAAATCTCAAAAAAAAAAAATTGCTGCTGGTACAAGATACAGATGCCAACAGTAACAAACATTTCTGACCACCATCCCTTAAAAAAAAAACAAAAAACAAGAAAAGGCAAACTTGAAGTAACTCACTATGGCTTTTTTCCTGGCAGGACCCACAACACTATAGAAAATGTAGATAGATACTGTGATGGAAACTTCTAGAGATCTGGGATTTAAAAAGCCACAGCTGCTTCTCTATCAGCCAAACAAGCTAATTTTAGGCCTACACACATTTGCCTTGGCCAGGGTGAGACCCATTGCCACCCTTATGCAACAGATAGCCTACAAGACCCCTGGAAAAAAGATAAGAAGTGAAGATCATTCAAGTAAAGAAAAATGACACAAATCTTTAGCACAGACTTTAGAAAAGTTTCCCAAACCAATATGCAATCACAGAACAGAGTTTTTCATGCTGAAACAGGAATCTGAATATATTCATTCAAACTAGAGACAGATAAAAAAAAAAAATCACTGTGCTTTTTTTAGTAGCAATTGGAAGCAAAACAATGTTGAGTAAGGATAGCATTTTGAATTTATGAGTAACGGGTTTTTCATGCTAAAAGCCTTCTTCAATTATTGTGGCATATTCCAGATCTCTTAACTTGGATCTGCATGGTTTCCTTCTCCCTGGATTGTTAGCATGCGAACCTTCAAAAGCGAAGAAAGAAAATCAGCTAGCACAATGCTAACCTCTTAAAAACTATCAATCACAAATTTTTACCACTCATTCCTAACAACCTTTATAGGAAAATGGATATTTCAAATTAAAAGCAGTTTTATATATGAAAACCTACACTAAAAAATTTCTTTCTAAAGAGTTTTTACCCAAAAGAGGTAAAAATCAAACAATTCTAAATTAGAGATGTTACCATTTCTATGCTATACTTGAGATTTAGAAGTACAGTAGAAATCTTTTCTATTAATCTTGAAGGCCACACTGGAGGACTTACTGTTACAAAAGAACATCTTTTGGGAAGGCTCTCTTTTTCAAAAACAAGTGTTAGTTGTTACTGTTTACTTCTAGAAGCTACAGAAACTAAAGTGAGAGGGAGAAAAAAATACTTAAAGCCATAGGACAAGAAACAAAAGGGGAAGTTTGCGGGGCGCCTGGGTGGCTCAGTGGGTTAAGTGTCCGACTCTTGATTTTGGCTCAGGTCATGATCTCAGGATTGTGAGATCAGGTCCCAGGTCCAGCTCACGTACTGGGCATGGAGCCTGCTTAAGATTTTCTCTCTCCCTCTCCCTCTGTCCCTCTACCCATCTCTAAAAAAAAAAAAAAGGTGGGGGAAGTCTGTGGAAGAACAGGACAAATTTAGTAGGGCAAAGGTTTTATGTGTCATATAAATAAAAATATGTCTTAAAGTTTTTTGCACTTTTGTTTCTGTTGTATACACTCACATATAAATGTACGTATATATTGAGTCACAGAGTTACAATGTAGAATGTGACTCTCACCATCAAAAAAGCTTGAACATTGCTAGTGTAAAGTGCGCACAGAGGGGATGCAGTTGAGAGGAAAGAATCAGTGTGGCAGAGCCTAAGAGAGACTTGGAACACAGACTAACCGGTAGGGCCAACGCTGGGATAAGGCGTGGGGCTAAAAAAGGGCAGAGGGGAGAGCTGGCTGAAGTTCAGAATAAAGAGTTGACGTCCATTCCCTTGAGATCAGCTTTAATTATAATGAAACAGAATTTAGGCACAGGTCACTTGCTGAGTTCTCTCCCAGTTAAAGCAAGGAAAACTCAATGGTCATCGAGTGGACTGTGCTTCAAGAGGAATCATTAAATTTAGGAAATACTTTAAAATGTCTACATTTCAAGTGTGTATTGCATTTTAAAGATGTTACAAAGATTATACCTCTCGTTACATGGTCAGGTAATGACACTCTGGTTAAACATACCCTACTCTTCCAATTACTAGCTCCCTTTGGCCCCTGGGTGGCTCAGTCAGTGAAGCGCCCAACTCTTAGCTTCAGCTCAGTCATGATCTCAGGGTTGTGAGACTGAGCCCCAATCTGGGCACAGAGCCTGCTTCAGATTCCCTCTCTCGGAGCGCCTGGGGGGCTCAGTCGGTTAAGCGTCTGCCTTCGGCTCAGGTCATGATCCCGGGGTGCTGGAGATCAGGTGGGGAGTCTGCATCTCCCTCTCCCTCTGACCCTCCTTCCTGCTTATGCTCGCTCTCTCAAGTAAATAAATAAAATCTTTTTTTTAAGATTTTTTTTTTTTAATTTGACAGAGAGAGACACAGCGAGAGAAGAACACAAGCAGGGGGAGTGGGAGAAGGAGAAGCAGGCTCCCCGCAGAGCAGGGAGCCCAATGTGGGGCTCGATCCCAGGACCCCAGGACCATGACCTGAGCCGAAGGCAGACGCTTAATGACTGAGCCACCCAGGCGCCCATAAATAAATAAAATCTTAAAAAAAATTATCTCTCCCTCTGCCCCTCCCCAACCCCCTGCTCACTTGCATTCTCTCTAATAATATAAATATTAAATAGTATAAATAATAATAATTATTATTATTATTTGCAGCTCTCTTTCAAAGGGAATACCTAACTTTTTGAAACTGTCTTTGGATTCTGGGACACTGTTCTCCCCTAATTCTCTAAATCTCCTCTGCAATCTCCTTTGCTAACTTCCGCCTCTGCTCATATCCTAAAATAAAATGTTCTTATTCTTAGGGTTCTAGCCTCTTAATGGGAGATAGCCAAATAATAATAGCTATGATTTATTAAACATTAATTACGTATCAGACACTGCTCTTAGTGCTTTACATGTACAACTCATTCTCATAACCATTCTATGACAGGTCCTTTTATAGTGAAACCCAAGGTAACAATGAATTCAAAATCAGCACAATTACTGATTGGTAATAAAGAAATGACAGCACTGGAAAGAGCAGGAAAATCAACTATCAAACTGCACTATTTATAGGAAGCAGTAGAGTAATGAACAGTTTTACTCTCAACTCTACAATCTGAGCATGTAATGCATCCCTGCTCTACCACTTACATGCCAAAGACCTTAGTTATTTCAAAATGCATCCATTTCATTATCTATAAAACAGGGATAATCCAAGAGAAAGGAAAGTATATACCTACACAAAGATTTATAGCAGCTTTATGGTGAAAAACCAAGTTGTGATGTATCTTAACAATAGAATACTACTCAGCAATAAAAAGTAATGAACTTATTGATACACACAAAAAGCAGTGATAATTTTCAAAATAATTACACTGAAAGAAGCCAGACCCTGCCCCCCAAAAAAGACCAAAAAAAAAAAAGAAGACACTATATGATTGTATTTATATACAGTACTAGAAAATGGAAACTAGTCTACAGTGACAGAAAGCAGAAGAATGGTTGCTTGGGGACCAGGAATAGGAAGGAGGGAAGGAAGGAGAGATTACAAAGAGGCTTCAAGGATGAATACGTTCATTATCTTGACTGTGGTGATGGTTTCACAGGTTTATATATGTGTGTAAACTCACCAAATTGTATACTTTAAATACATACAGTTATTGTATGTCAGTTATACCTCAACAAGGCTGTTAACATATCCCATGGGGTCATTTTGAGTATTTAATAGGTTAATATATATATATATGTAAAACAGTATTTACTATAAAATACTGCTATTCTAATTTTAAAGTCTATGATTCATACTTGAATACAAATTTAAAGAATTTCATTTTACTTCTATGTGGCAAATCCTATACACACTAATAAAAATAATGCCTATAAAAAGTTATAAACACATTAAAGGAAACAAGTATTTTAGCTTAAGACTCTCAAAGCAATGAACTTTTTATACTGAGTGTTTGTAAAGTATGGTGCTAACGGTTCTACATAGATTATCTCAGGTAATCCTTAGAACGATCTTTTGAGATAAGTGGTATTATCTCTATTTTACATATGAAGATACAGCCTCACAGTGTTACGCAGCTTGCTCAAGTTCATAGAGTAAGTAGAAAAGGTAAAACACTCAGCCAGATCTCATGGACTGAAAATAAATAAAGCCCATGTCAATATTTATTTATTTATTTTTAAAGTAATCTCTCCACCCAACATGGGGCTTGAGCTCACAACCCCGAGACCAAGAGTCACATGTTCTACCAACTGAACCATCAGGTGCTCTATGTCCATAATTTTTTCTTCACTGTAAGAAGGTGACTTGACTGCTGGCTTTACAAAGGAAAGTCTCACAGAATCTAAACTTGTGACAAGGAAGGATTTCACTGCCAAATCTTCAAGAGCTTGGCAATCTACTATATAAAGTAGGTAAATCAGCATCACTTACCATATCTGTAGTTTGATCTTCTTCCCTTGCAATTCAACTGTTTTGATCTTAAAGTCTATTCCTACAACACAGAAAAAAAAAAAAAAAAAAGGTAAATTGTATCTATGGCTCTGAACTTAGCTCTCCTAAAATTAACTGGAGTAAAAATAAAAACACCCTTTTAAAATCTGTGTTTGTTTGGCTCGACAGTCACTAGGTATGCAAATTCCGAGCAAATTATTCAATTTTAAACTCAAGTAATAGATCCAACATGGCAGAAGAAACAGCTATATAGAAAGAGTTTTTACAATTAGGAAACGAAAAGGTAAACTTTAAAATGTCTAAATTTT
Source organism: Mirounga angustirostris (assembly GCF_029215605.1). Lineage (NCBI taxonomy): Eukaryota > Metazoa > Chordata > Mammalia > Carnivora > Phocidae > Mirounga > Mirounga angustirostris. The sequence continues at coordinate 20,525,184 of NW_026991718.1, read as the reverse complement.
TTTTAAAGTAAGCTCCACACCCAATGTGGAGCTTGAACTCATGAACCCAAGATCAGGAGTCGCATGCTCTACCAACTGAGCCAGCGAGGTGCCCCTAAAATATCTAATATTTTAATGCAGAAGAATAAAAATGTTTCCTAGTAGGAAAAAAATATAGCCTTTACTAGCTTGCAAAGTAAAAAGACTCCAGGGATAAAGAGGGTTATTTCTTTTTTTTTTTTTAAGATTTTATTTATTTGAGATCGAGAGCGAGAGAGCAAGAGAGCAAGAGAGAGCCTGCACGCACGCACTCGCAAGGCGGGGGAGGAGGAGAGGGAGAAGCAAACTCCCTGCTGAGCAGGGAGCTCAACACGGAACTAGATCCCAGGACCTGAGCCGAAGACAGATGTTTAATGACTGAGCCACCCAGGCGCCCAAGAGGGTCACTTCATAATGATAAAAGGGTGAATTAAGAAGGCATAAAAATACTAAATGTTTATTCATCTAATAACACAGAGCTTCGAAAGACATGAAGTGAAAGTACTGTAACCAACCAAAATCTTCAGCTTGGGTTGAGTTTCCCATACCCAAATAAAAAGAAGAAAAAGGCGATGTGCCTGGCATTTATAAACCTCAGACTACCCACAGCCCATATTTTTGTTTCTCTAGGAATTACTGAGAAAATCATCCTACAGTGACTTAGCTGTCAAGACCAATTCTGAACAAGACTAACAATTCCAATTAGGCATACAATTTGTTAATTAATCTTAATGACAAACCTGACAACCAATACTATTTCAGAAAACTTCCCTGAAGGGAGGTGAAATTAGGACACGGTCTGAAAGTTCCATACCTTTTGAGATAGAAACCAGGTACAAATGGAAAATAAGATTTTAGGCTGTTTTAAGCTAACTACCACCATCCCAGACTCCTTGAGTTTCTCTCTCAATCAATGTTGTCTATCCTCAAACTAATTAGCAGTGGTTAAAGCAGTTCTTCATTCTTTTCTGCACAAAAACTCTCCTTGTCTACCTCGGCCATTCATTCTTCAACCTTCATTACTGGTTTCTCCTTATCTCTCTGAACTTTTCCAAAGCTTGGAGTGAACTTTTCTAACTTCACTCATTCCCTTGGTGATTTTCCCTAATTTCATGGCTTTAAATTCCACAAACACACTGATAACTCTCAAATTTATATCAAAGCCCAGACCACTCTCTTGAACTCCAAACTTGAGATAACCATTTATTGTCTATCTACAAATCCCATGTTTCACAAAGACAGAAGCAAAAGTTCTTAAAATGGTTCATAAGGCCCTACCCATTCTGCCCACCTCCCCATTTTCCACCCTGTCCTCATAATTCTCTGTATCTTTTTCTGATCTAGCTAAGTGTATCAGCCTGTTTACTATTCCACACACAGGTCAGGAAGATTCCCACCTCAAGGCCTTTGCATATAACTGTTCTCCCAACTTGGAATATCTCTTCTCCATCCATTATGGCTCCCTCCCCTCACTATCCTTTCCTAAGTAACAACATTTCCCCATGTCCCCCACCCCATGTCCATTTTCTGTTAATAATCCCTACCCCTCTTCCTTACTCTTCATCTTTAACATCCCTCAAATATACTGTATACATTTACTTGTTCCTGTTATTGTCTGTCTCCCTAAGCCAAAATATAAGGTCCAAGGGAAGGAATTTTTATCTTTTTAATTCAGTTAAATTCCCAGCACCTAGAGCTATGCCTGACATAAAAGCAGACATTCAAAAAGTATTTGAATAAACAGATAAATGATGTTTTCTAGAGAAAGTGAAATGGTACCTAAGAAAAGATATATAGATATTTCACCCTTAGGGTGAATATCACCACTTGACAAGCTCCACACTTGTCCACGCAGCATCCACAATCATATTTTTAGAGCCTCAGGCCAAAATATGAACAACAAAAGTTCCAATGAGATACCAGAACCAAAACAAACCAAAAAAGAGAACCTGAAGGAAAAAGGGGCAATGCAGAGAAAGAGAAAAGACAGCTCCTTTTATCTTCTAAAAACAAGATGGGGAAAAAAAGAGAGAGAGAAAGGAAGGAAAATCAACCTGAACCAGAAAACTCTTGGAAATTAAAAAAGGGGGGGGGATTAATATATTCAACAGAAAGACTAAGAGAAAATTGAGATCTCCCAGAAAATATAACAAAATGACAAAGAATGGAATTTATGTGATATTTGACACATCAGAAGATCAACCTGGGAAGTCCGACATCTAACTAACAGAAGTTAAAGAAAGAACAGAAAAAACGACATGTAGAAAATAATAATTTATAAACTGTACAAGAAATCTGCACAGCAAGGGAAACAATCAATAAGGAAACCTACAGAAAAGGAGACGATATTTGCAAATGACATATCTGATAAAGGGTTAGTATCCTAAATAAAGAACTTATAAAATTCAACCCCCCAAAAACTAATAATCCCATTAAAAGATGGGCAGAAGACATGAATACACATTTTTCCAAAGAAGAAATACAGATGGCCAACAGACACATGAAAAGATGCTCAACATCACCTATCATCAGGGAAACACAAATCAAAACTACAATGAGATTATCACCGTACACATGTCAGAATGGCTAAAATCAACAACACAAGAAACAACAGGTGTTGGCTAGGATGTGGAGAAGGGGGAACCCTCTTGCACTGCAGGTGGGAATATAAACTGGTGCACCCACTCTGGAAAACAATTTGGAGGTTCCTCAAAAAGTTACAGAACTACCCTACGATCTAGCAATTGCACTACTAGGTATTTACCCAAAAATACAAAAATACTAATTTACAGGGATACTGCACCCCGATGTTTATAGCAGCATTATCTACAATAGCCAAATTATGGAAACAGCCCAAGTGCCCACTGATTCATGAATGGATAAAGACGATAAGGGAGCCTGAGTGGCTCAGTCGGTTAAGCGTCTGCCTTTGGCTCAGGTCATGATCCCAGGGTCCTGGGATCGAGCCCCACATAGGGCTCCCTGCTCAGCCACAAGCCAGCTTTTCCCTCTCCCACTCCCCCTGCTTGTGTTCCCTCTCTCTCTATCAAATAAATAAGATCTTTGGGGAAAAAAAAAAAAAGAAGAAGATGATAAAGACAGTGCCTGGATGGCTCAGTCAGTTAAACGTCTGCCTTCGGCTCAGGTCCTGATCCCCCAGTCCCAGGATCGAGCCCCATGCTCCCTCTCCCTCTGACCTTCAACCCCACTCACACTCTTGCACTCTCTTATAAATAAATAAAATCTAAAAAAAAAGAAGACACCCACACACTGGAATATTTCTCAGCCATAAAAAAGAATGAAATCTTGCAACAACACAGATGGAGTTAGAGAGTATTATTAAGTGAAAGAAGTTGGTCAAAGATAAATACCATACGATTTCACTCATATGTGGAATTTAAGAAACAAAGCAAATGAGCAAAGGGGGAAAAAATTAAAGGAGAGAGAGAGGCAAACCAAGAAACAAAGCTCTTAACTATAGAGAACAAACCAATGGTTACCAGAATGGAGGTGGGTGGGGAGGGATGGGTTAAATAGGTGATGGGGATTAAAGAGTGCACTTGCTGTGATGAGCACCTGGGGTATGAAGTGTTGAATCACTATATTGTACACCTGAAACTAGTATTATGCCGTATGTTAACCGGAATTTAAATTAAAACTTTAAAAAAATTGTGCAAGAAAACAGAACCAAAGGAATCTATTTTAGACTGACTCACCAAATGCCTAGCATAATGAATAAAATAAGGTCTATACATTATAGTAGTAGCACCATGAAATTTCAAGACAGCAGGAATAAAGATATTACAAAAGCTTGCAGAAACAAACTAGGCTCCATATTAAAAATCAAAAGTGACCACTCTGAACTTGTACTTTTCAACAGCAAAACTAGAATACAGTAAGATAATGTTTTGGGTTTTTTTTTTTTTTTTAAGATTTTATTTATTTGACAGACAGCTCGAAAGAGCACAAGCAGGGGAAGCGGGGGGGGGGGGGGGGAGACAGGGCTGACACAGGGCTCGATCCCAGGACTCTGGGATCATGACCCAAGCTGAAGGCAGACACTTAACTGATTGAGCCACCCAGGTGCCCCAATAAGATAATGTCTTTAAAAAATACTTTCAACCTGGGGCACCTGGCTGGCTCAGCCAGTAGAGAGCATGCAACTCAATCTCACGGACATGAGTTTAAGCCCCACATTGAGTGTAGTGTGCTTACTTTAAAAATATATATATTTTCAACCCATATCCAGCCCCAAATCAAATGAAGGTAAAATAAATGCATTTCTAGACATGAAAAAATCTCAAAATAGTTAGTTCCCATGCATCTTTTCTAAGACAACTACCAGGAGGTTGCTTTGCCAAAAACAAGAAGAAATCGAGCCAAGAGTGAGGTAAATGGCAGCTCAAACTGGCTAGAGAGCAACCAGTTCAGAAGCGAATGAGGACAGAAAAGGACAGAACAAAATGAGAGGAAAGTTCCAAGAAGTATGCCTACTAAGAGAGGGAGGGGAAGAAATGGTATTAATGTAATCTGTATAAAAAACAGAAATTCAGGGGCGCCTGGGTGGCTCAGTCAGTTAAGTATCTGCCTTTGGCTCAGGTCACGATCCCAGGATCCTGGGATGGAGTCCCGCATCGGGGTCCTAGGATGGAGTCCCGCATCGGGCTCCCTGCCTGCTTCTCCCTCTGCCTGCCTCTCATGAATAAACAAAATCTTAAAAAAAAAAAAAGAAAAGAAAAACAGAAATTCAGAGAATTTGGCAATTCTGTTGCAGAGTTTGGGATAAAGTATGAATAGTGTCTTGAAATCTAAGGGAATGTAACAATGAAGGAACTGTAAATTACAATAAAAAGAGAAAGTCATCCAAGAAAAGAAAAGTGATTATAGTATACTACTTGGTTTAACAGCTAATAAAAACGTGTTATAACTATTTGAGAAGATGAAGAGAAAGGCACCAGGAGTGTCCAGTGTTATCAGAGTAATCGATTCTTATTTCCCATAACAACAAGAGAGAATTTCTAAAGTTAAGTTTTTGGGGTTTATTTTAAGTTAAAAGCTATGACTAAGGAATATGGTGTTGAGGAACAGAGAAAAAGGCCAAAAAGTGTTTGGCAAAGGAAACACACAGGTAGGCACAGGGCAAAGATTTGTTGTTGCTGCTGTCCTCACAGGCCTTGAAATACTACGTGACTTCTGAAATTCTGGTCTATTTCATTAACAGAAATAAAAATCGGTTAACAAAGGAAGAGTTATGTTTACAAATATGTTCTCTCCACTATTTAAAGACTTCAATTTGATCATATTTTAGCATGGCCCTAAGCCACCCCTGCAGTCTCATTCCCCCTCCAGTCTTCCTCTTGTAACTTCAAACACAACTTCTGTAGCTGTGTGCTTTTTCCAAGTAAATACCTTTGTCACTCCAGCATGTACTTTCTACATTCCCCAAAACACCTAAGTATGGGAAAACTTATACTTAGGATACAGTAGAAAAGGGGTGGGGGGATGGGTTAGCCTGGTGGTGGGTATTAAAGAGGGCACGTATTGAATGGAGCACTGGGTTATATGCAAACAATGAATCATGGAACACTACAGCAAAAACTAATGATGTAATGTATGGCGATTAACATAATAAAATAAAATTTAAAAAAAGAGTAGAAAAGCTTTTGATAAAATTTAGGAATTAGAGCAAAATCAATAGCTCAACTGCCAAGAGAAGCTAGGAAAATCTATCACCCTTTAAGATTCTGCCAGGAGAAATAATGAGATTCTCCTGCAACACTATCATTTCCTAAATTACCACAGACTACAGCAATCATAGGGTTTGCTCCAACCAGTGATTCTCTTTTAGGTTTTGCTTATTTAAAAACACTCTAAAGGAAATCTCTGTTTTTTTACAGATTCCTGGGACTCAGCTCACATGAATATTTCAATTTACTGCAATCTAACTTTTACCAATTTTCAGCTGCTCAGGAAAGTAAGAAACAGTATCAGCCAAAATACCTGCCTTAATAATACTGCAGAAGCACCACCCAGCGGCAAGAGGAGTAACTGCAACTTCTAGCCACTATAAATATCAGTTTAGCTTCTGATGACACAACACATAGGCAGAAATATAATAAACTCCAGACAGCCAAAGTTTAACAACTCATAGGTAAATAATACCTGCGATTTTTAACAAGTGAAAATAAAGTATTTTTACTACATCAGGAAAGGAAATAAAAATCCTATACCCACAATCCTTTGACTGCAGCTTTGTCTGGAATTTAAGAAACATTCTAATCCTAGCTCTAGCTCTGTCATAATAGCACAAATTTTGAAAAGACCACTTTTCAATACAGACATTCAGTTTCTTTATCTAGATGCAGATGTGAAAATGCAGAATGCAAAAGCTTCCTGTGAAGATTCTTTCATGCACAATGTGCTTGGCACTGTTTTAAGCAGATTAATGCATTAAATCCTCAGAACAATCCTAACCCATACTTTTATTTCCATTCTACAAATGAAAAATAAAAACCAATAGCAGGAGGAAAAAAAAAGCAGTAACACCAATAATATTTACTGGATAACTACTAAGTGTTCTAAGCATTCCACATATACTATCTCATTTAATATCCAAAAATATCCTCCGCAAAAGTACTAATATGCCTATTTACAGAAGAGGAAATTTTATTTTTTTTAACTTAAATTTTAGTTACCATACAGTGCAATATTGGTTTCAGGAGTAGAATTCGGTGGTTCATCACTTACATACAACACCCAGTGATCATCACAAGTGCCCTCTTTAATACCCATCACCCATCTGGCCGATCCCCCACCTCCCTCCCTGCATCGACTCTCAGTTTGTTCTCTCTTATGGTTTGTTTCTCTCTCCTTTTCTTCTTTTCCCCCTTCTCATACGTTCATCTGTTTTCTTTCTTAAATTCCCCATGAGTGAGATCATATGGTATTTGTCTTTCTCTGACTTATTTCACTTAGCATAATACATTCTAGCTCTATCTACATGGTTGCAAATGGCAAGATTTCATTCTTTTTGATGGCTGAGTAATATCCCACTGTGTGTGTGTGTGTGTGTGTATACACACATACCACATCTTCTTTATCCATTCATCAGTTGATGGACATTTGGACTCTCTCCATAGTTTGGCTATTGTTAATAATGCTGCTATAAACACTGGAGTGCAGGTACCCCTTCAAATCTGTATTTTTGTATCCTTTGGGTAAATACCTAGTAATGCAAATGCTGGATCATAGTGTAGTTCTATTTTTAATGTTCTGAGAAACCTCCATACTGTTCTACAGAGTGGCTGCGCCAGTTTGCATTCCCACCAACAGGGCAAGAGGGTTCCCCTTTCCAGAAGAGGAAACTTTAATTTACCCAAGGTCAGAGAACTAACAGGTAGCAGAACCAGAAATCAATTCCATGTGTTTTTTCAGACCATACAAGCTCTTAACTTACATTAAGTTCCCAACTCCATTTTTAAAATTTATTTTTATTATTTTTGAGAGAGAGAACACATAGGCGTGCAGGGGTGGGGCGAGGGGAGAAGGAGAGAGATAATCTTAAATTAAGCAGGCTCCACATCCAGCGTGGAGCCCAATGCGAGGCTCGATCTCACAACCCAGAGATCACGACCTAGGCCAAAATCAAGAGTTGGACGCTTAACTGAGTCACCCAGGTGCCCCCATAACTCCATTTTTTTATTTACCTATTTTCTATTGAGGTAAAATTCACATAAGATGCACCATTTTAAGGGCGCCTGGGTGGCTCAGTTGGTTAAGCGACTGCCTTCGGCTCAGGTCATGATCCTGGAGTCCCGGGATCGAGTCCCGCATCGGGCTCCCTGCTCGGCAGGGAGTCTGCTTCTCCCTCTGACCCTCCCCCCTCTCATGTACTCACTCTCTCTCATTCTCTCTCTCTCAAATAAATAAATAAAATCTTTAAAAAAAAAAAAAGATGCACCATTTTAAAATGAACAATTTAGTACATTCAAATGTTGTGCTACCAGCACCTCTATCTAGTTCCAAAATGTTTTCATCACCTCAAAAGGAAATTCCATACCCACGAAGCGGCTGCTTTCCATTATCTCCTCCCATGACTCCCTGGAAACCATGTCTGCATTCTGTCTCTATAGATTTACCTATTCTGGATATTTTATATAAATAGAAGCACACAACATGTGACCTTTTGTCTCTAGCTTCTTTTACTTAGCATAATGTTTTCAAGGCCTATCCACATTGTAGCATTTATCATACTTCATTCTTTTATGAATGAAAATTCCCTTATATGTATATACACCATAACTTGTTTATCCACTTATTTTTTTAAGATTTTATTTATTTTCACGCATGAGAGAGAGAGAACAAGCAGGAGTGGGGTGGGGAGCAGCAGAGGAAGAAGCAGACTCCCCGATGAACAGGGAGCCCCATGCAGCACTCGATCCCAGGACCCTGGAGTCATGACCTGGCTAAAGGAAGCTGCCCAACCGACTGAGCAACCCAGGCGCCCCATTCACTTCTTTCTTGATGAAAATCTGGGAGGTTTCCAACTTTTGGCTTTTGTGAATAGCACTGCTATGAACACACACATACATGTATTTACGTGAGCACGTGTTTTTCAATTCTTTGGGGAATACGAAGAATAGAATTGCTGGGTCATATGGTCAAATTAAACATAATTTTATGTTTAACTGCTTGAGGAACCACTGTTTTCCACATCAGCTACACCATTTTACATTCCCACTAGCAACATATGAGGGTTCAATTTTCTACATCCTTGCCAATGTTTATTATTTTCCTTTTTAAATTTTAAGTCATCCTAGTGGTTGCATATGAAGTAGTACCTCATTGTGGTTTGTTGTTTTTTTTTTAAGATTTTATTTATTTATTTGACAGAGAGAGACACAGCAAGAGAGGGAACACAAGCAGGGGGAGTGGGAGAGGGAGAAGCAGGCTTCCCGCGGAGCAGGGAGCCCGATGCGGGGCTCGATCCCAGGACCCTGAGATCATGACCTGAGCCGAAGGCAGACGTTTAATGACTGAGCCACCCAGGCGCCCCACTCATTGTGGTTTTGATTTGTGTTTCCCAAAGGACTAATGATGTTGAGCATCAATTCATCTGCTTCTTGGCCATCTGTATATCTTCTTTGAAGAAATGTGTATTCAAGTCCTTTGCCTATTTTTTAATCAAGGTTTTGTTGTTGAGTTGTAGGATTCTTTTTACATTTTGGGTACCAGACCCTTATCAGATATATGATTTGCAAATATTTCCTACATTCTGTAGGCTGTCTTTTCACTTTAATTTCCACTGACACTATAAAAGCTTTTAATTTTAATGAAGTCCAATTAAATTATCTATTTTTTTATTTTGTTGCATGCTATATAACTTCATTGATTTTAATTTTTGAAATGCATGAGATAGGAGAAGTTCCTGGGAATTAAAAAATTACTGATGGGGCGCCTGGGGGGCTCAGCCGTTAAGCATCTATCTGTCTTCAGCTCAGGTCATGATCCCAGAGTCCTGGGATCAAGCCCCGCATCGGGCTCCTTGCTCGGCGGGAGGTCTGCTTCTCCCTCTCCCGCTCCCCCGGCTTGTGTTCCCTCTCTTACGGTCTCTGTCAAATAAATAAATAAAATCTTAAAAAAAAAAAAATTACTGACAGGAAATTTACAGTCCAGAGAGAGGAAACAGTAAAATTTTAAAAATTGTTTTCAAGATTTATTTATTTGTGGGGCTCCTGGGTGGCTCAGTTGGTGGCTCAGTTGGCTCAGCAGGGAGCCTGCTTCTCCCTCTCCCACTCCCCCTGCTTGTGTTTCCTCTCTCACTGTCTCTGTCAAAAAAAAAAAAAAAAAAGATTTTATTTATTTATTTGGCAGAGAGAGATAGAGGGAGAGAGCACAAGCAGGGGGAGCTGCAAGCAGAAGGAGAGGGAGAGAAGCAGGTTCCCCTAGGAGCAGGGAGCCGGATGTGGGGCTCGATCCCAGGACCCCCCCGGATCATGACCTGAGCCCAAGGCAGCCGCTTCACCGACTGAGCTACCAACGTGCCCCTCAAATAAATAAAATCTTTAAAAAAAATTTTTTTTAAAGATTTATTTGAGAGAGAGCGTGCGCACACAAGGTGGGGAGAGGGAGAGAAGGAGAGTCTTAAGCAGACCCTGCACTGAGCACACAGCCCGACCTGGGCCTTGATCTCAAGACCCTGAGAGATCACGACCTGAGCCAAAACCAAGAGCCAGATGCTTAACTGACCATGCCACCCAGGCACCACAATGAAACAAGATTTTTAATGTTAGTAATCACAAATGCTATGAACAGGAATGGGGAGAGAGCTATTTTATACAAGAAAATCAGGGAATGCTTTACTGAAAGACCTTTGAGCAAAGACCTCAAGGAGGTCTGGAAACAAAGCCATGTGAATATCTAAGGAGAGTGTTGCAGGCAGAAACACTAAGAGCAAAGGATCTGAAGTAAAAATATGCCTGGCGTGTTCAAGAAACATAGACAGGGGTTTGAATATAGTGATATAAGCCTTCTAAACCATGAACACGGTAAAGTTCTCCATTTATTTGGATCTTCTTTAAGTTCTCTCAACAGTATTTTGTAGTCTTCAGTGCCTATGTCTTACACTTATTTTGTTAGTTATTCCTATTTCCTTTTTAGGATGCTATTATCAATAATACTTTTAAAGGTTTCATTTTCCAATTGTTTGTTGCTAAATGCAGAATACAACTTATTTTTGTATATGGACCTTATCCTGCAACTTTACTACAGTCACTTCTTAATTCTAGCTGCTCTTTTTTGGGGGGTGGTGCTTAGGGTTTTCTAAGAATGTAATCATAATCAGATAGTCTACAAAAAGGCACTTTTTTATCATCTTCCTTTTGAACCTCTGATTTCTTTCTCTTGCCTTATTGTTGCCAGCTAGGACCTCTAATAAAATGTTGTTTTGTACTTGATCCTTAAGAGAAAGCTTAGACTGAAAGCTTCACCATTAAAGTATCATGTTAACTGTACATCATTTAGTAGGTTGAAGAAATGTCCTTCTACTCCTAGTTTGCTCTGGTATCATGTGCAAATAAGGCTGCATTTTGTCAAATGCTTTTTCTATACCTATTAAAATGATCATGACTTCTCTTCTTTATCCCATCAAGTCAGCTAATTAAAATTGATTTTAAATGTGAAATCAACATTGGATTCTGGAAATAAAGCCTACTTGGTCACGATGTATTATTCTTTTTGTAAGTTCCCAGAATTGCTTTGCAATTATTTAGATAAGGATTCTTATGTACATGTTCATGAAGGACATGTCAATGTTCATTAGAGATATCTTTGGTTTTAGTATCTAGGATAAGGCTGGTCAAATAAATGATTTGAAAAGTGTGCCCTCCTCTGCCATCTACTAAAATAAAATTTTCTTCCTTAAATTAAATCTGATAAAACTCACCAGTGAAGCCATCTGGGCCTTAAAGTTTCTTTCAGAAAAACTTAAATTAAGATTCTATTTCTTGGGGCGCCTGGGTGGCTCAGTTGGTTAAGCGACTGCCTTCAGCTCAGGTCATGATCCTGGAGTCCCAGGTTTGAGTCCCGCATCGGGCTCCCGCCTCGGCAGGGAGTCTGCTTCTCCCTCTGACCCTCCTCCCTCTCATGCTCTCGGTCTCTCATTCTCTGTCTCAAATAAATAAATAAAATCTTTAAAAAAAAAAAAAAGATTCTATTTCTTTAATATAGGTCTCTTTACTCTATCAATCACTACAGAGGAATGGTGAATATACAATTATAAGTGTATATTTCTATTTCTCCTTCCAATTCTGTTGATTTTTGCTTCAAGTATTTTGAAACCTTGTTATTAGGCATACAAATATGATAAACTGACACCTTTATCATTACAAAAAAAAAATTCTCTTTATTCCTGGAAGGATATTTGCTCTGAAATCTACTTTGTCTAATGTTAATATAGCTACCTGAGCTTTTTTTTTTATACTTAGTAGCTTATTAGATAGTCGTAATATATTTTTAGTGGTTGCACTAGAGTTTATAATATACGTTCTTAACTAAGCACAATTCACCTGCAAACAGCATTATACCATTTCTCCTATTAATACCTTATAGCAGTAAACTCCCACTTTCTTCCTCCCATTATTGGACTATTATTTTTTTCACTTTTTACTTCTACTTGTACTTCTGAATTTTACTTGTAAATTGTCTTTGAAATAAATTTAAATCTGAGAAAAAAGTATTTTATATTTCCCCACATTTCTTATCTTCTCCATTCCTCTGTGTATATCTGGGTTTCCACCTAGAATGACTTTCTTCAGCCTCAAAAACTTCCTTTAGCATTTTTAATAGTGCAAGATGGTCGACAAGAAATTCTCTCAGCTTTTGTCTGGAAAATGTCTTTATTTTGCCTTCATTTTTGAAAGTTGTTTTTTTTTTTTTAAGATTTTATTTATTTGACAGAGAGAGAGAAAGAGAGGAGTACAAGCAGGCAGAGTGAGAGGGAGAAGCAGGCTCCCCGCTGTGCAGGGAGCCCAATGTGGGGCTCAATCCCAGAACCCTGGGATCTTGACCTGAGCCGAAGGCAGACGTTTAACTGACTGAGCCACCCAGGCGCCCCTGAAAGTTATTTTTGTTAGGATTAAATTCTAACTTGATAGTATTCTGCCTTCGAACTGTTTTTTAATATTTTATTTTTAAATAATCTCTACAACCAAAGTGAGGCTTGAACTTACAACCCTGAGATCAATAGTCGCATGCCCTACTGACTGAGCCAGCTAGGCGCCCCTCCCTTCAGAACTTTAAAAGTGTTACTCCATTGTCTTCTGGCTTGCACTGCCTCACACACACCCCTTTTGGTAGAAATGTGTATTTAAGAAATTTATTATTATTACATGATATTAAAGAAAAGTTGCAAAAACAGAGTCCACATATACCTCTCATTCAGCTTCTTCTAATGTTAACACTTACATAACCATTTATCAGAAACAAGAAAGTAACAATGGTACAATGTGATTAACTATAGATGTAATCTACCAGTTTTTTCACTAATGTCTTTTTCTGTTTCAGGATCCAATCTAATTCCCACACTGCATTTAGTTGACAAGCCTCCTGAAATCTGTAACAGTTACTCAGTATGTTCTTGTCTTGCATGACCTTGATAATTCTGAAGAATACTAGTCAGGTATTTTGTAGAATCTCCCTCCATTTGGGTTTGTCTGAGGTCTTCTCATAATTAGAGCAAAGCTTCACATTTTTTGGTAAGAACACCACAGATACAGTATTTTGCCTTTCTTAGCTCATTATCAGGGAGTATATATTGCAAATATCTTACTGCTGTGATATTAACCTTGATAACTTGGTTATGGTGGTATCTACTATATACATACATATATATATATTATCTCCACTATAAATTCACTGTTTTTCCCTTTGTAACTAGTAAGATTTTTGGAGAAAATACTCTAAGACTATGCAAATATCATGCTTCTCATCATACCTTCACCCACTGATTTTACCTTCCATCATTAATTTGTTCCTGTGACAACTGTTACTGTAAAATTTGCCTAATGGTGATGTTATGTTTCAGTCACTGCTTTACACTTAATAACTGGAATTCCATTATTTATTATTGCCAATACGGACTCATAGAAATCTTATTCTACTGCTTATAATGCAATACTATAATTATTTGATTCCAGCTTTGGTCATTAGAAGCTCTTTCAGGTTGGCTCCTATGTCCTTTTGATATGTCCCACCCTTTTCTAGCACTTCTTTGTTTTCTGGCACCAAAGATGTCCCAGGATCATCTTCTACTGCCCCTATCCCAGCTTTTTGCTCAAAGAGCACTGGTTCCTCTTATTGAAGAATTGTAGAGTCCAAGATCTGGGCACAAGGTATGCTCATTGCTACTGGGATGTAACTGCTTGTAGACGTTCCCAAAGGACAGAGTGAGGAAATACATTTATGTAAAATAACCCATGCATATACATATATCTATATTTCTTTAACTACCTATCTGTATGTATAAGATATATAAAACCGTAAGTTAATATTGAGACCTCTGACACCTCCAATTCAACACCAGAAAGTTCATTCTAGTCTTTTTCCTTTCCTTACTTGTAACCTCTTCATTTAACAATTAGATACCTGGCTGTCATTACCTAAAATATATTTACTTATATATTCAATCCCAGTATATACATAAAGTAGTTTATACACAAAGCAGTTTCAGACTTACTAACCCATATCCTTATAAGAAAGAGTAGATTTACTAACTAGAATACTTGTATATAGTTCTTTTTATCTTTAGTCTTACAGTATATCTAGTCAACATACTGTGGTTTTTTTGTTTTGTTTTGAGAGACAGAGCAGGGGAGAGGGGTACAGGAAGAGGGGGAGAGAGAGAATCTTAAGCAGGCTCCACACTGAGCGCAGAGGCCGAGGAGCTCTATCTCACAACCCTGAGATAACGACCTGAGCCAAAATCAAGAGCTGGACAAAACCGACTAAGCCACCCAGACACACCACAAAATACTGTTTTCTAAAGTTACTCTGATTATCCTCTTCGTCCCCCTCAGTGTGGTTATGTTATTCAATTGTAATAAAGTGAGGTTCATTTGTTGGCTTACATTATTTTCCTGAAAAGTCAACAGCTGTTACCCTGTGTATATATAATGTGGTCTGTCTTTCCTCTAGCTTCTCTTAAGACTTCTCTTTATAACTGGTTTTCAGAAACTGGATTAGGCTGTGCCTTGGTGTGACTCTTTTTATCCTATCTGGTTTCATTAAGTCTAAGGGATTATAGCTTTCATCATATGTGGAAATTTTTCAGCTATTATTTCTTCAAATACTTGGGCAACTGCAGCCCCTCCCCTGAATTCCAAATGCAAATGTATTACACTATCTGATAATGTCCCATACATCACTGAGGCTCTTTTTTTTCCCCCAGCCTTTTTTCCCTTGTGCTTCATTTTGGACAGTTTCTATTACCCATGATATTTTCTTCCATATATCTAATCTGTTGTTAAGCCCCATCGACTGGATTTATCATTTCAGATACTGTATTTTTCAGTTCTAGAAGTTCCAGTGGGTCTTTTTTACATCTTATATTTCTTTCATCTTCATGCTTTCCTTTAACTGCTTCAATATATCTCTGTTTTCTAAAACTATCATCTCTGTCATTTCCGGGTCTGTTTCCATCAACTGATTTTTCTCCTGGTTAAGGATTACATTTTCTTATTTCTTCATATGTCTAATAATTTCAGATTAGGTGCATCTTACGTATTTTTATTATATATCTTATATAATCTTATATATTTTGTTATATATATTTTGCATCTTATCTATTTTGTTAATGTATAGATTTTTTTTTTTTAATATTTATTTGTCAGAGAAAGAGGGAGCACAAGCAGGGGGAGCAGCAAGCAGGAGAAGCAGGCTCCCCGCTGAGCAGGGCTCAATCCCAGGACCCTGGGATCATGACCTGAGCCGAAGGCAGACGCTTTACTGACTGAGCCACCCAGGCATCCCTAATGAATAGATTTTTTAAATATTGAGTTTTGTTCAGATGAGCAGCTAAATTAGTTGAAAATCAGCTTAATCCTTTAGAGATGTTTTTGAGCAGGTTTTTTTTTTTTTTTTTAAGATTTTATTTATTTGAGTGTGAGAGAGAGAGCATGCACACAAGTAGGGGGAAGGGCAGAGGGAGAAGCCGACTCACCGCTGAGCAAGGAGTTGGATGTGGAACTCGATCCCAGGTCTCCAGGATCATGACTTGAGCTGAAGGAAGACGCTTAACCAACTGAGCCACCCAGGCGCCCATTTCAGCACAGTTTTAAGGTAGGGTGAGAGCGGCCTTTTGTCCAGAATTACTTTAGCCCTACTCCTAATGAGTACCATTTCTGGGGTCTCCCCCAAATGGCCCTGATTGTCAGTGAGTTCTCTCTATTCAGGGTGGTCAGAACTAGAATGTATCCCAACCCATTTTAAGTCTCAATACTTCTACCAGCTATCTGGTAGTTGTTCTTCCCCTAATAGTTGTTTTCTGCCCAGCCGTGGAGTCCCACACATCTTACTATACAGGCAAAGATTCAAAGGGACTCCTTTCTGGATCTGTCTATAGAACCCCATCTTCTTTATTATTATTATTTTTTTTTTACAAGAAAAGTTTTAAAATAGGCTCCACGCCCAAAGTGGGGCTTGAACTCATAACCCTGAGATCAAGAGTCGCATGCTCTACCAACTGAGCCAGCCAGGCGCCCCCATAACTCCATCGTCTATGATAAACAATCCTGCAAATTCCAGCCTCCCTGGTCTCTCTCTACTCTGATTTCTATCACCTTGGCCCAACAAGATTGCCTTGCCCTGCTTAGATCCTGCACTGGAATCCAGTTTCAGACAGAAAGCCAGGGTGATCAGGTTGGGTTCAATTTCTTTGTTTTCCTTCTCTCAAGGATTGCATTTCTGCCCCAGCTGTTACCAAATATTTAAAAACAGTTGTTTCATGTTTTGTCCGGTTTTCTAGCAGTTTATAGCCAGAAGGCTATTCTGGTACCTGTTACTCTGTAATGTCCAGAAGTTCTCAACAAGCTTTATTGTCTTTTAAAGATTAAGTAATCCTTGATCTTTGTTGGAATATGTTTCAAATCATTTGAGAACCTAATGAAAATCATGGATCCTTTGCCCATACCCTTACACCAAACTGCACATATACAAAATTTGGAGTACAATTTCAAGGAGTTTATAGCCTCTCCCAAGTCCCCCACCTTCTATTGTACCAGAGGGTTGTGGTCTACAGTATTAGCGCACTATCATTCCTTCAAAGCTTTAGAGGCAATTTTTATTCACTGAAAACTTGCTGGGCTACAATTTAAGTATTTGAATGACAGAAGTTTGTTGTTTTTTTTTTTAATCAAAGAAGACACTTTAAAACAAGTATAATTCAAAGTTCAGAAATAATACAGCTATTATTGTTTCTTCATGTGTGACAGATAGTATTTCTCACATATCTTCATGATGATACACTGGCAGTTTGATATTACAGACTGAAGAAACAAAGCTGAAGTAACCTGGATTTTGTACCTAATTAGCTTTCTTTTGTTATATAATTATTAAAAAGCAAATTATTTTTTTACTATGCTGATCCAGCCACCAACAAGAGTAACACTGATACTGAATTATAAATATATGCACTTCATATACATATTCATTCTTCATTAACTGCTATTAAAAACTGGATTCTCTTAGGTTACTAGTCCTACAGTAGCACAAGCCAGCTCTGTCAGGCCAGATGGATGTGAATAAATAACATCTCAGAATTCACCCTAATCCTTTATGTTCAGCAATAAAGACTTGTTGATTTAAGTAATGGAAGGAAGTTGAGAAAGTAAAGACAGAAAGGTAAATGAAAGGATAGCATATAAGAATGCTTAATATTTAATTATCAAAACTCAGTTGATCAGAATGTAAGGGTTTATTTCTGGACTCTCAATTCTATTCCACTGATCTGTAATGTTTATCTTTACGCTAGAACCACACGGTCTTCATTACTGTAGCTTTGCTTTAACTTTTGAAATCAGGTAGTGTGTCTCCCAACATTGTGCTTTGTTTTCAAGATTATTTTGGCTATTCTGGATCCTCTGCATTTCTCTATTAATCTTAGCCACCTGTCAATTTCTGCAAACAAGACTGCTAGTATTTTGACAGGAAATGCATTGAATCTGTAGACCAATTTGGTTAGTACTGCCACCTTACTATTGTCTTCTGATCCATGAACAATGGGTATCTTTCCATTTATTTAGATCTTTAGTCTCTTTCAACAGTTTTCATGTACAAGTCCTGTACTTCTTTTGTTAAATTTGTTCCTAAATGATTCTTTTTGATGACAGTATAAATAAAATGAATGTCTTAATTTCATTTTTAGATGTTTCATTACCACAGAGATACATTCAATTTCTGTATATTGATCTTGTATTCTATTTAGACTTTTAAAAAGCAAAGTAGCTATTTTAAAGTACCTGTACATTATATTACATTAAAATTATATTACAGGGGCGCCTGGGTGGCTCAGATGGTTAAGCATCTGCCTTCGGCTCAGGTCGTGATCCCAGGGTCCTGGGATCAAGCCCCGCATCGGGCTCCCTGCTTGGCAGGGAGCCTGCTTCTCCCCCTCCCTGTGCTGTTCCCCCTGCTTGTGCTCTCTCGCTCTGTCAAATAAATAAAATCTTTAAAAATAAAATATATTACAAATAACAAAAGTCATTCTAACAAAAAATAACTTCATCCAACAAAAGCAGCTGATGTTACAAAGTAGTATATAATAAGGCCCAAGAACTGGGCACCTGGGTGGCTCGGTCGTTAAGCGTCTGCCTTCGGCTCAGGTCATGATCCTGGGGTCCTGGGATGGAGTCCCACATTGGCTCCCTGCTGAGCTGGGAAGCCTGCTTCTCCCTCTCCCACTCCCCCTGCTTCTGTTCTTGCTCTCACTATCTCTGTCTCTGTCAAATAAATAAGTAAAATCTTAAAAAAAAAAAAGCCCAAGAATTGCCAAGTCTATAGGTGTTAACTCAGGATGAAGAAAGTCTTATTTGTTATGCACTAATTTTAGAGACACTCCCCTAGTTCATTAAGATTCTCAGAAGTAATATAGTTAAGAAAAGACAACTGGGAAATCTAATAAATTCCATAATACCAGTTAATAGAGCATAAAATAAAAGAGAAGCAACACCTCAAAAACAGAAAATTAACATATTTGTCTATGCACAAAAGATGTATTATCTTTATTCACTCTGCTAGAATAAGTTACATTTTCTTATTTGAAAATTTAAAATATAATATATATATACACATATACACACACACACACACACATATATATGTATTTTTTTTTAAAGATTTTATTTTTAAGTAATCTCTACACCCAATGTGGGGCTCAACCTCACAACCCGGAGATCAAGAGTCACATGGTCTACTGAGAGCCAGTCAGACACCCCTAATACCTATTTTGTAATACCCATGTAGCATTTTAAGTATTATCTGGCATTTTGCCTTTTACCACCTACCCAATTTGGCAAAAATGAAAAACAATAACCAATTTACACTTGTACCTTAACAAGATTTCTGAAAAATCAAAAGCTCTGAAAAAGTAAAACACAACCACACTTACTGTTTCTTAATTATTTTGAATTCAAAATTAGTATAGCAGAAGTTAATGAGCTTTCTGCTTTCACATAATCCATAAGATTTATTTCACTGGAGTCATATATTTCTAAAAGTAGTTTTAAATTTGGCATGTGTAGTTAATTCCTCAAGTCCCTAATGAATTTCCTTCATTTCCTTTATTCCTAAGCTCTTTATAAGCTCCTTTGACACTTTTCTAAAAAAGGAAGGAGAGACTTTTTCATGTCAAAGAACTGAGCAAGTAAATTCTGTGATGAAACACTATTTTGCTGCTTTTGCTGTCACTTCCACTACCCAAAACTTTGGAGGCACCTTCCAGAAGTTGTTCTCCAGAACATGGCAGTATCTTATTTTCTTATACAGGTACCACAGCATCAAGAGTAACGCTGCCTCAAAAATCTATCTTGATCCTTATACAAAGCTACTCCAATCATATTTTTATGATCTATTAGGTTATAAACTACACCTCAACAAGCAAATACAAGTATGGTGTTGACAGTGAATTAAGAAAGGCTGTATGTAGCATAATGATTAAGAGTATGCAGATAAACATGGTCTCCTGGCTCTGCCACATATTAGCTATGTCGCATTGGGTGAAACTTTAACCTTTCTAGACCTTTTCTTGTTGCCTCTCCATCTACAGTAGGAATTATAATTTCCATCTCCAAGATGTTGAAAGGATTAGATAAGATCATGTGCAGAAAGTCTAGGAGGGTACATAACAAGCTTTCAGTTAAGCTATTCTTAAGGCGGTCCTGACTATTCTAACTACTTAATTTCAGGCTTCTCCCAGTCTAATGTTTTGCCACTTGTGAGTCGAACTGTCTATCCTCTTTTTGGCCTGCCCTTATCTTACTCTTCTGACACAGCTCCTTGATCCAGCCCCAACTGTATCCCATGCAGCAGCATAACTGTTAGGTTAGTAACTCTTCTCAACTTCCCCAGCACTTGCTCACTTATCTCCTAACCCTTTGCTTAAATTTCTACCTTCAATCCTTTTCTGTGGCTCTTTAAAACTTTTCACATATGAAAGGTTTTCTTAGATCATTATGAGTTCATATATGATCTCCAAAGGCCACCAAATCTTCAGAATCTAGGACTTAATTAACTGTTTCAAATTTATTAATGAATAATGCTGATCTCCACATAGTATGACAACTTGTCATTTGGCCATTATACTCTCACATCAGAATAATACTTTGCAATGCCATTTGTTTATTCTGTATTAGATAAAACATTACCACTTTAAAAGATTTTATTTATCTATTTGACAGAGACAGAGATAGCGACAGCAGGAACACAAGCAGGGGGAGTGGGAGAGGGAGAAGCAGGCTTCCCGCGAAGCAGGGAGCCTGATGCGGGGCTCGATCCCAGGACCCTGGGATCATGACCTGAGCCGAAGGCAGACGCTTAACGACTGAGCCACCCAGGCGCCCCTAAACATTACCACTTTAAATTCCTAATTTACTTGACTCCTCCTCTCTTCCCCTCTTACTTTCAGCTCAGGTTTTAATGTTTTCTTTTTTTTTGGTCTTAAAAAAGAAAGAAGAAAAAAAAAACCTGAGGTGCCTGGATGGCACAATAGGTTAGGCATCCGACTGTTTCGGGTAAGGTCAAGATCTCAGGGTCAAGAGATCGAGCCCCGTGTCAGGCTCTGTGCTCAGTGGGAAGTCTGTTTAAGTTTCTCTCTCTCCTTCTTCCTCTGCCCCTCCCCCGCCCACACTCCCACACATGTGTGCGTGCACTGTCTCTCTCTCTCAAATAAACAAATCTTTAAAAAAAAAAGCCTTTTAAAAGCCTCTTCCCAAGCTTATTTATGAGAGAGACAAAACATCTGCTTAAACAAGTTAAATCTGCACTGATCCATTTAGGACACCAGCCAAAGCACAAAACCATTCTATTCCATAGAGAAGTGGGAGGAGGTGATGGGGAGGATCTTCAAATGGGATCAGGCAATAAATGACTTAATGGAGGAAATGAGGACCATTTTCCCTACTGGAAAACGAAGGACAGTTCTTTTGGCACTAAAGAATTTAGAAGGCACTGGCTTGTTAAGAATGTTTGATGTGGGAGGAAAAAAGGAGATACTAATAAAATTTGAGCATAATATTCTCTAATTTCTTACCAATATTCCAATCTTCAATTATTTCATCTCGACATTTTCTTCAATTCTCCAGGAAGACTGTACTCTCATACTGTTTAAACTAGCTGCTCTAAAATTGAGAACCAGGCGGCTCTCCTCAAGACCTCCAAATTAAGTTCAGTCTCTACTCTCAACAAATGAAAAAAGAACACCACTTCCTTTTCCCCCAAACTTCTTATCCCTCTCTGAGGTCCCTGGCTTTTGTTACTGTTTTTGTTTTAACAAACATTTATATAGTGCTTACTATGTGCCGGACATGTTCCAAGCATTTTACAAACATTAACCAGGGTTTTGGGGATGAGAAAATCAAAGGCACATGGAGGATAAGTAATTTACCCAAAGGTACATGGCTACTAAGTGGCAGGACTGGCATTTCAACTCCATCAGTTTGACTCCAAAGTCCATGGCTCTTAACTATGAATGCTATCTTTTCTAAGCTTAAAAAAAAAAACCCGTAACTTACAAAATGTCCGTGTAAGAAATCAGAGCAAGCAAGAGTTCTCCCTTCCTTTATAATCCAAGCTTAGGTTTT
This sequence comes from Mirounga angustirostris, assembly GCF_029215605.1. NCBI lineage: Eukaryota > Metazoa > Chordata > Mammalia > Carnivora > Phocidae > Mirounga > Mirounga angustirostris. The sequence continues at coordinate 20,503,318 of NW_026991718.1, read as the reverse complement.
ATCCACAGATGCCGGATGAGAAAGAAAAAGGTGGAAAGATTTAAAGGAAGAGGCAAGGAGTCCTCAGGACCCAAAATAACACTACCAATGTTACCACAGTAGTATGTTATTTTGCACATCATTTAAGTCACTTTTCTTCCAAATGTCTCAATGTAATGTTGCTTCATTTTCTGCCAAAGGCCTTACTGCTGGTACACTGCTATTTCCCCATACATAGGAAACCATCTCTTCAACTGTGCTAGTAACTACAAATACAATCCATATAAACCACTTAGTACAGTTCCTGGCATATAGTTAGCCTAAGAGTTAGATCATATTACTTTTATTATAAACAGAAAACTAAGGCCAAGAGATGAAATCATTTGCCTATTTAAAAAAAATTATTGTTGACAAAGCTAGTTTTCGGTCTCCAATAAAAGGTTCCATCTACTACCTACACTACCAAAAGATTACTACAGAACAGAACAAAGAAAGTATTCCAGTATTCCAGTTTATAGCCTCTGGAACTTGTTTAAAAATCCAATGATTCGGGGTATCTGGGTGGCTAAATCTGTTAAGTGTCTGACTTTGGCTCAGGTCATGATCTCAGGATCAGCAGGGAGTCTGCTTCTCCCTCTCCCTCTGCTCCTCCCCCTGTTCATGCTCGCTAGCACGCTCTCCCTCTCTAAAATAAAATCTTAAAAAAAAAAAAAAAAAACACTAAAATTCCAGTGATTCATTCAATTATTCAATGCTCAATCTCCCACCCATAACTTTCACCAAGTGCTCTTCTTCTACTCTGTGCTACAAAATGATGACGGAAGGCACAAATCTAAGAAGTTCAAACCCATTTCTAACTCCCATTGGTTTACATCAACCTCCCATTAGGGGTGCCTGGCTGGCTCAGTCAGTAGAGCATACAACTCTTGATCTCCGGGTTGTAAGTTTGAGCCCCGCGGTGGATTTAGAGATAACCTTTTTTTTTTTTAAAGATTTTATTTATTTATTTGACAGAGAGAGATAGCTAAAGCAGGAACACAAGCAGGGGGAGTGGGAGAGGGAGAAGCAGGCTTCCTGCCGAGCAGGGAGCCCAATGTGGGACTCGATCCCAGGACCCTGGGATCATGACCTGAGCCGACGGCAGATGCTTAACAACTGAGCCACCCAGGCGCCCTAGAGATTACTTAAAAATAAAATCTTGGGGTGCCTGGGTGGCTCAGTTAGTTAAACGGCTGCCTTCGGTTCAGGTCCTGTCCTGGGATCCAGCCCTGCATCCGGCTCCTTGCTCAGCAGAGAGCCTGCTTCTCCCTCTCCCTCTGCCTGCCTGCCGCTCCCTCTGCCTGCCTGCCGCTCCCTCTGCTTGTGCTCTCTCTCTCACTCTCTCTCTCTGTCAAATAAATAAAATCTTTAAAAAAAAATAGATAAAAATAAAATAAAATCTTAAAACAAAACAAAACCTCCCATTAACTGGTTATGCACATTATCTTTCCACTGCAAACCTAGAACAAATAAAGAATTGTTTTTCCAGTTGAGGGGTCCTAGACTGCTAAAAACAAAGCATTCTACTTATAAACGTTTAAAATTAATTCTATTCCTAAATCAAAGAGAAATTAAAAATTGCTTTAGCGATATAGAAAGCATTAATTCCAGATAGCCTCAAAGGGTATTTGCCCTTTATAGTTCCTGAAACACCCCATCTGCAATCTACACAACCTGCTGCACTAAATGCTTCTACTTAGTGATTCCACAGCCCCCCTACAGAAGTCTTCCTTATCTATACTCCCAAGTCACAAGTTTGCAAAAAAAGTAGAAGTTATAACAACATGAAAATACTAATAAACAGACACCAGCATCTATCCCTCACCTGTCACATGGACATTGTTAGAATGTCTCTTACCAGACGGTCCAATAACACAGTGTAAAACTTAATTACAAAGAGACTGTGAATGCAGTGAAAAATGTTAGACTAGAACTGTTAAGCCATTGACAAATGAGGAACAGAGTTAACAGATGAACAGAAATAGTTAAGGATGACAGCACAAGTGGGTTTAAAATTTAAATTATATGAAAAGGACTAAAAGAGTCACTTAAGGAAACAGGTAAGACTTTTAAATATATTTTTAATAACTTTTATGTTCATAATATAAAAGTCAAAAGATTAAAGATGTTACCTACACAATTCTGTCCGAAAAGGTATGCCAATCCTTCCAACATAACAACTTTTATGTTCATAATATAAAAGTCAAAAGTAAGATTAAAAATCTTACCTACACAATTTGTCCGAAAAGGTATGCGAACCCCCCTCTCAGCAGTAAATAGTAACCAATAATTAAAATTATAATCCAATTTTGCCAAATACAAGATAAAACAAACTTGCTTTCATAAGTTTTAATTTCATTTCTGAAGTTCCCAATATTTTTGTTTTCCATTATTTGCTAGGAAAATTTGTTTACTGTTTTGAATGGACTCCTTTTGAAGTAACTTTTCTCAGTACCATTGTTTCATACATTATTTTATCATTTCACTTTTCATTTTATGTCAGTTTCCTGTATTAGATTATAAACAGAATTAGGAGGGACTGTAGAAGCAATGAAAGAGGTACACCACCAGTTCTCAAACTTTTTGTTCTGAGGACTCGTTTATGCTCCTAAAATTACTGAGGATCCCAAAAGTCTTTAGTTTATGTAGGTTATGTCAATTTATATTTACCATACTAGAAATTAAAACTAAGAAAACTTTTAACTATTAATGTATTTTTTTTTTTTAATTTGAGAGAGAGAGCATGAGAGGGGGGAGGGTCAGAGGAAGAAGCAGACTCCCTGCCGAGCAGGGAGCCCGATGCGGGACTCGATCCCGGGACTCCAGGATCATGACCTGAGCCGAAGGCAGTCGCTTAACCAACTGAGCCACCCACGCGCCCACTATTAATGTATTTTAAAATAATAAACCCAGGGACGCCTGGGTGGCCCAGTCAGTTAAATGTCTGCCTTTGGCTCGGGTCATGATCCTGGAGTCCTGGGATCAAGTATCGAGTCAGGCTCCTTGCTCAGCGGGGAGCCTGCTTCTCTCTCTCCCTCTGCCTGCTGCTCCCCTGCTTGTGCTCTCTCGCTCTCTCTCTCTGGCAAATAAATAAGTAAAATCTTTAAAAAATAATAATAAACCCATAAATAAAATTTTTATGAAAATAACTATTTTCTAAAAACGAAAGTAAACTTGGTGAGAAGAGTGGCATGATTTTATAGTTTTGTAACTGTAACGTCCAGCTTAATAGACAGCAAATGGATTTTCAATCTGCTTCTGCATTCAATCTGTTATAATATGCTGTTAGGCTTTCATATGAAGACTATGAAGTATATGAAGTCTAGTTGCATACAAATATACAGCTGAAAAAGGAATGTGTATTTTAAGAACATATTCAGATAATTCTAAATATTCTTCTTTGACGCTACATAACTCAACAAGTGGTACTTTCTCAAAAATTTGTTGCAATGTGGAATCTGAAACCATATGAACGAACTGTTCATATTCAACTGCATTAAATCCGTTACTTTTATATTTTTAGTGGATTTTTTTATACATGCATGATTTTATAACATCACATATGGGGTCATTTGGAAAATTCGGGTTCACTAAGCTACACAGTTCTTCCAGATGTTTGACACATCTCAGCACACAATATGAAAAAAAAAAATCATGTTTGTTAACATCACCGTGGACCTCAGCAGGACAATCTCTAAGTACTGGAAAACTGTCAAGCTCATTAAGGGAGACACAAGTTTTCCAAAATTCTAATTTTCAGGGGTGCCTGGGTGGCTCAGTCAGTTAAGCATCTGTCTTCGGCTTAGATCATGATCCCACGGTCCTGGGATGGAGCCCCACATGGAGCCTGCTTCTCTCTCTCTCTCTCTGTTGCTCCCCTTGCTTGTATTCTCTCTGTCAAAAAAATAAAATCTTTTTAAAAAATAAATAAATAGGGGCGCCTGGGTGGCTCAGTTGGTTAAGCGACTGCCTTCGGCTCAGGTCATGATCCTGGAGTCCCGGGATCGAGTCCCACATCGGGCTACCTGCTCAGCAGGGAGTCTGCTTCTCCCTCTCCCGCTCCCCCCTCTTGTGCTCTCTCTCTCTCTCTCACTCTCTCTAATAAATAAAATCTTTAAAAAAAAAATAAAAAATAAAAAATAAATAAATAAACAAATAAATAAAACTGCCACAATGGTCTGCTGATTCCATCTAGAAAAATTACAGGTGTAATCATAAAAAAAAAAAAACCACAAAATTCTAATTTTCATTTAAAAGCATGAATTTTATCATCGGCAACAAATACTATCATTTCATTGAGAGAGCGTCTGCCAAATACTCAAGGTGGAATAACCATAGTGTGCCAGTTATTCTTTCAAGGATAAACGGTGTTCCATGAAAAAGGTGGCTAATTTGAACAATTTCACTGGTGCTTTTCCTTGAGACAACCATCACTGCTTCAGAATAAGGCAGAAGTATTTTACAGTTACTTCCCATTTTGTCACACAGAAAAAAAGATGGGTGCTGAGGGTCAAGTTTTAGTAAAAATAAAAATTACTTCTGCTTCTTCGAGGAAATTAAGCTTTGTTTTTCTCCTGTTGAGTCCTTGGTGGTGAAGAAAACAATGACTAATTAGTCCAGCTTGATGCCACTGTCTTGGTTAATGGTAAGGCCAGCAATTTTACACACAACTGCTTCTGAACAGTTTAAGCATCAACATGGTGAAAAATGGGAAACATCTTAGAATATGAAATAGTTTTGACCTTCTGGTCATAAAAGATCCCCATGTGGGATCTGTGGAGATTCAAATTTTGGGGATCTGTGGAGATCCAAATTTTGAAAATCCCAGAGGTAACACTACCATTTGTTGAGAATTTACATGTCATACCATGTATTAGATGCTTCCATTATGTATTTCATCTGCTCCTTCCAACAATCTTGAAAGAGTTTTTTTTAAACAGAGGAGGAAATTCCAGTGGAGTCAAAAAACAAATCCAACTGTTTCTAATCCCAAAGCTTTCCATCACCATATTTAAGACCAGACTCTGATATATTTGACATATTATCAAAGGCAGGTCATTAAATTCTGCTTCCTCGTTTGTGAAATGATAATAACTACCTACTTTGCCCTCTTCACAGCATTGTGCAAGACTCATAAGAAGGAAAGTAGTACTCTAAAATTCTTCCTAAACTATATTAAGTATTATGAAACAAACAAAAGTCAATTCCAAGAAGGGGAAAAAAAAATCTTTGAGATTCAAAAAGATGTAGTCACTTTATTAAGTGATTGTAAAAACTTACATACCTGTTTTCAAACAGGTAAAAACAAAATATGTCACCATTGACATATCTCAAGAAATCTACATCACCATCATCGATGCCCCAGGTCACCGTGACTTCATTGAGAACATGATCACAGGTACCTCACAGGCTGACTGAGCTGCACTGACTGTGGCAAGTGGTGTAGGTGAGTTTGAGTCTATTTTGCTCCCATCACAACTTCTTGATATAATCTACTCTTTCCCATCATTTCCTATTGAGCTCTCCAGACTATCCCTCTGAACAAGATCTAATTTCTGAATTTCCCAGAAGAACCAAAAGTAAGCCCTCTACTCTCTGTGGAAAAGCCAGGAAACCAAAAACACAAAAAGAGAAATAAGACGCCAAGAAAACAAACTCCCATGAGAAAGCCAAGGATGCTAAACTTCAAATCCAAGGAGCTTGATCCTTAAAACCAAGGAGCTCAAGTAGAATACTTACAGCTGTACACCCATTACAGCTCAATATAACAGTGCAGAATAAAGATAAATCTAAGGGGATGCCTGGGTGGCTCAGTTGGTTAAGCAGCTGATCCCAGGGTCCTGGGATCAAGTCCCACATCGGGCTCCCTGCTCAGCAGGAAGCCTGCTTCTCCCTCTGCCTGCCACTCCTGCTTGTGCTCTCTCTCTCTCTCTCTCTCTGAAAAATAAATAAAATGTTCAAAAAAAAAAAAAAAAAGATAGATCTAAGACTGACACACACAGAATTACACTGCCCCAAAACCAAAACTGTTACCGTAAAACTATCTGAGCGGTTGGAAGTTTTTTAAATGCTTTGCTATTTAAAAAGCATTAATATTGGGTGCCTGGGTGGCTCAGTTGGTTAAGTGACTGCCTTCGGCTCAGGTCATGATCCTGGAGTCCCGGGATCGAGTCCTGCATCGGGCTCCCTGCTCAGCGAGGAGCCTGCTTCTCCCTCTGACCCTCCCCCCTCTCATGTGCTCTCTCTCTCTCATTCTCTCTGTCTCAAATAAATAAATAAATAAATCTTTAAAAAGCATTAATATCTTCAAGATATGCCTCAAAAAGTTTAAATTGTGCGGGCACCTGGGGGGCTCAGTCGGTTAAGGGTCTGCCTTCGGCTCAAGTTATGATCCCAGGGTCCTGGTATGGAGCCCCGCATCGGGCTCCCTGCTCAGTTGGGGGAGCCCGCTTCTCCCCCTCCCTCTTCCCTGCTCATGCTCGCAATCTCTCTAATAAGTAAATAAAATCTTTTATTTTATTTTATTTATTTGAGAGAGAGAGAGAAAGAGAGAGAGCAAGAGCACGAGAGAGCAGAGGAAGAGGGAGAAGGAGGCTCCCCGCTGAGCAGGACCCTGGGATCATGAGCTGAGCTGAAGGCAGACACTTAACTGACTGATCCACCCAGGCTCCCCAACAGATAAAATCTTTAAAAAAAAAAAAAGTCTAAATTGTGGGAAAACATAAATCTATAAATCCTGAGGAACACTGCAATCTAGCATTATTCTTGGGACAGTTGAAATTTTTAAAGAATATATGAAATTACAGGGGCACCTGGATGGCTCAGTCGGGTAAGCATCCAACTCTTAATTTCAGTCCAGGTCATGATCTCAGGGTCGTGAGATCAAGACCCATGTCGGGCTCTGCACTGGGCATGGAGCCTGCTTAAGACTTTCTCTCTCTTTAAAAAAAAAAAAAAATTAGAATAGGGGCTCCTGGTTGGCACAGTGGTTGAGCATCCGATTCTTGGTTCCCGCCCAGGTTGTGATCTCAAAGTCACTAGACTGAGCCCCACATGGGGCTCCACGCTCAGCATGGAGTATGCTTGACTACAGAAGCATAAGGAATTTAAAAATTCTTAAATTCAAACTGCCACTAAAACACAACAAAGTCTATCAGTCTTGTCCCCTAGCTCCCGTGTACCATATTCTCACTCCTAAATGAAAAATCTGCATGAATCCACTAACTGCTCTGCAAAAAACTTTTATTTAAAAAACAATAAACAGGGGCGCCTGGGTGGCTCAGTCGGTTAAACATCTGCCTTCGGCTCAGGTCATGATCCCAGGGTCCTGGGATCGAGCCCCGCATCGGGCTCCCTGCTCAGCGGGAAGCCTGCTTCTCTCTCTCCCACTCCCCCTGCTTGTGTTCCCTCTCTTGCTGTCTCTCTCTCTCTGTCAAATAAATAAAATCTTAAAAAAAATAAAATTAAAGGGCGCCTGGGTGGCTCAGTTGGTTGGGCGGCTGCCTTTGGCTCAGGTCATGATCCTGGAGTCCCAGGATTGAGTCCCGCATCGGGCTCCCCGCTCAGCGGGGAGTCTGCTTCTCCCTCTGACCCTCCCCTGTCTCATGCTCTCTCTCTCTATCTCATTCTCTCTCTCAAATAAATAAACAAATCTTTAAAAAAAAATAAAAAATTTTTAAAAAGTAAATAAAATTTAAAAAATAAAAAATAAATAAAACATCCATAAAACAACAACTTCTTTCCTCTGACTTCTACACAACAGATATGAGATGTCATGAAGTTGGCTAAGCTGACTTTAATTAAGCCTTGCCCACATAGTCTAAGAAAATGACTCAGCAAGACTAAGCCCATATGTTAACTACAGTTAAGCGATTAACACAATTAAGTTAAACACCTATTTCTCTAACATGCCCAATTTACAAATAAGAAAAGAGGCTCAGAGATTAGATGACTCGCTCAAACTCACAAAGCAAATTGATGATTAGAACGTTGTTCCCTGGCTCAATATTCTAATACATTTGGCACTAAAAGGATAATTTCCAAAAATCAGATCATTCCAAAAAAAGAAATATTCTTTGTGTCATATCTAGATATCTTTATTAGTCATGTCCCTTGTATTCCTCTTAAGAATGTGGGCGTTTTTTTAGTATGGCTGTATTTTTTAATAGAGTTTTCTATAGTCCCCTAAGTTGTATTTAAAGATTGATGTATTGAAAATTGTTGACACTTTCATTTGGCATTTGCCTGTATGCAATATTTTATTTTCAATAACTGCAATTTGCCAAAAACTTCAAAACCTGAACTTTTTGGCATTTCAATTCATTGATTAAAAAAATGCAACCAAGAGGTGCCTGGCTGGCTCAGTGGAGCATGTGACTCTTGATCTCAGGGTGGGGAGTTCAAGCCCCACGTTGGGCACAGAGCCTACCTTATATATATACATAAATACATAAATAAATGCAACCAAAATTTCTAAGACTCATTTATAAAAAATTATTCAGTGCCACTGTAGCACACTCAGGTAGATTTATGAAGTAGTTCTTTAAAAGTTCAAACACAGGGCACTAAGTCATTAAGCGTCTGCCTTCAGCTCAGGTCATGATCCCAGGGTCCTAGGATCGAGCCCCGGGCTCCCTGCTCTGCGGGAAGCCTGCTTCTCCCTCTCCCACTCCCCCTGCTTGTGTTCCCTCTCTCGATGTGTCTCTCTTTGTCAAATTAATTAATTAATTTAAAAGTTCAAACATTTCCAAAATATGATGACATGTAACAGAGAGAAATCACATGTCGCCATTAATGTGTATGTATACAGAAATCAGCACAACAGCTTGATCACAAATTGTATACTTCAGTCATTGTGTGTTTCTAAATTTTAACATCTAAACTGGGGTGCCTGGGTGGCTCAGTCCGTTAAGCATCTGCCTTTTCAGCTCAGGTCATGATCTCCGGGTCCTGGGATCCTGGTATTGAGCCCCATATCAGGCTTCCTGCTAAGCAGGGAGTCTGCTTCTCTCTCTCTCTCCCCCTCTGCTCCTCCCCACTGCTCATTCTCTCTCAAATAAATTTTAAAAACCTAATATATATATATATATATATATAATGAGAGATATATATATATATATATAATGTTATCTTTCAAATGGTAGAATATTGTAGCCTTCCCACTCTCCCCCTTTCTACTTATTTTTGTGAGTATAACTGACATACCATGTGACATCAGTTTCAGGTATACAACATAAATTCAACAATTCTATACCTTATGCTATGCTCACCATAGTAGAGCTACCATCTGTCACCAAATGATGCTATTACAATACCATTGCCTATATTCCCTATCTTGTAGATCGTTTGTTTATTTATTTATTTATTTATTTATTTATTTATTTATTTACGACTGAGCCACCCAGGCGCCCCTCTTGTATATCTTTTATTCCCATGAATTATTCATTACATAACTGGAAGTCTGCTATCGCCCACTCCCCTTAACCCATTGTGCTCACCTTCAAATCCCCAATTGTCGCCTTTTTGTATGCAGTTAGAACAATGTGTATTCCAGTCATTCCAAGTATATTTTTTTGTTCTATAGTACTTTTTAGTTTAATAGGAACATTTCTGCAATAACACTTTTACTCCACCCAAATTTGTATTCTTACCATCACTAACAGAAAAACCTTTCGGGTGCCTGGGTGGCTCAGATGGTTAAGCATCTGCCTTCGGCTCAGGTCATGATCACAGGGTCCTGGGATCGAGCCTGCATCAGGCTCCCTACTCAGTGGGGAGCCTGCTTCTCCCTCTCCCTCTGCCATTCCCTCCACTGTGCTCTCTGGCTCTATCTCTCTGTCAAATAAACAAATAAAATCTTAAAAAAAAAAAAAAAAAAAAAAACCTTTCCAATAGGGTTTATATAGATTGATAGAGACCTCACAAAAATGAACTCACAAATAAGATGGAATGAGATTCCCCATCCTCCTCCTGCATCTGTCACCTACCACTATTTCACTTAAAGATAGTTATCAGTTAGGGGTGCCTCAGTGGCACAGTGGGTTGAGCGTCTGACGGTTTTGGCTCAGGTCATAATCTCGGGGTCATGAGATTGAGCCCTGCATCAGAGTCTGTGCTCAGCAGCAGAGTTCACTTGAGATTCTCTCTCCCTCTCCCTTTGCCCCACCCCCCACTCTCTCTCTCCAAAAAAAAAAAAAAAGAATTAAGAGACATACATGGCAAATAAAAGACCCAGCTACATCTCTAAAACAGAATATTCACCTCTTATAAGACAAATCAGCAGCATGGATTCTGGAGCCAGTATGTCTGGGCTGAAACTCTCATATTCCACAAAAGGAAATCAACAGATAATGTCTAAAACTGATAAACAGCAATATAATATTATTTAGAAATATGATGGTAAATACAGGAGAATTAGCGAAAAGTCAAGATGGTTGTCATAGGGAAAAAGGACTCAGTGGAAACAGTATTACAGGGAACTCCTATCTTTCACAGTAAGTCATACAGTACTGTTTTTTTTTTTTTAAAGATTTATTTATTTATTTGAGATAGATAGTGAGAGAGCAGCAGGAGGGGAGCAGAGGGAGAGGGAGAAGCAGGCTCCCCGCTGAGCAGGGAGCCTGACGTGGGGCTCAATCCCAAGACCCTGCGATCATGACCTGAGCTGAAGGCAGACGCTTTACCAACTTAGCCACCCAGGCGCCCCCTGTTTAATTTTTTTTAAACTACAAATCATTATTACTTTGATTAAAGTTTTTTGAAATTTGTTTAAAGAAAAAAAGGCTGGAAAGACTAGATCAAGGAACTCTATTATGGCTGTGTATGGAGTTGGTTTTTGGTTTTTTTTTTAAAGTCAGGATAATGCTCATTTAATTATGTACATGTTAACACAGTTCTGGCTAATGAAAAGTGAAAGTAAGCTGACCAAAGGACTCTGGTCAGAGTTTCTATGCTCTGAAAAGAAGATAAAAAGGAATGAGAGAAAGATAAGTAATTTTTTTTGAAACCCCAAATGTAATCACTGATTCATTCATGGATCAAACCAGTGGGTAAAATGTTATTAGAGAATACAATAGTCACACAGCCTCAAAGCATCATCGTATCTAAAAATTACAAATGGGAAAGATACCTTAGCAATTTGGCAGATTATATCTTACACAAGGGCTCAAATTTATTATCTCCAATAATAGAAAAAATGACATTATGCACACTTCCTGATGTGATGAATTGAAAAAGACAGATACCTAGGTAATATATTTGCCAAAAATAGTTTAATTTGAATCTGTCATGAAGAAACAAATCCAAAATGTGGGGCATTCTATTAACAAAATATACTCATTCAAGAATGTCAATGTCATGGGGTGCCTGCGTGGCTCAGTCATTAAGTGTCTGCCTTCAGCTCAGGTCATGATCCCAGGGTCCTCGGATCGAGCCCCGCACTGGGCTCCGTGCATCGGGCTCCCTGCTCTGCAGGAAGCCTGCTTCTCCCTCCCCCACTCCCCCTGCTTGTGTTCCCTCTCTCTCTGTGTCTCTCTCTGTCAAATAAATAAAATTAAAAACAAAAAACCTAATCTTTAAAAAAAAAAAAGTCAATGTAATGATCAGTTTTGTTCTCAATTAAGGAAAGTAAAGAGACATGACAACTAAATTCAATGCAATATCCTGAACTGGACTCTGGACACTACCCTCCAAAAAAAAGTCAAAGGAGTTGAGAAAGTTTAAATAAGGACTATAAAACATATAACTGACTAATATTAAATTTCTTGAGTGTAATTATAATATTGTAGTTATATAAGTTATATAAGAGAACATTCTTGTTTTGAGCTGATATATACTGGAGTATTTGGGGATAAAGTGTCATATCTGCAGCTTACTTTCAAATTTTCAAATGGCCTAGAGCAAATAAAATACAAACACAAAGTGTGTGAGTGCACAAACACAGCAAAATGTTATTAGAAAACCCACATGAAGGGTATATATGTGAATAGTGGTACTATTCCTCCAAATTTTCAGTAGGTTTGAAAGTTTCCAAATTAAAAAGCCAGAAGGGAAAAGAGAGACACAAGGAAGAAATGGTCCTTTTTCTTCAGGATGATGTTATGTCTCAGTATGTCTGGAGCCTAAAACTGCTGCAGCTATCTCCACACGATGACAAAAGCTAGCTAGGGAAACACTACGGACTGAGTGGCAGGATGGAAAATAACTTGGGCTCTTGTTGAAATTGCTAAGCCACTTAGTAAATGGACCCTTGAAATGGCACAGCTTCAAGCTTCTTATTGTTTAAGCCAGTCTGTGGGATTTCTTGGGAGGCAAGGGGCTGTCACTTCCTCATACACAAATGTATTGAAAAGAAGTACTGCCACCAAAAAGACATTGAGGCTGTAGAGCCAAGGACAGGCAGCAAGGAAGAAAGGTACCACAATACTTATCTGTTCTGTGTTACACATTTTAATACTGTATTTTTAAAATAATAGGCATTACTTTTTAAAATTAAATTTTCAATGAATATAATTCAAATAAAAACAAATGCACCTATTACTGGAAATCACTTTCCTGACCCAGGGGTAAGGACACTGACTACAGTAATTTACCACAGAATAAAAATATTCTAAACCAAAGAAAATGTCACATATAGAAACTCCAACTCCACCCTTTTTCTGAAAGCTCCTAGAACTATAAGCTGTTGGTGGTTAGAGCTTTAGCAGTTTCAGTGGGTTCCATTTAAAGAGGTATGATGTTTATGTGAAGAAAGATGGCTGCTTAAAATTATCAATAGAAGAGATCAATGATAAAAAAAAATTTTTTCAGCTAAATATCAGCTTTTTCAACGTAAAAATATGAATAGCACAAATTATCTATAAACTATATCTAATCTGTTTATAACCATCCCCAAATTACATATCCAAAGAAATCACTCATGTAAAAGATTATTTTTTTTTTGGGCGCCTGGGTGGCTCAGTTGGTTAAGCGACTGCCTTCAGCTCAGGTCATGATCCTGGAGTCCCGGGATCGAGTCCCGCATCGGGCTCCCTGCTTGGCAAGGGAGTCTGCTTCTCCCTCTGACCCTCCTCCCTCTCATGCTCTCTGTCTCTCATTCTCTGTCTCAAATAAATAAATAAAATCTTTAAAAAAAAAAAAAAAGTTTTTTTTTTTATTTTTTATTTTACAGAGAGAGAGAGCGTGCGCAAGCGGGTATAGGGGCAGAGGGAGAGGAAGAGAATCTCAAGCGGCCTAGTCTACGCTGAGCGCAGAGCCAGAGGCAGGGCTCAATCCCAGGACCAGAGTTGAAACCAAGAGTCAAACGCTCAACCGAATGAGCCACCCTGGTGCCCCTAAAAGATATTTTTCAATAAAGTCTTTTTAAGTCACAAAATGGTCCCACCCTGTACTGTCTTATCATTCCATTTAATCCAATCAGGTTTACAAGGTAGGCATTATTAGCCCCTGTCTAAAAAGAGTCCAAAAGATTTTAAAACCTGCCTGAAATTAAACAGTGGCAACAAAGATATTAATTAATCCATGTTCTTTTCATTACACGATCCCTCCCTTACCACTCTAGCCACTACTTCTTCATTCCTTGCTGGATTCCTATCCTGTCTACACTCGAATGTTGGTATGCCTTGCAGTTTCTAGAGGTCTTCTCTTCTTACTCCACCATGACTTCAACTGCTTTTATTTCTCCGGACCAGATTCCACTCCTTACTTCCCAGACATGATATACAAAATATCTACTGTCTACTGGATACCCTATAGGCACATAACCCAACTTAAAAACTTATCATGCCTCCGACCTGCTCTTTCTCACATATTTCCTGTTAATGATACCAATTCACCCAACCAGTGGCAGCATCAGAAATACGTGGTACAGGGCATCTGGGTGGCTCAGTTGATTAAGCATCCAACTCCTAATTTTGGCTCAGGTCATGATCTCAGGGTCACAACGGGCTCTGAGCTGCGCATAGAGCCTGGTTAAGATTCTCTCTCCCTCTCCCCACTGTGTACTCTATTTTTTTTTTTTTTTTTAAAGATTTTATTTATTTTTTGACAGAGAGAGACAGTTAGAGAGGGAACACAAGCAGGGGGAGTGGGAGAGGGAGAAGCAGGCCTCCCGCGGAGCAGGGAGCCAGACGCGGGGCTTGATCCCAGCACCCCAGGACCACGACCTGAGCCAAAGGCAGACACCTAACGACTGAGCCACCCAGGCGCCCCTCTCTCTCTCTTAAAAAAAAAAAAAAAAAAAAAAAAAAAGTGGCACGGGGGCATCTGGCTGGCTCAGCCTGTGGAGCATGCAACTCTTGATCTCAGGGTTGTGGGTTTGAGACCCACGTTGGGTTTAGAAATTACTTAAAAATTAAAAAAAATAAATAAATACGTGGCTTGGCTTTAACCCTGCCACTCACTACCCCATCTACAGGGTGAAGTATAAGTTCACTGCCAGATCATACAAAGCCCCTTCACAGCTGGCACCACATGTTTCTAAACACCTGACACCCCAGACCCAAGATGCCAATAAATACAGGACGGACGGGCTGAATGTGATACATCTAATGGAACACTATGCAGCAGTTTAAAAAATGAAGAAACTAACAATGATGAGGAATGATCTCCAAGATACAGTACAGGAGAAGGGGGGGAAATACAACTATTTCTGAGATGTATTTATTTAATAATACAGTTGACCCCTGAACAACATGGGTTTGAACTGCACTGGTCCAATTACATGCAGATTTTTTTTTTTTTTTAATAAACACACGCTGCAAGTGTATTTTCTCTTCCTTAGAATTTTCTCAATAACATTTTCTTTCCTCTAGCTTTCCTTACTGTAAGAATATAGTATGTAACATATAACATAAAATTATGTGTTAATTAACTGTTTATATTATTGGTAAGGCTTCTAGTCAACAGTAGGCTATTAGCAGTTGAGTTTGGGGGGAGTCAAAAGTTATACACAGATTTTCGACAGCACAGGGAGGTTGGCACCCCTGACCCCCACATTGTTCAAGGGTCAACTGTACAACCTTGGTTCTCAAACTTTAGGCTGTATCCAATCATCTGAGGTGGAACATGAGAACTTGCATTTCCAGCAAGTTTCCTGGTGATGCTGGTGCTGCTGTTAAGGGAACCACACTTTGGAACCACAGCCTTTACAGACACTGCACATTTCAAAAAAAAAAAATCCATTTTTATAATCTTTAAAGAAAATCAACCCATCACAGACTGTCCAAATTTTACAATGGTAAAGGAAGGCCAAATATTGCCTAAAAGCAAATCATCCAATGAAGCAGATTCATGGCAATTATAGGAGAAAATTTAACTGACAAATAGCAAAAAAGATGAGTCAAGCTATAATACTATTCCACAGTGCATGTCAAAATCTACAAACAACATACAATCATGCAATACCAAGCAAGCACACACAAGCACCACTGCTTTCAGGAAGATGAGTTTCAGAGTAAAAGAGTCAAGGACAAATTAACAAAAAATTTATTTACTCTTGAAATTGTTAGCTATAATGTGTTCTTTAAAATTAACGTTTAAGACTTCCAATTCTTGATGCGCCTGGGTGGCTCAGTCAGTTAAGCATCTGCCTTTGGCTCAGGTCATGATCCCAGCGTCCTGGGATCAAGCCCGGCACTGGGCTCTGTGCTCAGCAGGGAGCCTGCTTCTCCCTCTCCCTCTGCCTGCCTGCCTGGGTACTTGTGATCTCTCTCTCTCTCTGTCAAATAAATAAATAAAATCTTTGAAAAAAGAAAAGACTTCCAATTCTTTCGTTGTAACCACTCGTTCCCATCAATCAACAAACTCACTTAACAGATAATAAAACAAACTGTATTTGAGAATACAGTTCCCTAAAAAATTCTCATTCAACTGAGCAGTTTTAAACTCAGTAATTTACTAAAATTCATTAAGATACCAGGAAAAAATGTTAGAAGAACCCCTTCAGCAGGAACGTTTTTACGGAGCTAAAGTATTCCAAGGGTAGACCATGTCCAATGTCAAGCATGGAGATGTTCCCCAAGACTGAAGAAAATGTTGAAAGAGCAAACTGTGCCTAACTAGATCACTACTGGAGTTGGAAATCATCATTAAATAGGAAGTTCATAACCCAGGGAAAAGGGAAGAGTATTCATATAAATATATTGCCTTGTCACCAACAACCCAATAAACAATGCCTGTAACATAGCATAACCTAAAAAATAGTGGAAATCAGCTCAAGAAAATATATGTTGGGCGCTAAAGAAAGTTTAAAATGTCCTGTGTTAAAAAGAAAAAAAGTCCTGGGGCGCCTGGGTGGCTTAGTCGGTTAAGCGGCTGCCTTCAGCTCAGGTCATGATCCCAGCGTCCTGGGATCGAGCCCCGCATTGGGCTCCCTGCTCGACGGAGAGCCTGCTTCTCCCTCTCCCTCTGTCTGCCGCTCTGCCTACTTGTGCTCTCTCTCTCTCTGTTAAATAAATAAATACATAAATAAATACATACATAAATAGATAGATAAATAGGTAGAAAAAGAAAAAAAGTCCTGTTGATAGATAGATAGACAGACAGATAGACAGAAAAAGAAAAAAGTCCTGTTAAGTTGTGGCACCTAAACATAAAAACATCTTAATAAGGAAAAATTTTCGGGGCGCCAGGGTGGCTCAGTCGTTAAGCGTCTGCCTTTGACTCGGATCATGATCCCAGGGTCCTGGGATCGAGCCCCACATCGGGCTCCCTGCTCAGTGGGAAGCCTGCTTCTCCCTCTCCCACTCCCCCTGCTTGTGTTCCCTCTCTCACTGTCTCTCTCTCTCTCTGTCAAAATAAATAAATATTTAAAAATAAATAAATAAGGAAAATTTTTCAGAAGATAAAGTGAGGGGGCACCTGGGTGGCTCAGTCATTAAGTGTCTGCCTTCAGCTCAGGTCATGATCCCAGGGTCCTGGGATCGAGCCCCGCATCGGGCTCCCCGCTCAGCGGGAAGCCTGCTTCTCCCTCTCCTACTCTCCCTGCTTGTGTTCCCTCTCTCGCTGTGTCTCTCTCTGTCAAATAAATAAATAAAATCTTAACAAAAAAAAAAGAGAGAGGATAAAGTGAGGGGAAGTCATAGTGTAAAACTTAGTTACACTGGAGTTTATCAGGTTAATACTGAATTTATTTTTATTCCCTTAAGTATGCATTAACTAATAGTAACAACCTCAAAGTACAGTCCATATATTGCTTAATTTATAGTCACCTGTGTTATATAAGATATTACTATTTTAATACTTTTATTAGAATATTTTATTGTACAGAGAAATACAAACTATCAAATCCTCTCCAACTTACGATCCACAAGTCCACTATTCTTGAGGGAGGCATATAAAGATAAGAACATGGCTGACCTCCTAGAAATCGATCTTAAAGGTTAGGTATAAGCTGGTTGTTTTTTTTTTTTTTAAAGATTTTATTTATTTATTTGACAGAGAGAGACACAGCGAGAGAGGGAACATAAGCAGGGGGAGTGGGAGATGGAGAAGCAGGCTTCCCACTGAGCAGGGAGCCCAATGTGGGGCTCGATCCCAGAACCCTGGGATCATGACCAGAGCCGAGGGCAGACACTCAACGACTGAGCCACCCAGGCGCCCCAGATATAAGCTAGTTTCACTAAGATGCTATTTATGCCTCTGACATTCATTCACACATCTGTGCAGACCCTCTTTGAGTCCATTTAAAACAGAGAAATTATTTCTCTTAATGTATCATTCAATATGCCAAAAAATCCTTATATTTACCCCCCAAACTGCTTCACTCACATGTCAAAGGATAATCTTCCAACAAATCCTAGAACTTGAGAAGTAGTAAATAAATACTAAGTTTACCTTAGCCAGGCTCATAATTTTCTCTTTGAATTAAATGCACCCTCAGGCCTCACTTTTCCAATGATCATCCCAATTTTTTTTAATCTTTTTGAATGTAAGAAATGTTTTATTATGTTTTGATAAATAATTTATTCAGCATCTTGTAGAAAAAATAGTCCACAAAAGTTAAACTCTGATTATTATGTAACAAGGTACCAAAACTTAATCATTTTATGTCTGCAAAATATACCAAACTTTCTACCTTGACAGAAACTACTAAAGAATTTCTTCTCACTAATAATCATCAGTTCACAAATCTGTAACTGTATGGTATAGTAATACAACCTTTAATCTTCATTTTAGTTTTCAGGTTTCCTCCCTACATGTCTACTTGGTCTCATTTTTTCTGGCTAGACATGTTACCTGCATAACAGCAAAAGTCTGCTGCTTCTTGGGGCGCCTACGTGGCTCAGTCGTTAAGCATCTGCCTTCAGCTCAGGTCATGGTCCCAGGGTCCTGGGATCGAGTTCCGCATCGGGCTCCCTGCTCCGCGGGAAGCCTGCCTCTCCCTCTCCCACTCGCCCTGCTTGTGTTCCCTCTCTCGCTGTCTCTGTCAAATAAATAAATAAAATCTTAAAAAAAAAAAAAAGTCTGCTGCTTCTTAATTGCTTTGGGCTTAATAAAATGGGGTTAAAAATCAAAGTCAGTAAGACACTGAGAAAACACCAAGTACTGCGGTGCTGGAAGACTAATCCCTAGATAAATGCAGTGTTACTAGTTGATTGTTAAAATTCTCCATCTTAAAAGAACTCTACATCTTTCTAAAAGCAACTATAATTATGTAAAAAAATAAAATAGAAAAATAAAGTATCTTAAAAGGCATAAAGTTTATATTTCTCAAAACACAAAATGTCTTAGAAGAAGAGCCAAGAAAAAAAATAGCAAAGGTACTGTGAATCAGATTCTAACTTCAGGTGCTGAGAAAGTAGTAGTTATTTTGGTACTTTTCAACCACTCCCTCCCCCGTAAAGCTGAAACTCCACAAGAGCAGTCACCAAGTCTTTACCACTCACCACTACATCCCTGATACTCATACAAGATGCCTAACACATTTTGTAAAATCTCTATTTTTTTTTAATAAACAGTAACTGTAAAGGCTTATAGCTTAATTTCTTAGTTTATTATTTTTTTTTAAATGACTATGGGGGCGCCTGGGTGGCTCAGTTGGTTAAACGTCTGTCTTCAGCGGGGGTCATGATCCCAGGGTCCTGGGATCGAGCCCCACATCATCACATCATCGGGCTCCTTGCTCCGTGGGGAGCCTGCTTCTCTGTCTCCCTCTGCCTGCTGCTCTCCCTGCTTGTGTTCTCACCTTCTGTCAAATAAATCTTTTAAAAAAAATTTTTAAATAAATATGTTCCCCTTGAAATATGTATCTTTAAACTATTTTAAATCAGACACTATATCATACACAAAATAAACTCTCTTTAGAGACGTAAAAGGAAATGTAGCAAAATACCGGCTATTGGCAAATCGGGGGTTCACTGTATAAGTATTTTAACTTTTCTGTAGGTTTTAAATTTTTCAAAAGGAAAAAAGTTTGGGGGCGCCTGTGTGGCTCAGTCAGTTAAGCGTCTGCCTTCCGCTCAGGTCATGATCCCAGGGTCCTGGGATCGAGCCCCATGTCAGGATCTCTGCTCAACGGGAGCCTGCTTCTCCCTCTCCCTGTCACCCCCCTGCTTGTGCTGTCAAATAAATAAATAAAATCTTAAAAAAAAAAAGTTTTTAAAACTCTTACTCACTTAGGCAAAGAGCTAATGTTTGAACAATTATTTTGATATTATATTTACCTTCTATAACACTCTTGCCCCTTTACTATGCTGAGAATATATCCCCACAAATACATGCAAAAAGATACTACTGGATTTTTTTTTTTAATTCTTATTTATCTGCTAACTTCTGATTTAAGGAAGGCAAAGGTATTTTTTAATAAGACTAAGAATATATAAAGAGGTAGAATAACTTAATAATTATACTTGGTAAGGATAAATGTTTACTAGGAG
Source organism: Mirounga angustirostris (assembly GCF_029215605.1). NCBI lineage: Eukaryota > Metazoa > Chordata > Mammalia > Carnivora > Phocidae > Mirounga > Mirounga angustirostris. Next base: position 20,483,426 of record NW_026991718.1, on the reverse strand, counting down.
GTCTCAAACCAGCAAAATCATGAGTGAGATACTTTATCTCATTCAATGCCAAGTGCTGTAATATATGGGACACACTGCAATCTTCTAACAGATTACGAATTTGCTGAATCATCTGTTGTTCAGTATTTTATAAAATAGTATACATCAAAAGCAGAAGACTGAAATTATAGACTCAGTCATACTTTGTTCAAAAAGCAGAAATACTCTTTTTCCCCCAAGTAAATCAACCAAGAATTATATATCTAAACTAAAACTGTTTCCTCTAAATAACACTTTCTGAACAGAACTAGTCTGATTCTCCACCACATTCATCTGATTATCCTAAGTAACAAAAACAAAAATATTTTGAGGATGGGCTGGATATTTAAAAAACAGTAGCAAAATATTATTCATCCTAACTCTACTGGATGTTCTGAGTTAAAAAGTAGAGTCAATATCATTTTGATTCAAAAATTACTTCAAATTCCAGGGGTGCCTGGCTGGCTCAGTTGGAAGAGCATGCAACTCTTGATCTCAGGGTCATGAGTTTGAGCCCCACATCGGGGGGTAGAGATTACTTAAATAAATAAATTTTTTTTTAATTACTTCAAGTTCCAGCTAAGGTAGTATAGAAAGATCTTTCTGACCCATTCTCTCCAAAATCACACCAAAACAGCAAGGAAAACAAGAAATATTAAATAAATAAATAGACAAACATCATAACTCTAATCTCAACACATAAGACAAAATCTTATGACCACAGGGTCCACTGAAGACACTGAGGAGGAGCAAGCCAATTCATGTCTCTGAACCCTGGAAAGGTTTTGCAACAGAAGGTACCAGGCACCAGGCAGAAAAGGAAGGCCTGATTAAAGGTTTACATAAGGACACCCCCAAGACCAAGGCTCCATCTCACCTAACCAGATTTTACCACTCAAGGCTAAAGCAGGAATCTAACGATTTATTCTCTAGAAAATATAAAACAGATACACTTCGAATTCAAGAACAAGAGACTCAATGCAGTGTGGAAAGGACACAAAAAAGGGAGATTAAAAAGCCCCACCCATGCTTACAGAGCTTGCAAACATTTTTAATGATCCATTCTTCATTCTTAATTATGAACATACACCCTGAAATTACCAATCATTTGAGAAAGGCCTCTAAATACAGAATAAATTGGGGCGCCTGGGTGGCTCAGTCATTAAGCGTCTGCCTTCAGCTCAGGTCATGATCCCAGGGTCCTGGGATCGAGCCCCCTGCTTGGCAGGAAGCCTGCTTCTCCCTCTCCCACTCCCCCTGCTTGTGTTCCCTCTCTTGCTGTGTGTGTCTCTCTCTCAAATAAATAAAATCTTAAAATAAAATAAAATAAAATTTTAAGATTTTATTTATTTGAGAGACAGAGCAGGGGCAAGATAAGGGGCAGAGGGAGAGGAAGCAGACTCCCTGCTGAGCAAGAGGCTCAATCCCAGGACCCTGAGATCATGACCTGAGCTCAAGTCAGGTGCTTAACCAACTGAGCCACCCAGGAGCCCCCAAAATAAAATCTTTGAAAAGAAAAAAGTTTGGGGCGCCTGGGTGGCTCAGTCATTAAGCGTCTGCCTTCGGCTCAGGTCATGATCCCATGGTCCTGGGATCGAGCCCCGCATCGGGCTCCCTGCTTCCTGCTTCGCGGGAAGCCTGCTTCTCCCTCTCCCACTTGCCCTGCTTGTGTTCCCTCTCTCGCTGTCTCTCTCTGTCAAATAAATAAAATAAAATCTTAAATAAATAAATAAATACAGAATAAATCTTGTGATCTCCTTATTTGTTGCAAATACAAAATAAATAAAAAATAAAAAAATAAGGGCACCTGGGTGGCTCAGTTGGTTTAAGCATCTGCCTTCGGCTCAGGGCATAATCCCGAGGTTCTGGGATCAAACCCCACATCAGGCTCCCTGCTCCTCCCTCTCCCTCTGACACTCCCCCTGCCTGTGCGCACATGTTCTCTTTATCCAATAAATAAAATTTTTTAAAAATTAAATAAAAAAAATAAAATGCAGAATAAAACAAATGTGGGGAGAACACAGAAAACTTGAAGGAAAAAAACAGCCAGGTAGTAGAGGAAAATGTCAAAGCTATCTTCCAAGAAAAAAAAACCGTATTTATGAAAAGAACACTTTAAAAGACAAATTTCAAGGGTAAACAAGAAAAAACTACTAGAAATTTTAAAATATGACAGCTGAAATAAAACCTTCAATAAAAAAGTTAGAAGATAAAATCGAGGAAATCTTCCAGAAATTAAAACAAATGAACAAAGCTGGAAAATAGGAAACTACACAATCAATCCAGGAAGTCCAAAAACCAATTAAAACAGAAAAAAGGGAAGAAAATTATAGGGGGTAAAAATGCAAGAAAAACCTGGAAAGATCCACCAAATATTTAGAAAAATGGGTCCATTAAGAAAAGATCCCACCCACTAAGATACATCACTGTGAAATTTGTCACCAGGAATTCAAAAATTTTTTAAACCTAAAAACTTCCAGAGACAAACTAGGCCACAAATAATGGATAAAGTATCAGAGTGGTACTGGACTTGCTAGCAACATCAAAAGCAACAAAACCATAGACTACTACTTTCAAAATCAAGAAAAATTATTTTCAACCTAGAATCTGAATCCCTGTCAACCTTTGTTGAGTGAAAAGAATTAAGACATTGTCAAATGTGTAAAGTCTCAAAAAACTTCCTTTGCCATGCACCCTTTTTTCAAGAAGCTACTAAACCATGAAACGATCCAAGGTCATAAACCAAAAAGAAAAAAAACAAAAAACAGTATCGCACAGAAGAGGCGGCTAAGGGAATTCCCAAGGCAATAGCTGTACAACAGGCCTAGTTAATGACCAATCCATTATTGAAGCAGGAAGGAGAAAAGATCTAGAAGAGATGTGTCCAGGAAGAAAAAAAAAATGACTGATGATGTGACTGTATAGATAATCATTCTGAGAGATTGTTGGAGAAGGTAAGAAGACAATGGGGTAAAAGGAAATTAATCAAATAGAAACTTTTAACTTCAGAGGAAAGGAGAGTCAAAAACTATTTGGCTTGACAAGGTGTATTTACAAGGACATATTAATGGAACCACTAGAAACCAATTTAACAAAAAGGAGAAACAGTGGGATGAGATTATAAGATGTTAAAATTCTCATTTAATATTAATGACTCAAGAGATGACTATATAGGCCTATCATTCAAAAAGAGGTAGGTAGGGGCGCCTGACTGGCTCAGTCAGTAGAGTATGAGACTCTTGATCTTGGGGTCATGAGTCTGAGCCCCACATTGGGCGTAGAGCTTACATAATAATAATAATAATAATAATAATAATAATAATAATAATAATAAATATGAAAAAAAGAAAATAGAAGTAGGTAACAGAAGAGCCAGAGGATGCCTCTCAAGAGCAGGACCAGGGATGGAGAGGGATGGGACAAGAGATTCCTTTTTTTTGTTACTATAAATCTTTTATTTTTTTAATCTTTTTTTTAAAGATTTTATTTATTTGAGAGAGAGAAAGAGAGCATGCACACACACGAATGCATCTGTGCACAAGTGGGGTGGGAGGAGGGCAGAGGAGGGAGAAGCAGGCTCCCTGTGGACAGGCACCTCAGTTACTATAAATCTTTTAGCAGTGTTTTATTTCAAATACTATGTATCACTGATAAAAATTTTAAAAACCTTTCAGAAAGCACAGTATAAACTGCTATTATAAAAGAGTCAATCAGGCACCTGGGTGGCTCAGTTGGTTAAGCATCTGACTTTGGCTCAGGTCATGATCTCAGGGTCCTGGGACTGAGGCCCAGATTGGGCTCCTCGCTCAGTGGGGAGCCTGCTTCTCCCTCTGCCTCTCCCCCTGCTCACGCAGGTGCTCCTCCCTCTCTCTAAAATAAATAAAATCTTTTTAAAAAATGGAAGAAAATCTTCAGGACCTAGGACTAACGAAGTTCTTAGACACCAAAAGCATGATCCATTAAAAGAAAAATTAGACTTCAGCAAAATTAAAACTGTTTGCTCTTAAGTGTCCACATGAAGAAGAGACAAGCTACAGACTAGGAGATATTTGCAAAGCACATGTCCAACAAAGGACTAGCATCTAAAATATATAAGAACTCTCAAAACTCAACAGTAAAAACAATCCAAGAAAATGGGCAACTGACATGAACAGACATTTCATCAGAAGATATACAGATGGTAAATAAGGACATAAAAAGATTTTTCAACACCTCTGGCCAGCAGGGAAATGCAAATTAAAACCACAATGAGAGTATCACTACACATATACCAGAATAGCAAAATACAAAATAGTAACACCATCAAATGCTGGTAAGGATGCAGAGAAACTAGATCACTCACACAGTGCTGGTAGGAATGTAAAACAGAACAGCCTCTCTGGAAACGTGAAATTATCATATGACTCACTAATTATACTATTGGGCATTTATCCCAGAGAAATGAAAACTTATGATCATATAAAAACCTATACACAAATATTCATATCAGCTTTATTTATAACAGCCAAAAACTGGAATCAGCCATGATATTCCTCAACAGGTGAATGGTTAAACAGTGGTGAATGCATACCATGTAATACTACACAATAAAAAAGAACTACTGATAGGGCGCCTGGGTGGCTCAGTCGTTAAGTGTCTGCCTTCGGCTCAGGTCATGATCCTGGAGTCCCAGGATCGAGTCCCGCATCAGGCTCCCTGCTCGGCAGGGAGTCTGCTTCTCCCTCTGACCCTCCCCGCTCTCATGCTCTCTCTCTCATTGTCTCTCTCAAATAAATAAATAAAATCTTTAAAAAAAAAAAAAATGGGGCGCCTGGGTGGCTCAGTCGTTAAGCGTCTGCCTTCGGCTCAGGTCATGATCTCAGAGTCCTGGGATAGAGCCCGGCATTGGGCTCCCTGCTTCGGGGGAAGCCTGCTGCTCCCTCTCCCACTCCCCCTGCTTGTGTTCCCTCTCTCGCTGTGTCTATCTCTGTCAAATGAATAAATAAAATCTTTTAAAAAAAAGAACTACTGATATACACAACTTGGATGAATCTCCAGAGAATTACGCTAAGTGAATAAAAGCCAATCCCAAAGGTTACATCCAATATAATTCCATTTATATAATATTTATGAAATGACAAAACTTTATAAATGAAAAACAAATTTCTGGAGGAGATAAATGGGGGTAGGAGTATAGTTAAAATAATACTAGGGATCCCTACACCTTGGAACGGTTCATCATCTTGATAGTGGTGGTGACTACATTAACCTACACAAGTGATAAAAACTGGAGAGAATTTAATACATATACACACAAATGAAAATAAAACTGGGAAATGTAAATAAGATTGGTGTACCATGCCAGATGTCAATATCCTGGTTGTGATATACTATAGTATCAAAAAATGTTTTCATAGGGAGAAACTGGGTAAAGTGTACAAGGGATCCCTCTGTAACTGCATGTGAATCTACAACTGCCTTAATAAAAACCTCCATTAAAAAAAGTTTACATAAGCATTTCTATTGATATGAAAGAAACAAATCAACACAGTCCTTCTGTTCTGATTTTGATACGTTGTACTTTTTGGGTCTCCAGAATACTGGTTTTTCCATTTTCTAATGATTTACAACCTTGGATGCTCTGTTTCTGGGTCATACTGGAAACTCAGTGTTCCATCACCAGTTGCTGTTTACCTCAAAAAACAAATTTTTCATTTCTGGAAAGAAGGATAAACATCAAGTAATCATTTTTGCTTATAATCCAAAACACTGTTTTCAAAGAAATTTTTTTCTCATTTCAGATTTCCCTTCAGGTGAGTTTTCTTCACCAAAATTTTATTCTAACCATCTTTTCAAATTCTTTATCTTATAATTCAGATTTTAAAAACTTATTCCAGGGGTACCTGGCTCAGTAGGTAGAGCATGCAATTTTTTTTTTTTTTAAGATTTTTTATTTATTTGACAGAGAGAGAGAGCATAAGCAGGCAGAGTAGCAGGTAGAGAGAAAGGGAGAAGCAGGCTCCCCGCTGAGCAAGGAGCCCAAACCGGGGCTCGATTCCAGGATCCTGGGATCATGACCTGAGCCAAAGGCAGTCACTTAAACAACTGAGCCACCCAGGCGCCACTGAGCATGCGACTCTTGATTTCAGGATTGAAAATTCAAGCAATTGGGTGTAGGGATTACCTAAAAATAGTATCTTAAAAAAAATTTTTTTTCTATTAACCCCCAATATTCATCATTTGAAGGAAGTAAATCTATGACCTTTACAAGACTTTTATCAGTCTTTCGGGTTCAGAAAATGTTCTATTAACATGCTCTGTAGCTTTAAACTGTTCATTTAGGGCGCCTGGGTGGCTCAGTTGGTTAAGCGACTGCCTTTGGCTCAGGCCATGATCCTGGAGTCCCTGGATCGAGTCCCGCATCGGGCTCCCTGCTCGGCAGGGAGTCTGCTTCTCTCTCTGACCCTCCCCCATCTCATGCTCTCTCTCTCTCTCTATCTCATTCTCTCTCTCAAATAAATAAATAAAATCTTTAAAAAAAAAATTAAAAAAAAAAAAAATAAACTGTTCATTTATGACCGAACCATCTCCATAAGCAATTTTCGCATGCAGATCTCTAGTCACACAATTTATATTTTATGCTAAATAGCAGCTTCTAATTTGTAAATCAACACTCAAGCAGCTCTTACACTTTTCTATTAATCACAGCTCCTACCACAGCACTGACTGGGGAAACTAGTACTGTTAAAACTTGACAGATTACCAGTACTTCTCCTATCGTTCTTTCTTTTTTACAAACCAAACAGGAGTATCACTATTTCCTTTGCCACATCTCATACGCCATGATTCTGGAAATGAAAGTAATTATCCCTAACATTATCCGCTTAGCTCTGCTCTGGTATGCTCTAAGTTTGCAAAGGACAAGTAACCTGAACAAACTTTTTGATATTTGGTGCTGATACTTGTTACTTTTCCTCACTTCTTCCAAAACAAAAACAAAAACAAAGCAGAAAACCACTGCAACTCCACTTTTCAAATAGAAATTGATGAGTAGGAAGAATTATCCATCATTAATTTTTTTTTCAAACAAAACAATGAAATTCTCTGAATGAGAAACATGGCCATGACAGAATATAGACAGAACTGGATCTAGATTCTAGTCAAAACTTTCAGGGCATGGGGGTGTCAGTCAGTTAAGTGTCTGACTCTTGGTTTTGGCTCATGTCATGATCTTGTGGTGGTGAAATAGAGCCCTGCCTTGGGTGCCACACTCAGGGGTGAGTCTGCTTGTCCCTCTCCCTCTGCTCCTCCCCCCAAGCCTTGCACATTCGTGCGGCTCTCTCTCTTAAAATAAATATAATCTTTAAAAAAAAAAAAAAACAGGGCGCCTGGGTGGCTCAGTTGGTTAAGCGACTGCCTTTGGCTCGGGTCATGATCCTGGAGTCCTGGGATCGAGGCCCGCATCGGGCTCCCTGCTCAGCAGGGAGTCTGCTTCTCCCTCTGACCCTCCCCCCTCTCATGCTCTCTATCTCATTCTCTCTCTCAAATAAATAAATAAAATCTTTAAAAAATAAAAATAATTAATTAATTAATTAATTAAAAAAAAAACTCTTTCACTAATCAGCCATACAACCTATTGGAACTTCCTTCACCTCACCAGTCTGTTTCCTGACTCTTTAATATTAATTGGAGGGTTCTTTCCTGCATTAATATTTCATGATTCTAACATTCCAAGGAGTTCTACGTAGATACACACAACAAAAAGACAAACCTGTCTTCAGTATCTAAAAGTACAGACCAATGACACTCAAGTGTGGTAAGATACCATAAAGGATCGATCCTCTTGACTGAATGACCACTGGTTAATAGTAGCTATCACATGGAACAGTGAGGGGCTGTCTGTGATCAAATGCCCTTACAGGGAACTGGGTCAAGTGTTGGGTAGTTCTGCTTGTTTTTTGGATTCTTAGTAAAATATACATAACATAAAATTTACCTTTTTAAATTATGGTAAAAATACACTTAAGACTTACCACGTTAACAAGTTTTAAGTGCAAAATGCAGTAGCATTAAATATATTCACACTGTTCTGCAACAGATCTCCAGTACTTTTTCATCTTACAAAACTGAAACTCTATACCCATTAAACAACTCCCTATTTCCCTCCTTCCCCCACTCCCTGGGGGACTATCACTTACCTTTCACCATTCTACTTTCTGTTTCTATGAATCTGAATTTAGATACCTCATGTAAGTACAATCATACAGTGAATATTTGCCTTTTTGTGCATTTTAACCATTTTTAAGCATACAATTCAGTGGCATTTTATTCTAATTGTTATACAAGCACCACCACTATCCATCTCCCCAAGCTGAAACTCTGTACCCATTAAGCAATAATTCCCCCATTAACTGAAAATCTGTACACATTAAGCAATAATTCCCCATTACCCAGTCCCCAGGCCCTGGTAACCACTATTCTACTTTCTCTATGAATCTGCCTATTCTAGGTACCTCATATAAATGATTTCACACAATATTTGTCCCTTTTTTTTTTTGGTCTGGCTTGTTTCACTTAGCAGTGTTTTCAAGGTCCAGCCATGTTGTAGCATATATCAGAATTTCATTCCTTTTTAAGGCTGAGTGATATTCCACTCTATGTATACAATACTACATTTTGTGTGGCCATTCATGTGGACATTTGGGTTGTTTCCACCATTTGGCTATTACAAATAATGCCGCTAAATAGGTAAGTGTTGGTGAAGATGTGGAGAAACTGGAACACTGGTGCAGTGATAGTGGGAATGTAAAACAGTGCAGCCACTGTGGAAAATATGGTAGTTTCTCAAAAACTTAAAAATAGAATTACCACATGATCCAGTAATTCCACTTCTGGGTCTACACCCAAAGGAACTGAAAGAACTTAAAACAGGTAATGATGTAACAAAGTGCATTTGTGAGAAGTCAGTCATCCGAATGGGTGTGAGGTAACATCTCATAGTGGTTGTGACTAGCATTTCCCTAACGATTAGTGAGGTTGAACATCTTTTCAGGTGCTAACTGGCCATTTGTAGATCTTCCTTGGGAAAAATGTCTGGATAGTTTTTAATCAATCCTAAAAATACCGTGTTCAAACGAATGATCCATTAGGCATTCTGGAATTCCTGTAGCATGAGCTGCTGAATGAAAATCACAGCAAAGTCCAGCCACATTTAATATGTCAGAGGTTTTTTTCATTTCTCTAAAAAGCAGCCTCCCCATATAAATGGGCTCAATTCAACTTCATCAACCAATTCTTAAATGCAGGCTAGTGGAACCATCCTCCTCTTCCAAAGCTTAGCAAAATCACTCAGAAAGACAACAAAAGGGTGCATTCATAATACCTCTCCCAGGGGCAAGAGTCTTTACCAATTTAACTTCTTGCATGGAGCCCAGATGCTCCATTTCCCAATGAAAGAAATTCCCTATGGAAAAGGTAATAATAAGTCTAGGCGTGGAGGGAGGATTAACAACACCAAAAAGTGGGGTGCCTGAGTGGCTCAGTCGGTTAAGCGTCTGCCTTCGGCTCAGGTCATGATCCCAGGGTCCTGGGATCGAGCCCCACATCGGGCTCCCTGCTCTGCGGGAAGCCTGCTTCTCTCTCTCCCACTCCCCTTGCTTGTGTTCCCTCTCTCATTGTGTCTCTCTCTATCAAAAAAATAAATAAAATCTTTATAAAAAAAAAAAAAAAAAAACAACAACACCAAAAAGTAGCACATTCAGTAAGACAGTCCACTAAAAATTCCTGCCTTGGGACAAGTACATGTAACTACTGTATCACTAAAGGGTAATGTTTTCCTGACCTCATACTGCCAAGAGGGTTATAACCAAATCAACCACTAAAATTTGCTCTTCCAAAACCAGTCACTCTCTTCTAGCAAATACTTCTCAAACAATCTTTGAATTTCCAAGGCCAGTTTCACCCTAAAATTACTCTATTAGCCAAACAGCTAATATCTTTAGGCAAAGATCCCAATCTATTTGACATATATAATGCTCAGAAAGGAGGTAGAAAGGAAAATACTAAAACAAAACTGGTCCCTATTCTATATTAGAGGATCCTGACTCTGTACTACTTGTCTGTCTGCCTCTCTTCATTCATTCATTATTTATCATGCACCCATTAAATGAAGAGACTCTTCTAGGTGCTTAGCATCTATCAGCAAAAACAAAAACAAAAACAAACAACCCACCTCTGCCCTTGTGTAGCTGATAGTCTAGTGCCCTTGGATTCTCTTTGATAATGTTGTGTGAAACATACCAGTAATTTATTTTGGCAACTCTATCTGCAATAAATTTGACCATAAATATCATACATAATTTCTGATGTAAATATGTGGGAATTAAAAGGACACAGAAAAATTTAAATACAGTAGTCTTTGAGTGTACTATAAGCACAATAAGCCTGTAAAAATTCTTCCAAGAATCAATGCCCAATGAACAACTAAAATGATTCTGACTGAAATAATGAGGGCCTGCCTAATATTGACAGTTTGGCCCTTCTGAATACCTACTTCTATTTATTTCTGAATACTCACCTAGCAATAGCAAGATAACTACCTATCCAAACCTCAGGAGGTTTTAACTATCAAGTAACAACTCAAATTTCACTATCATTATAATTAGAGAATGCTCCACATTTTTTAAAAACTCAAAGAGAAAAAAAACAACCCTAGTCTACTGATAAAATTTAAAATTTTTTAAAAGTAGTATACATCCAAAGTCATTTCTAGTCATCTGCACATTAGCCAACTAGCTAGTTCAGACTGTTTAGACATGCACGGTCCAATATGGTAGCCACCAGCGCGACTATTGAGCACTTGAAATGTGTCCAATCTAAACTGAAATTAGCTGTAAGTATAACATACACACTGGAAAAAAAATATAAAATATATCAACATTTTCTTAATTTTGATAACATAATAAAATGATAACATTTGGGATAAAAACGAGTTAAAATTTATCATTAAATTCTTCTTTGGGGTGCCTAGGTGGCTCAGTTGGTTAAGTGTCTGACTCCTGACTTTAGCTCAGGGCATGATCTCAAGTCTGTGGATAGAGCCCCTGCTTGAGATTCTCTCTCTCTCTCTCTCTTTCTCTCTCTGCCCCTCCCCCTCCCCCCACACACACACTCTAAAATAAATAAATCTTTTAAAAAATAAAAATAAAAAATAGGGGCGCCTGGGTGGCTCAGTCGTTAAGCGTCTGCCTTCTGCTCAGGTCATGATCCCAGGATCCTGGGATCAAGTCCTGCATCGGGCTCCCTGCTCAGCAGAAAGCCTGCTTCTCCCTCTACCACTCCCCCTGCTTGTGTTCCCTCTCGTCTCTCTCTCTGTCAAATAAGTAAATAAAATCTTTTTAAATAAATAAATAAATAAATAAATCTTCTTTTATTTTTTTTTAAGATTTATTTTCTCTGGGGCGCCTGGGTGGTTCAGTCAGTTGGGTGTCTGCCTTCTGCTCAGGTCATGATCTCAGGGCCTGGGATCAAGCCCCAAATAAGGCTTCCTGCTCAGCAAGGAGTCAGCTTCTTCCTCTCCCTCTGCCCCTCCCCCTACCTGTGCTCCCGCTCTCCCGCTCTCTCCCTCCCTCAAATAAATAAATAAAATCTAAAAAAAAAAGATTTATTTTTTCTTAAAGATTTTATTTATTTTGGGCACCTGGGTGGCTCAGTCAGTTAAGCATCTGCCTTCGGCTCAGGTCATGATCCCAGGGTCCTGGGATCAAGCCCTGCATCAGGCTCCCTGCTCAGCAGGGAGTCTGCTTCTCCTTTTGCCCCCTCCCCTCCCACCCCCATCCTCACCCCCACTTATTCTCTACCCCCCTCACAAAAATAAATAAAATCTTAAAAAAGAAAAAAAAGATTTGATTTATTTTGAGAGAGCACAAACACAAGAGCACAGGGGAAGGAACAGAGGGAGAGAGAGAATCTCAAAATATATTCCATGCTGAGCCCAGAGCCCAACACGGCCCAATCTCACAACCGACCTGAGCCAAAACCAAGAGTTAAACGCTTAAACAACTGAACCATCCAGGAACCCTAAGTTTTATTTATTTATTTAGAGAGAGCACGCACATGCGCGCGCGCGCACACACACACACACACAGGGGAATGGGGGCATAGGGAGAGGATCTCAAGTTGACTCCCCGCTAAGCACATAATCCAAAGCAGGGCTCAATCTCACAACCCCAAGATCATGACCTGAGCCAAAATCAAGAGTCAGATGCTCAACCAACTGAGCCACCCAGGCGCCTCATTTTTTTACTTCTTTTAATATAAAATATATTTTTTACGTTTTTTTTTTTTAAAGATTTTATTTATTTATTTGACAGAGAGATAGACAGAAGAGCACAAGCAGAGGGAGTGGCAGAGGGAGAGGGAGAAGCAGGCTCTGCACTGAGCAGGGAACCCGATGCGGGACTCCATCCCAGGACCCTGAGATCATGACCTGAGCCGAAGGCAGACGCTTAACCATCTGAGCCACCCAGGTGCCCTATTTTTTACGTTTTTTAATACCAAAAAATATCCACGTGGCTGGCTCACATTATATATATATATTTTTTTAAGATTTTATTCATTTATTTGACAGAAACACAGGGAGAGCAGGAACACAAGCAGGGGGAGTGAGAGAGGGAGAAGCAGGCTTTCTGCTGAGCAGGGAGCCCAATGCGGGGCTCGATCCCAGGATCCTGGGACCATGACCTCAGCCAAAGGCAGATGCTTAACTGACTGAGCCACCCAGGCGCCCCACATTATATTTGTTTTAAACAGCACTGGTTTAAGACAACACACTTCTAAACCTGCACACAGAGTAACACATGCAATATACATTGGAGCTATGTTCAAAATTTTACACTTATGTATTTATTCATTTCTCAGTTCACACTCTTCAACCTATTTTCTTTATCAAAATGCCAACATCGAGGGGCGCCTGGGTGGCTCAGCCGGTTAAGCGGCTGCCTTCGGCTCAGGTCATGATCCCAGGGTCCTGGGATCGAGCCCCGCATCCGGCTCCCTGCTCAGCGGGGAGCCTGCTTCTCCCTCTCCCTCTGCCTGCCTATCTGCCTACTTGCTTGTTCTCTCTCTCTGTCAAATAAATAAAAATCTAAAAAAAAAAAAAAAAAAAAGCCAACATCAGATATTTTTATATCAAAATATGAAAGTTTCAGAGTCTAATGTGAAATTGGTCAGCAGAGCACTAACAAATATTTGAGTGACCACTGTACACAGGGTATTCAATCCATAACGTAACTTGTTCTGCTGCACTTCAACAGCCAAAGGGACACACATTCTGTATCTAGCTAATATGCACTCTGCTCCTACGGTGTGCCTGGTATCATGCTAGATGCTTTACTCTCACTGACCCATAAAACCCTCACAACTGCCCTACGTAGCAGGTCCTATTTAAAGAAAAAACTTGGGGGCGCCTGGGTGGCTCAGTTGGTTAAGCGGCTGCCTTCACTTCAGATCATGGTCCCAGGGTCCTGGGATCGAGCCCCGCATCGGGCTCCCTGCTTCGCGGGAAGCCTGCTTCTCCCTCTCCCACGCCCCCTGCTTGCGTTCCCTCTCTTGCTGTGTCTCTCTGTCAAATAAATAAATAAAATCTTTAAAAAATAAAAAGAAATAAAAAGAAAAAACTGAAGCACACAGAGGTTAAGTAACCTGCCAAAGCCCACAGCCTGTGTAAGTAGGATTCCAATCCAGCAGGCTCAAACCAAAACCACCGCACATTTTCCCTAATAAAAGGACTACACAAGGGGTACCTGGCTGGTTCAACTGGAAGAGCATGAGACTCCTGATCTCAGGATTTTGAGTTCAAGCCCCATGATGGGTATAAAGATTACTAAAAAAATAAATAAAACTTTTTAAAAAAAAGGACTATACAAGATTGTGTCATTATCTTACAGGATTGAGTTCTAGTTGTGGGTTATGTACCCATTACAAAAAAACTGGAATAGATGGGGTGTAATGCACTGCTTCCTACTCTCCACCACCCTTCTCAATGGCAGGTTAAAGCTGCCCACACGAATTAAATCCCTGATCTTACTACAAGTTTATACTGTGCTCCCTTTTCCAGAATTTCTAGATCCTATGCCATCCCTCTGGTCCAATTCCTATGTCCTTCAGGCTTCATTTCAGACATCATCTCCATGCAAGCCTACTCAAGACTCCCCATGATTTAGGCTAGTCACCCCTCCTCCCTGCGCTCATCCCTATTGTAGCACTTCCCACACTCTGATTGTCCTCACTAGGCTGCTCGAGGGGTCTACTGTGTTCACCACTCACCACTTACAGTACCTAAAACCGTGCCTAACATTAGGTGCTCAATAAATATTTGCTGAACTATCTAACCACCCGACCCACCCAGCTACAGTTAAAAGTGGAGTATTAAAAGCAAACAGTGGTAGAAGGTGCTAATCCACAAGCAGAGAACAAGTTCTAAATTTCATGAAATTTATGACAGGTGAAAAGAATAATATCGTATACAGGAAATCATGATTGCAAGGACTCCTACCCACCCCAAAAAAAGGAAGAGTAAAATTAAAATCTATTTTAAATGATCACTTGCCCAATTTAGTTTCAGCATAATTTGTAAGAATGAATTAAGTAGCTGACAAAAATTCTGTCATGAGAAATCCAAATCAACCATTCCATTCCATCGCTTCTCGGCCTTTTGGCTAAGATCAAGTGCAAATCAACCATTCCAGTAATGCTATAAACTGAAATCAGCTTAATTCGGACAATTTTCAGAGTTCCGAAAAGACTGCAGTTGCTTTTTAAAATCGTCTCAAACATAAAACTAGTTACACTTATAATTGGGTTTCACTCCCCAACGCTCAGTGCTGGGATCCAAATGACAGGAGCAACTATGTATTCTTTAAGATACTTATGGGGGGCAGGGGGACGGTTTTCACATACAATTCATTTAACAAAAGTCGTGTTAATTCCACTAAATTTTCTAACCAGAGTCCGAAGGGACTTTCCTAGAGCCTTCCCCTTTCTTTTCCAAAATGGGAAACCGACTAAAAAGGTCAATCTTTAGTTCTTACTTCCACACTAAGTAATTCTGAAACATGAGGTGAAAGTACATGAGAAGTTCTAGGGCTAGGACTGGCCAAATGTTTTCCTGTAAACTGCAGCGTAAAGTCAAATAGGAGAGAACTTCATTCTTTCGGATTTGAGGACAGAAACTGATCATCTCTTTTAGATTACTGCTTCTGTTGATGTCTGCAAAAGCACTGTGAGGCAAACATGCCGAGTCCCACCCCAAGCACGAAGAGCCTCCGATTGTTTGACACATCAGTGGATTAGTCAACGCGGGGGAACTCACTTTTCCCCTCTAATTTGCTTTAATTATTCCTCACACAAACCCTCAAGTTCACTCTAAGTTATGACCATATGGAATCTTCTCTTTGCCCTGAAGTATAAATTCAGGCCTTTACCAAATGACTACTACGGCTTCGATCCAAACCACTAAAATAAATCCCTTACAAGTACCGTACATCTACTAACGCCACACAAATATGGAAAAAGCCAGTCCAGTCGCTTAAAGAAACACCATTCTGGGACGTGGTTAATGCTGCCTATTTTGCAACAGAGGCAATGAACAGAGTAGGAGACTTGAAAGCAAAAGACCAGATGGAAAGCATGGGAAGACCCCGCCCCAGTAAGCTCGATGTCGATTCAAACAGTAACTTGGATCTGTCGCTTGGAATCGGAATCACTGAAACAAAGGCGTTTATTACGGGAAGCAAGATGTCTGGAGTAAAAGAAACGGTTTGCAGCTACCCAGACCGTACACCATCTTCCCACAGGTCTTACCTATGGTGGAAATAAAGGTGGTATTGAAGGCATCATCCGAAAAGCGAAAAAGGACGCAGGTCTTCCCTACTCCCGAGTCTCCGATCAGGAGCAGCTTGAAAAGCAGGTCGTACGTCTTCTTCGCCATTGGGAGGAGCGGCTCAGGCTCTCGCCGCCGGGGGTCCCAAGGGATCGGTCCCTCTCACTACGGCCAACTCCTCACTTGGGCGTTCTCAGGCCGGAGTACCGGGGAAGCGTGGGAAAAAGCGAGGAGAAGCGAGGGCTCGAGAGGGCGCGGGCGACCTACGAACGGCCTCGTCGAGGAAGCCCCGACGGTGGCGGCGTCCGGTGCCTCCGAGGGCGGCGACCGCGGCTCCACAGCCTCTCCCAGCCGCTCCGCCCGGTTCCGGGGAGTCGGTCGGGACAAAATGGCCTCCCCTCCCCCCTCAGGGCTGCTCGGCCGGGACGCTCCCACGGACGAGCGAGCAAGCTCTGCCGTCGAGGAAGCGCGACGGACGTGAAGACGGTCTCTCTCCCGAGCAGAAACTCCGCGCCAGGACGCGGCGGTGGCAGCGAGGAAGGACCCCGAGCCAACGAGCTCAGCTACATAGCCACAGGAAGCCGAGCCGCCCCGGCCAGAGCCACCTTTTCCCCGTGCCCTCTCACGCCGGCGTGCGCGCTGCCTGAGACGCACGCAAGGACGTACGCCCGCCCTTCCCTCGCGCCCTCGCCCTGCGGATCGCCTCTGCGCACGCGCGCCGGAGGGTGCAGGGGCATGCGGGGGCGGAGAGGGGCGCGCCGGGTCTCCGAGCCCCAGTCTAAGGCCCCGCGGAGAGGAGGGAGGGGAGGGGCGAGAGAGGGCGAGGCCGCGGGCGCGCTCCCTGCGGCCGTCTGATAGGGTGCGCAGCGTTACGAGCACGCCCCGCGGGGAGGCGCTGCCTGGTGACTGCGCAGGCGCCGCACGCTGGAGTAGCCCCTTGAACCCCCCCCCCCTTCGTCCTGGGGTCGCCCTCCCAGCTACGCTGAGGATGCTCTCGGTCGTGTTTGTGGCGTGTGTCGAGCTGAAGGTCTTGGCGCAGTGACTGGCTTGGATGGCCGTGTGTTCCTGTGTAGCTGCAGTTCGTAAACGCGAGAAAAAGTGGCGCCCTGGGTCATTAATAGGTTCTTTGCTAAAATGAGACGCATCCTGGAGTGCCCTCCCTCGTGGCTAATCGTGACAGGAGAAACACTAGAGCTCCATCCTGGTTTTACTTAAGGAGCGAGAGTTGACGTTCCAGAGAGCAGGAGTCTGACACGGAAAAACTGGCCGGGCTGCTCAGATTGGGATGATGTAATCCGCCTTTCAGGGCGAGGAGAGGAGGGTTGAGGAACACCTGGGCGCAGGGAGAACCTCCCGGCAAAGTGGGAGCTTCGGTGCTGTGCTCTACGGCGAGAACCCACTACAGGCCTTGCGGTCCTTTTGGAATACGGGAGAGCCCAGAGCTCCATACAGAAGAAGCAGGGCCCCTCCCTGCCGCCAAAATCGAACCACCGGTGTCCAAAATTGAAGGATGGTGAAGCCAACCCCAACCCTACGCTGCCTCTTCCTTGCACTTTCTTTTCATATGCCTTACACCCTTCTGTCTCTCCCCATCAGCCTTTATGCTCCCCTCTTCCTCTTCTTCTCTGTAGTTTAGTCATCCTCCTGCCCTGCCATTCTCAGTTTGTTTCACCAGGCAAAGCACACCTAGGATGTCATGGCTGGATAGTTGAACCTGGTAGGCTGGTTAAACCTAATACTGGAGAAAACCCTGATCCATCTGGAAACAGGGATTAAGAGAGAAGTAAAAACTGCATTTTTATACCCTGCCACCACCCCCAAAATGTTTGTGTATATAATATGTGATTAAAATAGGTCTTTGAGGGGCGCCTGGGTGGCTCAGATGGTTAAGCGTCTGCCTTCGGCTCAGGTCATGATCCCAGGGTCCTGGGATAGAGCCCCATATGGGGCTCCTGGCTCAGCAGGGAGCCTGCTTCTCCCTCTCCCTCTGCCTCTACCTCTGCTCATGCTCGCTCTCTCTCTCTCTCTCTCTATCTCTGTGTCTCAAATGAATAAAAAAATTTTAAAAATAAAATAAAATAGGTCTTTGAGGCAGTTAGGGTCATCATATTTCAGTCTCTCATTTTTTAGAGGCGTGGCTTGCATTTTTCCTCCCCAACCACCCCTAAAGCTTCCCTACTGAAAATGCTTGTCTTCTCTAATACACCTCGCCCTTCAGTTTGTTTCTATGATTGTTCTTGTCACTTAAACCTTATCCTCTAGTTGGGAGTGTCTTAAGATAATACCAACAATTTTAATATAGGCTAGCTATGCAAATCAAAATGAGCTATGGTAAGTGCTACACAGGTTTGTCATCAATTGCATTACATTGAGCTCCTCAGGGAATCTTCAGTGTTAGCGTGATTCTCCCTTTCAAAATAAGTTTGATTATGGGGTACCTGGGTGGCTCAGTCTTTAAGGGTCTACCTTCAGCTCAGGTCATGATCCCAGAGTCCTGGGATCAAGCTACCATGGCTGCTTCTCCCTCTGCCCCTGCCCCTGCCCCTGCCCCTGCTTGTGCTCTCTTGCTCACTCTCTCAAATAAATAAAAATTTTGGGGACACCTCGGTGGCTCAATGGGTTAAGCGTCTGCCTTCGGCTCAGGTCATGATCCCAGGGTCCTGGGATCGAGTCCCGCATCGGGCTCCCTGCTCAGCGGGGAGCCTGCTTCTCCCTCTGTCTGTTGCTCCCTCTGCTTGTGTTCTCTCTGACAAATAAATAAATAATATCTTAAATCAAATAAATAAAATTTTTTTAAATAACAAAAAAATAAGTTTGATTAACTCAAGCCCCAATATTGTAAAGCATTTTCAAATGTTATGATTTTTATTTTTATTTTTTTAAAGATTTTTATTTATTTATTTGACAGAGAGAGACACACAGTGAGAGAGAGAACACAAGCAGGGGGAGTGGGAGAGGGAGGAGCAGGCCTCCTGCTGAGCAGGGAGCCCGATGCAGGGGCCCCATCCCAGGATCCTAGGATTATGACCTGAGCCGAAGGCAGATGACGCCCAACGACTGAGCCACCCAGGCACCCCTCAAATGTTATGATTTTTAAATGTAAAAAGCCTAATTAATTCCACTACATAAATTTTGGGAATTGGGGCGCCTGGGTGGCTCAGTTGGTTAAGCGACTGCCTTCGGCTCAGGTCATGATCCTGGAGTCCCTGGATCGAGTCGGGCTCCCTGCTCAGCAGGGAGTCTGCTTCTCCCTCTGACCCTCCCCCCTCTCATGTGCTCTCTCTCATTCTCTCTCTCACAAATAAATAAATAAAATCTTTAAAAAAAAAATTGGGGGAATTAGGGTAGCTAAATATGGAAAATAAATGTTAAAACTATGCTTTATCCCAGTTATTTCGAGCAGTTCCATCAATTAGAGCCTTTCCTCCATGGGCTCCATATTCTGAAAACTTAGGAGTTAATTACACTTATTAACAAATTTTATTTATTATTGGGTCAAAATCATAGAATTTTAGAGCTTTATATCTTTTTTTTTTTTGAAGATTTACTTATTTGAGAGAGAGAAAGAGAGCACGTGGCAGGCTGGGAATCCCAAGCAGACTCTGTGCTGAGCTCAGAGCACAGCCCGACGAGGGGCTCTATCCCACAACCCTGAGATCATGACCTGACCCAAAACCAAGAGTCAGATGCCCAGCCAGCTGTGCCACCCAGGTGCCCCAAGGTTTCATATCTTTAAATCATAATTCAACTCCTGCACGTAATTTACAGATAAGTCTAAGGCTTAGAGACGTTAGGGACTTGCCAGAGGTCACACTGTTAGTAGCAGAGCTAGCACTATGTGCAAGGGAAAAGGGAAGAAAACCTCGACAGGACATCACACTGCATGGAGGTGGGAATTGGGAGGCTCAGCCAGTACTTAATGTTTGGCTTCCCTAAAGTTAAAAGTTTTGCTGGAGTGGGCACCTGGGTGGCTCAGTTGGTTAAGTGACTGCCTTCGGCTCAGGTCATGATCCTGGAGTCCCGGGATCGAGTCCCGCATCGGGCTCCCTGCTCGGTGGGGAGCCTGCTTCTCCCTCTGACCCTCCCCCCTCTCATGTGCTCTCTCTCATTCTCTCTCTTTAAAAAAATAAAATAAATAAAATCTTTAAAAAAAAAAAAAGTTTTGCTGGAGTAAGACATAAGCATCAAGCTGTATCTACCACTGAAGGTGGCGGGAATGATCAAAGCATGAAAGGTCTCTGACCCTAGAAAAAAAAAGAATAAAATGGGGGTCTATGTAGGCTTAAAGGTAAACCCAGCATCATGAAATAATATTTGATAAATGCTAAAACTTAGTGAAAGAAAATGCCAATTTAATACTAGCTTAGGATTTATGCCTTTTAAAACATTGCTCTGTAAAGACTCTAGTTCACATATTTGCAAAGCCAAGAAAGAAAATAGGTATATTTATATATTCATATTATTAGTTAAGGAATTATTTGTATATTTTTCTAGAGAACACACAGCTGACTGAAGTCATGTTTCCAGTCCTCAGCTTCAACTTTCAGGACCTGCCTCAGGGCACCTGGCTGGCTTAGTCTGAGGAACATGCGACTCTTTATCTTGGAGTCATGAGTTTGAGCCCCATGTTGAATGTAAGGATTATTTAAATACATAAATACATAAACTTTTTTAAAAAATCCCTACTTCAAAAAATACTGACTCAGGATCATCTTTACTCCTCTTCCTCCATATGTTTTCCATTCTCTCTACCTAATTTCTTCCTCTAATTTCTCCGCCCCTTGCTCTCTCTGTTCTCCTCAAAAATGGGAGTTCTTCCCTTGAATGGCAGTCCCACTGCTATGTCATCACCTTGCTGTCAAACCTACCACTCCAACCTCAGGGATTTTGCCCATTTGCTACTGCCTATCTCCTCTGTTCACATTCCCAATCTCCAGCAGGGACATCCCTGAGGAAGGTCTGTGTGAGTCATCCCTGATGCTGAGTACCGATTGCCCAGAGGCTGCCGCTGTCCTGATCACCATCACCTGCCAATATTCTGCCCTGTCTACATATCTTGACTTAGTCCTACCTCATGTTAGAGAATGATTGCCCCATGAGCCTTCCCCAGCCCCTTGGATGTGTTTGTTCTAATCTTCTCCAGGGATACCTCAGTTCTGAAATACGGGGCTCCTGAGCTAGCACTTAAGGGCAAGCCCTAGCCAGTGAGTTATATTTCCTATCCTAGCTTCCACAGACTCATCTCCAGATGAACTGAACTAGTCATCTTTTCTGCAGTTACTATGCATCTTCTTGATTTCATGCTTAGTTTAATGCGGTTCTCTCCATGTGAAATGCACCCTCTCCTCATCTCCCCCCCCCATATTCCTTCAGCATTCAGCTTAAATATCCTCACTATAGTGAGGATATTATAGTGAGGATATTTAAGTTCTAACTTTAGAAACTTAGAACTGCACATAAGCAAAACAAAAAATATTAATTATCAAAAATTCTACCTCCAGGGGTGCCTGGCTGGCTCAGTTCATAGAACATGTGAATAGTGGAATAAACAAAGTGGAATAAACACTAAACTTGGAGTCAGATAATGTAGACTCAGGGACAGCTCAGCTACTGACTAGCTCTGTCAGCTCACTGGCTAGGGCTTGCCCTTAAGTCTTCCCCAACACTTGCTGGGAGAAACTTGTTTCTCTTTTGAACTCCCATAGCACTTTTTTTTTTTTTTCTATTTTATCTGCCGGAGAGAGAGAGAGAGGGAGAGAGGGAACACAAGCAGGGGGAGTGGCACGCAGAAGGAGAAGCAGGCTTCCCACTGAGCAAGGACCCCGATGCAGGACTCGATCCCAGGACCCTGGGATCATGACCCGAGCCAAAGGCAGACACTTGACCCACTGAGCCACCCAGGTGTCCCTCCCATAGCACTTTTAAAAATCAACTGTTTCCCCTTTCTTATTTCATAGTAACACATATTTATTTTTAGAAACTTAGAACTGCACATAAGCAAAACAAAAAATACTAATTATCAAAAATTCTACCTCCAGGGGGTGCCTGGCTGGCTCAGTTCATAGAACATGCGACTCTTGATCTCAGGGTTGTGAGTTTGAGCCCCATGTTGGGCATAGACTTACTTAAAAAGAAAAAAATCTGGGTGCTTGGCTGGCTCAGTCAGTAGAGCATGCGACCCTTGATTTCAGGATTGTAAGTTCAAGTCCCACGTTGGGTATGGAGATTACTTAAAAATAAAAATCTTTCTGGGGCGCCTGGGTGGCTCAGTCAGTTAAGCGTCTGCTTTCGGCTTAGGTCGTGATCCCAGGGTCCCGGGATCGAGTCCCGCATCGGGCTTCCTGCTCGGTGAGGAGCCTGCTTCTCCCTCCCCCTCTGCCTGCCCCTCCCCCTGCTTCTGCTCTCTCTTTCTCTCTGTCAAATAAATAAAAAATAAATAAATAAAAATCTTTCAAATAGGGGCGCCTGGGTGGTTCAGTTGGTTGGGCGACTGCCTTCCGCTCAGGTCATGATCCTGGAGTCCCGGGATCGAGTCCCGCATCGGGCTTCCTCCTCGGCAGGGAGTCTGCTTCTCCCTCTGACCCTCCTCCCTCTCATGCTCTTTGTCTCTCATTCTCTCTCTCTCAAATAAAAAAAAAAATCTTTCAAATAGAAAAAAATCTACCCCCAAGGATGACCATTATTAGTACTTTGGTGAATAACCATGTCTCCTTCCCATAGCTCTTTATTTAAACATTTCTTATGATACATTTTCCACATTTTATAGAGGTATTTATGTACATATCTTATTTTCTCCAATTAAACTCTCCTTGAGAGATGTGACTATTATATACATCACTTTGCTCAGTCTTAAATATATCAGAAAGTCAAAACATGTTTACTAAAGGAAAAAGAAAATGAAATTCAGAGGTTCACTTTTTTCCCCCTAGGAAACAATACTAATTTGGAGAAATTTTCAGTGTTGGGAAAAAAATTGAAAACTTAAAAGAAGTAAATGCAAAGATAATACCTTTGCAGCAGATTTTATTAATTTTAGAAACTACGTGAAGAACTCATCTAACTCCAGTATAGAATTTCTTTTTTTATACATATTTTTTTATTCTTATGTTAATCCCCATACATTACATCATTAGTAGAATTTATTTCTGTAAACAAGAAATACTATTAAGGCTAAAAGAGCAACTGTCATGTGGACAGTGGAATAAACACTAAACTTGGAGTCAGATAATGTAGACTCAGGGACAGCTCAGCTACTGACTAGCTCTGTGACAATGAATTCATTTAACCTCATGCCTATTTTCCCCATATGTCAAAAGGGTGTGGTACTTCATAAGATTGTTTCAAAAATTAAATAAAAGGATGCAAATAAATGTACTTTGTATAGTATAAAACACCATGTAAATATAAGTTATTACTATTATTCATAAGAAGTAAGTGTGATGAATTACACCATAAGGAAAAAAAAAAGAAAAATTACAAGTGAAGTTAGAATACTTAGAAATGATCAAAGCAATAAGCTATCATGTTAGAAATATGGTGTTAAAAGAAATTGAACTAAGGGCGCCTGGGTGGCTCAGTCGGTTAAGCGTCTGCCTTCGGCTCAGGTCATGATCCCGGAATCCTGGGATCGAGTCCCGCATCCGGCTCCCTGCTCAATGGAAAGTCTGCTTCTCCCTCTGCCCCTCCCCCCACCCCCCCACCTCCCCCCCGCTCATGTGCTTGCTCTCTCTCTCTCTCTCTCTCTCTCTCGTGCGCACGCGCACAAAAATAAATAAATAAAATCTTAAAAAAAAAAAAGAAATTGAACCAAGAACAGAAATAGGTCATAAGAGAGGCGCCTGAGTGGCTCAGTCGGTTAAGCGTCTGCCTTTAGCTCAGGTCATGATCCCGGGGCCCTGGGATCGAGCCCCGCATCAGGCTTTCTGTTGAGCAGAGAGCCTGCTTCTCCCTCTGCCTGCCACTCTGCCTATCTGTGCTCTCTATCTCTCTGTCAAATAAATAAATAAAATCTTTTTTTTAAATTTTTATTTATTCATTTGAGAGAGAATGAGATAGAGAGAGCACGAGAGGGGGGAGGGTCAGAGGGAGAAGCAGGCTCCCCGCCGAGCAGGGAGCCCGATGCGGGACTCGATCCCGGGACTCCAGGATCATGACCTGAGCCGAAGGCAGTCACCCAACCAACTGAGCCACCCAGGCGCCCAATAAATAAAATCTTTAAAAAAAAAAAGAAATAGGTCAGAAGAGGGAGAAATGAAGGACTAAAATTGGGAGAAGCAAGAATCAGAACTGACTTGAGTTGCAAAGTTTCAATGATATCATCAAAAGGAATTATGGGACAAGAAAGAAAGGAGAAGGAAAGGAAGGAGAAGAAATAAAGAAAGAGAAAGGGAGAAAGAAAGGGGAGGGAGGGAGGAAGGAAGAAAGGAAGGAAAGAAGAAGAAGGGAGGGAGGGAGAAAGGAAGGAAGGAAAGAAAGAAAAAGAAAGAAAGAAAGAAAGAAAGAAAGAAAGAAAGAAAGAAAGAAAGAAAGAAAGAAAGAAAGAAAAAAAGAAAGAAAGAAAATCTAATGGCTGAAGGCAGCAGATTCCCCCCTCCCTCCATCCCAGCTTAAAAAAAAAACAACACACCATCAACTCCAGGAGGTGAACCCAAAACAATCCATGTTGGAACAATTGGTCCAGCACAGTGATTTAAAAAATGGACCTTGAGTTGGCTAGATCTAAGGTTCTACATCTGTCCCTTTGTTAAAAAGAGACCTTGGGTAAGTTACCATCTCTAAACCTGTTTTCTCATCTGTAAAGTGAGAATAAGATAGAAACTACCATACGGTTGTGTGAGGATTAAATGAGGCGCAGTGTTTGGTTTTCATTTAAGCCTCAGCAGTGTTATTACCACCACAAGAACTGAGAAAACTTTTTCCATTTGAGGATCATTGGCTCGTAGAAAAACGCAAACCTAGAGAGACATAAATCTTAACAAATCACACATTTTGAGACATGAAACCCATTCTTGTTAATCCATGGGGACATCCTAGAAGGGAAGGGATTTCCCCTAAATCCATCTTTGCAACTTTATGCCTCTTCTAAAGTGATTATGGATCCAGTGGGAACCCTAACCAGTCTAGGGGTTGTATATTCACAAATAAAAATGTAAATATGTGAGTTAACCTTCTTTTGATGTTTAAACAAAAACAAAAAAATCATCCAAGGCAAACAATGATTTTCAAATAATTGGCTATTCAACTAGGTACTAAAGTAATAACTGCTCAAGTCACACTACTAGAAAATGAGAGCAGCAAGAAATAAACAAACATAGTGGTTCTCTTTTAACATGAAGATATATAGAGTAACCCCCTGGATGGATCAATGCAAAATAGGGCTCTAAGGCACACTTCGTCTATCACAGGAACTAGAATTTTTATAACAGCAAAAGTCAGAGCTCTGAAGAGCAAAGAAGGCTTCAGATAAATTGAGAGAGAGACAGGAGGGGAGAGCACAGGGTGTGACAACTTGACCTGCATAAAATGGTGGGAAAACTCATAGAAGCATCAAAAGTCAGAAGAGAACAGAGTTAGAGAAAAAAGGCACTTTCGAGAGGCAGAGCCAAGGCACTTGAATGCTTTAACCCTTTTCGAAGCCAAAAAATTTGCAGCTACACTGTGACTCACAAATTCATAGACTCATGGCATGATACGATGGAGTCACAGTGATCTGATTTTGAATCCCTGTTCTATCTCATTTAGCTGGGTCATCTTAGACAATTACTAATCATCCTGAGCTTCAGTTTCTTCATCTGGATAGTGGGGTTATCAGCTGCCAAACCAAGCTATTGTGAAGATTAAAATAATCCACATAGGGCGCCTGGGTGGCTCAGTTGGTTAAGCGACTGCCTTCGGCTCAGGTCATGATCCTGGAGTCCCGGGATCGAGTCCCGCATCGGACTCCCTGCTCAGCAGGGGGTCTGCTTCTCCCTCTGACCCTCCCCCCTCTCATGTGCTCTCTCTCTAATAAATAAATAAAATCTTAAAAAAATAAAAAATAAAAAATAAATAAAATAATCCACATAAAGAACCTAGCAATGGGACTAGCAGTCCCTTAAACATTGATTCTCTTCCCCCTGAAAGATGTAAACCATCTAAGGAAACACTGTTGTATCTTCTATAATACTTAAACCAGTGTCTTGCATGTAGTAGGGGCTCAATACACAGAAATGAGATTGAATCACATCTGCATTAGAGGAAATCTTGGAAAGGATCTAAACTAATTTCCTGCTCCATGCAACAATGCCCTAAGCAACCAATGGCCTGTCCAATGTCTGAATACTCCCAGTGAGTTTGCTGATGCCAAAAGGACCGATTCCAGTACTGGGTATTTCTGACAGAAAAGTGTTCCCCATACTGAGTCTAAGTGTTTCCCTGAAACATCATCCATTTGTTTTAATTCTGTACTCTGGAGCAACACAGAATGAACTTTTCCTCACATTCACATGACAGCTCTTCAACTATTTGAAGATAGCATTGGTATTTTCCTTTAAGTTGCTCCAAGCTAACTGTCTTCAGTAAGATGACTCTCGGATAGCTATCAGCACTACCATTTTGGTTTGCATACGTCCCTCCAGTGGAATGTGGCACCCATAACTGAACATTATTTGAATCGAGGATCTAACTCTATGGAAATGCCCAGATCAGGCTACCACTGGCAGGTTATAGAAATCAGGGCCAATTGGGATACTCGCTAAGACTGAGGTGATTTGGTACTTGATTGAGAAGAAACCCCCTTCCAGATGAACCTGGCCTTGTAACCATTCTTTAAATTACTAAAGCTATTCAATAAATTACGATAAAAATTACCTCTTATAGGACGAACCATGAGAGATGATGGACTCTGAAAAACAAACAGGGTTCTAGAGGGGAGGGGGGTGGGAGGATGGGTTAGCCTGGTGGTGGGTATTGAGGAGGGCACATTCTGCATGGAGCACTGGGTGTTGTGCACAAACAATGAATCATGGAACACTTCATCTAAAACTAATGATGTAATGTAGGGGGATTAACATAAGAATAAAAAATAAAAAATAAAAAAAATTACCTCTTATATATACAAACTTAAACAAAGGAGAGAAATGGTAATTCACAGGAATATAAGAAGAATGTATGAAGAAATGTTCAAATTCACTTGTAATCAGAGAAGTTCAAACAACAAGATAGTATTTTCTGCCAATCAGAATGACAAAAATTAAAAAGATGGATAATGCCAAGTGTTGGTGAGGATATGGAGGGACAAGAACTCTTATGCATAGCTGGTGGGAGTGCAGTCTGGTCCAGCCATTCTGGAAGGCAATGAGGCAATATATAATAAATGATGTACATTCTGGAAGGCAATGAGGCAATATATAATAAATGATACCAATAATACCACTCCTGGGTGTGTCCATGAGAAATCCTCCCATAGGTTCATCATGGCTTTGTTTGTGGCTGCTAGGTGGAATCAATCTAAGCATCTGTTACTAGAGGAATGAGTGAATAAAATGTGGAGGATGCATATTGAGTTAGTCCAGATCACAAAGGGTCAGCCTGGGGATGAAAATTGGCCAATATTGGGTGCCTGGGTAACTCAGTTGGCTAAACGTCTGCCTTCAGCTCAGGTCATGATCCCAGGGTCCTGGAATTGAGTCCTATGTCGTTGGGCTCCCTGGTCAGCGGGAGGCCTGCTTCTCCCTCTCCCTCTGCCCCTCCCCCAGCTTGTGCTCTCTCTTGCTCACTCTCTCTCTCAAATAAATAAATAATTTTTTTAAAAAAATTGGCTAATATTGGGGTGCCTGAGTGGCTTAGTCAGTTAAGCATCTGACTCTTTTTTTTTTTTTAAAGATTTTATTCATTTATTTGTGAGAGAGAATGAGAGACAGAGAGCACGCGAGGGAGGAGGGTCAGAGGGGGAAGCAGACTCCCCGCTGAGCAGGGAGCCCAATGCGGGACTCGATCCCGGGACTCCAGGATCATGACCTGAGCCGAAGGCAGTCGCTTAACCGACTGAGCCACCCAGGCGCCCTAAGCATCTGACTCTTGATTTTGACTCAGGTGATGATCTCAGTGTTGTGGGATCGGGTCCCCCGTTGGGCTCCGTGCTCAGCACAGATCTGCTTGTACCTCTCCCTCTGCTTCTCTCCGTGCTCACTTGCTTATGCACGCTCTCTTTCAAATAAATAAATAAAATCTTACAAAAAAGAAAAGAAAATTGGCTAACATGACAACTCAGACCCAAGGCTACATTGTTATCACTTTAGTTTGCTAATACACTGGCAACCAAGTAAAGCAAAGAACAAGGCCATACACATGCCCAAATTCTCATGATCAGTGCAGGCCATGTAGAGGGAAAAAGATGGGTCTAATGAGTTCAGAGTCGGGACTAAGTTTTTATAGGATTAGGTTTGATGAGAGGCTGGGTCAGCATTCAAGGGCCTATCATCTACCATGTAAGAAAATTCTTCCTTTTGTACTATTGGGCCAATAGCAGGCCTGAGCATGGCCTACCCCACACGCTATAAAATACTGTGTAGCAATATTAAGCTAGTAACAAGCTGCATGTTCAGCAACTGGAACAAAGGAAACAAAATGATATACAGTACAGTGCCATTCCTGTAAATTAAAAACATACAAAACGATATTGCATGAGGTTTCACATATATTTAATAATGTACATCAAACATATTACAGAGGGAACCTGTGGAAAGGGAGAGCAATGAGAGGGGACGAAGGGAAAAATATGAAATAAAATAAAATGAGAAGGACCTTGCACAGAATAAAAATGTCAGTCGTCAGTGTGCAGATAAGTGAGGAAGGTGGTTAACTCAGTACTCAGCCTCCCAGATCTAAATTTTTATTTTTATTTTTATTTTTACTTATTTATTTTTAGAGAGGGGTGAGCAGAAGAAGAGGGAAATAGAGAACCAGATCTAAATTTTTAAACAAAACAGAAATGAGGAGGGGATTCAATTGTACCCGGAGATAGGGCTGCCTGGGTGGCTCTGCGGGTTAAGCATCTGCCTTCGGCTCAGGTCATGATACCAGGGTCCTGGGATCGAGCCCCTCATAGGGCTCCCTGCTCAGCAGGGAACCTGGTCCGCCTTCTGACCCTCCTCCCCCTGCTTGTGCTCACATGCTTGCACATGCTCTCTCTCTCAAATAAATAAGTAAAATCTTAAAAAAAAAAAAAAAAGATTTTATTTATTTATTTGAGAGAGAGAGAATGAGAGAGAGAAAGAGAAAGAGAGCACATGAGAGGGGGGAGGGAAGAGGGAGAAGCAGACTCCCTGCTAAGCAGGGAGCCCGATGCGGGACTCGATCTTGAGACTCCAGGATCATGACCTGAGCCGAAGGCAGGCGCCTAACCAACTGAACCACCCAGGCGCCCCAATAAATAAAATCTTTAAAAAAAAAATTGTACCTGGAGGGCGCCTGGGTGGCTCAGTCGTTAAGCGTCTGCCTTTGGCTCAGGTCATGATCCTGGGGTCCTGGGATCGAGCCCCACATCGGGCTTCCTGCTCCGCGGGAAGCCTGCTTCTCCCTCTCCCACTCCCCCGGCTTGTGTTCCCTCTCTCGCTATCTCTCTCTCTGTCAAATAAATAAATTTTTAAAAATCTTTAAAAAAAATTTTTTTTTTAATTGTACCTGGAGATAGAGGAAATCAATACTGATACTCCTCGTACATATGAGTGATAGCAAAGTGAGAAAAAAAAAAAAAAACCTAAATACTTGGTTTGGCTTGAACAAAAGAATAGATTCTGGCTGTTTTTTATACCTAATTACCTCATAACATAACAATAGTTATGCAAATTTTAAAATTTGTGACAGATTTATTTGATCACGTCGATTGATTACAGAAGCTCAGACTTCATGGAATTGTCCATTCATGAAGCTGGGAGCTCAGCTCTCAGCTGTCACCTGTCAGCCCTTACCCAGTTCTGCTTCCAGCGCTTTGGACTAAGCACCCAGTTATTTGCAGGCTGTCCCACCTCTTTCCTGGAGCCCGAGAGAGGGTGGAAGCACGGGGTATCAAAAGCCTCCACACTACATACCAGTTGAGTTGGACACTGCCAAGAGAGTATCTGAGGACAGCCATCTCGACTGTCCAGACTATTCCGGGAGGAAACCAGGCCTTTGCCACATAACGTGTACATCCAGCATGCCACTACCTTTTGCCCTGCTCGGGGCAGCCACGTGGAAATCCTACAGGGATTTCTCTGCCTCGTTCCCTCCGCTGCCAGTCCCCCAGCGCTCACTCATATTCCCACTCCCTTCCTGGTGGAACAGACACTTGTCAGGTCTTTGGCTGCCCGCCATTGAACCCCCTTCCTTTGACAAGCCAACCCCCCACCGCAAGCTGCCAGGATGCAGAGCCCTCCTCCCACTGTGTTTCCCTTCCCCAGCACCCACCCCCACAAACACACATCTAGGCCGTGGGAACATGAGCTGGGCTCTACCGGCCCGAAGTACCAGCCTAAAGCTTTGGTGCAGGGGCGGATGACACAAAGCAACAGGCACAGGGGGGCAAGTCCTGGGGAGGTAGTGGGGTGCAGCAACGGGACCTGGTTCCCAGGGCACGTGCGAGCCCCAGAGCCGGATAGCACCCCAGGCCCAGGGCGGCCCACCCTAGCACTGCAGGCTGCGTCCCTTCGGTGTGCACGGGGCAGTGAGGGCTCACGCACCCTCTGCAAGTGCAGCCTGCTTGTGCCCCAACTCCTCAGTCTGGTTCTCCAAACTCAGTCATTCTGACAGCTTCCCAGTAACCTTTCAACAACCTTATTTTCTGCTTCTGTTTGCCAAAATCAGTTGGTGTTGCAACCAAGATCCCTGATATTTTCTGCTTCTATTTGCCAAAATCAGTTGGTGTTGCAACCAAGATGCCTGACTATCACACTTACTTCTGGTAGAACTCCCACAGTGACTCCACTTTTGCCCGACGTTCCCGCCACGTTTACTTTACTTTTCTCATTTTCTGCTGACCTTGCTGCGTGGACCTGCCACACCCCTGCTCACACTTGGCCTCTGTCTGCCAGTCTTTCTCATAAGGCTGTTGTACCTTTGATCTCTCTTTCCTATGACTCCGTGGCCTCCCTCTAGCCTCCGCCCTAGGACTCAGGCACCCTGTGCTCCCAGCCCATTCTGAGGCCTGGACAGCTGGGTGGTCATCCTAACCCTGTTGCAATGTCAGCAGCAGACCTAGTGCTGAGAGGGGAGAGAGTCCTTAGATGCTACAAGGAGGGGCCTTTAGGAGGAAAGAGGGGCACATGCAGAGAGATGGGAGGGTAGCAAGACTTTTCCTATTTTTATTATTTTATTTAATAATACAAGTTGTCATTTACCCGGTTCTTGCACCATGCTGGCCTTTTATATGCATGACCTCACATTAATACTTTAAGGTAGGGATGATTATAATCCCCATTTTCAGATGAGGAAACAAGAGTTTGAAGAAGTTGGGGTGCCTGGCTGGCTCCGTCGGTGGAGTGTGCAACTCCTGGTCTTGGGGTTTTAAGCTCAAGACCCATGTTGGGTGTAGAGCTTACTTTAAAAAAAAAAAAAGTTTGAAGAAGTTAAGAGGGATGGAATAGATGATGCCTGGGATCTCCTTCAAAATAATTGGAAGGAGGGGAGACAAAACAAGGAGTGATGAAACAAGATAGGCCAGGGTTGGTAATTGTTCAAGCTGGATAATAGATATTTGGAAATTTATCATACTATTATGTCTAATTTCTCTATATTCGAAATTTTAATATGTGTTGTTTTAAGTTAAGAAACTTGATTAAAGTGATAAAAATAATAAATGATAAAGTTGGGTTTTGATTCCAGAACCTCCAGACTTCAAAACCTGCTCTCTTAACCTCTTACACTGGATTCTTGACAAGGTACCTAAAAAAGATCTAAGAGGAAAATCTTGGTGATTTTCAGAGGATTCAAAGGGGATTCAGTGGCCTCTTGGCTAATTTCTGCTCCTGTTTTCCAGGTAAATTTTGGCAAGGATCAACAGAGTATGGCCAGATATTAATTCCCCATGCCTAGAGCTTATTATAAAGATGTCCTCGTTTTCTCTGCCTGTTTCTGAGGAGATGCAGAAGCAGCCCATGCGTCTTTGGCAGCCAAAGTTTTCTAAAAACACCCAGGCAACAGCTGTCCTTGGACTGTCACCTGACTTGCCAGGCCCTGACTCAGCGCCACTCCCCCGGCCCAGCCCCCACTGCTGAGCCAGATCTGACTTGTCGTTTCCTGGCTGAGCTGAACCGGTTGGGCCAGCCCTGCCCTGCCCTGTCCCAGCATCCTCCTCAGTGGGTGGTTTCTTGCTCCCTTACTCTCACTTGGGGTTCCCACCTTTGCACCTCTCTTGTCATCCAGAGCAGCAAACTCATGCCTGGAACTTGAACTCCGAAGGGAGCCAAAAGACAACCTCCCAGATGTTGGAGACATGGACAGGGTCCTGGAATCTGTCCTTGGACAGAAAAAATGGACTGGGTACCAGCATCTCTTACTATCTGCAAAGGAAGTCTTCCTTCTCTGGGTGACTCCAGCATTAGCTTTAGGAGAAAAGCAGAAATAAAAATACAAAGACACTGCACCTCTCCCGTAGAGGAGGATTCCACCCCTAGGCTCAAGCCCAGAAGAGACTGGGTCTGGGGAAATATGGAGACCATATTTTTGGTCTGTGGTTTTTTTTTTTTTTTAAGATTTTTATTTATTTATTTGACAGAGAGAGAGAGAGAGCAAGAGAGGGAACACAAGCAGGGGGAGTGGGAGAGGGAGAAGCAGGCTTCCCGCCGAGCAGGGGGCCTGATGCGGGGCTTGATCCTAGGACCCTGGAATCATGACCTGCACCTAAGGCAGACGCTTAACGACTAAGCCACCCAGGTGCCCCTTAAATTAAGAGTTTTGATGGATTTGCCCATGTCAATTAATGTTGGTTCCAGGTACCTATCTTTTTTTTTTCCAAACACCCAAAGGTCATTTATTTTAAATAACCCAATTTTGAAATGTATAGCATCAACAATAACTCACTATAATTTGTCCCCTACCATAAAGCTGGGCCAATCACACTCCATGGCCACACACATGACCCAGGCCATGACAGTCAAAATCTAATCCGGAATTTTAGTTGGAAAGGCAAAACTTGCTACCTTGGAAAGTTGTAATCCTGTAGACATTGGTAGCCATTTGCCACCACTTGGGGAGAGTCTGCCTGAGAATGAAACCAACATGGGATAGCAGAGCTGAGAGATGGAAAGAAAGGGGTTCTTGGATGACATCATTTGAGCCTCTAGACTTAGCTTTGCCTGAAGCTAACCAACCCCTGTAATTTTTGGCTATGTGAGCCAATACCCTGTATTCTTTTTATAAACCGGTTTAAGCTGGATTTCTATTGCTTGCAAAAGAAGTCCTGACTAATACACTATGAGTGTTGTTGGTTGAGCAATAGAATATATCATCTAAAATGTTGTGTTTTAAAGTTTCATCTTTGTTTTTTGTTTTTTGAAGTAGGCTCCACGCCCGGCATGGAGCCCAACACAGGGCTTGAACTCACAACCCTGAGATCAAGACCTGAGCTGAGATCAAGAGTTGGATGCTCTGGGGTGCCTGGATGGCTCAGTGGTTAAGCGTCTGCCTTCGGCTCCAGTCATGATCCCAGGGTCCTGGGATCGAGTATCCCATGTTGGGCTCCCTGCTTGCCAGGAGGCCTGCTTCTCCCTCTCCCACTGCCCCTGCTTGTGTTCCCTCTCTCGCTGGCTCTCTCTGTCAAATAAGTAAATAAAATCTTAAAAAAAAAAAAAAGAGTCAGATGCTCCACCGACTGAGCTACTCAGGCGCCCCTAAAATGTTGTGTTTTATGTAAAATTTTTGTATAATCATATTGTGTATGCAACATTATTTTTATAACAACTTTATTGAGATATAATTCACATACCGTAACATCCTCCTATTAAAGTATATAATCCAATGATTTTTATTTTATTTTTTTAAAGATTTTATTTATTTGACAGAGAGAGATAGCGAGAGCAGGAACACAAGCAGGGGGAGTGGGAGAGGGAGAAGCAGGCTTCCTGCCGAGCAGGGAGCCCGATGCAGGACTGGATCCCGGGACCCCAGGAACATGACCTGAGCTGAAGGCAGACGCCCAACGACTGAGCCACCCAGGCGCCCTTATTTATTTTTTTTAAAGATTTTATTTATTTATTTATTTGAGACAGAGAGAATGAGAGAGAGCACATGAGAGCGGGGAGGGTCAGAGGGAGAAGCAGACTCCCCGCCGAGCAGGGAGCCCGATGCGGGACTCGATCCAGGGACTCCAGGATCATGACCCGAGCCGAAGGCAGTCGCCCAACCAACTGAGCCACCCAGGCGCCCCTAATCCAATGATTTTTAGTGTAGTAACAGAGTTGTGCAACTACTACAATTATATTTTAGAACATTTTCATCACCCCCAAAAGAAACTGTATCCATTAGCAGTGACTCCCAACACCCACCTCCCGACGTTCCTTTAACCCCTACCAACCACTAACGTAATTTCTGTCTCTATGAACTTGCCTGTTCTGGACATTTAATATAAATGAGATCATACAGTATGTGACCTTTTGTGATTGACCTCTTTCACTTAGCGTAATGTTTTCAAGCATCATGCATGTTGTAACATGAATCAGTGCTTTATTCCTTTTATGGATAAATAACATTATATGCTATGGATATATCACGTTTTCTTCATACATTCATCATGGATGTACATTTGTGTTGTTTCTAACTTTTGGGTTATTATGAATTATGCTGCTATGAACATTTATGTACAAGTTTTTGTGTGGATGTATGTTTCAGTTCTCTTGGGTACATACCCAGGAATGGAATTGCTGAGCCATATGGTAACTTCATGTTTAACTTTTTGAGGAATTGCCAAACTATTTTTTCAGAGTAGCTGAATGAGCCATATTTAATTCCTACTAGCAATGTCTTAGGCTTCTAATTTCTCTACATCCTCAAGAATACATGCTATTGTCTGTTTTTTGTTTTTTTTTTTTATTTTAGTTATCCCAATAGGAGGTGAAATGGTATCTCATTGTAGTTTTGATTTGCATTTCCCTAATGATTAATGATGTTGAGCATCTTTTCATGTGCTTATTGGCCATTCCTATAGCTTCTCTGGAAAAATGTATATTCAAATCCTTTGCCCAGTTTTGAATTGGGTTGTCTTTTTATTTTTTTTATTTTTTTTAAGATTTTATTTATTTATTTGACAGACACATAGCCAAGCAGGGGGAGTGGGAGAAGGAGAAGCAGGCTTCCCACTGAGCAGGGAGCCCGATGTGGGGCTCAATCCCAGGACCCTGGGACCATGACCTGAGCCGAAGGCAGACACTTAATGACTGAGCCACCCAGGCACCCCTATTTTTTTTTTTTAAGGTAAGCTCTACACCTAACATGGGGCTTGAACTCAGGACCTTGAGATCAAGAGTCACATGCTGAACCCACTGGGCCCTCCAGGCACCCCTGGGTTGTCTTTTTAATTTGTACAAGTTACTTTTAAGTTCTGGATACAAGTCCCTTTTCAGATATATGATCTGCAAATATTTTCTCCCATTCTGTGTGTTTTCTTTTCACTTTCTTGATGGTGTCTCCTAAAGCCCAACAGTTTAAAATTTTGACAGTCTAATTTATCTTTTGTTTTTTCTCTCACTCCTGCTTTTGGTATCATATCTTTCTTCTTCTTCTTCTTTTTTTTTTTTAAATAACCTCTACACCCAACGTGGGGCTTGAACTTACCACCCCAAGATCAAGAGTCACACACTACCGACTGAGCCTTCCAGGCACCCCGATGTCTTAAAAACCATTGCCTAATACAAGGTCAAGAAGATTTACTCATGGGGTCCCTGGGTGGCTCAGTGGGTTAGGTGTCTGCCTTCAGCTCGGGTCGTGGTCCCTGGGTCCAGGGGTCAAGCCCTGAGATCAAGCCCCTTGTCCATGTCTAGCTTCCTGCTTGACAGGGAGCCTGCTTCTCCCTCTCCCTCTGCTGGTGCTCTCTCTCTCTCCCTCCCTCTCCCTCGCTCTCCCTCGCTCAAATCAAAAAAACAAAATCTTTTTTTTTTTTTAAACAAAATCTTTAAAAAAAAAAAAAGATTTACTCATACATTGCCTTTTAAGAATTTTATAGTTGTAGCTCCTACATTTAGGCCTATGATCCATCTTGAGCTTTTTTTTTTTTCTTAATATGGTATGAGGTAGGGGTCCAAATTCATTTTTTTTGCATGTGGACATCCTGTTTTTTCAGCACCATTTGTTGTATTTTTCCCCCACTGATACAACATTATTTTTTTTTAAAGATTTTATTTATTTGAGACAGAATGAGATAGAGAGCATGAGGGGGGGAGGGTCAGAGGGCGAAGCAGACCCCCCGCTGAGCAGGGAGCCTGATGCGGGACTCGATCTCAGGACTCCAGGATCATGACCTGAGCCGAAGGCAGTCGCTTAACCAACTGAGCCACCCAGGCGCCCACAACATTATTTTTGTAAGCATGTTTTACTCAGAAAAATATTAATGTGAATTTACCTTCTCTGAACATACCCTAGTTGCATCTGTCAGTAATGTTGCATAGGAGGGACCGGGAAAAGGGTGATTTCTGTGGGCAATTAAACATTTGGTCACAGAATATGATGAGTATGTGTACAATGATGCCCAAAGTTTGGTGTACCTCACTATCATCTAGGGAAATTTTTTTTAATGGGAATCCCCAATGCGCACCCTAACCTACTGCATCAGAATTTCCTGGAAGCAGGGTGGAGAAATAGGCAAAATAGGTGAAGGGGATTAAGAGGTACATACTTCTTGGGGCACCTGGCTCACTCAGTCAGAGAGCATGAAATTCTTGATCTTGGGGTCGTGAGTTCAAGCCCCCCATTGGGTGTAAAGCTTATATTAAAAAAAAAAAGGAAAGAAAGAAAAAGGAGAGAGAGAGAGATACGCACTTCCAGTTATAAAATAAATAAGTCATGGGGATGAAAAGTATAGGATGGGGAATATAGTCAATAATATTGTAATAACTGCGTGGTGACAGGTGCTAAGTACACTTATCATGGTAAGCACATTATAATGTATGTAATTGTCAAATCACTGTGTTGCACACCTGAAAGTACACATTATATGTCAACTCTACTGTAATCAACTTCCTTTAATTTTTAAAAAGAAGTTTAAAAAGTCAGTTAATAAAACCTGAAAAGATTGTAGTTCAGAAATAAATAAATAAATAAATAAATAAATAAAAAAGAATTTCCTGGCAACAGTCTATTCCATATATTGAATCATAAAATACTAGGGCTGGAAGACTCCATAAGACTACATAATTCACCTCTTCATTTTTAAATTGATGATATAACTGGAAGATGATTGGCTTTGCCCTCACTCCTTGTACACATCATCCACATCAAAGCCAGACTAAGCACTCTGTTTGCATCCCCCTAATACATTCCAGTTCCAAAGTATTTAGGACTAATGAGATTTTACTGAAGACTTCATGGGAAGATGGAGAGCAGGATTACACTGCATACCACAAAGCAAAACTTAATTAGATCTCTCCATTTGACCAGCTAGACCTGTTCTTCCTTCAGAAGGTTTCTCCAGGGGCACCTGGGGTGGCTCAGTTGGTTAAGCAACTGCCTTCAGCTTGGGTCATGATCCCAGGGTCCTGGGATTGAGCCCCACATTGGGCTCCTGCTCGGCAGGGAGCCTGCTTCTCCCTCTCACACTCCCCCTGCTTGTGTTCCTGCTCTCGCTGTGTCTCTCTCTGTCAAATAAATAAATAAAATCTTTAAAAAAAAAAAGTTTTCTCCTTTGCCAGGTCTTTTCTCTCCATCTGTCCTACTCCATAGCTTCTGAAATTCCCTCTTTTTCCCCAAACCATTTAGCCTGCTGTGGTATCAAGTTCTTTTAAGTGTGTTTGTTTGTTTGTTTTTAATAATCTGTACACCCAACATGGGGCTCAAACTCACAACCCTGAGATCAAGAGTCACATGCTCTTCAGGACGGAGCCAGCCAGGCAGCCCTGATTTCTTTTTTTCTTTTTTTTTTTTTTTAAGATTTTATTTATTTATTCATGAGAGACAGAGAGAAAGAGAGAGGCAGAGGCAGAGGGAGAAGCAGGGTCCCTGCGGAGCAGGGAGCCCGATGCGGGACTCGATCCCAGGACGCTGAGATCATGACCTGAGCCGAAGGCAGACGCTTAACCGACTGAGCCACCCAGGCATCCCCAGGCAGCCCTGATTTCAAGTTTATATACCACACTCAACAAAGTAAAAGCACACTAGTTGCCTAAAAAGCAACCAACTGTCTTTTTTTTTTTAACTTTTTTTTTAATTTTATTTATTTATTCATGACAGACAGAGAGAGAGAGAGAGAGAGAGGCAGAGGGAGAAGCAGGCTCCCCGCAGAGCAGGGAGCCCCAACCAACTGTCTTTCCTCAAGCATGGTCCTTGGAAAGTGGGAAGGTGTCTCAGGTCATTCTAAGGTCATAGAACCATATCAAGATTTCCTGCTTATTAAGAACAAGATGCTGGGCTAAGTATCAGACAAAATGGCTTACTTAATGTCATTGTAGCTCACTAGTGGCAAATTGGGTATGGAATGTTCATTATAGGGGTTGAAGCACAACCTCTGAACCCTCCCATATTCATTGTCTTCAGTTTCTTTTGCTTAATAGCCTGTGGGACACATGGAAAAGGTGTTATTACTTCATTTTCTAAAGAGAGAGAAATTGAGGTAGAGTGACAATGAGTGACTTTGCAACTCAGATAGTAGAAGGTCTCAGTCTGAGGTCTAGGATTGTTGATCTTTAGCAGGATATATGAATTGCAGCTGAAATCTCACTGGGAAGCCACAGTGGGAAATGTAACCAGTAAGGGACACTGTGTAATCCTGGGCACAGTAATGTGAGGGAAAGTCTAAAAAAACCAGAGCATTAGGGCTGATAAGGCACACTGACAAAGAGGAATGGGGGGAGACTGTCAGTGTTTCTCCCACAGTGACAGGAAAGAGAGGGCAGCGTTGGGCAAGGCAGGATCCTGTTTGGCAAGGAACATCTGTCCTCATGTAGGAAAGCATGACTCATCAGGGTGCCCCAGCTCAGTGACACAGTCTCTTAAGATCTTCCAAGTCTCCGTAGTCCAACTCTGTATTTACCAAGCAACTCTCAGCTCTACTTTTGGCTTCTGCAGCACGCCTTCCCACAGAGTAAAGAATGTGCTGACTGGGGTTTCTTCAGGGCCTATTGTCAATTATGTTTTACAGGATGAATGAATAATGCTGCATCTGGGCTCTCTCTCATGGGTCTGGTGGAGAGTGAGTTTATTCATTCCACATTAATTCAACAAATATTTATTGAGTGCCATCCACGTGATGGGGGCATTGGTCTGTGCCCTTGTGATACAAGATAAGGACCTATCCTCACCAAGTGCACCGGCTAATGAGGAGGGACACGTAACAAAACAAACAAATCAATAGGTAATTTCAGACTGTGATACTCCACACCTACGGTTATTGAATTCCTTCCAACAGGCTCTGCTGTACCCCAGGTTCTGCAACCCTCCCCCCCCCATCTTCCCCAGAATGACTTAAGAAGTTTTAGCCCAATCTCAGAGGACTCAGCATGAAATTTCCCCTCTAGTCTGGCCTGGACCCTGAGAAACTGTTTCAGTAACTACACTTAAGACCCACGGTGTTCTTCACCACCACAGCTCTAGCCAGCTGGGCCTCCGTCTTGTTTCCTACCCATGACTTGATAACCTCATCCAACAGACACTTCTAAGCTCTTACTGAACACCAAGCATTGTGCTTGGGGCTGGAGATACAGGAATGAATAAGACATGGTTCCCGCCTTCTAGTCCACAGTCCAAGGAAAGAAATACACAGTAATGTATAATGTAATGGTTCCTGCTTCTCCTCTGGAAATGCAGGGTAACTATGTGGACAGAAGAGGGATCCCCGGGCGCCTGGGTGGCTCAGTTGGTTAAGCGACGGCCTTCAGCTCAGGTCATGATCCTGGAGTCCCGGGATCGAGTCCCGCATCGGGCTCCCTGCTCGGCGGGGAGTCTGCTTCTCCCTCTGACCCTCTCCCCTCTCATGTGCGCTCTCTCTCTCTCATTCTCTCTGTCTCAAATAAATAAATAAAATCTTAAAAAAAAAAAAAAAAAAAAAAGAAGAGGGATCCCGGAGTCACACTGGAGAGCGGTGTGGCCAGGGAAACTTTCCCTGAGGAGAGGATCTTTAAATTGAGGTTTTGGGGGGTTTTTTCCTAAGTAACTTCTGTTTTCTTTAAAAAAATAACAAATGTTGAAACTTCAGAAAATACAGAAAACAAAGGGCATTTAAAGCCACCCATAGGGGCACCTGGGTGGCTCAGTCGTTGGGCGTCTGCCTTCGGCTCAGGTCATGATCCCAGGGTCCTGGGATCGAGCCCCACATTGGGCTCCCTACTCGGCGGGAAGCCTGCTTCTCCCTCTCCCACTCCCCCTACTTGTGTTCCCTCTCTCGCTGTGTCTTTCTGTGTCAAATAAAATCTTTTAAAAAAATAATAAAGTCACCCATAACCACCATTGATAACACTTTGGTGGCATGGACCTAAGGGTCTCTTCACTATTTGAGCCTCGTTTTCTGTTTTGTTTTGTTTTCAAAGATGCATTTATTTATTTTTAGAGAGAGAGAGAGAGTGCCTGCATGGGGAAGAGGGACAGAGGGAGAGCGAGAGAGAGAGAATCTTGAGCAGACTCCCTACTGAGCAGATTCCGTACTGAGTGTGGAGCCTGATATGGGGCTCAATCTCACAACCCTGAGATCATGACCTGAGCCAAAATCAAGAGTCAGATGCTCAAGTCACTGAACCACCCAGTCGGCCCATATTTGAGTTTAGTTTGGAAGTGCAAAACTTTGAAGGCAGGGAGGAGAAAGTATATAGTAAAGGCAATTGTCTAAGAACCAGATGTAATAGATAAAAGACAAGAAATATATATATTTGCTTTGTTCACTGAAATATTGTTGGCACCTAGCCAGTACAGGGCAGATAGTATTTGCTCAACATATATTGATTAGTTTAAAAAAAAAAAAAAGGAACAAGATATAATGGAAAGATGAGCCTTTGAATATTAAAGCATAAGAATGTAATTCCTTTGGGATGCCTGGGTGGCTCCGTCTGTTAAGCATCTGCCTTTGGCTCAGGTCATGATCCCGGGGTCCTGGGATCAAGTCCCATACATCAGGCTCCTTGTCAGCAGGGAGTCTGCTTTTCTCTCTGCCTGCCGCTCCCCCTGCTTGTGCTCGCTCTCTCATTCTCTCTCTGACAAATAAATAAATAAATAAATTCTTGGGTGCCTGGGTGGCTCAGTTGGTTAAGCGACTGCCTTCAGCTCAGGTCATGATCCTGGAGTCCCTGGATAGAGTCCCGCATCAGGCTCCCTGCTTGCAGGGAGCCTGCTTCTCCCTCTGACCCTCCCCCCTCTCATGTGCTCTCTCTCTCTCTCATTCTCTCTGTCTCAAATAAATAAATAAAATCTTTAAAATAAATAAATAAATTCTTTTAAAAAAAAGAATGTAATTGCTTCTCTGAGGCCCAACATCCCCAAAATTTAAAAGAGAGGGTCCTGGGGCACCTCACTGGCTCAGTCGGTAGAGCATGTGACTCTTTTTTTTTTAATTTTTAAAATTTTTTATTGTGATGTTAATCCCCATACATTACATCATTGGTTTTAGATATAGTGTTCCATGATTCATTGTTTGTGCATAACAGCCAGTGCTCCGTGCAGAACGTGCCCTCCTCAATACCCATCACCAGGCTAACCCATTCTCCCACCCCCTTCCCCTCTAGAACCCTCAGTTTGTTTCTCAGAGTCCATCGTCTCTCATGGTTTGTCTACCCCTCCGATTTCCCCCCCTTCATTCTTCCCCTCCCGCTATCTTTTTTTTTTTTCTCCTTAACATATATTGCATTATTTGTTTCAGAGGTACAGATCTGAGATTCAACAGTCTTGCACAATTCACAGAGCTTACCAGAGCACATAACCTCCCCAGTGTCTATCACCCAGCCACCCCATCCCTCCCACCCCCCACCACTCCAGCAACCCTCAGTTTGTTTCCTGAGATTAAGAATTCCATATCAGTGAGGTCATATGATACATGTCTTTCTCTGTTTGACTTATTTTGCTCAGCATAATACCCTCCAGTTCCATCCACGTCATTGCAAATGGCAAGATCTCATTCCTTTTGATGGCTACATAATATTCCACTGTATATATATATACCACATCTTCTTTATCCATTCATCTATCGATGGACATCTTGGCTCTTTCCACAGTTTGGCTATTGTGGACATTGCTGCTATAAACATCAGGGTGCACGTACCCTTTCGGATCCCTACTTTTGGATCTTTGGGGTAAATACCTAGTAGTGCAATTGCTGGGTCATATGGTAGCTCTATTTTCAACTGTTTGAGGAACCCCCATACTGTTTTCCAGAGTGGCTGCACCAGCTTGCATTCCCACCAACAGTGTAGGAGGGTTCCCCTTTCTCCGCATCCCTGCCAACATCTGTCATTTCCTGACTTGTTAATTTTAGCCATTCTAACTGGTGTGAGGTGGTATCTCACTGAGGTTTTGATTTGGATTTCCCTGATGCCGAGCAATATTGAGCACTTTTTCATGTGTCTGTGGGCCATTTGGATGTCTTCTTTGGAAAAATGTCTGTTGAGCATGTGACTCTTGATCTTGGGGTTGTAAGTTCCAGCTACACGTCGGGTGTAGAGATTACTTAAAAATAAAAAAATTAGGGGTGCCTGGGTGGCTTAGTCAGTTAAGTGTCTGACTCTTGATTTTGGCTCAGGTCATGATCTCAGGGTTGTGAGATCGAGCCCCACATTAGACTCCATGCCCAGCGTGGAGCCTGCTTAAGATTCTTTTTCTGTCTCGGGGCGCCTGGGTGGCTTAGTCAGTTAAGTGTCTGACTCTTGATTTTGGCTCAGGTCATGATCTCAGGGTTGTGAGATCGAGCCCCACATTAGACTCCATGCCCAGCGTGGAGCCTGCTTAAGATTCTTTTTCTGTCTCGGGGCGCCTGGGTGGCTCAGTCGTTAAGTGTCTGCCTTCTGCTCAGGTCATGATCCCAGGGTCCTGGGATCGAGCCCTGCATCGGGCTCCCTGCTCTACGGGAAGCCTGCTTCTCCCTCTCCCACTCCCCCTGCTTGTGTTCCCTCTCTCGCTGTCTCTCTCTCTGCCAAATAAATAAATAAAATCTTAAAAAAAAAAAAAAAAAGAAAAGAAAAGAAAAAGGAGAAAGGCAGAAGCTTTTTTAAAAAAATTTTTAAAAAAAGATTCTTTTTCTGTCTCTCCTCCCCTCTTCAAAA
Source organism: Mirounga angustirostris (assembly GCF_029215605.1). NCBI lineage: Eukaryota > Metazoa > Chordata > Mammalia > Carnivora > Phocidae > Mirounga > Mirounga angustirostris. Next base: position 20,440,151 of record NW_026991718.1, on the reverse strand, counting down.
TAAATAAATTAATTAATTAAAAATAAAAATTTTTCAAAAATTAAAAAAAGGAAAAGAGACAGTCCAGGAAAAAGGCCATGCTCGGCCGGGGTCTCTTGTCATTTGTTACTAAATTTTTATTTTATAATTTGTGGTTCTGTTATCACGTTCTTTGCCTAATCAAATGTCACAAAATGTTCCCCCATATGATCTTCTAGAAGGTTAACAGTGTTAGGTCTACGATCCATTCTGAGTTCAGTCTTATACCTGGTATGAGGTATGTGTCAAGTTCATTTTTTTCCCACGCAGATATCCTGTCGCTACAGCACCATCTGTTTGAAAGACTATCCTTTCAATGTAACTGAATTACACTGGCACTCTTGTAAAAAAAAAAATCACTTGATTTGATGAATTAGAGTTTATTTCTGGACTCTGTGCTGTTCCTTTGATCTGTATCCTGACGATTCCTGTTTTTTTAAATAAAGTTTTATTGTAATACAGCCGTACTATCCATTTCTGTGTTGTGCCTGGTTGCTTTCATGTTACAGTGGTAGTTGGGTAGTTGTTACAGAGACCATATGGCTTGCAAACTTAAAATATTCACTATCTGGGGCGCCTGGGTGGCTCAGTTGGTTAAGCGACTGCCTTCGGCTCAGGTCATGATCCTGGAGTCCCAGGATCGAGTCCTGCATCGGGCTCCCTGCTCGGCAGGGAGTCTGCTTCTCCCTCTGACCCTCCTCCCTCTCGTGCTCTCTCTCATTCTCTCTCTCTCTCAAATAAATAAATAAAATCTTAAATATATATATATATATTTACTATCTGGCCTTTTAAAGAAAAAGTTTGATGACCCCTGCCTGGTCTATATGTTTATCCTTAGGGAGATACCACACTCTCTCAACTACTGAAGCTTTATAGTAAGTCTTTTTTATTATTATTTTTCATTTAAATTCAATTTAGTTAACAAATACTGTATTATTAGTTTCAGAGGTAGAATTTAGTGATTCATCAGTTGCATACAACACCCAGTGCTCATTACATCAAGTGCCCTCCTTAATGCCCAACACCCAGTTACTCTGTCCCCCACGCACCTCCCCTCCAGCAACCCTCAGTTTGTTCCCTAGAGTTGAGTCTCTTGTGACATTTGATTAGGCAAAGAACGTGATAACAGAACCACAAATTATAAAATAAAGGTTTAGTAACAAATGACAAGAGACCCCGGCCAAGCATGGCCTTTTTCCTGGACTGTCTCTTTTCCTTTTTTTAATTTTTGAAAAATTTTTATTTTTAATTAATTAATTTATTTATTTATTTATTTTGAAGAGGGGAGGAGAGACAGAAAAAGAATCTTTTTTAATTTTTTTTTAAGTTAAAACACCTCTCTGTTTTCCTCTTATTTTATACAGTAAGTCTTGATCAGACAGTGTAAGTCCTCCAGCTTTGTCTTTTTCAAAATATTTTAGCTATTCTAAGTCCTTTGTCTTTCCATATAAATTTATTTTTTTTAAAGATTTTATTTATTTATTTGAGAGAGAGAGAATGAGAGACAGAAAGCATGAGAGGGAGGAGGGTCAGAGGGAGAAGCAGACTCCCTGCAGAGCAGGGAGCCCGATGCGGGACTCGATCCCGGGACTCCAGGATCATGACCTGAGCCGAAGGCAGTCGCTTAACCAACTGAGCCACCCAGGCGCCCTCCATATAAATTTAAAGATAGCTTATCAATTCCTCAAAAAAGACTTTATATTTTGATTAAATCTAAAGAACAAGCCAGGGAGGATTACCATCTTAACAATACTGAGTTGTCGTCTTCTTTTTTTTTCTTAATGCTAAACCACTTTTTTTTTTAAGTTTATTTATTTACCATCTCTACATCCAATGTGGGGCTCGAACTCATGACCCTAAGAACAAGCATCACCTGTTCCACTGACTGAGCCAGCCAGGTGCCCAACAATATCCAGTCTTCCAAATTAGAACATTATATTCTGTTTATCTAGTTCTTCTTTAATTTCCCTTTGCAATGTTTTGTTGTTTTCAGTGTACGGATCTTTTGCAAAATTTATTCCTAAGTCAGCTTTTTTTAATGCTATTATGAATGGAGTTGATTTTTAAATTTTTATTTTCTAGTTATTTGTTGCTGGTGTATAGAAATACCATTAATTTTTACCTACGGACTATGTGCCCTATCTAACTGGTAAGTTTTATTTATTGTAGTAAGTTCTTTTTGGTAGATTCTTACAGGGTTTTGTTTTTTTTTTTTTTTTCATGCACAACAAGGTCATCTACAAATAAAGACAGTTTTACCATATGCAGAACTATTCGAGTTTTCTATGTCTTTAGTCATTTTATCAATTGCCAAAAGGGAGAGTTTAAACTTCCAACTCTTGTTACGGGATTGTATGTTTCTCCCTTTAATTTTATCAGTTTTGCTTCAATTTTGATTTTTCTCTTGAGAATATGTTTTATTTTCTTGGTCTTTTATTCACAAGTAATTTTGGATTGCTATTTTTATGAGTGTTAAGAATGTGAATTTGTGGAGATGTTGGAGACGGTTATTGTGATGGTCACTTTTATGTGTCAGCCTGGCTGGGTCACTGTGCTTAGATATTTGCTCAAACATTATTCTGGATGTTTCTGTGGAGGTGTTTTGTTTGTTTTTTTAGATAAGATTAACATTGAGGGATGCCTGGGTGGCTTGGTCATTTGGGCTTCTGCCTTCAGCTCAGGTCACGATCCTGGGGTCCTAGGATCAAGCCCTGCATTGGGCTCCCTGTTCAGCGGGGAGCCTGCTTCTCCCTCTCCCTCTGCCTGCCACTCCCCCTGCTTGTGCATGCTCGCTCTCTCTCTGTCAAATAAATAAATAAATAAAAATCTTTAAAAAAAAAAAAAGATTAACATTGAAATCGGTGGACTTTGAGTAAAGTAGGTTATCCTCTACAATGTGGGTGGGACTTACATAATCAGTTGAAGATCTTAATAGAACAAAGACCAACCTCCCCTGAACAAAAAGGAATTTTGCCAGCAGAGCTACTTCTTTAAAATCAATTTCTTTCTCCCTCTCACCCCATGTCCACACACAGACACACAGACACACAGATTTGGCTCTGTTTCCCTGGAGAACCCTGACTAATAGAACTATTTTTCACCAATGAGTATTATTTCCTTTGTTTTAGCAGGAAATTTTCTTGGCTAGGCCGCAATGGCAAATCCCACTTCTTGTGCAGCCTCTTCATTGTCTGTCTGTTCCATGCATGTGTGATTCAAGTATCAGTCAGAGATATGTGTAGAGGCTGCTTTTAGGCAACAGGCTTGAGCATTGGAAACTTGATCAAGGCAAAAGGGCCCACAGTGACCACCCAGCTGAATGCAAACAGGCTCATTAAGTGACCCACCTTAGGGGCGCCTGGGTGGCTCAGTTCTTAAGTGGCTGCCTTCAGCTCAGGTCATGATCCCAGGGTCCTGGGATCGAGCCCCGCATTGGGCTCCCTGCTCAGCGGTAAGCCTGCTTCTCCCTCTCCCACTCCCCCTGCTTGTGTTCCCTCTCTCGCTGTGTCTCTTTCAGTCAAATAAATAAAATCTTAAAAAAAAAAAAAAAGTGACCCACCTTAAAATAGCCATAGGCACTAACTGACTGATCACAACCAGGCACAGTTCCTAAAATTACCGAGAAAGGGAAAATTCCATGCGTCCCCATACTCCCTCACTCTGCCCTATAACTGTGACCCCTCACCACCACCTCAGGCAGATAGTCCCTCCTTTGCAGTCCTGCCCACTGCTCCCTTCTGGTGTATTCAATAAACGTCTATCTCCTTCGTTCTCCCTTATATGAATTCTTCCACCACCCATGCTGCCGGCCTCTACTGGGTAGACAGTTTGGAGATCTCTAGTTCTTTCCTTTCTTTTTCTTTTTTAAGATTCTTTGTTTGTGGGCGCTTGGCTGGCTCAGTGGTTAAGCATCTGCCTTTGGCTCAGGCCCTGATCCCAGGGTCCTGGGATCAAGCCCCGCATCGGGCTCCCTGCTCGGTGGGAAGCCTGATTCTCCCTCCTACACTCCCCCTGCTTGTGTTCCCTCTCTCACTGTCTGTCTCTGTCAAATAAATAAATAAAATCTTAAATAAAAAAAAAAAGGGGGCACCTGGGTGGCTCAGTCGTTAAGTGTCTGCCTTCGGCTCAGGTCATGATCCCAGGGTCCTGGGATCGAGCCCCGCATCGGGCTCCCTGCTCTGCGGGAGGCCTGCTTCTCCCTCTCCCACTCCCCCTGCTTACGTTCCTGCTCTCGCTGTGTCTGTCTCTGTCAAATAAATAAAATCTTTTAAAAAAAAAAAGAATGTTTTCTTATTTAATGTCTGATCTGCTATTCATTCTGCTCACTATATTTTTCATCTAGAAATTTGGTATTTCTTTTATATCTTCTATTCACTCCTCCTGATGCTTATGCTCTCCTGTACCTCGTGGAACATATGGGATATATTTATAATAGCTGTTTCAATGCCCTTGTCTACTATTACTGTGTCATTTCTGGATCTGTTTCTATCGATTAATTTTTTTCTGCTCCTTTGAATGAGATAGTTTTTTATTAGATACCAAATATTTTGTGTATTTTTCCAGTTTTATTAAGATATAATTGACATACAATATTGTATGAGTTTAAGGTATACAACATAATGATTTGATACATGTGTATGTTGTGAAATGATTAGAAGAATAAGTGCCTGGGTGGCTCAGTGAGTTAAGTGTCTGACTTTCGGCTCAGGTCATGATCCCAGGACCCTGGGATCGAGACCCGCATCCAACTCCCTGCTCCGCGGGGAGCCTGCTTCTCCCTCTCCCACTCCCCCTGCTTGTGTTCCGGCTCTCTCTCTCTCTCTGTCAAATAAATAAATAAAATCTTTAAAAAAAGTTTAATTAACATCCAAGAACTATTTTTTTAAATAGCATAGTGATTGGACAAGTCTATACCTTACGCCATGCTCACTGCAAGTATAGACACCATCTGGCACCATACAACGCTAGTACAATCCCATTGACTGTATTCCCTATGCTGTACCTTTCATCCCCGTGACTTATTCATCCCATACCTGAAAAACTGTACCTCCCACTCCCCTTTTCCCATTTTGCCCATTTCCCCACCCCACTGCCCTGTGGCAACCATCACTTTGTTCTCTATATTTATGGGTCTGTTTTTTATTTGGGGGGGCTTTTGTTTGTTTATTTGTTTTGTTTTTTAGATTCCATATTAGTGAAATCACATAAGATACCAGATACTTTGAAGTTTTATGTTGTTGGGAAGTAGACTTCTTAAAAACTCTTTTAAATATTTGCTGACTTTAGTATAGGATGCAGTTAAGTTACTTGGAAACAGTTTGATCCTTGTAAGGCTTGCTTTTCAGCTTTGTTAGGTGGGTCCAGAGCAACTCCTAGAATGGGACTAATTTGCAATGACTACTGGGGTAATTTTTTTCTGAGGACTCTATGCCTGCTGTGTTGGGAGGTCTTCCTACTCTGGCTGGTGGGACACCAACTCTTCCCAGCCTTGCATAAGCTCTGCTGGCTGTTCTATCTCCTCGTCCTCCACAGGGCTTCTTTCCCCAGTGGTGGCCATTTCTATACACACATGTACTGATTGATACCCAGGCAAAAATTCAAGGAGACTCCTCTGCAGATCTCCAAGAGTCTCCTCTCTCTCTCTGTGGTGTAGCCCGGAAGCTCTCTCTAGGCAGTGAGCTGAGACACTTTTCCCATTTGTTTCCCTTCTCTCAGGGATCACTGTCCTGAGGTGCCTGTTATCCAATGTCTTCAAATCGTTGTTTCATATATTTTGCTCAATCTTATAATTGACTAAGGCAGAGGATAAATCTAGATTCTGTGACTTCATCATTGCCCAAAGTAGACATTACTTTTATTCTTTTAAGTAATCTTTTTTATTGAAGCAGAGCATATACATATGAAAGTGTCCAAATCCTAAGTGTACAGCTCAATAAATTCACAAAATAAACACATCTGTGTGACTATCCCGTGTTCATAAATAGAACATGGCTAGCACCACAGAAACTTCATGTTCTTTTCCAATCATTAACTGTCCTTCTAGAGTAAACATTATTCTCATTTCTAGCACCACAGTGCTTGTTTTATATAAATGGAATGACGACGCATGTATATTCTTTTATGTCTGGCTCCTTTGCTCAACATTATGTTTGTCAGATTCATCCATGTTGTTATGTGAAGCAATAATTAATTCATTTTAATTGCTGTGTAACATTCTATTTTATGAATATACCACATTATTCCTCTATCCTTCCATTGGTGGGCATTTGAGTTATTTCTAGTTTGGACCTATTATGAATAGTGCTGCTATGATCACGTTTGCACATTTGTGTGTGTGTGTGTGTGTGTACGTATGTATGTATTTGTACCAGAACTGCTGAGTCATAGGCTAGGCATCTCTTCCACGTTAGTAGACACCACCAAATAGTTTTCCCAAATTTACACTCCTATTAGCATTGTATGAGTGTTCTAGTTGCTCCATATCCTCACCAACACTTGTTATTATGTCTTTTTCATTTTAATCATTCTGATGGATTTTACTTACATTGCCTTTCAGAATACCCCATGGGCATACTAAAACTACCAGGCAGAATGAGTGAATCGTGTTCCAGTTTGAGACTCCTGTGAGCATTTCCCAAAGCATTCCGTTTTTACATTTGTGTTCATCAACATTATTTGAGCAGAATTTGAAAGCTAAGTGTTAGATGATTCAGAGATGAATATATGGTGAGAGGAAAGGCCAACAGGGGCATTCTTGGCAGCGGAAGCAATATATGGGAAGGAAGTCATAAAAGGACCTGGCTCAGGGCTGCCGGGTAAAATTGTGCATGATTCTTTCCTTTGTCCATGGAAATGTCGCCTCCAAGAATTGTGAAGTGCACAACCCATGAATCTGTACACAGCAGCCACGTCTGTCATGGTCAGGAATTATAAGAAATTTGTTACAGCTGGAGGGCAGAGTGGGTAGAGTAGAAAAGCAGGAGAAGATTCAGAGTTGGGGCAACATAATTGACTTGGATTTTGCCAAGAGGCTTACTTTAAAAGTCACCTCACCCCCACCCTTACTAGATGAAGGATTGTACAGGCTTCTTCCTCTTGGATCCCTCAGCCCCCTGAACCAACAAGGCTGCCACTGAACTGGGGCTAAGGTGAAACCCAAGTCAGGAAGCAGAAATGCTGAGCACACTCCAGTTTGTCTTGCTACACAACTCTGGTCTCAACAAGTCGAGGAACCCACGCCCTGTCCTTCCTCTATTCTGGGTTTCCTCTCTTGCCTACAGCCTCAGCACACTCCTCGGCCTGGTAAAACTGGGTAAACCTGGATGGGAAATTTTGCCCCACCTACCTGACCCTTAGGTTCATGTTAATGAGTCATCAGGGGTGGTTTCTGGGAGCACAAAAAAGTGAAAGGAAAATCCCCCAGTCCCCACATATCTTCCCCATGGCCTGCCAGAATGAAGGGTATCCCTCCAAAAGAAAGAGATTTTTTGGGTTGACCTTCTTTGTCCCTAAGTCCTCCTTACACGTTGTATGTATGTGTGTCTTTTACACCTGTTCAGGGCACTGGATGATTGAAATAGGCCCCCCATTGGCTGGAAGGAAGGGACTATCTCCCATGGACCAGAGAAGGCAGGGTCTCTTCTGGAAGGTGAGGTTCATGGTCGAGCTCTGCCTTCCATCCGGTTACTTGAACAACATGTATTCGGTAAAGTAGAGACCAGACTGCTGGAAGAGCTCCAAGGAATGTCAGAAGGAGACTCTTTCTTGGCTCTGGTTACAAAGGGAGTAGCTCTGGAGAAATAAGTGGTAAGATGGCACATCCCCAAGGAGAAGACAAAAGCCAGGACATGGAACCCAGGAAAAGTGCCCAGAGTGACACCAGGATTCTGAGACTAGAGTAAATATCATGAGACCAGAAGTTAGTGGGAGATTTGCAGGCCTGAGACTGAGTTAACTATGATATAAGTAGAAATCTTTCCAACCTAGCATTTTTTTTTTTTTGCCTCTTTTTCCGCTTCTTTGCAAGGTCAACTTTTTTTGTTTTAAATATTTTATTTATTTACTTGACAGAGAAAGAGAGAGAGAGAGAGAGAGGGCACACAAGCTGGGGGAGTGGGAGAGGGAGAAACAGGCTTCCCACGGAGCAGGAAGCCCAATGTGGGGCTTGATCCCAGGACCCTGGGATCATGACCTGAGCCAAAGGCAGATGCTTAACGCTTAATGACTGAGCCACCCAGGCGCCCCTGCAAGGTCAACTTTTTAAAAAAAAATTTTATTTTATGTTTTGAAGATTTTTTTTTTAAAGATTTTATTTATTCATTTGACAGAGAGAGAGAGAGAAACAGTGAGAGGGGGAATACAAGCAGGGGGAGTGGGAGAGGGAGAAACAGGCCTCCTGCTGAGCAGGGAGCCCGATGTGGGGCTCGATCCCAGGACCCTGGGATCATGACCTGAGATGAAGGCAGACGCTTAACAACTGAGCCACCCAGGCGCCCCTAAAGATTTTTTTTAAAGTAATCTTTACACCCAGCACGGGGCTTGAACTCGCAACCCAAAGATCAAGAGTCCTATGCTCCACTGCATGAGCCAGCCAGGCGTCCACAAGATCAACTTTTTTTTTTTTTTTTTTTTTTAAGATTTTACTCATTTATTTGAAAGAGAGAGCTCCTGCTGAGCAGGGAGCACAACAGGGACTTGATCCCAGGACCCTGGGATCATGACCTGAGCCAAAGGCAGACACTTAACCAACTGAGCCACCCAGACACCCCAAGATGAACTTTTAAACCAACTAACTGGGATAATCAGCACACTCAAAATGTGTTCACTGTGGCTTGGTCTTAGGAGGAGAAGTAGAGAACAAAGATACAGTTTCTCCCCTCAAGGAGGCTACTAAGTAACTGGAGAGAAGAGAACAAGGCCTGGGAAACCCCTAAGGAACAGTGCAACTGACAGGATTTTTTGTTTCTCTTTTAAGCCAAAATTAAAATTATCATGAACTCCCTGAGCAGACACCAGCTGGGCAACAGTAAGAGTTAAGCATACAGGGCAGAGAGGAGGAGCTATCCTGGGACCCAAAATTATTTCCCATTCATCCGTAAGTGTTGATCCTTGTGTGAACTGTCAAATAAACTGTAATACTCCTAAAAAACAAATAAACAAGATAACGAAGACCATATCTAGTATTAACCTATGTGGGTTGAAAGGGTCCACAGGCACCCAAGAGGGTCTAGGTGCTGAAAAATTTCTACTTGTCACTGGGCTGGGGGCAGAAGGGAGGACAGGCTTTGGATAACCAAGCAAAGGGCATTCTGGACAGGGGAACAGCGTGGGGAAAAGGCAAAGAAATCATCACCTTCAAAATCACTCCCATTTCTCTTGAATTTTAAAGTTTTCATACAATTTTCATAGCCCTGATGTATTTTTTATTTTCCCAGTAGCTTTCAGCATTTGGCAGAACAGAGATTCCCACTCACAAGGGAAGTGAGAACTGGAGAGTATCTGTTGATCTTGTTTGCTGTCTCCCATCTTCTGCAACAGGGACCCCACTTTTCCTTGGGAAAGCACTTTCTACACTCTCAGACTCCAACCAGAGCTGGCCCACCACTTACCACAGTAGTTCAGGCGTGAGCACGTGACCCAAGCAGGGCAATGAGACAATCCAGAACCTTTGATGGAACAACTGAGGAAGAAAATAGAGCCAACACAGAGGACACCTGAGCCAGGAGACCATTTCCTGGTGACACTGTTTGAGTCCTTATATCCAGCTATGCCTGAAGCCAGTCTTATCCTCAGATTTTTCAGAGAAGCAAGCCATTACATTTCCTTCTTGATTTAAGCCAGTCTGAATTTAGTTTTTGTTACTTGCTATTGAAAGAGTCCTGATTCAGGGGCACCTGGGTGGCTCAGCTGGTTAAGCAACCAACTCTTGGTTTCTGCTTAGGTCATGATCTCAGAGTTGTGAGATCAAGCCCTGCACTGGGTCTCCGCAATGGGCGGAGTCGACTTGGAATTCTCTCCCTCTGTCCCTCCCCCACTCGAGAGTGCTCTCACTCTCAAATAAATAAATAAATAAATAAATAAATAAAATCTTAAAAAAAAAAAAAAAGGTCCTGATTCAGAAAGCTTAGCAGTATATTTAAATTCAGACAGTCAATAAATGACAGGGAACTAGAATAATGTCCAGAGGTGACCACCTGGGTGACAAACAGGTCCTGGTGTGGGCAAGCTCTAAGGTCGGCGTTCGAAGAAAGCAGAAGAAGAGAGAGACTGGTTTCAGCCGGGGAAGGAGAGGCAGGGGAAGACCCGAGCCCAGCAGGGCTGCTGTGGGTGAGGGCGCCAGGGAGCCTGTGGCCAGTGGCATTCTCTCCAGGATTCTTGCTTTCCCATCCCCACGCCACCCCCACCCCTCCCACTGCCCTGCAGCCTCCCTTCCTCCACTCCAGACTCCTTAAAAGCTGCCCCCACTCCCTCGCAGCCCGCTCGGCGGGGACTCCCTAGAAACGTGCTAGCGAGGTCTCCAGCTTTCTGGCTGCGCTAGCCAGGCCCTAGACACCCCCCAGTTCATTCATCCTTCATTCATCCATTTATTCAGAGAATGTTCGTTAGGCGCCAACTACTTGCCTGGTGGTGGGGCTATGATGTTGAGCAAGATGAACGAGGCGGAGGTTCTCTGCAGAGAGCGTGAACCTCTTCCTCCCAAGATGCCACGCGCTCATCACGCATGCACATGCGCACATGCGCACATGCGCACACGCGCACACGCACACGTGCACAGGCGTCTGCGCTTGCTTTTTCGGTGCGGATCTCCCCCAAAGCGTCTGACCGGGAACCCAGCTGCCTGCCGAGCATGTGATCTCTGTGGGACACAGACAAATGGAGAGGAAGTTCGGCCTATAACTTAAGGCAGCTGGGGCGGAAGAGGGGTCAGTCGTCCCGGCGGGGGTACCCCCGATGTGCACATCAGCCGTCTGGCCTGGGGAGTGCGTAACTCTGAAGGGCAGGCACCCCGTGGAAAAGAGCGCTCTGCCAGGTTCTCGGGTTCTGGGCCACTTCAGGCAGTCCTGGGGGCAAGGCTCTTTCCAGAAGGCCAGGGAGGGACCCAGGGACCTGGTTCCAGCGTGTACATGTCTGCGACATCGTATTCCTTCACTGAATCCTGGCCTGGCTCCTGAAGCATGAAGCTCCCCCCCGCGCCCCCCCCGCAGAGGGGAGACTCCGGGCGGGACCCTGGCATCTTATAAATGCAAAGAGCCAGCCAGTTAGAGCTCCAGCTGGTTGAACACCCAAGGGTTTTGGTGATGGAAGGTCCCAGAATTTTCCTTTCTTTCTCTTACTGGGGAATTATACAAAGTAAATGAAGAATAAAGAGGAGAAGGAGAAAGAAAAGGGGAGAAGGAGAAAAGAAGGAGCAGATAAGGAAGGAAGAGGTGGAGAAGGAAAGCATTTTTTAACAAAACACAGATCTGATCACAGTATTTCCCCCGCTTTTAGTAACTTCCCATTGCTCATGAGATAACCACAGCCTTCTTTACCCTCTCCCAGATCTCCCCACCCCTTCCAGTCATATGGGGGTTCTGAGGCCTGCTAGGATGTGTTCACACGACTTGTGGGAAATTGCCCCATGGGGTTGCAGCAACCGAAACAGGGAGCACCGTAATGGGCCCATCCTAAGGAGCATAGAGAGCTATAGAAAGGGGGTTTTAGTCCTAGCTCTGTGACTGTAGGACCATGAGAAAATCATGGTCTCTAAGCCTCCTTTTCTTCACCTGCTCAGTGGTCAGGGCGAACAATCCCTGCCCTGCTTCGCTGGTTAATGTGGGGCTCATGTGAGATAAAGAGCCTAGAAACTCTTTGTGAATTCTCAAGTACTGAACAAATAAAGGATTGTTCCTACTACTGAGTAAAGTACCTCGAGAAGTGTCAGTGGCCTACCCCTTTCCTATGTCAGCGCTTTTCTGTCTAATAACCCTCATGTCATTACAACACTTTAAGCTTTTCCAAGTACTTCTATATACATTGTGTCCCTTGTTCCGACTCCGTTGCGGTGCAGGGGCTGGGCAGGGCTGCCCCTTGCTGGGCCTATCCGGGCATAGGCTCAGAGGGGTGAAGTCACCAGGAGGCCCAGCGTCATGGGGCACACGGTGGCCAAGCCAGGCTGGAGCTCAGGTTTCCTGACTCCAGCTCAGAGCTTGCTCCCATCTCCTGGGGCCGCTCCACTCCCTGCTCATAACAGCTGTTGTTCTTTTTTGATTCTAAACCTTCAGAGAGTACAGACAGGATCTCCTTAGGGTATTAACTTCCCCATTGAAGAGAACACCTGAGCCTTTACCAGAGACACAGGCTTGGGTTTTGAAAATCTACTTGCCCTGGCCTGTGGGCGTTTGTCCCAACTCCTTTGTCACTCCTCGGTGACAGCAGTCAGCCAGCACTCAGGCCAGAGGTGCACATTATTTTTAAAGATTTTATTTATTTATTTGACAAATAGAGACACAGCGAGAGAGGGAACACAAGCAGGGGGAGTGGGAGAGGGAGAAGCAGGCTTCCCGCAGAGCAGGGAGCCAAATGTGGGGCTCGATCCCAGGACCCTGGGATCGTGACCTGAGCCGAAGGCAGATGCTTAACGACTGAGCCACCCAGGCGCCCCCAGAGGTGTGCATTTTGGACCACTTTGGAATCCTTCCTCCCGACACCATTTGATGGCTCCCTCTCACAGCTAGAGAGCGCATTCCGTGTCCAGCCGCGGGGTTGGAGAGAGGCAGACGATCAACGCATGCTCCCTGACTCACAGCGGCAGAAAGAGCATCGCATGAGAAACAGCCAAGAGGATGGCGTGAGTGCCCTCTCAAGGGGGGAGACACGATGACCCTCCAGGATGAGAGACACTACGAGCTCAGAAAGGCAGAGATCCCCGGGGACGCGGGGCGACACTGAGGAAGCTTCCTGGCTGAGGACACCCGCATCCCCCTTCCCCCAGGTCAGTCTCTGTGTCAGACTGAAACATTCCTGCAGTTTGTGAATCACACCAGGAAACCGCCCCTGCAACATTCCAGGATGCAGAAGCCAAGACCTTGGTCTGACTGCCGATTGGTGGTGGTGGACCAGGGGAAAGGGCACCAGACTGGGCAGTCTGCAGATGCAGGATTCTGTGCCTTGATCTCCACACAAGTTGGATGAGGCAGAGAGAGTCGGGTGCTTTTCCTGTTAAGGTCAAATGCCAGGGTGGCCAGAGTTTTGCCTCAACTCAGGTCTCCTGACTTTCCCCTCTAGGCACCTCCCAGCTTAGGGTTGGCTGACAGGCATGGGGAGAACCATCTGGAATTCAGGAGCAGAGCAAGGCTAGAATGTTAGTGGGCAATACCTCCCACCCCACCTCACCCTGGCTTCCTTTTCCTGAGTCCCAGAGGGCTTGGATGAGGTCGTTCCCACATTTAAAATAGTGTTTGAAAATAGAAAAAAGGGTCACCCTAAATGTGCAACAATAGGGAGAATGGCCTGAAATAAATTATAAAGTTAAGTTGCCATCTAAAACAATAATGCTTTTATTTTTTATTTTTTTATTTTTTTAAGATTTTATTTATCTGAGAGAAAGAGAGAGATATTGAGAGAGATCATGAGCAGGGAGGAGAGGAAGAAGCAGGCTCCCTGCTGAGCAGAGAGCCTGACGTAGGGCTCAATTCCAGGACCCTGGGATCATAACTTGAGCCAAAGGCACTTAACTGACTGAGCCACCCCGGCACCCCAACAATAATGCTTTTAGAGTCTAGGTGACGGTTGAGACTTCACTGCCAAGCTGGGAATGGGGCAGATGGCCGAGACTGCCTCTAGCACCTGCAGGATCTCACTTTGGTCGTGCAGACACTCCCGCAACAGATGCAAGATAAATTTCAGACTGTGTCCGACCAGATCATGGGAAGAATTGATGGCATGAGTAGTCCCATTGACGACCTGGAGAAAAACATTGTGGACCTCGTGACACAGGCTGGGCTGGAAGAACTGGCAGGTAAAGACAAGATAACCTGCCACACCAAAGAGTTGAAGGTTCCTAATTTACACTGAAATCCGGAACACCATTTTTACAAGCCAAGAGAAGACTGAAAGGCTTTTTGAAGCAACTACTATGGGTAGACAGGTTTTCTATGATAAAGTGTGCGTTCTTCTCTTATCACATACTGTCTAGTGAGTTTATAGAGTGATTCCTCCCAGTTTCTTGAACATGGTAACTTCACATCTTGGACCTTGGTCAGTTACGCTGCTAAATATTAAACACCCAAACTTGGCAGTTTCTGTATAAAATTGTCAAATTTTTTAGTGTAAAAAAAAATAAAACAACAGTTTTAGAAAATAATATAGGAAAATATCTTTGTGACCTTGTGTAGAGGAAGAGTTTTAAAGCAAAACGTGAAAAGGGCTAATCAAAGAAAAAGATTGAGAAGTATGTCTGCATTCAATTTAAGGAATCCTGGATATAAAAAGGCACCACGAAAAGAATGAAGTATCGAGCCACAGAGAAGATGCTTGTAACACATATAAGCAACAGAAAGTTCAAAGGCAAAATATGAAAGAACTCCTATAAAGCAATAAGAACAAGACAGGTAACTCAGCAGAAAAATGAGCAAGAGGGGCGCCTGGCTGGCTCAGTCAGAAGAGCATGAGATTCTTGATCTTGGGATTGTGAGTTTGAGACCCATGTTGGGCATAGAGATTACTTAAAAATAAAATCTTAAAAAAATGAGCAAGAGATATGAAGGGGTAATTCACAAAAGAAGATATGAAATGTCAACAGGCATATGAAAAGATGTTTAACTTTATCACCAGGGAAATCCAAAATAAAGCCACGATGAGATACCAAGTATCTAAAACCGAGAATGCCAATATTAAGTGTTGGTTCTGATGTGAAGCAACTGGAATTCTCATACACTGCTGTCAGTGCAACCTGTTACACCCAGTTGGTCAAACAGTTTGACACCATCAACTGAAGTTGAAATGTGCATGCTCTATGACCCAGCAATTCCACACCTAGGGATACGTGCAACAGAAATGGGTTCAATGTGCACAGGAGACGTAAACAAGAATGCTCATAGCAGCAAAACCTATAATAACTGCACACTGGAAACAACCTGAATGTCCATCAAGAATAGATGATAATTTGGAGGTGATGGGTGGCTCAGGCAGTTAGCCATCTGGCTCTTGACTGAGACGTCAGCTCGGGTCATGATCTCAGGGTCCTGAGATCGTCCCCATGCATCAGGCTCCTTGCTCAGTGGGGAGTCTGCTTGAGGATTCTCTCTCCCCACCCTTCCCTTCTCTCGTGCTCTCTCGTTCTCTTGCTCTAAAATAAATAAATCTTAAAAAAAAAAAAGAGGGGTGCCTGGGTGGCTCAGATGGTTAAGTGTCTGCCTTCGGCTAGGGTCATGATCCCAGGGTCCTGGGATCGAGTCCCGCGTTGGGCTCCCTGCTCCTTGGGAGCCTGCTTCTCCCTCTGCCTCTCTCTTTCTCTCTCTGTCTCTCATGAATAAATAAAATAAAATCTTTAAAAAAAAAAAAAAGAGTAGGTGATAGGTGGTATAGTCATACAATGAACTATCACACGGAATAACACTATACACAACAGACACAACAACATGGGTGAATCTATCAAATAAAAGAAACAAGAAAAAAGCCAGGTACAAAAGAATACACACTGTATAAAATTATATAAACCTCAAAAGTGGGCAAAACTGGGGCACATGGCTGGCTCGGTTGGTAGAGCATGTAATTCTCAATCTCAGGGTCATGAGTTCAAGATCCACACTGGATGTAGAGTTTATTTTTTTTTTAATTTTTATTTATTTGAGAGAGAGAGAGCATGAGCAGGGGGCAGAGGGAGAAACAGACTCCCTGCTGAGCAGGGAGCCTGATGTGGGGCTCGATCCCAGGGCCCTGGGATCATGACCTGAGTCGAAGGCAGCCACTCAACCGACTGAGCCACCCAGGCGCCCCTCAACCTAATATTTCACAATAAAACCCAGTTTACATGAAGATAAGCAGCCATTCAAAATGATGATTGTAAAGGCCATTAATAACTACATTTGTTTACTTTATTTAAAGATTTATTTATTTATTTGCGAGAGAGAGAAAGAGAGAGTGCATGCGAGCTAGTGGGTGGGGAGGGGCAGAGGGAGAGAATCCTCAAGCCTCCTGGCTGAGCGCGGAGCGGGGCGCAGGGGCTTGATCCCATGACCCTGAGATCACGATCTGAGCCAAAACTAAGAGTTGCACGCCTAAGTGACCGGGCCACCCAGGCGCCCATCATTTATTCAACAAATGTTTAAAAAAACAAAAAAACCCCAAATGTTTCCCGAGGGCTTATGATGAATCAGGCATACTTCTAGGCACTGGACTAGAGAATCAAATTCTCTCATGGTGCTCCCATTCTAATGGATTTGAAAACGCAAGTGAATGAAGTGGAGGCGAGAGACCATGTGCAGCCACGGGAGGAAACGCCCGCGGGCAGAAGAAAGAGCAAGTGCACAGGCCCCATGACTGGAATGTGCTCGGCAGGGCTGAGGAACAAGGAGGCCAGTGTTACTGAATCAGAGCGCAGCAAGGGGAGAGAAGGAACAGGGACCCATCACGGAAGGCCCATGCGCCCAGGCAAGGGACTGCAGATTTTATTCTGAGAGTGATGAGAGGCCATTGGAAGGTTGAGAGCAGGAAGTGGTATGATTTGATTTATAGCGTAGAAGGAAGACTCTGGCTGTTCTATAGAGAAGGGGAAGTAGGGGCGTGGAAGCAGGGATTCCTGTTAAAATGCTACTGGGGTGTCCAGGTGAGAGGGGAGGTGAGATCAGGGTGGCAGCGGTGGGAGTCAGGATTGGTAGATTTTATAGGTAGAACCCAGGTAGGATTTGTTGATGGATTGCATGGAAAGTAAGCAGAAAAAGAGTCGAAGATAGATAGATGATGATAGATAGATAGATAGATAGATAGATAGATAGATAGATAGATAGATAATAGATAGATTTAGTTTTACTTCAGTGAGAGAGTAGAAGAGTGAAGGGGGGAGAGGCAAAGAAAGAGGGAGAGAGAGTCTCAAGCAGACTCCCTGCTGAGTGTGGAGCCTGACACAGGGGCTCAATCTCACAACCCTAAGGTCATGACCTGAGCCGAAACCAAGAGTCGGGCGCTTAACTGAACCACCCAGGCACCCTGATAATGTGTATATATTTTTTTAAATTAGGATACACAAAATCTTAAATAAATAAATAAATAAATAAATAAATAAATTAGGATACACAATTCTATATAGAGTCAAAACTCTTCAAAACATGTTCTGGGGCACCTGGCTGGCTCCAGTTGGAGGAGCATGCAACTCTTGATCTTGGGGTTGCAAGTTCGGGCCCCATGTTGGGTACAGAGATTACTTAAAAATAAAATCTTTAGGGGTGCCTCGGTGGCTCAGTCGTTAAGCGTCTGCCTTTGGTTCAGGTCATGATCTCAGGGTCCTGAGATCGAGCCCCGCATGGGCTCCCGCTCAGCGGGGAGCCTGCTTCTCCCTCTCCCACTCCCCCTGCTTGTGTTCCCTCTCTCACTGTGTGTCTCTCTGTCAAATAAATAAATAAAATCTTTAAATAAATAAATAAACTGAGATTTAAAAATAAATAAATAAATGAAATCTTTAGGGGGGCCTGGGTGCCTCAGTCAGTTAAGCAACTGACTCTTGATTTTGGCTCAGGTCATGATCTCAGTGTTGTGAGATGGAGCCCCTGAGAATCTCTCTCTCCCTCTCCCTCTGCCCCTCCCCCTACTTGCACACATGCCCTCTCCCCCTGCTTGCACACATGCCCTCTCTCCCTCTCTAAATAAATAAATAAATCTTTAAATAAAAAATAAAACAAAATAACAAAAATAAAAAATAAAATCTTAAAAAAAGCAAAACAAAACATGTTCTTAAAGTTTTTCGTAATGAGAAGCTCAAGTATGGAGAAGTAGAAGAAACACAGTTGGGGAGATGGAAAATTTTCATCAATGGATGGGTAACACCATTTAAAAAGCCAATGCTGGGCGCCTGGGTGGTTCAGTTGGTTAAGCGACTGCCTTCGGCTCAGGTCATGATCCTCGAGTCCCACATCCGGCTCCCTGCTCGGCAGGGAGTCTGCTTCTCCCTCTGACCTTCCCCCCTCTCATGCTCTCTTTCTATCTCATTGTCTCTCAAATGAATAAATAAAATCTTAAAAAAAAATAAAAAATAAAAAACCAATGCTAATTACACATAGTACAAATGGCCACAGGAGGTAAGGAAAGAGACACACCCCCTTCCCCTGCCCTGCCCAGGCCTGGAGAAGGCAGAAAAGTGTTCACTGGGGAGGCAGGAGTTGATATGGGTGTTGAAAGAAGAAAGTGGAGCTGGTCCAGGTAGGGGATCCATTGAAAGCAAAGCCTCTGGGCCCAGTACAGAGTGATAGAAAGAGCACCCATTTTGGATTCAGAGACATTCAGCTCAAGTCCCAGGGCTGCCAGGTACCACCCGGATTAATGCGAAAGTTAGAGAAAACGTCTGTAATCCACCTATTAGGTGCCCAATAAAGGGTAGTTACTAAGGACAGTGTTTTTTCAATATTCAGATTTTTTTTAATTTTCTGATTTTTCCAAATTTTGAGTGGAGGGGATGGGTAGTTGACTCAACTCCCATTTACCAGAAAATACCGCAGAGAAAGGAAAAAGTAAACTGTTAGGAAAATGAGAGCTGCTAGTAATCTAGACTTGGACACAGCTGGGGGTCTGGAGTTAGATAATCTCACAGTGATGGATAGTCCAGAGATTTGGAGCTCAGCCAGTGATTCTGTCACATAGTCATGTCTCCCTCTGCTGGCAGAACTTGGTTTTGCAGGGTAACCCCAAATCCTGAATAACTTGGGTCTGAAAAATTTGCAGGCCCCAGGATTACTAAAGAGCTAACACTGTCTGCTTGGTATAATCCCACCCTGACTGGTTCCTGGGACCTCACTGGAAGAAGATGCTTTTACGGGAATCCCCTGGGGAAGAACTGTCATTGTCACAGAAAACACGGGGAAGGGAGTTTCTTCCTCCCACGGAGCCAACGATGGGTCTGGACTCCTGTGAAACCATTATTCAAACCACGACTGAGAAGCAAGCATCCTGCCACGTCCACAGGAAGCTCGCCTTGTGGCATAAAAGACAGACCACCAGGATCGAAGGTTTGAAGTCTGAAGACTGACGGTGTCACTTGATGGCGGGTGTCCTTCCCTAGTCACTTAGCCTGAAGCTTAGAGTCCTCCTTTTAATGTGGGGATATTAATATTTGCCCCTCTTCTGGGGTTGATGTGGGGATTAAGTGAGAAATAAATGTGATAACACTTTATTAACTGTAAATCATTCTATAGATATAAGGAATTTTTTTTTTTACCATCGCTTCTTTGTCTTGCCTCCCCATTTCCTTACCCTGAAGGTCTTGGAACATTCATTCATTCATTTGCTTAACAACCGATTTTGATCTCCTAAAGTGAATATAGTATCATGCTAGATATGGGGAAAGGAGACACAGAGACAAAGAGGATAGCTCCTGTCTTCGGGGGGCACACGTTATGGGGAGGGAGACAGGTAACCATAGTACAAGGCAGACTGTGATGAGTACTATAAGGCTAATTAAACAAGGAGCTATAGAATTATGAGGAAAGGAAAGATTAATTAGGATAGATAGAATTTGGGGAGTCAAAGAAGGCTTCCCAGAAGAGGTGATATTCATACAGGGCTTTCATTTATTTCATTTATTTATAAAAATATTTCCTGAGCACATGCTGTGTGCCAGGAACTGGACTAGTCATGATGGATACAAGAATGAACAAAATAGAGGCACCTGACTGGCTCAATTGATGGAGCATGCAACTCTTGATCTCAGGGTCGTGAGTTTGAGCCCCACACTGGGCATAGAGTTTACTTAGGAAAAAAAAGAAAATGAATGAAACAGTCATGTTATATCTTCACAGAACAAGAAAAGTGGGCAAATAATTATTTAATTACAATTATGCTAAGTTCTATGAAAGAAAGTGCAGGGAACAATAAGAACATATTACAAAGGGATATAAACTAGGTGGGAAAGTCAAGAGATATATCCTAAGGAACTGACATTCAAACTAAGAGCTGAAGGATGAAGAGCAGATATCTAGGTAAAGATGGTGAGGATAAATGTTCTATGTAGCAGAAACAGGCCCTGTGTAAAGGCCCTGCAGTAGGAAGGTAGAAGGGAGCTGAAGAAGGCCATTGTAACTAGAGCCCAGGGAGCAAGGGAAGAGTGGCATGAGATGTGACAGGAGATATGGCAGCTACCAGACTGTATAGGTCTTTGGGGGCTACATTCATGATTTGGACTTAATGTCAGTGAAGAGCATTAAGAGGTTTTAAGCGTAGGGTGACATGATCAGACATGTGTTTTTAAAAGATTACTTTGTAAAGAATGGATGAGTGGAAGCAAGAGCATATCTAGTGAGACCAGACTGGAGGCCATTGTGGGATGCCAGGCCAGACAAGATGGTGGCTTGGGTCATGATATTGGCTGTGGAAGTGGAGAAGAAGTTAATAGATCTGACAAATATTAAGGAAGTTGAATTGATAGGATTTGGTGTTTAGAGGGATATATGGAGGGTTGGGGAAGGGCTGCTTACAGAGCTAGGGATCATTCTTGGAGGACAAAGTTTGGAAGGGAAGATGATGAGTTCAGTGAAAACAAATAGAATTTTAAGCACATGGGAGCCATCCAAGTGGCTATGTCCATTAGAGAATTGGATATATATAGAGATAGATATAGATTTGGAGCTCAGAGAAGCCTGGGCTGGAATACCAATTTAGGAATCATTTAGACATTAATTGAAGCCATGAGCTGTGGTGATCATTATAGGGTGACATTGCAAGAAAAAGAGGGCTTAGGACCTTCATGAACACCATTTAATGTTGGAGTTGAATGAGGTCAGTTGGTTAGGAAGACTGAAACTGAGCAATCAGAACTCATGAGAGCTGGAGGAGGAAACCCAGAAAAGTGTAGGGTATTGAAAACCCTGAGAGTTTGCTGAAGAAGGAAGAAATGGGTTATGTCAAAGGCTCCTATTGAAAAGGGCCCACTAGAAATGGCACCTTGAGGGCGCCTGGGTGGCTCAGATGGTTAAGCGTCTGCCTTCAGCTCAGGTCATGATCCCAGGGTCCTGGGATCGAGTCCCGCATCGGGCTCTCTGCTCCTTGGGAGCCTGCTTCTCCCTCTGCCTCTCTCTCTGTCTCTCATGAATAAATAAATAAAAAAAATCTTTAAAAAAAAAAAAAAAAAAAAAAAAGAAATGGCACCTTGAAGTTACTGATATCCTTGGCAAGAGGAATCTCTATTGAGCAGTGGTTGTAGAAGCTATATGGGGTTGCAGAACGAATAGGTGAGGCTGTGTAGACAGGAACAAAGTTAGGAGAACATTGCAGACAGAGATGCAGTATGAGCAAAGGCATATGGAGGCCCCCCAAATTATGGTGTGTTTGTAGGACTTCAAGCAAACCCAAGTGGCCAGAGACTTGAGTATGGAACAAGGAGAAGGAAGGAAGAATGGCTGACAAAGATGCTGAAAAGGGAAACACAGGATGTGAACAACCTTGAATATGAAGGACAAAAGGAAGGAAAACTATGATTTCTTGAATGCCTTCTACATCATGGGAGTTTTTTCATTATCTCACTGAATCCTCATGTAAACCCTGTGAGTAATGGCAGAATTCTTATCTTCATTTTTCCCACTGAGAAAATAAGTTATTCAGAGAAGTTTTACTTAGCTGAGGATCATACATCTTGTGAGCAATGGAATTCCAGTCTCCTTCCCATGCAGAAGGATCTGGGCAAGCGTCTTGCCAGCTGGTGGTATCAAGTGGGAAAACGGGGCCAGAATCCCTTTCATCCAGCAGCTCCATGGTGCCCATGAGTTAGCCAAAGCAGAGAAAGGGTAGTCCAACAACCAAAGCCAAATGCAACAGGAAAATAGTCCAAGAGCCAAATGGTTGGTCCATCCAGAAGTCAGGTTGCCAGAGCCAAGAGAGGTTAGTCTACAAAGCCAAAACCCCACCCAGTAATTGGCCCCAAAGCCAAGTTAATCACAAGCTGCAGAGCTTGATCAAAGAGAGGCTTGAGGAAAGCCAGGACACTTCACAAGTAGGCAAGCCACCAGCTCAGCCTCAAGCTTCTGGTCTACCAGAATGAGATAAAGGACCTGCCCTGCAGGTCCTGGGGATTTGAAGATGGGGAGGAGGTGAAGAACTAAACCAAAAGGTCCCCTAGAGAATAACATGATTGGAAATGTTTTGTGCAAAGATTCTTCTGGTGTCTCTGTGGAGAGGGGCCTTGAGGTTTCAGATAACACTACCTCCTCAGTCTGGATCTCAGAGAGGAAGGACAACTCAGGCTCAGTCCACAGATGCAACTGCCCTCTGCAGAGTAGAACATGAGTAGGATACTGGCTCGGTCCTTGGACTTGAGGAATTATACCTGATTTGTATCCTAGAGGAAAAATACAAAGATCCCCAAAGAGGAACACCAAACAAGGACAGGACCTGGTCTATCAAGGATACTCAAGAAAGTGAGAGCTGTTAGGCAAACCAAGCCAGGCCACAAGCATGTATTAAGGGCTTACTTAAAAATAAGTCTTCTCAGGGACACCTGGGTGGCTCAATGCGTGGAGCATGTGGCTCTTGATCTCCGGTAGTGAGTTTGAATCCCATGTTGGGTGTAGAGATTACTCAAAAATAAAATTTGGAAAAAAAAAAAAAAGTCTTCTCATTGGCAAAATAGTTTATTCATCGTTTCATTTGAGTCTCACAGCCACTGCACAGAGTATTATTCCTCTCCCCCTCTCCAACAGTTTTATTTTTTTAAAGATTTTTATTTATTTATTTATTTATTTATTTATTTATTTATTTATTTATTTATTTAACTTAGGGAGGGGAGGAGCAGAGGGAGAGGGACAAGCAGACTCCCTGCTGAGCCCCGAGCAGATGGGGGCTCCCCCCAGGACCTTGAGATCATGACCTGAGCCAAAATCAAGAGTTGGAGGCTTAACTGACTGAGCCACCCAGGCGCCCTCTAATTGTTTTAAACAGATGAGGAAATTGAGGCTAGAGCAAGGTTAAGAGATTGCCCAAAGTCACACCGCTGGATGGAGATGAGAAGTGCAAGTTGAACCCAAGTTTTGTTTTATGCAAATTCTGTGTCTCTTTCTGCTACGGAAAAGAAATTGATCAGGGGAGGCGCCCCAGAGGAGGAAGTGCCGGAACTGCGCCATTGGCAGGCCACCAAATGTAGAAGGGTGACAGCTCCCTCTGGGCAAAGGCACAAGGATGCAACACGGCACAGCCAGTTAAGAAAACAAAACACGGTTCTCAGAATGTGAGCTCCTTGCGGACAAGAGGTCCAGCTCCTAGAATGGGGCCTGGGGCTCAGCAGGCGCCGGGTAACTGTTTGAAGGAATGAATGTCTGGAACGCAGGTTCTCTGTGGAAGAGTACATGGAACGGAGGCTGGGAAATTAGGCCGGGGTCAGAAGATGGAAGGGCTTGTATACAGTATGGAAGGCTAGAGGAAGAGGAGGGAAGGGGACCCGGGTGCATGTGCAGAGAAGACGTGAGGAGAGAATCAGCTGGAAGGTGGTTCCAGGAGACAAGAGCAAGGCCAGAAGTATACAGGCTAGGGAAACGGAAGGGCAGAGTCCAGAAACATTCAGGAGTCGAGGTGCCTAGCAACACTCTGAAGGGAAGGGGTGACGTGCACACGTCCGCAGGCTGAAAGGCAGGAGCAGTGGAGAGATGGAGGACGGTGCCTTTGGAGGGGACAAGCGTGGGTGGTGGATACCCCCGTCCCAGGTAGGCTGCAACCTCAGCAGTCCCTCGTAGGCTGCGTGCCAGAGAGGGAGGGGCCTCCCGGACCGGAGAAGGCATCAGCAACCTGCCAGAACCGGGTTAACAAAGGCAGGACTACAATTCCCAGCATGCTCGGGCCCAGTGGGGTGACGGCGGGCGGTGGCTGCGCCGCACCCGCCTGGTGGGCGCGGGACCTGGGTCGGCACCCGAGCCTGTCATTCCGGAGGGGCCTGCGGGGGTGCGAGCGGGCGATGCACCCCCGTCCCCGGCGCAGCGGCCGCGCCGGGCTCGCGCCTCCCGCGCCGCGGCCCCGCCCCTTGCCCCACCCCAGCCGGGCGGCTTAGCTGGGGCCGCAGCGCGGCGGCAACATCACTCTCGCCGCCGCTGCTCCGCCCCATCCCCTTCTGTTTTTCTCTCTCATTCTCCGGTGGCAGCGGCGGGGAAGGTGGCAGCAGGGGCAGCAGCAGCCGCGCTGGCTGCAATGAATGATCCCCCAGCGCGGGGGGAGGACTCCAGGTGAGCCTCTGCCCTCGGGAGGGCCGGGACCCCCGGCCGCCCAGGACCGGCAGCCCCCGCCATGGATCCCTAGAAGAGGAGGAGGAGAAGACAGCTTCGCCGCCCACCCCCATCCCATTTTCCTCTTCCTTTATCTCATTGTTGCCGTCGCTGTTTACGGCAGCGCTCCCTCTGCCCCAGCATGGGGCGGGCTCCGGGCACTGCCATTCGGCCGGCGCGGCTGCCGGGGGGTTCTGCCTAATTCTCCCCTGCCCGGCCGGTGCAGCGAGGACCCGAGAGCGGTGGAGGCCCGGACTGCGGCGGCGGCGGCGGGGCCACCTCCCAGCATCCCCACCCTAGGAGGCTGCTTGCGGATTGAAGAGCGGCGCCCGGGGGCTGGGCTGGCCCCGCTGATCCGGACCTAGGGAGGACAGCAGGACCGCCCAGGCTGCGGAGGGGCCCGGGGGGCAGGAAGGACAGAGCAGCAAGATGGCCAGTAAAACCAAGGCCAGCGAGGCCCTGAAGGTGGTGGCCCGGTGCCGCCCCCTCAGCCGGAAGGAGGAGGCTGCTGGTCACGAGCAGATCCTGACCATGGACGTGAAGCTGGGCCAGGTGACCCTGCGGAACCCCCGCGCTGCCCCAGGGGAGCTGCCCAAGTCCTTCACCTTTGATGCTGTTTATGATGCTAGCTCCAAGCAGGCGGACTTGTATGATGAAACCGTGAGGCCCCTGGTAGACTCGGTGCTTCAGGGTTTCAATGGCACGGTGTTTGCCTATGGCCAGACGGGCACCGGCAAGACCTACACCATGCAGGGGACCTGGGTGGAGCCCGAGCTGCGCGGGGTCATCCCCAATGCCTTTGAGCATATCTTCACCCACATCTCTCGCTCCCAGAACCAGCAGTACCTGGTCCGGGCCTCCTACCTGGAGATCTACCAGGAGGAGATCCGGGACCTGCTCTCCAAGGAGCCTGGCAAGAGGCTAGAACTGAAGGAGAACCCGGAGACCGGTGTCTACATCAAGGACCTCTCCTCCTTCGTCACCAAGAATGTCAAGGAGATCGAGCACGTGATGAACCTGGGGAACCAGACCCGGGCGGTGGGCAGCACACACATGAATGAGGTCAGCTCCCGCTCCCATGCCATCTTCGTCATCACCGTGGAGTGCAGCGAGCGGGGCTCAGATGGCCAGGACCACATCCGTGTGGGCAAGCTCAACCTGGTGGACCTGGCCGGCAGTGAGAGGCAGAACAAGGCCGGCCCCAACTCGGCCGGAGGGGCCGGCGCGCAGCCCGCGAGTAGTGGCGGCGGCGGCGGCGGTGGTGGAGGTGGAGGTGGAGGTGCAGAGAGGCCTAAGGAAGCCTCCAAAATCAACCTCTCACTGTCTGCCCTGGGCAACGTGATCGCTGCTCTGGCGGGCAACAGGAGCACCCACATCCCCTACCGGGACTCCAAGCTGACCCGGTTGCTCCAAGACTCTCTGGGGGGGAACGCCAAGACCATCATGGTGGCCACCCTGGGCCCGGCTTCGCACAGCTACGACGAGAGCCTCTCCACCCTGCGCTTTGCCAACAGGGCCAAGAACATCAAGAACAAGCCCCGGGTGAACGAGGACCCCAAGGACACGCTGCTGCGGGAGTTCCAGGAGGAGATCGCCCGCCTGAAGGCCCAGCTGGAGAAGAAGGGGATGCTGGGAAAGCGGCTCCGGAGGAAGAGCAGCCGCAGGAAGAAGGCTGTGTCGGCCCCCGCTGGGTACCCTGAGGGGCCGGTGATCGAGGCCTGGGTGGCTGAAGAGGAGGATGACAACAACAACAACCAGCGCCCGCCCCAGCCCGTCCTGGAGTCAGCCTTGGATAAGAACATGGAGAATTACCTGCAGGAGCAGAAGGAGCGCCTGGAGGAGGAGAAGGCGGCCATCCAGGATGACCGCAGCCTGGTGAGCGAGGAGAAGCAGAAGCTGCTGGAGGAAAAGGAGAAGATGCTAGAAGATCTAAGGCGGGAGCAGCAGGCCACGGAGCTGCTCGCGGCCAAGTACAAGGTAAGGACCCCAGACGGCAGGGGTACTCCGGAGGTGGCCAGGGGCATCTGGGCTGGCGGGCTCTTCTTTGAGGGTCTCTGATCTGACCTGAAGCGAGGTGTCCTCCCTCGGCATAACACACTTGCCCTCCTGCCAGATACTCCCCTGGAGCAGCCGGGCAAATAAATCCCTGCGATTCCGGGCTGCCGGGCGGGGCCTCCCAGGAGCACTTAGGGGGACAGACAAACCACACAAACACACACACACACACACACACACAAATACATACACGAAGCAAAGCAGGCAGGTGGTCTTTCAAGCCAATGAGCTTGGGCTGACCTGACCCACAGCCTGTCTGTCTCTGCTGGTGGCCCTCTGGATCAGGTCCACGGGATGACCAGGCAAGTCCTCGGCCTCCTTTGGGTGTGGGTTCTCTTGCATGGCCGCTCCCCTGGGACCTCCTCCCCCTGTAGCACCTTCACACCTCACACCATTTTAATAGTATCTGACATTTGGATAGCACTTCCCAATCTACCAAATGCCCCACAGACATGATCTCATTTGATCCTTAGTCATCCAGGGTACTGGTTCTTAAATCCCCGTTTTGTAGGGGAGGAACTGAGGCTCAGAGGTGACATGACCAAGCTTCCATCCTACCAGGCAGCAGAGCTGAGCTGAAGCACATGGACCTTGTGCTCTTTCGGTACTTGGGTGGCAAGGAGGAACTAGGCATGGATCCCACTCCCCACGAAAGCAGTCCTTGGGACCCATGCAGGGCCCAGTGCTTGGGAGCATTAGGAAGGAGATTCAGAGATCACAGAGAGGGGAGGCCAGAGCACTGGGCTCTACCCTGGAGAACCAGAGTCTAGGCCTAGCTATTCTGTCGCTCATCGAGTGACCTTGTGTAAGCTGCTTCCTCCTTTCCTGAAGCCTCAGTTTCCCTTTGTGTAAAATTGAGGTGGCCTGGGTGATCTCTGAAGCTCTTCCAACCTGAGAAGCAAACTGGCCCCCACACCCAGGCCTCATCCCAGGAAGATCTAATTCCCCACGGCCCTGAGAGCTATCCGGCCATCCTGAGCTGTTCCCTTCCTGATGGGGGCCCCCTAGGCCCAAGGTGGGGCTAAGCTACCGAGGCCCCTGCCAGGCATAGCCACAGACCTGTTAAATTTCATTGCTGCAGATAGCACAACTCAGTGTTCCAGGCATTTCCAGGTCCCTGGATTCCTCAACGCTGAGGGTTGGAGGAAGGACACAGGGAGCCAGGAGCTGATCACTTGCTGGAGAGAACAAAACGTTGCTATTTTTTTTATGCCCTCTCAGGAGTGTGGGCTGGGGAGCAGGGAACCCAGCCTGGGGAGGGAGAGCGGCAGTTGCTGGGAAGCTGGGCAGATGAGCTGTATGCCATTGTCTATGTTATGGGAATGTGTTGCTGCATCAGGGGCTCTGGCCTTGCATCTTTAATATTTAATTCACCTCCATGAGCTCAGCAAGGGTTCTGCTGGGGTGCTTCCTCAAAGAATGGCTCAGGGGCCTGGCGCCTTTGGGGCCATCCAGGGAGAAGCAAGATGTTAGCCGAATAGTTAGACTCAGCCCTCCCTCGGAGGAAAGGAATCCAGGCAATCTGGTGCTTTCCACTGGGAAATCTTACATGGGCAATCTGTCATTGGCTTCATTACCAAGGGTACCCCCTTCCCCCTTCCTTGCCTTCTCCACCGTCATTCCCCTTAAAGCTGGGAGGTAGTAGAAGCTAAGGTAGTGCAGAAGCACACTTCAGCCCTGAGGCAATGGGTAGAGGGGTTGGTGTGAAGGATCCAGCAGATCCTTCCCATTGGGAACAATGGGATCTCCCACTGTGGGCAACTGACTGGCTCCCTCAGTAAGATTCTCGGATCTAAGGCAATGGGGGGCACAGATAATAGGACAGTCAAGAATTCAGCCAGCTAGCACCAGATTTCTTGCACTGGAGGCATGGTCCACAGAACGTTTCTTCTTAGAGCTGGCAGGGGCCTTGGGAAACTGAGGCCTGGACTT
The DNA here is from genome assembly GCF_029215605.1 of Mirounga angustirostris. NCBI lineage: Eukaryota > Metazoa > Chordata > Mammalia > Carnivora > Phocidae > Mirounga > Mirounga angustirostris. The sequence continues at coordinate 20,411,721 of NW_026991718.1, read as the reverse complement.
GCCCAGGGGCACGCAGTTGAGTTAAGGAGGTCCCAGACTCTTCGTGCTTGATCCAACCTCTTTCCATTACACCACAGTCCTGATGTTACCTGTGCTACTTGACAATCAGAATAGTTCATTTTTATGTAACACTTTGACATCTTCATCTCAAGCAACCCCAAGAGATGGGTATTCCTGTCCCCGTTTGACAGTTAGGAACACCAAGACTGGGGAGCTGGAGTGACTATCTCCGTGCCCCCGGGCTGAGAAGTGGTGGTGGAGCGGGGAGGGGCTCCTCATGCTCCCAGACCTGTGCTCTTCCCAAGTCTTCACCATCCCTCCATGTTTGCTCACTGTGTGACTCAGGGCAAAGGCCTTTGCCTCTCTAGGCCTCAGGTTTCTATTCTCCTAATGAGGAGAAGTCTGACATATCTCCCTGGGGACTGGGTGAAATGGTCATTATGTGCCAGGCTCTTAGACATTAGTGAAGGGGGCGGGTGGCTGGGAAATTCCAGGAGGGGAATGAATCTGTATCCTGTGACTTCTTGTCACACCCAGCCCAGGACAAACAGCAACAAGCAGCTCAGAGTGGAGCCCGGACAGAGGACCCCAACCCAACCTCTTTGTATCCCCAAGGCACTGCCTGGTTCGGTGTTGGATCTTTCTAGGATGGAGGAAACGATTTGAGGGCTCTTGAGGGATCACAGGGTAAAGAGGGGAGGAGCACGTTAGAGATAATCCCAGGCCTGCCTATTTCACAGGTTTGTGCCCAAGATTAAATGAGATCATTAGTGGGAGGGCATTTGAAGTAAGTTGAAAGTACCAAATAAATGGAGGAGCATTAGCAGCGACAGGGTGGCCTCTGTCAGTCAAGCAGGGGTCCAGTGATCTGGGGGACTGACATCTTTGTTGTTAGCTTGACTCTTTTCTCCCCCTCCCCCGGCCAATCCCAGCTGCCTCGCCATAACCCTACAGCTCCGGAAGCAGAACTGGGCCAGAAAGATCTAGGAGAACTCAGAAGACGGGAGCTTGGATCCCTCCTGGAAATTAACTGAGCTTTTGCTCCCCATCTGCAACACACTTCTCCGGTTCCCACTTCTGAGCTCCCCGAATCGCCTCCCCCCCCATTCCCTTCTTCCGGTTCACACCACCCTCTGGGGGCAACTAGGCCATAGCTGGTATGACCTACTGCCCTCATTCACTCTCTGACTCATCTTACAAGTCTAGCTCGCCTGCTTCCCCTGCCCGCCACCTCCAGGCTCCCCGTTGCCTTTGTTCTCCCCTCACTGTGTACAAACACCATGCCTGTCTCCTTGGAGTCTCCTTTCATCTCTCCTTCCATATTCACTGTGGGCCCCACGGGATGTGAGGGTATGCAAATGTGTGCGGGCTCGGGATTGTGATCAGTGCCCGGTTTCTCACTATCATTAGCAACCCTTCCTTGCGTCGTATCCCCAGGGGGCTTGATAGCATATGAGGCCTGTGAGGAAGGGGGTGCAGGGAAAGTTAACTGAACAACTGAGGCTGTAGCTCAAATGTTTGTGCACAGTGCACGGACCGCAGTGAGGACCGGTGAAAGTGTGCGGATGGGCTGGGAGAAGGCCCACTTTTCGTTGTGCAAGACATTTTTTTAAATGACTGCTTTAATTTTGAACCCAGTTTTTTGAGGGATTGGACCAAGTGATTTCTACAACTTTGATCGTAGATGGTTAGAAGGAAAGAAGAGTGTCTAGGGGAGGTCAGGGCTGCAGATGGCACAAAACGCAGGTTCCAACTAAAGAGAGGAGTGGAAGAGGCCCCGCCTGTTGATCCCCTCATAAGTAGGTCTGGAGGGAGAAGAGCAGGCGGGTCTTGGCCGGAGCCCAGCTCTGTCTCTGGTGGGTGTAGAAAAGAGACCCTACAGAAGTAGCCCCCACAGCCAAAGGGATGAGGTCATCGCAGAGAATACAAGCTGCAGTGAATGTTTACTGTCCACTCTGTGGCTCCCTCTTCTTCCCCCCACCTCTCAGCATTGGCATTAACCATAACAAGGTATGCAAGGAGGGAGTTTCAAGCCCCAGAAACAGCAGTAATCACAATAATGATGCTGTTTCCTTAACACTTGCTATGCGCCAAGCCCTATACTAGATATTACGTACACATGATCGAATTTAATCCACACAAACACCTTCCAAGAACGGGGTTGTTACTCTTCCCATTTTATAGCTGAGAAAACCAAGGCCCATAGAGGCTAAGTAACTTGCCCAAGGCCTCATAGTTTGTATGTGGCAAATCTAGTTGAGCGCAGGTTGGTTTAACACAAAATGTGATTTTCTTTTATGCTTCAAGACTTGGAATATCAATTTGGGAACTGGTTGCTAGGAAGGTGGTGAAAATTGGCAGAAGCTTGTGCCACGGAATGTGAGGTGACAAAATCCAATGAGCAGCTGGAAAAGGATCGGTGGAGTTTAAGAGCAAGCACAAGACTAGCGATGGAGATTGGAGGCCCGTCTGTAGAAGAGAGCTCAAATGAGACCCATGCCCTCTGTTGTTGACACTCTCCCTCTAGTAAATGAGTTCCAGATCAGAGGCTTCCATTCTGGTCTCTCTGCTGACCTTGTTTTGTAGAGTGCTGTGTTCAGATCATGTGTATCAGACACAGACAGTCTTGGGTTTCATGACTTATTAGCTGTAAGACCACAGTTACTTCATCTATAAAATGAAATAATAACAGTACCAACATCAGTGTTATTGAGAAGATTAAATGAGATAATGTTAAAGCACTTTGTGCACTTCCTGGCATGTAAGCACAACTGTTTATTACTGCCAAAGGACAGTTTCACTTGGCTTCACCTTGATAAGTCAAACATACCACATTTTAGACTAACATTCAAGACCTACCAGAGACGGGCTGCCATATATCTCCTCCATCTTCCGCATCCAAGCAAGCTACTCTAATAGGAGAACCTCACAGCCAGCTGGTCTATCCCTATCTTTTGAACCTAATATGCACCTCACTGCCTTTCTGCTGATGGCACTGTTGTTATATCCTAGGTTGTCCTGGTAGCCAGGGGGTGGGAATTATGGGAGCAGACTAGGCTCAATATAAAGAATTTCTTGACACCTAGAAATGGGCTGCTTCTAGAGGTAGCAGGCTCCAAACCCTGGAAGTGCTCAAGGAGAAATGGAGTGTCAGAGCCGCTCTAAAGGGATTCATGTATCAGCAAAGCCATTACACTAGATCGTCTTTAAAGTCCCCTCCCTCTAAAAGTCCTTAATTGTTAAAAATACTATTTTTTTATTTTTAGTTTTTTTAAAAGATTTTATTTATTTGACAGAGAGAGGGAGACAGCAAAAGCGGGAACACAAGCAAGGGGAGTGGGAGAGGAAGAAGCAGGCTTCCTGCTGAACAGGTTTCCCTGGGATCATGACCTGAGCCAAAGGCAGACGCCTAACGACTGAGCCACCCAGGCGCCCTATTTTTAATTGTTTTTAAAGATTTTATTTATGTATGTATGTATTTATTTATTTATTTGTCAGAGAAAAAGTGCACAAGCAGGGGGAGTAGCAGGCAGAGGGAGAAGCAGGCTCCCCGCTGAGCAGGGAGCCGGCTGTGCGCCTGGATTCCAGGACCCCAGTATCATGACCTGAGCGGAAGGCAGATGCTTAACTAACTGAGCCACCCAGGCATCCCAAAAATACTAATTTTTTTTTTTTATTTTTTTTTTAAAGATTTTATTTATTTATTCATGAGAGACAGAGAGAGAGAGAGAGAGGCAGAGGGAGAAGCAGGCTCCCAAGGAGCAGAGAGCCCGATGCGGGACTCGATCCCAGGACCCTGGGATCATGACCTGAGCCGAAGGCAGACGCTTAACCATCTGAGCCACCCAGGCGCCCAATACTAATTTTTTTAAAGATTTTATTTATTTATTTGAGAGAAAGAGAAAAAACACATGGTCGGGGGGGGGACAGAGGGAGAGGGAGGACAGGGAGCGGACGCGGGACTCAATCCTAGGACTCTGAGATCGTGACCTGAGCTGAAGGCAGATGCTTAGCTGACTAACCCACCCAGGTGCCCCCAAAATACTATTTTTTATGATTTTTTATTTTATTTTACTTTTTAAAAAGATTTTATTTATTTATTTGAGAGAGAGAATGAGAGCGAGAGCACGAGAGAGGGGAGGGTCAGAGGGAGAAGCAGACTCCCTGCTGAGCAGGGAGCCCAATGCAGGACTCGATCCTGGGACTCTAGGATCGTGACCCAAGCAGAAGGCAGTCGTTTAACCAACTGAACCACCAGGTGCCCCCCAAATACTATTTTTTAGAGCAAACTATAAAATGCTCAGTTTATCTTTTTGAAAATTAAGATCAGAGGGTTTCGATTTTCATGTATGCATTCAATCAATAATAAAAAATAATTTTTCAGCTCTTTCTCATGGCCAATTAGAGAAAGACAATGAGCCGAAGAAGAGAGAAGAGAATGGGGAGAAAAACAGGGAAGAAAGAGAAGGGGACGGGGGCGGGGGGGGGGGGGGAGGAAGGGGAGGGGAAAGTGGAGTCTTGAGGGCAGGGAGAAGGAGGGAGAGAGTGGGGAAGGGGGTGAACAGCAGGGATTCTGGGGAGAAGCCCGAATAGGAGAGAAAGTGCTGTAGAGGACTCATCACTGGCAGTGTGATCATTTAACAGAACTATCACGAGTTGGGGGCATTTTGTAATATAAAGATTTGACTGGCAGGAAGCATTTAAGACTAATACGTTTCCATCAGAGGTTTTGGGCTTCAAATTACGTGGAGGCTCCGCAGGCCTTTTGGTCCAGTTTTGGGTTTCCCCCAATGTGCGTTGGCTGGAGGAGTGTATTATCCATTGCCCTTAGTCATCGCCAGCCCCCAGATAGCACAAGACTGGATGAAGTGGCTGTGATAATGTTCTCTTTGTGCTCTGAGGACTAGAGGAAGGGCCTGGAATTCAGCTGGAGAAGGGCACCCTTCTCTGACCGTGCCCTGCTAGCCAGTTGCACCTGGCCAGTCTTGCACACTTCTGGAGGCTTCTGGGCCTGAGAGCTGTTGAGCCAGGTGGCCTGAGAAGATAAGAAAATGGTCCCTCTTCCCACAAATGCAGCCCTTCAGCCCTGCACTCTGTGCAAGGCACACCCCTGTGCTCAGAGTTCATAGGGCACCTGCTCTTATGGTTTGGTGGATCTAGAATTTTTAATATACTGAGAAATTCCTGGGCATTAACTCCTGGTCAGACTAAAGAGTTACTTTTTAGTTGTTTCCTTTTCCTGCCAGATGTACTCAGCAGTGGAGGACCAGGCCCTGGGCTGGTCTGTTTCTATAGCACTAGGTAATGGACCTGCAGGCTTTCTCCTTTCTCGAGGCGAGCCTGCAGAATATTAATGGCAACAATGGTAATGATGATGACAGCTACCATTTCTTTATTTTTTTTTATTTTAAAAATATTCGTTTATTTATTTGAGAGAGAGTGCAAGAGTGAGAGAGCACAAGTAGGGGGGAGTGGCAGAGGGAGAGGGAGAAGCAGGCTCCCCAAGCAGGGAGCCTGACTTGGGGCTCTATCCCAGGACCCCGCAATCATGACCTGAGCCGAAGGCAGACTCTTAACCAACCGAGCCACCCAGGCGCCCCGATAGCTACCATTTCTTTAGTGCATGTCTAACACCAAGCATGCCGCTATTTCCTTTATGTGCATTGTTTTCCTCCTCACGATAGCATCATGAAGTAGTACTATTTTAATCTCCATGTGACAAAGGAGATCCTGAGACTCCTTAAGGAAGGAACAACCCAAGGTCACATGCCTAGGAAGTGTTAGGGCCAGAATAGCAGCCTCTGTCTGCCTGATCCCAGAACCATGATCTTTACCTCCACACTATAATACCAGCTTCGGAAATGAAGGATTCATACCAGATCCCTGGCTAATAGGCCCCAGTGGGAGCTCTTGTCTGCTGAAATACTTAACTCAACCCATCTCTGTCCTTCCATGTGATGCAAACCCCCAGCCTCTGACTCACCTGGTTCCATCCATTCATATAATCAACAAATCTTTTTAAGTACCCATGACCAAGAACATAAATCAGCAGTTATAGTTAACGAACTCTTCAAATTATTTAAATTTCTGGAAGGAATCATGAGAATTTATTAATAGTGGTTGTTTCTAGGAATTTTAATGGGGGAGGGGGCTTTTATTTTTCACTTTATACTTTGTTTTACTTTTATCTTTTTATTTTTATGTAAGCATGTATTACTTTGTTAAATAAAAACTAATCTAAAAAGTTTAAGGGAGAAAAAATGTAAAAGAAATGTGTTAACACCTGGTTGGAAGGTTGCCTTAAAAATAATGAATAACTGGGGCGCCAGGATGGTTTATTTGGTTAAGAGTCCTACTCTTTGATTTCAGCTCAGGTTATGACCTCAGGGTCACGGGATTGAGCCCTGCGTCAGGCTCAGCATGGAGTCTGCTTCTCCCTCTCCCTCTGTTCCTCCCCCCGCCCCGCAGATAAATAAATAAAATCTTTTTTTAAAAATGAGTAATTGGGGCATCTGCATGACTCAGTTGGTTGAGTATCTGCCTTTGGCTCAGGTCATGGTCTCAGGATCCTGGGATCAAGCCCCGTGTTGGGTTCTCCGCTCAGAGCCCCGTGTTGGGTTCTCCGCTCAGTGGGGAGTTTGCTTCTCCCTCTCCCTCTCTGTTCTCTCTCTCTCTCTCTCTCTCAAATAAATAGAATCTTAAAAAATAATAAATTTAAATTTAAAAAATAATAAAAAATGAATAATTGAGGGAGATCCAGGATTGATAATAATTCTCAGTGATACCCAGTTATTGGCAATCCTGTGACCTTGGGCAAGTCCCTTTCCCTCCCAGAGACTGTAAGAAATCATCAGTAGATGATTCCTTGCTTTCTGCACGATTTGCTGATTCACCTCAGAAGCAGCAGGTCAGGAGCCCAGGGTTAGAGGTCAGCCTGAATGTCGGGCAGTGGGAACTGAAGCAGGATGACCAAGCATTGCCCCGAAGCTACAGGCCATACGACCCAGGATGACCCACCTAAGCCCTTGGGCCCTGTGCCTAGGCTGTCAAATGCTGAGTCTGCACTTGATGCCTCCTTAGGTCTCATCCCGTTCTGACACTGTAGCACTCTATTGTCTGGCCAGAGGGAAACAGGGGAGAAGGAGGAGGGTAGGAATCAGGTCTGAGGTGCTTGTGGTTTTCTCACTGAGGTAGAGGGGCCGATTTTTTTCTTCCTGCTTTTCTCCGAGGGGCATTGAAGCACTACTGGGCATCCATACTCTGTCTAGGACAAGGCTGCAAGTGGAGTCCAGCTCACCTCACTCCCCAGCCTATACATTTCCTGATCCCAAATTGTTTCCTTCTTGATGAGAGAATCCCTAGCATTGGAGAGACCGATCATTTCTGTTGTGTTTCGAGCCAACCAAGGAGACTCAAGGCAGGAAACAGACTGGGTCTCCTGATTTCTGTTCCCCAGGACAGAGAATCACTGAAAAGAGCACTCTTCTTCCCTTTACCATTGTCTCTTTTGTTTCTTTTTCCCTTACTGCTGGCTCCTTGAGATCTATAACCAGGGAGCCCCAAAAGGAGAAATAGGTCTGTGACAGTTGGAGTGGCTGTAATAAGAGAGAGAAGCAAAGATCGGTCCACTAATTGGGTTTTTTGGCTCTTTGTGATGAGTTGTGAGTACCTGTCAATCAGATACTGATTGACAAGTAACCACTGACATGTGATTGTACTTTATCACTTACCAAGTACTTTCACGTCTGTTATCCAACTCACCCTTCTTACCAAAGCCTGCAAGGTTAGTGGGTATTCTCTTCCGTTTTACAGGTAAGAAAACTGAAGTCCAGGGGCTGATGCCCTAGATTTCATAGCAAATAGGGTGTACTAGCGTTCAGGCTCTCTGACATGCCCAGTGCTCTATATATCGTCCCTCTATGGAACAGCAGACGTGGCCCTTTCCCATGAGCATCCCAGGACTTAGCCTCTCTCCCGGATGCTAGCGATCCTGACAACCTCCCCCAAGCACATGATTAACGCTCTAACCCACTCATCTCAGAGGTCCCCATAAGATGCCTCAGGTTCGGGCACCTGGGTGGCTCAGTTGGTTGGGCGACTGCCTTCGGCTCAGGTCATGATCCTGGAGTCCCGGGATCGAGTCCCGCATCGGGCTCCCTGCTCAGCGGGGGGTCTGCTTCTCCCTCTGACCCTCTTCCCTCTTGTGCTGTCTCTCATTCTCTCTCTCAAATAAATAAATAAAATCTTTAAAAAAAAAAAAAAGATGCCTCAGGTTCAGAAGCATCTTCAGCACAGCTCTGCCTGCTTTCGCGGGCAGAGAAAGAAAGGATGCCCCGAGCTTTCCTGATGGTTCCTGAATTGGCAAAGGTGCAAATACCAAATGCTGCTGCTGTTCTCCAAGGCACCTTCCTATCTGAACCCAGGAGAAAGCTGTAGCCCAGGGAAAGGGACCCCAGTGGAATTAAGAGGCTGGTGTTCAAATATCACCTCCGCCGTTTGCTGGCTCCATAACCTGGAGTGAGTCAGTTCACCTGTCTGAATCTCGGTTTTCTTTTACGTCAAATGGGGATCATACTTGTTATCTCACATGGTTCTTAGGGTGATTAAATAGGATGATTAGTTTAAAAGGGACCTAGCCCAGCCACAGGCAACATGACAAGTTGCATCTGAGACTCCTGTCCCCTGCAGCGTGTGAGCGATTAGCTGGCTGTGGCCGAGCAGAGCCTGGCTGGCTTCTCTGTGAAATCAGACCTGATAGTATCTTCTCAGACGAATGGCTGGCTGGGCCTGGCTGTCTCCACTCCGGCTTTTCAGATCAGCGCTTAATGAGTACTGTGGCCTCCTTCCTCCTCCTCCTCCTGGTCTTGCACCCCAGTTGCTTCTGGAACAGGAAGGGGTAAGCCTCTGAATATCCCAAGCTGGGTCTGTAGACTGACATGGTCCCTGTAATGAGTTTGGCTATTAATTGTCACGGCAGCTGACCCGCCTCTAATACCTGGAATTGAGACCCTGATCAAATTGGGAGATTATTCGGAAAGAACATGGTCAATGTAGGAGCAGATACACGTAAAAATTCCTTAATTAGGAGACTCCAGGCTTAGACTACTCCATCTCTGGGCCTGTTTCCTAATCTGTAAAGCAAAGGGGATTGGGATCGAGGATTCGCTGAGGTCGCCTTGGTTACGCTGTGATTTGTAGTGGTCTCTCCAGAGTCAGACCACGGCCCCGGAGCTCCCCGCCCTGCTTCTTCCACCCCCACAGCTGCTGCTGGCCTTTTAGTTACACCGGACTGATTTAGAACCAGTAGGACCAAACCCAGTCCTGCCTGCAGGCCCCACCCACCTATCTTTTGCCTTGAGGGATCACGAAGGCATCATTAACTCCGGGGGCTAAGAACTCCAAGGGACTTTTCCTGGGGACTAGGACCCCTGTATTCCCAGCCCCTCTGCTTAGTATCCCCCAGCCTGAAGGGAGACCTAGAGATGTGAGACATCCCTGTCCCTCCCTGCCCTCCGTAGATGATAGTAAGAACAGAGATCTGAGGAAAAGGAGGATATGGCCATGGGTATCCTCAGAAAAATGGGGAAAAATTAAAAGCAAAAGCAAAAAAAATAAACCAAACCCTGTTTCTAAGCAAAGAACTGAAGTCGTGCACGATGTATTTTAGAGCGTGGGGGTGAAGCAGACAGCATGGGTTGAGACTGGGGAGAAGGTGGGGGCTGAGACCTTGCACCTGGATTGGGGCCCACCCACAGATTTCATGCCAGGACCAGCCCCTCTTCTAGCACAAGACAGGCTCTGTCAGGCAGGCTTGGCTGATAGTGTGGGCTAGGCAAGTGGGCAAGCCTTGGCGAGTCACCAGAAAGGCAAATTCAGTTGTCATTCAGACCACGTCTGCGCTGGGTCTCAGCGGGACTAGTAGAGAAGCATAGGGGCAGTGGACAGATGGAATAGGGTGATACTGGACAGTCAGACAGCATCCAGAATTCTCTTCATGGAGCCCAGGACCCAGCCAGAAGGAGAGATCCTGAAGCAGAGTTCCAGGTCCAAGGAGGGGATCTAACCTGTAGGCCGATGAGCCAGAACCAACAGAGAGAAACTTGTCCTGAGGATCATGTCGTGGGGGTGGGGAGAGGCTTAGAACTTGGAGGCCCTGGTAGTCTTGGCTGATACATCAGATTCCAGGCCTGATTGGCAGCTCAAATCCCGCCTGACTGTGTCCAAATGGGTTTCTTGAATCCAGAATTTTGAATGAGAAGAGCATGGGACTAGGTGTGGGTAGCTGGAGAAGGTGGAGGCTGAACAAAGAATTGTTTGAATCAGAGGTCTGTCTCCCTACTTAAAAATCACCAAGAGGGGCGCCTGGGTGGCTCAGTCAGTTGAGTGTCAAATCCGTAAAAAAAAAATTTTTTTTTAATCACCAAGAAAAAAAATAATGTAAAAAATGCATAAAGGGGTATGTTGTGAAAGGAGAGATCAGATCTCCACAAGTCCACCTCAAAGGTACAGAGAATATAAAATCAATGGGGAGGCTCAATTTTATATCTATTATTATAGCAAATTTTTTAAATAATGATAATCATGCCTATGACACTATAATAAAAGGTGTTCCATTATTTATTGCTGGCAGTAATTTAAGTGGTATAATCTTTTTTTTTTTTTTTTAAGATTTTATTTATTTGAAAGAGCGTGAGCCAGAGAGCACAAGCAGGGAGAGCAGCAGAGGGAGAGGGAGAAGCAGACTTCCTGCTGAGCAGGGAGCCCAATGTAGGGCTCAATCCCAGGACCCTGAGATCATGACCTGAGCCAAAGGCAGCCGAAGGCATCCCGAAGTGATATAATCTGTTAGAAAGGAAACTTGGCAATATGTTCTAAGATAAATAAAATGTTTATAATCCTTCATCAGATCCTGAAATTTCCTTCTAAGAAAGTCATCTAGGGGAGCCTGGGTGGTTTAGTCAGTTAAGCATCTGCCTTTTGCCCAGGTTGTGATCCCAGGGTTCTGGGATCAAGCCCTACATCAGGCCCTCTGCTCAGTGGGGAACCTGCTTCTCCCTCTGCCTCTGCTGCTCCCCCTGCTTGTGTGCGCTCTTTCTCTCTCTGTCAAATAAATAAAATCTTAAAAAAAAAAAGTCATCTAAAAAAATTATATGTACAAGGGTGGTTTTTTTTACAAGGGTGTTTATTGTAAACATTGTACACAACCAAAATATCTTCTCATAGGGGTTAATCAAGTATATTTAAATTATCCACTGTAAATATTATGCAACCATTAAGTTTACAGTCATAAACCTTATGGAAGTAATAGGAAATTCTGGAGAGATTTGATAAAATGGAAATAGCAGGACATGAGCTTATATTTATACCATATGTATTGGTGTGAAAAAATGATGTGTGCATTTGGAAAATTCTGGAAAAACGGAAAATAAAAGAGCTGCTTAGGTGAGGAATATGTGAAATTTTTTCTAATTTTGTTTTATTTCTGTAGTTATTTTGATATTAGTTCATATTTTTTTTTCTAAAAAGAAAGACAATAAAAGCTTAAAAATATGTCCCCAGGGGCACCTGGGTGGCTCAGTCGGTTAAGCGGTTAAGCGGTTAAGCGTCTGCCTTTGGCTCAGGTCATGATCCCAGGGTCCTGGGATATGAGTCCCGAATCGGGCTCCCTGCTCCGTGCGGAGTCTGCTTCTCCCTCTCCCTCTGCCTGCCGCACTCCCTGCTTGTGCTCTCTCTCTCTGTCAAATAAATAGGTAAAATCTTTTTTTTTCTTAAATGACACCATTTTATTTTTTTTAACTTTTTTTTTTTTTAAGATTTTATTTATTTATTTGACAGAGAGAGAGACAGCGAGAGAGGGAACACAAGCAGTGGGAGTGGGAGAGGGAGAAGCAGCCTTCCTGCTGAGCAGGGAGCCCGATGCGGGGCTCGATCCCAGGACCCTGGGATCATGACCTGAGCCGAAGGCAGCTGCTTAACGACTGAGCCACCCAGGCGCCCTTTTTTTAACATTTTATTTATTTATTTGACAGAGAGAGGGAGAGCACAAGCAGGGGGAGTGAGAGAGGGAGAAGCAGGCTTCCCGCTGAGCAGGGAGCCCAATGCGGGGCTCGATCCCAGGACCCTGGGATCATGACCTGAGCTGAAGGCAGGCACTTAACCGACCGAGCCACCCAGGCACCCCTAAATAGGTAAGATCTTAAAAAAAAAAAAAAAATGTCCCTAGTGGGGCTCCTGGCTGGCTCAGTCTATAGAGCATGCAACTCTTGATCTCTGGGTTGTGAGTTCAAGCCCCACTTTGGGCATAGAGCTCACTTAAAAAAAAAAAAATGTCTCTAGAATCCCTTAATAAACTCTTAGATATTTAATACAGTCCTCCTGAGATAACAAATTCCATAAATTTATTACCTTCTATAAACAGTAGAACGTCCCTTTATTTGTCCTAAAAGTCCAAAGTATAAGCTCTTCCTCTATGTACCAGGATTGATTGGAAAAGTCTGGATCATTCCTTTTCACACCTATTTTATTTTATTTTTTTAATTAAGTGAGCTCTACACCCAACCTGGGGCTCGAACTCACAACCCTGAGATCAAGAGTCGCATGCCCTGCAGAGTGAGTCAGCCAGGCTCCCCCACGCCTATTTTGATCATATAGTTTCCAGGTCTATCCTCTTAACCTTTCTTTGTCTTTGCACACTAAAGAGTCCTATTTTTTAATAGCCCTTGGATGGTTTTAGCCGTCCTTCCCTGGATCTCTCGCTCCTGCCTGTCCCCAGAGACGCAGTGAGGGACTACACACAGTACTCCAGATTCAGCTGCATCACCAATTTATTTTAGGGTAGAATGATTTTTGTTTTGTTTCCAAAAAGCCCTCATGATGGTGGCTGGCCAGATACTAGTGGCCTTTTTAGCTCTGGCGGCATATTAAGCCAATGTCTTCTGGGAACAATAGCGAATTACTCCCCACCCCATGCTTTTCTTTTTCTTTTTTCTTTCTTAAACTAAATTAAATTTAATTATTTTATTTATTTATTTTATTTTATTTTTTAGCTTATAACTGACAGTGCTCACAGCTATCATTTAATGAGCAGAGCTAGGATTACTTTTTCCTAGAGCATAAAACTGTAACTGAAGCTCATCTGACATTTTTTGTCAGCTCACACGGCCTAGAAATGCTCTCGAACATTACCACTTAGGAGGATCTGGGGGCATCTGTGGAGCTGGGTGTCTGGCCAGTGCTCTTTCTTGCATGATTTCTAATGGAGATCAGTCCTGTCTTTTCATATCTGCACATTTTTCCATCCAGAGACATGCCTGTTTGTTTCTGTTTCCTTTCCCTAATCCACCCCCCATCCCCCCACCTGCGTTATGAGAAAGTACTTCCCTGTCTCTGTCTCCTCACCCCCACCCCCATCTAACTTTGACTAACCTCTGATGTAGAACCATTTCAGGAGCATTTTAACCCCTAAAGGGCTGCCCACTGCTTCCCCAAGTACGGGAATAACTGGAGATTAGTCAGACGTGATTTCCTCCTACTGGAAACATGTTGCTTTTCTTTTAGCAGGTTCTGCTTCCTAAAACATTGAACAGAAAGAATGTATGGAGTAGAAAGAGCACGGGCTTTGAAGCCAGGCCGACCTGGACCTGGATTCTCCATTAAATTGAGTGGCCGTGATGTGACCTTGGATGGATTACTTACCCTGTCTGAGCTTACATGAGGAAACTGGTGGTGTTAGTATATGCCCTTAAAGCATGTCCCACAGGCCACCTGGGGATCTCATTTACGAAGCCGATTCTGATTCACTGGGTCTGCGTAGGGCCTGAGATCCTGCATTTGTTTCTTTCTTTTTTTTTTTTAAGATTTTATTTATTTATTTGAGAGAAAGAGAGTGAGAGAGCACAAATGGTGGGGGTGAGGGGAAGGACGGAGGGAGAAGCAGACTCCCTGCTGAGCAGGGAGCTGGACGCGGCGCTCAATCCCTGAGATCATGACCTGAGCCAAAGGCAGACACTTAACCGACTGAGCCACCCCGGCGCCCCTGAGATCCTGCATTTCTAACAAGTCCCCAGGTAATACTGATTCTGGGGGACCTCAAAAAGCAGTGATTCTTTTTTGTTGTTGTTGTTAAGATTTTATTTATTCATTTGAGAAAGAGAGAGCACAAGCAGGGAGAGAGGCAGAAGCAGACTCCCCTCCCCGCCCCCGATGAGGTGGGAACCTGACCCAGGGTTCCATCCCAGGACCCAGGGATCATGACCTGAGCCAAAAACAGTGATTCTTTAATGTGAACCTTTAAAAACCACTGATGCCTGGACCTCATCACGGACTCCCCGGCCCCTTCGCAGTTTAATCGGCTGTGGGGTGTAGTCTGGGCACTGGGCCTGGTAAAAGCTCCCCGGGTGATTCTAATATGCATCCGAGTCTGAGACCCACTTTTTTTTTTTTTTTTTTTTTTTTAAGATTTTGACAGAGAGAGACACAGCGAGAGAGGGAAACAAGGCGGGGAGTGGGAGAGGGAGAAGCAGGCTTCCCCCTGAGCAGGGAGTCTGATGCAGGGCTCGATCCCAGGACCCTGGATCATGACCTGAGCCGAAGGCAGTCGCTTAACCAACTGAGCCACCCAGGCGCCCGAGAAGTAGTGTCTTTACGAGGTGGCAGAGTGAAGAACGCTAGAATGCTGTAAATTACCAAGGGCGGTGCGAGGACTCAGGGCTGGAGTGTCCCAGAATAGGAAGCCAGGCCAGACACCAGGTCCCCAGGATCTCATGACCCAGTAGTTAGAGGGATTGGTTATCATGGCCCCAGCAGGAGGGGGTTTCCTGCCTTGTCTCCTTCCTCCCTTTTCACACCCATCCCCTGCCTCCTGTCAGCCTTCGCAGATGCTCAGACCCTGCTGCTCTGACCTTTTGCCCTGCAACAGTGCGTGTGGGTTGGTCCGTTGAAGGAGGAAAAGCTGGGATAAAGGGTCAGTTCTGTTCTGGATAAGAGAGCCCAGGAAAAGGACTTGGAACCCCCCCACTGCGATGACCCCAGGGGTTCCTTTCAGTTCCTCAAACATTTACTGAGCACTTACTCTGTGCCAAGCACTGTGCTAAGCCCCAGGACCCTGAGACCTGAGTAAGACATGATCCCTGCCCTGAAGGAGCTCACCGGGGAGACAGGATGTAAGCAATAATGGTCCATGAGGGGGAAAGAATAGGAACGTGTCCTGGTTGTTGAGGAGGCCGAAAGGAGGAAATGTGCCGATGTGAATGACTTGGAGAACACATCCCAAGTCTCTCCAACCGGGTCTTGCAGGGTAAGTAGTGGTTTTCCAGGCGGACGTGGAGTGGGAAGAGAAGCCCAGTGTTGTGAAAAGGCCCAGCACATTCCAGGAGCTGGAATTCTTTAGGCGAAGCTGGAGCGCAGAGCGCATGGGGAGTAAGCGGTAAGAGAAGGCTGGGAGGCCGGGCCAGCCCACGGGGCAGGGCGCCGCTGCAGACTTTGGGTTTCATCCTGCAAGGAATGGAGGACTGTTGAGTATTTGCAGCAGAGGAGAAGCACGCTCTGACTTGTGTTTCTGGTGAATGCCCCCAGGTGTCATGTGGAGATGGATGGAAGGGGGAGCTGATGGCAGGAACAGTGCAGGCGAGTCATGAGGACCGCAGTGAAATCGGCAGGTGTATTTGCGGCTACAAAGGTGGGAATGGTGGGAGCCCTAACAAGAAGGCAGACCTGATGGGATTTGATGACCGGCCCAGCGTAGGGGAGGCAAGAGACGCACGCAGGGCAGGGCCTGGGCCAAGGGAGGTAAGGTGCATAGGGCACAAAATTTAAGGAATTGTTCACTCAAAGGATCGTGCAGTTGCTGGGCTTAAGGGAGAAGGAAGCATCTGGGATGAGTTCAGGCCTGTGCTGTGGGGGCGGGCCCGATGCTGAGACACTGCCCCCAGAGCAAGGCCTGCAGGTGGCAGTGGTGTGGCGGGGAGGACAGGCAGCTCTCAAGGGCCCCGGGCTCTGCAGCAGCTCTGCCCTTGGCCTCTGAGGCTGCGTGGGGCCGCTCTGGCTGGCCTGCTTTCGTGCAGGGTCCCGTGGCGTCCTCACACAGCCCAACCTCTGACGCCCCCCCAGAAGCAGCCCTCCACCCCCGTCCCGCTCTGTCCCCAGTGACGGGGCTTCCACAGGTGGCAGAGGGAGGCCCCCCTGCCCCACATCGTGACAGCACCTCCCGCTTCGAGAGCCCACAAGCAGGTCAGCTGGTTCCCCCGGGAAAAGTTCCAATGGGGAGGCAGCCAGTATCTTCTGGTGGCTCAAGGTGATTTCAACCTTCCGGGAAGCGGCGATGAAATCAGAGGACAGCTAGAGCGCCCTGGGGCAGCGCCCTCTGATGAGCAGGAGTGAAAATGCATTTTACGGTGTCACAGTTTACCCACTTTATACAAATCCATTATCCGTGAAGCCCCAGATTCAACAGGCACCTGCGGCGTGTCTGTGCCAAGCCCCGGGGCTGGGGGCCTTTCACACAGCACAGGGGCTCACGGAGTGGGATCGGCGGTGGTAGGTTCAAATCTTACTTCTTCGTTAACTAGCGGCATGACCTGGGGCTAGTTACTCTCAATTTCTTCATTTGTTTTGTTTTGTTTTTAAAGATTTTATTTATTTATTTGAGACAGAGAGAATGAGAGACAGAGAGCACGAGAGGGAGGAGGGTCAGAGGGAGAAGCAGACTCCCCGCCGAGCAGGGAGCCCGATGCGGGACTCGATCCAGGGACTCCAGGATCATGACCTGAGCCGAAGGCAGTCGCTTAACCGACTGAGCCACCCAGGCGCCCAATTTCTTCATTTGTTAAGTGGGGAGAGTAATAGTAGCTTTCTCTTAGGGTGACGATGGAGACAGTGTTTGTTAAGGGCTTAATTCAGCCCCTCGAGAATAGTACTCAGCAATATTTGTCAGCCATCCTGGAACAGAGGCTGTTCCGATATTTCAGATGAGAGAGCCGAAGGGGGTGCCTTGGTCTAGGCCTTGCATTTAGTGGGCCGAACACCGGTCTCTCTGGCCGTCTCCAAAGCTCATGCAGCTTCTGGGGCCTCACACTGCCCCTTAGTGCTGCAGAGTCTTCTCCCCTTGGCTTTTCTTCTGCCACTGAAGATTACATCTGTGCTGAGAGCCCTCTTCTTGAGCCAGGAGCCAGTTAGCTGAAGATCTGGGCTGCCCGGTGACCGTGTCTCTGCTCCACACTCTTGAACACTGGCTGGGAGCTAAGTGCCAGGATTCAAAAGCCTCCTGCACGCCCCTCCCAGGCATGGTGAACCAACCTTCCATCTGTATCCAAAGCAAACAGATCAGGTGCCTCTATTCCCTGAGGGATGCCCTCTCTTATGGTCTTATCGATAATGGGGGCAGTGGGCTGGAGCCCAGGAGGCTGGAGGGGAAACTTTGTTCTCAGTGGGGGCCATGAGGCCGCATCTGGGACACATCTTTTGTCCACTCCTGGAAGGACCACAGAGCAGGGAAGCCAAACCTCTCAAGCTGGTGATGCTGTGGCCATCTTTGAAAAGCCCATCTCTTAACCCCTCTGTGTTCGCAGGCCATGGAGAGCAAGCTGCTCATCGGGGGCAGGAACATCATGGATCACACCAATGAGCAGCAGAAGATGCTGGAACTGAAGAGGCAGGAGATTGCGGAGCAGGTAGGGCTGGGGGCTTCAGGTCTCATGGGAGCGCATGGCTTTGAGGTCTCGTCTGGAGGACACAGGGCCGTGAGCCATCATGGACTCAACATCCCTGGAATATAGTGCTAAGAACCTAAGACATGCTGCCCTGGATCCCTTGGGTCCACCAGCCCAGGAGCCTGCCTCTGTCAAGGGCACTGCCAGCTAAGGGGTGAGAGGAAGTGGTGGTTCTCCATGATGTCAGCCAATACAGGGCACCTCGTGTTAATTCCTGGGCCTTCCATAGGCTGTAAGTTCTTTGCCAACTGTATGACGATGTCCTAAATCTTCAAGAACCACAATTAGTTGGTCCTACCAGTCGTCTGTGATACCACGTGGGGAGAGGGTGAGGCAGCTGGGAAGCCAGTATGATGCCAGTCTACGTCGGCTCAACACTCCTAGAATGCGCCAGCTATTCGGGCTGGGGTCTCCATCCCCGGGGGGCCAGTGTTGGCAAAGACACGGCCATATGAGCTAAGAAGAAGGTTCGGAGAGGCTCTGCTGACGACGGGCAGGAGCGGGGGCTGTGGGCCATGGGCCTCTCTCTCCTTCCCGGCCTCTGTGGCCGCCGTAGAGCCCGATCCCGTGACAGGCAGCATGAGCTTGTCCCCTGAGCTCCCTTGGCCCTCCCTGGTACACGCCGCCCCACTGAGCCCCTGTGCCCTGCCTTGGCCTAGAAACGCCGTGAGCGGGAAATGCAGCAGGAGATGATGCTCCGTGACGAGGAGACCATGGAGCTCCGGGGCACCTACACGTCCCTGCAGCAGGAGGTGGAGGTCAAAACCAAGAAACTCAAGAAGGTGAGAGGCCGCAGGGGGCTGAGGGCCTGGCAGCCTCTGCCCAAGACACTTACCCACCCGAGGGGTCTGTGCTATAGGGAGGGCCCCCTTCCCCACGTTGCTTGAACCGCTGAAGCCTGAGTGACTTCGCCGGGGCTGCCGGGGTGAGGAGTGGGGGAAGGCGGGGGCCTGGTGCTGGAGGGGACGAGCGCCTCTTCTCCTGGGCCAGGCTGGGCCTGGTGGGCTGGGAAGGCCTTCACTTCCAGTCTCCTGTTGCCATCCTGACGGCGCTGGGTAACTTCCCCTGCACACTGTCATCAGTGGGTCATGGTTGGGTAGCCAGGCCCAGGACAGGAGTGTCAAAGAGGCCTGAGGAGACGCAAGCCTGAGGGAGCTTGGGAGGGGAGCCGCAGGCCCCCGTGGACGTGGGAAGGGATGAGACTGTCTGATCTCCGGAACCCTGCAAAGTCCACGGCCAGGGAAGGGCACATACAGGGACAGGAAGCAGCAAACTCCAGCCCAGATTCTGGGAAGAACCTGGAAAACCCACTGGGGCGCCGACGTGACTGGCCCAGAGCAGGCCGAGCAGAGGCCCAGCCACAGGGGCAGTTTCCAGGGACATATGTACCTCCTGGCGGGTGAGGAGCGGGACAGCAGGCTCTCTGCTGCGCTCCACACCCCCATTCTTGAGAGCCCCTAAAGAGGCAGAAGTGGGGCAGGTCACCTTCCAAACTGGCTTAGGCCCCCTACCTCCTACCCTCTCCACCCCCCCCCCCCCCCAGAGCCTGCACAGCAGTTCTGTCCTTGGGTCCTGATTCAGACTCTTCTCTTAACTAGTTGTGTGCCCTTGAGCAACTGTGTACCTGAGTCACCTCTTCTATAAAAAGAGGGTGTTGGGACTAAAAGGCCTCTCGGGTCCCTTTCAGTTTGAACATTCCACAAGGCTGAAAACAGCGGACGGGGAGCAGGTAACAGGCCCTAGGGTAGGAGGGACAGGACAGCCTGTTGAATAACCTGCCCTCATTTGTAGTGGGGCAGGAGGGAGATTCAGACCGGGGCCTCCCCCTGGACTCGGCCTGTGGAGGCCGAGCCCGCAGCGTCAAGGCCCGGGGCCAGGTGACAGGGGCCTCGCCGCCACCCTGCGTAGCCTCTGAGCGGCGCCTGTCCCCACGCAGCTCTACGCCAAGCTGCAGGCGGTGAAGGCAGAGATCCAGGACCAGCATGATGAGTACATCCGTGTGCGGCAGGACCTGGAGGAGGCGCAGAATGAGCAGACCCGGGAGCTCAAGCTCAAGTAGGGCCCCCTCCTCTTCCCATTCCTGGTCCTCACAGCCATCCCTCACTGCCTGGCCTCTCCCTGAGGGGCTTATTTCCTTCCTCAAGGCCTCATTCCAGGCGTCTATTCCCCCAGGAGTCCACATCCCTTAGGAATAGAATGTGTCTGAGGGGTGAGGACGAGGTCTAAGTTCCAGAGCTGTTTATATCTCCTCTGTTTCCTTCTCCTTCCTCTGCTCTGCCATAATGATGAGGCCCCCGAAGTGCATGCTGGGTGCTGGCCAAGAGTAACCGCTAAGACCCTGAGTCCATAGCCTTTGCACTGGAAGCAGGGATTTCAAGTTCTGTGATTGCTGTAGGGATCCTCTCTTCGTCCGACTTTCTGGTTTTTCCATCTCCGCTGCTCCCTCTGCCTCTTTGCTTCTTGCTTCACCCTTCACGTGTCCCCTGTGGTCTCTCACTCCCCAGTTCCCCATCTCTACCTCATTCCTGCTCCCAGGTACCTAATCATCGAGAACTTCATCCCCCCTGAGGAGAAGAACAAGATCATGAACCGGCTTTTCCTGGACTGTGAGGAGGAGCAGTGGAAGTTCCAGCCACTTGTGCCTGCCGGAGCGTGAGTCTCTCACCGCCTGGTCTGGGCCCACCCCAGGTTGGGGGTGGCCAGGGGCCTGAGGGGAGACGGGTAGGAAAGATGCAGATGGAGGATGGATTTCTCCAACATAGGGGTCTTCACGAAGGGTGTTCTGCCCAAAACAAAATGTCTCAGGTGCCCCGCGAGGGACCTACGGAGGGGGAGCGCATCTCAGCCTCTTGGCAATCCCAGTGAATGATAACATTTGGTCAGTCTGGTGCATATTCATTTGTCAGGTGCCCAAAACAGCAACGATAGTTAATATTTGCCTTGCTGTGTTGGGCACTGTGTACAGGACTCTCCAGACAGAAGGGAAATCAGACATGGTCAGAGCTCCCAGTCCAGTGAGGAATGCAGGGAAGTGATCAGATCAGGAAATGATAGAGGTGTGACCCAGTCTTTATAACCTCACGCAGCTCAGCTTGGTGATTCAGCATTTCCACGTGTTTCCATATAGCCTAGCTCTTAGATACAGTTTGCATCCACCGGCTCTGTATGTAGCTCCCTCTGCTGGTGGCCATGAAGAATAAGATGCTACTGAAACCCAACAGAGGGACTGCTTCCCTCAGCTGGACCACACTGTCCCTTAATTGAAAATCTGTATACAGAGCTGTTTAGGAGGCTGGATACCAAAGCACTTCCCTGGAGGTTCTTTGCTCTCTCTGTCTTAGGAATATTAATGACAAGATAGCACAAGATTCTCCCCAACACTGGGTGGGAAGCTAGCTATAAAGGTCTCTGGCTTCTCACATCAAATGCCTACTTGATCTGTCTACTGTTTAAAAGACTGACCCTACCCAGACTGATACAATGCAACTTTGTAAGTGGCAAGTTCATGAGTAGAGGACTTTTCAATGGTGTCACTTTGGACTTTATGCAAAGCTTCCAGGTGATTCTGCAAGGAAGCCAAGCTTGAAAGCCGCTGCTCTAGGGCCCTCTGCTGGAGGGAGATGCTGGTGAGGTTTCTGATCTGTCGGGTTATTGATTTTGTACTTAGAAGAGTTCCTCAATTGAAGTTTTACAGGCGCGCCTGGCTGGCTCAATTGGTAGAGTATGCGATTCTGGATCTTGATCTTGGGGTTGTGGGTTCAAGCCCCATGTTGGGTGTAGAGATCACTTAAAAATAAAATTTTAAGGGGCGCCTGGGTGGCTCAGTCGTTAAGCGTCTGCCTTCGGCTCAGGTCATGATCCCAGGGTCCTGGGATCGAGCCCCGCATCGGGCTCCCTGCTTGGCGGGAAGCCTGCTTCTCCCTCTCCCACTCCCCCTGCTTGTGTTCCCTCTCTCGCTATGTCTCTCTCTATCAAATAAATAAATAAAATCTTTTAAAAAAATAAATAAAGTAAAATAAAATAAAATTTTAAGATTTTATTTATTTATTTGATAGAGAGAGAGAGCAGGGGCAGGATAAGGGGCAGAGGGAGAAGAAGCAGACTCCCTGCTGAGCAAGAGGCTCAATCCCAGGACCCTGAGATCATGACCTGAGCTCAAGTCAGGTGCTTAACCAACTGAGCCACCCAGGAGCCCCCAAAATAAAATCTTTGAAAAGAAAAAAGTTTGGGGCGCCTGGGTGGCTCAGTCGTTAAGCGTCTGCCTTCGGCTCAGGTCATGATCCCGGGGTCCTGGGATCGAGCCCCACATCGGGCTCCCTGCTCGGCGGGAAGCCTGCTTCTCCCTCTCCCACTCCCCCTGCTTGTGTTCCCTCTCTCACTGTGTCTCTCTCTGTCAAATAAATAAATAAAATCTTTAAAAAAAAAGAAAAGAAAAAAATTTGCAGATGGAGTAATTTCTTTACATTAGATAGAGATAGGATGAGAGGCTCTGAGAAGGCATGTGTTTTTAACTTTTTATTTTGAAAAACAAGCATTGCAAGAACAGTGCAAAGAATTCCCATACCCCCTTTATCAAAATTCACCGATTGTTAATATTTTGTCACATCTTTATTAATTCTCTATCCCCTAACCATTTGAGATTAAGTTGCAAACATCTTGACCACTTACCTGTATTTTCTAAGAATGAGGACATTCTCTTCCATAACCACAATACAATGCTCAAATCCAGGAAATTTTATGTTAGCACGATACTATTATATAGGCAATATTCAGCTTGAGCCAGTTATCCCAGTAGTGTCCTTGAGGGCAAATTCCCCCTGCCTGACCTGAGCTGGCGCACGACATTTAAAGGCAATGCCTCGTGGTTCTCCTTCAGTCTGGAACTAAGAAGGGATCTTGGTTGGAGTTTTGTAGTTTCATGCTTCAGAAGAGTTTATCCATTTCTCAGAATAGTTTGCATACACTGAAAAACCATGCACAGATTTTAAAAATTAAAACAGCTATCTTAAAAGAGTACTTTAAATAATGTTTAAGAATAGATACCAGTAATAACTATTAAAAAGAAAGAAGTCCTTCAAAATCGAGATAGGTATCTTTGCTTACTGTTTCACTGTTGACTTTCCTAGCCCATTGTCTCCTGTCTCTTCTGCTTTAAAGGTGAAGCTGTGCTCTTGACATGCTCTTTGTGTGCCTCAGAAACCCCCCCGGTGGGGGGGGGGGTGCCTGGGTGGCTCAGTCGTTAAGGGTCCTGGTTTTGAGCCCCGCATGCAGCCCCCATCCGGCTCCCTGCTCCGCGGGAAGCCTGCTTCTCCCTCTCCCACTCCCCCTGCTTGTGTTCCCTCTCTCGCTGTGTCTCTGTCAAGTGAATAAACAAAATCTTAAAAAACAAAAGCAAGCAAGAAAGAACACCTCCCCCCTCCCACCCCCCACCCCCGCCCCCGCAACAGTTGGGGGCAGGACACAAGAGCTTAGTTGCCTGTGAGGCCCTGTCCCCACTTCTCTCCCTTCTCATTCCCCCCACCATCGGTCTTGCTTGAGGAAAGTAATTCAAAGAGAGAAAGATTCAGTGTTTTCCTTGCCATCAGAAAGCCTGAAAACTGATCATTTCTCAAAAGCTTCTCACTAGAGCTTACCTGTGTAATGTTTTCTTTTCCAGAACTCTTTGGGAAGAATCAGTCCCTACATATTGACTTAAACTTGCACAGAGTTGTCCCTCAACCTGCATGCAGGTTTTTGTTTTGTTTTGTTTTGTTTTAAAGATTTATTTATTTGACACAGAGAGAGAGAGAGAGAGAGAGAGAGACACTGAGAGAGGGAACACAAGCAGGGTGAGTGGGAGAGGGAGAAGTAGTCTTCCCACTGAGCAGGGGGTCCAGATGCGGGGCTCGATCCCAGAAGCCTGGGATCATGACCTGAGCGGAAGGCAGATGCTTAACGACTGAGCCACCCAGGCGCCCCTGCATGCAGGTTTTTGGGGGGTTTTTTTGTTTTTGTTTTGTTTTAGAGACAGAGGGACAGCATGGAAGGGGCAGAGGGAAAGAGAAGGAATCTTAAGCAGGTTCCAGGCCCAGTACAGTCCTATGCAGGGCTCGATCTCACAACCCTGAGATCCTGACCTGAGCCAAAATCAAGAATTGGACGCTTAACCGACTGAGCCACCCAGGCGCCCCGCCAGGCAACTCCTGAAAGATGCCCATATGCACTTATTTTGGAAGGCCACCCCTTTTTCTTTTTACTCCACTACCTCTGTGCCACCACCAGTTGATACACAAGTGAGGTGCCTTCCACCATCACAAACAATTTTGAATTAAAGTTACTTTGAAAAACCAGTTTTGCAACCAGTTCCAGCAAAAACTATTCTATAATATGACCTTTTATTTTTAGTTTCTCATAATAGACTTTAATTTTCATTTGATTTATACAAAATTGTCTTCTAAGGGTTTATATTTGGCACTGGCTGTAGCCATTGGTTTACAGTCACAAAATTCTATTTGTAACTTTAGCCCTTGGCCCTTTGCAACCCCAGCCATGCTAGATTCTTCTCAAAGGCATCATGGTGCAGTACGAAGAGACTGGACTTTGGATTTAGAGCATTCTGGATTCTAGTCTCTGCTCTGCCACTTACTTGTGGCCTGGAAAAGCTTTTTGTTTTTGTTTTAAGATTTTATTTATTTGAGGGGCAGCTTGGGTGGCTCAGTCGTTAAGCGTCTGCCTTCGGCTCAGGTCATGATCCCGGGGTCCTGGGATCGAGCCCCGCATCGGGCTCCCTGCTCAGGGGGAAGCCTGCTTCTCCCTCTCCCACTCCCCCTGCTTGTGTTCCCTCTCTCACTGTGTCTCTCTCTGTCAAATAAATAAATAAAATCTTTTTAAAAAAAAAAAAAGATTTTATTTGAGAGAGAGAGAGTGCGAGAGTGAGCGGGGTGAAGGGTAGCTGGACAAGCAGACTCCCTGCTGAGCGTGGAGCCTGGCCTAAGGCTGGGACCCTGAGATCATGACCTGCACCAAAATCAAGAATCAGCCACTTAACCAACTAAGCCAACCAGGCGCCCCAGAAAAGGTTTTTAAACTTCTCTGAACCCAAATTGCTTCACCTGTAAAGTTGGGATAGTAAATGTACTCTGTAGGATTGTTGAGGTTGAAATGGGATAATGTGTGGGAGGCTCCAGGCCACAGAAGAGATGATCAATAAAAGGTTGCAATCATACCAATAGGCCAATGTTATAATTACAGGGACTCCAGAGAAGCCAATTTGCCTTCATCTCTTAGAAGTGCCAGAGAAGGGCAGTTTGGTTTACTGTTTTTGTTTTAGATTGCGATTTTTTTATTCAGGCTGTCTCCAAGTTTAGAGACAGAGCATTCCTTGCTCTAAATAGAATCAAGATAGTTAAACTGGTTTCGTGATAGAGGCGAAGTTTACCTCAGTGAGAACATTCTCAGCTCTGGGTTGAGTCCCTAGCATGATTCACAGGTCTGTGACAACTGAGTTGAATCAAACCGGGAGAAGTCGCAGCCTCCCCAGGCAGGGTAGGGCAGTGTGGAGGGAAAGAAAAAAGTAAGCAGAGGAGCACCTGACTCTGGATTTCCGCGTGGGTCATGATCTCAGGGTCCTGGGATCCAGTCCCGCTCTGCACTCAGTGGGGAGTCTGCTTGAGGATTTTCACTCTCTCCCTCTTCGTCTGCCCTCCCCCTGCTTGTGTTTTCTCTCTCTAAAATAAATGTAAAAATCTTAAAAAAAAAAAAAAAAAGAGTAAGTAGACATGCAGGGGAATGCTGCAGGGTGGACAGCAGGCCTGTAGGGACAGAGGGGCCAGATCGCAGAGACAAGTCAGGCACACTGTGGCAGGTGACTGGGAACGACCTGGAAGGAAAACTCACCCTATGATGTAGGATGCCAGTTTTCAGCACAGAGGAGCAAAAGGGGGAGATCAGACAGCCAATAATAATGACATTGGGGTCGGCCCCTAAGACAGAGAGCTGAGAGATCACTTTTTAATATTAAGGGGGGAAGATATATTGTGATAGCAGCCAGGGTGGGTCATATGACATCTTGGGCTCTGCTCAGCCCGAAACTACTGTGGGTCTCTGCTGGGAGGGGCAGATCCGGGCAGAGCCAGGCCCCTGCTCTGGGCTGTCGATCACAATCGGCTTGCTAGAGAGAGATCAATCATGGAAAGTAGGCCTGGGGCAGAAGAGGGAGTGGATGGGAAGTTTGGTGTCCCAATTACAGACTCCCCTCCCCCAGCCTCTTCTTCCCGCATGCCACTCAGAATAGCCCTGGCATCTTTACTGGGTCAGGCTGCCAACTCACAGTGACCCACTGCTCCGCTCGCCCAGCCCTGTCCCCCGGTCCTATTCTCAGAGCTCGCAGCCTGGCGGGGTGCGCTCCTGCGAGACAGTACAGCATCCTAAAAAGAGTATTTGGGCAGGTCCAGTTCCGAGTGTCTTCCTAATCGGTCGACCTGAGGAACAAAAGGCATTTTGCTTGTCTGAGCCTCAGGCTCCTTGTCTGCCCGTCTACACCTCGGGAGGTTGTGGCAAAGTTCAAACGGGATGTGTAGACGCAGCTTACAAATGATAGGGGGTGATGTTACTAATTTCCCCCTCTCCCCTTGAGTTGTGCCGGCCTGCTGTGCGTTTGCACAGCCTCCCATGCCCCCCACCCCCCTCCTCCCCCCTCCTCCCCCCTTCTCCCTTCCCCCGCCCCAGGGGCCACACAGGCCCAGAGGGAGCTGGGGCTTCTACAGTGTCATCCTTCCCTGTTTTTATCCATAAAGTGGGCTCGAAGGGACCCCCTAGGTGGGGTCCAGCACTCTTTTGTGTGCTTGAAAAAATGAACCACAAGAATGGCGTTTCTCGGTACTCTGCTGCAGAAGGCAGGCACTGTTCCATTAGCCCCTGCACTGCTCTGCTCCTTCCACTCGTCAAGGACAGGATGTCCTATCTGTGAAGTACTCGGCCTGTTTCTTCTCTTCTGTCTTCTGTCTGCCTTTTGGCTTTTTTTTTTTTTTTTTTTTTTGCATTGCTCCTTTGTATCCCTGCTTGAAATTAGCAAGTTGAATCAAGAATAAATAATCATCACAGCTGCGGGGCAGGGGTGTGGGGGGGTGTGGGGTGGTGTTTGAGCCTTTGCCGTGTGCTGTGCTAAGTGCTTGTCTTGCTTCATCTCAGCAGTTCTGGGTGACTGGAGCGGGGAAGGGGGGGCGTGGGGGGGGTGTCATAGCTGAGTCTCAGAGGTAGCTGGCCACTTCCCAAGGTAACAAATCTTTAAGGGGCAGAGCCAACATTCAAACTCAGATATGTCTTACTCTAAAACCTGTGTTAATTTGTTTTAGTGCAAATAGTTTCTTGATTTCTTTCCTATCTTTGTTTGTTTTGGATAATAAATGCAATACACCACACTCATCAAATTGCTGAAAGGAAGAAGGCTGATATTCTGTGAGTTGGCTAGGATGGAGAGCAATGGAAGCTTTCATACATATAACCGCTTTGAAAAGCAATTTGACAATACCTAGTAAAGTTGAAAAGGTACATACCCTACAGTGGAACCATTCCATTCCTAGATATATACCCCAGGGAAACTGTTGAATATGTACTTGAAGATACCTGTACGGAAATGTTCACTTGAAGATACCTGTACGGAAATGTTCACAACAGCACTGTTTATGTTTTTATTTTTTTAAGATTTGATTTATTTGACAGAGACACAGTGAGAGAGGGAACACAAGCAGGGGGAGTGGGAGAGGGAGAAGCAGGCTCCCCGCTGAGCCGGGAGCCTGATGTGGGGCTCAACCCCAGGACCCCGCGATCATGACCCAAGCCAAAGGCAGACGTTTAGCCAACTGAGCCACCCAGGGGCCCTACAGCACTGTGTTTAATAGAATAAAAAAAAAAAATCAACCCAGGTGTCCATCAACAAGATAATATTATACATATACATATATATATATGATATATTGCAACCTTAAAATAGTTCATATAAGCAAACTTTAGTAATCTAATCTAGAGCTACATGGATAAATCTAAAAAAAAAAGTTTGTTGAGCACAAAAAATATGCAGTATGTATACCACATAGTTCAAATTTTAGAAATAGGCATACAAATACCCATGTATATTGTTTATGAATATCCACATATATAAGTAGCTAAACACATGCACTGTGTTGATTAGCACCAAATTCAAGAGAGTAACTTGGGGGGAGGGGGAAGATAGGAGTTTTAAAAACTGCCTACATTTTATTTCTTAAAAAAAATTTTGGTGTAGGGGCGCCTGGGTGGCTCAGTCGTTAAGCGTCTGCCTTCGGCTCAGGTCACGATCCCAGGGTCCTGGGATCGAGCCCTGCATCGGGCTCCCTGCTCAGGGGGAAGCCTGCTTCTCCCTCTCCCACTCCCCCTGCTTGTGTTCCCTCTCTCACTGTGTCTCTCTCTGTCAAATAAATAAATAAAATCTTTAAAAAAAAAAAAATTTTGGTGTAAGTATAACAAAATGTTAAACAGATGATTTGACAAAGCTGAATGGTAAGTTTACATATATATTATTTTCTATACTTTTCTGAATGTCTGAGATAATTAGATATAAAGTGATATATTTTCATTATAAAAAAAAGTTCAGATTTTGCAGAGGAGCATAAAGATAATAAAAGTTACCTGTAATCAAACCATCCAAAGATAGTAACTATTAACATTTTGTTGAACATGCAGACTTTTTTCTTAGCTCTTACATTAAAATCTGTGATCTATTTTGAGTTAATTTTTATAGATGATACAGGGTAAGGATCCAACTTCATTTTTTTGCCTGTGGACATCCAACAATTGTCCCAGTACCGTTTGTTGAAGAGACTGTTCATTCCCCATTGAATGGTTTTGATACCCTTATAGGAAATGAACTGATTGTAGATATAAAGATTTATTTCTAGGGCGCCTGGGTGGCTCAGACGGTTAAGCGTCTGCCTTCGGCTCAGGTCATGGTCCCAGAGTCCTGGGATCCAGTCCCGCATCGGGCGCCCTGCTCCTTGGGAGCCTGCTTCTCCCTCTGCTTCTCTCTCTCTCTCTCTGTCTCTCATGAATAAATAAATAAAATATTTTTTTAAAAAAAAGATTTATTTCTAGACTCTCAATTCTACTCCATTGATCTATATGTCTGTCCTCATGCTAGTACTACACAGCCTTGATTACTGTAGGCTTTGTGTTAAGTTCTGAAACTGGGATATGCAAACCCTCCAACTTGGTTCTTTTTCAGGATTATTTAGGCTATTTTGAGACCCTTGCATTTCAAGCTTGATTTTTTAATCATTAAGATTTTTATTTATTTATTGGGAGAGATAGTGAGAGAGAGAGAGCATGAGAGGGGGAGGGTCAGAGGGAGAAGCAGGCTCCCTGCCGAGCAGGGAGCCCGATGCGGGACTCGATCCCGGGACTCCAGGATCATGACCTGAGCCAAAGGCAGTCGCTTAAACAACTGAGCCACCCAGGCGCCCAATCTTTTTTTTTTTTTGTACTAACTTTTAAGAAGAAAAATGAAAAGAGGAACCACTAATCACCAATGGTTTTGCATAGTGTGTGAAATCAGCATATGAATCTGAAAGCTAAAAGAAGATTGGATTTCCTTTCTTCATTTCAGCCCTTAATCAAACCTTTTTACTGTGGAAAAAAAAACAAGAGTAAAGAAATATATGCTTTCTTGTGTTATGATAGTTTTTAGTTATCCAGCTGAATTAGAAGAAATGAGAAGAAAATTCCTGTGAACCATCTACAGAGCCTCCTGCCTACTTTGAACGATACTTAATTCTTCACGATATCATTTTACCCATCTTCAAAAGAAATCCACTCTAATATAGCCTCTTCCCCACAGCAATAACAGCCAAATGAAGAAGCGGCCAACGTCTGCCGTGGGCTACAAGAGGCCCATCAGCCAGTATGCTCGGGTTGCTATGGCAATGGGGTCCCACCCCAGGTACAGGGTAAGAAGCTGGGAAATAGAAGGGGGGAAAGGAGAGAGAGCCCAAGGGAGGCGATGCTCGTAATCTCTGCTTGCTCTTCCTACCTCATCACCTTTGCTATAACCCAATATTTACTGAGTGCCTAAGACGTAGCATCATCTGCACCACTGCTCACGTCTGGTCTGACGTTCCCGCCACAGGCTGAAAACATCATGTTTCTGGAGTTGGATGTGTCCCCTCCAGCTGTCTTTGAGATGGAGTTCTCTCATGACCAAGACCAAGACCCCCGC
The DNA here is from genome assembly GCF_029215605.1 of Mirounga angustirostris. Lineage (NCBI taxonomy): Eukaryota > Metazoa > Chordata > Mammalia > Carnivora > Phocidae > Mirounga > Mirounga angustirostris. Next base: position 20,381,790 of record NW_026991718.1, on the reverse strand, counting down.
GCGCTACACATGGAGAGGCTCATGCGCTTGGACAGCTTTCTGGAAAGACCTTCCACATCTAAAGTTCGAAAGTCCAGGTCCTGGTCAGTACCACTGTGGTCAGAGTGGGCAGTGGACTTAAGAGGCAGGGAGACCGTATGAGCTGGTTGAGGCTGAAGAGGGTTTGGGCTGTACCTGCGAGGCATTAAGGGCGGGGGGGTAACTGGGGGTCGTCGGGGAGGAGTTCCCACAGCAACAGGATGAGGGAAAAGCAAGTCCTCACTTTTCTGTTTCCTGCTGTTTCCCAACCTCCCCATTCACCCACCTCATCCCGACCCTCTGCAGGTGCCAGAGTCCTCAGCGGCCTCCACCCTCTACCGCACAGGCCTCACTGGCCTCCGCTGCCCAGCGCCCCACAACAGTGCTAGACCATGAGTGACAGCCTTCAGTCAGGCTGCCCATCCAAGAGCCTCCTGGGATGGGGAGCCAACCCCGGATCATCTCACCTGCCGCTCAGTGTGCGTGCGTGTGTGTGCATGTGCGCGTGCGTGTGTGTGAGGGGGTGAGAGTCTGGCAGACCGTGCGCCGGCCTGCTCCTCTTAGCCTCCTTTATTTAATTAATGTTATTTATTTGTGGAGCTCAGTTGTGGGGGGAGATGCCCTCGCCTGAGCCCGCCGTGATCACTGCATAGCCTCCATTCCTTCTGACTTTAGGACCCCCACCCCATGTCAGACCTCAAGCTCCTCCCGGTCAGCTGCTTCCAGAAGGGAAGGTAGCCAGTGCCTGGGAAGAGAATACTTTTTCTCCCTGTCTCACTCCATAATCCATCTCCTCCTGCGCTGACGGTGAGCAGTTCCTAAGCACTTTCTGGGACTAGAAAAATGCTAGATGCCCACAAAGGACCAGAGATGTCCTGCCAGTGTTGGGCCTGTGCTCCCAGTGGAAAGAGCCCTACACTTCACTTTCTGGAACTCAGATAACCTCTTTTGGCCTCTTGGGCTCCTTTTCAAGGACTTACATGACCTCACCGACGCAGCCCATGCTCTTCGGCTTTGGCAAGAACTCGTGGCTTACCAAACTCTGCTTCCTGGCCACCTTCCCGACCTTTGGATGGGAATTGTGAGCCAGACGGTTGCTGCCTCCTCAGGGCCTGCAGAAAATGAAACAGTAGTGGAGACAACATGGACAGTCATCACAGGAAGTCCCTTCTCTGAGTCACTTTGTTTCTGTCCCCTCGGAGAAGTAACTTGGGTCGACAAGTGATCAAGCCAACTGCCCATTTTTGAGATGCTGCTCCTTCCTGCTTTGGTCATTTTCCTCTGCAGCTGCCTGGATCCCAGCTCATAGTGGGAGGAATCAATGTCATTCTCCCCCTGGCTACGCAAAGGTATTGGAATCTGTTGCTTGCCCCTTCATTTGGCACAGGCGACAGACCCAGGCACAATCTGGCAGCTTTGCTTCTTACTCCTGTTTCTGCATCACATTTGTTGAGCACTATTTTGTTGAGAACGGATCCTTTCTTCAGCATTGTGAAAATTGGTCCCTAGGGAAGTACTCCCCACCTCCTTTTGTGACATCCCAAGATGTCTCCAGGTATCTCAAGTAATAAGTAAATTTCTACCAAAAAAAAAAAAAAAAAGGAGAGAGAGAGAGATGAATTTGCATTGATTTACTTTTTAAGTGTGTATTTTGGTAGAGGAGTGAAGAGGTAATCATGAAAGAAACAAGTGATTTAAGATCTCAAAATGCCCTAATAGTGGGAATCTCTGGTTCCCAGAAATATAAGGATTTTAGTCATTGGGAGAAAAGCATGAAACTGATGGAGCTGCTTGAATTTGGTGAGTGGGAGGTGGGGGCGGGGGGTGGGGGCTGATTACCTGGTTCTTCTCTTTCCATCAGGAAGTGGACCCTTCTTGCACAGTCCAAGTTCTGCTCTAAGGACCAAGCTATGGTCTGGTTTAATTCAATGATGCTGTCATTTCTGCCATAGTTACTGGACTAGATGGTTGGACAACTCAATTGCCATTTACTCCTGTCCTTCTAGGAAGTATCATTCTTCATCAGAGCCCAAGAGATTATTTGAGACTCAGGATTCAGATCAGAGGTTTGGCTGTGTCTGGGACAGGAATTATGCGTAGAAATCCCCCAGGTGGCCTGGGCACCGGGGGACTTCATGCCTACATTGAGCAACCTCTACTGCTGACCTTTCTTGTTTGTGGATGAAACAGCACGTGTCACCCCCATTCATCACTTGGACACATCGACTCTGCATCATCTGGTCACTTGACCCTCACAGTCTTAGAGCACAAAGTACCCAGTTCCACCACCCCCAGTCTGAGGGCTGGGCCCGCGGTGTGGCGGAGGAGCTCTTGCCTGCGGCTTTGTGTACGTGTGTTACGTGTGTTTGTGTGTGCGTGTTTGTGTGTGTGTTTACCTCCACTCTACACTCGGGGGACACTCTACACTCGGTGTAAGATATGCTGGGAACAGGACCACCGAGGCGGTTGGATCTGTCTCTCTGTCTCTCTCCTTTCCCTTTTGATGTATCAAACATTTGATTGACAAAGTGAAGGCCTTGAGGAGGACCAAATTTCCATGTCTGTTGCTATGGTCTTTATTTAGGACAACAGTGAATGCAGTGGCCCATTCTTGTCACTCTATACATATGACTATACGGGGACATATGTAATATATAAATATATATAAAAAACCGTCACCCTCCGTCTCCTTGGCTTCAGATGAGGCCACTCTGTTGAGCTGAAATGCACCTGCAGCCTGGTGCCGCCTGCAGCCCGCAGCCCAGCCCTGTTCAAATTAACACAGTCGATAATAAAGGAATGAGTATCGTCACAGAATCGCTTGACTGCCTTCTCTTCCCTTTGTTCTTATACTCTCCTATGCACTTTCTCCTTTCTCTCTCTGCCTTGTTTTTCCAAGAGGGGTGGGAGAGTACTTGGAGCTCAGCGGCTGCTATCAGGACCTTGGGGAAGAACGGGCTGCTTAAAAGGGACTCGTGTGCGCAGGAGGGCTGAGGGGCAGGTCCCAGGCTCTAGCGCGAAGTCTGTGCCAGACCCATGGCAATAGCTGTTCGTGTTCCGGGCGAACGGTCCCCACCCCGTTCGTTCTGAGCTATTAGCAGATGTCCAAACAGCCTAGATGTCCAGATGAGCTGTCGATATCCTTTGACAGCTCTGCTCCTCCATTGATCAGCCAGGAGAGATGAAAGCGGGTAATAATGTGTGTAAAGCACAGAGATGTGCCCGGCACATGGTGGGCACCGAATTAAAACAGTTTCAAAGACTAACGTCCCATTCGGCTCTATTCCCAGGGCTTCTTCCCCTCCCTCTGGGTTCTGGCTGTTGGTTCCCTGGAGCAGGGAGATCTTATGGGAAATGAAAAGTAGTTCCTGCTAACAAACAAACAAACACAAAGCCCCTGACTCCCAGGGGAGTGCTGTGGTCGGCCCGGTGCACGCAGCAGGTTTGGACACCGGACGCTTCTCCTGGAGGGGCTCCCTGCCCCGACGGCCAGGCCTGGAGGGACTCTGCTATTTGAGATCTGCCAGGTGCTGGGTCAGGTACTTGCCCCATGCACACCCACTTCATCCTCCCACGTGGAAGGTATTGTCACTGGTTTACAGACGGGATTTAGGAAAATGAACTAACTAGGCTAAAGACGTGAGGTTAGCGACGAGGCTGGGTTTCCCCACTCTGACGCCCGTGTTTTTTCCTTCTGGGCCACCCCTCGAGCCCAGCCATACCTTAAGAAAACTGATGGGCACCCTGTGTGTTTTATAGGTAGTGAAGGCCAGGGACAGAAGGGCAGTGGTCAGAAATAAAGCCAGATCTTCAGAACCTGAACGTAGAGGTCTTCTTTCAAAACCACTCGTGGGCGCCTGGGTGGCTCAGTCGTTAAGCGTCTGCCTTCGGCTCAGGTCATGATCCCAGCGTCCTGGGATCGAGTCCCGCATTGGGCTCCCTGCTCCTTGGGAGCCTGCTTCTCCCTCTGCCTCTCTCTCTGTCTCTCATGAATAAATAAATAAAATCTTTAAAAAAAAAAAAAAAAAAACAACCACTCGTTTCTCCTGTTAGCAGGTGAGGTCACTTGTATGGCTGACATTGGTGGTTTTCTAGAGCTTCACAGAAAGCCCAGAGGGTAGGAACTCTCCCTTGGCCCCCAGGGCTTTTGTTAACTGTTTGTTGATAAAGAAGCTGCCATGTTTCACTTCTTCCTCCAAGGCTGGGCACCTGATCTCCAGAGGCTGGTGTGTGTGTTAGTTGAAACTCTTGGCCGCTACTAAAGATTCATTTAAGATGGCCTGAATGAAAAGCGTGCCATGGACCCCAAGGGCAAGGACAGAACCACTCCTCAGAAATAATCGAGTACCAGGGACTCAAACACCACAAAGACCCTCTCTAGCTCACCGACCTTCTTTCCGTTTGGGGTTCGTACTCTTTCCTCGGCTACTCCAGTCGTGATGTAGAAAACACATCTGCTAGCAGCAGCTAACCCAGAGAGACTTCGAATCTCAGTCCCGGTGCCAAATTCATGGGAATGTGATCCCAATCCAGTGGTTTGGGTCAGGTGGGTGAAACATGATATCTGACCAAGACCTTCGAAAGTTCTGCTGCTGTAACCATGTGTATGGAGGAAGGGTGGAAATAAAGATTTTTCTCAAGAAAGATGGTGGGGGTAGCCGTGGGGATGGAGTATGCTCTGCACAGCCAACAGAACAGCCGTCCGTGACCAGTGCATCCGTCACCCACGATGGCTTAAGAAAGGTTGCCCTGGGCTCATCCTATTATCCTGGCTATTTTTCTTACAACGTGGTCCAAGGCTCACCTGCATCAAAATTAACACCCTCAGAGAGTCTACTTCATTAGGTCGAGGATAGATCCATGGGGTAGACGCTATAGGTTGTCTTTCCAATATCCGTTCTTCCTTTCTTCCTTGACAAAAATTGTTCAAGGAGAGCAGTGTACCCAACTAAAAATAATCATATTCCTAGACTCTCCAGCAGCAACAGGTGGCCATGTGACATGGTTTTAGTTCCATGTGACATGGAAGTCGGTTAGGAATTTCTGGAAATGTTTTTCCTCTTCCCCTTTCTTCTTCCTTCCTAAAACTCACATGTACCTCCTAGAAGTGCATTCTGTCATTGAACAACCATTTATTGAGCACCTGTTAACCCATATGTTCATCCCAGGCATTGTTCTAAGTGCTGGGAATACAGGAGTGAATGGAATAAACAGAAGCCCCTGCCCTCCCCCCCCCCTCCGCCTCCTGCTTACACTTTAGGGTGGGGAGAAAAAGACATTGAACAAGAAAAACACATTGCATGTCAGATGGTGATAGTGTGAGCAGAGAAGGGAGACCGGGGTTTCCCAGATGGTTGGGGTGTGGCGGGAGGAGTTGCAGGGTTTTTTTGTTTTTTTGTTTTTTAAAGATTTTATTTATTTGACAGAGAGAGAGAGAGAGAGGGAACACAAGCAGGGGGAGTGGGAGAGGGAGAAACAGGCTTCCCGCAGAGCAGGGAGCCCGATGCGGGACTCGATCCCAGGACCCTGGGACCACGACCTGAGCCGAAGGCAGATGCTTAACGACTGAGCCACCCAGGCGCCCCTGGAGTTGCAGTTTTAAAGCCTTTACTAAGAAGGTGATATTTGAGCAAATTTCTGGAGGTACGGAAGTGGACTCCAGGAGAGGAAAGCAAATGCAAACCTCACGGGTGGGAGTATGTCAGGCTTGTTCAAGGAACAGCCACCATATTCCCACCCTGAGGCTGCGAGCACAACATGTAAAGGCTGACGGAGAGGAAGACATGGAGAACCAAGTTCCTGATGACCTTTGTGCTGCTCTACCAGCCTGGGTCTCTCCACTTCTGGATTTATAATGGAGGCAGACAGGCCGCCTGGCTGGCTCAGTCCGAGTGGAGCATGTGACACTTGATCCCGGGGTTCTAAATCCAAGCCCCACATTGGGTGTAGAGGTTACTTAAAAATAAAATCTTTTTAAAAAAGAAGAATGGTGGCAGACAAATCCCTACAGATTTAAACCAGTATTAGGGGGATTTGCCAGGAATTTGCATTTGAAATGAGCACCTCCAGGTGATTGCAGTGAATACTCACTAAAGTGTGAGAATCTCCTTTCAACCATTTGCAATTCCAAGTCACCCTCACAGTGGGCCTGTCCTTCAACAGCTGCCGGCACTGGGACCCTGGGCTTGTGTAGACACCAGGACCATGCTCAAGGATGGTAGAGGAGGAAGGCTCAAAGCCACTTAAGGCCCCTCAGAGCCCCTGGAGCCCCTGTACTCAGTCATGCATCATTTTTTCTTCACAACTGGGCAGAGGGAGGGGTAGGCTGCTACCTCCTTTGGGCTAGAAAACCAAAGTGATTGGGGCGCCTGGGTGGCTCAGCCGTTAAGCGTCTGCCTTCGGCTCAGGTCATGATCCCAGGTCCTGGGATCGAGCCCCGCATCGGGCTCCCTGCTCGGCGGGAAGCCTGTTTCTCCCTCTCCCACTCCCGCTGCTTGTGTTCTTTCTCTAGCTGTCTCTCTCTCTCTCTCTGTTAAATAAATAAATAAAATCTTTATTAAAAAAAAAAGAAAGAAAACCAAAGTGATTCTTTGTTCACATCCAAAGCTCCCACTTGCCAATAAGCAAAAGCAGACCCTGAAAAGGAAAATGATTTCCCAAAGTCACACAAATGGTTAGCAGGTGAGATGGGCCTGAAAGGCATAAGGATTTTACTAATCTAATTCACTGTTTATATTTTCTGTTGTGTGTTGATTTTATTTTTCTTTTTAAATAACTTGAAACTCACAGAACAGTTGCAAGAATTGTACTAAGAACAGCCATATATATACTCTTGTTTTTTTTTCAAGTTTGTTTTTTATTTTTTGTTTTTTTAAGTAGCCTCCATGCCTAGCGCAGAGCCCAATGCAGGGCTCAAACTCAAGACTGAGTGGAGATCAAGAGTCTACTGCTCACCCGACCAAGCCCCCCAGGTGCTCCTTTAAGATTTTATTTTTACGTAATCTCTACACCCAACAATGGGGCTCGAACTCACAACCCTGAGATCTGGAGTCACAGGCTCCATCGACTGAGGCAGCCAGGCACCCCACCCCCTTAGTCCATTCTTGACCTTTGCACCTTTAACATTTTTTGGTCTTTCAGGCCAGTTAATTTGTGGACTATCCCTCAATTAAGGTTTGATGTTTCCTCATGATTAGATCCAGGTGATGCTCAGACAGACGTGACGCTGTGGCCTTCTCACTGTACCCCATCAGGTGGCAGGTAATGACATTGCTTTGTCCTGTTACTAGTGACCTTAACTTTGATCATTTATTAAGGCAGTGTCTACCGGGCTTCTCTGTTGTAAAGTAATTCCTCCTTATCCTTTTGTAATGAATAGCATTTTGTGAGGAGATACTGTGAACTATGTAAATATCCCACTCTTTTATGTTTCACTAGTTTTAACATACATTGATGTGTCCTGCTTGAATTAATTATTGTTATACGGTTGCTGAAGGGTGGCTTTTTAATTCCATTATTTCTTCTGCATTTATTAGTTGACATTAATGTGAGAAACAGCTTTCTCTTATTTTTTTTGCTTGTTTATATCAATGTGGCCTCATGGATTTCTGTTTTATTCAATGGGTTATAATCCACTATTGTCATTGAATTCTATGCCCAACGTGGGACTCAAACTCATGACCCCAAGATCAAGAGTTGTATTTGTTTTGATGCTCAAATTATGTCGGATTTGGTCAGCAGCAGTGCCTTCAAGCAGGCTTCTGTGTTTTTCTTTTTTTAAGATTTTTATTTATTTATTTGACAGAGAGATAGAGAGCGAGCACAAGTAGGCAGAGTGGCAGGCAGAGGGAGAGGAAGAAGCAGGCTATCCGCTGAGCAGGGACCCAGACGTAGGGCTCGATCCCAGGACCCTGGGATCATGACCTGAGCCGAAGGCAGCCGCTTAACCGACTGAGCCACCCAGGCACCCCTTCTGTGTTCTTTTGAAATGTTCCCTTTCTTCTTTGAGCACTTCCTTACTTCATGGCACACAAAAAATGTTCCAGACTCATCCAAGAAAACCCAATTCCTTTTAGTGGTGAGTTGTGCCCTTATTATTAATGGTGGTCTCTACTCCCAGACTCTCTCAGTGGACACAGCTTGGAAATATATACACATTGTATTCACATAGTCGTTCATTCATACCTTTACAATTGTATCTACCTCATATCTAACCATGAGTTCCCACCAATTCCTCCACTTTCTTTCTTTCCTTTTTTTTTAAGATTTTATTTATTTATTTGACAGAGAGGGAGAGAGAGCACAAGCAGGGGGAGCTGCGGGCAGAGGGAGAAGCAGTCTCCCCGCTGAGCAAGAAGCCTGATGCGGGACTCAATCCCAGGACCCTGGGATCATGACCTGAGGCGAAGGCAGATGCTTAACGACTGAGCCACCCGGGTGCCCCCAATTCCTCCACTTTCAACCCAACATCTCAGGGTTGGTTTTGGTGTTCCCGCTTTTCATATTTGTAACTCCTTTCCCTGACAGATGAGACACCTGCCTCCCATTAACCCCAGTGTATTTACTTATTTGCCCAATTCCCCTTGTATGTGGCCAATTTCTTGACCCCTGCAGGACTGCCACCATGCTGGGTTGCCCTCCCCCTGTGGGTACCGACTTTTGCCACGCCCTGCTCTGCAGCCATGCCGGATGGCTTTTTAACTGAATCCCTAAGGAAAGGAGGGAATAAAGAGGGACAAGGGGAGAGACACATTATATTTGAAGCAGGAACCCTCCTCGATTTTACATCCCTTTCCATGTGCTGTAGCAAATTTCCAAAAGTACAAGAAGACGAGAAAAGCAAGGATGTAAACTGCCCTTATTCTAGGGGTTTACAAATAAAATAGTCAGGTGTGAATGTTAAGAGCAAAAAGCCAGGGCACCTGGGTGGTTTAGTTGGTTAAGTGCCTGACTTTGGCTCAGGTCTTGATCCCAGCTTTCTGGAATCAAGTCCCAGGGCAGTCTCCCTGCTGAACAGGGAGTCGGCTTCTCCTTCCTCCTGTTCTTTTTTTTTTTTTTTTTTAAGATTTTATTTATTCATTCATGAGAGACAGAGAGAGAGAGAGAGAGGCAGAGGAAGAAGCAGGCTCCCAAGGAGCAGGGAGCCCGATGCGGGACTCGATCCCAGGACCCTGGGATCATGACCTGAGCTGAAGGCAGACGTTTAACCATCTAAGCCACCCAGGCGCCCATCCTTCCTCCTGTTCTTGCTCTCTCTCTCTTTCCCTCTCAAATAAGTAAAATCTTAAGAAAAGAAAAGGGCGCCTGGGTGGCTCAGTCGTCTGTCAAATAAATAAATAAAATCTTTTAAAAAAAAAGAAAAGAAAAGAAAGAAAAGAGCGAAGAGCCAGCATGCTCATCACCCACGCTGAGACCCGATGTGCACACGTCGGATTCCACCTGGCACTTCTCCCCATTGGTGAGGTAGTGGTATTAGGGACCCTCCCTTATGTTCCTAGGCAAGTCAGTCAACAACCTGGGCCTCAGGATCCTCATAGAAAAGGTCAAAGTGATGACCTTTCCCTACCCCACCCCCTCACCAGCAGTTACTGATCCTAAGAGACACCAGAATTTTATAAAGAATAAAGAACCCTATGTTATTATTATGGTTGTTGTATCAGCTAGGATATAAGATCAGCTGCCTAAAGGCAATCCACAGTAACTAGGGCTTAAACAAGATAGAAACTTTACTACTCCCTCACATAGTATTCTGGGTCTAAGTGGACCAAGGCTAGTTTGGGGACTGATAGGGCTATTCCGTGGGACTGGAGACCAATACTCCTTGCATATTGTTGGTTGAACATCTTTAGAGTGTTGTCCTTGTCCACGTGGCCAAGACGCTCACCACCACATTGGCATTCCAGACACTGGAAAGGGAAAAAAGAAGTAGAGGGCATGCCCTGTTCCTTTACAGGAACCTAGAATTTGCATAATCCTATTGGCCAGAACTTTGCCACACCTACCTTCAAGGTGGAAATCTATGTCTTTATTGTAAGAGGCTAATTATCAGAGATTTTAATATGGTACTATTGCATGTATTGGCCCTGTTCCTGTTTGCAGGGTATCCCCTGTATTTTTTTTTTTTTTAAGATTTTATTCTTAAGTCATCTCTACACCCAATGTGGGGCTCGAACTCACAACCCTGAGATCAAGCGTTGCATGCTCCACCGACTGAGCCAGCCAGGAGCCCCTGCCCTGTATTCTTTGGGCTTTTCATAATGACCTCTGCAAAGTCCAAATATGTCTCTGGCAGGAAGAGCAGAGACAAGGTTTGCAGGATTTGGACCTTATACAATTTGGGGGAGAGGAAGGAGAGCCCTTATTAAGAAAAAGAGCAGGGGCACCTGGGTGGCTCAGTGGTTAAGCGTCTGCCTTCAGCTCAGGTCATGATCCCAGGGTCCTGGGATCAAGTCCCACATCGGGCTCCCTGCTCCGCGGGAAGCCTGCTTCTCCCTCTCCCGCTCCCCCCGCTTGTGTTCCCTCTCTCGCTGTCTCTCTCTCTGTCAAATAAATAAATCAAATCTTTAAAAAAAAAAAGAAAAAGAGCAAATATTATGAAACAAAATTAGATATCAAAGTGAATATTTGTTTAGAATGAGAAAATAAATCACAACGTATTACACAGTTTAAGAGCTGACAAATACCACACTGCAAAATTCAGAAAAATAATATAATATTGGTATTATTTAAATACCTGACAGACCTCTCTAAAACTTTTTGCCCTGTATTTTTCTACTGTGCATCTTTTGGATGCCTCTGCCTTTGACAGCAATTTTGTAATGTTTTCTAGCCAAAAAATAGAAAAATAATTCAGTCTTTCTCCTATTGAGAGTTTAGAAGTTTCTTTCCACTTCAACTCTTTATTGGTAATGTCATGTAAATTCTTAGAATTATGGCTAAATTTGGGAAAACCTCTATCAAATTTTTTTTCATCTGTGAGCTATAAGATTTCAGGGTATTCCAAGTTGTATGTGTGCAATAACTAATCTTAAACAGTTTGAAATAATAATGCCTTTTTTTTTAAGATTTTATTTATTTATTTGACAGAGAGAGACACAGCGAGAGAGGGAACACAAACAAGGGGAGTGGGAGAGGGAGATGCAGGCTTCCCATGGAGCAGGGAGCCCGACGTGGGGCTCGATCCCAGGACCCTGGGACCATGGCCTGAGCCAATGGCAGAGGCTTAACAACTGAGCCACCCCGGCACCCCAATAATAATGCTTATTAACCAGTTTGTTGACAATGTTCTAATTGTGATGGTTTCATATGAATTTTTGGTATTATTTTCACATGTCAGTATCTGTGGGGATGCTGAAAAAATATAACATATACACAGATGTCCCAGCTCTTTTAGTATGGCTACAAGATTGTGCCTGTAAACACAAGAATCCTGATAAATTCTCTTCTGCACCATTTCCAACAAAAAGGAAAAATAATGAATTTTATGCTTATGATTTTTTTTTAAGATTTTATTTATTTATTTGACAGAGAGAGAGCACAAGCAGGGCGAGCAGCAGAGGGCGAGGGAAAAGCAGGTTCCCCGCAGAGCAGGGAGCCCGATGTGGGACTCGATCCCAGGACCCTGGCATCATGACCTGAGCCCAAAGGCAGATGCTTAGCCGACTGAGCCACCCAGGCGCCTCTATGCTTATGATTATATACACTGTCATGTACATTCCTAACAGGAGGGAATTTCCATTTTGATCAGGCATTGCAGAGAACCCAACAGTCCAGTTACACTGTTTTGCACATCTAAGAGTTGGAAGAAATTTCTGCAGACTAGCTTTTGGCTCTGTAAATGTCAGCCTTGTCTCTTTCACTACCCACCAACGTTTGGTGCCAGACACTGCACGACTCTTCGTTATCCATTTATAACGTCTGGCCTCGCACCTTCACATTTTGCTACCAGATGAGTTGGGAGTGGATGATAGGCATATTCCTGGCAGCCATTCCTGCACTAGGTCAGCAAGCAATAATGTATCTATACATGCATGTGACTGTGAACCACACAAATATATCCCACTAAACCAAACTAAATTTGTCTCCAACTCAACTTCTCTTTAGTTAGATCCCCAAAATGCCTGCAGCCATGCCATGAAGGTATGAAGGAAGTGGGAGTAGAAAGAGACAGTGGTTTTAAGTAACTCCAGTAAAAATATCTTTTTTTAAAAAAGATTTTATTTATTGGGAGAGAGAGTGAGCAAGAGAGAATAGGAGCAGGGGAGGGGCTGAAGGAGAGGGAGAACAGACTCCCCGCTGAGCATGGGCTGGATCCCAGGACCCCAAGATCATAACCTGAGCTGAAGTGCAGACGCTTACCTGACAGAGCCACTCAGGCGTCCCCAAAATATCTTTTAGAATTTTTTTTTAAAGATCTTTATTTATTCATTTGAGAGAGAGAGCACAAGCAAAGGGAGAGGGAGAAGCAGACTCCCCGATGAGCTGGGAGCCCCACGTGGGGCTTGATCCCAGGACCTGGAGATCATGACCCAAGCCAAAGGCAGACGCTCAACCATCTGAGCCACCCAGGTGCCCCATCTTTTAGAATTTTTTTAAGGAACATATGACCATATAAATACATTGTTAAGGCTCCTCACTGGGCCCTGCAAATAGGGGTGTCCTAGGGTTTAAGCTTCAGCAGCTTCCGAGTAAATATACCTCAGTCCCTGCAGCCATAGGGTAGAGCTTTTAAGGCAAAGTGATTCAAGTTAGAAAGCAACCTTGCATTCCCCTTTGGTACCTTAGCCCTGGTTTTTCTGCCCTCCCCTCTTTAGCACTTCACCCCCCAACCACCATCCCAAAGACCGCTCTCCTCCGGATAAAGAAAACGTAAATAGGCAAGTATCCCCATGGAAAAATTGCTTAATGTGAAGCTATTTGTTTGTTTGTTTATTTGGATTTTTTTTTAGTAATCTCTACACCCAATGTGGGGCTCAAACTCACGACACCAAAACCAAAAGTCGCATGCTCTTCCAACTGAGCCAGACAGGTGCACCACAAATTAGTTTTTTAATTATAAAGATCAATACCTGCCAAGTCAGAAAATTTGAAATACATAAATAAACATACACATACATGCGCACATATACACAGGAAATTAAGCGATACCTAGACAAATAATTCTAATATTTTGGTCTATGTATTTGGGGGACTATTGAGAATGGGAAGCTAAGAGGCTGCCCAACCCACTCCGGACTGTGCCCAGTTCACAGGCTGCATTCATGGCAGGCGGAGCTTCTCCAGCCCCCGGGGGTGGGGGGCGGCTGGCCTGTGGCAGGGGTGAGGGTGCGCATGCGCAGGCACTCCCGCGCCCCCACTCAGGTGTAGGCACCTGGCTACACATCCGGCGCTGTGTGGAGTGTGTGTTCTCTTTGGCTAGCGCTCTTCTTTCCGTGATGCCCTTTGTTTTTTGTGGGGTTTTTTTAATTTTTATTTTTTAAGATTGTATTTATTTGAGAGAGAGAGAGAATGAGAGACAGAGAGCATGAGAGGGAGGAGGGTCACAGGGAGAAGCAGACCCCCCGCCGAGCAGGGAGCCCGATGCGGGACTCGATCCCCGGACTCCAGGATCATGACCTGAGCCGAAGGCAGTCGCTTAACCAACTGAGCCACCCAGGCGCCCCTCCGTGATGCCCTTTGGACACATGCTTCCTCACCCAACCATCTGTTTGGTCTTTCTCCAAAGGGGACGATGAACAGTTTCTAGAGCTACATATTCATACGAACGTTCATTTTTGATGCCCAGTCGGTGTGACCTCCCTTTCCTGAGCTAGTGCCAACACTGGATTGTAGATGATTAACTAACATCTTTATTTAAAAATAGGCATAAAGTCTGATGACACAATTAGGCGGCCCCCACAGAAAGGAATCTAAGTGCATAGACTTCCATACCTTCCTTCCTTCCTTCCTTCCTTCTTTCCTCCCTCCCTCCCTCCCCATCTCTCTTTCTTTCCCTCCCCCCTCCCCCGCAGTCAGTGACCCACAGGGGATAAAATCGTAATTTAAAAACAAAACAAGGGGTGCCTGGGTGGCTCAGTCGTTAAGCGTCTGCCTTCGGCTCAGGTCATGATCCCAGGGTCCTGGGATCGAGCCCCGCATCGGGCTCCCTGCTCTGCGGGAAGCCTGCTTTTCCCTCTCCCACTCCCCCTGCTTGTGTTCCCTCTCTCGCTGTGTCTCTCTGTCAAATAAATAAAATCTTTAAATAAATAAATAAATAAATAAATAAATAAATAAATAAATAAATAAATAAATAAAAACAAGACAAGAATAAATTAAAAAAAAAAGAAAACAGATTTTTTCCCTATCTTTGAGAATGTTAATACATTTTACTTATGTACATTTTTAATGAGGAACTGAGAACATAGAACTAATAGTTAAAATATATTTTTTAAAAACCTACTAAAGTCCTGCAACTTGGCTGCTTTTGTATTTGCCTGGTTAAGAGATGGTATTAGAGAGAGAGAAATGGGTTTGCAGGAGAGAGAAAAAAAGGTGCGAGAGAGCTCTCCAGGGACCTCAGCTAGAAAGGCCAGGATCTAGAAAGGACAACGCCCGGCAAGCAAGGACTCGGTGGGAGATGAGAGGGAGCTCAGCAGGAAGCTCTTTGTGCTCACGCCCCACACCGGCCCTCCAGGTCCTGGGAGCTAAAGGAAGTTAAAGCTGACCTTTAATCCTTTTGACTGGTGCAAGAATTTCAATGTCACCACTGCAACGAAAAATAGGCTTTCTCCTTCTATTATTATTATTATTTACCTTTTGAAACTTACTGCTAAAACAATGGCTTAATGCTAAAACAATGGAATTGCTTAAACAGGGAATTCTCTAAGTTTTGCTAGCATTTGAAGGAGTGACTTGTGTTTCAGATGCTTCCCCCCACACACCTAAGCTTCCTCGGTGGAGCAGTTTGACAGCTCTCTTTAATCTGCAAAAGCTGCTTGACTCATCTTTGTTCTTGCAGAGATCAGGGCTGTCGTCTGCCACAGACTGACAATTTACAGGTGTTCATGGCGCTTTCCCCTTGTCAAATTAAATCCATATTTTGATTGCATTTTGTTCTAGCAGGATGAGATGCAGTGGAAACGGTAATAAAAACAGCTCAGTGAAAATGACTTAGAGGAATAAATTGATTTTGCCCTCAGTGCAGCAGGGAAGATCCGCTCGTCACTCCCAGTCTCTCCCGGCAACCAGAGTCCCCAGAGCCCGACCAACGCCTTACGCCTCCCAGGGGAATCGCAGAGCTCCCAGGCCGCCCCCACTCAATTTGCTTTACAAAGGGAAAATGATTCTCAGGGAGCTGTTGGAAACTTGCATTCTATCCGGCAAAAAGGGGGGAGGGTAGCAGTGAAATATTTAAAAAGAGAGCTAGAGAGTGAAGGGGCATAGGAGAGCCAGAAAAGATTCAACTAATGCGAACATCCACGCCCACACCCACTTCTACAAAATCCCTGTTACCAAGTAGACAGTGGAACCCAGTTTGGGGAACAATGATGTGCAGAATTCTTCATTTCATCAGTGAAGGATTATCATCGTGTCATTTCAGAAAGGAAGGGAGCTTCGTTCTTTCTCTCATTCGTTCGGTGACTATCTGCTGATCCCTACAAGGAGCCAAGCAGTGTGATGGGTTGTTCCAACAGCAAGTGCTCACCACTGTCTAGCTCACCATTTCTCACCATTTCACGGGCAACTTCCCTGCCCCCATCAGGAGCCTCCTAACCGGTCAGTCTGTTGGGCCTTGCTGCCCCTTCCCCTCCTGCCCCTCCCCCATGGAACATTATCCACACAGTAGCTAAAGAGGTATTTCATAGCAAACAAGTTATATTGAAAATGCAAAAGGATGGGGCGCCTGGGTGGCTCAGTCGTTAACCATCTGCCTTCGACTTCGGTCATGATCCCAGGGTCCTGGGATCGAGCCCCGCATCGGGCTCCCTGCTCCGCGGGAAGCCTGCTTCTCCCTCTCCCACTCCCCCTGCTTGTGTTCCCTCTCTATCAAATAAATAAATAAAATCTTGATTCAGTCGTTAAGTGTCTGCCTTCGGCTCAGGTCATGATCCCAGGGTCCTGGGAAGGAGCCCCGCATCGGGCTCCCTGCTTGGTGGGAAGTCTGCTTTTCCCTCTCCCTCGGCTGCTCCCCCTGCTTGTACTCTCTGGCTCGCCCTCTCTGTCTCTCAAATAAATAAATAAAATTATAAAATAAATAAAATAAAATGCAAAAGGAGGTTATACTAGTCTTCTGCTTCAAGGTCTCCAATGGCTTTATGTTGCACTTCAAAAAATCCTGTCTGCTTTTATGACAATCTTGTATCCCTCTACCTCCTTCAAAATACTCTGCAACTACAGTGGTACTTTTAAAGTCCTATTTTGTTCCGCAAATATGCTGTGCTTGTTGCCTGTTCAGGGCCTTTGCACTTGCTTTGTCTTTTTCTTGGAATGGCCCACACTCCAGATTTTTAGATGGCTGGCTCCTTTTCATCATGCAGATCTCAATCAAATATCACCCCAGAGAGGTGTGCCCTGGTCACCCATCTAAAGTCGCCCCCCCATCTGGATAATGTTCTACTCTTGTTTCCCTTTTTTATTTTCTAAAAGCATAGCACTTACCATTATCTGAAGGTATTTTAGCATTTGATTATTATTTTTTTTTTAAAGATTTTATTTATTTATTCATGAGAGACAGAGAGAGAGAGAGGCAGAGGGAGAAGCAGGCTCCCAAGGAGGAGGGAGCCCGATGCGGGACTCGATCCCAGGACCCTGGGATCATGACCTGAGCCGAAGGCAGACGCTTAACCATCTGAGCCACCCAGGCGCCCCAGCATTTGATTATTGACATCAGTGCTCAAAATGTGGCCCCTGGGACCAGCAGTTTTAGGATCCACTGGGAATTTACTACTATTGCATATTCTCTTGCCCTACCCCAGACCTACTGCATCAGAGCATCAGACCTGCTGGTTGGGGCCAGAGATCTGTATTTTAACAAACCCTCCAGGGCGCCTGGGTGGCTCAGTTGGTTAAGCGACTGCCTTCGGCTCAGGTCATGATCCTGGAGTCCCGGGATCGAGTCCTGCATCAGGCTCCCTGCTCAGCGAGGAGTCTGCTTCTCCCTCTGACCCTCCCCCCTCTCGTGCTCTCTATCTCATTCTCTCTCTCAAATAAATAAATAAAATCTTTAAAAAAAAAAAATTTTTTTAAAAACACACCCTCCAGGTGATTCTGATGAAAAATGAAGTTTGAGAACCACTGGCTTACGATGATTATTGCTTCTCTCCCCTGTGCCCCGCCTAGAATGTAGACTCCAAGAAAACAGAAGGCCATCTCTCTTGGTCTGCACGGGGCTACCAGCATGGAACTCACAGCAGGCACTCAATAAAATGAATTGTTGAATGGTGACAGTGAATGAATGATGGATCTGGTGCCTTGCGTTCTGTCTCAGGGGCCACGTGGGAGACACTTAGCAGAGAGCCCATAGAGTGGTGCCCCAAGGATCTCCTGGCCACCTTCCCACTGGCACTTTTGTCTGCCAAACATATTGATCTTGCAGCCTAGCAAAACCCAAAGAAGGGGTTCTGAGATTAAAGAAACACTTGAAAACTATGATTCAAAATGTTATTAATTACAGTTTGGAAACTGCAAGTGTGTTCCAAGGTCCTTCTCAGAGAGCCAGAAGGTCTGTAGATTTGTAGATGGTATTCAATTAGAGGGGAAGGATAACATCCTTTTCTTTCCAGCTCTGTAGA
Organism: Mirounga angustirostris; assembly: GCF_029215605.1. Classification (NCBI taxonomy): domain Eukaryota; kingdom Metazoa; phylum Chordata; class Mammalia; order Carnivora; family Phocidae; genus Mirounga; species Mirounga angustirostris. The sequence goes on along the minus strand of NW_026991718.1, from coordinate 20,364,004 downwards.
GCTCTTAGTGCATTTGTCCCAGAGCAGGCTACTGACTGACAAAGTGGCTTTCTCTTCCCTCAGTCTTTCTGCTTTATATCAATCTTAGAATCGTAAAAAAAAAAAAAAAGTGCGTGTTGGGGGCGGGTGGTGCGGCTCTAAACCAATTAATCCTGTCTCCAGTGCTTTCTAAAAGCTTTCAGATTGCAAACACCAGGTCAACCCCTAGTCCAGATCAGGGAGGAAAAACACTATCTTTGCAGAAGACATTGAACTTTAGAAAAGGTTAGATCAACACCAAAAACAATGGAAGGGCCTTGGGAGCCTGTCCTTAGAAATAATATGTTGGTCTGAAGCAAATACTATGGGCCAGGCACCACGCTAGATACCAGGGTTACAAAGACCCGGAGAATAAAGTTCATGTCTTCAAGGAACTCACAGTCTGGGGGAGAGACAGGTGTGTACACAGGCGGAGCAGGGTGTTGGTGCTGTAGGAGTGACCAACTGCTTAGTTTTGCCTGGGAAAGATTTCTGAAGGAGGTGATATTTGAACAGATTTGGAAAGCTGTGTCTTGCTCGGGAGGTGAGAAAGGAAGCACAGTCTAAATAGAGGAGACAAGTGTAAAAGCAGAGATGAAAAGGGGCAGGGTTCAAACACAGTGAACAGAAATGACTGAATTTGTTAAAATATATATATACACACATTTAGGGAAATTTGAATACTGACTGGCTAGTTAATGAGATGATGGAATTGTTAATTTTTTTTTTTTAAGATTTTATTTATTTTTTAGAGAGCAAGCAAGCGAGAAACAGCATGAGAGGGGAGAGGGTCAGAGGGAGAAGCAGGCTCCCCGCTGAGCCGGGAGCCCGATGTGGGACTCGATCCCAGGACCCTGGGATCATGACCTGAGCAGAATGCAGACGCTTAACCATCTGAGCCACCTAGGCGCCCGGAATTGTTAATTTTTAAAAGATTTTTATTTAGGGGCACCTGGGTGGCTCAGCCATTAAGCGTCTGCCTTCGGCTCAGGTCATGATCCCAGGGTCCTGGGATCAAGCCCTGCATCAGGGTCCCTGCTCGGTGGGAAGCCTGCTTCTCCCTCTCCCACTCCCCCTGCTTGTGTTCCCTCTCTCCCTGTGTCTCTCTCTGTCAAATAAATGAATAAAGTCTTTAAAAAAAATTTTTTTTTCTATTTATTTATTTGACGGAGAGGGAGAGAGCACGACGAGCCAGGGGAGAGGCAGAGGGAGAAGCAGACTCCCCGCCAAGCAGGGAGCCCGACGCAGGGCTCGATCCCAGGACCCTGTGATCATGACCTGAGCCGAAGGCAGACATTTAACGACTGAACCACCCAGGAGCCCCATGGAATTATTAATTTTTATTTTTTTATATTTTTTAAAAAAGATTTTATTTATTTATTTGACAGAGAGTGAGAGAGCACAAGCAGGGGAAGCAGCAGGCAGAAGGAGAGGGAGAAGCAGTCTCCCTGCTGAACAGAGAGCCCGATGCAGGGCTCGATCCCAGGACCCTGGGATCATGACCTGAGCTGAAGGCAGCCGCTTAACCGACTGAGCCACCGAGGCGCCCCTGGAACTATTAATTTTTAAAGTATGTTAATGATTTGTGGTTATGTTGTAAACGAGTCCTCATTTTTGGAGATACATATTGTAACATTTCTGGATGAAATGATGTGATATCTGGAGTTTACTTCAAAATAATATGGGCCTAGGATATACCATTTAGGTAAAATTAAAAAAGATTTTGGGAGGAGGTAGATATAAAATATAACTACCACTTCTCTCTGAGAGAAGTCTCACTGGAAAATTGGAATACCCAAGCAGGGCTGAATCCTTTATAGGTAGACCAGATGACCCTTTCTTGGTCAGTTGGAGAGACTTCAGTGTAGACTCTCTAAAAACAACTTCCTTAAACACTACAGAGACTAGAAATATCACTATTGGAGAGTATTTCTTTGATACTAAAATTCATAAGAGGGGACATACATTGTGCACTTATCAGACTATTATTATTAATAATTTTATGCTAATAGTGTCTTAAATTCATGTAGTATTGTGAAGTTTACAAGACTTTTTTTTTTAAGATTTTCTTTATTTATTTGGCGGAGAGAGAGAAAGAGAGCACAAACAGGGGGAGTAGCAGAGGGAGAGGGAGAAGCAGACTCCCCACTGAGCAAGGAGCCCTATGTGGGGCTTGATCCCAGGACCCTGAGATCATGACCTGAGCCAAAGGTAGACACTTAACCGACTGAGCCACCCAGGCGCCCCTACAAGACTTTTTTTTCTCCTAAAGATTTTATGTATTTATTTATTTTTCTCTTTTTAAAAAATATTTTATTTATTTATTTGACGGAGAGAGATGCAGCGAGAGAGGGAATACAAGCAGGGGGAACGGGAGAGGGAGAAGCAGGCTTCCTGTGGAGCAGGGAGCCCGATGCGGGGCTCGATCCCAGGACCCTGGGATCATGACCTGAGACCCGAAGGCAGACGTTTAAGGACTGAGCCTCCCAGGCACCCAAGACTTTTTTTTAAAGATCTTATTTATTTATTTGACAGAGAGAGAGAGTGAGCATGGGTGGGGGGTCACAGAGGGAGAGGGAGAGAGAATCTCAAGCAGACTCCATGCTGAGCACAGAGCCTCATGTGCGGCTCGATCCCATGACCCTGAGACCATGACCTGAGCTGAAACCAAGAGTTGGCCGCTTAACTGAGCCACCCAGGACATTTTTTTTTTTTTTAATTATTTATCTTTTTATTTGGCAGAGAGAGACACAGTGAGAGAGGGAACACAAGCAGGGGGAGTGGGAGAGGGAGAAGCAGGCTTCCCGCTGAGTAAGGAGCCCGATGCGGGCCTCGATCCCAGGACCCTGGGATCATGACCTGAGCTGAAGGCAGACGCTTAACGACTGAGCCACCCAGGCACCCCACCCAGGACATTTTTAAAATTTATTTTTTTGAGTAATCTCTACACCCTCTCCAACATGGGGCTTGAACTCATCACAGAGAGATCGAGAGTCACATGCTCTTCTGACTGAGCCAGCCAGGTGCCCCAAGACATTTTGATTTGCCTTATCTCATCCAGTCTTCATGAGGGGCTCCTACATTACAGGTAGTGTTCCTTTCATTTCCCTCCAGATCCTGTAACTACTGGGGTTTGAACTCAAACTTTTTTTTTTTTTTTTAAGTTTTATTTATTTAAGCAATCTCTATACCCAAGGCAGGGCTCAAACTTTCCACCCCAAGATCAAGAGTCACACTCTTCCCTGATGAGCCAGCCAGGTGCCCCAAATGCAAACTTTTTAACTCCCAGAATAAAGTTCCTCCCTGCCTGTTTCAGTCAACTGTATAACAAGCTACCAGAAAACTTTATTAATTCTCATACATCTGTGAGTTGCCAGAGGAGTCCTAGCCTTGCGTGGAGTCACTCATATGCCCACACTCAGCTAGTGGCTGGCTGGGGTGGCCTGCTGGGGTACCTTGCTTCCCCTGGCTTCTCCCTGTGGCCAGCTTGGACTTCCTCACCATATGGTTGTCTTAGGGTTAGTCAGACTTCTTACATAGCAGCAAAATGCCAAGAATGAAAGTGGAAGGTATAAGGCCTCTTAAGACCACATTCAGGGGGTGCCTGGGTGGCTCAGTCGTTAAGCGTCTGCCTTCGTCTCAGGTCATGGTCCCGGGATCCTGGGATTGAGCCCCGCATCGGGTGCCCTGCTCCGTGGGGGGCCTGCTTCTCCCTCTCCCACTCCCCCTGCCTTGGTTCCCTCTCTCGCTGTGCCTCGCTCTGTCAAATACATAAATAAAATCTTTAAAAAAAAAAAAAAAAGACCACATTCAGGTGCGCCTGGGTGGCTCAGTTGGTTTAGCGGCTGCCTTGGCTCAGGTTGCGATCCCAGGGTCCTGGGAAATAAACACAACCTCAGATTCATCCTGCCTATTGTCGCACTTTATATAAATGGAATAATACAGTGTGTATTCTCCTGTGTCTGGCTTCTTTCACTCAGCATTATGTTTGTGAGATTCATCCATGTTGTTATGCTTCCTTGTAGAGGATGCATTCTTGCTATGTAAATTTCCCACCTTGGCTTCACCACCCCAAGAGTCTGAAATGTACCATGTTTCTCAAATTTATTTCATTGCCATCTGAGGTTGGGGTCCTCAAAAACAGACTCTGAGACAAGAACATAAATGCAAGTAATCTATTGGGAGTTGATCTCAGGAAGCCCTGGTCAGGGAGTGAGGAAGGAAACAGAAGAGAGGAAGCCAGGCAGAGGAGTTAATGAGCAATCAGAGGTAAGTCCTGGGGGAAATCCAGGCAACTGTGCAGAAAATGTCTCAGAATGGTCCCCCAGAAAAGCAAAGAAGTCAGAGTGTGTATATAGCAACTCCTTTCAGTCATTGGTTGAGAGTTGCTTCTGAGTACATTAACACTCTGGCCACTGCAGTCTGCTCCACGTGTGGGCTAAATATGCACCGATAGCCAGAGAAATCTGGTAGGCAGAGGGTTGCAGGTCCCAGCAGGAAAAAGCCATCAGAGTGAGGAGAGGTGTAGGCCAAGGGAATATGCAGGGCACAAATACACCTTGTCCCACTCTGCTCTACTCCTATCCCACATTAAGTCCATTCCGTCATTGACTCTTCAAGGTGGTAGCTGGCAACAATATATAAAATAAAAATTCATTGAGATGACTTCATAGAACAGCCTCAGTCCATGTGATTGCATGGATCCTGCAACTGTCCTGATATCTATTATATCCCTCCTCTACCACTCATTCTGGGTCTCCCTCACCCTCAGTCAGATCTTTGCTGGTCTTCGTTCCTTGTTTCCATCCTTGAGGAATCTGTTTGAATCTTTGGTTATGGAGCCCTAGCCTGAGAACCAAGTGCTCTAATCCAGTAGATCCCCCAGTAGGGAACCACGCTGGTGTTTTGAGTTACCTGTTATTGGTGTCAACTCATAGCTCTTGAAAGGTCAGGATATTCCCTTTCCCCCATTGTTCAGTTATTCTAGTAAATGGCCATAGTCCCCTCGTGGAAGGAATAACGGCATCACTACTGTATATAATTATTGTAGCATTGTAGGGTCCTTCCTCAAGGGGACTTGGCACCCCCTTCAACTGATGGGCTCTAGATCTGGAAACTGGGTATGGGATTATGATTTTCCATCATAATGGCTGACCTCAGTTTTCTCCTCACTCGTACTCATTTTATGTTGCAGCATAACAAATTACCACAAACTTAGCAGCCTAGAACACACCCTATTTTATTCACAGTTTCCATAGGTCAGAAGTCTAGACATGGCCTGGGTGGCTTAGTCATTAAGCGTCTGCCTTCGGCTCAGGTCATGATCCCAGGGTCCTGGGATCGAGCCCCCGCATCGGGCTCCCTGCTCCACAGGAAGCCTGCTTCTCCCTCTCCCACGCCCCCTGCTTGTGTTCCCTCTCTTGCTATGTCTCTCTCTGTCAAATAAATAAATAAAATCTTTAAAAAAAAAGAAAAGAGGGGCGCCTGGGTGGCTCAGTCGGTTAAGCGACTGCCTTCGGCTCAGGTCATGATCCTGGAGTCCCGGGATCGAGTCCCGCATCGGGCTCCCTGCTCGGCGGGGAGTCCCCTTCTCCCTCTGACCCTCCCCCCTCTCATGCGCTCTCTATCTCATTCTCTCTCTCAAATAAATAAATAAAATCTTTAAAAAAAAAAAAAAGATGAAGTCCCTGTTGATGCAATTCAGTTTCTTGAAGTTGCAGAACAAAGCGAGTGCTCTTGATACATGGCCCTATCTCTCCCAGGCAGTTCACCTTCTAGCAGCTTCCTTATTCAAGACCAGCAGGAAGATTTCGCAGTGCAGTTGGCTAAGATGGTGTCTTTCCGTAACATAACCTAATTAAGGAAGTAACTATCCCATCACCTTTACTATGCTCTATTGGCTAGAAGCAAGGTATAGGTTCTTTTTTTTTTCCCTTTTTTTAAGATTTCATTTATTTATTTGACAGAGTGAGAGCACACAAATAGGAGGAACAGAAGAAGAGGGAGAAGCAGGCTCCCTGCTGAGCAGGGAGCACAGGGACTAGATCCCAGGACCCTGGAATCAGGACCTGAGCCAAAGGCAGATGCTTAACCATCTGAGCCACCCAGGCGCCCCAAGGTATAGGTTCTTAAGAAGAGGGGATTATACAAGGTGTGACTCCTGAGGGGTGGGGGCTCCCCCTAGGCAGAATGCATCTCTTTCACATTCATTCTTGATCTTTTGTTATGTAAATTAAGCAATACCCCTATTGTCTGCCCATCTTTCTTGTTCCTAGGTGCACCCTAGTCTATGAGCCATGGCCCCTTGAATCTGGGATGATCTTGTGACTTGCTTTGACCAATAAAAGTAGCAAAAGTGATACTGTGCCCGCGTCAGAGCCTAGACCTCGAGGTGCCTGGCACTTTCTGCCTTTGCCCTCCCGAATGCTGAGAACTCTATGTAAGGAAGCTGGTCTAGCACAGTAAAGAAGAAAGGCCATGTGGAGGAATACGTTAGCGTTCCAAGCCAACAGCCAGAGCGACTTGGGGGACATGTAAGTGATGCCACGTTTCGGCCCAGCTAACCACAGTTGAACGCAGCTATGTGAGTGAGCCCAGGCAAAACCGGAAGAGGAACCACTCAGTCCACCCACAGAATCATGAGAAAGAACAAATCGTTGTCTTAAGCCACTGGTTTCAAGTGGTTTGTTACACAGCAATAGGTAACTGAAATATGTATTTTAACAGGAAAAAAAATTTTTTTTTTTTTTGAAGATTTTATCCACTTAACAGAGAGAGACACAGCGATCCCAGGACCCTGGGATCATGACCTGAGCTGAAGGCAGATGCCCAATGACTGAGCCACCCAGGCGCCCCTGAAATATGTATTTCTATTCGAACTCCAGTCAATCCTTGTTTGATGGTGGCTCTGGGGACATTAAAACCCTGGCTTTTCTGGTCTGCCCTGCTCATGAGTCAAGCGTGCTCCAGTGACTAGGAAAGACTCTCAGGCAGGGAGTCCCAGATGTTCGCAGGAAGGAGCTGTCAGCAGATAGAGGATCACTGAGTATTGGGCAGATGTGACGGAGACCAGTCGCATTTCCTACAACCTCAGATGATCTTTTTCTCCAACTTGTATGGGGGGTGGGGGTGGGAGGTGGAGATGAGCGGTTTCTTTGAGGAACTGCAGATATGGGAGAGGATGATACCTCTGGGAGACACCACCACCTAGGAAAAGAGTTTGCAGAACACAAAGGTGGGGGCAGTCCAAAACTGAGATTGGGGGGCCTCCTTTGTTCTTTCCAACTTCTCTAAGAGCAGAGTTCTCACAGCCTGTTCTTAGCCCGCATGCCTAGAATCCTACATTTTGCCTGCTCTCAGATTCCTCTCCATTGCTCTCTGCTTCCTAGTGGGCAAGCCCACGTACTCTCCCTGGCTGGACTCCTCACTAGCCTCCTACCAACCAACCGTCCTCACCTCTCAGCACCTCCCTGTCTTTCAGCCTCTGTGCTTGAGGTCCCTACCAACTCCATGTCCTGTCCTGTTCAAATCTAATTCATCCATATCAGCTTTTCCCATATCAGGACATCTAAACCTTAAGGAGTTGTTTTTTTTTTTTAAGATTTTATTTATTTATTTGACAGAGAGACAGAGAGCACAAGTAGGCAGAGAGGCAGGCAGAGGGAGAGGAAGAAGGAGGCTCTCCGCTGAGCAAGGAGCCCGATGTAGGGCTCCATCCCAGGACCCTGGGATCATGACCTGGACCGAAGGCAGCCGTTTAACCGACTGAGCCACCTGGGCGCCCCTAAACCTTGAGGAGTTTTAAAAAAGGGATTTGTCAAAGAAGATCTTATCGGTGAGATGAAATTACAGAAAATCTCAGGTGTGATTTTCTCAATTTCTGCCATTGAGAGGAGATTATATTTAAGGTTGCAATAGATGTGATATTTTAGGTTGCAGAATTGTTCCCAGGTATCAAATGTTGTGAATTAACATCTCAAAACATCTTGGAAAGTTACCAGAAGAAATCTTCCTTTTGTCTGAACATGCAAAAAGATAAAGAGAAGGAAATTTTGCGCGTATACTGACATGAGCTGTGGTCCTGTACTTGGAATATAAGGAAGTGGTTCTACAAGAGACTGACGAAAGAAATTTACTTCCAGTTTATTAAGACCACAAGAGCAAAAATCACAGCATTTTGCACTGGGTATGCAAAAACACACAGGTTTAAAATATCCAGATGCGAAAAAACTCACTTTAGAAGAAAAATTTAGTCTGAACCCAAGGATCAGAATACATAGCATGTTATTTACCACTCCTCTGAATTGCAAATGGCGGCAAAAAATACATGAGTTGGTTTAGTTTTCTTCATCTTAATATTTTCTCCCTCGTAATAGCTAGTGAACATTTTTGAGCATCTACCATGTGTCAAAAACTTCCATTCACTTGATCTAATCCTCAGAGGAACATCCACTATGCCAACTAGTTCTAGTTGAAATTCATGACCACATATCTCAGAAGGAGTCTCAATGCTGCCAAGCAACCCTACTACACTTCTCCAGTATGTTCTCTCCCCCATTCTCCCAAACAAGTATTTCACACATTCCGGCTCTTCTCAAAGCTCTCACATCCTCCTCCACTTCCTCAGTCCTGCCTACCTCTCCCATCTCTCCCCAGACCTCTCTCCACCTCACTCCCTTCTAGGTCTTTTTTATATTCCAAGGACACACCAAACTCTTTCTTCTGCCTCAGGGCTTTTGAAATTCTCCTTCCCTCTAATTGGAATGCTCCACACCCTAATCTTCACAAGGCTAGTTCCTTCTTGTCTTTTTCCTCTTCTGTCTCAGCTCAAATGTCAAATTCTCTGAGAGGCTTTCCTTGTAATCCAAAGATGCTCCAACTCGGGCCCTGTCTGGCACATCAACTTGGTTGATTGTCTTCCAAGCATTTATCAACATCCAATACTGTCTTATCTATTTATTTCTCCCTGGTCTTCACTTGAATGAAGCTTCCCTACATGGTTTTCTTCTGTACCCTCAACATCCAAATGTGAGCCTGCCACATAATAGGGACTCAAAAATGAATCTTTATTGAATAAATTATATGAATTTTTGGCAGATGAGGAAGCTGAAGATTAGAGATTCTAAATAAATTGCTTATGTTCACTTGGGTAAATGACAAAGTTGGGACTTGGACCTAAGTTCATCTACTTAGGTCCAGGCTGTATCCCCATCTATGTAAACAATCTCTTGTTAGGATGAACATTTAAAAATGTATTTGGCCTCTGAGGGGCATTTGTGAATGTGGATAGCATTTAAGATAACTTCAGAATGAATAGCCAAATGCCTCAGGCAGAAAACCAAGGAGATGCTGAGGACATCTGGCTGGACAAAGCCCGTGGTAACTAAGGAGCAGTGCAGCCTGGCTATTCCCAGCTTGTTCCTGGCTGGCCTCCAATTCCTCTGCCTTCCTTCCTGCTTCCTGCATCTCTGAGCTTTTGACCACCTGCAGTCCAGCAGAATTGAAGCTGGGCTCTCATACCCATGAAGTGAGCTAGTTCATGCTTTGTCAGTAGCATTGAGATTTGTGCTTTAGAGAACCTGGAATAAGATAGTTTCGGGGGGACCTGTTGACTCTAAATCTGTGCTTATATGTCAGCCTAAATTCTCAGGAAGTTGTCTTTTTAGTCCTTTGCAGAAAATGGGAACCTTTGTTAACACTTTGTTGATCCTCAAAATGATTAATGAAAGGTGAAGGAGAGAAAATGAGGATCCTTTTGGGGCACCTGGTTGGCTCAGTCAGTAGAGCATGCACCTCTTGACCTTGGGGTAGTGAATTCGAGCCCCACATTGGACGTGAGCTCACTTAAAAAAAAAAAGAAAAGAAAAAAAAACGAGGACTCCTTTGGTTGTTATTTTATTTTATTTTTTAAAGATTTTATTTATTTATTTGTGAGAGAGAGAATGAGAGAGACAGCACATGAGAGGGGGGAGGGTCAGAGGGAGAAGCAGATTCCCTGCTGAGCAGGGAGCCCGATGCAGGACTCAATCCAGGGACCCCAGGATCATGACCTGAGCCGAAGGCAGTCGCTTAACCCACCGAGACACCCAGGCACCCTGGTTGTTATTTTAACTAGCATTCAGGAGAATCTTCACAAGTAGGTTACAGTCTCAAGGAATGCTGGATTTAAGGGATCATTCATTGGCTTTTCTTCAGAAACCAAGATCCAGACAGGTTATGATATTTATTGAATGTTTATCATATACCTGGCATTATTTTCAGTTTTCTATGTGTATTTATTTTATTTTTACAACACCTTATGAAATAGATACTATCAGTATTACACCCATTTCCCACATGAGGAAACTGAGGCCCAGAAACATTTTGAAAATTTGCCTAAAGTCACACACTATGATGTGGTGGAGCCAGGATTTCATTTATTCCATCTGACTCTGGAGCAGGAATTCTTAACTACCCCCTCTTTTTGTGTTCATTTGTTTTTACTATGGATTCCTTTGGTGGTTTGTGGAAGCCTATAGACTCCTTCTCAGAATCTCTTGAAATGTGTAAATAAATTACATGGGATGACAAAGAAAACCATTTATATTGAAAAATAGTAATGAACTTATTAGAAAAACAAATTTATGTTATACATGTGCTTCATTATTAATGCATCAAATAAGATGCAATGGTAGTTCTAATAATACTGAAGTTGTGATAAACATAAAAATATTCCTAGATATCTCAACTGTAATATAACATGAAAATATGGGGCACCTGAGTGGCTCAGTTGTTAAGCATCTGCCTTCAGCTCAGGTCATGATCCCAGGGTCCTGGGATCGAGCCCCGCATCGGGCTCCCTGCTCCGCGGGAAGCCTGTTTCTCCCTCTCCCACTCCCCCTGCTTGTGTTCCTGCTCTCGCTCTCTCTCTGTCAAATAAATAAATAATTAAAAAAAAGAAAGAAAGAAAATATCTGTGATTTCTGTTAGTGACAAAGTCATAAGTTTAAGGTTAATGAAAATAAAGATGTACGTTTGTCTAAGCTAATGAACACCCCCCCCCCCCGCCCCGCCCCTGGACTGCTAGTTAGGACATAATGTCCCCTGAAGTATTGCAAAACCCTCCTAACTGGTCTCCTTGCTTCCAATTTCATTCACTCTCCCTGCCCTGTCCACTGTCTTCACTGGGTGCCATTTCTCCTTGGAGACTTGTTGGATACCCTCCCTTGCCCTAAGATCTGTAGAGTTTATCACTTATTCCTCAATGTCACTTTAGGATCTTGTATATACAGTTATGATTGCATATAATAATGTATGGTATTTGTTAATAGGTCTTTTTTATTTTATTTATTTTCTTTTTTTCTTATTTTCTTTTATTTTATTTATATGACACAGAGAGAGAGAGAGAGCGAGCACAAGCAGGGGGAGTGGCAGGCAGAGGGAGAAGCAGGCTCCCCGCTGAGCAGGGAGCCCAATGCAGATGCAGCTCCATTCCAGGACTCTGGGATCATGACTGAGCTGAAGGCAGACCCTTAACCGACTGAGCCACCCAGGTGCCCCAGTCTTCTTATTTTAATATGAGTTATTTGGGAGTAGGGACTGTGTCTTGTTTATTTATTCCTTTATCTATTTATTCATTCAACAAAAATGTATTGAACACTTCCTGTTATAAGGTGTTATTCTGGGCACTGCAAATATAATAAACATGACAGACTCAGGCCCTGACCTCACTGTTTTGCTAACTTGCACTCATTTCTGGTCCTCAGTATTTGGCTCATGATTGAAATATACTAAATTAACCTGTTAAATTGAATTGGATTGAGTATTAAGATCATATTACTAGTTGGCAGAAATTGTCCCTAAAAAAATGTTTCTTTTTAAAAAAAATTTTTTTTAAAGGTTTTACCTATTTATTTTAGACAGAGAGTGCATGTGGAGGGGCAGAGAGGGACAGAGAGGGACAAGCAGAATCTGTGCTGAACGGGGAGCCCGACCTGGGGCTCAATCTCAGGACCCTAAGATCATTACCTGAACAGAAATCGAGAGTTGGAAACTCAACCGACAGAGCCACCCAGGCGCCCCTAAAAAATGTTTCTTGAGAAGGTCCTCAATCTTTGTATCCTCCTATAAATTGCCAAGTATATAGCAGACATTCAAAGATTCCTTTCCTCTAGGCTCTTGCTGGCCCTGTCAGCAAGTAAGCTAAATCTTGCTGCTTAGTAGAAAAATGGGAACAGCTAGTTATTTGTAAGTTTTGCAGGAGGGAAGAAGAGTTGAGAAGGCCTATTTTTGCCCTCTTTTCTGGTCAGATATAACATACAAGATACAATAGCTAACATTTATAGATAGCTTCCAATGTACCAGACACTGTTCTAGGCGCTTTACATGTATCCCCTCATTCAGCCATCATAATAATCGTCGTCGAGAGAACGGAGGCTTAAAGAGGTTAAGTGGCTTGCCCAACTTCTGATAGGTAGAAGGTACTCAGGTGGGGGAATTCCAGCCCAGGCAGTCTGGGCCCAGCACCTCTTCCTCTGAGCAGTAACTGCTATTGACTGCTGTAGGGTCAGAGGTGAGGACTTTGAACAGGATCCACCTACAGCCTGCCTCCTGGTCATGACCTAACTCAAGGCAAGCACATTTGAGATGGCCAGCTGGTTAAAGCTGAAGTCTGTGGCCATGGCAGAGTTAATGAGAGCAGAGCTAACAGCAGCCCTGTTTTCTGGCACAGTCATACCACACTGTTTATCTCATATTGCATTTTATAACAATTGCTCAATCTATTTCCCTCTGGAACTAATGTTGGTCCTGCTAGCTGTGAAGCTACAGGACGAAGTCTCTTAAAAGGAAATTCTCTTTGGGCGGTGCCTGGGTGGCTCAGTCCTTAAGCATCTGCCTTCGGTTCAGGTCATGATCCTAGGGTCCTCGGATGGAGCCCCGTATCAGGCTCCCTGCTCCGCGGGAAGCCTGCTTCTCCCTCTCCCACTCCCCCTGCTTGTGTTCCCTCTCTGGCTGTCTCTGTCTCTCTGTCAAATAAATAAATAAAATCTTTTAAAAAAAAAAGGGTTTTTCCTTCTCCAATCAAAAGATACAGAGTGGTTGAATGGATAAAAAAGCAAAACCCAATTATATGCTGTCCAGAAGAGACTCACTTCAGCTTTAAGGGTACAAATAGACTGAAAGTGAAGGGATGGAAAAAGATATTGTATGCAAATGGAAACCAAAGGAAAGCAGAGGTAAGCTATACTTACATCACCCAAAACAGACTTTAAGCCAAAGCCTGTAACAAGAGACAAAGAGAATCATTATATAATGGTAAAGGGATCAATTCATCATGAGTCTGTAACATTTGTAAATATTTACCACTCAACATGGAAGCACCTAAATATATAAAGCAAGTATTAACACTGAATGGAGAAACAGACAGCAATACAATAGTAGGGAAATTCAATATCCCACTTGCAACAAAGAATAGATCATCCACACAGAAAATCAATTAAGAAACATTGGACTTAAATGACATGCTAGACCAGATGGACTTAACAGACATTTACAGAACATTTCATCCAACAGTAGCAGAACACACATTCTTCTCAAGAGCACATGGAACATTCTCCAGGATAAATCAAATGTTAGGTCACAAAACGAGTCTTAATAAATTTAAGAAGCTTGAAATCTTATCAAGCCTCTTTTCTGACCACAATGCTATGAAACTAGAAATTGATTACAAGAAGAAAATTGGAAGCTTCACAAGTATGCAGAAATTAAACAACATGTGCCTGAACAATCAATGGGTCAAAGAAGTCAAAAGAGAAAGAAAAAACCATCTTTGAGACAAATTAAAATGGAAATATAATATATCAAGACTTATGGAATGCGGCAAAAGCAGTTCTAAGAGGACACTGTATAGCAGTTAACTCCTACATTCAGAAAAAAGGAAAGCTCTCCAATGAAGAACCTAATTTTACACCTCAATGAACTAGAGAAAAAAAGAAAAAGAACAAATGAAGCCCAAAGTTAGTAGAAAGAACAAAATGACAAAGATCAGAGCAAAAATAAATGAGAGACTAAAAGATAATAGAAAATGTTAATGAAACTAAGAGATTCTTTTTTAAAGATAAACAAAATAGACAAACCTTGAGCTAGACTAATCAAGAAAAATAGAGAGGACTCAAATAAAATAACAAATGAAAGAGGAGACATTACAACTGATACCAGAGAAATTTGAAGAGTCATAAGAGATTACAATGAACAAGCGTATGCCAACTAATTGGAAAACCGAGAAGAAATGGATAAATTTCTAGAAACACACAACCTTCTAAGATTGAATCATGAAGAAATAGAAATATGAACAGAATGATTACTAGCAAGGAGATTGAATCCGTAATCAAAAACCTCCCAATATGGGGCACCTGGGTGGCTCAGTTGGTTAAGCAGCTGCCTTTGGCTCAGGTCATGATCTCAGGATCCGGGGATCAAGCCCCAGGGCTGGCTCTCTGCTCAGTGGGGAGCCTGCTTCTCCCTCTCCCTCTGACTGATGCTCCTCCTGCTTTTGTTCTCTCTCTGTCAAGTAAATAAATAAAATCTTAAAAAACAAAAAACAAAAAACCTCCCAACAAAGAAAAGTCACAACTAAGTGGGTTCACTGGTGAATTCTACTGAACACTGGGAAAAATTAACACCAATTCTTCTCAAGCTCTCAAACAGAAAGAGAAGAAACACTTCCAAACTCACTTTATGAGGCTAGTATTACCCTGATACCAAACCAGATAAGGATACTACAAGAAAAGAAAATTACAGGCCAATATCCCTCATGAACATGGATACAAAAATCCTCAACAAAAAAATGAGCAAACCATAGAACAATGAAACCAAGAGCTGGTTCTTTGAAAAAATCAATAAAATTGAAAAACGTCTAACCAGACTCATCAAAAAAAAAAAAAAAAAGAGAGAGAGAAAGAGAACTCAAAAACTGAGCAAACCAAATTCCACAGTACATTAAAAGGGTCATACACCTTGGTTAATTGAGATTTATTCCAGGGATGTTCAGTATCTGCAAATCAATGTGATACACCACATTAACAAAATTAAAAATAAAAATCATATGATAATCTCAACAGATGCAAAAAAAGCATTTGACAAAATTCAACATTTTTTCATGATAAAAACTGTCAACAACTAGGTGTACAGAGAACATACCTCAACATAATAAAGACCATATCTGACAAGCCCAAAGTGAACATCATACTCAATGGTGAAAAGCTGAAATCTTTTCCTCTAAGATCAGGAACAAGACAAGGATGCCCACTCTTTTTCTTTTTACTTAATTTACCTCCCTCCCCCCCCCAGTAATCTTTACACCCAATGTGGGGCTCAAACTCATGATTCTGGATCAAGAACCACATGCTCTACTGACTGAGCCAGCCAGGTGCCCCAAGGATGCCCACTCTTGCCACTTTTATTCAGCATAGTACTGGAAGTCCTAGCCAGAGCAATTAGGAAGAAAAAGAAATAACAGGTAACCAAATTGGAAGGGAAGTAAAATTGTCTCTATGTGCAGATGACATGACATTATATGTAGAAAACCCTAAAAATCCCACCAAAAAACTGTTAGAATAAGCAAGTTAGTAAAGTTGCAGCATACAAAACCAATATATACGGGGCGCCTGGGTGGCTCACTCGGTTAAGCGTCTGCCTTCAGCTCAGGTCATGTCCCAGGGTCCTGGGACTGAGCCCTGCTTCAGGCTCTTTGCTCATAGTGGAGCCTGCTTCTCCCTCTCCCTCTGCTTGTGCTCTCTCTCTCTCTCAAATAAATAAATGAATCTTTTAAAAAAACAAATCCAATATATAAAAATCATTTGTGTTTCTACACAATAACAGTGATCTATCTGGAAGGGAAATTAAGAAAACAACATCATTTATAATAGCATCAAAAAGAATAAAATACCTAGGAATAAATCTAACCAATGAGGTGAAAGATCTGAACACTGAAAACTATAAGACATTGATGAAAAAGATAGAAGAAGACACAAATAAATGAGAAGGTATTCTGTGCTCATGGGTTGGAAAGATTGTTGTTTGTTAAAATGTCCCTACTACCCAAAACTATCTAGATTGAATACAATCTCTATCAAAATTCCAATGGCATTTTTCACAGAAATATGAAAAACAATTCTAAAATTTGTATGAAACCACAAAAGACCCTATATAGACAAAGCAATCTTGAGAAAGAAGAACAAAGCTGGAGGCATCACACTTCCTGACTTCAAGCTATATTACAAAGCTATAGTAATCAAAACAGTATGATATTGAGATATAAGACACATAGGTCAATGGAACCTAATAGAGAGCCCAGAAAAACACCCACACATATATTGTCAATTAATTTATGACAAAGGAGCCAAAAATATATGCTGGGAAAAGGGTAGTTTCTTTAATAAAATGTACTGGGAAAACTGGATAGGAAATGATCCTGGTATCAGACAGACTTGGCTCTACAATGGAGCTGTTACCCAATGAGGAAGTTAAAGATTATGTGAACTAGGGGTTCAACGTCCAAGATTCTGTTCCATATATAATAACATCATTGTCTACTTTGAAGGGACAATCAGAAATCCAGGCCATGTGGGTAGAGAGGTTGGGATAGCTGTGATTGTGAAAACCTGAGGAACTGGCCTCGAGAATTGCTAGTCTTGACTTCTTGCTTATCTGAGCAAGGAAGTGAAACCAGAATGACTCCTCCCTCACCCCATCCTGTGGAAAGCCAAAAACTCTAATTTCTTGGCCAATGATGATTTCCTACAGATGTACAAGAACTAGTGTCATCTTTCTTAACCATGATAAGAGTTCCAGTAACAGCTTCATGAAAGAGAGTTGATTCTTTACAAAATTGTTCTAGCAATATTTCTTCCAATGCCTGCCTCATAAAAGATGTTGAAAAGATCATCTCTACCCCTGATGGATCTGGCATGTGGCCCGTGGCCATCATGATAGAAGCTATGTTCCAACATAGGTGCTCTCATTAGATACTGCCCATTTGGACCCTGGCCTGATCAACAAGGAGATATATTTATCTATTGTATCTATGTATCTATCTATGAATCTATTATCTATATCTACTGTCTACATTTTCTATCTGTTTATATATAATATCTATATAAACATATGTAAGGAGGCAAAGTATATCTATCTATAATACATATATATTTTATTATTATTATTATTTTTAAAAGATTTTATTTATTTTTTTGACAGAGAAAGACACAGAGAGAGCAGGAACACAAGCAGGGGGAGTGGGAGAGGGAGAAGCAGGCTTCCCGCAGAGCAGGGAGCCCGATGTGGGACTCGATCCCAGGATCCCGGGATCATGACCTGAGCCGAAGGCAGACGCTTAACGACTGAGCCACCCAGGCGCCCTATAATACATATATATTTTAAAGATTTATTTTGAGAGGCACCTGGGTTGCTCAGTTGGTTAAGTGTCTGCCTTTGGCTCAGGTCATGACCCTTGGGTCCTGGGATCGAGCCCGTGTCAGGCTCCCTGCTCGGTGGGGAGTCTGCTTCTCCTGCTCCATCTGCCCCTCCCCCCAGCTTGTGCGCACACTCTCTCTAATAAATAAATATCTAAAAAAAAAAAATTATTTATTTTGAGAGCAAGCGAGAGCAAGTGCAAGTGGGGGGAAGGGCAGAGAGAGAGAATCTCAACCAGACTCCCTGTTGAGCGCAGAGCCTGATGTGCGGCTCGATCTCATGACTCTGAGATCATGACCTGAGCCGAAACCAAAAGTCCGATGCTTAACTGACTGAGCTACCCAGGTGTCCAAGATCTTATTTTTAAATAGTCTCTACCCTCAATGTTCAGCTCAAACTTAAAACCCTGAGATCAAAAGTCAAATGCTCTACTGACTGAGCCAGTCATGTGCCCCAACACTGGTTAGCTTTTTTTTTTTTATAGACTTTATTTATTTATTTGAGAAAGACAGAGAGAGCACAGAGGCAGAGTGAGAGGGAGAGAAAGTCAAGCCGCCTGTTCTATTTCTTAAAAAAAAAATTCTTTTTTTAAAGTAGGCTCCACACCCAGTGTGGAACCCAATGCAGGGCTTGAGCTCACAACCCTGAAATCAAGACCTGAGCTGATATCAAGAATCCGACGCTTAACTGACTGACAACCCAGGTGTCCCAAAGATTTTTTATTTTATTTTATTATTATTTTTTTAAAAGATTTTACTTATTTATTTGTCAGAGAGAGAGAGCAGCACAAGCAGAGAGAGGGGCAGAGGGAGAAGCAGGCTCTCCACTGAGCAAGGAGCTCAATGCAGGACTCGGTCCTTAGAGCCTGGGATTATGACCTGAGCCGAAGGCAGATGTCCAACTGACTGAGCCACCCAGGCGTCCCACAAAGATTTTTTTTTTTAAGATTTTATTTATTTATTAGAGAGAGCACAAGTGGAGTGAGGGGCAGAGGGAGAAGCGGACTCCCGCTGAGGCGGGAGCCCAATGCTGGGCTCAATCCCAGGACTCTGGGATCATGACCTGAGCCGGAGGCACCCGCTCAACTTGACTGAGCCACCCAGGTGCTCCAACCCCCAAAACTTTATTTATTTTTAAGGATTTTATTTATTTGTTAAAGAGAGAGAGAAAGAGAGAATACAAGCAGAGGGAGTGGCAGGCAGAGGGAGAAGCAAGCTCCCCACTGAGCAAGAAGCCTGATGTGGGACTCATTCCCAGGACCCTGGGATCATGACCTGAGCCAAAGGCAGACACTTAACCAACTGAGCCACCCAGGCGTCCCCAAAGACTTTATTTTTAAGTAATCTCTACATCCGAGGTGGGGCTCAAACTCACAACCTCAAGAGTTGCATGTTCTATTGCTCTACTGATTGAGTCAGCCAGGTGCCTTAAGACGTAGGGTTTGGAGGGAGATGGTACATATCTTGAGTGCTATGGATAGTGTTATGAGTTCCTAAAAGGATTTGTGAAAATATACGCATGTCAATTGCTGTTATGGAGCTGTTTGATCAATGACTGAAGGAAAAATATAAGGAAGTATCTAGATGGCCTCTCAAACTCCCTCTTAAGATTTTTTGTGTGTATGTGTAACAGCCCGTTTTGAAAAATTGAATTTATGAATCCTTCTTTTTAAATTAATTTTAAGTAGGCTCCATGCCCAATGTGGGGCTGGAAGTCAGACCCAAGATCGAGTCATACACTCTACCAACTGAGCCAGCCAGGAGTCCCCTAAATCCTCTTTTCAAAAATGCACAGTTACACACAAAAGATTGTTCATAATTTGAGGTG
This sequence comes from Mirounga angustirostris, assembly GCF_029215605.1. Lineage (NCBI taxonomy): Eukaryota > Metazoa > Chordata > Mammalia > Carnivora > Phocidae > Mirounga > Mirounga angustirostris. Next base: position 20,344,711 of record NW_026991718.1, on the reverse strand, counting down.
GTCCATGAACTTCTGACACCAAACCATGGCCTCCAAGCTAACTATTGCCTCTCAGTCCTATTTTAGAATACAGTAGAGGGCTAGGTTTACCAAACTAGACCAGAAGCAACTTCTGGAAGCAGATGTATTTTGGAGAACAGTAAGTGTTAGTACACATATTCTTTTTACTTTGCAAAGTATAAAAACACGGATAACACGATGGAATACACCACATTCTGGATTCTTCAGGAGGCTTTTATGGACACTACAAATAATGATTTCTGACCACAGACATAGCTGAATCGTTCAGCAAATATTTACTGGGTGCCTGATATTTACAGGCACTGTGCCAGTGACTGAGGTCACCCAGATAAAAAAGACACCATGGTCCTCGATGAGAGACTCTTCACTTGAAGAAGCCTGAATGTAATTACTGGTGGCCTTTAAAAAGGGGGGGGGGGGTTCATGTAAGTTTGAGAGGCATTGTGGGAGATGGAAAAAGGTCTCTGAGCTGGCGACTTGATTCTTGGTTTCTCCACATCCTAGACAGGCGAGCTTGGCAAGTCACTCAAACTCATCTATCATCTATCGAAATTGGTTAATAAGCAGACGAGAACTGTTGCAAATCGTCAAAAAGACAACTTTTGTAAAAATGAACATGGACAAACGAAAAAACCCAAGGACGAGGCTTGTTGAAAGTGAGAGCTGGGAGGGTCGCCCCTTGAGTGAAAAGTCTGGCTCTTCCAAGGCTCTAAGACCACCGCTGCGCCCAGCACGCGGTCAGAATCCGCTCAATAAACCTTCCGGGACGGATCAAGTTCCGCTTCCGCAGGCAGATTTTTTTCTGTAGGCGTGAGCACAGGACGGCCGACGCACTTCAGCGTCGGACCTCCCTCCCGCGCATGCTCCAAAGGATAGGCGGAGAGCGGAAGGGCGGGGGAGGGAGGAGACGCAGCTGACCGCCGGCTCGTTCGCCCTGCAGGCCCTCGCGGGAGGCGGGGGCGCGCGCGCGCATGCTCGCGCGGCCGGTTGCGTACAGTAGTGACGGTCGCGCGGGAGCGGTCACGTGACCGTAGCGGCTGCCTGTACAGTAAGGACCCAATATGGCAGCGGCGGTAGCAGTGGCAACGGCAGCAGGAGGACCGGCCGCCCCATAGACCCCCGCCCCCCCGCGCACCACCCCCGTCGCTTCCTCTGCTTGGGTGCTCCTCCGCCCTGACTTCCCCTTTCTCCCACCTTTCCCGGCACCGCGGGAAAAGCATCGCAGGGCAGAGCAGGCAGGGAGGGCGGCCGGAGCCCGGACACGGGAGCCTCCCAGTCAGTTCAAGACCCGACATGAGGGAAAAGGGCCGTAGGAAGAAGGGCAGGACCTGGGCGGAGGCCGCCAAGACGGTAAGGGGGAGGGAGCGAAGGGGAAGCCCGGGAGAATTTTGTTCCCTCGCCGCCTGCCGGTCGCAGGGGAAGGGAGGTCATTGGCTCAGCGACCCGGCTGAAGGGGGCACAAAACCGCGCGGAGAGGGCGGCGGTTAGTGTCGGGGTTGTGATCCCTGTGGAAATGGAGGCGCCCAGCGGAAGAGGGTCGCCGCGGGGCTGTGGCTTCTCCCTGCGTCTGCGACGAGTCCCCTTGGTGTTTTGAAGCTGCCTTTCGGGGTCACGTCGCTCTCACCTCCACTCTGTGGTAGCTCCCGCCCCGGCCTGGGGAAGTCTGTTGTGCTTGCACAGTAACCGGTTCTTCTCCCTTGTGCGGCTGAAGAGCCCCCATTGGATGCAGATAGGAGAAGGCTTGTGCGTGCACCCAGCCCCGGAAAGAAGAGAGGAGCGCTGGATCTTGGTAGAATTTACCCGCTATAGCGGACATGCCGCCTGACCCCGGGTCCCCCGCTCGTCTGGGCTCCCAGATCCAACGTGAGGTCACGAGGCTCATGTTTTTGTTTGCTGTTGAAAGCTGAAAGTGCAAGAGGTGTTTAGAAACGAAGTAACAGGTGGGACTTGTAGAATTTTTTTTTTCTGTTTCCGTAGGGACCTACTCTGAACAAGGCAGCAATGCATGGTGGGACGTGTAGTTTACCCGGCCTTGACTTTTCCGTAGCTAAAGTGATGGTGGGTACACGAAGTTGTAATTAGTAGGTAAAACCATCTTTTTTTTTTTTTTTTCCTTTTTCAATAACGAGGCTTAGAGGTAGGATTTAAGTAATCAGTGAGACTTTCATTGTGTTGTATGAAAAAATGAAAAGCGTGTATGTATGTAGAAATGAAACATTAGGAGACGCAGCAGAAAAGTAATAGGACTTTCAAACAGCATGTTAGTGTTGGAAAGTTTGAAAGTGTGGAGACATTATCTTTAATGGTGAATCATGTCAGTAATACTTGTATAATATGGAGAACCCTTCTAAATGAACCTTTTTTATATGATATACGGTTTATTTTTTAAATGAGGTTTTTTTTTACTGATTATGAAAGTAATAAATGTAAACTGTGGGAGAATTTGGAAGATTATAGGAACGTATAAAGAAGAAAATAAGAAATCACGTATTTCACCCCTCAACTATATCTGTTAATGTTTTGTTATCATCCAGTCTTTTTAATTTATTTCCCCACATTTGGATCCTGCTGTTTATTCAATCTTATGCATTTTTGTAAACCTTGTGCATTTGTTTTGTAAATTTGATGTGATAGGGGATTGATGAGTCTTAAGCTTGTATTTCTGTTTTAGTTGGAAATGTGAAAAAGTTAGTGAATAAATAAAAGCACATTTTATTTATTGAGTGTTTTCACTTAACAGTCTCTCTTCATAATTGTGACTGTGCTGATAGTTTCCTTCTGAAAGATAAACTCTAGAAATTTTTTTGGTGGTGAGGAAATTGCTGCTTCACAGAAGGCTGTTACACTTTCTTCTACTTGATGAATACCTCAAGACTTTTTCTTTTTATCAAAAAGATGGCAAATTTTAATTATAGGTAAGCAGACCACAACCCTAATTATGTTCATTAAGTCTCTAGAATCTTAAGAGTACTTTTGAATTATGATCTCTTTGGATAAACTAGTCTAATCATTAGGAAATTGTGACAAGTAGGAAAAACTTGCATCTGCTGTTTAGATTTTCCTTTTTTTAAAAGATTTTGTTTATTTGACAGAGCTGGAGAGCACAGGCAGGGGGAGTGGCACAGGGAGAGGCAGAAGCAGGCCCCCTGCTGAGCAGGGAGTCTGACTTGCGGCTCAATCCCAGGCTGAAGGCAGATGTTTAACTAACTGAGCCACACAGGCACCCCTAGATTTTCCTTTAATTAACATATTTGTTCATTCATAATAAGCATTTCATGCCTAACTAGATATGTGAAAAATAGTATCTAAAAGATGGAAAGGCTAGTTTATTAAGTAGAGTACTGAGTGAGTTCTTGAAGGGGTCAGTATATTACTGGCTTGGTATTATTATTTGGTTCTGGCAAATGTAAGGCCTCAATCTTAGTAAAAATGAATTTTAGAAGGAGAATGGTGATACTAAAACTTTTTTTTTCCTAGTAGCCAAAATGTAAAAAAACCATCCTACTCACTTTGGTTTGGTTTATCATCTATAAAGGGAGGAATTAAACTAAACCTCTGTATTCAAAAGATTTCCATCTGTAGGAAGCACTATTATTTATTTATTTATTTATTTATTTTAAAAAGATTTTATTTATTTATTAGAGAGAGAGAGAGCGCACATGAGAGGGGGGAGGGGCAGATGGAGAAGCAGATTCCCTGCTGAGCAGGGAGCCCGATGCCAGACTCCATCCTGGGACTCCAGGATCATGACCTGAGCCAAAGGCAGTGGCTTAACCAACTGAACCACCCAGGCGCCCAGGAGGGACTATTTAGAAGTAAAATTAGAGGAAGTAGATAAAAGTATATTTTTAATATTTCAGAATAATGAGATCAGAAAATTAGTAATTTGACAAATGGAAGTAACTTTGACCTAAATTAAGAAATGTAGCATATAAGATCAACAGGGCTAGGAGAAGTATGTCTTAAGAAACTTATTTCATAGGCATTAAGGTCAAATGTTCTAGGAACAGAGTTTCAGCAAGGAAAGAATAAAATTATTTACGAAAATAAGCAGTATCTGCTGCTTGTTTCATTGTGTGTACCTGCATTGTAGAGCTGTCCTGTTTTAGGGAACACGATTAAAATGGGGTTGTATTTCTTTTTTCTGTTTTTAAGATTTTATTTATTTATTTGACAGAGAGAGAGATAGCGAGAGAGGAAATACAAGCAGGGGGAATGGGAGAGGGAGAAGCAGGCTTCACGCCGAGCAGGGAGCCCGATGCGGGGCTTGATCCCAGGACCCTGAGATCATGACCTGAGGCGAAGGCAGACGCTTAATGACTGAGCCACCCAGGCGCCCCAAAATGGGGTTGTATTTCTGACCAATAGTGTAGCAACAGATAAATAAAATTAATTATATATGTATATATACATGTATGATATGGAGGGTATGTGTGTGGATGTGTGAGAGCTATGGATTGATGTAAGGTTATTATGAACAATCTGAAAAATCAAGATAAGATTCATAATTACTGTAAGATAGTAAAATTATTCCAAAAGACTGATTAAATATAGAGTATATAGATTGGTTTCAATAACTAGGGACACCAGACAGACGGATAATGGAGTTGAGATTCCACAGAACTTGAATGCTCATTCATTACACTGGACCATCTCCCTACTGATCTTATATTTGCCCTATATAAATACCCTAGTTATAAAAAGCATTACTCAAATATTTAGTTAATAGTCGTACATGTTTTAAATTTTAAGGGTGGCAGTGATGGTGATGAAATGATTTGGAATTAGATCTGTAGTATATAGTGTGCCAGAGATCTTAAGAATTATTACAGTGATTTTAGAACTGTGCACAAAGTTATGCTCATTCTTTAAACAAAGCAAAAACAAAACAGAAACAAAAAACCTTGATCACCTAAAGGGCGCCTGGGTGGCTCAGATGGTTAAGCCTCTGCCTTCCGCTCAGGTCATGATCTCAGGGTCCTGGGATCGAGTCCCGCATCGGGCTCCCTGCTCCTTGGGAGCCTGCTTCTCCCTCTGCCTCTCTCTCTCTCTCTCTGTCTCTCATGAATAAATAAATAAAATCTTTAAAAACAAAAACAAAAACCAAAAAACACCTTGATCACCTAAATATATAATGACATCCCTGAGGAATTTAGCTGTTTTTATAAAGCAGAGCTTTTGAGATAGTACAATCTTGTTGATCCTGTTTTCTCTTTTGACTTTTTCTTTGTTATGCACCACAACTAGGGAAGCATTGTCCTAAAAGGACAAGTTTGTTGTAATTGTAAGTAGAATGGACAGAGAGGCAGACCTTAGAGATTGTACACTAGAGGTAACTTTGGATATCTTGGGAATAAGGTGGTCAGGTATGAGAAGTGAAGTATGGGTGTTAGAGGTGAGGAGCACAGCAGTCTATCTTGTAGATCTTTAGCATGTGGTTTGTAGACTGAAAAAAAGGTGGGGGGGGCCCTGGGTGGCTCGGTCGTTAAGCGTCTGCCTTCGGGTCAGTTCATGATCCCAGGGTCCTGGGATCGAGCCCCGCATCAGGCTCCCTGCTCAGCAGGAAGCCTACTTCTCCCTCTCCTACTCCCTCTGCTTGTGTTCCCTCTCTCCCTCTGTCTCTGTCTGTCAAATAAATAAAAATCTTAATCTTTTTTTTTTAAGATTTTATTTATTTGACAGAGACAGATAGTGACAGAGATAGCGAGAAAGAGCACAAGCAGGGGGAGAGGCAAAGGGAGAGGGAGAAGCAGGCTCCCTGTGGAGCAGGGAACGGGACGTGGGGCTCGATCCCAGGAAGGACCCTGGGATTGTGACCTGAGCTGAAGGCAGACGCTTAACGACTGAGCCACCCAGGGACCCCTAAATAAATAAAATCTTTAAAAAAAAAAAAAAAAAAGGTTAAAAAAAGGTGGGTTTTTTTTTTGGCAGGGGGAGGATGCTATCTATATAGATTTCCCTTAGTGGTTAATATGATTTTGAATGTACATAGATTTTTATTTTTGTCATTTACTTAAAGTTATTTAACTTTGGGGAATAAGATGGAAGATAGAAAATTTCTGTTAAGGGAGTAATCAGAGGCTAATTACTTTGTGTAGGAAGTATAGAATATGGAAAGTAACTAAAAATATAATGGGGATACCTGGGTGGCTTAGTTGGTTAGAGCGTCTGACTCTTGATTTCACTCAGGTTATGATCTCAGGGTTGTGAGATCAAGCCCTGTGAAAGGCTCCCACTAAGTCCTGGAGCCTGCTTAAGATTCTCTCTCTCCCTTTCCCTCTGTCTCCACCCTCCCCCGCATGCGCACACACAGGCTTGCGTGGGCCTGCTCTCTCTCTAAAAAAATATAATGATAAAAATATATAATGAATAGAAAGATGATTAGGAAAAAATCTAAACAAAATAGCCTTTAGAAAAAAATACAAGTCTTAGAAATTATCAGGACCCTTAATCTTTATTGTGAGTAATTTTTTTCTTAAAAATTATAAATACAGGGGGGCGCCTGGGTGGCTCAGTCGTTAAGCGTCTGCCTTCGGCTCAGGTCAGGATCCCAGGGTCCTGGGATCGAGCCCCGTGTCGGGCTCCCTGCTCTGCGGGAAGCCTGTTTCTCCCTCTCCCACTCCCCCTGCTTGTGTTCCCTCTCTCGCTGTGTCTCTCTCTGTCAAATAAATAAATAAAATCTTTAAAAAAATATATATATATAAATACAGGGGCACCTGGGTGGCTCGGTTGTTAAGCGGCTGCCTTCGGCTTGGGTTATGATCCCAGGGTCCTGGAATCGAGCCCCACATCATGCTCCTTGCTCAGTGGGGATCCTGCTTCTCCCTCTCCCTCTGCCTGCCACTCCCCTGCTCCTGCTCTCTCTCTGTGTGTCAAATAAATAAATAAAATCTTAAAAAAAAATTACTGTGGCACCTGGTTGGCTCGGTCAGTTGGACAGCTGCCTTTGGCTGGGGTCGTGATCCCAGGGTCCTCCTATTGAGCCCCTTGTTGAGCCCCTTGTCGAGCCTCTTGTCGAGCCTCTTGTCAAGCTCCCTGCTCTGCGGGGAGCCTGCTTCTCCTCCTCCCTGGCTTGTGCTCTCTCTCTCTCTCTCTCTCTCTCTCTGTCTCTCAAATAAATAAATAAAATCCTTAAAAAGTTAAAAATGAAAATAAATTATAAATACAGACTTAAAAGCCAGGCCTGGTTATGTCCCTTTGGATGTATACTGACCAGTCCAGAGTCCTCTTTAGTCTGTATTTGTATTGTATTTGTAGTTGTATTAGAATCTCCAGGAGAGAGCGTGCATATTTGAAAACATAGTAAATCTATTGTTTTTATAATACAGACTGTGGAAGGTAAAACTGGGCAAAGTCTTGATTTGTGGAATATATGGAAAATAGGGTGAGAAAGCATTGTAGGGACCATGGGTTAAAAATTGAGAAACTACTCTGATCCATAATTACAAAATACTAACTGCATATTTATATTTATTATTTCAGCTTTATGGAGGTATAATTGGCAAAAAATTGTAAGATGCTTGATACATTCATGAAGTTGCTATTTGCAAGTCTATTTGTGCTAGGTGATTTGATGTAACACTCTTTACTTGACTGATCTTACTTCTTTCCATAGGATTAAAGTTCCCCTGTGTTTCCTGTCTTGAAGTTTGGTTATTTTCAGTTCACCCTTCCTTCTGTCCTATTTTTATGTGCCTGCTTTATTTTTTTAATTTATTTTTTTTAAGATTTTATTTATTTATTTGACAGAGAGAGACACAGCGAGAGAGGGAACACAAGCAGGGGGAGTGGGAGAGGGAGAAGAAGGCTTCCCGAAGCAGAGCAGGGAGCCTGATGCGCGGGGCTCGATCCCAGGACTCTGGGATCATGACCTGAGCCGAAGGCAGACGCTTAATGACCGAGCCACCCAGGCACCCCAATATAGGTGGTTTTTTTTAAAGTGTGGGTTTTTTTTTTTTTAGATTTTATTTATTTATTTGACAGAGAGACACAGTGAGAGAGGGAACACAAGCAGGGGGAGTGGGAGAGGGAGAAACAGGCTTCCCACAGAGCAGGGAGCCCGATGCAGGGCTCGATCTCAAGAAGATCCCAGGGCCCTGGGATTATGACCTGAGCTGAAGGCAGATGCTTAACGACTGAGCCCCTATAGATTTTTTTCTTTTTCAAAGATTTTATTTATTTATTTGACACAGAAAGACATCTAGAAAGGGAACACAAGCAGGGGGAGTGGGAGAGGGAGAAGCAGGCTTCCCGCTGAGCAGGGAGCCCGATGCGGGGCTCAATCCCAGGACCCTGGGATCACGACCTGAGCTGAAGGCAGACGCCTAACGACTGAGCCACGTAGGCGCCCCAGTTTTTTTCTTTAATAAATACTTCAGTATCTAAATGTGGGCAAATATGTATGTATGTATGTACATTGTATGTGTGCAGGTGCACGTGCATTTGTGTGAGTGGAATAGTTACAGAGTTTGTAAACTTGAGTTTGTGCCAATTTATATTCCCCTCCAAAATTTTGAAGGTTACTATTTTTTTCCTACTTTTCTCTTTTCCAAGGAATTTAGCAATCTTTACACTTTGCCATTTTGATATACATTTCTTTTTTTAATTAAAAAAAATTTTTTTTTAAAGATTTTATTTATTTATTTGAGAGAGAGAGAATGAGAGACAGAGAGCATGAGAGGGAGGAGGGAGAAGTAGACTCCCTACCGAGCAGGGAGCCCGATGCGGGACTTGATCCCGGGAATCCAGGATCATGACCTGAGCCGAAGGCAGTCACTTAACCAACTGAGCCACCCAGGCGCCCCCCAAAAATTTTTTTTATTAACATATAATGTATTATTTGTTTCAGAGGTACAGGTCTGTGATTCATCGGTCTTACACGGTTCATAGCGCTCACCATAGCACATACCTTCCATCACCCAGCCACCTCATCCCTCCCACCCCCCTCCACTCCAGCAACCCTCAGTTTGTTTCCTGAGATTAAGAGCCTCTTATGGTTTGTCTCCCTCTCTGGTTTCGTCTTGTTTCATTTTTCCCTCCTTTCCCCTAAGATCCTCTGTCTTGTTTCTCAAATTCTTCATATCAGTGAGATCATATGATAATTGTCTTTCTTTGATTGACTTATTTCGCTTAGCATAATACCCTCTCGTTCCATCCACGTCCTTGCAAATGGCAAGATTTCATTTTTTTGATGGCTGCATAATATTCCATTGTATATATATACCACGTCTTCTTTATCCGTTCATCTGTTGATGGACATCTAGGCTCTTTCCATAGTTTGGCTATTGTGGACATTGCTGCTATAAACATTGGGGTGCATGTGCCCCTTCAGATAACTACATTTGTATCTTTGGGGTAAATACCCAGTAGTGCAATTGCTGGGTCGTAGGGTAGCTCTATTTTTCAACTTACTGAGGAACCTCCATACTTTTTCCAGAGTGGCTGCACCAGCTTGCATTCCCACCAACAGTGTAAGAGGGTTCCCTTTTCTCTGCATCCTCGCCACCATCTGTTGTTTCCTGACTTAATTTTAGCCATTCTGACTGATGTAATTGATATACATTTCTTTTGTTCAGTAGAACTTAGTGGAAATGTTCTATATCTGTACTGTGCAACACAGTAACAGCTAGTCCTATGTGGCCATTGAGCACTTGAAATGTGGCTAGTGTGAGTAAGGAACTGAATTTTGAATTTTTTAAAAAAATTTTATTTATTAGAACACGCACACACAAGTAGGCAAAGGGGCAGGCATAGGGAGAGGGAGAAGTAGGCTCCCCGATAAGCAGAGTCTGATGCGGGATTCGATCCCAGTACCCTGGAATCATGACCTGAGCTGACGGCAGAGGGTTAACTGACAGAGCCACCTGCGTGCTCCTGATTCTTTTTTTAATTTTTATTTATTTATTTTAAGATTTTACTTATTTATTTGACAGCGACAGCGAGAGAGGGAACACAAGCAGAGGGAGTGGGAGAGGGAGAAGCAGGCTCCCCGCTGAGCAGGGAGCCGGATGCGGGGCTCTATCCCAGGACCCTGGGATCATGACCTGAGCCAAAGGCAGACGCTTAACGACTGAGCCACCCAGGTGCCCTCGGATTCTTTTTTTTAAATAAAGATTTTATTTATTTGAGAGAGAGCTCATAAGAGAGAGAGGGAGAGAGAGAGGGAGAGGGAGAAGCAGACTCCTTGCTGAGCAGGGAGCCTGATGATGTGATGATGTGGGGTTCCATCCCAGGACCCTGGGATTGTGACTGGAGCTGAAGGCAGACACTTAACTGACTGAGTTACCCAGGCTGAATATTCAGTTGTCTTTAATTTTAATTTAAGTTTAAATAGCCTCATTTGTTTAATGGCTACCATTATTGGACAGTGCAATTATAAAGTAACTTCCTATACTTATTGACTATCTGGATATTTTTCAGTAAACTTGTCTGTTCAGATCTTTTGCCTTTTGTTTTTCTTTCTGAAGGAAATAGTTTTTTGTCAGTGGTGCAGATCTCATTTCCATTTTTGTTTTTTGATTTGACTGATTTAGGCTTTTTTTTTTCCTGTCCATACATTTTTAATTGTAATGTAAACAGATTTATCAGTCTTTACCTTTTATGCTTTTCTAGGTTTTGAGTCGTTTTCCCCACTTAAAGATTATGAATTGAGTATAAATTTTTTTTTAAGATTTATTTATCAGAGAGTGAGAGAGCGCACACGAGAGCCCCTGAGCAGGGGGAGGGGCAGAGGGCAAGGGAGAGGAGAATGTCCCAGGATCCTGAGATCGTGTCCCGAGCCGAAATCAGGAGTTAGGAGTTCAACTGGCTGAGCTACCCAGGCACCCTAAATTGAGTGTAAATTAAAAAAATTAGCTTCAGGGGCGCCTGTGTGGCGCAGTCGTTAAGCGTCTGCCTTCGGTTCAGGTCATGATCTCAGGGTCCTGGGATTGAGCCCCGCATTGGTCTCCCTGCTTCGCGGGAAGCCTGCTTCTCCCTCTCCCATTCCCCCTGCTTGTGTTCCTGCTCTCGCTCTCTCTCTCTCTGTCAAATAAATAAATAAAATCTTTAAAAAAAAAATTAGCTTCAAAGGCATATCTTCCTTAAATAAAATACATGTTTTATTGTGAACAAATAAGGGGAATTCAGTTAATATCTTAGACTGTACTGGTGGAAGAGAGATATTTTTTTTTTAAGGTTTTTTAATTTATTCATTCAAGGCACAGAGATACAGAGAGAGAGAGAGAATATGAGCAGGGGGAGAAGCAGGCCGCCCTCTGAGGAGGGAGCCTGATGCGGGGCTCGATCCCAGGACGCTGGGATCATGACCTGAGCCGAAGGCAGATGCTTAACCATCTGAGCCACCGAGGCGCCCCCCCCCCCCTTTTTTTTAAAGTAGGCACAAGACCCTGGGAATAAGAGTTGCATGCTCTACCAGCTAAGCCATCCAGATGCCCCTAAAGGGAGACTTTTTTTTTTTTTTTTAAGATTTTATTTATTTATTTGACAGAGAGAGACACAGCGAGAGAGGGAATACAAGCAGGGGGAATGGGAGAGGGAGAAGCAGGCTTCCAGCGGAGCAGGGAGCCCGATGCGGGGCTCAATCCCAGGACCCTGGGATCATGACCTGAGCCGAAGGCAGACGCCCAACGACTGAGCCACCCAGGCGCCCCTAAAGGGAGACCTTTACATGTTTCTGTCTGCAGAGCTTAACTCACTTTTTTGCATGAGTGCTAAGTATTTTTTTTCCCCCCACCATTTTTTATTGGAGATAAAAAAGAAGACCTTGTTCTCACTTTCAGGAGAGCACAATTTGAATAAAGTTAGTCAACTATAATCAGTATTGTTTGCTAGGAAAACTGGTCAAGTAACTCTTGTTTTGAGAAAGAAAATTATTCCCAGACACACCAGGGTATCCAAAGACCCTTTTGAGTTACAGTTGGACATGGGGAATTTTCTTTACTTTACTTTTTTAAAATTTAGAGAGAGAGAGAGAGAGAGAGCACATACACATGGGTTGGGGGGGGAAGGAGAGGGAGAATCTTAAGCAGACTGGAGCACCATGTGAGGCTTGATCCCACGATCCTAAGATCACCCTGAGATTACTACCTGAGCCAAAATCAAGAGTCTGGCTCTTAACCGAGCTCCCAGGCATCCCTTGACATTGGGAAATTTCTGTGATAATTCTTACTTCTGACCTTGCTTAAGAAAGCTAAAATTGGTTAATGCACATGTATTTAGTAACACAAAATCTTATAGTGTCTTTTGAGTAATTTGATCCATCTTTTGGTAAAAATAATGTGAAGACTTTTCATTTGAAAATTCTTTGGCTACTGACATTTAAAACCTGATACTTCCTTTTAGAATGGACTGTCATTGGAGTTCACAGCTTGGGATGTCCCAAATCATCTTTAATCTTTAACCCACTGATGTCTGAATTATTTAGTAGCTGGTTTAGCTATACTCAGTTTCAAATAAAGTGCTTAATGGTGTTAGTGACTTATTTCTAAATTGTAATGTAAAAATTTTAATGTGTTCCTGTTGATTTATGGAGATTAGTATCCTGTATCAATTGAGTGGTTCAGACAAATTTTTTAAAATGATTTATTTACTTATTTTGGAGGTAGAGATGGATGGGGAGAAGGGACAGAGGGAGAGTGAGAGAGAAAATCTCAAGCAGACTCCCCACTGAGTGGGGAGCCTGATGCGGGGCTTGATCCCAGGACCCTGAGATCATGACCTGAGCCCAAATCAAGAGTTGGATCCTTAACCGACTGAGCCACCCAGACGCCCCCAATTTTTTATATTTAAATGGATTTTACCCATGAAACATATTAATGTATTAGGAAAGATTTTCTCTCCTGTATTGTGTGTGTAATGTAAAAAAGAGTTGGATTACAAGATAAAGGTAATAAGAAAGACAGTTTTCATTTATTTTTTTTAAATATTTTTAAAAGATTTTATTTATTTGAGAGAGAGAGAGAGCACATGAGAGGGGGGAGGGTCAGAGGGAGAAGCAGACTCCCCGCCGAGCAGGGAGCCCAATGCGGGACTTGATCCCGGGACTCCAGGATCATGACCTGAGCCAAAGGCAGTCACTTAACCAACTGAGCCACCCAGGCGCCCAAAGAAAGACAGTTTTCAGATATATCAATCACTCAATAAAGACATAATAGGTAAAATAGGACTATTTTTTTATATTACTTTTTTGTTTTTATTATGCACTACATTAATACACTGCATAACCTTCTAGAAGGGGTAGATGAGTATGACTGAGTTATTTTTCATCAATCAGGAAAATGCTTCCTTAATCGATATTCTCCAAACCCTTTGACACATAGTAACAATTAACTCCAGAGACCTGCCTATCTCTTTGCATCAGACTCCACTGATATGGATAATAGGCAACCCTTTTTTTTCCTTGCCCCCGTTACTGAACTTGTGGATGTGTGCCGTGGCTATGCCGGGGATGTCCAAGCACACGGCCATGACACCGATCCCGGGCAGGATCTTGAACCACATCGCAGTGCGGTTGCCAGAGCCAAAAAAATATAGGACTATTTGTTTAAAGATTTATTTATTTTATTTTGGCAGGGAGGGACAGAGGGAGAGGGAGAGTCTTTTTTTTTTTTTTTTAAAGATTTTGTTTATTTATTTGACAGAGAGAGATACACAGCGAGAGAGAGAACACAAGCAGGGGGAGTGGGAGAGGGAGAAGCAGGCTCCCCGCAGAGCAGGGAGCCCGATGCGGGGCTCGATCCCAGGACTCTGGGATCATGACCTGAGCCGAAGGCAGACGCTTAACGACTGAGCCACCCAGGCGCCACCGAGGGAGAGAGAGTCTTAAGCAGATTCTGCGTTGAGCGAGGAGCCTGATTCCAGGCTCAGTCTCAGGATCCTGAGGTCGTGACCTGAGCCGAAATCAAGAGTTGGACTAAACCACACAGTCGCCCCTGGACAGGTTATTTGTATTTGTGTTTTTATTATTATTATTTTAAAAGATTTTATTTATTTATTTGACAGAGAGAGAGAGCACAAGCAGGGGGAGCAGCAGGCAGAGGGAGAGGGAGAAGCAGGCTCCCTGCCAAGCAGGGAGCCCAACATGGGGCTGGATCCCAAGTCCCCGGGATCATGACCCGAGCTGAAGGCAGATGCTTAACCGACTGAGCCACCCAGGCGCCCCTGGACAGGTTATTTATTTATATTTATTTATTTATTTACTTACTTTTTAAAGATTTTATTTATTTGAGAGAGAAAGAATGAGAGAAAGAGAGCATGAGAGCGGGGAGGGTGAGAGGGAGAAGCAGGTTCCCCGCTGAGCTGGGAGCCTGATGTGGGACTCGATCGCAGGACTCCAGGATCATTACCTGAGCTGAAGGCAGTTGCTTAACTAACTGAGCCACCCAGGCACCCTGGACATGTTATTTAAACCAGTGTTCAAATAGTAATGTAAGAATCATCTGGGGAGCTTATTATAATATATATATATATTTTAAAAAAATTTATTTTTAAGTAGTCTACACCCAATGTGGGGCTCGAACTCACAACCCTAAGATTGGGTCACATGCTCGACAGACTGAGAAAGCCAGATGCCCCATATAATGCAGATTTTTATTAAGTAGGTCTGCAGTGTAGCCAGAGACTCTGCATTTCTTTCTTTCTTACTTTTTTTTTTTTTTAAGATTTATTCATTTATTTATTTGAGAGTGAGCAAGTGGGGGCAGGAGCAGAGGGAGCAGGACAAGCAGACTCTGCACTCAGTGCAGAGCCCAACGTGGGGCCCAATCTCAACCTCGAGATCACGACCTGAGCCAGAACCAAGAGTCAGATGCCCAACCTACTGAGCCACCTAGGCACCCCCAGAGAGTCTGCATTTCTTTAAAGATTTTTTTATTTATTCATTCGAGACACACAGATACAGAGAGAGAAAGAGCACGGGCAGGGGGAGAGGCAGAGGGAGAAGCAGGCTCCCCACGAGCCAGGAGCCAGATGTGGGGCTGGATCCCAGGACCCTGAGATCATGACCCGAGCCGAAGGCAGACGCTTAACAACTGAGCCACTCAGGCGCCCTGAGAGTCTGCATTTCTTTTTTTTTTTTTTAAAGGATTTATTTATTTGAGAGAGAGAGAATGAGAGACAGAAAGCATGAGAGGGAAGAGGGTCAGAGGGAGAAGCAGACTCCCCGCCGAGCAGGGAGCCTGATGTGGGACTCGATCCCGGGACACCAGGATCATGACCTGAGCCGAAGGCAGTCGCTTAACCAACTGAGCCACCCAGGCGCCCGAGAGTCTGCATTTCTAACAAGTTCCCAGGCCATGCTGGTGCTTTGGTCTAAGGACCACATTTGGAGTTGTAGGGATTTAACTAAGCTTTCTCAATTTTCCTGATGTTAAAATAGAGATAATAATAGAACTTACCATTTGGGGTGTTAGGTGATCAGGTTAGAATGTATGAAAAGTTCCTTGTACAATGCCTAGTATAAGTACTGTTTGTTGATGTTACTGAAAAGTTAATAAATACATATTTTTTGTTTTGTTTTATGTTTTTCGCATGGGAAAACTAAATATTGTGAAGTTATTTCTTAGCAAATAAGCACAGGTTTGAGACTATTCTAATGAAAAGCCTTTAACCTTAGGGACCCCATTGGCCAGTTGTTTCCCTGGGTGAATGTGGAATCACACAGAGACTTAAACTAGCTCTGAACAACTTTGGGAACTCACTGAAAGATCCATCTCCTCCTTCGGGAGATTCTGCACAAAATCCCACTCTTTACTTAGACATTGTGAACTGCCTGTGGAGAGGGCCATGTGGCAAGGAGTGGCAGGCAACCTCTAGGAGCTGAGTGACTCCTGTCCAAGAGCCAGCATGGAAACAGAAAGAGACTTGAAACCTGCCAACAAGTAAGCTTGTTAGTAGGCTTGGAAAAGAACCCAAAGCCTCAGATGAGTTCACAGTCCCAGATTTCAGCCTAGTGAGACCCTAAGTGGAAGACTCAGTTAATCCATGCTCAGAATCCTGACAACATAGAAATAGAGATAGGATCGCCTGGCTGGCTCAATCAGAAGAGCTTGCGATTGGGGCACCTAGATGGCTCAGTCGTTAAGCATCTGCCTTCAGCTGGGGTCGTGATCCCGGGGTCCTGGGATCGAGCCCCGCATCGGGCTCCCTGCTCTGCGGGAAGCCTGCTTCTCCCTCTCCCACTCCCCCTGCTTCTGTTCCCTCTCTCGCTGTGTCTCTCTCTGTCAAATAAATAAAAAATCTTAAAAAAAATTTTATGTTGTCTTAACCTAAGTTTCATGATTATAAATAATCGTAAAATAAGGGGCGCCTGCGTGGCTCAGTTGGTTAAGTGACTGCCTTCGGCTCAGGTCATGATCCCGGAGTCCTGGGATCAAGTCCCACATTGGGCTCCCGGCTCAGCGGGGAGCCTGCTTCTCCCTCTGACCCTCTCCCCTCTCATGCTGTTTCTCGCTCTCTCTCGCTCTCGCTCTCTAATAAATAAATAAAATCTTTAAAAAATAATCGCAAAATAAATTTGTGTTGTAGAGGCCATATAATAGCAAACTAGTAGTAATACTAAAATTTGGTGGAGAGGGGAGCATGGCAGGGTTGTTCTTAGAACATTTGGCCTGGGTATTAAGGGATGATGGATAATCAGGTGAATATGGGTAAGGGCATTTTAAGCAGAGGGAAGAGCCGAAAAGAGGGAAGACTAAAAAAATGCAGGGAATGTTTGATGCATGGCTAATTTACCTGTGAGTATCGTAAAGTATAGTGAAAGATAAGGCCAGAAAAGGTAGATTGGGGCCAAAATATGGAGAGTTGTAGAAGTTGGGCTGACAACTATTTTTATTCTAGGAGCGGTAGAGAATTTTTATGCAGGAGATAACATCACATCTGTATTTGAGCAGTTTGGGTCATTTGTAGGATTTATTGTTAGAGGGGTTTTGAGGGTTAGAGTAGGGCTGTCTTGAATTAAAAGGGTGTGGGGAGGTATACATTTTCTTCATATCATTCAGATTTTTTTCTCATTTTATATCTATTCTACCTACACCTATCCCATTTACAGTTCTCCAGCAGAAGCCTTTACTGAAGTTCTGCTAGTCTTCTGAAGTTTTCACACATACAGGAGGTTGTGGAATGCTGTTCAGCACAACAAAATGTTACTATGCTTGACATGAAAAAAGCAAAACTTTCCCAGTTACTCTAGCTCATGTTGATTTTTCTTATTTCTGGATTCCTGAGTGACTCTTCTTTCCATACCACTGTCCTCTGTACCCCTGGTCTTCAGGTTTGGGCAGGTGGTAAATCAGTCAGGCCTGCGTGTTGCACAATTCCCAAGAATGGCTCCGTACTGTGTTCTATGTGAATACTGTTCCCTGGAGTCAAATACCGCAGTAGCTTTGGGGTACATGCTGCTCTTTGTGAAAGCACCATTAAATATCGATTATTTCCCATTTTTTCATTTAGTACTGGATTTGCTTCATGTGTATTTCCCAGGTTTGTTTTCTAGCTGACAAGATGTAGCAAATGACACAGATTTAATGAAAATGATTGTTTTAACTTTCTGTGGACCTCCCACCAGGAATTTGTAGATTAATTCAAGGGGTTTTGAAAGTTGTCTATGAAGGATATTTAAGTTTTAATGCTTTAAAAGCTAATCTTAAAAGTTGTGTGAGCATGTTTGTGATTTGAATTGTGTGTGCCTTGAAACACTATAATTTGTAAATGGCTTTATTTTACTTTGTATCATTTTTAGATATTTTCTTAATATGTATTTAATCAAACATTTTTGTCAGTCTTCTTAATTACCTAGATGAGGTTTGACCACTTTATACATTTACTTCACTTTATTGTTTGTGAACTTTGTTTCAGAGTTAGGATTACTGTATTATTTTTTACTTTATTGAGATTTATTTATTATTGAAAAATAATTAACATACAATATTGTATTAGTTTCAGTTGTACAACAGTGATTCAGTATTTATATATATTATGAAATGTATATAATTTGTCATCATACAGAGTTTTACACTATCATTGACTGCATTCTCTATGCTCTACATTATATCCCTTTGTCTTATTTACTTTACAATTAGAAGATTGTACCTCTTAATCCCCTTCACCTGTTTGGCCCAGCCCCACTCCCCTTCCTGCTGGCAACCGTCAGTTTGTCACCTATATCTATGGGTCTGTTTCTCTTTGTTTTGTTGGTTGGGAAATCATACGGTATTTGTCTTTGCATTATTTCACTTAGCATAATACTGTTTAGGTCCATCCATGTTGAAATTTAAAATAAATATATTTTAGTTATAGTAATATATAACAGGTTTCCTTCATTTTGCAAAAGTTTCATGAATTATTTAAATTATAGAAATAATATTAACTTGGAAAAAATCACTTATTCTGTTATTTCCTTCTAGTCTTTGATACATTTTTTTCTGTGTGGTTGTAATTAGTCTCTCAGTTTCTATTCTGCTTTTTCATGTTAAAAAATACTTTTATGTGTCATTTTGTGGTATTGCTAATAATAACCCTTTTTTATGGCTGAAGAATATTCCATTAAGTGGTTACATCATAAATGCTCAACAGTATTAAAATTAGAAAACTTAAAATGGCCACTTTAATGCTGTAGGGACTATCTTTTTATTTTCTACTTACACAGAGCCCTGGTACCTCACTCCAGTATTTTGATTTAGAAGTTTATTTTAAAAATTACCGTGCAGTAAAAAAATTGACCTTTTTGTTACATGGTTGTGTGAATTTAAAACGTGTAACCACCACCACTATAGTCAGGTACGAGCCAGGAAACTCTTCTTGCTATCCTGCTAGTTACCCTCCACTTGTCCCTAACCCTTGGCAACCACTGATCCGTTCATCACTAGTTTTGTCTTTTGAGAATATTATATAAATGGTATCATTTAGCCTATGACCTTTTGAGACTGGGTTTCTTTAATTCACTTTAATGCCTTTGAGATTCATCTATGTTGTTTTGTGTATTAATAGTTCATTCCTTTTTATTGCTGAGTGGTATTTCATTGTGCTGATGTATAATGGTTTATCCATTCACTGTTGAGGAATGTATTGGTTGTTTCTGTTTTGGCAAATAAGAATGGAGTTGCAATAAATATTTGTGGGCAGACTCTCCTTTGAACGTTAAGTTTTCATTTTTCTAGTGTAAATACCCAGAAGTGGGATTGCTGCATGATTGGTAAGTGTATGTCTACCTTTGTAAGAAACTGGGAAAATTTCAGAGTGGCTATATCCTTTTGCATTCCCATCAGCCGTCTATTTGAAATGCAGTTGTTCTTCATCCTTGCTAGTGCTTGGTACTGTCAGCATTTTTTTATTTTAGGCCATTTTTTTGGTTTTGTTTTTTAGAGATTTTATTTATTTGAGAGAGCGAGAGAGCGAGAACATGAGCGGGGGAGGGGCAGCGGGAGAGGGAGAAGTAGACCCAGACACACACACACACACCCCCCCCCCCCCAAGCAGAGAGCCTGATGTCACAAAGGATACCAGGATCCTGAGAGCCAAAGGCAGACGCTTAACCCACTGAGCCACCCTGGCGCCCCTATTTTAGCCATTCTAATATGTGTGTAGTGGTAAATCATTGTGATTTTGATTTCCCTATGGCTTATGTTGTTGAGCGTCTTTTTTTTCTTTCTTCCTTTTTGTTAACTGAACTAAGTGTCTTTCCTGGGGAAAGCCAGGATTACAAGGGGCGACTTAAGAGTTGGCATTGGGGCCCTTTTTCTTGCCAGAGATGGGCACAACATTGACAAAGCATCGGTTGTATTGCATCCGCCACTTGGCTCGGCCTGTCTTCTTTTCCTTGTTTGGCCACCTTGGGAGTCTCCCCTCTTACTTTCCCAGCACGGGCCAGGGAACCGTGGACTTCACCTCCAAGCCTGCGGCCGGCTACTTCCACGGTGGTCAGAGCCTCCACTCCACACTGACCCAGGGTAGCCTCATCCTCTAGAGATGTGCCTGCCAGGAACACTACTTGATCTTGTGGAGCAGTGCCCTCCAGCGAGGCTACATGAGCCTTGATCTGGGCGACTGTCTCCTGCCCAGTCACCTTGAGGGTGTGGAGCTCCTGGGCGCAAAGACCTACATGTCGGAGGCAGAACTGCGGCTACCGCAGCTGCTACGGCACAGATGGAGTGATGACAGAGGAAGCGGCAAGGGTGCTGCGTCCTCACCGCCTGCCGTGGGCCACGTCACTCTTGAGCATCATTCTACATGCTTATTTTCCAGCTGTATATCGTCTTTGTTGAAGTGTCCGTGAAAGTCTTCTGCCCACTGTTTAACTGGGTTGTTTATTGTTCTGCTGATGGGATTTGAGAATTCTGTGTGTATACTGGGTACAAATCCTTTGATGGATGTGATTTGCAGATTTTTTTTCTTTTTCTTTTTTTTTAAGATTTTATTTATTCGTAAGAGACAGACAGAGAGAGAGAGAGATGCAGAGGGAGAAGCAGGCTCCCCGCTGAGCAGGGAGCACGATGCGGGACTCGATCCCAGGATCCTGGGATCATGACCTGAGCTGAAGGCAGACGCTTAACCATCTGAGCCACCCAGGCGCCCCGCAGATATTTTTTTTTCTGATTATAGGGGAAAGCATTCCGTGTTTGATAGTTAAGTGTACTAGCCGTAGGTTTTTTGTAAACAATTGTCAGGTTGAGGAAGCTCCCTTTTATCTTTATATTTATTTATTTATTTTTTTAAGATTTTATTTATTTATTTGTCAGAGAGAGAGCACACACAAGCAGGGGGAGGAACAGGTAGAGGGAGAAGCAGGCTCCCAGCTGAGAAGGGAGCCCGATGCGGGACTCGATCATAGGACCCTGAGATCATGACCTGAGCTGAAGGGAGACGCTTAAACGACTGAGCCACCCAGGCGCCCCCTTTTATCTTTGGTTTACCAAGAGTCTTTGTTATGAATGGATGTTGAATTTTGTCCGATGCTTTTTCTGACTCAATTGCTAGGATCATTTTGCTTAAGTTTTAGACTATTGATATGGTGGATGACATTGATTTTTGAAGTTTGAATTGGCTTTGCATTCCTGGGGCAAAAAATAGTTAACCTGGTGGTGGTGTATTACGCTTTTTATGTATAGCTGGATTTGCTACTATTTCACTGAGGATATTTACAGTTCTGTTCATGAGGGATATTAATCTGTAGTTTTCTTCTATTGTCTGTGTCTGGGTTTTGATATCAGCATAATGCTGGCCTCATAAAAATCAGTTGGGAAGTCTTCCTTCCCTATTCTGTTTCTTGAGGGAGATCACATTCTATCATCATCATTCCTAGATCAGTATTTGTGAATTCACCTACTTGCTAAAATTTACTCCTTTATTTTTAATTTTAATTTTAATTTTTTTAAAGATTTTTATTTATTTATTTGACAGAGATACAGTGAGAGAAGAAACACAAGCAGGGGGAGTGGGAGAGGGAGAAGCAGGCTTCCCGCCGAGCAGGAAGCCCGATGTAGGGCTTGATCCCAGGACCCTGGGATCATGACCTGAGCCGAAGGCAGACGCTTAACGACTGAGACACCCAGGCGCCCCTTAATTTTTATTATTTATTTTATTTATTTATTTTTAAAGATTTTACTTATTTATTTGACATTGAGGGAGACAGCGAGAGAGGGAACAAAAGCAGGGGGAGCGGGGGAGGGAGAAGCAGACTCCCTGCCGAGTAGGGAGCCGGATGTGGGCCTTGATCCCAGGACGCTGAGATCATGACCCGAGCTGAAGGCAGACGCTTAACGACTGAGCCACCCAGGTGCCCCTTTAATTTTTATTATTTTTTAAAAGATTTTATTTTTATTTATTTGAGAGAGAGAGGGAGAGAACACTGAAGCGGGGGGAGGGGGAGAGCCGCAAAGGGAGAGGGAGAAGCAGGCTCCCCACTGAGCAGGGAGCCTTATTTGGGGCTCCATCCCAGGACCCTGGGATCATGACCTGAGCTGAAGGCAGACTCTTAACTGACTGAGCCTCCCAGGTGCCCCTTATTTTTTATTTTTAGGGAGAGCGTGAGTGAGCCTGGTAGGGAGGGAGACAGAGGAGGAGGGAGAGAGTCTTAAGCCCAGCATGGAGCCTGACACAGGACTTGATCTCATGACCATAAGATCATAACTTGAGCTGCAGTAAAAAGTCAGAAGCATTACGGATTGAGCCACGCAGGCACCCCCTAAGGTTTATTCCTAACACTGAAATCAATACTCATGACATTTTTTTGGTCATTCATGGACATGTACAGTGTGGCAAAAAAATTTGACTCACCTGATGTGAATATTCCCACCTGAGGTCCCTGCTCTGCCTTCTTATTTCACCTCTCATAGTGAAAATGTGTCCTTTTTGTGGCCTATTTAGTGCCTTGGCTTTTGCATTTTTGTTGGTGCTCTCACTGTTTAAAATGGCCCCCAAGTATAGTGCTGAAGTGCTGTCTAGTATTCTTTTTTTTTTTTTTTAAAGATTTTTTATTTATTCATGAGAGAGAGAGAGAGAGAGGGGGAAGCAGGCTCCCAAGGAGCAGGAAGCCCGATGCGGGACTCGATCCCAGGACCCTGAGATCATGACCTGAGCCGAAGGCAGACGCTTAACCATCTGAGCCACCCAGGCGCCCGCTGTCTAGTATTCTTAAATTCAAGAAAGCTGTTAAAAAAACCTGAGATGTTCCTTATGGAGAAAATTGCCTGCGTTAGATAAGCTTTGTTTAGGCATGAATTTTACAGTGCTGTTGGCCAGGAGTTCAGTGTTAATGCATTATTTTTTAAATTTTTTTTTTTTTAAGATTTTATTTATTTATTTGAGAGAGAGAGAATGAGAGACAGAGAGCATGAGAGGGAGGAGGGTCAGAGGGAGAAGCAGACCCCCTGCCGAGCAGGGAGCCCGATGCGGGACTCGATCCTGGGACTCCAGGATCATGACCTGAGCCGAAGGCAGTCGCTTAACCAACTGAGCCACCCAGGCGCCCAGTGTTAATGCATTATTAATATGTACTAAATAAGATGTCTTTAAACAGAAGCACATAAAATCAAAGTTGTATTGATTAGTTGACAAAAATGTGAGCAGAGTCTTTCAGGAACCTAACTCTGTATTTCCTTTAGGAGCAATGATTTAGTATTTGCTAATGTAGTGTTTGTAGTTACTTAATAGAACATAACTGTTGTTTGAATAGTGAGAATTGATAGTTCGTAGAACTGGTGTTATTTCTTCTGTAAATATCTGATATAATTCACCAGTGAAAATTTCTGGGTCTGGAGATTTCTTTTACAGAAGCTTTTTAACTATGAATTCAATTTCTTGTATAGCTACAGAACTATTAAGATTGTCATCTTGGGGCGCCTGGGTGGCTCAGTTGTTGCGTGTCTGCCTTTGGCTCAGGTCGTGATCCCGGGATCCTGGGATCGAGCTCTGCATTGGGCTCCCTGCTCCGCGGGAAGCCTGCTTCTCCCTCTCCCACTCCCCCTGCTTGTGTTCTCTCTCTTGCTGTGTCTCTCTCTGTCAAATAAATAAAATCTTAAAAAAAAAAAAGATTGTGTCATCTTGGGTAGGTTTTAGGAGTTTGACCAATTCCCAGAGTTGGTCATCCAATTCCCAGAAGTTGGTCAACCATTTCATTTAAGTTGTTGAATTTATGTCTGTAGAGTCTTTTTTTAAAGATTTTATTTATGTATTTATTTGAGAGAGAGAGAGAAACAGCATGAGAGGGGATAGGGTCAGAGGGAGAAGCAGGCTCCCTGCCGAGCCGGGAGCCCGATGCCGGACTCGATCCCAGGACTCCAGGATCATGACCTGAGCCGAAGGCAGTCGCCCAACCAACTGAGCCACCCAGGCGCCCTGTCTGTAGAGTCTTTTGTAGTATTCCTTTATTGTTTGCAGAGTCTGTAGTGATATACCCTCTTTATTCCTGATACTGGTAATTTGTGTTTCTTTTTTTCTTTGTTCCTTTTATTGGAGGTTTATCAGTTTTATAGATCTCTTGAAAGAACAGCTTTTGGTTTCTTTAATTTTTCTGTTTTTCTGTTTTCAGCCTCATTGATATTTACTCTTATTTTTATTACTACTAGCAGTCACTTTCCATTCTCACCTCCTCTCAGCCTCTGGTAACCACTAATCTACTTTCTGTGTCTGTGGATTTTCCTATATTGGATTCATATGAATGCAATCATACAATAGGTATGTGGCCTTTTGTGTCTGACTTCTTTCATGTAAGATAATGTTTTCAAAGTTCATCTGTATTGTAGCATGTGTCCTTTTTATGCCTGATGGATAATATTCCATGGTATGGATATACTCCCTTTTATCTGTTCATCAGTTGATAGGCATTTATGTTGTTGCCACTATTTGGCTATTGTGAATAATGCAGCCATGAACATTGTATGTACAACTTTTTGTATCAACGCTGCTGAACAACCCACCTGTAGACTGTGGGTTCCAGCCCACATTTCCCTGCTGCATGTGGAAGAGGAGGTTGCTGGAGACAACACTCCTGCCCTGCAGTGTTCTAGAGAGTGACAACATAAGAGAGGACCTTTTGTAGAGGGAGGAAAACTGAAAAATAACCAAAACAATTCTTTTTGGTTTTTAAATTCTTTTTGTTACATATCTAGGAGTGGAATTGCTAGGTCGTATGTTAGCTCTTTGTTTAACTTTTTGAGGAGTTGCCAAACTGTTTTACCATCTGTTTACATTGTTACCAGCAATATTTGAGGATTCTAATATCTTCACATTCTTGCCAATCCTTGTGGTTTTCCTTTTTTTTTTTTTTTAAAATAATCATAGCCATTCTAGTGGATGTGAACTGGTATCTCATTGTGGTTTTGATTTGTATTTTCCTAATGAATAATGATATTATTCATGTGCTCTTTTAAAAGGTGCTTTTCACAGCATCCTTTCTTGTGTTTACTGACCATTGTCTGTCTTCTTTGGAGAAATGTCTATTCATATACTTTGCCAATTTTTTAATTGGGATATTTGTCATTTGTTGGTTCATAAGAGTTATTTATTTTTTTTAAAGATTTTATTTATTCATTTGACAGAGACAGCGAGAGAGGGAACACAAGCAGGGGGAGTGGGAGAGGGAGAAAGAAGCAGGCTTCCCGCAGAGCAGGGAACTCGAAGCGGAGCTCAATCCCAGAACCTGGGATCATGACTTGAGCTGAAGGCAGACAACGACTGAGCCACCCAGGCGCCCCAAGGGTTCTTTGTATATATTGCATGCATAGAAGTCTCTCTTTTTAAAGATTTTATTAATTTGAGAGAGAGACAGAGGGAGCAGAAGCAGGGGAGGAGAGGCAGAGAGAGAGGGAGAAGCAGGCTTCCCGCTGAGCAGGGTGCCTGATGCAGGGCTGGATCCCAGGACCCTGAAATCGTGACCTGAGCCTAAGGCCGACAGACGCTTAACCATCTGAGCCACCTAGGCACCCCCCATACAAGTCTCTTATCAGATACATCATTTGAAATCCATTCTGTGGGTTGTTTTTTCACTTTCTGTGTTTGTTTTTAAGAGTTTATTTTTTTATTTTTTAAAAGGTTTTATTTGTCAGAGAGAGAGGGAACAGAAGCAGGGGGAGTGGGAGAGGGAGAAGCAGGCTTCCCGCAGAGCAGGGAGCCTGATGTGGACCCTGGGATCATGACCCGAGCCGAAGGCAGACGCTTAACTGACTGGAGCCACCCAGGCGCCCCTAAAGACTATTTTTAGGTTATCTCTATACCCAACATGGGGCTTGAACTCACAATCCTGAGATCAATAATCTCATGCTCTCAGCAGCTGAGCCAGCCAGGTACCCCTGTTTTTTCACCTTCTTGATATGTCCTTTGACATACAAAAATTTAAATTTTGAGTAAAGTTTTTTTTTTTGTTTGTTTGTTTTTCCCCCCAATCATTAGGTAATTTCTGTTTCTCTGTTTTCATGTTCACTTCCTCTTCTATTGATTTGTTCAGTGAGGTGTTTTTTTGTTTGTTCGGTTGTTTTTCAGTTCTAAAATTTCCATTTGGTTCTTCTTTATATTCTACTTTGTATCTTCCTCTTCAAGACTGTTTACCTTTATTTGGAGCATTTTTATGATAAGTGCTTTTAAGTCTTTGCGAAACATTTCCCGTCAGCGTTATCTTGTTGCTTCTATCTTTTGATTTTCTTTCCCAAGCAAGTTGAGGTTTTCCTGGGTCTTGCTATACCGAGTAAATTTAGATTGTAATTGATACTCTGTGTCTTGTTTAAGTTTAATGGAGAATGTTAATAGTTTTGTTTTAGCAAACAGTTGACTGAATTGTGTTTAGGCTTCAAGTTTTGACCAGCCTTCTGTGGGTTGTTGTCTCAATGTCAGTTAAGTCTTCAAAGGCTTTTGACTGCTATTTGGATTTGTCCTTTGTGTGAACCACGCTAGTAGTATCTGGGATTTGGGTGGTGGTCTTCCCTATGGGTTTGAAACTATGGCCTGTGGGCCAGATGCAGTTCACTGCCGATTTTTATAAATAAGATTTTATTGGAACACAGCCATGCCCACTTGTTGGTATTTTTTGTGGCTGCTTTCATACTTTATTGGTCACAGTTGAACAGTTGTGACAGAGACTCTTAGTTCCACAAAACCTAAAATATTTAGTGTTTGGCCCGTTGTAGAAAAGTTTTGCTGACCCCAATCTACCCTATAGTTCAGTTCTCAAAGTCTGTCTATTCTGTTTTAGAATCTAGTCCACGTATGCACAGTTCAGGTGTTAGCTGAGGAGTTCGTTCACAACTTTAAGGGGTCACTTTCCTGAGTTCTTTTGTCTGATTCCTTGGAACTCCCATTTTTCATCTTTGGCCAGAAATTTTCTTTATTCCACTCTGTGTTTTTCCTACAACTGTGTCCCCCTTGGGCTAAGCAGTAGGAAACAAGAGAGGCTAAAAGAGCAATGGGGTTTTGTCTCATTCTTTTGGTACCATAACTCTGATATGGAGGGGAAGGTTTCTCTCCTTTGAGAGTTTTAAGCACCTACTTAACTCTGTTGTTGTTGTTGCCACAGAATTACTTGGAGTTTGAGGTATGAGAGAACAAGGAAAATTAAAAATAAAAGTAAGAAAATGGGGGGAAATTCTTGCTTTGTTGCTGAGCATTAGGAGACTCCTATCCTAATGGAACTATCTACACTGATGCCTGTATCCAGGTTTTGGGCTGTGTTGAGTTCACTTTGAGAGATACCCGGAGGGGAAAATTTGCTATCAATGCCAGTTGGTGGTATTTTGAATTCTGGTCTTCTCCAATCTGTCTGCTACCATTCACTTTGTTGGATTTGATTTGTTAATATTTTGTTAAGGATTTTTGCATCTATGTTAATGAGAGATAATGATCTGTAGGTTTTTTTCCATTCTGGTTTTGGTATTAGGGTATTGCTGACCTCAGAATGAGTTAGGAAGTATTCCTTCTGCTTCTGTCTTCTGGAAAGGATTGTAGAGAATTGGTATAATTTCTTTCTTTCTTTCTTTCTTTTTTTTTTTTAAGATTTTATTTATTTATTTGACAGAGACAGCAAGAGAGGGAACACAAGCAGGGCGAGTGGGAGAGGGAGAAGCAGGCTTCCCACTGAGCAGGGAGCCCGATGCGGGGCTCGATCCCAGGACGATCCCAGGGCCCTGGGATCATGACCTGAGCAGAAGGCAGCCGCTTAACAACTGAGCCACCCAGGCACCCATAAATAAATAAATAAAATAAAAAAATGTTTAGTAGAATTCACCAATGAACCAGTGTGGGCCTGGTGTTTTCTGTTTTGGAAGGTTATTAATTATTTATTCTATTTCTTTAAAAGATAAAGGCCTATTCAGATTGTCATTTTCTTCTTCTGTTTTGACAGAGTACGTCTTTCAGGGAATTGGTCCATTTCATCTAGGTTATCAAATTTGTGGGCATTGAGTTGTTCATAATGTTCTTTTATTATCCTTTCAGTGTCCATGGGATCTGTAATGATGTCCTCTCTTTCCCTTGTAATACTAGTAATTTGTGTCTTCTTTTTTTCTTAGCTTTAGGTTTATTGATTTATTGATTTTTCAGAGGACCAGCTTTTGGTTTTACTAATTTTCTCTATGATTTCCTGTTTTAAGTTTCACAGATTATTGCTCTCATTTTTATTATTTCTTTTTTTAAAGAAGATTTTATTTATTTATTTTTAAAAGATTTTATTTATTTGTCAGTAAGATTGAGAGGGAGAACAAGCAGTGGGAGCAGCAGGCCGAGCAGGCCATCCAGGCGCCCCTAGTTCATAATATTTTAAAATTTCTTTTGAGATTTCCTCTTTAGCCTGTGTATTATTTAAAAGTGTGTTGTTTAGGGGCGCCTGGGTGGCTAAGTCAGTTAAGTGTCTGTCTTCGGCTCAGGTCATGATCACAGGGCCCTGGGATCGCCCTGGGATCGAGCCCCGCATTGGGCTCCCTGCTCAGCGGGAAGCCTGCTTCTCCCTCTCCCACTCCCCCTGCTTGTGTTCCCTCTCCCACTGTCTCTCTCTCTGTCAAATAAATAAATAAATAAAAATCTTTAAAAAAAAGTGTGTTGTTTAATTTCCATCTATTTGGGTACTCTGTCTTTTTTTTCTTTCTTTTAATGGCTGTGGTTTTTAAAATTTTTTTAAGTTTTTTTATTTTTTTAAGTGAGCTCTAGACCCAACATGGGGCTTGAATTTACAACCCCGAGATCAAGAGTTGCATGCTCTACTGACTGCCAGCCAGGTGTCTCTGTAGCTATCTTTCTGTTATTGATTTCTAGTTTTAATTCCACTGTGGCCCAAGAACAGATGTAGCATGATTTCTGTTCTTTTAAATTTATTAAGATGTATTTTATGACTCAAAGTATGCTGTATTTTGGTGCATGCTCCATGTGAGCATGAGAAGAAGCCATTTACTTTGCAGAATCCTCAGCTGCTCCTTTCATTCTGCTCAAGTTTTATAGCTACATTCCAGTGGGAGTGACAGGATGGAATATATTTACCCCATCTTACCTGGAATTGGGATGCATCCCTATTTTTGGAGTATTTCCTTTGGGGAGATTAGAAATATGGTTGTTTATAATTTGCTCTTTGACATACTGCCTTTTTTAAGGGTTGTACCAATTTATATTGATTGCTACCAAGAATGTATCTGATCACCAGTTTTGCCACATAGTAGATACATTTTAGGGCTAACGTTTTTTGTTTAGAAGTTACGAGATAGTTGGGAAGTTAAATTATAATGAAATTATATTGCCTTACATGGCTATAAAAGGTTTTTTGTTTTTTGTTAAGATTTTATTTATTTGACAGATAGCAAGAGAGGGAACACAAGCAGGGGGAGTGGGAGAGGGAGAAGCAGGCTTCCTGCTGAGCAGGGAGCCCGATGCAGGGCTTGATCCCAGGACCCTGGGATCATGACCTAAGCTGAAGGCAGATGCTCAACCGACTGAGCCACCCAGGTGCCCCATAAACCTGTATTTTTGTTGTTGTTGTTGTTACCCCTTCTTCCTTTACCAACTCCCCTCTTAACACTAGTTCTGTTTTGTTTTTTTAAATTTCCGCTTGGAAGTAGACAAAATGGAGATGAAGGTATGGCTGCTGTGAAGTGAGGGAAGGCACTAAACTGACATACTCCGGGGGCGGGGTGGCAGGAACATTTTCTTCTGAAACCTTTTCTTGTTTTCTCCATGTAGGGTAAGAGATTTAGGCGGAGACCAAGGATGATAGTATCATTATAAATATCGTCAGTTTTTTTTTAAGATTTTATTTATTTGAGAGAGAGAGAGAGCCTGCGAAGAGCACCAGCAGGGGGATGGGCAGAGGGAAAGGGAGCAGCAGACTCCCCACTGAGCAGGGAGCCTGATGCAGGGCACGATCCCAGAACCCTGAGATCATGACCTGAGCTGAAGGCAGATGCTTAACGGACTGAGCCACCCAGCTGCCCCTGAATATTGTGAATTTTAAAAAGTCAGGTCTTTAGATTTGTAAGCTAATGGAGCAGTTCTTGGCGAATATCTGAGGTTGGCTTAGGTTAGGATCAATGTGCAAACACTCTATCTTACTGTCATATCTTCGGAGATTCAGTATATGGAACATTTGATTTATTTAAATATTTATTGAGGACTTATATGTCAGGCATCATTCTGAGATCTGTGGATGTAGGAGTGAACAAATGAGGGAAAAAAAAATCCCTGTCAGCATGAAACTTTACAATATGTGGGTGGGGTAGAAAACGGGCAACATAGTAAATACATGAATTATATATGTTAGTGATAAATGCTGTGGGGAAGAGGAAAGCAGCATGGCTGGGGAATGCTGAGCTGGGATTGGAGTGGTTTGCAATTTTAATTGGGTATTCAAGGAAACCCTCCCTGAGAAGTTGACCTTTTTTTTTTTTTTTTTAAAGATTTTATTTATTTATTTGACAGAGAGAGACACAGCGAGAGAGGGAACACAAGCAGGGGGAGTGGGAGAGGGAGAAGCAGGCTTCCCGCGGAGCAGGGAGCCCAATGCGGGGCTTGATCCCAGGACCCTGGGATCATGACCTGAGCCGAAGGCAGACGCTTAACGACTGAGCCACCCAGGTGCCCCTTTAATTTTTTTTAAAGATTTTTATTTATTTGATAGAGACACACACAGCAAGAGAGGAACAGAAGCAGGGGGAGTGGGAGAGGTAGAAGCTGACTTTATGCTGAGCAGGGAGCTGGATGGACCCTGGGATCATGATCTGAGCCCTAGGCAGACGCTTAACTGACTGAGCCACCCAGGCGCCCCTAAGAATATTTTTTAAAAGAGAAGTGTAACATTAAAAAAGTGGTATAACATATTAGTAGATGTTACAATGTATTGCAAAGGTACAGTGATTAAAGCAACATGGCACTGATGTGTGTCTAGACAAGACTGGTAAATAGTATAGATAGGAAAATCCAGAGATTTTGACATATATTTAACAATTCAGTATATAGGTAGTGTTGAGAAACCTAATCATCTTGGGGAAAAAAAAAATATATATATATATATATATCTGCCTTCTATCACACACGAAAACAAATTATAGAAGGGTTGACATTTTTAATGTAAAAAAAAAATGAAGCTTTGAAACTAGATGTCAGTAAATGAATATTTGCTTTGTAATGGGGAAATGGATGGTGGATGTAGGCATGGAGAAAAGTATATGTATACAATAAAAGTAATAAATGCTCTTGGCAAAAATTCCAAATATTTAAGGGTATAAAGAGTTTTACAGGGGCGCCTGGGCGGCTCAGTCAGTTAAGTGTCTGCCTTCGGCTCAGGTCATGATCCTGGGGTCCTGGGATTGAGCCCCGCATCCTTCTCCCTCTCATTCTGCCCCTCCCCCTGCTTGTGCACACGTGCTCTCTCAAGTAAATAAAGAAAATCTTAAAAAAAAAAAAAAAGACTTTTACATCTCCAGCTATTTCCAGAAGTAAATATTGATAATGGCTTCTAAGATGTAAGGCCAGAAATTTTCTTTCCATATATATAATTCCACCCCCAACAAGTTTAGAGAGTAAGCAGTTAAACTACTACATATAATTCTGCAACTTAGATTTTTCACTTAGTAGTGTGGGACTGTTGGGGTGCTTGGGTAGCTGTCGTTAAGTATCTGCATTGGGCTCAGGTCATGATCCCAGGGTCCTGGGATGGAGCCCCACATCACGCTCCCAGCTCAGTGGGAAGCCTGCTTCTCCCTCTCACTTCCCCTTCTTGTGTTCCCTCTTTTGCTGTGTCTCTCTCTGTCAAACAAATAAATAAAATCTTTTTTAAAAAAATAGTGTGAGACTGTTTTCACATATCTGCTCAGAGTGCTGCATTGTTCTTTGTCCTCACAATATATATATATATTTTTAAGATTTTATTTATTTTTTTAGAGAGCTAGCGAGAGAGAAACAGCATGAGAGGGGAGAGGGTCAGAGGGAGAAGCAGGCTCCCCTCTGAGCCGGGAGCCCGTTGTGGCACTCGATCCCAGGACCCCGGGATCATGACCCAAGCCGAAGGCAGACGCTTAACCATCTGAGCCACCCAGGCGCCCTGTCCTCACAATATTTCATTATGAAAAATTTTAAATGCAGCTGAGTTGAAAGTTTTACAGAGAATACCCGTATACCCACCACCTAGATTCTATTATTAACATTTACTATTTATCTATCTATCCATATTTCTTTTTAAAAAATTGTGGTAAAATACATATAGTTTACATGAATGTGCAGTTCAGGGGCCTCCTGAATGGCTCAGTTGGTTGAGCATCTGACTCTTGATTTTGGTTTGGGTTATATTCTCAGGGTCGTGAGTTCGAGCCCCAAGTCAGGTCAGTCTGTGTGCTCAGCAGGGAGTCTGCTTGAGATTCTCCCTCTCTCCCTCCCCTGCCCCCTCCCCCGTTTTCTCTTTCTCTCTCTCTCAAATAAATAGATTTTAAAAAACGTGTGCAGTTCACTAGTGTTAAATATATGCACATTGTCGTGTCATGAATTTCTAAAACTTTCCCAACTTATAAAACTGATATTTTGTACTCATTATACAATTCCTCATTCCTCCACCCCCGCAGTACCTGGAAGCCAGCATTCTGTTTTCCATTTCTATCAATTGGACTACTCTAGAGACACGTGAAATCTTACAATGTTTGTCATTTCATGTTTCACTTTTTTGTTTCTTAAGATTTTATTTATTTGAGAGAGAGAGGGAGAGGGGGAAGCAGACTCCCTGCCGAGCAGGGAGCCTAATGTGGGGCTCAATCCCAGGACCCTGAGACCATGACCTGAGCCGACGGCAGATGCTTAACGGACTGAGCCACACAGGTGCCCCTATGATTCACTTTTTTTATGTAGTATAATGTCCT
Organism: Mirounga angustirostris; assembly: GCF_029215605.1. Classification (NCBI taxonomy): domain Eukaryota; kingdom Metazoa; phylum Chordata; class Mammalia; order Carnivora; family Phocidae; genus Mirounga; species Mirounga angustirostris. Next base: position 20,311,886 of record NW_026991718.1, on the reverse strand, counting down.
CAAGGTTCATCACATTGTAGCATGTGTCAGAATTTCCTTCTCAAGGCCAAATAGTATTCCATTGTATGTGTACATCACATTTTGTTTATTCATCTGCAATGGACGCTTCTATTTTGGCTATTTGATAATGCTGCTGTGAACATGGGTATACACATATCTCTTCGACACCCTGCTTTTGGTACTTTTGGATATGTAGCCAGAAGTGATATTGCTAGATTCATATTATAGTTCTATTTTTATTTTATTTTTTTATTTTTTATTTTTTTTTAAGGTTTTATTTATTTATTTGACAGAGAGAGACACATCGAGAGAGGGAACACAAGCAGGGGGAGTGGGAGAGGAGCAGGGAGCCTGATGCGGGACTCGATCCCAGGACCCTGGGATCATGACCTGAGCCGAAGGCAGACGCTTAACGACTAAGCCACCCAGGCGTCCCTATAATTCTATTTTTAATACTTTGTGGAACCACTATACTATTTTACATCAACAGTGCACAGGGGTTCCAATTTTTCTACATCCTCATCAACACTTGTTATTTTCTGTTTTTGTTCTTGTTTGTTTTTTGAAAGCAGACATCCTAGTGGATATGATGTGATACTGCATTGTGGTTTTGATTTGCAGTTCCCTAATGATTAGGATGTTGAACATCTTTTCATATGCTTGTTGGCCATTTGTTTTTCTTTTTTGGAGAAATGTCTGTTCAAGTCCTTTGCCCATTTTTGAATTGAGTTGTTTGGTTTCTTTGTTGAGTTGTAGGAGTTCTTTATATGCTCTGGATACTAATTTTTTTTTTTTTTATACTTTCAAGTTTTTATTTAAATTCCAGTTAACACTGGGGCGCCTGGGTGGCTCAGTTGTTAAGCGTCTGCCTTCGGCTCAGGTCATGATCCCAGGGTCCTGGGATCGAGCCCCACATCGGGCTCCCTGCTCAGCGGGAAGCCTGCTTCTCCCTCTCCCACTCCCCTTGCTTGTGTTCCCTCTCTCGCTGTGTCTTTCTGTCAAATAAATAAATAAAATCTTAAAAAAAAATAAAATAAATTCCAGTTAACATATAGTGTAATATTAGTTTCAGGAGTAGAATTTAGTGTGTCACCACTTACATATAACACCCAGCACTTATCACAAAAAGTGCCCTCCTTAATACCCATCACCCATTTAATCCATCCTACCACCCACCTCCCTTCCAGCAACCCTCAGTTTGTTTTCTGTAGTTAAGAGTCTGTTTTATAGTTTGCCTCTCTCCACCCCCCATGTTCATCTGTTTCGTTCTTAAATTCTATATATAAATGAAATCATACAGTATTTGTCTTTCTCTAACTTACTTCGCTTAGTATAATACATTCTAGCTTCATCTACATTGTTGCAAATGGCAAGATTTCATTATTTTTGATGGCTTAGTAATATTCCGTATGTATGTGTATGCACACACATACACACATACCTTATCAGTCCATCAGTCATTGGACACTTGGTCTGTTTCTGTAATTTGGCTGTTGTAGATAATGCTGCTGTAAACATCAGGGTGCATGTGTCCCTTCAAATCAGTGTCTGTGTGTATTTTAAGTAGGCTCCATACCCAGTGTGGAGCCCAACACAGGGCTTGAATTAATGACTCTGAGATCAGGACCTCAGCTGAGATCAAGAGTCAGACGCTTAACTGACTGACCCACCCAGGTGCCTCTCAAATCAGTATTTTTGTATCCTTTAGGTAAATACGTAGTAGTGCAATTGCTGGATCATAGGGTATTCTATTTTTAATTTTTTGAGGAACCTCCATACTGTTTTCCAGAGTGGTTGCCACCAACAGTGTAAGAGGTTTCCGTTTCTCCACATCCTCGTCAACATCTGTTATTTCCTGTGTTGTTATAATTTTAGCCATTCTGACAGTTGTGAGGTGATATCATTGTAGTTTCAATTTGCGTTTCCCTGATGATGAGTAATGTTGAACATCTTTTCATATGTCTGTTAACCATCTATCTGTATGTCTTCTTTGGAAAAAAAAATGTGGAATGCTTCACGAATTTGCATGTCATCCCTAATCTTCTCTGTATCATTGCAGTTTTGGTATATGTGCTGCTGAAATGAACACTATTCTGAATATCAACTCTTTAACATATATGATTTGCAAATATTTTCTCCCATTCTATAGGGGCTTTTCACTGGTGATTGTGTCCCTTGATGCATACGTTTTAAATTTTGATGTAGTTCAATTTGTCTCTTTTTACTTTTGTTATCGGTTCTTTTGATGTCTACATTGCTCTTTTTGCTGGTGACGTATTCCCCTTTTATGTGGTTAATTATCAACCTATTTTACTAATTACTTCTTGGAATTTAGGCCATTCCAGTTTTGTGATGTTGCAAAAATATTTTCAGTAAATGTTGTACATATTTATTTGTGTTCTGGTAAGAATATAGCCATAGAATTAATTTTTATATTGGAATTGATGGGTCAAAGATAAATCCATCAAAAGGATTGTACCATTTTATAGCAATGGATGACAGTATCTGCTCCCCATACCCTGACAAATAATGGGCTTTCCAGTTCTTTTCACTTTGGCAAACTCTGTACGTGAAAAAAAAAATTGGTTTTGATTTCGATTTCTGTATTTATGGTTTTATGGCTGTGGTTGAACATCTTTGTAATGTTTACTGACCACTTGTATTTTTTTCTCTGAACTATCCTTTTATTCCTTTGCCAGTTCTTTTTAAATTGTTTTTCTCATTTATAACGACTTTTCTTTTTTTTTTTTTTTTTTTAATTTTTAAGATTAATTTATTTGAGAGGTGCCTGGGTGGCTCAGATGGTTGGGCGTCTTGGCTTGGGTCATGATCCTAGGGTCCTGGGATCGAGCCCCGTGTCGGGCTTCCTGCTCAACGGGGAGCCTGCTTCTCCCTCTCCTTCTCCTGCTCTCCGTGCTTGTGCTCTCTCGCTCTCTCTGTTAAATAAATAAATACAATCTTTAAAAAAAAAAAAAGATTTTATTTATTCGAGAGGGAGAGGGAGAAGTGGGCTGCCTGCTGAGCCTGGGATCATGGCCTGAGCTGAAGGCAGACACTTACCCGACTGAGCTACCCAGGCACCTCTATAGCAGCTTTTTCTGTGTGTGATGTATTTTCCAATTTTTTTCCCTACTTTTTCTTTAGACTTTATTTATGGGTTTGTGTGTGTACATGTGCATACACGTGCATACGTATGGTACCAAGTTTTTCATTTTTATGTAGTCACATTTGGTAATATTTTTCTTCCTGTTGCCCTGGTTTTGTGTCAGTCTGTGGAAAGCATTCTTAACAAAAGCAGAATCCATAAAGTATAAGATTTGACTGCATGAAAATGAAAAAACTTTTGTGGGTCAAAATAATACTTGGACATGATAGAAAATGTGGGGAGGGTTAAAAGGAAAAAAAATCACCCATTGACCTACTAACCAGTGGCAACCACCATTGGTATTTCAGCTTAATTTTTTTCATTTTTTCCCCCCTCCTAATTGAATCTCGTTTTGGTTTGTGGAGAATTATTAGTGTGTGACATGGTCAGTGACCTTGAGATAACACTGGGCTTACTAATTGGAGGAAGGATGGCTCTTACTTCTTGCATGAACTCTTAGCAGTTCACTAGACGTCTTGTCAGCTGGTAAGGAGGTAGAAGGGCAGGAGCTAAAGCAGGGAGTATTGGTGTTAGGAGGTCATCATGGTGAGATTCAGCAGTCTGTTCATATAAAAGTGACTGCGAATTATGTTGTCTTTTCCTTCCTTGTATCGTGCAACTTTCCCTCATTATTTAGTAAAGTTCTCTTTAGACGGTGTCTGTGGTTTTCTTTTTTTTTTTTTCTTTTACACTTTGCAAGGGCAGTAAAAGGGTATTTTAATCCACTTTTCCATGGAGCTTTAAATAGAAATTGTTCCTCTGGGGGGATACCATGGGGGTCGTGGTATTAATCACAATGAGAAAACTGAGTTTTCTTCTAAAAGAAAGGTGAAATTCAGTAAATCTCCTCTTCAGGAGATTTTTTTCTCGTTCTCTTTTTATTAAAACCTGGACTGTTTCGTCTCTGTGAATAAGCACTTCAGTATGTGGAGACATACTGTGGAGACAAGAATAAGAGACTAAGGGGCGCCTGGGTGGCTCAGTTGGTTGAGCATCTGCCTTTGGCTCAGGTTGTGGTTCCAGGGTCCTGGGATCGAGCCCTGCATCAGGCTCCTTGCTCAGTGGGGAGGCAGCTTCTCCCTCTCCCTGCTGGTTCCCCTGCTATGCTCTCTCTCTGTCAAATAAATAAATAAATAAATCTTAAAGAAAAAAATAAGAGACTAAAGTAAGTAGAAATGAGGGGCGCCTGGCTGGCTCAGTCAGTAGAGCATGTGACTTGATCTCCAGGTCATGAGTTTGAGCCCCATGTTGGGTGTGGAGCCTACTTAAAAAAATAAATAAAAATATTTAAAAAATAAAATAAGTAGGAATGATAAAAAATTTGTGTAGTTAGCTGCTGAAATTGCCCATTTTAAGTACCTGAGGTTGAGAAGGAAGGGTGTCACTGAGGATTCGGGCAGACTTCATGGATGAAGTGAGACTTCAGGTTGGTTCTTTTGAGCAAGGATTTAGAGGTCCAGATTCTGTTTGACATCTGTGAAATTCTCGTCTTGGTAGCTTCAAAGCATTGTTTTCACTGGTTTCTGGGAATATTTCATCATATAGTTCAGTGATTTACAAAGCTTAAAAAAAAAGTTTTGTTTTTTTGTTTTGTTTTGTTTGCTAAACTAGGCTAAAAGCTTTTTGTGACTAGTAGGCTCTAATTGTTGCCAGTGTATTCACCATAATTAGCTTTACTGTTATGAACCCGTGTGTATGGACACAGAATATAGATTGCTTATCTACTTCAGGAGTTCTTAATCTTGATTTAGGAATGGGTTCTATGTCAGGACTGTTTTGAAAATGGTAGAAAATCTATCCCAAAGTGGTAGAAGAAAGAAAAGAGAACTTGCTGTCATTGGAAAATCTGGGGGTGGAGCTTCAGGTATGGTTGGATTCATTGTTTAAATAAAGGCATTATGAAGATTTTTTTACTCTTTCTCTCTTTTTGTTTGTCTTTGGGGTGTTTAAAAGCTACTAGCTTCAGCCTCCCATCATTTAAGTCCGGTAGTTCCTGGGGCAAAAAATGTCTTTCACCTGTTACTCTGCTCCTGTAGCCTTAGTTTGAGTCTTCTGCCCATTTCTTTCTTTCTTTCTTTTTTTTTTTTTAAGATTTTACTTATTTATTTGACAGAGAGCACAAGTAGGCAGAGTGGCAGGCAGAGGGAGAGGTAGCCAGACGTGGGGCTCGATCCCAGGACCCCAGGATCACGACCCCAGCCGAAGGCAGACGCTTAACGACTGAGCCACCCAGGCGCCCCCTTCTGCCCATTTCTAAGCGAATTACTGTTGCCAAGAAGTTGCAAAGTGCTAATTTGTTTCCTGCTTTATTGCTGGTGTTGGTTACCACCAATGGACTGAGAATGGAGGAGGGAGGTGGATCTCCAAAGGTAAATCAAGGCCTTTTAACCAGAGGAATGTTGAATGGTACATAGTGGTTAAAATCACAAATCTACCTTAAGCTTCATGGGATCTGTTGACCCATAGAAACTAACCATAAAATTTAATTTTTTTTTGAGAAAGGTTTTCTTTCTTTCTTTTTTTTTTTAAGATTTATTTGACAGGGACACAACGAGAGAGGGAACACAAGCAGGGGGAGTGGGAGAGGGAGAAGCAGGCTTCCTGCCGAGCAGGGAGTCCGATGCGGGGCTTGATCCCAGGACTCTGGGATCATGACCTGAGCTGAAGGCAGACGCTTAATGACTGAGCCATTCAGGCGCCCCAGAAAAGGGCATTTTAACTGAGGATAGGTTCATTACCAAAGCTGTACTTGAGAATGATTTTTGAGAGACAGTGGAATTGGATTAACTTAATCCTGTGAAGATAGTATGTTGAGAATAGTAGAGTATATATTTGGATATTTTAGATGACTTGTTGTGTGATGGAACTACATGGGTTAGGGGCGCTGACCCCCCCCCACCCACAGTTGAAAACCCGAGTATAACTTTGGACTCCCCCTAAACTTAACTACTTAGAGCCTACTACTGACATAAGCCTTACTGATAACACAGTTGATTAACGCATATTTTGTATGTTATATGTAGTACATACTGTGTTCTTACAATAAAGTAAGCCAGAGGAAAGAAAATGTTAAGGAAATCATAAGAGAAAATACATCTACAGAACTCTATTGTATTTATTAAAAAAACAATCTGTCTGTAAGTGGAACTGTACAGTTCCAACCCATGCTGCTCAAGGGCCAGCTGTATAGAAGGTGCTTAGATATTTGTTGAAATCAGTTAAATATGGTAAAAAAAATTCAAGTAGTTTAAGAAAATAAGAGAAACACTTTTACAAATAATAAGTTGCTTACTTCTTTTCCATAATTATACCTTTCACTTACTTTTTTTTCCCTTTTGTCTAAATATAGTTGTGATTTCCTTCTTGGTCCAAGGTTTTTTGGGGGTAGGGATTAAAGACATTATAAAGAAATTATTTTTTAGGGGCACCTGGGTGGCTCAGTCATTAGGCGTCTGCCTTCGGCTTGGGTCATGATCCCAGGGTCCTGGGATCGAGCCCCACATCGGGCTCCCTGCTCGGCAGGAAGCCTGCTTCTCCCTCTCCCACTCCTCCTGCTTGTGTTCCCTCTTTCGCGGTCTCTCTCTCTCTATCAAATAAATAAATAAAATCTTAAAAAAAATTATTTTTTATAATTTATGCTTTTATTGCATTACAATGAGAACAGAAGTTTAACATTTTATAGTTTTTGTAATTATTGAGGCTTCCTTAATAAGCAGGCAATTTTCTAACCATTTTCACTAGTGATTATGAGGAAAAAGGAGTTTTTGAAGAGTTTGAAGTTTGGTATATCTCGAAATCAACTTATTTATATTATTCATATACTCTTAGCTCTGTCTGTAATCATAAATGGGAATTGTAGTGGAAGGAAGATTGGGAGAGAGGTGCACCCTAACTTTAATTAGGAGCTATACCAGCTCCAGTTTTTAATTTTAATTTTTTAAAAAAGATTTATTTATTTTAGAGAGAGTATGCGAGTGTGCACATGGAAGCGGGGGGGGGGGAAGGGCAGAGGGAAAGGGAGAGAAATCCTCAAGCAGACTCCCCGCCAGACCCCGGGACCCCTAGATGATGACCTGAGCTGAAACCAAGAGCTGGTTGCCCAACCAACTGAGCCACCCAGGCTGTCAAACCATCCCCCCGGCAATTCCATTTTTTTAGTGTATGGTTTAGCTTACTTAATTTTGTTGGAAATTTTCATCAGGGATGGTCTAACAACCCTAGAATTGGGAACCTACTTTTATCTTAGAATCCTTTTACTGAAATTCTTTTCTGGTAGTAACACATTTGTAGAGTGGTATTACCAGCGCTGTTTTCCTATTTCTTGTTCCTTCTCATTTGTTAGCTGGCTCATCTCTTTGAGGGATTGTAACATACAGAGGGCTCAGAGTTGGCCTTTTTTGATGACAAGTTTTGGATACTCAGCAGCAACAGTAGCTAAGCTTTACCAGTTTTATGAAAGGAAGGCTCTATGTTGTTGGGGTCATAAATAGCCTTCATCCCTGTCACCACGACTTCTTCATTTGTGGGTCTATTGCATGTGTACATAGTGGGTTAAGACAGTCTGGAGTAGGGGCGCCTGGGTAGCTCAGTCATTAAGTGTCTTCCTTCAGCTCAAGTCATGATCCCGGGGTCCTGGGATCGAGCCCTGCATTGGGCTCTCTGCTCAGCAGGAAGCCTGCTTCTCCTCTCCCACTCCCCCTGCTTGTGTTCCCTCTCTCACTATCTCTCTCTCTGTCAAAGAAATAAATAAAATCTTTAAAGAAAAAAAAAAAGACAATCTGGAGCATTTTGTTCATCCTGGGAGGGGTTGAGGATTTCTGGTAGGGTTGCTAACTCCTCTGCACTCATGGGCTGCCCTGCTGCTATTTGGGCTTCTTTGGCTTTGGAGAAAGCCCTGTGACAGGAAAGTGAAGAGACTCATGGAACCTTGAGATAGGCCTATTATCAGCACGAGGTGGGACACTGTTAGTGTAAGTGGGAATTATCCACAGCAAATGTAACTGAGTTTACCTGTGGACTCGGGATGTGATACAGGGCACCAACTGTTTTTGCTATATACTATGCAAAACATGGGAAACAGTCCCAAAATTAGGAGATGGCTAAGTAAATTGTAGTATATCTATAGAATGGAATGTTATGCAGCTATAAAAATAGATGCTTTCTATATAAACATAAGGACCTTCAAGATACACTAGATGGATAAGGTCATATATTGAATATTGTGTGTGACTTGCTGCCTTTTTTTGTGCAAAAGTGAGAGTGCTTGCTTATGATTGTTTTAATGTTAGGAGGATACATAAGAAACTAGTAAGTAAGGAGGAGATGGGGAGAATAAGAGGTGGACAGTGAGGGGGAGAAGGGAATAAAACTTTTCACTGTTTATTTATTTTTTGCTTTCTTTAAGTGTATTATCTGTTTCTTTTGTTTGTTTTGGTTTTTTTAAAAAGATTTTATTTATCTGTCAGAGAGAGAGAGAGAAGAGAGCACATGCAGGGAGAGCTTCAGGCGGAGGGAGAAGCAGGCTCCCCGCTGAGCAGGGGGCCCGATGTGGGACTCGATCCCAGGACCCTGGGATCATGACCCGAGCCGAAGGCAGACACTTAATGAACTGAGCCACCAAGGTGTCCCTGTTTCTTTGTTTTTTAAGTAAAACCATCCTGATGAAATATTTTTTATTGAGTTTGAATTTTATTTTCCATATGACTAAATAGACTAAAACTTTTCATGGCTTTTGAGCTAAACTAATGAAATGGACCTTTGCTTTTGTTTTGCCCTCAGATACTCCCTTGTCTGGCAACTTGTCACTCAGTTTTCAGTTACATGTTGGGTAGTTGCTGAGGCCTGACTACTCGGTAGAATTATTTCTCTTCCCATTCGCTTTCAACCTTATCATCCTGTTTTATTTTGTGTTGTACTTAACACTATGTGAAAAAAGAATTTTTTTTCTTACATATTTGTTGTCTTTTTCTACCATTAGAATTCTCACTTGCCTAAAACAGGGGCCTGTTGTGTATTGTTTGCTGTCTCTTGGCATCCTACTTTTATTTTTGTTTGATGGCTACAATTGATGGCCATACAATTTTTTTTTTTTTTAAAGATTTCATTTATTTATTTGACAGTCAGCGAGAGAGGGAACACAAGCGGGGGGAGTAGGAGAGGGAGAAGCAGGCCTCCCGCCGAGCAGGGAACCTGATGCGGGGCTCGATCCCAGGACCCTGGGATCATAACCTGAGTCGAAGGCAGACGCTTAACCGACTGAGCCACCCAGGCGCCCCCAATTTTTTTTTTTTTTTTAAGATTTTATTTATTCATTTGACAGAGAGAGACACAGCGAGAGAGGGAACACAAGCGGGGGGGTGGGAGAGGGAGAAGCAGGCTTCCCACCGAGCAGGGAGGCTGATGTGGGGCTCAATCCCAGGATCCTGGGATCATGACTTGAGCCGAAGGCAGACACTTAACGACTGAGCCACCCAGGCGCCCCAGATGGCCATACAATTTTATATGAATATCTTTTCTGTAAAATATCTTTTTATACAATATCTTTTTTCTTATTTAATTTTTTTCCCCAGGGAACTTTATCCTTTCTGCTTCTCATCCCTCCTTCCCTAGCTTTTTCTGTAGGATATCCCTTCACTGCCTCTGTTGTATGGTCATTTCAGGCATTAAAACAGTCTGGTTCTCAGATATGAATAAGTTGAGTTTAATAAAAAACATTTCCACCCTAGCCCATTTTCAAATTTATTTTTTTTCCACAATATGTTCTTACTCTTGAATTTCAGGGAGTGTGGCATGTTTTTCCTCTATTCCTTCATTTTGCTTTAATTTTTTTTTTTTAAGATTTTATTTTATTTATTTGAGAGAGAGCACAAGCACGGGGAATGGCAGGTGGAAGGAGAAGCAGCCTCTCCACTGAGCAGAAAGCCCAACACTGGTTCGATCCCGGGACCCTGGGATCATGACCTGTGCTGAAGGCAGATGCTTAAGCGACTGAGCCACCCAGGCACCCTAATTTATTTAAAAATCAACTAATTGAGGTATATGCCAGCTTTATTGAGGTGTAATGGTTATTGAGTATAATGCACACGTCTTAAAAGTACAGCTGAATTCATTTTGACAAATGTGTGCATCTGTGTGTTACCACCCTAGACTAGGTATAGAACATTTCTATCTTTTCAGAAAGTTCCTTCATTTTCTTTTTTTCTTTTTTTAAGACTTATTTATTTGATACACAGAGAGAGAGAGAGAGCGCACAAGCATGGGGAGAGGCACAGGGAGAGGGAGAAGCAGTCTCCCTGCTCATGACACCGGCTGGATCCTGGGCCCCCTGAGATCATGACCTGAGCTGAAGGCAGATGCTTAACTGACTGAGCCACCCAGGCGCCCAGTTCCTTCATTTTCTTTTGCAGGTTAGCTAAAGCTTGCTAGTCCATACATAAGTTTTATTTTGTAGTTTCCTCTATATTTGAAATAGTGCATAATTTTTATGGGAACAATTAAATGTCCTTTACCTTATTTTCCATAGTTCTTTATATTTTTTAGTATTTCTTGTCTAATAGTTGTCTTTCTCTCCTTTCCGCCACTCTCTCTCTACCCGAGTTGTGGACTATAGGACTTGTTTGTTAATCATCTTCGCAGCCCCAGGTTTTGGCACTTAACACAGTAACTGTATGTTACAGTAACAGTTAATTTTAGGAGTAGTATGGATGTGTAACTGATTGAGAGAGGCAGTATAGCATAATGCTTAGGAGCAAAAGATCTTGTTCTCCATCATGTACTAGCTGATGTGACCCTTGGGTAAGTTACTTATTTTCTTTGTGCCAAAGTTTTCACATCTGAAAAAAAATGCCGTAATAATATATACCTTATAGGTTTTTGTTTTTTTTAAGATTTTATTTATTTATTTGACAGAGAGAGACACAGCGAGAGAGGGAACACAAGCAGGGGGAGTGGGAGAGGGAGAAGCAGGCCTCCCGCCGAGCAGGGAGCCCGATGTGGGGCTCGATCCCAAGACCCTGGGATCATGACCTGAGCCAAAGGCAGACGCTTAATGACTGAGCCACCCAGGCGCCCCTCTACCTTATAGGTTTAATATAAAAATTAATTGAGCTGATGTATGTAAAGCACTTTAGATGGAACCTGGCACTTAACTGCTAGATAAGTATTAAATCAAGAATTTTGGGAGAATTAGGTTTTGAGAACTTTTTTTGCTTGAACTAAGAGTGGTATAACATACAGACTTCTTGGATAATCAAGTAAAAAGAATCTAAGTGGACTGAACTAGATCAGAATGCCTTGATAGATAGAGCTGTTCAGAATTGAGGGACCTTTAGGTAAAACTATACTTGTGAGTTTACAAAGCCAGCCTATGTAGTAATCTTCTCTGGCTATCTGTAGTTGTCTCTTTGTATTTAAATCTCCTCAGCCACTTCTTACATTTAAGTTTCTACCCTGAATCTACAGACTTACTTGTATTTGCATTCTTCTTTCATCCTTTCTTATTTAAAAAAAACCCACACAAATATTTTTACAATTGTCTAAGGCCAGTTTTGCCACCTGTGTTCCTAATTTGGTCAGTCAGCCACCACATTTTAGACCTACCATATGATAGGCACTAGGGATACTCTGAACAAGACAGAAGGTCCCAGCCCTTATGGAGCTTATGTACCACTGGGCAAGACTAATGATTTAAAATGCATTTATAATAAATGCAGTGTGATAAGCACTACTGGGAGTGTATAGAATGCTGCTGTAGGAACGTATTGATTCTTGAAACCATGTGAGTGTGAAAATGTGCAAGGAGATTAGAAATTAAGAGAGAATCCTGAGGAAGGTCAACATTAAAGGATTGTGGAGAATGAAAAGTTGCTGGTCGAGAGGTAGAAGGGAAAGGAGAGTCTGGTGTCACAGAGCTGAATAGAGGAGTGCATCTCAGGACAGAGGTAGTGATTAACAGATACTGCTAAGCAGCCAGGTAAGGTCCTTTTCCCTCTTTCCTTTTCAGATATTTGGCTCTATTAGTTATTCCTTCAAAATTCCATGTATTGTTATTATCTGTTTAGCTTGTAAACTCACATAGAGAGTTTTTATATAGTTAGTTTGGTAGGTGGTGGATACTACATCCTCGGAATTCATCTTGTTCCCAAGTGTGAAATTGTAAGTAGCACAAGTTTGGATAATGAAGGATTTGTCGAACTTGATCTCTCATGTATGGATGGGGGAGAATTGGGCAGCTAGGGATACTTTTGTTTCCTTTTATCTTGGTTCCGTAAAACTTGTTCAAGTCCATTTGACTAAACGATTTTCCCTTGACTCCACCTTTCCTTCACTGTTGCAGCAAGAGTTGTTGTAACTCCCTGTTGCCACTGCTGGACCTCCATTGAGTGCTTAGACCCTCTCAAGTTTGATTTCTTCCCTCTTGATTAAGTGGAATCTGAACTTGTAAAGCTAATTAAAGAGCTCCTTGTTGCAAAATAGAGTGGATTTTGAAGTTATCTCACCTCCTCGTCGTTTTTGACATTGTTGACCATTCCATCCTTCTTAGAATTCTTTTGTCTTTTCTGAGGTACCATGTTCTTCTGATTTTCTTCCTATTCCTCTGGCCACTCCTTAGTTATTTGCTGGTTTTACTTCTCTGACTCTTCAGCATTGGTATGTTCTGTAGCATAGGCTTTCATCATTCTGCGTATATCCTGGGTGACCTTTTTCATTACTGACATTAGTTAAGCCAATTGAAGCTTTTGTAATTAAGTAAGCCATATAACACTGATATAAAGTTATAAAGATTATATAATTTTTTTTTTTTTTTTAAGATTTTACTTATTTATTTGACAGAGACACAGTGAGAGAGGGAACACAAGAAGGGGAGTGGGAGAGAGAGAAGCAGGCTTCCCGCGGAGCAGGGTGCCCGATGCGGGACTCGATCCCAGGACCCTGGGATCATGACCTGAGCCGAAGGCAGACGCTTAACCACTGAGCCACCCAGGCGCCCAAAGATTATATAATTTTTATCTATACATTAAAATGCAAAATAAAATCATCTAGATGATGTAAAATTCGGGCTCCGCAGATCTATGCAAATCTGGAAGGAACTTGTAAGTGCAGCAATAATTGAAATTCGGCTGTTATTTAGGTTAGAGTTAAACTCGAATCTTAGGGGGCTCTCTACATTATTCCTGGTACTCAAAGTATAGTTTTAATATATTTTTTATTAGCTGGATGTGAGAATCTGCAAGTAAAGAAATAGGTGTATAAGCACACTTTATTTATTTTTAAAGATTTTATTTGTTCGTTTGACAGAGAGCACAAGCAGGGGGAGTGGCAGGCAGAGACAGATGCGGGGCTTGATCCCAGGACCCTGGGATCATGACCTAATCCGAAGGCAGATGTTCAACTGACAGCCACCCAGGCGCCCCTTAAGCACACTTTAAAAAACTATTTTATCATGCTTTAATTCAGTGTGGTGTTAATTTTAATTCTGAGCAGGGACGCCTGGGTGGCGACTCTTGATCTTGGGGTCATGAGTTCAAGCCTCACGTTGGGCATAGGGTTTACATTAAAACAAAAAATTCTTTTGAGCAGCTACTCCGATTTTCATAAAGTAGTTCTAAAAATTGTGTTTTGTAAGTAATTCCATGAACTATTTCAAAGGAATGGTACTTTTGTTTGATAAATACTGCCCTCCTGTGGTTAAAGTAAGCTAAATGTTTTGTAAAAGTACTGTGGTATTTTCGTTTACATTAACTTGTGGTAAAATAATGTAAAAGTAATAGTAATACAATATAGTAATAGTATGTAATACTAGTTTAATGGAATATGGTATTTTTGCTCAAATATATGTGGCCATTTTGTTCCTTTCTCCATCTCTCACTCTTGGGCTTCTTTAGTGTGCGTACATATTTTCTTATTAAAAGTTAAGTGAATTCGAAGTTAGATGTAAATGAAAAGATGGAAAAATATTAAGCTATCGAAGGGAGAGAAGATATACTTAAATGTAGAAATGCTAAAAGAAATCAAAAGAAAAGACCACAATCAGTTGTAATATGTGAAGTTAATATAAACCTCCATGGAAAAGCAACAGTAACGAAAAGATGAATAATAAACTGGAAAAAATATTTGCAGTAAATGTGACAGTAAAAGTTTTATTATTTATTTATTTATTTATTATTAAAGATTTTATTTATTTATTTGAGAGAGAGAATGAGAGACAGAGAGCACGAGAGGGAAGAGGGTCAGAGGGAGAGGCAGACCCCCCGCTGAGCAGGGAGCCTGATGCGGGACTCGATCCCGGGACTCCAGGATCATGACCTGAGCCGAAGGCAGTCGCTTAACCAACTGAGCCACCCAGGTGCCCTTATTATTTATTTATCTTAAAGTTTTACTGTATTGAATGTGAAGATAGAACTCCTCATACAAATGGAATGTATACTAAGTAGACAATGGTCATGAATAACCAGTTTGCAAGTGAGGAAATACAGTTATTAATTCACAAAAATATATTAAAATTCATAATGATATTCCATTAGATGTTATTCATAATATTCTTAATGATGCTTCCAACAAACAACCCAACTTCACTGGTCACCTTTGGAGCATGCTTGGAAAGCCAGCAATTATTCTCAGAATCATTAAAAGAAATAATGATTTCTGTATGAACCATACGTCCTTCAGGTAACCAAATAGTAGATGGAGGAAAACCCTTCTTTTTAGAAGGATTCTAGCTGATGAATGAAGAAGGAATGGTAGACTTATCACCATTTGTGAACACCTAAATAAAATAACAAGTCTAGGTGGTGATCATCAGTGACTATGAAAATGATTAGATTGGAATGCTGGTGCGAAACTTTATAATAGTTTATTGTTTATAATATAAAATAGTTTGTAGTTTATAATATGAAACTTTATAATAGTAATTTCAGAAAAAGAGGCCACAGATATTTTTGGTGTTCTGATGTGGTGTGACAGGAAGTATACAACACTGCCTATGAAGTGTTTTTGCTAAAATAAAATTTGAATCTGAGCAGGCCTCTAGGTGTTAATTCTAATTTTCAGGAAATACAAGGGGCAAAGAACTATACAATTAGCAAAATATAGAAAGTGGAAAACTATATAGTACAGTCTATGTGTTTTCTTCAGTAAATAAATTGGAAGAAAAAAGGGAGAAATCCATAAATTCAAAGAGAGTTTAAGGCCTGTGTTAACCAAGTATGATGTGCAGGGGTCTTTGGATACTGATGTGAGCAAAACAACTGTTTTAAAAAGTTTGTTTTGGGGACGCCTGGGGGTTACAGTCGGTTAAGCAACCGACTCTTGGTTTCAGCTCGGGTTGTGATCTCAGGGTCATGAGATTTGAGCCCTGTGTCAGGCCCTGAGCTCAGGGCATAGTATGTTTGGGATTCTCTCTCCCTCTCCTTCTGCCCCTCCCGCTCGGGTGTATGTGCTCCTTCACTCAGTGTCTCTCAAATAAATAAATCTTTTAAAAAAATAAAAATAAAAGTTTGTTTTTTTCATGAAAATTGGGGACATTATCTAAATTGATATTAAAGAATTATAGTTATTTTTTGAAGGTTTATTTTATTTATTTTTAAAGATTTTATTTATTTATTTAATTGACAGGGGGAGAGAGAGACAGAGACAGGGTGAGAGGGAACACAAGCAGGGGGAGTGGGAGAGGGAGAAGCAGGCTTCTGGCTGAGCAGGAAGCCCGATGTGGGGCTTGATCCCAGGACCCTGGGATCATGACCTGAGCTAAAGGCAGTCGCTTAACAAACTGAGCCACCCAGGTGCCCCTTTTTGAAGGTTTAAATGGTATTTTTGTTTTTTAGAGAATGAGTCATTTTTTTGGGAGATATAACTAAAGTATTTATGGATGAAATGTTTGAGATTTGCTTCAAAATAATCCAGTTTGTGGAGGGAAAGAGGCTGGTGGTATAGATGAAGTAAGATATAAGCCATGTGTTGTAATTGTTGATTGTAGTGTTCTCTTTTGTATATGTTTTAAAATTTCCATAATAAACTTTAAAAATAGATTACTTCAGTCTTTAATTGAAAAATACTTCTTTTTCGGGGCGCCTGGGTGGCTCAGTCGTTAAGCGTCTGCCTTGGGCTCAGGTCATGATCCCAGGGTCCTGGGATCGAGCCCTGCATCGGGTTCCCTGCTCAGCGGGAAGCCTGCTTCTCCCACTCCCTCTCCCACTCCCCCTGCTTGTGTTCCCGCTCTCGCTGTGTCTCTCTGTCAAAAAAATAAATAAAATCTTTAAAAAAAAACCAAAAAACTTCTTTTTCTCCTCCTAACTAAATGATTTATATAGCTCTAAATATTGAGAATATTTAGCACAAATAATTTTCTTTTTCTTTTAAGATTTTATTTATTTACTTGTCAGAGAGAGAGAGAGAGCACAAGCAGGGGGAGCGGCAGGCTCCCCGCTGAGCAAGGAGCCTGATGTGGGACTCGATCCCAGGACCCTGGGATCATGACCTGAGCCGAAGATAGATGCTTAACCAAGTGAGCCACCCAGGCGTCCCCACAAATGATTTTCTAAATTAAGATTAATTTTAAGTGCTTAGTATTTATTTTTACTTATTAAAAGATTTCATTTATTTTTTAGAGAGAGCCCTAAATATGTGGTGGAGGGGAGGGAGATGGACAATTAAGACTCTGCACTGAAGGCAGAGCCCTACACTGGCTTGATCCCAGGACCCTGATCATGACCTGAGCCAAAACCAAGACACCTAAGTGCCTAGTGTTTAAAGGAACTAGTGACAAACGTTTCTTTTTTTTTTAAAGGAAAGTAAATATCCCTTATGCAGTTTTAAGGATGTCTATTTTATTTCCTTAAAGAATAGTATACCTAGAAAATCTATGAAGTCCTCACTAAAAGGGATACAAAAATTTTAGGTCTTCAATTTTAAAAACTTTAATGTCTGTGTTAAAATATGTAAGTATTTTTGTATAAACAGAAAAATGCAACCATATTAAAGTAATTCCTTGCTCTGGGTAATAAATTAGAACATATTAATTTTTATCATTACTGTTACCATGAATATAAATGTTTTAAATTCTGAATGTGGCTCATTCGAATAGTGGTTTAGTACTCACCTTTTTTTTTTCTTTAAAGATTTTATTTTTTGGGTGTAATTTTATTTTATTTTTTTATTAACATATAATGTATTATTTGCAGGGGTACAGGTCTGTGATTCATTAGTCTTACACAATACACAGTGCTCACCACAGCATATACCCTCCCCAAAAGATTTTATTAATTTATTTGAGAGAAAGAGAGCGTGAGTGGGGTTAGGGGCCGAGGGAGAATCATGCTCTCTACTGAGCAGGGAGCCAGATGCAGGACCAAATCTTGGAACTTCGGGATCATGACCTGAGCCAAAGGCAGATGCTCAACTGACTGAGGCATCCAGGCACCCTAGTAGTCACTTTTCAATTAAGATGTGATATGCTAGAGAAATTTTTTTTAAAGATTTACTTTTTTATTTTAGAGAGAGAGTGCACGCACCTGGGGGTGGGTGGGGGAGGGGCAGCGGGAGAGGGAGAGAATCTTTGTTTTTGACAGAGAGACAGTGGGAGAGAGAGAAGCAGGCTTCCCGTGAAGCAGGGAGCCCGATGCGGGCCTCGAACCCAGGACCCAGGATCATGACCTGAGCTGAAGGCAGACGCTTAACGACTGAGCCACCCAGGTGCCCCAAGAGGGAGAGAATCTTAAGCAGACTTCCCACTGAGTGCAGAGCCGGACTTGGAGCTCTGTCTTAATGACCCTGAGATCATGACTGACCCTGAATCAAGAGTTGGATGCTTATCCGACTGAGCCACCCAGGCACCCCTACAAATTTTTATTTTTAAAAATATTTATTTTTTTAAAGTAGGCTCTACACTCAAGGTGGGGCTCAAGCTCATGACCCTAAGATTAAGAGTTGCATGTTCTGACTGAGCCAGTCAGCTGCTCCGCCAGAGAAATTTTTATTAATTTCCATTTTCTAGCTCCTTGGGCAGACAAAGAAGCCTCATTATGATTAATTAATCAAAATATTTTTGCATATGAATGCAAGTTCCTTATTCAGTGATTTTTCACTCGTTTTTTTCTTGCAGAATAGTCATATCTGGTCTTTTATAGTCAGTTATTTGTAATGTAAACAGGATTTAAAGTCTAGAGAAATTAATATGATTGTGAAGTCTTGGCATTTAATGTAAAATTATTTCATATTGTAAATTTTGCTTCTTGTGTAATGTTTTTTTATTACCAACAGGAATTATTGTAGGGCATTGTTAATTATCTGAGATGAAAATAGTGGAAAAATCAAAGGGCAGGTAACCTGAGAAAAGCATGCTATCTTTTGTATTTTTCTTTCTTTTTTTTTTAATATTCAGCTTTTAAAAAAATATTTATTTATTTGACAGAGAGCAAGCACACAAGCAGGGGGAGCGGCAGGCAGAGGGAGAGAGAGAAGCAGGCTCCCCACTGAGCAGGGTGCCTGATGCCTGGCTGGATCCCATGACCCTGGGATCATGACCTGAGCCAAAGGCAGCTGCTTAACTGACTGAGCCACCCAGGCGCCCCTTTTGTATTTTTCATCCGTCTTACGAACACTGGTGGAATTTTAAATGAGGGTAGTATCAGAAATGTGAACTGGGAAACAGTTTGTCATATAGTTGACTAATAATAACAAAAGCCACTTTTGTTTATCAGCCACATATGGTAAGTTAAGAATACTGCAGAATGTTTTTTTTTTTAAGTTATTTATTTATTTATTTATTTATTTATTTATTTGAGAGAGAGAATGAGAGAGAGAGAGCACGAGAGGGAAGAGGGCAGAGGGCAGAGGGGGAAGCAGACTCCCCGCCGAGCAGGGAGCCCGATGCGGGACTCGATCCCGGGACTCCAGGATCATGACCTGAGCCGAAGGCAGTCGCTTAACCAACTGAGCCACCTAGGCGCCCACTGCAGAATGTTTTATTTCATGTTCCTATTTATGAGAATGTTATAACCCTTACTCTACCAATGAAGGTTTGGTGTTTAGAGCCTTTAGTCACCTAGGGTGTATTCTTAGAGTCATTAGAAGCAGGCTCTTTGACCTCTGTACCTACACTTTGAAACACTTGAATGTTTTCCATCAATTAAAATTTTTTTTCCAGCTGAAATCCCTTTCCCATATTAATAGCTCTTACAGAGACCAAAACAGAGAGTCTCAGTCAATTTACTACTGTGTGGAGAGGAGTATTTGTTACAAGTACTGATACCATTTAAGAAAATCAAGCAGATCTCTTATTTGTGCCCTTATTTAAATTTGTATTATATGTTTTTAGTATTCAGGATTTCCTAATGATAGTAACAGGGTGAAATTTAATTGCCAGGTGGGTGATTGTATCACTTTCTCTAGAAATCCCTTCTAGTTCTTGACCAGGGCAAGCATAGAATCTGTTGGACAAAGTGGTCCTCTTTTGTCAACTCTAGGGTTTTCAGTACGGTTTACAAAAACCTCTACATCTTCCCACTTTCCCAAGCAGAACTTGGAGCAAGAGTTCCTCATAGAGTTCAGTGGCTGTGTGTTTTCTTCCAGCAACCAGATGGATTATTTGAGGGGAAGTTCTATGTTGGAACTGAATTTGCCTAGAATAGCAACTAGCATCGTTTATACCCATACCATAGTTTTCTGCTTTGGGCCAATAAGGTGTACAGTTTTACTCTTTTAATTTGTTGATGGGAATAAATTTAGGTAGACTTGGCAAAATCCTTGAATGTTCTCCTTTCTGTAATGGAATAAAAGCAGTGTATTTCTAGTGTTCAGACAACTCTGTAATATTTCTGTGACCTAGTTGTTAAGTTTTTTGGTTTTGTTTTGTTTTGTTTTGTTTTTTAAGTAGGCTCTATGCCTAACATGGGGCTCAAACTCATGACACCAAGACCAGGAGTCCCATGCTGCACTGACTGAACCAGCCAGACACTGCTGGTTGGTTAAATTTAATAATTTTTTTTAATAATTTTTTTTAAAGGCGCCTGGGTGGCTCAGTCGTTAAGCGTCTGCCTTCGGCTCGGGTCATGATCCCAGGGTCCTGGGATCGAGCCCCACGTCGGGCTCCCTGCTCCGCGGGAAGCCTGCTTCTCCCTCTCCCACTCCCCCTGCTTGTGTTCCCTCTCTCGCTGTGTCTCTCTCTGTCAAATAAATAAATAAAGCAGGGGGAATGGGAGAGGGAGAAGCAGGCTTCCCGCGGAGCAGGGAGCCCGACGTGGGGCTCGATCCGGATCATGACCTGAGCCGAAGGCAGACGCTTAACGACTGAGCCATCCAGGCACCCTTATAATTTTATTTTTTAATCTGATGTTTATTATTTAGATCAAGTAATTTATTGCCTCATGTCAGGGTCATTCAATATACGACATACAAATGTCTAATGATGTGAAAAATCCAACCTCATTAGTAACTAGCATTTTAAAATTACAGTATATGTATATTTAAAGTAGTTACCAAGGATTTTTAAAATGATACAGATGCTGGTAAATGGTACGTGAAACTCCTATACATCTGGTGGATAGCAATTTGGTAATATTAAAATAACTTTATGCAGCAATTCCACTTGTTAGAAAACTTTAAAAATAATCAGAAACATTTGGCATTTGTTACAGTAAAAAAAGAAACAATAACACACAGTTATTGAGAATTTGCTATTTCTCCAGTTATCAGCAAAGCAGCTCAAAACAAAATATTCTCTTTGATGCTCATGGTTATTCCATACGTTAAAGATGTTCTTATTCTCATTTTCCTGATGAAATTTAGGCACAGAGATTGACTTTTCCAAAGTCACAAAGCTGTAAATGGTAGAGTCAGGAATTAAAGAGTCAGGATGTCTCACTCTAAGCCTGTGTTGGCATAGTGTCTCAGGATATAGTGCCTCCTTAGGTTATTCTGATACGCAACAGTAGGAAATACGGATTGCGTGATTTAGTGTGTATATGTGTATACACATTTGGTGGAGTATTACGCTGCTGTGAAATATATCAGTAATGTTTCAAGATTTGCAAAAAAGGGCTTGTGATAATATTAGAACAGTAGGAACTGGTATATGCAGAAGAAATCTCAAGTATGTGCAATGTTACTGAAAAACTCCTGGAAGGGAATATGCCAGAATGTTAAGTCCTGTTCTCTCATGGCAGAATCCCTATACATACAATACATACAATTAAACAAAACCTTTTTTTTTTTGTATGTTTTAATTTTCTAGAATGAATATGTTTTATCATTGGGGAAACCCTTGTTACTTTACGTATGGGGTATGACTATATAGTAACTCAGCACCTGGAGTTAATTTCTTTGTGGAATACCATGAAAAATCATTGGAAGTTGGTGAAACACCCTTGTCTAGCCTTTTTTTGGGGGGGTGGGGAGTGAGGCAGAGGGAAAGAGAGAATCTTAAGCAGGCTGCATGCCCAGCCCGATGTGGGGCTTTATCTCACAACCCTGAGATCATCACCTGAGCCCAAGTCCAGAGTCGGGACACTTAACCGACTGAGGCCACCTAGGCGCCTCAAGCCTGATTAATACTAGAGTTTGCAAAACACACTCAAAATACTCGGAATCTTCCCAGGCCCCACCAGGATCTTGTTTTTCATTTTTATGTACTTGTTCATTACTAAAGCCAGAGCCAGGAACCTACCTCTTAAGATACGACTTCATTATAGACATGTGGAGGCTGACATTTTCATTAAGCTAATCTTGTCATGTTTCAAAGTAGACCTCTGAGAAAAAGGTCTCTATCTGATCTTTGTAGTTGAATGTCCCATTCTCATCTTAATCAAAATAGCAAGTGACATTTCTGCAATCCTGTTAGTTTTTTTGCCTCAGTAAGTAAGAACCTACCCATCCAACAGAGGCACAGTTTTTATCATTCCAGTGCATATTTTAGCTAACAAAATAAATATATATTTTTAATCATTGAACCGTTTGCTTTGTATAAAGTGTTATTATTATCCTCTTTAGCTTGGGGAATTAAGAGTTTTGCCATCTAAGTTCAGACTATGCTTTGTAACTTCTGAGTCTTTTCTTCCTGTAAAATAGACATAACTAAACCTATTTTGCTCTTTTTTTTTTTTTTTTAAAGATTTTTATTTATTTGTTTGAGAGAGAGAGAGAGAGCACAAACAGGGGGAGCAGCAGGCAGAGGGAGATGCAGGCTCCCCACTGGGCAAGGAGCCCTATGCGGGACTTGATCCCAGGACCCTGGAATCATGACCCGAGCCGAAGGCAGACACTTAACCAACTGAGCCACCTGGGCATCCCTATTCTGCTCTTTCTTGGATTGTTGTGAGGATCAAATGAAATAGAATGGCTTTGCAATGTTTGTAAACCGTATGGCAGTTAGAAATATTTACAAATTAAGGGAAAAATGTAAAAAATTTTGTATGTTTTATCTGGGTAGCACTATAGGAAGATTTGTTTTCTGTGGGCTCAGATTTTGTTTTTTTTTTAGTAGGTGTATCAGTCTTTTTTGTTCTTATTTGACCATCTTTTGTGTGTATATCTCTATATAAAATCTCTTTTTGTGCTGTGTAAGTTGGTATAGCCATTATGGAAAACAGTATGGAGGTTCCTCAAAAAATTAAAAAGAGAACTACCAGCAGTCCTACTTCTGGGTATATATCCAAAGGAAATGAAATCACTATCTTGGAGAGAGATCTGCACCCTTGTATTCATTGCAGCATTATTTACAATAGCTGAGAAATGGGAACAACTTTATTTTTTAAATTTTTATTAATTATTTTAAGATTTTATTTATTTATTTGACAGAGAGATCGAGAGCACAAGTAGGCAGAGCAGCAAGCAGAGGGAGAGGGAGAACTAGGCTCTCTGCTGAGCAGGGGTCCCGACGTGGGGCTCGATCCCAGGACCTTGGGATCATGACCGGAGCTGAAGGCAGATACTTAACCGACTGAGCCACCCAGGCTCCCTTGGAAACAACTTTAGTGTCTAACAACAGATGATCAGATAAAGAAAATTACTATATGTATGCAATGGAATATTATTCATCCATAAACAAAGAAGGAAATCTGCCATAGTACACTAGCTGTATAGTGAAACAAGTCAGAGAAAGACAAATACTGCAGATTACCCTTAAAAATCCACGCCCCCCAATCATTCTCCATTGCATTTAAAGAGACATAGAGTAAGATAACATCAAAATGTCTAATGTACAATCCAGAATCACTTGACAAATGAAGAACTGGGAAGATCTCAAGAACTCATAAGGAAAAGACAACCCACACACAATAAACCCAAGATGACGAAGATGTTGGAATTATCAGACAAAGACTTTATTAAAAGATTTTATTTGTCAGAGAGAAAGAGCGCATGCGTGCGTACAAGCAGGGGGAGTGGCAGGCAGAGGGAAAAGAAGCAGGCTCCCTGCCAAGCAAGGAGGCCGATGTGGGACTCGATCTCAGGACTCTGGGATCATGACCTGAGCCGAAGGCAGACGCTTAACCAACTGAGCCACCCAGCGTCCCCAGAGAAAGACTTTAAAGCAACTATTAAAACTATGCTTCAAGGGCGCCCGGGTGGCTCGGTCGTTAAGCGTCTGCCTTCGGCTCGGGTCATGATCCCAGGGTCCTGGGATTGAGCCCCGCATCGGGCTCCCTGCTCCGTGGGAAGCCTGCTTCTCCCTCTCCCACTCCCCCTGCTCGTGTTCCCTCTCTCGCTGTGTCGCTCTCTGTCAAATAAATAAAATCTTAAAAACAAAAAACAAAAGATTAAAACTATGCTTCAAGAAGTCAAGTTTAAATTCACTGGAGAATGGTGGGGGGAGGCAGTTTTTTTAAAGAAGGCATTTGACTTTGTTAGGTTCAGATCACAACTTGACCCAATCTTCTCTTCACTAAAATTCCAATGTCTAGTTTTCAAAGCCTTTGCAGAGCTGTTCTGATGTGTTCTGCACCACCTAGTGGTGCAAATTAACCACCTAGTGGCTAATTTGGGAAGCTGATAGTATGATTAGTGTCAGATACAGATATGCATAGGTCTGGAGTGACCCCAGGAGTGTTTATAGATCTTCGTGGTATCACTCTGTCAAGCGGCTTTCTCTTTTCAAATTCCCTGATACTTTCTGGCTCCTAGAGACCCTCTTCCTTGTCCCATGGCTAGACAGTTGGGGCGTTATTTCTCTTTTGCTTTAAACTTCCACAACCACATTTGCCTTTGATGCCAAACAACAGGATGGCAGAGAAAGAAAGCCGTGGGGATTCCTTTCACACTTATGAGAACAGAAGGATTCTGCTTTGTTGGAGTTTTAGGTCCCTGTTCAGCCGCTGCTGGTATTATCACTGCCCAGGCTGCTGCCCTTGGCTTGTTTGGGGGCATAGGTCAAGTGGAAGAGGGAAAAACCCAGAAAACCCCATCTTCCTAGGGGTCCCCTTTACGGATCCTCAGGCCAAGAAGAATTCTTTTGGAGCCGTTTCTGTCTGCACTTAGTGGACAATTCTGAATTTGTACTGCCTTTGAGTCTAGGCTGAGTGGTCCCAGAGGAAACAAAACCAGGAAACTCACTTTGGGGTTATTAAAACTTCTAGTTGTGGTTTCCTGCTCCAGGCCATTGCTACCATTTTCCATCTGCTACCAGATGTTAGATAGCTGCTCCATGCATTCTGTCCAGGTTTTTAGTTGTAGTCAGCCCAAGAGACAGGACAAACTATGCTTACTCCTTTTGTTTTTTACCAGAACCAGAACATAGATACCTGTTAATATTGCTACAAATGTATTATTCATTTGTTTTGGTTAAGAATTTATTGAGCACTGGGCGCCTGGATGGCTTAGTCGTTAAGCGTCTACCTTCAGCTCAGGTCATGATCTCAGGGTCCTGGGATCGAGTCCCACGTGGGGCTCCCTGCTCAGCAGGAAGCCTGCTTCTGCCTCTCCCACTCCCCCTGCTTGTGTTCCCTCTCTCGCTGTTTCTCTCTCTGTGGAAAAATAAATAAAATCTTTAAAAAAAAAAAAAAGGATTTATTGAGCACTCATGGCATAGTAATCTTTGCTGGAAATGTAAAGATGGATATATATATATTTTTTAAGTTTTTATTTATTTATTTGACAGAGACACAGTGAGAGAGGGAACACGAGCAGGGGGAGTGGGAGAGGGAGAAGCAGGCTCCCCGCCGAGCAGGGAGCCCGATGTGGGGCTCGATCCCAGGACCCTGGGATCATGACCGAGCCAAAGGCAGACGCTTAACAACTGAGCCACCCAGGCGCCCATAATCTTTAAGTATCTCTAGTCTATAGATCCACAGTTAGGCCTGTGATATGGGGGTGGAGGCAGAAAGTAAACATAATTTCATATTATACATTAATAATAATTTAGTTATTTATCTTATCCTTTTTGATCCATTTCTACTTTAGGACTTGACATATTGTTTGTGACTAAAAGAGAGAAGAACCTGTTTATATTCCATTAATTTTCTGTTTTTCTTATTGTCCCAAAATATAAGGATGGAAGGTCTCCGGATATGTATGTGCTGGGTGAAATTAATATGTAGTTTTAGTAAGAATAAGAAATATAATTACATACATAATAAAATAAGAGGAAATAATTTATTATTATATACTTGTTTCTCAGGTCTTAGAAAAATACCCCAATACACCCATGAGTCATAAAGAAATTCTTCAAGTTATCCAGAGAGAAGGACTAAAAGAAATCAGGTGAGTTATTTAAATATTATTAGTAATAATTATAATACTTGATTAGAGTATTTCATAGTATATAGCAGTGTACATTAGTCCTGAAGATTGATGATTTAGTAATAACTGCTTTGCTAATTTCTGATTTGTTCAGTTGTCAGATCTTTAAAGTTTTCAGTCATAGCACAGTTACAAAACCACAAGTAAGTTAAAAAAAAATTCTTAGTTGTGTCCAACCCATGCACGTTAATTCTTAGGAAGGCCTGGAGCCATCTTCAAGCCTTCATCTATGAGTTCAGACTTTTGATTTAATCAGCTTGGTCATTAGCAGGTAAAAAATATTCTCTAGTACAGGGAGAATGCTAGAGGTAGACAGTCTAGAAAGACGTAACCTTGGCCAAAAGGAATCAAATGGAAAAAATACAAACAAAGCAGTATATATTTCAAGTAATAGTTTTATGTACAGCAAATAAAACAGCTTGGGGTCAATTAATACAGGACCAAAGATAAAACACACTTTAATTTCTAAGAGCCTTATATTAAGAATAGCATGTAATAGTCACTTCATGATTAAGACACTCTCCCATCAAGAAATGTTAAAATTATGGTCAACATACTTGGT
The DNA here is from genome assembly GCF_029215605.1 of Mirounga angustirostris. Lineage (NCBI taxonomy): Eukaryota > Metazoa > Chordata > Mammalia > Carnivora > Phocidae > Mirounga > Mirounga angustirostris. The sequence goes on along the minus strand of NW_026991718.1, from coordinate 20,285,454 downwards.
ATTGTTAACGTGGAAATCTGGGAGTCTACCTGAGAGATATTTTCATTAAGGTGGAAAAGGTTGTGGTGCTTTAAAACTGCTACTAGTTGTTCTCAAGTGGGGGTGGCATTGTGTAAATGCCCTTAGGGAAAGTGTTCAGAACTTAAGAGGTTATTTTTGATTTTCAAAGTGTCTAGAAAGAAGGGGAGCACTGTGGCATTTAATGTTCAGGAAACAGGGATGCTAAATGTCTCACATTGTGCCAGACAGTCCTTCACACTGAAGAACTCTTCAGCTCAGATGCCAGAGTAATAGTGAGCTATGCTGAAATATTTGTAAATGGACAATAATATGTTTTTTGATACATAGCTATTGCATGTTCTAGATTTTAATTCTCACTTTCTTTAATACAGAATTGAGGTTTTGGCCCTTTGCTAACAGCTAAAAAAATTTTGTTTTGACTTGTGGCCAAATGTGAGTAGGCTGGGAATAAATTAGCTTTGTTTTATTACTATGAAACAATGAAGTATAAATTATTATTATTTCACTTTATGTAACATATGTCTCTGAGAAATTGTGTGAACATTTGTAAATGAAAACATTGAAATGCATTTGAGGAATTAGCTTTTAAACATTTATTTATTTTTTTTTTTTTTAAGATTTATTTATTTGACAGAGACACAGTGAGAGAGGGAACACAAGCAAAGGGAGTGGGAGAAGGAGAAGCAGGCTTCCCGCAGAGCAGGGAGCCCGATGCGCGGGGCTCTATCCCAGGACGCTGGGATCATGACCTGAGCCGAAGGCAGACACTTAACGACTGAGCCACCCAGGCGCCCCGTAAACATTTTTTTTTTTTTTTTAAAGATTTTATTTATTTATTTGACGGAGAGAGACAGCGAGAGAGGGAACACAAGCAGGGGGAGTGGGAGAGAGAGAAGCAGGCCTCCCACTGAGCAGGGAGCGGGGCTCGATCTCAGGATGCTGGGATCATGACCTGAGCCGAAAGCAGACGCTTAATGACTGAGCCATCCACGCACCCCAGCTTTTAAACATTTTTGTAAATTAAAAAATTAATCACTTAATTTATCAATGATACAATTCTAAATTTTTATTTGAATTAGATAAGATTTATTAGATTAAAATTAAAGCATAATGCCTATTTTTTTACTTTTTTTAAAATTTAAATTCATTAATTTACATATAGTGTATTATTAGTTTCAGAGGTAGAGTTCAGTGATTCATCAGTCTTATGTAATACCCAGTGCTCATTATATCACATGCCCTCCTTAATGTCCATCACCCAGTTACCCCATCCCCACATAATGCATATTTAATACCACCAATTTTGCAAAGGTATAGGAGAAAAGGACAGTGATTTTTGGGGTCTGAGGAACAATTCTGCTAAGGTATTCTAATATTCTTTTATAATGCTATTGACTTATAGAATAGGATGAGCAAGAGATTTCTTTTTTTTTTTTTTCCTTAAAATTAGACTTTTGATAAGCTGGGGAAATCGACCAGGATATCTGATGTATAGAGACCAGACTCCCATCAGTCCCTTAGGTCTAAATGCCAGTCAGGGTCATCTGGCTCCAACATACTAAGGCTCTATGACTTTAAACTTGTCATTATCATTTCTAGGGAGTAGGCAAGAATAGTAAATAAGTAAAGAATAGTAAATAAATAAAGAAGGGCAAAAAGAAGAAATTTAGAAAAAGTAGCAAGATGGTAGAGTCATCAAAAATAGCTTCTGGCTTTGCTTAGTGATAACAATTTATATGTAGCTGTCCCTGGTTAAACTATATTGTTGGGATGCAGTTCTGTGACCACAAAGCAGTGCTAAGTCACCAGTGACTTCCATTTTGTTAATTCCATGGGACTTCTCGTTCTTGACTCTTTCTTCTTAGCACTATTTAACACAGTTGAATACTGTTTCCTTCTTGAAACTCTGTTTTGTTACCTGAAGTGACCACAGACATTCTTCCTTCTTCCTTCTCAGTTTTTTTGCTCATTACCTTCTAACTTAAGTGCAATTTTGTCCATCCCCATAGCTTTAAATATTATATGTTGTCCATTCTCAAATAGGTAGGGAAGCTGTTTCTCACCTCAGCCTTTGTATATGCTGCCTTCATAGCAGGGAATGTGCTTTTCTCTCAGTTCCATCTTATTTTTCAGGTGTCAGTTTGAATATGTCTTTTTCCGAGAACTTTGGCTGACTTTACGAGCTAGAGCAGATTTCAAACTCTTTTAGTGTATTATAGTGTTCTGTTTATTTCTTCATACCACTTAAGGCTTGAAATTACATATTTTTGTGATCTTAAAAACATCATACAGCTTCTCTCTAGCTTACATTAAGGTAGCTCTATGAGGGCAGTGGCTCTGCTCATTTTCCCCCTTCTCTTTTGTGCTTGAAAACCTACTTGTTAATGCATATATGAAGTATCAGGTGTTGGAAGATTATATTCAGATGTAGTTACAGCTTATTCTCTTTCTGCAGTGTTGTGTTCAATGATAGTCTTATAAACTTTAAAGGTTTTAGACAGGTTACAGAATGAAATACATAATTTCTTTATTGAAGATATGCTACTTCTTAAAGTTAATTTTCATTCTTCAGTCCTTAGTACATGGCTCTCAATTCTTTTTTCCCTTTGTAGTTTTCCCTGTGTGCCCCATTCTGAAGAAGCTCTCTTAATTTTGATTATTCCATATTATATTATTTTATTTTTAAAATACATTAAAGTGGAAACAGCCCAAATGTCCATCAAAAGATGAGTGGATAAATAAAGTGTAGTGTATACATTCAGTGGAATATTATTCACCCGTAATAAGATTTGGAATTCTGATACATGCTGTGTGGATGAACCTGAAAAACATGCTAAGTGAAATAAGACAGAAACAAAAGGACAAATAGTGATGTGGCAACAGAAGAAAAAAAAGGACAAATACTCTACAGTTCCATTTATATGAGATACTTAGAACAGGCAAACTCAGTAGAGACAGAAAGTAGAATAGAGGTTACCAGGGGCTGAGAGTAGGGAAGAATAGAGAGTTACTGTTTAAATTAGCACAGAGTTTTTTTGGGGGATGATGAAAAAGTTCTGGAAATGGGCAGTGGTAATGGTTGCACAACATTGTGAGTGTACTCAGTGCTGCTGAAATCTATACTTACAAATGGTTCAGATGGTAACGTGCATGTTGCGTATATTTTGCCACAACCAACCCACAAAAAAATTATTAAAAATGAAGTGATTGGCTCCTAGCTGAGAAAGAGTGAGGTACTAGTCCCTTTAAGAACTTAAAAGGGTTTTTCGGAGACATTTTCTACAGTCTTTGAGCTATACAGTTTTATAAGAATCAGGGTCTGGTCAGCAGACAAAAGCTACGTGGTAATTTGAACAGGGAAGTTATTCAGTTAACTGGTTAAGTTATTAATTGGTTAACCAGAAATTAACTATTTAAAGGGAGCAACCAGTACCTGTAGGGCTGAGGCAATGTGCCCTAAGAAAGAGTAACTTTCAAGATCTCCCTCTATGTCCCTAGGTTGCGATTCAGATCTTAATGGAGTAGGTGGGGCTCTGGTCCAATGGATGACAAAGTTCACTGGTGCTGTAGCCTGGGCTGGCAAATAGGAAACTGCCTACTGGGTATTAGTAGAACTTGCTGGAAAACTTCCTGCTGGGCACCTGTCCCACATTCACTGGGGAGCCAGCTGAGGCACTAGCAGAATTTTCTGGGAAGCCACCCATAGTCATTCTGCTGAACCTTGCTGAAGGTTGGGTGCCATTGAGTGTCCCTCATGTTGCTGGGTGCTGCCTGCCATGAGAGCAGGCAGGCAAGGGCACAGTAAAACCAGAAAGAAAAGCCCCCTTTCATTCTGCAGCGTTCTTCCGGCGCTCACAAAACTTAACATCGAGCCAGCTGGCAAAGGAGAAGTGTTTATAGGGTCCAGCTCCGCTACCACAGAGAAAGACAAAGAAGGTTGGATTTGGAACTGAAAGTCAATAAATTGATAACTAGCACAGCAGCCTTCAGTAGTTTTTCAGTAGAATAATTGAGATCATTGTCTGGCCCCACACACCACTTTGGTTCACTTGATTTGTTTCCATCTGCACTCTAGCTAAACAGATACATGGCTGTTCTCTGTATGGGATCTAAGATTTCTCACCTTAGGACATCAATCTTTTATCTTCACTTTTTTATGAAAACATCTTGATAGTCTTTCAAAATCAACTCATATGTTTTTTTCTTATTTAGCCTGTTCATCTGGTGGATTATTGGGGTTGATTTTTTTTTTTTTTTTTTAAAGATTTGAGAGAGAGCACAAGCGGGGGGGAGAGGCAGAGGGAGAGGGAGAAGCATAATCGCCACTGAGCTGGGAGTCCTATCTAGGGCTCGATTCCAGGACCTGGAGATCATGACCTGAATTGAAGGTAGACACTTAACCATCTGAGCCATCCAGCACTGTTTCTTAAATCAGTCGATCAATCAGTCTCTTAAAAAATCATTCTATCTGATAGTCATCAACATGGTTGGTATTTTTTAGTCCAAGGGCCAAGGGCAGACCTCTCTTTGGGTAAAGGTAAATTCTTTACTACATACTCCATATGAATAAAGTTTTGACTTCCCAAATATGCCAGCTTTCTTGATTTTTAATGTTTAAGGTAGTTGCTTTTTAAAAATTGATATATAATGAACATACCTTAAAAGCATTTTAAAGCATACAGTTCAGTGTTTGTTCTTTTTTTTTTAAAAGATTCTATTTATTTGAGAGAGAGAGTGAGCACAAGCAGGGGGAGGGTTTGAGGGAGAAGCAGACTGTGCTGAGCACAGAGCCCAATGTGGGACTCGATCCCAGGACTCTGGGATCATGACCTGAGCCAAAGGCAGACGCTTAACCTACTGAGCCATCCAGGAGCCACACAGTGGTTTTTATTTAATATATTCACCCAGAACATTTCCATTACCCCCAAAGAAACCCTGCAATATTAGCTGTCACTCCCCTTCCTTGCCTCACCCCCAGTACCCCAGCCCTAGGCAATCAATAATGTACTTTCTGTCTCCATAGACTTGTAATTTTGGATATTTCATATAATGGAATCATAGAATATGTGGCCTTTTGTGACTGGCTTCTTTCGTATAGTGTAATGATTTGAAAATTCATTCATATTGTAACATTTATCAATACTTTGTTCCTTTATTAGCTAAACAGTATTCCATTGTATGCACATGCCACATTTTGTTTCTCCATTCATCAATTGATGAACATTGGGGTTATTTTCACTTTTTGGCTATTACGAATAATGCTGTGAACATCTGTGTACACATTTTTGTATGGGAAGTTGCTTTTTGTATTTTTGTTCACAGGTTTCAGTCGCATCCAGCCAGAGGGAGAGAGAGGCTGTTATGGGTCTGCTCTGTCTTCGCCAGGTCTCTCTCACTCAATTTTAAATCATGAAATTGGATTGAAGGTGTTAAGGAGACTAATAAAGGGGCTGTTTTACTAGAGTATTCGAGGTGTGGTGGTTTGGATTACCTGAGTAGTGCTGGAGACAATAGACTGATTTGAGATATGTATTTCAGGACTTGCTGTTGGATTGGATGTGGGAAGTAAAAAGGAAGGAGGAAATAAGAAATGATTTCTAGGTTTCAGGATTACATAGCTGCCATTTACTATAGAAAGGAACCGAGGAATTAAACTGGTCAAGTGAGGAACCGATAAATGATTCACTGAACATGTACTTGTGAGTTCAAAAAAAAAGTTTTGAACCTCAAGAGGGGTGAGAAAGTATTCAGGTGCAGGACCTGGTTATAAGTCTCAAGATAGTTAAAAGGTAGCATGATCTGGAGCTGTAGAGTAGGTATCTGTTGTCAGAGATAAATACCTAATACCTGTTTTGGATATCAGTGAGTAAGGAGTTCTCCTGGTATGTTACAGAATCCAAGAATACATCCTTTTCATGATAATATGCTTTCACTTACAAGTCTAGGTTAGTAAGGTAGGTACTGAAGTCTGTTATTTAAATAAAAATTTTTACTTTTAGAAAATTGCAAATTAAAACAAAAGTATGTATCCTCCAGCTAAATTATAAATGGTCTTCCCACCCCAGACTGTTTTGATGTCAATCTTAGGCATTTTATTACTTCAGCATTGCAGTATATATCTAACAGCTGTGAACTCAAGGGACTGTGTGCAAATTGGATATTGTGGCCTATCAGAAAGAGAGCAACTAAGCACAGACATTAAGTATGCATACTATGGGTAAAACATACAAAGAATATTCTGTCAGTCGAATGCTTATGTATGCTGTGAGACCATTCCTGCTAATCCTTGCTGTTATCACTCATTACTACTTTTTTCCTTAGTCTTATACAACAGGTTTCACCCCTTCCTCAGCTGTGGCAGCCATTGATGTTTACAATGTACTTTTATAGCATTAAGTGTGGGACTTCCTTCTAAAGTAGCCATTGCTTTAGTGTCTGCCCCCCACCCCCAAGTTTTCTTAACCTGCCTTGTTCATCCTATTAGCTATATTACCTTGACTCTTCTTATATCTGCTAATAGAGAAAGAGTTTTTAGGAAAGAAGAGAAAAATAACAAAATAATTATTTTCTGAGACCCTATTCTACTGGTTTTTCTTCCCATTCATAAGTAGAAGAGGAAAGACAAATTAAGATTCTTGTTTTATGAATTTATCATCCATAGATTATTTTCTGAATTAGCCCACTTATGAGTTGTCACAAGGATTCTTGATATATAATAATGATTTTGGCGAGGCATGAATTTGAATCTTGTATGCCATAAAATTGATGTGGGAGAGTAAGTTATGTAGCTGATAAGAATGTAGCCAACTACCTAGCTTTTAAATCAGGTTGATCATTACTTATTGTCATCTTGCAAAGAACTCGAGAAGTATTCAAAAGCATCGGTTCTCTATCGAAGAAAAGACCTGGAAAGGAAGACTAAATGCTACTTATATAGTAGTAGTGGCAGATTTGGGGACAAGCAGAAGACGTGGTTGTGGGTTTCTTGCAATTGAAGTTTATCTAGTTGTTTACAACATCATGACCCCAATTAAAAGGGTAATCTCTTGCATTCCTCACCCTTGCGTCCCTCCCCCAACTCCTTTTTTTAAGCCAGTCACATTATTTCAGTCACAAAATATTATAGCTGGAAAAGATAATTGGGATATTACCATTACATCTCATTTTATTATTGAAGAATTAAGGCCCATGGAGATTGGTCAGGGTCATACAAGTTCTGTGAAACTAGAAACCCAGGCTTATTGCTTCTGGTTTTGTTCTTATTAGCGTATCATTACTGCCTCTACATCCCTACTTCTCCCTACTCTTCTGATTAGTCTCTTTGCTTTCTTTTTCAAATCAAACAATATTTATATTATGTGCTGACATATAATAACTTCAGGATAGTTGCTATCTAACTGTAAATGGCTTTCTGGAAGAATTTGAAACAAAAACCTCAGCCATTACAATAACTTGGCTTCTGAAAGGGCCAGTACATTTTTTTTTTTTTAAAGATTTTATTTATTTATTTGACAGAGAGAGAGGTAGCGAGAGCAGGAACACAAGCAGGGGGAATGGGAGAGGGAGAAGCAGGCTTCCCGCCGAGCAGGGAGCCTGATGTGGGACTCATCCCAGGACCCTGGGATCATGACCTGAGCCAAAGGCAGACGCTTAACGACTGAGCCACCCAGGCGCCCGCCAGTACATTTTTTTAAGTAGGCTCCACGCCCAGTGTGAAGTCCAGTGTGAGGCTTGAATTCATGACCCTGAGATCAAGACCTGAGCTGAGATCAAGAGTCGGATGCTTAACCAACTCAGCCACCCAGCGGCCATTATATTTTTAAAGAACTTATAGTAATGGAACATTTAAGTAGCTCTTTATGTTGTTGTTTTGTAGAGCTCCCAGTTTCTTCCCTAACAAGAGTTGTTTTTCTGTTTTTTGTTTTTTTTACGTCTCAGTCTTTTATCCCAAGCAAGTTCCTTTAAGAGTTGGAATTGTAAAGAATCCTGGGAACTACCTAGCAAAGATCATACTCAGTAAATATTTGCCAGATTGAAATTTTACCACTTTGGAGGAGTCCCAGTTGAATTTGATAAGTATTCATACATTTACTTGTGAATATTTCATTTCATACTAAAAACTAATCCTAGCACCTGTTTTTTTCCCCGTCTGCCCTTATGTAAAATATGTAGCAAGGGAAATAAAGTCTACATTCTCTATTACTTTTCAGCAGAAATCATTATCTCTGCAGAGTAGGTCATTGGACTATTTGCCAAGCTGAATTGTCTTAAGGTCTTTTACTAGAAAGAGCTCAGTTTAAGAATGAAGAACATTATTGATTAAATTGATACCATATTTATCTAAAAATTAGCTGACTTTGAGTTCAGCCTAGGTTTTCTTTATCTGTCCATTGCAGTCTGCTTTCAAGCACACAAACTTTGTAGGGATGTCAAAAAGGATTAATAATGAAAAAACAAAAACCCCCAAATGCTTGCATATTGACAGAAAAGACTATTCTTATCCATTGTATTCAGCTTCATGGTAGTGAGTTCAGTATGGATCAAAGGGAAGCTAATAAACCTTAGGGTCCATAGCTGATGGCTTTATGATGGCTCCTTGAAATTGAAATGCATGGGAAGAATATTAAAGAATATTCATTGTATCCACATTTAACTCCAAACTGCTTTAATAGTTTTTGTATGCCACATAATTAAGGTACTGCAACTGCTATCTGAAATGGTTTAGACTATTTAGTTGAGTTTAACTGTGCATTTTTAGACAAAGTCATATTTTGGGCTAATTTGTAAATTCTAAAGAAGTAATGAATGTTTTATATAGCAAAGTGGGGAGAGGGTGCTAATTTGAAGAATTGTGGATATTGCTGGGAGGGGAAGGGAGAGTTTATTTTTTGACTTTACTGTTAAAATTAAAAGTTTTTTTTTCTTTCTTTCATTTTCTTGGGGTGCATTCCAACTCCAGAAGGTAAGAAGTATTATTTTATTCTAAGGAAGTATGTATAATGATAAAGTCTCTTCTACAAGTTTAATTGAACTCACCTTTGGATGCATGATTTTTACTTTATAAAACTAAACAGTTAGTCCAGAAACTAAATAAGAGTGAAATTACTATGTAACTATTTATTATATTTGCTCTTTTTGTCCTTGCTGTTTATAATAATCATTATTTGATCATAATTTTAGAAAGCAATCAACATTTAGTTTTAAAATTATCATTTGACTTACTAACATTGGGATACCTAGTATTCTGCAGAAACTATTTCAGATTGAAGATATGTGAGCTAACATTTGCTTTATGACTGTAAGATTGAAAATATTTATGCACTGATTTAGAGAGAATATTGGTAAAATCCTCTATGGTAATGACACTTATTTAAAATCAGGCTAAAACAGGTTAAAATTCATAGTTGAGATCCTTTACTGAATTGGCTTTTTTCTGTGTTGACATAACATTTTAGACACACCTCTGTTTTAACATTTCCTATGTTATATTATAGTTACATATTATAATTATCTGCCTTGCCTGTGAGACTTGAGAACAGGAACCACAACAATGTATTTTCATGTACTTTTAGTTGGAGCTTAGTACATCTTTTTAATTCCAGCTATATTTGCATTCCATTAAGTTCATTTACAAGAATCTATTCATTTTTGAGTATCAGTTTATGAAGGAAACCTTAATCCAGGTTGTACAAACAGTTAAAATTATAAATTAAAAATATCTAAAACTAGATAAGAAAAGTTTTGTGTGTGTGTGTGTTTTGAGCGGGGCTTATATTGATTAGATTCTTTAGGTACAAATAACAGGAGCCAAATGTGAATAATTTAAACAAAATCGGATTTTTTTTGAAGAATGTGGGATAGCTCACAACCTCAAAGGAAAGAAACAGGCTCTGAAATTGAGAAAACTAAGGCAGCCTCTTCAGAGATCAGGTAGCTAGAACTAATGGATGGGCACATCAAGACTCTCTGGCTGGGATGAGTTAGTCTATGTCTACTCTGTTCGAGGTTAAAATTTAAGAAAGAGTGAACCTGGCTGGCTCACTGTCTAGGCATGGTGAAATATCTTGACTTTCCAGTGGGGTAGGTCATAGTTCCCCAAAGCAAAGTGCACATTCTTTCCAGAAGAAGAGAAACAACAGATGTCCACTATGTTTCTCACTGTAGAAAATTAGAGTACAACAGAAAAACATAAGCTACAAGCAGTTGTAATAAGTAACCCTTTATACAGATGGGCCCAGTGGTAATATATGCAATACCCTAGTACAGTATCACAACCAGAATATTGCTTTTGCTACAGTCTACTTTGTTTTACTTGTACTGATTTGTGTGTGTGTATGTATGTGCACTTGTGGATGTATATTTGGCTCTGTGCAGTTTTATCACACGTATAGATGCACGTATCTACTACCAGCGAGAATATAGAACAGGTTCATCAACAAAAGGATCCCTTGTGTTGCCAGTTTCACAGCCACACCTCCCTAGTGCCACCTCCATCCACTCCCCTTAACCCCAGCAATCACGAATGTGTTATATATTTCTGTAATTTTGTGATTTCAAGAATTTTTATTAATGGAATCGTATAAAGTATGTAATTATTTGGGATTGGCTTTTTTTTCAGTGTAATTCCCTGTAGATTCATCCAAGTTGTTGTATGTGTCAATATTTCATTCCTTTTTATTGCTGAGTAGTATTCAGTGACATGGCTATACCAGAGCTTATTTAATCATTCACCCATTGAAGGACATCTGAACTGTTCCAGTTTTTGACTATTACAAATAAAGCCTCTATGAAAATTTGTGTACATGTTTTTGTGTGAACATAAATTTTCCTTTCTCTGTTATAAATGCCCAGAAGTGCAGTTGTTGGGTTGTGTGGTAAGTGCATGTTAGTTTTAAAGAGATTTTCACATTGTTTTCCAGAGTGATTGTATCATTTTACATTCCCACGAGCATTATATGCGAGATCCAGTTTCTCTGAATTTGAAATGTTTCTTGTAAATAGCATATAGTTGGGTTGTGGAGTTTTTAAGCCAACTCTGCTAAATCTTTGCCTTTTAATTTGCATATTTACATCATTCATGTTTAAGGTGATTATTGATACAGTTTATGGCTGCCATGTTATTATTTGTTTTCTGTTTGTTTCCTCTGTTTCTTGTTCTACTCTCTTTTTTAAAAAAAGATTTTATTTGCGAGAGAGTGAGAACTAGAGAGAGAGAGCACACAGAGGGAGAGGCAGAGAGAGAAGCAGACTGCCGCTGAGCAGGGAGCCCAATGCAGGGCTCCATCCCAGGACACTGAGATCATGACCTAAGCCGAGGGCAGAGGCTTAACCAACTGAGCTACCCAGGCGTCCCTCTTGTTCTATTTTTCTTTTCTTGCCTTCTCATGGGTTATTTTTTTAGGATTACATATTGGTTTATTTATAGTGTGTTTCTTTGTATCTGTGCATAATTTTCTCAGTGTTTGCTCTGGGTATTACAGTGTACATATGTGATTTATTAGTCTGATGGTATGAACATTTTACCATTTTGAGTGAAGTGTGGAAGCCATTCCATTTAGGGTCTTATCACTTAATGTTATAGTTTTTGTTTCAATCATCAAGTATTAGTTAAAAATTCATGAGAAGGGTAGTCTCTTGTATGTACCCTTATTTCTATTCTTCCTTCTTTCCTGATACTCCAGTATCCCTTTTTTTAAAGCTTTTTAAAAAGATTTTATTTATTTATTTGAGAGAGAGAGAGCACGAAAGAGCAGGGGGGAGGGGCAGAAGGAGAAGGAGAAGCAGACTCTCCACTGAGCAGGGAGCCTGATGCGGGGCTCGGTTCCAGGACTTCTGGAATCATGACCTGAGCCAAAGTTAGATGGTTAACTGACTGAGCCACCCAGGCGCCATCTAGATTCCCTTTTATCTTTTTCTTTCTGTTTGAAGAGTGGGTCTGCTAGCAACACATTTCTTTAGTTTTACTGTTTCTGAGACTGTATTTATTTCTCCTTTGTTTCTGAAGGATAGTTCTTTAGATATAAAATTCACAAGAAATTATTATAGAATCGACCATTCAGGGGTGCCTGGGTGGCTCAGTTGGTTAAGCGGTTGCCTTCGGCTCAGGTCATGATCCCAGGGTCCTGGGATTGAGCCCCGCATCAGGCTCCCTGCTCGGCAGAGAGTCTGCTTCTCCCTCTCCCTCTGCCTGCCTCTCTGCCTACTTGTGCTCTCTCTCTCTCTGTCAAATAAATAAATAAAATCTTAAAAATAAAACGAGAGAGAACCATTCATTTTGTTCAGCATTTGTAAGACTTTGTACCACTTCCTTCTGGTCTCCATGATGTCAGATGAGAAATCTGCTGTTGATTGAATTAGTGTTTCCCTATAGGTAATGTGTTGTTTCTCTCAGCTTTCATGACTTTTTTTTTTTTTTTTAATGCTCAGAAATTTCATTATGTGTCTTTGTGTGTGGACTTCTTTGAGTTTATTTTATTTAGATTTATTGAGTTTCTTGAATATTTTTGTTTCTTGTTCACCAAGTAAGTTTTTAGCTAGTAGTCCTTTGAATACTCAGTCTTGTTTTTCCTTCTGGGACTCTGATGGTATGAACTTTAAATGTTTTGTTATTATTCCCACAGCTCCCTCAGGTTCTATTAATTTTTTTCAGTGCTGTTTTCTCTCTGTTGTTCACATGGGGTAAATTTTGTTGATTTGTCCTTAAGGTCATTGATTATATCCTCTGTCATCTCCATTCTACTATTGAACCCGTCTAGCACATTTTTACATTATTGTACTTTGCAGATTTATAACTTCACTTCTTTTTTTTTTTTTTTAAAGATTTTATTTATTTATTTGACAGAGAGAGAGAGACAGCGAGAGAGGGAACACAAGCAGGGGGAGTGGGAGAGGGAGAAGCAGGCTTCCCGCTGAGCAGGGAGCCTGATGTGGGGCTTGATCCCAGGACCCTGAGATCATGACCTGAGCCGAAGGCAGACGCTTAATGGCTGAGCCACCCAGGCGCCCCAACTTCACTTCTTTTTACAACTTCAGTTTCTTTGCTGATATTTGTTATATTTTCATTTGTTTCAAGAAAATTTGTAAGGGCTTATCAAAGAATCCTCTTATAATTTCAACATCTGTTTTAGTGTTGGTGTCAGTTGATTGTCATGATTCTCATTCAGGTTGTAATTTTCCTGGTTCTTGGTATGATCAGTGGTTATTACGTTTGGATGCTGTATATTTTAGTTGTTATGTTAGGAGATGTTGGGTCCTATTAAATTCAAATCTTTTATTTAAGCAGGCATTCACACTGTTTGGGTTTACCATGTGAGAACTAGACTCCTTTGGTGGACTGTGGTTCAATAACAATTTAATTTTCAAAGCCTTTGCTATGCTATTTTGGTCTTCTTGTTTTATCTAGTGATAGAGGCTCCCAGTGATCTCTGCTGCTTTTTTCTGAGGAGGTAGAAGGAGTTTCCACAGACCAGGCTGCCTGATGCCTCTAAATGTGGGGTAAAGGGAGTCTCCAGCCTGTGGGGGCAGAGAGGCTTTCCAGACCAGGTGCTTGTGATGGGACGCTCTCTTGCTTGTGCCACTGGGCTGCTCAGCGTCTCTGCGGAGAGGGCTAGTAGTCCCAGGCCCATAAGGATAAAGACTTCCTGGGCTGGGCTCCCTGTGGTTTCCCACTTGTGGGTGCCACTTTGCCTTTCCATTTGTAGTCTTTATTTTATTTATTTTAATTTTTTAGAGGGGGAGACAGAGGAAGAGGGAGAGAGAGCATCTTAAGCAGGCTCCACGCCCAGCACAGAGCCCGATGTGGAGCTCAATCCCACTACCCTGAGATTATGAACCAAGCTGAAACCAAGAGTCTGATGCTCAACCGACTGAGCCACACAGGCACCCTAGTCTTTATTTTTGAGGTTTGAGGGAAGCTCATTTGCAGTCAAAACTATTTAATTATATAAGCTTTACCATAACTCTAAGTTACTTCTGTGAATTAGAAAATGCTAGGAATTGGGCACCTGGGTGGCTCAGTCGTTAAGCGTCTGCCTTCGGCTCAGGTCATGATCCCAGGGTCTTGGGATCGAGCCCTGTATCAGGCTCCCTGCTCCGTGGTAAGCCTGCTTCTCCCTCTGCCACTCCCCCTGCTTGTGTTCCCTCTCTCGCTGTGTCTCTCTCTGTCAAATAAATAAAATCTTAAAAAGAAAATGCTAGGAATTGGTAAAATTAATGGATCGACTGGCTCCTTCAAAATTCTGAATCTTGGGGTGCCTGGCTGGCTCTGTTGGTAGAGTATGCAAGTCTGGATCTTGGGGTTGTGAGTTCGAGCCTCATGTTGTCACGTTGAGCATAGAGATTATTAAAAAAGAAAGTCAAAATTCTGAATCTTGACATATGTGCCTATGTCAAGACCAAGAGTTCATGTTCAAAACAAAATAATTGTAATAAGTAGCTTTGGCTCTTTAGATGCAAACTATATTGCTAAATGAAGAAAAAATGCCAAATAGGATAAAGATACAAAATTACAACAAATTCTTTCTTTTTAATGTCCTTAGGATTTTTTTTAAGATTTTATTTATTTTTTCATTTTGAGAGAGTGAGCCAAGCGCCACTCAGAGGAAGAGCAGAGCGAGAGGGACAAGCCGACTCCATGCTAAGTGTGGAGTGCAACGTGGGGCTCGACCTCATATCGAGATCACAACCTGAGCCAAGATCAAGAGTTGGTCGCTCAACCAACTGAGCCTCCCAGGCACCCTAACAAATTATTTTTTGAAGTATTTAATCAAATCTGTTGAAGTTTGTTCTCTCTCCAGCTTATTTCTTTTACAACTATGTCTGTAGCTTACATTGACAGGTATTCTAGTTTTAGTTTCTGTTTTCTTCACTGGTACTTCTTTTACCGTAAGTAGTATATCCTCATATGCAACCCTCTATACCTCTTTAGTTCAGAGACATGTGCTGTTTCAGGAACTTGGCTCAGCCAGTTAAGGTATGTTAGCATCCTGATCAGCTGAAATAAAGACAGTTGATGATACTGTTTTATATGCAGTAGTTACGAGTGACCTTTCTTAGAAGGATTGTGTTTCTCTTAAAGTCTATATTTTCTTTTCATTATGTGTTTCTCATAAGATTGAAAAGCAGGATGCTTTAGTTAATCAGTAGTGGAAATGGCTACTGGCTAAGATAGGAGTCATGTACTTTATGCATATGATCTATTTAATCTTAAACCCTCTGAAGTCTTTCTTTTTTTTTTAAAAGATTTATTTATTTATTTGAGAGAGCGAGAATGAGAGAGAGTACATGAGGGGGGAGGGTCAGAGGGAGAAGCAGGCTCCCCGCCGAGCAGGGAGCCCGATGCGGGACTCGATCCCGGGACTCCAGGATCATGACCTGAGCCGAAGGCAGTCGCCCAACCAACTGAGCTACCCAGGCGCCCTGAAGTCTTTATTTCTTTATTTCTTAAAGACATTGAAGCAATGAGAAATTACTTAACGGGTTAGTGGTAAAACTTAACTCTACATCTGTCTGACTGTAAAATATAAGTCGTGCTTCTGTTGCCTCACTTTTGAGTGGGATGAGGAGACTGAATAAGGCTTTTAAAGAACTCTTTTATATTTCTCGTTAGGTGAAAAGTTATGGTGTTCTCCAAAGTCCTTCTCTATTGAGAGTTTGTGATTTTCTAATCTAAATATAATTGAACCTTGTTGTTCATTTATTTACTTTAAAATAAAACAGAATCAGTCAAATAAAACAACCATTGGACCATATTTTTTCTTTTCTTTTCTTTTTTTTTTAAAGGTTTTATTTATTTGACAGAGAGAGAGATCACAAGTAGGCAGAGCGGCAGGCAAAGGGAGAGGGAGAAGCAGGCTCCCTGCTGAGCAGAGAGCCCGACATGGGGCTCCATCCCAGGACCCTGGGATCATGTCCTGAGCTGAAGGCAGACGCTTAACCAACTGAGCCACCCAGATGCCCCTGGACCATATATATATATATTTTTTTTTTTTTCTTTTTTAACCCCTTTGATGAAATGGTTTTGCTCACATCTTACTGGTACTGGACAAAGCGTGCTTTTGGAAAAACAGTAGTGAGGGAAAAGGCAATAATGGGAAGATAAAGAGAGGATATAGAGAGTATACAGACAAATTTTTCAGAGTCTGTGTTTATTTCTGTGACCTCCCTCTCCAGGCTAGTCCTAGATTTACTCTTGTTTTTTGCCCTTTCACTACTCTGCTAATCCACACCTGTCATTTTGGGGTCCCAACTGGGCTTCTCCAAAAATGCCTGTTTAAAAATTTCCCTGCACACCCTTTCCCTTTCCAGTGATTTTTTCCCTTTTGTTTCATGGTATGTTTGGGGAGGAGAATAGTCTGAAGAAACTAATTTGTTACCATATGGATGGGTCAGATGCTATTTTTTTTTTTTTTAAAGATATTTATTTATTTATTTATTAGAGAGCGAGAGTGAGAGAAACAGCATGAGAGGGGAAAGGGTCCGAGGGAGAAGCAGACTCCCTGCTGAGCTGGGAGCCCAATGTGGGACTCGATCCCAGGACTCCGGGATCATGACCTGAGCCGAAGGCAGTCGCTTAACCAACTGAGCCACCCAGGCGCCCCAGATGCTATTTTTTAAATTTAAAAACTTACATTACATTTAAGTTATTTCCTTTTTAAAAATAGATTAGTTACCCAAATGAGTTTCTTGTTGGAAGAATTGCTGGTTAACATGACCAAGAGAGAGAGCAAGCAAAAGACTTTAGTGAAAGGGTTTTTAAGAATACAACAATTGCCAGTGAATTAAAAACATACCAAGATTATTTATTAATTTAGTAATTTCTAAACTCCCTATTTTTCAACATAATGGTGCTGTTGAGTTTGGTTTTGTTCTGCGTGGGTAGGCATGCCATAAAAATCAGTTCTTAGTTTTAAAGTTACGTGGTGCTGAATTTTTAGTTTGTATGTGGATAATAATTACATCTGTTTCTGAGTTTGTATAGATATATGTGTAAGCATATCATGTAAGCAAAAGATTCTTACATGTTTATTATCTTTGTATATTTAAAATTGACCTGAAATAGGCCATTCAAGCATCCGTTGGGGAACTAGATGACTCTACATTTCTTTTGACCTTGGAAGTCTGAGTCTGTTATTTAATCCTATTGAAATTCAAGGGATTGAACTTTGAAGGATAAATATAGAATGTGTAGTAGTTTAGTCAGAGATAGGGAAGCTGATTAATTGAGGCCTAGTTTTGACAAGCTTGTTCTGTAGGAGGGAATACAGAAAAATGAACAAGAGATTGGGATTAGAGATTAGGCTGGGTAATTTATTGCAAGGGGAAATATCAGTAAGAATAAATAAATTAGACTGGTGAAGTCTCTTAAAGCTTTTTTATCAATGGCTTGAAATGGGCATAGTAAATACTGGAGGACATTGGTGAATTTTATTTTATTTTTAATTTATTTTTAATTTTTTAGAAAGCTTTTCTACCTTTTATTTTTTAAATTTATTTTTATTTTTTAAAGATTTTTATTTATTTGTGAGAGAGAGTGTGAGCACAAGCAGGGAGAGCTGCAGGCAGAGGGAGAAGCAGGCTCCCTGCTGAGCAAGGAGCTGGATGTGGGACTCAATCCTAGGACCCTGAGATCATGACCTGAGCTGAAGGCAGATGCTTAACCGACTGAGCCACCCAGGTGTCCCTATTTTTTATTTTTTTTAAAGATTTTATTTATTTATTTGTCAGAAAGAGAGCACAAGCAGGGGGAGCGGCAGGCAAAGGGAGAAGCAGGCTCCCTGCTGAGCAAGGAGCCTGATGTGGGACTGGATCTCAGGACCCTGGGACCTGAGTCAAAGTTAGATGCTTAACCAACTGAGCCACGCTCCATGGTGAATTTTAAGGATGGACTGTAAAGTTTATTAAATTTATTAAATTTCTTCTTCTTCTTCTTTTTTAATTTTATTAAATCTCTTGGAGAGGATGCCCATGAGGAGAGAACCAAAAATGTGAAAAGGAGTAGAGTTTAGGATTTTATGAAGTGTTAATTTTTTTCCCCCACTCAAAAAGATAACTTATTGCAAGGTCATTTTGGAAAATTCAAAATACAGAAAGTCATAGATTTTTCCACCATGATAGCCACTGATTCCCAGCAAAAATCAAGACTAAAAATGGATTTACAGGAAGACACACACCTGGCTTAGCTTAAGGAAGAATTTATGAATTATTGGAAATGCTTGAGGCCACAGTTAGCCTCCACCAGCTTATATGCTTGTGTGAAAGACTGGATGATGACCTACTGATGATGTTTTAGGAGGAGCTATAAGCATCTGTAGTAAATGGGCTAGATGCCCTGGGAAAGCTCCTTGTCAACCTGTGGGTTTGTCTGAGTCTTGCCTGTAGGCATTACATAAACTGAGAGTAAGGTAAAGAATGAGTAGGAGTTGCAGGATTTTATTTGACCCAGCAAGTCTGCTTTTGGGTATGTATACAAAGGAATTGAGAGTAGGGACTTGAATAGATCTTTTTACACCAATATTCCTAGCAGCAATAATCACAATAGGCAAAAGACAGAAACAACACAGATGGCCACTAATGGATGAATGGATGAAGAAAATGTGGCATATATATCAATGAACTATTATTCAGCCTTAAAAAAGAAGGAAATTCTAACATGCTGCAATATGGATGAACTTCAGAGACACTGTGCTAAGTAAAATAAACCAGACCCAAGAAGGGAAATACTGTGATTCCACCTATATGAGTCCTATTTATAGAGGCAAAAAATAGAAGAGTGGTTGCCAGGGGTTGGATGTAGGGGAGAAATAGGTGTTTAATGGGCATAGAGTTTGAGTTTTGCAAGATAAGAGTTCTAGGGCTTGGTTGTATAAACAGTGTGATGATACTTAAGTGTAAGTGAAGTGTTCACTTAGAAATTAGAAGTGGTTGAGATGGTCAATTTTATGTTTATAGTTATGTATATAGTTATTTCTGATGGTGTTCAGTTCTTGAATTGATAGCAAAATTACAAATATGGCTAAATTTTTTTGTTACTGCACATTTAAAACTAGCACCAACTTGCCTCATCTCTCTGGTAGGAAGGAAATATCAGTTAATCATAAATTAAATGATTGTACAGTGTGTGTGCACGCACTAGGAAATAAAGACATATCATCTGGCTCTGCTCAGTGCCAATTCCATTATTTTTATTATTAATTCATTTTTTTACAGAGAGTGTGTGTGAGGGCACGGCAGCAGGAGGAGGGGCATAGAGTCGGGGGGAGAGAGAATCTGAGCGTGGAGCCTGACTGGGGGCTCAATGTTCGATCCAGAGATCATGACCTGAGCGCAAATCAAGAGTTAGATGCTTGGGGCGCCTGGGTGGCTCAGATGGTTGGGTGTCTGCCTTCGGCTCAGGTCATGATCCCGGGGTTCTGGGATCGAGCCCCGCATCAGGCTCCCTGCTCGGCGGGGAGTCTGCTTCCCCCCCACCTCTCTGCCTCTCCCCCTGCTCATGCTCTCTCTCTCTTTCTGTATCTGTGTCTCAAATGAATAAAATCTTTAAAAAAAAAAAAAAAAGACGCTTAAACAACTGAGCCACCCAGGCACCTCCTGTTATTTTTGCATTAAATGTAAGAATGTGTACTTATGAAAACCTCTGCTTCCTCTTTTATATCACCAACACATACTACCTTTTGCTTACATGATAGCTCCTCTGTAAATGTTCAGTGAATGAGAAACCAGATTAACTTCTTTTCCACATTGTTTTTTTTTTGAAAAGCAACTTTATTGGTGCGCCTGGGTGGCTCCGTTGATTGAGCCACCAACTCTTTTTTTTTTTTCTTTTAAAGATTTTATTTATTTATTTGAGAGAGAGAGAATGAAAGACAGAGAGCATGAGAGGGAGGAGGGTCAGAGGGAGAAGCAGACTCCCCGCCGAGCAGGGAGTCCGATGCGGGACTCGATCCCGGGACTCCAGGATCATGACCTGAGCCAAAGGCAGTCGCTTAACCAACTGAGCCACCCAGGCGCCCTGGAGCCACCAACTCTTGCTTTCGTCTCAGGTCTTGATCTCAGGGTCATGAGATCAAGCCCTGCATCAGAGTCCATGCTCAGCATGGAGTCGCTTGAGATTTTCTCTCTCCCTCTCCCTCTGCCCCTACTCCCTCTCATGTTTTCTCTCTTTCTCTAGAATAAATAAAACCTTAAAAAGCAGAAGCAGCTTTATTGAGGTATGGTATACATACTATAAACTTCACCTATTTTAAGTGTAGAATTCAGTGATTTTTAGAAGTTTACTTCTAAAATTGTGCAGCCATCACCATAATCCAGTTTTAGAATATTTCCATCTCCCAGTAAGATCCCTAATACATGTATACAGTTAATACAGGTCCCCACTGCCAGTCCCTAGTCTACTTTCTGTCTGTAGATTGGCCATTTCTGGATATTTCATATAAATGGAATCATGTGGGTTTTGAGGTTAAGCCATATTGTAGCATTTTTCAGTACTTCATACTTTTTCATTGGTCCATATTTTTTTTTTGGTAGACTTTTCTCATACAGTGCATGCTTTTAGCTTTTTATTTGTTTGACATACTAATTTCAGACTAAGAAAAGTTGCAAAAGTGGTACAAAGAATTTTTATATAACGTCTACATAAATTCCCTAAATGTCAGCATTTTATACTTCCTTTTCTAATTTCTATTTCTTAAATGTCAGAATAAATTGTAGACTTGATGCCCCATTCAGCTTTAAACACTTCACAGTGTATTTTCTTTTTTTTTAAAAGATTTTATTTATGGGCGCCTGGGTGGCTCAATTGGTTGGGCGACTGACTTCGGCTCAGGTCATGATCCCGGGGTCCTGGGATCGAGTCCCACATCGGGCTCCTGGCTCAGCGGGGAGCCTGCTTCTCCCTCTGACCCTCTCCTCTCTCATGCTGTTTCTCTCTCGCTTGCTCTCTAATAAATAAATAAATAAAATCTTAAATAAAAAAAGATTTTATTCATTTATTTAATTGACAGAGAGAGACAGTGTGAGAGGGAACATAAGTAGGGGGAGTGGGAGAGGGAGAAGCAGGCTTCCCGCGGAGCAGGGAGCCCAATGCGGGGCTCGATCCCAGGACCCCGGGATCATGACCTGAGCCGAAGGCAGTCGCTTAACCAACTGAGCCACCCAGGCGCCCCCACAGTGTATTTTCTAAGGGAAAGTACATTCTTTTACATAACCACAATGTACCTCTCAAAATCAGAATACTAACACTGATAAAATATTACTACTATCTAATCAACAGATTTTATTTAGATTTGGTAATTCTTCCCCTGATATCCTAATTCAGGCTCACACATTGCCTTTGCATTTAGTTTCCATGTGTCTTTATAGCCTCCTTTAATGCCATGCTGTTCTTTAATCTTTGTCTTTCATGACCTTGGCGGTTTTAAAGATGGCCAGCTTTTTTGTAGTCTGTCCCTCAAATTGGGTATGTCTGATGTTTTCTCACTATTAGATTCGGGTTGTGCTAGAGTAGGCGGGAGCAGAGGGTGTGGGAAAATGATGATGGTCAGGTCATAGTAATAATTTGATTCTAAAAGCATTATGATATCATGGATGAATTTTAAGTTTGGCAAGGTGGCATGATCATAGTTGTTTTTAAAAGTTTCCCCTGGGGGCGACTGGGTGGCTCAGTGGGTTAGGTGTCTGCCTTTGCCTCAGGTCATGATCCCAGGGTCCTGGGATCCAGTTCCGCATTGGGCTCCTGGCTCAGCAGGGAGCCTGCTTCTCCCTCTCCCTCTGCCTGCCTCTTAGCCTACTTGTGCTCTCTCTGTCAAATAAATAAAGTCTTACACTTGATCTTAGCCAAAAGGCTGAGAAGCGATATAAATAAAATCTTAAAAAAAAAAGTTTCTCCTGACTTTGGAGTGGAGAATTGATGGAGGTGGAGGTGAATTGACTATCACTTGAGACAGGGAACACTGGAACAC
Source organism: Mirounga angustirostris (assembly GCF_029215605.1). Lineage (NCBI taxonomy): Eukaryota > Metazoa > Chordata > Mammalia > Carnivora > Phocidae > Mirounga > Mirounga angustirostris. The sequence continues at coordinate 20,263,477 of NW_026991718.1, read as the reverse complement.
TATGAGACTGGACTGGAGGAGCAAGTTGTTAGGGTAATGACCACAGTTACTGAATCTCTTCTCTGACTACACTTTATATATATATATTATCTGTAATCTGTGCAATCAAATTACAAAATAGGTGGTATTACATCCATTTTACAGAGGAGAAAATGAAGATTAAGGGCATTTAAAGTGACTTGCCCATTGCCACTGTCAGATCTGAATTGGGATGGGTTCGTGAATATCTAAGTCTGGCTCTTTTTGCTACAAGGTGATGTCTCCTTCCTTAGTTACTATATTTAATGCTTCATCTGAGCAGTGTAATTACAAACCTTAGGTCTTTCAGCCCTCGTCACTGCTAAGTAACCACTTTTCGTGCGAAGGGAACTAAATAAGGTCATTGGCAGTATAACTAAAGTTACTTCTGTTCTTTGAGTCTTTTTTTTTTTTTTTAAGGATTTTATTTATTTATTTGAGAGAGAGTGAGAGAGAGAGAGAGCATGAGAGGGGGGAGGGTCAGAGGGAGAAGCAGGCTCCCTGCTGAGCAGGGAGCCCGATGTGGGACTCGATCCCGGGACTCCAGGATCATGACCTGAGCCGAAGGCAGTCGCCCAACCGACTGAGCCACCCAGGCGCCAAGTTACTTCTGTTCTTGGGCTTTGTGTATGAAACATCTTACCTGTATTTCCTTACATGAGGTGGATTCAGCATAAAATTATAGCACTGCACTTGTTCGTTTCCTAACCCTCCTCCCCAACTCTGCTGTCTTGAGCATGGGTAAGAAAAATTAGAAGCTGTATTGTCTCATGATAATTATGTAATCTTTTGAGATATTCTAGCTTTAGCTGCTGCGGGTCTCAGGACTTCCCTCATACTGTACTGTATTTGACTTTGCCTTGGCATTGATCGCCTCAGTACCAGGGTGTTATTGCCCATTCAGACGGTACTTATTTCTTGGAGTTATTCAGTTATTTTTATTTCATTATATAATTCTGGAGTTATTTTCCTTGAAGATCTATTCCTGCCATCATGGGAAGTGTAGCCTATTGTACTTCTTGCCATTGCTTCATTATTCATAAAAATAAACTCTGCCAGGATTCTGAGTTTTTACATTTTCCTGAAACCAAATCTAAAATTTTGTTTTACATGGTGTAGTGTTCTGGTGATACCTGCGTGTGGCTCAGTTGGTTGAGCATCTGACTCTTGATTTCAGCTCAGGTCATGATCTAAGGGTTGTGAGATCGAGCCCTTGAGTTCTGCTTGAGATTCTCTCTCTCTCCCTCTGCCCCTCTCCTGCTTTTGTGCTCTCTCTCTCTCAAATAAAAAAAATAAATCTTTGGGGCGCCTGGGTGGCTCAATCGTAGGGCGTCTGCTTTCGGCTCAGGTCATGATCCCAGGGTCCTGGGATCGAGCCCCATATCCGGCTCTCTGCTCAGTGGGAAGCCTGCTTCTCCCTCTCCCACTCCCCCTGCTTGTGTTCCCTCTCTCACTGTCCCTCTCTCTGTCAAATAAATAAATAAAAATCTTCAAAAAAAAAAATAAAAAACCCAACAACAGTATAGTGTTCTGCATATCTCGTGGGTTATTCCAAACTTATTTCCTTTAAAGGAAAATTATACCCAGATTTGCAAGGAAAGTATTACGATGGTATTTGTATGATTTTTACCACATCTTTTCACCAGATGTGTGTACCATTTATTTTCATTTCTTGGGTTTTACTTTAAGGAGGTTTTTTTGGTTTGAGTTGGGTTGTTTTGGTTTGGTTTTGGTTTGTTTTTGTTTTTTGGGGTTCTAGGTACTAGATCCTAGATCGCATTATTTGTTTCTTTCTCTTGAGTTAAAATACTTTATTAATTTTAAAAAATTTTTAAAGATTTTCTTCCCTTTTTTAAAAGATTTTATTTATTTATTTATTTTACACAGAGACACAGAGAGACAGAGAACACAAGCAGGGGAAGAGGCAGAAGGAGAGGGAGGGGCGCCTGGGTGGCTCAGTTGGTTAAGTGACTGCCTTCGGCTCAGGTCATGATCCTGGAGTCCCGGGATCGAGTCCCGCATCGGGCTCCCTGCTCTGCGGGGAGTCTGCTTCTCCCTCTGACCCTCCCCCCTCTCATGTGCTCTCTCTCATTCTCTCTCTGACAAATAAACAAATAAATAAATTCTTGGGTGCCTGGGTGGCTCAGTTGGTTAAGCGACTGCCTTCGGCTCAGGTCATGATCCTGGAGTCCCGGGATCGAGTCCCGCATCGGGCTCCCTGCTCGGCAGGGAGCCTGCTTCTCCCTCTGACCCTCCCCCCTCTCATGTGCTCTCTGTCTCAAATAAACAAACAAACAAACAAAATCTTAAAAAAAAAGGAGAGGGAGAAGCAGGCTCCCCGCTGAGCAAGGAGCCCAATGTGGGACTTGATCCCAGGACCCTGGGACCATGATCTGAGCCAAAGGCAGACACTTAACCGAGTGAGCCACCCAGGCAACTCAAAGATTTTCTTTTTTTAAAGTATCTCTACATCCAAGATGGGACTCAAACTCACAACCCGGAGATCAAGAGTCGCAGACTCTACTGACTGAGCCAGCCAGGCCACCCCTAAAGTACTTTACATATACAGAATTGCAGTCTCTAGTCCATAATTCTAAAATCCAAAATGCTTGAAAGAATTTTTTTCATACATTTGATACCAAAACTCATTTGACTTCTCTTAAACTGACATAAAACTATATATATTATTAGTTTATCCCATTTAGTGTAAATGTTTATGTTTCAGTGTATTTGGTTATGGGATGCTGTCCCTAATCCTCCTGATGGTGTTACGTAATAGATGGCATATCATGTTACTTTTCTAAAATTCAAAAGATTTTTATGCCTAAAACATTTGGTCATAAGTGTTGTGGTTCAGGGATTGTGGACCTATGTCTCTATTTTTAGCACTGATTATGGTGTGCTATGGCTTTGTTCCTTTGTCTGTCCTCCCTTTTCTGAGCTAAGAAAGGTTTCCTCCTTGGGCCTACCCACAGATCCTAGTTTACTGGCCTAAACAGAGTGGCTACTTAATACTGGAATTGAATACCATTAGATGGGGCAGACTTTTACCAGATGCATTATTGAACTACAGATAACATGTTTTTTCACTTGATCTTACTTTCTTTCTAAGCAGTCTTTTTCGTGTTATGCTTCTGTTTTGTTTCTTCTTACTTTTTTGTGTTATGCTTACTATTTACTAATGATACGGTTTTTTTATTTAACAACCTTATATATGTTAGTTTTTTCATTTATAAAAATGGCATAACAATTTTGCCTGCCTCAAAGGATTGTTGTGAGGGCTAAACAGAATGCTTCTTAGAATTTAGCACTTGTTAATGTAGTTGTTATTGATTCATGCATGTCCTGTTGGTTACTTTACTAACATATGGTCAACCATTCCCATATTGGACTTTGAAGTCATTTTCAGTGCTTTGACATTTTTAACAATGCTGGATATGATCCTTCCGTATATGGCCGTAAGTCCTTGTGGCCTTATTTTTGTAGGATAGATAGAAGTGGGATTGTTGGATCACTGGGCCCTAATATTTTTCATTTCTTTTTTTTTTAAAGGTTTTTTTTTTTTTTTTTAAAGATTTTATTTATTTATTTGACAGAGAGAGAGACAGCGAGAGCAGGAGCACAAGCAGGGGGAGTGGGGGAGGGAGAAGCAGGCTTCCTGCCGAGCAGGGAGCCTGATGTGGGACTGGATCCCAGGACCCCGGGACCACGACCTGAGCGGAAGGCAGATGCTTAACGACTGAGCCACCCAGGCGCCCAATAGTTTTCATTTCAATGGATACTTCCATGTTACTTCCCTAAGGCAAAATTGAGATGTGGTGGGGAAGGTAGCAGTTTCTGGTTCTGCCAGCAGTCTATGAGGAGTGCTCATTTGCCCATAACTGTACTAACAGTGGATTTTATCAATTCATTTGCTTTTTTGTTTTTTATTTAATTATTTATCTTTAAAGATTATTTAGAGAGAGCACACATGCACACTCACAAGTGGTCAGGGAAGGGAGGAGGGGGACAAGCAGACTTTCTGCTGAGCAGGGAGTTTGATGTGGGGCTCCATCCCAGGACCCCAAGATCATGACCTGAGCTCAAGTTGGATGCTTAACTGACTGAGCCACCCAGGTGCCCCTGTTTTTTATTTTAAAGTAATTACAGACTCACAGGAAATGGGAAAAATAGTCTCATGCATATGTCACTCAGCTTCCTCCGGTGGTAACATATAACTAGTACAATATCAAAATCAGGCAATTGATGTTAGCACAGTACTGTTAACTAAGACTTGGATTCATTTGATTTCTTCCAGTCTGATCAATGGTATCCTGATTTTTTTTTTTTTATTTGCTCACTAGTAAGTTTGGGCTTCTCCATGTGTTCCAGTGACCATTTATATTGCATGTTTTACGATCATTTATTCATATCCTTTATCCATTTTCTTAAGTTGGTTGTTTGTGTTTTCCTAAAAGTAGCTCTCAGGACTATTCATTGTTTTGTCTGCCATTTTGTTTTGCAGTTATTTACTTCAGCTTCATATACTTTCTATAGTTTGGTTGATCTTGTTTTTTTTTTCTTTTCCTACATAGAGCTTTTTATTTATTTTTAAAGATTTTATTTATTTGACAGAGAGCGAGAGAGGGAACACAAGCAGGGGGAGAGGGAGGGGGAGAAGCAGGCTTCCCGAGGAGCAGGGAGCCTGACGTGGGGCTCTATCCCAGGACCCTGGGATCATGACCTGATCCAAAGGCAGACACGTAACGATTGAGCCACCCAGGCACCCCTAGAGCTTTTTGTTTTTATTTAGTCAATTTGTTTCTCTTTTGTGGTTATTAGGTTTTCTCTCTTATTTAGAAAGGTTTATCCATCTGGAAGGTTGTATACTATTTTCCTTTTTTTTTTTTTTTAAGATTTTATTTATTTGAGAAAGAGAGAGCAGAAACAGGGCGGGAGAGGGAGGGGGAGAAATAGACTCCCTGCTGAGCAGGTAGCCCAAGGCGGCTTGATCCCACCACTCTGAGATCGCGACCCGGTAGGAAGGCAGACGCTTAACCAAGTGAGCCACCCAGGCGCCCCCCTATTTTCCTTTTAATACCTTTTACTTTTTGGTCTTTAATCCAGTTGGAATGTGTTTTGGATATACTGTGAGAATTATTTTCCCCAAATGTATAACATGCTGTTCCAGCACTACTTAACATAAACTTTTATTTCCGACTCTTTTGGTTGCTTATGACTTAAAACCTCAGTGATTACAAAGGTAGGGATGACTCAAGGCAACGCTTGATACAGTGGCAAAAGTCATATTGCTAAAATTATTGCTGTTTTCCTTACCCCCCGCAGTTCAGTGCTTTTTTTGGGTGTTGTATTTTTCCCTATAATCCTTACCTAACACTTCCTTTGTCTGTCCTGTGTGTTGTTAACCCCAATCCCAGATATTTTCCTCATGGTCACATGATTGAAAGTTTTAGGCATTACTTCCTCTTACTGCTCAGGGGAAGAGAAAGAGTTTCTTTCTGAAGCTTCTCAGCAGAACAAGTTTCTTTTCTTAAATGCCCAAGTAAATAGCTCCTTAGATTGTTGCCCCAGATTGAGTCCTTTGTCTGTTCCTGAATCTGTCGCTGTGGGAGTGGGGAAGAATGGGGTGCACACAGAAATGCTGATTGGCTTTTTCAACCAGGAATTAAGGGTTAACAGTTTGGATTTACACTTGTGATTAATTCTGTCTCAGCCACCTTTATGAGGGTGGGAAAGGGATAATGTTTTATGGGAAATTTTAGGTATTGTCTCCAGAAGAGGGCTCGGGTAGATGCCAGGTAGTCAAACCACAGGTGACCAGATCATGACCCTGTCTCCTTCCTACTATACAGATAATACAGAAAGGTACAGAACTGTAGAAAGGTACAGAGATTGCAGCTTTTACATTTATTATGATCTGTTTCTGTATTCTGTTTTGTTCTAGCAACAGTCTAGAGTGTTCATTTGCCTATTTATCCTGTCCTAGAAACATACTGCTTCAATAATAATAGCTTAGAGTACATTTTAATATCTTCTTAAGAAGTCTCCATCATTTTTTCCCCAGAAATTTCTTATATATTTATTTGATATAAACTTTGGGATTCTGACTAGAATTGCATTATGTATATTTTTAAGATGGAAATTCCAAATTATATAAAAATATGAGAAGCAGCCTGGAGGCTCTCAGTACTTTCTTAACAAAAAAAAAAAATTTTTTTTTAAATTTTCTTGGTTGCTCTCCTTCTTCTTTACAGTTTTTGACCCTCAACACTTTCACAAGTACCAGAAGACAATGGACCCATGGTCCTCCTATCCCCCACAGAGATCTCCTATTTTTAAGTATACCCAAGATACCTAGCAGCCTCTTCTAGTAGGCTATTTGGGTTATTGAGTGGTACCAGCAGAGAACTGAGAGGGAGAACAGCTGGAAATGTGCAAATAAGCTGCCTTACCCCTCAGGTATTAGGAGAGATTTTTTTAAATTAAGGATGCCACACATCTTCCGTTGTATTGCTATTTGTTATGTTAGATAGGTACAAAAAGATAGGAAAATGAAATGTGATAACAGAAAGGAAAATAATATATATTTTTTACAGATTATTTATTATATGCCTAAAACTCTAGAAATACAGTAAATGTGTATTGAAATTAGTAAACATTTAACCAAGGTGCTACATAGACGATAAATATTCCAAAACCTACTTTATACCTCTTTAAGTGGTACCATGATAGGTCTAAGTACAAGAGACCATTGCATTATACGTATGTGTGTATGTGTGTGTGTGTGTGTGTGTATATATATATATATATATATATGTATGTATGTATATATACATGGCATCACTATGTTGTATACTTGACACTAATGTAATGTTATATGTCAGTTAAATCAATAAAAAATACTAAAAAAGAAATACAAGAGACCATAGAAATGTATATATTTCACACCTCAGATTCAGTCTGTTGCAGCAGTGTGCAAGATTTATATATGTATATAACACATATAACATATATATGTGTTATATATATATAATATATATATATATATATTTTTTAAGGAGACTAGTATTTTTATTTGAATCTGTAGGTATGTTCTTTCCGCCCTCTGTTTTACTTCTGGGCCTGTAAAGCTTGTGTTAAGTGAAGGAGAATGTTTTTGTTTGTTTTAAATTTCAGCTTTAGTGAGGTATAATTGACAAAATTGTAAGTGAAATACAGTATTTACAAAATAGATTTGTAAGACTTCTGTGAGGTCTGTGAGGCCATGTTTTCTTACATGCTAAATACTGGATCAGGATTAAGAAAATGAAAGAATTATTTTTCCTTTAGCTATATGAGGATGAATTTTACATCTGTTTCCTCCATGGAAGCCTCTCTGTAGATTGATAGACTTTTTATAGTTTATAAAATGTGTTTATGTCAAAGGATGTTGCTCAGTTAATTTTATCTGAAGTCAGTGTTACGTAGGATACTCAGACACAAAAACTAATCATTGTGTTCCTCTTGTTCTTTTTTTTTTTTTTTTTGCAGTGGGACTTCCCCTCTTGCATGCCTGAATGCAATGCTGCATACAAACTCCCGAGGTGAAGAGGGCATCTTCTATAAGGTTCCAGGTAGAATGGGAGTATATACTTTGAAGGTAAATATTTTTGTTAGGGCATCATTTATAAGGTAAATACATGAAGTGACGATATCTAAATGATATTTGTGTCATAGAGATAGAACTCTGTTCTTGAACAGCTTATTTTCAGGAAGAGGTAATATGTTCAATTCTGTATCCTGTAAATTTTTAATACTAATCTGTGGCCATCTGTAGGTAGACCAGAGAACTATTTTTTATTCTTTATGATAATGCTGTCTTGAAAGGATAAACTGAAAATGACTTCCAGTGACTTTTTAAAGAACCTCAGAACATTTGAGTAATGAGTGTTACCTTGGAGCATATGACTTTGTTATTTAATTCTCCATTACAGTTCAGAGCTGTGGTTCTTTTTTTTGTAATGGAGAACGCCCAAGTTCAGAAGATTGCATTTTCTTGTTTTGTGTTTGCCAGATAGTATAAGAACTGGAATATGGACCCAGATCTGACTGAATTCCTGGGCTCATGTTCTTTTTACCGTAACAGTCTTGCTGATTTCTATTTCTGGCACTGAGAAGACACCTTGACTTATCAGTGTCCCTTCAGTCACAAACAGGAAAACCAACTCGAATGAGCTTGAGTAAAACAGAGAGTTTATTAGTTCATATAACTGTAAATTCTAAGAAAACTCAGCCCGGATCCAGGAGCTCAAATGATGTCATCAGGGATTGATCTCTCTGCTTTCTTTTGGCTTTCTCAGGCAGTCTCTCTCCTATCATACATGACTTCACTGTCAACGCCCACTTGGCAGGCTGTAAGTCTGAAGAGAAAAGAGCTTTAGGAACTGAACTGGGAGCTCTTCAATTAGTTCTGATTTGGCTTAATTGGTGTGGCTTGGCCCATGTGTCTATACCTGAATAATCGCTGTTGCCAAATGCATTGAGTCTTCTGACTGGCTATATGTAGGCTCATGATCATTCTTGATGTGAGGTTGAGGTTAAGCCCTCTGCCAGATGAATTCAGAAAAGGGATTGTTTGCCAAAGGAAATTATCAGCAGAAGGAGAGTTAATACTTGGCATGCACTGGCTATTGTCCATGTGTACATGGGACTATGTCCCCTCTTTTTAGCTTTGAGCTGTAGTCATCACTATGCTCAGTGGTTGTGTGTAGTCCACTAACATTAGAAAGTTCTAATTTGGGGCGCCTGGGTGGCTCAGATGGTTAAGCGTCTGCCTTCGGCTCAGGTCATGATCCCAGCGTCCTGGGATTGAGTCCCGCATCGGGCTCCCTGCTCCTTGGGAGCCTGCTTCTCCCTCTGCCTCTCTCTCTCTCTCTGTCTCTCATGAATAAATAAATAAAATCTTAAAAAAAAAAATAGAGTTCTAATTTGGGGCACCTGGGTGGCTCAGGTCATGATCCCAGGGCCCTGGGATCCAGCCTTGCATCAGGCTCCTTGCTCCGCAGGAAACCTGCTTCTTCCTCTCCCACTCCCCCTGCTTGTGTTCCCTCTCTTGCTGTGTCTCTCTCTGTCAAATAAATAAATAAAATCTTAAAAAAAAAGTTCTAATTTACCTGTAGTACCTCCTTCTTATATACTTCATTAAACTTCCTATGATACAGGGCTCTACTCCCACGGGGAGCTTTTTGCATTGCTTTTAAGTTTTAGCTGTTCTAGACTTTCCATATCGTTAATAACCTCAATTAAATGCCTATCCTATGCTGGACACTGTAGAGACTATAAAGAAGAATAAACTGTGGTCCCTGATCTCTTGATGCGCACACAGTTATTGAAGTAATTGTATCCTAACAAAACATACTGTGATATAAAGTACTGTACTATAAGGCATCGTCATAGTGTAGAGAAATAAAGATTAATTTTGAATAAGAGGATCTAGAAAACTTTTGTTTTTGTTTTAACTTGTAAGATTTGAATTGAACTTTGGCTGGTAAGTAATGGGGGGAAGGACCTTCCAGGATAAGGAACTAGCTTAAGCAAAGGCACAGATGGAGAGATTCAGAATGGATTTGAAACTAGAGTAGATTGAAGTGGTTACCGTCATCTGTGTGGGCTTGAGGTAAGGAGTTGGGGGCGGGGTAAACATTAGGTGAAGATCAAATTTTGGAGGCTTTTTGAAAACCTGAATTAGCAGTTTCGAGAGAGAAAGCACTGAGAGATGGCAGAGGTTTTTCAGAATAGTATGATCAAATCTGTGTTAGAAAGATAATTCAAATCGGATAGATTTAAGTGATTGTTTGCAAGAGATAATTGGCCTGAACTATGAGAGTGGTTAAAGAGAGGCAAGGGACATTAGAGAAATAAAATGTATACTATGGAGTGGGTAAAAGGAGGGGTGAAATGATTCTGAGATTTGGGGCATGCACAGTTGACCAGTTGATCTTAGAAGGGTTACAAGTTTAAGCTTTAAGAATTACATTTGTACTTAAAAATACTTGTTGATCCTACAGGTCAGGAGGTCTGGCTGGCAACTAACTCTGTAAAAGTTGTTCCACATTTGAAGGAAAGGATAGAAAAATATGGGATGTGTATTTTAAGAAAGTATATAACATAGGAAATGTCTTAGAGAGAAATGGAACGAGGATATAAACATAGGAAATGTCTTAGAGAGAAATGGCACGAGGATATAAACCTAAGTGGGAAGTAATAGTTCCTTACTAGGGGAGAGGTTATTATCTTGGCTGTAATGTGAGTGTCAGTTGTAGGAAGGAGGGTCACATGTTAGAATTATTTTTTATCTGATTATAAAATGTGGGAAAATAAAAAAATATATTGAGGAAAAAAGAATTAGCCATAGTTTCATAACTTAGAAATTCACTAATATGTTTGCTTATATGTGTATATTTTTATATACTACATGCATACGTAGTAGCTAATATTTATTGAGCTCTTATTATATGCCAGGCACTATTCTAAGCATTTTACATTTAACTCATTTAATTTCAGAATGATCTTTTAAGGTAGGTACTGTTATCTCCATGTTACAGACAGGGAAACTGAGGCATAAGGGGTGAAGACTTTGATCAGACTGCATAATTAGGAGAAGATAAAGCCAGAGTTCAACTCCAGAAAGTCTTAGTTTTCTAGTTCTTGATCTTGCACCTATCCTACTATATCTCCTACATACTGTGCTGACAGAGGTATCTTTTCTGATTAGCATTCTCATTATTCAGTGGAAACCAAAGATTCCTGTGAGTTTTTAAAAAAAAGTATTCCTTGGGCGCCTGGGTGGCTCAGTCGTTAGGCATCTGCCTTCAGCTCGGGTCATGGTCCCAGGGTCCTGGGATTGAGCCCCACATCAGGCTCCCCTCTCGGCAGGAAGCCTGCTTCTCTCTCTCCCACTCCCCCTGCTTGTGTTCCCTCTCTCGCTGTCTCTCTCCGTCAAATAAATAAATAAAATCTTTAAAAAAAAAAAAAAAAGTTTACGGGGCGCCTGGGTGGCTCAGTCGTTAAGTGTCTGCCTTCGGCTCCGGTCATGATCCCAGGGTCCTGGGATCGAGCCCCGCATCGGGCTCCCTGCTCGGCGGGAAGCCTGCTTCTCCCACTCCCCCTGCTTGTGTCCCCTCTCTCGCTGTGTCTCTCTCTGTTGAATAAATGAATAAAATCTTTAAAAAAAAGAAATTATTCCTTTTGGGGCGCCTGGCTGGCTCAGTCAGTAGAGCCTGCGACTCTTGATCTTGGGGTTGTAAGTGTGAGCCCCACATGAAGAGTTTACTTAAAAATAGAAAAAAAATTTTAGATTATTCCTTTTGTATTTGACTCTTGCTAGTTATTAACCATTATTTAGGAATCAATTAGATTCAAATAATGCACAATTTCTTCTTATCCAGAGTCAGCTCAACTCACAATGCTTAATGGTACATACACACAAATATATATCCTTGGATGATGAGTATATCTACCTTTTACAAAATTGTTATTGTATAGTTTTTTTGTTCTGAACATCTCATTTACTTGGACTTAACATATACCCAGTTGTTTTGAATTTAAGAAATTAGATTTCTCTGTTGTGCTTTCATATGATTGTCATGTATAATTTTTATCTTTGGATGTAGATGGAAACGTTAGCTAATTTGACCCAAAGAAGAGAGATGACAGGAATTCAGAAAATATTGCTGGTTCTGCTACTGAATCCTATAATACTAAAAATTAATCAGCACAGTTAAGTTGCAACAATGCATATCAGAAATTTAATTCCTATTTGCTGAAATGGTAGTGATTGATCCTAATTGGATGCCTGTATTTTCAGAAAGATGTGCCGGATGGGGTGAAAGAGCTATCAGAAGGTTCGGAAGAAAGCAGTGATGGTCAGTCAGACTCCCAGAGTTCCGAGAACAGCGGAAGCAGCAGTGATGGTGGCAGCAACAAGGAGGGGAAAAAGAGCAGGTGGAAAAGGAAAGGTAAATCCACCTGATCTCTCAATAAAGTACTGAACGCTCTAGGACAAATGCCCTTGTTTTAGTAGCTCCTCTCTTTTCAGACCCAGGACAGTCCGTCTCTTCCTGTTCCTTTATGATTGGTACTGTCCAGTTGACTTTCTTGTGATGATGGGAATGTTCTGTGTCTGTGCTGTCCAACACCACACAACCCAACAACAGTATGTCTGTTGAGCACTTGAGCTAGGGCAGTTTGAGGAACGGAATTTTTTATTCTTTTTAAATTTTAATTTAAATAGCCACACGTGGCTAGTGGCTATCAGTTGGACAACATGGCTCTCTAGGTTTTACTTGGGTTAATATTGAGCCTTTTTGAAGGATGCTCTTGTCTGATTTGCCCCTTTAATCCTCTCTTCTAAAATTTGAGCACTTACTGCTCTAACAGCTCTCTACTTACCAGGAAAAGAATCTTTTCATTTCTACGAGCAAAGACTAAATTTAGTCTGCTGTTCTTTGCTCTCCCCTGCTTGGTGTCTGCTTTGTAGCTTACCCAAAAAACATTTTTTAGGGAATGATGTCTGTTGCTGCAGCATCGCTGGGATGGATTTTCCACTTAAGAATACATTTTAGGGGCGCCTGGGTGGCTCAGTTGGTTAAGCGACTGCCTTCAGCTCAGGTCATGATCCTGGAGTCCCGGGATCGAGTCCCGCATCGGGCTCCCTGCTCAGCAGGGGGTCTGCTTCTCCCTCTGACCCTCTTCCCTCTCGTGCTCTCTGTCTCTCATTCTCTCTCTCGCAAATAAATAAAATCTTAAAAAAAAAAAAATACATTTTATTACCTATTCTTGCTAATTATATGTAGCTTCTTGTCAGAGTCTTCTTGTTTTTACCTCAATATTTATAAACTTAGCTGTATATAGCAGGGCAGATTTAAGCCAACTCATGATGGTTCCTTTACAAGGACTGATATAGTGATACTCAAGAACAAAATGACATCCAAGAATTTCCCTAGCTTGGATATCCTCTTCGGTTTGTGTTACAGGTGAGCTGTCTTTGGATCTAGAAGCTAGAGTTATGTTTGTGGGAATACTTGATGCGTTAATTTTAAGTGCCTTTGGAACTGCATCAGAAAAACAGTTTGATTCATTACCATCCCTGCATTCATGTGCGTGCTACTCCTGGAGAGAACTCAGATAATTGGTGGCATCATTTGTGTTCTCTGGTAAAGCTACCACACATACAATTTGGGCAAATTTTGTAATCAGACGATTTTAGCCTTAAGATCACTATCACTTGGAGAGTAACCCAGACCTCAGATGTTAGGAACAAATGGAATAAAGTCAAGGTAAAGCTAGCTCCTGTAACCAGTGTTCTTGAGATAGATTTTAAGTCAGTAGTGAAAGGAGGTGTGGTCCAGGCCAGGGCCTTAAACTCCTCAGAGTCTACTAAGGATCTTTTCTTTTTTTTTTTTTTTTTTTTTAAGATTTATTTATTTATTTAACAGAGACACAGCGAGAGAGGGAACACAAGCAGGGGGAGTGGGAGAGGGAGAAGCAGGCCTCCCGTGGACCAGGGAGCCTGACGCAGGGCCGGATCCCAGGACCCCGGCATCATGACCTGAGCCGAAGGCAGACGCTTAACGACTGAGCCACCCAGGTGCCCCAAGATTCACAGTTTCTGGATATGTCTAAAGACAGGAAAATCAGTAACTAAGTAGGCCAGACTAGTGAATTTGGGAACAGAATCGTGGTCTCAGAGGTCATTCTTTCCACTTTTCAATAGCCATATATGAACAGTAGCTGTTTTGAGTAGTGGCTGTTACATGTTTGTTAAAGGTGATCTCTAAGAAGTTCAGGTGTATGGCGATACAGGAAGATCTAAGAAATAACAACAGAATCCCAGTGTCAATAGGTTAATAGATTTAAATAGCATAACCTTGCACTATATTTAGCATTATAATAGAAGATATTTAAAAGCAAAGTAATAGCAAATTCAGAATTGTGGTCCAGATAAACTGTTATTGAACTGCCTTTGTATTCATTCCTCTTCTAGAAATTATCACATTATTGAATATTTATCGTCAGTTTACATTATGAGGAGATGTTCTGTAAAGATCTTTTCTGATTATAGGTAGTCTCTTAAACTGAGAGTAGGGGGTGCCTGGGTGGCTCAGTCGTTGAGCGTCTGCCTTCAGCTCAGTTCATGATCCCAGGGTCCTGGGATCGAGCCCCGCATTGGGCTCCCTTCTCTGCAGGAAGCCCGCTTCTCCCTCTCCCATTCCCCCTGCTTGTGTTCCCTCTCTCTCGCTGTGTCGCTCTCTGTCAAATAAATAAAATCTTTAAAAAACAAAAAAAACACAAAAAATTGAGAGTAGAATGGGCTATATATGGTGTTTGGAAGGTGAAGGTAAGAGGTGAACGTGATGTCATATGGATTTCATGTTTACTCTTTGCTGAGCGACCAACAATGAGGAATGATTTAGTTTCTCATAGGATGTGCTTCTCTCGTTCATGGGTCATACATATGGCATGTGGCATAGGTATGTAAATTTTTAGGTACATATTATATAATCTCTGAAAGTTTTTGTACTCCAGTGCAGATTAACATGGAGTTAGCAGTAATAGGAGCAGCGTGCAAAAGAGCATTTCTTAATCAGTTACAGTTATTAATAAAGGTAAAGCAAAGTAATTGTGCCTATTCCTTTGTCTTATTTAGGGTTTTTACTCTTAATCTGACATCACTTTCTTTCAAATGCATTGTTAAGACAGGAAGAACATTGAGATAGTAGCAAAACCCACTTCCTTTTATGTACAAAAATAAAGAGCTCTGACAGCAAAACTGATACTTCTGGTTGCAAATCGATAGAAACTCTCTTGATAATAGATATACCTTTTAAGCAAATAGGAACAGAGAACAGAACTTTGAAATTCAGTCCAATATTAAAACTAGTTTATTGATTTCCATGTAAAGTGGAAGAACTTAGAAGTTCATAGTTTGGGTTCCTAATTATCAGACAGGAAACAATGTTCAGAGGAGAGCTTTATGGAATTCCAAGCCAAGGTAAGGTGGAATAAATCCAGAAAAAAAGATTAAAATCAACTTTTTCTGTTGCTTTTTTTGCAGAATCATAGCTAAGCAAAGTCTCTGCCTTTTCCCCAAAATAAAATATAAATATTGCTTTATGAAACAACAATAGAAGTATTTTTATCTTCTGGTAGAGAAAGTTTATTAAATTTTGGCCTGCTTTTAAAGTGTCTTAAGAAAAAAGTTAATTCCGTAAAATACACCTTTTTACTTACAAGGAATTACTAATTCTTCCTAGGGGCATAAACTAATGTTAATTTAATTGCTTGTTCAAAACTACTTTAAATCAGGAATTTGATTAATACTATGTTTGGAGTTATTTCAAATACCAAAGACCTGCCTGCCCTCTAATATCATTTCTGTATGTAAGTTTACTGAATGGGGATGATTATGTATATAATGTCTCCTTTAAAAAGTATACTCCGGGGAAAAACTCCTTTGGGCAAAGTTAAGTTATGTGGAGAGCAATCTTTGAGAGAGATCTTCTCTTTTTCTGTGGTGTGGTTGGCGGCTGAGTCAGAGGTTTTATTAGCTCTGTCATGTATTAAACGTGGCTCCACTATTAGGACTTGGATAGGTAGGGTACCCAGAAGCAAGGAAAGGTGCTCAGGTGTGGCCTCTCCATCTTTGATTAGGGGATTGTTTGAATATTAATCAGTAGCCACAGCCTGCCAAGTTTGAGGTAGACTGCACTTGGTGTGGGAAGTTAACAGTCTATTAACTTCTGGAAATAAAATTCCTCAAAAGACAGACTCTGGTGAAAATAAAAACTCTCCCTTAAAAGAGGGATTGCTAGGGTGCCTGGGTGGCTCAGTCGTTAAGCGTCTGCCTTCAGCTCAGGTCATGATCCCAGGGTCCTGGGATCGAGTCCCACATCGGGCTCCCTGCTCAGTGGGAAGCCTGCTTCTCCCTCTCCCACTCCCCCGGCTTGTGTTCCTGCTCTCGCTATCTCTCTCTCTCTGTCAAATAAATAAATAAATAAATCTTTAAAAAAAAAAAAAAAGAGAGAGGGATTGCTGTTTAGGAAGATTAAAACAATTTTGGATACTTCAGTTGTTAATCAGTCTTTCAGTTATTAATCCTTCAACTGTAGAAGGCTAAACTTCAGTTTTGATGTTATTGCTTCATTATTTCTGATAGTATTTCTTTTTTTTTTTTTTAAAGATTTTATTTATTTATTTATTTGAGACAGAGAGAATGAGAGAGAGAGCACATGAGAGGGGGGAGGGTCAGAGGGAGAAGCAGACTCCCCGCAGAGCAGGGAGCCCGATGCGGGACTCGATCCCGGGACTCCAGGATCATGACCTGAGCCGAAGGCAGTCACTTAACCAACTGAGCCACCCAGGCGCCCTGATAGTATTTCTAATACTTGAGAGGGGCCCATTGAATATCTTCAGGAAGAAATAAAATAGGGATTATTCAGTAAAGTCTTTAATTCAAAGGCATCTAATGTGGATAGTCTATATCCTTTTGACCTTGTTCAATATAATATCCATTGAAATGGAAAATTTTCCATTCTGTAATATATCTGAAAAGTAGTACCTTCTGAATGTATACTCAGTGGGTAGTAGTAATTGTCCAGCAACCTGAGACTACTTCAGTAAACTATATAAAACTGGCTTTAAGGGCGCCTGGGTGGCTCAGTCATTGAGCATCTGCCTTCGGCTCAGGTCATGATCCCAGTGTCCTGGGATCGAGTCCCGCGTCGGGCTCCCTGCTCTGCGGGAGGCCTGCTTCTCCCTCTCCCACTCCCCCGGCTTGTGTTCCTGCTCTCGCTGTGTCTCTCTCTGTCAAATAAATAAATAAAATCTTTAAAAAAAAAAAACCCAAAAAACTGGCTTTAAGTGCCTCAAGTTCTAGGGGCACCTAGGTGCCTCACTTGGTTAAGCGTCCGGCTCTTGATCTCGGTTCAGGTCTTGATCTTGGTTTAGGTCTCACTCTTAGGGTTGTGAGTTCAAGCCTCAAGTTCGAAAATTTGTTTTAAATAATTTTCTGGAAATAATTTTAAGCTTAAAAACTCATTTCTCTACTCGGGGTGGGGGGGGCTGGTTTTTAAATCAAATAACAAGTAACTGCAGGTCTTTTGATCAGAGTTTGTTAATATTTAAAAAAATTGTTAATATTTTATTATGTCTTTGTATTTATATGAAAGCAAGCATTTTTTTTTTTCCTAATCAGATACTAAATATGTTCCTAAATAAGAGAGCTTTTAAGTGTTGAGCAGTCCACATTGGAGGACCAGTAGATCAGGATATAATCTTGAGAAGTATTATTTAGGCCATTCATTAGTTTACTTACAAAGTCAAAGATATAGGGGCGCCTGGGTGGCTCAGTCGTTGGGCATCTGCCTTTGGCTCGGGTCATGATCCCGGGGTCCTGGGATTGAGCCCCGCATCGGGCTCCCAGTTCCACAGAGAGCCTGCTTCTCCCTCTCCCACTCCCCCTGCTTGTGTTCCCTCTCTCGCTGTGTCTCTCTCTGTCAAATAAATAAATAAAGTCTTTAAAAAAAAAAAATCCAAGAAATATCTCTATTTAGAATGCTTGCCACACTCATTCTTTCTCCAGTATGTGTGTACTATGTGCCAGGTATTTGGGAAACCAATTTAAATAAGGTGGGGGCCCCATCCATATCTAGAGGTATAGAAAAAGAAGCAGACAGTTAGCAAATGACTTTAATAAGTAACAAGTGTTTATATGTGTCATGTTATGGCTGTATTAGAGAAGGAAGTTGTTAACTTGACCTGGGTTAGTAAGTATTGTGTGAGCTATAGAATATTTTAATATACTTCCTTCTGTTGGGAGTATAACCTCTAAGGAAGACAGGTTGTATCATGGAAAGAAAACATATATAAAGACAAGAAGGTAGAAAGGAGGCCATATGAAGGTAAGTTTGGGTGGAAAAGGAGATTTGTGGAAAGAAAGAAGGGGAAAGAAGTAGGGATCAGACTGTTCATCTTTAGTGCTAGTCTCCATTATTTATAGGGTATTGCTCTGCATAAAGTGATTTCTTAGGAGATTTAAGAAATGTAGTATGTATGGATCAGAGAATAGCAACCCCACTGACTGTTTCAAATTTTCATAGCCACATACCACGAGGAACCAAAAAAACACATTTTTTTAAAAGATTTTTTTGACAGAGAGAGAGAACCTAAGCAGGGGGAGCGGCAGGCAGAGGGAGAAGCAGGCTCCCCGCCGAGCAAGGAGCCCGATGCAGGGCTCGATCCCAGGACCCTGGGATCATGACCTGAGCCGAAGGCAGACGCTTAACTGACTGAGCCACCCAGGTGCCCCAGGGAACAAAATTTTTGTTTATAGACCTTTTGCTGTTGGTTTCCTCCTCTTGTCCATTTAAGATCTGAGTAAATACACTGACTTTTTTTAATTTTAATTTTAATTTATTTTTATTACTATTTTTTCAAGTTTTTATTTAAATTCCAGTTCATTAAATACACTAGCTTTGATTTGTTTTTCTACTGACTATTGTTTATTGTGGCGTCTCTCCCAGTTGGACGGGGGCCCCCAAATGTGGGGCGACAATCAGGTGGAAGCTTGTGGCTCTGGTAACACAGCCAGGCAAAGAATTCACCTGAGGCAGAACGAAGAGATCGAAGTTTACTGAATATACCACAAGGGAGCAGCGGGCAGGACAGCAAAGGGGACTATCTGCACAAGGTGGTGGTGAGGACTCTTTAAAAAGGGGGAGAGTTAGGACAGATGGGGATGTATGGAATATTCCCCGTTTTTGGTAACTGTGCCTGATTGTAAGTAGCCCATTGGTCAGTTAGGGCTTATGGATATTTTGAGGTGGGTCCCCTGATGGGCCCTTCTGTCCTCAGCACCTCGGCTCTTTTGCCTTGTTCTACATTCCATTGCTCAAGCCTGTTGCCTAAAAGTGACCTCTACATTTATGTTAGTTCAGTTTTCTAGTCACTGGTATTTGGGTTAAAAGAGTTCATTTCTGGGGCACCTGGGTGGCTCTGTCGTTTGGACATCTGCCTTCGGCTCAGGTCATGATCCCAGGGTCCTGGGATCGAGCCCCACATCGGGCTCCTTGCTCGGTAGGGAGCCTGCTTCTTCCTCTGCCCCTCCCCTGCTCACGCTCTCTCTCCCTCTTTCTCTCTATCTCCCAAATAAATAAAATCTTTAAAAAAGAAAAAAGCGTTCATTTCCATTCCACTCTTGAAGATCATTTGTTCTGGGTAGTAGATTTCCTTGATACAGGATGAGATTAATTGGTGACATTAATTGGTTTTATTTGAAGTAGTATAGAAGTGTGAGAGATGATTTTTCTCCAAGTGCCACTTTGTAAGATAGGATTATGAACAATGTCTCAGTCCTTGTGGGACTTTGTGGGCCAAAACACTGGTGTCCTAGCACTAACCAGTGGTCTATGAAACCCAGGAAACGTTGGAATGGAGGGAAGGCAAAAAATCGTAACAAAGGTTTGATTTCCCACTGCTTTGTGCTGATATGAGAACTACAGAAATATGTGTCTTGCACATGAATTTGTACACCGAAATTACCTGCAGTACACATAATGTCTACCAAGAAATAAATGTCATTTGTTTTAAATAAAGATTATAAATAGGGGCTTGATGAAGTTAAAATGCAGCCTTTAATGTTCATTTTTCAAACAATGTCCTATTCTTTTTTTTTTTTTTAAAGATTTTATTTATTTATTTGACAGAGATAGAGAGCACAAGTAGGCAGAGCAGCAGGCAGAGAGAGAGGGAGAAGCAGGCTCTCCTCTGAGCAGGGAGCCCGACCCCAGGACCCTGGGATCATGACCTGAGCCGAAGGCAGACGCCTAACCGACTGAGCCACCCAGGCGCCCCTAAACAGTGTCCTATTCTTAATATCTTTATCCTTTTTAAAATGTAGCCCTAGGAAATCTTAGTTCCTTATTTTGTAACTCTGTGGGCACTATTCCCATGCCCTTCCCACACATCCCTTACCCCGCATCCTCCCCTCCCCAGCTAGCTGATTTATTCTCAAACTTTTCATCACAAAGTACTATTCTCTTCCCTCCTCTATCCATTATGGACTGACACTTATGTAAAATACAATAAAAACGGCCCAGCAGTGTCAAATTTCTATGAAAGTATCTAAACGCTTGTTCTCACTTTTTGTATTTATCATACAGCCGACCAGTCTTTGGACTACATTCCTCCTTTAAAGGAAGAAAAACATAAAATGATTTGCCCCCCCTTTTTTGAATTGAGAGTGGAAAATAATTCTACCTTCATGAGTAAATAATGAACTGTAATGATTTTTTTTTTTTTAAGATTTTATTTATTTATTTGGTGGAGAGACACAGCAAGAGAGGGAACACAAACAAGCAGGGGGAGTGGGAGAGGGAGAAGCAGGCTTCCCGCCGAGCAGGGAGCCCGATGTGGGGCTCGATCCCAGGACCCTGAGATCATGACCTTAGCCGAAGGCAGACGCCTAACGACTGAGCCACTCAGGCGCCCCTGTAATGATTCTTTACTAGCACTGCAGAGGCATTAGGCCAGCTCTCAGTCGCTGCTCATCCTTCCTCAAAAGTAACTATTGTCCTGACTTCTGTCAATATAGTTTTGCCTGTTTAAAAATTTTTATTAAATTATATATATTGAGAAAAATGCACCTTATGCAGCTTGTTGAATTTTCACAAATGGAACAACACCGTGAACCATCATTCAGATCAAAGAACAAAACAGTGTCAACACCCCGGTGGTCCTCTCTGTGCTCCCTTCTGGTAATAACCATTGCCCCAAAGTAACCACTTTAATAATTTCTCATAGTATAGACAAGATGTGTATGGAGCAGAACCAGAAGCTGGTTTTAAACTTAAATCAAATCATGCCTTTTCTTTTTTTGGCCCAAATAATGTTTGTAAGTTTTCATCCATGTTTTTGTGTATATTCATCAGGTTCTTAAAACTGTATAGTATTCTATAACTATTCTCCTGCAGTAGCTCTACTTATCTATTCTACCATTGATGAACATTAGGTTATTTCTAGTTTTTGCCTATTCTACTGTGAATGCTTTTTTATGTCTTTTTTTTTTTTTTTAAGATTTTATTTATTTATTTGAGACAGAGAGAATGAGAGTCAGAGAGCATGAGAGGGAGGAGGGTCAGAGGGAGAAGCAGACTCCCCGCTGAGCAGGGAGCCCGATGTGGGACTCGATCCCGGGACTCCAGGATCATGACCTGAGCCGAAGGCAGTTGCTTAACCAACTGAGCCACCCAGGCGCCCTTTTTATGTCTTTTTGTACTCGTTTCTTCTGGGTACATACTTGGGAGCAGAATTAACTATAGTGTATGCTGCCAGACAGTTTTTCAGAGTGGTTCTACCAATTTATACCCCCCACCAGTAATGCGTGAG
This sequence comes from Mirounga angustirostris, assembly GCF_029215605.1. Lineage (NCBI taxonomy): Eukaryota > Metazoa > Chordata > Mammalia > Carnivora > Phocidae > Mirounga > Mirounga angustirostris. The sequence continues at coordinate 20,242,036 of NW_026991718.1, read as the reverse complement.
TTCCAGCTATTTACATGCTCACTAATTGTCAGTCTTCTAAATTTTAGACTTTGGTTAGTGTATAATAGTGTTCCATGTGGTTTTAAGTTGTATTTTCATGATGGCCAACAGAATTGGAGTCTTTTTCATTATGAATCATTTGGATATCCTCTCTTATGCAGTGCCTTTTCCAGTCTTATCCATTTTTCATGGGTCATCTTTTCCTTAGTGACTTGTAGTTTTTCATATATTCCCTTATTGAATATATATCTTGTAAGTAACTTCTCCCTCTTTATGTCCTGTCATTTTACTCTCAAAAGTGTCTTTTGATGAATACAGTCTCTCAATTTTAATATAATCCAGTACATCCTTAAGAAAATTGCCTCTCTCGCTGACATGAAAATAGTTTCTTCTGGGCCATAAAACATGCCTTAACAAATTTAAAGGGATGGAAATGAGCTAATGTCTGCTCTCAGATCACAATTAAACTAGAAATCAGTAATAGAAAGATAACCGGAGGGGCTCCTGGGTGGCTTAGTCGGTTATGTCTGTCTTCGGCTTGGGTCGTGATCCTGGGGTTCTGGGATCAAGCCCCATGTCAGGCTGACTGCTCAGCTTGATCTGCTGCCCCTCCCCCCGGTTTGTGCATGCGTACACTCTCTCAAATAAATAAAAATCTTTTAAAAAGAAAGATAACTGGAAAATTGCCAAATACATGGAGCTTAAACAACACACTTTGAATAAAACATGGGTCAAAGAAGAAATGTCAAGAGAAATTTTTAAATATTTTGAACTGAATAAAAGTGAAAACACAACATAACAAAATTTGTGGTATACAGTGAACAAAGCACTGATTTACCTTTTTTAAAAAAGGGAAAAGACCTAAATAAACAAATTAGGTTGAAGTAAATACCAAAACAAGAAAAATGTAAAACATGAGACTTTTTCGCAGTGCTTTAAGAACTTAGATGAAATGGGATGATTTTGTAGGAAAATAGAATGCATAAAAATTGAACCCAATAGAGATAGAAAATCTAAATGATAAATTTTCGTACAAATAGGGATATAGAAGAGCTTCCCTTCAATTGAACACCATACTTAAATGGCTTTTCAGGGAAATCCAACCATATGTTAAAGGATCAAACAATCCTAATGTTTTCAGGAATAGTTTAGATTATTCAGATTCTTTTTGGAAGTAAAATTTCAAAACTTTTTAGAGTACAGCGCTATCTTGTGAATACTGAGGGAAAATCTTAAAGTTAGCATATAAAATCCAACCATACATTAAAAACTATAAATCCTAAACAAATGGGGTTTTAGGTTGTAAGTATGATTCACTACTGGGAAATCCATTATTATAATAGATGATATGGAAAATCCTATTGCCATTTCTATACTTGCTGAAAAGGCCTTTATGTAAATTCAGTACTCAATAAAATTGAGAATTGATGGATACTTCTTTTACATAATAACTTAGTCAGAAAACCAGCATCTTAATGGGGAAACAAACACTAGTGGCTTGCTCTTTAGCTAGAAGTCAAGAACAAGGTGCCCAGTAACTCAGTTCTTACATCTCAACACAAGGAAGCAAGAGAAGCAGTTGGAACAGTGAGCAACAAAAAAGGGGAAAACTACTTCAATGTGCGGATGATACAGTTATGGATCTGACAAAAGAATCAGTGGAGATAAATACTGATGAAGAAGGTAAAGAATTTGGTAAAGTAGCAGGTGTAAATAAAAGTAATATTTGGCAACCAGCCATATATAGAAAAAGGGAACACATTCAAAATAACTACAACAGCAGAAACTCTGAGCATGACCTTTGTAAGCTATGTGCAAAGGTGTTAGAACTGAATTTCCGAAAAGGTGAAAATGGGTTCATTTTTCATATCATACTCTAGGATAAAGTCCAAACAAATGAGAGATATAATGTAAAACATGAAACCAAGTACTAAAGGAAAATATGCGTGAGTTCCTTTTAAAACCTGAGAATAATAAAACTTTTTAAACGGTTTCTGGAGGCATGTGATTTTATCCCCTGACTCAGCAAACCCACCTCTCAGAATCAATCCACAGATACAACGTCAACAATACAAAATAGCATAGCTTAAACTAACGCTTCTCAAACTTGAGCATGCATCGGAATTAGGTGGAGCTTATTTTGACACAGATTCCTATGCCTTACCTTCAGAGTTTCTGATTCAGTAGATCTGGGCTGGGATCTAGTAATTTGCATTTCCAAAAGATTTTTTGTTTTATTTTAATTTTTTAAAGATTTTATTTATTTATTTGAGAGAGAGCGAGCATGGGGCAGCGGCAGAGGGAGAGAGAAGCAGGCTCCCTGCTGAGCAAGGAGCCTGATGTGGGGCTTCATCCCAGGACCCTGGGATTATGACCTGAGTCGAAGGCAGACTCTTTTTTTTTTTTTAAAGATTTTATTTATTTATTTTTTAGAGAGCGAGCGAGAGAGAAACAGCATGAGAGGGGAGAGGGAGAAGCAGGCTCCCCGCTGAGCCGGGAGCCCGATGTGGCACTCGATCCCAGGACTCTGGGATCACGACCTGAGCCGTAGGCAGTCGCTTAACCAACTGAGCCACCCAGGCACCCCGGATGGCAGACTCTTAACTGACTGAGCCACCCAGGCGCCCCTCCAGCAGATTTTAAAATACTGATTGTTTTTCTTAGTGTAACACATTAAGAGCCACTGGTTAGGACATTGTAGTAATAAGAGCAAAAGTCCAGAAAGAACCAATATACTCATCATTCTGGTTGAAGTAATTATAGTACATCTGCACAATGGAATTCTATGTACCTATTAAAAGGAATGTGGTAGATCTGTATATTCTGTTGTAGAATGTTCCCCAGGATATATTAATTATTTTAAGTTTTAAAAAATCAATATTCTGGACAGCTTATGGTACTTGATTTTTTGCTTAAAGAAATGAGTGAAAGGGGGCGCCTGGGTGGCTCAGTTGGTTAAGCGACTGCCTTCGGCTCAGGTCATGATCCTGGAGTCCGTGAATCGAGTCCCGCATCGGGCTCCCTGCTCAGCGGAGGGTCTGCTTCTCCCTCTGACCCTCCCCCCTCTCATGTGCTCTCTCTCATTCTCTTTCTCTCAAATAAATAAATAAAATCTAAAAAAAAAAGAAATGAGTGAAAGTATTAAAATATCTCTACTGTTTTCACCAAAACAAAAATACAAGTATAAAAACAATGGAAGGATACAAATTAATATAAATGATTTCATAAACCGGAAGAGAAGTAATAAAGGGGTGTATACAGGGGAGGGAGCTAGACTTACATGGAAGTCAGTTTTATCACTTTACAATAATTAAAACAAGTTTTTAAAATGTACTTTCTAGAAATATGAAACAAAGCAAGCTCAAGAATATGTCAAATTTGTGGCATAGTGACATAAGTAAGTTGCTTGGAATCTTAATTACAGGAGACCAAACATCAATAAATCTTAAACTGCATTCAGTAGTCTTATTTTCAGTAATAGGGACTGTTTCTTTGAAATTAGATCTATAGTAGAAAGCAAATTAATAATTACAGTAATGTTCTCAGGAACCAGGATTATCAAGGAAGAAGAGAAGTGATAGAATTATAGAATCAGAAAAGTTAGGTGACAGTCCTGTAATCTTAATTTGGTATCCATCCATGAATTTATTTTTCTTTTTCTAAAAAAAAGGCCTTTCTTGTTCTAACTATTGAAAAGTCCTAGAACCAATGGTAACCCCGTAGCAGTGCGCACCCCCTACTCTGCAGCACATGGTCTTTTAATAACATTTCCAATTAAAAGATACCAGGGTCTTTAGAGAAGTGGCTGATCCAAGTTGGGCAAAAAAATATGCAAGGTTGCCTGAGACACTTTCTGTGGCAGATAGCGAGGAAGCTGGATACTGCTGAGGTCATGTCCCAGAGATGGTTTACAACTTGAAGGCTCACCCACAAAACCAAAAGGTTACAGTTTGAATGCCAAATTTGTAATGATTGTTTTTGATTTAAACATTTCAAATACATAAACATCTATGGGTTGATAATGACACTTCAAAATCAGTTTTACATACTGGTAGCTTTCTGAGACTGCTGTAACAAATTACCACAAACTACGTGCCTGTAAAGACAACAAAATTTAGGGGCGCCTGGGTGGCTCAGTTGTTAAGCGTCTGCCTTCGGCTCAGGTCATGATCCCAGGGTCCTGGGATCGAGCCCCGCATCGGGCTCCCTGCTCAGCGGGAAGCCGGCTTCTCCCTCTCCCACTCCCCCTGCTTGTGTTCCCTCTCTCGCTGTGTCTCTCTCTCTGTCAAATAAATAAATAAAAGCTTAAAAAAAAAAAGAAAAGACAACAAAATTTATTTTCTCATGTTCTGGAGGCCAGAAGTCTGAAATCAGGGTGTCAGCAGGGCCATACTCCCTATGGAGGCTCTAGGGGAGAACTCTGTTTCTTGTATTTTTTAGCTTCTGGTGGTTGCTGACTTACTTGCCTTGTGGCCGCATCACTGCAATCTCTTCCTGTTTTCACATCACCTTCTTTTCTGTCTGTCCTCTGTGTCATTGGATTTAGGACACTTGAGATAATCCAGGATGATCTCATCTCAAGATCCTTAACTTAATTACATGTGCCAAGACTCCTTTTCCAAATAACCTAACATGCACAGATTCTAAGGATTAGGACATAACTTTTTGGTGGCCACCATTCAGCCCACAACAAGTAGCCACTCATTTTGAAAATATACTGAGTTTGGATCTTGGCTGTGCCCCTTAATGTCCGAGTCCTCTGGCAAGCTAATTAAATTTCCTGATACATAAAATTTAGATGATATTACAATATATAAAGAATGTGTATATTTGAAATTTATGTATAAATGTATGTCCTTGGATTGAGCCCGGTGTCAGGCTTCCTGCTCAGTGGGGAGTCCGCTTCTCCCTCTCCCCCGGTACCCCCCGCTTGTGCTTCTCTCTCTCTCTCTCTGCCTCAAATAAATAAATAAAACCTTTTAAAAATATAGATATATGTCCTTAAAAATATTTTCATATTTTTATTTGTGTAGAAAAATGTCAGTAAGGATGCTAATCCAAATATATTATTTAGTTATTTCTGAGGGTAGAATTGCAAGAGTTTGGGTGGGAATAGAAAGGACTTGTACCCACCTTAGAGGGTAGTTCAGTGAAATTCTGTTCAGATGAACCTCCTAGCTTGCTGTTAGAGGCATACAAGATAGTTACTTTTGGTTGCTCTTATTAATAAAATTGTGCCTGACAGTGTAGCCACTGAAAGTAATTACGAGAGAGAAGTTTCCCAGCATGTGCTTAAGCCTTTAATATTTAAAAGTTAGGACAAAGTTTAACTTTCATAGAAGTTGAGACCTGTACTTGGCATTAAGTCAGTTCTGGGAGATGTTCCTTACTGGTGGGTCCTGAAATTTTCATGATTTATTTCAGCTGGCTTGAGATATGTTTATGGTTCTTCTGTTAGAAAGGGCTTTTGCCTTAAGGGGGAACAGTCCAAACAGATAGCTTCATTGTCTCTTTTTCAGGCTGCAAAGTGGTATTCTTATATACACTAATGGAATTATTTTGTTTGTTTTCTGTTTATTCTCAGGCAGTATTTGAGGTGGGTAAGGAAATGTATATTTTCAGATTTCTGCAAACCATTAAGAAGAAGGAACGTAGTCAAATATTGTCTTTATTTTTATTATGTCCCTTTAAAAACATTGGTCAAATCAAATAGACAGGCGATAACAAGTGTTGAGAAGGATTAGAACCCTCATACATTCCTGTAGAATTGTAAAAATGGTATAGCCATTTTGGAAAACATTTTGACAGTTCCTCAAAAAGTTAAACATAGAGTTGATCTAAGACCCAGCCATTCTACTTTAAGATCTGAACACAGAAGAACTGAAAATATGTGTCCAACACAAAATCGTGCTAATGCGTCTTCAGAGTAGCCAAAAGGGGAAACAACCCAAATGTCCATCAGCTAATGAATAAACAAAATGCAGCATATGCATACAATGGTCTATTATTTGATGATAAAAAGGAAGTATATATATATATTTTAAAGATTTTATTTATTTGCGAGAGAGAGAATGAGAGACAGAGAGCATGAGAGGGAGGAGGGTCAGAGGGAGAAGCAGACTGTCCACTGAGCAGGGAGCCCGATGCGGGACTCGATCCCGGGACTCCAGGATCATGACCTGAGCCGAAGGCAGTCGCTTAACCGACTGAGCCACCCAGGTGCCCAAAAAGGAAGTATTGATCCATGCTTCAGTATGGATCAAATTTCAAAACATGCTCAGTGAAAAAAGCCAGTCACAAAAGAGCGCATATTAATGATTCCATTTATATGAAAGGTCTAGAATAGGCAAATGCATAGGGACAGAAAATAGATTAGTGATTGCATAGCACTAGGGGCATAGTTAGGGAAAGAGAGGTGATAGCCAACCAGTACAGGGCTTTTTGTGGGTGGTGAAAATTGATTCTGGTGATGGCTGCACAACTCTTAACCAAAGCCATTGAATTTTTACACTTTAGGTGAATTGTGTGTTATATAAATCTTATCTCAATAAAGCTCTTGTTTTTTAAAATTGGTCAACATAAGTAGACCGAGGATGTGGTTTCTTTTCGCTGCTCAGTTATCTCAAGAACTTTATTTTTGTATGCTATATCACAGTGAATTTTTTCTTAATGTCGCATTTTATGTCAATTCTTTCCCATATATAAACCTTATCATAAGGGTGGGAGTGCAAAGTCAGGTATGCCAAGTATGATGAGTCACCTTCTTAGTATTGTCCTCTTTAAATGTTATCTACTGTGTATTCCTTTCTTAGGATTTGTAAGAATATGTTGAAAAGCTGTTTTCCCAAACTTGTATATTCCAGTGAACCATGCTTCTGCATTTTTATGTCAGGTAGCTACCCACCAACGTACTTTATATGGTATATTCAAGCTCTTTAGCCATACCATGAAATCCCATTTTGCTCTCCGGGCCTTTTTGGTCCAATTACTATGGAAGGAGAAGGTGTTAGTAAGCATGTACTCTTCCAGAGTCATCACTAGCAGCAGCGATTACTATTTTATTATTTTTGTTATAGGGGTCTGATTCAGCATTTTCTTTGTTATCTCTTATCATGAGTAATGCACTGCTGAACTTTACAGAATATAAAAATCTAATTGCTATTTTAGTATAATAGGCTCCTGAAGGGAAAACCGTTATTCATATAAGACTAAGGTTTGGCCAAGCTCTGATGAGGTATAAAACAAGTAGTGATGAAGTAGAGAGAAATTTCACCCCGTGCAAATGTACATTGCTTCCATGAGAGAAATCCTAAAGCACCCTCTCACACTGGTAGGCCTGAAACTTGATTTAAGAGATGAAGTAATATTAAGAATTAAAGCTATAGTAGAGTTTTTGAGGTGGAGTGGCCTTATTGCCTTCATTTTAAAGATAGGGAAAACTGGGACCCCTGTCAGCCCAGGGCTCTTTCACTGTATCATGTTGTCATTAGATTTACCTTAAGAACATACATGCTATCCAACAGGCTCTAGAATCTTCTCTAAGTTTTATCGAATTTGATGACTCATGGTTTATATTCTGCTTCCTGTTTCAATCAATCTATTGAAAAATCAAAGAATGAAAAGTAATGAATACTAACTCCCATCCCTTCCCCATCCTATCATCCTTCACTAGAGCTTTCTGAGGAAATAAACTGAAAAGGGAGGCTGTTTGCAGTAGAACTCCAAAAAGAAGATCCTTCCCAAAAGTGTTTGGTCACAGTTCTTAATACAGGTAGCAGCATATGATTGGGGAAGGAATGGTGCTTGATATCAACTCTGATAACCACATTATTTATTGTCATTTTTCTCCCCACTAGTATCGTCTAGACTGTCACAGCCATCTTCTCCCCAGTCAGGCTGCCCATCACCTACCATTCCAGCAGGTAAAGTCATTTCTCCATCACAGAAGCACAGCAAGAAGGCACTAAAGCAGGTAATCATGCTAGTCTGTGTTTACCAAGTCTTACCTCCTACATTAAAAATTCATGATTCTAGAAGTCATTGAAAATTTCTTAAAAGGGCATTAGGTCCTTTTAAGGAAAAATTTCATGCAGTTTCCCACTTTGGATTTAATAATTTATGTACTTGTGTGCTATAGGTTTGTGGTAGCTAGTCTTTTTATCTTTTTTTTTTTTTTAAGATTTTGTTTATTTACTTGACAGAGAGAGACAGCGAGAGACGGAACACAAGCAGGGGGAGTGGGAGAAGGAGAAGCAGGCTTCCTGTGGAGCAGGGAGCCCGATGCGGGGCTTGATCCCAGGACCCTGGGATCATGACCTGAGCTGAAGGCAGACCCTTAATGACTGAGCCACCCAGGCACCCCTTTTTATCACATTTTAAAAGCTCTTTATTCCTAATTTGCTAAGCGGTTTTTGTTTGTGTACATGTTTGTGGTTAAATTATGAATAGGTATTGAACTTTTTGGCTTTGTTTTCTTCAGCATTTATGGAGATGATCAGGTAGCTTTTCTCTTTAAATTTGCTAATATACAGACTTCCATGGCTAGATTTTTTTTTTTTTTTTTTAAAGATTTTATTTATTTGACAGAGAGAGATAGAGCGAGAGAGGGAACACAAGCAGGGGGAGTGGGAGAGGGAGAAGCAGGCTTCCCGCTGAGCAGGGAGCCCGATGCGGGGCTTGATCCCAGGACCCTGAGATCATGGCCCGAGCCAAAGGCAGACGCTTAACAACTGAGCCACCCAGGCGCCCCCATGGCTAGATTTTCTAATGTTAACATATACTTAGCTTTCGGGAATAAACTCTACATGTTTGTTCCATATTTTTTAATATGTTATGGATTTTTCTTTTTTTTCTTTTAAAGATTTTATTTATCTGTTTGAGAGAGAGAATGAGAGAGAGAGAGAGCACATGAGAGGGGGGAGGGTCAGAGGGAGAAGCAGACTCCCCACTGAGCAGGGAGCCCGATGCGAGACTCGATCCTGGGACTCCAGGATCATGACCTGAGCCGAAGGCAGTTGCTTAACCAACTGAGCCACCCAGGCGCCCTGGATTTTTCTTTTTTAAGATTTCTGCTTGGATTTTGCTGTTTTCTTTTACAATTCTTGTACAATTTTGGAATCAGGATGGTTCTAGCATTATAAAATAAGTTGAGTAGCTCTCTGCATTTTTCTAGATTTTTGGAAAACAATTATAGAATTGTTTTCTTAGCACGTCAGTTTCATCTGTTACTGATCTGATTTGATTCCTGCTTTTTGAACTAATTTTAGAAAAAATCTTTTTCTTAATTTTGGATATTTATTTCTCTTAGAAAATGGTCCATTTCATTTATGATTTTTAAAAATATTTGCATGAAGTTGTAGTAGCATTCCTTTATGTTTCTTTTTTGTTCCTCAGTGTTGTTCACTTATAATGTCCCCAGTGCTACTTGCCATTGGTCTGTGTTATTGGGCTTTTCAAAGAACTTTTTTTTTTGAAATGCAAATGGTCAATAAATACAGATTCACTAATAACTGAACATTACAGACTACTTTTTTCCTCAGATTAGTATAAACTGAAGAACTTAATTATCAGGCATTGGCAAGTGTGTGGCTACTGGTAGTTTGCTGGTGGAATATAAATTATTGTACTTTGGAAAGAAATCTTGTGATTATTAAAATTGTGAAGGCACATACCCCATGACTAAGCATTTGAACATTTTGGAACTTAGGATAGAGAAATACAAATATCCATACCAGTTACACACACACACACAGAAAAATATTTGCATTCAAGTTTGTAATAGCAAAAACTTGCAAGTAACCAAATATATATCAATTAAGGGATTCCTTCGTAAATGATGCCATTTGTATATGCAAGATTAGAAGTTTGTAATGTGTTTGTTTTATGTATATTGACCTGGAAGCATCACCACAGTATAATGTTGAATCCCTAAAATTAAGTTGTATTACAACATGTAGAGCGTGATACCATTGACAAAAATAAACCCATACCTACAAAACAATATTATATATATACACATATATATTTAAAGATTTTATTTATTTATTTGACAGAGAGAGAGAGAGACTGTGAGAGAGGGAACACAAGCAGGGGGAGTGGGAGAGGGAGAAGCAGGCTTCCCAATGCGGGGCTCGATCCCAGGACCCTGGGATCATGACCTGAACCAAAGGCAGACGCTTAACGACTGAGCCACCCAGGCGCCCCACAATATTATATTTTTAATAGAAACACGTAAAAAAAAACTCAATAAAGAAAAATAAATTGACTGTAGTTATCTCTGAAGATTAGGGGCAAGACTGAGTGGTGGTCAAGAGAGTTTAACTTTATGTTTGAATTAAATGGTAAAGATATAATCATGTATTATGTAATTGAAATTTTAAAAGTTATTTAGGCCTTAACGTATTAAAAGAAGTATTTAAAGCAAAAGCACTTTTATTAAAAGAGTTTCAGAAATTTGATAGGATTTATTGCTGTGTGCCTGGATAATCTCATAGCAGTTGTATTTTTATAAATTTTTTGAAAGATTTTAAGAAGTATAAGATGCTTCCTTCCACAGGAAAAAGGCATGTATTTTCCTAAACTTTGTTAGATAATGCATGACATGTTTACTACTCCTGTATTATACTCCTATAATCCCAAGAGTTGAATGTATTTTCTTTAAAGAATACCAGTATGAAAAAGTATGTAAGTTAGGTTGTTGGTATGTAAAGTAAGACCTTGCCTCCAATGTATGTTTTTTATAGTGTTAGGTGAGAAAAATTACTTCAATATAAGTTATCCTTTACAACAATGAAGGTTGTTGTTGTTTTTTTTTATTTTAAAATAGAATTAGGAACAGAGTTCATAAACTACTGAGGGAGGAAAAAACTGAGTACAGTTCTTAAATAGAGAGGCTATAAGTTACTCTGTTTCTATCATGTGTCTGAATTTACACCATCACAGCAGGAATAGATGAGAGCAAATGGTTCTATTAAATTTTGGATTAACCTAGAATGATCTGGATATTGTGACAAGGAAAGACCCAGTGGCTGCCACCCAGGATTTTATGTTCTGATTGCAGAGAATGAGAGATAAGCTGTATCAGTGATCAGACAACACTGACAGTTTTTTATACATTGTGCTCCTGCCTTGGCTGTTAAAAATGTTGTAGGTGAATGTAAGTTAGGTCCCTGACTCACTCAGTTCATTCTTTCCTTTGGTAGCTTAGGTCAAGATTAGTTGTTGCACCGTGTCTATATAACATAGCCAGAGATGAGGGTGAAGAGGCAATGGGAACCAAGTAGCCAGTTATTTCACACTTTTTTGCATGATAGTCTTGATGGTTAAAGCTTAAATTGGCAATTTAGCAAGGTCATAGATGTCCAGCCTTCTCCTGAAATGTAGTTTTACTTTCTTAGTTTCTGTGTCTTTTTTTTTTTTAAACCTTGAGTTAAAAAGTTGCCTTCAGGGGCGCCCCTGTGGTTCAGTCGGTTAAGCGGCTGCCTTGGGCTCAAGTCATGGTCCTAGCGTCCTGGGATTGAGCCCCACATTGGGCTCCCTGCTCAGTGGGAAGCCTGCTTCTCCCTCTCCCTCTGCCTGCCACTCTCTCTCTCTCTCTCTGTCAAATAAATAAATAAAATCTTAAAAAAAGAAAAAGGTGCCTTCATATATTTTCATGACTAAACTCTGGGAAGTTGTCATCTTATTCATTCTAAATAGTTTAGTGTATTCTATGAACTAGAAACATTATAGAAATAAAAATATGCTGAAATAGCCAGAAGAAATTATACTATTCTTAGAACCAGTGTTTTGTAACTTTCTTTCCCTTCTATTTATTGTGTTGCTGTAAATTACTGAGGATTTGGTCATTGGGCCAAATCTTACTGCTCTTATAGGAGATCAGAATCAAATAGTTATTTAACACCAATTGTTCAAATGTATCATCTCTGAAATAGACGTAAGCTAAATATTTATATTTCTACATAGAGCCAATGCAAATGGGACTCTGTTTGGTCAAGGGCTTAGAATTTTATTTCCAGAAATGATTAGAAACCTCTAAGTTTCTGCTGCTACAAGTATGGGAAGTCCATGCCTTACTGGTGATTTTTAAGTTCTAAAAATGTTTGTGACTGATTCTCACATCTATACACAAGAGTAATACTGCCCAAAAATATGTAGACTCTTAAGTATCATTTTGGCCTTGTATTTAATTGGTTTCAATTAAATTTTTGTTTACTTTGATAGCTTTCAAAGAAATGGGATGGTCATCATGCTTCTCACCACTTAAAAAGCGGTCATTCACTTCCTGTTATTAATTACTAAAAAATGATGTTATTTTGTTGCTTATAGTCAGTTTGCTTTTTATAGGCTCTAAAACAGCAACAGCAGAAGAAGCAGCAACAGCAGTGCAGGCCGAGCATGTCCATCTCCTCCAACCAGCCTCTCTCTCTGAAGACTGTCAAAGCAACCAGTGACTCTCTACCTGCCAAACCTGGTAGGCAGACTTGGGGTCTTTTCAATGGAAATTTCTTTTTCCAGAATTTTTATGCTGTTTTTCTAATTTGTATACCTTATCATTTATTTTGTAATTACTGGGTTTATTTACGTAGTCTATTACTGCCAGATCATCAGTATAAATCTTTTCAGGATAAATGGGAAAATTTATGCAGAATCATCCATCACATAGTTGTGAAAAAATAAATCGGCGAGATTTGCATGTTAGAATGGAATCAATGACTGACTTTCAAGATGTCTAACCTAGTAATATTTGGACGCCTCTAATCAGTGACCTTACAAAGCTGATGTTGTCAAGACACTCAGACTAAACTCTTCACCAGTTCTCTCCTGTAAAGATAAGTTTTCCTAAGAACATAGGCTACATTTGAGTTTCCATTGGATATAAACACAGCCTTTGGATTTTTGATGTTGTTGTTTGTTTTGTTTTGTTTTTCATCTAACCCAGATTAGAAACAGGCTTTGTATTTTATCACACAATTCATTTTGATACTAGCTGATTATATAGGCCTGCCAAATTTAAATGGTATCTTGCAGAACTTTGCATTTTTGTTAGGAAGGAAATTTACCACCAGAAGCAAATAATGTGCTGGGGAGAAGGAAGTGATTTTATTTTACTTTTTAACTCTGAATTTGCAGACTCAAAACGCATTTGCAGGGTCACATTGCATCATACGTAACTCCTTTTAGTTTGTGTTGAATGATTTAATTGATTGATTTCTATCTATAACCTCAGTGTCACCAGTCTTTGATATATTTTTTCTCTTAGCAATATGGGAAGGAAAGCCATCTGATGGGCAGTCAAGCAGCCCTCAAAACTCAAACTCTAGTTATTCTTGTTCAGTTCAAGTGGAAAATCCCTTGCTGGGCTTGGGGAAGAAGTCATTCCAGAGGTCTGACAGGCTCCACACAAGTAAGTTAATTTACAAAGACTTTGGTTCTGCATCTTAATTTGTCAACTCTGTGTTTGAAATTCATCAGCTGTTTTGTGGTTTCGTTCTTTTTCTGACAATAGGTTGTTTTGTCCAGCATTATTTATGTCTTATTTCTGTGTACGGAAAAGTAAAAGGACTCATAATGAAACATGCCAAACTGACCCTTTTTTCCTGCTCCCTCTGAAATCCCACTAAGGTGGGAATATGGAAATCCAAAGGATTAGATCCATAAGGGTGAAGAAAACAAGGAAGACAACAGATGGGCAAGCAGTGTCAAGAAATTTTGATGAAAACTGGATGCTGAGCAACAGATGCCAATAATAAGCAAGCCAGCTAGGGCTGCAGAACACCAGAAAGAATCAAGAATAGCAGACATCATGTATCGTAGTGGGGAAGGGTGAAGCCTAGGGTTGAAAAGAAGAACTTTTTTTGGAAGTTAATAAGAAGCAGTTTGATGCCTCACTCTAGCAAGAAATAGGTGGTTTATTTTTGAGGTGAAATTACGTACGGACTTCAAACTCAGAGATACCACTTATGGCTGATGGCAGATAATGAGGCAGTGTACTGAAATCAGGGAAATCAAGAAAAATATAAATACTAATAGTGATCCTTCTTCTTGACTTCCAGAATGCTAGTAGAAAGGCATATTTCTGTCACCACAACTTCCTTCCTCCCAGCCCCACCTATGTTCCAGCAGGAGATGGGTGGGTTGGTGCCTAAAGAAATTGAGTAGCCTTGGGGTGCCTGGGTGGCTCAGTCGTTAAGCGTCTGCCTTCGGCTCAGGTCATGGTCCCAGGGTTCTGGGATCGAGCCCCACATCAGGCTCCCCGCTCGGCAGGAAGCCTGCTTCTCCCTCTCCCACTCCCCCTGCTTGTGTTCCCTCTCCCACTCCCCCTGCTTGTGTTCCCTCTCTCGCTGTCTCTCTCTCTCTGTCAAATAAATAAATAAAATCTTTAAAAAATTAAAAAAAAAATTTTAAAAATCTTTTGAATTTTGTCAGCATTGCTGCACATCTTTTAACTTCTATTCTGCTGCTGAGATGTTTACCATCCCAATTCTTACAACTTTTTTTTTAAGATTTTATTTATTTATTTGACAGAGAGAGAGCACAAGCAGGAAGCATGGCAAGCAGAGGGAGAAGCAGGCTCCTCCCTGAGGAAGGAGCCGAATGTGGGACTCAATCCCAGGACCCTGGGATCATGACCTGAGCCGAGGGCAGACGCTTAATGACTGAGCCACCCAGGTGCCCCAAGGATTAGTTATTCTGTACCCATTTATATGTTCCAGACACTTCCAAACTATTAAGTGTGAGAACAGAATTAATAATATTTTCAGACTGCTTTATTTTTTTGTTTTTTGATTTTACAAAATTATTTATTAAAAAGTAAGTAAGATAGCTGCCTGGTGGCTCAGTCAAGTTAAGCATCTGACTCTCGATTTCAGCTCAGGTCATGATCCTCAGTGTCATGAGAATCGAGCTCTGGGTTTGGCATATTAGTATATCTTTTATAAGTGTTTATGTGATTTATGAATATTTTTAACCTTGGGCAGTGGAATTGATGATCAAAGGGTATGCTCAGTTTATGGCAGATATTGCCTCTAAGAAAAATGCACAAGGAGGACAATAAGGCAAAGAAGCTGGCACCCCCAGCAACTTGTAGATTAGGTTTTTACATTTTATTGCTTATATTGTGCCTGGTAATCTTTAAATCATTTCCCCTCCTGCCTTACAACTCACTTAAGCGTCTTCTTGGGTAGCAGGAACAAATTAGATAGGTTCTGCTCTCTGCAGGTGCCAGGACATCTGAGCCACAGCTCCTGCAGGACTGGAAATGCTTCTACATCTCCATCATGTAGCATAATTTTCCAAAAAGCACTGTAATTAAAATTTAAATCAATCCCAGAAAGGCAAGTGTTGGATTTCAAGAATTCTTTTTCCTTTCCTTTCCTTTCTTTTTTTTTTTTTAAAGATTTTATTTATTTATTTGAGAGAGAGAGAATGAGAGACAGAGAGCATGAGAGGGAGGAGGGTCAGAGGGAGAAGCAGACTCCCTGCCAAGCAGGGAGCCCGATGCGGGACTCGATCCTGGGACTCCAGGATCATGACCTGAGCCAAAGGCAGTCACTTAACCAACTGAGCCACCCAGGCGCCCTCCTTTCCTTTTTTTTTTTTAAAGATTTTTATTTTTAAGCAATCTCTACACCCAACATGTGCTTGAACGCACGACCCCAAGATTTAGAGTTGCATGCTCCACTGACTGAGCCAGCCAGGCGCTCCCAGACTCCCAAGAATTCTTTTTTAAATTTTATTTATTTATTTATTTATATATTCTTAAAAATATTTATTTATTTCAGAGAGGGAGGGAGGGAGCACGTGCCCGTGCGAGGAGGAGGGGCAGAGGAAGAGAGAGAGAATCTCAAGCCGACTCTCCACTGAGCTCAGAGCCCAAATCAGGGCTTGATCCCACAATCCTTGAGATCATGACCTAAGCCAAAATCATGAGTTGGATGCTTAACTGAGCAATCCAGGCGCCCTCACAATGAGTATTTTTTAAATGTGTGGAAGAATCTGTACATTTTGTGTAAAACAAATGTAAAACTAAATTAGATAATTCACCTGAAATCTTTTTTAGTTTACATTGGTATAATTTGTTTTAACTGTAGTAAAATAGGGTGTATCATACAGTTTTACATCCCAGATTCAATTAAAAAAAGAACATAGCTCAGATTTTAAGTATAATATGATAGAATACCTAAAGTGGGAAAAATAAAACAAATTAAATAAATAAAACAAAAATATAAAATAAAAAATAAAAATAAAAACAAATAAAATAAATAAAACAAAAAAACCCCCCAAAATAAAATAAATAAATAAAAATAAATAAAACAAAGTCAACTTTACCAAAATTAGAGGACTTAAACTTTAAATTCTAGAAATGAACCAGTTTGTGTGAGGCACATAAAAATATCCTCTGTCACTATTTGATCAATAATAGATCAGAATAATTCACAACTATTTCTCGGTCTCTCTTACGGAGTTAAGTTAAAATTTTAATGGGGCACCTGGCTGGCTCAGTTGGTGGAGCGTGCAACTCTTGATCTCCGGATCATGAGTTCAAGCACCACACTGGGCGTAGAGCTTACTTTAAAAAAATTTATTTTTTTAAAATTTTAACTGAAGTTTGACTCCAATGTAAAGGTACAAAATGAATGCACAAATAGTGAAAACTATTCAGGGAATGCTGACACTATCGTTTCATCAGTCATATGGGAGAGCAGAACTATGATGCTGCTCGCAGTCCCTGGAGCCATTGCAACATTGTTTATGCAAACCAAAACATAGTAACCACTTACGGCGGGGTGTCTGATTAAATGAATCATGGTACATATGTTGGAATAAGGTACAGCTTTTTATTTTTTATTTTTTTTGAAGATTTTATTTATTTATTTGACAGAGAGAGAGAGGGAACACAAGCAGGGGGAGTGGGAGAGGGAGAAGCAGGCTTCCCAATGAGCAGGGAGCCTGATGTGGGTCTCGATCCCAGGACCCTGGGATCATGACCTGAGCCGAAGGCAGACGCTTAACGACTGAGCCAGCCAAGCTCCCCATGGTACAGCTTTTTAAAAAGAAAGAGGTAGCTTTGTAGGTGATAGTTTGGAAAGTAGTTCAAGATACTCAGTGAAACAAAAGACAAAATACAATTGGCATGTATATTGTTATTTCATTTATTCAAATTAAAAATGTCATTTTTTTTTAAAGATTTTATTTATTCATTTGACAGAGATAGATACAGCGAGAGAGGGAACACAAGCAGGGGGAGTGGGAGAGGGAGAAGCAGGCTTCTCGCGGAGCGGGGAGGCCGATGCGGGGCTTGCTCCCAGGACCCTGGGATCATGACCTGAGCTGAAGGCAGATGCTTAACGACTGAGCCACCCAGGTGCCCCAAAATGTCATCTTTGGTAGGAAACCAGGGTTTGAATGTTGAAACCTTTACTTTTCATTTTATATATTTTGGTACTATTTCAGTTTTGGGGACATTTACCTTCATCTCTCAAATGCTTTTTTAATATCATTCAATTGGGGGTGCCTTGGTGGCTCAGTCGTTAAGGGTCTGCCTTCAGCTCAGGTCATGATCCCAGGGTCCTGGGATTGAACCCCACGTCGGGCTCCTTGCTCAGCGGGGAGCCTCCTTCTCCCTCTCCCTCTGCCCGTCCTCCTGCTTGTGTTCCCTCTCTTGCTATCTCTCTGTCAAATATATAAATCTTAAAAAATAATAATTCAATTTGAGAAGTTTTAAAATATTTTATTGTGATTTTTTCTTTATCCCAGGAGTTACTTTGAAGTCTTAAAAATTTTCTTAAAATATATAGGAATTTTTGGGAAAATTTGACAGGTATATGCAGAAGAATGAAACTGGACCACTTTCTTACACCATACACAAAAGTAAACTCAAAATGGTTGAAAGACCTGAATGTGAGACAGGAATCTGAATCCATCAAAATCCTAGAGATCACAGGCAGCAACCTCTTTAACCTCGGCTGCAGCAGCTTCTTGCTAGACACGTCTCAAAAGGCAAGAGAAACAAAAGCAAAAATGAACTATTGGGACTTCATCAAGATAAAAGGTTTTGCATGGTAAAGGAAGCCGTCGACAAAACTAAAAGGCAACCTATGGAATGGGAAAAGATATTTGCAAATGTCTTATCAGATAAAGGTCTAGTATCCAAAATTCTATAAAGAACTTACCAAAGTCAACACCCAAGAAAACCAAAAAAATCCAGTCAAGAAGTGGGCAGAAGACCTACAGATGGCCAACAGACACATGAAAAAAATTGCTTAATATCACTCGGTATCAGGGAAATACAAATCAAAAGCACAATGAGATACCACCTCACACCTGTCAGAATGGCTAAAAGGAACAACTCAGGAAACAACAGATGTTGGCAAGGATGGGGAGAAAGGGGAACACTCTTGCACTGTTGGTGGAAAAGCAAACTGGTGCAGCCATTCTGGAAAACAGTATGGAGGTTCCTCAGAAAGTTAAAAGTAAAGCTACCCTATGACCCAGAAACTGCACTGCTAGGTATTTACCCAAAGGATACAAACATAGTGATTCGAAGGGGGCACATGCACCCAGTGTTTATAGCAGCGGTGTCCACAATAGCCAAACTATGTTAAGAGCCCAGATGTCCATCGACAGATGAATGGATAAAGAAGTGGTGTATATATACAATGGAATATTACTTTCCCATCAAAAAGAATGAAATCTTGCCATTTGCAACGATGTGGGTGGAACTAGAGGGTATTATGCTAAATGAAATAAGTCAGTCAGAGAAAGACAAATACCATAAGATTTCACTCATATGTGGAATTTAAGAAACAAAACAGATGAACATAGGGGAAGGGAAGGAAAAATAAGACGAAAACAGAGAGGGAGGCAAACCATAAGAGACTCTTAACTCTAGGAAACAAACTGAGGGTTGCTGGAGGGGAGGTAATTGCGTGATGGGCATTAAGGAGGGCACTTGATTTAATGAGCTTTGGGTGTTGTAGGCAACTGATGAATTACTAAATTCTGCCTCTAAAACTAATGATACAGTATAGGTTAATTAAATTGAATTTAAATAAAAAATTTAAAGATACATATTGGGATTTGGGGGCACCTGGCTGGATCAGTGTGTAGAACATGTGATTCTTGATTTCATGGTTGGGGCTTCAAGCCCCCCAGTGGGTGTAGAGATTAATTAAAAATAAGGTCTTTAGAAAAAATATATATATTTTATGTTTCTGTTTTGAACTTTTAAATACCTAATAGAGATCATGCACTTTATGATAGCTCTGCCTATAGCTCTATATAGTGATAACGGACTCTGAAGCCACAGCTCTGGGTTTGAATTCCTGCACTGTAACTTAATAGTACAATTTTGGGCCAGTTTCTTACCAAGTCTGGGCCTCATTTTCTTCATCTGTGAAATGTACAATAATAGTGTCCTACTTCATAGGGTTATTTGAAAAATAAGTGAATTAACACATGTCAATGTTTAGAATAGTGCCTGGCACTAATGAAGCCTTATAGAAATGTTTGCTGCTGCTATTATTGATCATTATATGAAATTTACTGAGACCTGATTATTTTATCCCCATCTTTACAATCACATTCTTTAATCATTTTATGCAGCGCTGTTCTGTATTTTATCTGTGACAGTTTCAGTGATAGTAGTACTTTTAGGTCTAAACCTTTTATTTTTGGTTTCTATTGACTCTGTCATAGTAGCATGTCTGCTGGTTTGTCAGGGTAGTCTGTGAGATAGTGCTGGATTTTAATTTGGAGGAATCCTATGGGCCTAACTTAAGGGAATTCCTTTCCTCTTAAGAGAGATTACTTTTGCTTCACCTTCAGCCAGGAACAGAGGTTATCCATATTCAAGATGTGTAGCTTTGTGCATGTATTTCTAACTGTAAGATTTCTGGGTCTTAGATTCTTATGCACATTAAATTTTGCAGTATGTTATCAAATTTTCTTCCAGTAAGATTATATTAATTTGAGACCCATCAGCAGTATTTGACAGTTGTCTTTGCTTTTTCTATGTGTAGTCTCATCACTGTACTGCAGTATTTGCCATTTTGATAGACAAAAAAATGTTCATTGGTTTAACTGGCATTTAAAAAATACTAATACCGTAGCATCTGCTTATGGTTAGTCAGCTGTGAATTACCTATAATTCCCTGTGCTCATTTTTCTCATGGTGATACTTCTTTTTCATATTGACTTATAGATGCACTTAAAATTTTTAAAAAATATCTATCTACCGATCTGTTTATTAATTTAAAGTAAGCTCTACTCTCAGTATGGGGCTTGAACTCATGACCCTGAGATCAAGAGTCGCATGTTCTACCGGGCGCCTGGGTGGCTCAGTTGGTTAAGCGACTGCCTTTGGCTCAGGTCATGGTCCCAGGGTCCTGGGATCGAGCCCCGCATCGGGCTCCCTGCTCCGCAGGAAGCCTGCTTCTCCCTCCCCCACTCCCCCTGCTTGTGTTCCCTCTCTTGCTGTGTCTCTCTCTGTCAAATAAATAAATCTTTTAAAAAAAAAGAGTCGCATGTTCTACCAACTGAGTCAGCCAGGCACCCCATAGAGATGCACATTTATTTATTTTAGAAGGTTTTATTTGAGAGAGAGAGAGTGCACAAGCGGTGGGGAGGGTATGGAGGCACAGAGGGAGAAGGAGAAGCAGAATCCCCGCTGAGCAGGAAGCCCATGCGCGGCTCTATCTCAGGACCTTGAGGTCATGACTTGAGCTGAACGCAGTCGCTTAACCGACTAAGCCACCTAGGCGCCCCTAGATGCACTTTTAATATGAAAAATCGTGCAGTTTTGTCATGATTTGCAAATATTTTTGGCAAGTTAGTCTTGTTTATAATATTTTTTGTTATTTACATTTGAAGACTGTGTACTCAAGGTTGTCAGTCATTTGCAAGACTATAGATTGTGACTAATTCTTGAATCCACTAAGGTGTTCAGTTCCAACAGTTTTAGGTAATCAAAACTAAAATTAATGAGAAAGTTTTGGTGGCAAAGGAAAGAGGATCTCAGTATGATATATATAGAGATTTGAATTTTTCTGGATTTTTTGGATCATTTTGTGTATGTGTCATGCCTTGCTTTTATTAGTCTTCGAAGAAATTTCTAAAACCTTTAGGTAGGTGTTCCCTTCTTCACAGTCTGATATTTAAAGTAGTTACAACTGTGCTTTTTTTTGCACTGTAGAGTAAGCTATACTTTAGATAGAAGCAAGAATGTAAAGGAGGCCCAAATGATTCTTTTCCCCTATTTTTGTAGGGCAAATGAAAAGGACTAAATGTGCTGAAATTGATGTTGAGACACCAGACTCCATTCTGGTTAATACAAATCTACGAGCACTGATCAACAAGCACACCTTTTCAGTCCTTCCTGGAGATTGCCAACAGCGACTGCTTTTACTCCTTCCAGAGGTGGATCGACAGGTGCGTTATTTTCAAGCATAAGCAGTTTTTTAAAAACCTTCTGAGGCTTTCTTCACTCATCCCCTTTAACACTCCTTAAAACTTTTTAAATAGCTTTTTATATATACTTGTAAAGAAGTGGTATCAAAGGTACTAAGACAAGAAATAAGAATATTTTTATGTAAGTGTTCTTAATAGTTTTGCCCTGTAAGTCTTAGAAAAGAAAAAAACTCTTATCAGAATATCAAGATTATGGAATAAAATTTGTGTAGCTATCATATTAGGAGGTAAGGTATTCATTGAATACAGTCCAGGAGGAAGAGTTGTCTTGTTTAAGATATTTAACAGGGATTTTTTAATGGAATTTTTTTTTAAACATTTTTTTTTTTTTTAAGATTTTATTTATTTATTTGAGACAGAGAGAATGAGAGACAGAGAGCATGAGAGGGAGGAGGGTCAGAGGGAGAAGCAGACTCCCTGCCGAGCAGGGAGCCCGATGCGGGACTCGATCCCGGGACTCCAGGATCATCACCTGAGCCGAAGGCAGTCGCTTAACCAACTGAGCCACCCAGGCGCCCTAATGGATTTTTTGAAGGGAGAATGAATGTTAATTATTTTCATTCTTTTGTTAGATTTTTTTTTTTTAAGATTTTATTTATTTATTTGACAGAGAGAGAGATAGCGAGAGCAGGAACACAAGCAGGGGGAGTGGGAGAGGGAGTAGCAGGCTTCCTGCCGAGCAAGGAGCCCAATGTGGGCTCGATCCCAGGGCCCTGGGATCATGACCTGAGCCGAAGGCAGCAGTCGCTTAACGACTGAGCCACCCAGGCACCCCTTTTGTGAGATTTTTAAAAACAAAACATTTATTGTTTTCATAATAAAGAACTTTAAAAACCCAATAAATTACACTCTTAAAAAAAAGATAGCTAGAAGAAATTCCAAAAGTTTGGGAAAGTCTAGGTAGGGACCGGAGAGATTTTGGTTGGTCAGGAATAAGGTCAAGATCTGAGACTTAGGCTTTTATCCAGGAAAGAGTGACTAACAAGTCACTCCCCCTTCTGATCATCTCTTTCCTCCTCTACAAAAGGAAGATAGGACCATTATGATTTTTAAGGTTTATTCAATTCTGAGGGGTTTTTTATTCATTATTATTTCCAAACACATACTGTGTTCTTAAGTAATCTGATAGCCCTCCCCTTTTTTCCTAATCATTATAAAAACAAGATGAGAGGTATTTTCCCTAGTTTACAGTAAGAAAACTAGATTTATACCCTGGTTTGTGGTAAGAGATTAAAGGAGAGTAAGTAAGTTACACATCATCCTAGCTAATTGTGTCAAAACAAAATATTTCTAATTCTGAAAATTATCTATTAAACTGTATTGATACTAGTTTCAATCGCATAATGATGTAAATTAGCACATGGGAAAGCAGGCCAGATTCCATTTCCAGAAGTAAGTCAGGTACGCTACCAGCCATAGGGCAAAGAAGTAAGTAAAGCTGATCCTTCCCCACTACTGCTTTTCCCTTCTTAAAACTTCTTGGGGAAATTACAGTTTTGGGGATGCCCACCTTTTGGTTCGAACAAGTTAGGAAGCTAATGTTTCTGCAGAGTTTTTAAAGAACTTCTCATTGGGGATTGCTCTCGTCTTTTTTAACAGCTCAGGTTATTAGGTTGAGAATAAGATAGGACCTAACTGAAGGCCTATCTCTAGAACTCTAGTGCAGGTTTCTTAGAACTGTCTTTTGACTAATGGCCCTTATCCTCTCTCTGGAGAAGGATTGCCACATAAAATTTTAGAATGAAAAGGGACCTTGTAAGTTATCTGTTCAATTTCCCATGGAGTACAGTTGTGTGGAGAATTCTTAATAGGAAGTTACTTGGCCTTTTTTGAGTACGGTAAGAACACAGTAACCTGAGAAATAATGTCCTTAACGTATAGAAGTATGGAGCTTGAATCAACTTTTCTGTCAGATGCAATTTAGAGTGTTTATATAGAATCTTGGTTATTACTAGGACGAAACATTGAAAACCGTATTTCATTGTATGGATTGCCCAGCCATGAAGTAAAAATAATTTAGACCAAAGAAAAGAAAACAGGAGGGGAGTGGATTAAAGCATCTCTCTAGATATATTTAAAGGTCTATCATTTGAAAGAGATAAACTTTTTTGTTTCTCCAGAAAGCAGATGTGAAGTTAAAATAACCTTTTTTTTTTTTTTTAACAGCTACAGCTGTTAAAGTGGATTGACTTGTGATGGAGTAACTTACTTGTCACTGGACTATTCAAGCTTAGGTTGGATGACCTGTTCTGATAGGGAAGACCATTACCCTCTGCCAACTCTCTAGAGTACAAATCGGCAGTCAGCAAACTTGGGCCAGTTTCAGCCCACTTGCCTGTTTTTTTTTTTTTTAAAGATTTTATTTATTTATTTGTGAGAGAGCACATGAGAGGGGGGAGGGTCAGAGGGAGAAGCAGACTCCCTGCCGAGCAGGGAGCCCGATGCGGGACTCGATCCAGGGACTCCAGGATCGTGACCTGAGCCGAAGGCAGTCGCTTAACCAACTGAGCCACCCAGGCGCCCCTTGCCTGTTTTTGTAAATAAAGCTTTATCGACATATTTCCACCTTCATTGGCTTACATATGGTATACAGCTATGTTCGTGCGGCCATGGCAGCATTAGATGTAGTTGCCACAGAGTCCCTGTGGCCTTCAAAGCCTAAAATAATTGCAATCTCTCCTTTGGCAGAAATAGTTCACCAATTTCTGCCCTAGAGCTGGGGGGGGGGGGGGGCAGGTAACGTGGGCCCAGATAGATGTAGAAAGTGAAGTTGGTTGAGAAGCGTTCCTCAATCCCTAGGATGTCCCAGTAGTTACTTAAATTTTCTTCAGAAAATTGTTTTTGACTTAAAGGTTACATTTAAGTTTTTAATACACCTAGAATTTTTTTTTGTATTGCTCTGAAATTGGGCTTCAACTTTATTTTCTCCTTAATAATAGATAACCGGTTGTTTCACCACTACATATTTAATATAACCATCTTTTTCTCACAATTTGAAATACGATCTTCGTTATATATTCTGTGCACTTACATGCAGTATGTGTTTATACGTACCCTCCACTTTTCCACTCATTTCTTCATTCCTTCTAATGTTAGTAATAATTGTTTTGACTGCAGTGGCTTTGGATGTGATATGTTTAATAATTGGAAAGGCGATTTTTCTTATTTTTTCCTTATGAACTGTAAAATCATTTTGTTAAAAAAATACAAAATTGTTTTGTTAATGAAAAATCTGCATGGGGTTCTGGTTGGAATGTAGATGGTAACTATGGGGAGAATGTCAATTTTATTAAGCTTTTCTGTCTAAATTTTTTTCAGATCTTGTGTTTTATGTCCTTATATAAGATTTATGGTTCTAAACCAAGATAGGAAATCAGAATCTCTAATAGAATCTTAAAACCTTTTGGCAAGACATCACAAATCAAGTCAGTGGGCAGATAAATTAGGGGAAATTTTTTAGTGTATGTTACAGTTTTACTATGAATAGTATGTAAAGGATTCTCACAAATTGATAATAAAAATAAGCAGCCTTATAGAAAAATATGCAAAATGATAAGAATTTCACAAGGTGATAAATCTGAATATTTAATAAACATGCAAAAAGTTGAACAGAACTCCAATAGTCAAGATAAAGGAAATTTTTACATTTCAAACCCTTTAGACTGGCAAAAATTAAATAATTTAGTTTACAAATATTGTTCACAGGATAAAGAGTATGCTCATATATTTCGGGTAGAAATATGAATTGTTGTAGTCTTTTTGGAAAATAATCTAACAATACCTTGTTACAGACACAGATATTTCTTTGCTTTTAGAACTTATTCCACAGAAGTAAAAGCCCTAGTATATTCATCTTTGCCAGAATGCTAATATTGCAGTGTGGTTGATTGTGGGAAAACACTAGAAACAAGGTTCATGTTTATGATTAAGAAACTGGTAAATGAATTAAGGTGCATGCATCCAGTGAAATAATATGCAGCTATTATAAAGGAGCTAACACTATGCCAGTTGACTTGGAGAGACATGCACAATGTATTATGTGAGAAAAATAAGATTCAGAGCTTGGTCTGGAGCTTGGTCACAGTTTTATAAAACAAATAATAAACCTCTCAGGAAAAAACTTCTTACACGTAGATTTATTTGTTTGCGGATGATTCTTTGAGTATAATTAATGGGGAATGGAATTGAAAGTAGAAGAAGGAGGAGAGGTAAACAGGAAATAAATTTATTAGAAAAAATGATATATTATAAAATAGTAGTATCCATAATAAGCAGCATGGTATGATATAGTCATGTTTCTATAAAAGTAAATGTATATACATTCTTCTCTAAAACGAAAGAAAGTTCAATTCCACATTTGGCTTTCTTTGTAAGCTTCTCTTGGCTTATTCTTTGACCCAGGTTGGTCCAGATGGTCTGATGAAGTTAAATGGCTCAGCCCTTAACAATGAGTTCTTCACTTCAGCAGCCCAAGGCTGGAAGGAAAGACTCTCAGAAGGTAAGTGTTCAACCTTATGTGCCTCCTAGATTGTATATGTACTTGGAGCTACTATGAGGGCAGATTGGCCCCTCTATGCCTCAGTGAGTTTTTGAGCTAAGGACGAGATGCTTCCATGGGGTAGAACTAGCTATCCTGTGTGAAACACTATACTGACTTTTTTCTGGAGCCTATGTAACCAGGTCTGGCTCCAGATGGAGTCTGGCAATGTTCCTTTAAGAAGTCAAAGTCACCTTTCAATTTAGGGAAACTAAACAAATACAGATTTTAAGGCCCTCTTCCTCAATATTTTTATCAGTGATCAGATTCTGATCAAGATTTTGATTCAGTGATTCTTGGTTAATGCCTAGGAATTGAAATTTTAATAAGCAGAGTATAGAATTAGAGTTACAGTGTTCGCTTATGTTTGTTTTTCAGTACACATGGAATACAAACTAACACTTGAAAGGTCATATGAAGTTATACCAAGGCATAGCTTAAAACAACTGTGAAAAGCTTTAAAATGAATACATTTGTTTTTTTTTTTTAATGAATACATTTGTAAGGAGAGCAATTACGAATGCTATTCATTGCTGACATTTTGTCAGATCACTAGCATTTAGAGTTAATTGACCAGCTAATTAATATCTATATTGTTCACTGCACTTGTTGACATTTGCCTTCCTATTGTTTTGAGCTTTTTTTAAATTGTTTTGGGGGGACAAATTCTGTATAGAAAGGCTCTCTCACTGATTACTCTGGTCCTATCAAAGATTTCCTTGAGCAGAGACCACTTTTTTTTTTTTTTTCTGAAAGAGCTGCAATCACACAAGCACTTTAAAACATATGCATTACTATTACCTTTCTTTAAGAATAATTTGATAAGGGGTGCCTGGGTGGCTCAGTCGGTTAAGCAGCTGCCTTCGGTTCAGGTCATGATCCCAGGGTCCTGAGATCGAGCCCTGCATCAGGTTCCTTGCTCAGCGGAGAGCCTGCTTCTCCCTCTCCCTCTGCCTGCCTGCCGCTCCCCCTGCTTGTGCTCTCTAGCTCTCCCTGTCTCAAATAAATAAATAAAATCTTTAAAAAAAAAAAAAAGTAATTTGATAAAGGTTTTATGCCCCGCCCAACTCCCCATTTTTTTGTTTTTGAGAGAAAGAGAGAGCAAACTGTGGCAAGGGGGTGGGGGGCAGAGGGAGAGAGAGAATCTTAAGCAGGCTCATGCCCAGTGCAGAGCTGGAAGCAGGGCTTAATCTCTGGACGCTGAGATCATGCCCTGAGCCGAAATCGGGACTGTTAACGACTGAGCCACCCAGGCGCTCGCCCGCCTGGTTCCCCCACCACCCGGTTTTTTAAAATAGGTATTATCATCAGTGATACCTTGGTCGTTATCAGTGTTACTTTTCTTTCTTTTTCTTTTTTTTTTCATATAAGCAGTCACTGCTATACCTAGTCATTTATTTTATGAGCAGCAAAAACTTTGAGCACTGTACACACGTGAACAGAATTCAATACTTTTTATTCCTCATTCTCTCGTGCACAGTAAACTCAATGAAAAAGTAGTTATGGGTTGGACTCTGACAGGCAGAGTCCTCTTTTCCTTTTTTTTTTTTTTTTTTTTAATTTTATTTATTTATTTGACAGAGAGACACAGCGAGAGAGAGAGAACACAAGCAGGGGGAGTGGGAGAGGGAGAAGCAGGCTTCCCGCCGAGCAGGGAGCCCGACACGGGGCTCGATCCCAGGACCCTGGGATCATGACCTGAGCCGAAGGCAGATGCTTAACGACTGAGCCACCCAGGCACCCCCAGAGTCCTCTTTTCCTACT
The DNA here is from genome assembly GCF_029215605.1 of Mirounga angustirostris. NCBI lineage: Eukaryota > Metazoa > Chordata > Mammalia > Carnivora > Phocidae > Mirounga > Mirounga angustirostris. The sequence goes on along the minus strand of NW_026991718.1, from coordinate 20,214,267 downwards.
CTTATGCCCAGGACTGTGTCCTGGAACACTTTTCCTTCCTATCCTCTTATCCCAAAGAGACCTAAACTTGAAGTCTACCATTTCTACCTCTTTTTCCTTGATGTCCTGGGTATTAGAGTAAAAAAGAGAGCAACCTTTCTGAGCCGCAGTTTGAAGATGGCCTACCCAGCACATTCAGCTGTCCTCTGCTGTTAGAGTGGGAGGGATTGAAGTGCTTGGTGATATATGCAAATAAATGTCATTTTCAGAGCAGTGCGGTCATTGGCATGTTGAGCACTTTATTGGCAAGGCACTAGAGTGGTACAATTTCTGGAGCAATTAGAAAACTGATGACTCCCAAATAACTCCCTATGGTTTTACTGGAACCTCAACTGCCTATAAGCAGGATCACAGGTCACAGCTGTTCATTATGCAGTTAGAGATAAAAGGCACAAAATAACAAGTTGCCTGAGAGAAACAGAACTTTAAAATAACAAAATGCCCAGTGGCATTATTTACTGAAACCACGTGACTCTTTTTGCAGTGGGAAAGAAATGACAAAGTCAAGGTTAGTGATAAAAGAAATCTGTGGGGAATATGATGTTTGGAACAGGAGGGAGGTGCTACAGGAGAGCCCAGAGAAAAGGCACAGGTGGCCTCAGCTGAGTACTGGAAACTGCATGCAGTGGTGTGCAAGCATTGTATGTCCCCCAGTGGCTTCCAGGGGCTCCTTTCCAGTGAGGAACTGTGGGAAATTTCTCTTACTTTCACATGATAGTATTCTGACTCCTGCATGAGACTTTCATGATTCACAAATAGTTAAAAGTTACAAACAGCATATTTCTATTGAATATCTTTTTTTTTTTGTACATTACAGGTGAGTTTACACCTGAGATGCAAGTGAGAATTCGACAAGAGATTGAGAAGGAGAAAAAAGTAGAGCCATGGAAAGAACAATTCTTTGAAAGCTACTATGGTCAGAGGTAATACCAAGACAGGTTCTGTAAACCAAATGTGAATTCCTACATATATCTCACACCGTGTTTCATCTTAACTACCTCTCCAGCAATTCTAGTCCTTAATTTCCTTCTATTATTTCACCAGTTCTTTTTAACTAAGAATTTTTTTTCTTTTTGTGAATCATGCGTGCACAGAATTGGGTTCCTTGACTCTTGACACATTACCATTGTGGGTGGGATGGTTTCATTAAAAAAAAAAAATGTATTATCTTGAATTGGAATCCCTTTCTTTGAATAGACTGAATAGTTCTTATGAATAATTTTATAAGTTATAAGAATGCTGAAGTTCAGTACATTTTTTCTAGTAGTTAATTATCCCACAAGATGGTAATTTATCCAGAATCACCAAGGAATCCTAGGAATCCCATAATATGGACCATTACACCCAGGGCATCATTAAACAGCCTCTTCTCTCTAGAAGGCACTCTGGCGGGTCTTCATAGCTGAATGAAGATACAAACTCTGTTCTCAAGGGGATGTACGTTAAATTTTTTTTTTTTTTAATAAAATATCCGAAAAGAAGTTAATGGGGACATTTAAATAGATGACAGTGGAGCTATATTGTTTGAAGTAGAATTGAACATCCAAAGATTTATTGGTTTGTCTCCCTTCTTGCCTTCTGCATACCTAATGGCAATCCTTAAGGACACTCTGTAACCACGGTTTGACAACTAATGGCTCTTTTTCTTATTTCCCAGTAGTTCATTGATCCCCTTTATGGTCACGTAGGAAGTGATTCCTATTGTGATTAAGAGTCTCACGTATGGGTACGCCTGGCCGGCTCAATCAGTAGAGTGTGTAACTCTTGATCTTGGGATTGTGTGTTTGAGCCATGTTGGTCTTAAAAAAAAAAAAAAGTCTCACATACTGATCTACACTCTTGGTATGAGCTTTGAGCCCTTCTGCATAAATGATGGTGTATCCATTTAGACTGTTATTGCAGGTAGCTGTCACTCCGTAAATATTGTTAATTTCCTCTATAGGCATTGTAGGAATTTCTGGGTCTTTCTGTTTTCAGCTGTTAACTTTTTTTTGCCAGTTTTTACAGAGGACTGTTTTTTATTATTGTCTAGTTTTGTTGTTAGCCACTCCCATTTCAGAGGTGCAGTACTGATCATTTGAAGTCACCAAAGAGGGTCCCTTGCTTTTGTCTGGTTAAACAGTGTTCCAAAACATTATGAAGAGTCTCTAGTGACTCCCGCTGAGTAGCCTAGTTCTAGCGAGGCCACACTGTGGAAGTCCCAGTTGACCTTCACTCCCAGGATAGCTCAGAGGCATTGATCTCAGAATTAAAGAGCTATAGTAAGTGAAGTGTAAATGGGCTTTCCAGAAACTCCAGAGTTCTAATTTTCTGAAGAACATTGACAGCCACCTCCTACTATCTCCTCAGGGGCCCGTAGATTTCTTCGGCCCTCCTTTCTGCAGGTGCTACAGAGCAGAGTTGATCAGAGTACCTGGGTCTTGGCCTTCTTTCACTTGCCTTGTGGGTAGTCTGTGATGTTTGCCTCTAGAAAAGGTAGCCCCTCTTATAAACATAAGTAATAATGATAATTAACATTATTGAGCTTTAATATGTGCTAAGTACTGTTCTAAGTACTTTATATGCATAATTAATCACACCAACAGTATAAAGTGATGAACCTCAGTATATAATGAAGAAACTGAGATACAAAAGACTTACTTAACATCACATGGATGTATCAGAGCCAGGATTTGCATCCAGGCACTCGAGCTCCAGAACTTCACTACTACTACTAATAATAGTAATAATAATAGTGATGATACATGAAGAATACCTACTATATGTCAGGGTTTCTTCTAGGCATTGCCATATACTATTATCTCCTAACACTTTCAATAACATAGGCCTTTTTCAACTAGAATATTTTTTCCTTCCACCTTTTAGTTCTGGTCTGAGCCTTGAGGATTCAAAGAAATTGACAGCCTCGCCCAGTGATCTCAAAGTAAAGAAAACCCCAGCTGAGCAACCAAAATCCATGCTCCCTTCAGAGGCCTCACCTGTCGGTATAGTCCCAGTAATTCCCCAGTTAGGGTCTAAAGAAGAAGTGGTGCAAATGCCATCCCCAGTAAGAAAAGAAGAGCATGAAGGCCAAGACATGGTGCAGCCAAACCCCAAATCCACAGAGCCCCTACTTCCCTCAGCAAGCAATACACAAGAGCTTAGCAGCATTCTTCCCATCAAGTGCCCAAAGGATGATGATCTCTTGGAGCAGAAGCCAGTTGCCTCTGCTGAACAGGAGTCTGAGAAGGAGAATCATCTCACTACAGTTTCTAATTATAACAAAGATGAAAGCCAAGAAGCTTTAGTTACATCCCCAAACAAACCCAAGAGTCCTGGGGTGGAAAAACCAGTAATGAAGCCCATAGCAGAAGCAGGTCCACAGGATATCACTGCGAAAGAACCTCCATCAGCTCTGGTTGATCACAGCCCAGAAAGCCTCAAGAGGAAATCTTGTCTCATCCAAGAAGAGGCCCCCGTGAGCTGGGAGAAAAGGCCACGTGTCACGGAGAATCGCCAGTACCAGCAGCCATTTCAAGTCTCGCCACAGCCCTTTCTCAGTAGAGGGGACAGGATCCAGGTGCGAAAAGTACCACCTCTCAAGGTAAGAGAGTGGGAAGAATTGAAAAAGAGAGAATGTATGAACAGTAAGTTTCTGGTCTTATTAAATTTCAAGTCATTTGTGGTATTTCATAACGCAGTTGTATATATGTGATAAGCCTGTGACTGTGTTCTAACATGAACAAAATTATTAATAAACAGGCATTTAGAACTGCATTCCCAAGGATCTTTATTAGTGGTTGAGTAAGTAATGGATATCTAATTAATGAGACCACCTCCACCCACCCTCCCTGCTGGCTACTCTTACATCTTAAGATAGTTGTGGAAATTATTCTGTCTCATGTGACAACATAAGAAATATAAACAGAAGGAAGCCATTGGCTTTTTTGTGGCAAGAGCCGTGATACTTAAGTGTACCCTGGCCCTTTTCTTACTGCCATAACTGATTTGATGTTCTGTGGCTCTAGAACTACCTTTAGTTCCATCTTTTTGAAGGAAACCTCTATGGTTGCCATGGGTCACTGCTGGTTACTTGAGGGACATGAGTAAGGTTGGATAGCCTTGTTAAGCTCTGTTGCTCAGGCTGTGTCACTGACTTCCATGTTAGCATTCTATTGCTGCTTATCAAATCTTTCACGTGCATAAAGCAGTATCCTTATCTTAGTATATAAAGACTGCATCTAACCAGTAGTGAGCCCTTTAAAACCCAAACACATTTTTACTTCTGATCTAAAGGTTTACTAATACTTGGGCTTGTGCTTAATATCAGCTTGCAGTTCATTTATTCACTTAATAAATAGTATATGTTAATAAATTTTTCCTAGTGGTATTCATTAATACTATTGTGTCTACTGTGCGCCAGGCACTGGGTATTACTCATTCACGTTAGGATATACGTAGAAAAAAAAGGCACATAGAAATACTTTTTCCCCCTTTTTTATTTAACTTAGATGAACCAAAGTTCGTTCCATCAGGACATATCCCTTAGAAACATTCAGTTGCTAGTACTTGACCCATTTCATTTGCTATGTATTTCTCTCTCATTTTGCGTCTTATTACTAATCGTATGACATTCTCATTACTTTTTAATTTTAAGATTTGTGCACCTAGGAATCTCCCTTTTTAAAAAATGTTTGCCACTTTTCTACCATTAACATACCTTGCATGCTTTGCCGGAGATTGTGATTTTTTTATGAAAATCATTTTACCATTCTTTTTTTCCCCACTTTTACTGTTATAAAAATATTAGAAACCTTTCTGTAATGAATGTCAGTCAGAACTTCTATGCAGACCCGAGAGCCGAGTTACATTTTAGGTTTTACTTTATATAAATGATACTGGGTAAGATTCATCATTTCTGTTTCCTCATCTGTATAGAGGCAGAATTACATGCTACTTGGTCTGCTTTCTCTAATCCAGAGAGGCTCCACACTGAAAACTTAAGTCTACCATGACCGTATTATTGTTATTTAATTTTTTCCCTTTTGCTTTCTTCTCCTTTCTCATCCCCCTCCACCCCCCCACAGAATATTTTCTACCAGAAGTTGCTTTAATAACTCTTACCTTAGGCCGTATCTCAAATCCCACTTTCTTAGACAAAACTTAATGTAATTTATAACAGCAAAATCTTTTAACTAAAACTTAAGTAGAAAAATAAAATTTTAGTTTATTACAAATGTTATACAAGTGTATATATGTAAGTTATATACGTGCATATGTGTGCACACATTACAACATGGGTATCTGTAACATCATATGTATGGGGGCGGAGATGGAAAACTGTGTTTCCTCTTTGGTATATGTTTATTTATTTTTTAAAGATTTTATTATTTGAGAGTGAGAGAGCGCACAAGTGGAAACAGGAGCGGGGCTGGGGATGGTGGTGGGGGAGAGGGAGAGGGAGAAGCAGACTCCCTACTCAGCAGGGAGCCCGATGTAGGGCTTAATCCCAGGACCCTGGGATCACGACCCGAGCTGAAGGCAGATGCTTAACCAACTGAGCCACCCAGGCGCCCCATCTATTCAGTATATATGAAAAGAATTTACCTTGCTCTACCAGGATAGCGCTTCTTGGTATTAAATTGTTACCAGTGCCCAGACACCATTGAGCCCTTAGTGCTTACAGAGTGTAACATCTCATTTATTCCACATAAACAGGTAATAGAGCTATTTACATAAATAACTGAAACTCATTATTTTTACATATTAAGACTTTTTATTAGAACCACTTTTAATGAATTTATCAACATGTTAGTAATGATTTTCAGTCATTACAATAGATATTATTTATTCTGCTAGGTATGTTGTTATTCTCAAGATTATTCTGATGTAAGGTTGTTTGTCCCTATATACAATTCCCCTAAACAACTGTGCTTTTACTTTCTTGGATTTAATTTTCTGGTTTTACCTACTTTCTACCTGTCCTAGTGGTCTCTTCTAGGTGATATTACCAAGGGGCAACAATTGCTTCTTTCCCTCTATTGGTAGCTTCTAAAATACTGTGCAGTTAGATGTAAAAGAGACTCAGTGTTTAAGAGAGAGATTAGGTACATCTCCTGACGTGAGACGTGTGGCCTGTGACGCCTGTGACGATCCCACTGCTCTGACTTCTCAATGACGGAGAATCTGTTTCTCAGGACTGCTGAGCTTTTGAGAAATGGATATTGCAAATAATGAAAAATTTTTAGTGACTTTACTATTCTTAATTTTTTTTTTTTAAAGATTTTATTTATTTATTTGAGAGAGAGAGAATGAGAGAGAGAGAACACATGAGAGGGGATAGGGTCAGAGGACGAAGCAGACTCCCTGCCGAGCAGGGAGCCCGATGCGGGACTCGATCCAGGGATTTCAGGATCATGACCTGAGCCGAAGGCAGTCGCTTAACCAACTGAGCCACCCAGGCGCCCTTTACTATTCTTAATTTTAAGGAGTTCCGAAAAGATAACATGCATTTCCTTAGAGCCCTGTGGCTTAATTTTTCTTTTCTTTTTTTTTTTTTTTTAAAGATTTTATTTATTTATTTGAGACAGAGAGAATGAGAGAGACAGAGCACATGAGAGGGGGGAGGGTCAGAGGGAGAAGCAGACTCCCTGCTGAGCAGGGAGCCCGATGCGGGACTCGATCCAGGGACTCGATCCAGGGACTCCGGGATCATGACCTGAGCCGAAGGCAGTCGCTTAACCAACTGAGCCACCCAGGCGCCCCAATTTTTCTTTTTTTTAATTAAATGCCCTAGAAAATCTGTAACAGTTATTTGCTCCTTTAAGTTCTGGCCACTACTAGAAGGGTCCAGACTTTGATGCATTCTAATTGAACTCTGATAGCTTCCAAAGTATTGTTTCAAATAGGAGCCTGATTCCTTTCAGATACAGTATTTTATGCTATGAAAATCACTGGTTTCAAACTTGGTGATGTATCAGAGTTTCCCAGGAAGTGTTTCAGAAAAGCGTATTTTCTCCAGAGTTCTAATTTGTCAATTTGGGGATAGGACCCGGAGCACATATATTTTTTTAAATTTTTTTTTTTAAGATTTTATTTATTTGAGAGAGAGAGAGAGAAACAGCATGAGAGGGGAGAGGGTCAGAGGGAGAAGCAGGCTTCCCACCGAGCCGGGAGCCTGATGCGGGACTCGATCCTGAGACTCCAGGACATGACCTGAGCTTAAGGCAGTCGCTTAACCAGCTGAGCCACCCAGGTGCCCCCAGGGCACATATATTTTTAACCAGCTCCCCAAGTAAGGATAAAGCCAGCCAGGGATGAAAATGAGTGTGGTGAACACTGTATACATTATGTACATTCTCCCTTGTCTGGATGGACGGCGTGGGGTGCATCTGTGGATCACACACGGTCTACCTTCCAGTGCTATCTAGACGCCTCTGTCATTGAGATAATTCAGCCTGAGTGCTTACGTGTGCGTGTGTGCGTAGAGCAGAAGAGAGCAAGAATTCTCCTCGGAGCTTGGAAGGAGAGCTAAGAAGAAAAAGACAGTGGTATGCCTCTTCTCTCACACACACATTCGAAAGTGCAAACACCCTGCAAGGTCTGTATCTTAAGTAATAAGCAGTCGTGAGTAGTACTGCCATTAGGAGGGAGTCGCGTTGAGAAGAGAGGCATGGGGATTTGGGGCAGAGAGGGTGTTGGGGGAGGAGGGGCTTTGGCACCAGTAGCAGAGCTGGAAGGACCCTAGAGACACAGTCGCGTTGCTGTCTCTCCACGCTTTGGTCTCTCGGCCGTGACCCCCCATCTCTGTGACTGGGGTGCAGCAGTTACCGCAACAGTTCAAGTGTTCGGGAAGTTCTGTTTTTCTTGTCAATGAAAACTAAGCTCTGGGTTTTTTTCCTCCCTCCTTCTTTCAGATCCCGGTCTCCAGAATCTCCCCCATGCCTTTTCCTACATCGCAGGTCTCTCCCAGGGCTCGTTTTCCAGTCTCCATCACTAGTCCTAACAGAACAGGAGCCAGAACTCTTGCAGACATCAAAGCAAAAGCCCAGCTGGTCAAAGCACAGAGGGCGGCCGCCGCCGCCGCCGCCGCTGCCGCCGCCGCCGCGGCCTCCGTTGGAGGGACCGTTCCAGGACCTGGCCCCGGGGGCGGACAAGGCCCCGGAGAGGGCGGTGACAGCAAGACCGCTGGAGGAGGGAGGCCAGACTCAGACAGAGGCCGCGAACCTGGAGAGGGCCCCACTCTGGAGTTGGCAGGAACTAGAAGCGGGGGAGGTACGAGAGAGCTTTTACCCTGTGGGCCAGAGACTCAGCCCCAGTCTGAGACCAAGGGCCCAGAGCAGGCTCAGCCTCATGGTGTCTCTGGAGCACAACTACAGCAAACCCCCTCGGTGCCTCCAAGCTCTGCCGGCGGTGGAGCCGGCGCAAGGGCCCCCTCCCCAGCCCGCACTAATGCGCCCCCACCCGCTGTAGGGAAGCCGGCTAACGAACCCCCGCACCCCCCCAGGGCAGCAGCCGCAGTGGCCTCTCTCCCCCACCCACAAGGCCCCGGGACCTGCAGACTGGAGAAGGCGCCTTCTGCTCCGGCGGGTTCCGCACTCATCTCAGGTGCCTCCCCACCTGTTCGTTTCGCAGCCGATGGCACAGTCGAGCCCAGAGCAGGTTCTGGTAGGAATATGCCAGACCCTTCGGCCTCAGCAGAGACAACTGCTAGTACTTCAGCGGCTGTGACTCCCTCTCCTTTAACATCGTTGTTGACCGCAGCCGCTTTAGAGAAGCTTCCTGTACCCCAGGTCAGCGTGACTGTAGCGCCTCCGGGATCAGCTCCGTCCTCGAGCACTTTGCCAGTAGCTTCTAGCCTTAAAACTCCAGGAACTTCTTCAAATTTGAATGGACCCATGCCAAGGCCGAGCTCTAGTATCCCTGCGAATAACCCTTTGGTCACTCAGCTGCTTCAGGGCAAAGATGTTCCCATGGAGCAAATTCTGCCTAAACCTCTCACCAAAGTTGAAATGAAAACTGTCCCACTGCCCACGAAAGAGGAGCTGGGGACGGGAGTGCTCACGGGCCCTGGCGCCACAGAAGACAGCGTCAGAGAGGAAGGGGGTGAGAGGCAGTCCCACCCGGCTCTGCAGCAGCTGGGGAAAGCCTTGCAGAGTAAGCAGCTCTCCCAGGTTCCAAGACCCCTTCAGCTCTTTCCAGGTAAGGAACTGAGGGACTCTGGCATTGACACACACCAGTACCAGGAAGGACTAAGCAAAGCCACCCAAGAGCAGATCCTTCAGACTCTCATCCAAAGGGTTCGGAGGCAGAACGTTCTCCCATTTGTGCAGCCCTCCCAGTTCAACTTCGCTCACTCAGGTTTCCAGTTGGACGACATCTCCACAAGCCAGAGGTTCATGCTGGGTTTTGCTGGCAGAAGGACATCGAAGCCTGCCATGGCAGGTCACTACTTACTTAACATTTCCACCTACGGCCGGGGTTCAGAGAGCTTTAGGAGGACCCATTCTATAAACCCTGAAGACCGTTCGTGTCTAAGTAGCCCCACGGAGGCCTTGAACATGGGGTACACAGACTGTAAAAATGCAACAGGAGATAGTAGCAGTGGCAGAGAAGAAGATACGGATGAGGAAAGTACCAGTGATGAGCAAGAACCCATCGTGGTGAAGGAGGAGCCCCAGGCTGCCCAGGGTCCTGGCAGGTGTGAAGCAAGTTCGGGGCCCCACAGTAGAGAAGCCCTATCCACCAATGATTGTTTCGCAAGAAAGAATGTGAAGGTGGAGACACCAGTGCATGAGCAAACCACTTTAAGCAAGGAGAATTACCTGTTCACGAGAGGCCAAACATTTGATGAAAAGACCCTAGCCAGAGATTTCATTCAGGCAGCACAGAAACAAATGGCTCATGCAGTGAGAGGCAAGACGATGCGTAGCAGCCCTGAGCTTTTCAATTCTACTGCTCTTCCTCTGACCGCAGACAGTCCCACCCATCAGCCTCTCCTCCTTCCACCACTGCAGACCCCGAAGCTGTATGGAAGCCCCACGCAGATCGGGCCAAGCTATAGAGGCATGATCAATGTCTCCACCTCGTCCGACATGGACCGTAACTCTGCTGTCCCGGGGATGCCTGACTGTAGCCAGGTGGCTAGCAATGTAGGTGATGTCATGTCCTTTTCGGTGACTGTCACTACCATCCCTGCTAGCCAAGCGATGAATCCCAGCAGCCATGGCCAGACCATTCCTGTTCAGGCCTTTCCTGAAGAGAACAGCATCGAGGACGCACCTTCGAAATGTTACTGCCGATTGAAAGCCATGATCATGTGCAAGGGGTGTGGAGCATTCTGCCACGATGATTGCATTGGGCCCTCGAAACTGTGTGTCTCCTGCCTTGTCGTTCGGTAACGAGACTAGAAAGAGAACACGCTGTAAAGGAGGCAGGGAGGGAAGGGTTGATGAGATGTGTTTTTTGCGTCCTTTCGGAATCACAGAAATAAATAAGTAGGTTTCAGTTGTCTTAAGAGACAGACGTTACTTAATCAGGAATACAGAGTACAGATCTTATATTTTAGAGGAAGAGCACCTTGTATAGTAAGTCTAGGTCAAGCAAGACTTTGTGAATTTGTGACAAGTTTGCACTTACAAAATCATGTAAATATGTCACATTTTGTTTTAACATTGTTTTCCCAAGTGTTTAGGTAATGATGTATTTGAATTCAGATTTATGTTCCACTTCACGTGACTCTGAGAAAAGTTCAATGCCATGCATGGTTAAAGGAAGCTGTCTTTCTTCTCTCCTTTCCTAAGAGGCCAGGAAAAGGAAGGAATGAAGGAATGGTCTGGAGAAATGACCATTCAAGCTGATTATGTCATGATGGTCTGACTGCAGGCTTTCCTTAGATTATTCAGCCTTGGCGGGATTTGGATTCAGGGTTTACTCAGTCCTTTTACCTTAGACAGAACCTTCTTAAGTTCACATTTTTGATACTGTATTAATTTCATAGGTAGTAATTCAGACTCTGAAAGCTCTTGACCTGATTCTTGGCTTCCACAAACCAGTACTGTTGCCAAGCTCTCTGCTTGCGCTTTGTGGCCCCCTGCCCTGCCCTGAGACCGTGAACGTGGCCCACGAAGGGTGTGCCACCCCAGGCCCCTGCTGTTCGCTGAGCCTGTGCTGGGCAGCAGTTCCAGCAGGAACATCCGGGTACTTGGTCAGTCGGGGGGGCTTACAAAAAGGTGTGAGATGCCAGTAGAGGAGTAACAAAAAATGCTAGCCATGGGGTGATTTGAACTCTGTGTTTTGTTGGGCAAGGGAGTAAAAAAAAAGTGCAGAAACTCTTAAACTGGACGTAAAGGACTTTGGGAAACGATTTTTAACCCTAGAAACAAGGTAGCCTCTCTTTTCCTCTTCTTGCCCAACCCTGTTCCCTAATGTTCTGTAGTCCGCTGTTGTGCAGGAGGGAAAGCTCCTTGTTGCCACTTTGGCCCGTTCTGTTTCGCCTGTTTTGACCTCCCAGGCATCTGAGGAGTGTGGAATAATCTTACCTCCTCTAGATACTACTTTGAACACAACGTGTGCACACAGACATACACAGTAAAAGTTAGACACTTCTGCTGTTCTGGAAGATACGTCCTCTGTTTTGGATTACTGCTTTCTATGCACTAGAAATTTCTAGTGTAAAGGGGCTTCAGTAAATGGCTAAGGGAACATCTAGAAAGGAAGAGAAATTAGCTCCAAAGTTTTGTTGATTCTTTTTTGTTTCCTTTGTTGTTGTTTTTTAAATCTTGTCACTAGTGACTGAAGAGTTTTTGAGTACATATATTTAGGTCATGGTTAAAGAACATTAAAATAAATCTACAATTTATCAGAATTTGGTATTAAGGAACCGGGTATTGTCAATATGCATCATGCATATTGATTTTAAGTTTTCCTAATTTCAAGTGTGTAAAGTAAAAATACTACTGCAACCTAGTACACTTCATATTCAGGATGTGATATTGACCATATGCAGAACAGTGTCACTTGTTAAGTCACATTCCAGATTAGGAGAAAGTAGACAGTAATACTCTTTGCTCTTCCCCATTCTGTTACCCATTCTTCACCCCACATTATACATGCTTTTAATACTTTTGAACCCCATAAGAAACTTAATACTTCACTGTTTTTTGGTTTTTGCTTCTGTGATTTCTTGTGGCTCAAGGCGAATACAGGATTAATATCTCTGTTCTAGTTTCAGCCGAGACAATAGGATGTCCGCCTAATTTCCCCTTTTCTTCCGGCACACACACAAGGATCCAGGGATAAGGAGTAAGTTCTCTAGCCAAGATCCAGGAAGAAACAAAAATGGTTCAGTTCTCCAAACTTTCAGTACTCGGTAATCCAAGGGCAGGGGCTAAAAGGACCTATTGCTGGTTAAAACTCTGTGCTCAGCTTCCTCACTCCCCATGTTCAGTGCCAGGACTGAGGGCTGGTCTGTGTGCTGGAAGTGCCTGAGTATTTCAGAACTAACCCCATGCTAAACATGAATTACCAATTTGGATTGATCAAAGTGAACTTTCTTCTTTGCACCTTTCCTGTCGTAGGAAGTCTCTCCTCCACGGTTCCCGTAATCTGAGTTTGGACAGACTAACCAGGAGAGGAGGAAAGGGATCAGGGATTTTCAAGTCCATTTGGAGAGCAAACCGTATCGTGCCTCTTCTTCTTGACCAAGGCTCTTGCAGATAGGTCCTAAGCATTATTATTCCCCAGATTCTCTTAACAAATGATACTCAGCTAATAAAATATTTGCATTTATGGATGTCCCTGAAATAGGATATGTCAACTAGGTACACTGCTTCAGTCTTGACAAAATGAGAGGATAGGTTCTCTCGGCTTGGTAGTAAATTGAACACAGTCCGTTTGTCAGTTTGTTTCAACACAGTGGTTTCAGGTAGAAAGTCATTCATTTTAAGAGCTGAACAGAAAAACAATCAGCAACAATCCAAACACATTAACAATACAATTTGGCCCTTTTGAAAATGAAGCAGTAGGAACAAGAAAAATCTTTATATTACTGAGAGCATGGTACTCCAAATACCTTTAAAGCAGTTTTTATTTTAGGTTTTTGGAGTTGCTTTACCTTTCAGTTCAATCTGAAAGGTTGCTAATCAATGCTAAGCTTTTTTTTTTTTTTAATGGTATTTAGTTGCACTATTTCCAGTGACTAGTCAGGCATTATGCCTGATGCTTATGCCTCCAGGGTATGCTTCTCGAACCTTCAGATACCTTCCATTGTAGGTCACATGGGGGAGATAGCATTAACAATAAATATGTCATCTCAGTCTTAATGACTGTTCTGAGTTGTCTAGTAGAGAAGGCTCCCTGAATCTTAAAAAATTCGATAAAAATTCTCCATCCTATTAAACAACCTGGGGTTGTTCACCCTACTATTCCTTAACCCCTGTGCTCAAGGTACTGAAACTATCTGTGTTATCCCATGTAACATTTCTAAGAATAAGATCTGGCAAATGGGACATTTTTCTTGAAGAAGGGGAAGCATACTTGCGTGGGCTGGGAAGGCACCCAGATGTAGGTGTTTTAGGAATTATCTCAGATTTAAATAGCCAAAGGAGGACCTCCTTGCCTTCCCGGTGAAGGTGTAAATTCATACATATTGATGACTTGACAGTTAACCATCCTAATTGCTTATTATTGCCTTTCTCCACCTTAGAGCCCTTAAAGAACTCTTGGGTAAAATTATTTGTTATGAGGGGTTCTTCTCTGGTCATTACACCACTATTTATTTCTAGAACTCACTGTCAGTGAACAGTGCCAGGGTTTTCTCTGTGACCTAGAGGTTTCACTTCACAGCAAAGAGGGAAGAGTCCCCGTTGCATTACAACAATGTGCTAAGTAAAAAACTTGGCCAATGGTAGTTTTCAGCTCAGTTTATAGAATAGTCCAAAGAGACTGAGAAACATGATGATAGGCAGGGATCTTTTCCTACCATGTTTCAATACCTACGTACCTATTGAAAGGGAACAATAGGTAAAACATTTCCTGAAGTTGAAGTAAGAGCTTCATAGATTCTTGGTTACTTTATTTTTTTTAATGCTTTACATTTGATACAACTATTAAAGATCAATTTTAAAAAAATAGCTTTCCAGTAATATATTTTAAGTAATATATATTTTAATATCTATGTAAAAAGTGACAGCGGAAGACTTTGAATTTCTCATATATGGTATGTTTATGTAGGACCTCACTGTTAAGGCACAAATTATTACAAAGGAAGTTACTCTAAAGACACTCAGATTATTTCCGAAAAATGCAATAAGGGGAATAGTTTTGGAGTTTATTTTTTATTTTAAAAGAAAATCGACTTATTTACCACGAGCTATTTTTTTTCTTCTGGCTTATAAGGTTTGTACAGACTGGTTTGGTAAATGCTAAACTTTTGTGTCTTTTGCCTTTTTAAAGGAATTGTTAACATTGGAATTGAGGGTATGTACAGAGAAGTTGGTGTCAACACCATTTAAAAAGTCATATTTTTTCACAAATATAGAAAAATCATTTTACATAAGAATTTTAAGTATTTGCAATAAATATATGTATATAGATTGTATGTATTCATATATTCTTATTTTTCATTTTATTATTAAGTAAAAGATAATTAAAGTGAAAATAAAAACCTTGGAGTTTTTGGTGACTCTTGAGGTCTGACATCCGTCTGAGAGCGGTGCGGGTAAGGGCCCTCAGCTGTTCCCTTATATCACCATTGCAAGATTACCACAGATTGTGTAGAAGAGTCAAAATGAGGAATTTGGTGATAAACAAATCAGGGTAGCATGTTTCTTTCAGAACTCTAGTAAAAATATTAAATATGCCTAATCTGTCTGTCTCTGTTTTCACCCTTGAACTGTTCTGTCTCTTAACCATGGGATGTTACTGGGAATGTTAAAAACAGACAAACACAAAAACATGGTGCGTTCTTTTTTTTTTTTTTTTTAAAGATTTTATTTATTTATTTGACAGAGAGAGACACAGCGAGAGAGGGAACACAGGCAGGGGGAGGGGGAGTGGGAGAAGCAGGCTTCCCGCTGATCGGGGAGCCCGATGCGGGGCTCGATCCCAGGACCCTGGGATCATGACCTGAGCCGAAGGGGCAGACGCTTAACAACTGAGCCACCCAGGTGCCCCCTCTTTTTTTTTTTTAATGTGCCCACTGTTTGCTTCTAAAACAAAGAATGGTAAAATATCTCAGGGGTAAAAATAGGTTTTTCTTTATCAACAGTGGTTAATAATTCATTAGCAAACATTCACTGCCACCACCTTGCAGGCAGTAGGAGTATGTGAAGAAATAATTTCATGAAGATAATCGAAAACTTGTTTTCTGTTTCCCAGTTCTTCTCTGAGAAGTGAGTTTCCTAACCAGTTCAGTATCCTTCCTGATGAGTCTGAGAGGGAGTTTCCTAACCAGTTTTAGGTCCTTCTTGACTGATCCGGAGAGCTAGAAGAGCTAGGAGAACTTTGATTTTGATCTCCAAAGTGTCAGGAAGGGCATTTGTGCAAGTGAGGACTGAGCCAGATAGTAGGAGAGCTTAACTGTCCGTGGTCCCATACCTGCGATAGCCTGGAATCCTGCTGTTCAGGAGGTTTTGTGGTTGCAAATACGTGGTTTTAGGATCTGATTGAAGGAGCCAAACACTACCTAGGTAGTCTTTGGAAGTAAAGGTATCTAGCCCATTCTTTAAACACAGATTTATTGATGAAATAAAAAATAAGGTCAGAACTTCACGAATGTATCTTAGTGACCCATGAAACTCACTCTTTATTCTAGTTCCCTAGTTCTCCCCATAATTACTCAGCCATGATTATTTTCACTGATAAAAATAGCATATTTTGGAAATTAATAAGGATACATAGAATGCTTTTTAAAAGATCGCTTTGTTATTTTTCCAAAAATGGAAATTTCAAACATCGGGGTTGCCCAAAGACGTTGAAGATCGTTTACCAGTCCAAGAGAACAGCATTCTAAATCTTTGCTGAAAATATGCTTTACTAAAGGAAATTTCTTATGTCTCAGGGAACATCTGCATCCTTACAATTCCCATATATAATAGGAGCGAAAGTGAAATATTTCAATGTGTGTGAACCAGCCCATTGTGGCAATTTCCAGAAACCACCCCCCATCCGCCGTTCATAGTACATATTTGTAATTATTTAAATGGGCCTCCTACCTCACTGGAAGTGAAATTCATATTCAGGTTAATGACGTAGGGGCCTAAACGTATAGTTGACAGGCAGTTGAATGAGAAAGAGCAGTATACTAGAACACAACTTCAACTTGAATCCCCAACTGTCCTTTATTTACATCATAGTCCAGAAACCTGTGTTCGATGCTTTTGACGCCATTGACCACAAGTGGTCTTAAGAAATAAGATTTTGCGTAATGATTCTAGCTGGTTTTGTGTACAAATCATGTTGTTCACTAATTCATCTCTTTCTCGGAGCACCTACTATGTGCTAAGCACTGTACTAAGGTTCAGGTTCTGCAAGGGTAAACAAAAGCAGCCATGTAAATTGTAAAAGGTCTTCCTAATGTAGTAGCCATACAGCATGTGTCTAGTTCAGGGCTCCAGGAGTACTGTATGCTACATACTTCCCAAGACATGATGGAAATTTAAGTGTAAATGAGTTACGGAAGGAAACCATTTGAGGCACTGGGTGAAACCCAGTGGCAAAACATGAAGCAAGAAAGGAAAGGCATTGCCCCTAGGTGAAATAACAATGTGGAAATGAAAAGCCATGTTATTGAAATGTACCTTTTCTGAAAACAATCATTGGAAGATGTAGAATTCTTTTTTTTTTTTTTTAAGATTTTATTTATTTGACACACAGAAGGAGAGAGCTAGCACAAGCTGGGGGTGTGGCAGGCAGGGGAGAAGCAGGCTCCCTGCTGGGTAAGGAGCCCGATGTGGGGCTCGATCCCAGGACCTTGGGATCATGACCTGAGCCGAAGGCAGCTGCTTAAGTGACTGAGCCACCCAGGGGCCCCCAGAAGATGTAGAATTCTTAATAGAAATTTCAGGAAATTTCTTTCTTTTTTTTTTTTAAGATTTATTTATTTATTTGACAGAGAGACAGCGAGAGAGGGAACACAAGCAGGGGGAGTGGGAAAGGGAGAAGCAGGCTTCCGGCCGAGCCAGGAGCCCGATGCGGGGCTCGATCTCAGGATCCTGGGATCATGACCTGAGCCAAAGGCAGACGCTCAACGACTGAGCCACCCAGGCGCCCCAAACTTAAAGAAATTTCTTAGCGTCTCAGTTGAAGAAAGAATCCCTTTCAATTAATTCTGGTGAGTGCGTCTGGAAAGATGCTATAATCTTAACTAACCCTTTCTAATAACTGTTAGGTAGATAATGCAGCCTACTTGTCACTGATGTTTAAACCCACAGGAAGCTTAAGGGAATTGAAACTAAACCTTGATTTTTATCTTGTAGTCTGGTGAGAATGAAGTGTATCCCTTTATTTTATATTATTAAAGAGATGTTGTATCCCTGTTTTTTCTCCATAATGGATAAAATTAGTGTTCTAAAGTTTTTATTCTAATACTGTAGAATTGGCTCCCCCACCCCATCTCTAGTCACAGAACTTGAATTACAAGAAACTTAGGAGGATCCTAGCCTTTTTTAGTGGCCTAAATTCCCAGTTCTTTCTTTGAGAATTTCTGGTAAAAAAAAAAGTTTTTAAAGGATAAATCATTGTATTTTGTTAGTGCTTATTCTTGAATTTTCCTTACCATTTATCATTAACTTGGATTGATGGATTTGCAACTCAAATTCTGCATGCCAAAATATCCATATTCACCTTTCAGTCCAAGAGGTATTTGGTATATTCCACCGTGAAGTGTCTCAACTTTGTCCAGGAAGTAGGAGGGTGGGTATCCTCTATTTTCCTAATACTTGGTGGCCTTAAACAGAAGATTGGGTTTCTTTTATCGAGACTGTATGAACTGAGGAATCTCTATACCTCCATGGAGCTCTCAGTCTTAACCGATAAAGGTCATCCCTAGAAAGACTTCCTTATAACAGGAAGGAGGGACTGGGCCTGGAAGGGAGAGCCAGAGATGATCAGGCTGTGGAGATGGGCTATGACCAGATGGTCGGTTCTCCTGAAGAATAACTTCCAACTCAATGTTCCTGGTTCTTCAAATTCAAAAGAGGCTAAAGGGAAATAAAAAACCTACTGATTTCCATCTTGACTGGAAAACCCAGAGAATGCTTAGGGGAGAAGAAAGGTAAACCCAAGATTGGATTTAAAAATGGGTTTAAGTAAACTTTCAGTTATTCTTAACTTTTTTACGAAAAATTTTTTAAGGTTTTGGGTTCATATAATGTTAAATTGCCATGATTAGAACATGGAATTTGATTTGAGATATTTTATGGGCTAAGTGATGGTTTTCTATGGAATTACCTAGCGGCAGCTTTTGCTGCTGATCAGAATTTAGGGTTGTGCACCTGTGTCTGTTAAATAATGTCGATGTTGCTCATAAACACTATTAAGCCAACTTGAGTCAACACTTAATTTTATTAACTTTAATCATGGATCCTCTTCTTAAATATTTAAAATTTAGATTAACCCAATAAGAAAGCAATGCATTAAATGTTATCAAAATATTTGAAGATATTTTATAACTATTATTTTACACACAGCCTATTTCCTTTCTATGGAAAGTGTGGTACAAAAAAAGTTTTACTTTCTTACTTTCTTTCCAAAAGCCCATGTCTGATGTTTTCAGATACCTAGAGCTTAGAAATGATAGAGTTGGACTTTGGCCCTAAGTCAGCAATTCCTCATTTTAGGTTTTCAGGCAATAGCAACCTGAAGACATGGGTAGAGACCCCAACTGAACTTATATGTAATCAATTAACACAAACTAAATTAATGAAACTCTTGCAGAGTCTCATATTTGGTTTCCCCTTTGTTGCATAAAGAGATAGATCTGGGCTGGGAAGGACCTGAAAATTTGTTCTTTGATAATAAACTACTGGTTGAAGGACAGGTTCTTACTAAATTCACAAAATTCATAGAATCCATGAAAGATCTCAAGTACATGACTAGTGAAACTCTAGAAATTAAAAACCTTTCTCTTAGCCATAAGTGCTATGACCTGTTTTTTTAAAGCCCATCTTAATCCTGTGACTCATTGCATCACACCTTAAAACTTGCACCAGCACCAAGAGAAATCAGAATGGAAGAAATGACCTTGTGCTGGTCTTGTTCACTCTAAAATCTTTGTGCACATAGGCCTTAGCACTTTGACAGATAAAACTCTGCCTTTTAGCTCCCTCTCACTATCGTCTTTATTCCTCTCACTTTTAGACTGTTCCTTGTACTGGTTGTATAAAACTACCTTCCTCAGAATTGAATGTATAATGTTTCTGCACATGGGCAAATTGTATTTTAATGACTCATTTAAGTTGAATAAAGGCATACAGTTTTACTCTAGCGACTGTGCCTTCTCTTTTCCAAAGAAACCAGCTACCATGTTGAATGACTTACCTGTTTGTTGCTCCTTTTGTTGCACCTGATTACACAATTATCCCTGGGTCCTGGCTAAATTTGGGCACTACAGAAAGTGCCAGTCTCTAAGCAACACTCGAAGGGGCTTAAAGAATTGAACAAGAGCCCAAGAGAATGTGTTGTGCATTTCAAGAATAACAAGGAAACCTACACTACAAAGCCGCAGTAATCAAAGCAGTGTGGTAATGGCGTGAGGACAGACCTACAGACCAATAAAGTAGAACAGAGAGCTCAGAAATAAACCTTCACATAAATGATCAAATGATTCTCATTTTATTTTATTTATTTATTTAAAGATTTTATTTATTTATTTATTTGAGAGAGAGAGAATGAGAGAGAGCACGAGAGGGGGGAGGGTCAGAGGGAGAAGCAGGCTCCTCGCCGAGCAGGGAGCCCAATGTGGGACTCGATCCCGGGACCCTGAGATCATGACCTGAGCTGAAGGCAGACGCTTAACGACTGAGCCACCCAGGCGCCCCTGATCAAATGGTTTTTGACAAGGGTTTCAAGACTAGTCAAGTCCAAGTAAACTAGAGTTTATTTTAAAAAAATTTATATATATATATGATATATATATATAGTTTATATAATATATATATAAACGAGTTTATTTTTAAAAATTTATATATATAATCAAGTGATTCTTGACAAGGGTTCCAAGACTAGTCTATATACGTGTGTGTATACACACACACACACACACACACACACAAGAAAATAACAGTGTTGGCAAGGATGTAGAGAAATTAGAACCCGTGTGCATCGCTGGTGGAAATGTGAAATGGCTCTCCTGCTGTGGAAAACAGTAGGGCAATTTCTCAAAACAGACGTACCATATGATCCAGCAATCTCACCTCTGGCTATATACCCCAAAGACATGAAAACAGGGACTTGAACAGATATTTGTTCCTCAATGGTCATAGCAACATTATTTATAATAGCTAAAAGGTGAAACCACCCAAATGTCCATCAACGAATGGCTAAACAAAATGTGATATAAACAAACAAAATTGGAATATTATTCAGCCTTAAAAAGAAATGAGGCAGAGGCAGCAGCTCCAGAGCAGAGTACCAACTGTGGCGGTCGGCGTCATGGCAGGGCAGGCGTTTAGAAAGTTTCTTCCCCTCTTTGACCGAGTTTTAGTTGAAAGGAGCGCAGCTGAAACTAACCAAAGGAGGTATTATGCTTCCAGAAAAATCTCAAGGAAAAGTGTTGCAAGCAACACTAGTAGCTGTTGGATCGGGCTCTAAAGGAAAGGGTGGAGAGATTCAACCAGTTAGTGTGAAAGTTGGAGATAAAGTTCTTCTCCCAGAATATGGAGGCACCGAAGTAGTTCTAGATGACAAGGATTATTTCTTATTTAGAGATGGTGACATTCTCGGAAAGTATGTGGACTGAAATCATTATTAAAATGGCATGAAGTGAAGCTGCCCATTCCAGTGAAGTTGTGAAATCTTTCATCATGTAAATAATTTTCATGTCTCTCTTTTATAATAAACTAATGGTATCCAAACTAATGATAAAAAAAAAAAAGAAATGAAATTGACACACACTACAAGATGCATGAACCTTGAAGGCATTGTGCTAAGTAAAATAGCCAGACACAAAAGGATAAATATCGTATGGTTCCACTATACAGTATACCTAAAGTAGTCAAATCCGTAGAGAAATTAGAATGGTGGTTGACAGTGACTCGGGAGTAGAGAAGATTGGGAGTTTGTGTCTCAAGTTCAGGAGATGGACGGTAGTGTGGTTGCAACATTCGGAATGTACTTAATGCTACAGCGCTGCACACTTAAAAATGCTTAAAATGGTAAATGTTATGTATATTTTACCACGATTTTTAAAAAAAATATTTATTTCAGGGCGCCTGGGTGGCTCAGTCGGTTAGGTGACTGCCTTCAAGTCAGGTCATGATCCTGGAGTCCTGGGATCGAGTCCCGCATCGGGCTCCCTGCTCGGCAGGGAGCCTGCTTCTCCCTCTGACCCTCCCCCCTCTCATGTGCTCTCTCTCTCATTCTCTCTCTCAAGTAAATAAATGAAATCTTAAATATATATATATTTATTTCAGAGAGAGAGAGAGAGCGTGTGTGCCCATGTGCGTGAGCAGAGAGGGGCAGAGGGAGAGGGAGAAAGAATCCTTGAGCAGGCTCCCCACTGAGCATGGAGCCTGAATCGGGCCCCATCCCAGGACCCTGAGATCATGACCTGAGCCAAATCAAGAACCTGTTGCTTAACTGATTGAGCCTCCCAGGTGTGCCCTGTTTTACCACAGTTTTTTTTTTAAAGATTTTATTTATTTGAGAGAGAGCACGAACAGGGGGCAGGGGGTGGGGAGGGGCAGAGGCAGAGGGAGAAGCAGACTCCCTGCTGAGCAGGGGGCCAGACTTTGGGGCTGGATCCCAGGACCCCGGGATCATGACCTGAGCCAAAGGCAGGCACTCAACTGACTGAGCCACCCAGGCGCCCCTTACCACAAATTTTTAAAAAGGAGCCTCAAAAGTGGATTAAAAAAATAAGACTTGCATAACATTTTCTTTTCTGAGCAACCTGAGAAGATTAATTTAAAAGTAGTGGGTTTTTTGTGGGAGTGGGGGTGGGGGTGGGCGCCAGGGTGGCTTAGTGGGTTAAGCCACTGACTCTTGATTTTGGCTCAGGTCATGATCTCAGGGTCCTGGGATGGGGCCCGATCTCAGGGTCACAGGATCAAGCCCCGCCTTGGGCTCCAATCTCAGCACAGCAGATGCTTGAGATTCTCCTCTCTCTCTCCTCTGCCCCTCCCCCTTACCCCTTCTCCCTGCTCCTGCTTGCACTCTCTCTCTAAAATAAATAAATAAAAATGTTTAAAAAGTAGTTTTTGGGGTGCCTGGCTGGCTCAGTCAGTGAAGCATGCAACTCTTGTCCTTGGGGTTGTGAGTTCAAGCCCCATTTTGAATGTAGAGCCCACTTATAAAAATTAATTTAAATAAATAAATAAAGTTTTGTTTAAGAAAATGCAGAACCTAAAGTCCACCAGTGGAATTAAGAAAAACCCCGTAGCACTAAAGAAACTGGTAATGATGGATGGTTAGAAGAAGCCATGTGTCTTTGAGGGAAGCAAAGCTCTTAGAGTCCTCGCCGTGCAATGACTCAGCAAATTGTCCTTGATCTAAGAAATTACAGCTGAGAATGGAACCAAATACGACGTTTTAGTATAGCCAGGAACCCAGACTGGAGCATCAAGGTTGAAGATTACCAGAACGTTATAGGAACTGATGGCAACAAGGAGTGAGTACCTTTTGAAAATAGCAAACCATTAACCATCCTTCTCCCTCACATTAAGCACTTCTAGTGAAGAGTAGAGTTCTTGGTGTGGATATCTTTGCTGATCTGCGAGGTAAAAACTTATTTCATTTTAAAGTTTGCCTTTAAAAAAATTTTAGTCCAACATCTCTTTATATGAGCTATTTGTTTCTTGTGAATTTTCTGATCAGGACTTTTGTCAGGTTTTCTACTGACATGTTCCTTTTTTTTTTTTTTTTAATGACTTCTAAATGTTCTTCCTACAGTAAAGATATTAATCTTTTGCAATGTGTGTTGCATGTATTTTTCCTAATTTTTCCATGTTTCCCATTCTTGTTTATAATCTGTTTGGCCATACAGAAACTCTTAAATTGAAATTCAATTGTTTTCCTCTAAGATTTTTGTTTTCGAGGTGCCTGGGAGGCTCAGTCCTTAAGCCTCTGCCTCCGGCTCAGGTCATGAGCCCAGGGTCCTGGGATCAAGCCCCCCATCGGGCTCCCTGCTCAGTGGGAAGCCTGCTTCTCCCTCTCCCACTCCCCCTGCTTGTGTTCCCTCTCTCGCTGTGTCTCTCTCTGTCAAATAAATAAATAAAGTCTTTAAAAAAATAATAAAAAATTAAAAATCGTTAAAAAAAAGATTTTTGTTTTCATGATATACTTAAGAAGCCCTTATACTTTGATTATAAAAACATTTAACAACCCCCCTTTTTAAATTCTCCTATAGTTAAAATTTTTTAAATTGTATATATATCCTCTCTCTCTTAAGTAAGGTCTATGCGCAACGTGGGGCTTGAACTCATGTCCCCAAGATCAAGAGTCCCATGCTCTATTGACTGAGCCACCCAGGCACCCCCAACATGGGGCTTGAACTCAAGACCCTAAGATCAAGAGTCGCACATTCCGCTGACTGAGCCAGTCAGGTGCCCGATTTTGTATTAATTTTTGTATATAGTAAGAGGAACAAATCAAAGTTCTTTTCTTTCCTTGTTGATATCCAATTGTTCTCACATTAAAAGACACACTGAATGACTTTCATATCTCTGTTGAAAATCGATTGTCCATATATGTGTGAGTCTATTTTTAGACTATTCTGTTCCATTAATATGTTTGTATTATCTTTGCATCAATATCACATTGTCTTAATTACTGTAGCTTTATAAGTGGTTTAAAATCAGGTAATGTTAATCCTCCAACTTTGTTTTTTACCTTCAAATTCAGTTAGGCTATTTGTCCTTTGATTTCCATATGAATTATAGAACCAGTTGTCAGTTTCTGTAAAAACAGGATTTGAGCTGGGATTGTGTTTAAGGTATACATCAATCTGGAAGGAATTGAGATCTTAGTATTTTGCCATTGATCCATCTTTTCATTTATTTACATATTATTTAATTTCTCTTAGCAATGTTGTATAGGTTCCAGTG
Organism: Mirounga angustirostris; assembly: GCF_029215605.1. Classification (NCBI taxonomy): domain Eukaryota; kingdom Metazoa; phylum Chordata; class Mammalia; order Carnivora; family Phocidae; genus Mirounga; species Mirounga angustirostris. The sequence continues at coordinate 20,189,986 of NW_026991718.1, read as the reverse complement.
AATAGAGCTTTCATATATCTTTTGTCAGATTTAACCCTACATTTCAATTTTTTTTACATTAACAAATTTTTTTTTTTAAGATTTTATTTATTTATTTGAGAGAGGGAGACTGAGAGAGAGAGAGCATGAGAGGGGGGAGGGTCGGGAGGGTCAGAGGGAGAAGCAGACTGCCTGCGGAGCAGGGAGCCCAATGCGGGCTCGATCCAGGGACTCCAGGATCATGACCTGAGCCTAAGGCAGTCGCTTAACAAACTGAGCCACCCAGGCGCCCACATTAACAATTTTTTAAATGATACTGTGACAATTTTTAAAAATTTCACTTTTAAAATTCAACATTTAATTTCTGAGTGTTAATTGGTGGACATGAACATTCACATTATAATTTTATACAGATTTTGCTAAAATCAATTGCTAACCTCACTTACTAGTTTTAGCAGCTTCTTTGTACATTCTGTTGGATTTTCTATATAGATGGACAGTGTTATCTCCAAAGACAGAAAGTTTTATTCTCGATAACTTTTCTTTTTCTCACCTACGCTGGTTAGAACCTATAACACAGTGTTGAATACAAGTGGTGAGAGCAGACTTCCTTGTTCCTGATCTTACAAAGCAAGCATTTAATATTTCATATTAAGTATGATGTTAGCTAAAGATTTCTCCTAGATAGCCCTTCATCAGGGTGAGGAAGCTCCTTCCATCATCTATTTGTTTTTGTTTTTTTAAATCAGGAATGGATGTTGAAATTTGTCAACATCCATTTTTTCTGTGTCTATTGATTTGATATGGGTTTCTTTTTCAGTTTGTTAATATGATGAAGTTTGTTGATTGACTTCAGAATATTAATCCAGCTTTGGATTCATTGGTTTTCTCTATTGGTTTTTTGCTTTCTAATTTCATTGATTTAGTGTCTCTCTCTCTCTCTTAAGTAAGGTCTACGCGCAATGTGGGGCTTGAACTCATGTCCCCAAGATCAAGAGTCCCATGCTCTACTGACTGAGGCACCCCCATCGATTTCCACTCTTACTATGTTTTGTGTCTTTTGCTAATTTCAGGTTTAATATGTTATTCTTTGTCTAATGTCTTAATAGGGAGGCTGTTGTCACTAATTTGAGAACTTTATTATTTCTTAATATAAATGTTCAGTACTATGAATTTCCCCTAAGTACTGCTTTAGTAGCATCCCAACAATTCTGATATGTTGCTTCATTTCTCTTCAGTTCAAACTACTTTCTAATTTTGACTTTGATTTCTTCTTCAACCCATGTATAATTGAGAGATGTGCTATCTGGTTTCAAATATTTGAAGACTTTTCAGATATCTTTCTCTTATACATTTCTATTGTAATTCCATTGTAGTCAAAGAACATACTTTGTGTGACTTGAATCATTCTAACTGTACTGAGGCTTTTTTTTTTTTTTTAAAGATTTATTTATTTATTTCAGAGAGAGACTGGAAGCAGTTGGGATTGGGTAAGGGGAGAGGGAGAGGGGAAGCAGACTCCTGGCTGAGAGTGGAGACTGATGTGAGGCTCCCCATCTGGAGATCATGACATGAGCCAAAACCAAGAGTCGGATGCTTAACCGACTGAGCCACCCAGACGCACCCCCCCTTTTTAAGATATTTATTTATTTATTTATTTATTTATTTATTTATTTATTTATTTATTTAGAGAACAAGAGAGCCCATAAGCACAGGGAGGGGCAGAAGGAGGAGAAAGAGAATCCCAAGCAGATTCCTCACTGAGCACAGAGCCTGATGTGGGGCTCAATCCCACAACCCTGAAATCATGACCTGAGCCGAAGTCAAGACTCAGACACTTAACCAACTGAGCCACCCAGGCACCCATAAATATAGCCCATATTCTGTGTGCTTTTGAAAAGAAAGATGTGTATTCTGCTGCTGTTGAGGTAGTATGCCATAAATGTCAATTAGGTCAAATTGGTTGATGAAGCTGTTTGTGTCTTCCATGTTTTTACTGACTTTTCTGTATACTTGCTGTATCAATTATTGAGAGAGGAATACTGAAATCTTTAACTACAATGGTAGATTTCTCTCTCTCTTTGTAGTTCTATTAGTTTTTGTTTCTTTTTTTTTTTTTTTAAAGGTTTTATTTATTTGACAGAGAGAAAGACAGCCAGAGAGGGAACAAAAGCAAGGGGAGTGGGAGAGGGAGAAGCAGGCTTCCCATGGAGCAGGGAGCCTGATGAGGGGCTGGATCCCAGGACCCTGGGATCATGACCTGAGCCGAAGGCAGACACTTAACGACTGAGCCACCCAGGCGCCCCAGTTTTTGTTTCATATATTTTTATTTATTTTTTTTTTTAAATTTTTTTGTTTTGTTTTGTTTTTAGATTTTATTTATTTACGAGAGAGAATGAGAGACAGAGAGCATGAGAGGGAGGAGAGTCAGAGGGAGAAGCAGACTCCCCGCCGAGCAGGGAGCCCGATGCGGGACTCGATCCCGGGACTCCAGGATCATGACCTGAGCTGAAGGCAGTCGCTTAACCGACTGAGCCACCCAGGCGCCCTATTATTTTTTTTAAAGATTTTATTTATTTATTTGACAGAGAGAGAGACAGCAAGAGCAGGAACACAAGCAGGGGGAGTGGGAGAGGGAGAAGCAGGCTTCCCGCGGAGCAGGGAGCCCGATGCGGGGCTCGATCCCAGGACCCTGGGACCATGACCTGACCTGAAGGCAGACGCTCAACAACTGAGCCACCCAGGAGCCCCTCATATATTTTTAAATAGACTTTTAAGAGCAGTTTTAGGTTCACAGCAAAACTGAAGGGAAAGGACAGAGAGTTAACATACACCCTCTGCCCCCACACATCCCGCATTATTAACATCCTATACCGGAGAGGTATATTTTTTAAAATCAGTGAATCTACACTGACACACAGTCCAGAGTGTACATTAGTGTTGTAACTTCTATGGGTTTTGACAAATGTGTAAGGATGTGTATCTACCATTATAATATCATACAGAATGGCTTCAGTGCTGTAAAATCCTCTGTGCTCGACCTATTCATCCCTCTCTCCCCTCAACCACCGATCTTTTTACTGTCTCCATTGTTTTGACTTTTCCAGAGTGTTCTGTAGTTGGAATCATACAGTATGTAACCTTTTCAGACTGGCTTCTTTCAGCTATATACATTGAAGTTTCCTCATGTATTTTCATGGCTTCATAGCTCCTTTCTTTATAGCTCTGAGTAATATTCCATAGTCTGGATATATTGCAGTTTATTTTGTCCATTCACCTACTGAAGGACATCTTGGTTGCTCCTGAGTTTTGGCAATTATGAATACAGCTGCTATAAACATCAGTGTGCAGGTTTTTGTGTGGACATTAGCTTTCAACTCATTTGGGTAAACAGCAAGAAGCATGACCACTGGATTGTATGGTAACAGTATGTTTAGTTTTGTAGAAACTGTCAAACTGTCTTCCAAAGTGGCTATACGATTCTGCATTATCATCAGCAATAAATGAGAGTTCCTGTTGCTTTGCATCTTTGCCAGGATTCAGCGTTGTTAGTGTTTTGGGATTTTAACCATTCTAATAAATGTGTAGTAGTGTCTCGTTGTTGTTTTAATTTGCAAGTCCTTTATGACATTTGATGTTGAACATCTTTTCATATGTTTACTTTACATTTGCATATCTTCTTTGTTGAGGTGTCTGTAAAGTTCTTTGCCCTTTTTTTAATCAGGTTATCCATTTTCTAATTGTTAAGAGTTCTTTGTATATTTTAGGTAACACTCCTCTATCAGATATGTCTTTTGCAAATATTTTCTCCCAGTTTGTGGCTTGTCTCATCATTCTCTTGACAGTCTTTCAAAGCTTTTAATTTTAAAGAAGTCTGTCTAACCAATTATTTCTTTCATGGATTGTGTCTTTGGTGTTGTATCGAAAAAGTCATTGTTGTATCCAAAGTCACCTAGATTTTCTCCTATGTTATTGTCAGTTTTATATTTGTGTTTTACATTTAAGCCTTTATTTCATTTTAAATCTTGATCCTTGAGTACCTGTCATTTCAGTATGTGTGACAAAATGGGGAGTTTACACATAAAACACATCTGCACACTGAAGTATAGTAATTTTGAGAAAATGCATTGGTGTAGTTATTTGGGTAATGAGCAGATCTAGCTGCTTTTTTCATGTTTAAAAAATGGGTGAAGGAGCGCCTGGGTGGCTGAGCAACTGATGCTTGATTTTAGCTCAGGTCATGATCTCAGGGTTGTGAGATGAGCCCTGCCTCAGGCTCCGTGTTCAGCGGGGAGTCTGCTTGAGATTCTCTCCTTCTCCCTCTGCCCCTCCCCCTGCTCCTTCTGTTGCTCTTTAAAATAAATAAATAAATAAAATCTTAAAAAAAAAAAAGAGGGGCACCTGCATGGCTCAGTCAGTTAAGTGTGTGCCTTCGGCTCAGGTCATGATCCCAGGATCCTGGGATCGAGCCCCACCTCAGTCTCCCTGCTCAGCATGGAGCCTGCTTCTCCCTCTGCCTGACGCTCCCCCTGCTTGTGCTCTTTCTCTCTGACAAATAAATAAATAAAATCTTAAAAAAAAAAGGGTGAAGTTTGTCAAAGGAAAAAATGAAAGAAAGGAAGAAAAACCATATATGAGTATGACTGACAGACAAACTATGGTTATTCAGATTCAGAAATTTTCTTGAAGATGAACAAAGTGAGCCTGTCACTTAAGAAACATAATTGAGGGGCGCCTGAGTGGTCAGTCGTTAAGCGTCTGCCTTCAGCTCAGGTCATGATCCCAGGGTCCTGGGATCGAGTCCCACGTGGGGCTCCCTGCTCCGCGGGAAGCCTGCTTCTCCCTCTCCCACTCCCCCTGCTTGTGTTCCCTCTCTCGCTGTGTCTCTCTCTGTCAAATAAATAAATAAAATCTTAAAAAAAAAAGAGAGAAACATAATTGATAGTGGGGCGCCTCGGTGGCTCAGCCGGTTAAGTGTCTGACTCTTGATTTCAGCTCAGGTCATGATCTTAGGGTCCTGGTATTGAGCCCCTTCTTGGGCTCCCTGCTCAGCAGGGAGTCTGCTTGTCTCCCTCTCCCTCTGCCCCTCCCCCTGCTCACACTCTGTCTCTTTCTCTCTCAAATAAATAAATAAAATCTTTAAAAAAAACCAACAACAAGACACCCTAGAGAAATACTCAGTATATATTTGATCTGCCAAGAGATCAAAAAGTTTGAGAACCCTGTTCTATAACACTCTCCATTACAGCTGATCCGTGAACAACATGGATTTGAACTGCACAAGTACATTTATATGCTGATTTTTACAGTACTGTAACGGTATTTTCTGTCCTTTATAATTTTCATTACATTTTTTTCTCTAGCTTACTTTATTATAAGAATACGGTGTCTAATACATATAGTATACAAAATATGTGTTAATTGTGATATTGGTAAGGCTTTCGGTCAACTGTAGGCTATTAATTTTGGGGGGAGTAAAAAGTTATGTGTGGATTTTCGATGGGCAGGGGTGGTCAGCGCCCCTAACACTTCCCACTCCCCCCTTCAACGGTCAACTATATATGGTTGGTATCTTAGGAGATGGTGGGCAGTCACCAGGCCCACCTAGCTTAGGCACCTCTCTCAGCCATTGCTACTCTTCCAATCCAAAGGCCAAGTCTGTCTGAGAGACATGATCAGTATCCTCACACTCCCTGGGGAACCAGAACACCAGTCTTGATATTCTTTTTTTTTTTTTTTTAAGATTTTATTTATTTATGTGAGAGAGAGAAAGAGCACAAGAGGGGGCAGCGGGAGAGAGAGAAGCAGGTTCCCCGCCGAGCAGGTAGCCCGATGCGGGACTCGATCCCGGGACTCCAGGATCATGACCTGAGCCGAAGGCAGTCGCTTAACCAACTGAGCCACCCAGGCGCCCCAGGCGCCCCAGTCTTGATATTCTTAACGTTACCCATACTTACCTAGTGTTTAGCTACGGCACAGTTCTGACACTCAGGTGAGGCAAGAGACCTGCATTTAAACCCTGCATTTTGGGGCGCTTGAGGGGCATGGTCAGTGGAGCCTCTCGTTCAGGTCATGGCTGTGGGATCGAGCCCTTGGTTGGGCTCTGTGCTCAGCGCAGAGTCGGCTTGAGATTCTTTCTCCCTGTCCCTCTGTCCTCCAGCGTGTGTTCTCTCTCTCTGAAATAAATAAGTAAATACATATTTTTAAAAAATAATAAAAAATAAACCCTGCCTTTCTGCTTCTCATCCTGAGCTCATTCCCACTCTGGTGGAAGGGCTTTCTCCCCCACGTATGGCAGGAATCTGTGCTTCCTACTCTCTATGGCTTATTCTATCGTCCGTCCTCTAAAAGGCATTGTAGAGGGGCGCCTGGGTGGCTCAGATGGTTAAGCCTCTGCCTTTGGTTCAGGTCACGATCCCAGGGTCCTGGGATCGAGTCCCACATCAGGCTCCCTGCTAGGCGGGGAGCCTGCTTCTCCCTCTGCCGCTGCCTCTCTCTATCTCTCTCTCTGACTCTCATGAATAAATAAAACATTTAATAAATAAATAAAAGGCATTGTAGAAACCCAACGTTAGCATTTCTGAGAAATCCCTCTTTATTTCTTAAAAGAACCCTGGCTCTCAAGACTATTGTCTCACGGTGAACTTTTAAAAAAGTCTCATTCGAAGCGCAAAGCTGAGCCACAACTTCTTTGTTTTAGCCCGGTTCATCTTTCTCTTCCCTCAGGCAATAAACTCTAGTCGGTGGGAAAGGGTGACGGGGAGAGTGGGGGGCGAGTGGGGAGGAGCTACCGGGAAGGGAAAGTACATTATTACCCAATAATTATGGATTGCAGGTGCTAATTAGGTTGAAGAAAAAGTTCAAAACACTGAGATCCAGGGTATTGAGTGGCAAGTCCACGTGTAGATGGGAACAGCAGGTTTACAGCGGGGTGATTTGGAGAAAAAAACCCCACAGATTTCAGACGTCTTTCTCAGTTCTTTCTCATATTTGTAAATGTATGTTGAATCAAGTAGAACTCTTCATTTGCAATTTTAAAATTCTTTCCTTTTACTTTCCAGAATTGGGGAACTGGGACAAAGGGAAAGCAAGGGGAAGGAAGTTTTTTTTTTTTTTTTTTTTTTTGACGCACCGTCAGAAAGAGGGAAGAGTTCATTAGACTCTCTAATTTCAAATTACATTTAATTGGATGTCAAATGATATGAAAATTATTAAGTTAGGGTGCCTGGGTGGCTCAGTTGGTTAAGCGACTGCCTTCGGCTCAGGTCATGATCCCAGAGGCCTGGGATCGAGCCCCACATTGGGCTTTTGGCTCAGCAGGGAGTCTGCTTCTCCCTCTGACCCTTTCTCCTCTCATGCTGTTTCTCTCTCTCTCTCTCTCTCTCTCAAATAAATAAATAAATAAAATCTTAAAAAAAAAGAAAATTACTAAGTTAAAAAATGTACAGCTGACAGGATAAACAAAGGCATATCGATGTTATGTACCACTTTAAGTGTAGTTGGGAATGAAAAAATGCTCACCTCTCCTCAATTTATTTGTAAAATGTATATTTAGACAAATATATGGTTATCTCTTCTGTTTGCTGAGTCGGTATTTCTCTAGTTTAATGCTTTAATTGCAAATAGTAATATTAGCCATCAAATATTTATTGAGCACTAACCATGCGCATGAGGATTGGGACACTGTGGTCCCAGAGAGGAGGAAGGGCGAGAAGATGATGACACACTTCACAAGTAGGCGAGAGCCTCACACATCAATGTTCAGTGGCCACTGGCCTTTGGTGAACGGGGAAATCTGGGCACCTCTATTATTTATGGCCACGTTCCTACATTTGTATCACACATCTACAATTTATATAAAGTGCTTTACAAAATGTATCCCATTTCATCCTCTCATCACTCTCCTGTTAGGTCGAGATTATCATGCTTATTTAACATGCAAACCTCTGAGGCTTCGAGGGGATAAAAGGTCCCCCGTTGCACAGCTAGTCAGTGGCAGAATTAGGAGTGGAACCCAATGTCCTGAATCCTGGGCCCAAGCGCACGTCTGCCTCCCTTCTGGGAATGGGAGAGCATGCCCTGCTGTGGCGAAGGCCAGCCTGCTTGATTGTATTCCTTTTCTGGCCTTACCATTTACTGGGGAGGAATCCCAGGCTCCTCCAGGGGAAAGAATCTCTGCAATTAGACTAAATATAGTCTGCGAGAGGCTGCATCTCATTTGGACTAATTATACTGTCACCCATCAGAAGAACAAAGAGTGAAGAATTTTCAGGCCTCATCATTTCCATTCCTCTTGCTAGCCTGGGCTTCCATGGGATCAGCCTGGAGACAAATGTTAACAGAAGAGACCTGTCCGTGGACTGAGGAAGGTCTGGGCTTCCCTGGCCAGCACAATGACTGCATTTAGAATTGGAAGGAGGCCGGCCTGGGGAGAGATCCCCCCGTCCTGGAGACTTCTGGATGAGAGACCGTGGACAGTGCAGGCTGCCCGGCAGTCACATGACACATCGACCACCCGTTTCACAAAGCCCACTGTGTCCTTCCCTCTAGCAAACCCTTGGCGAACACAGGTGCGAGCCACGTGGGGAGTTTATGAAATATCGCGCTGTAAGGAAAGCAGAAGAAACCCGCCCTGAATCCCTAAGCGTTGAATTCAAAACCAAAGTTAGAAAAATTCAAGAGGAGAAAGATACTTTGGTCAAGACATGTGCTTGTGGGGCGCCTGGGTGACTCAGTCGTTAAGCGTCTGCCTTCGGCTCGGGTCATGGTCCCAGGGTCCTGGGATCGAGCCCCGCATCGGGCTCCCTGCTCCACAGGAAGCCTGCTTCTCCCTCTCCCACTCCCCCTGCTTGTGTTCCTGCTCTCGCTATCTCTCTCTCTGTCAAATAAATAAAATCTTTAAAAAAAAAAAAAGACATGTGCTTGTAAGTCTGGGGGTTGAGTTTCATTACTGAAGGCTAATATGTCAGGGGCAAGTTTAAGCAAGGAAATATTGTCTTAGGAAGTTTTTACTAAGTTCTGTTTATATTAAGGAAGTGCCATCGAACACCTGGCATCAGCCAGTAACAAAAAAGTTTTTTAAAGATTTTATTTATTTGAGAGTGCACGTGGGAGTGAGCGCACAAGCAGGGGGAGGGGCAGAGGGAGAGGGGGAAGCAGACTCCCCGCTGAGCAGGGAGCCCAACATGGGGCTCGATCCCAGGACCCCGGGATCACGACCCGAGCCGAAGGCAGACAGTCAACCGATTGAGCCACCCAGATGCCCCAGATAAATTGTTTTATCAAAGAATCAGTAAGCACATCTCTGACAGGTTCCAAGTAAAATGCTGCATTGGAAAAGACGGATGGCACATTTCAGATCACGTGTTTGCACATTTTAAAATCAAATCTCATTTCTTAGAAAAGGTACGTAGCTTGTTCAGCCGATGGGATGTGAAATACAGAGTTCAAAGCATTCACACCCTAGTTTGAATCATCATCTAACCCAGATGAGTAGGGACATGCCTCACACATCCTGTGTCTGGTACTCATTTGTGGCTATTCAGGCTTCGTCAATAAAGTACCAATAATCCACTAGGATAAAATGAATGGAAATGGTAAGTGGTCTTGCATTGCAGGTGCACATCCTAGCTTCCCTTCGGATCCATATGCTGCCTCAACACAGGATTCTGCTGCAGATCCGCTATGAGACAGGAGCTCCCACCTGTACCCAGAAGCTAGAGGAGAGGGAAGGAAGCCAGAGCCCAACACAGTGCTTCTGGAAAGCACTACAGAAGGCAAAGGAGCAAGCTGATGTGAGGATCCAGGGCTCTTCATGCCGAGAAGCTTAAGACTGGCCATTTCCATTCTTTCTGGGCTTGGTAGCCCCTCCATCCCCCCAGTCCTTTGGTTCTCTCCTCTCTCTTTCTCTCTCTCTCTCACTGTCCTGAGCTCTTGCTCTCTCTCCCTCCTTCTTCCCTCCCTCTCCTTCTGGCTTCATGTTATTTTGCCTCACTATTCCTCATCCTCTGCTTTGTCCAAAATTTCTATTGCCTTGCTGCCCAGATGTGAGAAAACTATCAGATCAAAAGCCAGCCACTCTGGAAGTCTGGGCTGCCCTAAAAACCAAACCGGATTAATTACACCCAGACAAGCTTTTAAAACACTTGAAAAAGAAAGAAAATCAAATGACTGAAAACTTGGATTCAGTGGCCTTGAGATAATTTGGATCATTTGCATATCCTGGTAGGGTTTTCAAAGGGTAAAAAAGATAAGGCCTTTTCCAAGAACTTTTTTTTTTTAAAGATTTTATTTATTTATTTGAGACAGAGAGAATGAGAAGGAGGAAGGTCAGAGGGAGAAGCAGACTCCCTGCTGAGCAGGGAGCCCGATGTGGGACTCGATCCTGGGACTCCAGGATCATGACCTGAGCCGAAGGCAGTCGCTTAACCAACTGAGCCACCCAGGCGCCCCCCAAGAACTTTTTTTTTAAAGTAGGCTCCATGCCCAGCATGGAGCCCAACATGGGGCTTGACCTCACGACCCTGAGATCAGCACCTGAGCTGAGATCAAGAGTCAGACACTTAACTGACTGAGCCACCCAGATGCCCCAGGAACTTTTTGTCTGAAAACTTATTTCTGTAAGAGAATCAGTCAAATATAACACTCAAGGAATGCAGTTGTCGTGCTGAGTTACTCTGAAGACAGACTCCCAGGTCCATTCTCTCTGTCCCCGAGAGGAATACGTTTCTGGTTCGAGAAACTGGAAGAGCCTCCGCTAACATGGGCAAGTGTCATAGAGCCTAGAACAGAAGGGCTGGTTTTTCTAAGACTCGTAAGGGTGGAATGTGTTTCTCCCCCTTTGTGGCCCAAAATAACCGATTGTGGGATGAGCAGGCCCCCTCTAGACCATGGTTTCTCAGCCTCGGCGTATTGAAATTTGGTTCCAGGCGAGTCTGTGCCGGGGGGGCTGTCCTGTGCCCTGTAGTGTGTTTAGCAGAACCCCTGACCGCCACCCATCACATGCCAGGAGCACGCCCCCCTCCCCCAGGTTATGACAACAACATCAAAAAAATGTCTTCAGGGCAGCAAAATTGACCCCTGTTGAGAACCACTGCTTTAGAGAAGAGGATGGAATATTCTGTTCCAAAATATACATATAAGATACTAAGTTTTTGAAAGTATTTGGGAAAAGAGGATGTTTTAGAAGAAATATGATGATACTCCCTTCATAGCTTGCAAGGCATTGCTCCAAGCCATTGTTTCTGCTAAATTATAAGCTTTCAAGGGTGGGAACAACATGCATCTTTCTTATTTACTGCCGTAGTCCTAGGATCCAGTATAGTGCTGGTGATGTACTAGGTGTTTAATAAACAGTTGTGGGATGAAGGCATGATTTATTGAGCAAATACTACATGCCAAGCACTATGCCATGTTCATGTACTAACCCTAATCGTCATGATGACACTAATAAGATAGGCATTAAAGTAAAACTCTTCAACAAAGCAAATTCAGATATTGCATAATTGTTATTTGCCTCCTGGTTCCTGTCCTTCCCCCAGGCTCTGCTCTCAAATGGATGAGCTAAAGTTCTTACCCTTACTGACCAGAGTGGGGAGGGCTGCAACTCCCTCTGGGGAAGTGGGGGGGGGGGGGCGGGGAAGAGAGCGAGTCCCTGTGTCCTCAGTGTTCTTCCAGCCAAATTTCCCTGGGTCCAAAAGACACTGTGGGTGCCAGGTGACTCGGAGATTCCTGGAATTATTGCTCCTGTCCTGGGAACTACAGCCAGCCGCGGGACCCATCCTTGTCCCCATCAATATTTAAACCAGAGTAAACGTACTCAGGTGACACCAAACCACAGCTGAGACTGGAAAGGGCTTAGCTCACATCATCAGAACCTTGGGAATCCAATCGTTTTACACAGTTGACCTCTCTTCGGTCTACCCATCACCTGATGGTGGGGTTTTACTGTATCATCCCTATGGTACGAATGGGGAAATGGAGGTCCTAAGAGATCGCATGACTTGTTCACCTCACAAAGCGGCTCATGGTGACCCAAGATCCGAACCACGCAAGGCTGGGCTGCCTCCTTACTCTGCCAGACGCTACAGAGCCGGACTCACGAACTCTCCCAGCGCTGAGCTGCGGACTGCCATTCCTGCATTCCCTGTGCTACAGTTCCCTGAATGGTGCGGGATGGGGGGTCACGGTCTCTATTGCGTGGGCTGGGGAGGGGCAGATGAACAAGACCTGGCTTAGGGCCAATAGCCCCTAAGCTACGCCAAGCCGGGGTGCAGCAGACATACCGGGATGCGCAGCGGGCAGGACCGGACTGGCCCGGTAAGAACAGGCAGAGGCAAAAATGCAGCATCGACGGAGGAGGGGAGCAGGGTGAGGCTGCACCCTGATGGGGAGCTTGCTCAGCACTTCTGCTGTAGACCGGACCGCAGGCTGGGTGGTGGCCTCCTAGAATGCCCCCAACGGGAAGCCGGCATCAGAGAAGCAGGGCTCTTGCACCTGCCACGTTGGGGAGCGTGCGTGTGGAATTACATGCATCTACAGTTGCTTGCGGGGAAGAAAGCGAGCTGGGTGCAGGAGGAAGCCCACGGTCTTTACACGTACCCTTTTTAATTTTTTCGAGCTCTCTCATTCGTTAAAAAGTGTTACGCTTTGGGCAGTTGTGTGGTCACCAGTGTGGTTGTTGATCTGCATCAGTGAGTGGCGCCGACAGGACAGACCGGGGGTCCAGCTGGTCAGAGAAGTCAAGCACACAACCGTTTCTAGCACAGACGGTGGAAGCCAACATGCTTTCATTGAGGGAGGAACCGCGGGACACCTGACCCCATCTTCCTGATCTGGGAATCCCGTTGCAGGAAGGCAGCCAGGTGTGCTCTGGGAGCTGGAAACGGAAAAGGAGCTAGACCCCGAACACAGTCCGCGTGAGCAGGTGGTCCCAGAGGTGAGCCGAGGGGGAGGTGCTTCCAGGAAAGGAGAGCAGGCCTGCTCGGTTTGACGAGCCCAGGGTGGCAGAGGGGGTGATGCCATGGGACAGGACGGAGCTCGCTGCCTCTCCCCCACCCCCCGGGGGCTCGCTCTGTCTACTCCCGGCCCTCACCTCCCCGGGTCCTCTCTTCCCTCTGCAAGGAAGACGAGCTGTGAGCAATTGTACTTACGACATCCCTCTCCTTCATAGTGTGAACCCGTGTCATATATTACCATGAAAATGATTTCCTGTTATTTCATTAATCAAATTCCGTCCACGCAGGGGAACTCAAGTGCTAGGTCTTTCATTCTCATTTATTTTTTCGTGCGTGGAAAGTTAGTAGTGTATATATATATATATATATATATATATATATATTTTTTTTTTTTTAAGATTTTATTTATTTGACAGAGAGACACAGCCAGAGAGGGAACATAAGCAGGGGGAATGGGAGAGGGAGAAGCAGGCTTCCCGCAGAGCAGGGAGCCCGATGCGGGGCTCGATCCCAGGACCCCGGGACCATGACCCGAGCCGAAGGCAGACGCTTAACGACTGAGCCACCCAGGCGCCCCAGTAGTATATATTTTTTAAAAATGTATCCAGACGTTTATTGATATTTACTAGGTTCTAAATTTTGTTGCAGATCCTAGGAACATAAGACACAGAAGATTCCTGCTCTCTCATGGCTTTGGTAATGCTAGGGAAGCAAGGTGGGAAAGAAACGTGTGTAAACAGATAATATAATCCAGATAGCGATCATCATATCTCTGAAGTTAACACCATGCATTACAGTTTCCTGAATCACTACGTTTATTGTTCTAGATAATATTCTGATGCTCATCACACGTGATAGTTTCCCTGCTCCTCGGTGTCCCGGAGAAAGCATGAACCCTAAATGCAGGTAGGCTTCTTTTCGGCAGAGCCACTTAGCTCTGAAGCTGTTATGTTTCCAGGGGGCTACTTTGGGTCATCCCATTTCTTCCCGGCAATGTTAAGTTTCATCTGCGATCAGTGAGTCAGCCATGTCATTGATTTGCTGCCGTGGTTAAGGAGGTGAGAAGTATCAGGGAAGAGCTTTTCGGGTAGGGAGGATTTTGGAATGGTGAAGAGTTTCACCTTTTTTGGCAGGTTGGAACAGGCTGAATAATGAGCCCCTGAGATGTCCACACCCTAATTCATAGAAGTGGCATTGCTTTATACAACAGACAAAAAAGGGCAACTGTTTGCAGGTGTGATGAAGTTCAAGACCTTGAGTTGGGGAAATGCTCCTGGATCTTCTGGGTGGGCCCAATGTAATCCCAAGAGTTCTTACAAAAGGGAGGCAGGGGATCCGAATGGGCAGAAGTCGATGGGATGATGGAAACAGAGGGGGGAAGGCAATGTGATGTGGGCCAAGGAATGAGGAACGCCTCTAAGAGCTGGAGAGGCAGTGAATTCTCTCCAGAGCCTCCAGAAGGAAAGAGCCCTGCAGACCTTGATCTTAGTCCTGTAAAACTCATTTCGGACATCTAACCCCTTGAACTATTAAAAAAATCATTTTGGTGTTGTTTTAAGCCACTAAGTTGTTATAATTACAACAAGAGCCAGAAATCAGTGCATGTATGATTTTCATCCAGACCCCACAACAGGAAAATGTACGACTCCTTCTCCTTCTGGCTCCATCTCTTCCATCTGGTTGCAGAGCAGGACTCAGTTTGGGAAGCCAGAAGGAATGATAGAGTTGTCTAGGGAAGGAAGGTCACGCAAGGGCAGGCATCTGATCTCCTTTTTCTCTAGCTGCTAACATTACATCCCCTGCCTCCTGCCTTCTTTTGTAGTCTCTCTTCCCGAAACATAAAAGGGAGCCTTCCATGCCTCTCTCTCTGCTCCCAGTGGAGAGGGGCCGCATCGATCTGGGAAGACCAGACTGATGGGGAAAGACCAATCTGAACTAGTTGTGATATTGATTCCCTGGCAGCCAGTGGAGGAATCTGTAAGGAATAAACGAGCGAAGGAATACATGAGGAATTCAGTTCGTTACCAAGCATTTTTTGAGAGCCTCCAATTTACCAAGAACTGCATTGATACTGGAGAGCTAAAGATAATGAAGCAGAGTCCCCGACCTTGAGGAAAGGCAGATGTACACACAATGGATTATAAAACCATACATCACATTCTGTAACAGATGGATCGAATGTGCCTTAGGAACACAAGACACAGGCAGTAATTCTGGCCAGAGATTAGCCATAGCTCAGGAAATATCATCCGATCTGGGCTTTGAAGGATGCACAGGAATTTCACAGAGAAGAAGAAATCCGTGTTCCAGGCAGAGGAGAAGAGACATGAAAATGCATGATTTAGCAGCCCGCAGACCTGCACCGCCCATCCCTCTTCTTTACCTTACGGGCCCCTTGTGTGGCTTCATTACCAAGCTGACGCTAAGTTTCATGCAGAAAGAGTGTGGGTAGGAGTCACGCACCAAGGACCATGGAGACCAGAAACTAGCAATGTGTGGGGGGACAGTTTCCTTCCAAACGCAGGACTACTGGCCTCGTATTAGCTGCCACCCAGCCTTCTCTTCGCTCTTTGCCTGTTCCAAATCCGCCGTCATGTCTTACTGCCTATTCATATACAACCCACGGGCCGTGGAACATTCCTCCCTTTTACCTATGTGGAGACCACTACATAACTGTTCAGAAATGCATTTTTAAAACTATGAGCACAAGACATTATAGAAAAAAAAGGGGGCAACCCTCTCGGGACCCCTCCTTCTTTGGGAGCCTTGTACTATCACTCCCTGAACTTTGCTTTACTATATAACTCAATAAACTTTGCTTTGCTGCCCGCCACTGTCTGGTCTACCTCTTCGTTCGTTGAAGAAGAGGCGTGACCAAGAACCGTGGGCACTAAAGGAGGAGAAATCTGTAACAATTCCTCCGTAACTATTAACCATAGCAACGAGTCAACTCTAAGGCAAAACTTCCAGATCAGCCCCAGAAAAGGAGGGAGGCTGGCCACCCATGGCTTTTCTTTCCCTCACCCCATCCAGTCCCTCCCCTTTCCAATTTTTTTTTTAAAGATTTTTTTTAAATTTATTTATTTGACATTGAGAGAGGGAACACAAGCAGGGGGAGTGGGAGAGGGAGAAGCAGGCTTCCCGCTGAGCAGGGAGCCCAATGCGGGGCTCGATCCCAGGACGCTGGGATCATGACCTGAGCCGAAGGCAGATGCTTAACGACTGAGCCACCCAGGCGCCCCCTCCTTTCCAATTCTTATCCACCCCCCAGTTAACCATTCTCCCAGAGCCCCTTCTTAAGGCCAGCCCACTGGCCCCGGAACCTGCTCCACCCCCCTGCTGTGTCCCCGGTGCCTTGGGGCCTGTGTTCTGTCACTTCCAGGGACAGCGGAGACGTCCTCCCCAACCAGCCCTTTCCCTCCCTCTCCCCGCAAGTAGAATGTGTGCGTCTTCCTCTTCACAGTGACCTTGGTGACATCAGCCTTCCCATTTGCTTCCCAATGGAAAGGAGGGAGGGCGCGGCGAATCCCCTCCCTGCCTGGAAGCCTGGGGTCCAGTCTCGCTCCTGCTTGCCTCTCCTCGGCCCAGCTCAACACTAGGAATCCGCTCCTTTGCCTTCTCTGCCTCAGACCCCGCTCCGGAAAGGAGACCTGCGCAAAAGTCGCAGCGCGGGCGGCGGGGGCAGCGAAGCCGGGAGCCCTCCCCTGCGCAGTGCATGGGGTGGTGGCATTTCCAGGGCCGGTGGGGCGCAGGGCCAACGCCACAGCGGCCTGACTCCCCGCGGCCCTGCGCGGTCACCGGTGGAGCGGCCCTGCTGGCAACATCTTATCAGACCTGCCCCTGGGCCAGAAACGCACGTGGCAAAAATAAATAAAAAATGAAGGACAAAAAACCCCCCAAAAAACAAAAAAACAAAACAAAAAAAAAATGAAGGACAACCCCACCACCACCAGAGAGAGAGATTGCAAACTAAGACTCTTAGCTAGAGACAACACACGGAGGGCGACCAGAGTGGGGAGATCGAGGTGGGGGATGGGTGGAACAGGTGCCGGGGATTAAGGAGTGCACCTGTCGTGAGCGCCAGCTGATGTACGCAAGTGACTCACTATATGGTACACCTGAAACTAATACTGCACCATGCGTTAACTGGAATTGAAATAAAACCTTTAAAAAAAAGGAATTTGATAAATGTTCATCTTGCATGTACCATTTCAGCTTTTGTCAGGAAACTTAAGTTAAAACTCACGAAGTTAGCAAGCTCACTTGTCCAAGTCAGGTCCCTAGCCTCCCACAAACACTAAGAGACAGGGGCTCTGTCTTCAGATGTTGGCTGGGACAAACAGGGCATGCCTGTGGCAGCCTTGAGTTTTCTCAGGCAGGTACTTCCAGTGGGGCCTACGGTCATCCCAAGGATGTGGCCTTGAGCTGTTGGCAACTATGTTAGTGTTCGTTCACGTGTTTCTAGGCTGGGCGCCTGGGTGGCTCAGTCGTTAAGCACCTGCCTTCAGCTCAGGTCATGATCCCAGGGTCCTGGGATCGAGCCCCGCATCGGGCTCCCTGCTCAGCGGGAAGCCTGCTTCTCCCTCTCCCTCTGCCCCTCCCTGCTGCTTGTGTGTGCTCTCTCTCTCTCTCTCTCTCAAATAAATAGATAAAATCTTAAAAAAAAAAAAAAGTCTTTCTAGGAGGTCAAGGAGAGAATGGTCATCACCACTCAGATGGCTGGCCTTGTCCCTGAAGACTTTCCAGGACATGTTCCTGTCTTTGAGATACTTTGTTCTATTTGTTGCTCTTGGGACCCCAAAGATATCTCTCAATAAGTTCTCCTAGTCTCCCAATAAATGTTCCTTTCTTTTTTTTTTTTTTAAGATTTTATTTATTTATTTGACAGAGAGACAGCGAGAGAGGGAACACAAGCAGGGGGAGTGGGAGAGGGAGAAGCAGGCTTCCTGCCGAGCAGGGAGCCCGATGTGGGACTCGGTCCCAGGACCCTGGGATCATGACCTGAGCCGAAGGCAGACGCTTAACGACTGAGCCACCCAGGTGCCCTATTTTCTTTTTTTTAAAGATTTTATTTATTTATTTGACAGAGAGACAGCGAGAGAGGGAACACAAGCAGGGGGAGTGGGAGAGGGAAAAGCAGGCTTCCCGCGGAGCAGGGAGCCCGATGCGGGGCTCGATGCAGGGGCTCGATGCAGGGGCTCGATGCAGGGGCTCGATCCCAGGATCCCGGGATCATGACCTGAGCCAAAGGCAGACGCTTAACGACTGAGCCACCCAGGCGCCCCATAAATGTTCCTTTCTTTAAGCTACTTGGCTGGAGTCTGGGCTCAATAGGAAGCAATCCCTAACCAAGACAGATCATCTTGTCAACACAGCCCACATACTTGTCATTTTTAAAGGTTAAATGGCCGTTCCTTCTTGTTAATGCATCTTAGCTTGTTTTACAATGACTGAGCTCATTTCTAGTTTTTTTAATGCTATTGCTAGAGCTCCGGAGAACATATGTAAGAGTTACTCGTTCCTCCCTCCTGTAAGGTCAACAGGTGCCCTGACTTCAGAGCTCTTCTCCAGCTGGAGAGCAGGGGCGTCTCTATTCCCACAGCCCCATCTCAACAGGGTTTCATTTTTATGTATTTTGGTTTGTGTAATGGTACCTTGGAATTGTTTCACTGATATTTTTAATTTGCTAATGAGGTTCTGTGAGGATTAAATTAGATACTATGTGGAGAGAACAGAGCACAGAGCTGGGCATATAGGAAGCTATCGTCATTAGTATTGACAGTTGCTGAGTAAAAAAAAATTAAATATTGACCTTATATATTTGTATTTTTTCTTTTTTTTTTTTTTAAGATTTATTTATTTCAGAGAGAAAGAGCTCGCCTGCATGCAAGCAGTGGGGAGGGGCAGAGGGAGAGGGAAAGGGGGAAGCAGGCTCCCTCGGAGCTCAAAGCCCGATCACCTGGGGCTTGATCCCACCCCCACCCCTCCCACACTCTCGACTCCCCCACCCCCCCACCCCGTGTCCTGAGCCTAAACCAAGAGTCCGAAGTTCAACTGACTGAGCCACCCAGGAGCCCCTGTTTGTGTTTTTTCTTATGTATTTGTGTTGAGGGTTGTTTCTCTCTCTCTTTTAAAAGATTTTATTTATTTGGCACAGAGAGAGAGAGAGAACGCCAGCAGGGAGAGGGAGAAGCAGGCTCCCCACTGAGCAAGGAGCCCGATGCAGGCGCCCCGGTTGTTTCTTTTTATCTACATGGTAGCACCTTCTCAGTCTGTGTGCCGCCTCCTGGCTCAGGCCTCAGGCCGCTTCACTTTACTCACCAGTTAGTGGTTTCATTCCATCCTGTGTCCTTACTACTCTCCGTATGCAGCAAAGCGCACTCCCGTCTCTAGCCTGGATCTCTCTCCTGTTCTCCAAGCACATCTAACTGCCTCCTCAACATCTCTGCTCGGATGTGGCATCTCACACTTAATAGCCTCCAAAGCGGAGCCCCTGCTCCCCACTAAAGCTGCTCCTCCCGTGGCCCTTTTCCATCTCAGCCAATGGCAACCATCCTTCCAGGTGCTCAAGTTAAAGACTCTTGAGTCTTCCTTGACTCATTTTTTTCCTCTCCCTCTTTATATCCCTGGCCTCCCAAATCCTTTGGGCACTATCTTCAAAATATATCCAGAATCCAGTCACTTGTCACCACCCTGGCCAAGACACCAGCATCTCTCACCTGGCTCTCTCACCTGCAGAAACGAGTCTTCCTACTTGTACACTCGAGCACCCTCAGCATTTCAGCTCTTACCTTGGCCCTCCTCATGCTCATGTCCCATGTCTGGCAATGGTCCTGCCTTCATGGTGAAGGTGCAGTGCGAGAAGAGGACACCTCTTATTTACGGCGAGAGACCGTTTGCAGAAGCTCGCCAGCAGAGCTCCCTTCACCTGCCCATCCCTAAACCAGTCACCCACAAGAGGGACAGATCACCGGACTGACCTGGACCGATCGGGATCACCCCTGAGCAGTGCTGGGCACAGGGTTATCTTTTCTGACGAGTAGACCTCCGAGCAGCAGTGAGGTTTTGTTTGTTGAGGAAGAAATGGGGGACAGATGTTGGGTGAATACCCAAACAGAGTCTATCACAACGTGGGAGGTCAGAGAGTCAATAACAGAGTTTCTGAGCTGCTCCCAGTGTGGGTGGCCCCGGATCCACAGGCCTTGGCCATATACCAGGGACAGGGATGTGGCAGGGAACTTGGGTGTATTTCTGCCAAGGGGAGGTGCCCACCTTTCTTGGGGGGCCCTTTATTTCAGGTTAATGGAAGAAGGCACTTAACAGTGTTAGTATCCTCGGGCTAGGTAACAGATGACCACAAACTGGGGCTTAAAATAATAGAAACTTATCCTCTCTGAGTTCTAGAGCCTACCAGTCAGAAATCAAGTTGTTGGCATGGCCACGCTCTCCCAAGGCACTAGGGGAAAATGGATTCCATGTCTTTTTCTTACCTTCTGGTGCCACCAGTGAGCCTTGGCGTTCCATGGCTCATGACTGCATCACTCTTGTCCTGACCTCTGTTGTCACTTGGTCTTCTCCCTGTGTGTCCCTGCATTCTCTTTGTGTAAGGACATAGCCATATTGAGTTTAGGACCCACCCTATTCCAGTATGACCTTATCTTAACTGATTACATCTACAACGACCCTATTTCCAAATAAGGTCACCTTTTAAGGCCTGGGAGTTAGGACTTCAACAAATTGGGGGGGGGGGGGGCATGAAGGAACCCGTAACACATATTTACAGTATTAATGAGAACCTAATTTTTCTTCACTTCTTCCTTTCTGATCTGAACGCCTTTTTTCATTTTTCTTGCCGAACTGACTGATTTAGAACCTCCAGGCATTTATAACTATAAGTTTCCCTCTATGTACTGCACTCACTAGCTGCGTCCCATACATTTTGGTATGTTGTACTAAATTTTCTTTAGAAACTATTGTGTGTTGAGGCTTGACTTGAGTTTGCTATGTCAGTATTAATAACTGAAATTTTGAAGATGAATATGTATAAAATGTTCCTTCCTTCCTTTCTTTCTTTTCTTCTTTTCCTCACCTTTAAAGAGTAAGGGTCATTTACTGGAATAGTAGCCACGGATTGGGAATTATAGTGCTTAAAGAGAGAGCATAAAGACATTGTGCATTAACGTCCTCTGTTTTCTCATAGTTGTTCACACCTGGGTTATGTCTTTCCCATTGGTGCTAATGGGGCCAAAGCTTGATCCCACTGCACGCATCCCGTCAGTCCACAAATTACAGATGCTGTGCTTAGGAGGAAGCAGCCGCGACAGACTGTATAATCTTTTTTTTTTTTTTAAAGATTTTATTTATTTATTTTGAGAGAGAGAGAATGAGAGAGAACACATGAGAGGGGATAGGATCAGAGGGAGAAGCAGGCTCCCCGCCGAGCAGGGAGCCCGATGCGGGACTCGATCCAGGGACTCCAGGATCATGACCTGAGCCGAAGGCAGTCGCCCAACCAACTGAGCCACCCAGGCGCCCCAGACTGTATAATCTTAAGACTATATATGAAATTCGCATTTTTCATTTCAGTGCACTATTGCTTTAAGTTTTATCTGTAAGCCAGCAACTTTTTGTCTAGTTAATCACCTTCATTTTACAGAACCATTTTTAAGACCCATGGATGGAATTCACTCAGTGATGAAGTGTTTGTATTCTTCAGCTTCCTAGGGATTGGAAGAGCCAAAGGCCCCAAAGGGAAGCATCACCATGGGACCGGATCTTCTATTGTCTCCCTCTGAAAAAGATGCTTTTCTTCCCCTCCCCCCGGCTGCTCCCCCACAGCTCCCAGCATCGCTGGCACCAAAATGCTCTTCCAGTTCACAAGCGGTCCCCTGTGAAGCCCGCCTTGGCCCCCTCTCTCCAGCAAAGTCCTCCCAGGCTCTAATTACATCTCAGGAACTGGCATTCTCCTCCTGCCCTCTGTCCCCAGGGAAAGAAGCTTCTGCCTCTCATTGAGTTCACAGCAGGCAAACCTGACACCGAGGCGAGGATTTCTCCGACTGCATCTCCCTGCGTGGCAACAGCGCTTCGCGCACACCCACCCGGGGTGAGCAGCCCCTGGCGTTTCCACCTGCAGCACGTACCCGGCTCTGCCGCGGCCCAGGCGGTGAAGGCAGGTGGGCCCTTTCGAGCTCGCCCCTCCTTCTAGACCCGGCCCCTGCAGAGGCTCGAAATCTGCCACTGGGCGGGGGGTGGAGAGCGTGGCTCGCGGCGTGAATCCACTCATCGTAGAGCTCGAGCAGAATTAGGCGAGATAAAAAGTCAGACTGTCAGCTCTTCCCGCCGCCTTGCCCAGACCTCATCCTCCGGCCGTCGGCAGAGCACTCCCCCCAGCCTGCGGCTTGAGCAGCTGCTAAGGGGCTGCCCCCCCTCACCTGCCTCTGCAGGGGACCATTAGCTGCCGGGAGCGGAGGCTCCGGTTGCTGAGAACACGCTGGGCTCAGAGCTGCCAGCCGGAGCAGCGACCGTGGAGTTCACCGGGATGCTTTTTGACCTTGGAGTTCACCGGGATGCTTTTTGACCTTGGAGTTCACCGGGATGCTTTTTGACCTTGGAGTTCACCGGGATGCTTTTTGACCTTGGAGTTCACCGGGATGCTTTTTGACCTTTCAAGGTTGGTGAAGACTCCGCAGTTGCATACAGTTCTGTTATTAAACGTTTCCGTCCTGAGTATGGTTTCTCATCTTGTAATTCGGAGGAGAAAAGGGACAGTAGCAAGGTCGTTTTTTTAGTGACTGTAACACTGTGACAGTTTTAAAAGTTTTAGAGAAACAAAGATGGTTACAACTCTCACGTTTTGTTTTTCGCATATTGTTTTGTTTTTTATTTTTGTGTAGCTATAATGATATTTTCTGCACTTAAAAATGCATATTTTTTATTGAAGTATAGTTGAAGTATAGGGTTACATTCGTTTCGGGTATAAACACAGTGATTTGACATCTCTATACGTTCCGCAGGCTCATACAGGGTAGCTGTCTTCTGTCACCGTGCAACCCCATTACAGTATGGTTGGCTGTATTCCCTACGCTCTAGTTTTCATCCTCCTGACCTCCTCATTCCATGACTGGAAGCCTGTTACTCCCACACCCCTTCACCCATTTTGCCCATCCCCCACCCCCACCCCTCTGGCAATCACCAGTTTGTTCTATTTATGGGTCTGTTTCTGCTCCCCCCCCCACTGCCATTTGTTTCTTTAGTTGTTTCATTTTTTAGAGTACACATAGAAGTGAAATCATGTGGCATTTGTCTTTCTGTGACTTATTTCACTTAGCATAATACCCTTTAGGCCCATCTATGTTGGCAAGATCTCATCCTTTTTTATGGCTGAGTAATACTCCATTGTATGTGTATACCGCATCTTCTTTGTTCATCTATCCATAGACACTTAAGTTGCTCCCATATTTTGGCTAATGTAAGTAATGCTGCAAATAGGGTGCATATATCTTTTCAAATTAGTGTTTTTCTTTCCTTTTGGCATTATTGGATCATATGATATTTCTATTTTTAACTTTTTGAGGAAACTCCTCACTGTTTTCCACAGTGGCTGCACCACTTTATATTCCCACCGACAGTGCACGGGGGTTCCTTTTAAAAATCAGATTTTTTTGGGTGCCTGGGTGGCTCAGTTGGTTAAGCAACTGCCTTCGGCTCAGGTCATGATCCTGGAGTCCTGGGATCGAGTCCCACATCGGGCTCCCGGCTCAGCGGGGAGCCTGCTTCTCCCTCTGACCCTCTCCTCTCTCATGCTGTTTCTCTCTCGCTCGCTCTCCAAATAAATAAATAAATAAATAAATAAATAAATAAAATCTTTTTAAAAAATCAGATTTTTTTTTTTTTTAGTGTTGAGCTGTGTAAATTCTGTATATATTTTGGATATTAACCCCTTATTGGACATATCATTGCAAATATCTTCTCCCATTCAGTAGGTTGTCATTTTGTTTTGTTGATGGTTTCCTTTGCTGTGCAAAAGCATTTTACTTTGGTGTAGTCCCAATAGTTTGTTTTTGCTTTTGTTTCCCTTGCCTGAGGAGACATATCTAGAAAAATGTTGCTAAGGCAGCTATCAGAGAGATTAGTGCCTATGTTTTATTAATAATGTATATTATTTAGTAAGTATTACCGTAAGTTTCTTTTTTTTAAGATTTTATTTATTTATTTGACAGAAAGAGCGAGAGCACCAGCAGGGGGAGGGGCAGAGGGAGAAGGAGAAGCAGACTTCCCAATGAGCAGGGAGCCCAATGTGGGGCTCAATCCGAGGACCCTGAGATCATGACCTGGGCTGAAGGCAGATGCTTAACCGACTGAGCCACCCAGGCACTCCTTGCCCTAAGTTTCTATATAATCCTTATGGTAGTTTTTTTTTTTTTTTAAGATTTTATTTGTTTATTTATCTATTTGAGAGAGAGCATGTATGTGCGTGGGGGGGGGGCAGTGAGGAGCAGAGGGGGAGAGAGAGGAAGAGGGAAAAAACCCCAAGTGGACTCTGAGCTGAGCACGGAGTCCCATGTGGGGCTTGATTTCAGGACTCTGAGATCATGACCTGAACCAAAACCAAGAGTAAAAGGTTTAACTGGCTGAGCCACCAGGGACCCCTCTTTATAGTAGCTTGAAAGGCTGCCTAATCCACTGAGTTGATGTGTATCACAGATGACATATCACTTCCTTACTTGTTGCATATCTAGGTTTTTGCAGAAGTCATTTAGTTGAAGAAGGTGCCAGAGAATGCAGTACTCGCCAGGGGGGTGCTAAGGGGGGGGCCACAGTGAAGGTTCTGGTATCCACTGCCATGTGAAGCCATTGGGTACCATGGGATGGGGTTGTAATAGGACAGAAACAAACCACTCACCTATTTTGTCAGAGACTAGTCCTGGTTCTGTGTACTTCAACTCATGCTTGATCTTAAAAAGAAAAAGAAAAAAACCCAAACCCAAAAAACTCATGTTAGAAAAAAATGTTGAGGTCTGTGTCTTTTTAGTACTGCAGGAACCCCATGGTGTCCTATCAGGGTCCAAAAGCCAGAGCCCACTGGTCAGCACACGGTAGAACTTCTATTAGGTTCCAGGACTAGCATGGCTGCAGCTGGGGTTTGTGAAGTGGGTAGTATACACACTTAGGAATAGAAACAGGACTCACCTTGGGGAGGGGAACCACAAGTAGAGATTCTTAGCACACACACACACCCGCATACCATGAGGGGCCCAGGAATTAGCATTTCGACAAGTATGCTGATTATCCTGATACGATGATCAACGGGATGGGAGACACACAACCTCTGGACATAGCTTAGGACCTGTGGTCAAGACTGCTTTCCTGATGCAGTAGCTGGGCCCTACCATGTACTCTGCCCACTTCTCAGGGAACGGGGCGTCTGCTTGGCTCCTCCACTCTCCCAGGTTCTGGCTGGGCCCAACTCCTGGCTCGTGGGCTTCCACGACACCGGCTGCTTGAATGTGGGGCGCAACCGTCCTCATCCTGCCTGGCTGTCGGACACTCCCGGGTGACTCCTTGAAGGGACACTCACCAGTCCTCACGCTCTCCTATCCCCTCCACACCTCCTGCCTGGTACTCACGGGCCTTCGCCTCCCGTCTGCTGCCAGGCCCGCGCCACCTCCTCCCCACCCTGGTCCTACCTCCCCTCAGCCGGCACATCCACCTGCCTCGGAAAGAATCACCCTCCGGTCAGAAAGCCAAACAGACCTCCCGGGAGCTACTATGAATGCTGTGCTTGGCAGCCGCGGAGGCTCCTTCCAGCTCCCGTTTCTCAGCTTTTCTGAAAAAACGGCAGGGTGTCTCACCCTCTGTCCTGTGGGTCTTTCATGATCACCTCCAAAATGACGCCTTCTCACGCCTCCCCCGTGCCCTGGTCAGTGCTCTAATCTGGGACCTTATGATGTCTACCCGGTGGCCTCCTGCTCGCTGCAACCATCAGCTCGTTACCATTTACAAGCAGATGAACATGAGGCCAAAATAGGTACAGTTAGTGTTGGAGTCAGTCAGTCAAACCAAATAAATGTGATATATTTAATGGCGCCTTCTAATTATTCTGCTGTATGGTACTTCATCATGAGTAATAGCCGTAAACGGGAGTCACCCTGCTGTATGGCTGATGACTCAGACATGGGTTTGTAAATTCGCCCTGACCTCTGCTCATAAACCAACCAAGTAGGAACGGCCATGCAACTGCAATGGGCGGCCTCACCACCAGAAGGCAAAGGTGCGGGGTTTCTGCCTCTCTTTCTGGTAGCTTGCAGCTTCTGGGTGAAGGTGCTAGAGAACAGCGGGTTTCTAGGCTCCTGGAGTCCCAAAGTGGGTGGGGGCGGTGAAGGAAGCTACCAAGGTGGGAAAAGAAGGAAGCCGACATTAACTGATAGTTTCGGGCACGCTGGGTTCTGTGTTAGTCACTTCCACACACCTATCTTACTTAATCCTTTTAGCCGCCGATTGACAGAGGAGCAAACAGAATCAGGGGGACAGAACACCCTGCCCCAGACAATGGAGCTAACTCCAGTGCAGCACGGATCGAAGCAGAAGCTGTCTTGACGCCCAAGCCTGGGCTTTAGGGCACAAATCAGACCAGCAAGGGAAGGCTAGCGTGCCTCATCACAACCGGGCTTCGTTTGTAGGAATGACCATCTCTGTTCTTGCCACCTGGGCTCCGACCACAGCCGTCTGTGAGCTTCAGGCTTCTGCCTCCAGAAACGGTGCTTCGGAAGCCTGGCAGGCTCCTTTCCTTCCCGAAATTCAAATACTCAAGTGTCCTTCTAGAGTCAGGCCTCAAATCTTAAAAGATGGACCAGACACCCTAGTCTAGGGCTCTAGAAATGGGGGTGTGAGCAACTGCCAAACCAGCGACTCTGCCCAGGCCAGGCTGGTCGGCTTGTACCGAGCTCGCACACGTCCAGCACCGCCCATTTTGTCAAAGTTGCACTGGTCTATTTTTATGCAGTTATGTA
Organism: Mirounga angustirostris; assembly: GCF_029215605.1. Lineage (NCBI taxonomy): Eukaryota > Metazoa > Chordata > Mammalia > Carnivora > Phocidae > Mirounga > Mirounga angustirostris. Next base: position 20,163,042 of record NW_026991718.1, on the reverse strand, counting down.
TATCGTTTTGAAGAACACACCGTGGACAATTCCACTTCTGGGTACATGCACAGAAGAACTGAAAACAGGGACTGAAGAGGTATTTGTCCACCAAAGTTCCCAGCAGCATTATTCACAGCAGCCCATTGTTGGAATCGACCACGTGTCCACTCACTGAGGAATGAATAAACAAAACACATATCCATACAATGCAATGTTTTTTTAAAGGTTTTATTTATTTACTTAGAGAGAGAGAGCACAGAGGCAGAGCGAGAAGCAGACTCCCCACTGAGCAGGGAGCCCGATGCAGAGCTCAATCCCAGGACCCTGGGATCATGACCTGAGCAGAAGGCAGACGCCTAACCGACTGAGCCACCCAGGTGCCCCCATACAATATTATTCAGCCTTAAAAAGGACAGAAGTCCTGGCACATGCTATAATGTAGATGAACCTTGAAAACATTATGCTAAGTGAAATAGGCCAGTCACAAAAAGACAAATATTGTATGGTTTCCCCAATAGGAGATACCTAGAGTAATCAAATTCCTAGAGACAGAAAGTAGAACAGTGGTTACCAGGCACGGGGGTGGAGGGAAAAATGGAAAATTGGTGTCTAATGGGGACAGTTTCAGTTGGGGATGTTGGAAAGGTTCTGGAAATGGATGGTGACGATGACTGCACAACAATGTAAATTATTGAATGCCACAGAACTGTACTCTTTACAATGGCTAAAAATGGCAAATTTAATGTTATGTACAATTTACCATAATTTTAAAAATTGTGTTGAACACCTCCCCGAAAATCTCAGCCCTAATTTGCCAGTGACCTGACCCTGAAAGGAGCCTCGTCTCCCACCGATCACAGCCAAAGGAGCGCCGCTCTGGGCACCCAGGAAATCCCTGCTGTCTGGCATGGCAGCAAGGGGACCCCAGGAAAGGCTGGCTCTCTCGGCCATGTCCTCGAAAGCTCCTGAGATCCCCTCACGCCCCAGCCTCCCATCAGACTGTGTCAGCCCTGAGCCTGGATAATCAGCGTCAGGGGCTGCTTCTGCCCAGGCAGCCAGCCTTGTGGGAGGAAAGCAAGTGCCAGCTAGCTGCACTTCGCATTCAAGCTCCAACTCAGCAGGGACCTTCGTGTTGCTTGGAAATCGCATGCTTTCCAGCTCAAGTGCCGTCAGCAGCTCGTTTTTTTCCACCATGACTCTTCCAAATTCTTTTTTTTGTTAAGCTTTCCGTTTTTCAACATCCCCATCACGCTGGCAGCAAAATCTCTCCGTTTCTCCTTCACTCACTTCATTATGTTCTCCTCCCTTTCTGTTTTGCTTGGAGCTGATGCCCCAGGAGAACGAGGGCCTTCCACGGCCTCCCTGGTTCCCTATTTCAATTCAACATCAATGATTTTAGATATTGCGGTTCTGAATAAGGTTTACCTGAAAGAAGTTGCTGTCATTTAAAAAAAGTTTCTTCTTCTTCATCATCTTCGTCTTCTCTTTCTCCTTTTTTTTTTTTTTAAGATTTTATTTATTTATTTGAGAGAGAGAGAGTGAGAGAGAGCATGAGAGGGGAGAGGGTCAGAGGGAGAAGCAGACTCCCCACTGAGCGGGGAGCCCGATGTGGGACTCAATCCCGGGACTCCAGGATCACGACCTGAGCTGAAGGCAGTTGCTTAACCAACTGAGCCACCCAGGCGCCCATTCTCTTTCTCCTTCTTTTTAAAGTTTCTTTTGACAGCATTGCCTTGAAGGCTCAGGTATGTCTCTTCTGCTAGCGCTGACGCCACCACGGCCCCATCCATCCTCTCTTCTCCAGGGCAGTGATGCTCATGGTCCTTTTATCACCATCTTCTTACCTACAAGCATGCTCAAAGGTGTACACCCCAAAAAACACATTCCCTTGACCCTGCACCCTATTCAGGGGGCCACCTAACCCTCTTCTCCTTACCACCAAACTTAATGAAAAAGTTGTCAGAGTCTGTCCCCACTTTGTGATGGTGCTTTCAGCTTCTTACAGCCTGGCTTCTGGCGCCCCCCACCACAATGCTTACCTGGGACCCCCCCCCCAGCCCCCGGGCTGGCCTCGCCTGCTCATCATGGTCGCCACTTTCCATCCCAGCCCGGGGACCCTGCTCTCCTCTGTGCCCTCTGTCCCACCACTTTCTCTGTCATTTGCTTCTTCTCCTCTGCCGCCTACAGATGGGGTCACGAGGTTCTGACATTAGCCCTGACATCTCGCCCTCCCCCGCTGCAGCCTTTGAAGGGCTAGCTCTCAAATGCAGCCCTGACTTGCTCTAGCAAGCCTCTTGTTGGACTCACTGCATCCTGAGCGAAGCCCCTCCCTTTCACCTCCTGCTCCAGCCCATTCTTCCCAGTTTCCTGTCCCCATTGTCAGCATCCCCAGCGCTCTGTCTCCTGGGCTTGAAGTCCTGGACTTATCTAGGGCTCCTTCCTCCCGCCAGACACCAGTCAGTCACCAAGCCCCGTCGGTTCTGCCTCTGCAGCCCTCCTCACGTCTTTTCCTTTCTGTTCAGCTGCTGACACCCCAGCCCCATCCAGCTCTCTTTGCCCCTCCCTGGTATGGCTGCTCCTTCCTGTCTTCCCGGCTCTGACTGTCCCCAAGGTCCTGTTGCTGTGCACTCTGCGTTATTCTAAAGCACGGCCAGGCAGACCACTGGAGGCACGACTCCCCCTCCTGGCTCCAATTCCCCTTCGCACCAAATCTTTGGCTGCCCTCACTCCAGGGCTCAGGCCCAGCCTCACCGGACCGCTCACGGCTGCCCAGGTGCCCCAGGGCCTTCCCCCACCTCTGCCTTTTCGGCTTCCACCGGCTCCTCAGCCTGAACACCTCCCCAGGGGTCATCTCCGCCAAAACCCAGCCTTTAAAGCCCGGAGCAAGGGACCCTTCTGGCTGGACGTGATCTCTTCCTCCTCCTGACTTTGGTAGCAGTGGTTTGCCCCACTGTTAAATATTCTGCCTTGGAGCCTACACCTCTCTGTCTCTCCGTCTCTCCGTCTCTCCGTCTCTGTGTCTCTCTCCCTTCTCCCCCTCCCCCACACCCCTGGCTGGGATGCAAGCTCCTTGCAGCAACAACCCTTAGTCATCTTTGTATCCTCTTGGGTGTCTTATGCAAAGTAGATGCTCAAAAATGGGGTTACTTTGACAAGAAGATGATCTTAACTTCAGATGGGCTGGTGAGGTGATGTCACTTCCGTCAGTGTCTCTCTGGTTTCCAGCAGCAAAACGCCTTGGTCAGGTCACCCCTTGGGCCGTGTTGTTCCCTTGTTCTCAGGTCTCCTGCCAGAACCCTCTTGGCAAAAAGTGGGGCACCTCAGGGTCTCTCACGGTTGCCTTGTTATACTTTCTTCCTGAGTTACCCTCTTGGATGGAGCTACAGATGGCCTGAATAACCCTTTCCTAGTTTAGGGACTCAGGGTCGGCCCCTCTGGGTCACTGGCGGGTCTCCTGGATGCTTCCAGGACAGGTCTGGGCCTGTGTCAGGGCTCTTACAGCTGGAGGGCCTCAGGGCACCCCCAGAGCGTGTGTGGTGGGCTTTCCTGTTCTCTTGCTCCCATAGGAACACCCGAGTAGTCACCAGAGTGAAGAGCAGAGATAATTTCTTTTTTTTAAGATTTTTTTCTTTTTTAGAAGAGAAAGGCTCCCTTCTTTTTATTTATTTATTTTTTTTTTTAAGATTTATTTATTTATTTATTTATTTGAGAGAGAGAATGAGACAGAGAGAGAGAGCATGAGATGGGGGAGGATCAGAGGGAGAAGCAGACTCCCTGCCGAGCAGGGAGCCCGATGCGGGACTCGATCCCGGGACTCCAGGATCATGACCTGAGTCGAAGGCAGTCGCTCAACCGACTGAGCCACCCAGGCGCCCTCTTTTTTTTAAGATTTTATTTATTTGGAGCACCTGGGTGGCTCAGTCGTTAAACGTCTGCCTTGGGCTCAGGTCATGGTCCCACGGTCCTGGGATCGAGCCCCACATCGGGCTCTCTGCTCCACGGGAAGCCTGCTTCTCCCTCTCCCACTCCCCCTGCTTGTGTTCCCTCTCTCGCTGTGTCTCTCTCGGTCAAATAAATAAATAAAATCTTAAAAAAAAAATAAAAAAGAAAATATCTTCCTAGAACCTTGGGCTTTCAGAGTTGGAGGACACCTGCTCATTTTACAAAGGAAGCACGAAACCCAGAGAAATTGCGTTCAGCGGTCAGCGTTGCAAGGTTGGAAAACAATGGCTCATGTATAGGAACCCTTGATTCTCTGATCCTGGAGCCCTCCGAACTCTCTGCCACGCCCAACTGGTGCAGTCTGGGTGTTTGTTTCTTTCCTCTTAATGCACAGCAGAGAAGTGACAGTGCGTGTTTGCCCTCTGGCCATGGCCACCCACAGAATCTCTTGCACCGCAGATGTTTGGACGTAGAAGCGGGAAAGCTCCAGACCTTTAAGACCCCACAGCCAAGGGGCCCCTGGGTGGCTCAGTCGGTTAAGCAGCTGCCTTCACCTCAGGTCATGATCCCAGGGTCCTGGGATCGAGCCCCGCATCAGGCTCCCTGCTCAGCGGGAAGCCTGCTTCTCCCTCCCCCACTCCCCCTACTTGTGTTCCCTCTCTCGCTGTCTCTCTCTGTCAAATAAATAAATAAAATCTTTAAAAAAAAAAAAAAAAAGACCCCACAGCCAAGCCAAGACCTCTGATGCATAATGAAAGACTGACTGGGGCTGCTTCTAAAAGAGGGCTTCTTTACTCCTTCTGGGGGTGGTTCTGGCTGACTGGCATATTAAGCATGAAGTAGCCTGTAACTCCCTGTCCTTCCCCTTCCCCTTTGCCCCTGCTTATAGTCCTACCTTGCCTTGCCAGGAATAACCTTTCTCCAGCCTTCTATGTGCTCACCCTCTCTGATCTTTAAGTACTAGTTCCTCCAAGAAGGCTTTTAAAAATCTTCCTGTGTATCAGTTATCTATTACTGCCTAAAAAAACCATCCTGAAACTTTTTACTCAAACTTTTTTTTGGGGGCGCCTGGGTGGCTCAGTTGGTTAAGCGACTGCCTTCGGCTCAGGTCGTGATCCTGGAGTCCCGGGATCGAGTCCCACATCGGGCTCCTTGCTCGGCGGGGAGTCTGCTTCTCCCTCTGACCCTCCTCCCTCTCATGCTCTCTGTCTCTCATTCTCTCTGTCTCAAATAAATAAATAAAATCTTTAAAAACAACAACAACAACAACTTTTTTTTTTAAAGATTTTATTTATTTGACAGAGAGAGGCACAGCGAGAGAGGGAACACAAACAGAGGAGTGGGAGAGGGAGAAGCAGGCTTCCCGCCGAGCAGGGAGCCGGATGCGGGGCTCGATCCCAGGACCCTGGGATCATGACCTGAGCCGAAGGCAGACGCTTAACTGACTGAGCCACCTGGGTGCCCCACAAACTAACAGTTATTTATAATTTCCCATCATTCTGTGGATTGACTGAGTGGTTTCAATGGTGGTTTCGCCTGAAAACCCTCATTCAACAAGGGTGGGAGGGCTGATGGTCAAGATCTCTGGCAGTTGTTGGCTCACCCCCGGGGCACCTCAATTCCCCTTTCTGTGGCCTTTCCTCCACCAGTGGGCCCAATAGGCTTACATGGCAGGTGCGGGCGATATTCTAAGGTGCACGTGCTTGTCAAGGCTCTGGCATGGCATTGTCCCATTGGCCAAAGCAAGTCACAAGGACCACACTCAGAGTCTATGGGAGAGGGACACACACACGGTGGGTATACTGGGACGGTTCTTCGAACAAATGGCTCACATCCCTCCCACGTGCAACATCCCCTCATTGCTCCTGGTGCCCTCACGTCTCATCTAATCACACCCCAGGCTCACAGTGCAGGGCCTCCTGATCAGCTCAGGCCCTGGTGCATGCAAGCCTCCTCAGGGGCGGTGCCTCTGTCATTCCTCTTGGTCCAAGGACTGTGAGTTTAAAAGAAACCATCTCCTCTTCTCCAAACACCCAACACACAATGGTGAGAGGGGGCAGGATGACTTCCGTAAATACATTCAAAGCGGGAGCAGTAGAAGCAGCGGGAGACACACAGCCACTGGGCAATTCTAAAAAGAGCAGGATCTGGGTTGTCAGGGCTCTCTACTTTGGAGGTAAGTGTGCTTCTGCCCTAGGGCCCTGCGAGCTCCCTGGGACTGACTCCTCTGTCCATTGTTCTCTGTGCCTCTTAGCTTTGCCCTCTGGGCTTTTGTTCCACCTTCTGAGATACTCTTCCCGGTCAGGAAGAATTGTGTCCGCTCCTGAGGACCTCTCAGCCTGCTTTCTGCACTTAGAACTCTCCCTGTCCAACGACCCCCCCTGAAAGAGTGTCAGAAAAGAGTCTACTTGGTTAGACAAAAGCCATTCCCGCAATTAATTTAGAGATGGTTCTCCCTTCGTTTTGGGCAGCATGTTGGAGAGCTACGGGGCTATGACCTTATGATTCTTGGAAGCTCCTTTTCTGGAGAGGGCTAATGGCCACCACCTTGTATCTTTCTGAGGTCTTTTTTTTTTTTTTTAAAGATTTTATTTATTTGACAGAGAGAGACAGTGAGAGAGGGAACACATGCAGGGGGAGGAGAGGGAGAAGCAGGCTTCCCTCGGAGCAGGGAGCCCAATGAGGGGCTTGATCCCAGGACCCTGGGATCATGACCTGAGCCGAAGGCAGACGCTTAACCAACTGAGCCACCCAGGTGCCCCTCTTTCTGAGGTCTTTTTTTTTTTTTTTAAAGGTTTTATTTATTTATTTGACAGAGAGAGACACAGCGAGAGAGGGAACACAAGCAGGGGGAGTGGGAGAGGGAGAAGCAGGCCTCCCGCTGAGCAGGGAGCCGGATGCGGGGCTCAATCCCAGGACCCTGGGATCATGACCTGAGCCGAAGGCAGACGCTTAACAACTGAGCCACCCAGGCGCCCCGTCTTTCTGAGGTCTTAACAAAGAGTCACAGCCTCAAACTTAAATTTGATCTTTACCCTGAAGCCATGTCTTACTTGGAGACTCTTGTGGGTTAGAGAGACCAGAAATACAATACTTTATTTTGTTTTGTTTTTTATTTATTATTTTATTATTATTATTTGAGAGAGAGAGAGAGCATGCAAGTGCAAGCAGGGGGAGTGGCAGAGGGAGAAGGAAGAGAGTGAATCTCAAGCTGACTCCCCGCTGAGCGTTAACTCTTGATCCAGGACTCGATCTCACAACTCTGAGATCATGACCTGAGCTGAAATCAGGAGTCAGACGCTTAACCGACTGAGCCACCCAGGCGCCCCTGAACTTCTGGTTTCTTGCTGTCCGTGGCCTTGGCGATCTTCCGCACACTGAAGAGCACGGTCTCGCTTGAGGGCTTGCACTCACCCACGGTGACAATGTTGTCATTATGGATGTCCCTGAAACCGGGGGGCAGGTGCATGGATATGTTCTTGTGGCGTTTCTCGAAGTAGCTGTACTTTAGGATGTGGTGGAGGTAGTCTCGGCGGGTGAAAATGGTCCTTTGCGTCTTCATCTTGGTCAACACACCAGGTGGGATCTGCCTTCAGATGGAGACACTACCAGTAAAAGGGCATTTCTTATCAGTACAGGTGTCCTCAGTGGCCTCCGTGGACATCTCAAAGCCCAGACTGACGTTTCTTTAGTATCACAGAGGCTTCTCAGTGTCTCCAAACAGGCCCCTCTTCTTATTTTGAAAGCTGGTCAGCTGCTTCTGGTAGGCATGCTCACTCTGAATGTCCGCCATCTTCCTGCCCCGCTGAGGAAAGGTCTGTAAGCTTCTTTAAGCAGAAATTTCCAGGTCTGTTTTTTATCCCACCTTTTATTTCATAGCCTAGTACGCAGTAAGTATTCATTAAATAGTAGCTGTTAGTGAGAAAGTCCTAGAAACACAGCGCAGGGCATGGATGTTTGTGTGGGGTTGGCATGGAGTTCCTCCTTGCTGTTTCTCACCAAACACCCAAGTACTGCACAGATTCTCAGTCTCCTCAGGCCCATGACTTTTTCAGAGTTCTGTAGAGCCATGAAAGAATGCTGACTGGTGGGAATGTGGTTTAAGCTGTTAGTCTACGTATAGCGTAGTCTCCTCCTTCATAATCACACTTAACACCTGCATCCCAGCCAGGTGCAGACCCTCTGAGGCCCAACCCAAGCCCAAGGTCTCCCTCTCATCTCTTTTTTTTTTTTTTAATTTTTATTTATTTATTTGACAGAGAGAGACACAGCGAAAGAGGCAACACAAGCAGGGGGAGAGGGAGAGGGAGAAGCAGATTCCCAGCTGAGCAGGGAGCCCGATGGGGGCTCGATCCCAGGACCCTGGGACCATGACCTGAGCCGAAGGCAGACGCTTAACAACTGAGCCACCCAGGCGCCCCTCCCTCTCATCTCTTAAGGACAGAGCTCTCATCACGTGTTCTGACCATGAGTCCTGGGTTTTGAGGAACTTGAAATCTAGTTGAGGAAGCAGAATGGGCACATACGAAAAATACCCCAAACTACTTACTAATCAACATGTCAACAAAGGCAAAAATCAGTCACTACCACTGGGCCTGGCAATGTAGGGGATACAACACCGAAGTGGTCAGGATGCAGTGAGGCTAGTTCTCATACACTGTCTCCTGGAGAAGGCGAAGTTTGGGTTGGATCTAGAAACAGGGTATGGACGGATATTGGTGCAGACAATAGAGGGTGATCTAGTATGAGTGTCTGTGAAGGTCTGGGGTCAAATGAATGAGGTAGGAAATTAGCACTCGATGTGTGGCCCAGAGTAAGCAGATCCGGAGGCAGGAAACAAAAAAGGTTGGGAAGATAAGTGGAGTGACAGATACGTGTTTAAAAGCCTCAGCAAAGCAAACTGTACCCAGCGGGTGTTGTCTGGGTAGCTGAGGTTGCCTCTGTGGGTGCAGTTTGTTTCTGGAATTTTCCTCACCTTCCAGTGGTTTTGCATTCAGGGCCATTAAAGAAGGGAGAAATAGCGGAGGTGGGAGGCTGCTTGGCTCTCCCTGTGTTCCCCGGTTCCAACGGGTAACTTCCTTCTTCTCTGCAATTTGGGCTCTTTGCTCCTGCATCTTTGCAAGAAGTGGAAACATCCCAATGACAGAAAAAGGAGGAACTTTTCTGGTCACCCATGGTTCTAACCCATACCTGAAGCACCCTTTTTTTTTTTTATTCATCATTTGAGAGAGCAAGAATGAGAGAGAGAGAGAACACATGAGAGGGGGGAGGGTCAGAGGGAGAAGCAGACCCCCTGCTGAGCAGGGAGCCCGATGCCGGGACTCGATCCAGGGACTCCAGGATCATGACCTGAGCCGAAGGCAGTCGCCCAACCGACTGAGCCACCTAGGCGCCCCCTGAAGCACCCTTAATAGGACATGAAATTAAGGCCCAGGGGTGGTGAGGCCCAGAGAAGCGCTCAGCAGCGGTGGACCCAGGCCCTAGAAGAATTCATGGTGGGGAACGAGAAGAGGCCGCCACGGGCTGAGCTCTGAAATGCTGAGATGAGGAACATAAATGTGCGGAGGCACGGAGCAGGAGAGGTTAACCGCTAGACAAGGAGACCCGAGACCGGTGAGGGCGAGAAAAGACAGCCCAGCTCAGTACAGGTAACGAGGAAGCGCGTTCTTGTTCTGGGGCTCGCTGGGCTCACGCGTCCTTCTTTCTAGTTCAAGAGAGTTCTAGAGAGGGGCCCGGAAGTGGGGCGCAGAAGAGGAATGGGCATGCGTAGCTCTCTTCTCTTTCGTCCCTCCCATGGTCACAGGGACCCAAAAAACGTTCCAATGTCCAAGGCGACATTCTGGCATAGAAAGCAGCTCAGCACACCTGCCCCAGTCACCCGCGCGGGAACAGCCGGGGGCGCACTCGGGCCCGTGTGGGCACTGGAGACCTGGTGGAGTTGTCTTCCTCCTTCCGCTGAGCTGGTCCACAGAGGCCTTTTGCCCTCTTCCTACAATCAGAACCTCTTCAGATAATTAACTTTAACAAATGGAGAAGCTCAGTGCTTCTCCATTTTGGCTACACATGGTATCACTTGCAGGCACTTTAAAAAAATTCAGTTCATCTAGCATGGGCCTGAGACGGAGGGATTTCCTTTTTAATAATTAACTAATTAATTAATTTTAATTCAATTAACATATAAGGTATTATTTGTTTCAGGGGTATAGGTCTGTGATTCATCAGTCTTATATAATACCCAGTGCTCATTATAACACATACAATACCCAGTGCTCATTATAACACAGAGGGATTTTTTTAACGGCATACCAGGTGATTGGTATGCAGCCAGATTGAAAACAGCTGGATTTACTAATCTTGAGCCACTTTAGAAAGTTTAGTCAACATAGAATTTGTTGATCTTTTGAGGTGTCTGAAAATACCACATAAATAATTAGCCTTTGGGGACGTCTGGGTGGCTCAGTTGGTTGAGCATCTGCCTTCGGCTCAGGTCATGATTCCGGGGTCTGGGATCGAGCCCCACATCAGGCGCCTTGCTTGGCAAGGAACCTGCTTCTCCCTCTGCCTGCCGCTCACTCCTGCTTGTGTTCTCTCTCTCTCTGGCAAATAAATAAATAAAATCTTAAAAAAAAATTAGCCTTTGGTATACCAGCAAAACCTAGGAGATACCTTCCCTTGGATTCTGTGGCCTCTGGGTTGCTTTCCTGGGGAATTCTTTTTTTTTCCTATAGATTTTATTTATTTATGAGAGAGAGGGAGGGAGAGAGCAGGGGGAGGAGTGGAGGGAGAGAGACAAGCAGACTCCATGCTGAGTGTGGAGCCCGATGTGGGGCTCGATCTCAGGACCCTGAGACCATGACCTGAACTGAAACCAAGAGTCGGATGCCTAACCGACTGAGCCACCCAGGCGCCCCTCCTGGGGGAATTCTCGAGGATCTTTAGTGTATCTTTTAGGCTCTGGCCTCCTGAGCTTTCCACAGTATGGCAGAATGGGAGATCCTCCTGTGACCATGAGCACGCAGAAAATACCCTAGTGGCTCAGTGTAGCTGTCCGTTTGGTCCAGTACAATCTTGAGCTTGACACCCAAGGACAGTTCTGTTGAGGAGCACAACTGCTGTCCATAATGTAAATCTCAGAAAGTTTCATTCGTAAGGTTTTCCACGCAATTTGTCACAGACTCTCAGACCTCACAAGACATTACGGAGGGTGAGACTACCCCTGTCTCAGTACTGTCTCTCTTCCTGGCAGTCCTGTCCCCATCCAGCCTCTCAGTCGGTCTCCTGGGCCATCTTCATTTCATGTTTGGACAAGACTGAGAACCAATGATTTTTGGACAAGACTGAGAACCAATGATTTAGCCTCTGGGTGTGTGTGGGGGGGAAGGATTTCCACATTGCTACCCACAGTGCAAAATAGCAGTTCCTATTTATCTCTTCCAAATTTGCCTCTTTCAACCACCATCAGCCCCCTCCGACTGCTGGTATAGAAGATTCAGTGACCGCATCTTTCCGACTCTGTACGCCTTTGGCATATCACCTTTAAGCCCTGGTCTTCCTCTGAAGGCCAGTGTTTGGTTTTTGTCATCATGTAAAGAACGCTCTTTCTGCTTGTTATTTTAATTGCCCTCTATCGAACCCTTTCCAGTCCTGTTATATCCTCTGTAAGTGCCAGAGAATAGAATGACACACAGTATAGTGTCCATTTACTATAATTTGATACAAGGATGGGATTGTGATATTTTGTGTCCAGGATTCTTATTTGCATGTCATCAGGGACTTTTGGTGGGAGGGGTGAAGGGCAGGGCAGTGGATTCATAACTTTAAGAAATGGTTTTCAGGTTCATTAAATTATTTCCCTTGAGCTGCTATTACCTTCTTGTTGCCCACAGATGCTCAGCAGGCAGATGTCTGCCCTCCCACACAGCTCGCTAACATCCTTCTGCCGCTTTATTTCTACCACTGTAAGCTCACTACCTGGCCAAACTTGGTGTCACAGACGACCTTGGTGACTCCACTGTGTACCTCTTCCTCGGATCATTTATAACCATGGAAATTAAGACTTGGATGTTCAGACAGCAGAATGCAAACGGGACAGGTTTTAATAATAGATTTTGAAAAATATTCTTTCTTGTTTTCAAAAAAGTGCATATTCATTTAAGACTGTTGGAAAATATAAACAACTACAAAGAAAATTAAAAGCACTCCTAATCCTACCTCCCAGAGATAATCTCTGCTAATATTTTGGTTTCCGTTCTTCCAGTCTTTTCTTCAGGAAGCACAACACCTCCCCCCATAAAACTCTTTCCCTCTATCTTTTTTAACACAAACACCAAGAAGCAAAACGGTATGAATAATTGGCAATAATTGTCATTTGCCTAAGTCCTCTCCCAGCTTTCCACCCACGGGGTAACTATTTTCTCAGAGTCTGTGTTTGTTATTTCCTTGCTTTATAAAAGTGATTTTATAAATTGTTTGGGTTTACTTGATTTTAAGCTTTATAAAAATGGTATCATGCTCTAATCATACGTCTCTTGCTTTTCTTCACTCAAAAAACACATTGGTTCACTTATCCATGCTGTGTTGTGTAGATAGAGTTCATTCGTTGTGACAGCTATTCAGTATTTCCGTTGTAGAGATGCACACGGTTTGTGTTCATTCGTTTCTTGCTGGTCACGTGGATTGTTCTTAGTATTTTGTCATTGTAAACATTGCTTGTACATGTGTCGAGAGTGTCTTTGGGGTGAAATCTTTGGCTATAAAGTATGTTTCCAACTGATCAGCCTCCTGTCCGCCATTTGGAATCGTCAGACTTTAAAACTTTTGCCTTTCTAGTAGGTTTATAATATTGTAGTATTAATTTGCATTTTCTTGAATACTAATGAACTTCAGGATCTTTTCATGCATTTACTTGCCATATGTGTTTACCCTCCTATAAAATGTCTGCTTGTATTTTTGAAACTTTTCCGCTAGCGGTTGTTTGTCTCTCACAAATATATATATTTTAAAGATTTTATTTATTTATTTGACAGAGAGAGACACAGTGAGAGAGGGAACACAAGGGGGGGAGTGGGAGAGGGAGAAGCAGGCTTCCCATGGAGCCGGACCGTGGAATCATGACCTGAGCCAAAGGCAGACACTTAACCAACTGAGCCACCCAGGCGCCTATCTCAGAAATATTTTTAAGCAAAATTTGAAATTGTACTCACATATCATTTTATACTCTTCTATGACATAAAACATTCTTTTAGGGGCGCCTGGGTGGCTCAGTTGTTAAGCGTCTGCCTTCGGCTCAGGTCATGATCCCAGGGTCCTGGGATCGAGCCCCGCGTTGGGCTCCCTGCTCCACGGGAAGCCTGCTTCTCCCTCTCCCACTCCCCCTACTTCTGTTCCCTAACTGTGTCTCTCTCTGTCAAATAAATAAAATCTTAAAAAAAAATTCTTTTATACTATCATTTTCATGGCGGTGACATCTTCTATCTCATGGATATCTTGTAATTTAATCGAAGTTTTATACCTGTTTTTTTTTTTCAATTTTAGTTTTTAGAAGTAATTCTGGTAAGATATCCTAATGCATAAATATAATTACACATCACTAAATGTTTTTGTCAAAGAAGCTTCAAGAATTTGGATTTCTGGGTCAAAGGATATCAACATTAAAAAATATTGATATAGGGACGCCTGGGTGGCTCAGTCGGTTAAGTGTCTGCCTTCGGCTCAGGTCATGATCCCAGGGTCCTGGGATCGAGTTCCGCATCGGGCTCCCTGCTCCACGGGGAGCCTGCTTCTCCCTCTGCCTCTGTCTCTCTCCCTGTCTCTCATGAATAAATAAATAAAATCTTTAAAAAAAAATATTGATATATATTTCCAAATCATTTTAAAGGTTCTATAATTTATATTTCTTCAAAAAACTCTTTAACACTGGATATTAAATATCAAATATTTTGCTAATTTGTAAATATTAGCAATAAAGATAATATTTTAAATTGTTTATTGGCCACTGTGTTTCATCTTTTCCTGGTATTCTTTTTTTTCCAGCTTATAGTTTGCATTCAGCTGAAGGTATATCTAAGTACTATACACAAAATTTCTTGGTTTACTTCTTTCTCCCTCTTCATGTGGTTATGTCATTCATTTGACACGCAACTGGGTTTATTTGTTTCTGTTTGCATCTAGTTACAGGTTTTTAATTTTTTCTTATGCTTGTTGGTTTAATTTTATTATGATTTTTAGTAGTTTTATTTATTTAAATAATCTCTACACTCCACATGGGGCTCAAACTCATGACCCCGAGATCAAGAGTCGCATGCTCCTCCGACTGAGCCAGCCAGGTGCCCCTTAATTTTATTTTTGAATGTATATAACATTAACATGTTTCCAAAGCCAAAACTACCCCAAAAGATATCCTCAAAATTGTCTCTCCCTCTCTTACCCTTTCTGCCTGTTCCCTCACCCAACATCTTATAGGCAACCAATTTCATTGTTTTCTGGTTTATTTTTCTTGTGATGATATTTTACTAAAAGAAGCAAATCCCTTTTATTTTCTTATTTCTTATCTTTATTATCCAAAAGGTAACATACTATATATTTGCTTTTGTACTTTGCTTTTCAAACTTAATAATATACTTGGGAAATTACTATGAATCAGTTCATGAAGATATTCCTCATTCCTTTTTAGTGCTTCCTAGGAGTCAATTATAAGTTTATTTAACCAGTCTTCTCCGTTTGGACATTTAGGTAGCTTCCAATATTCTGCCAATACAAGTAACGGTACAAAGAAGAAGCGTACATATGTAGGTGTACATGTTATTTCTGGAGATATCTTTAGGACAAGTTCCTAGAAGTTGGAGAGCTAGGTTGAAAGGTAAATACACAGAGGCACCTGGGTGGCGCAGACGGTTAAGATCTGACTCTTGGTTTTGGCTCAGGTTGTGATCTCAGTTGCGGTCTCAGGGTCATGATCTCAAGGTCATGAGATTGAGCCCTGCATCGGGCCCCGCACTCAGCATGGAGTCTGCTTAAAACTCTCTCTCCCTCTCCCTCTGCCCCTCCCTCCTCTCCCTGCCATTTCTCTCTCTCTCATAAATAATCTCAGAGGGGCACCTGGGTGGCTCAGTCATTAAGCGTCTGCCTTCGGCTCAGGTCATGATCCCAAGGTCCTGAGATCGAGCCCCACATCGGGCTCCCTGCTCCACGGGAAGCCTGCTTCTCCCTCTCCCACTCCCCCTGCTTGTGTTCCCTCTCTCACTGTGTCTATCTCTGTCAAATAAATAAATAAAATCTTTAAAAAAAATAATCTTATAAAAAAAAAGAAAGGTAAATGCACAGATTGTTCATTAGATATTGGTAAGTGCCCCTCTAAAGGGGTTGTACTATTTCCCATTTTCTCTAGTAATATTTGTCTCCCCATAACCTCAGCAACAGAGTGAGGCTGTGTATGGCTGGACAGTCGTCCCAACACCATAATAAAAAGTCCTTCTTTGTCTCAGCCGTTCGACTGCTTCTCATATACTAGAATTCACATGCAGTTGGACTGATTTCTGTACCTTCTACTTGGTTACACTGGCTGCCTATTCATGTGCCAGAATCACACTGTTTTCAGTCAAGAGGCTCCATAGTGAGTTTTGATATTTATTAGAGCTAGCCTTCTCTCATATCTCTTTTCAGTGTTCCATTAGCTGTTCCTGAGTGTTTATTTTTCCACAAGAACTTTGGTATCAATTTGTCTAGTTCCAGAAAACAAGAAAAAACTTGTTTCTATTTTGGGAGAATCATATTAAATTTATAAATTAACATAAGGAAAACTGTCATCTTAATGATGTTGAGCTCTTTTAACCAAAACCAAAGGATGTCTCCTTCAAGTATACTTTTGTGTCTTTCAGGATCGTCTTATAGTTTTCTTTTTTTCAAAGAACCAGATTTATTGAGACATAATTCATATACCTTTCAATTCATCCATTTAAAGCATACCATTCAGTGGTTTTAGTATAATCACAGACTTGTGAACTCATCACCACAATCATTTTAGAACATTTTCATCAACTCAAAAAGTAATCCCATACCTGTTAGCAGTTCTTTCCTAATCCCTCCAACCCCTCCAGCCAACTACCAACCACCAACCTACTTTCCGTCTCTGTCAATTTGTCTATTCCTTATATCCCATATAAATAGAATCACATAATATTTGGTCTTATGTGGCTGGCTTCTTTCACTTGGCATGTTTTCAAGTTTCTTCCATGTTATAGCATGTGCTGCATTCTGTCTTGTTTTTGTTTTTTAAGAGAAAGAGAGCGTGCATGTATGTGTCGGGTTGGGTGGGTGGGAGAGGGAGTGGGAGAGGGAGAGGAAGAGAGAATCCTAAGCAGGCTCCATGCCCAGCACAGAGCCCAAGGTGGGCTCTCGAGCCTGAGATCACAACCTGAGCAGAAATCAAGAGCTGGCCGCTTAGCTCACTGAGCCACCCAGGTGCCCCTGCTCTGTTCTTTTTTATTGCTAAATACTACTCCATCGTATGGGTGGATGTACCACATTTTGTTTATCCATTCATCAGGTGATGGAGTTTGGGGTCTTTTTCACTTTTTGGCTGTTATGAATAAGACTGTGAACATTTGTGTATAGGTTGTTGTGTGGGCATATATTTTCAAGTTTCTTGGGGTATATACCTAGAAATAGAATTGTTAGAGCATATGATAATGCTATTTTAATATTGCAAGGACTGCCAAGCTGTTTTCTGAAACAGTTGCACCTTTTTACATTCCCACCAACTATGTATCAAGGTTCCAGTTTCTTCACATCCTCACCAACACTTGCTATTGTCTGTGATTTTGTTGGGAGCCATCCTAGTGGGAGTGAAGTGGTATCTCATGTTTTTGATCTACATTCCACTAAGAGCTCATTATGTTGAACATCTTTACATGTGCTTATTGGCCAGATATATATATCTTCTTGGAAGAAAAGTCTGTTCAAATCCTTTTCTTATTTTTCAGCTGAGTTATCTGTGTTATAATTGTGTTGTTCATACATTCCCAATATAAGTACCTTACCATATATATTATTTGGAAATATTTACTCCCATCCTGTAGGCTGTCTTTGCATTGTTTATGGTGTCATTTGATGCACAAAGGTATTTAATTTTGATAAAGTCAAATTTATCTACTTTTTCTTTTGTCATTTGTGCTCATGTGTGTATCTAAAGAGGCTTTGCCAAGGTAACAAAGATTTACACTATGTTTTCTTCTAAGAGTTTTACAGTTTTAGCCTTTTTACTTAGGTTGTTGGAGTCCTATTCAGTACTGAATGTGACTATATTTGAAGATAGGGTCTTGAAAGAGATAATTATATTAAAATGAGGTCATTAGGGGGCACCTGGCTGGCTCAGTTGGAGGAGCATGCTACTCTTGATCTTGGGTTCATGAGTTCGAGTCCCACATTGGGTGTAGAGATTACTAATAAATACATAAGTAAGTAAATAATAAAAAAAATAAAATGAGGTCATTAGGGTGGGCCCTACTTCACTATGACTAGTATCCCTAGGACAGACACTCACAGTATTCAGTGAAGACCATGTGAAGACACAGGGAGGAGAAGGCTATCTAAAAGCCAAGGAGAGAGGCCTCAGAAGAAACCAATCCTTCTGGCACTTTCATATTGGACTTTTAGCCTCCAGAACCGTGAGGAAATAAATTTCTATTCTTTATTTTTTTTTTTAAGATTTTATTTATTTATTTGTCAGAGAGAGAGAGAGCGAGTACACAAGCAGGGGGAGCAGCAGGGCAGAGGGAGAAGCAGGCTCCCTGCTGAGCAGGGAGCCCTATGAGGGGCTTGATTCAAGGACCCTGGGATCATGACAAAGGCAGATGCTTAACTGACTAAGCCACCCAGGTGTCCCATAAATTTCTATTCTTTAGGTCAGTCTGCGGTACTTTGTTATGGTAGGTCTAGCAGACTAATATAAAACCCTACTTGGTAACTGAATGTTATTTTCTTTTAATTTAATTTAATTTAATTTAATTTAATTTAATTTAATTTAATTTAATTTAATTTAATTTAATTTAATTTATTTGACAGAGACACAGCGAGAGAGGGACACAAGCAGGGGGAGTCGGAGAGGGAGAAGCAGGCTTCCCGCGGAGCAGGGAGCTCCATGCGGGGCTCGATCCAGGACCCTGGGATCATAATCTGAGCCGAAGGCAGACACCCAATGACAGCCACCCGGGTGCCCCAGTATGTTATTTTCTTAAATCATATGGGTCTTGTGCTTTTTTGGGAGAAATAACTTTCTCTATTTCTTTTCCTCTAGTATAGGAGTGACAAACTGCAACTCATGGGTCAAATCAAGTTGGCTGCCTATTTTTTTTTTTTTAAGATTTTATTTATTTGTTTTAGAGAGAGAAGGGGCAGAGGGTGAGGGAGAGAAGCAGACTCCCTGCTGTGCAGGGAGCCCAATGTGGGGCTTGATCTCTCCACCCTGAAATCAGAACCTGAACCAAAACCAAGAGTCAGACGCTTAACCAACTGAGCCACCCCAGCGCCCCTGGCTGCCTGTTTTTGTAAATGCAGTTTATTTGGGACAAAGCCACACTCACTTCTTTGTATATATCTATGGAGGCTTTTTGCTTCAATGGCAGAGTTGAATATTAGATCTGCAAACCCCAAACATTCACTATCTGGTGCTTTAGAAAAAAATGTGCTGACCCCTGCTTTAGTAAATACTTAGGATGGGCTTATATGCATATTATTCTTTGAGTTCTTGCATTTTAAAAAGACTGTTTGTTTTTATTTTTCTTCTATAGAGTTCAATGCTTGAAAAACAGTGTGGATGGGTGGATACAAAATCCCTTAGCTTGCATTTTCTTTGCTTGAGTTTTTAGAAAATGCTGCATCACTATTGCCTTGCTTTGCTCTTGAGAAGTCTGATGCCAGATATTTTGGTTACCAGATTCCGTAACAATCTACTTTGAAAAGTAATGGTTTAAGGTGAGAGCTATTTTGATTATAATTTCACAATTTTGGGGGTCAGGAATTTGGGTGGGGTTTGGCTGGATTATTCTTCTGTTCCACATAGCTTCAACTGGGGTCACTCAGTGGTACCCAGCTGATGGATGAACTGATATAGAGCATTCATGATGACTTCACTCACATCGGCTAAGGCCAGCTAGCCTCTCTCCCTCTCTATGCCATCTCAGAGCCTCTCCACAGGGAGTTAGATTTTTTAAAAAAGATTTACTTATTTTATTTTAGAGAGAGAGACTGCATGAGTGGGAGGGGTGGGGGGGGAGAGAGAATCACAAGCAGATTCCATGCTGAGCGCAGAACCAGATGCGGGGCTCTATCCCAGGACCCTGAGATCAAGACCTGAGCCGAAACGAAGAGTCGGACACTTAACCAACTGTGTCACCCAGGTGCCCACGGGGGTTAGATATTCCATATTGTGGCTCAGGACTTCAAGAGCAAGTGTTCTCAAAGATCCCGGTGGATTCTTAAGACTTTTATGACCTAGGCTTGGAAGTCCCATATACATCACACATTCTGTTGGTCAAGCAATTCACTTGGGCCAGCCTGGATCAAAAGGAGGGACAAAGAATTTGCAGACTTCTTTAATGTACTGCAGCCCCATGTCCTTACCTTTTTAAGTAATTTGAACTTTTTGCACTGAGGCTTTGAAAAATTCTTATTTTTGTCTAATAGTTTTAAGAGGTTGGCTCTTAGAATTGATCATTTTGTGATGATTTCCCCAAGTACACTGGGGCTCTTTCATTATAGGTTTACATTTTCTTATTTCCAGAAAGTTTCATTATATGTGGAACTTCAGCTGCACCTATGTTGGACGTTCTTTGCTTGTACTCAAATGACATTCCAAACTGAGACAGAAATAAGCACAAAGGTATTGAAGCAAGGGAAAGTAGGAACATTGCAGGAGTTTGCTTGGGATGTGTGTGGGAAGTGACAAAAGAGGGAGTGGGGAGATGGACAAGGGCTAGATAAATGGAAGGTCTTGTGTGCTATGCTGAGCAGTGACATACACAGGCAGCACATTCTGGAAAGTTTTTTCTGACATGCAGTATGGAATACGGAATGGAAGGAATGAGACCATCAACAGGATTGTTGAGTGAGGTGGGGATGGGAAGGAAGGAATCAAGGATGACTCCCAGGTTTCTGAACTGGGCAACTGAGTGGACAGTAATGCTAAAGACTTTTAGACACGTAGAGCTTTGTAGTGTCTGTAGGGCATCCAGGTGGAGAAGTCCAGCAGGCTTTGTGTCTGTGGAGCTCAGATGAGTGGTCTGAGCCAGATAACTCACTTGATAGATGCTGGTGTATGTGGCAGACGAAAACAGGGAGTGGATGGAATGGCATCGGGAGATGGTGTGGGGTGAAATGAAAGCTGAGAACAGAACCCAGGAGACTCAGGCGAGGTCAAGAGGGGTGAGGAGGTGAGTCATGTCGTGAAGGCCAAGGGAGTTTCAAAAAGAGGAGGGTGCTTTGTGTCGTCAAATGCCACCAGGAGCTCAGTAATACAAGGACTCAAAAACAGCCTGTGGCATTTAGCATTAAGCAAGCCCTTAATGACTGAGCGGTGCAGTGACGTGGTGGCGACAGAAGTTACAGGGCCGTGGGTTGATGAGGGAGAAGCTGCTGAGTTGGCAGAGAGGAGTGCAAACTACTTTCAGGATGTTTGTGAAGGAAAATACTGACAGGGACCAAGCAGTACCTAGAACACAATGCAGAGGGACAGAGGTGTTTCTTTTTCTTGAGGACAAGAAAAGCTCGAACATGGCAGACGGTGAAGGAAAAGGTACGAGTGGTTGATAATTTTGGGAGTGAGAGCTGGGGCATGATCGAAATATGTTTGAAAGGAGTTTTCTGAGGGTGTGGGAAGTGATGAGGTACAGAATGGCGCAGGAGAGATGCTAATACAAGTGTACTTAATTTCCAGAATAGTTTATTCTAGTCTAGCTCACGTACTGAAATTACCTCGGTTTCAATCGATAGGGCAAATATAGCAAACAATATGGACATATTTATTTTATCTCATTTACACATCTTTTCTCCAAAGGGTAGGATCAATGTTTTACCCTTTCAAAGCCTCCCACATAGTTGGTGCTCAGTAAGTAGTAAATGAATAAACAAGACGTCTCTTGCCTGTATTCTGAGTATCTCAGCATATTCAGAACACAGTCAAGACCCTGCATACACGTGAAAAATTCTTCTAAGTGTGCAAAAGAGTCCCAAAATTCATGTGTGAAAGGTGATGTCCTTTTTTTGAGGAACCTGTTTACCCTCACTGAACAAAGTTGGTTACCAGCATTTTCTTCACCATAGGAGTTTAAAAATAGGAAAATGAGAGGAGGAGGAAGAGGATGTTCTAAAGGCAGGCAGGCCGACAGACAGCAGGAGGAGGCGCGATCTGCCTTACCATAAGGTGCCAGAAAGCAGTGAAAACCAGACGCAAAGCATACTGGCTTGGGGGCTCTTCGCTTAGGGACTTCCATCCCGCACTCACACAGCAATTGTCCTTAAAGGACTGCTGATCTGGGCCTTAAGAAATGGCGAGAAAAACGATCCTTTGAACCATCACCAAAAAAAAAAAAAAAAAAAAAAAAGCATAGCTGTTCCTAATTTCGAATCATCTCCTGTGTTTCACACAGTTTGGAAAGGATTCTATCAGAAATGGATAATATTAAAACAAAAGAGCTGATGCTGAGATGGTGAACCTGGGTCCCCTCAGTTCCCTTGTCCAGGCTGTTTACCTAGCCTGGATGCGCTCCTTTTTTTCTCCTAGAACGTCTTTCTTTTTCTTCCTTCCAGGCGCAACACAAATACCACCTCTTCCAGGAACCCCTCCACACGGTCCAGGCGGAAGTAATCTCTTCCTCCTCTGCCCTCCCATAGCATCTCCTTGTGGCTTGGCTTTGCATGGGTCACCAGGCCGGGTTGTTTACACGGCTGCTTTTGCACTAAATTATGCGCACCTCGAGACCAGGGGCCGTGACCGTGACGGGGTACCTACCCAGCACCTGGTACAGCGCTAGGCGCGGAGTCGGTGCTCCGTAAGCGCTCGCTGAGTTGAATCAATTTGGAAAAATCCCTCAGGGCGGGCAAGATCTCTTGCTCGAGGCGCGGATGAATGATTCAAGGGTGGTTTTTTGCATTCTTTACCTTAGAGTCACGGCGCGCCGAGTATCCAGCTGCCCGGCACATACCTGTGGAGTTGAAACGCACCTCCGCCGCCCGCCGCCCGCCGCCAGCCGCCAGCGTGCGGGACCAGCCCCAAGGGGGCAGGTTTCCCCCGCGCGTCCGCACGCCGGCCGGGGAGCTGGTGCGGGGGGGCCCGGGTCCTGCTCGGCCGCAGGGGGCGGGGTTCAGCGGGAACTCGGCCCGCTTGCCCGCCCCCTCCTCCGCGCGGCGGAAGCCCCGCCCCCGGCCGCGCGCTCGCGCAGGCGGCGCGTGCCCGCCCCCCGCCCTGCGCCCTCGCGCCCTCGCGCCCTGGCGCCGGGGGCGGGCTTGCTGCGCGTGCCGGGCGGGGAAACTGCGCGAGCCGGGCGCCTGAGAACGTTCCCCGCGGGGGCGGCTCCGGGGCCTGAGCGGGTGCCGCCGCCACCTCAGCCGCCGGGGCCGGGCCGGAGGACGCGGAGGAGGCTGCGGCCGCCCGAGACCTTCTCGAGGTCCCCAGCTCCGGCCGGGAAGTGAGAGAGGTGGGGGTTCGCGGCGGCGGCCGCGGGCTGCAGGAGAGGAGCTGGGTGCTGGAGCCTCGCGCCCGCGAGGAGCGGGAAGGAGCCCGCGCAGCGCCGGGACCTTGGGAGCCTGCGGGGGTGCAGGGCCGGGAGCGGCGGGGACGGGGCTCCGGGAGCCGGGGCCGCTGCACCGCGCGCGCTGCGAGGGGAGACGGTGCCGCGCGCCCGGCCCTGGAGGGGCGAGCGGAGGGGATGGAGCGGAGCCCCGGGCCGGCGCTGCCGGGCTCTGAGTGCCGGGCCGGGGAGGGGGGTCTCCGGGGTCCCGAGCGCACCGTGGCCGCAGGGCGCCGGGCCGGGGTGCGGGCGCCGGGCTGATGCTGCTGAAGCCCGGCTCGCTGGGAGGAGGCTGTGCGTTAGGTGCTGTAAGGGGCGAAGGAGGCAGGTCCTGGCAGAGGGCAGGTGAGGCCGTTAGGCCCTGGCAGAGGGAAGGGAATGTATTTCAGATCACCCCCAAACACTGTTTGCCGAGGCTCCTAACAGTGAACCTGTGCACCGAGGTCACCTTTGAAAGGAAGGTGTCCTGCGAGGAGGGAGGATGGAGCTAACAAATGCTTGCTGTTAAATTCCTGTGCCAGGCCTTGGGATTAGGAAGACCTTCCAGCATTTCTAGCAGACGTTTATTGATTAGCTACCTTGGGTTAGAGAACCGTGGTCAGCACCGGGGCCACAAAATAGTGTAAAACACACCGTAATTTGCTATTTAGGTGCTGACAATTTGGTAGTGAAGGTATGCGTGTAGAATACAAAGTGGCATTGAATTTCGCCTCATACTTCACTTTAGGTCTTTTCCCAGTGTTGGGAAATTGGAGCCATAAATTGCTTGGTTTGGGGATAAAGCAGAAGAGTCAGAGGAGCTTGTGGGGGAAATTTGGGAGAGTTTTGAAGGCAGTTCTGCCTAACATTTAAAGGGGGAGAAGGGAAGTTCCCTTCCTTCCCTCCTCGAATTAAGCTCGGTGACTATCACTGCTAAATCCTCAAGGACAAGAACAGTGCCTGGCCCACAGCAGTCAGGCAAAAAATAGTACTGCATGAATGAATGAACCAAGCAAGGTTTTGCTGTATTTTACACGCAGCAGTGTTAATTATTTTGGTATTAGGGATGGCTGATGGACTTCCTCTGTTCCTGAAATATTCTTTCTTTTCTTCTCCCTTTCTTCTTCTTCTTTTTTTTTTCTTGTCTTGTGAGGTAGCCCAGGTTTCTAGGTCTGGGAATTTAAAGCAATGGCCAGGGTGATGGAGTGGTGATGTTTGGGGGCCACCCTGCCACTTCTTTATTGCATATTGGCCATCAGGAGCTTACTTCTTGGGACATTGCTTCAAATCATCCAATTCTGGCCCTTCTCTTTTCTATCGCTCAGGAAGAAGAGTACTTTTGTCTAGGCAACATTTTTTTTCTCTTTTATCCTGGTTCTTGGATCTTCCATCTGCAGTAAGAGACTCTCTCTGCTCTTCTGTAAGGGCTGCAATTCTACCTGTTGTCTGCCATGGTTGGATTTCTGGGCTCTCCAGCTCCCAGCTGCTGTTTCAGTGCCCGGGGTTGCAGTGCCTGTTGGATTACTTTGTCTGCCAAATTAAAACTTGACCTTTTATGAGTTCTATGAGGATTTTTATCATACGTAAGTGGAATTACCTTTGGAGAGGGTGACGTAGCTGAAGTTGTGCTAGCAAGGTTTTTGAGTGTTCCCTACCCATGAGACAGATTTTCTACTAAAACCAATAGAATGCCAAGTTACCTTTTATTTTATGACTTTTTTCTTCTTTTTTTATTTTATGACTTTAATAGAAATCTTTTAAGGGCCCTCGTGCCCACGTATAAAAAACAAGGGTAATATATATATATATTTTAAAGATTTTATTTATTTATTTGAGAGAGAGAGTGAGAGAGAGAGAGCACAAGAGGGGGTAAGGTCAGAGGGAGAAGCAGACTCCCCGCCAAGCAGGGAGCCCAATGCAGGATGACCTGAGCCGAAGGCAGTCGCTTAACCAACTGAGCCACCCAGGCACCCAAAAAACAAGGGTAATATTAATCCAGATTTGGTCTCGTGCTGTAAGCCTTGAAGAACTAAGTTCATATCTCTTTCGTTTCAGAGTATAACCAGCAGGAGTCCATCAGTTCTTGTTTTGGGGTACCCTAGTCCTGTTATTTTGGGTGCCTTATTCCAGGTTCTCCCAGTGATATTATAATATATCCGTATGTTTATATTTCTTTTAAAATCAACTTTATGGATGTGCAATTGACATACAATAAAATACCCAAATGTCTGTGTACAGTTGGATGAGTTTTGAAAAATATATATACTTTGTAACCACTATCCCAATCAGGATGTAGAAATTTTGGGGTGCCTGGGTGGCTCAGTCGTTAAGCGTCTGCCTTCGGCTCAGGTCATGGTCCCAGGGTCCTGGGATCGAGCCCCACATTGGGCTACCTGCTCAGCGGGAAGCCTAATTCTCCCTCTCCCACTCCCCCTGCTTGTGTTCCCTCTCTCGCTGTGTCTCTCTCTGTCAAATAAATAAATAAAATCTTAAAAAAAAAAAAAAGAAATTTACATCATCCCAGAAAATTCCCTCATGCTGATTTATACTCCATCCCCTCTCATTTACTTCTAGTTATACAAGCATCAGGGCTGTGGTGTCTAGTTGTGCAGGATGTATATCGCCCACCTTTAGGGGGTGCCATTCCTAGCAGATTCCCTGCAGATGTACCTCCTGGGGTTGTCTCATGCACAGTCTGTGGGGCTATGTACTGCAGCTCTGCAAATGGCTCTTGTACACACACTTACAAAATACTCAAATAGTACAGACTGAATAAAAGCCCCCTTGGTCCACTCCCTTTTCTACTGAAATTGCAGTTATCAGTTTGTTGTTATCCTTCCAGACCTTTGCATTTTCATCTATGTATAGCTAATACTGAAAAAAGACAGAATTTCCCTCCACCCCTAAGTTATTAACATGATACTGTACATTGTTCTGCAACATTTTTTTCCCCCCTAGCAAAATGTCTGAGATCTTTCCATGTTGGAACATAGGTATCTACCTGATTTTTCTTGACTCCTACATGATCTCTTATGTGGTATGTGTATTGTACTATAGTTTATTTAACCGTTTCCTCATTAAGGGCCATTTAAGCTCTTTGCTGTTTCAGACATTGCTGCAGTGAATGAAAGAAGTAGAATTGCAAAGGGGGTGCACATTTTAAATTTTAATTCAGGGAGATTAACCATGGAACTTGATCTGGTTCATTTTTTTTTTTTTAATACTAGGTAATGTTCAATTGTGTAGACTTAAATCACCTTTTTCATTCTTCATTCACTGAGGGACAGACAGTTGTGTTACTTTAGATGCTAATTCTTTGATGGATATATGTGTTGCAGATGCATCCTGCTAGTTGAGGCTTGCCTTTCCCTTGGTTAGCAGTGTCTTTGTATGCAAGTTTAAAATTTTAATGTGTATTTATGAAAAATTTCCCTTAAAAAAAAGGTTGTGTTGAGTGTAGTTTTTTGCTTTTGTTTCTGTTTTAAAGATTTATTTGTTTGAGAGAGAGAGAGCAAGCAGGAGCTGGGGCAGAGGGAGAGGGAGATGGACAAGGACAAGCTGACTCCCCGCTGAGCAGGTAGCCTGACATGGGACTCAGTGCCAGGATCCCAAGATCATGTCCTGAGCCGAAGTCAGATGCTTAACCAACTGAGCCAACCAGGTGCCCCTGTGTGTGTCTGGTTCAAGTAAATTTTCTCTACCCCAGCGTATGAATGATGTATTTCTGTATTTTCTTCCAAAATGAAAAAAGGGGTGCTTGGCTGGCTCAGTTGAAAGAGTGTGCCACTCTTGATCTGGGGTTCTGAGTTTGAGTACCGCATTGGGTGTAGATATGGCTTAAATAAATAAAACTTAAAAAATTTTAAATTAAAAAATGTTTTGCTTTCTTTTTTTTTTTTTTTTTTTAAGATTTTATTTATTTGACAGTGAGAGATACAACGAGAGAGGGAACACAAGCAGGGGGAGTGGGAGAGGAAGAAGCAGGCTTCCCAAGGAGCAGGGAGCCCAGTGTGGGGGCTTGATCCCAGGACTCCGGGATCATGACCTGAGCTGAAGGCAGACGCTTAATGACTGAGCCACCCAGGCGCCCCCCAAAAAGTTTTGCTTTCCATGTGGAATTTCGATGTGGTGTAATGAAGAGAGACTTTTTTTTCCCCCCAATTCGATAATGAAGAGGACTTTTTTTTCCACTTCAGATAACCAGTTTTTCAGCACCTTTTCTCATTTTTTTCAATTGTAAAATATACATGAAATACAGTTGACCATTTTAGCCATTTGTAAGTGTACATTTGTGGTATTAAGTACCTTCATATTGTTGTGTAACCATCACCACTGTCTATCTCCAGAACTTTTTCATCTTCCCCACCTGAAACTCTGTACCCACTAAACACCAATTCCTTATTTTCACCTCTCTTCAGCCCCTGGCAACCACCATTCTACTTTCTGTCTCTATGAATGTGACTACTCCAGGTACCTCATATAAGTGGAATCATACAATATTTGTCCTTTTGTCTGGCTATTTCACTTAGCATGTCTTTGGAGTTCATTTATATTGTAGCATGTGTCGGGATTTCCTTTCTTTTTTAAGGCTAAATACTCTTCCATTTTATGTATATACACATTTGTTTATTTATTCATCTATCAGTGGACACAGATTGTTTCTACCTTTTGCCTATTGTGAATAATGCTGTTATGAATATGGTGTTCAAGTCCCTGTTTTCAGTTCTTTTGTGTATATACACAGAAGTGGACCTATCCATGATATTTTTTTTTTAAAGGTTTTTGTTTATTTATTTCAGAGAGAGAGAGAGCACAAGCAGGGGGAGCAGGAGAGGGAGAAGCAGACTCCCCACCGAGCAGGGAGCCCGGGATCATGACCCAAGCCGAAGGCAGACGCCCAACCCACTGAACCACCCAGGCGCCCCTGTCCATGATATTTAAAAAAAAATTATGTACATGACTGAATATGACCAAAATGGGTAGATAGTAGAGAGTATATACCCCTTCTTCTCCACCTGCAGTTTCTCCTGTTATTAACATCTTGTTTTAGTGTAGTACCTTTGTTATAACTGATGAATCAATGTTGATACATTATTATTAATTTAAGTTCATAGTATCTATTAGGCTTCTCTTTGTGTCCTTTGTGTTTTGTGGATTTTGACAAATGCAAAGTGTCATGCATCATTAATGTCAGCACATGACATTTCATGTAATGTTATTGCACTATTGTCAGAATAATTTCATTGCCCTGAAAATCCCGTGTTCCATCTACGCATTCCTTCCTCCCTCCTCCTGAGCTCCTGATAACTACTGATTATTTTACTGTGTCTATAGTTTTGCCTTTTCCAGAATGACATATGGTTGGAAATCATACAGTATTGTAGTCTTTCAGACTGTTCTCTTTCACTTAGTAATATGCATTTAAAGTTCCTCTATGTCTTTTCTTGGCTTGATTGTTTGTTTGTTTGTTTCTTCTTTTAAATTCTAGTTAACATACAGTTCAATATTGGGTTCAGGAGTTCAGTGGTTCATCACTTACATAGAGCACCCAGTGCTCATCATGGCAAGTGCCCTCCCTAATACCCATGCCACCTCTTTCCCATCCCCCACACACCTCCCTCCATCAACCCTCAGTTTGTTCTCTGTAGTTAAGAGTATCTCATGATTTGTTTCCCTCTCTCTCTTTTCCCCGCCCCCCCGTATGTTCATCCATTTTGTTTCTTAAATTCCACATGAGTGAAATCATTTGGTACTTGTCTTTCTCTGATTTATTTTGCTTAGCATAATACACTCTAACTCCATCCATGTCATTGCAAATGGCAAGATTTCATTCTTTTTGATGGTTGAGTGGTATTCCAATATATATACCACATCTTTATCCATTCATCAGTCGATGGACATTTGGGCTCTTTCCATAGTTTGGCTATTATTGATAATGCTGCTGTAAACATCGGGGTAACTTATTTCTTTTTATTGTTAAATAAATTGTTAAATAAATAATATTTATTTAACTGGTATTCCAGTACCAGTTTGTTTATCCATTCACCTATTGAAGGACATCTTGGTTACTTCCAGTTTTGGGAAATTATGAGTGAAATGTCTAAATATTCATGTTCAGGTTTTTGTTTGGATACAGGTTTTCAACTCTTTTCAGTAAATACATAGGAGCATTTTTGGCTGGATTGCATGGTAAGAGTTTAGCTTTATAAGAAACTGCCTAACTGCCTTCCGAAGTGGCTGTACAATTTTGCATTCCCATTAAGTAAGAAATGTATATCCTTGCACCCTAAATGTACTTAAAAAATAAGTCTTTGTCAGACTGTTCTCTAAAATTAAACTTCATCTGGAATGAATTCTTATTCTAATTGTTGCTTTTGTTGGCCATCTTAGCATTATATTTCTTTATGTCTTTTGAAGTTTTGTTTACAGACTCATTCGAGTGTTGAGTGCTTTTGATTTTGTTTTCCTTATTTCTGTGCTCACCCTTCTCTGTGAGATATTTCAGGTGTTCCCATTGACTTTTTGGACAATAGTCAAGAAGTCAGGTATAATAATGGTGGGTCAGGGGGTCCTACTCTTTGAGATAATTGGGTCTATTTTAGATCGATTCACAGAGTATGTGAATGTCTTGGCTCGGTTCCTGGTCATGAGGCTGTGTTTTTATCTTCCCGCTTTTCTAGGCCTAAAGCATTACATAAACCGTAGCTCTAGGCAGAGACTGGCAGCAGTATTTTGTAGCTTCCGTTCAGCTCCAGCTTCATCCTTGGCTTTAAGCAGTGAGTCTGGTTCAGATGTCTCCTGTTTCTCCACCTCCTTTATTTTGTCACTGTCACCCTGCAGAAGGTACGCACCTGCTTCTGGACTCAGCGTCTAGCAAGCCTGTAGCTTCAGTCCTGCTTACATTTTTGTGTATCTGCTTTGTTTCTGATCCAAATGGAGTTTTATCTTGTTTTTGAGCCTGCCTAAGTCATTAAAAAGAAAAAAAAAATATATATATATATTTATTTATTTTTTATTTTATTTTATTTTTTAAAGATTTATTTATTTATTTGAGAGAGCGAGAATGAGAGAGAGAGAGAGAGTACATGAGAGGGGGGAGGGTTAGAGGGAGAAGCAGGCTCCTCGCCGAGCAGGGAGCCCGATGCGGGACTCGATCCTGGGACTCCAGGATCATGACCTGAGCCGAAGGCAGTCGCTTAACCAACTGAGCCACCCAGGCGCCCCTATATATTTATTTTTAAGATTTTATTTTTAAGTCATCTCTATACCCAATGTGGAGCTTGAACCTAACAATCCTGAGATCAAGAGTCACATGCTCTAGCGACTGAGCCAGCCAGGCACCCCAAGTTATTTAAAAATATATTTAAAAAATATTTTATCTGTTGCTGTGTATTTGGAGTGGAGGGGATGCATCAAAGTGTTTACTTACTGGGCTACTTTGATTAGAAGATCTAACTGACCAGGCTTCTTTCTAATCTCCACACCACTTATTTTGTTGTTTCCGTTATTGCAATGCCTAGACCCTCCAGTACAAAAGTTGAATAGCAGTGATGATAATGGGCATTTTTATCTTTTTCCTGAATGAGAATGCTTCCGGTGTTTCACTATTAGATATGAATCTTACTGAAAGTTTCTGGTAGATTTCTTTTGTCAGTTTATGGAAGTTTTCATCTGTTCTTGGTTTGTATTATTTTTTTGTTTTATTTATTTAAGTAATCTCTGCACCCCCGTGGGGCTTGAACTCACAACCCCAAGATCAAGAGTTGTATGTTTCTTGACCGAGCCAGCCAGGCGTCCTGGCTTGTGTGTGCATGTTTTTTTTTTTTTTTAAGCTTTTATTTATTTATTTGAGAGAGAGAGTGAGCGAGAGAGAGAGAGCACATGAGCAGGGGCAGAAGCAGACTCCCCACTGAGCAGGGAGCCTGATGCGGGGCTCCATCCCAGGACCCTGGGATCATGACCTGAGCCGAAGGCAGACACTTAACCAACTAAGCCACCCAGGCGCCCCTGGTTTATATTTTTATTGGGTGTTGAATTTTTTTTTTTTTGGCATTTGTTGAAATTATCATTGTTTTCTCTTTAATATGTTAAGAGCAGGACAGACAACTTTTTGAGTTGCAGATAACTGAGAGAAACATATATTGTATATGATTTACTTGATAATGCATTTTTTAACAAAAAATGAATCTTTAGAAAACTCAACTTTGATCTTGAATTTTTGTGTATTAACATTATAAATAAGCTAATACAGAACTAAAATGCTATAATAATCAGGTCTGGGCTAAATATTCTTGTAACTAAGCTTCACTATAATAAAATAGTCCTCAGTTAAAACAATTTTTGGGGGGCACCTGGGTGGCTCAGTTGTTAAGTGTCTGCCTTCGGCTCAGGTCATGATCCCAGGGTTCTGGGATCGAGCCCCGCGTCAGGCTCCCTGCTCCGTGGGAAGCCTGCTTCTCGCTCTCCCACTCCCCCTGCTTGTGTTCCCTCTCTCGCTGCATCTCTCTCTGTCAAATAAATAAATAAAATTTTTTAAAAACAACAACAACAATTTTTTGGGTAACTTCTGGGACTCTTCAAGGATTTGTTCAGCCCCTAACCATTCCCACTTCTTCCTGGCTTCTTTTTGTAGACTCTTTACTCCCTCCTTTTAACTTTTCTCTCTGCTCTGTCTCCTCTTGCCAGAGAGAGACTTTCTTCTGTGAGTAATAATATTATTTATTGTGAGGCTATAGTGTATCAGGTGCTTTTCATAGATAAGGACTATTCTTTAATCTTTATAAGTTTGGAAGCTAGGTATGATATCTCGAGTATATGGGTGAGGAAACTGAGCTCAGAGAAGTTAAAACTTCTTTAGGGGGCCATACAGCTAATCAGTGACCCTGCTAGTATTTGAACCCCGGGGCAGACTTCAGAGTCCTTTCTACATGCTGTCTTTAAAGAAGACTGTCGTTCCAGTTCAATTTGAGTTTTGTGTTTTGGCTTACCGACGTGATTCCTGAGCATGGTGATAGGACCACTTTGTGTCTCCAGTATGTTTTCCTTAAGAGACTTTTTCTTTTTTTTTTTTTTCAAGATTTTATTTATTTATTTATTTGACAGAGAGAGAGACAGCAAGAGAGGGAACACAAGCAGAGGGAGTGGGAGAGGGAGAAGCAGACTCCCCGCTGAGCAGGGAGCCGGACGTGGGGCTCGATCCTGGGACCCTGGGATCATGACCTGAGCTGAAGGCAGACGCTTAACGACTGAGCCACCCAGGTACCCCGAGACTTTTTCTTTCTTTCTTTCTTTTTTTTTTTTTTAAAGATTTATTTATTTATTTATTTGAGAGAGAGAGAGAGAGAGAGAGAGAGAGAGAAACAGCATGAGAGGGGAGAGGGTCAGAGGGAGAAGCAGGCTCCCCGCTGAGCCGGGATTCCCGATGTGGGACTCGATCCCAGGACTCCGGGATTATGACCTGAGCCGAAGGCAGTCGCTTAACCAACTGAGCCACCCAGGCGCCCCTCTTTTCTTTTTTTTTTAAAGATTTTATTTATTTATTTGACAGAGAGAGACATAGCGAGAGAGGGAACACAAGCAGGGGGAGTGGGAGAGGGAGAAGCACTCCCCGCCAAGCAGGGAGCCCGATGCGGGGCTCGATCCCAGTACCCTGGGATCATGACCTGAGCCGAAGGCAGATGCTTAACAACTGAGCCACCCAGGTGCCCCTGGCGCCCTAATATTTCTATACCTTTAAATAAATCAGAAGAATTGTAAGTTAGGAAAGAGTCTTGCCTATAGGATTCTAGTCTATGCATCATCCAAGAGGGTAGTTACACAATAACATCAATAATAATGATAATAATATTAGGAGTTAATATTTATTAGGCTCTTATTTTGTGCCAGGCATTGTGCTAAATGCTTTACATAATTTATTAATAGTTACCACAGCCCTATGAGGTTATTATATTAGCTATTCAGAGCTCTTTGTAGTAGTGGAGTGAAGTTTTAAATATTTTTTTATTGGAACCTAGAGAACTTTTTCAGATTTGTAAAAAAGAAAATCTTAGGGTTTCACAAACATTTACTTTCCCTGGCTTTTTTTTTTTTTTTTTTAATCTAAAGGAGAAGAGAAAAGAAGAAGTGGTAGAGGAAGGATAGTTGAGAATTTTCCTGAAATAAGTAAGGAAGTTAGTTCTCTTTCAGGGAAGTTTGACTAGTTACACTAAGTACTGATTAGTGACAATCTCTCTTATCTCTGACTTCTTTTTTTTTTTAATTTTTTAAAAGATTTTATTTATTTATTTGACAGAGAAAGAGACAGGGAGACAGGGAACACAAGCAGGGGAGTGGGAGAGGGAGAAGCAGGGAGCCTGATGCGGGGCTCAATTCCAGGACCCTGGGATCATGAGTGGAAGGCAGACTCTTATCGACTGAGCTACCCAGGCACCCCCTTTTTTTTTTTTAAGATTTTATTTATTTGTTTGACACACAGAGAGAGACCACGAGAGAGGGAATACAAGCAGTGGGAGACGGAGAAGCAGGCTTCCTGAGGGGCAGGGAGCCTGACGTGGGGCTCGATCCCAAGACCCTGGGATCATGACCTGGGCAGAAGGCAGACACTCAATGACTGAGCCACCCAGGCGCCCCTTATCTCTGACTTCTTAAATAAATGGGCATCCAGAGAAAAACTGATAGGAGTTTTGCTGGGAGACAGTGAATTTGCTCAAGAAGTTTTATTACATGGATGCTTTGAAGTAACTGAGAGCTGGAAGGGTTAAGACATTAATAAAAAGATTCAAGGGAGATGAAGGATATTTAACACATAGGTGTAATACAGAGATAATTCTGGAAACATTTCTAGAGCCTGTTCTCTTTCCAATAGTCTTTTCCTTTAGTCTTTCCTGCTTGCAGACTTAGTCCAACTCTGGAGCATATTGCTTTCTAGATAGGACTAACAAGGGTCCAGACGTTTTTTGCACTAGTCTCCAGACTTCATTTAACTGCAACATGAAGTCTAAACCAGCACCACGTCTTGTGGACCTGTATTTTCCTCACTCCTCATGTTTGCCCTGGAGGGGGCGATGTGGTGCAGCAGAAGGAGAGTAGGCTTTAGAGTCAAATGGGTTGGTTGCCTAACTCCACGAATTACCAACTTTGTAACCTTAGGCCAAGTTAACTTACCACATAGGCTCTAAATTTCCTCATCTAATTCTGCCACCCATGTTACTCATTTGTTCCTCAAACCTAGCACAGTCCCATTTTCTCATTCTAGGGTTTTTTTTTTTTTAATTTTTAATTAAAAACAATGTTTTTTTTAAAGAGCAGTGTTTTCTAGAGTGGGAGATGCATGCAAAATGATCCTGTAGGTAGGGTATAACAAAATATGGGCAATTAACTTTTACTAATATTTTGTCCATAGGTTGACACTTTAGTCCATCTCTATGTCTGGTGATACACATCGGGTTTGGTAAGCTAAGTAACCTGAGGGGGGATACTGGGGACACCACAGCCTGGAGGGGCCCGTCATGTGAGCCTCCTTACTTGTTGGCTTACATTCTGTTTGGACATATTAAAGTTCATCTCTGCCTGGCTTAGTGGTCTTTCAGATCATATTATCTGATTTTAGTTAGATGAACCTTGTTAAATAGACAAAGGCCTTAAAGGATTCCTGCAAAGAAATTGCAGGTTGAAGTTTCAGATTCAGCTGAAGATTGAAGTAATAATGCAAGGACACAGGAACAACAAGAAAAACACAGAGATGATACTTTTATTTATATTATAAGCTTGTCAGTCTAATGCAAAGTATAAAATAATAATGATCTAAGTGGATTGAAGAGGAATCTGTAAAAAACTGTTAAATATTATTTGATATATGGGTTTCTATGCACTGTTGAGTATATTGGATCTTAAGATACTAATGATAGTATGAGGCTACTGTTATCAGTTGAGATATTTTAAAACTAAGCATTTGGTATATGAAGACAAACTTACTGAAAATTTTCAGTGATGATTATAGTCATGAGCTAATTAATCTAGTACATTAAAAATTATTAAGTTAGTGATACGTTTTTAGAAGATTCTTTGGAGATTTTTTACTTTAGGGGTAAAAGATAAAAAGCCATAAACCTTTGCTCTCCCTGTTTTGGTAAAAGTGGCTGAAATGCCATATAGACAAATTAATAACTTTAGTTTGGTGACTAAAATGCATTCTTTGTTGGGATACTCATAGAAGACATTGCTAAAGATTGAAGTAATAAATATTATATCAAATTTGGAGTTTGCGAGAGTTTGTGTACATTTGGATAAAAATACAGAGCTTATGGTATTTGATATACTCCATTTCAATATTAAAACATATGGAGTCCTGCCTCCCCAACCCCCCACCCTCTAAAGAAAAGATTTATCAGAGAATATACTCCAAGTAAATGACTTAACATTTTATTACGAGATAGGACCTATAAAGTGTAAAGAATAATACAGGGTGCCCAGAACCCAGTCTAATAAATAAAACATAGCTAAATAGAGTTGGTGTCCTTCTGCAGCCACATCATTCTGCTGAACTTGGTGATGCATGCTTCATGTGCACTTGGAAAGAATTTGTATTTTGCCATTATCGGGTGGGACTTTCAATAAGTATCAATTAGATCTAGTTGGCTGATGGTGTTTTTCAGTCCTTCATATTCATCTTGACTTTCTACTTGTATTGATCATAGAGGAGAATTGAAGTCTCCAAGTGGAAGTGTGGATTTGTCCATGTCTTCTTTCAGTTCTATCGGTTTTTGCTTAGTGTATTTTGAGGCACTGTGGTTAGGTATGTAGACATTTAGGATTGTTATGTCTTCTCAGGGAATTCTATATGTTATAGGTCAACAATACAATGTTATAGATATTGTTTTATGCAGTTGCTTTTTATTTTGAAGATTTTATTAATTTAATTAATTTAATAAATTAGTTTATTTATTAGAGAGAGAGTGCCATGTGAGTGCAAGCCAAGCGAGGGGGTGGGGAGGGTCAAAGAGGGATGGAGAGGGATAAGCAGACTCCACGCTGAGGGTGGAGCCACATTGGGGGGGGGCCACTCTGTCCTACAACCCTGAGATCATGACCTGAGCTAAAATCAAGAGTTGGATGCTCGTCGACTGAGCTACCCAGCCTCCCCTAAAGATTTTATTTTTAAGTAATCTCTGTGCCCATCGTGGGGCTTAAACTCACAACCCCAAGATCAAGAGTCGCATGCTCCACTGACTGAGCCAGCCAGCCAGGCACCCGTATGCAATTGCTTTTAATTTTTTTTTTTTAAGATTTTGTTTATTTATTTGACAGAGAGAGACAGGTAGAGAGGGAACACAAGCAGGGGGAGTGGGAGAGGGAGAAGAGGCCTCCCGCGGAGCTGGGAGCCCGATGCGGGCAGATCCCAGGACTCTTAACGACTGAGCCACCCAGGCGCCCCTGCAATTGCTTTTTAAATCAGTTAAGAGAATAAAGGAAAAGAAATATGTAACTGTTCTGTCTTTAAAAAAAAAACTTTTTAGGAACAGTTTTAGATTTACTGACAAATTAAACAGTAATAGGGAGTACCCGGATGTACCTCTTGCCTGTTCCTTCTCTTATTAACATCTTACATTAGTGTGGTTCATTTGTTACAATTAATGAACTAGTGATGATGTGTTATTATTAACTAAAGTCCATGTTTTATTCAGATTTCTGTAGTGTTTCCTCATGACATTTTTCTGTTCCAGAATCCCGTCCAGGATACCACATCATAATTAGTTGCCACGTCTCCTTAGACTTCTCTCAGCTTTGTCAGTTTCTTAGGCTTTTCTCATCAAGTTTTTGATAAAACTTGATAGATTTGAAGAGTGCTGGTTAGGTAGTTTGTATATTTTCCCTCAATTGAGATTTGCCTACTGTTTTTCTCATGGTTAGACTGGGTTTATGGGTTTTGGGGCAGAAGACCCTAGAAGTAAAATGCCATTTTCATCACATCATGTCAGGGGTACATCCTGTCTACATAATTAGTCACTGTTGACCTCGATCACCTGGCTGAGTTCGTGTTTGTCAGATTTCTCCACTGCCAGGGTATTTGTCCCTCTCCCTTTTCCTCTTTGGAAGGAAGTCACTGAGTGCAGCTCACACTTAAGGAGTGGGGAGTTATGCTCCACTTTCTTTAGGGCAAAGTATCTACATAAATAATCTGGAATTCTGCTGCCTAGGATATTTGTCAATTCTTCATTTGTTAATTTATTCACTCATTTATATTAGTATCAACTTAAGGATATTTAATACTATTTAATGTTGTTGCTGAAATTGTTCCAACTTTGGCCATTGAGAGCTTTCAGTTGGCTTCTGTATTCTTTTGATACACTCCTGTCATATGTTTTTTTTCCCCTCCCAGAACTTCTTTTCTTTTTTTTTTTTTAAAGATTTTATTTATTTATTTGACAGAGAGAGAGATAGCGAGAGCAGGAACACAAGCAGGGGGAGTGGGGGAGCGAGAAGCAGGCTTCCTGCTGAGCAGGGAGCCCGATGTGGGACTCGATCCCAGGACCCTGGGATCATGACCTGAGCCGAAGGCAGACGCTTAACGACTGAGCCACCCAGGTGCTCTATTTTCTTTTTTTAAAAGATTTTATTTATTTATTTGACAGAGAGATATAGAGAGAGTGCAAGTAGGCAGAGCGGCCGGCAGAGGGAGAGGGAGAAGCAGGCTCCCCACCAAGCAGGGAGCCCGATGCGGGTCCCGATCCCAGGACCCCGGGATCATGACCTGAGCCAAAGGCAGCCGCTTAATGACTGAGCCACCCAGGCGCCCCTAAATTTTTAACTCAACTAGCATCTAGTGGTGCTATTGCTATATCACATGGTAATAAGACTATGATTAGCTTTGTAGAGACTGCCAACCTGTCTTCCAACGTGACTGTGCATTATCACGCAATGGATGAGAGTTCCTGTTGCTCTACATTCTTGTCAGCATTTGGTATTGTCATTTTTTTTTTAAATTTTAGCCATTGTAGCAGGCATATAGTAGTATCTCATCGTGTTTTAATTTGTAATATCCTAATGACAATGATATTGAACATTTTTTCATGTACTTATTTGTCATTTATGTCTTCTTTGGTGAGGTATCCAGATCTTTTGATCATTTTTTAATTGGGCTCTTTTCTTTTTTTAAAAGATTTATTTATTTATTTGGATGGGGTTAAGGGCAGAGGGACAGGAAGAGAGACTCTGCACTGAACATGGAGCCTGATGCAAGGCTTGATCTCACTACACTGAGATCAGGACCTGAGCTGAAACCAAGAGTCAGATGCTTAATGGACTGTGCCACCCAGGCACCCGCTTTTTTTAAAAAAAGATTTATTTATTTTAGGGGGTAGGGGCAGAGAGAGAGGGAGAGGGAGGGAGCTTTTTTGCTTATTGTTGAGTTTTAAGAGTTCTTTTCATACTTTGAATACAAGTCCTTTATCAGATATGTTCTGAAAACATTTCTTTCATATTAGGGCTATTCTTTTCATTATCTTAGCAGGTGTTTTTTGTTTTTTGTTTTCTTTTTTCCTTTTTTTAAATCTTAGTTTCTTTTGCACTGTGGTTAATTTTGATAAGATCCAGCTTATAAGTTTTTTCTTTCATGGATTGTGCTTTTGGGGTGTTGTATCTAAAAACTCATTTATTCCATTTGACTTTGGGCTTAAGACATTAAACAGCCTCTTTTAGGGGCTTATGGTTCTAACTCTATTTGATTGAAGAAACTGCTTACATTCTTATAGCTAGGATGCTGTTTTTTTTTTTTTTTCATATTTTATAGACTAAGGCTGTGCTCTTTTTTTTTAAATTTAAATTATTAGTTTTTCTTTAAAGACATTTATTGTTGCATTGTTCAAAGTAGTAGATAATTGGAAATAATTGCCAACAATCAAGGCTTGGATAAGGAATTGTGATAAAATTCTGTTTTGCCATTCAAAATTAGGTTTTTGAAGAGTGCTCAATGGCATGGAAAGATGCTCAGATATATTGTTAAATTCCTCCCCCCCAGCTTTATTGAGGTGTAATTGACAAATAAAATTGTGTGTATATATATATATATAAAGTGTACAACGTGATGATTATATAGATATATATCAAATGTCATAAGGTGTATATATACATATATATACACCTTATGAGATGATTACCACAACTGAGTTAATTAACACATCTGTCACTTCATGGTTACCTTTTTTTGTGGTGGTTTAAATTCTCTCTTATCAAATTTCAAGTATACAATACAGTACAGTATTATCAACTGTACTTACCATGGTGTATATTTGATCCCCAGAACTCATTCATCTAATAACTGAAAGTTTGTATCCTTTGATCACTGTCTTCTCATTTCCCCCACCTCCCAGCCCCTGGAAACTACCATTCTACTCTGCTTTTGTAGTGAACTTGCCTTTTTTTTGTATTACT
The DNA here is from genome assembly GCF_029215605.1 of Mirounga angustirostris. NCBI lineage: Eukaryota > Metazoa > Chordata > Mammalia > Carnivora > Phocidae > Mirounga > Mirounga angustirostris. Next base: position 20,123,929 of record NW_026991718.1, on the reverse strand, counting down.
AGATTCCACATATGAATGAGTTCATGGCATTTGGGTATTTTTCTTTCTCTGACTTAGTTGGGTGGAATGAAGCTCCTGAGTAGGGTGATTAGGATCTGTGAAGATTGAATGTGTTGGCATAAATACACCTAGTGGATTTCTTTGTATGTCTACAGGATGAACTACAGGAAGATGTGGGTGCAGAGTCTGAGACCACGGTGTCATAGAATTGTATTTGTGGGGGTGCGCTGGGTGGCTCAGCTCAGGTCATGATCCCAGGGTCCTGGGATGGAGTCCTGCATTGGGCTCCCTGCTCAGTGGGGAGCCTGCTTCTCCCTCTGCCTGCTGCTTCCACTGCTTGTGCTCTCTGTCAAATAAATAAATAAAATCTTAAAAAAAAAAAGAATTGTATTTATGCATTCATGTGGACAAAGATTTTGGCAGTCAAAATGGGAAAAAAGGGTGGATACAAGTGATCATGAGGAAGGAAATGGCAGTGTTTGAAATCAGAGTTAGTATGTGAAGGGAATGATACAGAGGTGTTGGTTACCTCTTGATCATGAGGCTAAGAAAAGGCAAAGTGCCAGGAATGCGAGTGGAAGGAAGTAAAGAAATGTACTTGGGTTCATGTAAGTGTTGATTTTCAATGTTATATCAGAAGGACAAGGACATACAATCAGGTATGGCAGTAGGATTAGATATTTGTTGAGTGTGGAACTATTAAAATCATAACTACAAAGCTTTAGTTATTAGTATCCATAGAGCACTGGATGGATTCACCTATCATTAAGGTCTAGGGAAGTCATTTATAGTAATCTTAGTTTATATGTAACCTGTAAATTTGGATTTTATGTAATCTGAATTGTAGACTTGGTTGAAGTGAAAAGACTTAATGTTTTAGTTTGAGTTCCCCCAGAAGCTGACTCAGACATGGATTTGAGTGCAAGTATTTTGTTTTGAAGATTATCCCAGGAAATCCTAGTAGGGGACCATGAAGTGAGATAGGGAAGGGAAGTTTAGCAAATAAAGGATTTGTTTCAAGCAAGTTACCACTGTGAGTAACTGGAGCTTATTCCTGCTGGGGAACTCTAGGAGCCGGTATAAAGCATGTCCTCAGAGTTCAACCTCTTGAAAGGGCAAGGTAGGTGGAGTATCTACCAATCATTGGTTAGGACTGTTTCCAGAGGATGGTAAATCTATAGTATTTCAGGCTTGGCATGCAGGGAACAAAATGGACTTCAGAAGTCAGAGAAAGCCATCAGTTTTTGTTTGTGTTTTGTTTCTTTTTTTTTTTTTCTAAGATTTTATTTTATCTTATTATTTTCTAAGTTGGCTCCATGCTCAGTGTGAAGTCCAACATGGAGCCTGAACTCATGACCCTGAGATCAAGACCAGAGCTGAGATCAAGAGTCCGACACTCAACCGACTGAGCCACCTAGGTGCCCCTTGAAGATTTTATTTTTAAGTAATCTCTACACCCAGTGTGGGGCTCAAACCCACAGTTAAAGAGTCATGTGCTCTACTTACTGAGCCAGGCAGGTGCTCCCTGTTTTGTTTTGTTTTTAAAGCAGATGCTGTCTGTCCAGTGGAGACAGAATTGGCAAAGATTAGGAGATATGGGCAGGGGAGCCCTCTTTTGCCTCTTTTCTTTATACTCTGCCATGCGGTTCTAGCATCTTCAATTCATTTTCTATAGGTCATCAATCCTCCTCACCCCGAGGCTTAAATGAGCCAATCCAGCTGCACATTAGCACTGGCTCTAGGTGTCCTTTCTGGAAGATTAAATCCTGGGTCATGGGGGAGTGCCCCTACATCAACAGTTCTCCTCACCAACCTTACACTTGGTCCCCAAGTTCATTCCCAGGTATGTCCTCCCAGGTCCCACCAGTGCATTTCATCAGGTCCAATAGCTGTTTTGGGAATCACCCCTTTCCATCCCAAGTAAGGACAGTACCTCCCTATTTCCATGATGCCGAGACTTGACCTTAGTTATTAGCCTGGAATTAGTGAAAGAGGTAGGGACAGATCTTGAGAAGGGTCAGCATCTTTTGAGGCATGCATCTCAGATGAGGCCTTTTCATGGTCTTTGCAGAGGCAGAGGAGATTGCCATCTTGTAGCAAGAGCAAGAGAGCCACTTCTTCTGGCCCAGAGGGTTCAGGAGAATCTTGACTGAACTGTGAATTCAGTCTTTTAAATAATTTACCTACTTTCATAATCAGAATTTGGGCCTGATTTTTAGCACAATCTGCCTTCTAGTTGTAGGGACTCAGAATTCCTTAAAATGCTGCTATGAGGTCTTCTGGCTGTCATACCATGCTTTGAGTTGATACTTAGATGATTTAGGCTTTGACATTTTCTTTCTTCTGTGTATCAATGCTACGTAACAAAAACTCAACCAATTTAATTGTCTTTAAAATTCTTGATGCCCCTATATTTCTCAAATGCTAAAGCTATCACATAACCCAGTCATCTTTACCTGTATCTCATCCTAGCTCCACCACATCAAGTGTCTTATTAGTAATATTGAAGCAACAGCCCACCAGGGGTTCTCATCAAGCCACTTATTACCACTTATTACCAGCACTGGGAACCTTGTCATTTGGTTGGTGAGTGATCCACTTAACAGAATCCATCTGGAAGACCTGTTATACCAGGATCAAATCTGTCTTATTCTGGGTTACCCTAGAAGCAAATGCTGGTGTAAAGACAAGTGCAAGTTTGTTCTTGTTTTCTTTTGTGGGGGGTTGTTTGTTTGTTTGTTTTTAAAGGTGATCCTAGGAGATACCAGTAGAGTGGAGAAGTGAGACAGAGAAGAGAAAGTAGCTAGTAAAGGCTTTCCTATCAGGCACTGTGGGTAAGCAAACTTAATTCCAATGAGGAACTCTGGAGGCCAGTGGAAAACATTGCCTTTTGTTGGGTAAAGGAGCTGCAGTATTTATATATTAACTTCCATCAGTGGGAGGGTTCCTCTAGGGATGTTAATCCCCTGGTGCTTCTAGACTGCCCTGCAAATGTCAAGGCTGCCTTCAGTGGCCAGAAAAAGCCCTCAGGCAAAGAAATGCAGATGCTGGCCACTAGAAGCTGATCAGGGTGATGGAATAAAGGCAGGATATCAACTGGGTCTTCTATACTCTTTTTTTTTTTTTTAAAGATTTTATTTATTTTTTTTTAGGGAGCGAGCGAGAGAGAAACAGCATGAGAGGGGAGAGGGTCAGAGAGAGAAGCAGGCTCCCCGCTGAGCCAGGAGCCCGATGTGGGACTCGATCCCAGGACCCTGGGATCATGACCTGAGCCGAAGGCAGATGCTTAACCATCTGAGCCACCCAGGTGCCCGGGTCTTCTATACTCCTAAGTCAACAAATAACGTAGGGGCGCCTGGGTGGCTCAGTCGTTGAGTGTGTCTGCCGTCGGCTCAGGTCATGATCCCAGGGTCCTGGAATCAAGTCCCGCATTGGGCTCCCTGTTCTGCGGGAAGCCTGCTTCTCCCTCTCCCACTCCCCCTACTTGTGTTCCCTCTCTCGCTGTGTCTCTCTCTGGCAAATAAATAAATAAAATCTAAAAAAAAAAGAAAAAAGAAAACAAATAATGTCAGTGTTGTAGCTACTGTTGAGTAACAAGCTTTTCTTCCACCTTAGTTTGGTTTTGACAGTTTTTTTAAGTATATATGTATTTTAATTATTATTATTATTTTTTTAAGATTTTATTTATTTATTCATGAGAGATAGAGAGAGAGAGGCAGAGGCAGAGGGAGAAGCAGGCTCCCCGCGGAGCAGGGAGCCCGATGCGGGACTCAATCCCAGGACCCTGGGATCATGACCTGAGCTGAAGGCAGACGCTTAACCGACTGAGCCACCCAGGCGTCCCTATATGTATTTTAATTATAATCCTGTGTTTAACATGTGATTTGCAAATATTTTTCATCCGGTGGTTAACTTGTCTTTTCATTTCTTACCAGTTTCTTATATAGAACAAATTGTTTAATTTTGGTGATGTTCAATTTGTCTTTTTTTTTTTTAATGGCTTGTACTGTGATGTACCAGACCATGAAGACTTTCTCCTGTGTTTTCTTCTAAAAGTTTTATACTTTTTATACTTTACATTTATCTTCCATTTCAAATTATTTTTTGTATGTGGTGTGAAGTATAGGTCAAGGTTCATCTTTTTGTCATATAGATAACCAGTTTTTCCAACACCAAGTCTGTCCTTTTTTCACTGAATTTCTTTTGCACTTAAAAAAAAAAAAAAAATCAAATGGCCTCTTCCAGTACTGTGCTGTCTTTATTACTGTGGCTTTATAGTAATTCTTAAAGTTTTCTATAATCCTGCATCTTGATTTTCCCTTATCAAAATTGTCTTGTCTATTCCCTTTGCCTGTTTATATGGAATTTAGAATTGTCTATATTTACAAAAATTTCTGCTGGAATTTTGATTAGACTGTCTGATTAGATGGTATGTCTTTTTTTTTTTTTTAAAGATTTTATTTATTTATTTGAGAGAGAGAATGAGAGAGAGCACATGAGAGTGGGGAGGGTCAGAGGGAGAAGCAGACTCCCTGCCGAGCAGGGAGCCTGATGCGGGACTCGATCCCGGGACTCCAGGATCATGACCTGAGCTGAAGGCAGTCGCTTAACCAACTGAGCCACCCAGGCGCCCCTAGATGGTATGTCTTTCTGTTTGTTTAGGTCTTTTAAAAATTTCATCACTGTTTTGTGATTCTAGTATACAAATCCTATACGTATTTTGTTAGTATATACCTAAGCATCTTATTTTTGTTAGAGATATTATAAATGCTGTTTTTCAAAGTATTCAATTTCTAGTTGTGCAGTGCTAGTAAACAGAACTGTGGTTGACTTTTGTGTTTTGACCTTGTGTCCTGCAACAGTGTCAGACTCACTTTTTAGTTCTAGGAGCTTTTTTTGGCTCCTAGAATTTGGAATTTCTACAAAGATCATGATGTCTGCAAAATAAGGATACTTTTATTTTTTCCTTTCCAGTCTGTTTGCCTTTTATCTTTCATCTTATTTCACTGGCTAAGACATCCCATATAATGTTTAATAGAAATAGTAAGAATAGACATCTTTGTCTTGGTCCCAGTCTCAGGGGAAAAGCATATAGTTTTCTACCATTAAGTGTGATCTTAGATGTAAGTTTTCTGTAGGTGCCCTTTATCAGGTGTAGAAAAGTTTTACTTCTAGTTTGCAGAGAGTTTATCATCAGGAATGAACCTTGTATTTTGTCAAATGCTCTTTTTGCATCTGATATAAACATGTTTTTTTAATTAGATTATTAATATGTTGGATTATATTGATTAATTTTCAAATGTTGAATTGGCCTTGCATTCCTGGGATAAACTCCCACTGCTTCCAAGGTTTTTATATATGGCTTGATTCAATTTATAATATTTTATTGAGGATTTTGCTCATTGTTGAGGGTTTTCGTGTCTGTGTTCATGAGAGACATTTGTTTTTGTACTTTGTCTGTTTTGGGTATCAGGATATTACTGGCTTTTTAAAATGAATTGTAAGATGTTCTTTTGTGTTTTCTGGTAGCAATTGTATGAAATTGGTGTTATTTCTTCTAACATCTTTTCTATTACTGTTCTTCATTTGTAACACTTTGTAATTATTTTCCTTTCTGAAGAACTTTCCTTAGCAATTATTTTAGAGGGTGTCTGCTGACTACAAATTCTCTCAGTTTTCTTTAATTTCTGAAGGTTAGTATTCTCTCAGTGTAAAATTAAAAGCATTGCTCCACCGTCTTCTGACTTCCATAGTTTCTGATGAGAAATCTGCAGTAATTCAGGTCATCATGCCTCTCGAACAGGAGCTGGTAGGCTATGTTCTGTGGGTTGACTGACTGTTTTCAAAATAAAATTTCAACAAAGCCATACCCATTTGTCTACGTATTGTCTGTCGCTGCTTTCACGCGGCAGTGGCAATGGTGAGTAGTTGTGACAGAAACCACATGGCCTGCAAACCTAAAATATTTACTGTTTGGCCCTTTAAGAAAAAAATTGGCTGATCCCTATCATTTACCTATGGGTAAAATGTTCTTTTACGCTGACTCCTTTCAAGAATTTTTCTTTGTCTCTCAATTTGATTATGATGTGACCATCATAACAAGTTTCTTTGGCTTTAACTTGTTTGCTCAATTTCTTGAATTTGTGGTATGTCTTTCACTGAACTTGGTAAGTCTTCAGCTAGTATGTCTTCACCACATTGCCACACTCCTTTTCTCCTTATGGGATTCTGAGTACATGGTGAATGTTGGATCTTTTGTTTTTGTCTACCCAGTCCCTGAGGCTTTATTCCTTTAAAAAAAAAAAAAATCTCTCTCTTGCCTTTTTTCCCCCCCTGCTGTTCAGATTGGATAATTTCTACTTGATATATCTTAAAGTTGGCTTTCCTCTGTCATCTCCATTCTTCGGTTGAGTCCATCTAGTGAGTCCCTCTTCCCCCCAATGAGTGTATATTTCAGTTCTAACATTTCCATTTGGTTTCTTTCATATCTTTTCTTTCTCTGCTGACACTTAAGATTTTATTTCATTTTATTTTATTTTAAAGATTTTATTTCACAGAGAGAGAGCACAGCAGGGGGAGCGGCAGAGGGAGAGGGAGAAGGAGGCTTCCCGCTGAGCAGGGAGCCCGATGCAGGGCTTGATCCCAGGACCCTGGGATCATGACCTGAGCCGAAGGCAGATGCTTAAGGACTAAGCCACCTAGGCTCCCTGACACTTAAGATTTTAACTCTTGTTTCAAGAGTGTTTGTGATTGCTAATTTGAGCATTTTTATAATCGCTACTTAAAGTCTCTGTCAGGTTACAACAACATCTGTGTCATCTTGTCAGTGGCATCTGATGATTGTCATTTCCCTTGTGAATTAAGATTTTCTTGGTTGGTTGTTTGCCAAATAATTTTGTATTGTGTCTGGACATACTGAACATGATAAAACTTTGGGTCTTCCTTAAATTTTCGGAGAGTGTTGATATTTTTGTTTTAGCATTATAGTTTGGTAGACCTCCCAATGATCCAGAATATAGTTATATTAATTTTTTCAAGATTAATTTGGAAATAGGGGCGCCTGGGTGGCTCAGTTGGTTGGGTGACTGCCTTCGGCTCAGGTCATGATCCTGGAGTCCCGGGATTGAGTCCCGCATCGGGCTCCCTGCTCGGCGGGGAGTCTGCTTCTCCCTCTGACCCTCCTCCCTCTCATGCTCTCTGTCTCTCATTCTCTCTCTCAAATAAATAAAATCTTTAAAAAAAAAAAAAAGATTAATTTGGAAATAAAGGCAAAAGTTAGAAAATTGTCATGAAGAAATTAAAGCTCTCCAGGAATTCTTTTTCTTTGAAAAAAAAAGTGGTGTAGAGAAATAGCAAAAGTAGAAAAAAGCTATAACAAATGAGATATGTTATAAAGGATATTATGATATTATTTTTAATCTATGGTTAGCATTTAAAATTTGTATTACTAGGGGTGCCTGGGTGGCTCAGTCGTTAAGCATCTGCCTTCAGCTCAGGTCATGATCTCAGGGTCCTGGGATCAAGCCCCACATTGGGCTCCCTGCTCAGCGGGGAGCCTGCTTCTCCATCTTGCACTCTCCCTCCTGGTGTTCCCTCTCTGACTGTGTCTCTCTCTGTCAAATAAATAAAATCCTTAAAAAAATAAAATAAAATAAAATTTATATTACCTAGTGAGAGACCAAGATTAGGGAGGAGGCAGTAAACTTTTAAATATCTTCCTTTCTTTGTAATTATAGGCTACTGGTACCAACTCTTTTTTTTTTGTTTTTGTTTTTAAAGATTTTAATTTATTTATGAGAGAGAGGGCACAAGCAGGGGGGAGGAGCAGAGGGAGAAGAAGAAGCAGGCTCCCTGCTGAGCAGGGAGCCCCATGTGGGGCTTGATCCCAGGACCCTGAGATCATGACCTGAGCTGAAGGCAGATGCTTAACCAACTGAGCCACCCAGGCGCCCTGCAAGTCTTGTTTTTTTTCTCTAGGACCTAGATTTCATTATATTTTTGCTGTTTCTAGTTGCTTTGTCTTTTGGCTTTCTTCCTGTTTAAAATTTTTTTCTCTTGGGGGTGAATTGTTAAGTAACCATCATGTGTGTTAAGCCTACTTGGTAATACATCAATGATTTAGGAAAGGATTGGTCTTAATTATCAAAATATTAGGTGTAGAATGTTAAGGAATGCATTTACATTTTAAATTTTCTTTAGGATATATTTAAAACTAAACTTGCCAGGCCCCTTGTTTTAATGGATATGTAATTTTTGTGCAGTTACCATTTAATTTGTGATTCTAATACATTTGAGACTGTGCTATATAAATCACTCCATGATTTACAACAGTTTAATCTCCTTAGGGAAATTGTTTGGCTTATGCTCTTTGTCTAGATATTTTTTCTTCACAGAATAAGGCAAAATTCAGCTGCAATTATCACAGATTTTGCATCAGTAGGGTCTGTGCTTATTGGTTTTTTAGCTTTTTGGGTGTGGAGATTTGACAGTATGCATCTAAAAGCAATGATTATGTAAGATGTTTAGTGAAAGGGTGGGATTTGACTCTACCACTTCTGAGTTGTGCCCTCAAGCAAGTTAGTGTTCTTTTCTAGGCTGTTTCCTAATCTATAGAATGGGGATAATAATGATACCAGTATCTAGGGTTGTTGGAAGGATTCAATGAGGTAGCACATGGAAAGAATTTTAACAGAGTGACTGTCAAAGCCTATGTCTGTCAACCTAAACTATTACTGTGTGGTAAAAAATTCATCTCTAGGAGTTCTTTGAGTTTGGGGATGAATTCTTGCTTTGTTCAATATTGTTTAATATGAAAATAGAAGATTTTATTTATGTCTTTTATGTATAAGCTAATAACTATTATGTTCTTTAGCCTTTCATTATAATTATTTTCTAAATTATATTTAGTACCATGTTTATCTGGATAAAACAGTAGGGATATGGGAAGCTGTGTCCCAACTAATCCAGGACTCTGCAGAGAAAATAATCATAGTTAGAAATAAGACATAGCCCCATATTTTCAGCACAGAAAGCAAGTGTACAAGCTCATTTAATTATTGACTTTGTAATATTATAGAAGCTATCAAGTAAATAAAGGGACAGTGGTTTGTCTTTTTCTATATCGGGCTTCCACTTTATTTTTACTGATTGTCTCTTAAATGTGCATCAACAGCTTGGTTTCCTGTACCTCTTCATAACAGAATGATAAGCACTTGGTTGAATTGTCAAATTGCAGTGGTTTATTGTATCTTTCTTTGTTTCTAGGATGATTGAGGAAAGTGGGAACAAGCGGAAGACCATGGCGGAGAAGAGGCAGCTGTTCATAGAAATGCGTGAGTCCTGAGTGCTTCTGGATTCCTTGTCTGTATGGGTGGGGATGCCTTTTTTTTTTTTCCCTGATGAAGTCAGAGCTTTAAGCATTAGCATGTTCCTTTTTTTTTTTTTTTTTAAGATTTGTTTATTTTAGAAAGAGGCAGAAAGAGAGAGAGAGTGCAAGTGAGCTGAGGGGCAGAGAGAGAGGGGCAGGGAGAGAATCTCAAGCAGACTCCCTGCTGAGCACGAAGCCTAACCCAGAGCTCCATTTCATGACCCTGAGATCATGACCGAGGCTGAAGACAAGGGTTGGATGCTTAATCGACTGAGCCACCCAGGTGCCTCATGAATTAGCATGTCCCAATCTTGGGCGGGGAAGAAAGGGAGTTAAAGAATCATGGAATTGAAGGACCTCAAGCCAGAGCGTATATTATAATTGAGTTGACCTGAAATGCTTTCTTCAGCAAGATCATTAATACTAAGGCAGAAATGTTACCTAGGATATCTGTGAGTAGTCTCTACAACCAATGTGGGGCTCAAATTTACAGTTCCGAGATCAAGAGTCACCTGCTCTGCCGACTCAGCCAGTCAGGTGCCCCAAGGCGCACCAGTCAGTTTAGATCTCTTGCTGTAACTCCCTTGTTACCATGAGCTTGCAGGTGGTGAGAAATAATTAATACATTGTATAAGTTACCTTTTACTAGATACAGATTCTAAGGTGTAGAGGGCTACTTGTTAGGACAATACTTAGAGATATAGGAATAATTAAAAGCACAAATGTAGGGTCACCTGAGTGGCTCAGTCGTTAAGCGTCTGCCTTCGGCTCAGGTCATGGTGATCCCAGGGTCCTGGGATCGAGCCCCACATCGGGCTCCTTGCTCAGTGGGAAGCCTGCTTCTCCCTCTCCCACTCCCCGTGCTTGTGTTCCCTCTCTTGCTGTGTCTCTCTCTGTCAAATAAATAAATAAATAAATGTAGTCATCCAAGCCAGTCATCCAAGCCAGAAACCTTGCAGTCCCTTCCCTCTACCTCACCTTCCACCTCCAAAGAAATCACAAAATGCAGCTGAGTTTTACCTCATAAGGGAGTCTTGGATGGTCTGTTCCTCGTACCACAGTGGTTTTGAATCCAAGCTCTACCGTCAGACTGCCTGTGTTTGGATCTTGGCTGTATAACCTTAGGTGACTTGACTTAATCTCTGTACCACAGTTTCCTTGTCCATAAAATGGGAATAGTATCTACTTCATAGAATGATTGTGAAGATTAAATGGGATAATGTCACTTAGGCACTTAGCACAGTGCTGGACCCAGAATAGTAGGTATTTAATGTGGTTAGTTTTGTTTAATATTTTATCATTGTTACTTTTCTGAACTAAAGCAATCTGTTTTGGATCCCTCCTTCCACGGTCAACCCTTTCAAATCTGTGATCGGTGATGCTGTATGCAGTGAACTGTATAAATCTGTGTTACTTCCTTCTTAAATCCCTTCAGTTGCTCCTCGTCACTCTCCCAGGAAAGCCTGAGCTCCTAGGCATGCCAGGCAAGCCCTCCTGCAGGCAAGCCCTCCTGGTCTCTTTTATCCTCAGTTCTCAGGTTGCCAGTTCCCATCACCCGCCATGTGTGTCATTTCCCAGCAGTACTGAATTGGCTTTGCTCCTGCAGTTGGGCCCCCCTTCATCTGCCTTGTTGTGCGCACTCACCGTTAAGGCTCAGCATAAGGGTCATCTTTTCATTAATTTTTTAACACATTTATTGAAGATCTATTATGTTCCAGGCACTGTTCTAGGTGCTAAGGTTAAGGGGAGAACAGAACATAGTCCCTGACTTCTCGCATATTGCTTACATTTTGGTGAGGAAACAAAATAAGGAAACCAACTAGATAAACAATAAATCCTGATACTAAGAAGTGTGTGGGGTGCCTTCAGTAAGTAAACATGAGCATGCAAGGGAGCACAACTGGGGTAGATCTTTGGAGTAGAAACTGGGTTTTCTGTGAAGATTTGGGTTTGCTCCTTAGTGAATGTCATCATTCTGACACAGAGAGCTCAAACAAATGGCCTTTCTCTGTAACAGACTCAAGGATATGGACTGTTTTGGAGATGTTTGGTGAGTATGGCTTCTTGTCTCCCCTTTCTTCATGGGAAGAATTGCATTGCTGACAGTGGTGTCTGTTCCTAAAAGCCATGCTCTCTGCTTTGCAACATCCCCCCAGATCTCCAGCATTATTACCTTCAATGGATGTAAAAATCATCTTTTGTCAGCCTTATCATAGGGTTCTACCATCTAGGTTTTGGGTTGATTTTATGGCAATTTTGAATCCACTGATGTTTCGGTTTGGATCTTGGCTGTATAACCTTAAGTGACTTGACTTAATTTCTGTGCCACAGTGGGTAATTGATAGATTTTTACTTATTGTAGGTCTATCCATCATTTTTTTTTTTAAGACTTCACTTTTTTAGAGCAGTTTTAGGTTCACAGTAAAACTAAGAGGCAGGTACAGCAAGTTCCCATAGCACACATGCACGACTTCCCCCATTAACAACACCCCCCACCAGAGGGTACATTTGCCACAGCTGATGGGCCTGTGTTGACAAATCGTAACACCCAAAGTTTGTAGTTTACATGAGGGTTCATTCTTTTTTTTTTTTTTTTTTTTTTTTAAGATTTTATTTATTTATTTGAGAGAGAGAGAATGAGAAACAGAGAGCAGGAGAGGGAGGAGGGTCAGAGGGAGAAGCAGACTCCCCGCCGAGCAGGGAGCCCGATGCGGGACTCGATCCAGGGACTCCAGGATCATGACCTGAGCCGAAGGCAGTCGCTTAACCAACTGAGCCACCCAGGCGCCCATGAGGGTTCATTCTTGATGTTGTACATTCTTTGGGACTGTTTTTTTTAGGAAGTGGAAACAAAAGTTTATTGAAGATATAGAGAGAGATACAGACAGACCACCCAGGAGACTCAGAAAGGAAAGGAGAATGAGTCTCATCTTTGTTCAGGGCCTGGGGGTTTTTACTAATGGTTGTGCTCAGGTGCACATGTCCTCTCAGGGATCCAGGAACTGGTCAGAATGAGGTCAAGGTCCAGGTGTTCATCTTAGGTCACTTATTCCTTGAAGCCAGGGGTCTTGGTGTTGAAATGTCTAGTGTTGGTGGTCTAGAACACACATATGATAGCTTCATCCAGTCATCCTTCCAGAAAGTGGTCGCTTTTCTGTTCAGAGTTGCTGCTCTTCTTTTCTTTGATTTCCTGTTGAGTTTGTAGGTGTTCAGAATGGTTTGATCCTTATCTAGCTGAATTCCTGGGACCAGACGAAATTTAGGTCTCCTACTCCTCTGCCATCTTGCTCCTTCCCTGGGACTGTATTATTTTTAAAGAAAAATGGTTTTGACTACTATTTTTGCAACTTTTTTTTTTTTTTTTTAGGATTTTATTTATTTATTTGAGAGAGAGAGAATGAGCCAGGGGGAGGGGCAGAGGGAGAGGGACAAGCAGATTCCCTGCTGAGCACGGAGCCTGATGCAGGGCTCCATCCCAGAACCCTGAGATCATGACCGGAGCCAAAATCAAGAGTTGGACGCTCAACTGACTGAGCCACCCAGGCGCCCTCTCATATATTGAAGAATAGGGAGGATAGCAGTCATCCTTGCCTTGTTTTTGACTTGATAGAAGTAATATTTCACTATTTAAATGACATTTGTTGTAGGTTTTGTGTTGTTTATCAGGTTAGGGAACTACTTCTGGGTTCTAATTTACCAAGAGTTATTACTCTTATTTTCTTTAAATCATGAATGAGTATTGACTTTTATCAGATGTTTTCTGTTTCTCTTGAGATGAATATATTTCTCCTTTACTCTAAATATAGTGCTAGGGCTCACAATCTTTTCCTTAAAGGGTCAGACAGTAAATATTTTAGGATTTGCAGGCTATATGATGAGTTCTCTGTCACAGTGACTCAACTTTGCTGTATAACATGAAAACAGTCCTAATAATTTAATAATTTAGTTAGGTTGTATTTTTTCATGTTGTGTGACCTTTACTATTATTCCTTTCTATAATATTCTTAAGCCTTTCTGTTTTTAGACAGTAACTTTAAATGCCCTACTATTCTTTCTATGCTTAGTATTTTCTTTTATGGACTCTAAGTGCCATGAGAATAAGGATCACATCTATTTATGTTGGTAGCCCCAGTAGCTTGATAAATGTTTATTGAAAGAAGAGTGGAATAAATTACATACAAGTAATTTGCTAGCTTATGATTCTTATATGGTATAAAATTACTAAGAAAAATGAAAGGTGGTAGTTAGAACAGTAGTTCTTTACTCTGGTACTAAAGTATACATGAATCTACAAAATGCTTGATGCCATGCCTCCCGGCTCAGAGATTCTGATTTTATTTGTCCTTTTCCAAAATTTTGTCAGTTTTATCGGTCTTTTGAAGGAACTTTGGCTTTGTTGATCCTCTCCAAGTATCTTTGTTTCTGCCTCATGATTTTGTGCTATTGTGTTTATTACTTTCTTCTTTTCACTTCAGGCGATTCTCTTGTTCTTTTTCCAACTTCTTATGTTGGGTAACTCGAGCTATTTATTTTCAGACTTTTTTCCTCTCTTATGTAAGCACTTAAGAACTTCTTTCCTGTGATTTTCTATTTTTGCATTCCATGTGTTCCGAAAGATGCCATTTTCATGATCACTTCTCTGTGGTTTCTAACTTCTCTTAGGAATAATTAGAAGTACCCTTTTAAATTTGCAAATAAATGACTTTTAATTAAAAAAATATTTAGCATAATTGGGATGTGGGTCAGGGAATGAAGGCTGTTGTAGAATCTTTGAATTTGGTGATATTTTTTGTTATATGTTTTTGTAAATATTCCATGTGTGCTTGAAAATAATGTGTATGATTTCTTCATTATTTAGATTTAACTTGTTCCATGTTTTATTCAGACCTTTTTTGTCCTTACTGATTTGACCGCTTAATTACTGAAAGTTGTAAAAAATCTCTGCTTTGATCATGGACTTTAATTTTTTACCCCTTAGTTCTGACAGTGATTTGAAGCTTTTGTTCTTAGATGCACATGTATTAAAATATTACATCTACCTAGGAAATTGAATATTTTGTCATTATGTGGGTATACTCTTTTTCTAGTGATGCTTTTTGCTGTGAAGTTTATTTTGTTGTTATTAGTATAGCTATACCAGTTTTCTTTTGGTTAGTATGCCTTGTACAGTATCTTTTCTTTCTTTTAAAAAACTTTCTGTATCCTTATGTTTTTTTTTTAAGATTCATTTATTTATTTTGGTGTGGGGGGGTGGAGGGGCAGAGGGAGAGAGAGAATCCTAAGCAGACTTCACGCTGGGCGTGGAGCCCAACATGGGGCTTGATCCCATGACCCTGAGATCATGACCTGAGCCAAAATCAAGAGTCAGATGCTTAAGTACTGAGCCACCCAGGTGCCCCTGTATCTCTTTATGTTTTATGTGTATCTCCTGTAAGCAGTGTAAGCTAGATTATTTAACAACAACTATTGTGACAGACAGTCTTTGCTTTTTCACTGAAGAATTTATCCTGTTTAATTTTTTTTTTATGAATACAGATATATTTCACTTTTTCTTCCAGCTTGTTTTGTGCTTAAACTGTGTCCTTTCTCTGTTGTTTTTTCTTCCTTTCTTGCCTTCCTTAGATGAATTGAGCTTCTTCCTTCCATTCCACTTTTCTGTCTTCTTGGTGGTGGGTTGTATATTCTTTTTCTATTCTTTTTGTGGCTACCCTAAAAATTCTAACATCAATTAAAATGAAGTCCAGAGCTTATCAATATTTATAACTTTATTCGAAGCAATACAGGATTATTAGACAGTTTTAGAGCACCTCCTTCATGAAATATATGCTATTTTTAGTATTACCTTTTTTAACATGACAAATTAGACTTTATAGTTTTTTTGTATGGTCAGTTTTTCTTTTGTCTAACTTACTTGATTACCACTTTCTTTGTTTGCTTTAAAAATTTAAGTCTAAATCTAGGTGGAGCCAGTCATGTGTCCCTAACATTTCCTTTTGTGGGATTTTTTTTTCTTCTGTTTCTAGTTCACCCACTGACAGAGTCACCATTCTGTGGTCTGTACCTTCCTCTCTGTTGGGACCTCTGGCTTCATCTCTGATCCCCAGGGTTTCTAATCATACTGCCAAAAAAAACAAGGAAGTCATTTATGTTTATTTTTGTTACTTATTCAGACTCCTACTCTCTTGAAAAGTTTAGCTTATTAAAAATTGTTGTAGGGGCGCCTGGATGGCTCAGTCGTTAAGCGCCTGCCTTCGGCTCAGGTCATGATCCCAGTGTCCTGGGATCGAGCCCCGCATCAGGCTCCCTGCTCAGCAGGAAGCCTGCTTCTCCCTCTCCCCCTCCCCCTGCTTGTGTTCCCTCTCTCGCTGTATCTCTCTCTGTCAAATAAATAAATAAAAATCTTTATTAAAAAAAATGGTTGTAAGGGTTTCAGACAATTCAGAAATGTTACTATCCTTACATTTACTAGGTTTATTATCTCTTCTCTTCTTTCTCTTTCTCTTCTCCTCATCTCTTTAGTTAAATGCCTTTTTAACAAACTATACTTACTTCCTTACACCTTCTGTGGGTGTGCCAAGCACCTCTACCAAATCCTGTGGCTCCCTAGAATGCAGTTTGGAATCCTGTGTTCTATCTGAAGAATGCTACATGCATCAACATGTTTATACAGGGAAAGGAGTTGCTTTCCCCACTACTTTTATCATCTCCTTGTATTAGCTTTTCCAAAATTGTATAGTTTGTGTAATATTTTGACTTTACTTGGTATATTTTTGGGGGAAAGCAGGTCAGTCTTTTATACCAGCAACACAGAACTTTGTAACTTTCAGTTATTTATTCATTCAATAAATATTTCGGGTGCTAGTTTTATTATGTCCTATTGAGCATATAGTAGCAAACAACACAACAATAAAATGGTCTCTGCCTTCATGGAACTTGTTTTCCTGAAAATGGAAATAAGGAATGATAGGGCAGTTGGGGCCATGATTGGGGAAGCATGGGGGGCCCAGGAAGGGGTCTGGGAGGAAGCAATGTCTAGGCTGAGTCAGTTCAGTGATGTGATGAAGAAAGGGCTGGAGTAGTAAGTAGCACTTACGAAGGCTCAGATGAGAGAGCTTGGCATGTTTGGGTAATTATATGTAGCCCGTACTCATTGGAGTTGGGTGTGAGGTAAATTTGAGAGTTGCACAAGCCAGACCTTGTAGCTGAGTGGGGTAGTTATGTGTTTTCCAAACCTAGCTTGATTATAGGACTCCCTGGAACGAAGATTCCAGGTTCTTGTCCAGGAGACTCTGATACAAGCTTCTGATACAGGCAGATACAATAAAACCCTTCCATTTGACTCTTTGCTTTTCTTCGGATCTGGTTATACTATAGAAGTTGATATCCTATTCTCATGAATGAAGAGAGTCATAATATGGAAAGAAGGGTTAATCCTTTCTCATCCTTTCGCTGTACCTCTTGGATACTCAGTATTTTTAGATTGTCTCCTGTCCGTCCAGGAGCTTCACTGGGCTCTCCACCTGTGGCTAGAGTTCTGCCTATGTGTTTAGTTAGGACCCTTTGTACCATTTCTTGATAAGCTTGAAATATACTGTATGACATTAGTATTAAAGTGACATTTCAGTGTATTTCTTATAAGGAAATATTCTCAAAATGAATGATAATAGAGTGAAGAGTCATCTTTTCTAGTTCACAGTATCCAAAGGGATAACATAATCATTTTAGTTTCTTCACTGGGGGCTTTCTCTTCCATTTTTTATGTGCCAAACTACCATATTTTCTGATCAGGAAATCAACATGACACTTACATAAGGGAAATTTTTTAAAAGTGAAGGCTATTCTTAGAGCAGTGTATGAGGATTTTCCTTATAGAAACCAGGAAAGATGACTGCTTCAGAAGAAGGTAAATGTATGAGAAAAATGACAAAGAATAATACTTGATTCTTGAATAGCACCTAGAACTTCAGGGGCTGGAGCTTGTGGGGTTTCCCATTTTCCCCAACTAGTTCCCTTTGGGCTTGTGTGATATTTGCCCTATTTCATTCTTCATCTGAAGAGAGTGAGTTCTATACCATATGCACTGACGTTTTCCTGTCGTTATTTCTCCACTAGCAAACATGGCCCAATAAATGTCCTGCAGTCTGACTGATCAGATTACTACTCTTTCTGTTTGGTTAATTGGGGATGGGACTTCCCTTTCCCAGCTGCTTACCATTGATTTCCTAGTATTTCCTGTAGAAGTGGTATAGAAGGAAAGATTCACTGAGCTTATGAGTGTTCTCCATCAGGGTGTTTGTCAGGCTGGCAGACAGGATAAGGTAGGCAAAACTGCTGGCATGGAGTGGTCACGTAGAAAGTGTGCCTAACCCTTCCTGACCCCTTTTGTTTCCTCAGAAGAAGGCCTGGTTGACATGTGATATATGGCCCATGCACACGCTGTGGAATAGTCACTTCCCAGCATTGAGAAATTCAGTGGTAAATCCCGTTGAACATCTGTTGTTTGTACTTTTTTCAGGTGCTCAGAATTTTGATGTCATACGACTATCAACTTATAGAACAGCTTGCAAATTACGATTTGTACAAAAACGATGCAACCGTAAGTCATTTCAGCTAATTTCTGTGATAGCTGGATAGTGCACTCAGTAATAGAAAATAAAAGGTTTTAGTATCTTTTAGTCATATTGTAATGTTAATTGAATTGTTTTTGTCTTAAGTGTTTATTAAAATGTAAGCTTTGTCATGGAAAGAACTTGTCATTTAGTGTGTGTCTCAAAATGTTTACAAAATTCAATAATGTAACTGGTTTTGAGGCTGGCATAGTATTAATGTACTTTAAATGAGAGAATTGATTTCTTCTTCTCACCTGTTTTAAATAACTTTTATACAAAATTAATACGATAATCAGCTTCCGGAAGAAAAAAACAGTAATATGCTGATAGAGGTGTAATAAGTTAATTTTCTTGATTAAAATGAATACAACATGAATCAGCCTTTTCTATAAGTAATCACTATGAGAATTGCTACTTATAAGTAAATAAAATATGTATGTGTGTATGTGTGTGTGTATATATATGTAGGCCTATATATATATACACAGACACATAAAATCTTTTTTCTCTTAATTTCCATGAAGATAAACTTATGTCAGACTTATTGTACTTTCCTCGTGTGTGTGTGTGTGTGTGTGTGTGTATTAATAAAGAACGGTTTTGTATAATGGAAAGAACATTGGCTTTAGAATTGGAAAAACATGAGTTTTAGTCCTGGTTTTTGGCATTTACTATAAACATGAATGTTGGGTAAGTCACTTTACATCTGAAAACTTCTACCCTACTTTAAGTGTTATTTTCAGAAATCTTAGCATAAAATTCTCTCTAGAGAGTTTACCATGCCGTCCTGACTGAAGTCTCTGGTTTCCTAAAGCATTGTTTTTCAAATTATGGGTTGTGACCCAATAATGGTTCATGAAATCATTTTGATGAGCTGTAGCCAGAATTTAAAACATGTAATAAAGAAAAAAAGAGAAAAAAAAAATCAGAACACAAATTATGTGGTAAGTCTAAAAGTATTTTGTGAAACTTTTGTTTTTTATATATCTAGAAGAGTGTGTGTGTGTGTGTTGGTGTTGATTTAAATATATTTCTGTGGGTTGTGGTAAAAAAGTTTAAAAACCACTGTCAGAGCAACAACCATTTTAATAATTCTTCCTGTAATTATTCTTGGGAAACAGTAGTCTATGTGTGGAGGGTTCAGAGTCTGAAACCTGGCTACTGGCATTAGTAATGTACAGTAAAAGATGCATTGTTCTAGAACTTTGATTTTGTCACCTAGGATTCTTTAATCAGACTAAATTTTTTTTTTTTTTTTTTTTTGTGGATGTACAGTTTAGGTAGGAGTAAAACTTTAGTTTTGTCCACCTGTACGTTCTATTGTCTCTACACTGTTTATTGAAAAAAAAACAACACCCTTTTTTCTTCACTGCCCCCAAATCTTTCGTCATACTCATTAGGAGAAATATATAAGAATGTTCATAGCAGTTTCTATATATGAGAGGACCTGCTTTTGGACTCTTGTCTCCCACTGGTCTGTTTGTCTATCCTATCAATAACCACTACTGTAGCTTTATAATGTCTTTTTTTTTTTTTAAGATTTATTCATTTATTTGAGACAGAGCGAGAGTGTGAGGGGGCTTGGGGCAGAGAGAGAGGGAGAGAGAGAGAATCTCAGGCAGACTCTGTGCTAAGCAAGGAGCCCAACTCAGGGCTCAGTTCCGACCCTGAGATCATGACCTGAGTCAGTCTCAAGAGTCAGACGCTTAACCAACTGAGCCACTCAGGCACCCTGCTTTATAATAAGTCTTAATATCAGATAGAGCAAGTCTTCCTACTTTGTTCTGTTTTTCTTTTTAAGATTGGGACATTTTTGGCCTCTTACATTTATTTTAATATACATTTTAGAATCTGATTATCAATTTCTACTAAAAGCAAACAAAATAAAACAAAGAACTCTGCTGGGATTTTTTCCATTTTTATTTCTTTTTTTTAAAGTATAATTTACATATAGTAAAATTTATCCTTTTAAAGGAGAGCCCTGTGGCATTTTGTTGGGACTGCACTGAATCTATAGGTTAAGCTGGGGAGAATCACCATATTTCCAATTTCAGATTACCTCCTGTGAACATGGTATATCCCTCCATGTATTTAGGTCTTTAATTTCTGCCAATTATATTTATAGATTTTTTTTTTTGTAGAGATGTTGCACTTCCTTCATTGGATTTATTCCTAAATCTTTGATGATTTATGCTACTATTATAAATAGTATTCTAAAATTTCATTTTTGTCAGTAATAGAAATAGTGACTTTTATATCTTCTATCTAGCAATCATTCTAGACTCAAATATCAATTTTAGTAATTTATCTGGAGAATCTGATTTTCTACGTGTAGAATTTTGTCATTTCTAAATAATGACAGTTAAATTTCTTCATTTCTGAAACTCACATGGTTAATTACTGCTTATTTATATTGGCTAGGACCCAAAATACAATAGAAATGATGATAATGGGCATTGCCTTTTTTTTTGGTAAAGATTTATTTATGTATTTTAGAGAGAAAGAGCACGATTGTGTGAGCATGCAGAGGGGCAGAGGAAGGGGGACAGGGAGAGAATCTGAAGTAGACTCCCCACTGAGCATGGAGCCTGACATGGGTCTTGATCTCACAACCCTGAGATCTTGACCTGAGCTGAAATCAAGAATGGGATGCCTAACTGACTGAGCCACGCAGGCACCCCATTTCTTTCTTTTTTTATTGTAGTTGATACACAATGTTACATTTGTTTCATGTATACAACATAGTGATTCTGTAACTCTTTGTTATGCCATGCTCACTGCAAGTGTATCTACCATCTGTCACCATACAAGGCTGTATTGACTGTATTCCCTATGCTTTTCTTTTTATTCCCATGATTTATTCATTCCCTGACTAGAAGCCTGTATCTCTCATTCCCCTTCACCCATGTTGTCCATCTCCCTCCCTCAGGCAACCACCAGTTTGTTTTCTGTATTTATGGGCCTGTTTCAGGTTTTTTGTTCTTTTGTTTTTTTATATTCCACATATAAGTGAAATCATATGGTGTTTGTCTTTCTCTGACTTACTTCACTTAGTATAATACCCTCTACATCCGTCCATGTTGAAAATGGTAAAAATCTCATTATTTTTTATGCCTGAATAATACTCCATTCTGTATGTATACCACATCCTCTTTATTTATTCATCTATCAATGGACACTTGGATGCTACCATATATTGGCTGATATAAATAAATGTTGCAGTAAACAGAGGGGTGCATGTATCTTTTCGAATTAGCGTCTACGTTTTCTTTGGGCAAATACCCAATAGTGGAATTACTGGTTCATATGGTAGTTTTATTTTTAATTTTTTGAGGAACCTCCATACTGTTTTCCACAGTTACCGTACCAATTTACATTCGATAGTGGGCATTTCTTACCTCGTTCACAATATCAGAGGAAAGGCTTTCAACATTTTACTATTAAGTAATATGTTTGGGGCAGTTTTCTGTAAATACCCTTAATCAGATTAAGGACATTGCCTATACTGTGTTTCTTAATTTCTGAAGTGGTCTTTTTGACGATTTGTAACTTAATCTCATTTTGATCAGAGAGCATGGTTGATACGACTTGAATCCTCTGACATTTGCCAAGATTAGCTTTATGGCTCAGGATAAGGTCAATTTTCATACACATTGTTTGTGTTCTTGAAAATAGAGCATATTCTCTAATCACTGGGGGCAGTATTTCATATAGTGCCCATTATGCCTCCTTTGCCAGTTGTAATGTTTGTCTACCTCTGCACTTAGGCTTTGTACCTTTGCTCTATCACTTACTAAGAGAAACGTGTTAATAGCTCCCACTAAGCTTGTGAATTTGTCTCTTTGATGTTTTGTTCAATTTGACAATATATATTTTTGAGGCTATTGTAAGGGAGGCAAAACCTTACCTCTACCCTCTTAGGGTCTCTGGTTAGGCCTGAGAGTTAAATTGACATAAGACAGATTAGGAGAAGAGCACACAGATTTTTACATGTACCTGGAGCCCCCATAGCAAAATGAAGACCCGAAGGAAGGATGAGGCCTAAGTGCTGATATACTAGGGAAGAAGAAGTAGCACTTGTGGAAAAATAACTAAAATATATGGGGAGTCTCAAGGAAGATAAGGGTTATTTTAATAAAATCTGTGCAGATTTCTCTTGGCCTCAATTCACTGTCTCTGGGGATAAGAATGTTTCTTTCCCCTTGGAATAGGGAGGGCATCTTTCACTTGGGAGTTTATTTCCTGCTTTCCAGAAGAAGAAAGAAGTTTAGCGTGACCTTCTTGGCACCTGCTGTTTTTCAAGTGTCAAAATAGCTCAAAATAATCCTTACGCCAAAGTGGCGTATTTTGGGATCTTACTCTGCCACCCTGCACCATTCTGCTGGCTGTAAATAAATGAAAAGTTTTTATACCTTTCTGATGAATTAAAACTTTTAAATTGTTGACAGTTCATTTTCTTTGTGTTTTAGTCCATCTTGTTGATATCTGGAACATGATTGAAGCCTTCCGAGACAATGGCCTTAATACACTGGACCATACCACTGAGATCAGTGTGTCCCGCCTCGAAACTGTCATCTCCTCTGTCTACTACCAGCTGAACAAGCGCCTTCCTTCTACTCACCAAATCAGCGTGGAGCAGTCCATCAGCCTCCTCCTCAACTTTATGATTGCTGCATATGACAGGCTAGTACCTTGCATGCTTACTTCATTTTAAGAATGTTTGTCCCTTAGTCATCCTTCTTCCAGATTGCCTTGCTGAGGGTTGTCAACTTAGAATCACAGTGAAAAGGGAAATTATTCCATCTAAGTTCCTTCTAAAGACTGGTTAAATGCCAGAGTGACTCACCGTCCTAGGGCATGTCACATAGTAAGTGCTATAAAATTATGGAGAATCACAACACTGAGACATATTGTTTGATCAAATTATAGATACCTTAGTGTAGCTGTTCTCTATCCAGAGAAGTATAGCTAAGTTGTGAATTTGATTATGGGCTTTCTATTTGACCTTAAAGCTAACCTTTCTTTACTCTGTAAAGAAATAGTAAATGCCCCTTGACTCTAGTCTTATTTTCTTCTCATTATGTTTAGGATACTATTTTAATTTTTTTCAGTGCAGAACATTGTCTTTACACCTTATAGCACTAGAAGAAAACGATTTAAGTGTACTCCAAATTAAAACAGAAGTGATTTGCTGTATTTGTATTCATGGAGAATAAAGTTGGTGTTATAAAAAACAAAAAGAAATCATAAATGATGGAACCACAAAAGTTAATGTTTATATTCCAGGAACCAAGAGTTTAGATTTTTGATTTCTGATATATTTTTGATCATCTGGTTTGGATGCATTAATTCTTTCTGCTTCGTTTTTTCTCTCCATAGACCTACTTTGAGTTCGTACATTTGTAAAATGTTATTCATTATACTTTATAATATTGAAAGACTCTGTGAATTAATGGTAAAAGTCTGCAGGTGTCAAAGCCAAGTCACAGTGTAGGATCTCACTAAATTCACATTTTTATAAGATGTTATCAAATTAGATATTCCATCTTTTAATAAAAAATGATTTTAGGAAATTTTTATTTTTATTTTGTTTATTCTTTTAAAGATTTTATTTACTTATTTGAGAGAGAAAGATAGAAAGCATGAGCATCGGGAGAGAGGCAGAGGGAGAGGGAGAGGCAGACTCCCCGTTGAACAAAGAGCCTGATAATGGGGCTCGATCCCAGCACCCTGAGATCATGACCTGAGCTGAAGGCAGATGCTTAACCGACTGAGCCACCCAGGTGCCCCAGGAAATTTGAATTTTTTTTTTTTTTAAAGATTTATTTATTTGACACAGAGAGAGAGACAGCTAGAGAGGAAACACAAGCAGGGGGAGTGGAAGAGGGAGAAGCAGGCTCCTGGCTGAGCAGGGAGCCCGATGCGGGGCTCGATCCCAGGACCCTGGGATCATGACCTGAGCCAAAGGCAGACGCTTAACGACTGAGCCACCCAGGCGCCCTGAAATTTGAATTTTTAAAACAAAAGTACACATGAGACATAAGTCCCAGAATTTGAATGCCATTTTTTTTTTTTTTTTAGTAATTTAGATTAGTGAATTCCTAAGGTTAATTTTATACTGTTCAGGGAATGACTCTTTTGATCCAAAGACCTTAGTAAAAATGGTTATTTCTGTGGTGAATAAGCAGCACATGACACCAATTCACTGAGTAAATCAATTCAGGGTTGCACAACACAAATTAATTCAATAAACAATTTTTTTACAAAATCAGAAATAAAAGTCATCTTACTGTTTAAAAATGATAAGACAGAGATTATAAACTTTGATTCCATAATCATGTCAGGTAAGTTAAATACTATGGCTAAGGAAGGAAGGAGAAGGAAGAGCAAAAAGATAGCAAGAGACAACAGAAGACCAAACTTAGGAGCAGAGGAGTCCTGGGACATAGTCACAGATAGCTGGACACATCCAGACAGAGACAAAGGAAAAGAATAAGCAAACAGTAAATCAAATGAAGACAGATCAGAAGAACAGCACACTAGAGAACTAGGAAAAACAAAAAAAGTTGAGTGAGTTAAGAAGAGGAAGGACAGTAGTATGTCAGTGGTGAATTTGGTAATTCTCACCTCATATCCTATTGAAAACTTTGGCCATGGACATCAGAATCAATCCTCACATCATTGCTAACCTTGAACTCTTACATATCTGATATATATGATAACATCTTATTTTGCTCTTCAGTAATTTGAAATTGGCTTTCATGTACTGGTAAAATGAAAGGATGTGGTTATTGGAATTTTATTTTTGAAAATTACAGTATTTTGTTGTGAAATATTTCAAATATTAGTCTCTCTATTGATTGGCGTCTTTATTTACTTAGGCTCGAGAGTCCCTTTGATATGTAGAGTATCTAGTTATTGATTTTAATTAGTCTTTTCAGGATTTTGTTATTTCATAATTCTTGAGTTAAAATTTGAATGCAACAATTATTTAAGTATTCTTAAGTCCCCTAACCTCTAAATTCACAGTCAAATTTTTAGCCAGGTTGTTTTTTGGTTATAATGGATTATAAGACTATAAAACTACAGCGAGAAACAAATAGGATCTAGACTTTCTCCATCAAGTGTGCATTTTATTAGGAATTAATTTATTTTAATGCTGAGGATTTAAAGTATTTTACATTTGACAACTAAAAACACAGACAACAATACTGTAAGCATCTCTGTAGGACATTAGTAAAAGCTATGAGGAATAGTCAAAACATTTGGATAGCCTCATTTTTTTCCTTGTTGGGTCCTCAGTATGACAGTATCTGTAGTCATGTGGTCTGGTCCGAAGGTGCAACAGGTGATGCTGTGATCAACTATTTCTTCTTTTTTAAAGAACAAGAATATTGAAACTCCCAGCATGAGGAACAGGAAATCTTCCTTACTCTTCTTCATTTGAGCCAATTTCATTATTTAGGGCTTGTGATTTACAAACTCCCTTTCCATCTCTGATGTATTAGGTCAGTGTCTTTAGTTGCAAGCAGTAGAGAACCTACTCACATGGGCTTTTGCGGTAAAAGGAAGATAGGCTCACATCACTGAGGAGCCCAGAGGCAGGCCCGCCCTCGATCTTGCTTGTGTCAGAGCCCTGGCTTCAGTTCTCTTCGTAGTGGTTGTGGTTTTGCCCTCCTCTTGTATCAGCTTCATCCTTTTGCTACTTCAAAAAATGCCTGCTGTCAGCTACTACGTGTTTCCCCTTTCAAGTCTAGGAAGCAGAGAGAGCTGGTTTCTTTCAACACCAAACTAAGGTGTCTGAGCGTCCCTCCAGAAATGTGCATTTGGGCCATGCATGTGTCGGTGTTATGCTTTTTAGCTCAAACAGATCAGGAGTTGTGTCTCTGGAGCAGAGGGTGATTAAATTCTCACCCTCACTGCTTGTTGCCTCACAGTGGGGGGTGGTTGGACTGGCTATGAGGGAGATGGCCACGTGTCCACCACGAAACTCTGCAGCACGTCATAAACGTCTGGCTCCCTTTCCTGTTAAATGGCCCCCGCTCTCCACCCAGCTCCTAAAATCTGAAACCTGTAAGAATCAAATCCACCCTTCCTTCTCCCTCAGCTTCACATCCATGCCGTTACCAGGGTCTGTCATTTCTACACCTTGAATCTCGATTCTGTGTGCGTCTCTCCAGCCCCACCGCTACCACCCAGCCCGCCACCATCCTCTTCTGCCTGAATTGGTGGCGTGGTCTCTAAGCGCTCTTTTTGCTTGTGCTTTCTTCCCTATCCATTCTTAGAAGTAATAAACATCGCGAGCCCCACTATCTAACCTGGGAACTTGAACATTAGCAGTAACTTACGTTTGTCTCTCTTGTCCCATCCCACCGACCTGCACGTAAGTAAGGTGAACCTGATTCTGATTTTGTGTTATCATGTTCTTGCTTCTTAAAGAACAGTTCTTTCCACATAGAGAGGCATAAGCACAGTGTTGTTTAATTGTAATTATTTTTACTAATTGTAAAAAGAAAGTCATGCTGTCTGTACTATTATCTGATTTACTTCCTTCATGCATAATAGCTTTTCAAGATTCGTTCATGTTGCATGTAGCTGTAGTTCAGTTATTTTCACAGTTGCATAACGATCTGTTGTGTTACTGTACATTTTGTTTTCCCTGGGTTCTGGTTCTGAGAAACAACACTGCCTGGAATGTTCTTACATGTGTGTCCTGGTACATGCATACAAGTGTTCTAAACTGCTCTCTTGGTCCTAACCTGAGGAATGGAGTTGCTGATCGGGTGGGGGAGGTACATGAAATTCAGCCTTAGAAGATAGTATCAAATTATTTGAATAAATTGTACCAATGCATGAGAGATCCTCTCAATCCACATTGTTTCTGAAAGCCTTACAGTTGTCAGACTTCACTTTTTGCTAAATGACATCTCATTGTTGTTTGATTTGCATTTTCTTAATTCTCAAGCATGTCTTTGTGTGTTTCTTGGCCAAATATATTACTTCTGGGAAGTGCCTGTTCATGTCTTTTGCCCACTCTAGTGTGTTGTTTCTTCTTTTTGTGCTGATTATAGGGGCTCTTCAGAGACTCCAGGTAGCAGTCCTTTCTTGCTTATCTGTATTGCACATATCTTCTATTTGTAGCTTGACTGTTTACTTTTCTTAGGGTATTTTTTTCTTAAAATTTTTTTTTAGTTATTTTAATTTTTAATTTTTATTTTTGGGGGGAGGTGGGGTGGGGCAGAGGGAGAGAGAGAATTGTAAGCAGGCTCCACACTCAGCGCAGAGCCTGATGTGGGGCTTGATCTCATGACCCGTGACTCGTGAGATTTTGACCTGAGATGAAATCAGGACTCAGACGCTTAACCGACTGTGCCACCCAGGTGCCCCCTCTTAAAGTGTTTTCTCTCTCTTTTTTTAAAGATTTTATTTATTTGACAGATAGAGACACAGGGAGAGAGGGAACACAAGCAGGGGGAGTGGGAGAGGGAGAAGCAGGCTTCCCACGGAGCAGGGAGCCGATGCAGGACTCCATCATAGGACCCTGAGATCATGACCTGAGCCGAAGGCAGATGCTTAACGACTGAGCCACCCAGGCGCCCCTTAAAGTGTTTTCTAATGAAAAATTTCAAATATATACAAACATAGAAAGAATATTGTAATAAAACTCAAGGTATCTATCACTCAGCTTCAGTAATTACATCATCGATCTTATTTCATCTGTGTCCCCAGGCTCTTCCCCCCCCGCCCCACCTTCCTTGGCTTCTTTTGAAGCAAACTCAAGTGTCATTACTTCATGTGCAAAGATTCCAGTGCACACATTCTGTTGTGTTATAATACTATTTTCCCCCCAGATTTTTGCTCTAAGAAATACTACTGCTTGGAATGTAATGAAAGTACATCTTAAATGGAACAAACCTATAAAAAATCATATATCTAATGAAACTAGGTTTGGATAAAATCTTCAAAATACATCAGTGTTGAACCTATCAGTGGAAGGCTCAAGGTTATTGTTTATCATCTAAAATAACAGTATAGAACACTGTTGCTACTTTGAACAATCCAAAGATTTCTTTAGTGTAAAGAGTTTTATGTGTATAATTTTTGGTGGGTAAATATGGAAAAAGTTGCTGTGTAGTTTGGAAATATGGCTAAGAACTATTTTTAAACCTTGCTTTAGCAACTTAATTTGGATATATTTAAAAGTTCCATAGGTTTCTCTTAATACTGAATGCTAAAAACAAAACAATATAAAAAAAGCAAAAACAATTTCTTTTTTTTTTTTTTTTTAAGATATTTATTTATTTATTTAACAGAGATAGAGCACAAGTAGGCAGAGCAACAGACAGAGGGAGAGGGAGAAGCAGGCTCTCCACCGAAGAGGGAGCCCGATGCGGGGCTCGATCCCAGGACCCTGGGACCATGACCTGAGCCGAAGGCAGCCGCTTAACCAACTGAGCCACTCAGGCGCCCCAACAATTTCATTTTAAATAAGTAATTGTATTCCTTATATTCAGAATATGCCCAGCTAGCATATTATGGAATGGACGTTGCTAAAGAAAGATAATATTAGGTTACAGTCTTCCTCAGTGATTTTTAAACAAAACTATCATATCCTGGGAGGCACAAATACTTCGTGTACTTATGTGTAGTATTTACTCTTATCTCCGCTTGTTCTCGGATGGATTCAGGATGGCAGGAAAAAATACAGCCAAATACAAGTAGGAGAGAAGTAGGGCTGAGTGGGAAGAGTTGGATGCTCACAGTAGCAGCACATTTAGCTCTTACAAGGGTGTAAACATAGCTCTTCTAGGAAATTTCCAGGGGTTGGTGGGGAATGAGGTAGGGGTTTTGGATGTTTTAAAAAGGTGAAGTCCTAAGGGGAAAACTAGTGTAAAATGAAGAGGAACAGCGGCCCTGGTGCAACAGGAGGAGGGCAGCCCACCTGCCTATGCCGCTCCCCTGTGCAGCCACGTGGGTGTCAAGATGTGATGTCACCACAGCCTGTTCACTGAGCCACAGTCTCAGCACTTGGTGGCAGGATTATTCCCGGAGCAAAAATGAGTGAACTTGACCAACTGAGCCACCCAGGCGCCCCCAAAAATGAGTGAACTTGAAGTTCACTTACCACCCTTCCCATAACTTGCTCTTTATTTTGTAGCTTTTCTTTTCTTTCAAGAGAAGTCATGCATTCATGCTAATATTCGAAGAATCTTCTTGATTTCAGGATTTGCAGACCTGCAAAGGGTTTCACCATTAGTTACTATTTCAGGAAAAAAAAATTTTTTTTCCTTATTATTTAGGCCTTATCTTACTGTTTCCTTTTTATACTTTTTTTTTTTTTAAGATTTTATTTATTTATTTGACAGAGAGAGACACAGTGAGAGAGGAAACACAAGCAGGGGAGTGGGAGAGGGAGAAGCAGGCTTCCCACGGAGCAGGGAGCCCGATGCGGGGCTTGATCCCAGGACCCTGAGATCATGACCTGATCAGACGCCCAACGACTGAGCCACTCAGGCGCCCCTATACTTTTTTTTTTAAAGAAAAGGCAGGAAAACACACACTTTTTCTGAGTGTTACTTTTTCCTTGCCTTTGTTTCTCTCTGAAAGTGAGGAGAGAGGTAGAAACAGAGGCTTCTCTGGTCCATTCAGTTCCTCCAAATTAATCTGATTAAGACACTGTTTTCATCATGTAACTTCCCACCTCAAGAACCTTCCAAAACTCCCTGTGATTTTTGAATGAGATTCCTACTCCTCAGTTCTAATGGCATCAGTCCTTAATTCCCTGCTCATACCAAGCCCTAAGTAAGCTACTTGAGGCACTTTTCTTTTCTTTTTTAAAAATTTTATTATGTTATGTTAGTCACCATACAGTACATCATTAGTTTTTGATGTAGTGATCCTCGATCCATTGTTTGCGTATAACACCCAGTGCTCCATGCAGTACGTGCCCTCCTTAATACCCATCACTGGGCTAACCCATCCCCCCTCCCCGAGGCACTTTTCAATTTTTCCAACATGACATACTCATTTCTTCCTCCAAGCACACACACACACACACACCCCGACCCCCACCCCACTCAAGTTTTTACCTGCTGTGTAACCTTATAATCACCAACCCCATTTTCATTCCTTTGATGACATATAGTATTTGTCTATATCATTATTTTGACCTTAAATTATATAATGCTCAGAGCTGCTTCATGAGTGTACAAATAAGATTGACGGCCCTTGAGAGCAGAGATTTTACCTTATGTTTCTTTGATTCCTCAATAAACACAGCGCTAAATTCTTAATAAATATTTGTAAGGTTGAAATGAAAATTATCAGGCATTCTGATTGTGATAAAATTGAATAATATTCTAAGTTGATTTTACTTGATTAAGCTGTTTGACATTTGCCAAATGGATTCTTGATTTGCAGTTGGTTATTGCATAATCCATTCACTGTGAAGCTTTGTAAATTAAGATTAATTGGAAAAATATGAGTTTCTGAAAATCAAAGAGAAATGCTCTTATTACTCTTAGCTACATGTGATAATTGGACTGGTAATAGTGTTTCTAAAGTAGAAGCCTATTTTTATGTGAGAAGTACTAATTTATGGTTGGCAGCATCCACAATTGTTTGTTGAAGATGTAGAAACAGCTTGTTTTCTTAAGTAAAAAATGCTTCCTGTGGTCTTGTTTTCAAAAGTATTAATTTGAATACCAAGTTCTTACTAGATAGTGCCAAGCTGTAAACACCATCCAGACCAGGTTAATTTAAATATTTTTTAAAAATAGGTAGGATTTGAGACTTTGCTAAACTGAAATGAGCAAACCTGCATCCAAAGGGCACAGGTGAGGATTGTCGAGGCTTCTGAAGGTATCTGCCTGTTAAAACATAGCAATGTGTATTCAGGGTGACTCACTGTCTGCTTAGCTTGGCACAGAGCTAATCATGGTGTTTTTTCAGCATTGGATAATAAGAACTCTTTTTAGAAGTCATGTGTATGGTTTATTGTCAGACTATAAAATGATAGGTCTATATAAGTGAATCATGCAGGGAAGTCTGAGAAAGAGAAGCATGATGTTTCTTTTTGAGGGAGGGTACTCCCTGGAGAGACCGTTTGGGTGGGGTTAAAATAACAAGTTTCCTCTCTCCCATCATCCTCAACAAATATTACCTGTTTGTCCTTTCATTTTAGTATCTTTATGTAGGGGTTAATAGTCACTGTTGTGTTACTTACTAAATATTGACCTACTAATCAACTCTGCAGTTATCATAGGCCAGATTTTAAGTTGAGCCACATTTTTTTGGTGATAAAACCCGGTTAGGGGCGCCTGGATGGCTCAGTCGTTGGGCGTCTGCCTTCAGCTCAGGTCATGATCCCAGGGTCCTGGGATCGAGTCCAGGCATCGGGCTCCCTGCTTGGCAGGAAGCCTGCTTCTCCTTCTCCCACTCCCCCTGCTTGTGTACCCTCTCTCCCTGTCTCTGTCAAATAAATAAATAAAATCTTAAAAAAAAAAAAAAACCCGGTTAAGTATCTTTTCTGAATCCTTTTTGCAGAGAACTGATTGTGGGATGAACTTGGACTTTACATTGAAAGGACTGAAAACACAGTTGTTGGTGAGGTTATATATGCCACAGCCAGGGCAGCTAACTCTTTAGTTTTAAATGTAACTTGACTAGTGTATACAGATTAAATTCAGATGTCTGGTGGGAAGGATCAAGAATGAGTTTTTCCAAGAAGAAAGAATCAGTTAGATAAAGGACATAATCACAGGGTATTAGGCGGCTAAGCGGCTGCAGTCCTTCTGTACGACCTCTAATTGCAGAGCAAGAATGCAGGAGTGCTAATCCAACACTAGAAAACACAGTAAAAGCGACACTTTCCCTTTGCTTTGTTTGGGGGCAGCTATAGGAAGTTTTAGTTAGGCTTAAAGTTGATGGAGGAGCCTTAGTGCCAAGAAAAGCATTCAGAGCAAAGGAAAAAACGCTGACATGTGGCCTACAAAACAAACAGTTGAGAGGAAGGAGCTGAGGTTCTTTCTATTTGAAGAGAAAAATATAAGTAATGTGATTTCAGGAAGAATTCTGAGAATATCTTCACCAATTTTATTAGTTGATTAGATTTTCTGTAAGTATCTTTAATAAGTACTTAAGGTTTCTTTAAATATACCATTTATTAATTTGCTTATATCAGTATTTCCTTTTGAAAGGTGAAGAAACCTTTTGATGGTTGAAACTGTGAACCTAAAGTTGTAAATGATGGTCAGCATTTATAAGTGGAGAACGTTAGTTTATCATTTGGACCTGAACCCACTGCCTTATTTGAGAATGCACAGTTATATACTTATAAACAGATTCTTGAACACAAGGGCTCAGTAAACATCATTCCCAGATCTCTCTGTCTGCAGGTCCTCATGATCCTTAATCTCAGATGCCTCTCCTTTCTCCTTACTTAAAACACCCTCAACCTTGCCTGTAATATTCTCTTTATCCTGTTGAGTTACCCACTGACATGTACATGCATAGCCCCTCACCCTCCATAAGATATGTATTGCGAAGCACACAGATGTTTGCACACCTCAAAAGAGCATGCAGGCAGAGAGGAGATTCATGGTGCAGTGGGTGGGAGATTATGTGTGGAGATTGCCATGTGGCTGTTGTGAATGGAAAAATGGTTGGAAAGTAGATCTGAGAGGTGATGAGTTGAGGAACCACACATTATGGATAAGAATTAGTTGAGGGGTGATGCACTCTTTTAATACATCTGTGGGCTGCTTGATCTGAGACCAGCCATAGAGACTATTAATAATCCTAATGAGTGGAAAAGGATACAAGTGCTGATTCAGGTCAATTGAGAAGGATATTGTTATCCCATATTTGAATATAAGACTTTCTGAATCTAGAACGAATATTTGCATTTGAGCTGAGTTAAAGAATATTTGAATAAGGAATGGGAAGTGTTGTAAATACTAATGTTTCTAAAGCATTTTGAAGATTAGGAAAAAAGTGTTACTATAATAATTTTCAGAAGTAAAGGTGTCAGTACCCATTGCGCCCTGCCATGTGGCATTTATTGATGGGCATTTATTGATAACAGAGTTGGCTTTGACCTGACTCTCTTGCCAGTATGCTGGGCTCTGCTACACTCTCCCGTTTGCACAAATGGCCTCAGTTTCTCAGTTTCTTCTTTGCAGCAGGAATAGATCTCATTTTTTGTCTTTGAAGGAAGAACATGAGATTCGGAGATAGAGTTATACAATTACAATATGATTTATTCTCTTTCATCTTTTATTATGTCCTTTGATTTATCATTACCTGCAAAATAAAAGCTAAAGTCTTAGTCCTGCCTTCAAAGTTTTGTGTTGGTAGTTCTCAGCTCTGGGTGCATATCAAAATAACCCGAGAAACTGTTTAAAAATACCAAGCACGGGCTGGGATTTAGGCATCTGGATTTTTGTATCCACATTAATGAGGGATACCAACTTGTTTTCTTTTGTTGTAATGGACTGTTGTGTTTTTGGTATCAAAATAATGCAGGTCTCATAAAAGATTTGGGAAGTGTTTCTCCTTTTTTTATGCCCTCAAAGAGTTAGCATAGAAATGCAATTATTTCTTCTTTAAATGTTTAGAATTCACCAGCATCGCTTTCTGCATGAGGAGCTTTCTTTTTTGGAAGGCTTAAAAATACAGATTTAGTTTCTGTGATGGATATGGGCCTATTGAGGTGACCTGTTTGTTCTTGCATGAACTGTAATGGTTGGTGTTTTTCAAGGAGTGGTTTGTGTCTGTGCTGTTCTAATTTAAGTTGTTGAATTTATGGGCTTTATAATATTTCCTCATTTCTGTCATGTTTGTAGAATGCGTGGTTGATAACTGTTCTTTCATTCTTGATATTGGTAATTTGTGTCTTCTTTCTCTTTTTCTTAGTCAGTGTGGCTAGAGATTTATCAATATTATTGATTTATTCAGAGAACCAGCTTTTGGCTTCATTAATTTTTCTCTGTTGTTTTTCTGTTTTTAATTTCACTGGTTTCTGCTCTTAAGCATATTATTTTTTCCCTTTTGCTTGTTTTGGGTTTAATTTGCTGTTCTTTTTCTAGTGTCTTAAGATTATTGAATTGAGAACCATCTTTTCTAGCATAAGCATATTTAATACCTAAAGTGAAAAGTGTCCACCTTGCCATGCTTTCCTTTGGCTGCCTTCTTTCCACCCTGGATGCAACCAGTGTTCTATTTTTCAACATCCTTTCCCAGAATGCTAGATAGCATTACAGCAGTTATTTTATTCCATGCTTTGCCTTTTTTTTTTTTTAACTTGGTAATCTATCTTGTATATAATTCTTTATCTTTCATATATTATTTTTCCTTCTTTTTTATGATAGCATAAATAGCCAGTTTTCTATTAATCGGCATTTAAGGATAGGGCCTGGGTCTTGGTATTTTTAATATTTTTATTATTTTTATGCATTTTATTATTAATTTTATGCATGCAGTTTATATATCTTAAATGTCTTTTAACCTGTGGGTTTCCCTTCATTTTCCACCTTAAACCATTAGCTGGGTCCAGTAATGGTAACCTTCACTTTCCCAGGATTTATTTTTTAAACAGTTTTTATTGAGAATTAGAAAATGCCTACAGAAAGATAGTAAGTGAAGTCCAGTGTAATGTGGCACTGGGAAGCAGATGCCCCATGTAGGTTCTCTGGCGGCTGAGGGACAGAGTACTGTCAGCATCCGGGGGCCACTGGTGTGGTCCTTTCTGTGTCACCCCTTTCCTTTCTCCCAGAGGTAATCGATATCCTGATTTTTATGGAAACCTCTTCTAAGATTAATTTTTTACTTTCTTCTGGATATTCTCACATCATGAAATCGGTGTCTGCAAAAAAACGTTTGAGCAAGTTTACCTTAAAAAATGTTGTTTGCTGTGCATCAGGGCTTCATCTACTGTTGGTGAGCACTTCCTCTTTGTTCTCACTCTGCTGGTCACCAGGCACTACTCCTTGCACTCTGGACTTCAGGAATGTTCTCTCTCGTTGCTTCATCTTTCTGGGCTGCTTTACTTCAGGATAGAAATCGCATCCATCATGGTTCTTTTTTTTTTTTTTTTTAAAGATTTTATTTATTTATTTGAGAGAGAGAGAATGAGAGACAGCACAAGAGGGAAGAGGGTCAGAGGGAGAAGCAGATTCCCCGCTGAGCAGGGATCCCAATGCGGGACTCGATCCCGGGACTCCAGGATCATGACCCGAGCCGAAGGCAGTCGCTTAACCAACTGAGCCACCCAGGCGCCCATGCATCCATCATGGTTCTTAGCTGTAAGCAATAGAAACCATCTCTGGCTAATCTGTTAAAAGGATATGCGTGACCCACAGACTCTCTGAGAAGGTTGGGAAAGTGGGCTTGATGACCACACTGCCCAGAAAAATATCTCAAAATTTTGTCACAAAACGGGTCTTGTGAAGACACCTCTGCACCTCTCTGGAGCACAGATGTTGTTGCCTGTGCTCCGGATACCACTGCCGCTGGGCTGGGGACCTGCCGGAGGAATCCGTCTCTGCTGCCTCAGGAAGCTGCATGTAACCCCTCCGGGTGTGGCCACCCTTGCAGGTGGACTCTTTGAAGTTCCTGCTTCTAAAAGCTGATCATTTTCTATGTGGGCTCGAGTGGGTTTATCTTATTGGTGGAACTTGGGGCATGTGCCCATGTCTTAGTGTTG
This sequence comes from Mirounga angustirostris, assembly GCF_029215605.1. Taxonomy (NCBI): domain Eukaryota; kingdom Metazoa; phylum Chordata; class Mammalia; order Carnivora; family Phocidae; genus Mirounga; species Mirounga angustirostris. The sequence goes on along the minus strand of NW_026991718.1, from coordinate 20,088,249 downwards.
AAGAAAAATGGGAAAGCAAACAAGTGAGGTTTTCTTTTTTTCTTTCTTCACACTTTGGTGGTGGGACATGTATTGGTCTCAGAAGATAGGGCATGCTTAAATATACACGTGGCATTTGGACGGTTGGTGACCAAAAAGAAATGTCCACTGTAAAAGTTCTGTATCAGTCTTAGAAATCCATTCCTTTTAATAGTTGATGTTCTTCATAGCTACTCATGTTGCTTATACAGTACAGTAGGTATTTGACATGGGCATATTCCTTATATTGGCAGGTGCCATAAAAGATATGGAGCAGTGTCTGCATTTCTAAAGAACTACATATTTAAAAACCCAGTCCTGGGGTGCCTGGCTGGCTCAGTCAGTAGACCATGCAACTCTTGATCTCCAGGTTGTAAGTTTGAGCCCCATGTTGGGTGTAGAGATCACTTACAAATAAAATCTTTAAAAGATAAAATAAAATAAAAACCCCATCCTAATTTTAGCTAATTGCAGGGATTCCTGTTTTATCTTATGAATAAACTTAATGAGTTTAATAGTTGAAAATCAGACTGTAACAAACATTAGTATTTCCTGGAGATCTTTTCACTGTGAACCTTCAGGTTTATAGACCATTTGCCTTTTCCAGGTGTCATCTTACTGTATAAAAGTTTTGGAAAATGGAAGACACTCTATTAGGACCATCAGTAAAGATAAATAGAATGACACTTGCTTTTCAAAACCAAGATGATGTAGTTCTCGTTATTGTAAAGCTATTTTACTCTTACTGTGACACTTTGTACACACAAGCTTTATAAAATGAACACAAAAGCCCATTGTTCATTTGCATGTGATGACTTTAAAAGCTGGCTAGTGATGTTTTCACCTGCTGTGAGCAAGGGCGTGGCTGGCTGGCTGGAGCAGTGGACATGTCGGGTCAGGGGGGCTTGCTGACATTGCTTTGGCTCTGCAGATGATGTACAGCACTGTTTTGGATAATTCGTATATGTTCTGTATTTCATCTTTCCAGTCACTGAAAAAGAATTCATATTCCTATTCTTTCCCCTTCACTTTTCTCACAGTGGTAGTATGGGAAGATCTGAGACAGATCAAGCTTCTTAGGATAAACACATGGTAACATAAGGTTGTCACAGTAAAAACAAAGATGAATGTAAAATAAAATCTTTAGAGCAGTGTGCACCCTGTGGATTGAGTACATAACAATAAACTGTTGTTATCATGGTGGGAGGACACATTTCTGAATTATTCAGGCCAGGTGGTGCCTCAGTTTTGAATACTAAAAACAACTCAGCTGTGGATTTCATAGGCTAAATTGATAGGAAATTTACTTCTGGTTCATCCATTTGGCCTCTGTGTCCAGAGCCAGTAGAAATTTCTTTGCAGAATGTTTGTAGCTCCTTTCCAAATAACTCAGGTAGTTTTAACCCTGTTTACCTAACATACACGAGGCCTTAATTCTGCAAAGGAAAAAAATCCAAGGTTTCTAAAAATCCAAGGTAATATTGTAGCATATAAAGGTAAGGGCCAGCTTACTAATTGCTTGATATTTAGTGATAGCTTTGATTACTTTTGTGGTTCCAGTTAGCAATTGTTTCTAATATAATTTATTTTGCAGTGAGGGCCGAGGCAAGCTGACCGTATTTTCAGTTAAAGCTATGTTAGCAACCATGTGTGGTGGAAAAATGCTGGACAAACTGAGATGTAAGTACTTCCATATTACTTGAAAGATTGTATTTTCAAATCAGGACGTTTGAACAGTTTTAAATTAATGTTTTCAGAATTTTGGATGTTGCTGTATTGAACTTTTTTGTTTTTACTACATCATTCACTTTGTAGCAACTGGCTCAGAGTATTTAAGTTATGCCGCCTACTGTTGAGATGGAAAAATTGGTTCACCTAATTTGTTTAGGTTTTTTTTGTTTTTTGTTTTGAAATAAAGCAACAAAACTAAAGAGATTCAGAACAGTAATGTTGACCTTGAAAAAAGTCTTTTAAAAATGTTTTCCATATTATCAAAAATTTTGCTTGGAGATGATTGTTGAGTGCTTTTAGTTAGAAAATAAATGTGACTATTTTTACCAGGTTTGGTCAAGATTAGCCCTCTTTAAAATAAATTTATTCTTCAACAGGTGATATTTGCTGTGATTAAACTTTTCCTTGGTAGCTTAGAGTTAAGCAGTTACTTAGAAATTTGGAGCCTGTTTTTTAGTTCATTTTTCCTAAATTTTTTCCTACTGTTGGCCATTTTGTCATTTTACTGTTCCTTAGATACTATAAGATTAAATGAAATCAAATGAGGTGAAATTCACAGTTATTGAATTTTTTTGCATGTGGTTTTCATTTATTCATTAGTTACTAACTGCCTAAGATATACCAAGCATTGTTCTAACTGCTTACATATATTTTCTCACTGAATGCTTAAAATTTCTTTGAGCAGCAGGTGGTATATTCTCCATTTTATAGATGAGTTAACTGAGGGGATGAAGCTGGGATTTCAACTCAGGCTATCTAGCTTCATAGCCCTGTCCTAAGCTACTTTGTTGTACTCCATATACTAATCCTGTAATGGGAGGCACGCTCGTGATACAGCACAGTGATCAAAGTGCCATGTTGTAAGGAAGAAACTCTGGCAGGTTTCAGGGAGGTGAGATTGAACCTCTGGGTTTTAATGAAGTGTTGAGATACCCTATGAATTGCTCTGTTGAAGAAACTGGGTCATCTGTCCTATAGCATTTCTCATGGACTAGATTTTGATGATTGCATCCCCATGATGTTCTTCTGTGTCCTACATTTTTTGTGTTAATTGAAAGATATAGAGGCTTGGTCGGATTTAAGCACAGGCTTTTGGGCAAGATGACTTGATAGGTGTATTTATTTTCTGTGCATTTTCTTACATGTTACCATGACATTGGAAGCTGGAAAGCTGGATGGTTCACCGGATATAGATATAAATATTCTAAAGGAAGGTCTTAGATAATCTATGTTTGGTCAGCTGTTATCTGGTTTATCTTCATTTCAAAATCAGCTGCACTGTAAAACAAATTTTTAGTAATAAAACTTCTAGTTTTATTAAATACTCTTCTGAGTATTTTTCACATAGTATCTCAAAATATTACTCTTTTAGGCTGAAATTTCTTAGTATTTTCTTAATTCTAGCATGGTGTTTCTCTGAGGAAGATAATATAATATGGATGAAATTATATTTCATTCAAACACAAAGAAAAAGAAAGCTGGAATTTTATCTGTTTTTAATGATGATGACACCAGGTAAAGAATATACATTGCTATCTTTGTGAGTACTGGAGAAGGTGGCTGAAAAATGGAAAACTGATGATAAAACTGCATTGTAGGTAACTCTGGAGTCTGTAAGTTTCTATGATTAAATCTGCTACATTTACATCGAGCTGGGACCTGGCACATAGTGTCAAAATTTTGCCAAATATCAATAGTTGATTGAGTACTAAAATTATTGCAATTCTCTTTTGTAACTGTTGGAGAAAAAGTGCAAATTTTAGTATTGTGTGAAATGTGGAAGGGATCCAGGTGATGGCAGGGTTTTTTGTTTTGTTTTGTTTTGTTTTTAAGATTTTATTTATTTATTTGACAGAGAAAGACACAGCGAGAGAGGGAACACAAATGGGGAGTGGGAGAGGGAGAAGCAGACTCCCTGCCGAGCAGGGAGCCCGATGTGGGACTCGATCCCGGGACTCCAGGATCATGACCTGAGCCGAAGGCAGTCGCTTAACCAACTGAGCCACCCAGGCGCCCTGTTTTGTTTTTTTAACGTGGATTTTTAACTTCTTGGAGGAACACAAGTGACCAGTATTCAAGTGACACAAAGGACACGTGCCCAGGCCAATGTGACATGTCAGTGTGCTCAGAATGCCAGATCATTGCACATCAGATATGGATTGATGAGATACCAGCCATGCTAGCTCACTAATTACCATGTTTATATCATGCAGATAGATTTAAAATCGTCTTTATGTTCAAAATTACAGTTTCTTTACCATCTGTAGCTCTGTTTCATTATTTTTGTTGTACTAATTATCTTGGCTCGAGAATGATATGTTTAACGTAAGTAAAATTTTCAGGTATTGAAGCCTATCACCACTTCTTAATTTTAATCATCCAGAGTGGAAACCAGTTTACATGTGGTCTGTCCGTCTTGTTTTATACAGAGCTCACGAGTTATAATTTACATATATTTCATAGCTCAGGGATGTCATCCTCTGGTGCATTTGGGGCTAATTGTGAGGCTCTGGGTTTCTTGTCCCTTCTGATGTTTTCAGACGACTGCTTTCTTGGTTCTTGAGCTTTTTGTTGGTGGTGGCAGCAGGGGTGATGGTGTGTGTGTCCCCTTTATCACTGGTAAATGTGACAGGATTATCAGAGTATCAGTCTCTAGAAATCTCTCTTTGCTTCTCATTTACATTTAATATGGAGAAAACATAAGCAAACTTTTGCACATTTTATTTAAGGTGTGAGTGTAAGTGACGACTGGAACTTTTGTAGTGGGATTGGCAGTTTGGCTGTTGTAGGAATCCTTTTCTCCCTGGCTTTCAGATCACAGCTGTGTCCTGCTTAGTTGAGGTGGCTGAATAATAGCGTAGACAGAAGTGAGCCAGAACACTGTACTGTAATATCCAGTGACATTTGCTCACTTTCTTCTCTCAGCTTGTTCCACTGACTTTGGTCTCACTTTCTCCATCTTCCTGCCCCTGACCGCACTTTCTGCTGTTACCTCTGTTAACGTTCCTTTTAAATGAGGTTTTCATGTTTATGGAATACAACTTAGTGTTTCTACTTTTCTTCCCCTTATTTTGATCTTTCTGCATTTTACCTCTTATTTTAGATTTCTTTTTCCTGTAATTTTCTCCCCTCCCCCTTTTTGATTTGGTATATTTTTTGTTTGCTTGTTTTGGGGTCAAGATAGCATTTAGAACAACTTAACCACTATTTGTACTGTAAGCTTGAAACATTTCTTGATTAGATTTTTCAGGTCTCTCTTAAGACAATTTCTGTCCCCAGCTAGCACTCATTTATAGAAATAATTCACTTTTGTGGCCATTAGGGACTATATCCTAGATTCACAGTTAACTTAGGGTCAGATTCTAAATACCAATGATTTAAAATCAGAATACAGACTTTAATTATAAGCATGATCAAGGCAGTAATGTCAGAAACCCTAAAAAATAACTCAGAGAACAAAATTTACAGACTGTAAAGCCCATTATTTATGATTTGTCATTTAATTGTCATTTAATTTATGTGATTTATTTATTTTGTTCATTTCTGCTATTCGTTTTCTAGGAAACTTAGTCTCTTATTCAGACCTCATCTATCTTGCATTAAAAGATAGGAGGAGATGATTCATGTAGTTTATTTTTAAATTTTTTAAAAACCTGGTGTAACCATTTTGAAGGACAGTCTAACAGTATGTATCAGGAAGGCTATAAAAATATCCATATCCATTGACTCAGTCTATTTGTTGAGTTTACCTGGGGGAATTAATCAGAGTGCACCCTAAATTTTATGTATATTTGCTATGACATTTTTTATAATATGCAAAAACTTGAAAGAGCTTCAGTGTCCAAAACTCAGAGCTCGGTTATAGCTCGGGATACCCCTCATGACTGAATATAATGTCCTCAAAAACGTGTTTCAGATCAAAATGCATAAGTGTAATATAGTTTTAGATAAAAATTTGTTATGCATATAGAAAAAGAAATAGTATACCAAAATGATAACAGGTATTTTTTTCTGGATTGTAGCATAAGAATGTTTTTGTAATAATATTTTGCATGTTTTTGATAGACCACACTTTGAATAGCTGGAGAAGAGATGATCTGAGGTGCTGTTTGTGCCCAGAACTGGCAGTTCTCACCGACATTTCGATTGCTTGCTTCCTTGCAGACTGTAGAGGGGCCATCCTTTGCAGCTATAATTAAACAGATTCACCTGTTCAAAATTTAGCCTCCTCTGCAATAATAGTCTTTTCACTGCCTGTCACTGCAGAGTTACCCTGGCTGGTTTCTGCTAACCATCCCTTCTCGTCATTAGACAGAAATGACTCTTTCATCTGAATGAGTGATGTCCACATTTGCATTTCTCATATAACCAAAACGTTCTAGAACTGGAAGCAAGTAAGAGATAAGTCCCCAATCAGTATTTTATCAATAAGAAGAAAAAGAAAAACAAAACCAAGGGAGGCCTTGAGACTTGTCTGAAGTAGTTACTGACTGAGTCAGCTCTATGGAGAGGCCCAAGGCATGCTGACTGCCAGCCTTCAGCCTCACTCTGACTCAATGAAGGATGTAGGAATATTCATGAGTTTGGGAATAAAATATTCACTTGGATTTGGTTACATATAGGTACTTATAAACATGCAGATGTATATACATGTTTTTGTGGGTTAGATTACTTACTTGGCAGAAAGATGATAGGCGGGAAGAGTCAGTTGCCAGAGAAAGCTAACATATAAAAGGAAATGGTATTCTGTTTATTGACTTGACTCTATTGTAAACAAACCTATCATCTTGCAAAAGCATGTGACTGGTTACGTGGGGAGAAAAAAAGAGTGGATAGATGCAGTGAGTAAAACCAGGATCATTATCACCAGAAAAAGAAAACAGAATGGAAACATATGTGATGATGGTAGAATACTAGCATTATTTTGCCATTATACAAAGGACAGAATATATTTTAAAGTGTGTATACATAAGCATTTAGGGACTTGATTGTGGGTATTTCACAAGGGAGAAAGCCTACATTTTTATCTGGAAACAACTAATGGGGAATTAGCATACCTTCTTTCAGAGGTGTATAAATAGAAAGAGAATTACTGGGGAAATTAACCAGCGTTCTGGGGAGTAATTTAGTCCCTTAATGCCAGAAGGGTTGAGGGCTTTAATTAGAGGATTAGTTTAATTTTTTATTAAATTTATTGTCTTTTATTTATTTCTTTGGTAAGATCTTTTTATTTGTGTATAGTAAATCACACTGACTTTCATTGTTATACTTCATTTAAGATAAAAAAAATTAGCAGTAATTTTATACCATTTTTCTTACAGATAAAAGAAGCCTAATCTTTAAAAAAAATATGTATATACTGTTGTAAACCAGTAACTCAGGAAATAATCAGTTACTTCACTATGCTTTCAATTTGGGGTCTGGCGGTATTTCTCTTATTAAATCAAACAAAGAAACATGTTTCTGCTTGTCTCTTGTAAATGTAATATGGCCCTATTATGTTACAGTTTCTTTTTAATGAATTTTTAAAAAATTGATTACTCTAAATATATTTTATGACATGGTAACCAAGTGTAACAGAAAATAATACTTTTTTGAAGGGAGATGTTAGTCATTTTATTATCCAGTCACTCCCTTTTATTACTCTGAATGAGTCAGGTGTAGATTTGTCAGTGCAGTGAATACACAGATGTTTTGTGATTGTGGAACTGTAGATAGTTGTATTTATGTACTTGGTAGCATTAGTTTCCCGTCTTGAATATTTCCACCTTTTAGTTAGTGAGCACAACCTAATCACATGCTAGTTTATCAGTTATTAATACACTGAGTGGCAACAAAAAACATAACTAACAGTGGCTGAACACATTGGGATTTATTTTTCTCCTGTAAAAATAAGTCCAAAGGCTGGTAAGTCAGAGTTGGTACCATGACTGAAGGATGTTGTCAGAGACTCAGGTTCCATCCTCTTGTCCTGCTCTGCCATGTAGCTTTCCTCCTTACGATCTTAAGTGATTGCTGGATGGGCCTCACATTCTCTTTCCAGGCAGAAAGAAGAAAGAAATGCCTCTCTCAGGAAAGCAGAAGCATTCCCAGAAATCCACTTTAGGGTTACATTGTGCAATAGAGACAGGGTTCCATTGTGCAATAGAGACACAGGGTTCACCTGGGAAGCAAGCAGGGGAAAATAGGTATTGAGTAGTTACACACCTCACCACATCCCATACTGACCCTTTGTTTTCATTCAGGTTATTTTCCTCATTATAAGAATAGAACCCAGCTATTTCAAAATGAAGTCACTATGCGCTCCTCTCCTTAAGGGCATCAATTTTTCATATGATTGGCAATATCTCCAAAGCTCTGTATCTTGAACTGTGGCCCAGTACTCTGGTTCTAACTGCCTGCAGGGTGGTTCTACCTGGACATTTGCTGGTTGGTTCAAATATACTTATGTACAAAGCTAAGTATCTTTGTCTTCATTTTCTTTTTTTCAGTCAGAATTTTCAGCATTTTCCCATACTAGAAACTTAAAATAATCCTAACTTCTTAAATTCCTTTATTCCCTAATCCAATTTGCCATCAGCTGTAGTTTCCTGCATTGAAATATCTTGGAGGTGACCCTGACCCCCCCCCCCCCCACTGTCACTGCTGAAATTCACACACTCCCTACCTCATTTGTGCATCATTCATAGGGTTTACTAGCTGATTTCTCCAATCCTGTTCTTCCTCTTTTATCCATTCTGCTGGTCACTAATAGTCTAATTTTATTAAAACTTAGTTTTCTTAAATATTTCTCCCCTATGTAAGAGTTTTTAAGCCAAATTCAAAGTGCTTTCTCTTTCAAAGCTTTCTTTCATACCAGATACTTTTCTTATTCTGTCTTTATTTCCCTTTATTTCTCAAACTAAATTATCTTTCTTGTTGAAGAATGCACTCAGTGCACTGTTTCCTGCTTACCTCCCCTAACAAATACTAGTGGCCGTAGAAAGTTTCCCCCTCTTCTCTGGTTGTGTCCCCCAGTCCCCACTTCCAACCTGTTTTGATCTCATCATTCCAAGTTCTACCTTTCAAGGCCTAGCTTCTAAATTCCTTTCTTTTCGATCTTTCTTGACAGTTCCTGCCTCTGTGTTTTCATAGCTGTTCTAAACTATATTTTGAAGAAGCTGTGTGGTACGATGGGATTGCTTTGAAGTCAGAGAAGTATAATTTTAGATCTTTACTTAGCTACTTACCAACTTTTTAGTCATAAGCAAGTTAACCTTTCTAAGCTAGCTTCTTTATCTATACAATTTAAATAATTACATGTACACACATACGCCTTACCTTTTTGTGAGTGTAAAATGAGGTAATGTTTAGTAATGTATAGTAGCACTTAGTATTAGGGATTGTAGCTTGAAAACAAAAACCCAGGATAAGAGTGTCTTAAACAAAGTTGAAGTTTATTTTTCTTTTATATAAAAGAAGTCTAGGGTTAGGTAGTCCAGGGCTGATTCGGTAGTTCATCTGGGACCTAGGCTTTCTCTACCTTAGTTTTCTACCCTTCAAGAGTATCAAAATTGCAATTACCACATAGTCCAAGGCGGCTGCTGGAGCTCCAGCCATCATAACTACATTTCAGATAGCAAAAGGAGGAAGAGCATGAGAGGGGAAAAAGGGCCTGCCTTCCAGCTTAGTCAGCTTTCTTTAACCAGCTTTCCTGGAAGTCCTTCACAACCATTCTAATGATAGTCTCATTGGCTAGTACTTAGTCACATGAGCACCCCTTGCTAAAAGGAGGCTGTACATTTTAGTCTCTTAGTTATTGGGTACATTGTTGCACAAAACAAAATTAATGTTCTATTACCAAGAAAGAAGGAGATAATGTTGGGTGGCTATAGGCAGCCTCAGCCATGGTTACTTGTGGTAACTTTGTGGTGCTTGACAAATAATGAGGCTTAACAAGTATCTTTATGCCTCTATTCTTTCTGTTCCACTTAGTGTCAATTTAGCGCTTTATTCCTCTTTGATTCAGATGTATCTTATATTTTCAGCTACACTGAAAGTTTCTTGGGGGATAAAGACTGTATATCATAATTCTTTGTCATGTTTCACAACACCTAACAGAGTGCTTGGCATTTGGACCACACAGGAGGAACTTAGTATGTATTTGTTAAGTGATTGATTTTATTTTTTACTGGGACCACATAGTTCTTTTAGCTTCTCATTGAATCTCCCCACCCGCCATGAGCATCTAGTACTTTTTCTTCAACATCAAAGTAGCAGCTATCTAGAGAGGATGTACTGCAGGTTTTCATTCCTTTGATAATTTCCTGTTTTCTGATGCCTAAAAAGTTACTCTGTGGAGCTGATATTCTAACATTTTATCTTTCTTTGGTTAATGTATTTAAAATGTATTTGTTTTACACCTAGTGCTTCAGGATAAATACCTCAGATTAAACCTAAGGAATAATGCATATTTGTATGTAACATATATCAATTACATATATATTTCTAATACTCTTATTCATTATGAATATATAGAATAAGACTTTTCAAAATGCCACTTTTGGCAAAGCCTCAGGAAATGATTTTTCTGTGCATATTTAATTCACTTATTTGTAAGGAAGCTCAATGGTTTGAAAAAAAAAGCTTAGGTCACATTTCTTTGTCACAGTGATTTTGAGCTGCTAGTGATTTTTCTTTTTCTCCCTGACCATGGATGAGAAGAGAGGAAGAGCTAACTGGAGAGAGGAGACTCTCTCCAAGAAGATAAAGAAGTAGTAAATACTGGAAATTTCTTTCCCATCTGCTTGAGTCAGACTTTATGGTAAAAATAAGATCTTACAGTATCAAAGTATCTTGGGATAGAAAAGTTTATAGGAGTTCTTTCTATTCTACTTTGGAACTCACTGAATGGAATATTTTAAACATGCTTTATGCTTGCTTCAAATTTATTCCTTCACAGGTATTCATTACATTATTAGCATATGAATATATAAATATAATACAATCTCATACCCCATAACCTATGTGCTAATATATTCATACACCCAAACATGTGTATGTCTTATATAAACACATATATAAATTTTAAGAGATAAAGGCATGCTGCTACAAATTCTTCTTGGAACAAAGTTAGTTATAAATAAAATAAAAACCTTATCATCCATTTATGCACACTCAAAAAGAGTAGGTAGGTAGACCTACAGGAATGGCTATTTGGTTTGATGTTTAGGTATATATTAAGTATGTGGGAGAGAGGGGCCTGGTCAGTAAGTAACTATACAGTGTTAATAAGAAGGAGAATACATATTAACTAAAAATCATATTAGCTTTATGGTAATTTTTAATGATACTTTTTGACTTACACAAATGACATAGAGTCATTTATTTATAAAAAGTTGATATTTCTTTCTAGTTTGACTTTATTTGGTTTTGTTCTCATAGATGTTTTCTCCCAGATGTCAGATTCCAATGGCTTAATGATATTTAGCAAGTTTGACCAGTTTCTGAAGGAAGTTCTGAAGCTCCCAACAGCTGTCTTTGAAGGGCCATCTTTTGGTTACACAGAGCACTCAGTCCGCACCTGTTTTCCACAGCAGGTAAGGACAGTTTTGTAAAATCTAGGACTAGAAGAGCGCTCATTCATCCCTCTACCTTGTGTCAGATTTGACTAGATTGCTTCTGGTCTAGGGACGTAAAGTCTTGAGTAGGAGAGAAAAAAGAGCTTTAAGCGGGAGGGGCGTGAAAAAGAGGACATATTAAAAAATTCACCTGAGAATTCTGGTTTGGGGGAAAGGGGAGTCTTTCCTGAAAAATGATAACATATGAAATATTTTAAATTACTAAGATTTTTAAAGAAAAGTGTTTAAGATGAAGTGTTTATATTATTGCTACTGGACATATATTACTCTCCTGAATGAATTCTTTAAACTGTGAAATACAGGAATTTTGGTATAAAACTCTATACAGTACCGGACCTTTTTTTCCTGAGCACTGAAGACAAGGAATGCTACACAGCTCCCAGCTGCCAGTTCAGAATCCCTCAACGGTACACTGCCATTTTCATGTGAAGAAAAGATAGATTGGGTTTCTTCTTTATTTGTGTGTCCTTGTGCGATCCTACCCTTGAGGTTGTATGTGTGAATTCCTGAGATCTTAAAACGGTGCCTCAAATAACCCCGAGCAGGGTGGACGCTGATTGTAGCTTCATTTATTCAGGTAGACATGAGATAAAAGGAGCTTCATGCTAAACTCAGAAATTATGGAAAGTGGGGAATTAAGAAAAAGTCTGTGTTAAAACTAATGAGTAAAAGATTAATGGACGTAGGATATTGACGTAGTCTGAAAGTATCTCCCCATAAGATGTTTATTAATTATAAAAGGAAACATAGTAACCTTAGAAAGTTACGATGTTGTAATAGAGAAACCTGTCAGATCCACATTAACCAAGTGATCAACGTCCCTGTCCCCAGTAAAGGGGACAGACTGGTATCCCTGCCTCCCGATAGGTTGCACTGAGAAGTACCCAGTATCCCTACTGTGGTACTTGGGCCAGAAAAGCACAACCTGAGTCTCATATTCCTTTTTTTTTCCTTTTCCTTTTTTTTGTGTTTGATTTTATTTTTTACAGTTTTATTGAGATGTAATTGACATAACATTGTAAAAGTTTAAGGTGTACAACATAATGATTGGATGTTTGTATATATTGCAAAACAGTTATCCACCATAAATTTAATTAACATCTGGTGTGAGTCTCATTTTGAGGAAACATCTGACAAACCCAAATGAAGAGATTTCTACAAAATAACTGGCCTGTGCACTTTAAAAATGTCAATGTCATGAAAGACAAAAAAAGACTGAACTGTTCTATGTTACAGGAGTCTAAAGAGAGAAAAAAATGCAGTTTATGATCCAGGATTTTCTTTTGTTATAAAGGACATTATTGGGACATTTGAAAAAAATCTGAATAAATTTTGTAGACTAGACAATAGTATTTTGTCAATAAATGTTAATTTACTGATTTTGATATTTGTATTAAATTAAGAGAATATCCTTGTTTTTAAAAAATGTGATCTGAGGTATTTAAGGGCAAAGGGTCATCCCTTCTGGAGTGTTAACATTTGAGGAATCTGGGTAAATGGGAAGTTTTTGGGTAACCTTCTTACAATCTTACAGTCTAAAATTACTTAAAAATAAGAAGTTAACATATAAAAAGAACAAATCTAAAGGTTTGAGAACTGAAAGTACATTGTAAACTGGATCCTCCTGACCGGTGATACTTTGATTCACAAGAGCCAAAACCAAGCACACATATACTTTTTTTTTACATTTGAAGTTAAGAATTCCTATTTATCTGAATTCAGACTTTCAAACAATATTTTACAGTTTGTTTGGAGATTACTTATTAGCTTTAGCACCAAAAGTGATACCCATAATACTGGTGAGTTATTTTTACCAAGCTCTGAGGAGATGTTCTCCCCAGATTTGTATGCACTTGGGCTGATTGTTTTTGTGGAAATTTGTCTCTATACGTTATTTTGTTTCCTCCGTGTAAATGACAGTATCAGCCTTTAGCATATTAAAAATAGCTGTGTGCTTCAGTTTATTCTAATAAAGTGTAGTTTGCACTTCCCCTCCCCACCCTGAATATGCATTTTTAAATGGTGGGAGGCTGTCCATACGCACCCTGGTACAGGAGTGTACTGCAGGTGTTAAAGCGCCTGGAAGCAATGTGAGTGAGGGTGGGTGTGATAAAGAAACTGCAAACGCCTTTCATTTAGCACTCATCTCACTGCCGGTACTTTCATAGTACCGTTTCATCAAATGGTTGCCCCCACGATACTCAGGTAATCTTGTATAAGACGTACATGTGGCTTTTCACACAAGATGCTTCCTGGAGGTCAGGCTAAAACTTGATCAAGTTCCGGAATGCTACTATTAAGTGTCAGAATGGGGAAGGCAATTTATAGAAAGGCGTGTCCGTGAAGAGCAACGTCTGACCAGTGGATGACAATTATGCGGGGTGCTAAACCCAAAGTGACCTTTGATCTACTTGTCATCTGAGTACTATGATGAGACTCTGGAATTGGAGCAGAAGTTTGAAATGTCGAAGAATATACAAAAATTTCCAACTGTTAATCCTAAGAATGCTATCTAGAATTCTCCGGATTACCTTATGACTTTATTATGAAGCTTTTGAACTCACAGCTGACTGTTGCTTCTTATCTGCTTCAGATTCTTAGAAAAAACTCAGTCTTTGTTTTTTGGTTTTTTTTAAAATTTAGTTGTGCTGGTAGTAGTGTTGCCACTGTTTTGTTAGTCCTCTGTCACAAGGCTACCTAGGTTCTTAGGTTTGTGCCAACCCTGTTTTTCTCATATACCTTATTATTATTTTTTATTCATTTATTTTTAAAAAGATTTTATTTATTGGGCGCCTGGGTGGCTCAGCTGGTTAAGCAACTGCCTTCGGCTCAGGTCATGATCCTGGAGTCCCGGGATCGAGTCCCGCATCGGGCTCCCTGCTCGGCAGGGAGTCTGCTTCTCCGTCTGACCCTCCACCCTCTCATGCTCTCTCTCTATCATTCTCTCTCTCTCAATAAATAAATAAAAATCTTAAAAAAAAAAGATTTTATTTATTTATGTGACAGAGAGAGACACAGCGAGAGAGGGAACACAAGCAGGGGGAGTGGGGGAGGGAGAAGCAGGCTTCCCGCAGAGCAGGGAGCCCGATGCGGGGCTCCATCCCAGGACCCTGGGATCATGACCTGAGCCGAAGGCAGACGCTTAACGACTGAGCCACCCACGTGCCCCATACCTTATTATTTTTAAAATCCACAGTTTTGCAGTATGTGCAATTTCTCAGTAATGTGTGCATTGCATTACAGGAGAAATACTTGAATTTTTTTTAATGATATGAGGAAAATTTACATATTTGTTTATTTTTATATAGCTTGAATTACCTTTTTTTTTTTTTTAAAGATTTATTTATTTATTTGAGAGAGCGAGAAAGTACATGAGAGGGGGGAGGGTTAGAGGGAGAAGCAGGCTCCCTGCCGAGCAGGGAGCCCAATGCGGGACTCGATCCCGAGACTCCAGGATCATGACCTGAGCAGAAGGCAGTCGCTCAACCAACTGAGCCACCCAGGCGCCCTAGCTTGAATTACTTTTTAAAAAACGATTTTGCAAACCTACCCAAAATAAGAGATGTTGGTCTTACATAGTTTTAAAAACACATCAAAAATTAAAAGCATTTATAAATTAATTCAGCAGAACACATCAACTAGAACAGCTAAAATTCAGACTGACACCAAATGCTGGTGAAGATTTGGAGCAACTAGAACTCTTACACAAACCGCTTTGGAAGAGGCCCTGGTGGTTTCCTACAAACCTCAACAGATACCTACCCGTGATCTGGCAATTCTACTCTTAAGTTTTTCCCACATGAAATAAAAACTTATGTCCACAGAAAGATTTACAAGGATGCTTTTATCAGTCTCCGAAGCATATGAGGTGTCCATAATAAACCACTGGAGTAAAGTTAATTCAAGAAATAAGATGTTTGGAATTTGCTTCAAATTAATCCAGACTGAAGGAAGAGTGAAGGCATAAATTAAAATTAGTCATATGGGGATGCCTGGGGTGGCTCAGTCAGTTAAGCGGCTGCCTTCAGCTCGGGTCATGATCCCGGGATCCTGGGATCGATTCCCACATTGGGCTTCTTGCTCAGCGGGGAGCCTGCTTCCCTCTCTGCCTGCCACTCCCCTCCGCTTGTGCTCTCTTTCTCTCTGACAAATAAATAAAATCTTAAAAAAAAATTAGTCATATGTTGAGAATTGTTGAAGCTGGATGACAAGCATATTATACTATGGTCTCTATTTTGGTAAATTTAAAAAAATTAATAGAAAGATTAATTCTCATTGTAAATTTGTGATCATGATTATTGTCTGAATAAAGCAGTGTTATTAACATAGCACCTCAAGTCTAATATTTTGGTGGGTAGACCAAATATATTGATTCTTCACTGGTTATTTATTGTTAAAGATTTTATTTATTTGAGAGAGAGAGTTTGTGTGGTGGGGGGAGAAACAGAGGGGGAGGGATAGGGAGAGAATCTCAAGTAGACTCCACTGAGAGTGGAGCCTGATGTAGGGCTCGATCCCACAACCCTGAGATCATGACCTGACCCGAAACCAAGAGTCGGATGCCTAGTGAACTGAGCCTCCCAGGCGCTCCTGATTCTTCAATGGTTATCAACTAACAAACTGACTTTAGAGACTTAAAAGTTATTAAATGCAAGCAGTGAATAGCAGTATTTTAAATTTCTCCCCAATTTTTCTAAACTTCAGAGTTTGGCGATGAATTCTGTTTCTCCTTAAAAAGATGATTGGTATTTGTTGTATTATTTCTTAGGTTTGTATTGACTTTAGTTTGAAGTGTTCAGTCCACCCTGCAGAAGATTTTTTTTTTTTTATTGTTTTTTAAATGTGTGATTTTTTTTTTTAAAGAAGGGGGTGGGGCAGAGGGAGAGGGAGAGAGAGAATCTTAAGCAGGCTCTATGCCCAGCATGGAGCTCATCACGGGGCTTGATCTCGCCAACCCTGAGATCATGACCTGAGCAGAAATCAAGAGTCAGATGCTTAGCCGACTGAGCCACCCAGGCACCCCTCACCCTGCAAAGGACTTTAAATTTGATGTCTGTCTTTATGGAAGACTTAAATAAGTAGAGTAGGGGAGAGAGGGAGGAGAGAGGGAGATGGGGAAGTAGAGGCAATTTTTCACTCAGTGTTGCAGGGCTCTCCTTGATTCAGAGGGCAGTGGGAAATGGGTAGTGATGGGATTACATTATTGCTGGTGGATTTTTCAGAATAGCAACAGTATTTCTCATGCCTGGAGATATCCTCTGCTTATACTTCGACCAGCATATCCTCTTCCGCTATATGCCAAAATGACTTTTCTTCCCACTGTATCTTTGAAGTGAGATATTTTCTGGATGTTCCGACCTCGTTTTCCTGGACGTTGAATAAAGTTTGCTAAGAATTGCCTGGCACATGTATATGTGTCTTTCATAGGAATTCTAATTAGGCAGGTTTTACTGTCTCCATCAGCAGTCCCTCGTTACCATGATAATCTAGTTGGGTTATTGCCACGTTTCATTGATTTGAAGACATTCTTTCACACCTTAATGTCTCTGATACCAAGATACCTCCTATGGCCAGTGACATCTTACAATTGCAGTTGGCCAGGCAGTGGTTATGATCAGTTGTCTTTTCTTGCACACGTGTGAACTTGGTCAGAGCTGTTCCTGTTGTTACTTCAGATGAATTATGCCCACGTTTGATACTGCATGTGTTGTCATTTCAAATGATACTGGTTCACACTGACATGCCAGTAACCCCTGACCTACCCTCTCTTCAACAGAGGCCCTCATATTTCATATCCCAGCTAAAATGGCCCTTCCTCTTTGATGCTCTGAATCTCTCAATGTAGCATTAATTAATTGTTCCTCTTCTGCATTCCCATGGCATGTTTTATCTAGCTCACTTAGGCCCTTCAACTTTATAGCCCCATGACTAACGATGTCTGGAAAATGACTGATGCTTACTAGAAATTTGTTGGATTAAATGATTTAAATTAAATATGGCATGAGAAAGTATCTTTGACTTGAATTCTAATTCAAAGCTTAAACCTCATGGCTGTACCTGCAACGTTGTTGTTTTCATTGATTTTTTTTTTTCAAAGGTTTTATTTATTTGACAGAGAGAAAGACAGCCAGAGAGGGAACACAAGCAGGGGGAGTGGGAGAGGGAGAAGCAGGCTTCCCGCGGAGCAAGGAGCCCGATGCGGGGCTCGATCCCAGGACCCTGGGATCATGACCTGAGCCGAAGGCAGACACTTAATGACTGAGCCACCCAGGCGCCCCAGTACTTTAATTTTCAAAATAAATCTGTGATATGGACAAATTCAGTGTCTAATAATATCAAAAGTTTGGCCCATAGCACTGGTCCTATAACCAGTTAATGTGTATTTGCCTTGGTCAGACAGAAAATTTCTAACTCTGCACAAAAGTTTGTATAAAAATGTTTTTAATCTGGAAGATTTAAAAAAATGTTTTTTTTTTTTTTTTTTTTTTTTTTTTTAAAGATTTTATTTATTTATTTGAGACAGAGAGAATGAGAGAGAGAGAGCACATGAGAGGGGGGAGGGTCAGAGGGAGAAGCAGACTCCCTGCCGAGCAGGGAGCCCGATGCGGGACTCGATCCAGGGACTCCAGGATCATGACCTGAGCCGAAGGCAGTCGCTTAACCAACTGAGCCACCCAGGCGCCCTAAAAAAAATGTTTTTAAGTTTATTAACTATATGTCATACGTGGTTTAATTGATTATCAAGTAAGTTAGGCAATGGATAAGAAATACCTGTTGCCCATAAGGAAATAAGACGTTTTAACGGAAATGATGAGTTTGGGAATTGCACCTGTGATGATCCAATGCTAAACTAACTTGTTTTCTCATGTTATTTTAGTGATACTGAATTTCTCATTTTTTTTTCAAGTTTTTTTTTTTTTAATTCTTATGTTAATCCCCATACATTACATCATTAGTTTTAGATGAAGTGTTCCATGATTCATTGTTTGTGGATTTCTCATTTTTAAGCGATGGTCCCTGTCCCCCTTTAAAACAGGGAAAATGTAGTCATGGGAGGAGGGAAGGAGGTGAGAATGGCTCTAGGGTAATAATTGTCAGTATTGAGGCTTAGAATAACAAAGGGCTGGGAGGTAGGTGACCAAAAAAACGCTCACTTCCAAGAAAAAAATGAGTACACACAAGGATAGAAACAGCCTGTTTTATAGTGGAAGGCAGAGATAAATCATGGTGTCTCTGTTCAGTGGATCAGGCAGCTGTTAAAATGATTAGAAATGAAGACCTGGTTGCAAAACAATATTTAATAAAAAGTTAAGTGAAAAAACATTATATATTTTTGTCTGCCCTGTGTACATAATTACATAGAAGCATATATACATTTGGAGAGAAATATAGCAAAATGAGAATTGTGGGAAAGTGTATTTTTGCAATTTTATTATAGTTTTTGTTATAAATATCATTGTGCTATAAAAATAAGGAGAAATGCAAAGAATGTGTTCAACTCAAGAAGAAAAACCAAAATAAAACAAAAAAGGAGAAAAAAGAGCCAACCTGTCTTCCACATAGTTATTTACCGAGTCATGGAATTTTGAGCTGGGAATTTTATCTCAGCTATTCTCAAACTTTCTGGTCTCAGGACCTCTTTACAATAAAAAATTATTGAGGACCCCAGAGAGCTTTTGTTTATGTGGGTTATACCTATTAGTATTTCTATACTAGAAATTAAATTTGAGAAATTAAAGATACTGATTGTCATTTAAAAATAGCAATGATAGGATGCTTGGGGGCTCGGTTGGTCGTCCAACTCTTGATCTTAACTCAGGTCTTGATTTCAGGGTCATGAGTTGAAGCCCCGTGTTGGACTCCACGCTGTGTGTGGAGCCTACATGAAAAAAAAATAATGATAAACCTGTTACATCTTAAATAATACACTTTTATGAAAAATAACTATATATTCCAAAACAAAAATATTTAACAAGTGTGCTGTGGTTTTACATTTTTGCAAATTGCTTTAATATTTGGCTCAATTGAAGACAGCTGGATTCTCCCATCTGCCTCTCCATTGATTCTGTTGTGATATTTTGTTTTGGTTAAAATATGG
Organism: Mirounga angustirostris; assembly: GCF_029215605.1. NCBI lineage: Eukaryota > Metazoa > Chordata > Mammalia > Carnivora > Phocidae > Mirounga > Mirounga angustirostris. Next base: position 20,068,782 of record NW_026991718.1, on the reverse strand, counting down.
AAAGAAATCTGACCTCACACAGGGAGGAGTTGGAAAAGGGAGGAATGCTTTAGTAGTTTTTTCAGATGATTGTGGATATGCCACCTTGCTTCTCGCACACCCCACTGGACACCTATGAGAGACTGAAATTGAAAAGGGCAAATAATGTCTGAGAATTGTTATGAAAATAGTTCTTGCCTCATGGGCTCCTTGAAAATGTTTTAGGGACCTACAGGGCAGCTTCTGACCACACTTTGAGAATCACTGCTCTACCCTTTCAGAGGTGAGAAAACTGAAACCAGAATGTCAAATGATTTTCCCCAAATTACATGGTTTATGGAAGACAAGTTACTTGGACAGAGTTCTTCTGGTTTCATTCCTGATGCTTTTGGAGGACTTCAAAATTACAAAATGACCTTAGGACAACTTTTGTAAACTGACCCTGAGTGTTTTTTAATCAGGGTCTTCTGAGATGTCAAATATAATTGTTCCTTTTCATCTTGAAGATTAAAAAAGAAACCTCCATGATAGGTGAATCAAAAGTAGCATTAGGATTATAGGTAGACTTGTAGAAATGCAATTTTAATATAGAAATATTAATTTAAACATACATTTAGTTTTTGGTTACTACCTCTTACTAGCTTCCTAGCATCTTCTTTCTCAGTAATTTTATGTAGACACTTTCCATTTATTTGCTTTGTTGCAATTATCTGCATATCCATAATTAGAGACATTTTCCATATCTGGACCTCCGTTTAAATTCTTCGGTGACTTTCTGGTTTTATTTTTAATGTTGTCCACTCATTCCTCTGAGGTTCCACTGAGGTCTCAGAAACATCAGTGACTTGGATGCCCAAGATGGAAAACACTTTGGAAAACTTTATTTAGCCTGATTGAGTAGGTAGTTTTCAAACCTCACCACCAGAGCACAGCTTTCTTTAGAGGGCCTTTGTATGGTAACTTCCTCTTTATCACCCTCAGTCAGCCCTCTTGCTCGCCCCTTCCTTCACCCTATTCAGTGTTGGCCTCCAATCTCTGTCCTCGATCAGAGGCTTTCCTTCATATTTCTTCATCTTTTTCAAGTTTTTATTGCAAAAGCCTCTTTCTTGTTCTGCCATCTACTTTTATCTTCCTTTTTCTGTTCCCTATTTACCAGTTTCTTTTAAAAAAAGATTATTCTTTTTTTTTTAAAGATTTTATTTATTTATTTGAGTGAGAGAGAGTACACGAGAGGGGGTAGGGTCAGAGGGAGAAGCAGACTCCCCACTGAGCAGGGAGTCTGATGCGGGACTCCATCCCGGGACTCCAGGATCATGACTTGAGCCGAAGGCAGTCGCTTAACCAACTGAGCCACCCAGGCGCCCTTAAAAAGATTATTCTTAATAAGAATTATCTCCTTACATACAATGGAATCAAGATTCTCATAGTTGCCAAAAAGATACACAAAAGTGAGTCTGTAATCTCCTGTTTGTATGATGGTAACCATCATTGGAAAAGTGTCATGATGGACAGTCAAATGCTGGAGGCCACCATCCTCCTGACTTATCACCACAGTGCCTTCACTCCTTGCTTCCAGTTTATGGTGAATAGTGGTAAAAATCACTTATTTTGTAATACACTGGCAAAATCTTTGGGTCAGCTCTAACTAATTTTATCATTTCCCCCCCCACCAAAATAAAGTATTTTAAAGTTTTATGGGGAAACACCCCATTTTGTAGATCCTGTTATCACTTCAGGAAAAGTGGTGGGACTGAGAACACAGTTCTTGGGAGAGACTGAGATAAAATTCTGGGTGCCTTTTGGTGTCCGCTTGTCCCTAGTCCTCAGTCCCTCCCCGTGCCTTGGAATGGTGGGACCAGGACTTGGAAAAGTCCTACTTACTACTGGTCCTGCATTTCCTACCCTCCTGTGTCTGCCCTTTTGTTTCTACCCTTGTTTTGGAATCAAGTCTGAAGTGGGGGCCGAGGTGTCCAAGTCGCAATTACAGAACTCTCACATCTAGTTGTAAGGCACTCCCTTTTCCTCCTTTTTCCTTTCCTTTTGGAGCTGCAAAGGTGTTTTGTGGGTTAGAGGAAATAAAAAGACAATTCATTAATTTGAAAATTGTTGAGAATCTGTTCTATCTACATCACATGACTCTTTTTTCTAGACTGTTTTATTTTCTATGCCCAGTGGGATGTAATTATGCCAGTGTTCCACATGCAGTGGAAGCTTCATATGTATTTGTTTAAAAGAGAGAAATAAAGACAGAACACAAAAATGCAGTCTAGCTGGGGAGATGGTGTAATGGGGGAGTGATGGACAGTGGGTGTTCAGGCTCTATTTTCATCCCTATTGTAACTGTCTTTGTGATTGGGTCAAATTACTTCACTACTCTGTGCTTTAGTTTTCTTTCTGTAAATGAGAAAGTTGTTAAGTGATGTTTAACAATGTTTGCTCCTCACTTTAGTATTTATTCAGTGATTACTTATCAAGTGCCTGTTGTGTGCCTGGCACTGTTATGAAATGCTGGAAATAGAGTAAACAACAAATGGAGTAGTTCCTGCTCTCGCTGATGTTCTGTAATAAGGTGTGGGATGTCTGTCTTCCCTGTGGGTAATAGAAATAGTAATTTGAAGGGCAGCTGAGTTCCAGTCCTCGCTCTGTGTCTGATTTGGGTAGGGCCTTTACAGGTTATTTATTTATTGATTTCCCCCTAAAGATTTATTTATTTATTTGAGAGAGAGAGAAAGAGAGAGAACAAGTGGGAGAGGGACAGAAGCAGAGGGAGAGGGGGAGAGAGAATCCCAAGCAGACTCCCTGCTGAGTGTGGAGCCTGATGCGGGGCTGGATCCCACATCCTGGAGATCATGATCTGAGCTGAAATGAAGAGTCAGACGCTCAACCCACTGAGCCACCCAGGTGCCCCAGGACCTTTATAAGTCATTTAAATGCTTTGTTCCTTTATTTCTCATCTGTAAGATGAAGATAGTGATACCTCAACTATTTACCTTACACAGTTGTTTTAAGACTCAGAATGATGTATGTGGAAATGCATTTGAATATAGCAGTAATGTATAGTGTGTTTCAGTGTCTATAGTAATGTAAAATATCGTTGTATTTTGCTATAGAATTTCACATGGAATTCATTACAACTTGGTTGAGAGAATTCTAGATTAACTTAAATTTGGAATTCAGAGATACTTGAATAATATAAAGTATGTTTGTTTTTCTTCTCTTCACAGAAAAAGATAATGCTAAATATGTTTTTAGACACAATGATGGCCGATCCTCCTCCCCAGTGCCTTGTCTGGCTACCTCTCATGCATAGGCTCGCCCATGTTGAGAATGGTAAGCAGAACTTTGATCATTCAGTCCCTTGTGCTACAGGAAATACATGAACTGATGGTATTTGTAGTGTCCTTAGCTATTAACATTGAAAATTATAATTGACATTTGCTGTCACTGTGTCATTTGAATTTGTGATTTTTAGCTTTCGGAAGAGGGATATTTATTTCTCAAAGAAAAGTAGGGGAAGGGGGCTTATTATTTAGGGTACCAAGAAACAGTAATATCAGGTCATAAAACTTTGTGGGTCAAACTCCAGGCTTTCCCCCACTGAGAATCACTTGAATCCACCTGATTTAGCCATGACTTCCTTTTTTCCCCCCCTTTAATTTATAAAAGTCACAGTTCTAAAAAATTGGATATATGCAGTATCAACCACTAAAACTGTAATGATTTTGGAACAGTTTAAAGGAAAATAGCTACGATAGAATTTGGTACTTCACACATCTTCACTTTCTGCCTTTACTATTTTATCTTGACTTACTCTTGGTATCCTTTCCGGGAATTTGACTTAAATCTTTGTCTTGCTTGGAATTGAAATGGTAGTTATCTCCTGTAACTTCTTAATTCTTTCTTCTATCGCTATCGGTTTATCTCCTTGTTTAGGTTGTGTGAGTTTGTTAAAGGAAAGGCTATAGTTTCTTATGTAACCTCCTCTCAAGGCTCTTGCCTGTTTCTTATTCTGCCAAAGAGAACCAGTAACAGCTGAGAGGCCCGAAAAAGTAGAGCTCTCTTTTTCCCCTTTGTGAGAATGAAATGCACATCCATACTCTGTCTTTTCCCTCTCTCATCCATACCTTTTGTTTTTAAACCTCTCAGCTTTTTGCCCCACTGTGGCCTTAGTTCACAGGTACCTTAGATTCAGGATTATTTTCTTCAAGGTGTAGAATATCTTGACTAAACTAAAACGGCTAAATTTTTTAACAGGATTTTTGGATAGAGATTTATACTGTTAAATTATTATATTATTACTGAAGTATTATTGGCTCTTTTGGAGGCAATACTTTCAAAGCCTGAAGTGTTTTAGGACTTTCATATTCAGTTTGTTTTCTTAAAGTCATTTCGTATGTGCCATACCATATAGAAAGAATCTCATTTGTCCTGATTTTTGTTATCTATATGAACATTTTACTGTGACTTTGTATATAGTGTATTATTTGTTGATTACATTCTTATGAAGTTAGTGATATTTTTCTTAGGGACAGAGAAATAGTATGAACTCATTAACATATCTTGAAAATAAAACGTTATCTATCACAATAACATTTATCTACATATCTTAATTTTTATGGTGGGGAAATAAATTCTAAAATTATGGTATTTCTATATTTCTGTATGGTATTTTTATTGTTGTTTGGGCCTTTTCTATGAAATTCATCACTTGAATTATATTGAAGTTACTACTTATAAGGACAGATATCTATTTAGTTACACAAAAGTTGTACTTTTTATATTGTTTTACTAATCCAAGTGTATCGTGTATAAGATTACTAACATGCGTTCTTCCAAAAAGAATGCTTTTACCAAAACCTGATCTTATTTATAATTGACTGAGTACACTTGATGATCCTCTGCACATTCTGGTTCTTTCCATTTCCACCTGGTCAACCCATGATACTGTCTAATGTGTGGCTCTTGACTGGTGTAGAAGAGGAGAGAAATCACACAGATATACATGTTCAACCAAGATAATCAATATACTTGATAATTTAATATTAATGTACATGTATTATTTAATACTAACCAAAAATAATTGTATAGAATTATAAATGCTGGTATGCTGATGTTGCCTATGTTGATGTGAGCTCCAGATTGATTTGTGAGTAGTGTTCTTTGGTGGAACTTTACTAGATTGTAGTTTTATTGTTTTTAATTAAAAAAATTTTTTTTAAGATTTTATTTATTAGAGAGAGAGAGAGAACGAGTGAGCACAAGGTGGGGAGGGTCAGAGGGAGAAGCAGACTCTCCAATGAACAGGGAGCCTGATGCGGGGCTCGATCCCGGGACTCCGGGACCATGACCTGAGCCGAAGGCAGACGCTTAACCACCTGAGCCACTCAGGCGCCCCTAGATTGTATAGTTTTAATTTGGAGCACAGATTCTTATTAGCACTTAAATTATTCCTTAGAAATATCTTGATGACAAAAGCTTGAATTTTTTAGAGGAAGGATGTCCTTTGGAATTCTCATTCCTGATTTTACTTTTCTTACAGTCTTTAATGATTCTGTTACATTGTTTTCCTCACCTGGTGCTCATTTTTGTTTTTTGAGCCTTGATGGCCTAGTTAATGTCCATTTTTGGAAACAGGACCCCAAATCCTTATTATTGAGATAAGAACTCTTACCTATAACTAACATGGTAATATGTCTAGCCTTACTTTTTTTTTTTTTTAAGCCAGTTAACCACTTACGCCCAGGTGTGTGATAGCTTTTAATCCAGCCAACATTTGAAGGCTTTCAGTTGAAAGGTACTGTGTAAAATACCATTTTCAGGTAACAGAGACACTTAGTACATCATCTGAGCTCTCACGGATCTCATGTTAGGGAACGAAACAAATGTCTCTGCAACTAACAATGATACATCTCTCTAAAACGCAACAGGTTTGGGAAATAAATTTTAGACTGAGAAGGCTTCTTTCTCTTCTTTCCTTACATATTTATCTGAATTTTGAGAAACACGAGTTTCGTTAAAAAAAAAAAAAGAAATTGGTTATTTTCTCAGGTGGGTTGGAATATAATGTAATAACTTGAGAAACTCTTCTCATCTTTAGGGTTAGGGTTAGGGTTATTGTCTTTCCCTTTCATTCTAGTAAATGGCAGGTTCCGTTAACTAGGAGACAATTTAGAATTTTCGCTTCCAATCGTTTTCATCTTTGCTTGTGTACGTGAGGTTTGGTTTTCCCCTGTACTGACTTTATTCCTCCAAATGAAAATGCCTTCTTTCCCTCCCCCGCCCCCGCTGTCTGCTTCCGCAGTCTTCCACCCGGTGGAGTGCTCCTACTGCCGCTGCGAGAGCATGATGGGCTTCCGGTACCGGTGCCAGCAGTGCCACAACTACCAGCTCTGCCAAAACTGCTTTTGGCGCGGCCATGCCAGTGGCCCTCACAGCAACCAGCACCAGATGAAGGAGCACTCGTCCTGGGTAATTGCTTTATGTCCCAGCCCGGGTCCTCCGCTGTTACTCTGTCTCCGCGGCGGCCCCGGGCCGGCTTCCGGGTAGATGCCTTGCGAGCGAGGACGCCGGGTAATCTGGTGTTCGCGCTGATGGCCCATGGCCATGACGGCCATGACGGCCATGACGGCCATGACGGCCATGACGGCCATGACGGCCATGACGGCCATGACGGCCATGACGGCCATGACGGCCATGACGGCCATGACGGCCATGACGGCCATGACGGCCATGACGGCCATGACGGCCATGACGGCCATGACGGCCATGACGGCCATGACGGCCATGACGGCCATGACGGCCATGACGGCCATGACGGCCATGACGGCGGCAAATACCTTGGGCCTCATCCCCTGGTTTTATTGGTTTGTTTGTTTCTTTGTTTGTTTACTTATTTATTTTCATCACTTGATTTTAAAAGGAGAATTTTTAAAGTTCCAGGAGATGGGGATATTATTACAGTTGAAGTGGAAAAGTGAGAAGAGTCTTCTTCTTTTAGAATTGTGCAGCGGGGTATCCCCTCAGAGCTTGCTCTCTGGGCTTTAAGTAAGATTTAAAGTTCTTTTTCTCAAGCATATTTGTTTCATGTCTCTAGGGTTTAAATGTTGCACAGAAAGCTGCATGAAATAAAGGAGTTAAATTTTCATCTCTCTGAGGTTGGGGAAATATTGTATCTTACAGTTGCCACATTGATGTCCGTACGTTCAAAAGTAGTCCTTTAAATAACAATATTTGGGTGCAGGACGTGTGATTTTCCTGCGGTGTTTATAAATCACGTAACAAGCTTAGCATCAATCATTTTTCTTCTCTTTTCTCAGTTTATTTTCAGAGTTTTTAAAATGCCATCCGTTTATTTCCCAAAAGTCGTTTTAAAAACTTTTCCCTTTAGTTTTCGTTGGTTGGTCGGTTGGTTTGCTAAAGGGTAGAACAATATATAGGGTCATACATATAATTCAGGATTTAGGTTCTTACCCTTGGTTATCCTACTGGACTTTAAGTATTAGAAAGCTTCAATTACCAGGGGTTTTTTTCTTTCTTTTTTTTTTTTCTAGTTAGCCTTCTTAAAACTCAATCAAGAAAAAAGGCAAGTAAGTTCATATCAGGGATTGGTTTAAAAAAAAAAACCAAACCAAATTTCAACCCACATGTACACTTCACTTCCTACGTCTCTGACATGTTAGAGATAATTTTTTTTTTTAAATCAGATAGGTTTTCAGTTACACTTAACCATAAAATTTCGTTAAACTGAACATCCTATCCTAGGTTTTGTTGTGTTGTAAATTCCAGTACTTTTTTGGTTGAGGAGTGATTATTTAAAATTTTTAAACAAGCAATGGAAAAAAAAATACAATGTAGTAGTTTCTTTTCTTTTTCATTGAATAGAGATAATCTGTAGATTTTCAAGTTGTTACTTTTCCCTTTCTTAAAGTGCAAGTGTCCCACTTAATTGATTTGTTAATGTTTTTCCCATTGTTTTTTAGAGTCTAACTCTCAACACTGAGATAACTCTTTGCTCTGTTACCACTTAAAATGATTGGATTCATTGAGATGTTTCTTCTGACAATTCTCATTCTAGATGTTGAGGGGAAGTGAGGAACTTGTTCGTCATAGTTTGAACTTGCTCATTTAGCTAATTTGTAGCCCTTTTAAGAAATGGGAATTTTACATTTTTTTTAAAGATAAGTGGCTAAATACTGCTTTATGATTTACAAAGCAGCGTTTCATATACTCTTGAATTTTGGCATTGAGTTAAAACACATAAATGAAGGTACAGAAATCACAAATGAATTCTTGTATTTTTGCTTGATCCTCACAACATTCTTGTGAAGTAAGCCATATTCCCATTTGTTATTTTTATTTTAGCTTTGTTGTTGTTGTTGTTGTTTTTATTTCATTTATTGTTGTTATAGTGACTGGAGATTTCAAGAAAAATCAAGTATTATAGGCATGAAGCTGGTATCAGTTCTGAATTTTGATGAGTATATGCATTATGTGTGACTGATGCATACTGGTAAGGTTTTTTAGTAGTGTGTGTGTGTGTGTGTGTGTGTGTAACTTGTTTTCAAGATTAGAACTGTATGTGCAGTGCCCTTGTTCTTTGAGGAAGATGTGAGTGAATTTTGGGACTGATGTGGGTAAAGAAGATTCCACTAACAAAAAGATGTGTAAATCACTTTAATAGTAATTTCTTTGAAGATTGCCCACTGTGTTTATACTAGTATTTGAGTGAATATTTTTCTGTGTTCACAAGAGATAAATTTAGTGTGCATTTAACAAGTTTGTATATGAATTTGTATTGTAGATTTGATAGGTGTTATATTGGTGCTTGGAAGTTTACTTTGACTTTTCCAAAAGTTTCTGTTTAATGTTTTACCTAAGTAACTATGCAGTGTAATTCATTTATTCTTTTAGTCATCATTCATTTGACTTTAAAATATTTTAGGAAAAAAATGCCATGTGGTATCATATCTGTGATTCATTTTGTGCATTCATTATTCATTCATATTATTTGAGCTCCTACTGTGTCGTTCCAGGCACTGTTACAGGCATGTAGGGTACATCTGTGAACAAATCAGATTCCTGCCCTGTGGGGCTTAAATTTTAAGGGGTATAAAAGAGGTCATTAGGGCTCATTGACATCGCTGTTTTCCTATTTTTGCCGAACATACATCTAGACTACATTTCTCAGCCTTCCCGTATCTAAGAAGGACCATGTAAATAGCACTTATCAGTGGAATGTGATTGGAGTGATACATGTCTTCCGGGAATAAGACCGTTAGTAGCTGAGTGCCTCTTCTGTTCTCTCTGCCAGCTTAGTGGGGAGAATTTCATTAGGACCCATAGGAGGATAAAACCACAAATGAAAGGAAACTAGGTCCTTGAATGATGGGTGGAGAAGAGTATTCTGCCAACCTACTTGAATTGATGGGAGCAAGAGAGAAACTTTGTGTTAAGTTACTGAGGTTTTAGTTTTTGCTATAGTGGTTGGTACTGGAAGTAGAGTCCTGTTAAAAAAAAACCTTAAAATCTGTGTCATTGACTTAGCAGTCAAATAGCTCTGATGAGGACACTCATATTGGAGTTGGGAAGGACAGAAACTCGTGTTATGCAGTGGTGACCAATTGGGTTAATTTGTCATCCATGATAACTTAGAAGGCACATTTCGTGCCACCTGAGCTCCAGGTCAGAAGTTGGAAAGGATTGGAGTGTGAGTGTGTGTTGGCTGTTTTTTTAGGTATGATGAGAAAGAGATGAGCTTAGGAAAGAATTAACAAGTTTTCAAGCAAAAAATGAAAGGAACTAGAGAAAGTTCTGACAGTTGGAGCAGTGACAGGAAAAACAGATTGCTTATAGACCCTGGAGCGCCATAGGTAAGAGTTGAGAAAGGCTTTGAGCAATAAAGGCCTAGGGAACTTTCTCAGTTGAAGAAAGGTAGCTTAGTCCTATGGTGAAGATCAGATAAGGGCATGAGTTCTCGTTCTTGGCTGTTCCTCAGAATCACCTTGTTCTCACATATGTAGCTTCTGATTTAATGGGTCAAAGGTATATGAAACCTAGATAAGGCAGTTTTTAAAAGTTCCCCCAAGTGATTCTCTCATGCAGCCAAAGTTGGAAACTGCTGACCTTTTGTTTCATATGGCCTCCAGGTGGCCTCTGTTAGTTCAAAGCAAGAGGAATGGAGGCAAAGACATAAATCAGGCTTGAGAATTATGTCTAGGAAAGGACTTTGTGTGTGGTTACTGGCACTTGGAACTGACTGGAAACAAATAGATCAAAGGCCTACTAAGTTTTTGAGGGAATTGTATATTGGCAAAGGAACCATGAGCCTGCATGTAACAAGCCCTTGACTATTTGAGCTGTAAACCTACTTCTTAAGGATCCAGACCTTGCTCTGGGAAGAGATGGGTTATGAAGGTTATACAGCCCCTAGGGAGGGCATGCCAGAGCCCACTTTGCCAAGGAGGAGATTGGATAAGGAAGAACCTCCTGCTCGTGTTCCTTCATTGTGTAGTGGAACTGGGGAGGGTGGGTGCAGATAATTTGCCCTGTTTGTTCCTAGTTTGCATCATAAAGAGCTACACATGGTCTTGTTAAAGAAGACTTCGATGTACCCAGAGGCCCTGGACTTGTCTTTAGATGCACTGACTAAATGGGACCTCAGGTTTTCTCTTGCGAGAGATTTAAGTGTGTTTTATGTGTAGAAAGAGGAAGAAAAAGGTATTTCATGATTAGAATTACTTACCAATATCCATGTTTTCCTTCTCTTCCTGGACCTACACCTAGATGATATAGCCCATCCTCCTTGCAGCCCGATGGGGCCATATGACTAGTTCTCACCAGCGGAATTTATTTGCAAGTGATCTGTGTTACTTCTGGGTCAAGGCTGTTTTAAGCAGATGTGTCCCTCTCATCTTCTCTTTACCCTTCTCACTCCCAGTAGACACTGGCCACATGGAAGGATCTCCAAAGAAACAAGTAGAGGCAGATGTCCTTAGATGGGTATCTGGTAGATGGATCAGAGCCCCTCAGCCAATTTACACTGGACTCGCACATGAGCAGGAAATCAGAAAGCAGAATCCAGAGTATCGGGTCATAGAGGCTGTGTTGAGAAAGTGAGATTTGAGCGTGTCTTGGGTGTCTGTAGCAGACATTTGGGGAGGAGGAGGCGTTTTCAGCATGGAGTCTGAGGGCAGGAGTGTGCTTCTGAGTTCCGGGAACAGCAGAGAAGCCTGTGTGCCCAGAGTGGAGTCAATAGGAGGAGGAGGACTACAGGAGAGGAGGTCAGATCGCTCACAAGGGCCATGCTGGCCATTGTAAGGATGTTGGCCTTTGCTCTAGGGAAATGAGGAGTCTTTAGAGAGTTTTGAGTAGAAGAATGGTATGGCTTGATTTATCTTTTAAAATGATCAGGCTGGATAACATGTAAAGGGTAAAGTGGGAGGAAAAGATAGAAGCAGAGAGACCATTTCAGGAGAAATGACTGCAGTCATCAAAACCAAATGCGGTAGGATGGTGGTAGTCAGGTGGTGACAAGGGTGGAACGAGGATGTACTTTAAAAATTGCCTGATGGGTTGGATGTGGCTTGGGAGAGAACAGGAGTTAAGATTTTGTCCTAAACAACTAGAAGGATGGAATTGTCATCAGCTGAGATGGGACAGCTGTGGATAGAGCACACATAGAGGTGAGGATTGAGAGTTCACTGTGGAAATTCAGTTTGAATTTAAGGTGCTTACTAGATATCCATATGGACTTGTTGAATAGGCCCTGGCACATGAGCCTAGACATCAAGAAGGAAGTCTGAGATAGAAATCAGCTTGGGGGTCCTTGGCAAGTGGATGATACTGAAAGCCATGAGACTGGATGGTCCCCCCGAGTGAGTGAGTAGAGAGAGAGCAGAGAAGAAAAAAGAGAAGAGGAATGAGAACTGACGTCAGGGGTCATCATTAAGAGATCTGGGAGAAGAGAAGAACCTGCAAAGAGTGACGCAGGGGAAGAAGCTCTCCTGGAAGCGTGTGAAGAGTGTTTGGAGAAGGAGGGAGCGATCATCTGTGTCCAGGGCTGTGACAGACAGTCCAGTGAGAAGATTGAGAAGTGGCCCCTCATCTAACAATGTGGGGGTCGTCTTGCAAGAGCAGTGGGGACAAAACCTGTCTGAAGTGATCTATTCTAACACTGTTTTCTGATAGTTGTTCTTAGTGGGATTTTAGGAGACCCGATTAATCCCACTTTGCTTTTCCCACTCACAACTGCAGCCTCCCAGGAGTTAGGCAGATGGCAATCTGTTCAAGAAGGTGGTTTTAACTGTGAGGGAGTAATGGCCTTGCCAGTGGCCCCTGAATTGAATACAGCCCACCCCAGTGCAGGCCCTTCCAGCAGGGAGCAGAGCTGGAAGCTCAAGGCTGAGGGCGCAGAGGAGAATGTGTGCTTTATGTGGTGCCTGCAGATACCAGGAAACAAGGGAGGGGAAATGGCTGAGCTGGCATGTTCATGCCTTCCCTCGGACCAGCTAGGCTGGTCAGAAGAATGAGGGGCAGAGAGGGACCCGGGGGGTCCTCCACATGGAAGCAAGGCAGTGGGCCATGTAATCGGTATTGATTTTTACATTCTAGTTTGCAAGGATATATTCAACATCTTCTCTGAGGTTCCCGGGTCGTATTCCTGGTAACCTTGCCACCAGGAGGCCTGCGGTGTACAGTGTTTTAGTTATTGTTGCTGCAGAATAAGCGTCTACAAAACTAGGGACTGAAAACAGCTATTTTGTTAGGCCCACGGCTTTGGTGTCAGGAGTTTGGACAGGGCAGAGGGGCTGGGTTGTTCCTGCTCCATGACTTCTGGAGCCTCTGCTGGATTTCTGAAATACCAGGCAGGGTGGGTGGCTTGAATGACTGGAGGCTTCTTCACTCGTGTGTCTGGCATCTGCCTGGGGAGGGCTAGAAGGCTGGGCTCCACCAGGCGGTATCCTGGAGCCACCTGTGTGTGGCCTGTGGCCTGTGCATTCCACAGCATGGTGGCTGTGTTTTCAGAGAGAGCGTCCCTGGAGGAAGCATCTGGAAAACCAGTGTTCCAGGAGCGTTAGGGGAAAGCTGCAAGGCCTTTCCTGCCTGAGCTGTGGAAGTCATGCAGTCACGTTCTGCCAAATTGTGCTGGTTACAGCATCGAGGCCCTAGGGCCAGTCCAGCTGGGGGGAGGGAGAGGATGCTGGGGGTGGTGGTGGCCATAAAGGCCCATCCGAAGGAGCATGTGTGGTGTGGTGAGTGGTATGGTGCAGTTATGTTTGGGAATAATTCCTGGCATATAGTTAATCCTCAGTAAGTATTTGTTAAATAGATGAATGAAAGAACATACAAATGAGGATATCCAACCGTGCATCCAGTCTGCCACGCTGAGGAGAAAGCTTTATGATCTGCACAAGGCTTTCTGTTCAAATGGTTAATTCACCCAGAGAAACTATCTATCATGTTTTTCTACGAAGTTATACTTTTTAAAAGAGCACTTTGTTAAAACAACTATGCATAATATTTACTGGGATTTTTTTTCTCATATTCCAGTATTCAGATTTGGAGGATGATTCTTTCAAAGTATTTCAAATAGAGTGTTGTTGTTGTTTTTAATCACTGTTAAATGATCTTAACCCTGGCCTTCATTTTCCTTGGTCAGGGCATACATGCTTTTCTGATTTATTTTATGCATTTTCCCCTTCTTCCTTCCCTCCCTGTCCTCCTCCTCCTTTTTTTTCCTCCTCCTCCTCCTCTCTCTCTCCCTGTCTCTCATGTCTCTCACTTTCTTTCAATTAGCGTGAAATATATGTAACATAAAATTTACATTTTACCTCTTTTTAGGTGTCCAGTTCACTGGCATTAAGCACATTCATATTGTCGTGCAGTCATCGCCACCATCCATCTGGAGCTTTTCCATTTTCCCAAACAGAAGCTCTTAACCCTTTCTCAGAAAGGCTAGGAAGAAGCCATTTCCTGCCCTCCCCTCTGCCTTACCTTCAGATCTCTGCTTACCCTGATCTTCACTTTACCAAGAAAAATTTGGTCTCCACTTGGCAGGAAGGCTGTTTGTGTGTTTATACAAAATGCACTTGTAGTAACACGGCTACTATTTGTTAGTTGAGTGGCTTAGTAGAGCGAGTTATATAATACAGAATATATGGAAATTTCACCTTTCTTCCCAGCAGAGGGCAGGCTCCATCTCTGAACAAAGTTACTTACCTTGTTCTTCAGAATCTATAAATGAGGAAGTATTTGGATTTGTTTAGCAATCTCTGTTAATATTATTGCTTCTTTTTAAAAAATAAATATTAACAGGCAACACACATATGTCTAGTATACTTATTTGGGCATTAGTGATATTAAATAATTTACCTTAAGGGTTCAGAGCAAATTTTTTTGTCATAGACCTGGACCAGTTAAGATTTGTTGTTGACCTGTCCTTGTCAGAAGCAGTATTTAGTTCTCATGTGACTAGCACACCTCTCCTCACATCTCTAGAATTTTGAGAGGATATGTATGCAATGAGAAAAAAGTATGCTTCTTGGTCATGTTTCTGCCCAGGTTCAAATAGTCACGTCCTAATTTAACTACTTTGTACATATAGTGTAAAACTAGGCAGGAGGATTTAAAATTTTTTTTAATTTTTAAAATTCAAGTATAATTAACGTACAGTGTTATATTAGTTTCAGGTGTACAATATAGTGATTCAACAACTTTATACCTTACTCAGTGTTCTTCATTAAGTGTGCTCTTAATCCCCTTCACCTATTTCACCCCTCCCCCACCCACCTCCCCTCTGGTAATCATCAGTTTGTTCTCTATAGTTAAGAGTCTGTATTTGGTTTGTCTCATTTTTTCCCTTTGTTTATTTGTTTTGTTTCTTAAATTCCAAATATGAATGAAATCATATAGTATTTGTCTTTCTCTGATTGACATGTTTTACTTAGCATAATACTCTCTAGGTCCATCCACATTGTTGCAAATGGCAAGATTTCATTCTTTTTTTATGGTTGAGTAACATTCCATCATATGTATACCACACCCTCTTTATCCATTCGTCTATTGATGGACACTTGGGTTGCTTCCAAAATTTGACTATTGCAAATAATGTTACAATAAACATAGGGGTGCATATATCTTTTTGAATTAGTGTTTTTGTTTTCTGTGAGTAGATACCTGGTAGTGGAATTATTGGATCATGTAGGAATTTTATTTTTTCCATTTTCCACAGTGGCTACACCAGCTCATCTCTCACCAACAGTGCATGAGGGTTCCTTTTTAGGAGGACGTTTTTTAAAGGCATAAGGCAGTATCCACACTTGTGGCAAGTTATAGCACAAGGTAAGACAAATACATGAAGACATTCCACACAGAATCTACAAACTGGACATGTAGCCCAATGCCCCACACTCCTCAGAGAAGCTGCTGAGACTGTCCGCTGTGGTTCCCACCTCTGTTTTCATTAATCACGATCCGCTCTCACTGTCTTACTGACACCACCATTCCCATCTCCATCTGTCGGTGACTCATTGCTCCCCCACCCCCACCCCCATCCTTCTTGCAGTCCTCAGTCCTCTGCATCTCGAGTGCTTTTACAACTGCTGCTCCTTAGGCAGCAAGCTGCCCTCACTTGTCCTGCTTCTTAAGCATTTCTTTTACCCCCGTCTTAATTGAAGTTTGGCTGTCTGTTAGGAGCTCCCCTTCTCCTGCACCCTTTCAGTTGGTAGCTATTTATTCTCCCACATCTATGTGTTTTTGGGGATTGGGAGGTGAAATTATTGTGAGGGTGGCTATATAATTTATCATATACAACAGACTTACTTGAGAGTAAAGGAGGCCCTATTCTTTATGCAGGGAGGCACAGCATGCAGAAACTGGGATTTCCTGGGTAAACTGTTTATGGACACTGTTTTAGTGTTCTGTTACTGCGTAATAAATTATTACAACGTTAGCAGCTTAAAACAACAGAGATTTGTTATTTCCGTTTCTGTGTGTCAGAGGCCTAGGCAATGGCTTGACTGGATTCTATGCTCTAGGTCTTACTGGGCTGACTTCAGGGTGTCAGTCGAGATTGTAGTTATCATCTGGGTTGGGGGGGTCCTCTTGCCAGCTCACTGGTTGGCTGAATTCATTTTATTGCAGGTATGGTATCGAGGTCCCCATTTTCCTGCTAGCTTCCAGCCAGGGAGGACTCTCAGTTCCCAGAGGTCACCTGCAGTTCCCTACCATGTGGCCCCCAGAGGCAGTTTACAAAATGGACATTTGCTTTCTTCCAAGCCAGTTGGAGCAGATTTCTCTGACTTCCTCTTCT
Source organism: Mirounga angustirostris (assembly GCF_029215605.1). Lineage (NCBI taxonomy): Eukaryota > Metazoa > Chordata > Mammalia > Carnivora > Phocidae > Mirounga > Mirounga angustirostris. Next base: position 20,052,494 of record NW_026991718.1, on the reverse strand, counting down.
GCAACTCGCCAGAAAAAATGCTCCTTTTAAAGGGCTCACCTGATGATACCAAGCCCATCAGGGTAGTCTCCCTTTTGCCATATCAGAGGGGTGATAGAGTTCATCATCTTCACAGGTTCCAACTACATTCAAAGGGGAAAGGATTCTCTGAGGACAAGTGTTACTGAGAGTCAGCTTAGAATTCTGCATGTACTACTCATCCTCGTCATTTTCTTCCTTGTTTTCTACCTTGCCGCTTCTAGACCATTACAACCTGAATCTCCAGGATTAAACAACCAACAACAACAACAACAATAAGCAAGACACTTTTTTGAGGCTCGTGCCATTTTAGCTCTACCCTCCTTCTTCTTTTCTGATTGCAGTTCTCTTGTCGTTTCCCTTCATTCCAGGATGGATTGGTACCAGAATTGTGGTCACTTCTTGGGTGATTTCAGTATCTAGAGAGTCAATCCTTTCAAGACCCTGGCCACACAGTTTCTTGACTTCCTGGACTCTGACAGTCTTCTCCGCTGAGCCTCAGACATCCACTCCCCCATGTACACCCTGGACCCTCTCAGCACCTCTGACTGCTCTACTTCAGAACCACTGATTTAGATGCCCCATTCTGTGTTGTCATTCCAGCTGACTTGTTCAACTGCTCTCTCATTAAGACCATCCCCTATCTTCCTCCAGCCTCTACTCCATTGACTTGTCTGCATTCTCAGTCCTCTCTTTGTCTTTCTTTTCTCTTTATCGTTTTAGATATGGTGCTTCTTTCCTATACCATAAACTCCATTGTCCTGTGACTTTTTTTTTTTAATCCATCTCTCTGTCAACTAAATTCATGGATGAATTAATCTGTCTGCTTTCTCTTAAGTATTTCTGGAGAAAGCCATACAAAAGGGCAGACTAGTATTACCATAAACTCATGATCATGAACTTCATAGTGACTCTCAGTACTGCAATCCTGTTCTCTGAACACCTTGCTTTTCCATTTTTTGCAATGGTCAGTTAAAGTTGTATAGGAATAAAATCTCCATTTAAAAATAACCATCTACCCCCACTCTTCCCTCTCTTTCAAAAGCTGACCTCCTTTCTTACTACACAGAGAAAACAAAAGCCATTAGAAGGGAACTCCCTTAACTTTCTGCTGCTGAGTTCACTCACTCATTTATATTTATTCAACAAATTCTTATTAGGTACCTGCTACATAGCAGGTGTACAGTGAAAACTATAAAACATCATTGAAAGTAATTAAGGAAAACCTAAGTAAATAGAAATACCTACACATTTGTAGATTGAAGGACTTAATATTGTTAAGATGACAGTACTCCCTAAATTTATCTACAGATTCAATGCAATTTCCATGAGAATCTCAGCTGCTTTTTTTCATAATCCTATAAGCTGATACTAAAATTCATATGGATATGCAACGGACTCAGAATAGCCAAAACAATCTTGAAAAAGAAGAACACAGTTGGATAATTCACACTTCCTGACTTTAAAGCTTATCTCAGTAATAAAACACTAATCAAGACAGTGTAGTACTTGCATGAGGTTAAATGTATAGGTAGATTAATGGAACAGAATTGAGAGTCCAAAAATAAGCCCTTACATTTGTTGTCAACAGATTTTCAACAAGGGTGACAGGACTGTTCAGGAGGGGAAGAATAATCTTTTCAAAATATGGTGCTGGGACAATTGGATATTTACATGCAAAAGACTGAAACTGGACTCCTACCTTATACAGTATAAAAAATTAACTCAAAGTGGGTTATAGACCTAAATGTAAGAGCTAAAACTAAGAAACTCTTAGAACAAAACATAGGCATAGATTTTTGTGACCTTGGGGTATGATACCTGCACCTTCCTAGATGTGATACTAAAAGCACAAGCAACAGACAAATAATAGATAATTGAACTTCATCGAAATTAAAAAGTTGATGCTTCAGAGAACACCATCAAGACAGTAAAAAGGCAATTTACTGAAAAGGAGGAAATACTTGAAAATCATATATCTGATAAGGGACTTGTATCCAGAATTATAAAGAACTCTTATAACTCAACAAAAACCACCAAATAACCCAATTTAAACATGAGCAAAGGGAAAGTAGAGTGGTGGTTACCAGGAGCTGGGGGTGGGGGAAAGAATGAGAGTTGTGTAATCAGTACAGAGTTTCAGATTTGCAAGACGAACAAGTTTGGGAGATCTGTTTCACAACAGTGTGAATATACTTACCACCACTGGAGTTAAGTAATGGTTGAGATGGTCAATTTTCTGTCATGGGGTTTTACAGTGAAAAAAAAAGTAAGTTGACTTTAGGGGGAAAATGGGTAAAGGATCTGAATAGACATTTCTCCAAAGAAGATATACAAACGGCCAATAAGCATGTTGAAAAGATGCTCAACGCCATTAGTCATTAGGGAAATGTCTAATCAAAGCCACCATGAGATGCCACTTCATACCCACTCCTCTCCTTATTTCTTAAAATAAGAAAAGATTGACAATAACTAGTGGTAACGAGAATGTGAAGAAACAGGAACCCCGGTACACTGCTGGTAGGAATGTAAAATTTTTCCACTGTGGAAAAACAGTCTAGTAGTTCCTCAAAATGTTAAACAGAGTTACAATGTGGTCCGGCACTCCCAGGTGAGAATGGAGAATTCTCCTTTGGGAATTGAAAATACACGTGCACACAAAAACTTGTATATGAGTGTTCATAGCAACATTATTCGAAATAGCTAAAAAGTGGAAATAACCCAAGTATTGGTCAACTGACGAATAGATAAGCACAATGTATGTCAATATAGTGGAATATTACTAGACAAGAAAAGGAAATGAAGTACTGATATATGCTAAAACATGGATGAACCTTGAAACTATGCCAAGTAAAAGAAGCCAGACACAAAATGTCACCTCTTGTATGACTCCATTTATATGAAATGTCCAGAATAGGCAAATGCAAAGAGACAGAGAGCAGATTTGTGGTTGCCAAGGCCTGAGGAGAGGGGAGGAATGGGGTGTGACTGCCAATGAGTATTGGATTTCTTTTCGGGGTGAAAAAAATGTTCTGAAATGAGATAATAGTTATGGTCGTACAACTCTTTCAGTATACTAAAAACCACTGAATTGTAATGTTAAAAGGGTGAATTTAATGGTCTGTAAATTATATCTCAATAAAGCTGTTTCGTTTTTTTTTTTTTTAACTTGGTCAAGAAAAGCCTTTTTGAAGAAGCGACATTTAAACTGAGATTGGAATGACTAACTTGAGGTTGGTGGTTATAAATTCAAAGTCCGACCAGTCAGCATAGTTGGGTATTTACTTCCCCAGTGTGTAGAGGGTAGAGGAGCAGAGCGGATGAAGTTGGGGTTTAGACAGAGAGTATGACAAAGGAAGAGAGCTGGCAGAGTGGTGGGGTTGGAGAGTATGCAAAGAAATGAATACAATAATGGGCCATGGAGTGTAGGTTGATTAAAGGAGAAATGAGGCCTTGAGGGATATAGGGGACTGGGGGAAGGTGGTAGGCTCAGTGGAGAATAGGACCTGCTGGCATTGAAGTATTGCTGGAGGTAGGTCCTTAAAGGAGTGAGCTAGACGAACAGAAGTTTGTATGAGAGTGGGGTGCTTGCAATCGAGATTTTTGGTGATGTACAGTCATTGGCAGTAAAATGTTCCAGGATATGACTGTGAGGCTGGTGGCGGATATCGAGGAGGGGAAAGGTGGTTGAAGGTGAGTTCAAGGAAGACCAGTGTATAAGTAAGTTTCCTAGAACTGCCAGAACAAATTATTGCAGACTTGGTGACTTAAAGCAGAAGTTTTGGACACCACAGATTTGAAGTCAAGATGTCAGCAGGACCACACTCCCTGTGGAGACTCTAGGGAAGAATCCGTTTGTATTAGAGGTCTCCAGAGAAACAGAACCTCTGTACGTATTACGTGTATTGATACATATATATTTATATATAAGGAGATTTATTATAAGGAATTGGTTCACGCAGTTCTGGAGGCTGACAGGTCTCGAGGTGTGCAGGATGAGTCAGTAAGCTGGAGCCCCAGGAGAGCCGATGGTGGAGTGCCAGTTTTGGTCTGACAGCTTGGGAACCTGGAGAACCAAGGGTGACATTCTGGTCTGGGCCTCCAGACCCAGGAAGAGCAGATGTTTCCATTCACGTCTGAAGGCAGGAACAAGCCAGCATCCTAGTTCATAGGCAGTCAGGCCAGAGGAATTCTTTCTTATCTGGGCGAGGGTCAGCCTTTGTGTTCTGCTCAGGTCTTCAACTAATTGGATGAAGCCCACTCGCATTAGGGAGGGGAGTGTGCTTTACTTGGTCTACCAATTTATATGTTAATCTCCTCTAACTAAAAACACCCTCACAGGAACACTGAAAATAATGTCTGACCAAATATCTGGGCATCCAGTAGCCCAGCAAGTTGATGTGAAATTAACCGTCACACCATTCTTTGCCTCCTCTCGCTTCTGGTGGCTCTTGGCATTTCTTGACTTGTGGCTGCATCCCTACAGGTACCACCTCCGTGGTCACACCGCCTCTTCCTCTTCTTTCTCTTCTCCTTTGTGTGTCTATTTTATGAGGAGACAGGTAATTGCATCTGGGCCCACCCAGATAATTCAAGATAAACTCTTTGTCTCAAGGTCCTTAACTTAATCGTGTTTTGCCATAGAAGGTAATATTCACCCTTTTTGCCATATAGGCAATATTCTTGCGTTCCAGAGATTAGGATGTGGATATATCTTTGCGGGCCACCATTCAACCCACTATAACTAGTATATGGGAAAGGTCAGCTATGTGGATGTTGGAATCAACAGGAATTATGGCCGGTGTAATGTTGGACTCCACTACGGACAGATACGTAGCATTTTGGTCTGATGATGTGAAATTCAGAACTGGGGTTTTAAGGAAAAGGCAGAATGATGTGAGAGTGGCAGTGAGATTCTAGGAGAAGATCAGTTTGAGGGTATGAGAGAGAAAGCAGCTGCCTCTTGAATGGCTGCAGGGGCAGCTGAGCCGTCGGGGAAAGCCAGGTTTCCTCCAGGGCAAGAAGGTGAGGTAACACTCAGAGAAGAGGATTCTCTGCCAGAGAAGGGGGATGGGGGTGCGGACTATGAAGACAAGTAGAATGAGAATTGAGGATCAGTGGGAGATGGGGCCGTGGGAGGGCATTACAAGGCCTGATGGGAGTGAGCATCCAAGTGGGAGTCTTGGATTTCTGATGAAACAAGCATGGTGTGATAACCTGATGACAGAGGTTGTGCTGGAACGCGTCCCAGGTAGTGTCCAGTGCAGACCATGGTGCTGCTGCTAGCAGCGTGAGTTGGGACAGGTCTTCCCAGGCACGCGCAGAGCCCTGTGCCCGTCCTGCCTCCTGTCCCTGTGGTATGAAGGCCTGGGAGGGAAAGGGCCCTGAAGTTCTCCTGACCGACAGACTAACCGCTTCACTGGCCAAGGTGCTCCCTCTGAAACTGTGGACTTTGTGGTGCCATCTGAGAGAGAGAAGGAACAGGCTGGAGATACCTGATAGCAGTTATCAGCATTTTCAGTAGGTTGATTGGGAGTTTTAAATATTGCTTTTTTCAGCATCTGAACATTGCCCCCACTCTACTATGGTATTTGGATGTACTATTTATTCTTAAATCCATTTACAGCTGCAAAAGTGCTGAGTTTGAAAGCAGAACATTTGAAATGGACCCAGCTGTTTAAAAAGATGGATGCTTATCAAAGAAAGTATTGGTGTATAGTTTATGAACAATAAGTCATTTTTTCCATCCAGCTTGATTATTCTTAGAGCAAAGAGATGACAGGGAGGTTTTCCATTGCAGAGAAATGTATGACTTAACCCAAACAATGCTTCAGATGAGCAGTTTCCTCCCACAGTCCTGACTCCCCCGCAGCACTTTCTCCCACTTTAGATCTTTTCTGATTCTTACAGGTGGCCGCCAGAGCTGAGCTGGAGAACGTGTACCCTACTTCCATGTGTGGAGAGGGTTATAGGGATCCATATGACCCTGCGATGTGAATTGCTTGTTTCTATATTAACTCACATACATCAGGAATTGCCTGTATAAACTGGTGCTTTCTGAGGTCTAGTGGTGCAGATTTAGGGTAGAACTGTTTCTCTAAAGAAGTTTAATACATGTGGATTGTATATTCATTACGTTTTCTCTCCATTTAGTGACTACAACATGTGCAGTGATGGAATGTTCATGTGTTAGTGATGAAACCTTTTATTACCTCTGATAAGCTGATACTATGTTCCCTGGCATCTCTCCTGAGCTGTGTTTTCTTCTCTTTTGGTGCCCTCCCACTGAATGTTTTCACACAATTCCAGGTTTTTAAATGATCCCCTGGACATAGATGGATTTCTGCAATTCTTACTTCCAGCCCAGGGTTCTTATCCTGGTTAAGACTCCTCTATTCAGTGGTCCAGTGGGCATTTCCATCAGAAGTCTCACTGGCCTTTCTGTCAATACATAACTCTAATGATTTTTCAGTCAGTTTTCTTGGACGTCTAAGTAGATACCTGTATCACCTATAGGAAACAGTAACTTAGTAATTTCCCGATAGTTACAACTTTTTTTTTTTTTTTTAACCTCTTTGTGTTGGTAGGAACTTCTAGAGTAGCATTTCCTAAATTTACCTGAAAAGAATCAACTGGGCAGTTTATTACTATACAAAATACCAAGTCTCTACCCCTGGGAATTTTATCTTTGTGGGTCTGGGTTGAGGCAGAGGAATCTGCTTTGTTTTGCTTTATTTTTAAAACAAATACCCCAGGAATTTTTTTTTTTTTTTTTAATCTTCAGGCAAGTTTGGGAAACTCTGTTTCAGAGCAGTGCTAAGTAATAGTGGTGGTAGTCTTTGTTCCCTGACTTTGTTGTGTTTGTATCATGGGTGGTGTTCATTGACTCCTGGCTCTCCTCCTGCCTTGACCTGTGGCCGTATTTGTGACAACCTTTGCAGATATTGGTTACCCAGGTGTAGTCACACAGTTGGTGATCTAAGCCAGACAAAGAGCTCGCTGCCCTGGTAATCCTCCCCAAAACATTTCTAGTGCCTGTTCCATTCCAGGCGCTGGAAAGTGGGGCTATGCACAGACGCACACAGCAGGTCTTCTTGGTTTTCCCACCCGCAGCCTCTCTTTCTTGGGACTCTGTCTGTCAGTCTCTGTCTACAGGACTCCGTGCTCTGCTCCTTTTTGTTCTAGCTGACTAGACCCTTTGTTTGCCACAAACTGAAGTATTGGTCACACCTCCTTGTCCTGTCCTGCCACACAAGCTGCCCTTGCTTTTGAGCCAGAGCTCTGTCTGCTCAATGTAGACTTGTAAACCAGATGATTTATTATACACCGAAGTTCTCTTTATGGAGTAATGTTTTGAAAGCCTTTACAGTTATGTCTTTGGTCTGGGACTTTTATTTATATCCTTGACTCACAGACAGCCCTCCACATAACCAAACTATTTGTAGGTGCATGTTCCCACCGTGTTTTCTTATCTTTCTGTCTTTGAGTCTGTTGTTCAGGCTGCCTTGTCCTCCTCTACTCCCCATCCTCCCAGCTTTGCCTTGCCACCTAATGTAGAGCCTCTACAATTCTGCTTAGCTGTTGCCTCTCTCCCTGGTCCCTCAGGCTGATGTAGATGTCTGCCCATGCTCTGCGGTGGCACACTGAACGCCCCTTTCAGCTTACCCTGCCATTGTGAGTCTGCTCATTTGTCTTTATATTCCATTACATCCTCAGTCCTCAGTATGTTATTAGCCTTTATACCTCAGTGTTTATTAAAGAACTTTCTAAAAGTTGACATTTCCCACTTGTTCCAGTTTTTAAACCATTTCTGATCACAGACATGTTCATTTTATGCCCACCTGACACTTAAGAGATTGATAAAATCAAGTTCTGGAAGGAATGTGGAGAAGAGTATTCTAGAAGATTCTTGGCAGGAGTGTGAATGGATGCATTTGAAAAATAAAATTTTAAATGAATATAACCTTTGACCCAACAATTCCCCATCTAGGAATTCTTTCATAAAAACATTATGTACTAAGTGTATTAGGATTTCTGTATGAGGCTATCATATCAGCATTATTTGTCATAGCCTACCCCCCGTAAAAAAGGAAATGGCTAAAATATCCAATAGTAGCAAAATGGTTTTAATTTGTTATGGTATGTACATAACTTTACCTATGGAATTCTGTATATGTATCAGTCAAAATAAGTGAAATCGATTTTTGTGTACAGATACGTAAAGAAGTCTGTAATACATCCCATTCTCCTTTCTCCTCAGTGAGAACCTCTATTTTGATTTTGGTGTTTAGTATTTCCACTCATATTTTTTGTATTTTTTGTTATACACGTGAATGTAACTATTGAAATATATAGCATCGTTTCTTATATTTTTAAACGTTATCAAAATAGCATCATAGTACATATATATTTTTTTCTGCAGCTTTCTTTTTACCTGCATTGTTTTTTAAATGATCTGTGTTGATGTGGTTATTTTCAATGCCATTTAGAATTCAGTTCTGTTAATATACGACATTTGATTTATTCTCCTATTGATTGACATTCAACTTGTTTCTGATTTTCTACATTTCCAAACAAATTTTTAATGGATTTTCTGTACAGGTCATCTTGTGCAGTGTGAAGCTTTTCTAGGGTATGTTTTTAGGAGTGGAATCCCTGGTTCAAGATCATTGTGCATCTTCAGTTTTACTAGATATTTCAAATTACTTTCCGAGGTGGCTTTACCTCTGTATACTTCCACCAGCAGTGTATGAGCTTTGCTATTTATCTATATCTTAGTTTATAAGGAATATATTACTTTTAATTCTCTCATGGAGCAGCAAAACTCTTAACATATTGTTTGAAGAAGATGGGACTATGAACTGCCAGTTAAAGCTACAGAGAAAGAAAATTCTATCCATGGGATCAGACTGTTGTCTTACAGGGCAATCCACTACTCAGTGCAGCATTTTTCACTGTTGTGTATACTGTGAAGGGTGCCAACTCCCAAACAAAATTGAAGGCTTCATTCTCTTAGGCCAGCTCAATAGGACAACTGAGTTAGGAGCAAAGTTTGGCCTTGAACTGTGTTTTTGTCTATATGCATTCACAACTTTTTCAGTTTTTTCTTTTAATTCAAATTCAACATATAGTACATTCTTAGTTTCAGATGTAGTGTTCAGTAATTCATCAATTGCATATAATACCCAGTGCTCATCACATCATGCACCCTCCTTAATGTCTATCACCCAGTTACCCCATCCCTCCACCCACCTCCCCTCCAGCAACCCTCAGTTTGTTTCCTAGAGTTAAGAGTCTCTCATGGTTTTTCTCCGTCTCTGATGACTTCCCATTCAGTTCTCCCTCCCTTCCCTTATGATCATCTGCGCTGTTTCTTATGTTCCACATATGAGTGAATCCATAGGATAATTGTCTTTCTCTGATTGACTTATTTCGCTCAGCATAATACCATCCAGTTCCATCCACATCGATGTAAATGGTAAGATTTCATCCTTTCTGATGGTTGAGTAATATTCCATTGTATATATACACATTTTTATCCATTCATCTGTCGATGGGCATCTCGGCTCTTCCCAGTTTGGCTGTTGTGGAGACAACTTTTTCAGTTTTAATTTACTTGCATTAATGTAGCAATTGTTTGTGCTTCAGGAGTGCCAGTGTCACCCCCAGGGTTGGTATGTGGGGAACCATAAATACTCCGTTGGCGATCATGGCATACCTAGGAATGTCAGTCTGTCGATGTTGAATTCCTGCAAATCTGTTTTCTTTTTCACCTGAAAGAGGAGCTGAAGCTATTTGCTGCTCAGTCCAAGATACTGCTGTTCTTTATGCAGCTCTTACCTCATCTATTGTTGGACCAATTGGAATAACAATGGTTCCTTTTTTGTGGGTTAAGAGGTTGTTGTAACTTATAAGCATATTTCAGAAGCCATATGTGAACTAATTACATTTTATCCTACCTAACCACATTTTCATAACTGTTAGCTAATACTCTTAAATCTTGGAAGAGTAACAAAAATTACATGGATTACATTTCTCTCGTACATTAATCAATCAAAATTATAGTTTTACAAATTAAGTTAAAGCTCCAAACTGGAGCTTGGCAATTTGAATTTTTTACTCTATAAAGCAGTTATTCTGAAGGCCAAAAGTAATGTATCACAAGAGATACTACAAAATTTTCAAAATAAATTTTTATTAACTTTAATTTAAAAAAAGAAGTGGGAATTCCATTTCAAGGTGGTGGACTAAGGACCTGCTATAGCTTTTCCTTCTTGTCCCAAATATTTAGAAATGATACATTAGAATTTTATTTTTTTTATTTTTTTAAGATTTTATTTATTTATTTATTTATTTGACACAGAGAGAGAGACAGCTAGAGAGGGAATACAAGCAGGGAGAGCGGGAGAGGGAGAAGCAGGCTCCCCGCTGAGCAGAGCGCCTGATGCGGGGCTCGATCCCAGGACCCTGAGATCATGACCTGAGCCGAAGGCAGATGCTTAACGACTGAGCCACCCAGGTGCCCCGATACATTAGAATTTTAAAAATAATCTGCAAGTATACTAGAGGGGGGAAGAAAGGAAAACCGATGGTAGGCCTTAGATCATGAAGAATCCCCATGAAAAGCACATGGGGTCTGTTTGCAAAAGAAAACCTTGGTCCAAAACAAGGTTAAGAAAGTATTGCGGCTCAGGATAAGAATAGCACCTAGAACAGTGTCTACTTCCATTTGGAAGTAGTTGTTATAGGGAGCTGTGAAGGGCTCCGAGCAAGTGAGTGACTTCGGTACCGTTGCATGGTGATGGAGGTGTCTCGGCAGGTGAAGTGTCTGTAGGAACTGGGTTTGGAGAGACAGGGCTGAGTTCCAGGTGCTTAATGAATTCTAGGAGAACAAGAATCTCCCATGCTCAGAAGACTAGGTACTAATCTTTTCCATGAGGTGGTACCTCCTGTCCCTCCTTCACTCTCACTGAAACACTCCTCCCCTCTGCAGTGCACATGGACAGACTGTGTGAACAGTCTTGATGACAAAGATGAGCACTTTTCTTCCTTCCTTCCTTCCTTCCTTCCTTCCTTCCTTCCTTCCTTCCTTCCTTCCTTCCTTTCAAGTAGGCTCCACACCCAGTGTGGGGCTTGAACTCACAAACCTGAGATCAAGAGTTGCATGCTCTACTGACTGAGCCAGCTAGACGCCCCAAAGATGAGCACTTCGCTAAACATCACCAAAAACAAGAGGAACACAAACATGCAGAGGAGATAACAGAATAATTTATTTCAGACATAGAATTAATAGAATAAATAGAACTAGATTTTACAGTATGCATAGTTGAAACCTTGGAGAGAGATTTCAATTATTTTATCTACCAAAAATAATTAAGTATTGATCCGGGAAATTAAAATTTTGATTATCAAAGTGAGATTCATTAGGTGGGCTAAATGACAGGTGTTTCCAGCTGAAGAGCAAATTTGTGAGCTGGAAACTAGAGCAGAGAAGCGTCCCTAAGCCCATCATGAAAGGATAAAGTAATAGAAAAGAAAACTAAGACATGGAGGATAAATGGAGGATTGCCATCTAATAAGAGTTCCAGAAAGAACCTGAAGAGAATGCGGAGAGATGATAGTTAAAGAAATAAAAGATCCAGTTTTGAGATGGTTGACCAGACACATACTACCTCTTTCTCCTTCTGCACCAGACCCATAGAAATGATAAAACTTTAAGTTAGATGAATACATTCCCTTTCAAGATGGAAAAGAAAAGGAATGTTCCAGACCAGAAGCCATAAGACATCTTTAAGCAAAGGAGGTATATATTAAATGAGAAGTTGCAGAAAGGAGCTGCTCACACTGCCTGTGTGAGGTCATCATTACTGCCGCGACCCAGGATCTGCTCTGCCTTCTTCGTCAGAACAGATTCAACATGAGGTGCCCTGGCCAGAAGGCCACTGCTGGCTAAGATGACGACTGAACTGTCCTGTGGGAGATGTATGCATGGCCAAGAACCATGAAAACCCAGAGGACACCTAGCACAGTGAAATATAAATAGGAGAACTACACTTTAGCAAGTAGAGCAATGAGAAAGACACTTTAAAAATCGGTCAATTTAATTTCCTTAGAGGACCAGGGATAGACTTTCATGCCTTTTTGTTTTTTTGTTTTTTATTTTTTTAAGATTTTATTTATTTGACAGAGAGAGACACAGCGAGAGAGGGAACACAAGCAGGGGGAGTGGGAGAGGGAGAAGCAGGCTCCCCGCGGAGCAGGGAGCCCGATGTGGGGCTCGATCCCAGGACCCTGGGATCATGACCTGAGCTGAAGGCAGAAGCTTAACGACTGAGCCACCCAGGCGCCCAACTTTCATGCTTAATACAAGAAGCAGAAATTATGAAATGGCCAACAATAATGAAAATGAATGTGGTTGTTGAACAAGCTTACTGGATAGGCTATAGCAAACTGGATATAGCTAAAGAACAAATTAGTGAACTAAAACAAGGTGAGAAATTCTCTTCAAAGCTCAGCATCAGGGGCGCCTGGGTGGCTCAGTTGGTTAAGCGACTGCCTTCGGCTCAGGTCATGATCCTGGAGTCCCAGGGTCGAGTCCCGCATCGGGCTCCCTGCTCGGCAGGGAGACTGCTTCTCCCTCTGACCCTCCCCTCCTCTCATGCTCTCTCTCTCTCTCATTCTCTCTCTCAAATAAATAAATAAATCTTAAAAAAAAAAAAAAGCTCAGCATCAAGAGTCATAAGAGTTTGAAACAAAGGTTGAGGCATTTGGGACCATGGGGAAGTTACAATATTTATTCAATAGGAGTTGCAAGTGAGGAAAATGAGTTGAGAAGTGTGAGCCCTTAGGTAGAAAGAGCCTACTAACTGTCAAGAAGATTAATTTTAAAAAGAAACAATACAAAAACAGCACCTATATATATCGCGGTGACAATGATGAAGAGAAATTCCTAGGAGACACCAGATGGAAAAGACTGAGAGTCCAAATGATATAAACTTAATTGCCAGTGTTAAGAAAACAGTAACACAATGTCTTCAAGATGCTGAGAGAAAATAAATTGGAACCGAAAATTCTCTCCCCCACCAAACTGTCTTTCAACAGTGAGGGCACTATAATAACATTTTCAGACTTGAAGAACTTTGACAGCCTTTTGCTGAAAGAACTAATTCAAAGATACACTGCAGTAGGAAAAAAAAAAATGAACCAAGAAGGTAAGAATAGGATACAAGAGAAAAGAGGAAGCAGAGAAAGCAGGAAAACAATGTTATACCTAAATAAATATTGGTTGTAAAATAGAAGATGACTTTTATTAAGTTGTAACTTGAATCAGCCAAGAGAGCAACATGGAATTATCAGACTGGATACTGGATTTAGGCCAGTGGTTGGGGTTTAGTCCCCCCATAGCATAGGAAATCTAACTTGGATCCATTAAGAATGAATAGAACTGATATTTTTGTAAAGGCTGGGACTTTAGAATGGCAGCCTCCTTGAAAAAGAGGAACTAGAAATACTCCACTGGCCGGGAGAGGGTACAAATGGGACTCCCATACAAAAAGCAATCCCTGCTTTATATATGGACTACATCTTCTTTATCCATTCATCTGCTGAAGGGCATCTCGGTTCTTTCCATAGTTTGGCTATTGCGGACATTGCTGCTATGAACATTGGGGTGCATATGGCCCTTCTTTTCACTACATCTGTGTCTTTGGGGTAAATACCCAGGAGTGCAATTGCTGGGTCATAGCATAGCTCTATATTTAATTTTCTGAGGCACCTCCACACTGTTTTCCAAAGTGGCTGTACCAACTTGCATTCCCACCAACAGTGTAAGAGGGTTCCCCTTTCTCTACAACCTCTCCAACATTTGTTGTTTCTTGCTGTGTCAATTTTTGCCATTCTAACTGGTTTAAGGTGGTATCTCAGTGTGGTTTTGATTTGAATTTCCCTGATGGCTGATGATGATGAACATTTTTTCATGTGTCTGTTAGCCATTTGTATGTCTTCTTCAGAGAAGTGTCTGTTCATGTCTTCTGCCCATTTTTTGACTTGATTATTTATTTTTGGGGTGTTGAGTTTGAGAAGTTCTTTATAGATCTTGGATACCAGCCCTTTATCTGTAGTGTCATTTGCAAATATCTTCTCCCATTCTTTGGGTTGCCTCTTTGTTTTGTTGACTGTTTCCTTTGCTGTGCAGAAGCTTTTTATCTTGATGAAGTCCCAAAAGTTCATATTTGCTTTTGTTTCATTAGCTTTTGGAGATGTATCTTGAAAGAAGTTGCTGTGGCCGATGTCAAAGAGGTTATTGCCTATGTTCTCCTCTAGGATTTTGATGGATTCCTGTCTCACATTGAGGTCTTTCATCCACTTTGAGTTTATCTTTGTGTATAGTGTTACAGAATGGTTGAGTTTCATTCTTCTGCATGTAGCTGCATATATACAATGGAATATTACTCAGCCATTGGAAAGGATGAATACCCAACTTTTACATCAACATGGATGGGACTGGAGGAGATTATGCTAAGTCAAATAAGTCAAGCAGAGAAAGTTAATTATCATATGGTTTCACTTATTTGTGGGACATAAGGAATAGCATGGAGGACATTAGAAGGAAGGGAGAAATGAAGGGAGGGAAATTGGAGGGAGAGATGAACCATGAGAGAGTATGGACTCTGAGAAACAAACTGAGGGTTTTAGGGGGGGGGTAGGGGGATGGGTTAGCTGGGTGATGGGTATTAAGGAGGGCACATACTGCATGGGGAGCACTGGGTGTTATACGAAAACAATGAATCATGGATCACCACATCAAAAACTAATGATGTATTGTATGGTGATTAACATAACATAATAAAATAAAATTTAAAAAAAAAGCAATCCCTGCTAAAAGTGAACTCATTATCAAAAATTGCAAGCTCAGTTATGAAATGATCAGCAAGGGAATCAACAAATAGCAGCTTTAGGGCACCTGGGTGGCTCAGTCGGTTAAGTGACTGCCTTCGGCTCGGGTCATGATCCCGGGGTCGGGCTCCCTGCTCTGTGGGAAGCCTGCTTCTCCCTTTCCCTCTGCCTGCCGCTCTGCCTACTTGTGCTCTCTCTCTGTCAAATAAATAAATTAAAAAAAAAAATCTTAAAAAAACCCCAAAAAACAAATAGCAACTTTAGTGTGCCAATAACTTTAGAAAATTCTACATTTAATAAGTTAAAGGGGCTACTGGGTGGTTCAGTTGGTAACGTGTTGGACTCTTGATTTCGGCTCAGGTCATGATCTCATGGTTATGAGAGAGAGCCCTGAGTTGGGCTCTATGCTCAGTGCGGAGTCTGCTTGTCCCTCTCCCTCTGCACTCCCCCCACCCCCACGTTCACACACTCTCTCTCTCTCAAATAAATAAATTTTTAAAAAGTTAAAGTACATTTAGAGATAGTGACATTTTAGAAAGGAACAAGTCAATATGAAAAAGGACCAAATTGGACTTCTAGAAATAAAAAAACATTAAGGTTAAAGAGGGGTAAAGTAGCAAATTAGAGACAGCTATAGCAAAAATTAGGGAAAGGAAAACATCTGAAGAAATTAACCAGGATATAGAATATTGAACACAGATATAGGGAAATGGAAAATGTGAAAGGCAATTAAAGGATAGAACCAAAAGATCAACCTAGAATTCTGTACTTAGCTAATCTATTCAAGAGCAAAGAAGAAAAAAGATCTGTTTTTGGAAAAAGTCTTAGTGGTTTTACCATCCATAGACCATTGCTGAAGGAATAATAAAATACATACTTTGGGGAAAAAAATGAATTGAAGCAACAAGGAAGAAATGGGATACCAAGAAGAAATGGTGCACAGTGGAATTGGTAAACATGGGTGAATGTAAATAAGCATCATGTATAAAATAATAATAATTGACTAATTTCAGTGGGTTTAAAATAACATGCAGCTAGAGAACTAGTTAACTATGACATGAATGTAGTTGAGGCATGAGTAGAGGTAAAGGATTTTAACTTAGAGAATGAGAATACAGATGCTAAATAAGATTGCAGTAAGTATTCATCTTAAAATAGTTAGTGGAGGTTTCTGGCTTGT
The DNA here is from genome assembly GCF_029215605.1 of Mirounga angustirostris. NCBI lineage: Eukaryota > Metazoa > Chordata > Mammalia > Carnivora > Phocidae > Mirounga > Mirounga angustirostris. The sequence continues at coordinate 20,036,401 of NW_026991718.1, read as the reverse complement.
CTGAGGATTTAGTAGGCTTATGTTTCTGCTTGGATCCCCTCAGTGGTGGCTTGGAGCTCAGGATGATGGACTCAGAGAGAGTAATTTGAAGTGAACATGACAGGAATGGCCTCTGAGGCACCAATCCTGAGCTTTTTCCATTAGGTTGTTGTGCTGCCGAGTGTCAGGGCCTGTCAGCATGTGCCCTGAGCTGAATCCTGTGCTGTGCAGCAGTTAGCTTGAGGCTGATTGAAAATGCCATCATCTGAGCTCAACAAAACATTTTTTCAGAGTATCTTAGTGCCTGGTCCACGGCTGTCTGAGCAAAGCGAGTTTTAGCCCTGGCAGAGGAGCACATAGTGCAGCCGTAAAGGCACAAGGCACGTCTCGCTCCCTGCCTTGGAGTCTGCCCCTCATTTGGAAACTCTGTGTCCCTATCTCTGACTCAGCCAGGTTTCCCCTCCATGACCTCCACTGTGGTACTTGGTGTCCCCAGTCTGTCGCTGACTCCGTGCAAGAACGTCTCACCATCCTGCGCTGTCTCTCTTAATCCCTATGTGTTCTTTCTCTGAGTAATTTCACCTGTGGAGGGGCTTGTACTGTGAAGAGTAAGACACACGTAGTTGATACGAGCTTTAGTTGCTGCACCTATTCAAATTGAGACTCTAATAGTCTAGTTCATTAGACTATTGGGAGGGCTAAATGAGCCTTTGTGTGCAAAGCCCCTGTCAGGTATGTGACACCACATTCTTAATAACCGTTGCTTCCAGTTCAGGAAAAAAAACAACAGAAAGCAACCACTAGAAGAGTAGACTCAAAGAGTATGATTGCCAAAAAAGGGAAACAAAATGAGAAAAATAAAACCTAAAAAAGTATGAAAAGATAAAGATATAGGGAAAGTAATGAAATAAATAATAAAACAATGATACAGTAAGCTATAGAAATAAATAAAAGTATATTAGTAGTCAGTAAATTAAATTTTTTAGATAAAAAGCAGCAGTTGTCAAATGGGTATTTTAAAAAATTGGACTTACGCTGTTTATAAGAGACAGAGGGAAAAAAAAGATAGAAAAAGGTTGAACATTAAGGATAAAAAAGGACATACCAGGCAAAGTACCAACCAAAAGAAATTTAGTAAAACTATATTAATCTCAGAAAATAGGTATCAGGGCAAAAATCTTTACCAGAGAGGCTAAAATGATACATTTTACACTATGTATATTTGGTCACAATAAAAATTTTTTTAACAGAGATAGTTTGCCAGAGATAAAAAGATGCAGTTAACAATTCCACAGAAATACGCATTTACTAATGTAGCTATAAAATACATAAATAATATTAATAGGGGCACAATAAGTTGAAAAATACATTATTAAAATGATAACTTTAACACACTTCTCTCAACAATTGTTAGAATCATTAGACAAAAAAATAACCAGACTATATAAAATTTGAATGTACCCAATAATTAATGATTACACATTCTTTTCAAACACACACAAGAAATTGACCACATTAAGGAAGCCTTAATGGAGAATTAGTATCATATAGACTATACTCTGTGACTATAGTGCATCTGGCTTAGGAATTAATTAACAGAAAGATGACAAGAAAAAAACCAGTAGATTGGTTATTGAAAGCTTAGTTGATAATGAACAAATTGCTGAAACAACCTCACTTACCAAAACTGGTTCAAGGTGGAATAAAAAACCCAAATAGTTATAATAATTAGAGAATTTGAATTAGTAGCATAAAAGCTTTACAAAGTAATCAGGCCTGAATGACTTGATATGAATTTCAACAAGCATTCAAAGAAAAGATGAATTCCAGTATTATGTAAAACTTCCCAGATTCCAGAAAAAATAATGAGCAATCCAATTTCGTTTTTGAGGCTAGCATAACCTTCGTACCAAAACCTTATGAGGACAGCAAGAAAGGAAAATTACAAGCTGTTTTCATGAACAGAAATGAAAACCTAAAGAAAATACTGTGAAACTGAATCTAGCAGTATACACAAAAGATAATACATCAGGACCACACTCGTTTTATTCCAGCAATTAAAAATAAATTATTATAACTTAACCAAATTCATAGATTGATGGATTAAGTTCATATAGTCACCTCAAAAGACTTACATAAAACATTTACTAAAACCCAATATCTGTTGATAAGTACACACACACACCACACACCAAAAAAAAAAAAAAAAAAAAAACCTTCAAAACAAAAAACCTTAGCAACCTAATATAAAATATTTATAAAAGCTGATAGTATCCATTATATTTACTGGTGAAATGTTGAAATTATTTAAGATTATAAACTAAACAAAGAAGCTTGATGTCACCACTTCCATTTAACATTTTATTGGTAGTCCTAAGCAGCATAATATGGAAAAGAAAAGGTGCTTGAATTGAAAGGAAATAAAATTGTCATTATGTGAAGATGACTGTCAGTGTAGGAAGTCTGAAAGAATCTATAGATAAATCAGTAGAGTTAAAAACTTCTCTGCATCAAAGGACACAAACAGAACATAGTGAAAAGGCAGATGATGGAATGGGAGAAAATATTTGCATATTCTGTATCTGATTAAGGGTTCATATCCAGAATATAGAAAGAACTGTAACTCAACAACAAAAAACAAGTAACTCAATTGAAAAATGGGTTAAGGACTTGAATGGACATTTCTCCAAAGATAATATAAAAATTGCTAACAAGCATATGAAAAGATAAGTGACATCGCTAATCATTAGGGAAATGCAAATAAAAGTTCAGTGAGATATTCCTTACACCTATTAGGATAGTTACTATTGAAAAAAGGAAAAAGTGTTGGCGAGTATGTAGAGAAATTGGAACCCATCTTTGGTAGACTGTAAAATGGTGCAGCTACTATGGGAGATAATACGGAGATTTCTTAAAAAATTAAAGATAGAATTACCAACAATTCTACTTTTGGGCATATACCAAAAGAATTGAAAATATTGTCTTGAGATATTTATACACCCATGTTCATAATATTATTTACAGTAGCTGAAACTTGGAAGCAGCTCAAGTGTCCATTGATGGATGAATGGATAAACGAAATGTGGTATACATATACAATGGAATATTATTCAACCTTAACAAAGGAAAGAAATTCTGACACATGCTCCAACATGGATGAACCTTGAGGACATTATTCTAAGTAATAGAAGCCAGTCACAAAAAGGCCAATACTGTATGATTCTACTTAATGAGGTTATCTAAAGTAGTAAAATTCATAGAACCAAAAGGTGGATCGGTGGTAGCAGGGGCCCAGAGAAAGGGGAAATGAGGAGTTGTTTAATGAATATAGAGTTTCAGATTGGCAAGATGAAAAAATTTTGGAGGTTGGTTGCACAATGTAAATATATTTTACTGAACTGTATATGTATTTTATGTATGTCTTACTACAATTCTTTTCTTTTTTAAAGATTTTATTTATTAGAATGAGCAGGGGAGGGGCAGAGGGAGAGGGAGAAGCAGACGCCCCTGCTGAGTGGGGAGCCCGACACAGGGCTGATCCCAGGACCTTGAGACCATGGCCTGAGCAGAAGTCAGATGCTTAACCGACTGAGCCACCCAGGCCCCTTACTATAATTCTTAAAAATAAAGTAAAATGAGAGCAGGGTTGCTGGTTACAAAATTTATGTATAAAATAACTAGACGTATAGATCCTTTATGGACAAGGTTTTAACTTTATTGAAAGACATTAAAGAAGGCTTAAATATATGAAAAGAACACATTGATGAAAGGAATGTTCAGTATATACAGATGTCATTTCTATCGAAAATTGATGAGTTCCATTGAAATCGCACAGGATGTTTTGTGGTAAATGATAAACTCATTTTAAAACTTACGAGGAAATTCAGAGGGTCAGAAATAATGAAGACACTCCTAAAGAAGAATATAAGGTATTACCTGAGAAGATACGAGGAAGCTACAATTAAATCCCTGTTACACTGTACAGAGATAGAAATGAAATATTGAGTAGAAAACAAATGAACTTATTTGTTAAATGATCCTGTGGCAATTGATTATCTATAAAGAATAAAATTGGATTCTTTCCTCATACCTATAAAAAAAAATCAGTTCTAAGTAGATTCAAATTAAATATAAAAGAAAAACTATAAAACTTTAGAAGACAATATGGGAGACTATCTTTATGACCTCAGGGAGGGAATATTTCTTAAGATATAAAAAAACAATATAAAGGAGAAGATTAATAAATTGGGACTACTGTTATGATAAAGATTTCTGTTCTTCAAAAACAAGCCTTAAAGTAGGAGTTAATTGTGAGACATAACCTCTGTAGGGTTAAAATACAAAAAATATAAAGAACTCTTACAGGGCGCCTGGGTGGCTCAGTCAGTTAAGTGTCTGCCTTCAGCTCAGGTCATGATCCAGGTCATGATCTGGAGTCCCTGCTCAGTCGGAAGTCTGCTTCTCCCTCTCCCTCTGCCCCACCCCCAGCTCGGGCTCTCTCCTTCTCTCAAATGAATAAATAAAATCTTTAAGGACGGGGCGCCTGGGTGGCTCAGTTGGTTAAGCGACTGCCTTCGGCTCAGGTCATGATCCTGGAGTCCCGGGATCGAGTCACGCATCGGGCTCCCTGCTCGGTGGGGAGTCTGCTTCTCCCTCTGACCCTCCCCCCTCTCATGTGCTCTCTCTCTTTCTCTCTCATTCTCTCTCTCAAATAAATAAATAAATAAAATCTTTAAAAAAAAAATCTTTAAGAAAAAAAAAAGAACTCTTACAAATCAATAAGAGAAAGGCAACCCGGTGAAACATTACACCAAAGACAGGAATAGACAGGAATAGGCATTTCACAGAGGAAGAAACCCAAATGGCTCATAAACATTGGAAAAGATGCTCAGTCTTTTTGGCGATCAGGGAATCGCAAATTAAAACCACATTACCATTTATCACCCACTAGATTGGCAAATGTTAAAATATCTGACAATAATAAGGGTTAGCCAGAATGTGGAGATTTAGGAAGTCTCTCACACAGCTGATGGAGTGGAAATTAGTGTAACCACTTTGTAAAAACAAGTTGACAGGGCCTAGTAAGATTGAATGTGCATTTCCACTCTGATGTAACTCCTACACATGGCCACCAGGAGACATGGACAAGAAAGTTTATAGCAACATTGTGAATGAGGGAAAAATGGAAACAACCCAAATGTTCATCAGCAGTGGAATGGATATATAAATTATGATGTAATTAAGCAATGAAATACAATCAGTTGGTGAAAAAATGTATGACTTACAGTTACATATATCAATATGGATGATTTGTAACATAATTTTAAGTGAAAACAAGTTGCAGAAAAATATATCTGTCTATATAGACTTTAAACATGTATTAAATCATGTATTATTTATACATAATTGCTAAAATATAAAATCAAAGACATGATTAATACAAAATCCAGGATCTAGGTTACCAGGAGAGGAGCAGGTGCAGTGGGGGAGGGGGCTGTTAGCATAAGCTCCCACAGCAAGCTTCAAGCTTCTGAGCAACTGCCATATTTCTGTTTCTCAGGCAGAAGAGTGGGTAGGTGGGTATTTGTTTTATAACTTTTTAAACTGCATATACATATTTTATACCCTCTGACATAGTTTTTAAAAACTGCAACCTGTAGTATTTTTAAGAGATGGTAGGACATGTTTTGATATTAGGTGATGTGGATTATTAAAAACGCACAAAATTTGAAAATCATCACCTAAGACTGTGTTGGGAGGAGATGTCCTTTTTCAGGGTAAGGCCTCTCCATATGTTTATTAGTTTGAGGGTCCAGGTGACGGGAAAGGTACAGAGACATAAAGTGGTATCTCTGGCAGAGTGACTTAAACGGGGTGTAGAAGGCACCAGTCCCTGCACCTGGGCTGCCTTTCTTATTTCCTCACTTCTGTAAATATTTAGTGACTGACTTGTGTTGTAACTCAAAAAATAAGCTTATGTGGTTTGGTCAGGAAAAAGCAATCTAGAAAATTCATCTAGGCAAATTGTACAAATAACATATTCTGTTATAGGACAGATTCTGGGGCTATAAAGAGGAGTAAGATGTAGATTCTACCTTTTAGGAACGCCAGTTTCAAAGATATAGGCACGTAAATTGAAAAGTGCACCATAACGTAAACACAACAGTGGAAACATGTCCACTGTAAATGGGTAGCTGGGAAAGGTGGTCTCTGACTTATGGAGCCAGGAGGAAAGTCTGCCCAGGGCAAGGCTTGCAAGTAGTCTTGAGAGCTGAGCAGGAAACTTACAGAAAAATAGACTGGCAAAGGGCAACCTCAGAAAGGCCCATGCCAAGGTACAGAGACCTATGAGAACATGGCGTTTGGGCTAATTGAAGCTCATCATTGATGCTAGTGTGAGGAGAGGTGGGAGCCAGATATGAAGGCTTTTGTATGGACTGTGATGGTGTGCATTTAGATCTTATTCTATAAGCGATTATCAGCCTTTGAAAGGTGTCAGGCAGAAAAGTGTGACATGAGGTCTGGGGGCAGTATAGAAAACAGAGGGGAGGATCAAGTCACATTTCAGCACATCGTCCTGCAAAAGGAGGATATGGAGAGCACTTAGAGGGGATGTTTAGAGTTTCTGCTTTGTTTAGCTTTATATGATTTTTAGGAAATTAGATTACATTTAGATTTTGCCCAGAATTTAATGTGTTGAAGGTGTTAGTGGTAGGTGATTTGGAGCCAATATATGAAGTTTCTGGAGAAATTGATATTATTCAGGGTGCCTGGGTGGCTCAGTTGGTTAAGCGACTGCCTTTGGCTCAGATCATGATCCTGGAGTCCAGGATCGAGTCCCGCATTGGGCTCCCTGCTCAGCGGGGAGCCTGCTTTTCCCTTTCACCCCCCACCCCATGTTCTTTCTCTTTTTCTCATTCTCTCTCTCAAATAAATAAATGAAATCTTTAAAAAAAAAAAAAGAAATTGATATTATTCAGTCTGTATTATAAACAAGGTATTAACTTTCCCTACATAGTCTTTTTTTTTTTTTTTTAAAGATTAATTTTAGGGAGAGCGAGCCAGAGAGAGCAGGGGGAGGAGAGGGAGAAGGAGAGTGTCTTACGCAGGCTCCTTGCTGAGCACAGAGCCCGATGTGGGGCCTGATCCCATGACCCTGAGATCATGACCTGAGCCAAAATCAAGAGTCGGATACTTAACTGACTGAGCCACCCAGGCGCCCTGTCTTTCCCTACATAGTCTTTTTTTTTTTAAGATTTTATTTATTTATTTATTTGACAGAAAGAGAGAGACAGCGAGAGAGGGAACACAAGCAGGGGGAGTGGGAGAGGGAGAAGCAGGCTTCCTGCAGAGCAGGGATCCCGATGCAGGGCTTGCTCCTAGGACCCTGGGATCATGACCTGAGCCAAAGACAGACACTTAACGGCTGAGCCACCCAGGCGCCCCTCCCTTAAAGGCAAAGAGAGTTTTGCTTATTTTGTGTTAAATACATGCAAGCATATAAAAGTTAAGTGGAGATGTGGTATTGATAAGGCACACAGCTGCAAACAAATTCTATTTTTCAGTGGTACATACGGTAATACACTGCAGAGTGAGTAGAATGAAATATTTACACCTTTTTGCAGTTAATATCCTTCTAAGGAAATCTCAACAACTGTGTTATTTAAAGGAAATTGGGTGGGCAACAATATCAGTATATGAAGAGCCTCCTTTATGTATGGGTTTCCGATGTGAATGTTCTGAATAACTTAATTGTGGCATGTTGTTTACTTTTGTGCATATTTACTATTAAATCTTAGACTCACTGGTCTTTGGATTTGGTGTATATTGTTCTACCTTACAGAGAAATGTATTAGTATGCCAACTTATTCTTGTACCTTCAGCATATCTGAATTTATAGTCACGGGTCTGATGCTGCCTGTGAATATGAGGGCACTCTTCTGTGTCTGAATACATAGCCAGACCCTTAGCATCAAATGTTCTGCCTCACGTTTATTTTGGGAATAATCTCTTAATAGGCACGTTTTGGGATGTGACTTAGCAGCCAATTTGCTAACATTCAAAAGCCACGAGCTCTCAGCATTATCTTAGCCTTTTAGTATTTTAGTCCAGCAAAAATTTCTGACTCTGATTGGGAAATTAACTATAACATCTTACCAAAAATGATCCAGAAGCATCAAAAGAGAGCGTTCATGCAAAGGGCACAGAGAGAAGTTCAAAAGGAAAGTTAACATTAACTTAAGAGTGCATAGTAGAAATGAGGGAGTAAGCATAGAAATGAAGGACCACAAGTGACCTTGGAATAACTGTAGGTTCCTTTCTATAAGGCAAATAATGTTGATTATAATGCATCTTAGCTTTTATTTCGAAAGATATTTTCTGCAGTTCTTGTCACCAAGTTTTTTTGAAATTCTTCTTCGTTCTTTTAAGATTGAATTTATTTCCTTATTTTCTACTTTGACACAGAAATCCCCTGCAAAGAAGCTGAGCCATGCAATTAGTAAATCTCTGGGGTGCGTACCCACCAGAGAACCCCCGCATCCTGTTTTTCCTGAGCAACCAGAGAAACCACTTGACCTTGCAAATATAGTGTAAGTATACACCGGAATTTGGATGTGGATTATACTGAAATGGAGACCTTGCTGATTTCTTTTGGATCAAAGCCAACTTCACCTAACATGAACATTTAACCTTCTGGTTTTTACTTTACTTTTGGGGAACTTAGGACTTCAAGATTTCATTTCTTTAAGTCACCATAAGTATTTATATGGAAGCCTAGCTCCTGAGCCCTGAAGTAATATAATGTAATATATTATAATAATAATGTAATAAAAGTAAAGCCTCAGTAATATAATGATCTCAAACAGAAACATTAATTAATATATTGAAGAGTAATTATGAACTGGTTTTAGCAAGGTTGCCTTTTTTTGTTTGTTCTTCCGTAAATCAGTGGTAGAGATCATTTTTTCTCTGCAGCAATAATGCCTATAGTTATTTTTTTTATGTTAGTTCAGGCAACATAGAAATGAAAATCAACTTCATTTGCTTCTTTGTATTGAGAGAAAATTAGGAAAGATAAGGTTGTATTCTATAAATAAAACTAGTGTTTTATTTTTACTTTCTTTGAATATTCATGCTAAATGAGAGAAAGCCAGACAGGAACAAAAAAGAGAAGTAGACAAAGAGGAAGAGTAAGGAGGAGGAGAAACAACGAAGCGTTAAGATTCAGCCTCTAAACTGGATTCTTAACTCTGAATTAAATGGTGTTGTTACGTGTCCTCCTGGATAAAGTAGTAGGGTTTTTTGTTTTGTTTTGTTTTGGGGAGAGGGGCAAGGGCAGAGGAAGAGAGAGAAAGAGAATCTTAAGCAGGCTTCATGTCCAGCAAGGAGCCTAACACAGGACTCAGTCTCACAACCCTGAGATCATGACCTGAGCTGAAATCAAGAGTCAGATGCTTAACCAACTGAGCCACGCAGGCACCCCAAAGTCAGTAGGTTTTTGATCATTAGTCTTTATTGGGTGTTGACAAGTTTTTCTGTTGGAGCAGACATCTATTTTCTTTTACCTCCGTATAAAACACTTAGGGTTCTTGATCTTTTATTTTCTTTCTCATTCAATAATTTGAAAGACTTTTATTAAAATAATGCATACATATAAATTAGAAATTTAATAATACAGAAAAATATAATAAAATACAGCACATCCTCCGACACTTCCTTGCCTTGTGCTTTGTCTAGGTTTTCGATCTGTGAGATGTCTTTGCATTTGAGTAGTAACTTGTTTCAGAGCCATTTATTGGATGATCTGTCATTCCCCCACTGACCTACAGTGCCACGGTCGTCATAAATGAAGTGTCCAGATGTGCGTGGTCTGGTTCTGGGCTCTTCTATTCCTGTGGTCAAATTGTCTATCCTTATGCCAACATCATACTATTTTAGTTACTATAAGGGATTAAGTAATGTTTTTAGTAGGAGTGTCTTGTCTATTCTTTGCCTTTTGCTCTTTCATATAAATTTTAGAATCAGCTTATTGAGTCCCTCATAAAATTTTGTTTGGATTTTGATCAGAGATTCGTTGGATCTAAAGATCACATTGGGGAGAATTGACATCTTTACAGTATTAAGTCTTCCATGTCATGAATGAGCTGTGTCTTTCTATTTATTTAAATATCACTTTGTGCCTTTCAGTAAAGCTTTATAATTTTCCCTAGAAAGATATTATATATGTTAGATTAATTCTTCCATACTTTTAAAGATTCTTCTGTACAATTTGTTATTGCTCTTGCAAATGGTGCCTTTTTTTCCCTACAGTTTTTTTGAGATATAATTTACATGCGATAAAATGCACCCACTTCAAATGTACAATTTAGTGAGTTTTGGCAAATGTATACTGTCATGCAAATGGTATTTTCATTGAGTTATGTTTTTCAACAGTGTATTGCTGGTATGTGGAAATGCAAATAATCCACTATCTAGTCATCTTGCCTGATGTGCTCATTAATTCTAGTAATTTGTACTGAGATGTTTTTGGATTTCTTATAAATAATTGTATCACTTGCAAATAATGATAGTTTTGTTTTTTCCCTCCCAGTCCTATACTTTTAGATATTAATCATACCTTTTTTTTTTTTTTTTTTGGTCTTCGTACTGGCTGAACCTCCAGTGCAATATTGAATAGAAATAGTTTGGTAGGCATTCTTCTGTTATTGCTAATCCCAGAGAGACAGCTTTCAGCGTTCATTTAGTGTGTTATTTGATGTAGGTTTTATAGAAACTGTTGATCAGGTAAAAGAGCTTCCTTTGTATGCCTTGTTTGCTAAGAGTGCTTTTTTTGGGTCATGAATGGATGTGGAATTTTATCAGACTTTTCTCCCTTGACATGATCATGGGAGTCTCTTTATTCTATTAATGTAGTGAATTATATGAATTTTTTTTAAACAGCCATACATTCCTGGAATAAACATAAGTTGACTCTCTTTTTAATACACTGCTAGTTTTCATTTGCTAATGTTTTGCCTAGATTTTGCCTATGTTTAAAAGTTAAATTGTCCTGTAATTTCCCTTGTTTGTTTGTTTTTTTATTTTGTTTTTAGGACAAAGTCTGCCCAGTTTGCTATCTTCAAAAAGTTGAGGAGAATTCTCTCTTTTTATATTTTTTGGAAAGAACTTATTTAAAATTGGAATTATTTGCTCCTTCAATTTTTGGTGAAATTCACCAATGACGTTATCTCTGCCAAAAGCCTTCTTTGTGGGAAAATTTTGAACTGTGAATTCTATTTTTAAAAACAATTATAAGACTTCGTTTTTATTTCTTTATGAGTCACTTTAGAACATTTTATATTTGTCAGAATTTGTCAGTTTCATTTGAATTTTCAAAGTTATTGGCACAAAGTTCGTAATGTTTGTCTATGGTATGTGTGCTAATGTCCCTTTTAAATTCCTACTCTCGTGTATTTATCATTTTTCTTTCTCTTTGGTTTTTCCTTGAACACATCTTGCCATAGGTTTGTCCAGTCTATTGGACTTTAAGAGGACGAACTTTTGGTTTTGATGATTCTCCTACTGTATGCATTGTATTTTTGAATATTATTTGTGTCCAACCTTATCTTATTTCTTTTGTTACACTTTCTTTGGGTTTATCTTGCTACTCTCTTTCTAACTTCCTTAAAGATATGATTAGCTTACTCATTTCAGGTCTTTTCCCCCTAATTAATGCTATGAATTTCTCTAAGTTCTCTCTGAGTAGTGTCCAAGTTTTCTTATGTACTTTTTTGTTTTTCTAAATATTTTCAAAGTTGTGATATGAATTCTTCTTTAAGAATACTATACTTTCTTTTTTCTTCTTGTTTTTTTAATTTTCTTTTCTTTTTTTTTTTTTTAAGCAATCTCTACATCAGCATGGAGCTTGAACTCACAACCCTAAGATCAAGAGTTGCACACTCTTATCAGCTAAGCCAGCCAGGCACCAAGCAGCATACTTTCTTAATATCCAAACATATGAGGGTTGTTTAGTTGCCTTTTTGTTATTAATTTTTAGTTTAATTTCATTTTGGTCTAATAAGTGGTCTATACTATTCAATTCTTTCAAATTTGTTTTGACATGCTTATTATATGTAGTATATGATCCAGTTTTTATTATGTTCCTAGTAAGCATGAAAATAATGTTCATTCTATGCTTGTTTGGTTTAGAGTTCATAGTGAATGAATGTATGTCAGCTAGGTCAAGTTTGTTAATCCTGTTGCTCTTATCTTCAAAACTATACATATTTCACTAGGAAATTGAAAATTTGTTCTTATCTAGTGAGTCTCTTTATTCCTAATAATTCTGTTTGTTCTCAAGTCTATTTTATTCGCTAAACATCTTTTAGTGTCTTTTGCTTGTATGTGCCTAGTGGAACTTTCCCCATCCTTATACTTTTAACTTTTCTGTATCCTTAAGTGTTCAGTATGCTTCTTGTAAATTGTAAGCTGGGTTTTAAAAATCTAGTCTGACAACTTGTCTTAACTGGCGAGTTTTGTCCATTTAAATGTATTATTATAATGTTGTTATTATAATTAGTCATAAGTAAAATTGGCTTTCATTATTATAGTTACAAAAGTATTACTACTGTAATAATTGAACTTTTTTCTACTATCTTACTTTGTGCTATTTATAATATTTTTAAAATTCCCCCTTTATTTGCATACCCCACTCTGGTCACCCTTTCCTCAGGGGTAATCATTCTGATATGCTCATTGTATATCTTTTTACCAGTATATATTCTTGAAAACTAGGTTGTGTTTTGTACATTCTTTTAAAAAATGTATGTCAGGTGGCACTATGCAGATTTTACCTGTCCGTTCTCCCTACATAGCTGCCTTCAGATCTCTGCCTCCACATAAAATGCTGCAGTAAACAGATGTTTCCCCGGTGGACTGGGTAAGAATTTCTTTAAACTGAGGGTATAGTTGTTGGTCAAAAGTTATGTATATCCCAACCAGAGGAAGTGTGTTGGGGAATCCGGTATTTTAGTACAGACCTGCAGTTAATCTCTCCCGTCTGAGTTCAGGCCTCATTCAGCTGCATCTCCCTGCTGTGGCTGAATTCAGAGACTTTCTGGTCAGTTTCACTAGCGAGTAACCTCTGGTTTTTCACCAGGCCTAGAAAAGAGGAGCCTTTGGCTGTGTGGTTTTGGGTAGTGGACTGAAAGAGATAGGAGGTGTTCTGCTTTTTTAGGTGGACTTTCAACCAATCCTCTTATTTTTATTTTTTATTTTTTATTTTTTTTATTTTATTTTATTTTTTTTTAAAGATTTTATTTATTTATTTGACAGAGAGAGACACAGCGAGAGAGGGAACACAAGCAGGGGGAGTGGGAGAGGGAGAAGCAGGCTCCCCGCAGAGCAGGGAGCCCGATGCGGGACTCGATCCCGGGACCCCGGGATCATGACCTGAGCCGAAGGCAGTCGCTTAACCAACTGAGCCACCCAGGCGCCCAATCCTCTTATTTTTAATGCAGCCCCTCTCCCCTCTTTCCGAGGCACCAGGCAGCTCTAATTACTGAGCATTCCTGATCTTGTGGCTTCATTTCCCTTGTTGCAGGAGGACTTGGACCTCAGGTTTCTTCTTCTCTCTATATTGAACCTTACCCATCTCCAGTTTCTGTTGGAAGTTTGGTATGAATTCAGTCTAGGACTGAGAGCTAAGAATTGGAACCTTGAATTTCTCTTATTGATTCTTATCGTTTTATTATATTTGCCTCGGGCCTTTTTTTTTTTTTTTAATAAGACATTGTAGATAAAGTTGTGGTTTCCTGTGTCTTTCCTAATCCCATTACCCTTTCTCTCCCCATAGAGTAGCCCCTAACATTTATTTGGTATTTATTACTCTATACACGTTCTTTTTTTTTTTTTTTTAAGATTATTTATTTATTTATTTGAGAGAGAGAGACACAGCGAGAGGGGGAACACAAGCAGGGGGAGTGGGAGAGGGAGAAGCACTCCCTGCCAAGCAGGGAGCCCGATGCGGGGCTCTATCCCAGGACCCTGGGACCATGACCTGAGCAGAAGGCAGATGCCCAACGACTGAGCCACCCAGGCACCCCTCTATACATGTTCTTATACTTTTACCAGATGTTCATGCATCCATAAAATAACATATTTTAAAACTTTATATAAATGGTTATGCTCTACATATACTTTTGTAAGTTTATTACTTTATTAAATAGTATGTTTTTGAGATTTATCCAGAATCTCAGATGGCATTCCACTGAATGACTATACAATAAATAATCCATTCTCCTATCGATAGACATTGAGGTTGTTTTTAGTTTTTCACTACAACCTACAATGCAGCTTATGAGCATTCTTTTTTTTTTTTTTTTAAAGATTTTATTTATTTATTCATGAGAGATAGAGAGAGAGGCAGAGGCAGAGGGAGAAGCAGGCTCCCCGCGGAGCAGGGAGCCCGATGCGGGATTCAATCCCAGGACCTTGGGATCATGACCTGAGCCGAAGGCAGACGCTCAACCGACTGAGCCACCCAGGCGTCCTTATGAGCATTCTTATACAGAGCATTTCTCTAAGGTATGAGTGTAGCTGCTGGGTCCTAAGATATGAATATCACATAATCAAGATAGATTAGGTGATAATGCAGTAGAAAATTAACCCCCAAATCTCATGGTTCAACATACGGATGTTTATTTGTCACTCATGCAAAGTCCCTTGTGGATGGGAAGGACTCCAGAGCAGCTGAACTATAGACAGTGGCTCAGTGGTTTAGGCTGCTTCAGTTTTTGGCTCACCATCTTAACGTGAGGCCTCGTTGATCCCTGCAGCAGGGGAAGAGACCATGTGGGGTGCTCATACCCATCTTCCTGTATTCAAAAGTGACACATGTCATTTCCCTTACAATTCTACCTAACTTCAAGTGTATATCATTTTCCATATACCTAGGAAGGAGAGGAGAACTTAGATACTGGTCAGCTCTAGTAACATATACTGCAAGTGTCTTCGTCTTCACTAGGTGTTACCAGACTAGGTATTACCTAGAATTCAGATTTTATATTTCAAATATTTATTAATCTAAATTATTCCCAAGGCAAGAATATAGTCAAGAGGCCACTCAGAGAACAGAATATAGCTTCCTTTTCAGATTCTGATGAAATTTTGAGCAATTAATCTTATTTGGGTTGACTACACAACTTTTTTTTTTTTTTAAGATATTATTTATTTATTTGACAGAGACACAGCGAGAGAGGGAACACAAGCAGGGGGAGTGGGAGAAGGAGAAGCAGGCTTCCCGCTGAGCAGGGAGCCTGATGCAGGGCTCGATCCCAGGACCCCAGGATCACCACCCGAGCCAAAGGCAGATGCTTAACCGACTGAGCCACCCAGGCGCCCCGAGAAGAGTTTTCATAGCTGTCATCAGACTCTCAGAGGGATATGCACCTGTAAAAAAAAGTCTAGTTTTTTTTTCTTTAGTATATGTGCTGCCGAAGCAAGCACAAAAGTTTAGTTTTTGAAATGGGTCTGGAGAGAAAAGGGCATTTTATTTTATTTTTTATTTATTTTTTAAATGAAGAGGCAGGCTCTCTCTTTTTTTTTTTAAAGATTTTATTTATTTATTTGACAGAGAGATAGTGAGAGCAGGAACACAAGCAGGGGGAGTGGGAGAGGGAGAAGCAGGCTTCCCGCTGAGCAGGGAGCCCAATACGGGGCTCGATCCCAGGACCCTGGGACCATGACCTGAGCGGAAGGCAGACGCTTAACAACTGAGCCACCCAGGCACCCCGACTAGACAACTTTTAAGGTCCCTTTCAACTTTGAGTTTCTCTGTTTTGTAGATTTTTCTTCTATATTCACAGGTCACTGGGTCCCAGATTTGGCTGATGTCAGGGTCACTCAGCTTTAAAAAGTATAGATTACTAAGTCACTTTCATTCTGGGTTAGGTCAGCTAATCATTATTCTGGGGGTGGCCTGGAAATCTATCTTTTGAAAAAGTTTCCTAGTGAATCTGATCAAATTATGGAACTGCTTCAGTAGAATATAAATGGTTTTAGCTGTATGAACAAGCTAATAATTCAGTATTAAGCATCCAAAATACATATAGAATATAACTAGAATATAAATATATGACTAGCAGTTCTTAACTCTTGCTGAGATTCTTTTTTTTTTTTTAAGATTTTTTTTGTTTATTTGACAGAGAGAGCACAAGCAGGGGGAGCAACAGGCAGAGGGAAAGGCAGGCTCCCCACTGAGCAGAGAGCCCAATGCGGGACTCGATCCCAGGACCTTGGGATCATGACCCAAGCTGAAGGCAGCCGATTAACCAACTGAGCCACCCAGGTGCCCCTGAGATTCTTAATTATCCATTCATTCAGCAGATAATTATTGAGAACCTTCCAGGTACTATGCAAGGTGCAAATGGTATTCACACAGTGCTTGGCTTCTATGCAGATAGGTTTGAGTGAGTGAGGTAGCCAGTTTTATAAAGGGCAGTGTCTGCTGGCTTCCATAGGAAAGAGTTATAGGGGGAGCTCTAAAGATGAGAAATTTGTGAGGAGTGGGCTGCTGTGCATTTCTAATCTTGATCAAGAAAAGAAGGTCTCTGTTTTGTAGAGATGAAGATGAGTCCTGCTTAAAGTCAGCAAAATATTTCATTTGAATAGGATCATGATTATTTTAATCAGTTTTATTGTATTAATATTAATTATATTTATTTAAAAGGGTTCTTTTTTAGACAAAGAATAGACAGTCGTCTTGCACTTAGTGAGTCTTTACACATTGTAGGTATTACTTTCAGACACCTAAGTTGTTTATATATGTTTTACTAAATATCAGTAATCCTGGTTCAGATGAACCCCATTTACTGAGGGGGTTAGGATTGGGGATAAAATCCAAGGGACTGGATGACCAACATAGTTAACCTTCCCCTAGGCCACTAATTAAAATTTTTTCAAGTTGTTGCATGCTTATTTGCTCACAACTTTTAAAAGATGGGACATGCTAGAAAGTCTAACCTTTTCTTTTCTTTTTTTTTTAAAGATTTATTTATTCATTTGAGAGAGCGAGAATGAGAGAGAGTACATGAGAGGGGGGAGGGTCAGAGGGAGAAGCAGGCTCCTCGCCGAGCAGGGAGCCCGATGCGGGACTCGATCCCGGGACTCCAGGATCATGACCTGAGCCGAAGGCAGTCGCCCAACCAACTGAGCCACCCAGGCACCCGAAAGTCTAACCTTTTCAAGCTGAATCTTTCTCAGAGTAGGGAATAAGGTTTCTTACTAAAGTTTTTTATTTAAAGATCGAATTTGTTAATTTTTTCTTTTTTTCTGGCTTCCATTTCATGTTTAACATTAATGTTCTCATCTCAAAATTATAAGAATACATCTGTCTCTAAAAAATTTCTTATTTCTGGATTTTTTTCTTGTTTTGTTGTTGTCGGATATGAGATAAGAATTTAAGGGTTTTTCTTTCTCAAAATGGTTAGCCATTTGTCCCAACTCCATAATGATTTTCCTCCTGATTTGTTGCAGTTTTAATTTTGCTTTCCTTTTAGCAATTGATACTCACCTTGATAGTCTGAGAAATAATATAAATCACATATGTGTCTGTAGCTGTAAAATAATTCTAGATGTCTTTTTTTTTAAAAAAGATTTTATTCATTTGACAGAGAGAGAGAGCGCAAAGCAGGGGGAGTGGCAGGCAGAGGGAGAGGGAAAAGCAGGCTTCCTGCTGAGCAGGGAGCCCGACGTGGGGCTCGATCCCAGGACCCTGGGACCATGACCTGAGCTGAAGGCAGACGCTTAACCGACTGAGCCACCCAGGCACCCCTGTACAAGATGTCTTTACCTTATGGTTTGTCTTTATCTTATTGGCAGGCTAGAAAGGCTTTTGTGAAGAATAACATTTATAGTGAAGCCTAAAAGATGAATAGGGATTAGCCATGTTGGAGGTCAGTGGAGGAACATTCCCAGCAGAGGGGGAGCAGTAGGACAGAGAGCAGAGGCCACCTGAGATTTTGGACATGATACTGAATTTTGAAGGGTTTTATTTTTATTTATTTATTTATTTATTTATTTTTAAAGATTTTATTTATTTATTTATTTGAAAGAGAGAGAGAGAGAAACAGCATGAGAAGGGATAGCGTCAGAGGGAGAAGCAGGCTCCCCACCGAGCCGGGAGCCCGATGCGGGACTCGATCCCAGGACTCTGGGGTCATGACCTGAGCCGAAGGTAGTCGCTCAACCAACTGAGCCACCCAGGTGCCCCTTGAAGGGTTTTAGATGGGAGAGAGAGATGTTGAATTTTGCATTTTAACAAATCACTGCCTGCTGTGTAGAAATAAGGAGTGGGGACAAGAATGAAAAGAGGCCAGCTAATTTTTTTTTTTTCAGAGGCCAAGTGAGAGATGATGGTGGTTTGGACTGTCATGGTGGTAATGAGAAGAGTTTGTGAACACAGAAGGAATTTTAGGTTTTACCATTATTGCACTCCTAGAAATAAAGTTAAAACCCAATGGAAATGTGGGACAGGAATTGAAATTAAGTGTGAGATAAAGTATATTTTAATGTTAATTGCTTACATTTCATGTTGATATAGAGATTTTTCCAGATTGTCATAAATTCAAGATTCAAGTGTTTTTATTTATTAGGCCCCCACAGTGTTCCAAGCCCTTTGCTCACCTCTTCTGTATATATCATTTCATTTAACTCTTATGGCAACCTTTGCAGTGTAAATATCATTCACCTAAAATGGGTCAGGAAACAGCATTGGTGAGTTTCAGTGACCTACCCAAGATCACACAGCTCACAATGTTGGAGTTGGGACTGGACTCCACACCCAGCCTCTTTCCATTGCACCTCACTTTCCTAACAGGCAGACCCAGTAAGAAATTGTTACCATGGAAACATACAGTAATTGAACCATTGTTTGAGCCCTGTGGTTCGATTTAGTATCAAGAGAGGACATTGAATATAGCTGTATGTTGGTTGATTGAAATATAGAAGGGAGACAGTGTGGTATGATAGAAGAGAAACTAGACTAAAAATAGAGACATCTGTTTGCTTTACTGTGAAGTGATTAAAACTTAATTATCTCAGGATATTGTTTAAGGTTAATGTATTTGAAAATATTTTTTTAAAAAAAGATTTTATTTATTTGAGAGAGAGAGCATGCACATAGGGAGGGGCAGAAGGAGAGGGAGAGAATCTCAAGCAGACTCCACGCTGAGTGGGGAGCCCGACACAGGGCTCAATCTCATGACCCCAAGATCACGACCTGAGCTGAAACCAAGAGTCGGATGCTTAACCAGACTGAGCCCCCCCAGGCACCCCTGAAAATACTTAAGAGGTTAGGATGCTATCATACTGTATTCTAAACTTTTAAAGTCTTTTCCTCAGAATTAAGTAAATCCTATCACAAAAATGTAACCTCCACAAAGGCTGGGACTCTGTCTTACTCTTCACTGAGTTCCTAGTGTCCAGAATAGTGCCTGGTGCTTGGTGGGCGTTCAGAATGCTTTGAATGAATGAATAACACTAAACCTGCTTTATACAAACAGACATCTACCTCATCACCTCCTCTGACTTTTTATGTTTGTTCCTTTCAGAAAATAGTTCAGGTCACGTACCTACATTAAGTCTCCACTAGATGTCAGGCATATTTCCTTGATTGGTTCATTGTGTTTTGTTTTGTTTTGTTTTGTTTTTCTTTTCTGGTGAGTTGAGAATATTAAGTAAACAGGTTTTTCAAATAAACCTCACACAAAACCAATTCACTCATCTTCAACACTAGCAACTTTTCTTACTTATGAGTCTCTGAGAGAAATTAGTTATTTCTTTTGGTCAAAACATCTTTATAAAACTTTCTGGCTGTAGATGTCTGATAGACTTTCTGCTAGCCTAATTCAAGCAATTTGCTGTTGCTTAAGATCTAATTATCTAACCACACAGTCCTTATACCTAATTTCTTTAATTAGTGGTTAATCACCATTACATTTCAGTTTATGGTTACTTATTTCTGAGAGAGGGCAAAACTTCCTGTTGTTGGCTTAGTGTATTTATTCCTCTGAATTTCGTCAGGGGAGAGAATGACCAGTGTCCCGCTGGACACACCTATGATTGATACGTTCTCCTAAACAGGGCTTGGCAAACTACAGCCTCCAGGTAAAGTCTCGCCTGTTGCCTGTCTTTTATGGCCCATGATGACATTTTTAAATGGTCGAAGAGAAAAAAATATTTCATGAAATAGAAAGAGTAATAATATTTTGTGAAAATTATATGAAATTCAAATTTCAGTGTCCATAAATAAAGTTTTGTTTGGACAAGCCACACTTAACTCCTTTATGTATTATCTTTGCTTTCAGGCTACAGTGGCAAAGTTGAATCTTTGTAACTAAGATTGAATGACCCTAAAAACCTAAAATATTTTACAGCATAGGAAATCTAGTCAGTGGTAATGTAATAGCAATGTCTAGTGACAGATGGGAGCTAACCTTGTGGTGAGCACAGCATAATGTATAGACTTGTCAGATCACTATGTTTTTTTGTTTTTGTTTTTTTTTAAAGATTATTTATTTATTTATTTGACAGAGAGAGACACAGTGAGAGAGGGAACACAAGCAAGGGGAGTGGGACAGGGAGAAGCAGGCTTCCCGCGGAGCAGGGAGCCCGATGCGGGACTCGATCCCAGGACCCCAGGATCATGACCTGAGCCGAAGGCAGACGCTTAACCAACTGAGCCACCCAGGCGCCCGTCAGATCACTATGTTGTATACCTGAAGCTAACGTGTATCAACTATACTTCAGTTTTAAAAAAACAAATGCAGAATATTTACTATCTAGCTCTTTAGAGAAAAAGTTTTGCCGACCCCGATTCTTAAGGAAGGTTGATTGATAAAAACTGCAAATTTAGGGAACTTTGTGCTTCTTGATATTTTGTTTTTCTGAATGTTCATCATCATCTTTGATGGTTCAGGTGGTTTTTTCAACCCAAGGGTGAAGGTTAATTGGTAACTTCTGTTGAAGCACTTGGATAAAGTTTGTTACCTAGAAACCAGACTGCCTTATTGTTTCTTGCTGCTTATGCATATATAAATATATAGCCTATTTGAACAGCTGAGCCAACCAGTTTTTTCCACACTTTGTGTCAAAACAGAATTAACCTATATAATAAAAAATTCATTATTTAAATTATAGTTATAATTAAATACTTTAATATGGCTCTTATTTGTTCTCTTTTAACTGCTCTTCTATTGAATGCTTAGACCGTCTATGCATTATTTTGATTTGATCAAAACATATCTGTCCTTATTTATTTGAGAGAGCGAGAGAGTGAGCACGAGTGGGGTGAGGGTCGGAGGAAGAAGCAGACTCCCCAATGAGCAGGGAGCCCAATGTGGGGCTCGATCCTGGGACGCCGGGATCATGACTTGAGCCGAAGGCAGCCGCTTAACCGTATCTGTCCTTTTTTTTTTTTTTTTTTTTTTTTACTTTTCAGCTTTTATTACAAAAAGAAGAGCATGATCCCAGCCCAGTTTTCCAACAAAAGTCACCACCTCAAAGTCTGACTTGGTCAGGGCCTCTCTGGATGGGGAGTGGGCTGGTAGACATGCAGGGCCCCACTCAGACCACCCACTTCACCCTCCCCTGCCCCGGGCTGGACCTGACATATGTAGAAGCAGCTCTTACAGCTGCTCACTGGGCCTCGTTGAAGCGAGTCACCATTGTCTTGTGCAGTGTCTCTTTGTAGGACTTGGTTGAAGTGACCCCATAGGAGCTGCCTCAGGCACCCAAGCCAGAACCCCGCACCCGTGTCTGGGCCTCAGTGGGCGTCACAATGCCCTGCTTCTTGCGGCCCAGGCCACTACCCTCCATATTTGTCCTTTTTTAAATTTCAAGTTCATAGATTTTTTTTAACTTTAGACAACCATGCTTGAAACATCTCATGCTTACAGTATTTGTGAACCTTTTCTGGTAAAATATGAAAACTCTGCTTGTTTTATTCTTATTCATAATGATTTTAAGTAAATCGGTAGAAATTTGTGAGAC
The DNA here is from genome assembly GCF_029215605.1 of Mirounga angustirostris. Taxonomy (NCBI): domain Eukaryota; kingdom Metazoa; phylum Chordata; class Mammalia; order Carnivora; family Phocidae; genus Mirounga; species Mirounga angustirostris. Next base: position 20,014,393 of record NW_026991718.1, on the reverse strand, counting down.
GGGGAATAATGTAAGACCATTTGTAAAAACCCTATGAAATTTGTAAGACTCTGTGAAAAAAACAACTACTTGTTGAACAACTACTCTATGAAAAAATAACTACTTGTTTATGTTGTTTAGATATTAAAGCACATTTTTATGATGCTTCTTTTAAAATGATGGATGAGTCTGGATTTGGAGACGGCTTTTGTGACAAGGATGCTTCTGGCTAATTGTCCTGTGCCAAACTGAATGCCTCATTGTTAGCAACTTTTTTTATAAGCCAAATTTGGGTGTTTTCAAAAAGAGTTATTAACTGACTTGAACTGTATTCCCGAGCAAATTGTGGGTGTTACAGAATTTTATAATATTGATATGTTGGTCTGGATGAAATCACTGTCTTCCACAACTGTTTACTGAATATGTATTGTGACTGGGGCTCTGTGCTTGGTGCTGAGGATAGAGTCTTATTTGAGAAGACCGACAAGATGATACTTTTCTCTTTGATCACTAGATGAATCTGATATTCTCGTCACTTGAAAGGAGTATCAGATTCGTTTTGGGTATCTTGGTCTTTTGAGATTGAACCTATTTGGAAGGTTATAATTTTGAGCTATTTCCAATAGGTAAGTATTATACTTTGACTCTTAGATCATAGCTCATCTGATACTAATTCTGTCGTGCACTTTGCTGTAGTGATTTTGAAAAACCTAGGCAATGGTGATGTAATCTGCTCACCAGTGGGCCAACAGACACCTTTTATTTCAGGTCTGTCTAATTTAATCTTTGGAGAAAAGAAAAGCTGCTTTTTGTTCTCCTAGTCATATAACCTGGAATGTGAAGGTTCTTATGGCTCTTAAGGGTCACGACTCATCTGATACTAATTCTGTCTTAACATTTTGCTGGGATGATTTTGAAAACCTAGCACCTGAGGAATACAAGAGATTCTCTTAGGTCTTTGAGCTTCTCTTCATCCTGGTTTGGGTGTCATCTTTTTGGCTCCATTTCAGGCTGAAGGTCCCAGATAATTATTCTCTTCCAGGGTTAGGGCGCTTGCTGGCCCTGGAAGTATATCTCTCCAAAAAAGAAAGATGGAGGACAGAGAGCGCTGATACTAAGGGTCATGTGTTGTGTAAGGTAGTCCTAGAAATAGGATAAGGTTTTGTGTGTGGTGGAGGGGGGAGGGCGCATGCATTCATGAACCACACATGTGAGTATATATGTACCTGTGTATGTGTGTGTGAGAGAGTGATGGTCAGGTGAACAGCACATGTGGTGATTGATTATGATGCAGTAAGGAGAAACAGTATTATTTAATACAATAAAACTCAGGGTTTAATCCTAGGAGGGTAATTATTTACAAGTGACTGTGACTTTGGTCTGCTGAGTTTCACCTCCCCCCTTGAGATTTTTCTCTGTTTACCACTGTCATCAAGCACTGTGTTTCTAAACTCTAAATTTAACATGATCTAAATACCATCCCTTGGTTTTTTTCTCATTTCATTGTGGTAAAAATACATAACATAAAATTTACCATCTTAACCATTTTTCAAGTGTATAGTTCAGTAGTATTAAGTATATTTATATTGTTGTGAAACAGATCTCCAGAACCTTTTCAGCTTGCAAATCTGAGACAACCTATCTATTAAACATCAACTTTCCTTTTACTACAAGCCCGTGGTAACCACCATTCTACTTTCATTTTCTATGAATTTGAGTACTTTAGATACCTCATCTAAGTGGAATCATGTATTTTCTTTTTCTTTTTGTGACTGTCTTATTTCATGTAGCATAATGCCCTTAAGGTTCATCCATGTTGTAGCCTGTTTCAGGACTTATTTCGTTGTATGTATATACCACGTTTTGTTTGTGCATTCCTTCATCAGTCGATGTTTGGGTTGCTTTCACCTTTTGGGCCAATCTGAATAATCTGCTATGAAGATGGATGTACAGACAACTCTTTGAGACCCCGCTTTCAATTTATTGAAATCTATGCCCAGAGATGGGATCGCTGGATGTTAATGGTAGTTCCACTTTTAGTATCTGAGGAACTTCTGTAGTGTTTTCCATCCCAGCTATACCAGTTTACATGCCTACTAATGATGTCCAAAGGCTCCAATTTCTCTACATTCCCACTAACACTTGTTATTTTCTCTTTTTTCTTATTACTGTTTTATTTAAAATAGTCACCCTAATGAGTGTGAGATAATATCTCATTGTGGTTTTGCTTTGTCTTTTCTTTTTTAAGTAGTTTTATTGAGATATTTACCTACCATAAAATTCACCCACTGTGACAGTTAAATAACTCTTAGTAAATTTATATAATTTTGCATCCATCACCATCATCCAGTTTTAAAACATTTCTACCATCCAAAAGAGTTTCCTGCTACCTATTTTTGGTCAATTCCAGCTCCTACTGGTGGCCCCAAGGCAACCACTGATACACTTCCTATTTCTATGACTTTGCCTTTTCTAGCAATTTCATATAAATAGAACAATATAATATGTAGTCTTTTGTTCTCTTTCGTTTGGCATAATATTTTCGAGGCTTATCCATATGGTATCAAGTATCAATAGTTCATTCCTTCTAAATGCTGAAAATATCCCATTACATGAATATACCACATTTTATTTATCCCTCAGCAGTTGATGGACATTTGGTTCATTTCCAGTTTTTGCCTATTATGAATAATGCTGCTATGAACATTTGTGTCTCTATGTGGACATTTTTTTTTTAAACGAGTTTGTTTTAAAGATTTTATTTATTTGAGAGGGAGAAAGAGCATGAGCAGGGGGAGGGGCAGAAGGAGAGAGAGAATCTTAAGCAGACTCCATCCTTAGGGCAGAGCCTGGTGTGGGGCTCAATCTCAGGACTCCGAAATCGAGACCTGAGCCAAAACCAAGAGTCAAACGCTGAACCAACTGAGCCACCAGGCTTCCCAAGAGGATGTTTTTATTTCTCTAGGATGGATACCTAGGAGTAGAATTGCTGGGGCATGCAGAAAGTCTATGTTTAACTTTTTAAGAAACCGCCAAACTGTTTTTGAAAGTGACTATACCCTGTTACATTCCTGCCAACAACACGTGAGAGTTCCAATTTCTTCACATTCCCACCAGCACTTCATTTATTGTCATCTTTTGGATTTTTGACATCCTAGTTTGTGAGTAGTGGTATCTAATTGTGGTTTTAGTTTGCATTTCCCCAGTGACTGATGATGTTGAGCTCCTTTTCATGTATTTATAAACTGTTCATGTATCTTCTTTGATACAATTTTCTGTTTAAGATCTTCTGCCTGTTTAAGTAGTCTTTTTGTTTTTTAATAGTTTTATATTTACAGAAATGCTGTAAAGATTGGGCAGGGAGTTCCCATATTCCCTGCACTCAGTTTCCCCTGTTGTTAACATTTTACAAATGAACCAGTATTGATATTAGTATTAACTGAACTCCATGGTTTATTGAGGTTTCATTAATTTTTTTCCTGATGTCTTTTTTCAGTTGCAGTTCCCATCCAAGATACCCCATTACATTTATTCCTCATGCCTCCTTGGGCTCCTCTGGACCCTGACAGTTTTTTTGGCCCACTTTATAATTGAGTTATCTTACTGAGTTTTAAGAGTTCTTCATATATTTTGGTCATAAGTTCTTTATCAAATACATGATTTGAAAATAATTTTTACAGTCTGTGTCTTTTCATTTTCTTAATGATCTTTTGAAGAAAAAGTTTTTAATTTTGAGGAAGCCCAATTTGGCAGGTTTTTTTTCTTTTAAGGATTATGCTTTTGATGTCATATATAAGAAATCTTTAACAATGGATCGTGGATCACCACATCAAAAACCAATGATGTATGGTGACTTAACATAACATAATAAAATAAAAAAATAAAAATAAAAATAAAAGAAGAAATCTTTGCCTGGGGCGCCTGGGTGGTGCAGTCGGTGAAGCGTCTGCCTTTGGCTCAGGTCATGATTCCAGGGTCCTGGGATTGAACCCTGTATCTGGCTCCCTGCTTCTCCCTCTCCCTCTCTCCCTGCTCGTGCGCTTTCTCTTGTCAAATAAATAAGTAAAATCTTTGAAAAAAAAAATCTTTGCCTGACCCAGGGTCACAAAAATTTTCTCCTATGTGTTCCTCAAAAATTTTAGTTTTAACCTTTGCATTTTAGTCTATTATCCATTTTTGTGTTACTTTTGAACTAATTATGATTGCTTTAAAAATCCTTGAAAAGTAATCATTCTTAATAGTGAGAAATCTGCTCTTCTTTGAACTTTATTTCTTCCCAAGCCAAACCTAGGTTATACCTATAATGGAATTTCATGCAGACATTGAGCCTCAGAATTATATTTCACTGAGTGGAATTTCTTTTTTTTTTTTTTTAAGTTTAATTTTTTTTAGTAATTTCTATACTCAATGTGGGGCTTGAAATCACGACCCCGAGATCAAGAGTCATATGCTCTTCCGACTGAGCCAGCCAGGGTCTCCTTGAGTGGAATTTCTTAATAGATAGAATGTGTATACTGTGATCTGGTTGCAATTTAGAATAATCTGAATATTTCTTGGCATCTTTGTAGGTCTTTATATTGCCCACTTTTGATTAGTACCTGAGTTTAGCACCTACTAAATTAGCCCTTTTCATTTTTCTTAAACTTCAAATCTATCTACATATTTCTGACAAATTAATCTTCTTGAATCATTGCCTTTATCATATTACTTCCCTGTTTAAAAGTCTGCAAAACTCCATTGCCTGTGGAATTGAGGAGGCACTCCTCATGCTGGAATTCAGGACCCTGTGTAATCAGGACCCACCCCACTCTTTGAATCTTATCTTCTTCTACTAAATTTATGTAGTATAAAGCCTGTGCTTCAGCCAAACCTACCTCCTTCCCACCCTTTAAAACTTTGTATCTCTTCCTGCCCCTCTGAGCTGACTCATGAACTTCCCAAGCCAACTACTCCCTTTCCTGAATGCCCTTTTTTGCCTCTTTCAGGTTTTTCCTCTTTTGTATATCCATGAGCCAAGCTTAATTCTACTGTATCCACAAAATCTTTGAACCTTGAAGCAGCTAACTCATATGGATCTCTTCTTTCCTTCCCTAAATTCCTTTAGCTCTTGGTTTATCAGTCATCCGGACACCCAAAGTGCTGTTCTCTTCTTTAAGGATTTTTTGAGTACGTATTAGGCCTGATTTCTTTAAGATTGTAAGCACCTCCTTTGCACCTTCAACTTCTTAAGGGATGTCCTTTGTGTATGTCATTTGTGCCTGGTACATTCCAGGTGTTTGTGAGACTAAACTTCACTGACTTGTTACGCTTCTAGAGTATGGAGCACAGTTGTAAATTCTCAGTGAATTAGGTTAAATGTGGTAAGTTACTTATAGCCCCTCTCTTCAGGGTCGCATCTTGGGAGCTTGCTTATTGATTGTATATGACTTTGCTGATCTTACTGAAGCTTTGGAAGGCAATCAAGGAAAGGCTACTCAGATTATAAAAGTCTGTATTTTTTTGTGAGCTTTTGGAGAGAAGATCTTGTTTTAATATTCAAAATAATCCTAGAGGTCAAGATAAGGACAAAATAAGGCATCTTCTCCTTTGGTAAAGTAACCTTTCTCTTTTGTCTTACTTTTTCCCTTTTGGATAATGTTAATGGATCATCTTGAGGTTAAAGCTGGGTACCTTGCCTCCCAAGTGTGAATTTAAGGAAATATTCTATTAAATTGTATTGAATGATTTTCCTCCTTGGTTTTTCACTTTTTAAATGGAATTCTTTTTGGAACTTAAGTGACTTCTTTTTTCTCTTTAGTCATTTCTTTCCAGCTGTCACCACCTCATGTTTAATTCTGTGTAAGTCCAGCTGTTATTTTTCACTTGTTTCCTGTGTCCAGTTTATTACAAGAAAAACATTCTTGTTATGAGCTGCTCCATAGAGTTTCTTGAGATGAATATTTAACATCTTCATTTTAAGAAATTAATTAAACTGCCATTGATATTATCTGTGTGAATTTAGACCTTTGGAGAGCTTAGAAGTCGAGAAGGGTATAATATAGTGGGATAAAAATCTTGCTGCCAGATTGGACATGGAGTATGAGAGAAAGAGAGAAATCAATTTGGCCTAAATAACTGGAAAAATAGAGTTGGAGATACCTACAGGTGAGACACGTTTGGGTAGAATTAGATCTCCAGTTTGGACATGTTCAATTTATTTTGACAGCCAAATAGAGATGTCAGATGGCACCCCAGCTAGCTGATTTTTAAAAATTCTTTTTTTCTAATATGCTGAGTTAAGGCAATTATTTATTTATTTTTATTTTTTTTTAAGTTTATTTATTTATAATCTCTACATTCAATGTGGGGCTCAAACTCATCACCCAGAAATCAAGAGTCGCAAGCTCTTCCGACTAAGCCAGCCAGGCACCCCTAAGGCAATTTTTAAAATTTCCAAACACATGAGACTTTTTGGGAGTATTCCTTGATGCTTTCTGATATTATTGAGTTTTGGTCACAGGTGGTATTCGGTATGATGTTGATTCTTTGGTAGAGTTGAGATATCTTTTAGGGTTAAGTATCTGAACAATTTTTCTAAACATCCTGTGTTTGTTTTAAAAGATTCTCAGATTACTGAGTGTAGTGTTCCCAGTATTCCCATTAGATCAAGTTTGTTAATTATGTGTTTAAAAAAGATTAAATTTAATTTTAAAAATGCATTAAGTGACTATAGATGGAAATGCCAGCTGGCTGAATATTATGGGAGAAGCTTGTGGTAAATTTTCCATTAAGATCATTAGGTACAGGGCGCCTGGGTGGCTCAGTTGGTTAAGCGACTGCCTTCGGCTCAGGTCATGATCCTGGAGTCCCTGGATCGAGTCCCGCATCGGGCTCCCTGCTCGGTGGGGAGTCTGCTTCTCCCTCTGACCCTCTTCCCTCTCATGCTCTCTCTCATTCTCTCTGTCTCAAATAAATAAATAAATAAAATCTTAAAAAAAAAAAAAAAGATCATTAGGTACAGAGGAATTGTTTCTTAGCAATTTGGACAGAAATGACCATGATGTACTCTGGAGAACTGTGTGATGACTCAGAGAACCTTAAATGATGACAAAGACACTGATGTCAAAGATGCATTCAAAGAGTTTGAATAGGGGCACCTGGGTGGCTCAGTTGGTTAAGCGTCCAACTCTTAATCTTAGCTCAGGTCTTGACCTCAGGGTCATGAGTTTGAGCCCCATGTTGGGCTCCATGCTGGACATGGAACCTACTTGAAAACAAAAACCAAAAAAACCTTAAAGAGTTTGGATGAAATTGATTCATGAAAGTGAAATAAAGTTATATTTCTAAATTAGTGTGATCTTAAATGTTAAGTAGCAATGGAAGGAAGGAGAGAAATAGGATTAAGTCGAAGTACAAGTAGCAACAAACTTTTGATACATTTTTTCTTTTTAAAAAATAGGGGAAATGGGGTGCCTGGGGGGCTCAGTGGGTTAAGCATCTGCCTTCGGCTCTGGTCATGGTCCCAGGGTCCTGGGATCTGGTCCCACATTAGGCTCCCTGCTGAGCAGGGAGCCTGCTTCTCCCTTTCCCTCTGCTGCTGCGTGCTCTCCCTCTCTTTCTCTCTCTCTCCCTCTGTCAAATAAATAAAATCTTAAAAAAAAAAATAGGGGAAGTGACCCCAAATATAAGATGATCTTTCCTAAGAAAGAATCTCCAAAAACTAATTTGAACATGTAAACCTTAAATGAATCAAGTCAAATGCCTTTTTGGTGTGGATACAGTGGAATAAGTTACAAATGAAACAATACTGGTGGATCTAAAAATTTAACATCTTCAAAATGAAAAATGCCCTAGACTCCTTCTAACACACACTCCTGCCTACGGGAGCATTCTTCAACTTCTTGTGATTGTGTCCATTTGTCATTTTCCCCAACCTTTGTTATGGGGGCAGAGGAGAAATTGGGACAGTGAAGACCTTGAGAGAAGAATCTGTAAGAGTATGGTTGTCAGCCGTACTTCTCCTCTAGGCATTTCGACAGACAAACAGGGGCACCAGGGGTGGTGCTCTTAGCAGTCAGAGAGATCAGATAGATAGTAATTCAAAAGCCTTCATGATCTGTTGCTCAGTCCTTGCAGTAGAAACCTGGCTTAGAAACTTTTTCTCAAAGCCAAATAATTTCATATATGAATTAGGGATTTCTGTGTAATTAGAGAGAATAATGGATAATTGATGAATATCTGTGAGCCTTTGAACATACTCATACAGGTTGAAATTGGGAAATACATATCCTGCAACTTGGTTCTTTTGGAAGATTGTTTTGGCAATTTTATTTTTCTCCTATTTCCATATGAACTTAGGATCAGTGTGTTTTATAAAAAAGGCAGCTATGATTTTGATAGGGATTGAAATGAATCTATAGATCCATTTGGGGACTTTTGCCATCTTCACACTATTATGTCTTCCAGTGCATGAACATGAAATGTTTTCCCATTTTTTTTTTTAGATCTTCTTTAATTTCCTTCAATGATATTTTATAGTTTTCAGTGTACAAGTCTTCCATTGCTTTGATTAAATTTTTTCCTGAGAATTTTATTCTTTTTGATGCTGTTGTAAATGTAATTGTTTTCTTAATTTCATTTTTAGGTTGTCCATTGCTAGTAGATAGAAATGCAAGTGATTTTTTGTATTGGCCTTTGCCATGTGACTTTATTGAACTTATTAGCTTTAATAGTTTTGGGGGGATTTGCTTGTGTGTTGGTGGATTTTTTTTTAAGGCTGACCCCTGTTTTTTGGTGGATTCTTTAGGGTTTTCTGTATATGAGATCATGTCATCTACAAATAGAGGTAGTTTTACTTCTTCCTTTATAATTTGGATATATTTTCTTTTTCTTGCCTAATTGTTGTGATATACCTTCACTATGGAATGATAATTTGGCTGGATTTAGAATCTAGCCAAAAGATGTTTTCCCTTCATTCTTTGAAGATATCATTCCTCTTTTATTTTGTAACCTCTATTATCTTGTAATCTGATAACAATCTGATTCTCCTTCCTTTCTATTGACTTTCTCATGTTTTACTAGTAACTTTTAGGGTTTTCTTTGTAACATTGGTAATACAAAGTTTTACTATAATCCATCTGGCTATGAGCTCTTTTCTTTTTAGTTTATTTCTATTTAATTTAATTTGTTTTAATACTCAGAGGATTCTTATTCTCTAAAGGCTCATATCTTTCATCAGTTCTAAAAAATTGTTCATTCTCTTTGGTCTCTGGAACTCTGAGAGATAGACCTTAAGACTGGAATTAGCTCTTACATTTGTTTAAGAAAAAAAAAAAGTACCATCACTCTTTTGCTGGATTCAGTCTGGTATTCAGCCTGTCTTTGGAGTTGTTTCTTTTTAATCTCAATAATGACGATTTTCATTTTTAAAATCTCATATTTCTTATTTTTGAGGGTGTTATGGATACTATTCTATCCCTTAGGTGGCTGAGGATATTAGGTATACTAATTTTAAAGACTTTTATAGATGCTCTGTTTTCTCTGATTTTACGGGCAGGGTTGGGGGAGGTTTGGTGTTGATTAAGTTCTTCTAGCTTCCTCAGAGGTGGCCAGCCGTCCTTGGGTGGGGGTCATGGCAGCTTAGCACAGCCCTGTTCACCACAATGCCACCTTGTTTATTTTCTTCCTTGGGGGGGGGGGTTCTTCATTTTTCTTTTTTTAGGTTTAAAGAGAGTTTCCTTTTTTCGTTTTGTTTCTAGCTATGCATGCATCTATTTATTTTTATATCTTTAAATCGTTTTTCTTTGGTGCAGGAGGGTAAGCTCTCAGCATGGGCTCAGTCTGCCACCTTGAACCAGAGGTCTCCCCACTACTTTTTAGCAGATTTATAATTCACTGTCGTAGCGCTGTCTTCAAAGGGCTCTGTGTGGCCTTTCCAGCAGAGACTTTGCTACACATTTAATGAATGGTGTGTGGTTCTTTATTCCCCTTGCGAACTCCCTAATGTATTAGGACATTTCAAATTACTTTTAGATTCTTTTGGCCCAGAAATTAAATACCAAGACTGCTCTAGCAGGCATCACTGGCCGGATGCATTTAGCCGTTTCTTCATATGAGAAGTGTTGCTGTTTTCGCGTGCTCAGGTGAGCTCCTGAGCCCGCTGTTTCATCATCATTACACCTCCCTGTTAGCTACCCTTGGAATTCCTTGTCTGGACATATTTCTCTAGTTAAAATTCATGTGACCTCTTCATGAATTTGCACTTTTAGGTTTAGTGAACGCGTTGTTTCAAGTAGGTTAGAACTGTAAGTAGAACCATAAAATTTCATTCTTGAACCGGTATTTGTTGAACACCCACTCTATGTCAGTCATGGTGTTAGGTTGTTAGGTATGCAGTGTGAACTCGGGTGCAACAGACGCGGTGGGCCCTGCTCTCCGGAAGTTGACAGCCTCTTAAGTGAGACCAATCAAGAAGTCAATGCTAATTACATGTAACTGCAAACTGGTAAGTCCTATAAAGGAAAAGAACGGGATACTCTGCATGAGTAGAGCAGACACTTCTAATTTAAATTTTGTAATAAGGAAAGGGATTTTCAAACTTTTTGAAAAGCAGCAGCGGAATATTTTGTTTATGACATTTTATATGGAGTGGACGTGGAGCTGCTTTACTGACACGAAGTTCAGGTCTAATCTTCCTCTTGCTCTCCTCCATGGTTACTGAGGCATCTCGTGGAATCCTTTGATGCTCAGGGAGTGCATGTGGAAGCCACTGTTCTAAAACCAACCCCTTCATTTCACAGACCAGTTAGCTGAGGCACAGAGGGCTTCATTGTCCAGCATCATGTAGATCACTCAGTCTGCCGAGTACCAGAATCAGAACAAGAACCCACCTCTCCCAAATGTGTGTTCATTTCACTGCCCACTGCTCTGGTTCCCCTTTGATGTGTTTTATTATAAAATTAAGGTATTTCAGTCTCTGCTATGCTGTAGTTCTTTTTTACCCCTTAAATTATTTTTACCCATTGTTGTTCACATTGCACTTCACATTCTGTGCTCTGCTCCCCTTTGTATATCCTTAGAGTTTGTAGCCTTGGAAGATATCCCACTGCTATTTTGTTTTTTATTTTATTTCTGACATGTCATAGAAATCAACTCTTTCATTTTCTGCCAAGAATTCAAACACACACATCCGTTTTATTCTTTAGGCTTTTAAAATTTATATCAAAGTGTTTATATTAACCCGTTAGCATTCTGATTTGTTGGGTTGTTTTTTCTTGCCTCTTCATTTATCTTGGCAAACGAAAGAATTCTCTGCCAGGCACTTCAGTTGTTAGTCTAGGTTTCATTTTGACTTCCTCCTGTTTTTAGTGTAATACTTGTGTATCTTGTACTGTTTTTGTTTTTGTTTTGTTTTACTGTGGCAAAAAAGTTCAGGGCCTTGGTAACATTTTTGCTTGGACACTTAGGAAGCATAAGGAAGTGGTGAAAATTAAGACAGCCTAGGACCTGAGGCTTAGTGTCTGGGCAGTGAGTGCAGAAAGGAAGGTGTTTGTCCTGATTTGGGAGCCTGGTAGGGAATCAATGGTTTGGAGCAGAATGGCACGTGAGAGCTGTACTTAGGAAAGTAATTTTAGCTGTGCGAAATCTGATGAGTAACCATCAAAAGTTGTCTGGACCCTGGCGGACTAACAGAAAGCCGTTCCGATGTTATTTACGTTCTGCCCACCAAGGGCTGCCGTATGGTGATGCCAGTGGACTTGCAGACCAGGCGCAGGTAGATGGGACGGCTCTGGGGGAGAGGAAAGAGATTAGAGGGCACAGGATGACTCAGAGCGTCCGGGACATTCTCATTCTGTGGATGCCCCACTGGAGGTGTCCCTGGAAGCCCATTTGGCAGCTCACACTGTACCCCTTCTGTCACAGCTGCCCTCTGACGAGCTGCCCTTAGGAAGCAGGGAGCTCTTGACATCCAAGGAGGAGGTAGACACCGTTGTCTGTTTTTTTCACTCTGTGTTCCCATTAACTCCTTCGACAAAACAAATAACCAAGGCTTTACTAGTTCTCCCTTCCTCCCAATCCTACGTACCTGGACTGCTTGGCAGACACAGTCCAGCAAGCTACTTTCCTCTCAAGCCTTAGGCAGTTAGGGGAGGAGGTAGGGGGATGCTCCATAACGGCCCCCTCAGAATGGAATTGCAGACTGCATGAATTGGGTCAGTGATTCGCAGCAGAACTTGGATTCCCCTGCAAGACGTGTGTTTCATGTTTATGCGTCCAAGGAGTGGTACCTACTCTGTGTGTTACATCTGCCTTTCTGTCATTGGCTGCACTCGACTGCTTGATGGGCTTGCTGCAGAGTGAGGACGCATGTTTGCCTTCTAGTGAATTGTTCTCTCGTACCTGCTCTCCCCAAAATGCTCCGTGGGATAAACTGCCTTGTGGAGAAGATTCTTCGCCATGTGATTGTTCTGTTTCCTTAGAGACAACAGCAGTGTAACGCACTAGATGCCAAGTCCATAGAGAAAGAAGAGGTATTTGCTACAGAACGTAAAGGTTTGATAGCTTTTCCTTGCCTTTATGTATTTGCTGTTTGAGCTGCTGGGCTGATGATGATCATGTTTATTTTTGGCAGGATGCAAGAGCCTCTGGAACTTCCCAGGCATTTATTATAAAAAAGGGGAAGCCCACTGCATCTTGTCCTGTCTAGTTCATGGTAAAAATACCTGAGAATCCGCTGTCTTCTCTAAGAATGTATCTGTTTCCATTTTTGAACACAAATTTCATAATGACCATACAAGCAAATCAGGAAATGACATTGTTGCATCATGCAGTGACCTCTCTATGAACAGAAACTTGTTGAAGTATTTAAGTTGCTCTCTTTTCTCATCTTTCTAGAAATACAGGAGTTGATGTCTACATAAAGTATTGACAAGTTCCTCTCTAAGCTTAATGAATAAAGAGAACAAAAAAGGGAGGGATTCGGCATGGAAAGGTTTTTTAAGATAAAATAATACATTTCTGTCGATTTAGTTATCTGTCTTATAGACCCTTTCCCTGCTTTTTCAATAGAATAATATTAAACTGAGCAATAGTACTAAATAATTTGCTAACTCAGTCATTCATTTTGCACTTCTGCCCTTTTCCAGAGTTAGAGCAAGATATCTGGGTTCCTCAGGGTGTCTCTAGCTGCTGTCTGGTGGTGAAAGTTCTGTATAAGAATGTGTTTGTGGTAAACCTTTCCTTCCTGAGAAATATTTCATTATAAGTATTATACCACAAATGGCTATGGTGAACTGCTAGAAATTGAATTTGAAGCATGTGTGTCTATTGGTAGGTCTTTTTTACGTTGATGAATTAGTTGCAGTGTGTTTAGATTAGTAGTTGGTTCGGAAATTTAAATCTCTCTGTTGTTTCAATAATAGTAAATGACCAATATCATAAATGTACTAAGCTAGAAGTCAGAGAATCTTCATTGTAAATATGTAACATTATATTTATACTACATTTATCATACCATATGTTTTGTTGTTTTTTTTTCCTAACCTTATGGTTTTCCAAAAGGCAGTTTTGTTTGTTTAACTTCTTTGCTTTGGCAGATAACCATAGAACATAGTGGAGTAACGGGGAATGGTTTGTGTGGTATAGAAAAGTAAAGAGGAAAACATCGTATTCCTCAAGGAGCATAAAAATGATCTGCACTTGTCATAACTGTTGTCAGGCAGGGTGCTTGAGAGAGTAATAGAATCATAGAGATAAAGGGGATCTTAGAATGTGTCCTCCTTCATATTTCACCAGAGTTATAGTCAGTATGCCAGTGTTATAAATCATTGTCACTCCCAAAGATTCTCTTCATCATAATGGAATAATTAGATAAACTGTCTTATTAGATCATATATTGTTTTAACGTGGGGGTCCGTGACTAGTTTTATAGACTACTAAATTTTGGAGGGTAGTGACAAAGAAGAGAGAAACACATCCTACCTTCATTCTATGCTCAGTGTTCATCTAGGCTGATGATCCCAGCAGAGATCCCAAAGTGCCTGGATCCTGGACACTGCCACTTAACACTTTACTTTTGAAGAAAGTTAATCTTTAAGTAAGTGAATATTTTTCATTGATTTGCTCTGCAGCCTTTTTTCCAGGAACAATAACCTCTTTAGAGAATTGGTCCTCTCAGCCCTGTGTATGCTGTTCTGAGAGTACTACCAATCAAAGTATTGGGCGCTTGTGTACCAGAAGGGGTTTTCTGGGAATTTCCAGTTGGAATGAGAGGAAGAGGTTTTGTTCTCCAGTGTAGAGGCTACAGTTTTAGGCAGAAACTATTTCTTGTTAGCGGAAAAAGCCACGAGATATGTATAGACTCACACCTAAAGTGAGATCTCAGCAAGGATAAGAGTCAGCGTCCTAATGACATTCCAGTGTCCTGGAAGCCAGCTGCACCACCACCCTTCATGAAGTTTACTTATGAATTTAGTGATCATGTAGTGATGACACACAGTAAATTCCTCTTTTTTTTCCCTAAACTACTTCAAGTTAGATTTGAAGCCAGTGGTCCTATTCTTCCCTGAGAGTTCTGATCTGAAATTTTCATTTGCATAATACAGGGATGCCTGGGGTAGGATGGTAAGTCTGTGGATTTGAATTATTCGGTGGTTTTAGAACCAGAAAAAAGTGGGTTCTGATACTGGTTCTGCCACTTACTAATTTGTGACTTGGAGCATGTTAATTCGCTTCTTTGATCTTTATTTCCTTATTAGTGAAATAGGAATACCATGATGAGTAGTAACAAGAATTCAAATAATGTATCTGAGGACCTAGCTCAATGCTAATGCAATGGTCATACTTAACAAATGATAGTTCACTGCCCCTCCCCTCCCCAACCCTCTCCAGTGTTCTAAAAGTAAAGAAATAAATGTAGAATATACAGCTAATCTTCTAACTTCCATAGGATTTTTCTAGCTCTTTTGTTGTACTGATCTTTAGTTAATTGCTGGAAATAATTAAGTTGTCGTCTTTCTTTGTTATAAATGATTTTACACATTTTTGGTTGTAAATGATAATTGTCAAGTCACATTTGACCTAAGAATTATAATATGTTAAGCTGGGGGCGCCTGGGTGGCTCAGTGTGTTAAGCGTCTGCCTTCGGCTCAGGTCATGATCCCAGGGTCCTGGGATCGATCCCCGCATCGTGCTCCCTGCTCCACGGGAAGCCTGCTTCTCCCTCTCCCACTCACCCTGCTTGTGTTCCCTCTCACTGTGTCTCTCTCTGTCAAATAAAATCTTAAAAAAAAAAAAAAAAGTTAAGCTGAAGCTTAAGTGCCTGTTGTTGTGATGACTGATGATTATGAGGACTGACTGGTTTATAAACTTTTTTTTTTAAAGATTTTATTTATTTATTTGACAGAGAGAGACACAGTGAGAGAGGGAACACAAGCAGGGGGAGTGGGAGAGGGAGAAGCAGGCTTCCCGTGGAGCAGGGAGCACGATGCGGGGATCGATCCCAGGACCCTGGGATCATGACCTGAGCCGAAGGCAGACGCTTAACACACTGAGCCACCCAGGCGCCCCTGGTTTATAAACTTCTTGTGGGCAGACACAGCCTTCCACTTTGTTTTGTTTTTTGCCTTTTCTCAAAGCCCCAGACAGTGCCTGGCATGAATACGGCATGGATTTTACTTCTTTTGTATGCTGATAAGGTCCTTGTTTCTTTAAATGGAGTTCGTAGTAATCAGAAGGGCTTGGTGGAGATACTGAAATTTCAGGAGCCATTTCTCTGATAAGAGAAGTGAGAAAGAATGTAATGGGGCCAAGGATAGGTATCTAGGGGAAGACTTGAAAGCAGGGGCGAAGAACAACTTGCTTGAAGGATATGGAAAACCTAAGTAGTTTGATAGATGAAAGAATAATGTGGTCGACAGGTGAGTTTTGAATTTGTGTTAAAGTATGGTGAAATCTGCTACATGATCTTAAAGATGAGAATGGAGATCAGAGTGAGTAGGGAAGATCATTTCAGAAGCAATGCAGGTGTCTAGAATTGAAGGCAAATAGCTGGCTACAAAATAATTAACGGAAATGATTAAATACCTCATATGTAAAGCACTGTTTGGGCAATGATCAAGAAAATGAAAGCATAAGGCATGATAAAATCTTTTTCCCTTTCACACTAACAGTAATAAACAGACCCAAAAATCAAGTAAAAAGTCCCCAGGGGCGTGATTCGCAGGTCGCTGTCAAGGTTAAAGGGAACTGCAGGACTGCAGCCTTAACCTCTATAAACAGAATATTCTGGGAGGAAGAGCAAGATAATGAGCAAATACTTTAAGAAGTCTAGGGTAGGGTAAGCATCCACCTATCTGGATGACTTCCCACAGAAGGAGTGCTGTCAAAGGGCCTACAGAAAAGTGACAGCCCTCACAGGTGCCCAGGATCTCACTTGTTCTCTCAGGCTGCGGCTGGCTTTGTTCATGTACTCCTTTATTCATGCACAATTTTTAAGTAGCAATTTTACTTAAATAACGACATCATATTTTCACATCCTTGGTTAGAGAGTTCTACCCAAAAAGTGTTTACCTCTGGAGCTGAGTCAACTTAAAAAACCAGAACAAGTAATTACACTCGATGCTGGTCCTGAGCCCAGTGTTAAACTCCTTTTTTTTTTTTTTTAAATCAGCAGTCTGGCTGATAGATAATTTGCTCATTAAATATATGTAGTTTGTTAGGCTGAGATGAGGAATCCATAAGACCTTTGAAATTAAGATTAGATTTTAAATTGATCTTAATAAATTAGAGATCTGTTTTTGAAGGAAACAATTTATACCAGCTTATCTAGTTTTCCTTGAGGTAGCCTAGAAGTGGCGAAGGATGGGAGCTCTGCAGCCAGGTGGTCTGAGTTCAGATAGGCATTCATAATACAGAGCTCTAATAATGTGATAGGGGAGAGAATAAATCACCCCAAAACTGTACTCCAGGGGTATATAGTTTTACCTTCCTAGAAAAACAATTTTTAATTGATCTATAGAAATAGATTATTTCCTATAGAAATAATTTTTAAGAACTATGATCTAACACCATGCCTTTGTTTTTAATTTATAGACTAAACAGTCTCAAGTAAGCTTTTCTAAAAGCGTAGTAATCAAAGGTGGTAGAGACACTATACCATAATGATTGGTTAAGAACAGAGACACAAGAGCCATACTGCCTTGGTTCAGATCCTACTTCTGCCACAATTTAGCTGTGACCTCCGGTCAATTACTTCTCTCTGGGCCTTGGTGTCTCCCTCTGTAAAATAAAGTTAATAATAGTATCTGTCTCATTGGTGGTTGTGAGGTTTAAATAAGTGAATCCTTGGGAAACGTTTGAACTGAGTGTGATACATATTAAGCACGCAACAAGTATTGCTGCTTCTGTTATTATTAAAGACACTCCATTCTGGTGATTCCATGACGAAGTCACATATGCGAACTTGCTGTGGATGCGAACAATACAAATATATTTACCAAATACAACCACTAATTATGTTGTTACTCCATGTTCCGAGACTAGTCTTAACAAAGCTGAAGTTAACAGAAAGACGACTTCTCATCCACTCTTCACTCCTCTGTATTCCACAGCATGGTGCTAACTCATGACCAGCAAATATTCCATAGAAGCCTGAGCCATGTCTCAGACTCTGCTGGGTAGTTGAAATACAATGGTTAAAACACACACACATACACACACAAATTTCTTACAGTCTGGTAGAGGAAATAAGGTAGCCTGATCTAAGATTTGTTTTTTTTTAAGATTTTTTTTTTTTTTAAAGATTTTATTTATTTTTTTGATAGAAAGAGACACAGTGAGAGAGGGAACACAAACAGGGGGAGTGGGAGAGAGAGAAGCAGGCTTCCCGCAGAGCAGGGAGCCCGATGTGGGGCTCGATCCCAGGACCCTGGGATCATGACCTGAGCCGAAGGCAGACGCTTAACTGACTGAGCCACTCAGGCACCCCTGTTTTTTTTAAGATTTTATTTATTTATTTGAGAGAGAGAGAGAGAATGAGGGAGAGAGAGCACATGAGAGGGGGGAGGGTCAGAGGGAGAAGCAGACTCCGTGCTGAGCAGGGAGCCTGATGTGGGACTCGATCCCGGGACTCCAGGATCATGACCTGAGCCTAAGGCAGTTGCTTAACCAACTGAGCCACCCAGGCGCCCCTAAGGTAGCCTGATCTAATATGTTTTCTTGACTTTCTTTTGGGGGATTGTGGGGTAAGGATGTTGGGGGGTTGTGCAGTTATGTATCTACTTAAATCATTTGCAGGTCTTTTGTCTACTAACAGACTTCAGTTGGTTAAACGCTTTCCTACAGTTTGCTTTCTTAAGGATAACAGTACACTTTAGAGAATTTGACTCAGTGGTATTATAGCTTCTATTTTTCCTTTTTGTCTTTTTTTGGGCCCCCTCCCCCGCCCCTGTGGAGGGAAGGGGAGGGACAGAGGGAGAGGAAGGGAGAGAATCTCAAGCAGGCTCCATGCCCAGCAAGAAGCCCGATGTGGAGCTCCATCCTACAACCCTAAGATCTTGACCTGAGCCAAAATCAAGAGTTGGATCCTTAAGTAACTGAGCCATCCAGGCACCCCTTTTGTTTTTGTCTTTTTTTTTTTTTTACATTAAGCATCTTTTTCTCTGAAAATCAGGAAAAATTTAACTGGAGAATTTGGGGAAATACAGGAAAGTATAAATAGACAGGAAAAAGTTACCTATAATTACACTTCTCTTAACATTTTGACATATTTCCTTCAGATACTTTGTTTTACACTTATACTATAATATATGATTGTTATTATATTATTTAGCTGAGACCATGGTGTGTGTATGTATAATTTTATTTTATTTTACAGGGTTACTGTGAGGATAAAATAAATAATATATTTAAGGCTTTAAACACGGTGTCTGATAGGTATGCATCAAACATTCAAAAATTGTTAGCTATTATTGTAGCTATCTTGCCCTTTTTTACTTCTTACATGCTAAGCATTTGGAAAGTCTTAATAAGCATTATATTTTAATGACAGCATAATATCCTATAATTATGAATGTACTAGGGCTTACTTTTCCTTTCCCTCATATTTGAACAGCTAAGTTTCTTCCAGAATTATCTTATTGTAAATAATATTTCCATAAATATTTTAAAATACAAACCTATCTTTGCATTTCTGATTAATTCCTTGGAATATAGATTCTTAGGGAATTGCTGAGTCAAAATGAACATTTTTATTTTTTTATTTTATTTATTTATTTTTTAAAGATTTTATTTATTTGACAGAGAGAGAGAGAGACAGTGAGAGAGGGAAAATAAGCAGGCGGAGTGGGAGAGGGAGAAGCAGGCTTCCCGAAGCAGAGCAGGGAGCCCGATGCGGGGCTCGATCCCAGGACCCTGAGATCATGACCTGAGCCGAAGGCAGACGCTTAACGACTGAGCCACCCCGGTGCCCCCAAATGAACATTTTTAAAGAACTTTGATGGATGTGTTGCCAAATTGCCCTCTAGAAATTTTGCTTAACTTTATACTTTTACTCTTACTTAGTAAAGTAACGAGCTATGTCAGAAAATCCTCTCCAGCACTAAGGATTGCTTTTTTAAAAAACATGATCATTATTTTTATTTATTTATTTATTTATTTATTTTTAAGAGTTTTTTTTTTTTTTAAGATTTTATTTATTTGACAGAGAGAGAGACAGCGAGAGAGGGAACACAAGCAGGGGGAGTGGGAGAGGGAGAAGCAGGCTTCCCACTGAGCAGGGAGCCCGATTCGGGGCTCGGTCCCAGGACCCTTGGGATCCTGACATGAGCCGAAGGCAGCTGCTTAATGACTGAGCCACCCAGGCGCCCCCATGTTCATTATTTTTAGAAGGGAAAATGGTCTATAATTTTAATAGTTTTTTTCATAATTAAAATGTTTTTGTTATTTATATTTCTTTTTAAAGGTGTATTTTCACTTTGCCCTTTTATTAAATTGAAACCTTAATAATTTTGTTATAAATTTGTGTGACTCCCTTTTATATTAAGGCTATTAATTTTCTTGCTCTGTCACATTTGTTGAAATAGTGTCCTAAATTTATATTTTTCTTTCTTTTCTGATTTTTTAAATTCAAATTAATTGTTCTTTTCCTTCCTAATTTTTCCATTGCTTTTGAGCTTAGGAACTCCTCTCTATCCATAGACCCATATGTTTTTTTCTAATTTATATAATTTAACATTTACATTTAGCTCTTTAACACCCTGGAAATACATTGTTTTTCATGTGGTAAGGTGATCTCAATATTTTCCCATGGCATGTTGCAGTTTTTCTTACTTCTATTAAATACTTATTGCATTATATTGTAATTATTTTTTCTATAAATTATTTTTATTATAAATAATTTTTCTTCCTCATAGGACTTAAGTTTTTATCTTTTTCATTTTTATCCCCAGCAGCTAGCACCATACCACCCACTTTGTAGAGAACAAATAGTTGATAAATGAAAAAAGAAATATACAGTTATATATAATTTGTCCTGTAAGATTTTAAATGCATGATGAATTATTCATCATCTATTCCTAGCTTTCAAAACCTTCAGAGAGATTCTGTAGCAATTTTAATTTCAAGTTAGTGCACATTCCAGAGCATCTGCCAGAATGGAGTGGTCTGGTCATAAGAGAAGTAATGTGAAAATGACTTGTATCCGTAAATGAAATTTTTACTTTATAGCAAGAGGTGTATCTGACCAGTAACTGGAAGCTCTTTACCTGTTATCTAAGCCAGCCTCTTACTGGATATTTCTGCAAACCTATCCTGCTCTATTTGAAAATAGTAAATAAAAATATACCTTTATAGTGATCAGAATACTCAAATGAATAGCTACAATTTAAATGATGATGCTCAATTATTTTCAAACTTGATATCTCACCTGGGTTCCTATTCTCCTTCTTCCAACTGCTTTCTAGATATCACGTACCTGACTCAGTTCTCCTACCTTATCTTTTTTTTTTTAAGATTTTATTTATTTATTTATTTGACAGAGAGAGAGAGTGATAGAGACAGCAGGAACATAAGCAGGGAGAGTGGGAGAGGGAGAAGCAGGCTTCCCGCGGAGCAAGGAGCCCGATGCGGGGCTCGATCCCAGGACCCTGGGATCATGACCTGAGCCAAAGGCAGACGCTTAACGACTGAGCCACCCAGGCACCTCTACCTTATCTTTTTTACCTGAGCAGTATTTTTTCTTTTCTCTCTTTCCCACTATCCACCCTTGTAATCCCTGACCTGGACAATTGTCATAACCTCTTAATTGGTCTCCCAGCTTCCATTCCATCCTTCTTCCCAATCCATTGTACATAAATGATTTTTAAATGGGGTAAGCATTAGAAAAAGTCCTCTTTCCCCTCAAGATTCAGGTTCACTAAATTGAGGGCAGACCTTGGGTACTTGTTTTACAAAAAGCTTCCAAGATGATTCCTATGTACACCTTTGATTAAAACCAATGATTTACAAGCTTCTCAGGTTATCTTTTCAAAGCCCAGCCATAGGTACATCATCCTTTGACTCGAAAGTATTCTGTGCTTCCCCCACTGCCTCTAGATAAAGTCCAGACTTCTTAGCTTGTGGTAGAACAGGCTTCATTCACATCCTGGCCCTAATCTACTTTTCCAGAGGCATTTTCAGCTACTCCCCTTCAAGTGCCTCTGAGTCCGCCAACTAAGTAAGTCCCAAATATGCCATGTACTTTTGGGTTTTAGTCCCCTTTTCCATATCACTTTGTCCAACTGGGGTGCCCTTAACTTTTTTTCTGTAGCTGGGAATCTCTCTCCCTCAATGTTAGCTCGCCCTGACTACTCTTGCCCCTCCTTTCTCCAGGCAGGAGTCACTGCTCTTCACTGGACTCAACACTTTGTACTTGTGTTGCTGCTCCCCACTACTTTGCATAGTGATAATTTGTTTATATATCTGTCTTCATCAATATATGATTAGGTTATTGAGGTAAAAATAGTCTTACTTATCTTTTATGAGTAGGCACCCAGTAAGAATGCTTCTTTCCTTTTGATTAAGATTTTTAAAATTCTCTCCAAGTCGTCTTTTTATACCTACCTCTTCTGCCTAGCAGATTACTTCTATTTGTATCATCCATTTGCTTCTGTCTTCTCATCAAAAAATTGGCATGTCTTATGAACAAAGAAGGAACCTTCCGAATTTGTACCAAGTGATGGTTGGTGGTCATTTGGGTATCACAGAACTCATTAGTGTCTAAAGATACCTTGCTGAGATCTTCAACAAAGGAAGATGTAGAACATCTGGTGACCTGTTCAATGTATTCAACAGGTTTTGAATGTTAAAGAAGACTACCAAAACTGATCTGATCACTTGGATCAATTCTGCTTTGTAAGTTTCTGTAACTGGTACCATTAATGTCTACTTCACACCTGGAAGCATTCTTTCAGCTGTCTTATAGGAACTATGAAACAGAAGTCATTTAAGCCAGAAGTCATTTATAGTATATTACATCTTCTAAGACCACGTCTGAATTGTTGGCTTTCACAGTGAATTGTGGGTCTTTGGTAGATCCTACAGTAAAGACCCCCTTTATGTTTTCAAATACCTCTTTCATTTTGGACCTCAAACACATAGTACCTATTTTTCTAGCAAAACGTGCTAGAAGTTCACAAAGGCTATGAAGCTTGGGGGGAGTTATGATTACCTTCCAACTTACAGTGTAATCATTACTGTCTGGTTCTGAATATTAGAGAAGAGGCTTTGATATGTGTGCTCTAAGATAATAATTGTGCATGATATCTGCCAAGAGATAGAGATGATTATTAATGACTTTTGTGGCATCAGACCAAACAAAATACTACAAATCATGAAATTTTATTGCATGGATCCATGTGTAAGAAATTTTTAAGAAGTTTTTTTTTTTTTCTATTGTCATTTTTCCTCTGAGAAAATCAGACAGGAAATTGAATGTAGTAGTATCTTCAATATTGAAAAATACTAGGTAACTGCATTAGTTCTGAAAGCAACATGAGCATGTCCTTATCTTATTTGGGAAATGGGTTACGAATAACAATATATTAAAGAGGCAAAGCCCATTCTATTTTCAGGAGCAGAATGTTTCTGGTGCCCTCAAGCATGAAAAGCTATGGTGTTGGATTTGTCTCTCTCATAGGAATTGTCTCCTTGTTCCATTTGGACAATTGATTTAAAAGGACTAGAGGCAAAAATATAAATTTAGGATGAAAATTAAGTTAATCTCTGTATTCAGTTTAATTAGTCAGCCTAAAACGATTGATTATAACGCAGCACAGCCATGGGCATTAATAGGCTTGAAAGTTTGGGGGCAATGTTGGATACCTGCCTGGAAGATAGGTAGGGAGATGAATAGTGTGGAATTAAATTCTCGCCTAGAAAGGCATATTTCAATTCTGAATGTCTTACTTTGTGACTTGTCACATAAAGGGAGGAATGTGTAACAGTAAACATAGTGCTGTGGCTTAAAAATCAGGAGACCTAAATCTGTTCCCTGCAAATTACATTCCATCTTTGATCCTGTCCATTAAATGAAAAATCATTTAAAATATTTCCTTACCCAGAAATGAAATTGAGTTAGAAGAAAGGGAGGAGTGTATATAGACAGATACAGAGATAGGTAGGTAGGTAGGTAGGTAGGTAGGTACACAGGTAGGTTGATAGATCGATCCATCCCTCTTAACCTTTCCTTTAGATTCCTTGGCTTTACCTGAAATTTTTCCCTTGAGTCCCTGTTTGAGTGTACTGTAAAACCTGCAAAATAGCAAAGACTCTGGTCCCTTAATATTCACCAAGCCTTGCTAAGTATAACCTCTACAAGAACACTTTATATGATTAACTCAGCACTTAAATATAAGGAGAAACCAGGAGCTAGTTCCCAGCATCTAAATATGAGAGCAGGACTTTTCTACTTCACTTTTTGGCTTTGATGGACAAATTTCTCTGAGAAGTACTTCTTTCAATTTAGAAGAGGAAGTGAGGGATTTCCCAGGAGTAATATTTAGCAACAGTCATGTGGCTCCACATGCAAGGCAGAAACCCTTTGGAGCTGAACTTGGTCAGGAGGGAGAGGAGCTGAAGACGGCTGAAAGGCAAAATCATAGATCCCTTTTGGTAACTTTGGATTCATTCATTTAAGACTCTCCAAGACGAAGCAATAGACCTTGGCTCCAGAAAACCAGCGCTAGAGACAAGTTGTTAAAAATACTTACCTTCAAATTTAAATTTGGATCAGGTTATAAAAGGAAGCATTCTAATTAGAGGATCAGTATAAAATTGTTAAGGTTCTAGTAAAGGACTAATAAAAGAATTTTTTTTTATTTTATTTTTTTTAAAGATTTTATTTATTTATTTGAGACAGAGAGAATGAGAGACAGAGAGCATGAGAGGGAGGAGGGTCAGAGGGAGAAGCAGACTCCCCGCCGAGCAGGGAGCCCGATGTGGGACTCGATCCCGGGACTCCAGGATCATGACCTGAGCCGAAGGCAGTCGCTTAACCAACTGAGCCACCCAGGCGCCCTAATAAAAGAATTTAGTATTTAACAGTCTGTTTTGGAAAAAATATGGAAACTAAGTCCGAGGGAAGACAGTGTGATCTCTAACCAAATCAGGAAAAACATGCATGTTGCCATTGTGACCTGTATACTACAAACATCAAAGGTCTCATAACCCTGGAAAGCACCTACAATGCAGAGAAATTAAGTAGCAGCTCAGACTTGTGTCCTAAACTATGAAACAAAAGCCAGCGGAGTTACTCCGTGTTGCGGTGTGTGTGTAATTGGTCACTCCTCCTGGTACAGCACAGCTCTGTGGCCCGTTGGCTTTGAGCTCGAGAACCCTTCCTGTGGAGTTTGCTTGGGCTGCACTTATCGATTCCCACCTGGCTCTCACTGTGCTTATCAGGAGGAATGATAGTTGGTTCCTTTGCTCTTATCACTCTTTGATTTGTTTCTCCTGGTCATGTTGGTAATTATTAATATAATGTAAATGTCTTTGCTTTCAGTCCACCTCGGCCGCTGGCTAATATGAATGACACCATGGTGAGCCACACGTCCTCCGGAGCACCCACTCCCACCAAGAGGTATGTAGGGTTCCCGCCTCAGTCACTGCTCAGAGTTGGCCTGGCCTGGGAAGCAGAGCATTCCACGGGACGTAAAGGACTGGCTTTCTTTCTCCTCCTTTAACTGTCTTTTAATATTATTTTCTAATTTTTTTCTTCCTTTTTTTCCTGCTAACTCGTAAATACAGCAACCGAAGGAGTCTGCTTGTGAGTGGTGCCTGGGGTGGAAGCTCTTCATTTGTGATAAGCAGTGGATAGAGAGAGTGTCAAAGCAGATTAGGCACTTTTGAGATCTTTTTTTTTTTTTTTTTTAACATTAAACAGTATTTTGATGATCATGAATTGCAACAATTTTGCATTTGTGTTCTTTAAATGTCAAAGATCGTTTCTGCTTCCTGATTAGACTGTGTGAATTGAATTAATCTCTGATACTCTCCTAAATCATTCTATATATGATTCATGAACATTTAAGTTGAAAGCCTGAGTCTCTCTCTTAGTTATACAAGGAGTTTCCTGTAGGGTCCTACAAGGAGCTAGAACTGTGTACTCCTTTCTCTTCTTTATTTAATTTACTCTTCTCCAAAATTCTCTTAGGCAGGACTTAAAAGAACTCTATAAAATGGCTCACTTTCTGTTTGATTTGAGCTGTTCCATAATCAGAGCATTGCAGGAACTCCCTCAAGGGGCACAGCCATTAAAGAATTCTTTCTTTTTTTTTTTTAAGATTTTTTTTTTATTATTATTATTTATTTGCGAGAGAGAGAATGAGAGACAGAGAGCATGAGAGGGAGGAGGGTCAGAGGGAGAAGCAGACTCCCTGCGGAGCAGGGAGCCTGATGTGGGACTCGATCCCGGAACTCCAGGATCATGACCTGAGCCGAAGGCAGTCGCTTAACCAACTGAGCCACCCAGGCGCCCTAAAGAATTCTTTCTAACAGTCATCACCCAAAGAGAAGAAAAAAAAAACAACAAAGACATTCCACCTGACTCCCCAAGTTCTTCCTGAAGAAAACTACTTTGTGCCATATGTACTGATTGCTTTGGATAATTCAGCTGTAGAAATGTCATCTTCTTAATGATACTTTGACTTAACATATAATATATAATACTTAAGATCAACTGTATTTGTTCCCATTGGCTAAAACTCCTGGAGCACTGTTTCCCAAACTTGACTGATGAGAAGAATCGGAAGAATCATCTAGGTCAGTTGTTAAAAATATAATCTTCTGGGACCACATCAAACCCAGTGGATCCTGAGATCCTGAGAAGCTACACCTTCAACAATAAGTATTCCAGGTGATTCTTACCATCAAGCAAGTTTGGGAAAGAGCCTTGGAAGGAAGCTAAGGAGTGCACTGTAAGGCTACCCTGGAATAGAGGAGTTCGGGACTTAATAAATTAGAGTGACCTGATAATGCAGTGTTATCCACTAGGAGACTCGACCAACCAGGTAAGAGCGCTCGCCCTCCACCTTCCTGAGACACTACCAGCAGGGAACAGACACACCGCTTCCTTTGGGCAGAGCTGAGGGGTATCAATGCCTAGAGAATAGACTTGAGCCAGACTATCGGCATTTGGATCCTGACCCTCCCCTGACCTTGAACAAGATTCGTATCTTCATTTTTTAAATTTATAGAATGGGGACAATAAGAGTGTCTACCTTGTGGGGTTATGTGAGAATTTAAGATACTGTTTTCATTATTTAAGAAGTAAACTAATGAGAGAACAAGTGGGTGGGTATGAAGAGGTAACTTACAAATAATACCCTTTCAAGGAAGAACAGAGAACTTCTGGAAGGATACAGAACAATTAAATCTCTCCCACCAACTGAGATAATGCAACAACCCTCACTGGCCTTAGTCCTTAATTTTTTATGTTAAAACACCCTTAGCGTTCAAATCCAGACCCAGAATCTAAATATCAACTCCAGGGATGTTTCCATTTCAAAACCAAGAGGCCAAGGTGGATTATTGAAACAAGTCAGCTTGCACGTGGTAGATTAGTCTCAGCAAGGCCAGCTATTAGGGTTTTACTTCATCTGAGTTGTTCTCTTCATTTACTAGTTTTGTCACTCTGAGTCACTTGAGTCCCTGAGGGCCCTAAGTGCCCGGTGACCAAGGCCCCAGACATTCAGTGACCGCAGCTAAACGTAGCTGCCAGAGGCTATTAGAGGGGGGGCCTCTTTCTGAACAATGTTTTTTGCTTGAGAAGACTGACAGAGGGGGCTCAGGAACAGTGCTAATCACTGCTGCTTCTGTGAAAGGACCAGCCTTTATGCTGGGTGTTGCAGTATTGAGCCCCAGGCTTAGGATTAAGTGGCCTGCGGCAGTTGTCAGTCACTTTTGAAAGTTGTTTCAGGTGGTATACTATAGCCTGGATTAAGATTTTATTTTAAAGTCAGCAGTTTAGCTAGTACCTCTTTCTAGCTGAGCTAAGTCTAGTAGAGTTGGTCAGTCCTCAAGGTGGTTGTCACACTGTATAGGGGTTGAGCAGCAAAAAAAGGCAGCCAAGCCCTTAGCGGGCCAGAATGGAAGACTGGGCGCTTTCATTTATCGAGAAGAGTAGTTGCTGGAGTAGAGGCCATATGGGAACAAGATGGTCCCACCCTAACGATTTAGTCATTAGAATTTTGGAGATTTCATTTATATCTGGGATGAGATTGTGATGTAACATGTGGACATTAATTGCATAATTCATAGATTTGGCTTTTCATGGCCCAAGTTACCAAACCTGGTAAATTTCCAGCTAGTATTCTATATACTTCCATAAGGACTCATCAGTTTTCCTTTCCTCCTCTGAATGTCGTCAGACCTGTGTCTCCAGAGTCTGATGAAAGCTAGGAACCCACACATCAGCACAATCACAGAACTTCCTCTGCTGGGGCAGAGAATCCTCAAGGGGATTAAAGTTCCTTTAGAGCTCAGTGTAAGACATAAATCACTGAATCAGACAAAACATGCACAGTAATAAAAATGCAGGAAAAATTTAAGAGCTACAGTTTCTATCTTTTCAATAGGCAGTGGGTATAAAAATAGTGACAGCCACAAGGGTCAAAAATACTATATTAGTCCAAATAGAAGATTGTCACAAATGTAAGAGTTAACTTTTTATTTTTGTTTATTTACTTTTTAAAGATTTATTTATTTTAGAAAGAGAGTGGGTGCATGTGCATGAGTGGGCCTCAGGGCAGCAGAAGAGGGAGAGAGAGAATCCTCAAGCCCACTCCCTGATGAATGCAGAGACCGACACAGAGCTTGATTCCAGGACTCTGAGATCATGATCTGAGCCACAGTCGAGAGTCGGACACGTAACCGACTGAGCCATCCAGGCACCCCAAGAGTTACTTTTTTTTTTCTTTTACGATTTTATTTATTTATTTGACAGAGAGAGACACAGCGAGAGAGGGAACACAAGCAGGGGGAGTGGGAGAGGGAGAAGCAGGCTTCCCGCTGAGCCAGGAGACTGATGCGGGGCTTGATCCCAGAACCCCGGGATCATCACCCGAGCTGAAGGCAGATGCTTAAGGACTGAGCCACCTAGGCACCCCAAGAGTTACTTTTTAAAGAAGAAAACCTTATCAATTGCAGAGATGCTGGCTGTCATGTGAGATACAATGAATTATGTTCCTGCAAGGGTCCACTGTGGGGGTTTGCTCTGTATAATATTCTTTTAGTATGCCTGTATTGAAATTGCTATAATTGAGTAGAAATTTCATTTTTTGCTTCAGTATAATTAGTTTCTGGAAATTTGCTTTCTTTCAAAAGAACCAAAACAATACACTTAAAAACAAACAACAAAAAACTTTCAAAACTTTAAAACAGAGACTTAAAATCCCTCCCCTTCTACCTGATTCCTCCAAGGCTTGCTTCGGTCCGTCTCCTTCCACAAGGTTCAGAATGTGGATGGTGATATTATTCTCTGGACTATTGTACTGTTTCTAATCATAATGTACTTTCAGACTAATATGGTAAATGATGCCAATATTTTTAATTTTTTTAATATCTCCTAAAGCCTTAGCTTTATGAATTTTTATGAATATTTAAACTTTCACAGTTCTCTGGGCATTTCATAGAACTATGGCAGTAACAAAGACTTCCAATATCAAACTTCTGCTTTGTGCATTTGGTTGATATATTAGTATCAACTCTTTTTAACTTCAGGTATTAAAATTTAACGTCAAAAAGCACAAACCCCAGGGGCGCCTGGGTGGCTCAGTTGGTTAAGCAACTGCCTTCAGCTCGGGTCATGATCCTGGACTCCCGGGATCGAGTCCCGCATCGGGCTCCCTGCTCAGTAGGGGGTCTGCTTCTCCCTCTGACCCTCACCCCTCTCATGCTCTCTCTATCTCATTCTCTCTCTCTCAAATAAATAAAAAAAAAAATCTTAAAAAAAAAAAGCACAAACCCCATTAAGCAAGATGAAAAAGTTTAGGTTTTAATGATCTCTATAACATTGTGTTCATAATGGATACTACACTGTACACTTAAAAACGTGTTAAGTGGGTAGATCTCATGTTACCTGTTCTTAGTTAAAAAAAACAAGAAGGGAAAAAAGGGACAACCCCACAAAGACAAAGGCAAAAGCAGGAAGCAAAGGGCAGAAGCGTTCATGGATCACAAAAGCAATGGAAAAGCTGCTGGGATGCCCACCTGTAGCTTCTCCATCTCTTGGTTACTCTCAGAATGCCATCTCCATTCCCTGCTGCTGTGAACCACCCTCTCCTAATACTGCTGATGGCCTCAGGTGCACAGCCACAGAGTCGCCACTCAAGAGGTTGTGTTTTCCTACCTTGGATTAGAAAACTCCAAGGAAGGATTCCTGCTGTCCTGGGCTGTATTACTGCCAGTCTGTGTGTCTGTGATGGGCTACACCCATTAGACCTACATCATCAAGACGGAGGGAGGAGCATTTCCCCAAAAGAAGGTTATACTGTCAGGAACAGAAGAGAGAGGCCATGGGAAAGACATATAACAAGGTTGTTGGCAGACCACTGTTTTGCTACCCAGTACACCAATGTGTGCAAAAGTGTGTACATACACCCATCCATACACACCTTCTCATACCGTTTCCACTAACAGGGCTTTCCTTCACATAATGCACATAATGAATTCCATGTAAAACTGCATGTAAAATTCCATGTAAAACTGGAGAGTGCACGTCTCTCCCAGGAGTCTGTCCGCCTCCTGTAACAGCCCTGGGCGCTGGATACCTAGGCTATGTCCACTCATCCAGGTCAGGTCTCTGTATGTCTTTTTGTGACTCATCAACCCATCCTACCCTGAAGCAGATAATAAGTTGTGAGCACTATGCACCCAGTATAGAAGGTATAGATCAGGAAGGAGGAGCATTGTAATTCAGATAGTGGGGAAAGGGAAGTGACAGACAACATGGCATATTGAGCCACATTTGCCTATGTTTCCTTTTGAAACACCACCAAAATGACAGCCAAGAGATCATCTTGAGTAAAAACTCACAAGAAGAAAGAAAAACGGAAGAGGAGACAATAGCAATGAGAATTTGGAAGCAACAGAGCAGATGAGTGACTGGAAACTGATTTATGGATTGGAGAAGACCAGAGCCTCAGCTGACAGCAAGAGGAGCCCAGAAGAAAGCCCGCCCCAGGAATGAGAAGGCTCTGAAAAGGAGGATGCAGAACAGTTGGCTGGTAGTCTGTACAGGAAGCACTTAGAGCCACAGATTGTCTACATATTGGGTAACTGCCCCTACCCCACTCTGCCAAAGAGTTGAGGTTTATGTTTGGGTTTTCTGGAACAATACAACCCCCATAAGACCTTAGTTGTCTTAATTATCTCACCCTCAGTGGGTGAGACAATTGCTTTCAGACAACCTATCTCCCAGTTTAACCATTTGCTTTTCTCAGTAGCCATGTAGCAAAGATTGATGTATTCCCTCCTTGGGATGGAGTGTTGCTACCATCCACACCTCAGCTTGACTCAGCTAGTTCTTCTCAGTGTTACTCTCCACTTCTAGTATCAGTTTCTCTTTTAGTCGGAACCCTTGGTTCTAAGTGACAGAAGCTCAGTTTGAATTAGCTTAGGGAAAATAAGAAGGTTTTGGGTTTTTTTTTTTAATTTATTTTAGAGAGAGTGTGCGTGCAAGCAGGGGGAGGGGCAGAGGGAGACGGAGAGGGAGAGAAGCAGACTCTGCCCTGAGAGTGGAGCCCGACAAGGTGCTCAGTCTCAGGACCCTGAGATCATGACCTGAGCCAGAACCAAGAGTCGGACGCTTAACACACGAACCACCCAGGTGCCCCTGAAGGTTTTTGTTTTTGTAGCCAAACTGTGGGAAGAGCAGAGTGGTATGTGGCTGGTCCTCAGGGATGACCAGAGCCAGGGGAGCTCTAACTCGCTTAGGTGTTTCCCTACCTCCCTCAGCTATGCTCATGCTCATTGTTCCTCCCTGTTGTATGTCAGCTGCTTCTTCCCTAACATAGCTACCTTTCACATGACAGGGAATATATCCATGACACCTGTGTTCATATTTCATAACCTCACTACCCTGTGGTGATTGACCTTCTCTTTGTTCCAACTTGAAAACTCCCAGTGAAAGTTCTTTTGGGTCCATTGTGGATCGTGTTACTCACCCACTGGTTTTCTGTTTGCTGGCCCCACCTAAAATAACATGGTTGAATGGGTAGGGGTCGATCTCCAAAGAAGGTGTTCTGCTGTCTGTGGAGAAGGTAGGAAGCTGAAGAGATGCATAGCTATAGGCTTCTTTTTTGGGTGGTTTCTGAAAAATATTGCATGTGTAAGTATATTATATCACCCTTCCATTAGCATAGATTTGCTTCAGGAGACCCTTTTTTCCCCTACCACCTCATTTTTATTTCTCTCAAGGGTTAAATAGTGCTTTCTATTCTGTTCAGATTATTAAGATGTATTGTGTTGGGACATAACACTGTCTTTGGGAGATAACAGGTAAATATTAGAGCCACTAATTCTTAGTAGTCACCAATTGCTAGGAATCTTAAGTAAAGTCAAGATTTTATCAGTCAGAAGTTTTTAACTTTAACACGTACTTCGGAAGAAGGAGAAGCGTTTTGGGGTAGGGGCAGAGGGAGAGCGAGAATCCCAAGCAGGCTCCATGCCCGACACGGGGCTCTATCTCACCACCCTGAGATCATGATCTGAGCCAAAATCAAGAGTCAGACATTTAACTGACTGAGCCATCCAGGCGCCCCGGAAAAGCATTTTTTAAAGACCAGAGGAGGCCATAGTATAAATATTATTTTTGAGCTGAAGACACAGAGATGAGTTGCACTATAATAGTATTAAAATGGCTTTATGAATGGGTGCCAACGTAAAGGTTTTATCTTGTTATCTACAGAATACTGCAGAATGACAAAAGCCACAGTCTGCTGTGTTTTAGACAGAAAATAACAGAGATATTGGCACAACTAAGAAAGGAGGTAACCTGAAATTGGTCAAGCCAGAAAACTATCCATTTGGGAACTCAGGCTACTGATGCTCTTCCCTCCTGTGAAATGAGAATACGAAATTTGGTTGAGGGGCGTCTGGGTGGCTCACTTGGTTTCATGTTTTACTCTTGATCTTAGTTCAGGTCTTAATCTCGGGGTCATGAGTTCCATGCCCAGCATGGAGCCTACTTAAAAATTTTTAAAAAGAAATAAAGAAGAGTTTGGTTGAAAAGCAAGAATTAATGAGGATTTAAGCATGATCATGAAACAAGTAGCTTGCATGAATTCTTCATGAAGATCTCTCCAAGACAACACAAGAATTACTTTTTTCTCCAATCTATTTTTGAAAGACAGAAAAGCAGAGTAATTGAAAATTAACACATAATCTTATGGGTTGCAGGGTCCTCAGTGTTGGCAGATTTCCAAAGTCCATCTGATGGCCCAGGCAGACAGCCAGGTTTCAACTGTTTCTGGGTTGGGATTAAATTCCATTTCCATTCAAGCATTTAAGGTAAACGCTTCAGCAATTCTAACTCAGGTTAGTACAAACAAAAAGGTTGAGTATTTCCAAGTCCATACTTTAAAGCTTAAGTTTGAAAAATTGAAGCCTACAGAAGAATAGTAACTAATAGTTTCCACCTTTCATTGGACTAAGGCTAGAGGGTCTCAACATGAGCAAGAATTATATCCATTATGGACTGTCAGCTGAACAGAGGGGAAGAAGGAACAGGTCTGGGGAGGAAAACTGAGTTCAGTGTTGCCATGTTCAGACTGAGATGCCTGAGAGATCCTGAGAGTGAAGACAGGTTCTGTGGATTTTGGATGTGGGGGGCCAAGGAAGGGGATGGATGATTCTCCTCCAGGTTCCTTTCTGGCTTAAGTTAAGGTACTTGTGGTTGAAACACAGGAGGAAAATTTGGGCAAAAAGATAACAAGATTATGTTGAGTTAGAAGTACCTATGGGACACGGAGGAGCCAGACCTTAGCATGAGTTCTTGTCATCCAGATTCTTCCAGCTACCTCAGATTCACACTAGCAAAGGACAGACAGGTACTCAGATCCAACAAATGACCAGAAGAACCTACACACACACACACACACACACACACACACACACACAATTTTACCCATTTTTCACATCTGCCTTGGAGACTATTAACTTGAATACCTCTTGACCATATGTCCTGTTAAGAAGCTGACTCAGGGGCATCTGGGTGGCTAAGTTGGTTAAGTGTTTGCCTTCAGCTCAGGTCATGGTCCCAGGGTCCTGGGATTGAGTCTCGCATCGGGCTCCCTGCTCATCGGGGAACCTGCTTCTCCCTCTGCCCCCCCCCAACTCGTGGATTCTCTCGCTCATAAATAAATAAATAAGATCTAAAAACAAAAAAAGGGGGGCGCCTGGGTGGCTCAGGTGGTTAAGTGTCTGCCTTCGGCTCAGGTCATGATCCCAGGGTCCTGGGATCAAGCCCCGCATCAGGTTCCCTGCTTGGCGGGAAGCCTGCTTCTCCCTCTCCCTCTCCCTCTCCCACTCCCCCTGCTTGTGTTCCCTCTCTTGCTGTGTCTCTCTCTGTCAAATAAATAAAATCTTAAAAAAAAAAAAAAAGCTGTCTACAAAGCAGGGCACTGCTTTGTAGTGACATGCCAAGGGTTTGCACATTTAATGGAAATCCCTATAGCAATGCTGAAACTCCTATGGTGATTCAGTTTAACCATGGTTTTTCATTCCTTTTAACATCAAACTATTAAAATATTTCAACTTACTGTAGTAAAGCAGATATTTGAAACAAATCAGTGCTGTGGTTAACAAAAAAATCTTACTTTTTTTCATGGATCTTATTAGGAAATCTCTGGTCTCCTCCCTACCTCACCCCCAAAACATTCTTTCCTTTTTCACCAGATGGCTTTTTCTGAAATACAAGTCTAATGACGTTACTCTCCTGGTCAGAACTTTCCAATGACTCTTTCATTCTATAGCACTGTCCAATAGCATGGAAACCAGCATGGTAGCCACCAGCCATGTGAGGCTGTTGAGCACCTGAACTGTGATAGAGGAAGTGAATTTTTAATTTTATTTAATTTGAATTAGTTTGAATTGAAACAGGTACATGTGACTAATGGCAGCACAGTTCTACAGGATTAGGCCACCGTGTCTGGGTCCTGCTTACTGTGGTGTCCTCGTCTTCTGACTCAGTGCCTGACACCTCATAGGTGCTCCAGACATACTCAGATGCCCAATTTCCACCAGAAGTGCTACCAGAACTGTCGTATATTTGACAGTGAAAATCACCTACTTTTATGGATGGAATTGACATTTGTCAGTTTGGCATCTGTAGCTTATGAAGCTATTCCAAGGGGACTGTTGCCAGCCTCCCCAGCCCTGCCTTATTTTACTCTTTCTACTCAGCTTCTACACACAGAATTACTCAAATCACTTACAGTTTCCCAAGCACGTTTCTGCACATGCTGCTTCTGCCTTTAATGCCTTCCCACCCTTTTCCCCCTTTATTCCCCTTTATCATCTAATTCTTCCTTCTTAACTTCAACTCCTCCCGGAAGCCTTCCCTGATACCCTAAGCTAGATTAAGTAGATTAAGTGTTCTTCCTCTGTGATCTGTAGCCTCTTGTTTGTATCAGTGTATTGTAATTACCTGTTTGTTTGATGCCTTTCTAGATAGACTATAAGCTCATTGAAGGTGGGGACTCACCAGCCTTCATCCAGAAACTTACTTCTTTTCTCCAAATCTTGCTGTTGCTTGCCTCGTAATCAGTACTTCCTCTGTTAGGAAAAGGATTTTCTTCTTCAATTACTTCAAGCACATGGCATCTTATAACATTGCCTGCTTAGTCCATTCAGAGCAGAGAAATAAAAAACATGAGTTACAATGACCTATCTGGTTCTACTCCAGTCCTGCATCGTTCACTCTAGCTACGCCCGCCCCTGGTTATCTGTCCCTTTCCTCTGCAAGAGTGAGAAACTGGCTCCTGTTGCCCACCAGCCATGTACCTGGTAGCATGGATAGCGGTTTCAATATTGCTGATTTATTTCTTCAATAGATTATTGAGATATAATTCATTCACCATACCATCCACCCACTTAAAGTGTATGATTCAGTGGTTTTTGGTGTATTCACAGAGTTGTGCGGCCATCACCACAATCAATTTTAGAACATTTTCATCACCCCCCAGATTGATTTACTACTATAAGATCACTCCCTGCAGTGTGGAGAATTGACTATAGTGGGCAAGAGTCGAAGAGGAAAGCAAGCAAGGGCTGTTGGGTAGTCTGAGTGGCACTTGGTGAGACTTTCCAGATGAGAAAGGGTGGGGACAGGGAGAGCAGTGAAAGGGGCTGGTTTGAGGGTCTTGTTTCAGAGAAGAGCCAGCAGGACTGATTAATAGTTTGGATGTGAGGCATCAGGAAATGAGAGAAAACCAGAGGCCTTCCACTTTGAGCTTGATGGTTGGGTGAGTGGTGATGCTATCCATTTAAACTGGTCAGTTTTGGGGTGCAGCAGGTGAGGAAGTGGGTGGAGAGAGTCAGGGGTTTTAGTTTGAACATGTTAGGTTTGGGATGCCTTTTAGGCAGCCATGGGGAGATGCTGAATAGGCCCTCAAATACATAATCCTGGAGCTCCAGGGAGAGGTCAGGGCTGGAGATGCAAAGTTGTGAGGATTACAGTAATACCTTTTTGGTAAGATTATCCTGAGAATAAGCAAAAGAGTATATGTGAAATTCTCTGATAAGGTCACAGGTACTTTCTTGGTAATGACTACTACATTATCTTCTTTAATCCTTCCTGTACTCTCTAAAGTACATAATACATGAAGTAGATTTTATATTATTATTATTATTTTACAGATGAGGGGACTAAAGCAGAGAGATTAATGTCCAGGCTCACACAGCAAGCAGGTGTGTGTGGATTAAACCCAAGACTGCCTCACTCCAAAGCCCAGGCTCTGGTTGCTATGCTCTCTTGCCTCCTGCTGAGTAATGAGTCCTGCTCCTGGGGCTGCAAACTGCCACTCTGGACGGACGCAGCCTCTGCTTCTGACCTTGTCCCCGCCACAGCTTACCCATCGTCCCCTCCCTCATTGCTCACATCCCTTTCCCACAGGGGGCGCCTCTTCACTTCTGTCAAAGGTACCCTCTCTTGCTGCCTATAGAGCTGCTGAAGCCATGAGACTTAAACACCCCCATCCTCTTGAAGAGCAGGTCTCACACTGGAGTGTGCCTCAGAAGCACCTGGAAGCTTGTTTCAAATGCATGGAGTGGGGAGGGTGCCTTGTGAGGGAAAGAATGCTGCTCAGGATTACCCCCCCTCACTCCTCCCCCTCCCCGGGAGAAATGTGCTCATATCATCATCACTCCTCTTTCAACTCTGGTTTATTCTCCTCACCCTTGCTTTTACTGATCTCCCTAATTGGATAAAATTCTATTATGTCTTTTTTTTTCTTCTTAAGTAATCTCTACAGATAATGTGGGGCTTGAACTCATGATCCCAAGATCAAGAGCCGCATGCTGTACCGGCTGAGCCAATCACGCGCCTTCTGTTATGTCTTCTTAGAGGAGGACAGTGTCCCTCCCATCATAACACATACTACATTTGCCATTTTACATTTATTTGTTTGATCATCTCTTTTTCTACTGAACTGTTAGCACCAAGAGAGCAGCCGCCATGTCTGGGTCCCGCTTACTGTGGTGTCCTCGTCTCCTGACTCAGTGCCCGACACCTTGCAGGTGCTCCAGACATGGACTCAGATGCCCAACTTCCACCAGAAGTGCTACTAGAACTATCATATATTCGGCCATGAAAATCACCTACTTTTATGGTTTGAATTGACATTTGTCAGCTTAGAATAGAACAATTATTATTATTATTATTTTATATATTTATTACTTGTATGGGATTCTAAACTATTCCAAATTACTGACTTTGCTTTAGAAAAACAGATTTCTAAAGCAAAACCTATTTGTAAGTTGGAGATTGTATAGAGATTGATATTTTATCAAAAGGAAAGTGTTTAAATTCAAAAAAGTAAATCTGGAAAAACAGGTACACCTTTGAATGAGTATATATATCACATATATATCTAACGTAATACCCACACCCCAACACAGAATTGTCAGAAAATTCGTGGGCCTTTAAGTTCCTTATTTACTATAGACAGCGACTGATAACGCTTTTCATTTTGGTTTAGATCCCTAGTTATCTGGCAAATGACACTAGTTCTGAATAGCAGTCTTTGTAGAAAATTAAAATGGAGTTTAATAAACTGTTGCTTCTACAGTAAATGCTTCCAATTTCGTTGCTGCCATTCCCTTTTGAATGCACCCTGGTCAGATTTCCACTCCTGTTCACTGCCAAAATCGGTTCTGTCGAGGAGACCAGTGCCGTCCTCAGTGTTAAATCCAGTGATGAATTCTCAGGACTTACCCAGGTTGATCTGTCAGTGGCCGTTGACATAGATGATTGCTCCCTTCTACTTGAAACACTTCCCGTACTTGCCTCCAGGTGTCCTACTCTTCCAGTTTTCCTCCTCTTCCTCCGTGGCCCCCTTCGCTAGTTTTCCATACCTCCTTGAACTCTAAATGTTAGTATGCCAGAGGGACCACCTCTCTTTTCTGTATGTCCTCCCCGTAGGTGATACCATCCAGACTGTGAGCTTTTAATACTGTCTACATACCAGTGACTTCCAAACTTCTTTTTCTGGCCCAGACCTTTTCTCTGAGCTCTGACCTCGTAGATCTTCCTCCGAATCAGTACCTTCACCTGGATATCTAATACACATCTCACAATTAGCATGTTCCAAACTGAGTTCCGTGCCTCACCCTACCAAACTTGCCTCTCTTTCAGTCTTCCCCATCTCAGTTAGTGGCAATCCCGTTCAGAGTTTGCCTAGTCATTAGTTGCTTAGTCAGAACTCCTGATGCTTCTCCATCTACGGTGTCAGATTATTAGATCAGCTTTATCCAAAAACGCTGTCAAAATAGGCCCAGGATCTTGCCATTTCTTATTACTTCAACAGCTACTACTATTCTCCTAGCCACTCTTGTCTCTCATCTGGAATGTGGCAGGAGGCTTCTAATTAGCTGCTTCTTCCCAACTCTCTGATACTTCATCTTCCATAGTGCAGATGATCTTATTAAAATATAAGTTAGAGAATACCTGCCTCTGCTCAAAACCCACCAGCAACTTCTCGTATCAGAGTAAAAGCTGAAGCCCTTATGCTGGCCTCTATAACATTGCTACTTTTCAGTCTGCTAAAGAAGCAATTTTGTTTTCTTTTAATTTCTAGTTTGAAGTAGATCAATACTTTACAAAAGTATAAAAATGAGTTACTACAGAGGCACCTGAGTGGCTCAGTTGGTTAAGCGACCAACTCTTGATTTCGGCTCAGGTCATGATCTCAGCGTCATGAGATTGAACCCTTCCAACCCCACCACCCTGCGTGGGCTCCACGCTCAGCACCAACTCTGCTGTCCCTCTCCCTCCGCCTCTCCCACACCCCTGCTTGCACTAACACACACTTGCGCACACACTCTCTCTCTCAAATAAATAAATAAAATCTTTTTTAAAGTGAGTTACTACAGAGAGAAATTCCTCTGGTCATGATGAAGTAACTGATGTCATATTAGTTCTCCCACTATAAACTTCTAGAAAACTATTCTAACTAAAGCAACTGTTTTCAGAAATTAGTAAGTAGGGCAGGACTGTTTTCTGAGGGAAAGGAAATAGATGAGGAGAGCCCTGTGATTGCCCAGGCTTTCTACTGGGAGGTATTTACTAAAGTCTAGTGCTGGAGACAAAGCAGGGTAAGTGCTATTTGCTGAGAATAAGGAGAGAGAGATTGGAGTTTGGGGAGGCTGGAATTTGCCAAGAGGAATACCAGAGGGGAGGAAGCATGCAGAGAAAGAGCTCCCTAAACCTGCATACAGGTCCCTTCCATCTTTGGCTGAAAACTAAGCTGTGTTTGCATAGAATGAGATTTCATAAGACCACCAAAGAACAACTACCTGGGAGAGAACAGGTCCCAGGGATTTGAAAGTGGAACAGCTACTCAAGCCCAGCCTGTTTTGGGGTTCCAACCAACCAGAGTAGAGACATCATCCAACACTGGGGACATTCAATAAAGACCCCAGGAAGGCCATACTTTAGGAGCAGGGTGAAAATAGCCCTAGATAAAAGTTACTCTAGGTCTGCACTAATGAAACTTTAACACAGGCCACAAAAGGACCAGCCTGTCCAAAAGTAAGTTAACTACCAGATTCTTTAGAAGAAGACAACAAAATCCAGACATTCAACAACATAATCCTCATAATTTCCATCATCCAGTGAAAATTTAGAGGACATAGGAAGCAACTGGAAAGTATGTTCTGTGACCAGAATAAAATTAGTCAGTATAAACAGATCCAGAAATAACAGGCATGATGCAATGAACAGAGATGGACTTTAAAACAGCCACAATAGGGGCACCAGGGTGCTCAGTCAGTTAAGTGTCTGCTTTTGTCTCAGGTCATGATCTCCAGGTCCTGGAATTGACTCAGCAGGGAGTCTGCTTCTCTCTCTCTCCCTATGCCTGGCCTCCCTGCTCATTCTCTCTCTCTCTCAAATAAATAAAAATCTTTTTGTTTTGTTTTTTATTTTATTATGTTACATTAGTCACTATATAATACATCATTAGTTTTTGATGTAGTGATCCATGATTCATCATTCTTGTATGACACCCAGTGCTCCATGCAGTACGTGCCCTCCTTAATGCCCATCGCCTGGCTAACCCATCCCCCCACCCCCCTCCCCTCTAAAACCCTCAATTTGTTTCCTGGAGTCCATAGTCTCTCATGGTTCATCTTCCCCTCTGATTCCCCCCCTTCATTTTCCCCTTCCTTCTAATGTCCTCCATGCTATTCCTTATGTTCCACAAATAAGTGAAACCATATGATAATTGACTTTCTCTGCTTGACTTATTTCACATAGCATAATCTCCAGTCCCATCCGTGTTGATGTAAAAGTTGGGTATTCATCTTTTCTGATGGCTGAGTAATATTCCATTGTATATATGGACCACATCTTTATCCATTCATCTGTTGAAGGGCATCTCGGTTCTTTCCACAGTTTGGCTACCGCAATAACCAAACTGAGCAATAGTCAAATAAGTAAAAATCTTTTTTTTAATTTTTTTTAAATTTTTTTTTAAAGATTTTATTTATTTATTGGAGAGAGAGAGTGAGAGAGAGCATGAGAGGGGAAAGGGTCAGAGGGAGAAGCAGACTCTCCACCAAGCGGGGAGCCTGACATGGGACTCGATCCTGGGACTCCATGACCTGAGCTGAAGGCAGTCACTTAACCAACTGAGCCACCCAGGCGCCCATAAATAAAAATCTTAAAAAAAAAAAAAAAAAAACCAGCCACACCAAATACCAAAAATGTAAAGGAAAATATTAGCATAATGAGGAAAAAAATGGAAATAAAAAAGAACCAACTATAAACATAACTGGAGGTTTCTGCATATATATTCTACTTCAATGACAAAAAGTTTTAAATTAAAAAATAGAACTTCTGGAGTTGAAAGAGATAATACCCAAAATGAAAAAGTCAGTGGATGGACTTAACAGTATATCAGAAATGACAGAAGAAAAAGTCCACTGAACTTAAAGACATAGCGATACAAACTATCCAAAATGCAATACTGGAAAATGAACAGAGCCTCCAAGACTTATGGGACAATGGCAAACAGCCTAACAGAGGGAGGAGAGAAAAATTATTTCAGGAAATATTTTTTCTCAAATTTCCAAATAAATTTTTACAAATTTGATGAAAACTATAAACCCATAGCTACAAGAAGCTCAACAAACTATAATCAGGATAAACAGAAAACCATACCAAGGCACATCACAATCAAATTGCTGAAAACCAGTGATGAAGAAAAAGTATTAAAAGCAGCTAGAGGAAAAAATGTTATATACAGGGGGAAAAAGATAAGATTTTTGAAGTGATTTCTCATTAAAAACAATGCACTTGGGGTGCCTGGGTGGCTCAGTCTGGTAAGCATCTGCCTTCACTGAGGTCATGATCCCAGGGTCCCTGCTCAGTGGGGAGTCTGCTTCTCCCTCTGCCTGCCACTCCCCCTGCTTGTGCTTGTGCTCTCTCTCTCAAATAAATAATAAAATCTTTTTAAAAAAATGCATGCTAGCAGAAAATTGAATGGCATTTGAAAGTAGTGAGAGAACCTGTTTTTACTCCTTCTAAAATATATAGATTTCCTAGCTTTATCCACTGAAAAGTTCTAGAAGCAGTGATCGTCCAGGAACAAGGAGCACCCTAGAACCCTAACTGTGGTCTCTAAACATTCTTTCCTAGTAAAGGGAACCTGCAATCCTTGAAGGAATAGTTGATTCCAAGTGTGGGGCAGGACACACACAAGATAGGACTGGGGCATCTTACCAACCAAGTGGGTCATCTGTGCCAACCAAGGAAGCTAATGATATCTAATGGATATATTAGATTAACACAGGAGCCTACTTATAGGAGCTCCCACTGGCCAAAGATAGGACAATTTGAACATCAAAATGATGATTGTAATGGATTGAAGTAATCAGATACATAAAAATCTATGAGTCCCTAATGATACTAAAAAAGAAAACTCCTTGGTAACCATTGGAGGTTGCTAGGGCACTAATTCATTGTTCTGAAATTTGTTAAATAGTAAGAAATGCCAAACATTTGTTTTACCTTTTCTGAATGATCGGTATTTCAAGATAAACAAATAGAGAAACTAATAAATGCAGAAAAGATGATAAAATTGGAAACTGGATCTTGAATCTAGGCAAATCATTAGTAAATGCTAAAGCCATTAGGTGAAAAGTTGATGGGGGACTTTATAATGGAGAGATGTAACCAATAACATCTGAATCCACTGATTAATATTTATATTCCATTGTGTGCCCCCTATTTGATTTTTAAGTGCACCATATTACCTACAACAGATTCTAGCCCCTTCTCAAAAAATGAAACGAAAGCAAAAACTTTAATCAAATCTCTAGCTCTAGCCACAGGGGATAGAGAAACAAATTAAATGGCACCAAGAAAATAATCAGTCAAATCCAGAATCTAGGGTATGCCACTAGATAACTTGCTTTCTTCACAAATAAATGACATGACAGAAACAAGGAAAAGGAAGAACTGTTAGAGATTAAAAACAGAAACATATCAACCAAATGCAGTGTGTATGCACCTTGTTGGAATCTTGATTCTAAATGTAGATGGATATTTTTGAAGATCTGAGGAATTTTTTGGATGGACTGAGTTAAAATTTTCTTAATTTTTTTTTTAGGTGTGATGATGGCATTGTGGTTATGTAAATTAAGTATTCTCAAATGAAATAATAAATTGTCTGGGATTTGCTCCAGCCACCTCATTCTAGACAAAAAGTTGAGCGAAGGAAGAATAGATTCAATAAGTTGGCAAATTTGGGGTTTTGTTGAAGTTTGGTGATGGGTACATGAAAAGTAGTCATTAGTTCACTCCCCATTTTGTGCATGTTTTAACATTTTTGGAATAAAACACTTTTAGAAACTCTTTTGCTTAAGGACCGTCTGAATGTCTATAAAAGAGTCTCGCTCAGAATGTATACAGTGTTGTCTTACAATAAGGAACAATTCTAACAAGTTTGGTTTAAGTATCAGTTTTATGGGAGAAAATAGAATGATGCTAAAGGCAGTACGTATCCTTATAGAAATAAAAGGGTTTAACTGGTGTCATGAGGTAACACTGAAAATTCTTTACATGTAGACAAAAGCTATAAAAGCAGTAGGGGGCATTTGGTGATGTTAAATAGACCCACTCTGCCTGTTTTCCTGCCATTGGGCATTCCCTAAAAGGTGCATCCATCTCAGAGCCCAGAACGTGGGTAAGACTGATGGGCAAGGCTTCTTGGTGACCCCTCCTTGCTTTCCCCTGCTCAGATGCGGAAGTGTCAGTCACCCAAGGCTGTTTCCTAAGAGACTGCTTTTGTTTAAAGGATTGGTGAAACGTATTTTCTATGGTCTAACACCATATTCCATTATGTATTGTGGTTTTTTATTGTTTTCCTTATCATGATTTATTATTTTTTTCTATTTTTCTTTGAAGTTTGCCCATGTTAATCCATGTTCATTTTTCGCTCTGTATGTGTTTGTGTTGTGCTTGGTGTCTTTGCGTCCGTTGTTCCTAGGTTACAGTATAGCCAGGATATACGCAGTCACTTGGCCGATGAGCATGCGCTGATAGCCTCCTATGTGGCCCGTCTGCAACACTGTGCACGGTCAGTGGTAGAGCAGCGACAGCAGGCCGGTCGCCAGGGGCTGATCAGAGGGAGGGAGAGCTGTGTTACCTGGGCTTGCCAGCTGGAAAAAGCTCTGCATGTGGGGTTTTTCTTGAGAAGCTACCAGCTATGTTTGGCAGAGTTTAAATAATTGCTAAAGCATTAACTTCTAAAAGAGAAGGAGCCTTGCCAAGCCTGGGCACTTACCTAAACATATCGTCAGAAATGCTGTTTTAAAGTGGAATTCATTTCCTTCAGCTTACACTTAAAGGCTCTGTAAATGGCAAACATACGCAGTCCCAAAGATGTACATTCACAGAGCTCTTTGATGCACCCTCTTACTGCTCATTCTTGTCTAAATAATGAAACCTTTCTACCGACATTCAGAGCATAGGGTTAATCAACCCACAGATATCTCACTTTGTCTAATCTTTGATACCATCACCCTGTAACATCTTTGCATGTTACAACTTCATCTCTTCCCCCCAAATCTGGTCATTGTTGATTATTTAAACCACTGGTTTGCAATAGTGGTATTGGATCATTGTCACTTGAGGGAGACTTTACCCAAACAATATGTACGTCCACATGTGATAATTATACGTAATATAATAACTCCATATTCCCCTTTCTCTGAAAACTACTGGTAGTGACTCACTGTTAATGTGGGAATATGCCTGGTTCCTCAGTGGGTTAGGATAGAAAAACGTTTGATAACCACTAACTACAGCAAAGTTAACCCTTTAAAACAAAGTGCCATTGCATTCAGGTAGACCCAGAGCTACCTGTCCACTCTGTGTCCATACCCATTCTGCAAGGAGAATAGCAGGTAAAGTTTAAATAATCTAAAGCCATCCCTCCACTCTACATAGCAGCAGATTGATTCTTACTCTTAGAGAGGAAGCGTAATTTATTAACTAAGCACATAAGAGAGTCTGGAGCCTTACATTTTGATCTTAGTTTTGCCCAGAACATGCCGTGGCTCCGTGAGAAGGTGTTGACCTTGGTTTTATTTCCTGTGATAACAAGAATAAATAATGTGAAAAAATATATATTTGGAAAGGACTGTTTTCTATATTATACTTCATACCATTTCCCATAGTTTTGCCAGTGTGACTAAATAGCTTTGATATTTTTTGGCATTTATTTAATTCTAAAGTCTACTTTCCTACTTCCCAAGTA
Source organism: Mirounga angustirostris (assembly GCF_029215605.1). Taxonomy (NCBI): domain Eukaryota; kingdom Metazoa; phylum Chordata; class Mammalia; order Carnivora; family Phocidae; genus Mirounga; species Mirounga angustirostris. The sequence continues at coordinate 19,969,421 of NW_026991718.1, read as the reverse complement.
TGTTTAATAGGCTTTTCCTATGGGAGGGAAGGAAAGGCCTGATAATTGGGCATCATATCAACCAAGAGTGCCTCTTCAGCCAACAGATGATTTCTGTGCAGTCTGTCCCAGCTCCTTGGGTCTCTAGGAATAGAGTTGTCTCATCCCTGGCAGGACAGCTTACTTATTATCAGTAAGGGCAGTTGTCCAGGTGATTAAAAGTTTCCATGGTGAAAATAGAAGCAGAGTGTTGGCAGAGGCTGCAACCTGATATTTCAGCCCCAGAAGATTTATGGGAGGTTTAGCTAAGGTCCTCAAGCGTCCTGGCTTAGGGATTAGGCTTCCTGAGCAAGAACTGGTGGCTGGGAGCCCTGGGAGAACATGAGGATTGGGTGAGTACTGCATTTCTTGATTTATAGTCTAAGGAACTGAGCTTCATGCTCCTCAAAGAAGTCAGAAATTTCCTGGCTAATTCTGAAAATGAAAGTCAGCTCAAGCAGAAAAATAAGGAACCTTTCTAATTTTCCTCTTAATTTTCATTGACCTTAAAACCTCTCATCAACATAAAGTTCTAGTTTCTGGTTGGAAAGCATAGCCAATTAAAGCAACCATGTCGTCCACACTTAGGTATAAATGACAAGTAGAATTAACCTTCCTAGGGAGATGGAACACGATGGAGGAGAGGGAGCTTTTTTGCACAGAGGAAAAAATTAAGTTTTTGTTATATCCCTTGCCAAAACAAAGGGCAGTAACTTTAAGTCCCATTTCTTAGGTTGCCAGTCCCTCTATAATATTATCCACTTGTATAATGTTCATTTTTGTTGTTTTTTTTAAAGATAAAGGTAGTTCTCTTATTTCCAGCAAACAACTTTAAGGCACAAATATTATAGTTCAGCCTTGACCTTGGGGCCTTGACCCTAATGTATTAAAGCCAATTGATGGTAGCATGTTCTTATTACAAAATCATCTCATGAGAGGATGATGATACAGACTGACATTTGCGTACCTAAAATTATAAAGTATTCAGAAGTGGCACAGGCAGAAGAAGTACATTAAAAAGAAAATCCATCCTAGAGGAAAGACCAAGTTAAGCTTAAAGACTTAGCCACAATGATAGAAATACAGAAAGGTGAAAAAAATCTAGGAAAAATACAGTTGATTCTATACATGAAAAGGTCAGATACATTTCTATCAATTTAACTTCACCCTTCCCAGATTCCCCCCCATCAGTAATTATTACAAGATTTGACGAGTATTGAACTCATGTCTTTAAATTTTTTCTTATTACTAATTGTGTTGCTAAATTCCATTCAGAGGTTTTTGGAACACCAAGAACCAAGGGCCGACGTAGAAGCAGGCCACAACAGCCATCTTGGGTCAGTTGTCATCACCACTGTTACCTTAAAGCATCTGCCAGACTTAAACAAACAGAATTCTATAGCCACAGTCCCTATTAATCTAGGAGTGCCCTGCTATGGATAAATGACAGTTGATGTAACATGCTAAACTAAAGGAGTCCATTATTTCATAATCCAGTCAAAAGGTCATTGCATCACATATACACAGAGCTAGGAACACTTCCTTCATCCAGGTGCAGCAGTATCTGATATCCCACATAAGTCTTAAAGACCTTAAAGTTAAGGTGCTGGTACTCTTGTGAAAGAGTAATGGACTAAATTAATTCACTCTAAGATGGGGCTGTAATTGTGGAACAAACATGGTGAAAGAAGAGAAAGACACATCGAAAGGGAATGTTTGATACCATGGATTCTTCTCCAGCTTTACCATATGTTGGACCTGCCCTTTCCTGGGCTCCTCAGTTTTCCTCAGTTGTTCAGCCAGTGTTAAGTGTACTTTTCTTTAGCCCTCTGTTTTTCATGATGCTTTAGTTTTCTCTTGATCTTTTAAAATTCAAGACCTATGTCTAAAAGTTATGAGTTTTTCCAAAACATTTGATTAGAAATCCCCCCTCAGACTTTGCAGATGCTCTGTCTTTTCTCGGACCTTGCATTCAAAAAGAAGTGCCCCTTCTTACAGCGTAGGAGCCAGGGGGATGCTGCTGAAAAGAAAGGGCATGTGTGGTCTCATCATTTCTCTATAAACCACCTTTCAGAAGACCATTATTATCTATGACCCAGGCCTCTTGTTTCTTTTGCTACCATACTTTTTTATAAGCTTTCTCCCATCTGTTCTTTCTAAGAGAAAAGCAAGGGTAGGGAATGTTTAATAGACACCTGTTGAATTTTTTGTCTCTTTGGCAGTGTCCTGGATAGTCCAAGCCGACTGGATGAGGAACACCGACTTATAGCTCGCTATGCTGCCCGGCTGGCTGCAGAAGCAGGAAACATGGTGAGTAAACGAAAGGTCCTAGTAGAGTAGCGGAAATTAGCATTATTTTAATATACAAATTGTAGGTGATAGTAAACATGAAACTTAGAAGAATAGGTACCTCAGGAACAGAAGGAGAGGAGTGGGTTGTTTAGGGAAGGGATTATAGTGGCCTTTAATTTTATCTACAGTATCCTCTATAAAAAATGAATCAAGAAAATCAAAGAGGGGCGCGTGGGTGGCTCAGTTGTTAAGCGTCTGCCTTCGGCTCAGGTCATGATCCCAGGGTCCTGGGATCAAGCCCTGCATCGGGCTCCCTGCTCAGCGGGAAGCCTGCTTCTCCCTCTCCTACTCCACTTGCTTGTGTTCCCTCTCTTGCTGTGTCTGTCTGTAAAATTAATTAATTAATTAATTAATTAATTAAAATCTTAAAAAAAAGAAGAAAATCAAAGAGCTAGAATTTGGTTCTTTAAAAAGCAATAAAATTAATTACCCCCTAGAAATCCTGATCAAGAAAAAAGGAAAGAAAATACAAATTACCAATATCACAAATGAAAGAAGGGACATTGCTACAGACCCTATAGTTATTATAAGGATGATAAGGGAATATTGTGAGCAACTTTTTGCCAATAAATTTGGCAACCTAGATGAAATAAGCAAATTCCTTGGAAGATACAAATTAGGGTTGTCTGGCTGGTTCAGTCAGTAGAGTATGCAGCTCTTGATCTTGAAGTTGTGGGTTCAAGCCACATGTAGGGTATAGAATCTTTTTTAAAAAAACGACACAAATTAACAAAACTGACTTAAGAAAAAATAGAAAATCTAAATAGTCCTAAATCTGTTAAGGAAATTGAATTTGTAATTAACTTCCCACAAAGAAAACTCTAAGCTCAGAGGGCTGAACTGTTGAATACTATCATATATTTAAGGAAGAAATAATAACAATCTGACATAAATTCTCAATACACAGAGGAAGAAGGTACACTTTCCAAGTCATTTTATCAGGCTACTCTAAACCTGATACAAAAAAAAAGCCATTACAAGAAAATAAAATCCATAATCAAATTCTCTCATGAATATGGATGAAAAAACCTTTAACAAAATATTACCAAATTGAATGTGGAAATATATAAAAAGGATAATACTCCATGATCAAGTGAGATTTATCCTAGGAGTACAGATTCATTTAATACATAAAAATCAGCCAACGTATTTCACCATATTAGCAGTTTAAAAAAGAAAATTATAAGATCATTTCAGTAGGTGCAGAAAAAATATTTGACAATAATGCCCATTTATGATAACATTTCTCAATATACCAGGAGTCAAAGAAGCTTCTTCAATCTGATAAAGAACACCTACAAAAAAACGTACAGCTAATATTATACCAAAAGGTTAAATTTTGGAGTATTTCCTACCTAATATTGAGAACAAGCAAAGGTGTCCACTTTTCACCACCTCTATTCAAAATTGTACTGGAGGCCTTAGCCAGTGAAGAAAAGGGCATAAATGTTGGAAAGGAAGAAGTAAAGCTGTCCTATTTGCAGACGACATGATTATGTAGAGACAGTCCTAAGGAATCTATAAAAACACTCCTAGAACAGATACATGACTATAGAGCAGTGTTGCAGGATACAAAGTCAGTGTACAAAAATTGATTATATTTCCATCTATAGCAGTGAGTAATTAGAAAACTAAATTTAGGAAAAACACCATTTACTATAAGATTAAAAAAACATCAAATACTTATGGATAAATTTAATGAAAGATGTTAAGACTGAAAACTATAAAATATTGCTGAGAAGAATTAAAGAAAACCTAAATAAGTGGAGAGGTTTGCCATGGAATATTCACATTCAATATAGTTAGGATGGCACATTTTTCCAAATTTATCTGTAGATTCAATACCAATCCAAATCCCAATAAACTTTGAAGAAACTGGCCAACTGATTTTAAAATATATTTGGAAACCAGAGGACTTAGAAAAACCAAGTCTTTAAAAAGAGCAAAGTTGAAGGACTTAACAACTCTACTTGACATCAAGACTTACAAAAAGCCACAGTAATCAAGAAAGTGTGATATTGGCAAAAGAATACACAAGTGGGACGCCTGGGTGGCTCAGTCGGTTAAGCGTCTGCCTTCGACTCAGGTCATGATCCCAGGGTTCTGGGATCCTTGCTCCTCAGCAAGGAGCCAGCTTCTCCCTCTGCCTGCCTCTGTCTCTCTCTCTCTCTGATAAATAAATAAAATCTTAAAAAAAAAAAAAAAAAGAATACACAAGTCATCCATACAGTAAGCTCACATGTATAAGGTCAAATGACTTTTTTTTTTTTTTTAACAAGGCACAAAAGAAATTCAGTTGGGAAAGGAAAATCTTTTTAACAAGTGCTTCTGGAAAAACTATATATTTATATGAAATAAAGAACCTCAACCTCTTCCTCATACTTTACGTAGGAACCAGTTTGAAATGTATCATAAATTTAAACATAAAAGCTAAAACCATAAAGCTACTAAAAGAAGGCTTAGAAAAATATCTTCATGTCTTTGGAGCAGGCAAAGAATTCTTAGAGGAATCATGAACCATTAAAAACTGATAAGTTGGACCTTATTGAAAATAAATTCTTTCCTCATTAAAGAATACTATTAAAAAGACAAAGCCCAACCTGAAAGAAAATATTTGCAACACGTGTCTGACAAAGGACAAACTATGTAACGAATTCCTGCACCTCAAATTCCTGCCCAAATTTTAAATGGTCTAAAGACTTGGACAGACACTTCACAGAAGAAGATATACAAATGGGCAATAAGCACATAAAAAGGTGCTTGATATCATTAATCATCAGGAAAATGCCAATTAAAACCATAATGACCCACTAGAATGACTACAGTGAAAAAGATTGACAACATCAATTGTTGGAGATGAGGTGGAGCACATGGAATTCTCATACACTGCATACCAAAAGTACATAAATTTGATTACGTGTACATGAAATTCTAGAATAGGTAAAATTGATTTATAGTGACGGAAATTGCACCAGGTACTGTTTCTGGGAATGGGGATATTGAAATAAAGGTAAGGAAACTTTCTGGATTGATAGAAACATTCTGCATTTTTATAGAGGTGTGTGTTACGAGAGTTGTATGTATTTGTCAAGACCGATTGGATGGCATACTTAGGATATGAGTATTATATCTCAGTTAAAAGAAAGAGGAACCAAGAATGGTGAATATGTAAGTTTGATTGCATTGAGAAATGGCTACCCAAGGATTTGCCATGGGTTTACTGCAATTTTGAAATAATTTATAATAAAATGTTCTCTTTTTTCTTTCATTTCAGCCCTTTACTTTCCTTGAAGAGTTATGTGCATATTAATATCCATTTTTCCTTCCCTCCCTCATGTATGTATTCATTTGGCAAATATTTATTTTGTTCCTATGATGTGCCAGATTGGATACTATGATGAACAAATGATTCCTGCCCTCATGGAACTAACAGTCTAGTGAGAGAGACAAACAGTAAACAAATACACTATTAAACTTAACTATAGGGGCGCCTGGTGGCTCAGTCGGTTAAGCATCTGACTCTTGGCTTCAGCTCAGGTCGTGATCTCGGGGTCCTGGGATCGAGCCCCGCATCAGGCTCCCCACTCAGCAGGGGAGTCTCTTTCCCTCTCTCTCCCTCTGTCCCTCCTCCCACTCATGCTCTCTCTCTTTCTGAAATAAATAAAATCTTAAAAAAAATAAACAATTACAAATAATTAGGTGCACTGGAGGAAAAATGGAAGGAACTATGAAAATGGATAGCAGGTCCCTGACATACACTGTATGGCCTCTGTGAGAAAGTGTTACTTGTGTTGAGATCTGAAGATAAAAGAATTCATTTTCCTGAGAACTAAAAAGGACTGAAACCCAAAGCAGCCCCTGGGCCACTGTTGCTGCCCCTCCTGCCCTATGCTTAGGTTTTAACTGTCTTGAGGTGCAGTGGGCAAAACCTTGTATGTATGCAAAGTGGAGAGTTGGAAATGAGGCTTTCACATTAAGCTAGGCCCCTGAAAGCATTATAACCCGGTGAAGGTACAGTGTAGAAGACCATCCGCCAACACAAAGATAGAACAAGAAAGCTTTAGGTTCTCCTCCTGTTGGAGTGGAAGAGGTCTCCCCTGGGGATTCACAACCTTAGTCCTGTCTGTACTTGTGTTGGGTCCATTTACATTACTTCATAGATTGAGAAACACCAAAGTAAAATTTTAATATAAAATTAATCCTACGGCATTGAGGAGAAGCAAAATATAAATCCTCTCCTGAGGTTAACATTCTCAATTGAGGCCAAGCAGTGATTCCCACAGAAAGAGTCCAACTAAACATGAACTCCTGAGCATCTCTGTCAGTGACTTTAGATACTAGAATCATTGGCTATAGAATAACTATGTTTAAAATTTCTTCAGACCTGAGGGGCGCCTGGGTGGCTCAGTCATTAAGCTTCTGCCTTCGGCTCAGGTAATGATCCCAGGGTCCTGGAATCGAGCCCCACGGGGGGCTCTCTGCTCAGCGGGGAGCCTGCTTCTCCCTCTCTCACTGTGTCTCTCTCTGTCAAATAAATAAAATCTTTAAAAAAAATAAAATTTCTTCAGACCTGAAAGAAGGAATTAAAAACATGATAAAAGAAAAGACTATCTAAAGAGACTGGAGATGAAAACAATCCAAATAGAACATAAACATTTTAAAAACAAAAGTTGCTGAAATTTAAAACTCAGTGGATGGGTTAAATGTTAGGTCAGACACAGCTGCACAGAGAATTAGTCTGCTGGAAAATACATGTAAGAAGGTTCCCCAAATGGGGGCGCCTGGGTGGCTCAGATGGTTAAGCATCTGCCTTCAGCTCAGGTCATGATCCCAGGGTCCTAGGATTGAGCCCCACGTTGGGCTCCCTGCTCAGTGGAGAGCCTGCTTCTCCCTCTCCCTCTGCTGCTCTCCCTGCTTGTGTTTGCTCTCTCTTCCTCTCTCTCTGTCAAATAAATAAAAATAAAATCTTTTTAAAAAAGAAGTTTCCCAAATACAACACAAAAAGGTGAAAAATTTGAAACAAGGTTTTCAGACATGGAAGATGGAGAACCAACAGTCAACTCATTGGAATCCCCCCACCTCCCCCCCCAAAAAAGGAAAGTAAATTTATTTTCTATTAGGTGAGAAAGTATTTGAGGGATTAATGGCTGAAAAAATTTACAAAATTGATTCATGACATGAATCCTCAGACTGAAATATCACAATGAGTCCTAAACTGGATAAATAAAAGTTCACACCTACGTGTATCCTAGTGAAACTGCAGAATACAAAGACAAGATACTCAAAAAGCAACCAGAGAGGATAGATACCTACAAAGAATCGATAATTAGATTTCTCAACACCAAGAACAATATAACAATTGTTTCATTAACAAAAAAAAAACCCCTTTATTTAAAAATAAATAACACATCCAATTATATCCAGTCCTACTAATGTTTATGTTGAAACTTTAAGAATTTTCTTTATGAAAAAAGATAGTCAAATATCATTAATATACTGAAAGTAACTAAACCTGTCAAAGGAAAAGGAAAAAGACTTTTTCTGGCCAGGATTGAGAAAGGTCCCGGTGAGACTCATGCTAAAAGAATAATACTGATGGCTAACTTTTATTGACTGTTTACTATGTGCCAGTCATTATTCTAAGTGCATATTTTAGCTCATTTATTCATCAAAACAATCTCATGAGAAAACTAATCTTCCAAAAGGTAAGGAAGCTAATCAAGGTGACAGTTTGTAAGTGGTCCAGCTGGGACTGGGGTACTAGTCTGCCAACTACTGAGATTTAGCTACAGAAGGTTGTAGTTCAGGAAGAGCATTAAATCTGGAAGAAAAGAGGAAGACAAAAGGAGGAAGGATCTGAGGCTGAAACAACAGACTATGTGAGCATGAAGGGAACACCCAGTGTGGGACAGGGGGCTGTTTCAGCTTCTGTGAAGGCCCTGAGCTCGGAGGTTGCAGCGCCTATAAGATGCTTGTGTGGCTAGAGCCCCGAGAACAATATTTGGAGTGAAATTGGACTAGACAGGCAGCCAGGTGTCTCAGGACCGTCTTCCATAAACATAGTATATTACTTTTAGGAATTGTACCAATTTATCTTTACTTCTTCATAGAGAAATAGAGTAACGAAAGCTTCCAATGGAGAGTTCTTGCTTTGTTTCTCCTCAAAAAAGTAATTTATTCCTTTGGGTTTGTTTAGACTTCAAACTTTTCCTTGAGAATCCAGTATTAGGTCACACATCTGACTCCTAACATTACAACTCTAAAGGTTAGTGGAAAAGAACAAAATGGAGGGGGCGGGGGGCATCAGGGAAAAAGAAAAGTTCCATTTAATCAGTTACACCTTACATGTGTCCTCAGTCAGTCACAACTGTTTAGGTCATTGTAGAAATTAGAATGTATAAAATTAAATGTGTTGAGATAGACAGCATTGTGGTTGAATTTTTAAAATGAAGTGTATTTAATGCCATGATGTAGTCTTAACTGACTTTACCTCATGCTTTTAAAATATTGTAAATAAAAGCTCCAAAGCCATCTGACCCTGGAAAGGAGGTCACAGTTCTCCTTTCCTGCAAACAAGATAAGTCTGTTTACACCTGATAGTTTCTGATGCCAATTCTCTAATTTGTGTGAAAATGATCATTGTTAGAGTGGTCTTAAGAGAAATGCTGATACGGTCCCTTTCGTCTTCAGTTTGTTTTCCAAAGTGTAGTTATCTTATTAAATATTGGGCCTCTCAGGAAGGAATCTTCTTGACTAGATTTCTGTTAAACAGAAGACTACCGATCCACTAATCTCTCACTCGTGCAAGTGCTTTGCATAAAGTGGGTGTAGGCTCAAAAGAATTTATTTATAACCTGCCAGGTAGGCTTTGTATTGATTTTTCTTTTTTTTTCCAAAACCTTCTTTAACAAAAAAAGACCATTAAATTACTTGAGCAGCCAGCATTGCACCCCATGGAGTGCCTCCGTAGCAGATCCGTCCTGTCTCCTTAGGTGACAGTATGGCCACTGAAACCTCTTCAGGCTCACCCTTGAACAAAGAGATTCGAGGTTGCTTAGATGAGCTAGGAAAGCTCATTTGTTTTCCTGGAGTGCCTAAATTCCTTTAAAACCAAACCAAAACAAAATTACAGTGTGTGGTAATCATAGTAATAACAGCAAATTCTTAAAATTTCATCACCAACATCAGCAACATTGGATGTAATCTGAGGAGGGTTTGGGGTGGTTTGTTGTTGTGTTTTTTTTTTTTTTAATTTTTTTTTCTTTATGTGAACTTCATTATGGAAAACTTGGAAGAAATGTGAAAGGGGAAATAGCGTGTTGTCATCCCACCTCACATGTTCCCCCGAGAAGCTTTTTTTCAGATAGCTCAGCCCAGCCTTCACAGCCTTATCACTTTGCCTCCTCCAGGCATGCACCATTCCAGAAATATCCTTATGGCTTCTTACAGGTAAAGATCAACAGTATCCATGTGGTATTTCACACACATTTAATGACTCAAAGCCCCTGTAAAATAGTAGTTGTCAAACATGGATACATACTATAATCATATGTGAAACATTTAAAAAATAGATCCTTGGCTTTGCTTCCAGCCTACTAAATCAGAATCTCTGTGTTTAGAGTCCACTGATTTTTATTTAAAAAGGAAAAGCAAAACTTCAGTCTTCTGATTTACAGCTAGCTAGGGACCCACTACCCTAAAAAACATTGGGTTTTTGAGAGAGATTAATAATCCACAGCCCTCCATTTGGTCTAAACGAGATGGGAGGGTGCGGCGTGCCCCTGGGATACAAAGAAAGCCTAGCTGGTATCAGGCATATCTCTGGAACTCATCCTGCCAAGTTCGTACAGATGGGAAGCCTCCAGTCCTTTTTTAGGAGGTTTCAGAAATGCGTGCTACCAGATTATAGTTTGCTGACTACGTCGGCTTTCCTTGGTTTTGTAACATTTGCCCAGTTTTACCCGAAAGGGTCTTGTTTTCTACCCTGAGCCACCCAGGCGCCCCTACTCTGTATTTTTCACATGTATTTCCATCTCATTAAAGATGAGAGAGCTCTGTGAGATTACCTAAACCTAAGAGAATGCTCATGTAACAGAGGAGTTGATCCTCTTCACATATCTTTCTGTAAATATTCCCATTTTACAGCTAAGAAAATAAAAATATAGGGAAATAAAATAACTCAAGGTTTGCAGTGAGTAGATAGCAAAACCTAGGATTCCTCGCTAGCCTATCTACTTCCATTCTTCGCTCACTATGGTAAATTATATAGGAGCCAAAACAGGGTTCACTTTCTATAAACTTTTTATTATAGAACAGTTTTAGATTTACAGAGAAGTTGCAAAGCTACTAGAGTTTCCAAATAACCCATTCTCAGTTTCTCCTATTATTAACATATTAGCATGGCACACATATTACAATTAATGAGCCAATACTGATGCATTATTATTAACTAAAGTCCATACTTTGTTCAGATTTTGTTAGTTTTTATCTAATGTCCCTTTTCCACTGCAGGATTCCATCCAGGATAGCACATTACATTTAGTTGTCATGTCTGTTAGTCTCCTCTGGGCTGTGACAGTTTCTCTAACTCTCCTTGTTTTTGATGACCTTGACAGCTTTGAGGAGTACTAGTCGAATACATTGTAGAATGTCCCTTAAATGGGATTAGTCTGATGTTTTCCTCATGATCAGACTTGAGTTACAGCTTTTGAGGATGAGGTAAGCGCCATTTTTCTTCCATTGTATCGAGGGTACATAGTACCAACATCATTTATCACCGTTGATGTTGACCTTGATCACCTGGCCAAGGTAGTGTTTGTCAGGTTTCTCCAACATAAAGTTACTTTTTCCCCGCTTTCCACACTGTCCTCTTTGGAAAGAAGTCACTACGGATAGCCTGTACTAAAGGACTGAGAGATAAGCTCCATCTCCTTGAAGGCAGAGTATGTACTTACAGTATTTGGACTTGAGTCCATATTTCCTTGTTCAGAATCCTACAGTGGCTTCATACCACTTTCAGAATGAAATGGAAACTCTCCAATACTAAAAGGCCCTTGGTGGTCGGGGCCCAGGGTCATCTCCTAGAGTCTGCTACCAATTTCACCAGAGCCTGCTCTGTTCCATCATACTGACCCGAACACACCCAGATGGAGCAGCTGCAGGCCTTGGCCTCTGCCCAGCACACCCATCCCTTAGCCCAGCACCTGGTTTGCTTCCCCACTTGACTGAGTCTCTGAGAGCCTTTTCATTATCACCTCATTCAAAAAGAGTCAGTCTTCTGTCTCAGTTTACTCTGTTTTGTTACCCTATATTTCATCATTGAATTTATCACCTCTGATGGTCTGTACTTAGATCTTTGGTTCCTTAGCTTTCTCTCCCAGCATCATGTAGCTACACAAGGGTGGGGCTGTATCTTACTCACTCATGCATCCTACTTCCTAGAACAGTATCTAGCACATAGTAGATGCTCAGGAAATATTTGCTAAATAAAGGAATGAACTAGTTAATTTTTTAAAGAAATCATTCTTAGGTCTCTTGTGGTCGAAGTATTCTATGTCTTTATGAACTAATAATTCCCTTTCTATCTTTTTCTCTTCAGTATCCTCGAGGCATTTTAGGAAGAGAGACCTGGCCTGCCTTTCTTTTTTTTTTTTTTTTTTTATAAAAGAAGCAGTGTGGAGTTTAAGATAATAAATAAATAAACTCCTATGTTTCTCTGTTACTTAATGTACACTTGACTGTGTTCAGAATTTGATTGGGTGAAATAAGCCATCATAAACACTTACCCCTGGGGGCTCTCCCTGTTGTCAGCCCAGTGGAACTGCTGCCTCAGGATAGAAATCTTCTTCCACCCACGCTTCTTTGTACTTGAGTAACAATACTTCTTGGTGCCAAAGAATCTCACCTGGTTAGGAATTGCTGCTGATAATAACTCTTGATCCCTGTTTTAACCTCTTCTTTGAAAGAAGCCTCAGCCTTGCAGTAACTGAAAACTGAAAAAATTCTTTAGAAATATCCAATGAAGGGGCACCTGGGTGGCTAAGTCGGTTAAGCGTCTACCCAGAGGTCATGATCCCGGGGTCCTGGGATCGAACCCCACATAGGGCTCTCTGCTTAGTAGGAAGTCTGCTTCCACCTCTCCCTTTGCCGCTCCCCCTCCACTTGTGCCCTCTCTCTGTCAAATAAATAAATAAAATCTTTTTTAAAAAGAAAAGAAATTTCCAGTAAAATACTGTGAGGTTTTTGTTTGCCATCACGAAGCCAGTTCATTTTAGAGCCCATTTCCTCATCCATAATTTTCCCTGATCCCACGCTAATAAGGAGCCATTTGCTTTAACTCCAGTTTTCAGGAATTGGAAATCTGTTATTCACAGCAGATTCAGTCTCAGGCAAGCCATTTTTCTGAGGCTCAGCTCTGGCTCTCACAAGATTCTGGAAAGAATATAGAAAATTTGCTCAATTGGCTGTTGGTCCACTCTAAAAGAAGAAACATCACCTTTTTTTTTTTCTTTTAAGAAAAAAGTATTTGGTAAAAAAAAAAAAAAAAGCCTCCCACCCACATTTGCTATGCTGTTTTACCCCTGTTTATTTAGGAAGTGCCACATGAAAAGAATTACTTATTGCATCTTTAAGCTCTAGATAGGAAACAAAGTTTCTGCTTCATGGTAGGTCATGTTTTGGGTAGAACCAAGTATGTGCAGAGTGTAAAGCATAGCCATTGCAGAGCCTTCCTTTTGGGCTTCCATTCTGGTTAATGAAAAAAAAGGGAACCATCACCTATGCATCCTTTTTCCTAGTTTGTGTTGATTGGCTTCCATATTCTTAAAGGAGGTAATAAGGGTCAGGAATGTCAGTGGATATGCAAATCAAACCACAAATGATTTCTCCAGAGAAGATATGCAAATGCCCAATAAGCACATGAACGCATGCTCCACAGATTAGTCATAGGGAAAATGCAAGTTGAATTCACAAGGAGATACCACTTCACACCTACTAGGAAGACTACGATCAAAAAGATGTACAATAACAAGTGTTGACAAGGATATGGAAAAAATGGAACCTTCATAAATTGCTGGTGAGCATGTAAAATGGTGCAGCCACTTAGGAAAATAATTTGGCAGTTCCTCAAAAGGCAGTTACTGTATGACCCAGCAATTCCACTCCTAGATGTATACCCAAGAGAAATGAAAACCTATCTGTACACAAAAATGTGTCCACAGATGTTCATAGCAACATATTCAAAATAGCCAAAAAATGGGAAGAACCCAAATGCCCATCAACTGTTGAATGCATAAACAAAATGTGGTATATCCATGTAAAAATATTGTTCAGCCCCCCCAAAAAATGAAGTATTGATACATGCTACAACACAGATGAACCCTGAAAACATTTTGCTGAAAGAAGCCAGACATAAAAGATCACATATTGTATGATTCCATTTATATGAAATATCCAGAATAGGCAAATCCATAGATGGAAAAAATAGGTTAGCAGTTGTCAGGATGTGGGTGTAGGGGGAATGGGGGATGACTGCTAATGGGTATGGGGTTTCTTTTGGGGCTGATGAAAATGTTCTGGAGTTAGTGGCAGTAAGTAATCTTGTAAATATACTAAAAACCACTGAATTGGACACTTCTTGATTTCAGCTCAGGTCATGATCTCAGAATCCCAGGATCAAGCCCCATGTTGGGCTCTGCGCTCAGCACAGAGTCTGCTTGGGATTCTCTCCCCCCCTCTCCTTCTGCCCCTCCCCCTCCTCGTGCTCTCTCTCTCTCTCTCAATAAATAAAATCTTTAAAAAACCCCACAAATTAAATATTTCACATGCACTAGAATCTGGTTAAAACAAAAGACAATGACAGGTGTTGAAGATGTGGAGAAATTGAAACTGTCCCTCGTTGGTGGGATTCTAAAATGGTACAGCTACTTTGGAAAACAGTTGGATCGTTCCTCAAAATATTAAATACAGAGTAAACATATAACTCGGGAATTCCACTCCTAGGTATTTACCCAAGAGAAATAAAAACATATCAACACAAAGACTTGTAAATGAAAATTTACAGCAACTTCATTTGTAACAGTCAAAAACTGGAAACAGTGGAATACTATTCAGCAATAAAAGGGAAGGAGCTCCTGATTCATGGAGCAACAGTGACAAACCTCAGAAACATCATGCTTAGTGAAAGCCAGAAACCAAAGACTGCATATTGTATGAGTCCATATATATGAAGCTTCTAGAAAAGGCAAAACTATAGACAGAAAGTTATCAGTGGTTGCCTGTGGTTGAGGATGAGAGTGGCAATTGACGACAAACCAGCATGAGGGAATTTTTTGTGGTGACAGAAAATGTTCTAAAACTGGACTGTGGTGATTGTTGCACAACAGTTTAAATTTACTAAGACTCCATGAATGGTATACTTAAAATAGGTGGATTTTATGGTATGTAAGTTATACCTAAAAAATCTGTTTTAAAAAATCAGTAGTCTAGGACTCAGGATATAGTTTAATCACACACACACCAAAAAAACAAAAAGAAAAACAACCCTTTCTTTCTCCTCACTGTAGACCCGTCCTCCCACTGACTTGAGCTTTAACTTTGATGCCAACAAACAACAAAGACAGCTTATTGCAGAACTAGAAAACAAAAACAGGTAAGTGCAGAGGTCGAGCCAGCTTCTAAAGTCCAAGATCATCATGTGAGTATCTGTTTCTCATTTTCCTTGTAGATTAGCTGGCTTTGTAAAGAAAGACCCCACCTCAGTGAATATAGGCCAGACCAACTCATGGGAATGCCCCTACTCTAATCGGTAGATCTCTGCACGCTATACATTCTGGTAGCTCACAGCCCTGCTTACGTGCCCTCAGGTGGATTCTTTACCCCAGTGCCTTCTCCCACCCACCAGGTCCCCTCCCATGATTCTGTTTTCCACTCCAACCCCCTTTTGCTCTGTCTAGTCATCTTATCCTGGCCCACTGTGTTGTGTGTGACTGGTCTCTCACCACAAAGCCATTTAAAGACACAGAGAGGGACGCCTAGGTGGCTCAGTCAGTTAAGCGTCTGCCTTCGGCTCAGGTCATGATCCCAGGGTCCCGGGATCGAGTCCCACATCAGGCTCCCTGCTGAGCAAGGAGGGACTTGCTCCCTCTGCCTGCAGCTCCTGCAGCTTGTGCTCTCTCTCTCAAATAGGTAGATAAAATCTTAAAAATAAATAAATAAATAGATAAATAGATTAATTAATTAATTAAAGGCATGGAGACCAGACAGCACACCAGTATGCCCTGAGAGGCAGAAACCGGGACAAGGAGTTGGATGTAACGTAACAGGCACAGGAAGAAGAAATGGCAGCTCTCATCATTCAGCAGCTCAACAGGAAGAAGAGAGACAAAGACGGGAGAAGTTAGCATAGGACCCACATTAGGAGGTTGCAGGGAGTTCTTTTTTCCTTTCCCTAGAAAGGAACAGAGCTTTCTAGTGGTGGTTTTCCTTTTGTGGAGATTTTTCAAGTTCTTGAGAAGAGTATTTATATCACTTTTTCTACCACAAAGGATTGTTTCATTGAGGAAATATGAAGTGCAGCAGTGTTAAGAAGGTGGCTCTTTGACATCTTGGTCATTCGGAAACAGAACAAGATTGGGAGAGGCCACTGTACTACAGTTAGAAGTCCTGACAGGAAAGAGCGAGCTGTGCAGCCATCTTTCTTTCATCTGTCCTCCCTAGGGAGATCCTGCAAGAGATCCAGCGTCTCCGTCTGGAGCATGAGCAGGCTTCCCAGCCCACCCCCGAGAAGGCGCAGCAGAACCCCACATTGCTGGCAGAGCTGCGGCTGCTGAGGTAAGTATCTGCTACAGTAGGAATTTATGTGTCAGGGAACCAAACTAGTGGGATAGAATCTGTTTATCACTATAACTAGTCCTGTCAGAACAAATGCATTCCACTCATTCTGTTACCGCTTCAGGTGTTTGGCTTCCATTATTAATGACTCTGAGAACTTTAGCCATCATTACAGAACCAGGTCAACACCATTCTCCAGCTCCAGGACAAGCAGAGCAGTGTTTATACTTTTGTGATTGCTTTAAGACCATTGTGCTACAATCTTCTTATCTTGTTAATTAGTCTGACTTTAAAGACTCTTGGCAGGAATAATGCTCTTCTGTCCTATGAGTATATTCTCCTGGTGCCTCATGGAGCAGGACTCTTGAAGGAGAAGGGTGCTTGCTACCTATACGCATCCTCAGACACAAAACCAAGTGGGAGTCCCTTGCACCATGGCTGTGGAATCTTCCCACTTCAGCATAAATACAAACTGTCTCAGGACTGGGAGACTAAAGGGCACAGGATCTGACTAGGGGTAGAGAGCAGCTTCAGCCCCCATTCGGATGCTATTTTGGAGGAAATGGAGAAATCTTCTAGAAGACCGTAACATGAAAGTGAACCAGTCAAAGCTATTAGGGTCTTATATCCTATCAGTCTTAGAAAGATGTGTGTGTACTCTTTGGTAAGTGAAGACATTTTGGACACTAAGTGACTTGATTTTCACCAGACCTCTAAATTTCCAAAGAGTGGGTTCTTTCTGTGTAGGTTGTAACATTTGACATTCCACAGTTGATTTTTAATGTGCTATCACCTGGGATTCTGCATAGCTATCCTTTTTTTTTTTTAATTAACATATAATGTATTATTAGTTTCAGAGGCAGAGTTCAGTGACTCATCAGTCTTATATAATACCCAGTGCTCATTACATCATGTGCCCTCTTTAATGTCCATCACCCAGTTACCCCATCCTCCCCCCCCACCCCCCCCCAGCAACCCCCAGTTTGTTTCCTATGATTAAGAGTCTCTTATGGTTTGTCTCCCTCTCTGGTTTCATCTTGTTTTATTTTTCCCTCTCTTCCCCTATGATCCTCTGTTTTGTTTTTAAAGTCCACATGTGAATTAGATCATATAATTTTCTTTCTCTGATTGACTTATTCCACTTATAGCTGTCCTTTTTTAATTTTTCTTTGGCTTAGTCATTTAGCTTCTCAACCATGATTTCTTTTCCTAGAGAATGGACATTATTGTTTTTCTCTAACTATCTTTCTGTCTAGATTTATATCATCAATAAATAAGTCACAAAGAATTTAAACTGTGCAGATGAAAATCATTAGAGATATAGAGATTTCCATTCTTCTGAAAATTCATTTTAGTTTCTGTATTTAATTGGGCTTGAGGATTTGGTTGCTATGCGGTCCTCTGTTGCATGCCTGGGATGTTGGCAGGTTGGTGCTACACTAGGAAGTCTGGGAGAACATGTCCTGCTGACTCAAACCCAGTGTAATTCCAAACTCTCAGCATAAGATACAACTGTTCTGTTTCCCCACCACGGCTCAGGCACAAGTAACTATTTTGTATTTAGCAAAGCAAAAATGGTTCTACTCCAGTTTTAACTGCTGCTGGAAGTGGGATTGCTAGAAGTCCTTTATTAAGCTGGAGGGGTCTGAAAAATATCATAGATTTAGTAGGCAAAGGGCTAAGTCCAGTGGTGTCATGTCATGTAGGCAGCAAGAAGCAAGAATTTAACCTAAATCCAAGGAGGGTCTAACTCTTGAGAAATCAGGAAGTATTTAAATAATCTAAAAAGCAGCTTCCATTATCATTGAAGAAAGAGGGACTCTTTCATAATTGTGCAGGATCGATTGGTTATGCATACAGACAAAACATACTGGCTCTTTGCTTCATACTGTATAGAGAAAATACCACCAGATGGATTAAACATGAAGACAAAACTTTAAAACTTTAGAAGAAAATGTAGGGAATGTCTTTTTTTTTTTATGATTTTATTTATTTATTAGAGAAAGAGAGCATGATCAGGGTGCGGCGGAGGAGCAGAGAGAAAGGAAAAAGCAGACTCCCTGCTGAGCAGGGAGCCCAACATGGGGCTCAATCCCAGAACCCTGGGATCATGACCTGAGCCGAAGGCAGGCACTTAACTAACCATGAAAGAAGTTGGTAAATTCATCTATATTCATATTAAGAACTGTTGTTTATCAAAAGACATATAACGGGCAAGATTCATTCCTAGGTATCTGACATCCTTCTGGTTTTGACCAATATATAGGAATCCAGGAACTGCCAATACCCAGCTAGTATAATAAAAGAAGATGGAGAATTGCATTCTTAGGATTAGTTGTCATGAATTCTGACAACCAGGGTTGTCTTTTCCCCTTGATTATTATTTTTAATGGCATATTCATTGGCTTCCAATATATATATATGACAAATATATATGACATATATGACAACAGCATATATATGACAAATGTGTAAGATACGAAGTATAATGATAAAATGAATACGCATGAACCCACATCTACTCATATATTGTTAAAACCGTGTTGTGTAAAAGTGCCCCCGATCCCATTTCCTTGCTTCCACCTTCTCCACAGAGCTCACCTCTATCCAGAATTTGGTTTATCATTCCTTTGCCTTTTAAATAGTATTATCAAATATATGTGTATTCCCACATATTGAAGTGTTTAGTTTTGTGTTTTGTTTTTTGAGCTTTCGAGAAATGTTATTATATGCATATAGTGGAAACTTCCCCCCCCCCCCGCCGCCCCCCAGTATTATGCTTCAGGATCCTTCCATGTAGCTGGAGTTCATTCATTTTCACCACATATTATAATGACTTGGTTATGCACAGCACAGGGAAAGAGTACTGCATCCAGTCTTAAAAGTTCAGGGAAGAAAGGCTTTCTAGAAAACTGAATGAGTCAGTTTCTCTATATTGCATTTATAGCTGCACTGTACTGGAAATTTAGAGAGTATGAAGACTAGAAAACAATGGTTCCATCTTAAAAATTTATAATATAGTTTTGAAAATAAATGTAAAATAATTTTCTAGTCAGTTAACTAATATTATATAGTGTTACTAAATAGTATGGGCACTATGTCATAAGAAATCTAAGTAGGTGGGGCGCCTGGGTAGCTCAGTCAGTTAAGCATCAGCCTTTGGCTCAGGTCATGATCTCAGAGTCCTGAGATCGAGCCCTGCATTGGGCTCCCTGCTCAGCAGGAAGTCAGCTTCTTCCTCTCTCTCTGCCCCACACCCTGCTCATTATCTCTCTCTGTCTCAAATAAAAAATAAAATCTTAAAAAAAAAAAAGAATATAAGAAGGAAAATATATACACACATATATACATATATGTGTATATGTATGTGTATATATATATGTGTGTGTATATGTGTGTATATATATATATATACACATATATAGGCTGGAAGCAGTTAGACCCATGGAGGTGGTGGAAATTGAGCTAGACCATGAAAGGTAGGGATGATGTGGATAAAACCTGGGAGAAAACATTTCAGATTAGAAGTGGAGTTGGGGTTCAGCATGATTCCCCAAATAACTATATGATACATTTCAGAGGAGGGAAGGAGTCTTGGAGCTAAGAATTTGTTTCAGGCATCCATTACATTAATCTTTAAAGTGCCAGTGATATGAGATAAAATTAGTTGAATAATTGAGACCGGATTCTAGGGAGCCTTAAGTGATAGGTGATTGGAAGTCCTTGGAGGATTTCAAACAATAATTGTGTAACTTCACCAGATGTTAACTGAGTACATACTGGAGGTGTGATATTCTCTTAACCATTCAGTACATGCAAAGACTCATCCCTCACCTCAAGGATTTTGCATCATGGTAGGAATGACGGCAATGCAAGATAAAATAAATTAAGTACCACAGAGAAGCACCAATTGCTATGGTGATTAATTGAGCAGGACTTGACACCTGCTGAAGTAATCAGGAGAAGCTTCCTGGGAAGAGTGACATTTGGGTTGGACACTAAGGAGTGAATAACATTTGGAAGAAGTGGGGGAATGGCTGTGAGTCGTGAAATGATAGGATCTGTTTAGGGAAAAAGGAACCATCAACTAGACATCCAGACATGGAAGGGAATAGAAGGTGAGGCACTAGGGATAGGAATGTTGGTGGGGTCTGGAGCAGCATTCTCTGATAGAAATATAATGTGAGCCACACATGTAATTAAAACTTTTCTAACAACCACAATGAAAAACTAAAAGGAAATAGGTGCCATTAATTTTAACACTATCTTTTACTTAACCTGATTTACCCAAAATATTACCATTTCAACATATAATCAACATTAAAAAATATTGAGATATTTTACTTTCTTTTTTTTTTTCACAGTAAGGTTTTGAAATCCAGTGCATCTCAATTCAGAATACCCATGTTTCAAGTGTTCAGTAGTCACGTATGGCTAGTGGCTACTAGAGTGGACAGATGAGGCATGGATCATGCAAGGCAAGAGTTAGTGATGCTAGAAATGCTACTAAGATTATTACATAAGATGATGAACAGTCTTTGAGCAGCATTGTAAAGTTCATAGAACACTTTCATACCTAGTATCTTATTTGATCTTCAAAACATTGCCATTGCTGTTTGTAGTTAGTCCCATTTTAGCAAAGAGAAAATTGAAGCTCTTACAGGGTAAGTGACTTGGCCAAGTTTGTAGTATTTAGTAAATGGTGGCCCTAAGTCTCCTGATTTCTATTCCACCTCAGCATACCAGGTGAAATCAGGATTAATCAGGATGGGAGACCATTGCACATGTGAGGTAAGGTGTGCCTGGATAAAGTGAGAGATGTGTGGAGAGAAAGACACGTAAAGTTCTAGGAAAGAATCATGTCAATTGGGTGATGGAGAATAGGATATAAGCAGAAAAGTATTAAAGAGGACTGAAGTTTTCAGCCATGACAACTGGAAGAAATCAGGAAAGAGAACTATTTGTGGACCACAGTCTTAAGTTTGGTTTTGGACATGTTGAGCTAGAATTGACATGAAATCTGTCCTCAGGAAAAAGTGAATTCTCTTAGACACAGAGTCACCCTAATGTCAGTCACGCTCTTGAGGCTGGTGTCTGGTGCTGGAAGTAATAGCAACGGAACCCTATTCTCCCTGAGCAGTTTTCATACATTTTCTCACTACCGATTTAAATGTGGACTAGTTTTATGTATCTTTCTAAATGAGGTTTTTGACTTCCTGAGGAATTTTTTAAATTGCTTTATTAATAATATTAATAATACTTTTTCTCTATATTGCCATATCTATACTGTGTGTTTTCCAAAGCATTTTTACGTACTATTCTCACAACAGTAAAGGAAAGAGAGCAAAACAAATATTATGCCCACTTTCTAACTAGTAGAGGTTAAATGACTTGCTCAGCTTATCAGACCCTGGTAAGTAGCAGAATTCGGGTCTAAAATCAGTTTCACCTACACTTGGACCCTTCTTTGAAGATCCCTTTATCTTCAGAGTTTTCTTGCTGATGGGCTTTTCCCCTCGGACAGGCAGAGGAAAGATGAGCTGGAGCAGAGAATGTCGGCACTGCAGGAGAGCAGGCGTGAGCTGATGGTTCAGCTGGAAGGGCTGATGAAGCTGCTGAAGGTGAGAGAGCCCTGGCGCCTCCCCGCTCCCCGCTGCCCCGCCTCCCCACCCTCCGCTCAGCTGTCCTCCTTCGCCTTCACCACCGGCTCCACTGCCTCCCCTGTGGTGTCAGGACAGGACTCAGCTAAAGGATGAAATGCCGCTGTCCCTAAAGTTAGCTGTGACTCCAGAAATTCCTCGAAACTAGTGTGAAGCCGGATGATAAAAAATGAGTAACTGGAACTAGAGTTCTGTCCTTGAGTAGTTGCTTATATGAATAAATATAAAGGTTTGTAAAGAGGATATTAACTATATGTAAATGAAAATTTCTCAACGATTTAAAATTTCTTAAGACAAGTTTTCAAATAGTCCACCTAAATACATAACAATTATTAACTATTTTAGTAAGTATTACAGCAGGAAACCAAGCTAATCAGACTAACTCTAATGAATAACTTTATTAGGAGGAAAAAAATAGCATATTAGCTCTAGGTTTGTTATATTGGAGCTTAAATAACTTTGGGATGATTCAGGTCTCACTATCTTTTTCTTTTTTTTTTTTTGAATTTATTACAAACCCTGTGCCCCAGAGGAGAGAGAGGCACTCTTGGCATTTAAATGTCCTCACCTAGACAGTTTTACTGGCATTCAACAGGAATATTTACCCAGATACGGAGCAGCAATACCAGAGCACATTTGTTCCTGCTGCTAATTCCTTGGTTCTCTGTGTCTGTGCTGTAAACCACTGTATTTTGTGGTGGGACAGAGTTAGCAGCCAGAGTGGAGATCATACAATGTGGATTACCTCAAAAGCCAGGCTGAGGGGAGTGGATTGAATCCTGTGGTAGGGGAGTCATTGAAGTTTTTGGAAATAATGGTTTGGGAAAATGTGTAGAGCAGATTAGAGAGGGAAGGAACTAAAGGAGAAATGGAGACAAATATAATCATCTAGCTTGAAGTGAGTGACAAGGGTCTAGACTAGGAGTGGTGGCTCAAGAAAACATCCACTTGGAGACTTTTTTCTACTTCTCTATTCCAGACGGGTCCCTTCATAATGAAGCTAGAGGTATTAGCAGCTTGGGTAAATGCAGTGTTTGTGTTTTAAACTGACTTGGGACTTGCTCAAGACAATCACTTCTTTTAGTCTTGAGCTTTGGTCCTGGGTATTTGGGTGGTTTTGCAGGGACATGTTTCTACATTAACCCTTTTAACAGAATTTCTCCTGAGAAATATTTCACGTCTAAGTGGGTCTTGTTTAAAGAAAATCTTTTTTATTTTATTTTTTTAAGATTTTATTTATTTATTTGATAGAGAGAGCAAGAGAGCACAAGCAGGGAGAACAGCAGAGGGAGAGGGAGAAGCAGGCTCCCCGCCAAGCAGGGACCCCGATGCAGGGTTCGATCCCAGGACCCTGAGATCATGACCTGAGCCGAAGGCAGACGCTCAGCCATCTGAGTGTTTAAAGAAAATCTTACGCATAAAACCTGGCCCACATCCCTCTAACAGTTGTCAAGAATCCAGCTACTCCAGCCCCATCACCCACTCAAGACAGCAGAGATGTACTTAAATGCATTTGGCTGTTGTAACATCTGGAGCCGTGTAGGGCTTCGAAAGCCCTGCCATGTGGGGTAGTCCCCTGTCAGGAGATAAATGGATCCACCCACCCCTTGCCTGGGTCAAACTCCTTTTTTAGTAAGATGCTCTCAGACATTCCCCAAACATAGGTGGGAAGGTACCCTAGGGTAATTTTTGTAAAAGGCAAAAGGTTTATGCAAACTGAAGGGAGGTCAGAATATATTTCCCCAAAGTACCGCAGTGTGCTTTCTCGTCAGCTGGGTGACCCTCATGTTTCTTAAGAGTTCCTGGTTCAGAGCCCCATGTATATTACTTAACTTTGTAGTTCACTTCCAATGCTGGTGTTCAGGGGCTAAGCAGAATGGGCTGATGCCTAGAACTCTGATACCAACCCCTGAGTTTCTTTGTATTTCTAGCTATTGTCTTACAGTAAAGTAAGCAGGATCCTGGTGCCCCAGTTTGTAGAATCCCCTGCCAGCTTCTTAAATGTCTTAGAGTTTACTCATCTGATAGGCTGAGGCCATTCATACTGGGAGGAGGAATTTGCAACACAGACCAGGAATGTTGTCTTTTTATCCATTGATTAGAACTTACAGTTGAAAATCTCATGCCTCTAGTGTCCAGCTACCTATAAGGATGATAGCACAATCCTAATTTGTATATTACACGCACTCCGTAGGAGTCATTGACTTCCATGAAAATTTCAAAGATGTTTTCCTACTGTTAAAAAAAATATTCACCAACCCATAATAAAAGTACACTTTAGAATCCTAGTTTTAATTTCAAAGGACTGTCCTGCCTTCATTGATGTTCAGTCTGCTAGCATTTAATGCTCTCATAAAACAGCTGTAAGCACTTAGTCAAATGGACAATCAAACCACATGGTCTGGGATACTCATAAATTAAAATATGCCACACAGTAAATTTCCATTTCACAGCAAGTTCTTTCTACTGCTTCAGTGAAATATAATGTACATTGTCTGTTTATCTGAAAAATGATAATTTAAGGAAGCATACATATGAAGTGTCACCATTGCTTATTAATTCATTCAACAATAATCTTAAGTCCTTTTTTGGGAATAAGGCAGGGTGAAAAGTAATCATATATTTATTTAACAAGAAAATATTGGTTCCTGAATATCACATTTAGCTATTTGGCGATGAGTAAGATTTAGTCCCCGTCACCAAGGAGTATCAGGGACCTTCTTAATAGTTTTTTTGTTTGTTTGTTTTCTTAATAACATAATGTAGACTGACACCCAGGTACCCGTGGTCAGAGTGTATCTTTTCCTTACATTTTTCCCCTGATTAATGTGTATAGGTAACCTCTGTCTCAAACTTATTTCATCTGGAAGTGGTTGTATGTTGGTGTTTCACTTTCTAACTCATGTCCCCAGTATTTTTCTGCCTCATTTTCCATTTTTCTAATATTGCTTTTGAAACATAGTCACCAGGTGAATTCTGTAGTTTTGGATTTCACCCTTATTTGCGAACGAGGTTTAGAATA
The DNA here is from genome assembly GCF_029215605.1 of Mirounga angustirostris. NCBI lineage: Eukaryota > Metazoa > Chordata > Mammalia > Carnivora > Phocidae > Mirounga > Mirounga angustirostris. Next base: position 19,944,539 of record NW_026991718.1, on the reverse strand, counting down.
TAAATTTTCATATAAATAACTGCAATGTTTATGGCAGTACTGTGGCCACCTAGCCAGACATCCCCCACGTGATGTGGAAGAGTCTCACATGTTTTTAGGTGACATAAGCACTTCTAGATTTGCACTTTTTAGTTAAAGTATTATGACTTCCTTTAAATCAGCTTGGCTCCTAGGCCAGTTGCGATCAGTCAGTGTTTACTGACCACAGCTGACGATAACAAAAAGGTTCCAAGACCTTATATCTGACCTGTTTACTGTGTTGATAGAGCCTTCAAGGCTTTATCTGAGTAACTTCCAGTGAGTTTAAATACTGTAACACCATCCCGAGTAACACTTTGTCAAAGCCCGCCCCTTTTTAATCCCAGTGTACAGTGAAGGCCTCTGACTCTGGAAAACGCTGCCCTGTCCACCCCTCCCGTCCTAACCTGACACATGATTACTGCAGATTATAATGATGTCATGTCTTTGAACAAACTATCAATAGCAGTCACCAGATGTGCAAACATGAAACACTGCCTTCTGAAATTTCCTTATTCTGTTGAGCCAAAGCAATGTTACCTCCAATACTAAACCCGGAAAAAACAGTGAAAATAGGGAGGTGTCTTAGAAACAGTTCTGAGAACTTTCATCCTGGTCTTCTGACCTCAGCTGCCATTTCAGCCTGTCAGGATTGCCTCCTCCCTCCCCCACCATTTCAGTGTCCATGTCAACACTTAGTGCCAGGAATAAAAACACATTTTAAATTGTTTAATAACTCTTCCTTTGGCTCTCTGCCTTGGCTAGTGAATGGAAGAAGTGTTCTGCCTTACAGGGAAGCCTGTCCAGGAAGGGGGAGATATCCTCCCAACTGCAGAGTTAGAATCCCTTCTAATCAGAGCCGTACATGCCAGATACAAAAGCTAAAAGGTGCTAACTTCATAAGGCTAACTCAGCTCATGCTCAGGGCCCCTCTTTGCTTGGGCTCCTGTGAGTATACGTATGGTCAGGCATGTAGCAGCTGGGTTTGATTATGAAGAACATCTTCTTGTGCTGACTTGGAGTCTCCTTAAGAGAGTTCTTGGTGCCCATTTAATTCCTAGTCCATGTCTCTCCCTTGCAGGAACAAAATTATTTTTTTCCACATTTTTTACCTCCTCTTTCCTTTTTGTAATTGGTGGGACTTTCCGAAGTCATTCTCGCCATGGCCCCCAGATCTGCAGACTCTGTGAAAGCAGAAGCTCTCGTCTATCCCTAAGACTTCCCACACACATGTTCAATGAAGACGGCCTGCACGGATGGATCCGATTTAAATAGAACCATTGCAACCGCTTTTAGATTTGCCCACTTGAGGCAAAGAGCAAAGGCTCCCTGACCACAGTTACCCATGATGAGGCACAGAAAGAAGAAGCAAAAAGACCCGTGAAAAGACAGAGGGAAGGACTGAGGGAGAGAAACTCAGAAGTGTTTATTTCGTCTTCCTAGTGGTGCATGCTGATAGCTGAGAGCTGGCGAGTACCCACGCTGCCCACGGTCACTGGAAGGCTCTGGAAGACAGAGGCTACGCCTTAGCTTCATGTTTCCAGTGCTTTATGCATAAATACTAAAGGAACCTGTGTTGAGTTAGTGAAAAACTGAGGTCAAGAGTTCTTTTTCAAAAGCCTCTCAGGGCCCTGGAGCAGTTTCCAATTTATTGGAGGAATGGGGATGCATGTGCGTCCTTGGGGAAAAAAAAAAACCCACAAAGCAGCCCAAAAGCAAGTGGAGAGGAGGGGACTAAATAAGGGAATCTGTGGTCAGGTGAAATTGCTAGTTTGGGGGAAGTTTTTAGAGCGGTGTCTCTCAATCTAAACAGGCATCAGAATTAGCTGCCAGGCTCTGACATGCTTGGCTGTGCCCCACCCACCCTGAGTTTGAATTCAGGTGGTCTTGGCTGGTGCCCCAAACTTGCATCTCTGACAAGTTCCCCGGTGCGGCTGCTGCTTTGAGGTCTGCTGGTCTAGAGAAATATAGCTAACACACATGAATATGGGGGATGGCGAGATTGATTATTGGGCTTTTGAGGCTTCGTGGAGCTGTCTTTGAGTTTACCCTAAACAGCTGGGTGACCTCGGGCAAGTCAGGCTCTCTAGGCCTTTTCAGTCTGTAAATGAGGAAGTTGTATTAGATGGTTTCCCAGCTCTAGAAGCTAGCACTGAATGAACCGGATGGGGAAGAGGCCTGCCGTTCACTCTGTCCAGCTGATGGTGCTCTGATGGCAGTCAGGGCCTTTGGTCTCTGAACCTGGGGGCCTGGCCTGGCTTGCCAGATTCTTCTATCATTTCTTCCAGATGTTTGTGGTGATGGGCATTAATCTCTCTCCTTTTTCCCTCTGCCTTTTCTTCATCTGCAACATCTCTAGGAGGAAGAGCAAAAGCAGGCAGTAAGTGAACTTGGGGATTCTCGCTCCTTTTGCATGGTCTTCTTTTCGAACTCATGTAACTGTTATATACGTTTTCCTCCCCTCCCTGTGCAAGTTCATCTCTGCAGAGTTGGTTATGTGTAAAACCCTCACCAACTCTCTCCGTGGTGGTGTAAAATGGCCTGAAAGTCCACGTCATGTTTACCTAGTAGAGCATGTTCTTACTTGAAACCAGAGCTTGTTGAATTTTTTTTTTTTTAAGTACACATCTGTTGTGTTTAGTTAAATATGCATGATTAGCCAGGCCACGATTGCATTTTCCTGCTTTTGTCTAGAGTGACTTTAATTGCTCGAAACAGCTTTTGGGGTTGTGCGGTGACCTCAGGTCTAAATGCTATGTCATGAATGATTGTGCATGAAAATGTGTAGTTTTTGTGATGACTTGAAATGTCCTTTAGTCTTGATCAGGCTTCTGGATGCTCCAGCTCCAGTAGCCTTTGTAACAAAGTTACCAATGAAAACTAAGTGTTTATGGAGCTCTGGTTTTTGAGCTAAAATGGCTGTTGCATGGTGTTTAGGGAAGTTTTATGTTTGTTTCTATTTTTCTGGATAGCCCTTAACCCACACAAGAAAATCAATTGAGGGCCTATCCACAATAGTACCCCATATGTGTATATAACATTGTAAGGTTTTCAAAGCATACGTTTTTTTACACAAGCTAAACCTGATTTTTAATTCACCTCAGGGCTTTAATTTTAAAAGCGAGAAATATGAGATGTTTAATTCAAAAAATTTACTCATTTCTTTTTCAAAAAACAAACTGATCCATGTTTTAAATTAAGAATAGGAATCTACATTATATTTTTTATTTTCAGTTAGGACAATGAAATAATAAAGGGGAGAAGAAAGGAAGGAAGAGATCAAATGAGGGGATGAGGCAAGAAAGGAGCAAGGGAGAGACAGACCGTCAGAAAGAGGGAACAGGGGCACCTGGGTGGCTCAGTTGTTAAGCGTCTTCTGCCTTCGGCTCAGGTCATGATCCAAGGGTCCTGGGATCGAGCCCCACATCAGGTTCCCTACTTGGTGGGAAGCCTGCTTCTCCCTCTCCCACTCCCCCTGCTTGTGTTCCCTTTCTCTCTGAGTCTCTCTCAAATAAATAAATAAAATCTTTAAAAAAAAAAAAGAAAGAGGGAACAAAGATAGATTATGGGATTAAGATACGCGAACAACCCAGAAATCTCAGTGGCTTTACTGTAACAAAAATTTGTTTGGTTTTGGTTTTTTCCTCATTAATACATAGTTTATTGCTTTGATCTTATGGCATGTCCTCAGTAGGTACATTCACATGGGCAAAAGCAGGAGAAGATGAGGATGGAAAGTCAAGCCCAGTCATTAAATGCTTCTTCCAGGAACTGACACACATCACTTCCACTGCATTTCATTGGGCAAAGCAAGTTACATGACCACCCTTGACTTCCGGGGGACATGGAAGTATAATCCTCCAGTTTGCTTGGAAGCCGCAGAGAAGCAGATGCTGGTAATGCCTACCACGAGTAGGAGGATGGGTGAGCTTGTGATTAGAGAAGGAAAGAGAACATCTTTCCTTCCTTCTCCCTGCTCCCCGCTTTCCCTGACAGCCTCATCTCCTTCCTGCCGACCTAGGGCATCACCTCACCTGTTGCTGCTGACGACCAGTGTTCCCCTTCTTCTCTTCCCTCCCCTACACCCCAAAGATGCATGTCACAGCTAAAACCACCTGCTGGGAACTTATTCCAGCAGTCTGCACAGACTAGCATCTCCTGATCCCTCTCTGAATGTGCCAGCTCAGAGTGAAATACCTTGCACCTTACCTGAGAACTCTCTCTCAGAAGAGGGCAGACATTATGAGTATCTATTTTTAATGGTAGCAGTAGAGCTTCCAATAGACATTTCATTTTTTAAAAATATTATGGATTGCCATGTAATCCAAGAACCAGAAATTGCCACTTCTGGTATTTTGTTTCTCAGGTCAATTTAAAGCTGACCTTGGGGCATCTGGCTGGCTCAGTCAGTAGAGCATGTTGACTCTTGATCTCAGGGTTTGAGCCCCATGAGTTCGAGCCCCATGTTGGGGGTAGAGATTACTTAAAAAAATTAAAATATTTAAAAAGCTGACTTGAGCAGATAAGGGATTAAATAACATGCTCACTTCAGTGACTGTGCTTCTGTGTGAGATCATCATCCCCTTGAAGTTGGCAAAATAAGCTAGACCTGGACCACTGAAGCTTGCCCCTAATGAACTGCTTGTTTGTATGTCTTGGGCGTTCTCCATGGCCATGGTCCTGTGTTCATGACCTTGTCCTCACACTCTTATAGGACCACCCATGGCATGAATTGGTACAAACTATTTTTTTTCCTCATATTTCTCCACAACGGTGTAGGTAAGACATTCTGTTCTGTGGATATAGGTTTAAATATCCTCTGTTTAGGGGCGCCTGGGTGGCTCAGTTGGTTAAGCAACTGCCTTCGGCTCAGGTCATGATCCTGGAGTCCCGGGATCGAGTCCCGCATCGGGCTCCCTGCTCAGCGGGGAGTCTGCTTCTCCCTCTGACCCTCCCCCTCTCAAGCTCTCTCTCTCTCTCTCATTCTCTTTCTCAAATAAATATTCTCTTTCTCAAATAAATAAAATCTTTAAAAAAATAATAATAAAAATAAATAAATAAATATCCTCTGTTTACATCACAGGTTTAAACTGGACCCACCCAAGGCTCAGCTCTGAGGCTCAAATTTGAACTGAATGGCTTTATATAATTGAACAACATTTTTAACACCTAGACATATAAAGCTTTAGAACTAGCGCCTCTGTTTTAGTCTCTCTCATTACTGAGTGAGGCACAAAAAGGTATTTAGCACAGAGCTAAGTTGTAACTTTCTTCCTTCCTGGGTTCTGACTGGTATAGTTTAATTTTTTCCCTATCAAAATGTATTACCCTATATGGGTAATAAAATAATCGTGAGAGACTTGTACAATGAAGGATTTACTAGACAGGCTTCTCCAAATTGGCTCTATAAATCCATTATAGAGAACTTTTCATGTAGTCCACCTTCTTGCTTCTTTCCTCTTTAGGGATTATTCTGGCTTTGGGGGGATCTGAGAGGAATGGGTAATGACTGTGACTTAGCCACTCTCGTGCTGTGGGCCTGCCTTCAGCCTCAGCCATTTCCCCACTACTGTGAATGACATCAGTACCTCAGCTGATAATTCTTGTGTCTTTCCTCTTTCCCTCCCTCCCTCCTTCCCTTCTCTTTTCTCAGATCCAAGGGTTATAATTAAGGGCAGAACTGCCTGGCTATTTCAGATAAGACTACACTGAGTGACTCTTCAACCCACAATATACCCTACAGTTTAACAGGCTCAGGAATTAGATTGTATCAGTTGAGTCAGGGTTAATCAGGCCCACGATAATCATCAGACTGTAATTAAAGGACTTTGCCTTTCTTACTACTCCATCCCCAGTCACTAGCCTGGTGCCTGCCACACAGCAGATACTCAATAAATAGTTGCTGAATGAAAACCAGTATTAACCAGATCGACAAGATTTTGAGTAAAAATGGGCAGTGTGAATTCATAAGTTTATTAATTATAAGGGACATAACTGCTTCGACTACCTATAGCAGTCACTTTGCTCAAGGTACTACTGTATAATAGGTCTACACATTCAGGAGACTAAATCATGGCTCAGAAAAGCCCTTAATAAAAAGGTATCAGAAAAAGGAATCTCAGGGTTGCCAAAAGAATAGGAACACCAAGCTAATATATTAGTTATTAACTCTATTTTTTTTCTGTCTAAAGAACAGATACTAATTATATAGAATAAAATCATCCTCTTTTTTTTTAATAGATAATCTATAAGATGGGGGATATCTATAGTTATTTGTATCACTTGGAAATATTCTGAGCTTTGCTTTGTAGAAACCCAGTGCCTGCAGCCTGGCTATGGGATTCACCAGCATGTTACAAAGGAGCTCACTGAGGTAACAACAGACTGCCTGAGTAATGAGTAATGCTGGTCATGGTGTTTACTACCATTCGTGCCCTTGAGCTGTAGGCTCCTCCGGTCCTAGTCTGGAGAGATTTCAGATGTATGAATTCATTCTAGTTACATCTCAGTGTTCCATTTTCTCCAGGGACTCCATTTACCATAAAATTTTACTGCTGGATTGCTAACACCAAATAAAATGAGCTATCCAAGGCAAGGGGTAAAGTTTTTTCATGAAAGATGTTTCCTTGAACATTTCTCTGAATTCTCCTATTAGAAGTCATTACCTTTTATATGTAGATCAACATCAGGCTTAAGGACTCTAACTTTAGATAGTAACATATAAGGATAGGGGGCTCCCATGGAGGTGGCCTGATCCAAATTAGTAGTATGGTAATGGTCCAGAGAACTATAGGTGGGACTCTGAAAATTATGTAATTAGAGGAATCTTGGGGATTCCACTAAGAGAGAATTGTCATACTTGGAACCTTTCTTTTTACTTCAGTAAGTTGGGATATCAAGTGGGATCTTGCCCCATGCCCTTTCTGATTTCCAGAATCAGATAACCCACTACAACTGCACTAAAGAAAGAACAGTGTGGGCTGGCTCCTTAGAAGCCTACATCTCTGATCTGGCTCCCCCAAATATGCCTCAGAGGAAGACCACTCAATATTTAGTTAGCTATGGTTGATCCATGAGGACTCTAACAAACCTCATGAATATTAACTTTGTAAGTTTAAGAGAAAGTACTTTAAAAAAAAAACAACTCTACACAACAACAAATAAAAACTCCTTTGTCCATTAAAGAGATTATTGGTCAAGCCCCGGATGTGCTCATGGACCATTTCCCCTCTTGCCTCACTTAACCTTTGGACACAATCTCACTGGGAAGTGATTCAGATTCACATGCCTCTAAGTCTTCTGGACTCTTGGACCCCACCATACTCTGAAATAGAAGACTGAGTCTACTTCTACCTGAAGGCAAAGAATTGCCATTCATTTATTTATTCTGCAGTTTCTTACTATATATGTTCAAGGCAGTGAACTTGGCCTTTTGGAGGCTAACAAGAGAAATCCTACACAAATACCACAAATAGTACGAACATTATTTCATTGTTGGCATGATACCTTAAATACAGAAACACAAGCCAGGTCAGTGATATCCTGAGCCATAGGTACCACTGCTGTCCCCCTAAGTTTGCAAACTCCACAGATGTCTTTTGGTAAATAAAGATCAGTGTGGTGTAGTATATGACTTTGCCACAAACCTTTAGCCTGAGTCCCAGTCCTAGTCTGTCTAGACTATCTGATGTGCTGACTGCACAGAGATGGCCTTGTGAGAGTCTGCCAAGTGGGCTCATTCATCAGTCTTGGCTCCTGTACTCACTATGGGAACCTGGTACTTTGTTGTTTAATTTTTATTCAGTTTTTTCCCAAGAAGAGGAAATATCATTACAATATTAAAAATAAGTATTTGTATTTCACTCCCCAAAACTCCTTGAACACTTGCCAGGAGTTTACAGTCTGAGGATATAGGGGAGAAATCACTTGAGTCTTTGCAGCATCCCCAGGATTTTTCATCCCCCTCATCAATGACAGACTGAGAGATTTCCTGCTTTTTTATTTCCCTTCTGTACTATATTTCTGTCTTTTCCTTTCTTGGCCAGAATGCATACAACATATGAAAACTATCCTCCAAGGTCTCCAGGAAAATTCTCTACACACCAAGCTAGAGAAATTGTCCTTCTGCTGGAAGACTGTTGAATCCCTGGGACACACTGTCTCACCTAGAATACTACAGTCTGAGTCTCAGCAAAGCATCAACAGAAAAGAATAAGTAAAAGATGACTTTTCTAGGTTCTGAGCCTGAGGACCTGGGAAAATGATGCGTACACTGAAGAAGTGAAAAGGGGAGATGATCTGGGGCAAGAAAGGGACTTTGACCTGATTTTGAACATAGCGAATTCCAAAGATTGGGCAGGCAGTCAAGCTTTTTCTCTGGTCTGCTATATATTTGGGGATATGCAACTGGAATTTCAGTGGAAGTACATGGCTAGCATTGTAGATTTGGAAGTCTTCAACATAAAATTAAGGTTGAAACCATAAACATGAGCCTTAGGGAAAAACCATAGTAGAGAAAAGGAAGAAAGAGGAGGTGGGAGGGGTAGGATTGTGGGTTCTTGTGAAAGCTCAGAAAGTTTCAAGAGGGAGAAAGTTAGTAAGACAATAAAATAAGGAAATCCTTGGATTTGACAATCAGTAAGTTATCAGCAACCCTGGAAAGAAAATTTTCAGTAGAGTAGTAGAGTATTGACAGCTCTGAAAAATAGGCTTTGTTTTGTCCAACCCCCATCCCCCTTTGGTTTCAACCAATGAAGGAGAAGGAACTAAATCTTCTATCTGCCTTATTGAATTATCTGTGAGTGGATTGCTCTTCTGATTCATAGAACCTTCTTGACAAAACCTCACTTTTTTAATATCTGAAGGTGTGCGTTGTCTTTACAGACATGTTTCCTCCTCTGTAAACTTCAGCCCTTTGATCCTTCCATCCCCGATACCAGTCGGTATATTGCGGAAAGACTATAAACCAAGAAGGGTCTACCGAAAACCAACTGGATTCATTAGACTGGTGTCTCCTTTTGTGACTTTGAAACCCTCTGCCTCCCCTTCATTGTCTAGGCTTTCTTTCAATAACCAGCTCCTCCCTCAGTGTTGCCTCATGCCAACCTTCTACCTCCCACTTTTCCAGACAAAAAAAAGCATCCTAAGAAAACATCAGCTGCTCCCATGAAGGCCTCTCCTTCAGCTTACCTCTGGGATTCTTGGGCTTCCACAGAAGGAGAGGAATCCCTAGTGCTCTCTTTCTGTTAGACCTCACCCCAGCATCCTCTCTCAGCTTGGGATTGGATCTATGACTCTTCAGTTTGAGAGCATCCATAGGCATTTCATCAAATCCTGATGCTGTACCAGTCTCTGGGGTTGTCTAGCTGGTCTCAGGCTGGTTCTGATGTTCCCATATTAACCATAATGCCAAGGTAGGGAGCTTTCTGGCTCAGAGTCCTTAACTGAAATGAACATCTGCTTAGTTTCAGCTAAAAGAAGCATGTTATAAAGGGTACAGTAGACTTTTGCACTCTTCTCCATTTGCTGCCAATCATAATCTGGCAAGGGGAATCACTGTCATTTGGCACTGGAGTACAAATGCCCTGTGCTTTAAAAGAAAGGTGGTGGGGTGGGGAGAAGGGAGGAGGGAGGGAGCTGGAAGGAGGAAGAGAGAGAAAGAGAAGAAAAGAAGAAGTGTGTTTTATAAAATCAGAGGCAACGCAGAGAGACAGTTAACTGCAGCTAATATGGTACCTTTAATAAGGTTTCGTGCCAACTCACCACTGCTGTACGAGCTGGCTAACTATAAATCCTTCAGTACTTTTATCTATTTTTTTTTTTTATAAATCCTTCAGTACTTTTATTATTATGTGTTTATTAATTTAAATATACATATCATTCACTATCTATTCATTGCTTTCACATTTCAAATTTCAGCTCCTGTAGTTAACCAACTCAGACCTCAGAAAACCAAGAGAGAGTCTAGCAGACTCTGAGGCCTATAGCTGCCACCGCCCTGGGACATCTTCCAAATGTGCAGAAGATGTGAGAGTTTATTCTTGGGCCCCTTGAAGGTCCCAAGCTAACCTGAGGCTCTGGGTGACCTGCCCTTCCTTCCACGGCAGCCCACCACCTGGGAGAAGAAGACTGTCTCACCCTCAGCCAGGTTCCTCATCCTTAGCACCATGGAATTATGGGCCAGATAACTCTTTAGGGGGGGCCATTGGGAGGTTGACCTATGCATTGTAGGGTGTTCAGCAGCATCCTTGACCTCCACCTACTAAATTCTAGTGGTATCCCCTGCCTGCCCAGTAGGTCCTAGCAGATGAAATTATCCCCAGTTAAGAAGCACTGCCCTGAGCCCAGAGAGCCTTGCTCCAGGACACCAGCCTGAGCCCCAAGGCATTCTCAGAATCCCTGAGGCTGAGGCTTAGATACGGACTGGATGGTGGACGCTTTCCAGGCGTGTTCCCCGAAAATCACTCCTCTGTCCGTGCACCCTCTCCAGGCTTCTGCTCCTCTGTGCGCTTGCTTTTTTTCTCTGAAAGCTTGCTTGTGTCTCTCCTTCCCATTCGTACCACCTTTCTTCATTCCAGCCTCCATCATCTGTCCCCTGGTCTGTCGGAAGAGCCTCCACATGGGTCCTGTCTCTGGCTGCTTAGTCCTCCTTCACGTTGCCCCAGAGCCAGGTTCCTAGACACACATGGCACTGGCCATGCCGTGGTCTCTTCAGGAACCTTCCCTAGCTCCCTAGCTCCCTAGCTCCCTGTGCCGCAGCCCCCAGCAGGGCTCAACAAGCATTTTATTAAAGGCTTAGACAATAAATATTTTAGGCTTGGTAAACCAAATCAGAAATATTATGTAGGTACTTATATAACCACTTAAAATGTAACCGTTTCAAAATGTAAAAACCATTCTTAGCTCATGGACTGTAAAAAACAGGCAGTGGTGAGCTGGATTTGGCCATGGGCTGCAGTTTGCCCATCTCTGGCCTAGTAAATAAACTAGGTGACTATTTAAGGCCCTGGATGATGGTAGCCCACACTTCTCTTTCCTACCACCTGTCTTCGTGCTTCCTACATGCTAGCCACCCCCCTCCTTACCCTCGTGTGCAGCCACCTCTCCCAGGCCAGCGCCCTGTGTGTGTATGCCCTTTCCTCACCTGGATTGCCCTTCCCAAGCCTTTTCTGCCGATTGAAATTATACCCCTCAAGATACTCTCAGATGCCACCTCTTCTGTGAAACCTTACCCCGTTCCAGAAGGTCAGAGTTACACTCTGTGTAAAGAGTTACATTCCGTGCTTTCCCTTTGGGCCTCCACTAAGGCATGGCTTTCACCCTCCCTTGTATGCTAATTGCACACATGCCTCACCACCCCAGGGGACTGTGAGCCTGCTGGGAGTGGAGACTTTGCCCCTTTGTAACCCCCCAGCACCTTTCAAAGTAGAATAATGGCAGGTAGGATTCTATTGAGCCCATGTGAAGCATTTCATGTTTATCCACACCAGCCTGTAAAGATATTACCCATTTTGCATATGAAGAATCTGAGATGTGGAAAGGTTAAGTAAGTTACCCAAGATCACACTGCTAGTAAATGGCAAAGCTGGCATCCAAACTAGGTCTCACTAACTGCAAAGCCTGGACTCTAACCGCTGTATTATATACAGCAGGGACTCAGCAAAGAATGGTGGTGTTGAATAGGGTGCCATACCTCACCATACACGTTTGACATTCTGTAAGTAGCATTTAAATTTGACTCATTGAATTTTAAAATATCACAGATAGGTTCTGGCTGCCTGTCTGATCACTGATTTAGTTGTCTGAATAAGGACCGTGCTCTCCTGGCAGTCTGTTCTCTGTTTGTCTCTAAGAATGCAATCTGAGTGTTTGGTATTCATTTTATAGGGATTTTCCCCTCAGTGGGGTCCCCGATCATTTCACCGAGAAATGACTTTAAAATCCTGCAATGAGAGCTAATGGAATACCATTTTCAAGTAGAGCTGGACAAACTAGGAGAAACAAACAGAAAGAGGGTAATCTGGTCTTAGAATTTATGAGCTTCCCTATCTGAAAGTTTAAATTTAACTTCTGTTGATCTTTGGGTTTATGATGAGTTTTAGTAGGTTGTTCTTTGTCTCTGGAACTTAGTATGTGTTCCTCCTTCTACTAAGAAAGATAGCTAGACACTTGCCTCCCACCCCCCGAAGCCTCGAGGGAAGCTTCATCTTCTGCATAATTTAGTTTGACTTGGTTAGGGACAGAATCATGAAGATTGAGAACCATAACCTGCTTCTGCCCATTGCCAATCCTGTGATCATAAACCCCCAGCAGTGCTCTGGTCACTGTTGCCCATCTAGCAGCGGACCCCACAGGCCACCCCAGCGAGGGACGGGCTCTGTGTAAGCCTGAGCTTCCCAGAGTGATGTGGGAACAAATGGGTGCCAGCCCTCTGTGGAGGGACCTCATGGCAGACTTTTTGGTGGTGCCATCCTATCCTTCCAGCGGACCCACACACGTGTATGTTCGTGGTATTCGTAGCGGAAAGAAAAAAGATCATAAAACCGTTCAGCTCTTCTCTCTGGTGTTGAGAAGCAAAATGTACCTTTAAAACCTATCAGCTTGCAGATGGCACCTTTGCTGAGCTGGGAAGGTCTCCGGGCGTGTTCTGTAGCTCTTTTGAACTCATCCCAAAGGGAAGCACGGCCCCTTCTTTGCTCACTGCCAGGGGGATGTCTTTCTCGTCTCCTCCACCTCACTCTCTCCTGTCTGCTCACTTCCATCCCTGGTGCCCTGTGAGGCAGTTCTTTCCAAGCCTGCAGCAGGACGGGCGGCGCGGCCTCCTCTCTCCTCTCACTTCCACATTTGATGAGGTGGCTGCATTTTCCTAGCGGAGCTGCCACCAACACCAGTTGGAAATAGGATGTGGGCTCTGGTTTACCTTTTCTTGAAGGAAAAAAATCCATGCAAAGTCCGTTCTTTATACATCCCATTTCTCTCTGCGGTCAGAGCTGCCTCACCTAAATTTCAGACTTAACAACTCCTTTCCCTCAGTGTTGTTTTTTGGTGTGTTTTGTTGTTGTTGTTTTTCTGAGAGGGCCTCTGAAAATCGGCAGCAAAGAGGCCAGTTTGTTTAATTTAAATACACTGCAGCAAAATGAAGGTAATTGTCCACAAAGGCCATCTGCTACCTGGCAGGTATCCATGAGTCAGAGAGAGAGAGAGAGAGAGAGACTGAAGTGTCTCCCTCTGTTACCGTGATAACAGTGTAGTTCAGAGTTTCAGGTGGGTTGTGTGCGTGTGTGTGCGTGTGTGTGTGCGTGTGCGTGTGTGTGTGTGCGCGCAGAGGGTACAGTTATCAATGCTCCACAGAGGGCAATAACTCCAAATCAGGCTTTTTGCCACGAACCACTCTGGGCTTGATTACCTGATTGTAATGTGTACTAAGGAGATAGGAATAAATTCGTACCTGTTCCATGAAGAAAAAGAAGGGAGGGAGATAGTATTTATGGAGCCCCTACTGTATGCCAAGCACCATGCCGGGGATGTTTAAACACAGCTGAGCATGGTGCAAATCATTCAGCTAAAGACAGTGGCTTTCTCCCTTTGTAGCCGGCTCTCTCTGCCACAGCCTGTGGGCTCCTGTCTCTGCTCACAGTGTCCTCACGTCACCTCTCTGGCATTCTCTGTACCTGCTTTGGCTCCAGTATTAGATTTGTGTCATAGACAAGAGACTAAGTCATAATCACTGTACTCTCCTTTCTCACATTTCTCACCTTCATTGGAAATTAATTGTCCTGTTGAAGATCATGGTTAGCTTCAGTTGTGAGAGGTCTCAAACTAATCCATGTTCCTTCTACCCTATTAACACTATGCTATGCCTTGGATTCTCCTAGCAGTTTGAGGCAATTAGAAGACCCAGGTACTAGTCTTAGCCTTTCTGCTCATTTGTTTGGAACCCCCTGACCTCGCTAGGCCTCAGTCTCTTCAAATATGAAATGAGTGTTGGACTAAAAAAAGAGGCTATTTTCTTGGGGTCATGAACATTCTGAAATTATAAGCCTAATTTCTGAGTCCTTTTCTTAGAATGTGATACCTCGTTTTCTCAGGTTCTCAGAGTCCTTGCCAATTTAGAAGTGAAGAGCCAGCCGACCAAAGAGCTTCTCAGATTGTAACATTTTTCCAGCTCTGTATTTCCAGCAGAATTGTTTCTAACTACAAGGGACCTCAGTGTTCAGAGAACCTGAGTTACAGGGCATTTATTGTGTTGAGTTATTGGTGACTGGCCCATGCTGCATTCAAGCCTTTGTTATAGGTTGTATTACAACAAGGTCCCACTGTCCTTGTATCAGGAAGCCTTCAAACACCAAGTAGCATTTTGTAGACCTTCCCTAGCTTCCCCAGGCTAATTGACCCATCCTGGCAGCTCCAACCAGTGGCGCAAGTGTTTTATACCCTCATTGGACAGCTCATCCCCATCCCCAGGAGCCACCTGACTAGTTCTTCCACCTTTACTGATTTCTGTGTGATTCTCAGGTTCCCCATAACCTCAAGGTTCCAACCGTGATGTGGCCCCCAGCCTCCTCCTCTAGAAAACCATTCTAGAATTTGGTTTTGTGGTGGGTGGAGTGCTTGGCATTCTTCACAGGGAGGTCCTGCCTGGCTGAATGTAAAACCCAATCTGTGCTTTTGAGACAAGGTAAAATTTCACAGTGTAGTGCTCCAGCTTGATTTTGAGTGTATCTGTCTGGCCCAGACCTACTGAGGGCAGAGAATGAACAGACCCTAACCAGGATCATCGGTGACTGTCAGCATGCCCAGAGTGCTGCTCGAGCTCTGTGTGCTCTCTACACTCCAGCCTGTGGTCATATAACTGGAAGGACCTATTGAAACTCTGTCTGTCTTGAGCTAGCCCCTTCCTTGTTACAGTCACCTGCTCCCTGCACCTCCTCACAGGCTTCGTTTGCATGAGCCTAAATGGGCAGCATCTCTGGTACTGACTCCACTCGTGAGAAGGGTAGGTTAGATAGAGAACACGCCATGCTGAGAACCCTCAGAGCATCCTTCGCTGATAGCGTGATTGTGACCAAAGCAAAGCCATGATGACTTGACATTTTCGAGATGAGGTAACTTGGCAAAAGTTACAGAATCATAGAATTTTAAACCTGAAAAGTACTTCAGAGATCATCTACTTGATGCCACTCGGTTTATAAATGAGAAGACTACACCTCAGAAAAATTAAAATGCATGTGCTGTACAGTCCAAAGAAAATCCCAGGTCTCCCGACATCCAGGCCATGCCCTTCCCACTGAGCTACACCACATATGTGTCCACCCCAAAGCAGTGGAGAGAGCTAGGATTCCATCTCTGAGCCTGCAGCTTTCCCTCCTCTTCCCAGTCATGGAATTTGCGGCAGAGAATCGTCTCCAGGGCCTGTGATTATTGACAAAGCTGTTACTATTGTCCAGCATCAGGACAAGCTCATTTACTCGGGAACTGAGGCACGTTCCCCAAGCAGGTAAAGTGTTTTTTGATTATATATCTTTGCCTCTATTCTCATCCATAGTCCTCTTTCCCTGGGTCTCTGACCTTTCACGAGGGCCTCTGGGCTTGGTCTCTCATATTCCAAAAGCCTCCCTCCCATTCCTTCTCAATCAAATGTCCTTCAGATGGGACTGCCCCAGTAATGTATGAAGAAGAAAATCAGCCTGAGCATATGAGTTACCTATTGCTGTGGAACAACTTACCCCAAAACCTACTGGCTTCTTAGAACAAATGTTTATTACCTCACAGCTTCTCTGGGCCTAGAGTCCAGGTGACGGCAAGCTGAGGGTCAGGGTCTCTTGCAAGGCTACAGGCATCTCAAGGCTCAACAACTCACATGGTTGTTGGCAGGATTCTTCGTCAGCTGCTGGACTGAGGGCCTCCATTCAATGCCAGCTGGTGGCTGGAGGCTGCCTCAGTTCCCTGTCACGTGGGCCTCTCCACAGGGCAGCTCACAAGGTGGCAGCTGGCTTCATTAGACTGAACAAACAGGAGGGAGAAAGAGAGTATATGGGCAAGACGTAAGTCACAGTCGTTTCTAAGCTAATCTCAGAAGTTACCTCCCATTCACCTGGCTCAGGAGCCACCGTCCCTGCGCCCAGCCTGTATTCCGGGGGAGGGGATGACACAGGAGTGTGACAGCGGGGGCAAGGGCATTGGAGGCCGTCTCAGAGCTCTGCCCGCCGCATTTACTCATCCAGTTAAGCATCTCACACAAAGCTTTATCGATGACTGATAGATTTAGTGCTCCCTGGAGATTACTGCCTGCTCTGGCTACGTTCCCACTTTCCATTACTGAAGAAAAAGGGTCAGGAATGTGATATACCTCATTGTCATTTAACAAACGTTTATTAAGCATTTACATGCGCTAAGCACAATGGTAAGGAGATAAAATTTGAGAGGTGAGGTTAATGCTGTTCAGAGTTCTGGGGAGCATAGCAGGAAGACCTGATCTGACCCTAGAGGACGGAACACTGGGGCAAACACCTAGAGGAGCAGCGGGAGCTAGTCCGACCACGCTGGGGGGCTCGGCGCTTCTGGCAGAGAGGCCTCCAGGCAAGGGCCCGCCGAGTCTTTCTATAGATTGGAGCAACTGTCACCCGTCCTTTCACTTTCTGAGCCAGCCAGTGGCGGTCACGGACATCCCTGCGCTCACGTTTGCCTCCTCCGAGACCCACCCTAGTCTCTAGGCCTTTCTGAAGCCACAGCCTCGGGCCTGAATGAAGTGTGTGCCTATCAGTTGGCTGTGGTTTGTGCCTCTCCCATGCCAGTTGTGGTTTACTGACCTACCAGGATGCCAAACTGGTGTTGCTCTGCTGGAGCCAGAATTCACAGAGGGCTCTGGACCGTTCATCCCACAATTGTTGTAATCCAGTGTGGCCCTAAAGCCAAGGGCTGGTGCTTGACATCTTTTGGGGAAAATGGTGCCTTCCCAGCAGTCTTCACCTTTCTCTTTCTGCTGCTCTGAACAAAGACAGCTTCTGGAGTCTGTTCTTCATCTTCCTCAGAAAGCACGTCCTGGGCACTGATCCCAGGAAGAGGGCCTGATTATTTTAGAGCCAATGGTGGGCAGTAGTTTCATTTCCTGATTCTGGAGCTTCAGCCCCGGGCATCCCTTCAGCCTCATCTCCTGTCATCATTTTCCTATTAAAATACTTGCAGAGGTTCAGTTTCATGTTCTTAAAAAGCAACCTAGTCATTCATCTCGGGTCTTACGACTCTAACATTCAGACCTCGGGCAGTGGTGCCTGGCCCAGATCTCACTGAGGGAGCTTTATTGAATAGTTGCCACATGCTTGATGCTGGGTCGGCCCTCTGCGGGGATGACAGACAACTGTCACACGGTGAAATGAGTGTGACTTTCACAGGCCACACACTCAGATAAGCAAAAAAGGAATCTTTAACAGGACTTCATGTCCCTCTTGAGTGCGCACTGTCTGAGCTGGGCACAGTCTGGACATTTCCAGGCAAACTCTGAAGAGACTCAGCCCAGATTCTTATCCCCCTTCCTGCACCTGAGATGGGTGCTATGCCTTGGGGGACTAGTGCTGGGTGCTGTGGCACCAGGGGAGGGGTGTCCATGGCTCCAACTTGATCTGTGCTGAGGCAGTCATGTCCTTTGCTTGTGGCCTGGCCTGGCTCACACAGGCAGCGCTCCTCGCCCTGCAACTGAGGCAGCTGAATTCATAGGCTCCCTGAGCAGCCAAGGTGCACACATGGTCTCAGTGAGACTCTCACTCCTCCGTGACTGAGAGACAACTTTAGGCTTGTTGCCTTTGCAGCTGGAAAACCACCGGCTCCTGGGGTGCATGAGGTCCTTCCTTGATGCTGTCCAGGCAACCGGGGCAATGATCTTGACTCTGTGCTCCTCAGCTCTTGGAGGCCCAAGAAAGACCCTGGCTTTGCCAGTGTCCACTACTTGTGATCTCCTGTGTCCCAAATTCTGCTGGCTTATAGGACTTCCCTGCAAAGCCAGGCCACTGCATAGACTTTCTTGCTTTTCTACAGATTCTCTTACCTCTCTCCCACCTTCATTATCTTGTTTGGATTGGGGCTGGAACTGCCGGATCTGGCTGTTCAAAAGCACTTTCCAAACCAGAGTGAATTTTATACTTTATTATTTGCCCGCCCTCCCCCAAAAATGGCCAGAAAAGCAGGGCATGAAAAAAAGAAAAGAAAAGAAAAGCAGGGCATGATGGCAATTATAGGCTAAAAGGTGGAGGTTGTTCCCCAAAATACAATGGTTAATATGTGATAATGTTATCTAACCAAAACAGGATTCCTGAGATGTTGGGAAGAAAAATATATACCCTGAAAAGATTAATAATAAATGTTTTATAAGCACTGAGAAAAAGAAATAGAACATGTTTGTCAATGGAAAATTATTATAAAAGTTAAACAATAGCAAAAAGAGCAAAAAGAGACTTCTTAGTATTGCATTGTATGGATAAACCACATTCTGTCAATTCATTCACCAATCAACTTTTGGTTATTTCCACTTTTGTCCTATTAAACTGTAGCTAATGAACATTTGTGTATAAGTTTTGGGTGGGCATGTGTTTTCATTTCTCTTGGGCACATACTCAAGAGTCAGGTTGCTGGGTTATATGGTAAGTTTATGTTTACCATTTTAAAAAGCTACCAAACTGTTTTCCAATGTGGTTGTAGCATTTTACAGTCCCATCAGCAATGTACACGAGTTCTGGTTTTCCCACGTCTGTTAGTCTTTTTGAGTGTAGCTATTTCAGTAGATAAGTGGTATCTTATTGTAATTTCAATTTTCACTTCCCTCTTGGCTCCTCATGTTGAGCATTTGTCCTGTGATTATTAGCCCATTTGTACATCATCTTCAGTGAACTATCTATTCAGATCTTTGCCTGTTTTGTAGTTGGGTTATCTTATTACTCAGCTGTAAGAGTTCTTTTTATGTTCTGGACACAAGTTTGTTTTTTGTTTGTTTGTTTAGTTCTTTTTTTTCATTTCCACTTTCTTGACATATAAACTTGTAAGATATTTAAAGCGTATATTGGGGTGACTTGGTACACACATATATGGTGAAAGGATTCTATCTAGGTAGCTAATATATCCATCACCTCACATATTTATCTTTATGTATGAAAACTTTGAAGTTTTACTCTCTCAGCCAATTTCAGCTATACAGTAGTGTTATCAACTCTAGTCAACATGTTTTACATTACATCCTCACACCTTATTTATCTTATAGCTGAAAGTTTGAACCTCTCCCTATTTCCCCCAACCCTCAGCCCCAACTACTTTTCTACTCGATTTTGACCCTTTCGTTTCCACATATAAGTGAGACCATGCAGTATTTGTCTTTCTCTTTCTGGCTTATTTCACTTAACATAATGCCCTCAGGGTCCATCCATATTGTTGCAAACAGTGGGACAGTCTTTCTAATGGTTGAATAATATTCCATTGTACATATATTACCACCTCTTGTTTGGCCATTTATCTGTGATGGACACTTAGGTTGTTTCCATATCTTAGTTACCGTGAATAATGCTGCAGTGATCATGGGAGTTTCTTCTAGATCCTGTTTTCATTTTCTTTCAATCTTTTGAAGAACTTCTATACTGTTTTCTGTAGTGACTGCACCAGTTTACCTTCCCACCAGTAGTACACAGGGGTTTCCTTTTCTCCATGTTTTCACCAATATGTATCTCTTATCTTTTTGATAACCATCCTCACAGGTGTGAAGTGATATCTCATTGTGGTTTTGATTTGCGTTTCCCTGATGATTCATGATTTTGAGCACCTTTTCATATACATGTTGGCCATTTGTCTATCTTCTTTGGAAAAATGCCTGGTTCCTCTGTCCTTTTTTTTTTTTTTTTTTAAGATTTTATTTATTTGAGAGAGAAAGAGCACAAGCAGGGAGAGCGGCAGGCAGAGTGAAAGGGAGAAGCAGGTTCCCCACTGAGCAGGGAACCCGACGTGGGGCTCGATCCCAGGACCCCGGGATTACAACCTGAGCTGAAGGCAGACACTTAACTGAATGAGCCACCCAGGCACCCCTGGATGCCCCCCCCCTTTTTTTAAGGTTTTATTTATTTATTTGACAGAGAGAGCACAAGCATGGGGAATGGGAAAGGGAGAAGCTCCCTGCTGAGCAAGGAGCCCGATGCAGGACTTGATCCTGGGACCCTGGGATCATGACCTGAGCTGAAGGCAGACACTTAACTGACTGAGCCACCCAGGCACCCCTCTTCTGTCCATGTTTAAATTAGATTGTTTTTGTTTCTACTGTTGGGTTGTATTAATTCATTATATATTTCATTTTTTAAAGATTTTTTTTTTTGACAGAGACAGAGACAGCAAGAGAGGGAACACAAGCAGGGGGAGTGAGAGAGGGAGAAGCAGGCTTCCCGCCGAGCAGGGAGCCCGATGTGGGACTTGATTCCAGGACCCTGGGATCATGACCTGAGCCGAAGGCAGTCGCTTAACCAACTGAGCCACCCAGGCGCCCCCAGAAGCTTTTTACTTCTGATGTAATCCCGCTAGTTTATTTTTGTTGCCTTTGCTTTTAGTGTCAAATTCAAAAAATCATTACAAAGACCCACAATTTTATATCAGATGTAATTTACAAATATGTTTTCCCAGTCTGTGACTTATCTTTTTATTTTTCTTAGTGGTATCTTTTTTATAATAGTTTTATTGAGATATAATTCACATACTAAATACAATTCACCATTTTAAAGCCTAAAATACAGTTGTTTTTACTATATTCAGGGAATTGTGCAACAATCACCACAGTCAACTTTAGAACATTTCATCACCTTCTGAAAGAATCCCACACTCATTAGCACTCACTCCTGATCTCTCCAAGGCCCCTACCCCCAGGCAACCACTAATCTACTTTCTGTCTCTATGGATTTGCCTATTGTGGACATTTCATATAAATGTAATCAAACAATATTTGGTCTTTTGTAACTGGCTTATTTCATTTAGTACATCTTCAGGGTTTGTCCGTGTTGTAGCATGTATCCGTACTTCATTTCTTTATTTGCCAAATCCTATTCGTGGACCGTTGAATAATGGTGGGGATGTTAGGGGTACTGACCTCCTACATAGTCAGAAATCTGTGTATAACTTTTGACTCCCCCAAAACTTAACCACTAATAGCCTACTGTTGATCAGAAGCCTTACCCATAAAATAGTCCATTAACACATATTTTGTGATATATGTATTATATGTATTCTTACCATAAAGTGAGCCAGAGAAAAGAAAATGTTGAAGAAAATCATAAAGAAAATACATTTACAGTTGTGAGCTATTCATAAGTTATTGTGAGGGTCAAATGCGATAATGTACATAACTGTGTTTACAGACAAAAATGAAAGATGTTTGTGTATCATTTCCCAACTGCGTGGCCCCAACCCCACTCAGATCCTGGACCCCGCTACTCTGCTCAGTCTACCTGCAAGGCCCCCCTCTCCATACTAGCCTCTACTTTCCCTCCCACTTTTAGTTCAGTCTAATGGTATTCTCTCTCCTCCTCCCTCCCCCCTCTTCCTTTCTTTTTTTCCTTTTCTTCTTCTCTGCAGTCCTGGAGGCAGCCTGACTCCTTCCTTTCAAATGTGATTGTGCAGTGAGTGCACTGCCCCACTGACCTGCAGCTGCCTCGGCGGGCTTAGGTTGACTGAGAAAAAGGACTTTCTGCTTCCTCCAAGAGGTAAGATACCTGAGATAACATGTTTTATCTCTTTGATTCTCCCAGGCTCAGGCCACAGGGTCACCACATACATCGCCCACTCACGGAGGCGGCCGCCCAATGCCCATGCCTGTCCGCTCCATGTCTGCTGGCTCCACCCCCACCCACTGCCCACAGGACCCACTGAGCGGAGTCGGGGGAGACATGCAGGAGGCGTTTGCACAAGGTGAGATTCGGGAGCAAAATGTAATGGAGAGCTAGAGGGGTTTGGCAACATGGACAAGATTCCTACTGAGATTTTTCCAGTTTCTTTTTTGTGTGTGTGCTTACTTTCAATGATCAGATTTTCATATACAGTATACATAAGTCAAGTGGTTGGTCCTTTCTCATTAGATGGGCTGGGCTCCCAACGGGAGGTCAACAGGCTTTGTATGTTTGTGAAGACCAGGCCTCCGGGGCTTCTGTGCTCTTTTTTCTGGGTTTGGGGAAGTGACTTGTCCTTTGGGCTTTGCCTCCTCCTCCTCAGGAGGAATTGGATGGAACAATTCCTGAAGTTGTGCTTTGCCTGGAAAATCTTTAGAGCAAGTAAGAGGAGGAAGAGTGGAACTCTAAATAGGACCTTGCTGGAGGCCCACTGGGCACAGGATTGCCACGACTGAGGAGCTAGCGGCCAGCTGTGTGGTAGAGGTGGGGGCAGACGCTGCGGCCAAGGAGTCTCGGTAGGGTGGAGACAGAACAGGACGGTGGAGCTGCTGTAGAGCAACGTCCTGCCTCAGGCCATCTGGGAGC
The DNA here is from genome assembly GCF_029215605.1 of Mirounga angustirostris. NCBI lineage: Eukaryota > Metazoa > Chordata > Mammalia > Carnivora > Phocidae > Mirounga > Mirounga angustirostris. Next base: position 19,922,037 of record NW_026991718.1, on the reverse strand, counting down.
CGTGTTGGTTCTGGAATCCAACTCTCTCGAATGCGGCTAAGAAGCGTGCAGCTGACAGGGTCCTACTACGCAGGTAGAGAAGAAGAGGGGGGAGAACGAGGCCTTGGGTGCCTCGTGGCCCCGACCTGCCAAGGAGCGGGTGGAGGTGCCCGGCGCCGTGCGCGGGGCCTGGCCGACCGAGGCGTGCACTCGCTCGCTTCTCCACGCCCACCCACCCGGCATCGCCGTCTGCTCTGACTGTCCTCAGGTACGAGGAGAAACCTCCGCAATGACCTGCTGGTGGCCGCTGACTCCATCACCAACACCATGTCATCCCTGGTGAAGGAGCTCCACTCAGGTGAAGCCCAGAGCTCCCGCCCGGCCCCACGCCCTGCTCCCTCGCCCACCGCCGTAGAACGGGCGGCCGCAGCCCGCGCTGCTTCAGCTCCGCGCTCCGTCTTCCCGCCGTCCAGGAACGGCCCGGACGGCGTCCCCCGGGGAGCCTCTGTCCCGCACGTGTTCGCTCACACGTGTTCACACACACACGCCCACACGTTCTGTTTCTCTGAAGGCCGGCCCTGTAGAACAAGTGCAGTCCAGCATCTCCACGCGCATGCAGTCAGCCCCTGTCCCCCCACTCCCCGGGCTGCCCCCCCCACCCTCCATCCACAGCCGCTCTTTCCCCAGGGCTGCTCGGCGCCTCACTCGGAAGCTTTCCTGGATGACTGGAACCGAATCAGCCACAAAAGCTTCTGGACTTTCTCCCAGCTGTCATTCTGCTCTCTCCTATTTGATTTGGTCTTGAAACCCTATTCTCTCCTTTTGTCCGTGACTAGGCTCTGATCTCACGTGAAGTTCGTGACCTGCATCTGTCGCTCTTGACCCCTCTGTTCAGTAGTACGTGTGGCTCCTTCTTCAGTCTCTCCCGCACCTAGCTCTTTCAGTGACTTCCCGGAGACTCTTACCTTATTGTTCCCCTTATATAAAACCCAGGAAAACCCTCTGTTGTTTCTTTTCAGCTAATGGAGGACTTTTAAATACCTTGGAGTAGCTTAACAAGGTTATTAAAAACGTAAAGCAGGTTTTCCATGGGCTGTTCAAACACATCCACTGAAATCATCAGTCCCCGCCCTGAGGACAGGGAAGCCTCGGGTATGTCCTCAGACCTTTGAAGGAGAAAGCATATGCCTATGACTGGCCCGCGGTTCCCTCTCAAATCTGCTGATTTCCACTTAGAAGAGAATAAATGCGTGGCCCAGGTTGGTTTTTCCGTGGCAGTTAAGATGCTGGTTGTCCCTCGCAGGGAGTGTGAAGGTGATGCTGCTTCCATTCTGGTACCATTTCTCAATCCTTGTCAGAAGCACTGTCCTCTCCGTAAACACACATAGAAGAGGTGACTGCCTTTGAGATGACTTCACAGGTGATTAGCAAGTCCCTTCCCTGATACAGTTTCCCACAGAAGCCAGAGATCCCACTTTTAGAGGGAATTTCAGGCCATGGAGGTTAATCACACTGGGCCTCCCGACCACTTACTAGGATTTGGGCAAGACCAGTAGCTCGTGAGCTCATCACACTAGGAGGAGAGGTAACTGGACACTGTTAAACACACAGCACCCAGAGACCAAATAGCTTCACAAAACGTAAAAGGTTATAAGCAATCTCTCATGGCAGGAAAGCATGGTTTTAACACAATTCTGTGATGTATTTGGAAGGTACCTCAGAGATCACATTGTCAAGTCCGCTTTAGAAAGGCAGTGAGTGATTATCAGAAAAGCGATTGCCTGAAGTTGTGCATCTTGAAGCGGCAAAGGCCAGTCCTAGAACTCAGGTGCCAAGGACACACAGCCAGTGTTCCTGCTGCCACAGCGCCCTTCTGTCTGCACAGGACCGGAGGTCAGGTTTGCGGGCCCACAAGGGCCCCTTTCACTGATGCTCTGCTCTCAGGCCCTGAAGTCCACGGGCAGGTGTGGACTAAGTCCGCACGTGACACTGCATCCTTACAGAGTGCAGAACTAGACACCGTTTACATGTGAGGCTGCCAGTTTCCCAGTGAATGGAAGAGGCTCACCCAGCACCCACACATGTTTACTATCACTGTTGGGGTTTGTGTTAGGATGAGGTGAGATATTCAGATTGTCTTTAAATATTTCCCATGCCATGTGCACATACTATTTATAGCCGTAGCTTCTCCTCCTCATCTTTTTTTTTTTTTTTTTAAAGATTTTATTTATTTGACAGAGAGAGACACAGCGAGAGAGGGAACACAAGCGGGGGGAGCGGGAGAGGGAGAAGCAGGCTTCCCGCGGAGCAGGGAGCCCGATGCAGGGCTCGATCCCAGGACCCTGAGATCATGACCCGGGCCGAAGGCAGACGCTTAACGACTGAGCCACCCAGGCGCCCCTCCTCCTCATCTTTTTAAAGATATTTTCACAAATAATAGAATCTTAGGGTTGGAAAAGATCCTAGAAGTCATTTAATCCAGCCTACTGCCCAATATAAAAGTCCTCTGTTTGAATATTTCCAGTGAGCTCATTCATGACCAGCTCCCATCACAGTGAAGTTCTTCCTTATCAGGGAGCCAAAATGTGCCTTTCTGTAAGCAGTTTATCCTCATCCCATCCTCTGAAGCTACCCAGAGTAAGTTCAGGCCCTCCCATGTCTATTAATTTAGCCTTTCAAGTATTTGATGGCAGGTAACACTACTGTCCCCAAGCCTTCTCCTCTTGAAGGCGACCGTTCACTGTTCCTTCAGCCACTCTTAATGTGACATGGTTTTCACTTCACCATTTTGCTTGCCCACGCTAGGATGTGGCCAAGAGCTTCAAGGCCCCAGTTCAAAGTGAGTTCCCAGAGTTGAGCACACTTCTCCCTATCACAGGGGACCTGCTCCCTGCAGAGCACAGTGAACTGTGACCTCCCTGAGCGAGGGCCCTGGGAAGGCAACCTGAGAGGGCATTAGCTTTTTCCACGCAGCCACTTTGCTGCTCAGTCATTTTAAGTTTGTTGTCAGCGAAAACTTCTAGTTTTGGGTTCTTTTCTCTTAACAGAAGCTGGTGTTAATCTAGGTATTCCCCACCATGTACTTTGACGGTTGCTTTCTTGAACCTGAATGCCAGATACTCGGTGTAGATGTGGTCACCTTAGGGAAAGCAGGCATTGAGAAAAAGCAGCGACCCCCACCCCAGTCACCAGGGAAGCCAGCCACAGAGCCCGTAGCAGGTTGGGTGACCTCAGCCTGCGCTGCCCCTAAGGGCTCAGAGCTCATGGGTAAAGAGTGGTAGCATGTGCACCATGCATGGGGCAGGCTAGGTGGGTGTCAGCACCCTTGGAGGCCTATGACCGTAAGCCTTTAGCTAGGGCTTCATCCCAAGCCTGCTAAGTCATTCCCTTCACCCTCGTCCTATGCTTGTGCCATGCTGAAGTGTCACTGGCCGCCTTGGACTTGTTTTCACAGCAGAGGAAGGTGCAGAGGAAGAAGAGGAGAAGCAGCAGAATGGGAAAGACAGAGGTAAAGGCAGCTCGCAGGACCCCTAGTTTGAGTGGGAGGCAGAGCTGCACAGCCCCTGAGGGAACCCTCCCCCATTTCGTTTCTGCTTTTCTTCCTGCTGCCAGTTTCCCCAAAGCTTTCAGATCCCCACAGTGCCTTCGGCCTGCTTTTCCCAACTGACCATTAAAGAGGTGGTGGCGTCTGGCGATCAACAAAAGCCTCCTGATTTCCTAATACTATGATAGATGGTTCGGACATAGGAAGTAGATACCAGGAAAGCACACAACATGACCCTTTGCCTCCAGGAGTTTATAATATAGTTAGGGAGGCAAGACAGAGATATGCAAAATAAATAGGAGATAAAATGAAGTGGCAGGAAAAGTTAATCATCAAACTTTGAGTGTGTGATTACAAATACAAGAAGGGTTTCTGGAAAGGAAGAGATTATTGTGGGCAGAATAGCTAAATGGTTTTGTGACCTCAACAGAGGAATTAAAAGCAATAAAGAAAGGTATCGGTAGAGGAGAGTAATGCCTTCCTAGTTTTATTGTATATAAAACCTGCTTAATAACTTGTTATGTACAAAGAGCTGTGCTAAATGATGTCCACGTATTAGCTAATTAATACTTAACAACCCTGGAAGATATATAATGATGTCCCGATTTTACCAGTGAGAAAATAAGCTCTTTGAACTGGGTCTTTCTGACTCTACACTCCACACTCTTCATCTTCATGTGTCTGTGTTATGCCGAACGCATAACATTTGAGAGTTAGCTGTTATTTCTGTCCTATATTAATATGTCTGTTTCTGGATTCCTCCAAAACATAAGCTCCACAAGGTGGAGATTTGGGTCTCTTTTGTTCAGGATGTATCCCCAGTGTCCAGAACAGTGCCCGGCACAGAGTGGGGTATCAGTAAATGAACAAATACAGGGAAAGAAGCCAGGGGATGTGCTAAAGTGCTGTCAGGCAGAGAGTGGGAGCGGCCCCGAGGAGGCTGGGCTGTGGAAGGTGCGCCCACTCTCGCCACCTCTGCTGGATGCTCTGCACTGAGCACACCCTTTTGGTCTGAATTCATCGCCTACGAGGCAGGATTCAAGACAGGGCTCCGAGTGGTGAAATAACCTGCACGGGAAGTAGCTGTTAGAGCGGGATTCCGCCCGGGCCGCTAACGCCAGCGCCCGTGCTTTCTTCTGAGTGGCAGGCAGACTAGGCAAGGGGAGAAAAGCTGTAAGGAAGGGTGGGAAGAAGTTGAGTGGGAGCCGCAGGCAAAGAAGGTGCGATGGGGAAGGAGAAGCACCTGGGGATGAGGGTCTGCAGCACTGCTTGCCCGCAGGGGCTGGTGTGGGTAAGAGAGGCAGGCCCCACCAGGACTCCGAGACTGCCAAGGAGGAGACTGGGAGGAGGGGAGAAACATATTCCAGGTGCCACAGTTGTCTGCGAGGCTGTGGACGGTAACTGTGAGGAATTGAGGAGGACGACATATTTGGCATGGCCACCAAAATGTCACGAGTAGAGGTCAGCCATGTTGGAGACATCTAGCAGTACTGTAGGGCATGGTAGAGACGACCGACTTTCTGGGCTGAGAGTGGACCAGGAAGAAGGCAGGAGGGTTGTCGTGCAAGAGGCAAAGAGGGGAGGAGATGCACAGAGATACGTTTACACTCCACAAACACGTGCTCTGGTCACACACGCACACACACACACCCCAACCAGATCCCGGCGTTCATGTGGAATGTTCTTGGCTGAAGACGTAACAGCTGCTGCTCTGGCCTCTCTTCCCTTTGACCCTTCCTTCCCCGTAGCTTTTCCCTTGGCTCCTCCTCAGCCTTCCTGCATTCCTTGTAGCACATGGACGGCGGCGCTGACCACGTGGGCCTTGCCCTGACTGTGCACTGCGGCCCCGGTCCTGCTTCAGGTCTGGGTGCGGGCTGCGTCTCACATGTGGATGGGCATGGCTTCCCTTGCCTCGTGCCTCCTGGTCTTGGGTGCCTCTGTCTGCACCCGTGTTCCCTGCCAGCCTCTCTCCTGTCTGCCCCTCCTGCTCTCAGTGTCTCCCCATCTCTCTTCCAGTGCACACACCAGCGTTTCTGTCTGTCCCTGAGAGACCTCGTGAGAGCACCTGAGTTTCTGTTTCTGTGGCTTTAGGTGCCATCCCAAGGGAAAGAGTGTTAAGAGTCGGGGTGAGACGTGGGTAGGGTTTTAAACAAATGTTTGACTCTCAGGTCCCAGGATGTGTTTTTGTAGCTGCACCGTAGGGGGTATGTGAGTAGGGGTATAAGCCAAGTGTTTTTACAGAGGGACCTTACTGTCTGCCGTGGTCTGGGCATGAGATTTTACTGTAGACCAACACGGCAGTAACTGGTGTCACCAAGGCATTAGAGAGCAGTAACTACCAACCAGGGAGACAGGAGGTTTGCTTCTTTGGGGTTGAAATCATGCTGACCTCACATAAACACAACTTGGTCAGCACCCTGTCAGGCAGACATAGTCTGCTCACTGCAAAAACCGTAAGAACCAAATGGGCACTTCCGAAGAATTCATGACCAAGCTGGACTTCCTGACCACATTCACCCCTCCCTCAGCCCCCTCGCTGCCCTCCCCTGGGGAATGCTTCTGCTCCACTGGCATGCCCTTCTGACTTTGCAGCCCCTCACTGCTCACCTGGAGTGCTGAATACTTGTAACCAAGACTACGTAGATGAGACAGACTAATATATTACTTCAGAGCCCAAAATTCATCTCAGCCCCTCCAGAGCCTCATCTTGTGCTCCTTTGTCCTTCAGAATTGCCTCTCCAGAACCTGCCACCCACCGTGTTGGGAGCTGTAAATCCAGTTTGCATGCTCTGAGAACGCTGGTGCATGTCTGGTAGACTGAGAGCAGGGGCCCTGTGTGAATTCTCAGGCTTTTGAGGGTGCAGGCAGTGTTCAAGATTTCAGGGTGAGCGGAATGATTTCGTATTCCCAAGCGATACGCCTGCAGGCAGGAAATACTGCCTATATCAAAATTGAATTGCTTCTCACCTTGGTCACTTTCAGAACCAAGGGATGGGCCTTGCCCCCTGATGTAACTGCTCCCCAGATTTAGGGTGGCTTCATTTCCATGGTAGTACTATTATTCTCCTTCTCCTAAGAGACGTCTGTCTCCAAGGCTGTTTTATGTTCGTGGCAGCTGCTGGTTGTAGGTAGCGTGACTCTCCTGGCCCTTTTCATACCTGGTTGGGAAAAGTCAGCATACGGGGCAGAAAGGGGAGAGGCGAGTCTAGAAGCCCTTGCGTCCGTGGGGCGGCTGGTGAGGAGACGCCGGCCGTGACCTCTGGGTGTTGTTTGTGTTCGTGTTGTACAGGTTAGCAGAGGAGCTGGGACAGAGGGAGCGCAGGTGAGTACAGTGTTCTCTGCCCTGCCCACGGCCCCTTTCCCTTTGTAGCCAATGTCTTTGTCCCCCTCCTCCCTTGCCCTGGTCACACTTTCCAAGCCAGAGCTGTCCTAAAGGGTGGGAGATTCAAGTTAAGGTTTTCCTTTAAAGAGCCCAGCCGCACCTGTTCCCTCTGGTGCAGCCCCGCCATCGTACCCTCTTGGCCCCTTTCCCGGGCTCTGACCCATCTTGCACTACACTGGGCCTGGCCTGGGCTTCAGGCATGGCTTGGTGGCCCGTGTGCCTGGATGTAGCTGGCAGGCTGAGAGCTGCTGGCTGAACCAGGCTCTGGGAGCAGGCGGCAGAGGCCGTCTGGCCACCTCTGCCACCTTGCTCCTGATGGCCCACGGCCACTGTCATTTCTCTCCAGGGGTCCAAACCACTGCCAGTGCCCCTGGGGTTCCGACACCCAGAGCTGTGACCTGCCCACAGACTGAATTTCCATCATGCAGGATCACTCTCACTGCATAAGGCCGCCCGAGCCCCTTCCCATGGTGCCTGTCAACCCGCACTGTCTCACGTCCTAAAACGGTTAATGAAAGCACAGATTTCCCCAGAGGACAGTGCTCATTGCTTTAGGAATTAGTCTTCCGCACCTTTCCATCTAAGGACCTTGACTCCTCTCCCCCCCAGTTCTGAGATACTGTGGCTTTGGGGCCTGCTCACTAGAAAGAAGGGATGAAAATAATAGGACAACCAAGTCTGTTCAGGAGAAGAGTTCTTTCAAGGATAGATGTCTTTGGTTTGGCCATGAGATGTCTCTTTGTCGATCTTGCCTTCCCTCCCCTCCCGCACTAGTTGTGTGTAAGTCAGGCCGTGGTCCTCCGTTACAGATCTTCCAGGCAAAAGAGCCAGGGCTGCAGCCCCATAATCCCAAAAAAGGAACTTTCCCAGGCCCTTCCGAGGAGTCCCATCCTGGAGCAGCCTCCCAGCCTTTTCCCGATCGCCCGGCCCCCATCGGCACCAGGCCTGGAGGGGTTCTGTTCTGCTCCCGCTGCGGGGCCAGCTGTCTCTGAGCCCGCACTGACTCAGGGATGGTGCGAGCACACGAGCTGCAGAAATTCTCCCGCTGCCCTGGAAAGCTCAGGGCCTCCGGGGCTTGGGCTGGGCTCTACCTAATCTCACTGCACATTCAGGCAAGGCCCTTCCCAACAGCAGGCCTAGGCTGCCCCAGCCAAGGAGGCTGTCAGGATCTGACTTGCCCCTCAGGAGCCAGCCAGAGCCCCTCTCCCCGGGGCACAGAGGAACTGGGGGATAAGGAAAAGGCACGCTGGAGCCATCCGACCCCCCCTCTTCATGCAGATGAGGAAACGAAAGCCCACAGCCTGGGAGCTTGGTGCCAGAAGTAGACTGAGAGTGGCGTCTCCTGATGCTGTCCTCTGACCCTGTCGGGAGTTCCAAGAAACTCACTAGTAGTAGAGAGTCGGATGAAAAGCGTAAAAACTCAGGTGGCTCAGTTTCACAGACCCTTACATTTCTCCCCTCCTCCGGCCTGAGGCTAAGGCTGTCTTCCCTTCCACCCAGTATTTATAGGCACCTCTCCAAGCTCGGTGCCCTCCTCAGTCACAATCCTTCTTCCCAAAAAAACACCACATTCCAAACCTTGCACTGTGAACCCAGTTCTTTCTTCCTGGAAACGTTTCCTGACCCTGTGACCTCAGCAACGACTGCAAAAACTCCAGGTGCCCCAGAAAAGAGAATACCCCTTTCCCTAAAAGGGGGCATGAGTGTTCTCAGTTCTTTGCATCTCCCGAGTTGAAAGGTAACCATCCCAACAGCCCCATCCCAGGACACCGTCTCGTCCCCAGCAGATGTTAGCATTGGCTCGCAGGCCCTCGGTAGTGCCCGTGAGTAACAGCGTGTCTGTCCTGCACAGGGGACATGCAGCAAGCTGGCGTTGACATGAGGAAGGCGAGGCCCTCCCCCCGAGGCGCATTCCAGTCCATCTTTCCCCTGCACACCTGGACCAGGCTTGTGGGCTGCCAGACGTCACTACCTGGCAGGGAGAGGGGAGCCCGAGCCGGTGGGAAGTGGGAGGGGCCGCCCGCCGCCGCCGCCGGTGGGCCTCCCCCTTGCGCAGTCCTGCATGAACTAGCATCTTCATCACTCCCCTCGGGCCACGGTCTCATCTCTGCAACAGGAATTTACCGGGAGGTTGAAAAGAGAAAAGAAACAGCACGAATCTCCTGTGTGTGTGACCTGATGGAGTTCTTGCCGGCACATGGGGTGCTCCCCAGGGTGGGGGCCCAAGTTTCCTTCCTACCTTTGACCTTTAAGAACCGACAAATTTTCTTCCGTGTACCGTGCAAAGACAGCTTCAGGCCTTGCTCAGTCTTACAGACATTCACACCCTGGCCACAGTGCTAAAAATAGCCTCCTTCCTTTCTCTCACACTGGTTAGGCTTCCGCCCGCCCCGTTTGAAGCTGCTGCTCTGCAGCCTAGGCGGGAAGGGGGAGCAGAGCGCTCTGCACTGCAGCCCCGGACGGTCGTGTCGTGTCGTCGTCGTCCCCCCCCCCCCCCCCCCCCCGGCAGCCAGAGGATTCTCTGCAGCCAGGCCCGCGGCCGGCCAGGCAGGGAGCGCTGACCCGGGACCACCAGAGGGAGCGCTGACCCCCGCCGGGCGCTGTGCTCGCGCCGCCTCTCCCCTGCTCGGGGTTCCATTCTGCTCTGGCACACATGATAATCAATCCCAATTCCCGGTGATTTTCATTTATTTTTTTCTGCTCCCTGGGCTCCAGAATGTTATTTTTAGTAGGAGAACTGCTATAAATATTTATAAAGGGCAGTGACTGGAATGAAGTGAGAGGCCCCACAGCTGGCTCTCTCGTCGCCCCCCCCCCCAACACACACACCTCTGCAGACCCCTGCCCGCTGCCTGAGGAGGCTGGGGCAGGGCCAGTGGGCTCAGCCTGTAGCCACACACGGAGAGAGTCGCATGGAAACCTCGTGAGGGGGCACTCAGGGTGACACGGGTGGGCGTAGCTCTGCATCCTTCCCTCTCACAGTCCGCGCTCCCTCCATAACTCCCACTCCTGAAGGAGGTGAAGGTTCGTGTGAGGGCGTGCTGTGCCCCGCAAGGCCCAGTGCCCCGATGTCATGAACATGAGGTGTGAGGGGCAGGTGCAACTTGGATCGTTCCAGCTCGTGAGAGCAAAAAGGAAACGGGAGCCTGAGGAGAAGCTCCCATGCCAGTGGAGGCCTTCCCTCCCACGGCAGCTCCTGAGCGCTGCGTAGGCCCCAACTGTGACCAGCAGGGAGCCGAGGCCCTCCACGGCCAGCAGGGGCCCTGGGAAAATAAAAGCACTGGCGAAAAGGTTCTCCCACACACTGAGGAAACGGGGATCCAGCCTTGCCTAGAGGGCCGGATGGGGCAAGAATGAAAGTGACCATGTGGAAAGTTCTAGGGGACACACCGTACCCACCAATGGTGAGATTAGGTCTGCGGGGGCGCTGCAACAAGGTCTCAGGGATGATCCTGTGGGGTGACTATATGCTTCCCCCACAATCCGGACTTTCCACACTTTGTACCCTGCCCCTGAGGACAGGGCAGAATCCCACCTCCCAGTTGCTCACATGAGCTGCTTGCTGCTTCTGGAGCAGAAACAGCCAAAGAACAGTCAGATTAAAAGCACCAGGGACTCCAAAACAGCCAAGTGCTCAGGCCAGCTAAGGGGCACGTGGCGCGTGGCAGTGTCCTCTGGGCCCCGGGCGTGACCCTCCACATCTGGGAGGCTGCCCAACTCCACCGCTCAGCAGGTCCTCGCCCCAAGGAGGAGCCTCAATGTCTTCAACCACCGGAGAGGCTCTGGACTCTCAGCCTCTCACCTGCACCTGGGGGTGGGAAGCGTGGCCAGAGAGCCACGGGGATGAGCTCAGATGGCAGGAGGACGGTGCGTGGGGTGTGGGGTTTTATACAAATTCTTGTTGACAGCTGCGTTCTTTTACAGCTAGACTATCCACCATTATCCAAGGCCCCGAGGTGCCTCCTGACTTCTCGGCATCTGCTGTAGAATGCAGATCCGTATCAGAAGTTTGAAGCAGGTCCCTTGCTCAACTCTGACCTAGAACACAGGTGTCACCCTGTGGGGAGGGGCACTTCCTTCTTAATTGCTCTGTGACCATTTGGGAGTCTAATTTAACCTGAGTAGAGGATTTTTTTTTTTTTAAGATTATTTATTTATTTATTTGTCAGAGAGAGAGAGACCGAGCACAAGCAGGGAGAGCAGCAGACAGAGGGAGAAGCAGGCTCCCCGCTGAGCAGGGAGCCTGATGTGGGACTCGATCCCAGGACCCTGGGATCATGACCTGAGCCGAAGACAGCCGCTTAACTGACTGAGCCACCCAGGCATCCCTAGTAGAGGATCTTTTAACAGAAGTGCAGATACTGTCCGCACCATCAGCCCCCTGGGCTGGTGTTTCGTAGCTGTGAAGAGCCCCCTAGAGAGGTGCTGAATGTGTCCTGGGTCTCAAGGAGGTGGCGGCTCCACGCAGCTCAGGTCCAGAAATGCCAGCCGTGCCCAGATTCCATGTACTCTCACAGCCCCCCTCATCTGCTGCTTGTGCTTTATCCCCTGGCAGACTCCCCCTTTTCTGCATTGCTTACTCCCTGCTCCCGTAGTCCGTGACAGCTTCAGAAAGGTACAGTTGCTATGGCAATGCCTGGAGCCATCTGAATTCCTGCTGCACCTTCTGGAAGAAAAGGGCTGATGAAGAAACCAGTGGATTCCAAATCTAGCCTCCCCTGGCCTCTCCTAAGCCAGGGGCTAGATGACCGTTACGAACTGGCAGTGTGAGAGGTAGGTAGCCCATCTTCCTTGGGAAGATACCCCCATAGCTGCAAGCCATGTGTACCGGACCAGGTTCTCCTTGTGTGGATCAGAGAACTAAGGCTTCCTACCTGGGGCTCTTAGGTAAGACACCATCCCAGTGGTTCCTCAAACTCCGAATCCCAATACCCTGGAAGGCTCATTAACACATGGAGAGCCAGGTCCCACCCCCAGGTTCTGATTCAGTGGCGGTTCTCACAAGTTCCTGGATGGTATTGGCACTGCTGGTCCAAAGCCTACACCATGAGGACCAGTCACACTCGCAAGTACAAGAGAAGGCTCAGGAGCCACGGCCAGTCAGGCGGAGAGGCCAGAATCAGTGGTCTGTTCTAAAGGAAGAAAAAGAGGGGAGCCTCAGCAATCATTTTTCTTGGTTAGGTGCCCTGGGGAACACATGCCCTGGGGAACCCCAAGACAGGGGCCCTACACTTTTTTTTTTTTGTCTCCAGCAATCCATAAACAAAGACCTTCCCCCCCAGATGTGTAAGAGGGGGCAGCATTACAAGACAGGCCATGAATGTACAGAAGACCAATATCCCAGATGCCCAGTGACTGAGCGGGTCTTGCATGAGGAGGCTAAGGGCCTGCCTGGCTCCAGAGGGAGATGGGGAGAAGTGGTATAACAGTCACCGGACCCCCACAGTTGGAGCTTTTACACCAGAATGCGAATACCATACTCTACTCCAAACCCCGTGTTTGGGCCCCCGCTGGGCTGCTGACTTGGAGCCTACCTGAAGCTCTGACCCCCATGAGTATAATTCTAAGAGGAAATGATTACTGCAGGGCCCAGGATCAGGGTTGCAGGCCTTCCCAGTTATGAAGAGCAGATCCCACGGGTTCTGACACCTTCTCTGCACGCAAAACCAGGCCCGTGGGTGGTGGGCGTGCTTATGAGCAGGGGGAGCGTGCTGGCACCATCAGCCCTCTGCCTCCTACTCCAAGGGGGCACAGCTAAGGTAGGGCCACGGTGTAAAAGAAGTGGGCATGAAATCAGTTTACAGATTCCCAGAAAACAATACTAGTTTCCCTGTTGTGTGAAAGTTTGGATGGGTAGTGAGTGCTTTCACTTGGGAATGTATAATTCCTAAGGGACACCATGAGGCGAACTGGACTTGCTGGGGGTGGGAGGGTGCTCGGAAAAGCAGGCACCAGATGGCCATCTTGGTATTTCTGAAGTGAAGGGAGCCTGGCACTGCTAAAGGTAGACATTAAGAAGGGACAAGTAGGGGCCCCTGGCTGGCTCAGTCAGAGCATGTGACTCTTGATCTCGGGATCATGAGTTCAAGCCCCAGATTGGGCATAGAGTTTACTTAAAAAAAAAAAGGAGAGGGGGGACAAGTAGTTTGGAGTGGGACTGTCATTCAATCAAGAAGATACTTAGGAGCTCTGTGTGCTGAGCACCAGGCCCCCTTCTCAGGGTTAAGGTTGGTCTGAGTTCATAACTAGGGAGTGGGGATGGGCTTGGAGGGCCTGCACTGCCCTCTGGAGCCTACCGGACTGGGGACAGTGGGCACAAATGGGACAGGTCACAGGGGAGGGGAAATGGTCACTGCTCAGAGTGGTTCTGGTCGCGTGGAAGTGTTGGTCTTCAGGCCCGAGAACGGGAGAGGAGACTAGGAAGGGTGTGTCCTGTCTGCAGCCCCTGGGGCCCAGGCACACTGCCAAGTAGTAACAGTTCATTATAATTCATAGTTAGAGCCTGAGTCCCCTCAGCCCCTGCAGAGTCCTCAACCAGAGAAACCTGTTAGGGTGCAGGCCCTTGCCCCACCTCCGAGCCGGAGTCTGTAGGCCTGTGGCCTGCAGGGGGATGGCTGGGCAGACACACAACACCCCACGCCCCCCCCCCTTTTGGCAGGGGGCACGGTGAGTCCTCAGCACACAGCACACACACAGGGGGGCCCTCTGGCCGCAGCTGTAGGCCACGGATGCTGTGGCGATCCCCCCTCAGCAGAGTGAATCCTTAGACTCAGCACAGCACCTGGGGCGGGGCACGTCTACACCAGCAGGCCTCAAGATCACCTGTAGCCCGTGGGCTTTTCATTCAGGTGCCCGCTCAGGAGACATGCCTGTTCCACCAGGGCCGGGTCCCGAGACCTCTGTCACTTAGTCTTTACCTCCCTCTCCACCTACGGCTGGCATCCTTGCACACCAGCCACCATCCCGTAGCAGGAAGAACTTGGTCCGGGGTCCAGAGTTTCTGGGAGTCCTCCCCACCCACAGCTGCTCAGAATCCCAGGCCTCCTGGTCAGGGCCCCCATCTTCCTGCTCCCCCAGAAAGCAGGCCCTGGGGCTTCTTTTCCACAAAACCCGATGGCCACCGGTGGCGATGGGTGGCCTGGGTGAGGCCCTGCCTGCCGAGGCCCCTTAGCCTGTGAGATGTTGCCTCTGTGGGGCTCCCTGACCGGGTCGGCCCTTTGGAAGGAGGATGGCATGCAGAGGGGAAGTGGGGAGCAGCTCCGGGACAGAGCAGGGGTGGGGGGGGTGCAGCTGTCGGCGGCCGAGGGGGTCAGCCTGAGCTTCCTTTCTGCTGGACGCGCTTCCAGCCGGTCCAGCTCCTCAGAACCAGATTCAGGGGTGCGAGGAACGAGGCCTCCCCACTTGGGGACCTCAGGTGGTTCCCCTCTTGCCCTGATGGCTGGTCGGCATTTGTCCCACTTTCATCATTGCCTAGGCAACCACTTGGGGTCACCGTTTGTCACCCACCTACCCTGGGAGCCCACACAGAGGAGGGGGACTAAGGACAGGAATACAGAGCGGCAGGGTGGAGTGAGGGAGGCATGAAGGACCAGAGAGAGGGGAGAGAAGAGGAAGGAGAGGGTGGGAAGAGGGGCAGAGCTCAGGTGAGGAGGGGAGCTTTTCTCTCTGGGGTGCAGGGGGCCGGACAGGAGGGGGAGCAGATTATCCCCCAGGCTTAGGGGATCTCATTCCTGTCCTGTTGTTGCTGCAGCTTGCCCCCACATTTTACCCTGATTAGCCCCCACTGGAAAGTGGTGCTGCGTACGCCTTCCTCTGGGATTCCCACCCCTGGCGCGGCCGTTGGCCCAGAAAGCAGAGGCCTTATCGCGCCGCGCCCCCCCCCCCCCACGTCCCACCCTGCCCCCAGCAGTTGAGAGAGCTGAGTTGCAGCCTCAGAAGGGGTGATGGAATTTCCCTGGGGGTTGTCTTGTTTGAGGAGTCTCTTATCTTGCTGCCTTCGGCCATCACTGGAGAGCGGAGGGGAGTTAGATCGGGGTCATTGGGAGGCCTCTGGAGCCAAACTTCGCAAACTGGGGGGTTTAAAGCTAGGGTGGAGTTGGGGAGGCCCTGTTTGACATTTGTTTACTGAGGCCCCTACCCTGACCTGCCACAGCCCACCTCACTTCGCTTGCAACTGGTCTTTGCCTGCCCCCATTTTATGACGGAGATTGGGTCTTTCCTCACCTGCATATTCTTTGGGGGGGGGGGACAGCGCCCTGGACAAGGTCACTCTCCAGGTGTATTGTACACACAGAACTACCTTCAGAAAGGCTCAGCACACCCAGGCACACCCAAGACAGGAACTCCCTTCGGGCAGGGACCCGAGCAACTCCGAAACCACAGCCCCGAGGCCCTGTGTCTGGAGAGGACTGTCCGGGAGCTGTGAAGAGAGCGAGGAGCTCTGCCTCCGGCAACCGGCCACCAGAGCCACTTGAAGACTTCTAGGAGGGAGTTAAGGAAAATACTAGAACAGAAAAAATAACAAGATAATTACACGCATAATCAGTCGTAGCTGTTCCGTGAGAGGCAGGAAACGTCAGGCTCGCTGAGGTCACTGCGTGATGAGAACCAGGTGGGCTTCTTAGAGCTTTGCTCTAAAGGGAAGCCAACGAGTTACGTTAAATGCCTACCGTGCGCCAGGTGCGTTCACATCTGTAGGTCTTATTTAGCGTCATCCACTCAACAAAGCGGTGATGTAGGGACCGTCAGTTCAGAGAACAAGGCTCAGAGAGGTCAAGTAACCTGCCCAAGAGCACACAGTCGGCTTGACTGGGCTGCAGCTCTACTTCCCGCTCTGTCAGACTGCTGAAGTGGCAGAATTTCGGCAGGAAGAGGAAGAATATTCCAAGCTTGGGGAAGGAGGAGCAGGGAGATGGCTCAGGGAAGGAAGTGAAGTGTTGAATCAGTTGACTTAACTAGAGCCTGGTTTGCCTACTTTGAAAAATCACACGGGAGAAAATAGTTGCCCAGATTTGCCTATATATATATATACATACATATATATATTTAATCTTTTTTTTTTAAAGATTTTATTTATTTATTTGAGAGAGAGAGAATGAGAGCGAGCACATGAGAGGAGGGAGGGTCAGAGGGAGAAGCAGACTCCCTGCCGAGCAGGGAGCCCGATGCGGGACTCGATCCAGGGACTCCAGGATCATGAGCTGAGCCGAAGGCAGTCGCTTAACCAACTGAGCCACCCAGGTACCCCTATATATATTTAATCTTAACCGAGATAGTGTCTCTAATTCCTAAGTTCACCTCTCCTCTGGGCGTGCCTCAGCCAGCGCAAACCCAGCCTGTGTGTGCCACGGACACGGAAGTCTGTTTTCCCCCCGATGAGGACCCGTGAGCCCCAGCCCAGCAAGAAGAGAAGGTGCAGACATGAGCGCAGATCCGCACAGATGTGGTGTGCATGTGGGCCGGCCCGTCCTAAGCACAGGGCCTTGATCCCTGCAACTCCCCCCGAGAGCCACTAGCTCTGTTGCCCCCCCGCCCCCCCATCCACAGATGAGGGAGCTGGAACGAGGAAAGTGTTTCGCCCAGGGACACGGGGTACCATAGTGGCAGGGACTTGAATCCAGGCAAGCTATCTCCGGAGGCATCTCCCAACCACAATGCTCTGCCTCTCCGGCTGACAGTGACTGAGCCAGACGTCTGTGCCTGGCACTGTGATGTTCTTTCCACGTATTCTCTCACGCAGGGAAGGAGGTAAAGACTCGGGCTCCTGTTAAGCTGAGTGGTCTTCCCCTAGGGCCCACTCTGCCTTGTGGACGCGGCACGCACAGGGGCCCATGCCAACATCTGGGGCTCCTTGGCTCCACCTGACTTTGCAGGGCAGGATTGGAAGGTCCTCCATCCACCTGTCACATCCAGCCCTCACACTGAAAGGACTTGCGGGTTCCATCAACAGCCCCTGGGGATGGGAGGAGGAAGAAAAGGGGGCCAAATCCCTATAGACCCGGTGGGAGGGGTGTGGGGGGATAGGAATCAACAGGAATTTAATCGTGAGCCCCATGGAGGGATGTGCTGGCCTTCCAGGCTTCCTTCTGTTGATATGCATCAAGGCAACTGGCCCTGCTGCTCAGGATCATCCTGAACCTTAGGGCAGGGTGTTGAAGGACATCCCGTGAGAACATACTAACCACTCTACACCTCACTTTGTAGCCTGGTCTTAGGCTAAGTGAGCATTCCCCCCACCCCCACCCCGCCGGCCTGAGCCACATTACAAAGCATTCTCATTAACTGACCGGGCTGGCCAAGCACAGGGAATCCCCCTCCTCTCTACTGCTTTTTATTAAAAAAATTTTTTATTAATTTAATTTTTATCTTATTTTTAAGTAGGCTCTATGCCCAACGCGGGGCTTGAACTCATGACTGTGAGATCCACCGACTGAGCCAGGCAGGCGCCCCTCTCTGCTTCTTTTAAGTTGCTGGCAAAATCAGAGGGGTCAATGGGTACATACTGCATGAAAAATAGAGTTCTTAATTTGCCATCCACACTTGATTGTGTGTGTACCGTGTTGTCTCTTTCCCCAAGGTGGGAGAGCGTATATTGTTAAGAGGCGGTAATAGTACAAGGGGATGCTTGTTAATCACCACACACTGGGGTGCAGGAAAGTTCCCCGGGGAATCAGGGAAGGAGGAAGAGTTCAACCACAGGTAAACCAAATGATAGGAAAAGATGAAAAAACAGAAAACCTAGTGTCTCTTCTTACATGAACTCATTCCTTCACGTGCTCACTCAGCCTGTCCAAGGATGCTTTCAGATAGAGTTCCAGTGAGTTCTTCTTCTGTTTCCTCTGCATGCTAGGTCTTAAATATGCCTGGTCAGCTCCTTCAGCATCTTCAGCTTGAAAAAACACGTATTAAAAGCTATTTTTGAAGCAAACCCTTCCTCTTGGGATAAAACTTCCCTGCGCCGGCTCTTGCCTTTGAAGCTATGCGTCCCCTGCCCCGAGCCAGCGCCTCCTCTGCGGTCCCTCTCAGTCTGTCCGGAGGCCTGTGGGGTGGCGGGTGGTGTGCTACAGCCGTTTCCAATTAAACCCCTCGAGCTGAATCCGAGCGGGTGGCTTTAGCGAGTTTCCAAAGGGTCAATCTTATTCTGAACCAGCATGTCAAAACAAAATCAACTCAACCCAAAACACAGACAAAGCAAATAAGTACATCTGTTTGCAGATTTACCTTAAAAACACAAGGGCAAGGCGAGTTGCAAAGGGTCCGTGGAGCTTCCAGGGAGGGAAGGGGCATCTGTTTCAGCTTCCCCAACGGAGGCGGTGAAGACATGGCACCCAAACCAGGTCCTGGCCCCGGGGTGGTTAAGACTGGGCTCAGGCCTGGAATGACCCGTGTCTCCTCCCCTCCTTGGGCCCAGGATTGGGGCAGGTGACCCAGAGAGCACGCACTTCACCTGCTGAGGCCTCCGCAGCCTCGCCCGCGACAGATGCCAGGCCGGGCGCAGGGCATCACAAGGCCGTGGGCATCGGAGGAAGGGGTAACCCCACACTGGGCTGACTCCCCGCGGGCACTGATACCTGCCCCCGCCCCAGTCTCATTCGCCCACTTGGCCCTCTGGGGAAGGAGAGCTTTGAGGAGCGTTACACCACAGGGGGCGGGCCCTCCTCATTTGGGCTAAAGAGGTAGATGCTGGGCTTGCTGTTTGGGGTCTAAACTGGAGGGTGGCCTGAAGTCATTTTCTCTGGCCCAAGAGGTGTTTTTAAAAACAATTCAATGGGTTGCAAACGGTGAAACATCAGAAGATTTCACAGAAAAATCCAGATTTACAGCTTCTCTGGAAAAGTGAGAATATCTGGCTACTCTGGTCCCACAAGTCCCCCATGGCAATGGTTCTGCCAAAAACCCTCAGCCACCCTTCCTCCCCACTGACCATGCCTGCGCGTCCTGGGCAGCTGCTCTGGGGGCTGCCGGGGCCTGGAACTAGCAGGCACTTTCCTGCTGTGTGGGGTGTCCTTGCGTCCTCTGAAGCCCCAGCCACAGAGTACCCACCCGTCCACTCCCACCTCCCCACCATTCCCAGGCTGCAGCCCAGAGGGAGCCTCCCTCTGGCCCCAAGGAGAAGAAGGAACCCTTTTATTTTTTTATTTTATTTTATTATTATTATTTTTTAAAGATTTTATTTATTTGACAGAGAGAGAGAGTGAGAGAGCACAAGCAGGGGGCAGTGGGAGAGGGAGAAGCAGGCTTCCCGCTGAGCAAGGAGCCCGATGTGGGACTCGATCCCAGGACCCTGGGATCATGACCTGAGCCGAAGGCAGTCGCTCAACTGACTGAGCCACCCAGGCGCCCCAGAACCCTTTTAATAAGAGCTGAGACAACTGAATTTCTGGGGAGCTCTGACTTGTGGGAAAGCATCCACACCCACAGTCATCCCACCCACCCCCTTTGCCATGCAGATCCAGAGTGCTGGGCCAGAAAGGCCAGAGACGGGCCTCCCCACTGAGTCACAAACAGTCCCCTTTGCCCGGGTCAGCTGCTGCCATCGCGCCTCCAGCTGCCATCACACTGGGGGACTCCACTGGCAAAAGCCCCACACCCCCAATCTATATGTGGACCACACTGTTTTGCTCATCAGCGGCTGATGTAAAATTTGCATAGGTAAATGCCAAACTGTGGTTTTCCTGGCAGACATGACTTTGGGCCACCCCACAGTGACGGTGGCCCGGTAGTGACTGTCCAGGATGGCCCTGGGCTATAAGCAGGAAGGGAGAGGTGGTTTTAGAGAAACAAGCAACTGAGGAAGACCATGAGGAGAGACGCTTCAATGTTGTCGCACTCAGGAAGTCAGCAACCACCCGGCCCAGAAGCTCACCTCCCTGGAAACGTTTATGTTTTGTGTCTCCATTCATTCAACATACACAACCTTGAACTTTGGAGCTTTTTATTTTATTTTATTTTATTTTAAAGATTTTATTTATTTATTTGACAGAGAGACAGCGAGAGAGGGAACACAAGCAGGGGGAGGGGGAGAGGGAGAAGCAGGCTTCCCGTGGAGCAGGGAGCCCGATGCGGGGCTCGATCCCAGGACCCCGGGACCATGACCTGAGCCGAAGGCAGACGCCCAACGACTGAGCCACCCAGGCGCCCCCCTTCGAGCTTTTTAACATGGACTCCTCTTGCCTTCCTGAATGGACTGCAAGTTCCCCGAGGGCAGGGATGGTGACCTCTTTCTTCAAGTCTTCTCACAACAGGAAATACTGTTCTCCAACATTCCTAGTGACTAAAATGAGTGCTTATGGACAAATACCTAAAGTGCAAATGATTTAATATAGATGGATATAATGTAACTAAATTTCTGCCCATCAGTCAACACCCATGAAATGCTCTGATAGTATCTGAACAAAGTTTACAATAGTATTGCTATTTTGTTGCCTTTTTTTTTTTTTAAGATTTTATTTATTTATTTGACAGAGAGAGAGATAGCTAGAGCAGGAACACAAGCAGGGGGAGTGGGAGAGGGAGAAGCAGGCTTCCTGCCGAGCAGGGAGCCCGATGTGGGGCTCGATCCCAGGACCCTGGGATCATGACCTGAGCCGAAGGCAGACGCTTAACGACTGAGCCACCCAGGTGCCCTTGTTGCCTTTTTTTAAAAAAGATTTTATTTATTCATTTGACAGAGAGAGAGAGAGCACAAGCAGGGGGAGCAGCAGAGGCAGAGGGAGAAGCAGGCTCTCCGCTGAGCAGGGAGCCCGACGCGGGGCTCGATCCCAGGGATGCGGGGCTCGATCCCAGGAGCCTGGGATCATGATCTAAGCCGAAGGCAGATGCTTAACCATCTGAGCCACCCAGGAGCCCTTATTTTGTTGCTTTTTAAAAAAAGATTTATTTAGGGCGCCTGGGTGGCTCAGTTGGTTGAGCGTCTGCCGTCGGCTTAGATCATGATCCCAGGCTCCTGGGATCGAGTCCCACATCGGGCTCCCGGCTCAGCAGGGAGCCTGCTTCTCCCTCTGACCCTCTCCCTTCTCATGCTGTTTCTCTCTCGCTTGCTCTCTAATAAATAAATAAATAAAATCTTTAAAAATAAAAAGATTGATTTATTTATTTTAGAGAGAGCACAAGCAAGAGGGGCAGTGGGAGTGGGAGCGAGAATCTCAAGCAGACTCCCCACTGAGCGTGGAGCCCAGCGTGGAGCTCGATCTCACAACCCTGAGATCCTGACCTGAGCCAAAATCAAGAGTCAGACGCCTAAACGACTGTGCCACTCAGGCTCCCCTTTTGTTGCTTTTTATTAAAAAAAAAAAAAAATCCACCTCCCATCACCTGTCTTCCTGAATGACCTCCTCCAGCCCACAGCCGCTCCGGCCCAAAGCTGGAGCCGTGAGGCCAGGTGTGGTCTCCTAAAGCCGGGGGCCGTCCTCGGGCTCCATGGGAGCCGGCGCCTGCCTGCAGGTGCTTCCTGGGGAGGCGGCAGGCAGTCCAATTACCCTGGCCCGCAGGAAGCAATGTTTTGTTCTGTGGCAGCGACCACACCGGGTATTCCCACTTGGGAACACCCAGAAGGGGTATAGACCTCCCCAAACATACCAGTCAACCTGAAGCACGGGAGAAGGAGCTAGAAGTGAGTGCTAAGGGCAGATTGGGTGCTGATTCTGAGCAAGCAAATGGCCGGTGTATGGGGACCCAGAGAGTGCATTGGCCTGGAAATGAAACCTAAATTAGAACCAAATTGTTGTGTAGACTGTTCCTAACTAATATGGGTAAAAGAGTGCTTTTCAGTGCAGTTAATGACTATGTGGTTTAGGATGATGCAGAGACGCATCCATCTGTAGAAAAAAACTCAGAGAGGCGAACGGGGACAGTAAGGACCGCGTGAAGAGGCAGAGGGGAGCCAATGCTCGAGCGTCTGGTGTCCTCTTACTGCCTAGGAAAGACAGTGTGGTCCCCGGCTGACCCCTGGTCACCGGGGAGCTCCCGGACCCTTGCTCTAACTCCCTCAGTCCCGGCAGCCCGTGTGCGCCTGCTTCCACTGGGTCTGTTCGTGCCCCCAGCTCACCTGCCCGTGGACGTGACCAGCCCAGCTCCTGGAGGTCTTCAAGTGCGTGAGTCCTGCCCTCTGTTCCGACTTGGTGCCAAGTCAGCCAGGCCTGTTGGGCCACCTCGGGCTGCCCTGGTCTTCTTCCCCCACGACCTCCCCAGAGCTGGCCTCACTTTTCCTTTTGAATTTTCTCTCTTTTCTCTCCCTGTGAGCCTGCCCCCTGCATGCCCCTGACTAAGGCTCCTCCTTCTGCCCCATCTTTCCTCCCAAGTGCCTTCACTGGCAAGGGCCCTGCCCTCTTCTCTGAGCTTGTCCCCTCCTCTCTCGGAGGCCCAGGTGAGGTCCTATTCCTGGGGAAATCTTCCTTGGGCTCCCTGCCCCGACCTTGTTTTCTTGGGCAGCCGTAGGGTAGAGTGGAACAAACGTGGGCTTTGGGGGGGCAGACACGCCTGTGTCCGAATCCTCATGCCGCTTCTTTCTGGAGCGTGACCTCAGTCACGCCTTATTCTCCGCATCTATAAAATGAGGATCATTTCAATCTACACGGTTGTTATAACGATTATATTAAAAGTCCGGGAGAGCGCTCGGCACATAGCAAATGACCACGAGCCTTGCCTTTCCTTCCTTCCTCCGACACTAAGTGCCCCCGCCGGTTGACACTGCAGGCCTTGCCCTTCCAGAGCCTCAGCCTTGGGGAGGGCTCCGGAGCCATGCCTGGCCCAGGGGGCTCAAAGTCACCCCGGTGGTGTCTCCCAGGGCCAGCGAGGGCCGCAAGGGCTTGGGGCACCAGCTCATCTCCCCTGAACAGACACATGAGGGGCCACCTTCAGGTCGAAGGGTGGGATTTGGAGTGTGACCAGCTCACAGACCCCACCCCACCCCCAAGTACCTGCACACCCCTCTCTGGTGACCAGCGGCCCCCTCAGTGGGTGAGGCAGACTTTTCAAGCCTCTGAAACACCAGAGTCTTGCACCAGCCTTCTCTCAGGGCAGAGGCCTCTCAGAACAATGTATCCTTCGATGGTGATCCCCGCTCGGCACATGCCACATTACATGGAAGGAGGCTTCTCTACAGACCAGGAAGAATCTGCTTCGTTCATTTAACAAATATTCATAGAGTGCCTACTAGGGACCAGACATATTCCAGGCCCTGGGGATACAGCAAAGAACAACCAGGTGTCTGCCCTCCACAAGCCAGGCAACAAACGATTGCGTGATGCCAGGAGGTGGAAGACGCTTGGGTGGGGGCCGGGGGGGTGGGAAGGTATGGTGAAAGTTTAGAGAGGATATGGCGGGGAGGGCAGCATGTGAACCTTCCCGTGTTCTCAGCCTCTGCCCCTATGTGCAGGAATTGGCCACTTTTTAGGGGAACAAAGAGAAAACACAATTACACTTGGCAGGAAATTGCTCTGGTAGGTATCCAGTTGAGGACAAACTCTTTTGCCCTGGCAGCTTATGACCCTCTGGGTCATGTCTCACCATTGCTGGCTACGCAGGCCAGACACTCCCAGCAACCTATCCAGTCTCAGACTAAAACCTTCCTGCCTCCTTTTCCCCTCCTTCTTCCCTCTGAAGTCCACTCTCTGTTTCACAGCCAGGTGTTGCTTATTTGCATGCTTGCTTTGCCAGTCCTTCATTGGCTACCTTTTCCAGTGACAAAGTTTATAGTCCCCCTATCATATCCAATCCCAGAATACAGCTTTCTACCTGGAGCAAGAAAAGAATATTCCGGAAGTTATACACTTTCCAGGGCTTTCCCCCACACCAACCAGACAGAAGGCCAGGTAGCCAACCCTGGCTGCCTGAAGGTATCTCCCGAACCACCTCAAATCTCCTTCTACACCTCCCTGGCTTCCTCATCTTCACAAGGGAGCCCACCGGTCTTCTAGAATGAGATCAGTTACCCTTCAGTATCCTACTCTTTGGGGGAGTGGCTCTATTACTTGTCCTCAGTACTACACTTCCTCAAATCTCCATGCTTCTCTCTCAAAGCACTAGCCACTTCTCATTTATTGCCACAAGGAGTTTTTTGTTTTGTTTTGTTATAATTTGACATGGATGTGATTGCTAAATCATGTCTGTGAGCTCCTTGAGGGCAGGGTCCAGGTCTGTTTTGCTCACGTTGACTCCACAAAACCTCACCCAATGCCTGGAAGATAGTAGAAGCGTAACAGTTGTCAAACATGCAAATAAAATATACCCAAGATACAATTATATTGGTAATACACATACAACAAAGACTAAGGAAACGCGAAAAAGGAAGGTCTGCGTGGTAAACCCTAAATCTTAGCTCCCTTGTAAATAAACCATGTATTTGTTATAAACAGGTCTGACCAAGGATTTTCCCTGATGTGTAAATTTATGAGGTGTCTTATAAGGGTATGAAAAATGGAAACTCAGTTTTAGCTGTAAAGAAAAAAATAATAACATGAAATACACACACACAAACACACACACACTTCCTCTCGCCCCTCCCTAAAACCTGCTCTGGACACGAAAAGAAAGCGAGACTGAGCCCAACCAATCAGAAGTCAGCTTTTCCAAGGCCCCGCCCGCCACATGGGTGACAGACAGCATGTTCCGCACCAGCGCAGCGCCACCTGGAGGTCGAGAAGTGCAAGTGCGGCGCCTGCCGAGGGGTTCTTTGCCCAGACCCGGCTGGGTCTCTGGGGCCCATCGAGACGCTGGCCTCCGGTCCCCACGGCCACTCTGTCACACCCACCCCAAGTCAGACCGCATAGGGGGCCGCTGAGGGGTCCACCAAGCGGGAACCTCTGAGGAGCTGTCGCTAGCGGTGTTTATCTTGTTTGTTCAAGTGACTTTTCCCACAACTTTCCCTACTTCGTTGTAAATTATCCCTGCTTGACCAGAAGAATGGATTTAATGAGTGTCTGAGAAAAGTGACATAATAGTGGTTTTAAATGCTTTAGTGGCATCTGTTTGGGGCCCAACCTCCATTAAGCAGATGGATGCGGAGAAGGGGTGGCAGTCTTTCTCTGGCCCCCAGTCAGTGGGGGACGTGGAGGGGGGCTGGTTTCCAGCTAGTGGCCCGGAGAGCCCAGGCCGCTGGCACTGCACCCAGACCTTCAGGTACCCTCTCTGAATGGGCCTGACTGGGTGACTGTCAGCCCCGCTCTCCCTCACCTGGTCGGAGCTAAAATAATCACCATTCATTTCATATTCCTTATTCCTGATTTTTAAAAATTTTATTATTCATTCATTCATTCATTCATTCATTTGCAAAGTTTATTTATGTAAGTAATCTCTACACCCAACGTGGGGCTCGAACTTACCACCCAAGATCAAGAGTTGCATGCTCTTCCGACTGGAGCCAACCAGGCGCGCCCTTATTCCTAATTTGAAAGAAGGTCTGAGGAGTATACCTGCAGGACACTGAAGACTTGCTTGGCTCAAGGTGGATTTTTCCCTTGTGTCACTCAGTGGCCCTCAGGACAACCCCTTGGTGCTGCCTGCCCTCCTCTACAGAAGGGGTTTGTTCTGGAAGGAGGGCAGCCCGACATCCGGGAAGTCCAGATGCTCTCAGGACCCCCCAATATGGGGAAGGTCGGGGAGGGTAAAAGTGTGGGGAAGAGGACCTTTTATTGAGCACCTGTTATGTGTCATGTTAGATTTCTGACCAGAACAGCAATGTCCTCACAAAAGCCCAAGAAATTTGGTTTAAAAAACATATTTATCATTTGAATATCACATATTAATTTTATACAAACAAGAATATCCCTTTAGGCTCTTCTTCTACCACCTGGCGCTGCTTTTCTTACCTGTGGCCAATAAAAGTGGGAGTCTATAGGCATAGAATGGACAGGCTAAGGTATGCCACCAAAATCACCTGAGAAGGGAGATGAGATCCTGGTCTGATTAGTACCAGAGGAATTGAGAGAGCTGGAAAATAAGGATCCAGGCCTTTCCCAGGCGGGCAAGGAAGAAGCTTGAGGTTTCTGAAGAAACTGACGTTGGAAACTCCAAGATGATGTGTCGGGTCTAGGGGGAGAGGAGAGGGCAACTCCATGAGCCCTGCTCACTGCTGGCTGCTGGGAAGGGAGGGTCTAGGCCAGTTACCGAATCTGGAAAATCAGCTGAGTCAGGGCTCCATGGGGGTTGGCAGGGGAACCACTCTGTCTAAGACCACCATAGTGGTGAGGGAAGACTTGCTTCCTGGGGACCCAAGTTTGCCCTAGCAGAACCAACAGCCAACCCAGGACCTAAGACAGGCTATTCCTGTCAATCCCTAGGCCAATCTCTAGGCATCACGTAAAGTAGCCTGTGCTGGGGTGGGGCGGGATGGAGACAGGCACTGCTGGGACCCCTGAGAAGAACCAAAGCTTAGCTTTTCCCTCTTTGGGGTAGCCTGACCTCTGACCTCTATTTCTCCTCCTCGTTCCAATTTCCTCCTGGCTACTTTGTCCCCAGGAACATGCTAATCCCAGTTTTGGTCAGAAAAATCGACTCCCATGCCCAGCTTCTCCTTTCCCCCTCTCCCAAGCCCCTTTCCCCCTCTCCACTCCTCTCCTGCCTGCCCGGGGACTCCGATAGCAGCAGGGCCACAGGTCACATTCAGCGCCTGGGAATTCATTAATTGTGGAATAAAAGGAGTGGCTGGTCTCCAAGTAAAGAAATGTCAAGATGTCTAGGGGTAGGAAGGTTTTCTGAACACTCCTCGGATGCTGGGAACCCGGGCCCCTTTGGGGAGGGGGTGCGGGGTACTGCAGGGGCAGGGCTCGGGTGAGGCTGTGAGCTCGAAGCCCCACACGTGGCATGGCCACAGTGAGCCGGCGAGCTGTGTCCACTACCTCGGCCACCCTCCCGGGCTCAGAGCGGCCCGGGGCCCTCTGGGACCCTCCACGTGGGCACCGAGTGTGGCAAGGAGTCTAGCTTTGGTCCTGCTGGGCTGCTGACTTGCCAGGAGACCTCTCTGGGCCTCGTGGCCCCAGCCTTCACACCAGCTAACGGTCTCTGGCCCAGTGCCTTCAGGTTTGTGATTAGGATCTAAGGAGAGCCCCGTTGTAAACATTAGGTCCTGTTGAGGGCATTTTCCGTATTCCTCTCTCACCTCCTGCGACAGGGGACAGAGAGAAGTGGAAAGGCAATTAATAAAGGTACTGTTAGGGCACCTGAAACTAATATCACACTGCATGCTCATTCGACGGCGATGCAAACATACTAGACTTGCTTTAGAAATAAACAAATCAAAGTGCTGTCTGCTGACGTTTGTGGAGTGCTTGCTGGGTGCCCGTCCTGGGACTAGAGCTCCGGGGAGCGAGACCCCCGGCCTGGGGAAACGCCTTCCGAGGAGTCCGACCTGAGTTCCGTGCTCTCCGCAGCTCCCTGCGTGGGCCTGGGAAATATGGACTTTTCTGGGCCACCACCCCCTCCTTTGTTTACAAGGGGTTTTGCTCTCCATGTCCCCGGCCGGGTGTTCCAGGGTCATTTCTCTCCTCCCGGCGCTAGTCCTCTGTTTGGTTAGAAAAGGAATAGACGGGCAGAAGAGGGACAGACCTAGGGGGCTGGGGGGGTGGCCCTGAGTCCTAAAGTGGATTCTTGCAGCCCTTGAGCATCCCCACGTGCGGTCTGGACTCAACCACCCCAGGTGTGGGAGGGGAGAGTAGGGGGACATTGTAGCCTGTTGCCAAAGCCCATGTTTCAGAAAACTAATGTCTTCTCGGGTCGAAGAGCAAGTTAGAGGCAGAGCTAGGGTTGTTGCAGATCTCTCAAGCCCTAGACCAGGCTGCTCTGGCTCCCTGGGCTCAGGCCCCAGCCTGGAGCAGAGGAGGAAGAACAAGGAAGGGGGTGTCTGCAGGGCTGGGGTCCTTTCTGAAAGCCTAAGGGAAGACCCATGTCCTTGCCTTCGCCAGCTTCCAGAGGCTGCCCATAGCCCTTGACTCGGGGCGCCTTCCTCCTCCTTCAAAGCCAGCAGCGGTGGGTCATGTCCTTCTCAGGCCTTGTCCCTTTGAAGCTTCCTCTTCTGTCTCCTCCCCTACTTCGAAGGCCCCCTGTGATTACAACGAACCCCCTCACCCGGGATAATCCAGGTGATCTCCCCATCTCCAGCCGGGCTGATTAGCAACCTTAACTCCCCTTGCCATGTGACCTAACATATTCACAGGTTCCAGGGATTCGGGTGTGGACATCTTTGGGGGTCATTATTCTGGCTGCCATATGCCCCTTGTCCCAAAGGCAGCTCCCCCAAATAGTCACATTTCCTGCACATCCGGCCCAGGGACTGTGATTTGCATCCGCGGCTCTCCCCTATGCACCTCTTGGAAAAGACTGTGTCTGGCCCCAGCCTCATCCCTGGAGGATTTTCCCTCCATTCCATTTCTGGCTTCCTATGTTCCCCTGCAAGTGTTCCCAGGGGGTGCCAGATCCTGGTGGGAGGGCCCTGGTTCCCACCTTCCCAGCACTTCCCTGTCTTTCTGTGTGTCCCTCCCACAAGTGGACCCTTAGCATCTGGGCTGGAGGAGGGACAGGGAGACAGGCCCAGGTTGCTGGCCAGGCTCAGCAGGGGAAGGGGGAACGCGTCTGCTGATGGGACAGTGGTCACTCCTGGTGCGTCAGCTGGCTGGCTGCCAGTCCTGGAGTGTGCAAAGGGCTATGGAATCTGTTCCTGTCCTCCCAGGCTCTGAGGAGGATCCTGTCTCTCACTGGAGAAATGGAGTTGGTTTCAGCTGGTGAAATGGAGATGGGGGCCCAGGCCCTGTCTGCTTGTGTGGCCCTGCTCTGCTTGCGGGGGGAAGGGGGGGTGGAGGAAGCAGACTGGGCAGATAGCTGCGCTGGGATCTTCTGGGAACTGGGGTGGAGGCCGTGAGTTTGTCCATGTCCCCCGACATGCTGGGGGCAGCTGGGAATTGGGCATCACCGCTGGTCTCCCTCCATTCTGTCCCCTGACCCTTACACTCTCCTGACACTGTCCTTTCAGGGGCCACCTGGGTCAGTCTTGGGTCAAACGCAGCCCCCTTGTCTTTGCTTCCTGTAGTAGGCAGCTAAAATGGTTTCCTGGGATTCAGACCCTTGTATATTCCTTTCCCCTTGAGTGTGGGCTGGTCCTGGTAACTTGCTGTTTACAAAGAGAGTAGGACAAAAGCTTCTAAGAGGATACAGAAGTCTGTGACTTCTCTCCTGCCTGAATACTGTCTCCCTCTCTCGGGCTTGCCACTCTGACGAAGGTGGCTGCCATCTTGTGAGCTGTCCTGTGGAGAGGCCACATGGCAGGGAACTGAGGGCCGCTTTCAGCCTTCGGCCAGCATTGAATGGAAGGCCTCAGTCTGACAACCTACAAGGAACTGAATCCTGTGAAGAACTAGCACACGAGTAACCTTGGAAATGGATCCTTCCGCATCAAATCTGGAGATGGCCGGAGCCACCCCCAGATTCCCGACACACAGAATCCGTGAGATAGTGAATGTTGCTGTTTAAGCCACCAAGGTTTGGGTTAGTTTGTTATGCAGTGATAGATAACAGATATACCCCTTTGTCCTTGACCCCGTTGCCCCACCAGCCCTATGTCCTTAGCCTTTGTTCACTTATCTGGTTCTCCCCTTGCCTTCCTGAGCCTCCTTCTCTCTCCTTCACTGTCATCTCTTCCACCCCAGGCTGAGGTCTACCCCAGTGTCTCTGGTCTCCACACACCTCAGGGAGAGCCCATCTACTCATGGCTTCAGTAATGTCTACCTACCGTGTCTATAGCGATGTTCTTCCAGTCATTCCATCAGCTCATCTGCATTCAGTTCCATTTCTCCTCCGGCCCCTGAATATATATTTTATCTGAATGTTACTATAACAACCCAAACCAGTGAATATGTCCCTTCCCGTCATCTCTGTTTCCAGTCAGCAATAGATGTTCCTTTTGGAAGGAGGCTGATGGCTTGCCCATACCCCCTGCTGGAGCTGAGCACAGATCTTGTCTCTGAGCTGCCTCCCTCCAAAGCAGACTCGCCTTCCTTAAACATGATCCCCAAGGCATCAGATCATCACTTGCTGCCAAGTCTCCACACTCTTTCCCGTTGAACTTGCCTGATGTTTCCCACCCATATCCCCACGTGACTCTAGTGGCTGGACCAGAGTCTGCATGCTGGTTCTATCATATTCTGCCTGTGTGCAGTTGGGTTCATCTCCCTGGCCTCCGGTTTCTAACCTGAAGCTAAAAACTGGGAAGGCCCCAGATGTCCTTCAACAGGTGCATGGTTAAACTGTGGCACATCTGTACCGTGGAATTCCCCCCAGCAATAAAAAAAAAAAAAAGGTGCTATGGACACATGCAGCAACCTGGATGAATCTCCAGAGACTTAACGCTGGGTGAAAAAAAGCCAATCCCGAAAGGTCTGACTCCATTTATATAACATCATTGAAATGAGAAAACTGTAGAAATGGAGAACAGATTCGTATTGCCCAGGGCTGGGGTGAGGCACAGGGCAGGTGGGTGAGACTGTAAAAGGGGACGGCGTCAATGTCAATATCCTGATCGGGGGCGCCTGGGTGGCTCAGTTGGTTAAGCGACTGCCTTCGGCTCAGGTCATGATCCTGGAGTCCTGGGATCGAGTCCCGCATCGGGCTCCCTGCTCAGCGGGGAGTCTCCTTCTCCCTCTGACCCTCCCCCCTCTCATGTACTCTCTATCTCATTCTCTCTCTCAAATAAATAAGTAAAATCTTAAAAAAAAAATACCCTGATCGGGATATGACGTTTAAGTGTTGAGAGAATTTATCACGGGATTGGGGGGGGGTACTGGTAAAGGGTACAGAGGATTTCTCTGTAGTTCTTACAACCGCACATGAATCTAAAATTATCTCTGAAAAGGGGCGCCTGGCTGGCTCAGTCGTTGGGCATCTGCCTTCGGCTCAGGTCATGGTCCCAGGGTCCTGGGATCGAGCCCCGCGTCGGGCTCCCTGCTCCGCGGGAAGCCTGCTTCTCCCTCTCCCACTCCCCCTGTTTGTGTTCCTGCTCTCGCTATCTCTCTCTTTCTGTCAAATAAATAAATAAAATCTTAAAAAAATAAAAATAAAAATAAATTTAAAAAGATACCCCTTTTATTGAGTTGCATGGAACTGAAAGCCTGGAAGGTACATTACTAATAAAAGAATATGACTGAAAAAAATCACTGCTTTTTACTCACGAAAATGTTTGTATCTGACACAAACCACAGGCTTCCAGTCTTTTATCTTGACATTGAATTACATGTCCCACAAAGAGCCAGGTGGGCTGTGGGGTTGTTCAGCAGCTTCCCTGAGCCCATGAGGCCCGATTCAGCAGGTGGTAGCTCCTTCTCTTCCCTCCAGAGAAGCAATGAAAGGAAGGGGTGGGGAGGACTTGGGTGAGGGGAGGCTGCAGCAGAATCAGGAAAGTTCCATAAGGCAGGGTCACTGAGTCTGAGGGTGCAGGCCAGCAGCAGAGGAGAGGGGCTGAGGGGGAGTGACCCTGGGCATCAAGTTCTTGCCCTCCCTGTGCCTCCCCAAATAGTTCCCTCTCAGCCCTGATGCCCTCACCTACCAAATCCCAACCAAGCTTTCAGCTCTGGCTTAGGTCTGTTTCCTGAGATGCTCATGCCAGCCTCAATCCCTTCTTGTTTGAGCTCCGCAATTTACATTTTATTTTTATTATTTTTTTTTTAGAGAGAGAGAGGGAAAGGAGGGGGGACAGGCAGAGGGAGAGAATCCTCAAGCAGATTCCTCACTGAGCAGGGAGCCCGATGTGGGGCTCCATCCCACGACCCTGAGATCATGACCGGAGCCGAAATCAAGAGTTGGACGCTCAATTGGGGCACCTGGATGGCTCAAAAGCAACTGCCTTCGGCTCAGGTCATGATCCCAGGGTCCTGGGATCGAGCCCCGCATCGGGCTCCCTGCTCAACGGGGAGCCTGCTTCTCCCTCTGACCCTCTCCCCTCTCACGCTGTTTCTCTCTCTCTCTCAAATAAATAAATAAAATCTTTAAAAAAAAAAAAAAAGCGTTGGCCACTCAACTGACCGAGCCCCCCAGGCCCCCCTGAGCTCCACAGTTGAGCTCATGATTCACTGGCTGACACTGGGCTGCGTTGTGTCACATGATAACTCCTCACAGACAGAGAGCGTCGCACCAGGCTCCTTGGCAGTGTTAGGCATAGAATACACAGTACAAAAATAATTGTTGGCTTATATCACAGTCAAAGGGATGACCCCCTTGATTTATGGAGCGGTCATAAAATTCAAGAAGAAAGAGATCCATGGCCTGAGAGAAATAGGGTCAAAAACAAACAGATCGTTTTCAGTTTATAAATGCAAGTGGCCCTTAAACCTATGAAAAGATGGTCAACCTCCTCAAAATGAAAGAAATGCAAGACCAAACGTGTGGTGAGAGAGCACGGCTCACCTATCAGATGGGCAAACATCCAAGAGTTTAACAACATACTCAACTGGCAACACACCTTTTCATACATAGTCCTGCGGGGAAGGCAAAATGCTACAACCCCTGGGGGTAATTTTTAAAAACTTATTTAAAAGCAATCTTAAACTTACAGAAAAGACGCAAATACAGTAAAAGAACTTCGTTTTCTCTAAACTTTTTTTTAAAGACTTTATGTATTTACGTATGTATGTATGTATTTATTTAGAGAGCATGAGCGGAGGAAGGAAGAGAGAGAGAGGGAGAGAGAATCCCAAGCAGATTCATGTGGGGCTCAAGCTCATGATCTTGAGATCATGACCAAGGATCATGTCCTGAGCCAAAATCAAGAGTCGGACATTTAACTGACTGAACCACCCAGGCACCCCTTCTCTAAACTTTTTATGACTGTGTCAACGTGATGTCCAATCACTTCCAGGAAACTTTAGTGTTGTATATATTTCTTTTCCAATAAGGACATTGTCTTTCACAATTACAGCATAAACATCAAAATCAGGAAGGTAACACTGATCCATTACTACCATCTACCCTCAGACCCCATTCAAGTTTCTCCTATTGTTCCAGAAACATCCTTTAGAGCAAAAAGATTTGATCCGGAATCACATATTTATTTTTTTTAATTTTTTTTAAGATTTTATTTATTTATTTGAGAGAGCAAGAGAGCCCGTGAGAGGGGGGAGGGTCAGAGGGAGAAGAAGACTCCCTGCTGAGCAGAGAGCCCGTTGCGGGACTCGATCCCGGGACTCCAGGATCATGACCTGAGCTGAAGGCAGTCGCTTAACCAACTGAGCCACCCAGGCGCCCCTGGAATCACATATTTAATTGTCATGTGTTAAGTTTCCTTTGATCTGGAACAGTTCCTCAATCTGTCATTGACTTTCATGACCTTGATATGCTTGAAAAATACAAGTCAGTTATTTTGTAGAATATCCCTTGTTTTGGGTTTGCTGTGGTCTGGTGTTTGTGTCCTCTCAAAATTCGTATGTTGAAACCTAATGCCCAAGGTGATGGCATTAGGAGGTAGGGCTTTGGAGGGCTCTGCCCTCATGATTGGGATTAAAGCCCATATAAAAGAGCCCCCAGGGTGCTGGCTTGTCCCTCCCACCATGTGAAGACACAGAAAAGATGGCTGTCCATGAACCAGGAAATCCTCATCAAACATCAGATCTGCTGGTGTGATGATCTTTGACTTTTCAGACCCCAGAACTGTGAGAAGTGAATGTTTGTTGTTTTGTTTGTTTGTTTGTTTTTTAAAGATTTTATTTATTTGACAGAGAGAGAGAGACACAGCGAGAGAGGGAACACAAGCAGGGGGAGTGAGAGAGGGAGAAACAGGCTTCCCGCTGAGCAAGGAGCCTGACGTGGGGCTCGATCCCAGGACCCTGGGATCATGACCTGATCCGAAGGCAGACGCTTAATGGCTGAGCCACCCAGGCACCCATGAATTTTGTTGTTTATAAGCCACCAGCCTCTGGTACTTTGTCATAGCAGCCCAATGGATTAAGATAGGGTTTGTCTGATGTCTCCTCAAGATTAGATTCAGGTGATGCATCTTGGGCTGGAATATAGAAATGATGCCATGTGGTTGTCACGGCTTCCTGTTAGGTAGCATACCATTTCAATTTGGCTCATTACTGATGATGTTAACTTTAATCACTTGATGAAAGGATGTGTTTCAGGTTTTTCCATTGTAAAGTCACTCTTTTTCCCTTTGTAATTAGTATTTTGTTGGGAAGTATTTTGAGACTATGTAAATATCCTGTTCCTCATTATGCTTGTAATTTATTCATTTATTTCTAGCAGTGTGGACTCCTAGATTCCTATTTTATTTGGTGGGTTGTAATCTGTTGGTATCATCATGATTCTGATGCTCAAATTTTCCCATATTTTGCCAGTGGGAGCCCCTCCCCTATACCCCATTATTCTTTGAGCACTTCCTTACTTTTCAGTGTGACATGTTCTGGGCTCATCTTGTTCCTTGCTTGGCCCCACTCTGGAATCTGCCATTCCTCCAAAAAGGCACAGTTCTTTTTAGTAAAGAATGGTATTTAGAAACTAAGATCTGGGCATGAGGTGTGCTCATTGCTGGGGAGGTTTCATTGCTTGTAGGCGCTCTCCATGGACAGAAAAAAGGAATCCATCTATAGAGACACAGACAGACATGCATATATACACATATATATTTTACATCTATATTTTTATGTCTGTCAAAGTGCAGTGTGAGGCTCATGTTGGAGTGAGAGGTAGAGGCTGAGGTGTCTCCTGGGAGAAGGGGCCAAACCAACGTCTAGAAATGGGGGAGGTTCATGACAGTTGCTGTGGGAGTGGGGCCTTCGGGGGGCTGGTTGCTGGTCCACGGAGCTCCCAGAGAATGAGCTGACAGGCAGCTGGCTAAGGCTTTACAGAAGTGATATCAAATCCCCAGACCTAGGGATGGCTCAAGCTCTGAAGGAATCCCCAGGAAGACGCGACCGTGCCACCAGGAAGCTGGCCCTCCCCGAAGGAGACTTCTTCCCTGTGGGCCCTCAGGCATGGCCACGGAGGACAGGGAACTGGGGAGACTCTCTCAGGACCAGGCCCGGGCTCCCCCGTGGAGAAGTGAGCCCTGGCAGCCCAGCCAGCAGGGTGTGGTATAGGCCGTGGGCTGGCAACCCCCGAAGGATCTTCCCCTTCTCCTCTTTTGCAAAGTCAGTCCTTAAGGTGGATCATCTGTTTTCTCTCTGCCGTCATGGACTTGGTGTTTTGGGGTAGTTATATTTATAATTTAGCCACCGTGATAGATAAGAAGCCACATCCACCTCATTGAGAGAAATGCACATTACTCAGAGATCCTGATTTTAGAGCTGGTCATACTTGGATCATCTTCCTTTGGGAAGGAGATCAAGTGCATTTTTAGTTGTAGATGGCGTGGGTTCTTCGTTTTAGTAAGAACATCTTAAAAATATCTCTTTTATTGAGGTGAAATTCCCATAACATTAATCATGTAAAAATGTACAATTCAGTGGTGGGTAGCACATTTGCAATGTTGTGCAACCACCATCTCCATCAGATAGCCAGAGCGTTTTGAAAGCGCATACACGAGGAAAGAAGGTCCGCGTGGATGCTGGGCAGCCATGGGGTGACGTGCAGAGTGTCTGCCCAGCACCCCTTGCTTTGGGGGACAACTCTGCTCCTACTCCCTGGGGCGCTGGCTGGATCTGTCCATGCGAGGGCCACCTTCTGCCCTCACTTACGGGGGTGGGCATGTGACTCATGCTGTCCTACTGTTTGTAGAACCTGGGTCACGGTGGGCTTATGACCAAGGCCAGAACAACTGAAGTGACCCTTGGAACTTTTCTGCTGGGGATGGCCCCTTGAGTGAGGGTAACAACAAAAAACAGAACAGTTACGTGTCTCAGACCTTGAGGCTCGAGGTGGGGGAGGGGTTGTTGCTAAAAGACGTGGAGTTTCATGTCCTAGAAGCATTGGGGTGCTTCCTGAGGGGAAAGAAAACATTGTTCTTCCACTGGGATTCTGAACTGGGAGAAGGTATGCCTGAGACTGCTTGGCACCATCTTGGAATCTGACGCAAGGAGGAGAGAAAGTGCCAACACAATGGGGAGCAGACAAGCGTGATGGAGACAGCGAGCTCAGGAGGTGGCATTTGAGTCCCCGGATTGACCTATTCCTGACTCTCCAACCCTGGGCTTCCCAATTGTCTAAACTCTAAACTACTGAATCCCTTTGTTTAAAATCTGGTTTAGGCTGGGATTCTGTCCCATGTGACTGAGAGTCTTGACGAATATAACAAGCCACATGGAAGGTAGGTGGAAGTGTCACCATTTGCTATCGATGAAGAACCTACGTGGATAGTGGCCTGTGATGCAGTTCTCCCGGTGGGTGTGACAAGCAGTGGGTATGAAGATGACCCAAGTGGTGAGTCACTGTGCGGTTGAAATCACCCAGCAGGATGGTAAGTGAGCCAGGTCCGGACATCAGGGAGGGGGTGCAGCAAAGGCAGGTGGAATAGTTTCAGAAGCCGACTGATGGAGAGGACATAAGGTCTAGCAGAGTGTGGGGGGCCAAGGGTAGAGTCTCGTCTGAGTCAGAGGTGTAGGAATGGAGCCTTCCGCTGGAGTCGCCGGGTGGAAGATGTTAGAGGAACATGTTGTGGGTGAAGGAGTTGCTGCTGTTTGCTAAATGTGTCTGGTTCTCCCTGCTTTGAGATCCGTGGTAGTGTTTACTTCCTGGATCCTGATAGTTGAATGGAGCTGTGGGACTCGTTCTGGCCAATGAGGGAAGAACAGCTCTGTCGGTGTGATACCCTCCCGCGCTCTCCTGGCAGCTCTTCTGTCAGCCAGGGTCCCAGAATATTCCGTGAGCTCTACCCCTCTGCAGACTTGCCACAGACATGTAACAGGAGCAGGAAAAGTTACGGTTTTTTATATTTGGTACACTTAATTTACAGTTGTGCCATGCTCAATTTTTTTTCTTGTGGTAAAATATGTGTAACATAAAATTGCCATCTTAGCCATTTTTAAGTGTAGAGTTCAGAGGCGGTAAGTACACTCACATATTGTGCAAGCATCCCCACCATCCACCTCCTCCAGAACTCTTTTCCATCTTTCCAAACTGAAGCTCTGCACCCACTAAACATGACCTTCCCACTCCTCACACCCACCCCCCAGAGCCCAGTCCCTGGCAGCTACTATTCTACTTTGTCTCTATGAATTTGACTACTCTCCGTACCTCATGTACGTGGAATCACACAATATTTGTCCTTTCGTGTCTGACTTATTTCACTCAGCAGAATGTCTTCAAGGTTTATCCATGTTGTGGCAGCTTTCAGAATTTCCTTCCCTTTTAAGACTGAATAATATTCCACTGTATGTATACGCCACATTTTATTTATCTGTTCATCTATTCATGAACATCTGGGTTGTCTTCAACCTTTTGGCTATTGCAAATAATACTGCTATGAACGTTGGTGTACAAATAGCAGAGACTATGAGAGTCTCTGCTTTCAGTTCCTTTGGGTCTATACGCGGAAATGGGATTGCTAGATCATATGGTAATTCCACGTTTAATTTTTGTGAGGAACCACCATGCTGTTTTCCACAGAACTTCTGTGATTTTAAGTCACGAAAATTTGGGGTTGTTTGCTATTGCAGGATAACCTAGCATATCCTAACTGATACTGCCCCTCGATCCAGATAATCTAGGATCAACCAGGATTCTGGTCAGACCACAGTGGAATGGACAGAAGTGAGGGGGTCTAGGAGCCCAAAGGGCTAAACCAATCGGAGCCAGACCCAGTGTGATGTGTGGTACGGAGGGCCCAGTAGGATTAGCCAGCACTGATATGCCTCTTCTTGGGACCACCCGGAGGGACCTTCTCATGCCGAAGACGTCAGGGCCAGGCTCTGGAACCAGCCCTGTAGCCACATGGTGGCTTCTTACTGGACACAAACCCCCCTCTAACATGGTCAACTTGGGCCTCTTGACCCCAGCAACACAGATATCCAAGGTCACACACATTATGGGCTCCCAGTGACTTCATCATAGGTAGTTCTACTCAACAGAAACTTACATTTGCCCTTCTTGATCCCGAGAATTTCAGCTTGTGGAGAGCAACTATAATGTTTCAAAGGTGTGATGTGGTGATTTCAGGGTCAGATGAACCAGGCCTTGAATCCTGGTTCTGTGACTTCCCCAACTGTGTGGTTTGACTAAGCCTCAGTTTCTTCATCTGTAGAGTGAGGATAATATAAACTACCACACAGGTTTGGCAGAGAAATGTGCCAAGCCCGGTGCCTAGCACGCAGGGGCACTCAGGAAACAGTCGCTGCTATTTGGGGGCAGTATTATATAAGCCCTTGAGGAAGGGAGAGGTATGGCACCATCCTTCTAAACATGGTCTTCCCCTTAGCCCTGCTTTACAGTATTTGCGGATGCCTATCTTGGTGTGGAAAGCAGAGCAGCAAGGAGCCAGCGATGCATGCATTCATTCAACAAATGTTTATTGAGAACCTACTGGGTGCCAAGTGCCAAGCTACAGATGTGGTTCTTGTCCTCATGGGAGAAACAGCACGAGTCTGGAACTGGACAGGTGGAATCCACGGACAGCAGGGCCTGTCATCAGCGGCATGGGGTGACCACTCGAGTGAGGGTGACACTGAAAAAGGCCAGGACGATTGTGTGGAGAGTGGCCTCTGACCTTGAGGCTGGGGAGTGGGGAAGACTGGAGGATCTGGGAGCATTAGGGAGCTTCCAGAAGGAAAACCGCCTGGACGAAAGTTGGGCTCCATGTCTCAAAGACTTTGGTAACTGTGTACCTATGCCCTCAAAGGGGTGAAGCTGGTGGGGGAGAAGGGAAAAGCAGGACTGGTTTCAGCAGTGAGGGCCTGAGTGCCCATCTCTGGGAGCCCCCGCCCACAAGTGGGATGGTGGGTGCCTGGGGAAGGGAGCACAACATGTCCTGGGTCAGAGAGCTGAGGGCACTGCCATGTAGCTGAAGTGCTCGGTGCACTGGGGGTGCACAGTAGGAGAGGCTGGGGGAGGTACAGGCAGAAGTGGAGAGCCAGGCTGAGGGGATCAGGGGGCCCAGCACCAAGCCCTAGAGATAGCAGTTGGGGAAGTGATGAGCAGAGGGTGGCTGTGCTGACAGAAGTAGAGAGAGATGCCCCAAGTCAGAAACCTGGAGCCCGAAGTCTCTGGGAAATGAGCACAACCCCCGCGGGAAAGGGGTGAGTAAGCGTGAGGGTGGAGTGTAGGTGTGCACAGAATCTTAGAGCTGGAAGGGATCTTCAATGTCATTTAGTTCAAACTCCCACCCCATGAGGTCTTTCAGTCTTCCACTGTCCAACTGAGGGCACTCAACTCTACTTGGACACTTCAAGGTATGGGGAGCTCACTCCCCCTAAGGGGACTCATCCTATAGACGTGCCCGAGCCTCCAGGACGGCCTGGATGGACCTGGCGCCTCGACCTTGGCCCTGTCGAGTGGGCTGGCCTCCATTCGGCGGCGGCACCTGGCGGGGGCGGCGGGTCGGGTGGGGATTGCGGTGCGGATGGGCCGGCGCTGCTGTCCCCAGCCCCAGTGCTGAGGCAGGCAGAGTGCAGTGGGCTCTGGTGGAGGTCGGGAGAACTGCAGGGTGAAGGCCGCCGGGGGCTCCGCGGGCTGCTGGGGGGAGGCACTTGACACCGGCCCGGGGAGAGGAGGGGCCGCTGTCCCTGCGGCCAGTGCTGGATGCGGGGACCCAGCGCAGAGGCAGCGCCAGGTAGCGGGGTGCCCCGCGGGGGGGGGGCGCGGAGGAGGGCTGCAGCAAGGCCCCCGGCGGAGTGGCCCGGAGCGCGGCCGCGGCGGGGTGCCCAGGCCCAGCGCAGGGTCGGGGCACTGTGGGGTCCGGCCCTCCGTCTCGCAGCGTGCGGAGACCCCCGGCGGGGCCGCAGAGGCCGGGAAGTCGGGCCGAGGGCGCTAGGACCGGCCGCGTTCCCAGGCCGCTACCGCCGCGGCGCCCCGGGGCCCCCCAGTCGGCGCTGCCTCCCGGGCCGGCTCCGCAGCGCCGGGGCCGGGGCCAGCGCGGCCGCGGGGGGCGAGCAGCGGGCGGAGGCCTGGGCCCGCGGGCGGCCGGAGGGAGGGAAGGAGGAAGGCGGAGAGAAGGGGTGGGAGGGGGGGACCCGGCAGAGGAGGCGGAGAGAGGGAGCGCGACAGCGAGCGGAGGGAGGGAGCGAGCGAGGCAGGCAGGCGGGCCGGGAGGGAGGGAGGGCGCGCGGGCGGCGGCGGCGGCGGCGAGAGCAGAGGACGAGCCGGGACGCGGCGCCGCGGCACCAGGGCGCGCAGCCGGGCCGGCCCGACCCCACCGGCCACACGGTAATGAGCGCCGCTGCTGGCGGCCCGGGAGGCCGGCCCGGAGGCGGGCAGGGAGGAGGGGAGGCCGGGCGGGGGGCACGGCGGCGGGCAGTGCCCAGCTCGGGGCACGCTCCCGGACCCCTGCAACTCGGCGCCGGGCGCTCGCGGGGCCAGAGCTGCGGGCGGGGACGGCGGGCCGGGCTGGCCAGGGCGGCGCGGGGGATTGGAGGGTTTGTTTATGTCCCCGCGGGCTCGGCAGGCGCCCCCTCCCGTCCCGCCCGCTCCCGGCGCGGAGCCCCCTCCCCGCCCCCGCCCGGCTCCGGGCTCAAGTTCAAGTCTATACAATGCCGCGGGGGGCCCCCCTCCACCGCCGGCCTCAGCCGTGGTGCCCGGCTCGGCGCTGCCGCAGGGGCCCCGGCCTGGCCGCCCCCGCCTTCCGGGCCCTGCCCCCGCCCCGGGGCCCCGCCTGGGGCCTGCGGCCGGGGCGCCGGAGGGCGCGGACCCCGACCCGGAATGATCGGCTCCCGCCGCGGCCCGCAGGGAGCGGGGGAGGGGGCGGGGGCCGGGCCCCGCGCAGGCTCCGCGGCGGCGGCAGAAAATGGCAGCCTGGCACGACCCGGCCCCCCGCCCCTCCCCCCGGCTCCCGGCCCTCCTCGGCCCGGCGGGGCGGGGGACCCGGGAGGCCCCCGGGGGCGGGCCGAGGGGTGATCCGGGGGCCGGGCCGGGGAGCGCTGCGCAGCGATCCTCCTCCGGCCACCTGTGGCTGGGGGTGCGGGGTGCCAGCGGATCTGGGAGGGGCGGCGGGGGTGGGGAAAGTGCCACTTGGGGGGCACACCTCCCCGCGGAGGGCCGGGCGGCGCGCGGGGGGGGACGTCGTGCCTGGCTCCTCCCTGCCCCCGCCGCGGGCCGTGGGAGCCGGGGCGGCGGCGGTGGCGGCGGTGGCGGCGGCGCCGCAGTGTGGGGGCGGGGCGGGGGCGGGCGAAGATCCCGGGCCGGGGCTCCGGGGGCCGGAAAACGCGGGGATGGGAGCTGCGGGCCAGGGCCAGGGCCAGGGCCAGGGCCGGGAGCGGCGCGGGTGGGAGCGCCCGGGGTCGCCCCCCGCAGCAGCACCCCCGTCGTACACACTCACACGCACGCGGACACACTCACGCACACGCACCCCCGCTGGGCCGGTGCAGACGTGTCCTTGAAAGCTTCGCATCTGTACAGTGAAGGACGAGGCCTCGCAGAGGCTGCAGATCGGGGTCTTCGGCCCCGCGGCCCCGCGCCCCAGGAGACCCCGAGCTTCGGAGCCGCAGGCGGCCGCGGTCCGTGTCCCGCCCTCACCCCGGCTCCCCTCCCCCAGGCCTCCCTGCCCTCCCTCCCCCTCGGCGCGGACCAAGCTGGCGTGGGTCCAGGGCCCGCCCCCGGCCTCCCCCAGCCCCCCATCGCTGGGGCCCGCGGCCCTCCGGCTGCCAAACTGCGTTTCGCTTTCCTGGAACCTCCCTTCTTGGGGGCACCCACTCCCCTCCCACCCCCTCTCTGTTATTTCCCACTTTTCTCTCCATCCGCACGTCCTTCCACCTCTCTCTACTGCAAAGCCAGTTGAGTAGGTGTTGCTGCCCTGGTTGAGGAATGGGGGGCTTGCTGAGTCTCGGGGGCTTTCTTCCCCTGCTCCTGAGGGGAGCCCCCTGTGGCTGCACCTTGACCCAAGATGGCGTCCAGCACCCAGCTGGGCAGCTCTGGCCTCAGGGCGGGGGAGGAAGGGCGGCGGGGGGCGGGGAGGGGGCGCCCAGAGCCACTCCACGCGGCCCCTCTCAAACCAGCAGGGACAGGAGCCTGGACGAGAAGCGCCCTCTGCCCTGTGACCCAGCTTGCCCCTCGCCGCCATGCCCAGAGACTGCCATCAGCATCCCTGGGGGACTGTCCGGTCTTCATGTTTCACCCTGGGCTGCCAGCGGCCGAACCGGCCTCCAGCTCCTGGGCCGGCGGGCTGTGAAGGGATCCTGGGATCAGGTGCTGCTCGCCTGTGCCTCCTCCCTTCCAGGCAGATGGGACAGCTGCAGCCAGGGAAGCTTTTCTTCCTAGGCGTTGCTGGAGTGTGAGGACCGGCCTGTGGGATCTGGGGAGCCCAGCTGTCAGGCGGAGGGACCCTCTTTGGGCTTGTCCTCTCTGCTGGCAGGGGCTATCTTCTGGTGGTTTCCTGAGCTGCCTGGCTTTGGGAGGCGGCGGTTGTCAGGAGTTGCTGCTAGGTTTCTGGGGCAACGTGGTCCCCCTCCGCCTCCAGGTCCCGTTGAGGAGAGCTTGGCTGGGCTGTTTGACAGGCCACTCTGTGCAAGCGTGAGTGTGCGTGCATGTGGTGCTCCCGGGCAGGGGCCGGCCGACTGGGCTTGGGCTCTGCCACCTGCCTGCCTGCCTCCCTTCCCTGGCCCCACTTCTCTGGGCCCTGGCGCCCTCTCTGCACTCTTGTCCAGCTGCTTGGTTCTTGTCCGCAGCTACTCCTCCAATGCAGAGCCCCCAGCTCAGGCTGAGCCAGGCTCTCTCCTTGTTTTCCAGCCCAGGCACAGGGGGGCTGCAACAGGAGGCTGGCCTTAGAAAGGTGAATTCCTTCTAGAATCGAGGAGTGCGGGGTGCACAGTGCGAGGGCTGCCCCCTTAGCCCTGGAGAGGACACCGGACCGCACTGTGGCCATCTGACAGGGTGTCCGCGGACAGGATTCCTCTGTGGGGTGGGGGTTGGACTGGAGCTTGGAGGTCCGTTCCAACTTTGAAATTCTATGGCTCTGATTCTAGTGGTGGAATTTCAGACCCAGGAATGGGGGTGGGGTGGTCTGTTTTCACCACACAGCGGTAATCCGGAAGGGCTTCCAAGGAGAGGAGGTCTGAGAGAGCAAGGCCTCCTGGGGGATGGGGCTTTGAAAGGAAAAGGTGGCGTGAGGGGTGGGGGCCCTGCAGGGAGAGAGGTTTGTCTCAGGTGTCTCCACAGAGAGCGTAAAAATACAGCCTCCCCGGTAAACCTTCACACGCGTGTGTCCTTCTGTAGGCTTCCATGTGTAAATCCGTGTGTGTATATAATTTCTGAGGTTCCCCCCCCTCTCCGGAGTCCAATTCACAATATGCTCTCGAGTCCCTTGTGGATATTTTCTTTTCTTTTTTTTTTTAAAGATTTTATTTATTTATTTGACAGAGAAAGACACAGCGAGAGAGGGAACACAAGCAGGGGGAGTGGGAGAGGGAGAAGCAGGCTCCCCGCCGAGCAGGGAGCCCGATGCGGGACTCGATCCCGGGACTCCAGGATCACGACCTGAGCCGAAGGCAGTCGCTTAACCAACTGAGCCACCCAGGCGCCCCCCCTTGTGGATATTTTCCTATCACAGTCACACATCACTGCCAATGGTCCTCTGAAAAAGGCTGCAAGAAATGCAGGACAAGCTATAAAATGCTTGCCCAGGGTGACTTGGCCCTTGGGGAATTTACGTTCTCCCCTGCTCCCGC
Organism: Mirounga angustirostris; assembly: GCF_029215605.1. Taxonomy (NCBI): domain Eukaryota; kingdom Metazoa; phylum Chordata; class Mammalia; order Carnivora; family Phocidae; genus Mirounga; species Mirounga angustirostris. The sequence continues at coordinate 19,878,413 of NW_026991718.1, read as the reverse complement.
TCTCTCCCATAAGCCTGTGGTCCCCACAGGACCAGGACCTTGACTTGGCTGCCTCTGGGTCCCCCATCAGACATTTAGCGGGACCTCCATGGGTGTCTGCTGAATGGTGGGGGAGCTTGCTACACATCTGTGATTTTGGTCCCTGTCCTCTCCCTAGCTGTGGCCAGGCGAGGCTTCTTTTGCTGGGAAGCATGTAGGGAACTTGGAGCAATCTTAGCTGCTCCCCATCCGCAATGGGTCAGTTCAGAATAGACCACTCACTCCCCATCACTGGGCCTGAAATTTTTTATTTTATTTTATTTATTTATTTCAGAGGGAGAATGAGAGAGAGAGAGAGAGCATGAGGGGGGGAGGGTCAGAGGGAGAAGCAGACTCCCTGCCAAGCAGGGAGCCCGATGCGGGACTCGATCCAGGGACTCCAGGATCATGACCTGAGCCGAAGGCAGTCGCTTAACCAGCTGAGCCACCCAGGCGCCCCTGGGCCTGAAATGTTATCATTAGTATCCAAGCCTTACGATGTAGGGTTGAAAGAGAACTTTAAGTGCTAAGAGCCCTTGGAGCTGGGTTGGGGGCTGTTTGGGGGTGGGGCCAGGCTGGGCTTGGGAATTCTACCCAGAGCCTGAGGCCAGAAGGGCCGATCCTGCGCCTTGCCTTTCGCTGTTCCCTTCCTGCTGCTTGTGCGGGCCTGGGGTCCCTGACTCTGAGTGTGGGGTGTGGCGCGGCCCTTGGGAACTGGAGCCCCCACCTGCCCTTTGAGGCTGGGCATCTCCGTGGGCCTACGTTTTGCTGCTCCTGAGGGCTTTCATGGTAAACTAAGGTGCCAGATTCCTTTCCCCCCAAATCTTGAGGGCTTGTTTTCAGTCAGGTCTCTGACTATTTTTCCCTAAAAAAAAAAAAGAAAAACCAAAACCAAAACCAAATCTGAGACCCATGAAGTGTCAGAGATGTGTGTGTGTGTGTGTGTGTGTGTGTGTCCAGCCTGCCTCCCCTTGGCTGAGTGTTGTGGGCAGGACAGGGTGGGGAGCACGTGTGTCTGTGCGGACTTCTCCGTGCAGCCGCATGGGGAGGGAGGTGACTTGCTTAGACAGGAGCCCGTTTCGAGGCAGCCCAGGTGAGGGCCCTGGAGTCAGCCACTTTCCTGCCTCAAGATCCGGGGCAGCTAACTTAGTGGCTCTGTGCCTCAGTTTCCTCACCTGTACCGTGGAAATGAGACGTGGCTGTACTTAAGGTTGTGGTGAGAATTCCAGAGCACGGTGTGTGTCCCTCCCTTAGCGAAGTGGCGGTCTGAGGGGTTTGGGCAGCGTGGGTGGACCGATGCTGCAGGAAGTGCGCTCAGAAGCCTGGTCCACCGTCCTGCCTCTTTTGCACAATCTTGGACAGCGGAGGAAACGGCTGATTCTGATTGACAGAGCCTCAGAGGGGAGGGCTCCTCAGTGCCACTTGGCAGTCGGTTCCCCAGTGTAACGGATCACCCCGCGAACAGGTTGTCTGTGTGCTCACCTTAAATCCCTCACGCTGTAGTTCCAGCTCTTTCTTCCGTCCCGTGTTTGCTTGCTGAGCATTTCCTGTGGGCAAGGCCCTGTGCTAGGATTTGAGGGGACACAGAGTGAGTTAGGATGAGCCCAGCTAATTAATGACCACAGACCAAAGTCACAGGAGAGGGAGAAATAAAGCGCTCGAAGGACAGTGAGGTCACAAAGAACTGAGGGGATCAAGGGAAGGCTTCTTGGAAGAGGTGGTACCTAAGATGGGCCTTAAAGCACTGAGGTGGGGCTTCCAGGCTGAGGGGAGGAAGCCAGGCTGTGGGGGATGGGGTGGCTGGAGTGTGGAGGAGATGCTGGGGGGGAGTGGGGGGGGTGGGAGGTGGAGTGGGGCCCTGGGTGTGCTGGGGGCCAGGCTGAGGCCCCACATCAATTTGGGGAGAGCGGCCCCTGTGCTCTATAACTCCTGCTTGTCCTGTGGACAGTCGTTTTGAACTGCCCTGTTTGTAGTGGTTTTGTGGGGTGGAGTGGGGTGGGGAGAAGCCAGAAGGACGAAAGGGAGGGCAGGGAAGGGGCCAGCTGAGCTCATTTGGTGTAGGCTCTTGATGATCCCTTTATATTCCAAAGACTACTAGCGCTTAAGAGCTCAGACTTGGAGGGAAAGAGAGCATATTTAAATCACACCAACCCCAGGGGGCTGTGGAGGTTAAGGGGAACAGCAGCCAGGGTAAGATCGGCATGCCCATGGTTGAATGGGGAGGAGGAGTGTCCCTGGCTTGGCCTCCCATTGCTTTCCCTCACCCAGGCTGAGGTGCCCCAGCCTCCAGAACATTCTTGCAAGGGGCTACGAGTAGGAGGGAAATGGGGGCCACAGAAGCTGACTCTGCCCTTCCCTCCAGTCTCTCTCCGCCACACGCAGCTGAACTGAGCCCCCAGCTCCGAGGGGATGTGGCCCGGGCATGGCTGCAGGTGCCTGGCAGCCCCCAGCAAGGACAGCTAGTGGTCAGGGCCCTCCAGACCACATCTCCCTTGCTGATCACATCCAGGCCAGGCCTGTCTGGAGGACAGCGACAGGGGGAGGAGGTGCAGACGTCTGGGGCTTTCCTAACTGAATCCCAGTAGGGAGTGGAATTTTTTCTTTCAACCATAGCTCAGCATGGTCCACTCCTGTCCTGCTGAGGGCCCCTCTGACCCCTAAGGCTTCCCAGCCTTATTTACTTCTATACCCAGGTTCCTATTTTCTCTTTCCTGCGGTCATGGCCCTGCTCACTGTCATCCCTATTGATCTTCCCTCTCTGTTTCTGTTTCAAATGTCAAGGTCATTTTTATTCTGAGCCAGTTGTTAGCCGCCCTGTCTGGGTACACCGAGGGGACAGAGGACCATCTCTGCCAGCTAGTAAGAGGAGGGTCAGAACTTGGGTGTTCTGACTTCTACTCTAGTTCTCTGCTGCTGTGGTGTGTGGATGGATCTGGGGCTTGGTGCAGATGTTCTGGACCTAATAGCTCACCTAGATCCCTGTGTTCCAGTGGTCCTTACTTGAACAGGTTAAAAGATGCTGATAGGGGATATTATGGGACGGTGGGGTCAGATCTGTGGTTTACTGAGCACCGAATTGGACCGGGCCGTGTCACGGTGAATGTCGGGGAATGCTTGGGCTGGGAGGCTGGGGCCTCTGGAAGTGTTCCTCCCCTCAGAGGTTCCCCAGAGGACCCTGAGAGGGGCCTGTGCCTGGCAGGAGGGATCCTTCAACACTCCAGCAAACGGAACCTGTTGGGAAGGGGCTTCTTGAGGGAACGGTCCTGTGTGATTAATTTTAGAGATTCTGAAAGGATAAATACATTTATGGATAAAGGGGAATCTATTTAGATTCCCCCGAGCCAAGCCTTTGAAATGTGGTAGTAAGCATGTCTATTCTGATGTGTGAAATGTCCACGATATGGTGTTGGGTAACCCACAAAAGCAGTGTGCAGAGTGTAATCTTGTTTTTTGTAAAATCCTTTAAAATAAATACAAATATACATGGACAGAAAAAGTTGTTCTGGGAGGATACACAGCAGACCTGTCAACAACGACTTTGCCTTTTTACTTTATATACGTTATACATCTTTGTAATCTTTGAAAAAATGTAAACGCACGTGTGTTACTTTCTTAATGACAACAAAAATAAATAAAACCACACTTTAAAAATTTTTTTTTAAAGATTTTTTAAAATTTATTTATTTGACAGGGAGATAGCACAAGTAGGCAGAGCGGCAGGCAGAGGGAAAGGGAGAAGCAGGCTCTCTGCTGAGCAGGGAGCCTGATGCGGGGCTCGGTCCCAGGACCCTGGGATCATGACCTGAGCCGAAGGCAGCCGCTTAACCGACTGAGCCACCCAGGCGCCCCCAAACCACACTTTTTAAAGCTCCTGGGTAAGGACATGAAAAAGATTTGAGTCATGCTAGGGTTGGAAGGAGGACTCTTTTTTATAATGGATAAGAGGTGAGCTTGGAGACTGACAGCAGAGGGTGGGGCCACTCAAGTACCTGTCCTTCCTGGGAGGGTTGCAGGGAGAAATAGTACAGCTCGGAGGCCTCTAAGCAAAGGCTGGGGCTAAGTGGGCGAGTGGAAAATAGGCAGCTGGCTGAATCCCCGTCTGTGCCAGGGCCAGTGGGCCAAGTTAGCTTGATAGGACAGCGACTTGAACTCTCAGTTCACCCAGGATGGGAAGCAGATCCTTGAAGGCTTCGATCTGGTGGCTCTTGTGGCCCAAATGGGTCCCTGGGAACCGGAGGTATAACCAGGGCCGGGTCCCAGGGTGGAGCTCAGGCGACCCAGCCCTGGCACAGAATGGCCAGCGTGGGGGGCCGCACACAGGGAGGACAGAATGGGGCTTCAGGAGGCCCCAGGAAGGGATGGAAAGGGTTCTGGGGAACTCCTCTGGCATGTGGGCTCAAGCTGCACCCAGCTCTGTGATCGGGAGGCCCATGAGTGGGTGGCAGTGACCCAGGGGACAGGGTGGAGAGGTGAGAAAAAGCAGCTACAAATTCCTCTGTCTGTTGCTTGGCAACAGCCCCCACCTTCCCCTTCCATAGCCCCCCCCCCCCCAGCGCCAGCCCCCACACATGGGTGCCCTCTGGGAGTTTGCTTTCCCCTCTGAGGCTGCCCATTTAACATGATACGAGAAAGGGTATGCGTCCTTGTCTGTCTCTGCCCCACCCCTGGATTAAGGCAGGAAGATAAATATGGTACCATGCAAGCAAGCGCGGAGCAGGTCCCTCTGCCCCACTCCCCTTCCCGCGCCCTGAGCCCCCTGCCCCTAGGGGACGGAGATGCTGGGCCCAGAGGAGACTTGGCAGGCCGGGCGGCGGGCAGACCTGGATGCGCATCTCAGCGCTCGGAGCCCGCAGTTCCTGTCCCCGGGTCCTCGGGCCGGTCCTCGTGCCGCAGGCTCTGCATCTGTGCATCAATCAGGGAGAAGAGCCTCCGCCTCTCCCCCGCATTGCCCGAATCAAATGCACGCTGTCTGAAACACAGCGAGCGCTGGTCCTGGCACACAGTAGGTGGCCAGGAGATACGAGTTCCTTTTCTTTACGTGGGGTCACGAGAGGGCTGCATGAGGGTTTCTGTGGGGACCGGGCAAGATGACCCCCCGCGAAGGCCCTGTTGCTCCCTCAGACCCCACCAAGGTTGTCTGTCATCCTCCCTGTACGGGTCTCAGGGCTGGTGGATCTCAGGCCCTGGCCGCCTGGTCTCTGGGCCTTTCATCTGGATGCACGAACTTCAGTCTTATTAGAGTCCATGCCCACTGGGGCCCTCGCTGGTCCCCTAAGCCCTGGGCCTCCTCTCTCGCTCCCCTCTGGTCTCTTTGGGCCCAGAACAGGCAGTGACTCTGCTGGGTTCTGGGCCTGCTGGCAGAGTCGGCCCTGCCCCCCGGCCTGGAGGCGTGGAAGGGTCTAGACCACAGTGGGCCTGGCAGATGGCATGCGGATGGATCCTAGTGGGGTTATGACCAGCGACAACGTGGTGCCTATTGCCATCCCCTCATGCCCGGCTCCCTTCCTATCTGGTAGTGGCCTGAGGGCCCACCTGGTACTGGAGGCTCAGCTGGGAAGCCCACTGGGGCCGGGCAGTTGCTTCTCTGTTTTCTTTGGTCAACACCCTCTACGCAGCCTGGACTCCAGGAGAGCTGGGTTTCCGTAGGAGTGAGTGGCCAGGGCCCCACCTTGGCAGGCCTGGCAGCTCTCGGGTTTCTGTCCAGAGGTCCCCTGCTTCAGATCCTCAAATAATGTTCATCTGTTCCTTTACTCAAGACCTACTATGCACCGGGCACTGGCCACAAAGATGAAAGGGACTGAGGCGGTCTCTAAGTGCACAGTGAGATGCGTCTGACCAGGGCGACTGTTAGAATCCAGGCTGGTGGAGAGAGCTCTGGACACCACGGGGGCTCAGAGAAGGGACGTCTCATTCAGAGGGGAGAGAAAATCAGGAAGGGCTTTTTTTTTTTTTTAATTGAAATTTAGTTGACCTATACTATTAAATGAGCTTCAGATATACAATATAGTGATTCGACAATGACATAATGACGTGCTCCTCACGATACCGTTCTAAAGCGGTGATGCTTGAGCAGAGCGTCAGAGGGCAGAGAGCAGTGAGCCAGGGGGTCAAGGGCACTTTCTGACCTGGTGGGATATGAGGGGTGGTGGGCTGTGGGGCCGGAGGGCGGGGCTGGAGCTGGGCCGTGGAAGGCTGGGATGTAGCCCGCTGAGATGTCGGGCTTGGAGTAACGTGCCCGCATTTATACCTGCGAGAGCCCTCAGGGGCCTCCGGGCGAGAGGCTGGGGGCAGGGGGAGCCTGGGCAGAAGGGGAGAGCAGCAGTGTGGGCGTGGAGGCGGGGCACCTTGTGAGGCATTTTGGGAGCAGAGCTGAGCAGAGCTGCCAGGAACGGCTGGGCCATGTCACCTGGCCAGCTGCGTGGGTGCAGGTGGCAGCCGTGGAGAGGCACAGGTGGGGGTAGGCTGGGAGAGCCCTGGGGGTGCTTCACGTGGGGGAAGGGACTGCAGTTGGGGGGCCCAGCGTGGGGCCCGGTCCAGCATGATGGATTAGAAGGGCGGGCACATTTTCTTCCATAACTGTGGCCACCTCTGTAGATTTTTGAGGAGGGAAGTAACTGGGGGATCCTGATGTCTGGGGCCCTGAGCAGGGGCTTGTACTTCTCAGGAGCCCCCTCAGAAGATGAGCCTCGGGGCGCTTGGGTAGCTCAGTAGTTAAGGTTAAGCGCCTGCCTGCCTTAGGCTCAGGTCATGATCCTGGGCTCCCTGCTCAGCGGGGAGTCTGCTTCTGCCTCTGCCCCTCCCCCTGCTCATGCTCTCTCTTGCTCGCTCTCTCAAATAAATAAATAAAATCCTTAAAAAAAAAAAAAAAAGATAAGCCTCAAGGCCTAGACTCTGTCCCTGGGCTCCCTGGCTGCAGGACCCCGGGTGAGTCCTGTCACCCTTTGAGAACACTATGTGAATTGCAAAGTTGGCATCCACCCTCCCTTCAGAGGCAGGCCTGCCGAGATAGTTGGGGATTAGCTGGGGACAGGAGTTTTGGGAAGCAAGTAAAAGAAACAAACAAAAACTTTCTCTAAAATAGAAGTGAGTCTTCTGTATGTCACGGGAAAGGCCATTTCCAGAGAACTTCTAGAAAAACGACATGAGCCAGGTTAACACCACTGAGAGAAGAGGCAGAGTGTAGCATTGTGCCAGGGCCACCAGACCCAGTGCTGGACAGCCAGGGGTCTCACCTTGGCCCTGCCACCTCCTAGCCGTACCCTTGGGCAAATCATGCCATGCTCCTTAGCCTCAGTTTTGCCATCTGCAAATAACCTCACAGGCTTGTGTGAGCTTGTTTGAAACACTGCTTCTTGCACTAAACCTGAGTATTTTATGTCACTCGTCACACTTTTAATGTCCCCCATCTTTTAGAAGAATCCTTATGCGGTTGGCCTCACGGGTGTTCGAGAATTAACCTTCAGCCGCGCGGGTTCCCGGTCTGGTGCTGCGGAGGCGCCCGCGTGCGTGCCCCTGCTTTCCCGCTCTCGCTGGCTGAGCTGCTTCTTGCTCTTTGCCGCTGGGAGGCCTGTCCCACCTCAGTCAGTTGTCTCCTCAGTCAGTTGTGAGGAGTTCCCTGTCCTGGGCAGGTCCATTTATCACGCTCCATGGACTGACTCTCAGGCCTGGGTCACCCTAGTGTATTTGAAGAGCATCTAGTGGGTGACATGGGAATTAGGGGAGTCGGTTCCTTTTCTCCTTAATAAAGGGAGGACAGAACTGCCCACGGCTGTGTGGAGAGCAGAGGGCGAGGGAGGGAGAGGCTCTGCACTGTGCACGGCCCGGGCGGAGCATGGCTGGGACCTCGCCCAGGAGCTGCCTCGGAGGGCCAGGGAAAGGGCTGCAGGGCCCTGGTGGGGTCTGGGAGATGAGCTTGGGGTGACCCTGTCTGGACAGTGAGCAGTACACATGGTGACCATTGGCTGTATCCTGGCCCCCGGGGCATGCGGCCACGCCCAGGGGGAGACCTTCGAAGCATCTCTGCCTTCTGGAGGAGGCTCTGCGGGGAAGATGGCTTCCCGGCCCGGGGCTCCCATGGTGGTGATGTCAGCAGGAAGGCCTGGGCCGGAGTCAGGCTGTCTCTGGCCGAGCAAGGGGTTGGGGTGGGGACCACTCTCGATTTGAGTGTGGAACCCGATGCTTCTCTGGATTTGTACAGACCTGTGCGTGTGCCCCGCCGGAGGGGCAGCCCTCTGGAAGCTGGGCAGATATGGACTGAGGGTGTGGTGGTGTAATCCGATGAAACGGAGAGCCGTAATTAATCTGGCATGCCCTTAATGGTATGCATAATTGTGCTGCATGGTAATTAGGTGTCAATGGTAAGCAGTTCAGATAAATGTTTTTGTAATTGGTATTAATTTTGCAGAGGCAAACTAAGTTTATGCGGTTTTTCTCTTCTTGCTCTGTTAGTTTTCTAGCACAGGCAATTCCTAGCTCTTGGAGGAATTCTATTGCAAATGTTTGTTTATCGGGCGATGTTTTGTGTTTTCTCTCGGAACAATGTTATGAATGGTTATGAGGTTCCCAAGCTGGTTTCCAAATGCCTCTTTGGCCCAGACCGTAGGTGAAATGTATGACGCATGTGCAGGGCGCGCCTGGAGTGGGAGAAGAGTGTGTGTCTGTGTGTACCTACGTGTCTGTCTACATATGTGTGTCTCTGTGTGTCTGTAACTGGCTGTGTGTTTGTGGGGGGAGTGTCTGTATGTGTGTCTGTGTGAGCACATGCATGTGCATGCGTGCACGCGCATCTGTCTGTGTGTATCTGTGTGTGCATGTGCGTATGGCCACGATGACAGATTCTGGGCTCTGGTGTAGACGTCATCTGTCCCTGTGGCCAGGGGCCTTGGACTGGGGGATTCGCGGCAGACTCGGGCTTGAGCCCCCAAGGGGGGACTCTGGGTCAGGCCACAGCGAGCGAGAACCACTTGTGGGTGTGGTCTGAAGCCAGAGTCTAGGTTCTAGGTTTCCTAAGGACACGTCACTGGCCTTTTGGCCTGATTGATCACATAATACTTTTTTAAAGACTTAACATTTATTTAGTGCCCATTGTGTACCAGGCATTGTGCTAAATGGTTGACTCGGATTCTCGCATACCTTAAAATGGGTTTATAAAGTAGGGGCTCCTATTTACTGCACTGTACAGATTGGGAAACCCAAGCCCACGTCTCTGAGGGGCAGAGCCGGGGTTTGAGGTAGGGACCGGTTGAGCCTCCCTAGGGCTGAAGTGGGGGATGAATGGCACCAGGGCTGCTGGGCCAGGGGCTAGTGATTCTGAGGGCTGCTGCCCAGAATCTGGCGCTCTTCTTCCTCCCCTCGGCCCCCTCCACAAGAGGTTTGGTTTTGGGTGGGGCAGAGGGTGAGGAGAAAGCAAACCAGGGACCAGTGGGTAGTTCATTTAGCAGTGGGTAGAGAGGACAGCAGCTCCGAGGCCCTGAGGACCCTTTGGGGGACATCTTAGTTTTGGCCTGGGAGGGGGTCAGGTGGGTGGTCGCTTGGTGTCACTTGATCTGGGAGGAGTGAAAGAAGCATGTGCAGAGATGGTGGGGAGAGAGTGGTCCCAGGCAAGCCGGGGACTCAGCCTCCAAGCGCCTGGAGGGGTGTGGGAGACCAGCCCCCCTTGCTCCCTGTGGTTCACTGACACCCTGACCTGGGACCCTCACAAACCCCTTCTCCCTGGGCATCTGGGGGCTCGTGCAGCAGGTGTACGTCCTGGCCTGAGAAAGGTGACGCAGGAGCCCAGAGCCCCTGAAAGTGGCCCTTTCCATTGACACAGTGCCTCGGGGAACTCTGCTAAACGACCCCTAGAATGGGGCTCGTGGGGGGTCACTCTGGGCACCGCAGCACTGTGCTAGGGATGTTGTAGCTGCCTGGGAGTGACTTCACACAGTCCTCTCTGCCTCAAGGGTCACCTGGAATAGGCAGGAGGGGGAGGGGCGGGAGGGGGAGACAGCTGTTGGCCGTTCAGGGGGCCCTGCAAGGTGCGAGGTGTGAACTCTGACCTCATCTGTTTGGGAAAGCAGACATGTGCATGTACACATGGAAAGCAAAATGCCCACACAACAGAAACTGATTAAAGACCCCTGGTTGGGTGGTCGAGGAGAAGCAGTGGGAGTGGGGGGTGCTGAGGGATGGAGGAGAGGGGGCCCTGTCAGAGGAGAGAATGGTGTGAGTGTAGTCACAAGTGTGGGGACGGAGGATGTAAGCTGGGGGACAGTGACTGGTCCTGGAACGATGGGGGCGGGGGGGGGGGGTTCTGCAGTGAGCCATGGGCATAGACCAGGCCAGAGTTTAGATTTTACTGTGCGTGAAAATCACTGGCATCATGGGCTTTTTAAAATATCAGCTTTCCTGAAATATAATTCACATACCGTACAATTCACCCATTTAAAGTGTGCAGTTCGATGGTTTTTAGTACATCCACAGAGTTGTACCACTGTCACTACCATCGATTTTAGACCATTTTCATCAGGCATCATAGGTTTTTTTTGTTTTGTTTTGTTTTTTTAAAGATTTTATTTATTTATTTGACAGAGAAAGACACAGCGAGAGAGGGAACACAAACGGGGAGTGGGAGAGGGAGAAGCAGACTCCCTGCCGAGCAGGGAGCCCAATGCGGGACTCGATCCTGGGACTCCAGGATCATGACCTGAGCCGAAGGCAGTCGCTTAACCAACTGAGCCACCCAGGCGCCCCAGGCATCATAGGTTTTGACCGAGGAAGCCATGTGTGGAAAATCTTCACTGAGTGGCTGGGGTGGGAGGTCGAGGTACGAGAGGCAGGGAGGCCCGTTGCACAATAACCACCAAGGCCGAGGCCTGTGGTGGTGAGGGCCAGGGCGGAGGTGGGGATGGAGGCCTGAGGATCAGGTGGGGGAAGGGGGATCTCAGTTCTCTTCGGGGTTTGGGACTTCAGCAGCTGAGGGGAGGGTGCTGCCACTTCCACAGACGGAAAGAAGCCAGAAGAAACAGGAGGCATCCGGTTCTAGAAGAGTAGGATTTTAGTTGACTGCCAATCAGCCAGGTGGAGATGTTCAGAAAGTGGACTCCGAAGCCTGAGTGTCTCAGCAGGGGGAAGTTAGAGGGCGGCTGAAGGTCCAGCGGGACCCCAGAGGGTGCCCACTAGTAGAGACAGAGCAGAGGGGCCCGCGGGGTGGGAGAGTCAAGGGTGTGGAGCCAGGTGGAGGCATGGACGGGGGAGAGAGCCAGAGAATCCCCCACCCTGTGAACTTGCAGAAGGAGGGGTGTCTCGGGGCTCAGCAGTGGCGCTCAGTAGATGATTGACGTGCTGGAAGTGGGTAATGGGTGGCTGGCACGGATGCTGAATTGAACTCAAGGACTGAGAGGTTGGAAAATGGCCCTTTGAGGCTGTGGGTGACCGTATCAGTCAGAGTCCATTCAGAAGACAGAAACCACATAGTGATTTGAACAGGAAAAGTTCACCATCGAGACTTATTAACTACAACAGGGGATGGGAGTAATGAGAGATTGGCTAGTGAGCAGTAAAACGAATGGCTGAGAATCTAGAAATAGCACATTTGAGACCAGCCACTAAGGGGAAGAGGCCCCCCAGGGCTGAGACCTTTGCTGGAAACCTGCCCCCTAGAACCCACTGGAAGCCCATCCTTTGGGTCCCAAGGAAAGCTGTGCATGAGGAAATATCTTGCTGGGGGCACAGTTGCCACTAAAGCCCCCTCAAGGGGAGTGTTGGGTGAAGCTGCTGCCGGTCACACACGGCAGAGGCCAGGCCCTGCAGGAGCCCCCTCCCTGCAGGAGCCCCTTCCCTGCAGGAGCCCGGTGCTGGACGGGGCAGGCCTGGGGGCAGGACTGGGTGTAGGGGAGCCACAGGGGCAGCGGGATCTGGCTGCTGGAGGAGTTGTGTATGGTGCTGGAAACCTCAGAGAAAGCACACTGGGTCTAGGGAAGACGGCTCCCTTTTCTTCAGTGTCTCTCCATCGCCCTCTGCTGGCGGAGTCTGACGCCGGGCCCTCTGGCCAAGGAGAAATATTTCAAGGGCCTAGCTCCATTTTCACTGAGCAGGAAATGAAGGATGAATAAATCCATAACTGGCACCGTCTACTCCTTTGGCTGCACAGTTCCATTTGCACCTTTTACGCACATTTGGGCCCCCCGACAACTACCAAATAAGCTATATTTCTACCTAGCAAGACACAGCTATTTTTCTCACTGAGGTTCTCACCCTTTTCCCCAGATGAAGAGTCCCACCAATCATTGTATCAGCCACTGTCTACATGAATAACTTCTCAAATTCAATCACAGTCCCATTGACTATTCTCTTCCCTAAAGACTAAATTATAGGGGCGCCTGGCTGGCTCAGTCGGTGGAGCGTGCGACTCTTTTTTTTTTTTTTTTAAGATTTATTTATTTATTTGAGAGAGAGAGCATGAGCAGGAGGAGCAGAGGGAGAGGGAGAAGGAGAGAGAATCCCAAGCAGACTCTGCGCTGAGCACAGAGCCTGATGCGGGGCCTGATCCCCAACCCTGAGATCACAACCTGATCCAAAACCAAGAGTCAGATGCTTAACCAATTACACCACCCAGGCCCTCTGCGCCTGCAACTCTTGATCTCGGGGTCGTGAGTTTGAGCCCTTAAAAAAAAAAAAAAAGGACTAAATTATAAAGTTAACTTCCAACAACTGGTGTATGAAATAATGGGAAGAAAGAGGGAAAACAAGAAAACAGTTACCATGTACAAATAAACATGTATATATATCAAGTAAATAGAAAATATGCAAAACTACTACAGTTCTCATTTCTATATTTGTTTGCAAGGCCACATCTGCTGTCTGGCTCCTTTTTCCCATTGCCCACCCTACATTTCCTCTGCGCTCAGCTGGACTCTCAGCAGGCCAGCCTTCTTTTACCTGGTGCAGTGACCTAAACCTAGATTCTCGAAGGATCCGAATCCCCGGTTGTCCTATCTTCTTTGTTGTTGTCACTGTTACTGAAGTTTTCCCTTAACCTTAACTTTGGGGCATGGAAATTCTAAGAGGTAACTGAGAGAATCCTCTGGATTTCAGACATGGTCTTCCTTGCTTCTGTTGTGAACCAGCAACTCATTTTCTCTTTGGTAACCAGCATCGATCACCCAAGCCAGTGGGGTAACTCCTTTTTCTGTCTGTTGGTTCAGTGGCAGAGGGATCCAAAAAAGCCAGGCTGTTGACTTGCCTTCCAGAGGAACCATGGTGGTGGGGATCATGACATTCAGCACTCCTAGAGGGTTTCAGAGACATGGGGTGGGGGACTGGATGCAGGGGCCAACGGTCTGGAGATGACAGGTGTGGACCACGGGCCACCTCCACGGGAGGGGAGGACAGAATCTGACCCATGCTCACAGCCACCCCAAACAGCAGGCCCTGTCGGGGTTCACAGGGCTGATTCTCACATGGACCCTCAGCCTGGCCCCTGACCCCGAGGGCGTGGGATGCCCATCTGGCTGCAGCAGCATGCGTGGCTCCCGACAGGGCATCTCCTGACTTGTCACGCTCAGAATTGCATGCTCCTTTCTGGAAGTCTGTACTGGCTCTTTTCAATGCCCAAGGACAACTTCAGCTCCTTACCAGCATCTATTTTGGGTATAAATCTTTTTTTTTTTTTTTTTTTTTTTGCCTCCTTGCTTTTGGGGCTGTGTCATGGTAACCATTAGTATGAGCAGAGGAGTCTGATTCAGCTCATCTCCGCTAGTGTGGCCGATAACATGGCAGCAGGTTTGGGGTGATCATAAATGCTCACACTGGTGCTCTGGCCTTGAGGGTGGTGTGAGAACCACAAGTCATCTTGTGACTCCAGAGCCAGACAGATGTGCTTTGAAGTGGCAACAGGATGGCAGGACTGTTGGCCTGTTGCCAGTGGCTTTGGGTATTCTATGTGCAGCTGGTGGTTTGGATGGGAGAGACGTTTCTGGAAGCCAGGGTAATGGTATGATGATATGCATCTCACTCATGTTAAGAGAGAATGAGCAGTCCAAAGGAGAGATACTCATCCTTCCCCACACACATCCAGCCCAGTCTTGTGACTGAGAGAGGCTGTGGTAGGGGGGAAAAGACTTGGCAGATAGACATCTCTGTCTAGGAAGCCCTGATTGCTCCCCTCAGCCTTCTACTGGCCCCCAGCTTACCAGCCCTGGAGCTTATCACCACCCTGGGCGGCATGGGGCACAAGATTACTCTCCTGCCTTCTGTCATCTACAGGAGTCATTTGCTCCTCCTCCCAAGCTCAACTGGCAAATTCAGCTATGCAGCTGTTATCTGTGGGCTGATGTCACAGCAGGGGCGTAGAGAGCTGATCTGGGGTCTATGCTTAGCGTGCACATCCATGACAGAGTGCTGCCATGTTTGTAAGGCCTCTGGAGTTAGATGGACCTGGATTCACAATCCTGCTCTGGAACTTTCTACCTGCGCTACCCCGGAGAGGGAATAAACCTCTTTTGGCTTCAGGTTCTCCTCCTATAAGATGGAAATAACAAGAGAACGTGCTTCAGAAACTTCACAGGATGGTTGTGAGGCTGAAATGGGACAGGGCATGTCTCTTAGCGAGGGCCTGGCACATGGTGGGTACTCAGCAAATAGCCGAATGAATGATGGCCACACTGGGCCGGGCACCGAATGCCATGATTAGAAGATTGCATTGCTTACCACCATCCCTACCCCTGCCCCCTCTGCAGACAGGCCTGACCAGGAAAGGGAGGCTAACCGGAAACTTTGCTTTTGGACCAGTCTGTGCCCAAAGTTAATATGTCTGTCACAGTCACATGTGAATTATAAGAGGACATGATGGCGTGGAAAACTCTGGACTTCAGGGTAGGACAGACCTGGATTTGAATCTGGTTCCACCGTTTAATCATGACCTTGGGCAGCTTTGTTAACCTCTCTATATTGGAAAATGGGGAAAAAATGGCCCCCGCTTCAAAAGGTCGGGGTGAGGCGTAAGGATGAACGAGATGTTGCAATTGTAAAGCTTTATTCACAGAGGCTGGAACATCGTGGGAGCTTCCTAAGTAAAGCTCCTGTTTGAGCGATGTACGCTCACAGGCACTCGGGGGATTTCAAGAAAAGGAGAGAAAACTGTGGGCTGGATTAGTCAGGGACTAACAGTTGTTAAAATGTATTGCGTATTTTCTTCGTGCCAGGCACCCTTGTAAGCGCGTTCAATGCACTTCATTTAGAGTCTCGCAACAGCCCCGTGAAGTGGCTCCTGTCATTCCCCCCGTTTTACAGCTGAGTAAACTGAGGCTGTGGGCCACGGTTCTGCCCCAGGTCACACAGCTGTTAGAGTAACCAGGTCAGGATTTGAACCCCCGCAGGAAGAAGCCCTTTAGGAGGCTGAGATTAGCATATGAGTCAGGACTGTCAGCCGCAGGGCGGACGCAGACTCACTCATATCACTCATACCCAAGAACGGAAAGGCTCCCATGACGGGGAGGTTTAGAGATGCCCTGCCTCCAGGTGCAGCGAGATTCGGGGACCCAGACAATGACCACAGTTTGCCATCCGTCTATCTTCAGCCCTTTGTTCTCGGGCAAGCCCTCCCCCGCAGGCAGCGGCTCCTGACTCACAGCCTACCCCGTAGCATCTTTCCATTGCACCACCTCGGGCCCGGGAGGCGTCTGATTGGCCCTGCCTGGTCACGTGCCCACTCGCCGCCCGGGGTGAGGGGCGGGGTCAGCGCCGAGGCACCCTACTCGGGCTGGTGGGGCGGGGAAGGCCGCTAGATAGCTGGAAACAAGCAAAGTCCACGAGGAGGAAAGCAGGCTTCAGGCGGAGGGGGGAAGGAGGGCCTGCTGCAGAGACGGTCAGACGTTTTTCAGCAGTGCAGATCCAGGGCTTGAGACGGAGTCCAAGGGGCTCTTATGGCGATGGCATTTGGATTGTTCTTGATGGAGCAAGGATTTAGGTTTGGGGCAATGCTGGTTTTGCTTCTGGAAGAGAAAATACTTCTGGGCGGCCCCTGTTGAGGTGACACCGTGGGGTCACGGTGTCAGTGCTGGTTGGGGCAGACGTGGAGGGGAGATTTGGGATGATCCGCGGGGGAGGGGCTGATGAGGTTGGGCTTCGGGAGGAAGGCGGGAATGGCGCGGCGTGGGGTGGGGGCGGGGCGGGGGCGAGAGGTGACGTGGCGGGGATGGCTGCACCGTGGGTCTCCGGCTGAGGTGGGCTGTTGAGTGAGCCAGCGCCGTGGTTAGGGATGTAGGCAGCCGTGGCAGGCACAGATGCAGTTTGGGAGGTGCAGCAGGCCCCCGGGTGCCTGGGCCGCGCCGGGTGCAAGTGATGTACTGGGAGATGTTAAACGTGTGGGAAGGGGTGGGGTGGGGGGCGGGGAAGGAGGTACCACGTCTGTAGCTGGTGATGGAACTCGGTGTGGGTGTGAGCAGCTAGCTGGTCATGGTTATGCTGTGGGATGTGATGGTTTCATAGAGCAACAGAGGTGGAAGGGCTGAGCTGCGCTCAGAGAGGAGGATGGAAGCCAAACCCAACCAATGGTTGCAGTGGGGAGGTAAGATCTCCTTCCCATCCCCGTTCTGTCTCTGTACAATTCCTTTTTTAATTTCCTCAGAGTAGTACATGCATATCATTGAAGAAGGCAATACCAGCATCTCTTCACCAGAGACGGGCTCCCACCCTCTTCCTCTTCGCAGAGGCCACCCCTTCGAGCTGTTTCTTCTAGCAACTTTACATCTCACGTTTCTGAGGAATGTGCCTATTTTTGACTCTTCCATTTTAGACATTTCCCATTGATTTCTTATTTAGTAAATAAAAACGTAGCTCTCCTACGTGGCCACGCTTTCCACTCCTAAAGAGTTCTTGGGGTGGGCACGCTATTAAAGGCACCCTACCGGTGTTCTTTCAAAAATGTTTTAGGCGCATGTGGATATATGCGTGTAGACGAGTGTTGTAGGCCCTATAATGCCCCGGCCCCCAAGACGACACATCCTCGGCCCCCGAACCTGTCAATATGTTACCCTTATGTGGCAAGAGGGACTTTGCAGTTGGAGATCTTGAGGTGGGGAGGTTATCCTGCACTCTGTGGGTGGGCCCACTGTCATCACAAGGGGCCTTAGAAGTGGACGGCGGAAGCAGGAGAAGCAGGGGAGCGAGGGTGGGAGCAGAGGCAGAGTCATGGCCATTGCTGACTCCAGGGACGGGAGGGGCCAGGAGCCAGGGCATGTGAGCAGCCTTAGGAGCTGAAAGAGTCAAGGGAACAGATTCTCCCTAGAGCCTCCAGAAAAGAATGCAGCCCTGCCAGCACCTTGATGGGTAGCCCAGTGACACGAACCATTTGGAACCTCTGACTCCCAGAGCTGCAACAGAGCAAATATGCGTTGTTTTAAGCCCTTAATTTTGTGGTAATTTATAACAGCAGTAGCAGGACGTTTCTATGTACATATGTGTATACATACACACATCCACACGCATTACATACGTGTGTGTGCAGACACACACGTATTTGTTAAATCAGTGAATGCAACCGTGTTCACAACCAGGCCTTACAGTATCCTGCCAGAGTTTCCTTTCTTTTTTTTCCCCCGGAAGTTAATAACAACCTTGTTTCGTCATCTGCCTTATTTTCTCTGTACCTTCTGCTGATTGCTACCTCACCTTCTCACAGCTGGTGGCGGGGCTCTCTGCAAGGGCAGTCACATCAAGTATGACATGTTTCAGTTCCAGTTCTCCAGTTTCTGCCGTCTGGGTTTGTGACACGTCGGAGCGGCCATTCTGGGACTTCCTTTTGTGGGCCTCCCTGGCATTCCCTTTGCCTTCTTTCTGGTTGGAGTTCCTGTTTTCTGGATCTCGTGTCTTTCTCTTGTTTGGCTTACTCCCGCTCCGGGACAAGGTACCTGTCAATATCCGAGTCCGTTCAGTTCCTGAGTCTGGATGGCGGAGTGCAGACAGGGAGGGACACCTGTGGTTTTGTCGGATTGAGAAGACGGTTCGGTGGTCGTGGGCATGGCGACCACAGCACTCAGCAGGCCCGAGTCTTGAGTCACACTCCTTAGATCTGAACACTGGCCCCCTACGGCTTCATCTGACCTCTTTTCACCTTAATCCTGGAGAATCCCTTCCTGTGTCTCGGGTGTCTTAGAGGACATCTGCTCGCGGTCCCTGAGAAAGGAGACCTGAAAATATCTTTATTCTACCATCGCACCTAAATGAGGATTAGGCTGTGTAAAGAACTCTAGTGGGAGAATTGTTTTAAGAATTCCGAAGGTATTGGTTCTTTGTCTTCTTGCTTTCCACATTAACGTTGAGCAGCTTGAGGCCATTCTGATTCCTGAACCTCAGTAGGTCACTTTTTCCTCCCTCTGTGCAGGTCTGTAGGATCTGCTGTTTGTGCCAGTGTTCTGAAATTTCACAGTGATGTGCCTTGTTGTGGGTCTGCTTTCCTCCATTGTGCTGACGTGCAGTGGGCCTTTTCAACTGGGCCACTCATGTCTTTCAGTTCTGGGAGATTCTCTTGTACTCTTTCATCAGTAATGTTCTCCCCTGTTTTTTTTTTTTATTTTCTGTAACTCCTGCTTTTCAGGTGTGCAAACTTCTGGACCAGTTCTCTCTCTTTTCCATCCTGTCCAATTTTCATTTTTCTTTTTAAGGTACCCTTTGCATTGAATTTTGCATCTTTACTAGCATGGTTTGTATTTCTACAGATCTTTTTTGTTCTCTGAATGCTCTTTGTAAATAGCACCACGTGCCCTTGTTTCGTGAACGTAGTCTCTTCTCTGTGCATGAAGTGTGTCTTTTCCAAGTTATGTTTTGGTTTGGTTTGGCTTCTTTGTTCTCCTTTCTATTTTCCAAGTCAGAGGCCTCCCTCAGACATCTACTGGTCCATGGTTGTCTTGTACAGGATTCAGAAGAGGGGACTGGGAGTTCTGTGCATGATGGTGGGGCTTGTTTCCTGGCAGATCCACCAGATCCTGGTTAGCCCCCACAAGCCGTTTGGACACCATTTGGGTTCTGGGGGCAGCATCTCTATCCATAGGCCTTTCCTCTCGGACTGTAAGATTCTCCAGAGAAGAAGGTAAGGGTCTGGCTGCCAGGGTTCGAGGAGCCAGTGAGGGAAGAGCTGGGGGCACTCAACATCAGCATTTAAAATAACCTTCATCTCCTTGATTTTGCTATATTACCGTTGCTCTCAACTGCGCCAGTCAACTCCGTGCAGAGACCCTGTGTTTTGTGCTCCCCAGAGGGTAAACCTTCAGACTTCTGGGGGAGGGGGTCTAGGGCTGTTCCTTCTTTCATTCAGTCCGCTTTATTTTCACACATGGGTCCTCTCCACCCCTGGCCTGGGAGGTACCGGGTGCTCTTGCCTCTCGAGTGTCTTTTAAGGATTCTTGTTATAAATTAGGTTTGTTTTGATTTGATTTTGATTTGAGAGCAGTTTTGTCTGAAATCTGGCCATCACAAGTCTGCTTTCCAGACCCCAAAATTGTGTTGGTGGTGTGTCCTCTTTGTTCGGCCCACTCGTGTGACTATACGTCTTTAAAAAAGCTTTCTACTAAGTTGGATTTAGAAGGTAGTGAAACTGGGTGTGTGTAGTCAAAATCCCAGTCCTTTTTCCACAACAGTTTTGTAACTGGAGTGGTAATAATGGTGAGCGTGTCAGTTGTGATTCCAGGACTTTTTTTTATGATGGGATTCCTTAAACATTTGTGGAAGTTATTGTTAGAAACATTATTTATGGCCCCTGTGGCCACTGGAAGTATAAAGGAGGAAATAAAAGCTGCCTGTCATGGTGGTAGGGTTCTTGGCATGGGTTCTTCTTTGGTGGTGGTTCTTGTGGCACAGCCCTTGGCGTGGGTGAGGAAGATGCTTCAGTGCTAGGAGCAGTAGAACCATGCTTGGCGAAGGACCATCATGGTGGACACAGGCTGCTGGTGTTGGGACCGTGGGCCTCGGGGCAGGTCCCTCCCCTCAGGAGGGCTGCTTGAGAGAAGGAAGCTTCTAAGGCCAGGTGGGAAGCACTGTGTCAAGTCCTGGACCATGGCCACCACAGGGGGCCCCCTGGCGTCGTGCAGCACGTGGCCTGCCTGGCCATATGCTGGGTGGATTTAGATGATGCCGGGGGACTCTGAGGAACACTTTCTGACAGGTCTGTTCCACTGAGGAACACGAACCTACAGACTGACCCAGGTCAGCTGAGTTTGCCGTGAGGTTAGCGCACCAGCTCAGATATCAGGGGAATGTGTGGAGGAAGGGGAGAAGGAAAGAGCGTTTCCCTTCCTTTCCGGGGTGTCTGCCCTCAGGTTCAGTGCCTTGTGATGTTCTGCTTTTCCTCCTACTTCTTCCTCTTCTCACTGGCAATCAGAGAGAGGTTCTCTGAAAGTGTGTTTTTTTTGTTTTGTTTTGCTTTTTTTCTCACAGAAGCTCCCTGGATATTTCTAGGCCTCAGGGCAGTGCTGAGACAAACATCTGGCAGAATCTGCCTCTACTTTGTGCCTGGGCCTTCATGGACTCCATGCTGGGGCTCTGGGGCTCCTGAAAGTGTCCCAGCCTTGTCTGCTTCTCCCCTTTGCCCTTGGCACCTCCAACAGCTTGGCAGGGCAGGGCTAGAAGACGCCTTGTAGATCATGTAGTCCAACTTTCCCATTTCATGGATGAGGAAGCTGAGGGTGGGAGGCCCTGGTCAGGACTAGAACCCACATCTGCTGACTCCAGGTTCAATGTTCTTTCCAACCAGACTCTGCCTCTCTTAGCTTCCGCATCCTTTTGAGGGTTTTGATGTGGGGCCGGGGCGGGGAGGGGGGGGGTCATTGGATATGTTTGTGCTAACAAACGGTGTGTGGGTTTGAAGCGGGAATCTCTGGCTGATAATGGAGGGAAGCCCCATGGAGTTCTGGGTTGGACCAGTTCTGTAATGGGCTCTCGGGAGTTGTTTCTGGGCGGTGGTGGAAGCTGGGGGACACAGCTTCACAGAGACCGCCCTCAGAGCTTTAGTGGGAGAGATCTGGATTCAAGCCTCTGCTTTGACTCTGGAATATGGACAAATACTGATCTTTTTGAGCCTGAGGTTCCACTGTAAACGAGGAATAGTAATAGTATCGGTAGCTGCCCGAAGGCAGGCAGGCGGGCAGGCCGGCCTGTCACGTGCTTAGCACCGCGTCTGACACACGAAGCACACTCTCTGTTGCTGTCTACGCACGCGTGTATTGGGGCAGCAACCGTGCCCGGAGCCCAGCCCGGTGCTGAGCTTAGCAGCGCGCATTGCACCTGGAGTTTCCCTAGGGCTCACCTGTGGGGCTTGGAGCACCTTCAGCCCGGTGAGGTTTTAACTTAAAGCCCCTCCTGCTCTGGCCCTAAGGAGGCTGCTCCCAGCTCCAGCCTCCCGCTCCACGCCCGCGGCAGAGCCCACCTCCCAGCGAAGCGCGCGTCCCCGGGGAAGGGGCTGCGCCCGTGGGAGACCCAAGCCTGTGCTTTCTCCAGTGCCTGGTTTTCCAGGGAGCCTTGGCTGGAGGGGGATGGGAGAAGAAGCCCAAGAGGGAGGGGAAGCCGGGGAAGCAGAACGGGAACTGGAAGGGGAAGGGTGTGGGTGGGCCCAGATCCAGCTGCCTCCCACTTTCCTTCTCCTGCCAATCCCCTCCCTGCAGGCGGGTGCACTGGAGGCGGGGGCTTGGCCCGTGTTTCCTCCTGGGGGGTGGGGAGCCAGAGAACTCGGTGTCTCTGAGCGGAGGGGGTTGAATCTGCAACACCCCCACCCCTAGCTGAGGCCTGCGGCAGGGGCTTTGTTATTTTACTGGCTTGAGGCCCACACCTGAAGCAGGGAAGATGAAAAGCCCCTAAAATTAAGCCGTGTGGGTGCAGAGGGCCCCCTCCAGCCCCCCAGTTTCCCGAGGCAAATGGGGCCGATTCGCGGGGTGGCGGGGAGAGCGGCCCCCGGTCCGCCCTCAGCGTGGCCTTGGCTGTGGCCTCTGCCTACCAGGACGTCCTCCCAACAGCACGGCGGACCTAGGCCTTCAGCCTGGCCGCAGCCCGAGTTCAAACTCAGCTTTCTCGGGGCCCGGGCGCTGGTCCTAAAGTGAGGTGACATTCATTTCACTACATCCTGTGACTGCAGCTCACTTCCTCCACGTGGTGGGAGCGGGGTGGGGGTGGGGGCGTGAGGGGAGGACAGGTTAGAAGGAAAATGTAGCAGGGCTGGGGACCTCTGGGATTTCCCAGGGGGTGGCTGGGTGGGAGGGAGGGTGCGGGAAGCTTTCAAAGGAGAGAACAGAAGTGAATGAAGAGAAGGGAGGAGGCAGGAGGCAGTTGGAAGGCCCAGAAGAGGCGCCCACGGTGCCACGGCAACCCGGAGGCCCCGGGGAGACTTGCCGCCTCGGAGGCAGGAGGCGGCCCTGAGTCAGCCTCGGTTTCCCCCGCTCTCTGGCGGGCTAGGCTGGCCCGAGCTGCTGGTGAGCCTGGGAAGAGGAGTGAGGTCGGAGGAACAGGCCTCACAGGGCGGTGGGGGGGGGCTGAGGGGAGGGGGGGGTGTCAGGTGGGGCCTGGGCTGGGGGTGCCCTGCCCTGCCCTGCTGACCCCTCTTGTCTTCCCCCCCACAGGTGGAGCCACTGGAAGCCCACACCGCAGGCAGCCGGAGTCCGAGTTTCACCGGGATCTATGTCTAAGTTCTAACTCTTGCTTACAAAGACCACGATAATTCCTTCCCCAAAGCCCAGCAGCCCCCCAGCCCCACGCAGCCCCAGCCTGCCTCCCACCGCCCAGCTGCCCGCAATGCCCTCCAGCGGCCCCGGGGACACCAGCAGCTCCGCTCCGGAGCGGGAGGAGGACCGCAAGGTGAGCGGCTGGCTCTGCCCGGGACCCCCGGGACCCCCGGGACCCCCGGCCCCAGCCTGGGGAGGGGAAGGGGGAGGGCCCGTCCCCGAGGAATGACAGCTCTGGTGTGCTGAGCGCTGGACCGCGCAGCTCAGTCTTCACGCTGGGCGGTGGGGAGGGCTGATGTTCCTGTTGGGGCCATGGCTTGTAGAGGTTCGGTCTTGGGGGTATGGCGGGAATTTGAAGCATGTAATCAGGCTCCAGGACCCACGCTTTTTAACTCCCCTGGTGTTTGAGCAGAGGTTCAAGCCCCGGGTCTGTAGACAGTGTTGGGGGGCAGCCTGGCAGAGTGTCCCCAAACCCAGATTCCTTCCTGGATTCGCCTGTACCAACGCTGTGTCCTCAGCTGGGTCACTTGACCTGTCTTAGCTACTCCCCAGGCTGTTCAGTAGCTTCTGGGAGGCCAAAGACCAGTTCAGGGAGGCTCAGTAGATAGGAGGCCGCGTGAGGGCTCCCCCTCTCAGAGTGCCAGGCACACGGTGACACCAGTCATCCTGGAGATGGTGATTTCCTGCCCCTCACCCCCACCCCGGGCTCTGAGTGTCACTTCTGACCATGGAGCCAATGACATCCTTGTTCTCAGAGCCCCCTGCGGGGTGACCTCATCACCCTCTGCTGAACTCCAGGATGGGCCTGAATCAAAGGAGATCCCAGCAGCCCCACAGGGATCCCTGCTCAGTCCTGAAAGGCTGCCTTGGGACCTCACCAAGCTGTGTCCCCCCACAGGAAAGCCACCCTGAACCCCTAACAATTGGGCTCTATTTTCGCTCTCTGGCAGTGAGATGCTAAACCACACCACCACCTTTCTGGGGAAGCTATACCAGCCATGGGCCTTTCTGGGGTATCCGGTCTGCTGTGCCCTGGTCCCCACATCTCCCTCTGCCTGTTCCCCTTTTCCTGAGCAGGAGGGAGGGGTGGTGATGCTCGGTGGGAGGTATAGCTTGTCCTTCTGGAACCAGAGTGGACACCTGGCACCAGGTATGGGCCCCTGGGCACTGCAAGGAGTGTCCCATCTGCTCGCCCACCGTTGGGGACAGCTCTGAGACCCACTTAAGCTCCCTGATGCGTCCCCACGCGTGCTCAGCTCCTTCCTGGGCTCCCTCAGCCTTTCAGCCTTTTTCTGTTCTCTGAGTGGTTTCCAGCCAGTTGGTTCTTGGGAACAATCCTTGAAATAAGTGGGGGCAAGGACTGATGGCCCTAGTTTACAGATGAGGAAGCTGAGCTCAGCTACTCAGTGGGGGGTCCAGATGAGAGCCTGGTGGATCAGAACCTTTCCTGCCGCCGCACCTGTGTCAGTCCCTGTGCGGACACACACGCAGGTGTGCGCACGAAGCCCAGTCACCTGCCTCCCCAGCCTGGAATCATGCGGAATGCCCTACTGGGGGGTGTATACCCAGCAAGCTGGGGAGAGAGTGCTTGCTGTGGCCTGCTGAGCCAGGCTCCTAGGGGCTATAGGTCCCCTTCTTTCTGACCCCACAGAGAAAGAACAGGTAGTCCAGGTTATCCTATGGGCCTCTGAGCTACTCCTGTCCCAGGCAGCAGTCGACCCACACAGAGTCAGGGCCACCTGCGGCCGGCCACCTGTGCTCTCGAGTGGAGGCTCGGGATAATTCCCTTCCCCTCATCGGGTCTGTTTTGCTCCTCTGTTGGATTAGGTGACCCTGACCCCCCTACCCGGTCTGATGCCCGGACTGGTGCTGACAGGGCTCTGTGTCCATACACTTGCAGGTGGGGGTCAGCTGCCCCCCGCAGGTGGGGAAGGTAGGGACAGTCAGGCCAAGCTTCCCTTGTTACCGGACGGTGCTGCTCTAGATAGCAGAGCCCCTGGTTCCCTCGCATGGAGAGCAGCAGAGCAGGCTCTCTGTTCTGACAGTTCAGGATAGAGAAAATGCACTGGACAGAGTCAGAAGCCCAAGGCCCTGGTCCCAGGCCCGAGTATGCCACTTCCTGGAGATGTGACTTCAGGCCATCTGGGCTCGCGTTTGCTCAGCTGTAAAGTGGGGATAGTAACTCTAGCTGTGCCTGTTTTACAGGGTGGTTGTGGAAGTCAGATGAGGTCATGGGCATGGAAATGCCCTGCAAACAGCAAAGTCTGGTCCAATTATGAGGGATTACGATTGCTATTATTATCTACCCATAGTAACTGTTCTGGCTCATGCGGCAACAAACACACCCAGCCCCAGATTCTGGTGTTGATAGAGCGGGCTGATAGACGGGGGCCGGGGCTCGGTGGGTGCTCCTCCCCAGACGCCCACACCCACGGGGCGCATGCTGGCTCACCTGGCACACCTCCCTGGCATCTCTGGGCTGGCTCCCGCAGCTCCGGGGAGCTGCCCGGGGGGGGGGGGGGCTGGTAGAGACACTGACAGCCGCCCACGGCAGCTGGAGAAAGCCAGGCCTGGGGCAGAGGTGCCATGTCACTGCAGAGGGGGAAGATGGGCTTGGGCTGCAGCCCAAGGAGCCTGGCAGAGTCGCCAGAGGCACCTGGCACTAAGGAACTGTTCGGTGAGCCAGAGGGAAGGGGTGTGGCCACCCCCCTGGCCTTGGGCCCCACGTGCCCTTCCAGCCTCCTTCCCGGCCACGCCTCCACGCACCTTCCACTCTGGTACTTCCTGGAGCCGCCAGCCCTTTGTTTATGCTCCTTCCTCCGCCTGGTGGGCCCTTTCCCTAACTTTCACCGCTCCTCTCTGATCAAAGCCTTTGCTTCCTTCAGTCTGCCTTGAATTACAGTTTGTAGGGGACCCGCGGTGATTTTGAGAATGCCAGTGGCACCTGGAAAGGTTAGAAATGCCAGTCAGAGCGTCTGGGGCTGGGGCCCAGCAGTCCTTGTTTTAGCCAGGCCTCCAGGGCATCTGAGAAGTACCAGTATGGGTAACATCCAGCCCCACTGCTGCCCCTGGAGGGCAGGGCCTGACTAGCACGGAGTAGGTGCTCAGGAAGTACCCGGTGGCTAGGGTAGGAAGGAAAATGAGAGTGGTAAGACCCCTCCACAAGGGAATAGCCGGGGGCCTGGATCTGGCAGGCTGGATGCGGAGCCAGGGGTAAGAGCTGAGGAGCTGGGAGTGCATAGAGAGGGGTCTGCCCAGCGCCCCTTCTCCCTGCGGCCTCCCCTACCCTGCCGCCCATGTGTCAGATGGGGAGGGAGCTGGTGGGGAGGCTGGGACCATGCAGGTTTGGGGGAGCTGAGCGCTGGGGTTCTGGCCAGGCTACGTCAGCTGGGGAAATGTGGCCACAGTGGAGGGAGGGGGAGCTGGTCTTATGGGATATGGGTGGGGAGGTGAACAGCAGGGAGGCCAGGAGCCGGGGTGGGGTGTCAGGCCCTGCATGGAGGGGAGGGGAGGGACAGAGGCAGCAGCAAAGGGGACCAAGAGCATTCCAACCTTGGGGCCAGAAGGGCCTCCTCAGATCCCCAAATATGAATCAGCGCCTGGCCAAGAGTCCAAGCCCCAGGCTGGGCCCCCGATTGTGCGGCTCCCCTCTTTCCTCTGTCCTCAGAAACACAACAGCCAAGATGCACTGAGTGCTGACTCTCTGCCAGGTGCTGTTTTAAGCTCTGTGCTCGCGGTATCTCTTCCGTCTGCCTTGAATTACAGTTTGTAGGGGACCCGCGGTGCTTTTGAGAACACCAGTGGCACCTGGAAAGGTTAGAAATGCCAATCAGAGCTTCTGGGGCTGGGGCCCAGCAGTCCTTGTTTTAGCCAGGCCTCTAGGGCATCTGAGAAGCACTGGTGTGGATAACATCCACTCTTCACTCTTAGGGCTGCTCCATAAGGTATTTTTCAGCACTCTAGCTTATTAACCACTAAATGGATGCTTAGACACGTGAGGTCACTTGCCTAAGGTCACACAGCCAGTGAGTGGCTAGTCCAGTGGCGTGGCACTCAGCCGGCGGTCCCCTGCGTGAAGCGGTGCCTCCCGGCCGGGATGCCCCACAGCCCTGCCCATGGTGCTTCTGCTGCAGGTTCAAGGCTGTTTATCTAGACTGGAAGTCGGGATGGTCAGAGAATGCTTTACTCGGTGTGGCAGCGCTTTTGCCCTGGGGTGGAGGTTGGGGGCGTTCATGTCCAGTAAGAGTTCACGTACGAGGCTAGCGTGCATGCACGCACACATGCACTCCGGACTTCACTCTTCCGCGAAGACAGTGCCGTGGCCACACTGCTTCTCGCCGTTCCTCCCTTCCTGCCTGTGTGCCCACCTCCCTCCCTCCTGCATTGTTTCCCTTTTTTCCTCTTCTTCTCTTTCTTTGCAGGTACCTTCCCAGGTACCCAGCACGTAGTAGGGCTCCGCAGTTCTGTCAGATGAACTGAATAAACCTTCCTGGAGGACCTGGTAAAGGAAAGGGAATAGGAAGATACAAGTCCTGCCTACCATCCGGGGCGGGGAGGCCCTTCCTGGACAGCTGGGGAGAAGTAGAAGCAACAGCAGGGCATGTGGATCCGTGCTGGGCGAGCACAGCATGTGGGCCTGAGTGCATGTGCGTGTATGGACACGTGTGTGGCCAGTGCTGTGGCCGGGCTTCTCCCTTCTCACCCGAGGCCCACCCGGAGGCCCGGCAAGTGCCGACTTCCCTTGGGCACTCACCACTTCCTGCGGTCGGTCCACAGGCTTGAGGGCGCCCTGGGTGGGCTTCTCCCAGCTCCACTCTCCGTTGTTCTTGCTGGTCCGTAGGTCTGTTGCCTGCTCGGGCACGCTCTGCCTTCATTACACTCAGATGCCCACATACTGTCGCTGAGGGCCGGCTCTTTGCTTTATAATAGTCACTATAGGGGTTGTTGATTGAAATAGCATCCCTCTTAGGACATTCAAGCAGTTGCAGAAGAGGCAGCTGTCCCCTTCCCTCTTCAGGAACCCAGCTAAGAAGAAGGGTGCATCCATTCTTAGCTCAGTGGAGTCCATTAGAAGCTTGGGCACGTGGAGCAGGTGTTTAATGCACACGATGCCCACCCCTGCACTGACAGGGACCTGTGTTTCCGTGTTCAGATTCTCTCTCTTTTTTTTTAAAGATTTTATTTATTTATTTGAGAGAGAGAATGAGAGAGAGCATATGAGAGGGGGGAGGGTCAGAGGGAGAAGCAGACTCCCTGCCAAGCAGGGAGCCCGATG
The DNA here is from genome assembly GCF_029215605.1 of Mirounga angustirostris. Classification (NCBI taxonomy): domain Eukaryota; kingdom Metazoa; phylum Chordata; class Mammalia; order Carnivora; family Phocidae; genus Mirounga; species Mirounga angustirostris. The sequence continues at coordinate 19,850,438 of NW_026991718.1, read as the reverse complement.
CGGGACTCGATCCCGGGACTCCAGGATCATGACCTGAGCCGAAGGCATCGCTTAACCAACTGAGCCACCCAGGCGCCCATGTTCAGATTCTCTTAAGTTCTCTAAGTTAGATAGGACAGGCATACCTCAGAGAGATCTCGGGCTCATTTCCAGATCACCACCGTAAAGCGAGTATCGCAATAAAGCAAGCCAGAGGAATTTTTTTTGACTTCCTAATACATAAACGTGTTTGTACTCTACTGGAGTCTATCAAGTGTGCAATGACACACCTAAAAAATTTACATACCTTAACTTAAAAATAGTGCTAAAAAATGCTAACCCTCTGAGCTGTCAGCAAATTGAAATCACTGGTCACTATAACAAATCTAGTAATAATAATAATAAGGAGGGCGCCTGGGTGGCTCAGTTGGTTAAACGACTGCCTTCGGCTCAGGTCATGATCCTGGAGTCCCGGGATCGAGTCCCGCATCGGGCTCCCTGCTCAGCAGGGAGTCTGCTTCTCCCTCTGACCCTCCTTCCTCTCATGCTCTCTGTCTCTCATTCTCTCTCTTGCAAATAAATAAAAATCTTAAAAAAAATAAAAAATAAAAAAATAGTAAGGAAACAATTTGGAATATTGCAAGAATTACCAGAATGTGACACAGAGACACGAAGCGAGCAACATGCTGTTGGAAACACTTGCTGGACGCAGGGTTGCCACGCACCTTCGGTTCACAAAACGTGCGATATCCGCGTGGCTCGGTGAGAGGAGGTTTGGCTGTGCACGTCCGGTTCAGGTCGATACGGTTGTGAGCAGGCGTCACTGGGACTCTGGAGACAGACCTATGTTCGAATCTGGACTCTGCTGTGTGACTTGGCGACGTGGCCTCTGAGCGGGGAAATGAGAGGTTTACGTGGTGTGTGTTTTAACACGGGGGCCTGACACGTATTCCGTTAGTCTTGGGACTTACTTTGGATAACTAGCTAGCTTGCTATCTACCTACCTAGCGATCTCTTTATCTACCTGCCTACCTGCACATTCATGCTGTAGATCCACTGCAGCCCCAAGGACCTCAGGGGCACAGGGTAAGAGTGTGGAAAATATAGGTGGGGTGTGAATGGTGTGGGTTGAAAGTCCATGGAGAACCTGGCATGTGGAAGGAAGGTTATTTCTGGGTCCTTGAGAACAGGCGGGCCTGAGGTCCCTCTTCCCTTCACACATTGAATAGAAGCAGCACTGAGGCAAGAGACAGGGAGCCCTAACTCTTGTTGGGAGAGGCTGTGACTACCTTCAGAAGCTTGGGTGAGGGTCCCTCAGGCCTTTATTGGTCAGGCTGGGGATGGAGCCCCTCCCTGCCAAAAAGCGTGTCTCCCAAGGCCTTGGTGGGAAAAGCTGAGCTCAGCTCTGCGGAGTAGAAAAGGGCAGGCTGCACTGGGTGTCCCAGGAAGCTGGGGAAGGGGGGTGGTCGATGCCCTTCCTTTCTGGCACCTTGGCCTTGCCCTGCCCTGTGGAGAGCCACAGGGCAATTAGGGATATTACTTATAACCGTCCCATGCAACATTTGCATAGTATGGAAGGGCATATAAAGGAGTTTCCTTGGCTTGGCAATTAACTCACTTAATCCTCACGATTGCCCTGGGGGCATCGCCTCTCATTATCCCCATTTTATAGATGCGGAATTGAGGCATAGGGAGGTTAAGAAAGTTCGCAAAGGTCACATGGCTCTGAAGCAGTTTCATCTGGATTCTTTCCCTCTTTAAATCGAGAAGAATCAAGCCCTATGTAGTGTTGTAGTGCATCCAGAAAGGGGTTCCCTGATGGGATTGGGGTGAGCTGGTGGACTGTGCAGGGCTGGGGTGGGCTCGGGTCCACAAAGGGGGACACTCTACTCAGGTTCTTCTTTGTTTATGTGTTGCCTCTCTCTCCAAATTGAGTGTTGTGTTTGCTTATCTCTGTATCCAGTACACAGTAGGTGCTGGATAAATATTTTTGAGCACGCCCATTGGCCTGGCCTCACGTCGGCCTTGAGGGCACAGAGGTTAACATGGCTGGGCTGCAGTGCACTGGGTATGTGCCTAGTGGAGTCTCCATTCTGGAAGGCAGTGAGGCCCCAGCATGGTGCACAGGTTGTGGGGGAGGGCTGCAGCCCTGGCCGGAGGGCTTGGGAAAACCCACAAGCACCGCCATTTTCAACCATTTGGCACTTACGGAACATCTGCTGTGTGCGGGTCCCCGGGAGCTGTGGGGGCATGGAGGGCCAAACAGGACATGGCGGTACCCTCCAAGAGCATGGCCTTTTGGGAGGGATGGAGGCTTTCATCAATATGTATAGTATGAAGCATACGAAACAGTCGATGAATACTTGTTGAATATTGTTGAATAATTGAAACAGAGGGCTGATAGCTTTGGGAGGCGACTGAAACAGCGGGGGGCTTTGGGGGTTTCTGCGGAAGTATGAGCATGTGCAACCATTCCCGGGGCCACTGTGTGGTCACTCACACTGCAGCCTTCATCCTCCCCCCACCCCCTGTTCTCCAGCAGCTTGCCCTGCCACCCACCTGCATGTAGGCCCAGCCTGGGCGTGCAGCACCTGTTAGCATGTGTGCACGGTGTGGTATGAGGGGTCCTGTGGCCGTTGCTCTGCAGACCTGGGCCTCGGGCAGCCCATACTGGGGGCTGGGCCTGGCGGAGAGGCCAGTTGGTTTCACTGAATTCCACGATCATGGACGGACCCCTGGAGGCCAGCCAGGCAGCTGGCCAAAGCTGTACGTGCTTCTTGTCCCAAAGGGTCTGGGCAAGTGGCTGGCTAGATCCGGCAAGTTCATCCCCTCCACTCAAACACCAACTTGAGACATCTGCTCAACGGATGCTGGGTCAGTAGATCCGGTGTGTGTTCTGGAGGGAGCACGTACATCTGGCTGGCTGGCTGGCTCCGGGTGAGACATAGATCTCTTAAGGGGAGGGGTCCTATGTCCAGGCAGGAGCCTCCTGAGACAGCTGCGTGGATGTGTACATGTGAATGCTAATGTGTGCCCCTGCCTTGGATTGCCTGCCTGCTCATGGTTTCCCGGTGATGCACACGGTGACACACAATAGGAGCATGGAGCCTAGTAGGGCATAGTGGCAGAAAGGCCCATGAGCTGGGAATCAAAAGATTTAAATGTTGGTTCTAAAGCCTTTTTTCCTGGCTCTCTGATCTCTGCAAGTTAGGTAACCCCTCTGAGCTTCAGATTTCCCGCCTGTGTGATAGAAGAAAATAATATGGGCTCTGCTTTCTGTAGAGCAGAAGAACAAAATGAAACAATGTATGTGAAAATGCTTTGTTAATTACCGTGTACTGTACAACTGCGAGAGATTATTATCGTCACAGCCCAGCTCATCAGAATGAGAAGTTGTATGTGGCTTAAAATAATCCATCCAGTGAGCTGTGCTGAAATCTAGGTCAAATCATAGCCTCAGAAGTTTAGAGAGGCTGATGGTAACTACCTAATCTAACAGGCCACCAAATGTGAAGGTGCTTGGAAAGCTGTGAAGAGTTACATAAATGTAAAGTGACATGATTGTGTTTAAGCTAGAAAGTACATTTTAGTCATCCTGTTTCCTGATTTCAAATCCTAAAGATCGGAGCCACACTAGAGCCTCATGCACGGTTATATTCATGCCGGTTTGTGGATTTCATGCCTCACACTAGGTGCCTCGGTCTAGGCACTGGGGTTGCCGAGGTAAGACAAAGCCCCTTCCCCCAAGGGGCTCATGGCCTGTCTAGGACACTAGTTAGCAATCGCAGTGCTGGGGAGTGGGTTCTATGGGGAAGGGAGGACCTATGACTCAGTCAGAGGATCAGAGGAGGGAGCCTAGGGGAAGGAAATCTGGGAAATGAGGTTGGAAAAGTAAGGGTTTGCTGGTCCACCTGAGTGGGGAGGTAGTCGGGGCAGAAGGAATGTTCTATGCCAAGGCGCTGGGGAGGGAAGCAGCCTGCTTTTGCACCTGGTGCAGTCTGTTGGCGATGGGTGGGAGGAAGGCAGTGGGGAGAAGAGACCAAGGTGGCCCGCCAGATCTTGGGGGCCTTCCTTCACACTGGCTAAGGAGCTTGGCTTGATCCTGCAGGCCCCCGGGAGCCCCCTCAGCAAGGGCTTAAGCTCTGCAGAGTGACATAATCAGCTTTGCATTTTGGGAAGATCAGAGAGCCCCGTGTTCCTGAGTATCTCACTGCAGCAGGACCAGCCAGATGCTAGGGTTTGTCTGTGGTAGTGAGTGATAGCTGCAAATGCAGGGCGCTGGGATTCGCATGGGGATGGGGAGGGAGGGCGGGGGGAGAGGGAGGGATGCACTTTTGTGAATAGTTCTGATCAGGATGTGTGAAGCAGAAGTTAGCAGTTCTTGAGGGACTATATCATGTGTCAGCTTTGGATAGACTATTACCTCATTGAATTGTCACAGCATCGCTGTAAAGGAGATGTTATCATCCCCGTTTTATAGCTGAGGAAAGCAAGACTCAGGGTAACTAGCCTGAAGTTACTAGTGAGTCAAGAGCAGGGCAGGAAGTCCAGCTCACCGCCTGCCCCCCCCCCCCGCCCTCTCCAAATCCCACCCAACTAGAATTTCTGCCCCCCTTCTGCCACTTCCCACTGTAGGGATTGACTAATTCAGTCCCCTTAGTGGATGGATGAGGAAACCAACCCGGGCTCATGTCTGTTCCTGCTCAGTTTGTTTTCCAGCTGCCCAAGTCCCCATGGATCAGATTCTTCCCTTTCAGAGTATTAGTGATGCCGCCTAATTCAGTGCTGCTTACAGATTTGATAAGCATATTTTACATTCCTTTGCTCAGCCCATCAGCAAAGATATTGAATGAACCCGGCCCCATGACAGATGCAAGAATGGACCACTTGATACGCCTCCTTGAGGGGCCTGGCCCCGAGCTATCTGCTCACCCTCCTCTGTGTGTTATCTCTCTAACTCTGTGTGAACTCAGGCAGGCCTGGAGCAGGAGGTCCCGCCACCCTCTCTTTGCCCTCATGACACTGCTACATGGTGAAAGAGTGTATGTTGGCCCCAAATAACATGCTTTTCACAGAGCCGTACTCTAGGGCCTGATGGAAACGGCATGGGTCAGGAGTTGCGTAGACCTAGGTTCGAGCCCCCACCCAGGCTCTTGGGGAGATTTGGTTTCTTCGGGCACAAACCAGGGGAGCCTGAGGCCTGAATGCCAGACGGGGCATATCGCACCTTGCGCTGGGCTCTGCACGGGACGGCCTGCCCTGGTGATGTCCACACTCTCAACACGTCGGGGCCTGGCTAGGTGGCATGGCATCTGGGCATTCCTTCCTCCCTGGGTATATTGCGGCTGCATTGAATACAACAGGGGAGGATGTGTCGAGCATCTCCTGCTCATCCCGCATAGCCTGTGTCACCAACGTGCAGAATCACAGAAGTCTCCAGGTAGCGCGGGAGTTGCCTGCCAGGCGCCCCTGGGCCTTTCTCCATGTACTGATGGGAGCCAGGGCTTAGGGGTCCCGAAATACCAAGTGTCTTTGTTGTTAGGTCATTGCAGTGGGGCAACTGTGGTTCCTTAGTGCTGAGCAGGGGCACAGAATGGCTTTTGCATCTCAGGTCAGTTCAGAATAAAACAAACTCAGATGAATCCCTCTGTCGGAGGGATCTTCCATGCAGTCCGTTAAAGAAATAGTTCATAGCCCAGAATTTCTGGGTGGTAGGAGTCTTCCCAGACCCTGTGGCCACCCAGACTGATCCCGATCCACATTGGTGCCCCCCTCTTGCCCATTGCCTTGTGCGTTCCAGTCCCAGGGGCCCTGCTGTGAGGAATGGTCAGCAGCTTGGCAAGGTCTGGCCTAGTGCTTTCCAGGCAAACACAGGGGCTGAGCGGGCCTCCTGCCACCCAGGGAATATGTAAGCCCCCCCACCCCCCACCCTTCCCGGGGGTGGCGGGGGGGCATGTGGAATACTCACTCACTAAGTGCATGGCCAGGTCTAGGCTCTGGAAACTCAGCAGTGCACAAAACAGACAAGGGGACAGAATATTTGTTCATTCCTCTTAAAAACTTGAGAAGCGGGCAGAATGGGCCCCTTCATGCTCCCCTTTTACGAATGAGGAGAGTGAGGCTCAGAGAAAGTGATATACTGTAACTAGCTAATGGACAAGCGGGGCCCAAACCCATGCTGGTCTGCTCTAAATCCCAGTGCCGTTGCATGACCTCACATGACCTCACATTGACTCTGTTTTATAAACGCTGAGTTACCTAGTCAGGATGATCAAGACAGTGCCCATTTAGCCACGGTAGAGTCAGACCCAAAGCACCGTCTTGCCCTAAAATTCACCGCCTTTGCGTAGATGCAGCTGAAACCATCACCAGGATTAGGGTGCCTTGGTAATACTTCCTCTCTCTGTGATCCAAGTGATCATTTCTTCTACAGGGCTATCTGCAGGGATCTCAAGGACAGCCCAGCACCAGAGGCCTGGCCTACCGTGGGGTATGTGCCCCGGCCCCTCCACCGTCTGGCTGTCCCCCCTGTGGCCATCCTGCCCTCACAGCTTCTCTGCCGTGTTTTCCTGAAAAGAGCCTGTCAGGGGTCTCTGGTCCTGGTGCACACTCTCTCTCCACCCTGGACCCTCCCCTCCCACCCACAGACGGGCAAACCACAAGCTATTTTGAAATCACAGAAAATGAAAGTTGAGTGGGATGTTGAGGGACATCTTGATTAAATCCACTGGGAACCTGGGCACCCTCCCTTTCTCTCCTGGGGCACCGGGGCTGCTCTGGGGTGGCACCCTCCCCAGGGAGGACCATGAAGCCATCATTGGCTCCTGACGTCCTGCAGGGGCTTGGAGAGCTGCCCATGGTCCCTCCGCTGGGTCAGGGTCCTTCCCCAGCGTTGTTTCTGTTTGTGATTAGTCATGCTGGAGCCGGCTGAGTCAGAAGCGACCTGTGGGTGGTTTGTGGCCGGGCTGCTGGAGCAGTGAGGCAGGAGGGCTTTCTAGGTTTCTTACTCCATGCTCCATGAGACAACGTAGCAGGGCCTGGCCCTGGCAGGTGTCGGGTGAGGTGGGTCCGCAAACCAGACTTTGGGTCCAGAACTCCGTGAGTGCAGGGAGGGCATCCAGATGAACCAAGACACTGTCCCTGAGATGCTCCTGGGGGGTGACAGGCATACGGGGCAAGCGCTCCCCAGCAGGTGTATTCACAGGGGCCGTGAAAGTTCTCCATCGTTGGCCACGGTCCTCATTCCAAGTGTTGCTCCTGTTTCCAATTGCTCAATTTAATATTTCTTTTCAGGGGATCTTATTTTCAAGAAAGGTGATCCATTAAATATGAGACTCATTTAATTTTTGTATCCGTGTAAGATGTGTTTCACAGAAACAAACTCCTTTCCAGAAACACACTTTTTGTCAGAGCACGCATTGTGATTCTGGGGTTAAGAGAACGTGTCCACCAGGAGGGAGGGCAACATAGCGTCAGGCCAGCAACGCCTACCCTGAAGTCCCCCGAGGTTCTGTTTACATGGGGCCCGAAGGGTGGGTTCTGGCTTTGCCAGGCCAGAGACGGGCGAAGGCCGCCCCTGCCAGGGGGAACAGCCTGGCGTGGCCCTGGAAGTGTGGCCGTCGTGGGGGTCGGGGGACAGGGGAGGGGCCTCTTGGATCCAGCCCCGGCTTCACAGGCTGTCTGTACCCACAGGAGGGAGAGGAGCAGGACGGAGCTCGTGGCAAGGAGGAGCGGCAGGAACCTGGCACCACCGCTCGGAAGGTGGGGCGGCCTGGGCGGAAGCGCAAGCACCCCCCGGTGAGTGTCACGGCACCCCCCCCAGCACGCACGCACGCACGTGAGCACGCACACATGCTCTAAACAGCAGTCAGTCATGTGTGTCCTGCAGGCACCTGAGGTCATTAGGGCCGGGCCATGGGGTGCAGCCCTCCAGCTGCAGAGCTCCCTGACCTTCCCCGTGCTTGGAACCCTACCATCATCCTCACAACTTTCCTGCTCTCTGCCTTGAACCGGAAGCCCCTAGGGACCAGAGGACTTGCACTGTGAGTTGGAGCAGAGCTGGGACTTCCTTCTGGAAGGGGCAGTAAGAGAGCCTGACGGTGACCCCAGGCCAGCCTGCCCAGGCCCCTTCCTCCCCGTCCACACACCCACCCTCGGCCTCAGCCCCACCTGAGAACCTGGAGGAAGGGAGCCCAGGCCTGGGAGTCTGATCAAAGTGAGGGGAGATGCAGGCCGATGGGTCCCTTCAGAATAAAGGAGAAGCGGACGCTGTTTAAGTGTGGGCTTCAGGGCTGGCCCCAAGCCCAGGTTCTGGGGGCCAGAACCTCTCTGAGTCTGGGGGGGAGCCCCGGGGTTGCCCAAGATGAACAGTGCTCTGGGGGGCACGACCCATGGGCTCTAGGAGCCTGCGTGCCTATGCGCTCGACTCAGAGGCAGAAGTTACTTGCAAGCGCCGAAGACAGCTGGTTCCTTTCCTTCAGCCCCTTCCAGCTGAGAATGAGAGCTCAGACTTGTAACTCAGCCCATCAAGGAAATGTTCTCAGCAGGGCAGGATTTTCTCCCGTGGGGTGGAGAGTCAGGGTGCATGGTGGCCTTAGCGAAAGGGACAGTGGAGGGTGGGAGGGCTGCAGCGGCGGGAGGTGAGGGGGCCCAGAGCCAGAGGCCGGGCACCTGCGCGAACCAAAGTGCACCACTGCTAAATCTGCTTAAAGACTGGGAGGGGCGGGGGGGAGAAGTTAAGTCGTTTAATTGGTAAGTAATTTTAAGCATTTTAATATTAAAGCAAACATGGATATTTTATGGCCTATAATGAAAAATTCACGTGAAGTTGAAAGATAAAATGGGACTTCAAAGGAATAGACTCCAGGCTGTACTCCCAGATTCCCAGGGTGCCCCTCTCCTCTCCTCCTTGTGGGAGAAGGTGGAGGGCCCCAGTGCAGGCTGAAGGGGGAGCCAGGCTGAGTCAGAGCCCACTGGTAATTCCCCATCTGCCCTTGTGACTACGATCTGTGGGCGAGAACTCCACCCCCCACCTCCCATCCAGGTGCACTGGGGACAAGAGTCACCACCTATAGCAAATAAAGACCTGGCAACCCTTTGGCTCATCCTTGTGAGTCTCCAGGACCAGAGGGAGGGCACATCAGCGGGAGGTGGAGTGAGGCCCTGGGGACAGAAAGTGCAAGGAAGTCAGGGGCAGGTGTGTGGAAATGTGTCCAGAGAGGGACCAGTGAGAGGGAGGAGGGGCAGGGCCGAGTCGGGGAAGGGTCAGTGGGTCCTCCAGCCTTCCCACCCCTGGCCCCAGGACAGGGACTTAGTGTAGAGGGAAAAGCACCATCTTCAGGATACAACAGACCTATGTTTAAGTCCTAGCTCCACCACTCACCATCCATGTGATCTTGAAGAAGTCACTGTCTGAACCTTGGCTTCCCCCGCCTGAAAAACAGAGATGATAAGGATGCATTCCTCTTAGACGCCTGGGGGAATTAAATGTGTGCAAGCACCAGAGAGAGCCAGTGCTTAGCAGAGGCCGTCATGCCCTTGCCCCGACAAACCTTTCCTCTTTAGGAGGCCACAGCAACCTCAGTTTGATAGAAGAAACCACACTGGAGTTACTGCTTCTCAGCTGTGTGACCTTGAGCAAGTTACTGAGCTTCTCGGAACTTCTTCTTCATTGGGAAAATATGGCTACCAGTAATACCTGTCCTGTCCACCCCCGGGGGTGCTTTGCAAATTGCAAAGTGGATCCAAATGTGCAGGGCGGATCCCCTGAGCCAGTGGGGCCAGCGTCTATCAGACCTTTCAGTTGGGAGCCCAGCCTTGGCCTCGCAGCAGCCCTGGTGGGAGGTGCTGTACATCCTATGTGGGTCATAGTCTGCGTGTGGTCTGCAGGATTTTCTCTTGAACAGAAATGTACCGTGGACAGTATTTAGTGTAACTGAATGTGGCCCTCCTCTCTAGCACATCAAGGTGAAAGGTAAGTCTTATTTATCAGTGTGGCCTCCTCAGCCTGGCTGACACCTGCAGCCTCCTGGACTCTCAACAGAGGCCCCAAGGTGGGAGAGAGAGCATGGGGAAGGCAACGCTGATGGGGGAGGCAGCTCTTGTGAAAGGGAACCCTTGCACCCTAGGGGAGCAGGGAAAGACGGACCCCAGAGAAAAGAGCGCGCAGGCCTTCCCGGACAGCAGGCCCCCGGGCCCCCAAGGGAGCCCACGTGGGGGACGTTGGCACTGCTGCTAGAGGTTGGCTCCTGGTCCCCTGGCTCCCAGGCCGTCTGGCTTGCTGTGGAGCAGGTGCTTGCCCTGGCCTCCCCTCCCCCCAGCAGAGAAGTGTAGCCGGAGGGCTTCTTGGGGACCTGGTGCAGCTGTGGCCCTGGGAATAGATTGACCAGGGAGCTTTAAAGCAGCTGAGTGTGTGTCATCCAGCTAAGCCTGGAAAGAGGAGGGAGCTTGGTTCACATCCCGGCAGGTGGCACGGAGTGGGGAGTGCTGGGAAGCGAGAGTAAGAGAGGGCTGTGGGCTGGGGTCTTTATTTGTGCATATCCCGTGCTGGACGGGGGGGAATGAGGCACACCACCACCGTCCTCACCATCCCCTGGCCTCCGAGGCTAAGGAATCATCGTCTCTCTCCTTGTTTTGTCCCCAAGGCCCGTCTGTTCCTGGGTATCTCCCACTCATTCCTGCTCCGGTCTTAGCCTCCTGGCTGCCCCCCAGTATACTTTATAACCCCTCAGCGACGGACACTTGACACCCGCTGAGCACGTACCAGGCTGAGGAGGCCACACTGATAAATAAGACTTACCTTTCACCTTGATGTGCTAGAGAGGAGGGCCACATTCAGTTACACTAAATACTGTCCACGGTACGTTTCTGTTCAAGACTCTCCAGGGAGCCCCCCCCCTTTTTTTTTAAGGTTTTACTTGTTTATTTGAAAGAGCATGAGCAGGGGAGAGGGAGGGGCAGAGGGAGAAGGAGAAGCAGACTCCCCACTGAGCAGGGAGCCCAACATGGGAGCTCCCAGGACCCCGAGATCATGACCTGAGCTGAAGGCAGGTGCCCGACTGAGCCACCCAGGTGCCCCCAGGGACCCCATTTCTTATGGGTTAAGGTCTGGAATACTCCAGATGGCTCCTCACCACATGATCTCTCCTGCCCCTGCTCTGGGACTCAGTATCCATGGCTTTTATCATAGAAACCCCGACTTCTCGCTGCCCCTGGAACACACCAGGCATGTTTCTCCTGCTGCCTTGTGTGCTGGTCCACGGTCTGCTCTTCTCTCTCCCTGCCCCACCGTCCAGACCATCCAAGCCCATCCTGCAAGTGAAGCCCACTTCAGCCACTGTGACCTTCTCTCCTGAGCTGTTTGTACAATTAATCAAAATGAACACTAAGGAATGAAAGAGGAGATACAAAGCCCACTGATCGTGTGCTTGGACGGCGCTGGTCTTTGACCTGCCACAGGTCTTTCTAGGACGGGAGAATAAGTAATTTGAAACTTTTACGTCCATTTGGTACTGTCCCCACATTTTGTATTTTACCAAAGTATCATTTCTTGATGGATTGAGAACGACGAAAACTACAGCAAAAACCTGGCCTTTCAGCTCAGATAGTTGGAAAAGCACACAGAGAGAGCTTGTCCCTTCCACTAGACTTGACGCTTACCACCACCCGACCTTGCACTGTCTACCCACCTCCCTGAGGCCAGAGGCCACGAATAAAGGCTCAGAGTCATGTAGCACTTTATGGCCTACAGAGGCTTCCGGCAAGGATGACCTCTCTGTGTGGGAAGTAGGTGGGGCCCCTGTCATTACCACGCCCACATTCAGATGAAGAGACTGAGGTTCAGAGAGGCTGACTGGGCCTGGGACTCCATGCGTCCCGCCCTGCAGAGGCCACAGTGCTCGTTCCTCCTCACCACTGCAGTCACGTGCTCTGGAAGCCTGGGTGTCCAAAATCCCCCTTAAGTTAACATGTGAATGCAGGGCTGTTAGAAGTGTAGACTCCAAGGAGCATACAGAGAAACAGAACTCATATATATAATGGGAGGAGGGTGATTGACCCAAGTACCAGGGAACCTGTGGGTAAGCGGGGAAGGCTGCGGCGGTCTGAGGAACGAGAGCTGGCCCGTCCAAACCAGGCAGTGCGGTGCCCTGCGGTGCTGGCCTCAGAGCCGGGATGCTTGAGCGGAGCCGGTAACAGGAAACCGGAAGCCAGCGCAGGGCTGGGCGGGGCTTAGGAAGGGAGCTGGCACCTGGGCTCAGGGCCTGTGGGCTGGCCGGTGCCCACGATGGGGAGGAGGGACAACAGTGTGCAGGGCTGATTTCTGCTGGCCGGAGAGTGTGAGCCTGTGTGTGGGTGTGAGCGTCAGGGTGAGAGGAAGAGGCATCTTCCTGTGCACCAACTCCTGAGGACGTCACAAGTGAGGGCGTCCGAAGCTGGGTCCTGACTGGTCACAAGCCCAGGCAGCCCCGCCACCACTTTGTCTTTCATGCTGGTTGCAACTGGGGCATCAGGAGGGACAGTTTCTGCCTTGCCCACCAGACCCTGGGTGACCAGCCCTTTGGGGTTCCATACCCTATTTACTAGCTATCTGTATTTATTCATTGAAGATTTATACCCACCAACTTCCTCCAGGGTTATTTTTGCTCAGTGGGAGCATTCTGAGGTCACCTCTTGCTAAGAATAACCCAGAAAGGGAGGGGTAGGGGGAAGGGGCTGGGGCTGGGAGCAGGGGCTGAGCTCAGCCAGGCCAGCCCAAAGCCAGCATTACTCACTCCACATTGGAGGCTAAGCCTCTGTCACAATGCCCAAATGAGTTCAAGAGGGCAAAGCTGCCCCTCTTCAGGAGCAGAAGACTTGGGGTATAAACTGGGAAGTTAGGGAGCCATTCAGCTACAGCTTAAGCCAGCTGCGGACAGTTTAACTCAGCTGTTGGGGAGTTTGCAGTGTGGGCTCATTTGCCAGTCTAATAGGAACTTTTGATTTGCTCCAAGTTAACACGGAGCTCAAATCCCCTCTTTGTGTCCAGGTCAGAATTGTTCCTTCACCAATCCCTGGAACCTTGATTCAGTGACTTGGTACCCCCCTTGTTTTTATGCACAAAACTTCCAGAAAGAGTATCTCCCCATCCTAGCCGCCAGCCCCTCTGAGGTCTCCCCTACCCGTGAGCCTGCATGGACACTGCTGGCCCCCCTCTGCTCACGTGTTTGAAGGTGTGAGGAAAAGAGGTCTGTCACATGTCTTATGAAGTTAGAGACCTCTCTTGTAACTGTGCCCTGCAGATTCATCTGCCCATTCCTGCACCTGACTGGTCAGCAGCACTCACCAATGGCATCCAGTACCAAGAGGCCGGCTGCTGGGCTGGTCTTCAAGTGCCAAAGACATGTTGTGTGTGTGTGTGTGTGTTGGGGGGAGGGGGGCGGGAGGTCATGTTTCGAAGTCCAGGGCAAAGTGGGAGACTTTCCTACCTGGGACCTTCCTGAACGAAGGTGTGGAGGGGGGAATGTGCACTGGGGGAGGGACACATTAGTCCTGGGTTGGAGAGGTCGTTTGCAGGCGGCCTGAGGGGTTTATGCTTTATCATCTCAGAAATGTGTTTATCTGGAAGGTTTCTGAGGGGATGGGGGGCGTGAAGTGATGGGAGTCCTGTTTTGGGAAGCTGGGCCTGGCATCCGTGAGCGTGGTGGGTCGAGCACGAGAGGATGCAGGGAGGTAGGGCAGGGTGGGGTGGGGTGGTGCCAGAAAACACCCCCAGAGCCTGCTGGGGGGAGGCAGCGGGGGACAGAATCGGCAGGGCCCCCGCCGCTGGCTGCCACGGACCGGGGAGAGCAAGGGGAGGAAGGAGATGTTTCAGGCCCCAGGGATGGCATCAGTGTTACTGTCAGAGACGGAGGGAGACTTCTGGAAGAGAGCAGATTTGGCAACAGCCCTTGCAGAGGCCACTCTAGATAGCTGGTCTTACTTAGTAGGGGAGCATCTCAGTGAAATCCCAGCATCTCCATTTTGTTTTTCCAAAGACTCCCCTTGCTTTTCATCCCTCCCTGTTCCCTTCCTTGGGGTCACACATTCCAGGGCCACCTCCAGGGAAGTCACTCACTCCCCCGGGTCTGGCCTCCCTGGGCTTCCTGGGAGCCTGCAGCCTTCTATAGAGCCCAAGCTGCGCCGGCGCCACTCCTGTGCCGAGGGACTCGCTGGCAGGTGCATCTGGACAGAGCTGGTGTCGCTGCTTTCCTTTCATCATCCTCGCCTAGAGAATTGGGTGCCTTTTGGTCCTGCCACCTCGAGAAAGATAGAACTGTATTGGAAAAGCTCCAGAGCCGGGCAGCTAGTTTGATCAAGGGGAAGGCAGTGCTGCCAAGTGAGGACAGACGAAAGAGATTATGGCTCTCCAGTCTGGAGAGACAGAAGCTAGAGGGGATATGATTAAAGCTATGAAATCACGTTGTGGGGTGGGGCAGGGGAGTGCACCCCAGTGGGGGCGCGGCGGGGTGGGGAGATACCCATTTGAAGCTTTAGAAAGGTACGTGAAGCATAGAAAAGAAAGCCCCATTTCCCATGGTGGGTTTCCTTCTTACCACACCCCAGGCATGGATGGTAGAGGTTGAAAATAGAAATCACTTCAAAAGAGATTTACTTAAATGTATGGATCTCCTGTACATAATGGCTTTTTAGAGGGAGCCTTCAGCTCATCCTGAAATCCTTTGAGGTTGACTTCAAAGAGCACAGCCAGGCCCTCTTCCAGGTGGACAGGTGTCCCAGCTGGAAGCGGAACCCCGAGCGGCTTGGCCACCACCAGGCATGCTCGTTCTTGCGTCCCTGCCATGGCCAGCAGCGGCACGGACTGCGTGACCTCTGAGGCTCTGCCGGGCCCCAAAGTTCTCTCCTAGAACCAGTGTCTGTCTGTCTGTCTGTCTCTGGCACACACACACGGGGTAGACAGATCTCTGGGAGGAGGGAGGGAAGGCAGCTCCCCGCCCAAGTGGCGAGGGAAATGGTGAGACCCAGAGAGCATGCCCAGGCTTTCCAAAGTTGGCCCTCTTTGGCTTCTGGTCCTACTGTCCCTTCATGCCCCTGGTGGCCCTTTTAGCTGCTCCACCAGGGAAAAGGAAATCAGAGGTCCTAGTTCCAAAGTCTTGGAGCCTGACTCCATTCACCCCAGGAAGGCTGAGCAGGGAGGCTTTGAGGACCTCTCTTGGGAGCTGGCACAGGGTGGACCTCTCCTGCTCTCCCTGCCTCAAGGCCACTTCGGGCCAGTCGGATGCCGGGCTGCCAGCAGAAGGGGCTGCAGGAAGGCCTGGAGCAGAGGGGAGGGGGGAGGCGTGGGCCCAGCGCCAGTGTTTGTGGGACAGGCTGTTTCCTGAAGCTGGAGTCAACCTGGGAAAATCCAGGCCTTGGTTGGGGGCTGATGGGCCTGCAGTTGCAAGGAGAGGGGGACTGTTGACATGGCTCCGCCGCATCCCTGCCCATCTCCCGGACTGTGTCTCCAGGAGGTGGCGCACCCCTGTATGTCTGTGCGTGCGACTGGGTGTCTTTAATCAAGAGGCCAAGGCTGGCCGGATGCCAGGGTTCCCGGCTGGCACGGAGCTGAGTGCCGCCACGGGCCTTAAAGGCACAATGGTGGTACCGTGGGGGGGGGCGCCCCACATCTGCCGGCCTCTGGGCCTCCCTCCCCAGCGCTGCGCTGGGGTGCAGTGGAGAAGGCCGCTTCCAGCCGCAGCCCCTGGCCTCCAGCACCTCAGGGGAGAGTGAGGCAGGTGCCCAGAGCCAGCCTGGGACCCTGGCTCTGACCTCCAGGGGCTGCCAGTGAGCGAGGCCGGGCCCTGGGCCTGTCCCCTCCACACCTGGGCCCAGGGGAGCCTGCACGCAGCTGGTCCTGGACAGCTGGTCCCTGTGCCCTGGCCGCCCCCAGCCGATGGACTCCTCTGACCACGCATGGCTGGGCCTCGTCTCCTTTGTATCGTTTCCCTCATCTCTTATTTGCCAGGTTTTAATTTTTTATGTGTAAATATTATTATTATTATTATAATAAAGGGCCACTCAAAAATCACTTCCTTATTTGGAGTTCAGCACTCTGCCCCACTTTGGGAGACCAGGCCTCACCTGGAGAGGGAGGGGTGGGAGTTCTGGGGTCTGGTCCAGACTTCCAGCAAAGTGGGAGGAGGACAGGGGCTGGGGCCTGGACAGGTTCACTGCCGAGGGTTGCTCCTCGCTTTGCCTCCGGCTTGTCCCTGCAGTGGCTGCTGCCAGGGAAACAGCCTGGCCCTGCTTAGGCACATCAAAGCCTCCTTTTCCTCCTTGGAACCCTTGGGAGTTGAGGTTGGGTTTTTCCAGAGACTCAACCCAAAGAGGGAGCCAGCTTTCAAATGACTCTTTTGTACCTGGGTCATTCTGGAAGCTTTACCACTTAGAAGGTGTGTACCTTGAGGCAAGCCTTGGAGCCTTTTCCCTCAGAAAAGTGAGGGTAGCACTACACATCAGGACAAACGTGATAAGTACATTTATTAATTGTATACGCATATTTATGCTGGGCGCTGTGCTTTGAGCTGTAGGTGGAGTGGTTGGAAGGGAGATAAATAAAAAAAAAAAATAAGTAAGGCAAAGCTCACAAGTCTAGGAGGGAGACACGCAGTGAGTAGGTGCAGCCTAAGAGCAGGAGTGCTGTAATGAGATAGGGTGTGAAAAGCTCTGTGAACAAGCCATGCCTGCAGTGGGCTGGGGGTTCGGTGACCACTGGAGCGGACTTTACCCCCACTCCTTCGCTGGGGGGCTGGGGGGCGGGGCCTAGCACAAATGCCTCCCTCCCAGGGGTGCGTGTGTGTGTAAGAGACAGGCAGACTTTCAGACGTTCCCGAGGAGACAGAAAGCAGAGTAGTGGTGACCAGGGACCGGGGGCCGGGGGGAATGGGGAGTTACTATTTAGTGGGGACAGAGTTTCAGTCTGAGGTGACAAAAAAGTTCTGAAGATGGATGGTGGTGACATGTACAATATGGATATACTTAATGCCACTCAATTGTACACTTGGAAATGGTTAAAATGGTAAATATTACGTTATGTATATTTTACCACAATATATTTTTTTAAGTTTTTAAAAAATTTTTTTTAAAAAAGGTTCTTAGAGAAAGGCAGTCTCTGGTCAGTGCGCCGACCTTCAGCCCGGAGTTTTTCAACAGCAGCGCTATTGACATCTTGGGCCGAATAATTCGTCGTTGTGGTCACCGCCCTGTTCTAGTGCGGGGTTCAGCAGCATCCCCAACCCCTACCCACTGGAAGCCAGCAGTCTCCCCACCCCAGCGTGACCACCAGAAGTGTCTCAGACACACAGTCAAAGCAAAACTGCCTCCAGGGGAGAAGCACTGCCTTCACCAGCTTGGAAGAAGCCGCTCCCGGGGGCGGGGGGGGGGGGGGGGAGCCCGAGGTAGGGGTGGCTGGCAACAGAGAAGCAGGAAGCAGCTGTCCTGGGATGGAGGGCCTTTCCTGGACAGAAGGCAAAGGGCAACGAATTCTGAGGGACCCCAGGAGGTGGTGGGCAGGGTCTGAAGATCCAGAATGGGGCAAATCAGACATGGGTAGGCGCACAGAGGGCAATAGGATCAGACTTTACCCAAATCTGTTGCCCCCCCAGCCCCCCACTTCCAGGGGAGACCTCTGCTGCCCGCCCCCTCCGCCAGCCTCACAGGTGAGAAGCAGAGGAAGTTGGAATTGTCAACTTCAGCTGCTGGTGGTGCTTCTAGAAGGACTAGGGGCTTCTGCTGCTCCCCCTCCCCCCACAGGGAGAAATGAGTATCTCAGGGTATATTGTCTCTCCTTTGAAGGCAACTGTAAAATACAAGCAAACAAAAACAGAATTTTAAACAGTTACTTCTGATGTGCAACTAAGTTGAAACTCCCTCTACTCACACGAGCGGGATGTTCTGAGTCTTAAGCGAGGCTTGGCATTCAGGAATCAGTTATGGATACTGAGCGCCCTGAGTCTAGCCTGAGAAAGCAAAGTCCCTGACTCCAGGAGTGGACAAGCCAAGGGTGATGGGGGACAGGAGGTGGCTGAGAGGTGGGGGCAGAAGGGTGCAGGCCTGGCTCTCCTAGTGGCTTCCAGGTGTGGATTAGGCTGTTCATCTCATCAAAGATGCCCCTTTCAGGGTGCACCCAGCCCCTCTAAGAGATTTGGACAGTTGCTTCAGTCCGTTTGCCTGTGGACCTCCTTCTTCCCTCTCAGTGGTTTCTTATACGTGGATTCAACCTGCTCAGTTGCCTGGGCCCCAGAGAGGGAGCCAGTGAAGGTCCACTCCTGGCTGGGTGGGGTGGAGGGGGTGTGTGGGTCTTTTCTTTCTTTCTTTCTTCTTTTTTTTTTTTTTTTAAAGATTTTTTATTTATTTATTGGACAGAGCGAGAGAGGGAACACAAGCAGGGGGAGTGGGAGAGGGAGAAGCAGGCTTCCCGCCGAGCAGGGAGCCCGATGCAGGGCTCGATCCCAGGACCCTGGGATCACGACCTGAGCTGAAGGCAGATGCTTAATGACTGAGCCACCCAGGCGCCCCTTAAGATTTCATTTTTAAGTTATCTCTATACCCAATGTGGGGCTCAAACTTACAAGCTGGAGATCATGGTCACATGCTCCACCGACTGAGCCAGCCAGTCACCCCAGGGTGGGGGGGTTCTTGAGGGGTAAGTTGGATCAAGGGCTGGCCTGGGCAGGAGTCAGCAGCTTCCCCGATCCCAGAACTTTGGTTAACACAGGGTCATCTAGAACCAGAGAGGGTGGCTCAGTTGGGAGGAGAGGAGGTGAGGCCTGGGGGGATCAGGGGGGATTTCGGCATGCTGAGCTAACCCTGGCGGGGGCTGTGCAGACCACTTCCCTTCCCCTCATTCGCCCACCTCTGGAAGGGGTGTGGGCCTCACGCTGCTGCAGCCTGGGGTCCTCCAGGGCCGGCCTGGGAGGGATGCTTGATGAGAGCACGTGGGGGGTCAGAGCAGATACTCCTGGCTCTCTCTGCTATGGAGCTGGCAATCAACAGGAAGTGAGTCCCAGGGTGAGAGGAGGCCATGTGGTCCCCAGGCAGGAAGTTAGTGACAGCAGAGTTGTCTCAAGCAGCTTTGTGGGCTGGGAGCCTGCTCTAACTTGAGGTGTCTTTGGGGCAGCAAGTGGCCAGAAGGTAAAAGGACACGGCCGTGGTAAGAGCTTGACTCTGACCTGAATTCCCCAGCCCACCTCCCTGGCAGAGGCACGATCAGAGCTCTGTGATGCCCAGCACAGCTGGACATCGGGGTGGCTGTGGGGGCCTGGGCATGCCCCACTCTGTTTGGGCTGTCTAGAGGTGAGAGGATTTCTACCAGGGAGGGGCGTTCTAGGCCAGGGAACCCTGTCGGCTTGACCTGGGAGGTGGGAAAGGCCATCTCAGTCCTGGACAGAGTATGTCCCAACACTCAGGGATGGAAGCTAAGGAGAAAGACAGGGCCTACTTGCTCACTCGCATTCCTGTGTCTGACCTCCTGGCCCTGCTGCCTTCAGCCCTCTGTGCCCAAGGCTAGGCCAACAGAGGACTTCTTGCCTCCTTCTCTTGCTCCAGCCCCCACCCCCACCCGCCGAGGACTGCACACCTTTGCAGCTTTCCCTGGGAGCTTCCCTTCCTGGAAGCAGGCCTGCCCCAGGCTGCCCCACTCAGCCAGGAAAACAGCTTGGCAAGTCCCTCTGCTCGCCCTTAGGCTGCTCTGTGTGCCTGGAACCTTGTCCAGGGAAGACTCTGGTTTTTATTTTGTTTTTATTTCTTTATTTTTGTCCCCAAGGCCCTTGTCCCTATTTGCCACCCTGGGGGTTCCTCAGCAGACAGCAGTGGGCTCAGAGTTGAGGATATAGACCTTAGAGCAGAAGCAGCCTTGGAGATGGCCGGGCTGTGTGGGAGGGAGCCCAGCGCGCTCTGAGGCTGTCAGGGTGTGCCCGAGGGGTACACCTCTTTGGAGGGAATTTGGCCTGTCTACTCACACCTAGGCAGGCCCTCCACCAGCCAGCCCACCTCTGGGACCGCGATCTATAGACATATGCAGGCGCACGGAACTGTAAGTGCACGGGGTTCATTGCACAAAAAGCAAATCGGCCCAAAGGCCCACTATTAGGGAACTGTTTGAATAAATTATGGAGCATCCATTCAATAGAATGTTGAGCAGCTGTGAAATAGGAGACAGATCCATATGCACGGGTATGGAGTGATGCCCACTATGCTTGTTAAGTGAAAAAGCAAGTTATAGAACACTGAGTAGCAAGACACCCTATTAGAAGAAAAAATTCTGGATCTGGCTGTGCGTGTGAATCCATGTGTGTAAACATGTAACTAACAGATGATTGTAGACACAGAAACAAAGTCTAGAAAGGATCCTCACCAAACTGTTAATAAGGGTTTACCTATGATTTCAGAGGTGGGGGATTGAAAAAGGAGCTTTAACTTTTCACCACGACTCATTTTTGGTCACCACGACCAAAATAGGTGGAGCAGCCGAGGTACCCTCCTGAGCAGCGCCTTGCTGGGGTGGCAGGCTAGCCACGTGTCTGCCCTTCCCAGAGGCATTCCACGGATGGAGCCGGTTGGGATTGCTGAGGGCAGCCCTGTGCCCATGGGCGTGAGCACAGGGGACGCTTGCCTCTTCCTCCGCAAGAGAGCACCTCCATTCCTCTGAGATGCTCTAGCCTACTTGCCCCCCGCAGGGCCGAGGACAGAGTGTTCCCCAGGCTCTCATGCCCTCACTCTGTCCTTACAGAGTGTGTGACCTTGAGCAATTCTCTGTAGCCTCCTCAGGGAGGTTGAGCGGCTCTAAAGGATGGTCGTGGTGAGAAGGAGCCTTGCCCACCAGGCAGTGGCATTTACAAAGGACAGTTAGAGGATTACCCTTGATGTGATTCTTATTACCTGGAACTGTAGCAAGTTCTGTTCTTAGACTCTTGGGGATGAAGGGATACATTTCCTTCTGGAAGGGGAACGTGAGACCACATGCCAGGGGGCGCTTACTGTGGACGCTGCAAACTGCTTGTGGGGGCTATGGATCTCCAGGGTCAGGGTGCCGGAGAGACGGGGGGTCCAGAGCTGAAGGAAATAACTGTGCTGGGCTTTGGGACTCAACAGAATGCTTATTTGGGAGGCCTCCTTTGACCCTTTTGCTCCAATGCGCAGCTAGTCCCTGTTTGGGTCTGGGCCTTGAGAGGCCAAAAGGAAAGCCGGAGGGATCTGGCAAAAGTCAGATCAGCCCAAAGTTACCAGAATTGATTGGTGGCACTAGAGTCTTCGGAGGAGGGGTCCTGATTTGAAGTAGGGATAGTGTGAAGAATGTTTGTTTTGAAAAAAAAAAAAAAATCTTTTTTTTTTTTAAGTAAGCCCAGTGTGAGGCTTGAACTCGTAACCCTGAGATCAAGAGTTGCATGCTCTACCGACTGAGCCAGGCAGGCACCCCAGAATGTTTGTTTTCACTTACATATATATGTATTTCTTTCCCCACTTATGTATAGAGGAACGTTTGTTTTTAATAGGGGCTTCAGAATAGGCTCGGAGGCCCTATGTCACCTCAGGGAGTGGGGGTGCTAGCTGCTGTGGGTCACAGCTTGGGCAT
This sequence comes from Mirounga angustirostris, assembly GCF_029215605.1. NCBI lineage: Eukaryota > Metazoa > Chordata > Mammalia > Carnivora > Phocidae > Mirounga > Mirounga angustirostris. Next base: position 19,828,873 of record NW_026991718.1, on the reverse strand, counting down.
TGAAACCAGGCTGGCAGACCTGCCTGCATTCTTCTGCTTCTTATGCTCGAGTCCACAAACCTGTTGACTTCAGGGAGTCAGGCCCAGAGATCCCTTAAAACTGAGAGCAGAATTGTGTGTATTTGCTTGTGCGGACACTTATGCGAACAAGGTTTTCTGGACAACGGGTGCATAACTTTCACCGGAACTTCAGAGGGGTTAGTGATCCAAAAGAGGCAAGGCCACTGATCTAATTGTCCCCTCCTGTTTCTTCATCTTTCCAGGTGGAAAGCAGTGACACGCCAAAGGACTCTGCAGTGACCTCCAAGTCCCCGTCCATGGCCCAGGACTCAGGCCCCTCAGAGCTGTTACCCAACGGGGACTTGGAGAAGCGGAGTGAGCCCCAGCCAGAGGAGGGGAGCCCCGCTGGAGGGCAGAAGGGCGGGGCCCCAGCAGAGGGAGAGGGTGCGGCTGAGACCCCGCTCGAAGCCTCCAGAGCCCTGGAGAATGGCTGCTGCACCCCCAAGGATGGCCGAGGAGCCCCTGCAGAAGAGAGTGAGTCCTGGGCGCAAGGGGCAGCCTCTTCTGGGATCCCCAGGATTCTCCCAAGGGTTAGAGACTGGGGGCCAGTAGGCCCCAGGAGGCACGGGAGCTGGAGGTCTACTTGCCAAGGCTGTACCCCGGAGTCTGCTGGCTGGCTGCAGCCTGCACACATGTTTTATTTGGCCCATGTAGTGTTTTAAACATTTTCAAAAATTAGTTGCCAGTATTTAAAAATCAAGAAATTTCACATAAAAATCTGGAGTTTTGGCTTCTCGTGGAAAAAAAAAAAAAAGCTAGATCTGGCAACAGTGGATTTATAGGACGCCAACAGTTGCAGGACTGGGGTGATGGCTGTCCCCCTGCCCGACCCCCCCCACCCCTTCATAGGCTGGTTGTGAGCCTCAGTTTCCTTCAGCCCTCACGTGGCCTGCTTCCTCTTCTACAAGCCCTGCAGCTCCCGGGGACTGCGTGTGTAGCCCCTGGCCTGGGTGCTCCAGGCAGTGGATGCCCTCGGAGCCCTGAAACCCCAGTTAGCCTGCCCCAGCACAGATGTCTCGAACCCACCACAGTTCAGCTGACTCAATTCAAGTGTGGTTGTGACTGAGCAGGGTGGGGGTGGGGCGGAGGGGGGTGGCCAGTTCGCCGCCCCGGCCCAGACCCCTTCCTCCCCAGACTTTCTGGTCTTGCCCTGGAGTCCTGGAAAATTGCCTACTTTTCTCTTTCAGGTTAAGCCAGTGATTTCAGGGCCAACCGAGCTGTAAACATGTTAGTAATGAGGACAACTAGCATTTGTATGGGGCTTCACAGTTTACAGAGCGCTTCCTCATATATTATCACATTTGATCCTCCCGGGGCCCTGCCAGGTTGTTTTGCATATGTGCATTTTAATTCAAAAAGTCTTCCAAGTGCGTCTGATGGAATGAGTAAATCGATTAATTGGCATAACTTATTTTGCATGGATCTAAACCCAATATTCATGCAGGATTGAGAGCATTTCCAGAAAGGAGATTTCCAAATTAAAAAATATATATATTTCATTCATTTATTATTCAACTAATATTTATGATGTTCCCATTATGTGCAAAGCGCTTTTTAAGGTACTCCGTATTCGCTGTTTTAGTTCTCCAAACAATCTTCTTCGAGAGGTATTGTTATCCTCGTTTTAAGGCAGGAAAAACCTGCCGCTTAGCGAGATGAAGTGACTTGGTCAGGGCCTCCGAGCCTGTAAGTGGTGGATCCAGGATGCATTCCGTCTTGGCTTCAAAGTTGTTGTGCCCTTCTGCTGTCTCCTTTTATTCTGCAGTGGGGCTTGGGGCAGGCTAGCCCGGAACTGCCCAGGGCGTCTGGCCTCACCTGAGTGCCTTGTGGGTAGGTCCTGACACTGGGCGGGAGTGTTCAAGGGGCCGGAGTGGAGGGAAACTGAGGAGGAAAGGGAGAAGAGACCCCATCCCTCCCGCTAAAAAGACCAGGTATTCCAGAGCGGAAACTGGGAGCCTATACGCTCCACCCCCCGCCATGTGCTGATTCTTGGGACCCCACCACGACTGGCAGTAAGCTGCAGTCCTAAGCTGCAGTCCTTCCCGCCTGGTGGGATGGAGCCATAGTTCTAAGGCCGCTCTTAACCCTTGAGGGTTTGCTTTCACTTTGGTGTTTCCCTGTCTCCACTTCCGTTTGTTCTCCAGAGTTCCTTCTTCAGTCAGTCAGTAGGTGTATATGAAACATCCATTGTGTGTGTGTGTCAGGACCTGGGCAAACCGTCATGAACAAAATCCTGGTTCTTGCCTTCAAGGACCTCAAAGTCCGCTGGAAAGACAGACGTTAATGAGAAATTCACACTGAAAGGCGTGTGATTATACAGGGAGATAGGTTCTCTAAGAGAAAATAAACACGGTTCTCTGAGGAACTGTGACCAGGGAAACCCCAGGCAGCCCGGCCTGTTCCACGGAAGTGGAAGGATGACTGGGGGTTCACCAGGTGAGGGGTGGTGGGGGAGGGAGTGAAAACAGGTACAGAGGCTCCTGGGTGGGAGGGAGCAGGGCACCCAGAGACCTGACAGAAACCAGTAAGGCTGCAGTGAGAGAGCAAAGAAGGGTGTGAGAGCTGACGGGACCAGGGCAGGCCTTTGAGGACACCCTCCGGCGGGGGGGAGGGCGGGGGGCAGGTGACATGATCTGCTTTGTGTTTTGAAAAAATCACTTTGCTCTCTGGTTCCCAGAGTGGAACCGAGGGGCTGGGAAGCCGGGTTAGGGGCTGCTGCAGGCGTGGTGGAGAGGAGGGCGGCTGTAATGAGGTGGCAGCAGAGGTGGAGAAGCGGGCAAGCGCCAGGAACCCAAGGGGAAAAGGGAGAGATGGTGTCGAGGTGACTCCTGGGTTTGGGATTTTCCCACATCAGGGGACCTTCCTCAGAATCCTAGTGCTGAGTGTGGCAGGCCAAAGCTCCAAGCCTCCCTGACCCCCCAGTAGCCTCGGAGCACTCTTGTGTGCTGGCAGCCTCAGAGCTGGGGGGGACCCCTGAAGGCCACATGCATTGCCTGGATGCTGAGACCGGCGAGGTGCTGCCCGGGGGCGTAGGCAGCGGTCTGCTGGGGGCTCGGCCACCTGGCCTGCAGGCAGCCACACAGAACGCGTACGCAGCTGCTTAGTTCCAAGGTGGAAGGAGACTGAGGCCCCAGGGAGGAAATGAGTTGGCCATGGTCTCCCATCTGTTCCCCTCACTCCAGGTCTCCTCTCAGGGGGCCCCATCCGTCTCCCCTGAACCCCTCCCATTAGTTCCTATACAGGAAAAACGGAGGACTTTAAGGCAACATTCCTGTGCACACAGGCGCCCCAGATCCTGATAGTACAGCCAGGAGAAAGAAGGAGGAATGGGGGAGATGATGAGTCATCAGGCCAAGAGCCACCTGGATGGGCAGGTGGCGGCCTCGGGACTGCTTCTGCACTCCTAGCATTAATGCTGCCATGATCCTCATAGAAACGATGGTAATATGGCTTTCTTTTACTGAATATTGACTATGTGTTTACTGTCCTATATCCTCACTACTCAAAGTGGCCCATGGACCAACAGCTTTGCCTGGTATCACCTCTGAAGTTAGAAATGCCGAATCTCAGGCCCCACCCTAGACCTGTGGAGTCAAAATCTACATTTTAAAGAGATCCTGATTTCGATGCATATTGAAGTTTAAGAAGCCCGGCTCTTTAGTTACACGTTCTCTTGTTTAATCTTTGTGATCATGTGAGGAAGACTCTTATTGTCCCCATTTTTCAGATGGGGAGACTGAGGGTTCAGAAAGGTTAAGTTACTTACCCAAGATTATCCAACTAGTAAAGGACCCTTTTCTGCTCAGATGGAACACCCAGTATTGGGTTAGTGACTGCCCTCTGAGGCAAGCCTGGCCTTAGCCTTGTCATGGAGATTTGGGTTCCTTTTAAAGGAAATTTGGGGCGGGTCCCCCGGCTGAGTATAGGCTTAGACCGATGGGTAAGTGTTGGAAGCACCCTGGCCTCTCCTGCCCCCTGGACCTGAGATACTCTAGGGTCATGTCTGAGCCTGCCAGGGCCACCCTGGGAGGCATGCAGCCACCTGGCCCGCCTGTGACCCTGGGTCTGGGCCAGGAGCAGATGGACTGCAGAGGGAGTGTTGAGAGAGCAGCTGACCCTCCTTGACTCAGGACAAGTGCTGCATTCGGAGGCAGCCCAGTTTGTTGTTTTGCTGGGCCAGGCTGGAAAGTGTGTGTGTGTGTGTGTGTGTGTGTTTATGTGTGAGATATCACTCAATGGGCATGTGCAGAATCTGTCAGGGAGAAAATTCCAGAAAGAAGCCAGTTGGAAACTGGACAAGGAAAAGCAATTCTCTTTGGAGGAGCATGGGGGCCAGGGAATGGGGAAGGGGAGAACAGGAAGGTAGTGGAGGGTAACGTGAATGGGCTTGGCATTCAGGAGCCCTGAAATCTGATTTCAGCTCTGTCAGTAAGTCACTCCACCCCCACCCCCCCAGCCTCAGTTTCCCCATTGGCAAAATCTAGGGGCTGGACAGGTGCTCCATCATCTCTGTAGTTCCCTTCAACCCTGATTTTCTTTCATCCGAATGAATAGATGATTCCCCATAATGAGATGCCACGGAGGGACCCCCATAGGAAATGTTCGAGAGGTCCGAGGGACCCCTGGCCGCGGCCTGGTCCAAGGGCGGGCGCCCCCTTCTGGCAGCCCAAAGCCTCGCCGGGAGAACGTGCAGGTCTGAGAAAAGGGGTGGGGGACCCCTGGGGGCAGGAGGGGGACCCGGCTCCAGGGAGCCTGAGAAAAAGTCGGGGGAGCTGGCTGTGCTGAGCGGAAGCACGGAGGAAGAGACAGCGAGCCCGGGTGAGACATACCTTAAAAAGCCTGTCGTGTAAAGTGTTGGCGGCACCCCCGTTCCCACCGCGCGCGCGCCCACGACAGACACTGGCACGTCCGTGTCCCGTTGTCCCCCCCCCCCCCCCCCCCCCGCCCCCGTGGCACCGGCTTGGTGCCCATGCTGGCTGCCGGGGGAGGGTGGGGCCTGCAAGCGCCGGCCCTGCCTCCCCTCCCCCGGGCTCCGGGGGCGCTGTAACCCCGGGACTGCCCCTCCCCCGGGGGCACACACGGAGAGCCCCAGGGCTTCTCTAGTGAGAGAGAGGGAAAGAAACTTCCTGTCCGGGGCCTTCAATGCTGTGTCTGGTTTCCGCCTCAGAGCCGGGAGATGAAGTAGGGGCTGTTTTTTCCGTTTGGGGCTCCCCCACCCCAACTACCATGAGCCAGCCTCAGCGACCTTCCTGCTCTGGGCCCAAGCTCAGTCCTCTTGGCTTCAGAGAAAGGAGTTCAGGGGCCCAGATGAGAGGGGGGGGCTGCCCTCCCTTCCCCCCCCCGAAGTTCTGGAAGGCATAATTACGCCAGCCCCACAGCCAGGGGCAGCTGGACTGCACGGCGTGTGCTGGGCCTGGGAAGGGCATCTGGGTGAGGACCTGAGAGGCCCAGGGTAGGAGCACAAGGATATTCTGGAGGAGTGTGGCTGCCCTGTGTGGGGCCTGGACAGGGAGAGGACGAGACTGTCCTATAGACAGAACTTCTGGGGCCTCCTGCCCCCAGGGAAGCCTCTCCTTCTAGGAACTGGAATCCGGGCCCAGTTGAAGAGCTGCAGGGAAGAGGAGCAGGGAGATGCCTTAGGGAAAGGGATCCAAAGTAATATTTATTGAGCACCTACTATATGCCAAATCCTGCTCCAGGCACTCGATGTTCCCAGTAACCTAAAGATTTTAGAACAGTTGGCTCTATCTTGATTCAGTGAGAAAACAGGCTAAGAGAGATTACAGAGGTCACACGGCAACACCTGGAATCCAAGTCTTTTAGAATAAAGGTTCAGAGACCTGAGACTGGGGTGGGAAATGGCCGTACAGAGGCAGGTATCAATAACAGAACCACAGTATTGAGAACTGCAGAAGGACCCTAGAAATCATCTCCAGCATCATTATTTTCCAGATAAGGATGCTGAGCCTCAGAGACAAAGTTGCTTTATCAGAGTCTTGCTGCAGTGGCCGTGTACCCCATTGCCCCCCAGGACATCTCTGCCTCACTCCATAGCAGTATGCAGCTCCCTTCCAGGGCAGGGGGAGACTGTGCCATCTAGGCCCCTCCTCTGGGAAGGGAGCTGTTCCTAGACGACCCCATTTGTGTGCCTGAGACAGAGTCAGTGGGCCAGAAACCATGGCCCTGGCTTTCCTATCGTTCCTTTGGATTTGGGCCTCCGAACCTGCCCCAGTCTCTTCTCTGCTCTAGGCCATGCTCTGAGTCCTTGGGGCCAGCATGGTGCCTAGCACATGGTGGGCTATCAGGTTTGACACATGAACAACTGAATGGTTGGAGGACCCCTGTCCCTGTGGCAGGGACCCCAGGCACAAGGTGGGGCCTCTGAGCCACTCCCGTAACTCTGCCGACAGTCCCTTTGTTCTTCCCTCTCCACAGGCAAAGAACAGAAGGAGACCAACATCGAATCCATGAAAATGGAGGCAAGTGTTTTGCTCAACCCCCAGGGGCTCTGTGGATCCTGATTCTAGAAGAAAGCCACCTCTCTGACCAACTGTGGCGAATGTGTGTGAGGGGATTCCTGAGGTGGTCCCGTCCCCTTCTTTATATGTCCCCGTGTAAGGAGGAAAGGAGATGGGTGTGGAGGTTAGAAGCCCCCCAACAAGGCAGCCAGCTGGTCCCCGTCTGAGACCAAGCTCCTCCCCTCATGGTTCACGTCCATGTGCCCCCCTCAGCCCGTGGCTCACTTCTCCAGTCCAAACAGGGCCTTGCCCAGCACTTGCAGGGTTGACATCTCTGGCCAGGAGTCAAAGCTCCTGTGTTCTGTTCGAGGTGAGTGCCTCCTCAGTTTCCCCTCAGGAGGAGCAAACCTTGCAGTGGGACTGTCAGTGCCCATCTTAATGCCAGTCTGTCTCTCTGTCGTCTCTCTGTCCTAGGGCTCCCGGGGCCGGCTGCGGGGTGGCTTGGGCTGGGAGTCCAGCCTCCGCCAGCGGCCCATGCCGCGCCTCACCTTCCAGGCGGGGGACCCCTACTACATCAGCAAGCGCAAGCGGGACGAGTGGCTGGCACGCTGGAAAAGGGAGGTGAGGTGCCTTCTGGCCTGGGCCCCAGCCTGTCCCACAGAATTGGAAAACCAGAAGTTAGCTTCAGCCACCCTCTGGAGCTGTTGTCAGGCCCCGGCTGAGCCTCAGTTTCCCCTTCAGGTTAACCTCTTGCACTTACAGGGAACTGCTTAACTGCTAGGCAGTGACTGGTTTCTTTTTTTGTTCAACAAACGTTTATTGAGCACTTAACCGTGTACCAAGTAGCGTACTAGGCTCTGTGCATATGTAATTCCCGGCCTCGTGGAGCTGACATTCTGATGGAGGAGATAGAACAAGACAGAAAAGTAAAGGAGGGGCTGAAATAGAGGATAACAGAGGCCTGCTTTAGGTGGGGGTGGTCAGGGGAGGCTTCTTGGAGGAGGTGGCATTTAAGTTAAGACCTAAAGGAGCAGGAGAGCTGGCTCTGGTCTGGTCGCTCCTTGGTCTTTCAGTTCTCCACTGCCTCAGTGCCTCTTGCTGCTAAATCCCTCTACTAGCTAGCTTCCACCCTCCGACCCTTGCTGCTCACGACCCCCATGGAAGGTATCTGGTGAGGAGCGGGATGGGGTAGAATGTTCTAGGCAGAGGAAACACCACAAGCAAGACCCCAGCTTGTTTGGCAAAATGAGAGACCAGTATGCCCAGTGTGAAACGAGTGAGGGAGAAAGTGGGGTCAGACAAGGCTGGGAGGTAGGCAGTGATCCAAACACGTGGGGCTCTGCAGGTCTTGGCCAGAAGCTGGTATAATTCTGAGTACATGGAAGGTTTCTGTGCAGAGGAATGATTTGATGTGGATTAAAGGGGCAGCAGTGGAGACAGGGCAGATTCAGGACGTATTTTGGAGATAGAATCAGTAGGGCTTGCTGATGGATGGGAGGGGTGAAGGAGGGGAGGAAATGGAAGGACCCAAGGACAACTCGGAGGGGTCTCACTTGAATACCCAGTGATGGTTGTGCCATGTCCTCAGATGGGGAAGGCAGGTGGAGAAGTGGGTTTGGGACTGGTGGGAATTGCCAGTTCAGTCTGAGAGGCCGAGGTGCCTGGAGCTCGGGGGTTAGGGAAGTCTGCGCTGCAGATGCAAAGGTGGGAGGATGTCAAGAGCAGAAGCTGGTGTTTAAGTCCAGGGAAACTGATAAGCTCATCTAGAGACAGGGAGAGAGAAGAGGCCACGTCCCAGGATCGCATCCACAGAAACTCCACCATTTATGGGCTGTGTAGAGAGGCCTACAGGGGCTGAGAGGCATGCCCATCGCCTCTGACAACCTGGAGGTAGCTGGTGACTTTTCTAAGAGAAGCTTCCATGGGGGTGGAAGCCAGCCCATGGCAGGCTGCAGCAGGGACAGGAGGTGAGGCCGTGGAGACTGAAAGACCAAGGAGCCAGCAGCCTATCAATCCCGATGTGAGGGGCTGCTCTCATGTCTGATCCTCAGAGACAAGGCGGTTGATCTCTGGCACCAGGAAGTGAGCGGAAATGTTGCTGAGTTGCCACCATCTGGGGCGTTTACCCCAGGCCTACAAAGGAAGGCGTTACATTGTGTGAGAGCTTGCTCTAGAAAAAGGTCAGAACAAGGTAGGGGTTTGGCTACTTGACTGTTTCCAGTTCCTTCGGGATCCAGGAAGGCAGAAATTTCTTTCCTGGAAGAGCCTGGAAAAGGAGCAGCCTGTCGAAGGTCCCGGAGAAGAGAGGCACTTGACCCTGAGCACAAAGTGTGGTCTTTAGGACGAAATTCAGGAGCTGGGGCTGTTCTTGCCATCTGGTCAGTTGCCCACTTATCAGTCCCTGGCGGCCAGCAGGGGGGGGGTTTGCTTTTTCCTGCTCTCCCTGAGCCCGGGGGCCGGAAGCGTAGGCATGGTGACTTTTAGACCTGGAACATTTATAAGTTCTGTGGTTCTCAAACTATGCTCCCCTAGAGAAGCAGTATGGGAACCTGCTTTCAGCTGCCATAGCAAAGGGGATCTTCTCTCAACTCGCAGGAAAAATTGAGAGTCGATGCATTTTATCGATGTTAAGATTCCTACTAAAATTTAAAAAGACTTTATCATGCATCTCTTGTAGTATACGCAGAAGTACAGACAGTAATGTGCTGAACAAACCCCCATGTACCTTTCACCCAGCTTCAACAATCATCAAAAGCTTTTCTAGTAAACTTGAAGTGTTTGGCATCCGCTTCCCTAGCCCCAGCCAAGAAAGGTAATCAATGAGCATTATCAGAAAAAATTAAAAAGTTGATTTAATTCAAAGTGTTTGAGGTATATGTGACTTGAGATGTAGAGACCTGCCCCTGCCCCCAAAATATATTTTCTGGGGCGCCTGGCTGGCTCAGTCGGTCGAGCATGAGACTCTTGATCTCTGGGTCATGAGTTCAAGCCCCATGCTGGGTGTAGAGCTTACTTAAAAAAAAAAAAAAAGTATACTTTTTGCCAAACTGTTCCTTCCTTATTTATATTCTATGACTAAAGATGTCCGTAGAGAATTCTGTGACTGCCAGCACAGGTGTCAGAACTGCTGGTCCCCTCCCTCTCAGGCTTGGGGGGCAGGGGCCGCACTTAGGTGCTGGCCATGGGCCTGGGCTCCATTCAGGCTTCCTGCTGCCCTCCGAGGCCTGGCCCCAGTGCTGTACCCGCCCGCCTTGGGCTGGGCCAGCAGTCTCGAGGAGAGCTAGCTGCAGGTAACAGCAATGTTGGGGAAACACGGTTCCCCAACAGTTCAAGACTGCCAGGTTCCCTTCAGACAAAAGAGTAGTAACTGTCACCAGCAGAGTGGCTTACCAGAGGTAAAGAAACCCTTCCTCCTCTCGTAACCTCACCCCGTTCCCTGGCATCGACCCTTTCTTCTTCTTTTTTTTTTAAAAGATTGATTATTTATTTATTTATTTATTTGAGACAGAATGAGAGAGAGAGAGCACATGAGAGGGGGGAGGGTCAGAGGCAGAAGCAGGCTCCCTGCCGAGCAGGGAGCCCGATGCGGGACTCAATCCAGGGACTCCAGGATCATGACCTGAGCCGAAGGCAGTCGCTTAACCAACTGAGCCACCCAGGTGCCCTCGACCCTTTCTTCTTCCTCTTCTTTTTTTTTTTTTTTTTAAAGATTTTATTTATTTGAGAGAGAGAGATTAAGAGAGAGAGAGAGAGAGAGCACATGAGAGGGGGGAGGGTCAGAGGGAGAAGCAGACTCCCTGCTGAGCAGAGAGCCCGATGCGGGACTCGATCCAGGGACTCCAGGATCATGACCTGAGCCGAAGGCAGTCGCTTAACCAACTGAGCCACCCAGGCGCCCCGACCCTTTCTTCTAACACCGCCTCCCTCGGCCTTCCTGACCTTGGCCCTGAAATTCTTTTTTTTTTTTTTTTTAAAGATTTTATTTATTTATTTAACAGAGACACGGTGAGAGAAGGAACACAAGCAGGGGGAGTGGGAGAGGGAGAAACAGGTTTCCCGCTGAGCAGAGAGCCTGATGCGGGGCTCCATCCCAGGACCCTGGGATCATGACTTGAGCCGAAGGCAGACACTTAACAACTGAGCCATGCAGGTGCCCCTTGGCCCTGAAATTCTTACCCATTTCCTCCAACTGCATCTGCTCAGCCTCCTCCTCTGCCCCATGACAATGGCATCCCCAGATCTCTGCCTGCCACTCTTGATCCCCTTACCACTTATGTGCTCTCATAGATCCTACTACTTGCCTTCCTCCCAAAAAGACACCTCCCCTCCCAGAAGCATGGTTCCAGCTGTTTCCTAGGCAGTGTCACTTGAAGGCCCAGCCAGCACGTCCTGACCTCAGAATGCAACACCTGCTCTTTAAAACTTCCTCCAGGGCACTGTTACTGGGCGACCAGAACCCTCCATGTCTGAGCGCTGGGGGGTACTGGCAGTACCAGAAGCCTGGAGAATTCCTAGTTATCACAAGATGGGATGAGGTTTCAGGGCACCTCGGGAAGAGCATCACCCCAAGGGGCTTAGATCTCAATTCTGCCCGGATCATCCATGCATCAGCAAGAGGTGGCTTTTGGCTTTTGGCTTTTAAGGGATGAACTAGAATTTCGGGAAGAGGGAAGAAGGGCATTGCAGAAAGGTGTATAGCCTGTGCAAAGGTCCTGGGGCACAAGGCAGCATGGCCTTTTCAGCATCAGGAAGGGAAGTTGGTGGTGGGGCATAGGATGTGGGGCCTCAGGACTGTGTTGTCCTGTCTTGGGGTTTCCATCTGACCCCAGTCTGCACCTGCCCCTTCCCTGGTCCACATGCCCCACCTGTGGGGCCTGCTTCCCTCAAGATACTCCGTCAGCTAAATTTCTTTTTGCCATGACACCCTTGTCAGTCCAGTTATTGAGTGAGGCTTACTTTTGACTTTTACATCTGAGATTACCGACCTCCCCAGGCTTTCCTCCCCCAGAAAAAAATGTTTAAGAAGGTTTAGAATATCACAAAAGGAATGAAATTTAAAATAACCAGGTGAGGAAAATGAGACATTTGCTCCTTCCCTGGGGCTGAGGTGGGAACTCCGGCTGGAGGTGGGGAGGTGTTATCTTCTGTCTCTCCCATCACGGATTCCCTTCACTTCCTCACTAATCCTTTTAAGGACTAAGCTCTGCTTGAATCATGACCAGGCCCTGCTCTATAATGTACAGCGGCTCCCCATTGTCTCCCTCGTGGTGCCAGAAATCCTCCGGCTGTTTCTCAAGGTGTCAACTCTTGCTGTGACTTCATCCCACCCCGCTTCACTATCATTCTCTAAGAGAAAGGTCCTCTAAGAGGGACCAGTCCCTGCTTTATATTTGACTCTTCTTTCCTCCCTGCCTCTGTTCCCACTGGGCTTTCCTTGATCTGTTCTTTGGGAGTGAGTCCATGGAGGCTCTCCGGCTCACAGGGACCTCCTTCTCTCCACCCCGTAGCCCTTACTGTCAATATTTTTGGATTTAGCACTCCGTGATATCTCATAGGGTATTTTTCACTATTTCTTACGTGTTAATCGTGTCTTCCCCCATCATGCCCAGTCGGATGTTGGGCAGGGGAAATAGGCTCAACAAATGGCTCTGGGTTGGCCATGCAGTTGACAGGTTGGTGAATGTGGGACACCCCCTCAGAGAGCTCAGGCCGGGGATTTCTGCCTTGAGGCCCCAAGCCCTTGGTTTCCATATGGTTTTTTCCAGAGGCGCTGACAGTGTATCTGGAGAACAGCACGGAGCCAGGGGACCTGTGTGGTTAGGTTCTCATGGATAAGGTGGGGCCTTGATTCTTGTCCGCCCTGTGCTCCTGCTGTTTCTGCTGGGCCTCTGCTGTGCTTGAGCCCAGGAGAACCTGCCCCGCCCTGGTGGGCAGAGGGGCCTGGGCCCTGGCAGCGGGGAGGACAGGTGTGAGGCAATTCCTCCTTCCAGGGAGGGCAAGGCCTAGGCTCCTCTTTCTGACAATTAACGGGACAGAAGGACCCAAGGACTCTGGGCTTAGGAAGGGCTTCTCACATGTGGTACTTCCTTGGTTCTCGCCACTGTGAGGAAGAGGGGGTGAGGAGGGCTAGTCAGGCAGCTGGAACAGTCATCCAGCCAGAGGGGCTATGGACTCCCCTCTGCTTATGGTTGCAGGACTCACTTGCAGCTGGGGGATGTTGTGGCTCTGTCAATAGTCTCTTCCCCCCAGCCTGATTCTAAGTTCTGTCGAGGCAAGGATACCACGTGCTGCTGATCTAGGATCTGGTCTCTTTCCTGGCTCCCACTCTGAAGGGAGGGACTTAGGCATCCTTACACTTATGGGATGCTTCGTACACATTCAGTAGCGATGATGACAAATAATCTGTGGCTCAAGGCTAGTCTCTTGTCCCCTTCCATCCCCCTCCTACATCGGGCAGCTCCCCCATCCCCTGCCTCCAGGCTGCCCTACAGGTAGCAAAACTTTCATATTCCTGAAGGGAAGGGTGCCTTTGGAGGCTAGTTCAGATGGCACTTGGCGACTTACCAGAGGTGGGACCTTCAGCATCGCTTTTAATCTCACCGAGCCGAGGTCCCTCAGCTGTCGCTGGCCTTGGGCTATGCTGGGCACTCCCAGGCATGTCGCATGTCCCCGCGAGCAGCACTTGCCCGTGCTTGCTTTCTGCCTCTCCCCAACCCGAGCCTGGTAGATGCAGGCACTCTAGGCACCTCTGTCCCCGGGGCTGGCATTCAGAAGGAGCTGGGTAAAGGTGTGCTGAATGAATCAATAATTCTAATCTCAGAATTGTGTGGGTTGATAAAGTAATCCTTAATATCTAAAGCTCCTAGGGCAGGACTAGCATATAACAGGAGCCGGGTGATTTTTGAAATGATTCTAAATGACACAAGTATTACCCAAATACGTTCTTCTTGTAAAAAAAAACCTCATCCCTCCCCCATGGTTTTAATTCCTCCAGCAGAGGTGCCTGATGTTAGTTTGGTGCATATATGACGTGATTTTTTTCTATCCATCTATCAAAAAAAATGTATAATTTTGCTTCACAGTTGCTTTTGTTTCTTTTCCTTTTTTACATAAATGGAACCACATTTTAGTTTCATTTTACAGCTTGGTTTTTCACTTACGATAAGTATCAATAATCTAGCCATGTAATTACGGTTCTATCCCACCGTATGGATTACCATGATTTTACTTAACCTGAGTGGGGAGCGTTCATGTTATAGTATTTTGCTGCTTGAGTACCTGCAGCGGTGAACATCCTTGGTCATGCCTCTGTGCATCTGTGTTTCTCTAAGACAGACACCCAGGAAGAGAAATGCTAGGTCGAAGGGAATGTGTATTTTGCTTTTTGTCAGATCTGCCAAATTGCCCTCCAAAAAGGGCAACTGCCAATTTATGCTCCCATAAACAGGGTATGAGAAGACTTCCACCTTTGCCAACATCAGTGTTTTGCTAATCTAACGGGTGGGGAAAAAACGGTATCTTGTTATGGTTTTAATTGGCATTTCCCAGATACTAAGTGAGGCTGGACATCTTTTCATATGGTTATGGGACATTTGTGCTATGGCTTCTGTGAGCAGAGCAAATGTTGCTTCCTCTTGCTTTATAACCCTGCAGTCTCAACAGACTGTGCTTCCTGTCTGTCCTGGGAAGAACAGCCTGTGAATGTCCAGAGGGTCATCTCCTGCTGTGCTATATTCCATTTAATAAGCAATCACTAAGCACCTACTAAGTAGGGGGCCATTGTGCTGGGGGCTTTGGGATGAATTAGGTGTGATCCCATGGGCTTTAGCACAGGAGACATGAGAAATGGTGGCAACACAAAGTAGATCATTAAGCACTAAAACCAAATTATTAGCAAAGTATGTGGCTAGTAGTTTTAGGGTATTCTGGCCAGTAGGCATTCCTCACTTATCCACCATATATAAATGAATGACAACCTGAACTTTTGCAGGATGGCCTCAAAAATAACATCTCCCTTCAAGGAGGTGAGGCCATTTGGGGGCAGGCGTGACAAGAATACTTCACCAAAAGGCTGAGCACGTTTTTAAAGGCATGCCTGTGACAGCCTGTAATCAGAGTGACTTTCAGGGCTGGCCTTTAGCATGGGCTGTGAAATTGTCATCCTAGCGGCTCCCATGGTCTCCCAAGTGGGTGGGCCGTTTGCACACTGGAGGGTTCACTTCATCCCTGGGACACAGAGAAGAGCTCTGAGAACAACCCCAACTTTTTAGGGATGAGAAAGCAAGCAGCGGGGCTGGCCATAGTAGTGGGCGGGGTCTAGCGGGGGCAGGGGAGTGCGGAGGGGGCCCGCACCAACCCTGGAACCAGGCTAAAGGGGTCGGACTTGACTGAGCACCTATTTCATGCCAGGCACTGTGCCAAGAGCATTCACTTTCACCCCAGAGCTAAGTGAATTTGTGTATCGGGACCCACAAAATTGAGTCTGCTCCAGGGGCCCAGCCCAGGGCAGAAATCTAAACCGCGGTCCCTCTGTGCTTATGGGAAACACCTGTCCCCAAAACCTCACAGGCACCAATCACAGTTGTCCAGCTCAGCTTTCACGCTAGCTCACCTTACCCTAGAAATCAGGACCTGCCAGCCTTTTAAGGAAATTCCCAACGTCCTAGCCAATCGTGCCCTGCTTCCGAGTTGCCTCTCCTAATATTCCGTCAAGCTCGATCCTATCCAGAATCCCTCAGGAAGAGTGCTCCATTTCTTGTTAGGCTCTGTACTCCCCAAACCGTGGATTGTTCTCCCTTGAACAAAGGACATCAAACTCATTACTAAATTGTATTATTTTTGTCATTTGACAGATATATTGTCTGCAATTACTATAAGAACTATTTTTATCCCTGTTTTACTCGTAGGAAACCAAGATTTCCCCTAGATAAGGCGGTAAGAGCCACATGGATATGCTTGTAGAACATTCCCAGGGGCAAAACTGATCTCAGGCTGCTTCTGTTTTGCACCCAAATGACTCACCTAGAACAGGATCTGCCTGGTTTGCAGTCGTGACTTCTCCTCCAACTAAAGTATGGGGCTAAAAGAGGGATAGAGCTAGCTGGCCCAGCAGCCCCCAGCTGCCTCCGCTCCCCACCTCCTGGGCTGCCCACATGCATGCAGGCCACTCCATCTTTCCAGGTTTGGGTCCTTTTCAGCCCTCGGGACTGGTCCCCTGCTCCGCTCCTTTGGTCCTGAGCCCTTCCTTCCCTTGAGTTGCTGTTTTCTTGTGACTGTCCATTTGACATTGTGAGATTGGATTAAAACAATGTTGGGATGTGATTCAGGAGGCCTGGTTTCTGGACTCAGCCTCTGCCCCTGATGCATTTGAGAAGGTCTTTCCCCTCTCTGCACTTTAGCTTCCTTATTTGTAACGTGACGGAAATAGACGTAGCTGATCCCAGAGATTCTAAAATTTTATAATTTGCGGGGAGGAGGGCTGGAGTCATGCTCCGTAGCGCCTTTGTCTCCCATACTACCTTGTACGTGAATTCCAAATTAAATATCGGAGTGCATCCTCAGACCTTACATACATGCCTCTTCAAGAATCGCACATGTAAAGTATCCTGATAAGGATTCTTATAAAGACTTCCGTAATATTTACGTGTTTGGTGCTAGAGTCTAGCTTTCCTTTCCTCTTCATTACTATCCCTCTTTCCTCCTCTGCTGTTATATACCCAGATCAGAAATGTTGACCTTGGTGCTCATCTTCAGGCACTAGGCCCAGGCCGGGGAGGGGCTAAAAAGGCCATGTTGCAAAGTGGGCCCTCCTCCCCACAGCGGTTGACACTCATGTCTTCCTGGGGCATTTCCTCAGCTCGGGAATTCACGTTCCAGCTTCTGGCTTTGGTGGCCATCTACTTAGATCTGCCCCTTATTGTTAGTTTTCTTTTCGTGAATCACATAATCATTCATTCATTATTTTAAAGACTTGTCAAACCTTAACTGAGCAAGGTTCAGTTAAGGCGTGCCCAGGCTTTAAGATAAGACCACATGTGTTTGGGTATCTACTGCATGTCAACATTTTCTAGACACTAAGGAAACGAATGCGAAGGAAAGCCAGAATCCCACCCTGGGATTCCCCTTCCCCCCAGAGAGATAGGCACGTAAGGGAGTACCTCACACTGTAACCCAGTAGGACCATTTTAGAAAAATGAGCAAATGGGCCATGGGAGCAACTAACTAGCCCTGCCTGAGGACCTTGGGGCCGGCTTGCCAAAGAGAAGAGACAGCCTGCAGGCCTTCCACGGGAACCAGGAGTCTCCCTGGCAGGGATGGTGGGGGAAGGGCATTGAGGGGGGATCCTAAGGTAGGTGCCGAGAAATCTCTGGCAGTTTGGAGCCTAGAGCACCTCAAGATAGCTTGCATCGTTAGTTCAACTTTGAGAAGAATTCTCGTAGTACTTTCTATGAGGCAAAGGAGAAGATACAATGGTGATGTTCTCTCTGCTTTGCTTTAAAGACCAGCCCATTTGTCCAGGAGGCCCCAGGGATGTTCAAGCATGGGGAGGGCGGATGAACTGTGTGACGCTAGTAAGGAGCCAATATGCTAGACGAAGGGGGTAATGGCTTGAATTCGGTTATAACTGAACACACAGCACTGTGCTGTGTGTTGGAGGATTGCACATCCCAGGGGCGCAGGTGGCTGGTGGAAGAGCCTGGAATGTTCACCGTGAACCTCGGTGTCAGGTAGAGCGTGGGGCTTGTTCTGTGCTTCTGGCACCAAGAGTCTGGTGAGCTACCAAGGAGGGGGAGGGCGCTTCCTGGTGGAGGCATCCTTTGAGAGTTCTAGTAGATACGGATACACAAGGAAGGTATTTCAGGGAAAGGACCACTGAGGGCAAAGAGAAGGAGGCATGAAGCTTCTGGGTTATTTAGAGAACAGCAAGAGATCTGGTAACTAGGGTGGGAGAGTCAGGGAGGAAGCGTAAGAAGAGATAAGACTGCAAACGAAGATGGTCAGATCGGCAAAGGCCTTCCTGTCACGGTGAGAAATTTAGGCTTCATTGTGCAGGGGAGAGCAGGAATGTGAGAGAAGTGAACGTGGATTTTAGGAAGATAGCCCTGGCAGCATTGCAAGGGAGTCCAGAGTGGAAAAGTTGAGAAGGAAGATGAGTTAGGAGGGCATTCCATTTGGCTTTGACCGAGGGTCCAGGTAACAGGAGGCAGACATGATAGAATTGTCTCCAGTTGGAGGGCAGGGAGAAACCTGCTTCCTATCCAGGGGCTGGGGGTGATGGTCATTATCTGAGCTAGAGAATCCTGGAGGAAGAGCAGGTTTGGGACCAGAAGGTGGTGTGGGGCTTTTCATTTCCTTAAGGATGTATTCTGATCAGCAAGAGCTTTTAATTTTAATAAGGTCCAGTTTATCCATTTTGTTTTACTTTTATTAGTTCGTGTGCGTACCTCTAAGAATTCTCTGCCTACCCCAAGGTCAGGAAAATACTCTCTTGGGAGGGGCTGGACCTTTGAGTCAGGCGTTAGACAAGCTGCTTCTTGGCAGGGTGGCTGTGCACAGGGAGAGGTGTAGCAGGCAGCTCAAAAGGTGGGTCAGGAACCAGAGTCACCGTTGTGGAGGGCAAGTGCATGCTGCAGAGCGGGGAGGGGAGGGCCTGGAGCATGGAGGGCAGCCCGCATTGACAGGACCCGGATAGGGAGGGGCAGGGACACGGAGCGGATGTCCGGGACCTGAAGGAGTTCTGGAAGCCATTAGAGGACCATTCAAGCCCCCCTTTTCCGCCAATCTGTGGAGCCCTGTCTAATATCCGTGTGGTGTCTGGCCATCCTGGCCTTCCACCTCTCCGTTTATACTCTCCCATGGCCACCAGGTCGTGTGTGTGTGTGTGTGTGTGTGTGTAATTTTCCCCGTTTTCAGACTTGCCATTTTTTAATTACAACTCTTTGCAGATGCCTTATGACTCTTCCCCTATTCCTCTTTAGTCAGTAGAGGGTGGGCAGTATAAATAATTTTTCATTTCCAACTCAGATGGGTTGAACAAAAATAGGGATGAAACAGCTCAGTCTCCTGTGTATTTGCATCTAGATGCTGTTTAAAGGGCAACTTTGCGGGGGTAAACAAAAACCAAAAATTGAGTTGGACTTGCTTTATACGTAACAAAAATGCGATCAGAATTCAGTTTTGAAGGGCGAGTTGGTGTAATAATACTGCATCAGAATCACCTGTGCAGTGCATTCAAAAGGCACATTCCCAGGCCCCTTTTAGAACCTATGGAGGCAGAATCTTTAGGGCCGTTCCTGAGAAAGCTGGTTTTCTAGCCAACTCCCCAGATGATTCTGTGGCTTACAGAAGTTTGAGAACCACCAAGCTTTGGATGATTCCAAGTAAACTAAACTTGGCAGAGAAGTGATTCCCTGAAAGATGCATTTATTGTAGCACCCACATTGCGGGGGGGGGGGGGGGTCTCTGTGCACATTAGGATCACTTGGGAGTTTTGTTTTGCTTTAACCACCACGGCCTGGGCCCCTCCTCTGGATTCATTCATTACATTTAGAATTTAGTGATGGGCCCTGGCCCACATAGTTTCTGAAGCTCTCCAGGTGATCCTAATGTACAGCCCGGGGTGAGACTCTGATCTGGGACCACTGAGCTGGGAAAGAAGTGCGGCCTCTAAGCAGGCAGAGCTAGGGAACTGTTTCCAAACATGGGTGGGGGAGAGAAGACCGGAAAGGACTTGGTACAGGAATTCAAATTTTCCCTTTGGGATGGAGATGGTAGGCGTTCCTGCTGTTTTCAGCAATAGTTTACCGCAATGCTGGTCTGCCGGGCTCCTCCTGGGGCTTCTCTTAGGACTCTGAAACTTGAGAGGGTCTGCATGCCTGAATCTGAATGGTGGTCCCCAAGGCCCCTCCCTTTGACCCCCAGGCCTGGAGCAGGGGTGGGGGGAGGGGAGAGCAGCCCAAGCAGTTTGGGTTTACCAGGTTCCTTTTGACCCGTACCCCCCAGGTATGAAATTTACACTTCTCTCTAGGGTCAGGTTTCTAAAGCAAAGGGACAACATCGACAAGTCCTCAGGCCAACTTGTCATAGGGTTCTTTCCACCTCTCCAGTGCTGTGCCCCCCACCCCCCCGACTTCCTTCCGTCCTCCCTGCAACATTCAGCAGATATTCGTGGTCCCATCAGACTGATTAGGGAACCAGGATCCAGAGAAGCTAGGCATTTACAGAAGGTCCTGGCATCCGCTGCTCAGTCCCTGCTCAGTCCGAGACCTCATATCCCGCTCCTTGTGCGGACGTGGTGAGGTATGGGGACCAGCCACACGGCCACCTGCACCCCTGCTCCCGGCCCAGACCCTGCCCCCCACTCACTGGCGGAGCCCTGTACACCCAGCAGCTCTGGGCTAGGGGATGAAAGTGATCCAGAGGGGAGAGCTGGCTTTGCGGGGAAGTCTTCCCCTTACGGAGCAGACCTGGAGCTGGAGGGAAGGAGAAGGCAGATGGGGGCAGTGAGGAAGGAGGTAGCAGCTGCGGCTCCGGGAGCCTCAGGGATGCTCTGGAGAGCTGGGGCTTCCAGGCACATGGCATTAGCGAACGTGCAGCAGTGACTAGAGAATGACGGGGACTGGGGAGGAGTGAAGGCTGCGGGCAGAGGTGAGGTGAGGGGTCAGCCAGGAGGTGCCGCCCCCACCCTTTCTGTGGCTCTCTGGATCCGAAGAATGCATGTGAGTGATTGGAGTGCGTGGATTGTGCAGCAGGTGCCCCGGGGCGCCTCCTCTCTCATAGCTAGGCAGACGCTGTGCCTGCGCCTCGCACCCCTGCCTCCATCTGCTGGGGGGCTGATGCAACTGCACACACCCCCAAAGATGGGGCCGCTCCCATCTGAAAAACCTGGGAGGTCGTGCCCACTCCTCGTTCACCCTCTGCCATGCTCCCACTGCTGCCCTTACGGATCTCGGTCTCCTCCGATTTCCTTCAGCACATGGAGACAGCATCCCTACCACATAATTTACCATCTAATTGCATGCTGCCTTGGATGAGGGCTGTGGTTCCATGTGCGGTGGGTCTCGGGCACACGATTAGGCTGTGAGTAACAGAAGGGTGGAGGCCCGTCTCCCCCACCTACACAGTGCCCTCCCCTGGCCCAGCTACTGCAGGTGCTCAGGACGGCTGTGCTCCCAGATTGTCGGTTCCAGAGCACAGCACAGCCCCCCTGCGGGTTCTTAGACTGGCGGGGGGTGGGGTGCCCCTGGCCCCCAGCGTTTGCCTGAACGCTGCACCTCTCCTGGGCCCAAGTTTGGGAGGATGGCACGGAGCCCAACCAGGCCAGCACAGTGCAGGTTGCCATGGTGACCCTTTTGGTTTCCTTTCCGAAGGAGGATAGTTTCTTTCAGCCCAGATCATCTGCCTGGGCTGCCACCATTCTCTGCACTCTGGGAACCAGGCTGCCCAGCCCCATTACCTCTGCTTTGTGCCACGGGGGACGGCTTGTCGAGAGAGGCTCGGTTCTAAGCCACGATCCAGTATCAGCTGGTAGCGTGTTCTGGCTTGAAGGGGAGCAGGAGGGATAAGGCCCCGGAGATACGGCCTCAGTTCAGACACAGGCACTGGGGGAGCTTACCTCTGCATCTCCTTCTACCTCCAGACCTCTACCCCCTCCTCTCTCCAGACCGCTTCCTCTTCAGTTAGTGGCTCTGACCCTTTGGGTGGGCTCAGTTCCTGCAGGGTTTCAGTTTCCTCATTTGTAACAAGGACAGCCGGGGCCTTTAGTGGTTTCCACACCTGGCAAGAATCAGAATTACCTAGGGAGGTTTCTGAATAGATTCCTGGGCCCTGCTCCAAGCCTGCTGATCTCCATAGGAGGGCCCAAGAATCTGTATTTAAAAACCTCCTTGGGTGATCCTAATACAATTAAACCCGACCGACTTTGGGATTCTTCTGGCAAGATGATCTGTGGGGCCCTTGCAGGAAGAAAGGGAAGCTCTGCCCTGTGCTGAGGACTGACCGGCCTTTCTGGGTTCTCAGGAGCTTCTGAAGAGCCTTTCGCAGGTTACTCTTGTCAGGAAGCGGGTGTTTCCTGGTCATGCTGGCTAAGCCAAGACCAAGCCCCCACCTTTCCCCCACAGGAGAAGCCCGGAGAGAGAGAGAATGACAGGAAGGGGGGGGGGGGGAGATGTTGCCATAACAACCAGCTCTAGGCAGAGGCCTTCCTTCCAGGGGCTGGTACTTCACCCCAGTAATGGTGGTTTCCATGGAGATGGGTTACTGAGGGACAGGGGGAACATTTGCCCCACTTAGAGCATTAGTCAGGAGCTGCCAGAAGGCAGAACATCTCTAGGTGGGAGCCTTGGACCCCTGTCAACTTCAAGCCGCACCCCCCCCCCCCAACTATGGCCTCTGCTCTCCAGGTGCAGGTCTGACACTCTCCTGCTTAGTTGCTCTCTCTGCGATTGGTCTCCCTAGCAACAAGTCCTGCCAA
The DNA here is from genome assembly GCF_029215605.1 of Mirounga angustirostris. Classification (NCBI taxonomy): domain Eukaryota; kingdom Metazoa; phylum Chordata; class Mammalia; order Carnivora; family Phocidae; genus Mirounga; species Mirounga angustirostris. Next base: position 19,806,883 of record NW_026991718.1, on the reverse strand, counting down.
CTCCTTGCTGTTGGCTCCGTGGCTATTTTTAGCTTCACCGCCAGCAGCCCAGTCCTGGTCATTTGCTTGCAACCTCCATGTGGATTGCAGGGGAACAGGCAAAGATTCCTGGCCTCTTTGGGGGGCCCTAGGCCTGCACCTCTTAGCACCTATTAGAAATTTGCTCTGGAAAGTATCTGTCCCCCACTGGGAACTTGGGCAGTGGATTCTGGAAGAGGCTCCCAAGACAACGTTGAATTCAGTTCAGCAAACGCTGTTTAAATCCTCTACAATGTGCAAGGAGCGCTAGTCCTCACCGCTTCCATAGGAAGCTGAATAAGGTCCAGGCCCTGCCCTCTAGGAATTTTTAATCTTGTGGAGGAGAAAGATGAGTACACAATCGCCTTAGTGGGCAAATATGGGCAGGTGCTGAAAGAAGATTACAAGGTGCTATGGGAGTAAGGTGGAGGAGGGGCAGGGTAATTTTTCAGTGAGGGGAAGGTAAGGGGGAGAGGCCAGAGCAGCGCTGTCCCCACAGAACTTTCCGCAGCGATAAAAATGTTTTAAAATCTGTGCTGTCCAGGACAGTAGCCCCAGCCACGTGTGGCTCTAGGACACTTGGAAGGTGGGCCAGTGCAACTGAGGAACTGAACTTTTCCTTTTATTTCATTTTAATTCATTGAAATAGCACATGCAGTGAGTGGCGGCCCTGTTGGACAGTTTGGGTCAAAAGAAACTTCCCTGGTGGAGGTAACTGGTGAACTGGGCCTGGGAGGACAGATAGGATTTGGGCTGGTGGGAGTTGAAGGGGAGGAGCAAGGAACAGCATGAGCAAAGGCACAGAGGCAGGGAAAAGGGCATATTTTGGGAATAGCAAGTGGGTGGGCAGAGTGTGGGCTGTGTGATGTAAGCGCTCTACAGATTGTGGGGGCCTTGAGTGCCATGCAGAGTGTTGATTGTAACCAGCAGGTAGTCAGAGTCTCCTGCACAGCACAGAGGCTTTTGAGCTTGTAGGTAAGAGAAGGGCAGGATCAGAATAGACATCCATTTTGATCTCATGGCCTTTTGTCTGGATAAAGCCTCCCTGGCCTTGGGATGGCTGGGAATGCTCGTGTGGCAAAAAAAATACGAGGTGCCTCCTCGATACGTGCCTTTGCAGATGGCTTCAGAGGGATCCTGGCTTCTCTGGTTTTGAGTAAAGGGACTCCGGTGGTTAAATATACTGTTTCATGGAAGCCACATAACCTCCCCCCTCATTCCAGCACTGGATTTCATGTCAAAGCAGACCACAGAACACCCAGCCCAGCTGACATGGCAGTCCCACCTTGACATGTGGGAATTCCTGCTTGGGGGGGGGGGGGCGGGCTCTCAGTTCTGTGAGCTGGAAAGTCAGATTAACCACACTTACTGCGATCGTGTTCTTCAGAAACACAGGAGCACGACATATACCAGAATGTTAAATTTACCAATTTCTAACAGGACGTGACCTCCTTGCCACATAGATCCTACTGCTTGTCCTGCTGCCTTTGGCAACTTAGTGGTATCAGAGTCACTGGGAAATGTCATTAAGATTAGAAGTTTGCTTGATGAATCCAGGATCAAGGCAAAGAGTCAGGTGTCCTGAAAAGAGGTAATTCATCAGGCCTGCTCTCTGTCTGTCAAACAGAAGTGTGCCCTCTCTTTCAGGTCACCCTCTCTTTGAGGCCATCCTGGATACTTCTCTCCAACACTTCTTTTAGGCTCTTGACATCCACCAGATCTTCTTTTCATCCAGGAGTTCCCCCTTTCAGCATACTTTTATCACGTTGCCAAGACCCTGCCTGGATTTGCATGACTCTCCTACTTCAGGCTATCTTTATCACAAAGGCCTGTCTGCGGGCACCTGGCTGGCCTGGTTGGAATTGATCTCGGGGTCGTGAGTTCAAGCCCCACGTTGGGTGTAGAGATTACTTAAATAAATAAACAAACTTAGAAAAAAGATCTATCTCAGGAACCAGCCCCAAAGGGTTACTTTGGACGGTCGAGGACATACATGACCTGAGGATCCTTGAAGTCTGCCCTATTTTGTTCCTGACCTTTTGCTAAAGTCACCTCTTGTAACTCTGAGGTCTTTTCTGTTTTGGGGCCTGTCTCTGCCCGCTGAGCATGAAGAAGACACGAATCTCTAAGTGACTCATGCATTGTACAGAAGAGGGGGAACCCTTCCTGTCCACATAGCTACAGGAGAGGGACGGTGTCTGAGGTTGGCGAGGGGACAATCTTGAGTTTGGGCTTTCTTTTGCTTCAGCTGGGAGCTGCATGTAAGACATAAGATTTGAGCTTAATTTCAAAGGATGAGAATAAGGACGTTTGGCAGCTGGAGGGAAAGGCTACTTTATAAGTGCGGCAAGAGAAAGTGAAACTGATGATGGCCCTGGTCCATTCTGGCACCTTGAGTCCTGGCTGTGTGCATAGGCGTCATTACTTACTGTCTGAAGAAGTCCCAAGACCAAAGAGTTGTAGAGTCTAAGGTGTTATAGCCACGTAGTAATGGAAAAGGAGATGTCAGAGAGGAGACAGAGTATCTTTAAAAAGAGCCAGCCAAGCCAGATCAGAAACTTCATTTTGAGAAGAGGCTGGGGGTGGGGGGTGGGGGGTCTACAGTGGCCTTGTTTACCAGCCCTGGATGCTGAGCAGACATCAGGAAGAGAAGCAGCAAAGCAAGTCCTATTGCATTCCTTAAAGGAGAGCAGGTGAGAGGTACAAATTCAGGGCTTCCCGTCTCTGCTTGGAGCTCTCCTGAAAAATTGTACCAGATAGCTTAATAGGGTTGAAAGATGGGTTGGAGCAGAAGAGCCTGTGTTTTGCAGAACAGCTCCTTCTCCTGGCTGTATGGATTCTGGGCCTCCCTCGGGGTTGGGAGAGGGAAGTTTGAATTCCCCAAGTATTATCTGGAGAAAGCCCTCTCTCTGATTTGGCGTCCTCCTCCCTCTTCAGGGCTTGCTTGCTCTGATGGCCCTCAGAAGGATGCTCAGCCCCAGGAGGGAAGGTGGGCTGTCCTTCACAGCACATCTCTTGACCTCATTCTCCGGGCATGGGTTCCAGCTGGTATGTTCCCAGCTGACTGTGGCTGGAAGCCAGGCACCTGGGGCATTATCTCTTTTAAGAGATGCTGGTATTCCAGGGCCTGGGAGGGCAGATGTTATCACTTCTGTTTCGCAAATGAGAAAACAGACCTCTTGGGGTTAAGTGACTCGTTCAAGGTCATGGTGGTGGAACCAGAACCCAAGTCCAGCTCTTCCAACAAGTGCTGCTGGCTAAGCAGCCCTCTGCTGCTGAGAGTGATGGCCTTCAGTTCCTCTGCTCTTCCTTCCAATTCATCTTGCAAACTGTCTATGGCCATACCAGCCTGAAGGCGCCGGATCTCGTCTGATCTCATCTTGCAAACTGAAACCAGGCTGATCTTTCCAAAATACCCATTCATCTGGTCTTCTCAGAAAGTCTGCCGTTATCCTTCGCTGCTATAGGATGTATCCATTGACCTCTTTGCACCCTTTAGCCTTAGTTGTATTGGGAGGTGGCAGGTGGAGGTGGGCAAGATTTTACTCCCATTCCAGCTTTACCTCTCTTTATTTCCCTCCTGTCTGACCTCATTCCAAACTTGATTCATCTCTGCTCCGCACTGCCCTCCTTAACCTCATTTATCATTCCTACTAGCCATTTGGTTTTTGTTGGCTTTGAAGCCAACCAGGTCGGTGGGGCTGGGTATTTGTGGTATAGTTATCTTTACAGATGTTTTTCAATGACCTTTTCCTACCTCTCCAGGTGTAGTTGAATCTGTCAACTCATTGAAGGCAGGGCCAAGAGGGTCTGCTTCTTTATGTGATGTGGGTGGAGACTGTGAGTGTGTGTGTGTGTGTGTGTCCGTGGGGGGAGGGGCCTCTGCTAGGGAGGAGGGAGCTTGAATCGGTTGAGGCTGCACCTGGGGGCTGCACCTGGAGGCTCCAGGAGATGAATGAAGTCTCCTTGAGCTGCAGATGGTTGTGTCCAGGAATGAGAAATTGCAGAGCTTTTAGAGTGTACCCTCCCCACCACCACCTTGCACAGAGGAAAATGGGACGTTCAGCGCAGATCCTGACTGACCTAGGGGACCCAGGGACTTGGCCAGGAAGAGGTTTTCAGAGCCTGAACTCAAGCCACGCTTTTAAGGGACCCCTCTCTATCCACCTGTAGCATGAAGAGGAGAACCCTCTCCCCAGCAGTTCTTGCTCTGGAGCGCTCCCAATTTCCGCAGGCGCCTTCTGTCCGCCTCTGTGTGCTTTGAGTTTTCCCTACAGCTTCCTGGGCCTCTACGCTCATCTGTAAGCTTTTTCTTGTTTTCTTTCCTTTTTTTTTTTTTTTTTTTTTTGGTTGTGCTGCCGAGAGACTGACTTTTAACAACTTTCTCCTGGCTCTCCCAGGCTGTCCGCAACCTCCTCTCTTCTTTTGCCGGCGCTCCTGGCTCTCTCCGCGCTCCCGGCTTACCTCCGCCGCTGCACAGCAGCCCCTTCCCTCCCGGTCCCCTTCCCTGCCTCCGCGGGCTCCCCGCCTCGCCCCCACGGCGCCCCTCGGAGCTCTGGCAGAGTCGGGGGAAGAGGGGGCGGGAGGGCCAGCCCGGAGGAGGGGGTGGTGCCGCCTCCAGCCCGGCCTGGGCGGGGTCCTGGGAACGGGCGGAGGCCCAGCCGCGCCCCCAGGCCCCAGCGGCGGCCCGCGCCCCTCGGACGGGAGGAGAGGGGCTGGCCCACTGCCAGCGTCTGAGAGCCGGCCCCCTCCCCCGGCCCGCTTGCAGCCAACCAGGCACTCCAGCGGGGCCCACGTGACCTGGAGTTCTAGACAAAGAAAATGTTCAAGCCCTCCCCCCCACCGCCCCCCTCCCCCTCTCTCTGGCCCCCTCCGCCCCCAGCCCCATCGCCCCCTTCCCCTCCCCCCAGACGGGCAGCTACTTACAGAGCTTCAGGGCCGGGGCTCACACCTGAGCCGGACCACAGAGGGGCTGCACCTGGCCTTATGGGTAGGTTCCTGGACGGAGCCCTGGGGAGACTGGGGGCGGGGAGGCGGCAGGGGCCGGTGGGAGGATCTCTGGGCCGCTGCAGCCCTCTGGATTTGCGAAGAGTCAAAGTGTGCCTCCCTGGCCCGCAGGAGCTGGTTGCTCTGCCTGGCCCGAGTTCTGGAGATGCTGAGTTAGTGCTGTCCCACCCACTCCCTCCTCAGGAGCCCCAAGCCCCGCTCCTCCCAGCGCTCAGGTGGGACCTGGCGGTGCAGAGGCCCGAAGAGCAGCCCCAGCGTGTGAGCCTGGGGCAGTAGTCAATGACGGCTGGGGGGCAGGCCCTGGCCCAGGGGGAGCTGGGAGACCAGGCGTTGGGCTGCAAGGAGCGCCCCTGCTGAGCTGGCCGGCTGATGGGCTGTTGGCATTTCCGTGCGGACCCGTGCTCCTGGTGGTGGACCATGCTGTCCTTGGGCCATGCCCACCGTGCGGCCTCTTGGGAGGGACAGTTCCTCTCGTGCGTGTCCCTGGGAGCCAGCGGGCAGGCCCGCAGAGAGAAGTGGTGCTGGGTGGGAGGGAGCAGTGTGACCCTGACAGGGGCTGTGGCACATCAGCGGGGGCCGTGGGGGGTGGGGGCAGCCTGACGACGCCTGCCTGTGATGGGAGAGGTGCCTGGGACAGCCTGGGATCCACTGCACCAGCGGGGAGTCCGCATGGGCGCCCAGACCTCTGACCTTTGGAACGGGAAGCAGCCTGTGTCTGTCGCAGAGGAAGGCGGAGGCGGGACAGCCGCCCAGGAAGATGAGACAGGTCGGGGAGGCCTTGCCTCTACTCGAGTGGAGTTACCAATGGCTTTCCAGGCTGGACAAACTCCAGACGAAGTGGCTTCCTTGAGCCACAATAGTGGGGGCTGGGGTGCTGTCTCCCTGGGCCTGACCCATCTCTGGGCCGCTGTGGAGTAGGACCTCGTAGGACCTCGAGACTGGGGGTAGGAGCCTTTAGCCCAAATGCCAAAGCCCTGAGTTAACCCTTCTTTCTCCCATTGTTTGCCTGGGGAGGAGGGTCGGAGTGAGCGTGGAAAAAAGGCATTCCCACACTGCCCTAGGCAGACTATTCTAATGAGGCCCCTCCCCCACCCAGCCACCATCTCTGCCACTTCTTCCCCTTTCCTCCTGCCTCCCGCTGCTAACCCACCCCCTTCCTCCTTCCCCCACCCCTGCTGGCCTCGTCCCGACGGAGGCCCCCTTCTTCCTCCTCCTCCGCCTGCCAAAACCCTGCTGGGTGCGTGTTCTCCTGCACCTAGTGGGCTGGGGGCGCTTAACAGCCGTCAGCAGCAGCGTCTGACAAGCTGGGGGAAGTTGTGGGGGAAGAATAATGTTTAGGAACTGGCTGTGGAGAGGTTGAGAAGAGAGACAAAGGGGCTGTGGGGGAGTGAGGAGGGTGGCATCAGGCACGACTCCCTTCTAGACCTGGGGAGCCCGGCACCCGCTTGCTGTGCAGGTGACTTCACCTTTCCTCAGAAGGCCCCTCCCGCCCTCTGCCACCTGCACCTTGTTCTGGCCGAGGGGCCTCATCATCCCTGAAGCGGGGTCTTGGGGTCACCCATGGCAGCACCCTGGTCTAGGTCAGTCAGCCGTGCCTGAATTTCAAGGAGGTGTGGAGTTTCTCTGTGAGCGGATCTGGGGCTTTAATAGTGCCTCCCTAGAAGAGGATGGGCTTCAGTGCACACCTAGGTGCACCTTCTTATGGGGGAGGGGGTGGTAGATAATTGACAGTGGGAAGGGGAGGGCAAAGTCCCAGCAGGTGAGAGAAGGGGCTCGGGAGGGAAGAGCCGTTGCTCTGTATTCTCCCACCACCAGCTTCCTGCTCCTTTGCCCAGCTGTTTGTGGGCTGGGCGCAAAGGATGCATCATCCCATCTTCGAATTTGTTGAATCACGGAAAGAACTAGGATTTCCATCCTCAGTATTCAAGGACTCTCCTGGAAGCGGGTTTGGTTGGTGGCCTGGAGGCAAAGACATGAGACTGAAACAAAAATGACTCTACAACACAGTAGACCTTGCGCACAACACAAAGGTTCTTAAGCTGGGGCCCTGGGATCTGGGAGTCCATTGGCAACTTGGGAGAGTCCTTGGCATTCTTGATACTTACATACATCAGATTCTTAAGCCAGTCAGAAAAGTGTAACGGAAATCCTTTAGATGAAAGGCTTTTTTAGGTTGAAGCAACTTGGAAGAGCAAGGACTGCTCCAGAATCTGCTGTTCAGTGAGTTGCAAAGCAAAGACAGGAATGCAGATCCTCTGCCTTCTAGCTTAGAGTTCTTATACTCCCAGTTACTTTCTGATGTTCTTGTTTAGTCTTGAGGGTGGGCTTTGCATTCCCAGCTCTAAACTCTCTGGGAAAGCTTCATGTTGAAAGCCATGTTGAAGATGGGAGGTTTTTCACTGAATGTGGTGGAAACAGGTGCAGAGCCTTAAAGTTTGAGTTCACGGGTCCCTCGGATTCAGTCGCTGGGGTGAGATTAGGTTGAATGATTCTCAGGGCTAAGGAGCAGGGATTTCATTCTCTTCTGTAGGGTGATGGGAATCCTGGAGCAGGCTTTGGGAAGGATGAGCGTGAGACAGTGAATGGATGGAGGCTGCCCAAATGGGAGCACGATTGGGTGTGGATTGTTAATTTATCAGGATAGCAGAGAGGATGCGTGGCTTGTAGTGTGTTCTCAGTAAACTGTTGTTGAAAGAATAAATGTATTGACGGATCTGAAAGGTGTGTGTAGAAAGAATGGGTGAATCTGATAACATACATTTGATAGAATCCTAAGATTCCAGAATGGCGTGGGAGCAGGCAAGCTCTTTAGGGGCTTGTGGTGGTGTTTGAGCAGAGGGGGACACGGAGCAGTGATTTCATCACTGTAGACATCACGACCAAACTGGATTTGTGGTCTGGAAGCCAAGACCAGGAATAGAAGGGGTTGATTGCCCGGGAAAATTGTGAAAAGGACGAGAGGATCCAATTCGTGATTGGGAAGTAAGATAGGAGAGGACGGAGCCAAGATCTGTGCCTAAGCTAAGACGCACGATTACTCTTTGATTAGAATTACTCTTTCCATGTCAGAGGGTGGGCAACTGATGGAGGCTGACTTATGGAGGAAGATTTCGGGAGAGGCACAAGAGAAGGTTGGAAACCAGCCAAATGATTTGCGTTCACTGACCAACTTCAGATTTTCCCATTTTCCATGGCAAGCCAATTGAGTTGATGAGCAAAGAACTCAGTCCTTTACCTCCCGTCACTGTCTCCAGAGCACAAAGAGATTGAGAAGAGCAGGACCCCCCCCCCCCCCCCGTATCAAGCGGCCTTGCTTGCTAATACCTGCAGAGGTCAAGGTAACTTCTGTTCCTTGTTTCTCCAGGCTGAGAAGAAAGCCAAGGTGACTGCAGTAATGAATGCTGTGGAGGAAAACCAGGGGTCTGGCGAGTCTCAGAAGGTGGAGGAGGCCAGCCCTCCTGCAGTGCAGCAACCCACCGACCCTGCATCCCCCACCGTGGCCACCACACCTGAGCCCGTGGGGGCGGACGCTGGGGACAAGAACACCACCAAAGCAGCCGACGATGAGCCGGAGTACGAGGTGAGCGGCTCGCTTCTTCAACTGCCTCGTCCAGCTCTTTCCTGGGTCCTTCCACTACCAGCTCTTCCCGTCCTGCTCTCCTCTCTCCACCTGACCCCAGGCCTCTTCGTCTGCCCAGTCTTGCTCTGTCTCGGGCGGTTCAGATGCAGCTCCCTCCTGGCTGTCCCGACCCTCAGATGCCCAGGGCTGGGGTTGCCATGGGGGGGTCAGGGTGGCAGGGCCTCGTGACCACCACGTAATGACTTCTGCTCCTTGGGGCTCCAGGACGGCCGGGGCTTTGGCATTGGGGAGCTGGTGTGGGGGAAACTTCGGGGCTTCTCCTGGTGGCCAGGCCGCATTGTGTCTTGGTGGATGACGGGCCGGAGCCGAGCAGCTGAAGGCACCCGCTGGGTCATGTGGTTTGGAGACGGCAAGTTCTCGGTGGTAAGTCCTGGGGTCTGGTGGTAGCCTCGGGGAGGGATGGGTCTTGGTCTCAGGGCCTGTGGTTTGGGGCTGGGGACTCGGTCCAGAACTGCGGTGGAAGAAGTGGGCTCTGCTCGCCCCCACTCTCCACATGGGACCAAAAGAAGCCCTAGAGAAAAGTGGGCTGCCCTGGGGGGACTCAGGGAGCTGGGGCGCCTGCCAAGCTCTTGCCTTCCAGGACCCTTTCTCCAGAACGCCTTTCCTGCTTGCATTCAGGTCCTCCCCCACGTTTGGGTTGGACTCTTCCTTTGAGCATCATAGAACTATTTATCAATCCATCTGGTCCTCTCAAGGGCAGAGGCTGGGTCTCAGTGCCCCAGTCCCTGCCCTTTGCCAGGCACGTGGTGGGGGCTTGATGGGTGTGGCAGAAGGAGAAAGCGAGGGCATTGGTCGTTCCTCCAGGTGTGCGTTGAGAAGCTGATGCCGCTGAGCTCCTTCTGCAGTGCTTTCCACCAGGCCACCTACAACAAGCAGCCCATGTACCGCAAAGCCATCTACGAAGTCCTGCAGGTGAGTGCCCCTCCGGGTAGAGGGGGCTTGGACAGCAGGGACTCCTAGTTGGTCTAGAAGCTGGAGTGCAGAGGTCCACCTGCAAGGCCCCCGGGACTCCCTTTTGTCCGTGTCCCCCCCCATTACTCACCCCTTTTCTGCACTCCCTTCCTCCGACACTCTCCTGTGACCCTCCCCTGCCCCTTTCCCCAGCACTCGCCTCAGGCCGCCCTCGCTGTCCTCCAGCCTGTCCTGACACCCTCCCCCATACGTGCTGCCCTCCAGGTGGCCAGTAGTCGCGCCGGGAAGCTGTTCCCAGCATGCCATGACAGCGACGAGAGCGACACAGCCAAGGCCGTGGAGGTGCAGAACAAACAGATGATCGAGTGGGCTCTCGGAGGGTTCCAGCCCTCTGGCCCCAAGGGCCTGGAGCCACCCGAAGGTAAATGCAGGTGCCCAGGCCAGCCTTCTGGGAGAGCTGCCAGCTCTTTGGTTGAGAGGCCCCGGGGGCGTGGCCACAGTCTCCCTTTCCCTGGGGTCAGGATAGGGGCAGGGCCGCTCGGGGACTCAGGATAAACTCCTCCCATTGGTTTGCTGGCACTGGAGAGCTGGGAGCTAGAACAAGTTGGGGACCAGGCTGCGCCCCTTCGTAGGCAGAATAGAGGAGGGGAGGAAGCCGGCACTGCGTGTTGGTGGTGACCGTGATCTCGTCACCTGCTTTCTCCATCAGAAGAGAAGAACCCCTACAAAGAAGTTTACACAGACATGTGGGTCGAACCCGAGGCAGCTGCCTATGCACCACCCCCACCCGCCAAAAAGCCCCGAAAGAGCACAACGGAGAAGCCTAAGGTCAAGGAGATAATTGACGAACGCACAAGAGGTAGTTGGCCTGGCTTTGGAGAGAGTGGCGCGGCGAGGCTGGCATTCAGAGGCGCGGCCGCGGCCCTCACGGCCCCCTCTGATGCTGGGCTCTCCTCCCCCCCGCAGAGCGGCTGGTGTACGAGGTGCGGCAGAAGTGCCGGAACATCGAGGGTGAGTCCCGACGGCCATTGACTCCCTGCGAAGTCCGTAGTCTGTTGCCCCCAGGACTGGCTGGAGGGCTTGGCTCCTGGCGCAGGGCCTGGTGCAGAGTAGCCTAGGCCCTTAGGGAGGTTTGAACGTCATGGGACGTCTGTACCCAGTGAAGGCCTCTGTCCTGCCCGTCCCACCACCCCCACCCCGCTTCACCCACATAGCTGTCTTCCTGGTGCCACCATCTTACTTTCCTATCAATGGCAGGCACTGGTCATTAGGGTTTCGACACTCCAGTGGGTCCGAGAAGGGTGGCCTCTCTTGGATTTGCTTGAACTTGTGACCTTTGGCCTTTTACCTTTCCTCATCTGTTCTCCAGTGGTCATTAGAGCATCGCAGGGCTGGCAAAGATGGGGGCAGGAGCCTAAGATTTAAGGACTGCCCAGGGACTGTCTCCAGAGTCCCCCAGGGCCCCGGCCCTCTTCTCAGACGTTCCCGTCCTCGAATTATGCCTTTCCTGGGTGGGTGGCATTGCCGCTCTGAGAGCTGAATGGGCATTGAGATTGGGGCCACAATGCCCCCCTGCTCCATGGGGCACCCTCCCAGACTCCTGTCTGCCTCCTTTTTCGGCTGCTGCTCCGACACGCCCTTTTCCTGTAGCCCTTCTTGGAGCTGGGCTTAGGCGCCGAGGTGGGAAGGGGCCCTTTGGAGACATTCACTCTGCTTTCTCCACGCTCCCTGCTTTCCAGACATTTGCATCTCTTGTGGGAGCCTCAACGTCACCCTGGAACACCCTCTCTTCATCGGAGGAATGTGCCAAAACTGTAAGGTAGGGGCACAGCCCCCGGCGGTCTATACCTTCTCCCGTCTTGGGGCTCGCTGTCACCTGGAGTAGCTGCTGTGGTGACCCCGCGGTTTGCTCTGGACGCAGAGTCCTGATCAAACAGGCCCGTGGGCTTCGAAGCGTTCGACTTGCTGTTATTTGTCCTCCCCGGAAAGATCGTCCCCCTCGAAAGCCCATTCTGGTCCGCAGATGTGGGCTCACCGTGTCACAGTCCCTGGTGTGGGGCAGGGGGCTGACAGATGGGTGGGTGGGCGGGTTGCCGCGTCCTTGGGGTCCCGGGAGGAGAGCCCAGGGCTGTGGCGAGGGACAAGGGGGTGCGGTTGCCTCTCTGGCCTCGCTCTGGGGGCTTCCCGATTCTGTGCACTGCTCTGGGTCGGGACACCTGCTGGCCCCTTCCCACGCGTGTGGCTCAGTAGGCGGCAGGCTCACGCCCGCAAGGACGGATTACGGTTCCTGGGTCGGGGCCCAGAGGCCGGGCGCAAAGCCTGCCGTCACGCTGGCCGCGTGGGGTGCTGCCCAGTGGTCTCTGACGTGCCCCCCCCGCCCCCGCCCTCTAGAATTGCTTCCTGGAGTGTGCGTACCAGTACGATGATGATGGGTACCAGTCATACTGCACCATCTGCTGCGGGGGGCGCGAGGTGCTCATGTGCGGGAACAACAACTGTTGCAGGTGAGGCTCCCCGGCCCGCCCCCTCCCCCCACCCCCAGCCAGGCTCCCTCTGGGGCTGAGAAGCTCCCCTCTCCCCCCCCGCTACACTGGGCTTCCTTCCAGGTGCTTCTGTGTGGAGTGTGTGGACCTCTTGGTGGGGCCAGGGGCTGCCCAGGCAGCCATCAAGGAGGACCCCTGGAACTGCTACATGTGTGGGCACAAGGGCACCTACGGGCTGCTGCGGCGGCGGGACGACTGGCCCTCGCGGCTCCAGATGTTCTTCGCCAATAACCACGACCAGGAATTTGTGAGTGCTGGGCCTGGGCCGTTCGCGGGGGCGGGTTCCGAAGCCAGAGCGGTCCTAGCGGGGCTGGGGGGGCCAGCCTTGGGTGCCCACCTGCAGAATCCTCCTGGGCACTTACCTGGCCCGTTGTGCTCGCCACCTAGGACCCTCCGAAGGTGTACCCACCTGTCCCAGCCGAGAAGAGGAAGCCCATCCGGGTGCTGTCTCTATTTGACGGAATTGCTACAGGTGAGCGTGTGGCCCCCGAGCCCCACGAGGTGCTGCCGTCCCTGTCCCGGGGCAGGGGAGCTCCGCGTGAGGGACCGCGTGTGTTTCTCACACGATAAACAATAGTTAACACGACAGCCGTTGAATTGGTACCCCGCCGAGGAAAATTTGTGTTGAGTGAGAAGTAAAATCGTGGTCAGCTGCTGTGTCCGGGAGGCACGTGTCTTTGTTGGGGGGGTGGTGAGCTCCAGCATTGGACAGGGTGATCATTAGAGATTATTGAAGATTTTCACAAAGCCTCAAAGGACAGACTCGGCGACCAGAACGGAAACATAGGCAGTGTTCTGTCGTACGATGACTGTAAGTCACAGTAAAAAAACAAAAAAAACAAAAAAAAAAACCCCCAAAAAACAATAAACAAGAGAGTAAAGTAAAGAATAATATATAATTCTATAATTAGCATTTTGGTGAATATCCTTTGATGTTTTTTTTTCCGTGCATATATGTATGTGTGTTTCTAGAATCCTACGTAGCTAGAAAAATAAAACGAGAGTATAGTAAAACGCACACTGTGTTGTAACTCGCCTTTTCATTTGCTGTCATGACTGCTTTTTCATGTTAACATGGAACTGCATCCTTTATTTGTAAATGCTGCATAGGATTCCATTGGGTGGAAAGTACCATGATTTATGTAACTAACCCTCTGTTGGGTTGTTGATTATTTTTCTCTGTTACGAGCAGCGCTGTGACAAGCATCCTTACACACACATCATTATATACGTAAACTACTCTCTTGTAGGGAGAGCTGGGGCACAGCGTAGGAAGTTTGTTTCATATGGTTCTTGACCTTGCCCGAGAGCCCTCCCGCAAGGTGCTCCTGACACATACCCACCCCCCTGCCATAGCCCCAGGCCGACGGCTTCTCAGTTCTTAAGAAAGGAATAACCTCCTCAGAACAGGTGTCTTCACGTGACCGGAGGGAGACGGGCTGTCAGAGGGCCCGGGCGGGGTGGCATCCCAGGCCAGATGTTTATATTCTGTTCTCGGCTTAGTGTTGAGATTCTATAAACCTAGGGAAATTAATTTACAGCCTTGGTTTCCCAGGCCAGAACCTGGAGGCCCTCTTAAACCACGCCACACCCCGAGAGGCTGGAAAAACTCCTCGGTGGGGAGGTCTCTGGGAGCAGGAAATGGTGCTGCTGAACCCTATTTCTCCAGAGGCTCTCAGGGTCTGTTCTCATTGTTTCCTTGCCCTCAATCCAGCAAACATTTGTGAAGGGGTCATGGTAAGGAAGTGAGTGTAGTTTGCTCGGGAGGAAACCTGGGTGAGCTCCTCTGTTCTGAAGAGCATTTGCAATCTAAGAGGAGAGCTGAATGAGGAATACACAGGGTTCTGAGGAGTTGGAGAGAGATGCAAAGCGTGGGGGGTTTACAGCGGAGGGGGTTGCTTCCAGGGGGCTGCAGGGTGCGGTGTGGGGGTGTTGATGAAACCTTCTTGGAGCAGGTGGCATTTATGTTGAGTCTTGGAGGATGAAGTGCAGTAGGAAGCCATGGGTGGGGGGGTGAGGAAGGAGCAGTCTATGCAGGATGTAGGAACAGCAAAGAAAAGGCCACCCCAAAAGTCACCTGCTGTTTTCTCTGGTCCTGGAAACCACCTATTGTCTGGTCTTGACGGCCTTCTAAGTAGATCAGAGTAGGTATGAAATGGGATCCAGAAGGATCCTGCAGCTCACTGGGCAGGGTAGGGCTCAGGCCTGTTGCTGACCCATGTGTCCGGCTGGCCGGAGAGCCCCCTGCGAAGACCAGGGTGCTGGGGAGGAGCCCCAGTGACCGTGCCTTTCGCTGGCTGGCACAGGGCTTCTGGTGCTGAAGGACTTGGGAATTCAGGTGGACCGCTACATCGCCTCAGAGGTGTGTGAGGACTCCATCACGGTGGGCATGGTGCGGCACCAGGGGAAGATCATGTACGTCGGGGACGTCCGCAGCGTCACGCAGAAGCATGTACGTCAGTGTCGTGGGTCCCGTCCCACTTCTCTGTGTCCCTTGCACTTTGCTCCTGGGGGCGGCGGCGGCCCTCTGGCATTTTGCTCATTTGCTCTTTTCCTTTCTCCTTTTTCCCAGTCTCTTCTCTGCCGTGTGGAATATGGGCAGATTCCAGTGGGAACCGGGAGCTGGCCTTTTGAGGCTCCGGCTGTCCCCTGACTAGCTTCAGGGCCTTTGTAGCAGAGCGCTTTGGTTCCCATTTTCCCAGTACTTTTGGCAACAGCTTTACCAGCCTCCGTTTCTGGGGGGGACTCTGGCAGGGTCTTGCCCAGGTGACCCTTTGCCTTTCCAGTTAACTGTGTCTACGACCCTGAAACTGCAGGCCCTCAGGGATCCCCAAGGGCGTTTGGAGGGCATTCAGATGGCCCGGACACCCTGCCCAAAGTGCACAGAGCGCAAAATGCCTTCATGGTCAGCTGCCCGGCCTGGACCGCCTTCCCCCTAAGTGGCTGCTTTTCGTGTTGGGAGCACAGCTGTCTCCCTGCTGGCCTCCGAGATGATCCAACTGGATCCCTTCCCTTTGTTTAGGAAACTGAGCTCAGAGAGCCTCAGTGACTTGCCCGTGGTGCTGTGTGTGTGTGAAGTATGTACTTATGAAGGTGTAGAGTGAGCATACCGAGCCGCTGGGTCTCCTCTCTCCGGTGCCAAAGTACTTTTTTTAGCCAAGTCCACGGATAACTTCCTTCTTCCTTTCTGCCTCTGTCCCCGGACATCAGGCCATCCCATTACCTTTATCCTCCCAGATCCAGGAGTGGGGCCCGTTCGATCTGGTGATTGGGGGCAGTCCTTGCAATGATCTCTCCATCGTCAACCCTGCCCGTAAAGGACTCTACGGTAGGTGCCGTGCTCACCCCTCCACCTTCTGAGCTGGTGCTTCCGCACGTAGGTTTCCTACTTGGACATTTCTGCCCTGGGACAGCTACTCCCGATGACCCTGTCCTCCCTTGCCCTCCCTGTGCCCGAGCCACACCACTGTCTCGTGCAGACAGCCCCAGCTGATGGCTTTCTCTTCCGACCTCTCAGAGGGCACTGGCCGGCTCTTCTTTGAGTTCTACCGCCTCCTGCATGATGCGCGGCCCAAGGAGGGAGATGACCGCCCCTTCTTCTGGCTCTTTGAGAATGTGGTGGCCATGGGCGTTAGTGACAAGAGGGACATCTCGCGATTTCTCGAGGTATAGCCAGCAACCTTGGTTTGGCCAGCTCACTAATGGCTTCTACCTTGGACTGCTGCTTTATCCCTGTCTCATCTGCATTGTGGAGCTGGGGACTGGTGACTTCTGCTTTGCAAGGGGCCTGTTCGGGAAGCTCGAGGGCTTCCCAGTTAGACAGGGAGGAAACACTGGTCGAGGCCTGCTCTGGACAGAACCTGTGGTCTGACTCTAAGAGGTAGTGTGTGGGTGTGGGCCTCAGGGCTTGAAGAAACTTGACTGTTCCTAATAGGGTGGGGTGCCAGGCTCCTAGAGTTTGGGGTTCTGAGTGGTGTTTCCCTAGGGGCGCCCTTTGAGGTGGCCACGCCAATCTTCCCCGACCAGAATGGCTTGCCCTCACTCCCTGGCACCATGACAGATGCGCTGTGGTGCCTGGGAAGTAAAAGACACGGCTTACCTGTTTTTATTCCCCATAACGTGGGTCCCATGTCCGTGCTGAGCCGGGTTGGAGGCATGCACAGAGGGTCTCTGTGGCCAGAGGCATTCTCAGGGTGGGCGGTCTGGGAGCTCGAGCCCATGCTCCAGAGTCTTGGGGTCAGTAACGCCTCGAGCTGGTGTTCTGAAGTGTGAGCAAGTGTCTATTTGGCTCATGATCTGGACATACAGTGAACACGTCTGCACTCATTGGAACTTTCTTGCTCAGAGCCTCTGGGTGAGCTAGAGCTACGTAGTCCAGTTAGGGTAGTCCTCAGGCACGTGTGGTATTTAAAGTAACATTAAAATTCGTCTGTCGCTCGAGCCTCATTTCAAGTACTCATTAGCCACCTGCAGCCACTCCACTGAACAGTGCAGACAGAAAACCTGTCCATCATCACAGAATGTTCAGTTAGACTGCAGTGGTCTAGAATGTTCTAACGAGAGCATGTGGAATGTGGCTGGGTTCCATTCTGGCTTTTCCTGGAGGCTTCAGGCTGTCCCACTGCGTGGCTTCCTGAGAGAGGAGTAAGCAAGAGCCTCTGAGGCTGTAAGGCTCCAAACTAGCGTAATTTCCTGGCACCGTCTGCTGTTCCTCTCCCGCTCATCTTTAATCTTTCTCCTGTTTTATAGTCCAACCCTGTGATGATTGATGCCAAAGAAGTGTCAGCTGCACACAGGGCCCGCTACTTCTGGGGGAACCTTCCTGGTATGAACAGGTTGGTGAGAGTGCTCGGGCCTGGGGAGGCAGTGGGTTGGTGTCTGCAGGCAGCTCGGCCCAAGGAGGAGGCGATCACTGAGTGGCCGCTCTTGGGCACCCTCCCCCGCTGACTAGCTTGCTGCTCTACCACGTTCTTCTGTTTCCTTCTCCTTGAGGGGGAAGGGGAGTGAGGGTATAGAAAATATTTGCCTGAGAAACCAACGGCTAGTGGTTGAAATAGGAGACTCACCATGCTGCCGAGTTACATCGTTGGTTCTAGTGCACTGGTGACGTATCTGGAGTCAGCTTGTCCTCGGTCTCCAGAGGTGAAGCTGTGGAGGGTGGAGTTGGGATGGGGAAGAGTGGTGCCCACAGCTGGGCCACACCTGCTGGGTGCAGCTTAGAGAGTCCTGCTTTGCTTATGAGCCACACACTTTGTGGCTTCGGGTCCATCGTTGGGAGGAGGTTCTTTATTTAGGTTACACAGAGAGAGATGTTAATGTCTGGGAACAAAGATAACTTCATTTCTTCAGTGTCATAGTTGGATTATAAAAAGGCCTGTGAGGAGAAAGGAATTCTGATTGAGAGTCAGCAGTTCAAGAGCAGAGTGAGATCCACCCCATCTGGATATCTGTTATGCAGGGAAATATTTTCCAGAATGTTCTAAGAGTGGATTGTCAACTTTGTTGTATCTATAAATTGTTCACATCATCTAATCTGGCTTCAGTCTTCTCTCCCTCTCCGCCATTAGCATGAAGTTGTAGGAACATCCCAGTCTCATACCCGCTTTACAAAGCTGCTATCTTTTGTGAAGGTTTATTGATGGGAAGGAGACCTGTCCGTGGGATAGCTGACCTACAGACCGTTGAGTGCCCCTTCCTAGGTTCCCCAGCTGTACCTGTGTCCTGGAAGAGTAGACTGGGTTATGTGGTCCAGTATTCCATGGAGCCACGAACTCAGTGTCTCCTCACAGACCTTGGTCCTATGGGATTGTTCTCACCTGCTTCTTCCAACTCTAAAATTCTAGAACTCTGAGCTTCGAGGTGGAGCAGAGGTACTGTGTGGGGCCATGTAGGGGGTGTGTGTGTGCATAAATAGGGCAGAGGCTGGAGGTGTGCACTTTGGCCACGGGTCCCTTTGGGTCCCATGCTGAGATGGTAGACTGCTGTGTGAAATATCAGAAAAGGTCAGCCCTAAAGGTGACGTTCAGTGATCTCCGCTCTCTGAGAAGTGACACATTCAGTGTCACAGAACTGTGGTCTTCTGGGCACTGTGCAGAAGTTAAAGCCTTTTAAACTGTACAGTTCGGGTGCACACTTCGATGAATTTCATCCAGCATACACCCATGCAGCCATCCCCGTATTCAAAGGTACAGAACATTTGGTCACCCCCAAAGCTTGCTTTGTGACGGATACTTTTTTTTTAAAAGATTTTATTAGAAAACCCATGGGTGGGGGGAGGGGCAGAGGGAGAGGGACAAGCAGACGGCCTCACTCAGTGCCGATTCCCGAAGCGGGGCTCGATCCCAGGACCCTGAGATCATCACCTGAGCCCAGGTCAGATGCTTAACCGACTGAGCCACCCAGGTGACCCTGTGACAGATACTTTTAGAACTCAGTATGTTTTACGATGACTGGCATAAAAGTCATTGGGTTTTCCTTCCTTTTTTTTTTTTTAAGATTTTTTTAAATTTATTTGACAGAGAGACAATGAGAGAGGGAACACAAGCAGGGGGAGTGGGAGAGGGAGAAGCAGGCTTCCTGCCGAGCAGGGAGCCCGATGTGGGACTCGATCCCAGGACCCTGGGATCATGACCTGAGCCGAAGGCAGAGGCTTAACGACTGAGCCACCCAGGCACCCTGGGTTTTCCTTCTTGTGGACAGGTGGTATCTGCTTATTTGTAGATTGAGACCACTGTGGAATTTAGGTTTAAGGGTTAACGCTTGGTGTGCTGTCCGTGGATGGCTGCAGTGTGTGTGCGAATGTTCTGGGGGAGTTTGAAGGGGGTCTCAGTGTGTGCGGGTGACGACAGTCCCCTTTTACCTCTCCGTGTGAGTCCTGGCTGCTGGCTGCATCCCTGCTGGTCTCCTGGTCTCTGTCATTACCTCTCTTTCTGCTTCCTAGGCCGTTGGCATCCACTGTGAATGATAAGCTGGAGCTGCAGGAGTGTTTGGAGCATGGCAGAATAGCCAAGGTTAGCCCCGGTGCCAAAGCCCTCTCTCTGCTGGGGGGTAGGGAGAAGGGCAGAGAGGGCAGGATGAGCCCGAGTGCTGTCCAGGCCAGTGTCCCCTGCTGGTGCGGAGAACAGTTTAGGAGGTGGCTCGGGGTCGTACACCTAGCCGGCCAGAGGGGGGCGCCCAGGGGAGAGCCTGGATGGCAAGGAGAGAGATCAGAAATCCTTCCCGGTCTTCAGTCCCTCGTTGAGCATCGCCTGCTGGTCCTGGAAGAAGCAGA
The DNA here is from genome assembly GCF_029215605.1 of Mirounga angustirostris. Classification (NCBI taxonomy): domain Eukaryota; kingdom Metazoa; phylum Chordata; class Mammalia; order Carnivora; family Phocidae; genus Mirounga; species Mirounga angustirostris. Next base: position 19,787,493 of record NW_026991718.1, on the reverse strand, counting down.
CACTTAAGAAGTCTTTGCCAAAGTCCCTGGATCTGCTAGGGCGCTTAAACGTTTTGGCCAGGACCTATTGCACAAGCCTTCAGGACGGCGCATTCTCCTGTGATGTGGAAGCTGCATTTCTCTCTGGAGAAATCTCCCGGAGTGAGTGTATCGGGCGTCAGGTTCCATGAGTCGGGGCGCCAGCATCCAGCCCTGCGGGCGCCCCTCAGTAATTTGGGATCCTTTTGCCTGCAAAGTCACTACACGTGTGCAAGAACCCATTCGTAGAAGACTGAGGAAGTTCAGTGGTGCGAGCTGCTCCCTCTCAAGTCCTTGGCCAGCGAGCCTGGACTGAGGATGGCCGGGTGACCTCCAAGTGGGAAGAAGAGCAGGGCAGTGGGGTCTGTGGAGGCCCGCGCTGGAGCCTTACCCCGGCCACCTGTGTGGACCAGGCCTTGTCCGTGTTTGATTCACCCGTCCCGGCCCATGCCTGGCACACGTGTTGGATGCATGGCCAGCGAACGAGTGCTCATTCCTCTTTTCCTCTCCTCATCTTCTAGTTCAGCAAAGTGCGGACCATTACTACTAGGTCGAACTCCATAAAGCAAGGCAAAGACCAGCATTTCCCCGTCTTCATGAATGAGAAAGAGGACATCTTATGGTGCACTGAAATGGAAAGGTAGTACCCGAGGCCACGTGCTGGTGTCGTGGGATGCGTGGCTCGTGGCGGTTGCGGCCTCTGAGGGAGGGATCGCTGCCCCTTCCGGCCGGGCTCGTAGCTTGCCCAGATACCACGTGAGCAGTGGGTCTCCCCGAGCATTTCCCAGCAGGGCAGGTTCCTGGAGGTAGGGGGACACTCCTGTGCATTGTAAGGCCGGGCCCAGGATCAGAGGGATCTAGGAGTGGGCTCAGGGGGCCGTGGCTAAACTCCCAGGAAACAGGGCCGCTCATTTCGGGAACTGTGCAAACCAGGACAGCACAGGACCAGGCGGGCCGCGCACCCTCATGCCCTGACTGGGTGCAAACCAGACTCACGGGCTAGACGGCCTCCTGGTCCCCAGTGGAACTGCAGTTTAGCCGAAGCGACCCTTGACATACGCGACGCGAGCAGACAGAAGCTTGGAGCTCCTGCAGTCGGGCAAGAGTTCGGCTCCTTTGTCGAGTTCTTGCTCTTGTGGGCGAGGTCCTAGGGATGCGCGTTGATAACGGATAGACTCCAGGTACCTGCTGCGGCTCCGTCTCCGGCGGAGCACGCCCTGGAGGTGTCTTTCACCGATGCTAACTTTGTTTCCGTCCTGTGGCCACTCCGGGCGGCGGTTGGCTTCCTTCCCTTCAGGCCCCCGGCAGGTGGCAGGGTGCCTGAGTCGTGGTTGGCGACACAGGACGGAAGATGCAGCCGGATCGCACCCGCCCGCGCTCACCCCCGCCCTTTCTGCCTTTTCTCCCCAGGGTGTTTGGCTTCCCTGTCCACTATACCGACGTCTCCAACATGAGCCGCTTGGCGAGGCAGAGACTGCTGGGCCGGTCGTGGAGCGTGCCGGTCATCCGCCACCTCTTCGCTCCGCTGAAGGAATATTTTGCTTGTGTGTAAGGGACATGAGGGCAAACTGAGGTAGTGACACAAAGTTAAACAAACAAAAAACACAAAACACAAAACACCAACAACATGAGGATCGAGAGGAGTATCAGCACCCAGAAGAGAAAAAGGAATTTCAAACAGAAACCACAGAGTCGGAAGTACCGGAGGCTTTGCCTTGCACAAAGGGTTGGACATCATCTCCTGATTTTTCAATGTTAATCTTCAGTCCTATTTAAAAACAAAACCAAGCTCCCTCCCCCCCCCACCCCCCACGCCCTTTTTTTTGGTTTTGGTCAAACCTTTTGTTTTCTACTCTTTTCAGAGGGGTTTTCTGTTTGTTTGGGTTTTTGTTTCTTGCTGTGACTGAAACGAGAGGGTTTGTTGCAGCAAAAATCAGTAACAAGAAATAGTAACAATACCTTGCAGAAGAAGGGTGGGAGAAAAGGAAAAAAGGAAATTCTATAGAAATCTATATATTGAATTTTTTTTTTTTTACTATATATCTTTTTTTTTTTTTTTTTTTTTCGTTGTTGTCTCTAGCCTGATCAGATAGGAGCACAAGCAAGGGACAGAGAATAGTGACACTCAGCGGCAGAATTCCCTCCCAGCCGCTGAGCTGTCTTGCCAGCACCATTCCTGGTCATGCAGAACAGAGCCCAACTAGCAGCAGGAAGACAGAACACACAAGACCCTTTTATACAGTATTTCAGGTGCCTACCACACAGGAAACCTTGAAGAAAATCAGTTTCTAGAAGCCGCTGTTACCTCTTGTTTACAGTTTATATATATATGATAGATATGAGATCTATATATAAAAGGTACTGTTAACTACTGTACAACCCGACTTCATACTGGTGCTTTAAACAGCGAGATGAGTAAAAACATCAGCTTCCACGTTGCCTTACGTGCAAAGGGTTAAACCGAGGATGGAGAAGGGAGGCAGCTTGAAGGTGAATCGTTGCCGCGGTGGGCTTTCCCCCGGTATTGAACAAGGTGAAGGGGGAGAATCCGGGACCCGCGTTCTCCTGCTTCTCCCTGTCAAAAACGGGGGTGAGGGGAGGTGGGTCGGACCGTGGAGAGCTGAGAGTGGGATTCATCCAGGCTCACGCAATAACCTTTTGATTTTTTTTCGAAAAGGAGACTCCCTCGGCAAGATGACAGGATAAGGGGTCTTCCTTCCCAATTTCTCACATTAGCCGATTCGAGGGCTCCTTGTGGTGGGATCAGAAATAATCCAGAGTGTGGGCAAGTGACCGTTAAAACCCCACCTGGAGCAAATAAAAAAACATACAAAACGTACTGGTGCTTTCCTGTCTAAGTCGCCTTTTGTGTGTTCTTTTATGAGGCCCTCACCATCCACCCTCTGTGCACAAGGCGGCTTCCGGCCCCTGGAATGTGATGTTTTTGGTCATCTCCAAAGGCTGCAGTTTTATACTGGGAGGCTGATGACACCTTTTGTTAATAATTATTCTTATGGTTCTGGTTATAATTATGTTTGTTTTCAGATTTTTTCTTTAAGAAAACAAAAACCCAACCCCCCCTCCCTTGCAGTTTCAAACCGAGGTGCGGGGAGCAGGGTGCTTCTAAGTTAGCGGTGGCCCTGGTGCCCTGGCTCCCCACCCCTCGGGCCAGGTGGGCCACCGGGCGCAGCGAAAGCTGGGCGGCCAGGGGAGTCCCCGAGGCCGGCCTTCCGGGCGCGTCTCTCCTCTCTTCTACTTCCCCTCCTCTGAGTCGTGCGTGTCAGGGCCGGAGGGAGGACCAGGCCATCTCTCTCCTCGTGTGTATGATTGGAGTGGTGTGTATTTCTTTTCTAGTACTTGGTCTGATGATAGCCGTGCTCTTACCCGGAGCCGGCAGCTCCTGGAGCCCCAAGGGCACGGACACTTGGTTGCCCCTCCTACCGAGGCAGGCGTTGGCGGTAGGCAGGGCCAGCATCAGTGGCTCCAGGGTGAGGGCCCAATGGGCAGATGCTTGCCTGAATAGATGGGGTGTAGATATGTGGCATATAGAGATATATATTTTATAATGGGAGGGGGGATGGCACCTCCTGGGACGGGCAGGGCTGGGAGGGGTGCCGTCAAGCACATGGTCCCAAGTTCGCATCCCTAGAAGATAGGGCCTACGGTGATAGGCGCTATATAAATACATAGATAGGGTCATGTATAAGAAATATTATGTAGTGGGGAGCGGGGCGAGGGGGCTCAGAGTGCTGAGCCTCGGGTCCCACTGCAGACATAAGCCCCACACCAATCAATCAATCCCACACGCATACACAGGAACCGATCTCTACAGATGCGGAATGGGCACACACACACACACACACACACAGCCGGGGGGCTCCCAGCGCTCTTCTCCCCAGGATTCAGGACTTTGTGGCGTCGACCCTGCAGCTCTTTACCTCTGTTGCCCTGATTGCAGGTAGACTCTCAATCCCAGAAGTTGCTAGGTGCTGAAGGCAGGAAAAGGAGGAGGTTTTATTCCCGCAGGTGCTCTCCTCTAGCAGGTAGCATTCTATCTCTTTTGCCCCTGGTGATGTCAAAAGATTCTTCTGTTAGCAACCTGTGATACTGACCTGCAACTCTAGGCACCAGTCAAGTCAGCCCTCGACTCCCCCTACCTATTCTCCCCCAATCAAAATAAAATTGACATCCAGGTCTGTCTTGGCCAGGGGGCTTCCATTGGGAAAAAAAAAAAAAAGAAAGAAAAATGGGACAGTGAAACTCATCTTTTGAATAAAGTAAATTAGTAATTGGTGACAAAACTAAACCAAGGCTTTGAATCCCTCGCTCATTGCTCAGGAGTAAGCTCACAGCTGGTGGCCACGGTCTCCCACTCCTTTTAGAGGTGCTTGGTCCTGGGCTTCAGGCTACGTGTTTCCTTGTCAGATTGGTTTTTAAGATCACACCCAGTTTGCTCCCTGCCAACTCTGTGACTTGGCGGCAGGTGGCCACGGTGGGCCCCCTTGGGGCTGGAGCAGCTAGGAGGGGGAATACCTCTGCCCCTCCCTCTTTGGAATCCCTGTACCTAACCCGTGGTGCTCACCCTCGTCCCCTCCTTCTCCAGCTGGGCTCCATCTCCCTGGCCTGGGTCCACCAGCACCACTCCAGGAGGGCTGCGGGGAGGAGGGGCTGCCTCAGGCAGTCCAAGGTGCTCCCTCCCCCACTGGCCAAGGCTAAGGTCTTCGCAGCCCCCAGTGTCAGGACCGGCTCTTCACGGGCCTGCCTCTGCAAACAGACTTTCCAGCTCTCCTGGCCCTCCTAGGCCTTTCGTCCACTGCTTACGTGAAGGAGTTTGCCTTTCCCGATGGCCCAAGCTTCACCGGGGGGTTGGTGTGGTAGCCGTGGAGGCAGCAAGCCTGAGGGCTTAGTGTGGGCTGGCCAGCTTGCTGGGGGGACGCCTGCTTGTTGTGACTGATCCTGAGGAGTACTTGTTTCTCCTGGTCCAGCAACCTGACTAGGCCCCAGAATGGGCCAGATGACCGTTAGCAATCACCAGCTTTTCTTCCAGCCCGCCCCACGGGCTTGGTCCCCTCAGTAGAACTTGGGAACGTACCAGCTTGGCCGTGCCCGATGCTCGCAACAGTCTGCTTCTAGCCCTGGTTGGGGTGCTTCTGGGGACATGGATCTGGTCGCCTTCTAAAGGAGGGCTGTGCTTTGGCCGAGGCAGGGTTGCGTGAGGATTAAGGAGGGGATCATTACACTTGCTGTGGGTGAAGCCAAGGGTAGAGGCGTGGAGTAGGAGAAACCAAGAAGGCCCAGGGAAAATTCTGGAGTATGTCCCCAGTGGGATTTTTCTTACGAAATTTACCCCTGGAAACCAGGGCTTCTGGGTACTGAGGCTGATGCCTCCCCATTTGTGGCAGGTGCCAAGTAGAAGATGGCGCCAAAGAGATGGGTGGCTTTTGTCTGGGGGAGGTTGCCGGGGGCTTGTGCCAAGGTCACAGAGCCGACGGTCGCCTGCCTGGGGAGGAAGTGAGTCTCCCGCAGGCAGCTGCTGAGCCCTGTGGGCCGGGCCTCAAGCTGGCCGGTGCTAAGCCCCTTCCCCGTGGGATTGGCTGGAGAGCAGTTGGCTGGGGGAGCAGCAGGTGAGGACTGGGGCGGGGAGAGGGTTCTTGCAGTCAGCAGATCACGCCATGAGTGTGTTACTATCTGTTTTTCTCTCTAGACCTCAGAACCTTCCTGCTATTGAACATTCTTCTAGAAAGCAAACTTCCCCAAAGAGCGTCCAGGACCTCTTAGCTTTTGAGACAGGCCTGGGAGTGGTTGGCTGGTGGAGATGCCCGTGGGAGTCTTGGTGAGTCGCTAGGGTGTGGATTGGGACAGGCAGACCGGGCAGCAGGGAAGGCTGCTGGACACTGAACTGGTCTCTTGAGGGTCGGCTCCCCCTCCTCCCCGCTTCGCCGGTGGTTCTGGGAAAACCTAGATGAGAATACCTACCATCTCCAGCACAGGAAGGTCTGTCGCAGGAGCAAGGGAAGGAGCCATCTGGGAAGCATGTGCTCCAGGAAAACTGCAATCCAGAGTCCTCCTGTGTTTGACGATCTAGGTATACATAAAGTTGATCTCGGAGGAGGTTTTGAATTCCTGTCGCCGTTCTGCTTGGCCAGAGGTTGCTGTGGCTTTCGGAGCAGTCATTTTTAGGAAACTTGCAGGAGTCCCCTCAAACTGTGGATTAGGGCCTTGGGGCCTCCCCTGGCGCTGTGATCTAGAGAGGGTTGGTTGTTCCCTTTGGTCAGGGGAACAGCAGACCCAAGATTCTGGCGAGAACAGAATTTCTAGCCAGGCCCCGTTCTGATCCCAGGAGGTGAGGGATCTGAGTTTGTCTTCGGGCATTGTCTAGTCTGGTTGCTCCCAGTGCTTGTGATTAGAGGTGACATCGGAGTTGTCCTTGGCAGGAGAGCTGAAGGCTTTCCTCCAGCACAGGATGGGGGGCTGTTGTGGAGGCCTGGCCCGGAGCTGGCACGGCCTCCCGGCCTGACCCTGCTGAGGCAGGGATTCACGACACATGTTTGCAGGATCTGGGAGGAAAGAGGGGGAGATTGATGGCAAGGATAGACTCTGAGGTTCTAGCAGAAGCTCTCGAATCTTTACATTTTGGTAAAGGAAAGCCTGGGTGTCTTTGGGAAGCGAGGGCAGCCCCTCCTGTCCCTGTGTGTCTCAGAGACCTGGCTGAGGGGGGCCTTTGCTTGGTGACCTCTTGCCCATCACGGACCCTAGGCAGTGGAGCTTCTGGGGCGGGAGAAACAGGCAGGTCTAAAGCAGCGAGGACAAGGACACAAGGTCCCTTTGCTATTTGTGACTGTGGCTGAATTGCCTGAACGGAGGCCCATGGACTCCTGGAACTCTGGTAACTGGAAACCCCCCCAGTCTGCTCCACCGGAGGGCTGCAGGAGGGCAGGCGGCTCCCCGCTCCCCGCTCCCCACCCCAGTCCCGCAGCCTCCAGCCCCTGCACCTGAGGAGATGAGCAGGGATCGAAAGCCTCACACCAGTCCCATTTCACTTCCCAGACTGATTCGGTCGCACAGCTCTAGAATTCAACATCCAACCAAAATGCCGAAATTTCTTAGAATACGCAGAGGGAGGAGGTGACTCAACAAGGTGCTAAAAACATTTTATTAAAAATATATATTGTTAAATTAAGTCTGCTGTCTGGACAATGACTGTTTGTTTTGTTTTCTTGTAGTGGAGTTTAAAAGAGACTATTATTTTACTCTGATATATTATTATTAAAAAGGCATTTTAACTTTGTACTTGAAAACTAAATGAGCGATTTCATGTGTTTTAGCTGAGGCATTGAAGTAGCGGGTGCTTACTTATTTGTGGGAAATCATGTATTCATACTGAAGAATAAACTCTGTAGCTGATTTGGTAATACCTTTTACTGTTACAGACGATTTCGCTTTGACCCCCCGCGGCAGAGCACTTTTACTCCACATTCCACGCAGCTAAATGCAGGACTTCCTCCCCCGCCCTTCCCCCACCCCAGCCTTTCTCTTCAGTTCCTCTTTTTTTTTTTTTCTTTGGGGTTTTTTTTTTTTTCGTTTGTTTGTTTTCCTGGTTCCAGCATCCTTTCACCACTGTATTTTTTTTTTTTTTTTAGGGTTGCTTCTCTATTTATTGACAATAATAATGTACATTTCACAGTCTGGTTCTGGGACATCCAAGGAGGGGCGCGGGAGAGGGGGGGCCCCCCCACCCCGAGTGGGTCCCCAGCCCCGTCCCCCGGTGTTCTGTTGTATCTCTGTGTAAGTGATGCTCGTGACATAGCTGTTTATGAAATAATTAAAGAGGTCAATGCGTACAGCAGATGTAGAAAGTCTGTCAGTTCCGCCTTCATCACATTTTTTTTTGTGCCCAGAAGAATATAATAAAGCTCCTTTCTAATGTACTTGTGCTGGAGAACACTTGAATAAATGGACTGTTTTTGTGCAAAAAGAAAAACGGAAAAAGCACCGTAATAATGTCCTTTTGTCTTGCGTCTCCTTCCCCCACCCCCCCCACATGACTGTTCACAGCCTTCCCAGAGGGGTCAAGTGCCCAAGTGGGGAGGGACTGGCATTGGGTCCAGACAATGCAGTTTCTCCCTTGAAAATATCACCTGCGTGAGCATTAAATAGGGGCTGTAGACTGGATGGAAAAAGGGACAGTTTTGTCAGCTCGAAGCTCCAACATAAGTTACGGAGTGAGACGAGGTCGCTGAAGGAGCAAAATCTGTCCTGGGCTGAGGGGTAGGAGTTTTCAGGCTGCCGGGAGACGGGGGGCCTTGTGCCAGTGCCTGGGTCAGACGAGCGGAGGGCTTTTGGTTACGGGCACTGTTCCCCTCCCTAGGGGGTTTCTCGGAGGTAGGCAGTCTGGACAGTGCAGGGGACCCTGGAACAGACTGAGGCATTTGGCCTAAAAAAGAGAGAATCGAGAGATGTTTGCAAACACTGACAGGGCAAGGCCGAGGGGCTGCGATTGTTCTGGGTAGTTCCAAAAAGCAGGCAGAAGTGGGGCCAGTTTGCGGGAAGTCAGCCCATTTCAGCTCAGCTGAAGATAGATCCTTCTTGGCCCCTGGCCAGCAGTGCATGGGGCCTCCGGGAATGGCAGTGGAGAGGTACTGGGCAGCCGTTTGGGGATACTACTGGGCTTCCTTGAAACCCTGAGTCTGGGCTCCTCTCGCTGCCCAGCCCCTTCTCAGAACTGTCTTGCAAGCGGACAGTGCCTTATGGCTTGAAGAGTCCATTCGTATGCAATGTCCCCTTCATCCTCACAATTCTTTGTCTATGAGTCACTCAGTGACTCCCAGTCTCCACCATCTAAAAACCGGAATCTGAACACACATAGGAATGGGATCTTCCTGCCACATCTCAGCTCTAAGACCCTGGCGTTCCGTGTGGTGTTTCTATCTCCCAAGTGCCAAGCAAGTCCCTGCCAACAGCTGCTTCCCTTAAGGGTAGATTATTCAAGGTTTCTTTCCTGCCTTAGACTTTGGGAGGGGTTTAGGACTGCACCACTTTGTTGGCTGCTTTGAAAGAAATCCTAAAGGGGAAATTGGAGAAAAAGGAGAAAATAAACTTTTCTCATGGGCACTTTTCTTTACAAAATTGTAAATGTACATTTAACTTTTGTCCTACTTTTTTTCTATTTTTCAGTGTTGATGTAGAATGCTTTTTTTTTTTTCCTCAAATGGCTGCATGGTATTTTCTTGTTGGATATGTTTCTATATATATGCATTTTATTTTAGCTATAAATAGAGCTGTAATAAATATCTTTATGTGTTGGGTTTTTTTTCCCCCCTATATTTTGTGTTTTTTCTCCTTAACTAGATTCCCAGAAGTGAGATGTACTGGGACAAAGAGAGAAAGATTTTGGTTGGCTCCTGACACATTTACCTGATTTCCTCCAAGTGGTCAGCAGACCTGTAGTAGATCTTAAGCTCTGAGGCTCTCAGTCCAGGAAAAAAACAAACAAACATAGTCCTTAGTTGGACCAACTCAGAAAAGTGTTAATCCCAGTGGGGAAGTGAAGGCTCAAACATCCCCCGCCGAAAAGCTAGAAATCTGTAGCAAGAAGCTGGAGGTAGAAACACTGGTCACTAAATTGTGCCCACGTGGAGGAAGCCTGTGGGGGATGGAATGCACCCTGAATCTTTGAGACTCGGGTTCCAAGGCTAAGGAGGAATGGGAGGATGTCATCAGTATGGAGTGCGCCAGTGTCATCTGAGCTGGATGGAGATGGGTGGCATGGCCAGAGCATACAGGAAGGAGCTGCGGGGGTCGTTCCATTAGTAAAAACCATCTCGTGAAGTTCCTGCATTTAAATGAGGTATCATTTAATGGTGGAGGAGTAGGGAGAGAGAGGGGTCAGGGCTGGGCAGGAGTGAGGTGACAGGGCCCACAGCCCAACGGGACTGCCCAGGTGGGTCTTCCCTGGGGTGGGGTGGAGACTGTGCACACCACCAGGCCCAGGCTCGCTGGTTCAGGAGAAACTTCCCCGGACTCGGCAAGATTGACGTGGTGAATGTGGGGTGGAATAGAGGAGGGAGGGAGACAGGCTGTCTGGGAGGTGGCTGGTTGTGGGGGCCAAAGGCATAGGCCAGAGGTGGCAGGCACGGGCAGTGGGGTGTTAGGTGGGGGGCTTCCCTGAAGGGAAGAGAGTATATGTTGAATATGGGGGCATAAGGAGGTCACATCCGAGGGGAACAGGGCTCCCCTGTGATGGGCTCCTGGCATCACCCCCAAAGCTCCCTTTCTCTTTGCTTCCAATACACTTTAAAAGAACAAGGCCCATTCACCTCAGTTGGCATATTTTGCTCCTCTCTGCAGGAATCCTAGGGGGGGTGCAGCTGGGTTGGGAGGAAAGGGCCTGGAGGTTTGGGGGTTATGAAGTTGCAAGTGCCCTAAACTGTCTCAGAAGGAAGACAACAGCATTTAGAATGCTGGGATCTGAATGCTGTGTGACCTTGGGTGGAGTTAGCTACCGGTCTTGAGCTCAGTCCTCTGGCTGGAAACCTGGGTCTCGTCTTTTTGTCTGTCAAGCTTGTGGCTCCTGGCAGGTGTGGGAGGCAGTTTCGGGGCCTGGGGAAGCAAGGAGCCCGGCCTGTGGAGACACGCTGCCACTCGGCCCTCGCTGAGCCCAGGGCTTCGGCCAAAGAGGGTGTGTGTGGGTTAAGGGAGGGAACCTAAAGCCTCTCGGAAGCTTTCACTCGGAGGGAAACACAAGGCCCCCGCCTCTCGCTGCACGACCATCCCTGGCCTGGCCCCAACTTGGCTCACAAAACTGTGCCAGGAGCTGTGTAGATCACCTGGGTTCTGCCTGGCCCGGTGTGAGGACTTCTGTGATCTCCCTGTCCCTTCCTGCCCCAGCCCGTCCCTGCTCCTGGTTCAGGGGCCTCCCTCCACTAGGACCACCCTTGTCTGGCTCGGAATCCCACTCTGGCCTCCTGCTTGGCCATGGCTCCTAAGTCTGGCACCATTAATCTCTGTTTTCCCCTGAGCATTTCCTTAATGGCACCATCGATCTTAAACACACGTGCACACTGTCCCTTGACCTCCCCCAGATGCCCGATTTCTCTGCTCCACAGCAAAACTTGAAAGCACTCCTGAGATTTGAGGACTTTGCTTTTGTGCTCCCATTCTCGTCCACCTGCCCCAGCGGGGCCCACCCCCCCCCCCACCCCATGTCCCTTCTCAGGAGCTGGGGCCCGGGGGGCCTCTCTCCTCCCTGAAACATCTTCCCGGGGCTCCTGACATCATACCCTGTGTCTTCTTACCCCCTGGCTTCCTTGGCTCTTTCCTGTTCTCTACATGTTGGAGGGCTTGGGGATCGCTCGTCTGCTTTCACCCTGATGTCCCCCGAGGCCCAGGTTCTCCTGTCCAGCTGCCTGCTTGGCCTCTCCACTTGGGTGTGAAACGGGCACTTCAAACATGACCTGTCAAAAACAGAACTCTTGGGGCGTCTGGGTGGCTCCGTCGGTGAAGCATCTGACTCTTGATTTCGGCTCAGGTCATGATCCCAGGGTCATGAGATTGAGCCCTGTGTCGAGCTCTGCACAGGGAGTGGAGCCTGCTTCAGATTCTCTCTCCCTCTGTTCCTCCCCTGCTCTCTCTCTCTCTCTCAAAAACAAAACCAAACCAAAAAACCCCCCTAAAATCCCAGAACTCTTGGTCTCCTCCCAGCTTGCTCCCATACTTCTATGTCTTAGTAGCTGGCGCTTAGTTGGTGTCAAGGACCCTGGGGCTCATCCTCGATTCCCCTTTCTGTCATATCCCACTTCCAGCTCGCCAGCTTGCTCTGACACACTTACCTCTAAATATACCCTCATTTGGGCCATTTTTCACTATCTTACTTTTGCAGCTTTTCCCCAAGTCCTCATCATCTGTCCCTGACTGGTCTCTGTCCCCATCATACCACAACAGATCTCTTTGCTCTGTTCCTGTCCCTTCCAGGCCATCCAACACACAGAATAATCTTATTAAAAATCAAACCCTTTAGGGCGCCTGGGTGGCTCAGTTGGTTGGGCGACTGCCTTCGGCTCGGGTCATGATCCTGGAGTCCCGGGATCGAGTCCCGCATCGAGTCCCGCATCGGGCTCCCTGCTCGGCGGGGAGTCTGCTTCTCCCTCTGACCCTCCTCCATCTCATGCTCTCTGTCTCTCATTCTCTCTGTCTCAAATAAATAATAAATAAAATCTTAAAAAAAAAAAAAATCAAACCCTTTAAAAACCCATCAGCTGTGTGCCCCTGCAACCAGGATAAACCCTTCTTGCCCTGGCCTGCATAGCCCGACCTCCTCAGACGCTCCAGCCGCCGGCCTCCCTTCCCTGGAACACGCCAAGCTCTTTCCCGTCACAGAGCCTTTGCACGTGCTGTACCCGCCACCTGGAAATCTTGCTTGCCTTTCTCCTCAGCCTCTTTCCCCTCGTTCAGGTCTCAGCTCGGAGAAACCCTGGCTGACCACTGTTTCTCCAGTACTTCCGTGCCCGCCCCTTTCAATTGTATGTATTCTCTTCGTAGCCCTCACCCTCTGGACTTCTTACTCAGGATTTGGCCTACCTGTGTATGGAGGAAGCCAGGGCACAGGGGAACCTCAGTAGATTTATTTTATAGCTATTCTGTGCACAGACATTCCTACTAGTACCGCTTCCCCAAGAGAGGCTACCCTGGGCTCAGATTAGGATCTCCTCTCCCCTAATTTTCTGTTTCAGCCTTTTACCTCCTCTGCAGTTCTTACCGTAATTAGTAATCATTTTGTTTACTCATTTATTGGGTCTCCCTCACTAAAATGGAAAGGCAGGAGAGTGGGAACAGAATCTGTCTTGTCCTTTACTGTATCCCCAGAAGCACATTACGTGTTTGTGGAATGAATGGGGAACCACACCCAGCCCCACACCTGTGGGGATCTCCAGGACGGCTCTCAAGAAGCCTCCTGCCGGGCTGAGCAGGGTTTCAGGAATTGTTTTATAACGTCTGGGCCTTTGTTAGTTCCAGGTCGGCTGCATGAATGTTGGCTGTGCCCCCGGTGCTCTCAGGGCCAGGAGAAGGGAAGCAAAGTTCATTATTGAGTGTCTAGCAGATCCAGGAGTCCTGCCCCCGCCGCCACTGCCAACAGTGACCGAGCTTCCCATGGGTCCAGACTTGTGCCACGTTCTTTACGTGCATTAGCTCATTTAATTCCTGTGCAAAGACCTCGTGATTATGCGCATTTTATGGAAGGGAAAATTGAGGCTCATCAAGGGTCCACAACTTGCCAGGTGGAAGCTGGATGGGGGTGCGTCTGACATCCCAGCCCGGCGGGCTGCTTCCGCTGTCCCGGCTCCCTCGGAGAGGGCGTCTGCCCAACGGGAGGGGTGCCTGTGCTCTCCAGGCAGCCTCCACATCGAAGAGAATGAACCAAGGGTTTTTAAAGAAATCAATATGACTCCCCAGCCTAAAATCATGTGAATCGCACCTTTAAAATAATGAAAAAGGGATAAGTGAAAACTCATTCATTACCCCACCTCCCAGAGATAACTGCTTTTGGAATCTGTTTCTTCCCTTTGCATGAGACACATCTACAACTTTACTAATTTCAGACCACATTATTTGTCAATATACTGTTTTGAAATAATTATTACTAACATTTTTTTGAGAATTCACTGTGTGCCAGATATTATTTTCCTGTGAGCATTTTCTCACATCACTGTTCTTTGAAAACATTATTTTCAATGGCTGCATGTTATTCTGTCTCATAGATGTAGCATAATTTATTTGATCCAGCTTCTCCTCCAGAGGGTGGGCCTCCCCGACCCCGTGGGCCCTTTGCAGGCGCCTGGTGCCCTCATCTGCTACAGTGACCCTGCTTCCCCCGTGACCCAGATGCACCCTGCCTGTAAGGAGGGGTCTAACGGGATCCTTTGTTCAGCCTGGTGTCCGTATGTGATCATTTTCTAGCATAAATGTTTGAGATGTAATTTCTGGTAGAAGGACTCAGGACCCGTATGAGTAAATTGGTCCCAGAGAGATTGTGTGCTCCCATCGGTGGCAAGGGAGGACCCCCGAGCACCCCGCTCCACTTTTTGGCAGGTGGAACAGCGAATGGAGAAAGGGCAGGGGCGTTAGGGGCTTACCTGTACCACGCAGTTCTCAGCGGCCATGTGTGGGGGTGGGCACGGGGGTCGTCGGTGGTGGTCAGTGGCAGGAGTGTAATGGCTGGGGGTCCTGCACAGTTAGGTTGCAGCCTCCCAACCTAGGAAGGTTATTTTGCTGCTCTGAGCCTCAGTTTCCTCACTTAAGGAAATGGGGGCAATAATGGGGTTATTGTGGGAATTACAGTGGTACTCGTGTAAATGGTCAGCACCAACGGCTGGGCTGGCCTACACGGAAGCACAATAAATGCTGTGTATACGTGTGTGTGTGTGTGTGTGTGTGTGTGTGTGTGTGTGGTAGGTCCAGGAAAGGGCACAGGTTTGGGATGTGCACAGGGTCCCCCTGGCCCGCAGCCTTCTCCTTTGCTGCCCTGAGGCTGTGAAGTCCCACTGTTTACTGTGCAATTTTTTCCATATTAGTCCTCCACACCTGGGCTTCTCGGTGAACTGAGTCAGAGGAGGGGCCGTGGGAATGTCTGGATTTGCAGCCCCAGGGGACTCTGCTGTGGTGGGAGTCCTTCTTGGAGGTGGAGAGGAAGTGTGTGTGTTGTGGGGGATAAGGGGTGCAGCTCTCCCTGTCCTAGCTTGCCATGGAGGGGAGTTGGGGGGACAAGGGCAAAAAGTGGGTCCTGCTGGCAGGTGTTCACCCCTTTGGAGTTTGGGTGCCGTGTCCAGAGGTCTGTGGAGGGAGCAGGCCTCCTGGTCTGGGCCAGGATCACCCTTTACCTCCTGAATCCGATGTGTGGCCAGTGGGAGGGGGCTGCTATAGCTGAACAGGCTGCTGGCTCCATTCCCTGCAGCTCTGTGGAGCCAGGGACCCCCAGAGGCCTGGAGAAAGTTTAGTCGGGCTCTCCACGCCTGGTGGTGTGGTCCCTGTTGAGTATGGCATATGGAAAAAGCACTGGACCCGGGGTCCAAGAATGTCCCCTCTTGGTTCTTACTGTACACTTTGTGGGCAGGGTACTGGACCTCTCTAAGCTGTAGTTCATTCACCTACAAAATTCGCTAACTTTCCGCTTTAACCAGGTCAACAGGGCATGACTGTGGGAAGCCACATGAGGCGACGGCTATTGAAACCCCTGGTCAACCTGCACTAGAGTGCAAGGTCAGAGACATAGGAACCCCCCACCCGTCGGTCCAGGTTTTATCCAATTACTCAAGTCACACTTGTCTGCTGAATTAAAAAAAATTAGAAATTACAGAAAGGCACAAAGTAGGGCGCCTGGGTGGCTCAGTTGGTTAAGCGACTGCCTTCGGCTCAGGTCATGATCCCAGAGTCCCGGGATCGAGTCCCGCATCGGGCTCCCTGCTCGGCGGGGGGTCTGCTTCTCCCTCTGACCCTCCCCCCCTCATGGTCTCTCTCTCTCATTCTCTCTCTCTCTCTCAAATAAATAAATAAAATCTTTAAAAAAAAAAAAGAAAGGCACAAAGTAAAAAAAATATCACACACTGGTTACCTGGGTGCATATTTTTGTCAACACGATTGAACTGTACTCTTAAAACAGGTAAAGCTTATTGTATGTACATTATGCCTCAATAAAGTCTTTATTTTTAAAACATTTATTTTTAAAATTCCCACCATCGTTGGCATTTTAGTATATTTGCTTCTAAATTTTTACTTAGACATAACATATATTCTGTCATATGTATGTGCATATAAATGTGTGCGTTTCTCTATATAAATATTATGTACACAAAGGCTAAACAACTCTCAGACTCTAAATGTATGTGTGTGTGTGTATATATATATTTATTTGTTTTTTAAATAAAAATGGACGAGGACATGTGTGCTGTTTGTGAGGGGAGGCTTGCTGGAGCGGAGGCCGCTGGCTGGCCCATCTACCTTGGGGCGGCCTCACCCCGCCTTCATAAGGGAACCGGGCTGTGCTCACGGGCCCCCATCCACACCGCGTGCTGTCTGACCCCAAGGCGCTCAGGGTCGGGAGCCAGCCGCCTGGCGAGAGTAACACTCCCTGCACTCAGCAAGGCCTCTCTCGGGCCCATGGAGCCCCGGGCAGAGGAGGTGCAAGGCCTGTGGACGAGGCTGGGGAAGGAGGTAACACTGGTCGAGCGAAGTCGAAGTGAGAATGTCTAGAAACTCGGGGATGGCGTAGGTAGAGAGGAAGTCCCACTTGGAGGGGGAGGGCTGGGAGTGGTATGGGCTTGGCCATAAGAGGTGTCGGAGGGAACACAGGCTCCTGCTTGGCTGATAGAAGGGGGCTCAGCAGAGCTTGGATTGGAGTAGGAGTAGGTGTGGAGGGTGGAGGGATGGGAGGCAAGGATGCTTGGACTGATGTGGGGTTTACCAGAGAGACAGGGTCCCAAGAACTGCCATAGGGATTTCTGTATGGCTGGATCCCATACAGGGAAGATCTGATATGATAGGTGTTCTGAGCCTCGGAGTCGGCCGGTGTAGAACATACTATCTACGTCCGAAGGGCAGAGTGGACAGATGAAACAGGTGCTAGGGGTGGACTTTACGGGGCCGGCTGTCTTCTCACCATGAGAGAAACTTCCTGGTCAGTTCAGCCTCCATCCCTTGAGCCCCCGGAGCAAGTTTTCATGGTGACATATTACAGACCCACATGCTTAACAAAAAGGAAACGGTCCCGCTCAGAGTTAGGAAGGACGTGGGACTGGTCGCAGAATTGAACAGACGTCAGGACCTGGCCTGGAGAGGCTTTGCCGCCTCTCTTTTGCTTTCTCTCTCCTTGATTTCTGTCTTTCGTGTTCTTTCCACTTCTCTCTTTTGTTTGGCTCTGCCTGGTTTCCTTCTGTAAACAGACCGATTCCAGATGGGGGAATGACAGCCATGGACATCTCGTAGCTCACAGCCTCGGTGGGATTCTGCCGATCGCCTTTTAGCTCACTCCTTACACGGACAGTGTCTGTGTCCAAGGAAGCTGGGTACTCTGATTGGCCAAGCCAGAGTGATATGGTTGAAGGGGATGGGGTAGAATCTGCTTCCAGAAGGAAACGGGGTTGACAGGGGCTGGCCAACCAAAAGCCGTCACACACGGTTTTCAGGATAAAGTTAACAACGAGGAAGGCAGAGGGTCTACATGGAAGAGCACAGTCTATTCAGGATGATGGAAACACAACAGAGGTCCGTAGAACATACTAGTGGCTGGCTATCCTCAGCCCACTATGAGACTGCTTGGCTCTTGGAAAAGTTAGAGTACAGAACTGTTACCCCTACTCTCAACCAATTGACTCACATTGCAAGGCCATAGCAGTTGGGGGAATCAAGCCTAGAAATATGGGTCTTAATTATGGTAACAATACAGTGTGGCAAAGCAGAAAAAGCACGCAGACCAGAGAAGGAATACTTGCTCTTTACTAGCTGCGTGATAATCAATGTCTTCAAAGACTCAGTTTCCTCACCTGTAAAATGGGAACAATGAATGGCCTCCCTCCCAGGGTTGTTGTGAGGATGAAGACATGCACCTCAGGTGTTCGAGAGAGCATGTACACAAGCGTTTAATAAATGAGATCCAACATTATGGTACTAGTCTTTGACCCACTGCAGCTACCAATGAAATGATTGGAATCCCGACCCTAGCTCCCTCCCTCTATTCTGGGGGGATCCTTACTTCCCAGAACCCCAGATGCCTTCCTTGGGCAGAAGTAAAGCATCCCAGCCCTGGAAGGCGGGTGGAACCTCCTCGGATGGAGGAAGATGCCTTGAGTAGCTGCCTTGGGCTGGGCCCACCCTGCCTTCCTTGTGAACTTGCCCTGAGGCAGCTGGTTTGGCTGCGAGGTCCAGAAGCCCACCTCAGCTACTTACATCAGGGGGACCTGGAAGAAGCAACCAGGCATTCGGGCACCCAGCTGCAGGAAGCAGAGCAGGTGTCCCAGCAAGGAAGGACACCAGGCAGCCACTCTCTCTGGGGCCCTGTGCTCTCTGCCTGCTGCCTTCTTGCTTCTCTGTTCCCTTTCCTGGCCTCCGGCCACTCACTTAAGCGTGCCTCTCAAGGCCCCTCTAAAGGGCCTGTGGCCCCACATTTCCAACCTCCCAATCCAGGCACCAGTCCTGGTTGACTCAGTCTCTCCCTCCACACCAGGTTTCTGGGACAGGATCTGGTTGCCCAGCTTGGAAGGGGGGTCACCCCAGGCCAGTGAGCTCCGACCGGGGAGTGGCTCATGGGGGGCTGAAGCCCTTCTTTCCCCCGGGAAGGGGACAGCCGGCTCTCTAAGGCAGATCAGTGGCCGGGAGATGCCGTCCGTCCCTGGAGGAACTACCTGCCGTGTCCATGCTGAGCCCCGAGGCTGCCTTGTGTTCTCTACAAATGACACCAAGAAGTATTTGGTGACCTGTGAACACCATATAAAATTCCAGTTCAGGGTTGTATTCGTTTCCCGGGGCTGCCATAAGAAAGCACCACAAACCGAGTGGCTTAAGACGGCGATTTCTTGCCCCAGAGTTCTGGAGGCTTGGAAGTCCCAGACCAAGGCACTGGCTGTGCCATGCTCCCCCTGACGCCTCGAGGGAGGATCCTTCCTTGCCTCTTCCCGCTTCTGGTGTCCCCCCGCATTCCTTGGCTTGTGGCAGCCTAGCTTCTGTCTGCTCCGTCCCCACATGGCTGCTTCCCTCTGTGTCTGTGTCTTCATGCGGCATTCTCTGTGTGCCTGTGTCCAAATGCCCCGCTTCTCAGAAGGACGACAGTCGTGCTGGCTTAGGGGACACCCCGAGGACCTCGTCTTGACTTGATGACGTCTGCAAAGACCTTATTTCCAAATCAGCTCCCATGCACAGGGACTGGAGGTGAGCACTTCAAACAATCTTTCTGGGGGAACACAATTCCATCCACAGCAAGTAACTGTAAGTAAAATGTAATGTAAAACCCTCGTAAGTAAAGCCTCCATGCTAGCTGGGACAGAGACGGTAGACAAAGCTTGAACTATTTCCCATTTGGCCTTTACAGGAAATGTCTGCAGTCCCCTGCCCTAGGGGAGCGGGGTGGGGTTCACAGGAGGAGAAGGTGAGGGGCGTCCTGGGACCAGTGGCCGGTCAGGGAGGCCTCCAGGGAATTGTGACCCCGGAGCGCTCACCAGCAAGACCTCTCATGAGCTAGAGTTAAAATACAAAGTGTCTTGAGTGGAAACCCGTTCAGAAACAGGCCTGCAGTTTTTTCTTCCCCGCGGGGAGGGCAGTGTGGGAACCAGAACCTTCTGTCTGTGTGCACCCCCTGCCCCACCCCCAGCTTCGGGGATCCCGCTGGAGGGACAGTGTCTGCCTGTCCGGGTGGGTGAGTTGATTATGCTCAGGGCCTGGATGAGGGTGCCTGTGTTCGGCAAAAAACCACCTCACAGTAGCCTTTTATTTATTTATGTTTTAAAAGATTTTATTTATTTATTTGACAGAGAGAGAGACACAGCGAGAGAGGGAACACAAGCAGGGGGAGTGGGAGAGGGAGAAGCAGGCCTCCTGCTGAGCAGGGAGCCCGATGCGGGGCTCGATCCCAGGACCCTGGGATCATGACCCGAGCCGAAGGCAGACGCTTAACGACTGAGCCACCCAGGCGCCCCCATAGTAGCCTTTTAGGTAGACAGGGCAGAGGAACGATCCCCATCTGACTGCTGGAAACTGCAGCTCCAGGCATGTTCCTTGAGTCACCAAAGGTCACGCAGCTAGGTGAGGTCTGGTGGGACGGGCACCTCGGCCTTGTGCCACCCCTGGCGGGCCTCCCTCCGCTCTCTACCTGCCTTATCCTGCCCAACCTTTCCTCCTCTGTTCCTGGATCACGTAACACGGCCTCATTAAAGGGCGACATTTAAAGAAAATCTCTCAATCCCAGCACCTTAACTCACTGCTACATGTGCACGTGTTCTTTAAAAAAACCATTCCTGCATGATAAAATTGCATATTACTAAACACACACACACACGACTGTAAGTAAAACTGGTAACTCTGAACGAGGTCAGTGGATTCTATCACTGTCAATATCCTGGTTTTGCAAGATGTTACCATGAGGGGAACTGTAAAACCTGTATTTTATCTAGCAATCTCGATTGCAAAATTAAATTAATAAAATGGAAAAATAAAATGATAAAACATGGCGATAAAAGAAAAGATAAAAAAGTAAAATAAAGTTTAAAACGAATACAAAATATAAAATTTAGAGAAAGAAATTAGATATACTATAAAAATTAGAAAATTAAAAATTCAAAAATATAATAAAATGTGTTTGTTTATTTAACAGGTGGGTGAAGGCCTGCGCCGGCCCTGGCTCCTTCACCGTCCAGCAGTTTGGCAAGGGTCCTCAGCCACCTGGTGGGGAGGATTCTGGGTGCCAGGTGCCTATTTCTCAGGGGTGATCACTGCCCAGGAGGCACAGTGGGGCCAGCCAGGGGGACCCGCAGGGGGGTGCTTGAAATACAGAACGCCCAGCTTAATTTGAATTTTAGATAAACAATAGATAATTTTTTAGCCTATGTATATCCTATTTAGTGCATCCAATTTAGTATAAATATGTCCCTAGTATTCTGTCCTGTATTTTTATTTATTTAAATCTGGCAACCCTATTTGCAGAGGAACACCTTCTTTGGAGGAAATCTGACCGAGAATCCTAATACCTACCACAGGGAAATCGAGGCTGTTTGTGTGAACTGAGGGCAGGGTGGGAGGATGAGTGTCATCCAGCGTCTCCCAGGCTGACCTCAGGAGCCCCGCTGCACAGAACCCATTAACCTGACCTCTCCCGCAGGGGTTAAGCTTCCCAGAGGGCAAGATAGCAAGAGTCATAGCTGGAACCTGACAGAGCCTGCTGTCGCTGTTCCTGTCTCTCCGGATTTTAGAAGGGGACCCACTGGCCCCCGCAGAGGGAGCCATGACCTCTGCACGTCAAACTGTCGCAACCACGACTAGCCCACATCCTCTGAAAATGTCCCTCAGGCCCATATCCTGTGAGCAACAAGCTCTGAGGGTGGGGCCCAGGTTGGTCACTGTGGGAGATGGGCAAGCCACTGACACCTCAGTTTCTCCATCTGTGAAATGGGGCTATTGCTGGGGTTACACAAGACGAGCACAGTGAAAGTGGTGAACTGCAAAGCTCAGATACTCCGGGACGCTCTATGCTGTAATTCACAAGCAATGACGTCCACCAATTAGTGTAACATTCATGGAACTCTGACCTGTTTACAATCGTGTGCTTACCGCAATTACATATATCCCCCTTTTTCAGATCGGTGAACATTTGTTGAGCACTCTGTCCTCGGCTCTGCCAGGCACTCCGGGCACAGAGATGAAAGCCGGAGTCCTCCCTTGAGGAACCCAGGGTCTGGGAGAGGCGAAGTCACAAGAAGTACCACGTATAGGCAGTGCACCAGTCACAGAGGCCCATCGGGGTATGAGGGTGCCAGTGTGACTAGAACTCCCTTGAGCATTTCACCACCTGGCTGCGTCCACCGCAGCCCCCTCAAGCCCTCAGCCCACCCTGCCGAAGCTCACTGGGCCCCATGTACCCCTACATCCTCTTTTCTCCTCTTTATCTGGCAGGAGCTCATCCCTCTTCATGCTGCAAGTCCCAACTCACATGTTGCCTCCTCTGAGAAGCCACCTTGACTTTCCTCGTGGTTCTAGGACAAATCTGTGGCCCTCTGCTCAGTGGATCTGGGGCTTGCAGGTGCTTTGGGTTCGAGGGAGGCCCAGCGGGAAGGGCGCAGGGTAGGCCAGAGAAGGATCACTTCCTGTAAGCAGCAGGTGCAAAGGGCAGGGCAAGGAGTGTGGGGGCCGGGGCTCAGGGGTGCAGGTGGGGAGTCTGAGCAGCCTTCCTCCCGGACCAAGTGCACCCAGCCAGGAGAAGCTGCGGGGCAGGAACCAGAGTTCGGGCATGGGGGTAGTGAGCGGTGTACCCGCTGGGAAGGGGCTCTGCTTGCACAGCCTTCTGGATCGGGACGACGTGTACCCATTCAAATAGTCACTCGACAGGTGCCAAGCAGGCTCCTACCTGGTGCTGAGGCCTGTACGCATGAGTGTGTGTGTGAGAGTCAGTGGGGTCAGTGGGCAGACCCGGCTCGAACCCTCTCCCTGCTTTAGCCCAGGCTCTGTTCCAAGTAGAGAACGTAACAGCTGAGGTCTCTGTCCTCACAGAGCTTCTAGAACAGTGGCGTGGGGGATATTTGTCGTGGGGCAGAAAGGTGGGGTGGGAGAGGGTCTGTGGGAGCCCGGAGCAGTTCCAGTCTCGTCTGCCTGTCCGTGTTGCCTTTTAGGTAAAGCTGGAATCCACCGCAATCTCAGCACCACCGCTCTCCCGGGCACCGTCCCGCCCTCTCTGGATGGCCGAACGTCTCTCCAGAAGCTGCCTATGGCCCCTGTGGTCAGCTCGCTCCATGTTAGCCCGGGTGATCTTAAAATAGCTGCAGCGACAACGTTCGTGCTATTACAGAAGTGGTACAGGCTCAGGATAAAAATTCAGGTAGAGAAGGAGGATATAAGGCGAAAAGTGGAAGCTAGACCCCTGGCTCCCCCAACCCCAAACTCCAGGCTTACTTCCCAGAAGCCATCAGGTTCTTCTGTATCCTTTCAAATTTTTTCAAAGCATACAAATGCTTTCATCTATGTGTGTATACATAGATATGCATATCTGTGTATACACGTACAGTGTATGTATCCAGCCTTGAAACACGAACGATTCAGACTTCCACACCTCGCATTTTTCCCTTGAAAGTGCACGCCGGGGCGCCTGGGTGGCTCAGTCATGAAGCGGCTGCCTTCGGCTCAGGTCACGATCGCAGGGTCCTGGGATCGAGCCCCACGTCGGGCTCCCTGCTCAGGGGCGAGTCTGCTTCTCCCTCTGCCTCTGTGCTTCCCCCTGCTCGTGTTTGCATGTGCTCTCTCTCTCTCGCTCTCAAATAAATATATAAAATCTTAAAAAAAAGAAAAAAAAAAGAAAGTGCGTGCTGGAGCTCTTTTCCTACGGCTGTATCCGAGGACTGCCACCCTGTCTCCAGTGATTTGCTTCTACAAGTGAATTCCGTTCCTAAAAGTGGAGTTGCTGGTGTAATGGGGATGGACAATTAAAATGTCTGTAACCACTGCCCAGCGGCCTTTCCTAGTGGCCCTACTGATTTCCATTCGTGTGGTCTGACGTTTCTCTTCTCCCCTACCAACTTATTTTTGTCACCCTGATAAGGTTAAAAATAGCATTTATTTTAATTTATATTTTTAAAATTATGAGTTAGGCTGAGCTTCTAATGTGTCTGTTATCCACACGTGTCTCTTTTTCTGCAATGTGTTGTCTTGCTTGTTCTTTTCATTGGGTTCAATGGAAATGTATTCATGCTTTCTTCTCACGCCTTCATGATCTACCCGCAGTTTATTTGGATGTGGAGAAAGGTATGGATCCACATTTAATTGTTTTCTAAATGGCAAGCCTTTTCCCCATTGCTGTTTCTTGAATAATCCATTCCCCCACTGACATAGTGCCACCTTGGCATATTCGAAATTTCCACGTAGAGTTGGGATCTATTTCTGGTTTCTCTATTGTGTTCTCTTGATCCTTCCGCCTATTTTTGTATGGGTGCCAAATTGTTTTATTTACTCCAGCTTTATAATATATTTTTATTACCTGGTAAGATTATTATTATTATTTTTCAAGAAATGTACTGGCTAATTTTACTTGTGTATTTTCCAGATGAATTTTAGTGTTCTTTACCAAGGTAGCGGGTAGGCAGTCCAAACACATAACCACAAAAATAATCACACGGTCGTACATGTTACGGAGGCAAAGTCCCGGAATTTGGGAAAGTGTTAAAACAGGGGCCCGAGGATCCATATATATATGCGTGTGAGAACTCATCCTGTTTTCACAATACTGTCTTTTATTCGAGACCAAATGTGTCTTTCCATTCATTCAGGTCTCTTTTCTGTCCCTCAGGAAAGTTTACAGCTTTTCTTTAGATACGTATTACATATTTCTTGATAAATGACTTTCTAAATAGCTTGGTCTTTGTGTTACTCTTATGAATGGATTCTTTTCTTCCAGTGTACTTTCTAACTGGTTATGTTTCTTACAGGGGATCTTTCTAAAAGGCCAGTCTCGCTCAGAAATGCTCAAAACCCTGCGGTGACTTCCTGTTGCCCCGGGATAGACCCCCCTTGCCGGCCCAGCCCCGCCCCCCTTCTTCTCTCTTGCTCTCTGGGGGTCAGCTGTTGCACCTGCCTGCCCCCTGCCTGGGCCCCGCCCTCAGTACCCCTGCAGAGCCCCGAGTTCTGAGCTTAATGGAGACCTCCTCAGGGGAAGGGGATCCCTCAGATGAAGTCGGATTAAGTGGGGACCCTCTTTTATACTCTGGTGCATGACAGTGGCATGAGGATGGTCTTGGTGACGATGTGCTCCCCACCACCGTCCCACAGAGCTCTCCCCGGGAGGCAGGCGCCCAGCCCCTAGTGTCCCGCAGGCAGGTGCTAACTGTGGAGCAAAGGCAGGTATCTAGACAGCGGGTGTGTGTCCCCCACTTCAGGTCTGGAGCACGTGGACATTCGGGACTGAGGAGCTGGAGGCAGTAAAACCCCACACGGGTGGGATGTGAAGCCGCTCAGCCAGCCGCAGCTCACTCACGTGAAGGAAGACACCCGAAGCTTCTCATCTGCCCAATGGCCGAGGACAGGAACTCCATGGGCTGTCATCCGGCCATCGGCAGTGCTTTGTATGAAGACAGTGCAGGTGACGACAGAGGCGAAGATCTCAGGAGACAAAAATACAGAATGTAAATGCAGAGTGCATGAACTGCGTCTAGATCCTAGGTTGAAAGCAGACACGATTGGAAGCCCCAGTAGCATCAAGGGTGTTAAGGTGATGTGATTACTTTTTACTCCCTCACCTTCTGTCTTCTCCGTTGTCTACAATGGAGTCAGGCAACTTGGATGATGACAAAAAAATTCCCTAAAATCGCTGTCAAAGCTTTTCCGCGATGGCACTGCACTCGGTGGCCACCAGGGGGCAGGGCCGCCCTACTGTGGGGGACTGTAACCACCAGACCAAGGTTTTCCTGAAGACTTTAATGCGGAGGTTTAGTTACTTGCCTGCGGACCTTCCTGCTGACAGCAATCAACCCCATTTCCCCCTCACCTAGATCTCAGCTCCGCAGATGGGAGACAAAAGTCTTTTTTTTTTTTTTTTTTTTTTTTTTTTGCTCTCGTGTGAGGAACACAACCTGTCCCACTGGGCCCCGCACCTACTCGGAACCAACCATTTATTGAGGGCTGAGCCCCTCTGAGAATCTTCTCTGAGAACAGGACTCAGTCCCTACCTTCACGGAGCTTGTCCCAGGCTTCAGATTCACGCAGGAAAACTCAGGCCTGGAGAGATTCTAAGCCTTGCAAAAAAAGTCAAGACCTTACTTTAGGAACCTGTGTTATTTTTTGCGTGTGTCCCTTCAGAAAAGTGCGTGGTACTGACTTGTGTGACTGGGGCTTGTGGGCAGGTTCGTTCATTCTCCCGTAGTATGCACCCGGTACCTCCCCTGCACAGGCGCTGCTCCAGGCACTGGGGAAGCCACAGATCCTTTGCTCAGGAAACTCACAAGTTTGGTGGTGGGTGGTAGCCCAGGTGAAGCTGGGGATAAGTGCTCCGAAGGAAAACAAGCAAGATTAGGGGACTGACAGCGATAGGCCCGGGTACTGTTTCATACAAGGGGATCAGGGAAATCTCCGATGAGGTTCATTTCGAGCAGAGACCTTAATAAAAGGAGGGAGCTAGACGAGTGGCCATCTGGGAGAGGGCAGAGCAAAGGCCCTGAGGCAGGAGTGTGTTTGGGTGGGAATTCGTTTGCTCAGGTTGGGGGGGGTGTGTGAGGTGCGGGTCTCGCAGGGGGTGTGAGAGCCCATGGATCCTGTGGACTATTGTAGATTCTGCCTTTTGCTCGGGCTGAGTTGCTGCATTGAGAATAGTCTGTCGAGGCACAAGGTGGCAGCAGGGAGACCGGTCATCCAGGCAAAATGATGGTGGTGGCTTTGCACCTGGGACACTCAGTAAATGCTTGCTGAATGGAACTGAGCTGTTCCACACAGAGCTGGCTGGAAATCATGACTTCCTGATCCCCTACAGAGAATGGACAGCAGGAACAAAGCCTCCAAAGGAAAAATTGCCCTGATTTTGGTGGTTGGGGTTAAAAGGAAGATTTCTTTCTATTCTCCAACAGGAACCTCAGAGTTCTAAAGGGAAAGGCTCCTGGTCAGAAATCCCTGGCCACATCTCACATTTGACAGATGAGTTTTCTGAAGCCCTGGGTGGTCACGTGACTGATCCACTGATCCAGTCTGATTCCGGATTCTTGCCCTGCGCAGCGCCTTTCTGCTTTGTTCCTTTTCTCAGGCTCTCAGATGGGCCCGTCTCCATTCCCCGAGTACAAATCACCCCACCGCCAAGGTTCCTAAGGTCTGCTAGTGAGTGAATGTGGTACTTGTTGGCTTGGCCAAGTCATGGCCAGCAACCCAAACCTTGCCTTGTTCCCCCAGGACCCTGAGCCGGCTCTGGTCCTCTCTCCACTTAGCAGGCAATCTGGTTCTCTCACTCCCCATCCAGAACAGAAATAGGTTTTGTCCATTACTGATGTTTTCACGCAATGTGGATGAGAGGGAGAGTTTGCGGCCTCTTTCAGAATTACAAGTGCCCATGTCTTTGACCTAGAAGTTCTGCCTCTAGGACGTATTCTAGAGAAATAGGTGGAGACTCATGCCCGGAGATCACTGCTCAGCATACCGAATTTTGAAATGGCCCCATATGAAATGCAGCCTGTGACTCCATGCCCTCCTGATCTACCCCCTCTCTGGCCTTCCCTTCTGGGTCTCTCTCGTGGGCCCCTCCTCTGCCACCCAAGCTCTAAATGGGGCTCTTTCTCCAGGCACTAGGCTTCAGCCACTTCTCCCCTCTGCGTGCTATCTTGGTGTGACTCTCAGTTCCCTTGGTTTTAAATGTCATCTCTATGCGGACTCTCCCTCTGTTAGGTCTTCAGTCCTGACCTCTCGATGGCCCCAGTCCCGTTCAGCCAAGTGCCTTTTATTTTTTTTGAAATATAATTTATATACCATAAAATACATCATTTTAAAGTGCGTGTTTCGGTGGTTTTTAGTATATTCACAAGGTTGTGCAACTATAATCACTGTATAATTCCGGAACATTTTTTTTTAAAGATTTTATTTATTTTTCAACAGAGAGAGAGACAGCGAGAGAACACAAGCAGGGGGAGTGGGAGAGGGAGAAGCAGGCTTCCCGCTGAGCAGGGAGCCCGATGTGGGGCTCGATCCCAGGACCCTGGGATCATGACCTGAGCTGAAGGCAGATGCTTAACCAACTGAGCCACCCAGGCGCCCCCGGAACATTTTTTTAAAGATTTTTATTCATTTATTTATTTATTCATTCATCAGAGAGAGAGAGCACAAGCAGGGGGAAGGACAGAGGCAGAGGGAGAAACAGCCTTCCCGCTGAGCAGAGAGCCCGGGTGCAGGGCTCGATCCCAAGACCCTGGGATCATGACCTGAGCCAAAGGCAGACGCTTAACTAACTGAGGCACCCAGGCATCCCAATTCCAGAACATTTTTATCACCCCAAAAAGAAACCAGTCACTACCATTCCCCTCTGTCCCCAGCCCCTAGGCAAGCACTTGTTTACTTTCTGTCTCTATGGATTTGCCTATTCTGGACATTTCCTATAAATGCAATCAGACAATACAAAGCCTTTTGTGTCTGACTTCTTTCACTTAGCATCCTGTTTTTGAGGTTCATCCATGTTGTCGCATGTCTCAGTACTTCATTCCTTTTTGTGTCCACGTACAATTTCATGTTATACCACCATATTTTGTATATCCGTTCATCAGTGGATGGACATTTGGGTTCTTTCCATTTTTTGGCTATTATGAATCATGTTGCTATGGATATTTGTGTACAAGTTTTCGTGTGAACATGTGTTCAGTTCTCCTGGATGCACACCCAGGAATGGAGTTACGTTTCACTTTTTGAGGAACTGCCAAACTGTTTCCCAAAGCAGCTGCACCATTTTACATTCCCACCCGTGGTGTAGGAGTTCCAGCCTCCAGCCTCTAGAGGCTCCCCCCGGAGGGGCCTTAGGGTGCTCTCACATGCAATGAGTCAACATGTGAACACTCTCTCTCTTTCGTCTTGGTCCGTGGCACACAGCTAACTGTTAAAGCCAGACACTTGGGGACCACTCTTGAAACTGCCTAAATTCTTGACCCCTTCAGTCAATTCATCAACAAGTCTTCTCAGTGCTGCCCCCCAAATAGATCCCCAAACTTTCCATCTGCCCATCTCCACTGCCAACACCCTAGCCACTCACTTGAATGACCTTTGTGGTCTCCTCTTGGGATTCCCACCTCCAGGCTTGCTCCCTCCAATCTGCTCTCTAGCAGAGAAATTTTTTTTTTTTTAAGATTTTATTTATTTATTTGACAAAGAGAGACAGCGAGAGCAGGAACACAAGCAGGGGGAGTGGGAGAGGGAGAAGTGGGCTTCCTGCCGAGCAGGGAGCCCGATGTGGGACTCGATCCCAGGACCCTGGGATCATGACCTG
Organism: Mirounga angustirostris; assembly: GCF_029215605.1. Classification (NCBI taxonomy): domain Eukaryota; kingdom Metazoa; phylum Chordata; class Mammalia; order Carnivora; family Phocidae; genus Mirounga; species Mirounga angustirostris. Next base: position 19,758,797 of record NW_026991718.1, on the reverse strand, counting down.
AGCCGAAGCCAGACGCTTAACTACTGAGCCACCCAGGTGCCCCTAAAAGAAATTTTTAAAAATTAAATCAAAATTATATACACACACACACACACACACACACATACCTGGTGAGGAAAATCAACCATTAACTAGAAGGTACTATGGCCCATAGGCCATCCCTGATCTGGTTGCCTGTTACCTCCCTGACCTTATCTCCTACCTCTCTGCCTTAGCTCACTCCAGTCCAGCCTCACAGGTCTCCTTACTGTTCCTCAAACCCACCAGGACCTCTTAAACCACAGGGCCTTTGCACTTGCTAGTCCCTCGGCTGGTATGCTCTTCTCCATGTGGCTCTCTCCTTTTCACTCCTTCACACATCACTCAGTGACGCCATCTCTGGCCCTCCCCCATCCCACCCTTCTCTCCTGCTTTTCTCCCCCATAGCCCTTACCATTCTGTAACATAGTGCAGATTTTATTTCTTGTCTCCCCTTCTGGAATATAAACTCCATTTTTTGACTGCTTTGTTGACTTCTGTATCCCTCGTGTCTAGAACAAGGCCTTGAACCAAAGTGGCTCAGCAAGTATGTGTTGAATGAGTAAATGAATGAATGAAACACAACTGTTCCACCACTCAACTCTTTCCCAACCCCTAGTCCTCTGCCTCAGAAGTCACCACTTTTCACTCTTCGTTCTGGTTGTTCACTCCATTTCCCTACATAACGTGCTACTGCGGCTGGTCCTGATTTGCCCACTGACACCATCTACTGACTTCCTCTGACTCTACCACCTCCTTCCCATCGTCTCCAAACTCACATTTTACATTTCGTTAAATCATCAGGACTATGTAAATATTATTCTCTGCAAAGACAAATTCACGCCCTGGTTCTATTTCCTTCCTTACACAGTATTTTGCTCCCCAAGTGCTCATGGCTTGTGTCATTCCCTGCAGTGTTTATTACAGTTATCACAATCCTGATAATTTTCACATGTTGCACCATATTAGAGATTCTTAGGGCTTCTTCCTCTGTAGTCTATTTCACAATTTGTAATTATATGTCTCTTTGAACGTTTACTTTCTTAAATGTCTGTCACTGGAGCATGAGCTTCTAGGAGCCTCTTTGTTTACCAGACCATTCCCAACACCTGGCATCTCACTCCGTGTCTGGCACATAATAGATCCTCAATACATATTTAGTGACTAAATGAACGGTAAAAACTGGCAACGTATGTGGCCGTCGGTGGCTGGTTGGTTGGACAAATTGTGGAGTTTTCTCTGGACTGGGATAGTATTCATTTAGAAACAATAAGCTTGAAAGGCTGAATACTCTTCCATATCATCATTGTTTTGATTCTTTTTTTTTTAAGTGTATTTATTTTTTAATAATCTCTACACCCATCAGGGGGCTCAAACTCATGACCCCGAGATCAAGAGTTGCATGTTCTTCCAACTGAGCCAAACAGGCGCCCGTTTTCATTCTTATTACTGCTAAACCCCCCAAATTTAACGGCTTCAACGTAATCATTTTATTACAGTCGAGGATTCTGTGGGTCAGGAATTCAGCTCCACATTATTGTTTTTGAAACTTAACATTGTGGGCACCTGGCTGGCTCAGTTGGAAGAGCATGTGACTCTTGATCTGGGGGGCCGTGAGTTCGAGCCCCATGTTGGGTGTAGAGATTACTTAAAGAAATAAATAAACTCAAAAAAATAAAACTTAACATTGTGTTTTTTCCTATGAGACTGAAACGTGGTTATTACGGAGAAGTCAGAAAATATAAACAAAAAGAATAAATAAACCCCATCATCTAACTCCTCTAGAAATAAGCACTGTTAACACCTCTAGCGCGTGCTTTTCAAGCCCTTTGCGTTTTGTTTTCATGGAAATTCTTCCAGGCTTCAACAAATGTAGATGCAAATCTGCCCTGTTGGCTTGCAACAAAGATGTGCACTTAGCAGCACGCTGTGGCCATCCTCCCCACCAGGAGTACCAGACCTCAGGGGCACCTGGGCGGCTTAAGTGTCAGGGTCCTGATCTCAGAGTCATGATCCCAGGGTCGTGAGTTCAAGCCCCGCTGGGCATGTAGCCTACTCAAATAAAAGGGGGGGGGGGGCGCGCCTGGGTGGCTCAGTCATTGAGTGGCTGCCTTCGGCTCTGGTCATGGTCCCAGGGTCCTGGGATCGAGCCCCACATCGGGCTCCCTGCTCAGCGGGAAGCCTGCTTCTCCTTCTCCCACTCCCTCTGCTTGTGTTCCCTCTCTTGTTGTGTCTCTCTGTCAAATAAATAAAATATTTAAAAAAAAAAGGAGTACCAGACCTCAACATCACTCTTCGAAGTGCTTTATCACATAGCTTTTGTGTGCTTGCTCCTTTTGCCTTCCTCCTTGAGTGGAGACCTACTATGTGCCATGCACTGTCTTATGTGGTGTTGATGATGTAGACACCGCTCTGCCCTCGGGGCTTGCAGTCACTTTAGCGTATGAAAGCACCATGATGTATTAAACCAGTCCCCAGCTGATGGATATTCATGTTGTTTGCCTCTTTTCCTCTTACAAATACCCCTCTCCATATATCTTCAGGCACCTCTTCCTCCACTTTCTTAGGCTACAAATCCTAGAAATAGGATTGCTGTGGTATGCTGACAAGATGGATACATAAATACAGATTTGCTATCCAGCAAAGTTGTTTCAGTTTACGTTCCCAGAGCCACAAGTGAGAGTCAGCTTTTGTTTCTGATACCCATCTTGTGGGTGCCCACCAGCGCTTCGGTCTCTGGGCACGCCCGCCATCTGGCCCATTAGGGAACACACTCTCTTCCCAAACCCTTTCCTGGTCTCAAAAGAGAGCCGACCCACGATAAACACACAGCCTCCCCCTTTGCCTCACGACCCCTTTCAGACCCTCCCTCTGTCCCTCTGCCCTCCCTGCGCTGTGTCTTTCCCCAGCAGCTCAGCATTTCACTCTCCTGTAACCTTGATATCATTTGGCATCTTCTCTTCAAGGTCGTGTATTAATGTCTTTCAAAAGACCAGTCGTTGCACAGAGCCCTGAGATGCTGAGCCCTTCCCTCTCTCTGTCACGCCAGATTCCTGTTCATGACGACATTCCCTCTCATGCATGGACACATTTCCATTAAGGTGCTTTTGGTGGAGAAGCTACCTGTCGAAATCTGAGAGTATATGTGACGTGGGAGACTCAGCTGCATGCACACGTTTCCTTCAAAGCCTCATCTTTTATTCCTTAAGACGAAGCATCAGCCTAAGGGATTATTTTGGGATGTGGGGGTTTTTGATACGGTAGCAGGATGTGAGAGAGGGAGCTTTGTATTGATTTATTGGTCATTAAAAGTTTTTTTAATTAATTAGTTTTTTAAAAGCCATCTCTAGGGGCATCTGGGTGGCTCAAGTCATTGAGCGTCTGCCTTCGACTCAGGTCATGATCCCAGAGTCCTGGGATCGAGCCCCGCATCAGGCTCCCTGCTCCATGGGAAGCCTGCTTCTCCCTCTCCCACTCCCCCTGCTTGTGTTCCCTCTCTCGCGGTGTCTCTCTCTATCAAATAAATAAATAAAATCTTAAAAAAAATAAAAATAAAAGTCATCTCTACACCCAACGTGGGGCTCAAATTCATGACCCCAAGATCAAGAGTCAGATACTCTATGGACTGAGCCAGGCAGGTGCCCCTTAATTTTATTAATAAAAATTTTGTCTTGCGGGGCGCCTGGGTGGCTCAGTTGGTTAAGCGACTGCCTTCGGCTCAGGTCATGATCCTGGAGTCCCTGGATCGAGTCCCGCATCGGGCTCCCTGCTCAGCAGGGAGTCTGCTTCGTCCTCTGACCCTATCCCCTCTCATGTGTTCTCTCTCTCTCATTCTCTCTCTCTCAAATAAATAAATAAAATCTTTAAAAAAAAATTTTTGTCTTGCAAAAGGACTATGTGTTTATTTTAGAAAGTTTGGCAAATAGAGACAAGCAAAACGTAGAGAAAAATCCCAATATTCCCCAGATAAGCATCGCTAAAGTACAGTACACTTCCTCCAGAATTTTACATTTTCTTGTATACACTCTTTGAAAATAGCAAAGATCAGATCACACCACAGAAATTGACTTATAACCTGCTATTTGTCAAGTAATAAGAGTATGAACATCTTTTTTTTACTATAATATAGAGGTACTTAATTCCACCAGTCTGAGGGAGAGACTTCTGGATGCTCATGCAGGCAGCAACCCACTCATGCTTGTGTGCGTGAGCCTTGCTTGTCTCAGGGGGCGGTAGGGAAGAGAACCCTTCTTGGCTCTGCACCCCCCCACCCCGACTCCTCTGAGCCACATGCTCTGGCCCACCTCAGGATTGCTGGACAGTGTGCCTCCTCGTCCCTGCCCTGACCACGAGGGGCACAACCCGGACCACCACACGTGGGCCTTGGGGTTTGAGCCTGTCATTCCCGATGCCAAGCAGGCCCCTGGGTGGGCAGCAGAGGAGGCTGGTTGTAGAGCAGAGACCCCAGGCCCCCTGAGAACTTCTGAGAGGCTCCCCACCCCAGCTTCCCTCCTGCCTTCCTCCATTCTCCCGTTCGCTTCGCATCCCATTACCGGGGTCTGGCCATCATTAGCGTTTAAAACATACGCCAGCAGAGTCATGGGGGCCCGTGGCCTTTGTCTTCCAGCCACTTCACTGCGGGTGCCGTGGGCTGAAGGCCGCGGGCACAAAGGCCAACGGCCCCCCCGTCTGCGCTGATGCAGCCAGGCCCAGGCTCTTCTGAAAGCCTCTCCCCTCCCCAAGTTCATCTCAGCATCTCCATCTAGGAAATCTGCCTCTTCAGGAGCTCGCAAACCGCCTGCCCTCTCCGCATCTCGAGCTTTTTAAAAGCAGAGGGAAGAGATGGAGACGTGACTACCCCCTTTTATGCCGACCTCCCTCCCCTTTTATGCCGACTTCCCTCCCCTCCCCTCCGCATTCAGGCCTTCGCAGTGGACACTGCAGCTGCCTAAGAGGAGGTCCTGGCTTTGTGAGGGGAAGACAGCGCCTGGCGGACCTTCTTTCTCCCCGCTGGCTTCAGCTGAAAAGGCGGGGGCCCTTGACAGCATTTGTTTTCCTTCAGTGACTGTGTCAGGGCTAGTGTTCTCAAGGCCAGGCCACCGGCAGCCCTGGGGACTAGTCACGGCAGATCCAAGGTGGGGGTGGGCCATCCTGCGGGCAAGGCTGCCCCACTCGGAGACCCTCTGAGGGCACACATGGCCACCACTCCCTCCTCTTACAAACTGGGGTGTAATTTCCCTACAGTGAGTTGCACACGTGGTAAGTATACCTTTTGTGAACCTCTGATAAATACATACACCTGTGTAACCCACACCCCCATTAGGACATAGAATATTTTGGACGCCTGGGTGGCTCAGTTGGTGGTCTGCCTTCGGCTCAGGTACGATCCTCGGGTCCTGGGATCGAGCCCCGCATGGGGCTCCCTGCTCAGTGGGGAGCCTGCTTCTCCCTCTCCCTCTGCCTGCCACTCCCCCTGCTTGTGCTCTCTCTCTGCCCCTGACAAATAAATAAAATCATAAAAAAAAAAGGACATAGAATATTTTCCTGACTCCAGAAAGTTCCCTCAAATCTCTTCTCTGCCAACCCTCCTCGCCATCGCCAGGGGCAACACTCATGGGACTTCTTTCACCCTAGATGAATTTTGCCTGTTGGAGAACTTGATAGAAACAGAACCATACAGTATGAATGCTTCCAACTTCTTTCATCCAGTGTCACGTTTTTTAGATTCACCCATGTTGTTGTATGTGCATCAGTAGTTTGTTCCTTTTTCAACTAGTGTTCCCCTCTATGAATACACCATAATTTTTTATAAGTTTTCCTCCACAATCATCCCCTCCCCATTTTTTGTTGTTTCATCTTTTCTTTCTTTCTTTCTTTCTTTCTTTCTTTCTTTCTTTCTTTCTTTCTTTCTTTCTTTCTTTCTTTCTTTCTTTCTTTCTTCTTTCTTTCTTCTTTCTCTTTCTTTCTTCTTTCTTTCTTTCTTTCTTTCTTTCTTTCTTCCTTCCTTCTTTCCTTTCTTTCTTTTCTTTCTTTCTCCTTCCTTCCTTCCTTCCTTCCTTCCTTCCTTCCTTCCTTCCTTCCTTCCTTCCTTTCGTAGGCTCTGCGCCCAGCTTGGAGCCCAACATGAGGCTGGAACTCATGACCCTGAGATCAAGACCTGAGCTGAGATCAAGAGTCGGATGCTTAAACGACTGAGCCCTCTAGGCGCCCCAATGTATGTTTATTTATACAGCACTGAACTGGATTTTTTAAACCTATCTAAACATATTTTTTCTTTATAGATGATTCAAGTTCATTTACATATATGAATATGCTTTATTGGGTCCCAGTTTGTCCTATTGCTTTACATTTCACACGTTACTTTTGTACATACCACAGGTTATACATACCGAGTAAGTTTTTCACTAGATGGACTACGTTTTCTTTCTCATTCTGTGGTGTTTAGGAAGGTATATATTATTGTCCCAGGGATGATCACTAATGAATACTTTTATTACATAATACCTTTAGTTATCTCTTTAGAGATTTAGATACTGTCTCTTGGTTTCCCAGTAGGAGCCATATGGACATTAGCCACAAACTACTTCTCTCCCTCTCTTGCCCACTACTTTGCTGCTCAGGATTTTATCTCTATAAATGGAAATAAACCCCTGTTACTTGATTTTTCGGTTTCAAGGCTGTTGTTTTATTTCACCTAATGCCCAGAGGCAGTCCGAGACATTATTCTATGTTATGCTTATTGCCTTCCTTCCTCTCACATTTGTAGTTAGTTGAATTATTTCTACATGGTCAGAGCATATGACCGGTTCTTACAGCTTTGCCTCCCTTTGCCCATTTTTCAGTTTTCGTGCTTGGGTTATTTACATTTAATGTGAACCCTTCCAGAGTTATGCTGAAGCTGCAGAACCATCTTGTAGTTACCTGAAATTTGGTCTGTGTTCGATCCCTGCAGCCCTTCATTGGTTGTCTGTGGTCTTTACACTTGAAGAAGAGTTTAGGGCAAGACTAGATCCTTGGCTCACGTTTTTTCATGAGAATGTTGCTTCAATTAAATATTAATTGATATTAACTGTTATTAATTGATAATTAATTGATTAATTAACTGATAATAAGTCCGATTTTCTTTACTTTATACAGATTTGGACTTTCTGCATAATGCTGAAAGCATGTTTTCCTTGTAATAAAAGCCCAATGATTGTATTGAAGTATGTGTCGGCATTGAACATTTTGAGTCAACTTTTCAAGTTATGGAGCATCCTTTCAATATAAATATTAAAACGTGTTATCTATATATATTTTAAAGTTTTTCATATTTATTATTATTTTTTAGTAATCTCTACGTCCAACATGGGGCTCGAACTCATGACCCTGGGATCAAGAGTCCCCATGCTCTTCTGAGTCAGCTGGGCACCTCATGTATACCTATATTTTAAAGTCTTTTATTACAGTGATGTTTCCTTGAGTTATAGTTTTAAATATTTATTCTGTTGCTTTGGTTTTCTTTTCTGGAGACTTCAATTAAATATCAGCCAGATCTGGGTGCCTGGGTGGCTCAGTCAGTTAAGCATCTGCCTTCGGCTCGGGTCATGATCTCAGGATCCTGGGATTGAGCCCCCCATCGGGCTCCATGCTCTGCAGGAAGCCTGTTTTTCCTTCTCCTGCTCCCTTTACTTGTGCGCTGTGCGCGCTCTCTCTGTCTCAAATAAACAAAATCTTAAAAAAAAATCAGTCAGATCATGGTTGCCTTGCTTCTTTATCATTTTCTCTAGAAACTTTTATTTCTTTTTTTTTCTTATGTGATTTTTCTTTTACCTATGTCTTTTTATAGCTTTTTTCCTTTCTGTGCTTTTAATTATGTGTATTTTCTCTCATGTTTGTTTTTGTGTTTCTTCTAATCTAGTCTTTATCTCTGAAACATCATTTTCTCCTAATATATTTTTTTAAGGATTATTTATTTGACAGAGAGAGACACAGTGAGAGAGGGAACACAAACAGGGGGAGTGGGGGAGGGAGAAGCAGGCTTCCCATGGAGCAGGGAGCCCGATGCGGGGCTCGATCCCAGGGTTCGAGCTGAAGGCAGACAATTAACAACTGGGGCAGACACTTAACGACTGAGCCACCCAGGCACCCCTCTTAATATGTTTTTATTTCAGTAAGCATTCTCTTGCCTCATTCTGCCTACCCCCAAATAACTCCTTAAGGTGTTAGCTCACAGCCTTGCTTCCTTTTGCATGTTTAGATTGGATGGATTTTCTGAGGTTCCTATAGGAGGTTCTCATGGAATGGCATGAGATAATAGGAAATAGATATTATTGAGATAATAGGAAATAGATATTATTGAGATAATAGGAAATATATAACAACATCTCTGCCCCTCGTTCCTGGCACTGTTCCTAAGACCCTAGCCATTTCCTAAGTGATAAGAGTACTAGGAACATTTTTTTTTTCTATTGAGGTGACTCTGAGTGGACTCCTGGATGGACACCAGTCACCAGATAGACCAAGGCATGATTAAAAGCTTGAAATTTTCAGCACCCCACTCCTGTCCTCTAGAGAGGGGAGAGGGGCTGGAAATGGACTTAATAATGAATCATGTTTACATGAGGAAGTCTCTATAAAATCCTAATAGTGTGGGGTTCAGGAAGCTTCCAGGTGGGTAAACACTGGGAGGGTGACACACCTCAACTCCACGGGGACAGAAGCTCCCGCTCAGGACTCTCCCAGACCTCACCCTAGGTGTCTCCTCATCGGGCTGTCCACCTGTATCCGTTATCATATCATTGAATAAACTGGTAAATGTGTTTCTCTGAGTTCTGTGAGACTTGCCAGCCAATTAATCCAACCTGGAGAAAGATCATGAGAACCTCCGATTTATAGCCAAATCAGACAGAAGTCGTGGGTGATCCGGGTACCTGCCATGTGCGGTGGGCATCTGAAGTGGGGTGGGGGGTGGTCTTGTGGGACTGAGCCCTTAACCTGGGGGAACAGACTCTATCTCCAGGTAAATAGTGTGAGAATCGAGTTAAATTGTAGGACACCCACCTGGTGTTGTGGAGAATTCCTTGATGTGGGGGAAAACCCCAGACATATGGTGACCAGAAATGTCAGAAGTGAAGTGTTCTGTGTGAGCAGACGTACAGCAAAGACGCAGGAGGAAAAACTGGGTGCTTTTTCTTATGCAAGGGGGTAGTAGGTCTGGGTGGGTTTCACAGCTTCACATCTGCAGGATCCCCTCCTCTTTTCTTAAGTCGAAAGATTCAACACAAGCCTTTCTCTGTGGCCAATGTCTTTGTCTCTCAAAAAATTACCCCCTTTAGGGGCGCCTGGGTGGCTCAGTTGGTTAAACGACTGCCTTCGGCTCAGGTCATGATCCTGGAGTCCCGGGATCGAGTCCCGCATCGGGCTCCCTGCTCAGCGGGGAGCCTGCTTCTCCCTCTGCTTGTGCTCTCTCTCTCTGACAAATAAGTAAATAAAATCTTAAAAAAAAAAAAAATTACCCCCTTTAAATAAAGTATTATCGAGATATAATTTACATACTATACAATTCATTCATTTAAAGTGTACAGTAAAATGGCTTTTATTATCTTCACAGAGACTGTGTCACCATCGCCACAGTTTTATTTTAATGTTTTTAAAGATTTTATTTATTTATTTGAGAGAGAGAGGGAACACAAGCAGGGGGAGTGGGAGAGGGAGAAGCAGGCTTCCCGCAGAGCAGGGAGCCCGATGCGGGGCTCGATCCCAGGACCCTGGGACCATGACCTGAGCTGAAGGCAGACACTTAATGACTGAGCCCACCCGGGTGCCCCATTGATGCATTTTTAAAAATGTGACTTTGGAGTCCAAGGACGGGCCTTTTTGGGTGACTTAGAAACTGGCCCTGGAGGCAGCTCCCCCCAGAGGGCTCTGCAGCTGGTCCCACTGCAGGCATCACGAACGATGCTTTGAAGAGCATCACTTCCAGCTGGACTTAAAGATGTTAGTCAGTTTGTTAAAAACCGAATCAAACTACCTGCCAGAAGTCCTTGCACCGTTCGCATCCGGTCCCCCCCCCCCCCCCCCCACGGTGCAGGCCCGGGTTCCCGCGCATGTGCGGAGTACGGGGCTCTCAGCGCTGTGGCAGATCAGGTCACCGTGCACCCGCACTGCCCAAGCCTGGCGTCACTCTCCCAGGGCAACAGGACTTGAGGGCATGGCGTGGGCTCTCTGGGCCTCCATTCCTTTGAGCAGGGCACGAAATACAAGATGAGCCCCAACGGGTGGGGCTCAGACATAGGGACTGAGCTGAGTGCCTGTAAAAAGGCCACTCCAAGCCCCCTCCACAGTAGCCATTGTTGCATCTGGAGGAAGGACAATTCCAGAGCTTCTGAATGCCTCTTCTATGATGCACTAATGGATGTACATTATCAGTGTCCTTCCTGGCCACCAAGTCACCCTCCTGCCTTCAACTCCTGGCTAGAGAACTCTGCATTCTTCTGGAAAAGCATCTGTCCTGCAGGAGGCCTCACAAAGGCATTTCCCCACAAAAGGACCATTATGACCATCCCTGCTTCAGAATGGTGGCTGCTGACATCTGGGCTCTGTCTGGAGCTAGTGGCAGCAGGGACATCACGTAGGAGAGCTTCGTGTGTCCTTAATGTCTGTGACATCTCCAGCAAGACCCCCACCTCCAGGAAGTCCACTTTGATTGCACAGGAACAAGCCCTCAGTTTGAAGAAAGGGTTTAGGATAAGGGAGTGGATGAAAGAACACACACATCATTCTGTGTGGCCATATACCTGCGTACAGAGTAGGTGACATTCCTTTTTTTTATTATTTTAATTTTATTTATTTTTTTAAAGCAAGCTCCACACCGGGTGGAGCTTGAATTCAACGTGGGGCTTAAACTCAGGACCCTGAGATCAAGACCTGAGCTAAGATCAAGAGTCAGATGCTTAACTGACTGAGCCACGCAGGTGCCCCAGGGTGGGTGACATTTCTAACGTGGGACTGTAAATGAATATGAATTCACAGGCCTCTGTGTCCCCATTCTAGGCCACATTCTATAGAACCAGCTATTTTTACCACCTAGTTTGACTTTAGATAAGAGCTTAAAACCATAGAACCTCAGGCCTGGGTGGGACTGAGGGGCCATCGACTCCACAAACCCCCTCCCTGCCACCGTTCAGAGGAGACAGCCCCCGAGGGGCGGTGCCGGCCAGGTTTCTAGGCCCTCCCACAGCAGAGCTGGGGCCCGGAACCCTGCCCCTGCTTCTTCCCCACTCTGGACTCTGCCTTGGACCCTGCGGGGGCTGCAAACCAATTCCTGGGAGGGGGCTGGACTCCGGCTCCTGGGCCTCCTTCTGCCCCTCCTCCCCGCTCCCGCCATCCCGACGGAGGCCCAGGCCGCCGCACTAATGGCCGCTTTAGTGGATAAAGGCAGTCTCAAGGGTCTCTTCAGGAGGCCCCTTCGGCTGTAATAAAGCAAATTAAAACCCCATTCAAAGGTCAATTGAAATCGCTTTCATCCCAATTCTCTGCACAAATTGATTCCTCTTTGCCCTTGGGGTCAAACTGAAGGCCAGCGAAGTGGCCCAGCTGCAAGGGGCTGTGGCTGGGAGTGTGGTGGGGGGGCCGGGCATAAAGGGGGGGCGTGGGGCACCCCCTCTCTGGGCCATTGGGGCACCAGGGACCTTCTCCTTTACTGTACTCTAGGCTTCAGGGTCCCTTTTTGGAGGTTAGCTCTACGTCTGCCCCCCCAACCCCCATCAAGCTCCCCTCGGAGAAATTCTTGTGTTTTTCCCCCCCCTTAGAGGAGTTCTTTTTTTTTTTTAATTTTTTTTTATTCTTATGTTAATCCCCATACATTACATCATTAGTTTTAGATGTAGTGTTCCATGATTCATTGTTTGTGCATAACACCCAGTGCTCCATGCAGAATGTGCCCTCCTCAATACCCACCACCAGGCTAACCCATCCTCCTACCCCTCTCCCCTCTAGAACCCTGTTAGTTTTTCAGAGTCCATCGTCTCTCATGGTTCGTCTACCCCTCCGATTTCCTCCGCCCTTAGAGGAGTTCTTAATTAGTGTTTCCATTGACAAGAATCTACTGATAGCATTTCTCACACCAGCTCAGCAGTCTTGCAAGAATCTTCCTCAGCTCTGTGAGATGGGGCTTTGAATGTCCCCAGGGAAGCTGAGAGAAGTAACTTGCCCAAGGTCACAGAGCTCCGGGCTTCCTCCTCCAAACGGTATGAGCCCTTCAGTGTTCCCCGGTGTCTGAACGGTCCCACGGACTCACTCTCCAGCTGCTTAAACCAGAATCTGGAACCTTCTTTAAACCCTCCCTTTGAAAAATAACTAACTAAATAAATACCCTCCCTTTGCTTTACTCCCACATCTGCTCCAAGTCCTGTTGATTCTGACTCCAAAAAGAAGCAGTTGGTTGTTTGCCCTCAGACTGGTTCTGCAGACAACAGCCAGAGACATCTCTTAAAGGAATTCTAGTGGATTCCGCTGCTCCCTTGCTCAGAACCCAGCACTGGCTTCCCTCTGTTTTTGGCATAAAATCTGAGTCACCATCTAATGACCTTCACAGCCCTCAAGATCTGTCCCTTCATGTTCCTCCATTCCCAGGGTTGCCCCCCTCCCCTTGCTCCCATTCCAGCGGCTCCTGGAACTCTCTGATCTTCTCTGCTCCAGGACCTTTGCACTATCTGTTGCTTCTGCTAAGAAGTTTTCCCCTCCCCTCTCCCACTCAGTTTCCTTCATTGTATTTACCACAGTTTGTAATTATTTATTAATGTGAAAATTAGTAACGGGAAGCCTCACTAAAATGGAGTTGGGAGGTTTCGGCAGGAGGAGCTGCACGCCCTACCACTTGTGGTCAATTGCAGACCCAACAGGAAGCGATGGACTTGACCTTACCTAGACTTGACCTTGCACATGGATACTCCTCTACTACTTCAGCTGGAGGAAGAGAAGCTTTCCTCACCGCCCAGGGCCACAGCTCCACCGATGAAAAGCCAGCACATTTCAAACTCCCAGTTGACTCCAGGGTACTTTTAGTTCATAACAGCTTTCCCAACTTACTACCCCTTTTCTCCTTAAAAAGCGTGCCTCTCCTATGTTCCCCAGACTTGCTTATGGTTCTGCTGCAGCTTCTGTGTCCCGGATTGTGATTCTTTTTTTTTAATTCCTGAGTAAACCTATCTTTTGCTGGTGAAATCACTGGCAGTGTGTTTTTAAGGTTAACATTGTCAAGTTCATTTTCAGTTTCCCTAGAGCTGAATTCCCCACAGGGGAGGGTCTGTCCAGGCACATGCAGGGGTCAGTAGCCGTTTGTTGAGTGCAGGAGTGATAGAAGCAAACCTGGGCCTTCCAAGCCGGCACTTGCCCCACCGCACCTGGCGGCCTACTCCACACCGTGTGAGCACCCACTGGGGGCCTGGTTTTGGGCAGAGAGCAGATTGGACAGGAGCTGCTTCAGAGTCAGCATGTCTCAGCTTTTCCCCACCCCCAACACCCTCCCTTCCTTGTCCTCCCAGTCCACCCCCCAGCTAAATCCTGCCCAAATTCTCTTCCCCCAAAACTTGCATCCAGGCAGAGCCTAAGGCCTGACCATAGCCTGACCATGGTCCCTTAATGACCCTTCCTCCTGGTCTCTCTCCCTACTTTGCCCTCCCTTCCCTCCTCCACTCCTGGGGCAGTGTGTGCCCAAAGCCCCGGTCACCCCATCCACCCTGCTGTATCCCTCTCACACACCCTCCTTTCTGCTCCTCTCTGCAGCATAGGGCAGATCTGCCTGGGGCCTCGCAGTGTCCAGCTCCCTGGCCTCCCCCTGGAGGCTCCTCTTCTCCCAGAGAAATGCACCCCCTTGCCTGGCCCCAGTGCCTGGAGGCTGAGGGCAAGGCCACCCTCTTTGTGTGTCCCTCCCACGTTGGGCTCCCAGCCACCCATCCTTGTCGCTGTCCTCCCTGCTCTTCCCTCTCCCCTGGAGGCCACCTCTGCACCTGGCTTTGTAACGCACTCACACCCTGGTGACATTGCTTTTCCAATTAAACCCTCAAAGGTGAAAAGCTGGGATGACGAAAGCAGCCCTGGCCCTGTGCCTGCAGCCAGGTGTGGGCGCATCACTTCGCCCAGGGTCCTCACATTCAAAGGAACCCTCACTTAACCTGTCCAAAGACCGCGTATCTGCTCCTTCCTTCTTTCCCTTCCTTCTTGCCTTTTTCCCTTCATCCCTCCCACTCTTCCTTCCACTCCAGGCTGGGCTTTCCTGGGCCAGCACTTCTATAATAATAAGGGTAAGGGCTAGCATCTACAGGCTCTGCTCTAAGATCTTTACATGTATTACCTTATTTCATCCATATGACAGCCACATGGGTTAGTGCAACCCCTCCCCTCATCTCACGGATGTGACAACTAAGTACTAAGAAGTTGGGAGTTTGCTCAGAGTCACACAGCTCAGCATGGTCAAGTGGAGTTCAGACCAGGGAGTCTGGCTTCAGAGCTGTGCTCTTAACCATGGCACCGTATTGTGCCATCCATGCGGCCACATCCACCTTAGATAGGCGGGCGTCCATGACTCCTTCCCCGACACTGATGTTACCTCTTTAATATATCATGAACTTGCCTTTGCCTCCTCTCCCCGCTCCCTGCTTCCACTCCTGGCTGGACTGCTTTCCGGGCCCTGGAGCAGAGCACTAGACTTCTGATCATTCCTTGCTGTCTCCAGGCTCCTTCCCCTCTGATTATCCTCCTCACTGCCACAGACGTCTGGTCCTATTGTTCTTCTGACTCAATCCCTAAAAGTTCCTCTACTTCCTCCCTTCCAGTATTCTCTCTCTCCTTCCAACACATGCACCCAGCATTCCAGGAACATAACCGGATTTCTCCTGCCTTGAGCTCTTTGCACATGCTCTTCCCTCTGCCTGGATGACTTTTCCTTTCTCCATCCTGGTGCCCTATTTTATCAAGGCTCAGCCCAACTCAGCTTTCGCTTCTCTGGGAAGCCCTTACTGACCACCACTGCCTCTGCTTGGCAGAGCAAACTGCCTCCAGACGCATGCTTGAGCTTTGTGTAAGAAGTCCAGCTCCCCCAAAGCTGCCACAGACAAGAGATCATGTGGCAAGGCTACAGAGAGCCAGAAAGGGGTGTCTGAGGAACCCCAACTCTTCTTGCCCCCAGCTGTTTGAGTCTTTCCAGCCCAGGAACCAGCCATGTGAACGAGTGGTTTTGGTAATTACGGATGCCAGCCTTTAAGCTGCCCAAGCTTAAAGGGTTGGGACATGCTGGTCCAGCCCAACCCTGATCATACTGCAGTTTTATGAGCAACGTAAGTGTTGCTTTAAACCACTAAATTTTGGGAGTGGTTTGTAGTATAGCATTAGATAACCAGAACAACTACTACAGACACTTTGATATATTTTAATCTTTATCTCAGTTCCTATCTCTAGCTCTATTTATATCTATATCTTATTATACTTCCTCCACTTAACACATAGTGGCCGTTTTTAATGTCTAGAAATAAATATCTACATTATTATTTTGAATGGTTTCAAAGTATTCCATTTTATGGCTTTATAATTATACCCTACTATAGATGTTGAGCTTATTTCATTTTATTGTTACCATAAACAGTGTTGTATAAATAGTCTTGAACAGTATTTAGTGTAAGTGTTAAGATAACGTCCTCAGGATAATTCCCAGGAAATGCAGGGTTAAAAGGTGAAGGCTTTGGTTCAGACAGAAGTCCACTCCGAATCTCCTTCTCTTCCTTCACCACTGTTGCAGAAGAGGAAGACCCTCCACCGATCAAAGTTCAGGTTCTTCCTCTGGATCCCATCTTCCTAATACCAAGACTTGGATTACTTGGTTTCCTGCCTCTCATCTGTAGCATCAATTTCCCCCTCTCCACTAGATTATTCCCATCAGCATGTAATGATGATCTAGTATCTTCCTTCTACCTTTATCTTGATCCTATATTACTCTCCACCACTGCTCCACATTCACCATTAGATTTATAGAAAGAGTTGTTCTTATGCCAGGACTAAAGGGAGAAGTAGATAAATCTACAAAAATAATGGGGAGATTTTAAAACCATACATCTATCAATACCTTATAAGATAGATGACAAATAATCAGAAAGGATATAGAATATTTAAGAAACCATAAAATACATAATGTTTTGAAGTGATATGAAACATTAATCAAAATGCGCCACATGCTCATCTGTTAAGCAGCCCTACACATACACACTAATTTCAAAGCACTGAAATAAAATAGAGCATGGTCTTTGACCACAGGGGAATCAGTCTAAACATTAGCTTCAGAACATAACTAGAAAATGCCCAGGGTTTGGAAGTTAAGCAGAACACTTTTCAATAACCCATAGGTCAGTCCAGATTTCTTAAAGAAAGGAAGAAGATATTTTAAATTAAATGGCAATAGAAATACAACACAGCAAAACTTGTGAGGTGAAACCAAAGCCATACTTTAAAATAAATTTATAGGGGCACCTGGGTGGCTCAGTCGTTAAGCGTCTGCCTTCAGCTCAGGTCAAGATCCCAGGGTCCTGGGATTGAGCACTGCATCGGGCTCCCTGCTTGGGTAAGCCTGCTTCTCCCTCTCCCACTCCCCCTGCTTGTGTTCCTGCTCTCGCTATCTCTCTCTGTCAAATAAATAAATAAAATCTTTAAAAATAAAATAAAATAAATTTATAGGGGCACCTGGGTGGCTCAGTTGGTTAGGAGACCAACTCTTGATTTCAGCTCAGGTCATGATCTCAGGATGGTGAGATTGAGCCCTGTGTAGGGCTCTGTACTCAGTGTAGAATCTGCTTGTCCCTCCCACCTCCCCCTGCTTATGCATACTCTCTCTCAAATAAATAAATAAAATCTTTTTTTAAAAATAAAAAAATAAAAGAAATTTATAGCCATAAGTGCATATATCAAAAAGAATAAAGGTTGAATATCAATTGTCTAAGTAAAAGCACTCATTTAATGTCCAACTCAAGAGGATAAAAGAGAGGGGCCTCTGGGTGTCTCAGGTGGTTAAGTGTCACTCGTTTTTTTTTTTAAGATTTTATTTATATATTTGACAGAGAGAGACACAGTGAGAGAGGGAACACATGCAGGGGGAGTGGGAGAGGGAGAAGCAGGCTTCCCGCAGAGCAGGGAGCCTGATGCGGGGCTCGATCCCAGGACCCTGGGATCATGACCCGAGCCAAAGGCAGACGCTTAACGACTGAGCCACACAGGCACCCCAAGTGTCACTCTTTTTAAAGCTTTTTTTTTGAGAGAGAGAGAGCACACATGGGGTGGGGAGGAGCAGAGGGAGAGGGAGAGGGAGAGAGAATCTTAAGCAGGCTCTGTGCTCAGCATGGAGCCAGTGCAGGGCTCAATCTCACAAACTTGAGACCATGACCTGAGCTGAAATCAAAAGTCAGGCACCTAACTGACTGAGCCACCCAGGTACCCCAACCCTCCGACTCTTGATCTCAGCTCAGGTCTTGATCTCAGGGTTGTGTGAGTTCAAGGCTTTGGCTCCATGCTGGGTGTGGAGCCTACTTAAAAAAAAAAAAAGAGGATAAAAAAGAATAAATAATTAGGAACTAGAAAGCAAAAAATAGTAACGGTGGAGATTTCAGAAATAGATAAGAGCGTACATGCAATAGAGAAATCAATGAAACTAAAATTGATTATTTAAAAATACTAATAAAATTGATAAACTCCTAAGAAACTAATCAAGAGAAAAAGAGATGACATAAATTACCAACATCAGAGATGAAAGGAGACCATAATTACAGATTCCATAGATGCTAAGAAGATAATATGATGATATAATAAATAATTTTAAGCCAATAAATTACAAAATTTAGATGAAATGGATACATTGTTAGAAATATGCATCCTACTAAAACTGACACAAGAAGAAATAGATTATTAGAATAGTGCTATTCAAGTGATTGAATCTGTAATTCAAAGCCATTTAACAAACAAACATGGTATCACTGATGAATTATCCCAAATATTTAGGGGACAGATAAACACCATTGTATACAAATTGTACCAAATTATTAAAATGGCGGAGATGGAAGGATAGAGATTTCCAGCCTGTTTTATGAGGAACAGCCTAATTTTGACACCAAAATCTGACAAGAATTCTACAAAAATGGAAAATTACAGGCCAATCTCATAAATATGGATCAACATCTTAAATAAAATATTAGCAAATTAAACCCAGTGCTATATAAAGATAACACAGCATAATAAATTAGGCTTAATCTAGTAATATATGGTAGGTGTAACAGTAAAAATCAACAATGTAATTCACCACATTATATCAATAAAGGGGAAAAATCATATTATCATCTCAGGCAATCAAAGGCAGCTGTTCTAGGCTTTCAAAGACGAGCTAGTACTACAGAAGCAAGGACAATGGTCAGTCCTACCTGTTGGCATCTGCAGCCTCCCACTTCTTTTTATTCTGGGGATAGAAATGACAGAAGTATGTTCAATGCCTATGGTGCTGACCGTGCTACTTGTGGCCTCTTGTTCCCACTAATGATCTGATTTTCTTTCTGATTGTGTCCAGTCAGCAGCCTGATTTTGGTCATGATTTCAGCCAACTTTTGTCCCTGCCCATTTTTGGATCCTGGTTCCCCAACCTGCTCAGTGATTCTAAATGCAATTCAATGGTCTTTCAGTTCTGCTGCATGTAATTAAGAACTCATCTAACAAAGAAGGACAGGAGTTGGGTCAATCTGAACTTTTCTTGGTCTGGCCTTTCTGCTACCACCAGCTGCCTCTTAAACAAAGAAACATAAGATAAAATCACAGTCTGATTTAGAGTGCTCACAAGCCTGGTGGTGGTGGGGCAAGAGTGGGTGGAAGAGAGAAGATGGAAGACAGCATGGAATTTGTTCCAGCAATAAAGGCTACATGTACCGATGGGATGGGAATGGGATTCTTTGGAGAATGGAGAAAGCCATGTTTCATGTCCCAGGTAGCACAAGTAGCCAAGGAGGGCTTGAGAGAACAGGTAATGATGGATGAGCTCAATCTTAATGCAGGAGTCCAATTTTCCTGGGTGGCTGGAGAGAGGAAAGATGTTCCATTTGTAGGAGTAAGCATGGACAAAGAGATGGAAGCTTGAGAAAGTTATGGGAATGGGAATGTTATGGATGGTTGAAGTGCCAGATGCAAGATGGACAGGTGGGAGATGACCCTGGAAAGAGGGCAAGGCCAGATGATAAAGTACCTTGTTTACTGTTTAGGAGCTTAGATTTTTCCTGTGTCCCAAAAGGAAAGGATTGTGGGATATAAAGCCAATGTCACCAACCAGGAATTCTCACGGGAGTGTTGGAGTCTGAAAGAACCCCTGACTGGGAATAAAGAAAGCTCCTGCAATTGGCAGATTAAAACAAGCACCTTGAAAAATAAAAAATAAAACAAGCACCTTGATCTGAAGCTCAGTTTAGTTCCAACACTCCCTCTCACCCCCACGACTCCTCACAATTTGTTTCTCCTTTACTCCAGGTTAAGGTAGAGGCCACAGGGAAAGTACTTCAGCTGCTCTTCACCCCCTTCCCCTCCCCATTAATAATAAAAGGTTAACAGCACCTTTTCCTTGGGGTTTGGGGCACAGGAAGAAGCCTGCTCTGAACTAGGCCCAGGAGGGGCAGTGCAACTTGCCTTCACACCTCCAAGAAGGCAACCTTCCCTGGGCCTCAGGTGAGTGACACCTGACCTTCTCTGCTCCCCTTACTACCTCCCCCCGACTCGCGCCAACCACATCCTCACCGCCGCCCCACACCCCTAAGCTGGAACAGAGGGATTGTGATTCCCCATGACATCTTCACCACAGTTTCCAAACGATGGGGAAATCTGAGGCATTACAGATGTACTCCCCTTTGGGGGATATTTACCTCCAAGTGCGAACGAGGCAAATGACAGTCCAAGCACGCACACAAGTAACTTCACCCTCTCCTCAACGACCTCAGCCGGCGCTCCAGGCCTACCCCACACCGGGGTGCTAAGCCGCCTGCTCGTCTTAACTGGACACCCAACACCATCCTTAATTAAGTTCTTTCCTGATGGCTGCCAGGTGCTCCCTTCAGCAAGACGGTGTTAATTCCAGCCTCCGGGGGCAGAGACCCGGCCCCCTTTCCCGGCACGTCTGCCCTTGCGCTAGCCCCTACCTGGAAACCCCCCTCCTGAGCTCCACGGCCCCCCTTCTCATGGTCGGGGGAGTTGCTTGTTACGCTGCCAGGAAGTTCACGTCCGTTGCCCACCCGGGCGAACCCCGCAGGTATATAAGGACCGAGGAGAGCGACCCGGACCAGGCGGCGGGCGGCGAAGGAGGAGAAAGGAAGGAAGAAAAGTGACCTAACGAGGCCGCCGAGCATCCTCGCCTGGCGCAGCGGGAGTCGCCCAGAGCAGCCTCTCCGCAACAGGTAAGGGCGCAGCGGCACGGAACCTCGCTCTTACCCCGGAGCCCCCTGCCCCTGGGCCTCGGGATGCTCTCGCCCGGCTCCCCATCGCTGACTTGAGGCGCCTTTGGCTCGCTGCGGTCTTGAGTTCTTTGAAAACTTTCTGTACTGAATGCGGCGTGGGAAGCCCGCAAGCAGCGGAGCAGCGAGGGCCAGCCTCCGGATGGTGGGCGAACGGCTGCGACGCTGAAAGCGGTGCTTTCCAGGAGCCGGCGACCGCGTCTTCCCCCGGGAGTTGGGCTGCTAGGACCCCCGAGATTCCTGCAGCCTTCTGGGGGTGATCTTGGTAAAGCCCCGCCTTTTGGCTCCTCTTCCTCTCGATTTTCTTGGGTAGGTGTCACTTCTTAAAAGATACCATGTACTGTAGAGCAAATTAACGTTGGAAATGAGAGCAGGAGAGTAAAGGCCAGAAGTTACAATAAACTCCCTGCATTCCATATTTCTTTAGATTCAGACCCCTGAATCCTCGTTTCTCTGCCCACCTTAGCGCACCCGATGTGGCTGAGCTTCGATCCGGGCACGGGTCTCTTCTATAAGACCCAGCTGGGGTTAAAAAGAGGTGGCCCGTGTGGGAACTGTCCAAGGTTCTGAACCACCCTCCGTGTGTGCCCTCAATAGGACCGCAAAGTGGACCTTCTATCCCGAAGAGGCGGAAGCAGCCCTTCGAGCTGATGGAGGCTTAGGCAAGAGAGGTTTCCAGTGAAGGAGGGAAAATCTGCAGGGCATTTGGATCCCCCAAATTTTTCGCATATAAATGGGGAGGTGGTTGTTCTCACAGAATGGCTGGAAGAAGCCAAGGAGGAAAGTACGAGTGTGCATTATTTTGTCAATTGTGAACATATGCACAGATCACACCTTATTTAATGACTTAATATTCCTTAGACACTTTTGTTTTAGGACTTGATGCGTGTGTATCACGGTGAAAGGAGAAAACTCTGCACCTCTGCTCCTCTAATCTTTACAGAAGGGCATGACCAGCATGCAGTTTTAGACTGAAAAACACAATGTTTCGCTTAGCTCAAAGAGAATTCACCTACACATATGAAGTTCTAATAAGTGTAGTTCTGTTATGGGGTTAATGTCAAGATTAGTAAATTACAAATTTCTATTTATTTTTCCAAGGCTTTCAACCATTGAATAATATATAACACTATCCCTACTTACAAAAAGCACGAGATTTGACATCTCCCCATTACTTTATTGCTTGAAAAAAAAATGACACAAGGTAATATTTGTTCATTATAGAAAAATAGAAAATAAACATAAGCAAAAAGAAATCAAGTTGCTTTCAGGAAACTAACTTTTCAGCAGTAGAATGGAACTCTGAGAGGGTGGGCAGTGTGACTGTTACCCTGTTGTACAACACAGACAGCTATTGGGGTAGAGAGAGAAGAAATGCTCTCTGGGGCTTCTCAGGCAGGCTTGAAATCATGAGGTAGGTTTTATGAAAATAGAAATCATCCCAGAATGGCAAGCCTTGAGGAGAATTGAACTGTAGTGGAGGGGACTTTGCTTCTTTCTCTACTAAGTTGTTATTTTACACTTGCCCACAGTGATATGTAATGACCATTTTTCTGCCTCTCTTGTAAATCTCAACATTTTTCTGACCCAAATGTGCTGTGTGGTCTCAGAGTTTTAATCTAAATTGCTTTGGGCTCCATTCTTGAACTGGAGTGTCAAAATGTTCCAATGGGAACAGCCTGCCCCTGGTCAAGACTGGACACCAAGGTTGCTCTCCTGGTTGCCCCTTTAACCTGAGATGCTGATGGTCCAGCTGACTGGCTGCCAGCGCCATCTAATGGCTGCTCTGAAGACACTCAAGTTGTGCCTGGCAATTGTTCAAGAAGAGAGCCCTGAGCTGGCTCAGCTTTGGGGGGAAGGAATGGGGGTGGGGCAAAGAAAAGGAAATGGCTTTCTGAACTAGACAATGGAAGCCAGAGAGAACTTTCATTTCCAAAGCCTTCTCTATAAAAAATATTTGGCCACCCTTCTGCAACTAGGAGATTTCCTTTAAGCCAACGTTTTAAAATGCAAATGTCCACTAGGACAGATAAGAAAATTAGTCATCCACACCTTAATGTGAATTGCTTTTCTCATCTAATTAGGTTTCTTTCTACAGCTGGTTGAGATCTTCTGAACTCCAAAATGATTGTGGGTTGGTGGTGAGCTAATAACAAAACTTGGGGTCAACTCTGGAAGCTGACCTGGGTGAGAGGGGACATGGCAGTGGGAGAAGTAGAGGGCTGGGGAAAGGGCTGGGCACAGGGGGCAAAGGGCAACATCCGTGCTCCCTTCTTTACTGCATCCTGACCTCCTGACTTCAGCATCTGTTGAGAGGTACTTTCTGACTTTTCCAAAAGTGTCTTTGGTGGGTGTTCAAAATGGGGGGTGGGTAGTTCTCTTCTGTTTTGTGTGTCCATTTCCTTCTCTTATACACTTATAGTATCTTCAAGTCCAGCTATTTCAGAGTATTTGAGAGACTCAGAGAACAATAGGTGGTCCAATATGTAATGTATCCTGAAGATGAGCCAGTTTTAAAAGAATGGGGGTCTGCATTAAAAATAAACATCTTCAAAGCTGCAGGAATCTGAGAAATAGTGATCATCTGAGTGATCTGTGTACAGGACATCAATTAGGTTGGCTGAGGTTTTGGCCAAATTGGCCAGAGGTTTTATTTGCCTTTATGCAAACCTCCTATTCATAGGAAACAAGAGTTTCTGAAGAATGATAGGATCCTAGTGGATGAGGAAGAGAATAGACCATCTTGAGCAGGAATGTCAGACTCCCTTGTCTTTCCCAAGTTACTCCTTGGTCTGGAGTGTTAGAACTATGGCTTCATGAAGGTGGTGAAATAGGAAAGTTCAGGGAGAACAGGAGAACTTAGCCTGAGTTGTCATGAACACCCAAATTATTATCTCTCTGGGCCTCAGTTTCCCCATCTCTCAAATAAGGGCTGGACCAAATGATCCCTAAAATAGCTTCCAGCCCTAACCTCCTTTGGGGTCTGATTTTTAACAGGAGACAAAGGGGAAATTGTGCATAGATTACCCAGGTTCCTCTCCCCTCCTCTCCACCACAACTCACACCAAACTTCTCCTTGAACTGCTCCTGTCCTCAAAAAGCCTTGAGCTCCACAAATGAATGTGTTGTTAATATTGGCTCACAGTGCTTCCTGGTCAGTGGCCAACATTGTTCTGCTCCTTGCAGGGGTCCCACCAATCTTGTTTGCCTCCGCAGAGCCTCAGCCTGCCTGGAAGATGCCGAGATCGTGCTGCAGCTGCCCAGGGGCCCTGCTGCTGGCCTTGCTGCTTCAGGTCTCTGTGGAAGTGAGTGGCTGGTGCCTGGAAAGCAGCCAGTGTCAGGACCTCACCACGGAAAGTAACCTGCTGGTATGTGGACTGTGGCTGCCATCTTGGTTTGGGCATTGGATGGGACTGGGGCTGGGACTGGGACTGCACAAAAGAAAGGGGCGTGGGGAAGGGGAAATTCATTCCCAGAGATATGGGTAACTCAGCTCAGGGTAGGAACAGATCTCTAAGGTGGAGTCAGAATTGAGCCAAGGAGGGGAGGAAGCAGCTTCAGGGAGATGGGTCTGGTCCACAGTTTCTACTTAATTATCTTCCTGCCCTGTCTTCTTGCATGATGACCCACTCCATTTGATCTATTTAGAGATATTGCTGTTAAAATAATAACAGTGACAGTAACAGCAATAATAATAATTGTTCCCTCTATGGATTCTACATTTTCAATCTTCTAGACATTTTATTCCTTTTTAAATAACCTCATATCACTTGACATTTCCATTCCCCTTCTACTACCATTTACAAAGTCAGCTAGGTTGTACTGCAAATCATCTCTAGTGGGAGAAGGGAAAACCCAGGTGCCATTTTCCTCTAACTGGTGCCAAATGTCTCATGCTTCTTCCAGAGGACTGGCCAACAGTCTTTCCAGAAGCATGTAAAGGCCCTTTGTGCCAGGCTGGAATTGTGTGTGTGTGTCTATTGGGAGGCATAAATGAGAAATTATACAAGTTAAGGACTCAAAGACACACCGCCAGTGTCAGTGACTGAGTTCCGTCATGCTGCCAGCACCTTCCTGGTGAGGGTGGAATGTACATCACTACATTCTGTGTGTTTTGTCAATGAAGAAGCTAGTTAAGGTGAAGAGAGAGAACTCAAAAACATAGAGCAGGTTTCATGTGCAATATAAAATAGAAAGAAAGAGCCCAGGGAATGCTGTTAGTTCTATTTCAGAGACAGACCCAAGAGACCCTTGACTGGAAATACCCACTGCATAGCCTCTCCTGTTGAGAGCCCATCAGGGAAGGAGAAGTGACCACAGTCAGAGCCCACGAGTTCTACCCCAGCTCTGCCACCGAAAAGTCGTGGAAACTTGCCAAGGTCCTTTTACCTCTCCGAGCTTCCTGCTTCGTTATATGTCCAGAGGAGAGGAGTATGAGATAGTTTTTACTTTCCACTGTTAATATTCAGCAGCATCATAATTCTAAATCCCCGGAGTATGAAATTCCCAACTCAACAGAGTGGGTGGGATCCTTCTGTTTCCTCCTTTGCAGTCCCAAGTAACTGAAAACTCAAGGCTGCAGCCTATAGGTCATTTTCTCAGGCAAATGTGTACCATAGTGGAGTTGTCTGCTTACAGAGAGCAGAGACATATGCTCCATGACCCATGCTCCATGGCTGTTTACCCCTCCCTCCAGTCAGAGTGAGGTAACAGGGACGTGAACTACTCCCCCGCAAAGCTCACTGACTGGGGAAAGTACTGGATCAGCTCAAAAGACTTGAAAGAACCAAAGAAAGTGCCAGATGGCATGGGAACATTTTTGAGGCATGATACAGGGAGATGGCTGGGGTGGGGCATGAGTTAGATGTGCAGATCACTGGGGAACGGTTGAGGCATTATTGAAAATACAGGCTCTAGAAGCCAGACTTCTATTCCTCCCACCTGAATAGATTCTCCCCCAAATTTCAGCCCAATGCCCCTCTCAGACTCAAACTGAACCATGCTTATTTATTTGATTTATTCAATATTCATTAAGTGCCAACAACTACCACCCATTTACCATTTGTTGATCAATGCCTATATATCATGCATATTAAGGTAAGACAGTGACCCTGCCCACCAAAGCTCTGGGGTAAGTAAGCCAACGAATGGGATGGGGTATTGGTTGTAGCTGCCAGGCAAAGAAGCCGGGGGTACAGGGGCCACGAGAGGCGAGGAGTCTCGGACGCCCGCGGGCGCCACCAGGGCGGGGAGGCCCGACGTGCCGCCCGCACGTGCTGAGGGCCGCGGGCGCAGCGCGGGGGGCCGGGCTGCCGGGCGAGGCGGCCCTAACGCCCCGCGCCCGCGGCCCTCCCCGCAGGCGTGCGTCCGGGCCTGCAAGCCCGACCTCTCGGCCGAGACGCCCGTGCTGCCCGGCAACGGCGACGAGCAGCCGCTGACCGAGAACCCCCGGAAGTACGTCATGGGCCACTTCCGCTGGGACCGGTTTGGCCGCCGGAACGGCAGCGCGGGCCAGAAGCGCGAGGAGGAGGAGGTCGCGCTGGGCGAAGGCCGCGCGCCGCTGCCCGAGGGCGGCCCGGGGCTCCGCGGCGATGGCGGCGAGGCCGGCCCGCGCGAGGGCAAGCGCTCCTACTCCATGGAGCACTTCCGCTGGGGCAAGCCCGTGGGCAAGAAGCGGCGCCCGGTGAAGGTGTACCCCAACGGCGCCGAGGACGAGGCGGCCGAGGCCTTCCCGCTCGAGTTCAAGAGGGAGCTGGCCGGGGAGCGGCCTGAGCCGGCGCTCGGCCCCGAGGGCCCGGCCGACGGCGTGGCGGCCCTGGCCGAGCTGGGGTCCGGCCCGCTGACCGAGGCCGAGGCGGCCGAGAAGAAGGCCGGCGGGCCCTATAAGATGGAGCACTTCCGCTGGGGCAGCCCGCCCAAGGACAAGCGCTACGGCGGCTTCATGACCTCCGAGAAGAGCCAGACCCCCCTGGTGACGCTCTTCAAAAACGCCATCATCAAGAACGCCCACAAGAAGGGCCAGTGAGGGCGCCGCGGGGCCCCGGGCTGCTCTCCCCGGAAGTCGGCCCGAAGGCCCCCCTCTCCTCGGCCGCCTCCCAGCCTGGTGGGCTCCTCGCTCAGGCGGGGATAGGCCGATAGGCAGCCTCTGAAAGCCGCCTGTAGTTGGGAAATAAAACCTTTCAAGTTTCATGCCTGACTCCGACTTTGAATGTCCACTGCGTGAATAAAATAAAAATACACGTCCATCAAAAAAAGAGCAGCGTATGTTGCTTGGAGGGACAATGGTTTCCACGTGACCCCATGGTAGTATATTTTATAGGACACAGTGGGAATGAAAAGAAAATGTGCCCCCGCCCCCATGGGTCTTAAAGGGAAGCGTGCAGGAGCTCCCCTCTACTAAAGAACAAAAATTCGACTGAGTAAATCTGAAGATCTAATTGGCTTTATGCAGTGATGAGCCTAAGTAGCATCCCATCTAGCAAGTAGAAGGAAGCTCAGAGGAGTTGTTCAAGATGGAAGGTTTTTATGGGAAGGAGGGTTGGGTGAGAAGGTTATTAGCAAAAGAAAGAATTGTTCAGGGCAAGGCCTTTCCCTTAGAAAAGCAGGGGGGGTCTCATGCTGATTACCTTTTGGGGTGCGGGTGTGTGAAGTGTGCATGCATGCCCACTGTGCCTGTCTGCACGTTGAGGGGGGTGGGCGGCAAATGGAAAGGCCCCATGTGACAAGATTACCTGATTGGTGCTTAGCAGGAAATTCCTGATTAAGGAATTAGATTTACATGTCCGGGGGCGGGGGTTGAAACTGCAATTAGGTAAGGTATTAAGGCCCGGTTTGGTGACTTGGCCTAAGTGATACTATTTTGGGTCTGTGGTTTTCTTTTTAACATATCTGAGAGCCAGTCCAACATTGGTTGAATCTCCCTGTTACTGGGGGGCGCTCTGGGCTGTGAGGTGGGAAGCTGTGGTAATGTCTCCCCGAATCTGGCTTTCTGTGTGACCTTAGGCAAGTCTCTATACTTTTCCAAGATTTGGTTCTCTCATCCATCCACCCCTCTCTTCCTAGTGTGAGGATTAATGAGAAAATAGATGTGATCTTTTTTTTTATCACTGAGAGGCTACGTGTGACAGCTTAGGGGGGGTAACAGTTCAGATTGATTGCACTCCCAGGCTACTCACAAATACTGTCAAACACTTGTTCTCACCTACATAGACACCGCCCCCCACCCCCACCCCGGCCCCATGGAGACACATCTGTATAAATACAACACAATATACACGGATGCTTCTTCCTGTCCCTCAGGCTCAAGCCTTCATGTCTCTTTATTCTCGCCCTAGCTATGCCCAAACTCCTCCCCATGTAGCCTAGCTACAGCCTTTCTCTTTATTATACTCAGTGCTTGGCCTCCACTATCCCAATAGCTTCCTAACCAACAGGTGTCCTTGTCTCCAGTCCCTCTCCTCCCCAACTCATCATGCACAAGTTTTTCAGATTAATGTATACAAAATCTTACTTTCCTCACATTCCCTGGTTCAAGAACCAAAAGTCACCCCACCCCAATTTGCCATCAATGTCAAATTCTGGGCCATGGCATGTAGGACCCCCGTCCATCAGCTTCACTCTCCTTACCAAACCCCATTTCCTATGTTTCCACCGACTGGTCTCATTCTTCTTTTCCCTTCCTCCTTCACCCTCTGCCTGGAACTCCCCACCTCCCCCCACCATTTTGAAACCCTTTTTAAAACATGAGCCCAGGCTTGACTCCAGTGCTGCTGGGGAACTTGTGATCTCTTCCAGCTGAGTCTCCTCATTCTCAGCCCTGGAGGGCACATAGTCCAGCTCGAATGGCAAGTTCCTAGCTGCATATATTCTTGTGTTCAGGGAAACTCCAAGGTCCAGAGGGCAAAGGCTTGGGGTTGTGTTTCTTTCTTTTCTTTTTCTTTTTTTTTTAAGTAGGCTCCATGCCCAGCACCCCTGTTTTTTTTTCATATGTCCCCACGGAGTTTGTATAATGTTGGGGCCATGGATTTACAGCCACACACATTTACAATTCACAAAAAACTCACAAATACTTATATACACACAGAGATCCACACATACATGTCAGTTGCATTAGACACACCAGTGGATGGTAAAGATCATATCCAGCTGGGAAACATTTGTGTATGGGTCCTGCACATAGACCCCCATATTTTGATGCTCTAGGAGTTCATAATTAAAGAAAACTGGAATGCACCCTGGGAAATCCTGTGTGAAGGGAACCAGAAAGCCCGATTCTTAAGTCTAAAGTCTCCCCCACAGTGGGTTATATAATGGGGCTAGAGTCTAGTCACTGTGATGAAGAAATGGGCCAGGCTTTCCCATCTGAGGATGCTCCCAGGCTGGGAATCCTGAGCTTCATGTTTACATCTTAGTAGCATCTTTTCCCCCACTCTCCTTCCTTTTTAGGTGAGTAAAGTAATGGTAGGTGGAGGTGGCTAAATGTCAGTAGTTAATGTTGGTATTTTCAGATCCTGTTTGCATCCCCAAAAAACCACTTACTTTTTTTTTTTTTAAAGATTTTATTTATTTGACAGAGAGAGACACAGTGAGAGGGGGAACACAAGCAGGAGGAGTGGAGAGAGAGAAGCAGGCTTCCCACTGAGCAGGGAGCCCGATGCAGGGCTCGATCCCAGGACCCTGGGATCATGACCTGAGCCGAAGGCAGACGCTTAATGACTGAGCCACCCAGGTGCCCCAAAAACCACTTACTTTAAAGAAATCAAATACACAACCATGTGGTGACAACATTAACATTTATTTGAAAAGGGCATCATGAAGACTTACTGGGAAATCATGACTAATAGTCCTAAAGAATGATCTTGCTGAAGAGTCCTTCTTCCTACCACCCCCCCTTACCCCCGCTCCTCTTTCCCCTTTCTTAAAATAAAACTGATTTGATTCAATGAGTTTAAAATACAGAAAACTGCCATAGGCACGAATTCTGTGCTCCCATACACCTACGTCAGCTGTTATGTACATATATTGTCAACTAGGAACTGCCTGGCACACACACGTGTGCCCGTGGGCACATACACTCTCAGCCAGGTCATGAGGGTCTAGATGGACACAGACACGTTACGAAGCATGGGTAATGCTGCAGCATTTGTGGGTGTACAGCTCTGCACGCCACAGGCCAGAATCGACAGTCATGGAGGAGGAGCTCAGAAGGGGAAAGCGATGGCCTGAGGCCCTAAGGTCCCCTGAAGGAGAAAAGACCTGGTCAGCCTGGCCGGTGCTAAAGGAGAGCACAGAAAACTGCCCTCTGACCCCAACAGGCCACAGAGCCCCGTCCACAGTCCCCATGTCTTCTCCCCACTCCCCCAGGGGCCAGGCCCACCACGACCATCCTTCCACAATCTTCAGACCTAGGGTCACTTTAACCAGAAGATTTCTAGGGGATGGAGCAGCATCACGTGCCCTAAACCTCCCCAGACACCAGAAAGATACCTTGTTTCAGCAGGATCTGCCTTCCAGGGTCTATGGGTTAGGGGAAGCAGGCACGACCTGATCTCATGAGCCGTCCTTTCCCACAGACCCCCAAAGGCCAGTTGCCATTTTATGGTCACAGAGAACGATTGGGAGAAATGGCCTCACTTCCCAGTGACATTCTCTGTGACCAGGTCAGAAGGCCTGGGGACCGTGCGACAGCAACTGGAAGCTATCATGACCCAGGGGCCCCCAGAGAAGCCCAGCAGTCAGACTTTGAGCTGTTTTAAGGTACCCCAAGCTGCTGTCATTCTTAGGCCAACTGAAACATGGCCTCTGGGACCCAGACCACCCAGGGCAAAGGGCAGCATGTATATGATCCTCATACTTTCCAGGCACTGTAGATGGTCCCAGCCCCACCTCTTCACTGCCCATCCATCTGTACTTGTGTAGGAAGCTGGACAGAGGACAGCATCTGAGGGAGGACCTTTCTAATTCTTCTCACCTGCTTGGGCTCCTCCTTTGGTGAGGAGGCATTTAGGAGTCAAGGAACTACTTATCTCTACTTTTCAGAGAGAGGAAAATGGGAACAGGCATAGGGCACTGGGGACCCTATAGAAAGGAAAACAAGGAGCCTCCAGGATCATACTGGTAATTTCTGCTGACTTGCTTCTTACTCACTTACATGATTCAACCAAATTAACAGAACCTCTAAATCATGCCTTAAGTTCTGCCAACAGAGTACTAACCAAACCTACCCCTTGGCCAGGAAGCAAGAGTCCTCAGTAGTCTAGGGAGCGGCTGGTTTGGGTGGGCTTGCTGGCTCTAGCCAAACAGAGACAGGCAGCAATAAGGGTCGGTCACAGGACACAGGGCAGCCAGACGCCAGAGGGCTTGGAAGGCAGTAAGCAGTGACTTTAAGCCCAAGGCCAGGGCGCCCACCACGCTCTGCTTTGCCTCTCTCCCTGGGCTCGTGGGAGGAGGGTGTCACTTTCTGACTCTGAGGCATATTTGGCTAGAAGCCAGGTTCTCCTTCATGTCAGCAGGCAATCCAGTATTCTACTGAGTGTAAGTTTTTAAATTGAAATGGAGAAGAGGGCACTCAAGGAACGGCTAGTTCTCCAGAAGAAGCACATCTTTGCTAAGCAGTTGTGAAGTAAGGAAAGAGCTACTTTGGACAGAGACAGGGGTGAGTGTATGAAGAATGGTAACCCTGCACCTGTTTCTTCACTCTGTTCCTGGGGTGGGGAAGAGGGAGAGGCATCTGAATGGGCCTACAGATCTCTGGTTCTAGTTCTGGCTCTAGAAAGAGGCTCCAGGGCCATGATGCCGCGTCCCAGGACCAGGACCCCAAGGGCAGGGCTCAGGTTGCAGCTGCCATGGGGTAGACCCTAAAGTCAAGTGGACACAAGAAAGAAACAGGGTTTCTCATCAAAGCCAAGCAGGGGATACAGATGGAAAGATCCAGTAAGGAAAGACATGTTTGTGGCTCAAGACTGAGATGTCCTCTAACATTTCTTCCAAAGGTTATTTGCCTTCACATTTTATTTTAAATTTTCTTAATAAAGAGATAGTAAGGTAAAGAGAAGTCTAAGTTCATGCTTATAAATTTGGGTTGAGCATTAGCCAAGAGCCAGAGCCAAAAGCCGAAAGTGGGGGTGGGGTGGGGTGCAGGAGCCCTGCTCCTTGGGCCTTGTAATCATGCAGGCCATCTGGAAGCCACAGGCCCATAGCACAGAGGCACTGACCAGGGTGGAAACTACAGAACGAGAGTCAGATAGCCCCCCTATTCAAAACAGCTATTGCACCTGTAATGGGAAAATGCCTATGTTAAGGTTTTCCCAGTTCAGGAAAATACACCTATTTATCCTCATAATCAGGCGTTCATTGTTTGTCTGTGCAAGGCTGTGGGCAAGGGTGTGACTAGACGGTGTCCCAAGAAGCCCCCTCCCCTGAGCAGAAACATCGTGCTTCTGACCCTTCCCCATACTGCCTAAAATTGTACCCTCAGAAGGGATTCCTTTGGGTCAAGAAATCTACTCATTCTCCCTCTTTTTAAAAAGCAAATTCTCCAGGGAGAAATCATTTGACCATTCACACCTTACTGGGAGTTACATCAGCTCAGAAAAGTTATGGGAAGTTTTCCTGGAAGAGAAGAGAAGGGCTATTGTGGACCGTAGGGTGCTGCCATGGGAGGAGACCCAGGAGGCCCTGGAGGCACAAAGGCCCCCGACGGGAGAACGGGTGGGGGAGCAGAGAGAGCACAGCAGAAGGCCTTCTAGCTCTGCAGCAGCCCCTCCTTTGCACACAGACAGGCAGGGACCTCAGGGAAATGGAAACCCAGCACCCAAAGGGGTCTCCACTGCCTCTCCCCAAGCCTCAAGTCTGCCAGTTGGCACTGATGTCCTGACTTTGTCCAAAGAGTGAAGAGATCATTCCAATATTAGGTGCTGGATCCTTCTTTCCTTGAATGAAATATCCAAAAGGTTGACTCTGACATCCTTGAGGGGCAAAATGCTATCCTCATAACCCCTTCCGCTTCCTACTCCCCAAACCAGGCTGGGAGTCTCTTGCATAGGAAGTGGGCAGGTTGGGGGCCCTTGCATTTCCTCTTTCTTTTGAGCCATGTGGAACCAGATTTTCTTGAACCAGATTATCTCATTCTGCCCTCCCTCAACCCAGAGGCTGTAGAAACACGCTAGGGTCCTCAGAAAGAAAGGCATTGGAGAGAAAACTCAACTTAGAGAAACATCCAGGAGGGGGAGAACCATGGGAGGACCCAGCAAGCTCCCTGGCAGTGAAGGAGGTGAGAAGCTGCTACAAGGGATGTGGCCTTGCCCACTTCTGCCCGCTGTTCCGCTCTAGGGGGCAGGCCCAGCCTGGGGAGAGCCAGCCCCCTCTACAGCCAACCTGCCCACCCTTGATTTTTATCCTTTCTTGCCTTGCGTGGTGTCTCAACTGCAGTTCCTGTTGGAAGGGCTTGACATGAATTAAGAACAGAAAGAATCACAAGGACACAACCAGCAGGGCGAGCAGGGGAGTGGAGGGAGAAGTGGAGGCGGGGAACGCTCTGGAAGAGAGCAGGTGCCTCCCAGCCTTGCACACCACTGCTTTCCCAGAGCAGCTGGGAGCTTGCCCGACTTCCTCCTGACTGCAGTCCGAGGCACTGTTCCCTCCTGCAGGGTTGGCAGCTGTGCCCCCCAGGCCCACCCCCAGGAAAGCCCTTCCTACGCTACACCAAGCAGGAGCTTCTCGGGACCCCCGCCTCCCTCTGCAGACCCCCATGGTTCTCAGCTCCTGGTGGACACAAAGGAGGAGACAAAGGGTGGGTGAGATGCTTATTGGCCCCAGAGGGGCAGGACGCCGATCTCCCTCAGGGAAGACAAGGAGGAAGTGGGAGGGCTGAGAGGGGGCCCGAGGCTCCACCTTGTGTAGCTGGGGAGGTGCTTTTTCTCTGAGACCCCAGTTTGATTTCCATGCCATGGGAGTGGGTTGTGAGGGCGAACCCCTCCCTCAGACCCCACCCCTCCGAAGTGCTCCGTCTTCTGGAATTCAGTATACGCACAGATCGGGAAACTTCATCTCGTAGACGGGGATGGAGTGGTTCTGAGGCTGGCCATAGGCTGCGGTGATGGTGCCTGATGGGCTCGGAGGGGGCCTGGGAAGGAGCACATGGAGGAGAAAGGCGTGAGAAGGGGGCTCTGGGGTCCCACCCCGTGCAACCAAAAAGAGCAGCTAATTTGGGTTTTTCTTTGAACAGGGACCAGAAACGGTCACTCCATGGGTTCCTGGGTTCCAAGTTCTAGAATCTTCTAGACTTCACTTGAAGTCTAGCTTCACTGAAGGCTCTATAGTGACATTGTTGCTTTAGAAAGTGCCAGCCTGGGACACCAGGACCCCTGGCTCTTTTCTGGGGCTCACTGTGCTGTCTCTTTCTCTCTCTAGTCTTGCTTTCCCTGTCTGGGAGAGCTGGTGGCTGAGTCCAGCCCTGGAGACAGGGGCTGCAGGCAGGGAGGCCTGGAGACAGGGGCTGCAGGCAGGGAGGCCTGGAGACAGGTGTGAGAGAAGGATTCGGGAGCAGGGGTCCCCGCCCAGGCCTGCCACTTACCGGATGGTGATTTCGAAGATCTGATTGAGTTTGCTCTGTAGCAGTGATGCCTAGACAGGAACAGCGGGAAGTGAGCTGGGGGCTCCCCCGCACCCATGCCCGCTCTCAGGGGCCCCGCTGTCCAGAGAACCCGTAGAGGTGGGGGGCAGTTGCAGTCTTAGGAGGGGAACTGGTGTGAGCTCATTTCTGGAGCTTATCTGTGGATTCTGGCTGTGGGTTCAGATCAGGCAGGGCCACCCAGGAAGGCCTGCTGGGGACAGCACGGAGGCCGGGACCCCCAGGAGGGCCTCAGCAGGCAGTTCTTAAAAGGGCCCTTAGTTCCTCCAAGTGGGCCGTAGGGCTTGCTGGGCATGTAGAGTCAGGAGGCTCAGAGCTAGTTTCGGATCTCTGCTTAACTTCCAAGAAGCAGCTGAGCCAAATTGGCGGGTTAGGGAGGATGCTCTCTCTGGTCCCTTCTGGCTCCAGCTCAGCCCACGTGTACAGAGAGTGAGACTGTGCATGTGCTCAGGAATGGGCCTCAACTCTGAGCTCATGAAATGAGCAGCATCCACCTCTGGAGATGGGACAAGAGGTGAGGATAACATAGGCCCAGACAAATCTATAGGTATTTACATATCCTATTATATTGTTATTATATATTATGATATACTAGAAATAGAGATAATACATCTTATGTAATGGAAAAGAAAATAACATGTATTTTTACTGAGAGGAAAAAATTACAATAAAATGGAAGTTATTTGTAGATGTGGGATGTTTACAATTATGTTTCACTGTTACTAAGATGGCCATTGTGACTAACAAATCTTAATCAGTTTCAAGAAATGCATAGACATGAGTCTTTCTTTTTACTTATTTGGCACCTTTTCTTTCAAATCTCTTTTCCAGGGCCAGGCTGTTCCATTCCCCCTGCTGGGGTCCCCTGGCTGGAAGTGGGGCCCTGTTGCAGATGTTGCCCATCTGTCCTCTGCTACGGCTCCTTCCCCTCTCATCGGTAATGAGATGAGCATAAAGGCATGGACCTCACAGAGTTGTCATGACAATGACATAAGCTGATAAATGTAAGATGCCCTGGCATGTGCTCAGTGCTAGTTACATACGTGATATTATAAGCATCACAGTCTGTCTGTGTGATGCAGGAGCTTTTGAGGTCAGGACTTCCTCCTTACAGGGAAATGACAAGATCTAAAGGAGTGCATGGCTGATAGCCATGCCTTTTGGTTCTTGGGGGAAATGATGTAGTGCCAGGGCATTGGTGGGATCTAAACCCTAATTTCTGGGTGACAAAAGTGCCACGATCTCCTAGAAACTCAGCCCTGCTAGGGCCCCGAGGACTCACCCCTGTTATGGCTCACTCACCCGGGCCCCACAGTGTGCTGCAATCTCCTCAAAGGGTGCCTTCTGGAACTTCTCCACCACCTGTCGCCGCCGTTCACGTTCCTGCTCCTCGACTGCCACGCTGTCCACTGCGGCATAGAGAGCTGGGTCAGCCCTGACGTCCTGCCCCACTGGTGCGGGGCAAGATGGGTGGGCCCCTCCAGGGGAGCACTGTCCGTGAGTGCCTTCTGGGCTCTGCCCTCTGCTGACGAGCAGGCCGTGGAGGGTGTGGTGCCATTACTTGGGCCCACGAAGGCTAGATCTTTTCCTGCTTCGGCCTGAGGCTCAGCCCCTCTCTTCGTGGAAGAGTTTGAGACTAGTTAAGTGGACCCTACAGCTGGGCTTTTAATGCCCCGAGCTGCAACAGCACCACTAGGACTCTCAAAGGAAGTTCCTGGAACAGAAAGTACTCTGGCACTAATTTGAAAGGGACGTCAACAGTGGAAAAGCCAGACAGGTCCCAAAAGCCAAGATAAGAGCTCGGCCCCTATGGCCCAGCAGTCCCAGGTTGTCCAGTTTAAGGCTTCTGCATATTCCTTTTGGTCTCCAAAACGAGTCAGCAAATATAAAGAAGGGGGGCTGGTGAGATATGTTCACACGTTAAGAAGGCAGAGCAGGGGGCGCCTGGGTGGCTCAGTTGGTTAAGTGACTGCCTTCAGCTCAGGTCATGATCCTGGAGTCCCTGGATCGAGTCCCGCATCGGGCTCCCTGCTCGGCGGGGAGTCTGCTTCTCCCTCTGACCCTCCCCCCTCTCATGTGCTCTCTCTCTCCTTCTCTCTCTCTCAAATAAATAAATAAAATCTTTAAAAAAAAAAAAAAAAGAAGGCAGAGCAGTGTGCGCATTCAGAAGGAATACTAGCAGGGACAACCCAAATTGAAATGGTTTGGCATCTGAATATATAATTTGTCATCAGTTATCAGTTACCTCATTGCCCCCTAATCCAGATAAAGGAGGTACTACTGCATTTTAAAATCTGTTGCCAATAACTATTTTTTTTCTTTTCTTTTCTTTCTTTTTTTTTTTTTTAAAGATTTTCATTTATTTATCTGAGAGAGAATGGGAGACAGAAAGCATGAGAGGGGGAGGATCAGAGGGAGAAGCAGACTCCCCGCCGAGCAGGGAGCCCGATGCGGGACTCAATCCCGGGACTCCAGGATCATGACCTGAGCCGAAGGCAGTTGCTTAACCAACTGAGCCACCCAGGCGCCCGCCAATAACTATTAATATGATTTATTCTTCATATCTTTCGTTGGTCAACTTGTTAACATCCACCAAAAAAATCATCTAAGTATCTATACAAAATTGCCTCCCTTCACCTCTGTGCTGAATCCCGCAGCAGGCTGCACACACCCCTGCCTCCCCCAGGACCCAGCCCGGGCCTCCCCGCCAACTTACCAATGGCCTTCTTTAGCGTCTCATAGGTGATCTCCTCAGCAGGCACTCGCTGAGGGAGAAAGGACAGAAGTGCTCAGAAAGGTGGGGTGGGGTGGGGGGGCAGCTCTGGCTTCCTTGGTTACCGGGCAGCCCCTTTGCTTCTCAGAAGAATGTCCCCATGGGCGGAAGCTCCCCCAGAACACCCACATTCTCACCAGGGTCTCTGAAGCTCCCCCAGCAGGCGGGCACAGAGCTGCCCGCTGAAGGACAGCAGTGAGATGGACGGGGGAGGCCCAGTCCTCATCAGCGTGCGGGAGAATCACCTGAAAGAGCTCGCTGCCCTCCCCGCCCCCCCCCCCCCCCCAGCTTGTCCCATTAAGCCCCATGGGAGCAAAGCCCTGTGAAACTAAAAAAAAATCTTCAGAGAAAGTAACAGAAAATATTGGCAGCGGGCGCCTGGGTGGCTCAGTTGGTTAAGCGACTGCCTTCGGCTCAGGTCATGATCCTGGAGTCCCGGGATCGAGTCCCACATCGGGCTCCTTGCTCGGCGGGGAGTCTGCTTCTCCCTCTGACCCTCCTCCCTCTCATGCTCTCTGTCTCTCATTCTCTCTCTGTCTCAAATAAAAAAAATAAAATCTTTAAAAAAAAAAAAAAAAGAAAATATTGGCAGCAAGAGGAAGCAGTTGGCAAATACCTCAAATGTAAATTTTAAGAACTGAATAAAATTTCTGAAGACTCAGGATATCAAATTATCCACTGAGGTGATTTGAGTATTGACTAAAGGTCAGACATGCTGAGCTTGGCTCAGGGACCTGGGTCACAGGATCTCAGCCCTCGCAGAGCCTATTAAAGGAGGTGGAAAATAATAAACTCAAAGAAGGATTACTCCATGGATGGTGGCCTCAGGCCAGAGGCTGACCCGTGAAGACTTTGAACTAAGTCCCAGGTATTCCCCAGTAGACTCTGAGCTCCCTGAGGAAGGATTCATGATTCACTCCCATCCCATTACTTAAACACAATGTTAAGTGAAAGAAGCAGACACAGGAGAGAATGACTTCACTAATAGGAAGTTCAAGAAGTGACCTAAGTCAGGCTAGTGGCGCCTTTTGGGAAGGGAGTCTCTTGGGCAATGACAACGTTCTCTCCCCTGATTTGGGTGTGACTGCACGGATACATTCCTTTAGTGAAAATTCACTAAGCTGGACTTTCCTGATTTGTCTAGCATTCAGCAAATGCTAGTGTGAGGAGGAAAGGCCAGAGATGTAGGTATGGGCTACGGTCATTTATGAAATATTAAGTGAGCGCTGAGTATGTGCGGGCTCTCGGCTGGTCACGTGGTGGAGATAGCACAGTCTGTCAGCGTGGGAATGACACGCAGAGAGAGCTGGGCTGAGCTGTCAGTCACTCCGAGGATTCAGCCTCTGCACGGCCCTCCATGCATCCACTCAGCACCGACCACCATGTGAGCGGCCGGGGAACCGTGTGGTGGCCCAGAGAGACAAGGAAGACTGGTCAAGGGCGGGTAGAGAGAGGCTTATGGAGGAAATGGGACACAAGCTGAGCATGGAAGGGTAGGCGGTTCATGGGCACAAAGGTGCAGAGGAAGGGAGTCACACGGGGGATTACTAGCAAAGACCTGGAGCCGGATGAGACCACACTGTGGGCGGGGGGGGAGCGGTTAACAGAGCAGCCTGGCCCGACACAGAGGCTGTCTGCCAGAGGGCAGCCCAGACTAGAAATGGCTCTGAATGCCAGGCACTGGGTTTGGGATTTGACCAAACCAGCATTTATTGATCAACTGCTATGAACTTGGCATTTAAGGTTACAGGATTCTGGCAGGGCACGGTGGGCGGAGAGTGGAAAGAAGCATAGCATGGCTGAAGGGCACGGGGTGGAGGCCCCCACACCCCTGCTGTAGCTATCAGGCTCCCCCTGAGCTAGGGGGACTCTCCAGGAGG
Source organism: Mirounga angustirostris (assembly GCF_029215605.1). Classification (NCBI taxonomy): domain Eukaryota; kingdom Metazoa; phylum Chordata; class Mammalia; order Carnivora; family Phocidae; genus Mirounga; species Mirounga angustirostris. The sequence continues at coordinate 19,720,001 of NW_026991718.1, read as the reverse complement.
GAAAGGAACCCATTCTGGTGACCCAGGGGACACTAGAGAGTAGGAGGCTCTGTACACAGGCAAGCATTTCTCCTCCTTCTGTGTCACTTTACTCAATTCCTGAGGGTCCCTTAACTCCTGGGAAGGGAGAATCACAACTATGGGGGGGACAGCAACCAATTCCCGCCACAGTCCTGACACGGTTCCCTGTCCTGCAGAGCCGGCAGGCCTTGGAGGACACCTGGTTCAACCTCATTCCAATTCGCCTGAGTCAGAGCTTCCTTCCTTCCAGGGGAAGGTTCCAGAAAAGTGCCCCAGTGAGAGAAGAGTTGCTCTGGTGCATCTGGGGAAAGGCTCAGGGTTGAGGCTGTCCCCCACAGCTACCCCAGGACCAATGGGCAGAAACTGTCCCAGTTCTCCCCTCCCCCCATGGGCATCCTCCTCACTTCCTGCTGAGGCTTCCTCCCGTGTCTGTCGATTCCCTGAATGGTGGGAGACCCCGTTAAACATGAGCGTGCTGCATCTTATGGCTTCAACCCCTCATGGACCCTTCCTCTCCTCTCTGCCCCGCTCCCATATTTCTTTTTCATTTGTAGGAGTAAGTCAGGTCTTTCCACTGTGATTCCTTCTTCTCTCTTACTCATGGGCACATCTGCTTTATTTTCTGAGGTACAAGTATATCCCCAGTTAACATGGACAGAAATTAGATATTCACAGCCCCCAAGAGAAAATCGAAGAGAGATCTTCAAGCTGCAACTCTGTCTTTAAAAAAAGTACCTCCATTGATCTATATGGAAGAAACACCGTGAAAGCTATTCTCACCCTTGTCTCTCCTGGTAGGTCTTCCAGTTTCCAACACGGAGCACATCTGCCTCCGGTGGGAATGGGACATGATGTTGTCATGGGAGTGTGGGAGTGTGTGTGTGTGTCTGTGTAGCGCATATCACTTTTCCAGATGGAAATATCTATGATATACATGATGAGAGACAGTAAGAAAATGGGATATTTGAGGAATTTGCCTTCCATGCAACTTTAAATGTGCTGTGCAGTTAAGGGAGCCCGGGGCCGGGAGGGCCTGACTGCAGGGGGGCAAGAGAAGGTCCCCTCCCCTGGGGGTGCAGGACAGCACATCACTCACCTCCTCCTTCTCTGGGCTGTTCCTAGATTCTACCTCCACCTGCAGGGAAATGGTTTCTCCAATACTCTTCCTCTTGGATAAGCGATCCTCATCTGGGAAAGGAAAGCCAAGAAGCTAGAGTTCCCAGTGCTCAGAGCGAGCCAGGCTCCTCACACCTTTGCACCATCTCCACCCACCCTCCCATCGCCCCCACCTTTGCCTGGCCCACAGCCCTCTGAAGGCTCAGGACACACTGAGGCTACAGCTGGTTTTTTGAAGGCTGCCGGCCTCCTCTGCCCACCTTAGGGTGGTGAGTTTTGCTTTTATGGCTAAGATCTTGAAATCATCGATGAGCACAAAGAAGCTGCTCATGACCAGAAAGCACATCTCAACTTGCACGAGTAGCCGTCACTTGGGGAGCATTTCCTAAAGCGCATTTACTCTGTGTGCGTCTCCCACCAGCCCTCTAAGGCAGGTGTCATTAATCCCTATTTTCTAGTCAAGGAAAATGAAACTCAGAGATGCCAGGAGACTGGTCTGAGGATTTCCAGGAAGTAAACGGCAGAGAACTTGCACGGCCCATGTGTGCTCTTTCGGGCTCCCGGGGGCCTCTCCCGTCCACCGGCCAGCCTGTCTCATGGGCCGCTTTCTCCCAAGGATCCGGCCCTGAGGAGAAGAGGTGGGGGGAACCAAGAGGCTCTCACCACAGATTTCCACCGCGTTTGTCCACTCCTGTGGGACACGCCAGGGGCACACAAGTCCCTGACACTCAGGCCCTGTCCTGGTGAGGAAGAGCCAAGGCAGGCTCGGAAGTGCTCCCACAGAGCGCCTACCTGTCAGCTGAGGGATGTAGGGCAGGCAGAGCCTGTCGGAATTGTAGCCGCTGCCCCCCAGGACTTCGCTGATCTTGCTCTGGCGGAAGAGGAACTCAATCACTACTCCGTCAAGATTCTGGGACAACCTGGAAGACACAGAAGGAAAGGGGCAACCAGAGGAATTTCCTAATGACTTTCTTTATTATAAAAGGAACACTCATCCTACAAAATGACAGAGAAGCAGAAGGAAAAGAAAATCACCATGGTCTCACTTTCCAGAGACAACATCTTTACACTTTGTGCAGAATCCTTGGGTCACTGACATCTATGTGCGTGCACGCACACACACACACACACATCACCGCACCCCCTGAATTCCTGTTCTGTGATCGATTTTATCTACCGACGGCACAGTGCGTATTTCGCATGAACTCTTCTTCCAAACCGCCGTGGTGGAAAGGCCATCGTTTATGAAGCTACCCCCTATTGTTGGACATTTTTTTTTTCACAGTATTTTCCTTGAGTTCCTCTGAGGCTGACGTGACACAGACTGCAGTCCAAGGATGCCACCTGGATGGATCCAGTGTCTTGCAGGAACGACGCCTCCCGAATGCACGGCCCATGGGCTTGGCCAAAGCTCCCGGAGGTCACGTCACATACTCTATAGCACAATGTACTGACATGGCTCAAGGCGTGGATTATGGCCCCATGACGAAGGTCAGTTGACCCAGGACATCTGGGCCGCAGGCAGCGTCCACTTGTGGCCCTTGAGCCCATAAGGCCTCAGCCCCTGGATTCAGACTGCCCCCACCTTCTCACACAGCTGCCTGGGGCGTCCCTGACCACGTCCCAAGTGTGCTTCTTACCTGGGCCTCTCCACAAACACATCCTCAGGGAGCATGTATGGAGCCTCCTTCTTCCTGGTCTCTATCACCTGGAGTTGGGAGGAACCACATAAGTAAGGGCTGGGGTCGACAGGGGGGAGGAGCTCCGAGCAGGCAGACGATGGCTCTCCCCTCCCCTGCAGGCAGTTCCTTCCTCCCACAGACTCCTGGGCAGAGCACCCTGCAGCTTGGCTTCTAAGGGAGAAACTCGGATCAACCCTCACAGCAGCCCGAGAAGCCCAGGCGGGCCGCTCAGGCCATCCCCAGTGACAGGTATGCATCAGGTGTCCTCCAAAGGCAGGGGACTTAGCCCCCAGGAGACGGCAGCTTCTTGCTCCTGTGCCCTATTCCTATTTTCTATGTAAACATGGAAAAGAGAGTATAGATCACACCATCCCCCCAACCCAGGTGCATGAAAAACATCCTGATGGCCAGTCACAGGCGGAGGTCCCCTCAGTACCCTTGGCAGATTTTTTTTTTTTTTTAAGATTTTATTTATTTGCGAGAGAGACAATAAGAGACAGAGAGCATGAGAGGGAGGAGGGTCAGAGGGAGAAGCAGACTCCCCGCTGAGCAGGGAGCCCGATGCGGGACTCGATCCAGGGACTCCAGGATCATGACCCGAGCCGAAGGCAGTCGCTTAACCAACTGAGCCACCCAGGCGCCCCCCCTTGGCAGATTTTTGACAGGAAAAGTGAAAGTCTGCGAGACGGTGAGAGGCGGGAGGGTGCAAGTGCGGCCAGGAGTGAGCGAGCCAACAGGATGTCTGGGCATATGGCCTTCCTGCGCCCCCTACTGGCCCATGCTGGGGGGCACAGTGACACGGCACCCTCCCCCTGTCCCCCAGCACCCCAAGCCAGCTGAGACCCGAGGTTTCTCATTTTAGTTCATTTTGCTTATTTTAAAGTTAATCCTAGACATTATATCATTCCACCTATAAATACTTCAGTATGTTTTAAAATGTCTTTTGGGGACAACTGAGAACATTTGATTATAAACTGGGTATTAGATAATACCGAGGCATTGTTGATAACTTAATTAGGCATGTTAATAGCAGAATGATTATGTAGGAAGGTGTCCGTATTTTTCACGCACAACACTGATACCCGTAGGGATAAAATGATAGGATAGCTGAGATTTGCTTTGAAATAAGACAAAGGGAAAACGAGATAAAGCAAACGTGGGAACACCTTCCTGTTTCATCTGCATGATGGATATACGGATGTTCATTGTTCTCCTCACACTGCTTTGGTGATATCTGAAAACTTTTGTAATAAAAACCTTTTTTAAAAAAAAGGAGCGTTAGTCCCAAATGACAAGAGAGGCGTGTGTAGCCGGGCTTCTGGGAGCGGGGGCGGCGCAGGGGGGTGGGGAGGAGGGTGGGCAGGTCGCAGGGGAGGAAGGGGCCCAGGTTCCTGCCTGTGGCCAGCCCCCCCGTGCTATGCGGTGTCACGCAGCACGAAATGCTGCTTCTAGTAACTTCCCACTGTCCCTCACTGTTCCGTCAACCCTTCCTCAATGCCTAGACTAGGCACGGGGCTCGCGCAACGAAGGACAAGTTGTTCTGGGGAAACCCAGAGCCGAGGGCCTCCTGAGCGCTCAGGGCGGCGAGGACACCAACCTCATGGGTGTGCTGGCAGAAGGCAGGGACTGCTGTGAGCTGGCTGATGAGGTTCAGGTAGGCTGCGCCCAGAGCGTAGAGGGCACAGCGGTTATACACAGGCAGGTTCTCTTCATTGACCTGGGCCACGTCCTGTGGCAACAAAGAGAGGCCTTGGAGTTTTCCAACTGACAAATTATATCGGTGCCCCGACCCCCGCCCAACCTCTCCCAACCTTCTGTAGAGAGGGCCCATCTCTTTAGACTAAGCCTTTTTCAGCATTTGTCCCATAACTTCCTGGGAGACATAAGTCATCCTCGGGAAAGCGGAAGTGAATCATCCCAAGAACAATCCATGAGCTGGGAGCTCGTAAGTGCTTGAGTAGAGGGGTGATGACCTCATTCTCCACTATGCAGTTCCAGCTTTGGTGACCTTGACTGTCCAAACCCTCATCATTAATCCTACCTCTAGGATGCTGTGTCCTTGAATATAGGCCTTGAATGATTCTTGGGGGACGGGACAGGTTTGCTAAACTGGGTCCACATGTTAAGTTGAAAGAGTTGCGACAGTTACTAGGGATGGGGATACAGAGGAACCTCAAATTCTAGAGTGAAGACAATCATAGCTGCTGGGTTGGCCTTGCAAGATTTAGCACGGGTGGCCTAAGATTCTCCACCACCGAATTCCCAGGTTTGCCATCATTCCTGCTCCTAAGTAGGATCTGAAGCTACCTAGCTTCAGGACCCTGGAGACGCCGGTCTTTTGAGGTCTGAAGGACCCACCCCAATCCCCAGCATCCTTGAGAGTACACTTCCACCCAGAAGGACTCTAGAAGTCTGAAGCCCTATCTAGTGAACACTGGCTTTCTAAGAGTCATGACAGAGGCTTGTTGAATCTCCAGGTCCCCACGCATGGGAATACGTAATTTTTCATATGGGAATATGTAGTTTTCATAAGTGCTTGGGGTAATTCTGAGGCACAGCCAGTCTTGGGAACCAGACGATCTACAGACAAAGTGTGTTTTGGGATCACTCAGGGTTTATGAGCACCCTCTTGGTATTCCTTGGAGTCATACTAGGGACTAAAGGGTGTTTTTGAAAGATCCTGTTCCCTGGGTCTCCTTTGGCCTGAGTATGGGCTACAGCCATGAATGAAGCATTCTTGGGTGGTTCCCCAAACAGAACCATGGTTTGTGGTCCCTGGAGGAATGGGGAGCCAAGGGTGCCGCATTCCCAGGCTCTGAGACAGTTGCTGAGCAGCCACTCGTCATCGGTGGTCTCGTTAGTGCCCAGCCCACCTGCTCCCCTGCCCCGATTCCACCCCCCACATGCTGCCCACACCCGGCCCCACCTGAACGGCCAGCACCAGGCGGATGAGGTCCACCACCACCTCCTCATTGGCCAGCTCAATGCTGACGAGAGCCAGCAAGCTGTAGAGCGCCTCGTAGTGCCTCTGTATGTTCGTCTCCTCCTTACAGCTCAGGTAGATGTGTCTGTAGAGCTGCTGGGAGTGCTGGGCATGGGGGAAGGGGGGCAAGGCCACGGGGGGGGGTGAAGGCGGGAGGGGCAAGGAGAACGGGAGGAAGACCACTCTGTGGGTGGTGCAGTAGCTGTGTATACCCCCCTCCACCCTCAGGGAGAGGGAGTCTTCTCTCTCTCTCTTTTTTAAGTTTTATTTATTTAAGTAATCTCTACACCCAACGTGGAGCTCAAACTCATGACCCCGAGATCCTGAGTCGCACGCTGATCCCACTGAGCCAGCCGGGCACGCCAGGGAGAGGATGCCTTTAAAGCAGACCCCAGTGGAAGCAAACGTGCAGGACACGTTTAGAGAAGGGTGGACGCAGTGAAACCAGCAACAGAAGCTGCTGCCCAAACCCAGCTGGGTTTGGGAGAACACAGCCTGTAGCCCAGCCCGGGCCAGGCTCAGCAGCAGTGCTCCTGACTCTGGCCTCGGTGTTGAGTGTGACCCTGGGGGCTTGGCCCCACCACCCCTGAGGGGTCGGCTGGTCATCCCGGCTAAGCGTGCTCAAAGAGGGAGAGAGCAGGCCTGGGCACAGGGGTCAGCCCTGACTGGGGGGCTGGGAGGTGGGGGTCCACAGAGCCCGGCCCACCTGGGGTTCGCTGGGGCTTAAGGTCACACTGGCTAACCTTCTTCATGAAGACGGTGTCCTGTCGGGAGCACTTGTCCACTTTCAGCTTCAGGACAGAGATGTCACTGAGGGTACTGGGAAGGGACACGAGAGGCCACCTTAGCCCTGTGCAAGGCCAATCAGAGCCCAGGCGGTGTCACTGGGCTTTATCCCAACATTGTTAGTTGGGTCCCAGCCTCCCACCCCCTGCACTGGTTCTTAGCCCAATCTCCACTTTCCTCAAGCTCTCAACCGCTCTGTCCTGCCCACTTTTTCTTGTCCCTTTTTCTTAAATACTGATCCAGATTATTCTCTTCCTCCCTTCCCCTTCCCCCCAGTCTTTACTGACAAACCTGCAGCCCCCTCCCTCCTCCCCACCCGCTAACTCCCTTTAGTACCTGCTCTTCATCTCCCCCATCTCCAATCCACCCCCTGGCTCCCTGGGAAAAACGCCTTTCCATCTCTCCTGCCCCCACAGGACCCCAGGGTCAATGTCCGTGATCAGCTCTTGGTAGTTCCCACTGACTAATGGGAATTGTCCTCTCACCTGGGGGTGAGACCTACCGGCAGTCTTCTCCCCCTTCACACACCAACTGGAGGGGAGACCCCAAGTTCACCTGATGGTAGAGAACTTGTGGCGGTTGCCATGACGATCAATGAAACTGATGAGAATCTCTAGAACGAAGAGGCGGATCTCTGCATCCTCCATGAGAGCGGTGGAGAGAAGGCGGTCCAGGAAGTTGCTGGGCAGGGCTGACATCATGTTGTTGCACTGGAAACCTGTGGATACCTGTGAGGGAGCCCAGCATGGCCGAGTTTAGGAAGGCTGGTGCTCTCAGTGCGGTGAGGAGATGGACAGCCGCCGGCGGACCTGGGGTCTAACGCACCCAACCTCTCTCAACATCTCCCAGCCCAGCTCCCTTGTCCTCCACCCGAGGCCCTGGACGCCTGAGGCACCTTTTCTGAACATGCCAACAACCACCTGGACGAGTTTTAGGTTGTTAAAAGCAAGCAAGGGGTAAGCACTAGAGGGTAGGAGGAGCCAGGGAGCCTCTGAACCTAACGTTCGGGCCGTCAGGGCCCAGCTGATGAACACTCACCACGAACACAACGCTGCATTAAGGGCACGGACAGTCACACAGAGATGGAGGGACAGTGCAAGAGCTTACGGCTGGGCTGAGGAGCCACAACGCACGCACATGCAACACCCGTTTCGTGACATCTCTTCTAGGTGCTCACACTGGGGGTCTTCGGATTAAAGCCAGTGGGCGTCAGTAGACCCAGCATCCACGATGTTGTTAAAGCATACAGAAGCAGCAAAACAACCCCAAAGTTTATAGCAGCAATGTCCACAATAGCCAAACTATGGAAAGAGCCCAGATGTCCATCGACAGGTGAATGGATAAAGAAGATGTCATATATATATACAGTGGAATATTACTCAGCCACCAAAAAAATCTTGCCATTGGCAATGACGTGGGTGGAACTAGAGGGTATTATGCTAAGCAAAATGAGTTCATCAGAGAAAGACCATTATCATATGATCTCACTCATATGTGGAATTTAAGAAACAAAACAGAAAATCATAGGGGAAGAGAGGGAAAAATAAAACAAGGTGAAATGAGAGAGGGAGACAAACCTTAAGAGACTCTTAATCACAGGAAACAAACTGAGGGTTGCTGGAGGGGAGTGGGGTGGGAGGATGGGGTAACAGGGTGATGGACATTAAGGAGGGCATGTGATGTAATGAGCACTGGGTGTTATATAAGACTGATGAATCACTGAACTCTACCTCTGAAACTAATAATATACTATATGTTAATTAATTGAATTTAAATAAAAAAACAAAAAAAACCCCAAAAGCAGCAAAATATTAATTGTTAAGTCCATATTGCAAAACAATGCCTTTGATGATTCAGCAAGCCCTAGGGGATCTAGCAAAGCCTGGTGGCATCAATAGTAAACATCAGCTGAAGGGAAATGTGAGCGCCCCCCAAACTGTCACCTTGATAAGGAGCTGGGTACAGTGAGGGTAAACTCAGCAGAAATGGCAGGAGTACACAGACCAAGGAGGTCACCAAATGTGGGCAGTACCAGCATGAAAAGCCTTCATAAAAACACAGGGACATGAACGGCGTGGGCTCGGGAGAGGGGAGGCAAGGCGTGAATGGGAGTAAGTGGGGTGTGCAGATCAGCATGGCTGGAACAGAGACTGGGGCTGAGGGCTGAGATGGGGAGTCAGGGAGGGGAAGGGGCCTGGGGATCTCCCACCGTTAGTCTGAGAAGTTTGAAATCTGGAGGCACATCCATTCTACACTGACACCTACTATTTGAAAAGGAGCAACATGTGGGGAGCAGCATTTCTAGAAAATTCTTCTTGTGGTTGTATGTATGATTGGTGAGGACAGATGACAATAAGGGCAACCATGAGGGGAATCTAGTTGTGAGATGTCCGGAGCTTAGGCAGGGCTGTGCGTAAGAATCCCTGGGGAGCCTGTTACAAGTAGATTCCAGGACCCCACTCAGACCCATGGGAGTCCGTATAGATTTTAACAAGTTGGTCATGAGATGGCATTTGAGGATAATGAATCTGGACTCCAGTGATGGCTGCAAAGATGGAGAGAAGAGGAATGTAAAACACCAATGAAGGGAGAGATAGAGGCTGGGGTGGGCACAAGTGCTGAGGGGGAAACAGGTGGAAGGGACCTAGGGAGGTACTTGGAAGGGGGAAAAAAAGCAGGAACCAAAGATGCCATCCCAATTCAGAGATAATGTTTGAGTGACAAGGCTATCAGTAGCTGATAAGGAACCGTTGTGAAAATTAGGAACAGTGTCCTGCCTGCTCTGGGTGATCCAGCTCTGTGGATGCCCAGACTGCTAGTGAGTGTAACACAGGGTGGATTTCAGCCCCCTAGTCACCCTTCAGCTGGGGCTATTTGTGCAGTGTGCAACCTGCACAACTGTATGTGGTAGCCTTCTCTTGGTCCCTTGGAAGGAGCTGCCTCCTGTAGAGGCAGAGCAGGACTGGGGACAGGAGAGGCTCACCTGAAGGAGGGATTTCAGCAGCATAATCTGGGTCAGCCGGTTCCTGTTCTCTCTGTAGACCAGAGACACAAATACTCACCAGGATGGTGATGTGGGCAGAGACCCCATGCTTGCCTGCCCAGTTCCCTTTGTGATTAGATTCTCCATGAGGCTTGTTACCTAGGGCAGTTGACTTCCAGAGCCAGGAAGCAGACCAGAGAATTAATGGCTTGCCCCAAAGGTGGGAGGTAGTTATTGGTGGGGCACCCTGAGGAATTGTTGTGGGATCCAAGGCCCCCACTAAAGGCTGCTGAGGGACTTGAGAGTAGAAGAAAAGTGAGGGCAGGACCAGGGAAATTAAAGTGGAGAAATGAGTCCTCGAGAAAACACGGGAAGGGAAGCTGGCGTGGAATTTTGGCCGATAAAGGAAAAAGGGGAGCAGGGCTGGTAGGCTTACCCTGTCTTGCCTGTCTCCATGGGATGATGCAGGGAAGGCAGTGGGACCTTGCTCATGATGAAGAGGATCACCTCGGAGCGCTGGTAAGTGGGCAACGTGCTGGCAAAGGAGCCTGCAAGAAAGAGATGGGGGACAGGGGTGGCCCAGGTGAGGCTGCCAGCTGCCAGGGGCTCCGCTCGGCCTCGCAACTGAGCAAACTGCTGCCCAGAGTGCGGGCTGCGTCTCTAGGGAGACAATTAAGACGGAGAGGGAAAACCTAGACGACGCCAGAGGCCTCCTCCCGCTCCGGTGGCTTCACTTGGCATCCCGCAGGCTGCGGTTAGCGCCTCTGGGAAGGAGAGGGGAGCGCCAGTGGTGCTAAGCCAGGAAGGCTCTGAAGTGAAGAGCTCTGCAAGCTGGAGAGGTGGCGGTCCGGTTCCCCCCGTCCGCATCCAGGTGCGCATCCACGGCCTTTTCTCCCTTTCCTCCCTCCTGCCTCTCCTCTTCCTCGCTCCACCCGCCCCCATCGCTCCAGCGTGGAAGCATCAGACAGGCCTGATGGAGGCTGGGGTGCGGAAGGAGTTCAACGCTCTCAGCCTCTGATCCGACGTCCAGCCTGAGAAACCCACGGACGTCGTTCTGCGCTCTCCGTCAGGCCCGACCCAGGCCAGTCCGAGAGCTGTGCGCGCCGTGGACTGAATCCATTTCCTCCAGCGTCCGCGAGTAACACAGTCCGAGCGGGTGACCTTACAGCGCCCGGGCGCTGTCCTGGTGGAGGTCGCCCCCTGCCCCACCCAACCCGGACGGACCCGGCTGCGCCCGGCCCCGCCCCACCACCGGGCCCCGCCCCCCCAGGCCCCGCCCCGGGTCCCACCTATGGTCTTGATGACAGCCTCCTGGAACATGCGCTCTTCGTGCTCCTTGATGATCTTGGTGCCCAGGCTGATGGCCCCGTCGTAGCTCCCGGTCAGGGCGTAGTCGATGCTGAGCCGCAGCTGCCTCAGCAGAGTGTTGAACATCTCCAGCACCGTGGGCCCTGAGCGCAGCGGGGGTGGGGTGTGGGGAGGGGGGGAGACCCGAAATCCAGGCCTGACACCCCCCCCATTCTCCCCTGTCTTGCATTCCAGCCAGGGGCTTCCTCTGCCCCCTCCCTGCGCTCCCTTGCCCTTTTCTGGCAGGGGAGGCAACCTCCCGCCGAGGGCAGGGCTTTGTCCTCGGGGGCTTCCGGGCCCCCACGCTGTCACTCAGGGCCCCCTTACCGACAGAGCCGGTGGCGGCAATGACCGCAGCTTCCGACAGGACCTCCACGATGCCCGCGCGCACCGTGGCCGCGCTGCGGCTGTTGGCATCCAGGTGGCTCAGGAGCTGCTGGATAACCAGGTGGGAGTGCTGCGGCTGGGGGGAGGAAGACGTGCTGGCCCCAAACAGCAACCCCCACACGGCCTCTGCGCCAGGGCAGCCCTCCACTGGGACCCAAAGGCCAGCGTGGACCAAAGTGAGGTCCTGAGGCCGCTGGCCACTGGAGGTGGTGCCCACGTACCCCGGTTCCTTCTCCTCAGTCCCCCCCCCTTGGTCCCACACGAGCAGAGCCCCATCCCAGGGACGACCTCGATTTCCAGAGTTGCCCTGGGCCCTTCCACCTCAAATGGGTCAAAAGTCAATTTTGAAAATACTGTCTTTCTTTTCATTGTTCCTGGGTCCCACGTCATACTGATAAGGGCCACAACAGGCCACCGGGTTTAGTCCAGTAGCCCGATTACACTGGGATAGTACAGACATCCGGAGGAAGTGCTTAGTAAGCAACGTCTCGAGGCTGTGGCAGCCGAGTGTGGTCTGTGGGCTTGTGTTTTGCATGAGTTTTTCATTTACTTTCTCTAAGGATTCTTTTTAATTGTATTTTATAAAGTATTGATCTGTGCTGTACCCGAAATAAAACTAAAACCTGCCCTTCCTCACAGCTAGATGAAGCAGCATGTCGGGACAACTGGGGGCTTGGGGGAAGTCACAGAGGACGGCCGGCTTTCTCCTTTAGTGCACCGGCCTGCTCCCAGAGGTGCCCTCGGCCAGGGGGACAAGCTGCACCGGGAGCCGCCATACCTGAATTGAGTACATGATGATTTTAAAGCAACGGATGGCGAACACCTTGGGTTCCCAAAGAGAATGGTTATCCAGGTGGCTGTGAGGGAGAAAACACGGGGGGATGGCTAGGAAAGGCAAAGTGATGGTAGGGAGGAGAGACAAGCTTGCGGGGAGAGGGACCTGCCAGAGACCTAGCCCCTGGCAGAGCTCCCAGGTGGGGAAGGGCTTCCAGGTGGCAGTGAGGGAAGGAGATGAGGGACCCGGGGGCAGTCCCGGTGCGGGAGCTGGAGGGAAGCCAAGAACAGAGTTCCGCAGCTGTGGACTCAGGAGTGAAGCCGGGCACCTTCCTCCAGTTTCCGGGAAACTCCTACCAGCACCTCTCCCCAACACCGCGCTCGGCCACTGTGTGGTAACTTCTGCTGTCACACGGGCACACACAAGGGACCGTCTTGCACACAGCACTGCTACCATAACACCTCTTTCCCCTCTCCGCGAGTCAGCAAGATGCCAGGACCTGAAACAGTTCTCTGAGGGCTGGGGCGCAGGGGGGTGGGGGGGACTCACATGAGAACAGGCTTGATGGCATTTTTGATGTTGCCGAAGGCGGCCCGGCCCAGCAGTTCCCGAAGGCACCTCTCGGCCAGCTCTGCTGGGTTCTCTTTCTCCTTCTCTGGTGCTTGGAGGGGCGAGGGAGAGCGGCTGTGGAAACAAGCAGCACGTGGGTGGGCAAGGGATGGCCAGCAAAGCAGGAGTCAGTCTTTGTGCAGAAAAAATTCCTTTTTTCTTTTTTTTTTTAAATATTTTATTTATTTATTAGAGAGAGAGAGCAGGCATAAGCAGGGGGAGTGGGAGAGGGAGAAGCAGACTCCCCACTGAGCAGGGGTTGGGGCTCGATCCCAGGACCCTGGGATCATGACCTGAGCCAAAGGCAGGCGCTTAACGGACTGAGCCACCCAGGCGCCCCGGCAGCCCGTGTTTCTGCACTGCATCCTTGCAAGTGGTGCGCCACGACAGGCAGGAATTTGGTGTGGGCTGCACGAGATAATGTGGGAGGTATCGTGGCTGTCAGAGATGAAACAGGGTAAAGGAGCCCAGGGTGGAGGAAGATCATGGGAGAAGGGGTCAAATTCTCTTTCCGGAAATCCTCGAGGACACGTGCCCCCGCGGGAAGGACAGATAGCCTGCACATCATGGGCCTGGGGAGGCACAGACCAGAGTGTCTCCTTGCCTCAAAGCCTGGGAAGGAAAAAGATGGGGTGTGAAGAGAGGGAGGCAGAGTAATAGAGAAAACAAAAGAAAGTGGGAGAGAGAAGGAGGGAGAGGAAAAAGAAACCATGGCGGTTGGCTCAGGTGTGACTCAGTGGTACCTAAGTCACAGGGGCTGGGCCCGGATCTGGACAAAGGAACCTCAGGTGTCGGGGGGCGGAGACCACCAGGGACCACAGGCGAAGCGGGTCAGGGAGGTGCAGTTCCAGGAACAGCCACCAGAGGGAACACTTATTTCCCACGCTTGTCCCCTGCTCCACAGGCTCAAAGGAGTCAGAGGGAGGGGGGAACCTGCTATTCTCTCACCCAGCGCCACGCACAGCCCAGATGGACAGCAACATGAGTTTTTCCCTGCATCCCGTTTTACAGATGGGAAGAGCGAGGGGCAGGGAGAGACTGAAACCCCTGTCTGAGGACTCCCGATTAAAACCCACTATCTGCAACTTGGGTCCAGGGGCTGCTGGCTGGTCAAGCAGGTTTTAAGGACCTGAAATACCATTAGGAAGTGAGGCAGGAAGGGAAAGTCCTCAGTTAACTGGAGCCATGAAAGGCACTTTAAAACCTCCTTGGCCTGCTGCTTTCAGAGAGACAGAGGTAACCCGACTCTTGGTTCTTTGTGTTCTTACCAGTGCACACTTACCCCCAGGGAGCCCAGCACGGTTACTGTCCTTCCTTCATGAACGCAGACCTTAGGGGGTGCAGCAGGCTGGCAGAAGGCCAGACCCAAGGCTCCTAGGGAGCTGGATTTGGACTCATTGCCGAACAAGCCACAAACACCAAGATCCCTGGCCTTTTGGTTAGGCTTTACCAGCCAGCCCAAACCCTGTGGTTCCCAAGCAGATGGCAAAGGCAGCCTGGGAGGGTGGTCCATGGCCCGAGCTCCAGCCTCGTCTGCTTGCCGAGCTCCTGCTTACCTCTCTGCCTCCTCTATGTGCTGCAGATTGAAAAGCAGCGACGGGACAATTTTGTCCATGTGCTGTGGGTCCCAGATATTGGCTTGCAATTCATCGTTCACCGTCTTCCTCACCACCCCTTGCAGACCTTTGATGCCTGACATTCTGATTCTGGAAGAAAAAGGGCAACAATGGAGCCATGAAATCCTCCGGCCCTGAGAAGCCCAGCTTCTGTGGCAAGGGGAGGAGCACGGTGTGGGGACTGGGGATGCATTCGTCCATCCAAAGGCAGAAGGGAGCCCACCTTCTATCCTTCATGTGACTCAGCCTCCTGGCCAGCTGGCTTCCTGTGCGGGTGGACGTGAGCCCAGGAAGCCACGACCTCTGGCCTATCCTGGAGATTGCCATACTGCCCTTGCCTGGTACCACACGGGCTTCATCCCTATGCTGCCAGTTGCCCCAGGCTCCTCCTCTTTAGTACCCCGCTGGGTTTATTCCAGCTTGAGCCCAAGATATAAGGGCTCAAAGTACTGCCAAGAACTGATGAAGCAGAATTCAGGGCTATGAGCAAGTTACAGCAGGGAGGGGAGGGGGGATCTGGAAGGAGAGACACAGAGCTGCCAGACTCTGGGCACAGAGAGGTCTCAGCTGGGGCTAAGCTGGCTGAGAAACCAGGAAATCAAGTAACAGCACAGAGGAGGCCCCTTTCACTCCCCCCACCCCACCCAGCCCCACTGTGCTGGCCCAGGGTCCCTGCGGGAGGGGCCTCTTTATTGGCTGTGTAGTTCAGCCCCAAGTCTCTTTTTTTCTTTTTGTAATCAAACTTTTTTTCTTTTTTTAAAAAATATTTTATTTATTTATTTGACAGAGAGAGAGAGAGAGAGAGCAAGAGAGGGGACACAAGCAGGGGGAGTGGGAGAGGGAGAAGCAGGCTTCCCGAGGAGCAGGGAGCCCGATGTGGGGCTCGATCCCAGGACCCTGGGACCATGACCTGCGCTGAAGGCAGACGCTTAACGACTGAGCCACCCAGGCGCCCCTCAAACTTTTTTTCTGATTATAAAATAATACATGCCAATTATAGAAAAGTATAAAGAAGATTTACCCCTATGATCACCATTCAAAGGGACCCATTACTGGCATTTTGGTGTCTTTCCTTTCTTCTGTGCATAAGACATAGAATTAAGAACTTGTTCTGGCTTTTTCTCCCCATAACATTCTATCATAAGCATTTTCCTCTATCATTAAGTCTTCATAAATATGCATGATGTACCGTCATAAGAACTTTCTCAACTAGTCCCCTATTGGCCATTTAGGTTCTAAACTTTTTGCCACTGTAATATTGCTGAGATGGACATTACCAGATAAAATACTTTATAACATTTCAAATCATGGCCATGAGGGGAATTAATGAATCAAAAGGTAAATTATTTATATAAAATAATAAATAAATCTTTTAAAAAAAAAAACAGGTGAGAAATGCAAGGCTCCCAGCACTGCCCGTGCTCTGCCCACCGCCAGGCACACACTGCAGGAGAATGCCATCCCCCATCCTCACCGAGCTGCCCCAGCACCGGGTGCCTCACTGTCAACATCTGTTCTAATCTGTGCCTCAGAAAAGTCCTCACATCTTGTAGCTATTTCAGATTCTTTTAATGAGTATTGGAGTTGAGCCAATCTGAACGTTTAGTTGCCCTTTGTATTTTCAGCTTTAGTTTTAAGTGCGGCTACTGGGGTGTTCCCCTGGGCCTTACCTGATGACCATAACTGTCCTGAGAGCAGGAAGCCCCGGCGCAGGACCAGTGAGGTCGGGACAAGGGGCAAGGATTCCTCGGGGAGCCCTCACTTGCTCTGATCCTGCCCCCTGGTCAAGACCCTGAGCCAGAGGCTATGCAGACTTAAGAGCGAAGTAACTGGAATATTATCCCACTCACTATTCTTACTCTTGGTTCTGAGTTACAAGGTACTTCCTAATGCACAAAAAAAATACATCCCAAACACGCTGGACACCTATGTCCTGCCCAAGAGAGCCGGGCTGGCAAGAAATCAGGCCTGATGGATGGGCCATTTCCTCCCCAGGGCTTCCTTATGTGTGAATGTGAATTAATTCAGTCTCCTCAGAATGCCTTCCACATCATACGCATTTTATTCCACGACACCTGAAGCTGACTGACCCTTTCAAAATAAATGCCAAAAGACCAGGCCTGCAGAGAGGCCTGCTTCTCTTATGGCTCCTTGTCATGGGCTCAGTGGAGGCCTACCTAAGAGCAAGGGGCCTGGGGAGTGTCTGAACCCAAGGGGACCACACACACACACACACACACACACACACCAGCATGCACTTATTTACAAGACTCAAGGGTTGTTCTTGGAAAGGGGCTCTGGGCTCTGCTGAGGCTGTGAATGAACAGGGGGATCTCAGGGAAAAGGGGTGCAGGGAGGCTGTGGAAGAGAGAGACAGAAAGAAAAAGGATGACTGATGCCAGAAACACCTGTCACCCTGGCAGGACTTCCTTTCAGGGTTGGCAAGTACTGTCTGTGGGTGCCAATGGCCCTGCCCAGTTGCCAGGAGCAAACGTCAGCCGCCCGCCTCCCCATGTGCCGCACTTCCCAATGTCACAACACAGCGCTGCCGGTGTCTGCTTCTCTGCCTTCCTCTCCACTGTGTACTGTGTGTCTGTGTGTGTTTGTGTGTGTGGAGGCACAAGGGCTGTCCCCTCTGCTCCCCCCTGAAAGCTCAGTGCTGCCTGAGTGACCAGCCCCTGTTACGGCCACACCTGGCTCCAGTCCTGCACCTTCCCCAGCACCTGCTCCCGGACACGCCCCAACTGCTCCAGCCCCTTCTGTCTCTTTATAGCCCATCTGCAGTCAGGTGGCTACGGCGGGGCCAATGCTGGGGAGAGCACAAGGGCTCCTTCCTCCAGGGGCCCCCACTGCGCATCGGAGGCCCCGGGGTGGCACCCTTCCAGAGTCCATGACTCTTTTAAGAAACGGGGGCCTGGGGAGGCTTGGATACTGCCAACCGCTCACAGGGTGACCTGCCCTGGGGACGTTCCACAGGCTCACAGCTTTGGGAACCGGCTCCCTGTGGCACGGAGGGTTTCACTTCCAGTTCCTCCAACCCAGACCATCAGCTGTGGCGACAAGCGGTTGATCCGGACATGCAGGGCTCCCTGACCCCGCTGTTGCACAAAATGTGGCAGGTGATGTACTGGGGTGATGAAGGAAAAAGCCAGTGGCTGAGTTCTGGAACAAACCGCTGGAGAGGTGGGCTGCTGTGGGCATGCTGGCTACATGTCAAACCTCCTCGCTCCGACTCCTCCTGCCCTCTCCGCTCTCTTCCCTTCTTCTTTCTTTGTCTCCTTTGAACACATTCTCTGGTTTCATATAGCCTCCCCGAGTTGATAACACACCCTTTGTGGGCAGAGACCCATTCCTAATCGTTTTGCGCTGAATCGTTCCATGACAAGACTCAGTGCAAAACACCGATTCATCGCTTCCTGGCCTGCGCACCACTCCATCGGTCTGATGCTGCGTCCCGCCTTATCTTCTGTTGGCATACATTCACGTAAATATCTTTGGGATTTTATTTGAGAAGTTTTCTTTCTATGTTGATAAGTGTGTTTCTGTGAGTTTAAGAACCTGATAAGTCTGAGTCTGTGAATATAAAAGCGTATTCTGTAATTCAAGACATTTATCTGCAAGCATTCACTCTTGGCACCTGGCTGGCTCTGTCGGTAGAACGTTTGACCCTTAATCTCGGGGTTGTGAGTTTGAGCCCCACATTAGGCATAGAGATTACTTAAAAGAAATAAAATCTTAAAAAAAAAGAAAGAAAGCATTTATTCATTCACTCATTCATTCACTCCACAACTGTTTATTGAGCGCTTACTGGTCCCCAGGCGGTGCGGCAGGACCTGAGATGCAGCAATGAACAAAACGATGCCTCCTGGCCTCCCAGAGTTTACATTCTGCTGGGGGCACAGGCAATGAGTAAGAAACAATAAGCGTGTTTTTGTAACGTGTCTGAAGGGGATTGTGCTATAGGGGGAAAACGGAGCAGGGCGAGGGAGAAGAGAAGTGGGTGTGTGGGATGTTTAAGAGAAGGTGGTGTTGACCAGCAGTTATTTGAGCAAGGGCTTGCAGGGGGAGAGCAAGTGAGCTAGACAGATCTATGGAGGAAGCATTCCAGGCACAGGAACCGATGGTGCAAAGGTCCGGTGGCAGGAATGTCCTTGGTGTGTTTGTGGGGCAGTGAGGAGGCCTGTGTGGCTGGAGGGGAATGAGTTGGGGGGAGTGTGGAGGAGACAAAGTCAGGATGCCAGCAGAGATCAGCCAGTGTGAAGCCTTGGGCTTTTTATCGGCAGGTAAATATTGTGATGGATAGTCGTGAGTGGGTGTGTTTCTGGGGGTGTATAAATGCACATACTCCTGAACGAAAAAGCACAGGGGTGTGCATGTGTGTATATGTGTGCTGTCACTGACTCTGAAATTTGGTTCCCGGGACCATTACCTTTCATCTGCTCCTATTTTGTGCCCCAGAAGATTTTCCTTTGAAAGCACATGCTGGGAGCCCAGCTCTGCCCACTTGCCCACCTGTGTCCTTTCCTCCCCAGATGTTCTTTCCTCCCCAGCAACGTCAGAGCAGAGGTAAACGCTGATGAGGTCAGACCGTGCACTCTGCGTTGGGAACTCAGTAAGACCCGTCGACACTTTTGCCATTAGCCGAGTGGGCCCCCCGGCCTCCCCTACTCACTTGGTCTTGATTTCCATGTCATCGTGGCTGGAGTGGCACATTTCACTGAAGCGGGACACAAAGAAGTCGTAGCTCCGGTGATAGGATGGGGTGTCCTCTTCGATGTTGGCAAACTTCACAAACTGCCCGGGAGGAGGGAGAGAAGTACAGGTGAGAGGTGACCCACTGTGCTCTTCACCTTCGGGCTCAGGGCTCTGGGACTTGCCATCCTGAGGCCCCCTGCCCTAGTAAAGCCACGGGACATACACATCTGGGAGCCATGCATTCCAGGACACGGCTCTGCTCCCCACAGCACACCCAGTCTCCATGCTTCTATGGGTTCCAAATCCTGCTCGCCCTTCCCATCTACACTACACGACTGGACCCCATGGCCCTTTTCAGCCCTTCCCTGCTGAGGTGAGCAGAGGATGGAACAGGTGAAGACAGGGGACTCTCTTAAGCTCCTGCCCCTTTCCATGCCCCGAGCTGCACCAAACACACAGAGGCGGGAGGCAGTTAGAGATGCACTGAAACAGCCAAAGCCAACATCAAACCGTATCTCAACACTTTAGAATGAATTCTGGGAAACAGGAACAAATCTGAAATTTGATTTAAAAATGTAATTCCATTTTATTGTTTAAAATTATTCATTAATTTATTTTTAAAGATTTTATTTGTTTATTTATTTGAGAGAGAGAGAGAGCAGGAGCAGGGGTGGGGAGGGACAGAGGGAGAAGGAGAAGCAGACTCCCCACTGAGTGGGAGCCTGACACTGGGTTCGATCCCAGGACCCTTAGATCATGACCTGAGCCGAAGGCAGACGCTTAACCAACTTAACCGACTGAGCCACCCAGGCGCCCCTATTGTTTAAAATTTGAGCACATTTTTTAAAGTTTGCCGGTTCAGTTCTGTTAAGTCTGGCTCAGCATTATCAGCTGCTGGATTCCTTCTGCCACCAGGCTGCACATTTGCAATTCTAAATAGGGACTTAATTTCAGTGGAATCCCACAGAGAAGCAAGAATCACAGACTAAGTAGAGTTAAATTGCTAAAAATTAATCATAAGTCTTAGAGGTTGTTTTGCTTAATGTTATAAATTTAGTACTGAAAACAACTCAAAAGATTACCCTTATAATAAAATCTATTCTCCATTATTCTGTCATGTAGTTATTTAATTTTTATAAACATTTGTTGGTTCTAAAAGGATATGCTATTATTTCTAAAATTATCTAGTTAATGCATTCATAATATTCATTACCAATTGCCAATCTGTTTCTCTATTTAACTACTCAAAATCTGTTAACTTTTTCTGGATGACAATTAGCAGCTTCCACCAACATCATTAATTATTCTTTCACTAATAGATATACATTTATTTTCTGTTGACTGATAGAATCTCTACATACAAAGCAGATGAGGGGGTGCCTGGGTGGCTCAGTCGTTAAGCGTCTGCCTTCGGCTCAGGTCATGATCTCAGGGTCCTGGGATCGAGCCCCACATCGGGCTCCCTGCTCGGCGGGAAGCCTGCTTCTCCCTCTCCCACTCCCCCTGCTTGTGTTCCCTCTCTCGCTGTGCCTCTCTCTGTCAAATAAATAAATAAAATCTTTAAAAAAAAAAAAAAAAAAAGCAGATGAGGAGATCCTTCTTTCCAAGTTAACATCTAAAATGTATACATCTATTTGGAAGTGAATATTCTGATATTAGCAATAAATCCAAAGGACACTGCTTGCATTATTGATGGGGTTCTGCAGAAGAGGCGAAGTGGTAATCCGTGTGATCATAAGATCATTGATTAGACATAAGTTCAGGAATTCTAGAAACAACAATAAAGTCAGCCTTCGGCTGCGTGAACTTAAGCCCTGCAAAGGTTAGAACACAGAGGTAGGCTGATACGGAGGCTAAAGAGAAGTTTGGGCTCACTGCTGCTCTTACTGACTGACAGGATGATCCCGGGCTGCACTGCCCTCCCCACGGCTGAAACCTGGGGTGTCAAGGCGTCCATCTACTCGAAGGGGACATGCCACAGATCTACCTGTCATTGGCAGTGTGGCTTCTGAGTGGGACATTTAACTTCTCTTATGGTTTGGTTTTCCCACGTGTAAAATAAATACTGGCAGTCATCATTCACTAAGAGTCTTAATTTTTTAAAAAAGATTAAAAGAATTTATTTGAGAGAGACAGGGAGAGATCGCAAGCACGTGCACACAAGAGCTGGGGGCAGGGGGAGTGGGAGAGGGAGAAGCAGGCTCCCCGCTGAGCAGGGAGCCCGATGTGGGGCTCGATCTCAGGGTCCTGAGATCATGACTGAGCCGAAGGCAGACTGAGCCACCCAGGCGCCCCTTAATTTTTTTTATACTGTATGTACTTCACATATGATGAGGCAGCTTAAAATAAGACAATCTGAGTGTATGCAAGAGAATATGCATTTAAAATTATTAAAACAAGACTGAAAAAAAGAGACCATAATAAAGAGGGAGAAATAGTCAAAGATTTTGTCTCTAACATATACTGACTGTGTAGACTCAGAGGGATGTCAGGAGGATGAATATGCCCAGACCTCATGTTCACTGGTTTGGGAGTTTGGGAGGTGGCAGTGAGGAATGTGTGGAAGCTCATACATGTCGGGCGCTACCCTAAGCCTTTTACACACCTCATCTCTTCTTAGAAGGACCCTAAGAGAGAGAGAGATTATGGGACAACAGAGCCACAGGGCTCAGTAACTACGCGGATTTGCACCACCAGCCCCAGACATGCTGAGTCACTCCTGGAGGAGGCCCAGGGGTTTACCCTGTAGCACGGTCAGTCCCAGGAGACCCGATGGGACGGTCCCCATTCGAGAAACCCTGCCGGTCACTGACCGACAACCTGGCCTCCCATCTCTGCGCACCACCCCCCTCTCCGGACACGGACACTTCTCTGAACCGATGCCTGATCTCTGTGCAATGTGACATCAAGTACCCCTGCACTTTCAGCCTTGACTTTCCTCTTCTTCTAAACGCAGTGAAGCCATGAGCAGGCCCGACCGCCAGTCAGGGGCATGGCCTGAGCGCTCGCTCACGCCCAGTGTTGTTAAGACTGGCCATTACCGGGGCGCCTGGGTGGCTCAGTTGGTTAAGCGACTGCCTTCAGCTCAGGTCATGATCCTGGAGTCCCGGGATCGAGTCCCGCATCGGACTCCCTGCTCGGCGGGGAGTCTGCTTCTCCCTCTGATCCTCCGCCTCTAATGCTCTCTGTCTCCCATTCTCTCTCTCAGATAAATAAATAAAAAAATCTTAAAAAAAAAAAAAAAAAAGACTGGCCATTACCCGTGTTGTCCAGGTTGCTGAATATTTTGACTAGTACCCACTGGCCGTAAGGTTAGAATTGAGATTACAATCAATTTTTAAAAACCAAAAATTCTGTGACGGCCACTCTGGTAACACAGGATAGAAAACAGTCATGGGGATTCCTTTTCTACAACCAGGGGTGGCCTTTCTCTAGTTTCTTCTGAATCTGTGCCCACAGGGCCAGCCCCAGCTGTTAACTGCACTGAAAAATGCCCTCATTCTTCTCTTCTGTGACTGTCTGCGTCCTTGGATTTTTACTCTTCTGCACTCTTCCTCCCTGGAAATTTAGGTCTGAGTCTTCTCAGATTTTGCTTTTGACATGGGCGTCCTTCCATTTAAGGAGACAGTGGTCCCCCCTGCACTGCCGGGGCCACAGTTGGACGGCCACCTCCTCACTCTGCCTCTCGTCCCCCGTGTGACTGTGGACAAGTTGTGAAACTTCCGAGCCACTGAATCCTCATCGGTGATGTAGGGACACTAGGACCTATGTCACAGGGCGGTCACCAGGACTAAAGGCGGGGACGTATGCCAAGTGACTAGCACAGTGCCTGGCTAGCTCAGGAAACAGTGCTGCAGGGACCATGGTGACGGTGGCCAATTGTGGTCTGGTCCATCAGCTCCAGGACTAGGCAGCGTGACCCTTGACCTTTCATGTCACCAACACAGGCCTGGCCAGGCGATCATAGAGGAGGAGCCCAGGTGGGCAGCGTGGACCGTGCAGACAACACACCTCAAATGTGATGCCTGGGGTGTGGAGAGAGGGAAACTAGTTTTCGCCCCCCGCCCCCCCCCCCTGGGCAAACTGGTGGCTGAGGGTGGGAGTGAGGACCGCAGCAGAGGGCAGGGGGGTGGGGGGGATGGCCATGCCCCGCGAGGCACCATTCAGGGGCTGAGGTCATGTAGTGCAATAGGAGAGGACAGAGCACAGCACCGAGGGGCAAGCGGGTGGGACTATGGGATAGCCAGCAGCCATCCCTGCAAGACCAGGGACAGATTGGCAGAACATTCGCTTTCTTCTCTTTAAAATGCGCATATCGGGGCACTTGGGTGGTTCAGTTGTTAAGCGTCTGCCTTCCACTCAGGTCATGATCCCAGGGTCCTGGGGTCAAGCCCCACATCAGGCTCCCTGCTCGGTGAGAAGCCTGCTTCTCCCTCTCCCACTCCCACTGCTTGTGTTCCCTCTCTCGCTGTCTCTCTCTCTCTCTCTCTGTCAAATAAATAAATAAAATCTTAAAAAAATAAATAAATAAAATGCGCACATCATCTCCTAGGAATGTGAGTAAATTAGAGATAATTAAGAAAAGCTCCCCAAGTTCCTGGAAAAACAGGAACTCTGTGTATCCAAGTTCTAATATTAGCAAGGTTCTTATTTCTAAGAGGCTTAAACTTTTTTTTAAGAGGTGGGGGAAAGGCAGAGGGAGAGAGAGAATCTTAAGCAGGCTCTACACCCAGTGCAGAGCCTGATGCAGGGCTTGATCCCACGACCAGGAGATCATGACCTGAGCCGAAATCAGGAGTTGGATGCTTAACTGACTGAGCCACCCAGGCATCCCGAGGCTTAAACTTTTTATGGGTCCTAAGGATTCAGCAGCGCACCGTCATCGAACGCGTGCTTGCTGGGGCAGCGTACAAATACATTGAAGACAGCACTCAACAACCTGTGGTCTGTTCTTCGCATGTCCGAGACTCTGCTCATTGCACTTTGTCATCCCACCTGACCAGAAAAACACATTTCAAATATGGTTGTGGTGAAGCTTGTTTGCTTTGGTTTAACTCGTACCTTGGTCTTTTGGAAGTCAAAATATTCAAAAGGCATGGGCCCTAGAAAAAGCTATTTATAGAAAGGAATTTGTATCAGGTGGAGCCATACCAGGCCCAGCCCATCTTTACTGCTGGACGTGGATGGGAGTGACACGCAAAAGCAGCAGCTAACACCTATATTCTAAGTCGTAACAACATTAAATATTTCTATGGCACCTGCAGTATTTCTGTGGCACCTCACACATCCTCTGAGTTCCCTGGGGCTGCATCACGCCCGCCTCTGCCTCTGTCTTCACACTGTTTTCTCCTCTGTGTCAAATCTCCTTCCTCTCTCTCTCTTATAAGACCCTTGTGACTGCACTTAAGGCCCACGGGTCTAATCCGGGATAACCTCTCCATTTCATGATCCTTAGCTTACTCATATCTGCAGAGACCCTGTCCCCATACAAAGTGATGTTTACAGGTTCCAGGGATTGGCACATGGACATCTTTTGGGGGGGGGGCATTTTTCAGCCTACCAAAACATGCGTTATCTGATGTAATTCTTGGCAAACCAGTGAGTTTTGCAGGATCTGTGTTGCTCCCATTGTGAAGTTAAGGACACTGAGGCTCTAAGGGAGCACAGGTGAATTATTTCAGGTCAACCAGCTGTGATAGGTGGGCCTGAAACTTGGGAATTCTGATACTCTCATGCTCTTTGCCCTCTACCAGTGGTTTTTAAAAAAATTTTAATGTGCATTGGAATGACCTGGGGAGCTTGTGGAAAATGCAGAATTCTGAGCCACCCCAGGACTGGTGAACACAACTATCTGGGGTGTAGGGCCCAGGTATCTGCATTCTGAAGAGCCATCCCCTAGGCAACTTCCAGCCTGGAGGTTCTGGGGCAGCGGGTCTATAGACCCTATGTCCTTTGTCCCCTTACTGGCAAGCTGGACCAGTAGCTCTGGAAATGTTCCCAGTCAGGCTGGGAAGGAGACCGCTTATGCAGGATGCTGGCAAAATGTTGGTAATGGAGGTCAGCAAGGCCGGATAGATGGCCATCTCCTTTGAAGACCACCTCCTTTGAACTACAGTGGTTCGGGGTTAAACCAAGGTTGGATAGGTGACTGGGCCTTGGCTCCATCTCTGGGACCCCAAACGGCCTGGGAGGGGGCTGGGCCGCAGCTGCCAACCATTCCATTCCCATGTTCGCCAGGACTCTTGCTCTGTTAGGAGGTCTGGTGATGAGACTGCACTTGCTGCCCATCCTGAACCTCCCATACAGAGGGTATGTGCCCTGTTTATTACATTATGGGTCATGTAAAATAGATAACTTTTTGTTACCAGGATATCTGAGCGTCCCTAGGAACCCTTGGTGTGATAACTTGACAGAAGGAGCTTCCCTCCCTCGAGTCTGAAAGTATAACTGCTCAGACACACCAGCCCCAATGGCCTGGTCAGGGAGTGTTGACCTATGGAGTCCCCAAGGGACACCTCCTAGAGAGCCCACCCCAAGCTGCTCCTGAGGCTTCCAGAGGCTGACAGGAACCTTTGGTAATTGTGGTTCAGAGGGTCAAACTGGGGTGCTTCATGGGGAACCTGGTCAAGGCCCCACACCCACTGAGGAAGTCCACCAAGACCTGGCAGACATGGGGTTGGAACACTAGGGCTTCATGTGAGGAAAGCCTCCATTCCTCTTATGAGAGACAGTAGAGGGCTACGGTTATAGAAGGGGTCTGGAGCCAGACTGCATTGCTGAGTCCCTCCGCCTCCACTTACAAAGCTTGTCTGCAGCAAGTTACTAAAGTTTCTTGTGCCTCAGTTACCCCATCTGTAAAATGGGGCTAATAAAGGCAGTTTGTCTCAGCAGCTTGGTATGAATAGCCCATCCCAATTGACAGTTGCAGCCTCATTTCCCCTCCCAGAGCATTTTTGGCTTGCTACGAACACTCCCTGGATTCTCACTGGGTCCATTTACCTGTGTGGCTGGTCACTATCTTTTATAATGCATGATACAGCAGGGACTTCCTGTCTGCTTTGCTCCCGTTATTGCTAATTCATACCTTACAAATGGCTTTTGTTAAAATGCTACTTGCCTAGTGAATAAGATTGTGAAATAATAAAGCTGGGTTTATTTTTGTTTTTTTTTTTTAAGATATAGTAATGATGAGGAAGGTCTCCATAGCAACAAACTGAAGATTCTTTTTTTTTTTTAAAGATTTATTTATTTATTTGAGAGTGAGGGAGCGAGTGAGAGAGAGAGAGCATGAGCGGGGGAGGAGGGGCAGAGGGAGAAGGAGAAGCAGACTCCCCTGCTGAGCAAGGAGCCCCACACGGGGCTTCATCACAACCGACCGGAGCTGAAGGCAGACACTCAACCGACTGAGCCCCCCAGGCGCCCCCAAATTGAAGATTCTGAACATGTGACACTTCAAAGGCCTCAGGCACCGCTAGGGCCACCCTTTCAAGATCAAAGTTTCAGCTCTTTATACACAACAAAGGGTGCCAGGCTTGCTGGGGCAGATCACCCGACCCTCCTTGGCACGGGCAGGCGGGAGCTGCAGTGATGTGAATACTGAGGGTTCCTAAGGGCCTGAGTTAATAAAGGGAAAGCAATCTCCAAATACTGACATTGTAAAAACAGCCTCCCCTGGTGTGGAAAATGGAAGCTGAGCTGGTTGGCCTCACTTCTGTGCCAAATGAGTGTCTCCACGCAGAAGTTAACCTTTCCCTCCTGTACAGATGAGCCTTCTGAGCCGCATGACTTCCTGCCGTCAAGGACAGAACCGCAGTCTAAAATGCTGGGTACAGACAGAACCCCAGCTCTCCCCTGGGCCTAGGACTGCAGACTGCCTCGCTGTGTTCGCCTCCACCAGGAGAAACGGGAACAGCTTCTCAGCTTCACTGAGACAAATCCTAGCTGGGAAGCAGATCCTGTACATTGCATGGGGTTGACTGTAACACCCCCTGCCCGGTCCTCCAGCTGCCTCTTGTTGATAACAACTTCCGGGAGCGCTTTTCACTAAAGCCAGAGAACCAGTTCCACTGTGATGTGATCAGGTCCTGCCAACGCCAGCCGAGGCACGGTCATTCCCTAGACCTAGGACATCTTCTCCTGTCTGCCCACATAATGCCGTCTCCTTTTCAAGATTCTTTGCAAAACCGACGCGTTTTTAAGGTCTCTTGGGAAAGCCTGGCCCTTGCTGCCCAAGAAAGTGATCCCTCCAGCCCCGAGCAGCCCCACGTGCTGGCCTGGTCAACACAGTCCAGGGAAGTACGAGCTGCCTCTGTTGTAGAATCCCCGTGGTTGCCGGTGCTGACCCCCACACTGTGACCTAAGCTGTGCACCATGCAGCTGACCTCATAACTCTGACTTGATCCACCTCCAAGGAGCCCACTTCTATCTAGCTCATGGGTTTCTAGCAGTGGTTTCTGCCCTGGTGTTGGATGGGGGAGCATTTCCAGCCTACAGATGACAGTCAAAACCGCAAGAGCTGATGAATTGTCCAGGGGGAGCATACAGAATGAGAAGATGAGGCATCAACCGTGGAGACCACAGACATTTCAGGGGCACACAGAGGAAGAGAATCATTGCAGGAAACTGTTCATTTCCGATTGCTGCTGTAATAAATTACCACAATTTAGTGGCGTAAAGCAACACACATTTATTATCAGTGGTTCTGGAGATCAGAAGTCTAAAATGGGTCTCAAGGCTGTGTGCATTCTGGAGGCTTCATGGGAGCATTTCTTTGCCTTTTTAGCTTCCAGAAGCCACCTACATCCTTTGGCCCATGGCCCCCTTCCTCCACCTTCAGGCCAGCAGAGTAGCATTTCAAATCTTTCTCTCTTTCCCTCTGCTTCCATCATCATTCACCTTCTGTCTGACTCTGACCCACCTGTCTCCCGCCTATAACCATCGGACCCACCTGGAGAATCCAGGAGAACCTCTCCATCCCAAGATCCTCAACCTGATCATATCTGCAAGTCCCTTTTGTCATTTCAGGTAGCATTCCTGGGTTCCAGGGATTAGAACATGGACATTCTTGGGGGTCCATTACTCAGTCAACCACAGGAGCTAAGAAGGATGAACCAGATGGGAAGAGCTGGGGTGACGGGGCCAGGGAAGTCAGGGGAGCCTGAAGAAGATGCAGTCAACAGGGAGAAGTGCTATCAAAGGTAAAATATCAGCTGAAAGATGAGTGGGGAGTGGGTTACTCGCCTGGTTTCCATAGATTTCTACTGGCAAAGACAAATGTACTTTTTTTTTTTGAAGATTTTATTTATTTATTTGACAGAGAGAGACACAGTGAGAACAGGATCACAAGAAGGGGGAGAGGGAGAGAGAGAAACAGGCTTCCCGTGGAGCAGGGAGCCCAATGCGGGGCTCGATCCCAGGACCCTGGGATCATGACCTGAGCCGAAGGCAGACGCTTAACGACTGAGCCACCCAGGCGCCCCCAAAATGTTCTTTTAAAATGGAGAGAACTGGCTGACACCACCTTAACCTGGGATGGCATCCATAAAAAAGTGAGACCCCAGGCATTTGTGTTCCTGTTATTATTCCGGTTTGCAGGAATTCCAGGCAGCAGGAGATCAAAAGAAACAGTGCCATAAGCAAGTAACCAGACAAACCCAGAATGTGCGGCCTTCCACAGAGCAACTAACCTGGTCTCTCCAAAAAGTCAGTGTCGTGAAAAGCAAAGCTGGGCAGAAGAGGGCTGGGGACAGGCAAAGAGCCACAGAAGACCACGTGAGTGCATCATCTTTACTGAATTCGGAGGATTTGACCGATAGCAATAAAAGACAATTTGGGGACTATTAGGGAAATTTGGATTTGCACTAACTGTTAAAAAATCAGGGAATGATTGTTCATTTTGTCAGGTGAGCTAAAGGTATTTTGCAGTAATGTAGAACGTATTGTTTTTTCTTGTGGGTTTGTTTACTGACTTTGTTTATATTGACACTGGAAGATACAGGAACTTGCATGTCGACTGAAGGAAGGAACCAGAGAAGGGGAAGGATAAAGAACCTGGAGGAGAGAGAGAATGGATGGAGGAAGGCCCCTGACCAGATGGGACTCCTCTGGGGAGGAAGGTGGACACGGGAAGTTGAGGGAACCCCACCTATTTCCTCAGGGACAGAAGAAAGCAAAGCTGCCTCTGACACCGAGGAAGCCAATATGGGAGGGAATTTGAGGAGAAAAAAGGAAGGTTTGTAGAGACCACGGAGAAGGTAAGTAAGGGTGTGGCCAAAAATATGGACTAAGGAGCCACCCTGAAAGCCCAAATAAAATTGTGCAGCATCTATCTGCAGAGTCCCCAACCCACACGTCTTGTGGTTTGGGGAGGCACTTCCCTGAACCAGGCCATTCGGGTGGGGAGGGCAGTGTGGCCAAGGGACAGGGAGGCAAAGGCAGGTGGAGGGCGATGGCTCGCACCGGGTCCAGGAGGGAGTCAAAGAAAGGGAGCACCCGTGGCAGCCGAACCTGGGAGAGAAAGGAGGGCATCCTGGAGGTGAGGTCTGGAGGGGACTGGTGGGAGGGCAAGACGGGAAGGACGAGACACAGACAAGTCCCAGCGGGAAATCTGTTTTCCTGGAGGGAGAGGGCTCTGGGCTCCCGCATCCGTCCAGCGCCGGGAAGGAAGCCGCCCTTCCCTGCAGCGCCTCCGAGAGCCTGACCTAAGGCGGTGGTTCAGCGAAAACACAAGCACCTCTGCCATCGACCTTGGGCTGCTTAGAGCTAAAAGTGTGGTTTTATTTTTATTTTTATTTATTTGAGAAAGAGAGAGTGATGGAGAGAAAGCACAAGCAGGGGGAGGGGCAGAGGCAGAGGGAGAAGCAGACTCCCCACTGAGCAGGGAGTCCGACTAGGGGCTCTAGGGACTCAATCCCAGGACCCCGGGATCATGAACTGAGCCAAAGGCAGACGCTTAACCGACTAAGCCACCCAGGCGCTCCTGAAAGTGTGGTTTTAAAAAATTCAGGGAAAATTCACAAAACCTAAAGTTAACCCTCTTAAAGTGCACAATTCAGTGGCGTTTAATACATTCACATTTTGCAGTGAAAGCATTTCATCATCCTCAAAGGAACCCTAGTACCCACTAAGCAGTCACCCCCTCTCCCCGCTTCCCCAGCCCTGGGCAGCCACTACGCTGCTTCCTGCATCTGTGAATTTACAGAGACTGGACATCTCATCTAAATGGAATCACATGCTACGTGATCCTTTGGGTTGTCTCCATCTTTTGGCTGTGGCAGATATGTTTCCGTGACCATTTGTGTCCAAGTATTTGTTTGAGTACCTGTTTTCAGTTCTTTGGGGGTATGTCACTAGGAAGAATTGCTGCTGAGTCATCTGGTAATTCTATCTGTTTAACTTTGAGGAACCACTTAACTGTTCTCCACAGTACCTACACCATTGTATTTTTCACTAGCAATGTATGAGGGTTTCAATTTCTACACATTCTTGCCAACACTTGTCATTTATAGTGTTTTTTTTTTTTTTTTTTTAATGGTCATCCTAGTGGCTGTGAGTTGGTATCTCACTGCGATTCGGGCTTGTATTTCCCTAATGATTAGTGATGTTGAGCATCTTTTCTTTTTTTTTTTAAAGATTTTATTTATTTATTTGACAGAGAGAGACACAGCGAGAGAAGGAACACAAGCAGGGGGAGTGGGAGAGGGAGAAGCAGGCCTCCTGCTGAGCAGGGAGCCCGATGTGGGGCTCGATCCCAGAACCCTGGGATCATGACCTGAGCCGAAGGCAGACGTTTAATGACTGAGCCACCCAGGCGCCCCTGTTGAGCATCTTTTCATATGCATCTTTGCCATCTGTGGATCTCCTTTGGAGAAATGTCTATTCAAATCCTGAACCATTTTTTAATTGGGTTGTCTTTCTGTTGTTGAGTTGTAAGAATTTCTCATACATTCTGCTTGTTGGACCCTTATCAGATATATGATTTGTAAATATCTTCTCCTGTTCTTTGGTTGCCTTTCACTTTTCTCTGTAGTGTCATTGGATGCGCAGAAGTTTTTAATTTGATGAAGTCCACTTGTCTGTTTTTTCTTTTGTTGTTTCTGCCTTTGATGTTGTACCTAAGAATCCATTGCCAAATCCTAGATCATGAACACATAATCCTATAGTTTCTTTTAAGAGTTCTATAGTTTCAGCTCTTACATTTAGGTCTTTGTCTATTTTTAGTTAATTTTTGTATACGTTGTGATGCAGGGACAAAAGTGCAAATTGTAGTCCATGAATCTTCTTAAGAATTTACTATTTGTATACATTAGGTTAATACACTGGATTGGTCACATAGGGGACCTCAGCATTTTCAGATTTAATATTTTCAGTTTATCATCAGTGAGTGATCTCAAAAGGTCAGGACACATACTCACTTCACTGTCCCTGAGATACACATTTGGACCCATCAGGCAATAAGGCAGGAACACAAATGCAAATACCCAAACAAGTAAACTGAGCTTAGCTGGCCCTGGCTCCTCATCTTCTCCAGATTTTCCTGGCCACTCATCATCCTCCAAAACTCTGATATTCTCATTAAGGGCTTGAAAGCATCGCTTAGATTTTTAAAAATCACACTTTACTGCACGCAATGTGCAGGAGTGGTATTAGCAAATTTGGATTTTGTGACAAGTCTCAACACAACGTCATCCTTGTGGTGATCAAGTACAAGCTGGATGAACATCTATTAGGGATGAAGAAAGGAAGAAAAGAAGGAAGGGAGGAAGAGAGGAGCCCTGCACAGGTTTAAGGCTGCAGTGTGTCAGGGGTCCCCAAATCTGCTGCTAGCATCACGTGGGAAGCTTCCTTTCTCTTCCTTTCTCTTTCTTTCTCTTTCCCCCTCTTTCCATGTCTTCCTGTTAATTTCCTAGCAGCAAAACCCTTTATCCAAATGAAAGGCTGCAAACTTCCATACAGGATCCTTCTAGTCCTCCTCCCAGGTCCTCCTTTGCCCCCACGAGACCTCGAAGCCCCATGAAAACCAGTTGAAACACCTAGGCTAGACTCTCTAGGACCACATCAAGTGCTAGCAGGCTGGCAGTTCTAAGATGATGAGGAGCAAAAGAACAGCATTCTCTCGGAGGTTTGTGGAGGTCCCAGTCTTTGAGAGCTGGAAAGAGCATCTGGATGAGGGGTACCACTAGCAAAAGCTGCCTCCGAAGCTGGACTTTTGAATCTATTGTAATTATGTGACTTCACTTACTCAGAATCGCTTGTCCTTATATAACCTTCATGGTGTGCAGCACAGGAATCATGAGCTGACTCACTCCGTGCTGAGGCAGTGATTCGCTGTGATGGGGAATCTAGGAATTTGCAAGGCTGCAGTGAACAAAACACCTAACCTGGGCCTGGTCTGGCTGTGGGGAAAGGCAGTTCTGGCAGCCACCTGCTTTTGCGTTCCCCATGGGGAGAGGCCCTCTGGATGCATGACTGGCTTATTTTCCATTCAGATGTTTTCTCCTAGACTATAGTTATCTTAAACAGGACAAATGAAACAGAATCGAAAGCGGTTGCCGGGGCAACCTGACAAAAGACTTCACCCTCAGCTACTGTATATGTAATTTGTCAAAGGCAGCTGGTTTCCAGGGAGAGGAAAGGGAAAGCCACAGTTGCTAGTTTGGGGCCTGAAAATTAAAATTTAAAGACTCTCTTCTTCTGGGGAAATCAACTCAGGTAGAACAGGAAAGCAGTTGTGATCTGTGCGATAAAAATTCAGAAAAGCCCAGCTGGGAAGGTGAAGAGGGCACACACCTTTGACTTGTCTTTTGTGATGTCCGTCAAATAGGTGCCTTTCAGGGCTTTTAACACCAAGCTGCTCAGAGGCCTGGAGCTGAAAGTATGCCCCGAAGGGGAGGGAGGAGGACCAAGGGCAAGACGTTGAAGAAAGCCACCAGGATATTCGAGGATATAGAGATAAATATGAAGCAGGGAGTTTTTGACACATCACATTCGACATCCCCCCAAACCATAGCCTCTCGTGAGAGCAGCGCCTTGTAGGGAGACCAGCATTACAGAGCTTGGAGCAAGTTCAGTTGGCTCCCTGTATGGATGGAAAGACAGGTCCATAAAGGATAGCCCACTCAAGGTCAACCGGCGGGGCAAGGGCAGAACTAAGCCAGAAGCCCCATTTCCTGCTTCCCCGTGATCTTTCCACTTATCTGATGCCTCTGTCCTGTGGTTCTTTGAGAGAAGCACTAGCTGGACAACTTTCAAAGTGTGCCCCATGGAGTCGGGGGCCAAGCTGTGAGGGCACAGGACACCCCCTGCCCTCAAAGGAATGGCTCCCTTTCCATCTATTTTTATATCCATTGGGGCCCCACTTAAAATTATTTCAGGGGGAAAAAAAATCCATGACTAAAAAACGTTTGAAGATCACCCGTCTAAAGATAAATACGGTAGGGCGCCTGGGTGGCTCAGTCGTTAAGCGTCTGCCTTCGGCTCAGGTCATGATCCCAGGGTCCTGGGATCGAGTCCCACATCGGGCTCCCTGCTCGGCAGGAAGCCTGCTTCTCCCTCTCCCACTCCCCCTGCTTGTGTTCCTGCTCTCGCTCTTTCTCTCTCTGTCAAATAAATAAATAATATCTTTAAAAAAAAAAAAGTGTAAAGATAAATACGGTAGATCGTGGTGGTGGTTGCACAACCTTGTGAATATATTAAAAAACCACTGAATCATATGCTTTACTATGGTGAATTTTATCTTTAAAATTTATTTTGTTTGTTATATATTTATTTAAGTTAAAAAACCAGATAGCCCTTTATTCATGCAAAGATGGACACGAAGATAAGAGGTGAGTTATACTTAGGGTCAGAATCCAAATAAGAATGGATTATAGCAAGGCTGACCCAGACGTCCTCCACGCCCACCCCCACCCCCATCCTCCCCAGCCCCCACTCCCCAGCCCCCAGGTGGCTCCTTACTGAGTTGGTGCCAAGGATCTGCAGGTTGGGCTTCTCCGACTCCAGCAGCTTGGCCACCATCTTGAGGAAACTCTCCACGAAGAGGTTGATGCTCTGGCAATGGCAGGCCATGAGCAACTGGTCCAGGGCCTCCATGGCAATGCACACGTACCTGGGGAAAGCAATACCGTCACTGGGTCTCACGCCCGTTCCACCCTCATTGCATGACTGGGACAATTAGCATAGTGACCACCTGGCCAGCATCTGGGTGATGTCTGGACAGCCATTCCGACTAGTGCCCACTCCAGCCCAGCACCAAGAATCAGCAGGAACCAGCCTGGAGACCAGCTCTCCCTAGCCACTCATTCTACAGATGAAGAACATAAGGACAGACTAGGTGTACCATCTCATGAGTAGATACAAGCAGAAAGGATTGATGCTCAGAAGAGCAAATTCTGAACCCAAACCCAGTGAGATCAAAGAATTACTCGATCTGAGGTCAAGTATTTGTTGAGCACCCACGGGGGACATTCTCTGTCTTAGTGCAGGGGTGTAAGGAGGAAGAAGGCCTTCAACTCAAGGAGCCTAGAGTTAGATGGACAAGATAAAAACACAGATATCCTCTGTAAAGATGTCTGTAAAGGGAAGATAAGAAACACCACAAGAAAATCATGGAGGATTTCCCACAGAGTTCCAAAGAAGGAGAGAGATGGTTCTAGTGGGGAGAAAGAGAGAACTTTAGGAAGAACGTTTATGAAGAATCTGAGATGGGCCTGAGGACCAATCAACTGCAAAGGTTAAGGAATATAAAACCTGCAGGTATTGCATTTGAAGACCTTGGAAGTCCTATGATCATCACACAATATGGTTGATGGTATTACCATATTTAAGCGACACATACCATACCTAGGAAGCATCTGTACCTCGCGGAGGATAAGATAAACACGGAATAAAATTATTATTTTTTCCTAATGAAGATGATTCTGAGGCCCTAACTACTTATTCCTTCTAAAGTCTAAAACCTGAGTGAATACCTTCAGAAACCAGAAATATGCAGCACCCAATGACGAGCGTACTAGATAGGTCAGCTCATCCCATTCCTCGACAACTAAATAAAAACTTCTTCATATTTTGAGCTAAACCCTAATAACTTTGTCCTTTATTCACAATTCTACTTTAGGGAGCAGTAAAAAACAGGGCTACACCTTCTACCTGCCTGTCCTTCAACCACTTGAAAAGAGCAATCCCATTTTTCTTGCTCTTCTCTTCTCCATGCTAAAAATACCCAATCCTTCCCAAACTAGCCTTCGCAGGACAACCCCTGATGATCCTG
The DNA here is from genome assembly GCF_029215605.1 of Mirounga angustirostris. Taxonomy (NCBI): domain Eukaryota; kingdom Metazoa; phylum Chordata; class Mammalia; order Carnivora; family Phocidae; genus Mirounga; species Mirounga angustirostris. Next base: position 19,684,734 of record NW_026991718.1, on the reverse strand, counting down.
GCTGGTGGTTGTCTTCTTCAATGGCTCTCTTGAATCCCAAGAAAAAATGCCACGAATCAAATTCCTACTGAGAATTAGGAGTGCATGTCTGAGCCCAAACCCGACATGTGTTCCATGGTGGCCACACGAGCATGTGATCAGGTGAGGCACACCAAGAAGGGTACATGCCCCACTTAACAAGGCACTTGCACACTAAAGAAAACAGAGTAGGGGTGCCTGGATGTCTCAGTCGGTTGAGCATCTGACTCTTGATTTCAGTTCAGCTCATGATCTCAGGGTTGTGAGATCGAGCCCCGCGTTGGGCTCCGTGCTGTGTGGGCAGCCTGCTTAAGATTCTCTCTCTCCCTCTGCCTCTGCCCCTCCCCCCACTCTCTGTCTAAAGAAAAAGAAAGAAAGAAAAAGAAAACAGAGTAGATGTTCATTAGAAAAGGTTATTGCTTAACTTCTAATGAAGAAGCTGCTACAAATCTGTCCAACGTCATTCTAGTTGAAATCTTTGTAATTTTCTTTAGGGAGTTAGGTGTCTAAGGCAGAATGCTAGACGTCTCCCCTGGAATCTCTTTCCCTCCTTTTCCCTCGTAATTTGGAATTTTAGGGGGGCTTGTGGCTGCTCAAGGGGATCAGTTCCCAGACCCTCTTGCTGCTAGCTGAGGCCACGTGACTAAAATGTTGCCATTAAAATGAGGGAAAGTTAGGTGAACAACGTTGGCGTCACTGGCTTAGAAGACAGGATTGGCCTCCGTGTCCTCTCTTCCCCTCTTCCTGAGGTTGAGGAGTGGTAACAACTGGAGTCCCAGGCATGGAAGTCCCTGGACGACCCTCACGGTGCAGGGCCCACATCGCCAGGCTGGAGCAAAACCCCTTCCATATGGCTGGAGCCACGGTATTTTTACACAAATAACCCAGATACATAATAATCAGGCTTAGGAGCACTTTGGAAACCCAGTGGTGCAAATAAAAGCGAATCCTGAGCAATCCAAAGCAAATCAGCGACCGACCTCATAGGAAGGTGAAGAAGAGCTGGAAGGGATTCTATCCTGTGACGGGGAGAGCATCACAAGACTCCATGGACTCGTGAATGCGCTCCCGTGCCCATTCCAGGGTGTCGATCCTTCTACTTGTTAAGCCAAACCATGTGGACTAGAAGAGTCCTTCTTGATACACAGAAATGCAGGACAGGTCAAGTGGGCAGAGAACTCCCAAACCTAACAGAGGTGCTGAGGAATCAGGTTAATGCCTCCAAGTCAAAAGCAAGTAGCAAAACACCCGTCTTAAAGCTTATGGTAGAGCTGTCAGCGCAAGCTTTTAAAGTGTGAAAGCTGCCTGATGCTAGAAAGCCAGGTTAGTACGCCAGACATATAATAAAGAATGAATTAAAGGATTTGTTCTCCTTTATGCCTCCGTCCCAATCATAAACATCTTTGAATGGTAGGCAGATATTTGAAAAGCCTTTGATTAGCTAGTTGCTTTATCTTCTTTTTTATTTTTTTAATTATTTATTTATTTATTTTTTAAAAGATTTTATTTATTTATTTGAGACAGAGAGAATGAGAAAGAGAGAGCACATGAGAGGGGGGAGGGTCAGAGGCAGAAGCAGGCTCCCTGCCGAGCAGGGAGCCCGATGCGGGACTCAATCCAGGGACTCCAGGATCATGACCTGAGCCAAAGGCAGTCGCTTAACCAACTGAGCCACCCAGGCGCCCCTTATCTTCTTTTTTAAAACAAAGTTTGGTTAAATGAAAAGAAATAGATAAAAGCTATGACTACAAGGTGCTTTCTGGAGGTACCACGAGGCCACAAGCCAAGGCTGCACGATGCCTCCTGGGGCAGCTGTTGGGTCTCAGGCATCGTGTGTCCAAACCGCCTCGCATCTGAGCCAGCTTTGCAAATCCAAACCTACAAAGTAACAGCAGTCATGGCGTCCCCTCAATGTTCTTTTTTTAAAGACATCAGATACCATTTCTTAGGTACCCTTGAGCTAACTTTTATACTGAGCAATCATAAGGAAAACAGCCTCCCTGCTCTGAAATTTTCCTATCCATTTTAATTTTTATTTTTTTAAAGATTTTATTTGTTTATTTGACAGAGAGAGACATAGTGAGAGCAGGAACACAAGCAGGGGGAGTGGGAGAGGGAAAGCAGGCTTCCTGCAGAGCAGGGAGGCCGATGTGGGGGCTCGATCCCAGGACCCTGGGATCATGACCTGAGCCGAAGGCAGACGCTTAATGACTGAGCCACCAAGGCGCCCCTTCCTATCCATTTTTAAAAAATGTTTGGTGAACTGAGTCTACTATTATTAAATTATTACTTAATATTATTAAGCACTATTAAATAGTCATCTCTGGGCATGTTTACAAAGGGATCAAGTCATGCTCTTATCTACAGAATGTCTTTCAAATACAAAGCCAGCCTTGGGTCTCTGAGCTCCTGGAGCAAACAGGAGCCACCCCAGTCCCCGCTGGGGTGGGGGTGGGGATGAGTGGGGGGTGGTGCTGGCCTTGCTCTTCAGAGGCCATCAGCGTCACAGTCCAGGAAACCTGGACTGCTTGGGGGGCAGCCTGGCTGGGGCCCTTCCAAAGGAGACACACTTTCCTTGCACACAAACCGGGCCACATTCGGGCAACCAAACACAGCGGGTGGGAAACGGGGGCAGACAGAGTAAGATTCTCTTCTCTCATGAATCATCCCCAGCATCTTATGTATGAAGGGCTTCAACCTTAGTTCACAGAGTTTAAATGAGGGAAAGGAAGAGGTGGGGTGGGGTTTGGCAAGAGAAGAAACTAGAAGACTTCCCAAATTCCAGAGTTTAGATCGCTGCTTTTTCCTTTTCCTGTAAAAAAAAAATCCCCAAAAATCCTAATAAGGAAAAACCATCTTTTGCTAACAAAATGACTGAATGAATAAAAAAATAAAATAAAGGGCGCCTGGGTGGCTCAGTTGGTTAAGCGACTGCCTTCGGCTCAGGTCATGATCCTGGAGTCCGGGATCGAGTCCCGCATCGGGCTCCCTGCTCAGCAGGGAGTCTGCTTCTCCCTCCCCCGCTCCCCCCTCTTGTGCTCTCTCACTCTCTCTCTCTCAAATAAATAAATAAAATCTTTAAAAAAAATAAAAATAAAATAAATAAAATAAAATAAAAAGCAATTGGCTACTAATCAGGAGTGGAAATTTTGATGGGAAGTGAAAATTATGGTAGAAAGAGACACTGAAAAGTCAAGAAGTTTAAGGCCTACTTCTTTGAATATGCTATTCTTTCTTCCCCATGTTGGGCCCCAATACTAAGGATGGAAGGATTGTAATTATGAACTTGAATTTTTCCAAGTATCTTAGAAGGTTAGATGCTCTCTGTGTTGGTCCTACCTTACCATAACCTTCCCGGGTAGATCCTGTAGTTGGGCCCATACTCTCAAGGAAAATAGAGTGTGGGCTTCTCAGGATGATGGCTGCTCAACAGTACCACAGCCAGACGGGTTGGTCTCAGCAGAAATCTGATCTGGCCTCCGTGTCCTGGAAAGAGTCCAGTGTAGTAATAGGTCTGGGAAACTGAGCTGGCCTGAGTACTAGGAGCAGGATGAGGGGGAAGGGCAAGAGCAGGTACAGACGACAGCAGCAGGTGACAACCAAGGGTTGGATGTCTTCGTAGGGGTTCCCAGCAGGTGAGGAAGGCAGAACCCAAGGAATCTGGGATAGAATCAGGTTCACGGGCAGCAACCGACACCAGGAGAGGACACCTGACAGGTGATAACAACAGGAGCTCAGGGACAATGGCCAAGGCAGGAGGAGAGTTATAACAACTGAGGAAAATACACAGGGAATGGGGCAAGAAGTGTCTCCTATTGAAGTCTAGAATAGGCAGCTGGTTCTGCTTGAACACCTTGTGCTCAGTCAAGAGGCCCTGAGCTCCAGGAAAGGAGGAGCAGGTGTATAGAGCTTGGGAACAGGGCAGGTTGGAGAGGAAAGGCTAAGTCAGAGATGAAGACCAGCAGGCTGGAGAGCGGGGACAGCTTTAGCAAGCCCAGTCACTGCCCAAGAATCACTCAAAGGTCAGTTGCCTTGACAAAGAACCTCTTATTCTAGGCAGTTGGAATGTACTTGGTCAGCCCCACTCCTGGACAGAAACTTCTGGGAACTCAGAAGTAGGGGCTGACCTCAGCTGAGGGAGGGGAAGAATGAACCTCCTTTTCTAGTAGGAATCTGCAATATCTCTGCCTGCAGGTTCAGCACCGTCCTCCAACCACGTTCAGGCTCCTTCTGGGAAATGTGTGTCTCTTAGGAGTCCTGCCAAATCAGCTCTGGGGCCACGCACCTCAAGGAGTAGCCCATCCTTCTTTGGCTTGGGCATCTCTACCCTCCAGGGCTCCAGGCACTGGGGAACCTGACAGAATCCAATCCAGCACTCTGTATGTGGTCAGAGCTCCGTGGTCACTGCCAACCGACCCTGAGTCTCACGAAGCACTCTCAGTAACTCCCTTGCTCCCCAGTGTCTAAGGTGTTCTAGCAGTTGGGCTGAACTGGAAGGAAAATGTACAAAGAAGGAGAAAAATAGGAGGAAATCTCACTTTTTGCTGCTTCGCACATCTCTGCCCAACATAGTTCGCGTCAATGAACAGTACCTCGGAATTCACACCTTAGCCTCTCTCTGTCCACATTTGGTTATCATTCCTGATGCTAAACACAGATAAAGGCCAACCCCCAAGTTCATGTCCATATAATCAAACCGTAAATACAGACACCTGCATGATGACAGGGGGACACAGCCCCTCAGACTTGTCTGCATGCGAATATTTTGCGCTTCCAAAGCTGCCATCAGGAACTTACTAATGACAAGGAAGATCATAATGATGTGCATAGCACTGCGCAGGGCAAGATGGGGTGGGCAAGGACAGAGAATAGGAGATCAGATCTAACAGACTTTTCTTCTCCAAATGTTTATGATTAAAGCTTCCAGTGAGGCCTTCAAGGCTTTAAATACTTAGATGCTGCGAGGACTATTTTTAACAGAATGATACCAATTTTGAATTGCAGTTCTAAGGGCAGTGGAATGATCCTAATTGGCCTGTTAGCTATAGGACATTTTTATTGAGAGAACCATCACTGCAGAGAGGGCAGATAAAATTAGTATTAAATGTTTAATGTTATTGCTAGCATATTAGTTTTAGGTTCAATCTAGGATGAAGTCATTTTTACTTGCTTGAGCATGCTTTACAATATGTCAAGGCGATTTATATAATCAGCACGTACAGTATATTTGTACCCTCTTTATCGAGCATGTAACTTAATTTTATTTTATAAAATGATGATAGAAATGTATTGTTTCCAGTCTTGCTATTACTCCTAGGGATGGCTTGATTTCAGATTCGCGGGTGGGTCCTGCAGAGGTGGGAGGTCTATACCTTATCAGCACAATGCAAACCTTTTCACTCCAGTGCTCTCTCTGGCTTCCTCACCAGGAGGAAGGGAGCTTGGCAGGTGGTAGGGCTGCTGGGCCATGCCAGGGGCCCATGATGGGGATTGAGGGGAGATAGCACTGCCCCAGAGGCGTGAGGCTCAGAGAGCCAGGGGGTCCGTCTGGAGTGGATCTAGAGTAGGCACGGCAGGTGAGGCGGGCATGGCTGGGGGAGGCGGGCATGGCTGGGGGAGCCTGACGAGTTAGGGGCAGGTTGTAGGAGTCAAGCTGAGGAGCTTGGATTTTATTCTAAAGGAGCCAGATCTGTGTTCTGAAGGTCATAGCTAGCAGTACTCGTCTGAGAGGACCAGAACAGGAGAGACGAAGCAGGGAGAAAATTTCTAATGTTGACATAATCTGGAGTCTGCTGCAGGATAAAGGAAGAAGCAGAGGAAATTACAGGATGGATGTATGGAGAACAGAAGCAACAGGACTTGGGAACAATTGCCCTAGGTCTACCCCGCCCTCCGCCCCATCAGCAATGCCGCCAAGGATGCCTTTGGGTTCTCTTATATTCAGCTTTGCTCCAAACTGGGGTGTGGGTAGGGCAGCAAACGCAGCAGGCCCGCACACACAAAAACCCAACCACACGGCTCAAAAAATGAGCACTCTTAGCATTTATGGCATATTTGTTTTTACTATATTTTCTAGGCATCGATATTTGTTGTTTATTTTTTAACTTGATTGTAAAACACTGCATATGTAATTACATATTCTATTTTTCATTTACTTAAGGCATTTCCATTATTATGGGGAAAGCATGTTTATAAAGATACTTTCTATTGAATAGATAACATTTCACCAAGTGAGAAACATCGTAATTCACTAAACTATTTTCCTCTTATTGGACATTAATTTCCACTATTTCATTATTATAAAAAAGACCATAATGAACATCTCTGTGTGTAAAGCTAGTTTATATTTAAGATTGATTTCTTGGGATAGAAATGTAGAAAAAGAATTTACTGGATCAAAGGGCATAAATGTTTTTGAAGACTTGACTTATATTTCAAAATCATGGTCTAAAAAGGTTCAATCAATTTGCACTTATTCTAGAAAAGTATGAAACCGCCCCTCATGTTGCCATTCCTTGGTTAGTACTAGAAATACTTTTTTTTTATCAGTTTGCTAAGTGAAGATGGTATCTTAGTATTTCAAGCCACATCTTTATAAGTTTATTGACTATCATTATTTCTCCTTCCTCTTTCTGTGAGTTGGTTATTTGGGGCCCTGGCTTCACAGTTTTTAGTGACTCAGTTTCCCCACTCCAGCCCCCACCATTTGTCATATGCTACTAATAGATGAGTTTGAATCTTTTGTCTTATTCTTTCAAAACACTTATTTTGGTTGTCTTTTAAATTTTGATGGCTTCTTTTTTGACGTCAAAATATTTAAATTTTCAAACAGTTAAATCCATTGATCCGTCATCTTCATTTAAGATTTCTTTTCTTTACTAAACATAGCAAGTCCTTTCCTCTCAGATTGATAAATATTTCATTTATGTGCATTTTTAATGGACAAATTACCCCTAACCTTGCCTTCTCACTAGAATGTAGATGGTTCCTCCCTCCTTTTTTTGTTTAATATTTATTGTTCGATTTTTTTTTTTTAATTAGAGAGAGAGGTGGGTGGAGCAGAGGGAGAGGGAGAGAGAGAATCCCAAGCAGGCTCCGTGTCCAGCCCGGAGCATGACGTGAGGCTAGATCTCACGACCCTGAGATCATGACCTGAGCTGAAATCAAGAGTCGGACACTTAACCGACTGAGCCACCCAGGTGCCCCCTCTTCCTTGCTTTTTAAGACTGTAAGTTGCTTGGTTTGATGAGAATAATGGCAGATTCTGGACTAGACCAACCTTTCTTTTTTTTTTTTAAGATTTTTTAAATTTATTCATTTGAGACACAGAGATACAGAGAGAGAGAGAACATGAGCAGGGGGAGAAGCAGAGGGAGAGGGAGAAGCAAGCTCCCCGCTGAGCAGGGAGCCCAATGCGGGGCTTGATCCCAGGACCCTGGGATCATGACCTGAGCCGAAGGCAGACACTTAACCATCTGAGCCACAGGCACCCCTAGACCAACTTTTCAAGGCCCTAGACTGTGGGTGAGGGCTTCTGGATAGACACACGAGGGGAAAATGGATGCTAAAAGAGGTGCTCCTAGGAAGCCAACATCCCCTTCTTCCTGCATCTTGGCAATGGCCTCAAATTTTACCTGCCACTGGAAGAAGCTCCCTCAGGCCCAGTCTCCCTTCTCCCTGTCTGTTCAATGACTAAGTCTACTATCATTTTCATAAAAGGACCCTACGTTTTGCCCTAAAAATATAACATCACTTCTGAAAGTATCTCTCTCACTTTCTCACACTCTTACCCATATCGATGACGACCCACATCACGGATGAGCCTCTCAGAGAGGTAGGCGCCAATTCGGTCCAGCTTCTCTGGAGCTGAGAGGGCGTAGAAGGTCAGCTTCTCCATGTTGGTCTTCACCAGGCCATCCTGTAAAAGACAGGCCATCATATCTCACCGTGACCATTCCATGGCTAGAAGGGTTCAAGTCTAAAGCTAAATAATATGTCAATTTAATCATCATTTTGCAGAGTGCCATTATGTATGTGACAAACCCCCCATGTGGGGTTAGGGATACAGAGATGATTAAAACATGGTTCCTGCCTCCAGGAACACACAGCTTAGCTCAGAGTGTGCCAGCTATAAATTAGAATGCTGGTATAAATGTATATATTATGTATGTATGTATGTGGATACATGTGTACATGTATATATACATGAGTGTATATATGCACATGTGTATACGTGTGTGTGCGTGTGTGTGTGTGTGTGTGTGTGAATGACAAAGCTTCACTGAAAGCAACTCAGAATTAAAATGTGCTGGATATCCGGCACCAAGACATGAACAGGAAGAGAAGGCAGCTCAGCAGCAATTAGGGAATTCTCCAGAGGATGCTGGAAACGTGGCCTTCAACTGTCCATCAAGAAGACATCATTGATTTCCAGAGAGCAAGTCAAGAATATCAGATCCTGACATTTCCAAAATCACACAACCCGTAATGCAGCCTGAGCGGGGAGTGGCGGCCGGGAAGCCGAGAAGCCAGGCCTCCTGCGTGCACATACCCAGACACCTGGCAGATGCCAGAGGGAGCCACAGAGAAGACCCGGGCTCCTGAGCCAAAACCCGAGAAGGGCAGTGCTCACACGAAACAGCAGGGAAAGAGTACCATCAAGAGAGTTAGCAGTTCGGGCGCCTGGGTGGCTCAGTTGGTTAAGCGACTGCCTTCGGCTCAGGTCATGATCCTGGAGTCCCTGGATCAAGTCCCGCATCGGGCTCCCTGCTCAGCGGGGAGCCTGCTTCTCCCTCTGACCCTCCCCTCTCTCATGTGCTCTCTCTCTCTCATTCTCTCTGTCTCAAATAAATAAATAAAATCTTAAAAAAAAAAAAAAAAGAGAGCAGTTCTAGGAACCATCGCTCAGAGAGACCCGGGGGAGAAAGATGTCGCAGTGGTACGGCAAAGGCCCACAGTGTGCCAAAACCAACTTCCCGAGCCCCCTGCACATCCTGACTCCAGACAGATCCAAATCTCCGCAGCCTGCAGGCCCCTGGCTGCCTCTCCCCACTGACCGGAGTTTGAGTGGGCCCACGGGTGAGGGGCCCGGGAGCTCCGCCTTCCCCTTGCCGCCCTGGACGGGGTGAGACGGTGGGAGGTGATGCCGGGCGGCGGTGTGACCCACCTCGGGATCCTCCGGGAAGATGTTGTCGACCAACCTTTTGTACCTGGGGCGTAGAGCTCCACAGCAACCACATACACCTAGGACAGCAAGAAGAAAACCCTGTGAGCGAGGCCTCCCAGGCAGGCTGGGGGGACCTGGGAACCAGGCCAAGGTGGCTCGTAAGGAACCAAACCCAGGCCGGGAAGCAGAAAGATCCCTCCCCCCGAGTGCCCTGGGGTGGCCGCCTCCCACCCCTTGTCCGCATCCCACACCTCTGCCCCTGGTGCTTGGTGTCCTTTGCGGGGGGTCAAGCACGGCGATGTGTGTGTGAGCATGAAGCCAGGCCGTGGAGGGGCACTTTGAGGGCTGGGGGCTCACCTAAAGGTCAGGTGCTACCCCTGGGGACACACACACACACACACACACACACACACACACACACTCTCGGGCGCAGGACTATAAACCTGCCTCCTGCAGCCCAAGAACCTCCCCCCCAACCCTGTGTCCTGGGAAGACGGACACAGCTTGAGGGGTGCTTATTCCTCCTACCCCCCACTGACACCCCACTTCTTTTATTCTCCGCTCCTCAATCTCCTCTACCATCCCGTCCCCTGGGGCCTTTTCCGTTATAGAATGTTATGTGAAATGATGATAAATTAACATTACCATGAATTATTAACATTTGGAAATGCATCTTTAATGCAGGGTGATGGGGGTGTTTTAGGGTGGGGCGGGGCCCCCCCACCCCACGAAGTGTCCACCAGCCTGTGGCAAACCAAGAGACTGAGAGCCATGTGGTGCATTTTTAGAAAGCTGAGTCTATTCCATGGAGAAGGCGGTCTCACAGGACCGCTTTGTCTCTGGGTTCTGTGACATGTTGGTGTTAGGAAATCAGTGATCATAGAACAAACCTTGGGGAAATAAAAAGCTGACTCTTGTAAGTCCCACCATAAAGACTGTCAGCGGACAGAGAACACGGAACCGTCTGGGATCCGATGCTGTTCCACCTTCCTCCCGCCTCAGGGATCCCTCCTTCCTCATCCCAGCCGCACCCCTCCCTGCCCGGTGCGGGGGAGTGGGCACTGTGGGGAGGAGCCAAGGGGAGGGCAGGGAAGGGCCTGGGCAAGTCCACCCCCCCAAAATAATTGCTCCCTCATTCTCCCAATTAATGCTTAATTCTGCTTGTACAAACTCTCCAGCTGAAAGGCAAATGCCCCGTGGAAGGATCAAGCCTATGGGTCATTTGGAAAAGAATGACTTACTTTAGTGGGAATTACTTGAATCACACAAAGAGCTTTACAGCTGAGCTGCGGAGAAAAGCGGCTCTCTGGGACTTTTGATTGGGAGGGGGTGCGGGACAGCAGTGCCAGGAGGAAGAAGGAGCGGTGATTTGGACCTCGGGGTGACTCCAGTTCAAGGGAACAGGTGCTCTCTTGGAGAAGCCAAGGGGCACGCCGAAGGAGGACAGGATATCAGGTAACTGATTCATGTCACCCCTCGCCCGCCTCGCGGGCAGCTGTGCGTCTCTAGCCTCCCACCTGCGGGGCATGAGGAGGGCTGCAGAGCCAGGCCCTCCGGGTTCAGTCTCTCTGGGTTGGCCTGGCATCTCCTCATCGCCTCCCTGCCCACGCTGGGCAGGGGGTGTCGGGCTCTGGACGCCAGCCAGGGCTAGTGCTCCTGATGGAACAGCGCCCAGGGGTGGCGTTCTCTGTCTCGGGCCTCCCAGCCTGGGATTTAAACCCATCCTCCTTCCCCCTTCGGCCACCCTGCCCGCTGCCCGGTGCAGCCGTCAGCACGCTTCTGCCCAAGATGCCCAGGGGACGTGCCCTACACTCTCCCGGCAGCCTCCTTCAGCACTGTCCCCAGACCAGGAGCACCGGCCATTTGTGTTGTAAGGGAGTGAGGAAAGAGCATCACAGAGAAGCTGGTACTGCAAAGCCCCAGTGCCAGGCCCTTCCTCAAACATTTCTGAGAGGCCTAGGAGGCAGGGCCTGCACGGGACAGAGGCCAAGCTCCTGGTTGTTAGAAACTCAAGACTTGTCAAGAAAGCACAAGCCCATTTTGGGTGCTCAGGGCAGAAAGCTCTGTGCAGGGGCACTGAGGGGGCTGGGGGCTCCTGGTGCTACCAGTGGGGACGTGAGCCGCCTCCCAGAGGCAGCAGGCCCGGCTGTATCTCAGTCTAGGGACGCTGGCTCGGTTTCTTCCCAGTAAAACCAGGGAGCCTGTTGGTCTCCTGCTCCCATGTCTCTAGAAGGAGTGTGCCTCAGGCGTCCCTTCTGCCCCAGTGCCTCCTTCTCTAGCCCACAGGCCTCTCCCTGGAACTCGCCTCTCCCAGCAGAGGCCGCAAGGAGCCACCGGGCAGGGCCCCGGTGAGAACCAGTCACATTCAAGGCCCCAGGGCACCGGTGAGAGGTAAGAAGGCCCGAAGAACAAGAGAGGAATCTGCAAAGTTGCCATTGTTTTCGGGTCCTTCCTGACTTGCGTCCTGCGGCCTCTTCCTGGTCTGTTCTTCCTTTCCGACCTCCTCAGACCCCTTGAGGGCTTGTGAGGCAGAGTGGTCAACAGCATGGCTTTCTTTTCTTTCTTTCTTTCTTTTTAAAAAGATTTTATTTATTTATTTGAGAGAGAGAGAGAGAGAGAATGAGAGAGATAGAGAGCATATGCGTGCAGGAGCAGGGGGAGGGCAGAGGGAGAAGCAGACTCCCCGCTGAGCGCAGAGCCTGCCGCAGGACTCGACCCCAGGACCCTGAGACCATGACCTGGGGGGAAGGCAGACGCTTAACCGACTGAGCCCTCCAGGCGCCCCACAGCATGGCTTCTCGTTAAACCCCAGCACTGCCACTTCCCAGATGTGTGACCCTGGGCAAGTAACGACACAGTGTTTGTGAGGGTCCTGGGCTCATGGCACAAGGCCGTTAGGAGGTCAAAGTGAGTTGCTGGCTGCAAAGCCCTTGAAGCGGGGCGGGGCCTGGTAGCTCCCAGTGAAGGCTCACTGGTGGTGTACCCCCCCTGCATTTCCCAGGCCCGAGCAGCCACACCCCTGCCTAGCTGCCAGCGACTCTGTGCTGGCTGGCACATCTTAGCGGGGCTTTCCGCACTGACCACTTGCTTGGCGACAGCAACCAAGGCCGGTGCACATCCAAAGGCCTGAGCACTGAGACTCAAGGCACGCTCCTTCAGATCAAACCTCACTGACCTGTGGGTCTGAAACATGTACCGCTTGCCTGAGGCAGCTCGAGGCACGTGCAAACTACCATACCTGACCTCCCCCTCCAGGGACTACCCAGCACCTTCCCGAAGCCAGTGTCCCCAGACCGTCTTGCCTCTGCAAACCCCAATGCAGATGTGACACGCCAGACGCTCCCACAGCAGAGCGGAGTCAGCTGCTGACGAGATAAAGCGAGAGCGTCGCTGCAGAGAATCCCCAGGACTGGCCCTCGGAAGGTCGGTCACCGGCACAGCACTTGTCGTGTGTTGAGACAGGGAAACAGAAGGGACCCCATGAGAGAAAAAGCTGTTCTTTTTCCTTTGCTTCTTTTGGGGCTCTATTCCTTTTAGGACCTGCACCCCCACTCCACTTTAGACATGCCTTGTGAGGTAAACAGCATATGTCCTCCTTGTAAGGGACAAGGAGCTAATGGATTTCTCTAGAATAGATAACATCTAAGGAAGGACCAGGTGAGAATGACCAGAGGAAGCTATCATCTGCGTGTTCCAGACCACTGTCAAGGCCCCCTGGCTCCAAGGAGTAACACCTGGGTCCTCATCTCTGTTCTAACCAGTTCCTGGATGCCTGAGAGGACAAGTACATGAGACCACTGTCCTTAGCAAAAACCTGCAGACCCCGCAGAAAAACAGATTCCTGCTCCTTTCCTTTCCAAGTCTCCTGGATGGTCCATCTGTAGCTGCTTTTTCTCTTCAATAAACTCTGCTTTCGCCTCCCGCTGGCTCGTCCCAGCCTGCCAGCGTCACTGTGGTGGAAGCAAAGGTGAACTTCAATGAACTCACGAGTCTGTGGGGCTAGAGGGGGGGCCTCTGGAGAACAGGGCTGCATTCCCCAAACCATGTTCCGTGGAACATTGGTTTTGAGATGCTGAGAAGCACCCCTCAGGAAAAGGGTCTAAGGACAAATCAGTATATGAAACTGCACATGCCAAATCTCCCGATTTCAGATTCACAGTACAAATTAGCATATTAAAGCCACTGGAAAGTCATAAGGTAAAGGAACCTGTTGAAATTTGGTCAGACCAACATCTCCTCATTTTTTTTTTTGCAATTACAAATATCACCATGATGAATACTTTTAATATTCTTTTTCCAAGGCATATGCAGTGCCTACCATAATGGGATAGAAAGGTATACAATGCTATAAACATAGTACGTTGGAAACGGTGCTAATTTTAGAGTCAGAAAAGTACTGGGTTCAAGTCCTGATTCTGTTGCTTTGAACTCTGAGTTCAAGTCCCAGTTCTGCCATTTTATCTTTGAGACTGTTTCCTCATCAAGACAATAAGAGGAAAAGATTTTCCCTAAGATACAATGCTGTGACTGAAGTCCTAGAATTCGCCGCAGATTCCAGAAAGGAAGAGACCACCTAGAGTTCTGATGGTTGGGGCCAGGGCTTCTCAGAAGAGAAGAGACAAGATGTGGGGTAGGATTCACACAGGTGAAAAACACAGTGGGTGCTTTCGTCTTCATGTGCCTGGCACAGTGCTAAAACACTGTACTAGTGTTAACTTGTTAAATCTTTACAACAACCCCATGGGGTGGTCCTATTTTATCGCCATTTTACAGACGGGGAGACTGAGGCATTCAAAGGTTAAGTTACCTGCCTAAAGTGGCCCCGCTGATAAGTGGCAGACCAGGATTTGAACCCCAAAAATCCAGGGACCATGATGTTAATTACTATACCAGGGAGGGGAGGGGTTGGCACTATCATGGAGCTGGGAGAGCCAAGAACTTATACGGAAAGAGAAGAACCACCAAGGCAGTGCATCCTGACGGGAATCAGAATACGTCACCCCAAAATATGCCTCTTTGACATGAAAATTATTTTGAACTGAAGGCAATCAAGAAGCAGCAAACGTAGAAAAACCTCCCCCTTTTCTGCATAAAGGTAGAAATGCAGAGAAGGCACCAGAGGAATCCGCAAACAAACTTTATTAAGCTAACCCATATCTTCCCAGTTACTTCTTCACCATTTACCACCTCTAGCCCAGACCCCTTTGTCTTGTCAATTCTTCACAAGTTTCTTGTGTCTTTGCCTAAAAGGTATGAAAGCTTCCTGCTCTGGCCTCATCTTAGGGTCTCCTTCTGTTGTGAAGGCCCCCAGGTTCCTGTAAAACTTCAAATCCGTGTGTGTTTGTCCCATTAATCTTTGTCAGTTTCATTTTCAGACCCAGCCCTAAGAGGGTCAAGGAACACTTTTTTCTCCCCTAAAATCTCAAACTGTAAAGGGCACAGGAGTCATCTGGGGAATCCCCTAAAATGCAGATTCTGGTTCAGCCCGCAGGGATGGGGCCTGAACCCCTGCATCCCTGCCATGCTCCCAGGTGCCACCGCCCCTGGTCCACGGACCGCACTGGGAGTGTGGGGTACCAGAGCGCAGTGGTTAAGCATTTGGGCTCAGGGGTCAGACGGGCTTAGGTTGAAATCCCAGCTCTTCCCATTTCTGACTGTCTGACCTTGAATAACTTACTTAACCTATAACCAAGTTTCCTCCCATGAAAAATGAAGATGGTGATGGCTCTTTGCCAGGAGGCCATGGTGTGGATTAAGTGATAACTCAGCCCCCTGCCTCCTCTCTCTTCCTCAACTTGCTTGAAGGGAAGACACGGGAGGCCAGGCTGGGCCAGCCTGAGAACAGCTTCAAGCAACAGGCCGGACAGTTTAGGTTTTGCCAGGGCTACCAGGGAGCTCTGGGAGCCTCGTGAGCAGGGGGTGACAGTGATGATCAACCTGGGGGTGGCATGCAAGACTGGACTCAGAGATTTAAGGCAGAGATAAGTGAGTGAATCCCCCAAGGTCGGGGGTAAATGCCTGAAGTGAGGGATGCCATCCGGATGGGAGCGGAAGGGGCAGAATTCACAAGACTGGAGTGGTTCTGTGGGAAGGAAAGGAGGAGGGTACCAAGTAGGACTGTGGGCTTTCCGGTACAATGATGGAGGACCAGCAACACCCTCGGCTGAACGGGGGAAGACAGGGATGGCTGGGGCCAGGGGATTGGGGACATCAGGTGGGATTGTCCAGCAGGCAGTCAATGAGGAGGGCAAGGGCTTGCAAGGGAGACCAAGGCTGGAGCTCTGAGGCTCGTCAACCCAGACACGAGTGATCAACAGTGCTATGAGACAGGACCTGATTGCTCAGGGCAAATGGGCAGGGACAGCAAAAGGCAGAGCCCCCGAAGACGGCTGCCTTGTGCCTTTCCCTCTGCTATTTTCTTCCTGTTTTCCCTTCCCACTTCTTTTCTGTAAAGCATTTCACCTTTTCCTCATTTCTCTCCCCTTCCTTAAGGCCCTCCAACTAAGGCATTTGGGGCCTTCAGGCTGCTTACATTGGTCCTAGAAACATGTCTTTATTAGCACCCTGCTAAAAATCAAAATTCCCTGTCTCAGTGATCTGATTATCTAATTCACAAGATGCTAGTAGCTGATAAACAGTCTTCCAGAGGGCATATGCTTCTTTTAAAAAAAACCTCTAAAGTCAAACAAAATAATCTCTAACAGTAGAATCTTGAAGGCATGGGGCAGGGTAGGGTGTTTGTATGAGGGCAACCAGTATACAGGTGTCTGTAAACTGATCTGCTGTGTTGGACTCTGGAGTTTTTTTGTTTGTTTTTTAACCCTTTACATACCCAGTTTTAAGGAAAATCAGCTAGAGAAACAAAATTAACAGGCCTCTTCTTTTGGAGAAGAAGTATAGAAAAAGTTAATCATTTTTTGTTTGTTTTTAAGCAACCACAAGGTGACTTTCAGGAGAGGATGGGGTGGACAACCATGAAGTCATATAGCTGACCCTATCCTGATTGGAGGAAAGAAACACAAGAACGGATCATTGAGGAAAATAAACCTAACACGATTATTTACCATCTTATCTGCTCCCGGTTAGAAAGGGACCAGTCATATAACTAAAGAGATTTTTTTTTTTTTTAAATCTCAGCCAGAGGGCAGAAAGCCTTGAACAGCACTCTGCACTTCCTGGGTAAGTAATCAGAGCCAAAAGCAGAAGATAAAAGTCTCCTCTCTGATAAGGGAGATGTCTGGCAAGGGTTGGTCAGGACCCCTGGCCTCTGGGTGCCAAAGCAGCTCCAGAAATGATAGGAACCCACAGGCACCACTAGAAAGCCTCCAACCAGGAGAAGGTGAATTCAAAGCAGCCACAACCCAACCAGGGATAAAAAAACCCCAAAGAACAGAAGACATTTAAAAGAATTTGAAAACAGTTCATTGCCTCAGGAGAGTCAGTGATACAGTTTTGTATATTTCTTTAATCCTGCTACTGATGGTACTTATTCCTCATGTGAGTACATGGAAGTAGGTGGAGTTTAACTCACAGCCATGTGCCTGTAAAAGTACCTTTTAAATTCTGAGCCATTTTATTTCTAAGGCAGAAGTACTCTCCGCCAGGGCTCTCTCTTACTCTCCAGGGATTGCGTCTAGCAGATCCAACCACAGGATGCTAAATTTATTATGGATCCTTCTCTGTCACTAGGACCTGTCTTGCCTAATATTTTTATACCTATTTTTTTAAAGATTGCATTTATTTATTTATTAGAGAAAGAGTGTGCACAAAGAGGGGTAGAAGGGGAGGGAGAGGGAGAGAATCTTTTTTTTTTTTTTTTGATTTAAAAATTTTTTTAAAATTAACATATAATGTATTATTTGTTTCAGGGGTACAGGTCTGTGATTCATCAGTCTTATATAATACCCAGTGCTCATTACAACACATACCCTCCCCAGTGTCCATCACCCAGTTACTCTATCCCCCCACCCCCTCCCCTTCAGCAACCCTCAGTTTGTTTCCTGTGATTAAGAGACTCTTATGGTTTGTCTCCTTCTCTGGTTTCACCTAAAAGGGAGAGAATCTTAAGCAGACTCCACGTTGAGCACAGAGCCCCACGTGGGGCTTGATCTCACTACCCTGAGATCATGGCCTGAGCTGAAACCAAGATTCGGCACTTAACGGATGGAGCCACCCAGGCGCCCCTATACCTATTTTAAGAAAGTGAGGGAAAAGTGATATAGCCAACTTCACCAGCTATGTAACTGTACTGGTTACCGAAAAATCACATCAGTAGGGATTAGCAGTGTGCAATGACAGGATTTCAGTGGCCTTCTTGAACTTGAAAACTCTAAGAATGGTTAGACCTGCCTCAGAGGCCCCCTGCCCCTCCTGCCATCTCCCTATGGCTCTTTCTGCCCCAATTGCACAAGCCATATTGCACGACCCTGACTTGGGGCCCTTGTACTTAATAGCTCCCCATCTGGAACATTCTTCCTATTTCCTCTGGGCTCCCCCACTTTTTCCTCTTAAGGTCTCTGCCCAAAATATCACCTAACCAGTGAGAACTTCCCTGACCCCATTCTCCTTTAATTTTCTGCCCCTGACTCATTCTTCTTCACAATACTTTTTTTTTTTTTTAACCAATTGACACACTTCATATGTGTCTACACCCTGGCTCCCCCACTTGCAGGTGGGTACCTCGGGAGCAAGAACCTTGCCTGTTTGTCCCTGCTGAATCCCAGAGTCTGGACAGGGTCTAGCCTTTGAGGGAGGGAGTCGATGGCCATACATATTTGCTGAATGAAGAATGAGCGTGTGACTGGGCAGAAAAGGAATCACGAATTTCATAGTCAGTAAGGGGACAACAAAAGAACAGAGGTCTAAGAGGGCCTCGGGGAAATGTGCCCGTTGGAGAAGCGCTGACTCCAGCCCATCTTCTGGGGTCGCCACCCCCTGTGCCTCACTGGAGCCAAGCTCCCTCCAGGTGGGCAGGGGTGAGGTGGGGAGGGGGTGCTTTGGATGGTGGGTGGCCTGGGTTCAGGGTACCTTCTGCCCTGCCCCTGTGGCACGCTGGCCTCTGGCCTGCCAGCCCTGGCATGACCTGTGGCTGAGGCCCTGACTGCTCATCAGAATCACCCCTGAGTCTCAGGAGGGGCCCGAGGCTCTCCTCTGCGATTCTGGTGTGCGGCCAGGGGGAGAAGCACTAGCCCAGTTCTCGGCATGTGGTGGCAGATCTCACAGCTGCTGGCAGCCTCTGGGGACTCTCTGGGGAGTCCAGCCTCTGGGGACAGCCTCTGGGGACCCCTCACCTTGTCTGCCAGCAGCATCTGTGTCCCTGAGACTCCTACACTCTGCAGCCTGTTTCTCCTTTGCTCGCTTGCCTGATGATGTTTCCTCCACTGATCTGTCCCCTGGATAGGAGCTACCCACTAACCAGGGCAATGGGTGGTCTGAAGCAAACAAACAGAAAATCTCAAATGCCATAAACACATCACTCTTTTCAACATCCAGGGCCCTTGCTCCAAATTCCCCATTAACACATCCCCTGTCAGATGCCCTGAGATACAATGTTCATTCCTTTGGAGTCCTTCCTGTCCTTCATCGCTGCCCCAACTTCTTGTGGGCTGATCTTTAATATCTCAAGAAAATACCAGGGTTTACCACCTACTCTATGCTTAGCACTACAACAAGCACTTGACAAATATTTAATATAATACTCAGAACAACCCTGTAAGGTACGTACTATTATTCTCATTTTACGATAAGGAGCAGGATCAGCTGGGTTAAGTGCCCTGCCTCAGGTAACACAGCATGTGACTTTCTACCATGAGGCTCCTCGAATTCTCCCATCACTTTCCCAAAAATATATCCTCAGCAATTCCTCAGGTTCATCCCGTGCTGTCTTTGGCCATCGCCACTATGCTAGGATGCCTGCCGGACACCTGATATCCAGTCCTTGTAAATGCCCCTTGGCCAGTCTCCTTGCTTCAGGTCATTCTCTGTGTCGTTTTGAGGCAAATCTATGTTTGCTTTGGTTTGCTTCACAGCCAGTTAGTGTGGCTAACTCATTAAATGTCAACCTTCAACTTAGTATTCAACATGGGGTGGCCCATCAAGGTGGCGGTGTGGGGGGGTGCGTGCTCCATCTTCATGTCCTCCCCCCACCATAGGGGGGCCCCTCGCCCATGCTCTCCTCCTGGGACTGCTGGCCCAGCAGCCAGAGGCCACATCAGCTGTGACAAGAGAGGGAGGTCTGAAGAGGAGCGGATGGGGAGGCACTTGGTTATAGAGAGTCCTGCACCTGCTGATGAGAGGGTGTTTGGGTGACAAGGACTGTGCAGAAGCTGAAGATGATGAAGGGGCAGGAATATCAGAACCTCGGACAGAACCAGAACCTTGAAATCATCATTTTGGGTGGGTCCTGGCACCTGCTGGGTCTTCCTGGAAAGACCTCCATTAATAACAACCCCGGCGCTAGGCATGACCTTCTGCTCTCCACCTGTATTCTTGTACTGTCTCACACACTCTTCTATCACCGCTTGCTCGGGCTAAGTGATCTCAGTGGCTCATATTTTCTTCCCCCCAGATAAACTGTAAATTCCTCAGGTCTCTTTCCTCTGACCTCAGTACAGTATCCTGAGCCCAGCAGGACCGGAGGAAAGCTGCTATGACGTGTGATGCCTTTGATCAGCGTGAGACCCAGTAAAGTCACCTCCTCTCCTGGCCCTTAGTTTCCTTTTTATAAACATCAGCTTCATTATCCCCATTCACCAAGACCAATGCCTTTTTGCTCAAAATAGTTCATATTTATTTTCTTAGCTTTACAGTCCCCTTGTAAAGGCAAGGCCTGGACTTGGTCATCCTTACCAAAGCAAACTAATTCTATTTGAGCAATTTACAATAAAATTTATCCCCGGGCTGACAGCACAGACACCCCTTCTAGATGAATTGGAGGAAGCAGAACAAAGTTTGGAGAGCAAGGGGCGTCAGACTCAAGTGCCTCCGGAGAGGGCCCGGCCTGGGTCCAGTTGATGCTAACTGACCCAGCACATTGCACAGTACTTGCTGGGTGGGGTAGGGAAGAGGAGGAAGTTTAAAATACATAGTTTCTGCCATCAAGGAACTTCCTCTCTAGTTGGGACCGACACATATTTAAAGTTGATGATGTGTCACAATGAGACAAAGGAGTCCATAAGCCTGAAGAAATCTCTGGGAGTTCAGTGAGTCCAGGAAGGCTTCCTGGAAGAGGCAAGACCTGAGCTGGATCTGTAGGGCTGGAGAGAGCTGGTAAGTGCAGGTGAATCCACAGAAGGAAAAGTCAACAGGTCTTCAAAGGGGAAAAATGTAAGAAAACCAAAAACATGCCATCTTCTCTTTTTCCTTTCTTTCTTGTTTCTGATTTTAAAAGGGATCCATGCTCACGTGTGTACATTTGTAAAATAGGAATAAATAAAAATGAATGTGAACATCACATAATCACACTCTTTGTGATTATTAAAATTTTAGTGAACTCGTGGTCAGTATTCATTGGCTCGCAGATGCTGTATTAGACAGCACAGAGATAATGGAACCTTTCCATCATCACAGAAAGTTCTATTAAGCAGCACTACATTAGTATATTTTCATACTGCCTTTTCTCAGATCAGTTCATCTGTTTTAGAGAACGTGGATATCTTAATTTGATGGGTCATAATGTTCCATGAAAATTCTTGAAGATACAATTGTATGTTCTTTTTATTTTTCACAAGTTAATTCTTGCTCTGCTCATTTCTTTTTCAATTCCCTATAAAGTTTGTTGTTTCCAAAAAAAAAAAAAAAAACTAGTGTATCTGTTTCCGTGTTTGTGCATATTTTTAAATATAAGCATAAAATTGGGATCAAACAGTATAGTGTTAAAACCTTTCTTCTTTTTCTACTGTATCTACCTTCCCACTAAATATTTTCCAGAACCTCATTTTCATAGCTACTCTACTCTACCTTTTGACCAGACTCTCATTTATTTAGTCATTTCTCCCTGTTGTTTCTAATTTTTCATTATCCTGAATGATGCGGCGATTTGCCCTTGGTAATTAAAGCTGGGAATGGTGCAGGGAGAGCCTGGTTTAGTTTTATTGGGGGTCAGGAAATCAAATGGTAACCTGTGGCTGCCGGACTCGTGGCACAGGACAGGGGGGTGCCTGTGGGGGCCAGCACCTGTCTCTTGCTGTCCAGGAAGATTCGGGAACAAAGGGACCAAGAGGATGCGCTGATGAAAATGAGCTTCAGGAAGGAGGCAGGGTCCAAGCTTCCAGATGGATTTTATTGGGAGTGGAATTAAATAGCAAATGAATTGTCCCTGGGGAGACAGTTTGGGCCAGACCATGTCTGACAAACCAGTAGCTGTCAGCAGCCTGACCTTTCCGAGCCCCTCATGTTTCCAACACGCTCACTGCTTTCCGGCCAATCTTGGTTAATCTGATTGCCACCTTAATTGAGGATGGGGATAAAAAAAAAAAAAAAGGAAATGTGTCCAATTGATTTCATGTCAAGGCTTCCATTCTTTACTAAATGTAAGCTTCCCTGGGTTTTGCTATCACTCTTCAAGTGAGAAATTCATTAAAATAAACAGAATGTGGGACGCATGGGTGGCTCAGTCGGTTGAGTGTCAGACTCTTGATGTTGGCTCAGGTCATGATCTCAGGATCCTGAGATCAAGCCCCCGGGTCAGGCTTCATGCTGGGCATGGAGCCTGCTTAAGATTCTCTCTCTCCCTCTGCCCTTCCTCCTCCCATACTCCCACGGCTCACACTCTCTCCCTCTATCTCTTTCAAAGAAAAAAGAAATAACTAAAAATAAACAGAATGTTTTTCTATTCTTTGTCTCTTAGAACCACTGACAGTGGGAAAAATTTATCCCAACTATTTTCAGGAGCCAGACAGCCCAGATTCCAACCCCAGTTCCAGGTCTCATCAACTGTGCATGCTTAGGTAAGGTATTCAAGCTCTCTGTGCCTCCGGCTACTCATCTGCAAAATGGGCATAACAGAATCACTTCATAGGTTTGCAGTGAAGATGGGCTGAGTTAACACAAGTGAAGTTCTGAGAAGTCTTCCTAGCATATAATAAGCACTCAGAAACTATTAGCTATTATCGTCATTAATATTGCTCCCATAATGATTATTAAAATCTCTTTCCCAGCTTATGAGAGAGAAGGCAAGGCAGAATAAGATGGAATTTCAGAGCAAGAATTATTTTTATACTTGGAGTGTGAAGTAAAGCACAGACAACTGTTTAGAGATTTAAATCCACATACACAGAGCACGATTGTGGAGGTAATAAGAGATGGGATGGAAAAGTAATTTTGAGAGGAGACTAAATTTGAACACGATTTAAAAGAGAAGGATTCCATTGAGTTGTGAGAAAAGGAGGGCTTTCCATGTATCTAGAGGGTAGAAAGGATACACTGGCATTTCCTGAGTGCCTATGATATCATGTGCCTAGGTTAAACACTTCACAGTTAAACAAGAATTCCATGAGGTTAGTATTGTCACTTTTCAGAGGAGAAAACCAAAGCTCAGAGAGATTAATTAATTTGACCGAGACCACACAGGGAGCAAGGAACAGAGTCAGGAACAGAGCAAGAGAGGCCCTCTGACTTCAGAAGAGTGGTGTGCATAAAGATTTGAAGTGAAAGGCAAGTGTATGCAGAAAATGTGCTCAGGTAGAAAAGGATAATTTCCAACATGGATTTTTTTTTTTTTTTAAGTTATACGTAACTGATGATAAAATCTGAACCAGCTCTATAGATTGTACCAATGTCAGTTTCCTGGTATTGATGCTCAGTGATAGTTACTACAAGAAGCAAACATTTGGGGTGGTAGAGGAAGAGTTCACAGGTGCTCCCGGTTCATTTCTTTGCAACTATCCTTGAACACATTTTTCAAAATAAGAAGTTTTTTTAAAGTTGGCATATAACAAAGGCAAAGGCACTTGCTTTGCGTGGAGGTGGTAACTGGCAGAGGACCTTGACATAGGACTCTGGTCTGCTCCCAGTGGCACAAGACCAATGTCACGCCAGAGCCTCTCCCACTGCCCCTTTGAATGACCAGCCAGCCCCATCCTAGCTTGGCTACCACTGGAAGGAGAAATAGCCTTGTCAACACATACATGGAGCACCTATTATGGGCTCCCATCGTGCCAAAGGCCACCTGGGTATACAAGGTGCTAACAAGACACAGGTCTGGTTTTCAGGGCTCTAACAGTCTCTTTGGAGAGAAAGGCACAACCGATAAATAAAATGTAAGCCAGCCTGGGTGGACTGAGTTTTCTCAAGCAAATTTGCATGTGTTCTAGCAATTCAGAGAAGACTGAATTAGGCTGGATCGGTTAAGGAAGATTAACTCACTGGGGGAGGTAGAATTTAGGCAGAGCCTTGAAGGATGTGGGCCTACCAGGTACTCACTCCGAATAGAAATTGTGTCATAACATAGCTACCGTTTTGTATTTATAGCATACAAAGAACATGCTTTGGAATTAAGCAAAACCAGGACTACAAACTATGTGATCTCAGACAGGTCATCCAAGCCCTCTGCTGGTTTCCTTGTCTGCGGGAGATGAACAAAACACCTAGCAGGAGCTGATACGCCGTAGGTGTTCCATAAATGTGAGCTGTCTGGTCCCCGTATTTCATAAGCATTTTTCCTGTTGCTGAATTGTCATCATAACCATCATTATGAAGGTGACTTAAAATCCCAGTGAGGAGATCTCTAATCATTTTGCTGAACTTTTCCATATTATTTGACATTTATCTTGTTTACATGTCATGCTATCAAAAATAATGTTAGAATGAGTGTGTATACATTGCAGCTTTTTTTCATTTTCTGGATTATTTCCTTGGGACAGATTTCCAGAAATTGAGAAAGTATCTCGTAGGTGAGGGGGAGTTATCTGAGGGTTTGCTGAAAAGCAGGTATGAGAGGGTGAGAATCGTGTACTGGGAAGACCAACAAGAGTAATCTGGGATGGTTGACTCTGAGTTTGGAGAGAATGGAAGAAGGGAGGCCATCGAGAAAAGGAGCAGGAACCAAGGCTTAGGACAAGAAGGGCCAGAGTCAGGGTGAGGGAGAAAGAGAAGAGAGAGAAAGGGCCCGATGGGCCACAGCCTGAGCAAGAACAGCCCACGGCCCGGGCTGACGACAGAGATGGAGGCTGAAGCCCAGCGCTTGCAACTAGTGACCAAAATAGGGACCCCCACCCCCAATGGCGCCTCACTAGCCACACTGGTCCTGGAGATGGGTGAGAAACTCGGCCACAGCTTCAGTTAGCACGTCAGAGTGATATACGCGAGATGTGGCATCGGCCATGACAAGGAAGGTGAATTGAGGCCAGAGTCTGAACACTGTCCAGTAAAATCAATGCATCGAAAGCTGATAAAAATCTGGAGGGAAAACAATGGAGAGGAGCCTTGTGTTTTCCTGATGTCTGCTAATCACCGGCACAGGATACACGCTCACCACGATGTTTGTAAACAAAGGAACTTGGAGTGAAACGTAGCCAGCTGGCTGGAATGTATTCGAAGAAGTAACTTAAGTGCAAGCTTAAGCCTCACTGGCATAATTTTGAAGACTCGGTGACAACCTGGAAACATTTTAGGATGGGGTGTTTAATGAGAAAGGTATATGCTAACGTGTGTCCAGGGCATGGCCTGCACTAGGAAAAATTAAGTCCAGACAGGAGATGTGCAGGAAAGGAAACAGCTTGACCTGTTGGGGGTATCAAACCAGAGCGAACTTTCTCCTTTGTTTTCATGCCCAGGCACACGGGATATTTGCATTCTTTCCCCCAGTTCTGCTTGCCTGCAAGCCCGATTAGCAGGCTCCGTTCCCTCCGAGATGCTGCTCGCTTCCCTGTTCTCACTTCCGTTCCTTTCTCCTTTCCTGGTTCTTGGTTGGACGATGGCCTGTTCCCTCTCTTGGCTGTGGAGGGGTGATTTCCAAATTATAGGATGCTACCTGCTGTTCGCCACATTCCTCCTCCAGGGTTAAACTTTAAAATCACCACCAGTAACCCCTGGTAACCACTGGGGAAAAAAAACCTAGCACAGAATCTTTAACAATTTTTATTTCAGCATGCTTTGAAATTGGGAAAAAAACAAAAACAAAAAAAGCCCTAGATAAGATACACTGTGGCCACGAGAACAGGCAAAGGCCTCTCTCTTCACTTCAATTCACATGGACTCCCGGCTATTCCCAAGGCCTTGGCCTCCTTTGCCTCACTTAGAAAATGACTCTCCGGTACAGATCGGACAATGAATCTTTTTTTGACTCGTTACTCAATACCCAATTTTCAAGTGCCAGCAAATAGATGGGCCTTTAAGCCCAGTTACCTTATTTTGTGCCCCAAAATGGGAATAATGACCTATTTGAGATTCCTCCCCTTGGTTCAGAATTCCATTCTCAGTATCTGCACCCGCCCCGATGCACAGGGAAGCAGATAGAAATGGATTGGTGGCTTTGTCTGGAAACAGCCCACACGGTCTTCAAGAGGGAACCGGCTAGATAAACCAGTGAACCCCCAGGCAATGGACGCTGTGCAGCAGCTGAAATTAATAGAGCTGGGCTCTGAGCACTGCTCCCAGGAACTCTCCAAACATACTGTCAATTCAAAAGGAGGCTGCAGAACACGTGTAGCATGATACCATTTCTGTGAAACACTCGCAGGCCAAACAAACTCGGCGTGTGTGTAAATATGTGTGTAAAACAGGCTGTAAATGCACCCAGAAAGTCTGGTAAGGATCCCCACAATGCAGGGTTAGCAGCAGTTACCTCCAGCGTAGGGGCTGCAGCTTGGGGCCTGGGGAGGAGGGGACAACGTCCCCACCACGGAAGCCACTAGCCACGTGTGGTTATTTAAATTAAACAAAATTTAAAGCTCAGTCCCTCAGGCACAGCAGCCACATTTCATGTATTCAATAGACACACGTGGCTAGTGGCTACCGTATTGAACAACGCAGATATAAAACGTTTGCATAACCACAGAAAGTTCTCCTGGGCCGCTCCGACTTAGACCTTTAGCTTTTATTTCAATTTCCTCCCCCAACAGAAATGTTTCTGTATTACATAATACAAAACAATGTGTAATATATGGGTAATACATAAACATATATAATTTCCATGTTTCTTCCATTTTCCCTTCAAATGTGATAGGAGGAATTTTCTGTTCAAATATTTGGATTCCGAGAGTTTAAACACACACACACACACACACACACACACGCTGTTGTCTGCACTTGCTCATCTTGGTTCTTGCTGGAATTGTGACACAAAGTTGCTGTGAAAGAGCCAGGAGTCATTCCAATTATTCACACATGCACACACCCATGCATGCAACACAAACCCATCGAGTACATTAGATGGGGTAGAAGATGAAAAGAAATAGAATGCAGGGGCTCCCGTGCCCTTGGAGTGAAAGCACGTGCACAAGCAGACTTAACCAAAGTTAATACAAGTGTCCCTGGAGTCAGAGAGCCAGCCTGCTGGGATTTCCAAGAATGGAGATGTCGTTTCAGTTTAGCTGCGTCCCAAGAGAAATGAGGCACAGATAGTATTTGGACAAACACGAGAAGCGAAGGCATTCCAGGCAGTGGGAACAGCATCAGCAAAAGCTCAGAGGAGCCAAGTCCAAGGGAGCGTTGTGAGAAATGTCATTGGCCCATCTGCCTGGGGCAGTGTTAGTGCAGCTCAAGTGTTGGGGGGCAGGTGGTGAAGTGCCTCCAGATGGCAGGCCAAGAGGAGAACTGTTGTTATTAGTAAATGACAGTCTCAACCACCTTTTTTTTTTTTTTTAAGGTAATCTCTACACCCAACATGGGGCTCAAACTCACAACCCCAAGACCAAGATCATATGCTCCACCAGCTGAGCCAGTCAGGTGCCCTCGACCACATTTTATTGTGCTGAGGAATATGTAGGGAATCTACTTCCAATGGATGAAACATGGATGGAGAGTGGTCTGCCCCTCCCATAGGCCACTGGGAATGAGACTTCCTTGGCAGGGGATCAAGAAAAGGGCTGAACTAGCAGTGCCCACTTTGAGATGTGACGAACAAACATAAGGGAGTCACACTGGGTGAGTATGTGACAGGGAGGCCAAGGCAAATTCAGTCCCTTGCCACAGTGGAATGGTGAGTAGGTAAAAAAAATGGAGGAAGGACGGGCTTCTGCTTGGTGGCTCACCTGCCCTGGAGCGAGTGATGACATTTGGGATCAGGGTGGAGGACCAGAAGTGAGGTGGGCAAAATGTGAGCTCCCTTAAGCCTCTCTCCCTCTCTTTTCCCGTGGGGGTCACCAAGGAGAGTTGACAGCTGAAGGGGAGGAGAGGGGCTTTCAGGGGAGACACTTGGAGACAAGGGAGGGCAGATCCTCACGGCATCTGCACAGCGACAGGAAAGACACCTGCCATCAGACAGAGGTGAGCACCCAGAGGCCACCTGTCATGGCAGTTTGGGGACGGAGGGAGTTTCAAGAAGTGCAAATGGTTGGGGCGCCTGGGTGGCTCAGTCGGTTAAGTGTCCGCCTTTGGCTCAGGTCACGATCCCAGGGTCCTGGGATCGAGCCCCACATCAGGCTCCCTGCTCAGTGGGGAGTCAGCTTCTCACTCTCCCTCTTCCTTTCCCCTCACTCGTGCTCTCTCTCTCAAACAAATAAATAAAATCTTAAAAAAAAAAAAAAAAAAAAAGAAGTGCAAATGGTCAAGATAGGGAAAGCCTGAAGGTTTTCTGCAGAGGGGACAGTGGAATCTCAAATAGAATGGGTAAGTGGACGGCCACCATGGAGGAAGGAGGAGAGGTGTAATGTCAACTTCCATCGCTTCTGGTTTAGAAGCGTCTAGAATATGACATGAGTCGTTTTATTTAACAATAGCAAAGGTGATGCTTGGTCTGTCTATGCATCCATCATGGTGGACACATTGCTTTGGCAGCTCACCACCCCCGCTGCCAGGCATGCGTACTTGAGGACCCACAGGCCACCTCCGGCATCAGCGGCGCAGGTCCCTCGGCGGGGGGCCAACTCCTGAGGTGGTCCTCACACCACATGCTTCAAAAGTGGCCTCAGGACCCTAGACATATTTTGTAGCTTTGATGATAGAATTACTGTTAACAGACATTGTTGCTCTTTCATGATTTCCTTAGTGCTACTTAATAAGCATTGTCTATCAGTGTAAGTAGTGTCCTGGTTACATTTGTGGAAGATAAGTATTTTGTGGCCCTTTGAACCCCAGGGAATCCTAGTCAATGAGAGCAAACGGGGAACAAGTTAATCCTTATGTGTATAGCTCTCTGTAATGTGTTCTGACCTCATTGTGGGAATTCATTCATCTGAAATGTATTCCTCTGAATACAGCACATTGAGGCATTTGATTCTTTTTTTTTTTTTTTAAGGACGCTTGAACTATGGGAGATAAGAAGGCTTCCAATAAATAAGTCCTGCCCTCAAAAAGCTTGCAGAGCAGTCAACAGAATCTATCACATAAAAACAGTACAGCATTAGAAATTTCACTGGCAATTTGGTTCAAGTTTGGAGCTAAGACCTAGAAATTAGGATTTAGGATATACGACACCTGTATGCCTTCCCCATTCCCATAATATGTCCAGCTTCCTACAGTGGTCACCGGGCAGCCTATAAAAAGCAGGGTTACTCACCTCCAGCTTTTCAAATGAACACACGGTATCAAATATAGAAACCAGAGGAAGCTTCATTGTTATGGAGCCAAACTGATTGAGAGCAAGTGTGAGTGCTCTAAATATATAGAAGAACTAGCAGATTTAAGATGCAGACTCTTCCAGGCTATGAATCCAAGATCAATCACTGAAGAGTCCAAATATATAATCAGAGAGTCTGTCACAGCACGAGCTGTCGGTGCCAGAACACAAAATTGGCACCATGCCCAGAGCTGCTAAAAAATAAAGCCAGGACCAGGGTGGTCGTGGTGCCAGAGGGAAATTTCAGAAGCAACACTTTTGAAATGCAAAACAGAAGCAGGAGCAAGTACCAGAATTCTGCAAAAATGCAAAACAAGTACTAGGTTGAGTCATACTAAAAATGCCAAGTAAGCAGCAGGCCAAGTACAGCCAAGACCCATTTTTAATGAAGCAGCTCTAGCGCGAATGGGTGCTCCGGACATACCAGCACGAGGAAGAAAGTCCCTCCAGCAGGTTCTGCCCTCTGCAAGAAGCAAAAAGCAGGTGGACTAAGAAGGCAGCTCAGCCGTGTGCAGTGCGTCTCTGAAAGCAGAAACCCAGCTGGAAAGGAACAGCTCCTTCGAAAGCTCTCGATGAGGAGTGCCGAATGCCTCCTTGGAAGCATATCCTCGGGCCCTCGCTGCTGCCATGTTATCATTAAAAAGGATGTTGGTAGTAACATTTGTTACTGTAATTATTGTAATTATGACCTCACCTGTTAATACTAACATCAGCAGACACTGGACAGCTCTCATTATGTGTCAGGAACTGTTAAGAGATTTGAATGCATTGTTTTATGTAATCCTCCCAACAATATTCAGCTGAGGTCTACTGTCCCCATTTTACAGATGAGGAAAACTGAGGCTTAGAGCAGTTAAGTAACTTATCCAAAGTCACACAACTGTTAGGTGAGGTAGCTGGAATTCAAACCCAGGCTGTTCACACTTGTTCTGGCCTGCCAAGGAGACACTGAGATTCATTCCTTTCCATGTGTCATTAGGAAAAAAAAAAATTAGCCAGGGAGTTACAGGTCTTTGCACAGAGATGTCATAAGCCAGCACATTATTAAGAATTATTAAGAACAGGTGAATAATATGGCCATTAAAGGCTCTGAATTCCTTGGCAAAAGACAGGACTGTGGGCTGTGAGGTCTCGGCAGCCCCACGGAGGAAATGGAAAAATCAATCCTGAACACACGCCCGGCCCCGCTCAGCCATCACCCAGACCTATGTTGGCACCGAGATGCTGCTGTAGACATGGTCAAGCCAGGCTTTATTTTGTCATTCAAAGTCCCAGAGAATGCCAGCGACAGTGCTCAGAAGGCCTTCCACCAGATGGCCCTGCTCTGCGGGCCCTCTGCCCGCTGCCCTGCCAGCACCATCAGTTCCCTGGCTACCAGCGACGAGCTGGCCTTCCCGGGGTGGCCTCCTCCACTCTCCGCTCAGCACGGAAGTTGTCTAGCAGCCTAACGCCCCTGACCAGCCGCTCTCAATGGCCACTTTTCCTGGGGTGCTGGGGACCGTCTGGGGCTGTGGGTAAGATCCCCGGTGCCGGCTGGCACAGGGCCGTGGCTGTCTCCCGGCCCGCCAACTTGCCAGCGATGCAAAATAGACCCGCTATTGTTTGCGTGCGTGTTTTCTTCTTCTCCTGGGTTTCTTACGGTCTTATTGTAATCTAATTAACATGCAGTAGCTGCTCAGATCTTAAGAGTTCACTGCCTTGAGTTTTAACAACTGTTTACACGCTTGTGTCACGACCACTCAAACAAGAGATAAAACATTTCAGATCCCTCTAAAGGGTTCCCCTTTCTAGTCAAGCCCCTCACCCAACCACTATTTGATTTCTAATTTCTCTAATCATAGATTTGTTTTTGCATGCATTCTTGCATAATTGTTTCTACAACATAATTAGGAGATTCTAGATAACTCTCCACAGGCTTTTGATGATGAAAAATACTCCTAATTATATTTACGTTCTGCCACCATGCAACACATGCTCACTACACAAAATGTGAAAAATACAAACTATTTTTTAAAGAAAATTCAAAAACCATCCATGATCCTATTGCGCAGAAATAACCATGGTTAGTATTCCAGTGGATTTCTTTCAAGGCTAGTACACACGCATTGATTATAGGCTGGCTCCCTAGTGGAGCATGAGCTTTTTCGTAAATAAATAAGGCTTGTTGCTGCTCACCTCAGAGAGGGCCATTTCAAGCTGCCGGTGTGAGAGGTGGCTTGATCAAAAATTCAACCTGCAATTTAGGGTGCCAGCCCCTCCAGTTCAGTGGGGGACACCGTCTGAATTCACTGTTTATTTTCTTCTGTGAATATGTCTTGCACACCTTCTCCCCTGGACCTCTTACGGAGCTTCAGTTTCACTACTCCCAAGGACAGCGGCTAGCTCCTTGGGATACACCCCCCACCAAGATGAAGACGCACTTGCCCCCACGCAGACCACCCCTGATGCACCCTCCAAATCTCATCATCATTCCGGCCATGTCCACCACACAGACACACCCTCAATTTTATTTACATAAATCTTCTTTCTTAAAAAAAAAATGGTACTTTAATGATATTCTTCATTCAACTTGGAGGAGTTTTTCAGAGATCCAAGAATATGATGACATCATAATTTCTGGTCTCCTTTTCTATACACCCCTGAGCAATCAGGTGACAATGCTAGGTCATCAACCACGGCTGAGGCTGAATAATATCCCATTGTACGTATAGATCACATTTTGCTTATCCATTCATCTGTGGATAATCACTTGGGTTGCTTCCACTTTGGGCTATTTTGAATAATACTGCTATGACCGTGGGCGTACAAATACCTTTTTGAGGCCGTGTTTTCACTTCTTTTGGTATATACAGAAGTGGAATTACTGGATCATATGGTAATTCTATTTTTAG
Source organism: Mirounga angustirostris (assembly GCF_029215605.1). Lineage (NCBI taxonomy): Eukaryota > Metazoa > Chordata > Mammalia > Carnivora > Phocidae > Mirounga > Mirounga angustirostris. Next base: position 19,652,942 of record NW_026991718.1, on the reverse strand, counting down.
TTTTTTGAGGAACCGCCTTACTGTTTTCCATAATGGCTGCACCATTTTGCATTCTCACCAGCACTGCATAGGGCTTCCACTTTCTCCACATCCTCGCTAACACTTATTTTCTGGTTTTTTGATAATAGCCATCCTCGTGACTCTGAGGTGATACATCATTGTGGTTTTGATTTGCATTTTCCTAATAATTCGTGACACTGAGTGTCTTTTCAGGGGCTTGTTGCCATTTATATATCTTTGAAGAAATGTCTATTCAAGTCCTTTGCCCATTTTTTAACAAGTTTTTTGTTGTTGAATTGTAGGCACTTTTTTTTTTTTTTGAGAGAAAGAGAGAGTGTGGTGGGTGGGGAGGGAGGGGCAGAGGGAGAGGGAGAGAGAGAATCTTAAGCAGGTTCCACGCCCAGTGTGGAGCCTGATGGGAGGCTTGATCCCATGACCCTGAGATCATGACCTGAGCCAAAATCAAGAGTTGGACGTTTAACTGACTGAGCCACCCAGATGCTCCAGCACTCTTTATATATTCTGGAAAGAAATCTCTTATCGGATATCTGATTCGTAAATATTTTCTCCCATTCCATGCCTTTATACTCTGTTGATAGGGCTCTTTGGTGCACAAAAGTTTTTAATTTTGAGGTAGTCCAATTAATGATGGCATTTTCAATAAAAATCCAGGCATAATAGAAGAAAATAACATTGGAATGAAACAGACCTGTTTCTTTTCTTGGCTATGCCACTTAATGAACTGGTTGACCTCCAACAAGTCATTTAACTTTTCTGAACTTTTTTTTAAAGATTTTATTTTTAAGTAATCTCTTCTCCCAAAATGGGGCTCAAATTTAGAACCCTGAGATCAAGAGTCACATGGTCCACCGACTGAGCCAGCCCGATGCCCCCTTTTCTGAACATTCTTATCATTATCTGAAAATGGGTCGGGGAAAAGAATACCTCCCATCCAGGAATTTTGTGAAATTTGAATATACATAAAGCAAGAATTGTAGGGGCGCCTGGGTGGCTCAGTTGGTTGAGCGACTGCCTTCGGCTCAGGTCATGATCCTGGAGTCCTGGGATCGAGTCCCGCATCGGGCTCCCTGCTCAGCGGGGAGTCTGCTTCTCCCTCTGATCCTCTTCCCTCTCATGCTCTCTGTCTCTCATTCTCTCTCTCAAATAAATAAATAAAATCTTTAAAAAAATAATAATAAAGCAAGAATTGTAGCGCCAGCACTTGGAATGTACACAGCTCTTACCCACACTTACCCCAACATACTTGTCAGCTTCATCACCCCATTCAACAGGACCCCAGGACAGACACTGTTTGTATTAACAAAGGGATCATTACCCTCATCTGATCATTGATAGCCAGGTTACATAAAGGACCTGAGATCACAGTGTCTACATTGCCATCTGGATCTTTTGAAAACTCCCATTGTGGGTACACCCTCAGTCCCTGCTTCCCCGCCCAGGGGACAGACAGCTGCTCCAACCCATTATCAGACCTAAGAACTGGGGAACCCTTCAAGACCATCCAGTCCAGCTCTCCCAGTTTGCAGATGGTGAAACCAAAGCTGAGGGAGGTTAAGAATTTTGCTCAAATTCACAGAGCCAGAATCAGCTCTGATGGCCAACTCTCCCTCCCAGCACAGAAATGAATGTCCTTGATCAAGCAGAAGGAAAGCCTTGTACGACGTCCAGCACCGCCCACTCCTCAGAACACTCAGCCTTGTTCTTCTCTGACAGTGTTGTCTGGGGGGAAGAGGACATTCTTAGTGGTGCTGTGGAATAGCTTTGGGGCAAAACTTCTCAAGACAGACGTGTGTACTGTATTTACCAGCTGCTGGCCCAGGCAGCTCGTAGGACCAGGCACTTTCAGGAGTTTCATGGGAACAATATGGGAAGACCTTGGTTTTGTTCCCTTTTCTATTCTCTCTGTATATGACCAAGATTCACACACCTGTGCTTCTGCTCAGTGCCTCCATCCTCCAGCTCGGAGACTGAGGGTGCACAAGGCTGTGTAGTGCTTTATCCAGGAGCATTCTGGTCAGGTGCTTCCAAGCAATGCAAAAACAGACATTTCATTGCCTTTGCCTCCAAGGGCCTTTTTATCTTTCTTGTTTTACAAAAGAATAATGCACAAAAGATATGAATGGAAATCAAAACAAAGATTTACCCATAATTATACTACTAAGTGACCTTCCTTTTTGAAGAAAAAGATTGTGACATTTATTCTGAGCTCCACAAGTCAAGGAGGAAATGTGGGAGAATGTCTCTCTAACTGCCCTTCACCATTTTTTTTGCGGGCAGGCCAAGCGACTGTTTCTGATGACGAACACCGTCGAAGTCTAGAGGAAAATTCAAATGGTTATATTCTGGCATATTCTTTACTCCATACAGCATTATGACCAATGGGGGAAGACAAAGTAAAATGGTTTTGAACTACAGGGTTCTTTCTGAGACACCGCCCCCCTGCCCTGCCCACTATCATTGATGCCCTGGAAACACAGGCTGCTCTGTTTGGATGGATGGATGGATGGATAAATGGCACACATAATTATTTTATAGTTCAATGCAAACATCTGAGCTCTTACTACATACCAAAGATCTCTGCTGGATGCTAGGAAAAATAAAGATAATTAAGATACGGTCTGTGTCTTCAAGAGTGTCACAGATCTAGTGTAGAAAGAAAGAAATGACATTCGGTGTGACAAATAAATGACAAAAATAACAGCAGAGCATAAGATACAGTGGGGACCCAAAGAAGATGTGGCAGGAGGCTGCGGAGCTCTTGATTTTTTCAGCATCATCTTGGATGCTTCTGCTCTAGAACAAGTAGTGAGAAGACATCCTATTACAGGTACTCCTTTCTAAGGGATCTCTGCCAAGGTCTTTACAAATGTTCTTGTAATTTGGGGATTCTTCTTCATACAATTTATAAATGTTATTTAAAGTATTATCTACCTAAAAAGAAAGTTGGGACACAGAGCGAAGTCTTTCTCAATAAGCAGGAGGTGAAGCGTGGAGCTCTGCTAAATTAGAAGCTAAGACTCCTGCTTCCCAGGTGCTTGAATTTATCTGGGTCCTTCTGTAGGGTGATGACAAAGTCAGTATTTGAACCCAGATGCCCTAATTCTCAGATTTATAGTCAGACCACAGGATGTGCACTAGGGCACTGAGCTTAAAAGCCCTAGATATAAACCTACAAGGAAACCATGCCAAATCTACTCAAATATTCAGTTTGGAATTCTTCCCTTGCAGTGAAATTTGCTGATTGGCATAAGGCACACTAATTGCCACAAGGTACAAAGGCAGTGTTTCATCTCACATGAAGCTCTGTGAGCACCTGCTTAGGAGACAGTGGAGAGAAATGACTTCGACCACCTGCATAACCTTGAGCAAACTGTTGGACTTCCAAATCTCTGTGCCCTCAACTCAACCACAGAAAGAATGGCATCCACCACCCAAAGACAGTTCTGAGTTGAGATAATGAGTAGAATGACGTGGAATAAACATTGCTAAATGTCAGTAGGGCACAAGAATGTAGCATAGTATGTGCTATGGTGAGGGCTGTGAATTGTGTAAGATTGATGAATCACAGACCTGTACCCCTGAAACAAATATTACATTATATGTTAATAAAAAGAGAAAAAAAGAATGTAGCACAGTATAAGACTTGGCTAAAGGGGCCACATCTGCCCTCTTTGTGGTCTCTGAGATTTTCTTGTCTTTCTGGTACAGGGATGAAAAGGGACATGGTCACGGACTGCCAATCCATGGCTGGTCCTCTAGGAGACCAGAAAGCGCTCAACTTCATCAGCGTTAATGGCTGTCCCATCTCAGGGGCCCAATCTGGCAGGCAGATTTCACAGAGGCAGGGGTCTAGCTCACAGTATGGAAGCAGCTCTCTGGTTTTACATTGTTTTTACCAGACCCTGCCATCTAAGGCATTTAACAAACACAGTCTAAACATAACATTTCCATCCTTGTACCCCGGGATCATCAGTGTTTCTGGAGAGGTCGTGGGCATGCCCCAGAAGCATCCATTAGAATTGCTTGCATGGGGGTAATATCACCTTTGATAGGCATAGTGTTCTGCAATGGAAACACACTCAGCTAGACATTATCTCATTTGACCCCCTCAGCATACCCTCACTACATCAGGCAGACTGATTATCCCTATTTTACAGGGGAGGAAATGGGCTCAGAGGGAGGGGAACTGTCCAGGGTCCTATGGCTAGGAAGTAGCCATCTGGGACTGGGGCCCCTGTCCCACTCTCCCACACACCACTCAGTCCTGACCCACCCCTCAGAGGCAGTGATTGCCATATCCAGACTGGCTGGACCTGAAGACACGGAAGGAGTTTTAATTCACAGGAAAACTGTCGAGAAGCATGAGGTCCTCCTGCTAAAGAAGGTCCCCAGTCTCTGTTCTCCAGGCCAAGCACTGACCGTGGAGCCTGTCCTTAAGAACGCTGCCATCTAGGCATGTGTGTGACTCCGTGGTGGTCATGATAGCCCCCCTCTGCCCCCCTACCTGCCCCTGTCTCTGAGATGCATGCCCGTGCCTCCTTGATTCTCATGCCCTCACAGGCTCCTGTATCCTATCTTCCGGCGCCACCAACCTGCTCTCCTGGCTCCTCTCCTACTTACTTATCCACACCTAGGGCTTTCCCGGGGCCCTTGCTCTCCCACAAAACAAAACAATGATAAAGGGGGTAAGAAGGGTACCCAGAGGCAGGGGATCCCACCGAGAAGTGAGGGCTCCCAGATTCCGTGCTGACTGGCTTAGACCCAAAGAGAAGGCACATCCCCCTCAGGGGTCCATCCCTGTCTTCTGCACTCCTCTGCACGGCCCAAATTGACATGCATGAGTGTGAGGTACAGTGAGCTCTGCAAAGGAAAGGCCTGGATTCTCGGAAACATTCAGAATATTTCAGGGCTGGTGCCATGGCAAGGAGGCGGGGTGTCCACACTCCACCTAGGTTGAAATCCCAGTCCTATCATATAACTGTGTAGCCATGGGCAGGTTACTAAACCTCTCAACGCCTCCATGTTCTCATTTCTAAAATGAAAATAATAATCCCTAACATAGTTTGGGGAAGATTGAGTCAGTTAATACATAAAAAGTGCTTAGACTACTGCTTGGCACACAGTAGGGCCCAGTGAATGGAAACTGAGGTAATAGTAATTGTACTGCTACTCAAAACACATTTAAGGCTGAAATACATAGAAGGTCAGGAGTTACAAGGTAGATAAAAAAGATGACACCTAGCTTAGGAGTCACTCTTTGAATAAAGTTTTCCAGTGCCTTACTCTGTACCAGCCACTGTCCTATGCCCTAAAGAGGGAGTAGGGAGAGAGAGAAATGAGTTCCCTGTTTTCATGGAGCTGTTTTCATAGTGAGGGTATGCTGTTTTCCCTGTTTTCATGGCAGTAGGGAGAGAGAGAAATGAGTTCCCTGCCTTTCAAAGAGGCAGTAGGGAGAGAGAGAGATGAGTTCCCTGTTTTCACGGAGAACAGACCAGAGAAATACTAGATTGTGATAAATAGCTGTGCAGGGAGGTAAACAAAGGCACATGAACGGGAGTGACCAGTAACTGTAAAGGCAGGAATGGCTTCTCCAGGGAGCAACCTCTCTGAAGGCTCACATTTATCCGTGGAAGGAGAAATCACATCCATGAAGGGGGACAAGAGCCTCAGTGAGTCTTGGCTTATGGCAAACTAGGAAGGAAGCTGAGAACAGAGCCAGGGGCAATTTCAAGGTGAGGAATCGGAACCCACAAACTTGCATTTGGACACGTCTCAGGGCTCTCCAGACTGGTATAGAGCAGATTAAGGGAACTACAGTTGCAAAAGAAAAATCTAATTTAGATCAGTATTTATGAAATACCTCCTCTTTTTGGAGGAACTCAGGGAGGATTTTCTTTCAGATCTCAGCATCTCAAAAAGCTGTTTGGGGCCTAGGCAATTGAATAAAAAAAAAACAACCATATCTACAGATGCTATGAGTCTTGCAAATGACTTTTCCCCTCTTTTTTGGCCTACAGGAAGCTCAAAACTGAATTTCCTGTAGAAAACTCAAAACTGAATTTGCAACAGGGCCTGCTGGTAGGCACTTTTTTTTTCCCCCTGAAATAACTTTATTCTCAGCTTTTTTTCTGTATAATTCTTAGATTTTAATTGCTTTGATCTCTTTATTTATTGTAATGCAGGTATGTGTACATGTGTATATGTGTTATATAAAGTATAGGCTCCAAATCATCTTTAGAACAAGTTAGATTATAATAACTTTACAGCCCTAAGGAATTTAGCACCTATTTCAAAATAAACTATTTTCTTTTTCTTTAAAATTTTTTTAAAAATTTTTTGAGAGAAAAAAATAAACTATTTTCTATACGTGCTTATATAACCCACATTTATGTAGCATGGGAATTTTTTTTAAAGTTTCAATTCCCTTCCCCCCGCCCACCCCCAGTCCTACCACTTTTTTTAAAAGGGGCAAACATTTCCCACTGGAAGTGCACAATTGTAAATGGTCCAAAGCTTCTCACTCCTTCGGCAACTACCTGGGGCCTCAACAACTATCTCTGCTTTTCTTCATTTTCACTTCATCCCCCCCCATTCTGCACAGTGGCCCCAGTGCCCCCAGCTTCATTTCCCTAAAAGATCAATTGTGCAAATCAGCCTTTTGGCAGTTTAAAATCTTCAATGGCTCCGAACGCTCATAGAGATCATTGAACAGCCCTTATCTTGACAAAATCTCCATCAAGTCATTCTCCACCTAACCTCTGCCCAAACCCAGGAAGCCCCCGCCCCTAATTCTCTCTGGAAAGGTCTCTTTCCCCACATCTGTGAGCCTTCTCACCCTGGTGCCTCCACCTGGCACACCCTTACCCCCTTCTCCATCCAGCCTTCAGACCCCATCTAAAGTCTTCCCAAAAGGCTCCACCTCACAGCGGTGTCTTCCACCTGGAGGGACTGCTGGCTGAACATCTAATGAGTAACTCCTGGATCCTGCAACACTGTGCAACTTTACTGAATCTACCTTTGTATCATTTAGTCTTGCACGTTTTATAACCTGGTTACCTACTGAAATTGGAATCTTCTTGATGGAAAGGGCTTCTCTATGTTTTTGCATCCCCCTTGATGCCCTTTGGAGGATCGTATGTAGCTGACACTCCAGAAATACTTGACAGTGTATATCTATTTCCCTTCAAAACACAAAGTGTAAAGCAAATGACAGGCAAGTAGTTAATACCTTCAATAAATAAAGCAGTCACTGGTATGAAAATTCACTAAAATGTAAATGGTTAAAAAACATAAGGAGTGTTTGACCACTAGAAATAAAGAATACAAATTAAAATGACAACTCTTCTATCAAATTAGCACAGGTTGGGGGGAATCTCAATATTTAATGCTTTTGAGAGTACAGGGGGTTAGGTACTCTCAAAACTACTAGTGGGATTATAATTGATACAAACTGAAAATAATTTGACAATATGTAACAAATATTTTAAATGTTCCTATACCTTGATCAACCCATTTGGAGAGCTGCTAGGGAAATATTCTAAAATTCAGAGAAAGCTTTGGTACCCTTCCTAGGGTTATAATACTGTATGTACAACCTAAATGTACAAGAAGGAAATTATACTTCCAGTCAGTAGACTGTTACATAGCCATTAAAAATGGCAGCTATTAACTTGGGTGGGGGGAGGGGGGAGGAATGCTTATATTTCAATATTAAAGTAGAAAATATATAAAATTAGATATAAAATTATGTAAAATGAATAATTCTAACCACATAAACAAATGCATGAAGGAAAGGTATCAAAACAGTAAAAGCAGTTATACTTGTTTATAGTTTACTATGTTTTCCAGATTTTCTAGAAGGATTGGATGACTACCAGGAAAAAACAAGATGATTTTCAAATTAGATTTTTCTTTGTTGTTGTTGTTGTTTGATATAAGGAACAGTCTCACAGCACTGATACTAAGCTTATGGGACATACATTCTTGTTTCTCCCTGGCTTTTTTATTAAGAAACAGAGAGGAGAGAGTTGAGGAAAGGGAAGGAAAAAGTGGGGGCAGCTCTCTTATCCTGATTAATCTCTGCAGTGAGGTGGGCGGACATTGTCATCTTTGTAGAGCCAGGAAAAAGGCTCAGAAAGGCTCAGGTCCAAGGTTGCCTGAAGGGCAGAGTCAGGGTTCAGACCCAGGCTATGGGGCCCTCGGTGCTCCCTCACCCTCCCACCCAGGGTAACCCAGCCAGGATGGGGCAAGAAATCACAAGGAAAGGGCAAAAGGTGAGTACAAAATCCTAGTGGTTATTCATATAAAAGTATTTTTTTAAAACATTGGTTTTAGTGTGTAGCATTGTGGACAGTGTTTTCCCTCCTCTTTTTTCTAGACTTTCTGTAAAGTAATATTAACTTTCTACTTTCACACATGGGCAGAAAGAAAACTGCCTTTGGATTCACTGAACTGTGAGCTGCAAGGAGATCCTGCCCCGCTTCTGAGAAGACTAAAGGAGTTGGGGGGGAAGGGGGGGAAGGGGAGGCAGGACACACAGCTCCTGTCCCAAGCCAAACACCGCACCATAGGGCTGCAGGAACCTCAAGATTTGGGGGAGGAGGTTGCAGCCTGTGCGCATGTGGGTGCCTGGGTGTGTGTGTGGGGGGGTGGGTGGGTGGGTGGGTGGGTGGGTGGGTGGGTGTTGTAGGAGTTGCCTGTGATGGGGAGCAGCAGGAGCTGTGGGGATTTCTGCAACAGTGAGCCTTGCACCTCAGAGGGAGTCAGCTTCACCCTGCAGCTACTCCACACCATCCACACGGGTTGCACACTTTACAGAGAGGTGTCCGCCATGGCTCACTTCTCTACAGTCCGCATTCTCAATCACAAAGCATGAAGAAAGGCAAATGTTGAGGATGAGGCAGGACCTAGAGGTGAGCAGCTTTTGTTCTAGTGGGATCGGGCTCTACGGACTGTATGTGGTTCTGGGGAAATTCTGTCCAGTCGTTCTCCATGGCCCACTGCCCTCATCCTGGAGGGTAGCATTTCTCAGAGAGCTCTGTCTCACCTCAGTGGGCAAGTGGGACACTCCTAGGCAGGAGAGCTGTGGCTCCATCCCAGGAGAGAGGAATAGGGAAACTTAGTTATACAATTCAAACACAAAGAAACATTAAGGGGAACCCTTTTCTTCCCAGAAAATGTGCCTACGATTATTCTACCCCAGTACCAAGTGCTTTTATTTTTCCAGCTACTTTATCAACCTGTGTTCCTAGGTATAAACAAGACTGTGGGAAGTCACCTGAGCCCCTCTGGAGAGCCATTTCCAGAAAGTGACAGGGATTTAGGAATGAGTGCGTGGTAAGGAGGCAGCGGGGGTGAGTTTGGCAAAGGGAAAGCAGCACTAGTTCAGGGGCTTGAGTGGCTAGTGAAGGCAGATGATCTGTGTGGTTAAGCTGGGGTGGGAAGTGATGCAAACAGCCATCTCAGGAGCTGGCAGAGAGGAAGAGAGAAGGGTAAAGGCCCAAGAGGATCTGAAGGGACGAGGCTCTCAAGCAACCTGTCTTGTGAGTGCAGAACCTCTTGACGCACTGTTACACCCGCTGCCCAGCTTTGAGGCTCACCACAGACTCGGGAGGCATAGATGGGCACTCTACCAATTCATACCGAGATGTAATTTCCAGAGATGACCCCACTTGTCTGTGGTCACATAGCCATGAGCTGGCTCTTCGACTGAGATGGGCTGACTCCAGTTCTAAGATTTTTTCTGTCCCAAATAGCACTGTGTCCTCTAGCCAAGACAAGGGGCCCTTATTCTTCCACAGACAGAAGGAAGGGGAGGGAGGAGACTGAGGAACGCAGCAAGACTAAGTTGTCAGGGGCTGAGGTAAAGTGAGGAGGAGGGAAGAGGGGAGCTGAGGGAGATCTGTCCCAGATCTCCAAGCAGCTGAGAGGTGGCAACGGGAGTCAGGTTTTACAAATTCATAGTGTGATCAAGTCACCCTGGTGGGTGGTCAAGGGACACATCCACCTAAAGCTTAGGTGACTTTTGACTATACATGGGGGCCTCACAGCCCATCAGTCAATAAAATCCCTCATGGCATTTTCCTAATGAGCATTTACCCAAGGCATTGAGGGGGGAGGGGCACTGAGCTAGGAAGCCTGTTTTCATTTTCCCCTGTTCCATCTAACTTTGTCAACTCGGGCAAATCACTTGGAAAATAGGGGAAAACAAGAACCAAATATAAGAAGTCCGGCTCTGTGCCTTCCCAACCTCTCAATCCACTTCTTTTTTCATCACTCTCTTGACTGCCGGGGAGCAAATGATTGTAAGTATCACATGGACCCTTTCTTTTCACGAAATTCAAGAAAATACTGAAATCCAGGCCACTGAGGCCTCCCCTTGGAGAGCGGGCTCCCTTTTACACCTCCTAAGACAAGGCTTTGCACTAAGCAAGACTCAGTAATAATCTCCCCACCAGCATTGGTGTGACTTTGCTTTGCTGCAGACAACTGCCCAGAGGATTCCTTCTTTATAATCTTTCTATGAATGATTTAGGAGTAAGTACCATCTCTGTTTGCATCTGGAGGAATAAAAACATAACAGAGAAATGAAAAAGCTGTGGTGTATCCAAAAATAACACCCAGATATGCTGGCTTCCCAGTTCACCTCTCTGTACCAACCAACTCCTCCTTGATCTGCTTCACACAAGAGAGGCAAACTGGGACCCCCAATGTCCAGATATCCCGGATCAGTTATGAAACTGTCTCAGACTAAATGCAATGAGGTGGCCCAGCAGAACTAGGGTTCCTAATTCTTCCCCATTCTGATGGGCCTGGTCCTAACTCCTTCCCCACTGCAGGTGCCCTGCAGTCACATGCTCTTGTCAAGTGATCTGCAGTTTCAGGCTGCATACTCCGCAGAAAAGAATAGGGGGGAAAATAGAAAGAAAATACGGCTTTCTCCTGAGAACCTCACAACCTCCCAGCTTATAAAGCAACCACCTTGTTACCTTCCTGCAGAGTCCCCACTGGCCAGGAGAACACGCTCTCAGATCAACCCCCCCTCCTTTTGGTGCATCCAAGAGAAATCATACTTGCTGAGGGGATCTGCTGATGTCTCAACCTGGTTCAAAAATGCAGATGTGTGACCACAGGACAGGAAAGGACACTGATGAAACGGCTGAATGTCTCTCTCTCTCTCTCGAAATAGTGAGGCCCACTGATTGCGGAGCCTTTGTACCATGCTTAGCTTCCTCTGCGTCCACCAAACTTTGTGACTCACAGTCTGTTTGCAGAGTGAGGCAGCTGAGAGGGCCTCGGTGGTGGGTTAAATCGGGAACTCGCTCTTCTCCCAACACTCACCCCTCAGGTGCCACCTGAGCTCCTACCTGGCAGTGCGGTTGGGAGGTGATCACAGCACCAGTGTTTTGGCTGGTCCTAGATAGCTGCCAGAACCCAGGACCTGGGTCTTGATGGACTTATGTCCATCGGGATCACATCTCTCTCTCATTCTCTCTCTCTTTAACACACACACCCAGGCACACACAAACACCCCAGCTCAGAGCGTCTGGAGGCTCTGTAAGGCAGCTGTGCTCCAGTGCTCCATTCATTAGAGATACAATGTGAGACCCAAAGCGCTCTCTTTTCTTCACCCACACTGCCTCTAAACCAGAGAAATGCCTGGCAAATGTTTAAAGCAGAACTGTGCATCAGTAGGGTCTGGCTAACTGTTGCACATCAGTTGAGGGGATGGCTGGGGAAGGGAGGAAGAGAGACTGGGGAAGTGGGGGGGGGGGGGAGCAGCCAGAAGGTGGCCGACTCCCCAGAGCTGCGCTGTACCCTCAGCAGCGTCTCCTCCCTTCATCACTGCCGAGGGCAAATCTGGAAGTTAGGGAACCTGGGACCCGCGGGCGGCAGGGGCGGACAGAGGCCACGTCCATCCAGGGGCGGCGACAAGAGACTCCCAGAACTGGCTCGCGCCCCAGCCCTCTGCACCGGCGCCGCCCCCCTCATCCTCGGAGCCCGGCGTACGCAGGCAGCGAGCTCTCCCGGCAATCCCAGACCCGCTTCCCGCATAAAACTCCCCAGCGCAACCCGCTTTTGTTAATTCTGCGAACGCTGTCACAAGACCACCTCCACCAACGCTGCCTCCCTGCGCGGCTCCGAGGGAGACCCGCTCTCCCCACAACGCAGCCGCTCGGGATCACCCCAGTCCCCCGCCCCCTGACGCACCACCGCCCACCCGCCCCACGCCGGCAAACGACCCGCCCGCAGGACTTCCGAGGACTCCAGGGTCCCCGGCCTTAAGCATCTTTGTCCTCTCAGCGCAGCCGCGCGCGCACAGAGCGACAGAAAGAGCCCAGCCGGGCACCGAGTCCGCGCCCCCTGGCCTCGCCGGGCCCCGCAGGGGGACAATGGTCCGCGCCCCGCAAGTTTGCGAGCCCGGAGGCAGAGCCCTCCTTACCGTACATCTCCGCGGGGCGAGCGCCTCCCGGGAGGCCGCGTCGCCGTGTCGCCTGCAGCCAGCACCGGCGGCGCCTGCCTTTCATTCACAGCCTGGGCGGCGGATGGCGGCTGCCGGCGGAGGCCGGGGCGGGGCGGGAGCGGGAGCGAGGGCGGGACGCGGAAGGGCCGGAGCCGGGAGTCGCGCGCCCATTCAGCCGCCCAGGCTGAGCGCGGCCGCCCTCCGCTCGGGTTGCTGGGCAGGGCCGCGCCGGGAGGGGAGGAGGCTATGCTAATGAGGCGTCCCTCCCCCTGGCTCGGCCACTGCCGGGCCGCCCCGACCCCCCGGCCCCGCCCCGCCCCAGGAAATTCCCGCCCTCCTCCTGCAGCGGCCCCGGCAGCCTCCCCAGAAGCCCGAACCCCAAGAAGCGCCTTTCCCAGCCTGTCGCTCCCAGGTTCTGGGAGGCGCGTTTTCCAGCTGCAGCGTTCTTCGGGGGAGTCGCCCCCCCAAATTCCCTGCCCCTGTCGGAATGCGCAGGCCGACAGCTGACATCGCCCCTAACCCGTGGGCCCCGAGGGTCAGCAGGGGCTCCTGAAGCTGCAGGTGTACCCTCCCCCCCCCCCCCCATTTGTCCAGGATGCGTAGGCTGAGCCAGGGGACGCAAGGAAGAGGGACTGAGGAATAACTCTCCTCCCTTCCTTGGCTCCTTAGCGAAGCCCCATTCTCTAATTAAGAACTCCGCTGTGGCCCTCCCCGCCAGTCTCCTGCCGGCCGGGTGCTTGCTACCAGAGAGCGTCCTTCCTGGGACAGGTACGCGGGAAACGCACCCCACCCCACCCCCTCAGTCCTGCAGGAAGCCCGCTTGCTTTTCCTCTCCCAGATTATTTCGTGTGATTCACAATTTTTGCGCCCAGGATCCTCTCTACTTGTGCCCCCAGGCCGACTTCACCCTCTGTGACCACGTGAGAAACAGACCTAAGGCAGAAGACTCACGCCCCACACCCTGATGATATCTTCTGGCCCCGCCCAGGGGTTCCCTAAGGCTTCTCCATCCAGCCTCCTCTGCATCTCACACATTCACCTGGCCTTCCTTTCAGCACCTATTCCTTAGTTTCTCCTCTTACCCCATGGTTGAGGTTTTTGTCCCTAACATATTCTACAAGTAGCAGTGAGGGAGGTAACAACCTTAAAGATGGCGTGATGTCTCCCATTGTACAGAAGAGGAAACTGAGGTGGTTAAATTTGTGTTCTTCCTAGATACTGAGCTGCGTGTCTGCAGGCCAATCATCTACCCTCTCTGAACCTCAGCTTCCTGCAGGACTATTCGGAAGTTTATATAAAACCTACATGAAAGTACACGGTGGGCACTCACACAGTTATTTTCTTTCTTTCCTTCCTCACCCAAGGCAGGGAACAGAACTGGAGGGAGAATCCTGGTTGCTGGACTCTTGGAACAGTGCTCTCTCTTTTGTACCCCAAGCTCATGTTTCTTATTTCTCTCTGGCCTCACCATCTCCTCCTACTCCCTTGCTGTTTCCAGGGTTTTTTTGTTTTGTTTTGTTTTGTTTTGTTTTTTCCTGTTCCTTTACCTCTTTAATTCTCTTAGCAGCACATGTGAGTGCTGGAGGCCCCCCGGGAAAACCTGGGAGGGTTCCCGGATCTCACATTTAGTCTAGACCCTCAGATGACTTACAAAGAAGCTCTAGCTCTATTCTCCAGTTTTAGGAGGTCAGGTGACTTTGAGATCTGCTGAGAGTTACACCTGAACCAGGGCAGAAGGGAGAATTTGGAATCAAGCTTGGTCTGGACACCTGGAGATACTCCCAGCTCACAGTTCAATTCAGCACAAACTATACTCATTAAACGCTGGTGCCTGCAGCAGAGTGGCAAATGCACTGTCTTCATGGAGTGAAATGGCAGGTGTTACTTCCATATGAGGAAGTTGGGTGGGGGCACAATCTTCTGGCTCACAGTTTGGTTTTTTCTTTTTTAAGATTTTATTTATTTATTTATTTGAGAGAGAGAGAGAGCGCATGGCAAAGCACAGGGGCATGAGCAGGGGGAAGGGTAGAGGGAAGGGGAGGGAGAGGGACAAGCAGACTCCCCACTCAGCACAGAGCCTGATGCAAGGCTCCATCTCATGACCCTGAGATCATGACCTGAGCTGAAATCAGATGCTTAACCGACTGCATCACTCAGGTGCCCCAGGCTCACGGTTTCAATATAAGGGCAGAAACCAAGAGTCCCAATATCCAGAATAGTATGCCCATGAAAAGACATCAAGCAGCTATCAGCTATTTAGGTGAACTGTGGTAAGGAGGAAAAGTCAGAATTGAGATTTCTATCCTAACTAGATTCGTTCTGTATCTGCAGACCCAAAACATGGTGATGAATATGGCAGGAAGGAAAACGGAGAAGAAATAACATTTACTGTGTGTGCATTATGCATTGGGTTCTGGGTCAGACACTTTACACAGTTTATCTCGGCCAACACTCTCAGCAACCTTGCAAGGTCAGTAGTGCTAGTCCCATTTTGCAGCTGGGAAACTGAGGCCCAGAGAGGTGAGATGACTCTAGTAAATATCAAGCAGGGATTCAAGCCCAGGACACTCTTCCCAGGACCCATTTTCTTCCCACCACACTGTGATGCCTTGCAGTCCACACTGATATACACAGAACAACTGCATTTTAAATTGAGTAGTTCTTCACAGTCCAAAGAATACATCTGTATTTCACCCCCGCCCCCCATTATTTGGGTTTGGAGGGTAGAGTGGAGAGGATCTCAAGCTAACCAGACCAAAGCAGGTGCTCTAATTTTCACCCCTCCTAGGCCATCAGCAGTGGACTCCTGTGGCATTAGAGGCTCCAGAGCCTAGAGGCATCATGGGACCCAGTCAGTCAGGCTGGAGGAACTAAGCCTAAGGAAAAGTTATTCTTCTTTAGCCAGAGTGCACCCTGGATAACATAATCACTCTGAGCAAATGTGCTTAGCTGCAACAGCTCAATGATCCCCTGTGCTATGGGCGAGCACCACAATTTCCAGAGTTTTCATATGGACCAAAGGCCAAATTTCCCCACATTTCAGAGAAAGGGGGGCTTAGAAGTGGGAGGCAATCCACAACTATGGCATAAAAACCAGGACCCTTACTTGCATCCTGGGCCCTAGCATAACACCAGGCCTGTCCTTCTGTCCAGGAGCCTGGCTTGTGATGCTCCACCCTCACACAGCTAGACACAGCTCCACCGTGTCTGCTCAGGAGCCTCTAATCGCCCCATCAGCTGCACAAACAGCTCTTGCTCTGGGCACCAGCCTTGACCAGCCACCAGCTTTAAAGGGCCTTCCAGAGGGAGGTAAAAGGAAAGAAGATGACAGCCCTAGGGGATGGAGCTTCAGAGAAAAAAAATGATGAAGCCCAGAGAAGGGTCCAGGGAGAATCAGAGGGGAGAGTGTGCCCCTAAGGTTGTCACATAGCTGATTAGCTGTGAAGCCCAAAATAGAACTCAGGATTCCTGACTCCGGGCCTGGTGACTTGAACCCCTGGCACTTCTCCCTTGAAGCAGGTATCTTGACCTACTTCTCAGAAGCCGCAGGGAAAGAACAGCCTGTAAAAACAATGCCCAAGTATAGGAGCAGGTGGGTATCCAAGGGCTGGAGAATGCATCTCCACAACACAGGAAACAGCCCACGAGCCGGGTCAGTAGGACGTGCTCTTGGCCAGGTTCCTGGAATTTGCCTTGGGCTGCAGGAGGGACACAGGGGGACAGGGCAGCCGGCTGCTAAGAGACCAGTGCTTGAGCGTCTGGGTACAGAAGGCTGCTACAGACAGATTTCCCCTCTAAACCAGACTTTACCAGAGAGTGAGTGAAGTTTGAGGTATCGATTATTGACATATCAAGGATGAAAAGTACTAAGCAGATTCTCCTGGTCACTGCCCTCTCCACTGTCTCTGGTTCACCCTGTGTTTATCCTCCAGAGCAGAGCCAGCTTCCCTTCATTAGCTGCTGCTGCCTGTGGTCCCTGAAGAAGAAGCTCCTTTCCCACGTGAAGTTCAAATCCATGTCCACTCGCTTCTAGTAAAAAGCTCAGGGATTATGACGCCCTTTGCCCTGACTCTTCTGTCCTTTCACTCTGTCCTTGTTCCCAGCTGTCAGGAGCCACCTGTTCCCCACCCATCACCTCCCATCTCCAGCCTGTGGGATGCTTGCTTCCACTGGGACACACTGAAAGACTTGGAGGCCCATGCATCATATTCATCCATTGAAAGGCATGACTTAGAAGAAAGAAGGACATGGCAAGTGAAGGGCTGGTCAGACAGATGATCTCAGAAGGTCAGGTTCCAGACCTTGGCTAAGGAGACCTACATGGCACCACAGCCAGAAGGAACAGGTTTGCCCAGAGCCTGGCCAATCTGTTCAAAGCTTGGTTTAAGAGAGTGGGAGAGGGAGAAGCAGGCTCCCCGCTGAACAGAGAGCCCGACACAGGGCTCGATCCCAGGACCCTAAGATCATGACCTGAGCTGAAGGCGGACGCTCAACCAACTAAACCATGCAGATGCCCCTGAAATCAATATCTTGAAGAGATGTCTGCACTGCCATGCTCATTTGCAGCATTATTCACAATAGCCAAGCTATGGAAACAACCTAAGTGCCCATCAACATATTGCTTGGTAGGAGGGATGACAGATACTTCACATGGCCCTATTTACATAATAGACCTTATTCCACAGGTGAGGAACCCATTTTTGTGATTATGCCAATCTCTGAGAATGTCTAGTCCAATTCTGTACTCAAGAACTGAAGGAATAACTATGGGATGGACTCAAGGGTTCTAGGGCCCACTGAAGTAGATTCTGGTCAAAATTCCACTTATGACCTGACTCAAGTAGACCCTCATTCCAGCCAGTGGGCAATAGCAGTATTAAGAAGTATTCTGAAGGATTAGTGTTATGTCAAAGTCATTGTCCAGTAATCCCTAAGTGATCTTTTTTTTTATGGCCACAATCCCCTTTGGGAAAGGGTAGAAGAAATATAAACAGTCTAGGGGCACCTGGGTGGCTCAGTTGGTAAGCGTCTGCCTTCGGCTCAGGTCATGATCCCAGGGTCCTGGGATCGAGCCCCGCATCGGGCTCCCTGCTCTGCTGGAAGCCTGCTTCTCGCTCTCCCACTCCCCCTGCTTGTGTTCCCTCTCTCGCTGTCTCTCTCTTTCTCTGTCAAATAAATAAAATCTAAAATATATATATATATATACACTTGTGGTGGTATTGCAGTGTTATTCCTCAAAAGTACCCAGGCTTTCCCTTTATTCATAGAGTCTTGGGTCTTGCAATTTGATATGAGGCTGCCACTCTGTTGTAAAGACTTGAGCCAAACATTTTTTCAGCAGACCAGGTGTTTGCTTTTCAAATTTTTGAATTATTTATTTAAAAAATTTAAATCAAATGGGATCTTAGTGGCTGAACATTTATTTTAGTATAAAAAAAAATCCTTAAAGTCCTGAAGCTTCTGATTATCATACTGGCCTTGCCGCCTAAGATGAAAATCAGGTCCGTACCACTAGCAATTAACTGTCATCATTTGGCCTTTGCTGAGCCAGGATCTGTTCTCAGTAATTGAAATAAAGGAAGGGGGGGGGGTGGTCTGTTCCAGCTATAGGATGTCACAGCCATTCTTGGCCTCCTTAGAATAGCCACTAAAGCACTCCCAAAGATTTCCTTCATGAGCCTTTTCTGGGCCACCTTGGGGATATAGAAAGAGGATATGAAAAATGCCCTCTGGTATTTCTACCTTTCAGTATCTTTGAAGTTCTTCCTCAACATTACACCACATTGTGTCTCAGCTTCACTTAGCATTGTGCTCTATTGTGACCGGGTTTTAGGCAGCCCACCAAGAAAATATGTAGAAACACTTCCAACTATTCAAATTATGTGTTAAATTCAAATTTCTAGAAAATACATTCATGTCTATAAATTCAGCCTGAATCTAAAATGTTGGTTTTCTTCCTTAAAAAAAAAAATCTATTCCCATGTGTGTTTCCCCCCATATTCATATAAATTAACAAAAGTTGGTGTTTTCTTGTGTGTGTGTGTGTGTGTGTGTGTGTATGCAGCTTGCCCACACTGCGTGCTGATCATTAACTCCTAGGTTGTACTTTATAATTGGCCCCCCTGGGCATGCTGGTACTAAGTCTAGTTAGATGTTTGGAGATAATGAGAAGTGAAGGGGGTAGAGTAGGGAAAGATAATTGGCTTCTCTTTGCAAGGTAACTCCCTTAGATGCATCTTCATGTAAAACAATAATAACCTCATTAGACATAGGAGCAGATCCTGTTTGGACTGATGGAGGCTCAGTGAGGTTAGAGGGGAACAGGGTTTTCTGAGCTCTTCAGATTTTTGCATATATTCCCATTCTAGTGCTTGAAGTACACCACTTCGCTGATCAATGCCCTAACTTTGATGTAAGAGACCTAGCAAGGCCGTGAATTCAGCCGACTTTGGAATTTGGCAACTCATGGAGTTTAGCTTTGAGTTATCTCTGTCCTGTGGCTGTAAGAAATGAGTTTCTTTTTCATGCAGTCTTAGAAAATTTGTATTACAATCTGAGAATTTACGGATTTGAGCTTGTGACTTGTTTTCTTTTAGGCAAATTCGATGCAACAGAAGAAGTTATACCATTCTGTAGTCCTTCAATTCCTTTTGACATTCCTGTAGTTTGGCAGGAGCAAATAGTTGGTTCTAATAAACAGCAATCAGAGGCATTATTTACCTTTTAATTTTTTCCAACCGTTGTATGTCATGTACACTAATGATATTTACTGCTCTTGGTCTTAAGTAACTAGGTAGCAGATTCTGTCTTCTACCCATTTCCCAAGGTTCTGTTGCTGGCAACCATCTCCCAGCCCCAGTTTCTCTGTACTAAGTAAAGGTTCTTGGTCTACATAACATAAACAAACTCTGGCTAGCTTAAGCAGAAAAGAAATTCATTAGAATAGTAGAGAGTCAATAGGAAGCCCAAGATCAAAACCCAGCCAGGAACCAAGAGAGATTGGGTATCCAAATACCACCACCAAAATAAGGCCACCATCACTGACATGACTGGCTGATGTCACCGCTGGCTGCTTGCAGCTGCCAATTTTAGTGTCTCTGACAAGGGATGCCCATTCCTTTGCATCTGTTCTTTCAAATCCATGCTGCACTAACAAAGAACTCCCACCTTCTGTACCTTCACAATATCCAAAATCCTGTGCAGTAGCGTCTGTTTCGCTGATTGTAGACCACACGCTAATACCTTTGGTGGAGAACAAGGAGAGCTTTCCCCTTGGTTTCCACAGTGAAAGGTGGAGCCTTGTTTCCTACATATGTTGGATTCCCTCACATGAGAAGAGTGTTTGGATGCTAGGGGGTCCCATTGCACTCCCCCCTCCAAAAAAAAAATTCTACTGTGGTCTTTAAACTGAAAAGATTTAGAACAAACAGCAAAAAGACAATTAAGGCCTAAGGTAGGTGAAAGTAATTTATTAGAATTAATTATTTTCACAAAGAAACCCCCCCATGTCTAGATAAATTTCTTTCTAAGATGCTAAGAAGTCTTGGAGAAAGGATTGCAAAGTAACTATCAATAAACTTTAAAAAATCATGAGAAACTAGGAAGGAATTGAAATTGAATTGACCTTGTATGAAGGAAAATTGTGGGTTCTGCTAATTACCAGCTTTGTGTTGAATGCCGACAATTAATAGAATCACTTGGTTAAACAGGGTTGCTTGTTGTGAATACCTAGAAAATGATTAAGTGAACACTTGGAACCAGTATGAATTTATTAAGGACCAGTCATAGTAACCATCTTTATTTCCTTTTTGAATCAATCATCCGTTAATCCATTAATTAATTGGTTTTTGACCATCGGTAGACAAAATGAAAATGTTTATAAGTACTGTGTCTTTAAAAAGTTAAAAATACCAGTATTTGTTTTTACTATAAAAAGAAACCATGGTAATTATGGAAAAGTAGATAGACCTTTCTAGTGAAATGAACTCCAGCTGTTATCCATGCTTCCTCCCCACTAAAATTACATTAAAGGAATAAGAAAGGTATGAATCCACAAGGAAACAGAGACGAGGAGAAGAAATAATAGGACCATAGAGGACAACACATTTTTGGAAGATGGAAATAAGTGGGTTCATGGAACAGACATGGCAGAACAAAGAAAGTGGAAAGCAAGTGCCTACAAAGAAGAGGCCCATGAAAACAAGGCAATGTGGACAGCAGAACTCCAGGAATTCTCAGGAATCACTAAGTGCCAGATGTAAGGAGTGGAGCTGAAAACAGGAGTATTGGATATGACTCCTGTCCATTTACATTTCTGATCATATTTTAGTGGGTTGCTTTTAAATATGAACTGAAAGCCAAAAATAATCAGATCCTTAAGAAAAGCATCTAACATGAAAGAGTATAAAACAAAAACAAACAGTGAAAAGGACTTGCAGGAAATAGAGACAAGGTTGTAGAAGAAATCTACATTTAGCATCCCCAGAGAGGGAAGAGAAGGTATTGCATCAATGAAAGATGACTTTTATTTTACACTGCGTTTGTAGAACCTTATTCGTTTATTGTAGAAGGCAAGAGGTAGCCAAGTGGATAGACCTCCCATTAACATGGACACTCTGGATTTTTTGTTCATTTTATATATTGGAATTTTAAAAATGGTTTAACAAAATGTTAAAGGGCTCTAGAGTTAGTTTTTAAATTAATCTTTTAAAATTAATCTTAATTAATTAAATGTATTCTTTTTGAAGGATAGTTGACACACAATGTTACATTAGTTTCAGGTATACAACATAATGATTCCACAACTCTATACATTAAGCTAGGCCTGCCACAATTGTAGCTTCCATCTGTTACCATACATAGAGTTTTTATTTAAGGACAGAAATTAACACTAAATAACTTAAACAAAAATGCAATTCTTTAGAAGGCTATGGGTAGCTCATCGAATCAAAGGCATGGGTGAAAAATCAGAATCAGAAAGGGCGGGAGCCAGGGCAGCTCTGGGCTTCTAGCAGCAGGAATGTCAGATCAACCAGCTGAATCAGGACATTACTGCTGTGATGCATCAGTTTCAACTCTTTTTTTAAAGTGCTAGGAGAGAGAGCCCACTTGTCCTGTGCTGGGTCAGGGGTACACCCTCTGGCTAGGGAAGCAAAAGGTACGTCATTAGTTTCACTAAAAGTACATCAGTGGGAAAGGGAAATCTCCCCCTGGAATGTCAGAGTGATATTATCAGAAGAGGGTATAAAAACTAGGGAGCAAACCCAGCAAATTTCTATAGTATCTATGGCTAAAAATAAGTTTGGAAACCATGAATCTGCAGAATTTTTATTTTTATTTTTTTGCAGTGACAAAGAATAATCTATTGGAAGTATGTGCAAAATGTATACAATCAATTACCTCTTATGGGACATTAAGATTGTTTTCTATTTTTTGCTTTTATAAATAGTACCTCGACAAACATCCTTAGACCCCAATTTTTGCTGGCATCTTTATTGAGAAGTGGTAAGCTAGAATCCTTATGAACAAGATGGAGATTTCTAGGCTGGATGATTTCATGTGAAGAATGCTGCTGGCCCACTGATGTTGACTTGCAGAGACTTTACTAACATTATGTGGATTTTGCCCTTGGCCTCTTTCTGTTCAACAACTTTATGGATGATTTAGATATGCCATTAAAAAATGTACTTAACAAATTTGCAGATGCCATAGATCTAAGAATGTCATCAAACTTCAGAACGATCCTTATGAACTGAAATACCAGGTCTAAGCCAACAAAATTAAACCTAACAGGAACGAATGTAAAAGTTCTGCATTTGTTGTTTTTTTTTTTTAAATCAATTGTTCAGAGACAGGAAAGGTAAGTGCTATTTGGACAGAAATTCACACAGAAAGGTATGAAGGTGTTATTAAATGCAAGGTCAGTGTGGGTCAACAGTATTATAACCAAAACCAGTGTGATCTTAGAATGTATTAAAATAAGTAAAATATCTAAAACTTGGATGCTAGCCTCCTGTACCTTTTGCTCTGATCAGACTAGAATGTTGGGTTTAATTATGACTGGTTACACTTTATTTGTTTTTAAAGATTTTATTTATCTGAGAGAGAGAGTGAGCGAGAAAGCACAAGTGGGGGCAAGAGGCAAAGGTACAAGCAGACTCCCCACTGAGCAGGGAGCCCGACGTGGGGCTCAATCCCAGGACCCTGGGATGGTGACCTGAGCCAAGGCAGACGCTTAACGGACTGAGCCACCCAGGTGCACCACTGACTGGTTACAATTTAAAAAAGAGATAGTAACAAACTGGAGAGCATGCAGGGAAAGGCATATAGTAGCTACAATGATAATTTACTGAGTGCTTACTGTGTCCAAGCACCATGCAAAAATCATTTTAAAAAACTTATGAAGCAGGTATAAATTTTATGGATGGGGGAAACCGGGTTATGGGTGCTCAATAACTTGCTCAAGGTCACACAGCTAGTAGGTGAGAAATCAGAGACTGGAACCCAGGAGTCCAGCCTGGGAGACTGCTGCCACTCATCACACACATTGCTGTTTTGTGAAGCAAAACAGGTGACCCCACCACATAAGTGTGATTCAAGGGACTCTGAGCCGATTGTCTACAGGGAAAGATCTCACTGGCTAGATGGACCACACAAATAGGCCAGTTATGTACTTGGTCTTTATATCTAAATCCGGAGATCTTAATATTTTGCAGATTGAAAGTCAGCTAAGAAAAGATTTTGATAAAAGAATTGTTCAAGGGTGCTAGACACTGGAACTCATTCATTCAACACCTAGTTGAGTGCTGCATTGAGAGCTACAATGTACTTGGCAATGTGGTAGGCCTGATAATATACGGATGAAAAAGACTAATGTTTCTTTGCTCTCGCAGCGTTCGCCTCCAATGGAGGGTTGAAAATATAGTTGATCCTTGAACAGTACAGGTTTGAAGTGTGCAGCTCTACTTACATGTGGATATTTTTCAATAAATACAGGGCAGTATCGTAAATGTCTTTTCCTTATGATTTTCTTAATAACACTTTCTTTTCTCTAGCTTACTTTATTGTAAGAATACAGTCTATAATACATATACAAAACATGTTAATCAAATGTTTGTGTTATCAGTAAGGCTTCTGGAAAATAGTAAGCTATTTGTAGTTAAGTTTCAGGGATTCAAAAGTTATATGTGGATTTTCCCCAGCATGGGGGTCGGTGCCCCTAACCCCTGCATTGTTCAAGGGCAACTGTAGTGAAATCAGTGACAGTAATAAGTGCAGTCAGTGAATTAGGAAAGAGGGAAACTATGGAATCATACAGTAGGAAACCTCTAGTTTGCGGGGGGGAGGGGGGGAGGGGCGGTGCATTTCTTTGGGAAGTGAAGGCCAAGTTCAAACTTGAAGAGTGAGTCCAACTTTGCCCAGAGCAGGCGATGGAGAGAAGGAAGAGAGTTTCTGGGCAAGTTTCAGATAATTCCAGTAAGAGGTGATGATGGCTGAGGTATGGACTGTGGGGTGAAGAGAGGATGGATTTTCCAGAGAGTGGTGTGCATACTACCAATCAGTACCTGAGATTATTTTAGGTGCTTCACCTAAAAGATGTATATCCGTACTAATTATGTGTTTATTTTAATATATATTAGAAATATATATAACTACCATATCAAACTGGATTTCCCAGATAGTGTTATTTAAGATGAAACAGATACTTACATTTTAAAAAGAAAGCCTATTATAAATATTAAGCAAATAATGGTACCTGTGGTATTTATTCCGAGAGCTATTTATGGGTAGAATGCGGGACTATAGAATTGCTGAGTGCCCCACGTTGCCTAGGGTCAGCCCTGCCAGTGACAGCCCTGTCCCGCCCCTCCCTTTACCCCCACCTTGGACTCTTTCTTTACACAGTGTTCACCTTGAGTCTTACCCTCCTTCGCTTTATCCTTGAAATTTCTCACTCTGCCTGTGTGTGAACAGCTCTCTCACCATGTCCTCAATATAGGCATTCCCTGACTTATGATAATTCAACTTAGGATTTTTCAACTTTACAACAGGGCGAAAGCGATATGCACTCAGTAGAAACCATCCCTCAAATTTTGAATTTGGATCTTTTCCCCGGGCTGGTGATATGCGGGCCGACCCTCTCTCATGACGCTGGGCGGTGAGCACAGCACTCAGCCAGCCATGCGACAACGAGGGTGAACCACCCACACACTGACAACCCTTCTGCACCCATAGGACCATTCTGTTCCTCGTTTTCAGCACAGTCTTCAATAAATTACATGAGATAGTCCACACTTTAGTATAAAATAGGCTCTGGGTAGGGGCGCCTGGGTGGCTCAGTTGGTTAAGCGACTGCCTTCGGCTCAGGTCATGATCCTGGAGTCCCGGGATCGAGTCCCGCATCGGGCTCCCTGCTCGGCAGGGAGTCTGCTTCTCCCTCTGACCCTCCCCCTCTCATGCTCTCTCTATCTCATTCTCTCTCTCAAATAAATAAAATCTTTAAAAATAATAATAATAATAAAATAATAAAAACAACTTTGAGGGTGCCTTGGTGGCTCAGTTGGTTAAGAGACTGCCTTCGGCTCAGGTCATGATCCTGGAGTCCCGGGATCGAGTCCCGCATCGGGCTCCCTGCTCGGCAGGGAGTCTGCTTCTCCCTCTGACCCTCCCCCTCTCATGCTCTCTCTATCTCATTCTCTCTCTCAAATAAATAAAATCTTTAAAAATAATAATAATAATAAAATAATAAAAACAACGTTGAGGGTGCCTTGGTGGCTCAGTTGGTTAAGAGACTGCCTTCGGCTCAGGTCATGATCCTGGAGTCCCGGGATCGAGTCCCGCATCAGGCTCCCTGCTCAGCAGGGAGTCTGCTTCTCCCTCTCCCACTCCCCCCTCTTGTGCTCTGTCTCTATAATAAATAAATAAAATCTTAAAAAAAAAAATAGGCTCTGGGTTAAATGATGAGGCCCAAGTATAGTCTAACGGAACTGTTCTCAGCACATGGAAGGTGGGCATGTTGTGTAGGTTAAGTGTATGAAATGCATTTTTGACTCATGGTATTTTCAACTGATGAGGGGTTCCCCAAGATGTGAGCCCATTGTAAGTTCAGGAAGATCATACCGGCTTTTGCAGCCCCCTAATTCAGGCTGTTGATATGCCTTTCAGAGCACCTAACAGAGCATTTTCAAAGAAACGTATATCCTTTTACCTTAAAGTTTTGGAACATGCTTTCTTTGAAACAGCGGTAGACGATCTCCACACTCCTTCTCTTCCCCTCCGCCACTCCCATTCCCAAACCGCCATGTTCCCCAGCTTTTCCAGCTTCACATGGATTCTCATCCTGGGTCATATTATTTACACCTCAGCAGAATCAGAGTGGAGAGCTCAGTTCTGGTGTGAGGACCCACTGCGGTCCAAGTGCCCGCAGTCGAGCGGAATGACTGCGCCTGTGCATGTGGATCAGCAGCCGTGCGGCAGCTCCGTCCTCGTAGCTGCTGGGGGCCACGCACGCATCCAAACATCACAAGGACCGTGCAGGGGTTGCTGCCACCCAGGCGTAACACACAACAGAGGTTCCAGAGACAGGAGACACGCACACGTACTGGGCTCTGCCAGAAACCGCCACAGCGATAATCTTCTATGTGGAGCTGGGATCTGTCTCACACGTCTAGCCCCAAGCCAGGGAAGTGTGCAATGCCTGATTCAGGCCCAGGATAACAGAAGGGGACAGCTATGTCATTATAGGGACCTGGAGCAAGCATGACTTGTCAAAGAGACACAACGTCCTTGCCCATTTCTCCCTGTGACCCCCAGGCAACTCTGGGAATAGTAAGTTCTGGTCCCTCACCACATGGTTTAAGGGACAGCCAGAGATTTAATTCTGGGATATCACAATGATCATTTTGGAACAAATAGGGCAGTGGAAAAAGCAGAGTGTTGATAGCAATGTCCCTGGGGACTGGCAGCCCAGCTCTCAGTCACGGTCCCCAGGGAGGAGGCCGAGTTCCCAGGGTATCCCAGGCCCCACTTCAACCTTGTGCCAAAGCTATTTTCTCTTCTTGTTCTGAGACCAGAGGATTCAGGTGATAGGAATTGCAGGGGTAATAAGGAGGTCTCCAAGGGCAATAGAAATCACTGGAAAAGAATCTGGGAGCAAATCCTGTTACAGTTACTTCTTAATGTCTATTAATATATCATATTAAATAATGTAACTGAACAAAGTTTAAAAAAGAAAGCCACAGAATGTAAAAACGATTTATGACAAATATTACATGTGGGAGCTTATTCTTAAAAAAAAATCTAGATCTAATAAAAATTTTTATGGCTACTCTTTAGCTTCTCTGTGGCAACTGGTCAGAATGTAAAAGGATAAGAATAGACAATTTTATACATAGGAAAATAGACACTATGGCCTAAACCACTGATAGAAATTAGATAAATACAAATCAAACAGCTAAGAGGTTCTATTGTACACTTACAAGTCTAGCAAAAGTGAAATAATAAAAGCCAGCATCATTGAGACTCAAGTAAAGAATCCAAAAAGAAAACAAAATATTTGCACAATGATACATTCACAGCATTACTTACGATGCCAAAAGTAATTTAGAAAACTCCTAAAGCTGTCACAGTAAAGGTAACTGAGTAAACTGTGGCATAATCAGTAAAATGGAATATTATATAGCCGTTAAAAATAATAAGCATGATGGTCATAGAAATGTACATATTTGGAAAATTGCAGGAATACAGGGAGTATGGAGGCAACAATGTCAGGTAAATGTACGTATTCTAATGAGGGTTAGAAGTGATTTCAGAGAGACATACTTGGTTTATGGAATTTCCTTTTCTATAAAGTGCATAATCAAAATATATGCATTTATAGACACACAGCATATAAAAGAGGGGTTGGAGAGTAATTTCTCCTTTCTCCTTGCTTCCCAGGGAAACCATGAAGGTGAATTGAGTGGTTCGAACTCTTTGGCTCAAAATATTAAATGCTTAGATGGTTCTTCCTTGGAAATAGTAAATAATATTCATCTGTCAACTGTTAGGATGTTTTAAAATTAATTTAATGACATTACAAAGTGCTCATGATTAATGCCGGGGTTTTTTTTTAAGTTCTAGAATGCATCCCCCTCCCATGTCTCTCCCATTCCTCTCTCTCTTTCACGCACGCACACACACACACACACACACACACAATCACACACATACACAGTACAGCAAAATTAACTTTATTATTTGGTTAGTAAGAAAGGAGAAGGAATCTCCAAGGTATTTACCATATGTGTCCCCACCCCTCTCCTATTTAATTCATTTCCTCACTCCCTTCAATTGGTTGCCCCCTGCCATGCACTCACTATACTCATACCCCCTACAAATCCTACCACTGCTATCCAGAAGTGGAGACAGAGTATCATAAACTGAGAAATTCTATTTCTTCCCTTTGTCCTTTCTTTCTCCCAGTATTCTCTGGTATTGGATTGATAATGTAACAGGCCAGCCTTATATCAGAACAAGAAGAAATGAGCCAAGAGTTGTCACATCATTTGGAAAATATCTTACATGAAAACAGTGAATCTTCAGGGTGCCTGGGTGGCTCAGTCAGTTAAGCGTCTGCCTTTGGCTCAGGTCCTGGTCCCAGGGTCCTGGGATCGAGCGTCACATCAGGCTCCTTGTTCAGCGAGAAGCCTGCTTCTCCCTCTCCCTCTGTCGCTCCCCCTTCTTGTGCTCTCTCAAATAAATAAATAAATAAATAAATAAATAAATAAATAAATAAATAAATAAATAAATAAATAAAATCTTTTAAAAAATGCAGTCCTCAATAAATGCAAACCAAATTTTAAAAAAAGAAAACAGTGAATCTTTTTATTATATAAGGAGGTACAAATAATGATAAAGAAACATTAAAATGTTTCATTAACATATTTTAACATTTTAATATTTCAATTATTTCATTCTCAAGTATATAATGTGTTTCATCATCATAAGTTTCCAAAATGACCTCCCACATTTGTAAATTCTGAAAAAGACATTGCAGAATGATGATCGGTCCCATTCCCTCACAAGACAAGATGTGTTAAGTTTTAAAAAATTGAAAGAAGTTTGTATACGATTTAGTTACAAATAAGAACACACAATATGTATGTAAGAGATCAGCTAGGCAACACACGCTCCCGTGCGCTCCTATCCATTGGGAAGAAATAGACTAGTGGCTATCCGTGAAATGGTGTAACTGTGGGCAATTTAAATTTTCTTCTACATAGTTTCCCAAATTTTCCGCATTTTCTATCATAGGTGTGTGTTAGCTTTGTAACAAAGAGAAAATCAGAAGAGTTATCATTGGAAAGCAATATCCGAGAGTCTGGGGAGAAGCCCTGCGGTGAAGTCAGGCGAGAGCGGCGGTCAGGGGCGGCGGTCCGGAGCCACGGTCCGGAGCCCCAGCTACGGCATCTCCAATTCGGGAGCCATGTGAGTGAGGACCTCATCGAGTCAAGGACAGGCTGCCGCGGGAGGGTGGCCAAGAAGGGCTGAAGAAATAAATCAGGCCTGAGAGAACAAAATGGCAGATGTGACAAAATTTCACTAATGCTTAGCTCAGGTGGCTCTGAGTAATTATGCACTTGCCGAAGGTTAAAAAGGACGACAACGGATGTCTGGTTCAATCTTCTCAGCGTCAGAGAAGGGCCCCAGAAGAGCTAAACTCATCCACTCAGCTGCTTGGTGGTAGAGTCAGAATTAGAACCCAGGATCCCGGGACGCCTGGGTGGCTCAGTCGGTTAAGCGTCTGCCTTCGGCTCAGGTCATGATCCCAGGGTTCTGGGATCGAGTCCCACATTGGGCTTCTTGCTCAGCAAGAAGCCTGCTTCTCCCTCTGCCTGCCTCTGTCTCTCTCCCTCTCTCTGACAAATAAATAAAATCTTAAAAAAAAATAAAAAGAACCCAGGATCCCGATGCCTCGTCAGCACCCTCTACCTCCCAGTCTGGGCAGGTAAGTGCTGCAGTTACCGTGGTTGCTGCCCCTGTTTGCATTATTCTTTCTCATTGTGTTTAAACCTACAAAACCCCTGAAAGGATAGTGCAAGAACTCTCATGTATCCTTCACCTAAACATAAATTAACACTTTGCACATTGCAATCTCTCTTTCTCACATACACACACACAGATACACACAAACACGCACCCACACACCATATATGGCATAGATATGAAAGAACACCCATATATACCACACATATATCATATATGCCAAAGCTTCCGCATGTAACATATATGTACATGTATCCACATTACACATTTGATGGAGCCATTTGAAACTAGGTTGAAGATATCAAGACTCTTCACGTCTCAGTTCTCCAGCATCACCTCAGAATGAAGATATTCACCTACGTAGGAATATCATTGTCAGACTAAGAAAACTATTATCTAATATTTAGTTCATATTCAAATTTCCCCAATTGTCCCCAAAATGTCTTTTATAGCTGTTTCAAGTTTTTGATCAAACATCTTTGTAAGTGTTACATATGTACGTGGTTGTTGGGTCTCCTTAACCTCTTTCAATTTAGAACGTTCCCCTCACATTTTGTATTTCTGTTTTCCATACGTTACATTATTTAAGAGTTCCAGCCATTTTTCTTAGAAAATCTCCCACATTCTGCATTTGTCTGTTTCTTCATGATTAAATTCTGATTAAACATCTTTGGAAAGAATACTATCTAAGAGATGTTACGTGTCTCTTACGCACCACAGCAGGGGGCACAGGGCATTGGATTGTTTCCCTGTGCTAAAGTTTGACCTCAAGGTTAAGGTGATGGCCACCAGATCTTTCCATTGGAAAGGCACGGATTCTCCCTTGTAATTAATAATCCAATGAGTGATTCTTTAAGACCATATGAACATCTTAGCATCAGTGGATAATCATAATCCTTGCTTGAATTGGGATTGCAAAATAGTGATTTTGCTACTTCCCCTATTTTATTAGCTGGCATTCTCTATAAAGAAGTTCTCCTCATATCTTGCATGCTCTCCCACAGCAGTGTTCTGACTACTCTTCCTGCCTCCAGTCTGGCTCACTCCGCTCCATCTGCTGCCAGGAGCAGCATGCTCAATTGCAAATCTGGACACATCCATGCCCTGTTTAGAATCCTTCAGGGATAAACTCAAATCTGTGAGCTTGGCACAGGGTTCTATGATCTGTCTCCAGCCTACCTCTTGAGCTTCATCTCTCCCTGCACCCCTCCTGTACGCCATTCAAGTTATCTACACTTCTTCAAACACAGTACCCTACTTTGTGCCCCCGTTCCCCTGTACACCCTAGTCCCTCTGCTTGCAAGACTCTTCCCCATCTTCCAACATCATCTGACCCCCACTTGTTTTTCAAACTTTGGCTCATGCATCAGCTCCTCTGACCCTAGAGTTAAATAGGTGTCTTTTTGGGGGTCTCATGGCACCTGTGCCCATATGTATCATTGCGCTTGTGGCCCCACATTGAAAATGTTTCCTGATTTGCTTGTCTCTCCCACCTGATTGTAAGGTTCTTGTGAGAAGAAATCTGTCTTTTACCTCTGTATGACAGGCATCTAGCATGATGTCTGGCATTAAGTGAGAACTCAGAAAATAGTTTCTAATGAAGTCATTCATGTTTCCTCAAATTATTAAATAATGTAATCAGCTTCAGAACAACTAGATTATATGCTATTTAAGGACAAAAAGCATGTCCTATAAATTTCTGTATTGTTCACATGTCCCACCCTATTCCTTGCTAATTTGAATTAGCTTTTCAGCAAGGAGGTTGAGACTTATAAAAGGGTATTGATACATTACTTTTTATCTGCTTGATGCATTGTCCTTTTGAGAATTGCTCCTACTCTACCTAACAGGATGGCCAATCTCTTGCCTGGTCTTCCCACAGATGGTGGACCCATAATGTGAGTTAGCCATTAAAGGATTTCATCCTCCTGACTGCAAAGATTGGTTCTCTTGGTCCAAGCCAAGTCTATCAGAGTCGTCCTGAGGACTTTTGAAGGAGCTAGTGGGGAAAACACAAAGGGAAGATAATGTAATGGCTATTGCTGCCAGAGTCCATCTTTTCTACAAGGTGGGGAGAACCTACCTGGCAGGGAAGCCAACTCCAGGCAAACAAGTCAACAATGGGAAGACAGAACCAATGCCATTATTTAAGCCTCTAAACCCAGTCATGTCTGAAGAGTCATGTTTAGGACTACCTGGTACATGGGTCAACAAATTCCTTCCTTCTTGCCTTTTAAGTTGACAAAATCCTGACAAATATACAAGATCCTATTCCATGACATTCCACATATGGTCAAGCAGGTAAACTGAGATGAAGCATGAGAATATTGCCTCCATTTAGTCCTTTCTTGATTTGGGGGAAATTAGGTAGAGATGCTGTATTAGTGAGGTTTCTCCAGAGGGAAAAAAAAACCCAATAGTATATATGTCTGAGAATTACAGGAGCTGAGTCCAAAGGCCTGAGATTCCGGGGCCAGTGGTGTAAGAACCACGAGTGAAGATGTTCCAGGGCAGGAAAAAATAGATGTCTCAGCTCAAGCAAAGAAAGCAAATCACCCTTCCTCTGCCTTTTTGTCCTATTAGGACCCTCAATGGGTTGGATGATGCCATCCATGTTGGGGAAGGCAGATCTTCTCTTTCCAGTCTACCAATTCAGATGCTAATCTCTTCCAGAAACACCCTCACAGACATACTTGAAAAAATATTTTATCAGCTCTCTGGGCATCCCTTAGCCCAGTCAAGTTGACACATAAAGTTAACCATCACAAACACCCAAATCAGCACCATCTCTGTAGTCCACCACAGGAGGAGAGCTTTTATCTAGGCTGCTTCTCACATGCCTCAAAGAATATGAAGTGTATTCGGGGACCCATTCTCATGTTCCTGCTCCCTAAGTCTCTTTCAAGAGGAGCAAAACAGACCAAGAAAACGTCATAAATGGTAATGGTTGGCCTGCCTCTTCATTATTTCTGTTTCAGATGATTGATTTCTTTCTCATCATAACTGGTACATTGCATCTATTTGGTTTTTGAGGTCAACAGTAATCTACTCTGCTTCCAGAAGCTGTCAATTTCTGGGGGATTTAAGGAGTTCAGGGTAGAGTGGTAAGGATCAGGGTGGAGTGGTAAGGATCTAGACACAGTGGTGTGGACATTCATTCAAGGACCTGTTGAATTAAAAATGCCAAACGCATTTCAGGAAATGGTCCCTGGGGACTTTTCCTAGCTTTCACCTTATATGTCTGGGAAATTTCTTGGTGAGGCATGAGAGGAGGTGAGAGAGGTGGGGCTTCTCTAAAGTGGCCTGCAGAGCTCATTGACCACAAAAGGGCGAAAGAGGAGCGTCTTGGTTTAAAGAGGATTCCCTCACATCAGGTCAATTGGGTATCCTGTGTGGCTATTTTAAGAGGTCATGGAAATAGCCAAGCTCTTTAAGAAGAGCATACTCATGACTTTAATTTGAATTAACTTAATTAGATGCTTTTCTCTTAACTACTAGCTGAGATAACCCAGCCCAAAGGAACCAGAGTTGTGATGAAATGTGGAAGAGGACGAAGGAGAAGTACCTGTGCCCTGCTGCCCCAGGGGGTCTGGCTGGGGCATTTCTGGATAGAGCACCACAGGGAACATAATTCTCTGGAGGGAAGTAAATTAGAAGGAAAGGACAATGCAAAGACATGGGCCCAGAAAAGAAATGAGGACACCCAACATAAACTATAATTTCTCTTCAGTTTCACTTCAGGCTAGAGCTGCTGGTCTACCCCAAATGTGTCCTTTCTGGAGATGCAGGGGTGAAAAATGGTAAGAGTCCATCATGTGATGCCCCTGAGTTTCGTAGAAAGGGAGCTGGTCACCCTCACTTTCATCCCCTTGGAATCTCTTCCAATTTTGAACTCTAATTCTTCTGACACTTACTCCCAAATTTTAATGTTGAGGCAAGACACAGAAACCTGACTTGGAACAAGGAAGGGAGATGGAGGAGAGCAGAGCTCATCTCTTCAAACCTTTTGCTGTGGTCCCAGTTCTGCCCTGGACTCAAGGTTGAAAAAGACACGAAGGGGTGATGACCCTAAGCTTCAAAAGAACAGCACCAAATTTAAAAAACAAAACCAAAAACAACTGGGCGAGCACAGGGAAAGGAAGGAAAAGAAGACTATGCTTCCTTCCTGCCTGCAGGACTGGATTCTGAGCACACACTTACTTCCTCAGAGTCCCCTGATTTATATAATTCGAGTACCTGGGGATTCCAGAGCATTACCTCATTGCAACTCTTAAAAAGCACTGTTTCCCCAGAGGGAGTGGGAGGAAGGATGAGAAGTGAGACAGAGAGGAGACAGAGGGAAGGTCAAAGGCTGGCACAGCGGGGGTGTGGCCACTCATTCCTCTCAGTGGCTGTCACAGGGCCAGGGGACACCACAGGCAGACGATCAGCTTACTGTCTGCGCTGTGCGTCACATTCAGAGGTTTCTCCAGGCAGGCAGGTGAGAGTCCTGATCTGCCTTCCACCTGCGCACCTGCCGGGTCTCCACACACACAGCCCCTCCGGCCTCCCCTGCGCAGCCTCCGTCAGCCTGCGGTCCCGACTCTTCTGTGGTCACTGCGGCCACCGTGGCCATCACTGCCGGAGGAGCCGGGGCCGTGCCAGCCATGGAGCTGTCCCTGCAGTCTCCCCAGCACCCCGCAGGGAGCTGGGGCGGCTGCACACAAAGGGAAAATCAGGAGATCGCTGAGCCCGCATCCCTGACTAATGATCACGTCTTCAGGACGGGAGGCAGTGACTCAAGCTGCGTGGAGGCACAGCGAATGGAAGAAAGAGTGGGAGGGAGGGAAGGGACCGGGAGGAAAACACAGATGCGGGGCGGGGAGGAAGAAGAGAAATCGCAAAGGAACAAAGGCCTTGGAACTTTGAATCTATAAAGATGCCCTGCCCCACGGCCTCTGCAATCATTAACGTACAAAATCTTCACATGACAGTCCAGCAGTCCAGTTTGATGTCACTGAGGAAGGAAGAGGGGACTAATGTTATAAACGGATATTACCATACTCGCGGCAACTGTAACTTGCAATACAACGTCATGTGTGCTGCCCAGATAAAGTCAGGGTTCCACAGACTGGGAAATCTGAAGGACAAGAACCATGGCTCCTTTTAAGCTAGAAAAGTAGTCACATACACCAAAACTGTTTTAGTTTGGTCTCATTCCAAGAAAACAAGTCTGGCCAGGAAGGATATTTATTTATTTATTTATTTATTTTTATTTTTTTTAAAGATTTTATTTATTTATTTGAGAGAGAATGAGATAGAGAGAGAGAGCATGAGAGGGGGAGGGTCAGAGGGAGAAGCAGGCTCCCCGCCGAGCAGGGAGCCCGATGCGGGACTCGATCCCGGGACTCCAGGATCATGACCTGAGCTGAAGGCAGTCGCTTAACCGACTGAGCCACCCAGGCGCCCCAGGAAGGATATTTAAAGACAAATTAGGCTCAGTTTTTCCATAGGAAGTTGCTATGTCCTGGGGTATATTATTCGACACATGTTCTATCTGATTGCTTGTAATAATAACAAACTATGTTATTTGCTTTGCATGTGCAGCATATGTGAGCACATAGGTGTGTGTGTGTGTGTATGTGTGTGTGTGAACTATAGTTCTACAGGTATATTTAAAAGTTCATTTTGGAGCTCCTGGGTGGTGCTGTCAGTTAAGCATCTGACTCTTGGTTTCGGCTCAGGTTGTGATCTCGGGGTTGTGGGACTGAGCCCCACGTTGGAGAGTCTGCTTAAGACTCTGTCCCTGGGGGTGCCTGGGTGGCTCAGTCGTTAAGCATCTGCCTTTGGCTCAGGCCATGATCCCAGGGCCCTGGGATCGAGCCCCGCATCAGGCTCCCTGCTCGGCGGGAAGCCTGCTTCTCCCTCTCCCTCTCTCCCTGCTTGTGTTCCTGCTCTCGCTGTCTGCTATCTCTTTCTCTGTCAAATAAATAAATAAAATCTTAAAAAAAAAAAAGACTCTGTCCCTGTCCCTCTGCCCCTCCCCCGCTCATGTGCACTCTCCCTCTCTCTCTAAAATAAATAAATCTTTAAAAAACTAACTAAATAAAAAAGTTTGTTTAATATTCCAAAATAGTGGTTCCAATTCTATAAGACCTAACATTAACTTTTTATTAAAAATATTTGTAACATCCTGAAATGAAATTCACAAGCAATATAGATAACATAACATATTCCTGTGAGGTAAAGAAGAAATAAAGGAAAGTAATTTATAATGAAATAATTTGTATTTTAATACATAAATACTCAGGCACAGCTAAGCTAGAAGAGATCATAAAACAGGCAGATGCTTGTGACTCCTTATAATGAATAAGTTGGGATTTAAAAAAAGGAAAATGACATTCATCTGAATACTGTTGATCTTTTATCTTTCTAGTTAACATTTAGAAATAAAGGTTAAACAAATATGCTTCTATAAACCATAAAAATACCATAGCTTGGACAGACACTAATGCAGGCTGATACAGGTATGTTGACTCAAATACCGCAAGCAACAATACCATAGGTGATATGATTTTCTGAAACTTTGAGCAACTCTTGGTAAAGTTCCCAACAAAACAAAGTGCAATATTCTCTCAATTTAACCAGCAGTTTGCCCTTGGGGAAAATCGAGTATATACAGTAAAGCCATGTAAACTGTGCGTGTGTGTGTGTGTTCATATGTAAGATGGGGTTCACATCTAGACTTGGATAAGTATAAGAAGGATTTCTCCTACATGAATTTCTGGTGGCACTGGAAACCTGTGTGAGACAGTTCTTCATTGAGTGGGCCCGTCCACGCATTGCACACAGTCCAGCATCTCTGGCCCCTGCACCGCAAGCCACTGGGGCTCTTTAATCATTGTTGCAAACAAAATCGCACCCACAGATATCCAAACACCTCCCAGGGAGATTGTCTTTTTTCAAGATTGTTTCGGTTATTCAGAGTTCCTTGAGATTCCATATGAATTTTAGGATGGATTTTTCTGTTTCTCTAAAAAAAAATATCACTGGGATTTTGACAGGGATTGCATTGAATCTGAAGATCCCTATGGGTAGTATTGATATCTTAATGATATGAAGTCTTCCGATCCATGAACATGGATGTCCTCCCTTTTATTTATCTGTGCCCTTTTTGAATTTTTAACTATTGGGTCAAGTTTTTTTTTTTTTTCTTTGTAAGGATCTGGTTTTCTAAAACCAAAGGTACTGGTCTTACTATGCCCCAAATTCCCACCCATTCCTTCCACTTTCTCATGACTTCTCCATTAGGAGTCAGTTCTTTCTCAATATTTCCTGATACATTGTTGGCAAGTCAAGTCAATAATCTATCAGACATCCTTTCAACAGACTAAGACTAACAGGGATGCTAATGAAGAGATCCCAGAATTAGGTGAGACGTTGAACTTGCTGACTTGTATACTTTTCACCAAGACCAAGATTCTAAGATACCTCTTTTCCTCCCTTAGACCAAACACCACAAACTTTTTGATCATATTTAATAAATATTAGTAAATTTTTTAGACTTTACTGGCCATGGAGTTTGTTACAGCTATGTAACTCTGCCAGTAGAATGCAAAAGCCACCACATAGCCATATATAGAAGTACTGATACGTGCTACCATGATGAACCTTGGAAACATTACACCTAAGTAAGAAAAACAAACACAAAAGGCTGTATGATTCCATTTAGATGAAATGTCCAGAGTAAGTAAATCAATAAAGACAGAAAGTGGATTAGTGGCCTCCAGGAGCTGGGTGGGAGGGGGAATGGGGAGTGACTGTTAATGAGTATGGGTTGCAGCGGGGGTGGGGGTGGGGTGGGGGAGGAGTAACATTAGATAATGGTGATGATTGCACAGCTATGTGAATGTACTAAAAACCACTAAATTGTAAATGTTAAAAGGGTGAATCTTACAGTATATGAATTACATCTCAATAAAGCTATTTTAAAAAAAAAACAGCTATAGATAATATGTAGACAAATGGGTATGGGTGTGTTCCGATAAACATTTATTTACAAAAATCAGGCTGGATTTGGCTGCAGTTTGCTAAGCGTTGCGCTAGACTGTAAGATTCGTATAGTCAGAGCTGTGCCTTGTTTATGATTAACCTCCAGGACCTAGTACGATACCTGTCAAATAAGAAAGCATTTGATAAATGTTTGCTAAGTGAATGGACCCAAGGCCAACAGGGAACCACTATGTCTTTAGTGAGTATCTTGGTAACATTCTCTCTGGTGTCTGCATAAAGCCACGTCCAGTTCCATCCTCCTGGACTTAGCTTTTCTAAGCCACACAACCACTCCTCGTCTTTATTTCAATGATCTTCTAGTCTCTTGTCCTTCAAGAACAATGACCCCGCTTGCCCATTAATTAGTCTACTGCATGTAACAACCTTACCTCTCCTTCAGTTCACTGCTAATTCCTCTTATATGTCATCTCTTCTCTTCGCTACCTGCAATTTCTCATTAATCAATTCATTTATTTATTCAACAACAAGTATTTATGAAGCATAAAATACTGTCTGTTACTTATATCCTCTTCTGCTTCTAAAAAAGGGTGGAGCCTGGTGTAACCCAAAAGCTAACCTGAGCTCCATGGTCCCCAGTCTCTGCAGGGTGTCACAGTCAAATAAACAGAGTCTAGCAACCAAAAGTTTTTAAAAGAAATTGCAATCTCTCTTTGCCTCCTTCAAAGACTATTAATAAAGACCTATTCATAACTTACAGTAATATGTCATAAAAATCTCCTTGTCCACCATTCCTCTTGATCTTCATGTCTCTCTTTCACCACTGTCAATTCTTTTTCTTTCTCTCCCAGTACAACATCTGTGGTTCTCCACAAGGAATGCTACATATCATTTTAGGCCATCCACTGGTCCTTGTATTTATACTCCAACCCCCTGCTGGGGGAGTACAATCTTAATGGAGAACTCTAGAGCTGTTGCTAGATTCTCAGTTTTTCATAGCTTCTGCCTGAAATTCTTAAGGTTGAGGAATGCAGAATTTCTTGGGGAGGAGTTGCCTTATCATATACAAGAAAGGATATGTTCACTGGATAAAAATCCTCAAAACTGCAGGCTCCCACCAGCTGTTCCTCTTTGCCATAGCTGAAACAAATATGGGGCCATCCCCCATCTGCCCAACTTTCAGCTGTGATCAATAAATTGGGGTCTGAAAAATGCCAAAGGGCTGGTGACCAAGTATTCACAATGACACTCTTGTGTTGTACTCTACGCACTGAGTGCAAACCAGGCCATGAGGTCTCCAATCTGAGCCCACTTGGCTTTCAGAGCCCCTCGACTGGGTTTGGAGGACAGCTGACCTCCATGCACTGAAACTCACTGACCAGAGATCTGGCTTGAGGGACAGAGGCCCAGCTACACCACTTCCTTTGCTGCTCCAGGCCCTAATCCCCCCATCTGTTCTCTTTTTTCTCAGAGCCATCCTGGTTTCTTTTTCCCTTCTTCATCCCTCAACAATTCGCTAATACTGAGAATTCAATGGGACCCTCAACAATTCGCCAATACTGATAATTCAACGGGACCCTCGAGGTTATGATATGTCTTGAGTACATATTTTCTAGTATACAATCATTCTCATGTTATCCTGATTCAAGTGCCCCTGATTCTCCAGACCGTGTTCCATTGACCGCTGTGAATATCCCACTCTAGCAGGAACATATCATGGATCTGTTTTCTTCTTCTTGCTGGTTAGGAATTTGACACTTGCATCCCCCAAATTGCCCATCCACCTTGCTGTTCTTTCTTTAGAAAATAAAGAAGCTTCACACCAGAATTACAGTTTTTCTGTTTTGAGGTCCATAAACACCTTCTCCGGAGGGGACTCTGGAGATTGTCACTTGGCTAGTGGCATTTCTTGGCCCCCAGGGCTTTTCCCTCCTGTACCAGTGTCCGGGCATGTGTTGACCATGACTCAAGTACTTTTCTCAGACCCCTGCCCTTACCCTTTCTGTATATTTCTTGGCTCTCTGGCAAGCCTGAAACAGTAGTCCCACAGCCCACTGGAGAGCAGCTGTGGACGCTGGTCCCGGTCTTCTTCCTGGTGCAGCTGGGCAGAGCCTTGAGCTGTCACAGACCTCCTGGCCCTTCCAGCAGAAGGCAGGTTAAAAACCAGCATCTGGGGGCACCTGGGTAGCTCAGTTGGTTAAGCCACTGCCTTTGACTCAAGTCATGATCCCAGGGTCCTGGGATTGAGCCCTGCGTCGGGCTCCCTGCTCAGAGGGGAGCCTGCTTCTCCCTCTGCCTGCCGCTCTGCCTACTTGTGCTCTCTCTCTATCTCTGTTAAATAAATAAATATCTTAAAAAAAACAACCAGCATCTGGTTTGCAACTACACATGGGCATTTTTTGGCATCCTCAAGTTAGTGTGATTATCAATGTGGTTCTCTTTCTGGAACCAAATAGCCAATGCTAAGCAACCCATTCTCTCCCAATTATAACTCTGATGCTAGTATCTTTTCAGAGGCATTGAATTTTGCAGCCAGAGCTTGGCTCTGTCCTTTCTCAGCTTCACATTTTAGTTGAAAGGTGTTTGGTCCAGTTAGAAGGTCTGTCCTGAACACATTCATCTTCATCTTGATGAGGAGCATGCCATCCCTCGCTAGCATTCCTTTTGGACCCATAAGATGTAGCACAAAAAAATCCAAATTCTGTTCTTTGGCACCATCTAATTTGCTATTTGTTTCCAATATCTTTGCTGCTTATTATTTTCTCCTAAACATTTATTTTTTGAATAGTCAACAGCTGCACATGGTACAAAATACAAAAGGTACCAAAGGGCACCCAGTGGGGTCTCCTCCTCTTACTTCCCAACCCTCAGGCCCTCTCCCCAGGCACCCACAATTGCCAGTCTCTCTGCAGGTCCAAAACCATGGGTGTGCATGTTCTTAAAGCAAACAAACCAATAAGAAACCGACACATGGTGGTGCTGCTTCGCACCTGGCTTTTTCCTTATCCGTCTCTTGGAGAGAATTTCCCATCACTGACACAGAGCTGCCTCGTTCTCTTTCCTAGCTGCCTGTGGTCATACCATCATAGAACCAAAGCCCCTCCCAATGGACATATGGGTGGTTTCAGATCTTTTAGTCTTTGTTTTCATGATCAAAACTGCTAATCAGATGAAGAGAGATGAAAATAGCTCTTGAATACCAATAGTCTCAAGGTTGTCACCCATCCTATACAAGGCTTTATCAGCCTTTATGACATTTCCCACACAAACCAGCTGGTAAGTGTTTAATGACTCTTGGTGGGCTTTCTGTCAGATTTTGGATACCTGCTCAAGGAGACTGAACACCTCCTGATGGGGGACAGCAGGCCTACATATGGCCAATTCTGAATACTCATCTCTAGTTTCCCTTCTCTCTCTTCTCTCCTCTGTTTTTATGCTATATGTGATAAAATAGCAAAATAAATGTCAGAAACAATAGGGAGCATGGGAGTTTGGAGGAAAGAAATATATATGAGCTAAAGAAAAACAAAAAAAGAAGATTTTGGAGAGAGCATTTGAACAGGGCTGGGCTGGGCGCTGTTAGGAAGGAGGGATTCATGAATTAAAGGCAAAGAAAACAGGGGCACCTAGCTGACTCAGTAGGTGGAGCATGCAACTCTTGATCTCAGGATTGTGAGTTCGAGCCCCACGTTCGTGTAGAGATTGCTTAAAAATAAAAATCTTAAAAAAGAAATAAAGGCAAGGAAAACAAAAAGAGCAAAGGCAAAGAGAGAGGAGGTAATAGCCCAAGCTTAGAAGATAGGGAGAACACCAAATGGACTGGAATGAGCATTTCATGCTGAGAAGCGACGGAAATAAGAGGTAGGTTCCAGAAGGGGGGGCATGGTAACGGACAATCTGAACTAATGGATGGTAAGTTTATACTTCACGTTGGAGGGTCTAAAATAGGTCTGGCTACCTGGCGGGACAAGTTTCCCCCACTTGTTCTTTTTCAGGTGTGTCTTAACAAGTATTGGTCCTTTGCTCTTCCATATAAAATGTAGAATTGCCTTGTCAGGTTCCTTTTGGGATTGTACCTGTAATGACATTGATTCTATAGATTCTATAGATCAATTTAAGGAGAACTCACATCTATATGCATTTTGGGGGACATTTTTATACTTTTAATTTTTTTTTAACTCTCAGGAGATTTCATTTTAATTCTCAGGAGATCTCTACAAATAATTTTCCAACTTGAAGTCAAAAATAACCAAGCACGAAGGGAAATAAGCCAGCCTGAGAGAAGGCTGCATAAAGAACAGACAGTGGGGCCAGACAAGCAGGGACATCATATATAGAGCTTTTAGGGACAGATTATAATATAACTATGCTTACTGGATTTAAATAAGTAAAAGAATGGCTCACGAATATCTGCATGGATAAGGAAGCTATACAAGATGGCAGAAACTTGGTTTTGTTCGCTGCTGAATGGCGAGGGCCTGGACCACTGCCTGGCATGTAATAAGTACTGAGCAAATAGTTGTTGAGGAAATGACTGTCTATACCCTGGGCCTCCTGCTTGGGCTCTTGTCACATACCCAACTGCCTGGTGGTCATCTTTATTAGGATGTTCTTTTGTTTGTTAGCCTCAATTCATGCTCAACATATCAGAAATCTGCAACATGGGCAACACAGACCTCACCATCATCTACACTGCTTACCCTTTTTTCTGTCTGCGTTCTCATCATTATCTCAGTCACTCGGGCTCTAAAACTTGGGGTCACCCTTTTCCGCTCTCTGTTTCCCCCATGCCTAGTGATCACCGAGTCTTCTTCTATTGCTTTTCCTCTCTCTGTCCCTTGTTTTCCATCCCATTGTCAGTAGAGAGTAGGGGGTTTTTAAAAGATTTTAAAAAATTCATTTGAGAGAATGAGAGCCAGCAAGTGAGAGCATGAGTTGGGGCTCGATCCCAGAACCCTGGGATCATGATCTGAGTTGAAGGCAGATGCTTAACTGACTAAACCACCCAGGCACCCCCAGAGTGTAGGTTTTTGATTACTACATACCTGGGTAGCCACTGGGCTTCTGATTGTCAACCATCCCTACTTCTATCTATGCTTTCTACAACTCCTGAATGAATCTTTCTAAAATGGCACTCTGTGCATGTTAATCCCCTCTCCAAAATGTCTATCAATTGCACAGAACAAAAGCCAAGCACTTTGGCCAATAAAGAAGTCACACATGCACAGGTTTCTCAGAATATCTACCTCTTTTAGTCATCCAATTCTTCAACAAAGACCAATTGAGATTCCGTTCTGCACCGAGCTTCATGCTAAGTGCTGGGAAGTAAGTGAGTGACAGAGACCCAGTTCTTGCCCTCAGCAAACTTGCTATCTAGCGGGGAAGATAGCCACTTCAGATAACAACTGCAGTTGCATGTGACAAGCTTATCATAGAGGAAGTTCACAGCTGGTGCAGAAGTCCATGGCAGAGAACTTGGAGAGGGTAGGTGAAGAAAAAAAAAAAGTGTTGGAGAAGGCTTCCCAGAGTAAAGAACTTTTTAATAGGTTCCATGCCCAGTGTGAAGCCCAGCATGGAGCATGAACTCACAAACCTGAGATCAAGACCTGAGCTGAGATCAAGAGTCCAACCCTTAACCGATGGAGCCACCCAGGCATCCCCAGATGAGTAGAGAACTTTTAATCTCATTTCTTGTTATACCCCCATTGCAACTTTCTGTTGCGTTAGTCATCATTCCTTCTATATCTTATCTTTCCTTCAAGATCCATGGGGGTGAGACCTAGGGAAAAATTTAAGATCTCCTTCTTAGCTCTGATTGTAATACTAAGGTGGTACAGAGGCTATGTTGAATTTAAGTATGTATGTAATGTGTATACATATGTACACGCATACACACATCAGGATGAATCACACAAAAATCACTGAATATTTAACCATTTTTAACCCACAAAAATGGCAATTCCTTATGGTCCAACCATATGACTTGAAAGCTTTGCCTAGAGCTCTCCCTGCATAAATCCATCATACAAACTTACAGTTTAGCTCCAAGACAAAACTTATAAAGCAGCCCCACAAATGCTCTCTTATACAGCCTACATATTTCCATAAGTGTAAATTCTCATTTACATATTTTACATCTGATCACACGTACATATATAAAAACACAAAATGACAAACTCATTCACAAATGTCCTCACACACCACACACCCGATATACACACACGAAACTGACAGATGCACACGATGCAAATCTACACATGCTCTCTCACACACATTCATCAGAACCAACACATTGGTATACACATAGACTTCCGCAGATATACTTACTCATCTTCAGATATATCCAGACTCATTCTCAAACTTAACAAAGCCAGACACACATGCACCATTTCGGGGAAAATTTCACACCCCCCCACTTTTAATTGGTCTTTTTATAGACCTAGAACACTGGATAATGAAGTGATATAACTATGTTTAAAATAAGAATTAATAAGCTCTGAGCAAAGACCCGAAGAGCTCTGATGTAGGTGAAGTGCACATCCATGAACACACGGACCCTGTAACATCACTGTCGCTGCTCGAAGACATTGTCAGGCTTAGGCCCGCAGTAAGGTTCCACTCTGGAGCTGAGGTCAGCCCGTAAGTGAGCTCTAGGTAGTGAGGTGTTAGCGTGCCTCATCCAGAGAAGGCTTTTTCTATTTCAAGCCCCTGCCAGGCCAGCGCTCCTGCTGGGTTAAGGAAAGTGGAAACCAGTCACAGGGAGGATGAGCTGGAGCTGTTTCTGGGGTGGATTCCCAGTAAGTTATAACAAGCAATCTTTGTCACAGTTGGCCTAGGCAGACAGTTGTGTTAGCAGGAAAATGGCAGTAGCTTGAGTGGGATCTGAGAGTACGTTGGGGTAGGGGGAGATGCCAAGAGTGTCTGCTCCTTTGTTGCACGTGCCTCTTCCCGAGGCTCCAATCCCTTCTTGCTTGCTTCCCCGCCACACACTCTGTCTGGTTTCCATGGACACCAAGATCTATCACAGCAACAGCACGAGAAACTCGGAGCAGAGAAAACCATCAAGCCGAGGCCACTTTTTTAGCTCTTAGGCCCTTCTGAAAATTAGGTAAGAATTGTTCTTGTAAACT
Source organism: Mirounga angustirostris (assembly GCF_029215605.1). Classification (NCBI taxonomy): domain Eukaryota; kingdom Metazoa; phylum Chordata; class Mammalia; order Carnivora; family Phocidae; genus Mirounga; species Mirounga angustirostris. Next base: position 19,608,314 of record NW_026991718.1, on the reverse strand, counting down.
TTTTTTGTGTTGAAGTGTAACATACTACCGGAACGTGCACAAATCCTTAGTGTGTAGCCCAGTGGGTTTTCACAACATGAACACACCTATGTGACCACCACCCAGATCAAGAAGTGAAACGTGACCAGCATCTGGAAACCCTCTTTACACCACTTTTCATTCACTATGCCCAAAGATAACCTGAATCCTGACTCCTAATACCGCTGATTAGTCTTATCTATTTTTGAACTTTATATAACTGGATCATCCAGTAATACTCTTTTGTGTTTAGCCTCTTAAAATCAACCTTATATTAATGAGATTCATACCAGTAGTACGGTATTATACAGCAATAGTATAATCCATTGTATAGTATAATCCATTGTAAGAATGTACCACAACTTATTCATCCATTCTGCTACGGTTGGACAAATGAGTTGCTTCCAGTCTTCAGCTACTACTTACAGGACTGCTACTTCTGCCAGCTGTATATATCTGGTAAAGGATATATATCTAGACTATATGAAGAATTTCAAATCAATAAGAAAAAATAAACAGCTCAATAAAACATTGGATAAGATGATTGAACAGACACTTCCCATAAGAGGAAATGGCCTATAGACCTATGGAAAGACACCCAACCTCACTGGTCTTCAGGGACAGACAAATTGAAACTACAATTAGATACTATTACAAACCTATAAGGGAGGCTAAACTTAACAAACTGACAAAATTGAAGGCCAATGAGAATTTGGGAGAGCTAGGATTCTCTATTCACTGTTGGCGGGTATAAATTGATAAAGCCTACTTTGAAAAACTATTTGGTACCACCTACCAAGGCTGAATATATATCTACCCTATGACAAAGCAATTCAGCCCCATAGACACGTGGACACCAGTAATTTTGATGGATTTTGCAAAATTTTAAGATTGCATCAAGCTACTAATATGCATGACTAATCCGTAGCAGATTGGTCATTTTAAATCTTTCCAACATAATCATCAGAGTTCCTATTTTTTTATGATTACCCACAACTCTTGTCAACCTCTCTGCTCTAACTTGACCCAAACTGCTAAAGACAGCTAGGTAAAAAGCAGAACCCTATAGCATAGCACTAGCGATTTCCTCCCTTCTTTGCTTCTTGTTTCTTTGGGGGGGGGGGGGCAGGGCGGGTGGCAGAGGGAGAGAGAGAATCTCAAGCAGGCTCCATCGCGGAGCCTGAGGTGGGGTTCAATCCCAACCCTGAGATCATGACCTGAGCTGAAATCAAGAGTTGGATACCTAACTGACTGAGCCACCCAGGCACCTTCTTTCTTTGCTTCTATTTTTTGTCATTCCCTTCCCTTCCCTTCCCTTCCCTTCCCTTCTTTCTTTAACTTGTTATTAGGCAGTGAACAGTGTCATTAACTGCAACTAGATTTGAACGTGGAAATGTTGGTTTGTGCCAAAGTCTCTCCTCACTGGGGGTTCCAGACGAGTATGGCTAGAGCACCTGGAGATCTGAGGAAGAGCATTTTAGACAGAAGGAAAGTAAGTACAAAGGCCAAGGAGTTCAAATGAACTTGGCATTCCAAGAACGGAAGGAAGATAGCTTTTGAGTTCTTTCTGTAATTCATCTGGTACCCCAGGATGTCTCCCCCCAAATTGGTACCTTGTTCTGAGCTCAAATTCCTTCGTGGGGTTAATGGCAATTTTCTACCTGTCTACATTACTATCATCTGCTATATATTTCTTAATTGCTACATTCCGCTTCTTGTTGGCATCCTTGTTTCATTGCCTTGGCACATTCAAGATGGCTCAATCCCATGGCTGGCAAGTTGGTGCTAGTTGGCATATGGGAACTCAGCTGTGATTGTGGGTGGGTGTGGAGGACCTCTGCTCCTCTCTATGTGGGCCTCTCCATGAACTGCTGGGGCTTCTTTATAGTTGATGTCTAGATTCCAAATGTGAGCATTCCAAGAAAACTAGAATCGCGTTGCCTTTTATTAATCTTTGAAGTGTCATAATGTCAATTACAGCACAGTCACAAGACTACCCAGGTTCAAAGGAGAGGGAACATAGACCCCCCCCCACTCCCATCAAGGGGAGGAGTGTCATTCCCATTGTAAGACTAGCATGCGGGAACCTTGAAGTCATTATGCTAAGTGAAATAAGCCAGTCACAAAAGGACAAATACTATACGATTCCACTCATCTGAGACATAGAGACAAAAGTGGAATGGTAGTTGCCATGGGCTAGGGGGTAGGAAAGATGGGGGATAAGAGTGGGTACAGGGTTTTAGTTTGAGAAGGTGAGAAAGTTCTGGAGACAGCTGTGCATACTAGTGGTTGTACAACAGTGTGGACATGCCTAACGCCACTAAAATGCACATTAAAAATGGTTAAAATGGCAAGTTTTCTATATATTTTAAGTTTACCAAAATAAATCATCTGGGATGGGAGATAACGTTTCATCCCTATTTGGAAAATGCAGCCTGCCACACAGTCCTTGGGATGGTAGTAGAATGAGCATGTAGAAGTCTACATAGTATCCTAATATCCATGTCCTTTGATACGGTGTTGTGCATGCTCCACACTAAAATCCTGTACACTAACAGGTAAGACAGAAAGGGCTAAGCAGAGTTGGTATGTACTCAAGTCCTTGTACTGCTCAGGAGAAACTCATCCCATACCAGTCATTTCTCCAAGGTTTTACTCCCCTCCACCATCTGTCTGATTTTTATTACTCTTCAGAATCTCCAGATCGCTGTTTTGCATTTTTTCCCCCAGAGTTTATAGTTATCAGTGGGAGCGTTGGTCTGTAGGGACTTGCACTGCAACACTGAAGGCAGAACTTCTCAAGAAATGGCATCTGTAGATAAGAATCTTTCATTTTCTATCATTTGTTTTCTATCGCCACATAACAAATTACCGCAAACTTAACAGCTTCAAACAACAGGCATTTAATGTCTCACAGTTCTGTAGGTCAGGAGTCCAGGGATGGAGTAGCTAAGTTCTCTAAGCCAGAAATCTCAACGAGGCTGCCATCAACAGATCAGAGAGCTATGTTCTCACTATATGAAACTGTATGAAAAACCATATTCATCAGTTTGAGACAAAAACAGGTATAATTCCAGGCACCCTTAGTATCTCAATTTTTTTCATAGTGTTCCTTGCTCAAAGGTAATATCCAGGTTCAAACAACTTATTAAATATTTATTTTCTAACGATTTGGTTGCCATTTGAAAAAGTAATACACATAAACTGAAAGTTTATTTCATCTTAACCACAGTGGGATTTGTGCACCTGTTGGGCGTTGCACAACTTCGCAGGCCTTGGAATCAGACTGGACAAGAGCACCCTCATTTCCCATTTCACATTGATTTTGGCGCTGTACTTGCTTTATCACAACCCCTGAAGAATCCAGCGCCCAAATATATGACGTACCCAAGGAATCTGGTGCCACCTATTGTTGAAATTGTAAACAACCTTGAGCTAGTATTCATTTTGTTTGCCTTAGAAACTTAGAATGTAAAGTATCCCACAGATATCCTATACGATTCCCTGAGTATGTGGAGCACCCCAGTGCGCAATTTGAGAACCATAGGATTAGATAATAGTGTTATTGTTACAATGTTAACATTTCTTGATTTTGATAAATATGCTATTGCTATGTAAGAGAAAATCCTTCTTAGGAAACACACATTGAAGTACTTATGGATAAAGAAACAGGTCTGCAAATTATTCTCAAACTATTAAAAAAAAACTTGTGTGTATATATATGAATATATAGATATTGAACACCATTGCTGTAGTAAATGAGGCAAAATGTCAACAGTTGATGAATCTGAATAAAGGGTATACCCGATTTTTTTCCTACTATTCTTAAAACTTTTCAAGTGAAATTGCTTCAAAATAAAAATTTTTAAAAATGCAACACAATACTACATTTTAAGGTGTATATACCTATGTAGTAAAACAATTTTTAAATGCCTAGAAATAAAAAGTCCCAATTCAGATAGTTGCAACCTTTTATAAAGAGGGAGGATGGGTATATTGGGAAAGAGTACACACGGTATCAGATATTTCATTTTTTAATCTATGTGGTGGATGCATAGGTATTCATTATATTATTCTTTATACCTTTAACCATGTCCAAAATATTTCATAACTTACTTTAAAAATGCACATTTAAAATATGTAGTCTTTAATACATAAAAATAAAAAACATGAGTACAGGAAAGCATACGGCTGTTTACTGAGGAACTACCATGTACTTCATGTGCATTATCTTTGCAATCCTTACCCTTACCACATGCCCATCTTATGCCAACAAAAAGTACAACAGGGCTGAGTCCAGAACATGTTCCTAACCCCCACTTTCAGGTTCGCACTATGCACAGCTAATGCACACTTCTTTTTAAAAAGTTTTTATTATTTTTTTAAAAGATTTTATTTATTTATTTGAGAGAGAGAGAGGGAATGAGCAGTAAGGAGGGGCAGAGGTAGAAAAAGAGAGAGAGAGAGAGAGAAGCAGACTCCCTGCTGAGCGGGAAGCCCCGTATAGTTCTGGATCCCAGGACTGGGAAATCATAACCCAAGCCAAAGGCAGCCGCTTAACCAACTGAGCCACCCAAGCACCCCCACACTTCTTTCTTCTTTCTGTATTAAAGACTGGAAAAGAAAAGGGTGGGGAGAACCTGAAAAAAAAAAAAAAAAAAAAGACTGGAACACACCCAGTAGAAAATATGGCTATACATTTTCAAACCTCAGAAAAATCAATATGAAAAAATGGTAATTTTAATCTTTGGCCTGTTTTACTGCCCATCTGCTCAATAGTATCAAACCTAATCAGTCTTTTAATAAGTGAAAATTTTACATTTTGCAATTATTCTTCCACACCAGTTGTATTACAGGGCCAAAGGTGAACTAGCAAAGAAAAAGATGTTTATTGATTTATTAAATTATACTAAGAGGTCAGCATCTAGATTTGTGAAGAATCAGTATACATTAAATTCTTTCGAACTTTAAAATATCAAAATTCTGACCAGGACCTATATTTCGTGGTTGTAAAAAATCTTAGAAGCTTCATTAAACTAAGTTTTATTACGTGTTGACTATAAATACAACCCAGAGTAAGCTTCCTTCTTAAAAATCATGTTTTAAAAATAAAATGTTTTAAAATCTGACTTAAGATAGCTAAGAAATTTTGAGGCTTTATTCACTGTCTTCCTGCAATGTATTTCCTTTAAGATGTTTAAAGCTATGTGAGAACAGAAATAATGCTACTTTTGCCCTTGTGATTTACTCGGAAGTTGGCAGCCATTCTTTTTCAGGGCACTAATCCTTTGTCAAGTTCTATTTAACTTCCGTAACTCAAGATAATGACTCAAAAAATTACTGTTCCTCCCAGACTGTTTTCTATCCAAGGAGATGCTTTTCTCATCCCCTGGAATGAGAACAGAAAAGTGGTTATCTTAGGATTCATTACTATTCTACTGTCATATTATCAGTTACAGGGAAGGTGAACACAGATGATGCGGTTAAGTTTTTTTTTTTTTTTTTTTTTAAGATTTTATTTATTTATTTGAAAGAGAGAATGAGATAGAGAGAGCATGAGAGGGGGGAGGGTCAGAGGGAGAAGCAGTGAGCAGGGAGCCCGATGCGGGACTCGATCCCGGGACTCCAGGATCATGACCTGAGCCGAAGGCAGTTGCTTAACCAACTGAGCCACCCAGGCGCCCGATGGGGTTAAGTTTGAATGTGAGTGGGAGGGAGAGGAAATTAAGGAGCAAACAGCTATAAGCACACACACCTTCATAGAACTGGAAGAGTGTAAGAAACGTCTAATCTGCGCTTTCTTCCTACAGATAAGGACTACGTAATAGAAGAGCAATGACTAAACTAAAATCCGTCTTCACTCCAAATGGACAAGCTATTTTTTTTAACGATAGTAACGGCCCTCTTCCAGAACCAGGGCCCCGACTTCTCCACTTCCCCCGGGCTCCTCTGCAAGCCCAAGCAAGAGAAACATAATATGGGGAGGCGGGGGGTTGTTCGCGTACATGGGCCCATAGGGACTGAAATTTTCAGAAAAAGCACCCCCAAACAGACTATGGTCTACTTCGAATTTTCCCGGCCCAAGGATCTGCCCCAAACCGCAATACATTTCTACCACTCGGCTGCAAACGTTAAAAAATGTCGCTGTCCTGGCGCCCCTGCACCCACGCCGCGCTCTCGGTGTAAAACCAGCCACCCGTCAACGCCAACTTCCTGCTGAGGGACTTAGCCCGGCGCGTTGGCGCGACTCCTGGGAACAGGTAATCAAAACCTCGTCTCCAGAGCCCGGTGATGACGTCACGCCGCCCCTTTCTAGCATCGCGAGACTCTCTTCTCCCACCCCCAGTTCCCAGCGCTCCTAACCGCCCGCGCCCGCTGCTAGGCAGCGGCGGGGATGGCGAGCCGCGGAGCCGGGGCGGTGACGATAGCAGCGATTCCGCCATTGGACGAGGAGGCCTGAGGGACGGGCCAGCCTGGTGAACAAGGAGACAGCGAGGCGGGTGGCCCCGAGAGAGCGAGGGCAATGGAGGCCAGCATGCCGAAGCGGAAGGAGCTTGGCAAGTCCCTGCGCATCAAAGTCATCTCCATGGGCAACGCTGAAGTGGGAAAAGTGAGTACCGCGCAGGGAGGGGCGGGACCTCAGCGCGGCGGGGCGACGTGCCGATTGGCTGGGAGGGCGGCCACTCAACAGCCCGGGGCCCAGCCTCCTCCCCGCCCCTGAGCAGGCCCGGGTCTCCTCCTAGGGGATGCGCCTCCGTGAGGAAAACTCTCCCGACCTTTTTGACCTTTGGGTTGTCCCCCCTCCTCCTCCACTGACGTCACTCTCCATAAGAAGGTGCCTCTTGTGACCGCTAACCCTTGAATGTATCCCCAAAAGAGTAAGGAGGCCTAGGTCCTTATGTCAGATCGTCTGCCTAGCTACCCTATCTGCCTTCTAGGTGACCTGTCCAGGACTTAGAGGTGGAGAATAAAAGTTTAGTTACCCCAGCTGTTCTTGGGAGCCTAAGGGAGCTTACTGGGGTGCATGTGAGGATTGGAGTTTGTAAATGTTGCTCCGCAGACGTGGAGCCCAGAATCCATTTTTAGAGCATAACTGATGGTGACATTTTTCACAAGGAAAGTGCAGTGGATGTCAAGGAGCCTGCATTATTTTGTTTTGTGTATTGCTTTTATTTTTATTTCCGGTGGTGTCATCATATTCATTCTCTCAAAGCCTTAGTTCCACCGCCTTGCTCTCTGCTGGATCTAATGGGTACCCCCTATAAGCTCTTCCATAGTGTGGGGGAGGGGGGCGCAAGAGGGACCAGGGCCTTCCCCCAAGTGAATTCTAACCTGTCTCCTCTTCACCCAAATTGTCTCCCCTTCTGGGTAAGTGGAAGCTGTTGGTTAACCTCCTAAGGTCATCAAATCAATGACAGAGACAGGATTAGAACTTGGGTCTTCACAGCCAACTGCAGTTCTCTCTCCATCATTGTATGCTGTGAAAATCAACTCCAAGTAGATCTATATGCCAAAAGAGCCATTAATGGAAGTGTTTAGGCCAGTGCCCTGCACATAGTTGATGCTCAGTAAATGTTTATTAGTGCCTTTTCTTTCCATTTAGCATTATCCTGTACTATTTATGTATCTGTGTGTATGTATGTAAGTATTAACACTGAAAGTCAACATTTATTGAACATCAACTATGTGCCAGGCATTAAAAAGAATAAAGCCTCTAAAAGGTTTACTAGTAAGCTGGCTAAGTAAGCATGCATCACTTTTGTAATTTTTCTGTGCTTAATGGTGCAACATTAAAAATAGACCAAAAAAGGGCGCCTGGGTGGCTCAGTTGGTTAAGCGACTGCCTTCGGCTCAGGTCATGATCCTGGAGTCCCCGGATCGAGTCCCGCATCGGGCTCCCTGCTCGGCAGGGAGTCTGCTTCTCCCTCTCTCACTCCCTGTTTGTGTTCCCTCTCTCGCTGTGTCTTTCTCTGTCAAAAAAATAAATAAAATCTTAAAAAAAAAAAAAAAGACCAAAATGCCCAGTGTCACATTTTTTTAACATTGTTCTATATTTTTTAGCCAATGCAATTAGACAAGAGAAAAAAACAAAATATGAAATACTGGAAAGGAGAAGGTAAAATTATTGTTATTTGCTAATGATATGTTTATTTATCTGGAAACCCAAAGAGAATTAACTGAAAAGCTTTTAGAAACAATAAGAAAATTCAGTAAGGCAAAATTAATATACAAAAATTAACAGCTTTAGTATATCAAATAATGTTTTAATATATAATTGAGAAATTATTTTAATTTACAATAACAGCCAAAATAAAATGCCTAGATTTAAACTTAAGAAATAAGTAGGACCTATATGAAGAAAAATTTAAAGCTCTACAAAATGACATAAAATTACTTAAGCACATGGAAAGATACACTCTCCCCTTAATTAGGATCACTTAACATTTTAGAGATGTCAATTCTATAAAATAATCTACAAATGTAATTCAATACTAGTTAAAATACCAATAGGGGTTTTTTCCTTTCAAAACATAATAAAAGGTACTAAAGTCCTTTGAAAAATTAAATGTGAGAATAACCAAGACAACTGTGAAAAAAAGAAAACACTACCAGATAATAAAACATATTTTAAAGTTACCAAGCTTTTCCTATTGATGCTGGAAAGAACATAGAGAGACATCAGTGGAACAGACTGGCGTCCAGAAATAAACCCAAATACATAAGGAAATTCAGTTTACAACAAATGTAGTAAAGTGGTGGGAAAGTAGGGACTATTTAATAAGTACTGCTGGAACAACTATTTACTATTTGGGAGTAAGGTGGATTCCTCTTGCATTGCTTTCTCAAAAATGAATTTTAGGTGGATCATAGATTTAAATGTAACTTAAAATTTTTTTTTTTTTTTTGCTGGGGCACCTGGGTGGCTCAGTTGGTTTAGCATCTGACTCGTGATTTTGGCTCAGGTCATGATCTCAGGGTCATGAGATCAAGCCCATGTCAGGCTCCATGCTGGGCGTGGAGCCTGCTTAAGATTCTCTCTGTCCCTCTCCCTCTGCCCCTTCCCCTCCCCTCATGCTTTCTCTCTCTCTCAAAAAAAAAAAAAAGCCTTAGTTATAAAAGTGGCATATACTCATTTTAAAGAATTTGGAAAATATAGAAAGATAAACAATTTTAAGTTAAAAATTGAGGCATGCCCTGGTAAATAATCTTTGGATCAAAGGGCAAATCAAAACAAATGACAAAATAACTAGAAAGCAATGGAAGGGAGAGAATCTGTACTGAAACCTTCAGGACAAAATTAAAGCTGTAGTCAAAGGAAAACACATTATCCTATTCATTTCTAAAAAAGAGAGAGAAAAACTAAAGGAACTTAATTGTTTTACAACTTGGTGAGTATACTAAAAACCACTGAATTGTATACTTTTAAAGTGTGAATTTTGTGATATGGTATATCTCATTTTAAAAGACCAAAGGAACTTAGTACCTAAGACATTAGGAAAAGATCACAAAATAAACCAAGAGAAAGTTGGGAAAATGAAAATTAATAATAAAAAAAAGTGCCTAAAAAATCTATTTAAGAAAAATAGAGAAAATAAAAAATTACAAGATTAGTACTGAAAGGGAGACATAATCACATGCTAGAAGAGATTAAAAGAATGGCTAGAGAATATTACAACCAATTCTATAGAAGCACATTGGAAATGTAAAGGAAATGAAGGACTTCCTAGCAAAATATAAATTACCAAAATTGACTCAAAAAGAAGTAGAAAACCAGTCGATTAGTCACATAAGAAGAAATTAGAAAAACAATGAAAGGATTTATCCTCCAAAAAAGTATCAGGATCAGATGGCTTCATGAATAAGCTTTATTTAAGCTTTAAGTAACATATAATTTCAGTTACTTAAATTATTTTAAGGCAAAGAAAAAGATGAACAGCTCTCCAATTTATTATATGAAGTCGTGGTAACTTAACTAGCAAAACTTGATATAGTATCAAAAAAGAAAAGTATATCCCAATTTCACATATATAGAGAGATGCATAATTTCTTAAATATCAACAAATAGAGCTATATATCAAAAATAATTCACTATTAGCAAGTAGAGTTTATCCCTGGAATGCAAACATGGTTCAATATTAAAAAGTTAGTCAGCAGGGTGCCTGGGTGGCTCAGTTGGTTAAGCGACTGCCTTGGGCTCAGGTCATGATCCCGGAGTACTGGGATCGAGTCCCGCATTGGGCTCCCTGCTCAGCGGGGAGTCTGCTTCTCCCTCTGACCCCCCCCTTCTTGTGCTCTCTCTCTCTCTCACTCTCTCAAATAAATAAAATTAAAAAAATAAAAATAAAAAAATAAAAAGTCAACATAATTTGTTACATCAGCTGACTACTGGAGAAAATTTTTTCAGTACTGGAAAAACATTTGATATAATCAAGTAGGCAATCCTAATAAAAACTTTAAGCAAAATCAGAATAAAATGAAACTACTTAAATATGATAAACAGTATTTATTATTAACCAACAGCAAACATCATACCAAATGGTACAATGCTAAGGCCATTTCCATTAAAATTAGGTATGAAAATGATACTTGCTATTTTCCTTTATTATTCGGCATTGTTTTATTAGAGGTTCTAGAAATCCAGGAAGAAAAAGGGAATTTCTAAGGGCTTAATCTTCTCTATGGGAGAATCCTGAAAGTTCTCTGTGGTCTTTGTGTATATCTAATTCAGCTTTCTGCCTTGGCAGTCAACCTACCCCAAAGACCCAGTCCAGTTCTCAGTGCCTTCTAGCATCAGAACTTTCCTAACGTGGGGCGCCTGGTGGCTCAGTCAGTTAAGCATCTGCCTTCAGCTCAGGTCATGATCCCAAAGTCCTGGGATCGAGCCCCGCATCGGGCTCCCTGCTCTGCGGGAAGCCTGCTTCTCCCTCTCACACTCCCCCTGCTTGTGTTCCCTCTCTAGCTGTGTCTCTCTCTGTCAAATAAATAAATAAAATCTTAAAAAAAAAAGAACTTTCCTAATGTGCTTAATTTGACTCTTCATAACACCCAACATTGAAGCTTGCCCTAATTTTAGATTTCCAGTTATATTTAATAAATATTTTCCTGTTAAATCAGTTGAATTGGGTTTTCAGAGGTCCTACAATATTGTATATTACTTCTTGGAGTTTCTTTTCTCTCTTAACAATAGATATGATAATCCCTCCAAGTTATCTGATACAGCTCTGCTCTTTTTCATTTGCATAGTCCGCAATAAGCAAAATTCCTCTGTTGATGAGAATTCATGTCATTTCCAGCTTTTCCCCTACTACAATGTTGCAATAAATGCCGTGTGTGTGTGTGTGTGTGTGTACATACACTTAAATACTGGTCTTCTCATTTCCATAGACGAGATTCCCAGGGGTAGAATGCTGAGTTGAAGAGCATATTTTTAAATTTTAGTAGCTATTGCCAACTGCTCTTCAAAGAACTATATTTCTACCAGGAGTATAGTATGCAGGTACCCTTTTTCCCATATCCCTGCCAACACAGGTGTTGTTATTCTTTTAATGACTCCTAGTCTGGTTGGTGAGAAGTATTACTTTAATTTGCATTTCATGGACTACAGATGAAGTTGAGCACCTTTTCATATGCTTATTGGCTATTTGGATTTGCTCTTCTGTATATTTATATTCCCTACTCATTTTTCTATTGAATGATGTGTCTTTCTTACCAATTTTTCTGGTTCAGGGACATCAGAGATAATAACTTTTTGCCGGTCATATGAGTAGTGAATATTTGGGTATGTCATTTGTCTTTTAATATTTTTATAAATATTTTGCCATACAATTGCTTTTGTTGTTGTTATTATTTCTATATACTCTGTTATGCCTGTCCTTTCTTTTTTTTTTTTAAAGATTTATTTATTTATTTGAGAGTGAGAGAGAGAGAGAATGAGAGGGAGGAGAGTCAGATGGAGAAATGGACTCCCTGCTGAGCAGGGAGCACGATGCAGGGCTCGATCCCAGGACTCTGGGATCATGACCTGAGCCAAAGGCAGATGCTTAGCCGACTAAGCCACCCAGGCACACTTGTCCTTTCTTTTATGGTTTTTGAGTTTCCTTTCTTGGTTGAAAAGTTTTCCCTAAGGTTGTACATATGTTGCACATTTCTTCTGCACTTGATCTTAGCCAAAGGACTGAGAAGTGATGGTGCACATTTTCTTCTGAAATTTTTGTTGTTTTATTTTTAAATTTTGAAATCACAAATTCATCTGAATTTATTTTTGTATTTAGAAAAGGGCCCAGCTTGTGTGAGTAGCATTTTACTAAAGAAATCATTCTTTTCCCCTTAACTTTAAATATCACCTGGGTCACTTTTAAAATTTCTTTTAATGAGATCTATTTCTGGGCTCTCTGTTCTATTCTACTGACCTATTTGTCTATTCTTATGCCAATATAATACTGTCTTGATTGCTTTCAGAATATTTTAATATCTATTAAGGTAGGTTCCCTCCTCTTTCTATTGTCCTGCCCCATTCCTCTTTTTCATATTTTGATTAGTTCTTCCCAGATAGTTGTTCTTTCATATGAATTTTAGGAAAATTCTATTTTAAAAAAGAGGCCTACTTTAATACCCATCGTACTGCATGGAGCACTGGGTATTATACACAAACAATGAGTCATGGAACACTACATCAAAAACAAATGATGTAATGTATGCTGATTAACATAACATAAAAAAAGTTACAAAAAAAAAAAAAAAAAAAGCCCAAACCTGTTAAGATCTTAACTGAAACTGCATTAAAAAAGAAAAGTACCTAAAAATCTATTTAAGAAAAATAGTGAAGGCAAAACATTCTCTCTGTATTTATGTTATTTAACTTAGCTTATAAGATCCCAAGGACCAGGAGCCCTGTCTATTTGTTTTATAAGGAGTGGTTATTAATACAATTACTTAAATGTGTGTCTTGTTAAACACTTATAACTAGTATTTAAATAGTGTACTGTAGTTAAAGGACTGCCAGGCCTCTTAATCTCATGAATAATTTAGACAAAGGCTATATTCATTTTCCCAAGCTATTGTGAGAGAAAATATTTGTGAAATGCATTCAAGCTATAAAATGCTTTTAAAAGTATAGCCTCTTAGCAGTAGTCACTCCAATGAAATTTTTCCTTCAGTTCACAATAAGCTTATTAACTGCTTTTTAAATTAACTGTCCTATTTAATTTAGGTTAACGTTCGTCAGGGAAGGATTTGAGCAAAATAAACTCCATTACTAGCACTCCTAAGTAAATTGTAAGTTTCATGAGTGCTAAGAGCTATTATTAATATATGGCATTTAAAATTGGTTTCTACTGGCACTGAGCAAATTTCATTGGCATGAGCAAAAAGATGGAACTAAAATACTGGTGTTTACTGTCCTCAGATAGTTTACTGTCTAGCTGAAGAGATAAGATGAATATATACATGTGAAATGATAACTAACAATACAAAGCAACGTATGACTGCTGGCATGTGTGTGCGTGTGTGTCTGCATGTATAATATATGTGTATATATTAGTATGTATGTAAAGTGTTAGAAGAGTTCAGATGCAGACAAGATCTCTTATAACCTGAAGCTCAGAGTTTGAACTGCCTTAAAGGATAAGATTTGGAAAGAGGGGAGAAAGCTCATTCCAAGGAGAGGGAAAAGTAATGACAAAAGTCAGGATGTCAGGTCTATGGGAGTTTTGCAGAAATGGAGAGTTTATATTAGAAGGGTTCAGACAGGGAATACAGATTAGGGCCAGATTATGGAGAACCTTGAATAAAGGACAAAGGAATTTGGATTTCAAACTTGGCACTGAGAAGCCACTGAAGATTTTTGAGTTAGGGAAGTGAAAAATGTCAGTGGTGTGCAGTATTGGCTGAGGTTGGGAGGAAAGGAAGGCAGAAAGACCAATAAAGAATTTCCTACAGTTGTCTGGGAGTGGATGATGAGGATCTAAACCCAAAAGGTGTCAGTCGGAATTGAAATGAAGAGAAAGAGGCAAGAAACCTTCAGAAGATTTAGAAAGGCTCAGAGTCAAACATGGCTTTAATATTCTGATCCTCTGTGGTTGGAGAAATGGTGGTATTATTAACAGAACCAGGATGTCAGCAGGATGAACTGTTTTTATGTATGGGATTAGGTCATTTTTGGACATGTTGAATTTGAGGTAACAGCAGGACACCCAAGTAGAAAGTAGTCTTAGTATTTGAAGATGTAGATCTGCTTTTGAGAAGGGAGGTCAAGGCTAAACGTTTTGGTGGTATTGTTGGAAGCATAAGAGTAAGTCTTCAAAAAAAAAAGAGCTCAAGGATGGAGAACTAAACTGAAAACATGTTTGGTATTAGGGAAGAATATTTAAATAATTTTTCTTTAAAATTTTCACTTTTAGCATTTGTTTTGGTTATTTGAAAATGCTTTCTCTCTCACTGTGGTGAGTGAAGAAACCATAATGAAGAACTGTGCTTATTTTGTATGTTTCCAGAGTGTATTTACTAAAAGCATGTATTTTTTACCTTTTTAGAGTTGTATTATAAAACGATACTGTGAGAAAAGATTTGTGTCTAAATATCTTGCAACAATTGGAATTGACTATGGAGTCACAAAGTAAGTACATTGTTTCTTTGGGCTTATAAATTACATAGACCTTCGAACTCCTCTAAAATGATGTATCTTGGGGCACCTGGGTGGCTCAGTTGTTAAGCGTCTGCCTTCGGCTCAGGTCATGATACTGGTGTTTACTGTCCTCAGCCCTGCATCGGGCTCCCTGCTCGACGGGAGGCCTGCTTCTCCCTCTCCCACTCTCCCTGCTTGTGTTCCCTCTCTCACTGTGTCTCTCTCTGTCAAATAAATAAAATCTTTAAAAAATAAATGAAATGATGTATCTTGAAATAGAGATTCTGAAGACACATCAGGAAAGATAGGAATAAGAGACCTTTACAGGAATGTAATGATCATGTAATTTGTTCATCACTGAGCACGTTCTTTTTTTGCCAGGCCTTGCCTTAGGTGTAGGGTCTACAACAATGAGCAAGTTAATAAAAAGCCTAACTGGCAGATGTACCTTTTTAGGAAACATGTTTCTGTATAAAAAGGTCCTATTAGCAGATGTGTTTATAGAGCATTTTGAGATATTCTTTCTAAAAAGTCTAAATATTATGTGGAAAATTTTCTACCAGAGGACGTCCTTTATTGGTTTATGATCTTTACAGCCTTCTGGTATCTAGAGAATGATCTGGGAGAAGTAAAATTGGGCAGAAGTGGGGATTTATCTGGAGATGAACCGAGGGTGGGTTGAGCTTGGGGAGATGGGGTTACATTAGCAGGAAATAATACTACCAAAACATAGAATTGAGGTATACAGCACACTCCTGGAAGGTGGAATTTCAGGAGCTCACTATTCTGGCTCTAACCTGCCCCTCTCCTTCCCTCTTGTTGCATTCCTTTACACACTTTACCCTCCATCCACACTGCACCGTTGTCCTCATATTTTCCTGTCTCAATGCCATTATTCATTCTGTCCACCTGAAATGTCCTTTCCCCTCATCTCTCCATCTGTCAGACTCTTTGAGGTGGAAAATGGTCTTGTTCCCATAAGGCTTTGGAATACCTCCTTTATTAGTCAGGACTTTTTTTGGTTGCAAATGACAGAAATCTTAAACTTCTCTATGCTGTTTATGGTACTTAGAATAAATTGCCACATGTCATTATTATTTATATATGTTTAATATCTCCTGCTAGATTGTAGGCTCCACAAAGAAGGGGCTATTAGTATAAATCATCTCCAAGTGCCTAGTACAGTGCTTGTACATAGTAGATACTCAAAAACTATGTATTATTAGGTAAGATAGGTACATCTAAAGAGGAAGTTTGCAAGATTAGAATATGAGGGCAGCTTTCAAGAAGGTGGACTAAATTGGTGGGGTATATCTATCCTTCAGGACACAGAATTTCATCAGTGGTATGGCAGGAGATCCTGCTTAAGGCAGTTCTGTTTTAAATCCATTATAAGTAGCTAATTTATTCAACTAAGAAATGAGAATCACCATATTATGCCATAGAACTGTGGTAGTTTAGTCAACAGACTATTCTATTTCTGGCTGAAATTTTTTTGGAGAAAGATGGTTGTCCCATGGTGAATCAGGAGGATATAACTGAACCCAACTTAAACCAGCTGAAGCAAAAAATAATAATAATAATGAAAAATAAAGGATATTAATTCATATAATCCAATTACAAGGATGCTGGGCCTTAGAGATGGCTGGAACCAGGGACAGGATATAGCCAGATCGTTTACTACATCTCTCTCCACCTTTTAGCTTCCTCTACATGGCTTCCAGCCGATCTCAGACTCACACTGTGAATTTTACTTCCAGAGAGGGACCAAAGCTAGTATTCCAAGTTTAAAAATCCCAGGGAAGGTTTGATTGTCCAGGTAGAGACAGGTGTCTTTCCCCAGCTCAGCTGGCTATGGCCAACAGAGTGGGATTGCTAAGAACATATAGCAGAACCCATCTGAACCACAACCACAAGAGGAAAGGGGGGTTCTATGCGGTAGTCAAAATAACAGATACCCATTCCATCCTTCCTGTTTCCAATATGGTGAAGCTCAAACTCCAGCATGCTGAAGAATTACTTGTAGAGTTTGTAAAAATGCAGATTCCTGGGACCCACCCACTAAGATTCTGATTTGCCAGGTCTGAGGTGGTGCACAGGAATCTGCATTTTTAACAGCCTCATAATAATGATGCAGGTGGTCTTCAGGCCAGAACCTAGGAAAGCACGACCTCGAGGTAATGAATTATCATTTTTCTTAAGGTAATTTCCTCTGTCTGGCATCTGAATTAAATTAACCTCTTTGAGTTTCAGTGTGTGAATACATTTTTGTTCATTCTTGACTTCATAGCCTTTAGTTACATCCTCTCTCAGCTGCTATCTCTTTAAGGCAAAATTTTCTAATATAAATTATTATACAGATCTTCTCCAGATGCTCTCAGACTCTGTTGTTATTTTGTTTTTGCTCTTGTCACATCCTCTTTTATAAGATGGATCCTGATTTCACAGATGTTAAAATGAAAACAAATATGCGTTTTGGAATTGATGAAATCTGGTAGAGAATTCAGGAATAAAGAAATGATTAGTGGTTAGCTTAATTTAAATCTACAAGTAATATAAAACAACTATAGGAATTATGGTTTCAGAATAGAAAGTGGATGTTATAAATGCAGACAAGGGAATAATAACAATAAACAAACCAGGAGGTGGTAAAGGGACAATGAGAGCAAGTACTGATGTCCTTGTATTCCATAAGAGGGGGTCGTGTCAATGCTGTGTAAATTGAAACATGTCACTTAAAACAATGATTCTAACCTGTTAATTTATTGTGAATAATTCCTATTCTTAACTTAGAGGGGTCTTTTAGGAAATATTTCTTGTGATGAGGAAACATATTTAAAGTTCAAAAATTCTAGCTCACTTCAGTTTCTTTTTCTTTTGTTAAATTAATAACAAGTAAATTTTATACTTTTTATTTTAAAATAGCATAATTCCATTTTTATAAAATACTTATGCTTATCAGTCATATCTGTGCATTGAAGAAGACTGCAGTGTTGTTCATCTATAGTGACGAAGGTTTTTTCTGGGTGATAGGATTTGGGATAAATTTTAAACTTTCATCTTCGTGTTTTTCTTTAGCATTTGAAATACAATATTTCATTAATTTATTTACCAATAGTGATTTTTCTTGAAAAAATAAAAAGGACAAGATGCAAATATGCTATGATGTTGACAGTATTTAATTCTAATATGAATGGTTGTTATTTTTCCTTCTTGTTCTTTTCTCTGTTTAAAAAGTTTTGAAAACAAGTGACTGTTGCTCTTGCTCCACGAAGATCACACACGTTAGTTATTGTTCTGCGTGGTAACCAAGCATTACCACTAGTAATTAAGATGTCTTATTAAGTGAAATAAAATATTTTGTTTTCCTTCATCTCTCTCCTACTTGCCTCAAATCAGTTTCCTCAGTTCTGTGGTAATAGTCACCATTTGTTAGTTAAGGGGCATGGACTGAAGTGTCTTGAGGTAAGCTGAAGGTAAATGAGGGTCTTACTACAAGTGGGCTCAGTGTTCTTAAAATAAGGAGGCAGGATGATCTGCCAAGTTGCCAGCTTCTGTTGTATTGATTATCTGTTATCAGGAAGAGGTACTGAGAAAGCCTCTTATAAATTTCATTCATTTTAAAATTCATAAATGACATAAATGATATGAATGGGAATGCAGAAGCCATAACCTTCTTTGTAATTGTTTCCATTTGAACATTTCAGGGTGCAAGTCAGAGACAGAGAAATCAAAGTTAACATCTTTGATATGGCTGGCCATCCCTTCTTCTATGAGGTAAGAAAGCCTTTTTGAGAAAACCTGTATCCAGTATTGTCAGTGGATTAGGGAAAGATCCTGAGTTATCTGAAACAACCAGTGTGCAAATCATGTATAAAATTAGGTGAATTTAGCTGGTGGCTGTGGCTTCCTTTCTGAGCCTTAACTGAATGGAAACCTGTTAGTCTTTTGTTCCATCCCCTTAAATAGTGGTAGGAAATTTAATTGCTAATGTTCCAAACACTTAGATGAGACATTTTAACTTACAAAGGACTGTTTGGTTTATACTTTATACCTTCCCGATCAATGGCCATCATTCATTCACCACATACCAGTGTGCCAGTTTCTACTGAACACTGGTAACACACAGTCCCTGTCCTCGTGGAACACAAATCTGTCAGAGAAGACAGATGTTAAACAAATGGCAGAATGCTTGGGAGCATTTAATATCTAGCCTAGCTTATCTGGGAGGACAGGAAGTCTTGTTGAAGGAAGCAACACTTAAGCATTGACGGATTTGATGGATAAGAAGAATTACGTAGGTTGGTGGGAATCCGGGGATGATGTGATACACAGGATAGTTTTGAGTGGTACAGACTATAATAGTTTGGAGAATGAATGTCTCTAATGATGGGGTCGCACTGCCTCACAAGTGCATTTGCTTTACCATTAAAAACTCTAGATTAACAACTCCCTTTTGAAGGCTGCCTTCCTTTGACTTTCACTATTGATCTTGGCCTTGCTTTTGGAACAACATAGACTGAGTCTGTGCTTTTACAACAGAACCTTTCTAATATTTGTTAATCCGCTCCTTTTCAGGTAAAGTATTTTCTAGTCCTGCCCCAGCGAGATATTGTCCAGATATTGTCGAGTGAAAAACACTGAGTGTTCCTTTACTTTCTATCATTAGACACTAGACATCTTATCAGTGCAAACTGAAATTACAATAGCTTTTTTCCCCGGCAGCTCAAAAAGATACAAGTATAATTAATAGAAGCTCCTTGAGTTCACCACTTCTGAAGTAACTTTTCTCTGAATAGCTTTGATTTTTCCTTTTTTGTCAAATATTTACTTGTCTGTAGCTCAAACCCTCCTTTTTGACAAGACCAAAGCCATCTTCCCCCTAAGCCCCAAACGGACCAAAGTATACTTTTGCTCAGCACACACCTGGTGAAGCACCGATAGCCATTCTCATGATCCCTGGCCTCCCTCCATCCTTGAGGCCTGTCCTCCATTAAGCTACTACTGGCATTCGTCCTCTTGACAGGTTTATCCAAAGGGCCTACTGAGAAAGGACAGTCTGCTTAGCATGTGAGACAGCACTCTCAGAGGACAGTGTCAAAGAGAGGACCTTGAGGGAATGCTGCGCCTGTATCTTAACAGCAGTCTTGTTTCCACTGATGCACACATCATTCTGGGGCTTGCTGGTATGAGTTAGATGGTCTATAGAAAATTCTTGAGGCCCGAGTGATATTAAACTAACAGCTTTCTCTGACCTACAAGCTAGAAAGTTTGCCATTTCTGCTCTAGGAAATAATCCCAATTCCCTTAACATCCCTTAACTATTTAATTAAACTTTGGATGCTGCAAGACTTCCAGGACTAACATCAGAGAGCTGTTTTGGGAGCCAAGAATAAGAGAGCTGTGGGGGACCATTGAGGCTTCTCCTTTTTCATTTTACAGGTGAGAAAACTAAAGCTGGAGGTGCTAAAACCACTAAAGATTACAGAGGTAGCTAGTTGCTGAGCCCAGACTTGAACTTGAGTCAGTGGAAAGAGAAATCCATGGAGCTTGCCTAAATCTCTATTTACACACAAATCTCCCTCTGGATAGCATAATTTGCATTTTGAAATTCTTTGGCCTCTACTTACATTCTCTACATTCAGCTCTTCTTGATTTAAAATGTCTCGAATACTTACACCTGCTAGGCCCTGTTGGCGACACAAAGATGGACACATCAAGATGCATGCCTTCACGTCGCCTGGAGTCTACTGGGGAAGGCAGCTGTATATGCTACCAACCATAAACCAGACAGGAAGTGATAGGAGCACTACTAGAAGCACAAAGGCTGTGCTATTCCAGAGATATAGAGGTTAGATTCTGTTTGGCAGGGGTTGGGGGTTAGATGATGAGGTGTGGTGCAGGAAAAACCCCATGAAAGATACAGTGTCATAGCTAAAGTTGAAAGATTAAAGATAAAGAGATGTCTGTTTCCAGATGGAGTTAGAGAGGCACAGGGCAGCTTTGAGGAATGAGAGATTATCCACTTTGAAGGACAGGAGGTAGGAGCAGGATAAGACTGGGAAGCTGGTGGAGGACTGATTAGAAACTTTCAACACCAGTTAAAAGAATTTGAACTTTAGGGGGTTGGCAGTGGGAAGCACTAAAGAATTTTTGAACCAGGGCTTTAAAAAGATAAGTATGCACTGTGTATAATGTTGCTGGGGAGATTACTTAGAAAATTCTTGCAGTAGTAGTCAAGAGGTAGTGTAATGTTGGCATGTGGAAATGGAAAGCAAGTGACAGGTGCAGGAAACCTGGCAGAGGTGGCTCCTACAGGATTGTTTGTGCCTGCTGAGCGAAAAGGGAGACGAAAGCAGCAGAGGTTAACGCTAGGCTTTCCATCCCCCTGACTCAGAGAACGGTGTGCTCCTTTCATCACCAGAAGTTTAAGGGAAGGAGAAGATTGGGAAGGAATAAGCTGGAGGGTTTCCTGTTGTACATATTGAATTTGAGATTCCAGCAAGACATTCAGCTGGGAGAGTCTAGAGCTAACTAGAAACGCAAGTCCGGAAGCACAGATGAAAAGGCTCACCTTGGAGGTTCTCACAGTTGAAACTATGCAGGTGGTTATGTTTGAGTTGGAGGGAACGATTGAAAAAGAACGGCTGAGGGCCTGGGACAGGATTTGGGGAATTATAGCGGCCAGCTGGAGTGGGAGCAATGGAGAGAGGAGGAGTTGGTAAAAGACCAGACAAGAACCTGGACAAGGTGGTGTATGGGAGCCAAGGCAGCAAGAGTTTCAGAAAAGAAGGGAGAGGCCCGTTTTCACGACTGCAGGTGGGCTGAGGACCTTGGGGACTGAGGGGAGGAGACCCCTGCTGTTCATCACTTTAATTCTTTCTGATTTTGTTGGTTTCAATTTAGGAGATAGCTGCTTCTGTTTCTACAGATTAATAGACATTTGCATTCTTGGCCCAGGCATCTGTCTATACTCAGAAACCTAAATTTCATGCCTGATGTGTGTAAGATGTCCTCATTTCTTACTACAGACTGATGTGGGTGTGTACATACTGGAATTCTATGAAACAAATGAGTAATATGTGGCCTCTGTCAAGGTTCTTACTGGAATTTTGGCCTGAAACCCCCAGTCTGTCAATGTTACTCCTCACCCACTTGACCTATCATTCCTCCGCCACTTTCATATGCCCTGTACTTCATGCTGCCTCTTCCTAGAATTATAGATATGCCCCAGAAGCGAGTTGCCATTTCTAGCAAAAATATCAGAGGAGGACCAATCAGAGGAGTGGGAGAAAGGAAGACAGAAGGTGCAAATACACATTGTTTTGCAGGCACCATTTAGGTGCTTTGCCTTCATTATCTCCTGTAATCCTTGTAATCACCCCATGAAGTAAGTAGTGCTATCCCCATTTTACAGATGAGGACACTGAGACGCAGAGAGGTTAAGTGATTTGCCCAAGATCACACAACTAGTAAGTAAGTGTGAACCCAGATCTGACTCCAGAGCCATTACATCACACTGAGGCTCTGAGTTCAGAGTTCTGAAGTTGGTGTGCAGACCCAAGAGTCAGGGAAGCTCTGCCTAGCATCTTGGGGAAGCCAGCTTTGGGCTGTGGTACATACATGGCTGTACCTCTTGCTGATGCTTGTGTTATTTTTGCCATAAGTTCTTCTGAATTGTTCATTCACCCTCTGGTTCTTCCTGAGAAGAGCTTCACTCTATAGAATGTGTGTTATTTTAAGGTCTGCTAACGAGAATTAAAGATTGATTGCCTCTAGGAGGTAGAGATGGAGGTGAGAAGGGGTGGGGCAGGAAGCTGTTACTTTCATCACAAGACCTTGTACTAGTAGGGGTTTTTTTTCATATTACTTTGATTTTATAAAAAGTCCTCTAAAGACCAGTAGATATTGAGATACAATAGCAAATACTATGTATACACAAAAGAACACACTTTGTTATGTTAATGACTGTGACATATATTATAAAATCACAAAACCTACAATTTGCACATCTGTTCTTTTATGTGAAGGTTCGTAATGAGTTTTACAAGGATACACAGGGTGTAATACTGGTCTATGATGTTGGGCAGAAAGATTCCTTTGATGCCCTTGATGCGTGGCTGGCAGAGATGAAACAAGATCTTGGACCTCACGGAAACATGGAAAATATTGTATTTGCTGTGTGTGCCAACAAGGTAACTGCTTTGGAAATGGTATGCTCAACTTTCCGGATTCATTATGGGAAGAGTGCAGCTCTGAGTTTTGGGGAACAAATGAAAAGAAAAGAAGTCCTTATTCTGTACTATAGGAATCAACAGCTTTTCAAAACATACATCCCTAAAACAAAAAATAAAAACACAAACTCCCCTATGTCAGGATATTTATCCATTTTTTTCTGGTGCTGTATGTGGCGAAGGATATTGGTGACTGAGCAGGGGAGAGGGGGATCCCAATAATTACACTCTGACCTGATTAGAGAAGGGACAATCATTAGGTGCAGCCTGGATTATGGAAAGGTATGAAAAGCAGACTGTGGCCCCTTGAGTGTGGGGGATATCATGAAGCCAACTTTCACAGAGGTGAGGAGCAGTTTTCTTAAAGGATAAAGTGGGAAGCGTGGGAGCAGCACTTGTCATTTTGCCACAGAAAATCAGTCTATGTTCAATATTGGCAAAATTTTTTTGTCTCTTTGGGTCCTCATAATTGTTTATACTAGTGCTGGCATTCATTTAAGAGTAGTTTTTGCCTCAGTAAAGGATTGATGAAAACCTCACAGGGTCTATACTAGCGGGTCAAGGTTGGGGTCTTCTCTCTGCCCCTCAACTTGCTATTTCAGATTGACTGTACCAAGCACCGCTGTGTAGATGAAAGTGAAGGGCGTCTGTGGGCCGAAAGCAAGGGGTTCCTGTACTTTGAAACTTCAGCACAAACTGGAGAAGGAATCAATGAGATGTTCCAGGTAAGCTAGCATTGGTTTGTTCGTTCCAAGGCTGACCATGCCAAATTTTAGTTTAAATTATGAGAAGCAAAAATGTAATAGGAATATCTTATTAGAATAAGCTTGTTCTTTTCAGAAGCTGGTAAGAAAAAGATTAAGAGAGAGAGAGTGTGTGTGTGGTATCTGCCTGCTGCATACTTGAGACCAGACCTGGCTGATCGTCAGAATTACTTTGGGAAATTCTTCAAAATGCAGATTTCTGGGCTCCAGACCTCCTGGAAGCTTAGTGCCGTGATGGAGCTCAGGAATCTATATTTTGAAAAAGCTTTCCAGGTGATTCTGACGATCATCAAGTTTAACAACAGTTATTATATACTTACTTACAGTAGAACAGAGGTTTTCTTTAAAACTACCTTTGGTTAATGGTGTTACATTTGCATGGTTAGATGGAAGCATTACTCTGGCAAAATTGCCTTGCCATAGCTAATATAATTCTATATTGTAGGGGTGCAGTTAGAGACTAGGAGACTGGCATTGCAGAGTCCAGCCAGTCACACATAAAAATAAGGTCTTACCCACCAAGTAGGCAATGGAAGGATGCACTCATATTGCAACCTGAATGGACAGTGATTTTTTAAAAATTACTAATCTTGAATAATTTTAAGGGAACAAGGTTTATTTGTTTATTTATTTATATTTTTTTAGAGAGGGATGGGGGAGGCGCAGAGGGAGAGAAAACCTAAAGCAGGCTCCATGCCCAAAATAGAGCCCGATGCGGGCTCAAGCTCACAACCCTGAGATCATGACCTGAGCTGAAATCAAGAGTCAGACACTTAACCGACTGAACCACTGGGGGCCCAGAACAAGGGTTTTTGTTTTTTTGTTTTTTAAAGATTTATTTATTTATTTTAGAGAGAGAAAGAGAGAGAATGAGCAGGAGGGGCACAGGGACAGGGAGAGAGAGAAACTCAAGCAGACTCCGAGCTGAGCACAGAGCCCGACATGGAGCTTGATCTCATGACTCTGAGATCACCACCTGAGCCGAAACCAAGATTCGGATGCTTAACCAACTGCACCCCCCAGGTGCCCCCAGAACAAGGCTTTTTTTAAACAATAAATTATAAAGTCAACTCTTAATTACAGATACATTTGGAAGTAAGTGGTGGCATGAATTATGCATTTTTTTCTTACGAATATATCTGATATTTTGGGAATTTTCAGCATTTTAGATAATGTAGCTATACTATAAAGAGTTGTTCTTAATTATTGAGTGGGATTTTATTTAATCTTTTATGCTGAATTTCTTTCTCTTTTATGCTGAATTTCTTTCTTTTAAGATGTCACCACCCCTGTTAGAAGACAGGTTTCATCCTTGGCTGACAGGCTAAATTGGGCATCAGTAGCTTCCATTTCAAGACCAAAGAAGGTTGATATTGACTTGCCACACTCTCTATTCTATTGAGTACATGAACCTGTGTGAGTTTGTACCTATTTATGTGCAATAATGATACTTAATCATTTGAATGTTGTTTTACAATTCTGGAGAAGTGTACATGTTTCATCTCATTTGAGACTTTATGTGGCAGGTTTTATTCCCATTTCAGATGTTATAACATCTAAGAGTAGTGAAGTGACTTGTCCAAGGGGTATAAATAATGACTGTTGAAGATTAAATTTCTTTCAGCACTTTAAATATGTTGGTCCATTCTCTTCTGGCCTCTCCTGCAACTCATGAGATGTTAGCACCTATTCTTACTCTTATTCTTTTGTGCATAATGTGTTGGGTTTTTTTTTTCCCCCCTCTAGCCACTTACAAGAGTTTTTCTTTATCTTTGGCTTTCAGCTTTGGACTGTGTGTCTGGATATGGTTCTCTTTATATTTATCCTCCTTGGTGTTTGTTGAGTTTCTCAGATAGCTAGGCAGGTGTTTTTCACCATAATTTGTTCAAAAATTTTTTCACTTTATTTTCACTCTTTTCCTTCCTGGACTTCAGTTACATGTATATTAGGCCATTTGATTTTGTCCCACATCCTTGAAACTATGTTATTTTTCTTTCCTTTTTCTCTATTTTTTCAGATCACATAGTCTCTATTGGTCTTTCAACTGCTTTTAAATCCACTGAGTGAATTTTTTAATTCACTACTTTTCAGTCCTAGAATTTGCATTTGATTTTCTTGTGTAGTTCCTGGTTCTCTGCTGAGATCCTCTATCTGTTCAGTTATTAAGACTATGTTTTTCTTTACTTCTTTGAAATATTTATAATATTTTTTTAGCTCCTGGGGCGCCTGGGTGGCTCAGTCGTTGGGCGTCTGCCTTCGGCTCAGGTCATGATCCCAGGGTCCTGGGATCGAGCCCCACATCGGGCTCCCTGTTCTGCAGGAAGCCTGCTTCTCCCTCTCCCACTCCCCCTGCTTGTGTTCCCTCTCTTGCTGTGTCTCTCTCTGTCAAATAAATAAATAAAATCTTTTAAAAATATATATATATTTTTAGATCCTTTAAATTCTTTCTCTGCTAAGTCCAATATCTGAACCATCTTGTGTCCAGTTCCTATTGCCAGCTTTTTTTTTTCCTGACTATAGATCACATTTTCTTGTGTCGTTGTATGAGTAGTGCTTTTTGATTGAACACCAGACGTTGTGGATAATACATTGTAGAAGCTCTAAGTTCTTTATTTTCCTCAGCAGAATATTGTTCTTATTTCAGTGGGCAATTACTGACAGATTACATTCAACTTGCATGGGCTTGGTTTTTTGCTTTCATAGCAAGGATCTGAAGGAAGCCCAAAGTGTTGCCCAAGCTCTTCTAATTTGTTAGAACTCAGCCTTCAAATTCTGTCTCCTTTGCAGATCTTGTCAGCTCTTGGTTTTAGGTTTTGTCAGGATGAGTCTACTACCAAGCCATAGTCTTTCTGTGGTGTCTTAGCTAGATACTAGGGGTGCTAATGAGGTGGTAAGGCAATCTCTGCACTCTGGCAAGGTCAAACTGTAGTGTTTCCGGAATGCCTCTTCCCAAAGCACCACTAGACCTCTAGTGTATTGGTTCTATTCTCAATCCCATGGTAAGCCTCAGGTGATCTCACCCTATGTATGTATAGCCTAGACCTCAGCTACAGTTTAGTGGGGAACCCTCACATGGACTTCTGGGGCCCAACTCTGCATTGCTCCTTCCTCTCCAATGCCCTACTCTGCAGATTTTAGTCACTTCAATATCCTTAACTTCTGATCTCTGTCTCTTTAATTCAGTGGGACTTTGGGACTGCTCAGACCAGCTCTCTGTGACATGGCCAGGAAATGGACTCCAGGTAGAAAACCAAGTGGCAGTATTGTACTTGCTGTTGTCCACTACCTGAAAATAGTTGCTTCATATATTTGTCCATTTTGATAGTAGTTTATGGCAGAAGTTCTAGTCCGGTACCCATCACTCCATTATGGCTGGAACTCAGACATGGAATGTAAATAGACTTTTGACTTCAATTCTACTGTTCTGTATGCCACAGTACAGCTGGCCCTTCTTTTTTTTTTTTTTTAAGATTTTATTTATTTATTTGAGAGAGAGAGAAGGAGAGAGAGAGCACATGAGAGAGGGGAGGGTCAGAGGGAGAAGCGGACTCCCCGCCAAGCAGGGAGCCCGATGCGGGACTCAATCCCGGGACTCCAGGATCATGACCTGAGCCGAAGGCAGTCGCTTAACCAACTGAGCCACCCAGGCGCCCAATAGCTGGCCCTTCTAAACCATGTGTGTTATGAGTGAATACTTGTGTCCTCAGAAGTCTGTGAGTGTTTATATTTTAGTTTAACTTATAAACTGGAAGAAAACCTTACTGATACAGAGCACAAGCAAACATCTATGAACTGTGATGACTTTTAGGTTGTTTTTATCCTTTCAGATACATCTTGGGTTGCACTAATGGATAAATTAGTCTGTTTAAAAACAGGCTAACAAGGAATGTAATAAAACTATTATGTAAGCAAACACTTGGAAGAGTGCTTTCCTGCTGGTTCAATTTAATACTTTTTGTTTCCTATAAACTTATAGATATTTTATGTCAGAAAGGAACTTAGTTTTGTCTTATTCACATTGTGAACAGAGAGTAAGATGGACTAAATCATGTTAACTCTACTTCTGTCTTGGTATCTAGTGGCTTTTCCTTTGGCACCCTCCTCACAAATCAAGGCTTCTTGTTTAGGTTGCCAAGTCTATTAGCTATTACCAGAGATAAGAAGGAGGAGTCTAAGAAATAGAAAAATTTTAGACAGTAACAGGAGCTATGGAAATATCTGAAAAAGAAGAGGAAGAGATTAAAAAAGAGATTTTCAACTTAAAAGCAGTATAGTGTATTAAATGAGTCTTTTGAGCAAAGTTATCTAACAAAAGTAACAGTGCACAGAGTATGAGGTATGAGCAGGATCAAAAAAATAGTTTTCACTTCGAAAAACATCAAAAAAATAGGCAAAGAATCTGAATAATTTACAGAAAAAAAGAAAAGCACTAAGCATATGAAGAGACATTCAGTTCCACTTATAATTTAAAGAAACTCAAATCCAAACTGCGTGCTACACAGAGGCTTGACAAAAGTGAGGCTGTACGAGAAAGCCCCAGAGCGACCAGGGGGTAGAGAAATCCTTGTCTGACACTGTGGTGGGGCCGTAAACTGGCACAGCTGTTTTATGGGAAGGTTGTCAAAATCAAAGATTAAAATGCCTGTACGCTGTTATTTGGTACTTCTCCATTTAGGAATTTATCCTAAAGCAGTATCTCCACAAGTGTGCACATACACACACACAAAGTATTCATTAAAGCACTGTGTGTAGTAGCAAAACCTGGAAACAATTGACTTGTCTAAGAAAATATGGAGTTGTTTAAATAAATTAAGATATAGTCACACAGTGAAATACTGAACAGTCATTAAAAAGGATGAAGAAAGTGTCTATATGTACTTTCTCTCTAGAGAGAGAATCCAAGATGTATTTTTTTAAACGATTTTATTTTATTTTAAAATTTTTTATTTATTTGACAGAGAGAGACACAGCGAGAGAGGGAACACAAGCAGGGGGGTGGGAGAGGGAGAAGCAGGCCTCCCGCGGAGCAGGGAGCCCGACGCGGGGCTCGATCCCAGGACCGTGGGACCGTGACCTGAGCCGAAGGCAGACGCTCAATGACTCGAGCCACCCAGACGCCCCAAGATTTTACTTTTTAAAGTAATCTCTATACCCAATGTGGGGCTCAAACCCACAACCCCAAAATCAAGAGTTGCACACTCTACCAACTAAAACAGCCAGGTACCCCTGTATTTTTATGTGAAAAAAATGCGAGGAGCTAAGCAGTATGTTTATTTTTTTTATTTTTTATTTTTTTATTTTTTTTTTTAAGATTTTATTTATTTATTTGAGAGAGTGAGAGAGAGAAAGAGCACAAGAGGGGGGAGCAGGAGAGGGAGAAGCAGACTCCCCGCCGAGCAGGGAGCCCGATGCGGGACTCGATCCTGGGACTCCAGGATCATGACCTGAGCCGAAGGCAGTTGCTTAACCAACTGAGCCACCCAGGCGCCCTAAGCAGTATGTTTAATCTGCTTTCTTTTATGTCAATGTTTAGTGTGTAAGTGGATGTACTGGTATTCTGATAGAAAATTTTTCTGGAAAGATACTAAAAAAATATTAACAATGGTTACTTCAAGGAGAGGAACTTGAGGGGCAGGGGGACAGTTTTCATTTTACATTTTTATTTACTATTTGAATTTTTCTAACAGTGTTCATCTACTACCTTTTAACTTCAAGTGTGGTTATTTGAGAGTAGGATTATGAGCCATTTAAATTTTATTCCTTACACTTTTATGTGCTTAAAAAAAACACACAAGCATGTGCATACACACATAAACACACAGGATAAAAGAAAAAAATCTGCGTATTTGCTTTATGGTGAATTTTAAGTTATTGGAATATATTAAAATTCTTTAAGTTCTGCTTAAAAGGAATTGCAATTTTCATAAAATCAGTTCTACTCTGGGATGATTTCTTTTTGCAGACCTTTTATGTATCCATAGTTGATTTATGTGAAAATGGCGGGAAACGTCCTTTCACGAATAGCAGTGCTAGCTTCAGCAAAGAACAAGCAGACACCATTCGCAGAATTCGAAACAGTAAAGACAGTTGGGACATGTTGGGAGTCAAACCTGGGGCCTCAAGGTAAGCAGTGCTCTAGGATATTAGTCCTGAGTTCTAGCCTGGAGAAAAACTCAGCTGTCAATATCGTAGGTCTGATATATCTTCTTGTAATTGGCTGGAAATATGAAGATGTGTGGAAATGCATTAGCTTATGTAATAACTCTTCTTCAGTGAATTGACTGAATGCCAGAGAAACAAAGTAGAGGGTACAGTGGCCTGGTGAAGGAAATGTAGTGTATGTGCATGAATACTTTCTGGAATGGTGTGCTCTGCTTTTGTCTGTGTTGAATAGGAGCCTTGAAGCAGATGTAACCTTAAAAAAATACCTTACAAAAGAGAATTCTTAAATCATAGAATTTTAGAAGAGGAAAAGAATGTTAGCAACTTATCCAGACATTTCGTTTTTTAGGTGAGAAAACTGGAATTCAGCAAGACTAAACACATGTTCAAGGACCCTAGGAGTTAGTGGTAGAATTGGTTCTTGACCTTG
Organism: Mirounga angustirostris; assembly: GCF_029215605.1. Classification (NCBI taxonomy): domain Eukaryota; kingdom Metazoa; phylum Chordata; class Mammalia; order Carnivora; family Phocidae; genus Mirounga; species Mirounga angustirostris. The sequence continues at coordinate 19,578,083 of NW_026991718.1, read as the reverse complement.
AACACTGTGTGTCTGCCTGGCTCTGTCTCTTTCTGTGGCCCTCAGAATCCTGCTAGGTCCTCGTCTGTGTATGAACTTAACATTAAATGGTTTTATTTTTAGCCAAAAGAAATATTTGGGAGGAAGAGAAATACAATTGCTATTCTTTGTTGCTTGTGCAAGAATAAATCCTTGTTCGGTATGGTTATATAACTTTTAACGGTAGAACACTTCTGTTACTGTACATATTATGATTTTTATTGTAATTATAAGCATTCCCAGATCTTTTTATTTTGCACCATAACTTTCCTCCCCATTCTTCTTCTTTCTACTTTGTCACCTTGATTCCCACAAAAAAACAGTACGTATTGAAATGCCTTGTTGGTACCAATGGCATTAAGTTTCTCTTTTCCATTTTGGTCTCATAGCCTATCTTCAAGCCCAGAAGGCGAGAGGGCAGGGGAAGAGGAAGACAGTTATTGGTCACCTCGACTTGCCAGGCCTTACAAAATAGGCTTTAAACACATGAACAGTTCGGATGATCTTGTGTATATAGCACAGTTAATTGGTCTCTTTTAAATGTCCTTTTGGATTTCCATAGTCTCATTCTAATGTCTTCTGTTTCACCTCCAAGGGAGATTGGCTCTAAAAGGAAGAAACTTTACTTATTAGTTAACTTAGAACATTGTTTATTAAGGAAAATTCCTTATTTATTTACTATGTTAATTGGAATCTATCAAAATGTATGGGACCTCCATAAGTTCTCTATCACTGACCAGTATAAACATGTGCTTCTCTTACCTGTTTTTCTGGGTCTAATTTCGTATGGCAGTGAGCACATTTGAGCAGAACCTAAAAACAGTGTTTTAAAGTTATAAAGAGTTTTAATGTTTGTTCAGTGCCATGTTTACTGTTCCTGAACGTTAAGAAAATCTTCATCTTCAGCAGAATTAATATATTTGTTACTTTGTTAAATGTATTTGTTAATACATTTGTTATTTTGGAGAAGAATTCTGGCAATTTGAATTTCTTCAGAGAGGGAGAATATGATTCTTGTTAGTTAATATCAAAATTATCTATGTAAAAAAGGCCAATGCATGTTTCAGAACAAGCGAATTCAGGATTTGTTTAAGAGCAAAAAGCAGAAAAAGCCTTCCCCAAACCTAGAGGACTATGAACATGGCCCTATGACCTCAGTCTTTCCAAGTGGACACCCAAGACGTTCCATCACATGCAAGACAATCAAAGATTATCTCTCTAATTCAGAGAGCCAAATAGAAATCCTTCTGATAAAACATAAAGGAGAAAAGCTAGGGCATTTGGGAAAGCACCATATCCAGGCTTATAGGATAACTGGAGCCCTAAATTACAAAAAGAAGGTAGGAAATCAAACTATCTGGTAAGGACAGAGCTAAATCTGACCAGAGGAGGAGCTGGGTACTTAGAAGCTTCTGGAGGCCTGACACCAGAGGATGATGAAGAGCAGGGAGAGGGGCAGGTGGTCTCCAGGCTCCTCCCCAGCCAGTCCCTGCTTGTGAAGAGCTCAGAAGCCTAAAGACCCCTCCTGGAGCTCTCCTGCTCTTTGGGAAACACTCACTGCATTGCCCCTTTCCTCTCTGGGTATTGTTCTCTTCTCTTTTGTTTCTTCTTCGGTCTCAGGAGCTCGCTGGAGCTCTCAGGTACCCCCATCTGCAGCATCCCTTACTAGATCAATGGTGTCACCATCTTCCCTGAGCCTCAGTGTCCCCCTGACCCTGGAACTCATTTCAGTCCCTTTTCTTCCATCTCCTCTATCTGTATATCCAGCTCATCACCTGCTTCTGCCGATTCTTTCTGTGTGTTATCTCTTAGCCACTCTTGATCCAGACTCTTGTACTCATGCTTGGCTTCTTGTAACAACCTCCTACCCATCTCCTAACTTCAAGAAACAGCTTTCTCAGCACCTTTTTTTGGTCATGAAACACCTACTGATATCATTGTTTATCAAATCTACTTTGTTGTTGTTGTTTTGATTTCAAGGCCCTTCTCTTACTGACCCCTGCTTCCTGGCCAACTTTGTTTTTCTTTTTTTTTAAGATTTTACTTACTTATTTGACAGAGAGAGAAACAGCGAGAGAGGGAACACAAGCAGGGGGGAGTAGGAGAGGGAGAAGCAGGCTTCCCGCCAAGCAGGGAGCCCAATGCGGGGCTCAATCCCAGGACCCTGGGATCATGACCTGAGCCGAAGGCAGATGCTTAATGACAGAGCCACCCAGGTGCCCCCCAAATTTGTTTTTGTTACCCCCCCAGCAGTGTCCTCGTGGAACTTCATGCCGTGGCCATGCTGTTCCTAGTTCTTAGTCTCTGCCGGCTCTCTCCCAGTTGCGCTGTTTCCCCACTTCCTTCAGAACCCCACCCCAGAGGCCTTCCCCAATCACCCCATGCCCTCATTGCTTCAATCAGCAAAGATTTGCTGGATGCCTGTTCTGTGCCAAGGACCTTTCCATGAATCATTCTTTTACCAGGCATTTTCTTGGTGTGTCGATACTCCACATTGTATTTCTTTTTCTACTTGTCGGTAACGTATTATTTATTTGTTTATTGTTTGTCTCCGAGTCCTTTAGTCCCACTTTTGAGAAAAGGTAGTGATGATTTGGGAGATGCTCACTGCAAGAGATGTGATGTAAGTCCAGACAGCCAAACTGCCGTGGGTGGGGGCTGACCCTGTCACTGACCTAGAGCTTGGCTTCTTTCTCATAGGGATGAAGTCAACAAAGCCTATCGGAAACTCGCCGTACTGCTTCACCCCGACAAGTGCGTGGCGCCTGGTAGTGAAGATGCCTTCAAAGCGGTTGTGAATGCCCGGACAGCCCTCCTGAAAAACATCAAGTAGGAAGTCAGAGAAAAGGACAAGTGCGGGCCTCAAGTACAAACTGTCCCTAGAAGTGAAATAACCAACATGAATTTTTTTTCTCCACAAAAATCTTACTGCTTTTTTCTCTTGTTGTTATTTGTAAATTAGAAATTCAGGTGCCTGTGACCATTTCACAGACATTTTACAGAGCGGTGAAGAGAACCAAGCGCCACTTGTACGTATAGTTCATTTCCTATTTCCAAATAACCTGAATTTTGTTCCTCCTTCGTTTGTGAGCTTGGTGATGGTAGCATCCCTCACGCACTTGACTCAGGACAGTCCAGGAGGTTTCTGGAGGGAGGAAGGGGCACAGGAGAACCCTTTCGCTTTTTCTTTTCCTTTTTTAAAGTTCACTGGAGAAGGAGACAGCAGAAATAGAAGGAAATAATATCAAAACCCTGAAAGTTTGGTGGGACCTCACAAGCAAGTTGCTCCTTTTACAAGTTCCTTAGGTAGTATTTGAACCATCGATCAATCTATAATTAATGAACTCTTGAGAGAGAGCCCTTTGGAAGTTTGTGAATCGAGGTGAAACAGTTCCAAATTGAGCAGCTCTTTGAGGACATGTACTCTGTCCCCTTCTCCAGCCACCAGGGGGAGAGACAAGTTAGTCCTAGGAGAGGGGAGGCAGTGGCAGCCACGAGTTCTGGGAACACTGGCTGCTGCTGGTCTTGCCCCTGGATCTGAGGCCTCTCTTTAGCCATGGAACGGGGCTGGCGGCAGTAGGGAGCATCATGCGCCCGGGAAGCAGGCGTCAGACCCCACAACAGACGTGCTTGCAGCTCACGCGAGAGCTTGTGTACACATCTCCGAGGGCAAGGCCTGAGGGCACAGCCAGCCTGGCGTGGACTGGTCTGATGCCCCAGGAGAGCCTGTGGGTGAGGCTTCTGCCTTTTCTTGTCTCTGCATCGTTTGCCACTGAAAGGTAGGAAAGCCTGCGGCACTCCTCCATAAGCCAGGCCTCTTCACTTCTCTACACAAGTTCCTTCTTTTTCTTCTTCTCTTTCTCTCTTATTTTTTTTAAATATACCACATCTGTCATTCTTCTCTTCTTGAATCCCTGGCTTTTGGCCACTGCCTCTTCTATCCTCCCTTACGAGCCTTGACCTTACAGTCCTCCCTTATAAGCCCTGGTTGACTAGAGACAGGTATGGATCCTTTGGGTGTTGGTGGAGGGAGAGATCTTAAGGCCTGTGTGGGAAGAATCTCTAATTTTTGCTTGGGCTCCATATTTCTAAATAGTAATATTTTTAAACTATAGATTATGAAAGCTAATTTCACATAGAGAAATGCTTTCTTTTGCCATAGTTTCCTCCTCAATATCCAAGGAATGGATGAAGATCAAGTATATTAGGACTGGCCATTCTTCCAGAGCTTTCAGAACTGGTCCCACTGTTTGACCCATTATATCATCAATCTCAGTACATTACTCATACTTTTAGCTGCGACCACCCTGCACTGATTGGGCTTTAAGGTACATAGAATGTGAATTTTAAACAGCTATCCCATATTGATCACCAAATAGCATTCACCTTCTACCCAAGAAGAAAAGCCACTTTGGTTTAATTCCAGCCCTCTGCAGTCTTCTGGATTCTTCTCCTCTCCAAAGCAGCTTCCCTTTGTGTGGCTGCACTTGGGCTGCATTGAGCTTGTTGTCAGGAAACCAGAGCCTTGTTTTCTTATATGACTTTTCATCTTGGTGATTCTGAAAATGCTTCTTTTTTACGAATTGAGTCTAATTGAGTCTAATACATGATTTCCTGGGGATTTTCCTCTGGACTTTTAATTTTAAATAGCTTCTGGGACTGCAAAAGTCCAACCAGTTCCCGTTCTTCTGAATTTAAATTTTGCTTAAGGCCTTCATCATGCCTAAAGTAATTAAATGTAGGTCTATGCTTACAACAGAACTAGACTCAAATAAACGAGGGATTGTGCATGGTAGTTTAGCCCAAATTGACATGACAGCTCACTGAGTATGTGGCCCTGTATGAAGCCTGTGAGTTTTCATCACTGTTACTAAAGGCCAGATTGGTCACCTCATTCAACTACATTGTGCAGATGAGCAGTTACAACAGAGTTCTTTAGTGCTTCCTTTCCTATATAGCGAGTGACTTGCTGAAATTTAGCCTGATTTTGGTTCTTAGGTCTTGGAACTCAGTTCCCAACACCTTCATTATTAATGTTAAGGATGGCCATGAACTACTTCATTTATGTAAAAGAAAGAAAAGAAGAAAGTTAAGCTTCAGGGTCCTAGAATTTGTCCGAGTGCCATAATCCTTGAGTAGAATATTAAGGGATAATAAAGCACGAGTTGCAATGCAAAGTTTTTTGGTACTAACTTCATACAAAACTTTGTAGACCTCTGTGCACTAAATTTATATTCTCAGTGCAAATATGTACTTTGTAGTTCAACTTTATGAAATTCCTTCAGCCAGTTAGGATTTTAAAATACATTGCCGAGAGTAACAACTGGCAGCATCATTCCACTGGCTAAAAAAAATTTGATGGAGAATCTTGCTTTTCAGAAAAAAATAAAAAGTTTGAACAGTTCTTATAAAAGCCATTACTTCCATGTCTGAGTCATCAAGAATGAACAGTTTTAAAGCTTGTTAGAAATCCCTTGAGACATTTCTAACTAATTGCCCATCCTACCTAAACACTTTAAAATACACCATCCTTTTTTCCCTCTGTTCCCCTTTGGGGCTTCTTTGGAGTTGATGTTCTCAGCTGTCAACAGTTCCACTTCAGCCTTGCCATTTCGAGTCTTCCCATACATGTGTCCTCGGCTCTCTTGGCCTGTTTACGTCAAAGTCCAGGCCTCGGGTGCTGTGCTGCCCCCCGGGGGAAACTGCTGGAACCCGCCGGTGGCACACTGTTCTCTAGGCTTACATTTACCTCAGGAAACTTACTCCAGTGTGTTCTCATGCACTAAAGTTTCAACTGGTAATTCTTCATACCCACAAACCAGTATCTAATTCACTGCTGGTTAAAAGAGCCATAGATAAGGCAGCTAGATTTCTGAAAGAAAGCCAGAGTAAGTTAGCAGCCCCTGTCAGCCCTGAATCAGCACCACAGTTCCTCCTAGAACAGAGACAGAACCTCGAGGGGGAGGGAGGTAGTTCAGGCCCAAGTTAGAAAGGGTGGAGCTGCGTGCCGACTACCTCTGACAGTGACAGTGACAGAGACCTTCTCAAAGGTACTTTCAGTGGGTGCTGGAATGTCACTCCCTTCCCCACCGCACTCCATCCAGCTCACTCTGAGTCTGCCAGCGTTTCTGCAAAACTTTCGAAAATGAGTTTAGCTGCACAAGAGAGCTATCCACCTTCCATTGCAAGGTTTGCAAAGTGAACGAACGTTCACACTTCTCATATTTGGTATTAGCACAATTGTAAGACAGTCGGTAACGTTTGTACGTTGGTTTTTCCGTTTAACGTTTCTAGAGAAGACAAAAGCTTAAATTTGTGACGTGGGGAAGTTAGATTGTGTCTAACAAGCAGTGCAATATTAGGCCATGCCAAAAAGGCCCTGGTGTGAAGTGACTTGTTTGCAGGTTGGACGGTTTGGGTTAGTGTCCTGCATCGATTTCCCGTGGGGTGTTCGTCCCCTTTGACTGTGAATGCAGAGTCTCAAAAGAAACCCTTAGCTCTTACGAGGTAATTTACATATTTACGTTCTTTTGAAATAACTGAAAATGTTAAATCTAACAGTTGTTTATGTCTTGTATAGAGAGTGTCATATGTATTTAAGTTGTGTATTTTTATAAAATAAAGCCAAAACTCAAACACCGGTCTGTGGGCTGCACTTTTTTGTTGAGACGCTGGTCTTTAATGTAAAACGTACTAATCTAGAAGGAGCCCAGTCCCTTACCAACTGAGACCTTACAGAGGACCTCTTGCTTGCGTTTCCAGTTGGGAAATGGAGGAAATTTTATTCATCAGTCCATCAGATAATTCTAACCTTATTAAGTCTTGGTGCAAGTGTTTTGATCTTTTTTTTTTTTAAAGATTTTATTTATTTATTCATGAGAGACAGAGAGAGAGAGAGAGAGAGAGAAGCAGGCTCCCAAGGAGCAGAGAGCCCGATGCGGGACTCGATCCCAGGACCCTGGGATCATGACCTGAGCCGAAGGCAGATGTTTAACCATCTGAGCCACCCAGGTGCCCAGTGTTTTGATCTCTTAAAGATACTAATATGATGTTTGCTTTTTTAATTCAGATGAAACTTACCATCCTATTTTAATAATGCAGCTCTCGGTTGAATAACTTACTAATTCAGTTAACTGGTCCCTGGAAACAAGAATCCTTAAGTAACAGACTGTTGTGAACCCTGGATTTGAAAGTGAAAGCCTTGCAGGGCCCACCGCCAAAGGCAGTGTCTCTCGGGAGCCTTCACACGAGGGCTGTAATTTTCATTATAAGTGATGTATGTTCTCACCTGAGAACACACGCCACTCTTTCGGGGAACTGCTCTACTCACTCCAAACTGCGAGCATGCTTTCAAGGGGAGCTGCCAAAATCTCCTCTGAGCCACCCTTTTGCTCCCTAGCCACCCAGATTGGTCCGTGAGATGGGAATGTCACCCAAGCTGAACCAATTGGCATCTTTGTCTGGGATCTTTCTCATTAAAGCTGGGAAAACAAACTTCCTCTCAGGAGAGGAAGTAAGATGGGAGAGTCCTGCTGATGCTGGAAACTGTGATTCTAATGTCCTGGAAAACATTCTGAAAGAATGAAGCAGACATTCATAAAGAGACAGAGTCCTGATGGCAAAGACTTGCCTTCTAGTCCCTGAGGTCCCCTGAGCTGGTTGTCCAAGCCCCTATGCCACCCCAGAATCCTTCCCACAGACCTCCAACCCGTTTCCTGCTTGGGCTAGCTGGAGTTTGCTTTCCATTACTTGAAACTAAGAAGATATTAGAAGATAGTAGACCTCAAGGATCATAAGCAAGGGCGAGAAAGCTATGGTCAATAGACTGGTACAACATCTGATAGGTATGTTGTTAACATTTCTATGTTATAATATATCCGATTACTTGATATTTCTCAGTTGGAGTCTTTGGCCATGTCTTAACCCAGTAGTAGCCAGTTGTAAACTGAAAAGCAAAATTAGATTTATTCAGTTTGTTTCAGAGTCCACTTAAGATGCAAAATACTTGGAATTTCTTAAATTTCTAGTTAAATTTTATTGTTAAAGCGTTCATTTGCCATGCATGTATTGAACACCTACTGTGTGTCAGGCCTGTTCTAGGCACTGAGTGTATAACTGAGCTCAGGACCAACAAAAATCCCTGCCCTGTGCCACTTTACATTCTAGTGTGTGTGTGTGTGTGTGTGTGTAGTTTTGAAGAAATGTTTTTTTTTCTTTATTTTTTAAAGATTTTATTTATTTGTCAGAGAGAGAGTGAAAGAGTGCACAAGCAGGGGGAGTGGCAGGCAGAGAGAGAAGCAGGCTCCCTGCTGAGGACTGATCCCAGAACACCAGGATCATGACCTGAGGCGAAGGCAGATGCTTAACCAAGTGAGCCACCCAGGCATCCAGGTTCTTTTTTGTTTTCTATAGGCTTCTTATTTCCTATAGGTTTATTTCCAAAGAGGCAAGTTTGCACTTATTGAGAAGTATTCAATATATGCAATTTAGAATTAATGCTCTGATTGCTACTATATGCTTGTATTTCATGGGGGTTGTTAAAATGCTGTATTAAGGTTTTTTCAGAAAACTTAATCATTATTATTATCCAAAGCTCAATTTTTCATATTGGCCTAGAGGAGATAGTTCCAGACTTAAGGAGTCTTTTTATATATGTTTTATATTTATAATTAATGTATTTTTCCAAAGCAGTTGATAAGGTTGTATTTATTTGAAGGGGAAATATCTAGACTTTAAGTTGTTTTAGTTAAAACAATAATGTGTACCTCTGATACCCAGTGAAAACTTTGATCAGTTGACTATTGTAAAGGATGATATGACTTCAAGAAAGTTATTCTCTCTGCATCCAAAATAGTTAGTTGCTGGTGATTATTATAAAGCCAGCAAATGCAGCCCATGATAGCATTTTACTGAGGGAGGAGACAGTAAAAGTTTGGTATGATAGAGGCCTCAGATAGTGGAATGTGAACATTCTGCTAGTTTCAGAGCATGAGAGAGAACAAAAAGGTTAATAAAATAAATAACTAAAGAGAGCAAAGCATCTTAGTGGTTCAAAAGGAAAATAAAATTAAAGAAACCGTTTCCATCCTGAGTAGCAGGGAGCAAGGAGAAAAGCCCCAAGTCAGCATCTGTCAAATGTTTTTTATGGACAGAACCCTATATTTCTGGTGAACTCCCAACATGGGACCCCTGTATGTAAAACAGCTAAGAGCAACATTTTAGGAGGATAAATTTGTAAGATGACAGTTTTGACATCATTCCTTATCAAAGCAATCTACCAGGCAGTTCTGCCTCCCAAGGTAGATGACAGAGTTTCTATCAGAAGATAAGTCCCCACGCCATTCCCTCCTGCTCACAGGCGCTGGTGGGAGGAGCACCTCACCCGAGAGTGACGGAGCTCAGGGAACCGCTGTCAGTTACGAGCTGCTGACAGGCACTCTGTAATGCGGGGGGGCTGGGCAGGGACTCTTGTTTAATGAAGGGTCCTGATGACATTGCAAACATAAGAGAAAGTACCCTGGCTTTGTGTCGTGAGGCAAAGAGCTGAGCTGCTCTTCTTAAGAAATGAACAAGACTTCTAAGGGTTGGAGCTGCCGAAAGAAGAGGAAGAAAGACCAGATAAGATGAGGCAGAAGGCTGGGGTCCTGAGAAGGATAATTGGAAAGATAGTAGATACTAAAAATCATTAGATGTTAGGGAATAGTTGAAAGATAGCCAAAGAGAAGTGCCCAGTGACAGAAACAACCAAAGGACTTTTAAGAAGATGGATACATTTAATAACATTATCACCATTTTACAGATGAGAAAACGGAGGCTCAGAGAGGTTAAGTGACTTGCTCCAGGCCACACAGGAAGCCATTCAGACCCAAGCTTGCTCAGCGACAGAACCCAGGTTCGCAGTCTACACTATCAGCCGCAGGATCAAAATTTTAAAATATTCTGCTTTGTACTCCTGAGTAATATTGTACCCTCTTGTCCGATGTTATTTAAATGAATAAATGGGCTGCATTTTTTTTTTTTTTTGAAGACCACAAAGGTACAACTTTCCTTATAATGGCTCAAGTTTAAATCCTGCATGTGTGCATAGGAATGAAGGAAACTTTTTTCTGAGGGTGTCCAAGCCAAGAGTTAGCATGGCAACGTAAGTTAACAGTGTGTTAAAATACGGAATATAGGGGCACCTGGGTGTCTCAGTCGGTTGGGTGTCTGCCTTCAACTCAGGTCATGATCCCGGGGTCCTGGGATCAAGCCCCTCATCGGTCTCCCTGCTCAATGAGTCTTCTTTCTCCCTTCCCCCCGCCCCTTCCCACTGCCCTCTGCTTGTGTGTACTCTCTCTCTCAAATAAATAAAATTTTAAAAATCTTTAAAATATGGAATATAATACTTTGGATATATTTATTAACAAGTTTTGGTTTTTTTTTTTCAGTGAGATTTTGAACAAACCCTTGCCAAACCTCTGATGCCTCTAAATAGCTTGAAAATCATGTCTTCAGGGGCATCCAGCCAGGTCAGCAACTGAAGGGTAATTAAGCCTGCGGACCTGAGAGAGAGATCCTTTACGCCGACGTCAGCCTAGGGGTTTTGTTTCTGGGTGATTTTCACGCCCTTAACTTATTCTCTTGTCATAGTTAGAAGCCATGCAGCCTTAAAAGGATGGTTTCCCTCCCTCCCTCCCTCCCTCCACCCCAAAGCCGAGCCCTGGCCTTCTGTGTTAGAATCGCCAGCACTGCAGGAGGAAAGGTGGTTTATATTCACCAAACTGTCTGGGGAGAGGGTTTTAGGGAATGAAGTCAAGATAGTTTGACTTTCTACCCTATGCTTGTCTATATTCTTGTGTTTTCCCAATGGATGTAAATTATTTTAGTCATCTAAAAAGTTAAATGAAACAACAACAAAAAAACTAAATATGGTACCAGTTAAAAAAAAAGAAAAAAGAAAAGAAAGAGACTCACTCCAAACTGTGGGAACCTCTAAGAGTGGCTCTGGGCTGTAATTAAATCTTGCTTCTTTACTTTAGTAGGAATTTCATCCTAAGAGAGAAAAAAACTTTTAGTCTCTTAACAAGTTTGTTTGAAAAGCTAACCTAGCAATCAGTGCTGTCAGGACTGGAATTTCAAATTCACTTACTATAGTTACATGTCCGTAGGCTCTCTCCTGTAACACAGAACTGAGCTGCAGCACTGGGATGGGAAGAGCCGGGGTAGAGTCTTCTCTCGCCTCTTAATTAAGAGAGTAGCCTTGGGCGCCTGGGTGGCTCAGTCGGTTAAGCGACTGCCTTCGGCTCAGGTCATGATCCTGGAGTCCCGGGATCGAGTCCCGTCGGGCTCCCTGCTCGGCGGGGAGTCTGCTTCGTCCTCTGACCCTATCCCCTCTCATGTGTTCTCTCTCTCTCAAGTAAATAAAATCTTTAAAAAAAAAAGAGAGTAGCCTTGGGCAAGGGAGTCCACCTTTCAAGGTGCACTTTCTTATGTTATTAGATGAGGCTCTTGGTTAAAGAACACCTGAGGTACTTTCTAAAGACCGTTACTTTTTGAAATCTGACAACGGTCATAAATACCAGGTCCCCCAGACCTCTCGTATATCATTCTACTGCCCCTCCACCACTCCAAAAACAGAAAAGGGAAAGGAAAAGAAAAACGGTATTAGAAAAATGTTAGTGAACTCGGCTTGTGCTAGAGTTAGGAATAATAGGCATTGTTGAACCCTTTCGTTTCTTTTAATAAATCTTAAACTCCTGCTACACGTAATCGTGATTTCAGCAGCTCACTTTACAAAGGCAAATGGTGTTGGAAATTTTTAGTACCAAGTCCCCGAGACTCAGATGTACAAAGACATTCTTTATTCCTATAAAACGGAAGTCATCTTGAGTCCTGAGCTCACATTTTCCACCAAAGGTGGGAGAACTTAAAATTTGCCTCTTGAGGCAAGTTAGTCCCTTCTGGTTTAAAACATGATCAACTCTAGATTAAAACCCAGTAAATACAAGAGGCCCCCTCCTCCTGACACTTCTACCTCCTTCGTTGCCCAGGGGAGACCTAGACTTGGGGCAAAGGGCACCTTACCTCTCATCTTGGCCAAGGGAAGCATTTTGGGGCCCTCTTGCCGTCCTCCACCCTAGCGGCCTCACTGGCCTCTAGCTGGTCCTCCTGCTCCGGATGAAATTTGCTGCTAACGACACGGTCCTGCCACGACCTCCAGACCTGAGGTCCAAGCACTTGTCCTCCTGGTTGTCCAGGTTGGCCCCTGGCCTCTTCTGCTCTGTTCCCTGGGCCGCTTAGCTCCTCTGCATCCTATCCAATTGGAGGGTCAGTTTTCCCCTGCCCAGCCCTGAGGCCCAGCCCCTGGGACCCCTTTTGGTCATGGCCACTCTGGCTCCCGTGCCCTGTGAGGTACAACTTCACACCAGGCTTCCCCTGAAATTGCAGCCTCCAGGCTATACCTTGGAAGCCACCTTGAACTTTTCTATCTGGCCCTAGGAGTTATTGGTGTGCTGGTAAACTGGCTTTCCGGGAGGGGGAGCAGGAAATCCTGATTTGCAGCTTTTGCCCATAGTCGTATAAATACTCTCCAAGTGGTTGATTTCAAGCTGGGGAAGATACACCAATAAGCTTCCGTGAGCCATGATACAGCAAACTCCAACTGGGCACTGTGTACCCCGGGAAAGCGTAGGGGTGGGCAGGGCCTTTTATGCATCCTCCCGCACCTAAGCTTTCCCCACACCCCTCACGATCTTCCCCTTTTATCTCATCTCCTCAACTAGATTGTTAGCTCTTTGGGGGCAGGTTTACATCTCAAAGCCCTATCTCCCAAAGCACTTCTCCCAGTGACTTGCGGGAGGCACTCAGTACTTACGGTGACTGATTACATTCTTTAACAATATTGCCACTAAAGACTCTGTTTAATTAAATTTTTTTTTTTTACCAAAGTGTAATTGACATACAGTATCCTATTAGTTTCAGGTGTACATCATTGTGATTCAATAATTTTACACATTATGAAATGATCCCCATGATAGGTTTCGTAACCATCTGCTGCTAAGGACTTTTAATAAAACCTCACTGTTTTGCTATTAGAGGCAAAAAGGTGGCTCACTTCTTGTGATTTTCCCTGCAGATCAGATGAAATTAATCCAATGCCCCACAGCTCCTTGACGATGCACAGAGAGCATGCCTGCCATATTGCTAGGGATTTATTTTTCTTTCAAGATTTTATTGTTTAAGTAATCTCTACACCCAACGTGGGGCTTAAACTCACAAGCCCGAGATCAAGAGTCCCTCCACCAACTGAGCCAGCCAGGCGCCCCACCCAGGGGATTTTTAATACAGCGAGGTGTGGGGTTTCGTGAAATGTATTTAGTGGGATGGATTTGGTTGAAATCAAATTAATTTATATCATGATTTAAATTACTAGGCAGGAAGACCTGAGTTAACTCACTAGCAGCCTCCAATCAACGTTATAAATGGGTGATAAGCCTTTGATACACTTTGTAGCCCAAAGTATATGATTCATTGCAACAAAGACTGATTGAACACTTACTATTTGCAAAGAAGGTGCTTTAGGAGCTGAGGAAGTGTGCAGGACAATGATTCTTGAAGTGGGGTCTGGGACCAGCCGCCTGGGCCATCACTGCTCCTGTAACTCTCTCCCCTCCTTTACCCCAAGACACTGACTGAGCTGCGGATTGCCTACAGCCTAGCCTGGTGCGCCTGTGCAGTCAAAAGGAGAGCAGATTTGACAAGTGACTCTTCTCTTCCTCCCTCCTTACACACCTACTCTTGTAAGCCTTCTGTTGCCCTGTAAAGTCAGCGTTCCTACCATTTATTGAGCACTTCCTATAAACCAAGTACTCCCTCAGCCATTTAAAAGCATTTTATTTCAATCTCACAATGACCCTTCAAGAGAAACTTTTTTTTTAAATAGGCTCCACGCCCAGCATGGAGCCCAGCACGGGGCTCAAACTCATGACCGTAAGATCAAGACCTGAGCCGAGATCAAGATCAGTTAGCCAACTGAGCCACCCAGGTGTCACCAGGATAAATACTTTATCCCCATATTATGGAAAAGGAAATGTGCTCAGAAAGGTTAAGTAAATCATCTAATACCATGGTCCTGTTGCCTTACAGTCCCCCAAAGATATGTCCCTTCAGAACCCGAGAATATGACTTTATTTGGAGTAGAGTCTTTTTATATGTAATTAGGGTAAGGATCTTGAGATGAGAACAGTCTGCATTAGGGTGGGTCCTAAAGCCAGTGCCAAGTTAGGGCCTAAAGCCAGTGCCAAGTCCTTGCAAGAGAAGGGGAAAAGGACAGAGACACAGGAAAAACGAGACCATGGGAAGACAGAGGCAGACGCTGGAGTTACAAAGCAGCAAGCTAAGGAAGGTCAGTGGTTGCTGGCAGCTACCGGAAGCTAGGAGAGGGGCAGAAATGGATTCTCCCTCAAACTCCGGAGGGAACCCACCCTATTGACACCTTGATTTTGGACTTCTGTCCTTTAGAACTGTGAGAGAATACATTTCTGCTGTTTTAGGCCACCCAGCTTGTAAAATCTGCAATGGCAGCCCCAGGAGACGAACGCTAAGAGCGGAACCTGTGTTCATCCTGGGGCCTGACTCCAGAGCCCATACCCTTTGCCAGCACAGGACACTGCCTGGGCCTGATATAATCCAGCCTCCTCCTACTGTCTCTGCACTTACGTCCCCTTACCCTCCTGTATGCTCTAGGCGCACTGAACTACTTGGCGTTCTCTGAAAACATCGTACTCTCCATGGCTCTGTGCCTTTGTAACTTCTGCCCCCTTGACCTGACACACTGATGGACTGACTGTCACCCCCTCCCCCGCAGCCCCCCAGCTTCATATGCTGAAGCCCTAATCCCCAGTGTGATGGTATTTGGAGGTGGGAGTATTTGGAGGTAATTAGGTTCAGATGAGGTCATGAGCGTGGAGCCGCCATGATGGGATTAGAGTCCTTTTTTTTTTTTTTTTTTTTATTTATTTGAGAGAGAGAATGAGACAGAGAGAGAGAGCACGAGATGGGGGAGGGTCAGAGGGAGAAGCAGGCTCCCCGCCGAGCAGGGAGCCCGATGTGGGACTCGATCCTGGGACTCCAGGATCATGACCTGAGCCAAAGGCAGTCGCTTAACCAACTGAGCCACCCAGGTGCCCGATTAGAGTCCTTCTAAGTAGAGGAAGAGACACCGGAGCTTCCTCCATCCACCACGTGAAGACACAGCAAGAAAGCAGCCAGCTACCAGCCGGGAGGGGCGCTCTCATCAAGGACTGGGTCTGCTGGCACCTTGACCTTGGACTTCCAGCCTCCGGAACTGTGAGAAATAAATGCTTGCTGTCTAAGCCCCGCTGTTCTAGCAGCCTCAGCTGACCAAGGCACACCCTCTTTCTCCGCCCCTCTCTGCCTGGCAAACTCTTACTGAACTTTATATCCAGCGGTGGCCTCTGAATTTTTTTCTAGACTCACCTCTGCTACTCAGGCACATTTAGCAGATTTTCTCCTTCGCAGGGAAAGGTCTCTTCAATGTATTACCTATTGGCAGACCTCAGTGCCTAATAAAATCATAGTAAGCATTTGATGAATGAATGAATGATCTATGTTGCTGCACTGTGGAATACACTGCAGATCCTTCAACCACACAGGTCCCAACAGATTATGAAAAAAGTTCCAGAATATGATTCAACACTGATTTTAAAAGGGGCCTAACTGAAAGAAAATAAAAGATTATGAGTGCCATTAGCACCCAAATATGTTGCTCATTAACCAGTCAAATCTTGGTGTAATTTTCTTGATGAAATGTGTCTAAGTGTCTCCCTGGTTTGTGGAAGTTCCTCACAAAAATGACAAGAGAGTGGGCTTTGCTGGGAATCAGGCCTGGCCTTTAAGGGCACCAGAACCAGCACTGTTGATGGCCTATCCAGTCCTCATTCCTCCTTTCTTCCTTGCAGGCAGATTCCTAATGTTATCCAGGTACGTATCCCTCCACAGTGTGGCTCAGTGGTAACTCAGGAGTGATTGAAATTGTCCACAGTGGTACCAATTCTATTGCCAGTGACTGGTTTGGAAACGGGTATGTGACCCTGCCCTAGGCAAAAAGACATAATGGACATTCTTTTTTTTTTTTTTTTAAGGTTTTATTTATTTACTTGAGAGAGAGAGAGCGCAAGTTGGTGGAGGACAGAAAGAGAGGGAGAAGCAGACTCCCCACTGAGCAGGGAGCCCGACATGGGGCTTGATCCCAGGACCCTGAGATCATGACCTGAGCCGAAAGCAGACGCTTAACCGACTGAGCCACCCAGGTTCCCCTGTAATGGGCATTCTTATGGGAAGCTTTTGGGAAGAATTTTGTACTCCTAAAAAGAGAGGCATAGGAGGAAACTGTTTCTCTTCTGTGGTACAATGTCTTATCTGCCTATGATGCTGGATTGTGGGCCATCTTGCAACCATGGGGAGTGCTAGCTTCTCATGGCAGCCCTGATATGCTAAGGGCTGCAGGGCAGAAGGTGGAAAGTCACATGGACCTTAAAGATGGTATTTTACCACTGAATAACTAACCTTAGATCTGTGCCATCCAAAGACTGGGTAGAGCTCCTATCCAAAGACGCGGTATAGAGGTAATACATTTCTTTACCGCTTATGACATTTTGTATTGAGTTTGGGATTACTTAAGACAGAAATCATCCCAACAACTACTATACAATCCATCTGCCAAAAATGTCTCTGGGCCTACCCTGGGAGAGAAGTCTGAGAACTCCACCATTTTCAATTTATTGAAGAAAAGTTCTGCATGTCAAAAAGCAAGCTTTACCCTTGAGAGGGATCAATCACCAAGCTTTACACTTCAGAATGTATTCATTGATTCCTAAGTATCCCTTCTCCCACACATTTATTCAGGGTCTTTTCTATGATAGTCTCTCTGCTATACTCTGGGGTGATGATATAATGAACAATAAGTATCAACTTATAGTGAGCATGTAAATCCTCCTTTATGTCATTCTCTCTAAACTTATTTAGGGGCACCTGGGTGGCTCTGTCGTTAAGCATCTGCCTTCAGCTCAGGTCACGGTCCCAGGGTCCTGGGATCGAGCCCTGCATTGAGCCCTGCGTTGAGCCTCGCATCGGGCTCCCTGCTCGGCTCCCTGTTTGGCGGGAGGCCAGTTCCTCCCTCTCCCATTCCCCCTGCTTGTGTTCCCTCTCTCGTTGTGTCTTTCCCTGTCGAATAAATAAATAAAATCTTTGAAAAAAAAAGTTATTTAAATGTGCAGCTGACCCTTGAAAGGCAGGGAGGGGTTAAGGGCACCAACCTCCATGCAGTTGAAAATCTGAGTATAACTTCTGACTCCCCCCAGAATTAGCTACTAATACCCTACTTTTGACCAGAAGCCTTAGTGATAACATGAAGATTTGATTAACACATATTTTGTGTTATATGTATTAACACCGTATTCTTATGAGAAAGTAAACCAGAGAAAAGAAAATGTTTTCGAGAAAATCATAAGGGAACATACATTTACAGTACTATACTGTATAAAGAAAATCCACGTGTAAGTGGACCCATGCGTTCAAAACCGTGTTGTTCAAGGGTCAACTGTAAATTATTTTTGTTTAAAGGCTATTTGAACTCAGACTTCATTAAAACAAAACAAATAAAAAACCCAACTCCCACTTAGAGCTACATGAATACGAAATTATGAACCAGATGACAACTCTCCAGCTCCATCCAGATTAGTGTCTGCCTGTGATGTGTGGAGCAGCTTTTATTAAGAGAAGCCCGGGCGCCTGGGTGGCTCAGTCAGCGAAGCGTTGGACTCTTGATTTCAGCTCAGGTCTTGATCTCAGGGATATGAGTTCAAGTCCTGCATCGGGCTCCACGCTGGGCGTGGAGCCTACTTTAAAAAAAAGAAATGGAGAAGCAAGGAAATGCAGCCCCCGAAAACCTGCCCCCTACTCCATGAAAGTGACAAGAGGGGGATGCAGGCCAAAGCTGAGCAGGCCGGGGGGACGGGAGGTGAGCTCACACCCTAAGATGGGAGCAAGTCCCTGACAGCGTGGGAAGGAGAGAGCAGAGGGCTGCAAGCCAGCAGAAAGACTGAGTCAAAGTTGGCAGCTCCTAAAAATAGCAGAGCAGGGCTATACGCTTTCCTGTTCCCACAGACGTACAGCTGACAGGTAGCGTGGGCTCTGTGGGGCTATTCATGAAGGGAAGGGCGAGTCATCTTGACCCGAACGCCTTCCACCGGGGCTTCTGGGTCCTGGCTCAGCTGCACAGAAAGCCGTCAGGGCGGGCTGCACGGAAAGCCAGAGGCTTCCTAGAGGGGAGGGAGGGGGAGAGACACGACTGCTAAAACCCACTCTGAACCTATTTCGTTGAGAGGAGTTTTAATCAAGCAAAAAAATGTTAAATTAAAAACACTCACTAAAAAAAAAAAAAGGACTAAGCTCTTGATCCAGTTTTGAGAAAGCTCAGCACGTATTCCACTGAAGATGACACTTTCTGAAAGGTGCCTGGCCTTCCCGATGTGGCCCAGCAAGACTGAAAAAAGGATGACCAAGCGGGTAGCTGATGTATTTCCGCCAGCCCTTGTGCAGTAAACAGCCTCTTTTTTAAGAACTCAAGAGGGAAAACAATGCCGGCATGAAATATTCAACAGCTATAAAACTTACTATTTGTAAAAACACGTGAATATGCTCACCCCCAACCTGTGCATGTCCAATCTGGGGTAAGTCTGCGTGACAGCTCACATGCAAGGCCCGAGCACTTTGTGGAATGAATCCTAGAGAGCATTACTTAATTTGGACCACTGTCTTCCCGTAGTTTCTCTTTTGTGCCTTCTTGCCAGTTTTCTCTTGATAGTCTCTTCCTTTTCCCAAACCATCTTTCATTCCAAACCAATCCTCTGAGAGAATGTAGCTGGTCAGGACCTGTCGTTTGTCCAAATGAACCCAGGTTGGCTTCATGCGACTGTAAAGCACGAAGCCCAAACGTAGCTGCTTTAGCTCAGCATTCAAGGCCTTCCGTGATCTGGCCCCGTCCTGCCTCCCTTGCCTCACCACGACCTCCCTCTCTACACCCTTCCACCCTCCGCCTGGTTCCCCATCCCCAGGTCCTGGCTGGACTTCCCCACGTCCCTGTATCTGCTCACACCGCTCTCTCTGCGCTGGCTGTCCTTCCCTCATTCTGGGCAGATACTCTTTCCCTTCTTCCCTCCCAAATGTGCCCTACTGCACACGGCCTTTTCTGGTCTCCTTTTTTGAAGTAAACATTATGAATGCTGCTTGGTAGACTTCCGCAAGAAGCTTGACCTGGAGGAAGGGAGGTAAGGCGGCAGCTGGAGGGAATGAAGGGCCTAGAAGGGTTGTCATTTGTGACTTAAGATGGGAGCAGCCTTGTCTGTTGAGAGGGAAGATCCGGGAGAGAAGGGGGAGGACCAGAGTGGGGTACAGGGGATGGTCTCCGGGGCAAGGGGAGGGGTGAGGCCTGGACAGGAGGCAGGGACCTCTCTCTACTATCTCCACTGTACTTTTTGGATCATATGTGCTCTGATAGAATGGTGGTGGGGGTGGGAGTGGAGGTGGGGTGCTTGGACAGCCACTCTGCCTACAAAATACCGTCTTCCCTTCCCTACTCAGTGAGATCTGAAAGGCCATCGTTCTGACTTATTCCCCTGACCCACAGCTTTGACCACCAGTTAAAGGTGTGCGTGCATGTGTGTGTGTGTGTATCTGTGTGTGTATGAGCCTGTATGTTCTTCCTGGGCCAGACTGCAGGCCTCCCCTCGCGTATTGCCCTATTAAGGGCCTGCTGTCTGTTTTCCACCCCTCCAACTGGACTGCCCGCCTGCCTCCCAGGCTGGAGGGGACAAATCTGGATTTGAACAGACACGCCTTAAGGCAGAGGCCCAGCCTCTTTCCTGCTTTGCTTTCCCCTGCCCCACGCCCTGTGGTCCAGCACTAACTTGACCTCTACCCAAGCAGGGGGTTGGGGGGCAGGTTACTGAGTCTGTCATTCCTCCAGCAATGACTGATAGGCAGGGAGGGTCAGATTCCTCAGCACCTAGATGCCAAGCCCTAGGGTCAGGTACATGGGTATAAACTTGGCAGTGCCCTTTATCTGCTATGGAACCTTAGGCAAGTTCTGAACCTAGTCTCAGTTTTCTCATCTGTAAAATGGACATAATCATATTTACATCACAGAACTGTTGTGAAGATTGCATGAGATAAGGAGCTTGGGACCCAACCAAAGAATATCCTGGATGCTAAGAACTTTAGAATCGAATCTGAAAACAGTAAGAAAACCATAGACATTTTCGAGGAAGTGCAATGATTGGAACTGTGCTTTAGAGACAATTCCAGCAGCAGCGTGAAGGGGATTTGGAGAGTCTTGGAATGAATCCTGTGAGCTTCAGGCGTCCATTCTGCTGTTGGGATCACCTCTTGCTCTGAACCACATGATCTCCTCTGTGCCTGTCTCTCCGAAGGACACTCAGCTTTGGGATTAGGGCCATCCGAGCAGTCCAGGATGGTCTCATCTCAAAATCCGTAACTCAATTACACCTGCAAAGATTCTTGTTCCCAATAAGGTCACAGTCACAGGTTCCAGGGATTTGGACATGGATGTACCTTTTGGGGGTCATCATTCAAACTAAGTAAAAAAATCACTGATGTTCCTTTAGTGCAACTTGAAAGGGAAGGTGACATCTGAGCACTTTACAAGTATTATTTAATCCCCTAGCAGGTGGGAATTGGGCAGTCCTCTTACCTGGGGCAGCGACAGCTAGGGACCAGATTTTCAAAGATGATAGGGATGAGATCAGATCTGGATTTGGAATGCTCTCCCTGGTTGGGGGGGTAGAGAATTGGCTGGCGGGGTGAGAAGGGGAGGGTCAAGGGTGATTCCTGAGATTGGCATGGTACAGGTGGAGAGGAGCAGCTATGGGGATGGTAGATTGTTTTCATCTGCAGGGAGGGCTTTGGGCCAGCCCTCCCTTCGCCCCTCCAGCCAGACTACCCCCACCCCCAGGGGTCTCAGCTTAGCTCTTCTGGGTGTTGTGACTTTCCACCTGTGAGAGGGACCGTGAAGGTAGAGGGCCCCATCTCCTCCCCGCCTGGGCCTTCTCTCGCCATTTCTTGTTGTTCTCAAATCTTTGTCTGCTCCTTCTTATCCCCAGCAGGCTGGGGGAGAGGCTCGTTAGCACGTATTTCTATGGTGCCTCTTCCCAGAGGGGCCCCTGGCTTGAGTGCTTTTGGAAATGTGACATTTCCACAGAGGCCCCGGGATTACTCAGCATTCACACGTTGTTTCACACTCCATGGGCATGTGTCTTGCCTTCCCCAAATTTAACCTGTCTGGGCTTCGACTTCCTCATCTGGGCCGGAGCAGGATGATGCCTCGCATCTCTTTCTCTGACATCCGGGGAGCCACGATTCTACAGGCAGCCTCTGGCTGTCAGCTAAGCCCCAGGTCTCTGAGATGGAGCACACCCGTGGTTAAGGAAGCAGCAACTGACCAGAGGAAGCTTCTTGAGGATTCCTGCTTGAGCCGGACTTGTGTGTGGCATAGAGCACATTGGGCCTCCAGCCCTCTCTCTGCCGCCCCTAACCGTGGGCTCTCTGAGCCTCAGTTTTCTCACCCGTGAATGGGGATGTTGGTACTTACCCCATAAAACCAAAGGAGAGAGCACAAACCACAGCTCCTGGAAGGCCGGACCCCACACGACGTGGGGGCAGCGGATACTGTCTTCGCCCCCTGCTGGAAGGCCCAGGCCCAGTGCAGGAAAACGGACATGTGGTTAGGATTTACTTGATGTCACTTTGGTGGCAAGTTAGGGAACAGCTGATCTGTTTCAAATACTGGGCAGGAGGGCGCCTGGGTGGCTCAGTTGGTTGGGCGACTGCCTTCGGCTCAGGTCATGATCCTGGAGTCCCGGGATCGAGTCCCGCATCGGGCTCCCTGCTCGGCGGGGAGTCTGCTTCTCCCTCTGACCCTCCCCCCTCTCATGTGCTCTCTCTCTCATTCTCTCTGTCTCAAATAAATAAATAAAATCTTTAAAAAAAAAAAATAGTGGGCAGGAGGGACCGGGGGACCTGGTCCTGCTCCTGAGGAGATGCTCACACCCAGGAACGGGACAGACCCAGAAACGCGCCCAGCCCGGGAAGGTCAGTGCTGTGCTCTCTCTGCTCGCTTCCCTCTGCCCACCTGAGAGGCTTTGACAGTCCCTGAAGGCAGCGAGCAGGCTGTACAAGTGGGCAGAACAAGTGGGGCAGAGGGACCTGAAGGAGAGGCTGGAGCCGCACCTGCAGGGCGCGTGCTCACCCTGCACACGTGCTCACTCACATGCATGCTGATTACACACACTCATCATACACGCTCACACTCAGCACATTTGCTCACACGGTACACACCCTCACGCACATCACACTGATCATACACACTGATCACACATGCTCACTCACAATGATCACACACTGCACACCAATTGCACAAACATTCCCATGCACACTGATCACACACGCTCACTCACAACTCACTGATCACACACAAAACACATACTCCTACACACAACACTCACAAACACACACATCCTCACACTCTCCTCTTTATCCTCACACGCTCACACACATACACACACACACACACACACGGTGGCCCAATCAGTGTCCCAGAAGCAGGGGCACCAAGAGACACAGAAAGGGACAGAGAGGACAGCAAGGACAGAGAGAGACAGAGAACTGGAGGACAGGCCAATGCTGTCAGAGAGGAAAATGGTGGTGGAATCAGGAGAGGCTCCCAGATGCAACCAGCGAGGGATCCTGGGAGATGGCAGCCCAGCCCAGCACGGGCCATGCTGGGACAGAAGCGGCCAGAGCGCCGTGGGGATCCGGCCATGAGGCGGACCCGAGCTGCCTCACACTGACTTGTTCTGAGATTTGCCAACCACTTTGATTCCCATTAAGTTCCTCCTTCCTCCCAGTGACCCCACCTGGAGGTTAGTGCTGGGTCATCGCACCCCCAGGACCCATGTTTGGGGAGGGTGAGTAACTGAGGTCCCATGGCCGAGTTCTCGGGCTGCGGAGGGCCAGCTTCCTCCTGGACCACGTGGCTCTCCCCCCCAGGTGACAGGGTCCAAACCTCCAAGCCGCAGGAGTGGGTGCAGGGTCTGGGCCCTGTCCTCTTGGCCCACCGCTCTACTCCGTCACTCAGCGGAGACATCTAGGCCCTCTACACTGTCTTGTTTCCCGCCTCGGCCCCCATCACTCGACCCCCCTGAAGCGTGCACACACCTGCAAGTACTCCAGAGTGAACATACCAACTGGCAACCCTTCACCATGGGGTAGGGAAGCAGGTGGATCAACACTCCCCTCTCCGAGCCCTCTGGTGGACAGTTCTGAGGTGCTCTGTGCACGAAGGAATTGAGCCCTACTACCCACGGTGACCCCTCATCACACACCCTTGTATTTACTGGGTTTCCCGCCTTCTTTCCCTGGGAATCACTTGTCCAATTAAACCCGCTGCATGCAGGCCCCGGTCTCAGGCTCTGCCTTTAGCTGAGGCCCCAAACAGGGCTCTCCTGGGGCCCAGCATCAGGGGAGCTAATGATCTTCTCTCCTCCCACTTCTCTTTCCCCAGGACACCAGGGCTCTGCTCTGATCTATTGTTTGCTAGATTCAGGAGCCACCACATCTCCCCAGGGGGCCAAACCACTCTTGTTTATGCAACAACAATTAGTGCTCAGCAATCATCTCTAGTCTCAAGCCATGCAAACAAAAGGTGTCTTCAGCAAAGAGGTATCTTAACCCCCATCCCGGGTTAGGGGTCAGGACGCCCACCAAGCTTCTATCCAAGCCCAAGATTCTGTCTTCACTTTAGGACACACGTCCTAGGCAAGTCACCCACACAACCATTCATAGACTTAGGTTGCGTGGGTGCATGCATACGCGTGTAACGTGTGTGTTTTAAGATAGACTTACTGTATCTTTGGATTACGAAAGCAAATGCTTGCCAGTTCTCCGGATTACAGCAATGCAAAATGTATAGCTTGGAAACTGAAGGCACCTCCTACCCTATTCTTGACTGGGGTTATTTTTAATTTCCTTGGACCAGGACATTTTCAGCATCAATAACTGAGGTCTATTGGCTCCCTCATTGGCAGGAGGTGCCCTTATAAAGTGTCATTTCTTCTTAGGCAAATCATTCATTCAATGACTGTTTGGCTCCAGGTGCTGGAGAAGCTGCCAAGAGCCAGCTAGACAAGGAAGGTTCTCCGGCCTGACTGCCTGTCTCCCAATAGTCGTGTTTTCCCTGATCTTTGTAGGCAGGACCTTGAGCAGCTTACTTGCTCTGGAATATTCACTCAGTTGCCTCTGGCTCTTAGGGAGGCCTGTGGAGCTTCCCACAACCACAGGGAAGGGCTGTACCCATTACCCAGAATGCAGAGCAGGGGGCTCTCCTATTGCTGAGCCTTTGTCAGGAGGCTCCAGGCCTCTGAAGGTGCCCCTTTCAGGGCCAGCCCCAAAAGGCCCAGTTTCAGGTCGCCTCTGACTGCCACCTGCGCAGAACCCAAGGTCTGTCTTGTCGGTGGATCTGGTGCTCCGGCAGAGCCGGCAGGCATCCTGGGGGCAGGGGCTGAGGGGCTCCTCTGGCCTTCCCTGATGCCTGGCTCAGCTGCTGAAGAGATGCCCACAACAAAGAGAGGAGGATTGTGGAAGGTTAGGGAGTTGGACAGTGTAGGCCAGCGATTAGGGCAGGAGGTTTTTTTGGAGACGGGGATTTTTTACCGGAGAGATCTGTGTGGAACACCTCCCTAGGTGGGTGTGGAACAGAAGCTGGGGCTTAGCGGCAAAAGCCCAGCAAGGAACACACACGGCCCAGGAGCTGGGCATGGTCTTGCCAAGTAGGAAGCCACACAGGAGAACTCCAAGCGTAGTCACATGTACCAGGAAAGGGGGAGGGTGCAATGTGGGTGTCCTTTGTGCCACAGCAGACCCAAACAGTATTTTTTTATTATTTAAATTCAATTCAGTTAACATATACTGTATTATTAGTTTCAAGGGTAGAATTTAGTGATTTATCAGTTGCATACAACACCCAGTGCTCATTACATCAAATGCCCTCCTAATGCCCATCATCCAGTTACCCCGTCCCCCAACCCAGTCCCAAACAGTATTTATCTGCTCTTCCCCTTTTATTAACACATGTCCCTCTGTTAAACATAAAAATCATGCCTCCTTTAACAGCACGTAACAATTCAAAATAAAAAATGTTGGGACTCCAAACAAATGAAAACAATGGGAAAAGGTGCTGTTTTATTGGAATTATGCTCCTCCTAAGTCTGATGTGATGCCCCCCAACCTTGGTAATCAAAGCCCTGACAAGTTTGGACTGAGGTTGGCAGCGTTTCAGAATTAGTATGAGGGACGGACAGAAACAGGTATAATAGGGTCAATTCCCTGATGAATCTATTTCTGAGGGATGGGAGTTGACTGAGGCTCTGGAAAGGGCATTCATGGATGACTCTCAGGAGCTCGAGGAGTCATCTCCATCCAGGACCTGGATGGCTGAGTTTCTCTCCTTTCTGACCGGTTTCTTCTGCCCTCCTTAAGGGAGCCCATTCCTTACTGCTGCTGGCTCCTCAGCACCCTGCCCCCCCACCACTACACACACCTGCGTTGTTCCCCTTTCCCTTTATCTAAATTCTTAAAGCCTGTGGTTGATCTTGGCAAGGTGTTCCGTCAAAGCCAAGGAAAGGAATTTATACTACGGTGTAAGAGACTAATAGGCTTAACCATTCACAGGAGCATCTGAGTTTTTAAGGAGAGTTTGTAAATTCAAACCCATCTCAAACAGGTGGAATGTGCACGGGAGATCTCTTGCAATTCCACGTGCCAGGTGCCTACCGGGCCACTCCCACCCTCGTCCTTCTCGAACAGAGCTCAGCTGCGGGTCGCTCTGCGGAAGGCTCGGGCTGCCAGGGTGGGCGGGGACACTTAGGCCCGGCGCGTCCGGCGGGGCAGGCGTCCCCAAACCTCAGCCCCGGCCTCTCCTCTCCGGGCCCAGAAGGAAGCCGCAGCGAAGGAGGCGGCGGCGGGGGTGCCGCGAGCGCGCCTCACCTGCGGGAGGCGGGAGGCGGGAGGCGGGAGGCGGGAGGCGGGAGGGCCCGTCCCGGGCTCTCCTCCTCCGACAGCCGGCCTGCCGCGGGGCAGGCGTCCGCTCGCCCATCCTTCCTGCCCGCCGCCCGCCCCGGCGCCTCCACGCAGCCGCCGCCGCCAGCTCGCCGCCCGGTGCCGGAGCGCGGGGCCACCGGGGCCCCTCCGACTCTCGCCCCCGCGCTCCTCCGCGCCCTTCTCCTCCTTCCCCGCGCCGGCGGCGGGGCTGGAGCGGGGCGCCCCCCACCCCCAACTCCGGGACGCGCTCGTCGAGAGGGCGGCGACTGCGGGGAGGAGGGGCGCCGCCCGCCTCCCGGGGCCTGGAGCGCGCGTGGCCCGGGAGCCGCCGGCGCCGCGCGGGGACTCACAGTGCAGCGCGCTGCGCCCGGACTCGGCTGGCTCCGCTCGGCGCGCGGGCGGCCCACGGGATGCTGGCGGGCTGCCCCGGCCTCGGCCCGCGCTCCCGCCCGGGAGGGCCCCGGGTGCGCCCCTAGCCGCGCCGCCGCCGCCGCCGCCGCCAGCGCGGGGGCGAGAGGGAGGGGTCCGGCCGCGCCGCGAGCCGCAGCCCCAGGGGCGGGCGCCCCCCGATTTTCCAGCCCCCGCCGCCTCCTTCCTCCTGCGGCTGGGCGCCCGCGGATGCTGAGGGGCAGCCCCGCGCCTCTCCCTGCCGGGTTCCGGGCCTGACGGCGGGGGCCTCGCGCTCCGGCCGGGGACCGGGGATCGGGGACCGGAGACCGGGGCCGCTGGCGGGGCGACCCCCGGGCGCGCTGAGCCCTCCTGCCCCCCGCCCGCCACACGCGTGACCCAGCCCCGCAGCCCGCGCAGGGACCGGCCGGACCACGCGGCTCCCGAGTTCCCGCACAGGTAAACGCTGGGGCAGGCCAGCCTTCCGGAGGGCAGGTAGTGCCCCGAGGTGGAGAGCCCGAGCCGCCAAGGGTTGGGTGGGGAGAGGAAGTAAACAGAAGGAAGATTCAGGAATCCCCGGGATGGTTCTGGCTGCTCTCGGGCACGCTTTATCTCCAGCTTCTAAGGCTCGGGCCTGGCGGCGTTTTAGGTGAGGAAGTCAGGGACTGAGGGACGGACCGGAGTGCGAGGGATGGAGAGGTGGCCAGGCCTTTCGGCCAGCGGGGACAGGAAACCGGCGAGGACAGGACCGGGGGGGGGGCGAGGGGGGTCGGGCGGTGGCGTGAGCGTGGGGGTGGCTGGAGAAGGCTCTGGTGCTGGAGCCTCGTGGCGCAACGATCCTCTCCGGAGGGGTGGGGTGGGTGCCGAGAAACCTGCGACAGGCAGGAAGCACGGGAGGTGTTTCTACTCAGCGGGGTCCTTCTAAGTTCCAGATGAGCCGCGCTACCTGTGCCCTGGAGATCTGCGCTGCGTCGCTGCGGGAGGTGGCCGGCCCTCGGTTGTCGCCAGCTCTCCCAGAGCCCTGGTAGGTGGCCCATTGCAGAGCCCTCCCCCCGTTCCCCGTCCACTTCTCCTGGGCCGGTAGAAGCAGACAGCAGCCGGGATGCCGAGGAACCAGGGCTTCTCCGAGCCCGAGTACTCGGCCGAGTACTCCGCCGAGTACTCGGTCAGCCTGCCCTCGGACCCTGACCGCGGCGGGGGCCGGACCCATGAAATCTCGGTCCGGAACTCGGGGTCCTGCCTCTGCCTGCCGCGGTTCATGCGGCTGACCTTCGTGCCCGAGTCCTTGGAGAACTTGTACCAGACCTACTTCAAACGGCAGCGCCATGAGACCCTGCTGGTGCTGGTGGTGTTCGCGGCCCTCTTCGACTGCTACGTGCTGGTCATGTGCGCCCTGGTCTTCTCCAGCGACAAGCTGGCTCCCCTCCTCGTGGCCGCGGTGGGGCTGCTGTTGGACATCGTCCTCTTCGTGCTCTGCAGAGAGGGGCTGCTGCCCGACCGGGTCACCCGGAAAGTGGTGCCCTACCTCCTGTGGCTGCTGATAACGGCCCAGATTTTCTCCTACCTGGGCCTGAACTTCGCGCGAGCCCACGCGGCCAGCGACACGGTGGGCTGGCAGGCCTTCTTCGTCTTCTCCTCCTTCATCACGCTGCCGCTCAGCCTCAGCGCCATCGTGGTCATCTCTGTGGTCTCCTGCGTCGTGCACACGCTCGTCTTGGGGGTCACCGTGGCCCAGCAGCAGCAGGACGGGCTGAGGGGCATGCACTTGCTGAGGGAGGTGAGTCCCACCTGGGGTCGCACCCAGGGGCTTCCCTTCCTGCTCTCTTCTGCTATGGCACCAGTTTCCGGGGGTGGGGTGACACTGTTTTCTTTGCCCTTGAGTCCACATGTGTTGGGGTGGTGGGGGTGCCTCTGGGAATCTCAGCTGCTTGTGCAGGAAGACCGTTTCTCCCTCAACCCCCTGGCTTTGCACTAGAGCTTTCTGTGCTGGGCCTGAGGGAGTGGAGGATGTCAGGACATCGGGCCTCAGGGCCACCGTGTCACCTGTGTCCAGCCCACGTGGGCGGCAGGAAGGCCCACGAGGCCTGGTCGCGGGGCGGCCATTGTCCCAGCCGGTCCCTGCCCTTGATCTCTTCCGGAAAGACCTCTTGTGGGGAAAGGAGCTCCCTTGGCTTGCGGTCTCCAGCCTGTCATTGGCTAGCTTCAGCAGTTGTCTGACTTGTGTGGGCACAGTGCCCCTCTGTCAAGTGGGGACTGTCTGTCTGTCTGCCTAAGTGGTGGTTGCCAAGGTCAGAGGGAATGTGGGTGAAGACGCACTAGGAGACACGAAGGTGCGATGGCCCTAGATCCTGCTTGAGCTCAGGGGGTGTGGAGCACTTAGATGATGTGAGGTGTGCTGTGGGGACCCAAACGAGGACAGTCGTGCTCACCACAGCGGGGGAGGGTCGACTGGTCCTTTGAGGATGTGTTTTGCTGGAAGGGATGGAATTTGGGCCTCAGCTTAATTAAGAGCCTTGTGCCCCCACCAGGAGCCAAGCCTCTGTAGGTGCTGAGGGGCTACAGAGACTGGGAGATGTGATTCTCAGCAGCCACGTTCATCCAGTAACCCATCTGGAGGCGTTTGTCGGGCTTCAGAAATTCCAGCCTTGTGGCCTGTCTGCTGCCTCCTTTAGTCGTGAGCCCAGAGATGACAAGTGACCTGCCCAAGGCCACATAGGCAGGTACGGTAGTCACATGCCTGGAGTGTCCATTTCTCAATTCCAGTGTTAGCGACCGTCCTACTTTATCACGACGCTGGCTGCATCTCGGCCAAAGCCATCATCCTTGTCTTTTGGGCTTGAGGGCTGAGTCTCTAGGGGCCCCGTGGTGCTGTAGGGAGTTGATGCAAGAACCCTGTGGGGCTCGTCCCATTGCCTCCCAGTCGGTTAGAGGAAAACACAGGTTTTCTATTTTAACTTTTTCCTGGTTCGTGGACCAAAATTCTTCCTGTTCTTCCATTCTGGCTCATGCACTGTCCTCACTCAGGAAGCTTTGTGCTTTTGTTCTGCAGGAGTCCAGCCCTGGGCTGGTGCATGTGGACCATGTGGGTACACCGACGGTTGTTCCTTTGTTTTTCTCCCAGCGCCGTGTTCACATAAAGTGACGATCTGCCATTGCCGTCTTGACTTCTGGGTTGGTGGACTTTCGCTTATGCTTCTGCCAGTGAGGGGCCCTGCTGGGAGCGGTCTGGGGAGGAACGGCAGGAGCCATTCTGCTTGGAACCAGTAGGAAGCGCAGCCTGGGGCAGACAGGCGGCTGGACATGGCAGCATTTGGGGTCTGTGATCCGACCCTGAACCATTCCTTTCTACTGAACAGTCACTGCTGGCATTTTCCTCTCTGCTGGGGGGCCCCTGGACCACATGAGTCTCCCGTATGCTTCACTGCCCACTAAGGGAGCGAAACAAAAATTCTCTCCTTTGGAGCCTTGGATGCTTAACTCATGATTGCTGGTGTCCTGTGGGTACTATTAAGAGGAGACAAAAACCCGAAAAGATTAGGAAACAGGAAAAGAAATAAGTAAATAGAAGATAACCATGTTAGCATCCCAGGAGAGCATGGCCTTGACGTGGAGGCAGGGCCCTCGATGTGGTTTTGGGAATGGAGGGGAAGGGGGAGGTGGCTCTCGAGGTCCGTTTGGGAGCCTGGGATAGAATGCAGGAGGCCCCGGCTTTCAGTGGGCTGTGTTCCAGAAGTTTGAGTCACTTGTTTGGAACTACTGTGACTTTTTAAAAGGTGCCTGGGTTCCCAGGCCCACTCGGCAAAGTTTTCCTTAAGTCACAGAGTCCCTGCCTTCAGTATTTCTGGCTGTGGTGGAAATTCAGCCCAGGTGTGCATGTGGTGTTGCAAGGACACTGCATCCAGGTCTCCTCCGGCTGTGGAATGAAGCCACACTCACCTGCCCACTGCTTCTCTGGGCCCGTGTTACCTCCTGGGAGGGGGGCACCATCAAGGGTAGGGTGGGCCAGGGATGTGAGGCTGGGGTAGTCGGATGCCCAGCTAGGGTGACACCAGGCACGTACTCCAGACCCCAGCACCCCCTTGCTTTTCTTTCTCTTGCCTGCAGCCTCCCCTTTTCTTTTTCTTGGCTGGAACCAACAGGTAATGGGCAAAGGATTCCCTCCTGGGCCTGTGGGGGGTGAACTAGGTTTCATGGTTAGAAGCAGACACTGGATTTGGGGCTTTGGGAGTGCTTCTGTTGCTGCTGCCTTCTCTGCACCCTTCATTCTCTCAAACCCATGCTCTGTTCTAATGGGGGGTGAGGATTGACAGAGGGATGGTGGGGGGACCCTCAGGGTAGCCTGACTGTCCGCAGCAAGCCATCCAGCCTGCCCCTGGCTCTTCTCATGGGAGGCAGGCAGGTTGGGGTTCTGACAGGAAGAGCAGGTGGAGTCTGGCTGTCAGGTGGTGTGTGGGATTGGGGTGTTGCTGGGGCTTTATTAGTGAATGAGTGAATATGACTGAGCAATAGGTATGGGCCTTTCACCTGCAGGGTCTGGGAATGACAGGAATCAGACCATCGCAGCCAGAGACTGGGGTGTAGGGGAGCCGGGCCCAGGAGGAGCAAGATGCTGCTGGCAGGGTTTCCCCACGTCCCTCCCCTGGCCTGGGTCCTGGCACCTGGCACCGCTGGGCCTCTTATGGCACAGCTTGCCTTCTACTGCCACCAACTGTCCTTAGGGTGATGTGATGGAGCAGGAGGGGGTCAAGGGCAGGACCAGGCAGCAGCTCATGGGTGAAGATGGGTGGAGGGGCAGAAAACGCAGCCAAGGTGATGGGGAGTGTTCCTGAGGCCAGTGGGCCATTCCTGAGACCCTTGATGCTCCCACAATCTATTAGCATCTGATGGGGTTGTTAAAGCAAAGAGTCTGTGACAAGTTAGGGGCAAGGAACAACATTTGCAAAATACCTTATTGCTTTATTTCATAGCAGAAAGGCTATTTGGAAGCAAAATTTCCTCTTGGAATTAATAGCCTGTTAAGACCTTTACTTACAAATTAGAACATGTTAAAGCTGTGGATGTGTAATTCCCCTCACATGGACCAGTGACCTAGACCGTTCACCCCGTGAATGAACATTTGGCTTCGAGGGGCTGGAGGCAGCCACAGTAAGGGCATCGTGGGAGGGGCTGATGCTTCCAGATGCCTTCATCAGCATGCTGGAGTTTAGGGTTCTATATACATCATCCCATTTGATCCTGGATTGTTACTGGCTCCATTTGACCAATGAGGAAACCAAGGCTCGGGGAGGTTGAGGGTTGATGGAGGGGCTAGATAACTGGGGAGGGTCACTGGTGGGTGAGAAGGTGGGTGCAGGGGGACGGGATGGGACGTATCCCGAGGCTTCCCTGAAAGCCCCTTTCTGTGGAATGTGGGCCTCTGGGCCTCTGTCCTGCTTCTCTGGCTGCCCCTAAATGTCTCTGCTCAGTGGTGGTGAACAAAGGTGCCAAGAAGTGCGGGGCCCAGAAATATCACAGGAGGCACCCCTCTTTCTTCCCCTGGGATTTGGCCACAAGGAGGGAGAAGCCCATGATGGAGTTTTCCTGTTGGGACCGTGGCAGGAGTATGTGAGAGATGAAATGTGATGAATTGGAACAGGAGCTGGGTGGAGTGGGGGCAGGAAGACAGCAGGCTGGGCTGGGGGCGGGGGGCGGTTCTGAGCAACCAGAGGCATCGAGGTAAGAGAGGGGTGCAGGAAGTGGGGCAGCAAAGCCAACCCTGGATCGGCCCTCTGCCGCCATCCCAGAGCAGGACAGAAACGGTCATATCGCCCCCCTCCGCCCCCCAAAGCGCAGAGTGTGCAGGTGGGCAGGTTTTAGGAATCTGAATAATAAGGAAAGGCCTAGAAGGGGAGGGGAGGCATCAAATCTAACTGTGGAAGAACAGTCAATTATCGAACATGTAAACACCTTTGCAGCAAGTCACCCCCTCAATCCCGTCCCGGGTCACGTTTCTCTGTGGCCTTTTTGGATCCTTCTCTATGTGGAAACAGCTTTTCCAGTATGTCCTTGTCCTGCATGTGGGGCGGGGGCTGGCCGGCCCTGCCTCTCACCACATTGCCTCACTGAGGTTTTGCCATGAGTATCCAATCCCTTGTGTTTATTTTAAATCCGCACTTTATCATTAGTAGGCTTTCCTGGAGAGGAAACCAGAGCCCGGGGCTGGGCCACTGGTGGGTAACTGGGTAGCAGCAGGGCCGATCAGACACCAGTGTCCATGCTGGGGTCTCCCCTTGCCCCCCTGCCAGGTCCGCCTTGTGAGTGGGTACACCTTGTATGTCCCCCCACCACCACTCCCACCTCCCCTCCCCTGTCCCCTCTTGATATGCACTCTCGATGGTAGGCTTCCCCGGGTATGATCCTGACCAACGCTCAGATGTGTGTGCTCAGGGGTCACACCCGCCTTCAGGGCCAGGCCCACTGAACATGGAGTGTACACGGGGTGCCCTCATTTACTGAGCTCTTGCTGGGTTTCAGTCAAGGAGCTCCCAGCAAGAGGTAGATATTGTTTTCATTTTACAGATGGGGAAACTAAAATGCATGATGAGTGAC
Organism: Mirounga angustirostris; assembly: GCF_029215605.1. Classification (NCBI taxonomy): domain Eukaryota; kingdom Metazoa; phylum Chordata; class Mammalia; order Carnivora; family Phocidae; genus Mirounga; species Mirounga angustirostris. The sequence continues at coordinate 19,544,918 of NW_026991718.1, read as the reverse complement.
ATGACTTGTCCAAGGCCACGTAGCTAGCAGGTGGCAGAGTAGGATTCAAACTCAGGTCAGTGGGATTCCAGAGTTCCTTTTCTTCTGCCATCATAAAAGAACCCCTTAGTTATCTTTCCTCAGAACCTATTGAGATAAAGTTCCAGTAGGGATAGGATCCTTGGTTTCTTAACTCAATCCTTTGAAGGAGCGATGTGGCGGAGGACAAGGTGTTTCCAGCGGCAGGCATAGCGCCTCGGATCAAGGAGCACAGCTGTCTGGGAGTTGAATGGGGCTTGCAACCAAGAGCCTGCAAGCTTCTGGGGCTACGGGAGCCTTCGTTATATTCCAGGACTGCGTATAACTGATGTGCACAAGGATGACCCGCTCATCAAGAAAATACTAGATTACATTTTGTATAAGATGGGGTGCGGTATTGCATTGTAAAAACATTTCTTGGTCAGAGTTGGGTAAAAACAAGTTTGGATGTTTTGGTTCTCTGGGAAACTCAACGTGGGATGGCCCATTTCTCAGTGGCCTTCCCAAACACGTATGTGTCCACGGACTGTGTGTTTCACTTACCCATTGCTGCGACGATCTCAAGATAGCTTACTGTCTCATTCTCTGGGTTGACTATGCTCAGCTGGGCAGTTTTTCTGTTTCCGAGGCACTGGCTGGGGTCACTCACTTGACTGTTGTGTTCAGCCATCGACATTCAGTGGACTTCTGTGTGGGAACCCTCTAGGGAAGGCCTTACATGTCTGGAGCCTCAGAGCCCCTCTGAGTGACCTCTTTGTGTGGTCTGCCCGGGCTTCCTCCCAGGCCTGGTGGTCTCTGAGAGAACGTGGAAAATACCTGAGTTTTTTAGAGGCTAGACTGGTCACCATGGTCAAAGCAGGTCACAAGTCTAAGCCGGATGCAAGATCAGGGGAAATTGATTCTACCCCTTGATGTGAGTGAGAGTGACACGTGTGTATCAGGGAGGGAAGGGATGGAGGGCAAGCGTCTTCTGAGGCTGTCCACAAACCAGGGGGCACCAGGTGAATGCCTGGGGAGAAGGGATGAAAGAAATCCATGAGTCTGGGTGGGGTACAAAAAACACCGTGTGACCACAGATGCTTCCAGAGTTAGAGAAGTGGTCCAGGGCAGGGCATATAGAACTTTAAGGCATTGCTTCTCTGTGAAATCCAATTTATTTGCGTGGGCTTTGCCTTGCTTTATGTTCTTGAGAAGAATTCATTCTCTTGTCAAACGTGCAGCCCCGCTCTGTCCAGGGCACTGTACCAGTTCCTGGGGAAGCTGTCCCTGCCTCCAACCACAACCCCAGCACCAGCCCTTTCTCTCCATGCATCAGCCAGATTGGCAGCCTGGCTCTATTATTTGTATTCCCTTCCCAGGCGGTGGGAGTTTGCTCAGGTACGTGCTTCAGAAACATGTCGAATTTGTCTGTCTTAGCAGGTTGTCATTTGTCTCAAGGAGAGATTAAGACTGATAGAATTCCTTTTCAGCCCTTTGTGGTGCCTTGGTTATGACCGTCACTCTATAAATGTTGAAAACCTACATTCCTGCTTTGCTTTTACCTTTGTTTCCTTCCTCATCAGCTCATGGAGAGTTTGATAAATTTTTGTCTAGATCCAAGATGGGAATGTTCTAGTGTTAATCCAAGTGATTTGAGAATTTTTGAAAGCAAGATTTATATAACCTTTCGGGGGTGCTAGTAATACTCCTTTGCTGCTTGTTCTAGGAGAAAAGCAGCAACAGAGGAGGGTTCTTAGGAGCCCCCAAAATGAGTCCTAGATCCAGTTGGCCTAATTCTGATCTCCTCCTTGGACAAAAATGATTTGCGTGAGATAAAAGAACCCCTTAGTTATCTTTTGATAACTAAGAATGGCTGAGCAGAGTTAGAGCTCTTACCATCTCATCTCCTCTGCTTGTTCCTCCAGTTTAAGGAGAAGCTTCATTCCTTCCACCACCTCTCAAATATTTCATCAGGACTGCAAGCCTTGATCTAGTGAGAGTACACAGAGAAGAACACTTGGCCCCTTCCCTCAAGAAGCTCATAGGCTGTGGGACAAGTCCTGTTAGTGAGGACCTACCTAGGAAAACAGGAAGGCTTTTAAAGAGCTGGCCGTTGATCTGGGTTTTGAAGGATGAGTAGGAGTTTGCTAGGTGGAACAATGGGAATGGGGCTTCCCAGGCAGAGTCATAGGAGTTTCTCACTTGATTGGGACTGGTGAGCATTATTATGTGACAGGAGCATGAGTGGATGAAAGGAGCTGGAGAGACGAGTTGTAGAGAAGCTAGATAGCAGAAGGGCTAAAGGATTTTGGCTTTATTCAACGATGAGGTCCATTGAAGGACTTTAAGCAGGGGCAGATAGGATCTGATTTGCATTTAGAAGAATCATTCTGGTGGACTTGAGTGAGGCCAAGATTGATTAGGAGACTGTTGAGGTCATATGGGCATGATGCCAGGAGGGCCATCCAGCAACATGGAAACAGGCTGGAGAAGATGAGTTCAGTTTGAGGTACCCATGGGACATCCAGGTAGAATTATCTGATTATTCACTGGGTAATTATTGAACACCAGGCCCTATGTTCAAGATCTGGAGCTTAGAGATCTCTAGAGTTCCAGATTTGGGAATCATCAGCATTTAAATGGCACCCATCTCCATTGGGAACATGAGTTTTGCCCAAGGAAAGTGTATAGAATCAAGAGAGAAGAGGGCTTAGGACCTAGCTCTAGGGAATAGTCAGAGGAGAGGTCCCCAGCACAGAGCATCCATGCCCCACCCTGCTTTCTACCCAGGGTGTCGTGTCATCTATAAATCTATAAATAGTTTAACTTCTTGCTTACCAATATGGATGCCTCATTTCTTTCTCTTGTCTGGTTGCTACGGCTAGGACTTCTGGTACTAAGTTGAATAAAAGTGGCAAGAGTGGAGGGTGCCTGGTTGGCTCAGTTGGTTAAGCGACTGCCTTCGGCTCAGGTCATGATCCTGGAGTCCTGGGATCGAGTCCCGCATCGGACTTCCTGCTCAGCAGGGAGTCTGCTTCTCCCTCTGACCCTCCCCCCTCTCATGCTCTCTCTCAAATAAATAAAGTCTTAAAAAAAAAAAAAAGTGGCAAGAGTGGATATCCTTGTGGTGTTCCTGATTGTAGAAGAAAAGGTCTCAGTTTTTCAATATTGAGTAGGATGTTAGCTGTGCATTTTTCATGTATAGCCTTTATTACATTGATGTATGTTCCCTCCGAACCCATTTTGAGAATTTTTACCATGAACAGTTGTTGAATTTTGTCAAGTGCTTTTTCTGCATCTGTTGAAATGATCATATGATTTTTATCCTTCATTTTGTTGATGTGGCGTATTGTGTTGATTTGCAAATATTGAGCGATCCTTGCATCTCTGGAATAAATTTCACTTGATTGTGGCAAATGGTTCTTTTTAATGTATGGTTGAATGGGGTTTGCTAATATTTTAAAGATTTTTGCATCTATGTTCATCAGGGATATTGGCCTGTAATTTTTGTTGTGTCTTTGGCTGGTTTTGGTGTCAGGGTAATGCTGGCCTCATAGAATATATTTAGAAGCTTTCATTCCTTTTCTACTTTTTTGGAATAATTTGAAGAAAATAGGTATTATCTCTTCTTTGAATGTTTGGTAGAATTCTCCTGTGAATCCATCTGGTCCTGGACTTTTATTTTTTGGTAATTTTTTGATTATTGATTCAATTTTGTCACTAGTAATTGATCTGTTCAGGTTTTCTATTTCTTCCTGATGCAGTTTTGGAAGATTGTATGTTTCTAGTAATTTATCCATTTCTTCTAGGTTGGCCAATTTGTTGGCATATAATTTTCCACAGTGTTCTCTTACAATCCTTTGTTTTCCTGTGGTGTCATTTGTTACTTTTGTTTCTGATTTTATTTATTTGGGTCCTTTCTCTTTTTATCCTGATGAGTCTGGTTAAGGGTATTTCAATTTTGTTTATCTTTTCAAAGAATCAGCTTTTTTAGTTTCATTGATTTTTTTTTTTTCAGTCTCTGTCATTTCTGTTCTGATCTTCATGATTTCCTTTCTTCTACTCACCTTGGGCTTTATTCTTCTTCTTTTAGTTCTTTAGGTATAAAGTTGGACTGTTTGAGCTCCCTCCTGGCCATTTTCTGTCTGGTGTGTCTTCCTTCCTCTGATCAGGTATTTAGCCATTTCCTCCAGCAAAATTCCTCTGCGGTTGCTGAGAAATTTCCTTTGATTAATAATGAAGACTTTTCTTTTCCCTTTCCTCTCTTCAAGAACACTTTCTTTGTTGTAAACAGAACAGAAAATGACATGTTTGAGAAGAAATCCCACCCCACCCTTTACCCCCACTCAAAACCCCAAAGTAAGTGGACTGGATTTGAACCTTTGCAAGATTTCCCTGGTTGTGGTTTCTTGTTCCCATGTCCTTTCAGGACCAGTCCCTGTGAAATGAGTCAGATCGGCCAGCATAAGGCCAGGCAGCTGCCTCTCTCTCCCAGGTCTCGGGTTGGCTCTAGGTGGGCTTCTTGGCTGCCCCTGGAAGGCTGTTTCCCACTCAGTGGGACTGGGCTCTGGGTAATCAATCCCCACGGGCCAGATTCTGAAGAGACTGACTGATAAGCCCAAGGCTTGGTCACCAGCATGATGATGGTAGGTGGACCTTGCCATCCTCCCAAGGAGGAAAATACTATGTAGGTCCGTTATTTGGTACAAATTTACTGCAAATTCCTAAGAAACCAAATCTGTAATTTCCTGAAGGGGAATCTGAACAAGGGGCATCACAGGCTGCTGAGGGTGGGTCATCCTCTCAGGGTGGGTCATCCTCTCGGGCTGGGGCTGGGAGCTGCTCCTGCTGCCCTAAGGCCCGTTTCCCAGTGTTGGACGACTCTGTTAGACACAGTCTCCCTCTGATTGCCGGGAAGGAGCACAATTCCCTCTTCAGCTCTCTTTCTGAACTCCTACATGTGATTACAGTGGATCCTTCATGAGCACTCTGGGAAACACTGCCTCCCCTCCCCCTGCAAATTGGGAATGTGGCTTCTACTGCCCTCCTCTGGGAACAAATCTGGGACCCTGCCTCTTTATTTCAGGAAGGATCCAGTGTAACGTGGTTATTTTAGGGAGCATTTCCTCTCCCTTCCGTAGCATCTGGTCTCCGACCCAGCTGACCTCTACAGTTATAAACTAGTGTAGGGACCTTGGGAGACTGGCCTGCCAATGAGGTTTCTGCTCTGGGAATCCGTAAAGGCACTGGCTTCACTCATTTGACTCAGAGTACCTCCCGGCTCCCCAGCCTACCTGCTGTGAGCTCTTAGGTACGTTATTTCATCTCTCTGTCTAGCATCTACCTCTGTGAAACGGTTTAGTGTGGAGAAGAAATGCACTAACTTGTGTCCGTGGCCTGCCCCCGCAGGGCTGGTAGCCAGCCAACACTAGCCATACTTGCTGCCCCGGCTGGTGCTCTCATTATTCCTGGCTCCAGTGGAGAGGAATTTAGAGCAGCTTGGGCCAGTCCCAGGGGAGGGAAGAGCAGCTCCATGTTCCAGATGTCTGGAGGGCATCTTGGTTGGGTCGTTGGACACTTAACCCCCCTTTTGGGGGCGGGGAGGGGAGCTCGGTGACCATTTTGTTGTTGTTGTCCTGTTGCCTTATAAGTATTAGAGGGAACGTACTTTGCAGATGTTCCCATGAGGACAAAGAATAATTTTGATGCAGGTTTTTTTGTTTCGTTTTGTTTTGTTTTGCATCATAGCAGTGGCCTTTCTCTGTTTGAAGAGGAATGAATTAAGAGTAGGACATGGGTGGGGAAACACAGTGAAGAAAATCTCCAGAATGGGTTTGGCCTGGAGGCATATAAATATATTTTTCCATGGGGTCAAATCACTTGAGCCATGTGGCACTTGGTTTCTTTGAGAATAAAGGGGACCCTGGGGGCTGTGGGACATCCCGACTGCTCCTGGGTGGCCTCGCTGTGCTCCTCTCCACCAGCATTGGTGAAACCTCACAAGACTTCTCACTGGATTTAGGGCTGGAAAGGGTCATGGGGCTCACGGTCCAACTTGCAGGCTGTGGACTCCCCAATACATCCTCTAGTCTTCCGTTCCTCTGGGGCAGGGGAACTCCCTTCCCTTCAGAACAGCCTAATTGGTCTGAAGACGCTGTTAAAACTAGTTATAAAGGACATTTACATAGATCTTTAAAATACTTTGTTTGTTTGACAGAGACACAGCGAGAGAGGGAACACAAGCAGGGGGAGTGGGAGAGGGAGAAGCAGGCTTCCCGCCGAGCAGGGAGCCCAATGCGGGGCTCGATCCCAGGACCCTGGCATCATGACCTGAGCTGAAGGCAGACGCTTAATGACTGAGCCACCCAGGCGCCCCTTTAAAGTACTTTTTATCTGCTGAATGTCTTTAGTCCTTATACCTACTCTGAGTTGATATTCTTGTCTCTGGCATTATCTCTGGAAGAGAAGAGGGAGCAGGGACATGGAGTAAATGAGTGCCCAGGACCACACAGTGAAAATGCAGCGTAGGCTCATCTCAGGTCTTCTAGATCCAAATGCAGTGAAAGTGCTCTTACCTGATGAGACTGGGACAGGGGGCTGGTCAGTGAACGTGCGAAGTTCTGGTGATAGTACATAGACCAGAAAGAGTGATTTTCACTGTATGTGAAAAGGAATAAAAGCAAAACCTGGATGGATGGTGGTCAATGGATGACCTCAATACAGGGCGTTAAAAGCTGTGATTCCTCAGCAGGACCATCTGTGGGGCAGGGGGGTGGGCTTGGATGGGCCCTAATGGAACGTTTTGGGGTGAGAAGAAGTGTTCTGATCCATGATTATGGATGTAGTCCCGTAGCTGTATACATTTGTCAATACTCCTCAAAATACACACTTGCTGATTGTAAACGAGAATGCAATGAGGTAGAGCTTTTAAAAAGTCGGTAAAATCCAGAGATCACAAAGCAATTGTACATAGATACAATTATATGTATTTAACATTATTTTAATTGAACACATTTAGCTGTATGGTCGCTTGCTCATCTTTTGTTGAGGAAAAGATCTTTCCTTTCCATCCAGGTGCCCTCACTGGTGTTCCTTATAGCTAGGATATATTGTCTGTAGCTTCCAGTTTCCTTAAAAGAGGATTAAGAGTCAGTTGGAAATAACCTGGGTACAGAGTTTTAGATGTATTTTTTAAAGACTTTATTGGTCAGAGAAAGCACAAGCAGGGGGAGTGGCAGGCAGAGGGAGAGGGAGAAGCAGGCTCCCCCCGAGCAGGGAGCCTGACGCAGGACTCGATCCCAGGACCTGGAGTTCGTGACCTGAGCCGAATGAAGGCAGATGCTTAACCGACTGAGCCACCCAGGCTGCCCCCAGAGTTTTAGATTTTTAAGACTTTTTTTTTTTTTTTGGCCAAATTTTTGCTGGTATCTTGCTCACTTCTAATTTATCAGCAGTTTCTTTTAACTGCTCACTCAAAATTTTCCAAAATACTCACTTTACTTTTCTTAGAAACAATTGCCTTTTTTTTAAACTCAAATTTTATCTGTTTAGGTTATATTTAAATTCTGTAAATATGATACCAAAAAACAGCTGACATAACCAGGTTTGGGACTAAACTGCCCATGGGGAAACACTCCAAAAATTGGAGCAGAAATGCAGGAGTGTTCTAGAGAGAACCTGCCAGCTTCATAAGGCCAGTAGGTTTTAGAGAGCGATGGATGGTCTCGACTCCTCTGGAATATCCGTTCAGAGCAGTTCAGTGCTGTCCTGCGCTCCTGGCCTTTCTCTTTGAGCCCCTTCCTTCCCTCTCTCAGCGTCGGTTCCTGGTTGTAGTTTATGCAGAGAGAGCGACGCGCACCTGCCTCCTGTTCTGTCTGGCAGCCCCTCCAGTATTTTAATTCAGCCATCTCGCTGCTCCCAGTCTTCTCAGCCGAAACCACCTCACCTTTCCAAGAGGTCCTCAGGTGATGTGGCTTTTGGACCTTGCAGGATCCTGGGCCCTTTCTGCCTGCAGATCGATACGCTGCCCAGGAGTGCCTGCTCCTGCTGACAGACATTGTCCCCTGCCTTGCTAAGAAGCTGCCCAGCCTACCTTGTCGCAGGACACACGTGTTAGAGGCATCAAAGCTTCTACAGCTCTTCTTTAAGATTTGGTGGTGAGGGTGGTCTCTACTCTTGGAAAATTAAGGTATCCAACCTTCAGGAAAGAATTAGAGTCTCCATAGATAGTGTGATGTAGAGGAACGCACTGCTGCCAGGTGGCGGGACCGCTCTGTGGAGACTGTCGGAATGTTCCCCTGCCTGGCAGGTTGTGCTGTTTAAGGGAGTGGGGAGAAGGCAGAGGAGCCATTCCAAGGGACCATTCAGCTGGGGACTGCTGCTCACGGCTGGAGGGTGAGTTTGCCAACCCGGCCTGCCCGCGGCCCCTGGCCATGACCCTCTGCAGCCTGCACACCCCTATGCTGTCTCCTTTCTCCGTTGCTTCTCTGCCCCTGTGACCCACCAGAACAGCCAAGATGAGCACGATTTCCAAGTTAACCAGAGCCTGACCCGTCCCCTTCTTTGCCCTCTTTTCCTGCAGGGATGCTGCATGTGGTATTGATTACTTGGATTGTATAATTTCATTTGTATGTCTGCTGATGGGCGTCTGTTGTCCATCTAGCTAGTCATTTATCTTTTCACTCAGCCAGACACCTGTGGCTCTGGATCCATGTTTGTGCAAACATGTGGGGCTACAGCGATGAGTCACCTGGGGTCCTGCCTACAAGGGGCACCCAGCTTGGTTTATTAACACCAAAAAAAACGGTCTGAATATGGGCATGGCACAGAGCAGTCCCTCCATAAATAGCTGTTGAATGTTGATGCATGAATTATTAGGTCGAATCACATGAAATCACCAATATCCAACCACTTTCAATCTGTAAAAAATATATATATATTTCATATGGTTCAATCTAATATAAAGGTAATAAATGTGCCCATTATGGAAAGCCTGGAAAATACTAAATAGTATAGAAAAATATTACCCATGATATTATCCCTCAAGGATGCCTACTGGTAACATTGGGCCTCTTTTTATACATCGATAGATATGAAGATTGATTTTCCTCTGTGTTGTGTGAAATGCTTGTTGTAAGAAATGATTTGACCCAGGCAGGAGTTATAAAAAGTAACAGTGAAAGCCCCCCCTTCCTGCCCCTGCTCCCCTTCCCGCCCCTGCTCCCCTTCCCAGAAGCAGCCATCGCCAAGTGTTTGGTGTGTGTGTACTTCCAGAGAGCTTTCTATGAATTTGCATATTTATGTGAATATATGCACATTTAGGATTGAGAGATTATTTATACGTTTATGCAAATCACTGAAACGAACTCTGTGCTAACGCTCACCCGCTCCTGTCTGTCAGCCGGTTCCCTCCCGAAGTGGGGACATCCACCTGTGGCCTGCAGCCCTTTCCTCCTCCAGCCGGGAGGGCCCGCCCGAGGTCCACACTGGGGCCTCTCGTGTGCAGGTGTGGCTGCTCCTGGAGCTGAGGAAGAGCCAGGCTGCTGTGGCGAGCTGCTCCTGCCAGCCTCCATGTGACACAGCAAGGAAGACTCCCTCTGGGTCCCCCAGAGCAGCAAGGCCCAGCCCAGCCGGCAGATGACGGAGGTGGGGGTGGCTGGGGGTGGCCGGCAGCATCCCAGACGCACCTGCTGTGGCCCTGGTCCCCAGTGGTTTATTCCCTGGGACACTCAGAGGCACCCGCATCGACACAAATCAACTTGCAGGGCAAAAGAGAGAGAGGGTGGCAGTTTGTGCAGAAGGAGGCGGAGCCAGGAGGAGGGGAGCCGGGCTAGGAGCTGAACATCCAGGGCTTTGCTGGAGAGTTGGGGCTCTGTAGTACCCACATTTCTGGCAAGCGCTGACATCCTTTGTGTTTCTGACTTTGCCTGTTTCACCACTGTTTTGTCAGGGAACAGGAGCTGAATTCGAACACTCTGTGGGTGGCCCTCTGTGGGTGCTGGGGTCTTAGGCAAGCCCTCTGATGTTACGGAGGTTGGTTTGCTCCTCCCTAAGTGAGGAGGATAGAGGGGCACATACCTGATGAGTAAGAGCCAAATGCAAAGCCAGATGCTGGTGTTCCAGGGCTGGATCTGCTACTTAGCAGCTCTGTGGTCTTGGCCAAGTTGCTTAGTGTTGTCTGGGCCTTCTTTATTAAGCCTCGGAATGAGGGACCATAGGTAAAGCTCTCAGAGCAGCGCTTACTTCGTAGGTTTGCTGTGATGATGGTGACCGGCCCGCTGGGTGGTGGCAAGAACTGTATGAGACTATGAGGAAAGTACTTCGTAAACCACAAAGCCCTGTTCACATTGCAAGTGTTACTGTATGTTTATCTGTAACCATGTTCAACCACAAAATGTATCCCTGTGGAGAGGTGCTAAACTGCATTTTGCTGGAGTGGAATTTGCAAATTGAGCTGAGTTGAGGTTTGCATCTAAGAGGATCTTGTTCCTGCTGCTTTCTGTCCCCTGTTTCGCATGTTGCTTCTGCCAGGCGGGGAGGGCCTTGGAGAGGTTACGGTTTCCAGAGAGAAAATGCCGAGGCCCAGAGGGGAAGTCACTTGCCTGAGGTCGCACAGAGATGGTGTCACGGCCCCTATCTGTAGCCTTAGTCTCCTGGCTCCCAAGCCAGTACTCTTCTATCCGCTCAAAGAAGGGAGCTGATGAGCACGTGACACCTGTTGATGTGGTGAGGCAGGGACCTGTAACAGGTACAGGAAATGGGAGATGGAGGGTCTGTTCTGAGTATCCTGTGTGGCTCTGTTCCAGGAACTTGCGTGGAGATGGGAGAGCTTCAGAGGGCTGGGGGTGGAGGGGTAGGTGGGCACTGGGATATGGGGTGACAAGGGCGAGTGAGGGGTTAGTGGGGTGTTACGAGGAATTCATTCAAGTGGAAGACTACTGAGTATGTGGCTGTGTGAGGAAGATGATGTAAACAGGTGGTGGGGATGGAGGGAAGGCAGGTGACCTAGTGTGGGCACATTTGAAGGGGATGGTCTGGAGTTCTGTGCCTTGAGAGAGTTTCCAGTGTGAAACTGGGGTGGCCTCAGGCGTCAGATTTTTGCTGGGGAACTGCTCTCGGTTGCATGGTTGATCTTTTGTTTTCCCAATCTTGGGAATTATTTGCTGCCCTGGGGCTGGGGCGCTCTCCCCAGAGATCTGGAGCCAGGAGCTGTGAGGTTTCCTGGGACGTGATTACCTGCCCCTGCTCCCCTGGCTGTATAAGAAGGAAGTCAGAGGCTGGTGCGGTTTTCCCCCCAACTCCTGAGAGGCTGTATTGAGAGAGACTGATCTGAGAGTAAATACCCTTAGAGGTATTTCCTCTGGCTGAGAATAATTGACTTAATCTGCAATGTGGCTCATTTTTCCCTTTGGAAATAAGAGAGCTGCTGCCTGACTCACTCCTTCGTAAGACACTGTTGCTCAGCTTCTCCCTCAGGAAAGTCTCTCATACTCTTTACTTTTACTCCCAAGACAGAGCAGGGTCCAGCACCTTTCCTTCTCCTGGGTATGAGGGTGGGGCTCATCCCAAATTGACTGAAAGGACGTCCTCAAGCCCTCAAAGGGCCACTGTGACACACAAGACTTGTGAGGGTACAGAGAAAAAAACCTCTTTCTGCCCGATAGGGAGAGGGCTCATGGAGGAGGCCTTCCTGAGCTGGGCCATGAAGGGTGAATTCCACTGTGAGCTCTATATTAAGAGGCAGAGGCAATTTTTGGTGAGCAGTGGTCTAGAGGAAAAACACACACACACACACACACACACACACACACACACACATATATATATTAACAGAGATCCTTTGGAGAATTGGGTGAGATAGTAAGAGAAAAGTAGAAGGTAATTTAGGATCTGAGGTGGAGGACCTAGACAGCTATTTGAGATAGACTTGACTGCATTTTGTAGTCAATGGGGAGCAGTGCAGTCCCAGAAGGGAGGACAGAAAAAATATTTGAAGTAATGTCCAAAACTGTAAACCCACAGTTTAAGAAGCACAAGATAATTCAAATAAATACAAAAACTAAAAGAGAATCACATAGGACACCTGGGTGGCTCAGTCAGTTGAGAGTCTGCCTTTGGCTCAGGTCATGATCCCAGAGTCCTGGGATCAAGTCCCGTATGGGGCTCCCTGCTCAGCAGAGAGTCTGCCTCTGCCCCTCCCTGCTGCTCATGCTCCCTCTCTCTCTCTCTTTCTCAAAATCTTAAAAAAAAAAAAAAAAAATAGAATTACATCAAGGTGCATCATAATCAAATTGCTTAGTACTAGTAATAAGGAGAAACTAATAAAAACCAGAAAGAAAATGAAAAGACATATTACATAGAGATGAAAGAGAATGATAGCAGATGTCTGGTCCAAAATTATTCTAAGGCAGAAGACAGTAGAACTGAAAGATAAAAATTATCAACCTAGAATTCTATACCCAACAAAAATATCCTTCAGAAAATGAAGGTGAAATACTTTTTTGGGGGGGTGCCTGGTTGACTCCGTTGGAAGAGCATATGACTCTTGATCTCAGGGTCATGAGTTCAAGCCCCACACGGGGTAGAGATTACTTAAATATTTCTTTAAAAATACTTTTTAAAAGATTTATTTATTTTAGGCAGTGTGCACATGAGAGAGCATGTGCGAGTAGGGGAGGGCAGAGGGAGAGAGAATCTTCAGACTCCCTGCTGAGCGTGGAGCTTGACGTGGGGCTTGATCTCATGACCCATGAGATCATGACCTGAGCTGAAACCAAGAGTCAGACGCTCAACCAAGTGAGCCACCCAGGCACCCCAAGAAATACCTCCTTTTTATAGACAAACTAAAGAAAATTCATCACTAGCAGAACTATACTACAGAAAGTATTAATGAAAGTTTTTCAGGCAAAAGAAAAATGTACTGGACAGAAATTTGGATTGCACAAAGGAACGAGGAGATCCTAAATGGTAAATATGAAAGTTCTTTTTTCCTCATTTAATCTCTTTAGAAGACTGTCTAAAACAAAAATATGAAGAATGCACTGTGGAGTTTATAACGTAGAGGCAAGATGTAGGACAACAACAGCACAAGGGACAGTAGGGAAGAAATGACCATATACTGTTGTAATTCTCTTATACTTTAGGTAAAGAAATACTTGAAGTGTAAGTTAGAGGTGTGTATTGTAAATATCAGAGCAAACATTAAAAAAGCATAACATAAGTGTGGCACATAAGCCAATAATGGAGGTAAAGGAGAATGATAAAATCAAGATGGCAGGAAAAGAAACAGAACAAATGAGGCAAATAGACAATCAATAGGGTAGTTTTAAATTCAGCCATATTGATGAAAATATTAAGTATGTGTGATATAATGACTCCATTAATAGGCAGAAATTGTCAGATGGATAACAAAGAACCAACTACAAGCTGTTGTAAAGAAACCCATATTAAATGTAAAGACACAAATAGATTAAAAGTAAAGGGTGGATGGGGTGCCTGGGTGGCTCAGTTGGCTAAGCATCTGCCTTCGGCTCAGGTCATGATCCCAGGGTCCTGGGATCGAGCCCCACATTGGGCTCCCTGCTCCACGGGAAGCCTGCTTCTCCCTCTCCCACTCCCCCTGCTTGTGTTCCCTCTCTTGCTGTGTCTCTCTCTGTCAAATAAATCTTTAAAAAAAAAAGATGGAAAAAGATATCCCATGCGAACATTAATCAAAGGCAAGGTGGATTGGGTGGCTCTGTTAGGGGATACATAAAGACAATGAGACTTTGGAATATGGAATATTACCAGGGACAAAGAGAGACATTTCATAATGATAAAGGAGACAATTCATCAAAAATTCATCATAATCCTAAATACATACGTACCTAATACCAAAGCTTCAAAATACATGAAGCAAAAACTGACAGAACTAAAAGGAAGAATAGACAAATCCATAATATTTGAAGATTGCATCATCATTCTGTTACTGGTAAAACAGACAAATTAGTAAATATATGGAACACTTGAACAGTCTGAACAACCAGCTAGACCAAAGTGTTTTATAGAACCTTCCACCCTACAGAAAATGCATTATTTTCAGGTGCACTGATATGTTCATTAAAAAATGATTAAAAGCGTACAACAAAGTATGTTCTCTGACATGGATTGAAGTAGAAATAACAAATGTATCTTGAAAAATCACAAAATATTTGGAAATTAAACTGATACCTGAAGAACCCATGGGTCAAGACAGAAATCACAAGAGACATTAGAAAATGTGTTGAGTTAAATGAAAATATACCAAAACTTGTGCAATGTAGGCAAAGTAGTACTAAGAGGGAAATAAAGAAGGTCTAAAATCAATTACGCTTCCACCTTAAGTAGAAAAATCCAGAGTAAGAAGTAGGAAGTATTAAAAACAATAACAGAAAGTGGTGGACAAATAATAAAAATCAGTGGATTCAAAGCTGGTTCTTTGAAAAAGAACTAGATGATCAGGGAAATGAGAGCAGATACAAATTACAAATACCAGGAATGGAAATGGGAAAATGACTCTAGGTCCTACAGACATTAACAGAAAAATAATGTTATTATCTATTATCTACTATATGCCAACAAATTTGACAACTTAGACAAATGGAACAAATTACTTGGGAGACATAAACTACCAAAGTTGAGTGTCCTATATCCATTAAAGAACTTGAGCATGAACTTAAAAACCTTCTCCAAAGAGAACTCCAGTTCCACACGGCTTCAATGCTGAATTCCACCAAACAAAAGTGAAATAATATCAATTCTACACAAACTGTGCTGGAAAACAGGAGGGAACATTTCCCTACTCATTTTATGAGGTCAGCATTCCCAGATAGCAAAACGAGAAAAAGACGTGGGAAAAAAAAGATTACAGGCAAATAGCTCTTGTTGTGTATGTAAAAATCTTTAATAGAACATTAGCAAATAAAACCCAGCAATATGTAAAAAGAGTAACACATTAATGATCGGTTAGATATTTTCAAAGGAATGTAATGTTGTTTTGACATGTTAAAATCAATTGATATGATTCAACATATTAGACTAAAAAGGAAAATTCATGATTATTTCAATAAATGCAGAAAAAGTACTTGACAAAATTCAACACCCATTTATGGTAAAACGTCTTCACAAACTAGGAATAGAAGAAAATTTCTTTGACCTGAGAAAAGGCAGCTCTGAAAAACCTACATCATATTTAATAATGAAAGTCTGAATCCTCTCCTCCTAAGCAGATTTGGCTTTATGGGCACGTGACTTGTGCAGTCTTGAAATTCTTGATGTTGGGCGCCTGGGTGGCTCAGTTGGTTAAGTGACCGCCTTTGGCTCAGGTCACGATCCTGGAGTCCTGGGATCGAGTCCCGCATCGGGCTCCCTGCTCAGCGGGGAGTCTGCTTCTCCCTCTGACTCTCCTCCCTCTCGTGCTCTCTGTCTCTCATTCTCTCTCGCAAATAAATAAATAAAAATCTTAAAAAAAAAAAAAAAAGTCGGACACTTAACCGACTGAGCCCCCACCGGCGCCCCATGAAGTTGCATTTAGATAATAAAATGCAGCAGTAAGATTATACTTCAGTCTAGGGGTTCCCAAGTAGGACAGACCGCACTGGGATCCCCTGGGTGCGATTCGTTCAGAATACAGCTTCCTGGTCCTACCCTGGCTGGAGCCTGGGCATACAAACACAGACCGGTTTGGGAACCACTGATACTCCTACCCTGCCAGGTAGGAATCATTGGAATCAAGACACTCAAGGGGACTCAGGAGGCTGGAAAACTGGGAATAAAGTTCAGAGGCAACGCTGGGGATTTAGCGTGCCTAATCACAATAGCTGACCTTTCCTGAGCCTTCTGTGTCCAGCACGGTATGAGGCGGGGTGCTTGACTCCTATCGTCTCACCCAATTGTCCCAACCCACCCTGAGGCAGGACCGTCTATTCTCGCGTCACAGAAAAGGGAGCCAGCTCAGCGGCGGTGACTTGCGCGGGTCGCAGCCCCCGGCGACAGGGGCAGGATTCAAGCTCCGTGTCTAACCGCCGTGGTACTGGCCCCGAGCGGTGCCTCACGGAGGGAAGGAAGGGGGGGGCAGATGGTCATTGGGGGCCCACAGAGGAGGATGCCACGGGAGCATGGTGCCCAGGTGGTGAGCTGGGAGAGGTGCAGTAGCCACGGGGGGCTGAGCTGGCAGCGCCGACGACGGGCTTGTGTCCCACTCTTGGCCCGAGAGCGCCCCGATCGGGACTCTTGGGTGTCAAAAGCATAAGGCCGATAAGTGGGAAAATTAGGCAAAACCCAATGGAAATATAGTAAAAGTCAGGAACTTCTCAGGAAGCGGGGGGCTGGTTTTAGAACTCTTTTGGAAGCCTGGAAAATGTGGGTTCCCAGGCTGGGAAAAATCCCTGCCGGCTCCGTGGCAGTGGCCAGTCTCTGAGGGGGAGGATTGGATGGTGGCTTCCGCAAGTGGAAGAGCGTTTGAGGGCAAGAGGAAGGAAACTGGGTGGTTGCAGAGGAGATCAGCCCAACAAGTGAGTCGTGTGGCGTCGTTTGCGAGGGATGGTCGGGTTGATGGCGATGGTCTGGCAGAGCCCCCGTGGCCGGTGGCGGTGCCATGTCCATCAGCTGACGTGGCACCCTCCGAACCGATGATAGTCACCTTGTCAGCCGGACTCACCCTGGTCCCTGAGGGAAGGCTCATCTGAGTGAGATGGTGATTCTGTGGGGACAGCCTGAACCGGTTCTGCTGATAATGAGAATGCATCCTTGGTAAGCGTTGGCACCGAACGATGAGGGACAAATGACTGGCTTGGCAGAAAGCTGCGCACCGATCTCGGGGCAGGCAGAGCATCTTCTCCCTTCATTCCTGGGGGCCGTGACCCTGCGGTTCCCAATTCCTGCATTTCACAAAGCAGAGCAGGAGGGCAGAGGGTGAGGCCGTTGGATTCTGTGCCCATGTCTTGTGGGAGGACCGTCGGAAGATTTCTCTTCCCAGCTGATCATTCGAAAGATCTGGTGGGAGGCAAGGCGTGTCCCGTAGAAACCGGTGCACAGAGAGGAGATGCTCAGTGGGCTCATGGACTGGATGCGGAGGCTCTGGGGCAGAGCCGCTGTCCACGGGGTGTTTATGGGGGGCGTTCCTAGGGCAAGGAGGGCGTGTCCGTGACGAGGAGCCTCTGTCCCAAACGGTCCCCAGCTCTGCTGGTGGTCAGGGTGTTCCAAGTGAGTGGACCTTCCAATGGGCGCGTTGTCTTTATTTTCTCTTCACAAAGAGATTCGCGATAGAAAGATTATACGGCAAAAGAGGACAAGAGAAGTTGTCCTAAATCCACAGCCCCGCCCCACCGCCACAAGATAACCACTGCTGAAGTTTCGGTGTTTCTGCTCCTGCCCTGTCTATCTCGTTCTGTGAGATCAGAGTGTGGCTGCATATTTAAACCTTTTTTTTCCCCTCCCAATAATTTATCTTGCAGGTATTTCCTCTTCAAGAAACGTAGGGGAGAGTGTGGTTGCTCAGGCGTGGGGCTGTCAAGGAAGGCTCTGTGGAGAAGGCCACGCTTAGCTAGATTTTAAGGGAAGGGTGGAAGGGGTGGGGGGCATGGGGGCATTTCACATGGGGTGCTTCTCACATCGGGGCATGTAGGGGGTGTTTTCCTGCTGTATTTGAAGCTTCAGGGTCTTAGCTGGGGAGGCAGCCTTTCTCTTCTCCCTTCATCCCCCTGTCTATTCGTCCCTATGCCCGGCAGGCATTGAGCACCTCGTATGTGCCCGGGGTTTGTTGAGTGCCTGGGACATGGTGGTGATCAGAACAGATCTTGTCTCTGCCCCACTGGTGCATGTAACATAATGGGCAGACACGTCTGTTTTACTGAAAGGCAAACATTTAAAGGTAGTAACACGAAGGGGGGCTTTTCTGGATTAGAATGCCAGGTCCACATGCCCTAGCAAGGTCAGATGGGAGGCTTCCTCCCAGATGCTTTAGTGGGAAAGTTTGAGAGCTCTCGAATGTGGGCCGCAGCCTGCGCTGAGGCCAGACGTGCCTGGTGGTAACACATCGGGGAAGTCAGCTTGGCTAGAGCAGATATGTTACATCAGGGACTTGGCGGGGGGGTGGGATGGATATTTGGAAAAACTGATTGGGGCCAAAGTAGGTAGGACTTTGAGTGCCCGAATGAGGATTTTGAATTTTTACCTTTTAGACGGTTGGAAGCTATTGATGTGTTTTGATCAGGAGGTAGCGCTTGCAAAAAGACAATTTTGGAAGATTCCTGTGTTACCAGGGGGTGGATCGGCAGGACCAGAGAGGGGCCCCAGAGAAGTCTGTGCCCAGTCCTGGGGGAGGGGGGACGAGGAAGGAAGACCCAGAGAGACCAGATGGGATGAATGACCCACTGGAGCTGCACAAAGGACCACCCACCCAACAGGGAGAATGGGCTAGTGTGGGTTCAGGCATTCAGCAAAGGTTTCCTGGGGTGTACACAGTGTTGGGTGCTGGGTTGTAGTTATCTGGGGTGCACGGTCCCTGCAAAAACCCATGGCAAGGACTGAGGGCAGGACCATTGAACCGGCATTTGCAGATACAAAGCCTCTCCATGGGCGTGGCTTTGAACGTAGAGATGCTGGTCAGACGGGGAAGGGCAGTGAGGAGGTGCGGTCTCTTGGTGTGAGCGGTGAACATTGGAAAGAGAGTCAGCAGACAGAAGAAAAATAGGTGATGGGCCCAGGGAGGTGATGGGAAGCAGTCATGTATGTTTGGAGTTTGGTTTACAGAACCAGGAAAGTGGGAGGATCTCGGCTTTGCTTTCATATTTGAACAGTGATTTGTAGAACAGTGATTTGTAGAACAGTGATTTGTAGAACAGTGATTTGTAGAAGAGACGCACCCAGAGGTAGAGAGTGTGCAATGCAGATTCCTGGGCCTCAGCAGGCAGGTGGGACCCAAGAGTCTCCCATGCTTCACCTGGTCCCCTGGGAATGCCAACGCACTTGGCTCAGAAGCACTGAGCTGGAGAAATAGCAACTGAGTAGTAAGCCCTGAAGGGCTGTGTTGAAACCAGTGACTTAGAAAACCATCCCGGTTGTCCCTGGACAGGCTCTGAGGGGCTGCAGGGAAGAAGGACCCCTGAGGAACACCTAGGAAGCACAGCAGGAGAGAAGGGGATGGGGTCCCCAAGGAGAAGGAGCCATGGCTGGTTTCTGCAGCTTGAGAAGCTGCAGAAAGTTTCACTCTCAAGATCTGAGTCATTCTGAATTGAGAGGCAGGAAGTTCTGGAATCCTAAGAGCTTGCTCTCTTCCATGGGGCAAAGACTGATGTTTTTGTGTGATTGGGGATCTCCCTGCATATTTCCACATGCTGGGTTTATGTGATGGTTCTGTTTCCGGAATTCTAAAAATCTTCTGTCTCCAAATTATGTGCTCATTTTCCTGTACATTTGTTCTAGAGTTCATTCAAAGACAGTTCCAGAAAGTCAGCATCTATGCATTCAATGCAGCTGGTATTGCTCAGAGGTAACAAGACCAGAGCAGGCACCGTGGAGCCCTGTGGTCATTCTGCTTACTCCCATGAACGTATAATTATTTCTTGCCTTTTTTTTCATTTAACATTGGTCATCAGAAATTGGCTTAAATGTTCTTTACCATCCAGAGTCCGTATATTAAAACGTCTGTAAAAGCTCAGTGTTGTGTGTGTAAAAGCCCACAACCAAGTTTGCCAGATCAAGTTTTATTCCCTTGTAGGGGCCTTTGCTGACCTACCCTTTTCTCCATCAGGGTCAGTCTGTGCTTCCTCTCTTTCCAGTAGCTTCTTTGTCCCCGCTAGAGTTGAGCTCTTGAGGTCATTTTTTTTTCCCTACTGTCAAGGACCCAGCATGGGGCCCCACCGTTCACTGAGACATCAGCGGGGTTGAGTTTTTTAAAAAAGGATCTGAAGCCAAACATGATTAAATGTTTTAAAATAGAGTTCTTTAAGTAAAATCGGAATTATTTGGCCTGGAGAAAAAGACCAATGTGACTAAGTAATGGGGTCACATCAATAAGGAAACACCGAAGGAAACACAAGAGGAAACACCGAATGCTGTGACCAGATGTTTTCTATCTCTATAGCAAAGACTCTGGAGGAGGTGGGGGAAGCTTTTGATTGAGTTCTGTGGTTCTTAAGCATCTGGGCTAACAAGACCCTTTTGAGAATCTGTGAGAGCAATGGACTTGCTCCTCCAGAAAAGTGTGAAACATTTGCCCCTAATTTTAGGGGTTCACTGACTTCCCCTATCCTAGTCCCCAGACTTCAAGTGAATAATCCCTGGGTCAGTATAAAATGTTAGGTGTGAGATGTTCATTCCTGTGTCTCCTCCTACAGAGAGATAGACTGGATGACCTCCTCTGGTCTTCATTACCCTCCCCCAGTGACATGGGCCTTCTTTCCATCGTGCGTGGGTTTATCAAGATATCGTGTCCTTATGTTCAATGAGTATCAGTAACATTTTCCTTTTAGCCCCAAGGCCTGTGACTGACATAAACATCTGCTTGCTCATGTCTTTGTCCTCAGAGTTCATTACTGTGCAGTAAAAAAGCTTAAGGAAATTTTCACGTGAATCCTCAGGAATCAGAAAGGAAGAAGGCATTGTTCTAGCCCAGGTTTCCTGACCTCGGGTCTATTGACACTTGGGGCTGGGTATTTATTGTGGGGAGTGCTGTGTGCATTGTGGAATGTTCAGCAGCATCCCTGGCCTCCACTCACAGATGCCCCTGCCCTTGGGGGCTTGCTGTGTCCCGGGCTGGGAGAAGCATCAGAAGGTATGGTGGGGGTGTCCCCTGGAAAAGAGGCATATATTCTCCAGCCAGGATGCTTTTTCTTCTGAGTCTTCCCGTGGCTGGGTCTTTTTTGCTGTTCACATCTCAGCTTCAGTGCTCGTGCTTCAGGGACACCTGTCCTAACCACCAACCAGCCCCTGAGTGGCACGCAGCGACATGTTCCTCACTTGCACATGCATGGTGTGGCCGGGGGGTGGCTGATCTGGGCTGGGTTCAGCTGGGTTGGGCTCCAGGTGTAGCTTGGGTTTTACGGGGCCCCCACGGGTCCCTCGTTCTGTATCACTGCACGTCTCGGTGCATATTGTTCTCATGGCAACAGTGGAAGAGGACGTGCGGGCATATCTCAACATTCACTCATGTCATACGTGCTGACATCCATTTGGGCCAAAGCAGATCCCGCGGTCAGAGTCAGCAGGAGGGAAGAGTCTCAGTGAGGCAGTGGCAAGGGTGTGGCCGTATGACACTTGTCCAGGGGAGTGAAGAATGGGGGCCAGCCGTCTCCCTCACCTTCTGATCTAAAGCAGCTACCATCACTTTATCATCTTTATTCCCTGCTGAGCTCTGATACTCTTGTTGTTGAATTATGTTTCTTTTGTATCTACTGTTACCAGAACATCCACTGACAGCAGGGACTTTTTCTGCCCTATTCACTGCTACATGTCAAGCAGCTCCCTGGCACGGGATGGGCATTCACTAAATCTTGAATGAATGAATGAATGAATGAATGAATGAATGAATGAATGAATAGTTCTGTTTGGGGGATGGGGGTGGTAGTGTTGGAGCTGGGTCTTGGGATCGTAACCATAACAGGTATGTGCTGGGTGTTTGACCTGGGTTACGTCGGAGGATCATCACTTATGGCCCTCCACAGGCTAGAGCAAAGGCAGGATGTTCTGGTTAGAGCTGTAGAGCTCTGACATAGAACATCTTCTTAGAGGATTGGAGAGAGGTCCAGCCAGGTAGATGAAACGAGTGACACTAGAACCCAGTTGTCAGGACTGCCATGTTCCACACCTGTAGGGGAGCCATCAGGTCAGAGTCTGCAGAGTGGTGCCCCTGGGGTTGTGCAGTGCACAACCTGAGAAGCCATTCTGGCAACGCAGCAGATCATGAGGGACCTCATGTAACATGTCAGGTTGGCTGGGTGCCTATTCTAGAAGTTGTCTTTGTTTTGGACGAGGGTGGACATGGAATGTCTTTTAGCAGAGGCATGCCCAAGCTATAAAACAAGTTGGAAGCTTCTAGAGGTCCTCTTGTTTTGAGGCACATGGTGGAAACTTGACAGATGCCGAGCTTGGAAGGACAGCTCAGTGGTACCCTGAAGCTTGAATCTTGAATTGTGCTGAGTAGGGTTGTATTTACTGGAGACCCCAGACATCTCTTGGCACAGAGATGCTAGAGTTAGCTGCAGGGTAGCATGAGAGAGCCCCCCCGTTGTCTGCAGACCTCCCCACCTGTGTAGATGCTTCAGGTCCTTTCTGGGTTCTGTGCTCCCCATGGGCCCCCAGTGCCTTGGACTTCACCCAGCCTCTGCTGAGCCTCGTCACAACTCAGCTAAGTAACGTAGGGAAAGTCTTGGACTCATGCTCAGGTACTGTGCTTGCTGGTTGGGGGCGAGGCCAGCAGTGGACCTGCCCCCCAGGCCGTACAGGTCTGGCCAGGCTGCCTTCTGATGTTCAGTGCCCTGGGTTGGGGGCAGGTTTTTATTAGCGCCTTGAAACTCGAACCCTGTGCTTGTAGCGGGTACAAAAGAGGAAAGAGATCTGAGCTCCAGTGTGAGCACTGTCAGGAGATCACAGCCTTGTAGCCTCGTGTCTCCGGATTCAAGTCTCTTCCACAAAGTGAGAATACGAACTTCACTTGTTGTGACAAGTAAGCAGGACAGTGAACGTGGAGGCTCTGAGCAAACTCTGTTGCGGTAGCGTCGGTAGGCACCAATTTCCCAGAGTCACTCAGGACGTGTCCCCTGGGAGCTGGCTTTCTCGTGAAGTAAACAGTAAACGGACAAACAAGAAAGGATGGGGGAATGCGAAGTGCAGAGACTTCTCTGCAGGGTCTTAAACAGGAAAATGTTACAGAGAGTGAGGGGGGGTGCTCAGGGCAGGCCTCTGGGAGGAGGGGATATAGCAGGGACCTGACTGATGAGGACCAGCTGCAGTCTGCAGTGAGCTCCGGAGGGGGGTGCCCCTGGGCACCGTGTGGGGCGGCTGCAGGCTCTGGCCAGGCTTCCTGGGGTTGGGGAGGCTGGTTGCCAGCAGAGATGCTGCTCCCTTGCTCCTTCCTGCCCCGCGGCTCCTTGGAGACTTTTGTTTGTTTGTTTTTTCCAAAACATCTAAGTTTGTTTTAATGCACAGAGGCTCCGACGTGGTCTTCCCCTGACACAGAGCATCCCGGGGTCTCTGAGGGCGGCTGACAAGGACGTTGACATCCCAGAGTGACTTTCTCTCTCTGGGTTTCTTCTCCCCAGTTCTGGAGTGTTCTGGAATCCCCAGGCCGGACTGAGCCTATGGGGGAGGGGTCGGCCTAGGCAGGGGAGGCACCAGCCCTCCTCCGATGGGGTGACTTCTTTTTTAAAGCCCTGCTTCGAGCGGTCCTGTGTCCCCGTGGACTGTTAGAAATGTACAGGATACTGTGATTCATCAGATTCCAAGGGGAAGGGTTTTGTAAAGGAATTTTCTCACGGCTGTGTGTCTGAGCTGGGTTATTACAAACACTTCATCCGGCTGTCATGGGTTAGATGAAGCTGTCGTCTGAATGGTTACCCACTTGGGAGATTCATTCATTCTCCTCATTATTTTAAAAATCTCGTGTTTAAAAAAAAAAAAAACAACAGTTCTTTTGCAGTGAGACTGCTGCCCAGTCTCTCTCACTGGAGAGAGGCGGCCACTGGGGTACGAAGAGGTGACTTTGGTGGCACCCCAGAGCAGGGCTTCTCAGGCTCATTGTGGGGGGGAGTCACGCTGAGACTGAAGCCTGGTGTGGGGCATCCAGGGGAACAGGCTCACGGTGGCACCACGGCCCCCCACCTGAGCCCCCCAAGGAGCCAGGGGCCACGCATCAGGGCTCCTGCTGGCCTTCGGAGCTGCTTCCCCAGGGCAGGTGTCCTGTGTGCGAACCCTGCCGTTGGAGCGCGCCCCCCAGGCGGTCACTGTGGACAGTGGTGGAGAGGAGAAGCCTTCCTGCCATGCTGCCGTGCTCGGGGGTCGCTGAGTGCCGTGTCCGAGCCAGTCTTTGTTTCTGAGACCCGCGTCGTCTTGAAGCTGTGCGACACCTCCCTGACCCAGTGTGACTGCCACCCATCCGGCCTCTGTGCTCTTTGCAGGCTCAGCCTTATCCTCTGGATGTTTCCTGCAGGGGACGGTCTCCCCAGCTGTCCTGGCCTGCACAGTCCCCAGCAAAGTGACCGAGCCTCGTTCCTCTGTTCAGAGGCTGGGGTGGGAAAGAGTTGGGGTGCAGCGGAGGCGATATTGACTTGAGGGCTGGGTCCCAGGGAGATCATGAGGCTGGGAGGTCAGGTCTGGGATGGTTTCTGGTCTGCTCTTCTGCTGACCAGAGGCTGAAGGGGTCAGGGTGAGGGGCGAGTTGTGACGTGGTTGCACTACCTCAGGGGGGTCTGGGGAGCACGGGGGAGGGGAAGGAGGCAGGGGCCCGCGGAGGGAAATGGGGGGGCTGAGCGGGGCTCTTGGGGAGGAGGAGGGGCCTGCCGGGTGGGCCAGGTGTAACTGGGGTGGGGGGGGACAGGGAAGGCAGCCCTGGAGGGAGAAGAGAGACCCTCCCCCCCTACCCCGGGTGGGGGGAGCCCCAGGAACTTACTCCAGGACAGCAGAGCTCAGGGCGCAGCATGAAGACACCCATTTGTCCCAGTCACATGAGAGACACAGTTCAGACTCTCGCCAGGGTTCACATTGTCCCTGGGTCTACAGTTCTTAACCTGTAGCGGGAAGCGGGACTCACGGATGTGTTTTAGAGAAACGACAGCCTCCCTGCTTACCCCACCGTGTCCTCCCTGGACCTGGGCCGTGTCCCGCCTGCAGTGGCCCTGGGGGCAGGGACAGCGTCTCAGTCACCGTGGACTCCTCGGTGCCGACACCGTGCTGGACTCACCGTGCGAGGAGTGAAACTCGTTTTTTTCACATATCGAGGAGCACATCCATTCTGCAAAGTGAGACATGTTTATAAATGTGAAATGGGGAATGTCTGAATTTTAAGAGCTTAGAGGTACGGCTGTTATGTATGCCGCTGTGCATACCTGTAGATGTACCGCTTTCTTTCGGAATATAAATGTGAACAGCTCCCGCAAGAGGGCAGGTATCTGGGTGGCAGTTTGAGTTTTCAAAATGTCCCATATCCTTTCTGGGGGGAGGTGGGGTTACCATATGTAAGTAGGCCAGGGGTGTTTGCAGGATGGGGCCCTGCGTCATGGAATAGAAGAGATGAGCGTGGGAGCAACCCTGTCCCCTGGTTCTGAGCCCTCGCTCTATCTCCGTTCCTTCTCCTGTAAAATCGGAACAACACGGCCGGTCTTGAGTGGATTAAACAAGATGAGGCAGGTCAAGCATGTGCCTGTGTCCAGGACCTAAGGTGATGTGAGGTGATATCCCAGGCAAGGAACTAAGGCTGGGAGGAGAGGCCACATAGGGGGGTTGGGGTTGGCCGGGAGCACTGGAGACCACTGCCCACCCCCCCATCACCTGAGCCCCCCCAGGGGTGGAGCCGGCCAGGCGACCATCACCCAGGTGGCCGTGTTGCTGTGTGTTTTGCATGTTGAGAGCCTCTCCCATGAGCAGAGCAACTCCTCGCTCCCAAACCTGCCTCCCCGCTAGTGGACCCTGGCTTCCTGGATGGAGGTCTCCTTGGCTTAGCAGCATCGCCCGGTCAGATTTGTGCCCTGGACTTGGAGGCGGAGAGTCACCTGTAGGGCCCTGGCTAATCCTCCCGCCGCTTGCTGCCTGGCACAGGGGGATTGCTGAGCTCCTTCCAAGCTGTGGAGCTATGGCTGCGTGGAACAGAGGGGTTGGGCAGGAACAGAGCAACAGCAACCCTGAGGACCCTTTCTTTAGTCGAGGCAAGTTTAGAGAATTAAGGGAGCTCTGAGAATCCCACAGCCTGGGGCTCCTAGGAGAATTCTCTAGAAAGGAATAAGCTCTCTGGGAGGCAGAGGGAGAATTCCCTGGCATGGGAGGGACTTGCAGGACCCACATGAGTCTCTAGCATGTGGCCCAGTAGTGGCCATT
Source organism: Mirounga angustirostris (assembly GCF_029215605.1). NCBI lineage: Eukaryota > Metazoa > Chordata > Mammalia > Carnivora > Phocidae > Mirounga > Mirounga angustirostris. Next base: position 19,518,878 of record NW_026991718.1, on the reverse strand, counting down.
TGGCTCCTCCCTGCACACGTGAGCTGAGAGCGCAGGTCAGGAAGGGGTGGGCAACGCCCTCTGTAATTTGGGGTGCTCAGGGAACAGGAGGCAGTGTGACCGACCCATCCTTGCCTTCCCTCCAGCCTTTCCGAGGGGTCCTCTCCAGGCCCAACCTTCACCCTCTGAGGTGAGGGGTCAGGACTGCAGGGACCTTGGAGAGGAGTTAGCTCTCAGTTCACAGATGGTGAAGGAGGGGCTCAGAGAAATTACTAATCTACCAGGTTGCCCATCCAGTGAGGGGCAGCGCCACAGGCCAGGCCGCCTCCTGTACCTGTTTTCTGCACCTCCAAGTAGAAGGCAAAAGGGGAGCTTATTTTGAAATAGGCATAGTTCAAGGAAGGGAGTGCTGCCCCATAGAAATGGTCTCCAGGTGCAAGCCGAACCTGAATCCTCTTCTCCTCGGAGAACTACTTTTGGTGGAGGTTGGTCTGACGCTTTCCCACTGTAGCTGCTCTCTGACTGACTGCAGAGCAGAGGTGGTTTTCTTAGGCGGGCAGCCTGGTGGATCATGACAGCAGTAAGCCTGACAGAGTCTTAGCACTGTACGCTTTACAGAGTCTGTTCCGTCCACCCCGCCAGGTGGTCAGGCAGGGCCTGTTGTGGGGTAAGGAGACCCCTGAGCGTGAAGCTCTGTCCCTGGCCCGGTGTGGCAGCCCAGGCTGGTTGTGGCCAGGGCCAGAGATGGGCCTGTGGCCCCAGGGCAGCTTGCCTTGTCGGGAGCCTCTGGTTGGGAGTCGTGGACACTGGTAGGTATGGGGCCCAGACATGCGACTCCTCAATGTGCAGCTATTCCCTTGACCTCCAGGACCCAGAGCCCCATAAGGCCAGAGACCCTCGGCCTTGGTGACTGCTGTATTTGGACCCCGCATGAGCTTTGGCAAAGTGCAACTGCTCAATGAGGATGCGTGAGGTACACCCTGACCTTGTCGACTAGCTTCCTATACCATGAACTTGGGGCCGGGCAGATTTCCAAGGCTATGCAGTCCCCAAAGGGAGGTGGCCTCTGGGCTGGTAGAAGTTCCTGGACCTCAGGCCAAGACTGGCTTTCAGACTCAGCGTGGTCTGTGTGATTTGCTTTGACTCGACATAAATTGGCAGCTCTTTGGACTATCAGGTATTTAATAAGTGGCCTGAGGCCATGAGGATACTGACTGCTCAGGTGGGAATGGCCTATCATGCCCAAGCAGAAGTGCAAGAGATGTCCCATGGGATTTTGAAGTTGCCCCTTGCCGCATGAATGGTGTAGGCAGTCGGGGCTACCCAGACCCAAGAACACAATGAGGTTAGTTGCTGGAACCAGCCATCAGAGGAGCTTGTGAAATCTGCATTCAATGACCAGTATCAAGACACACCTCACCTACTAACAAATTCATTATTCAGCGGGCCTTTGCTGAGCGCCCAGGCCTGCAGGAACTTTCTGCTGGGGGTGGTGGGTCAGCATTGATCAGCCCTGATCACACAGAATTAGAGAAGAATATGGTGTAACTGAGAGTCCCCAGAAAATTCACGTCAGAGTTAACCTCTCTTATTGTCTATTAAACCATCTTGTTCGAATATCTAAAATTGACTTCCCTGCATTTTTCACCTATTCAGAAAACATTATACTTTTCTAGGAGAACATTTTCTTTCTGTAGGTCTAGAAATGAAGAACTCTTCTGCCTCCCTACCCACATCTCAACTACAAACTTCTGCCTAAACCACACCCTTCAGAGGAGGGGTCTGGCCTCCCCTGGTGGGACCTCAGGGAACCAAGGTGGGGAGGGTGTGAGCTGGCCTCCGGGAATGGGAGGGGCCGGACCTGGAAATGGGCCTCATAGGAGCTGGAGAAGCGGGAGAAGCTAGAACCTGGTCCAGCCCCAAATGGGACCCAGTCAGGGTCAAAGACTGTGGCCATTAGCAACAAGCACCAGGAAATCTGATGTGGTTTGGATGTTCGGGTCCATATCCAAGGTCACCTGTGGCAGGAGGCGGTCAGGTCTGTGGTCCCAGCAGCCTGTGGAAGCCAGCTGGGGACTATAGACAGCTAGGGGAGCCTCCAGGAGGCTAAGGATGGAGGAACAGACTCTCAGTGCCCAAGAAGGCCTTTGTGCCACTGTCCTGAGCTTGCAAAACAGATGTCTGGTCCCCACAGCTGCCCTTTCCCCTTCCCGTAGCTTCCTCGTGGGACCTGGGTACTGGTACTGGCAGGTGGGTTGGCTGAGGGGGTGCGTGTGAATCCCTGCAGCACCACGTGTAAGGCGGTGTGATGACTCGGGTCAGCGCAGGACTGCTGCATGGCCCCTGGGACCTTCCACACAGCCTGCAGCTTTCATGCGCTCCTGGCTAGTGGGTCTGGGATTTGTACGCTCTCCTGCCCCGCTCATCAGCACAGCAGCTAAGGGTAACTAATAGGTCCTCAGTAAGTGGTGGTTGAACAAATGAGTGAGTGAGTGAATGAATGAATGAATGAATGAATTGGGTAGCAGAGGGACTGCTCAGGCCACACAGGTGGACGGGATTGGCCAGTTTAGCTGTGGTGTGAAGCAAGCGGGGAGAACAGCCCCTCAACTCAACCAGCCTTCCAGGCGCGGGCCTCACCCTCCTGTGGTAAGTGGGGCAGGATCTGCTCCAGGGACCTAAATACCCCATCGAGGGCAGAGGCTCGCCGGGGCCCTCCCTGGACACCATGCAGCCCGGGGTTTGATTTTCGTTACCGCCTTGTGCCCCCCTTCTCCGTCCCTCCTCCTGAGCACGTGCCTTCCTCATTGTCCTTTTCTCTCCTCCTCGGGGCACAGATCCTGGCCAACGTCTTTCTCTACCTGTGCACCATCACCGTGGGCATCATGTCCTACTACATGGCGGACCGCAAGCACCGCAAGGCCTTCCTGGAGGCCCGCCAGTCGCTGGAGGTGAAGATGAACCTGGAAGAGCAGAGCCAGCAGCAGGTGAGGCTCTTTCAGGGTGGCCCCAGGGCAGTCTGGGCCCCGGGCCGGGGGCCGTGGCTAGAGAGGGGCTGGGGGTGTGGGGGCCAGTGCGGCAGCCCCCCCGGGTTTGGAGTTCACTGCCAGGGTCAGGTGTTGGCTGTCTGCTGGGCCTCTCGCCCTCAGAGGGTTCCTCCTGACTTCAGGGAGCTTCTCTCGCCGGAAACTCCCTCCTCTCTCTTCCTCTGTGCTTGACCTAAACCTCCCCTCCTTCTGTTTTGTTTTGTTTCCCCCTGTAATTTAAAACTTTTTAAAGAACTACGCTGATCCAAGCAGTCACCAGTAACTCCCTGTGTTCCTCTCTCAGGCTAAAAAGTTCTGTGTGTTTATTTTGAATGCTTTTTCCCCGCGGGCATCACTTCAGGTCCACCCTCCTCTGCCCACCTTTCTGGTTCTGCGGCCCACTGGCCCTGCGCACCTGCCACGGGCCCGGCGCTGGGTCTCTGCAGCCGCGGTGGGCCCAGCCGTAGCGGGGGCCTTCCCGGTGAGGACCCCCAGCCCGCTCCCCTCCACCCAAGGTGCTAAGTTTCCTTCACGCTCGGGGCAGGTTCCTACTTCCTTCATGCTCGGGGCAGGTTCCTACTTCCTTCATGCTCGGGGCAGGTTCCTACTTCCTTCTCCTTCTAAGTCATTGATGAAGAAGTAAAACCAGCCCAAACCCCGGGGACCCCGCTGTTTACATTTTTCCACGGACAGAAGCGCGTACTGTCCCTGCTGTTTACTGGCTTTATTCCAGCCCGATCCACCCGGTTCTCATGTGATTCAGTCTTTTAAATAGTTTCTGGTTTGGATTCATCTCAAATGCCTTTCAAAGGTCTGTAGAAATTACATCTGCCAACTTCCTGTTATCCATAGGTTTATTTCCCCCTAACAAACAAACTCAATAGGTTGAAAATACAGGATTCTCTGTGCTGGGAACCATGTCATCCTGGGTTCAGGTGCTGCTCTTGGCTCTGGATTCACTGAAATTGCTGTTTTCACAGACCCACTCAGGTGGACAGAGCCATAGTTTTTGGGGGCCACTCTAGAAGGCCTGCCAAGGAGCCCCATTGGCAGGCCTCACCTTCTCTAGACGGTGCTCTTCAAAGGGTCACACTGAGTCATTTGCTAAGTCCTGAGGATGTGTTTTCTCTGTTTACCAAGGAGAGCTAGAAGCTTCTGAGCTGGGCCTTGGACCCAGCTTCTTCAGAAAGCAGGTTTTAGAAGGGGAAACTCCCCAGCCTCCATTGCCACAAAGGGCCAAGTTCAAGCTTAGCGGCTCATTGTATTTGTCTCCTTTTCCCCATCCCTGTATCCCGTGGTTACCCAGGAGCTGCTCCTGCTTGAATGTATGTAAAGAATCCCACTTTACTCGCTTTATAGAGTCTCTTGAAAGGTGTTCTTCAGTTTCTGTTTTTTTATGCTGTCTTGTTTCTCTTTGCATCTTACGTCTCCCACTGTGGAGGCATCCCTCTGGGTTCTCTATGTTAAAAAATGCCTGTGTCCCTGCTCAGCTAGGTCAGGAGTTCTTTTTTCTCTAGTATTTGTGCAGTTTTCAGCATCCCTGTCAACCTTGTCTGTCTCACAGCATATAATTGGCATAACCCAGGACATCTTCTGTCACATCGACAGTGCTTGGGGTAGGGGCCTCCTGGAGTGGTGGGGAAGGTCCTGCGTCTCCCCTGGATCTCTTATTCTCTGCATAGATAATTTAGACAAGCTGCCCACCTCTCCCAGCCTCGCCTTCCTCGTCTGCAAAGCAGGAGTACTGAACTTGGCTTGTGGGGTTCCCTGCAGGTAGAAACACAGGCGGAAGGGCTTCGTAGACTGTAGAGCTTGGACATGCTGATGATCAGGCTGCGTGCACGGGCCACGCAGGGCTTGGGCATTTTCTGATGCCCCCTCGGGGCAGGGTCAGCGTGGGGAGCCCCCATCCTGGCGGAGAGGGCCCCTGCGGTATGCTCCAGGACGCCCGTGTGCTACGTCGCCGCCAGGGGGCGCTGCACCCGGTCTGGGGCACCCTGCGGCTCCACCGTGGGGCCTGCCCAGGGCCGCAGCAGCAGAGCGGACTGGCTCCAGGGGCGAGAGGTCCAGGGAGGCAGAAGGGAGGTGCTGGGGGCAGGAGAGGCACAAATGTACATCCCCGGGCCGAGCTGGGGCGCCGCAGGTGCCTGTAAATACCCATCACGTGGAATGCATTTGTCTCGCCCAGCTCTAGCCGGAGTGTGACCTTGGGACAGCATCTTCACCTCTTTGGGCCTCACTCAGTTTCCCTATGTGTAAAGTGTACCTGAGAATAAAACCTTTGGCGAAAATGGGATAATTTGAGTGAATCCCTTTGGAAAGGAGAAAAGCCCTGTTACCAACAGGAGGGGCGGAATTCTGCAGCCCACCAGCACCACTGTGCCCTGCAGTTTGCTCGTGTTTTCCTTAGGACTCTGGTGACTGTGTGCGTGAGGGGGATCTGCTTGCATTTTTACTTTCTCCCCATGTCCTTGGCAGGTTTGGGCATCGTGGTTGTGCTGGACTTAGGAACTAATTTGAGAAGTGTTTCCTTTTTCTAACCCGGGAGAGCTTGAAGAACACACAGGTTCTTTACAGGATTAGAAGGACTCCCTAATGAGGCCCTAGGGCTCAGGAGTTTTCTTTATGAGATTCAGTTTCCTTCACAAGTACAAGGTTTTTGGTTTTTTGGTTTTTTTGTATAAGTTATAGAACGTTTTTGTTTTTTCAGGAACTTATCCATTTCATATAAATGTCACATTTTTTACATGTTTATCCTCTTCTTATCTTGTTTGTGGGATTTGTGGCAATATTCCTTTTTCTTTTTCTTTTTTTAAAGATTTTTATTTATTTATTTGACAGAGAGAGACACAGCGAGAGAGGGAACACAAGCTGGGGGAGTGGGAGAGGGAGAAGCAGGCTTCCTGCCGAGCAGGGAGCCCGATGCAGGGCTCGATCCCAGGACTCTGAGATCACGACCTGAGCTGAAGGCAGATGCTTAACGACTGAGCCACCCAGGCGCCCCAGCAATGTTCCTTTTTCATTACTGGTATTGGTAGTTTGTGCCTTCTGTTTATTTGTCCTTAATCTGTCTTGCTGAGGTTTATTAAAGTTTGAGCCTTTTCAGTGAACCACCTTTTTGTTGCTCTCTTTGTACACTTCCATAATTTGTTGTTTTTGACTTTGATTTTCTTTTACTTTCTTCAGGGTTAACATCATGTTCTTTTTTTACCTTCTCGAGATGGAATTTAGCTAACTAATTTTAGCATTTTTCTTTACTAAAACATGCACCCGATGCTATGGATTTCCCTCATCACTTGCTTTTTGCTTTCTTCTATAAATTTTGATATGTCCTAATTTCCATCGAGTTATCTTTGATCCACAGGTTGAGTGTACATTAATTAATTTGCAAACATCCAGGGAATTTTTAAGGTCATCTTTTCATTATTGATTTTTAGTTTACTTCTGTAGTCGGAGAACATACTCTGTACGACTTCAGTCCTTTGAAATTTGTCGGAACTTGATTTTTGACCTTGCATTTTTTAATGATTCTGATGCACTTAAGGACAACATGTATTTTGCAAAATGCATCAAAATATCTTTCTTTTTTTTTTTAAAGATTTTATTTATTTATTTGACAGAGAGAGACATAGTGAGAGCAGGAACAAGCAGGGGGAGTGGGAGAGGGAGAAGCAGGCTTCCCGCCAAGCAGGGAGCCCGATGCGGGGCTCGATCCCAGGACCCTGGGATCATGACCTGAGCCGAAGGCAGACGCTTAACGACTGAGCCACCCAGGCGCCTCCCCCCCTTTTTTTTTTAAAGATTTTATTTATTTACATCAAAATATCTTTCAACAATGAAATAATGTCGATACGTGTCGATCATGATGCATTTGCATCTACCCCAAGTCAGTACTTTTACCTTTTCGGTCACAGTGCAGGACCTCACAATGCTCAATTCCCTCTCCCCCAGACTTTCGGGCGATTGTAATGTACGTTAACACGTATTTGAAGACCCGTAAGACGGTATGTTTGCAGTCTTCCGCAGCGAATAGCCAGTGCGTACACTTGCTCCCGTCTGCCCTCTCCGATGCTCGCTATCCCTTCATTTCTGTGCTTCCATCTTCTTGAAGAATTCCCTTTAGTGTCACTTTTCATGAAGGTCTGTTGGTGGTAAGTTCTCTCCATTTCTAATTGCCTGGAAATATGTTTATTGTGCTTTCAGTTTTGAAGTTCACGTGTTGTCGGAGGGAGAATTCTAGGTTGACTCTGCTTTACTCTGAGCCCTTTGAAGGCGTCTCCTGAGATCCTGTGGCTTCTACTATTTTTGTTGAAATTCCAGCTGTCAGACATACTGCTGCTCCTTCTAAAGAAATGAGTAGTTTTTCCTCTGGTTGCTTTTATAGTTTGTCTTTGGTGTCCACGGTTTCATAATGATGTGCGTAGCACTTTTCTTTGCAGTTACTCTGCAAAGAGTTTGTGGGATTTTGGCAATCCCTGGTATCTGCCTGGTATCTGAAGAGCTCTTTGAATTGATGGTTTGATGTCTTTCATCAGTTTTGAAATTTTCAGCCAGTATCCTTCTGCTTCATTCCATCCTTCCCTTCCAGGACTCTACATGTCCTTATTAGACATTTTTACCATGTTCCATAAATCTGTTTTTGTTGTTTTTTTTTTTTTTCCTGAATCTCCCCCGCCTTTTTTTTTTTTTTTTTTTTTTCTGGGCTTCAGACTGGATATTTTTACTGACCTAACTTCCATGTTACTAATCCTCTTACCTGCTTTGTTAAATCAGTGCTTGAGTTCATCTGTGGAATCCTTAATTTCACCATTTTTTCACTTCTAGAATTTCCACTTGATTTAAAAACAAAACAAAACAGATTCCAGTACTCTGGTTAAGTTCTCCACGTTGTCATCTATTCTTTGGAACATATGAAACATTTTAAAGGCTCTGACAGCTGCAGTATCTGATGTATCAATGGGTCTGCTTTTCCCTATTGACTTTTGGTTTTTCTCTATTGACTTTTGCCATCTCATGATATCTTGGCCTTTTTAAAAAAAAAATGCTGGATAAATTAAAGGCTGAATGTCGTGTACGGAGAATAGTAGCAGCTCTGGTGGATGTGTGTCTCCAGAGAGGATTTACTTCTCTTCAGTTCACCTTGATCCACTGTGGGGTCGAGAAGATTTAGGGCTGGGTTTTAGTCTGAGAGCTGGTTTCTCTTGTGCCTCCTCTTAGGAAATAGTCCTTCAGGGGTTTTAACTCAAAGGCTGGTCCCCTTCTTGAGGGACCCTGAATTCCCAGCACTAGGAGACTGCCCACACTCCCCTTCGATTTTAGCCTCTCCGCTGTCACTTTCTGCTTGAGTTCTTGGTCTCTCTCGCCTCCTGTAGCTTGGGGGTCGGCAGACACGTCGAGGGGGTGTGTGGAGAGAAAGGTTCTCTCCTCTCTAGGACCTCACCCCTCTGCTCTGCCTTGGAATCCTTGCTCACCGATCTTTGTCTCTCCGGCCCCTTGAAAGCGTATAGCCTTGCTCTCTGGCCGGCCTCTGAACCCTGGCCTCAAGGGCAAAACATGGCCGAGTGTGTCGGGCTCACTGAAATGTGTTTCCCTGCCCTCAGAGACCTTGTCCCTTCTCGTCCTAGCTCCCTGCGTGGTTTCCCATGGTCCTCAGATAGCTGTCTTATCCAGCGTTTATGGTTGGTCCTGGCTGAAGTGTTGGTCTGGTGCAAATCTCCTCTATAATAGCAAGAAGCAGAGGTTGGACATTATCTTCAATGTCTTGAAGTTAATTTTTAAGTAGCTTACAGTGTACGTGGTATAAAATTATGAAGGTGTGAAAAGGTTATACCGTGGAAAGTAAGGTTCCCTGCATGGCCGTCCACTTGGCCGCCCCTCAGACCACCACTGTCATGTCTTGGGACACTTTCAGGATTCCAGTTACTTCCAAATCTGGGACACAGACTTTGCACACGTATGCAGGTAGTATACCCTCTCTTCTGCCCCAGATCTTTCACCTGCTGTCTTTGAGACGGCTCTAAGGTGACATGATACCGCCTCATCCTTTGTTAACGACTGTATTGTATTCCGCGATCGAGAAGTAACGTTTCTTTAACTGGGCTCCTAAGTGTACGGTTCAGTGTCATTCAGTTCACGGTATCGTGTGCAACCTTCACCACTGTTCATTTCCAGGATTTTTTCATCATCTCAGACTGAAACTCTGTGGCCACGAAACACTAGCCCCCCATTCTCCTTTCCTCTGGCCCTGGCCGCCACCACCCTACTTTCTATCTCTGAGTTTCCCTTTCCTTGGAACCTCATGTCAGTGGAATCACGTCCTTCTGCAGCTGGCTTCTTGTGCTTCGCACAATGTCTTCGGAGTTCACCTGTGGTGCAGCACGTGGCGGGACTTCCTTTTCAAGGTGCAATAATACTCCATTGCCTGCATTTGTGGATGCACACTTGGGTTGTGTCCACCTCCCAGCTGTGGTGAATCGTGCTGCTGTGAACACGGGTAGACAGGGACCTGTTTGACTCTGCTCTCGATTCTTCGGGGTATATACGCAGATGTAGAATTGCTGGGTCATGTGGTAGGTCTAGGTAGTAGTTCTCATTTTTTGAGAAACCACGCACATACATTGTTGAGAAATATTACCGCATCATCTCTCGTAGAGGTGCAAAGAATTTATACTCCTCCCGGCAATGAACGAGAATGCACTTAGGCAGTTAAATTCCCTTGTTTACTGAGAAAATGCTTCTTTGATATGGAACCCTGCTGCCCCTCTAAAAATGCCTGTTTGGAAACCCCAGGGGCGGGGCGGAGGTCCCACAGAGGTAGTGGCATCCTGTGAGCTCTTTCCTGCTGCTTACTCGTTTGGCTCAAGTCACAGCCAGGTAGGCTGAGGCTTGGGAGAGGTTTTCTTGTTTGTATTTTTTAGCACACGTTGTACGGTATTTGGTAAACGCAGACAAGTATCAAGAAAAAAATACCGATAGAGGATTATTCCTGCAAGTCTTTTTTTGTTCTTCTTCGGTGTTTTGAGAGCGTCCTCACCATGTTATCCTGATTATAGAAGTAACACCTTATTCTCATAGATAGCTGTTAAGAATAGCAGCTAAGAAGCAGATCTTTGAGTCTGGACGCCTGCGTCATGTGGTGACTGTGGGGGCCGAATGTAGAGGGTGTTTTGCCCGGTGCCTGCGCCTACAAGGCGAGGCGCCTGGGCTGTCTCCTGTCGGACTGTTGTTGTTGGATAAAAGTCTGAAGATAGGGAGAAGTCTAGAAGAGACCACCCAAACCTCCATCCTTTGGGTGTTTCTTTTAAAAATAATTTTAAAAACGACATCATGATAAATTGTGTTCTCAGCTAAAGAAGGTTTTAGAACCTTCCATGTTTGCTTTTTTTCCCTTTTTTCCTTTTATGGAGGTGAAATTCTTATAACGTCGAGTTAACCATATGAAAGGGTGCCACCGAGTACCTTCCCGATGCTGTGCAGGCAACCACCTCTAGTTCCAAAACGTGTTCATCACTCCAAAAAAAACCCCATACCCAAGCCTGATCTTTAAAACCACACAGAAAGGCACTGGGTGAGCATTGGGTCAGCCCCGAGCAGCAGGTGCCTTTCCTTGCCAGTGAGGACCGAGGCCGGAGATCCTTGCACACACCCACCGTCCTGTGCGCGCGCCTCTCCCTGGGACCGACTCCTGGGTCTGAAGCCTGCACCAGAGGCAAGTCCTGCTGGTGAGCTTGGACCTGGGATTTGCATCCATTGCTTCCTCCAGCATTTTCTGGGCAACAGTGAGACCCGGCTTTCCCACCTCCTCACCGTGTGATGTTGGCACTCTGCCTGACTGGTCTTCAGTTCAGTTTTCTGCAAAAGTGAGATTAAAGATAATGCCATTGTCATGGAGTTGTCCAGAAATCATTTGAAGTAAGAACATTGAGATGAGTCTAAATAACATGAAGCCCTTTCGTGGCTCATGCCCTGGGGACACTGGCTAGAGGAAGGGCCACAGGTAGGATGAGACCCAGCTTGCTCCCTCCCTGGGCAGTGGGGCAGACTTGACATCCCGGGAAGGCCGGCTGAGTGCAGAGGAGGAGGAGAGGTCAGCAGTCCCATTTGGCTGTCCTCCTGTGAGGACTTCTGGTGAGAATAAAAATGAGATCGTAGACGGGAAAATGCTAGAAAGGACTACAGAAAGTCCTCGAAGCTGGTTTGGTCGTGGCTCCTGTGTGAGGAGTTGTCTGAGGTCAGTGCCCCTGTGGCCACCCACAGTGTTTAAATGTCTTTGTAAGAAATTCCCAATTCAAAAAATGCTCAGTATATCCTCTGCAGAGGACGCTTCGTTTCAGAGTTTAGTTATATCATCATTCGTGTCTCACTTTGTATTTTGTCGGCGTGTATTTATCTTGTTTCCAAGCTGCCTGGGGAGGAAGCGGCGTGTGCGCTGAGGGGAGGGCCTGCCCTGGCGGCTGGGCAGCCTCCAGTGGGACGGGGGTCTCCTCTCCGGGCCTCCTCCCCTTCCTCAGACGGGCTGAAGGGATCCCATCCCGGGTCCTCTGCTTCTGTTTTCCTTGCGCCTGTCACCTGGGAGGTTGTACTCTCCTTCGCCAAGATGACCAACGTCCTGCTGATAAAGGCAGGCGACTCCCGACAGGTGGGCCGCCAGCCCTCGTCCCCTGGGAAGGTGCAAGGCAGCCCCGGGCCTTGGCACTCAGGCTTCCGCTTTGGCTTGGGCACCGAGGTGGGCTTGTCTGCGTGGTGAAGAGAAGTGGGATGGAGGTCTCAGATTCCGGTCATCTGGCTGCAGCAGCTTCCCTGACTCCAGTCTCCTGCCCACAGGCCCAACCACTCTGAGGGCCTCGGGGAGCTGAGGCTTGGGGACAGTGGCCCTGGCGGGCACGGGGCACTTTGGTTCTGCTGAGTGCCTGTCTCACTTTGTAGGCAGTCCCCGGCATCTGCCTGTGATATGGGGCCATCAGGGGGGACTTGGGGCCTCTCTCTAGCCTCCCCAGCTCCAGGGGCTTGTTAGGGTAGAGCAGGGAGCCCAGAGGTCTGGAGAACTGGCGTCGTTTTTCTTTATTCGCATGTGCCATACTCCAGGGTGTAGTTGGGGACCTCGAGGGTTGCTAAGTGCCCCAACTGCGGCCTGGCAACAGCGGGCCGACGGGAAATCCGCGCAGCACATACCTGTCACCAGGTACAAACGACAGAATTCTGAGCTGCTCTGGATCTCACACTCAGAATTAACTTCCCAGGGAGGGGGCCGTGGTTGAAGGAGGACGCCGGGGGGGATGGAGGGATGAAAGGCTGTGGCAGAGGCCAGTGCTTCCTTTAAACTGCATTCTATTAGACGGGCTGGCCTGTCCTTTTTCAGGGAAGAGAGGGCTGCCCCCAGTCCCCGTCAGAGGTGAGGAGGGAGAGCCGACGGCTGACTGTGCAGAGTTGATTCTAGGTCAGAGAAGCATCCGAAGGCCTCAGTGAGGGCCAGGTCCTCTTTGTCTGGGTGGTTTTCCATGTAGCTCCTGGGGGGATGTGCAGGACAGAAGAGCCCCTTCTCTCTGCCTTTCCTTCTACTTAAACCCAATACCCAGGGTCACCATGACCGGGGGATGATGTTTCTTCTTCATGCTGGAGTCTTTCCCCAGGTGGGTGGCCTTCTGCCCTTGAGGTCTTGGAAGGAAGAACCATCCATTACCATGAGAGTCACAGACTTCTCCCCTGGGAGCCCCAGAACTTGGGACTCGGGAGTGCTGTCCTTTCATAAGGTCAGCTGTTCCTTGTCTTCTTGAGTGGCCCTCCTCGCTGACTTCTGCCCACGCCTTTGGCCCCGAGGGTGAGGCAGAGAGTAATCTCACCCCTGCACCCTGTTCTCACGAGAGGTTGGTGGGGGAGAGGAAAGTCACACAGCCTTCACACAGAGAGACAGACACACAGACACAGAGCGAGAAAGACACACACACAGAGACCAGCTACGTCTTGCCCTGGGGTCGGGCTTCTGGTGTCCATCCTTAAAGTGTCCGCTCTTGTCCTGGCAACAGTGAGATCGGGGCTGGGGACCTGCCTCCTGGGGAGCCACGGGGGGAGGGGAGGCAGGTGTGGAGTGGGACGAACATGGCCCCACTGAGCCGTGGCGGCTCTGCGTCTTGCTCCTCGAGTGGGGGCCTGGGGCCAGGCTCTTGCACCGTCAGCACCTGGTGTGGGTGGGACAGGCCCGTCGTCCACTAGACAGCCACAGAGGGCCCCGCTCCCCGACACGGGCCTCGAAATCTTCTTGCTACCTTAACGTCCTCATGGACCCACTCGCCAGTGTATCTGATATTTTTAAGTTGTATTTTAGCCTCGAGCGCATCTTGGTTTGAGAAAAGCCAGAAGGCTAATTTCCCGTGGCGTGAAGCAGGGATTCGTGCTTCTGTGGGTTCCAGCCCCCACCTCCTGGATTTCACAAAATGTTCCTCATTCGAGCGTTTCAGGATTTAGCAGAACCAAGCCACGTTTTAGATAACGCAGGTGATGAGCCCACAGAGGACAGGTTGTTCCAGAGCCTTGGAGGGCTCCTGGCGGTGGGAGGGCGTCTGCTGCATCAGGTAGCCCCAGGCGCTGCTGGTGGTGACAGGACTGTGTCTGGGCTGTGTGGCTTCCGAGCTGCGGCCCTCCTGGGCCCTGGGGGGTCAGAGCCACATCCCCCCCGCAGCATGTGTACCCCCGGTTTTAGCGACTGCTGTCCCTGACCAGTGTGGCCGGGATTGTGGAGCGTCCCGCCCTCTCTCTGGCCAGAGGACTGACGTTTGGTTTCGTCAGGGGGTAGTTTATCAGACAGTTACTTCGTGTGGAGCCCTGGGCTGCGTTTTTACTGGATTATCTCCTTGAATCATCTCCGAAAACCCAGCGGAGAAGAGTTGGCGCGCCCCCCCACCCCACCCCAGCCGACCTACCCTACTTCTGTTGGGTAGTCTCTGGACCACACCCGGCCTGTGGGGATCTGCTTCCTTTGACCTGTCCGGAGTTTGAAACATTTCTAATACTTAGAAATTTGGGCGTTCTCTATAAAAACTTGTATTTCTGACTGCCTTGGAAAACGGAAAGATACAACACAGGGCTCAAGAGGGAGGTGAGGCAGGGAGGTGGTGGGTGTCAGGTCCTGCAGGGCCTTGTAAGGACCATGGCTTTTCCCCGGAGGCATTGGAGGGTGGGAGGTTTTAAAAGATCAGTGTGGCTGCTGGTGGAGAAGAGAGAGCAGTGGAAGCAGGGAGACCAATTTGAAGTGATGCAGTCATTTTCGGGAGAGAGGATAGTGGCTCAGACCAGGATGGAGGTGATGAAAGGAATGATTCCAGGTGTTTTTTGAAGGTAGAGCTAACAGGATTCACTGCTGAGTGGCATGGGAGGGGGGAGAGTGGAGAGTCCACGATGGCTGTCGGGATTTGGGCCGGGAGGCCGTCGAGAGGAGAGGATGGTGAGAGCACAGGTTTGGTGGGGGGTGGAGAGTCTTTCTTACCGACATCCATGAGGAGAGTTGAGGGGACACATCTCATCCTGTGCCCTACCTGTGTGTCTGGCAGGCTTCCTGGGCTGGGCCAGCATTTGCACACTCTGGAGGGGCCCTCCAGCGGTGACGATGGTGGGTCCTGTAGGACAAGGGCCTCAAGCTGGGGAGTCCAGCGAAAGCTGGCAACCAGACGGCTCCTGAGGAACACTTATCACTTCTCCTCAAAGACAGTAGGCGGTGAGGGCAGGGGTGGGTTAGGGAGGGCTGAGTGCAGAGGTGGAGAGGGACACGTGGCAGGTCCTTCCCAGAGCGCCCGGCGCTCATCCCTCGCGTGGGAGGGACTGGGGTCGGGAGCCCAGCCAGAACTGGGGTGGGGCCGAGCAGAGGCCCAGAGAGTAAAGGAAGGTGGGAGCTGCATTTGGGAAAAGCACTGGTGAGATTTACTGCTCCACGGGGAGGAGGCATAGGGGAGCAAACCCAAACCACCAGCGACCCTCACAGGTGGAGAGCTGGTCTGTCGAACCCGCTGGAACCTTCACGCCTGGGGTGGGTTGAGCAGGGGCGGAAGCCCGTGGTTGGGCTCCCACCGCCGACACGGCAGGTCTTGCCCACTGATCACTGATGTGGCCTCGGCATCCTTCTCTAGGCAGCGGCTCTGTTACCCTGGGTTGGCCCGTAAGCCGCACTTACTTGCTACAGTGTTCTAGAACTGCTCTGATACGGTAGCCGCTGGTTATATGTGGCCATGTACTTTTAAATTAATAAAAATTTAAAAATTAAGCATTAGCGCGTCTGTCGTACTAGCCACGTCTCCTGTGCCCAGTAGCTACAAGGGGCTCGTGGGACCATCTCGGACAGCGTAGACCACAGAGCGTTTGTTTGATTGCAGGAAGTTCTAACAGTGCTGTTCTAGAGGGCGATGGCTGGTCCCTTGGGCCACCGCTCCTAGTTGACAGCTCATTATCTCGCCAAACCTCTCGGGAGCACCTGCTCTGTGCCAAGCACACTGGGGGAGGGCTGGAGACAACAAACACACGGCCGTCTTCGGGCCCAAAGTGTGGTCTCCTGAGACGGCAGTCCCCTTGGCCTGCACGGTGGCCCCTGTCTCTGGAGACCGTACAGGAGTCCAGGCAAGTGTCCCCTCTCCCCCTGTAGCAGGGTCAGAGTTCTGGGCTGCCCCTGGGTCTGTGTGATTTCTGCACTGTCCCAGATGATACGGCCTGATGGTGGCCGCCATGCCAAGATTATGAGCCTGCTTCCTTCTCGGAGCTGACAACTTGAGAGACTCTGGGGATGCGGGCTCGGAGTCCGTTTTCACATCGGAGGGGCTTGTTCGAAGAGAGGCCGGCCTTTGAGCTCCCTGGGAATGCCCACAGCCCTTGGCTGAAGACAGCAAAGCACTCCTGCCCCATGAGACCAGGCACTTCCCAGGTGACCTGAGTGCCCTGGCCGTCAGACCTCTCGGGAGTACTGTTTACCTTTGACCTTCCCAGCATTTAGCCTGGGGCCTTGCAGAGACGACCAGTGACTGTTCTTAGCGAGGCAGTAACCATGTCTTTGGATGGGGCAGCCCGTGCTGGTCCCCCGTGTAGACGGTGGCTGCCCTCCCCAGGCACATGGCAGCACAGTTCCCCGATTGCACGTGCCGTGGCCCTTTGCCCTCTTCATCAGGGAGAGGCGAGCTGTGTGGGCTCTGACCTCCCAGGGCCGGCGGGCCAGGTCCTCCTGCTCCTCGTTTCCTTCCTTCTGCTGCCTCCTCTGCTCAGCTGGTCAGGCACCTGCTGTGGTCCTTGGACCTTTGTTTTGGCTTTCAAGTGGCCTGGAAGCTCCAAGAATCTGGAGAAATCAGGCCCAGAGCAGATGTGTTTGGGGACAGCTGTGCATCTGCTCACAGCCTGTGATGGGCTGTAGTGATGTGTGTATGTGCGTGTGTGTGTGTACGTACCCACGGGACGTGCAGAGGACACACTCAGGCACGCACGAGGACACGGCATGCAAACAGACTACAGGCTTGCTTCGTGCAGACGCCACCCACCCACCCAGCTACCTGGGCACTGCTGATTTCTCTCTCCATTTTAAGTCTCCCCCCCCCCCCCCCCGCCCCCCACCGCCCCTTTACAAGGATGTTGTAGAAACTTAGCTTCTCATCAGCCAAGCTCATGTATCCAAATCCCTGCTGGCCACTGCCTGTAACGAACTCCTGAATGCCCCGTCAGGGCCCCCGGGAGCAGTGCGGGCCTCCTGCTTCTGTCTCAGTCCTGAGCCGTACAAAGGCAAGGCCTGGCCTGAGTCAGTGCTGAGGAGAAGGGGGCTTGATTGGTTCCTTCCCAGAGCCTGGTGGAGGCCATGCGGACAGCCTGCCCTGGTCAGGGGCTTACAGCCCACCTGAGCAGTGTGGCAAATACCTGTTTACAAATCCCTGCCCGGGCCCGGGACGCACGCTGCACCCCAGCCAGTCCCCACCCCCGCCCCACCTCTGCACAGCCCCCAGGGCGGGCTTCCGGTGCTTCTCCCTGGGATCTGGGTCGCTTTTTTGCTCTACCCAGAAAGCCTACTAGAAACTTTCAGGGCTTGTTCTTTCCTTTGCCTCATTTGGTTCTTTTCCCAGAGAGGGTCAAGGCCTTGACTAGGTGTGTATTTTTAGGCTAGCCATCAAAGCACTGCAGGGCTGGGAGAGACCACGTGAGGCAGCTTCCCCACCTTCTCCATCTCTCTGCATGGACCCATGTGGCAGGGCCCCAGGCCTCGGCTTGGCAAGTCTGGCAGGTTCCCATCCTGTGGTGGACTCCCTCCTGTCACCTCCTCACCCAGCGTCCAGGACCTGAGCTCACTAGCTCTCAGCGCAGCACATTCTTTGTTTGAACTGCTTTGACTCTTAGAACATTTTTCCTGCTCTAGAAGCCAGTCTGTTCCCCAAAGCCTTCTCTCGCTAGCTTCCTCTCGTGGGAACCTCCGGAGCAAGCGCCATCCCTTTTCCACGTACCCTCAGGCCTGACGGTTGCTCCCATGTCACTGTGGAGGCTGCGCTTCTCTGGGTGCGTTCCCAGCCTCTCAGCCCACCTCTGACGCCTGGCCTCAGGCTCCTGCGCCTTGTGGTCACGCCCCAACGAGGGCCTAGTGAACTGTTGCCTTGAGGAAATCCGTCTTCTCGAATGCTCCTAAAGGGGCGCTTCCAAACTTTAATGTGGTCGCGAGTTACCTGAGGGTATCTGGGCCTCATGAGGAACGGGCCTCAGGTGAGGCTGAGGCTGCCACTCCGAGGGCCAGACTGGGCTGTGGGGCCCGAGGTCCTGAGGGATGGGCTGAGATGTCCCCGGACTCGCCACAGATTTCTGCTCCTCCCCGTAGCGGGGTCAAACGATGCACGTTTCCCCTGTTAACCATACTAGGCCCCTTGTGGGCAGTTGGTGGCCTCACGCTGCGCATATGCCATGGGGGAGGCCTTCTGGGGCCAGCATAGCTGGCCTCTGTCACAG
Organism: Mirounga angustirostris; assembly: GCF_029215605.1. Taxonomy (NCBI): domain Eukaryota; kingdom Metazoa; phylum Chordata; class Mammalia; order Carnivora; family Phocidae; genus Mirounga; species Mirounga angustirostris. The sequence goes on along the minus strand of NW_026991718.1, from coordinate 19,500,927 downwards.
CTTTGGGGTGACTCAGCATCTCCGAGCCCTCACCTTTGGCCCTGTGGGTTACTCAGGGTCCACTGCCAGTCGCTGAGACCGGGCCTCGCAGCGTTGGCCCCTTTCTCCTCCCCTCAGCCTGTGAGGAGGGGGTATGGCGGCTGAGGGAGGTCACTGTGGCCTGCCCAGGGTCTGTCCTAGAGAGCCAGGAGTCTCCCTCAGTAGCACCTCTCTCCTGTCCTCTGCTGACCCATCAGAAGGAATGCCAGTATCTGCCACCAGCCCTGGCCTGCCCTCCCTGAGGCCACCACACTGAGGCAGCCACAGAGGTCTCAGCTGGGTCCGCTTCTGCAAGGAGGACCCTCATCAGGAGTAGCTGGATGTCCCAGCTCAACTCCACAAGCACTGGGGGCAGCACAGAAAGGACGTTCGGGTGGGCTCACCCACTGGGAGAGTCCTCACAGGTGTTTCTAGAGCAGCCTCGTTAGGTCCTTCCTAGGGAGGATTTGGGCACTTCATGTTCCTTCACATTTGCAGCAGAACAGCATCCAGTGTGGATGAGAGAATTGCTGTGTCAGAAGCACATCCTTTGGTGAACAAGGAAGTCCCACCTGTACTTTCGGTCCAAGAGCCCTGGGTTCTAGTTCTGGGTCTGTCGCTAACTCTGAGGAACCTGGGATAAACTAAACCGCTTACCCCCTCCATGCTTTGGTTTGGTCGCCTGCAAAATGGAGGCCGTATTACACATGCATGAAAATAACAGGGCAGGGGAGGAAGTTTTAGCAAAGAAGGGGGACAGTGTGGATCCTGGCCAGTAGCGTCCATTTGCCTGGTGAGTGGCGATACTTGAGAACTAGAGAAAGAAACGAGGCCAGGGTGATGGTTCTGTCACTTGGCTCCTGGAGAAGACCCCTGCCACCTCCCTCTTGTGCTGTGGGGCGGGGGTCCCCTCCTGGCTTCGGACCTGGCCATCAGTCTCCTTCCTCGGCTTTCATCCAGGTGGACGTGGGAGTCCGGAGCGAGCCTGGCGGACTGGCAGGGCCCTTCCCTTTCTAAGAAATCTGGTCATTACCAGGGTTAGGGTCATAGCAAGGGAAGTTTTGTGTTTATTTCCAGTTCAAAAAGTATGTTTAAAAAAGCAGCAGCATAACCATATAGCAATTTTGAAAAACATAACCCGTTTTCTCGGGATTCCATTCGCCAGGTCAGATTACCCTGTTCCCTCTCGCACATACTCTTCTGCCGTGATTCAGGGGCGCGCGTGGGTCTGCCGTCCCCTTCTCAGGATACGGTGTTGGCTCTTTCTCTTTGGTCACGTTCTCATCACGGCACTTGTCATTATGATCGTTTCTATGAGGTTTGTCCAAAGGATGTGTCCTAGTCGAATGAGCCACTTGCTGGGCATTTGGGCCTTCCAGTCTTTTCCACAAATGTGAATGATGTTCATTGAAGTTCTTCTGGCATGTATGTCTTTTTACTTCTCATGGATTATTTCTGTTGGAAAAATCCCCAGGAGAGCCATTAATGGGTCAGAGGCTCGGAACATTCTTATGACTCCCGAAACATATAGTAGTTGCTATTTTAGGAAGAGTGGGAGTTGCTATTTTAGGAAGAGCCTCTATGCTGGGGAGACCAAGCCACATCCCTCGGCTGCTCTGGGTGGTCCTGCACCCCTGTAGAGGCCTGGCTGTGTTTCAGGGAAATTAGGACTGTGGTCAGGGGCATGGAGCACCTCGCAGCGCTGGATTGGTTCCCAGGGAGCCCAGAGAGGCTCTTCTGGAGGGACAGGGCTCTGGGCTGGGGTCTGACCCTCTGGGTGCTGGCTGCTAGGGCTGCATAGGCCGGTTGGCTGGGAGCCCAGCACAGGTCGCTGCGACTCTCCTAATCCTTGGTGTCCCGCGACCCCTGCCTGTGCACACACCTGAGTGTCCTCTTCCCCGGGCTGGCGGGCCCTCCCCCACTCCTCACACATCTGCCTCTTCCTCCCCTTAGCGAGCACCTGCATGCGCGGGTGGCGGGGTCAGGGAGGGCATGGAGGGACAGAGAGAGAGCAAGGCTGAGACATCATGGACGGCGGGACCTGTCTTTGTCTCCCCTTCATCCTTGTGCCCGGACCAGACAGGGTTCCTCGGCCTGGTCGAGTGACCCCAAGGACTCTCTGCTCACCCTGGATACCTCCTGGGGCTCTTAACCTATAATAAACCTGTGGCCAGCCTTTGAAACGCAAAGGATTTTAGGCCTCATCTTCCTGAGGCACCTGCTGTCCCCACACCCTCAGTGACACTTCTCCTCAGGTGACAGAACAGCTGCACCATACTGAGCACTTGCTGTATGCAGGCCTGTTCTCAGTGCCCTACGGTGAGGAGTCACTTCGTCTTCCTGCTTTCCCGACGGCTAACTGTTGCCCGGGATCACACAGCCAGTCCGCGGCAGGGCAGGGGTCTGAGCTGGGCTGTGGGACCCGGAGCCCAAGCTCTTGACGTCGCCACACCCTCCCGTCCCGCCAGCCCGGGTTCCTGCCCCGGCACTCGCCGCCTTGTCCCCTCCAGACTCCGGCAGCTCCCCGCCTAGGCCGCCCTGAGGGCTGGCAGGGCCCAGGCCTCCGGCTTGTCTGGAAACCCCTCCTAGTGGCTCCTGTCCTTCCCAAGCTGAGCGCTTGCTCCTCGGTGTGTGGCCTTAGTTCAGTTTCCGAAGGCCCGTCCCCACACGCGGGCAGGGGGCACAGGGGCTACCCCCGGGCTCCGGCCCCTCATTCCTCTGCGACGGTGCCCCTCGCGGGGCTGTTAGCAGCGGGAGCGACGTAGCTGTGGAAATGGGAGACTGGTAGTAACCGCTGTGGCACTTCACGCTGGGCTGAGGGCCACTCGCCTGGTCGTCACCCTGTGCCTGGCCACAGGAGGGAGAGGGGAGAGGGACCTCCTGTGGCGCAGGGGTGAGCAGGTGGGGGCTCTGGTCTGCAGACCGTCGGGGGAGCAGAAGGGGAGCTGTCGCTACCGCAGAGCTGTCTTCTTCCGGAGCTGGTGCGGGAGGCCCCAGCCCTCTGGCTTCCGGGGGGCACGGGCCCGGGCCCTTGGGGGCCTCTTGGCCGCCTCACCCAGAGGAGAGGAGCAGAACCTCCACACTTCGGTTCTCCTGCCCCAGAGAAGGCGTGTTTCAAACAGAGCTGGGTTCTCTGGCCTCAGGGTCCACGGGACACAGCCGAGAACAGGAGCCCGCAGGGCCCCCCGACCCTCGCAGACCCTCGGTGGGAGGCGAGGCCCCCCGCTCCTGTTCCCACCAGGCTGGCGTCCCTGCCGAGGTCTGGGGCCCGCAGCCTCTGTTCCTCTGGACCGGCCCCAGACGCAGAGGACACAGGCAGCCGCTCTTGGTTTCCTGGCCACCCCTGCACCCAGGTAGCTCCTGTAGCTGGCAGGCTAGACACAGTACTGCTGGACCCCCCTGCCCCTCCCGCCGTGCTCCGCCCTGTCCGTCGGCCGAGCTCTGCAGTACGTGGCCTGGCCCCCCAGAACCACTCCAGCACGGGGGGCAGGCCCAGCCGTGCCTCTCTGTCCCCGCCTGTTGCCCACCTCCCACCCCCACTTCTCCTAGGCCGACCTCAGCTTTGCTGCCTCGCCCCATAGGCCTCAGCCTCCCCTTAGCCACACTTGCCGTACCCCCGCAAACCTCAGCTTGAGCCGCAAGCTCAAGTTTCTCCCCCACCGTCCTTCACCAGACCCATCACCACCTGCCTCCCATCTTGGGGCACGGGGTCGTGCAGCCTTGCCGATGCGGTGCCCTGCCTAGGCTTCTCTGTCTGGCTTCACCCCCTCCCAGGGGCTGTCTCCTGCCCCATCTCCCAGCCCCCCAAGCTGGCTCAGTGTCTGCCTGCAGCACGTCCCAAACCAGCCCGTCTGTCCCCTCGCGTCTCTCCGCCTCTGTTCCTGACTTCACAGACGGGCACCTTCCACCCAGAGGCCGAAGCCACGGGCCTGTCCTGCCTGCTTGGTGCAAGCGGTCCCCAGGCCCCACTCTGCCAGGGCGACTGCTAACTGGTCGCCCTGCCCTGCCGTGTCACACCCCTGTGCCCTGCAGCTTTCGGGAAGGAGCGCCCCATTCCTTGCCTGGCACACGAGGCCCTTCGTGGTGCAAAACGGGGGTCGGCAGACGTTTTCTGGAAAGGGCCAGAAGAGCCTTTTTCAGCTTTGCAGGCTGTATGTTCTGTGTCACAACAACTCGGCTCTGCTCTCAGAGGGAGAAGACAGCCACAGATGACATGGAAACCAGAGAGCGGGGGGGTGGGGGGGGTGGGCAGCAGACAGGCGGCAGCGGCCCGCACGTGGCGGTGTGCCGACCCCCCCACTCCATCCAAACCTACCTCTGGAGCTGCAGGTCCCTGAACCCGGGGTCCTCAGGTCTCTGTGCCTTGTGTATGCGGCTCCCTCGGACAGGATGTTCTCAGCATCTCAGTCTTCAAGCCTCACTTCCAGGAAGTCCTCCTGCTTGCCCCTGACACACCCGGCTGATTCTGGCACCCTTCTTTCTTACTGCCCTGCTCTCCCTCGCTTGTCTTGGCACTTACCAAACTGCACGTCGGGAGGCATGCTCACCTGTCCCCCCATGAGGCCCTCAGCCCTCTGAGGGCAGAGACTCAGTCCTTTGCTGGCATTGGTACCCAGCGTGCTGCCTGGCACGTAGTAGGTCTCCGGCCACGTTGAATCAGGATTCTTGAATGACTGGTCTGTGCAGGGTGCGGTGGATGACACAAGGTCCTGCCCTTGGGGGCCCCCAGTGCAGGGGCTAGAACAGGCCCACGTAGGCACTGTCGCCTTCCCTGGGGCCGTGAGGGTGCTCTGGAGGTTCAGAGCCAAGCATGGGTTTCTTCGTGGGTGTTTGACTCCCATCAGGGCCTGAAGATGCTCCATCACAGGAAGCTGCTGCCCTGGGCCTCTCTGGCTGCTTCCCAACCTGGGATCTGTGCCGGGAGGGCTCTGGCCGACGTCTGCCGCCGCAAGTATCCGAACGTGCCCCTGGAAGGGTACAGGCTGGACCCTGCCTCCCCACTAACCCGGTCTTCCTCCTCCCAGGAGAACCTTATGCTTTCCATCCTGCCCAAGCATGTGGCTGACGAGATGCTGAAGGACATGAAGAAGGACGAGAGCCAGAAGGACCAGCAGCAGTTCAACACCATGTACATGTATCGGCACGAGAACGTCAGGTGCGCCGGGCCTGGGCTCCGAGAGCAGGACGGGGGCCGGACTTTGTGGGGTCGGCCGTGCCCTGTGGGGTTCCAGAGTCTTCCGCCAGGACTAGAAGCCGAGCCATCCCCGCCGTGTGAGCCTAAGGCCCTGCGGGAGCAGTGTTCCCGGCCCATGTTGGGGCTGAGACATCTAAGCTGTGTGGTCCGGCCCCAGCATCATACAGACATCACCCAGGGTGGGGAGGTGACATCCGGGAGGTCACCCAGCCATTCAGGGCCAGCACTGGGGCTCACAGCCGTGCTCCTTCCAGGAGGGGTGGGTTCATCCTGGGGCCAGGATCGGGCAGCGTGGGGGAAGGAGGCCTCGTGGAGGAGGGGCCCACAAGGATAAGCTAAACATCAGAGCCCCGAATTCACCTGGCAAGTGCCAAGGGTCTCACTGCTTTGGGGCCTGAGCAAGGGCCCCCTGCGCCGGGGTCCTGGCTGCCTGTGGTGGGCAGCGGGAGCTGGTGGGGGAGCCAGGCACGCTGTCTGGAGCCTCACGGCCGCTGCCCCCCTCCTCTTGCAGCATCCTCTTTGCGGACATCGTGGGCTTCACCCAGCTGTCTTCTGCTTGCAGTGCCCAGGAGCTCGTGAAGCTGCTCAACGAGCTCTTTGCCCGCTTTGACAAGCTGGCCGCCGTGAGTGCCTGGGCCTCGTCGGGCTTTCGGGCTCGGGGGCCACCCTCAGGGCGTGGGCCTGCCCCCCCCCCCAGCTCATCCGGTTTCCTTGCACCATGTCCAGCAGGGACTCAGAGCCACCCCCCACACCCTGTGCTTTCAGAAATACCACCAGCTGCGGATTAAGATCCTGGGTGACTGTTACTACTGCATCTGCGGCCTGCCCGACTACCGGGAGGACCACGCCGTGTGCTCCATCCTCATGGGGCTCGCCATGGTGGAGGCCATCTCGTGAGTGGGGGGCTCCAGGGGGAGGGGCGGTGGACCACGGGAGAGGCAGGCCTTCCGTGCTCAGTCGTGGGGGCCCAGCACACCCCAGGCCCCCATGTCCCGTGGGTGTTGCGTTGGGCGGCAGGCGGCCCAGTACCCAGTTCTGGGAAGTGGGGGACATGGCTCGTCTTCCTCACGGCTGAGGGGCTGCCAGCCTTCCACGGCCTCCGAGGGGCCCAGCCTCCATCCGCTGTGGTTTTCTGGAGAAGTGGCCGTCGTGGTGAAGTCTGTCACAGCCCTTCACATTCATCTGGATTCCCCCCCCTGGGCCCCCATTCCTCTCTCAGTGTTTTCTCACTGTGAGCCTCCAGGCCCATCTCCGGTCAGCAAGTCCGTGTGCGGCAGTGTGGGACTGGAACCCTGGCCTCTGCTCTGGGCTCCCAGCTCCACCGCTGCGAGCCCTGAGGACCTTGCACTCTCCCCCTCACACTCCCCGCTGTGCCTTGGAGGCCCTCCCAGGCAGGCCCTGGCTGGATCAGGCCCCAGGAGGGAAGGGGGCTCCTTGCTGAGGCTTCTCCCCCGGCCAGGATGGGGGCCGGGAGGGGTCATCTTGCCACCAGAGGGCCATTTTGCATTGTTACCATCTTCGGGTTAGAGCTCCTCTGACATTGGCCTAGAAACAGATGCCGCACTGGGTGTGGGGGGGGGGGCGGGGGGGGGGTAGTTCAGGATCACTCGTCTCCACTTCCCTCACCACGGGGCAGCTTTCCCGGCTGCACGTGAGCCCTGGCACGGTGCCCGGCGCAGGTGGACACGGGCAAGTAGCAGCCTTCCCTCTGTCGGCCCGCTGGTCCCCAGCCACAGGTGACTCGGCTCAAGCGCAGGCAGAGCGCTGTGGGGCGCCCAGGAGTCCCCTCAGCCTGGAGGGGAGGAAAGCCCGTGCAGAGCTCCTCCCCGGGGCATGGAGGGCCAGCCGCCTTGCTGCGGCCATGCCCGAGCCCTCCTCCTCTCCGTGTGTGCCTGGCAGGTACGTGCGGGAGAAGACGAAGACTGGGGTGGACATGCGTGTGGGGGTGCACACGGGCACCGTGCTGGGGGGCGTCCTGGGCCAGAAGCGCTGGCAGTACGACGTGTGGTCTACCGACGTCACGGTGGCCAACAAGATGGAGGCCGGTGGCATCCCCGGGTGAGCCAGCGTTCCTTCCCAGTGGGGAGGTGCGGGGGCTGAGGGAGGGGGCCGTGGCTCAGACGAGAGACACCCCAGAGCAGCGTTCCTCCTGGGGGCGCCTGCCTCCTGGCCTGAGCCCGGCTGTGGCCCCTCCGCCCGCCGTGGGGCCACAGGCCGGCATCTGGGCACGCTGTGCGGGGGCTGCCTGGGGAGGCCGGGTCCCCCGGAGGGCGCCGCACTGGAGGAGCAGGCTCCGAGGCACCTGCACACCCGGCTGGAGCTCGGTCACAGACTCAGCCGGTCGGGGCGGACGGGCTGAGGACGCAGCCACGCGTTCCCCGCCTGGTCAGCCCCTCGCAGGCGGTCACGATCCTCCCCCTCCGCGGTCACTCCCCAGAAACGGGTTTCTTAGCCCCTGGCGACAGGTGTTGCAACTAGGAACCCGCAAGGTACGCAGCGGTAGGACGTCACGACAGGGTTCGGGGCGGCCCTCCGAATTCCTCACCCCCCGCAGCGCTCTGCGCGGCCTGGGGACGTCGCCTGCCTGCCTCGTGGCCGGAGCGCCGCGGCTCAGAGGCGGGGGTGGCCTCCGCGGGCTCCGGCGGCCTGACGGGCCCGGGCTCCTCGCTGCCGTGCAGGCGTGTGCACATCTCCCAGAGCACCCTGGACTGCCTGAAGGGCGAGTTCGACGTGGAGCCGGGCGAGGGCGGCAGCCGCTGTGAGTACCTGGACGAGAAGGGCATCGAGACCTACCTCATCGTCGCGTCCAAGCCAGAGGTGAAGAAGACGGCCACGCAGCGCGGTCTCGGCGGCCCGGTGAGTGCCCCGGCCGGCCCGGCCCGGCACGGGAAGGCGGGTTCGAGAAGCCGGGCGGTGGAAGAGCGGCCGGGCCGTGGGGGGCACCCAGGCGGGCGGGGCGGGGCCGGAGAGCGCGTGGCTCCGGCGGCCAGAAGGGAGGCCCCCGGGGCCGGCGGCCGGCGGGGCGGGCCCCCCTGCGTCGGGGGGAGCGGTCGGAGCCCTGGGAGAGACGGGGGCGCCCAGGGAGAGGCTGCCCGGAGCCGCGCGGGGGCCGAGGAGGCCGAGGAGGCCGGGGGCAGGCCGTGGGGGTGCCTTGGTCACGGAGACGGGGAACCGAGGCCGGGAAGGCTTGCTGGGTGGGAGAAGAAGGAAGAACAGGCCGGAAGCAGTGAAGCCGGCCCGCCCTGCTCTCGTCTCTGTGCCGCTTCCCTGCCTCTCGTCAGACCCGAAGCCCTGAGCCGCGGCCCCAGCTTCTCCCGCCCGCCGCCGGCCTCCTGACGGGCTGTCTGGTTCGGAGCCACCAGGGGCCGCTGCGGAAGCGGAGCCCTCCGTGCTGCTCGGCTGAACCGGGGAGTTGCTTCACTCCTCGTAACTTTGTACTTAGGAACGCGCCAGCCGCACCAGTCGCACCAGTCGCGAGAATGTAACGGCTGAGTCTGGCGCTCTCGGGGATGGTATGCGGTCTGAGGCCGTCCCACGGCTGGGGCTTCGCCTCGTAAGGGCAGAAGCAGAGCGTGAGCTGGTCTGGGGAGGCTTCAGGGGCTGTGGCTGAAGACGTGACCCCTGGGGAAGTTTTAAGAGAGAACTACACACCTTCTCCCCTCCCGCAAATGTATGTGATGACCAGCGAATCAAACAGAAACAGAAGGTTCGTCCATTAGCTCCAATCGCAACCACTATTCAGGGAGTGCTTCTGTGCGTCCATTATTTCACTTACTCCTCAAGACAACCCTGCGAGAAGGGGGCTGTTGTCATACCCACTTTGCAGAGGAGGAAACTGAGACCTAGAACTTTGCATGCGAGTTGCAGATCTAGTAGGTGGCAGAGCAGGGCCCGTGCCCCCGGCCTGCCCGCCATGCTGCATCCCAGGTGTGCGTGGGTCCCTCCCGTGGGCAGCTCACACAAACTCAGCACCGGGACGGACGCACGGGGGGATAGGACACCCCTCACTCCCGAGTAATTTAAAATCCCGCTCGGCACCAGTGTTAAAGGCCAGTTCAGGGTATTTTCTGCTGCATATAAAGTCTGAGCTGCAATTAAATGCTCCAAAGAACTCAGAAAAGTAGGAAGCTGTCTTTCAGAATATTAGGAACGGTCAGGGTAGAAAGTAGAGCCTCGTGAAATAAGACTCGACCTTGACACAAAATTAACGAGTCCTTCATATTTTTAAGAGTGCTACACGCAGAACTTTAATACATTCCCTAGAACAAATTAAAAACGTGTCTTCTAAGCAGTTCTACAAGACCGTAACTGACAATAATCTAAGAAATGAGCTTTTATAAAGTGCTAGGAAATTTATAATTTCTGGCATATAAAATTTTTAATCGAGAAATGCTATTCCTTTCAAACAGTACCCACAAGTTGGGTTTTACCAGGGACCACCTTGAAGTCACAAATGGCAGTCAGATAGGTCTTTGGGACCACACTCGTTCTCCTTTGTTCTAATCTTGTATTTTATTTTGCTTATTTCAACAACCCTTGCATGGTATGTAATTTGGATCAGGCTTTGTTGGCCGCAGCGGACACCCCTCCGAGGGTGCAGATGAGGCCACCGAGGCAAGGGAGCCTGGGCAGAGCGGGCTTTATGAAGCTGTCGTGCTTGAGTCATCATTCAGCATCTCGGGGAACTTGAGCGTTCAGCTGCCGTAGCTTGTGCCCCCGTGTTCGCGGCCGGGGTGCGCGGGCCGGTGAACCACGCATCACAGCCGCTGTAGCTCGTGTGGCCAGCCGAGCGACTGTTCTGGAAGCCTCCACCTCAGACGTGGGCGGATAAGGCGACGTTCACCTGCTCGGCCACCACGGGGTCGGAGGCAGTAATGCGCAGATGTCGGGGGGGGGGGGAACACGTGTTGTGGGGGGACAGTGGGAAGAAGGAAGGAAGGTGGTGAGCGGTGCTCCTTGGGAAGTCACGGGAGCGAACACAGTTCCACTTGCAGAAATCTGTCCCCGTGGTTTTGTGAGATAAAGCGACGGACAGGGAGGAGAATGAGGACAGTCCTCACAATGAGTCCTTCCCGAGTGTTGAAAAGCTTCCAGACCTCTCCCTGCCCACCCTGCCCTGGTTGAGGCTCAGCCAGGCTGGTCTCAGATGCCTCCTCTGATGACTCTCGGGTCTCCACCTCAGGCTCAGCCGGCTTGCCTGCACTCACCCCTGCACGAACACGGGCAGCTCGGTCCCCGGTCCCTGGTCCCCGGCCCGGGGCCTGCTCAGCCCTCTGTCCTCCCATCTCCTCGGTGGCGGCTTCATTCTTTCAGCAGCTCAGACCAAACACCGGACACAGGCTTGACCCCTCTCTTTACCGGCCACAAGCCAGTTCCGTCGACCCTCCTGCGAGGGAGGACTCTGACTGCCCCCGCCCCACGCCCTTGTAGCCGCCACCCGGTCGGGCCACGTGACCAGATCGCGGGTCTCTAGCCAGTGATCCTCCCGCTGGCCGGGCCCCACGGTCCCTTCTCCACAGCAGGTGGTGCTCCCGCTGAAGCGCCAGGGGACGTCCTGTCACTGCCTTGGTCTCTGCCTGCCTCGGAGGGAAGGCCGGGTACAGCCAGGCCCTCGCTCCGCTCATTCACTGCCCCGGCGGCGGCACGGGCCTCCCGGCTGGTGCTCAGAGCACACATCTGCTGCAGGGCCTTTGCACCAGCTTCTCTCTCTTCCCCGGGGCGGGGGGAGGCCCATCCCCCGAGAGCTGCAGGATTCACTCCTTCAGGTCGTCACTGAAATGTCATCCTCACGGTGACACCTCCCCTGACCTCGTTACCGTCTCGCTCCCCAGCGATCTCTGTGCCCCTTCCCTTCTTTACCTCTCTCCAGAGCACTTACCCCCTTCTTATGTACTGTACTAATTTGACTGACTTGTCTTCCTGCTGTCCGCCTTCCCTCACTAGAATGTGAGCTCACACGGGATGTTTCGTGTATCCCCTGAAGTTTAGGGACTCCGCAAATACTCGTGAAATGAGTGGACTGTCTCGCCGTGGGTTACAGTGTTTGACCTGTTCTGTCAAGGAAAAGGACTCATCTCTGGGCAAACGGGCTTGTGGGATTTAGTCAGACTTTTGGAAGGCATTTGACAGATGCTACAACCAAAAAGGACCTCTGTGGATCATTGTGTTACTATTTTAGAAACAGGAGTTGGAACAGGAGGGTCTTTCTTTACTTAGAAAAATTCTAGTAGTAGAAATAGACACCAGGAGTGTACGGCGTTTAAAACCAGCGTTCTAGAGGAGGAGTCAGGTAGGACAGTTCTTAGCCTGCAGGCTTCTAAACTCTCATGGCAAGATTTCAGACCGACAGTAGACCAACCAGGCCCGCTGGGGCGGGTGGGCAGACTGTGTCTGGGGTTTCTGATGGCCACTTCTTCCCGCTGCAGGCCCTGCGAAACGGAGCGCCAGCTTCCTCCAAGCCCAGCTCCCCCGCCCTCATTGAGACCAAGGAGCCCAACGGGAGCATCCACACCAGCGGCTCCACATCGGGGGAGCCTGACGAGCAGGATGGCCAGGTGCGTACGGTGAGGGCCAGGGCGTGGCAGGGGGCAGGGAGGTGAAGGTTGCTGTCGGAAGTGTCCTGTGCGGGAGTAGGACACCTGGCCACTGGCCCATGCTCCGCTCCTTCTCAGTGGTGTCACCTTGGGCATCACCTCCTACCCTGGCCCCACTGTCTCAGTAGCTACTGGGGTGGGGGTGGGGAGGGTCAGAAGAGGTGCTCAGCTCTGAGGCCTTGTGTAGCTCTCCTGTACCAGAATCCTGTGGCTTTGAGGGCAGTGAGGACATCCGTGGAAAATTCTGTAGGATCTGATGAGACTGTTTTGGAAGTGAGACTTCAGGGTGGGCTCACCTCTCTGGTGAGGTCCAGACACCACAAGTCCCAGGCACAGATGGGGGATTTCCAGAGGAGTGAACGTGCTACCCACCCCCGAGGACAGGGTCCATCTTGGGAGAGCATCCAGGACCTGTCCTTTACTAAAGAGCTGCCCAAGTACGCTCACTGATGAGGGCAGATGCTGTGGGACAGGGACCTCTGCCTGCCGAGGTGAGCTCGTTGGCAGCAACCCCATTCTTGCTGCCCTGGTGCCTCTAGATCACGTGCTGCGGAACAAGAGGGGAGACAGGGCTGAAGGTTAACTGGGTTTTTCTGGATCACCATGACATTCAGCAACTCTTCCCTAGCATGATTTTCTGGATAGAAAGTGGAAATACAGACCTGATGTAACTCAGCAACGAGGGCGCAGATAGTTTTAGCAGCCTGTGGTTCTTCCATCCTCATAATTAGCCACACTCTCCAGCAGATGCTTCGGGGACAGAGGTTCTTGGTACTAGAACAGACCTTCCACGTCATTTTACAGAGAAGAAAGTTGGAGCTGGGGAACATGAGTGACATGGGTCCTATCGTCAGCCAGCGGTGCACCCAAGCTTAAGGCCGGGCTCTCTTGGACCCGTACACACAGCTCTCATGAGCCCAGTGTCCATTGTTATTTGGGCTGATGGCCATGTAATCACAGTCTGGATTCATATTTTTAGAGCCGATGCTTCTCCTCTGTAGGAATAAAAATGGTAGCGGGTACTTCAGCCCCACCACCCCACTAGTGACGAGGGCATCCCTTCCTCTCCCAGCACTTCCCGCCCCTCAGACCTTCCTCCCCCAAATGAACTGGATGTGTGTTCCTTTAAGAGCTCCCTTAAGCCCCAGAGTTGGGGCCATTCACCTCCCCAGGGATGCCGATGCGCATGGCTGGGTGGCACCCCCTCCTCCTAGCAGGGGCCACAGGGCCCGGGAAACCAGGAAGGACTGTGGCTTTGGGTCCAGACCCAAGCAGAAGGAGCTGCATGGGGGCATTGGGAAGACTTCCCATGAAGTGGCTTCTAGACCCGAGGGCCTAGTCCTCCTGAGTGTGATCCCTTTTGCTCCCCTCCCCTGACCACCCTCTTTCCCCAAATCCTCCTGCACCCCCCACCCCCCGCGCTGGCTTGCAGGCTGACAATCCCTCGTTCCCCAACCCACGCCGGAGGCTGCGCCTTCAGGACCTGGCTGACCGAGTGGTGGACGCCTCTGAGGACGAGCATGAGCTCAACCAGCTACTCAACGAGGCCCTGCTTGAGCGAGAGTCCGCCCAGGTGTAAGTGGTTCCTCTGCACACACTCGTGGGCCCTGACTTGGGGGTTCGGGGAGTTGGCCATCTTGAGTGGAGCCCCTTCCTGATTGGCCAAGGCAGGTGTGACATTTGTGTTCCCTGGGGCTTGTTTCCACTGCAGAGTGAAGAAGAGAAACACCTTCCTCCTTTCCATGCGGTTCATGGACCCCGAGATGGAAACCCGCTACTCAGTGGAGAAGGAAAAGCAGAGCGGGGCTGCCTTCAGCTGCTCCTGCGTTGTCCTGCTCTGCACGGCGCTGGTCGAGATACTCATCGACCCCTGGTGAGGGAGGGCACGGCAGGAGCTGCTAGGCTAGGGGAGGGTGAAAGGTGATGAGCTTCCTAGGCCAGAGGCGTGAGCGATGTAGGGGCCTCCCGCTGGAGCATGACATCGGGGCAAAAGCCTGGTCTCTTCCTTGCCTCCGGTGGAACAGCCCAGTGGAATTCAGGCCCACGTGTTGCTAGGACCATGCCCTGGACCCTCTCCTTCCTATCTACCCTGGGATTCTAGAATAGCACTAGCATCAAAACCAGGACTGAGAAAGCTGAAGGACAGAGAGGGGTCCAGGAGGATGGAGACCCTGGCTGCGTGGGCCTGAGCAGTTCTGGGACGAGGAGACAGAAGATGGGGGACACTCCTCAAGCTCGGTCACCAAGGCTGATCTGGCTTCCCTTTCCTGCTTCATCTTAGCCGATGGATTTTAGACTCTGGGTACAAACAGCTCTGTCACACAGCAGCAGGTCCTCCGGGGCAAGGGATGTTCTGGAGACCTTCCCCAGCTGTTGAGGCCCAAGCAAAGGACAGCTGCCGCGCCCCTCCCTCCCCGCAGCCCCTCGGCCGCTCAGTCCTGCGCAGGGGTTCCCTGTCAAATGGGAGGCGGTGGGGGCCTGTTCCAGCTATAATTAGGGGCACTGTAAAGAGCCCTGGACTTAGTTACAAGTTCTAGACACGCTTCTTGGCCGATTTGTTGTATGGCCGTGTCCCTAAGGTTCCAGAAGCCAAAGACAATGATGATACCAACAATTTGAAGGTGATAATGTCTGCCCTGCTAACCCCAGGATTGTTGGAAGGATCAAATGCATTCATTCACTGCAGATACTCACCGGTGCTCGGTGCCTGGCTCTGAGGCCTATGGATATACAGTGAAGACAACATACAAAGAGCCCGGCTCCCGTGGAGCTTACATTCTAGCAGGGCAAGACAGAGGTCAACAACTGAATAATCAGAACATGCCTGCAGACAGCGGCAAGTGGGTGGATAGAAGGGAAGAAGGGAGCCAGGAATGCTCTGCATTTGGTCTGCTCTGCGTTTGTGTCCAGCACGGGGCGGAACAGGCCTCACCCACAGGGCACAGGGTGGGATTTGAGTAAAGACCCCAAGGGAGAGGAGAGGTGACCGAGAATCAGGCACCGGCTTAGCAACAGAGGTCGCTCCAGAACCAAATGGTGGGGGTTGTGTGAACGGGCAGGATTTGGAGACCCCGAGTTGCTCAGAGTTGCGAAGGTGGGTGAGGGAGGCCCTGTTCAACTGTGAAGCTCTGTGCAGTTGGGGCGGGGGGGTAGCCCTCCCAGCCCTCCCAGCCCTCCCAGCCCTCCCAGCCCTTGGCAGCAGGCGAGCCGCCCTGTCCCACGCTCCCCCTTCACGGCACAGTGCTCACTCCCAAGAACCCCCTGCGCCCCAGCAACAGCTACCGCTGGGGGCGGGGGGCGGCGCGCGTTCCCGGGCCCTGCACTCAGCTGGTAGCCGCCCGACTCGGCCTCTGGCTCGTCTATGCAGCAGGAGGCATGAGTCGGTGGCGTCCTGGGAACGTTTCAGGTGCAGGCCTAGAGAGCCTGCTCTTCTCCCTCCTTCTTGCCTCTCGTAGCCCCTTCCCCGATCTCACTGATCCCTCCGCCCCCCTCCCTGTCGTTTCCCCATTACAGGCTGACAACGAACTACATGACCTTTGTGGTCGGGGAGGTTCTGCTTCTGATCCTGACAATCTGCTCGCTGGCCGCCATCTTTCCCCGGGTAAGAGCCACTTTTCCTTTTGGCTGCGAAGCCCTCCAGAAGCGGGAGCGGTATGGATGGAGTCAGGCGTCCCAAGGACTCGGTACAAGCAGACTGTCGTGTTAGGACGGTTCAGGCGTTTGTCCATCCATTCCTTCCTCGTCACTCACGCACTCATGTCAGCTGAGCAAGCACGGTCCTATGCCAGAGCCCAGACAAACGCCTGGGAAACTGTAGAAAAGCAGTGGAGGCCCAGCTGGAAGGGGGTTGGCCCTGACCATGAAGGACCGTGAAAGCCAGACAAAGAGACTGAGGGTTTCTCCCGTAAGAACTGGGGTGCTTTGCAGAGTTTCTGATCAGACTGAGAGGAGAAAAGCAGTGTTTCAGGGTAACGAGACCAGCAGGTGGCTTGCCGGGTGACTTGGAGGATTTCGGCTATACTGACCCAGGGAAGACGGGAGCAGCCAGGCAAACGTGGCTGGCCCTGAAAATCGTTCCCTGACACGGCCTTGCTGCTGGACTTACGGGGTGGGCTGCCGCTGGCTGGCACTGCCCACAGCCTCCTGGCCTGGTCACTGTCTGCTCCAGAGAGGGCTCCAGTGGGGGCCCTGCTGTGTCACAGACCCCTCCAGAGGAACTGATACAGAGCGCCAGTCTCCTGTGCTGCCTTCTCAGCTCTGCCAGTTTTTGGTGGACTACAGTTTAGGTTCCTGGGAGGTAGGGGAGCAACCAGAATCATTAGCAGTCCTATTTATGGGAGAAAAGACTGTCAAAAGTTCACGGCCCCTGAAATTCCATTCCTTCTAGGCCTTTCCTAAGAAGCTCGTTGCCTTCTCGACTTGGATCGACCGGACCCGCTGGGCCAGGAACACCTGGGCCATGTTAGCCATCTTCATTCTGGTTATGGCAAACGTCGTGGACATGGTGAGCTCCTGCTGTGCCTGGTCAAGGGACGCCCCTCCCCTCACTCTCAGTGGAGAAAGGCTTCTGTATTGGCCAGGATGAGCAGTTGGTCAACCAATCCTCCACCCCTAGACACAGGTTTAGAGTGGCACTTAGTTTCCTAAACAGATCACCTTGGCCAAATGGACAGGGTCTTCTACCCCAGAAACCTGAGACTGACTTGTTTGCCCCAGCTCCTTGCTCTCCCAGAGTCCAAGAGCCTGACACCATGCCCCAGGCCCCGTGCTGGATGTTGCCTCATTTAATCTTTCTAACAGTCCCAAGACGTTTGGTATCATTATCTACAGTGGCGAGGCTCAGGTTAATTCACTTGTTTTAGCTCACACTGTCAGTAAGTGACAGAATCAGGGATCGAGCTGTTCTAAATCCCAATCCTGTGAAGAAACTCCATTATCTTACTGATCAAGGGGCACAATGCACATCTTAAGTATTCCCTACAGTGTGGCTAGTGTCATGTATCCAGGACCAGGGAGGGAAACCTGTTCTGCTAAAGGAGCTCTCTTGTTTGCCTTCATCCGTTTGAACGTTGCCAGACCTTCCTAGAGCCCAAATGGCTAGGGGCAGACAAATCATCTTCTCTGCTCTCAATTCATGGAGAAGCGGCAGGTCTCAAGGGAGCAGCCAGATGCTTTCTTGGGGGGGGGGGGGGGGGCGGTGACAGCAGTTAGAAACCCAGCTCCGTGGGGCGCCTGGGTGGCTCAGTCGGTTGGGCGACTGCCTTCGGCTCAGGTCATGATCCTGGAGTCCCTGGATCGAGTCCCGCGTCGGGCTCCCTGCTCGGCGGGGAGTCTGCTTCTCCCTCTGACCCTCCCCCCTCTCATGCTCTCTCTCTATCTCATTCTCTCTCTCAAATAAACAAAATATTAAAAAAAAAAAAAAAAAAGAAAGAAAGAAACCCAGCTCCGTGGATTCAGAACCACCAGTCAGCTACTGAGCCTTGGCAGCTTGGAGCTGCAATTGACATTCTCGTCAGTCCTCACAGTTCCCAACAATTTTGGCAGTACTGTATACATGCTCTTAAAAAGTCCTACTTTTTTCAAATAACAATTTAAGCACAGGGGAAAAAACTCACCATGGAGACTTATCCCTTGGGCCAGTTGATCCGAAGTCCAACTAGAACTCAGGAGCTGCAGAACCTAATGTGCCCCTTGTCGCATGGTGCCCAAGCGCAGGGAAGAGAAGCCCGAGCCCCTAACCTGGCTGAGCACACCTGGAGCCTGGTGCCGGGTCTGGGGACCACTGTTTACCAGGGTCACGGACTCTATGCAGGACATCTCGAGATCCTGTTGCCAGGGGAGGGGTGAAAGACCAGGGAGGTATGAAAACCTCTCACATGCTGAGAACTTCCCAGAGCCAGACGAGCACCTTCCACGAGTGGGTGGAAGTTACAGGAAGTAGGTTGGCTTCAGTTGATGGAGGCACTTGCCATTGACTTCCGTCTGCCCAGCGGCGGGAGCAGGCCCCAGAAACCGAAGCGTCTGAGCAGAGACTGGCTGCCAGGCCGCGAAGCCGTGACGGAGGCTCCCTGGCTGGCCCCACGGCCCCTCCTTAAGCAACACTGTGCCGTGGGCAAGAGCGTGTTGTATGTGAAACCTAAAAACTGCACTCCTCGCTCTGACTCTACCGCCTGCTGAGTGCACTGCTCGGCACCAGGCCAGTCCCTTCGGCTCTGCTGTAAAGGTGGCAGTCCTAGAGACGCTCGAGAATTTTCATAAACATCAAATAAGATACGGTTCAGCTCTTAGTGGGCATTACTAACGTTTGTATTCTGTTCCTCGGTCAGTTGTCCCGTCTGTCAGTGTTCCCGAGGGAGCTGTGGGACGTGGTGGCCACGACCCAGCCGCCTCTGACCAGTGTCTGTTGTTCCCTTGCACCCCATGTCCTCCCTGCGCCCCGGGCCTGGCCTCCAGCTCAGCTGTCTCCAGTACTACACGGGACCGAACAACAGCACCGCAGGGCTGGAGGCGGAGGATGGCTGCGTAGAGAACCCCAAGTATTACAACTATGTCGCCGTGCTGTCCCTCATTGCCACCATCATGCTGGTGCAGGTCAGCCACATGGTGAAGCTCACACTCATGCTGCTCGTCACCGGGGCCGTGGCCGTCATCAACATCTATGCCTGGCGCCCCATCTTTGATGAATACGACCGTAGACGTTTTCAGGAACATGAGTAAGATGAAGCCTACTTGGGGATCTGTATTGTCTCCTTCCTCCCACCCCCAAGTCCCCACTTCAAGGTCACGGGCCTGGGGCTCAACAAAGGACGGTATGGGAATCGGGGTTCGTGGCTTCTGACAGAGATGCCACTAGTTGGCTGTGATCCTGGGGTAGATCCTTTCCATTCTTGATGAGTGGATGATCCGTGTTTGGCCACTGGGCATCAGCCGCTTGTCCCCAGGTGGGGCCTGAGTCTGCGCCTCTGTCCTGCAGCTTTCCCGTGGTCGCCTTAGAGAAGATGCAGGGATTTTCCACCCCTGGGCTCAACGGCACTGGCAGGTGAGGGCAGCGGCTTTCCCCTTTCTGGTCCGCACTCTCTCTTCTGGAAGCAAGAGAAGGCCGTGATCTCACCCCTTCAGAGGCATACGATGTGGGATATTCATTAGGGAAGTTAGTATGTGTTTCCACAGGAGGGCTGGAGCCAGAGGTAGAATGACCTCAGTATGGACCCGGCTGTCGCGGCCCATCCGGGCTCAGAGTGAGCCAGGGGAGGAGCAGCAGTGTGGTTTAGGGGGTGGGACGGGGGCTGGGTTGAGGTGAGGAGAGCGGGAACCGGCGGGACAGACCACAGAGAAATGAGGGAAGAGCCCTGCACCCGGCCCAGAGGATCTGGAAGATGAGGCTTTGCCCCCTGCTGCTGGGCTGTCTCTGGGGCTGCAGGCAGGCCAGTTTTTGAGTCTGTTTCATGTCTTGAAAAGGATATTGGACTAGAAGTTCTCCAAGGTCCCTTCTAGTTCTAAAGTTTTAGAATTTTGTGATTCAGTGACTTAATTAGACCTTCAAGTAAGTTAAAGGAAACAAAAAATAGATTACCTAACAGAATGAGGGCAGAAGAAATGAATAGGTCCTTCACAAAAGAAGAAATCTAAATGGCCACTAATAAATGAGAGGCATTCATGTAATCAAGGATGTGAAAACCAGGACCACAACAAAAGACCACTACACACCTACCAGTTTGGCAAGAATGAAGAAGTCTGGTAACATCAAGTACAACGGTAACTCACTCCTGATGGGTGTATAAATTGGTACAACCATTTTAGAAAACAATTTGGAGTTATTCAGTAAAGTTGCAAATAGACCTAGGACCCAGCAATTCCACTGCGCCCTTACACTTTACAGAAGTCCGTGCACACCTCTGCATCCCAGGATGTGTGTGTAGGATTGTCCAGTCACGTTGTTCATCATAGCTACACATACACACAAAACATCCAAAGCAGATGAAAACAACCCAAACCACATCAACAGCAAATGGGGACACAAGTTGTGATCTATTCATACAACAGACTACTGTATAGTAATGAAAACTGTAGCTCCATACAAAAATGTGAAGTTATTAAAAAAGAATCATAAATGGTGCCATCGTCCCATCACTGCAACGCTAGTCTCTCTCCAGAGGCTTCCGTGGTCACACCTACAGTATTTATGAAACATCTGGGGCGCCCTCGGGTGGATTCCAGGAGGGGCCAGGGCTGGGCTGCCTATTGGGAGCCCAGTGGTTTAAGAAAGATTCACCTGTGGGAGTCCGGACTTGATGTGAAGGTGCTTAACGAGCTGGGAGGAGTTTCTGGCCCAGGGTGACAGGAAAGGCCCAGCCCCGTTGGAGGGAATCAAACTCCTCTCTGCCCCGCAGCCTGCCCCTGGTGCCTTCTAAGTACTCCATGACCATGATGATCTTCGTCATGATGCTGAGCTTCTACTACTTCTCACGCCACGTGAGTGCCTGCACACCCTCCCCTCCCCCTCGCATACAAGCCAGTGGGGCCTCCTGAGAAAGCAGTCTCGGCCCAAGAACGCAGGCTCCTTGGGAATGCTGGCTTCCCTTACCCAGCCCAGCACGTGGCCCTGGCTGGGCCACCGTCCCTCCGCTTTCCGGTTCCCTCCCTCGCCGTACAAGGCCCGTCCTTGCCCTCTTCTCCTGATCGCCTCCGGCACATGCTGCAGCAGCATACAGAGCAGGCTAAAAGCTTGGAGAACATGTTTCCTAGGCCAGGGGCCCCTGGATTTTCACCCACCCTGGCTCTGGGACTTACTCACACACTCACCATGGAGCCAGGAGAGAAAGGGAAAGAAGCTGATGAAGTTTTGTTTGGTTCCAAGGAAGAGGTAAAAGAAGCAAGCAGAGAGAGAGGGCGGGGAACTAGCTCCCCGTGAGCCCAAGTGCCCCCCAGTGGTTTGCCAGGGAAAGTACAGCCTTCTCTAGCCCGATGGAGCCTGGCGGAAGTGGGGACTTCACCCTAGGCTGGCAGATCCCCACGGCTGCCATCCGCCTCCAAGACAGACCCGTCGCTAGAATGAGGTCCCAGATTTAGGGGAGCCTCCCATGTACCCAGAAGGCTCTCGGCGCTCTGCAGAACCACGGCGAGGCCGGGAACCCCACTGTAGCTGCAGGGTGGCCTTTTTCAGTCGGTGGGTCTCTTTGCGTCGTCTTTCCCTTGCTATTTAGTAGTCTTCCTGCCAGTGTTTCCCCGTGGAACCCCTCCAAGTTCTCTTCTTCGTCTTTCCTTCACATGGCCGGCTAAAGCACACACCTTGCCTGTGTCCGTCCACAGGTAGAAAAACTGGCAAGGACACTGTTCTTGTGGAAGATCGAGGTCCACGACCAGAAGGAACGTGTCTACGAGATGCGGCGCTGGAATGAGGCCTTGGTCACCAACATGTTGCCTGAGCACGTGGCACGCCATTTCCTGGGGTCCAAGAAGAGAGATGAGGTGAGGGGTGGCCTCACACAGTAGCCGGCAGCCACGAGGCTATGTGTCTTCATCCGGCTTGCTTTCGCCAGCCCATCTGGGCCCAAGGCCTCCTCAGGAGCGGGCACTGGTCCGGGCTGGGCTGCACGCAAGTGGCGACTGTAACATGTCACAGGCTTCCGGTAAAGGGCACCGCTTAGATGTTTTCTGTGGGCCACACATCCCTGGAAGTCCCCAACCTCTGTCAGCTGTGATCTCCTCACACAGAAGGGTTCTTAGCCTCACTTCCACCGTTTCTCAAAGCTGGGGCTGTTACAGGGCCCAGAGAAACTTTACTTGTTTGAAGTTGCGATGAGCCACTTCCTTATAATGCAAAGTTGGGATGTCCATCCAAAAAGCTAAGGACACCGATCATGGGTGTGGAAGACAGAGTCGTTTCTGGGGCACGCCATTCCAGCAGCGTTTCTTTGAGCACTCTGGCCCTGCCTCTTCTTAGGAGCTGTACAGCCAGTCTTACGATGAGATTGGAGTCATGTTTGCCTCTCTGCCCAACTTTGCCGACTTCTACACGGAAGAGAGCATCAATAATGGTGGCATTGAGTGTCTGCGCTTCCTCAATGAGATCATCTCAGATTTTGATTCTGTGAGTGCCCATCCTGCCCCTCTCCTGCCCCAAAGCCAGCTCTTTCCAGGTTCTACCTCAGGACAGGCTGCAGGGATCAGAGAAATGGTAGTTACCCTTGCTGCTCTGTTTTCCCGTATGAGCTTCTCCCGGTAACATGGGGGCTTCTGCTGCCTGGGGGCTCTGAGTGGGAAAGACAGGAGCCCGGGAAGCTGCCTACAAGATCACAGCATAAGGACTGGCCCAAACAAGATCCTGAGGCACTGGATTCCTCCTACCCTCAAATTCAGATTCAGTAAATATTTATTAGGTAACTTGTATCACCAAGGAAAATACTTTTACGTATACGCTCAAGCACCCCAGGGGCCTGGCAGTTTTGTCCCATGTTAAGGTCATAGAAGCAGAGGCTCCATCAGCAAGTCTACCTACATGATGTGACCGCTAAGTGGCAGAATTGATAGTTTTTAGGAAAGCATCTCTTGGATGTCTTATGGGGTGGTTGTAAACAGGCACATCTGCCACTTAGTTGGCTCACTTCTCTCCCTGGACTCTGCTGACCTTTCTCTCTCCTTTGATACTGGCCTCAGCTCCTGGACAATCCCAAATTCCGGGTCATCACCAAGATCAAAACCATTGGCAGTACCTACATGGCAGCTTCAGGAGTCACCCCCGATGTCAACACCAACGGCTTTGCCAGCTCCAACAAGGTAGCTGCCCACCCCACGGCTGGAGGAGATGGGGCCCTGCCTCCTGGGGCAAGAGCGCGGCCGTCCACACCTAGCGTGTGAGACAAGGAGTCGCAAGGGTAGCTGATGCTAGTGAGCACCGCTGGGTCAGCGGGTCACACACACACCACCGGCACCATGTGATGCAAATTTAAAATCCTATTTACTGGCCAAGTTTCACAAGCAGAGAAAGAATAGCCTACACAACCCCCCCACTGGTGCACAGCTTAGGCCAGACATAACTGCTCTAATCGTGGCAATGCTTCCTTCATGCTCTAGACTTTTGAAAGAACTGGGGAGTGGCGACCATCGAGCAATTACGTAACAATGAAAACATCCAGGTTGGGAGTAGTTCTGATAGGAAAGGGGTCTTCGGAGCTCACTGGCTGGCGTCAGCCTGTTGTTTGTTATATCAGACCTGTGGAGCTAGCTGTTTATGAGAGGAAATGAGCTGTGGGCGCCCTGGTCCTAACAGCTGTTCTTAGACTGTTCTCATCCTATTTTATCTTACAACTGTCCTATATAAGTACTACTACCATCTCCATTTTATGGATGAGGCTAAAGAAATGTGTCTAAGATGGGTCATAACCTCCAAGGGCTTATAATCTAGTTAAGGAATGCAAGTGAGAACTATCCCAAATTCAGAGCGCAGGTTCAGGTGCGGGGATGATGGCAGACAGGAAGCGATGTAGCTGGCCCGGACCGCTCTTCCCCACCTGCGGGCCCTAAGGGATGCAGGGGAGCGGTCAGTGACAAGCCGAGGTCGAGGTCACGGACTCGTCTGTGGGAAGTGGAGAATAAGGCCTCGGACGACGCGGTGCAGGAATTCACCTGCAGAACGCCGTGACGGGGAGCGAGGGGCCCGTACAGGCTCCTGACGCCCTCGCCGCTGCTCCCCGGCCCAGGAGGAGAAGTCAGACAAGGAGCGCTGGCAGCACCTGGCCGATCTGGCCGACTTTGCCCTGGCCATGAAGGATACGCTCACAAACATCAACAACCAGTCCTTCAACAACTTCATGCTGCGCATCGGTAAGAGTTCTCGGGCCTGGGTGCTCCCTGCCGCGCTCCCTGATGCGAGGGACTCGGCACATCAGCAGGAAGGGCGAGACTTAGCCCTGGAGGCATTTAGGGTGGGGAGGGTCACACAGGCACGGCTCTGGGACCTTAGGGATCTCTTCCCGGTCATCGGACGGCGCATCTGGTGAAATGAGGGCCAGCTGTGTGTGTCCCACACCGTTCGCCGCGATTAGCCTGACTTCTGAGTGTGGCCGCGAAGGCAGGCTGTCCACCTCCCCAGGCGGTCCTGCACGCCTGCGGAGAGCTTTGCTGCCTCGGTCCAGCCTGTTAATGTCCCCTGCTGTCCCCACTGTGGGGGGTGGAGGTGGGATTCTCACTTCTGGAGGAGCTCACCTCAAGTACCAGACAGGTGTGAAGCTGGCAGCTTCCATACTGCATGAATTAGTTAGCGTACGGGCCAGGACAGGATAAACAGGGGACGCATCTGCCCCCTGGTGGCTTCAGGACCAGCTTCATGAGGAGTAGGTTGGCAGACTCAGGAGCTCTGTGGTTGGGGCCAGGTGGTGGATTCTCTGGGAGAGGGGCTGGTGGCTTCTGAGATGGCACAGTGAAGGGGACAAAATATGGCTCGTGGCTGTGCTCCATTTTATGTCCCTCCACCAGGCATGAACAAAGGAGGGGTCCTGGCTGGGGTCATTGGAGCCCGGAAACCACACTATGACATCTGGGGCAATACGGTCAATGTGGCCAGCAGGATGGAGTCCACAGGGGTCATGGGCAACATTCAGGTATGTCCAGCAGCAGAGCAGAGCGTGAGCTCAGGCCCGGGGGCCGGGAACAAAAGCGGATGAGGGCGTGTCGCCGTGCCCTTCTGCCGCCTTTCTGTCAGCCCGGAGTGTCGAGGGGGTGGTTCTGGGAGACTGCAGGCAAGGGTGGCAAGAGCTGCCCCAGGGGAAGGGAGGAAATACTTCACTCCCCTTTCCGAAATTTAGGCTTAACTTCTTGGTAAGACTATCCTGCCTTTTGGTATGAACTTTCTGATCTCGTGCCTCCAACAATCCCCCCTGGAGTCTCCCCAAGCCGGGCCAGCTGGGTCTGGCAGGAAAGCGCCACAAAGCGGGGAGAGGGGACAAAGGAAGAGGGAGTGATGCTGCCGCAGGCAACCTGAGGCCGTCCTCCAGGGACAGCAAGCACTGTGGCGAGCGCTCCGGCTGTGCCCGCTGGTGCGCAGACGGGGCCGGCTCTCTGGGACCTGCTGCCCTGCTCGGAGCTCACGCGATGTTCCCCCTCTACAGGTGGTGGAAGAAACACAAGCCATCCTCCGAGAGTACGGCTTCCGCTTTGTGAGGCGAGGGCCCATCTTTGTGAAAGGGAAGGGGGAACTGCTAACCTTTTTCCTGAAGGGGCGTGAGAAGCCAGCTGCCTTCCCTAACGGCTCCTCGGTCACCCTGCCCCACCAGGTGGTGGACAACTCCTGAATGGCCTCCAGCCCCACCACAGTCCAAATGGGAAGGGAGAACCCATTTTTTGGAATCACAGAAAGGCCTTGGGAAAGGACACATGACCAAGTCCCAGCATTCCCAAATTGAAGTGCACACTCACATAGACTTTAGGTTTAAAAATCTCCTCAAGTCTTCATTTGTTCATGGATACGTGAGCTCTGAGGGCGGCCATACTATTCCTCAGTGTGCCTGTAGCTTCCTCAGAGAGTAGGGGTCTTAGGTGTAGTACTGGAACAATCCTTCCAGGGCTCTGGGTCTGACCAGCCCTCCTTCCCCCAGAGAGGCCACGGCCACTGTGAGCAGGAAATGTGTCCAAGGTGGAACAAAGCTGCCTTTGCTTCTGGGCTGGGAGCACAGATGGGAGAGCTGGGCTTCAGACGAGGACTCGGCAGGACTTGACAGCTGAGCAGGCAAGTGTTCTGCTCCCCAGCGCTCACCTGAAGCAGTCTTTCAAGCTGGAGACCTGCTCGTCTCCATGTGGTCCGGGTTAGGTGAACTGGCCCTCATGCTGATGTTCCTGATAATCTTGAAAGGTTCTTCTGGAACCCCTGCCACCTTAGTCATGAGAGCAGAAAGTGCAATATTTCCTTTTACCTGGTGGGAGGGAGGGAAAGGGAATTTATTTCTGAGAGAAAAATATATAAACAGATCTTCTACATTTATATTTTTAACTTTCTGTTAAAAAAAACCACTTTCCAATATTGCCTTGCCTCTTGAGCTCTTGCTACAGTCGCCTTTGCTGCTGCTTTAAAAGAGAATTTACAGGTATTGATAAAGAACAAGACTGTTTTATTAAAAGCTTTATTCAACTTGAATGTGCTCATTGTGAAACTTCGGTTCGGTACTCTGCTAACTCACACCACGCATCCTTACCACGTGCCTGCAAGGCAAGGGCCTGAACTAAGACGTCTGATTATTCTCAAGCTTTCTTCTAAATGGTGGTACAAGTGGACTCTATCTGTCCCCTGGGTGCCCACACATGTAGGCTGGGTCATCCGGTCCAGGAAGTGACTGACTGTGTTAGGGCCTGGATGCAGCTCTGGGCCCAGGGCAGGAAGGACTCCTATTTGTGACTGGGCAAAGCAGGGACAGGCACCAGACACAGGCTTTCACATCTGGGCACCATCCCTATAACAGAACGCTGTCAGCAAGGCTGAGACCAGGGTTATAATATAAGGAGAAATGACCCACTACTAAGACCAGGAGATGGGGGGAGACAGCTGCGGAACTGTGGCTGAGGGCCTGCAGCAGTGAGGTGAGGGGGGATCTGCTGCCCTTTACAACCACTGAGTTTGAGTAGACTTCTGATCATGCTTTTTTATAGCTGACTTAATACATTCAACTCTCTACAAACATGTTTAGAAAACAAAGTATTAGCTACATAGAGCCTGATTATCCACAGTACTTACACTGTATTCTTTATAAAACCGTAGCCTAGAACATACTGCTTCAAACTAAAGATCAAACACACTTTCCTTAACCGTGTTATTCCTGTCATATCAGGAACCTGGAGTGTTCTAAGAACTTTCTTTTCAAAAGTCTCAGGAAAATGAGGCAGAATTACTTAAAGCTGTCATAAAAATCAGGAATACTCTTTCGTTAAAAGGTACATACTCCCTCTTTCACAAAATGCCTTCTGCCCCATCATCCCTTCTGATTTTCAGCTAAAACATGTGATCAAATCAATACCTCAACTGTCCAGACTTGCCCCTTACCACCCTGATGAGGTATGTAACCGTTCTCACTGCAAGGACGGGCCCCAGGCAAGGGGTCTGAGCCTTTCAACAGTATTCAGTTGCCAGGACCTAGCCTGGGACTGTGCATAGAATTATTTTACTCACTTCTGACGTATTCCCAATGAAAATATTCTAGGAGACCAGGCTCATATCCAACTTTTCTCCTTTTCTTGCAAATGAAGTAAACACTTGATGTAGGGGCTTTGAAAAAAACAGATTTTCATGGGATGCTCGCTGTTCTTCCCAGGCAGGGGATAATGCATCCATTCCTAAAACAGATTATATCAATCTCATTTAGTGCAACTGGGGGAATCAGAACCCAGATCACTGATGTTCTGGACCCATGTAACCTTTCTTTTTTTTTTTTCTGGTCTGGAGCTGAGACTGCCCTTTACTGGACCAGTGAAATTTCGAGACCCGAACACACTCTGCCCAGAAGTCTAAAACCTATGGTGTGAAATCTGCGGCAGCTTCAAAACTTCCACCTCCTAAAAATATTCGATCCTATTTTTCATTATTGCCCATGTCACCTTACTATGGTACATTTAACTAAAACAATAACACGATCTCTCTCAGCCAGTCCTAAAAAACTCCCGTACACAGAAGAGGCTCTAGAGAGCTAAGTGTATACTTACTTGTCTAATTGGCTTCTTACTGAAATGAGTCTTTTGCCTCTCTTCACTACAAGTGACCCTACGACTCAGCCTCATTAGCGGTCTCTCCTCAAGAGGGGTCTCCAATGACAACAAATCATCGACTGAAGGAACACTGGCAGAGTCAGATGGAGCAAAGGAGGTGGGAACTAGGGTAATTATGTTTACTACTTACAAAGAGGAGAGGAAAAATGGTAGAAGGAAAATATTCTTTGTATTTTACTGAGTACATTTCTAGTAGATTAACAGAAGAATGGGTCTCCGGAGGTCCCACTGATACAGTCTACCTATTTTACCCTGTCTCATTCAACCTGAATCACACAGAGCACATTATCATTTCTCCGTCAAGGCACCCGTCCTCACCCTGGTACGTAACGGTGACGTCAGTTGGCAGGGCTGTCGTGAGGTCCTTATACAGCAGCCTGGCACAAAATGGGAACGACTGGCCCCGTGGCTCCACTTTGTAAGTAAACGACAGCAAGTTGCACAGTGAGTTTCTCCGCAAGGGCCCAGCCAGAAAGGCTGCAAAGTCACTCTGAGGAGGGTGGGGATCAAAACAGACACCAAATATATGATGATTACAGTTCCAAAGGCAGCGAGTGGTTGTGACACTTCAAACACATCTACAAAAACAGGGCCTGTGCATCAAATTTCAGAGAAATAAAGGGCAGAGAAAAGCCTGTAAAAAGGACTAATGATAAAGATTTATAAGATTATAACTAAGAGTTGGCGGCACCCTAGAAAGGCCTGCGGAAAGCACTAAATAAATGGTCGGGGCATGAGGGAGATGCACTGTCTTGGTAGAGCTGGCTAAGATGCTTTGTGTCTGCACTCTCGTGTCAGTCTAACTGACAACCAAGAACTTCAGAGGTGTTCTAAACGCATGGGGGCGGGGCGGGGGGGGAACAGGACACCAAGCTTATAAAAGTCACATATTCCTTACCTGCATTCATTTCCCGTCTACTTAAAAAAATTTGTTTTAGCCCAACCCTAGCTCCACTGCAACCCCAAAAAGGAAGGCCAGAGTTTAGACAGATAGATCGTATTCCCCTATGTATTCTTCTGCTTTGCTTCTATACCTAAGGTTTAGCAAGGCACTTGGCACACAGTAGGTACTCTATAAATCCCTGTGAATTAAAAGCATAGAAACTACACAAGCATACATTGGAGATACTGTGGGTTCAGTTCCAGACCACTGCAATAGAGTCAAATGAATTTTTTGGTTTCCCAGGACAGTTATGTTACGCTACACTGCAGTCTATCAAGTATGCGATAACATTATGTCTAAAAAACTAATGTACATGTTTTAATTTAAAAATACTTCATTGCTAAAAAAATATTTTGCTAAAAAATGCTAACCATCATTTGAACTTTTAGTGAGTCGTAATCAATAACCAGATCACAATAACAAATAATGAAAAATTTGGCAATATTCCAAGAATTACCAAAATGTGACACAGAGACACAAAGTGAGCAAATACTGTTGGAAAAATGGCACTGAAAGGCTTGCTTAACACAGAGTTGCCACAAACCTTCAATCTGTAGAAAAAAACACAGTATCTGCGAAGCACAATAAAGAGAAGTACAATAAAATGAGAGGTGACTGTACTACTTTGTGAAGAGAAGAAAGGGTCAAGTATAAAAGCCTGAGGACCACCATCAAGGAGTAAATAATCCCTTAACCAGTATCCATGCTTCAACAGCATCCAGAGTTTCAACAGGGGAAGAAGGTGGAAAATAGCTTGTATATAAATAAGAAACATGCATCAGAAGGATAATGGTCAAACTTCTGGCTCAGAAGTAGAAAACATTTTAAAATACAAAAGAAAACTTGCCTGCCCACCCCCCCTTTTCCCTTTTTAAGCCTATTCTGGGCTCATAAAATATGCTATATAAGATCCCAGACAGAGGCGCCTGGGTGGCTCAGGCAGTAAAGTGTCTGCCTTCGGCTCAGGTCTTGATCCCAGCATCCTGGGATCGAGCCCCACATCGGGCTCCCTGCTCAGCAGGAAGTCTGCTTCTCCCTCTGCCGGTCCCCCTGCTTGTGTTTTCTGTCAAATAAATAAATAAAATCTATTAAAAAAAAAAAAAATCCCAGACAAAATACCTGAAGTCGATCTGCCTGGTACTTCCTCCCAGCATAAGCGTTTAGGTATTCACAAAGACAGAACAGGAAGTGCTGAATATTAGTCTGTAAGTATTTTGCAGATATCTCCTCTAGGGGAATGAAGACTGGAATTGAATGGTGATGTATCCGAAGTGGCTTTTGTATGACAAGGTCGATAAAATAGGAATCCAGCAGATTTCCTTCAAAAGCAGTGCTGATGCACACACAGACCCCTCGGCTGGTCAGTTTCCCACTGAGCCCTGAAGCAAACAAGATGAAACCTCTCAACACACGTCAGCAAAGGGAGTATGTTCTTCAGCTGCGTATGCCATTCGCTTCACTGCCTCGTACATACAGTATGTGTTCAAACGTGTGTTGAAGGAACATCATAGACTCTTCTCACTCACTCTGGCTCACTTTGAATTTGAGTTGTTAAAACCATAGAAGATGGTTGGTGGAAAAAATAAAACATCCTAATACCAAATTATCGAAGAAGAGATTTTGAAATTTTCATTTTACCTCTTACTTTCCTCTGAGTGTCAACTAATGTACAATAGTCCATTTCCTTCCACAATCCTCTATGCCACAGATAATGGGCAGGATAAATCCCTTTTAATGGGGAAACAGAGACTTAACGGGTTCAAACTATTTGACCAGTGGCATCGAGCCAGCCAGTAGCAAAGGCAGTTCTAGTACAATTTCTGAAACACACTGAATAGCTAAAATGAATAATCTAAGCCGGCCACCAATCAATCTTCTGCAAAAAGAGGCCAATTTTGTAGGTCAAGATGCCTACAAATAGTATGCCAGCTCTGTGTGTGTATGCTGAGGAAGGCAAAAACCCATGCTCATGAAATAAGTCCAGGACTAATAATATATCTAGCAAACCAACTCACTAGAGACAAGAGACTCAGACTGGAACAGGTCAGAAAATAAATTATACCTGTAAAACGATATGCCTGCAGAATGGCTTTCACATTTTCCTTTCTTCTTTCCGCAACTTCTTCCTCACTGATTTCCAGTGTTTGGTCAGGTTCTACATTGACAGTAGATGCTTTAACCTGTAAAATAATGTAAGTCATTATCACTCAAACACCAATCAATATGTATCACTACATTAATCAAAGAAGAAAAGCCAGATGACCACCTTAATTTATGCAGTAAAAACATTTAGTAAAATTCAATACCTGATCACAATTAAAACTCTAGCAAACTAGACATAGAAGAGTATTTCCTTAATCTGCTAAGAGTATCTATACAAAATTTAGAGCAAACAGGTTGACCCTAAGACTATTTCTACTCAACAATATACTGAAGATCTCAGCTAATAAAATAAGGCAAGAAAAACAAGCTACAAGGATTGAAAAGAAGCAAAACTGTTATTGTATGCATATGACATGATTCCAAATGTAGAAATCCCAAAAGAATAGAGAGATAAACAGAATTAATGTGGATTTAGCAAAGTTGTGATATATAAAGTCAATATACAAAAATCAAATATATTTGTACATGACAATTTGAAAATCAAATTTCTAAAAAATAATACCATGTATCAGGGTTCACCGAGATAAGGCTCATGGGTCAAACCTAACTCTACACTTATTTTTATAGACAAGGTTTTACTGGAACACACCCATTAATTTACATGTTGTTTGTGTTGCTTCACAATACAACAGCAGAGCTGAGTAGCGGCCACAGAGACCATCTGGCTCACAAAGCCTAATATACTGATGATCTGGCCTTACACGGGAAAAGTCTGCTGACCCCTGCCATATACAGTAATACCAGGAAAAATCAAATACATAAAGATAAATATAATGAATGATTTAAGCCCTCTACACATAAAACTATATACACTGCTGAGAGAAATTGAAGAACTAAATAAATGGAAAGATAGATCATGTACACTGCCTGGAAGATGCAATACTGAAAATACTTCAATACTCCCCAAATTATGTGTATAGATTCAATGCAATCCCAATCAAATCTATAGGTTTGTTTTTGGAAACTGACGGCTGATTCCCAAATTTATGTAAAATTCAAGGGGCCAAGAAGAGCCCAAGATAATTCTGAAGAAGACGACATATATGACAGGTGTCAACACTTAGCAGTAAATGAACCTCTGGTACTAGGACAAAGACAGACAGACCAATGGAACAGAAGTCAGAAACAGGCCCACAGTGGACCCAAAGATCCATTACAATACAATGGGAAAAGAATGGACTTCAGAAAGTGGTACTGGATGCAGTGGGTATCCATATGGAAAAACAAAAAAAATATGACCTCTATTTCATACCATACACAAAAATCAATTCCAGATGGACTGTAATTCTGAAAGTAAAAAGTACCATAGAGCTTTTAGAAGATACCACAGAACATCATCATCTTAAGTTAGGCAAAAATTTATTAAAAGAAAACAAGAGCAGTAAGTAAAAAGTTAGATTCCTAAATCAAACTTCATTTAAATGAAGACTATCTTTTCATCACAAGATACCATTAGAGAGTGAAAAGGCAAGCCACAGGCTAAGAGAAAATTCATAATACATATCCCAAACAAAGAATTCATACCCAAAATATGTAAAGATTCTACAATTCAGTAAGAGATAGACAATGCAATAAAATTTTTGCAGAAGCCTTCTTGAAAAGCTTATTTCACAACAGAAGACTTGTATTGGACAAGTACTTAACAGCATTAGTTGTAAGGCAATTGCAAATTATTCCACCATGAGATACTATGACACTCCCACCCGAGTGACAATTTTTTTAAACTGACAATATCAAGTACTGGTAAAGATGCAAAACAATGGAAATCTCATACACTGGTGCTGGGAATGTAAAATTGGTATAATCACTTCCAGATACTATTTGGCAGTATTTACTAATGATAACATACCTACCCTGTGACCTAGCAATTCTACAAGGTATACACCCAATAGAAAAGTACATATTTTTACATCAAAAGACAGGAACAACAGTTTCACAGCCCCAAAGTGAAACAACCCAAACAACCCAAATGTCACCAACAGTATAATTCAGTAAGTAAATTGTGGACTATTCATAAAATGAAATTACTATGCAGCAATAAAAAAGAATGACCACTATATACACCAGTTTGGATGAATCTCACAGACAGAACATTCAGCAAAAAAAAGTCAGACATGAAAGAGTTTATACTTTTTACATTTACGTGAAGTTCAATGACGCAGTGTTTTATGAAGCATCTTCTTGGCCATGCAGGAGTTATTGGAGAAGTAGATGTACAGAAAGAGAAACAACTAGCAGACTACTGCAATAATCCTGGCATCCAAATACTTGAAGTACAAAGACAATCTAAAGGAAAATTTGACATGTCTTGCTGATGGACCCCGGGCTTGAGAGAAAACTGGAAAGAGGCAAGAATGAAAGTTCACTGTGTGGGTTCAAGCGTGGGTAAAGGGACGACGGCGCTAATGACAAAAGTGCCAATGACTCAAGTCGGGCTGAGACGGAAGTAACAGGCTCATGTCTCCGAGTTCGGGCTAAGAGACTATTACAAAGAACCCGCCTGGTCTATCAGGAACGTCTGGCAATTATTGGTTCATACTAGTATTAGTTGATTCTACAGGACTGATCACTTGAGAGGTCAAGGGCTGCAATCAATCCAGTGAGATCACAGGTGAAACCCAGTATACAAATCTGCTAATTCCCAGATCTTGCTTGCTCTTTTCACTCCGGGAAAACCTGCTAAGGTCACCCTTGCACTCACTCTGGCTTGATGCTGCTTCACTTCAGCTCTCAGCTCATCCCGCAGACACCGCAGTTTATGAATCTTGGTCCCAAGAGCGCTTTCAACTGCCTGTGCTCTCTGCGGATCTTCTACGTTTTTACGGGATCTCTTCACTTGAATCTCTAGTCTTTCCAAGTGAGCTAAAACACCTGAGGAAAGTAAAAAGGCAATTTCACAAGAAGCCAGGGATTTCTAACTCTGGCAACAGGGAGCATTTCAGGGGGGGACAGAGGGTGACTCTTTTTTCAGAACTTTGGTCAGCTAACATGTTAGACATTGGCTACAATTTATAAAACCAGAGGAGGTGACAACAGAAATCCATGATAAGCAACCTCAAAGGCTCAGCACTAATGTACAAGCAGTCCCTGACCAGGACACTGTCCAAAGAGAGCATTTTCTGAATATAACTCATCTCAGTTACCCATGATAATAAGGACTCAGGGGAAAACGGGGTCACCAAATTCAGACTCTCAGAAACTTTTTTTTTTAAATGTAGAATTATTTTTTAAATTAGCTTTTATACATGTTTTCCCAAAGTGCTAATGCACTAATTTAGACATCCAGAGAGACTTAAATTAAGTACTTTGAAGCTCTGAAAAGTATTATTCACACAGGACTATAAAGATACACACTAGAGGGAACTGCCTACCAATAAGACTGGGTATTAGAAAGGAAAACAAGTTCATGGTTGGACAGAAATTCAGAGGCAAATCTCATTTCCCAAGAGATTAAGGACCAATACAGGAGAGGTCACAGTTTCAAAATGCCAATCAAGTCTAACAATAAGGCATTTGCTGAACATTTCCTACATATTAAGACACTTGTGCTACATGCTTTACTTGCAAACCATGTAAAGAATTAAAGCATGTGCTTGAAGAGACTTAAATACTTATCTAATCTCCACAACCACCACCTTAAGGCTATTCTTTGCCTCCACTTTCCAGATGAAGAAATTAAGGCAGAGAAAGGTAAAATAACTTGCCTAAGGCCACGATATTTCTAATGGCAGAGCCAAGACTCAAACCTAGGTCTAACCAACACCAAAGTCACTGCCTGGCACCGACCCTTCCACAAGTGTAATGCCTAAGTGACCCCAACAAATCCTGGAAAGAGACCCCACTGGCTAGAACTGTAGCTCTGAATATAAACACTGGGCATATTAGGAACGCGACCTCTCGGTTTAAAAAGGGGCCGGAGCCTAGAAATGTTTGAAGTAATTTCCTTGTGCAATGAATGATCTTAGCTGCCTGTCCCTTTCAGTCTGCAGTTGGTTCCTTTCACCACAATGCTCCCAAACAGGCGAGGTCACACATCCGTCAGAGGAGGAAAGGGCTCGTTTAACTAGGCGTCGTCGTGGCAGCAGTAATAAGGGCGAAAGGGCGAGCCTGTGAATACCTCCTTCGGACTTGCCGTCATTCGCCCACTCCATCCTCAGACTTCCACAGGCCCTCCTATGAAGTTGGGCAGCAAAGCGGCAATAGGGACCCAGATTTCCTTGCTGGTAAAAGTAAAAAGGCAAGAAAGTCACACCTATTCACGGCAGGACGCGCACAACTCGGGCACGCACCGCCGGCCCCCGGCACCCTGACCCGCCCCTCCCGTTCCCGGTCCCGGCTGGCGGTGTCCCCGTCTACCTGCCCCTGAGCGCGCCCCAGAACACGGCTTTGTAAGAGGCCGTTCAGCCTTCCACTCTGGTCACCGCCCCTCCGTCACCGGGTCTTATGTTCCCCTTACCTCCGCTCCTCTCGCTCACCCAGGACGAGGACGAGAGTTCCCGCCGTCCAAGCCTTCAAAAAAAAATCAAACCAATCGGACCCAGAGTGCTTTGCGCCCCCGCCGTACAAAAACATGGCTGCGCTCAGGGCCCCTCCCTCATCCCGGCATGCACCGGGGAGTAGGTGTGGCCTTTCGGTGGGCCCGGAAGATGGCGGCCTCTGGCGCGGAGCCGCAGATCTTAGTCCAATACTTGGTGTTACGAAAGGATCTATCGCAGGCTCCATTCTCCTGGCCAGCGGGCGCACTGGTAGCGCAGGCCTGCCATGCAGCCACCTCGGCCTTGCACATTCACCGCGACCACCCGCACACGGCCGCTTACCTCCAAGACCTGGGGCGCATGCGCAAGGTGGTCCTCGAGGTGAGGCATCCGGCGGAGGGGGAGGGGTGCCGAGGCCGTCGAGACCGGAAGTGGGTGTGGTACCGAGGCCCAGATTTAACTTCGTAGCGTGGGTACGGCGGTAGTGGGGAGGAGTCGTTTACATCTAAGCTTTGGGAAGGGCTCAGGGGCTTCCGCTATTGCTCCCGGAGCCTTGCCTTGGTTGGACGGGGTCTGGCTGTGTGAAGAGCGGACGTCGGGCGGGTTATTAATGCCTCCCGCACCCGTCCGCTCTCACCCGCGTCGCTCTTAGGAGGTGCCTGTGAGGGCGGAGGCCGGTGGAACCAGGCCCTGCCCTTCTACCTGTGCACTGGGTCGGCCTTTTATTGCGACGCCCAAAGGTGCTGTCCCGCGCCCTCCCCGAAAAACCGATTCGGAAGGGATAAGAACACGGGGTTCCCTATTGCAAGTGAAGTAAAACTGAAGCATTACCGGAATACGACGCCTAATTATTTTAAAGTAAATGTGTACCTAATATAAGTTGAACCTAGCATCATAAATACCAGACACCACCGGTGTAAAATAAGAGGTCAGGTTCTTTTTGCAGATGGCCAAACAGATCTTACCCTTACCTTTTCCCTTTGTCAGTTCTGCTGCTGGAAATGTATCCTAGGAAGATAATCAGATGCACCAAAGAGCATTGTATAGTACAAGAATATTCATAGGAGCACTTTATAATAGTAAAAAATGTGGAAATTAGTAAATTTCCAACACCAGCGATTGGTTCATTTTATGCCTATAAAATGTGCTATTATAAAGCTAGCATAAATCATGGTTTTGGAGCATATTTAGTTGGCCTGTAAGAGTGCTCATTATGTGATGCTAACTGAACTGTATTCTATACAAAATGATTCAGATTTTGGAAGGAAAAACTAAGGAAATAAATCCAAATATTAAGCACGTGGTGGGATTTTGGTTAGTTCCTAATGCTTCTCTAGTCTTTCTAGTTTTCTACATTAAGCATATATTTTACTTTACACTATAAAATTTATTTTAAACACACTAGAATCCCGGAGTGGGGTAATACCCTTATGGCTAGCTGGCACAAGCAGATTCTCTGTCAAGAGAAGAACTTCTGTTGGGTAGTAAAACATCAGGCAATAACCTGTGGCGAAATGTTTTGAGAATCTGAGTAGACAGAAAAGAAGCAAATAGCTTTTTATTTATACTCTTTTTATAGGAAGAAGGGCTCAAGAAATCATCTGGTTCAGATATCCCCCCTCCCTCACATTCAGGCAGATAGTATATTTATTTACCCCCTTTCTCAGATAAGAGGTCTGAAGCCCACAGAGATTAGGTGAGACCCCTAAGTCTGAAAGACATCTGATGATTCCTAGCTGTTAGCCGTAACTCAAGAAGGGGATCAAAGAGTCACTCCTGATTAAATTAAGGTGGTGCTGGAGCCATAAAGACCAATAAAATATAAGACCATGCCAAGGCTAACTCCACTTATTGGGTGCTTACTATGTGCCAGGCACTAGTCTGAGCCTAATGTCATTGAATCGTCACTGCTGCTAAGAAGCGTTATCATCCCTGTTTTACAAAAGGGAAAGAAAGTCCCAGCTAAGTCACATTAACTCCTCAAAGATCCCACAGTCCAATCCCTGGGGCCCCTGGGTGGCTCGGTTGGTTAAGTGTCTGACTCTTGATCTCAGCTCAGGTCTTGATCTCGGGGTTGTGAGTTTGGCCCCGAGTTGAGCTCCATACTGGGTGTGGAGCCTACTTAACACACACACACACACACACACACAAAACACAATCAGGGGCAGAGCGAGAGTTTGGACTCACTGTCCTATGCTGCTGTCTGGTGCTGAAGAAGGAGCGGGGAGGGGAAGTCCATGAGTTCTCCAGCATGGCTGTGCCCAGAGGGCTCTAGATAAAGAGTGACAATCTCAGCATCCTCTAATTTGATAAGACATAGCTCTAGTTATCTTAGTGGCTTCTGCCTTTCTACGCAAAAAAAAAAAAAGAATACCTATGCCAAATAACACACTAATTATCATTATTTTCTGAGTGCTAGCTTCAATACTTCTTGTTAATGGGAGTCAGCATGGTGATAAGGATGAGGAGAAACAGTGGGAGAAGGATGTGAGAGAATGGTTTGCCTGCGGAGCCCGCTGAGCTAACAAGCGGGAACTCTCCCAGCAGAAGGAAAACCCTTCAGGTTTGGGTGGGATTGGGCGGGAGGGAAGGATGGAGATGGAGGTGATGTGTTGTTAGAAATCCTTTCCTACTCAACTCTTAATTAAGTCAGAGCTGGCTGAAGGATTGGGACATAAGAGAAGTAGAAAATGTAGAGAGCACAATTATGGACAATGCATACAGCATCTCAAGAGGGAAGAGAAAAATCATCTCCATTTTAGAAGTGGGCAGATTACGCCTCTCCCTCTCCTACCCACAGGCCGCTTATCTAAGGTCCTACAGAGAGTGAATGCAAATGGGGCGGTGAAGCTGATGCTTCTGGAGACGTGCTCTACAGCTCCTTCATTGAGAGAGCTGTTCCTCCACTTTGAGTCAAGAGGAACCCCCTCCACACTTTTATTCATTACCTTCTGACACTTCCTAAGTGGGCCATTCAGTCTGTGTCCTGTGCTCTGCTCCTGGTAGGCTGCAGATGAAAGCACCCTAAAGGAGCTGGCTGAGACTCTGCAGCAGAAGAACATTGACCATGTGCTTTGGCTGGAGCAGCCTGAGAATATCGCCACTTGCATTGCGCTCCGTCCCTACCCCAAGGAAGAAGTGAACCAGTATTTGAAGAAGTACCGATTGTTCAAATGACTAAGGTTATCAGTTGCCTTGATGTATTTGAGCATCAGCCGGATCCAGAAACTGCATGCCATCCGTCCCTAAGCATCATGTACTCCTCTCCATGGCAACCCGCTCTTCCCTTTAAGTTATGAATGTTTCTTGAGGGTCAAACACATGTTCATATTAAAGTTGTCATTAATAAGTACTTCCTCTTATTTTTAATTATTCATTAGTTCAGATGGGGAAAAGTGAGCCGCAACATTGTCCATGGGTCATTTCTCAAATGGAAGATTTGGTTAGACTCCTATCCAGGGGTCAAAGAAACAAACACCCTTCCTTCTTTATTAGGAATAAGAGTTCTCCAGTCACCCAAGTTTAAAACTTTACCTTTGAATTCTGGATTTCTTATTCACATCCAGATATCATACTCATTGAATCTAGGGCAATATCAACTTTAAGATACACCATTATTTTACATGTTTTTAAGAAAGAAGATATGCTGCCATTAAGACATGCGATTAACCCTAGGATGTATTTCAGTTTCAAAGATGTTAAAACATGCATATGCATGCACACACACAAATATATATTTGATGAAATTTGTCAAGTACCATAGGGTAGTTTTCAGTGCAACCACCCTGCATCAGGCTCTCATTTTGTTCATCAGAGTGTCCCACTGGTCTCCTCCCCTCCCATGTATCCTGGCTACAATCCAGCAGACTTTCTGCCACAAGGTTTATTTAAGATCATTGAGCACCCTGTTAAATAGAGACTCCTACGTGCCCATAGAATAAAGTCAGAACTCCTCAGCTTAGCTTTCAGACCCTCCACATTTATATTTCCTACCTAGCATTTGAAGTTTATCTACTACTCTTTCCTTATCCAAACTTGATGTTTCAACAAAGGCACTCCAGTTGCTGCCCGCCAGTCTTGGGCCTGGGAGTCAAGCGCTAGTACTCTTCCCTGCCCGTTCCCACCTCTGGACTTACTATTTCTGGCTTAAGTTCAATCACCTTCACAAAGTCTTACCCAGCCCAAAATGACAGTTCCCTTCTCTGAACATCTAGAATGCTCTGTACAGTGTTTTACTTATTTCTAGAAACATTTGGAAACATCTACAGAAACTGCTTGGACCTCTGTGAAGTAAAGGTTATAAAGGGTAATTTGCTCAGCAGTTACTTGTTGCAAGTCTATGGTGGGTGGCAGGCTATGTTAGGAGCTGAAAAAAATAAGGGTGAACAGAACAGTTTTTGCCTTCAGGTAGCTAAGAATCTAATGAGAAGACAGATACGTAGATAGTTCATACAGAAAGAATTGTACAAGGTAATGTGGCTATACTTTCCCCCTCCCATCTAGATGCCAAAACAACTAAGATACTAGATACAAAGATTTTCCGTTATAAGAGGTGGTCATTTGAAACTAGGAGAGTGGATAAGAGAATTGGTAGAGTGCTGAGGGCAGAACCATGTCCAGGAAACCACCGCAGTAGAGTTTCAATCAAATGCAGCATGGAATTTCAGTATCTAAGTACTGGAAACATGTAGCATTTGGGAACATAATGGTGAGCTTGTTGAAAGCAGTTGAAGTAGCATATCGGGGTAGGACTCTGTCGTCTATTGAGACAAGAATGGGAGAGGAGGTAAGAGGTGGGGACCATTCTTTCAAGAAGCTCAGATGGGAGGAAGTAATGATTGAGTGGGGGCTGGAAAGGTGAATGCTAGGTCCCATAGGGGGAATTTTCTTAGATGTCTGAGCAAGTTTATGGGTGAGGAGAGGGAGGCCAGGAAGAAGAGGGATTGAAGTTACTAAATGGAATAACTGATAAAGTCCAGAAGAAGTGGGAAGAGGTGGGGTCAAGGACATAGGGAAGGACTGGCCTGGAATGGAGAGAGAGAGAAAACTTTTATGAGACTGGAAGAAAGAAGTGGGGAAATATATATATATACGTGAGTTTATATAGACTGGAGAGGGGAGGAAGTTGAAGTTGACCATCCTTGTTGACTTCATTTTCTTCTGTGAAGCAGGAGGTATATAGCCTTTCATAACACTGAACAGACTTAACTAAGCACTGTATTATATGGCATCGCATGGTGGTAAAGACCTCACAGTCTGGTGTCAAATGGCCTGAGTCCAAATCCTGGCTCTCATGCATTCAAACTGTGTGAATTCGGACAAGTCCATCAACTTCCTGAGCCCCATTCCTTCATCTGTACAATAGGCATTTATGGGAGTGCTACGTGGATTAAATGTGTTAGTATGTACAGGTCCCATTAGAACAGTGCCTGGGCACTTGGAGCTAGAACCTAAGCATAGAAAGATAGTATAAGACACAGCCCTCAAAGAGCTTTCGGTCAAGTAAGCCCCGTTGTCTAATTCCCTTTCTGCTTGAGAGTGATGCCATCCAAGATCCATGAAGCGCTCCTTGCTATTAGGAAAATGTTTCCACATGACACTGTATATTAGAAAACTTTTTTTAAATTCTGAATTCTGCTGTAAGACATAGTGATAAAGCCAAGAGAGAGAGATGAGTCTATAGAGCTGAGAGAGAACGGCTCAGGCAAATCCCTGAAGCTTGAGATCTGAGGTCAAATAGCATAAACTTCTACCCAAGAGGGGAGAGGACAGGAATCCATGAGTTGATCCTGAGTGAATGCAAGCTAGTAGCAGGGAAGCAGCCAATCTTATAAGCTCAGACCATTGTCATTTGAGCTGTATCAGTGGTTTTTGAAATGTGGTCCCTAGATCAGCATCACTTGGGTACTTGCTAGAAATGCAAATTCTCGGGCCCTACCCCAGACCTACTGAATTGGAAACTCCGGTGCTGTCTAGAAGAAGCCTGGTCCCAGGAGGCAGTCAGCTTAAAAGACGAAGAATAAATGTGTGTGATTTAGAACCAACCCATTATGGTAGTGTATAATGTGCCTACAGGAAGGAACGAGATGGAGAGCAAGAATCTGGCGCGAAGTACAGTATATCTGGCCTTGCATACCAAATTTACCAAAAAAAAAAAGTATTCTCCAATAAAGCAAAGATTGTGCTGGAAGCCCGAGGATAGGTGATATATCCTTGAAAAGAATCTCCTATACTTTGGCAAGTTTCTTATATGTGAAAAATGTTTTGAAATTAACAAAGGACTTCCATCTGTGCGAATCAATCCCGACAGTTTTGCAATGCAGGCCACCTTGTCTCAAGTTTATAGATTCAAAAAGGCTTTGACTTGCTCATGATCAAAGTCAGTGGCAGAACTGGAATTGAAAACCAGGTCTTTTGTCAGTCCAGTTTTCTCGTAACCTCTCCTAGTTGGCTACTAATTTGGTTTTCAGCCATCTCACTACTAGAAAGGGGTTTGAAAAGGGGTCATGAGTAGTTCAAGTGCTGGGAAGCTGTATCTTCCATTTTAAATTGGTTAATTGACATTCCAGATTATAAATCAGCCTCCTGTGACTATGAGTTGTGTGACTCAATACCCTAGAGTCCGATTATCACTGGATGAGCTGACAAAATTGAGTTTCTGAGCTGGTAGCGCTGAGAATCCATGCCTAGGTCACTGCTTCTGATGGGGCCGGCACGATGCAGAGGGCTCCCCTGGAGGGGCATTTAAAATCACGTTTTATTGTCATTTAATCAGCATACATCTTCCCCCACAGATTCTGAGATGCCATCCTAGGAGTGTGCACTGCTTCCTGGTTGAGAATCTTGGCAATAGTGAACCAAAGTCCCTGATGGGAAGGTGTCAGTGTAGAGACATGGCTGAGAACCTCGCCCTCGGCAGTTTTAGCTGCCCTCTGATGTTAAGCTTAACCCTGACTTCTCCTCTACTTTAAGATCCAGGTTTGGCAGGTCTTGAATGCTGGCCTAAGTCCGGCTTTTAGCCGTGGGGGTGTTGCAAAGGCCGAATAGGTGGCACCCAAGTTCTGAACGTAGGTTCTTCATAAATATGATTAAAAAAATGGATGGAGAAATAAAATACCACTTTTGTTATCAATGGGTGAGAAGATACAGCTTTATATGATAGCCTAAATGGGCTTGATAATTTCCTGTCCTAAGGAGAGCGAGCAGACAGAGCAGACATCACCAAAGTTGCAGAGTACAAATAGAACAAATCCCCCACATTCAGTCTATTAAACTTTGAGAGATTAGTGCCACCCAACTGAGAAACATGGATCAAAGGCAATCATCCACCAAGTGGGTTATTCATTCAACCTGCATGAGGAAGAGTAAGGGTGGAGCAACCAGGGGTTCTATGTTCCTTAACTCACTCTATAAAGGCGGAAGTGGGGATAAAGTATTCCGCCTCCTTCCCAGCATTGGATGTAAGGAATTCTGGAGGAATGCCAAGGATCCAAGAGGAAGACTGACTTGGCAACAGGTACAAGATGTATTTGCTATGAGTGGGGAGGAAACTTGGGGCATCAGTAAGGAGGCTCCTGGAGATAATCAAGGCACGACTGTGATGATGTGGCTGCAGAATGAAAATTGAACCATAAGAAATATGATCTTACTTCGTTATGGTACAAATGACAAAAGCCAGGCAGGTGACAACCTCAGAAGACCTGAGATTCAGGCTGAGCTCTGCTACTTAATGGCTATGTAATTTCGCCTCACCTGTGAGTAATTCCTAACAGGAATTATTTAAACAACTCAAATTTAAGGATCTATTTAAACAATACCTTCGAAGTATATGCTATAGAACTATCATCTCAGACAACTGCGCATCTTTCAATGCAATCATTGTGCTTACTTCTTTTTCTCATTTTATGGCATTATGGAGATGTCTGAACAGGTCCTTCCATGGGTGAGTACCTGTAGCACACGTATAGCAGTGTTACCAACTATCCTTGACTTGCTGTTGACCGTAATGGAAATTTTTTTAAACCTTCACCCTTTGGTATATTATTTGTTCAGAGTTTCAGCAAATACTTTATATCAGATTAAGGAAGATCCCTTCTGCCACAGGTCTGCTGATTTAAAAAAAAAAATTCATTTATAGGATGTTTTTAAAAAAGCAAATACATTTTCTGCATCTGCTGAGATAATCATGGTTTTTCTCTGTTGTTACTGTGGGGAATTGCATTGCAAGACTTCAGATATTGAACCATCTTGTTCCTGGGATACACCCTACTTCGGCATGATTATTTAACATGAGAGAAATGGCCTAGTTAAGAGACTTGGGTTCTAGGGTCGCCTGTGTGGCTCAGTCAGTTAAGCATCTGCCCTGGCTCAGGTCATGATTCCAATGGTCCTGGGATTGAGACCCATGTCATTGGGCTCCCTGCTCAGTGAGGAGCCTGCTTCTCCCTCTACCCTCCCCCCACCACCCCCCCTCCCCGCTCATGTGTGCTCTCTCAAATAAA
The DNA here is from genome assembly GCF_029215605.1 of Mirounga angustirostris. Classification (NCBI taxonomy): domain Eukaryota; kingdom Metazoa; phylum Chordata; class Mammalia; order Carnivora; family Phocidae; genus Mirounga; species Mirounga angustirostris. The sequence goes on along the minus strand of NW_026991718.1, from coordinate 19,457,293 downwards.
TAAAATCTTTGAAGAAAAAAAAAAGAGAGAGAGAGAGAGAGAACTGGGTTCCATTCATCTTTTAGTCTCCTGGCTTTAAAAACCAGCTATATGCTGACAACTTCCAAATTTGTATCTGCAGCTCCAACTACCCCCTAAATTTCAAACCCATATATATCCAACAGCTGATTTGATATCTCTGCCTCCAGTATGTCTAACAGGAATATCAAACTGATCATGACAGTTAAACCCGCCCATCTCTGTTAATGGAAGTTCCATCCTTCCAGTTTGGCTCAGGGCAAAAACCTCGGAATTACTTTTGATTCTTCTCTCACACTTCACATCTGATAATGTCCGCAAGTGTGTGTTCCTACTTTCAAAATCCATCTGGAATTTGACCACCTCCCACAATTTCCAGTGCTCTGATCCTGGTCCAAGTCATCATCTCTTGCTTGGACTATCACAATAGCCTCCTACAGGTCTACTTGCTTTTGCAGTTGCTTTCTTTACAACTATTCTCAATACAAAATCCCAAGTGATTATTTAAAAACCCAAGTAAGATCACATCACTCCTCTGCTTAAGATGTTCCAATGGCTCCCCATGTCAGAATAAAAGCCAAAGTTCTTGCATTGGTCTACAAGACCCTACACCATCCTGGCCCTCCTCACCTCTTTGGCCTCATCTCCTGCTATTCTCATTCATTCAGCTCCAGCCTCAAGACTTCACACCTCTCTTAGAAAGCTCTTTCTCCCTATTCCCATGGCTCGCTCTCTCACCTCCTTTAGGTCCACTCAAAGGTTACCTTCTCTGAAGATCTGTTCTGACCTTCCTGTTTTAAACTGTAACCACTCCCCTCCAGAGGCACTCTCTGTCCTTCCTTCCCTACTTAATTTTTCTTCACAGCACTTAGCATCTGACACACCCCGTATTTTGCTCATTTGTCAATCAACCTTCATTAGAATGCAAGCTCTGTGAGAACAGGGATTTTTATTTTCCTCATTGATGTAGCCCCAGTGCCTGAATAGTAAATGACAAATGTAGGCAAGAAATCAGTATCTGTTGACTGAAAATATAAATTATTATTACTATTTCTTTAAAATACTCATTCTTTAAAGTAGCTATTGTGTAATACTTTAACAAACAAACTCTTGGGGCGCCTGGGTGGCTTGGTCATTGGCCACCTGCCTTCGGCTCAGGTCATGATCCCAGGGTCCTGGGAGCGAGCCCCACTGCAATGGGCTCCCTGCTTCGCGGGAAGCCTACCACTCCCTCTCCCGCTCCCTCTGCTTGTGTTCCCTCTCTCGCTGTGTCTCTCTCTGTCAAATAAATAAAATCTTTAAACAAACAAACAAACAAACTCTTAAGTCTGAAGGTTTCCAAAGCTAACCACAACTTAATTTTGAACTGGAAATTGACAGAGTGCCTGAAGTCATCTCTTTATTTGGGGTTATAAAAATCACACATCAAAGACTGATTTTAAAACTTGGAACTGGTTCATTATACTGTTTTTTCTACTTTAATACGCATTTGAAAAAGTCCTTAATAAAAGGCTTGGAAAAAGCTTGCAAGAGAAGGTAGGATGAAATTTTAAAGCCTAAGCTTAGATGTGCATGAGTCTTTAAATAATGTTCTATGTAGATCCTTTCTCCCCGCTGGTTTTGGTTGAACTTTAAAAGTCTAGCTTACTAAATAATTCTCATTTAAAATACAATTGCTAACATCAGCACAAAGCTTCAGAGCGTGATAAAAGTATTACTTTTGAGTAACTTACATGTGCATTAACTTTATAAAAACACCATCCTTAAGAAGGGGAAGTATTAAAGGTAACAGCTAATGTTCTTCAAATTCCCCAAATATGTGGGGCTCACATTTCATGAAAAAAGAGAATAATCATCAGGATAGAATTATGACCTTATCTTGAACTCTTGGACACTTTTTTTTTTAAGATTTTATTTATTTATTTGACAGAGAGAGACACAGCGAGAGAGGGAACATAAGCAGGGGGAGAGGGAGAAGCAGGCTTCCCGTGGAGCAGGGAGCCTGATGCGGGTCTCAATCCCAGGACCCTGGGATCATGACCTGAGCCGAAGGCAGACGCCTAACGACTGAGCCACCCAGGCGCCCCAGACTCTTGGGACACTTTTGCAACTTTTCATTAGCTCAACAATCCAGACTCTAGGAAGACAATTCAGTGCCTGTTCTGTCCATCAGCTCCTTTCCCTGATTTAAAATACTGCTTCTGAATCTAGTTCTTCAATGAGAGTTCAGAGCCTACTGTGTGGAAGGCTCTCGGCATGGGGGGGGGGGGGGCGGGGGAAGAGACTTGAACCTCTTCTTTGAAAAGCTTACAATTTAAAAATAAAAAAAAAATAAAAAGCTTATAATTTGTTGGAGAAGAGAAACAGATGTACACCTAACCAAGTGCCAACAGAGGCCCAAACACTGGAGCAAGACAGTACAGAAGAGGGGGCTAATTTAAGCGTGTGGATCAGGGGAGGGCTTCTTAGAAAGGATCTAAATTGAAGCTTTGAAGGGACAAGTAGGGAGGAGAAAGGAGGAGCATTAAAGGCTGAGGAAAAAGAATGAATACGGCAATGTAAGTGAGAACGAAGGTAGTAAATTCAAGGATGAAGACCAGATCAGTGTGACAGGATTGTTTAGAGAACGTTGAGGGTAATGAAGCTTAAAAGGCAGGTTGATTTCAAATCAACTATAGGAAAGAAACAGTCATTAAAAGACTCTGAAGGTTGTGTTCAGAAAGACTTCTCTGATAGACTGTGAGAGAGATGAAGGTAGAAGGTGGGGAGGTGGTTACTGTAATCATCCAAAGAAAGATAATTAAGTCCTGAATTCAGTCTGTGATTAATGGGGCTAGAAGGGAGAAGATAGCTATACGACAGAGGCAAACTGTTGGCAATTTGGTGAGATGAGTGGGAGGAAGTTGTTGAAAATGACCACTAATAGGATGGTGATGCAATTAATCTAGATAACGGACAAAGAATGTGTTTGTGGGGAAGTAAGTGATTTGTTTGTGATTGAGTTTGAGGTGCTGGGCTGGGGTGGTGGAATCCATGCACGTGGTCATGTTCACCAGCTGGAAATTCAGGCCTGGATCTTGAGGCCTATCTTGGCTAGAAGAGTAGACGTAAGATGCGTTATCAATGTAAGTGGTACTGAGATCAAAGAAAAAGATGAAATTGCTCAGGAGAGTACAGGGACTTGCTTGAGAACTATCATCCTCACACAAATTTAAAATAAAAAAAAAAATCAAAATTAGTGCCCAGTTTTATTTTCAAAATGAAATCCTTACAAGCTTCTAAGAATAACTGTTAACGCATCACGATTCCCAGTTTTTATGTGTCACTGTCTAGGTTCTGTTGCTCTAACAGTTGTATTGCGCAGTGGAAAGAACGGCAGGTCTCATCACAAAACCTAAGGGTTGACTCTTGTGTCCAGAATTTCCCAGCCACCTGACCATAAATCTGAGCTTCAGACTCTAATTGCTTCATGGGATTCATGGAACACTACATCAAAAACTAATGATGTAATGTATGGTGATTAACATAACAAAATAAAATAAAATTTAAAAAACTGCATGGCAAAAAAAAAAAAAAAGACCTATTGTATGTGAAAGTGCTGTACAAACTAAGAAATTATCAGGGCAAGAGTATCAGCCTAGCATATTGCCTAGCAGAGTAGAAACGTATTTCTTAATGGATGCAGAGTCTCCATTATTAGGAAGGAAGCAGCTTCAGGCAACTATCTCTGTACTTCCCACACTGCCTTTCATAGTTATCTGTACGGCAACAGATCATCAGAAATGGAATATATAAACCTTGGTAGCAGGTTTTGTTTTATTCTGCACCTTAGGACCTCTGGGCATTGGAGTGGGAAGAAAACCTGATGGAATAGAAATGATTACTTTAAGGGGTGCCTGCCTGGTTCAGTAGATACAGCATGTGACTCTTGATCTTGGGGTCATGAGTTCAAGCGCCATGCTGGGTGTAGAGATTACTTAGGGAAAAAAAAAAAAAAAGCTAACTCACTTTACAAAAAAGAAGAAATTATTCCTGTAAACATTTCTGTTCTTCTTTTCTCAAGCGAATGTCTCAGGTTTGCTACAGATACTTGTGGGCATTGGTTGGTTCTGCTGGTTGCATAAAGGACCAAAGTTCTGAGGCAAATACAAATGATTAGACCGGAGCCAAACTCCAGCAGAGGAAAAAGATTGTTTGCAGAAGGCTCCAGAGCCAGAGAAAAGTGATTTCTTGCCTCCATGATGTGATCCAAGAAACCAAATTTCCTAGGAGGAATTGTAGGGGCCCTGCCTCACAAAAGTGATCCTCAGTCTCTCATTTATACCTGCTGCATAAGGAGCCCACGTTTTCCAAAATTCTTTCAAGCTAAGTGTTTGACACTGTGGTTTCACAGAGCCCCTAATTCATTTCCTGTTTAGATTATGCAGGCTAGAATGCCTCTCCCCAGACTGTGGTGGGACATCTTCCTGACCTGATGCCAAAGCTCAGCCCCAGTTAGGCCTCTGAAGGGCAGGCCTGGACTACCTCTGAAGGACCAGGTCCTCTCTTCTTAGCCCTTGGGCTCCCCCGCAACCCACCCTGGTTTTCAAGGCCTGTTTTTAAAAGTTATTTCAGGGGTGCCTGGGTGGCTCAGTTGGTTAAGTGGCTGCCTTTGGCTCAGGTCATGATCTTGGGGTCCTGGGATCGAGCCCGGTGTCGGGCTCCCTGCTCGGCAGGGAGTCTGCTTCTCCCACTCCCTCTGCTCCTCCCCCTTGCTCGTTCTCTCTCTCAAATAAAGAAAATCTTAAAAAAAAAAAAAAAGTTATTTCATAGAAGAAAGCCTTGCTCGAGGCCACACAGTGAGATTAACGTCTGCGGACTCTGAAGCAGTCCTCCGTCATGTAGTCCAGGATGGTGAATCCAGAATTTGGAATCTGAAGACTTGGCTTCAGGTTCCAATTCCCCTGATAAACCATGTTTTGTGTCATAACCTTTCAGTCTGTTTTCTCTTTATAACATCTCTCTCAAAAGGACCGCAGGGATTGAATGAGACAATGAACCTAAAAGCACATGTGTTTTCCCTGAATGTTCCCCTAATGCTACAACATTATTGTGGCCCATTTGGCAAAAAAAGATATAAAAGCCCATGCTTCTGGCTGGACAGGGCTAGTTATGGAAGAGACCTTCGCTATAGGCTGCCACAATTTCCAAGTGAGGGTCCCAAAGCCTGGTTCATGTTTCTCCTGGAGCCAAGGGCTGATTTCAATTACTTTCCAATTCACCAGCTGACCTAATTCTAATGTTTATGAGAACTCAGAAACTGGTTAACAATTAAAAAAAAAAAGTTCTCTGAGGTTCCTTCCTGTCTCCATGACCTGCAGTTCCTCAGAATTGTCACTCTGCCCTCTGAGCTCCCTCCTCTTCATCCTACAAACCATACCTCAAATGCCATTTTTTCGGCAAGGAAACTTTCCTTGACCCTCCAGACCAGGTTTCACTCACAAAGCAACTTCTAACTCTCCTTGATACCACTTAGTCCTATTGTAATTAGAAGTACGGATGTCCTCCCCAATGGGATATAAGCTCTGGGAGGGCAGGGTTCGCGTCCCTCTCTGGATTCTTCCACATCTTAGCGCCTTGGATAAAGACAATAAAACATGTTGAATGAGGCCAGAGCTTTGGGTTTCTTTAATCTTGTTAAGAGCTCTTGTGGCAATGAAAATAAAACATATAAAGAAAACTAATTTAGTGCTGGCAGAAAAGGTTCTGGATGGAGGAATGCTTCCTTTGGCAGTTTTCTCCAATAAAAAGAATTTATGGGCTTAATTAAATCATCAAGATCTTTTTCAGAGGTACAGGAATGGCCAAGGATCAAGCTTGCTCTGAATCATTCACTTTTTTCAAGTGGAGCTGCTCTCCTGGTGAGAGTAGTTCATGTCAAGGAGGAAATCAGCATAGCTTCCTTTGTAAATAGACAACTGTCCTTTCTTTTCCTTTGACTCTCAGGGCCCAGGAGACAGTTTCTAGGTATGAACCTATCTTGGCCAAACCATAAAGAAGATGGAAGTTCTTCTATAGCAACCTCACTTTTCCCTCAGTTGTTTCTATTAGTTTTTCTAGTGGCCTTCCCACCCCTACCTTAGCATAAATTTAAATCAATGTTCAGACTCATCTAAGCCAAGTGTCATTTTTACCTTATCCCAACATTGGGAAAAAAGCTTTTATTCTCCTGTAAGCATGACTTCAGAGAGCAGCCACCAAATCTGTGTCTATTTATATGTAGGACTGTGTGTGGAATGCCTTCTAGAATCACATTTGTTTACCCTCCTTACCCTGGCCTACTTAGCCAGTGTATTTAGGCTGCTTAAAAACACACAAACAAGAGACAAGAGCCTACATCTTATAAAATGCAAGGGCAAAATGAAGGAGCCTCCTTAAGTAAGATTCAACATCTCTGTAATCTGCATACTAATAATAAATGTTATTATATAAAAAACAGTGATGGAGATGGTGTCCTGTAGCTACGAAGGGCTGCCCGACTCCATCTCCTGGGTCCAGAAACAGCAGAACCCGTGTGTTGAATCATAGGGCAAACAGCCAAAGGTACGATTTCCTCATTGCCCACTCTCACAACTTTACTTTGACCCTTTCCAATTTTCACTGGTTCATATCAGGGTGCCTTCGAGGATCTTTGGCTTCAGGGATCCTTTCTTTTGTGATCCTTTAATGACTCATTAGTCACTGGGGCTTTGGCAATTCCTGCAGGATGTAGGTTTCATTTCTTCCCTGTAAATGAAGAGGCAACCCAGGAGGTTGTTAAACAAATTCTATTCAGGAGCTGGAAAAGTGAATTTCCTGTGGAATGACAGGAATTACATAGAAGCAAGCAATTTTATTTTCCTCAAATGTAGCAATAATTTTAATCTGTACATACATAAAACAAACAGTGCAATTATAAAACCTTGAAGGTGACATGCATACTTTAAGGTGCAGCTGGGATGGGGAGGATGTTATTAGCATCTCCAATTTTCCTTACCACTTTTTAAAACTAGTTCCTTATGCAAAAGCACTGAGTCAGGAAACTTCATCTGGAATGCTGAAGTTAAAGGTGAACTTCCTGAAGTCTGCACATCTAAATATCACAAACAAAACAGAAATGACCTCCTAGAGCAGTTTGGTAAGGACTAGAGTAATATGGCTGGGCGTTCAAGCTGGGAATGAATGAAATCAGGGATGCATTTTCTGAAAAACTAAAAGATAATTTTTGTAACTGAGTGTCCTATTTCTGTTTCATAGTTGCTACCCATGTGAGCCCTTCCAGCAATCTTTTTATTCGGTATAGTTTCTGAGTAGATGCTGTTCAGTGGAGTTATCTGTAACTAGGGGTGGTGAGATGCACAAAGGAGGACCTGGGAAAATGGCTTCTTCCTTGGTGTCTGAGTCCATGCTCCTCATCCGTTCTTAGTTCTTATGGCCTTTGCTCTGCCGTGGAAGCAGAGGTAGCTGGTGCACGATGTCAGATGCTGTCATCATTCACAGGCCCGGGGTGCAGGTAAAGGCGAGTGATGGGGGTCTACCTTTGCTTCTTCCACAATACCCTTCTCAAGCTTTCCTGGCCTTGCAGTGGAACTTCTAGAACTAGAGGCAGTTCACTGGATCCTTGACTCAGAGGCCAGGATGAGACAAGACGTGGCAGAGTGACAAGACACAAAGGGAAAATACGGTACCAATAGGCCTCAGAGTAGGATAGAGAAATTTATATTTGCACTGATGAAAATTCAAATCCCCACAGTCAATCTAAAACACAGGAAAATTTTCTTTGAGGACTAATTTTTCTCTGTACAAGTAGCGTGTGCACTTCTGGTGTTAACTCCTTGCACTGTCTCAAGGTACGTGATCCCAGGGACACTCTAGGGCAGTGTGCACTAGCTCATCTCCAACAGCTCTTTCTGGCAGTGGCACTTTGATGCGAACTGCAAAGTAAATCCGTACATGGCATCCCAGTTAGTAAAATGATGAAGTATCGCTAGCCAAATGTAACTGCAATTCAGTCAATGATATATTCACACACAAGTTTAGAAAAATCAAGAGTATGATAATAAAACCATAAAATTAAACAGAAGGAAATCAATTTCTACGAGAAATCAAATATATTTACAGTGAGATTTAAAGGGAAAAATAAGCTACTTGGGTCATAAATTTAATTTTATTTTAAATAACTTTAGCTACCTTAGCTGTTAATACAATAAAAGCAGAAAGAACAGGCTGCCTTTTTTTCCAGATTTAATCAGAAAAATTGTATCTACAATAATTGACAGAACTCGCTTCTTGTCCTTCACCCATCTCATCAAAAATTATTGCATTTTCCCCCAAACTGTATTTTTTGGATTCCTCTGTGAATATACTCATTTCGTCCTCGTTCCTGGAGGCATCTTGGTTTAAATCCATCTTTAAAAAAAGAAGGGGTACATATGGGAGGCAAAATATTCTCTTGAAGCCAACAGATAGGGAGTTGCTAGAAGAAGCTGATTGTACACACAAGCTGCCAGGGTCGGAAGGGGAGGGCTGCTGACTTGACACACGGGACAGCCTTTGGTGGACGGGCTCAGGCAAAGCCCCACTGGGCCCTTCTTCCTTGTCAGGGTCAGGACTGAGCCAGCAGAGGTGGGGCTTCGTCTTCCCCTTGGAACTTGTCATTTTGGTTCTCCTCCAAAAGCCTTCATCCAGATAAGAAGCCAATGACTGATTACAAAAATAAGAATAATTAAATTTGGCTCAAGAAATAGATTGTCCAACTGTTCTGCCTTGTTATTTTTTTTTCAATATCCAAGGCCTTTACAAAGAAAGAAACAAAAACACCTCTCAATCTTCCAACAAAAGTGAATTCCTTTTTTTTTTTTTTTTTTTGCTCCAAATGCTACGACCTGAAGAATGGCTGCAGATTGAGATATCAAAAATCTCAGAAAAATATATAATATATTTGTATATCTCTGTATGTCTATTATTTAAATTTCACATTCCTTTAAAAGTGGTTATTCAGTCAGTAGCTGCTGAAGGAGGCTCTTCTGCTGGGCTTGGGGGGTCTGTGGTCCTGCCGTGGGTTTTTGAGTTCCCAGTGGACCAGGCTGGTTCAGGTAAGGGTCCCCGCCTACCAGATTCACTGTACACTGGACGTCAGCAAACACCTGAACCTGTTGCACCTGCTGGAACACAAATAAAAGATGTGTTTAGACAGAAGGGTCTGCCCCCCCGGCTTATGAGTGGGTACTACTTGAAGTGGAAACTCACTAGAGCATTCCTCTAGTCTGTAGTCACCACAGAGAAGAACTCTTCTGTCTTCTTGTCCTACAAAAAGAAAATTGCTGCACTCATTTTGCTCAGGGTTCTGGAAAGTTCACACTTTAAAAATAAAATCAAAATTGGAATGGTCAAGCCTCCTACAGGGTTGCCATCAATAATGAAAATGAGCATCACTGCTAATATTGCCAAGATTGGGAAAAGCCCAGTGTCAGAGTCTGGGTGTCCAGTGGTGGGTTTAAAAAAATATATATATAATACACACACACACACACACACACACACACATATATATATAATTTGGAAATTGGTTACAAAAGCATTCTATGGATGACTTTAGTAGGATAAAAAAAAACTTTACGTTGTTAGAAAATTAAGGGCTTTAACCCAGTATTAGCAAAATAAAAACCACCACAACTCAGTAATAGGACATCAGCATTACTAAAGTTAATGTCCAGAAGATTTGCGTAGTATCTAAATATACTATTACATAGCTCTTTTACATATTGCCTTTTGAATTACAGCAAAATATTAGTAGAACAATTTTATATTTAACTTCTTTTTCCTGACAGACAATTCATTTAAACACATGAGCTAAAAATAACAGTCAATTACTAGCTGAGAACAGTGTGAATTTTCCCTTTAGCTACTTTCAGTAATAAAACACATATCCCTTAAAAATGTCTGAAGTTGCATAGTTCTAGCATTTTCTATTGGGAAAACAAAGCCAGAAGTTAGTTTTTACAACCATCCTTATTAAAAAGTCATTTGTCGAACTGAATAAAGCCAGTATCACACTTGCAAATGTTCCAGACCAAGAACTGAGATGCCTTCCAAGGCATCCAAGTACATCTGTTAGTGTCTCAATCCTTTGGCAAATTTGTGCTTCATGTTTAATAGGTAAATGAAGTATTTTAGATTAGTGATGCATTTTTTTGGTCATTCATCACTAATTTATGTCAATTCCACTCAGCTTTTCTGAAAACTTTTCTATCCTAATTGAATAAAAGTTGTTTTCATCAACCTTCATTGGCCACATGTCAAATGTCCCAACCTCCAACTGCTGTATCAGTCCAGTCCCCAATGTGTTTCCCTCTTGATCCATCTACACCTCCACTCTACACTCCCTCAGAAAAGATAGACAGCCTCTGAGCTGAGTCTTCGTAGCTTGGTGGATTAAACCTCTAGTTACATTAGCATCATTTTTCCCTTTATCCTCTTCTTTGCCTGATTTTCCAAGCTTTGCTTCTGGACCCCACAGGCTCCCATTTGTTTTCTTCTTTCTTTGGGCTCTTTTTTGTGCGACTAACATACACCAACTCTCTGAGTCTATTCACTAGCTATCCCTGTGCCCTTCCCCCCCTCTGTTCCTAACTTCTCTTTCCTACTCTTTTCCTTCTGGAGCTCTGGCCCTGACCCCTCCTCTCTCTCCATGTCAACAATCCCCCTACTAAGCCTTCTTCCTGCTTCTCTATATTCTGTTCTCTCTGTCTTGCCTCTTCCCCATCTCTGTTCTCCAAATACAGGTAGTCCTCAATCCTCCTCGAACCCTCCGCCTTGGTTCTCTTCCTTCTCCTTTCCTGTATACCTGTCTCACTCCCAAGCTCCTGTTTGGCAACTACAAAACCACTGGAGCCAACCGAGATTGCCTGACGGGCTACAACAGAAAGAAGGCTCTGCCACTGCAACTTGGCATAAGCACAAGCTATGGGGCTTTTAAGCACTGACGGACTAAGAAAAATAACAGCATGTAAAATTTCATGTTTATGTGTTTCAACATATGAAATACTGGGGCAAAGCACCAGGTATTTCTGTCCCCAAACACTTAAAAAACATTCTTAATAAAGGCATGATCAAACGAACTAGAGAGAAAATTTTGCTTCTTTAAAAAGAATGCTTTTAAGATAGTCTATTCTGAAATTTTAAAAAAAATGGAAAAGATCAAACCAAACTTCAGCCAATTTGAACTGCTACTTAAAAACAGGATGCCTTAGACCAGACCTCAAAGGACTTCAGATATGGCCACACCTTCACAGACAGGCAAAGCAAGACGAACACAAATCCTACGATTTGCCAGGTGAGAAGAGTGGTGTGAGTTGAGTCCAAACCTCGTAAGATTTTCCGACAGTTTTCATACCAATCCAAATGCTGTTTCAGAGCTCCAGAACTTTAAAACTCGGTTGTTTAGTTTTAATTAATTTGCCAAGCTGCCCAGTATATGTCTCTGCAGGAGTGAGACTTTGGAAGCCGCCTAATGAAGACTTCATTTTCCCCATCACAAAATCCCCTCTTCACCCTCACAGGACTCAGATCCTATCTCTGGCTCCAACTACGGACATGGCGCTAGCTGGTCCTCCTCCTCCTGAGGAGGCTGCTCACTGCTCCTCCTGTCCCTCTTCCTCCTCAAGATGAAGCCTGAGCTGTTGACTGCAACACTGCTCCTCCTGAGGGTGACACTTCATCCGTAGGACTCAATCCAAACCCCTGAGTTTAGCATTCAAGGCTCCTGGAAATCTGCCCCAATCTATTTTACCAAACTTAATTCCTATAAAATCTTATTTTTACCTTCAGTGGATTTGGTTTCCCAGGACCATGCTAAGACATTACTGTTGCCCTGTCTCCGTGCCCTCTACTTACGGTCCCCTAGACTTGCAAGCACATTCCCTCCTCCAGCCTCTGACACCTTCTCTTTCACCTTGCCTTGCTAACTGTCCTCAAGGTCCAGTTCAGCTCCTGTGGAAATGCTCTTCTGACCCTCACAGCATTTTCTCCTTTCTTTGAATGCTATGGTTCCTGTTACTTGTAACATAAATTTGAGTTTGCCTTCTTCTGGCTATGTGACAATGTGTATATGTCTACATGTTCTATCTTTCAAGAGGACCTAAGTGGTATGGCAGAAAGAGCATGAACTTCGGTGTTAGAAATACCTGAGTTGAACCTCAGCTCTGCCACTTTCTAGCTTTGTGAATTGTGCGTGTAGTTAAATCTCACAGTCTGTTTCTTCATCTGTGAACAAAACCTACTTCCTTCTGTGAATACTACTTCCTTCATAGGGTCGTAGTGAGGCTTGCGTGAGATAAAGCACAGTGCTTAGCACAGTGCTGGGCAAATTATAAGCATTTCACAAATGAAACTTCCCTTCCTCACTTCTCCCCACAGTTCACCTGGAGGGCAAACATGTCTCATGTTTCTTTGTATCTCCACCTTACCCTAATGCCTGTAAAGTATCTTAAAAATATATATTTATTAAGAGACTAAAGACTAAATCAAAGTTACTGAAGTGAACTCAAACATCCCAAATCTCTAAATTTAGGTTAATATAGGAAAGTGGCCAGCCTTGCTATCTGTTTTGTTTTGAAACAAACTTCTAAAAGGAGGCAGAGTAACAGCAGATGCTCTATTTTGTCTGAATTTACTGAGATCTCTTGAGGTACTTTGATTACACATGAGTTTCAGAACTGTGCTTCTTTACTATATAACAATTAGTGGCCACCATTTGTGATCCCTTTATCCTGTTTTACCACTGGATTAAACCTTTTGAAAACTTCTCACATTTAACCCTCTCAACAATCCTATTAGCAGGTATCTTATTAGTTCTCTTGGTTAAGTAGCAGCTCAGGAAAGTTCCCTAACATGTCCAGGAGGACACAGCTAAGAAGAGCAGAGCCAGGACTCACACCCAGGTCTGACTCCCAAGGTCAGGCTCTTAACCACGATGCTAAAACAAAGTTTCCTGTGTATCTAGAGTACATTTGGCAGCTCTGGGTTTTAAATTTTCTTACTGACCTGGGTTCCATCTGTTTCTGTTTTGAGAAGGTCAGTGGATGAGAGCTGGTTGCAGTAGAGGCCTGTGTGTCTCAGTGCTGGATCATTTATCTATTAAAGATAAGTACAAGACCAAATTACGAGCTAGTTGTTTAAGTTGAAGACCAAATTCTTCAATGAAAAATAATCTCACTGACAGAAAATAGGGGTGCAGCAGAAATAAAAAGCTTAGCAATTGACTGTGTTGTTATAAGTCAGGACAGTGGTTCCCTTTGCAAGGGTGAAGAGGGATGCGGAAGGGAGCATGAAGAGAACCTCGGGGGTACCGTTGATAATGTTTTGTTTCTTGATCTGAATGGTAGCTTTAAAGATGTGTTCAGTTTGTGAAAATTCATGGAGTTGTATATTTTTCTGTATACTCTTATATGATACTTCAATAAAAAGTTAAATTCACACACACAAAAGTTAATCAACAAACAACTTTTATTTCTTGCCAAGATTTAGTAATAGCAATCAGGTATATCTTCTGCCTGAATCAATGAAAAAATTGGATAAAATATATGAAACGAAGGCACTCAAGACATTGGACAAACCCAATGAAGAAGAGTGATCCCTAAGAGCTAGGAAACAACTGAGGTGAGTCCTACAATTGCCTCAGCCTACTGTCTCCAGAGAATTTCCAGGCTGCAGCCAGAGTGGGAACAGGAAACCCTGGCAGAGCCCTGCAGGCTCCCTGAGCTGAGATGATGCAGCTGGATGTCTGAGATGGTCAAGGCAGCTGGAATTCACAGGGCAGAATATCAGAGGAGAGGGAGCTATGCAGAGAGAAAGCTCTGAAGAGCTGCAGAGGGTCCCCTCAAGTCTGCAACTTAGTACTGATCTGCTAATGGATTTTAGGGAACTACCCAAAGCAGAGGAAAGAGTCACCGGAAAAGCTGCTGATGGAATAATTCCCAAAGCTCACACAGAGCTGGGAATAGGTCCTGATCCAACCAGCCACAGTGGAAAACATCGAAATTCATATAGTATCAGGCAGCATATTAGAAAGGCTTTGCCTCAGTAGTAAAGTAAAATGATCCCTATACTAAATACTGCTCTGGTCCTACTAAACAAAAAAGCAAGACCTGAAAGGATCAAACTGTTTCAAGTAACTGAACCATTTCCCAGAATAAAGCTCAAGAATGTAGGAATATCACCAAGGTAAAATTCACATGTTTGGCACCCAATAAAAGATTACCAAGTCATGCAAATTAGCAGAAAAATATGACCTATAATGAAAAGTCAATCAATTGAAACCAACCCCAAAATGATGCAGATGATAGAACTGACACACACGAATATTAAGACAGTTATTACAAGAACCATATTCTGGATGTTCAAGAAGATAAGAGGAAAGGCTAAACGTGTTAGAGGTACAGAAGATATAAAAGAGGTCTGCACTGAACTTCTGGAGAGGAAAGCGGAATACCTGAGATGAAAAATATACTGGGTGAAATTAACAGAACAGACATTGCAAAAAAAAAAAAAAAGAAAAGAAAAAGATTAGTGAACTTAAAGCTACAGCAATAGAAACTATCCGAAATGAAACACACAGAGAAAAAAACCAACTGACCTTGTACCCCTCCCCCCAAAATCCACAAACCCAGAGAATCAGTGAGCTGTGGGACAAGTTCAAGTGGCCAACTATGTATATATAATATAATATAATATAATATAATATAATATAATATAATATAATATAATATAATAATATGTATGTGCGTGTGTAATTAAGAGTCTCTGAAGGAAAGGAGGTGGGTGGTGACAGAAAAAATATCTGAAGAAACAATGGTCAATAGTTTTCCAAATTTGATGAAAATTATATATTCATAAATCAAGAAGCTCACTGAACTCCAAGCATAAGAACCATGAAAACAATCACTAAGGCATATTGTAATCAGATTATTTAAAACCAGTGACAAAGAGAATAATCGTTTTTAAAAGCAGCCAGAGTGGGAGAAAAATCAATCATGTACAGAGGAACAAAGAAAATGCCAGCAGATAACACATCAGAAATACTACAGCGGCGCAATCTCTCTCAAGTACTGAAAGCTAAAACTAAAGTCAACCTAAAATTCAGGGAAAAAACTCTTTCAAAGATGAAGGGGAAACAAAAACTTTTTTAGACATACAAAAGCTGAAAGAATTAGCAGCGGCAAACTATAAGAAATGCTAAATGAAGACCTTCAGGCAGAAGGAAAATGATACCAAGCTGGAACTTTGGATCTACACAAAGGAATGAAGACCACTGTAAATCACTACACAGGTAAATATAAACGTTCTTTTTTGTTTTGTTTTGTCTTACTTATTTTTAATTTTATTTTATTACGTTATGTTAGTCATCATACATTCTTAAAATTAAAAAAAATATGTAATTGTTTAAAGTAAAAGTACGTGGGGTATATGACCTAAGTAGACATGTATGGTAACAGCACAGGATGGGAGAAATGGAAGTAAACAGCTGTGAGGTTTTTTTTTTTTTAAAGATTTTATTTATTTATTTGAGACAGAGAGAATGAGAGAGACAGAGAGTACATGAGAGGGGGGAAGGTCAGAGGGAGAAGCAGACTCCCTGCTGAGCAGGGAGCCCGATGCGGGACTCGATCCCGGGACTCCAGGATCATGACCTGAGCCGAAGGCAGTCGCTTAACGAACTGAGCCACCCAGGCGCCCAGCTGTGAGGTTTTTATACACGAGATGATTATCATAGCACTTGAAGGTATGTGACAATAAGTTAAAGATGTATGCTATAACTCTGAAGCAACCACTAAAATAACTAAATGGAGTTATATATAGTTAATAAGCCATCAAAGGAGATAAAATGCATTAAAATGCTCAATTAAACAAAGAAAGGCAAGAGATGGAACAAAAAAAACCCAAAAAAGATGAGATATTTCAAGTCAACCATATCAAGAATCACATTAAATGTCAGTGAGCTAACCACTCCAAATAAAGGGTGCAGGTTGTCGAACTGAATAAGAAAGCAAGACCCAACTAAATAAGAACTACGCTTTAGGGGGGCACCTGGGTGGCTCAGATGGTTAAACGTCTGCCTTCGGCTCAGGTCATGATCCCAGGGTCCTGGGATCGAGTCCCACATCGGGCTCCCTGCTCCTTGGGAGCCTGCTTCTCCCTCTGCCTCTCTCTGCCTCTCATGAATAAATAAATAAATAAATCTTAAAAAAAAAAAAAAAAGAACTACGCTTTAAGTGTAATATTCTTTTACCTAACTCATTATATTTTTTATTATTTTAATCTGCTGGAGGTAGTGAAAAATTCTAATAACTGAATAATAAGAACAAGGACAACAGACAATACTATTTAGGTCTTCTATTTTGCTATAAGAAATGAATCACTAAGTTGTTGATTTTTTTCCCTGCTAAACTCCTTAGGGACTTATTACATAATATCTGGGGAACAGAAAGTTTTCTAAAAAAATTCACATCAAAAAGGCATCCCACAGAAAAGGTAATCAGAGTCTACATGTTTTTAAGACGTTATAAATTATGGCTACATGAGCACAGTCTACTTTGTCGTTGCTCAAAATGAGAACAGTAACTACAGGGAGGTACTCCAATGATCTTCTTAAATATAATTTTGAATTTAGTCATTCCATCCTTAAAAATCTTCAGGAGGCTCCAGGATAAACTCTAAAACATTTAGATGGCTTGCAACGTCCCCAAAAAGCTTACCACGTAAATTCTGCTTTAAATATAGTATCAAGGTCCCCTTAACATCCATGAGACTTTTCAACCTCTGTCCCTTGCCTAGGTTATGCTGTGGCAACCAGTCCTGAATGTTTTTTTCTATTCTCTTTCTTCAGGCAAACCTGCCAAGAAGCCTTTCCTAATCACGCGGCTTTTCCTTCAGACCCTCAGTAGTGAATTGCACATACCCCTAATCTGATATAAAATGTACGGTCCCATGGAGGTCTGTCTCTTAGGCAGCGGTTTTGTCCTATTAGTCAACTGATCCTTTGTTTATGTTGTGTCTCCCCAACTTGTTACTATTATCTCCCACAGAGCTATCTTTGTATATAGTAAGTACTGAATAAATGTTTGCTGAAATGAAAGGGAAAAGTGAAGAAAATGTGTTCAGAATATAAAGGGGTAAGTTACAAGCCAATGTATTATATGTATCATTTTATTTTATTTTATTTATTTATTTTTAAGTAGGCTCCATGCCCAGCGTGGAGCCCAACTCAGGGCCTGAATTCAGGGCCTGGATTCATGACCCTGAGATCCAGACCCGAGCCGAGATCAAGAGTCGGATGCTTAACTGACTGAGCCCCCCAGGTGCCCCTGTATCATTTTATAATAAATCTAAAACAAGGGCGCCTGGGTGGCTCAGTTGGTTAAGCGACTGCCTTCGGCTCAGGTCATGATCCTGGAGTCCCTGGATCGAGTCCCGCATCGGGCTCCCTGCTCAGCAGGGGGTCTGCTTCTCCCTCTGACCCTCCTCTCTCTCATTCTCTCTCTCTCAAATAAATAAAATCTTAAAAAAAAAAAAATCTAAAACAATAAAATCTCTTGAGATTAAAATCTTACAAGGTCTGTCAAAATTTCCATCGGATATCTAAGAGGTAGTAATTATCAAAAGATAGTGGGAAATCATAAAGAAGTGCATCTTTTCCCCCTAGTTTATTGAGAAATAACTGACACGCATCACTGGACGGTGTGGTTATTTTTGATGAGTAACTGAACATACCTGATTTTCCCCGGAGGAATGACCTGTGGTGTGGTCTGGGGGGTGGGCAGCAAGTGTGCCAGCTGTGTCACTTACCTGCTCGGGGCACACAGTGTTCATTCCTGGCATCTGCAAAGAGCTCATCTGCATCTGGCCCATCATTGGGTTTATGTTCTGAACATTTGTGTTTCCACCTGCCATGGACACGGTGATGCTCATGTTGTTGTACACGCCCGGCTGCGCAGGCGTGGGCTGGTTCTGGACAGCTTGACTGAACACACTGTTAACTCAAAAACAATCCCAATTACATCCACAGATCGTGAACACGGGGGCAATGTGACTGAACTCTGTTTCTTGAGTATTAGATACAATTCCAAAGAAAAGATTTTACATTTTTAAACTACGTGTTAAGACTTTATCTTATTACAATATATAGAAATTGAGTGTAATTCAGAGGAATTTTGAACTCTGCCCAAAGGATTTAATACTACAAAGAGCTCGTTTTAAGTTACAATTATCTGGCCTGGTATCAGAGTTGTTAAGTTCCAATTAGCTGAATAATTAAGAAACTTTTCCACATAAGTACATCTTCCAGATAACTGTACTATACTCATTTAACAATCAAAATCATTCTAAAATTTATTATACTATTTTATCTTCATAAACCAAGAATGTTCTATTTAAGCAAAATGCCTGGGCTATATATCAATGCTCAATAAATGTTCACTGAATGAATTAACAAAGGAATCAATGATTCAAAGATGGCATTCTTATACTGTGATTGCTTATACATCTTCTTAGACTTAATACTTAAGGTGAACAGTACTATCTTGTTCCACTCATTCCTTGTCTCTAGGAATAAGTGACACGTGGCAAGCACTCAGTAAATATCTGGTGAATGAGTGAATTACGGACATGGGTTATTATTACTCAGTGCTGTCAACTGATGAGGTTTGGATTGCTTCTTATTTATAGATTTTCTGGTATCTACACCAATGTTTTTCTAAGGGAAGTCCAGAGACCATATGAAGAGAATTCCCTGGGACTCGTTGAGAACTGGGACTCCCAGGCCTTACTCCAGCCCTAGTGAATCAGTTTCTGAGGGTGGGCACAGAAAGTCGCATTTCTAACTATTTATGCACATTAAGACTCAAGGGCCTTTATTCAATGTTCTAGAGCTTGCTGTCGCTTCTCAAGGATTCAGCTTCTGGTTGCTTTCACTATGCTGTAACTAAGAGGAATATAACCAGATATTTTTATTTGGCAAATGTAATGTTTATAAAGACTCCAAAGGTCTTCTCAGGCCAGAAGGTGGCTTTATGTCTTTTCCAGAAGCAAAATGCAAGGGCAATTATGTTTTTCAGAGGGCTTGTTTTACAAACTTCCTTCTTTATGGCCTCATTCTGGACCATTGTTATAGTTTGGACTGTTTCTCTTAGTAGGTAGAACAGTATGGAATAACCTCCAAGTAAATACAACTTGAAACTTTGTATCTGAACTCCCAAATTCTATATGATACAGATATACACATCTAAAGGAAAATGATATGAATTGTGTCTTTTATAAGTTCTACAAAACACCAAATGTTTTAAGATTAGCAGTTGTTAAACAATAAACTACTGATAGAATTCTACCTATTTTAATGTTAATTCTGGAGAATTTGATTTCTAAAAATTATTTACCCCATCAGTGACTTATCTATTCCTTGCTAGCTCCTGGGAGGTAAACAGGATGTACTGACATTTATAGTTTCTGGTAGATTAAGGTAATCATGCTAAAATTAACAGACTGAGAAACAGCCTATTCATCATGTCTGAAGAAAAGCAGCAAATTTTCCCCAAGTAATTATAAAACACAAATGCTCAAAGAAAATTATATGCCTAGGAAATGGTCAATAATACATCTTTGAACCATTAATGTCTGTACAGTGTGTATGCTCGTGAGGCAGTGTCCCCACAACTAAAGGTGAGGAAAAACCTATTAGTTGGCTGCCCATTTTCTAATGAGAACATTTCTGCCCCAGACAATGCTCATTTGTCAACTGATCCATAAATCCCCACTGTGGAGGCTCAACTCAGGGCTATGTTAAGTTAATGCATGCAGAAGCTTCAAGGACTGCAATGATGTCATACTCAGTGAAAAAAGTTTAGGATTTAATTTCTTTTCACATTTATTCTTGGGACTTATATTAGCTTAAGTTCATTCAAACTGCTCTTGCCAATAGTTCCATTTTAGTTTCTTCCATTATGGGAAGAAGACCAAGCCCTCTGCAGCATCAATCACTGTTCTAGGTCTCAGAAGGGACCATGGGGTTCACCGGCACCTTAGGCCCAATGTGCAAAGAAATTCTCCCTCCCTCTGCTTTCTTGGTAGCCCCATAGCAGTTACTACAGTTTCTTACACTAGCACCAGGTATTTGGAAGCCCCTAAATCATGGTGGGGAGGGGGAAGGTAAGGATGAAGACTTCCGCCTGAAGTGGCTTCCATAGGTATTAGAGGTATTAACAAGCAGGGAGGTGCTCCAGGTCATGTAAGTCTAAAAACAAAGGGTTAAACAACAGGCTTTCCTAGCCTTTAAAATGCTAATAAGCGCTCAGACTCCCTAGCAACTAGTATTACAAATGTGCACTGTTCCAGGACAAAGAGGTTTGGTTTAACCCTTTATTTTTCTTGCCACCGGAGAGATCATGAAAAAGAATTACATTACACAGTCTCTGAACTCTATTCCATCATTCTACTAAATGATTCTTTGTTTCACGTGTTACTTCTCTCCGTTTACTGCTGTCACCAACTGGACTCTTGGTAACTTGACAGCAAGGGCAGTTGGACCCAGTTCCCTATGGTAGCTTGCCACAAAATGCATGTTGCCTGTGTTGACTAATGAAGCAAGTAAGCAAGTGTGAGTGCTTGGAGACTTGGTGACAACTATTTTCTTTTTCAAATGATTTGGCGAAGTCAAAGTTTACACAAACAAAGTACAACAAAAACTAAAGCCCACATTTGAATCTGAACCCAAGAAGTGACTGAGGTAGGACAGGGAATTTTTGTACTCATTCACTCAACAGATGTACATTAAGTGCTCACCTGTTCTAAAGGATGGACATACCCAAGTAAACAAAAACAAAGTCTTGCTCTTAGGATGATTATATTCTAGTTGGAGGAGACAGACCACAAACAAACGGACTAACACACAATATGTCAGGTGGTAAGGACTATGAAGAGAAATACAGAAGGGAAAAAAGGGATGAGGGGGTGGAAACTGCTGTTGTTTTAGAAATGATGGTCAGGGAAGTTTAATATGGTGACATTTAATATCTATGTCTAATAAGGTGACATTTAAGGAGAGACTTGAAGTGTGAGAGCAAACCATGTGGCTACAGTGAGGAGAACATTCCGACAGAGGGATTTAAAAACGCAAAGGCCCTGAGTTTGCAATGTACTTGGCACATGTGAGGAACAGAAGAATAAACAGACACCAGTGTGCAGACTGAGTGATGGGAATAGCAGCTGAGGTCAGAAAGGGACCCAGGAACAAGATTATGTGGGCTTCACAGGCCCTATACTCCATTCTGAGTCAGTTAGTGAGTTGTGAGTGAAGGACTGCCATACTGCTCACGTTTGAAAAGCATCACTCTGACTTCCACGTGGAGATTACACTGCAGAGGAGCAAGGTGGAAGCAAGGAGACGGGAGGCTCCTTCAACAGACCAGGAAAAAGATGATGGTGGCTGGCACTAAAATATCCAAATGGGGCAGGGAAGAAGTGAGAGCTGCTAAGAAGCTGACAGGATTTGCTGATGGGCTGTCTGATGTGGGATATGAGAGGAGACAGAGGTTTTCTTCTGAATAACTGGAAGAATGAAGTTGTTGTTCACCGTTGTTCAAAAGTAGGAGAGGAGCAGGTTTTGGGGGAGAATACCCCTTCAGATTTTATCAGGTTAAGCTTGAAATGCCTAATTAGACTTCTGAGTGGGATGTCGATTAGGCAGTTGTACGTACAGTATGGTGTTCAGGCGAGAAGTCTGGGCTGGAGATTTACAGACTTTATTTTCTTTTATTTTTTTAAAGATTTTATTTATTTGTCCGAGAGAAAGAGAGAGAGAGTGCACACAAGCAGGGAGAGCGGCAGGCAGAGGGAGAAGCAGGCTCCCCGCCGAACAAGATGCCCAATGAGGGACTTGATCCCAAGACCCTGGGATCATGACCTGAGTTGAAGGCAGACGCTTAACTGACTAAGCCACCCAGGCGTCCCTGGGCTGGAGATTTAAACTGGGGAGTCATACACATCGGGATAGGCATTTATAGCTGTAAAGTAGACAGCATAACCAAGGGAGCAAGTAGACAGAATTAGCTCTGAGGCCCTCAAATGGAGCTCAGGGAGATGAGGAAGATCCAGCAGAGGACACTAAGAGACAGGATGAGAGTTACCTTTCTCAAGAGAGAAAGTTGTTCCCGAAACTAAATGAAGAATAAGCTTCAAGAAAGAATAAATGCTCAAATATGTCAAATGCTACCAACAATCACCGCATTTGGCATTGTAGAGGACACTGATGACCTTGACAAGACTACTTCTGGTAAAGTGGTAGGGATGAAAGCCTGACTGGTCAACAAGAGAAAGAGAATAATCGTTAGAGTCTTTTAGAGAATTTAACTGTAAAGGGGAGCAGACCTGTCAGGAGGACTGTGTTTTTTCCAAGACACATTTAAATGCTTAGATGCAGGTATGGAGCTAGAGTTTAGCTGGATTTCATTAGGGAGCGTTTTGCTACCAGGACCAAGTGCAACAGAGGGAGAGCTGGGCAAGGGAGTGGAGAGTGTCTCTAAGGCAATAACGATAATCATGGACCGTGGAATCTAAAGTGAATTTAGGAAGCTGGGATTAGAACATATTAGGAGACTAAATTCTTCTTGCATGTCATATAGACAGTTTCATTTCTACCTAATTTACACACGGTCCTCACTGAGAGCTACACAGTTCTCTAATGGGAAGATTTCCTCTCACCTTTCAGTGAACTTTAGGAGAATATGGTCTTAAGTTTTCAACTTTAACTGCCTTACTTATTATGTTGTCAGATCAAACGGCTTCCCTGTCATTTAGAACCAAGACACAACCTAATTAAAAGCCTTATAAAACTCAAGTGAAGTGTGAAAAGTTCAGCAGCCAGGATTTGGGGGGAAAATGACATTAGTGAGATAATTCTAAGCAGAATGGGCAAGATGAGGCCACTGAAATTCTAGAGATTCAAAAAGCTGGCTGAGGCAGAACAGCCTGAGAAGTCTTAAAACCTCTGCTGTTGCTTTCAAACATGCTGTTCAGGCCCTAGTGAATTCTGATATTTAGCCATTCTTGCTTTAAATTTTTAGGATTTTTAAGTGTGTTTATAAAGAACACTTTTTTTTTTTTTTAATCACCCATTTCTGTATCTGTTCCAGGGAAGCTCTGCTACACACAGGAGTTGATCAAGTTCTTCAGATATGCTGGCGGTGGGATGGGAAGGTTGGGGGCTACTAGATCACTTTCCTGCACTGTACACATACAAATTTACCTTAAAAATAACTTGAAACTTAAAGGATTTAGAAGTCATTATTTCTCTTTGCTATCACATAAAATTCAGTTCCATCAACTTGCAAATGCCAGTAGCCAATACTCTTCCATTTTGATTGTGAAGGCATGACTGTTCTTATGTGCTGCAGGGATCAGGGATGCTCATATATAAAAACTTACTTACTTGTTGTTTCCCATTGCACCTTGCTGCCAGGCCTTCATGTCTGGTGACTGGTACCCAGAAGAGGGTGGAGTTGGCTGGAGCAGAGAGCTCTGAGGAGGAGGAATTGGCATCGGCACCATGGAGCTCCCCGGGCTCAGAGATGGAGCAAAGTTGGCCTCACCTTGGGGAACCATTCCTGCAAATTGACACAAATTAATTTATGTGAATACACTATAAATTTATTATTCCCATAAAAGAGAACCACCCCGCCCCCACGAGG
Source organism: Mirounga angustirostris (assembly GCF_029215605.1). Lineage (NCBI taxonomy): Eukaryota > Metazoa > Chordata > Mammalia > Carnivora > Phocidae > Mirounga > Mirounga angustirostris. The sequence goes on along the minus strand of NW_026991718.1, from coordinate 19,433,522 downwards.
CTCTGTCATAATATAGTTAGAAATAGCCTATTCAATAGAGTAGGGAAAACATTTCAGTCTCTTCAAAATAAGGCAGGAAATTTCAGTATAAACAGACAGAAAAGTAAACATAAGTTTGGAAGAATGCCTTCTATTCATTAACATATTGATTTGGGTACCAGGATTATGTATAATTTTTTTCTATTCTTTTTGCTTACATGGATTTTTAAGTGTAAAAAACATACATGAACATATACGACAGATTACTTGCATAATAAAATAAGTTAGAAAAAGGCAAGGCAAACACCTGTGTGAAATGAAAAATGAGAAGAGTTTTGTTGTCCATGCCTCAGTCATCTCTGTGGGTTCTTCTTTCTTTCCCTGTCCTTTTTCTTTAAGCTTTACTGAGATATCATCTACACAGCCTCAAATTCACCCACCGAACTGCACAACTCAATGATTTTTTAGTCCATTTATAGAGCTGTGCTCTAAATTAGCACAGTGCAGTTTGGGCATTTCCATCCCCCGCATGTCTCCCTGTGCTTGTCTGCAGTCAATCCTCTCTCCTACCCCTAGCCTCAGGCAACCATGGATCTGCTTTCTGTCTCCTTAAGTGTGCCTTTTGGGGGCAATTTCATATAAATGTAATCATATGAGATCTTTTGGGTCTGGCTTCTTTCACTTAGATAATGTTTCTGAGGTTCGACCATTCTGTAGAATTTATTGGTAGTTTGTTCCTTTCTTTGCAGAATGATGTTTATTAGCAGCTATTGATATAATTGTGTTAAAAATCAAATGGCCATAATATTAACAATTTACTTCTGGATTTTTAGGTTGTTGCAGTGGTCCGTATGTCCACACCTGTACTAATACTATATTGTCTTGATTGACGTGACTTTATGGTAATTTTTGAAACGACAGTCATCCAACTTGGCTTTTCTTTTTCAAAGCTGTCTTGGCTACAGTTTTTTTTTTTTTGCATTTCCATATAAATTTCCATATAAATTTTTGCATTTCCATAGAAGTTTTAGGAGAAGCTTGTCAATTTCTCCAAAAAGCACACTGACATTTTGATTGCTTTGAATTATAAGATCAATTTGGAGTAAATCTGCCATCTTTTCAGTCTTTTTCTGATTTCGTTTTGTACAGTGTCCACTGTTGTATCTTCAAGTTCACTAATTTTTTCTTTTGTAATGTCTAATCTCCTTATCCCATCTAGTATATTTTTCATCTCAGACATTATAGTTTTTGTCTCCAGAAGTTTGATTTTGGTTTTATTTATGTTGTCCTTGACTTAATATGTTCAAGCTTTCCTCTAGCTTTTTGAACATATGGAATAAATGTATAATTTTTAATTGTCTCAATGTCCCGTCTACTCATTTTATCATTTGTGTGATTTCTGGGTTGGTTTTGATGACAGAGTTTTCTCCTCATTATTGGTTTTATTATCCTGCATCTCTGCATGCCTGGTAATTAAAAAGACCAGATCCCAGACCTTGTGAATTCTACCTTGTTAGGTGCTGGATTTTTAAAAGTCCTTAAAAAAAAAATTATATATATATGTAAATATATATATATTTATAAATATAAATTAAATATATATATATTTTTTTTTTGAGAGGGAGAGAGAGTGAGTGTATGTGAAAGGGGGTGGCAGGGCAGAGGAAAACGGAGAGAGTCTTAAGCAGGCCCCATGTCCAGAGTGGAGCCTGACACGGGGCTCAACGCAGGGCTCAATCTCACAATCCTGAGATCATGACCTGAGCTGGAATCAAGAGTTGGATGCTTAACTGACTGAGCCACCCAGACACCCCTAAAAGGTCTTTAAATATTTTCAACCTTTGTCTGGGTTGGTTACATGGAGACAATTTAATTCTTTTGGGTCTTGTACCTTAAGAGACAAGAGCAAAGTTTAGGGCTTATTTTGGCTGCTACTGAGACAAAACACTTATGAGTATTTTACTTGACACCCCATGAATCATGAGGTTTTCTATTCTTGCTGGTGGGAAGAGAAATTGGCCCTGTGCGAACTTTGCAGATTGTTCCCCATTATCTTTCCAGGTGGTTTTCCCTGGCCTTGGTTTGTGCGCGTGTGCGCGCGCGCACACACACACACCCTGAGTGGGACCCTGTGCACATCCCTGCAGTTCCTTGTGGCTCTCTCTCTTCTTTGGTCCTGGGCCCTGAGACCTCGAGTTGCCCTGGCTTTCCTGGACTCCCAGCTCCATGGGCTCAACTGAGGGAAACCACTGGTTCCTTTTGGACTCCCTCTCCACGCAGCATGGTCTGGATAATTTTGAAAACTATACTTCAATGTACTTTCATTTTTTTTGTTTGTTTCAGGTCTTCTAATGTTGGAGGAAGTACTTCTGCAGGTTAGAATAAAGTGAAAAAGCCTTGTCAAGTTCTCTGCATACAGAAGTCGTAAGACACATGAAAGTGGCCTTCAAAAGGTTCAGACAATAATGTAATTAAACTATGAATTTATAATCCTTTTCTTCCCCATACAGATAGTGTCAGCGATATAAACCAGCCAAAGATGACTTCATTGTCTTGAGGACAAAGGAAGTGATGTGACATAATTTTGAGTAAAAGATCTTAGAAAATTCTGGTGCTGTCTGACACAAGTCTCCCTGGGTAACTTAATTTAATAGTCAAAGGATTTTAGCACCTGTTGCCACCAGAATGAAAGTCTAAATTGATTTGGCTGTCAAAGTTGATAAGCATATTGCTATGTAAAAAAAAAATCTCTATGTATCCTCAGCATTTTATTCAAGTCAAATAGCAGTCTTCTCATGGAAATTCATTTTTAGGCAGACTTATAATTTACTTTTTCTTTCATTTAGAAAATGAAGGGATTTATTTCAATTTTTTCCCCAGGAATCTGCCATTAATTTTGCATCAAAGTTTGATTAAACATCGTGGATTAATCAAATGTGTTTTATTGCCACTACCCATCAGAATCTGAAAGTGACAGAAGTAAAATTTAAAAGGACATCATCACCTAGGACAAAGAGAATGGAAGAGAGACAATGCAAACAAAAGATTAAAAAAGAAAAACCTTCTGGAAACCAGGAAGTTCCTGACACTGCAGAGGACGAGCTTTCAACTTAAGCAGCTAAGAGTGCGGACACCACTGAGAAGCCGAGACGCTTTGTAAAGATGGGTCATCCCCCTATAAACTATCAAAAACCAAGTCTCCAACATAATGAAAAAACTGTATGCACATTTTGAGTTAGTGTACTTCAACCCATCGTCTGAAGTGGATTTTCATAAGATTCTTACAGGGATCCATGACAGAAAGTAAGGAAGTTAAGAGAATGTACCCTGCAGACAAAATGCAAAAAAATTTAGAATCAGACAGGTCTTTCTGGATCCTGATTAATCATCTTAGCTATCAGTGAGTGATAAGCCTCCAACCATTTAACCACTAGTGGCAAGAGAGGGGTCCGGAGCCCCGATCTCCTGACTCCCATCAGCGTACTGGAACACCGGGGCCGTTATGTATGCTTATGAGGTGCAATCCCCGTACCTGATCCTGGATACTGGAAGACATTCTGCTGCATCTGAGGATTGATTCCAGTGCCAAACTGTCCTCCCATGTTTCCTGCCATGCCTCTGTTCACCATGCTGTTGCGGTTGGCCAAGGTTGACTCAGGATTTGCTGCCAGTTGTGAAAACGGGCTGGTTGAAGCAGGTGGGGTTCCTGGATTTGTACCATAGTTTGGGGGGTAGGGAAATTGCTGCGGAGCACCCTGAGGAAGACGGGGGTTCCCCATTTGAACTGGCAGTCCAGATGAGGGAGGGAGGTTGTTCCCAAAGCTTTGTTGCCTCATGAGCATGGCTCTTTGCTGCTGTATTAGCTGCCTCTGTCGGTGCTGTTGGCTGTACAACTCCCGCTGGCGCTGTGCCAACATCTGGGCATTCAGGGGTGGCTGGAGAGGAGAAAACAAATCCTCACTTATTAATATTGTTATCATCACCACCTACTTTGGAAAGCTTACAGGATAAAGCCTCGTAGCTTGGGGCAACAAAATATGTAGCAATTATCACTATGACTTCGAACTTCTCTGACGTTAGGTTGTTAGGAGACTTTTTTTCTTTTTCATTTCCCCAAAATTGACTGTGTTTCTTAGTTCCCTTCTTTTCTTACTGAGATCATTTGTTCCACTTTACTTAAATGAACAAAATGTGATTATAGTTGATTTTAATTTTCTTCATCATACTTTCCTGTATTTTCCAAATTATTTATAATGAAAATGCTTTATCTTTACAATTGGAAAACCCTACAAATACCATTTGAAAAAGGAAGAATCAGAAATCCAGGATCCAAAGGCAAACAAATTGTTATTTAAAAAGAAAATAGGGGCGCCTGGGTGGCTCAGTCGTTAAGCATCTGCCTTCGGCTCAGGTCATGATCCCAGGGTTCTGGGATCGAGCCCCGCGTCGGGCTCCCTGCTTAGCGGGAAGCCTGCTTCTCCCTCTCCCACTCCCCCTGCTTGTGTTCCCTCTCTCGCTGTGTCTCTCTCTGTCAAATAAATAAATAAAATCTAAAAAAAGAAAAAAAGAAAAAGAAAAAGAAAATAGAATAAAATAATAAACAGAAATAAATGGAACCAGCTATTAAAAAAAAAGATTTATTTATTTTAGAGAGAAAGCATGAGCAGGGGGAGGGGCAGAGGGAGAGGGAAAGAGAGGGAGAGAAGCAGACTCCCCACTAAGCACGGAGCCAGACATGGGGCTCGATCCCACAACCCTGAGATCATGACCTGAGTCAGATGCTTAACCAACTGAGCTACCTGGGGGGCCCCACCAACTATTTTATAACATTGTTGCAGTAAAGACTACTCCAGGTGTTAGAGTATGTTTTAATAGCTATAATACTAGGAATGACAAAAGCAGCAGTAAAATTAGGTTAAAATCACTTTTTGATCTAACTTGTAAAGCAACATGGCATGTCAATAAAGCCTTCCTCAGAAAATTTCAATTCAGATTGAGGATCTGATCAAAGCATATAGTTCCTTCAAAATTAAACTTGCCAACTAGATATAGTCCAATCTAGAAGAAACTGTGACATATGACTTTCTAATAGAAATCATCTTTACGTGAATTCCAAAAGTGGGGTCTTATTTCCTTATAACCTAATTACCCTTGCATGAGCTAATCACTGAGATTTTTAAGACATGGAAACCCAAGTATGAATCCATGAAGATGCCAGTATCTGCTGCTTAACAGCAGTTTCTTTTCTTTTCTTTTCTTTTTAGAGAGAGCAAGAGGGGAAGGAGCAAAGGGAGAGGAAGAGAAAACCAAGCAGACTCCATGCTGATAGTGGAGCCAACAGGGGGCTTGATCCCAAGACCCTGAGAACATGACCTGAGCTGAAACCAAGAGCTGGATGCTTAACTGACTGAGCCACCCAGGTGCCCCCATTAACAGTAGTTTCTGTCAATATTTACCCTTTTGGTTACGGTTGGCTTCCTGTTTTTGCCCCAAATCCATCTAGATACATTTTATGGAGAAAAGTTTTGTGTGTGAGTCCTGTCTAAAATTCCTCATCTCTCAAATTTTTGTGTCACCTTGGTTAAGAAAACATAAAAAAGTGGTTGAAACAAAAATACTAAAGTATGTGTGGAAGTTAAGTAGGGAGTGAGTACCAGACAAGACTTAGAAGGCTATCTAGTTCTTTTTGTGTTTAAAGTTTCAATGGCCCTGGTTTCATGCACAAGGATTGTTAAAATAAATAAAAAACAGAAACTGCTCATGCTCAGACTGAGGCAGAGAACACAAGGTAGTTAAGATCACTCAGCAATGTGACTGAGTTTTGATCAGGTTTCAGGTACCATTCACACAGTTTCTTATCTAGGAGTCTTATTACTGGCCCTATTCAGGATAGCAATAAGAGTGTTCTACTGATTCATCTGGTATCTAATAGCAATGACAACAACACCAATAAAACCAAACAAAGGACTCTTGGCTTTAGATCAAATATCAGTAAGGGGTATCACAAATTGATTATAAATTCATTCTACAAGAAAGCTGTACTACTACCTTAAAAGATCAATTCACAGATCATTTCGGACACTCAAGTCAACACTTTAAGAAACACAGCTTGGGTTAGAGAAGTACTAACAATGTCTGGTCTTCTCACATTACCTGAGGTGTAATTTGCTGCTGCATGCCTGATCTCATATTGATGCCAACTGGAGCATTTGCTGCAAACTGGTTCAAGATAGCTTGCCGATTTTGGTGGATCAACTAGAGAAAAATGGAACAATGAGATATCATATTTCTACATACAAACATATACTTTGGCCCTTACAGAGTAACACAAGCTTTTTATTGATTACTAACAAGTTTTAGTATTACAGGTTTAGTAAGATTATTTCCCATGTTTATCTGTCAAAAGGCTGGCAATTCCTAACATTTATCAAATATTTCCTGCCTATAGCACACCAAATAGGACAGAGCATTTAAAAGCAGAATCCATACACATGTGCATATATATATGCACATAGGTATATACACACATACATACATATATTGTACTTTTATTTTTTATTTTTTTAAGTAGGCTCCACGCCCAGTGTGGACCCCAATGTGAGGCTTGAACCCACAACCCTAAGATTAAGACCTGAGCTGCAATCAAGAGTTGGATGCTTAACCGACTGAGCCACCCAGGCACCCCCATCTATCACACTTTTAAAATCATGCTAATACTTAGTTATTTCAGATAAGTACAATAATGGAGAGAAAAGAAACACCAGCCCTACAACTTAAACTACTCTGAGTATAAAAGTAGGTACGTAATAGAGCACATTCTACAAAGGTCTGGAAGATTAATGGAAAAGTTGAGGTACTTCTCACTTGGAGGCTGACTGTCGGATGGGTACATATTTGGGGAAATCCAACATGATTTCATTCGTTGGGGAGAATTATGTAAGAAACAAATGGTTTGAGAAAATAGACTATTTATTTAACTAGAAGAAGTAATTACTTTAGACCAGCATTTCCCAAATTGGTGTTCTAAAGAACACTGTTCTGCAGGATATTAATAGATGTGCCAGGAAAATAGCATGCTGTGCTGTATTAAGTATTGGAAATGATGGGTTACACAAGGTGAAACAGATTTCTTTACTGCAGTAATTCTATGAGACTTTAATTGGCCAAAGCACACTGTGGATCTTCAAGAAGGGGATATACTATGCAACTTGTTTTCACGAACCTTTTTTTTTTTTGCCCCGACACACATTAACATTTATCTCCTAGAACAATTTTGTATGGAACACTAGTTTGGAAGATGCTGTCTGTATCAGGCTTAGAATTTCAGGGCATTGGCATGCCTTAGCTTCATCAGGTAACAAAACAAGCATCCTGGGAAGTGATATTTCCTGATAAACAATCTATAGCTTAAAGAATTTCTTGCTCAATCATTTGATGTGAATAAACTGTTCAGAGAGATAATAACAATATCAATCCTATTTTGTATTTATATGGTACTTTATAACATAAATTACTAATAAATATATTAACACTCCATATATTTTAATATATTTTATATTTTAATACATTTAATATATTTTAATATATGAGATGCAAACTAGAAAGACTGTGAAAGTTTTATAAAAGAATCCAAATTGCTGTGAGCAGTGATTAAATCTCCCATCTCCAAACAGCTCAATTCTTAATTCTGGTTTCATTAATTTTCTGACTCCCATCAGATCAGAAAACAAACTGTTTTTTGGGGAAAAGCTCATTTTACTATAAATGTAAAAATTAAAACTTTCAGGCATTCATGGAATAGGATAGAACATTCAGAATCGCTTAAAAAATAAAGATATGAACATTATGGTTTTAAAAGTCAAAGGGACTCTTGGGGCGCCTGGGTGGCTCAGTCAGTTAAGGGTCTGCCTTCAGCTCAGGTCCCGATCCCAGGGTCCTGGGATCAAGCTCCATGTTGGGCTCCCTGCTCAGCGGGGAGCCTGCTTCTCCCTCTCCCTCTGCCTCTCCCCCCGGCTCATGCTCACGCTCTTTCAAATAAATAAAATCTTAAAAAAAAAAAAAAAAAAGATAAGTCAAAGGGACTCTTAAGTACAAAAATCTACGTACTTCTTAAATTCTACAGACCACAGACATAAGTTTAAATAAACCATTAATTTTACAAAGATTTATCAAAAAATTAAGTATATGCAAGGTAATACATAAGGTTTGAAGGCTACAGAGGTGAGCAAATCTCTGTCCTCCAGGAATTCTCTGTTGAGTGGCAGAGGCCAATACAGAAGGGCGCCACCTACGAGTGCTACACTTGCATATCCAGACATCTACGAGGCACTTAGCCAAGAGCAGGAAGGCAGGGACCAAGAGTATGAGTGCACTCAATGGGACCTTGAAAGATGAGAATGCCAGGTGGCAAGAAGGATGGTAGAGTTAACTTAAGGCAGAAAGTACAGCAAGTCTAGAAACAGAAGACGAGGCAATGAGGATAGGGGAAAATACATTAATCTCAGTGACGAAGAGAAGTAACATAGCCAGGGGAGTGAGTGGGAGTTGGGTTTCCAAACTTACAGCTTTATATATTCTTTGATTGTGAGATAACGTGAGAATGAAATGGGTGGGGATGGAGGAAAGATGCTGGAGAAGTAGTAAAAATGAGAAAATAACCTTAGGAAATAAATTACAACCTTAGAAAATAGCCTATTTAGGCTATTTTTAGAAGTAGAAGAAATTATTCTAAAGCACTTTCTGTTAAAGAAAAATTTATCTATTTCTGCTCTTGAAATAATTCTTTTCATTTCCCCCTTCTCCTCTGTGTACAACCTGACTAATGCTGTATAATACAGCTGTCTCACTCTAACCTGCCTCTTCTCTCTGATCACTAAAATGCTACTCATTATCTAGCAAGCAGGTCAAGTTCTATTCTTCCTAGGAAGTCTTCCCAAAAGGATCACCATATCCTTTAACTCCTTGGAAATCTTGACTTCTGGTCAGTGGGAGGAGAGAGAGAGGTCAGGAGTCCTCAGAGCTGGGGACATAAATTCAAAAGTCTATAAAGGCCAGGTCAAAAGGCTTGTATTATAAAAGGAAATGTGGGGCTTGTGGCCAGTGAACAGTACAAACTCAGCCTACACATATAAAACACACACATACCCAGAGTTCGGGCTGGCTGACATTTTGTCTGTCTGAATGGATTTTTTTTCAATGCCTTATCAAGAAGTCCTTGATAGGACTGATAGGAAACATCAGTCCAAGATAGGAAACCTAAAAGATGATTATCTAGCCTAGAGGTTCTCAACCAGGGATGATTCTGCCCCACAAGAGAAATTTAGCAATGTCTGAAGACACTTTTGGCTGCACAACTTGGGGAAAGGTTGCTACTGGCATCCAATGGGTAAAGGTCAGGGATGCTGTTAAACATTCTTAAATGAATGGGAAAGCCCCCTATAACTAGAATTGTCTGTCCCAAAATGGCAATAGTGCCAAGACTGAAAACCCTAATTTAGCCACCGTGTAAATTCTTGACAAGGAGTTCTTTTATTTATATATACTTTTAATGATTTTATTTTATTTGAGAGAGAGAGAGAATGAGAGAGAGAGAGTATGAGAGGGGGGAGGGTCAGAGGGAGAAGCAGACTCCCCACCGAGCAGGGAGGCCGATGTGGGACTCGATCCGGGGACTCCAGGATCACGACCTGAGCCGAAGGCAGTCGCTTAACTGACCGAGCCACCCAGGAGCCCCTCTTTTATTTATTTTTTAAGATTTTATTTATTTACTAGAGAGAGAGAGAGAGAGCGTGCGTGCGCGGAGGGAGAGGGCGAGAGAATCTGAGCGCAGAGCCCGACATGGGGCTTGATCCCATGACTTTGAGATCATGACCTGAGCCAAAACCAAGAGTCAGATGCATAACCGACTGAGCCACCCAGGCACCCCGACAAGGGATTTATTTTATTTTTTTAAATTTATTTATTATTTATTTATTTAAAAAAGATTTTATTTGACAGAGAGAGAGACAGCGAGAGAGTGAACACAAGTAGGGGAAGTGGGAAAGGAAGAAGCAGGCTTCCCGCTGAGCATGGAGCCTGATGCGGGGCTCGATCCCAGGACCCTGGGATCATGACCTGAGCCGAAGGCAGCCGCTTAACTGACTGAGCCACCCAGGCCCCCCAAGGGGTTTCTTTTAAAGAAGATATTCTTCTATCAGGCAGTTTTCATTGCCAGAAATTCTAGAGGTGAAATTAGCTTCCTTGTATCTTCTGCCCTTTGATCTTAGTTCTACTTTCTGGTCACTTCTATTTTCTCTAATATATAAAAAATAATCAATAGTGGTTCTTCTACCAGATCCACACATTTCTCTAGTACTCTAACACATAACACATGTGGACTTCACTTGTTTTAAGATGGCTAAGTATATCACATTTCTTTATGTGTCTCCAATGTTACTCTCCCTTTTCATAGTATTCTTTTCTTGAGAGTATGAAGACCCTGGCTGGAAAAGAAGAATACAAAACTAGAACAGAATAATTACATCTTTTATGAGCCAATCTTACATAATTTCCTACAAGCAGCAGGTCTACCCATTTTTGCTGTTGTCCTTTTCTCAAAATAGAACTTTAAGAATTCTTTACTGGTATCATGGATATATTTTTTTGAGACTTTGCTTATTTGACATGTGAGCAGACACTACACCTAAAGACTTCATTACAACTGTATTTCTTCTTCATCACCAGCTCCCTCCTTCATTTTTGCTGTTCTTTAAAAGTTTCAACCAATGAATCTCTGTGTTTCCTAGGGTGTTTTTCCTCCCCCTGTCCCCCAACTGGGGATTATTCATAACTGTATAATCAAATTTAAAATCTTAGAATCTTTTTACTCCTTGTTTACTACATTCCAGTCAATGAGATATACTTACAGTCAAGAATATGCTTTTAAACTGATCTTAAAATCCATTAAAAAGAAAGAAACTATGATGTAGATCTGAGTTTGCACCTTTTTTCCCCCAAATCATCAGGCACTGTCCTAAATTCCTGCCTATGAGATGCTTGTACTTCCTGTGTTTGGCAAGAGGGAAGGAGGAATGAGAGGACCTGACCAACAAGTAAACAGATGGTATTAATCTAGCAAGGTAAGTGTATTATGAACACAACGTTATGAATCTGATGTATTCTGGATACTAATCCTTGTCAGTTATACAGGGTTGCAAATATCTTCCCTGAGTCTATGTTTAACCTTGTTTATGTTGTCTTTTATCTTATTAAGTTTTAAATTTTAATGCAAACATCAATCTTTTCCCCTTATGCCTTTTAGGGGCCACATAAATCTTTTCATATTCACATTTAGATCATTAAAATACCTAGAATTTATTTTTGTGGATGGTATGAGATAAGGAATCTAATTTAATTATTCCCCCTCAAGGACAGTCCAACGTACTAGCATTTATTATACAGGCCATCCTTTCTCCACTGACTGCCACCTCTGTCTCTTACTAAGTCTTTCTATACATCTGGGTGTGTCTTTGGGTTCTCTATGACGTTCTGGTTGGTAGAACTGTCTATGCCTATGCTGGTTCCACATTGTTTTAATTTCTAAAGCTTGATTTTAGATCTTGGTATCTGACAGGGCAAGTTCATTCTCATGATTCTTTAAGGTTGTATTCATGCTTCTAAAATAAAGTTAGCATTTATTTGTTAGATTTCATGTTGAGATTTTGATTGGAATTCTACTGAATTTAATTAATTTCAGAACAACTGCCATCTTTATGATAGTCTTTCCATTCACTAATATCTTTACTTGGACCTTTTTTTGACTTTCAATTACGATTTGTAATTTTCTAAGTCTTACAAATTATGAACATATTTTGAAATTATATTTTCTAATTGGTTGTTGCTAGTGAAAAGGATTGCTATTAATTTTTATTTGCTTTTTTTCCCCTAGAAACACTGCTGAATTCCTCTACTGATTCTAAGTTCCCTGTAGATTCTCTTGGATTTTCTATATAAGCAGTTGTATTGTTTGTATATGATTATTTTGTTTCTTTGTCACGTTTGCTTTCTATATTTCAAAATCACTTAATTTTTAGTGTGCCAATGATATTCTCTTTTTTTTTTGCACTAATATGAACTTATTCACTTAAAATAGAAAACCTGTAGAAAGGGCAGACATTCTACCTCAGTTCACCAATCTGATCCAACTGTGAATTTACCTGTATAACTTTAAATAATATATTTAAACCTCAATTTCTTGATTTTATCAGGTATCTTATTGCCAGCCCACAGCCATTTACCCTTCTCTTTTTCCTCAATGAAAGGATAGGATTTTTGTTCAGCTGATTATCCCAAATCACATGTCTCAAGGGGCAACCTATGTACCCTAAGCCAATCCTTGCCCGCAGTTGGTTAAGGGTTTATATATGACCATTCAGGCTAGCCAGATGTGTGAAATTTTTTTAAAAAAAGTTTTGGTCCTTTTTCTTTTTTGGAGTGGTAGGGAATAGAAAAGGAGAAGAAAAGATTTCTTGGCTTTTGAAATAAAGATGAGTAGGAAAGAGTCCCCTTTCTCCTGTTAGTTTTGTTTGCATGTGGTATTTGTAACCATGGGAGCCATTTTTCCAGCTGCCAAGGATTACAGAGTAAAAAGACAGAAAGAACCTAAGTCCCTGATAACATTCTGGAGCCTCTGAGGCAACACACCTTGACCTCTCTATTTCGTATCATCTCATTATCGGAGTCAAAATGCTTTTTTAAAATGGTTTTACAACTTTGAATGGATCTTTTTTTCTTTCCTTGTTGCTGAAAGCATCTTAACTGAAATACTGACAGACATAAGCCTTGGCCAGACTTTCTCACAGAAGACTCCAAGTGGACACACATAGAAGTGGACACACACAGAAGACTCCAAGCATTTGCAGAGTAAGAGCCACCATGGACTGAGGACCCCGCTGTTAAAAAGAACTTACAGTCCAGAACCCAAACAGTAGGTCTGGCTGATGAAGCTCATTAGGTAGCAGAGTACCGTCTTACACAGCAGTATAAGCTGTTTTGTGTACTGACATATCTGCAGGCTTAAAATTTTGTATTTCTCTCACTTGATGGATATTTCACTCTGTTGGGCTACCCTGGCCACCAAACTTTGGACATGCCTCCGTAATGTTCACAGGCAGCAACAGGGAGCCAAGTTCAGCTACCTGCAGCCTTATTACATGTGTATCCTTTGCATTGCTACTCTGCTTATCAGCTGCTTTAGGAGGAAATCAAAGTAAAAGCAATTTTTTCCCCAAACTACGTGTGAATGATTATTTCACCCATTCACAAACCTGACTTAGACTGTTGATCTAGCATTGCTCAGTAAGCCTTTAATTTTAGTCAGTATTTACTGACTCTATCCTGTAAAATGAGAAAATCAGCACACCTAGGTTTTCCTCTCCTTTTTGGGGTAGCCCTTAATCACTTACTACCTGCACTGTTATTTCACTTTCTAGGTGTGTATGTTTGGAATGCCCTAAGCTGACTTTAAGTTCTAAAAGTTGCCTGTATCTCTTATTCTTTGTATTCCTCATAGTACCTAGTAGAGTCTCCCCAAATATGTTGTGTGGGCACTATGTTTTGTGAACTATACGCATTTCTTATTCTTGTGCTTTCTATTGAATAATGAATGACAAGTTATAACAAGAAGTAGTTTACCTTCAACTAATACTCAGAACATATTACCAATTCCTTTCTTTCGCTTTTCTTCCCTCTCTTCCCCTAATTCCTTTCTGAGTTCTTTAGTCCACCCCAGCATTTTAAAAATTATTCCTTTCTTTGCTATTCTACCATTAATAATTTTTTCCTATCTCATCTCTTTTTTTCTCTCCCCCTTTCATCACCTTCTTTTTAAGTGGAATGGAAACTCATATTATTTATTTAATAAAATTTCGTAAGAATAGATAGTATTTATTATGTGTTACTGCCCTCCTGGCACTGTGCTAAGATCTTTATATGTACTATCTCATTCAATCCACATACCACCTATGAGGTAGAGGAATTATTTATTTATTTCTTTTATCGGTATAATCAGAAATCAGAGGCTTTAAAAGGGCAAATAATTTGACTGTCAAACCACTTAAGTTAAGGTTAGAACTAGGAGTTGAAACTCGAGCTCTTATAACATTATATAATATTGCCTTTCTAATATAATTTAGTTCTTTCTTTCTCTTCTTTCCTGAATTTGTAACACTCTAGGAAATTGCTTTAAATACTTTAAAGAAAATCCAAAGCAATATGCACAGACAGTTAAAAAAATACAAAAAGGTTAAGAAGAAGCCACAATCTATAGCCCTGGTCCTGCTTCCCAGAGACAATACCCCCCACCCTTTTTTTTAAGTGGGCTCCATGCCCAGTGTGGAGCCCAACACGGGGTTTGAACTCATGACCCTGAGATCAAGACCTGAGCTGAGATTAAGAGTTGGATGCTTAACTGACTGAGCCACCCAGGCACTCCCCAGAGAGAATACTTTTAACCATTTGCTTTTTTGGTTCTTGATGCTTATCTCTGTATTTGCTGCTTATGCAATCTTAAATATTTATGCCATTATACCCACTCATTACCAGTCATGAGAGAGAAGATTTAACTCACCCAACTCCCCAGATCCCCAAACTATCTTTTCCTCCATTCTCCTAATATAATAACATCACTAAGCTTCAATCACTCCAACTTCAAACAACATAAATTTCATTTTCTGTTCCAACAATCATAACAGTATCTCTTGATGCTCTACTTTATAAATTAAGCTATATATTTCTCTTTATTAATTTAATACTAATATGTTCATCCTAAGTACTTTTTATCTCAAAAAACAAAATTAATTGCTTTTAAATTGTGAGTCTCAAAGTACTTTGTTATGAGCTAGCAGTCTTTAACTGAATGAAAATCTCCTTTATCTTATCCTTGCAGACCAAGGATGGTTTTTTGAGTTTTTCATAAAGGTTGTGGGAACACTTCCACCTGACACCTTTATTCTAGCCACTGAGCTGTGTTAGTACGGCGTGAGTTAGCACAGGCCTTTACAAGAGCCACCTGCTAACCAGGACGACTCACCTGCTGTTGCCCCTGCAAGCGCTGCTGAAGCTGAAGCCGCAGCTGGTTGGGCGCAGCTGGAGGTCTGTTCAGAGTCTGCCGGGGTGGCATGCCCATGCCGGGTGAAAAAGCGCCTCGGGGAGGTGTCACTTGGACAGGCATAGTCCCCAATGAAGGTTTTTGCCTGACCATGCCTTGGAAAGGGCTAGAAAGATTGGCAGTAGGTGAAGGAGAAGAATAAGGCTGGGAATAAAGGTTGGGTCTTTCTTCCATCATCAAAGGTGGTGTTGCTTGTTGTGGTGGAAATCTCTCTGATAAGACATCTAATCCACCTCCCTGTTGGAAATTAAGCCAGAACATTTTACAAATAAATTACTGCCAATAAATGACATGCTTCTTTATATAATCTTGGATCTGAGAATATGTTATCTCTAGAAAATTTTATTATAAAATATTATGCTAAATTCATGAAGCTCTCTAGGAGTTTCCTACCTTAAAGGAATCACTTATGACAGTTACTTCTGAAATGGAGTAACAGATGAACTGAGATGTTTAAAAATCTCAGAAAAGAGATAAAAACATGGTTAAAACACAGGCTAAAATCAATGGAATGAAGCTAAAAGGTTTGAAAAGAACTACGCTGCAAAGCTTAAGAGTCAACAAACGTTACATTTAGTAGTTTACCGTGAGAAGTAGATTATTAAAGGAGGGATTAGTTAGGCATTTTTCTATCTCAAATACAGAATTCATGCTTTCCTCTTATTTGGAAAAAAATTCATAGCTGGCCTAACAGAATGCCATAGCTATGGCTTTTAAGACTGATAACTATTATTCATCGTAAAAAATCTAATTTAAATTGTGACCTGGTGTATGTATGTGTGTGCGCACGTGCACATGTGTGTACGTAACTGAAAGGAAAGTTTTATGAAACATAACTTCCCCTTTTTCTGGGCTATGCATTCCGATATATTCTACTACTTAAAAAAATATGGGTCATGAGGCAATAAATTGATTTTTCAACCTCACAGTTTGAAAAAATACCTGGAATTTGGAGTATCATGGAATATACAGGTTGACATCTAGCACGAATGAAGGATAAATTAAGTCCTAGAATAAGAAGTGATGATATAAATCTGGATTCTATTCTAGTGGGAGCCTCTAAGATTCTGGTCCATAGTGAAAGGCTAAGACTTTCTAATTCTAACTATTTCTAATTATTATCACATTTTTGTTTTAAAAAACTCATTATTTAGCTATATTTAATAACTTTCATAAGAGTAAGTTATAAGACTACTTAAACACAGTGAGAACAATATTGAAAAATCTTGCTTAAAAATAATTTTCTAGCTTCTCAGGGTTGTATCATTTTAATAATGTCAATTTTAATAAATACCTGGACGAGTTTGTCAATTCCCAGAGCTCTATCTAGTTCAGCTAGCTCAGTTTCATCTTTGCCGCTGAGGAAGGACACTAGCTGTTCAAGAAGAGCCTTCTCATCATTTCTTCCTTCTACTGTTGTTGGTGGACAGAGAAGCTCATCTAATTGTGAACTAATACACTGGCTAAAGAATCAAAAGATAAAAGAGTTTAAGACTGATATAGCAAATAAGTTTTCAATCTCAATAACACAAATATATATATATGATACACACATATATGCAAATCTTGTTCTAGAAAATTCTGTCGAGATGCTTTTTCAACCAATTCTCACACAGTGAAATGTTCTATACTTATGTGCAGAAATATAAATGTTCTGTATGTAGCTTGAATATATTCTCACTGTTTTGTCAATCACTGAAATTTGCTTCCATATTCTTCCTCTTAGCTTATAGAAACAGCTTGAAAAATTAACTAAACATAGTTAAGAAAGGGAAAAGAATTCTTGATGAAAGTCAAAAATAAAAATCAATCAAAATCTCAGGGAAAAAAAACCATCTAGCCTATAGTAAGATTTATTCTATTTATACTTAACTTTCAAAGATGATCAAATCATATTGATAACATGATTATCACAAAAGAAATCAAACTAGGAAAATGAAACATGCTCAGTGTTAAGCAACAACAACAACAAAAAATGTTGATTACATGAAGGAAATACACAGTCTAATCCAACTGATACCAACTGATGCATAAAAATCAGAAATATATAGAAAATCACACTAGTAATACAAATATAAGGTATCTTCTTTGGAGAAGGTAAGTGGGAATACAGTTCATAGTTAAAGCTCTACACCACACTCGACACTGTCTAGTCATCATTTGGTTGCTATGCATGAGATGTACTCTAATGTTTTGGAATGGAGCTACTTATGTCAATTAAGAAATTAAATTCTAATCAAGATGAGACACTTAGTAGATGTAAAAAGTACTTTCCCTTCTTATACCATCTTGCTCCAAAGAGAAACACTGGACAAAATAACTATATAACAAAAAGCTCAAGAGCTTTTATAATAATTGTTATACTGAGCTCAATTCATTTACAGGTCTCAGAAATTTTATAGTAATCAATCAAAGCAAAGCAAGAGATGAAAAAGAAAACAACTGCTGCATATTATATCAATCTTTTGGTAATTACAATACATACTAGCCTTGCAGTCACACAGTAAATTAATCTGTTTAATGTGGTGTCTTCCTCCATCCCCCTTTTTTTCATTAAACATTCACTTCTACTACTATCTCACAAAATACCAATGTAGGCTGGAATCCTGTTTGGGAAAATAGTTCTTTGTTGTAGAAGTTGATATCTGATATTTTATAAAATAGGAAATGTATTACTCACTCTTCTGGTTTATTCTGATTTACAGCAGTCACTGTATTATTTGCCCATGGAATCTGATCACCTGTTCCTGGCTGTCCAAATTGGTTATCAATTGCTTCCAATTCCAGCTCCGGCAATCCTGATTACAGAAGAAAAGGTAAGAAGTCAGTATCATAGTGGAAGATAAAATGACCGTATTTTTCAGAAGCAATATATTGTATAGGAGAATGAGATTTCCCCTATAAAATATATTTCAGTGATACAAAGGTCCCTTATTCAGAAACTTAACTGCCTAGAACGTGGCTACATCATAACCAGTGAGAAAGTTAAGAAAAAGTACTCTGAACCAAAGACAATCTGATGTAAAAAAAAAGTTTGCACATAAGTTGATGTTACCATAAGGAGAATCACTCAGAACTTTGTCAGAAATTATTTTTTTATTTTTATGTTTTAGATCTTATTTTTGAGTAATCTCTATACCCAACGTGGGGCTCGAACTCACAATCCTGAGATCAACAGTCACATGCTCCACCGAAGGAGCCATCCAGGCGCCGCCAGAAATGATTTCTTTTAAAGACAAATTATAACAATTTCAGTTAACTGCTTTTTCAGTCTGTAGGACATTAGAATCTGCTATAGGTAGGGACAGGGTTATCATGGCATGAGAGCAGCAAACACAAGATAAAATATGTTCTATAACAGGCAGGAACAGAAACTAAAGGGCACAGCAGTCTGGGTCATTCTGAAAATGGACAAGGCTCTGTAGCTGTTAACTGAGAACACAGCTGTATAATAACAGTGTAACAACTGATGTTTATGATGATGACAAATGCAGAGAGAGGTTTAGTTATGTTTTATAATGGAAGGAAATAGTATATGCATTCTAGAAGGTTTTTTGTTTAGGTATTTTTTTAAAAAAACCTGATGATTTCTGTACTGTTTAGACTAGGAAAAATTGTAAATAACCTAAATTCCAGAAATTTAGGGACTGCTTAGGGAACCATGGCATAAATATTTATAATGTGCCATTAAATGAAAAAGAAAAAAACCCATAAACCAAGACATTATGTTCAGAATGATTCTAGTTTTATAAATTACCGCATGTATATTAGTAGGAAAAAATTCTGAAAGAGTGTGTATATCTTTGGTCGATTTAGGTTCTAAGATTAAGGATGACTTTTCTTTTTTTGAATTTTTATTTTCTTTTAATGCTTCCAATGGTTATCTGTAATTTCTGAAATGGACATATATTAAATAATTATTGTTATGGGCTGAACTGTATTCCCCCAAAATTCGTATCCTGAAGCTCTAACTCCTAGTAGCTCAGAATGTGACTATTTTGGAGTCAGGGTCTTCAGATATGTGATTAAGTTAAAATAGGGCCGTTAGGGTGAGCTCTAATTCAAGAGGACTGGAGTTCTTACAAGAACAGGGGATTAGGACACAGACAATATAGAGGGATGACCATGAGGCCACAGCAAGGAGGTGGCCATCCACAAGACCGTGAGAGGCCTTAGAAGAAACCACACCTGCCAACCCCAATCACCTTGGACTTCTAGCTTCCAGAACTATGAGAAAATTAATTTCTGTTGTTCAAGCCACCTGGTCTGTGGTATTTTGTTATGGCAGTCCTTAGCAAATTAATGTAATTTTTTAAAAAACAACTAAAAATGCTTTGGAGTTTTATTTTATTCTATTTTTTTCAGAGAGAGAGAGGGGGCAAGCGAGTACAGAGGGTAGAGAAGGAAAGGGAGAGAGAGAATCTTAAGCAGGCTCTGTACCCACCACAGAGCCTGACATGGGGCTTGATCTCAATACCGAGATCATGACCTGAGCTGACACCAAGAGTTGGACATTTAACGACTGAGCCACCCAGGTGCCCCGCCTTGGAGTTTTACTAAAAAACATAATCAGGTAGAATTTCTCATTCTAATGAATGGAAAATAAGTAGATTTAAGAATGCCTGAAAAAATGTGTTTAATACTAGATATTGATCATTATTAATTACAGAAAACATGTTAGGCTCACTATTTATGTGAAATATACTCAACATTTAGTATGAATGAAGTATGGGAGTCCAAGTAAACACATTCATTTCTAAATGCAAATAATTATAGCTTTCAATTAAACTTGTCTTCTCTGTCATGACAAATGATAGAAAAATCAAACTCTGTAGGATTCTGAAAAAAAGAGCAAACAAAACCCACCAAACACCACCAACCACAAATGATGATGAAATGAAAAAGTAATCACTTAATTCCTATCATTATTTAAGTCAGAAAGTTGGTCAAAGAAGATTATCTAAAGCTGTCCCATTGCTCTACTCCATACATTAATTCCTCAATCCTAATTCTATTTAAAGAGTCAAAGAAAATTTACAAGGCTGTCTACCATCAATACTGAATATTATAAGATAGTTTATTTGACTCAGTAACAGGATATAGTATCTCGTTTTACTAGTCTTGATGCGGAAAATATTAAGTAAATAAGTTGGATAAAATTTCTCAAAATGAAATAAGATTCATGTGCTAAGTTTGATGACTAGGGAAAAAAAAAAAAACCCAAACAAACCAAACTTTGATTCAAGTAAAACTTTTGTTTGCATAGGCTTTATACTTAAAAGAAGTTAGTTTTTACTCTAAAAGTCATGTCAACCTTTTAGGACTTCTTTTAGAAATTTATTTCTACAAAAATTCAAGGATTTACTGGAATGTTTTAAGAAATACACATTATCTTCTCTTAGTCCAGGGAATAAGCCTTTTGTTTTTGGTCATGTTTGTGCCCTCTCAAACATAAGTAAGCATATATGTAACCCAAGACAGGCGTGACAATTTGTAAACGGAAGCATCGATGCATCTCCCAGTCCCTGTGTTGAAGAGTGGCAGCTGAAATGGGTAGAAAACAAGCCCTTAGGGATCCCTAATCAAGCTATTAATCTTTCTTATCATCTTTGCAAAGGCTCAACATCATAATTTCTCCATTTAAAATCTGGTTAGGGGCTCCTGGGTGGCATAGTTGGTTGAGCATCTGACTCTTGATTTTGGCTCAGGTCATGATCTCAGGGTTGTGAGATCGAGCCCACTGTCGGGCTCCGCATTCAGCACAGAGTCTGCTTAAAATTCTCTCTCCCTCTCCTGTGCATACTCTCTCTCTCTCAATAAATCTTAAAAATCTGGTTAAAAGGAAAACTTTGTATCTCCAATAGCCACAACAAAATTACTTTACTAAAAATTTCAACCATTTCTACACACAAGTAGAAAGCATTATCTAACCATGAGAGTGGCTTTTGCACATTCTACTCTTCTGACAATTCACTATCTAGTGATCCTAATGTTCAGCTACTTTCTTCAGGCGTTGGTTAAGAGGTTTCTGGTTCAGTTTTGTTTCACATTTGGCTGTAACAATGCACAGCAGTCAATGTGTTTTTATTTTTCTAAATGTGATGTAGACAAAGAATTAATTTATTGAATGTAGAAAAAATCTCCTATAAATCATAAGATGAAAATGGAAAAACCCAATAGATAAATGGTTAGAGAATATGAATAGGTCACATGCAATCACTGAAAATTGATCCACCTAATTCACACACACACAAAAAACAAACCCACAGATTAAAACTATACTGGGATACTTAAAAAAAAAACCAAACCATCAGATTGGCAAAGATAAGAAAGTGTATAATTCAATGTCTTAGAAAGGATGTGTAGAAGAAGAACATTATCCATTAGAGTGTAAATTGGCATAATATCTAAGAAGGCCATTTGGCAAAATCTATCCTTTGACCAAGCAAATCTATTCAGAACTTCTATTTCAGATATACTCTCATATATGATAAATTATCTCTACATAAGATTATTCATTACAACTATATAATAACAAAAGATACCTACCAAGAGGCACAACACACTAAAAAAAGGGAAATTAAAATGGTTTTTTTAAGTACTGAAAAAGCTTTATGTGAACCTCATTATTTTTAGAGTCACACAATTATTTTAATGTACTACAAATAAATGAGATTTAAAAAATAATCATCTCAGGGGCGCCTGGGTGGCTCAGATGGTTAAGCATCTGCCTTCGGCTCAGGTCATGATCCCAGGGTCCTGGGATCGAGTCCCACATTGGGCTCCCTGCTAGGCG
Organism: Mirounga angustirostris; assembly: GCF_029215605.1. Lineage (NCBI taxonomy): Eukaryota > Metazoa > Chordata > Mammalia > Carnivora > Phocidae > Mirounga > Mirounga angustirostris. Next base: position 19,411,602 of record NW_026991718.1, on the reverse strand, counting down.
GGGAGCCTGCTTCTCCCTCTGCCTCTGCCTCTCTCTCTCTCTCTCTGCCTCTCATGAATAAATAAATAAAACATTAAAAAAAAAATCATCATCTCAGATGTATATGTTCACCAAACATAAAATCATCCACCTCACAAGATCACTCACTTATTCCAATGAAATTCTCAAAGTTCAAATATTTTTGGAATTCTTCTAGATCTATCTAAAATAGTATACAGGTCCCTCAAGAAAAATATATCTCCTTATAGTTAGATCTAATTTTGGTTTGGGTTTAAGAAAAGAAGTATTATTCTTTTTGGATCAACAAATTTGGCTCTAAATAACTCCAGAAAAATATCAGAGGTCAAATCCACCCTCAGAGGATAGGGATTTTACGACAGTCAAAAGGACATTGCAAAAGGACATTTTGAAGGTACTGCCAAAGAGACACATTGTACATATTTTGATCAACAATACCCTCCTAAATTGTCTCGTCATGTGCTTTGGTGGTACATTCTAACAAAATTATTTAAATAACTTGGTCATACTGCATGGGTGTGTGGTGTGCATACTAACAGGATGTTCTGAAACCAGGCAGACTGAGATTTAAATCTTGATTCTGCATGTACTAAGTGGAAAACTTCAGGCAATTTTTGTCTGTGTGTATTTTTTTTTTTTTCATTCTCTGGTCCTTCATTTTCTTATATGTAAATAGACCTAAGGAAATTTTCTGGTTCAATGTGGCAGATTTATCCCTTCTATTTTATTTTCCCTCCAAAATTATCTCTGAAATAACAAAAGAAATAAAAAGGAAAAAATAAATCTCCAGCTGAAGGAAAGGCAAAAAAGTATTATGGCAGCTGACTCAAACGATCAAGAGTTTCTGAACGACAAAACAGAGGGAACAAACCAATGGTAAAATTTCAACGAAACTAAAAAACAACAAGACAAAGAGAAGATTCTTCAAGAAGGGGAGTTTTCCCAAAAGCAGTCCAGAACAACTCCAAGCTCAGGGGTCACTGGAGCGGGTACAGGAACAGGCCATGGGCAACTGGGCCACTGAACAGATGCAGCAAGCCCCGCCCCAAATGTGGAGGACTCTGGCGTCTGCGCCTGGGATTAAAGGGGTAAGAGCATGACTTGAGGTGGGAGTTCTGCCCAGGGAATCTCCCAGAGTGGGTGCTTGGGCTGCCACGAGGATTTCCCCATCACCAAGCCCCACTCTCTCAGAACAGTAACATAGAAACAGGGCTTCTATAATCAGAACCTACATTTGCTGCCAGAGCAAAAGGGTTTCTCACTTCAGCTAAAGACACATGCTAGCTACCAATTTTGTTCATTCTAGGCCTTGGTCTGTGTATATGGACAGACAGTGCAAATGCACCAAACATGCAAGAAAGGTCAATGGCAGGAAAGAGAGAGAGCAAATTTAACAAAGAAAGTAACTTTGGAGAAAAAAAGATTCTTATAGAAAATGGACAAGGCCTAGAATAAGTATAATAATGTATCGTTACACAGATTACAAGGTTTATCATACCCACGGAAAGTAATGGACTCCTATGAGAAGAAAAATAATTTCTAGAAATTAACAACATGATAGCTGCAATTAAAAGAGCTCAATAGCAGAATGGATATGGTTGAAGATTCAGTTTTGATCTGGAAAATGCGGCCCAGTGATTCTCTCAAAATACAGTGCAAAAGGGCAAGGAAAAGAAAAGGTAAGAGAAAAGATGAGTGCCATGGCAGAAGGACCCAGAAGTTCTAACTGGTGTACCTCAGGTGGTGAAATATGATGGTGACTAAACTCTGTCCTACTCCAGGCATTTGCACTTGACACAGTTCAGCTTAAGACTGAAGACTAAAGAAAGATGTTTGATTTTCCCAAGTGGGCTCAAGGTTAGGACGTGAAATCAGCCACTCAGTGATGGACTCTGGTTCTAGTAAAAGGTAGTGGTGGTAAGTGGAGAGGCTAGAGGAGGCAGAGAATTAGAGGCTATTCTCTTCTTTACTGGATACGTTGTTGTATTTCTGTCCCCAACTTCTTTTTCCTTCTCCAATCCTTTATTCTCTTTTCCTTTATTCTGCTCAACTTGTTTCCTTAGCCTTATGCCTCCTGAAATCTTATTTTCTTTCTCGTCTATATGGAAACATCGTAGACTAGCTGTCTGCATCTATCATCCTCACCCTCCTTTACCCCAGGATCTTCCCCTTCTTTGCTTTTGGCCTTTGCCAACACTACAGCACAAGGTTTAACAGATTCTGGCCTATTTATATACTTTTATACATGGAGCTATATTCAGGGGAGGGAATCTCAAGAGAGAAGCAAGAGCTATTTGCCTCAGGACAGACTATGGAGGAAAAATACTCCATTTTCACAGGCCTGTGGAGCTAGAAAACAATTTTTTTAATTAATTTTTATCAAATACATGTAACATAATTTTAAAAGTCAAGACTAAACGGTCCATTACAAATAAAAGCAGCTTTAAGCCTTACCCCTTCTAATCCTTCAGTTACTTCCCTTTTAATGCAGGAAGCCATTCTCAACTTGTAGGAAGCCATTCCCAATCTGTTTTCTTTGGCATTATCCTATTTATTTCTAAATATATATATGCTGCTATTCCTTGATGTCTCAATTTGAGATTACTGACTTCCCATTGTGATAGATGAGGTCTTAATTCTCCCACACCTACCTCTCCTACTACCTCCTAAGTCCCCAATTTCCTAACAGAGATCACAGTTTTTTTATAAAATAAATACGTAGATTCTTATAATTATGCAAATATTACTCACTGCAAAATTACATTGTGCACTATGTTCAAACCTCTTTTCTTATACCATGCTTTCTTTTTTCCGGAGTTAACAATTGTCTTATTTTTTTCATTTGCTGCTTTTCTAGGGGAATCTTTCAGATGCTTCAACATTGTTGACATAAACCTATCAGTAATCTTTTCTATAAACTCAAAGAGACAATCTCATTTCTCCCCTAGAAGCCTCCTTTCCAGAAGATTCAGATTCCAATCTGTAGTGGGTGTTCCCTAATCTTATTGATCAGCTATCACTCCCGGACTCCTTTCAGATCCTGTTTCCCCTGGACCTTGTATCTTTCTCTTTTTTGGCCTTCTCCGTTTTGTTGAAGTACATTCGCTAAGGACCGTCACTAGAAAAGGTGACTATACCATGCAAATATTTGAGCCCTTTTATATGTGAAAATGTCTTTTTTCCATCTTCACAACTACTGGCAATTTGGATGGCTAATTATAGGTTAGAAATTACTCTAACCTCAGATATTTCTAAAGTAAATCTGATTGACGTCTAATTTATATATAATAATATGCACCCATTTTAAGTGTACAGTTTAATAAATGTTGACAAAAATATAAACCCATAACCTTCCATCTCAATAAAGAAAATAGAATATTTCTTTCATGCCTAAAAGTTCCTTCAAGCTTCTTGGCTGTCGATCTTCCCTACCTCAACCCCACACAGGTACCCTATGATCCAGATTTTTTTCACTCAGCGTGTTTCTGAGAATAATTCCTGCCATGTACCACTAGTTTCTTCCTTTTCTCTGCTCAGCACTATTTCATTTTATAAATATACCATTTCTTTGTTGATGGACATTAGACTATTTCCAGTTTGAGGGAATCATGAATAAAGCTGTAGGAACATTTGTGGTCAAGTCCTTTTGATGAGCATATGCTTTCCTTGCTCTTTGTTAAATACCTACGAGTTGGATTGCTGGGTCACATGGTAATGTATGTTTCACTTGATGAGAAACTACTGAACAATTTTACTATTTTATATATCCAACAGCAATGCCAAAGTTCAAGGTGCTCCACATCTTTGACATCATCATTTGGTACTGTCAGTTTTTAAAATCTGGGGTATTTCAATGGATGTGTAGAAGTACTGCATTATAGTTTTAATATGCATTTCCTTGATGATTAAAGATACTGACCATCTTTTCATGTGCTTATTGGCTATTTTCAATCTTCATTTATGAAGTGTCTTAAAGTCCTTTGCCTACTTTTTTAGATGGGGCTGTTTCTTATAACATTTTTAATTCATGTACTACACTTGTTAGAACTGATGAGCTAATATTGATACATTTTCATTAACTAAAATGTAGAGTTTACATTAACTAAAATGTAGAGTTTACTTTTTTAGATGGGGCTGTTTCTTATAACATTTTTAATTCATGTACTACACTTGTTAGAACTGATGAGCTAATATTGATACATTTTCATTAACTAAAATGTAGAGTTTACAGGGTTCACTCTTTGTGTTGTACATTCTACACGTTTTGACAAATGTATAACAACATGTATCCACCATTACAGTATCATACAGAACAATTTCACTGCTCTAAAAATCCCCCATGCTCCACCCATTCATCCCTCCCTCTGGCAATCACTAGCAACGAATTCCTGTCAACCACTGATCTCTTCATTGTCCCCATAGTTTTGCCTTTTCCAGAATGCTTTATAGTTGGAATCATACAGTATGTAGCCTTTTCAGATTGGCTTCTTTCACTCAGAAACATGCACTAAAGTTTCTCCATGTCTTTTCATGGCTTGATAGCTTCCAAGTTGGGGCAATTATGACTCACTGCGTGCAATTCACATCTTTTCTCTGAAAGACTGTAGAATCTTTCTCTCTGGTGTGTTCCAGAATTACCTGATGATGAGTTTTGGTACAGGTCTTTTTTGTGTGTACGTGCTGGATACTTGTTGAGCCATTGCGATCTGAAGAATTATGTTCTTTGGTTCTAGAACATTCTCGATTTTTTTTGTTTGTTTGAAAATATCTTCTCTTCCCTTTCCCCCCCTTCTCATTGTTTGATTGATTCTTATCAATCATTATTGGCCCTCATAGGTCTATCTTAACGTTTTTCTTCCAAACTTTTTTTTTTTTGGTCTTTTTGTTATTTCTGAAAGTTTTTCTCAGTTTTGTCTTCTACCATTTCTCTTGAAATTTTAAAATTGCTGGATATCTAATTTCCAAAGATATTTTCTTATTCTTTGCTTTTTTTCTTCCCATATGAATAAAATATCTTTTCAAACATTTTAGGGTTTTGTTTTTGTTTTTGTTTTTTTTAGTCCATGCACTCGTTATATAGCTCTATTGCATCCTCTTTTGTTTCTTTTACTTTCTTTCAAATTGCAGACTTCCCTCAAAGTCCTGGTGATCTCTGGCGGTGTCTGGTCAGTGTTCTAAAACACTGACTGTGAGAGCTGAGTGTGAGGCTTGTGTCTTCTGGGAGCCTTCTGTTGGATGATTAGATGGCAGGGTGACCTTTGCACTTTAGGGAGCTCCCCTTACATACTCCTATCCAGACATCTTCTTTCTGGCAACTCGGTTCTCCTGAGATAAATCCCCCAGGCTCCCATATTGGATGGGGATCCAGGATCAAACCACTCAATATTCAGGCTTCATTTTATTGCCCTTTAGCCTTGCACCTTCTTGTTTCCCCAGAATCTGGAGCCTCTCAGTTCCAATTAGAAGAGACTTTTGGAGTCATCTCATCTAATTCTCCTTTTGCAGATAAAGAGAATAAAGCTCAGGAAATTCATGTGCCCAAAGTAACACTGTTAAATGGAGAATGTGAAACTTGAACCTGGGCTCCTGCTCACACCTAGTGCCCTGGTCAGCTGAAAAACTTCTTCCAAAAATGTCAGAAATGACTCAGGACCTTTTTATCCAGCTTCCTGGAAATCCTGGCAAACTTGCAGGAATTGTGTCATGACAGCTAAAAGCTGCAGTAAGACTGAAATAAATGAGTCCCACATCTGATCCTGTCAGAAGAGGGACAAGACTTAGACTGGGAACACAGGCAAATTTTGAAAGTGAGCTGCTTAGTTTCCTTTGGTTTCAAGGTTACACAATGGAATTACCACCACTCTTATTTTCAACTTCAAAATTTGAGATGAAAAAAACTTGACAGCCCAGTCTTCATGAAGTATTATATTATCAAAGTGTCTCTTTAGACTAGAGCAGCAGTGACCCATTTCAATGCAGTTGTCTCCTAAATGGTGCTCCATGGGGTAACATGACTTGAGAAAAGGAATTCCATAATCAAGAAAGTATGATAAATGCTCAGTTACAGAAATCTAAGCTGGTATCTTTAACATAGGACTTTTTAAAACCTTTAATATGCACTGTGGAATTTTAATAGGAGAATGGTATATGTGCCATGTAGTATTTGTCCAGTGGATTTTAGCATAAAATCCCTTTTTTCCAATTCGTAGGACTAGCATTCAAGGAAGACAATTTGGGTAATATAATCTGACCAATACTATATTTTTGAAAGTCCTGCTATGGACTGTTTTGGGTAAGAACACAAAATTGCTCTCCTCAACATCAACTATTCACTTTCACATTAATTACAGAAAGACGTTATACTATAACTTAAGATACACATGATGAGTGAAGTTCATATGTATAAAAGTAACTGTACATTATTTACAGCAGCATTAATGCAAAAATAGTTCACTCTCAACAAATAAATGGTCTGTGCAGTAATGTTGAGAAAAAAAGCACTAATCCACATTATCATTAGACATTTAAAATGAGGTTTTCTCCCAACACATACTATTCAGCCTGGAAGTGGGTCTGGCAGTGGTGGACTGAAGTGAAGTTGGCAGGGTCTCTGATTTGATGGATACATTGGTGACCGCACCATCCATCCTCTCTGGTTCGCATAAGCCTGGCAACTGGGCTGCCTTCTCCAGCGTGGGTAGTAACTGATCAAACTGGTCAAGGTCAGCTGTAAACTAAGAATGGAAACCAAAGTTAGAGGAAATATATTCTATACTTTACTTGAATCAATGTAGAAAAAAAGTTGTTCCTTTATATTCTACGAGTTAAGCGTGACTATGAGAAAATGAAGAAAGAAGAAAGAATTAAAGATTGAGGCCTCACTGAAATTACGTGAGCTACTGGAAAACAGTTTGGATGCTTCTGATATTACTATACCGGAGGATATAAGATAATATACACATAATATTTGTCTACTATATTTTGGCATAAAATTTATGTGTTGGAAAAAGATTGGACTGGAAAGAAGTGTCAAGAATGCTGTGTTATGCTGATCATGGATGATTTTTTGTCAACTTTTTAAAATCTTGTGAAATAACTTACTTAATGATGGAATGAAAAATAAATTTACACTGATGTAACTTTTTAATTTAAAAAAAGTTTGGAAAACTTTTTTATAAATAGTATATCAGCTTCAAAGATCCCAGGAAGGTCATTTCTCACTTGAGGATTTAATAAAATCAGAAACCTATCTTCTAGACTAGATAGGGCATCCCTACATCTGTCTGAGGTTATGGATAGGAGAAAACTGGCCTTTATTTCACAGTATTATTCTACTATGATTACTTTGAGATAGTTCATCAACATAAAATATCTACCTGTTTGGGTTTCACTATTTAATTCAACTAAAATTTATGCTTCTAGACTGTCTAACTGGAACTGTGTATGTATGTAATTTTTAAAATGTCTGGCTCCTTTCACTTAGCATTACATTTCTGAAGTTCAGAATCTTGTCACAGGTAGCAGTAGTTAATTTGTTTTCAAATAGCAACCCACTGTATGAACATACCACAATATATTTATCCATTCTACTGTGATGGATTTGGGGGTGTTTCCAGTTTGGGGCTAATACAAATAAGGCTACTATGAACATTTTTGAACACATCTTTTGTTATACGTGTGCAAAAAAGTACTAATCATAAAGGAAAAAATTGACAAATTGGACTACATTACAATTACAATGAAGAACTTCATCAAAAGTACCATTAAAAGAAAGAAAAGGCAAGGTAAAGCATAGAGAAGATGTCTGCAAATAAACAGCCAATAAAGGACTCATCCAAAATATGTAAAAAACTCTTACAAGTCAATAAGAAAAAGACAACATATTGGGAAAATGGGCAAGATACTTGAATAGGCAGTTCACAAAAGAAGATATGCAAATGATCAAAGACATTTATTAGGGAAATGCAAATTAAAACTATAAAGTATCACTACACATTCCACAGAATGGCTAAAATTAGAAGATTGACAATACCAAGTATTAGCAACAACATGGAACAACTAGAGGGAATTCTTGGTACACACTAGGAAAACTGGCGTTATCAACTAAAGATGAACATACACATATCTTATGATCCTGCAATTCCACTTGTAGGTATAAACGCAGCAGAAATGTATGTACATGTAAACCAGAACAGATGTACCAGGATTGCACACAATGGCATTATTTTATATAGCTGTGACTTTTTAAGTTAATTTTAAAGAGTGAGAGTTTTAATGTAGCTATTATTTAAAGCTGTTTTTCAGCTTAAAAACACAGTATTAGTTTACTTGTATCTCAAAGCGCACACACATATAGAAGTAACCAAAATAGTGCTATTACAAATAGTCAATAGAGACAATACAGAGCACTATGAATGCAGAGAGGAAAGAAATGTCTAACGAGGGCTAGTGGAGAAGGCTTTACAGAGATGATGTCTGAACTGGTTTGTGAAGGATGAGGAAAAGTTCGGCAGACAGAAAGGAGAGCAAGGCAGAAGATGCTTAGAAGAGACATGGCTTATCCCAGGAATGGCAAGGACTTCCATATGCCTAGAATGCAGTATGCCTGAGGGAAGAGAGAGATTTCTGTGAGACTGGGGTAGAACATAAAGCTGGCTCAAGAAATGAAGGACCTAAGCACATGAAGTGTGAATCCTGTTTCACAATGAAAAGTCTCATTGATAAGATGCTTTGTAAGTACATTTTCAGCTATTTCATACTTGTCTATATTCTTTCTAAATAACTTGCAAGCTCAGAGGGGGAGAGACTCTATTTTCTGTTTTTCTTAAATTCCTTCAGGGTCCACAGTAATTATCTAATAAATGAAGGTGCCTGTTAATTTCGCTCCACCCCCACCTCAGTGTAAACACAGAGGTTCCTAATCTGTAACAATTCATGCAAAGGTTTATTTATGTTTACTTCTGTTTCAGAATACTCAAAGTCCCTATTCTGATAAGGGTTAAAGGTGCTTAGAATCAGATGAGAAGAAAAACAGCCTTAGAAAACACTTCAAGGGAAACTAGATGGCAAAGAAAGCCAGACTAGGCAGTCTTGCCCACCTCCTCACACTTCTCTCCCATTTCAGTTATATCAGAGGTTCCCAAACTTAGCTACACATCAGAGTTCTCTGGGGAGCTTCTTAAAAATACAGATTTCTGGGTCCTATCTTCAGAGAGTTGGATTTAACAGGTGGGGATGGGAGGAGGGGGGCAGGAGAGGTATGTTTAAAAATCTCCAAAGCTGTGAACTGATTTTATAGAAAGAAGCAAATCTCCATTTGCTTAGAATGCCACACTGAAATTGTAGCCCTCCGAAGTTCCAAAGAGGGCATCCTGTGATTTTTCAACCATTTTCTCTGAGGGCATCCTCTGATGCTTCAGCCATTGATACTAACCTTTTAATACATGCCCAAAGGGTAGGACAAAACATAGCCTGAATCCAAATCTCGTTTATGGTTGGAGTAAAATACATGAAAAGGAAAAAGTAACTCTGAATGTTCGTTCTGTGAAGCGAGGGATCACCTACCTGGCTCTGGGACTCCAGTTTAATTTCCTCAGGAGCAGGTTTGGTCATTGGGGTGGGGTTTGTGTTACAAGGATCCATCTGTTCTTTCTTTTCCACTTTCACTTTTACATCATCCAGGCTCAGGTTTGGAGTTGATCTTAAATCTTTCTCATCTTTATCTAAAAGATACCGTAGAAGCTGATGGTCTTTTGATTCTTTTTTCTTTGAAGCATCCAGTTCTAGTTTTACACTTGAGCTCCCTTGTCCCTGTCCAGTCACGGATACAGAAGTAGATGAACTGTCCTTTTTATCAGGCTCAACAGACAAAGTGGTGATATCCGAGGGGCTACCCTCCTGTAGGAGCCGGTGCAAGATTTTGTGCCGCTCCGTCAGCGAGCTGTGAGAGGAGGGGCAAGAACCGCTTGAAGGGTTAGCAGAGGCAGAGCCGGAAGTGCCTGAGCAAGACAGTACCTCTTTGCAGCTTGTGTCTATATCAGCGTGCCGTAGCTGCTGCTCTGCAGTTGTGGTCAGAAGCTGCACTAGTTTGTGACTGGTCTGAGAGTATTTATTGTCCCCATCTGAGAGTCTGTCACTGTTATGCAGAAGCCCAGAATCCAGAGGTTTGCCGTCACCAGAGCTGTTGTCAGACTGAATCATTTCATTTAAAATGGATGCAATCTCTTTGTTATCTTTGGACTCAGCTTTTGCTGGTTGTATATTTAATCTGCTAGGTGAATTCTGTGAGCTCATCTGCCTGAGGACTGGAGAACTGGCAGAGAAGCCAACAGAGTTATTGGGTCCTTCATTCATGCTCTGTAAAGATGTTACTGGGATGTTTGAGTAAGATCGGTTATTATTATTACAGGCAGTACCTGTCATGACAACGGGGGAGCTTAATGTCGGAATATTAGGAGGGAACGAATTGTTTGGCATCCTGGGCCTTGGTGCCAATCCAGAACTAACTTGTCTCCTCGGAGACATGAACTGTGCGAGAGATATTCCTGTACCTTCCATAGGAGAATTATTGAGGTTTAAAGAGGGGTTAGTGCTCTGGGAACTGGCCTGTCCCTGGTTTAAGGCAACACTGGCTACAATCTGATTTCCAGGTGAGCATCCAAAACTCCCTTGGTTGTTGCTAGAATTACTATGACTGCTGCTATGGAGGTCTGAGCTCTGTTGGCGGTTTACTCTGGGGGATACCATGTTGTTGCTGGATGGTGGCAATGTGGATGAACGGGCCACACCATGAGCTGGCGAGATACTAGAATTGACGGAGGGGTTTACTCGGGGAATTGGCATTCCAGAATTAGTGTCATCTTGAGGAGAAAGACCACTGTGTTCCCTAGGGGGGGAAAAAGACATTATTATTCAAACATCTTCACTGGTTTCCATTAAAATGTTTTTATGATGCATATTATAAACCAAGACCATTAACCTCATTAATATTGCAAGCCATCAAGTAAAGAGCTTCTGTATGACTTTAAATTAAGGAAAAACGGTGGACTGTTAGCGCTACTGTGAAATATTAGCACCACTTAATAGGAAACAGTGCTCATGGTCTCATAAATTTGATAATGGTTTCAGTTATATGGGAAAGAAATCTTCCTTGGTCTTGGAAAAAATCCAATATATGTACTTTAAACTTTTCAAAATTTAATACAAATACTTAACATTACAATAATATTTTTGGTTGAAAGAGAAACTTCCCACACCTCTGTTTACAAAGTCTTTTATTCATGACTCCCTTGTTACAGCTTTTAAGTATTTCAACTCCAAAGAGGAAGACTGGGTAAGGAAAATACTGTGTCACTGATGTAAAAATTAAAAAGGGTGATATGCAGACATAGCAGATGTTTTGAAAGAGAAATCACAATATGAAAAAAAGAACTGTGCTAATTCCACTCACAAGCATAAATTAAACTAAAATTAGAAAAAAACAGAATACTGAATTCAGATTTTCATCGAGCTCTTTACTCAAATCCATAATTATGACAACAGATTTGTGACTGGTATTACCATGTTCCAATAAGCAAATATATCAGATGAGGAAAAGATGAAGTGAGGGGAAATGTCTTTGTTTTTGTTTAATGCTACATTTTAAATAGTTGCAAATGTAGGGTTTTGAATAATTCATAGGATAAAAGAATGGTTCCATGAATTTACCATATATACCAATGTAAAATGTATTTAGAGAGAAGAACAAATTAGAGGCAATGACATTCAAAAATCTCAAGTTGATAGTTTAATGACTTGTAGTTTGAGAAACTGTCAACTTGAACTCAGGAGCCATCGAGTTTGCCCTAATGAGAATACAGCACTTTTAAAATTAAAAACAACAATATTAACAAACTCTGAAATCTTTTATAAGACCGAAGTTCACATATGGAAAGTTGGCTATTTTTAGCCACCTTTCTGGTTTTTACCCCTGAAACACATATTTTCAGCCTAACCTTTCCTGTGTTCCTTTTTCTTTCTTTCTTTTTTAACAATAAGGCTATTGTTAGGTGAAAAAACTATAAAACCCAGTACGGATATAGTGATTATATACTCATCACACTAGCTTAATGCCTAACTTCAAATTTTTGTTTTCTAGCCATCAAGAGTATTAAAAAATTTTCTCTAAGAAGAGATATATGAACTGACTTATTTCATATGAAGCTCTCCAAATAAGTAGTACCTGTCGATGATATGAATTCCCATGATGAAAGGTTGCATGTCTGGACTTTGAGGGTAGCAAAGTTTACACTTGGTGTGGGCGCTAAGCATTGTCCCATCATTCAATATGAATCTATAGGATGGGCTGGAGGCAGTGCCACGAGTCATCACTGTTTCAAACAAAAGAAAAACCTAGTTAAAATTCTGACACTTGTACTTTGGGCAGAGGAGAGTTACCAAGCCTTATTTCTACCTTGAACCTCATTTTAAATGCCCTCCCGACAGCTGCTTGCGCAGACTCAAAATAAAGAATAGTTCAGACAAAGCAGATATCTGAGGGCGGGGGGAATGATTCTGGTTGAAATAGACCACTTGATGACAAGTTTTAATTCAGTACTACTTGAATGAGTGCCTCCTCATATAAGTCAAAATTATGAAGAAACTTCAAACCAGGAAAAAAAATCAACCTTAATATTTCCCCATAATGGGACAGTTCTTCAAATTTATTAAGTGTCCATTAAAAATACCAGGAAGTAATCTCCCTTCTCCCTTTCGGAATTATCTCTAACAAGTTTGGTTTTTTTTTTTTCCTTTTGCTGGCTGATTTTTTTAACAACAGCTTTACTGAGATATAATTCATATACCATTAAATTCACCCTCTCTGTTTTTATTAGTTTGCAGAGTCGCTTAACTGAAATTCAAATTTAATTTTTCACTCAGGAATGTGAATCACTAAGGTCCCATCTGAGGAATTAGTGTATTCACATATTATTTTTTATGTTTGAATTTAGTGTAGGAAGTAAATTAAGATAAAGCCAATCATGGCTAATATAAAAAACAAAAACTAGGTTAAGGCAGTCAAATCACTATATAAACAACATAATTTTCTTTTGTCTTAAAGGTTTATTAATAGCAGACAAAATTCTAACCATATTGGCAAGTATTTATTAAATATGTAAAGGCTATACCAGACTACTAAGTAAGAAAATGTCATTGATGTTTTAGCAATATAATAAAATTCTATTTTAAGAAAGATTTAATAGGTAGATTCAGCTATACCAAGGTTAAAAATCGTATTCATGGAAACCCAAGAATTACTACCATAAATGACTATTACAATTTAGCCTGTAATGAACGCTAGTACTATTTTTCAAAGACATTTCAGAAAGCCCTTCTATTACATTTTAAAGACATGTTAAAAAGACTTAAAAGGAGCAATTAATAAATTTTTTTTGAAACTGCATATTACTTAAATAAAGAGAAGACATACTCTCTTTTATTGCTTTGGGTATACCTTATATGCTGAAGAGGGCATAATCTGTTGCAAATCTATACCATACACAAATCAGCCTAAGTACCAAAATTATGATATAAACTTAATGGAAAGGATCAAGATTGATGCCCAACCAACCACATTCTTTACCCACCTGGCAATTTCAGCCAAATCACTGGTACATTTACCAAATATAACACATGGAGAAATTTAGTACCAAATGAAATAATAACTGATGAAAGAGAGTCTTAAATGAAATGGATAATTTTTGTATTAGGATATAAATAAATGTTTTGCTATAGCAAAACCCTAAAAAATTTTAACGATTCCAAACTGTTAAATCTTTTTAACAGTATATTTTGGAAGATACATCTACAACAAAAAAGTAGCATTTCAAGATAAATTATTAATCTGGGATAATGATAAAGCTACATTATACAAAGGGCCGGGCAAGATACAATATATTTCATGTTATTTTGCTTATGTCATTTTGTCTCTTCATCATTGTTTATTGCTCTTTAGGGTCTCTCCATTCTGCTGCAAAACCCTGGCTCTTCACTATTGAGCTGCACTGTCACCAGCCACATGTGGCTATTTAAATTTAAAATTAAATAAAATTTTAAATTCAGTTCCTCAGCCATACCACATTTCAACTACTCAATAGCAACATGTGGCTAGCGTCTCCCATCCTGGACAGTACAGTATACATATATACAATCTGACTTCAACTTATATTTCCAATCTTGTTTTTCATTGCTTCCTAAACATTTCTTCTGTGTCACTTTAAATAAAGGTAGATAACTTTACACACTTATTTTTCTTCATCAGCTAAAATAAACATAAGGGCTAGTACTGTGTCCCATTCTTGTTTTCCACTCTCCTTGAATCTTGCATGAAGCTTTGCATATAAAATCACCCAGTAAGTACTTGCTAATTGACCCTCAACTTGAATCTCATGTAAACAGATTAATATTGACTTGTGATCAACTACCATAACATTTCTTTAAAGGACAGATTTTAGATCTTAGCTGTGTTCTCAAATGCTTATATCTCAATGTATGTTCTTGCTCTCATAGGAATCTGGACTTAACTTTTGTAATGAAAATTAATGGAAAAGAAATGTCTTGATTTGTTGATAAGCCCTATAAAGTGAGAAAGAACTAGAAACTCAGACTAGCATGGAAACATTAAGATACTTAATGTGGATTACAGAGAAACATCACTGGCCCGCCCTTTGGTAACTATGCTGTCTTAACTTGGGATTCTGTCTATCTAAACTAAAAAAAATTCCAAAATTGAGAACCCCTATTAACTTTATATAAGGAATTTACTGCACTTTAAGTTTTGAAGTTAGATTATTTATTTTGGATGATAATGTGTGGAAAAAAGACTTAGCACACATTATGATTCACACATTCTTTGAAAAGGAAAAAAGGTAATATAAACTATAGTAAAACTTTAATTATTAGAACTTAAGACTATCCAGTTAACTAGGGGCACCGGGGTGGCTCAGTCATTTAAGCATCTGCCTTTGGCTCACGTCATGATCCCAGGATCCTGGGATGGAGACCCACGTGGGACTCCCTGCTCAGCTGGGAGCCTGCTTCTTCCTCTCCCTCTGCCCCTTCCCCCCCTGAGCACGCGCACTTGTGTGCCCTCGCTCTCTTTCTAATAAATAAATAAAATCTTAAAAAAAAAAAAAAAGACTATCTCGTTAACTAAAATTCTTCTGGTGCTCAATTTTTCAGACGGAAAGATAAACAGGAAGGTAGCGTGGATCAATGAAAAGAACAAGAGCCTAGAAGTCAGATTTAGGCTTGAACTCTGCCTTTGTCATTTACAACTTTAGGACTTCATAATGCAAATTAACCTTTGCCCATCACCACTAAAACTGAGCTAGTAATGTTGTGAGATAATATCTAGTATTGGAGCCTAGTACGTAGCAGGTACTGAATGAATATTTCCTGAAAAACACCAAAGAAAACACAAAGTACCTATGTCCTGAGTCATATACACATTCAACCAATCCCTAGATACTATTCACACCAATAGCTTCAATCTTATAAAACAATCATTAATATTTTGAATTAAGACATGAGTAAGGGAGCCACAGTTCTTTACAGAGCTGGCTAGATAAACATTTGCTCCGCACACCAAATTTTCCCTATAAATGGGTTTCAAGGTTTACGACTGGATAAAACTATTTGGAATGTCATTGATCACAGGTCCTGGTCTTGTTTTCCAATCTCGTTTCGCCAGGTATATAGCTCGCTAGTATTGTGATCCCTGCCTCCTGTATCCATGGTGGGGAGGGATACTATTGATGTGGTATTACTGACACCCCAGAAACTCTTCTAGGAACCTTTTAAAATAACAACTGTTTTGTTTTGTTTTCCCCTCTAGAATAGGCCTCAACAGAGCTATGAAGCAAAGAAAAACATTTTCTCAGATCATAGCAGCTCTAAGAGTAGAACTATATGGGTTTTTGACTCCAACCAATTTGGTGCCAAGATAACCTCAACAAGCATGCTTTACTGATGTTAACTAAATGAGCAGGTATAAGATGTGTGGTAGGGTACTACCAGTCAATGCTGGTAGAGATTTCTTTTACCTTTTGGTATTTCCCTAGATACATGCAGAAAGAATGCAACTTAAAAAGCTGTTCCCAAGACTGCTACTCTCCCTAAATGCTGATAGATATGCTACAGGAATAAGTATTCTGAGGAAAAATAAGTCTGGATAACAAAGTCAAACAGGTACCTTTATCGTAGAACCTCCCAGAAACTTAAATATATGTTAAATATGTCTTATGAATTCTCAAGAGTGGGAGACTGAAACATTCCCCAAACTTAATTCAGTATGAAACATCATTCCCTAGTTACAGCTATTAATATCTTGTGGAATGTAGGTTTATGTTCTCCAAACTTCTCTGTAAGAAAACATCTTAGACTATAGACTCTGATTCAGTAGCATGGGTGGATCCAGAAATCTGGCTTAACAACTGCCCTGGATGAATGTTATCAAGGACCCTTGGGAAGTATTTAACCTAAACCTTTCTTAAAGGAATGGTTCTCAATTGAACTGAATCTGGGAAACTTCCAAACCACATACCCCTACAAAGACTTCCTCCTCCTAGTTTAAAAAGTTCCTCAGGTGATCCTGACACCCATTTCCCCCTAATCTCAGTGGAGAACTACTGCTGTAATCTAGTTCATGCTGCATACCCCCATATTCTTTGGCTGAAATGTGTTTTGTTTTGTTTTTCAAATTTGATTCTGGAAAATAAAATGGTAAACTCCCTTTAAAAGCTGTCTCTGTCAAAAGCAGCTGAAAAACTGAGCTAAGAACTAAAGTTTAATGCATATTAGGATTTTCTACCAGCCACTGCCTTCAAAGAGTAAGTTAATGGGCAGGGAAATAAAAAAAGACAGACTCAATCACTATAGAGTTTTACCAACTTTTAACTTTTTAAAAGTTTCACACAAAATCAAGTTTCACACAGTGGCATAATTTCACTCTTTTCACCCTGTCCTTAAGTAAAGAGGGAGCAATGGAACTGCAAATACAAATTTACACCTCCCCCAACTCTGACAGACCAATGGATCTCACACTGGATGTACTTCAGTGCTGCCTCTGGAGCTTCAGATACCTGGGCCCTCACAGGAGATTTTAAGTCAGCAGGCCAACATCTTTAGCAGATGATCCCCACGTGAGTGTTTCATGGACCACAGTTTTCTTACCAGGTTAGATACTGCTGAGTATGAAATATCAGAAAAAGATGTGTTCAGTCCATGAACACTGTTAGGCAAATTGCCCAAAATCTCCCAAACTG
Source organism: Mirounga angustirostris (assembly GCF_029215605.1). Classification (NCBI taxonomy): domain Eukaryota; kingdom Metazoa; phylum Chordata; class Mammalia; order Carnivora; family Phocidae; genus Mirounga; species Mirounga angustirostris. The sequence continues at coordinate 19,394,281 of NW_026991718.1, read as the reverse complement.
TAAAATCAGAGTCATGCGAACTCTGGACAACAGTGCTGAGAAAAATACAAGTTATCTCTATTGAGGAATGTTTTCTTCCCCAAAAAAGTGGAAGAAAAGGACACAAAGAAATTACTAATGGGAAAGAGGTGTTGAATTACATTTCTTTACATTCTAAATTGTTTTATTTCATATATTAATGATAGTTACTTGTTATACTTTAATCAATGTTTTATAGAGAATTTTAATGGTTTAGAAACACATCAACTGTGGTTCAGTCACATCTACAGGGAGCCTAGTCATTTAGACAATAAGACAATAATCTAGACCTGCTTTGCCTTGGTGCAAGTATATATAAATTACAGGCAAATAAAATTAAAAGTCTTTCACGTAAAGTCTTGGAAGGCCCAACTTATGAAGTTAAGGTAAAAACCAAAGAGCATCGTATACTTTAGCATTTGCAGCAGTGAATGGAGAGAGTGCTCCGAGTCTCAAACTTAGGCAAAAGTCAAGTGCCATTACTGACTAGTAGAGGGAGTCTGCAACCAGTAAATGGCATTAGTTGCTTATTGCACTGGTTTGCAAACCTGACTGCACTTCAGGATTGCCTGGGAACTTTTAAGAAATGTAGGTTCTTGGTCCTATCCACTGAAATACCATCTTTGGGGAAGGTATTAGTCTAGGAAGAGGCCCATTGGAGAACTCTTAGTCTATAGGAAGTTGTCCCAGAAGTAACCAGACTAGTAAGGTTCATATAGATGGCTTCCTGGAAAAAAAAAAAAAAAATCAAGCTGCTTCCTCTCCACATACCGCCTGGAAGCAGTTGACCTAAAATGTAACAAATGGAAAATCATCTATAAAGTTAGGAATCCTAATATTACGGGGAAATATTAAAATTAAGAAGGGTGATGGAATAATGAAAAACATTTTTAAATTATTTTTCAGGAAGAGCCATACAAAGAGTCTCTTTCCAAAGAAACTATTAGAGAATAGAGAATAAATTATACAGGGAACGGAGTATTAGGCTAACATAATTACGGGACAATATTTTTAAAGTATATCAAAACCCTCACCACCTCTGAAACTCTATGAACTTTCTCAAATAATTTTCCCTGTTTCCTGTAATACTGTTAAGTTCCTTAAGGGCAGAGAATATACTTGTTTTATCTCCCACAGTACCATGACATAGCATCTATACAATTATTAATTTCATATGACATATTTTTAACTTGAAACTTCAACCTAAGTCAGCTGATACAGGTACTGTAACAGGAATGAAGTAAACCTGTGGGATACAGATTTCTGTATTATCTAGAAGCCCTTTCACGCATGCCTGTTCTGCTGGGAATGATCTTCAAAAGTCAGACGAAATTATCACTTCCTCTCCGAAGCCATCCCTGATTCTCCAAGTCAGAATTAATTTTTTTCTTCTTTGGTTATACCTCTGGGTTATAAGCCCACGTCACACTGATCTTTAAAGTCATATATTGTCCTAATATATTTTGAGCTCCTTGAGGGCAAAACCCTGCTTCTTAGTCATCGTTGTATCCCTGCCACCTGACATAGTGTTCTATGCATGTGAAGAACTTGATACATGTCTGCTGAATGAACGAATGAATGAATGAGTGAGTGGGTGAGTGACCACCACATGATACCCTGTTCTTTAAAATGTGCATCCCAAATTCAGGATCCACTCATGAATTACTTTGCTTACCCATTTCTTCCTTTCCTAAGACTGATTATTGCAAAAACTATAATTTGGAGAAAATACTTATCAAGCCATAAGTTCTATATAAATTACTTCAATATTAATAAAAAAGCAAGGTGAATGAAAATAATTAAGAGAAAAAAAACCTTTACCTTCTTGAAATAGTTGTCTGGCATAAGATGGTTCTCTGCCCTGGGGCTGGAAAAAAGCATAAATGCACTTCCTCACTAAATCTTCCCAGCCAGTTCTGCCGGCAGCTCTCAGGGAACTGGTATCAATAGAGATGATTTTACCTACACGAAGAACAGAAGTTTCCATTTGTGATAGCCTCTTGACATAAGTCATCCACCCATATTTCAAAATCGACGACTACATCTAAGAAATTTGCTGCTGTCCCTAAATGCTTAGTGGACAAATAAACACCGGACATTAATAAACACTACTATAGTGGACATTAATAAACACTACTAATTTTTATTACATACAATAACAGTGTTATCACTTACATGATAATAAAAAACTATTTTGGCCTTGGAGTGTGTAATATGTTAGCATATCATATTCTAAAATTCAATTCCAGTCAAGTATTAAAATCATACCATAAAGACCTGAAGCTGCAGAGACTAACACAAATCCAGTTCCTCTGGTTTGCCCTTTGGATGCTACTCTCTGTATACTAATGACTGGATCATTTATTGGGAAAGGAGAGACACAGATGAAATATATGATTTTGGTTTAAATTAATTTCCAATAACTAAGTGAAAAGAATATGAGAAAGTAAGCAAAACTTTCCTTTTCTACCTCTTCTTGGGCCGTAGGCAATACTTTATTTAAGAGTAAAAAAAGACCAAGGGCAATAGAAGTTATATCAGAAAAAGGTAACAAGTGAGAGCATTAAGATTGGCTAGAAATTCTGCACACAGAACATATGCTTTATAAAATATAGTAGTGATTTGCTATTATCATACTTGAACAAATTTCCTAGATGGCTATGGAAGAATTCAGGTAAATTACTCCTTAGTTAACCAGGGGCCAATTAATCCAGTTTGGGATTATCCAGATAAGTTTTATTTTTTTATGCAATCTTATATTAACACAAAATAATACAGGTAAGATATATACGTGTATAGAATTAGATTAATAAAATGAAAACCTGCAGACCCACCATCCAACTTCAGAACTGGAACATTACCTATACCATTCCATGATGTGTGTACTCCGCACTTGTCACATCCCTCTGTTTCTACATTCTCCTGGCAAGGGACATCTAAATTGTATCCCGTTTTTTTGATACTACAATCAATGCTGCTGTGAACACTGTCTACATTTTCCATGGTGCATGTGTGTGAGAGCTTCTCTAGGGAAATACGTAGGAACAGAACTGTTGAGTCATAGGTTATGTGAATATTCAACTTTATAACATTAAACGGTTTCTCAGAAACTTATATAAGAGCTACTGTTAATCCAACATCCTCTCCATCACTTGGGATATTGTCAGGCTTCTTTATATTTTACAATTAGTAGCTGAAAAATGTTTATGATCTAAATTTGTACTTCCCAATTAATGAGTTTGAGAATTTTTCATGTTTCCTCTTCTGTGAATCGCTTATTTGTCTTTTCCTTATCTTCCCTCTTCTCACAACAAACTCAAATCTGTTGTACTATTTGTGCATCTTCATTTTAACTAATCCCTTCTTTATGTTTTTTTACTTGGTTTGCTTGGAATTTATTAGGCCTCTTTAACTCAGTCTTGAATCTGATATATCTGAATCTGTCTGATAAGGCTGTTGCCCAAGTCTTGGCATAAATGTAAATAGTAGAAAGAAAAGAAATTTAAACTTAAAGAAAGGAATTTTGTTATTTAAGAATAATTTGGGAAAAGCCTGGTGAACACTTGACTGCAACTACAGACAATTCTGGATTTTCTAAGAATTATAATTATTTAATCTTTGTCTCTAATTACATCAGAGGTCAAGAGTTGGTTATAGCAGAGAATCGACTATCACAAGATCTTCACACTCAACAATGCTGCTCAGATGTAATGACAAAGGGAGGTGTGTGTGTGTGTGTGTGTGTATGTATTCATGTCAGTACTAACCACAAGAGAGCAAGAGTCTAGAATTGCATGATCAGACGGGAGAAAGTGATAAAATTATCAGCAGTGGTAACAAAGGATTAGGTAATGCAGTGACTATCTTAGAAGAGAATCATGAATGGGTTGATTTAGAGTACCTCTGCTTGCTAGAGGAAAGTTTAACCAACCAACCAACCCACCCAACTAATAAGCCGCTGTTCAACATTTCTTGGTAGAGGACTTTTTGTTTTTTTTAAGGGATATGAACCACTTTTTTAAGGGACATAACTCTATGTAGTTAAAACTACTACTTCCTGGGGCGCCTGGGTGGCTCAGTTGGTTAAGCATCTGCCTTCAGCTCAGGTCATGATCCCAGGGTCCTGGGATCGAGTCCCACATCGGGCTCCCTGCTCAGCGGGAAGCCTGTTTCTCCCTCTCCCACTCCCCCTGCTTGTGTTCCTGTTCTCGCTGTCTCTCTCTGTCATATAAATAAATCAATCAATCTAAAAAAAAAACAACAAAAAAACAAAACAAAACAAAACAAACTACTTCCTAATATTTATTGCAACTAGTTTAAATTATTTTTTTATCTAAATCAATTTGATGATATAAAAAATGTTATTTACATTTTAAGAACACTTTATATTTCTTTGGCACTTCTCTATTTTCCTTATATTTTACATTTCCTCTGGAATCTTTTATGTAATAAGTGTATACAGTACAGTGATGTCCTTGTAATAGTGCTTTGGTGGAAGGCAATGCAATATAAAGGAAGAGTTCTATATTAGGGTCTATGGATGTCTGTTCTCAGCAATTAGCTATATGGTTTTGGAAAAGTCAACATTCTATCCTTTGTAAAATGAGTGGGCTACAGTCTGTGATCACTGAGGTTCCCTCTAGGTTTATAATTATTTTATGATTCAGAGCTTATTTTTTAAATTTGTACACATCTACTGTAAAATCAGTTATATCTAAGATTTTAATGCTGGGTCCTTGGTCAGAAACAAAACTACCAGTAATAACATTGTCACTATGGGAAAATACAGTCTTCTTTAAAATAATCCAATTTAAGGGGCATCTGGGTGGCTCAGTCGGTTAAGGGTCTGACTCTTGATTTCAGCTCAGGTCATGATCTCAGGGTCTTGAGATCAAGCCCCACATCAGGCTCTGTGCTCAGCCGGGAGTAGGTCATGATCTCAGGGTCCCTCCCTCTGCTTGTTAACGCTCTCTCTCTCTAAAATAAAATTTAAAAAACATAAAATAATCCAATTTAAGATTCAATGTATAGAAATGCAATATGAGGAAAAGCTGAATATATTGCTCCTAAATCATCCTCATAATATTTAGGCATCCTTCGCCTCCCACATTTATTCAGTAATCTGACTTCCACTCTTTCCAGCAAGCTTTTATTCTGCTCACAAGCCTTTATTTGGTTTTACTGACACAAAAGACCAGTTATATTTTTCAGTGGGCCCTATTTTTCCTCCATGCATTAGTATTTTTGGTTTTCAATATAGGTTATTCAATTTTTCCAGAGCTATACATTGGTGGAAAATGGAAAAGGACATGTAGATGGTAGACTCAAGAGGGAGGGAAGAAAGTTATGGTGAGGGATAATTACTATGCGCAGATGCTATATCTCCAAGTCCTAGACATTCTCTTTACTATACTCTATTATTCGTGCTAATTTATCCCCACCTACTCTTCAGTAAGAGCAGCTGGGAGCTTATCTTTAAAAACCCAAGAATAAAGCACACAACAGGAATATTATATTTCTGGGACTAAAAAACTAAGAAATATTGTAACAAATATTAATAAATGTTATAAGTAATGGTAAAGGTCAAAAAGTACATTAAAACTAAATTTTGACAGGGGCGCCTGGGTGGCTCAGTTGGTTAAGCGACTGCCTTCGGCTCAGGTCATGATCCTGGAGTCCCGGGATCGAGTCCCACATCGGGCTCCCTGCTCGGCGGGGAGCCTGCTTCTCCCTCTGACCCTCACCCCTCTCATGTGCTCTCTCTCTCTCATTCTCTCTGTCTCAAATAAATAAATAAAATCTTTAAAAAAAAAAAAAAACAACTAAATTTTGACAAAGAATAAAATTCAGTAGAAGTGATTTTTAAAATCTTGGTTTGCTAAAAAATATCTCTGTGGTATCTATCCCTATTTTAAAATGAGAGAGGTAATTGATACATAAGTAACTCTGATGTAAAAGTATGAAACTTGATGTGTTAAAGATAAGATTACATAACATATGCAAAATACCATAGAAAACTGTAAAAACAGTAACAATTTGTTTTGGCTGAAAATCAAATCTGAAGTAGGCTTTTACAAAGAGGGCCTTACTTCCTGGCACCCACTTTTGGGCTCTACTGCCCTTCTTTCGGTTCCTCTAATGCACTTGTCTGTTTTCCCACAGGCCTTTGCAGCTAGCTCTCCTTCCTCAACCAGGAGTACTCATGCTGCACAGTGACCCTTCCTTGCCACCCCTGCCACACTTTGCAGAGTTGGCACCACCTCATCCTTTGGAGCTTAGGGCTCAAAGTCAGCTCCTCAGACAGGCACTGGTTAACCAGCTAATTTAAAAAGTAGGTTTTCCCTCTCAGTTTGCCTTTTACCATCTCACACCTTTTCCATCATAAAATGTACCACAATTTGTAATCATGTTGTTGATTTTTGCTCAGCTATGTACACCCTGAGCAGTCACACATAGTGACAGGCACTTCTAGGCACTTAATCAGTATGTGCTGAATACATTTAAAAAAAAGGGGAAAGGAAAAAGAAATAGCCAGATACACTGAAGCATAATTTTAAAACCACCATTTATAAATAAATGTATTTACATCTATGCTGCCAAATTTCTTTAAAAATTTTATTCTATGATTATGAAAAATAATTTATAACCAAAACAAATATGTGAATAGTTATAATGTTCTCCCCAGCACCCTGCCCATGACAATGATTACAGCATCTAAAATGCACAAGACAAATGGGGCACCTGGCTGGCTTGGTCGGGGAGCGTATGACTCTTGATCTTGGGGTTGTGAGTCTGAGCCCCATGTTGGGTGTGCAGATTGCTTAAAAGTAAAATCTTAAAAAAAATTAATACAATAAAATAAAAATAAAATGCACAAGATCAAGACCATCTAAAATATTTTCTGTATAAGAAGAGTGAACAGAAGCTGAATAGCACACAACAGAAGGACACAAAATTTTGGATGTAATTCTAAACTTTGCAGTTAATACCTGTAGTATCTTGCTTGGTCATAAAGGATTCTACACCTGTAATAGTTGGAGGCCGAGGTAATCGCCGTGCAATACAAATCAAACATGACTGGAAATCTGCCCAAAACAAGAAAGGGAAGTTGAAGAAAACAGGGCAGAAAACAGTTCACATCTATCATTTGCCATTAATGGTTTTCATAAAAACAACACGTTATAGGATCTGACGCAATACTGGAGTCACTCTGATCTAATAATACAATATTAGAGATAAAATTGCTGGTAACCAAAAACTGGCAGCTCCGGGTGGAGATCTAGTTAGCATAAATTATCCCTTTCGAATTGAATGTTCGGACATAAACCAGAGGAGACGGACACATCTCATGTACTTGGGTGGTAACAACTTGAAGAAGTAGTTTTCACTAGATTTAAGGAACACAATGATTTTTTAAATACAGTTTTTAGTCAATTTCCTATATTTATCAGTACTTAATGGCTACAAAGACTATTCTCATAACCACTGTGCAGATAATGATTACCATATGAGAAAAACATTTAACTCTTTCTGAAGAAGCAATTATTTTGCCCTTGATGGAGGACTTCATGTTTTAGGATCTATAATTTTTTCGAAGTCCCATTTCCAATTTTTTTGAGTGCTACACACAATATCACACAGCTAAACATGAGCTTCAATCATATAAGACAGACTGGCACTGGCATGTGTATTTTGTAAAAAGTCCTCAGTTGACTGTGGCACCCACTTGTGGGTGAAACCTGCTACGTGCATGACCTTTTTTATATCCGGTTAATTTCTCATCTTTTACCTTCCCTGGTCCTTACTCTAGCTGCCAATTTGTGGTGTCTTCACTTAGCTCAGACTAGCTCATGTGCAAAACTCATCCTCTGTCACATATTTGACTAATGCCATGTTGATACCATGTTCGTATTAGAGCTTCAGCTGTGTTTTCATCTGTTCATACGCTTTCTCCTTATAAATTACCTTGCATGGCCTCAAAAATGCTAACTCTATCCTCCAACGTTCCCCACACTCTAAACTTGAAACTTTCTAAAAATCAGAGCTGTTCAACAGCCTGCTGCATCTGGTACATTTCCAACTGGCAGCAGTTAGTTACATCTCTTATTTCTAGGCAGCAAGTTGGTTTGAATTTGACATTTTAGTGGGAATGCCAGCTTAAAACTGAGAGTGGGGGCGTCTGGGTGGCTCAGTTGTTAAGCGTCTGCCTTCGGCTCAGGTGGTGATCCCGGGGTCCTGGGATCGAGCCCCACATCGGGCTCCCTGCTCAGTGGGAAGCCTGCTTCTCCCTCTCCCACTCTTCCTGCTTGTGTTCCCTCTCTTGCTGTGTGTCTCTCCCTGTCAAATAAATAAATAAAATCTTAAAAAAAAAAAAAAACTGAGAGTATGGGGGCATTTTAAAGGGGTGATTCTAGATGTTGGCAATTTTTTTCTTAAGTATTAGGAAATAACATAGTAAGCTGAATAGCCACTATGATACATAATATAGTGACCAAAAATACTATCTAAAAAGGCTGTTTATAATCAATTACCTCCCTGATCTTTAAAGCCATGGAAAAAGTGATCAAACACCTTAAAATCACCCTTTGTTTTACCTTCTCCATCCTCTTGAATTGATTTTGGCTGTGACACAGTGAAACACTGCATGACTTCATACCGCTGGCAAGCTTCTTGGTTCTCGGTGCCTGGCTCATCTGGAGGGTGAATTAGCATCCTGCAGTTAAAGGTATGGCTATTTCGTCGTGTTGCCTCCTGAGGCCAAGGAACTCCATTTACTGTGGAAGAAAAACTGATTATATGGCCACGAATAGGGTGAAAAACTCTGAGGATACAAAAGACATACATTTAGCCATCTGCTTTATTAGATATTCAGATTAAAAGACAGATCTCTTCACATCTAACATTATCCTGAGGCAACAGAATACTTATCTTCCTTAGCAAATCTGAATGTCTACCAATTACAAAATTGTAAAATTTCTAAGAGATTGTATAGGATTTCTCCCCTCAAAAATAAGACCTTACATATTCCTAATTCATTAACAGTCTTTATAAACAGTTAAAGACAAAAACTAAAAATTAATAATTAACAGCTTACTACTCTTTTACTCAGATTTTTATAGCAGTTAATTAATGCACTTTTCCATTTATTTCCAGTTACACCCTGGAAATGAAAAAATGACTGGAAACCACAGATCCATTGTTAAGCAGGAGTTTTAACCTGGCAGGTATGTATTCTTAAGGATGGGCTTGTGAAAATGTGCACCTTTTTGGGGAGAGGATTCAAAGTTTCTCAAAGGAGACTGCGACTCAAAAAAAATATTTAGATTAGACAGAGACCAACTTTGGCTTCTTCAAACCATTTTTCTCACACTTTATTTGCACAGTTTATATGCAACAATGCCTCGAATATAGTGGGTAGTCAATAAGTTATTACATAAAAATTGGGGCGCCTGTTGGCTCGGTCAGTTAAGCTTTTGATTTTGGCTCAGGTCATAATCTCAGGGTCGTGAGCTGAAACCTGTGTCGAGCTCCACACTGGCATGGAGCCTGCTTAAGGTTCTCTCTCTCTCTCTGCTCCTCCCTCTCACTCCCTGCCTCTCTAAAAAATTAAAAAATAAAAAATAAGTTATTAAATAAAAATGATATTAAAACATAAATGTTGCCTGATTTGGTATAACAAAACTAAATTCAGTTATAGAAAAGATGTCTGTACATTTCAAGTGATCATCACTGTGTGATGGGTCACTATTTCCCAGTTAACAATGCTATATTCAAACCATGGTGGCAGTCAGAGGGTTTTTTTTTTTTTTTTTTAAGATTTATTTATTTATTAGAGAGAGAGAGCATGAGAGGGGGGAAGGGCAGAGGGAGAAGCAGACTCCCCGCCGAGCAAGGAGCCCGATGTGGGACTCGATCCTGGGACTCCAGGATCATGACCTGAGCCGAAGGCAGTCGCTTAACCAACTGAGCCACCCAGGCGCCCCAGTCAGAGGGTTTTTAAGACTCTTCTCTCGCCATTCCCAACAGTTTTTTTATTTTGTCCTCTTCACTGACCATCCTTCCTTTTTAGTATCTCATTAGCCTGTAACTGTTAGAGGAGATCATTGAAATAAACCTACACTGGAGAAAGGAGTCTTGGTTTTGCTATGAGCTAGCTGAGGTTTGGGTTAATTATCTTTGTACCATTTTTAAAATAAAGGAATCCAGGGGCGCCTGGGTGGCTCAGTCAGTTAAGTGTCTGCCTTGGGCTCAGGTCATGATCCCAGGGTCCTGGGATGGAGCCCCACGTCAGGCTCCCTGCTCAGCGGGGAGCCTGCTTCTCTCTCTCCCTCTGCCTGCTGCTCTGCATACTTGTGCTCTCTATCTCTCTGTCAAATAAACAAATAAAATCTTAAAAAAAAAAATAAAGGAATCCACTATATTATCTCTCAAGTCATTCATACCCTAACATTCTGTAACAAAACACATAAGACCCCTTGATAATTCAAATATCAAACTGGTGATCTTAACAGAAATAATCATTTCAGGCCCCCAGGTACTATAAACACACAACTACTCTTTTCAAAGAAGAAATAAAGCTTCCATTCTATTGAGTGAACAATACAGAAAATAAAGTTACAGATAAACATTTTATTTGCATGTGTGGTTTAGTTATATAGCGTTTCTAGTCAAGGCCCTCCCCTTACTTTTAGAGCACACACAGGCAAAGGCACAGGCACAGGGTTTGGCAAATGGAACAGAGGTTGGAAATCAGATGCCCTCCGTCCTCTCAGCTGGGCTCCTTTGTAGCAAACAATCTGTCCAACCGTACTTGAAACGTCTGAGTTGAAGGCACTTACATCCAGAAAGGTCCGTTTTAATACAGATAAAATATGACCGTATATTTTTCCCTCCCTCCCTGTTTTCTTTTTGAGCAGGGTGGTGGGAAGGATATACATTTGTCTCTTTCTTGGACATGATCAAAATTGAAAACAAAGGTAATTTCAAGCAGAAGCTTCTAGGGGCAAGGCACCTGACTGCTCTGCTTCTTACTACTGTCACATGACTAGGGCGTAACGAGAGGAACAGGATAAAAGGAATGCTCTCTATCAGCTATTTGACGATACTCACCCTTCATATTTACATATCAGGCTGAAATTAAATTTAAAAATATTTTTAATATGTTGTAACATATTCTAGAATAATACTATGTATTATAAATATAATAACCGTATAATGGAAAAAAAAGCTATAGAGAGTTCATATTCTTTTAAAAAACACATTGCTTTGTACCTAGTGATTTTGGGAGCAGATTCTTCACAAATTCTGCATGGTCCCCCACATGCAGTATGCTGTAGACACTGGTATTCATTAATTCCTCCTGATTGTAACCCAAGTAGCTGGTCACATTCTCTGACACAAATACAATTCTCCCTTCACAGTTCACAACAAAGAAAAATCCATCCAAAGCCTGCAAAGCCAAAAAAACAAAAAAAGGAGTAAGAGATTAGGAGGTTAAAAAAATAAAAGAAAAATAAACATATACATTTCTCTATTGAAAAAGAGATCAGAAATATATGTCAAGTTAAAAGAAAAAGGGAGCCTGAATAGAAGACTTAATATTGTATGTTTTCTGTAGAAGGGGCAGGATTTTGAAACAGACTGTACAGTAATGTACAGCAGGCATGAATGAGTGTATCAACCCTCTTTCTTAGAGAGAAACTTTATGGTAGCAGATGTGAAGCAAGTAATTGATATTCACGCAGTCATAAACATCTCTAAACTATAGGTTAAGACCTGGTCTCTACCCTCAAAGAACTTGGGGTATGGTGGTAGAGAGACATAAATATAATAAAATACCAGTAATGCAGTGTCAGAGTCATACACCAAATATTCTATGAGCACAAAGAAAAATACCTAACTTGAGGTTGGGATGGGGGACAAAGAAAAGCTCTTTACAGACGACACAGTGGAGGAGCAGAAGAGGAATGAGGGAAGAACATTCTAGGCAGAGGGGACAGCATGGCACATGAAGGAACAAAAAAAGCAGTTTTGAGTTGCTGGAGTACATGGTACAAGACAGGTTCATGGCAGGATGTAAGTCTGGAGAGGTGGACAAGAGCCAAATCACAGAGGGCCTCCTATGCTCTGATACGGAGCTAGGGGTCTCCAAAAGGAAATGTATATGCCCTAAGGGGAGCATTAAATCTTAGAGGTGAGGGAAAAAGAATCTATTTATAGTGTAATCTAAAATATAAAGAAGAAATTAACATTAGAAGGAAGGGAAAAATGAAGGGGGGGAATGAGAGAGGGAGACGAACCATGAGAGACTATGGACTCTGGGAAACAAACTGAGGGTTTTAGAGGGGAAGGGGGTGGGGGATGGGTTAGCCCAGTGATGGGTATTAAGGAGGGCACATTCTGCATGCAGCACTGGGTGTTATACGCAAACAATGAATCATGAACACTAAAAAAAAAAAGGAGAAATTAAGCTTAATAAACCATATTGACACCCTGATACCTCAGCTCAGTTCAGATAGTCACATATCACAAACCATGGAATCCTGAGAGAAGATCCAGAATACAGTGGTTGAGAGTGGCACCTTACTTATTTATAATCTTTCCACTTATTGTAACATATTGCAGTTTACTTGCTATAGGATATGTATAAGAAATAAAAAGACCTTTAGAAAGTAGAACATTTATAGGATTTTGTAACAAGATGTAAAATGACCATGAAAATCCTTTGTATCACACATTAAGTGTGCTAATTATCTGTGGCAAAATTCTTAAAAGAGCTAACAATGTCACAGGCGATTCATTTTTCTTTTTAAAAAAGGCAAGCGTCCCAAATTTGTTGACCTTTTCTATGATGACAAGTGGTTGTGGTAAGTTACCTAGCAGATGTTTTCCAAATAACAAACACACTTAATTTTGTCCCTCCAGGGTAAAGATAAAATTTAAACAATGAATAAGAAGTAAAGTGTCTTTCAGAAAGATACTTATCCTATAGAGACAGCATATGAAAATGCATGTTCTGAAATGTTACTGCAGTTGTGACTTTGTCGCCAAAACGATGAGAATTACTTGTAAAATTCTCTTCTCAGTTTAAAAATTTAAAAATAGGACTTTCTACCTGCTTAAAAATCTTCAAGTTTCAGTGGGCTTTAAACTCTTTTTTTTAATGTGGAAATGCAACACCTTTTGATTACTTTGGAAGAGTCACTGTTTGAGATCAAGGAAGATGGAATTTCAATAAAAACCTAGGGATGTGATTAATGATCTAAAAACCTCACCCCTAGATAAAACTTTTGCCAACCTATTTCATGTTTAGAAGAGCACAGGAAAGCACCCTCATTTCTAACTTTTTTTTTTTTTAAGTCAGATTAGCTATAAATTTCAGAGCAGGTGATCAATACATATTATTTGCCTTGCAGTTTATGTGAAAATAGGAACAATGGAAATATAGATATATCAATTTTTTTAAAAGTAGACCTAAAAATTATTTAAATTGTTCTTAGTTATTAATTGAATCAGTATAAATACAATTTTACTTAATTTTTGGTCTCTTAAAAGAGTTTAATAAAGAATAGTGTGGGTATAACTGTCATAGTTTAGAGCAAGAAACAGTATTGACATCAAAGACAGGCAAGCAAAACCTAGTTGTTCCATGGAGAACCTACTGCAAGGGCCACACTACCCAGCCTCTTTAGCACTACTTCCTCCCTTTTATCACCTAGTTTTCAGGGCATCCTTCTTGGTTCCTCCCTCTCTGCCTCCCTGGTGACCCTGTCTATCCTCAAAGCCAGTTACTCTCTCCCTTGCTTTCTTCACTTTCCATGTCTGTTTCTGGGTATCTCCGGAAGTTGCCTGTTATCTGCAGAGGGAATGGGAGAGAATAAGACCCATTTCTGGGATCATTTCTGTCCAGTCTGAAGACTAGCCAAAGGTGGGCTCAGCATCCAGCACCAGAAAGACCTATGGATTCACCTGGACTATTTGCTGCAATTATTTTTAAAGTATTTGCAAAATCCAAAGGACTTAAAAAAAAGTTCTCCTTCATTGTAGTAGGCCTGGAGTCCCTGTAGTATCCTTTCCACAGACCTCCTGGGGTTTCTCCAAGTTCTCCTCCCATTGACTGTACCTGACTTCACTGCCAGGCTGGGAAGTTATTCTAGTAACTGGCCTCTGGAATAGGTAGCTGATCGGTCTTACAGGGAGTATAGAACTTTCACCGGGTCTCTGCTTGGCCTCAGTTACATGGACTCGTTGTTTCCTCTGTGAAGTCTGGGGCATCATATTTCTTTTGAGCTTCCCCAGAAAAGGCTGGCTTGGAAAACAGGTCTACAAAGGCTCCCTCATGGTTGCAGAGTTGTCCTGCTGACCCTACCCCCGGGATGCAGACAGTCTGTCTCTTGCTAGAAATGCCTTTTTTTTTTTTTTTTTTTTGCTTTTTAATTACAAATGATATATATACTTAAAAAATTGCTTAAGTATGAAAATTATATAGTAGAAGATCTGCCAAAATCTCACCCCCAAGAGACTGGTAACATCTCAGGGAATATTCTTTGAGACTACATCTCCAATTTCTTCAAGTATGACTGACTAATATAATCTACTGATACTCGCTCTTATTCTACAAGTTTCCCTCATATGTTGTGCATATAATTAACTTCCAAGTGTGCTTTTGGGAAGAAATCTTCCGGTTTTTCCACGCCCTGGCAGCCAGTCTTCCACTGAGCTGCACTCAGATGATAACAAGCGTCCATCCATTCAGCACAACATCAGCAATCTGAGGGGTTATCTCCTGACCCCCCAGTGTCTCACAGCAGGGGTCCACAATGGCCAAGGCTTCCCACAGGGCTTTGGCTTTACATGACCCCACAAACTTCACTATCACCTATGTGCCAGACAAAAATTCTGGAGATAAAACACACAATTCTTAACAATTCTGTAGTCTCTGAATGGAAAAAGACAAGTACACATAGTTATAATATAGTACAAAGAGGAATTCAAAAAGGTTATGCACAGAGTGAAGCACTCGAAATGGGCAAAGGAGCGACTGCATTAGGTACGGACTCCTGGGAGGAGGACACACTATGCACGAGCGAAGTCTTGAAAGACACAGAGTAGTAACTCAGGTGGATGAGGGATGGAAAGGACATTCAAAACAGAGGAAACAGCTCAGAGGTTAAAAACAAAATCACCTTGTATGCACTTGTTATATTTGTGTTATTATAATGGTAAATGTGTTTTTTTAATCTTCAAGAAAAGCAAAAAAATAAAGAATTTATTCTAAAGGCGATGGGCATTTTCTTGAGCACCAGGTTTTTAAGCACAAGAGTGACATGATCTGCTTTTACAAAGATCCTTCTGGCAGTAGGTTTGGCATGCAGACTGGAAGCAAGAATAGTTGCAAAGCTATTGTGATACTCCAGTTCCAGTGAGAACCTGAAATAAGACAATGGCAGTGGAAGTGGTAGGAGAGAATTTGACACAGGCAGAACAAACAGCATTTGGTGACCTGCTAGAGGGAATGGGGATTTGGGGTGATCCTTCATTAATGACGTAAGGGTTCTAGTAGATAAGTGTCTTTCCCTGAGAAAGGGGACCAAGGAATAAAGAAATCTGCTCTTTATTATTTTTTTTTACTTTTTTTCCTATTTTTAAGCAGGAGGTAAGAGGACAGATTAAAAATTTAGTTTTAGAGGCGCTTGGGTGGCTCAGTGGGTTAAGCATCTGACTCTTGATTTCAGCCCAGGTCATGATCTCAGAGTCATGAGACTGAGCCCCGCATTGGGCGTACACTGGGCATGGAGCCTGCTTAAGATTCTCTCTCTCTCTGCCCCTCCTGCCCCTGCTGTATCTCTTTCTTCCTTTTTTTTTTTTTTTTAAGATTTTATTTATTTATTTATTTATTTGACAGAGAGAGACACAGCGAGAGAGGGAACACAAGCAGGGGGAGTGGGAGAGGGAGAAGCAGGCTCCCCACAGAGCAGGGAGCCCGATGCGGGACTCGATCCCAGGACCCTGGGATCATGACCTGAGCTGAAGGCAGCCGCTTAACCAACTGAGCCACCCAGGCGCCCTCTTTCTTCCTCTTAAAAAAAAAAAAAAAAAATGTTATATTTGAAATGACTAAGCAACATTTAGATGGGGATATTCAAAAGGCAGCAAGATAGAATGAAAGAGAAACTGAAGAGAGATCTGAGCTAAAGTTAGACATTTGCAATTTACAGGTACATATGGTATTATTTGTTTTTTTGTTTATTTGTTCTTAACTACAATCATCTTTTTCCCTTCCAAAGAATATCTGATTTCCTTCGGGGAGTTACTTTTTCCCCATCAAATAAGGTCTTGTGAGATTCTTAATCAGGCCATTGGGAGACTTCCAACTTAAATGGGAACCTTGAGGAGAATTGCAGACAGAACAAACAGGTGGAATGCATTCATTCTAGCAGCAGGGCACTGTCCAGATGGGTCTTTCTAAAAGACCATTTGTATCGTATCTGCTTCCTAGCCTTAAGATGCCTTGGTTTCATCTTATTTCCAAGCATTGTTCTGTGATATCCAAATAGCACTCCAATAAATTCACATGTACTAAATTTAGTCAGAATTGGTGTCGCTTGAAAACCAAGAAGCCTAATTGGTAATTTATACATGCTTACATGTGCACATGCATACCTGAATACATCACAGGACACAGACATAGATGAAACTGCCCAGGAAATATGCACAGAAAGACAAAAAGGAAAAGAGCCAAGGCCAGAACCCTGAAGGATGCTAACATTTAAGAGGCAGGTGATGAAAGAGAAATCTGAGGGAGAGGCTGAGGAGTAGCCAGAGAGGAGATAGTTCTGTCAAGGAGGCAACAGGAAGAGTTTTAAGAAAGAGGGATTGGGTGGTGAATGGTGTCAAGAGGCACATAGCAATGTAAGGAATGGCACTAAGTGAGGTAAGGAGGCCTGAATGCACAAGCAAGGTATATGGAGCCCTCCATGACTAAAACAGAATTTTTCTTGGGAAGCAATGGGAGATAAAGAGCCAGAGTCAGATAACGTAGAGCTTTGAACAGGAGGCAGAGGAATTTAGACAGCAGAGAGCAATAGACAATGAGGACAATATAAAAAAATGCAGAAGTACTTACTATGTGTCAAGCAACAAATATTTGTTGAATAAATGAAGTCTAATTCCACTCTCCCTTTAAATGTGAGGAAATTACCTCACATTTATCTTCATCTGAATATCTTCATTCTTAACTCATGCTACTTTATGTTTAAAAGGGGAGGGGAGGGGATAACTGGAAAACTGCATGGTGAGAATTCCACATAGAATGGTTGATATTTGGTTACTTTTTAGATGTGCACATCTTCCATCTAAGCAGTCCCTCTAGACCAATGCTGCCAAAGAGCACTTCCTGTCATTACAGAAAGTTCTATATGTGTGTGTCCAATACAGTAGTCACTAACCACATGTGGGCACTGAGCATGTTAAACGTGGCTGGTGAGGCTGAAGCATTGAATTTTTATTTTATTTAACTTTGAATAGCCTTGTGCGGCTAGTGGCTATCTTACTGAATACTGCAGCTCTAGATTGCAGCCTGAATGAATCCAAGGAGTGTCACGGTGGCTTTTCACCACTTCTCCTAGTTGCCCTGGATTAGACTCTATAAAGTTTAAGGTGATGAGGATGAGGTTGGGGGATACAGAAGAAGGCACAGGAAAAGTTGCTGATGGAGGCAACTCTGAAGTCTGTAAAAGTTAGGAATTCTATTTTGCAGTCTGTTTCACATATCTATAGCTCATAAATAAAAATACTATTAGCTCCTTGAAGTCAAGAACCTAAATATATTTCTAATCTGAGGTTCTGGAATTTCTTTTTCCTCTTTGAAAATGCTTGCCCGATGATATCTAACTCACGTGTGATGCTGTGTCACAGCTTTCCTTGATTTCACAGTGGTTTTCAGGGTAATAATTTCATCAGCTAAAAGAAATAATTCCTACTCTGTTTTCTTTTTATAGTAGCTTCAAATGGACGTTTTCCTGTCATTTTCACTTCATGTTAAAGTGTTGCAGATTCTCTCACACAGCGATAATGAATGTTTATATAAATTAAAGTAGCAGTAGTAATATTCTCTGTCTCCAGTTGTGCTGTGTTCAGTTTGTTGATAATCTGCTTGCTGTCCGTATTGAAATCTGTGGTTTCTGAAGAACCTGTGATGAAGCTAGGATTTAAATGATCACCATTTTCCTACAGGAACCCCAGAAATCTTAAGAACCTGTACACCTTATACTAATTAGTATCTCAAAGGACAGTATATGCAGAAAACAAATTTAATAAAATATTTAATGAATTGAAAGGAGTCCGGAGGCTAGTTTTAAACCTAGGGCACTGAGAAGGCAGACAGAACTTAAACAGAAAAACTAGAAGATATGAAAACACTAGCGTACTAACATCCTGTAGGGTAGAGGAGATAGGCAGTAAATGCTAGGACAGATCAGGTCTCCAGGAAGGGCCCAGGGTAACCAAGTAGTGGGCCAGTGACAGGTGCCAAGCAGGGCAAAGAAATGGAAGTTGGAAATGAACCAAAAGTGCTTTTCTTTAATATATTTTCTTCTAATAGCTTATATTTTAAAATTTCAAGATACAGGAAAGTTGAAAGAATTCTGTAGTGAACATCTGTATGTTCACAACCTAGATTCTACCATACATTTTTACTATACTTGTTACAACACTGTTTCCAAAATATGGTCATGTGTCATGCAATGCAATCATAATCATGCAATAGATTATGAAAAGGATAGAATAAAAACCATCAGACTCTATCACATGTGGTTAGCTCTCCCCTCCCAGTTATGTGTGTGTGCATGAGCTCACATGGTAGTCATTTCTATCCAGTTTCAATGGCCTACGTCTTTTATATTTTAGAATTCTACAAAATACGTGCCCATTCCCTTAATAAAAATCATCAAGACCGATACTGTAAGTAACAAAGTGCTTGTGTCACATGGAGGGAAAATGAAGAACTTAAGATTTTGAGGGGGAACTGCTACTAGGAGAGCAAAAAATACAGAGCAGCCTGTGAAAAATATAGGAACAGAGTATGTGAAGAGGTGAGAGCAAGAAGTACGTATTTAGGTGTCATTCCCCCCAGAGATGAAAGGTAAAGCAAAGAGCAGACAAGAAATTTCTGGGGCTGGAAAATCAAGAACTGAATTCTCAGAATATTCTCATATTAGCAGTGTTGGCAGAGGGAATTATGGATAATAATAAAAGAAACAGAGGAATTAGTTGGGATAATAGGAAAAAATGCATAAGGGAGCTAGAAAATAAAGAGACCTGTACATGTCTGAGTTGTTAGAAAGACTTCACCAGAAAGGAGGGCCTTCAAGTAGGACAAGAAAAGGAGAATTTATTATATACACAAAATATATTAAAAATATATAAGCATGAGTGTGTATATATATATTTATATATGTATGTATACACATATACACATACATATAGGTGTACAAATGAAACTAGGCCTAGAGACAGAAAGGCATACTCTGCGGGGAATGAGTATGTCCAGACACATGTGTTCTTAAACATTCATGTATGAGAGGGAGCACTTAAGGTGATGAGCCTGCTTGGAAACAAAACATCTGCGTTGAGAACAGAGGGAGTGAGGATTAGATACGAAAAGCTGGGGAGAAAATTACACAGTAATGACAAAATAATTCAAGTTTAAAAGTTCTTCATTTTAAAAAGTTTGGTAGAGGGTTGTTAAAATAGTAAGTTTTCTGACAGTGTTTACATAAACAATTAAAAATTTTAGGAAACTTTTCAGGAAAACACCTACTGCAATAAAGTGAGGCATCCCTTACTCAAAAGTGAAATTCTATCGTAGACAGATAGCACTAGGGAGCTAAATAATTCTAATGTTTTATAATCCCGATGAATCCCAACCTCCCCAGAAACAAATGGCAGTCATCCAGTAGGTTTCAGTTTTCCATCTGACTATATAGATTGCCTTCCTAAAGTCCTCATATTTATCATTCACATTTAATTCTGAAATAGCCACAACTGTCAAAACAGGTTACAAAATAAAATAATTATTAAAGGTTTTCTTAAAACTTACTTTGTTTTATAATTTATTAATTGGAAGTAAGACATAAAAGATAAAGAAAAAACCAAATTGGCTTAGACCAAAGATTTTGATCTCTTTATGACTCAGTGAGAACAGCTACCTCCAAAAGAAGAGGTCCGAGGGATTCCTTTTCTATCACTCCCTGACTGCTGGACGAGATGTCTGACTTCTGCACTTCATCATCGGTTGTGGATTTCTCTATAATAAAGAAACAAAAAGTCATACATCCAAAAAGGGTGCATTTCCATGATGGCAAGTTTGTGAAGACATAGATTCACCTGATTTAAGATTCAAATAATACTTTTTTATTATCTAGGTGATATTTATTAATACTATTATTTAATCTTAATTATACTCATTTTATGGATGACAAAACTGAGGGTCACAAAGGTTGAGTAACGTGTCTCAAATCATATAACTAATAAGTGGCAGCAGGAGAATGTGAATTGTGACCTATTAAGTCCAGTGTTCCAACAATGGGAAAAACGGTATAAATATACAGCCTGTTGAAAGAGTCTACACTGAAAGTTTTTAACAAATGACTAAATTGTAGAAGAATGATGATTTCCTCCATTTTTCTTTAGCCTTTTCTGATTTGATCAATTGCCACTGAATAAAGAGTGAACAAATGCTTTTTCCTTTTGTGAGCCTGCATGAATTACCTAACCTTTCACATTCATGTCATGGCGATCTGATTGATAAACCCGTAACTGCTAAAAGATCTGGAGTTCTTTTGTGCAGTGATGTTGAAAAAGCCATCCATCATCTTAAAGCAGCACCATACTTAAATACGTTTCCAATCTGTCAAACTAGTTAGTTCGTCAGCCAAAAACCGAATGTGGAATTATTGAATATAGAGACTCATTTTTTTCACTTTAAAATATGAACTATTTCATATATTCCAAAAAAATACAGAAAATGACATAGCATACATTCACATAGCCATCATTCATTTTTCACAGATGTTAACATTTGCTTCAGGTCCTTCCTTTTTAAAAAATAAAATGCTGCACATAGAACTAATGCTCTGCCACCATTCTTCCTCTGTTCCTTTTCAGAACTAATCAGTATTCTGAGATCAACATAATAATTTCTAAGCCTGTTTTTATTATTTAAGTACACATGTATGATTTCATGAACAATATACTACTGTTCTGTGTTTTCAAGTTTACATAAATATATAGAGACTTTTCCAACTTACTTTTGCAATTCAATATTATGTTTGAGATTTAAGCACATTGATATAGATTTGATTCATTCATTCGAACTAGGATATAGTATTGTCATATAAATAACTCACAGTTAGACTTCCTAGTCCACTACTGACAAACCTTTGACCATCACATACAGTGTTGTAATAAACTGTTTTCAGTATTTCCTTTTTTGTACATGTGTGACAGTTTCTTCAGGGTAAATAGTAAAAGTGAAGTTGCTGGATCATATAGGGTCTGTGCATTTTTGACATTATTAAGTTTGGGGCACCTGGGTGGCTCAGTTGGTTAAGTGTCTGCCTTCGGCTCAGGTCATGATCCCAGGGTTCTGGGATCAAGCCCTGTGTCAGGCTCCTCGTTCAGCAGGAGCCCGCTTCTCCCTCTCCCTCTGCCCTCCCACCCCCCATTCATGCTCTCTTGCACTCGCTCTCTCTCAAATAAATAAATAAATAATATCTTGAAAAAAAAAGTGCTAAGTTTGACAGACTGCTCTCTAAAGAAAACGTACCACTAGCAATGTCCAAGGGTTTTTGTTTTTCTGCATCCTCACTGGCAATTGATGTCACAATTTCTTTTTTTTTATTTTTGCGAATCAGGTGTAAAATGTCATCTCATATAGTATATTATAATAACAGCTTTAATGAGCTACAATTCACATAGCATACCATTTGTGCATTTAAAGCATAAAATTCAATGATTTTTAGTATATTCACAGAGTTGTGCAACCACCATCACAATAAATTTTAGAACATATTCATCACCCAAAAAAGAAACCTCGTGTCCTTTAGCAGTCACTACCCATTTTCCCAATACTCCCAAGCCCCAGGCAACCACCAATCTACTTTCTGTTTCTATGGATTTGCCTATTCTGATCATTTTATATAAATGGAATCACACAATGTGAGGTTCTTTGTGGCTGGCTTCTTTTGCTTAGCATGTTTTCAAGGTTCATCCATATTGAAGCATTTGTCAGTACTTAATCCTTTTTGTTGCCAGATAATATTCCATTGTATAAGTATACCTCATTTTACTTACCCACTGATCAGCTGATAGATATATGGGTTGTTTCCACTTTTCAGCTATTTATGAATAATGATGTTATGAACATCTGTGTGCAAGTTTTCGTGTGGACCTATGTTTTCATTCGTCTCAGGTATGTACCTACAAATGGAATTGCTAGACGATATAGTAACTCCATGTTTAACATTTTGTGGAACTATTGGACTATTTTCCAAAGTGGCTGCACAATTTTATTTTACATTCTTACCAGCAGCGTATGGGGGTTCCAATTTCTCCCATCCTTACCAACACTTGTTATCTGTTTCTTTGATTATAGCCATCCTAGTATCTCATTGTGGTTTTGATTTGCATTTCTCTGATGGCTAATGATATTGAACATATTTTTCCTGTGCTTATTAGTCATTTATATGTCTTTGGAGAAATGTCTATTCAGAGCCTTTGCCCATTTTTTAATTGGATTGTTTATCTTTTTATTATTATGGTATAAAAGTTTCTCGTTTAGTTCTAAGATGTACTTCCTTCATCAATTTGTATGTTTATGACATTAAGACAGGTTTTTGTTTTTAAACATTAGTTTGCAAAAAAACATAAACCATCAAGTTCAAGTAAATTGTGAAAAAGCACAACATCTAAAATTTTAGGCAAATCGTAGGGCAAGAGTAGCTATGGGACCTACTTTCTGGCTTAAGAAATGTGAACAGAAATGACATGCAATTTCTGGGTCTTATCCTTAAAAGGAAAGATGCATGTCTTCCCATTTTCTTCTTCCCCCTTCCTGTCAGCTGGGATACAGACAGGTGAGCCATGTCTGACCATCGAGGTAATGGCACAGCAAAAAAGACGGAAGGAATCCCAACCTCTGACACATACCTAGACTATCTTGTTAAAGCCACTGTACTTTGGGCCTCTTGCTACAGTAGCCTAGCCTATATCCTAACTAATACATTCTGTATTTCTCAATAACATGTTTATTTGCTGTATCTTGACTATGTCCACGAAAGACATTATTGACATGCTATCATGAAAAGTAAGACTTGAACTTACTTACATCAACCTTCTACATACACATTTCTCCCTCCTTCCATCCTCCCAATATAGTTAAAACAATTTTTAGAGCAATCAGTATTTAACGTCTATGTTACTATGGCTACCTAAATATACTTCACAAATGAGCCAAGGTGTGTGCTATAATTTATGTTTCTTATATTTTGTGATTTAGTTTTGTTTAGTTTAACTCATCTCTAAACTACTCCCAAGAGTTGAAAAATTCCTCTCAATTTGGTCAGTCATCAGATACTCTGTTCCATTCTTTTTTCTATGGAAATATACCTCCTGAAAACCCCTATCCACCTGCTCCAACTGGGACTGGCTACGTTTTTAGGTTGATGCACAACTGTAATCCTGGGTCTCCTTCTACCTTTCCTCTGTTAAGACTCTATGGTTTCCCTGGATTAAGATCTTATGCCTTTCTTGGTTTACTACCCTGGTTTTGATAGGTATTTCTGAAAAAAGATAACTTTTCAACTGAGGCTCTGAATGTCTGAAAATATCTTTATTTTGCACTCATACTTCATGTGGATGCACACAGAATTCCAGGTTTAGAATTCTCATTTTTTAGTACTGTTATTCAGAAATCTGGATACATTCTGAATCTAGTGTGTGCCCATTTTTTCTCTCTCTCGTTTTTTCTCTCTAGTGTCTGAAAATTGTGCATTGGTGTGAGGTTTTTTTTTCCTTCTTTCTTTTTTATTCACTATGAGTGCTTTCAATCTGGAAACCCACATCTCTCTAATTCTGAAAAGTGTACTGTTTTGTTTTTGTATTATTACTCTTATAATTTCCTCCCTTCTATTTGGTTTGTTCTCTATCTCTGGAATTAATCAGACGTTTACACTTCCTGAACTAATCCCATACATTTCCATCTTTCCCTTGTTTTCCATTGCTTATCTTTTTATTTTACTTTCTAAGGGATTTCCTCACTTTATCTTTCAACCTTTCGTCTATTTTTTCAATAAATACTCACAGAAAGTCTACTATGTAGCCAGGACCCATTTTAGGTATTGAGGACACAATGATGAACAAACAAAAATCCTTGCCCTCATGGAGCTCTAGTGGGAGTAGGCAGACAATAAACAAATAACACATGTAATATGTTAGATGCAAAAACACTGTGGAGAAAATAAATCAAAGAAGCTATAGAGGAGTGAGTGTGTGTGTTAGATAGGATAGTTATGGACAAGTTCATTGAGAAGAAATATTTAAACAAAGACTTAAAGGGGGTGAGGGAGTGAGCCTTGTATATATCTGGGAAAGAACATTCCAGACAAAGGGAACAGAAAGTGCAAATACCTGAGGCAGAGAGTGCCCAAAATGGTTAGACATAGGGTATGAGTAGGCAAAGAGTAGAAAACAAGGTAAAGAGGTAAAGTTTATTTCAGCTATCCTGATTTAAGTACCAAAAGTTATTTGGTGTTTTGAATGTTTTATACCATCTTATTATCATTTCATAGATGAAATATCTTCCTTTTTGTCTCTGAGGGACTGCTGGATGGTTTTAAGTTTTCTTCTGCTCCCTGCATTGTCTCTGCTTTCTGAGTTCCTATTTTTTCAGTTTGCTTGATTTGTGCCTTTCCTTTTTCTGTTTCCTTGATTACAGCCTTTCCTCAAATATCTGGATTTTTATTCATATTAAAGAGTGAGGTACTAAAATGCTGACTGGCAGCTCTGTGAATAGAGGGGGCAAGACAGAGAATGGATTTGTCCTGTCGGTCAGTGTCTATGTGTCTTTTCCTTTGGGCTGCTCAGTGTGCCCAGAAGAGTCCTCCCACCTCTGACTTAGGGAGTATGAGTCAGGCTGTCAGGGTTTGAGACCAAACAGCAAGGAGACATATAGCCTCTTACTGGCTCTCCCTTTGCAGACTTAAAAATACCAGCTTCTCCCCTCTGCTCAATCAGCTGTCACTAGACTATCTACTTTCCAGCTTATAAAATCTTAAAATCCTATCACTTTAATCATTATAAATATATTTGTTTATAATCTTTTCATATTGCTATTCTTAATCTGAAGTTCTTTGGGGTCTATTCCTTCTGTTATTTGTGCTATTTACTGTAGATTATTTCCTCGTACGTTATATAAATTTTTAGCATAAAATCACCCTGAGAAGCACTTTTTCTTTGGGAATGCCTTGGGGCCAGGTGTGGGAGCTTTCCTCCAAAGTGCTTTGCCTTTGTATCTACTTTAATTCTTTGCGAGGGGTTTTGTGGTGTGGGGTCCTCAGTAAATATGGATAGTATATATGTAAATCATAAAAAAAAATATCAGGATCTTCTTATAGGAGACTGTTCCCCACACCCAGAGCCCAGAGACCAGCTTATTATCCAGATGGAGGGATTTTCCTATAACTGAGCTACTGTCTTTCAACACTATGCCAGAGCTTCAGGTCTGATACCACAACTTGTCTCTTGACTCAATCCCCTAGGATACTAGGTTCTATAACCTCCCAAGGCAACAAGTGTTCAAGTTAAATTAATAAGACTTGTTGTTGTAACAAGAGGCTCTCAGATTCACTTTCTAAAATAAAGACCATCTAGGGGCGCCTGGGTGGCTCAGTCGTTAAGAGTCTGCCTTCGGCTCAGGTCATGATCCCAGGGTCCTGGGATGGAGCCCCACATCAGGCTCCCTGCTCCGTAGGAAGCCTGCTTCTCCCTCTCCCACTCCCCCTACTTGTGTTCCCTCTCTCACTGTCTCTCCCTCTGTCAAATAAATAAATAAAATCTTAAAAAAAAAATAAAATAAAGACCATCTAAACAAAAATGTTTAATAAAATTATAAAATTCAATGCAATTTCTTAATAATAAAAAAATAAAATCAGATATTATGAAGGTCTTCATAACAAAGCACACAGCTATGGGTTTTGTTTTGTTTACCTTGTTCCATTCTTTTCATTAGCTGTATCTGATCGACTGTCTTCTTCAAAATCTTGCATTTGTCTGGCTTTACACTCAAACTGTCAATGTCACTGATGTTGGCAGACAGTAACTCAGCTAGCTCTTCTAAATATTTATTTTCTTGCTCCCTGCGCCTCTTTTCAGTGCTATTACACAAAGAAAAACCAGTTAGTGTACACTTCTACCACCATACTTCCCTTCTGTTCAAGTACTTAATATTTACATACTTATAGAGATCCGTAATTTTATCCAGAATATAAAATCAGATTTGAAAACAATCTAAATTCACATCTGAAAAACAGGTACTACAAAATACCAAGATACAGAAAACAATTCTGGTCAAAATACATAAAAAGAATGACTGCCATCACAGATGTGTTTCTTCAATGATGTAAATACATCACATATTTCAAATAGCCAATGAATGTTAGATATTAAAAGGAAGCAGACAGTACATATACAAGTTGCATTTGGAATTTATTTTACGTTCTAAATAATAATTCCTTGAAATAGAAAATCTGAATTTTCAAACAACTTTGTTATAAATTAAGTAGTGGAGACTATACTATAGTTCAAATAAGTTATACTTGGAAATCTGATAAACTTTCTTAATTTTTCTGCTACTGAAAGAAATCTGATAAACTCTTGATTCTTATAATGATTAGACCATTAGTTGGTCCTCATCAAAAAGAAATGAGTATCCATCCAAAAAGTAAAATAAGAAGAATAAAAAATCAATAATTAGAGAGACAAAGGTACAGAGAACAAGGTCTTTTGTATACAACTTTGTTCTAAAAAACAGAAAAGACATCTATTTATAAGTTCTTATAAATGTAACAAAATCAATTTTGATTTATCTTGAAGCAAAATAATGAGAACAAAGGATAGTAGTGCAAACAGCTAGTACTTTATATTCATTCAAAAGTACTGAATGAATATTGTTCACTTTTGTTTTCCAGTCTTTACTTCTGGTTTAATTAGCCAAATCATCAGGCAACTTGCTTTATGTAATACATACAAAGATAGTGAAATATTACTTTTAAATGAATTTTTCCATTATCAAATTAACATAATAAAGACTGGTCACAAATAGCTCTTTATTTTATAAGCAGCAATCAAAATCATCTGGTATAATGGTAGAAAAGTGGTAGAAAAAAAGGTGAAAAGAGGGAAAGATCAGTTGCTTTTTAAAAAACTCATAATTGGCAACAATTAAAATACCACTTACTTTTCATAATAAAAAAACTATAAAAGTAATAGTATTTCCATAACAACACAGTAAGTTGAAAAGAACCAAGTCAACCAATCAACCGCATTTAACTACGTAAAACAAAATACTACAAAATAATACACATCCCAAAACAAGACCAAATTATAAAACTATAACAATCACATTGTCTTTAAAACCTTTCATTATTGAGTTATTAGTCTCATTTTACTTAGTAAAACTTTATCTTACAGTTTCTGCAGAGAGTACATGTAGTAAGATATTTTGACAAACTTCACACCAAGGCATTGGAAACATGAAGAAAATAAGTAACACACATTTTGATATATGCAAGGTTTCAGAGAACTCCATCTCTGCAACTTGATAGTGTTGTAGAGGACATGTAATTTTACCTTAGAGAAACTAATTCATACTGGACTTATTTTGTAGATTCAGTCTAAAGTATGATCTGTTTAAATCTAGGGGTCTAAATTCCAACATGAGTAAATTGGATTCATGTGGTAGAACTACCAAATCTGTTTTTGACATTAAATTTTATGTAAAACTGAAGTGCCTGACACCACTGCAGAGTAAAAGAAAGTAATAGAATGGCAGGATAGTCAGGGAGGTGACAGAGGAAGCAAGAAGCTAAAAGTAATGAAATGCTGAGGTGTCTATAAAATGACTTAAGAATGAGACTAGGACAGAAAATGAGAGCAGATATATTCAAATAAAGTCAAAACTGAAGAAGGGGTGGATGTGACAAAAAAAAATTCTACCTTAATAGAAAAGAAGGCTTCCTTTATTACTCTGGGCCACTTACATTTCTCCTCACCAGCCCAATGGATTTCCACTGATGCTGCACACTTGCTGGTTAATAATGCTATGAATTAACTCCTCATGTATCTTTTGTTTTCAACTTACTAGCTTTTTCAACAAATGCTCCTCTGCTTATTATGTGCCAGATAACTGTGTACTATGTCCTGGGGACCCAGGGGTAAATTAGAAGTAGTCCCAATTAGGGTGAGAATAAAGAAAAGGAACCATTACAGTGACAAGACTGTAATACTATAGAAGCTCATAGAAATTGCACCTAGACCTAAAGAACAAGGTGTCCAAACCTAGTGGTAGAGGGGGATTGGTTTCAGGGTGGGGGAGGCAGACAAACACACCCAGCTTTTTCAAAGGTATACAGTGGGGATGAAAATGTCAAGTAAAAGGACCTGTAAGTAGTTCAGTATGGCTGAACTATAAATAAGAAACAAAAGGGCAAGAGATGAGGTCCAGGCTGGATCATGAGGGCTCTTGCATACACCAAGATAAAAAGCACAGTACATTGCTTAAAAGCACAAGTTCAAACTTCCTCAGTCATTTATTAGCTATGTAGTGCTAGGCAAGTTACTTAAGAGCAATTTAACTTCTCTAAGCTTCAATTTCTTTATCTGCAAAACAGGGATGATGACATTATCTCCCAGAATTTTGTGAGGATTAAAAAAGATGATGCATGTAAAATGCTTGGCAGAGTTCCTGGCTATTAGTTCAATAAATGTTATCTAGCATCATCATTTTGGCTATGAACATTTATTTTCAGGGTAAGAGGAAGCCCAGAAGGGTTTCAGAAGAAGAATGCATGGCATGACCCGATTTGTAAGCTCCCTGAAGATAGAAACATGTTGCACTTCACTTATATCCTTAATAACATCATGCACACCATGCTGGTTGAATAGTAGGCACTGAATAAAGCACTTGTTGAGCTGAATTAGAGATGTTACACAAGCACAAGGCACAGCTACCCACCATTTTGAGACCAGCATTCTCCAGTAGAGTTAAGGAATGGAGAAGAGGAAATAGGAAGAGATATGAGACATCTCACCCCACCAAACAATTACTAAGAAACTCTATCAGGGCTCTCGTGGACAGGGCTGGCAATACCCTGAAGTTTAACATATGCTCTTTATAATTAATGAGTTCACAATCTGTTTAAAGAGAAAGTAGATGATAACAAAACCAAAAGAAACATGACAAGGTGGTATTCACACTCAAATTCAATCAGTTTCAAAATCACAAAGTTCTGGTTTACCATATCAAAAATATCAACTGAAACTAAAGCCCACACTTACAAACCTGAAGGAGGGAATGTTCTCAAATATTTTGAAAGCAAACATACAAAGATAAGGATTATCCTTACAAACATA
Source organism: Mirounga angustirostris (assembly GCF_029215605.1). Classification (NCBI taxonomy): domain Eukaryota; kingdom Metazoa; phylum Chordata; class Mammalia; order Carnivora; family Phocidae; genus Mirounga; species Mirounga angustirostris. The sequence goes on along the minus strand of NW_026991718.1, from coordinate 19,364,575 downwards.
TAAGGATCATCTTTAAAACATCTAAGAAGAGAAAAATATTAAATTTTTGATATTTGTAATAACATGATTACATATGTACAAAAAATCAAAGACCTACAGATAAACCATAAAACAAATAAGAAAGTTCAGAACAATGTATGCACATGCACACGAGACCAATAATCCCAAATCATTAGTATTCCTATATATTAAAAATTGCCAGTTAGAAGGTGCAATAGACAAATGATACCATTTCTAAAAGCAATAAAAAAATCGGTGGTACCCAGGAATATATCTAACTAAAGATGAGGTAGTTGTTCAAAGGGCAAATTTATAAACTATTACTAACAGTGAAGACTTGATTAAGTGAACAGCCTTTATATTTATAAATAAGAACACTCTAGAATCTGGAGTCTAGAAAATAAAAATGTCTTTCTCCCCCAACTTAATCTATAAAAGTAAATGAAATTCTAATCCAAATCCCAAGTATTTTTTTCCAGGGGAAACTTAAAAAAACTGATTTAAAAATCTGAATGGAAAGTTAAAGGTACAAGAAGAGGGAAAACAATATTGAAAAATGACAAGGAAGAGTGACTTGCCCCTTCAGAGATCAAGGTGATTGTCATAAGAAAGTTCAGAACCAGATCCCTATCTATTCAGCAACTTGATCTATGATAAAGGTAACAGCACAAAAGCAGGGAAAGGATAGGGTCATAACCACTTATGTTCTTCATGGGAAAAAATAAAATTATATCACACACAAAAATAAATTCCAGATTAATTAAAACTCTAAATATGTATTAGAAGAAAATAGGTAAAGATACAGTTAAGGCCCTGAAGTAGAGGGGAGAAATTCTTTAACAAGATTCCCCAAGAGCTTGACACACGAAAACGGAAGGTTCCAACCTACAACAACAGATTTCAAAAACAGAGTTAAACAGACTTGGGAGAAGATACTTGCATCAAATATAAGCAAAAAAAGGTAGTACCTAGAAAATTAAAAATTACTCTTACAAACAAAAGGAAAAGGAAAAACACCCTAGCAGGAATATGGGTAAAAGATACAACCAGGAAATTCACTGAAGAGGAAAAGAAAAATCATGATCAATTAATCTAGTGATTGGTTAAATATACTTAAAACTGTAACCCCACACTCATCAGATTGGCAAAGAGTTAAAGTGAGGAGAAAGTAGTGTAAGGGTGTGAGAAAAAAGAACTCTCAATGCTTCTTATTTGAAGAGCATTGTGGTAGTGACCTAGTTAACATAAAAATGTACACAGATCCTAAAGGAACTCTTACGTATAAAGGAGCAGGTGTGAATGAGGATGTTCACTGCAGTGCTAGCGGTAAGAGTGAAAATTTCTGACAAAAAAGTTGTTTATCGAGAGGGAACATCTCTCTGTAGAGAAACAGATTTTTCCAAATGGGGTACATTCCTATAACACAATACTTAATCAAAAATTGTATTACAGTCAACAACATTGTGTTGCAAACTTCAAAGCTGCTAAGAGACTAGTTAATTGTTCTCACCACAAAGAAGACTTAATAATTGTGGGAGGTGGTAGAGGTGTTAGCTACACTATACATACGGAAATGTATAAAGGTGTCAAACCAACACATTGTACAGCTTAAACTTACACAATGTTATATGTCAATTATATGTCAGTAATAATAAAAAAATAACTAAAAAAATGATAGGACTGAATCTACATGTATTTATATCTCAAGATGCATGCTGAAAAGAGCATATTACAGAAAAATATATACAGTATACGGTATTGTACAATATATATTTATAAACAATCTATATTACTCACCAATCCTTATATATATAATTATTAAAAATGGAGAAATTAGTTGCAGACAGATCAGTTTAATCATTAATCATTTTACTACCTTTATTCAAACAAGACTATGCAAATATGATAAAATATTAACACAATGCTAATAACACTGTAAAATATGAATAATTATATGTGATGGGTATACATAGATTCTTAGTCTCTATACTTTTACAGATTTAAAAAAATTCCCCCAAATAAAAATTAAATCTAAAAAACATAGTTTTAATTATTTATAAGTTTTCTTTTGAAAAAGACTGAATTTATATACATATAAGAACATTAACTCTGACAACACAAAGCTGGATTGTATCTTGATATCAACATTCCTCTGAGCATCTGGACACTTACCTGTGGTTATGAGTACTTAGGTTATGATCTCTCTATGATAGTTCACAGAACTGATTAACTTTTCACCCCCCAGCCTGGAGCTCTGGCACTCACTCTCCTGTTAAAATCCTTTCCTCCCCGCTGGCCCCCATGAGAAAGCAGCACGTAATCCAGTGACAAAAGAGTCTTCTGCCACTTCACTCTCTAGATCAGTGATTATCAACTGGAGCCATATTGCTTTCCCCATCCTTAGGAAATACTGACAAACATTTGATAATGTTTGAAGACATTTTTGGTAATCATAACTGCTATGACATTTTGGTTATCATAACTGATATAAAGATGCTACTGGCCTCTAGTGTGTGAAAGCCAAGGATATTGCTAAACATCTTAACAATATACAGGATGGTGCTCCACAACAAAGAATTATCTGGCTGACAATGCCAATAGTGTGAAAGGTTGAGGAAGCTTGCTCTAGACCCTAGAAGGTGAATGGATCCCCACTCTTCTCCTCTCAGGTGGGAAGCTGCTCTTTTGATGTGATTAAGGTCCCTTCTCTATCTGGTATTTGTTAGAGTCTCCTTAGCAATAATTCTCTTTTAGCCCATTTAAGGTGATCATATTCCTCATAATATACAAATATTTAATTTCACAATACGCATTCTTTAAAATCCTAATATTATAACAATATATTTATTTGTTCTACTAAGACTGTAATGTTCTAAGACAGCAATTAAAGATGTACAATGGATTTATTTATTCACTTGACAAATTTTTACTGTGTCCTTACTATATATAACCCAAATACTATGCTACAAACCAGGAATAAAATGGTAAGAACAGACAAGTTCCTTACCAAACGGCAGCCTAAGTGTGTAGTGGAGAAGCCAGGGATTTGTGAAATAATCACATGAACTAGTAAAAATCTGAAAATTATGGAGCAGAGCTATAAACATACATGTGAGACAGATGCATGAATGAGGGAGATTTAAAATAATAGTTATGGAAGTAAGAGATGGCTTCTTTTAAGGTGGTAATGTCTAAGCTGGCATCTGGAGAACATACAGGTCTTGACTACAGGAAATCTAGAGGGAGCAAGCTGGATTAAGGGAGCAGCATGTGCAAAGGCCTTGGGGAAGCGAGAGAACATGGTGAGTCTAAGGGACTCAAAAGAAGATCAGTAAACTTGGAGTAGAGGAAACAAGGGTTCTAAAGTGTCAATGAAAATGATAAAGAAGCTCTCCCAGATACAGACTAAGAAAAGAGTGTTCCTACCTTGATGCCAGTGTGTCACATGGCGATCCTTTCCTCTTATGTGAGTCTGGGTTAGCAGGGTCGGATGAACTGTCCCCGAGGCCACTCATGTTGAAAAACTTCACACCTAAAAAGGTAGGACAACAATAAGAAATCTACCCTGGTGAACTTTCTAACCATAGGGGAGGAGGAAGCTCCCTTATGTTAGAAGATATCTAAACATTGTAGTCTCTCAATGAATAGCTAATTATAGCCATCACAAAAGCAACCACATCTATATAAAAGCACAGAGTCATCAGCTAGTTATTGTTTCTACACTTTCTTTTCTGTATCTGTAAAACAAAATTAACAAGCCCTTATGAAATCATAAAGGTTAATTAGGATGAAAATATTGTTAGAATAATGAAGTAGATACCGAAATTTTTTTCAGAGAAAAGAATCACTTTCGGATGTAAATGTAAAAACAATGTATAATTGGGAGTTAGGGAAATTATTTTTTATGTTTATTTCAGGTTATACTTTGAAAAGAACTTTAAACAACTTTTACTCATAAGGTCTGGGATTTTATATTGCTAGGAAAATAAATACAATTAAAGTTAAAGCAATGAACTAGATTTGGTACTTACCAACTTTGAATTCTATACTCCTAACCTTGTGTCTATGTAGTCAGGCGACAAAGATCAAATGTTTAGTCTATGTTAGGATCTTGGTATAGATGCCAGAGAACACAAAGTCATTTCCCTGAGCATGCCAGCCAGGTCTCTCTCTCACATGTTGTGCCAGTTCGTGACTGCACTTACAGATCCCTTCTGACCTGTCCCTATCACCCACTAGGCTCTGTAGAATCCCTAATGGCACTCAGAATCCTATTCCTGGCCTTGGATTTATCACTACCTTTTGTATTTTATTAGTGCCAAACAACACACCTCCTCCATTCCCTTTCACTCCATCTACCCTTATAAAAGGCAAGAAAATTCTTATTAAATGGGAAAAACCTTTAACTTTTCCTTAAATTATAAAATTACTAAACCACAACAATAGCAGCTGTGCTTATAAAGTTTCTTATAAAGAATGCTGAGATCCATAAGAATCTTTCACATGGTTTTAATTAATACATCTGAGTAAATCCTTTTCCTCTAGTCCAAAAACTTACTGTCTCTAGCCCTTTCTCAATACCAAAGACTGTCATGTCCCCTTTTCAGTGTATAAATAGTACCTAAAATTCTAATCACAAATTATTTCATGCAACCATTTTGAATTTCTCCCATATTAGAAGTGCAGTTCATAAAACTCTCTAATGCCTAGGATTGTAGTCTTATAATTACTTTTTAATTTTCTCTTTCACTCATTTCAATTGGTATCTATGTCCTGTCAATTCTTCCTTAATAAGAGATCTTAGATTGTCCCTTCCTTCTTTATTCTCAGATATAGTTATGATTCCAGTTGGAACCAAATGCCTCATTCTGAATTAATGCAAGATCTGTGTATCTGGTTTCTCAATTCCAGTCACTCTCACTTCTAATCTGTCCTATAAACAGCACCTAAACCATTCCTGCTCAAATGTCATTTTCAAGGTATCAGTTCCCTGATGAAGAATCAACTGGATCCCCCTACTGGAGCATGGTGGTTAAAAGCATGGGCTCTGGGGTCAGAAAGGCCTTAAATTTAAGCCCTGGCTTAATCACTACCTGCTTATTCTTGGGCAATGTATGTAATCTCCTTAAACCTAATTCCTCATCTGTAACACAGGGATAATAATCACCTTCACCTACCTTCAGATTTGTTGTGAGGATTGAATAGTGCGTGTAAAGAGCACACTGAAGTTCCTGGAGAAGCTAGCTACTGTTATTACCCCCTCTGCAAACAGAGAGCTCCATGAGGGGCAGTGTTCACTCGGTGGGTAACTCATCCCCAAACTCCTCATTGATAAATACAATGGACGCTTTTCATTCCCTCATTTATTAGTGCTCAATATCTGCTATTATTATTATTATTTTACTGGACTCCTTGGGAGCAGCATTTGAAATAATTACCTTCTGAAACACCGTCATCCGTTGGCTTCTGTGATCCCACACCTCCTTCATACTTAACAAATAAATCTATCATGCATCAGGCACTGTGCTAAAAGCTGACCAAATAATGGACAGCAAAAAAGAGGTTCCTGTCCTCATGGAGTGAGAGACATAAACAGATAAGACACAAAAATAACATGTAATTTTAAACTGTGATAACAGTTACAAAGGAAAAGAACAGGGTTCATAGAAAAGCAATAGAGGAGACCTAATTTTAATTGGGAGATCACCTGAGCCTTCTCTGAAGAGGTGATGTTTAAGTCAAGACCTGAGGGATTAGAATTAGTGTGGTTTTCTTCTTACCTTATTCTGAGTACTTTTTGTCCAATTCTTCGGAGTCAGAAGTCCTCATGGTCCTAACGTCCTAAGCCTCTTTTTCCCTCAGACTATATACATTATCCTTGGGTGATACCACTCACTCAACATGACTTCAAAACACATCTCTGTACTGACTATTCCCGAAACTCCATCTCTAGCTCAGACCTCCTGGGTCTCAGACCCCGAATCCAATTCTTCATCAGATACCTCTACCCAGATGTCACATAGGCACCTCAAATTCAACTTTCCAAAATGAACTTAACATCACCTCATGTATTTCTTCTCTCAGTCGGTATGTTGGAGTCATTCCAGCCTCTTCTCTCGTACCCCACATGCAAGCAGACACCAAGATTGTCAATTTTTATTTCCTAAATATTTCCAAAATCCATCCTTCCTCATATCCTCCTCTCATCACCTCCTGATGGACTATTAAAATAACTTTCCAGATGGTCTCCCTGAGCCACCAGAGGAGGCTATCAAAAATGTAAGTCTGATCATCTCAATCTTTGCTTAAAACCCTTCACTAAATCCTCACTGCCCACAGGACATTTAACCTCCTTGACATAATGTGTAAAGTTTCCATCAGCTCTCACCTATTGTGTGTCTATTACAGAACTTGGTGAATAAGTGACTAAACATCTGTTCAATCAAGTATTTATAGATTACAGATTTTTTATAAGTTTTTTAAAAGATTTTATTTATTTGTCAGAGAGAGAGAGAGTGAGCACAAGCAAGGGGAGTGGCAGGCAGAGGGAGAAGCAGGCTCCCCACTGAGCAGGGAGCCCCATGTGGGACTCAATCCCAGGATCCTGGGATCATGACCTGAGCCGAAGGCAGACGCTTAACTGACTGAGCCACCCAGACATACTTATAGATTTTTTAAAAAGATTTTATCTGCTTATTTCAGAGAGAGAGAGAGACAGCACACAAGCTTGAGCAGTGGGAGGGGCAGAGGGAGAAGAAGACTCCCCACTAAGCAGAGAGCCCAATGTGGGGCTCAATCCCAGGACCCTGGGATCACAACCTGAGCTGAAGGCAAATGCTTAACCGACTGAGTCACCAGGCACCTGTAGATTATAGATGTTATATATTATATTATATATGACATATATATACATACATACACACACACACACACGCACACATATATATGTAAACAGATACATACACATGTAGTTCAGTTTTGACCCTAAGGAAAGACTTTAAAAATAAAATCCTTGTTTATATTTCATGTTCCCAGCAAAGGTAAGCATTAGTCTGAAAACTTCAAATTGATCTCAATGTGGGTAGCCCTAACTTAACTTAGCAACAAATATTTATTGAGCTAGTATACGCCAGCCTCTGTTTGAGGTGCTGGGGATACAGCCATGAATAAAATTTATCAAAATCACTGTCCTCATAGAGGTACATTCTATTGTGAGAGAGAGACAATAAATAAAATTAATAAAATTTAAAAAGTAAATTATAGAGTACATTAGAAGTGATAAGTGTTACACAGAAAAATCAGGCGAGAATAGAGATGTGTGTGGAAGGGAAGGGACAGCAATCTTAAGTAGCATAGTTAGGAAAAGCCTCATTGAGAAGGTGAGATATGAGCAAAGACTTGAAAGAGGTGAGGGAGAGGGAAAGGTATCTGGAGAAAGAGTGCTCCTGGCAGGGGCAAAGTGAAGGGCTGTAAGGCCTTAAAGCCAGAGCATAGCTATGCTTTTTCAGAAACATGAAAGAGATCAGTGTAGCCAGAACCAGGGAATGAGGAAGCAGATGAGCTCAGAAAGATCACAGGAGGCTACATCGTGTAAGGCCATAAAAACCATCTGAAAGGCTTTAGCTTTATTCTGACTGAATTAGGCAATCAGTGGAGGATAAAGAACAGAGGAATGACAAGATCTGATTTTCATTTTAAGACTTCTGCTATGAAGGGTAAGTACAATCTTTCTCATCTCAGTAATTTGGTATTTAAGTTTCCAACTGCTAAATGGCCTTTTTCATTTGGATATCTCACTGTCACCTCAAACTCAACATGTAATAAGATATGTTTTTATATTCTTTAAGTTCCAGACTTCTTTTAATGATGAGCTGCATTGTCGATTAATGTCATCATAAAAAATACTTGTTAAATCTCTTGTGGTAGGGAGGAGATGAAATAAGGAAAATAATTACAATTTAAGGTGGACAACCTCAATGTAAAGGGAAATACGCCAGACTTGTAATAACAACCACCACAACAAAAAAGATGTCAAAAGACCTGGCATGCTTGTTAGCATCTATTCTGAAACCCAAACCCAAATAATAATCATCATCTAAGTAATGTATTACTATAATTAATACAACTGTTACTTTCTTTTCCTTATGGAAATTCACAGAAGCATAAATGAGGTTAACCAAATATCACAGAAGTAAAGAAGCCACTTCATTTATATTTATAGAAATTTCTACTCACATAGAAATAAAATTATTTTTAAATGTATTAATGCAACAAATTTTATAATAATGAAGGAGCATTAACTTTAAACTTTTCAATAGAAGTAGAAATAAAAGAGCAGAAAATGAAGAGGGGGAAGAAAATGAAAGAGAAGACTTCAGAGTTTGCTAAACCAAAAGAAAGAAAATAGCTAACTCCCTACTTCCTGCTCAGGGACTACTTCTTACTTCCTTATCTTCCCATCTTTTCTGCTTCCAAAGACATTAGGTTATACCCATCTGAGAATTTACCCATCTGGAATTCTACGGCTGTCAAAATTGAAAGGGCCATATACTTCTTCTTATACTATGCTATAAATTATAACTCTCCTGCTTGTCTCCCCTTCTATATTATGAACTCAAAGACAGTTATTAGATCTTTTCACTGTATATCCAGTATCTAACATAATGCCTAAAAGATATAAAAGCTAAAATAGGTGATAAGTTAGAAGTGATAAAGCCCTTAACTAATACAACATTTAAAAGTTTAAAGGATATTTAAGATATTTTATGGTTAAATATTTTCTGGAATCTTTTATAAAGCTTTGGAATTCTTTCCTATAATTGAGAAATTGAGCTTACTTGAAATCCTTGTTACCATGTGTTCAATGGGGGGCAGGGGGGAACCAAAAAACCTGTCTTCTTGATCTAGAAATTGGACAATATCTCTTCTGATTTGAAAAGGTAAAAATCTACTATTTTGGGGAAACCTCCCACAACATTTCATAGTACTGTAGAGACATGAAGTCCTGTTACAGTCCTACAACTGTAAACATAAATAATACAATTTTGATACAACAAATAATTTTGAACAAAAATAAATCTAGATTTAAAACAAGATTCCCCATACTGTGCTCCCCTCAGACTACTGGCTGGATTGGCATCTTCTAAATTTATTTGAGATTCTGGGGCTGAGGAGACATTAGACAACAATTCAACAGCAGCCAGACAGGCTGGCCTACCAAAATAAGAGCCAACAATAAGAAGCTATGAGAGAGTCACCAACAATGTGCTGATGGTATGATTCTGGTATTAACTGCTTTCTATTTACAAAACACAATACACAGATAGTGGAATGCAAAACCTCTGACGAGTGAAAACTATTACAGCTGTTCTATTTGTGGAATGGCTTTACATTTGGCAGTAAGGGTACTTAAATAAGGTTCATTAAGAAAAGATATGTTTGTTTCAGAAAGGAAACCAATCTGCATATCACGTTTTAAAAAAAGGTAAGGTTTCTAAGTAAAAGTACCCTGTTGAGTTGAAGAGTTGCTAAGTTATACCGAAACAACCTCATGCAATCTGTAGAGAACAGTTTTTAGGAATTGGAAACCACATCTATCCCAAATAGACCAGACAAAACCAAACAGGTGGGGCTGAAGAAATAGGTCAATGTTTTGTATTTCAGTTGAATTATAAATTTCTAGAACATAAGACATTTTGTCACTCATCCCCCAGACTTAGCTGAGAACCACAGAATTTGAAAAATAAGTAACAATATGTTAGTAAACAACTCTAATAATACACTTTAAAATGCTTAGCGGGCAATTAGCACAAAGCAGCACAGACATGATGAGAGCTAAAGCTCTCCTAGTTGACAGCTGTATGAGAACAATCACACAGGAAAATCATGATAAACAAAACTCCTGCATTGGGCAATTGCCATATAGAAATATTTCTCAGACTAGCGTCCTCAGACACGTAGGGTTCTCTGAAAAAAGTTTTCAATTTTCTTGTCTTTTCGTTGCCTTGTCAACTGAAATCTTTCTCATGTGATAAGAAAGTATGGGGACTTTGGGATTTTCACCACCCTTTTTATGGCTGAATAATTTTCCATTGTTTGGATATTCTATATTTTGTTTATCCATCAGTTGATGGACATTGGGTTTTTCCATTTCAGGGGCTATTTATCAATAATGATTCTGTGAACATTTATATGCATAAATTATGAGCATGTCTTCGATTCGTTTGGTATTCTTGGAGTGGAACTGCTAAGTCATATTATAACTCTCTTTAGCTTTTTGAGGAACTGCCAAACTGTCTTCCACAGTGGCTATCCCACCTTAAATTTTTACTAGCAATGTACAATTGTTCCAATTTCTCCACATCCTCACCAAATTTGTTATCTTCTGTTTTGTAATTTTATATTAATTCTGACCATCCTAGGAGGTGTGAAATGGTATCTCATTACAGTTTTGATTTGCATTTATTTCCCTAATGTGCTTTTTCATGTGCTTATTGGCCATTTGTATATCTTCTTTGGAGACTGTCTATTCAGGTCCTTTGCCCATTTTTAAATTGGGTTATTTGTCTTTTTATTTTTGAGTCATGAGAGTTCTTTATATTAGGGTAATTAGCCTCTAACAGATACATGATTTGCGAACATTTTGTTTTATGAATGAAGTCTTTAATTTGATGAAATCCAATTTATCTACTTTTCCTTAGTGGAGTAAGTGCAATGCCTGGACTTCCTTAAAGAGTTTCTATTGATTGCTATTTTTCCTGTGTATACACCTTACTTTCTTGTTTCTTTGAATGCCTCCTAATTTTTTGTTAAAAACCAGATATTTTGAAGCTAATGCCTAAACAAAGATTTCCTTAAATGTCTGGAAACAAAAAGTCTCCCTGAATCCACAAAACCAGAGACCAGAATTCAGATGGTGGCTATCTCCCTGGCCCAGAGAGGAACCCCTGCCAGAAGTCTCTGCCATAAATGGCGTGCCAGTATCTGAACTCTTATGGCCAGGAATAAAAAACAAAGGCAAAGAAATGGATCAAAACAATGAATTCTTAAAAATAAAGACAACATTTTATCTCATTTCATTGATTCAATAAAACATCAGATTTTTCTTAAAAGAAAATCCCATGCAAAATCTTATTTATATTTACTATGTTAATAATAAAGACATTGTCGGTTGTCTCTTGGTTTTGTTCACTGTTTCCTTTGCTGTGCAAAAGCTTTTTATCTTGATGAAATCCCAATAGTGCATTTTTGCCCTTGCTTCCCTTGCCTTTGCCGATGTTTCTAGGAAGAAGTTGCTGCAGCTGAGGTCAAAGAGGTTGCTGCCTGTGTTCTCCTCTAGGATTTTGATGGATTCCTGTCTCACATTTAGGTCTTTCATCCATTTTGAGTCTATTTTTGTGTGTGGTATAAGGAAATGGTCCAGTTTCCTTCTTCTGCCTGTGGCTGTCCAATTTTCCCAACACCATTTGTTGAAGAGACTGTCTTTCTTCCATTGGACATTCTTTCCCGCTTTGTCAAAGATGAGTTGACCATAGAGTTGAGGGTCCACTTCTGGGCTCTCTATTGTTTCACTGATCTATGTGTCTGTTTTTGTGCCAGTACCATACTGTCTTGATAGCCAAACTATGGAAAGAGCCGAAATGTCCATCAGCAGATGAATGGATAAAGAAGATGTGGTGGATACACACACACACACACACACACACACACAATGGAATATAATGCAGCCATCAAAAAACCCCCGAAATCTTGCCATTTGCAACGACGTGGATGGAACTAGAGGGTATTATGCTAAGCAAAATGAGTCAATCAGAGAAGGACATGTATCATATGATCTCACTGATATGAGGAATTCTTAATCTCAGGAAACAAACTGAGGGTTGCTGGAGTGGTGGGGGATGGAAGGGAAGCGGTGGTTGGGTGATGGACATTGGGGGGGTATGTGCTATGGTGAGCGCTGTGAATTGTGTAAGACTGATGAATCACAAACCTGTACCTCTGAAACAAATACTACATTGTATGTTAAAAAAAAAAAAAAAGAAGATAGTAGGAAGGGAAAAATGAAGGCGGGGAAATCGGAGGGGGAGACGAACCATGAGAGACTATGGACTCTGAGAAACAAACTGAGGGTTCTAGAGGGGCGGGGGTGGGGGGATGGGTTAGCCTGGAGATGGGTATTAAAGAGGGCATGTACTGCATGGAGCACTGGGTGTTATACGCAAACAATGAATCATGGAACACTACATCAAAAACTAATGATGTAGGGCGCCTGGGTGGCTCATCATGATCCTGGAGTCCCTGGATCGAGTCCCACATCGGGCTCCCTGCTCAGCAGGGAGCCTGCTTCTCCCTCTGACCCTCCCCCCTCTCATGTGCTCTCTCTCTCTCATTCTCTGTCTCAAATAAATAAATAAAATCTTTAAAAAAAAAAAAACTAATGATGTAATGTATGGTGATTAACATAACAAAATAAAATTTAAAAAAATAATAAAGACATTATCAAGGACTTGGTAACTTAAATTCTAAGAGTATGTAATGTTTGAAAAACTGCGTTTAATAAACTTATGTTTACCACTAAAAGTTCATCCTATAGATTAAGAGAATGCTTTCTTTTTTTTTTTTTTTAAAGATTTTATTTATTTATTTGACAGAGAGAGAGAGATAGCGAGAGCAGGAACACAAGCAGGGGGAGTGGGAGGGGGAGAAGCAGGCTTCCCGCCGAGCAGGGAGCCCGATGTGGGACTCGATCCCAGGACCCTGGGATCATGACCTGAGCCGAAGGCAGACGCTTAATGACTGAGCCACCCAGGCGCCCGAGAATGCTTTCTTTCTTTGCATTATTTTTTCTAAATGGAGAGTAAGTTTGGAAAAGCTATAAAAGTTTATTTTTTGTTTTCTATTAACAAAAATATAGGAAAAAGAGAAAAATCAAATTAGTTTTAAAACCCAATATTTTAAATTCCTCACATTGACTTTATTTAAAATTTAGTTTTTTTAAGATTAAAAAAATAAACATATATGCATTCACCTTGCTAAAATACTCCTGTTGTATGAATTTGTACCTGAGGAAAGATAGTCAGCATATGAAATACGTATTTGTGGCAACTATCTTATTAAGACAACTGGGCAGAAACAACCCTCAACATTTCCTTGCAAATCCATGAAATTGGATGATTCCAGTTATTGTACAACATTGAGTAATTATAGATACACTGTACACATCTTCCAAAAATTAGTTCTATATCATTCTAACTTGTGGGAAATATATTGGTATTTCTTAAAATAAATAAAATAAAAAAGAGATTAAAATCAGTCTTCTTGACCACAGCTCTCTAACTGTGTAAACAACAAAATAAGTGTTATTCACTTGCACATGCACAGGAGAAAAGTTTATAAAAAAAATAGTTTAGCAAAGTAACAGCCTTAAAAAATGAAAATGGTGATCAGAGAGACAAAACTAAGTGATAAAAATTTCACTGTCTCTTCCCTCTCTCAGATTCAAATACTAATGAGCAGAAAATCAGCTAGAAGCTGTGGCCAGAAGAGAATGAAGATCAGCATTAGACAAAGATAATTCACAGATGATTATCCAAAACCAAAATCACATTTACCACATAAAATTATTCCAATATCTAGGGGCACCTGGGTGGCTCAGTCGGTTAAGCACCTGACTCTTGGTTTTGGCTCAGGTCATGATCTCAGGATGATGAGATTGTGCTTGGCATGGAGTCCGCTTGAGTTTCTCTCTGCCCCTCTCCCTTTGCCCCTCCCCCTGCCCACATGCATGCGCGCATGCTCTCTCTCTCTAAAATAAATAAATAAATCTTTAAATATTCCAATATCTAAAATAAAGGGCTAAGCCCCTGATCAGAAGTTGTTCAATTTTCCTCAAATATTTCAGAAACTCATTTCGGAATACAGTATGGTTAAATGTACATATATAAACCAATAAATGAAAAATAAATATACTAAAATTTGATCCTTAAAGTTAAAAGGTAACAGAAGTACCAAAGTAATAGAGCTGCATGTCAATTATTTGCCAAAACAATGGAATTATATCTTGAGGGCACTAGAAAATGATTACGTCAGGTAAACCTCCAGTTAATTTCAGGGTCATCCCCCCAACTGCAGCAGAAGGGACATGAATAAAATCACAATATAAATGTACAATCTTCACTGCCCAAATTTATAGAAGAATATGTACTTTTTAAAGACTAGCTTAAAACTTAAGTCATCTCACTTGATTCATTTTTTTTTTTTTGGCAAAAATCTTATTAAGACCCATTGGGAATTGAAAAAAAAAAAATCCCCAAGCATTTCAGGTGAATAGCTGGTCAAAAAGCATTAACACTTCCTCAGTGATCATACTAATTGAACTAGCTATATTCCTTCCAGTGCAATGCTCAACAAAAGGTAACTCTAAACAAGTGAAATTCAGATTTCACTTTCCAGTGTTCTCAACAGAATAACTATGAAAATAATGGTTATATTCCAGAATCAATGGAAAATAATGCAAACTTTTAGAATCAGAGGAACCCTAGCAATTGTCATCTAGTACACTGCTTCTCAAACTTTCTGACTATAGGCCACTTAAGAATACACAAAACGCCCATCTTGCCTGTTTTCACTTGCACAGTATGAAGTCAGTAACAAAGAATTTGAGAGGAACAATAAAAAAGGTTCACAAAAAAAGAGGCCTATTAATATGCATTTAAAGGATATAACAATTTAATAATATATAGAGAGTGTTTATGTATTTTCTATGTATTAACTCATTTATTCCTCACAACTGCTCTATGAAGTATGTATTATTATTATTTCTACTTACAGAATCGCTGAGTTCCAACAGTTTTATCTTACTGATAAAGTACTGTCTGACAATGATAATGATGAAAATGATGATGATCAACACTTACATAGGATTTATTATATGACAATCATTGTTCTAAGCATCTAACTTATTTACTCATAAACCTTACTAATTCATTCACTCATAAAATATGAGACGGATAATACTATAATCCATTTAGAAATGAGGAAACTAAGGCACAGAAACATTATTTAATCTGCTCAACTTCGTCAAGCGGTAGAGGTAAAAATCATTTTTGGGTAGTTCGTTCCAGATTCTGGCTATGCTTTAACTTATATAACTAAACTACAGTCATATAACTGATAAGTAGAAAAGCCAACAATAGATTCCCAACTTTTGCTTTTGCTTCTAAGCTAAAATCCTTCTTCCTTAGTTTTCCCAGAAAAGCTGACATTAAAATTATGCCTCTTCTAGAAACCTGGGTGGTATTTACAAGAATTTCAAACACACGGAGTCTTCTCAATTCTTAGTCCAAACATTACACATAAATAAAATTGATTATGTATCTAATCCTGACTTCTCTTGCCATTATAATATAAAACAACTGTTTCCTGTAAGATGTAATTCACTTTAAAATGTAAATGTGTGGGACGCCTGGGTGGCTCAGTCATTAAGTGTCTGCCTTCAGCTCAAGTCATGGTCCCAGGGTCCTGTGATCGAGCCCCGCATAGGGCTTCCTGCTCAGTGGGAAGCCTGCTTCTCCCTCTCCCACTCCCCCTGCTTGCATTCCCTCTCTCACTGTTTCTCTCTCTCTGTCAAATAAATAAATAAAATCTTTTAAAAAAAATAATAAAAATAAAATGTAAATGTGCTCTTTCTTTAAGATAAAAAATTTTGCCATTACAAACCCTATTTTTGGATTTTAAGATTATATGTATACATACACATATAAAATTCTTTTCAATAACATCCAAATCATCTTTAGGATTCTACCTTTTGGAATCTGGGGCTCCTACCAGATTTTAACAGCCTTTCTCCTGAAAAAAATCTTTATAGGCCTTGTTCTACCAGACAAGGTTCTCAGTTAACAAATCTATGAAGCTCCAAAGTCCCACATCATAGTCTCTTTAGAAAGGAACACAGATGGAAAGACATATCAAGCTCCAAATGAGTGCTACTGTACAAAACAGGTGGCCCGTCCTCTTCCAAAATGCCAGTTTTATGGAAGACAAAGAAAAGCTGATAAAGAATTCTGGGTTAAGAAACCAAATAGCTGTAACAACTGCGCAATGTGTGATTCTGGATCAGACGACTGATAAAATTCTAATATGAACTATAAACTAAATAGTAACAAAAATGAAAATGTTTCCTGAATTTCATTATTATATTGTGGTTAAGTAGGAGAAACATATTGAATATTTAGGAGTGAAAGATCATAAATGTCTACAACTTATTCTCAAATGATTCATTGTCATCATAGTGGTGGTGGTGGGAGAGGAGGAGCAAAAATAGGAGTAAATACACAAAGAGAGAAAGTAAATGATAACAAAATGTTTACAACTGGTGAAAGTGGACAATGGGCATACCAACCTTGCAACTATGTAACAAGTTTAAAATTGTTTTTGATAAATGTTAAGGGGAAATGGAAAAAAGTTTTCATTGTGATATGAAGAAAAAGGATTTTCTCAGAGTCACTCAATGAACAACGAGCTACAGAAAAAGACACCCACACCAAAGATCAATCATTAGATCATTCTGTTTTCTCTCTCTTTCTCTTTCATAAAGTCATGGTACTAACATTCTCTTCCTGAAAACTCTTAGAGAGAGGGCTCTCCTATGTGATTAAAATTTCTCTGAATTATAATACATCCTACTCTGCAAAATGGCTTTTTAATATTCAAAAGAGTTTATTAACTCACTTTTCTCTCTTTATTGAGAATTAGTCTGATTTCAAATAACAGAAAATATAAGTTAATAAATACAATGTATCACCAGTTCATAAAAGCCAGAAATCTGGAGTGCGTTCTAGAAACCAATGAAATTTTAAAGTGAGAAGTAGCAGGATCAAATGAATTATCTTCTCAAGTCATTTTGTACCTCCAGTCCCTGCGTTAAAGCTCTCTGCCAACAAATAGTCTCGCTTCCACCTCCCAAATTCACTGTTTATTCCAAACACAGGTGTTGCTTGTCAGCCAACTAAATTTAACTGCCTTTAACTTCTATGATTGTTGAACCCCACTCTTCAAGGTGACAGCCATTACTCTTGATGGTGACAACCTTCTCCTTTAAAGTGAATGGGTGGTGTGCAGCTGGGACAGGGATGAGGGGAGTTTCTGAAATGCTGATATTGTTCTACTTCTTAACCTGTTTAACAAATATGTTTGGCACATGATAACTCAAGAGTTCTACACTTAAAAATTTGTAAGTTTTATCTGTATAATGTATAATCTGTTAATTTAAAAAACTTCCTGCTGGAAGTCTTCCACTTACTGATTTATCAGTTTCTGATTAATCTTCAGCTTTTTACCTACTGTCCTGGCTTGGTGAATGTTTATTTTTCTAACTACAGGCTGTGATCATTATCACGTTCATGGATTCACAAGTACTAGTACAAGTACGCAGCTCACAAACTCTTAGAAAACAACTATGTAAAAATTCCCAAATATAAAAAAAAAAAAGGGCACCAAATATAGATTTAATGACTGCATACATGTTAGAAATATATAGGTCAAATCTAGGGATGGTTCAGTATAGTTTTTCTGCTTGCCATTTTTAATTCAATAATGAGGGTCTCATTGTAAAATATTGATATAAATCCTATATTCATTTCAACATGCATTAAAGTGGTTTATGAACATAATATAATATAGAACTTCTCTAACATTTTCCTTTAGGAATGTCAGCACATGTTTTATAATAACCTTGAAGCTCTCAAATTAAACACATTATTTCCATTAACAAAAAGAGTCAACAGGTAATCATGTTCCCTCCATACTTTTTGTAGAGACAAAGTTCTTTAAAAACAGAGCTACATTCCCACCTGGGAGACTTCTTTGTTCATAATGAGTCCTCAAAACAGATATGGTCAAATCTAGTACTCCGGAGGGTACCTTCCAGGGGAGTGGGGTAGCGAGGTTTCCAGAGATGGCTCTAGTTTCTTCACTCTCACCTCATTTAAGGCCAATTACGCAAACAACTAAAAGGAGAAGAAAAAAAGTAAAGGCAGAAGGGAGGTTAAATTGCCATTTTATTCTCTAAGAAATGACAAAGGTCAAAAATGCTGCGTAAAGAAAAAAAATACAACTTTTAAGGCCATATGGAGAAATTCTTCCAATAGACAATGGACTAAGATGATTTTACAGCTGAAGTCCTTTCTGGTGATTAGATATGTATTCCTATTTAAGATTGCTACTTAGGTAGGGCGCCTGGGTGGCTCAGTCATTAAGCATCTGTCTTCAGCTCAGGTCATGATCCCAGAGTCCTGGGATCGAGCCCCACATTGGGCTCCCTGCTCGGCGGGAAGCCTGCTTCTCCCCCTCCCACTCCCCCTGCTTGTGTTCCCTCTCTCGCTGTCTCCCTCTCTCTGTGGAAAAATAAATAAAATATTTTAAAAAAATAAATAAGCAAATCCCTAATACCAAAACTTGACAAAGATATTACCAGAAAAGAAAATCAGCCTCATGAATACAGATGCAAAACAATAAATTGATAATATATATAAGAGAAGATATTTGCAAATGACATTTCGGATAAAGGGCTGATACCCAAAATCTATAAAGAACTTATCAAACTCAACACTCAAAAAACAGGGGCACCTGGGTGGCTCAGTCGTTAAGTGCCTGCCTTTGGCTCAGGTCATGATCCCAGGGTCCTGGGATCAACCCGCATGGGGCTCCTGCTCAGCGGGAAGCCTGCTTCTCCCTCTCCCACTCACCCTGTCTCTCTCTCTGTCAAATAAATAAATAAAATCTTAAAAAAAAAACAAAAAACAAAAGATCTAGTCAAGAAATAGGCAAAAGACATGAACAGACACTTCTCCAAAGAAGACATACAAATGGCTAACAGATACATGAAAAAATGTACAACATCACTAGTCATCAGGGAAATACAAATCAAAACCACAATGAGATACACCTTACACCAGCTAAAATTAACAAGACAGGAAAAAAACAAGTGTTGGCGAGGTTGTGGAAAAGGGGGAACCCTCTTGCACTGTTGGTGGGAATGCAAGCTGGTACAGCCACTCTGGAAAACAGTATGGAGGTTCCTCAAAAAGTTGAAAATAGAGCTACCATATGATCCAGCAATTGCACTACTAGGTATTTACCCCAAAGATACAGATGTAGTAAAAAGAAGGGGCACATGCACCCCAATGTTCATAGCAGCAATGCCCACAACAGCCAAACTATGGAAGGAACCAAGATGCCCTTCAACAGGCAAATGGATAAAGAAGATGTGGTGTATATATATACAATGAAATATTACTCAGCCATCGGAAAGGATGAATACCCACCATTTGCATCAACACGGATGGAACAACATGGATGGATGGAGGGTATTATGCTAAGTGAAATAAGTCAAGCAGAGAAAGACAATTATCATATGGTTTCACTCATAAGGAGTAGAGCAGAGGACGACGGGGGAAGGGAGGGAAAACTGAATGGGAAATCAGAGAGGGAGACCAATAATGAGAGACTCTGGACTCTGGGAAACAAATTGAGGGTTACAGAAGGGAGGGGGGTGGGGGATGGGGTAACCGGGTGATGGGTATTAAGGAGGGCAGGTTTGGGATGAGCACTGGGTGTTATACAGAACTAATGAATCGCTGAACACTACAACAAGAACTTACGATGTACTATATGCTGGCTAACTGAACATAATGAAAAATAAATTTTAAAAAAAAGGGTAATATACCATGATCATTGTGGTTTATCCAAGAAATGTAAGGTTGGTTTAAAATTCAAGTATCAATTAATGTAATTTACCATATTAACAGAATAAAAAGCATATAAATGTTTCAATAGATACAGAAAAAAATCTGACAAAATTCACCTACCAATGATAAAATTCTCAGCAAGCTAAGAATTAAAGGTAACTCCTTCAATCTGATAAAGAGGATGAATGAAAAACTTTATAGCTAGTATTTATATGAAATACTGGGAGTTCTCCTAATATTGGAACAAGGCACTCTAACCACTTTATTACTTTTTTAATTTTTAAGTAATCTCTACACCCAATGTGGGGCCCAAACCCCCAACCCTGAGATCAAGAGTCACACACTCCACTGATGGAGCCAGCCAGGCACCCCACAGCCACTTCATTATTGTAATGGATGTACTGAAGGTCCTATTCAATGCAATAAGAAAAAGAAATAAAAGGAAACTCAGAGAGGAAGAATTAAAATTGTCTTTATTCACTTAAAAATCATTTTTTGGTACATAATTCTAAGGAATCTGAAAAATGATTACTAGAATTAATATGTGATTTGGCAAAACTGTAGGACACAAGGTGAGTCTACAAAAATGAATTGTGTTTCTATACAACCACGATTGGAAAATAAAATGCAAAACAAATTTGTAATAGCATCAAAAAACATAGGAAACTTAGAATTAATTTAACAAAAGATATGCAAGACCTATACACTTACATTTTATAACATTGCTGGGGCACCTGGGGGGCTCAGTCGGCGTCCGACTCGTGATTTCGGTTCACATCATGATCTCAGGGTCCTGAGATTAAGCCCTTTGTGGGGCTCCCCGCTCAGAGGGAGTCCGCTTCTTCCTATGCCTCTGCCCCTCCCCTGGCTTGCACCCTCTCTCTCTCTCTCAAAATAAATAAATAAAATTAAAAAAAAATTTTTTATAACATTGCTGAAACTAAAAAAGACCCCCTCAAAAATAGAGGGATTGAATATTTTCATGGGTTCACCAAGATTCAATTCTCCCCCCAAATTAATTCATATGTTCAAAAATAAAATTAGTGGTTTACTTTATGTATAGTTAGTACATTATACTATCAATAAATACAAATCTATTTTTCTTTTGTTTTACATTTGTAATAGTTTTTTTTTTAATGCTTGTTTTGGGCTTTTTCTTTTTATATAAAAATTGTTTTCTCTAACTCATGATTTCCCCAAATGCTTAATTCCATATTGAAGTGAAATGTTTAATATTAGAAAACTGGGTGATCTTATTACCTGGATCCAAAAGTGCTTACTCCTTCTAGTCCCTCTAAACTAAGTGCTTTTTATAGTTTCAAGATTTTTCTTCTCTTGATTTAAACCCACAATTCAAAAACTCGAAGAAACGAACTAGTTTTTCATATTGACTTACAGTTAAAACTGTTAAAGGATTTATAGTTAGATTAGCCCAATTTACATTCTATTTGAAGTTTTCTCACTTTATATATCTAGCTTATTTGCATTTGTAATAAACTGCGCCCTCGAACATTTTCTTGAAACAATTCATTTCAATCCTCCTGATATGATTTTATGTGTTCTTTCATTTGTGAAGCACTTTATCTTTGAATTTTTCCTAGGTAATCTGTGAAGGAATTGGTAAATAGCACTGACTCCCGGCAATGATGGCGTTGCTCATCCAGTCATCCGTAAACTTAGGTTCTGTCAGTATTTGGCTTCCAAGAAAGAGCAACCCCCCAAATCACCTGCATACTTAATCGTGCAGGTATAATCTTTGCCACATAATGTCACTCTCTTCTATAAAACTGGAGAGTTTTTATGGGCACTTCTTCAAAACCAAGCAGTAACTGAAGCCAGATGGATCCTGCTAACGATTTAGGGTCCTGATGGATTCATGGTCAACCATATGAGGGAATGTGAAAGCAATGCTAAGGGGGAGGCTGAGCACAGTCATTTAGAAACTGCATAAAGATGGAAAAGCACACAATAAATCCATATTCAAAAAAGATATGTATACAATGAGAATTTAAAAATATGGAACCAGGAGATAGGTGACACAGAGAACCTAAGAAGACAGGAGGGATATGAAGAAATATTGAGGAAAAGGACAGTTCTGATAATCTGATGTTTATTATTACTGTGAAATCAATGAGCTCTCTTAAAATGTATCTCTCCTTGGGGCTCCTGAGTGCCTCAGTCGGTTAAGGGGCTGCCTTTAGCATGCCCTCATGACCATGATCTCATGATCTCAGGGTCCTGGGATCCAGGCCACGTCAGGCTGCAGGGAGTCAGCTTCTCCTTCACCCTCTGCCCCTCCCCACTGCTCGTGCTCGCTTGCGCTCTCTCTCTCAAATAAATGTTTTAAAAAATTAAAAAATAAAATGTATCTCTCCAGTGGTTTTTTTTTCATTTAATTTAATTCCAGTATAGTTGAATAGTGTTATATTAGTTCCAGGTGTATAATACAGTGATTCAAATATTCTATACGCCAGTGATCGCTATGTTATTATCTGTGCTATCAACAGCTCAGTATTTGAAGTCTTTCCTCACCACCCCTCCCCCGATCCAGAGGAATCCAGAGTAGGAGATCTGATAGCTGAGCATGGCTGAAGGCTTTCAACTACTGGTTCCATTTTTCTCCTCCTGCGTAAGGCCTTTCTGTTTTCATTATCTGCTTCCGATGCTGGATTCTGGCACAAGTTCTGGTTAATGCAGCACCTCAATTCCTTTAATTAGTAATTTAATTTCTTAAATTCAATCTAAGAATCAAATGAGGAAGCCAGCTGATAGAAGAGCACCTATCATGCACCTACCACATAGAAGAGTAAAAAGGAAATCTATTAAATAGTCTTCCTTTGTTATTTGGAGTTAGGCAGAGGTACAGAGCCAGAAATTAAGAATATATAGAGAAATAGGACAAATAAATATCTATGGGATTACCCTCAGACTTAACAACATGTAAACTTTTTATATTTTTTCTTCTTTAAGAAATGAAGCACTATCAATAAATCAGAAGTCCCCATATTGACACAGAGCCCACTCTGTTCATCCCCCCTCCCTTTGACAGAGATAACCATTGTCATGAATTTAGTACATCTCTTTCTGAATATGTACGTGTGTGTGTATCCATAAACAATACACACTAATGTTTTGTATTTTAAAATGTAAGTGTTTTAACTGTATACTCTACACATAAATCCTGCATTTTGTTGATTTCATGCATTATGTTTTGGAGCTCTATCCTTGCTGAAGTGTGCATACATATGGGTTTCATTCATACATATATGTGAATATACTTGGTCTCAGCCATTCCTGCATTTAAGTGGTCTGCAAATTTTCATTTTTACAGATAATACCTCAATGAGTGTTCTTGTACATAGCTTCTTGCTCATATTTTCATAGGCACAAGTGCAAGAATTTCTAATGGCAATACCCAGGAGTGTATTTCTGAGTTACAGTAGCTACATATCTTCTACTCTACTCACCATTCCTCAAACTGCTTGCCAAAATGGTTGTTTCATACTCCCACTAGCAATGTATAAGAACCATTTCCCCCACATTCTTTCCAACACCTGATACCATGAGACTTTATTTTTTAACAGTCTAATGGATGAAAATGGGATTTCATTTCAATTTGAATTTCCTTGACTATTACGGAGACTGAGCATCTTAGTTGACTATGTGGATATCCTATTATTTGAACTGGTATTGGTCTCTTCTCTTCCTTTATGCTGGGCACCCAATAGGCACTTTTAGTTCTGAGAAATTTTCTTGAATTATACTATTTATTTTTTTCTTTCCCTTCATTTATTCTGTTCTCTCTTTTTGGAACTCCTAACACTAGTAAGTTGACCCTCCTAGATTCATCTTCTTATTTTCTTCAATCTCCTGTTTATCATTGCTTTTCCTTTTTACTCTACTTTCTAAACAATTTTCCTCAATTCACTGTCCAATACTTCTATTGAGTTTTTCTCTGCTACATATTCTTAATTTATAAGAATTCTTTGTTTTCTGAATGCTCTTTTTAAAATATCTTCTTCTTGCTTTACAGATGTAGCATCCCATCTTGCTGAAGATATTTTATACACACATATGGTATATGTATATATGTATGTGTGTATATGCATATATATCTATATATGGCTGGATGTGTATGTGTGTGTATGTATGTACATATACATAAAATTTTCTCGGCTGTATAGTCTGTTTTCAGCAAGTTGTTTTGTATTCTAGATTTATTTATTTTGGTTTCCGTTATTCATAGTAGGTGCTTTCCTTAGATGCTTCATGGTATTTAGATCTTTGGGAATAAAAAGTTTATTTAAAGCTCTAATTAAGTATGTGGGGCTATTGACTGTGACCTTCACGACAGGGCAACCTGGGCAGGCTCTTTGTTAAGAGTACAAATAGTGATGTGAGAAACATGGTTTCCCTTATCTACCACTTATTTACTTATTTGTTCAACACCTGCATACATATCGTTTCAGAACTGTTAGCCTGTACTCCATAAGAAACAAATTGACCAAATACAGTACAATATTTATGTACAGTTCTTTTTGCCTTTATTAATGGGCTAGTCATATTCTTCATAGAAGATTCTTCCTGTTCCTGCCTGTAGGATAAAGGCCTCAGTTTGGGAAGCCAATGACAGAGAAGAGGGCAGGGGCTCTCATCATTCAAAATGCCAATGCTCATTTAATCCCCCTGTTGTCCACTAGCCCAGCGGCCCTCTGTTTTAATCCAGAGAATACCTGTCAAGATAGGAGCAGTTCATTAGAACAGTGGCAAAGAGTGAAGAAGATCCAGGCATCTAGCTATTTCTTCTTCTTCTTCTTTTTTTTTTTTTTTAGAGGTGGGGAGAGGGAGAGAGAGAATCTCAAGCAGGCTCCATGCCCAGTGCAGAGCCTGACATGGGGCTCGATCTCAAGACTCTGAGATCATGACTTGAGCTGAAATCAAGAGTTGGATGCCCAAACGACTGAGCCACCCAGGTGTCCCCACTGAACTGTTTCTTAAACATCTTTTAAACAATCCTCCTTATTTTAGTTCCTTACCCTTCTTCACCTTCCACTTTCAAAATTACAACATAGTACCACTGCCTGAGCCCTTTGGAGATTCACCAGTACAAATTCCATCAGTCCTTAGCTTTCTCCTTGTAAAACTGGGCTTTCCTAGGTTTAACAAGATTGCTACCGCTCATCTAGCTGTTTTCTGGCCTTGAAAAATTCCCCCTATTTTTCTCCAATTCTCCTACATCTCTGGATTTATGACTAAAAACAACCCAACAACAACCCTTATTGACTTTATTTTTGTTGTTGTTTAACTTAACTGTGGTTTGGGGAGGGAACAATATTAACTGTGTGCTCAACCCACCACCTTCACCTGGAATCAAATACTATGTTATTATTGGTAATATTTTATTTGTTTATTTTCAATCATCCTGTTATTTCATAATCTTTTCAAAGTTTTGTTTCATGTATGTTATTTACACCTTAATCTTTCTGACAATTTTAAAATCCACCATCCTGACATTCTCAAGAACCGATCAACCATTGAAATGCTCAATAACATAATGAATGATATGACAGAAAGAGAACTAACAACAGGCAGTAAGGCCTATACAACAGTTAATTAGGAAAGTTTTAAAAAGGACCAGCTTTAGATCAAAGGAACGTCTCTTCATACACATTAGCTGATACCATGGATTCTGACTTTGGGAAAGCAGAAAAAAATCCACCTTCCGTTACCAACTGTTACCTTGTGAGATGAGTATCAAAAGAATCTGTGGTCTACTGTTCTCTTCTCTGTGAGGAAGTAAAAGAAACTTTCAAATCTCTAAGGGCAGTAGATTCTCTCCCCCAGCCCACATACCATAACCGTGAAGTGTGATGAAAGTAACCTGTTACTAATAACACTTAAAATTACAATGTTTATACAGTTATTACTTCCATAAAATTAGTGCAGATTCAAGGTTATCATTATTACAACATAATTTTAACTCGTCTTCTTTATGATGTGCTTTTTGATGAGGAGAGAAAGGCATAATGTTAGCCAAAATCTGGGTGTGATGGCACTAGCTTCAGTTAGCTATGCTGCAGTCCTGTAGTGGGTAACTTCTCTGTTCTTATTAATTCTACCCCAAATAAAATTTAAGAAAGAAAGTGGCACTTAAAACTTTGAGCGAAATGGGTTTTTTTTCCTTAAGAGAGACTGTAAGGTTTTCACAGAAGAACAAAGAAAGAATGACGCTACCAATCCTCCTCCTACTGATCATGCAAGAGTCATGCTCTCCAAATCAAAGGCAAAAATAATTTAAATAAAATTTGAAATCAAGCCAGCCATATTAATGTTAAAAAATAATTTAAAAATGTATGTAAAGTTTGTTTATTTAACATCTCCATCTATTTGTTTTTTCTTATTAACACTATGAAGAGGAGGCCTAAAAAAAGACTTTAAAGATGAAATTGTTTATTTTTTTAATAGGATGGCAATATTTACTTATTTTTCCTTATTAATCTTTGATTTTTAGAAGGCTGACTTCATTGCTCTTATGATTACAAAATGCTTTTATGAAAACCTGGTAATCTCTCTCCAGAAAAAAACCACCTCTTCACATAATTTTTGGATGTCTAAAAATATCTGGGTAAATTCATGGGTGTTGTTAGAAGAAACTGTATTATGTTGGAAAGATATGAAAACTGTTGCTCCGTGATAAAAGCATGAGATCCAAGGGGACTCCAGCCGGGAAATAAATCTTGGTAGGGGCAAGAATTCTGAGTGCACCCAGCATTAAAGAGAACTGTGACTCCAAAGAAATTCTTTGTGTATGTGGGTAAGAGGTATGAAGAAAGATGTTCATGCCAGCATTGTTTATGAGAACAAAAAATGGTAAGAACCCAAATGCCCATCAATAATAGATTAGTAAACGCCAGCATACTGATAGAATAAAACCTCACACCCATGAAATTAACTGAGCTTTAGCTATCCATATCTGCCTATAGGCAACCACATTCCCTTCTTATAACTGAGACATACTGCATTATGGTTACAAGTATGGATTCTGGAGCTCAACTCCACCATCACTAACTTTCTGATCTTAACCTCTCCATGCCTTAGTTTCCTACTCTACAAAAAAGCAGAATAATACTGTACCTATTCCAAAGTTGTTAGGAGAGTAAACAATATTTTTAAGTTGTTTAAAATGATGCCTGGCACATGGTAAACACTGTGAAATGATTAAGAGACCATAGCCAACTAAGTTTAATCTCTCTTCTGGATGTCACATAAACACATCTATTTTGAACACAACTTATTCGCAAAAGAATGCTCCTACTATTTTTATGCTCTATTTTAAGCTCCATACCTATAAGCATCTGCCTATTTATTAAGAAGTTCCAAACTAAACTCCTCTATATTCTTTTCCTTGGCTATTCCCTATCCAGGGGGTGGAAAAAAAGGTACCTTCACACTCACCCAATGCTACCACAGAAACCCAGATATCACCTTTGAAATCTTTTCCACTGTCACATCCTATATTGTACTCAATCACCATGCCCCATCTAGCCTATTTCAAAAATAAGTCATCGTCCACATACATACAAGTCTGATATCCTATTCCTGTTTAAACCCCTTCCATAAGGTTTTATCTCACTTATAATAAAATCCCAAACTCATGACATAGCCACTCTTCCCATAGCATGGTATGTTTTAGCAGCACTCATCCTTCCTGAGTTCCTACCTATTCCCCAGTCTTTCTTCCCCACTCCAGGGCCTTCACTATAATATATTCTCTCTTGCAAATAATCTCTTATTTTCTTTACCTGCCCAATTCCTATTCACTGTTCAAGCTTCAGCTAAAACTCTACTACTCTTACCACAGTAATCTAAATCAGCCCTTCCTTATACTTTAATAGCACTTTCTACTTCTCCTTCTTAGCATTTTGCAAAATTTATATTAACCTATTTGTGTGATTATGTGCTTATCGCCTATCTTCCTCACTAGACTTTAAGCTCCTAGATGGATGTTTTTTAACTTGCACAGAGTAGGTACACAACATTTTAAAAGGTTAAATTATGTTATTACTGAACCTATTCCAATTCAACAACAGTAATGCAGTTAAAAGCTTAAAGAGAACGTGGATCATTAAACTGGTCAAAGGACATTACATCTTTCTAAACAAATCCAAGAGCAGTATCACTGGCATGAGGGGGGGTACACTAGATTGTTAACATAAGGGATTAGGCACAGGTTTGAGGGTGAGAACACATGGGTAAAAGAAAGCTGAAAGTAGTAAACCTGCTGGATTAGTCTCTACTAATTGGAGAAAGCCCATTTCTGTGGCAACATTCTGCAATATAATTTCTCTCTCTGTTTTTGCTACAAGGCGAGAGAAAACACCAGGATGTTGGAGAGAGTCCACATTCAAGGAGCTAAAAATGAAATGTAACACCTCAACTACAAGTGTTTAGTTCTTTCTTGAAGAGCAACTTTACTGAATCAGAAGGCAGCTGTTGAAGACTATCAAAACTAAGCTGTTCTAAATCTCCAAAACACTATGCTGGGATGCTCAGACAGGATTTTCATTCCCAATACAGGTTTTACATGTGTTAGAAGACGGCATTGTACTAAGATGGCATTTTACAAAACACAGGTTAGATCACTTTCGGTAACAGTTAAAACTGGCATATACTTTATCAGATGAGTGTTTGCATTACACATTTTTCTAAGTGCGGGCTCGGTTTACTCCACACACTGTCAACAGAAAGACAGTCTTACTACCTCTTTGTACCTCTCAAGGGTAGCAAAGAATAGATAGTCACTAAAGTTAACCAATAAAAATGCTTATATCTAGATATTTGTTTCTTTTTGTAATATTTCTAAATTACATATTACCTTTTAAAATAGAGAAGTGACCTGCATATGTGCTTAGAGGTTTTAATAAGTAATTCCATCTACAGTTACATTTAACTATCACTTTCCATATAGTGGCATGCACAGTATCTTCGGGGGGGGGAGGGGGGCAGACAATAACCAGACACCTAGCCTCATGACTTCAAAAAACAGGTAATACACATTATAAGGTATTTTAAAATCAGATTATAAAATATTTTTTAAATTATTTCTTTTACTTAGTACACATCATTTCTTTTGTAACAGGCAGAGTGATTCAACCCTCACATATTTAAGCGCCCGACGTGTGGTAAGCACTACAGCAGGTGCTTGGCTGTGGCAGTAAACAAGAGAGATGAAGTTCCCACTCTTCAAAGCTCACATTCCAGTGAGAGGAAAAGATCAGTAAATAAAACAATAATTTGAGGTACAGTTACAAGGGGAGCTACTTTTACATATTAGATGGAGTGATTAAGGCCAGTTTATATGTGAGGGTAATGTCTGAGCCGAGACTACTTTCACAATGTCCGGAGCCCTTGATGTCGTGCAAACGAAGGAGGAGGATGTCCTCAAATTCCTTGCAGTAGAAACCCATGTAGGTGGCACCAACCTTGACTTTCAAATGATAAACAGTACATCTACAAAAGGAAAGTGATGGTATCTACATCATAAATCTGAAGAGAACCTGGGAGAAGCTTCTGCTGGCAGCTCGTGCCATTGTTGCCACTGAAAACCCAGCTGTCAGTGTCGTATCGTCCAGGAATACTGGCCAGCGAGCTGTGCTGAAATTTGCTGCGGCTGCCGGAGCCACTCCTATTGCCGGCCGCTTCACTCCTGGAACCTTCACTAACCAGATCCAGGCAGCCTCCCGGGAGCCGAGACTGCTGGTGGTTACTGATCCCAGGGCTGACCACCAACCAGCCTCTTGCAGAGGCGTCCTATGTTAACCTGCCTACCATTGCTCCGTGTAACACAGACTCTCCTCTGCGCTATGTGGACATTGCATCCCCTGCAACAACAAAGGAGCTCACTCAGTGGGTCTGATGTGGTGGATGCTGGCCAGGGAAGCTCTGCGCATGTGTGGCACCATTTCCGGTGAACACCATGGGAGGTCATGCCTGATCTCTACTTCTACAGAGATCCTGAAGAGATTGAAAAGAGCAGGCCGCTGCTGAAAAGGCTGTGACCAAGGAGGAATCTCAGGGTGAATGGACGGCTCCAGCTCCTGAGTTCACTGCTACTCAGCCTGAAGTCGCAGACTGGTCTGAAGGTGTGCAGGAGCCCTCAGTGCCTATTCAGCAGTTCCCTACTGAAGACTGGAGCGCCCAGCCGGCCACTGAAGACCGGTCTGCAGCTCCCACTGCTCAGGCCACTGAATGGGTAGGAACAACACTGAGTGGTCTTAAGCTGCTCTTCCACAAAGGCAAACAAAATGGAAATAGAAATGGAAAAGGTTGACGGAAAATAAACAGTTTAAAAAAAAAAAACAAACACCTTCATCCCAAAATGATTTCAGAAACGAACGATGTCATAGTATGTGTGAAAAACTCGGCACAAAGAGCCTCTGTTCCCGGGCACCTGGGTGGCTCAGTCAGTTAATCATCCAGCTCTTGATTTCAGCTCAGGTCATGATCTCAGGGTCAGAGGATTGAGCCTGAGTCAGGCTCTTTGCTCGGCAGGGAGTCTGCCTGTTCCTCTCCCTCTGCTCCTCCCCCCACTATCCTCTCTCTCCCTCTTTCTCTCTCTCTCTCTCCACTATCACTTCTCTGAATTGTCACCTCTCCTTTACACTTTTAAAAATTGAGGACTCCAAGCCAAATTCAACAATACATTAAAAAAAAAACAAAACATTCACCATGATACATCACATTAACAAGAGAAAGGACAAAAACCATATGATCATCTCAACAGATTCAGAAAAAGCATCTGACAAAGTACAACATCCATTCATGATAAAAACTTTCAACAAAGTAGGTTTAGAGCAAACATACCTCAACATAATACAGGCCATATATGAAAAACCCATAGCAGACATCATACTCAATGGTGAAAACCTGAGCACTTTTCCCCTAAGATCAGGAACAAGACCAGGATGTCCTCTCTCACCACTTTTATTCAACATAGTACTGGAAGTCCTAGCCACAGCAATCAGACAAGAAAAAGAAATTTAAAAAATTTTAGAAGACTGAAAAGAGATTTAATTTATATAGGTTATCAATATTTATTGTATTATAAATAAAAACTAAGCAAATTTTAGAATACTTAATAGCCCGTTAATAACCTATTTTTTTCTTTACTGCAAATATGTAGCACTGAAGAAGATAAAGATCACAAATATAGTCGAGTACTCCTGCCCTGATTTGTGGTAAGCTACCAGATTTACCTTCCATTACTTTGTACCCTCAATGAAAATGTCTATGCATTAGAAAAGGCAAATAACATCTTAGTATTATTCATAAAACCATTTGGATGTTGTAGGGACACCTGGGTGGCTCAGCTGGTTAAGCGTCTGCCTTCAGCTCAGGTCATGATCCCAGGGTCCTGGGATCGAGTCCCGCATCAGGCTCCTTACTCAGCAGGGAACCTGCTTCTCCCTCTGCCTGCCACTCCCCCAGCTTGTGCTCTCTCTCTCTGACAAATAAATAAATAAAATCTTAAAAAAAAAACAAAAAACAAAAACATTTGGATGTTGTAGCCCCATGTAAAGATCTTGGGACCCTGTTACAGATTGAATTTTGTCTCCCCAAAATTTGTATGTTGACACCCTAACCCCCAATGTGACTGTATTTTTATAGATAGGGTCTTTAAGGAGCTAATTAAGGTTAATGTCCTTATGAGAAAAGGAAGAGACACCAGAAGTATACTCACAGAGGAAAGGCCATGGGAAGACACAGTGAAAAGGTGGTCTTTTGCAAACCAGGAAGAAAAGGCTTCACCAGTAACCAATACTGCCAGCACCTTAACACTGAACTTCCAGTGCCCAGAATATTGAGAAAATACATTTTGTTGTTTAAGCCTACGAAGTCTGTGGTATTCTGTTCTGGCAACCTAAGCAGACTAATACAGAACCCCAGGAATCTGCAGACCTTATTTTGAGAATTTTTGCTCTAGATATATACTTACTATCTCTTTCTCTGTTCTTAAGGAAGAGGGCAAAGGTGTGTTCAAAGGAAAAGATGGCCATCCAGAGCATGGGAAGGGAAAATAAGATGACATCCAGGAATACTAAAGAACACAAATTTCCCAATATACATGGAAAAAATTATAAAGTGCAATAGATAATCCATATAAGCTGGGCTGTCCCACCAACCTACACCTAGATTTCAAAATCCCATGTTACTTAGACTCTGAAATTTAAGCCTCCTATATCCTTCTTATTATATCACTTCTCTGAATTGTCACCTCTAACTCCTTTTAACGCTTTGAACCCTTATCACTTATTTGACCTTACAGAATTTGGTTAGGGAGATTTGAGGTGAACCTTCTGTCCATCCTAAAGTCAGTATTCTCTTTGAGCTTTCATACACATCATAAGAAACTACACTCTCCTAGTTGTCTTCAGCTTCTCAATTATCTTTCCAATGTCTGGTAAATGTGCTCAGTCTAGCCCTCTTTTCTTCAATGCCCATGTAAATGCACAGGAACACACACACACACACGTACATTCTGTTTCCTTAGATAAGTACTAGTGTTCTTCTATGCTCAATTTAATTTAAAAATCTATCGAGTATCTTATATACATTTCAATACTTGAATAACTTCAATACTGGGAAACATGGGCATAAAGCTAGTTATAAATTGAGAAACCATAAAGAAAACATGGTAATTTTGACCAAAAAACAATGAAAAATTCCTAACAATGAAAACAATTTCATAATCCCACAAGTGACTAAGTTAATCCCAGAAAAATGGGCAAAGAATTAAAAAAGTAATGCACATTAGATGATATATAATTGGACAATAAAAATAAGAATACATCCAACCTAATTTTTTTTTTTTAAAGATTTTATTTATTTGACAGAGAGAGATACAGCGAGAGAGGGAACACAAGCAGCCAGAGTGGGAGAGGGAGAAGCAGGCTTCCCGCGGAGCAGGGAGCCCGATGCGGGGCTCGATCCCAGGACCCTGGGACCATGACCTGAGCTGAAGGCAGACGCTTAACGACTGAGCCACCCAGGCGCCCCCATCCAACCTAATTAATAACTGTTTGGATTAAATTAAAATTAAGGAAAAGTAATTTCTCATCTACTAGGCTGGTAAAGCTAAAAGAATGACAAAATCCGGCATTAGTGAGGGTCTAGGGAATTATGCAATGTCCCACATCATTGTTAGGAATGTAAATGGAGGGGGGCCTGGGTGGCTCAGTCAGTTAAGTGTCTGCCTTCAATTCAGGTCATGGTCCCAGAGTCCTGGGATCGAGCCCCGCGTCAGGCTCCCTGTTCAGCGAGGAGCCTGCGTCTCTCTCTCCGCCCCCACTCATTCTCTCTCTCTCAAATAAATAAATAATATTTTTTTTTTAAAAAAAAGGTATGTAAATTGGTACTGCCTTTCTGGAGTTACCAAAATAATTAAAATGTACATAAAAAGCAATCCACCTTCAAAGAATCTGTCCTCATCATATAATCAAAAGTGCATTAATTGTAGGGCAGCCGCTCTCAACTGGGACCTTTAATTCCCTCCAGGGGCATTTTTGCTTGTCACAACTTGGAGTATGGGAATGCTACTTGTATCTAGTGGGTAGAGGCCAGAGATGCTTCTGAAAATCCTATGATGTACAGGTCAGCCCCCACAACAAAGAATTATATGACCCACAATGCCAATCGTGCTGAGGCTTAGAAAGGCTGGTTTCAGAAACTTTTGCCATTGCAGCTACCCTTCCTCCTCCCCAGAAGGGAAGAAAATTCTTATTTTCGTCAAACTCTAGTACACTAACTAGCTATGTAACTGGCAGGTGTGGACAATGTGCACTAAGAGGTCCAACTGCTATATGGCTCTCCTTCTCCTACATTCATCATCCATTTTGCTAGATAGGTAAATTAATTCAGCCTGACTTCCTAGAAGTGGCTGAGCATCTTCCTCTCAATAGTTAATGGGTCAAAATACATGGGGACTAGAGGTATCACGAGTACTACCATGTGCCTATCATGCTACAAACAGAACTTGATAGTCAGCTAACAGAGTAAGGTCAAACATTAGGTTTGGGGAAATGAGACAAAGTTGTGTATTAATTCCTAACGGAGCTTCCTAGGATACAGGAATACAGAGATCTGTAACAAATTGGACCCATGGGGAATGCAAATTCATGAGCTCTGCTTAGAAACTTGCCTGAACATATACCAAAAAATAAAATCTGAATCTACAGACAGGACCCATGTTCAGGGGTGTGGTGGTTAAAGTACTCTAAGGGAAAACAGAAAAATAAAGAGATTTTAAATATACCAGATATATATTTAGGGGACAAAGGAAACCTCAGGAAAGATGAGAAATGAAGTACCATTGTTGCAATTTTCTAGATGTTTCAAATGTCATATTCTAGGCAAGGGGTCAATGGATAAGTAACCTCTCTGGGGCCCCATGATTATGGGAGTCACAGCCACAACCCCCTTCCGCCTAATGAGGGAAGTGCAGTGGATAAAAGAGAGAGATGTAAGGAAAATTTCTAGCTTAGTTAACCAGATGAAAGATGGTATCAGGAATTCAAAATAGAATTGCTTTTCAAATATCCTGTTACCATCTCTTCCCACCTACCAGAGAGATATTTTCCCTAATTAGCCTAAATTTCATCACATACATCTAACTCATATAGATATGCCTGGAAAGGTCTTGCATATATTAAATTTTTAGATCAAATCTCATTCTTTATATGCAAAGCTAAAATATTTCATTCAATGAAATCCTAGTGTGAACCATTCTTTTATTTTTTTAAAGATGTATTTATTTGAGAGAGAGAATTCAAGTGGAGGGGAGAGGGGACAGAGAGAGAGGGAGAGAGAGAAACTATAAGCAGACTCCCTGCTGAGCATACAGCTCAATCTCAGGACCCTGAGATCACGATCTGAGCTGAAATCGAGTCTGAAGCTCAACTGACTGAACCACCCAGGCACCCCTGAATCATTCTTTTAAAAATTAATCGCACCTAAACATCTCTTTTGTAGAAAATCAAATTTTTACATATGGCACAGGGAATATATAAAACATTTTAAAAATACACACAGGGGTACATAGATGGCTCAGTTAGTTAAGCATTTGACTCTTGGTTTTGGCTCAGGTCATGATCTCATGGGTCGTAAAATAGATCCCCACATGCACTCCCCACTCAGCACAGGGTCTGCCTGAAGATTCTCTCCCTCTGCCCCTTCCCCCATGTGTGCACCCATGCTCCTTCTCTCTCAAATAAATAAATCTTTAAAACAAACACACACAAAAATAAGAATTAAATTTGCCCATATTGTTTTCCATATTCCCAGACAGACTCATAAACTTGAATGGTTAATAACTTTATCATGACAGTTGTTGTACATGCTAAACACACCAAACTATATAAAACTTGGCAAAAGCCATGAAAATAGAAATCCCAATTTAATGCCAGTTTATTATAGCAAGATGAACAGAATCTCCCCAGAGACATGCTTTTCTTAAGTCTCAGTTTAGGCTACCTTTGATCTTGGTGGGAAGGAATTTAAAGAATTTTATAGAAAGGATAAGAATTTTACCTGGAAAAACTGTAAAGAATCTGTAGACCAGGTATGAGGAAGACTGAAGAGTCTGCAGAGGCTGAGAAGGCTGTTTGGAGGAGAGAAGGTCAAGAAGAGGCAGAAAGGTGGCAGCTTACTAAGGAATAGGAAAAGTCTGAGAATGAACAAAGATATTTAAAGGCAGCTTACAGGAAGTAAGTCTTGCTGGATGATACAGAATGTAAACTACTCGCTTCATTCCTACAAAATCTTTCAGGAATAGTCTACAGTATTCATTACCAAAAATATAACTTTGGCATTATATTTTTATGGTTTGTTTGTTTGCTGTTGCTGTTTTTGCTTGTCTTCTTGTATGCAAGAAATCCTGAAGAGAGCTTCAAGGACAGAGAATGGTAGTCTAAGGGTCAAGACCAATTTTCCTCCATCCACACAAATGACATTACAAAAATATACAGGTGGTTAAACTGAGGTACAGAGTAGTCTATTTCTCACTGAAAAATAACATATTTCTCCAAGTCAACTAACCAGTTAGCAAACTGGTTAATATGAGGTCATAAGAAGCCGAAGTTTATGGGTCTGGATCCCCATGACCCACAAACTATTCTATTCTACACTCACATGCTATATGCCTAATCTTTGGTATATTTCCTTTCAAATTAAAGTAGCTGGATGGTCAGTGAAGGGTAGACAAGAGAATGAAAAGATGAATGAAAAGTCATCACTTATCACTGGCAAATTTAAAGTGCATGTCCCACTGATGCTGAATCTAAGGTCATACCATTTTGCGGAAAAAGGTCAAAGAACCATCAACAGTTTGCAAAATTATTCTATTTCAGTCTTACATAAGTTTTTTCAAGAAGGTTCACCATGTAATTTTAAGTCTAAAACAAACCCAAGTAAATACTTTCCAAGAATAAATTAAGGACTACATTCATAAAAGAATTACTGCTTAAGATGCAATTATCTCATTTTAATGATGCTTAAATCAAAGCAATTAAACAACTTAACAGGGGAAAAGTGTCTATGATGGGTCCTGTTTATTGTTGACCACAGTTAAGAAATTAAAAAAAAAAAAAGAAAAGAAAAAAACCCAACACATTTTGTTTAAATTCCTCTCATGTTTAAATCTAACAAAAGCAATAATGATAACATAATATGTAACATCAAATTCTTAATCATAATTGAAAAGACAGTACAAAATGTCTACTCTTTCCTATTTAACCATCTGGAACATGTTACAAACTCCCTGAAAGCAAGAAAAATCTGCAAGTATAATTACACTCTGGGACTATTAGCATGACATGCTTCAATAAATACTCCTAATAGGATCTGCTGATATAATAATTGGCACTAAAACTGATGGATTTTCATTATTTGGCTATTTGTTCTTACTAACTAAATACTCAAGAAAACCAGTAAATTGTCCCTTGAATAGAAACAAACAAATACCCAGCAAGGGCAAAATGTGATGGGTTGCAGAGGTAGAACAAAGGGACAAAGAGCAAAGATTTGGAAATGCCTGAGTTCAATTTATATTTTCTCTCTCCCTTTCTTCCTCCCGTCCCCATCCCCCCAAACCTAGCATAGCTATCTGGTCAAAAGTGACTTTGTTAGGGTTAGGAGAAAATGTTATATTAAGTCTTGAGCTGGCCAAATTCCAGTTGGCTGCAGGTCTTCAGACCAAATTTTAACAAGGGAAAATATTCAAATGTATTCTACTCTTGTTGGTTTTGGAGATTTAACACTTAACTACTTAAACTGGAGGGCTAAGCAAGGGAAGAACTCAACTAGCTAAGATTTTTAGGAAGACAGCTCTGGTAGCTGAGCAATGGAGGCAGAAGGGGTGCTGTGGCAGTCTAATTCCAATATGATGAGT
The DNA here is from genome assembly GCF_029215605.1 of Mirounga angustirostris. Lineage (NCBI taxonomy): Eukaryota > Metazoa > Chordata > Mammalia > Carnivora > Phocidae > Mirounga > Mirounga angustirostris. The sequence continues at coordinate 19,327,387 of NW_026991718.1, read as the reverse complement.
AGCTGGACTGATGCAGCAATTGAGGTGAATGAACATTGGACTAAATCAACAAGAGCTGGGGGTGGAAAAGAGAGGTCAAATTGGGGGTGGAAAAGAGAGGTCAAATTGTCCACATGTCTGAATTACAAACATAGTTCAAGTTTACTCTTCAAATCCAGAAAATACAGGTAAATAAAAAGAATAAAATATAAAATTCACCCATAAATGTTCCACACAGAATTAATTAATGCAAACACCTATATATTTACTCTTCTATAAACACAGATACATATACGGTTTTATTTTAATGATTATGGATTCACAGCACACATATTGTTTAAAAGCATTTTTTTTCACTAAATTTATGTACCTATAACTTCTCATGTCATTAAGTATTCTACATAATTTCTATTGTCTGTGAAATATTTCTCCCACTCCCCCTGCTTGTGTTCCCTCTCTCGCTGTGTCAAAAAAAAAAAAAAAGTACTAAAGGGTGCCTGGCTGGCTCAGTCGGTAGAGCATGCGACTCTTGATCTCAGCTCAGGGTCATGAGTTCAAGCCCCACAATGGGCAGGGAACCTACTTAAAAAAATAAATCAATACATGGATAAAATCTTAAAAAAAAACAAAAAACAAAAAACAATGTTATGATAAGGCATCTTTCTGGCTAAAATTTTGTTTATATTCAGAATTATATTCTCTGAATAAGCTCCTACAAACACCGTTTCCTGGCACAGGAGACTGGATATATATATTAATGCCATTTAGCCAAGAATGAGTTTACAGGAGATAACAGATGTCTGAGGGAGAGGCTAATGAATTCAGTTATGTCCACATTAATTATGAATATGACATACAAGCAGATAAATCCAGATGACTTCCAAACAAGCGGTATATAAAGGTTCTGGAATCTCTGACATATTGATGATAGTGGAGTACATGAGATGACCAAGGAAAACTAGAGAGAGGAGAATGAATTACTATGGAAACACTCCAATATTTGGGGGCAGGGCAGCAGTTAAAGCTGAAAGATCAAGTGGGGGGAAAAAAAAGAGAAAATGAATAAAGGTAAGAGGAAAACCAGCAGAAGTTGAAGGTAGAGAGATCATAACGTCCAGTTTCAAGAATTATTTTCAACCTGCGAAAAGAATCACAATCCCTTAAACATAACAAACTCTTCAAAAAGTGCCCAGAGGTAGTCAAGAGTCCTTTCTAAAATAAACCCCAATGAGACACAAATGCTCCAAAGATACCAGGAATTCAATATATCCCAATACTACCATAAGCACTGAACCTACACGCTTTTATGCTCAATGTGTCTATCCCCTTCTCCCAACTTAAAGCCATAAAGGTCCAAGTAAGGAAAAATTCTACATAAATTTATGGTATAGCATTATAAAGGGTTTTCTGGGGGGTGGGGGTGGCCTAAAATTGTCTTTCTCCCTTCAAGATTTTGGCTACTCCTAGTATACTAAGATTTATTATCACAGGAAACATGTTTACAATTTCAACCTCATTTTATAAGCTTTCCAAAATATCTTTTCCAGAATTAATTTTTACAAACTTGATTTCATTTTCCCCTTCCTCTTTCTACCCTCTGCTTAACCCTGAGGGATTAAGAGCTTTAGTCCCCCAACAACTGGGTTCTAATATTTCCAAATGCCCATACCAATTGCTCCACTTTCCCCAGCTCGTCAGGGACTACTCTTGCAAAACACCACAGTCTTTGGTGGGCCTCATATGGATATACAATGAGTTGTAGATCAAAGTATACTCTTACATTCAAGTCACATTCATCTGGCTGCCAGAACACACAGAGATACTGCTTGCCCTGGAGTTATTTTTAAAAACCCACTTCGTTCATTATTCCTATAATCACTGATTTCATTTTATCCATTACAACTTCCCATTTCAATAGCCTCTTTTCTTCCAGTCCCACATTCCTCCCCTTCTAATTCTTTATTCATTCTCTTTTTCATATCCCAGTTTTGCCAAAGGAGTGGTCTTTCCCTTGCATATTTTTAGTATGTTACTTTATTGGGAAGGGGCACTAGAAAAAGATGGAAAGAAATCTCAACTCCTATACATACAATTTTATTGATCAATATGAAATCCATATCAGAGCAATGTACTAAACCAAATTAAAACTATGAACTATAAATGAGCCACTGAAACAAATATTTTCTCATCGCATGTGAATAAGGATGAGAGAAAAGGAAACGTGTAAACAGTACATGGTGATATTCACCCCAACTTACAAATCATCATTCCATCCTCTGAAGATCATTGTTTCTCCCTCTCTCTCCTCCTCAGAAGCATAGCTTCATGTGACACTAGTATTGAATAATAAGCGCGTAGGCCATGTGGATACAATACCTCAGGAAAGTGCTCTTTAATAGAAATTTCATTATTTTATTTTACTTTTAAAAACTACTTTAGTAAAGCCTAGACCTAAAAGTAGGCTCTTAATATGTCAACACTGACCTGATAAAAGCATACTTTCTTAGCATCTCTGATATTTTCATTAATGTGGAGGATACCTATTTTGTTAGTGAATGGGACACCTTTTGTGCAATGACAAATTTCTACCAGCCTTTGTTTTGCCTCCTATCTGGATTTATGATTCTAATCCCCCACATCATCATTCTCCTTCTGGGAAGCCATTCTTCGTCCACTATGGTTTGGCTGAGTATCCCTCCTATGTGTCCCCATGACACCCTATGTTTACCACACTGCAGAAGCTAGCAAAGTATTTGCCTACGTATCTGTCTGGATCCCTGCAAGACAGTTAACTCCTTGAGAGCAGGAAGGCTATGTCTTACTCACTGCTGTATCTCCAGAGTCTAGGGCAGTGCTTGGCACCAAGCATATTCCCAATAGAAAGAAACAGCGTGGCCCCCACCAGCACCATCAACCAGTACCATCAACTGATCTGCTCCTAGACTAAGGCTTATTATAATTTCCCATATGTAAGTCAACATAGTTTTCTTAGGGGAATACCATAAATCCTGATACTAACCTTCCACTTTGCGTGTGGTTAAGCAACACATTACAGGTTCTATTTATTTCTTCAGAATCTCTATGAAGTAAAAAGAACTATCCTCTTTTACCAGTAAGAAAAGTAAAAGCTCAGAAAAGATAAACTGCTTTCTCATAGCTATACAGTAAGCAACTGAGGAAAGATTCATGCCTATCTTACTGTAAATCAAAGCTGTTTCTACTGTACTATTCTGCTTCCCCAAACCTATACTGAAGCGACATGAATATATAATAATTCAAATATATTTTTCTTTCTATATTCTGCAATGTTCGATTCCCTCTGGGAATCAATAAAATATTAAGTATCTGGAAGACTATAAGGATTGTGGGTTAAACTTAGATGCTCTGGAATTACATTAACTATCTGGATTCAGTTATTAATTGTGCTAGCTGCTAGCTACGTAGTATTGCATAAGTTATTTAATTTCTCTGTGCTTCGATTTCTCATTTATAAAATGGGAATAGGAGTAGCAGCTATAGCGCTGCTGTAAGGAACAGATTACAATATATGCGAAGGATTTAGAATAGAGCCCAGCATGTAATACTACTACTAACAGCCAGGATTACTGCATGCCTACTATGTATGTTAACTTATCTTCAGTAAATATTAGCTGTGAATGTTTAATTATTTAAGTTTACACAACGAAGTTAACTTTTTCTATGTCAGTGGTTCTCAAACCTTATAGTGCATCCAAATTATCTAAGATGTTTTTAAAAATACCCACAGGACCTGCATTCTGCAGATTCTAGTCTGTGGGTCTGGACTGGTTTCTAGAAACTATTCTTTTGAAAAATTTCCAATAGGATTTCCATTCTCTGAAATATACTAGAGGTCTTAAGACATTTCTGCTATATAGCATCTGAAACTGCTCAATAAAATATAAAAAGTACCCTTTTCAATGCGGGACACCCCATAAAGAATGCAAGGGAAAACCACTAACATTAAGAATGGAAACAAATCAAGAAAAAAGACAGAAAAGCAAGCAATCTGGCAAAGCTGCCAGATAATCCAGGGGGCATAAACTAGGAGTGAGAGAGATAAAGGAAAAAGGCTCAGAGACCATCAGACAAAGTTGGGGCCCAAAAGGACAATAACCCAGGAAAAGGATGAATTCAAACATCAAAAACACCTCAAAGGCAAACATCAAGGAAGATTTACCTCTTCGCTTTAGCAAACACATCATGAGAATTTGATGCCTGAATCATCTACACGATGTGGATGTTCCTAAAAACCAAGAGTAAGAATTTTAAGTTAAAAATCCAGGTTCATAGACTAAGCCCCCCAATTCCAAGCACATAGTAGAAGGAAATAAAATCCTCTCTAGAAGAATGTATCCTAAACCCAAACCAAAAAGAGTTTTCATAATTACATAGGATTCCAAAGAAAAGGAGTTCAGAACTCAAAAAGAAAATCACAAAACACACAAGTAAATAAGGCACTATTACAAAATATCAGTAAAAATCTAAAAATTTTGTTGTAAAAATTTCCTGCAAATTCAGATATTAGAATTATCAAATATAGAATATTAAATATGTTTAATACATAAGAGAAAAGCAAATAGAGGGGTGCCTGGGTGGCTCAATCAGTTAAGCATCTGCCTCCAGCTCAGGTCATGATCTTGGGGTCCTGGGATCGAGCCCCGTGTTGGGCTCCCTGCTCAGCGGGGAGTCTGCTGCCTCTCCTCTGTGTGCGCACTCTCTCTCTCAAATAATAAAATAAAAATCTTAAAAAAAAAAAAAAAGCAAATACAAAACACTAGTAAGGTCCAAGAGGGTATAAAAAAATGAACAGACAAATGTGAAAGAGCCAAACAGAAGTGCTAGAACTGAAAAACACAGCAAGTAAAACCACAATGAAAGAGTTAACTAGAAACTAAAACAAAGTGAAGAGTGAGACAGCTATGACAAATTTACAGCAGCCTACACGGTCACTAGAAGGGAAGTGTGAAGGAGAGGTTAAGAAACATGGAGGAGCGGGGCGCCCGGGTGGCTCAGTCACTGGGTGTCTGCCTTCAGCTCAGGTCATGATCCCAGGGTCCTGGGATCAAGCCCTGGGCTCCCTGCTCTGCGGGAGGCCTGCTTCTCCCTCTCTCTCTCCCCCTGCTTGTGTTCCCTCTCTCACTGTGCCTCTCTCTGTGAAATAAATAAATAAAATCTTAAAAAAAAAAAAAAAGAAACATGGAGGAGAGAATGGAATAATCACCACCACCAGAAGGACTATATTCTCTGATCATAATACAATGAAAGAAAAGTCATAAAGAAACTAAACACAAAACTGCCAAGCACTTGGAAATTTAAAACTTCATCTCTAAATAACTCACAATTCAAGAAATAATAACAGAAAAAAATTTATCTTTTAACAGAAAAAAACTGTAAAACTAAGAATGAAGTAATAATGAAAATACTACACTTCAAAACTATAAAATGCAGCAAAAGCAACACTCAGAGGAGAATGTATTCCCATAAATACTTTTATTAGGAAAGAAGAATGGCTGAAATTTAATGGGGTAAATGTCTAACTAAAAAGTTATTTCAGGGGCGCCGGGGTGGCTCAGTCGCTAAGCATCTGCCTTCGGCTCAGGTCATGATCCCAGGGTCCTGGGATCGAGCCCCACGTCAGGCTCCCTGCTCAGCAGGAAGTCTGCTTCTCCCTCTCCCACTTCCCCTGTTTGTGTTCCCTCTCTCGCTGTGTCTCTATCAAATAAATAAATAAAATCTTAAAAAAAAAAAGTTATTTTAAAAAATAACCTCACCTTAAAAAAATAAAAAGAAATATAAAAGCATAAATCAATGAAATGGAAAACAAACACAATAAAGAGAATGATAAAGCCAAAAGTTGGTTCTTTGAAATCAGTAACAAAATACCCTTGATGAGGTCAAGAAAAAAAGATACAAGTTAATTATTAAAAATGAATGGAGAACCTAACTATAAATAAAGCAAAGGGTAGGATCTGCTGGGATATTATGAAACAAACAGGGTGTTATGAAAACCCTTCCACGAATAGATTTGAAAACTTAAATGAAATAGGTAAATTCTTAAAACAAAACCCATTAAAACTAACCTAGGACACACTGATAGAAACGTATGACGAACAAATAAGTAAAGAGAAGAATTCCAAAAAATATATGGAACTACCCCTCCCTCTAGGAGGTGGAGCTTAATTTCTAGAGTGGCTTAGGAACTCGTTACCAAATAATTAAGTAGGGAAAGAGAAGAGTAATGACTTCACACTGGAAAAACCTGGCAACACTACCTCAGCCATGTGAGGAAGGTTAATTTACCATCATCAGTGACGTGGTGGATATCATATACCCCCTAAAATGATGTGATGAGAATGGCACTTCCCCTCTGTGGGATTCTTCTCATAACCTCAGTTTGATCATGAGAAAAACATGAGACAAACCCAGATAGGGAGATATCCTATAGCACAGCTGGTAAGCACACCTCAAGAGTCAAGGTCATAAAAACAAGGAAAAACTAAGAAAGTGTCACAGACTAGAGGACATTGGAGAGACATGACCACCAAATACAACACAATGCTCTTGAGTTGGAACCCAGACAGAAAGAGGATATTATTGAAAAAACTACTCAAATCCAAATAAAGTCTGAAGTTTAATTAGTCAATGTCCTGTCTTAGTTTTAACATATGTATCATGGTAATGGAAGATGTTAAGAATGGGGTGGGGTGGTTGAAGGGCATACTAGAACTCAATATATTATTTTGTAACTTTTCTATAAATCTAAAGTTATTCAAAAGAAGTTTTCCTTACTTAAAAAAAAAAAAAGACTAACCCAGGAAGATATGGAAAGACTTAATAATCCTACTGCTGTCAAGGAAACTAAATCAATAGTTTAAAAATCATCTCCCAGGGCGCCTGGGTGGCTCAGTTGGTTAAGCGACTGCCTTCGGCTCAGGTCATGATCCTGGAGTCCCGGGATCGAGTCCCGCGTCGGGCTCCCTGCTCGGCAGGGAGTCTGTTTCTCCCTCTGACCCTCCTCCCTCTCATGCTCTCTGTCTCTCATTCTCTCTCTCTCAAATAAATAAATAAAATCTTTAAAAATAAAAATAAATAAAAATAAAAATCACCTCCCAAACCATGAGTCAATTAGCTTTGTTTAAAAGTACAGGATTTGATTTGGGGTGCCTGGGTGGCTCAGTCGGTTAAGCGTCTGCCTTCAGCTCAGGTCACGATCCCAGAGTCCTGGGATCGAGCCCCACGTCGCGTCCGGCTCTCTGCTTGGTGGGGAGCCTGCTTCTCTTTCTCCCTGTGCCTGCCTCTCTGCCAACTTGTGCTCTCTCTCTGTCAAATAAATAAAATCTTAAAAAAAAAATAAAAGTACAGGCTTTGAGGACTGAGTAACCAAACTACTTAGCATTAATTCCATACACAGATTTTCTTTTGTGTCTTGATATAAGACTGCTTGCTCTTAAAGGTATATTGTATGGCATTATAGAAAATAAGAAAATATAGACAAGCAAATGAAAAAAAAAGAAAACTCAATCATAACAATTAAAAAAAAAAATCTTCTCACAAGGCAGTTGAGTTTTACCAAAAAGTGTGTCAGAAAGAGGAAATATTCCCCAATTCATCCTATGAGGCCAGTATAACCTTAATACTAAAACCAAACAGTATTAGTAAAAGAAATATGTCAATCTTACTCTTGAACACAGGTGTGAAACTCTAAATAAAATACAGGTATCCCTCACAATCAAAGCCTCAACACAAAAAATGAATTTATACAGCACATTTTATTAAAGGTGAGGCTGATATCCTTTGTTATCCCAATTCACCTCAATGCTTTATAAAATGTATCAAATGGGGTAAAAAATCCCGTATCTTCTTATGTCCACATTGTCACTATCCATTCCCCCCCAAAAGTCAGGACCTAACTAGTTCTGTGGTTCCCAAACTATGTTCCAAGTCATCCTGAGGTGCCACAGTGAACTCACCAGGGGTGTCAAGGGATGTTTTCAATTTGAAGGAAACAGCAATATACAACATCTGTCAAACATCACATGCATTCTTTCATGGTTTCAACATTAAATCACACTGCATTCCTTTTGATGACCTCTTTGTAAATCTGAGTTTATGGTAGTTGCTGCCATAAAAAGCAATCACCGTGTGAAAATCAACCTGGAACAGGAAATGAGCGTGGCAGTGCCCAGTCTGATTCCAAGATTTCAGAAGTTATGCAATACTTTCAGATGCACACATCCCATTAGGAAGTACAGTTGACTCTTCAATAACATGGGTTTGAACTGTGCTGGGCCACTTTCATTGGATTTTTTTTAATAAATACTGTACAATATTATATTTTCTTTTTCTTATAATTTTAATAACATTTCCTTTTCTCTAGCTTACTTTATTGTAAAAACAAAACTATGTGTTAATCGACCGTTTATATTATCAGTAAGGCTTCCAGTCAAGAGTAGGCTATTAGTAGTTAAGTTTGGGGGATGTTTGATTGTGCAGAGGATCAGTGCTCGTAGTCCCTGCATTGTTCAAGGTCGACTATAATTGCGGTTTTTTAAAAATAAAATGAAAATATAACTTTTTCTTTGAATTCATGTACGTATTTTTCAAAAAGCTACTAAGCTGTTAGGACATATATATGAAGTTGTTTGAACCTAATTGCGTAATAAATGTAGCTGTTAGGTATTTCCTTGGTGTAAGGGCACCGTGAACTGGGGAAGTTTGGGAATTTCTGAAATAGTCATTTAACAGAGCATCCCTTACTATCCAAACCTAAGAATCTAAAAAAATGTTATTACTGAAAGATACTTGGTTAGCAAATTGAATGCACTGATGAACAAAAGATTTATCCATATGAGTTTATGCTAGGAATACAAGTATGGTTTAACATTACAAAGATATAAATATTATTCACAAAATTAACAGATCAAAGGAGAAAACTCAAATGATCATTTCCATAGCAACTGGTAAAACATTTGATGAAATTCAACATTACTGATAACAAGGATTTTAGAAAAATCCTAAAGAGGACATCCTTACATTACAAAGGGTATCTACAGAACACAGAAAGTACTGTAGATAACTGTGAAATATTTGAAGCATTCACTTCAAAATCAGAAACAAGACAGGGACAGTCACTGACCACCACCTCTATTCCACCTATACAGGCATACATAACAGGGGGAGGGAAAGATGAAAGAACTGGTATGGGAGAAACAAAACTTAGCTAAATGATGGGAAAAGAGAAACTGGAATGATCACACATGGCAGATTTCTGTGGGCCAAGCCTAAAGGAGGCATACATTACTTCTACTCTTATTCTACAGACTAGAACTCATTTAAATGGACATCCCTAATGCAAAAAAGGTGGAAAGTACAACCCAATCTGTGCCTAGGAAGAACAGGAAGTTTTTAGTGTACATCTAGCCACTCTGTGCCACAAATTAAATTGGAAAATAATTTAGCATTATCTGAAATTGAAAATGCACATACCATATGGCCCAGCAATTCTATTCCTAGGTAGAGATGCTTTTACACATGTATAACCACAAGATATGTATAAAAATACTCATCGTAGTATTGTTCATAACAGAAAAAAACAAAAACAAGTGTGTCAATCAACAATAAACAATACCATTGCATATTTACAACTAGCCATGAAAATAAATGTACAGAGCAATATAAATGAATCTTAGAAACTTAAAGGAAGATCTTAAGATGAAACATACAATATATCATTTTTTATAAAGTTCAAAAATAAATAAATAGACTATTCTGTTTAGGCATAGATATATATGCAGTAAGACTTATTTTCAAAAATTAGAAGAGGTGGGGGGAGTGCCGGGGTGGCTCAGTCGGTTAAGCGTCTGCCTTCAGCTCAGGTCATGATCCTGGAGTCCCAGGATGGAGCCCCACATCAGGCTTCCTACTCAGTGGGGAGTCTGTTTCTCCCTCACCCTCTGCTCCTCCCCCTGCTTGTGCTCTCTCTCTCTCCCACTCTAATAAAATCTTTTTAAAAAATTTTTTTGAATTACAAAAAAAACAAAAATTAAAAGAGGGCGCGTGGGTGGCTCAGTCGGTTGAGCATTGTTGAGCTCAGTGTTGTTGAGCTCAGCGAGGTAGAGCCCTGACTCAGGCTGCGCACTCAGCGGGGAATCAGCGTGAAGATTCTCTCCCTCTGCCCCTCCCCCCACTCATGCTGGCACTCTCTCCCTCTCTCTAAAATAAATAAAATCTTTTAAAAATTTTAAAAAATAACAACCACAAAATTCAGTACAGTGTTTACACTTGTGGGGAGACAGGAAGAGGGATCAGTTGAGACAGACATACAAAGGGAGTTTCCATTGTATTGGTAAAATTCCATCTCTTAGGCTGGGTATACATACTACTGCTTGGTTCATATTAACATATTTTTAATGGAGGACAACAATTTTTTATTCAATGGATTAAGGAGATTGTAGAATAGTATTTTATGGAGAATAACAATATAAATATTTCAAATAGCTCTATTTATATTCTTATTTATTAACTAAAATATATTGTTGAATACCTAGAGAACTACTATTTAAGAAAAATACTAGTTATTACATAAACATTTAAAAGAATATAACATTTATTTAAAAAAGAGTTTACCAGTTGACCATCCGATTACTTGTTCCTAGTCTTCCTCAATCACATGACCATTTAGTAAATTGTACTTAATATAACAACTGAAAGCTACATTGAAGTCTCAGTGCTCTTCCTGAATTTTAATTAGAGTGAGTATTTTCTGAAACTACAGAAGTAGTAACAAGGAACAATTAAGGTGGAGGGGAGGAGACATAATAATCCTAACCAGGTTTAAAGTACATGCGAAGAAAGGAATACTTGTATTCTGACCCTCTTGAGTGAAGGTGGGAAGAAGGTGGGACTGTTTTCCAAAGAAAATCTCCAGAGGAATCCCAATTAATAAAACTGTCACGGAAAGGAGTGGGATTAAGATGCTTAGGAGCTCTTAAATCCTTTTTCCCCAGCACTGTTAAAAATGTAGCTTCACTGACTGATTATAAATGTACAGTATTATTTTTAAAATAATATTGAGGCTACAGAATTATGGAAAGTTACCCATGTAAACTGCATTAATATTTTAAATAGTCCGTTCTCCAGTAACTTTCTAAGTGACAAGCCTCCACAATACCAGCTATTTTTTATTGCAAGACGATAATATGTACTGAAACCTTGAAGATACAGACTACTTAGAAAGAAAATCAGTTGACTTGGTGAAAACTGAGGCAAAGAATATTAACTGAGATACAGAAAATAAATGCAGTTTTATTTCAGTAATTCAAATTCTGTGCATATCATTAAAAACTGCTATAAATGCAATCCGAAGAAGAGATTTACCATGGGAAATACAGTAAGAGGCAATAAGGTTTGGAAAACAGAAATCAGAATGGGGCCTGAGAAGCACACACAGGAAGAAATACTACCATTGAAAAAGGCTCCTATCTGGAAAGAAAGCAAGAGGAGGAAGGCCAAAGCACAGGGACAATGGCAGGAATATGTGGCTCTGGACCAAGGAATATCCCCGCTGTTAGGACTATGGGCAAAGCTAAGTAATGAAAACAAAAGTATACACAGTGTGACGACAAAATAAAGAACAACAGATGGAAAATAAGAGATAATCTCAGTGTTACTTTCAAGAAGTGACCAATACTTTCATGGATTTTTTGGGACTGACAGACTAAAGAGAAGGGGAGTAAGAAAAAAGGTAAATACAACTAACTGAAGCTATAGTTTCAGGTCACCAGGGCTCTAATGTAAACAGTAGGACTAAGGCTGAGGCATATAAAAATGATTAACCACACACAATAAGCAAGTAAAAGGGCTGTGTATAAATTATAAAAAAATTGAAATTAACAAAGCTTTCTTTTAAAACACGCAGTACATTTTGGTCATAGCGAAGCCTCTACCTTGTGGGGCTTTCCACTTGTCCCATTAGCTCCACTATGTAAGATGCTCCGAATCCTGTTTTATGAGAGCTTCAATCTGACATATTTCATAAATTCTTCCCAGAAAATAGTTGTAAATACCTTCCCACTTTGAACTTCTACAGTTTTTTTTTGGTCTTTGTCACAGTAGATACTAACTACACAATTGATAGAGATGATTTACCAGTAGTTTGGTATCTTCGAATATTAAATTTTATACTATAAATTTTGTGATCAAAGTATGCTGGCCTCACCCAGTAGAATAAAATTCCTTAAGGGGCACCTGGGTGGTGCAGTTGGGTAAGCGTCGGACTCTTGGTTCTGGCTCAGGTCATGACCTCAGGGTGGCGGGATCAAGGCCCACGTGGGCTCCAGGCTCCGCGCCAGGCACTCAGCACAGAGTCTGCTTGAGATGCTCTCTCCCTCTGCCCCTCCTCACTGCACTTTTGTGTTCTCGCTCTCTTAAAAAAATAAACCTTTTTTTAAAAATTCCTTAAAAGAGGGGCGCCTGGGTGAGTCAGTCGGTTAAGCATCTGCCTTCGGCTCAGGTCATAATCCCAGGGTCCTGGGATCGAGCCCCACATCGGGCTCCCTGCTCGGCGGGAAGCCTGCTTCTCCCGCTCCCACTCCCCCTGCTTCTGTTCCCTCTCTCGCTGTGTCTCTGTCAAGTAAATAAAATCTTAAAAAAAAAAAAAAAATTTCCTTAAAAGAAGGTACTCTCTTTTATGCCTCAGAGTGGATGCTGAGAATAACAGAATACACTACAGTAAGTCTTACCTCATGGAATATCTACTAAGTCATGCAGGTACATCATTCATCATATTCTACCTGCCCACTTTCTATATTTCCACATCACTATCAAAATTAACAACATCATTCTTATAGTGCCAAACAGCCAGTTTAGGCAAACTTAGCATATCCATTCTCTCTCATCTTCGTCTGCAACATGAAATCACAAAGTTCTACAGCAACCTCTAAGAGACTTGGATTCTCTTTCTATTTATAAATCTTTGTACAGGTTCTCATCTCCTGTGTTTGGGGGCTTAGAAACCACTCTAGCCCATTATGCATGCAGAACAGTAGCTGCAAGAAAATGTTTTTATTTAACCACTTCCCTCCTAATTAACTTTCAGAAGTTTGTTGTTTTAATTGTCTAGCTTAACAGATGTAAAATGTATACCCAAGGCCCTCTTTCAGTTTTCCCTGCCTTTCCCTCCTGAGCCTCTCAAAAGGCCTTTGGTATTCTACATATTGGGATTATCCCCCAACTCCATATATGTATACATAGCATGCACACATTCTTCAAAATTTGATCAAAATGCATATTCTTTAAAAATATTTTCCTAAATTTACTCCATTCTGATCACTGTTCCCTGAAAATTTCCTAATTTATATAATATGTAATACTTGTTCATATGCTTCAATTGTTTTCCTATGTTGCACTTAAATAAGATTCTAATATACAAATATAGTCCCAGCCATAGCCACCCATGCATGTGTCTTTTTTAACTTATTAAAATTCTTTATACAAATTTCAATTTTTCCATAGCTGATTTCTTTATGAAAATGCTGAGGAATCTTTTTCCCACTGAAATTAATCACTTACTTGGTACCTGTGATGGTTAATTTTACATGTGAACTTGCCTAAGCCACAGTACCCAGATATATGGTCAAACACCAATCCAGATGTTGCTATGAAGGTTATTTTTTTTTAGATGAATTAACATTTTTTTCTATGTGACAAGCCCTGTTTTTATTATACTTTCATTTAAAAAAAAAACTTTTTTCTTATAGAAACTTTTATACACAGAAATAGAATACAGTAAATCCCTATATCACCATTACCCAGCTTTGGCAATTATTAATGTTCTGCTGATCTTGTTCCACCTACTGTAGGCATGGAAAGAAGGAGTATTTTAAAGGAACCCAGGACATCCTATTTGTTTGACCCATAAAAACTTCAGTCTATACAGAAAGAACAATTTTTAAAATGGAACAATAACAACTATCATAACCAATAAAATTACAATTCCTTCCTATCATCTAATACCTCCTTCATTTTTTTTTTTTTCTGTTTGTCTAACAAAGACTATCTTTTTGTAACTGGTTTGATCTAATCAGGATCCAAATGAAGTCCACAGCATTGGGATATATGTCCCTTAAACTTCTTTCACTTTTTGCAATAATAGTTCTTCTTTTTTTCTTTTTCTTTTCTTTTTCTCTTATAGACATTCTGACTCCGGATTTGGTTGAAGATAAATTAACATTTAAATCAGTAGATTTTGAGTAAAGCAGATTATCCTCCATAATATAGGTGGGCCTCGTCCAATCAGCTGAAGGCTTCTAAAGAAAAAAGACCAAAGTCCCCCCAGGAAGAGGTAATTCTGCCTGTAGACTATCTTCAGACTTGAGCTGCAACATCAACATTTTCCTGGGTGTACAGCCTGCCAGTCTGCTCTGCAGATTTCAGATTTGCCAACCCCCATAATTATGTATACCAATAAAATCCATCCATCAATCAACCAATCTCTCTGGAGACATACAGGCTCTGGAAAACCATTATACAGTACCCCAGAGTGTGAAATCTTGTTTGGTGAGTATAGAGGACCCAAAGATAGGTCCCTCATATCCCTGAATCAATTCATTCATTTAAGAAACATATGAGCATCTGCTGTGTGCTACATTCTGAAGATTCAAAGTTGATCTAGATCCTTGACCTCAAGGACTTGTAAATAGGGGAAGTTTAGTTGAGGAAAGAAACACTACAATAAATATGCAGTAAGTTATAATGCAATAAATATAAGGTTATGAGCTCAGGATACTAATCATGGGAGCACGGGAAGGAGGGAGGGACAGGACACAACTGAGGTTCCTGCATCAATTGAATCTTACTGCCTATAACTAAAATACTTCATCATATAGTCCCCCTTGAAAACCAATTACATACCTTATATGTTTAAATATAGAAATAAATATATTTTAAAAGATATAGAATGTGAAAACAAATACAACAGAAATACTACATTGTTAGTATTCCTTTGGAGTGATTTTTTAATATATATAAGCTGAACTGGCTAAGGAATCTTAAAATAGGACTCATGTTGAAGAATCTTGTTTCAGTTTTAAAAGCCAAACTGATTAACTGGGACTGGAAAGATATTCACAAAATCTCACAGTTCATAAATCTCAAGCATACCATGTAAAATGAATATTATAAAAGGGATTAGTCTTTAATTCTTTGAAATGTAATAAGATATTAAATCATAAAATCCTTATTTTGAAAGCATCTTAAGCATATATGAAAAGGGATTACAATTTAAGTTCATTTAAGAATACTTCAAATTGGGCACCCGGGTGGCTCAGTCTGTTAAGCCTTCAGCTCAGGTCATGATCCCAGGGTCCTGGGATCGAGTCCCACTTCGGGCTACCTGCTCAGCAGGGAGTCTGCTTCTCCCTCTCCCCTTGTTTCTCCCCCCTGCTCATGCTCTCTCTCTCTCTCTCTCTCTGTCAAATAAATAAAATATTTTAAAAAATAAAAAAACTAAAATTAAAATAAATTTGAAAAAAGAATACTTCAAATTAATTTGCTATAGCTTTAACACTTGTAACTATGCTACCTTATATTACCAAATAATATAAAAATTCAGGATCTATGCTCACAGTGAGAAATGTGACCAAAAATTCAAACATAAAAAATCATTAACAAGAACAATAGTTATATTTCAATCAGGTAGTGAAGAGTGATAAACAAAAATCTTGGTTTTTTAGCTTTGGTGCTTATTTAAATAAGGAAATTTCTTTAATTCCCAGTAGTCTGAGAATCCGTAATATTTCATAACTCTGTCAACTGCCATACTAAGGACTATTATACAAAAACTCCTATCAGTATTATTATATAACATTTTCTTCTCTGGGTTAGTGATTAGAAAGAAAAACATTTTCCAGGGCGCCTGGGTGGCGTAGTCAATTAAGAGTCTGACTTTTTTTTGTTTTTTTTTAAGATTTTATTTATTTATTTGACAGAGAGAGACAGCGAGAGAGGGAACACAAGCAGGGGGAGTGGGAGAGGGAGAAGCAGGCTCCCCACGGAGCAGGGAGCCCGATGCGGGGCTCGATCCCAGGACCCCAGGATCATGACCTGAGCCGAAGGCAGATGCTTAACGACTGAGCCACCCAGGCGCCCCTAAGAGTCTGACTCTTGGTTTCAGCTCAGGTTGTGACCTCGGGGTCGTGAGAGCGAGCCCTCCATAGCGCTGCACGGTAAGTGAAGAGTCTGCTTGAGATTCTCTCTCCCTCCCTCTCCCTTTATCCCTCCCGCTCATGCTCTCTCTCTCTCTGTCAAATAAATAAATAAATCTTTAAAGAAAAAAAGGAAAGAAAAACACTTTTCAACATTAAACTGCTGATATTATTAAATTAATACAATCTCACAAACCTACATCCCCACAGTAGGCACACAATAAATATTTGCTAACAGAATGAATGATATGTCCCTAAACTCTACTTCAAAATGGACACTGCCAGAGATATAATTTTTTTGTGAAGATTAAGAGATTTTCCTTTGGGCCTACAGGGACCTCCATATATCCTCCAACAAACTACATAAACTAGCATCAGACTAATACTTCATGAAACTACTGCAGCAAATTACTCAAGATCTCTACTGTGCCCACAAAAGCTTTGTATTCAAATAAAAATACCTTGCCATCAAGTTGAAAGCTCAACAACCTCTGTGCTGAGGCTGGAAGGCTAAAAAGGCCCTAAGAAATCTATCAGGATACCACAAGAGCCCCGCTGGGTTCTCTGCTAATCCTTGGGTAAATCATTAACTTCCGGGGGCTTCAATTTACTCACCTGTAAAAAATGGACGGTGGTCACTCCAGAAGTCTATGATTAAGTGATTCTAGAACGCAAAGCAAATTTACCTTCAATATTCCTTTGGAGGGTACAATGCTTCAGAAGTCCTATAAAAGTGTTTTGTTGGTTTTTTTTTAAAGATTTTATTTATTTATTTGACAGAGAGAGACAGCGAGAGAGGGAGCACAAGCAGGGGGAGTGGGAGAGAGAGAAGCAGGCTCATTGCTGAGCAGGGAGCCCGATGCGGGGCTCCATCCAGGACGCTGGGATCATGACCTGAGCCGAAGGCAGACGCTTAACGACTGAGCCACCCAGGCGCCCCTACAAAAGTGGTTTTTAACCTTGTTTGCTATGGACAGCTTTGAGACTCTACTAAATGCTACAGACACTTCATCTCAAAAGAATTCCTACATGGGAAAATATTTTAACATAATATCAGGAGAGTTTAATGACCCTCTGAAGGGGTCCACAGAACTCATGTTAGACACTTATGTTTTATAAATTTAAATAGAATTCAATAAACTGGAGACATGTTAATAAGTTTGAAAACAAAGCAGCACTTTGCACCTGGTTCTTTTTTATTAACAAATTAAATTTTAAATTTCAAACAACAGTAAAGAGGAATCAATTATTTTTGTAACTATCAAAGAGAAATATGGTTTTAAAGAACTCAAACTACTAGCTTAGAACATTAAACTATGTTGGTAAATCAGAGTTCCAGATAAGTGATATCCAAACCATCACGATTATATGTCAATCTCAATTCTGATGAACCAGGTGTAATTTATTAAAAGGTTTATTTAGGATTCCAAACTTAAACACATATTCCATTTGATTCTTTCTGTATACAACCTATTTAGAGACAGGCCTTCAATAAAAATATAAAACTAAATATAAAATACTGACTTGCTAAAATGGCTTCAATTTCTGAAAGATTACATAGCAATCGTGTACTTCAAAAGTTGAACATAACTAATTTATAGTTAAGACTGGTTAAGTTCGTTGAGTTATATGAATTTGTTCATTACACTACAAAAGAAAGGAAAGTTAAGGAAAAAATTTAAAACACTTCTCCATAAAAGGAAAGAAAGTAGAGGGGCCTGACTTATCACATACAGGAAGAAAAGGAGCAATTACACAACTCTGCAGAGATTAAATATAGGCAAATAATGCTGGTGTTAAGGTTTCATAAATCATCTTCAGAATAAGCCAAAAGGATGCTAATATCTGCTCTTTTAGTACGGTTTCCAATGTAGACCTTTTGTGCATGCTTCTCTTAGGATTTCTCTCATCTAAAACAGGTCCCCAGGGAATCAGCAAGAAGAAATTCTATGATTATTTTCTGATGCGATAAAGGGAGAGGCCTTTTAAGGAAAATAATGACTCTGCCCCAATTATGATGCACACTATTCCCTATCAGAAATATAAAAGTAAAATGGCTGTAATTTCCAGTGTATTTCTTTTGTCTTTTTAGTTAAAGCATATCTTCTTAAGGAATTTTTTCATTAAGTTATGAAATAATAAATTAAGTCTTTTTATTATAAATTAGAAATCATAGCTTATTCAGTTTACAAGTGAAAAACATTTAAACACATTTATGTAACCTACTTAGAACAACACAGGTTCTGGATTCTTCAATGTTCCACTTACAAATTAAATTACTCAGGGACTATGAATAGGGGCTGTGTCTACTTGAATAACTGCACATTTACCTGGAAATGAGGCAAATATCTAGAACTTAGTCTGTAATCATGCTTACAAACCTAATTTATATTCTAGATTCTTACTTCTATCTATGGTACACTTACTAAAAATTGCAAAGATATCAATAGCAGAATTAAATAAGAATTTAGAACTAATGTTTCTCTCCTCTTCAGCTTTGGTTTTCTAAGTCCTCCTTAAAGATACACTGGGCAAGGCCTTACAGAGTAGGCTTCATGTGTGAATGCATGACAGCAGGAAATTAGTCAAAACACCAGGGTTTTACTCCCCAAATTTGCCAATAATCTGCTTTTGTGACATGTGGTATTATAGGACAACTTCTCAGAAACTCAGTTCTGCCATGTGTAAAATAAGGATTTTGGAGCAGATGATCTCCAAGGTCACTTCCAATTCAGATACTTACGTAAATCTACATTTATGTGAGTATAAAAATGAGTAACAAAATTAGAATAAATCCATATGAGACTATGGTCACAGGTATGTATGTAGGAATAAAAAATATGTACAAAAAAAAAACAAAACCCTCCAGTCCAAAATGTTTACATTTAAGGTTTCCTTTCACAGTTTAGATTGGGCCTTATGATTAAAAAGGGCCCAGAAAGCCATGTTCATCCAAATCCCCAGAACCCTCTTTTCATGCTGCCACTATTCTAATGTCCACAAAGAGTATAACCTAAGAGTGTGCTTTCCTCCCATTATAACCATTCCCACATCTGGTCCAAGATGAACTGATCCAGTCCATCTAGATCCCGGGTTGGCAAACTTTTCTGTAAAGAGCCAGTTAGTAAATATTTTAGGTTTTGTAGGCTATATGGTCTCTATAGCAACTACTCAATTCTGCCTTCAGAATACAAATGCAACCACTGACTACACAAACTGATGAGTAGGTGGCTGTGTTCTAATAAAACTTTATTTACAAAAAACAGGCTGCAGGCCAGATTTGGCCCACTGGCTGTAGTTTGCCAACATCTGGTCTAGATCACATCAAGAAGCCAGATGGTATAAACCAGCTGTAAGTGAAGGTGGCATAGTTTCAGAATAGAAAATCGCTACAAAGAAAACAATTATGAGTCATTTTAAAATTTAAAAGAATCCTTTCAGCCTAGTATAAGAGAGCGCATGATAGAGTAGAAACTACCTATGCAGGTATTCAATACATACTAGATGCTTAATAAATATAGATTTCCTCTCCCTTCTGAACAGTGTCATCCCTCAAGATAGTATTTGCTGCCCAGCTTTCCTTCTAGAAATCACTTACTCTGGCCCTCTGACAAAAGCTGGCCCTTGATTCTTCTTGATCCTGGCAAGCATGCTCCTGGTACCACTGTACCAAGGTTTTAGTGCTCTTTCATTCCCTTTTCACCCCATTAACCTAAACCCGCAACTTCACATTCTTTTCCATCTGAGCCTTAAATCCCAGTATTACTATCACTCACTATTGACCCAGGGAAGGTGGTAAGGAAAAAAAGAAAAGAAAGAAGAGGAAAGAGAGAAAGTAGATTCTGGTGGAGCAGGGGAGTGGTAGCATTACCTCCCTTTCCTGACTCTAAAAAGGAGCCAGGTGCTAACTTACTGTTAATTTAAATGAAAATGTTGTCTACTCTAGTGAGAACAAAGAACATTTCACTTTATGAAAAGTGCTCCCTAATGAAAGAACTTAGTTCTAACAGGGGGGAAAAAACCACAGTAAGCTTTATTCTTATGCTTTTATCTAGATCATTTCTGCCTCCAGCTGTGAAACTGACTGAGGTTTTTAAAGCTCTAAGCAGCCTCTACTAGTAACCATGGTTACTGATTCAAAACAGTACAAAAAAAGTAGGAGGGGATAGCAATTTGAGGAGAAAAACAGTTTTCTTGATTTTCATCAAATGAAGCTATAATAACAAGAGATAGGTTGATGGCTGGGTAAGGGTCTCAAGACTATCACTTCTCCACAGAGCTGCTGAAGTACTTGATCCCTCAGCCTTACAGGTCTAGAACCTCAATGAGTCATTTTGCCTTATTCAAGAATGATCCCCAAAAGTTAATTTCATCACTTACAATGGACAATATTGTATAAACTCAACTGATATTCTTGAATTTGCTTTGTAGCAGAAGCCTACTTGGAAAAAAAAAAACAGAGGGCAAGGTTGCTTAGAAGTATATAAATCTGAGCCTAAGAAGCTACCTATGGTTTTCATATAAAGCTGCCCAAGTAATGCTTCTCAATCTTTGTTAGTCAAAAGGCTTCCATCAGGGGCGCCTGGGTGGCTCAGTTGTTAAGCTTCTGCCTTCGGCTCAGGTCATGATCCTGGGATCCTGGGATCGAGCCCTGCATCCGGCTGCCTGCTCCACAGGAAGCCTGCTTCTCCCTCTCCCACTCTCCCTGCTTGTGTTCCCTCTCTCACTGTATCTCTCTCTGTCAAATAAATAAATAAAATGTTTTTTTTTAAAAAAAAAAGGCTTCTATCAAATGTTCCTCTTTTCAAATCCCTTCCTCAGTTTTCATTTATATACAATACCTCCCATGTTTCAGGCACTGTAAAAAATACTGGATACATCACAATAAGGAAAATAGACACAACTCATGCCTTTATGGGATTTACAGTCTAATGGAGAAGAGAAACATCAGATACAAATTGGGTCAACATGCTATGAAGGAAAAAAAAAACTAAAGGATTTTTACTAGGGTATCAAGAACAGCTTCTTTGATATATAAACGTACTTAATGTTGACAGCTATTGATGCTGGGTAACAGATACACAGCAATTCCTCCATACTCTCTACTTTGGTATATGCTTAGAAATTCTCAAAATAAAAGTTTAAAAATGCAAGATAGAAGGAGAGACCTGAATGATATGTAGGTGCTAAACAGGCAAAGGCTGCCAGAGAAGACTGTTCTCTGGGTCAAAGGAAGAAGATATGCCTCAATCCAGAGAACCTGGGAGCTTGGCACACTACAGGGATTAAAGCTCCAACAACAGCTAAAGACCTTTCACATCCACAAGCTACAGATGAAAAATATTCCAAATAATAATAATGGAAGTTACCTTTACTGAGCCTCCACTAAATGCCAGGCAGTGTGCTAAGAGTTAATGTGCTTTGTCTCATATGTATCTCAGAACAATCTGTTAAGAAAGGTACAATTATTCCTAGTTTGCAGAGGAGGACACCGATGCACAGAAGATCAGGTAACGTGCCTACATCTGATTCCAGAACCTGTGATTTTTCTTAACTACAATCACATATTCTGCCTACCACATATCCAGATGCCACTATTAATTATTAAGTTTTACTCAAGAGTTCTAAATTATTGTTCCATCTCAACAATTAACTGACCGTGTGCTTAAGTCAAGTCACTTCACCTTTGGGCATTTCACAAAATGAGACCGAATCAGATGATATTAAGGTATTCTTAGCTTTTAAACTCTATGCCTTTATGACTTTATTACTAATTTTTTTTCCATATCAGAAGTTTATACCTATCATATTTGGTAGATCATATGGACTAATTTAGGCAATTATCTAAATTTGAACAACTCATTAATTAATCATTCTACAGTCACTGGTCATCTTTGTGCCAGGTACTCTTCTAGGTATTAGAAATACAGTAGCAAACAAAACAGTTAAATATCTCTACCTTTATGGCACTTAGAATTTAGTGGGGGAAAGAGACAATAAATGAAACAAATAAGTAAACAATATAGTACATTAGGATATGGTAAGGGGACGCCGGGGTGGCACAGTCGGCTGGGTGTCCTATTCTTGGTTTTGGCTCCGGTTGTGATCTCAGGGTTGTGGGATTGAGCCCCCGTCAGGCTCCACACTCAGAGCAGAGTCTACTTGGAACGCTCTCTCTGCCCCTCCCCTATCTCTAAAATAAAATAAATAAATCTTTTTTTTTTAAAAGAAGTATATGGTAAGTACTACGGAGAAAAATAAATCAGTGAAGGAGTTGGCTGATCCCCGCCCCCCCACTATGAGCAGGAATATGTCAGTCACTAAGGCAAATAAAGACAAACAGAACCTGAGTCCCTGCCATTGAGCTGATCACACTCTAGAGTAAACACAAATATGAGGAATCTGAGAAAAGACCAATGAACAAAGTACTATGGGAACACATAGGATAGAGCCATAGCCAGAAGGAACTGAACTGCAAGCTGGATTTTGCGCT
The DNA here is from genome assembly GCF_029215605.1 of Mirounga angustirostris. Lineage (NCBI taxonomy): Eukaryota > Metazoa > Chordata > Mammalia > Carnivora > Phocidae > Mirounga > Mirounga angustirostris. The sequence continues at coordinate 19,304,692 of NW_026991718.1, read as the reverse complement.
TTTAAACACATACAACAACAAAATCGAAAAGAAAAAGAATCGTAAAAAAAATATGAGACCTATATTTTAAAGTCACATTCCAAAATTTTGTAAAACCTTACTGATAAATATTTAAAGAAAATACAAAAAAATAGAGACATAGACTATTTTCCTGTTTGGGAAAATTATTATTAAGACACAAAATGATCCACAAATTACAGGCTTAATACAAATCAAATAAAAATGAAAATATTTTTCAGAAACACAATCATAAGAATCTATACTATAATTAAAAGGGTAAGAGAGTAAATGTGTAAGAAAAAACAAAGAAATTTTTAAAGAAGAGTAATGAGGGTAGATATAGCCTAATGATTATGAAAACAGTTATTAAAATACTTTTCCCATTTTGATTTCCTTCTACTGACTTCCCTACTATTCTATAACAGCATCCATGTGGTTGGAGAAGTTTAGGAATATGAAGAGAAAGAAATATTTAATATTCACCTGAATTTTAAAAAGGGTTTTGCAATAAGATAAAAGCCTTGAAAAACCAAACCTGAAAGACAGATTATAGGTTTTTCCACATTATAGAGCAGATATTCCTTCTGTTCATGACAGCTACAATGTAAGACTTGTTACCTAGGGTAGAAGGAGGATCAAACCTAGAGAAAGTGTGAATTAAAGCTCCAATTCCTAATTCTGGCCAGAGGACTGAGGGATAAAAAACTGAGACAGAGACAGGAGAAGTGAGTAGACCAATATTCGCATTGTTCTCTTCAGGCAGAGGCTGCAAAAGGAAAAAATGTTTGATGGAATAAGGAAATCTGGGAGTTAGAATGGCTTCTGCTCTCCTTCCTGCTGAGATTGTACCAAGTGTCTGCCTTCCGGGAGCATCCCCCCACACACATACCACCGAACTCTCACCTCCCCTCTACACACACCCCGCACAAGCTGGAGATAACCATCAAAAAATATACACAGAAGCATGATCAGACTGAGGAAAGGTGTGAGATCAGCTCTGGAGTCTCCCTTTTCTACACATCATGGAAGGCACTGGGAAATTCCTGAGGCCTCTAAAGTAGTACAGGAAAGGTAATTAAAGATGCTGGATGGTGAGTTTGCCAGAAGAAGTCACTGTGATTAGGAACAAAGTTAAGTCCACAGTAGAGGCCTGGAAAAGAGACCACCTGGCTAGGGGGCCAATGCGAAGCCCTAGCCAGACCTCAGGTTATCTCTGACACCTGGGAATGTGGCCAATGCATCCTGGGAACCAAGAGAACAGATCTCAAGTAACATCAGTTGCAAACTTCAGCCAGACATCTGAAGAACACCCAAGGCAGTTCTGGCAGCACCACAGCAGTCACAATTCTAGGCAGTAGCACAACCACTTACACCAAAGGGGACACGAGACAGTAACCAGAGGAGACAGCACATGGACCACAGGTCCTGACACCCTCCTACCACTACAAGGTCACACAAGCCATGGACATCCAACCCATAAGTCTGGATTCCACGGCAGGAAGGTGTGAGAGAAGAGATGATATCTGAATGACTCGTATCCAAACAGAGACTGAAATATCCAAAGAGATTAGCTTAGATTACTGGATAAGACTTGGTTTACCAGACTGAAGTAAGACTGGTACTCTTCCTCTAGTTACCCAGTGACCAGGGTCCACCAAAATGAAAAACTGAGTTATAAAGAAGCTACATTTTTCTTTGCACTCCTGAGTACGAATAAGTGGCAATCCTGCTCCAGACTTTATGATGTTTATGTGAGAATTCAAAATGCCTCTTGACACATTACAAACCAACATCACTTTAAAACTAACAGTGGCTTTCTAGTTCAAGATGGCAGCCTGAGCCCATTCATCTACCTCTTCCCTGCCTTAAATACCTTCCCTGTCAGGAGAGCCTGTGAGTGTTAAGCAGACCATAGAACAACTGAGTGAAAAACCACCAAAGATGATGGGTATATCTCTGATAGTAAACCAGCATTTACTATGAGTCTAAAGTCTTTGTCAGAGGACTTAGAGAATGAACTTTGAGATGGAGGTAATAGGCTAGGGACAATCTCTATGGAGGGGGGAAAAAAAAGACAACTCAGAACTAATCAGAACTCTCCCTGCATATAAATTCCTTCCCTATAGCTGAAACTGAGGGAGGGACAGGTCCCAGCTTGTTAGCCTTGACTCTCTCTGCAAGTACCTGATAAAGAAAAAGGGAACTCCACCTCCCATTCGCCAGACAAAGTAGAAAGACAATCTGCAGAGTCCTGTGGTCAGTCCTGAAGAAGACAATGCTTTGTAAAGAAGAATATTGACTTTTCTAGAATTACACCAGTTACCAAGATGTTAACAGCATCAGAATCATCTAAGTGTTTAGGTGTCCCACCCCAGACTTACTGAATCAGATTTTTTGTGAGGCCAGGAATCTGCATTTAAACTGGGTCCCCAAGGGACTGTTACATATATTCAAGTTGATAACCACTGATTCAGACCTATTTGAAAATACCGTAGGGGTGCCTGGGTGGCTCAGTCGGTTAAGCGGCTGCCTTCGGCTCAGGTCATGATCCCAGGGTCCTCAATCAAGTCCCGCATCGGGCTCCTTGCTCAGGAGGGAGCCTGCTTCTCCCCTGCCTGCCGTTCCCCCTGCTTGTGCTTGCTCTCTGTCTCTCTGTCTCTGTCAAATAAATAAATAAAATCTTAAAAAAAGGAAAAAGAAAATACAGTAAAGAAGAACAGCTAAGACTTACCAGCTATTTAATAAAAACTAAGAGAGGCACTAAGGTGAAAAAGCAAAGGGCACAATGACCCAAAGAAAAGAGAGTAAGGTAACAAAAAGAAACAAAAGGTCCTTAATTTTAATTGGTATCTTCAGAGAGATTCAAGAAGCAAATATATTCATAAAACAAGAAAAATCTGTTCATAAAATGCAGTAATCAAGGAACAAGAAAGAATTTTTAGAAAACAAAAACAAAAATTATTTTCAAAATGAAGTAACTTGACTTTGAGTGAAGGCCAAGAAAGTAGTAAGCCCATTGACTACAGAGATCTGTCCCACTGAATACAACTAAAAGCTCTGGAGAGAATACTAAAACCAACTACCTGAAGACTCTAAAAAGTAAACAACGGCAGGAGCATTGAGAAGGGAAGTCAAAACTTAAATGAACGATCAATTTAGTGGTGAGTTTACTCTTTTTTAAAAAACCCTTCATCTACCACTTTGACATGAGGATGGGCAGAGTCCCAGAATTATGCCGCAGGCACACACAGCAAAAAACTCCAAGAGAAACCCCCTCTTTCTAGCCAGAGTAAAAGGGGCATCTGTGAGCTGGGAAGTGTATGTGTGTTGGGCCTGGGGGGGGGGGGGGGGTAGTTCCCAGTTCCTCTTTTTTTCTCTCTCTCTCTTTGCCCTGAAGCTAGCCCAAGTCACAAAGCTATACCTCAGACAGGACACTTAAAAGCCTAAGAGAAAACCTGTCCATCTGTCCCTAAGGAACTAGAAAAAGGAGCCAGGATACTATGAAGAGTATGGGAGAAATCCTCATGATGTATTTTTCTTTTTCCCTTACTACTTCAACCTAGGAGGGCCCCAATGGGGTACAACTATGTAACAGTAGAGAGGGGCAGCGCTAAGACTCAAAGAAGGAAACCCCAGCTTTCTAGTGAGAAGGCCAGGAAAAAACTCCTGGGAGCCAGAGAACATAAGGAAAGTCCCCAAGAGTACTAAGGTGCGTACACATAGAAGCAGCATGAAGAAGTACAGCAAATGCTGGAGGAACTAAACAATGATATAACATGACTGACCATAAAGATATAATATAGCAATACCAATTTTTCTCCAAATATATCCTTAACTTGATGCAATTCTAACCAAAATCCTTCAAATCCTTATTCGAGGAACTCTGAATGCTTATTTCAGAACTTCTACACATAAAAGGAAATCACAAAATTAAAGGCAAATAAAAAGGGTAAACATATTTGCAAAAAATATGACAAATATTCTTCACATATTAAAAATTTATACACAATGATTTAAAAACCTGTAAGACTCTGATAAATAGGTGGATAGAGGACCCTAAATACAAAGAAACAAGTATCATTGTGCACCTTCTAATTCAGCAAACGCTGGGGATAGTAGATCACCTGATGTGATAATGTGGCAAAACAGACATACTCATTTGTGGACAGTGAGGAAAAGGTGACAGGATCTTATTAGGCAGCAATTTGACATTAAGGAGCAAGAACCTTAGAAAATGTTGATGCTCTCTCAAATAATTAAAATCTTAAAAAAAAAAAAAAGTAATGCAATCTACTTTGGAAAATGGGGCAGTAAATAAATTTAATATATTTAAAATAGTATAAGATAATTACACATATCTTAACTAATTAATATATGCATAATTAATACGTAAACCACACAGGGACATTTCCCCTGAAGCAAACAAAAACTAGAGATTTTATGTATATATTTTCAACAAAATGGGATATAGAAAATTATCATTTTCTCCAAAATAATTAAGACTAAGAGATTAATTCTAAAACTTCCATTTCTAGATGATGAACCATTTTTATAATTTATGCTTGTACTGGTTTTCAATTTTCTTTTGGATCAGGAACCCATTGGAGGGTCTACTTAAAGCTGTATGCAGTTCCTTTTCACAAACATTCACACATTGTTTCATCAGGGTGTTTCAGGGATCTTCTAAAATCCCCCAGAGTTCACAGAGCTTGGGTCAACCCTCTGCCCTGTAGTTTTTAAGGCATTTTTACATGCTTTGATACTTTTTAAAATATCACAACAACTTTGAACATTAGTGGTTTGTATTCATATTTTACAATGAAGAAACTGCTGCTCAAAATGGTGAGTGACTTGCGTAGTATCACATAGCTGTCAAATGTGAGTCTAGAATTGAAGACATAAAATTCTATCCACTCAAGCATATGGCAAACAGACTAAAAGGGCATTTTAACTATAATGAAAACTAAACAATTAAGAATTAAAAGTACTTGAAGACTTCCACTCCTGGGAAAATGGAATAGATGTATTTTTTCCCTATTCCTTTAACAAAAATATAAGTAAAAGTCCTGTCCATCATATATAACAAACATAAGAACACTCTAAAGGTAGAGAGAGTGAAGGCAGACCAGGTAGGGACCTCAGGGTCCAAAGAAATGACACGGTAGTGAGTTCTATGGGTTTTCTTTTGTGCCTTAAATATCTCAGTCTAGGAGTTGAAGAAGCTGGCAACCTGGAAATACCAATGGACCCACACCTCTCAAAAAACCAACCGAACAAACTCTTAAAACAAAAGCCTATTCTCCTTAGCCAAAAGATCAGAAAAGGGTCAGTCTAGACAAAAGCTGTTATACCCAGACATCACAAAAAATTTAAAAAGCTGTGGACCCACCCCCAACCAACAAAGGTCAAGGGGGAGGCTAGACTTCCACCCTTGCCAAGCTGTAACAGGGAACCCCACACTACTAACCACAGTTGTGTCACAGAAAGCCAGCTGGGAGGCTTGGTGTCAGCCAAGACCACATGGAGAACTTGGACATTTACCTGGAAGTAACAAGGTGCCCCTCTCCCTCCCTACGATAGGTTGGTATCAGGAGAGGCCTCGTGAAGTCAGGCCTTTCACCACTGCCCAACAGAAACTGGCCCTCCCCATGGAGGCCATGTGGAAGGCAGTACTGAGGCACTCCTGACCCTCTTAGCCAGGGAAAAGTCAGTGGAAGCCAGAACTCCCATCCTTGACCAACAGTAATGAAGAATTTCCTTCCAACCTGAGAGCTAAAGGAGGCAGAATGACCTACCTGGACTTCTATCTGCACCAGGCAGTAATGTGGCAGCAAAACACTCCCCTCCTCATGCTGGAGCCGGGCCAGAGGAAGCCAGCTAAATCAGAATGTTTAGATAAAATCCAGAGTCTCAGAACATAATACTCAAAATGTCAGGTATCAAATGAACATCATTCATCATACCTCAAACTGAATGAAAAAATACAACCCACAGATGTCAATAGGATGATGATGGAGATGTTAAGATGATCTGAAAAGGGTTTTTAGCAGCCATCACAAAAATGTCTCAAGTTACATACATGCCTAAAACAAACAATGAAAAAAAAATAGAAAGTCTCAGCAAAGAAAGAAAAATATAAGGAAGAACCAAATGGAAATTTCAGAACCGAAAAATACAGTAACTGATATAAAAGATTCAAGGATGAATATGACAAAATGGAAAGGACAGAGTGAAGAATCACTGAACTGGAAGACAGAACAAAAAAAAACTACCCAATCTTAACAACAGAGAGAAAACACTGAAAACAAGTTAACAGAACCTTGGGGACCTGTGGAATATAACAAAAGATTTATCTTTCATGTCATCAGAGCCCCAAAAAGAAGAAAGAGGGCAGGGCTGAAAAGTACTCTTAAAAAGCAAAAGCTGATAACTTCTAAGCTTGGGCAAACACATAAATTTAGGAATTCAAGAAGTTAAGTGAATTCTAAATAGGGTAAGCCCAAAGCAATCCACGAACAAGACACATCATAGTTAAATTTCTGAAAACTAAAGACAAAGAAAATGTAATGAAAACGGTGAGAGAAAAAATGCTTTACCTAAAAATGATGTTTTATAGGGAAAAGACAATTCAAAGGACAGATTGCTCATCTGAAACAAAGGAAGGGTAAAGGAAGTGGCACAACATTTTTCACTGAAGTCCACACCTGATCATCTGTGTTTCTGTATCTGTTTCTCTCTTGTTCATGACTCTTGGCATCCCTGGAAACTAGGGACTGAATGTCAGATATTGTGAAATAAAAACTGTAGAGGCTGTGAATGCTCCTCTTTCTCAATAGAAGATTTTCTTTAGTTTCTGGTTGGCAGTAGGAGCCAATCCAATCCGCTAACTTGAAGCCAGTTTTCAAGCACATTAAGACCTGGTCTATTTCTCTAGTTTCCCCTTATAGCTAGGATATAGTTATTCACAGATCTCATCTGAAAGCCGAGGGCATTTACCAGGACTCCTCTTTCTCTATAGTACCTTTAGACTGGTGAAAACTTGCTTAGCTTCTCAGCCTCTCAGCAGCTATTTTCTGCTCAATTTTTCTGCCTGTTAGCTTGTGCTCACTAATCTGCAACAATTTCTAGGGGCAACATGGTTCAGACTTTTGGGCTCACTTCTCTATGTTTATATTCTCTTCATGGTCTTGGTCACTCGAGTTATAGCTGTCTTCGTAACCCTGAACTTCAAGTCTCTCCGCCCCTGTAAGACTGCCAAAAGCTCTCCTCAATTTCTGTTTCTTAGCAACCACTATATGTTCAGCTTTCCTGTCTCTTGGTAGGGTCAGCTACAAAACAGTGAAAACTCCCCTAGAGATAATTTATGTTCCTTTTCCCATTGATAAAATTCAAAATCCTAAAATAAAAATCCTTAGCAAGTTCGGAACAAAAGAAAAACTTCCCTACTTTGTTAAAGTTAGGAACAACAACAAAAAACTCCCCTACTTTGTTAAAACCTATTAGAAACCAATGATAAACATTATACTTAGGAATAAAATAATGGATGTATTGGGCGCCTGGGTGGCTCAGTTAGTTAAGCGACTGCCTTCGGCTCAGGTCATGATCCTGGAGTCCCGGGATCGAGTCCCGCATTGGGCTCCCTGCTCAGCAGGGAGTCTGCTTCTCCTTCTGACCCTCCCCCCTCTCATGCTCTCTCTCTATCTCATTCTCTCTCTCAAATAAATAAATAAAATCTTTAAAATAAATAAATAAAATAATGGATGTATTCTCATAGATGTTAAGAACAAGATAATGGAGGTGCTGGGTGGCTCAGTCGTTAATCGTCTGCCTTTGGCTAAGGTCATGATCCCAGGGTCCTGAGATCGAGCCCCACATTGGGCTCCCTGCTCTGCAGGAATCCTGCTTCTCCCTCTCCCACTCCCCCTGCTTGTGTTCCCTCTCTCGCTGTGTCTCTCTCTGTCAAATAAATAAATAAAATCTTAAAAAAAAAAAAAAAGATAAGATAATGAGGGAAATCACATGTATACAACACAGGATTAGAATTAGCTAATGCAGTATATCAAGAAAAAGAAAAAACATATTCATTTTGGAAAGGAAAAGACTCCCAAAACATTGTTATCTGCATAAAATACAAATACCTATCCTTATAAAATTCAAACAGAATAGGGTGAATCACTACTGGAATTCATATGAGTACTCAGCATGATGTCAAGAAATAAAAGACAGATCCCTGTCCTTGTAGAAATTACATTCTAGGTTTAGGGAGAGGGTAAGAAAAAGAGGTAATAAATAACAAACAAAATAAATAAAAGTCTGTTACAAGGTGATAAATGCTATGAAAATGTAATATAAAGTAGGGTAAGGAGAAATCTGAACCAGAACAGGTAAACTACAATTAAATAAACAAAACAAAACAGAATCACTTCATTCTAGAAGAACCAAAAATAAAAATCACCTAGGAATAAAAAACTGTGAAATATGTGTAAGGTCTTCAAGAAGAAAGCTAACTTTTCCAAAAAAACAAAACTGTCAAGCATAAATGGAGAAACAGTCAATAGACATATTAAAAATATTAATTTCCCCAAATTGATATATAAATCCAAATAATATGCTAGCAAAATTTTTCATGCCTCTTATGAAAGAGATTCAAAATACAGAGAAAAGATACACATACATGCATAGATATAAATAACAAAGACCGTTATGGAAAACAACAAAGCAGTGTTGTCTCACTAGATATCAAAAACTATTTTAACAACACAGTAATTGGAAGTAGGTGGTAATGGCATATAAGTACAAAAATAGATCAAGGGAACAGAATACAAATTGTAGAAACAGCACCTGTAAATATGGGATGTTAGTATATACAAATGTGGTATTAGCAGCAAGGCAGACTATTCCATAAATGTTGCCAAGACAAATGGCAAACTATTTAAATAAAAGTAAGATTTATCAATCCCATATCATCAAAAAGTTTAAAAAAAGAGAGAAATAAAATAGTTAAATGTGAAAATTAAATCTCAAGTTATTAGAAAAAAGCTGGGGGGAGGGGAGAATTGGGGGGTTGTTTAATGGATATAAAATTTCAGTTTTGTGTACACCTGAAACTAATAGTACACTCAATGTTAACTAACTGGAATTTAAATAAAACTTAAAAAGAAAAGTTTCAGTTTGGCAAAATGAAAAAGTTCTGGAGATCAGTTGCACACCAATGAGAATATACTTAACACTACTGAACTGTACACTTAAAAATAGTTAAGATCTAAATTTTATGTTATGTGTTTTTTACAATTAAAAAAAGTGTTAAGTGAGTATTTTTATGCCTGTGAGGAAAGAAACATTTCTCAAACTAAAAAGTACACATAAACCATAAAGGAAAAGATGGATGTGATAATTTATTATACAATTTTTGTATACCGAAGGATAATATAATCAAAATGAAAGTCTAACAGTAAGCTAAGAAAAAATATTTGGCATTATATAACAGAAAAAGAAGATGAGCAATCAAAAGATCCAAAGAGGGACACCTGGGTGGCTCAGCTGCTTAAGTGTCTGCCTTCGGCTCAGGTCATGATCCCAGAGTCCTGGGATCGAGTCCCGCATCGGGCTCCTTGCTTGGTGGGGAGCCTGCTTCTCCCCCTGCCTGCCGCTACCTGCTGCTTGTGCTCTCGCTCACTCTCTCTCTCTGACAAATAAATAAATAAAATCTTACAAGAAAAATCCAAAGCAATTCAGATCAATTAGAAAAATGTTCAACATCCAACAGGAAGAGACAAAGCATATTTTGAATATGCAATTCCCAGTAGAGAAAATACAAATGATCCTAAAAAATAAAGAAAACAAGCAACCTCACTAGTAATTAGGGAAATATTAAAGACTGAGAAGACATCTTCCACCAGTCAATTCAAAAAATGCTGAAAGCTTGATAATAACAGTTCACAATGCTTCAAATACTAATGATGGAGGTATAGACTGAAACAACAGTTCTGGAACATAACCTGGCAATATCTTCCAAGTTAAAAATGCATATATCATTACTACATGCCTCCTTATACTAGATGACAGCATTGTCTATAAAATAGTCTTGACAAAAAGAAATCAAATCTGAATCTCATCAAGCATCCACGCCCAACTAAAAATTTATAGGAAATACATAGGACAAAAAAACAAGTTAATGTCATGGGATGCAATAAGCAAGAGCAAGAGTGTGGAAAAATCTTCAAGACAAACAGCCCAGTCTCTCCAACGAATATACTGCAAGAATTTTAAAAACAGAAAAAAATGGGGACAGGAAAAGAAAAGGGGGTTGGGGAGAAGGATAGGATAATAAAGAGACAGAGAGAGGGAGAAAAAGGAGAAAAATAGATTAAAAGAGACCTTAAGAAAAATAATCACACATCAACCAATCATTGTGATCCTTATTTGGATCCTAATTCAGACAAGTAAAATAATAAAAATATAGAACAAAATGTTACTGACATTAAAACAACTGAAAATTTGAACACTAAATATTTAATAATGTCAAAGAATTATTCTGAAGTATGATAATGGTGTTGTGATTATGTTTTTCTAAAAAAAAAGAAAGCACTTATCTTTTCCAGAAATATATGAAATACTTACAGATCAAATGACATAACTAGATTTGTTTCAAAATATGAGAGGGGAGAAAGTGACTGAGAGTACAGATAAAACAGGTCAAGGATTGATAATTGTTGAAAGTGAGTAGGAATTCATTATTCTATTTGTCTACTTTGGCATATGTTTGAAATTTTCCAAATAACACATTTTAAAAATGCATATACCATATGACTCAGCAATTCCACTCTCTTTATCTTGAAGGAACTTTCATGTAGGTGCATGAGAAAGCACATACAAGGATAATTCTGTCTTCATTGTTAGTAGTTTTAAGAAATTATAAACAATCTGCAGTAAAAACCCTAGGGGTCCAAATAAAACTACAATATAGCCATAATACAAAAAACAATGTAGAAACTGAAAAAAAGACAACAAAACACAGATCTAAACATGTTGTAGAGTGCAAAAATCATAATGCCAAACTATATAAATATACCATTTATGAAAAATAATCCACACAATACTATATATTTTCTACAACTATGTGGGTGTATACAGGCGTATTTAAATCAGTATATATGTATATATATTTATGTATATACATAAATATAAGTGGATTAAAAATATTTGAAAAGATAGACAACAAATGTTTAACAATGGTTACTTATGAAGAGAATGGAAGAGAACCAGGACTGCGGGAATGATCAAGATAGACTTTAGGAACTTCAGTTTTACCTATCTTGCCAGTGTTTCAAAAACGAGAATTAGTTCTGTAGGTAAAATTTATTTTTAAAACAGAACATTATTCACATTTTTGCTATCTCTTTGCAAATCAGTGAATCTTTTGACTTCTGTAAAGAAACAGGACCAAGCATCATCTCCTCGAAAATTAACTACACAACGTACTCTTCTCTATATAAAAATAAAGAACTTACAGACAAGAATGCACCAATCTGGGGAAAAAATATTAGGTTTACCAGGTGAAATTGCCAATATTTTACAATTTTTTTGCCTTTAAAAATGGCAATCTCGGGGCACCTGGGTGGCTCAGTCGATTAAGCGTCTGCCTTCAGCTCAGGTCATGATCCCGGGGGTCCTGGGATCAAGCCCCGTGGGGGGGGGGGGGGTCCTTGCTCAGCGGGGAGCCTGCTTCTCCCTCTCCCTCTGCCTGCCTCTCTGACTACTTGTGCACTCTCTCTCTGTCAAATAAATAAATAAGATCTTTAAAAAAATTTTTAAAAAGGTCTTATTTATTTTTTTGACAGAGAGAGAGAGTGGCAGGCAGAGGGAGAGGGAGAAGCAGGCTTCCCGCTGAGCAGGGACACCCCCCCCACACACGGGGCTCGATCCCAGGACCCCCGGGATCATGACCTGAGCTGAAGGCAGCCGTTTAACCGACTGAGCCACCCAGGACCCCAAAAATAAATAAAATCTTTAAAAAAAATAAAAATGGTGGGCGCCTGGGTGGCTCAGTCGTTAAGCGTCTGCCTTCGGCTCAGGTCATGATCCTGGGGTCCCGGGATCGAGTCCCACATCGGGCTCCCTGCTCAGTGGGAAACCTGCTTCTCCCTCTCCCACTCCCTCTGCTTGTGTTCCCTCTTTCGCTGTGTCTCTCTCTGTCAAATAAATAAAATCTTTAAAAAAATAACAATAAAAATGGCAATTTCATGAGATTTGACCTAAGAGATTTTCTAATAGCAAAAATTATCGCAGGAAATTCTTTACATTTATATATAATATATTCCTGAAAACTTGTATGAAAGATAAAATGTGTGAAAAAATAAAATGAGCTGCTATTAGAAGGTTAAAAATCATGTATGTCCCTAATTTCATCAGACCAGTTATCAACAATATAACTACAACATTTCTACATTTTCTTCAAATTCTGCCCTCTTACTTCACACACAATATTGGATTAACATACTTTCATCTGATAAGCATCTGACTAAAGCCAAAGATTTGTAATTTTAACCTTGGTCTTAACTAATATTCAATTTATAAGCGTACTTATAATTATCACTATTAACTGAATTTCTTTAATTTTCTACTCATTTTTACAAATAAGTGCAAGTATCTATCCCAAGACTACATAAATAATTTTTTTAAAGATGGCAACACTTTTGAAACCAAAATATTGGACAGACACAACTAGGCAATTATCATGTTAGTTGGTTACAAAGTCTTGTTTATTCATAAGAAAAGCAGGGTATATTGTGCAAATATACAGGCTGTATAAAAAAGTCAAAAGTACAGAAACAACGGACTGCTTGGAATTATTCTTATCATCACAACAATCCTAACACCATAAACAGACTTGAGGAAGTGGGACTTTACAAATATTTGTGGGAAAGATACAAGAAATGCCTTATTTTCTGTTCTTCCTCTTAGATCTTCAGTCTATCCCCAGGAATTCATTCTCCACATTGAATATTAAAAACATTTCATAAACTTCTCTTTAAAAATGACCTGATCAGGTCACTCCTCTGCTTAAAATCCGTTAAGTCCTATAAGGACCAAATGATGTGGTTCCTTTCTATTTCTTCCTATCTCTTACATTTTTGCTTGTGCCCTCTGTGTTCTAGTTCTGAAGTCTTTTTTTTTTTTTAACTGTAGCTTCACTTTTTAAAAAATTATAGTCTGTAAACTATCATATAGTAAATTTGCTTTTTTGTGTGTACAGGTCTATGACTTTTAACATACATATCAAATAATGCAACCACCAACACAAGTGGAAGACAGCCCCATTCCCTGCAAAAAAAACTCCCTCATGCTTACAGTCATTCCTCTTACCACACCTAAACCCTAACTGGTCTAATCAGAATGACTCTGTCTTTTTGTCATATAGGAGAATGTCATATAAAATGTCATACCATACAGTAGGTAATCTTTTGAGACTGGCTTTTTCACCTAACACAATGTCTCTGAGATTTATCCAGGTTGTTACATATCATTAATTTATTTCTTTTTATTGCTGAGTAATAATCCACTCAGATATACCACATTTTTAATCTACTCACCCAACAGGAAAACATTCAAGTTGTTTCCAGTTTTTGGTGATTATAATAAAGCTGTTATAAACATTTGTATACAGATTTTTATGTCAAATTAAGTTTTTCTCCTCTAAGGTAAATACCCAGAGGGTGACTGTTAGGTATATGGTAATATATGTTTAACTATATTTAAAAACCAAATTAGTTTCCAGAGCATTAAAAAAAAAATCAGTAATGTTAACCTCAACATTAATAGTCATGTTGATATTGTACTCTGTGATAAAGAAATGGACACCTTACTTCCTGCGGTGTTCTTCCCAAAATACCATAGCCTAAGTCTAATCATGAGAAAAACATCAGACAAACCCTATGGAGGAAAATTCCACAAAATATCTGACCAATACTATTCAAAAATGTCAAAGCTATCAAAAAGAAGAAAAATCTAACAAATTGTCACAAACCAGAGGAGATTAAGGAAACATGATAGTTAAATAAAATGTGGGATTCTGATTTGAATTCTGGAATTGAAAAAGGACATTAGAAACAGAAATACTGGTAAAATACGAATAAAATGTGGAGTTTAGTTAAAAGTAATGTACCAATGTTGGTTTCTTCATTTTAAAATATATACCATGGTTTTTTATAAGGTGTTAACATTATAGGAAACTGAGGTACAAGGGCATCCTGTATTATCTTGGTAATTTTTTCTGTAAATCTTTATAAATTCATTCCAAAAAAATTTTTTAAGAAAAATATGTACCATTTTATATTGCCCCCAGGAATGTATGGTAGTTCCAGTTTCTCTGCATCCTTGCTAGCACCTGGTGTTCTGATTACATAATTCTTACTTTAGTCATTCTAAAAGGTATGTACTGATATCCCACTGTGGTTTTAATTTGCATTTCCCTAATGGCTAATGATTTTGAACATCTTTTCGTGTGTTTATTTACCAACCTTTATCCTCTTTAATGAAATGTCTGTCTTTTGCCCATTTTTAAATTGAGTCATTTCTTTCTTTACTATTGAGCTTTGACAGTTCTTTATATATATTCTTGAGAGAAGTTTTTTATTGCATATGTGATATGCAAATACTCTCCGTCTGTAGCTTGTATTATTAGTCTCTTAACAGTGGCTTTCACATAGCAAAAGCCTTTAATTTCTATTAAATCCAATTTATCAATTTTTTCTTTAATGGATTGTGCTTTTGGTATCATTTCTGAGAATTCTTTGTTTAACCTCAAGTCACAAAGATTTTCCCTTATGCCTTCTTCCAAAAGCTTTATAGTTTCTCACTTTACATTTAGATCTGCAATGCATTTTGAGTTAACTGGTGTAAAGTATAAGGTGTAAAGTATAAATCAAGGGGGTGTTTTTGCATATGAATGCAAAGCCATTTACTAAAAAAAGTTATGCTTTCTCCTGAACTGCTTTTGCACCTTTGTCAAAAATCAACTGGCCATATTTGTGTGTGTGCTATTTCTGGATTGTCTACTCTGTTCCAATGATCCATTTGTCTATCCCTTTGCTAATATCACACCATCTTTATTTCCACATTGACATCTTTGAGTACGTTCAATATGCTATATGCTCCTTCCTTAAAGACCTTTAGATATTCTGGTTCTGTCTGCCTGCACATTCCTCTTCTCCCACCTAGTTACTTCTAACTCATCTTTCAGAATTCAGCTGAAATGTCACGTTCTCAGGAAAAACTTTCCATCATGATGGTCAAAGACGTTTCATGACAAAAGGAAAAAAATCAAGATATATCAATTCAAAAGGGCTTCCAATTACCAATTCAGCAAGAATCAGGGACTATCGATGGACTTAAAAGCTATTTGGATTTCCTAAGCTTTGTCATACCCCTGTGTTTATCTGTCATGACCACCATCTGTTCTCTACCTCTTCCTCCTTCTACTTTTCCCCTATGCTTAGCTGTAAAATCCTAAAAGCAAAAAAGGGAAAGTGTATTTGTCATCCTGGTGGCAAGAATGGGGGAGTGGCCAACAATATATCATTCCACTCCTGCCCTGGATAGGTACTGGAGAGAGAAGATCCTCTAAGGAACATAAGCAAGTGTATGAACTTCCTAGGGCCTAAAACAAGGAGGAAACTCATCTAGTTTAACAACAAAAAGGTCTATCGCCAACAAAAAAAAGCTAAGGCAGTATTGAGAAACAGGCTGATCTTTGTATGAAGTAATCACAATTTAAAGAACTGGTAGGTGGGGGAGGAGTTAAGACTTCTTTTAAAGAACCTCTTCCCTTAAAATGTTATGTAGTTGACAGTAATGATTTCAAAACACTATAATCAAAAAGAAGAAGCAGCAGCAGCTCCAAGTTAACTAATATTTTCTTTTTTTTTAAATATACATACAGTGCAATATTGGTTTCAGGAGGTGAATTCAGTGATTCATCACTTACATACAACACCCAGTGCTCATCACAAGTGCCCTCTTTAATACCCATCACCCCTCTAACCCATCCCCCTCCCACATCCCTCTTATCAGCCCTCAGTTCATTCTCTATCAAAGTTATCTAATATTTCCTGAGCATTTTTTATATGCCAGGGACTGGGTTGGATACTTTACATATATGTTCTCATGTAGTCTTTCCCAAAAGTCTACAAAGTAGACATTCTTATTTCTACTTTATAGAAAAAGAAATTGAGCTTATACAGCTAAGATTGGTTCTATTTCCTCTTTATCCTTATTCTCCTAATATTTTTACGATTATACTCATTCTGAAAAAAATAATATATGAAAATAATATACTCATATTAAATGAGTAATGAGTAAATAATATACTCATATGAAAATTATACTCATTCTGAAAAAAATAAATATATGAAAAACTTCAACTTAAATGAGAAAAGACAATTAAAAGACACCAGTACTGAGATGACAAAGGATTATCTAATAAGGATTTTAAAGCAGCATCAGTAAAATCAACCAATAGGCAATTATGAACTGTACTGAAACAAATGGAAAAACAAAGTTTCAGCACAGAAATAGAAGATAAAAAGAATAAAATGGAAATTTTAGAGCTGGAAAATACAACAGCCAAAATTAAATTCACTGGATGGACTTGATAGTAGAGTAACAGAAGAAAAAATTCGTGGACTTAAAGATCAATCAACAGAATTTATCCAGTCTGAACAACGGAAAGTTAATAGGTTGAAAAAAAATGAATGAAGCATCAGGGACCTGTGGAACAACTACATAAGATCTAATATTCATGTCATCAAAGTCCCAGGAGAGGAGAAAGAGCGTGCACTGCAAAATTATTTGAAGATATATGGCCGACAATTTTTCAAATGTGGTGAAAATCATGAACTAACAAATCCAAGAAGCAGAACAAACTGCAAACAGGTTAAACCTTAAGACATTCAAACACAGACACAAAGTAACATTTCTGAAAACTAAAAAAACAAACAAACAAAATCTTGCAAGCAGCCAGAGAAACAGTGCATTTGCATATGGGAGGACAAGAGTTAGAATGACTGAATTTTTCATCAGAAAACACGGAGCCCAGAAGGATTCCTTTACCTTAAGAAAAAAAAGATTATCAAGAGCCAATATGGTGCATGCTTTTCACTCACATTTTAATTTTAGATAGTATTTCCTGAATTTCTCCTACAAAAATTGAGAAAAGTGTACTCATAATTCTAACTCCCACACCTCAATTTATTTTATTTTGTTCATGTTTCAACATTTACATTCTACCTTATAATTGTATAATTAATTACATATTATAATTACATATGTAATTTCCACAGGTACTCAGTCTTAGTTCTAATCTTAAGTAAGTTCAGTGTTTGTCATATTTAACGAACACAACCAACAAGCTGGAACTATGGCTGATTCCTCACTTCGGTTTTATTTGGCCCCCCTACCTAAAATGAAAACTCTTCCCTACCACTCTCCTATTTAACTTTTGTCATAGCACTTAATCACCTGAAATTAATTATGTGCTCTTTGTTGTTTTCCTTATTATCTGTCTCCTTCCTCCACTAAAATGTAAGTTCTATGAAAGCACAGACTTTTATTCTGCTCAATGCTATATGACCCATATGTTTGTTTCTTGTGTTGGACATTTAGTTTGACAATGGAGAGAAAATCTCTTCTTTAGAAATGCAGTATTTAAATAATAGGTACAAATTTGGAAAAAATGTGATTTCACAGGCAATTTTTAAATCATTCTGAAAAAAATAAATATATGAAAAACTTCAACTTAAATGAGAAAAGACAATTAAATGAAATTAACCTGTATGCAATAAAACGTGTCTAATTTAAATGGACAGAGGAATAAGTTTTAATAAAAGAACTACCACAATCAAGATTTAGAACATTTCCACTCTCCCAAAATGTATCTTTATAACTCTCTGCAGTCCAGACAATTTTTACTTTGTTAAAGGTGTCCTAAATGAATTCTATGAGAAATGGTTTGACATGTTAACAGAACTTTTTTTCTACAGCACCAATTAAAGGATCAAAATGCTTATTTATAGTTAGTGAAAAGAAAGAAAGAAAACTCTTCTACATCCCTTCATGCTGCACACCCTACATCTAAGAATATCCTTTCCCTCTTCTCCAGGGTGTGTGGATCTATCCATCATATCAAGCAAGCTTGATAAAATGCTTGCTATTTTTTTAAGAGAATCTGCACATGTTTATCTAAGATAATTTAATTTATGACATTTCTCTACTTCGTAAACAATGCAGATTTTAGTCTTGCACAACTACTGGCAACACACTGGTTTTTCTTTAAAGCTCTCTTCTTAGTTTATTCCAAATAAATTTCATGACCCTAATTCAGCACAATGAACTGTTTCATAAATGTCAACTTTTGCTACCCCAGTGTCACTAATATGTTAAAAACTAGGTCGGCTGGGGAGGAACCTATTTTTTCATAAAGCCCTAGATAGCAAAGTAGACCTTCAATTCATAATTTTTAAAGTCTGATCCTTCACTAGAAGATTATAATTTTAAAGAAATTTTTGATAGAACAAACAATGAGAATTGACACAGTTTTCTTCTACAATGAAGAAGGAGAGATTTACAAAAATGAAAGTAAAGCTGAAAGAATTACATATCTGTGTGGCACGGTTCAAAGGAGGCTTCCTAAGACAATTTTATTTTTGGAATCATTTTAAATGTTAAGATTTCAGTAATAGTTTCCTGTATATTCAAATTTTTATTTATTCTTCTAATAACACTGTCCTTTTACATAACCAAGTTTAACTCTTAAAATTAATAAAAATAACATTAGCACAAAGGAACAACCATTTCTATCTATAGTTCAAGATGAAAAACAAAATAGCTTTACAATTACTGTAACTGGACTTCTCATATGAACTTCTACTCCATTTTTTTTTTTTTAAGATTTTATTTATTTGACAGAGAGAGACACAGTGAGAGACGAAACACAAGCAGGGGGAGTGGGAGAGGGAGAAGCAGGCTTCCCCGCAGAGCAGGGAGGCCGATGTGGGGCTCGATCCCAGGACCCTGGGATCATGACCTGAGCCGAAGGCAGACGCTTAACGACTGAGCCACCCAGGCGCCCCTCTACTCCATTTTCATCAGTTTAAACTAATCTCCCTGCCTGAACCTGTCCTGAATACTAATGCCAGATTAAACTTCTTGAATTAAATACTCTTCCAATGTCAACTTCTGCTGAAAAATCATCAATGACTTCCCATACTACAGAATAAAAGTCTCATCTACTTAGCTTGATTTCCATACAAGTCCACTCAGAACACTGCCTTATTAACCTATGCCCCAGCTTCTACCTTATCTTCCAGTCAATTGCTACTGTCAGGCCTTTCCTCAGACTAACCCTCTTCCTGGAGCACCTTTCCCACCTCCCAGCTCTCAAAAGAAATCTGTATCTTACTGAACTTTCACACTCTAGTTCAAATTTCTCCAAAAAATTCCTCATCAGCCAACTTGTTCCCCATCTCCCTTCCTCACTAAGGTACTTATAAACAGGTTCTGAATGTGTATATTTCAATTTAACTTAACATTATTTCACTGATTTGTTCATTTCAATAATAATAATTGTTGAATACTTATTACAAGGGAAGCTATTCTAGGCACTGGTGTTACAACAGAGAACAAAAGTGATACAGTCCCTGCTGTCATGGTGCTTATGCTTATATGTGGTGGAGTATTGAAGTATTTGGATATTAATTGATCATAGTACATCAAATTTCCCACTGTTGGCCAATTAGGTTGTTCTCAGTTTTTACTATTATAAGTAATATTATTGTGAATATAGCTCTCATACAGTTCTTTTATTCCTTGAATTATTTACTCAGGGTTAATTCCCAAGAGTAGAATTACTGAATCAATGATCACAGATATGTTTATGGTTTTTTATGATATATACTACCATACTACCCTCTAAATGAACTGTACCAATTCCAAAAGCAATGCAATAAGTACTGGATTGCCTATGGACAACTTCATTATACTCACTCAATAAGTATGAAAGGTTATTCACTATTGTTTTAATTCCCAGGAGGATGGGTTCTTCTCCTTATTTTTGTTTACTCAATGTCCCCTTATGATCTAATGGACATGACTTTACCAATGTACTTACTCGATCTTATTATTGTAAATATTTTTTTTTATTTTAAAATATTTTATTTATTTATCTGACAGAGAGAGAGAGAGCACAAGCAGAGGGAGAGGTAGAGAGAGAAGCAGGCTCCCCACTGAGCAGGGAGCCAGATGCATGACTCGATCCTGGGACCCTGAGATCATGACCTGAGCCGAAGGCAGACGCTTAACCGATGAAGCTGCCCAGGCGCCCCTATTGCAAATATTTTTTAAATATTCATAGTAATGTTAGATAATATTTAAGACCATATCTGTAAATATTTTCCATTTTGTTATTTTTCTTTTTCTTTTTAATTTTGTATATTCTTTATATAGATGTGCTTAATTTTTATGGTCAATCTTTTAACCTTCTAACTATTCTTTGCACAGTTTTACAGCTTTTCAATTTTAAAAAGTTAACCATACATTTGCATACAGACATGTTCAACACTAATTTTTCTAACTGCTATTTGATCATCTCAAAACTTATTAAATAATTCTACCACCTGACAGACTTTATGCTTGCTCACTGTGTATTAAATTCCTAAATCATATTTTTTCAATTCTAAAGTTATTTATTTTTCTTAAAAAATAATATTTTTAGGTTTCTGAAACTAGGAGAAATACCAGAATTAATGTCCAAAAACCTACCACTAGCAAAAGAGTATCGTATGTCACTGTTTACCCATGTGTAAATCTATGGGATATACCTTTCCTGAGAAGATCTGTTCATCTATGACCATAGCTGAGTTAACTGCATAGGTTAACTCATATGCAGTTGAACTTTAAGTTAAATCTTAAAGCCTAACTGTTGCTTGAAAATATTTTCAGGAAGACTGAACTAGATGAAGCTCTGCAATAAAAAGCTATTGTGGTATAAAAGTTGTCCATTGCAGGACAAGCAAGGGCAATTAAAGCCAGTAGAAACTGCCCAATCTCTCAAAATAGATCACAGAGTTATCAGAGTTGGAAGAGAGACGCTGGTGTGACCAATTTACATTTTACAAGGTACTAACACCCAACTGCTGGATATCAATCTGTCAAAAGTTTCCAGGTGTCTCAAAAAGGAAGTTATTTAATTCAGTTTATCTGTAGAAAAATTGAAAGTATGAATTTAGCCAAAAAAGAAAAGCAGTTAAATCCAAACATTTCCCATATGACTCAAAACTATACCATCATAATGTGTAAAGAGAAAAAGCAAGCACAGGTGAGGAAAATCAGCATTCAGACTGTGAAAAAGTATTAGATTTGATTTTATGATTCCAAAGAAGATGGTATAGAAATTATATGGATAAATGTATGCTTCTGTCAGTTAATTTCTAAGAATTTTTAAAATAAATTTAATGTTTCTTTTTTTTTGAAAATATATTAAATCAATACTATATATCCCAATTAATAGTCTTAGAATGTTAAAAATGCACTGTGTATATATATTCATGCATATATTTGTCTACATCTATTCAGTTATTTATTTGCTCATTCATTTCTGAGTAGAGAAAGGCAAGAACAGAGAAGCAGGAACAAAACTAAAGATATAATGCATAAAAGATCAAACCCTTTCAAGCTCCTAAAGGTTACTGTGATGAGGAAAAATACATGATGAATGAAGTAAATACAACCCAGGTGAAAAATGACAACCAGTTAGATAACTAGCTAACAACAACCAAAAAATCTGATAAAATTAAAGGTAAATAATAGCAAATAGAAACAGCTGAGAAAAAGAAAATAGAAATGGATCTTAATTCAGCTTCAGGTAAGAGTATTAAGAACTTATTAAAACTATGTGGTATCTGAACAAGATTCAGAATACTGTAATTCTTTTTTTTAATTTTTATTTAAATTCAATTAGCCAACATATAGAACATACAGAACATCATTATAGAATACCATAATTCTTTTTTTTTTTAAGATTTTATTCATTCATTTGACAGAGAAAGAGCACAAGCGGGGGAGCGTCAGGCAGAGGGAGAAGCAGGCTCCCCACTGAGCAGGGAACCAGACGTGGGGGCTCAATCCCAGGACCCTGGGATCATGACCTGAGCCGAAGGCAGACGCTTAACTGACTGAGCCACCTAGGTGCCCCTAGAATACCATAATTCTTGATCAACCACCCTACCACTGCAAAAGGTTCCATGAGAGTGAAAATGAGAAAGGATGCACCAGGCAAAACTGCCTGTTTATTAAAGGGTTTGGACAACAAGCAACTAGGGACTCTCCCGCCTCAGTTACAGGTTAGTCTAACACTTGAAACACTGAAAATAAGCCAACTGGTTTCTTGGCTTCTTTTATACTTAGGCCCACATCTTAACCCACAGGAAAAGACAAAGGAAAAAATAATCCATCAAGTATTTCCACAAACAGCCATGATGGAGTAACAGGAATTCAATTAATCCTCCTGCTTTATACAAACTAGAAAACTGGATAAAACGGATTAATAAAACAACAATTTTCAGATCTTGGACAACAGTCAAAGCAGGAGTGGGATTCCTGAGAAAGTGGGGGAGGAAAATAAGGTGAGTCCTATAATTGCCCCACCTCACACCCTTGAAGCAGTTTCTAGGATGCAGCATAGAGAGTGAGAACTTCAATGAGCCTGGGATCTCAGAGGGTTGAGGAGACAGAGAATGATGTTCAGGGAGGCCAAGGCAGCCAGAATTTGTAGAAAAGCATACCAGAAAAAAGGGACAGAGAGACAGAGCTCTAGAGATCCACAGAGGCGTCCCCTTCACGGCTTTGGCAGGTAGTGATTTGTCCTGTATGAGAGGAAACGACCTAAGGTTGGTGGAAGGACCACTGAAAAATAAGTAGGCCAAAGAATTCCTAAAACTCATACAAGATTAGGAATAGTTTGTATTCCTATCAAGTTGAATGAAAAGACCTCATAATATATGAGACATTAAGTAAAGTCCTCAGAAGGTATCAATTCTAAATTATCTCGAGGAAAACAAGCTGCTACAGACCCATCCCAACAAAGCTTCCTTAAAACAAAGCAAGTCTCAAAAAAGCATCAAAGAGATTTCAAAAAATTCAACTGTACGCCAAAACTTAGACTAACATCACCGAAAGGAATACAACAAAATCCAGCACCCAACAACATAAAATTCACAATGTCTGACATCCAATGAAAATTTGCCAGGCATATAAATTAAAAGGGAAATATGACCTATAACCAGGAGAATGACAAATCAATAGAAACAGATGCAGAACTGACAGAGACACAGAACTTGGCAGACAAAGATGTTAAAAGAGCTACTATAAATATGCTCAATATGCTCAAAAAGGTAGAGAAACACATGGAAGTGTTGAGGGATAAGTGAAAGATTTTTTTAAGGCCGAAATGGAAATTCTAGAAATGAAAAATAGAGTATCTGAAATGAAAAATACACTGGATGGGATTAACAGCAGATTCGACACTGAACTTGAAAACAGCAATAGAAAAATATCCAGAATGAAGCACAAAGATAAAAAAATACCGAAAAAAGGAAAGGAAAAATAGAAAACACCAATGATGTATAGTAATATATCAAACAATTTAATATACATGTAATTGGGGTCCTAAACCTAGAGGGAAGAAGGTAATAGAAAAAAAAAATTTGGAGAAATTATGGGAAATATTTTTTCAAACCATAAACCCACAGATCCATGAGGTTCAACAAAATCCAAGAAGGAAAAACAAAGCAAACCACACTTAGAAATACCATAAACTGTTGAAAACCAATGATTAAGAAAAAATGGAAAAAGCTGCCAGATTATGTACAGAAAAACAAAGACTTCTCATCAGAACCTATGCAAATGAGAAGTCAATGGAGTGACAGTACTAAGTACTAGAAGAAAGAAGACACTGTCAACCTAAAATTCTATATCTGGTTAAAATATATTTCAAAATGAAAGTGGTAATGTTTTTAGACAAAGGCTAAGAAAAATCCATTACAAGATACGCAGTGCACTTAGATGTTCTCTAGGCAAAAGGAAAAGACTATCAGGTAAAAATTTGGATCCTCACAAAGGAATAAAGAACACTGGTAACAGTAAATATATTAATAGATACAAAAGACATCTTTGTCTAAGTTTTTAATTTCTGGGTTGTTTTTTCCCAATTATCTTAATTTCAATAAAAATCTTTGCTTACAGCAGAAATGTAAGTAACTCCCCAAAAGACTCTCACTCTCATGAAGTAACCGTTGTTAAGATATTCATACAGATTTCATAACATTAGTTGGGCATATTTCCATCTTTTTATAATCTCTAGAACAGATTCTCACCATAGGAATTATATGTTCCTTGAAAGTTAGAAAAAACTCACTGGCAAAACGATTTGGCCCCAGAACCAATTTCTTGAGAAAATTCTTTTTTTTTTTTTTTAAAGATCTTATTTATTTATTTGACAGAGAGAGACACAGAGAGAGAGGGAACATAAGCAGGGGGAGTGGGGGAGGGAGAAGCAGGCTTCCCACCGAGCAGGGAGCCCGATGTGGGACTCGATCCCAGGATTCTGGGATCATGACCTGAGCCGAAGGCAGACGCTTAACGACTGAGCCACCCAGGCGCCCTTTTGAGAAAATTCTTTAAACTTTCTTCCATAGTTCTTGGTTTACCCAGATTTTCTCCTTAACGCAGTTTGAGTGTTTAACAATTCATTTCAAAGAGATTTCAAATCAACTGGCTTACAGTTAAGTAAAGCTGTCTCTTTTATATATATATAATATATATATAAATAAATCTCTTATCCATATATATTCCCTTTATTCTTTCATACTTTGGCTTTCTTTTCCTTGATAAGATTAGATTTGTTTTTTAATCCTAAGAAATAGTTCTTAGGGCGCCTGGGTGGCTCAGTTGGCTAAGCGACCGCCTTCAGCTCAGGTCATGATCCTGGAGTCCCCGGATCGAGTCCCATATCAGGCTCCCTGCTCAGCTCTCTCTCTCTCGCTCTCATTCTCTCACTCTCTCAAATAAAATCTTTAAAAAAAAAAGCTCTTAGATTTTCCAATTCTATAGTTTCTGTTTAATGCATCTGTTTCTGCTTTTATCTTATTTATATCCTTCCTTTCCCCAGGCATTTATTTGGTTGGTTTTATTATACTAAATTCTGCAGCTGAGTTCATTTATTTTTTTTTAATCAATTTATTTCTAAGCTTGGTATTAGTCTTAGCCTGAGTCTCATTTCAGTTAGCTTAATAATCAGTTATTGTATATTTGATCCTCCTCTTTGACTCAATATTTAAGAACAGTTTCTGTTTGATTTTTCCAAGTGGTTGGAGTAGTACATTTTAAACTTCTGCTGTAGTGAGGAAATGGACACAAAAAGTTTCAGCTTTTCTGGAATTTACTGAGGTTTTCCTTTGTGGCTTAACCTAAAATTTATGTGTGTTTTTTTTTTTTTAATATTGCATGGTCAATTGGAAAAGTATACTTAATTCCAAATTTAAATGAAAGCCTTAGAAGTGACTAAATAAGCCCCATTATAAAAGCAATGTAGGTTTTGCACTATAGTCAGGCTTTCGCTTTTAACTAGCATTAAATGCATGCACATGATATTAAGAGTAAGGACAGAGATTCTCAGTTTTGCACCTAACCTAATTTTATGTTTACATTGCTAGACCTGTAATAGACAAAAAGAGTTTAATAATGTAAGGAATTTCTAATTTCAAGGCATGTCCAAAAGTTCTTGAAAGTTTCAATAGCTTTTTAAATTCATTTCCATGTTAAACATTTCCATTTCATCTTTAATTGAGGAAGTTAAAGTAATAAAATACTGGTATGTCACTCCATGTCAAACACCATTTTCAAAAACCAATAATGCATCCCTCCTTCTTCTCTAAAATGGTAAAATGTGATTTGACTAGTGAGTAGCATGTTAGAACTATGACCTTTCTTGCATGAGACACTACACTCCAACTAATATACCTGTGATTACAAAAACTTGTAAGGAGCTCTTTCATATCAGAAACTTATACTGAACTAGCTAAATCACTGGTTTTCCAAAATCTATGCTTTTGCAGTTTGTTTGAACTAGAATACACTTTCTTTTCTAATTCTGATTAAAAATTAGTTTCTGAAGCTGAACTTTTGGTTTTACCCCAAGAGAAAGAGATGGATGAATCCTGACTCTAGTGAGTTAACTTCAAAGTAAGCCTTATTAGGACACGTGGATGGCTCAGCTGGTAGAACATGTGACTCTTGATCTCAGGGTTGTGAGTTCAAGCCCCACCACTAAGCTTGGAGCCCACTTAAAAAATTAAAAAGTAAGTCTTATTAAGACTCAGTTTTGGGGCACCTGGGTGGCTCAGTCGGTTAAGCGTCTGCCTTTGGCTCCCCTGGGATCGAGCCCTGCATCGGGCTCCTTGCTTGGTGGGGAGTCTGCTTCTCCCTCTCCTTCTGCCTGCCACTCCCCCTGCTTGTGCTCTCTCCCTCTGTCAAATAAATAAATAAAATCATAAAAAAATAAAAAAATTTTAAAAAGACTCAAGTTTCTTATACATAAAATAGATGTAATAATAGTTTACACCTCACAGAGTTATTGGAATAGAAATAAATATAGAAAATATATATAAAGTGTCTGTCACAGTGCCTGGCACATAGTGAACATTAAATATTAACTATTATTATATTTTTGTTTTCCTCATGTCAGCATTCTTTTCTCTTAAATTCACTAATCCCAAACTCTGTAAATGGCTACATTAGCTATGCCTCCTCATTTAAGATCATCTATAAAACAATAAACATCTCAATGACTTTACCAACTGATAACAGATATTAAATTGAGTACCTCTCAATTATGCTTAATTCTGCCTATCACGTTTTTTGTTTCCGAAGTATCTGGGTGTAGTTTGGAAAGTATTTCATCTTTCCACTGAAAGCTTTCATGATCAGATAAGAGAGTTTCTATCATACACATTTATTTTATTCTTCAAAAAGTATCTTTTATCTCTAACCAATAAACTATAGCCCATAACAACAAAACCTCTTCTTTAATAGTCAAGTGACCGACTGTTCAATTTTAATAGCTATGCCACTCAATAATTATAGCTGTCATTTGAAAAATGGAATTCTTGTACTCTACCATCTTCAGTTTCCAAATAGTTTAATATCATTTTCAAAAATACCATTAAAGATATGTTAGGTTGCTACAGTTTACTGCTATACAAAATCACAGGTGTACCTGAGTTAGAGGGAGGAGCATGGTGAAAAATAGTACAGCTTTGAACTAGCTATACCAGGTCTTCGGATGGCTACCTTCTATAACCTTTAAAAAAGGCTGTAATTGTGATTCATCTCTTTCTGGAGGGTGAAATCACAAATTTTCCTTCTAGTAAGGAAAGTATATGCCTCCTTTCATGAAGCTTAGCTATCCTAAAATCCATGGAGTTGGAACAAGTCATATTTCCCCCTAAATTGTTCCCACCCTACCCTCTAATAGGCAAGTATTCTTTTGACGATCAACTCTCTCAGTAATCTTTCTCAAACTCAGAGATAATTATAAAGAAAAAGTTCCTTACAGAGAACACAGAGATTACTCATTAAACCACCATAACACATTATCAATAGTTTTTGCCACCTGTCCCAGGCCTAGGACTTCTCTTAAAATAACTAAGCCATATTCACCCTTTCCCCTTTTAAAAATTAAAGAAGAGGAACAATTTTTAAACAAAATCATCAAGAAGTTACCTCTTAAATCAGAAAACATATGTTTACTAGATACATATTATGTGCTAAACCATATACTAAGTGCTTTGCCTAATTGTGTAACCTATGTAAAGTCAGGTGGTAAAGTAATTATATAACAGGTGTGAGGGTTGGGAGAAGGAAGGAGTAATTTTATCTAAGATTCATAAAGAAATTCAGTAAATAGGACCAATGAAATCAACAAGTAATTGAAAGTAAAATGAGCCATGAATAGGCTGCTTGTAGACCAGGAGGTAAATTAAAAAAACAAAAACAAAAACACCACTATAAGCCATTACAATACACTTTATTCTGTTTCTTGCTAAACACTAATTCTTAGACTAGTAGTGAGTACCTTGTATTTGTAAAGAAGTAAACTCAATTATACTCTGGATTCCCTCAGTATAAAGACAACTTCCAAAATCAAAATTACAAATGAAAACTGCTATTTGAAAGTTTAACTTCTAGCCAGCACACTAAAACAAACAAAAATAAAAGGTATAAGGATTAGAGCAGAGAGACGTTACAAGGAGAGATACAAAAACCTAGAGAAGCACAGACTCTAGGGTAGAAGGCCTGGATTTGAATCCCACCTCGTAACATTAGGCAAGTTAACGTCTACTTCATTGGAGTTCTTGTAAGTATCGAATGAGTTAATATGTGTAATGCTTAGAATAAAAGCCTGGCTAGTATCCAAAATCTATAAAGAACTCATCAAACTCAACACCCAAAGAACAAAGATTCCAATCAAGAAATGGGCAGAAGACATGAACAGACATTTTTCCAAAGAACACATCCAAATGGCCAACAGACACATGAAAAAGTGCTCAGTATCGCTCGGCATCAGGGAAATCCAAATCAAAACCTCAATGAGATACCACCTCACACCAGTCAGAATGGCTAAAATTAACAAGTCAGGAAACGACAGATGTTGGCGGGGATGCGGAGAAAGGGGAACCCTCCTACACTGTTGGTGGGAATGCAAGCTGGTGCAGCCACTCTGGAAAACAGTATGGAGGTTCCTCAAAAAGTTGAAAACAGAGCTACCATATGATCCAGCAATTGCACTACTGGGTATTTACCCCAAAGATACAAAAGTAGGGATCCGAAAGGGTACGTGCACCCCGATGTTTATAGCAGCAATGTCCACAATAGCCAAACTGTGGAAAGAGCCAAGATGTCCATCGACAGATGAATGGATAAAGAAGATGTGGTATATATATACAATGGAATATTAGGCAGCCATCAAAAGGAATGAGATCTTGCCATTTGCAATGATGTGGATGGAACTGGAGGGTACTATGTTGAGTGAAATAAGTCAAACAGAGAAAGACATGTATCATATGATCTCACTGATATGAGGAATTCTTAATCTCAGGAAACAAACTGAGGGTTGCTGGAGTGGGGGGTGGGGTGGGAGGGATGGGGTGACTGGGTGATAGACACTGGGGAGGGTATGTGCTCTGGTAAGTGCTGTGAATTGTGCAAGACTGTTGAATCTCAGATCTGTACCTCTGAAACAAATAATGCAATATATGTTAAGAAAAAAAAAAAGAAGAAGAAGGTAGCGGGAGGGGAAGAATGAAGCGGGGGAAATCGGAGGGGTAGACCAACCATGAGAGACGACGGACTCTGAAAAACAAACTGAGGGTTCTAGAGGGGAGGGGTGTGGGAGGATGGGTTAGCCTGGTGGTGGGTATGGAGGAGGGCACATTCTGCATGGAGCACTGGGTGTTATGCACAAACAATGAATCATGGAACACTACATCTAAAACTAATGATGTAATGTATGGGGATTAACATAAGAATAAAAAAAAAAAAAAGAATAAAAGCCTGGCAAATAGTAAGCACCATATAGTAAAACTGTCCTTTGTAAGCAATATGATTTTCTATACAGAAAACCCAACAAACTCAAGAAATTATCAGAAATAAGAATTCAGCGGGTTGCTAAATACACATAATTCAATTGTCCTCTTATAAGCCAACAGAGAGAAGGTAGATTTCTGGACTTTTTTCTTATGGAAATGTTCAAAAAAGCTTAGAGAATAGTACCAAGAATTACATCACTACCACCCCCAATGCCAGAAGTGCCTACTTTTTTTTTTTTTTTTTTAAGATTTTATTTATTTATTTGACAGAGAGAGACACAGCGAGAGAGGGAACACAAGCAGGAGGAGTGGAAGCGGGAGAAGCAGGCTTCCCGCCGAGCAGGGAGCCCGATGCGGGGCTCGATCCCAGGACCCTGGGATCATGACCTGAGCCGAAGGCAGATGCTTAACGACTGAGCCACCCAGGCGCCCCTTTTTTTTTTTTTTAATGATCTGGGGACATGAATCCCAATTTAGTGGTCTCTTCTTAGATAAAAAGAGGATCAAAGGGAGATTTTAAAAAGGGCAAACGGGGTGCTGCTTCTGATAATAAGTATCAAGGCCATAATATTAGCATTTATGTTCACTGAAATCATATCCACGTCAATGATTGTGCTGAGAAATATTGTTCTTTTAAATCGTGAGACCTGGGAAATTTTGCTTTTTTAAGGTGCCTACTTTAAACAATGATCACATCACCTCGAGGTCAGATTGAGGCCAATCTGGTTTTATTTACCTCCACCCACAGCCTCCCCTCTACTCTGGATAATAATGAAACAGATCCCAGACATATCCTTGCACCCACTATCATTTAAATATGTATCTCTAAAAGGTAATGACTCTTTCTAAATATAACTAGATACTGTTATCACGCCTAAAAATTACCAATAATTTCCTAATACCAAATATGCATTGTTCAAATTTCCCTGATTATTTCATAAATATATATGTATGAAAATCTGGACCTAGATAAAGCCCAATCATTGCTATTAATCTCAGGTTTCCTTCTCATTTCTCTTTTTTGGTTCCTTACAATTTATTTGCTGAAAAAAACAAATTGTGTGTCTCAAGGACTTCCCCAAAGCCTAGATTTTGCTGACTGCAACTCCATGATATCATTTCATTTGTTTCCCTGATTTCTGTTTCCTGTGAACTGGTAGTTAGAGCTAGAGGCTTGATGAGATTCAGGTTCAAGTTCAATTTTTTGGCAAGAATACTTACTAGGTTGTATTGTGAACTTTCATTGACAGCAATCTAATGTCTGGCTCTCTCCCTCTCTGTGATGTTAGCAGCCACTAACGATCTTTACTTAGGTCCAGGAATTCACTCCTTTTTCATTTATCAAACAGAATAATCCTCAAAAAAGAAACTTCCTCTCCTCTACTATTTGGTTACATTCAGATACAGCTGGCTCCTTAGCATACTCCAAAGAAAATTAATGAGGTTTTTTTTTTTTTAACTATCATTGTGAACTCATGGATTTAAACATATTTGATGTGATTGATTATACTGCGGTTATACTTACTGATGCTCAAAATGTCTCATCTTTGGCCAGCCAGAGCCTATTCAATTAAGCAGCTTTGTTGTTTTGCCACACCCTGTTAGTGTTTGATAACCTCCTTGCAAAGATTTCAAGTCTCCAGCTCTGGAATCATCTTTAGCCATAAGCTGCCGCTTTCCATATTCAACTAGTTTCTTTCTTATTCTGCATTTCTACTAAATTAAAAATCACTAATTCTCAATGATAAATCAACTGTGTTATATACTCTGGATATTACAACTGAACATGGACCCAGAAATTTTAACACTATTTCTCACTGAAGTCTACTTTCAGCATTCCATTGAATAAAAAAACAAACAGAAAAAGCATATCCCACTCAAAACTAGATTTTAAATGCTTTAATTTGAAAGACTGGAGCAAAGATTCCTAATCTATTCTCTGCTGGCATTTTGGCTCTGGAAAGTACTTTTTCATGTTCTATTCCAAAAATTGAGGACGGTTTTTAAAAATTCACTGTTTTTTTCTTTGATAAACTGATAAAATCATCAAGTATGGGGGAAATGCTCAAACTCTTAAAGGTTGAATTTAGTACCGTAATTCAGACTTCTGTAAAATCCTCATACCTCATCCTGAACATTAAAATTCATGATAACTGTGAATATGAACTTATAAATTCTGACTATTTGAAATACCAAATATATTTACTATGCTGTGCCCCCTTGAAATCACAGAAATGGCATTATCAGTATTAAAGAAATATTTATCTTATTTTACTAAAAAACTAAACATTTAAAACCCTGTCACATTAGAGCTAGCTAGCATGCATCACTGTGAAAAAGCAGGATCCTATACTTATCATTTCTTCACAAAACACTGAAAAGACATGGCTTTAGTGCTCAAAAATTGCTTACATCCATAATTTTTACCACTTTGATATTAAATCACAATCAGAAATCACATTACTGAAGGGGTGCCTGGGTGGCTCAGTCGCTTGGGCATCAACTTTTGATTTTGGCTCAGGTCATGATCTCAGGGTCCTAAGATCTAGCCCCCCAGCAGGCTCCACACTGAACATGGAGTCTGCTTAGAATTTTCTCTCTCTCCCTCTCCCCCTCCCCCTGCTTGTGCCCTCTCTCAATCAATCAGTAGATCTAAAAAAAAAAATCACATTACTGAATGCCAATTTTCCCTGAAAAAAGCAGATATGAATTGATACCCTGGTGCAATTTCTTTTCCTCACAGATTAAGCGAACCCTTTCCTGCAGCTAACCTTGTGAGGCTTTGATCACAGGAACCAATGCAACTTTTCCAGGCAACACTGGCTTTAAACAAAGGCCACCAAACACCACCAACAACAACAACAAAACAAAATAACAACAAAAACTCTCTGCTGCAGTAAGGATTTTTCAGTGATAACAGTAACACATCTCTATGAAGTGCTGGTATGCTCTCTGAACATCAGTGCTTTCATCCAACTGAAAAACAAAATTCTGCTAGCATGCACACATGACAGTAATTGCTTTTCCAGATGGTATGCCTTTGATAAGGGATTTTTGCCAAAAGCTCATTTTACTTTCTCTCCAAGCATAATATTTGCCATTAACTTTGAAACTGGTTTTACAAGCTTCTCACTAGTAGTGTGAGTTGACCTGTTTTTTGCTATGAGAAGGATAACTGTGAATGATACTACTTCAGTAGTGTGGTCTCCTCTGTCTTTAGCAACAACATTCATTAATCTCACACTGAGAAGCATTATTTTATATAATTTATACACATTTCACTTTTCATCACAAGTCTAAAAAGTAATATTTCTAAGACAGAAATATTAATTCAATTCCCCAGGGTGGCATGGAAGTAGAAGAGCCAAAGCTTGTGCTCTTTCCATCATGCCACAGAGAAAACTGTAGCAAGGGAATACCAATTCCCTTAATATACCTTATTGACATTTGTTTTCAAATGTTTTCTTGAGTCCAAATAAAGTATTTTTTAAAGGTACCATTTTAACTTAATGTAAACTGTAATCTAAGACATAACCTTATACATGTTCTAGGGCCATAATTCAGATACTGATTTTATTTTGTTTTGATCCTCCTCAAAAAAACCAAAACTCCCACAATCTCAAAATCTAAAGTCCCCTCAAAAAAAAAAAAAATTACAAGAAAATACTGTCAAAATGTATCATATAAAACTTCTGAGCAAAAGCTTGTGAAATTTTCATTTTTTTTCATTTTCAAAGGGGAAAATGAAAAATATTAAAGAAGGATATCATGTGCCAATGGTTGTAAATGAGTGGGGAGATATAAGAAATTGATGAATCAGAGATATCCTCATTTAAAGAATTAAGCAAATAAATTTAACTATATAGCACTTTCACAAGTAGAACCATAAATAGTTAACAGCCACAACCAAGTAGTCAGCAAATTGATCAGAACTTCCTATTCCCTAAGCTTAACTTTTGTTGAGATCTGAACGTATACCATATTACTTAGAAAAGCCTTCCAAAATTTGATTTTATGTGCTCGTTTTGTGACTGTTTTTAAATGGTTTTCAGATGAGTGTATTCAGCTTCCCTGCCCCAAGAGTAAACATTTGAAGTGAAAGATTTCTTCAACTTCATTTATAATGAAGTTATAGAATAATTTATATTCTTCCCCATATCTAGAACCATGAAGTTACAGAGTAATTTATATTCTTCCCCATACCTAGAATCATTCTTTGCAAAGCTTGGACATTCAACTAATGTTGTTAAATGTTGTTAAACATCAGTTGAAAGAAAGAAGAAAAGACATCTTTAAAAAACAAGGGAAATGGTTCTGATAACAAGATACATTATATATTTAATTATTATTACCTTTTGATTCAAAATGACAACAAAAAATTTTTAGAGAAGTACAATATATCTACTAGCTGCCAAGAACAGTTTTAAAACTTCTCATCAAAGCAACCTAATTCTTCTTCATCTGCTATTTGATTCGAGGTAACTTTTCTTTCACAAACATTGCTCAGTTACACCACCCCTTTAGAAGGTAGCCATATAACTAACGCAGTCTTAGAATTTTCTAATATTACGGATTTATTATTTTAGAATTTATTGCTTTACATATTCTTCCAAAATAGAAAATGAAATGAATAATCCTTGCAATAAGTGATACATTTTTCTCAGATTTTCTTCTTTGTAATCTAGCAAAATTAATATACAAACCTCTACAACGTATACAGAGAACCAACCAACTTTGACCTGCCCTTTAAAATAATTATTTTCCATACTTCTTTCCTATTTGGAAAAACATAATTAAAAGAAAAAATATTTTGTTTTTAAATAAACAACTAAATCCAATTTGGAATATATGTGTATTTACAAAAATAGAGTACTATGTTTATTTTCTGTTGACACTATATTTCCTTTGATTGTTTTCAACTGTCTTATGTAGTCTTCAAAGTGGGGATCCACCCCATGTTTTGGAAGTGTCATTTGGTTCTTTAATTATTTATCTCCCTTTCTGGTCCAAGTGAAAGTAACCCAACAGATCAGAAAGGTCCTACTTGAACAGTCTATGAGGAATAAAAGTGACAATTTTTGGTGAACAGAAAACCCTTAATAATAAATTTAGGAGAAGAGGAACAAAAAGGTTTCCAAATTGAACTAAAAGACAATCACTTAAGATCTCATGTATCATGTGAGCTGACTCTGTTAGAGTGCTGAATTCAGCTGCTCATCCCAGAGGGTCATGACATAAAATAATTACTAAATTGACACTTATTTATTCCAGTTCTTCTAACATAGTTTACTCAGTCTTAATCTGCACCCAGTAGATTTCTTATTAATTGAACATGCTTTACTAATTATAAAGATTATCTCCCTTTAAAATCTGGATTTTTTTCTCAACTAGTTTTAGGGGGAAGTGGGTAGGGAAGGTTGAACTCTTCTCTATAGCTAACCAGTCTCTGGGGCTCCTGGGTGACTCAGTCGGTTAAGCACCTGACTCTTGGTTTCGGCTCAGGTCCTGATCTCAGTCAGGGTCGTGAGACTGAGCCGTCCATCAGGCTCCATGCTCAGCGCAGAGTCTGCTTAAGACTCTACCCCTCTGCCTTTGCCCCTCACCCCATCCCGAGCTCTCTCACGCTCTAAAATAAATAAATAAATCTTTAAAAAAATAAAAGCTAACCATTCTAACATAAAAACTTTTTAAACTTATGAAATCTATATATAGAAATCAACATTATAAAATGACTTCCAAGGAGTCAGATTAAAGTAAATTTGTGCCTCAAATACCTTAGAAAAAGTAGAAATTCTAAATGTTGGTGTCTTCATTTGGAGACAAAATTTCCTACTGCATGCTCTTGTTGATGGTCCTTGATTTTATCACCAGAGTCAGTTCCAGTTACATTTCCACTAATATGGACAGATCTAAAATAAGAGAAAGGAGATACATTTAGTCTACTGAAAACATTACAGACTTTAGACTCTACTGCATATCTTGTTTCCCTGTAAGCATGCAAAGATTCTTATACAGATGCTTTAGTTGTTCAAGAAATGCCAATTCTCATTCTTGTCCGCACTACAGACTTTAAAAATTGAAACTAAAGATTAATGGCTAAATAAATAAAATTAATAAGAGATCATTAGTTACTCGCTTTAAAAGGTTCAGATCCCAAATGAAGCTAGGAGAACAGGATCCTCAACTATCAGCTTACTCATCATCGGAGTTCCTGACGTCACCCCAGCAGCAGGGGTCTCAGTAACCTGTTTCAGGTAAAGTGGAACAGAAGGAGGAAATGGGATTCCTAGCAGAAGATACCTCAATGTAATGGCTAGCATTCATTACTGGGTCATTGGCAGTGGGATAAGAACAAATTGGATTTTTTTAAATTAACGGTAGTACTGTCTTCCCACTTTTATCTCAAAGCTAACTCCTAGGGGTGCCTGGGTGGCTCAGTCCGTTAAGTGTCTCTCTTCGGCTCAGGTCATGATCCCAAGGTCCTGGGATTGAGCTCCACGTCAGGCTCCCTGCTCAGCAGAGTCTGCTTCTCCCTCTCCCTCTGCCCCTCCCCCAGCTCGAGCCCACTCACTTGCTCTCCTGCTCTCTCTCTCTCAAATAAATAAAATAAAAATAAATAAAAAGTTAAATAAATAAAAACTCCTAACAGTGGGGGGACTTTGCAGACATCAGAGAATGCTTAAGAAATGTGAAACCTACTGGCTTTCATTACTTAAAGCCTAACTGGTTTAGGCTTTACCACCCAGGGTTAAGCTTTTTACTAAATTTAATACTCCCTTTAGATCACAAAGACACAGTGGATTAGGTCCAGAGAAATCATCATATCACAGGTCGATTCAGGAATCTTGCTAGTTAATTCTATCTATGGCTTCCACCTATCACCCTTGGGCTTTACTCAAAACACAAACCATTCCGGCCAGCTACCCTCTCCCCTATTTTCATACCCACAGTGCTC
The DNA here is from genome assembly GCF_029215605.1 of Mirounga angustirostris. Taxonomy (NCBI): domain Eukaryota; kingdom Metazoa; phylum Chordata; class Mammalia; order Carnivora; family Phocidae; genus Mirounga; species Mirounga angustirostris. The sequence goes on along the minus strand of NW_026991718.1, from coordinate 19,268,041 downwards.
TCTGTGCTTTCTCACCCACCTCATGTCTTCCCCTACTGTTGCCCTTCCTTCCAACCTTCTCCTTGGGGAACCTCTGGAAACCTCTCTTATATAGTGAAACAAATCACCTCTACATCCTCAACCTATCAATGAATACTTCTTTCAACCCCTGGGCTAAACCTGTCTCTTGAGAAGAACCCTCTAGGGGCGCCTGGGTGGCTCAGCCATTTAGCGTCTGCCTTCGGCTCAGGTCATGATCCCAGGGTCCTGGGATCGAGTCCTGCGTTGGGTTCCTTGCTCGGCAGGGAAGCCTGCTTCTCCCTCTCCCACTCCCCCTGCTTGTGTTCCCTCTCTCGCTGTCTCTTTCTCTGTCAAAAAATAAATAAAAATCTTTAAAAAAATAAAAGAAGAACCCTCTAGAGTGAAGGTTAAGGCAGTAGGGATCAACCTCCACAGTGGTATGTCTAGACCCTAACTCATAAGCAATCCAATTCCTTCCCTCAGGCTCAGGCCATCTGGCTGTCCTACCCTCTTCTCTTTGTCATGCAATAGCCCAATCTACCTTTTGTACCTAAATCCAGATTTAATCCCTGAGATGCACTCCACCTAGTCTCATCTCTCCAGTTAGTTAACTATGTTATTATTGGTCTCAAAATCTTGGTTGTCACCCAAGCTATCAATCTCCCTAGTATGTTACTTTCTTCCTTCCACTTCATCAGCCTCAAATTCCTAATCATGGTTCAATTCAATCACCTGCTAGGGAGAAAACACCCAACATTATGGATTGATCCTGCTATACCATTGAAGTATTCAATTTTAGACACAATGCTATCTAGTGAGCCTTTTACATGTCATTAATCAGGTCCTTCCCCCATTACACATACTGCCTTTCTTTCCAAACTTTAGCCACACTTCCACTTCCAGTCCTATGGGGGGTGGGATGGGAAAGGGATTTCTTCATGTTTTCCTTAACTGTTTGTGTAGGTTATTTATATTGTAAAAACACTATTTCTTCCATTTACTTTGAACAATTTCTCAATTGCTGGCTTTTACCATAAAAGTTTTCTTATTTTTAGGTGGCCAGATTTGTGCAACACTGCTTTCTCCATTTCTTTTACTATTTCTCTGCTTAGAAATTTCTCCACCTTCAATAATAGCAGATAAATACTCTGATGTTTACCTTTCTAGGCTAATTGTTCCAATACTTCATTCCAAATTCAGAATTGAAAAATGATGTAAAAGGAACATGTATTTGAACAGTCTCATTCCTGTATCATCCACATGCAGCTCACATTGCCCTTGATTGCTACTGGTCACCACTTTTATTAGTTTCTTCTATACCTTTCCAGCAACTCTTTTTTTTTTTTTTTAAAGATTTTATTTATTTGACAGAGAGAGACACAGCGAGAGAGGGAACACAAGCAGGGGGAGTGGGAGAGGGAGAAGCAGGCTTCCCGCGGAGCTGGGAGCCCGATGTGGGGCTCGATCCCAGGACCCTGGGATCATGACCTGAGCCGAAGGCAGGTGCTTAACGACTGAGCCACCCAGGCGCCCCCTCCAGCAACTCTTTATGTAAATATACACTTAACTAAAAATACAGTCTTATCCTCCTGTCTTCTAAAAAAAAAAAAGTCCAGCTTTGCACCCTTTTTTTTCCCCCACTTAGTGTATCCTGAAGATTTTCCATGTTAGGATATATTTCTTCATTGTTTTTAAAGTTCTACGGCATTTTATTATGTGAATACATACTAGTTTGTGTAAACAAGCCCACAATTTTAAGAAGTTAGATTCCACAAATTTAAGTCTTGTTTCTGAAAGTAATTTAGAGTTCAAGAGCAACAATTGTACAAACCAAACAACACAGGAACCTAGGTGGTGTGATTTCACAAATTTTTACTCTATTGATAAATATAAGTTCTCTTGTACATCACTTTATCTTTTCTCTCAAGCTTATTCCATGAGCCTATCTAAAATCTATCAACTGTTACAGTCATAAACTCTGAAAGTAGAAGGATAGTTTTTAGGGGCGCCTGGGTGGCTCAGTCAGTTAAGCATCTGCCTTCGGCTCAGGTCATGATCTCAGGGTCCTGGAATTGAGCCCCACTTTGGGCTCCCTGCTCAGTGCGGAGTCTGCTTCTCCCTCTCCTTCTGCCTGAGGCTCTGCCTGCTGGTGCGATCTGTCAAATAAATAAATAAAATCTTAAAAAAAAAAAAAAAGGATCATTCTCAGAGTGAGAAGTCTCAGATTCTAAAACCTGCCCAACCTCACTAAGAGCTTCAGTGGGCCTGCAAAAATGAAATACTGCTATACAAGAGTCAAGACAGTTGTACAAATACAGAAATGTTCCATTCTACTTAGTGGTATCAGGAGAGGCTTCACTGGGGAAATAGTCCCTGAGGTTCAATCCTAAAGGAAAAAATGTTCAAGAGGCACAAGAAGGCAAGAGAAAGCATGAAGGAGGGAGCAGAAGAAAGAACTGCTTGAAATAGCATACCTTGTCAAAAACTCTAGTTCCACTCCACTTAGAATGCAGAAAGCCTCAAAGGAATGTCAATCCCACCCTCAGAAGAAAAAGCCAGATCTATCAAATCAAAACTTATCTTAAGCCTAACAAAGAGTTGAGGTCACAAGGCAATCAAGTAAATTTAATTTCAAAGAGGGACAAGTTCCTCCAAGAAGAGACCAAACACAATCTCTTTTACCTTTGGCAGGTCACAGAGAAAGAAGTAGCCACCATACAGGTGTGTAAGGAAAAAAACAGCTAAGATTTTTTTTTTTAATTTTATTTATTTATTTGAGAGAGAGAGAGAACATGCGAGAGAGAGAGAGAGCACAAGTCGGGGGGCGGGGGGGCAGACTCCCCACTAAGCAGGGAGCCTGACGCCAGGCTCAATTCCAGGACTCCAGGATCATCACCTGAGCTGAAGGAAGATGCTTAACCGACTGAGCCACCCAGGCATCCCAAAAAAAATCAACTAAGATTTTAACAAATTCTTAAAGACCAAGTGTAGACTCGTGTCAGTTTGGAATGGCTGGGGATCCCTGACACAAGAAGAGTTTACACTCAACTGTAAGTTCTACATGTGTCAACCAGGTGCTCACAGGAAAAATTAAAAGTAAATCAGAGAGAGCCCTTCATCAATGCGGCAAGTGTGCAGGAAGTGACAAGTACCAGCCTGAAGCCCTGCCTAATTCCCCAACCTTTCCTTAAACACAGAGCAAACGCCTAGAGCCACTAGGGGAAGGAAAGAAAGCCCTAAGGTCCAGGCAAAAATCCACTGCTTCAGAGGAAAATAGAAGCAAAATGCCTCTGCCTCTGGAGAAGGGGGAGAAAAGAGTGTCAAGTCCCCAGACACAGGCAAAGATATACTGATGCTAGGAAAAGGTAGAGACAAAAAATAATTCTGCCACTACTGTGGGGGAGCAGGAAAGAGTCTTGGGCAAGGGATCCTACACCAATACCAAAAGAGATCAACTACCACAGAGAGGGAAATGATACTCCTACCCATGACCAGCTACAAATATATGGCATAGTTTGACTGCCACAAGGGAGAAAGAGCAGAAAAGCTAAGAAAACCCCATCACCAACACCCAGGAACTTAGGGCCTGACCAGGATTGAGTCTGGACTAGAATAAGAGAACCCATGCTGACCCACAAGCAAAGCACTGGGTAACAAGCAACAATAATCACTGGGAGAGGGACAATAACATAAAGAGAAATCTCTCTGGTGCACAGATATGCAAAGCCTGTTGAAAGATGAGGGTGGTATAGGAACACAGAAAAATCCTGTAGTACTACATGGCACACCCTAAACACAAGGGAACAGCAGCCAACTGTTGGGAGAAATTTGAAGCCTGTGGTACAATGAAGGTAATGAGGGCAAAAGAATCCAAACCTAGCTCGATTCATGATGAGACTGACTCAACCTCTAACACAAACAGCCTAACAAAAGAAGAGCATCATTTCAATCTCTCCTATTCTTCCGTACACAATGATGAGCATAAAATCAAAAATTACACAAAAGCAAGAAAAAAAAAAAATAACCCTTTGGCAAGAGATAAAGCAATCAACAGAATCAGAAATGATTTTGCTATTGAAACTATCATTTAAAAATAACTATAAATATGTTAAATGGTCTAGTAGAAAAGATGGACAATATGCACAAACAGATGGACATTTTCAGCAGTGAGATGGAAAACTTTAAAGAAAGGAAAAATATAAAAGATAGAAATAAAAAATTCTATTAGAGAAAAAAAATTCCTGAGACAGGCTCAACAACAGTCTGGACACAGAAGAGGAAACAATCATTGAACTTAAAGACATGCAAATAGAAATAATTATAAATGAAACCACAGTTTAAAAAAAGTGAGGGAAAAATACATCTCAGGGCATCCAAGAGTTGTGGAACTATATCAAAATGTCTTCAAACAAATTCCATTCAACTGAAGCCCCAAGAAAAGGAAACAAACAAACAAACAAAATGAGATACAAGAAATATGTGAAGAGATAATGGCCAAGAATTTTGAAAGAATCCAAGACAACAAACCAAAGAGCAAAAAATCCTACGGAATCCTAATCATAATAAATACCAAAATGAACACACGCAAACAAATATACATGGATATATCATAGCCAAAATGCAGAAAAACAAAGATAAAAATCTCAAAGGCAAAGAAAAAAATACATACAAAGAACAAAGATCAGCATTTCCTTTTCTTCAGGAAATTATACAAGTGAAAAGACTATATAGTAGAAAGATAAAAGCTGCCCATAGAATCCTATAACCAGAAAAATATTTTTTCAAAAATGAAGAAAGAGGGGGTGCCTGGGTGGCTCAGTCAGTTGAGTGGCTGCCTTCGGCTCAGGTCATGATCCCAGGCCCTGGGATCGAGCCCCACATCGGGCTCCTTGATGAGTGGGGGGCCTGCTTCTCCCCTGCCTGTCATTCCCCCTGCGTGTGCTCTCTCTCTCTGTCAGATAAATAAAATCTTTTTTAAAAAAATGAAGAAAGAAAGAATTTTTTGACAAATAAAACCTGACAGAATGCACTGCCTGCAGACACCAAAAATGTTTCAGGAAGTTCTTTAGGCAGGACTGAAAATTACCAGCTGAAAATGTGGATCTACAAAAAGAAATGATGAGGATTATAAAGAGAAGGTAAATACAAAAGACTTTTTTTCTTGTTTTCTCTCTTTTTTTTTTAAGATTTTATTTATTTATTTGTCAGAGAGTGAGAACACGTACAAGCAAGGGGAACAGCAGACAGAGGAAGAAGCAGGCTCCCCACTGAGTGAATTTTTATTCATTTTAGAAGATCATACAAGAACACAAAAAATAATAATGTATTATGGGGGTTAATAACATATATAGAAGTAAAATCATGACAACATAAAGAGGGAAGGTAGAAAATTAAAGTATATGGTCATAAGGTGATCATGTTACACAGGATAGCATAATGTTATTTAAATAAAGATTGTCGGAGCACCTGGGTGACTCAGTCGGTTAAATGTCTGCCTTCGGCTCAGGTCGTCATCATCCCCAGGTCCTGGGATAGAGCCCCCAGTCAGGCTCTCTGCTCAGTGGGGACTCCGCTTCTCCCTCTCCCTCTCCCCCTCCCTTCCCCCCATGCGTGCGGGCTCACTCTCTCCTCTCTCAAATAAATAAATATCTTTTAAAAAATAAATAAGTAAATAAAGACTGTTGTAAGTTAAAGTTAGATCTTTTAAGCCCTAGAAGAGTGGTTCTCATACTGCCTCAGTGACATGTAGCATGGGGGACACTTTTTTTTTTTTGAGAGAGAGAGAGGGCACATATGCACAAGCAAGTGGGGGGGTGGGCAAAGGGAGAAGGAGAGAAAGAATCTTAAGCAGGCTTCACGCCCAGCATGGAGCCCCCACACAGGGCGCAATCTCACAATCCTGAGATTACGACCTGAGCTGAAATCAAGAGTCCACCCACTTAACCGACTGAGCCATCCAGGCGCCCTTGGCAACATTTTTGGTTGTCACAACTGGGGGTGGGGAGTGGTTGCTACTGTCATCTAGTCAACAGAGGCCAGAGATGCTGCCAAAAATCCTACACTGCATACAGGATATCCCCTCCAGTCCTCAACAACAAAGAATTATCCAAATGAAAATACCAATAGTGCCAAGGCTGAGAAACCACGACTTAGAGCAACTGCTAAAATATATATGTACATATACATACATATATGTATATACGTGTATATATGTATATATACATACATATGTATGTGTATATATGTGTATGTGTGTATACGTGTATATATGTGTGTACATATACATGTATATCTAGACATATAGAATAAGCCAAGAGTATTACATAAAATGGAATTATGAAAAAGGATTAATTCAAAAGAAGGCAGGAAAAGAGGAAAAAATAAATTTAAAATATTCAAAAATAGAAAACTAGCTGGGGCACCTGGGTAGCTCAGTTGGTTAAGCATCCAACTCTTGAGTTCAGCTCAGGGCATGATCTCAGGGTCTGAGATCAGGCCCCACTCAAATTCTGCACTGGGTATGAAGCCTGCTTAGGATTCTCTCTCCCTCTCCCTCTGCCCCTCCCCACTCACGCTCCATCTTTCTCTCTAAAAAAAAAAAAAGACTCAAAATTAAAAAAAAAAATTAAAAAACAGAAAGCTAGCAAGATGATAGACTTAAATCCATATTTATCAATGATTACATTAAATAAAAATTATCTAAACACCCAATTAAAAGGTGGAGATTATCAGATCAAATTTTAAAAACGAGATCCAATTATATGCTATCCACAAGACACACTACATAAGGATAAAGGATTAATTCACCAAAAGACACAGCAATCCTAAATGTGTTTACTTATTAACACAGCTTTAAAATAAATGAAACAAAAACTAATAAAACAGGAGATTAGACAAATCCACAATTACAGCTATAGACCTTACTACTCCCCTGTTATTAATCAACAGAACAAGAAGATAGAAAATCACTAACATATAGAAGACTTGAAAACACTATCAACTGACTTGACCTAATTGGACATTTATAGAACATTTTACACTATGAGAGCAGAATATATATTCTTTTCAAGGGCACATGGAACATTCACCAAGAATGACCATATTCTGTGCTATAAAATGAACCTCAAGATATTTAAAAGAATTAAAGTCAAATAATGTATTTTCTCTGGCCAAACAAAATTAAATCAGAATCAATTAACTGAAAGATAAGGAATTACCAAGCGTTGGAAATTAAATAACATACTTTTAAATATCCCAAGGGTAAAAGAGTAAGAGAAATTTTTAAATATTTTTAATTGAATGAAAATTAGAACATATCAAAATTTGTGGGATACCACTAAAGCAGTTCTTAGAAACTTAGAGCAGTAAATGCTTATATTAGAAAACAAGCATGAATTAATAATATAAGCCTTCATCTTAGAGAAGCCGAAAAAGAGTAAATTAAACACAAAGCAATTAGAAAGAAGAAATGAAATTGAAAAAAAAAGAACAGAAAAATCTATGAAACGGAAACCTAGTTCTCTGAAACATTCAATAAAATAGAATAAACTTCCAGATGATCAAGAAAAAAAGAGAGAAGCCACAAATTACTTGTATCAGGAATGAAAACAGAACATCACTAGAGAGCTTATCGATATTAACAGGATAATAAGAGAATACTATGAAGAACTTATGGCAATAAATTTTACAATGTACCAATTTCTTTTTTTGGTACATTTTAAAATGTACCAATTTCTTTTTTTTTTTTTTAAGATTTTATTTATTTATTTGAGACAGAGAGAATGAGAGAGACAGAGAGCACATGAGAGGGGGGAGGGTCAGAGGGAGGAGCAGACTCCCTGCAGAGCAGGGAGCCTGATGCGGGACTCGATCCCGGGACTCCAGGATCATGACCTGAGCCGAAGGCAGTCGCTTAACCAACTGAGCCACCCAGGCACCCCAAAATGTACCAATTTCTTAAGTTTGAAGACAAACTACCAAGTTCACTAAAAGAAGAAGTCAGATAATAAGAATAGCTCTTAATATACTAAGAGCTTAAATTATGACATTTAATTCATAATTTAAAACCTTCCCATGAAGAAAGCTCCACGATAAGCGGCTTCCTCGGTGAATTCTACCAAACATCTAAGAAATTTATATATTACATAAATTCTTCCTGAAATACATAAGAAAACACTTACCAATTCATTTTATAAGCACTACTCATAAATTTTAGCATGACTCTGATATAAAACTCAGACAAAAGAAAAAAACCTTAAGTAAACTACAGACTAATATCCTTTCATGAACACAGACACAAAATATTTTAACCAAATATTAGAAAAACGAATCCAGCAATATATAAAAAGGAATATATATCATGACCAAATAGAATTTATCCCAAGAATGCATTATTAGTATTAGTTCAATATATGAAAAAAACCCATCAATGAAATTCACCCTAACAATGGACTAGAACATAAATGATCATCTTAATAGATGAAAAAATAATATTAGAAAAAGCCCAGTCATTCATGATTCAAAACTCTCAGAAAACTAGGAACAGAAGGGAATGTCCTCAGCCTAGGACATGAATCTACAACAAATCTACAGCTAATATACATAATCATGAAAAACTAAATGCTTCCCCTCTAGGATCAGGAATAAGGCAAGAACATCTGCTCTCCCACTCCTATTCACTGTACTGTACTGTCAGTATAATAATGCAAGAAAATAAATAAAAGCCTAGAGATGAAAAAAAAAGAATCAAAACTGTCTTTTTTCACAAATGACAGGATGGTCTACATAGAGAATCCAAAGAATCTACTACTAAAACTAAAAAAAGAATTTAGAAAAAAAATTGCAGAATACAAAGTCAACACACAAAATCCAACCATATTTCTATATGGTAGCAATGAAAAATTACAAATAAATGAACAAAACAGTAGCAATTATATTAACATCAAAAAAATTTAGGATAAATATAACAAAATAAATGGAAGATTTGTGTGCTCAAAAATATAAAACTCTGAATGAAAAATCAAGGACCTCAATAAATGAAGAAATACTGTTTTCAAAGATCAGATCCATCAATGCTGTTCAAATAGCAATTCTCCCACATTTATAGATTTAACCTAAGTCCCAATTAAAATCCCAGATTTTTTTTGTAAAAACTGACAAGCTAATTCTAAAATTTATATGGAAATGCCAAGAACCTAGAATATTCAAAACAATTTTGAAAAAAAAAAGTTGGAAAACTTACACTACCTGATTTTAAGACTTTCTATAAAGTGATAGTTATCAAGACATTGTAATTCTGGCACAAAGATAAACATACAAATCAAGGGAACAGAAAAGACAGTCCAGAAACAGATCTACAAACTTACAGTCAACTGACTGTCAACAAAAGTACTGGGGTAATTCAATGGAAAAAGAACTGCCTTTGTAACAAATACTGCTGGAACAACTGACAATCCATATGGAGAAAAAAAAAGAACCTCAACTCATACCTTACAACTTACACAAAAATTAACAGACCTAAATATTTAAAAATGCAAACCTATAAAACTTCTAGAGGAAAACAGAAGAAAATTTGGGAACCCTAGGTTAGCCCAGGGGTTGTCAAACTTTTTCTACAAAAGGCTATACAGGGAATATTTTAAATTTTATGGGCTATTCAGTCTCTACTGTAAATATTCAACTCTGTCACGAAAGCATGAAAGCAGCCATAGGCAATATGTAAACAAATGGGCATGGCCATGTTCCAACAAAACTTTATTTACAAAAAAGAAGCAGTGGGTTGAATCAGCTGTAGTCTGCCAACCCAAGTTAGGCAAAGAGTTCTTAGATATGACACAAAAGCACAAACCATAAAAGAAAAAATTGATATATCACAGTAAAACAAAATCTTTAAATTCTGCTCTTCAAAAGACAGTGTTATAAAAGTGTAAAGACAAGTCACAAACTTGGAGAAAATACCTGAAGAAAATATCTGCAAAACACATACCTCCTAAAGAACTTGTTTCTGGAACATAAAGAAACTTTCAAGCAATCCAATAAAAATAATGGCCAGAGTATTTGAACAATACTAAAATGACAACTCTAACAAGCGGTCTCGTTACTTGGTACATGTGTTTAATCTTTCCTACTGGCCTTCAGGCTCCCTGAAATTAGACTAATCCTGCCTGAATGGAGCATCCAACATTCCAGCTTACACAAAAAGATAAGCAAGCAACAAATGAAACAAAACTATCAGAGCATTTTTGAAGTTGATTTTTAGAGTAGTTAATACATATCTGATACAAAAAGTAAACTGTCCTAAAGAGTTATGGTAAATAGAAATTTTCCCCCAATCATCCTGCTCCCTTTCCTTGTTTATTATGTATTCATAGGTATTCTATACATACAAAAGCATTTACATATATTTTTTAATGAAAGTGATGGCATACTTACACAGCTTCTCATCATGATTTTTTAATTTAATGTACCTTAGAGGTTTTGTTTTTAAAGATTTTTTTTTTAAGATTTTATTTATTTGAGAAAGAGGGAGAGAGCATGAGCGGAAGGAGGGGCAGGAGGAAAGGGAGAGGCAGACTCCCCAATGAGCAAGGAGCCCTACAATGGCTCTATCCCAGGACCCTGAGATCATGACCTGAGCCGAAGGCAGATGCTTAACTGACTGAGCCACCAAGGTGCCCCTAAAGATTTATTTATTTTAGAGAGAGAGAGAAGCAAGAGCATGAGCAGGGGAAGGAGCAGAGTGAGGGAGAGAATCCTGGAGCAGACTCTCCACTGAGAGCAGAGCCTGATGTGGGGCTTGATCCCACGACCCTGAGACCATGACCTGAGCTGAAACCAAGAGCTGATTGCTTAAATGACTGAGCCACCCAGGCACCCCTAATGTACCTCAGAGTTTACTTCACATCATCCCTTTTAGAATTCCCTCATACTTTTAACAATTTTATAATATTTTATTAATATACCATAATTTATTTAACCAGTCTCTCACTGATGAACTTATTCAGTATTGACAATGCTATAAATTACATCTGTATACTTATGAAGTGGAATTATTAAATCAAAAGTATCTTGATTTTAAATTACAATAGCCTCTGCTAGACTATGCTCCACAAAGTTTATCAGGGCTTAAATATAATATATATGGAAATATGTCAGTAAATCTTCCAGACCAGGGAACTAAAATAAAGCAGAAAATTCTCATAATACAGCCCTAACAAAAGATGTTTTGAAGACTTTTAACTCTAAATAATCCAAGATACTTATTAATACAAGATAAATGTATAAAGTGAGTCACAATGAGAACTGTGAGGCCCAGCATGATCCCCCTCTATTATCCTCAAATCTTTTCTATTAAATTAAGGTAATTTTTAATCCTTCCTAATTTCTAAGAGGACTTGGATTGATTACAAGTTAAAATACAAGGCAAAGAGGATTCATCACAATAAAACTATACAGATAAAAGTAAACATTAGACACTGCAGCAGTTGGTATGGGCACATATTACCCTCTAAAGATGGCTGCCATTGATTGCTTCTCTCCCTTTGTGCACGTCACTCCATCCATCAAGAGTTGGGGCTAAGAAAAAGCAGGGGAGGACACCTGGCTGGCTCAGTCGGAAGAGCATGTGACTTTTAGTCTCAGTCAGGGTCATGAGTTCAAGCCCATGTTGGGTGTAGAGATTACTTAAATAAAAAAACTTAGAGAGAGATGGGGCTTATTTCCCGGCTCCTTAAATCTTGGTTGGCCTTGTGACTTGCTTTGACCAACAGGATGTGGTCTCAAGCTCTAGAAACTAAAGGATTGGCAGCTTCCCTTTTCTCTCCCATAAAAGCTAGAAGCCATGTAAGAAATCCAACTACCCTGAAACTGTGGAGAGGCCATGTGGAGACAGGCCAAAGTGCCAGACATGTGACAAAACCTTCTTAGACGTCCAGCCCTGCTCAGCTACCAGAGTGAGAGATCCTAGCTGAAGTCACATAGAACAGAAGAATCCCCTAGCCAAGCACTGCCCAAATTCCTGATCCACAGAACTGTAAAAATAATAAATCAACATTATTTTAAGATACTAAGTTTGGGGGTGATTTGTTATATGGCAGTAGGCAACTGAAACAGACACTTTCAAGCTCATGATATCAGCAAATTATAAACACTGAGTGTCAAATTTGGGTCTATGTTTTCCAGGTTGTAAGTTTTTAGTTTTTGATTAAGAAGAATACATAAATTTTGTATCTGAACCACATGCACTCCTACAAAGAATAACAAACCTAGCGGACTATAGTTTCAAATATAATTTTAGGAGATGTGTATCATTCAAATGATATTTCTTACAGATAGATTCTATACAGACAAATAGCATATCATTAAATCAGAATTCAGTTTAGGCACTTTCATGTCAGGGGAGACTGAGATGACGTAGTCCTGATACTTTTGTTCTATGAAAACTTAGTACAAGAAACTAGATGAATACATCATTAAGATACTCATTATACTATCTTCTCATATTTGACATTTTAAGTGAGCTTTTGATAGACACAAAGTAGCTGTCAGTTTGTGATTAAATCTTCTAATAAGAACACACAATAAATACTCTATAAGATTGGTTAAAGTTAGAGACATATACATTAATAGCCAAAACAATCTACCTTCCCCCTAGAACTGGTCTCACTGAGATCACCAATTTCTTTAATGCAACATCCCATGAAAATTCCTTGGCCCCTGCCTTACTTAATCTTAAACAGCATCCATACAAATAAGCATTCCCTTTTAGTCACTAAGTGCAGCCCACACTCAAGGAATGGGGAATTAGGTTCTACCTCCTTGAGGAAGGGAAGTATCTGCATAAATTACTTTTAATTCTTCTGTACTGGATAAATAAATAAGTAGGGGCACTTATTTATTCAGTCACTTCTTTTAATCAGTATAGACTTAGAGATACTTATTTTATACTTTGGGTTATAATCCAATACAATGTTATTTATTTTGTTGTTCAAATTGTTCTTACTAAGGCCACTGGAAGCTCTTTCCGGCTGGTTCCTGTATCTTTTCGCCAAGCCCCTACATTTTGGGATTTTGAATAGATTCTTACTTTCAGCACTACAAAATGTTCAAGACATATGTTGCATATTCCTGCCCCACTCCTAGAATCAGCCATTTTCCAAGGAGCCTAGTTCTTTTTATTGGAGAATATTAGAAACCAAGATCTGGGTCTTGGGTGTGCTTCTGAACCAGGGTGCCAATGCTTCTAGGCCCTATCAGCAGACAGAGCAAAAAAATATATGTATGTATACTACGCCATTTATACATACATATCTATAATCATTTCTATATATTTTTTTAAAGATTTTATTTATTTATTTGAGAGAGAGAGAATGAGAGACAGAGAGCATGAGAAGGAGGAGGGTCAGAGGGAGAAGCAGACTCCCTGCCAAGCAGGGAGCCCGATGCGGGACTCGATCCCGGGACTCCAGGATCATGACCTGAGCCGAAGGCAGTCACCCAACCAACTGAGCCACCCAGGCGCCCCTCTATATTTTTATTAAGCTAAACATAAGGGGCACCTGAGTGGCTCAGTAGGTTAAGCATCTGCCTTCGGCTCAGGTCATGATCCCAGGGTCCTGGGTTCGAGACCCGTGTTGGGCTCCCTGCTCAGTGGGAAGCCTGCTTCTCCCTCTGCCCCCTCCCCTGCTTGTGCACTCTCTCTCAAATAGATAAATAAAATCTCTCTTAAAAAAAAAAAAGCTAAACATGAGTTCGTATTGATGTCTCTACCTCTAATCCAATACCACATGGTTCATTCTAGCCTTTCCCTTGCCCAGGGTTATCTGTAATCTCACTCTCCAAAAGTGAGAAACCTGGCTCCCAGTTTACCATCTATTCATTTATTTGTTTGTTTAATACCAATATAGACATACAATGGTTTCAGAATTGTTAGCCCACACTCTCGTGAATTTTTGTCTTACTTTTTTTGTCATTCCTCCTGAAAGTCTTATTGGAAGAATCCTCATTTCAAATATATGTGTTCCTAAGGTCTTTCACCTAAATCATCTCTTCCCTCTTTGCACATTCTACATGGGTGATCTTTCACATCTGTGACTTTAGTTACCTTCCAAATCAGTATCTCTAGCCCAGATCCCTCTCTTAAACTTCAAATCCACTTATCTATCTTCTGGATTGGCACCTCAAACTGAACTTATCATCCTTCCCTAATCTTCTCTGGGGTTCCCCTACTAAATGGCATCATCATCATCATGTACCTATTGTACAAGCCAAAAATTAAGATCAGATCTATCTTTTTCCCTCTAATCTTCCCAATATCCAACCAAAGCCTAAATCTTTCTCAAATCCAGCTACTACTCACCATCCCATGATCCTACCATAGCCAGCCCAGTATCACCTCTGACCTAGAAATATTGTTATAACAAACAAATAAGACGATGCTCTAAATGACCTTACCACCTTCAATTTTACTGGGCTCTAATCTGATATTCTCCACCCTACAGTCTGAGTGATCCTTCTAAAAAACAAATCTGATCACATCACTTTTTCATGATTAAAATCTTTTAATAATTCCCCATTCCTCCCAAGATAATGCCCAACTGCCTCAACATTGCTTTCAAGGTTCTGTGTGATACTGTCCCTCATTACCTCTCTGGTGTCATCTGTTCCTTTCTCCCACTTTGTACTCCCACAATCTACTAATCTGAAATCTTTTCAACTTCTCTCTCCTGTCTTCTTGTCTCAACACAGACATTCCTTTTTTTTTTTAAGATTTTATTTATTTATCTGAGACAGAGAGAATGAGAGAGAGAGCACATGAGAGGGGGGAGGGTCAGAGGGAGAAGCAGGCTCCCTGCCGAGCAGGGAGCCCGATGCGGGACTCGATCCAGGGACTCCAGGATCATGACCTGAGCCGAAGGCAGTCGCTTAACCAACTGAGCCACCCAGGCGCCCGACATTCCTTCTTCAGAAAGCCAGTTCCTGCTCTATGCTCACATTCCACCCTGCAGTCTATCCACTGCAGCATCCATTGTACTGCAATGTACCTACCTGGTTCTTGTATCACTCACTAGACTCTAAGCTCCATCAGGGCAAAATTCACATGACCTTGTTGTTTTTACTGTATCCTAAGAGCCTAGCTCTCTGCCTAGTACACAGTAGGAACATAATAAAGGCTTAAAATAACTACTTTTGAGTTTCTGTTTTTGCTATTTCTGTGGCTTAGCTTTAATGACTCTTTCACAAGTAATCAGAATTAAATATCTTCTGTAAGGCACACAGTTTAATATTAATCTGTTAATCAAGTTTACTAATTATATTATTGATACTTTTTTCCAAAAAAGATACAAAGCCAGTATTATTTCTGAAATCGTGTCTGTCTGGAAATCTCTATTTGCCTTTATATGTAAATGACAATATGGTAAAGTATAAAATTCTGAGTTCATACCCTTTTCCCTCAGTCTAAATACTGTAGTAGTTACCAAACTCCAAACCAAGAACCAATACTATTTGGTGATGAAATTTTCACTACTCCCCAACTCAGTAAAATCAATAAAAGTGAATGTTGTTCACCCTAAAATAAAAATTATTCCATTGTTTGTTTTATATTTTATGTCCTTATTTAGTCAAAAAATGTTTGATAATTTATGTTAATCACTCAAGTTTTCTATCAGCATTTTACTGGCCCATAAATCCAAAGGTCTGGAATTCTCTGATTTGGCATTTTCATTAAATATAAGACTAGATTCCAATCTGGTTATCTTTTCCTTGAAAATCATTTTGTTTTCCTCCCAGGATACTTGTGGAATTTTCTCTCATCCTTGAACATCAGAAACATGACTAGTATAATCACTCATCTTTGCCATTGGGGGAGTTCTCTTAAAAATGTAAGTCATTAGTTCAGCAATATTTTCAACACATACTTCTGAGTATTTCTTGATTATTTATACATCATCTCTGTTTTTTTCCTTCTAGAACACTCAAATTATGTATATCATATCTTTTGGATCTATCTACTATGCCTATTATTCTTTTTTGTCATGATCCACTCTTTTCTTTATATAACTCTGAAACATCATTTAAACTAATGTACTAATTGACTAATATGATATCCTGGATATGCAATTACTTTTCACTATTATTACTTAATTTAGGTCAAGATTAACGATTTTGGGGTGCCCGGGTGGCTCAGTTGGTTAAGCATCTGCCTTCGGCTCAGGTTGTGATCCTGGGGTCCTAGGATCAAGTCCCGCATCGGGCTCCCTGCTCTGCGGGGAGCCTGCTTCTCCCTCTGCCTGCCTCTGTCTCTGTCTCCATCTCTCATGAATAAATAAAATCTTAAAAAAAAAATTAATGATTGTTTTCCAAAAACTTTTCTCCTGTTTTCTGAATGCCCACTGTTCATGATAATCCCCTCTTAAATTTCACTGAGTCTAAGAATTTGTATTTTTTACATCTGGCACAGAGTTCTAACTACGTTGCAGAGAGCTCTCTGCTATGAAAATTCAAATTATTCCTTCTTTTGAACTGCTGAGTCTTATCTCCTATGATTTTTCTGTTTGCTCATACCTACAAGGATGGCCACATATTTTCAGAATCAAGCTGAGAAAAGCTCTCTTAAGAATTACTTAGATCGGGCGCCTTGGCGGCTCAGTTGGTTAAGCGACTGCCTTCGGCTCAGGTCATGATCCTGGAGTCCCGGGATCGAGTCCCGCATCGGGCTCCCTGCTCAGCGGGGAGTCTGCTTCTCCCTCTGACCCTCCCCCCCTCTCATGTGCTCTCTCTCTCTCTCTCTCAAATAAATAAATAAAATCTTAAAAAAAAAAAAAAGAATTACTTAGATCAATGTTAAAATATTTTTCAGAAAATCTTCCCTTAAGGTAAAGTCTGGAACCCCAAAACTAGCTGGGGCCACAACCTTTCTGACTGCTAAGGCTGGCCTCCATAATAGTCTTCATCCAGTCAGTGGACTGGCCCTCTGTGTCAGATCAGATTAGGTTCAGTTGCACACAAACAAATACCTGTGGCTGACAGAAAGGAGAGGTTTATTTTTCTCTCACATAAGAACGTTACAATAGATGGACAGCTCAGTAGTCACCACAGATTCCCCCCTTTTCTATCTTTTTGCTCTGCCTTACCCCATGGAATCTATGCTCAAAGTCATCTCATGGTCAAAAACTGACCATGGCACCTCCAGAAATCATATCCATGTCCCAGGCAGAAGAAAGAAGGAAGGGACAAGAGCTCTTTCTGAGGCTTCCCAGATGACTCCATCTCTTTTTTTAAAGAGCTTTCCTAGAAGCCCTACCCTAAGACTTCTGTTTACAACTGCTGGGAAATGTTTTATAGTCGGGCTTAATGATGTGCCCACACGGTAGCAGTAATGTTACTAAGAATGAAAGGGAGAATAGATACTGGGTTGGCAACCAGCACTAGATCCTATCATTTTTCTCTCTCTCCTGAACAAGATTCTAGTTTGCCAATCTCTCTCTTTTTTTTTAAGATTTTGTTTATTATTTATTTGACAGAGAGAGAGATAGAGAGAGAGCAAGTGCAAGCAGGGGGGAGGGGCGGGGGGGAGGGAGAAGCAGACTCCCTGCTGAGCAGGGAGCCCAATGCAGGACTCCATTGCAGGACCCTGGGTCATGACCTGAGCCGAAGGCAGACACTGAACGGACTGAACCACCCAGGCGCCCCTGCCAACATCCCTCTTGATATGAAGTCAAACAACATATGTTACATGTATTTCACCAGGGCAGGATAATATTTCTTCCTGTAATCAGAACACAATACTTCAATTAATACATTTTAAGGTTGCCCAAATTTTCCCAAAAGTCATATCAAACTTCTAATTATCTAAAAGGTACTTCTTGGGGGCAACTGGGTGGCTCAGTTGGTTAAGCATCCGACTCTTGATCCCAGCTCAGGTCTTGATCTCAGGGTCATAAGTTCAAGCACCACACTGGACATGGACCCTACTTAAAAATAAAAATAAAATGCACTTTTTTTGCTAGAGCTACTCCAAAATGGGATTTTGGAACTAAATGTATTTGTGCAATTGATTTTTCAATGACTCTTAATTGAACATCTTCAGTGTGACACTATGGTCAAGTTAAAGATACAAAAAGACCTTGAAAGACTTGTGGTATCAAGTAGCTGAGAAGACAGAGCAAACAAATGAATGAAAAAGGTAAGATATATAAATCTTTCCAGACAAAGAAAAGAGAAAATAAGTGCCACAAAAACGTGGAGTTGGGTGAAAAGTTTAAGGGTGAAATGGGAGAAGGTAAAAGGAGAGAATGAGAGAAAACCCCTGACGTTTGTAAGAAACAGGTAAGAAACTAGCAAAGAGAAGCCAGAGAAGAAAAAAGGACTAAGAGAAGAACATCACTCCTCCAACCCTGCACCCACGCCTATCCCAGCTCCCACAGACCTCGCTCCTCTACAAAACTTACGTCTACAGAATCTATTTTCACAGCCTCTACCATCTTACCTCCCATGCATTCTTTTTTTTTAAGATTTTATTTATTTGACAGAAAGGACAGCAGGGGGAGGGGCAGAGGAAGGGGGACAAGCAGACTCTCCTCTGAACACTGGGTGGAACGGGGCCCACACGGTGCCGACATGGGGCTTGATCTGAGGACCCTGAGATCATGTCCTGAGCTGAGGCAGATGCTTAACTCACTGAGCCACCCAAGTGCCCCCACCATGCATTCTTTAACTCACCGCACTCTGGTTTTAGCCCCACCACTCCACTGAAGCTGCTCCCCACCTCCACTGAACTGCCAAATCACCACTGAGCCTTCATTTACCCTTTGGTAATCTGACATTGTTGACCACTCCCTTACTTCTCTGGTTTCCAGGACATTAGTCTTGGTATACCTCTTACTCTTCCAACCCTCCCTTGCCTGTGCTGGCTCTTCTTCTTCCACATACCTCTCCAATGGAAGTGGTCATTCTGTCTCAAAGTCTGCATTCCTCCTGAGCAAACTCACCTATGAGCATGAGATCCGACAGCACCATCACCTATACAGGACTTCCAAAACTCACTCAAGCCCAAACATTTGAGCTCCAAATCCAGATATCCACTAGTCTAACAGACAAAACTTCATCTGGTTGTCTCACAAGCACCTCAATCTCAACATGTCCAAGTGAGAGAACACTACCCACCCCCCCACAAAAAAAAACTGCTTTTACTCTTTGGTTTCTGGCAATATTACTTCTCCACTTAACCATCAAGAAACCTAGGAACTTTCAGATTCCTTCTTCTCTCCCATTCCCACACCCAAGTGATCTTATTAATTCTTTATTTTTAACATACCATCTCTGTATTTGCTTCCTCAACTCTATCTCTACTGCTACTATGTTAGTTCAGGATCTCATTATGTCACTGGATCACCAGAAAGAGCCAGTTCTCTCTGCTACCAATCATGTACTGTTCTAATCCATCCTCCACTGGCACCAAATATTGTTACATTTCAACAACCATATTTCTCATTCCTCAGATCTCTAATTGACTCTTCCTAATAAATGCCTACTCTTGTTTTATAATCCCTTGCTAAATTCCTTATCTCTCTAAAATTATTAGCTAAATAATTGTTACATTCTGCTGGCTTCCATTGGTACTGCTTATTCAGGAAGCAATACTCATTTCATATTGTTTTCAAGAGGAGTGGAGGAGGAGCAGACAGGGTATTTCAGTGCCTGGTCTTCCACATGCGATATAGCCAGTTACCCACAGTGCTTCACCGTCTCAGAGACCCAGGCTCCTACTTGCAGTTCTTGCATGGAAACAGACATTTCACTTGATCCAAATTGGTGTTAGAATATACACAGGTTGGAGCTGCTTATGTTATAGTAATCACCTTACTGACTACTCTGGGACCCTTTGTGCTCCCGGTTTCCCCCACCTCTTGGATATGAGTGTTACCCACTGGACCTCCTATGCTCAGAAATTCTTCACAGTTTCCGATTTACAGAGATTTCCCCTTCTTATTTCTATAGGTGACTACATATATATTCTTCTATTATTTTTAAAGATTTGGTGAAGGAAGGGGTGCCTGGGTGGCTCAGTCGTTAAGCGTCTGCCTTCGGCTCAGGTCATGATCTCAGGGTCCTGGGATCGAGCCCCACATTGGGCTCCCTGCTCAGCGGGAAGCCTGCTTCTCCCTCTCCCACTCCCCCTGCTTGTGTTCTCTCTCTCGCTCTCTCTCTGTCAAATAAATAAATAAAATCTTTAAAAAAATAAAAAATAAAAGATTTGGTGAAGGAAAGCAAGAGTGTTTAGTCTGCCTTCTTAAAACTGTCAAAATAAGTTTTCTAAAATGCAAATCACATCATAAATCTATCCCTTTCCTATCTTAAAACCCTTTATGGGCTCCTAACTCCTACAGACTCTAAATGCCTTAGTATCACATTCAAAGTCCTCCACAATATGGCTGATGACTTCAAACATCTTCCCAGTCCCCATGCAATACCCCTCATGGTCAAGCCATACCTAACTACTTAGAGTTGGCCATACACAACGTGCTTTTTCAGGCCTTCATACCTTTGTATTCTTCATTTCTTTTGTCTTAAATGCTTCCTCTCCCAGCCTCTTTTCAGTTGTCTAGGCATCCTTTAAAACCCAGTTTCAAGGGGCGCCTGAGCGGCTCAGTCATTAAGCATCTGCCTTCAGCTCAGGTCATGATCCCAGGGTCCTGGGACTGAGCCCCGCATGGGCGCTCCGTGGGAAGCCTGCTTCTCCCTCTCCCACTCCCCCCTGCTTGTGTTCCCTCTATCGCTGTCTCTCTGTCAAATAAATAAATAAAATCTTTAAAAAAAAAAAAAAAACAGTTTCAAAAGGGTAGGAAGAAATGCATATCAAGGTATTAAGTGGTTGTTTTCCTAAGTTTTGCTTATCTGTATTTCCTAGTTTTTTGTTCACATTAAGAATCTACTACTTTTGGGGCGCCTGGGCAGCTCAGTCGGTTAAGCCTCCCACTCTTGGTTTTGGGTCAGGTCATGACCTTGGGTCGTGGGATTGAGCTCCGCATGGAGATCTGCACTCAGCGCAGAGTCTGCTTCCAATTCTCTCTCCCTCTCCCTCCTGCTCTCTCTCTCAAGTAAATAAATAAAATCTTTAAAAAAAAAAAAAGAGAGAGAGAGAGAGAGAATCTACTACTTTTATTGAGGGAGAAAGAAAGTTTTTTTCATTTTAAAACTCTGGTCAGGGGTACCCTGCTCTGTAAACCCTTACTTGACTAGCCAAAAAAGTTTCACTTCCTCTTTGTGGCACATTGCCATGTTACATCCCTTTTTTTATCCTACTGTATTAAATCTTTTTCTTCCCCTACTATCCTATAATCTCCTTGAGGACAGAGTTCTATGTCTTCTTGATCTTCCCAGAACCTAAAAGAACCTGAAATTCTGCACATGCCTCACAAATGTTTGCTGAATAAATGAATAAACAATAAGCTAGGAGAATTAGGAATGGGCAGTTTCACAATCATACAAACTCATCTTGGAAAGTCATTTAACTTTTCCTCCAAGAAAAAAGGGGAAAAGTACATACAGACATTTAGAGGTAGTGAGGAAGATATAATAATTATACAATGGTTTTAAATCAGAAAAGATTTTAAGAGATCAGCACATGCAAGCCCTCAGGTTATAGATTAAAAAACTGCATCCCAGAGAAGGAGGTAAAGTGATCTGCTCAAGCTCAGAACCAAAACAGGACATGGATTGGAACACCCATCTTCTAATTCCCATTAAAAAGCTCATTCAACTTTACTGACTTATCCTATTACTGTCCATGTCATATGAGGCTTGGGAAGGATAATACCATCTTAACCGCTGAACACTGCTTGAAAATGAAAGTCTTCCCAACATGTACCATCACCTAAATTTTGTTCTATCAACATTTAGCCACAGTTTGCCGAAAAGACTTCTCTTAGAGGCAGCTACTCGTGCTCAAACTGGGGAAGGAAAGGCTAAAAAGCATGCATTCAGGCCATAGATCTGATTTTACCAGGTGACCAAATACCAAACACTGATACAAGATTTGCTCTTTTTGTAGATCTATTCTGTAATTTTATCAGACATCCTAAAAAGCAAACAAGCAAACAAACATAAAAAGTCATCTCTTAACATTGAAAGTAAGATAAATTTCCCAAACCTGCACAGTTGTGGGCTTACAAGGAAAGAAAGGGGGTTTTGTTAGTGTGCTTGTGGTAATGGGCTATTCCCTTCCCCCACCCTAGAAACAAAAAAGTTAGCATAGCTATCAACTGAGCAGTCCATCATGGCTATCTACAACACTAAAAAAGCCATAAGATCATTTTTTATTAGGAGACTTTAACACTGCTAAAATGAGGCTATAAAGAAATCTAATATTATAAGAAATCCCCACCAGACTATGTCTCCATAGCAATCAACCTCTTTTAAGAGATATCTTCTATCTAAAATATTCATAAGTACATTTTCTTTACCTTACATTTCAACCTGAAGACATTTCTCAGTCCCTCTCTCCCTACCAGAACAGAAGAGATTTGCAAACGTCCTATACATCCAAGTCTAAACACATGTGGACTCTGGACTTTGCCATTTTAAAGGAAGTACTGAACAAAGTAAAAGAAAAATGCAAACTAACTTAGCTTGAGACAGAGAGACTGCAATGTCCTGTCTGTTATATATTTAATCTGCATAGGGATTATAAACTAGGGGGAAATAACTATATGGAAGCAAAAGCTAGATTAAGAATATTAGGCCTCAGGGCGCCTGGGTGGCTCAGATGGTTAAGCGTCTGCCTTCAGCTCAGGTCATGATCCCGGGGTCCTGGGATCAAGCCCTGCATTGGGCTCCCTGCTAAGCAGGGAGCCCGCTTTTCCCCCTCCCTCTGCTTCTCCCCCTGCTCATGTTCTCTCTCTATATGCATATCTCTGTGTCTCGAATGAATAAATAAAAAAAAAAATCTTAAAAAAAAAAAGAATATTGGGCCTCAGTTGGAACAAAGAATCAATAAGCCCCCTGAGAGAACAAAAGCCAAAATCTGAACCACAGACCCAGGGCCATACCATTACAAAAGTGAAGTATAAGAAACAGATGTGTCTTTACTTCCCAAAATAAATACCCCTGATTACCTAGAAATTCCATAGTGTTAGTCACAATAAAAATTCACTCACTAAAATGTCATAACATAAATAAATGGCAAAGTGAATGTAATTATTAAAACAATGATCCATCTCTAATTTTTAATGGTAAACAAACTGATCTTTTTTTTTTGTTTAAATCAAAACTGTAGGAGCACCTTGGTGGCTCAGTCAGTTAAGCGTCTGCCTTCGGCTCAGGTCATGATCCCAGGGTCCTGGGATGGAGCCCCACATCCGGCTCCCTGCTCCGCGGGAAGCCTGCTTCTCCCTGTCCCACTCCCCCTGCTTGTGTTCCCTCTCTCTCTGTGTCTCTCTCTGTCAAATAAATAAATAAAATCTTTTAAAAAATAATAAATAAATAAATAAATAAATAAATAAATAAAAACTGTATTGAATATCTTTTGTCTTAACACTTCTTCAAATACTCTGCTGACCATTTAAAATGACACAAAAAATGTGGCACCAGAAAAATAAGCTATTGTTAATTCTAAAAATGTAAATCTTTGGTTGCAACTCTCATGTCCTTTGCAGTTTTAGTAAGAAACTAATAAAATGCTATTTTTGATAAGTAGTAGAGAATTTTTCTTAGTTCATGGCTGGGGTTACACTGAGAACTTAATCTGAGAAATTTAATTTTTAAAAATCTGCAATATGCTGTAACTAAAAAATGTGTGTATTTTACCAGTAGCTAAATTATCTAAGAGCTTAAGTTATATCATTATGGTAAATATGGCTGATTTTATCATAAAATTAGCAGTGTTCACAGCCAAACCATCAAAAAAAAATTAGGTAGGTAAATTAGGACAATACTAAAGAGTATACACAAATGTTACACTGATCTCTCAAATATCCTCCCAGAGAAAAAAATGGTAGAAAGGAAGTGGTTAGGACACTTCCAGGCAGAGAAGCTGTCCATATACCTTGGCCCTACAAAATGCTAACTAACCGCTCAATACCCACCACGGAGCAGCCCTGTGGTGGCTGGCCTCAGTGCTCAGCCTCAGGCTGCCCTGTTAAATGTTTTTTTCAATGGCTTGCTCCAATAATTCAAAAATTTGTTCATCGCATCTGTTGACAACATAACGCTGAGTAGGCTAGACAATGCAATAAATGAAAATTAAAAATGGTGAATGATCTAAAGGATAGAACACTGGGTTAAAAACAAACCAGAACTAAATTAAAGGTGACATATTTACTATTAATTTTTTTAAATGTCTTATATAAACATTTAATAGATGCAAAAGAATATATAAAAAGTATGTAGCCAGTAAAGAATACTATACAGCAAACATTTATATAGTAAAGCGCTAGAATAAAGCATATTAAAGTCCTTTCCCGGGGCGCCTGGGTGGCTCAGTTGGTTAAGCGTCTGCCTTCGGCTCAGGTCATGATCTGTGGGTCCCAGGATTAAGCCACAGGGCAGGCTCCCTGCTCAGCAGGGAGTCTGCTTCTCCCTCTGCCCGTCCCCCTGCTTGTGTGCACGCACTCTCCCTCAAATAAATAAATAAAATCTTTTTAAAATAAAATAAAGTCCTTTCCCTAGATTATTTCATGTACTTTCTCATAACAATCCTAGTAATGAGGCATCATTGTCCTCACTTTATTTAAAAACAATTGGCTTGAGAAACAAACGGAGGGTTCTAGAGGGGAGGGGATGGGGGGACAGGTTAGCCTGGTGATGGGTATTAAAGAAGGCACGTATTGAATGGAGCACTGGGTGTTATATGCAAACAATGAATCATGGAACACTACAGCAAAAACTAATGATGTAATGTATGGTGATTAACATAACATAACAAAATTAAATTAAAAAAAACAAAACAAACAATTGGCTTGCTCTATCAGTACAGCGTGTGACTCTTGATCTCTGGGTTTTAAGTTCAAGCCCCATGCTGGGTGTAGAGATCACTTAAAAATAAAATCTTTAAAAAACAACGGGGGCACCTGGGTGGCTCAGTCGTTAAGCAGCTGCCTTCAGCTCAGGTCGTGGTCCCAGGGTCCTGGGATCGGACCCCAAACGGGCTCCCTGCTCAGCAGGAAGCCTGCTTCTCCCTCTCCCACTTCCCCTGCTTGTGTTCCCTCTCTCGCTGTGTCTCTCTGTCAAATAAATAAATAAAATATTAAAAAAAAAAATAAAAAACAAAAACAAAAAAAGCCAAGTCAATAATCCAAGGCACTTTATTAATAAATAGCAAAACCCAAATCTTTTTGCCCCTAACATCCATGGCTTGATCTCCTCCACCATTCTCTTCTCTAAAGTTAAAATGAAGACAGGCAGACCTGGCTTAATAGCCAATTATGAAAATAAATACATAAGTATATAAATAGGTAAATACATAAATAAAATCATCTATAGGCTTATATGACCAAAGTAATTAATAGGAACAAACTGTAGGATACAGTCATTTAAAAGACAAAACAAACAAAAAAAAATTGCAAACTTGGACTATCTTGATCACACTGACAAAACAGACCCTTTCTAATCTCAGCTGATCATGATCACATTTAAACCATTAGATGAGGTCTTTGAATACCATGATTTAAAGGACTTAGAGATTATCTAGAAGGACTTCCAAGTCTGAAAGCAATGGCACACAAGAAACAATCAGGCTATGGAAATTAGCCTGAAAAAGAGAAGATTATGGGAAGACAGAATAGCTATCATCATAAAGAGACATGGAAACAGTCATCAAATATCTGAACCCTTGACATATCAAAATGGACAGAGATGTGTTCTATATGACTTCAGAGCATTTAACTAGGACCAGTAAGTAAATAATAAAGAAGTCAACCTCACAATCATTATTGCTAAAGTTAAACAGAAGAGAGATGGACTAAAAAAAAAATAATAAAAACCAAAGGTCCCAGGGGGTCAAAACATACAAACTTCCAGCTATAAAATAAGTTAGTCATGAGGATGTAATATGCAGCATGGTCACTACAGTTAACATTATTGTAGCACATATTTGAAAGTTGCCAAGAGAATAAATCCTAAAAGTTCTCATCACCAGAAAAAGGAAAAAAAAAATGTAATTCTATATGGTGACAGGTGGTAGTTAGACTTATTTGATAATATCAGTGTATGCAAACATCAAATCATTACACTGTACACCTGAAAGTAATATAAGGTCAATAATACGTCAATTATACCTCAATTCAAAAAAAAAAGAAAGGTCCCTTACAAATCTCACATTTTTCCCTAATCTTTATCCTTAAAATGAAGTCTTTGTTCTCTAAAACAAATTGTATCCTTAATTTTAACCATATGTTAGCCATTTAACATTTTATATGCAAATGCCTGTGAAAGAAATGTCACAAATGATGGTCACAATTGGCAGGCTAGTCCACAGTGCTTATTTTATAAAGCTCTACTATAACATTAACTATAGTGGATTCATACTTTATTTGCTTTTATCTTTCACAAATTCAACCTAATCTTCACCCCCATACTAGTCTCCCAAACGTGGAAAATGAGACTACATTGAAGAATCAACCTAAGTTCTGAGCACGTGAGCAGGAGCTCATCAGAACAAGACAGGCTTAAAGACAAAAATGTCCTTTTTCCCTTAAAGTGGTCGCTCCCTAAAGTGTCATCTCTAGTAATTTTTTACTAAAGCAATTTGTCTTTTGTGAATTCCACATTTCTGCACAGCACTCTCCATGCCCCTCTTCCCTAATCTCAGTACCCTCAAATTCTCCTACACTCTAGAACCCTACTCTGGCTGCCCCAACTTAGCATAATAACCCTGATCTCCAATATTACATTTCTCCCTGCTAATCACAACTAGAGGTGGAGAGGCAATCTGACTGGAACAGATTATAAACTCTCTTAACCTAACCAGAGGTATTTCAGAAGCACGTATTTGTCTATCCAAATCAATGCTTAATAGACAGAATTTCAGGAAACATAGCAAAGTAAAATTTAAAAAATCATCATGGAGGTGAGGACATTCTTGTGTAAAGTCCAACATAAGCCTTGTCTGAAATCAGCTCCTATAAGTGGATTCTGTTTCACAGCTATTCCCCTTCCTCTAACTCTGAGCCTTCAAATTCTTTAAAAGCCTATAGTTTTTAAGAATTGTATCCCTGATTTATGGCCAGAGGGAGTCTGATAATAAATAGGACTGGGAAAAAATGGCTTCTATTGGTACTTGTGTAAATGAATAAATTGTAATTAGAGAAAAGCCTCAAATAGATAAATAAAATATTAAGAAGTTAGGAAAATTCTAAGAATGAGGAAAATGAGTCTATATACTTTTCTTAGGCTTACATGACATCTGCTCTCCCATCAAGTATCAACAAATGTGGAAGAAAGACAAAAACAATCTATTTATCCATTTTAAAATAGAGGTACAAATGATGATGTGGGGTGAGCTGGTTAGGTATAATAAAAACAACTGGGAGAATATTGAGGGGAAGGTAGAAGGACACTGTCAACAAAGATGTCTTTTGAAATGAATGGATAATCCAAATACAAATAAATAATCTACCTAAAGATAATCATGACTTGACTGTACATATATCTGAAGGTAAATTATTCTTTTTTTAAAGATTTATTTATTTATTTTAGTGTGTGTGAGCAGGAGGGAGGGGCAGAGGGAGAGGGAGAGAATCTCAAGCAGACTCCCTGCTGAGTGCAGAGCCCAATACCACTAGATCCCAGAATCCCATGACCCTGAGATCATGACCTGAGCCGAAACCAAGAGTTGGACGCTTAACCAACTGTGCCACCCAGGGCCCCTGTAAAATATATTATTCTGAACTTATATGTGTAAATGTGTAAAATGTTTAGAACAGTGCCTGGTATGTAATAAATACTCAAAAAGTGTTCACTTCTACAACTATTAGTTTATAATACCCATTGTTTGTAGTTTAAAGGAATTCTAAGTACTCAATCCTACCTTCTCCTAAGAGTAATGAGTAATACATATTTTAAGATAAATACAAACTAAATGTATTACCTCTTTCAGGCTTTTAGAACCTTCCTCAAATTACAATGATGTGTTACACTACAAATTACTAGAAAACACTGTTTTGCTAATGATTAAAGTTGTACTTCACCTTTTTCACCCTTGACAATCATCAGTCCTCTTCTCATCTATTTTAGTATCCAGCCAAAACACCCCTCAATGCACATTTTGATCACTGCATCCTTTTGTTCAGCTGTCCTTCCTCCCCCCAAATCAGGACCCAACCTCTAGCTCCCACAGAGTTGGGCACCAATCTGGTGTATTCTCCTTGTAGCTTCAAAACGCCTCTACTATGTGCCCCTATCAGGCACCATTATAATAACTGCTGCTGTATGTACCATCACTACAGACTGACAGGTCCTGGAGAACAAGGCCCACATCTTCCTCATCTTTATGAGGCTGGCACACAAAGCCTGATTCCAAAGCCTTCTAAATGTTTGCTGAATGGATGACTCTATCCTTCAGAAATAAACTACATGACAAGAAAGAGTTTAATAAATTATAGCACAACTAGATGAAGTATTATATAGTCACTGAATCATTATAAAAATTAAGTCATTATGAAAACTCAATAATCATTGTTAGAGAAGCAGTATATCACAGTGATTGAGAGTGTGAGATCTGGAGTCAGTCCCAGCTTTCATTCACTCAGTCAACAAATATGTAATGAGAGGCCACTTTATGTCAGGCACTATTCTCTCCTGGCCTCATAGAATTTACATTCCAATGTGAAGAGGCAAACAATAAACACAATTAAATAAGTAAATCATGCAGTACTTTGTAAGATGATATTAAAATATATATATAAGGTGGTATGTATTAGGGGGTTAAAAAAGAGCAGGGAAATGGATTGTGAGTGAAAAAGAAGGGAAGGGAAAAATTATGACACTAAATAGGATGGTACGGGTAGATCTCCTTTACTCAAGGTGAGATTGGAACAAAGACTTGAAGGAATTCACCAGTATATCCAAGAAACTGCCAGAATGTTTTCCAAAGTGACTGCACCACTTTATATTCCCACCAGTGTTTGAAGATTCTGATTTCTCCACATTCTCATAAACACTTATTATCTGACCTTTTTGGATGTGAAGTGGTATCTCCTTGTGCTTCAGTGTCCATTTCTCTGATGGCTATTTTTTTTCACACTCTTAATTTTGAAGGTCAAAAATTCTCAATTTTGATGACATCCAATTTATCAGTTTCTTTCCTAGATCACATCTTTTCTGTTGAACCTAAGAAATCTTTGCCTAACCAGTGGTCACAAAGGATTTATACTATCCTTTTTCTAAAAAATTTTAGGTTTTATATTTAGTTCGATGATCCATTTGGAGTTAATTTTTTTCTTTTACTATGGTACAAAATATGGATCAAAGTCCGTTTTTTGCATTTGGCTATCCAGTTGTCCAGCATCATTTGTTGAAGAGTGCCCTTTTGCCACTGAACCGCTCTGGCACCTTTGCCAAAAATCAATTTAACATATGTGTATGGCTCCATTCCTGCATTTTCACAGAGAATATAGTATATAGGATAGTATAAAAAGTATAAATTCAAATCCCTACAATCACCAAAGTAACAAAAGTGTGTAAATGAGGCAAGTTCAAGCCAACAGGAAGAAGTAGGGACTATATCTTACTAAACAGAATACATACTTAAAGCACTCAAATTCAACAGAAATTAAAACACTGTGTAGAACAAACAAAATGGTGTGTATATGTGGTTACAGGGTGTGTGTAGAAAAAAACACTGGTATATTAACATATTATATTAAAGATATATCAAAAATGGAAGAAAGCTGGATAGAGAGGAGAGTACATTGCAGAAAAGGTTAGAGAGGCAGTTTTAAATCAATAAGTAAAACAGAGGGAGTACCAGTGAGGGAGAAAGATGAAACTAACAGATGGGAGAAGAGACTAAAAGGTCATACCAGACTGAGAATTAAAGGGAAGGTTAGGCCAAATTTTTTTTTAATGTAAACTCTACTACTATAATTATTACTAACATTTCATAAAGGTGGCCATTAGTTTGGCTCAGGTAACAACAATAACATAGTTATTTGCATTTATAGCTTGGTGAACTTTTGTCTTTGCTCCTCCTCAATTAAAAAGGGGAAAACTCTATTCATATTCATAAAAAGAAAAAATATATTTTGTAGGTCAGGGTCCATGTCACTTGTGCCTTTACAGCCTGCAGAGCAAGGTTCGGCCTGTTTACCACCAGGCAGCCGACAGCAGGAGGTCACATTCAGGCAGCTCAGAGCGGACGGACTACCGCTAGCTGAGCCGCTATGGCTGTTCCTCCGTGACAGACTAAGAATACCTTCTTTCTTGAAAGAAAATCACTGAAGGTTCCTGTTTCTTGTTTGTTTTTGTTTGCTTTTGTTTGTTTTTAACTCCTGATCCAAAAAATTAAAGAACAGTTATTTGCTTTGGAAAAGAACACCAAAAATTCTGAATAAAATTATAAATTCATACTGTAACTTTCAGAAATCCAACAATTATTAACAGCTTTTGTCCAGGGATAGGACTATATATGGCTAGTTACTTGCTCTAAGTTTTCCTCCCTTCTACTTTTAAATACTTTTCCCTACATTCCACAATATTGCATTTTCCTTTCCTAACAAGGGGGACAAAAACAAGCAAGCAAGCAACACAGCAAGACAGTTTTCAACCAAGTAATATAACATGAATGACCTTAAATCTCTCAAAATACCAAAGGAGAAATAAATTTAGCATGGGTGCCAAAGTAAATGTCCCCCAAATAAGTTATTCGTAAATGTACATTTAATAATTTAGGAACTTCAGAAGAAATATGTTTTTAATACTACTTTTTAAAAATTAAAGATAAGCTCTTTCTTAATGCTAAACTAAATTTAACAGCTATAAATTATTCTGATGCCTGGAGCTTGAGTAAGGGTCAAGATGTGATAAGCACCTTTATTTCTGGCTCACACATTTGCTTCTTAATCCAATAAACACACATTGTCTTTGTCTTTGAACTACCAGCACACATCAGAACATAACCATACTACAGATTCACCTAACACTCATTATATTATACTTAACCATATTTACTTTGTATAAATGATCACAAATGTCTTTCAATGTCAAAGTCTTAAACCATAAAAATTTAACTTTCTATTTATGCTTACATTTTATTACCCTAGTATATCCTATACCAATTTTATTAATTGGCTAATATTATTTTAAGTCGCAATTGCTAGAGACTAGAATCTTACTTTACTTGCTCTACATAGAATATAATCAAATAAAATGCATACATGCAGTGTTTGAATATATAAAATATAATCAAATAAAATCAAATAAAAGCACTGTGTTATTGCCAAGAAATTAAAAGTTGCTATTTTTCAACTAAACCTGTCAAATGAATGATGGGGTATACCAGAGTAAGTGAGATACAAACCTGGAGCCACACAGTTCCAGAGCCTGTTCATTTGATAGTATAAGTGTTTCCTTACACACGCCAAGGGCTTCTAAAGTTGGCCAGAGAAACTGTTAAACCTAATAACTGCTCACCCTCTAGAACCTGATGAATTCATTATTTTAGATAATGCTAAAACTTGGTGGAGGAAATGTAGGGAAAGTAAAACTTTCACTCTGGCAGTAATGTCTAAATTAGTGTACTTTATTAAGTAATGTCAAATTATTCTCCAAAACGGAAGAGGCATATACTCCTCAATCAGTGATTCCAAGCCCCCCCCCCACACACACACCCCTCTACATGTTCTCTATAGAAATTCACACATATTCACAAGAAGAAAGTTCAGGAATGGTCACTGCAACATTGTCTAGTAATAAAAAATTGATAACTACTTAATAACTACCCAAAGGCAAATGAGTAAATAAATTACCATGTAACTGCAATAGAAAAATGATGAGGAAGAAAAAGTACATTTCAAGAGCGCATTGCAGTATAGTATGTATCTATACTTTAAAAACATGCAAAACAGTTACATTATTTAAGGAAACAAATATATTCAGGATAGTGCTTTACCTCTAGGGAATGGGTAGGAAGGAAAAGTGAGAAAGAATGGTGCACAGAGAGTTCAACTCCACAGTATTTTACTCTTTTAAAAAAGTCTGAAGCAGGGGCGCCTGGGTGGCTCAGTCAGTTAAGCATCTGCCTTCGGCTCACGTCATGATCCCAAGGGTCCTGGGATCGAGCCCCACATTGGGCTCCCTGCTCAGCGGAGAGCCTACTTCTCTCTCTTCCTCTGCCTGCCACTCCCCCCGCTTGTGCCCACGCACCCTCTACTCTCTCTCTTGCTAATAAATAAATAAAATCTTAAAAAAAAAATCTGAAGCAAATACAGCAAAATGTGAAGAGCCAATTAAGTTAGGTAGATGGTACATGGAATAATTTTTCTTCTATTCTTCATTCTCTTCTGCATGTCTGAAATATTTCCTATCAATTCAAGATAAACAGAGATCTGAACTGGGTGGATTCTATTTAACAAATAGTCAATATCTGACCAAGAGTAAGTAAAGCCAGCAAAGAAGCACCTGTGACAGAAGACGGTTTTCACAAGCTATTTCCATTTGGAGTGCTAGAGGCATATGCACGCATAGGCACAACTCATCTAATTAAATCCCCAAACAACAATGTGAAAATGGAGGTATTATCCCCATTTGACAGATAAATGAGGTCAAAGAAATTCGGTATCTTGGCTTAGGTCATACAGCGAATAAGCCACAGAGAAGAGCCCAATTTTAAAGCAACTTTCACAGCAACTCTAAGAAGTTTCAAAGGGGGCGCCTGGGTGGCTCAGTCGGTTAAGCAACTGCCTTCGGCTCAGGTCATGATCCTGGAGTCCCTGGATCGAGTCCCGCATCGGGCTCTCTGCTCGGCAGGGAGCCTGCTTCTCCCTCTGACCCTCCCCCCCTCATGTGCTCTCTCTCATTCTCTCTGTCTCAAATAAATAAATAAAATCTTTAAAAAAAAAAGTTTCAAAGGAATGGGACATGCAGTTTAGTACATTGTTAAAAAGGGGTTTCATTTGATCATAAGTTCAATATAAGCCCCAAAGATATGGCTACTAAAAACAGCTTAATTCTGGTTTATATAAAAAGAAACAAAAACTATCAGCCAACCATACTTTGTACTACTATGTGCATATGTGAAGTACTGACTTTAATTTTAGACGCCAAGTTTTAAGAGGACATTGATAAAATGGAGAGCTGTTACCAGGGGAAATATTCCAGCTGAATAAAAGAATAAATGTTCTAACCATTAGCTTTTTAAAACTGAGCTGAATTGCTCTAGGAATATAAGCATTCTCCTACTGTGCTGGTGGGTATAATGCTCTCATTTAATTATAAAACACTGTGGGTTATGATATGTCTTAGTTATGGCTGCTATAACAAAATATCATAGACTGCGGAGCTTAGACAACAAACATCTATTTCTCACAGTTCTGAAGCCTGGGAAGTCCAAGATCAAGGTACCAGTAGATTCCCTGTCTCATGAGGCCCTCCCTCTTCCGGTGTATAGATACCTGCCTTCTTGCGGTATCCTCACAGGCTAGGGAGCCGTGGGGGGTGGGGCAAGCTCTCTAGTATCTTCTTATGAGGACATTAATCCCATTGCGAGGACTCCGCCCTCATGACCTCATCTAAACCTAATTACCACCAAAAGGCCCCACCTTCTGACAATGGCACACTGGAGGTTAGGGCTTCAACATATGAATTTTGGGGTGATACAAACTTTCCATCCATAACATGATATAATCAGCAATTCCTTTTAACTTAAATTGCTACAGGAAAAATATAATTAAAACTGTGATAAACTACTGATAAGCTTGATAACTACCATTTCCCTCTGAAACATTTATTTATAACTTTTTTTTTTTTTTTTTTTGACAGACAAGAGACACAGCGAGAGAGGGAACACAAGCAGGGGGAGTGGGGAAGGGAGAAGCAGGCTTCCCGCCAAGCAGGGAGCCTGATGCGGGGCCCGATCCCAGGACCCTGGGACCATGACCTGAGCCAAAGGCAGACGCTTAACGACTGAGCCACCCAGGCGCCCCTGTAACATGATTTTTGATTAGGTAAGATTTCTTAATGTAACTACTGCATTATAGTGCAATACAATTCAGTGAACTAACCATCTCTGAAAGTGTCCAAAAAGAAGTTGAAAGCCTTTCTGTCACAGATGTTGAAGCTTTTACTCTGGTAAGAGGTTGGACTGTGTGATGAATAAACTTCCTCCTAATTCTCACATTTTTAAGTGCAAAGGTTAACATGGCTTTGGTAAAGAAACTCCACTTAAACTCATTAGCAGGGAGTCAGAGGTGAAACAAATGAAGTGGCAGGAAATCATATACTGATTAAAATATTATCAAGTGAGGTGAATCAGAATCAGAGGGTCTTGCTGACATGCAAATTTAAAAAACAATGAGCTTTATCTCTGTTGCAAAAAGAACTGAAATCTACCTCATACCATACAGAAAAATTAACTCAAAATGTATCAAAGATTTAAATGTTAAGTGCTAAAACTATAAAACTCTTGGGCGCCTGGGTGGCTCGGTCGTTGGGCGTCTGCCTTCAGCTCAGGTCATGATCCCAGGGTCCTGGGATCGAGTTCCACACTGGGCTCCCTACTCAGCAGGAAGCCTGCTTCTCCCTCTCCCACTCCCCCTGCTTGTGTTCCTGCTCTCGCTGTGTCTCTCTCTGTCAAATAAATAAATAAAAATCTTTAAAAAAAAAACAAACTATAAAACTCTTAGAAAAAAACATAGGCATAAGTTTTCATCACCTTGGATTAGGCAAGCGTTTCTCAGTTATGATGCCAAAGGCACAAGGAAAAAAAAAATAAATTGGACTTCATCAAAATTGAAAACTTTTGTGCCTCAGGGGACACCATCAAGAAAGTGAAAACACTATCCACATGATGGGTGGGTGTATTTGCAAATCATATATTTGATATGGGACTCATATCTAAAATATATAAAGAACTCTTAATATCCAATAATAAGGCAAATACCCAAACTTTAAAACAGGCAAAATATTTGAGTAGACATTTCTGTCAAAAAGATGTATGAATGGCCAATAAGCAGATGAAAAGATGTTCCACATCTTAGTCATTAGGGAAGCACATATCAAATTACAATGCCTCTTTACCCTTGCTAGGATGGCTGGAATCAAAGAGTCATATAATAAGTGTTGGAGAGGAGGTGGAGGAATCAGAACCCTCATCCACTGCTGGTAGGAACGTAAAATGGTACAGCCACTTTGGAAAACAGTTTGTATTCCTCAAAATGCTAAACACAGAGTTAACCATATGACCCAGCAATTCCACTCCTAAGTGTATTAATAAAAGAAAGGAAAACACACGTCCATGTAAAAACTTGGACATGAAAGTTGATAGCATTATTCATAATAGTCAAAAAGTAGAAGTAACTCAAATGTCCATCAACAGTTGAACAGATAAATAAATGTGGTCTATCCATACAACGGACTATTTTTTGGCCATAAAATGGAATGAAAAGCTATACATGCTCCAATCTGAATGAACCCTGAAAACACGATGCAAAGTCAAAGAAGAGAGAGACAAAAGATCAAATATTATATGGTTCCATGGGATTTCTTTTGGGGGTGATGAAATAGTCTGATATTAGTGATAATACTTGCATAACTTTGTGAGTATACTAAAAGCTACGTTAAAAGGGTAATTTTATGATATGTGAATTACATCTCAAAAAATAATAGTAAAAATAAATAGGAAGGGGCGCTTGGGTATCTCGCAAGTGTCCGACTCATGATCTCAGCTCCGGTCTTGACCTCAGAATTGTGAGTTCAAGCCCCACACTGTGCCCCCGCTGGGTGTGGAGCCTATATACATACATACATACATAAATGGAAATCTTTTTTGGGAATATCATAATCAAATCCTAAATATTTCACCACAGTAGATACAAAATGACAGTATGATTCCCAGAGTAACAGAAGAAC
The DNA here is from genome assembly GCF_029215605.1 of Mirounga angustirostris. Lineage (NCBI taxonomy): Eukaryota > Metazoa > Chordata > Mammalia > Carnivora > Phocidae > Mirounga > Mirounga angustirostris. The sequence goes on along the minus strand of NW_026991718.1, from coordinate 19,231,981 downwards.
TGCAATAAGCACAGTACCAAGAAAATGTGTACAGGTCAAGCTCCGTGGCTTACCAACATTTAGCAAAACAAAACACATTTTCCTACACTCTGCGTGTCGGCCTCAGGCAGACATCAGTCATCAATCACAATATCCTTGCCTTCGAGCTGGAAATGACAACAGATCTCAACACAGTTGTCCATGTACTCATTATCAAATGATCATGGATAACAAATTGCTGAAGGTTAGACCTGAAGGTACTAACTTCAGGCCCATTTCTCTTGTCTGTTACACATGCAAATATTGTGGTTAGCACTTTAAATAATAGCTTTATTAACTATAAAATATTTCAGGCATGCAAAAAAGGTACTGAAAATAATTTTAACAGATATACCCACTAGCCAGCTAAAGAAATACTACATTACAAATTCAGTTAGCACTTCCCCTACTTTTAATAAATATTCATCCTTTTAGAAAAAGAACTGTGACTATACTCTTGCTCTCTCAGTTAAAAATATCTGTAATGAGCCTACATATGTGGCCCATGGAGTAAAACCAAGACATCACTACTCACCTAGAGACTCTTAAGCGACCTCTGACATATGACATTTACCACACATAAAATCTATCACTGTCAATTTTAACAAGAGAAGGAAACTCTCCCACATGTCAACAGCAGTAGTAATGGAAACAGAAGTTAGAAAGTGACCAGAGCTTTCTTTCCGTCCACACTTTTCACTATCACTTAGCCAAAGGCAAAGGCCTCCACTTTCACCTTTCCTGTGTATTGCCAGCCCAGCACACTTCTCATTTTAACATCTATAATATTTTTCAAGGCACTTTCACACACAGTACCTTGTTAACCCCACAAGATAGATAAGGCAGCTCTATTTATACCCCCTTTTACAGACATGGAAGAACAGAGCTATTAAGAGCACAAGATTGGAGTGAAGCAGGGCTTGAATCCCTGCTTCACTACTCAGCAATGTGAACTGCAAAATAAAGATGATAATGCCTGCCTCACAGCATAGTTATGAGGATTAGATTGCACAACGTATAGAAAGTGCTTAGTACAGAACCTGGTGTAAAATAAACACTAAAGAAATGGTAGCTGCTACAACTGTTGCTGTTAATTAGGCAAGATCAAACAGCTCCTCTGGGGACCTGGGTGGCTCAGTTGGTTAAGCGACTGCCTTTGGCTCAGGTCATGATCCTGGAGTCCCTGGATCGAGTCCCACGTCAGGCTCCCTGCTCAGCGGGGAGTCTGCTTCTGCTTCTGACCCTCTCTCCTCTTGTGTTCTCTCTCTCATTCTCAGATAAATAAATAAAATCTTTAAAAAAAAAAAAAAAAGGATCAAACAGCTCCTCAACACAGGAGCCAAGACTGAAACTTAGGTCTTCTTTGATTCCACACCACACAGCTTCATTCTCAAATGGTCACCAGGAGTCCTACTGCATGGCATAGACTCTACGTAGCATTTGCAGGCAATACCTCCCTGTTATCTAGACACCATGGTGATCACGCTAGGATTTTAAGAATCAAAAACCAATAGCAATACCAATAGCTGCTAACATCACCAAAAGATAACCAAACATTATGTGTCTCATAATACTATCTATAAAGTCATCTTACCCCCCACACACAAAATTAAATCTTAATCAAGCTTCTGTGTCAAACTACCAATTTACATACATAGAGGGGAAAGAAATATGTTAAACTAAACAGAAATCCAGAATGTAACAAATTCTATAGGACAAACCACCCAGGTTCTTCAACATATAAAAAGAAAGAAGGAATCTACAAATTTAAAAAGGACTTAAAAGACATTTCAATCAGTCCTGATATCAAAAAAACTTTTTTGATTCTCCCCCCAAAAAAGGCATAGCATCAGCCCCACGTATTATCTGCTTGGGGGAGAGAATACATTAGGACATAACCAGAAATATTCAAGAATATTTTAAGCTTTCAGACATTTCTTTTTACCCCTTGTAAATCAACAAATCAACATTCTGGTTTTTAAAAGAAAAGCAATAACAATATTGCTTTTACTTTTTCTGTGCTACATCTATGATAAAAGTCTTACTCTGAAGAGTATTTTTTAAAGACTACAAACTTATAGGTTCTTAAAATGATCCTCCCCAAACCCCTCTCCCAATCTACAAGAGATGGCTGGATCAAAGGTCAAGGGAAAAAACAAACAAGAAAAGTCAGGAAGGAACACTTTTGTAACTGAAGCTTAAAAGAAAACCCACAGCGTGAACAGGATTAGCTGTCAACAGGAACCTTCCCAGAAGTAACCCATCCTATGATGAGATTTGAGATATCTTAATGAAAATTACAGCACCTCCGTGTCATCAAGAAGCAGTCAGTTAAGGTAAACTGAATGAAAATTAATCTGAAATTTCAACATGGGCACCTGCTGTAATGCAGATTACTTGTTTATGTCAATGGTATTCTAAAAAAGATGTGAGCTCACAGAAAGCATTAGAATTAAAAAGAAGGAAGTGATGAGACTGGGGCAAGGAGAAAGTGAGGGAAGAAAATAAGATGAAGTGAGGGGTAAATTTACACAAACTATAAGCCACAAGGTCCTATGAAGTTGCAAGGGAAGGACTGCCCATTTGACTGAGTTCCCTTGCACGGAGAGAAATACCATGGGCTACAGGAGTCATGACTGTGTAATATAAGCAGACCAGCCAGTCAGGGGAAAGACAGCTTTTCCTGGTACCAAGACCTGGGGAAAAAGTTACTACATGGGTTCAAACAATAATGGTGATGAGAGCAGCTTGAACTATACACTTAAAAATGGTGAAGATGGTAAATTTTATGTTATGTGTATCTTACTATAAGAAAAAAAATGGGCAGGGGGGAACAGCAGCAGCTCTTTTTCATTGCATGTGTGCTGGGCTGGGCATATTCCAAGCGTTTTACATGTTTAAACTCAAAGAATTTTTTTTTTTTTGGTCAATTTATCTTAGTTCAGTTTTTTCCCCAGTTTTATTGTGATAACTGACATACAGCGCTGTGTAAGTTTAAGGTATACAACATAATGATTTAACTTATATATACTGTGAAGTGATGACCACCGTAAGTTCAGTTAACATCCATCATGTAGTACAGATACATAAAAAAAGAAAAAAAAAATGTTTTTCTTTAACTTGTGATGAGAACTCTTAGGATCTCCTCTCTTAGTGACTTTCAAATATATCTTACAGCAGTCTTAACTATAGCCATCATGCTGTACATTACATTACATCCCTAGGACTTATCTTATAACTGGAAGTTTATACCTTGGGCCACCTTCATCCAATTCCCCAGGTCCCTACCCCCAACCCTTGTAAACTCACAGAATTCTCACAACAACCTTGTACAGGTAGGTACAATTATTACCCTATTTCACAAATGAGAAAACTAAGGCACCAAGAGGTTAAGCAGCAGAGCCAGGCTTCCAGCCCAGGGAATCTGGCTCCAGAGTCCACACTCCAAACCATTACATAACCCCTCAACCAGAATGGTGTCTCCTTTTGGGCAAAAGTATTCACCATCAGCCATTCGCTCATTTTGTGTTCAGTCTTAGTCCTCCAGATAACTGCTAATAATAACAGTAGTAGCAGAATTACAACATCAATAAGGACACTAAGATAAAGGAGATGATAGGCTCACAAGAATTCTATAGTAAGAGTATAATAAGAGTACTAAATTTTATAAAGCTATTTATTTTAATGGCCCTCAATAAAGGTTGATTGCATTATACCAAATAAAAATTCCGTAAAGTAATTCTACCCCATTCTAAAACAATGCAATCTATATACTTAGCTTTCTGGTATTCTGGCTTGATCCAAGTAAAAACTGTTTCTAGAGCATGGACTGAGTGTGTTTAAGCAATTCTCAGAGAGTGCTGTTTCTGACTGGTAGATTTTTGATAAGAATTGGGCAGCAAAGTAAGTGGATACATACTCACTAGAGCGAAGCTATTCTATACTGCCAATTACAGGTAGACTAAATACTTTCACACTCAAGTACAGAGTCAGGTTAATATCCTCTTATGAAAATTAAAGAGGGCGCCTGGGTGGCTCAGTTGGTTAAGCAACTGCCTTTGGCTCAGGTCATGATCCTGGAGTCCTGGAATTGAGTCCCGCATCGGGCTCCCTGCTCAGCAGGGAGTCTGCTTCTCCCTTTCCCGCTCCCCCCTCTTGTGCTCTCTCTCTCTCTCTCTCTCAAATAAATTAAAATCTTAGGAAAAAAAAAAAAAAAGGAAAGAAAATTAAAGAGCCTAACTGCTGAAGATACCAAGCAGCCAGCCCACCTCTCCATGGAGGTGAGCCAAAAAAGTATTTTCTTATAAGGCCAAAATTTTCCTCTGAAAGTGAACAATATGAATAAAAGAACCTTAGAGGGAAAAAATCCAACATACAATAAACATCTGATAAGAGGAACAACTTTATCAATAATCAGGGAACTGCAAATTACAACAATGCTGTTATACCATTTTCACCCATCAAATAGGGCCCAGAGAGAAATGACTGATAATATCCAGAGTTGATAAAGTTGGGGAAAAGCAGCAACTATAATATACTGTTGGTAGAAGTGTAAACTGATATAGCTTTTGGGGTAACATTTTGAAAGGACATCAATATTTTAAATGTGCATAACCATTAATTCCATAAGTATGTTCTCATACATGTGCAAAAAAGTACAAACTAGGATGTCTACCAAAACATAGCTTCCAACAGCAAAAAACTCGATATCCAAATGTCCATCAAAAGGGAGAAAGACAGCTAAATTACAGAATATACATCTAATGTAACAGCTATATAGCATTTTATGCAAAGATAAAATGGCTCCTTCATATTCTGACATAAAAAAGTTCCCATGACATTAAGTTTAGAAAGTCTATGACAATTCAAAAAATATGATCCTATGGAAGGGTGGGGAGGCTAGGGAAGAAAGGAGGGATAGATGCCAAAAGGGGTCTGAATTAGTCAGAACTTTCAGTTCCAACAGATAAAAACCTGATTCAAACTAGCACAAGCAAGTTAGGCAACTGATTAGCTCATTTAACTGGAATATATAGGGTGGATCTAATCTAAGGTTCAAGTGGATCCAGAGGTTCCAATGACTCCCCATGTTCACGCATGCAAGCATGTGAGAATGTGTGTGACTGTGCATTTCTTAGTATGAGAGAGACCGTCTGTTTCAGTCAGCTCTGCTTCACCCTGTAGGTTGGCCTCATTCTTTCCTAGAGCAGACAGGCTTCCTTCATGTGGCCAGGCACACTCTCAGTTTAGCAACTCCAATGGAATGAGCTTGTCTCTGTCCAACATCTGTTTTTCAGTCTCAAGGAAAGGCTCTGAACCTGTATTGGTCATAGAGCTATTCTGCAGCAATCACTGTGTCCAAAGAAACTATGACCACCTGGCTGGCTCAGTCAACAGAGCATGCACTCTTGATCTCTGGGTTGTGAGTTCAAGCCCCACGTTGTGTGTGCACCCTATTTTTAAAAAATTATAAATAAATAAATAAATAAATATCCAGCCTAGGTCACAGGCCCATCCCTTGGCCACCAGGAAAGATACTGTGCCCCGAAATGGAGGAGGGGGGAGCCCCAATTAACAGCTGCCATATAATTCACTACAGAGACTTTCACCTTTTAACTCTATATACTTCCTTTCTTTGAATTTGTTGTTAGAATATAGCTATGGGGCGCCTGGGTGGCTCAGTTGGTTAAGCGACTGCCTTCGGCTCAGGTCATGATCCTGGAGTCCCGGGATCGAGTCCCACATCGGGCTCCCTGCTCAGCAGGGAGTCTGCTTCTCCCTCTGACCCTCCTCCCTCTCCTGCTCTCTGTCTCTCATTCTCTCTCTCTCAAATAAATAAAATCTTAAAAAAAAGAAAAAGTGAGAATATAGCTATGATTTACGTATGTGGTTTATTTTTTAAACTTAAATGAATGCTACTGGAATGCAGTCATAAAGAAAGCCTAAAGTCTAAAAAGTTCAGGGTTGATGACTTTAATAAAACTAGGAGGAAAATAAGCCTCATGTATAAATAAGAAACTGGGCTTCCTAATCCTGCATACTTGGCCAACATTTTAACCACCACCCAATAGTCCTTATTGAACCAAAAATTAAAAGATGAAAGAAAGGGGTGCCTAGGTGGTGCAGTCGGTTAAGCGTCTGCCTTTGGCTCAGGTCATGATCCCAGGGTCCTGGGATTGAGTCCCATATAGGGCTCCCTGCTCTGCAGGGAGTCTGCTTCTCCCTCTGCCCCTCTCCCACTCGTTCTCTCAATCTCTCTCCCTCTCTCTCTAATAAATAAAATCTTAAAAAAGACGAACAAAAAACTGAGAAAACAGATTTTAATTACTTAGCATTATGTTGATAAGAGGGAGGGAAAAGACTTCCAGGGATTCTAAGGAGAAATATTATGAAATCCTCAGACAGCAAAAGGTCTCCAATAGTGTCAGAAAAGCCCTTTATGCCCTCTCTCACTTTTCTCACCCCATAATGTCACCAGTCAAACAGTATATGTAGAAAAGCTATGGATCAGTCTTACTGAAACCAAATAATCACTTTCCACCTGTTTCAAATATATACTCTAAAGATGTTAGCAAACCATCTAAACTAAAATAATGTATATTACCTACCCCTAAAGTAGAGACATTATTAAAATTTCTCCTTTAATTGTCCCAAGGTCTACCATTCAACATTACAAGTTCTTTTTACAAGTAAAAATGAAAATCTCAGTTAGACTGACACACAAAACAATTCCTCTTTACTTCAGTGACTCCAAGCAAGGCCTACCAATTCTGGTATTCACTCACCTCTCTAAAGCAAGCCAATTCTACTATGGTAAAACATTTATTGCTCACCAAGTATTTCTTGCCCACATTTCCTAGACCCTTAAGCAGCTGCTCCGTGACTACTACTGACCAATGGATTGCATAAGAGGAAGTGATGAGGGTCACTTCAGGGCCAAAGGCACAGTAACCAAAGAGGTTCCATGTTCCAGATAGTGCACCAAACATACTTTATTATTTTAACTACAGACTCCTTTTTTCATGTTCCAGGAGACTACGTTATAAATTAATATTCCATATACTACAAATCTAATTCAAATTCCACTTCCTCCAGGAAGCCTACCCAGACCATGCCAGCCTCCTAGCATCATTATTAACATACTATGTATGTATACAATGGGTAAGGCATGATGAAAGCACTGTGCTACCGACACAGAACTAGTATAATAAATGCTCTTCCCTCTATAATTTACAATGTGGTTGCTGTAACAGGACACATGTAAAAACAGAAATAAGTATACATGATAATAAATTTCAAGTGAGTGCTAAAAATAGTAAGTGCTACAGGAGTTTCCACATATCTCAGCAAGTAACTAGATAGTTATATATACCCATATGACATCTTTTCTATGATTTTTTTAATTCATGTATGATTTAAAGCAAATGAGACTCCCTTATGGAGATTACAATCTCCTTGAAAGGCAGGAACCCTAAGATATGGTAACTTCCTGGCTCCCCAAAGCACCATCAACCTATAAGTATGCAATAAAAATTTATTGAGAAGAATGGGCTGAGAAGTTAGAACAGAAGTATAGGAATCCCCAAGACATTAGGAATTTGTGTCTCAAAGATGACAAAGGAGACAGAGGAAGGAAGACAAGTTTTTCTGTTATCCATGGCAGGTAGAACTCTACACTGGAGAACAATGACTCACCAGGCTTCCCCAGACTTTTGAACATAGCCCATGACAGCCAACTTCTTATGCTGTAGGACTACATGGTCTCCAGGCAATATCTGATTTCCAATTCAATTTCCCAAATACCCTGAAACCAGTAAAGAGAATCCCTAGATAATATGTACAAGTAATCCAGGCACACATTAAAAAAAAAAAAAAAAAGGTCTCTTTCTTGAAGTACATTAATAAGTACCATTATGATTTAATCAGTGTGATTTGTCAAATATTTTACTATGTGTATGCAGAGGACACACCCTGCAGAGGACAAAATATAAAACATAATCCCCTTTTGCCATTCTCATACCCTAATTTGGGAGATAGGACACATGAAAACAAAAAATTCCACACAGTACAAGGCAGTAAAGTGTCAAATGAATAATAAGGAAAATAAATATTAAAAGAGTTCATAGAAGGAAGAGATTACTTTCAAATTTCATATTCTGAACACTTCACAAGCAAGGTGGAATCTCAGCTGAGCTTTAAAGGATAAGTACAATTTCAAGAGGCACAGAGTAAGATAAGAGAGAACATTCCAGGGAAAGGACTATGTAAAGCAGTAGAAACAGAGAAGCCAAAGGGATGTTTAAGGGACAGTAAACTGACAATTTATTTCGAACAGTTTACTAGGGGAGAATAGTGGGAAATGAGACCAGAAATGCAGGTTGGTGCCAGACACTGGAAAGCTTTAAATGCTAGGCTAAGTAACAATTTTATCTTGACAGTAATGAAGACCCTTTGAAGGTTTTTAAGCAAATAACACAATGAAAATAAAAATTAGGATGATCACCCCAAAACAAAATTTAGGACAGACTTAAAAAGGAACCCACTGGGGAGAGTGAGACCACCTTGGACACCATCACAATAATTAGGCCTAAATCAGAACGATGACAGTGAGGAGAAAAAGCAATAGATCTAAGCAGCTGATCAAACTTGGAAAGTATTTCTAGCATATGTCAAATCAGACCCTAAGGACTCTAGAAAGCTGAGATTCAAATGCTAGAACGAAAGAGTTTAAAAGCACAGCAACTGTGAATTCCAGCCTACCCAGGAGGGTCTCCCTACACTTGAACTGATACTGGGCTCTGCCATACCTATATGCATTCCCATCTCCACATACCTACAAAAGGTCCACTCTTTTTGATTGGGGTTTAGGAGGGCAGAGGTGGGAAATGATATATAGGAGCAGCCAAGTGATGAAGGCCAGGTAGTTGTGCAACAAATAGAACTCAAACATCTGTAAAGGCCAAAGGCAGTGTAATCACATCTATTGCAAAATGGAAAAATAGACTGCAAATCCAGTCATACTGCAGGCTTGAGTAATGACATCAGATATATCCATTAAACTTGGCAAGAGTGAAGACTGGATGAATGGAGTTATTGAGGTCCCGGTCCTTAACAACAGAGGTTTTAACCTTTGGGGAGGTCATGAACCCTTTTGGGAATTTGGTAAAAGCTATAGACCCTCTCCCCAGAGAAATGCACACACTCACAAAATTTTGCATATAATCTCAGAGTATTCACAGACCCTCTAAAGCCACCCTCTAAAGCCTATCTAGAGACTCTTAGTCTATGAATTCCGTGGGTTCTTAGTTAAGAACCCCTGCTAGAAAACACTGATAACCATTTTCTATCATATACTCCACAGTTTAAAAGTTTTTGAATAGGGAGCCATATATGTATATTTATTTATAATTTATATACAGTGCACACCACATCAATAAATTATGTACCTTGTAAAGCACACACAAAAAATGGAAATTTAACAGAATGACATTTCTTATAATAAAATAAATAATTCTAAAGCATTTATACTACTTATTTATGACAAAGTTTTGTGCTATTCCTGATAAACACAATTATTAATACCACTGTTTTTGGTGAGAGTAATGTGATTGAACACGGTTTGTTATTTTTTAATTTTGCTTTCATATTTTGTAACATGGCAACTTGAAGTCTGGTTCTAAATTTCAGTTCATTTTTATAGTAAATAACTATTTTATTTTATTTTAACGGCTATCATAGTCAAAATATATCTATTTCACAAAGATGGGTAAAACCAAATGAAAGAACTGCATCACTTCCTGTACTGTATAAAACATGATATGATATTCAATTTTCAATCCCACTGACCATTTATGCAAAGGTTTTTGCTACAGTTCAGCTAGTGCATTTCCATATTTCCTGATGACAACCAGTTGTTCTTCCTAATAAATCAAATGGTATTGCTTTTTTATATTTTCAAGAGAAAGGCACAAAATCACTAAAATGCCTAATTTTTTTGACTCTTAAAATACTTTAATAAGACACTAAAAACCCACCCACCCACCCACCCACCCACACACACACTTGGTTTAGGTTTACATACATTTTCTACTTCATTTCTCACCTGAAATGCCTAATTTTACAAGGTTTCTATACAGGTTAGAAAATTCTGTTTCCTAAGTTCAAATGTTTGTATAAAAACATTCTTAAAGTTACACACATCATTTTCAGCAATTAAACCCAATAATGATGGAAATAGTTCTAAATACTCATTTTCAATAACCTCTGTCTATAACATTGAATTTTATTTTGTTCTGAAAGGTAGTTAGTTACTTGGTGAGTCACTGTTAAGAACCAACCATCATGCCAAAGGGGGAGATAAAGTAAGTGTGCTTATTTTTCACAAATATCTGCTAGGCAGCATACTACTCACAGCCACTTGCCACAGAAAACGTCAGCAAATTTGGAACCTCTGTGCTTTTGTGAAAGAAAAATGAGTAAGTCACCTTTAAGTTTGACAATTCTTAAGACCTCTGCCTTAATGACCAGTTAACCTCTATGAAATATTATACAAAAGATCTGCATGGTGACTCCCTACTGCAATACAAAGTATGTTAAGAGTCTACTATTTAAAGTAACAAATTGGAAAATCCAGTTACCCAGGCCCCTATAAACTGTAAAACATCACAACAGACTGGAAAAAAAAAAACCTTCCTTACAGATCTCTAACATTTTTCCCATTTCCCAGATAATTTTATGTAAACTGTACCGTGGACACCATGGTTCTAACTGTGCCTGGGCTCTCAAGGGTCAAAGCTCTATCAGTACCCTCCAGCCAATCTCCCTCACCAGCTAGCAAAGTTTAAAGGAGTTATCTTTAAAGGTACTCTAATTATATTGTCTCCATCTCTGAATTACTACCAGTTTGGCAAAAGACACAAATGCAGCACATTCTGTGACACGAGTTGTCTTCAACACTGTTCCCTCAGTGTAACGTTGGCTAGCAGTTCAGTCAAATAATAGACAGGGCTAGAACAAGGTCCAAGACTCTTCATGACATATCCTGCCTTAAATCCTTTTTTGGAACATGGCAGGGCATAAATAAATCAGTAAAATAAATCATGAACTATATTGAGAGCCAGGGACTTTCAACTTACATGACCAACCTCACTTATACAGAGAAATACACTTATATTTTTACAAGGAGATGACATTTTTACACTTAAAAAACAAGTCCACTGCATAAATGCCAAATGATAATACTCTATTTTTAAAAAAAAAAAAAAACAGCTACTGCTTAAAAAAAAAGTATAAGCCAGTGAAAAAGATTTTGTACTAACTCCTATCAAAAAAAACACATAATCTGTTCTCAAATATACATAAAAACGAGTGAATAAGTTCCTAGTGTGGTAAGCCTTACATATGGAATCATTTCAAAAACTATGAAAATATAAAATTTGGGGTGTAAAACCTGCCAAAAAAAATCTATGTAAATTTGGAAAACTGACATTTCTCATAGATCTCATCCAGATCTGCATACTTCACTGTTCCCCACCACCTCCCTCCATTAAAATCCTGCAATGTCTTGCTACTGCACCTACAGCATCTGGTTCCCTCCTCCTTCTTCAGCTGGTGCCACCCTCCTCCTTGCACTTTCCCCTCTCATTACTCCTAAATAATCCCAAGCTTTTCTGTCCTTTCATCTTTGCTATTTAATCTTCCTTAATATACTGCTCTCCTCACCCTCACTCATATACAAATCATCCCCTGCCTTCAATGTTCTGGTCCACCCAGAGCCCTGCATGAAACCTCCCCTGATCACTCTCAAATGAGAGTAACTGCTCCCTCTCCTGAATCCTCAAAGTACTATTTCATACCTCTCTCACAGCACTCATCACATTCAATCAGTATTATAGGTATTTGTGTGTTCGTCTTATCACCTCTCTTAGGTCATAATCTCCTTAAGAACAGGATTTGTATCTTATCTTTTAACTTCCCTATCTTTTAACAACACAGCACCTTGAACAAAGTAGGTACTTATATAACTATGTCTTGAATGAATGAGTGGCTACTTAGAAATTCAATTACAGACTTCCTGTACCACCTGGAATGGAGATGGAGGTATGAGATGACAAGCAACTTTTCCCCCTGATTTCCTCCAAACAAACTCACCAAAGTAAAGCCAGTATTACACATACAGGTGCTTTCAAAAAGCAAGGACATTTCATCCTTCACCTATCTGGTCAAATATGGTGTAATATCTTATATGCACTCACATAGAGTGTCTTCCATTAAACAATCAAATCTATATTTGATAATAAAAGCATGTAAATATTTTAATCATATAGGCAAACTAAAACTTTAAGATGTACTATATTAAAGCTATCAGAATGAGATCAACCATTCAAAGCACAAGCGGAGGGGCGCCTGGGTGGCGCTCAGTTAAGTGTCCCACTCTTGATCTCAGCTCAGATCTTGATCTCAGGGTCTGAGTTCAAGCCCGACACTGGGCTCCACGCCCAGCGTGGAGCCTACATTAAAAAAAAAAGTACAAGTGGAAATACAGAGAATGACCAAGCAATTTATTCCAAATGGAAAAAAAAAACAAAAAACAAAACAAAAACCACCCGAGCTTTAGCTATTTAAATGCTAACGAAACTTGAGAGGCAGAATTTTATTGCTAAGAATCCAAAACCAACCATTCAAAGATAAGCTTACCTAGACAGAAGCACCAAAGAATCAACATTACTGAAGTACAAAGGTGAGATGAGAAACAGCACAAAAATCTTAAAGTGACACTATCATTAAGCAACTGGTATATATGGGCTCCTGAGTCATCAGAAAGCAAGGAGATTACAGGAGTTTCCACTGCACATGTAAGGAACAGAGAAAGCCCAGAAAGGAAAGGAGGGCTACAATGTGGCCAACTGTGGCAAACACTCTTGGGAGAGAAGCCAGTTCAAAGGTATGCCTGTGACAGAGCACCTGACTGTCGCAGTTGGTTAAGCCTCAGACTCTGGATTTAGGCTCAGGTCATGGTCTTGGGGTCGTGAGATCGAGCCCCTGGGAGTCTGCTTCAGACTGCGCGCGCCCTAAGTAAATAAATAAAATATTTTTTTTTAATAAATAAAGGGATGCCTGTGATTTCAGGTCAGAAGACCCTGACTCAAATGTCATCCCTAATACCTACAAGCTGTGCAATCTTACACCAACCACTTAACCACCCTGAGCCTTGTTTCCTCGTTTATAAAATGTAACATGCAAAACAAGCACAGTACCTGAGACCTGAGTACAGTGTGTCTCGGAGACAGCACTCAATAAATATTTGCTGACTCTGAATAAGGGCCATACAAGAAAAGCAGACATTTCTCTCGAGGCACTTTTGTAGTTTTTGAGAGAACAGCCTTAAGTAATTCCTGATTAATACTTTATTGCAATATTTGACAATTTTTGGCCAAAAAATAAAAATACTCCTTTCCTCCTCGCTTACACATTACTTAAAAGCTTACTAAAATTCTTAAAATTTAAAATCTTTGTAATAACTTTCAAATACTAAAACAAAACAAAACCTCTCATAAGGAAGCCTGGAAGCCAAATACCTGGGTTCTTGCCTAAGTAATGCCACTAAGTACGTGACCCATGAAAATTATTATATTTGCCTGGTCTTAGTCTTCTCATCTGTAATATTAAGGAGATTGTGCTAAATTACCATTAAAGCCCCTTTAAGTGGTGTGGTTCTAATCGGGTGATGGGCATTAAGCAGAGCACTTGATGTAATGAGTACTTGGTATAATATGCAACTGATGAACCACTAAATTCTACCCCTGAAACTAACAATACAGTATATGTTAACTCAATGAAACTAAATTTTAAAAAATTTTAATACATTATTTTTTTTTAAATTGTGTGGTTCATGCCATCTCAAGGACTGTTCCAACCTAATTAGGAAACAATTCAACATACAATTTTTAAAAAAGGATTTCTTTCCAAAAGAAAGAAAAAGAAAAAGAAAAAGAAAAAAGAAATAAGAAATTTAGTATATTGAAAAAACTGAGCAACTGATGCTAAGGGAGTGATAAAAATCGCGCTTTCTAGAGAACAGACCTACTCTGACCCTGTTTTTGAAGGTCAAGCGATAAAGGAAAAGGAAACAATTTAAATAAAGAAAATGAAACATATAAAACCAAAGCAAGATATGTACAGGTGATTATAACACTTTCTTCACTTGTGTAGCACTTTACAGTTTACAAAGCATTTCTACAGATGCCACCTGCAGCAAATTTTCTGGAATGAGAAATATAAGTACTGCTTAAATTATTTACATTTGATAAATTTGCCCACAGAAAGTCTCCGCTACAAACAATAACATGAAAAACCATTTTGGAAAGGAATTTATTAAGCATTTCTGTGTAGGATGAATTAGGCAAATGCATGGAGGCAAACAGCTATAACCCTACAAATCAAAGAATTTAGCGCAAGGAAAAAATGTGAAATCAGTCCAATATGCTGATTTAATGATAAAGAAACTCAGGCCCCCAGAATCGATGTGACTCTCTTCACTCCATGTGCAAAATGACAGGAAGACCAGATTGAAGAACCAGAAATAAAGGGGGAAATCCAAATTGCAGAGAAAAGAATCAGAATTTGGTGATGGATTAGATAGTGGTATGTTTTGGTAACGTTAGTGTAAGAAAACATTATTAAAGTCTTACTTTGTGCCAATCATTATGCTAGACCTATTTTGTTATTTAATAATTTAAAGATCGTAACAATATGAGGGGTAAGTACATTATTTCGATTTTACACATGAAAACCTGGGGTTTAGTATGGTTACATAATTAGCCCAAGGTTATATCTACTAAGTATCTGGAAGAGCCAGGACATCATCCCTTTCTGAAGTCAAACCGCCATTTCCAAAAGAAACCTAAAACTTGCCTCAAAAGTATAAGCTAGAAGAGCAAAGTTAAAGTATCACTCTGGAAACAGTGGACACCGCAGTATTATTAGAATTCTAGTCCTGTTTATAGTTGTATTTTGCCTCTTCGCCTGCACCTAATGTTATCAGTCTCATCTGTCTGTTCCCAATGGTCCGGTCCAGGATGTCTCAGTAAAGCTAAACTTCCCGGCTGGAGTCCACACTAAAACATCCATGGGGAGAGATTAGATCAAAATATATGTAAGATGAGGGTGACTAGAGGGTGATTAATTTCAAGTCTTACACAACTCAAGTGACTATAGCTTCTGTTTTGGCATAAGCTATTTATCTTCAAAATATGGTAACTATACTAAGCTTTTCTAAAAGCCTGTCACTTCAAGGAGCCTCAAAAATACTGTGCTGCAGATGGGGGTATGGGGGAGGAAGCATGGATACAACAACCCACTCTGCTTGCACCTCCGAATTGGATTTATATGTTGATGTCAGTGTTTTGTAATAATTTCTCTTCTTCAACCATATATCCTGTGGAAATATAAAATAACCATTTTTTCTATATTCCAAATATCTATAATCCAAATACTGTACACCCATAAAACACTGTCCCGAACTATAGAAAAATTCCTGCACTTCTTTAAGCAACCAAGTACAGTACCCAGTTGCCACTAGGCCATTTTATGACCTCTAACCCCATATGTTGAGAGAAAGGTACAAAGTCTAGCTAAAATATAAAGAAGGAAGAAGAAGGAAAGGCTTGAAATGACTAGACCTCATCTCAAAGAAAAGAGGTCAGAGGCCACAGGGCCCATTCTCAGTGACCAATGACCAAAGGCTAAACTAGTGGTTAACCGAGGAAAGAAGCAACAAGGAAGTCCTTTCCTATACAGTCTAGTCTGTCCCAGTGGGTAGGAAAGTTGTACACCATGGCAAGAAATTTGTGCAGCTCTGAAGCCCAGACCTGATTCAACTCCTGGATGGCATGAATTTTCACCCAGTCCCACACTCCCATCTGTGCCTGGTATTTGCAGGTAATGTAAAAAAGGAGCCTACCACATGGTTTTGGACCTCTGCCAGGAAAGCAGTTGATGGCCCTCTGAGAATTCTTGTGATTATCCTATGTAGAAGGCAAAAACCACTACCAAGATAATAATGAGCATCCTAGGGATCTCTTCCCGTGCCCCAAGACTTTCAGGTAGCGTGTGCTTATACTGACCTCCTATACGTGCCCTAAAATGAAAGCTATGTCAGGCCACAGGTTTAAGGCCAACTAACTCCAAAAGATATGCCACATTATATTCAAACAATGTGGAGCCCTTGGAGGATGAGGCAAAAAAAGAGAAACTAAAGTAAGGAAAAGAGGTAGTCTCTCTCTAAGAGAAGGTATATAAAATTGATGACAACAAAGAAGGGAGGGCTAAAAGTCTTTGAAAAACAATTAGAAATCACACTGTGATATATAATCCAAGAGAGAAAAGATTTTCAAGGAATGTCCAATATCCTCTCTCCCACACTCCACCTTTCAGCACCTCTACACCACGCTCATCACTTACTCAACATTTAGTCCTGGTGAAGACCAGTCATTGGATTAGCAGGATCAAGAGTACATGCAGAGAACATTCCATCCTGAGAACATTATTTAGGCTTGTTTACCACCCTTCCCTATGGAGTAAAAGCATGAAATGCTGCCAGCACTTTCACAATATATACCAGTCAGCACCATAGCAACCCAATCCTCTGCCCACCAAAAGATTAACACATACACACAAAACAGGAAATTCAACAAAAATTAAATTTGACCCTACACTCCCTCAACAGTTAAATGTCTTAAGTAGTAGCAGTATCTTTATATCACACCCACTTCATGCTACCCTTACAGCTTCCTGGCATAAGCAAATTCTTGGGATTATACAAACTGCTGCTTCTGTTTCCAGCCCAGATTTCTAGAAATGAAACCCTAGAATTGAGGGAGAAAGAAAAACAAATGTTGGCAGAAAGAGGGAGGAAAATGCATTGTCTATATAATCCCAGTTTAAGTGGAACAATCACCATTAGTTCCATCAAGCACTTTTTTTCAATAAAACCACTTACCCAAAAATGCAGATCTAAAATACTCCCTTGGCTTAAACCACACAAAAAGCAATTTAATAGACACAATCCTACAGATTTTCTCAGAAAGAAATGAGGAAGAGATTTTGACAAACTACGTCAAATTCAAGTTTTGCACCTTATAACTCAAACTTCCTTGTGAGTTCAATAAACGTAATAAATAAGCAGTGTAAAATGTCTACAAAAATCAAACCAAACACCTGTTCTTATAAGCAACACCCCTCCATTTTCTCTCCAAACCATGCATTTCCCTATTCAGGTCCCCTTTTTGATCCACTGTTCCCAAAGCATGAAGTCTAAATAAGAAATGGAGGGAAAACGTTTCAGATGCTAGTTCACAAAACCAAATTAGCCCTTCCCACAAAGTACAGGAGATAAAATAGAAACACATCCAAATTGTATCTAGTTTATGACAAATAATTCAAGGAATGACCATTTATTAAGCTCAATCAAACCCCACTGCTACCTTTCACCCAAAACTATTTCTAGTTCAAGAGCCAAAAGACCCAAGCAAATACTTTCTTTTCACATTATTCTCAACATGAAGAAATCTGACCCCCTTCCTACTACATCATAGCTTCTGTGAAACAAGCTGAGAGGCCCCTTTGGCCAACTTTTTTTTTTTTTCTTTTCTTTTCTTTTTTTTTTTTTTTTTTTTGAGCCTAACCTCCAACCAATTCCAGAAGAAGAGACAAACCTCAAACAAATTTAACCCTTGATATCCATCCCTTCAGCAGCACAGCAAGCTCCACCACAGCAATGTTTTACACAGACACTTGAAGATTTCTTAATCACTTAAGTGTAAGCCTCAGCCCTCACAAATCATCGCCACAGAGATTACTCTTGGCATCAACAGAGGGTGCTGGGACTGCAATTCGCTCAAGAACCCTTCATTCAACCATCATCATACTCGACATTAAAAATTCGCCCTCTCAAAAGAAAAAAAAGAAATGTCACCTTCTCCACAAGGACACCTGCCTCTTCGACGTTTCTACAGTGAACGAGGAGAGCCAAGCATGAAAGGCTAAAAGATCCTCCAGCTTCAAGTTTTCCTCCCCAACAAACTCCGCAGCCAAAGCACCGTGGACTGTCCTTGTCACACACACACAGGCTTTACTGTCAAACCTTCCGTCTCCCTCTAACATCGTCAGTGTCTAGACCATGGGGGTGACTGCTTTAAAAAGAAGCAAAACGAACAAAACAAAACAAAACCCACAGCCGGGCAGTAAGGACTAGGGACCCTGGTGTCCGGTTTCTCCGTTTCTCTTCCGAGAGACCAGAGGGCGGCTCGAGTTCTGCCGCTGACCATTAACCAGTCCCACCTCCCGATCGTCCAGTCAACACGTCGGCTCCCCCTCCCAGGTCCTTTCAGCAGACTCCTAGGAAGGGGGCCAAACCCTAGCCCTACAGCAAAATTTCACTTATCCATCCCCTTTCTACCCCCGAAAGCCCTCGCCGGGAGAAGGTAAAAGCAAGTGCGCCGGGGCGAACAGAAGCGCCGTCGAAGGCTGCGCTTACGGAAAGGCACGCCATGGTCATCCCCATTTCGCAGTCCGGGCAAGCGAGACTCGGAGAGGTTGCCCGGCTTGCCAAGGTCACCGCGCGCGCCGGGGCCGAGGGGCGCCCGCGCCGACTTCCGGCTCCCCCTCTCGGCGGCGGCGGCGGCGGCGGGGAGCGCCCGCGGGCTGGGGGCGCCGCTCCCCACGCCCGGCCGGCGGCCGCGAGCCTCGCGCACCCTCCGCGGATGCTCGCCCAGTAGGCGCTAACTAGGGCAACTGGGAAAAGGGGCCACGAAGTCGCTGCTGCAGCAATTTCCTCCGCGGGCGCAGCCCCCAGCTGGCGCCCGTGACAGCTGCGACCTCCGCCCCCTCCAGCCGCGCGAGGCAGAGGGAGAACTCGGGGAAAGTGGGAGGGGGCCGGAACCGAGAGAAAGGAGAGCGGGGGGCGGAGGGGCGCCAGCTGCTCCCCGCCCCCTAGGGCCTCGGCGGCCGCGCGGCTCGTGACAGCTGCGCCCACCGGGAGGCTCGGCGCCCGCCGCCCGCCACTCACCTGCCGCCGCGGCCGCCTCTGGGCCGCGCTGACGGGCGCCGCGCTCGCCGGGACCGAGGCGGCGCCGCCGCGGCCTCCGCCGCTCCCCGGGCCGGGAGCCCGCCGCCGCCGCCGCCGCCGCGGCTCTCCGGCCCCCTCCTCCGGAGCAGGGGTCCCCCCGCAGGGGGATGCAGAAGAACCAGACGCAGGCTCCGCTCGAGGGAGCAGCAGGGAACCGGGCGGCTGAGGCGCTCGAGGCCGCGGTCCAGCCGTCTGAGGGGAGGGCTCGGCGGATCGCGTCAGACTCCCGCTCGCCTGGTCTGAAGAACAGGCATTTCAGCCGCTCTCCGCGGCCGCCATGTTCTCCTCCTCCTCGGCCGCCGCTGCTGCCGCCGCCGCCGCCGCCCCCCGCTCGCGGCCCCGCCCCCTCCGCGCCCCGCCCCGCCCCGCCCCGCCCCGCCCCGCTCGCTCGCTCGCTCCCCGCGGCCCAGCCCGCCGCGCCGCCCCTGCGCGCTCGGGTCCGGCCGGGCCGCGGCGACCCTGCGCCCACCAGCTCCGACGGCGCGCCCGGGCAGAGCGCTTCCCGCCCGCCCGGCCGCGGAGAGGAGTCGCCCCGCGCCCTCTGCCGGCCGCCCGCCCCCGGGAGGGCTGCCGCGGTCCCGCCCCGGCCCGCGTCCTAACGAAGTGTGGGAAAGGAGGCCCCAACTCTTCCCCTCCCCTCGGGGCGTTCCTCCGACTGCTGCCGGGAAGCCGCCTAGAACCCCAGGGTGCTTTCAGCTAGGCCGCCCGGCCTGCAGCCTCCCGCCGCGCTTATCTTTCGGAGAAGGTGGAGATGCAGCGGCGAGAGGCCCTGCACCCCCGGGAGGAGTCGGTTCTGGGCCTGGCCCTCCACTAATCTGTTGTATTACTTTGAGAGAGACACATCCCGCGGGACTCTTTTTTTTTTCCTGTAAAATTGGGAGGTGGTTGCCTAGATGATTTCACAGACTGTTAGACAAGGGAAAAAGAAAGATCATCTAACCCCCTTCGTTTTACAGATGAAAAGATCTGACTGACACGTCTGGCTCTGCAATTCCATGAATTACCCAAAATGTCTGTCATTGACAGAGATTTCCCCTCAAGGGGGCCCACACCTTTCTTTTCTACCCGCTTTTTTTTATTCTATAATGGAAGTACTACTTCCAAAAGTGGCGTGTTCCTTGTCACTGGAGGAATCAAACAGCTGCTGAACAGGCTTTCTGAGCCGTGATGGCCTTATCTGGAAAGCATCCCTCATTCCAAAGGCTGGCAATATAATACCTCTCTCTCTCCCCGGAATGTCCTAAGGATGAATGAGTCACTGGCTGCGGAAGTGCTTTGTAAAGCATACATCTATCCTGTCCTGCACTCTTTTTCCCAATTAGTTAGTTGCTTTCACCTGTCCTGTCGCTGCTGTCTCACAACGTTATCTACTGTTTCTCTTCCAGCGTTTTCTATCCTAGAGCAACCTCTGTAAATCCTTAAACCCTTCCCACCCCTCCTAACTGAAACCTGGCTGCCTGGAAAACGCCATCCTCCCTGGCATCTCTCTGAGGCAGTGGGCAGCTTCTTCCAGAGGGAGGTACTCCATTCTGCCATTATCCACCGCCACGCCCACGATCACCCATCTTCTCTCTGTCCTGCTCATAGAGCAACCTTTCACCCACACCCCACATTCACTCATTTATTCATTTATGTTCATTCAACTGATTCTTTTCAAAGACCTGTTACTGGCACCCTAGGTGTACCTCATTAAATCTTGCCCTCACCTGGTTTCTCAGGACCTCTAACCACCAGCAGAGTCCCCATCCCCAATAATAGCTGGAAATACCCAGCACTATTCATCTCCACATTCACCCTGTTGTCCCCTTTTGTAAGACCTACCTCCCAGTCTAGTCCAGTCCAGACTGTGTGAAGGTGCCCACAAATTAGCCACTTGGTTAGATGATACTGTCTTCCTGTTCAGGCTACACTCTAATTCCTGCTGATTGCCAAATCCAGTGGGCATTTTAGCCCTCCCACTATGGGTCTTCTACAGTGCTGGATGGACACTGAAAACTCCTCTTTTTTTTGAAAATCCCCTCTTCTCTCTCTTCTACGTCATTCTCCTTTCCCTCTACCTGTTTCTGACCTTCCTTGTGCTAGCACGTTTCTTGGCTTCTCCTTTTTTACAAAGGCATAAAATGTTTGTAACCTCAAGATTTTATTTTATCCGCCTTTCCTCTCACTTAGGTTGACTTCATCTGTTTCCACTGCTTCAACTGTTAATAACTCCTGCATCTCCTTCTTCTAGCCTCCCCCCCCCCCCACACACACACTCTGCAGCTCAGTGGCTTGATTGACTTTAAAACATCCTCAGGACACGCAGTGCTGAGATGCCTGGGTGGCTCAGTCAGTTAAGCGTCAGCCTTCTGCTCAGGTCATGATCCAGAAATCCTGGGATCGAGCCTAGTATCGGCTCTCTGCTCAGCGAGAAATCTACTTCTCCTTCTGCTTGCTGCTCCCCCCACTTGTGTGAACTCTCTCTCTTGCTCACTCTCTCTCAAATAAACAAATAAAATCTAAAAAAAAAAAAAAAAGGACATGCAGTGCTGAGATTTGGTTGAATGATGAATGAAACTTAAGGCATTATTTATATTGCCATAGCCATCCATAGATGCTAAGGAAAGAACTTTTTTTTTTCTAGGGTTATGCTCTTTCTTAAGACCCTTTGACTTTTTTCTTCTTCCTCTGCAAATCATAATCACTTGCCAAAACAGTTAAATCCACTTTTTTCTTTTTTTTATTGTGCTAAAATACACATTACATAGAATTTACATCTTAGCTTATCTTCACATTGGTTTGCAGCCATTACCACCATCCATCCCCAGAACTCTTTTCATCTTGTAAAATTGAAACTCTATACCTATTAAACAATAACTCTCCATTCTCTCCTCTCCCAGGCTCTGCCAAACACTATTCTATTTTCTGTCTCTGTGATTTTGCTTACTGTAAGTACATCATATAAGGGAATCATACAATATCTGTCTTTTTGTGTCTGACTTATTTCACTTAGAATAATGTCCTTAAGGTTTATCCCTGTTGTAGCATTTTGCAGAATTTCCTCCCTTTTTAAGGCTAAATAATATTCTGCATTTTGCTTATCCATTCATCCATGAATAGACACATTTTAGCTATTGTGAATAATGCTACAATGAACATGGGTATACAAATATCTCTGAAACCCTTTCAATTCTTTTGTGTATATACTCAGAAGTGGAATCGCTGGGTCATATGGTAATTCTATTTTTAATTTTTTTAGGAACCTCCACACTGATTTCCACAGTGACTACACCATTTTACATTCCCACCAAGAGTGCACAAGTGTTCCAGTTTCTCCACATCCTTACTCACGCTTACTTTTCATGGTTTTTTTTTTCTTGTTGGTGTTGTTTTTAATAGCCATCCTAATGGATGTGAGGTGGTAGTTTTGATTTGCATTTCCCTAGTGACTAGTGATGTGGAGCATCTTTTCATGAGCTTACAACCCACTTTTATTTTTCCTAATTGGCCATCTCTTTTCCAGTTATTTTCAACACCTCTCTGGTTCCATCTACTTTTCCTAAATGGGCCCAATTCCTTAATTCTACCTAACCCCTGGGGAACTATTAATACAGGGGCAAAAGATTTATAGTTAGATTTACTTCCTGAACCCCAAGGTGGCCTCTTGGAAATCCATTTGCTTTAGCTACTTAAGTGAAAGTTCCTTTACTTCCAAGTACCAATGCCAATCAACAAGTAGGATTGACTCCAATTAAATGAAAGTGATTGAAGAGATTTTTTAAATGAAAATGTAAGACATTTAACTTTTATAGCCCAGATAGATCTGATTTTAGACCAGGTCCTACTGACCTAGGTCCAGGATTTATAACATACTCAAGGATCTGTAACATACCTGTTGAATTTTCTCCAGAGAAAAATAAATTCCCAGTTCTATAAAACATCTGGCTAGTGTACATGAAATCACTCCAGTTTTTGAAGCAAGAACGGATTTAACTTTGACACTCTTTTTCAAATAGTTTTTTGTTTTGTAATAATGAAACAAATTCATAAAATATTCAAACAATAGAGAAAAGTACAAAGAAGCAAAAAAACAAACAAACAAAAAACCTCTATTGAGCCAGAGAAAAACATAGTGAATACCTTTCCACATATCGACTGCATATTTGCACATATAAGTAAGGTATTCAGTTTTATATAATAAAATCATACTATAAATGCTCATCAATAATCTGGTATCTTTTAATGTAAAATATATTTGCATCATTAAAATGGCTGAATATGCATGCATTGTATGTCTTTTTCGCCATTTAATTAACCAGTCCCTTACTGAAAAATGTTTACATTGTTTCTGGGTTTTTTGTTTGTGTGTTTATT
Organism: Mirounga angustirostris; assembly: GCF_029215605.1. Taxonomy (NCBI): domain Eukaryota; kingdom Metazoa; phylum Chordata; class Mammalia; order Carnivora; family Phocidae; genus Mirounga; species Mirounga angustirostris. Next base: position 19,208,484 of record NW_026991718.1, on the reverse strand, counting down.
TTTCAAATACTGCTATAATTCTAATGCATGCCTTGTGCCCAGTTTGAAAATTATTTTCTTAGGTTAAATTCCTAGATTAATTGCTAGCTCAAATTGCTGGCTTCATTTTTTTCTACTACACTTTTGCCAAACTGGCCTCCAGGAAAATTGTTCCAATCTACAATCCTACCCATAGTGCCTGAGCCCGCCACTGCCCCACAAAATAAATGTTGTCAGTGTTCCTTTGAATAGTCTTTCATTTCCACATTTGCTTGAAGTATAGACATTAAGACTATGTTTTGAGTTAGGGAGACCTGGGTTTGAAATGGCTCTTCCACTTCCTAACTGTGTGACCTTGAACGAACCACTTTAAATACCACCAGACCTCAGTGTCCTCATCTGTAAAATAGGACCCTAGCCAACAATTATGGCAAAGATTAAATGAAATAATGTATGCAAAGCACTCGGTAGAGTGTTCAGCATTTAGGATTGCCCATGAGAAAATAAAAACGAGCACACACAAAGAAGGTAAAAATCTTCCCAGCCATGCATCAGGTTGAAAGCACAGGGACAGATAAAACCAGCAGCACCACGAACAGGATGCAGTGTCCCCCGAGGACATATCGCAGCTGTCAAGTGTTGTCATAGCTGCCTTCTTCCAGTGACTGCTGCTTTCCTACTCACTGAGAAACTTTGTTCTCTACGATCATAGATATCAGAAACTTTGTTGTTTGTAATTATACCAATAAGAATGAAGCCTCCAGGGCGCCTGGGTGGCTCAGTTGGTTAAGTGACTGCCTTCGGCTCAGGTCATGATCCCGGAGTCCTGGGATAGTGTTTCACATCGGGCTCCCGGCTCAGTGGGGAAACTGCTTCTCCCTCTGACCCTCTCCCCTCTCATGCTGTTTCTCTCTCGCTCGCTCTCTAATAAATAAATACAATATTAAAAAAAAAAAAAAAAAGAATGGAGCCTCCATCTCTTGCCTGGAGAGTCAAAATCCTTTCTGACAGTGATGTCATCTTGATTTACAACCTAGACATAGGGTTTTAGATAAGGGGGAGGGGGTTCTGGACAAACACCATTACACTCCTATTGTTTCCAAAGCAACAGGACTCTGGGTCTACTTTGCAGTCCAAACTGGATGTTGACCACCTTCATTTACTTAAACTTGCTTTATTTAAACTGGATCTAAACTCTGCTCAAGGCTAGTATCTTCTAGCCTGTGGTATTAAATAGGAGTAGGTATTACATAAACATAGGATTTCATCTGGAACATCTTGTAAATTTCTTTTTAACAATTTGAAAATATCATTTATTAAGTTAGCTATCATTAGGCAAATTGAATGGTTATGCTGTCACATGACAGTGATTTTTAAAAGTTTACTTCCTGTACAGTTAACATACAGTGTTATGTTAGTTTCAGGTGTACGATATAGTGATTCAGCAGTTCTGTACATGACTCAGTGCTCATCACAATAAGTGTACTCTTAGTCCCCTTAACCTATTTCACCCTTCTCCCCTCCCCTCTGATAACCATCCATTTGTTCTCTATATTTAAAAGTCTGGTTTTGGGGCGCCTGGGTGGCTCAGTCGTTAAGTGTCTGCCTTCGGCTCAGGACACGGTCCCAGAGTCCTGGGATCGAGCCCCACGTTGGGCTCCCTGCTCCATGGGAAACCTGCTTCTCCCTCTCCCACTCCCCCTGCTTGTGTTCCTGCTCTCGCTGTGTCTCTCTCTGTCAAATAAATAAATAAAATCTTAAAATAAAAAAATAAAAGTCTGGTTTTTTGTTTGTCTCTTTTCTTTGTTCGTTTGTTTTATTTCTTAAATTCCACAGATGAGTAAAATTATATGGTGTTTGTCTTTCTCTGATGTATTTCACTTAGCATTATACCCTCTAGATCCATCCATGTTGTTGCAAATGACAAGATTTCACTTTTTTTTTTAAGATTGATTTATTTATTTGAGAGAGAGTGAGCACAGAGGGAGAGGGAGACTCTCAGGCAGACTCCTTGCTGAACACAGAGCCTGACGCAGGGCTCGATCTCACGATCCAGAGATCATGATCTGATCCAAATTCAATAGTCAAATGCTTAACCAACTGAGACACCCAGGCACCCCAAGATTTCACTGAGTAATATTCCATATACCCCATATAAATGATAGTGATTTTTAATTTCTTTCAGTCCAACCTGTTTATTTGGGTGATAAAAATTTTTGCCCAGGAAGTAGGTAATTTTTTTTAAGATTTTATTTATTTAATTGAGAGAGAGAGAGAGAGAGAAAAAGAGCACAAGTGGGGGGGAGGGGTAGAGGGAGAAGCAGACTCCCTGCTGAGGGAACCTGACATGGGACTCGAACCGAGGACCCTGGGATCATGACCTGAGCTGAAGGCAGACACTTAACCGACTGAGCCACCCAGGCACCTCAGAAGTAGGTATTTTTTAAGTCAAATACCTTATCATGTCCTAGTGTTCCATTATCAAATAACAGGATTTCTGGTCTCTGCCAAGTCTCATGGATTCATTACTGTAACTTTATTTCTATACATCACACAGCAGCTCTTATCTAAAAGATGTTTAGGTTCTGCATTATTTAGTTCCCTTTTCAGAGCTGCGTATTTAGCAACGTCATCTTGTTCCCACCTGGTGGTGAATTCTCCAGTGATATATGCAGCTCCGATGTGTACTGGACCCCATGGCAATGGAAGCGTAATCGTGTTTAAAAGACAATCTTGGGGGTGCCTGGGTGGCTCAGTCGTTAAGCGTCTGCCTTCGGCTCAGGTCATGATCCCAGCGTCCTGGGACCGAGCCCCACATTGGGCTCCCTGCTCCAGGGGAAGCCTGCTTCTCTCTCTCCCACTCTCCCTGCTAGTGTTCCTGCTCTTGCTATCTCTCTCTCTGTCAAATAAATAAATAAAATCTTTAAAATAAATAAATAAATAAAAGACAATCTTGGGGCTCCTGGGTGGCTCAGTCGGTTAGGAGGCTGCCTTTGGCTCCGGTCATGATCCTGGGGTCCTAGGATTGAGTCCTGCATTGGGCTCCTTGCTCAGCGGCGAGCCTGCTTCTCCCTCTGTCTGCCGCTCCCCCTGCCTGTGTTCCCTCTCTCTCTCTCTGATGAATAAATAAATAAAATATTTTAAAATATATATATAAAAAAATAAAAGACAATGTTGTTCTCTGGAATGACCACTTCACACTGTTAGTCTCCACAACCGTCCTGTTTCTGCTAAGGTGGACATTACCCATGCATACTGATCTCAACTAAGAAAATGAAAGTACCGGGTGCCTGGGTGGCTCAGTTGGTTATGCGACTGCCTTCCTCTCGGGATCAAGTCCCGTATCTGACTCCCTGCTGGGCGGGGAGTCTGCTTCTCCCTCTGACCCTCCCCCCTGTCGTGCTCTCTCTCTCATTCTCTCTCTCTCTCTCTCTCAAATAAATAAATAAAATCAAAAAGAAAGAAAGAAAGAAAATGAAAGTACCATAAAATTCCTTTGGTTTTTACATCTGAATTCTGGGGATTATAGTCTCTATTATGGACATTTTGGTCATTTAAAATTTTTTACTACTAAAAACACACTGCAACAAATGCTTTCTTTGCACCCTTCTGAGATGACAATATCATCTATTTTCCCAAGCATTAATGATATAAAACACAGGCATGCCTCCCTAACATGTGTAGGCTTCAATCAGACTCGCGGTAGCAGCTGCTTCTCACTTTTGAAGTCTGAGTGCCAAAGCCAATTGTACATGTAGGAGGACTGGATTGGCAATGGTCTGTGCTGTGTGCTTCCAGATGCCAGGCACACCCACCCCCAAGCTTACCATAGTGTCTGCAGTTTCAATGACAGAGATTCATTCCTTTGGGTTTGTAATTTGCTGTCTCAGGATGATCCTTTAAACAAATCATTTCTCCTTGATTACAGTTATTGTAGAAAATTGAGAACATACAGAGAAGTTGATAAATGAAAATAGAAATTACCTGTAGCTCAAGACTCAGACGTCACTACTGTTAACATTTGGTATTTCCTTCCTTTCTCTTCACGTATGTGAAATTGAAAAGATGACCTTATTTAAAACTCTTTTGTTATGCATTTAAGCAGCTTTACAATAAGGGAAATTGATGAATATAAATTGTAAGCATTTCTCTAAATTTACTTCTGCTTCCTTCCTTCATTCAATAAACATTATTAAATACCTACTACATGCTAGCCACTGAGCTAGACACAGATTAGTGATACAGAACACATTATCAGTGTGTAAAAATTCACATATTTTTACAAATCAGTAATCAGACATATAATCAGTGCACAAAGTATTTTATGTTCTAGTTTTCTTTCTTTTTTTAAGATTTTATTTATTTATTTGACAGAGACAGACACAGAGAGAGAGCAAACACAAGCAGGGGGAGAGGGAGAAGCAGGCTCCCCACTAAGCAGGGAGCTCAATGTGGGGCTTAATCCCAAGACCCTGGGATCACGACCTGAGCCGAAGACAGAAGCTTAACCAACTGAACTGCCCAGGTGCCCCTCTAGTTTTCTTTTTCAATATTATTTCTTATAGATTTGTATATGTGCCTCAAACTTCTTGGTTTTTTAAGGGTTGTACAGTATTCAATTGTATTGATATTTACCATTCTCTAATATTGCAAATTTGAGCTCTTTTCTCCTCCCTCTTGTTTTTGGATTCTCTCCTTAGCCCTTATTCCTCGAAGGAGGTTATCAAATCAAAGGGCATGATTGTTACTTATCTCCTTTTAGAACTCAAATACTAAGAGAAGGAGGAACAAATTCCATGTGTCTTAGACTTCCCATGAATTCAGTCACACAGAAGTTTCTCTTCCCATTTCAGGGAAGTAAAGGCATTGAAAAGGTACGTGTCCCACAGGGAAAGCATAAGCCACCAAAGATGAACTTTCCCATTTGCTTGGCTCGGGCAGCCTCTCTGCTGCTACAGGAATGATTACTAAGAGTGACACCCTTTCCACCCACAAGCAAGCTCACTGAGGGCAGAGGCTTCTGAATCCATCAGAAAGCCCCCAGCCCTTGTTTTTCATTCAGTTTGGCTTTCAGAAGAACCCACACTTCTGCACTTCATCCACTGATGCAACTAATAGCTATTGATACCCCAATTCATTCTTTTATATCTCTGTGGACCAAGGACGACTATAAATTTCCCTTGAAGTTGGGGCCTACCAGTTGCTGATACATGGGCGAGAGCTCATGGTGGCACCCATTCGTGACCTGCCAAAGAATCCCCAGGCAAGACCTGCTGAAGGGACCCTCCATGTGGGTTGTGCTAAGCCTTCCTATATACTCCCACTCACCAATGGGCTGCAGACAGATTTAAGTCCCACTCTCTCGGCTTGATGGGGTAGATACATTCCTCTTTCCCTCCCAGGGCTGCCCAAACTCTGTCACTTGGGCAGAGGAAAAGCGTAAGAGAGCAGAGAAGGGGAAATTCCTAGCTCTACCTCCTCAGTCCTGAGGCAAGCTGTCAGGCCCTAAGTTTTCAAATACAGGAATTGTAAGTAGAGATCGTATCCAGAGATTCATTCATGCAATCATCCAATAAATATTTATTAAGAGCCCACTACGTGCCAAGCATAATTCTAAGTATTGGGGACACAGGGGGAACAATTTTTGTCCTCAAAAGCTTACATTGTGAAAGAAACCGGTAAGACATGAATCAACAATAAATGAGGAAAGGCTTCATCCAAGTAGAATATATAAAGTGCAACCATCAGTGGTAAAATAATCTAATGTGTTAATGATTCTTTAGTAGGAAGCTGAATAAAATCTAAGAATGTTCTTCAATCTGATTTAACAAACTTCCTATAGTAGCTGGGAAGCCATAAAGACTGAAAAGAGAGGCTCCCTGCCCTCAAAACACTCACCTTCTAGGGGCGCCTGGTGGCTCAGTCATTAAGCGTCTGCCTTCGGCTCAGGTCATGATCCCAGGGTCCTGGGATCGAGCCCCGAGCCCCGCGTCGGGCTCCCTGCTCGGCGGGGAGCCTGCTTCTCCCTCTGCCACTCCCCCTGCTTGTGTTCCCTCTCTCGCTGTGACTCTCTCTGTCAAATAAATAAATAAAATCTTAAAAAAAAAAAAAAAAACACTCACCTTCTATTAGGGAAGTTTCATATATTCAACTAACCACAATAGTTCGTGCTTACACTGTATGTCTTCGTGATGGGAAGGGAGATGTATGTATTTCCATTCATGGAGCTAGCATGTGTCAAGGACATACTTCAAATTCTGCATATCCTGGGTCCACAAGCTAAGAGCCTGCACACAGCTTCTTGTTCCGTGAGTGTCTATAGCTATGATTCCAGGAAAGAATTTATTTTGCCCCTCTGCTCTTCCCCATTGCCTGGCCTCATCACTGCCCTCCAACATCTCCTTGATTCCCCTCCCCAACTACCCTTTCTCCATGACCTACCAGAGAGTTCACTATCTCCTCACTTTCTTATTGTCCCTAGGGTCAGGAGACACTGGGGACACTCTTTCCCTTGGCTCTTTCCTCATCTAATTCCCTACACCCACACAATTCTAAGGCAGGAAGAGATCTTGGCATGACTTACTCATATGACAGATGAGGAAACTGAGGTCTGGAGAACTTAAATGACTTGTCCAAGGCCAAACAGCTATTTAGTTACTTCCTGCAGGAAACATTTTTGCTGGGGTAAGTCAGGGGAAGGCTTTCAGGAACAAGGTTTAACAGATTTAAATAGATTTTAACTTGTCTGCTGCTGGCTCTTAGCATGGAAAGGACCACGAGCCCTCAGTTGACCAAATAGAGTCAACACACAGAGTAGTACAATCATCTGGCCACCCAGAGAAGCTGGGGTGGAAGCAGGATTACAAGTGACTAAGAAGTGAGTGGGCAGTGGAAGGTCAAGACTAACTCACTTGTGAAGTCTGTTGTTGGGGAGAGAAGATGGTAATCAAGAACTTAAATGAAGACAAGAGGATTATCATTTCAGTAGAAGGGAGATAGTGACATGTTGATGGGCAGAGGGGAAGATCATTCAGTAGAAAAGACTGAAGTTGCAAAAAAGGAAAATAGTTGACCAAGCAAGGGTTAAGGGAAGTGGACAGGGGTGAGATTAAAGCCCTAAGTAGGGACTTGACTTCTTGGCTTTTTGTGCCATTAACTATTTGACTCTAAATTCCACAAGGACTAGGACCATGTTGGGTTTTGCTCACCATTGAGTCCAGTACCTGGCGCATAGTAGGAACTCTATAATATTTGTTGGAGGAATGAATGAATAAATGAATGAATGATAAGGGAACCTCCCAATGCTGCACTTATATATTCAATAGCAAAAGTATAGGTCCAAATAAAAGAATAAAAAAAAGGAGGCAAGAAGGAGACTAAAATACAACACAGATGCCTGCTCTGGCCTCTTTGGCCAATGTACTGGATGACATCCAGGAAACCAAGATGAATTGTCAGCAGTCACTGCCGTATAGAGAAACTGACAATTCTGGTGACTTCAGTGCTGATGTTAATTGGAACGGTACACTACAGTAGAAAGTTATTTATCATCCTGAGTTCTGAATGCCAAGTGAAATTTATCATGTAAATCTTTATACGAGGACCCTGAATAGCAGAGTAGCTGGTGCCCTTGATGGAAATTTTACCAAAAAAGATAAAGAAATTATACATATGCACAGGGGTGATCTTCAAAACATTTAACAAGTGGTACAGCACAAAAGCCAACAGACCAGGCCTAAACAAGCCATGGGGCTTCACCTGAGCATACTGACGATCAGGACTGCGCATGGCCGTTGCTTACACTGATGTTCAGAAAATAACAGCGCTGTTTTAAAAAGCCATTTTGCTGGATGGAAGAAAGGGTGCAAAGCAATGTTGCATGCTTTCAGAGCAATGTCTTCTCCATCAATTCTTAGCCCGATGCTTCTCCATCCAGTAGAGCAGAACCTTACTCACTGTTTTTTCTACTTTGTCCCCCAGGCTTCAGCAAACCCTGATATTAGACACTTGCTTCATTCTCTGGCTTCCCTGATGCTTCATTCTCTGGCTTCCCTGACGCATCAAACTCCTGAACCAGCCGCACCTGTCCAAGGCCTGCCCTTAGCGAATCCACATGCTGATTACCTTCACTAGCCCGCCATTATTCCCGATGCCTACCACCCATCCTGGTCATATACCCAGCAGACCAGCTGCTGGATAAGACTTAACCACAAAAAAAGACTCAAAGAAAATTTTATGACATGGAGGACCAACAGTAGAAAACCAAGTTCCAAGAAGGTGCAGACTGAGAATACTACTAGGACATGGGATTCTGATCCCCTGAGTTTCCTGTGGGTCATGGGACACTCCACCTCTAATTTTAAAAGATAGAAAACCAAATACAGATATTATATACTTCTATTCATTACTTAAGGAAATAAGGTCCTCTCTGTGTCTTACATTGTATTGTGTACTGTGAAACCAAAGGAAGTATTCCTGACGGAATGCCTCCAAAAATCCAGGAAATGTGTTAGTTGACAACTCACAGGTCATTGCCACAGCCGTTTACCCTCCTGTGGAAGGTGGACATTATTCCACGGGATTACAATTAACCAACCCTTCAACAGGGTTGTATGCTAAATTGTGTTCCCCTCAAAATTCGTATGTTGAAATTCTAACCCCCAGTACCTCAGAATGTGACTGAATTTGGAGAAAGGGCCTTTAAAGAAATGATTAAGTTAAAATGAGGCTGTAAGAGTGGGTCCTCATCCAGTCTGACCAGTGTCCTTATAAGAGGAAGCTCAGACACACAAAGAGATACCAGGGATGCACACACACACACACACACACAGAGGAAAAACCATGTGGGGACACAGCAAGAAGGCGACTATCTGCAAGCCAAGGGGAGAGGCCTCAGAAGAAGTCAAGCCTGCTGACACCTTGGTCCTGGACTTCCAGCCTCCAGAACTGTGAGAAAATAGATCTCTGTTGTTTAACAACCCCACCACCACCACTCCGTCTGTGGTATCTTGTTATGGCAGCCCTAGCAAACTAATGCAAACCGGTCCTTAGTGCAGGTCATATGGACTATAGTGACAAAATGTCCTCAACTGAGCTGTAACCATTTGAAGACAGGACCTAAGTCTTATATTTCTTTGTATGCCCCAAATGCCCGGTGAAGTCGCCTTCACAGAGTAGGACCTCAGCACACATCTTTAAATTGATAGTTCATAAAACAGTCTAAGATACAGTCACTGCCTTCAAAATGCTTGGAAACTGGTAGCAGAGATAAGACAGGCATGGCAGAGTCACCAGCAAAAAGCAGGGCGTACCAGGGGGTGTAAAGCACCAAGGGATCTGTAGGATCATTTATGGAGTGTTCGATGGCTAGGATCCAGACAAGAAAAGAAGAAATTGGGGGCATGGAGACATTCCTGGGACAGAGAACAATGTAAGCAAAAGCAGACAATTGGAAATGCCTTGTTTTCCATTAACAAAAGAGTAAATAATTGTTCCAGCTAGAGTGGCATGTTCATGTAAAGCAAATACATGGCATTTTTGAGAGTTTTGAATGTCAGTCTTAGGCCTCAGGACCTGATCCTTGTCCTAACATCCTTCTGGAACGAGGAGAGCTCAGATACCATGCCCACCTGGACTGGGAGCTGAGGGAGGGTAAGATGTAAAGAAAGATGGGTCCATGAAATTACAAACGGTGGCATGGCCAGGATCAAGTTTAATGAATCAGAGAGGCAGAACTAGTTATGAGGCAACCAGATAACCAGACTGACCTGAAGGTGTTGAGACAGAGCTCTGGAAGGAGGTGGGAAGCAGCACCTGGAAGACAACCTGAGGTCCGAGATGGAGCACAAAAGCTTTATGGAAGCCCTGTCTCGGGATGGGGACTGCCATGGGGAGGATGGAAGATTCTGGACAGTATCTAGATGATGAGGGGTCACTGAAGGTTGTTGACCAGAGGCCAAATAAATGGTATTTTAGAAAAATCAAGTATGCAGCCCTGGAGAAGTAGAGTGAGAAAGGATAGTGATTCAGAGGTTGTGAAAATCTTTTTGAAAACCCCCAGGGTCAATTTCCTTTGCTCCCCATAGTACCTAACAGGTGGTGCGGACTCAATAAATGCGAAAAATGAAATGAATGATCTCTGTACAATGATTGTTTTTGTCCTTAGACTAAGAATAACTCACAGAATAAAGTAATAAATTAATATTATGGTTTACTTACCAGATTCCTGCAAATTTGGCCAATGTGAATTCTTTCTGTGCAGCCTAATAATTCCTGGATGAACTAAGAGTAGTGAGTTTTTCAACCTTGCAACTTGGGGATCTGACATTCTATCAATTCTTTGGTGGAAAGTCATGGAAATAGACTCTTGTTACCTGGGCGAACATTAATTGATTGGAAGGATATAAGGCAGGTCAGAGAATAAAAGGATCTGTTGGATCATCTGATCTGAGGAGGCCAGAAGCAAAGCAGCTCCAGGGACCTTGGTGGCAGGACCTTTGAACTGTCTTTCTATGGCTCTGCTTTCAGATAATGCAGCTTCACCACCTTTTGTGTCTGGATGTCTCAGGTCAAAATTGAAGTTCCTGGGATGAAAGTGTTATTGGCCAAGCGAAGATCAATTGCCAACCTCCATGTTGGGGGTAGATGGCAGAATGCTGTTACTGAACCCATCAAAATAACCTATCGGACATATCAAGTAGGGGCAGCCCCCCAGGAAGAGATTCAGGCATCAGTGGATTCAGGTATCAGTGGATAACTGATATCCACTCTGGTCACCTCCACTTCAGTATTCACCTTTAAAGGAATGTGGGGCACCGGGGTGGTGGTTAAGGGTCCAGCTCTTGATTTCAGCTCAGGTCATGATCTCAGGGTCCCGAGATGGAGCCCCGCCTGGGGTTTAAGAGTCTCTCTCTCACCCTTTGCCCCTCCCCCCCCCACGCATGCACATGCATGTGCACACACTTGCTCTCTCAAAATAGATGATAGATAGATAGATAGATGATAGATAGATAGATAAAATAAAGGAGGGTGGGGGCCGCCTGGGTGGCTCAGTTGGTTACGCAACTGCCTTCGGCTCAGGTCATGATCCTGGAGTCCCGGGATCTAGTCCCGCATCGGGCTCCCTGCTTGGCAGGGAGTCTGCTTCTCCCTCTAACCCTCCCCCCTCTCATGCTCTCTCTCTCTCATTCTCTCTCTCAAATAAATAAAAATATTTTTAAAAATAATAATAATAATAAAGAAGTGTGGATAGGTGATTGAACAGGCTGCTGCTTGAGCGCCCTTCCACCCCTAAGGAGTCTACACACTGGAATTTACATTTGTCATTCCAGAGACCAAATTCTCCAGAAAATGATGAATTCATGGACTGTGGAGCTTTACTATACAGAATTATCTCATTTCCTAGAATTTTCGTATTTGTTCAGTATGTCTACATGATCTGGTGGGTTTAAATTTTTTTCATTCTAGTATAACACACATGTAGGAAAGTGCATATATCATAAGTGCTCAGCTCAAAGAATTTTGATAAAATGAACAATGTGTAATCAGAAGGCAGATTGTGGGGGCACCTGGGTGGCTCAGTCGGTTAAGCATCTGCCTTCAGCTCAGGTCATGATCTCAGGATCCTGGGATGGAGCCCCACATGGGACTCCCTGCTTAGTGGGAAGCCTGCTCCTCACTCTGCCTCTGCCGCTCTCCCTGCTTGTGCTCTCTTTCTCTCTCTCTCTGTCAAATAAATAAATATAATCTTAAAAAAAAAAAAAGGCAGATTGTGAAATAGAATATAACCAGCACCCTGGAAGGTGTCCCTCAAGCCCTCTTCCTCCCAACAAAGGTAACCACTAAACTAACTTCTGTTTCCATCAATGAGTTTTGCCTGATTTGTTTTTGTTTTGCTTTTTTTAAGTAAGCCCTATGCCCAACACGGGGCTAGAACTTAAAACCCCAAGATCAAGAGTTGCATGCTCTACTGACCAAACCAGCCAGGCAGCTGAGTTTTGCCTGGTGTTAAGCTTTATGTAAATTGAATCATATATTATGTGCTCTTTTGTATCAGTTTTCTTTCATGCAGTGTTGCATTTTATGAGATTCATTCATAAGGATGCAAATAGTAACAGTTTGCTCATTCTCATTGCTGTAGAGTATTTTTTATGAGTACATCACTGCTTATCCATTCTACTGTTGATGGACATTTGTTTCCAGTTTTTAACTATTGCAAATCGTGCCACTACGAACATTCTTGTACACGTCTTTTATGAGTATATATACTCGGTTTTGTTGGGTATATATCAAGGAGTGGAGTTGCTGGTTCACAGAGTAAGTTCAACTTTATTATTATTTCTTAAGATTTTATTTATTTATTAGACAGAGAGAGATAAGCACAAGCAGGGCGTACAGGCAGTAGGAGAGGGAGAAGCAGGCTCTCCACTGAGCAGGGAGCCCAATGCGGGGCTCGATCCTGGGACCCTGGGATCATGGCCTGAACCAAAGGGAGATGCTTAACTGACTACGCCACCCAGGCACCCTGTAAGTATAGCTTTAATAGGTAGTACAAACAGTTATCCAAAATGGTTTTACAAATGTATGTTTCCAACAGCAGTGAGGAAGAGTTCCAATTGCTCCACATCCTAGACATCACATGGATTATCTGCCTTCATAATTTTAACCATTCTGGTAGATGTGTAGGACCTCACTTCAGTGTTAATTTATATTTCCCTGATAACTAATGAAGTTGATCAACTTTTCATATGTTTATGGTTATTTGAAATCCTGTTTTGTAAGGTGCTATTGAGATCTTTTGCCCATTTTTTTAAATTGTGCTTTTATTGATCCATTGGATTTCTTTCAAGGTCTCTGTGGGGGTCCAATAAGTAGCAGCCATCTTCCCAACCCGAGTTCTGAACAAATTGAAAGTAAAACAAAAGCGTGGCAGAGAGAGGTTACGATGTCACCGGTCTTATTACTGATAGAAGAAGCCTGGTTGGAGGATGTAGCATTAAGCCTTTTTGCAAAGTGGGATAATTAATACAGAGCCAGACTTAGGAAGAATTGTCCAATCGTGTGGGCAACACTGAACCAAGGCAGGCTTCCTCTCATGAGTCCCAGTGTTGCCCATTCAGCCAACAGGAGCCCGTTCCAGCCAGTAGATGATTGCCTTCCATGCAATGCCACTAGATTTTCAGAGTTGTCTCTAGAAAGCAGTTTAGTTGAAAAAGGAAGAAAGTTTATCTGTAGTTCTTTTGGTAAAAAGAAAACCATTCTAGGCAGTATTCATGTGGGAGTATGTTTCAATGAAGATACAGCTAGTGCTATAAAAAAAAAAAAAACCCTAGATGTATAATGTTTCAAGCACAATATAAATTGATTTCTTGTTCATGTAGCAGGCCGAATCATATGTTCCTCATCAGTGGAGGCAGCTCTGCCATTTTCCGCACACGGCTTCCAAGGTTGGTAGAGACACATGAGAGGGACGTTTTTATGGGCCGGGCCTGGAAGTGTCACTCATCGCTTCTACTAATATTCAGCAGACTGGAGACCCAACTGCAAAGTAAGCTGGGAAATGTAGCCCAGCTATGAGTCCAGAAAGAAGAGGCACCCTCGAATTTTGGCGAACAGTTATCAATCTCTGCCACTGCGTGTGAGGTTCATTTGGGTGGCAGAATCTTATTTATTTCCCATTGCTTCCTGTGCCTGACACATAGTAAGAACACAGTACATGCTTGTTGAATAAATAAGAAAGTGGGAAGAGCATGGGCTTCGAAATGAAGAAGACCTACATTCTAATCCAAGTGTTGCTACTTTCTCACTGTGTTAATTTAGGCAAGTTACTCAAATTCCTCAAGCCTCAGTTTCTCATCCATATCATGGAGATGAAGATATGTTTGTGGTCTGCTTCCCAGGCCATCCCAGCCAGGTGTGGGAATGCATAGTGACCAAAATGTGCCAACAAAAAAGCGTTTGTGAAATAAGCCTCTTTGACTTTCTCCAAAGAGCTCTGGGAGTGGCGGAAGGGCATGGAACATGGAGCCAGTGGTTGTCTCCTAAGTATTCTTAAAGAACCGTAGTCATCAGAGCAGCACTTAGAGTTGACCACATCCCTGTTTTCTAGCTGTGGGATCAGGGGTAAAGCCTGTTGCCCAGAGGCCAAAGCCTGGGCTGAGGCTGCAGGTGCTCCATGCTTTCAAGTTCAATGTCACTGTGTGCTCTCTGCTTCTAGTCCCTCCAGAGCCCTGTGGGCTGCACTCTGCCCAGCAAGGGTGCCTCAGGTTGTACATCCTGCCTCAATAGCTTTCAAGGGAAATGGCTTTGTTTGTTTCTGCCCTTTTGTTCAATCTCACTAGGTTTAAGGCGAGAAGCCCCACAGCAGAGTCAGCAGATAATGTGAGTGACAGGCGGCTTACAATACTCATGACCCCCCCCCCCCGCTTTCACCCAAATTTGCCCCACTCTCCTTAGAATGAGTCATTTCTCAGGCCCTCCTTAATGCTTCAAGCAAATAGGTCCCTTCCTACCGGTTTCTGGATACAATCCCTCAACTACTATGACTGAATTCAGGTTGGGTGGCCAAGCCGGGACCCTCCCCACCCCTCATCCTATTCAATGAGATAAAGTGGATAAAATACCAGACGTGGTGGGGGCATCAAGAAGGTGCAGAGTATGGGCGCCTGGGTGGCTCAGATGGTTAAGCGTCTGCCTTTGGCTCAGGTCACGATCTCAGGGTCCTGGGATCGAGCCCCGCATGGGGCTCCCTGCTCCTTGGGAGCCTGCTTCTCCCTCTGCCTCTCTCTCTCTCTCTCTCTCTGTCTCTCATGAATAAATAAATAAAATCTTTAAAAAAAAAAAAAAAGAAGGTGTAGAGTAAGTGTTAGTTCTCTTCCTAGTCCTTGGGAAATTTCTGGCATCGCTGAAATTGACGGCTCCACCATCTACCCCGAAGGGAGGCCCTGGCTACGTGAGTCTTTGAATGTTGGTGTAGACAGTCTAAGTGCTGCATTGCTTTGGTACCTCGGGCAAGGCTAGCAAATTCAGTTTCCGGGCAGGCTTGGATATAGGGCCTATTTGGAATTTTCCAAAATAATAGGAAATAGGAGGCTGATGTAGGCCCCATGGGAGTGATAGCATGAGAACAGCATATTTACACATACGATTTTTCCAATTAGCCACAGATATTTTACTATTCAAACGAGTGTGGGAATTATTAATGTGGTACCACTGTCCTAACAGCTGCTGGACGTGAGACCCGCGCTTCGGTCCTGCTCGGAAGCCAGAATGAGACCTCAGAATGACCCAGCATGAAAAGGGAAGAAGCTGTGAAAGAGAAAAAAGATTTCAAATCAACCTCATGTCCCAACACATGTCTTCGGGATGAGTTAGAGCCGAGGGAGGGCCCGCACCGGGGAGGCAGTTGTTGAACTGATGGCGAGTGAGGGACACGGCAGCCGAGAACTCAGGAGAACTGTGTGGTGTGTTAGATACAGGGCACGCTGACAGAAAGGAACAGAAACAACAGGAAGCCAGCACTAGGTGCCAGGCGGTGCTCCTGAGCTCAAAGCACAGAACCAAGAGTCAGAAGGCCTGCCTCTGTCACTCTGGATGTGTTACTTCTCCCCTCTTGGGCTGTCTCTTCATCTCTCAGGTGCCACTCTGAGCCTCAGAGCAGTTTTGTGAGGCACAAATAAGATGATTTGTGAGAAAGGGCAGCACAGTTCCTCACTGTTCTCATTGTTATCAGTGGGGAAGCTGGAAAGGGATAGAGTTTGAGGGAGAATACAATGAATTCCATTTTCAACATGCTAAAGGGCGCCTGGGGGGCTTGGTGAGGCAGCCGGCTCTTGGTTTCAGCTCAGGTCATGATCTCAGGGTCCTGAGATCGAGCCCCGCGTTGGGCTCCATGCTCATTGGGGAGTCTGCTTCAGGATTCTCTCTCTCCCTCTGGCCCTCCCCCGCACTCACATTCTCTCTCTCTCAAATAATCTCTAAAAAAATAAAAATAAAAAATAAATGTGCTAAGATGCTGGGATAATATAGAGAGAGCCAGGTAACAACCAGTGTGGGGGGATGAACGAAGGAGTTAACGAGTCAGGGCCATTATATAGAACAAGAACATGTTTCTGGAAGGGGTCAGGTCTTCCAGCTTATTGGTAACAGTTTTGGAGTGTGGACTCAACTGTAGAACTAAGGTTTATAATCCCTTGCATGGTATAGAAGTCTATACAGGACCCCTGAGGGATAGTGTACTGGTCTTTCTGGGCTCTGGATGCCTGGATGTAGCTGCCGCAACACTAGCAAACTTTGGCTGGAGGCTCATTCACCAGTGTCCTTGGATGTCCACCAGCATGAAGTACACAGAAAATAGCAAAAACAGATAAAGCTGAAATGAAAAAAAAAAAGGTATAAGAGTAAGTAGAAAAGAAAGAATAAAGTGGGAACGTAAAAAGAGATGCTGAGTAAAGGACATTTGCCAGCTGGATGCAATAATAAATAAACTAGTGGGGAAACAAAAAGATTTGTATATATCTAAGAATGTAACCAATGAACTAGGCTGATTATCCTGTAAAAAGTGGTGGTGACAAAAGGAAACTTTTTTCCTGAGAGAAAGCTACAGGCAATCTTAAAAAGCATAAAAAGCAGTTGCTATTTGAAAGAATTGTATGATGGTTTCTAATGGAAAACAGAGTCCTCTTCATAAAGCAAATGTTGGCTCTCATTTATTAACTGGGTGAATTGGTGAGTTGCACCATTCATCACCTTGGTAGAACTTTACTGTCGTCCACGAGGACTCTTTAGATCAAAACAAGGATATATGTTGAACCCGAAGTTCAACTAGACCCATTTTCTACTTTCTCTCCCGAGTATATCCTCTTGAATAAGTCCCCAGGAGACCTCACATCACTGTCTTTCTAAAAGTAGCCATATGGTGAGTGAGAAGAAGTGGGCCCCGGGCTCAGGGCCATCCTACCCACATGGTCTGGTGCACAAAGGTAAGGTAGGCAAGCCCAGTTCCCTCTCCTGCGACTTTGGACTGTGAACTGGGAATGGCTAGAGGAGGGCGAGGCACCTCCTGAAATTGCCAAACAGAGTTGAAGGAGCAAGAAACAATGAGAAAGCTGCGGATGCTCTCAGTAGCTGGAGGAACACAGATGTGCGGAGAGAAGCATAGGAGCCAGAAGCCAACAAGATGTACCTCATGCAAGGAAGAAGGCTTCCCATTTCAGTTTGAGTGTGTGGACATCCTTATCATCATGTACATTTCCCAGAGATAATAGCTCATAATAGCCTCCTACTGAGTACGCACTAGGCTCCAGGTCCTGTGTTACCTGTTCTTTTTATTCTCACCATGTCTCTGTGAAGTAGGCAACAGGATTACCACCAAAAGCCAAAAGAGACAGAAAGGTCACAAGCCACTAAGGAGTGGCAGATTATCAACCCAAGTGTGCCTGACTCCAAAATCTATGCTCTTAACACTGCATTATGCCCTTGTCCCCAGCCCCCAGTAATTAGAATGGGCAGACTGAGCAGCTGTCCCTATTCAGAGGCCATAAGGTTGTCCCCTCCTCCTCCCACCAGTTTGAAATGTGGAAATGAATCTTATTGGTTCAGACCAGGAAAAATCACATCATCAGACTGGATTGAAGAAACTGTGCTCTGGGCTCCTGCCTTCTGGGGAAGGGAATGATGGAAGGAATACAGGAGCTGGAGGATCAGGAAATAGGGGGAAAGATCAGAAAGTCACTCTTAGAAAAAGGTTAACTTAAACAGTAGATTAAGAGGAAGCCCAGCAAGAGAGACAGCTACAGGAGATGTTGATGAGGGGAGGGATCAGGAGGGTATCACTGCTTTGGATTTCAAGAGGCTGAATGAAATAGGACAATGTGGGAAGGTGAGGCCTCCAGCATGTAGGGGAAAGTGGGGCTTTGCTTCCTGGTCAGCCAGGTGAGCTAAGAACCGGACTTTCCATTGAGAACTGGGGTTAAACATTATCTGATAGAACTTAAAATCACAAGATAAAGTGAATGAATTATATATTTACTATTAATCAATTTCTTCATCAAGCTCTTAGTAGGTGGTCAGATAAGTTTAAGTTTAAATCATGAAACCATGTGCCTACAATTTACCAGTTTCCTGGGGTATGTAATCTAGGATTTCCACACTCCACAGCACACTGGTTCTGCACTCTCACACATTGCCTGTGCAAGTTGGGATAAAAGAAAGTAATTTAAAAAAGAAAGAAAGTAATTGTAACAGGGACCCTGGAAAGAAGAGAAGAGAAGGAAGTCTACAGTCTGAAGGACCAATCCTCCCCCTTGTACCTGCAGATTCTTCTATTGCCCCAAAGGTCAAAGATGCCCTGGTTGAGAAGCCCTGGACAAAGGCAAGGGAAAGCTAATCTCTTGGGTAGTCCTAGCAGCAGCAAACCCCAGCAAGGAAGCCTTATAAACTTTCTGTTTGGGATGCTGATGTGTTTATTTCATCACCCTATTTCCAGAAAGAACACGGAGTTCAGTGGGCCACCAGGAGTCTTATAAGCTGACATTAAGGATCAATGAGTTCTCAAGCTGATTAAACTTAACAGGTAGCATTCTCAGTGTGCCTCTATTCTAGAAATATTAATATATTTTAGCCAGGGTGATCTTTAAAACATTAAATGGCTGCCCAGCGTGGCTACCAGACAATCTGAATGAATGCTGACTATAAATAACCAATAGGTGAATTCCACCTGTAGCCTGCGCTTAGCAGTGAAAGAAATGCATGATTGGATACCTGGCCCTCCCCCAAACAATATTTGTGGATTGTAAGAAGATATCTCAGAGCAAGAACTAGAACTGGTCAACGTCAAAAGATTAACAGTGAAGTTTAAACTATTTCTTTTTTAATATTGAAGCTAATAATAAGCAGATGTGGTATGGGAGAGAAAATACACAGGAGTGAAATGATAAGAGGTCCTCAAGAAAAACAGACATCTGAAAACAAAAGAAGGTAAAGTAGGTTTTTAAAGATTTTTATTTATTTATTTAACAGAGACAGAGAGCACAAGTAAGCAGAGCGGTAGGCAGAGGGAGGGGGAGAAGCAGGCTCTCCACTGAGCAGGGAGCCCGATTCGGGGCTCTATCCCAGGACTCTGGGATCATGACCTGAGCTGAAGGTAGCCGCTTAACCGACTGAGCCACCCAGGCACCCTGGTAAAGTAGTTTTTTAAAAACAGGTATAGGGGCACCTGGGTGGCTCAGTCGGTTAAGTGTCTGACTTTTGATTTCAGCTCAGGTCATGATCTCAGTGTTGTGAGATAGAGTCCGGCCTAGGGCTCCGTGCTCAGTGGGGAGTCTGCTTGTCTCTCTCCCTCTGTTCCTCCCCCTGCTCCCTCCCTCTCTCTCTCTCTCTCTCTCTCAATAAATAAATAAATAAAATCTTTTTTAAAAATAATAAATTTTTAAAAAATAAAAGAAAGTGGGGTGCCTGGGTGGCTCAGTCGTTGAGCGTCTGCCTTCGGCTCAGGTCATGATCCCAGGGTCCTGGGATCGAGCCCCACACCGGGCTCCCTGCTTTGTGGGGAGCCTGCTTCTCCTTCTTCCTCACTTGTGCTCTGTAGCTCTCTCTCTGTATCTCTCCAATAAATAAATAAAATAAAATAAAATAAAATAAGGTATAAAAGTCTATAAGGGAAAGATGGAAGAGAAAAACAAATAAGAAGGCTCAGAAGATCCAAGATAATGAAATGAAGATCAATCATATCTTACTTGATTAGCCCAAGTCTGGAAAAATAAGACAGGAATAAGAAGAATATATCCAGGATGGATATATTCCTCAGTGGAAAGAATATATATTAAGGGACAGAGACAGGAAATTGCCACAAGTGTCCTCTTGGACATTCAAGCACCCCAGGAACCCTACTTGCTTTCAGCATCTGGGATCCAGGACTAGGCTCAGAGATGAGAAAAGACTGGCCCATGGGCTGTAACTGATGGAGCCAAGGGAAAGACAGCATGCATGGGCAAAGCTGGGGGCATGCCAAAGAGAGAGTCCCACGGAAGTGCCAGGCCAAAGGATCTGGCCTAAGAGACAGAAATAACCAGGTGCTGGGCAAAGGAACGGGAGCTGAGATCCCAGGACAAGGCAAGCGGTTTGTAATGACAGGTGGGAGGCAGAGCCTGGGGGTTTCCCAGGGCACTGGACTACCCATGCGGAGGATTTTTATGGCGCTATTTAGGGTACTAAGCTGGTTTTACATAAATGCAATAGAGCCAAACCCTTAACCTCAGCAAGAAATAATAGCCACAAAAATAGCAACAAAAATGACAGTAGCTATTCTTTAGAGCCATTATGGACCTTGGTTTGAATCTTGGTTCCACCAATTGCTGGTGGCAGAATGGGTATATCTGAAATGTTACTTAACCTCCCCCGACCCTGAGTTTTCTTGTCTTTTAAAATGTAGATGATAATACATTTACACTCTCTCCCTGGATGATTACATCAGAAAACGTAGCATTAAGTGTCTATGTGTTGACAGGTCTCAAATTCATTCTCCAGGGGTGCCTGGGTGGCTCAGTCGGTTGAGCATCTGCCTTCAGCTCAGGTCATGATCTCAGGCTCTTGGGATCGAGCCCCACATCGGGCTCCCTGCTCAGCAGAGAGTCTGCTCCTCCCTCTCCCTCTGTGCTCTCTCTCCCTCTCTCTCTCTTTCAAATAAATAAATAAAATCTTTAAAAAAAAAAATTCATTCTCCAACCCAAATCTCTCCTCAGTCTCAGGCTTCTGCATCCAAACACAATGCAGACTTAACAAAGGTAAAATGAAATGACTCAGAGTCAAGGATCCCCAGTCTTGTCTAAAATGCTTCACCTCCAGGGCGCCTGAGTGGCTCAGTTGGTTAAGCGACTGCCTTCGGCTCAGGTCATGATCCTGGAGTCCCGGGATCGAGTCCCGCATCGGGCTCCCTGTTCAGCAGGGAGTCTGCTTCTCCCTCTGACCTTCCTCCTTCTCATTCTCTCTCTCTCAAATAAATAAATAAAATCTTTTATAAAATAAATAAATAAATAAAATGCTTCCCCTCCATAAATGGTACCATCACTTGACTCCTTGCTCCCTCCTTCTCAATCACACCTAACATCCAATCCAATAGCTCCTAGAATAAAATCCAAAATTCTTTCCAAGGCCATGGCCCGTGTCCCTAAGTCCTCCTATCCTTGCCTTAAAATGAATCTGCCATGGTCAGGAAAATGCGTGAGATCTCTCTAATGGCTTCTGTCTCCCCAATCCCCCCCGCCCCGCCCCAACCCTTTCCACTTCTCTGCTCCCAAATGCTGCGTTTCTGGGTTTTTCCAAGCCCTGTTTGGTTATAGGCTCTCCCAAATTTCTCTAAACCTCCTGGCCTTTTTTTTTTTTTTTAAAGATTTTATTTATTTGACAGAGAGAGACACAGCGAGAGAGGGAACACAAGCAGGGGGAGTGGGAGAGGGAGAAGCAGGCTTCCCGCGGAGCAGGGAGCCTGATGCGGGGCTCGATCCCAGGACCCCGGGATCATGACCTGAGCCGAAGGCAGACGCTTAACGACTGAGCCACCCAGGTGCCCCAACCCTCCTGGCCTTTATAACCGCCTCGGGATGTATTTCCCTAACTCTACCTCAGCTCTCTTCCTCAGCAAAGGTTCTGTTATTTTCCCACTGGTCCCACACCCAGAAACCCCTTTGAAACACCTCAAAGAAACCCTTCTAAATTAGCTTAAGCTTCAGTAAAATTTGGTGGTGCACAGAACTGCATCACGTGGTGCAGAGTGGGGCAGCAGAAACAATAAAGGACTTCGAGAGAGAATGTGTTAAAGACATCCACACCAAAAGGTATAGTTTTTTTTTAATGGAACCCATTTTTAATGGATCATCTGCCTGTCATATATTATTAAATCTTACCTATGCATTTAGAGTATATATTAATTTTTTTAAAGATTTTACTTATTTATCTGACAGAGAGAGAGAACAAGCAGGGGGAGCGGCAGGCAGAGGGAGAAGCAGGCTTCCCGCTGAGCGGGGGGCCCGATGCGGGGCTCAATCCCAGGACCCTGGGATCATGACCTGAGCCGAAGGCAGACGCTCAACCAAGGGAGCCACCCAGGTGCCCCAAGGTTAGCTTTTTATGGAAAAATACTGGCAGGTTGGAAGGACTCAAGAGCATCCTGAAGCGAAGGAGGTGGCCCATCCCCGGGCTGGACTTCTGTGAAATCCTTCTTCCTCCCCATTACACCCGAGCTGCCTCGCCCTCCTCTAGCCATTCCCAGTTCACAGCAAAACCACAATGTGCAGCCAAACAGTTGGGTTATCAGCTCTAGTACACTTCCATGAAGTGGTGCAGTCCACAAAAGGCAGAATGACAAAGCATTCAAATGCAAGCATTTTTGCCCCGATCCCTCCAATGTGTGGTTCATATCGAAACCTCAGAAATATTCCGGAAGCTGAGAAGCACTGTATGTGGTAGGATGCATAGGGAGTGGGGACACACGCTCCAGCGTGAGAGCAGGTTAAAAGTGATGTAACTTTCCTTCCCTCCTCGAAGAAGGTACAAGATACAAATTTAGGAAGTACTCTTTCATGGAGGATAATGGCTCATTTTAAATCCAGCTTCCAGCTGGAAATTCTTGTCTCACTGCTCTTTCTCTACACCCTCTAGGAGAGCCAGCCCCTGTTTTGTTCACTGTAGTAGCCCCACCAACGAGCCCAGTACGGGACATGTAGTAGATACTCATTAAATATATGTTGTATAAATGTAACCACTACGGGCACCCAAGTGCCCCAACTTCTCCCTGCTTTTTGTATTTTATAAATCTTTTTGGTTTTTAAGTAAGTATTTCAATCTTCAGAACACAGTTGGTCCCCTCAAAATAACCCCAGGCGGCCTGGCAAGATGGGGACTCAGAGATCTCAAATGATGAGCACAGACTATCAGAAAATGTGCAAAATGCTTCTCATTCTTCAGAGAATGTTCGTGTTCCACTGCTTGCCCATGCTTCTGAAGAAGAGTGCTGGAGGCAGACTTTTCCTCCTATTGTACAGAGGAAACTGAGGCCCAGAGAGTATGAATAACTTGCCCGGCTTTTCTCAGTTCTAGAGTGGCAGTGCCGGAACTTTCCTGGAACTTTGGAAAAT
The DNA here is from genome assembly GCF_029215605.1 of Mirounga angustirostris. Classification (NCBI taxonomy): domain Eukaryota; kingdom Metazoa; phylum Chordata; class Mammalia; order Carnivora; family Phocidae; genus Mirounga; species Mirounga angustirostris. The sequence goes on along the minus strand of NW_026991718.1, from coordinate 19,185,376 downwards.
GCCTGAGCTAACCGGACTCCAGACTAATATTTGCGATCTCTGGGGACCTCGTCTTCCTTTATAACAAGGAATAACAATACCTACCTCAGAGGATTATTCTATTCCAAAAACTGAATTAAAATAGATAATTAAAATAGGGTGATATAGAAAAGTATGTACAAATTAGATACACAAAAATAATAGTTTCCCTCTACCCCCCCAAGTGGAAACAGCAGACACAATTTTGTAAAGATAGTAGAACGATCTGTTGATTATTTAAAAAAATTTTTTTCTGAAAATAAAGATCACATACATAATAAATCAGTATTTATAGTAACCTAATTTAAAAAGCATTTCAACAACGTTAATTTTTGTGTCTGGCATATATGTTATCTCCTATGCTCACACGTGTGTGCACGCGCACTCACACACACGTGTGCCTCTCCTTCCTCATTATCCAGCTTGAGGAGAGAGGCAACTGACAGGGACCCAGGAAGCAAGGGTGAAGAAGCTCCCACTTCAGATGGGTTCTGAGACAATTTTCCCCTTCCCTCAGGCTGAGATATTCTGCCATCTGTTTTGATTAAACCTTTCAAAATTCAACTTGTGTTTTTCCTTCCATTCCTTTGAAATCTCCTCTAATTCAACTGTCTTTAGGCTTTCTTCTTTCCCTTAACCACCATCTGGTGCTTCTATTAAAAAAAGGAAAGAAAGAAAGAAAGAAAGAAAGAAAGAAAGAAAGAAAGAAAGAAAGAAAGAAAGAAAGAAAGAAAGAAAGAGAGAAAACACATACAATAAACACTTTGAGTTCCTTGGAAGAAAGGTATAATGATGAGGATAATTTATTCCCATAGTGAGGCCCATTACTATTTCCATGGCAACAGACTGTGATGTTCTGAACATGGGACTTTGTGATCATCACAAGAACAGGATGGCAAAAGGCCCTGCTCAGACTCTTTGTCCTTGTGGATTGTTTGGGTAGTCACCCTTGGTGGCTCCCGGTTGTCTACAGAATTAAGTCCAAAGGTCTTAGCATGGCATTCAAGGCCTTCTCAGTCTGGTCCAATCATTCTAGGCTCATCATCTATTAATCCCAGAGTCCCTGGTACTCTGGCCATTCTCTACAGCTCACTGTGTCCTGGACATATCACATTCTTTCACACCTCCATGCATTTGCCTCTGTCATTTCTCCTTACAATACCCTCCCTCTACTTCCTTTTTTTTTTTTTTAACCTAATGAAATCCTCCTTATCCTAAAGGTTTAGCTCAAATGTCACCTTCTAGATGGACTCTTCCAGGGCTCGCCCAAACAACAGAAATAACTCTTTTCTGTGCTCCCTACATTTTGCTCAAACAGGTATAGTGACACCTAACTTTTTTTTTTTTTTTAGATTTTATTCTTAAGTAATCTCTACACTCAACGTGGGGCTCAAACTCACGATTCCAAGATCAAGAGTTGCATTCTCTACCAGCCGAGCCAGCCAGGTGCCCTGACCCCTAACTCAAAAAAAAAAAAAAAAAAGTTATGTTTATATCTCTTTTATCTGAATTTGAATTATTTGCTGTTGGGATCTGTAACTGTTTCATTTTTTAGACCACCCCAATTATTTTACATGATTTCTCAAGACGTCCTAAGGGATAGAAGGGCAGGCATTTTATCCCCCTTTTACCATTAAGGTGTGGAAAATGTAAGTGACCTTGATAGGTAGGAAGTGGAAGAGCCAGAATTTCACTGATAGAACGGAAAGACCGTGGACTTTGGAATCAGGCATATCTGGGCTCAACCCAACCTTCCCTTCCTCTCTAACCTGTTTCTTCACCTTGAAATGAAGATTACATGACATCACGTATGCGAAGGTGTGTGCCACATAATCACCACTCAGGTCATGGTAATGTTCTTCTTTCCCCCTTTCTAGAAGCATCTAGAATCAAAATAAAATTTTTCTTCCATTTTTGTTTCCCAAATTTTTATATGGTGCTGAAATTCAGATGAAGAAGCAAATGAATGTCATTAGCATCTCCCGGGGAGGGGGGGGGAATAATATTTGCCTTAATTCCCTTATCTGGAATCTGGTACAGTGAGGGAAGCTACCTAACAGAGTTGTTGTAAAAATTAAAGGAAGCAATGTATGGATACCTGAAGCTCTGATCACAGCATTTGGTATGCAGTTAAGGACTCCGGATGTTCGCAATTAAAGTATTACTATTTACCTCATTAGCATTATTATTATTATTATTTGGGGCACAGCAGAACAATAGGCCTGTGAGAATGACAGAAATTAGCAAGACGGTGTCTCACGACTCTGTCTTCATGCTTTTCCCCCCATGGCCTGCCTCTGGACACCCCAGCGTCTGCACAGTCATTTCCTCCTATTAGATTGTAGGTTTTAGATAGGGCTTCTGTGCCTTATCTGCAATTCTCTCTGTTGGGTGGACCCAAAACAAAGCCTTTCAGAGGAGGAGCCTTCAGTAAAATGCTGAATGATACTTCTCCAAAATGAGCATGAAGACTATGAAATGAGGCTCAAAAGCCTCTGGCTTTCTCACCATCATTAAGATGTTAATTTTCATGGCGGGTAAGCCATTTTGGGGAAGGTTGCACATATCAATAGGTTACTGGACGGAGCCTTTTGATACTTTAGGTAGTTAAACTTGTAATGTTTCCTTAGAGGACATAGATGATTCCCAGATTAGAAGACAGACACCTTCTGATCTCTAGGGGATATGGGAGGATCTAAAGAAATGGTCCTGGGAAACACGTCCATCGGGTATCAAGCACAGCCCCACCCGGATGATCCAGTGGCAGGATCACTTAGATAATCATGCAGCGTATACTTTATTGAGTAAATCCTTCATTTCAGGCCCAGTGTTGAACCAAGCAATACCATGAAATCCTGTTTAAAAACCTGCAGTCTCCTCCCTCCTACCCCACCAAACCAAGCACCTAATGAGAAAGAATATTACTACGTTCAGATAAAGGAAATATAGCTCAGGGTGTTTAAGTGACTTGCCCCAATATCACACTCATAAGTGACAGAGGAAGGAATTAAACTTCACCCAAGTCTCCAAGATCCAGGGCTCATACACTTTCCCTGATGCATCTCCCTGGCTCCTGGGACCACTTGCAGGGTCCCCAAGATTCATTGCTAGTGATCACATCCCAGTGGCAGGGGCTGGCCAGTCTGTCCCCTTATTGTCCATCATGCTACAGTTAAGAATTAGAGTTAGCTTTGTTGGCTCTCCTTCTGGCCATCACTTAAATTGTGGCATCTGGTCTGTGCCTTCTTAGGAATGGTCAAGGCCCACAACACTCAGGGTGCAAAGGATCACAGGAAGGAGATTTGTGGTGTGGTGTGTCTTTTAATAGTTTCCTTTTTAGAATCACCCCCCAACTTTTTTTTCCTTTTTTTTTTTTGGTTACAGCTGGGGTAGGGTGGGGGGCATTGATTCTGACTCACCACACACTTTGAGAGGCTCTGACTCATCTCAGCTCTGGTGTTCTTCCAACTCTGTTCAGAACACTGTGGGTGCCCTTCCCCAGCTGCCCAGGAGCAGCCAGACCCGTTCAGATGTGCTTGCTTCAGCCCTAAATGACACCAAGTTCATTAGTAAATTAGACACACACACAAGAATCAAAGACTCCCCAGCAACCAACAGGGCTTAGGCAAGTTTTAGACTGCGTTGAAGCCAAGATTAATGTGCAATACCATTAGAATGAATTAACCGCTTTGCATTCAAGCATGCAGTTTACAACCACATTGGTAATATTATTGATAGTTAAAGGTTTATCTTAAAGTTTAAAAACTTATAAAAGTTACCTATAAATATTAAATGTTAGTTGAAACTTAACCATAACTTTTAAAGTTAAGTATAAGTTGAAAGAAATAAACTTCTCTGTATTCATTATTCTATAGCGCTGTATCATAAAATATCCGTCCTAACTTGGGGAATTTGTAAGAGATCACATTTATCAAAAGAAGCAAGCTTTAACTGCTTAACTGCTTAAAGAATTACCCTTTGGCTATTCCCAGATAGTAAATGGCAGGTGTTTCTTCAAGTACATAAAGGGCTCCAAGTTCATTTAATTGTTCCTGATTGCTATTTTAATCACTATGCAGTGACTCCATTTCAAAAAAAGAATTTTGCATTTGGTAGAATTTGGGTGTTACACTGTCTTTTCTTTCCAGGAGGCTGTTCTGGTTCACCCTCCAGCAGAAGCTTTTCCCTGCTCACTTATTGTCAAGAGTGCTTTGCTGCTGACTCTAACTTGTAAACCTTCAATTTCCAGCATGTATCATCTCTGTGAGGTGGTTTTTATATTATATCAAAAATGGTCTCATCTGATAGTGAGTACCCTGCACAACAGCAATGAACGACTTCCTTTTGGGGAAAGTTGGCTTTCTCTCCACTTCTAAGAACAGATGTTTGTGCGTTTTGACGAACCCCCATCCAGCATCTCTGACTTGCCTCCTTTGACATCAAGCTTCTTGTTTCCTAACACCTTCCACTTTAACTTCCTGTACCTTTGCAATGCCGATTTGCAAAGATAGAGTTATAGGCGGATAGTAGGATTTCTGTTACCTCCCCTGGCCACATATTAAAAATGTTTCCTAGTAATTTGTGTTCTGCAAGAAATGAAACTGAGCCACAGTTCTGCAGAAACTTGATAATGTCCTCCCTCGAGGACTCTCCATTGCTCAGCCTCCTGGGGACCAGCACAGAGATCTCTCCCCCACCCCCCTTGAGGGCCCTCAGCTCCTATATTTTAGATGTCTTTGGAACCAGGGAGTTTGGTAGGACAAAGGATGTTTTAAGGATTTAAAGAGAAAAGAAGCCGCCTACATTGAACTCATTCCCGTGCCGATGTTATTCCAGTTCCTGCCTCTGACACCGCATGTGTTTGGGCTTTTAGCAGGAATTGTTCTCCCAGCTTTGCTCTGAAATGTAAAGCCCCATTGCCCACTGCAAGTCTTAATGAAAAGCAGCTCATAAGCAAGTTACGTAACCTAATTGTAATCCAGGGATCAGCTTGGTTATATTATTTAAAGAAATAGCATCCATTTTCTGTGACCTGATTTAGAAAAGAAACCGAGGGAAGAAAAAAAAAAATACCCACTTCAGCACTCGGCTCCCTGCGCTCATTCTAATGAGAACACTTGTAAATAATTCAGAAAACAATGACTTTTAAGAACATTAAACCCAACTTAGCTCAGGGTTCTATCTCAAAGCAGCTTTAGCTGCTTAAAGCAAGTGATAAATGATCATGAAATACGGAGCTTATTCTTGCAGACGATTTAGTCATTTAGTGAGTTTAATTTCCTCATCAGCTCCACACACGCGGAGCCGGATAGAGGCACGATGCTAGGGAATGCTGAGATGCCCGAGCCCTGCTCTCAGGAAGCTTACAGTCTGGTTAGGGTCAATAATGATGTACCATCACCAGCTCAGTAATTGGAACAAACATACTATAGTAATGTAAAATGTTAACAGTAGGGAAAACAGGGTTGTTGTTGTGGGGGGGTGGGGGGGGTTTGCAGCAATTCTGTGCTATTTTTGCAACTTTTTTTTAAAATCTAAAACTATTCTAAAAAGTTTATTTTTAAAAACCTGGATAGGGAAACAGTTGGGTACACAAATAGAAATGCATCCATGCTTATTGCCTGGTTTATAGAAATAAAACCAGGCCTACCTAATAGGCAGCTTCGTAAGTACTACGATTGCTTAATGAACTTCAGAAGCACACAACTGGATTAATCATAATACTGATTGATGTTAATAGTGTGCCATGAGTCAAGGACTATGATTAGTTCTTTGGTCTTTTCATAAACCTCATTTAATTGATTGATACTATATGTATTATAATAATATACTAAACCTCCCAGACCCACCTTTCAACCCAAGAGCTAAAAGGCCCCCATGACTTACATTAACTTATGCCTTCTTCTTCCATTGCATTCCCCAACTGTCCCCTCAGTAGTAACCACTCTCTTAAATTTTGCTTCTGTCATAACCTTGCTTTTCTACACATTTTATTACACATATGTTTGGGCCTAAACTTTATGCAAGCTTTATTTGCTTTTGAATTTACATGTTGTCTTCTGGAACTTACTCTTCTGGCTCAACATTATGTTCCTAAGATTTATTAATAATGTTATGATTATAGTTCATCCTTTTCCCTGTCATATAATATTCAACAGCAGGAATGTACCACAATTTATTTCACCATGTCCATCGGTGGTTTCTAAATTTTTGCTATTACAAATGGGTTCTGCCACAAACACTCATATGTGTCTCCTGGGAAATGGGTGCTGACATGGCCATTGAACTAGAGCTTTACGTGATGGAACAATCTCTTTTTTTTTAATAAAAAAAATTGTGTTTACTTAGAAGCATTCAGAATGTCAACAAAACAGCTGCAACTTTTTTTTTTTGCAATTACAGAGTGGTATTCAGTTAACAGAACAACAATTATTTCGTAGAAGCTGCATCAGAGACAACTGAAGATGAAAAACTACCATCTCCATATATAACTAATTTGTGCTATGCACCAACAAGAACCTGCTTTAAATTTCCATGCCAGTTTACAACCCCCAAACTGTACCAGGCAAGGTTAGTGGCTATTGAAAATACCACCAGGGGCACCTGGGTGGCTCAGTCGTTAAGCGTCTGCCTTCGGCTCAGGTCATGATCCCAGGGTCCTCGAGGGGAAGCCTGCTTCTTCCTCTCCCACTCCCGCTGTCTCTGTCGAATAAATAAATAAATAAATAAATAAAATCTAAAAAAAAGAAAATACCACCAGGACAGGGCTATCTAAAGACACATTCGGTAGTGTGTTAACTATACAAAAAAAAAAAAAGTAAGATTAAAAACAAATCTTACACAGCCTTGCATTGCAATTTTTTTCTTTAAAAGGAGTGAGTTGTGTACAGGGGGGTTAAATGCTTTATAGACAAGAAAAAAAAACTGCGCTAGAACCAACTTATTCATCATCATCATCTTCTTCATCTTCATCTTCTTCATCTTCCTCCTCCTCCTCATCCTCTTCATCTTCCTCATCTTCCTTCTTTTTCTTGCTCTTTTCAGCATTGACAACTCCCTTTTTTGCCGCATCAGGCTTTTCTTTAGCTCGGTATGCAGCAATATCCTTTTCATATTTTTCCTTCAGCTTAGCAGCCTTCTTTTCATAAGGCTGCTTGTCATCTGCAGCAGTGTTATTCCACATCTCTCCCAGTTTCTTTGCAACATCACCAATGGATAAGCCGGGATGTTCTCCTTTGATTTTTGGGCGATACTCAGAACAAAACAAGAAAAAGGCCGAAGGAGGCCTCTTAGATGCATTGGAATCCTTGAATTTCTTTTTTGTTTCCCCTTTAGCAGGGATGTAAGTTTTCATTTCTCTTTCATAATGGGCCTTGTCCACCTTTGCCATGTCTTCAGATTTTCCTTTCTCTTTAGCAGATATGGTCTTCCACCTTTCTGAGCACTTCTTAGAAGACTCTGAGAAGTTGACTGAAGCATCTGGGTGCTTCTTCTTATGCTCCTCTAGGCAAGTTTGCACAAAGAATGCATATGATGACATTTTGCCTCTTGGCTTCTTAGGATCTCCTTTGCCCATGTTTAATTATTTTCCTCAGCAAGGCACAGAGTCGCCCAGTGCCCGTCTGGCTCTCACTTGCCCCGGCACTGTCTCTATGGAGCTCAATGTACTGCAATGGCTGTCGTGACCGAACGATCTTAAAACAGCATGAGAATCAAAGCTTAGCAGTTCACCTACAGAGATTACATAATGTGTGTCCAGGGAAGAGCATATAATATGAATTCTTCACCTTTCATGCAAAGCATAACAGGAATGATACACTAATTCCATGTCAGTTGAGATTTGATTTGGCTCTACCATGAAATTGAAATTAATATTGGCTTAAATATCCATGTTGCTCTCACGTAAAATATCCAGAGATGAGAGGCCTACAACTGGCATGGCAAGGTCCACAAAGTTGTCATGGATGCTGACTTCTTCCAGCTTTCCAGTTTGCTATCCCGACAGTATGACCTTTGTCTTCATAATCCAAAAGGACTGTTCAACTTCTAGCCCTTATATCTGCTTCTTAGTCAGTAAGAAGGATAAAGAAAGGGGAAAAAATACATCTTCCATTCAAGGATCCTTCCCCCAAATTGCACATGACATTTCTAATGACATCCCATCAACCAGAATGTAGACACATGGCTCAAACCTAGTTTCAAGAGAGGCTGTAAAATGTAGGGTTTATTCTGGGCATCCCTGTCCTCAGCTAAAAATTATATTACTAAAGAAGAATGGGAAAAGGGACTTTGAAGACAATTAGCAGTCTCTGAGAAAATTATCTCAGCTAAAGTGAGAGCAGAAAGGAAACCAACCCAACAAAGATTTATGTTGAAAAGTATAAAGAAAAAATAAACACTGATAATATCACCACCCAGTGGTTACCATCATTAACTTTTTGAGATATATTCTTCCACACTTTTTCATCCATATATACAACCAGTGTGTCCATAACTATACCTATATTTCTATAAATGTATCCACACATTACTTTTAAAGGGACTATTTTAATCACTGCAGTAAGTCAAAGGGAAAGAGAGCCAGGTCGTTTTTCCCCCTTTAAACTCTTAATAAACTTCATGGGAAAAGCAGGATTGGCGTAACTATAGGAAAGAGGAGAGTGTGTCCTATAGTTGCGTGTCTATATGTCTCAGAGTTGCTAATTGGAAAGCAAATTCAGCTGCATACAGTGTACTCTGGAATAAGGTTTTAAAGGTGAATTTAAAAGAAAAATGATTAGCCATCCCCGAAAAAGTACAGGCATGTCTTCAATAGGGAAAGTGGCCAGAAAATTTCACGGACACAAGAAATCGGGGGAAATCCATCAATAGTATTTCCTAGACCATAGGTAGGGAGAACAAGTATCAATAACTATTACTCCTAAGCATGCCCTACCAGATGAGCACAAGAGAGGCTCTTTGGGGATCTATTCTCTATAAAAGAGTCTCCTAGATAGTGAACCGACATGGCATATGAACTTGGTCAAGAAAAAGGACAACTATATAGAACTGCAAATTCACTCAACAAACCTACTGGGACTGTGTTCCTGTCTTCATAGAGACCATAGTACAGTAGGGGAGACAGAGAGGTGCCTGTAAAGATAAGTGGACATTTACTATATGCCAGACACCATACTAAGCACTTTACATGCATTATCAAGTGTAATATTTATAACAATCTATTTTTATTCTTCTCCCCCTTTGACACATGAAGAAAATAAAGCTATAGGGTAGGTAACTTGGTTGAGGTCAACAAAGCTAGTAAGTGGTGGAGCTGAGATCCCGCCCCAGGTCTATCAGATTTTAGGGCCCCTGCTCTGGACAACCCAAGTAGTTAATGTTACAACAAAAGTTTGCACAAAATTCTGAGGGAACACATTAAAAAGCATCAGATACCTGCCAGGGAAAAACTTGTAAAGCAGCACAAGAATGAAAAAATGTGAAGTATAAATATAATGTCAGCAGTGTTGAAATAGAGATTAATGTAAGCATCGATAAACAAATGGAAAAGACAAGATCTACACATGGGAGCCTAGTGAGCCTAGATTTTAGTAGCAGCCCTTTTGAGTTTTGTGAGTCACTACATAATTCCATCCTATATCATCTAATATCTTTACCCCTGTTTTCATAGTTACTCATGTATTGACAGCCTTTCTTCTTATCAAGCTATTTTTTCTGTGAGTTGTCTCCAGATGTAGATTATTGGCCATAAAAAGCAAAATGCAACATGTTTGATTCTTTATCCCTAACAGAGGTACACACTAGCATACTGGGCACACAGTATATGTATGAGTTGAAGTGATATCCACTTATTTAAGGTTGATTCAAAGAGGTCAATATAGAAGATATGCAAAGAAGATCCAACATACGAATAATAGGGAGGCCCTGAAGAATAAAAACAAAACATTAAAACAGAAGAAATATTTAAAATTAGAATCCAAGAAAAAATGTCTAGAAATAAGAGAAGATTTGAATCTACGTATTGAAAGGAACATTCAGAGATGAGATGGAGATTAGGCAGGGACCAAAGCATGTTGGTCCTTGTAAGCCACTGTAAGAAATTTAAATTTTGTTCTAAGTGCAATACGAATCCTTTGGAGGACTTTAATCAGAAGCACCATTGCTTACACAAAATGGAGAAGTAAAAATGTGTGTGGCCCTGAAGAAAAAATGAAATATGAGAATTAAGCCATGGTTTTACTTTACAACACGAGGCCTTTCTGCTTCCACGTTAGCTGTGGCAATCTCTTACATTCCTTCATGCATGGGACCCCCCCTCCCTTTCTTCCCACTTATCAGAACTCTACCCATACCCAAACTTTTTGGCATAAAGAATTGGGAAACTAAGAATACCAAGCAATTTAGGGATTATGGGTGTGAAATGAGCACTAAGTTGTTGAGATAAGCTTAGAGAACATTTCCAGATGATAGGCACAGGAAGTGACTGGGTAATCAGAAACCTGTTGCTAAGGTAGAACAAGCTAAAATTACAGTGCAGGGTTGGGGAGGAGAGGGTATGAGGAGGAATATTCAGGAAACAAAGCTTGGGATAAGGCCTAGAACTCTTTATGTTCAGCATACCCTGGAGTATCAACGTGTCTATTCAAGAGAATGGAATCAGAGAAATAAACAGTCAGGAAGATTTTAGAAGAAAAAAATTGATGCTTTGCATAGAAACCCATACTTTGGTGAGTGGAGAAATTTTAGGGGCTTCCCTGTCAAACTTTTGTCATTTTAATATCACTGTTATCTTTTTCTTGTAGTCTCTGGATTCTTAATTTTTCATTCTCTACCTCTCAGATTGTATGTAATTTTCTATAAGATTAAAATTCTCATGTGGAGTGTTTTGGTGCTGACAGCATGGGATATTAAACTTTTGTGGACCAACTTTCACTACAAATATATTAAAATGCTGTACAAAATCATACAAAAAATTTAGTCAAGATTGAGAGAAAGAAAGGAAGAAAGGGAAACTTTATCAAGAACAAAAAGTGGATTCAAAATCAGAGCACTAGATTTCAATTATCCTGTAGTAACCTGGCAAAGTGGGATACTGAACTTTGATATAAGGCATAGGGCTGGAGGCTGGGAATTGGACATCCACGAAGGGAAAAATACATGACCCTCAACTTGAAAAAGGCAGAGTGTTGGAACTAGGACTTTGCTAAGATAGTCTATTAAATTCATGACAAGGGAACTAAAAAAAGAGGTATCCCAATGGCCCAGAGAAGTTGCGAAGAAGCTCTGTGCCCAATACTAGATCGATTACATGTCCAGTGCGGGAATAAAAACCCTAGACTATTCAAATGAGGGTGTGGGATTCATATTTTTAGTGCCCGTAAGATATAGAAATCCCTAATTGGTCTAGGATTCACAAAATTTCTCAAGCCCTGGCAAGAGAAAATATAAAACATCAAAGCAGAATGACTCCTACAGTTCAAGGGACTACGATGAGAAAAAAAGAATATTTCATATCTTCCAAAATGAGTTCATAATATACAAAAGAGACGAAGAAGTGAACCAGTGTGAGGTAGAGCTCCCACACACAATGGAAAGAGTTTGTGTGCTACGAACTAGATATAACAGCAAATCAGAAAGAGAATTCTAGATATTTAAGTTAAAATGACGAAGGAGTTGACACCAAAAATATGATTCTTAAAAGGAAAAATTGATAAATTGTACCTCATCAAACTTTTAAACTTCTGCCCTCCAATAGACCCTGTGAAATGATGAAGATAAACTACAGACTCGGGAAAAATATTTGCAAACCACATATTCAACAAAGTACTTGTATCTAGACAACACAGAAACTCTCAAAAACTGAACAGTAAAAAAAAAATTCATTTAGAAAATGGGCAAAAGATATGAACAGACATTTCACCCAAGAAGATAGACAGCTGACAAGCACATGAAAAGGTGCTAGACATCATTAGCTGCTGGGGAAATGCAAAGCATTACAAGATATCACTGCACTCCTATCAGAATGTTGGTGAGGATACGGAGAAACTGGATCATTCACACAGTGCTAGGACATAGCCACTCTGGAATACAGTGGAGTTGGCTGTTTCATCTGAAACTAAACATGCAATTATCATATAACCCAGCAACTGAACTCCTTGAGCATTTATTCCAGAGAAATTAAAACTTTTTTTTTTTTTTTAAGATTCCATCCATTTATTTGAGAGAGAGCAAGCAGGAGAGGTAGAGGGAGAGGGAGAAGCAGGCTCCCTATTGAGCAAGGAGCCTGATGCGGGACCAATCCCAGGATCCTGGGATCATGACCTGAGCCGAAGGCAGACGCCCAACAGACTGAGCCACCCAGGCGCCCCCAGAAATGAAAACTTATGTTCACACAAAACCTGTACATGAATAGTCGTAACAGTTCTACTCATATTAGCATAAAACTGGAAACAACCCAGATGTCTTCAGCTGGTGAAAGTTTAAACAACTATGGTATATTCAAACCATAGAGTACTACTGAGCAATAAAAAGGAGTGAACTATTAATTACAAACACAGCTCGGATAGATCTCAAGGGGATTATGCTGAGTGAGACAAGCCCATCTCAAAAGTTATATACTGTACTATCCAATGTATATAACATGCTTGATATAATAAAAGATAAAAATGGAGAACAGATTTGTGGTTGCCAGAGGTCAAGAACAGGGTGGCAGAGTGAAGGAAGTGGGTGTGGCTCTAAGAGCAGCCTGGGCCTTGCAGGGATGGGGCACTTTTGTATCTTCATCGTGGTGGTGGTTACACATACCTATACATGTTAGAAGATTGCATAAAACCGGGGCGCCTGGGTGGCTCAGTTGTTAAGCATCTGCCTTCGGCTCAGATCATGATCCCAGGGTCCTGGGATCGAGTCCCGCATCGGGTTCCCTGTTCCGCAGGAAGCCTGCTTCTCCCTCTCCCACTCCCCCCGCTTGTGTTCCCTCTCTCGCTGTCTCTCTCTGTCTCTCTCTGTCAAATAAATAAATAAAAATTAAAAAAAAAAGAAGATTGCATAAAACTACACACACACACAAATGAGTAAAGATATATAAGCTATGATAAAGAAAACCTAGGCGGATTTTTTAAATACAAACAAAACTTTTAGAAATGTAAAATATCGTCACCAAAATAAAAAGCTTAAAGGCAAATTAAACAGTATATTAGACATAATTAGACATTAGACATTGTTACCTGAAAAATAATCACACAGAATGCCGTTCAGAGGGATCAAGAGATGGAAAATGCATGAGAGAATTAAGAGAGAGGACATGATGAGAAGATACCATATTCCTCTAATAGGAACTCCTTGAAGGAGAAAATAGGGCAGGAGGCAATGTTCAGGGAAAATAGATGAAAATTTTCCATACTTAAAGAAAGTTGTAAATGCTCACATTGAAGGACCAGGCATGAAAACAAACAAACCAAAATAGGCTCATGATGGCAAAACTACAGAATACCAGAGATAATGAAAAAGTCTCAAAAGCAACTAGAGAAGAACACATTACCACAAAAGAGTAGCTGTCAGACTGACAGCAGATTTCTCACCAGTAAAAGATAGAGTTTGAGGGCGCCTGGGTGGCTCAGTTGGTTAAGCGACTGCCTTCAGCTCAGGTCATGATCCCAGGGTCCTGGGATCGAGTCCCGCATCGGGCTCCCTGCTCTGCAGGGAGCCTGCTTCTCCCTCTCCCACTCCCCCTGCTTGTGTTCCCTCTCTCGCTGTCTCTCTCTGTCAAATAAATTAAAAAAAAAAAAAGATAGAGTTTGAAAGATTAGATTTGTATCTTTAAAGAAATAATAAGAGAAAATAACTAAAAAATTATACACATTAAGTATCTTCTAAAATAAGGCTAAAATAAAGTCATTTTCAGGCAAACAAAGAAAAAGTTTATTACTCACAGGCTATCCCTAAAAGATCTGTGATAGTTACTTCTTCCTGGAGTTCCAGAAGAAAGAAATCAATACAAAAGTGAAGAAATGAGATGCAAAAAAATAGTTGAGAGATAAATTGGCAAACATGTAGGTAAAATTGACACAAATATTAATTGTAAAAACAACAACAATAATATTGAAGACTGATTGGAGGACAGAAACCAAATATTAAATTAAGTAATTTAATTTAATAAATATAATAATTTAATTAAGTAAATTAAATATGAGTGAAGAAGAACATGTCAAATGGGAGGTGGGGAGATTAGATTTAAAGAATTTAAGAACTTTGTGCTGTTTGGGAAGAGGATAGAACTCTTGGTTAACTGGAAACATTGTTAACAGCAATTGTACATGTTAAATATTAACAATAACAAAAAGCCTCTAAAAATATAGATATATAATATACAATCTTCCAACCAATAGAGGGAAAAAGAGGACTTTAAAAATCAAGACAAATAGTGGGGCACCTGGGTGGCCCAGTCAGTTAAAGCTGCAACTCTTGGTTTCGGCTCAAGTCATGATCTCAGGGTCGTGGGATCAAGCCCCACATCGGGCTGCGTGCTTGGCACGGAGTCCACTTGGGATTCTCTCTCCTTCTCTCTCTGCCCCCCCTCCAACTCTCTGTCTCTGTAGGAAAAATAAATAAAATCTTTTAAAAAAATCAAGACAATACAGGACAGGAAAAGAGAAACAAAGAAAGAACAGGGTGAACAGAAAATACAAAATAACTTGCTATGATTAATACCAAATATACCCATGATCAAAATAAAAGAAAAAAGGTGATTTTCTGACTCCATTAAAAGTCAGCTATTCTCAGACTGGATTTAAAAAACAACAAAGTCCTGCCATATGTTGATGAAAACAGATAAAACACACACACACACACACACACAGAAAAATATACATTTTCAAAAAGCTGTTACGCCAACATTATTATTATACAGAGTAAATGTTAAAGCAAAAAGTATTATTAGTAATAAAGAGTATCATTACTTAATAATGAAAGGAGTAATAATTCTGTATATTTGAGGCTGTTTTTTTACTGTCTTGAACAATGCCTGGCATATAGTAGGTGCTCAATAAATGAATGGTTGAATAAATTAAGTCATGAGGAAATTACAGACCTAACAGCATACCCTTAAAATATATAGGGAACAAGAGCATCTGGGTGGCCCAGTCAGTTAAGCATTCGACTCTGGATTTGGCTCAGGTCATGATCTCAGGGTCATGAATCAAGCCTGGCAAGGAGCCCCACGTTCAACAGGAAGTCTGCTTCTCTCCCTCTCCCTCCGCCCCTCCCCGCAGCATGCACACACTCTCTCTCCTTAAATAAATAAGTAAACCTTTTTTTAAAAAAATCGCAGAATCTGACAAACTTATAAGAAAAATTGATAAATCTATAATAACATTGGTAGATTTTTAACATTTCTCACACATGACATAATGAGATCAAACAGACAAATTTAGTTAAAGATACAGATGATTTGTGTAACTGACTTAACAAATTCAATCCAATAGACATATGGAGGACCCCCCAACAATTATAGAATACATAACTTTTCAAGATCACTTATAAAATTATATAAAAAACATTTACAAATATTAACTATGTGCCAGACCATAAAGGAAGTCTTAACAAATACTACAGAATTTATATGTAAATCATGTTTTCTGAACACAATCTGATAAAGTTAGAAATAAATAACAAAAATATTTTTTAATGTTTGGAGATTTTAAAACACATTTTTATTAATTTAGTCTTCAAAGAAGAAATAATTATGCAAATGAAATACATAGAAAATAAATGGCAATGAAAACATTGTATATCAAACTCACAGCACAAATAACACAAAAGGAAAATGTATTGCCTTACATGCATATATTTTAGAAAGAAGAATGAAAATTAATGAGTTACATTTCTAAGTCCAGATGTTAGAAAATGAATAATGGAGTGTGAAAAAAAAGTAGAATGAAGGAAATAATAAACTCACAGAAGACATTTATGAAATGAAAAACAAACACTGAGGAAGCTAAGAAGGTAACAATTTATTTACTTTGAGACACTTTTTCCCACATTTTAACATTTCTAAAATATTTTACAATTGGTGATATCTAAGATTCAATTAAATATGATAGGCAAAGTTCTGGTAAGGTTGACTAATGAAAAAAGAGAAGGCACAAATAAACAGTATTAGAAATGATATGAATATAAAACTATGATTACAATAAAAACTTCTTGACCAAATTAGTGCTGATAAATTTGAAAACAAATGACATGGGTTTTTAAGATAAATTATTAAATTTAACTTGAGAAGAAATAGAAAATATTACCAGACCTATGATCATAAAAGAAATGGAATCATAAATAAATCTACCACAAAAAATATGAGGCTCATAATATTTTACAGGCAAGTTCATTTCCAGAAAACGAACTCAAAAATGGAAATTTCATTTTAGGAGGCTAATATATCCCTGATACCAAAACCAGACAATGACTGTAAAAGAAAGAAAAATATAGATCAATCTTGATTATGAACATAAACATAAAAATATCCTATACAAAATAATAACAAGCCAAATGCAGAAATATAGTTTTTTTAATGATGACCAATTGGGATTATCACATAAAATGTAATGATGAATTATCCTAAGATCTATTGCTTCATTTCAACACATTAATAAATTAAAGAAGGAAAACCACATAATCACCTCAGAGGATCCTGGAAAGGTATTCAATAAAACTCAACATCCGCTTATGATTAAAAAAAAAAAACCTACAAAACTCTTAACTAGAAATAAAAGGACACTTCCTAGACTAGAAGGGAATATTGAGCAAAACCTACAGAAAACAGAGTCAATAGTGAAATGTTAGAAGCATTGTTATACTTGGGGGAGAAAAGACAAGAATGACCATCATCATTACCTCTAACATTTTCCTGGAGATCCTGTGCAAGAAACAAATAAAATGTGTAAGAATTAGAATCACAGAAATAGAACTCTCATAGCATATTAATCACAGTTGTTCCAAATTCTCATTCTGATAATTCCAACATTTCTGCCATATCTGAGTCTGGTTGTGATGTTTGCTCTGTCTCTTCAAACTGTGTTCTTTGTCTTTTAGTATGCCTTGTGATTTTTAGAAGATTTTATTTATTTATTTATTTGTCAGAGAGAGAGAGAGCTCACAAGCAGGGGGTGTGGCAGGCAGAGGGAGAAGCAGGCTCCCCGCTGAGCAGGGAGCCCGATGCGGGGCTCGATCCCAGGACCCTGGGACCATGACCTGAGCCGAAGGCAGATGCTTATCTGACTGAGCCACCCAGGCATCCCTGCCTTGTAATTTTTTGTTGAAAGCCAGACATGACACGTGGATAAAAGGAACTGGGGTAAATAGGCCTTTAGTGTGCAGTTTTATATTTAGCTGACTGGGGTTACACTGTGTTTATTGTTTACTATCGCTGTAGGCATCAGAGGTTAAAATTTCCTCTGGGATCGTTGTTTCTGTCTGCCCCCTTGTCTTTAGGTGCCTCTAAAGACTTCTTCTTAAGTAATGTCTGAGACATGCAATCTTTTCAGTTGTATTCCCCCGTTATTATTCAGAGGCCTTCTTGTGATGGTGATTGTGAAGTGTTGGGGGAGAAGTGTTCTATAGTCCCATGATTAGGTCACAGACATTTAACACGTCTTTGCCACAAGCCTGGGACTTTACAAGAGCTTCTCACTTCTGTTTCATTTTTACCCCTTCAGCGAGACAAGAAGTTTAGAGGGGGGCTGACACTGGGTATTTCCCTTCCTGAAACCCAGTCAGTTAGGCTCTGCTAAAATAGTTTCTCTTGAGGCCTTGTTAAGAACAGAATAATAAGAAGACGGGGCATACTTCAAAACTGAATTTAAATTGTCAATATCAAGGGACGCCTGGGTTGCTCAGTTGGTTAAGTGTCTGCCTTCGGCTCAGGTCATGATCCCAGAGTCCTGGGATTGAGTCCTGAATCAGGCTCCTTGCTCTGTGGGAAGCCTGCTTCTCCCTCTGCCTGCCGCTCCCCCTGCTTGTGTTCTCTCTCTCTGACAAATAAATACAATCTTTAAAAATAAAATAAAATGTCAATATCAAGTCACCAAAACCGTAGTTAAAAGACAGGTTCCGGGGTGCCTGGGTGGCTCAGTAGGGTAAGCATCCGACTCTTGATTTCAGCTCAGGTGGTAGTCTCGGGGTCATGAGATCAAGGCCCACGTCAGGCTTCGCACTCAGCAGAGTGTGCTTGGGAATATCTGTCTCCCTCTCCCTCTGCCCTTCCCTCCACAATCTCCCCCACTTCAAATAAATAAATAAATCTTAAAAAAAAAAAAAAAAAGGGCGCCTGGGTGGCTCAGTTGGTTAAGCGACTGCCTTCGGCTCAGGTCATGATCCTGGAGTCCCTGGATCGAGTCCCGCATCAGGCTCCCTGCTCGGCGGGGAGTCCGCTTCTCCCTCTGACCCTCCCCCCTCTCATGTGCTTGCTCTCTCTCATTCTCTGTCTCTCAAATAAATAAATAAAATCTTTAAAAAAAAAAAAAAAAAAAAGACAAGTTCCATGTTGGCCAAGTTGTGGAGAACTAAGAACTCTCAAACGTGGCTGGTAGATGTCTGAAAGCGCACAACCTCTTTGAAGAGCAATTTCATGTTATCTCGTAGAATTGAACACATGTATGCATCCCAGGCCCCAAGAATTCCGTTCTTAGATCTATACTCTGAACTAGTTGCCTTTTCTTCAATGTGTTGTTATTTGCACTGATGATACAGAAGCCATTGTAGGTAAAACTGCTGGTGATTTAGCACAAACCAAGGCTGTGGTACCAAACTGTTCTGTTTGTCAGTGTATTCTTTTTTTTTTTTTTTTGATGGAGAGATAAAGAGCACAAGTAGGCAGAGAGGCAGGCAGAGCGAGAGGGAGAAGCAGGCTCTCCGCTGAGCAGGGAGCCTGATGCGGGACTCGATCCCAGGACCCTGGGATCATGACCTGAGCCGAAGGCAGCTGCTTAACCGACTGAGCCACCCAGGCGTCCCTGTGAGTGTATTCTTTACTGTCAGGCACTTGATGCAAAATCATCATCATCATCATCATCCAGTTGAACTTAGTATTTTTATTAATGAAGCAGTAAAAATTATTAATAAATTTTATTAAATCTCATCTCTGAAGTACACGTCTTTTTAATATTAATACTCTGTGTAATGAAATGGAAAATACACATAAAGCACTTCTGCCCACCAAAGTATATGGGATGGTTCTCTCAAGGAATAGCATTTTTTTGCACTATGAACCGAACTAGCTGCTTTTTTTCATAGAACACCCTTTCTACTTGAAAGAAAAACTACAAAACTATGGTTATTCAGACTTGGGATTTTGGCAGGCATTTTCTCATAAATGAACAAAGTGAGCCTGTCACTTCAAGGAAAGCAACTGACTGCATCGGTTGCCAATGATAAATTTTGAGCTTTCAAGGAAAGTTAGAATTTTGGAAAATTTGTGTCCACTACCAAGACCTTGATGGTTTCCCAATTTTATTTATTTTTTATTTTTTTTTTAAAGATTTTATTTATTTATTTGACAGAGAGAGACACAGCAAGAGAGGGAATACAAGCAGGGGGGAGTGGGAGAGGGAGAAGCAGGCTTCCCGCAGAGCAAGGAGCCTGATGCAGGGCTTGATCCCAGGACCCTGGGATCATGACCTGAGCCGAAGGCAGACACCCAACCGACTGAGCCACCCAGACGCCCTGATTTCCCAATTTTAAAAAACTTTTATGATTAAATCGGTGGTGAGATAGATAAATGTGGGTTTTTTTGATATTGTATAATAAAATCTGTCGACATTTGTAAGGCATGTATAACTCAGTGACCCAATGTCTCCAAATACCCAAGAAAGATCAATGGGTTTTAGTGTAACAAAGCATGAGAAATGCATTGATACGATTTCAGACTCCCCATTTGCAGCTAATCTTTAAGACACTATTACTTGCAGACTTCTGATTTAGTATCTTTGATGAGGAATATCCAAAATTATCTAAGAAGGTTATTAATATTCTCCTCCCTTTTTTAACTACATTTCTGTGTGAGGCCTGTTTGCCTTCATATACTTTAACCAAGACAACATATTGCAACAGATTGAATGCAGAAGCAGATATAAAGATCCAGCTGACTTCTATTAAGCCAAATATTAAGGAGATTTGCAAAAATGCAAAAACAATGACCTTATTATTGTTATTTTTATATGAACTAGTAAATAAACATTTTTAAAAATTTCTCAGTTTTAATTTCAAACACCATAAATATCAATAGATATAATCCATATAGACAAAAGCTATTTGGGGTCCTTAATAATTTTAACAGTTTAAAGGATCCCGAGAGCAAAACCACCACCCTAAAGAAAAAAAGCTCCCTTTTGTTCCCCAAGAGACACATATAAGTCTATTCATTACAGCAGTGTTTGTGATTCCAAAAAATTAAATTACTGAATGCTTATCAATAAGGGAATAGATAAATACATTTTGATATAGTCATATAATAAAACACCTCTGAAGTCAAAATAAATGAGCTAGATTTTGGAGCATGCTGAGAGAAGTAACATGTTGCTAAATGAGGGGCACAGAATGATACCACTTACATACACTTCAAAGACAGGAGGAATATTGTCACTTATGGGTACATCCGTATTTATTGAAAATATACAACCGCATGGAAACACAGGAAGATACATACCAACCTCAGGATGCTAATGGGATCTGGGGCCAGGGAAAGCAGGGGGAGGTTCAAATGTATACACACAAATTATTTAGCAAGAGATGGGGTGTAACTATGGCACAAAGTTAATGTTTAACTATCTGGGGCGATAGGTATGGTTCTGAATATTTCTATCCGTTTGAAATATCACAATATGAAAATATACTTGTTTTAAATGCCTCTGCACATTTGCTCTCAGTTAGGAAAAGTCCAACCGGCTGGTTCCCAGTGGAATACATTTTCTCCATCCAGGGCTGGACAGTCAGCTGTCCTGTTTTTTGCCGGCTGCTTCTTGACCCTCCTAGATGACTTGGCGTATTTGAAGGGTAATGTCTTTTCTGTCTGCAAAGCTCTTGATCCTGGGTTCTCAGTCATGGCCACAAAGGAAATTCTCCCTCAGATTTCTTACAGAGCTCCTGCAGCTGTCAGGGAGGGCAGGAAGCCCGCATACCCAGAGACAACTCGGGCAAGCATCAGCACGGTTCCCACTTGGGGCAGGAGTCCCAACACAAAGTATCCTGTTCCTTTTCCTTTTCCTTCTGAAGCCAGAGAGCAAGCCTTTAATTCATGGGGCGATGATATCATGTAGCCTGCCGGGTGTAGCTGGGCTCTGGGCGAGCATCTGGGAGACCTCTAATTCCCCTAGCACTCCCCAGAGCCTCAGGAGCCCCACCGGATCATTTCATGGTGGAGCTGAGATGGTATTTTTACCTTTAAATTCATACATCCAGCTCAGAAAGTCACTCGGCTTCCCGGAATTTTTTATTAAGAATACCCTCAGCAATAATTTTCAGACTTCACAGCCTCCGATAAGGAGGAAAGAGCTTGATATTCTGGTTTTGTTTCTGTTTGAAGAGCGGATCCCCAAAGGAATTGTATGTGTCCCAGATTCAACACAGCTGTTAATTAGAGCTGAGAACACTTGGTTGACCCCTGTGTGGCTAATTGCTAGAATTGAGAAGCGTCTCCAAGGGCCTCATATGATAACAACGGAAAATTGTACTGAGCATCACCTAACACTTCTGGAACCGGTTCAGGACGGGAAGCAATAGGCTCCCTGCGGTTCCTGGCGCGAGAGAGGCAACTATATGCTGGAGGAGCAGTATTAAGGATTCTCTTCAGTGACTAAAACACCCACATTTCACTCTGGATGTGTGACTTGAGGCAGTGTGCGCGGAAGGGCTTATCAGAGAGCTCGGGACTATGCAGCACGGCATCTGTAGCCTACTTTGGAGGGCTTGGACTACTCCCCCTGACATCTCACCTCTGGGGCCAGCACTGCGGGTCAGGGGGTGACACAATTCCTGTCAGGCGGTGAGCAGCTTCAGAGGTGCCGCCTGAGGCAATCGTTCTGTTTCCCCATCTTAGAGGGACAACCAAGTGGCGCTCTTACAATGAGAAACATGTATGGAAATCACCTAGCTCCCCTCATGGCACAAAAGGGTGGCCATCACCTCCCCTCCCGTAAGGAAAGCCGATTGTCAGAGAGCTGGCCAGAGGGAGCGGGGGACGGGGAGGCAACCAGGGGAGAGGAGGTGGTGGGGAGGGCAGAAGGGCAACCCTAGGAGAGGTGAGGGAGAGAGGTGGCCCTTCCTCCTTCCTCCCCAGGTCCTGGGGAAGAGTAAAAGTCAGCAGAACCGACGGTGACTGTTTTGGCCTTCTCAGCCAAGAGGTCTAGAGCATACCCCAGATAGTTTAATGGCCTGGCCTCTACTCCCTTGGCCTGGCCTAAGGAAGGTTGCCTGGAGCCAGCAGCGTAAGGAGAGACCCATGATCCCTTTTCCAGAAAAGATCCAAACCATGGGTCCAATTCCAGGAAGTGAGAGCAGTAGAAAGCAACCCAGAGTCCACCACCCAGGGCCAGGGAGGGGAAAGAACCAAAGGGAGGAAAAGGGATCAATTGCAGATTGGCAGTTTTGGGCGCCCTGTGCCAAGGACGGCTAGGAACCCCACCAATCTTGAGTCTCTAAGTGGACCTTTCAGATCTTCCTCCTCCTAACAGACACCTCTCACTAGTATATGGAGGGTGCCCTGTGAGCTTGGCCTATGTTGGATGATAGTTGGGGAAATGGGGACAACAAGTATGGCTGCTGTCTGTAGGCAACGTACTGGAGAAGAAAATCTAATACACAGGAAATCACAATGTGCAACAAAGAGCATCAAATGTTTAGCACAATGGGGCAGCCCCAGGCTGAATCTGTAGGTACTGGAAGGGGCAGCAAAGAGGGCTGGGGTAGTCTGAGAGACTTCACAGAGGAGGCTGGACTAAGGGTGAGTGGGGCCCTTGAAGGTAAACACAGAGGCAGAGTGCCTTGCTTAGATGAATCGACAAGGCTGATCTCACTTGATTGGAAGGTCCATGTTAGAGAATGATGAGAAATCATCATTATTGCCCCACATTTACATGGAGCTTTATATTTTGAGACTTTTCATATAAATTTTCATAATCACTCCTCACAAGGCTTTTAAGAAATAATTTTTACTTTTAGAATTGGAAAATATCTTAAATTTTTATACAGCCCAGGCTCCACACATTACATGTGAGGAAATGATTCCCAAAGAGGTCAAGTGACTAACTCAAGGTTGCACAGTTAAGTAGCTCCAAGACTATAATTCAGGTCTCATTCTTCTACTTAAATGGATTTACCAAAAAGTGTATAAATGCAATTTTGTTTTTATTTATATGCATTTATTTCCTATAATAGAGACCAATACTTAAAAAGAATAATTGTACATGTTTTGTTTCCTTACAGTAAAAGAAATATATGATCACCCCAGAAAATTTAGAAAATACAGGTAAGCCAAAAGATTAAAATCATCCATAAATACAGCATCCATTTCATCGGCTTTGACAATCATTAAATGTATGTATGATTTTCATTTGATCCTTACACATAGGTAGCTTTATTTTAGGTGTAAATGTCTCTGGTCCCCTTTGAGGAGAAGCACATTAGGTAGGATAATGTGCCAAATCTCAAGGGTATAACATTTAGAGGCCAAAGGTCTAGGTTCAAGACCTGGTCGTTACTAGCTGTGTGGTCTTCCATAAGTCAGTCAACTTTCCTGCACTTTGGATTCTCATTTACAAAATGATGGGGTTTCAGTCATCGCTTTCTTAGCTTACTAAAATGTCTTTTCTGGGACTTCAAAATCAGGCATTGTAAGCTTAGAACAGTTAATTAAAACAAAACAAAACCGTTTCTGATGTTTTTAAAGGAATGTAACAGCATGTTAAAATAGGCCTCTTCCTTTCTCAGGGTTTTGGCTGGGCTCCAAAGTAGAGAACAATGGGTTTATATCTCCCCCCCACTCACACACATTGTAAGCGAGATACAAGACTGTCTAGGCAGGACTTGCAGAGAGTGACCTCGAGCTTGTTCTGCCTTAGTTAGACCTTCACACAGCCCCCAGCTTGTGCAGAGAAGGCTAGGAGAAGGAACCTAGAGGCTGCCTTCTCATTTCGCTGGGAAAAAAAAAATCTTTAATGAAAGGCTGGCTGGTGGCACGTTGGGCAGCAGAGCAAAGCCAATGGGTCCCAGAGGGAATAAGCTGCACTTAAAGAAACAATAGAAAAGTTTATGAAGAAGAGAGTTGGACTCATTATCTTATCTACTCAAAGAGACCCTTCTAGATGATTCCAACATTGTGGGGTGTTCTTCTGGAATCCAGATGATAAGGGGGGAATTTCAAGAGTCTAGCTGAAGTAGGTATCATCCAAGCAATGCTACGGTAGGCTATCCCCCGGGAGGAAGGGTCTCTCAACAAATCTTCCAAGGCACCCTACTAGAGAAAGACCCATTTGATCTGCCACTCTGTAATGACAACTGCAAGAGCCACTCAACACCTCGCCTCTTCTTCTCTAATCCCCTCTTTCTCCTGGACCCAGCTAGTGCAAGAGGATGTGAAAGGAGGAGAGAAGAAATGTCTGTGAACCGTGTTTGCAAGGCTGGCTGAGACCCACACTAGTGGGAGGGAGAACTCTAATTTGGATAAGAAATTGAAGTTTTGAAATGACATTGGACAGAACTGTTCAATACTTGAAAGGAAGCAGGAAATCATGGGTAGGGAAGAAAGATTAGAGAGAGCAATTTTAAAGGGCCAGTCATAAGGTCAACAAAAGTTGCTTTCTGCTTGAATCCTCCCAGCTCCTGCCTGTTTCACACGCCAGTTACAGGAGGATAATTTTGGTGAGTTGAGGGAGAATGGCAAAGGGGAGTGATACTGGTGGCCAGATCCCAATCAAGAGGCTGTTGTCTAGAAATTGGGCAACAAGGTGCCCCTGGTTGGTTCGGTCAGTTAAACATCTGCCTTCAGCTCAGGTCATGATGTCAGGGTCCTGGGATCAAGCCCTGCTTTGGGCGCCCTGCTCAGCAGGGAGTCTGCTTCTCCCTCTCCTTCTGTTCCTCCCCCCTTCCCCCCACTTGTGCTCTCTCTTTCTATCTCTCTCTCGAATAAATAAATAAATAATATATTTTTTAAAAAAAGAAATTAAGCAATAAGGCAATGGGAACAGAGGGTATTTCTGACGTAAATCTGGCAGGAATTAATGACTGCTTAGGTGTGTTAGACAAGTAAAGTGGGTGACTCATATAAGCCTCTAAAGTTTCTAGCCTGAGAGACTGGAAGATGGTGACTTGATGGACAGTAATGCCTCTTCTACAGCTAAATATGTGTTCCAGAGATCTCACACTTAGGTCAATGATGCCACATTTTTGGAACTCTTTTCCTTGAGTCTCCTGAGCCAGTGACTTCTGAGCCAACTTATGAGTCATATTAAAAAAAGTCATTACTACTCACTTATCCATTTTTCATTTAATCCACCATTTAACAAACTTTTGTTAAGCGTCTCTTATGTGTTATGCACTGTGCTGGTCACTGCAGGGAAAAATGAGTCAGTCCTCAGATTGCCCCTAGTCTATCTGTTCTACCTACTCCAGTTACCAGGTTAACCCTGGTTTTGGTGGCCTTATCCCCCTTTTAAGTACCTTCTGTCATTGCTTTTATATAGAAAGGAGCGCAGTATGGTTTAAATTGGGTATTACCATCTTAGGTACATGAATTTATTTCCATTTGTCCATTTTCCATTTTGTTTTATGTCCTACAGAATTCAGGCCGTTATGACAACATGGCCCAGAAATTTGATCTCTGTCCAAATTTGCACTTTCTAAATGTAAGTAGACACTCAAAACGAGTCTAAAAATCACTGGCACAAAATGTACCCGAATAGGCCCACACAATTGTTCTCTTTCTCTCTCTCTGTAACACACACACACACACACACACATTCATACCATTCAGATTCAGTTCAACATGATAAAAATATGTATTTAGTACTTGGAATATCAAAGTTTGATGTTAAGTCCTCCAAGGGATATAGATATTAGAAACAGAGTTCATTCTTTTCAGAAGCCCACAACTTAGTAAGAGAAATAGATGCATTTATAGACATATGTGATACACGGTAAAATGTGAAGTGATATAATAAAAGAATAAACAATAAATTATAATAAATTAACAACAGAGAAAGAATCTACAATAATGATTTGTATTCAGGTTGCTTGACTTTTGAACCTCAGGTACAAAGATCTAAGTGAATCATACTCTTCAATTTATTCAACAAACATTCCTGAGCACCTACTATGTGGCAGGCACCTTTCTAGGTGTTGAGGATGTGCAACTCTTATTCAAGGTAAAGATACAGTCAACAAGGAAGCAAATAATTGATAGTAATAGCAATGGGAAGAGTTAAAGCAAGGTGGTGGGAAAGGGAGTTATTAGGGGACTCTTATCTGGATAATCAGAAACAGCCCTTCTGAGGATGTAACATTTAAGAAGGAGCCATCTTGAGAGAGAAGATCAGAAGGACAAGCAGGGGCGCCTGGGTGGCTCAGTCGTTAAGCGTCTGCCTTCGGCTCAGGTCATGATCCCAGGGTCCTGGGATCGAGCCCCACATCGGGCTCCCTGCTCAACAGGAAGCCTGCTTCTCTCTCTCTCACTCCCCCTGCTTGTGTTCCCTCTCTCGCTGTGTCTCTCTTTGTCAAACAAATAAATAAAATCTTAAAAAAAAAAAAAAAAGAAGAAGGACAAGCATCTCAGACAAAAGGAATAGCTATGCAAAGTCCCCAAGCAAGAATGAATTTTGTGTGCTGCAGAGAGGAAAAGAAGGCAGGTTGTGCCTGGAACACTGTGGCAAGATGGGGAGACCGGGATGCGATGAGGTTGAAGAGGTAGGCACCGGCCAGATAAGTAAGGCTAGGTTTTAAAATCATGTAAGGTTTGGCTGATCCTTACATGTGCACGTGCACACACACACGAGGTTCCAAAACTGTTTCAAGCATTGGCAGAACTGCTGGAATCTATGACTACTTTGCAGGAAATAACACTTATTTGGATCAAGTTTAAAAACTCATTATTTTCTATTCACATCTAATACTTAATTTGACTACAAAAGTTTAAGGAACAGAAGAGTATTTGTGAACCCTACATGAACTCTAAGCATTATCAATGGTATCACTGAACAGAGTATAAGAAAAGCCATGAGTTCCTAAAGAATAATTTGAAAAAAGAAATCCCATGACAGCAGGCTGGGTGAATGGAACAATTCCAATTATGGGGGTGAAGAATGGCAGTTTTTGCTATGTTTCTCATTAGGCTGGAGATGATTATGCCATATTCTCAGCACTGCTTTTGGATAAGGCCCCTCTCTTCTATTGTTGTTCTTCCAATCCCCACTCCATAGGTATCCTTCCTAGTATGTTTGGAATATGTCCTCCGATGGGTATGTACCTTTGATAAATGCATGGCTTGTTTTCCACAAATGTGATTTTAATTAGCTAGCATGAAATTGCTCTATGATACTGTTCTATCTTATTTATTTACTCAAGACTAGTTTTAAAGATCTATCCATATTGCTCTGTGCATCTCTAATTCATCACTTCCAATTGCTGTAGAGTATTTTATGATAAAGACCCTTCATATTTTACTTACGCATTCCCCTAGAGATGGAAACTAGGTTACTGTACACTCTCTACATGTAATGAACATCCTCATAAAGATGCCCTGACAGGCTGAGGTGAGTTTCTCTGGGGGATTACAGGGCCATAACGATGACTCTCACTCAAATTCTCCCGATAAAGCTGGATTGGTCTCCCGAATGAATGCAGTAGTCCACATGCCTATTTTACGTTCATAAATGATTTATACGGAATACACTAAGTTTCGGAGACATATGCTGATGTATACAAGATCCAACTCTTCCAGTTCAGTTCTAAGACTTTCTCCATGGGGAAAGTGCCTTTCTTTCTTTCTTTTTTTTTTTAATATATTTTTTAAAGATTTTATTTATTTATTTGAGAGAGAGAGAGAGAGAAACAGCACGAGAGGGAGAGGGTCAGAGGGAGAAGCAGGCTCCCCGCCGAGCAGGGAGCCCAATGCGGGACTCGATCCCGGGACTCCCGGATCATGACCTGAGCCGAAGGCATTCACTTAACCAACTGAGCCACCCAGGCGCCCGGGAAAGTGCCTTTCTAAGGAAGACTACCTTACCCTATTCGATGTGCACAAGCACAGATGCAAAGTTTAGCTGAATTACTCCTTACAGGGCACAATTATCCTTCACTGCCCTCATTCAACCATAATTTGTTGAAGGGCAGCTAGGGAAGCCATTGCTTTTCTTCTTCATGAGGTCCAGGTTTTTTCTTCATGAGGTGCACTGGTGTGCACTAGGGAGGAGATCCTCCCTTTCCCTAAAGGAACTTACAATCTCATTTCCTATCATAACCACAATCAACATTACTACAAATTTTTGTAGTAATGTAGCAAAATTTTTTTTTTTCAAAAACTTTTCCTGGATCAGCATTTCATGGCCTCAGAAACCCTCAAAATTGATCATTTTACCTGGTCCCCTGTTCTCCATTTCTGGACATTACAAACTCCCTCAAACTTCAGGTCCCAAATATCCGAGTCATACCAGAAGACAGCTACAAGGCTACCAACCAGTGCCCAACATGCAACACAGTGATTCTGTTGGGAGTTCAATGCTTTATGAGCAAATATGGCAGAACCATAAACTAGATCCATTTTAGCTGTGGTCGGTTATGCCCTTGGGTTTGAAATAATTAATTTCCTAGACATGTGGTTCCCAGATGAAATTCATGCTGTGATTTGATTTTTTTAAATGCAAAAAAAAATCTCTCCAGCAGAAATTCATCACCAACATGTTAAGGAATTTGATGACTAAAAATAATCTCCCCAGAGAGTGTATGGATGTGGTGTGCAGACTTGGAAAAGAAGAACACACCAGTGAGTCTGTGTAAGAGGGAATGACAGGAGCACTGAACTGGGGACCCACCTTTTGACTTGACTGGTATCAAAAGGCTGTCTCACGTATCAAAAAAAAGAAAAAAAAGGATTTTAATCAACTAAATAAGAAATGATTTTAAATGCCTACCATGGACACCAGCCTTCAAATCATATTCATTCCCTAAAAGGCAAATTATAAGCTAGGAAGAGTGTAGCACAGGATATTCCTAACATCTCCTTTTTGATTCTGAGAAGGAATTTGTACTCGATACAAGTTTATTCTGTACACAGTTAGATGGAGCCCACTCTTCCTCCTCAGAAAATGGTTCTTCTAGATCCTGGGGAAAGAAACCACTCAGTTGCTTCAAAAGGAGAACGTCGAAGTGGGGATTTACCTGGGGCAGGCAGGTGGTAATGGTTGAAAGCTGAGAACACTGACATATTTACACTGAGCCTCTAAGCCCATGACCATTATTTAGTTTCTAGGGGTCTAGGACCAAATTTAGCCTGCAAACTTGAGACAGAGGAGCGGAAGCCTTCTGGGGGCTAGCCCAGGGAGGGAGTCATGCAGCTATCTGGGGAAGAACATCCTGTGCGGAGCAGATCTTCCTGCAGGTTGGAGGCAGCAGCTCCTGGTTTTGAGGAAGTGCCTTCCTGGGCCCAGCTGCTGCTGGCAATGGTAGCAACTATCTTGCCAGGCTGGTTCTGCAGTATGGTTCTGAGAGTTGTTCCAGAAGTTCTGCCTATAGCCTGTTCTTCCAGCCTTTCCAATGCTTCTATGAGCTACCTAATAACTCCCTTTCTACCTAAAGTAGTTACTATGGATTTTATAGTTGACACCAAGAACTTGACCCAATTTTAGTTGATTATAGTATCAGTCTTAGGGTTTTCCTTTGTACTGATTAGTGCGTTATGCCTCTTTATCCGATTTATCAGCTTTAAATGAAATCTTTTGACCCCTTAGCTATTAAAGATTAGGAAATTGGTATATTTACCCTCCTCAATTTTTACTATACAACTTCCCACTGGCTCCAAAGATCCCAAGTTTTGGGCAGCTGACTTTCCTATGTAATTCCTATAAACAGTCATACTCCTAAATACTTGGTGCCCATTATCTGATTACCCCCCACTCCAGACATAATGTTTTTATGCCTGCCCTATAAGAAGAAAGAGTAATGTGGGAGGACAGGGCATCCTTCCACTGAAACTCGAACCTACTCTGTGTTCAGCTGATTACCTAGGTCCTGGTGTGTCTCTCCATGGGATGATGAGAAGATAGAGGACAAGTCACCTTTTCTCATCTTGATGACCCCTGACTTATAATTTTCTCCAACAAAATCTGATCCTTAAGCCATACTGCATGATGTGGAGTAATGCATTCTGAGCCCTGTTTCACCATGAGTGGTAACCACAAAGGGACTCACTTTGTATTACAGTGAAGATCATTCCTCAGGATGTAAAAAAAAAAAAAAAAATCATCAAAGAAGAGTCCATAACTGCTACATCATGAATAAAAAAATCAATAAAGCAATAATTGCTCTAAGCAAAATCAAAAGACAAATGACACACTGGGAAAAATATTTGCACAACATTTCACAAAGGGTTTATTTCCTCAATATAAAGAGGTCCTGTAAATCAATAAGACCAATACCCAACAGGAAATGGGCCAATGATATGGATACACAGTTTATAGAAAAGGATATACAAAGGAAACAGTAAGACAAATGACTTTTAAACATCTGAAATGAAAAAATTTAATTTCAAAATATACTGAGACTCCATTTTTTATCTCTTAGAATGGCACAGACCAAAATGTACCATAGGTCATGGTGTTGACAAGGTTCTGGAGAAATGGGCATTCTTACTGACAGGAATATAGATTGGTACAACTTCTGGGGAGGGCAATTTATCATTCTGTCCAAATGATAAATGCACACATCCTTTTTTGCCAGTATTCCAATCTTAGGGATTTATTTTACTGATACACTTGCATATATACAAACTGAGTTATGTACAACTACAGCATTGTTCGTGAAAGCAAAATATTTTTAATCACCTGAAAACAACAAGGAGAATAAGACACTTAATCATTAACAAAATGGCCAAGTCACTTTTACCCTAAAACTTAACATATATGAAGGAAGGCTATTTTCTGTGGTGATAGTCCAACCCAAGTAAGAAAGGAGATCTGGGCAGAAAGATTGCATATTGCAGAGCTGGCAGAACACAGAATGCTCAAAAGCAAGTGGATTCCCGAGGTGCAAAATCAACAGTACCTTGCTTAGAACCAGACTTGGTGCAAGCCATCTGCTGAAATTTTCTTGGACTCCATTTGAGACTACAGAGCGGGAGGGGAGCAGGTGAAGAAAGAAGGTTGTAGACCCACCATTTTAGCATGGTGATGCCAGGTAGAGGACCAGCTGTCAGTAATAAGCTGCCCTCCCGTTGCTAAGCTTTTCCTCTGAAAAGGAGGAAAGGCTAGGCCAGCTCATACAAGCACACATACAAACCCTGCTTAGATTATGGGGGCTCAGGGAGTGGTTCAGCACTCTGCTTTGGTCCCTTCCCCACAAGTATTTCAGCACATAGGTAGTCTAAGCAGCAGGGTCTCCAAGAGACACCATTCATATTATATTTTGTGTGAACAGCACCCCCTAGGAGAGAACACAATGCCTAGATTGTCCTTTGGAGATGTACAGTGTGTCAGCCCTGCTGGAACAAGTGCCCTTACTTAAAGGTAAGAAATAATCAAAAGGGAGACAGCACAAATCTTTACAAAAATCCAACAAAAAAGGAGGAAATCAATAGGGAAAATTATTGGGGCGCCTGGATGGCTCAGTCGTTAAGTGTCTGCCTTCGGCTCAGGTCATGTTCCCAGGGTCCTGGGATCGAGCCCCGCATCGGGCTCCCTGCTCTGTGGGAAGCCTGCTTCTCCCTCTCCCACTCCCCCTGTTTGTGTTCCTTCTCTCGCTGTGTCTCTCTCTGTCAAATAAATAAATAAAATCTTTAAAAAAAAAAATAGGGAAAATTATTGGCAGACAAAGAACTACAGCAGAAAGACCTTGCTGCAAAGACAATGAAAATTATGACCAACGACTGCCTTCGGCTCAGGTCATGATCCTGGAGTCCCTGGATCGAGTCCCGCATCGGGCTCCCTGCTCAGCAGGGAGCCTGCTTCTGCCTCTGACCCTCCCCCCTCTCATGTGCTCTCTCTCTCTCATTCTCTCTGTCTCAAATAAATAAATAAATAAATAAATCCTTAAAAAAAAAATTATGACCAAAAAAATTTCCATTATCTCTAGGAACTAAAGAAAAACTAACCTCTAGAAAAAAATAACCTGTATATAGCAAGCACTTAAAGCAGAGATACAAGGGGTCAAGGAGAAAATGACAAGACAACTGAAGTTTAAACATGACTTAGTGGGGTGCCTGGCGAGCTCAGTCAGTAGAGCATGCTACTCTTGATCTCAGGGTCAAGAGTTTGAGTCCCACACTGGGCATGGAGCCTACAAGAAAAAGACAGACAGTCCAATAGAAAATGGGCAAAGACTTGAATGGCTACTTCACAAAAAAATAAGCACATGAAAAGGTTCTGAACATGAGTCCTCAGGAAAATGTAAATTAAAATTACAGTGAGATGTGGCTACCAGACTGCCTAAAATTAAAAGAACCAGCAATACCAAATAGAGGCTAGGATGTGGAGGATGCATTCCTGGTTTAAATGAGCACAGCTCCTTTGGAAAACTTTGCAATGATTCCAAAGCTAAAAAGAACAACCATGAGTTAGCACTAAAATTTGTTTTCTTTGAGGTAGAACTTATATACAGCAAAGTCTTAAATGTTTAGGTTGGTGAATTTTTAAAAGGTAACTACACCCATGTGCCCACATTCTGATACAGACATGGGACATTACTAACACCCAATAAGTTTCCTTCTTGTCCCCTCCCAGTCCAAGGTAATCACTGTTTCGACCATTATCATTCACTATCAATTACTTTTGTCTAGTGTTGAATGAACCATAAATGAAAACATACAGTAGGTACTCTCCTATATGTCTAGGTTTTTCTACTTTACATTATGTTGGTGAATTCTCCCATATTGTTGTGAATAGCAGTTAATTCTTTTGCAATATTACATAGTATTCTATTACATGAATGTGCCACTATTTACTCATTAACATTTGAATTGTTTCTAGTTTTTAACTATTATGAGAAAAGCTGCTATGAATACTCTTGTACATGTCTTTTGGGGGATATAAACATCCATTTCTGTTGGGAATATACATAGGAGTGGAATTTCTAGGTCATAAAGTACTTGTATATTTAACTTTGAATCATTACAAAGTTTTCCAAAGGAGCTGTGCTCATTTAAACCAGGAATGCATCCTCCACATCCTAGCCTCTATTTGTATTGTTAGTCTTTTAATTTTAGGCATTCTGGTAGCCGCATCTCATTGTATTTTAATTTACATTTCCCTGAGGACTCATGTTTAGAACATTTTCATGTGCTTATTTTTTGTGAAGTAGCCATTCAAGTCTTTGCCCTTTTTCTATTGGATTGTCTGTCTTTTCCTTGTTAATAGAACAGACATTTCTCTAAAGAAGACATAGAAATGGCCAATAGACACATGAAAAAATGCCCAACAACACTCGGCATCAGGGAAATACAAATCAAAAACACAATGAGATACCACCTCATACCTGTCAGAATGGCTAAAATTAACAAGTCAGGATACAACAAATACTGGCAAGAATGCAGAGAAAGAGGAACCCTCTTACACTATCGGTGGGAATGCAAGCTGGTGCAGCCACTCTGGAAAAGAGTATGGAGATTCCTCAAAAAGTTAAAAATAGAGCTACCTTATGACCCAGCAATTGCACTACTGGGTATTTACCCCAAAGATACAAATGTAGTTATCTGAAGGGGCACCTGCACCCCGATGTTTAGAGCAGCAATGTCCACAATAGCCAAACTATGGAAAGCATCCAGATGTCCGCCAATAGATGAATGGATAAAGAAGATGTGGTATCTCTATACAATGGAATACTACTCAGCCATCAAAAAAATGAAATCTTGCCATTTGCAATAACATGGATGGAACTAGAGGGTATTATGCTAAGCAAAATAAGTCAGTCAGAGAAAGACAATTATATGATTTCACTCATATGTGGAATTTAAGAAACAAAACAGAGGAACAAAGAGGAAGGGAGGGAAAAATAAAACAAGATGAAATCAGAGAGGGAGAAAAACCATAAGAGACTCTTGACCATAGGAAACAAACTGAGGGTTGCTGGAGGGGATGAGGTCACTGGGTGATGGGCATCAGGGAGGGCACGTGGGGTAATGAGCACTGGGTGTTATATACAACTGATGAATCACTGAACTCTACCTCTGAAACTAATGATATACTGTATGTTAATTAACTGAATTTAAATTTTAAAAAAATATGAAGGAGTTTGTATATTCTGGATAGGTGTCCTTTGTTAGATATATGTATATAAATATCTTTTCCTGGTCTGTATCCTACCTTTTCACTCTAATAATATCTTTTTGATGAAAAGTTCTTAATTTTAATTAGGTCCCACCTATCAGTATTCTATTTTGTATTTAGTGCTTTTTGCAACCTGGTTTAAGAAATCATTGCCTAGGGTTGCCTGGGTGGTTTAGTCGGTTAAGTGTCTGCCTTTGGCTCAGGTCATGATTCCAGGGTCCTGAGATCCAGGCCTGTGTCAGGTCCCTGCTCAGTGGGGAGTCTGCTTCTCTCTCACCCTCTGCCCCTCCCCCCTACTTGTGCTCTCTCACTTGGTCTCTCTCTCTCAAATAAATAAAAATAAAATCTTTTCAAAAAATAGTGTTTAAAAAAAAAGAAATCATTGCCTACCTGAAAGTCATGAAAATAATCTCTCACATTCTTTTTAAGATTTATTGTTTTAATTTTCCCCTTTAATTCTAAGATCCATCTCAAATTAATATTGGTGTATAGAGTGAGGTAGGGGTTCAAGGTTAACTTTTTTCCTATATGGGTAGCTAATTTACCCAGCACGATTATTTCAAATAACATCCTTCCCCCATGAATTACACTTATCACAAATCAGGGAACTATATATGTGTGGGTCTGTTCTGGATTTCTGTTCCTTCATGTTTGTCTCTCGTAGTATCTATACCACATTGTCTTAATCATTGTAGACTATCATTTATAAGAAATCTAATGCCTAAAAGTGTAAGTCCTCCATCTTTATTCTTCTTCTTCAAGATTGCCACTTTCAAGATTATTCTAGGTCCTTAGAATTTCCAGATAAATCTTAGAATAAACTTGTTAGTTTAAGTTAGTATACTTCTAAAAACCAGATATTATTAGTCAAATCTTTGTTTAATTAGTCCTCATATATGCTTTATAATTTCGTAGACAAAATATAGAATAAAATTGATTTTCAAAATTGATTAGAAAGATTAGGAAAGGGGTGCTGGGTGGCTCAGTCAGTTAAGCATCTGCCTTCAGCTCAGGTCATGATCCCAGAGTCCTACGATCGAGCCCCGCATTGGGCTCCCTGCTCAATGGAGAGCCTGCTTCTCCCTCTGCCTGCCACGCCCCCCTGCTTGTGTTCTCTCTCTCTCTGTCAAATAAATAAATAAAATCTTTTTTAAAAAATTAGGAAAGAAGAAATAAAAGGTATTTACCATCATAGAACTGAGGGCCACAATAGGAGTAACAAAGAAATAGTGAACACTTGAAAACCTGCAAAGAACAGAAGAAAAGTTTGAGGGGAAAAAAGCAAAGCAAGATGAAAACAAACATTTTGAACTGTCAACAAGAATATGTCTCAGTAAAGTCACTGGACTTCGGTGACAAAGAAAAGAATATTTGAATATTTATGCAAAATTATCAACTCAGCTATAAAGGGAAAAGTTTCAGATGGGCTCTAGACTTCTCCATCGTAACATTCAACAACAAAAACAAAAAACAGTGAGGCAATCCTTAGAAAGAAGAGTGTGATCCAAGAATTTCATACGCAGCCTAACTATCATCATTTAAATATAAATGCAACAGGAATATTGTCAAAAAAGCCAAAAGTCAGGGAATACAGTTCCTTTCTGGAAGAAAGTTCTGCAGGAAAGGCTAAAGCCAATCAAGAAAGAATGGAGAATTTGGAGAGGTGCGTTTCTTAGATACGAGCAAACACAAAGGACAAGGAAGGCTGCTGCCCCAGCAACTTGTTTCGAACTCCAGACAACAGTGGAGAGTGCAGCTCGTCAGAGGGATCACCAAGGTAGGAAGACCATGGCATGGAAGATGGAGCAAACTGCCTGGACAGGGCTACACTGGAGAAGTAGCCAGTAGGAACCACAGAGAAGGTAAATGGCAGGAAGTACCATCAGGCCACACCTCGCTGAGACAAGCAGATCACAAGTCACAGACCCCAGACTTAGCTGTGAAAACCATGAGACAGAGAGCACCCAGGCACCCTCGAGATCAGCAGATACCAGACAGCGCATCCGCAGCACAAAGCCAGGGAGTCCCTTCCCCAACACCAAAGGGGAGAAACACTAGCTCCCCTCCATCTATAAAT
The DNA here is from genome assembly GCF_029215605.1 of Mirounga angustirostris. Classification (NCBI taxonomy): domain Eukaryota; kingdom Metazoa; phylum Chordata; class Mammalia; order Carnivora; family Phocidae; genus Mirounga; species Mirounga angustirostris. The sequence continues at coordinate 19,148,773 of NW_026991718.1, read as the reverse complement.
CCAGATCCAGCTTAGGAACAGCAAGAGGCCACAGAGCACTTTTATCCAGGAAGAATAAACATGAATGTATATTAAGTGTTCAGGGTGTGCTGACTACGGTTATAAGCCCTTTTACATGTTTTAATTCATTTGATCTTCACAACTCTAAAGGATAAATAGTATTACTCCCATTTTAGAGATGCAGAAACTGAGACACAGAGAGGTTAAGTAGCATGCTTCAGGCCACACAGCAAATAAGTGGTCTAGCTGAAACATAAATAGAGAGGGTCAGGTTCCAGAGCCCATGCTCAAACAATTATGCAAATGGATTATTATTTTTTTTAATATCTTTATTTACTTTTTCAAAGTAAGCTCTACGCCCAATGTGGAGCTTGAACTCAGAACCCCAAGATCAAGAGTTGCGTGCTCTACCGACTGAGCCAGCCAGGTGCCCCTATAAATGGATTATTTAAATCACTCAACAAGGGTAAACCTGAATCTTTACAAATATGGAACTGGCAAAGTAGATTATGTTACACCCACTCAAGGAAATTTAATGTGAGTGAATTTTGTACTATGTGCACATGTTACCTAATCAAAGGCATGTGGCTTCAGTAAGTAGATATAAAGAAAGCTGAGGGGCCTCCCAGGGACATGGGATGATAAAGGCCATCTCACCGATCTGAGTGAGGCTCTCTGGCAGAGGGAAAGTTTTACTGGAGATAATGCTCTAAAAAAAAAAGCAATATCCTTCAAAGGAAAAAGAGAAAACAAACACGACAGGATGTTTAATAGGGAGGTTTGACGGATCCACCAAGTTCGATAGATTTCAGATTCCAAAGTGTGGTGTGAGGCCATATGGAATTTTCAAAGTAGATGCCAAGAACAGGTTAGAAAACTGACCCACATTAAAGGCCTAACATGTTGGGAGAGGAGAGAGGGAGGATTTTGTGAGGAAGATTTCTCTGGATGGAGCTGGGCAACCTGCTTAAAGGTGGAGGAGCTTCAGCCAGATCCCCTGGAAATTGGCTTTGTACTCCTTGCAGGGTCAGTTCTGGGGGCCATGACTGAGAACGTTAAAGGAGCCAGGTTGCAGAGAAGAGGGAAATAAGGTCCTCCCCCACCCCAAGAGCACCAGCAGATCCCCTCCTGTTGTCACTTTGTTGCGAGGTCATTTTAAATAGATCCTGCCGGTGAGGGCAGCTGGTTAGGGTGAGGGACACAGGTAAAAAGAACAGTGGCGGGGGCAGACCCCTAGAGGGGTCTGTACCTACAGCCGGCCAATGGAAAGGGCACTGCTCAGGTCAAAGGGTTTGTCAGTCAAGGCCCAGGAGCAGAATGGATAAAGGGTTTGGAAATTGCCCAGGAGAGTGTTCCAAACATTGCCAGGCCCAGAGAGGGGAAGCCCCGCAGGACTAGCAAGTCAGCACATTCATGCGAGCACCTCTCTCCTTCCTATCACCCCCACTCCTGGCTCCCAGCTCCCGGCAGGGCTCCTCACAGACAACAGACAACATCTAGCTGTGGGAAGGCAGTGAACAAAGAGAAGCAGTTTCCCCCTCCCACCTCTCGTGGATCACAGACTCGAGTCTCCAGCCAAAGGAGGGGAGAAGCTGTAATTACGAGGTTGAGGCTGTGTGCGTGACTTAAAGCCACCATAAGGATGCTTATTACCTGAGAGTGATGAGAAATGAAGGACGTGCTTGAGTCTTCGCCCGGAAGGGGAAAACAGGAAGACACATAAAGAAAGTTGCTTCCACTGTTTGATGAGCTAGATGCACAAAAAAGATTAGTTAACAAGGGTAAAAGTGTGTGAGTTTTTTTCATCATTTTTCATTCTAATTAGGAATAATTAGGTCTTATCATGAATGATTATTTTTTTTAAGATTTTATTTATTTATTTGGGAGAGAGAGAGATAGAGCATGTCCAGGGGCGAGGAGGCACTGAGTAGGGACCCAGACGCCGGACTTGATCCCACGACCCTAAGATCATGACCTGAGCCAAAGGCTGTCAGACACTTAACCAACTGAGCCATCCAGGTGCCCCATCATGAATGATTAGAAAGGTCTATTAATATATGTCAAATGTAGATGTTGATCAAGATATGTGCAGACATCAAGAGAAGGAATAAAAAGTCTCCACACATTGTTTTATTGTTATTTTGGGATGCATTCCATGAAAAGGAAAGGAAAAGGTGGACACATTGCAATGGAAAAGGACCGTCTACTCTCCCGTCCACCCCACTCTGTACTTATGCGTTCCTGGTATGCGGCGCCCAGCTAATCTGTGGCTACTCTGAGTCAAGGCTTACAGTTCGGCTGCTCCATTTGTTCTTCACCTTGACCTGCTACATGACTTGAAAATTCTTGTGCTTGGTCCTTCAAAGGCTAAGGGAAAGCACAGTGGCAGAGTTCCACTTAACAGTGACATCCCACCTTGTGTGAAAACATGTAGATGTTTATCAATTACCTTAGAATGTTCTAGTGTAGTTTGTCATACGTATACAGCATTCATGTGGTGGTGGATCGTCTTCATAACTGGTAACTTTTTAAAAGATGAAGGAATAAAGTTCTACCTTCTAAAAAAAAAAAAAGAATTGGGGCAGGGTGGCTCAGTCGTTAAGCGTCTGCCTTCGGCTCAGGTCATGATCCCAGGGTCCTGGGATCAAGCCCTGCATCGGGCTCCCTGCTCGGCGGGAGGCCTGCTTCTCCCTCTCCCACTCTCCCTGTTTGTGTTCCCTCTCTCTCTATCTCTCTCTCTGTGTCAAATAAATAAATAAATAAATAATCTTTTAAAAAAATTTTTAAAAAGAATAAAAAGGCTCCAAATGTATGACTTGTTTCAATTATCCACACTTGAAGAAAGTCACATATGGGGGCGCCTGGGTGGCTCAGTCGTTAAGCGTCTGCCTTCAGCTCAGGTCATGGTCCCAGAGTCCTGGGATCGAGCCCCGCATCGGGCTCCCTGCTCCACGGGAAGCCTGCTTCTCCCTCTCCCACTCCCCCTGTTTGTGTTCCCTCTCTCGCTGTCTCTTTCTGTCAAATAAATAAATAAAATCTTAAAAAAAAAAAAAAAAAAAAGACTGGGGCGCCTGGGTGGCTCAGTCGTTAAGCGTCTGCCTTCGGCTCAGGTCATGATCCCAGGGTCCTGGGATCGAGCCCTGCATCGGGCTCCCTGCTCAGCGGGAAGCCTGCTTCTCCCTCTCCCACTCCCCGTTTGTGTTCCCTCTCTTGCTGTCTCTCTCTCTGTCAAATAAATAATAAATAAAATCTTTAAAAAAAAAAAAAGAAAAAGAAAAAAAGAAATTAAAAAAAAAAGACAAGAAAGCCACATATAATGACAGAGTATGCAAAAAGTTTCATCCCAATACACAAATTAAAATCAAAGCCAGCGACTGCTACTCACCTGGCTCAAGCTCATAATGGATGACTTAATTATACCCTTATGGCCATTATTGCACATGGAAGATGGGGTACTGAGTCACTCCTGTCTATTGCCACCACTCTCCTCCTGGAGTATCTCTCTTAAACATTCTATACACTTGTTGATCCAAATAAATCAAGTAAACGTATTTGTGCCCCCACCACTTATAGTTCACAAGCTGTCTTCTGCAGTATTGCAGGCCAACAAACACATTCTATTTCTCCACGTCATATGAAAACTAGATAGTTTCTAATTGTCTTATGTCTCAACTCTTCTCCATTGTATCCTGAGACATAGATATCTGTACTGCACATCATGTTTGCACTTTGGAGATGGAATCCCACAACGGTGAACTTATTCTTCATTTCAGCATGATGTAAACATCTCAGAAGGCTATGGCAGGAAGCACCCACAAGAGACTTTTCATCTTTGTACATGCCTGAAATGAACTGGTGGATATTCACGTGTATTAATCAGAGAGACCCAGGTCAGCTACATTACAGACATTAAAACATTTTTAATCCTGGTAGGTTATTCAAATACCGTACAGTCAATTGCAATTTTTTAAATTTATTTTTTAGATTTATTTATTTATTTCAGAGAAAGAGAGTACATGATGGAGAGGGGAGAGGCAGAAGGAGAGGGCGAAATAAAGCATACTCAGGACTCAATCTTTGGACTCTTAGATCATGACCTGAGCTGAAACCAAGAGTCAGATGCTCAACCAACTGAGCCATCCAGGTGCCCCGTTGTTTCAGAATAATAGACATCTCATTCTTTTGCAAAGCATGACAATCTTCGAAGCCAAACCTCATTTTGGAAGTTTAGTTCTCCTGAAGGGGAATTTTGTACATGCAATATTCTCCCAATGGTTGAAAGAGATTTAAGTATTTGTTGTGTAGGGAATGCAGTCTTTATTTCATGTTTCTATGAACATCAAGTTTCCCCAACTTTTGGAATTTATATACCAGACAAAGGCTAATTTTCTAATATGTCAAGAGTCCCTGCTTAATATGAAGAAGATGACCAACCCACAAGAGAAAAAGGGGCCAAAAAAAAAAAAGAAGAAGAAGAAGTATGGATAGTTCCCAGGAAAGGACATCTAAATATATCTTATAAAATAAAAAAGATGCTAGGGTACCTGGCTGGCTCAGTCGGTAGAGCATGCAATTCTTGATTTTGGGGTTGTGAGTTCAAGCCCCATGTTGGATGTAGAGATTACTTAAAAAAAAATAAAATCCTGGGCACCTGGGTGGCTCAGTTGGTTAAGCGACTGCCTTCGGCTCAGGTCATGATCCTGGAGTCCCAGGATCGAGTCCCGCATCGGGCTCCCTGCTCAGCGGGGGGTCTGCTTCTCCCTCTGACCCTCTTCCCTCTTGTCTCTCATTCTCTCTCTCAAATAAATAAATAAAATCTTTAAAAAAAAAAAAAATAAATAAAATAAATAAAATCCTCCCAAAAAGTAAATAAAATAAAAATAAAAGGAAAGATGCCTAGCTTCATCATAATGAGGGAAATAAAATTTTAAATGATAATGCAGTACCGTTTTCACCTACACATTGGTAAAGATCAAAAAGTTGATGACACATCTGAGTTGGCGAGTTTGTAGAAAAGCAGGTACGCATACTTATACAACTTTCTCAGGAGGCTACAGGGCAACATTTATCAAAATTACAAAGGACAGTATGTGTTAGTCAAAACTTGCAGAACAGTGTACTCAAAATGGTAAAAAAAAAAAAACCTGCAATATATAAATTATACCATAATTTTTTAATGAAAAAAGTTAACATCAGTCTCCTCACAAGATATCCCATATTGCCTTTAAAGAGAATGAGATTGATCTATACCAGCAATAAATTCTAAAATATATTAAGTGGGGGCGCCTGGGTGGCTCAGATGTTTAAGCCTCTGCCTTCGGCTCAGGTCGAGATCTCAGGGTCCTGGGATCGAGCACCATGTTGGGCTCCCTCCTCGGCGGGCAGTCTGTTTCTCCCTCTGCCTCTGCTGCTCCCCCTGCTCATGCTCTCTCTGTCTCTCCTTCTCTAATGAATAAATAAAATCTTTAAAAAATAAATAAATAGAGGCGCCTGGGTGGCTCAGACGGTTAAGCGTCTGCCTTCGGCTCAGGTCATGATCCCGGAGTCCTGGGATCGAGTCCCGCATCGGGCTCCCTGCTCCTTGGGAGCCTGCTTCTCCCTCTGCTTCTCTCTCTCTCTCTCTGTCTCTCATGAATAAATAAATAAAATCTTAAAAAAATATATATTTTAAAAAATAAATAAATAAAATAAAATATATTAAGTGAAGAAAGCAAGGTGCAGAATGGTGTGTGTTCCTTATATATTCCTTTCAAGCAAAGACAAATGACATATACTGATTCACATATATAAGTTTGCGTATGCCTATAATCTCTAGAAGTATATACACAGACAGGGGCTACCTCTGGGGAGGGAGTGGAAGCCAAAGGGTGGGGTGCGGGAGACTCATTTTTCACTGCATATACTTTCATATTGCTCGGTTTTGTTGTTTGTTTACCATGTGTATGTATTACTTTTTCAGGTATAATTAAAACCTCTAAAAATGAGAAAAAATACAGATACTTGTCCTCAACCAAAACACTTCACTTCTAGAAATTTGTTTCAAAGATACAATCATTCATGGGCAGACTGGTGTATGTGCAAGGTTTTTCACTGTAGCACAATTTGTAAGAGCCAAAGATGGGGGGGGTGGAATGTAAATGTCACCAATACGACACTGGTGAAATTACGGTATTATGAAATTATGGAATACTAACAGGCTATGAAAAAGAATGAGGAGGCTCCTTGTGTACCAAAATGGAAGTAGAGCTAAGATATCCCAAGTGAAGGGACGCCTGGGTGGCTCAGTCAGTTAAGCATCGGCCTTCAGCTCAGGTCATGATCCCAGAGTCCTGGGATCAAGTCCTACATCGGGCTCCCTGCTCAGTGGGGAGCCTGCTTCTCCCTCTGCCTTCTTCTCTCCCTGCTTTTGCTCTCTCTCAAATAAATAAATAAAATCTTAAAAAAAAAAAATGATATCCTAAGTGAAAAAAGAAATCTGTACCTTTGCAGAGTAGGACATATACCATTGTTGAGGTAAAAGGGGAAAGATATTTACATGCATTCCTTTAAATGTGCATAACATGGCCCAGAGAAAACATCAGATGGATGGCCTCGGGGGAGGAGAACTGGGCACGGGGGAGAGAAGGGAGTGGGAAAGAAAGCATTTGCAAATATTTTGAGCCATGTGAAAGAATTACCTATTAACATAGACCGTAGGTGTTCTTGGTGTAGTATTGCCAATATATCTGTGTGATATATGACAGAGGGGCTCCCTATGAAGATAGCCTTTCAGCACAATGTGTCCTTTACCACCATAGAAAAAGAAAAAAAAATTTTTTTTAATTAAAAAAAAAACCAACAGGGCGCCTGGGTGGCTCAGTCCGTTGAGCGACTGCCTTCGGCTCAGGTCATGATCCCAGGGTCCTGGGATCGAGTCCCACATCGGGCTCCCTGCTCTGTGGGGAGCCTGCTTCTCCCTCTCCCACTCCCCTGCTTGTGTTCCCTCTCTCGCTGTGTCTCTCTCTGTCAAATAAATAAATAAAATCTTTAAAAAAAAAAAAAACCCAACAATGGAACCTGCCCTAATGTTTTTGTTTTTGTTTTTTTAAGATTTTATTTATTTATTTGACAGAGAGAGATAGTGAGAGCAGGAACACAAGCAGGGGGAGTGGGAGAGGGAGAAGCAGGCCCCCCGCCAAGCAGGGAGCCTGACTCGGGGCTCGGTCCCAGGACCCCGGGATCTCGACCCGAGCCGAAGGCAGACGCCTAACGACTGAGCCACCCAGGCGCCCCTGCCCTACTGTTTTGTTTGCACAGGAAAATGAACTGGGTCTGTTTCCAGGGAATGCTCCAGGTAGACAAACTGTCTGGCCCCTTGTCTTGGAATCATCCTGCCAATGACAAAACGTTTCTCACCCTTTGACAAGGATGCAGACACCTGGAGTGCAGAGCGCACAGGTCACCGTGGGGAAGGCTAGAGGCATTGACTTAAGAATGAAGCTTTTCTGAAGTGAACGGTTTCTTCACAGTGACCTCCGTCCCCAGGCACAAATGTCTCTCGGCCAAGACATTGTGGTCACACTGGTGGGTCAGCCTGTTGTGTCTGTTTCCCGGAACATCGCTGTTTGAGCAAAACAAATAGCCGGAGAAATTCGGGCCTCGTGGTGGGAGACCGCTACTTTTACAATGATAGGCTTATGTGTACCGATAATCTATCAATATTTCTAAGTATCTTCGAGATTACTTTATCCCATGATAATGGGAAATAATTTAGATTCAAAAAGGAAACAAGTGTACATGCTCAGACTCGAGGAAGCTGTCCCCAGAGCATATTACCATAATGATGATCAGAGTTCATTAAGTATATCATATCAAGAATACTAATTTAAGCTCTTTAAATTACACAACAGGGGAACATTACTGTCTAAAGAAAAGACAGTACAAATATTGGACATAGGAAGTTATAAGTGTACTTATACCCTATGAAGTATTTTAAGATTTGTTTTATTTATTTTAGAGAGAGAGCAGGGGGAGAGGAAGGAGAGAAGCAGACTCCCCACTGAGCATGGAGCCGTAGTGGGGTTGGATCTCACAACCCTGAGGATCTCACAACCCTGAGATCACAACCTGACCAAAACCAAAAGTCTGATGCTTAACTGACTGAGCTGAGCCAGGCACCACCCCCAATATTAATTTTTATGACACATTCAGTATCTGAGACTATTTCTTGGTCATAAGAGATTCTGAACCTATGTATCAGTTAGAACCCCCTGGGTAGCAAGCAAGAGAAAAATCTGATCCAAACACTGGCTTCAACAAAATAGGAATTTACTAGATTATGTAAATGAACAGTCCAGGGATAAGGCTTGGTACTATGCTGCTATCTTGGTTTGAAGGCTGAAACGTATCACCAGCGAGCCTTTCTGTCTGTCTGTCTGTCTGTCTCTCTCTCTCTCAGCTCCATTCTGAGACTGGTTCCCACTCAAGATATCAAGATGGCTACAGCAACTCTGGGCCTCACTTTAAAGGTAAAAATCTGGCAGGATGGAGAAAGAATCTCTCTCTCCCAGAAGTCCCAGCAGAAGTATTCTCACTGATTCTGAACGAGGCTTCTGTGAATCAGTCAGTCCGTCTGGCCAGGGGAATGCAACATTTGGGCGGACCTGAGGTTGCAAGCTCTGTGTCTGAAGCAGGGTGAAGCCCCAGAGGAAGCAGCCGCACCGGGGAGACAGGGGTTTCCACAGATGGGAGCTGGAGTATGGTTACCAGCAGAAGGGTGGCCACATGGTGGGCGGTGAAGAGAACAGCTGTCTGTAAGCAGCTGTGGCCTGAGATAATGAGTGTGCAATGGAAATCCAATAGGAATGAGGATCTACCAAGAACAAGAAAGGCACACTCAAAGAAAGGATGGAATATAGATGTTTACATCCATCATTTGACATTAATATTTTAAATTAAAGAGTCAAGGTTTCTGGACTTGATATGCAATTTCAAAAAGAAAGAATAATGAATGTTCCTGGACTTAATGGGGCAATTTCAAAAAGAAAGAATAATTGCTTTATTCTTCAAAACTAAAAAAAAAAAAAAAACCCTTCATAAAATAAGCTTTGAGAAGAAAATTTTTATCCTGAGAATTACTGCAAATATAAGATTACTCTCATCTAAAAGCACATCAGAAATAAAAGACAGTGCTGGGAATCAGCTGCTGTCAGTTTTAGATGGAATGTCTAATTTGAAAATGATTTATTCTTTACCATGTAAGGCTCTTCTATCATATGTAAATCGGAGGTGATTCGTACAACTCATGTAGTCGGAAGATAAGCTCTAGAGTAAGAAGTTTGGGTTAGAAGCAGAGTGACTTTTAAAAACAGTTTCACAGTCCGTTTCTATACTCATCAAGCATTTCATAGCAAGAAATTTAGTCTGAGAATTTTTCTAAGTCACTGCAGAGAATTAATAATTATCAGAGGAAGAAAAACATTTTACTAGTTTCTGTCCTGCCCTTGGCACAGGGCCCGGGGGATTTAGCGTGTATAATTTCTCCTGAGCTCCTCTGGCAGGGGCTATTGGTAGCCTACCCAACAGCTATTCCCCACTTCTTTTTGGCTTAAAATAATAATAATAATAAATAAGTACATAAATAAAATAAAAACCCTATTTCGATTGGGCAATGATGTGCCCAGCTTCAAGGTCTAAGTAAAGCGTGCCATTCTCATTTCCCTTTTGTCAGTCCAGTGAGGGGCATGTGGTCAAGTTCTGGCCCAAGACGGCTGCTTGGAGCTTCAATGTTTCTTCCTGCTCAGGGAGACTTCAAAGAAGAGAAAGAAACCCGGTCAGCTCCGGTCTCCTCCCTGTCTGCTGAGGACTCGGCAAGCGGAGGGCGCAGTGTTTAGAGCTGCCGTGCCACCTGCTGGCCGAAAGGAGAAGAACAGCCGACTTGTGCCCAGATGTCCAGAGGCTGAGCACCCCGGTCATCACCTGCTTCCACACGTTTCGTTAAGTGGCATATTATGGGTCAGGTGGTGTGAGCACTTTTAGTTGGATATTCTGTTGCTTTGGGCCAACGTCATTTGTAAATGATACAGATCCCCTCAAATTTCTGACTTGTGGTTGCCAGACTAAATACCACACAGCTAAATTGGGAGGTTATGTATTTGCCTAACAAAGCCTCAAACAAAGGACCGACTTTCAAACAGTCAGTCTTGCAGAACAGCTATTTCTTAATCTGCCCTATTTGTTTAAATCTGATCTGGTGTTTCCCCCTGCCCGCAAAATAATTCAAGCCAGACTTCTTTTTTTTTCCCCCTACCATTTCCTTTGGAAAGACATTAAAGAAATGTATTGGTAAGATGACATTCCCTCACAGCTGACACCTGTCCTCCTGCTTCAAACATGGCAATCCGTACAATTTGCAGAGAGAAGTTCTGAGCTCATGATAAGGAAGAGCCTTCGCTCAAAGCCAAAGCGAAGACAAACAGGCTGCTCCAGAGGGTGGTGGCAGATGGTGGACCTCACCCGCAGAGCAGCTGAAGAATAAACAGAATGACAGGACTTTGTAAAGGAAATTTAAGTGTCAGATGGCATTAGACAAAATAATCTTCGAGGTTCCTCTCAACTCTGAGATTCAAGGATTGTCTGTTCTTCAATCTCAAATCTTAAAACTGAAATACGCCTTTTTTTTTGTTTGACTCTGCAAAACTGTTTTTATTACCATCTTCTCTCCATAAAGATCTGATAGATACCCATTTTTTTTTTCTGCTTTCTGACTGCCTACTCCTCACCCTTAATGTTATGTAGCCCATACTCTATACCCCACCTCTGGACTAAACGTGTTCTTTTACTAATGACTGAAGATTTAAGCCAAATCCAACACTTTTCTTAATCTTTAAAAAACTAGATAATTAGTTTATTTTTGCAAATGCTACAAAGAATCGACATGCATTTTTAGAATTCTCATTCTTGTATATATGCCTGCAACATTAGCATCTGATGGAGTTGCTTGCTGTCCTTGGTGTCCTTGTTCCTTGTTGCCCATATCTTTCTTGGTTCTCACGTATGCCTTGCATGATTTTTGTTCCCAGCTTTACTGAGATTTTATTGACATATAACACATACAGTTTAAGGTACAATGTGATGATCTGATCCATGTAAATAATGCAAAATGATTACCACAATAAGATTAGTTAACACCTCCAACCCCTCACATAATTACCTGTTGTGTGTGTGTGTGGTGAGAACATGTAAGATCTACTCTCTTCACCTGCAGTATATAGTAGAGTACTGTTCATTAGAGTCCCCGCGCTATCCATTAGATCCCAGAACTTACTCACCTTAGAGCTGGAAGTCTGTCCCCTTCTTAATCTTCGTATTGTCTGGATCATCTGCTGCATCTGACACTGTTTCCCAACGCCTACTTGAAATTCTCTCCTTCCTTCCATGACATTCCAGGCACCTGAGGGTTGTTTTTTCCCTTTGTAATCCTTATCAAGATATAACTGAATCATCTGAGGAAGCTTTTAAAGTTTATACACATCCAAGCTCTAGTCCAAGATTCAGGGAGTCAAATATGGGGTGCCTTTGTCCCAACATCCTATGTTTTTAGAGGATACATTTCCCTTAATCCTTCTCCCATCTATTCTGGTTTGTAAGCAGGGAAGAGATAGAGGATGGCTGTTAGAGTACCAAATCCTGTTCAGGATTACACAGTTAAATTTAGATTTTAAATGAGGAAAAAGGCTTGGCATGTGCTATTAAAAAGTGACCAAGGGGAACTTCTTCTCAAAAAGGAAAACAAAAAAAACAAAACAAACAATCAAACAAAAAACACTAAGCATAAGGAAAAGAATGATAAATTAAGCTATGTTAAAATTAATAACTTCTGTTTATCAAAAGACACCATTAAGAGAATGGAAAGGTAAGCCACAGAGTGGGGAATCATATTGGTACCACATATTATTGAAAAGAGACAAGGAAGGAAGGAAGGGAGGGAGGAAGGGACTTCATCTAAAATGTATAAAGAACCCTTACAAATCAATAAGAAAAATATGGCCAACCCAATGGGGATTCATGAAGAATTCTAGAAATCGCCCATGAGCAAACCAGCCTCAGACATTGACAAGCTCTCCAGTTTGCAAAGCCATCTCTCAAAAATGTCAGTGAAGTAAACTTTGTTGCTCCTTGTCTTGCCTTCGCCCCAGCTCTATGCTCATCTCTACCCTGGCTCCTTGCAGTTACTAACAATGAGCCCATAGTTTAGAGGTTGCAGAGGAGGAGAGTGAGAAAGAGAAAAGCTCTACACGCAGACTTGTATCTGCGGCAGGTGCCAGTGGGGAAAAGATTTAATTACTGAGTTGAGGCTATGTTCTAGTGATGTTTTCACCTGGTGTGTAATTCTAGGTTAGCAGCTGTTTACTTCAGCACACTAACGATATCATTCCTTAATCTTTCGGCTTCTATAACCGCTGCTGAGAATTCAGCAGTCAGTCTAACCATTGCTTCTTTGAAGGTAAACTGTCCTTTTCCCTCTGGCAGCCCTTAATAGTTTCTCATGGCCTTTGGTTTTCTTCACTTCCCTATGGTGCATCTGTGGTGGCCTGCTTTCTATGATGCTCCTTGCAATTTATTGGGCTTCTGTGGGTTGATGTCCAGAGCGGAAAAATTCCAGCTATTATCTCCTTAAATGTTGCTTCTGTCCCATTCTCTTTTACTTCTTTTTTAAGTTCTCCAGCTGAATGTTCATTGTATTCTCTTTTTTTCATTCTTTTTTTCTCCTTATGCTTCATTCTGAAAGGTTTCATCTGATCTTTGTCAGAATTCTTTCTTAATTGTGTCTAATTTGTTCTTAAATGCATCCGCTGATTTAATTTAGGTTACTTGATTTTTTTTTTTTTTACTATTTGAGTTTCTATTTGGTTCTTTTTCAAGTCTATGTCATTTTCTTATATGTTAGAGTTTTCTGCTAAAATATTCATACTTCACTTGTATCTACTTGAACTTGGTAAGCATAATTGCTTTACAGTCTGTATTTGGAATCCCTGAGGGTCTATTTCTGCAGTCTGATTTATTTTTCTTGTTCATAGTGTTTTATCATCTTGTATACCTGGTTATTTTTTCCTATGTCCTGATAATTGTATTTTTAATTAAAAATAATTTTAGACCTACTATGATATTCTATTTCTCCAAAGAGAATTTTTTTAAAGATTTATTTCATTTTATTTATTTATTTTTTAAAGATTTTATTTATTTATTTGAGAGAGAGAGAATGAGAGAGAGCACATGAGAGGGGGGAGGGTCAGAGGGAGAAGCAGACTCCCTGCCAAGCAGGGAGCCCGATGCGGGACTCGATCCAGGGACTCCAGGATCATGAGCTGAGCCGAAGGCAGTCGCTTAACCAACGAGCCACCCAGGCGCCCGATTTATTTCATTTTAAAAAGAGAGAGAGAGAGCTTGAGCAGGAGGGGCAGAGGGAGAGAGAGAGAGAATCTCAAGCAGACTCTGTGCTGAACACAGAGCCTCCTGCAGGGCTTAATCTCATGACCCTGAGATCACGACCTGAGCTGAAACTAAGAGACGCTCACCCGACTGTGCCACCCAGGTGCCCCATCCAAAGAAAATTTTTATTGCTTCTACCAGGCACTTGAAGGCACCAACATTCCAATATTACCCTAATCCCGTTTCAGGCTTGAGATTTTCCAGGCCACCCAGATGACTCAAAGAGAGACTACAGTACGTGCAAGGGCTGGTTGACTTCCAATTCACTCTTATTTCTAGTGTCTGTCAGTCTCAACTCAGTCTCAACTCAACTTAGGCTTGTCTCCCTAGCCCTAACGGGGCTGTTAAACCTCTCAACCACCTGCTCTGGATCACCACACATCCTCGGGGCAAAATGACACTGGTACCATGCTTATCTTTATGGATTTTCATCTTCTCTTCACCTGGTAATTCCTCACTATTTGTTAGTTTGCTATTTCTAGAAAGGTGATTTTATATTTTGTTCAGCATTTTAGTTGTCTTCAGTGGGAGGATTTTTCTAAATGACTTAACTTACCATTCCCAGAAGTGGAAGACTAACCTTAACTTTTCATCTCCTACTTACCATCCTGTGACTTTTTGAGGAAGCACAGACATAGTGAGACAATGAAAGTTGGGGGTTTGGTATTACCCTCTCCATTAATTTGTTGTGTGGTTTAACTAACATTTGACTCTCAATTTTGTGGAAGCAAATTAAAATTAAAACACACCCCCATATTCTTTATAGAAATTTAAGGAAAATATTCAAGGGAATTCAAAAATATATATATCACTGAGGCCTGAAAGAATTTTTGTGCTCTTCTCCAAAATGGCTTAGTCTGTGCTGGTAAACATAGCAAATGGACAACCTTATAAACTAAACCAAAAAAATTTTGGTTACCTAATTATTCAGATTTAATCCAGATCTTAAAAAGGATTACATCTGATCCTGTTTTGTATTAGTCCCAGGTGACATATTTTTTCTATTGGGCTTTCTTCTAGATCATGAAATAATCTATGAAAAAATAAGAACCCCCTTGCTGTCAAATAGTTTTGATAAGAGCTGTTTTACTCACACAAATATGGAGCTTTCAAATCTGTATGAATGTCAGAGATTATAAATTACATTTTGGATAATTACGGAAAGTTTAAAACATGGCTAATGTGAGATGGTACTGTTAATGTGTTAACTGGAATAGACTAGGTTATTCTGCAGGATTAACTAATCCCCAACTTCCACTGATGTAACCCATGAAAGTTTACATTTCACTCACGAAAAGTTGGCTGCAGGTACTGGGGCTCTTCCTGACACCTCCCTTCCAAGCATGCCTGACATCCAGGCTGTTCCATCTTGTGGTTACCCCATCTTCAGGTCTAGCATCTACTGTTGTGGCGGCAGGGAAAGAGAGAAGCATCAAGAACTAAAAAGTGCTCTTCTCTTTATTCTTTGTCCCAGAAGTGACACATGTCACTTCTCGCAGCTCACTTGTCATAACTCATCACATAGACCCATCTAACTGCAAGGGAGCTAGGAAATATATGGGAGCACATGGATATTCAGTGACTAATAAATTACAATAAATTACTTCACTTTAAATATGATTGAACTTAACATGAACTCCTTGAAATATTTCCAAGGAAGAGTTATTCCTGAAACAATAGGAAATCCATGGTGTGATTTCCAGTATTTGAAGAAGCAGATCCTCTGCTGTGTTTCCCCCCACAATGGTTAATTTTTTAGGAGGTTCTGACAGGCTCAAACATAAAACACAGCATGGAGCTTCGTTTATTCTTGGATAGTTGCCTTATATTTAAAAGGAAGGAATTGGACTGATTGATCTCTAACGTCACTTAAGAGCCCTCAAAAACACTGTTTAACATCTCCAAAGTTATTTTTTATTTTAACTTGGAATAATTTTTTTTCAGAATTCTGTTTTTTTAACTAAAACTTTAACTATGCACCAGCCCCTTGGGGAAAAAAAATTTTTTTTGATAAGTGAAGTAGAGCTTCAGGTAAATCTTATGCATCTGGTTTTTGTCACACGGGATTTCTATCCAAGGACCTTCCCTTTTTTTTTTTTTAAGATTTTATTTATTTATTTGATAGAGAGAAATAGCGAGAGCAGCAACACAAGCAGGGGGAGTGGGAGAGGGAGAAGCAGGCTTCCCGCCGAGCAGGGAGCCTGATGTGGGGCTCGATCCAAGGGCGCTGGGATCATGACCTGAGCTGAAGACAGACGCTTAACGACTGAGCCACCCAGGCGCCCCTTTTTTTTCTTTTTAATGAAGGCATTTTGTTAGGCAGCATAAGTTAAAAACCGAAATTACCATTCCTCAGGTGCAGTGGCAAGAGGTGAGATCAGATTATTCAAAAAAAATTAACATGACCTTATGTCATTAAAACTTCACCCTCCATATATAACTTAGCACATCTGAGTTTTAGTAAGAGAATTTTGCTAAATTTGTTAATAATGTTTCCTGTGTTCTGTTTATTGGTAAGAGATTGAGAGACTATTGGTAATAGTCTCTGGACTTGTGGTTGAAAAATCAGATCCTAGGGTGCCTGGGTGGCTCAGTTGGTTAAGCGACTGCCTTCGGCTCAGGTCATGATCCCGGAGTCCTGGGATCGAGTCCCACATCGGGCTCCCTGCTCGGCAGGGAGTCTGCTTCTCCCTCTAACCCTACCCCCTCTTGCGCTCTCTCTCTCACTCTCTCTCTCAAATAAATAAATAAAATCTTTTTAAAAAAAAAAGAAAAATCAGATCCTATAGGGTCTATCTAAACAGGTCAATGAAGCAGATACGTGGTGTTTGTGAGGACAGTCAAGAATAGGAGCGAGCTTGTTTAAAGTGAGGATCCAGTGTCAGCATGTTGTTGTTAGGCAAGAATTTGGGACCAGCATTGCCAGATCTTCCAAATTAGGAATGAAGGAAAGAGAGAACTGAAGAAGGTAAAGAGGCCGCTGGCTCAGAATGGAAGAGGCAAGGGATTGTTGCAGGGAGGGAGAGAAGCTACATCTTTCTTCCGACTCTTGGCTTCCCTCTCTCACTCAAGCAATTTCTTCCTTAGGCAAGGTTAAAGAGGGAAACCAGGAAAGCAAAGTCTGCGGGATACATGAAAGTAAAATTTAAAACAGCAACGCAGCTCTCAGAACTCAAGGCCTGAAGACAAAAGAGGCAAGGATTAATAACAATAGGAATAGTAATAGTAGTAAGGAACAGTTATTACACTAACAAGATGACCCATTGTGGGCCCCTAGGTAGTCTACACAAGAAAATGATGCAAGGTGGGGGCTGACCACGGCACAACCATGTGATTAGAAGGCTGGGGCTTTGGGCCACATGATACAAGCCTGATTTCCAGGGAGGGGAGAGAGACATGGAGTTCTACCATGTGGGCAATAAATCAATCAATCATACCTGTGTAATGAAGCCCCAGTAAAAATTCTGGACACTGAAGCTCCGAGAAACTTCTCTGGTTGACATACTCTTTGGGTATTGTCACACTTAAATGTTGGGAGGGTAACACATCCTGAGGACGATGGAAGCTTTGCATTTAGAACTCACCCACACTTAGCTCCATCTGTATCTTCCTTTGGCTGGTTCTAATTTGTATCCCTTGCCAAAAATAAATGTGATTATGAGTTTAATAGCTCTCAGAGAGTTCTGTGGTCTTTCTAGCAAATTATCATACCTCAGGCTAGTCATGGGTACCTCTGAATTTATAGCCCGCTGATCTGAAGTGAGGGTGGCCTGGGAACCTCCAAACTCTATACTGGTGTCTAAATGTGGGCAGACTTCCAGACACTGTGCCCTCTGACTGTGGGGTTTGCTAAACTCCTCTGCATGTGCTCAAGAGATTGTTATGATGACAGAATAACACAAAGAGGGTAAGAAATCTGGCTGAGGTCACACAGGGCATAAGAGGAAAAGCTTGGATTCAAACATGGACATTGCAACCACCACATTATATTGTTGCTCCGTTACCTCAAACTCAATAGAAAGAATATCTAATAGCACCTTGGAAAAGGTTTGCTTAGACCTGTTTTCAAGTGCACTGTGATACACAATAAGAATCTGTATTTCATAGGACTGCTCATTATACACACATACGCACACCTGAGACAAAATGTGACACGCTCTGACCTTTTCTAAATTCGATTATTTGTGTTTTCTAAATGCTATAAACCTACCAAATCGATTTCCTATCCAGTTAAGAATTTTGCACCAGCAGTGTAAAAATAGTACTTTCCAATTCTGGTTTTAAATTAGAATAACCTGGAGAATTTTTCAAGAAAAATGCAAAACCCAGCCTCTGCCCCTAGAGATTTTAATTCAATTAGTCTAGGATGGAGATAGGGCATCAACATTTTGTGTTTTTAAAGTCTCTGGGTACTTCTAATGTACAGCCAGGAGTTGAGAACACTGTTCAAAAATATTATCTACATGCGATTTCAAGCAAATGCTTTAAGGAATAAATATGCTCTTTTATTTTAAAATGAAAATGCACGGCTAAATATGGTGACCCGGATCCCTTGCAGCTCACTTTCATAGCTATGGCATCTATAGTAGCTTTATACCTAAACTGCAAAAGCAACCGTTTGAGCAATTAAGAAATAAACATGAGAGGGGCGCCTGGGTGGCTCAGTCGTTAAGCGTCTGCCTTCCGCTCAAGTCATGATCCCAGGGTCCTGGGATTGAGCACCACATCGGGTTCCCTGCACTGTGGGAAGTCTGCTTCTCCCTCTCCCACTCCCCCTGCTTGTGTTCCCTCTCTTGCTGTCTCTCTGTCAAATAAATAAATAAAATCTTTAAAAAAAAAAAAAAGAAAGAAATATGAGAACAGACTCTATAACTCTAAAGACATGTAGTAACACATTGGTGACTTTTCACTTAAAAGTGATTTTATTAATTATTAAGAAGATAAAAAATAGGGCGCCTGGGTGGCTCAGTTGGTTAAGCGACTGCCTTCGGCTCAGGTCATGATCCTGGAGTCCCTGGATCGAGTCCCGCATCGGGCTCCCTGCTTGGCAGGGAGTCTGCTTCTCCCTCTGACCCTCCCCCCTCTCATGTGCTTGCTCTCTCTCATTCTCTCTCTCTCAAATAAATAAATAAAATCTTTAAAAAAAAAAAGAAGAGAAAAAATATTTTTCAAATTATATAATTATGTGCATAATCTTTAATTATATGTAATTATATATAAATATGTAATGTATAAAAATATATCATATATTTTTTAAATGTATTAATACAACTGATATTAATAACATATAGATAATAGATAATAGATATATTACCATATAATGCCAAATTATTTTCCCAAGTTACTGTCTCAATTTACACTCCCACTAGCAAAGTATTAGAGTTTGCATTGTTCTGTGCATTGCCAACACTCAATATCGGACATTAATTTTTGCCAGCCTGATGGATATAAGCTTGTACCTGAATGTATCATTTCCTTGAAAATAATGAGGTTGAGCATTTATCCATGTGTTTATTGTCTAATTGGGTTTTCTCTTCTGTGAAGTTCCTGTTCTGGTCTTTTGCCCATTTTGGTAACTTCTTACACGACAGCCTATGAAATCCTCTGAAAGCAAAATATGACACGGTGAGAAATCCAAAAGTATGTTTGTATGGAATTCCTTAATGTTTTTAGGTGATCATTCTAAATATACTGAATTTGTAAATTTAAGTCAGGCTATTGAAAATTATCCAAGGGGCGCTTGGTTGGTTGTTTGTGGAGCGTGTGACTCTCGATCTCAGGGTTGTGAGTTTGAGCCCCACACTGGGTGTAGATATTACTTAAAAATAAAATCTTAAGGGGTGCCTGGGTGGCTCAGTCGTTAAGCGTCTGCCTTCGGCTCAGGTCATGATCCCAGGGTCCTGGGATCGAACCCCGCATCAGGCTCCCCACTCAGCGGGAAGCCTGCTTCTCCCTCTCCCACTCTCCCTGCTTGTGTTCCCTCTCTTGCTGTGTCTCTCTCTGTCAAATAAATAAATAAAAGCTTTAAAAAATAATAAAATAAAATCTTTAAAAAAAGAAAGAAAGAAAGAAAATGATCCAAACTACCCACATATCACCAGGGCTTCCTGCTTTTTTCCATCCCAAATGTCCCTTATGACTGGGCTACATTTTTCTAGGAGGATCTCATAGTGGGATCACATGCAAGGCCCTGTGTTTACTGCAGGACAGAAACTTAGAGAAGAAAAACTTCTGGCAAAACCAAATATTGTGGAGGAAAAAAGATGAGGATATGACTGGAAAGTAGCTTGTCAAATGGAATTTTCTTTATGCATCTGCTTTCCTGACAGAGGATGAAGGTAAAGGTACACACGTGAGTGACGCAAATGAAAATCCTAATGCAAATAACAGGGACTTCAGGAGTAGAGCTAAGCCATTAAGAAGGGAAGACTCACCTGACTGGGTCACATCCATAATAAATTAATCCCATTTATCATGTCTGTAATGATAGAACTACTGGGCTCCTTCCCCAGTTTAGATTCCACCCCATTCTTTACAACCATTTCCTTGCATAAAGCTCAACTCCTTCATCCTGCTAACCCTCCAGTTCTCTCACCCAGGAAACCCCAACCCCATTGGTATTCTTTAAATATTACGTCTTTTCCCCAAAATGTTATAATTTAGTGTATTCTAAGGAGCTTTTTATAATTTGATTATTTCCCTCATTTCTTCAAATTCCTTAAACTTAAGAGTTTTAAATTTAGTCTATTTATACAGTCGTTTGTGTGTGTGATAATCTGTTTCAATGAAGAAGTATGCTATAGGGAAATACTTTGAAACATATTATTAATGTTTCCACATTGCTGTGGTTTTCATTCAAAATCCTCTGTCACATTAGTTTTTAAAGGCTCATCAACATAAAAGGAGGTGATTTACTTGATTATTTCTGAGCTTACCTAATCTTACCTTATTAACTGCTTGTCGATTCTATTTCACTATAAAAAGACAAATATTTCTGTTTTCATTGTTTTAGGGAAAAGCAACTCTAGATCTGAGATTGGTAAGAACTGTCCAGAGAAGGCAATTGTGTGCTCTAAGATAAGGGGAGACTGGAGCCAGATGAGCCGGTTCTGGTGGAGAGAGCTCCTGTCTGGCCTCCCACAGTGAGCTGACTGCCAATAGCAATGACCTTGAAATCTGGGGAAAATCTAATTCTGCTGAATCAGAGAACCCTTCTAAGACAAGAGAATGTGATGTTCCCAGCCACAAAAAAAACAAAAACCTGCTCTTCCTGGATTTCCAGTGTCCTGGGAACCACAGTCCTCCTCCTCCCTCCTACTTTACCCAGGGAAACTTCTAAACATAATGGATACCTTGGGTTTATCTAGGCTAGACTAATATAATTAGACTGCTTTTTGAAATAAAGATAAAAATCAATAGTTCAGTTAAGTTCCAAAGGTAGTAAGTCTTTAAGCCCTAAAGAAGGCTAGAAAAAGGGGCTCCTGGGTGGCTCAGTCGGTTAAGCGTCTGCCTTCCGCTCAGATCATGATCCCGGGGTTTTGGAATTGAGCCCCAGGTCAGGCTCCCTGCTCAGTGGGGCGTCTGCTTCTCCCTCTCCCTCTGCCCCTCACCCTGCTCGTTCTTTCTCTCAAATAAATAAAATCTTTAAAAAAAAAAAAAAAGCAAGAAAAAAATCCTAAGGATGCTAGGTCAGAGAAGAATCGGGAATTCCTAAAATACAAGGGGAATATGCCCCAGACAAATGATAAGCTAGAGCCCTTCTATCTGTGCCATTCTGATATATATATCAGAGTCACGAACTCATTGAAATCAGGAATTCTTTTTAGTGGACATAAGTTTATTTTCCCAACCTGTGATTTTGAAAAATTTCAAGCTTACAAAAAGTGACAAGAGTAGAACAACAAATACTCCATACACGATTCATCTAGAATCACTAACAGTTGACATTTTGTCATGTTTGCTTTATCTTACCCTTTCCATACGCTCTTTCTTTCTCTCCTTTTTTCCTTTTTCCCTTCCTTCCCTCCATGGATCATTTATTTTAGTTAGTTACAGACTGTCGTGACACTTCACCCCTAAATCTCACAGATGTTTCTTCTTTTTTTTAAATTTTTAAAAACATTTTATTTATTTAAGTAATCTCTATACCCAACATGGAGCTTGAACTCATGACCCCCAAGATCAAGAGTCAGATGCTCTTCCAACTGAGCCAGCCAGGTGCCACTCACAGATGTTTCTTCTAAGAACAAGGACAAAGTCCTACAACCATTATACAATTACCACATTGAGGAAATTTCGCACCAATACGAAACTATTATCTAACATACAGCCCATATTAAATTTCCCTAATTATTCAAATAATGTGTATCATAGTTGTTGGTTTTTTCAATCCAGGATCCAGTAAAGCATGATGAATTCAGGATCTTTTTAAAACAAAGAAATAATGACAGAGAAAGAAAAATAATTTAACTCTAAAGGTCATCCTGGGAGCAGTGAAACTTTTCTTACTTGCAAACAAAATTAACCCTGATGACTATGAAATATACTTGGTCAAAAATACATCTATAAAGGGTCGCCTGGGTGGCTCAGTCGGTTAAGCGACTGCCTTCGCCTCAGGTCATGATCCTGGAGTCCCTGGATCGAGTCCCGCATCGGGCTCCCTGCTCGGCAGGGAGCCTGCTTCTCCCTCTGACCCTCCCCCCTCTCATGCTCTCTGTCTCTCATTCTCTCTCTCAAATAAATAAATAAAATCTTAAAAAAAAAAAAAAGAAAAATACATCTATAAGATGTAATAACCACACTCACCTGGAATAGGATCCTGAAAAATTTACTACTGAATAGCACTAAAATAGAAAACGTTTAATTTTAATAGGCATTTACTATTTGCCTTATTCTTTTTATGTATAGAGACTGAATAGAGTATCTTATATACCATTTCTACAGTTTTTTAAAGTCAATGAGATAAAGTAAAGCAACATAAAAGTCCTGTTTGATGAAGGAAATGGTATTGTAAAAATATACAAAAACAACCAAAAAAAGGCAACCTCATTTTTTGTTTTTTTTTTTTAAAGATTTTATTATTTATTTGACAGAGAGAGACACAGCGAGAGAGGGAACACAAGCAGGGGGAGTGGGAGAGGGAGAAGCAGGCTTCCTGCAGAGCAGGGAGCCCGACGCCGGCCTTGATCTCAGGACCCTGGGATCATGACCTGAGCCGAAGGCAGATGCTTAACGACTGAGCCACCCAGGCGCCCGCAACCTCAGAAATGAACTATCTTTAAAGATTGATTGTATATTAATGAATTTAATAGGAATAAGTAAATATGAAAATGCTAATCCCCTAAAAGCTAGATTAGATATAATTATTATCAGACAAAATAGACTTTAAGGCAAAACCATTACTAAGTATAAAGAGGGTAACTTTATAATGATAAAAGATTTTATTCACCAGGGAGATATAACAATTTTAAATTTATATGCACTTTATAACATAAGCTGGAAGTATATAAAACAAAACAAAAAGACGTAACTGAGAGAAGGAGACAAAACAGAAATCATTGTGATGGATTTTAATGTACTTCTTTCATTAATTCCAGGTAGATTATAGATCTAACTGTGAAGGCAAAACAATAAAGCTTTTAGAAGGTGATTTAGGATAATAATTTCATGAACTTGAGGTAGAAATCAATTTCTTTAAAAAGATGCAAATATTTTTTAAAAAGATGCAAATATTTCCTATCAAGACATAGAAACAGCACATTGACCATAAAAGGGAAAAAATTTAATAAATTTGACCAAATTAAAATGAAGAATTTTTTGTTTATCAGAACACATAAAGTGAGAAAAAGTGTTAAATATAAAAAAAAATGAGAAAAAACAAGCTACATAATAGGAAAAGATATCTGCAATACATACAACTAACAAACAGTTTATACTGATAACCTATAAAGAACTCCTATGAAGTCAAAAAGAAAAAGCTGGGGCACCTGGGTGGCTCAGTTGGTTAAGCGACTGCCTTCGGCCCAGGTCATGATCCTGGAGTCCCGGGATCGAGTCCCGCATCGGGCTCTCTGCTCGGCAGGGAGTCTGCTTCTCCCTCTGACCCTCCCCCCTCTCATGTGCTCTCTCTTTCTCACTCTCTCTCTCAAATAAATAAATAAAATCTTTAAAAAAAAAAAATAGGGGCGCCTGGGAGGCTCAGTTGGTTAAGCGACTGCCTTCGGCTCAGGTCATGATCCTGGAGTCCCTGGATCGAGTCCCGCATCGGGCTCCCTGCTCGGCAGGGAGTCTGCTTCTCCCTCTGACCCTCCTCCCTCTCATGCTCTCTGTCTCTCATTCTCTCTCTCTCAAATAAATAAATAAAATCTTTAAAAAAAAATAAAAATAAAAAAGAAAGCATCTGAACTTTGCAGGTACACCTGTGACTTTGTTGCCTACTTTCATAATTAAAGGAAATGGCTAAACATCATTTAGAGATTAGTGAAAAGAAATAATTTTTTATCCAAGTTCACAGAAATTGGGAGTACCAAATATTGAACTTATGAGTTGTAGAATTTAAAAAATAACTGTAATTAGGGGCGCCTGGGTGGCTCAGTCGTTAAGCGTCTGCCTTCAGCTCAGGTCATGATCTCAGGGTCCTGGGATCGAGCCCCGCATCGGGCTCCCTGCTCGGCAGGGAGTCTGCTTCTCCCTCTGACCCTCCCCCCTCTCATGTGCTCTCGCTCTCATTCTCTCTGTCTCAAATAAATAAATAAAATCTTTAAAAAAAAAAAAAAAGAAAGAAAAGAAAAAGCTGAGGACCTAGTAGGAAAATGGTCATTTGACAAGTCTCTTTACAAACAGGAAACACAAATGGTTAACAAACATGTGAAAGGATGTTAAATTTGATTAGTAATCAGGGAAATGTAAATTAAAACCACGGTGGATACCATAACACAGCCACCAGTGCCAAAACTTTAAAATCAGACACTGGCAAACGCTGGTGAGCACGGAACAGCAGGGACGCTTAGAGCATGATATTTATATTACCAAATTTTAAGACATATCCCCCTGGAGATCCAGAAATTCTACTCTCTATTACAGATCCTGGAGAAAGTCACATGCATAGGCACCAAGACATAGGACCAAGAATGTGCATAGTAGCATTGCTTGTGATAGCAATAGGATGACTCAAATGTCCATCAACAATTGAATGGATAAATAAAGTGTGGTATAAGTATACAATAGAATATTACTCAGAAAGTAAGAAAAGAAGTAATCAAATAAGCAACATATGATATAATATATTCTATATGTATTATATATCATATAGATTATATAACATAAACTTTCATTTATATTAAATAATATCTAACTTTTATATAGATATATGTACATGTAATACATTTATAAATATATAAAATTAAATAGAAAATAGAAGAGCATCAAAGCTAAAAGTTTAGTCTTTGAAAAGACAAACCTCTTGGGCGCCTGGGTGGCTCAGTCGGTTGAGCGACTGCCCTCGGCTCAGGTCATGATCCCAGGGTCCTGGGATCGAGTCCCACATCGGGCTCCCTGCTCTGCGGGGGGCCTGCTTCTCCCTCTCCCACTCCCCCTGCTTGTGTTCCCTCTCTCGCTGTGTCTCTCTCTGTCAAATACATAAAATCTTTAAAAAAAAAATTATTTAAAAAAATAAATAAATAAAAAAAGAAAAGACAAACCTCTTTAAAGACCAATTAAGGTGGGCGCCTGGGTGGCTCAGTTGGTTAAGCCACTGCCTTCGGCTCAGGTCATGACCCTGGAGTCCCGGGATCGAGTCCTGCATCGGACTCCTTGCCCAGCAGGGAGTCTGCTTCTCCCTCTGACCCTCCCCCTTCTCATGCTCTCTCTCTCTCTCATTCTCTCTCAAATAAATAAATAAAATCTTAAAAAAAAAGAAGACCAATCAAGGCAAAAAGAGAAGATAAAAGTAATATTGGAAATAAAAATAGAGGGGGCGTCTGGGTGGCTCAGTTGGTTAAGCGACTGCCTTCGGCTCAGGTCATGATCCTGGAGTCCCGGGATCGAGTCCCACATCGGGCGCCCTGCTCGGCAGGGGGTCTGCTTCTCCCTCTGCCCTCTTCCCTCTCGTGCTCTCTGTCTCTCATTCTCTCCCTCTCAAATAAATAAATAAAATCTTAAAAAAAAAAAAAAAGAAATAAATAAAAATAGAGGATATAACCATAGCTGCAGAAGAGACTTTAAAGATAGGAAGATATTTTTGAACAATTTTTTAAAAGAAATAGTTTGAGCAACTTTTTGTCAATGAATTTGAAAATAGAAAAATATAGCTTACTGAAACTGATTCAGGAAAAAACAGAAAACCTGCAGGATTTTTATAATAAGTATAGAAATGGAATCAGCTTAAATTATTCCCATAAAAGAAAACAACAGACCCAGACAATTTTAGTAGTGAGTTCTCTCAATAACCCAAGAAGCAAATAATTTCAGCCTTATACAAACTATTCCAGAGACTAAAGAAGAGAAACACACCCAACTCACTTTATGAGTCTAATTTTACTTCAACATCAAAAAACTTACTGAGACTACATGATAGGAAAATTACAAACTAAACTCATTCAAACATTGAAGCAAATATCCTAAACAAAACATTAGGAAAAGGAATCTAGCAATATATGAAATGATAATACACCACACCCAAGTTGGGTTTAACTCAAGAATGCAAGATGAGAGTATCAGTTACCTATGCTGCATTAAAAACAAAACACCAAAACCAAAATGACAACACTCAGAAACAGTGGCTTGCCAAAGTTTATTATTTCTCACAGTGCTATGGGTTGGCTGGGCTGGTCTTGCCCCAGTTACTTTCATGGCTGCAGTCAGCTGAGAGTTCAGCTGGGGGTGGATGGCCCAAGATGACCTTACTCACATATCTGGGACCTCATTTGTCATGTCTGGAATGGCTGGGATTCTGGGCCTCTCTCTCCATGAAGGCTATCCTGAGCTTTTCCATGTTGAGAGAAGCGTTCTAAGAGGGAGAGAACAAAGGAACAAAATCCCTTGAGGGGTCAGAAATCACTGTGTGTCTTCTGCCACATTCTAATAAAACAAAACACAGGCCAAAGAAGATTCAAGGGGAAGGAAACTCCACCTCTTGAGGAGATGAATGGCAAAGTCACATGGCAGAAGAATACAAAGGATGGGAGGAATGTTGTAGCCATCTTTGCAAACAATCTAAACATTGGTTTTAACATTAGAAAATCAATTATAATATACCACGTTAAGAGCCAGAAACACCAAAAAAAAAAAAAAAGAGCCAGAAACACCATATACATATATAAAACCTTCTTTTCAATATGTGCAGAAAAGCCATTTAGTAAAATCTGATACCCATTGAAGATTTCAACAAAAACACCGCCATAAGAAAACAAGGAAGAGAATTTTCTTAACCTGACAACATGTCTCTACCCCAAAAAATCTACTCTGAATGTTACCATAATCGTAATATAACATAAAAAAAAAAAAAAAGAAAGAAAGAAAGAAAGAAAGAAAGAAAGAAAATATTCCCTGTAAGACCAGGAAGAAAACAAGTGTGTCTTGTATCATTACCATTTCCAATTTACCTTATTGTTCTGGAGTCCTTAGCTCACACAATCATGTAAAATAAATAAGCAAATAAGAATTAGAAAGGAAGAAATGAAACCTTCATTGTCTGCAGATGATAAAACATTAAAATTAATAAGAGTTTAGCAAGTTTGCAGGAAATCAAATCAAGATTAAAAAATCAATTGCATTTATATTCACTAGTAATAGTAATTAGAAAATATAAAGATACTGTTTTTATAAGTATCAAAAACTAACAAGTTTCTATTTCCAGTAAAAGAGAGTAAGAACTATTCCACCCTCTCTCTCCCACTGAATGCAGCTATGAAACCTGGACAGAACGCTTGCAGCAGCTCTTTGATGACTCTAAATGTAAGTAGGACCAGATTCTCAACATCATTAGCCATCAAGGAAATGCAAGCCAAAACCACAATGAAACGCCACGTCACACCCTCTAGAATGGCAATAATCAAAAAGAGGCACTAACAAGTGTTGGCAAGGAT
This sequence comes from Mirounga angustirostris, assembly GCF_029215605.1. Taxonomy (NCBI): domain Eukaryota; kingdom Metazoa; phylum Chordata; class Mammalia; order Carnivora; family Phocidae; genus Mirounga; species Mirounga angustirostris. The sequence continues at coordinate 19,121,219 of NW_026991718.1, read as the reverse complement.
GTGGGGAAATTGGAACCCACAAGTAATGCTGGTAGAAATGTAAAATAGGGGCGCCTGGGTGGCTCAGTCGTAAAGCGTCTGCCTTTGGCTCAGGTCATGATCCCAGGGTCCTGGGATCGAGTCCTACATCGGGCTCCCTGCTCCGCGGGAAGCCTGCTTCTCCCTCTCCCACTCCCCCTGCTTGTGTTCCCTCTCTCGCTGTATCTCTCTCTATCAAATAAATAAAATCTTTAAAAAAAAAAAAAAGAAATGTAAAACAGTATAGTCACATATTGAAGAGAAACCCAAGAGAATTGAAACTTGTCCACACAAAAACTTGTGCAAAAAATGTTTGTAGCAGCATCATTCATAATAGACAGAAGTGGAAACAACCCAAATATCCATCAACTAATGAATGGATAAACAAAATGTGGTATATCCATACAATAGAATATTATTTGGCCATTGAAAGGAACGAAGAATGAATTCATGCTAGAACATGGATGAACCTGGAAAACGTTATGCTAACTCAAAACAAAACAAAAAAACAGTCAGAAAAGGCACATATTGTATGATTTCAACATCTGTTATTAGGGTTCTCCAGAGAGGAAAACTGGCTCACACAATTGTGTGGACTGGCGAGTTCAAAATCGACCAGCAGGGGGCGCCTGGGTGGCCCAGTCGTTAAGCGTCTGCCTTCGGCTCAGGTCATGATCCTAGGGTCCTGGAATCCAGCCCACATCAGGCTCTCTGCTCGGTGGGAAGCCTGCTTCTCCCTCTCCCACTCCCCCTGCTTGTGTTCCCTCTTTCGTTGTGTCTCTCTCTATCAAATAAATAAATAAAATCTTAAAAAAAAAAAATTTTGACCAGCACGCTGGACATTCAGGAAAGAGTTGGTGTTGCAGGCTTGGACCTCAGGCTTTTTTTCTTAAAGCATTTGACTGATTGGATTAGTGACTTTTAACAGGTATGGGCTTCCTTTCTAGGTTCATAAAAATATTCTGGACTTAGTGATAGATACAAAAAGTCACAGAATCGTACACTTTAGTTTTTTTAGATTTATTTATCTGAGAGAGAGAGAAAGAGCACATGCACATGAGTGGGGCAAGGGGCAGAGGGAGAGAATCTTCAAGCAGACTCCCCACTGAGCGGAACCCTACACAGGGCTGGATCCATGACCCACAGGATCATGACCTGAGCTGAAACCAAAAGTCCGATGCTTAACAGACTGAGCCACCCAGGCGCCCTGGAATTGTACACTTTAAAGGGGTGAATTTTATAGTAGGTGAGTTACATCTAATAAAGGTGCTACTAAAAAATTCTAGCGGTTTTTATGAATATAGACAAAATTTATTAGAAAAGAAAAGGAACCAAAATGGCTAAAAAATTTGAAAGAGAAGAATAAAATTGAAGGAATCACACTATCCAATCTTAAGATTTTCTATAAACCTGCAGTAATCAATACAGGATAAATCATAGTCATAAATGCAATCCTAAGAGATGTTTAATAAAGGGAAAAGTTTTCTTAAAGCTAAAAATTTTTGTTATTTATTCAATTATTAGTATATTCCCCCATTCCAAAAAAAAAAAAAAAAGAATTTCGGTCACCTTACAAAATACAGTATTGAGTGAATGAATAAAAGACAAGTGAAAATGTAAAGGTAAAACAAAGGCCCAAAAGTCACTTAAAAGTAATACAAAAACATACAAACCATTGTATGCGCTCTACCCTCTAGAATTACAAGCAGATTTAGCCAAGCACTTTCTAGCAGCCAGCTTCCCAAAAAGAAGAAAAGTCAGTTGCAGGTCCACGGTGCTCATAAGATAAAAAGACAAAAGCAGATGATCAAGAGAGAATATCGTTTCCGGATTCTGTGAATTGAGAGAAATTTCTCCCGTTTAGGAAAAACACAACTGTGTGGGGGCCAGTGCGGGTGTGAAATGTCATCAGCCTTGGGGCCAGCAGCTCCAACAGTGACAAGGATTTCCATCCCTGGCACAAGCATCAACAATTTGACACCAGGTATTGGCAGCCTGGGAATGGAAATCTGGGAGTCTGCAGCCTGCAGGGATGTGGCCTTCAGTTGGCCTCTTGAGAAGAGCAAGAACAGAAACTTCAAGGCAGCCAAGAGAACAAATTCACAGAACACTTGTGAGATACCACATAGAGATTCCAAGAACTCTTCACGAGGAAACAGAAGAGTTCTTAGAATAGGTGGGGGAAGAGAGAGAAATACTGCTATGGGACTGCTATTTGGGTCCACACATGGGATTATGTGTTTCTTTTCATTTTTTGTTTTTTATGAAACCAATGAGTGTATCTCTTTTTTTTTTAAATATTTTATTTATTTATTTGACAGAGAGAGACACAGAGAGAGGGAACACAAGCAGGGGGAGTGGGAGAGGGAGAAGCAGGCTTCCCGTGGAGCAGGGAGCCCGATGCGGGGCTCCATGCCAGGACCCTGGGATCATGACCTGAGCTGAAGGCAGCCACCTAATGACTGAGCCACCCAGGCGTCCCGAGTGTATCTCTTAAAAAAAAAAAAAAAAAAAAAAAAAAAAAGCTTAAGTGGAACAGTTAGCTTACAGTGGAAAATGGCAGAATTCTGCTCTTTTGATTCTCATTCCGAAATTTCCCCCTTTCTTTTTTTAATTTTTTTATTTGAGAGAGAGAGAGAGACGGAGAGAACAAGTGGGAGAGGCAGAAGGAGGGAGCAGGGAGCCTGACACAGGACTCGATCCCAGGACCCTGGGATCATGACCTGAGCTGAAGGCAGACGCTTAACCAACTGAGCCACCCACGTCCCCTCCCCCCAAATTCCCCCTCCTCTTAAGCAACTTCTCTGAATTTTTTTGGTTGTTTATCCTGGTTTTGCCTCCATGTATCTAAACTATGTGCTTACATCACCATTTTTTTTTTTCATTTTTTACTTTACCTATTATCTGTTGACTTGCTATTATGGTAAATGGAGATTTATGTCTCCCTCAAGTACAGGCATGCCTTGTTTTATTGTGCTTCATGTTATGGCGCTTCACAGATACTGTGTTTTTTAGGAATTAAAGGTTTGTGGCAACCCTGTGTCGAGCAAGTCTGCTGGCACCATTTATTCCAACAGCATTTGCTCACTTCATGTCCCAGCATTGTATTTTGGTAATTTTGCAATTTTTCAAACTTTTCCATTATTATTATATTTGTTATGGTGTTTGGTGATTAGTGATTATGATTCACTGAAAGCTCAGGTGGTGGTTAGCATTTTTTAGCAATCAAGTATTTTTTAAATAAGGTATGTATTTTTTTTTTTTTAGATGTAATGCTATTGCACACTTAACAAACTACAGTATAGTGTAAACATAGCTTAGGCACTGGGAAGCCAAAAATTCACTTGACTCTCTTTATTGCAATATTTGCTTTATTGACATGGTCTGGAACTGAATATTTCTAAGATGTGTCTGTATATTCATTTAAATACTCTTCCTCATTCACATTTTCCCAAATCTGTTACATGAGCATTTTTGTTTAAATAAATATTTATTATTTATATTAGTATAGTTTCTACTGTTCATAGCTGTGACAGTGTATACTATGATAACATTTCCTTTTTGAACAACTTTATGTTTTTTCCAGTATAAATAATTGCTTTGGTTTTTGTTATTTATTTGCTTAATTTTCCATGTCAAAATCACTAAGTCAATTCCAAACTATCCAATAGAGCTAAAAATAATTTCTGAATATATTAAAATACACTGGATACTCTATACGTCTAGTTTTCTCCCTTTAGTTTTCTCTCCAAGTATCTCTCTTGGAGGCCTCTGTCTTCATTCTCTTATTGGAACTGGTTGCTCACGAGGCCTGCTGCCCAACTGTTATCCTACAACTTCTCATCACTGAAATCCAGGGAATTTTTTTCCCCCTCACTTATGTGTTGAATCTTTGTTCCCTGGATCCAGTGTCTTTCTCTTTCTTGATTTCTTCCTTTTTTTACATCATTGCATGTTTCTAAATACAGTGTCATGATTTTACTCACTTACCTGAGTGATAATTTGCCTATGTATAGAATTTCAGATTGGATATAATTTGTCCTCAGAATTTTAAGCCACAACTCCATTTTTTTCCTCCAGACTAATCTAGTATTCTTGTTTTGTTTGTCTTTGTTTTTTTTTTTTCTGAGTCCTGAATCGCTTTTCCTTCCCTTGGATTCTTGCTATAGCTTGTTTATTTCTTTGTATATTTAGCATTGATTGTCTTTGTCTCTCTTGTTTAAGTCTTTTTCAAATATCTAGTGATCTTTTGTTGTCCATTCAATATTGAACACACATATTCAGATTTTTTTAGGACTATTCCAGGGAAGAAAGCTGAACGTTCTGATTGGTGGGTACATGGGGAGAGAACTATCAACATTCTGGCTTTCAAATTTCTTGGCACTAAGAGACTCAAGAGAGTGGGTGGAGAATTATCCTTTATTATATGGGCTTTGTCTTAATCTCACTCTTTAGAGTATGATGCTTCTGCTTTGCCTGCCACTGTACTTGTCCCTGAATTGGGGCCTATCTTTTCAATTTATCCATAGATTAAACCTCTAATCTGCTTTGGTCATAGGAGAGAAATTAGTATGTTGTATCAAAGAAAATAGTCGGATACTTCTGCATAGGAAAAGATACTGGAAAAAGGATATCTAACAGTTAAACACAGCAGATTGAACATATGGCACTTATTTCTGTTGCCTCCAGAAACTCTGCTAAAATGAGAATAGAATTTTTGAAATGAATAAACACAGTAAAGAGAGAACATGAACAGCGATGTAGCAGTCAGAGCTCTGGCAGAAAACAGATTGGCACACTCAAATGAGAACTGAATAGAATTTAATAAAACTATTTACAGAGGTGTGGGCAGGATTAAGAGAACCAACAAGGGATGGTGAAGTACATGGGGACTAACACCATTTGGAAGCTATCACCATCTCTGGGCCCTGAGGGGCAAGTGGGAAGAATGATGACTGGAACCTACTAAGAGCTCTAGGCATAGAAAAGAAGAACACTAACATAACATAATAAAATAAAATTTAAAAAAAAATAATAAAAATAAATAAATAAATAAGAAGAAGAGAAGAACCCTATAGGAGCCACAGAGTTAGGTAGACGCATTGTGCCACCACCAAAACTATGGCATTCCAGGGAGAAAGTATGTGGGGAGAAGGCAGCAATGGGGATAAATACTCTTACATCTACAGTTCTATCTCCTCCCACTCTCCAGTCTTCTGCCAGTACCTCCAATTAGCTGAAACCAACTGAAAGCCAAAAGTCAAGAGAGCTTAAATCCATAGAAGTATCTTCTCTGCACGCAGAGCAGGGCAAAAAAATAGATAGAGAACGGATTTGGAAGAGCAAAACGGATAAATAACACAAGCACAGACAAGAGATGTCAACAAATTTTTAGAAGATAAAAATTGGATAAAGGAGTTGCTAGAATTGTGAAAGCTTAGTACCGCAGGGGTATGCTAATGAGAAGAAAGCTGAAAGCACCACAGTATTTTGTAAATGCCCAGAATCTGGAGGCACCAGTTATCTCTAAAGGCAGAAATTAATGCAGAGCTGAAAAGAGAAGGACTGGTTGAAAAACTTTAAATGGCTTGCTCATATCCATAAAACTCCATTCTGCAGAGACAAGTGGGCCCTCTTTCCCACTCTAGCAGAAGACAGGGCGTCAGGAACTTGCAGCATCTAGACACAGTGATACCAGACACAGCTGAAGGCAAGAATAATTATTTGTATGGGATTCAGAGGGAGGTATCACAATTCTATTGGAGAGTTTAAGGTTGAACTAGTAATTATTACATAGAAAATTACTAGAACAGCCCACAGGCAATTATTAATTCCAGTATAGCTAAAAAGTTACATAATCAGTAGTATAACAATACAAGCATATTATAAATATTTATTTAAACAAAAACAATGTGAAACAAATATATTGGGAAGATGAAGGGAAGGAAGGGGATGTTAAGTGTGCTAAATCCTGTTATTCCATAATATGAAGTCAACAGACAGCACATAAAGAGCAGTATAAGAATATTTTTGGAAATACAGAATTAAAAATAAGAGAAACAGCTAAAAGAATTCAAAGTTTTGTTTCTAGGGAACACATTTCAGAGATAGGAATGGTGGTTCAGGGTGCTACTTACTAATGTCATTATAAACCTTATTATCGTATTAGACTTTTTCTAATTATGTAAATATTTCACTTTCATAAAAGCTAAAGTAGCTTTTAAACAAAGGAAAGAAAGATATATGTGTTACCATTAAAATAGTAAGGTTCACTCAAGGCCTGGAGAAAAAAAAACAAAGCAGAGGAAATGCCTAAGGGAGGGGCATGTGGTGGAGGACATACTGGGTCTCATCAAACCCCTCAGAATTCAGATTCATTAAGTACTAATAGAAGTTGCTATTAACTTGTAAAGACAACAGAAATACCTTTTAGATATACAAGAGCCTTTCCTAAAACATTCTTCAGAAAAGAACTACAACCAAATGAGAGAGTAACCAATTGTAAATGTAAGGTAATGATGGAGTAGTTCCTATCAAATCAACTTTCTAGTGGATAATAAGTATAAATTCTGAGAAAAATTGTAAAAAACAACAACTTGAAAGCACTGGGGAAAGACCAAACTCAGCCCAAAAGTAGGTAGTAGGGGCATTTACATTTGAAAAGAGGGAATGGTTCTGAATAAGTTCTCATTGTCACACTTTTAGTTTGAGGGAAGGTGCCAGTTGGCCCCAGGTGGGATAGGATAGTAAAACTTGAATAAGAAACAGAAGAGTGATGGGGCACCTGGGAGGTTAAGCCTCCAGCTCAGGTGATCTCAGGGTCATGATCTCAGAGTAAAGATCTCAGGGCCGTGAGATTGGGCCCCACTCCAGTGGGGAGTTTGCTGGAGATTCTCTTCCTCTGCCCCCCACCCCTTGCTCCCTCTCCCTCTCTCTCTCTCTCAAATAATAAATAAATAAATCTTAAAAAAAAAAAAAAAAAAGAAAAGTGAGAGGTGACAATAGCCCTTGAAAAGAAAAGGGAAAATCACAAATAGGAGAGAGCCAGTGAGAGGGAGGCAGGGTTCTGTGTATAAACTCTGCCCCTACCTCTGTCTGACCTTGACCTACTCCTGTGCAGGGCAGACTCTATGAAGTCCAGCTAATGCTAAAAGAGCTGAACTGAGATTTCAGCTGCTGCCCACAACAGAAGAAACAGTTTGAAGTTTGAGTCTAGCCAAGTTAACTGCCTAGTTAAGCCACAAGCAAAGCAAAACAAAACAAAACAGGGGCACCTGGCTGGCTCAGTTGGTACAGCATGTGACTCTTGATCTTGGGATCATGAGTTTGAGCCCCACATTGGGCACAATTTACTTAAAAAAAAAAAAAACTTTTTGGAGAAATATAACAGAATCCAGAGTCTCTACAACATATTGTTTACAATATCCAGGCTACAGTCCAAAATTACTAGGGAAAAACAAGGGGGAAATATGGGAAAGGATCCTGGGAATATGGCAGAATAGAAAGTACTAGTAATTTGTCTCCCCACCTAGACAACAGATGGCAGAATCTGTCTGATATAACAATTTTGGAACTCTGGAGTCTATTGAAGGCTTGCAACTTCCAGGGGAAGGCTTGGATGGTAAATTGTGGTTAATTTCAGTCAATTTCAGTTCTTAGCACAGGAGCAACTACCCATTCCCCACCCTCAGCCCCACAGTAGGCGCCATACATGCCTCCTAAAGCAGGTACACACAGCTGTGGGAGCCAGTGTAGGCAGAAATTACCCTCCAAATATCAGGGATCTGTGTTTTGATCATGGATTGCTGCTTCTAATCACAGAGGTACAAGGAGGTGGGTGGTCATTGTTGCACCTACCCCCATTGTCACAAACTCCCACCTCTCTAGGTTAGGGGATTTAAAGGGCTTTTTCCCTTTATTTTTTCTCTTTTTCCCCTTTTAGGGGCCACACATTAAAAAGTAGGACATTCAAAAACACTTGCATAAATGGGGAAATTAGAAAGAGGCCATACATGCCCAGGGAAAAGTGTAGCCTCAGAAAAGACCAGAGAAGATCTTAAGTTTATACCTCACATAGATCCCTGACACAGAGCCAAGATACAATAAATTTTTTTAATGCAATAAACAAACAAACAACAACAACAACAACAAAACCCCACAGCAAACCCTTGGGAAAGGAGAGAAATCTGATTTCAAGTGTTACCACATTATTAAATTAAAATGTCTGGTTTTCAGTGTGCCTGGGTAGCTCAGTTGGTTAAGTGTCTGGCTCTTGGTTTCTGCTCAGGTCATGATCTCATGGGTCATGGGATCAAGCCCTGAGTCAGGCAGGCTCCCCACTCAGCAGGAAGTCTACTTCAAGATTCCCTATGCCCCTCCCCCATGCATGTGCACTCCCTCTCTCTCAAATAAATAATCTTGAAAAATGTCCAGTTTCAAGAAAAAATCACAAGGCATACAATGAAATAGGAAAATGTGGCCCATTCACAGGAAAAATTTAAATCAACAGGGACTGTTCCTGAAAAAATTTGATGGCAAATCAACTAGAAAAAGACCTTAAAACAGCTGTCTTAAAGATGCTCAAAGATCCAGAAAGTCAAGAAAATGGTGTATGAATAAAATAGAAATATCAATAAAGAAATAGAAAACCTAAGAAAACTAAAAGACATTCTGGAACTGAAAAGTACAATAACTATTGAAAAATTCACTGGAGAGATTAAAAGACAGATTTGAGCAAGCAAAAGAGAGAATCAGCAAACATGAAGATGACAATGGGAGGTATTGATTCTAAGGAACAGAAAGAAAAAAGACTGGAAAAGATTAACCGAAACTAAGAGAGTTGTGGGACGCCACTAAACAGACCAACATATACATTGTGGGAGTCCCAGAAGGAGAAGAAAAGGACAGAGAGAATATTTGGACAAATAGTGGCTGAAAACTTCCCAAATTTGATGAAATACATGAATATAAACATCCAAGAAGCACAGTGAACTCTAAGTAAGACTAACTGAAATATAGCCACACCAAAAGATGTTATAATCCAGTTTTCAAAAGACAAAAAGAGACTCTTGAAAGCAGCAAAAGAAAAGCAATTCACTGCATACAAGGAGGAAGATTATCAGCAGATTTCTCCTCAGAAATTTTGGAGGCCAGGGCGCCTGGGTGGCTCAGTTGGTTAAGCGACTGCCTTCGGCTCAGGTCATGATCCTGGAGTCCCTGGATCGAGTCCCGCATCGGGCTCCCTGCTCGGCAGGGAGTCTGCTTCTCCCTCTGACCCTCCCCCCTCTCATGTGCTTGCTCTCTCTCATTCTCTCTCTCTCAAATAAATAAATAAAATCTTTAAAAAAAAAAAAGAGAGAGAGAAATTTTGGAGGCCAATATATCCAAAGTGCTAAAAGAAAAGAACTGTCAACCAAGCAAAACTATATCCAGCAAAACTGTCCTTCAAAAGTGGAGAAATTGATACATCACTGATAAACAAAAGCTGAGAGAATTTGCAACCACTAGACCTGCCCTTTAAGAAATGCTCAAGGGAATCCTACAGGGTGAAATGAAAGGACACTAGATAGTAACTTGAAGCCATATGAAGAAATAGAAACCTCCCTCAATAAAGATAAATAGGCAATTAAAAAAACTACAAAACTACAGTAATCAAAACAATGTGGTGCTGGCATAAAGACAAACATACAGACCAATGAAATTAAATTGAGAGCCCAGAAATAAACCTTAAATATATGGTCAAATTAATTTTTAAAAATTATTTATTTATTTGAGAGAAAGAGAGCATAAGCAGGGGGATGGGGAGAGAGACAGGGACAAGCAGATTCCCCACTGAGCGTGAAGCCTGACACAGGGCTCCATCCCGGGACCCTGAGATCATGACCTGGACTGAAGTCAGTCACTTAACCAACTGAGCCACCCAGGCACCCCATATGGTCAAATGATTCTTGACAAAGGTGCCCAGACAATTCAATGGAGAAAAAGATGGTCTCTTCTACAAATGGTGCTGCGAAAACTTGATACTCACATGTAAAAATGAAGTTGGACCCTTACCTAACACTATATACAAAAATTAACTCAAAATTAGTGAAAGACCTAAATGTAAGACTTGAAACTACAAAATTCTTAGAAGGAAACACAGGGCAAAAGCTTCACAGTGTGGGATTTGGCAGTGATTCCTTGGATGTGACACAAAAGTCACAAACAACAAAAGAAAAGTAGACAAGTTGGACTTCATGCAACTTTAAAAATTCTCTGCATCAAAAGACAATATCAACAGAATTAAAAGGCAACCCATAGATGAGGGAAAATATTTGCAAAACTATATCTGATAAGGGATTAACATCCAGAATATATAGAGAACTCATACAACTCAACAACAACAACAGCAACAACAACAAATAACCCAATTCAAAAATGGACAAAGGACTTTAAATAAACATTTGTCCAGAGAAGACATACAAATGGCCAATAAGCACCCAAAAAGATGTTTCACATCACTATTATTAGGATAATATAAATCAAAACTACAATGAGATACAACTTCACATCCATTAGATTGGCAACTATCAAAAAAAGAGAAAATAACAAGGGTTGGCAAGGATGTGGAGATGCTAGAACCCCTGTCCATTGCTGGTGGGAATGCAAAATGGCACTATTGTGGAAAACAGTTTGGTGGTCTTCAAAAAGTTCAACATCGATTTACTGTACAACCCTGCAATTCCACTCTTAGGTACACACTCAGAAGAACTAAAAACAGGAACAGAGAGTTGTATGCCAGTGTCCACTGCAGCATGATTCACTATAGCCAACAGGCAGAAACAACTGAAATATCTATCAATAGATAAAAGGATAAACAAATTGTGGCAAATGCACACAAGGTAATATTATTTAGCCAGAAACAGAATGAAGTTCTGATGCATGCTGCAATGTGGAAGAACTTTGAAAACATACGAAGTGAAATGAACCAGACACAAGAGGGAAAATGCTGAATGATTCCACCTATAAGAAGTATCTAGAACAAGCAGGTTCATAGAGACAGAGAGTAGGTTAGAAATTACCAGGGGCTGGGGGAATGGGGAGAAAAAAGCGTGATTGTTTACTGGTATGAGTTTTTGTTGGAGGCAATAAAAAGTTTTGAAAATAGGTAGTGGTGGTGATTACATAACATTGTGAATATAATTAATGCCACTGAATTTTATACTTACAAATAATTAAAGTGGCAAATTTTATGTTATGTATATTTTACCACAATAAAGGTTAAAGCTATGGGAAATAGAGGGAAAAAGGTGAAATTATGGCCTCTATGCCACTATTTATTATCCCAAGTCTACTTCCTTTCTTCAGATTAACATTAAATATTTGCTTAGAACTCTAGTTTATAAGATTTATAAGGGACTTGGTTGTAAAATATTCTAGCAATACCGTATTTATTTAGGAAATTCTGACATACAAGGCAGTGTTTCTTAAGCATCTAAAAAAAAAAAATCCTCGGGGCGCCTGGGTGGCTCAGTCGTTAAGCGTCTGCCTTCCGCTCAGGTCATGATTCCAGGTCCTGGGATCGAGCCCCGCATCAGGCTCCCTGCTCCGCGGGAAGCCTGCTTCTCCCTCTCCTACTCCCCCTGCTTGTGTTCCCTCTCTCGCTGTGTCTCTCTCTGTCAAATAAATAAATAAAATCTTTAAAAAAAGAAAAAAATCCTCAGTAGTCTGAGGATCACCTGCATCAGCGTTACCTTAGGTTGCTTGATAAAATGCCGATTCCTGGCTCCAACCAAGATCTACCAAACCAGAAAATCTGGGAGTGAAGCCTATGAATGTGCATTTTAAACATGTGTCCAAAGAGAAAGTATGCTTAGATCACAGGCAATTATATTTGTGCCCAGTTGGTTAAGCTTTCTAAATTTGGTGCGAAGGGTCTGTTTCTGATGGCTTCCTGGAACTTTGGAAAGGTGGGGACACTTGAGAGATTTGGGCTAAATTAACCCAACTTTGGAGTAGCTGAAGGAGTAAATAAGACCCCTCTATTTAGATGGAACAGAATAAAATTTTTAAAAAGGGAGAGGGAGGGGCACCTGGGTGGCTTGGTCGGTTAAGCGTCTGACTCTTGATCTCAGCTCAGGTCTTGATCTCAGGGTCATGAGCTCAAGCCCTACGTTGGGCTCCATGCTGGGCCTGAAGCCTATTTAAAATAAATAAATGTTTAAAAAGGAAGAAGGAACACATTTTCTATATAATTGAGGATTTAGATTCAAGGGATTAAATAAAGGAAGGGTATATACTGTGCTTTGTTTTTGGGGTGAAAGCCTGGCATGCTACATTTTTTATAGTGTGCTCATTGTGAATGTAACATTGTCTGATGAGTTTGATTACAGCATCATGCATCATAACTGTAAATGAGACATTAAACGGATAAAGTGCCTTCTCAAGGAGTGTACAGCACTGATTTTCAAACTTAATGTGCCTAAGAATTACCTCACCACCACCACCCCTCCCGATTCCACCCCTGAAATTCTTTTCTTTCTTCCTTTCTTCCTTCCTTCTTTCCTCCCCTCCTTCCTTCTTTCCTTCCCCCTTCCTTCCTTTTCTTTTTTTCTTTCTTTCTTTTTCTTTCTTTCCTCTTTCTTTCTTTCTTCCGTTAGTTTCAGAGGTAGAATTTAGTGATTCATCGGTTGCATATAACACCCAGTGCTCATTACATCAAGCACCCTCCTTAATGCCCATCACCCAGTCACCCCTTCCCCCTACCCACCTCCCCTCCAGCAACCCTCAGTTTGTTTCCTAGAGTTCAGGGTCTCTATGGTTTGCCTCCCTCTCTATTTTCATCTTATTTTATTTTTCCTTCCCTTCCCCTATATTCATCTGTTTTGTTTCTTAAATTCCACATATGAGTGAAATCATATGGTATTTGTTTTTCTATGACTGACTTACTTCACTCACCTCTAATTCCATCCATGTCCCTGAAATTCTAATTCAGAGGTTTGGGGCAGGACCCAGTAATCTTCATTTTAAAGAAATACTCTAGGACATTTCCATGCACCTGGTCCACAGAGCACACTTGGAAGAACACTTGAGCTGCATTTGATAGAACGTCATGACATAACTCTGGCTCCCTGGGTAGAACATCAAAGGAACATTTGTAAAAGGGCTAAACTACCTACCCATTTCATGAGTCCCAAGTGGAGAACTAGCAAGGATTAAAGAATCAGCTGCACGAAAGTACAAACAGGACATTTCTGAAACTCTGCTAAGCTCCCTGGAGAGGGAAAGCAACACCCTAAATTTCCTGACTTTAACACTAAAACAACAGCTACAACAACCCGCTAACACACGTAATTTGCCAGTCAGTGCAGGATGCACACTCTCACCGCTAGAGGGAGCCCAAGGATTTCCACACACAAACCCCGTTCCCTAGCAGGGAGAAATTGAACACTGGTTAAGGACTTGGGGACTTAATAGCTATGGGTACAGCAAAGTCTGGTAGGAGCTAAAGGCTAAAAGCATTTCATTACACATGCAATGTCTTTTCCTTCTGGCTCCTATTTAAATCTTTGCATCTTAAAAAAAATGTGGCTCTCTGAGGTAGCCTGGGCTGGATTTACCTGGGTTGTTAAAGAAAAAAGTACTCCAAAAATATTGTATTGTAAAGAAAAGGGGTGGGGGGAAACGCCTGGGTGGTTCAGTCAATTGAGCATCCGACTCTTGATTTCAGTTCAGGTCATGATCTCAGGGTCCTGGGTTGGAGCCCAGCAGCAGGCTCTGCCCTCAGCGGGGAGTCTGCTTCAGGATTCTCTCTCCCTCTGCCCCTCCCCCCTCCAAAAAGTAAATAGATCTTTTAAAAATATATTGTACTGTACACTTCAAATTGCTAAGAGAATAAATCTTAAAAGTTCTCAGCACACCAAAAAATAAATAAATAAGTACCATGTGAGGTGATATTCATTTCACAATATATATGTCTATAAAAATCATCACATTGTACACCTTAAATCTACACAAAGTTATATGTCATTTATATTTCAATAAATGTGGGGGGAAAAGAAAAAATATTCTGACACTTATTAAAACAGTAAGAAAGACTTCATTCAAGACTGCTGGAATAGGAGAGAGATCAGGCTGAATTCCGAATACAATAAGGACAAGTAGGGATCGTTGGCCAAGGAGCAGAGTGAAGGGGTCAGTGAATGGAAAATTACTGGAGGAGACAGCAAGGGTAGGGGGTTTGTTGCTAAACTGACTTAGCAGGATTCTACGGCAGGCCAAGACCATAGAGTCAAAGGTAGGGAATGAAGAACTTGATCAGATATGGAGCGTGATCAGATATCACAGGTGGGGGATTCTCTCTCAACTGACTTGGCAGAATTCTTGCTAAAACTGGGCTATGCAGGCCAGGCAAGGGTGCTTGAAGGGGAGGCCAAGGTCAAGGTCCAGTCGAGAAGAGGGCTCAGAGGAACCCGACTTAAGCTTGATCAAGGAGACAATCTTTGTCAGGGCTTAGGGAGAAAGGGTTCTCTTTCTCTTGGTTTCCTTTTCCATTCTTTTCCTTGCTTTTCCCAGGATAAGATCAAAGTGTAGCCCCAAGGGCAAAGGACCTGTAAGGCCTGCTTTTTACCTAGACTTGGATCTTAAAGTCCTGCCTGGTTTAGCAGAAGCTTAGAATAGCAACTGAACCAAATTCCCAGCCTGCAAAAGAGTAAATAATATCCTTAAAAATGTCCATTCATGTGTTTTTCTCAGAGATCTAGTGGGTGTCTATCTGGGTGGCTGGTGGAGTATTTGGGGATCCAAAATCCAAAATCTCTCTTTTATATACACAACCAAACTTGATGATACATAATTGAATGTACAGTAAATACACACACCCACACACATGCACACATGAACACCCATTCTGATTTAGATAAATATGTATCTAAATATCAAAGCCCCTTTATCTTTATAGACCTAGAAAACAGATTGAATAATATTCCCAAATTTAATCTAAGACTCCCTAGATGTGTCATAAAAAAAACAAAAATTGAATGAACTATGGAGTAATTCAATCATTAAGACTGTCTTGTGTGTGCTTTTCCACTCAGCGTAGAAATAGAGAAGGCCTAGGATGTGCTGAGCAATATACTTGTTACCTCATCACTTGAAATAAATTTACAAAGGAGACTGTATGTCCCCTTTAAAGATAAGGAAAAAGACTCAGAAAGACTACATAACTTGTCCAAGGTAAAACTGCTGGAAAAGCAGAACCAGAAATTTAATTGAGGTCTGGGTTTAGAATCTTATTTAAAAATTATTTCTATCACTTGAGATTACAGTTATAAAATGGGCTTTACTATTAAGGAATGCCTAGTCAAGATAAATGAGCACGGAGTTTCTACTGGGTCCCAGGCCCTGTGCTGCAAGTTGGAGCTAGAGATGAATTGGACACACTCTCAGCCCTCCAAGAGTCTAAAGGCCACATTCCTTGGTGAAGTTCCTTGGCTCTTGGCCTTGCTGGCTTTGAAACCCCATTTGTCAGCCCATTTGTGATCACCTCTCATGATTCAAATTCACTGATGAACAAACTAGGATGATGTATTAATTTGTGCTGAGAATTACCACAGTCACATAGGCCAGAAGAGCACTCCCAGTGTAACCAGAACATTTCTTCCCTGTGGGGTGACACAGGGAACCAGATTGTGATTAGAATGTTGCTTGCTAAGCCTGGAATCATACTAGGGGCAGGTAGTAACTTGAAAATTCAATGGACCTGACTAAACTAGGCAGGAAGTATCCTTCTCAATAACCATGGTCTTGCCAATAGAACTATAAACACAAGTCTGAGATTTCCTCTTCCCAGGACAGTAGGAGTTGGATGGACACTGCCAAAATTTATCTGAGATTCTCCTTTTACAAAAATCTCCCCAGACTAACAAACCTCCATTTCCTTCAGATTGCACCCTTAACATCTACAATCACAATTTGCTCAGATCTGGAGCCATTCCATTTCCTTCAAGTAATTTTTCCTTTTGCAATGTTGTATTCAATTTCTTTTCTTTTTTTAAATTATTTAACAATTTAATAATTTAAATACTAAGAATACAATAATGTTTCCTCCTTTCTCTTTTCCTGTTCCTCTGTCATAATCTGCTACAAGGATCAGTAAGAAACATATTCAGGCTTACTCTAAAGTTTTAATTTCAACATGGCTATGAACTTAGTTTAGGTTTTTGTTTTTTGTTTGTTTTTTTGGAGGCATTTGCTTTAAATCATGTTAAGTTTATTTTTCTTTAAATTTATTTTTTAACTTAAATTCAATTAATTAACATAACATAACACGTGATATTCACACATGCACACACACACACAATTATTTAGAAATACTTCAATATTTGAGAGTTAAAAAAAAAAAAAAGCAATGAAAGGGCGCCTGGGTGGCTCAGTCAGTTGGGTGTCTACCTTTGGCTCAGGTCATGATCCCAGAGTCCTGGGATCAAGCCCTGCATTGGGCTCCCTGCTTGGTGGGGAGCTTTCTCCCTCTCCCTCTGCCACCAGCCCCCCGCTTGTGCTTGCTCTCTCCCTCCCGCTCTCTCTCTGTCAAATAAATAAACACAATCTTTAAAAAAAAGGCAATGAAATAATTGCCATGCAAAATTACAAGACAAACAAATCATAGAACTCAGTGGACTTGCTGATTTTAAGGTTTAGTGTATTTTGGTGTTTTGTTTTATTTAGTTTTTTAAACTTTTTTATTTATTTTATTTTATTTATTTATTTGTCAGAAAGAAAGAGAGAGCACAAGCAGGGAGAGCAGCAGGCAGAGGGAAAAGCAGGCTCCCCGCTGAGCAAGGAGCCGATGAGGAACTCGATCCTGGGATCATGACCTGAGCCGAAGGCAGACACTTAACCAACTGAGCCACCCAGGCACCCCTTTTGTTTTGTTTTACTTTCACACATGTGTGCTTTAATTTTAGGACCGGTAAACTCTTAATTCAATCTTGCTGACATTAATTCTAGTATAAATTTTACAACTCTTAACATGAGAACCACCTGATTTTCACATTCATCAGGCTACTACATTTATGTATTGCAAATTTCAACATGTCTCAGCCACGGGATACATTCCTGATTCCTTCTAAGAAGCCATGAAAAGTTTTTCACATCTCACTTTCATCATACACCAAAAAGCTCTTAAAGTTAATTATACTTAGAGTTTTGTGCCAAACACCCAATACCCAACCATTAATTATTATTTCCTAAGTATTGAGAGTGAAGTGTAAGCTTCTAGTACATGTCAAAACCTGCTCCCTGCACTGAGGCTTGACATATAAATTACAAAACAAGTCAATTCAGACTGGGTACTACATCAAATTAAAAGCAAGGCTAAACTTGAAGGACACAAAGTTCAGGGACATTTTTGTAAATCCCTAAGAAGTTACCATAATTCTAACTAAAATTTGTTGGTCAGAGGGTAGAGTTTTATGTTTAACTTCTAACAATGCCACTGCCCCTGTTTTGGGAAAGAACACTGAACTTAAGAAGAGAATGCTAGTTGAAATACAATTTCAGTCACTCTCTTGTCCCAAATGATAAAATCAAACAGCAACATAAAACTCTGATATCACCCAGATTATCCTTAAGCATCCGAATGACTAAAATATATCATGCCATCATAACAAAAGTCTCAAAGACTCTTAGTATACCGCAAAGACATTTTAATATTTATTTTTTCTTTCCTTTACAAAATCGCCATCAGTACCAATATGTCTGCCTGACAAAAATATTACAGGAGAAATCTTTTGTGGTATCTGTCCAATTCATATTGTTCCTCCTTTCCCCTTGTCCTCCAGACATTAAAATTCCAAAATCACAAGACTAGATTGAGTCATATGTGTTTATACAGCTTGATTCCACCACCCTGACTGCAGTTGATTGGACCAGAAGTGGGCACCTGCCCCAACTTGGACGGCTCAAAGTCTCATCCCAAAAAATTTGGAATTGGAACGGAGGGATTCAACCTTCTTTTATGTGGCTAGACCTATGACATTTACACCTCAAAGAACTAGAAAAAGAAGAATACATGAAGCCTGAAGTTAGTAGAAGGTGGGAAATAACAAAGAACAGAGCAGAAATAAATGAAATAGAGACTAAAAAAGCAATAGAAAAGGTAAATGAAACTAAGAGCTGGTTCTTTGAAAAGATAAACAAAATGGAAAAATCTTTAGCTAGACTCACCAAGAAAAGAGGAAGGCTCAAATAAATAAATTCAGAAATGAAATAAATAAAATCAGAAATGAAAGAAGAGACATTACAACTGATAGCACAGAAATACAAAGGATCATGAGACTACTAACAACAATAATATGCCAACAAATTTGGCAACGTAGAAGAAATGGATAAATCCTAGAAAGTTACAACCTACCAAGACTGAATTATGAAGGAATAGAAAATCTGAACAGACTGATTATTAGGAAGGAGATTGGATCAGTAGACAAAAAACTCCCAACAAACTGGAGTCCAGGATCAGATGGCTTCACTGGTGACTTCTACCATACCTTTAAAGAATAATTAATGCCAATCATTCTCAAACTCTTCCAAAAAAATATGAGAAGAGGGAACACTTCCAATCATTTTACAAGGCTGGCATTACCTTAATACCAAAACATCACAAGGACACTACAGGAAAAGAAAATTACAGGCCAATATATTGAACATAGATACAAAAATCCTGAACAAAATACTAGCAAACCAAATTCAATAATACATTAAAAGGATCATATACCATGATCAGTTGGGATTTACTCCAGAGATGCAAGGATGGCTCATCATCCACAAATCAATCAATATGATGTGCCACATTAGCAAAATGAAAGATAAAAATCATATGATCATCTCAATAGATGCAGAAGAAGCATTTGACAAAATTCAACATCCATGTATGATAAAAACTCTCAATAAGGTGGGCATAGAGGGAATGTACCTCAACATAATAAAGGCTACATATGAAAAACCCACAGCAACATTGTCTCAGGAACAAGACAAGGATGCTTATTCTCACCACTTTTATTCAACATAATATTGGAAGTCCTGGCCAGAGCAATTAGAAATGAAAGGCATCCAAACTGGAAAGGAAGAAGTAAACCTGTCACTGTTGGGGCACCTGGCTGGCTTAGTTGGAGGAGCATGCAACTCTTGATCCCGGGGTCATGAGTTCAAGCCCCACATTGGGTATAGAGATTACTAAAAAAAATAAATAAACTTTAAAAAATAAAAAAAAAAAACTGCGACTATTTGCAGATGACATGATATTATATATACGAAGTCATAGAGTCTCCACTAAAAAAAAACCTTTTAGAATAAATGAATTCGGTAAGGTTGCAGGATACAAAATCAATATACAAAAATCTGCTGTGCTTATATATACTAATAATGAACTATCAGAAAGAGAAATTAAGAAAAAGATCCCATTTACAATTGCATCAAAAATGAATAAAATAGGGCGCCTGGGTGGCTCAGTTGGTTAAGCGACTGCCTTCGGCTCAGGTCATGATCCTGGAGTCCCGGGATTGAGTCCCGCATCGGGCTCCCTGCTCGGCAGGGAGTCTGCTTCTCCCTCTGACCCTCCTCCCTCTCATGCTCTCCGTCTCTCATTCTCTCTCTCTCAAATAAATAAATAAATAATCTTTTTAAAAAAATAGGCATATAGATCAATGGAACATAACAGAAAGACCTGAAACAAACCCACACATATATGGTCAATTAATTTAATGACAAAGGAACCAAGAATATACAATGGGGATAGGACAATCTCTTCAATCAATGGTGCTGGGAAAACTGGACAGCTATATACAAAAGAGTAAAACTGGATCACTCTTTTACACCATAAACAAAAAATTAACTTAAAATGGGGGCACCTGGGTGGCTCAGTTGGTTAAGCATCTGCCTTTGGGTCCTGGGATCAAGCCCCGCATCAGGCTCCCTGTTCAGTGGGGAGTCTGCTTCTCTCTCTCCCTCTCTCCTTTCTTGTGTACTCTCTCTCTCACATAAATAAATAAAATCTTTAAATTAAAAAAAAATTAACTTAAAATGGATTAAAGACTTGAATGTAAGGCCTAAACTCCAAGAAGAAAACATAGGCAATAAGCTTGACATTGTTCTTGGTGATGATTTTTTGCATTTGACACCAAAAGCAAAAGGAACAAAAGCAAAAATAAACAAGCTTCAAACTAAAAAGCTTCTACACAGCAAAGGAAACCAACAACAAAATGAAAACCAATCTACTGAATGAGGAAAATTCACAAATTATATGTCTAATTAGGAGTTAATATCCAAAATATATGAAGAATTCATATAACTCAATGCCAAAAAAGTCCAATTAAAAAATGAGCAGAGGATCTGAATAGACATTTTTCCAAAGAAGACATACAGACACCCAACAGGTATATGAAAAGATCATCAGGGAAATGCAAACAAATGAGATACCACCTCCCATCTGTTAAAATGGGAGTTATTAAAAAAGACAAGAAATGACCAGTACTGGTGAGGATGTAGAGAGAAGGGAATCTTCCCACATTGTCAGTGCAATGCAAACCGGTGTGGCCACTATGGAAAATAGAATGGAGTTTCCTCAAAAAATTAAAAAGAGAACTGCCATATGATCCAGCAATTCTACTTCTGGATATTTATCCATAAAAAATGAAAATATTAACTCAAAAGGACATATCACCCCCCATGTTCATTGCAGCATAATTTATAATTGCCAAGATAAACAACCAAAGCGTCCATCAATGGATGAATGGATTAAAAAAAAATGCAATATACATACAATGGAATATTATTTAGCTGATAAAAAGAATGAAATCTTGCCACTTGTGACAGCATGGGTGGACCTTGAGGTCATTATGCTAAGTGAAATAAGTCAGACAGAGAAAGATAAATACCATATGATCTCAGTCATATATGGAATCTAAAAAACAAAAAACAAGCTCATAGATACAGAGAACAGATTATTTATGGTTGCCAGAAGTGTGGGGTGGAGGGGGGAGTGGGTGAAATGGGTGAAGGGGGTACAAACTACCAGTTATAAGATAAATAATAGGACTGTAATGGACAGCATGATGACTATGTTAATAATACTCTATTACATATTTGAAAGTTGTTAAGAGAGAAATCTTTGTTCTTATCACGAGAAAAAAAATTTGTAATTATGTATGGTGACAGATGTTAACTAGACTTATTGTGGTGATCATCTGGTAATACATACAAATGTCAAATAATTATATTGTACAACTGAAACTAATATTATATTATATACCCTTTATATCTCAATTTTTAAAAAGAATTGGTAAAATTGGAATACCATAATACGTAAATGAACAGAGAATGTGAAAAATTTGCAGAAGAAAAATTAATTTTATTACTCAAAAGTAATTTTATTGCTTTTATTAACTAACAAAAGTACTAAAGTGGTGATCATCATCTTATATTGTAATGATCTAAGAAAAACAATTTAAATTGAAAAATTATTTTGCCTAATTAAAATTTTTAAATGTAGATGTAATATTTTGAGGAGGGTGTAGTAGAATTGGTATACTCCTATGCTGCTATGACAGAGTAAATTAATATATTTTTATGGAAACTATCAATAATTATTTTTTTATTTTTATTTATTTATTTATTTTTTTTATTTGAGAGAGAGAGAATGAGAGACAGAGAGCATGAGAGGGAGGAGGGCCAGAGGGAGAAGCAGACTCCCTGCCGAGCAGAGAGCCCGATGCGGGACTCGATCCTGGGACTCCACGATCATGACCTGAGCTGAAGGCAGTCGCTCAACCAACTGAGCCACCCAGGCGCCCCGATCAATAATTATTTTTATGCAGTAATTACAGTTCTGAGAATTAATTATAAGGATGAATGCCAAAAGAAAAAAAATGGTATCTATGGAAACATTTATTGTGAAATGTTTTTTATGTATGTTTAGGTGTTTAGAAAGGAAATGTAATTTATAATAACAAAAAATTAAAATCAGTCAATAAAAGGAGAATCATTAATTATGGTACTTCATTCAACAGATAGTATGCGGGTTTTAAAGGTAAATATGGAAAATATAGAAAGCATGCTATTATGGAAAAGTATTTATGACTTTACATTAAGTGAGGAAAAGCTGAAAATTATATCACATGATGAATATAGTCAAATAATGAGTATGTATCTAAATGCACAAATCCTAGGAGGAAAGTGAAAGAGGTTTGATTTTTCATTGTGATGCAGCTGCATTATTTAGAATCTACGTGTAATTCTGAACTTATTTAGAATTATTGAAATGTTTGGAAAATAAAAAGGAATAAAACAGCCCCTTTTTTCCCTGAAGAAAAAAGTGAATTTTAGAAAATAAAAACATTGCTGGATATGGGGAGGTTGGTCAACAACTTTCTTATATACCAAAACGATGCTGGCATTTTCCAGAACACAGAATTGAAAATTCTTAATGCTGTAACAGAAAGAACTTGAAATTATTTTTTAGAAAAAAATGAGATGGACAGATAAATGGATGCATAACATTTACACAAAGATTTTCATTAATTACTTCTTGATGAAAATAAGATAATAGGCAACCTCTTAAAGATGACCTACTCTGAAATCTTTTTAAATTTCTCATCTTACAAATGCATAAATTGTAGGAAGAATTTCAAAGTGGGGTAAAAAATTTGTTGCTTCAAAATGGACTGTCTACAACATTGGGCAAAAGAAGCCAGACACAGATAGATACATATTGTATTTCACTTACATAAAGTCTAGGAGCCGGCAAATTTATGATGTGTGTACTTTACCATATGCAAATTATACCTCAATAAAGAAGAAAACAAATGTTCTGTAGTCAGATAAAATCATTTCACAGAATTGAAAATCAGACACAGACATTCAGGTTTTATTTTCCTTCAATTGCCTATTTGGAATGTAATGAAGCTTTTCTAAGTATTTCAAATAATCCGACGTTACTGAATTACCTGGGGTCAATATGGGTGGTCACGAATGGCAAGATGTTCATTTAATTAGTCAATAGGGCTCACTCTGGCCAGACTGAGCATACATCTTTTTTTTTTTTAAGATTTTATTTATTTATTTGAGAGAGAGAGAGAGAGAGCACCTGCATGAGAGGGGAAACGGTCAGAGGGAGAAGCAGACTTGCCGCCAAGCCGGGAGCCCGATGCGGGACTTGATTCTGAGACTCCGGGATCATGACCTGAGTTGAGGCTGAGCCACCCAGCATCCTCTGAGCATACATCTTTAAGGCCACTGCAGCTACGCCTCTTCAAATGATCAGGTGGATTCTCTTTATTCTAAAGAGTTATGTTTTACATGAGAGACCCAAAGGAGAACAAGGAATAAGACCATATAAGTCACACCCTGGAAATCCACAACCAACACAGAGAACAGGAGTGCACTTGACATGAAGTTTGGACTGCAGGGGGAGAAATCATAGCTCCGGGAGCATCACACGGTGTGTCTGCAGAGCAGAACTTGACCTACTATTTATTTGCATCTTCATATTTCGGGGAACTGTTCTTCCAAGATAAATTATTTTGGAAGTTCTTACTCATGCATATTTAATACGCATATAGAGAAATTACTGATGCTGTAATATAGTGAGAAGAAATATTGTAGAGTAGAAAGAGAATGATCTTGAGGGTCATAAAAATAAGGATTCAAATTCTAGCTCTTCTACTTCCTAAATATGATTATGGAGAAATGGTCTAATTTCTCTCAACTACAGTTTCTTCACCTGTGAAGTGAGATTTATAATACCTGCCATGCACTGTTATCTTTCATTAGAGACTATATGTATATCTATATGTATATGTGCCTGGCACACTCAGCAAACAATGGTGGTGGTGATTGTTAAAAATTCTCAGCTTTTATGGCTGAGTGGCTTTGTTCAAATGCTGTACTTTTTTTGGACACTCAAACTTATTCATTTATTTAAAAAGGCAAAAACATCCACCTGTTGAAGAATGGCTTCTAAGGTTCAATTAATTTGCAAGCAAGCCTATTTTGTTCTTTCTTGCCCTCCTGTGTGGTTCTACAGAATTAAACACTTTTTTAAAAAGACTTTGTGGGGGCGCCTGGGTGGCTCAGTTGGTTGGGCAACTGCCTTCGGCTCAGGTCATGATCCTGGAGTCCCTGGATCGAGTCCCACATCGGGCTCCCTGCTCGGCAGGGAGTCTGCTTCTCCCTCTGACCCTCCCCCCTCTCATGTGCTCTCTCTCATTCTCTCTCTCTCAAATAAATAAATAAAATCTTTAAAAAAAAAAAAAGATTGTGTATTTGCCAGAGAGAGAGAGAAGAAGCAGGGGGAATGGCAGGTAGAGGGAGAAGCAGGCTCCCCACTGAGCAAGGAGCCAGATGCAGGACTAGATCCCAGGATCCTGGGATCATGACCTGAGCTGAAGGCAGATGCCCAGCTGACTGAGCCACCCAGGCATCCGTGAATTAAACACTTTTAAAACACAGGTACTTGAAAAAAGAAAAAGGCCCATTTATTGGATATATGTAACACAAAAGGAAAAGAAAGAAGAAAGAAAGAAAGGAAAAGAAAGAAAGAGAGAGAGAAATGGCAAATAGCACCAAGCACCCAACCCTAATTTCCATCTGAGTCCCAAGGCAGAGAATTCTCCTGGTCTGGTCATTCTTCCCTAGGGTGGATGAGGATGGTGACCAAGCTGACGTTGCTGACCCCATTTTGGGCAGTGATTTCATTGCTCTAATCTTTAGATGTTCATCTTGCTCTTGTGGGAAGTCAAGACAGGGCAAGTTTTAAGCATATCATCTAAACAAGCAAAATGTGGCCTCCCATTCGCCTGGGGTCTTCCCCCCTCTGGTGCTCTGGCACCACAGCAAACAGCAGCACCATCTCTCTCTCCTGGGACGGGGGGTTGGGGCCAGTTATCTTTCTTATATTTCATTGGCTTAGGATATTATCTTCCTTAGGAAGAAGAAAATGGTAATTCTAGAAATAAAAATGTTTGTCCAGCTAGATGGGGCCAAGCAGTACAAAATGATCTGATCCATTGTGTATTTTAAACTAAAACATTGCTGCTATCTGAACCCAGAATAGCATAGCCTGTGTTTCTCTATTTAAAGGGGGGAAAGAAAACCGCAACAACCAGGCATGGGAAAACTACCCACACAAGACTGAGGCCTGATTTTACCTCTTTCCTTTCATAGCGACCAAGGTTAGATGATCACAAACAGATCTTTACCCTGCTTCCCAGGATTGTTGTGAGGATTATAAATGGAATAACAAAATTGCTCTGTCAAATGCAAAATGCCACATAAATATTAGTTAGGTTATCACAAAAAGGGAACTGGAATCACTCCAAGTTTGTGCTGGAGATGGCAGCAACGAACTGAAGGGACAGGTGGGCAAATACGCCAGACAGGAAGGACGTCTGACTCCTGAATACGGGCTGGATTCCCTTTCGCTGAGCTACACCTGCCAGCCTGGAAGCCCTGGTGCTTCAGTCATGAATGGGCACGTCCTGTCCAGAGCTGCAGGGCCTTGCCCCAGTCTGGCCCTTGGCTCCACCTTGCTGTGCTAGCCCAGTCCCAAGTCTGGGCTAACTTCCCCTCTAATATGCCTGGTACTACCTCTTCTAGTACCATCAGGCTTTAAGCCAGAGCCTCAAGTTTTGCATGACCCAAGTGGTCCAATAATGAGAATACTCCTTCCGGTGTGCTCAGGAATTATCCTTCCCTCCTCTTTCCCCTTAAATCGCTGCTTTTTCATTTCTTTTCTGTGCCAGGGCTCCAGAATAGGATGCAGGAGGTTACGAAGCTGGTGACAGGGCGAAGGAACTAATTAGGCCCATTAACCACGTCTCTGAACTGGGTCTCAGCTGCTTCCACTAGTGCTAATTCCTCGCTAACTCCTTGTTTCCAGTAGCTAAAACGTAATAGGTTGTTAATAACTATTTGCTGAATGAAAACAAATATCAAATTAATGAATCAGCAAATACATACCAGATGAAGCCCTAGGCCTTTTCCTGGACCCTGACTTCCCCTATCCCTGACCTGCTTTTCATTTGCTTTTATGGTCAAATACTAGGGCAGTCTCAGCTTGGTTTCCCAGATTGACTTTAACTTTAGTTCTTTCTGCACAAAGAATGACTGTCAGCACATCTATTCTTCTGTGTGAGTTTTGAAAGAAAAAAAGAAACTAAAACAGGACCAACCTCACTTTCCATCTATTTCTCAGAAGGAATAGAATAATTCTGACTCTGTGTGTGTGTGTGTGTGTGTGTGTGTTTATGAGTGGTATAGAGATATTGTGAGGGTTTTTTTTTTTTTTTCCCTACAGAATAAAAGAGACTCCCTGGCTAAAAAGCACAGTTGCTAACAATAGAGGCATATTAACTCCTACCAAATATAGAAGGTAAAAGGAGAACAGCTTTAGAGTCCCACTGCTCACTATTCCTATCTTCAGATGCCTTGAGGATCAGAAGGGTAGAGCCAGGTTTTTCTGGCGTTCAATGGTGGTTCAACACTGCTTTCTCTATATGAACACCAGATAATACCAAACAATAAAATATGCGTGTAACTGGAATGCCAGAAGGAGATAAGAGAGAGAATGGGGCAGAAAAATGTATTTGAAGAAATAATATCTAAGATTTTTCTTAATTTGATGAAAGACAGAAATTTGCAGATACAAGATTGTAAATACATGCCACACAGAATAAACACCAAAAAAGACACACTGGTGCACATCAGAGTCAAATTATTGAAAGCCAAGGATAAAAAGCAAATCTTGAAAGCAGCAAGAGAAAATGACATATTACATAGAGGAGAAAATGATCTGGTCAACAGCTGACTTTTTCAGTGGAAACCATGAAGGCCAGAAGACAATGGGAAAACATCTTTAAAATGCCAAAAGAAAAAAACTCTATCAATCCAGAATTCTATATGCAGGGGATATGTAATTCAAGTATGAAAATAAAATAACATTTTCAGATAAAAGTAAGAGGACTTGTAGCCAACACACCTGCCTGACAAGAAACAATAAAAGAAGTTTTAAATTATTTGTTTATCACATTGTCTTGGAAATTTATTAGTAGAGGCATTGCATATGAGCTCCAGTTTCTCACAGCCTTCCTTTTCTATAGGATAGATAATATATTTACCTGATGGGATGCTTAGAGTCTGGAATTGCATCTTTTCTCTATTCCAGCCTCTTCCCACAACTGTGTGTTTGTTTTGAGGGTAGACTGGGTAGGAATGGGGTTAAGGATGGAATCCTTGAAATCTAACAGAAAGAGAAATTGATATAACATAACATATATATGGTTGGGGTGGGGAGAATCAGTGCAGGTAAGGAAAACAGATTGAGATTAAATGCTCCCCTGGGAAAAGTTAGGTTACTAGGAATAGGCCTCAGAATCTATCCTAAATTGTGGCAGAACCTGGGGAAGAAAAATGTAATCTACCTAGTCCCTTCCCTGACCTGTATGCCTTCTGATCCTACAATAACTCATAATCTTCTTTAGATTTGACAGGAAAGTCTCTATGTCTTAGGTAGGACTTAGTTCCTTCAAGTATCTGATCACCAGTTGGTGTTGGAGGTAAATAAGAGGTAGTGGGATTTGGGAAATACCAAGGAGAGAAATTACAGATACAGTTCCAAGGTATGCTCTGTGAATAGAAGAAGACATCAAAGAAGTAGGATGGTGTTTGTTTTTATCATCTATGTAAATCATAAATACTGAGTGAGTAGGATAGGGTGGACAAACTGGCCTCAAAGTTCCTTATGGAACCCTGAGATATAATGTTTTAGCAGCTGGGATACTATAGGCTCCCAGTTGTATACAGGATGCCAATTTCCATGAAAGGTTGCTAAATTTTTGGTTTATTTTAGGGAGATGTTTAAAATGTTTTTTTTTCCTCTTTTTGTTTATAAATACTCCTTTTAACAAACTTAATTTTTGTCCTGCCTTGTTTTTGGCACCTCCTTCAGAAAGAAAGGGGACTCAGGGTGAATTTTACCAGGTCCAGAACCCAGAAACACAAATGCCATTAACCAAATGGTGAGAGGGAAATGGAGACTAGCTATTTGCCTGTCAGGAATAAAAAAAACAGGTTTTGCCCTAGACCAAGTCTCTGGAGCATTATGCTGAGAAGGATTCAGAAGCTTAGAAAGGGGCTTGAATATGGGCTTTGAAAGGAAGTACCACAATTAATTGGTGATGTCGGCCATGGGAATGAGACCATGCGGTCAAGAGTGCTGTTCTTAGGTTGGGTGGTTTGTTTGCAGATTGATTGGTCCCCAGGAGACAAGGGTTAGATTAACCCCGGTAGATAAGGGACTTCCTAGACTAACACAAAGGAGTCTGGCCTCACTGTGTCACTGAAGCACAGAACCTGTCTGTCAGGTCTTGGTCAGGTCCTAATCGAAGAGTTAGGAAAAACACTGAGTGTGAGAGCGGGAAAAGCTTGTTTATCATCATTGATATTTGCTAAGTTCCTCACATGAGTTGGCTGGCCAGTTCAGATAGGCCTAAGCTTTGGACCCATCCCTCTGGAGCCAGCCTTGCTAACTTCTCCTGCCCTAAGGTAAGTAACGAAGCCATGGGATCATTTGATCTGCACAGATTTCTCCTTTACCAACACAAGTCAGGGGGCTATGAGTTTTGTTCATGGGACTAGCCCCCACTCTGCCTCTAAAAGCCAACAGAAATATTGGGTCTTGTAACCCCATTTTGTTATACTCAGAAGGAACCATGACTCTGCCTCCAACCCCAAGTAACAGAAATCCTTTCTCTAGAACGAGTGCTGTGTCAAGGGCAAAGGGTATCAGGTGGTAACTTGAGTTGAAGTCCGGTGTTCTGTGCGGAGACCAGGAGCAGGAAGTGTTGAGAAAAAAGAGATACTCTGATCTTGCCAGGTGGCTATAGGGTGGGGAAGAATGTTCAGCTTCTGCAGACCAGGTGGCGGAACTTGGGGAGAGATCAACGTCTTACTGCTCATGAGTTTATGGAGTAGTTGCTCTCCCAAGTGGAGGCGGGTGGGGAGGTCCCCACCTTGTTGGCCTTTTTTATGTGGTAGAGAGGAGAGTGAGGAATACTGAGTGGATGACCCTTAGGTATGGTTAGTCTTTCTGGGGACTGTACCAGACCCATAAACAAGGGTGAGAACGACCTCCTTCTCCTGCCTCAGATCCCCTTTCCCGGAGAATCCCAGCTCTCAGCTCAGCGAATTACCCTGAGAGAGAGAGAGAGAAGGCTCCGGAGAGAGCCCCATGTGGGGTGCAACAGGCATGTGTCCGACACGGCTAGGCCCTCCCCGAAACTTTGGGGCTTCTGCAGTGGCAGGAAACGCACCACCCAACCTCAACATGTCACCTCGGGGAGGAGGAGCCAGGTGGGCCGTCGCTGCTCCAGGAAAGGGCTGCCGGGACCGGGACTTCAGGGCCTCCCCGAGGGGAGAGCGGAGCACTGGCACTAGGCCCGCGGGGTCCGGTGCCGCGGGATTCTGGGGGTGAGGAGCCGCGCCCGGGCTTACCTCGGGTTCCCGAGGGTGGGGGAGTCCGCGCCGGCCGCGGGCGGGCGGGCCGTCAGCTGCTCGGCCCGTCGCCTACCTCCCCGCCCCCCGGCTTCCTGCGGAGGCCGCGGCCGCCATGTTGTTGTGGGGCTGAGGCGGTGCCGCGGAGCCCGAGCTGCCGTGACAGGCTGCGCAACAGGTTCGCTGTCGGCGGCCGGGGACGAACCGAGCGGCGGCGGCGGCGGCCGAGCAGGGTCCCTCGGCGTCCGCCCGCGGCCGCGCTGCCGGTGCCGAGGAGCGCGGGGTCGCGCTGTGACGTGCGGGGAGCGCGGCGGGGGCGCCAGGTGGGTGAAGCGGCCGGCGGGGGCTGCGCTCCGGCGCGGGGCAGGTGCGGGCGCCGCCGCGCTCGCCGCGGGGAGGCTCGGCGGGCCGGGCGGGAGGCGGCTGCGCGCCCTGGCCGCCGCGGGCGAGCCCTCGGGAGCCGGAGCTAGGCCCCTGGCGGGCTTGGCGGCGCCGGGCGGAAACCTCCGGCCCCGGTTCCAGCCCCCGCGGCGGGCCCGGGGCGGACGCCGAGGGGCCGGGGCCGAGCCGCCCCTTCCCGTGCGGCCGAGCCCCGGCCCCCAGCCCCCAGCCCCCGGCCTCTCCTGGCAGGTGCGGACGCCGCTGAGGGCCGGGGGCGGCGTGGCCCCTCGTTTTCGCTGTGCCGGCAGAAGAGGGCCCTTAGGGGCACCCGCACGCTTGCTCGGGGACCCCCTTTTTTTTCCGCCTAGTTGGCTTGCTTTGGTAATGGATGGTGCAGAATGTCAGGTGAGCCGCATCCCGGTGCGTCAAAGTACCCCGAGTCACGAGCGGCCAGTGGGCGGATGCTCGGCGTCCACCGCTCGCATTAAACCAAAGTTGGGAAATGCTACCGTTTGACTTTAGCGTCGTTGATTTACAGGGTGTACAGGAAGCACGGAGAGATGTAATCTCGCAGGCCAGAGTAAAGTTTATTGCTTATTATTATTTTTTAAAAGACGCCCTCATGTGCGTTAGTGAATGGGTAAACAGAGGCTGAAACGGCAGATGGCTTTGCAGTCTGTAAAAAGATGCTGTATTTGGGTGATTAATCGTGTGCTTTGTCGTTGAATGATTGCCGATGGCAAGTATGCTTCATTTGAGACTTGAATTAATTGTGAATTAAGAATATGTTTGATAGAGCCAACCAGTTTATTTTAGGAATTAAGGTTAACACAAAATGATCGCTTTATTAAATGCTCTAGTTTGTTTTTACTAGAGTTTACTTGCTTACCCAGAGATAGGCAAAGTGTGACTTGAAATTTTGTGTTGTTTTAGTGAGCTTAATTTAGGTGGCATAGACTGTAGGTTAAGCTTCTTAAGCCTCTTAAGAAAATTAATTGCCTCTTTCCCTGTACTTGTTTGCTATATTGTAAGTGATAAAACCTAAACGCAGTCTGGAAACATTATGTAAAACCTTTACATAAATTAATAATAATGTCCCTCAAATTTTAAAGGTAGTAGCAACTCTGATGTGCATACCTTGCTGTGCCTGACATTCTCTAGTAATTTCTCTCTCCCACCCCCCAGCTTTATTTAGATATGATTGACATATATCTCCTGTAAATTCAGAAGTAGAGAAGGTGGAAGTTGTTTTTAAAAGCTTAATTTAAAAACAATTTCATATTTTTCAAGGACGTGGAAAAATATGCATTGCTGCTATTTTAATGTAATATTAATGAGCAGCAGAAAAGCTTG
The DNA here is from genome assembly GCF_029215605.1 of Mirounga angustirostris. NCBI lineage: Eukaryota > Metazoa > Chordata > Mammalia > Carnivora > Phocidae > Mirounga > Mirounga angustirostris. The sequence goes on along the minus strand of NW_026991718.1, from coordinate 19,089,947 downwards.
TATTTTTTAATGCTCTAATGCATTTATTCCCTCTGCTCACCCTTATAATGAAAGGTAGAATGGTCTGAAAAAACTTGACCTATACTGAATTATTGAGCAGGAAAGTACTGTGTCAGTTCTCAGCCGATCTCAAGGCTAAAATCCCAGTCTTTCCTGAATATGGGGAAATGTGTTAGGCATGTTCTGGGATTAGGATTATAGTTATAAAAAATTTGTATTTTTGCAAAAAAAAAAAAAAAAAGAACAGTATAAGGAACCTCTCAACACCCATCACCCACACTTAGGAGCTGTCAGGATTTTCTTTATCCATCTCTTTTTCTTCCTTTATTTTTTAGTCATTTCACCCTACATACTTAACACATCTCTTTTTTTTTAAGTGGATTTTTTTCCCATAACCTTAAGATTTTTATTTTTAATGTATCTTTAATACAGAGTTTCACAAATTTCCATATTTCTAGTAAGACAAAAAACATTTATTGGCCATCTCCTTCAACTACTTTCTTCAATATTAAAATATATTTACTGTGGTTATAATTTATTGAGCACTTAGTACATGCTAGGCCATATGCTGTTTTGCATAATCAGTTAAATCTCACAAAGACCATAAGAGTAGTACTTTTTCTCCTATGAAATAGATGAGTGAAATGCTAACCTGGAGGTTAATTGACTGCTCTCAGTCTCTGAGCTGGTAAGTACAAGAGCCAGGTTTCAAACCAAGATCCTTCTAACTTTAGCACCTGTGCCTTTATCACTCCTCTTGGTTCAGGGGGGAAAAAAAAAGTTATTTGGGCATTCAATAAATATTTGTTGTATAAGTAAATGAATGAAAATACATGTTAGTCCACTGATAACTAGCTAGCATTTTTTATACTATATTTACTTGTAAAGCACTTTATGAACAAGTTCCAGAAGTGACTCAGAATAAACTAATTATATCGATAAATTATATCACTAAAACTTATATTACTTAAATTGTGGTATATTTATTCTATCAGTACATTTGCTTCTCTTTTTTTCCTTTTTTTGATTCTGATCTTTCCAGTACCTTATTTATGGAAAAATTTTTTGTGGAGTAACTATTTTTGAAGAAAGACTAAGAAAAGGCAGACTTTTTTTGGTGTACTAATTGTTAAAGGCAGGATTCCAAGTGTGAAGTAGAGAAATAAGAATGTTTAGAATTAACTCTGTAAATGGATAGATCTAAAGATGAAGGTGCATCAGAAATGCTATTTTTCTCTTGAGTTCATTTTTTACTTTGTACCCTTCTGTAACAACAGAGCACAGCAACTGATGACAAAGGACAGTCACTGATTATTAGAGTCCTGGTGGGTAGACTGCATATTTGTAGGTATTCTTTGAGAAGGAGGAACTGAACTGGTCTTAAAGGATCTTAAGGCAGAGAGGAAGTGGGGGAGGAGGGGAGGAAACTGAGCAAAAATAGGGCAGTGAATGCATCAAGAAATAAGGTATTTATACAACTCTAAGAGGGCAGCATATTTCATTTGCAAATGTATAGTATTATTTTGAGAGATTCACTTAAAAAGTCATTTCACAGCTCTATCAGGATGCTGAATGATTTAGTTACTTGTGAAGCTATTCAGCAGTGGTTATGGGAGACATTTAGGGATCTATTATCAGACGGTAGACATTTAACTTGTCTCATTTAAGCAACTGTCTTATGTCTTCTAGATTATTTTCTTCACTAATGCATATTCATTCTAGAAAAAGTATATGTGGTTAATAAAAATTTCTTATTTTCACTGTAACCATAGTAGATAAGATACAGGCTTTCAAGTTAAACCTCCTGCTCCTAACTCTAACACTAAATAGCTGTATGACCTTGAGCAACTGATTTTAATTCTCTGAGCTTCTGTTTCTCATCTATAAAATGTATCTAATAGTGTTGTCCTATGTGATATGAAGTGCTTAGCACAGTGACTACTGCTTAGTATGAGTGCTCAGTAAATGTTACCATTATTCCAACTAGTCAGTGAGAAATTTCAAACTAGCTTAATGCTTTTTTGTGGGGGGAGGGGGGTCTTTTTACCTAGTGATTGGGAAAAAAAATTCACATTTTTGCCTCTTAATTTTTAATCTTATCAAAACAATCCATATAAGAGGTCTGGAAAATAGAAGAACTGATCCACAATCCCATCTCCCCCTAAAGAATCTGTCTTTTTAGTCCTCTTAATTTGGATGGGGCGGGGGGGGGGGAGGGGGGAGAAAACATAGCCTACAGGAAGAAAAAAAGAAGTCTATATCTGCAAAAGAAGCTCCTGCTTTGAATTATCACTTCCAAGTTTTTGAATCCAGGTGCTTAAATAACTTGTACTTTTCAGTGTGAAGAGCACTTGGCTGGTATGAGGCAGACAGGGGGAAAGAATGGTCAAGAATGGTGGGCCATGTCAAACTATAGAGTCCATGGAGATAAACCCCAGCAGGGTTTACTCCGACAGTTAGGAGGACACTGATAACTATAGCATTATCATTTTCTTTTTGCTTAAACACGTTGGTGTAGGTATTTGGACACTTTTCATCATCCTACTGCTCCTCCTTCACACTTAAGATTGAGTGCTTAAATATAAGAATTAAGTAGGTCAGGTTAATAAATTTCACAGCATAAGTAGCATTTGGTAATTTTATTTTTTAGTGAGCACGAAATACATTTTGGTGAGTATAAGTGAGAACTTCAAGATTAATGGAATTTGCAGGGAATGATGTGAACTGAGATGTATGTGTAACACTTCCTAACATTGTGGTAAATCCTGGAAACTTGAATGGTAGAACAGAAGCTATGGTTTATTTTCCATTTACCTTCTCCTCACTAGGGGCATTTTAGGCTTTCCCTCTGCCAAAGTTCCAGTGACCTTCCAGCTTATAAATTGATTTTGTCTTGCTGCAGAAACATCCCATATTGAAAAGCTTTCCCTGTCCACTTCTCCTTTCTTCTGGTGTCTGGTCCTCGTTCAGTGATTCTGACTTGGAGTTTTTGGCTCCTTCAGGATCCAGGGTTCCAGTGGGTCCAGAGAGTTGAGTCACTTGTATGATTGAGATGTCAAGAGCCATGTAGATACAGATAACCCAAAACTTTTTCTGAACATTACTGTCTAGTACCTGGGTTTTATAGTCTTTGTAGAATGGTGGTGTTCTCATCTTGAAAAAGTACATGCTGCAGCTCCCTCTTAAATACATTTTTGCTTGCTTTCCTCATCAGATTGACTTTACCTCATCTTTGTCTTTCTAGGGGCTTCGATGGGGAAAAAAAAAAAAAGCCCCCTCCCCACTGTTTTCTGTCATCTGTTTTAACTTTTTTATTATCAACAACCATTTTTCATCTTTAAAGAATTAAACCCAACAAAAGTTACTCATAAATCATGGTACCAAATTAAATCTTTTAACAAATATTGAGTGCCTTCATGCCAGAAACTGGTCCAAGCAATGAGCATATAAGCAGTAAACAAAATCCACAAAAATTCCTGCCCTTGTGCTGTTTACATTCAGGAGGGAGAAGGAGAGACAATAAAACGTTCAGAAGTTAGTTTGCTAGGTCTATGGAGAAAAGTTAGGTAGGAAATGGGGGTAGGAAATGTGTGGACAGTTGGGTGGGTGGTAATTGAGAGAAGTAAATTTGCCTTATGTGAAGTTATTATTAAGGAATTCAAGATTTGGGAAAGGATTATTCTGTGAGTTTTATGAGTAAACCTAGTATTTCACATCATTGTATTTAAAATAAATGTCCATCATTTCAATATTACTGTTGGGTTTGCACCCAGCACACCTCTGAATATTTCTGTTTTCTAGTAATTTAAGCCAGAACAACAAACCTCAGGCACAGCAGGAGTCTAGAACAGAGATTTGTCAAATGGTTTAGAATAGATACCTTAATTTTATTTTTCCTAAAAGTGATATGTTGTGTTTGTTTTTAAATCCTGTAGGCTTTTGTTTATAGCATGTTTATGACTAATATATGTTCTTTTGGAAAATTGGAAAGCAACAGGGAAATTGAAAGAAGAAAATAATAGTCACTAATAATCATATTGCCCAGAGAAATGGTCAGTATTAATATTTTAGATCTCCTTCTAGAAATTTTTCTTTGCAAAAAATGGAATTATATATTCTGTGTAACCTGTTTTTTTAGCTTACTAGCATTTATCAAAAACATGGTTCTGTTTTATTGTATATTTATCTACAATGTAATTTTATTGGCTAAATTATATTGCCTTGCTACCACAGAACATTCATAATGTCTAATATGAACTGAGCATTCACTGTATTCTAGTTACTTTTGAGACACTTTGTGTATTTTTACTCATTTAGTTTTCAGCCTCTCCATAAGAACTGTTCTATTATTATTTATTTTACAGTTGAGAAGATTGAACAAGGACAGGTTTAGTAATTTTCCCAAGATCCCATAGCTAATAAGTGGTAGACAGAGGATGTGAACTTAGTCTGGCTCTGTATCCTGGGCGCATATTTGTTCTGTAGCATTAAAGTATTTTGTAATTATTTTTTTAATTTTAAATTGTGCCATAGTTAACATCTTTGTAACTGTATCTGTGTGCATCTATGAGTGTAAACTTACTGCCAGCTTGTCTTCTAGAAAAACTTTTCAGTACCAAAGTGTTGGGAGAAATAAAGTTAAATTGACCAGTGAAACCAGTCCTATTTCCCACATGCTCAGAAACATTGCTCTTTTTTTAATCTGCTAATTTGATAAAGACCACCTTGTTTTTCTTTATTATTGAAGTTATACTTTTAAAGATTTTTTTCTTTGAAAAATATTTCTCTCTGCCCTTTCTCACTTCTTTGGCATTTTCATCTCTTAGTTATTTCTAAGGATTCTTTATATTTTAAGAATAGTAACTCTTTGCCATATAGGTATAATTTTTCCCAAGTTAGTTTCTTAGTTTTGTTTTTAGATTTTTATCAATGATGAAAGCTAGAATTTATATAGTACTTCCCATATGCAGCATTAATCTAACTCATTACATTTATTCCCTCATTTAATTTTTACAACATTCCTATGGGGTAGGTGCTATTATTAGTCCCATTTACAAAGTCCTCTGACATTGTCTTTTAATTCTTAAACAGCTTTTTCCTCTGTGTCTTTGCCTATTTCTATTCCCAAGTCCTAAAAATCTCTTTTTCTAGCCTACTGGGTGATACTTATTGATTAGGTGTTCATTACTCAGTTGAGGAGTCCTTTCTTCTGGGATTGCTCATCTAACAACTTTCTAGTTCTTTAAGGAAAAGTTAGGTGCCTGTCTTCTGTCCTTTATACCTATAGCACCTATATGAAATTCTTAAGTTTTGGGCTTATTCCTCTTCTATATTCCCTGCTCTTACACATCTTATCCAGGTGTTACATTTCTGATGACTTGGCAGATATTTGTCAATTTGATTTAAAGCTACTCATGATGATGTTGGTGATATAAAGAAGGGAATCCACCTCCCAAGTATATAAAATGGAGAAACTTACACCGAGGAAGTAACAATGGAACTGGGCTTAGAAGGCCAGTTGGGGGGTTGGGGGGCGGGGTGTGGAAGAAGGGACCTAGAGACAAATTGAATGAAAACAGACTTGGAAATTTCCCATTTTGGGAATAGCAAGTTACCTAGAGTGACTTTGAGGATTATTAACCTTGCCTCTGGGAAAGCCTGAGGAAAAAAATCCCTCTTTCAGCCCAGTATACCTCTTTTGGTATTCAGAATATTTGAATCTTCCTTCTAGATCTCTTCGTTCTAGCTCCGTTTCTCTTCTGACTTCCCCCTTTTTTCCAGTGTAATGGGTGAAGTTGGAGGGTCCTCACGTAATCCTGGGAAGGTTTTGAAATGCCCTGGGAAGTTGGTGAACTGGTGGGGTAGGCCCGCTGGTGCCTCTCCCAGAAGTCAGAGCCTTAGGGGAGAGAACCAACTGTGAAGCTGTTGTCTTTGGAGACTTGCAGTTCTAGTCACACTTCTCCATGGCTGTTGGTGCATCAGATGAGATCTCAGTTCCTTTTCTCTCCAGCATTCATTACGTTTCTATTCTAATTTTGTTAAGAGACATTTTTCTCTCAATTTACTAGTTTAATTTTGAGGTATACAGACTGCTGGGCTCTGAGTTTTATTAACAATATAACTTGTTTGTCATTTAATGTAAATATTTTTCCAAATCCTTTTCCTCTTTCAATTTAACTTTATTTCTCATTATGTAACATTTATTGTAAAAACAGTACATGCTGATTAAAGAAACTTTGTAAAATAGGGGGAAAAAAGTAGGAGAAAAAGTGTCATTCCAAGTCCAACAACCAATAACAACCACATTTTGGTGTCTCCTACCCATCCTATCTTTCTTTTTTGTTGTATTTACATATATATTGTGCGTGTTTTATAATACAACACGGTAGTTAAGAATAACATGGCTTTTGGGGCGCCTGGGTGGCTCAGTCATTAAGCGTCTGTCTTAGGCTCAGGTCATGATCCCATGAGCTCCCTGCTCGGCGGGAAGCCTGCTTCTCCCTCTCCCACTCCCCCTGCTTGTGTTCCCTCTCTCACTGTCTCTCTCTCTGTCAAATGAATAAAATCTTTAAAAAATAATAATAACATGGCTTTTGCTCAGTGGAGTTTTAGTTCTAGCTTGGCTTTTTTTTATTAGCTTTATGAGAGTAACACTCTCACTAAGCCTTGGTTTGCCCTTCCTTAAAAAGTGGAGGTTTCATAACAATACCCTTAGAGTTGTCAGGAGGATGAAGAGATAATATATGTTTAGTGTGGTCATCTCATAATAAATTCTTTATAAGTGTAACAATAATAATCAGGCCTGTCTTTTGGTAAGGTTAGCTGGGGCTGCTGCCTGGGCTATGCCTGGAGGGAAGGGGGCATGTCTGAGGCATTGTACCTTTCTTTCTTTCTTTCTTTCTTTTTTTTTTTTTAAGATCTTATTTATTTGACAGAGAGACACAGCAAGAGACGGAACACAAGCAGGGGGAGTGGGAGAGGAGAAGCAGGCTTCCTGCTGAGCAGGGAGACTGATGCGGGGCTCTATCCCAGGACCCTGGGATCATGACCTGAGCCGAAGGCAGACACTTAACAACTGAGCCACCCAGGCGCCCCTGTACCTTTCTTTTCTGAAACAAAATTCAGTTTCAAAAAAATTTTTTTTAACATTCTCAAGGGACCTATGAAATAGTTTATAATGAGGCCTTCTTCAGAGTGTAATTTATCTTGGGCCAACCCTGCAGTTGGTGGCTGGCCCTGAGGATCAGACCCTTCTAGGATGGCCTTGTTATAATGATGATGTCAATGATAACACGTGAAGACCTAAGGGTCGGGCTTGGAATTTTCTAAGTATTCAGTGATTGTTAGCTGCTATTATTATTTTCATAATGATACACATTTACATCATAAATTATAAGAACGTAACCAGTTTCCATGTTATTACATGGTTTAGCCGACCTTGTGTTTTTAAAAGTAGGTTTGTAGAGAGATAATTTAGATACCATTATGAATTTGATATTTGATTTAAGTAGCAGGCTGATACTTAGTTCAGTGTATTCCCCATTGTTGAGCACTCATGTTACTTCCAGTTTTTTCTTTCTATACTAACTATTAATTGCATGAATATCTTCACATTTCCTCCATTTATCATTATTTTCTTATGACAGATTCCCAGAAGTGAAATTGTTGGCTTATTGGATCTGAATATTGGTAGGGTTCTTGCTGTATGTTCTCAAATTGTCTTCTGAAGAGCAATACCAGTTTGCATTCCCATGAATTATGTCTGCAGCACTCAACTCCCCTCACCTTTGCTAGCCCTGAGTATTAGCCAAGGTTTTTTGTTGTTTAAATTTTAGTTAACATACATACAGTCAATTTTGGTTTCAGGAGTAGGATTCAGTGCTTCATCACTTACATAAAACACCCAGTGCTCTTCACAACAAGTGCCCTTCTTAATACCCATCACCCATCTAGCCCATCCCCCACCCACCTCCCTCCATCAGCCCTGTTTGTTCTCTCATGGCAGGGTGGGGTGCCTGAATGGCTCATTCATTGAGCATCTCCTTGAGTGTCTTATTGAGCATCTGCTTTCTGCTCAGGTTGTGATCTCGGGGTCATGGGATGGAATCCTGTGTTAGGCTCCCTGCTTGTTGGGGAGTTGGCTTCTCCCTCTCCCTCTGCCTGTCCGCCTCCCCCTCATGCTCTCTCTCTTTCAGATAAATAAAAATCTAAAAAAAAAAAGTCACTTATGGCTTATTTCTCTCTCCTTTTTCCCCCTTCCCATATGTTGATCTGTTTTCTTTCTTAAATTCCACATGAGTGAGATCATGTGATATTTGTCTTTCTCTGACTGACTTATTTCACCTAGCATAATACGCTCTAGCTCCCTCCTTGTTGTTGCAAATTAGCCAAGGTTTTTGTTTTGTTTTGTTTTGTTTTCTAAATAAGTTTTTCCGGAGAAACAAAACTTCATTTGCATTTCCTTGTTTTTTTCATGATGTTAACATCTATTACCCAGTTTCATTTCCCCTTTGGAAAACTATTTTAGGTCTTAGTGTTTTCATTATCTATTTTAATAGTTCTCTGTACATTAAAAATATTGACTATCATATTTGTTTTGGTTTTTCCCCATTTACCTTTAAATTTTGTTTTCAATAAACATTTAAAATATTTATATAGATGAATCTTAATTTTTCCCTTTGGGTTTTCTTGAGTGACTTTAGAACTTAGAAAGTTTTTTTTTTTCAGAGAGGAGATTTTTTTTTTTTTAAAGATTGTATTTATTTATTCATGAGAGACAGAGAGAGAGAGAGGCAGAGGGAGAAACAGGCTCCCAAGGAGCAGGGAGCCCGATGCGGGACTCGATCCCAGGACGCTGGGATCATGACCTGAGCTGAAGGCAGACGCCCAACCATCTGAGCCACTCAGGCGCCCCAGAGAGGAGATATTTTACTTGAAGGTGAAGCATCTATCTGAATGTTTTCCCTCTCTACTTCTTATTCAAGGCAAGTAAATAGTTTTGTTTCAATATTTAGTCCTGATATGAGACTGAAGCGAACAGACCAAGTAGCCGGCTCTCCCCACCTTCCCCTTAACAGCGGTGCAGGCTGAGTCACAAGCTATTCTTAGGTGGTTTTTTTTACCCCCTTTGTGTGGGTGAATTGTCTTGTTCAGAGTTGTTGATTAGTTCTTCTAAAACTGATTTAATATAAATCTGCAGTATTATTGGAGTAGTAATGACTTCAGTATTAGTTTACCATTTCTGTTATTTTATACCTGCTTGGTATATTGGTTGATTCTTTGTAGGCTAAACTTAACATTTATAAAAGTTCAAACTTATAATTTATATTTAAACATCTTAAACTGAAGATGCTAAGTTGCAGAACTAGAACTATTAACTAAGTTTGTATAGGAAAGTTATCTTCTTTGAAGCTTTTAAGTCTCAACATATTTTGTGTATTTGAGCCCTAAGCCTTTAGATAGAAATAATGGTAACCTTTTTCTCAGATATTAAATAAAGTGAGAAAAATATGTCCTTCTTATCAGTAATTGGTACAACTTTAGCTTGTTGTACCAATTCAGTGAAATCAAGGTAACTATTGTGTTAAAAATAATGTTGAAATGATAGTGGTAATAGCCATCATTTCTGAGCACCTTCTATGTGCCAGATGCTTTACAGACATTATACCTAAGCCTTAAAACAACCTGGTATTTAGGTACAATTATCCACACTTACAGGTTAGGAAGTTGAAGCTATATCATGTGGAGTCCACAAAGCTAAGGAGTAACTGTGCTGGGATTTAAACACAAGTTGGCTGACGTATTTTCAGAGTTCAAGTTATCAGCCTTCTTGTCCTCATTGCAGTTGAAAGAATGCTAACCTCCAAGAGTCAAAGCATTTGTGTTTCTTAAAGGATATTTTAGTGCCAGTCACATGGCTGACTTCCGGACACTAGGTATATGAAGATGAAGAGACATTCATAGGTGTTCACAGTGTCATGGAGGTGGTTCGCATGAAAATAAGAGTGAATGATACCGGGAGTATGTAGTTTATGGAGATATATACAAGATCAAACGGGAATGTGGCAAAGGAAGCTTTTGTAAATGGAAGTGTCACTGAGGAGGTAGGTAGTTCCACAGGTTCAGAGAGGGGGGAATGAAATAAGATGGGGCAGAGATAAAGGTGGGAACATATTCCAACACTAGAAAAATAGGCAGAGGATAAACCCTAAAACGCCTCATATGCCATGTGAAGGAGATTAGGTTTATTTAATGTAAAGGTTTGTTGAGATAATAATTCATACCATAAAATTCACCCTTTTAAAATTGACAATTCTGTGGTTTTTATTATATTCACAGAATTGTGCAGCCATCACCAATATCTAATTTTAGAACATTTTTAAAGACTTTATTTTTTTGAAGATTTTATTTATTTATTTGACAGAGAGAGCGAAAGAGTACATGCAGGGGGAGCAGTAGAGGGAGGAGAAGCAGGCTCCCGGCTGAGCGGGGAGCCTGATGTGGGGCTCCATCCCAGGATGCTGGGATCATGACCTGAGCTGAAGGCAGACGCTTAACCATCTGAGCCACCCAGGCAACTAATTTTAGAACATTTTTTTAAAAGATATTTATTTATTTATTTGAGAGGGTTGGGGGAGGGAGCAGGAGGAGAAGGGGGAAAGGGCAGCAGGAGAGGAAAAAGCAGACACCCTGCTAAGCAGTGAGTCTGATGCAGGGCTCTATCCCAGGACCCTGGGATCATGACCTGAGCCGAAAGCAAATGCTTAACCAACTGAGCCACCCAGGCACCCCTAATTTTAGAACATTTTCATCATCCAAAAAAGAACCCCCTTAGCCATTAGCAGCCATTCCCATTCCTCCCTACACCCCCAGGCCTAGGCAACTACTAATCTACTTTCTGTCTCTATGAATTTGCCTATTCTGGACATTTCATATAAATGGGAACATAAAATATGTGTGGTCTTTTGTGATTGGTTTCTTTCACAACTGTAAAGTTTTTAAGGTGTGTCTTTGTTATAGCATATATGAATAATTCACTTCTTTTTATGGCTAAATATTCTGTTGTCTGGATATACCACAGTTGGTTTATCCATTCATCAGTGGATGGACATTTGGGTTGTTTCCACTTTTTGGCTATTATGAAGAATACTGTTCTGAGCATCTGTGTACACATTTTTGCGAGGACATAGGTTTAGGTTTTCGTTTCTCTTGGGTTCATACCTATGCTGAGTTATATGGTAAACTATGCTTAACATTTTGAGAAACTGCCAAATTGTTTTCCAAAGCAGCTGAATCATTTTACATTCCCACCAGCAATGTAGGAAGGATACCTCTAGGAGATTAGATTTTATACTACTAATGAGTGTTATTACACAGAGTCACAGTGGAAAAATGGCTGAAAATTTTTGGATTAGATTGCTGCTTCTCCAGTATGGTTCAAGGCACATGCTATGTCAGCAGGCTTTTCCTGATGAATATGAAACTAAAATGTAAGTTATTTTTTTTTTTAAAGATTTTATTTATTTATTTGCGTGAGAGAGAATGAGAGAGAGCACATGAGAGGGGGGAGGGTCAGAGGGAGAAGCAGACTCCCTGCCGAGCAGGGAGCCCGATGCGGGACTCGATCCAGGGACTCCAGGATCATGACCTGAGCTGAAGGCAGTCGCTTAACCAACTGAGCCACCCAGGTGCCCGTAAGTTATTTTCTTATTTCTTAGGAGCTACTGTTATTTCGTGTCCATAGTCTTTGTTTTTTGTGTTAGTGTGGGCTACTTACTGATAATCTGAGTTACTAAGGATTACTGAAATTTACTGTTCATAAACTAAAATTAACCAGTTTCTAGAGCTTACTCAGGGCTCTAATTTAGTTTTCTATTAAGAAACTTGTTAGCTATACAATACTTCAGCAGCATTGAAAAGTTCCTACAAGGTACACCCACACTCAGATGTAGATACTGTTTTCAGTGCAAGCATTGGTATTGTCTGGAGTTTGATGTGGTTCCAATTGCTATTCTTGAATTAACTGTAATTAATTATAGAATCAATGTTAGATTTAATTTTGTTGCCCATTTTGCTCTTATGCAACTGTTGCATTGTATACTTCTTCATCATGGAGTTATTTTTCTATTGGAAAATGGAAGCAGATGGTTAGGTTGGGTCTCTTGTCCCACTTAGGTGGGCCATGGTTAGAATAGTTTGAGAATGAATGGAATACGTAATGGAAGGATTCTTTCTCACTCTAATATAGTATACCTTTTTAACGTGGGAATTAGTGTATTTATAATTAAGAGCCTTAGCTATGGAAAACATGAACCCTCTGAAAATCTTCACATTGGCTTTAGAGGTCTGAAGCCTTTGGAATTGTATGCTACATTCTGTACATTTGTGTTTTTTTCCAGAAAGAGCAACTATAGGTTTGCCAGATTTTTTTAAGTCCATGACTCCTCAAAATTAAAGAACTTAGATTGGTGAAGAGATTTGTAAATTTGTGTTTTTGAAGTATTTGAGGGAAGTGAGATCTAGTTTTGGTTAGAGATAGGTATTTTCTGGACACACTGTTGGTTTTAGTGGGACTAATTCCATATTAGAGTATCTCTATCTTGTTGTTTTGTGGTAGTATTTCTCCCTGTCAGAACTTGGAGTTTGCTTTTAAAATCCTCATTATACATTTATTATTTTATATTTGCTTTCTCAGTAGATTACGATGTTCTATTTAAGAGCATTCTTTTTGCTGCATTGATAGCATAGTTTCCAGTAATTGAAACATATTGATATTAAAAAAAACAAAGGAACCTTAAATTGGACTGATAGAATAGGAAAATGGATGGTTGCTTTTGTACCTATTGGCTACTACTTTCATTTTCTTTACTCTCTTGTTCTGTTTGTGTTTGGGTTGAGATTGGAAACTACCAGTCACAGGTGGAAGCTCTTCCCACTCAGGACCTTCTGGGTGTGGCCTTGGTTTTGGATGCCAATCTCTTTAGGCCCCTGCAGTACGGTATGTGTGGAGGAGTGTACCTTTTCTCTGTAGTTTTTAGCACTAGATGTAGCATAGCAGGGTTTGAGAGATTGTTAATTTTATTTTATTTTATTTTATTTTACTTTATTTTTTAAAGATTTATTTATTTGACAGAGAGAGACACAGCGAGAGAGGGAACACAAGCAGGGGGAGTGGGAGAGGGAGAAGCAGGCTTCCTGCTGAGCAGAGAACCCGATGCGGGGCTCGATCCCAGGACCCTGGGACCATGACCTGAGTTGAAGGCAGATGCTTAACGACTGAGCCACCCAGGCACCCGGAGGGATTGGTAATTTTAGTTAAATGTTTTTGGTAAAACAGACTTGTTACTTAATATTGTTTATAATAGACAAGAGCAAAGCTCTGGGTCATATTTGCTGTTGTGTTAAAAGATGGTGTAGTAGAATGCAAAAATATATTTGGTCTTTGTCCCTGGTTCCTGGCACAGTTCTCCTAAAACCTTTGGAATTTCCTGAATGATAGGAGTGTCTTTTATTCATAATAAGCCCCTTCCCATCACACCTGAGGTATACTAATGAGGCTTAGAGTGGTACCCCTAGATAGCCTCAGGATGAGGATACTTTCCACCCCACCCATCAACCTCCAGGAAGAGGAGGTGGGCCCTAGAGATTGAGCTCTATAAAAGCTCTAGGACAATGAGAGCTTCCAGGTTGGTAAATGTATTGTGCTGGGAGGGTGACATGCCCTGCCCCCCATACCTTGCCCAGTATGTCTCTTCCATTTGGCTGTCCTGAATTGTATCCTTTATATTAAAACAGTAAACGTAAATAGTTTTTTCTGAGTTCTGTGAGCTTTTCTAGCAAATTATCAAACCCAAGGAGGGGATCATAGGAACCTCTGATTTATAGCCAGCTGGTCAGAAGATGGCCCAGGACTAGTGACCAGTGCCTGAAGTGGGGGCAGTTTTGTGGGACTGAGGCCTCAACCCGTGGGGACTACATCACACCAGGTAGTTAGTGTCAGAATTGAATTGAATTGAATTGTTGGACACCCGTTGGTGTCAGAAAAAAAAAACTCCATAGAAGGCATTACTGGTTTTTGAAAGACAAGTAAATTTACCATAGACTTCTCTTCTTTGAATTACTGAAAATTGTCTGTTTTTAATTGCTTGACATTTTGGTGTATGTGGTTTATATGAGATTTAAAAAAAAATAGCAACAACAAAACTTGGAAAATAAAAAAAATTCAGTCCATCTTTCAACCTAAGTCAACTACTTTTAGCATATTAATGCCTTTTTTTTTTTTAAGATTTTATTTATTTATTTGACAGAAAGAGATAGTGAGAGCAGGAACAAAGGGCAGGGGGAGTGGGAGAAGGAGAAGCAGGCTTCCCGCTGAGCATGGAGCCCCATGCGGGGGCTCGATCCCGGGACCCTGGGATCATGACCTGAGCTGAAGGCAGGTCATGGCCTAATGACTGAGCCACCCAGGTGCCCCAGCATATTAATGCTTTTATTTTTTTTTACATTAATGCTTTAAAAAAAAATGTTGAGAGAGAGAGAGCTTGAGCAGGAGGGGCAAAGGGAGAGGGAGAGAGAATCTCAAGCGGACTCCTAGCTGAGTGCAGAGCTGGATGCCAGGCTCGATCCCACGACTCTGATATCAGGACCTGAGCCAAAACCAAGACTGTGCCACCTTGTGCACCCCAGCATATTAGTGCTTTTTAGTCAGAGTATGTATCTATTTACATACTTAAACACATACATACATAATTTTTACATAATTGTAATCAGTATAGATTTTTGTCTACTTATTACATGGAAGGTATTTTTTTCTGTGTTACTTCATGATTTTCATAAATATTAATGGCTGTGTTATTTTTATCTAGTAGATAGACTATGATTTATTAACCATACTCCTATTTTCAGGTGTTTGGGTTCTTTCAAGTTTTTTGCTATTACAAATAAAACTGTGATAAATATTATTTGGTGAACATATATTAAACAGCCTGTCAGACTCTTATTAGGTGCTTCACAAAGATAAGGTCCTTCCCTTAAGAGGTGTTCTTCTAATCCTTGACATGTGCATATATAATTTTGAATATTTGCATCCATATTCTAGAATTTTGTGTTTTTTAAAAATTTACTTTATATCACAAACATTACCTATCTACTGTAGCCTTGAAATTATCGTTTGTGCCACATGCATAGTATTCTGAAATTTATTTTCTTGTTCCTTTCTCTATTGGATAAATTAACCTGATTTGTATACTCAGTCATAAAAGAAAAGATTGACAAATTTTGGTATGAAAATAAAGAAGTTGATATAGTAAAAGATGCCTTCAAATCAAAAGGCAACAAGCTGGATGAAAAGTTTTTATGACACATGTTACGAGTCTGGGAGAGTGAGGGAGAAAGTGTGAAATGGTCGTGGGTGGGAGGGCGGAGCAGATGGACTAGGGAAACATGGACTTGTCAGGCTGGCAGGAGTTAGTGGTCAGGAGTTTAAAGTGATGCCAGTCAGCACCTTCATTCGTGTGGCCGTGAAATAGCAGTGGGGTTTTACCAGATGCATAGTATACAGGAAGAGGGGAGAGTGAATTTGAGGATGCATACAATGACTTATAATTTGGGTAAGGAGGGATATTAGGACCTAAGGAAGGGGATGTTAGGGCATAAGGAAGAATGAGAGACAGTGAAAAGTTGCCAAGACCAATAGATTGTAGGTCCTGGCAGAGTTAAAGAATTGCTGGAGTTTGGGAACTAGAGAGAGTGGGCTGTTGAGCAAAGCTCTGGTGAAGGGAGGGTGGGAGGCTTGAAGTGGGTTACAGAGGAGTGCAGTCATCCTGATAACAAGGCCTAGGGTGTGACCTGGGAGTGCCTGGCTAAGATAAGATGGAGAATAAGACATTTGGAATACAAGGGGTCAAACACTTGGAGGCCAGGATGTGGGCAGTATCATCTGTGTGGATGACTTGACTTCACCAGAAAGTATGGGAATAATGGTGGAGAGGGGATGGTGAGGTAGGTGTGAAAGCAGTTAAGGAATTGCCATGGTGATTGTAGGGGACAACAGTGAGGGAGAGCCGGTGGTCAAGTCAGATGCACTAGTGTTCTTTTTCAACTTTTATTTATGAAAAATGTCAAACATATGCAAAAGTTGAAATTGATCACTTATTTTCTATTTACCTTCATTTACCCATATACTTTTTAATTTAATGTTTTTGTATTTTTGCGTGAGCTTTAATTCTTTTTGGAAGAAGGCAGGCTATAAATAATTCCATTTCCAGTTCCTTTCCAGAAGAGTTGTGCCAATTACATTTCTATCAGTTGGTATTAATATAATACTCATTTTTACAGCTATTGTTATAGTTCCTTGCATTGTTAAGCTCTTCACTATTTCATGTGAATAAACCGCCACGTATTTTCCCAGACCACGCTCTTCACTCTGCTTTTCAGTCTTTACCTCAGCCTAGAATGTTTTTCTCCCACATTTATTCACGTAACGAATGTTTCCATGTGTAAGGCATAGCTAGTTGAACACAAGCTGAAATGCACATACCTGGTTGATTCATGGGAACATATTTGCATGTGACCTTCTCTTGTTGCTTGAAGAGAAGAGAAATTTGTGCTTAGGCACCTGGGGGCCCAGGAGATCCAAGAGTTTGTTTTCAGCCCTGCCCTTTGGACTGTCTGGCCCAAAGAAAACACGTATTTTCTCAACTCCTTTTCCTTCTGCTTCCAAACTTATATGTGTCTTTATTTATCCTTATTATCTGTTTTGTCCTATATTCCCAGAGCCAGAAATGTGTGCCCCATGTTCTAGCGTTATACTCTAGAGCTGTCTACTTTCTCTGGACTCTAGCTTTCATTATTAGGTAACCTTTCCTTCTCATTTTGGAAATTAAATCTCTCCCTCTTCTTCTAAAAATAGTTTTGTTCTCCCATCTAAAAGGAAAGCCTTATAACCTTGCCTCTTTCCTGAAGCCTCCTATCTCTCCTCCCCCCACCTCCCTTTTCTTCCTTTGTCCTTTAACAACATACTTCTTGAGTCACCTACACTTCTCCTCCAGTTTACTGCTGGGTCTACTTCAGTTTGACTTACAGCCAGTTCCCTGCACAGATTGCCAAAACTCATGGCTTAGTCTTGACTTCTGTGACATTTGACAATTATGACCATCATCTCCTTGAAATGCTTTTCTTTACTCTATATTCTGATTTCTCCTTTTTCTCAACCTCTGCTCTGATCGTTCTTCTCCTGTGTCCTGTACATGCTTTTTGTGGATAATGTCATCCACTGACCTGTTTACAGCTATCCCCAATCCATGGTAGCTACCAAATCTAGGTCTACAGCCTGGTCAGAATCCTTACTATCTCTTAGACATTTCCACCTAGATGTCTTTCTAGGTGCATCAGATTAGGTAAGCTGAAAACTGAACATTTTGTTGCTCACCCCCCAAATCTAATATCCAAATTTCTACTTTCTTAGAACTTTTGTCTTGGTTAGTATTACCACTCTACAGTCACCCAAGATAGAAACTTATCTTGATGCTCTTCTTTGATCAACAGCATTTAGCTGATCAGAAAATGCTGTCTATTCTAGCTCAGAAATGCCTCTTCTCTATGGTCCAAGTTCAAATTCTCACCATCTGGAATATGCCAGTCAGTCACAACTGGTGTCCCTGTCTTAGGATATTCAAGTCCAATTCAGTTCCTATATTGTTTGTCAGAATTCTCTTCCTCTGCCCTTTAAAGATCAGGTTCTTCTCTTGTTTCTTATATATGCTTTCCCTGGATAAAGTCACTCACTGATATGATGACAACTATTCCAGTCCCTGGTGACTACCAAATCTGGGTGTCTATCTCAAATAAATACTGGCTCTCCATGACTAGCACAGTGAAATTCAAAATCAATAGCATGACATACTTTGTCCCTTAAATTGTGTGATCTTGGCAAGTTAATCTCTTTGGCTTCTCTTTAATTGTTTCTAAAATAAAGGGGATGGAATTCAGTATGCTGTTTAATTCTTTAAAAAAATCATCAGAGAAAATATTATAGAGAAGCCTCAGTATGTAAAACAAAAACAGAGCTACTTTCATTGAAGTTGGTATCCTCTTCCAACCCTCCATTCCTCTTCCCTACTCCACATCTGTTGTATTTCTTTGAAATTTCTAGAACTGCAAGGAGCAAAATTTAAAACTATCGGGTTTCCTAAGGTCTCTTTTAACAATTAAAATTAAATGAGTTCTGGGGCGCCTGGGTGGCTCAGTCAGTTAAGCGTCTGCCTTTGGCTCAGGTCATGATCCCAGGGTCGGGCAGGGAGCCTGCTTCTGCTTCTCCCTCTGCCTATCTGCCTACTGTGATCTCTCTCTCTCTGTCAAATAAATAAATAAAATCTTGTTTAAAAAATTAAGTGAGTTCTTTGAAATCGCATGGCTCTCAAATCACACCATCTTTGAATAGGAAAGGCTCTACTGTGATACTGGCTGTGTACTTTCCTTTTAAACAGTCCTTCCTGTAGATTCAGGTACTTTTCCTTTCTCTCTATCAGTGCCTATCCACACACCTATACAATGTCTTTCATTCTGAGGATGCATGGAACCCACTTACTTTGCCAACATGATCATGTTAGATCGTTCTTACACAAATATTGCCTCCTTTGTGATATGTGCCCTAGAGTTTAACTTACCTCCCAAGTAGTGGTAGTTCTGTCCTCTGGGTTCTTATAACATTCTTCAAATCCTTTTATTATGGTGACTGTTAATGTTTGATAAATAAAGAAATGGATGAATGAAAGAAGGGATGGCTAGATAGGGAACAGATGTAGAGAATATATATACACTGTACCTCTTACTGCAGAAACTGTAAAGAAGTAGGTAATTTTGCCTCAGTCATTCTCTCATAAGACCAACCTTGATCTCCTTAGGAATCAGATGAGGAAGGAACATTTTCTCCAACTCATCAGTAAGTTTGGAGAGTTGGCTCTGTGTAAATAGCACATGAAGTGGAGGAGGCACTGGAAAAAGTTTTTTAAGATATGCCTTCAGGGGCGCCTGGGTGGCTCAGTTGGTTAAGCGACTGCCTTCGGCTCAGGTCATGATCCTGGAGTCCCGGGATCGAGTCCCGCATCGGGCTCCCTGCTCGGCAGGGAGTCTGCTTCTCCCTCTGACCCTCCTCCCTCTCATGCTCTCTGTCTCTCATTCTCTCTGTCTCAAATAAAAAAAAAAAAAAAAAAAAGATATGCCTTCAGGAACATTATCTTGTTTTTGAATGTCAGACCTTCAGTCAAATTTATTTAAGCTAAACGATGTTTAATGAACATGATAAGTATAATTGAAAAACCTAAGTCTTTCTATCCCAATGCAAAAACTTCAGAATTCAACAGGCCATAAAACTTTATCTCTGAAAGTATACTTAAAATACTTAAAAATAGTTATGGAAGGGCCACGTTGCAAAGGATAATTTGGTCTAAAATCCAGAGCCTTGGTGCCTGCAGGGTTTCAAGGAAGTCATTTGGAGTTTCTTTTCTGTATATTCGGTTCCACAGTGCCTCGCTCCATGCTTCCCTTGCTTCATTTTTGTTTGTTTATCTTACCCATACTACTCATTTACCCGATTCATTTGTTCAGCAAATCTTTATTGAACATTTTCTCTGGGAGGTCTGGTTTACACACTAGGCCTAAAAAAAAAAAAAAAGTCTCTGCCCAGAGCAAGTGAAACATGTGCAGTTGAAATATAGTATGATAAATGAAGTCACTGTGGGATGAACAAGTGTTGTGGACAACACAGGAGACAGTGACTAACTGGGAGGACACAAGTCTCTCAAATAAGAGGTGTCCGTTGAGTTGGGAGTTGAAGAACGAGAAAAAAGTGTGGTGAATGTGACAGAGGGAACAGCTCTTCACAAAGAAATAGAGGAGTGAAAAAAGCATCACTGTTTAAAAGAAAAAAAAGCTGATGTACTTAGGACATCTGAATCAAGGGGACGCATCTAGAGATGAATGTGGTAAAGTAGATTGAGCTAAGGTTCTGAATCATATTTCATACCATGTTTCACACTTACAAGTTTGGGCTTGAACTTGTCATTGTGAAGTAATTTAAGAAGGCGAAGGGCATTAGTAGGTGTTTTGGAAGAAAACCAGGAGCTCTGTGGAAGGTCTCAAGGCAATAAGACCATTTTAGGAGGTTCATGCCCTAATTCACACCATCTCCCAGTGATGTGCCTGGGAATCTCTGGATTAATAAGTGTCCCAGGTGATATGGTCAGGCAAGTTGGGAAACTTATGTCCAGAGCATTAGACATGAGATGTGGTTTCTGGGACCGGTTTTGCTACTGACTAGCTGTGTGAGCTCATACAAGTCTCCCAGTCTTCCCATCTTGAAAATTGAGGGTTTTGAACTAGGTGCTGTGATTGTTTCCTTCTAAAATTCTGTTCTTCTAGACAGACAAAAAATCCAACCTTAATTGAGCTATTTTTAACTTATAATGGCTATAATTTTCCCCCCTCTAGATCTTAAAGAAGGATTTCCTGCTCTTGGTGAAGCATTTCTACTTTTCTCTGTCTTAGTATGAATGTAGTTGCCATGTTCTAAAGTGGCCTTTGCTTTATATTAATTTGCAAGATTCTTCTTTGCCTTAGGTCTGCTATCTACCACATGTGTTTTCTTGGTGTCTCAAAAGGTAATAGTGCCAGTTCTCCATTAATTTATAATGTGCAGGGAAAGCGCCACATGAATATTCTTCTTTTTTTCCACATGAATGTTCTAAAGCCATAGGTAATTAACACAGTGTTTTAATTATATGATAACTGCAAACTGCCAAGATTGCCCATCATCATGTTACCCCTTCAAAGGAATGGAGACAGGTGTTTGTTGGGTGCTGACTCCAATCACACACACCTGAAACAGGCATCAGGCATGTAACTGGGAGATGCTGATTACCCTTTTCTTCCTCTGAGAGGGTTATACCAAGAGGAAAGAAATAATTAGCTGTCCCCTAATTTATGTACGTGATAGACCTATATGTTGGAAGACATCTCTGGCTTGTTTTCCTTCTCCCCTACAAATGAAGCATTAAGTTGAGCTGCTGCTTTCAGGAAGCTGTGACCCTATTCATCATTAATTATTATCCCCATTTGAGAGAAGAAGAGGCATACAAAGCCCATGGGAATTTCGTGGGCTTTAAAATTAGATTTGGGATTGCATCCTGGCTTCATCACTCAGCGAATATTGGCAAGTAATTTAGCCTTTCTGTTTCTTCATCTGTGAAATGAGTACAGTATCCTCTGCCTTGCAGGGATAATTGGGGACATTATTAGTATTATCAAAGGTGTCTAGCAGTGTCTGGCACCTGGAAGCATGTTCTATAAGCTCCTCTGTTTCTCCTCTGAAGTTCCTTGTACACAACCTGGAACATATTAGATTCTCAGGATTGAGCATGACACATAGTAGATGATTAATAGAAGTGTATTGCATTAATAGTAAGCACTTATTAAATGGTAGCTAGTATGATTACATAAAGTAAAACAATTGATTTTTTAAGTGTAAAAATGTGTCTAATTTTTCAAAATTTCAATTATTTCTTTGTACAAGTACTGTTCTGCAAGTAGATTAGTAGAATTGTTTGACAACATGGCAGAGAGAATTGATATAAACATAACAGATATGAAATAGTATGCTTTAAAAGCTTATTGGTTCTAACAAATTGCACTACCATAGTCAGATGTTACCGTAATCAGATGTTACATGTATGCATTCATGTAATAATATGGTACCTGCATGCATGGCGGGCTAAATCCCTTGTACCAGGTAAAGAAAGTTCTGTAATATTAGTACCTTCAGCTTCACTGCGGGGGTTTGCCCTCCCTTCCCATTATATTATTTGATTCATTCTTTGGTTTTATTTCAGAATTATACCTATGATTACTGAGTATCTATTATGTGGCCTTCTGTTGTATTCATAGAATATGTAATGACCAGCCAGAAGTCCTAGATAGATGATCTTTAAATTTTAGACCTACATCTAACTGATTAAGGCTTTGTGACTGTGGGATCCTGTACTTTGTCTTTAGTAAGTGCATGCTTTCTCCTCAACCTGTCTTTGGTAATTCATATGCTTTTATGCAGTTATACAGTGTGTTGCATGTAATACTTTTGGAGGATTTTTCTCCTACATTTTGAAACTATCTTAGTCTCAGAGACTTAATAAAATAGGTCTTGCTACTTGCTACTTGCTACTGGGTATCTGTAAGTAGAGTTTCTTTGCAGGCATGTTGACTTATTTTGGTTTAACATTACTGATGACAATTTAAAATTGGGGAAGTAAAAGTGTTATACTTTTTTTGTAGAATTTCTGTATTGAGGAAGTATCAGTCATAACTTTATGAGACTTCCTCTGTGTTCACTTTTTCTTAAAACTGGTGACACCACAGTTCACCCAGTCTCACAAACAAATTCTGGGAGTCATCGCTTTGATTCGTTTTACTTCATAATCCTTCATATCTAAAGAGTTTCTGGGTTCTACCTGTTTTAAACCCTTCCTTATTTTTCCAGTTCATCCCATCTGCTCTGTTCCATCTGCCACTATTTTAGATCAGGTGCCAGTTATTGATCTCATATCTTCCCTAACTGATCTCCCTGGTACAGCTCTGGTCTTTTCTTCACCATTGTCTTAAGTGAAATCTATATCCCTCTCCTTAAAACCTTTTAAAACTCCTTGTGAGCTACAGGTTCAAATCCAGTGTTCTTAATCCCATGTTAAGTGAGTTCTTGACTACCCCACCATGTTTAGATATTATTTTTCTGTGTAGTAGACAACTCTAATACCTGAAGTTTATATTACCTTTTGAGAAAGGAGTGAAGAAAAAACTAACTTGTACATAGGTGGAATTTCCTCCTACCTAGGAAGAGTATAGTGACGGGTAAAGTCTAAGTGTGGTAACAATTAAAGCTCCATTGCAATAAAGCTTTTTTTTTTAAATTCCAGTATAGTTAACACAGTGTTATATTAGTTTCAGGTGTACAATATAGTGATTCACCATAAGTATATTCTTAATCCCCTTCACCTGGTTCACCCATTCCCCCACCACCTCCCTCTGGTAGCCATCAGTTTGTTCTCTATAGTTAAGAGTCTGTTTTTTTGGTTTGTCTTTTTTTTATGTTATTTGTCTTTCTCTGACTTATTTCACTTAGCATTATACCCTCTAGATCCATCCATGTTGTTGCAAATGGCAAGATTTCATTCTTTTTTTATTATTTATTTGAGAGGGAGAGTACGAGAGAGATTACAGAGGAAGAAGGAGAGGGAGAAGCAGACCTGCTGCTGAGCAGAGAGCCAAATGCGGGGCTTGATCCCAGAACCCTGAGATCATGACCTGAGCCGAAGGCAGAGGCTTAACCGACTGAGCCACCCAGGTGCCCCAGATTTCAATCTTTTTTATGGCTGAGTAATATTCCATTCTATATGTATACCATATTTTCTTTTTTTAATCTTTTTTTTTTTAAGATTTTATTTATTGGAGAGAGAGAGAATGAGAGACAGAGAGCATGAGAGGGAGGAGGGTCACAGGGAGAAGCAGACTCCCCACCGAGCAGGGAGCCCGATGCGGGACTCGACCCTCGGACTCCAGGATCATGACCTGAGCCGAAGGCAGTCGCTTAACCAACTGAGCCACCCAGGCGCCCCCCACATTTTCTTTATCCATTATCTATCAGTGGACAGTTGGGCTGCTTCCATAATTTGGCTATTGTAAATAATGCTGCATCTATAGGGGTGCATCTGTCTTTTCAAATTAGTGTTTTCATATTCTTTGGGTAAATATGCAGTAGTGGAATTACTGGATCCTATGATAATTCTACTTCTGGTTTTTTGAGGAACCTCCATACTGTTTTCCACAGTGTCTACACCAGTTCGCATTCCTACTAGTAGTGCACAAGGGTTCCTTTTTCTCCACATCCTCAACAATGCTTGTTGTTTCTTGTGTTTTTGATTTTAGCTGTTCTGACAGGCATGAGGTGATATCTCATTGTGATTTTGATTTGCATTTCCCTGATGATTAATGATGTTGAGCATGTTTTCATGTGTCTGTTGACAATCTCTTTGTCTTCCTTTTTTTTTTTTTTTCCCCCCTTGGAGAAATGGATTGTTTGTTTTTGGGGCATTGAGTTTTATATGTTCTTTATATATTTTGGATATTAACCCTTTATCTGATATGTCATTCACAAATATCTTCTCCCATTCAATAGGTTGTTTTTTAGTTTTGTTGATGGTTTTCTTTGCTGTGCAGAAGCTACACTAAAGCTTATTAACATCTAAAGGAAGGCCATATGCTTTAAGAGGGAGGATGGTATATAGTGGTAGCATACAGAAAAGCTGGGAGTCAGAAGAGTAAAATTGGCAGTGTCATTCAAAGCATTATTGGAGGTTTAACCATCCCTATTGTGCAGTCCTTGACTTATTCTTGTTGTGTAGATAAATGTATCTGACTGTCAGTGCCTGATGTCATTAAGCATTCTAATCACTGGTAACTCCCGTCCCTCACTATACAGTGATCTGGTTGAAATTTAGTAGATGTTATAGTTTGCTTTATAGGAAGAAAAGGTACTGTTAGTTTTCTTGGCTATTAAATTTCTCTTTGTAAATCAGTAAATTGGATGTATATACCAGTCTTTTGTTGGTGTGACTAACTTTTGGTGGTTATACTGATATAGTCATATTTCTCTTAGAGCACACTGAATTCACTAAGATCCGGTGCCTGGTAGCACTTCTTGGCAGCTGGTTAGCTAGCTCCTCTGGGGACACCTTCCACTGTGATGTGTAACTCTTTATGCCTTCTTTGTTCACATGGCTTGTGCAAACATATTTCCTTTGGCTTCTAAAAATGTTAATATTTAAGTGATTGGGGTAAATAGATGAGCTACTGAATCATCTTTTTAATATAGTGATTTTCCCCTGCAGTGTTATAATCTATGGTTTTAAATACTAAGTACATTATTATAAATTTCCTAGGTCTTCACTTTCCCTAACTGGTCTTACCCTCAAGATTTGTGGAATGAATTTTGAATCTATTCATAGTAAAATAATGAATTCAGGGTTCAAAATTACATTGCACTCTCCCTCCCTGGATGTTTGCAAAATAGCAGCCACTTATCAAACACTCACAATGTGTCAAGCAGTGTACTGGAATATGTCTAATACTTTAAAAAAAAATACTCCTGCGAAGTATTTTTACAGATGAGGAATCTGAGACTCAAAAAGAGTTAAGGGGCGCCTGGGTGACTCAGTTGGTTAAGCGACTGCCTTCGGCTCAGGTCATGATCCTGGAGTCCCGGGATCGAGTCCCGCATCGGGCTCCCTGCTCGGCAGGGAGCCTGCTTCTGCCTCTGACCCTCCCCCCTCTCATGTGCTCTCTCTCTCTCATTCTCTCTGTCTCAAATAAATAAATAATAATAAAAATCTTTAAAAAAGAGTTAAATAACTCTCCCATTGTCACAGCTAGGAAAATAGCAGAATTGGGACTTAAATCACAGCTGTTAATTTCCAAAGTCGCTTCTCTTCCTAGTACTGGGTATATTCCCAGCACATTTAGTTATGTTTAAACAAACATATATATTATAACAATTCTGAACAATTTTTATAAACCTGTAGGACTCTGTGCCACATTTATGTTGGACATTTTTCTCATTTGCGGATTTTTTTAAAGAAAATGTTATGGATTTCCATGTTATTATACACTTAATTTATACAGTTGATTTCTCTGAAATAACATCTTGCCTAGTTATAACAACCTTCCTCTCTCCCAAGTTAATTTCTACAAAATTGATTCATGCCAAGGGTTTCATTATTCAGTATTTGCTATGAAATATGGGACTGTTTTTCTTATAAATGTTTCTGTCTTAAAGGCAGCACCATTACCCAACAAAGTCTCCTACCCTTCCCTAAATGTAAATCCTGCCTCTTCAGCAGCAGCAGAAGCTCTGCATTGTTTTCTGTTGGAAGTGTGAGCTCAAGGGTACAGACATTCCCACTGCTAAGCTGGTGCACTAACTGTGATCTGCCCTTGTTGTATTATTAATGGCACAATGTTTTTATGTTGCAGATGGCTGAGAGCTAGCAAGGAAAATTCAGGACCATGATGGCTCAGTTTCCCACAGCTATGAATGGTAAGCTGCTTTGTGCTTGTGGCAAGATAAAGAGGTTATGGGGTGTTTTTTGGTAGAGGTTGTAAAATATTCATTTTGGTATTTTTCCTTGAGCTTATAAATGCAAAACTTAAAGTATTCTTATTGAAAATGTTTTGATAGTTTACTTCAGAACCACTGCATATATCTTCTATTAGAATATTATGCAGCAAATCCTGTGACTCAGTATAAGCATGTTCTGCAGTATCATCTGGAATGTGTGCTTGCCTTTCAGCAGTTAAGAATAACCTAAAGGTATATTGTGTTTGATGCATAAAATGGGAGGACAAAAAGCAGAGTGCTGTAAGCGAAGAATATTAAAGGTATTTTCAATAGTTTAGGATGATTGTAAACTGATTAAACCAATAAAGATTCATCTAGTAATATACATATAAAATTATTCCTTTTATAAAGGGTTGTGTATGCCTATATGCACAATTGTTTAATATGAAACATTTTTAAAGAAAATGTTTAGGTAACTTCAGTGACAGAAAGGTTTTAAAGTGTTTTTTCTGGTTCTAGCTTTAATTCTTTTCCCAAGTACAAATTAACCACCCTTAATAAGTATTAAGGTACTGTGTATGTCATTTAGAATTAATTGAGAAAATGCATTATATTTTTAAATTGCTACAGAAATCTAAGATGTGACCTTAAATTTGTAGTAAATTTCATTAACCAATTGTAAATATAAAGGAATAGAGAGTCTAGTCAATAACTCTTTAACATTTAAATTGAAAGCAGTAATATTAAAGAACATTAGGGGGGAAAAAGGAAGCATCGTGAATAATTCTACCACTTTCAAACAGCAATTCTGTTTTAATGTTACCATCTTGTATTTGATCAATTACATCTTTTTAAAAAACATGTTTTCAGTCATAGGGCCAAGTTAAGTACATGGTTAATACAAAAGTACATGTTGTATATCCAAAATTTTAAGACTCAGGATTGACCTTGTGAGATTTAGGAAAGTTTAAGAAAAATGATTTGTGTAAAAGGTAAAACCAAATTCTGTGTGGTAGAATTCTATGTCATGTAAGGATGGACTTGAGATAAGAGTTTTGTTTTGCTTTTTGCCTTTTCAGAACTCTTATTTAAAGATCAGTGTGAGCATTGCTGGAAGTGGTGTGGGATTATGGAGATTATTTGATGCCACAGGCAGCTTTTAAAAATTAAATAATGGGTTTTTTCTTCATAATGAGTGATAAACGTAAGTTTAGGATCAGGATAGTAATTGTAGTAGTAATGTGTTCTACCCAAATTTAGGATTTCTGCACACCATACAAAGGAGTTTGCGTTAAACGCATAGTTTAGTTTCAAACTTCAACCAAAATGTTTGGTTTACAAACAAAATGAACATAAAGCAGTATAGGCCTAGTCTTTCTTCATTCTGTTTCTTCCACTCCCTTAACATTTGTGTAACTACTTTGTAGCTCATTGCATTATATATGGAAGAATAATATTGGACAAAATGTTGGATAATTCCTTTAGGAGTGATATATAGAAATTAAGGTAGTAAAAAAAGGAATAGAGGTAGTAATTTTTTAAAAAAATTCTGAAGAATTGATAGCAAATGTAGGCTGTGGTACCCTCCTACTTAAGTTTATAATACAGCTGAAGATTGAAGATAATCTTGTGTATATCTAATGCAAGTCCAATTCAGAGTTTAAGATCTTACTGGAAGAGGCATTCCCATATAACACAAAACCTTCAAAAGCAGTGTTTGCTCTTCTAGGAAATGCTCAGTTATAGATGGTGTTAAATCTTTTCGATGCTCAGTACTGTTGGAACTTGTCTTTAAGTGCCCTAGACCAAGCTGTGTGTCTAAATGCTTCGAATGTATTTCTCACCTTTTGCCATGTCTATTTCATCATCCCAAGACTAACCACAGATTTAGACTTCTTTGGTTCGCGCAGAGCTGTGCTGCCTTATATAGTAGCCATTAGCTACATGTGACGATTTCAATTTAACTTTAATAATAAATAAATAAATTCCCTCAGTTATATAGCCACATTTCAAGCTCTCAAAGCCACATGTGGCCAGTGGCCATTGTATTGGACAATGCAGGTACAGAACATTTACATCATCTCAGAAAGTTCTATTGAGCAGATATTCTTTTCTTAGTCTCTTTGATGCTTCACTTCCCATCTCCTCAACAGAGCAAAAAAGATCAGTGCGTCATATTTTTACCACTCGTGGCTCTAATTCTGGTGTCTTCTGCACCAGCAGAATCATCCTTGCCAGAGTCTTCTTTGATCATGGTAGGTTTGCTTTCTGCTTTTCAAAAATGTAATGAAATTGTAAACACAGAGAGCCTGATATTTGAGTCATCAGGTGATAAGCAAGAGGCTACTTCAAATTCATGTTGCTGCCTGTTTGTAATGTACTGTAGCTTGTTCCAGCCATAAAACTGGGGGTTACTGAAGACTGGTTAAATGAGTAAGAAGTTCTGAAGCCCATGACAGTGGCTATATCCAAAATATGGAAGAGGGAAGGAGGAAGGGGAGGGAGAGAATGGCTAATGGCTTTAGGAGGAAAAAATGCCATTTTCGAGTTTTATTACCTTTTCAGAATTTTAGAGCTCATTAGTCTTTTCATCTGTGTGATTAGGAAATTGTTGAACATTGGATCTGCAGAATCAGAGGTGGTACTATACTGCATTTATAACCAGCCCAAGCATTTATTATTCATGTCCCAGTTAAGGCTTTAGTTCTATCTAGGCCAATATTCTAGTTGTATTTTAGAGATTTAGGTTTGTACTGGGTTGAAATATATCATTTGACTATTATTTTGAACTAGACCCAGAAATAGTAATTTCACGGCACACAAGCAGGATTGAACATGTTTGAATCGTGTACCTTCAGAACTGTGTGTTAGAATACCGCTGTGCTACCACCCAGTTGTGTTGGCTGAACCTTGTGGTACTTGTGTGTGCACACCTGTGCGTATACCTCTGTGTAGGTATGTATGTCTATATATGTAAAACAGGGATGACACTATTTATCCCTGGGGGGGGGGATTTAGCATATCGTGCATGTTCTGTAAATGTCTATTTTTCCTTCTACATAGACCATAAGAACATTTGTGACAGAGCCAGTACATGAGAAGATGAGAATAAGCAACAGAAATCTTTATGAAAATACCACATTCTCAATTTAGTGATGAGTGGGGGAAGTTGATAGAATTTTAATACATTTCTAAAGTGATCAGACAATGTAAAAGGTTGTTAGCTTTTCGAGGACAAATTAAACATCAACCCCAAAACTTAGATTTTCCTGACTTTCTGTAAGGCTTACAAATAAATACAGACAAACATTGGGAAATGTTTTACTAGAAGTTACAAATAATAAACTGTTGACTCTTGGAAAGGTTCTATTAGTATATATTCTAAGAAAGCCAGAATTGGATCAACTATTTTTTTTTTAAGATTTTATTTATTTATTTATTTATTTGGGGGGGGGCAGGGGGAGGGGTAGAGGGAGAGGGAGAGAGAATCTCAAGCAGACTCCACACCCAGCCCGATGCAGGGCTTGATCTCACAACCCTGAGATCATGACCTGAGCCAAAATCAATTCAGACACCTAACCAACTGAGACATCCAGGTGCCCCAGATCAACTATTTTAAAATTGTTTTTGAAGTACATATATTTCCTAGTTTTCTTATTTCTGTGTAACTTTTTCTTTGTGTAAAATTCTTAGTGCATTAACACCTTATGTTTTAACGTGGTCATTTTTTTTGAAGTGTCCAGATTTAAAGATTATTCAAATACTACTTAAAAATTATTCCTTGTCATAATGCTTTAGACATTTTTATTCTGTAAGTCCATTAATCATGATAATATTTAATCATGATAATATTTAATCATGATGTGTCTGATCTCTTGGCTAAGGGAGTGTATGAGTTCCTTTAAAGCATTCATTTTATTCATCCTTGTACCCCTAGTCTCTGTACACAACGGTGCCCCAAAATGTTTAACTGAATGTATATGAAGGTGTCAAGGTTGCTGGAACTAAACAAGAAACCTTATCAGATAGTTGAGTTGACCACTATGAAGACAGATAGCCAAGGAAAAGTGAGGTAACAGTAGGACATAAGAAAGCACTGTCCTTCTGATGCCACAGAGCCCTCTGCAGTCATAGGAAGCAGTTTGCCACTCCCTGGGGATGTACACTCCCTGGGTGTGTGTTAGAGCCCCTCACCCTTCCTAACCAGACTCTCCAGACTTAAAATAGTCTTACGGTTTCTGACTAAAACGCCTCGCTCTCAGTATTTTCTGGCAAGGGTACCTTTACCAGAAGGGGAAGAGCCTGAGAAAAATTTTAATGCTCTGACTTCTCCTCAGTTATATTCTTCCCTGGGATGGGATTGAGTAAGGAAACTAATTTATTGAACAGCCTCCATGTGGCTGGCATGTATTAGATGCTATATTTTTATTTTATTTATTTATTTTTTTTTAAAGATTTTTATTTATTTTATTTGAGAGAGAGAATGAGATAGAGCATGAGAGGGGGGAGGGTCAGAGGGAGAAGCAGACTCCCTGCCGAGCAGGGAGCCTGATGCGGAACTCGATCCCAGGACTCCAGGATCACGACCTGAGCCGAAGGCAGTCGCTTAACCAACTGAGCCACCCAGGCGCCCCTATTTTGTTTTATTTTTAAGTTGGGTTTATTGAGGTATAATTTACCCTTCTTAAGTATATAGTTCGATGGGTTTTAACAAATGTATACAGTCATAAAAATCAGGATATGGAATATTTCCATCACCCAGAAGATTCCCTTATTCCTTTATACCCCGCCCTTAGCCACTGGCAACCACTGATCAGATTTCTGTGCCTACAGTTTTGCTTTTTCCTGAATGTCATATAAGTGAAATACACAATACATAGCTATTTGTGTCTGGCTCCTTTCACTTAACAAAAAACTTTTGCAGGTCATCCATGTCATTGTATATATCTTTCTTTTTCTTTGCTGACTAGAATTCCATTGTATAAATGTGTACCACAAGTTGTTTATCCATTCATCTATAAAAAACATCTAGGTTATTTCCAGGCTTTGGTGTCTAAACCAAATGTCTAAAGCTGCTGTAATCATCAGAGGACAGATTGTTATCTGGACAAAGTCTTCATTTCTCATGGGTAAATACCCAGGAGTTTTTTTGGGTTTGGTGTTGGTTTGTTTTTGGTTTTTTTTTTAAGATTTTATTTATTTATTTGACAGAGCACAAGCAGGGGGAGCAGGAGAGGGAGACTCAGGCTCCCCACTGAGCAGGGAACCCACGCAGAGCTTGATCCAGGGCCCTGGGATCATGACCTGAGCTGAAGGCAGACACATAATCGACTGAGCCACCCAGGTGCCCCCTACCCAGGAGTTTATTGCTGGGTTGCATGGGAAATGCATACTTAACTTCATAAGAAGTTGCCAGACTCTTTTTTCTAAATTGTCTCAGTTTCCTTCCCCACCGGCATTATGTGAGAATTTGAGTTGCTCGGCATCCTTGCCAGCAGTTTTTTAAAAAACTTCAAACATTCTATGGGCATGGAGTGATATGTTACTGTAGTTTCAATATGCATTTCCCAGGGCACCTGGGTGGCTCAGTAGGTTAAGTGTCTGCCTTTGGCTCAGGTTGTGATCCCAGGGTTCTGGGATCAAGCCCCCCGAGTCAGGGAGCCTGCTTCTCCCTCTGCCCCTCCCCCTGCTTGTGCTTTCTCTCTTTCTCCCTCTCTCTCTCTCAAAAATAAATAAATAGAACCTTTAAAAATAATAATACGCATTTCCCTGATGATCAGTGACATTGAACATCTTGTCACATGCTTATTTGCCATCTGTATATCTTTAATATGTCTGTTCAAAACTTTTGCCCATTTTTTGAAGGGGGGGGAGCAGGGATTGTATTAATGAGTTGAATAGTTCTTTATATATGCTGGATGCATGTCCTTTATTATATTTTGCAAATATTTTCTCCCAGTCTGTAGCTTGTCTTTTTCTTTTCTTTTCTTTTCTTTTTTAGATTTATTTATTTTAGAGAGAGAGCAAGCTCATGCGCGCCCAAGCATGAGTGGGGGGAGGGACAGAGGGAGAGAATCTCAAGCAGGCTCCCTGCTGCTGGACATGGGGCTCAATTTCATGACCCGTGAGATCATGGTCTGAGTTGAAATCACAAGTCCGATGCTTAACCGACTGAGCCACCCAGGTGCCCCATTGTCTTTTTACTTTCTTAACTGTCTTTAAGAAAGGAGAAAGTCCAACTTATCAAAAAGTTTTAATCATTTGTGTTGTTTGTGTCCTAATATTATTTCCTAATCCAAAGCCACAAAGATTTTCTTGTTTGCTTTCTTCACAAGAAGTTTGATAGTTTGGCTCCTGTGTTTAATTTTGTGATCCATTTAGAATTAATTTTTTGTATATGGTGCAGGATTGAGATGGTTTGGTTTGTGTTATTGTTGTTCATGTGGGTGTCCTGTTTTTTCAGCCTGGTTCAATGAAGGGTTATTCTTTCCCCATTGAATTACTTAATGTCTTTGTTGAAATCAAGTGACAACTTATTTGTGGGTTTATTTCTTTTTAATTATTGTCAGGGCAGATAGTTTAAGATTCTTAATTACGTCTGTGGATTCTGATCCTGTCTTCAACACTTACCAACTTTGATATGTTGGGCAAATTATTTAATCTCTCCATGCCTCTGTTTCCTCCTCTGTAAAACAGTGATAATAGGAATAGTGACCTCATGGAATTCTTGTGAGACTTTTAGAAACAGTACACATAAAGCTCTTAGAGAAATACCTAACACGTGGCAAGTT
The DNA here is from genome assembly GCF_029215605.1 of Mirounga angustirostris. Taxonomy (NCBI): domain Eukaryota; kingdom Metazoa; phylum Chordata; class Mammalia; order Carnivora; family Phocidae; genus Mirounga; species Mirounga angustirostris. Next base: position 19,056,998 of record NW_026991718.1, on the reverse strand, counting down.
TCATTAAATGCTGGTGTTGTTATTTTACCAATCTAATAGATGAAGAATTATATTTAGTGTTATTTTTAGAGTAGATATATTACTTTTTACATAGTCTTTACAACAACCATGTAAACTTAGATAATCTTCCTAACTTTTAGAGGTGGCAGCTAAGGTACAGAGAACATGGGCATCTTATCCATAAGTATTGAGAGACAGTGTAGCACAGAGTTCAGGCTACCTGGGTTCTGATCTCAGCTCTGCCACTTATTAGTTGTGTGACCTTGAGCAAGTAACTTTACCACTAAGGGTTTTGGTTTCCCTCACCTGTGTCATGGGGATAAGAGTAGTACCTAATGTATAGGGCAGCGGTGGGAGTAGTGGGTTACTGCATAAAAAGTCCCTGACATAGAGTTGGGGCTCCGTGAAAGTGAGCTGCTTCCTTCTTTGTCATCCTTTGTTGTTGTCGTTGTTTTTCTGTTGTCGTCAGTTTTCCAGATTCCTACGGTAGTAAAGCAGTCCATCCACACTCCTAGTCACAAGAGTAGTGACAGGTTAATTTGTTTACTTTATAATAAACTGATAAACCAAGTAGGTGTTTACTATGTGTGTGGTATTTATTTAGAAAGTGTGTAGGTTTAGCTGTTTTAGGAACTTAGTTCTTCAGTACATCTGTTTCTGTATTTTTAACTTTAATCTTAAAACTTATCTTTAAAAAAAAAAACAACAACTTATCTTTAAAAGAGGATGTTTATAGATTTTTTTTATCCATTCATTTAAGGATAAGAAATATTTGTTAAATCAGGTCCATCTTAGTGTTTCAAAGTATATGGGTACCTACTTTTCAATGATAGGCATTCCTGGAAACAACTCTGTAAGACAGATTTTATACCATAAACAGCAAACATGTATGAATTTATATACCTAAACATACTTGGTTTCTTATGGGTGGAAGTTGAGTAAACTGAAAAGGTAGTCAGAAGTGAAGTATATAGATGGTTATTAGCTATGTTGAATGTGTAGAGAGGATGGGAATAGTATTTTATTCATCTTTTTATTTCCAGAATTTAGCTTATTGCGTATTTCGAGTGAGTGGTATACAGTAATTGTTCTATAGATTTTAATGGGGTGAATGAGTGAAGAACCTCAGGGCTGTGCTATATATGTATATTTTATGTACATATAATATATATATGGTCGTGATAGAGCTTTACTGTTTGTGTCACACAGGGATAGAGTACTATCACTAAATGGACACCTGTGATTCATATTTACATTTTAGAATTATTTGGAGCATTTCTTGTATATATACTATAATATCTTTGCCTTTCACTTATGGTTTAGGAGGGCCAAACATGTGGGCTATTACCTCGGAAGAACGGACTAAGCATGACAAGCAGTTTGATAACCTCAAACCCTCAGGAGGTTACATAACAGGTTTGTATTTATATATTTATTTGTGAGTTATGTTCCTTTTCATGTAATGTCTTAGAATTAGTTTTAATTTGATTACCATCAATTTTGTATTACTAAGTGATAAAATTCCTATCAATCAGAATTCATGCATTAAAAAAAACAGTGGCTTTCTTATTTTACCTGCGTCTTAATTTGTTGTTTTGGATTTGGCTTATAGAAGATCTTTTTCTTAATCCTAAATGATAACCAATAATGTCAGTTTAATTGTCCAGTTTCCCACTTTAACATTATTTCTAGAATGTTTTCAGTTTATTTCTTAAGGTAATTGAGACTTTCTTCCAACCAAATTTATTAATGTGCTCTTAATTCATTGTGCCGGTTCCCTGTATAACAATCAGTATTACTAAATCTAGAAGAAGTACATATATCAGGCCCATCTCCTTGAAAATAATCTAGAAGTTTTTTTCTACAGTCTGTTTTTATAATGCTAGTTCTCTGTTTTTGAGAGTTGATACCAAGCGTTGATTGTTGGCACTAGCCCTTGTTTTGCAAGATGACCTCCAGAGCCTAAGGAGGATTAATTAGGTGTGTCTTTCAAATTTTTTTATATAGATTAAACTTTTTTTCTATGCCAAAGCACCTGAGTGCTTTATTTACAGTAATAGTAACTATAATGACTAATATTTACCAAATCTGTGCTGTATTTCAGATGCTATACCTAAGTGCATCATCTCATTTAATCTTGCAACAACCTTGTAAAGTAGCTACTATTGTCTGTATTTACAGATTGTTAGTATTGATCTGTGCTGTGAAACCTTTCAGTCTGATTTTGGAATCCATCCTCTTAGCCATTATAGCTTAATGTTATTTATACTTCTATAATAATAGCTACCTTTCCTGGTATCAGGACTGCGATTTGATTACCCTACTTACAAGTTAATAATGTAGTCTGTGACTGTCTCATGGATATGACACAAGACCCAGGGTTCCTGAGTCAGAGACAAAGGACTTTGTTACAAACGGCACAGCTAGCAGCGTGAGCATCAGCATGTTCCTATAAGCTTCTCTGTCCCCTAAGTCCCACAAGGTGATGCAGAGAGCCCAAAAGAATGTTAAAAATGCAGCAGTTGTGTTATAGGACAGGAACGCTGAGCCTGAGGGAACCCACCATTTTTAGCAAGCAGGCTTGTTTTTTTAGCCCAGGGGGAGTATTACCTCATCATGCCTCAAGATTGCTCACTGCAAACCCAACCTGAGAAGCGACCCAGGTGGAGAGCAGTTAGGGTCTTGCATTCTTGTCACACACAGCAGGACATAGAGGATTGTGAGAGACCCACTGGGTGACTGTCTTTCCCAACACCTGGTATTTTTTTATTTAGAACTCTTCTGGGGAATAGTGTTTTAAATTATGAATTTTATTAAATGGAAATATTATCAAGTAATACCCCAGTTACTATGAAAAAACTAAGATGAATAATGTAATCTTTCATCATTGAGTAATACATATAACTTCATTTGTGGCTTTTTTGTTTTAAAACCTAAATCTTATTAATGTAATGTAAATAATTTTATAAGTGTATTTCTGTTTAATTCTTTAGTGACTGCAATTAAAATGACAATAAAGCAATAGCATTATTATTGTCCGTTATTATTATTCAGAGGCATTGGAGGAATTCCATTTACTAATGTGCTATTTGATTTTTGCTTTTATTACCTTCAGGTGATCAAGCACGTACCTTTTTCTTACAGTCAGGCCTGCCGGCTCCTGTTTTAGCTGAAATATGGTAAAGTGTTCTCTCTTGTAGATGAATTTAAATTTCTGATAGTCTGGTTTTATTTTGTTTTTGATGTAGTGTTAATATAAAGATGTTTTTACTCATTGTCTGCTGTTGTTAAGTATTTCTTCATCTTTTAGGAAAATATATTTTATTGAGTAAATGACTGAAAATAATTGGGGTTTTGTTCTGTTGGACAAATTGGTTTTTTTTTTTTTAAAGATTTTATTTATATATTTGAGAGAGAGAGAGAATGAGAGACAGAGAGCATGAGAGGGAGGAGGGTCAGAGGGAGAAGCAGACTCCCTGCCGAGCCGGGAGCCCGATGCGGGACTCGAACCTGGGACTCCAGGATCATGACCTGAGCCGAAGGCAGTCGCTTAACCAACTGAGACACCCAGGCGCCCCAGGACAAATTGTTTTTTACAGATTTTGTTTGAGAGAGAACGAGCCCAAGTTAGGAGGGGAGGAGCAGAGGGAAAAGCAGACTCCCCACTGAGCATGGAGCCCAAAGTGGGGCTTGATCCCAGAATCCTGGGATCATGACCTGAGCTGAAGACAGATGCTTAACCCACTGAGCCACCCAGGCACCCCTCTATTGGACAAATTTTTAATGTCCTTAGAATTTTCAGGGAAAGATGTATACATTGCCATTGAAAAACATTTCTTTATAATTTGGCAGACTCTCAAAATCTTCTTTCTGTTACTTTTTAGTTATTTCCTTTCTTTTCTCTCATCATCTATAAACCCAAAATTAGCCCTCCCTTTTCCTGCTCCTACCTTAAACAAAATTGTTCTTTATATTATCTAGAGTTTTTTTTTTAATTTTTTAAAAGATTTTATTTATTTGACAGAGAAAGTGGAGGGGGAGCACAAACAGGGGGAGTGGAAGAGGGAGAAGCAGGCTCCCCACTGAGCAGGGACCTGAGCCGAAGGCAGATGTCCAACTGACTGAGCCACGCAAGCACCCCTAGGGTTTTGTTTTTTTAATGCATTTACAATAAATATCAACCCTTACCCCATCTTTCTTTCCACTTGGAATATTCCCATGCCTGGTGGAGTACTGGACACATAGCAAGCTTTGAACAAATATTTGGGCAAATTAATAGATTAAATTTAGAATGATTATACTCTTGAATAATTTCTTTCTGTCCACACTGGTGGAATTCATCCCAGAGGTCTCATAGATTCTCTCTACATGGATTCTGTGTAGACTGGCAGTATTTCATTAGATGCTATCTTTGGTCAGTATTTCTTAATTTACAGGTTTTAGCTTTTTGGATTTTATTTGCTTAATTTTATATGTGTGGTTATTATGTGATGATCTGTGTGTGAATGCTATGTTGTTTCTATTTTATCATCCTTAAAAATAATGCTAACCCTACATACCAATCTACACACCTCATGATCCTTTTAGGGCTTTATCAGACCTGAACAAGGATGGGAAGATGGATCAGCAAGAGTTCTCCATAGCAATGAAACTCATCAAACTAAAGCTGCAGGGCCAACAGTTGCCTGTGGTCCTCCCTCCTATTATGAAACAACCTCCTATGTTCTCTCCATTAATTTCTGCTCGTTTTGGTATGTATTTATTAATTTATTATTCAATAAATGAATAATTTATTCAATTATTAATTGAATTGGCTGCATTTGATAGTTAAACTTCATTCCTATACGTAATATTGGGATTTAGAAAAGGGTTTGTTAGCATAAAACAATAATCCTCAGACTCCAAGTTAATTTTCATGTCTGAGATAAGATGTTAAACTCGCTATCATAGCAGGGGTGTCCTTGTGTCCCAGTTTTCCAGGAACAGTTCTGATTTATGCCTGTTGTCCTGGCCTCAAGTCTGGTTAGTGTTCCCTTTCACAATTCCCAGTTGGATGATAAATTATATGACCCCCCCTAGTTAGAGCTGATCTTAAGTACTATTCTTAGTTTCCTCTCTACTCTGTATGAGTAACAGAAAAAATGTGAACAATTTTAAACTCACTTGAAATGGTTTAAGTTGGGAGGTAACTTAAAATTATTCCTAAGTAGAAATTTTTCTAATTTAAAGGTTAATTACCCAGCTAAATTTAGGGCTAAAAGTTGCAGACTTTGTGCTCGTTAATTTACATATTCATCAGAGAGAATCTGTTTTCTGTTCAATTTGATTAGCCAATTTCTTATTAAGTATATATAAGAAGCACTCATTGGAATGGAACATTCAGTTAGATATCTCTGTGAATCTGAAACATGTTCTTTCATTCCAGATGTTAGATCTTAAAATACTAAATTCTTTGACTATTGCAGTGAGCTCTAGAGATAAATACCAGATTGTGTGACCATCTTATATAGTGTACCTAGTAATCTGCAATTAGTAAGTGAATAAAAGTCATCATTTTATTCTTTTTAAAGAATTGTTCTTAAATCCATGGATGTGTTACTTAGAAGAAAAGTAAAATATGTGGCTTACTTCCTTCTTACAAATAATGATATGCATAAATGGGTCTTCTAACATATCTAGTAACTAGAATATCCTTTTTTGGGGGGTGGGAACATTGGGGGAGTGTGTGTGTGTGTGTGTGTGCGTGTGTGTGTTGAGTAACTCAACAGCACTATACTTATCCTTACACAAAACCCCACATTTAATCAGGTAATACAGTCTCTCTTTAAGAGTACTAATATTTAATTGGAAAAGGATGCTCAGCTTTCGTCATGATGCTAGAAGAGAATCTTTAACTCCTTAGAAGGCATTCCCATAGTTCACACAGGTCAGAATGTTGATATTAAAAGCAGTGGTGTACGTCCCTCACTGCTAAGTCAAAGCTGCTTTAGTGAACTTTTTAACTAGAGGACTTGTTTGCCCATAGTGTGTGTATAAACATGGATCTGCTCAATGCACTGTCAATTTGATTTCTGGCATGTGTTTTATAGTCCATTGCTAGCACTGGCAAATGTGTTCTGTTTTGTCTCTAGGAATGGGAAGCATGCCCAATCTGTCCATGCCTCACTCATTGCCTCCAGTTGCACCTGTGGCAACCCCCCTATCCTCTGCGACTTCAGGGACCACCCTTCCTCCCTTAATGATGCCTGCTCCCCTAGTGCCTTCCGTTAGCACATCATCACTACCAAATGGAACCGCTGGCCTCATTCAGCCTTTATCCATTCCTTATTCTTCTTCAAGTAAGTACTTCCGAGCTAATGAGTAAGAAACTGTCAAAGAAAGAAACTGGTACATTTGTGTCCCAATAAATACAGATTTCCTTCATACTTTGTGATATTGTTTAGCGTGAACCTTTTTCTTCGTTTCTTTCTTTCCTTTTCTCTTTTTTAGCATTGCCTCATACATCATCTTACAGTCTCATGATGGGAGGACTCGGCAGCGGTGCTGGTTTACAGAAAGCCCAGTCTCTGATTGATTTAGGATCTAGTAGGTATGAAGGCTTAAAACCTCCAACTTTTTATGCTTTCAATAAGGAGTATCTACAAATGACTTTTTTTTTGCAAGCTCTGAGCTTATCCAGGTTTTACTTTACAGTGGCCAAATGTAAAATGCTTAAGGTAAATTTACTCTTATAACTCACATAAAATAATTTTTTGTTTTTAGAATTAGTAAATGCTTGAAAAAACGTTTCACATAAACTAAAAATGTTCTTCTGTATTTCTAATTAGTCGAGTTTTTGCCCAAAATAATGTACTTTTTGTATATGTTTCTCAAAAAGTCTCATAATTGGGGTGCCTGGGTGGCTCAGCCGGTTAAGCGGCTGCCTTCGGCTCAGGTCATGATCCCGGGGTCCTGGGATTGAGCCCCGCATCGGGCTCCCTGCTCAGTGGGGAGCCTGCATTTCCCTCTCCCTCTGCCTGCCTCTCTGCCTATTTGTTCTCTCTCTCTCTCTCTGTCAAATAAATAAATAAAATCTTAAAAAAAAAAAGTCTCATAATTATGGTATGTTATTAATTTTTTTCTTGAGCAAATTCTGCTGATTGAGTATCTTTTACATTTTAGAAAACACAAAAGCATCAGTGTTCATTCATCACTCCTCATATAAATCATAACACTCTTCAAAGCAGTGTACCAAGAGTGTTAGCTTTAACCCAGAAGAAGAGTATTGGCATCCCAGCTGAGATACTCATTGAATGTGTGACCTTGTTTTTCATAACATCATTGAGCCATAGTTTGGTGGAGACAGTAATACCTTTTAAGTTTGTCATGGGGATTAGAAAAAGTATTCATAAAGCCTCTGGCACAATACAGGGCCTGGCACATAGTAGGTTCTTGGTATACAGTAGTTCTGTACTTCATGTGGTATCTGCTTTCCTAAGAATGAGGTGAAATTAAATTTTTCAAATATCAAACACAAAAGCAATTAGTATTGTACTATAGAAGGTATGATTCTTAATGTCTCTGCCTTTTGAGGTTTAACTAAATGTATTTTAGTTAGTAACATAAAATTTTTAAATAAATTTTGTTATAGCTCAACTTCCTCGACTGCTTCACTATCAGGGAACTCGCCCAAGACTGGGAGCTCAGAGTGGGCAGTTCCTCAGCCTTCAAGATTAAAATATCGGCAAAAATTTAATAGTCTTGACAAAAGCATGAGTGGATACCTCTCAGGTAAGTGGCATTCAGTGCTTAAGAATGTGAGAAAGTTAAAGTTTTTTATATGAATTTCTAGTGAAGAACTTTTGAGTTTGTACTTTGTAGCTCATCTAAAATTTTAACGTCCAAAAAATTTAGCAGGCATTTGATAAACACAAATATTTTAAGTTGTGTGAGAGTTCAAAGATGGGTACAGCTTGATTGATTTCTTCAAAGTTCTTACAGTAAAGTTGAGCACACAGGTAGACACCAAACTTTTCGGAAAAAAGACCTCTCCCTTGAGAAGATTAAGCCTCACCCTCCAGTACAGTGAAAGAAGAACCTCCTATGACAAGGACCAGTGTGTGGGACTTAGCCTCAGCTTTTTCCTTGTGGGTCCCCTTCCTCATTGGGTCTTTCTGTGCTTATCCTTACTAAAACCTCTGTGAGCATTGTCCACCCTTTAATGTTCCAACCCAGATGTGCCCATAAGACTTGACCTCAGGTCCCTATAGAACATTGGAGTCCACGCTGGAACATTATCCAAACTTTTCCAATTAAGGGTAGTGAAGGAGATATAAACAGACGGTAATAGGCAAGTAGAGTTCCCACCTTCTAACTTTCCCCCTTTCTCTTCCCTCAGCAACTAATTTACAGTTTAGACAGAGAAATTAAAGACGTGTTTTAAGATAATAGAGCTTTAAAGTGCTTAGGGAACATAGAATGGGAGATGCTAATACTAAAGAGATCAGATAAAACATCTTATAGGAAGGGAGCATTTCAGCTCCATCATGAAAGGAAGAGTTAGGGTTTAGACAGATAGAGATTGAAGGTGATAGCATTTGAGGGTGACAGAGAAGAAATCTTAAGAGCAAAAAGTACACGGTATGTTTGGAGAATTTGAAAAGTAGTCTATAGAATAGGAGTATGGGGTCTCTTAATTTTGCAGTGGGGCAGGGGAGCAAGAAGGCCTTGGAATTGATTGGACAAGCAAAACTGCAATGCTCTCTTTAAATTTTCATAACTGTGATAAAAACTTAAAAAAAAAAAAAAAAAAAAAACCAAGGTAGAGGGTGATTGGGCCTTGGGCTGGACTGCTCCTTTCTATACACTTAGCACTGCCTACTGCGCTTGCATGTGAGGTCGTGTATGTCAAAGACACTAGAAACTAAAGGGTAAAAAAAGGGCAAAGGAATTATGCACACAAAATTCAGGACAGTAGTTCCCTTTCATGAAGGAGGCATGGAGATAAAGTCGTGGAACATTGCTTCAAAGCATTTAGTAATGATCTAGTGTTAAGTTTGGGTGGTAGGTTCAGGCATGTCTTTATATCATACTTCATAACCTAATATTCGCTATTTTATATGTATCAAATACTACATAATAACTACACTTTTCTTTAATTTTATCAAATTACTTGAAATAAGATATACTATATTTTTAAGTCATACTTTTTTTTTTTTTTTTTTTTTAACATTTAACATCTCTGAAATTAGGGACATGTGTTACCATCAGTGGTGTCTTAGCACTGGGTCATGGTTTTGTTGGCAGTGCTTTTTTCTTTCTTAGTGTTACCTAAAATAATGATGTGTCTTATAATTGATGGCATCTTAGATTCTGTGAAATATGATATTCAGCACACTTAAGATTCATGAAAAGTCACAATTCCCGTTTTTTAAAAAAAATGAACTTTGGGCACTACATTTTGCATTAAAAAGCTTCTTTTTTCAAAATAAAAAGTGGACTAAAAAGACATGTACAAAAATGTTCATAGTAGCTTCATTCAAAACATCTGAGAAAGAAACAGCCTAAATATCTATCAACAGGGGAATGAATAAACAAATTGTGGTGTGTTCCTGTAACATAACACTTCACAGCAAAAAGACGAATGAATTCCTGATACATACAACAACATGGATAATGTATTGAATGGAAGAATTCTGGCCCAAAGCGTCCACACTATTCAATACATTTATATGAAGCTGAGGAACCGGAAACCTGGTTGATGGTGATAGAAATCAGAATATTATAATTATTCTGTTGGGAAGGGACCATGCACAAACCTTCTGAGATGCTAAAAACATTCTGTATCTTGATAAGGATGTTGGTTGCATGTATACATACCTATGTAAAAATTCATCAAACAGTACACTTAAGATTAGTATACTTTATGTATGTACTAAAAACATACAGTATAAACAAAGGTGGAATATGAAGGTCTATGGAAAGTCAACTATGAAGAATTAGTCCCCTAATGTTACTTTATTTGTATATGTCACATTGTATAAAGGTCGTGTATTGAGTTGTTTGCAGAGAATGAGAGTAAAGCTATGTATTCATATTTAAGGGAAAGTTTTTTTTTTTTTTTGAAAAAAATAGCTGTTTCTTGTGTCTTGAAACTGAGCGTGAGCCCCAGGTATATGAGGATGGGACTGGCCTAGACTTACATGTTATGCTTTGTTAAATGAGTGTAGCATTCGGTGGTCTAATTTTCTTCCTCTTCTTCTTCCCTTCCCTCTAAACTCTTGTAATTTATTTAGATTAATTCATTGACTTGTAGTTTCTGCATCACATCTTCTGGGCACTCTGTGATGCACTGGAATCACAGAGGGGGGAAGATATGGTCCATATCTTTGAGGAGTCCACGGTATATAGGTCACAGAATCATAACATTTGATTAGTGGTTTAAAAGTGCTGTGATTGGGGTGCCTGATGGCTCAGTTGGTTAAGCATCTGACTTTTGATTTCAGCTCAGGTCATGATCTTGGGGTCATGAGATTGAGCCCCACATCAGGCTCCATGCTCAGCAGGGAGTCTGCTTGTCCCTGTCCCTCTGCTCCTCCCCCTGCTCACTTGCTCACTATGTCAAATAAATACATAAAATATTTTTAAAAAATAAAAGTGCTGTGATTAATATAGATGAGAAAGTGACCAATGCTGAGGATATGAGAGAGTTTCATAGAACAGATGACATTTGAGCTGGATCTTACAGGATGAGTAGTCCACCAGGTAGAGAAGGAGGGACTAGCATTATAGGCACAGGAAATAGGATATCCAAAGGATTGGCAGACCAACAGTGTAGATGTTCAAGTGAGCTTTTCTTAGTAGAGTACTCTGCTGGCTCTCTATAGCCCTTTGTATTATTTACACCTTGCACATATTTAAGCCTTCCACCAGTAGGCTTTTAACCATTTACATTCCTTCCTTCCTTCCTTCCTTCCTCCTGTTTGCTCTGTTGCCTCATGCTAAGGGATCTACTTTCAGTTGTCTTTGACCAAGAGCTGAAACATTAGTTATAGACCTTTTTTTCAGATTTAAAATAACCTTCCATTTCCTCTTATTGGAAGAGTCCTCCTTTTTAACATAAAGACCTCCTCAAATCTCACTTATGTGAAATCTACTGAGGACTAATTATTTGGGAGATGGTATGAGCTATTTCCAGTGTACGTACTCTTTTCTGTGCAGAGTTGTTTGGGTGGTTCTCGACTCAGGCCAAACCCTAAGTAGGGCCTGACTCTTCCAATACTCATGGCTTAGTTGTCACCTGGGAGTGGGAGGTGCGACACCAGCTTTACTAACTAGGAGACTGTCCCTAGAGAAGCCGTGTCATTTTATCCATGGTCAGAAAGCCACACACTTGCCCACCAGGGGTGAATGCTCCTGTGAATGAGACAGGGACTTTCTGTTCTGAATGGATTCCTGGGATTTCTGTGTGACCATTATCCTGACATGAAAATGCAGGTCAGGAAGCCTATTACAGAAGCATATTTTTGATCACTGAGGGAGAGAAGAGAAGTTGGAACAGTTTATTACAGATCGTAAGCATCCAGTGAATGCTGTTATTACTCTCAAACCCTATCCCATAAGTCCCCACTGCACCTTAGAGAACTTTGGATTACAACTTTATTCATCACTTTAGCAAATATTTATTAAGCATTTATGTACCTGGCACTGGGTACAATATGTTAGTGAATAAGGCAGTCAAGGTTTTTGTCAGTAGGACCTAGTATGATAGTGGAAACAGACAATAAACAGGTAAACAGGAAGATAAATGTTACATTACAGATTGTGATATGAGCTATGAAGGAAACAAGCAGGAAGTATATTGGATCATAGGGTGGACAGAGAAGGCATTTCTGAGAAGGTGGCATTAAATTGGGACTTTTAGAGTGAGAAGGACCCACACATGCAGTCATGTTGAATTGTAGAACTTGATGTTGGATATGGGTGTACATGAGGGAAGGATCGAGGGTGACTTTCTGCTTTCTGGGTGATGCCACCCAGAGCGAGGGGAAAGCTAAAGGTAAATGGTTTTGGTGAAGGTTAGGAAGCGGGCTGTGAATGGCGATTGAGAGAGTCATTTTGTACGTATTTGGTTTGAGATGCCTGTGAAATACTTAGGCAGGTTTTTCAGTTAGATACAGAAGTCTAAACCTAGAGCAGAGGTTTGGGCTGGGGCTTACATTTGCAAGTTATCTAGGTGCTATTTAAAGTCACAGAAATGAATTGAACACACAAAGAGAACAGAGTGCCCAGGGCAGAGCCTTGGGGAATGCCAGCATTTACAGGTTGTTTGGAAGAGGGAGAGTAGAGACAGAGGAAAGAGAGAGATGAGAAAGTCTGAAGATGCTAAGAAAGCAGTACTTAGAGGTGCACAGGGAGCACGAGGAGGCCCAAGAGTTCAGCCTCTAGTACTTTCTGTGCCAGTGCTTCGTCCTTCGTGTTGGTCGGTGGTGTGAACTGTTATTTTCTGAAAGGACATGGGGGAACACTTGAGTTACTAATTCTTGATTTTAAATTCCTTGGGGCAAGAGCTGTGTTTTGATTACTACTGAATGCTCAGCACCTGGCACGTGGTAGAACCTTTTTGATGTTAGAAGTTCCCAGGATAGCAGCAGTATTATTTTATAGAATACAGTTATTTAGGTTTGCATGAATTTAAAGAAGCTAAGGAATTTTCTTTTTTTCTGGTTTTCCCCACTCAATCAGGTTTTCAAGCTAGAAATGCCCTTCTTCAGTCAAATCTTTCTCAAACGCAGCTAGCTACTATTTGGTGAGTTTGTCCATTAATTATGATTTTTAACTATACATTCTCTATTGTAAGAAAAATACTGTTTCTGTAAAAGTTTGTGACTCAAAGATGTTCCATAAAAGCAGCCATTTGAAGGCTAATGCAACCTTGAAAGCCCATAAAATTGTACAAATTGTTATTCTTGACAATGTAGCATTTAATTATTTTGTAAGTAAAACTAGTTTGCCTTTTCATAACGGCATCTATGGAGAATTAGGGAATATCTCATTTTTAATTTAGAGCTAAATGTATTTGATAGGTGAATCATCCATGAAATAAGACAAGCCACCTTCTCAGAAGGAATGTTTCCCTTTCTGTTTCAAAGTTTCTCCCCTCTCCTGTGTGATAAGACAATGAAGGGTAAAAATAAGCTCACTTTTCCATATATATTTACATTTCACTAAAATATGTTAACCCAACTGTTTTCCTGTCATTATTCTTGTTTTGAAATTAAATATTAAACTCTTGGGGCGCCTGGGTGGCTCAGTTGGTTAAGCGACTGCCTTCGGCTCAGGTCATGATCCTGGAGTCCCGGGATCGAGTCCCGCATCGGGCTCCCTGCTCAGCGGGGAGTCTGCTTCTCCCTCTGCCCCTCCCCACTCTCATGTGCTCTCTCTCATTCTCTCTCTCTCAAATAAATAAATAAAATCTTCAAAAAACAAACAAACAAAAATATTAAACTCTTGAAAATATTTTACTCTAAGTAGACTTTGTTTATAAGCTGTGAATGTTCACATTTGCTTTAGGACCCTGGCTGACATTGATGGTGATGGACAGCTGAAAGCTGAAGAGTTCATCCTTGCGATGCACCTCACCGACATGGCCAAAGCCGGCCAGCCGTTGCCACTGACGTTGCCTCCTGAGCTTGTCCCTCCGTCTTTCAGGTGGGCGCCTCTTGAGGTGAAGAGGCATGGTTTTGATTCCTGGGCAGACGTGATTATTACATTGCGATCTCCTGAGGCCTCTGCTCTAGTTTAGTGGGAAGTTAAACATCAACACTGCCATTCAATTTTGGTATTTAATGAGTTATACCAGGAAGGAGTGGAAATGGGTGTGTTTCCACCATATTATAGATAAGGAAACTGACAGCTACAGAGATTAAGAACACACTTGCTCATGGATAGCAGTCAGCTAAACTGTGATGCAAATCCAGATCTCTCTGGCTAGACAGTCCATATCCTGCTGTACATTGTAACTCTAGACCATATTGCATTCTAAATGTCTTTAATACTGCATTCTAAATATTAAATGGCTCTAGTCATTGGTAGTATAACTGTATATACAGTCTAGAAATTCTCAGACTGCGTGATGCTAAATTCGTTTGTTGTCTGCTTTTCTTAGAGGCGGAAAGCAAATTGATTCTATTAATGGAACTCTGCCTTCATATCAGAAAATTCAAGAAGAGGAACCTCAGAAAAAGTTACCAGGTAACATTGAGTGTCTAAGCTGAATATTTACAGTGGGTTCTCTTAAATTTTACCTTGAGATGTAAACGAGTATTTAGAATCATTACATTATTAATATTTTATATAAGAGAAAACTATTTGATGAATGGGTTGGATTTTGACATCAATAAAATGAAGATAGTAAAAAATGAGAAGTGTATTTAGGAAGAAGAGGCAGTGTATGTATTTGGCAAGAGTCTGTGTATTAGACATCCTAGTTAAAATGTTTCTCCCACTTTAGGAAAAATCACTGGAGCAAGCTTTGTGATGAAATCTTTAGCTGTAAAGAAAAGTTTAAATATTGGTTGAAAAAGTATATATGTAGATGTTTTAAAGCATTAAAAAGTTAGTGAACTATATCAAATAAAACAAGTATATAGCCATATAGCTTTGTTTGTCCTTGAAGAAAATGCTGAGAAAAAAGTTGGAAAGTATTTTTATTGGCAGGAACAGTAAAATTATTTCTCTCTCTCAGATGGATTCAAACTTAGAAATTTGTTTTCCAAAAATGAATACTCTTAGACAAAAGTTAAATACTTTACTATTTACATTTGAGTTAAAATTATCCTTAGGGGAAGTATCCACAGAGTAACAGCACTCAAATGGTCAGGAGGCATGAGAGTGTTGAAACTGGTGTCCACGTTGTTGGGCTCTTCATGCGAGAGTGCTTACAACATGCTTTATTTAGTTACTTTCGAGGACAAGCGGAAGGCCAACTACGAGCGAGGGAACGTGGAACTGGAGAAGCGACGCCAAGCGCTGATGGAGCAGCAGCAGAGGGAGGCAGAACGTAAAGCTCAGAAAGAAAAGGAAGAGTGGGAGCGCAAACAGAGAGAATTACAGGAGCAAGAATGGAAGAAACAACTTGAATTAGAAAAACGCTTGGAGAAGCAGAGGGAATTGGAGAGACAGCGGGAGGAAGAAAGGAGAAAAGAGATAGAAAGACGAGAGGTTATTTTTAAGTTATTTTTTTCCTCAGAAAATGATTATATTTAATAAGTGGCTTCATTCCATTTGATTTAAAAATGGGTATTTTTGTTGTGCCTCTTTCTCTGCATCATTCATTCTTACCTATCCTCTCCAACTCTGAGCCTTCCTTCCCTTGTGAAGCGTTTTCAGGGCCAGTAACTGGGAGAAAAGGCCTGTCTGCAGGTGATAAGTCATTCAGAGGAGGACTGATTGCAAAGCTGAGTTGAGTGAGGAGCTGAGGTTAGTGAGCCAGAGGAAGAAGTCTATCCAGGCAGGGCATGAACAAAAGTAAGCTTAGGATCCAGAGTAAGAGGCCACAGAATTGGAGAAGCAGAAAGCTGAGACTGGGGAGTCAAAGGTCTGGAGGGGAAGCACGAGGGTGGGCTTACACAGGTCCTTGGGATAAATGCTGTTGTGTGGTGTCCCTACGAGGACTGGCTTTGTTTTAAGGGGCTTGGGATGGAGCACAGAAATCATAATGACGCTGAAGTAATGTCAGGAGAAGGATTTTTCTTCCTTGATACCAGAATAAAGGTGCGATTATTCCTGGTAACATTTACATTTCTGAAATTGTCTTTTTGTTTAAGAAAAAAGTAACTACAAACAAGAAGATAGTCCCATGAAGCAATCAAAAAGTCTGATGGGTTGGGGCGCCTGGGTGGCTCAGTTCGTTAAGCGACTGCCTTCGGCTCAGGTCATGATCCTGGAGTCCCGGGATCAAGTCCCGCATCGGGCTCCCTGCTCGGCAGGGAGTCTGCTTCTCCCTCTGACCCTCCTCCCTCTCATTCTCTCTGTCTCTCATTCTCTCTCTCTCAAATAAATAAATAAAATCTTTAAAAAAAAAAAAAGTCTGATGGGTGATACTGCTTTTGTGGAAGTCTGTAGGTTAGGCCTACTGATAAAACTGGGTTTGCCCAGTTTCCTAACGTAGGCACTGAAGCCCACTAAGTGCTAAACGCTGCCTCACCTTTATCTTTGTCATCCCATCAGTTTTTGAATGATGCAAAATTGTTAATTTAAAAATTTAATATAATTCATTATTTTCAGGCAGCAAAACAGGAACTGGAAAGACAACGTCGTTTGGAATGGGAGAGGATTCGTCGACAGGAGCTTCTCAATCAAAGGAATAGAGAACAGGAAGAAATTGTCAGGTTAAACTCTAAAAAGAAGAGTCTTCATCTCGAGTTGGAAGCATTGGTATGGCTGAAGTTTAAGTGAAATTTCTCTGAATGATGCTAGAGTTACCTGTTGAAAAATGTCTTTTTTTTTTAAATTTTTTCTTAAGATTTTATTTACTTATTAGAGTGCGCACGAGAGAGAGAGAGAGAGCAGAGCACAAGTGGGGGGGGAGGGGGAGGAGGGAGTGGCAGAGGGAGAGGGAGAAGCAGACTCCCTGCAGAGCAGGGAGCCCGACAACACAGGGCTCAATCCCAGGACCCTGGGATCATGACCTGAGCTAAATGCAGACACTTAACCGACTGAACTGCCCCTGTCATTGTTTTTTAAACCTACCTCATGAATACATGATATTTCCATGTGATTAAATAGTCATGTTTTCATGTATGCTTAACAGTCTGGACAATATAGTTTACCAAACAATGACTTAGAATGCTGAGAATTACGTTTCGGTCTCAGTTCAGAAGCTGACAAACTACGTATTCCTGGGCAAGACATTTCCCTTCTCTGTGTTTTGCTTTGCCCGTCTGTAAAATAAAGAGTTGTGCTAGTTCGGTAATTTTTCTTTTTTTTTAGTTTAGTAATTTTCTATTTTGAAATTGGTGTCTAGAAGATTGTCCGCAGAGGGGTGACCAGCAGTGGGAGGGGGATGCCAAGGCAGCAGGGCAGTGCTCCCTTCTCCCCAGCACTTCCCATGACTCATGACAGACAAGCTCCACAGTTACCTGCTTTGCTTTTCTTGGAGTTTATCTAGATTTGCTTGGAAAAAAGGGTTCTGCTAAAAGAAAAAATGATTTGAAACTCCTGATCTAAATGGTCTCTTAGGATTCCTTCCAGTTCTGCAGGATAATGGTTCTTAGCTAATATTGGCCAGTATGCTTACCAGTTTTTACACATCAGATGTCAGAGAGTCAAGTTGTTTAAAAGGCTTTGTTGCAAATGCAAGGCGAGAAGATAGAAAGGGTGTAGGGAAGGCATACTATTCTACTACAGCCCTAGATTCCATAAGCCTGACCTGATAGTATAATAGGATTTTGCAAAAATACATGTGTAGCCATGTTGTAGAGCCAGGCTTAAATCTTCTTTAATTAGAGTCTAACATTTTATTTGGTTGATGACATTGAAATTAAAATTTTTAAAAATCACATTTGTGGTCATAGGTACTATTTTATGCCTTCAAATGGACAGGAAAGCATATCACAATGTATTCATGCCATAGTACAACAAAGCAGGCCTAAAAATCTTTAACTTCTTTGTGTAGCTACTTGGATTTCTGTCTGACTATATTTTTCCTTAAAATTGATCAATTGATTCATCGCTTTTCCCCCAAGAACCTGGATTGCATACCAAGCAGTAGCACAGATTAATGTGCTGAGTCTGGAAGGTCCAGAGTCTATACATGCTGAAGATAGTAATGCTATCTTACTATCACTAGGGTGGACACTAGTAGGGTGGACACAGCATATTCCTTTTAGCATGTGTTTCTCAAATACAAAACATACTTTTCAGTAAAAAAATTATCAGTGATTTTTAAGCTTCATTTCTCCTCCTCACCTTGCTGTATTAGTTGGCTAGGGCTGCCATAACAAAATACCACAGACTGGGTGGCTTAAACAACAGAAATTAATTTTCTCACAGTTCTGGAGTCTGGAGTCCAAGATCAAGATGTCAGCAGGTTTGGTTACTTCTGAGGCCTCTCTCCTTGGCTTGCAGATGGCTGCCTTCTAGCTCTTTCCTTACATGGCCCCTCCTCTGCCTGTGCATCTCTGGTGTCTGTTTTGTGTCCAGATTTTCTCGTGTCATAAGTCAGGTTATATTAGGACCCATCCATATCACCTTATTTAACCTCATGATCTCTTTAAAGACCCTATCTCCAAATACAGTCACATTCTGAGGTCCTGGGGATTAGGACTGCAACATATAAATTATGGGAAGATACACTTCAGCCCATAACACCTCACCCTTCTCCTTAGCCTCCATTAAGAATCTTTACTGGTTTGTTTTGGTTTTTTTTTCCCCTACTTCTCAGAAGAAGAGGAAAGGAATATTTGGTGTAGGAGAAGAGAATTGTGGCCAAAAAGGCCCTCCTGGACCCTGTTTAATTAGAGGAAGTTAGATGACAACGTGGAGGGTAGAAATAGAAGCTTAGAGAAGGTAATGCTGAAAGTCACATGTAGATGTTTGTTTCTCCTCATTATTCTTTGAGACTGTCTCTATTTTAATATTATATATTAATGCCTAACTGCTGAATTCAGAAAAAATTCAGTGTGCTATGTTTGTGCTTACTCATATAAACATCTGGGCTCTTATGCTCTGAGAATGGTACATTTCCTGCTAATAATAACTGTCTGGAGTTAACAGATACAACCTTAGAACACATTCCACTTTATTTTATTTGTTTATTTTTACGTAGGCCCCATGCCTAATGTGGGCCTCGAACTCACGACCCCCAGATTAAGAGTCACATGCTCTACAGACTGAGCCAGCCAGGTGCCCCCCACTTAGTTTTAGATATTTATCTAGACTTAGTATAAATGATAAATGACATTTAAAAGTTTAAATAAGAATATGATTCCCCTGGGGCACCTGGCTGGCTTAGTCGTTAAGCGTCTGCCTTCGGCTCAGGTCATGATCCCAGGGTCCTGGGACCAAGCTCTACATTGGGCTCCCTGCTCCATGGGAAGCCTGCTTCTCCCTCTCCCACTCCCCCTGCTTGCGTTCCCTCTCTCGCTGCCTCTCTCTCTGTCAAATAAATAAAATCTTTAAAAAAAGAAAAAGAATATGATTCTCCTGATAGGAGCTTTTCCCATTAGCATTTTATGTTACCATATATTTTTATGCTCTTCCTATAGAATGGCAAACATCAGCAGATCTCAGGCAGACTTCAAGATGTCCGACTCCGAAAACAAACTCAAAAGACTGAGCTGGAAGTTCTAGATAAGCAGTGTGACCTGGAAATTATGGAAATCAAGCAACTCCAACAAGAACTTCAGGTTAGTCCTTTGCTGCTGAATCGTCCATAAATGTGAGCAGTTGTTCATAATTCTTCCTAATAGAATAGTTTTTGTTTTGGGGTGATGAACCCCTCTGGGTCTCTGATGGACTTCCTACCTAGAAGGATGTAAATATACACCATCTTGTATATAGTATCAGGAAGCTCCGATGCCCCCTAAAGCTCTACTAGACATCTGGTTAAATTCTGCTTAATATTTGTACGTAAATGGATGTTTATCACTTCGACTTTTAAATCTTTAATAAATGTGTAGGTATACCTATACATTAAACTAAGTTTATTGCTACTACTCTTAGGAAATTTTGACTTAACGTTATTTTTTCACAGTTCTGGTGAGAGTGTTGAATGTGTATGTCCCTCAGGGACTTAGTAATCTTCCTTACCTGTGCAGTAGGGTCTAGCTCAGTTATCGTGGTTTGCAGAATAAGAACTCTGGGAGCATTCTGCATCTTTGGCGTTCTCTTACTAAATTTCTGTTTCTGTATAGACTAGCAATTAATTAACAAAGTCTTCTTGCTGTGTCACAGCTGGTACAGACAGAGGCCAAATAACATTTCCTGTCTGATTTAAACGTGCTTCCCTAGTTACTCCTGAGGTTTTAGTTTCTCTTTGATATTTATTCTGGGGTGTCATGACCTGCTTACAAATACCATTTAGCTGATAGCAAAGGCACCTCTCACCTTGTGCCTGTGGACGGACATCTATCAGTACACTGAAAACTGTAAGACTTCTAGACACACCCCATTGATAAGGACTTTCTTCACCACCTTTTCTCCAGCCAGTCATTCATAAATGGATTTATGTTTAAATATTTGTATTTTAAATGACACATAATTCCATCCTAATTTATTCATAAATTGTAAGCAGTTTACAGCTATGTATTATTCCTATACTAAGTTTTAAGAGTGATTAAATCATGTATTTAAGTTTTCAAAAAATTCTCAGACAACATGACAGAATTTTAATTTTTTTTTAACTTTTTTTTTTTAAAATAAGGATTATCAAAATAAGCTTATCTATTTGGTACCTGAGAAGCAATTATTAAATGAAAGAATTAAGAACATGCAACTCGGTAACACACCTGGTAAGTCTCTAATATTTGTTTTACCTGTTTTATTCTTCTCCGAATGACCGTACCAGTCATACTCTGTTACTTGTTCAAATAGCATTATTCTGTTATACATAGCATTTCTTGTCTGTAGTTTAAAATTTCAGAATAGTGTGAAAAAATCACAGATGTTATGTGCATTTTGGCAAATCCTACACTAATGGTAAAGAACTGTTCAGGAGATTTTACCATGGGACCAAGCCTGTGAGATTCTGGGTGATAGTGTACAGCAGTGTTAGGCCTAAGCAGAATGGAATGCCCTTCCCAGACCTTTCATATCACCTAACTGATTCATATAAAGACTTTTACCTGCTTGGCCCTCTTGACACCTTTGGAACAAAATAGTCCAAGGTAATTTGTGGATTGTAACATTTTTCTTGATCCAAGTCCCAACCAGGATACTGAAAAAAATCTCTATGTTGGATAGCATGCCAGTAACAATATAACAGAAGAAAGGTTTACTTAAAGAAAAGTAAATCTGCAAATACTGTGTTAGAACTAACTGAAGTATCCTAAATGTCTCTCTTTGAGTATCTGTCAGTCTTTCCATTCCAGGGCTCTTTATTATACTTCTGGCTCTTTAGGAAGTCCAGTAAACAACATCCCTCGTCTTTGCCCAAGTTCTGAACAAATAGCGAAATAAGGCAAAGAAGCAAGACATATGAGAGACCAAAATATTGCCTCATTTTTGGTAAAGCTGATATTGGACAGCCTGGCTTACCTGTGAGTGGGACAGCCACTCCTGTAACAACCGGGTGTCCGACAAAGTAGAACAGGTTTACTGTGGGCAGTTCAGTCTCAAGAACACAAGGGATTGGAAGGGTCTAGGCTGTGTATGCCCAAGTCCTTATCCTGAGCTCACCAATTACTGAAGGGGTGGAAAGAAGCTGAGAATGGTGTCCTAGTGAAGGGCCCGGTACGTGGAAGAAACACCAGGAATAGAGAATTTTACTTTTGTGAACTGTTCCTGCTGCGTCTCTAACCTTCCACTGAAATGGTCTGCCCATGTCTCTTCTCAGACCGTCTTCCTTGCACAGAATTGTTTTCTTGGCTGTTCAAAGTGTATCAACCCCCACCTCACCCCTCCCCAGGCGTTCCAGAGGCAGGATGAGCCAGCCCTCCTGACCTGTGCAGTCGCAGAAAGCATAGCATCACCCTCGTTGTTTTAGTATTTGGATTGTGAATGGAATGTAGAATACTGGGGACCTGGTAGAGCTAGTCTTTCTTATAGAATGTGATCCAAGTCACCCGTTATTACAGTTATTGGTTCAAAATAGGAAGCTTTTGTTTGCAGTTTGCAAAGTACCCTGTATCCCTTAGATTCCTCTCTGTATCTCTGTTGCCACTGAAGATTACCAACCATGTGCCAAGCACCATCCTAGGTAGTTTTCATGCACTGTGTCCTTCAATCTTTACAACAGCCCAGTGAAGTAGGTATTGTTATTCCCATTGTGCAGCTCAGCAAAACTGAGGCTCAGAGAGATTAAGTAGTTGCCCAAGGTGGTGCAATAGTCATTCTCAAATTCTTGTCTGAGTCCAAAGCCCACCGTGCCACCACATTGCCTCTCTTAATTTTCAGTTATCTAACATGGTGTTCATAGATATGATCTATTCACATTCAGTATTGAAACATCCATTATTCATGATGCTCATTTTGAATGTAAATTAACTGATTTTTTCCACATTGCTTGTCTCCCAACTGAACTAGACTCTGAACTACTGGAGGCTAGGACCCATGCCTTGTCCTTCTTTTTCCCCTGCTATTGAACATAGTACAGTGCCTTGCACATAGCAGATGTGTAATTTCTTGAGAAAATATTTGTTGAAATACTGGAAAACCACTAGAGAATTATGAGAGAATTTAGCAAGATGTCTGGATAAAAAGTGAGCATGTAAAAATCAGTAACTTTTACTATATATCAAAAGTACTTAATTAGAAAATATCATGAACAAAGGTCTCATTTACATTAGTATTCTCATTATGGATAAAGAAATGTGTAGCTATAAAATTTTACTGATAGATACTAAAGATTCCTGGATAAGGAGGTATATGTTATGTTCCTGAAGGATCTAGCTCAGTGCTGTAAAGATGTCATTCTCTACCACTTCGTCCCATACACTCAGTTCTTCCATTCAGGTTTCTTTAAATGAAACCTGGCAAGATAATTCACAGATTCACCCAGAAGAGAAAACGTGCAAGATTAGGCAAGACTTGAAAAAGAGTAACATTGGTCAGGGGAAGACACTAGCTCTGCCAGGTATCAAAACATGTTAGGACCCCTGAAACAAACATTATATGTTAATTAATAGAATTTAAATTAAAAAAAAAAAAAAAAAGTTAGGAAAGCTCTAGTCCCTAAGGCAGTATATTATTGATCAGAAAGACAACATAGAACAATGGAATTGAATAGAGGGTCTAGAAACAGGTCTGTATATATATGACAGTTTAGGATATGATAAAGTTGGCATTTAACACCAGTGGGGAAAGGATGGGCTTTCAGTAATCAGTGTCACTTCAATAAGTAATCTGGGGGACGGTTGACTCTGAAAGGGAGGTGGGGAACAGAAATAAAGTCTAGGTAAACTAAGAGGATAAACATAAAAAATGCCTCTAGAAAAAACGTTACAAAAACGAAGGAAAACATTTTTATAATCTCAGTGTTGGGAACATTTCTTCAAATAATCCCTAGAGCTATGAAGGAAAATATTTACAGATTTGATGATACAAAAGTAAACATTTTCATGAGGCAAGACATCATAAACAGTACAGCATTGGAAATACATACAGTACAACAAGAATTTAGAGTTGCTGCAAATCAGAAATGAAGACAACCCAACAGGAAGAAAAAAGGCAGTGGATGGGGTGAGGCAATCCAGAAGGGGGGCAGATTAGCCTATAAATAGGTGTTGATTTGATTTCAGTTGTTATCAAGGAAATACAAATTAAAATAACAATAAGGTTTCATTTTTTTGCCAATTAGAGAAAATGAAAAAAGGTTGATAATATTCAGTGTTGATGAGGATATCAGAAACAGGTACTTTGATGAGGAGATCAGAAACAGGTACTTTGGTGTCATTTGATATTAGTTTACCTTTTTGGAAGGACAGTTTGGCAGTTTCTGTCAAAATTTAAAGTGTTCAAATCCTTTTACATGGCAGTTCTTTCACCTCCTAGCCACATAAAATACTTTCACATGTGCTTATAATACATGTACGAGGATATTTATTGCAACATTTTTATATAAATAGTAGAAAATTAGAAACAACCTAATGGCAATCCAAAAGGGAATAGTTATGTAAATTATGAAATAGCCATCATGTAGACTACCATTGGAGCAATTTTAAATTTATATGTCTTTTTTTTTTCCAGTGTTACTGAAATGTAGTTGGCATACATCACTGTGTAAGTTTAAGTTTGACTTAGATATATTGTGAGAGTAAAAGTCAATTACCAGTAGTGACAGAAGAATTTCTACCAACTATAAACTATCTGATGTTTGTATTTCAGATTTAGGGATTGGTTTGCTTCATAAAAAATCATTGGAAAAGGAAGAATTATGCCAAAGACTTAAAGAACAATTAGATGCTCTTGAAAAAGAAACTGCATCTAAACTCTCCGAAATGGATTCATTTAACAATCAACTAAAGGTACTTATCTTCTGTTATATTCATTTTTAGTTAGCTGCCTTCTTCCTCGTTTTGATTTTGTGGATTGAGTAACTAAAGCTCTTATTGTTATATGTAGTATATTTGTGTAATTTATCTTATAATTGAGCTATACCAGGATTACAAGATTGCTTTTAATGTTCTCTGTCGATATTATAAACATTGCTATGTAACAAAAACAATCATTTACCATGGTTTCCAGTTCTTGACTGTTTTTATTGGCGTCCATACATTTTAAGAATAAGTGCCTTTGTCAGTATAGAAAATTGATCTCAGCCAACATGACCTTAGGCAAAATTCTAAGATGGTAGATATGGAAAGTTATTTAAAATAGTTCTAATGGTAGAGGCTTTTATAACATACTAAATTCTTTTGTTTGTTTCTTTGTTATAATGTAATTAACCTTTGTGAAGTAATGCAATAATCAGTGAAATCCAAAGCATAATCTGGCACTCTGAACTTTGCATGAAGAGTAAGTTCATGATTCATTACTTGCTGCAGTGGCAGAGCAGATGCTCAAAACCTCTACTGTATGTCTGTCATTTTGTGTAGTATTAGTTGTATACCGAAGCCATACCTGCGAAAGAAGCGTTCAAAGGTAAAAACCAGCCTGATGGCACATCATTCCAATTTGGGAACAGTCACAGCTATCTATCTCTTCATGTGACTTTTGCTGACTTAGAATAATATTACACCAACTACAGAGTGAACATTTTAAAGAAAAGAGACCATGGTGGCTTCAGTTATGGAGGGGAAATTTTAGGTGAATAATGTTAATAATACATTTTATACAAGCATATAGCCTGTAGAAGAAATGTTAAAGAAAACCAAATAATTTGTCTTTGATGGACAGATAAGCCAGCCAAGTTATCTTCCCTACATAATTTTTTAAAAATCTGTACATAGTTTAATTGGCTTTTTATCTGCCTTATCTTACAGTGTGGGAATATGGATGACTCTGTTCTGCAGTGCCTTTTGTCTCTGCTAAGCTGTCTCAACAACCTCTTCCTCTTACTTAAGGTTATTTTCTAATATCTAGCTCCTTTTCTTTGAGTTACTTTACTGTTTTCTTAAAAACTAGACTATTCTTTGCATTTATCTGAGTATCTTTGTTTGAAACAACATACACAATGTGGACCTTTTTTCTTTCTGTTTGCTTGAATAGCCTTCTGCTGTCTAACTGCCTGTTTGAGTCTAATGCCAGAAATTCATGGGGTTGCCCGGAGTAACCTGTCTCATGAGGAACTCAAAACACTTAGAAATAACTACCTATTTCCCTTATAACATCCCTGTGTGTTGGGTTAACTGCTGGGATGGTTACTGATTCAATTTAAAAGAAAGCTAAGGGAATGTGAGATTAAATCATTTACCCATATCACTGAAAATTACTGTTTAAAATAAAACTTACTCCTTCTGAAATGTAGGGCAAGGTTATGTCATGTATATACCAGGCTGCTTCCTAATACTGCTGTAAGGAAAAATCTTAGCCAATAATGCAGGGACAGCTTTACTTATGTCTAGTTACCAGGCCTCATGGTTAGACATGCTTGCACTTTAAATAAAAAATGTTTCAATCATATGCATAAATAAATAGCTCACTTTGTCATTTGTAGCACACAGAGTATTTCAAATACTCAATGAATTTCTGTTTGAATACAGTTTAAAGAAAGGTGCTTTGTATTTAGCTCTTGGTGACCCTAGATTTTGACTGTGCATTCTACAGCAGTAGGGCAGTTGCATGTATATATATGTGTATGTCTTCACCCACAGTGAAGACAAGAACACGATAAGTAGAACTCATTTGTTATTTAAGCAAAGGTAGCACAAGTTGGAAAGATGGTGTCAGCCTTTCCTTTATGGTGGTGGCATGAGTGGCCGGATTATCTGGTCTTAGAACTTGTGCTATAGGTTGCACAGAAATTTACCCTACATTTCTTTATCTACAGAATGAGGTTTGATGATTTTGGGGCTGTACTCACTCACAACGTCTGATTATTTCAGTTAGCATTTGATTCTCCACAGGCCAGCAGATTATTCTTGTCTCTTGTTTTGCTTTCTTCCTTCTGCTTCCTGCCTTCCAGCCCTTTCACTGCTTGTTGATACTTTCATCAGAGGCAATTTAGGATTAAAACTAAGAGGGGGTAAGAGTGGTCAGGAGACTGCTGTCACAGAAAGCAAGAAAAGAGGCCTCCTATAGTTATCACTGCAAAGTACTGCAAGCAGTCAGTTAACACAGTGCTGAAAAATACCCATGGAATCGTCAGTGAGACCTTTGAAGACCATTCTGAAAGTGCCATTTTAGTTAAGTGAGCAGAAGCTGAACTGCAGCAGATCAGGAATGAATGGGAGTTAAGGAAGGGCTGAGTGAGTGTGAACAAACAGCTCCAGGAGGAGAGTGCAAAGAAAGCATGAGGTCAAAGGAAAACAGGTTTTTTTGGGGGAGGGGGGGTGTTTAAGAAAGACTTGAAAGACAAAGGATACAAAGTTTCAGTTATGCAAGATGGATAAGTTCTGGGACGTGATGTACAGCATGGTGACTCTAGTTAGCAGTATGGTGTTGTATGCTTGAGATTTGCTAAGATAGAGAAAACTAACTATGTGAGGTAGATACGTGAATTGATGCAGTTATGGTGATCATTTCCCATGTACTAATATCAAAACATCAAGTTGTATACCTTAAACATATACAATTTTTATTTGTCAATTTTATCTCAAGAAGGCTGGGGAGAAAATAATCAGGACCACCCTTGGAAGTGGTATCAGCTTTCTGTGAGGCATATGCTTACGTGGGGAAGAGATAATTTCAGTTAGGACAGAGGAATGGAAATGGAGAGAATAGAGCTGGTGAGGTAACTGACTGTGTCTGTCTGAATGGTGATTGCCTGGCCAAGCCGAATATCTCGTTGCTGAATTCTCAGCACCTGTAAGGAGTACATGGAACGTTAGTGGGTGGCAATAAATACTTGTGGAGTGAATGAATGGTTTTGAATGTTCTCAAAAAATACACAGCATTTTAGGGTTGATGTATAGAGTTTATGAAAAAAAAAAGTAGACAGGAATTAGAAACAGCAGAGAACCATGTATCCCACATTCTAGGAACACTTGTGACTCCATGTATTTTTTTCTCTTAAGTAAAGGCTATTTTTTAAATGCCAAAAAAAAGGGATGTCTGGGTGGCTCGGGCGGTTAAGCGTCTGCCTTCGGCTCAGGTCACCATCCGAGGGTCCTGGGGTGGAGCCCCGAGTTGGGCTCCCTGCTTAGCGGGGAGCCTGCTTCTCCCTTTCCTGCTCCCCCTACTTGTGCTCTCTCACACTCTCGCTCTCTCTCAAATAAATAAATAAATAAATAAAATCTTTAAAACACACACACACACAAACTTGAAGGAGACAGAAGGGAGAGGGAGGAAGGAAGTGAGAGCTTGAGGTTGAATATATAAGGTGGTGGTAATTGATAGAGTCCAAGGGAACCAGATTGAGATATAATCCAGAGCATAGATTTAAGGATTAGATAAAAAGACTTTGAGTGTAACATATGGGGAAAAGATGAGCGTGAATGTGGCTAAATTTGCTTGTAGAGAGTAGGAAGCTGACAGCTTAAAGACTTAAAATCAGAAGCAAGTTGGACCATTGCAAGGAATCTTCCTGGGTAGTTGAGGACATGGAGTAAGTCCAACCAGACTAGAAGCTGGGTGCAGATGCTGGAAGTTTTACTGATTTTTGAGATGGGAAGATGAGGGAGTTCCAATCTGGTGGTTTAATGAGGCAAGATTATTAGCTGGTAGTGAGAAAAATGGATGCAAGATTAGGGAGTTTTGGGAACTCCCAAATTAGGGAAGATTAGGTAGTTCTGTTTCAGGAGAGAGAAGTAGGTGTGAAATAGAAATCTCAGTGAGGGTAGGGAGTGTATGCTTAGTAGAGGAAAACAGTAGGTGTGCTGAGCAATGTTGAATGCCTGTGTGAAGTTGGAGGTCATGAATATAAATTGAAAGCAGCATGCCTAATTGTATGATTTTTCCCCACCAAAGTTCAGCTTCTTAGATAAAAGCACAAAGAAGGGTGAAGTAGGTTCATAGGTTCATACAGGTTTGAGGTTTTAGTAGACATGACCACAAGGGAGGGACAGGGAGTTGCAGATCTTGACACAATAATTACAGTAAAGATGAACTCTGAAATATGGACTGGACGTGAAGGGGTGTGAGGAGAGGAAAGGGTGCTAATGAAAAAGGAAAAAGTGATGGGGTCATTGGGTGTACCAGGTACAAGAAGAGCTCCAAGGATAAGAACTTACGTTTAAAGAACGGGATATTTAATCAGTGGTAGTTCTGTTTCTATGATGACAAGATTCAAGGTGTAATAATGCAAATGGTGAGTTAAATGGAGTAAAAAGGAGAATTGAGATTTTGATCAAATCCATGTGGATGTCAAAACCTTGGAGAGTAGTGAAGATTAATGAATGAGGATTAGACCAGTTGATCAAGAGATGACAATAAAGAGGAAGAGGACGGGGGTGTTGCAAGATGGTATGAGCCTCAGAAAAGCATGACTTCGTAAGAGGGAAGAGAGATAATGGTCTGGAAATGGCAGTGAAGAGCAAGGAAAATAACTTTAGTTATCCCCTCACCCTGATGTAAATGGAATAGTGGTAATAAACTGAGAGAGAAATAGAGGAAAAGCAGTGTCCTAAGGGATCAGCCAAAAGGACAAAGAGC
This sequence comes from Mirounga angustirostris, assembly GCF_029215605.1. Taxonomy (NCBI): domain Eukaryota; kingdom Metazoa; phylum Chordata; class Mammalia; order Carnivora; family Phocidae; genus Mirounga; species Mirounga angustirostris. Next base: position 19,028,108 of record NW_026991718.1, on the reverse strand, counting down.
TAAGGGAATTTTCATTCAGAAAAGCTATGTAGTTATGTGAGGAGCTTCGTGAACACAAATAGAAAGTTCCCGGACAGTGGAAGAATTTGAGGAGAGGAAGCATGGGAGATTGGGTCAGATCAAGAATAAACAGCATTTTAGAGATGAGAATTTGGGTGGTAAAGGATGACAAGGAAGACTAGGTGGGTTGACAGGCGAGAGAGAAAATTGGCCTCATTGGTCTTGGAGGAAGACAGGCTATGAGTTCTAATCTGTGGTCTTTGAGACTGTAGAGCATCTGGAGTGATCACTCCTTTAGCCTACTTGTGGTGGAATGGGATTATAATATTTAAAATTATTTGTCTGAAGAAATTATGTTCTACTGGACCCTGTAATATTCGTGTACTGGATCAAGGGTAATTTTTATTCTTTTGCTCAAGTCACACTAGGACACACAGCAAAGTGTGGGTTCAAAGATGAGACATTTGACAGGCCCTTATTCCATTAAGGAAACTGACGCACTGTCGTATCTTTAGCAGTGAGTTAGTGAGAAAGCATTGGCCTCAGAATCTGAAGAAATGAGTTCTAGTCCTACCCATGCCACTTGCTAGCTGTGTAACTGTTTGTCATTTAACCTCCAAATTTTGCTTTCTTCATTTACAAAATGAAGCTGACCATATCTGTGCTGCCTTCTTTGCAGAGTCTTAGGGTGATTAAATGAGATAGCATATATACAGAAGTGCCTTTGTGAACTACTATGTGCCATACAAATTTTTTTGATGTTCTTAGGGTAGGGATCACCCTGAATCTCCACAGTACTTTCAGTGCATTGGAAAGTGCATTGGAAGGTCACCACTGCTGACTTGGGATAATGATTGAAGAGGTACTACTATTCCTTAGAAAGTGGAATCTGTCAAGACCAGAATTGGGGCTTATCATAGACCTCTACCCTAAACCTTTCCACTGGGGCTTTGTCATTCTGGCCTTACTGACTAGTCCTCAGTTACTGTAGACAGTGCTTCTAAAATTGAGTTTTACTGATGGCCTGATTCAGGACGGAGGCGGGTGATACCTCTTGTTGTTTAACAGGCTCTGAGAGAACGAGCACACTAGGGTTAATTAATTGTCATCACTAAGACTTGATGTAGCCTCCTCTTACTCAGAATGCTGCTTTTGTGTTCTTGACTCACAGTTATCCCCCCTTTAGAATGGACATGAAATACTGTTGTTTCAAATTCCTTTAAATCATTTAATTTTTTTTTTTAAGATTTTATTTATTTATTTGACAGAGAGAGACACAGCGAGAGAGAGAACACAGGCAGAGGGAGTGGGAGAGGGAGAAGCAGGCTTCCCGCTGAGCAGGGAGCCCGATGCGGGGCTCGATCTCAGGACCCTGGGACCATGACCCGAGCCGAAGGCAGACGCTTAACGACTGAGCCACTCGGGCGCCCCTAAATCATTTAATTTTTAAAATGTTCTTACCTAATAAAGATATTTTAGTAATTTACGTGAAAGTAAATACAGAATCTGTGGTATGGCTTAGAGTTTGAATGACATAGTGGAGATAGTTCAAAACTAGGCAAGTCACTTAATCTTCTGAGCCTCGGAAATGATCATCATTATATGCATTTTACAAGAATGTTATCAAGATCAAATGTAGGTATTATGTGTAAAGGCACTTTAAAGTGCTACACAGATGTTCAGGGTTTTTTGTTTTGTTTTGGGGTTTTGGGGATGTTAAGTTTGAGGAGCTAATTTGCATTCTGCTATGATTTTTTTTCATGACTAATAAAAATTTTTTGTCCTGATTATATCACATTATTGAGCTGAGCTGTATTTTGTCAGTTGAATCTGTTTTAAGGCCTGGCCTTTGGAAAGAATATTATATGCTTTCTTTAAGCAAAATCAGAATATAGGATTACTTCCTGTCACTATAGGAGGTTTTCAGTATTAGTGGTTGAAGTTCAGCGAGTTACATCTTCCATGTCTTTTTTTTTTTTTTTTAAGATTTTATTTATTTATTTGACAGAGACAGCAAGAGAGGGAACACAAACAAGGGGAGTGGGAGAGGGAGAAGCAGGTCAATGCAGGGCTCGATCCCAGCAGCCTGGGATCATGACCTGAGCCAAAGGCAAACGCTTAATGACTGAGCCACCCAGGCCCCTCTCCGTCTTCCATTTCTACCAGGATGGTAGAATAAGTACTCTGAGCAATGAAAACAATAGAAATAGATGCTGGATTTAAAAAAATTTGTGAGTGCTTTGTTGAGCCACGTTGAGGTACGCTCAGGCCCAAAACTAAGTAAACCAATCTTAACCAAGTGGTCAAGTTTAACATTACCAAAATGGCACAAACCAACATTATGTGTCTCCTGATATGTTGCGCTGAAAGAAACACAACATCACCTCTATACTGTTTTTGCCAAAAACAGTTCATCTAAGTGTAAGGAAATAAATTAGACACATCCAAATTGTAATTTGGTCTATAAAACAACTGACTGACCCACACTCTAAAAATGTGAATCTCATAAAAGATGGAGGAAATCTTCCATATGTAAGGAAACCAAAGAGCCACGACTAAAGGACACTAAAGAATCATGACAGCAAACTGCAGTGTGTGACCCTTGATTGGATCATGGATCAGAAAAAAAGCTATTAATTGAGGACAGTATTTACACTAGGGGGGACATTTTTTAATATGAACTCTATATTAAGTAATACTTTGTGGCTGTGTTAAATGTCTGTAGCTTGGTACTGGTGTTGGCATGGTAGTTATGTAGAATAGTGATGAACTATCTGGGGTGAAAGCATCAGTGTCTGCGACTTAGTCAGATTTTCTGCAGGTTTGAAAGTGTTCAAAATAAAAAGAGAAAAAAAATTTAGAGTTGCAAATGTCAAATGTTTGTGAAAAATGAAATACTAGATTAAGTATATTTTTAAGTTATAAAAGTGCTAAGTAGATTAACCAGTAAATATCAACACTGAGAAATGGAGAGTGGTGGGGGGTAGTGTAAATTAACAGACTCCTCCTCAGCCATATCAGGGGTCAGTAGCTGTTTGCTGATTCATAAATGAAGATATATTAATATTAGCTAGGGTTTATTAAGAGCTTTCTCTGGGACTGACACTGTTCTAAGTGTCTTCTTTATTGAATCCTTACATTAACCCTGTGATATAGGTCGGTATTACTCTTCTCCACATTTCTCATAGGAGTAAATTAAGACACAGAAGTTGCCCAAGGTCGTACAGCTAGTAAGTGTAAGCAGAAATTCAACCTAGATGGTTAGCATTTGACCTTAAATGGTTATACTGGGGGAAAAAAAGATGAAAATGTATAAGCTAAGCATTCAACTTAAGAAGCTAGAAAAAGACTAGCATAATAAAGCAAAAAAAGTAAAAGGAAATTAATGAAACAAAAGACATTTAATACAGAGAATCAAGAAAGCAATATTTGACTCTTTTAAAGATTAATAAAATTAAACCTTTGGCAAGATCAATTTTAAAAGGAAAGAAGGTAGGAATAAAGAAAATTAGAAATGAAAAGGAAATATAATTAAACATGCTGCAAACATTAAAAGAAGAGGATATTGGGGCACCTGGGTGGCTCATTTGGTTAAGCAGCCAACTCTTGGTTTCAGCTCAGGTCATGATCTCAGGGTCTTGGGATCGAGCCCCAAAGCAGGCTCCGCGCTCAGTGGAGAATCTATTTGGGATTCTCTCTCTCCCTTTCCCCCTCAGTCTGCTGGCGCACACGTTCACTTTCTCTCTCTCTCAGATAAATAAATCTTTTTTTTTTTTAAAGAGGATATTATGACAGATTTTTGCACATAAATATAAAAACGTGGATGAACAAATTACCACTTGCCAAAACTGACTCAAAATATAAAATATCTGCATAGCTCTATCGTCATAAAATATTTTAAATCTATAGTTTAAAATCTTCCCTAAAAGAGAAGCCCAGCGTTTTTACTGGAGGAACCAGTAAATCTAGTCTTACACAGCTGTTTCTATCGCTTTTCAGCCTTTTGGCTAAGATCAAGTATAGTCTTACACAGCTGTTTCAAAATACAGAAAAAGTGGGAATATTCCCAACTTATACAAAGCTATCACAAACATATCAAAACCTATAAGAACAGTATGAGAAAGGATAATTATGGGCCAGTTTAACATAGAGGTGAAAGTTCTAAAAAATATTAAAAAGACAAAAGCAGTATTTATAAAAAAGGATAATCCGTAATGACCGAAAAAATTGATTTATCTTAGTCATGCAAAGATGATTTGACATACAAAAACCTGTAATTTGCCTTATAAACAGATTAAAGGGAAAAAATGGTATGTTTATCTCATTAGATGCAGAAAACGTGTTTGATAGAATTTAAAATCCATTCATGATTAAAACATGAAAAATTTACTAGCAAATTAGGAATAGAACTTCCTTAACCTGAGAAAGAAGATTTGTCATTCTCTTAAGACTGCCAACAGTTCTATCCACAAGTGCTGGTTAATTTACTTGTCCTCAGTTAACTCATCTATTGAACCAGGGCCTCCGGGAAGCAGTGACTTAATCCAGAGGAATGAGTCTAGTGTTAGGAATTGCTAAGATTATTGCAGTTAGGCAGAGGAGGTTTCTGGCAAGCCTTATAGTGCTCTTCAAATCTTATTAATATGTATAGACTATTGTTTATGCATTCTCATTCATATAAGAAATACTAATTAAATATCCGCCCTCTGGGATGGGGATACCTTGATGAAAGTCAGTCCTGTTGTCAAGAAACTCACTCCAGTGGAGGAGGCCACCATATAGTCAGGAGACGCTGACTATGATAGAGGAAGGCCCAGGATGCCTTGGGGAGCATGGGAAGCTCATGAACTCAGACACTGGAGGAAAAGGGCTGGTAAAGGAAGACTTAGAGCAGTATCTTACAGGACAAGTTAAGGGCTAATCTTGCAGCCATAAGAAGATCAGACATTAATTTGGCTCCGCTTTACTCTCCTTTTAAACTTAACAATTCTTTTCCTTTATGACCTCAGCCAATAATAATAGCTAAAATTATTATGAACTTGCTCTGTGCCCTCCACAATTATAATAAGCACTTTATGGGTATTAACCCATTTAATCCTCACGACAGTATTGTGAGGCATGTACTATAATTAAGTACATTTTACAGATGAGGAAACGGCAAAGTAACTTTCCTGATGTTACTCAGCCCACCACTGACAGAGCCTGATTCAGACCTGTGTTCTCAGAGTCCTTATCACTAAGCCAGACTGCTTCTCCATAGATTGCAACCACCATATCCTCTGCTTTTCAGTAGAATTTAGAGAAAAGTGCAGCCGAGAGAACTATTGAAAGCTAAGATTTGTGGAAACTTTGCCCTGAATGCAGTATTTGTATTATTGGCTTAAGCTGCAAGTCTTGATCTCAGACATTTTGGACATAGTCTTCAGACTTATACCACATTGTACTCAGATCATATATATCACTTCAATCAAGTTAAAAAGGTTCACCTATAAAATATTGTATTTCTGGAAAGAAACTGAGTTTGGGCTTTTGGGGGGGGTTTGTTTTGGAGGATTTTTTGGTTTAGAGTTTTGTTATTGTGTGTGGGTAGATACCTCAAAACATTTTGTTACCAAAACATTCTACCAATATAGTTGACCCTTGAACCACATGGGTTAGGGGCGCCAATGCCCAATATAGTTGAAAATCTGTGTACAGCTTTTGACTTCCCCAAAACTTACTAATAGGCTACTATTGACCAGACACCTAGTCTATAACATAAACAGTGATTAACACAAATTTTGTGTGTTATATATATATTATACTGTATTCTTAAAATTAAGCTAAAGAAAAGAAAATTGAGAAAATCATAAGGAAAACCCATTTACAATACTATGCTGTATTTATTTTTAAAAATCTGTGTATAGGTGGACACAAACAGTTCAAACCCGATTATTTGAGGGTCAGCTGTACTGTTGAAGGTTCTACCTTTGCCATGAAACCTCTTGATTACTTTAGGTTTTTGTGGGGGTTTTTTGGTTTGGGGTTTTTTTCTCTTCCTTACTCCAGCCTTTTTAAACTCTCTTGTTCAGGATTCTGTAGATATCATGTAAAAGAAACTCAGTTCAAACTAGTTAAGCTAACAAGAGTAGTTACTGGAAGAGTACCAGGACTGTTTACTGAGTCCGTAGAAGTGCTACTGGGCAGGGGCAGTTCCTAGACATAGAAATGCAGTTGGAGAGGCGGTTCCCCCAGGCCTCCCTCTCTCTGCCTGCAGTCTTTGCTTCCCTGTTTTCTGTACTGATTTCATTTCCACCCCAGTGGCCTCACTTGGTAGTGGGACAGCTCCAGGTTTACCTTATCCCAGTTTAATGAGTTTAGAGAAGGAAAGACTTCTTTCTCAGACCCTTTTCAGTCTGTCTGAATCCCAGGAAAGGATTCTGGCCCAGCTTGGATCCATGTGCATGTCCTTTGGACCAGTCCTTCTGGCCAGGGAGGTGGGGTGCTGTGATTGATTAGTTAGGCCTAGCTTAAACGACTGCACCTGAGTGGACTCTGAGGGACAGATTCTTCACAATCTCACAGATCACAACCGCACAGAATAGGGTTGGGGCAGGTGCTGTTGGAAAGGTGCTGTTAGAAGAAGACAGAAGGAAAATGCTGAACAGATAACCACAGGTTTCTGCTAAGGTGCTTATCTCTAACCCACATCTTGGCACTTTTCTCTACTTTGAGACTTTGAGCTCTTTGAGGGCAAAAACTGCAAACTTGAGAGCCAGAGGGCCCTGGATTTGATCCCCTGCATATCTCTGGCACTGCATAGCACTAGATGCTCAATAAGCAAGTATTTATTTCAATTCCTGTTTGCAATACTTTTCATTATTTTGGCTTACTCTAGTCATGATTTTAGGTAGACATTATCTTTTCCATTTTTAGTTTTAACTAAATTATTCAATATTGCTTCTGTGTTTAGTTCAGGATCTCACTGGATAAGTTATGGGTACTTGGTTAAACTACATATGTAAAAAATATGACTGAACAAACCTCTTCAAATAATAAGCAGATTGTTTCCCCATATTCTTTTAAAGATTTATTCATTTATTTTAGAGAGCGGGCCAGTGTGAGAGGGGGGAGGAGGAGAGGGAGAGAGAGAATCTCAAGCAGACTCCGAGCTGAGCATGGAGCCCAATGTAGGGCTCGGTTGCACAACCCTGAGATCATGACCTGAGCCAAAACCAGGAGTTGGATGTTCAACTGACTGAGCCACCCAGGCACCCCTGTTTCCCCACATTTTTAATGGATTGGGGTTTTTTATTGAAAATAAAGTATCAAATCAAAGATTTGGCTTATGAAATTGGCTTATCTTTATTCCTTAGAAATGAATTAATACAAAAGTACATGATTTTAACATATATTTGTCCTCAGTGGTTACAGGACTTAAATACTTGTATTCAGGACTTTTTAATCATTCAGATATTTTTTAAACTTTTACTCTTTTTACTTTAGTTTAACTTGCTTTCAGATTTTTGTCTCTTAATGAAAATGCCACATTAGTACATAAGACAAAAATATTTAAATCAACGGCATATTGATTTATTTTCATTTTCTCCTTAGGAACTGAGAGAAAGCTATAATACACAGCAGTTAGCGCTTGAACAACTTCATAAGATCAAACGTGACAAGTTGAAGGAAATTGAAAGAAAAAGGTCAGAGCTAATACAGAAAAAGAAACTAGAAGATGAGGCTATAAGGTAATATAGCTGATAAATTTATTATACTACATTACTGTTAGAATTCTAATTTTGTTGCCCATATCTTTATTTTGACTATGAAAAGTTAAGGAAAATAAAAGGATTATCCTTGGATGCTAATTAAAGTCTCAATTTTAGAAATTCAGTTCTTCTTTTAGGGACTGAGATTATAGTAATCAATTTTATGTTCCATTGGTGAAAAATAGGGCTTTGGAGTCAGACAGGGATTAGACTTCTTGATCTACCACTTACTGTTTGGATGACCTTGGTTGAGTCACTTTACCTTTTGAACCCCGGTTTCTCCATCTGAAAAATAGAAATATTGATGCAGACCTTACAGGTAACTGAGAATTAAAAAAAAAAAAAAAATAGCTAATGAGCCAAACACAAATGTCTTACATTCATCATTTCTGTCTCTCCATTGTAAATCTATTAGTTTGCTGAAAGATCACAAAACCCAAATACTTAATTTTACAGAGTGATAAGATGGAGTATATAATGCCATGTTGCTGCAATTCTTTTTGTACCACTGAGCTTATCAATTGCCTCCATTTATAGCAAAGAGAAGTAAGACAGTTGCAGAATCTGAAGCATTGAACCATTTATTTAGAGACTCAGCATGATTTTTTTCTGTTGTGTGGTCCTGTTTCTAATATGTTATGTTCCTCAGTACCCCCACCCCCCCGGCAAGTTCTCTAGTGTCAGAAATCAGTATAATTAACAAATATTAAGGAGCCAGCATTCCTTTGCCTTGGAGATAAGTAGACGAGTAATGCCCATGAAAGAGCTAATAGTTACTAGGGAGGCAAGAAAAACACGTTACCATATAGCAGGCTTCTATTTTTAAAGGCTTCAGAATAACCACTCCCAACACACTTTTAATGAGTGGCCACTGTTGACTGTGATGCAAGAAGACTCTGGTTTTACTCCTTGTTCCTTGATTCCTCGTCATTCCAGTAGGAGGTGCAGACAGCTAAACAGATCTCTGTAGTACTCTTTACTCCAAGCCCTTACTTCGTGGCCCCTAACAAGAGACACTAGAATAATATAAAAGCAGAGACTAAGAAGGCTTTTTATTTGCCACTTAACTGCCACTGAACATTGCACAAGGGAATTGTGCAGCGACTACATAGCTAATCACTGTGTCAGAATTTTCTGCCGACACGTTGCAAGTATCTTGGTATCTCTTCATCACTGCTCACAATTTTTTTAGGCCAGCAAGCCATATTAATAATACACATCTTCATTTGATTCATCCTCCTCACACATTATCCTGCTATAGAAGAGGGAAGAAATCAGAGCAGAAACACATGTCCGATCTGTCCAGAGCTGAGTCTTAGAAGTATAACCTGATTTCTTGGCCATTTACCTTGGAAGATTCCCTCCTTGTCTCGTGCTGTTGGTTATAGTCAGGTTTTCACAGTGTAGATGTGGCCTCTTTGCCCTTTGTCCAGCTTCTGAGGTATCTTCTGGCTCTGGACCAATTTCTCATGCACTAACTCATACATAAGAAAGTTTACCAAAATTTAATTTTATATTCTCTTAACTCTCTAGCCTTTCTTTATCCCAGTAAACATGTGGTAAATACTTGGTGGTGTTTATAATCTCTGGGAATTCAAATAGAAGCTAGATTAGGTCATCTTAGGTGTGGAAGAATATCATAGAAGGCGACCGAGGAACTAACTGGGAAAAGGGATGGCAGTTGAGATTAAGAAAGGACCACAGAGAAGCATGGCCCTCAAAGGAGAGCCAGATGTCAGTCACAGAAGTGCTGGAGGAAGCACTCTTTGGAGTGAGAGAGGGTATGGGAGGATTTGAAAAGGGTCAAGAGGAAGCTAGTCATGGGGTAATGAACCAGGAGTACGAAGTGTAAAACAGTTCAGGAATGAGGAAGAAAGGTGGCTAAGTGGGTCTACGGTTTGGGGGATTATATAGAATTTCCAAATTCCTCCAAGAATTCTAGGAATTGAGACATGGAATTAAGCCAAGGTATCCTTCTCGGTGGGGCATAAATACCCCCAACTCCCAGGATGAATCCAGCCACAAGCTCTGCTGTCCCTGATAGTGTGAGCAGAGGCTTGGAGAAGGTGCTAAATTTAGTGGTGACAGCTCTGCCTCCGAGTAAGACCATAAAAAATATATGCAAGAAAGAAAACTATGGTGAACATTAGTTTCAATACTGTAATAGCTAAGTCTGATCAGAGACCATCTTGCCTAGCTAGAAATCAAGCTGCAGCTATATCATATGTCCTAGAAACACATATGGAAGCATGGACCTATAGGGGAAACATGTCCTATTCTCTTAACAGTGGAAAAGACTTCCAAGGGATAATGTAGAAAGTAGGTAATCTGCCCAAAAACATTTCCTGTTTCCACAGTAATGACCAAACCCTGAAAACAGGGGTTAGCTAGGATAGTGGAAATAAGAGCTAGAATACAATCCTTGTGAAAAATCTGGAGGGAAAGGAAGAACGTTTAGATATACCTTTTGGACTTGTTTTCTGAATAGTTCCCCTTCTTGGGACTGGGAGGTTAGCTGACAGGAGGGAATTTAAGGGTATGGGAAATTGTCAGTCCTACTCCCCAGCTCATCCGTTTGCCTCTCTTGATTAATTGGTTTCACCTTCATCCATGATCCCCACTGTTTCTCCACACCCCCTACTAATATGTCTTTGCTACATAATAAATATATGATTATATATAAATACATAAGAAATATGTAATATTTCTATAGTTTGTGAGGAACAAGATCTAATATTTTTATTTTGCATAACAAAAATTTTAGGACATTATGCAAACTCTTTTTTTTTTTTTTAATGTAAAGGAAAGCAAAGCAAGGAAAAGAAAACTTATGGAGAGAAAGTCTTAGAAAGGAGGAAGAAGAAAAACAAAAGCGACTCCAGGAAGAAAAAACACAAGAGAAAGTTCAAGAAGAAGAGCAGAAAGTGGAGGAGAAGCAATGTAAGGATAAGGATAAAAATAATAGATTTGATTTTTCTGAGACAGAACAATGACAGCAAAAAGAAAAAAAGATGATGAGAGGGGAAAAAAAATTTTTAAACATGTTAACCTTTGAGTCAGAAAAAAACCTTTTTCTAAATTAAACTTGGGGCTCCTGGGTGGCTCAGTCGGTTAAGCGACTGCCTTCAGCTCAGGTCATGATCCCAGGGTCCTGGGATCAAGTCCCACATCGGGCTCCCCACTCTGCGGGGAGCCTGCTTCTCAACCTCTCCCGCTCCCCCTGCTTGTGTTCCCTCTCTCGCTGTGTCTCTCTGTCAAATAAATAAATAAAATCTAAAAATAAAATAAAATAAAATAAAATAAAAAATAAATTAATTAATTAAACTTGGAGAAGTGCATAGGCTTTATTAAAACAGACTGAGGGTAGAAGTCTTAAAACAACATGTAGAAAAGAAGATCGTAATCACTGAGTAGCTATGAACAGACCCTGACATGGTTTTCATAATTGAAGTAAACAGTTGTAGTTTATTCAGCCAGTGTTAACTAAACTGTTTATTTTAATGAATAACAGTAAAATTGTAAGTCTTTGCATATTAAAATTTTCTCAAATGATACACTTTGTTTATGCTACATCTCAGATTCCATTCCTAAAATACTTTACATATTACTGTATCTCTTGTGGATATACAAATATTTGAATCCTTATTAATGATACATGTGTTGAAATTTCTGTAAGCTAAAGCATTTATTCTGCAAATAAAGTTAAATATTTTTAATCTTATTAAGGCTAGTGTATCTGTGAGCTCTTCTGTTTTTCTTTTAGAACCATACTGGTAAATCTACAGCTCTTTCTTCACTGAACCCTATTCACTGCTAATCTCATCTGTGACCTCTCTCTCTGTCTCCTCTTCCCTGTTACGTCCTGAGCGCCACAGAACAAACCTTGCTGCTTGGCCTCCTTGCACTTTGCACGGCTTAGCCTGCCACCACTCCTCTGCCTTCCCCGACGTCCCCGTGCGTGGCACACCCTGCAAGTCATGGCTTTGTTTCATTGCCTCCTACTTTACTGAAGATGAACGTCCTCATTTGCTTTTATATTGATTCTGTGACTATACACAATATTTAAATCCTAACAAGCCTGTGTCAAATGGATTTTCATTTTACTGTTTGATGTTCAGTTTTTTTCCTTTTGATTTTACAAGCTCTTTATATTATAGAGTCATCACAAAAATGTGTATACATGAAAGTAGCAAATAATGACAATTATCTTCTCTTTAGGTGAGCCAGCTAGTGCTTTGGTAAATTATAAAGCATTGTATCGCTTTGAAGCCAGGAGCCATGATGAGATGAGTTTTAATTCTGGGGATATAATACAGGTAGGAAACAGTCTTTTTTGTTCATGAATAAGCTTAATACAATGTAATATGTTACTTTCTATAATAATAATGACTATAATTTTATATAGTGATTTCCCATTTAAAAAGCGTATCTTGAACTTTATCTGATTTGGCCCTAACAACATACTGCAGAGTTGCATATTATTACTGCCATATTCTAGGTAAGGAAGCTTAGACTTACACAAAATGTAACAGTCAGCAGAACAGTGCCAGAGTGGGTTGCAAGTACATGTCTCTGATTTCCAAATCCAATGTTCTTTACACTGTGCCATTGCTTCACATCATAAAAGGTGATGCTGATTTTGTTATGTTAATAAATTACCAATGAAATTTGGAGAAGCTGATTATTTTCTGTCAACCATTAAAAGAGTTGAAGGAGGTAACTACAACTGTTTACTTCTATAGCTCTAACTAGATGCAGTCCCTTGTTCCTGGGGAAAAAAAAGGCCTTTATTATATAGTCACAAACCACATAAAATGGATGAATAAGACAAGATGCAGGGAAGAGCATTTGATACAGCCACTGTGATATAATGGAAAGAATATAGGCTTTAGAAGCACACTAACTTGGGTTTTAGTGTCTGCTTCAGTTTTCTTCTTAGTAAATTAAGGTAATATTACCTCGAATACCTAGCCAGTGCCTGCTTTCGTTTTTCCCTGCATGGTCACCAGTGTGGTGTATTTTATCAGTTACATAGCAAATATTTAGTGATACTTGGCATAGTGTTTACCGGAAACATCTGTTCAAACACTCATGATGGTCCCCAGCTGCACATTCCTTCTGTTACCGTTGCCACCACACAGTGCCACAGTCCGGGGCCCTCTTGATCCTCCTCCACCTATTGGTGGTGATGAGGTTGTGTCCAAGAATGAAGAGATGCAGCCTGTCTCTGGGCACATTTGGTCAAGAGCCTACTTATATTTTTGGTTACATCTTTTATTTATTCTGTCAACAAATACTTGTTGAGGGCTATGGCTAGGCTAGGGATATAGTAAACAAGACACAGTCTCTGCACTTAATGAGCTGATAGTCTGATGAGAAAGACAGACATTCTAATGTAGTAGAGGAAGGAAGGTGGTGGAAAGCTACCAGCTTTAGAGCAGACCTCCCCCCATGGTCATCAAGCCAGTCTGGTGGCAGTGACAACAGGAACATTAACTTAGCTAGAGTTTCTGGACTATTTGTGTTCTCCGCCGAATCACTGATGTAAAGAATGAGTCATGTGTTACTACCAGATGCCTGATTTGGACAACTTGGTTGATGACAGTGTCATTCACTAAGAGAGGAAGATCAGAAGGAGGGAATTTGAGTAAGAGTTACAATGAGTTTAATTTTGGGTGAGTTTCAAATTTCTAGGCAGCAGGTGGATACAACCCTGGCTATCCACAGATATAGGGGGATCTCAGGCAGAGATCAGAGGAGGCCAGTTTGAGTGTCATCATTATGTTGTGATGGTAATTGACATGAGTGTAGAGGATGATTGATGATGCAATTCCCCAAGAGACATGAATACTGGAGGGATTATTAGAGGAAGGGGAGCCTTAAAAGAACGAGAGGTAGGAAAAAGCCAGGAGAGTAGTTTAGTGTTAGGGAATTTTGAGAAGAGTGGTCTGGATCTCCATGTGAAATAAGATGGGACTAAAAAAAAAAAATAACCATTAGATTAACAGTATCACAGCTATTGTTAACCTGGAGGAAAACAATATTCGTTGAGTGGAGTGGTGGGGGAAGAAGCCAGATTCAGTGACCTGAACAAATTGGAAGGGAGGGAGAGGAGACAGTGAATATATAAAATTCTTTGAAGGAGCTTGGCTTTTGAAAGGGAGAAGGGAGAGAAAATGATAGTGAGGAGTATGGGTTGAGGGAAGTTGTTCTATGTTTCATGTTTTTGTTTGTTTTTAACTTGGCTGAAGCTTGAGCAAGTTTAATGATAGAGAAGATCTGCAGAGAGGGAAAGGGCTAATGATACTGGATTTAGTAAAGTGCACAACTGTAAATGTACAACTCAAGTGTAGATTTGTACACATGTATATATCTGTTAAACTACCACTCAGATCAACATATAGAACACAGAACACTCAGGAAGGCACCTCATGCCTCCCTGGCAGACCTCTCTATTCTGACCAGTGGATGCAGATGAGGAAGATTCTCTATAGGGCTGGAGGGCTTGGGATCTAGAGCACAGGAGAGAGTAGTGGAAGGACTAGATAACCTCTTCCTTTGTGATTAGAGGGCTGAAAGAAAAGGATGGATGGGATTATTAAATACATTTTGCTGAGTTAGAAGGTGAGCTCAGATCTGAGGGCTTCCCTGTTCTTGGTAAGATAGGAGGCAAGGTCTAATCAACTTAATGGATGAGAGTAGCAGAAGGGATTTGGTTGAAAGTGAAAAAGATTAGAAATTCCACTGAGTCCTGGCAACATTTTCCATGACAACCTGTTGTTCAAGCGTTCATATGTGTTAGTGCTATTTTTGAAGTAATAGTTTCCATTAACCTGTGAGAACTTATGTAAAATTTTCTAGTTTAAGTCACTGTGTAAATTGACAAGTAAAAATTAATTAGGGCTACAAATAACAGATATGAAATCGGTTAAAATTGACCCCTAACAAAGCAAACTTGGTCTAATTCTAAAGATTAAATGAATGGGCCTTTTCTTCTTAGAAAAGTAGAAAATATTAGGAAAAAGTATTAAAGAAAGTAGGCTTTTAAAAAAGTTTATAGAAAGGGGCGCCTGGGTGGCTCAGATGGTTAAGCGTCTGCCTTCGGCTCAGGTCATGATCTCAGGGTCCTGGGATTGAGTCCCGCATCGGGCTCCCTGCTCCTTGGGAGCCTGCTTCTCCCTCTGCCTCTCTCTCTCTCTCTCTCTGTCTCTCATGAATAAATACATAAAATCTTTAAAAAAAAAAAAAGTTTATAGAAAAAGGAGGAAGTTAGTGTTTGAATGCTAGTATTCATACCTGTCAGTGATCCTTGCTTTGAGACCAACACTTAAATCAGGTGAATTGCTGAGCATGCTGCTTTCGGTTGCATAATTCCTTAGGGTCTGTTGTGTTCTTGTCTTCGTTTTTAGTGCTCTGGATTGGCTATTTTAAAGTAGTCTTAAACTAGATCTACAGGATGATATTTTAGCAGTGGTTCCTATGTTCTGTTTCAGAACACCATTTTATAGTTACTACATAGCTATGCTAGCTATGATAGAACTAATGAGTGAGTTTAGCAAGGTTACAGGATACAAGATCAATATACGAAGACAAATGTTCATAGTTTTATTTGTAATAGCCAAAAACTGGAAACAACTCAAATGTCCATTACTAGGTAAGCATATAAACAAATTGTGGTACATCTATGCAATGTAATACTCCTCAGCAATAAAAGGAAGAAAAAAATGAAACTATAAATCATCTGTGTGTGTTACCAGTTGGAAAATAGTATTCAGAACTCTTAGTTCAAGAAGATTCTGTGATAGGAACAGAAAAAACTAAGCAAAAAAATTAATGATTAACTATAGGATAATAACAAGTTTGCAAGAAAGTAAGTGTAATTATCAGAATAGTGCATTATTCAGATGTGAAAATTTATTTGCATAGTCATAATAATGTAACCATTGAATATAATTTAACCAAAAATTTTGAGATAGCAGTATTGATAGAATAAAAAGATGCAGTAAAAGAAAGTTAAATGTTGATTTTCCATAACCAAAAGCCAATAGTATGTCTAAAATTGAAACATTCAAGAAATAGTAGTATAAGTATGTTACTTAGAAATACAGAAGATAATACAGAAGAAACAACTAAAAATGGCAAGTTACTGTGAGGAGTGGAAATAAGGGCATATTGAGTGATGGGGTCTTCCAGGATAAGCCATGTAGAATGCTGTTTGTTTTGTAAACTATTTTCATATTTAACCTGGATGAAATTAAAAATTAAATTTTAAAAAGGCACTATGTCAGTAATTAGAGATAGTGAGTGACCTATTGATTTGTAGAAAATGGTGTCAACTTAATTCTGAAAATGAGGCTACTATACAGCAGTCTGCATCTCCTTCCTTTGTAAATGTGTAGTATTCTAACCATTGTTAACCCTTCTTTTTGTTTCCATAGGTTGATGAAAAAACCATAGGAGAACCTGGTTGGCTTTATGGTAGTTTTCAAGGAAATTTTGGCTGGTTTCCATGCAACTATGTAGAAAAAATGCCATCAGGTGAAAAATCTGTGTCTCCTAAGAAGGCCTTACTTCCCCCTACAGTATCTGTATCTGCTACCTCAACTTCTTCTGAGTAAGTTTTTAGCTAACAGTGGAGTTTATGCATTTTTTGGTAAATGTATAAATACCTAATAGGTATTCGTGTCAGCCTGCTACTTAATCATATTATAATCTGTGCTGGGCTCTCCAAGAGTACCTTCCAAATTTCATAGTAGAATTTAATAAATAAAAATGTAGGTCAGTACTTTGTTCGTGAATTTTTTTTCCACAGATTTTGTTTAAACACAAAGTAAATTATATACAAGCTGATAAATTTGTAGTACTTCATTAGATTTTAAATGATTAACTGTACTTATATCAAAGTGTTGTATTTACAGATCACTTTCTTCAAATCAACCAGCATCAGTGACTGATTATCAAAATGTATCTTTTACAAACCTAACTGTTAATACATCATGGCAAAAAAAATCAGCTTTTACTCGTACTGTGTCCCCTGGATCTGTATCACCGATTCATGGACAGGTGTGTATCTATAATTTTGTGTGCTTTATCCTCTTTTTTTCTTTTTAAGATTTATTTATTTATTTTAGAGAGTGAGAGAGAGCACACGTACAAGCGGGGGAAGGAGCAGAGGGAGAGAAACTCAAGTAGACTCCGTGCTGAGCACGGAGGCTGACACGGGGCTCAATCTCACAGCCCTGAGATCATGACCTGAGCCAAAATCAAGAGTTGGGACACTCAACCAACTGAGCCATCCAGGCGCCCCTGTGTTCTTTATTCTTTGACATTGCTCCTGTTCACATAAAATTGAATAAAGAGGGCACTTGGGTGGCTTAGTCGTTAAGCATCTGCCTTCGGCTCAGGTCATGATCCCAGGATCCTAGGATCGAGTCCCGCATTGAGCTCCCTGCTCAGCGGGGAGTCTGCTTCTTCCTCTCCCACTCCCCCTGCTTGTGTTCCCTCTCTTGCTGTGTCTCTCTCTGTCAAATAAATAAATAAAATCTTAAAAAAAAATAAAATTGAAGATTTTTGTACAAAGGCATCATTTACTCTTTTAACCAGAATTTGTAACATTTGGTTTCTGTTCTTATTGTTCACGTGTGATATAATGTAAAGAAATTATTATTACTTAGAAGTTTCTCAACAATTCATTTTCATAGCATCCAGTTGCTACCAATTTTCTTTCTTTTTTTTTTTTTTTAAGATTTTATTTATTTATTTGGCAGAGAGAGACACAGTGAGAGAGGGAACACAGGCAAGGGGAGTGGGAGAGGGAGAAGCAGACTTACTGCTGAACAGGGAGCCCGATGTGGGGCTCAATCCCAGGACCCTGGAATCATGACCTGAGCTGAAGGCAGACGCCCAACGACTGAGCCACCCAGGCACCCCAACCAGTTAAGATTTCTAAGCTCAAAATGTCATCTTGACAAATCTGGTTATATTATTCTTAATTCATAGTTATTGTAAGAAGATATTTGGGCTTGGGAGTTTTTGGTTTTTTGTTCTTAAAAAAGTTATTTGTGTGGGAACTACATTATATATATTTAGCCCCTGATTTAGATGTAACCATTACAGGCATTGTTACATTAACATTATTGAAAAGAAATCACAGACTTCATCAGTATAGAGTCTGGAGATTTCACCTTCACTCAAAAAATGTTTATACGTGACCATAGGTTCCAGGCATTTCATTATGTGCTAGAAATTTAATGGGAAAAAAATCCCTGCCATTAAGAAGTCATAATTTAATGAGACAGACACAGAAATAAATAATTATAGGGGCACCTGGTTGGCTCAGATGGTTAAGCATCTGCCTTCGGCTCAGGTCATGATCTCCAAGTCCTGGGAATGAGCCCCACATAGGGCTCCCTGCTCAGTGGGGAGCTTGCTTCTCCCCCTCCCTTTGCACCCCCCCTCATGCTCGCTTGTGCTCTCTCTCTCTCAAATGAATAAATAAATCTTTAAAATCTTTAAAAAATAAATCTTTTAAAAAGAAGAAATAATTGTAAAATATGAGAAGTATTGTCATAAAGATATTCTACAAAGACTTGAGGTATATACAGCTGAGAGAGATCTCATTCAGTCTGTGGGAATTGGAGCAGGGTTCACAAAGGGCCAGGTATTGGAGCAGGACCTTTGAAGATAAGATTTTAGCAAACAGAGAAGGAAAGTTACTCCTGTGAAAAAATAATTTGGGGAAGATAGTGAGGCATGTTAATACAAGGAGTTTGCAGGTCGAGAATTGTTTATAGTGTGGCTAGAGTACAGGATTCATGGAGAAAGGGTCAAGAATTGAAGTTAGGGGTGGAGGTTTATTTGTGAAGTATTTAATACAGTGCCCAGCAACTTGGCAGTGGGCAGCCCATGAAAGTTTCTAAGAGGTGTATATTTTAGAAACCTAACTCCAGCAGTAGTACAGGGGCCAGATGGGTGGAAGGAAGCAAAGGAGTCAAGTAAGGAAGGATGCTAGAGTAGCTAAGTAACAAGAGAGGACGATGTGAACCAGTGCCACAGTAAAGAAAATGTGTAGAAGAGGAAATGGATTTCCCTTCTATACATTTTCAGGATCTTTAGCTCGAGTAACAGGAAATATGGTGATGGCATTGTCTTGGGTGGGTGTTGCAAGAGGAGTGGGTTCCGTGGGTTCTAAAAATGGTACATCCCACATGTGCAACCTAGGTATCTGTTTTAGAGACAACCTGGTGGGAAGGCCCAGTAAACAGTCTGACTTACAAGTCTGGAGCTCAGGAGATAAAGTTACAACTAAGATACAGATTTGAGGGACACCTGGGTGGCTCAGTCGTTTAAGCATCTACCTTTGGCTCGGGTCATGATCCCGGAGTCCCGGGATCGATAGTCCCGCGATCGATAGTCCCGCCGCATCGGGCTCCTTGCTCGGTGGGGAGCCTGCTTCTCCCTCTGCCTGCCACTCCCCCTGCTTGTGCACGTGCGCTCTCTCTCTGACAAATGAAGAAATAAAATCTTTTAAAAAAAAGATTTGAGGGACACCTGGGTGGCTTAGTCAGTTAAGTGTCTGCCTTCAGCTCAGGTCATGACCCCAGGATCCTGGGATCGAGTCCCTCATACGGCTCCTTGCTCAGCGGGGAACCTGCTTCTCCCTCTGCCTGCCGCTCCTCCTGCTTGTGCCCTCTTTCTCTGACAAATAAATAAAATCTTTATTTAAAAAAAAGAGATTTGAAAAGGCATAGACATAAATAAAATAATTTAGGGAAATCATGTGAAACAGGAAAGGAAAGGGCCTGGACCAAAAAGGGGATCCATCAATCACCAGAGAGTGAGCTTTCAGAACAGCAGGGGTGGGCACCTGGGTGGCTCAGTTGGTTAAGCGACTGCCTTCGGCTCAGGTCATGATCCTGGAGTCCCGGGATCGAGTCCCGCATCGGGCTCCCTGCTCAGCAGGGAGTCTGCTTCTCTCTCTGACCCTCCTCCCTCTCATGCTCTCTGTCTCTCATTCTCTCTCTCTCAAATAAAGAAAGAAAGAAAGAAAGAAAGAACAGCAGGGGTGTTAAGTGATGTCAGCACTGTTCAGACATCAGGGAAAATAAGGGTTTGGAAGAAGCTTTTTGGGCTTTGACGTTATCGATGACCTTGTCAAGAAGAGGTTCAGTAGTGTGGTGGGTGCAGAACCAAAATTAAAATGGATTGAGTTCCTGTCTTTAAGGAATTTAGAGGTAGAAGTTAAGTAGAGAGGTGGAGAGATTGACTATTTTAGAGAGGCACTTCAAGATGTTACAAGATTTGTAGAAAAGGGAGGGCATAGTAGAAATCGAGAGTACAGGTAAAGAGATTAGCCTTATCAATGAATACTCCTTCCTCGGAGAGGAGGCAAAGAAAGGAGAATGAGTAAGAATACAAGGAGGAAGTTCAGGGATGGAGAGCAGAAAAGTGAAGGGAGGCAGAGCACAACCGTATCTGTAGGGCTAGTGGTGTGACCTGTGACCTGCCGTGACCACAGGGAGGGGACCACAGGGAGGGGATGTCCAGAACTGGAGGACAGGAAGGGGCTGCAGTAATTCTTTGCATTTGTTCTGTGACGTCTACTTGATGGATTTATGAGTACATTCCTTGAGTGCCCAGTGTTCCTCTTCCAATCCAGTGATACTTCATGCCAAGATGTTTCCTTGAACGGTAGGTGTTCGGTCTTTAACAGAAGGCTACGGCAGATGTTCTCTGCCATATATCATTTTAAATCGATTAGTAGATAAAGGTTATCTTAAGGCACGACCACACCAAACTGGTCTCTGTTTAAACAGTAAGTAAGTTATATATTAGGAAACAGAAATCCTGGTTACCTTTTTTTTTTCCCCAATTTTGTGGTTTTGTATTCACAGGGACAGGTTGTAGAAAACCTAAAGGCACAGGCCCTTTGTTCTTGGACTGCAAAGAAAGACAACCACTTGAACTTCTCCAAACATGATATTATTACTGTCTTGGAGCAGCAAGAAAATTGGTGGTTTGGGGAGGTGCCTGGAGGAAGAGGATGGTTTCCAAAATCTTATGTCAAAATCATCCCTGGGAGTGAAGTCAAGCAGGAAGAGTAAGCGTTTTGTGTTTCCATGAGACACGGATGTTGGTGTTTTCACTAATGAGTCCACCGTAGAACCACTGGCTGTCCCATCAAATAAAACATGTATGCTTGAGTTTGGACCATCAGAAGGGTAATTCCAAGAGTGAAAAAGCGCACTTCAGATATTTGTACCAGTTTTAGAATGTGTTTTATTCTAGTTATTTCAGCTTCCTAGAGTTCTCAACGTGCTTAAAATTTGAGATCGGTTGTTTTCATTGTGCTACCAGGTCAGTCAGAGAAGTTGCCTTTCATTTCCCTTGGAGCGCTTTTCCCGTGTTGTCACTTGGCACTGCCAGCTTTTAAGTAAATGTTTGCTGAGGACCGACCTCCCCTTTGCCAAAGCGTAGGACTTACCGTTTCTGGGCCTCCAGAATCCCTTGGAGATCACACCTCTCTTACTGCTCGCAGCAGACTGGAATGTAGTTACCTATTTTCTTACCCATGCCCCTTATTAAATCGTAAGCTCCAGGAGGACAGGGTCCGTGTCTTTGTTTGGTTTTGAGTTTTTCCCCTGGCTCGTGTCATCTCAGTGCATGGTAGCTTCCCAGTCATGTTAGCTCAGCGAATAAGGAGTCATTGAAGCAACAGTGAGTTGAATCCATTTTCAAATGAGAACAGCAGGTAAAAACTAGACAAGGTCTCTGGCCTTTATTTCCCAGTCTGCAGAGGAGTGAGATCATCAAACGTCTTTAAGATGTTTAAGAAATAAGGGGCTCCTGGGTGGCTCAGTTGTTGGGTGTCTGCCTTCGGCTCAGGTCATGATCCCAGAGTCCGGGGATCAAGTGCCGCATTGGGCTCCCTGCTCGGTGGGAGGCCTGCTTCTCCCTCTCCCACCCCCCCTGCTTGTGTTCCCTCTCTCGCTATGTCTCTCTCTGTCAGATAAATAAATAAAATCTTAAAAAAAAAAAAGAAAGATGTTTAAGAAATAAGTACTCTAATGTAGTGATGGGCAGCTGTCTCTTGTGTTTTATATGGAAGTTAATCTAAATAGAAAAGTGATCTGATTGAAAAGAGACAGGTCTTTGGAAATCAAGAGGCTTGAGTTCTGATTCTGCTATTTTTTTGTCAGGCTCTATGGAATAACCTACTTTGCAGTTTTCTAATTAGATAAAAAGAGTGAATTAATCTTTAAAAACCCTTTCAATGCTGAGACTCTATGTATGAATTTTTAGTTCAAATGCAGAAATTTACTTTTCAGACTGACACGGAATTTTAGACTTAGAACTGTGTAAGTGATAACAATTCAGAGCTGACACACGCATGTTGGCACGGAGCTGGGCCCTTTATAGGAATTATCTTATTTAAACACCGTATCGTTTTATGGAGTAGAAAACTTAAGTGCAAAGACAGTAAGTTTAAGTGTTGTTTTCCCCCTAACTCTTCATTCAATTACTGATCTTTTCTAACAGATAAGGCATATAACTTGAAAGCCTACAGTAATGGAGAGATCATGCCCTAAACAAGGCAGTCTGTTCAGCTGTGGCCATGAGCTGTAGTAAGCTTCCACTCTGTTTCCCTGAGAACTGCCTTACTGTATAATTTCCTCAAGGGTCTTGGGGAGCACTGGTGCATCCTACAGATGTCTAGTTCTTAAATATGACAGTCTTCCAGATTTTTTAAGACAGTTTCCTGGGTTAAATTGGAAATCAAAGCTTTACCGGTTCCGAAATATCAAGTTCTATTATTTTTATATATTGAAATGTAGTGTGCTCTAAACAAATATTAAAATTTATATATTGGTATGTTGTCCTTTTTCTCCCTATACCAAGCCAAGCCCCCTATGTACTTTACTAAATAACTGTCCATTTACTAAAGCACTTGTGTCTTTTTAAAATTCCTTTAGAAAGGCAAAGTATCTCACACTTGAAAAAACTATTTATAAATCATGTTGAAATTACTTTATTAAAAAATTTAGAAGTCTGTAACCAGGCCCTTCTTAGTCCCCTAACGATTTTGTGTATGAGAATTTTCTAGCCTGTGTACTGAGACAATATTTAAACTGATTTTGGAAAGCCCTTAAAGAAAGTACTGCAAACACCTGCTGTATCACCTTTCTTGGTTTTTGCTTGTTGATGTCTTTGTTTCATTATTGTTTTTTTTTAATCTGTTTGTGTATTTATTTGGCAGACCAGAAGCTTTGTATGCAGCTGTAAACAAGAAACCTACCTCTGCAGCCTATACAGTTGGAGAAGGTGAGTTTTTGACAATTTGTAAATTAAATGGGAGTCAGATTAGCTATTGACTAATTATCTGACTTCCCACAGTTGTTATTTCCCCTGTTTCTGTGTCTTCAGTGTTAAGGTGGGTTTAGGAGAACCTGCCCTTTATCTATTTCATATGAATATTGAGAATATAGAAAAATATATATATATGGCACTTTGAGAAAATCAGTACTATAGGGGCGCCTGGGTGGCTCAGTCGTTAAGCATCTGCCTTCGGCTCAGGTCATGGTCCCAGGGTCCTGGGATCGAGCCCCACATTGGGCTACCTGCTCAGTGGGAAGCCTAATTCTCCCTCTCCCACTCCCCTTGCTTGTGTTCCCTCTCTCGCTGTGTCTCTCTCTGTCAGATAAATAAAATCTAAAAAAAAAAAGTATAGAAAAGCAGTACTATAAAAATTCATCATAGACTCAATAAATAAGATCATAAATAAAAAATGTTGCAAACAGAAGGCATGAAGGTTTTTGTTTTCCTGGTTTAGGAGGTAAGGCAATTTTAGTACATTTAGTTATTTACAAATTGCATTTTAATTACAGTGTATCATACAAATCATTAAGTAGGATTTGAAATCAAGGTACACTTTATCATAATTATTACAAAGAAATTTTTTTCTATAGCCCTTTGGGTTGACTAATAACTTATTTTTTATTTTAATGTACTAAAAAATGAAAGATTGTCTACCCTAAGTTTCAGACATTTTTATTTAACACTTACATAGCTTTATAAATGAATTGTATACATCCATTGTAAAATTAGTTGAATAGTAGAAGTACATTTTATGTTTATATTATTGCTCGAGAAAATCAATTTAATGGTAAAGTAAACCATTTATTCACTATCTATTATGTTAAAGACTCTATGCTAAAGCCTGAAAAATACAAGGATGAATAAAACACAGTTTCCCAAGTCCTCACAGTAGACCGGGAGTATAGGCATACCATTGTAAGAAATTCTATAATGAGTACATAGAACTTAATTTTCAGTAGGACCTATGAATCCACAGACATGGCAGTGTTGAATCATCTTAAGCAAGGAGTAGAGTTTCACATAGCGACAAAGGAAGAGAAAACTCTTGTCGACAGAGGGAAAGTCAAGAGCCAGGGCATGGCTGTGAGAGGTTAGAGATCTCAGATCACCAGCAAGGCTGGAACTGTCGGTTCACTGTGGAATGAGTGCTGTGAAGTGAGTCTGGGAAGGGCGCAAGGAGTGTTTGGGGACGACCTTGCTTATTGCAGCATACCTAACCCTTGCAGGCATTTTTGGTTTTGTTAAATCACCCTAAATTGAGTAATACTGGGAACATGAACAGTAAATAGGTTGTAGATGGTGTTCCTAGTCTTTTCTAGTTTATGATGTACAGATGAAATTCCATGTTGACAAATAAAAATAACTAGAAAAGAAAGACTTCTACAACCAGGTCATTGAGTGTTTTTTCTAAGTAGCAGTAATGACAGGGACGGAAACCAAAGCCAATATATTTTCCCAAAAAAGTCAGTATGTGTTGAGCATCTGCTCTGTACCAAGCACTGCACTAGGAGCTGGGTCACTGTGGTAGAACTTGGCCACTGGTACTGATGTCAGCTGAATATTGGGCTTTTCCGTAACTATATATATAAAAGAATTAAAAAATAACTTAGCATACTAAAATATATTTTGTGTAAGGAAGTTGAAAAAATGTTTTCAGATCTTGACTCTATAGAGGTACTTATACCTATTTGTGATTTTGGATTCTCTGTGATAAGACGGTGGTGATGATGATGATACAGTGGGAAAAAGAAGAAACCCTATGATAAAGCTTTATGTTAAATAATCTTTCTCTAGAAATTATTAAATGATTGCCTCATTCTTTTTTCTGTTTTAAGATCTTTTTACATTAGGTTTCCTTAAGTTACAAGGTCTTTTACAGTTAATTTACACAAGGTTTGGGGATTAACATAATTTTTTCTTTCAACCAAAATTAGTTTCTTTTTGCTTTGTTTCCTACAGAGTATATTGCACTTTATTCATATTCAAGTGTGGAACCTGGAGACCTGACTTTCACTGAAGGTGAAGAAATATTGGTGACCCAGAAAGATGGAGAGTGGTGGACAGGAAGCATTGGAGATAGAACTGGAATTTTTCCATCAAATTATGTCAAACCAAAAGATCAAGAGGTAGAGTTATTTTGGTATAGAAACAAAATGATTCCATTCTTGCATATCAAGATTCATACTTAAAGATTTTATTTCTTTATTTGGCAGAGAGAGAGAGAGCACAAGTAGGCAGAGCAGCAGGCAGAGGGAGAGGGAGAAGCAGGCTCTCCGCCAAGCAGGGCTCGATCCCAGGATCTGAGCAGAAGGCAGACGCTCAACCGACTGAGCCACCCAGGCGCCCCATCAAGATTCATAGTCAAAACAGAGACTCATGTATATACAGTTTTGTTCAGGCTTTGGTTATAAGGAAACCACTGAAGGTGGCACCAATAAAATAGAGTTTATTATAGGGATCCTGTTAGATAAGAGGGACAGGATTTCATGAAATTTCTAAGACTAGGAGCTGTAGGTAGGTCTGGGCCTCATGGTAACTGAAGCTAGGAAATAGTCCCAGATCCAAGGGATCACCTTGAAGGAGTCTGTAAAACTTTACAGCTTTGACATTAATGTGACGCCCCCTACACTCTGAGTTCCTGCTGCTTCTCATCCTGCCACTAGTGTATAGCGCAGCGGTGCTCAACCTGTTTGGTTTCAGGAACTTTTTACATTCTTAAAAATGACTGGGGATTCTAGGGGCACCTGGGTGGCTCAGTCAGTGGAGCAACCAGCTCTTGATTTCATCTCAAGTCATGATCTCAGCAGGGTCTTGAGATCGAGCCCTGCATCATCGCGCTCTGAGCTCAGCAGGGAGTCTGCTTGAGATTCTTTCCCCTCTCCTCCCCCGCCACTCACTCTCTCAAATAAATAAATAAATCTTTTAAAAAAATTATTGGGAATTCTAAAGAGTTTTTAAAAATACATGGATTGGGGATGCCTGGGTGGCTCAGTCAGTTAAGCGGCTGCCTTCGGCTCAGGTCATGATCCTGGAGTCCCGGGATCGGGCCAGCGTTGGGCTTCCTGCTCAGCAGGGAGCCTGCTTCTCCCTCTGACCCTCCTCCCTCTCATGCTCTCTGTCTCTCATTCTCTCTCTCTCAAATAAATAAATAAAATCTTAAAAAAAAAAAAAAATACATGGATTGGGGATGCCTGGGTGGCTCAGTTGGTTAAGCGTCTGCCTTCAGCTCAGGTTGTGATCCCAGGGTCCTGAGATCAAGCCCCACGTCGGGCTCCCTGCTCAGCGGGAAGCCTGCTTCTCCTTCTCCCTCTCCCACTCCCCCTGCTTGTGTTCCCTCTCTCGCTCTCTCTCTCTCTGTCAAATAAATAAATAAAATCTTTTAAAAAAAAAAAGTTTTATTTGTTAATATCACTACGGATCTCATAGGAAAATCTTCAAATACTTTGAAACTGTCAAGTTTATGGTGGTAGATACAAGTTTTCCAAAATTTCAATTTTCTCTTGAAATCTTGAATTTGATCATTGGCAACAAGTCCTGTCAGCTGTATTCCTTGATGTGACAGGCATACTTGATCTTTGAGAAAATGTCTGCCAAATCCCGAGTCTGAAGAGTTTGTGTTTCAGTTGTTCTTTCAAGTAAAAATGTTCCCTGAAGAACCCAGTTTAGCTCACAGTTTAATCACACAAGTGCTTCTCTTTGAGACAGCCATCTTGCTATTTCGGAATGCAGCAGAAACGCTGTAGGCTTGCTTCCATTTAATCACGCAGAACTTTTTAGAAGATCGTATTTCATTAAGATTTCGTAACATTTTTACTGCTTGATCAAGGACATTCTTAAGTGAAACTGGTTCTGTTTGTTCTGTGAGTATGTGGTTGTGGAGAATGCTGTGGCCGCGAGTATAATTTGGCACCACTGTGATGACTCATGCTAAGGCATCAGCAACTTTACCCATCGGTGTAAATGTCAACACAGTGAAAGAGGCAAATAATGGCTTAATACTGTTAATGAAAAGGGTCTTTGTCTTCTGGGCCCCTGAAAGGGGCTCAAGGGTTGTCCCCAGGGATCCACAGACCACATGGTAAGAACCCTCTAGGTTGACCTCTGGCTCCAACACTTAGAGGCCTTGGACAAGTTATTTCACCTTTCTGTACCTCAGTTTCCTTCTCTGTAACATGGAGATAATCATAATACTTAATAGTGTTACTGTGAGAATTAAGTGACTATATGTAAAATTCATACGCTGTAACACACATCTGTTACACAAATAGTAGTTACTAAATACGGCTTGTGTAAGTACTCAAAAAACGTTAGCCCTTGACTAGCATCAGTTCAGCTTCATTTGAGCTGTGTTCACTCACAGAAAACAATGTTCTGTTCCTTCCCTTTACTTGTTCAAATTCCTGAAATGAAGAAAGGTGGTTGGCCCAACTATCCTGTAAAGTCAGACTGAGGTTATACTTGCTACCCAGGGCATGGATTTTTTTGTTCTTAGGTTCAGGGGGAATATGCAAAAAAATTAAAAACATTGTCTCCTAGGCAACAGGAGTAAAACTCATATATGCCTTAAGATATGTTGTATGTGGTGGGCATTGATGCTAACGTGATAAATGAGAGGTATCTGGTCACGTTTGATAGTCAGGAAAGATGCATTAAATAAGCTTTTCTTGTTGAATCAATGGATGCCAACATCAACCACTTGTATATAATGTCTGTTAGTAGACCAGATCTCCCCATAATTAGGTGTTGGATTCTTCACGTACTTGGTTAATATAAGGCTAATTGTTATTTTGATCTTCATTCAAAGAAACAATCCTGGGAATTAGAAATCTCTAATTCCTAATAACCTTTGTACTCTTACATCTGGATTATTAGAAAATAATAAAACAGCATGTCTTTTCCTTGCAGAGTTTTGGGAGTGCTAGCAAATCTGGAACATCAAACAAGAAACCTGGTATGTATAATAATGAAGTTGAAAAATTACTACAGTGTTTAATAGTCTTGAATTCATAGTTTCTTGTCTGTCTGCTTTTCAGAGATTGCTCAAGTAACTTCAGCATATGTGGCTTCTGGTTCTGAACAACTAAGTCTTGCACCAGGACAGTTAATATTAATCCTAAAGAAAAATTCGAGCGGGTGGTGGCAAGGGGAATTACAGGTAATAACTTTGAAATAACAATTATCGTTTTCATTATAAAAGTAATGCATGCTCATTAAATAAAATTAACAAAAATTTTAGACCACCTAATACCACTTAGAGGTAATCAATATTAACATTTTAATGTATGGGCGCCTGGGTGGCTCAGATGGTTAAGCGTCTGCCTTCGGCTCAGGTCATGATCTCAGGGTCCTGGGATCGAGTCCCGCGTCGGGCTTCCTGCTCCTTGGGAGCCTGCTTCTCCCTCTGCCTCTCTCTCTCTCTCTCTGTCTCTCATGAATAAATAAATAAAATCTTTAAAAAAAAAAAAAAAAAAAATTTTAATGTATTATGTTTCCCTCTAGTCTTTTCCCTGTTTGTTTTTAGGACAGTTGAACTGATATTATAAGTAACAATATGAAGAATAATTTTCTCTACAGATGTAATTGTATTCCAGTAATACCTGCTTTAATAAACCACAGGTCACCTTCTTAAAGGAAAGCATAGCATCACCTTTGCCTGGGATAACCCCAGGCTTGCAGTATAGCCTCTATCCAGGAAAAGAAACATGATCCAGACTGTGTACTGAGAAAGTGCTACTTGTTGGACTTTCCCCACCATAGTCTTACGTTTTTGAAATAGCAGTGCAAGGAAAGGAAATGAAGGCATAAATGAACCTAGTTTTTTCCTTAAACGTCAACAGAGGCAGTTACTGCTTATGTTTTGATACGAAAAAAGAGTTCTTTTCTCCTAAAAGTTCCTTACTAGAAAAACTAAAAAGCATTTTAGGATTAAAAGATGATGAGAGGTATAATAGCTACATTTTTATGTAAGATTGATATATGATTATAATATGGAGGATAAACACAGCTTCATTCTCGCAAATCAGCCTTCTACAATTCCTAAAGAGCAGTGGAGGTTCAAAATAAAGTATCTTGAATAACCCCCTGAAATCCCACCTTCCTGATTTGCTTTGAAGATTGACCCAACTAAATGGGAAACATGGCTCTACACAAATTGTATTTGTGATCTCTGTATTAATATTCACAAAGCCCCAAGAGATGTTCATTGTGCACTGTACCATTTTACGTGTTGACTTGAACTTACTAGGAGAATTCTAGAAGAGTCTTTTGAGTTTATAAATATTATTTGTGTGAAATATGCAGAGAACTCTGAACCCTGAAGGCCTCCTAGTAGACTTCTACAGTAGCAGCACTTTGATTTGCATATTGAGTCTTCCAATTGTCTGATACTGACCTGGAAGGCCAGTGCAGAATTCAGCAGTCCCCAAGACCACCCTAACGTCTGACACCAGTTGTAAGTTTGGAGGTCCCCAAGACCACCCTCAAGTCAGTAATTAACTAGAAAGACTCACAAGACACTGAAACTGTTCTTCTCATAGTTACAGTTTATTACAGCAAAATAATTTAGATTAAAATTAGCCAAGAGAAGAGATGTATGGGGCTGATGTCAAGACAGTTCCAAAAACAGAGCTTTCATTGTCCTCTTACAGTGGAGTCATGGATAGCACTAACTCCTGGCAACAACACATACCAAGTATTGCCAAGCAAAGAAGCTCATTCGAGCCTTGGTGTCCAGAGTTTTTACTGGGGCTCCCATCACATAGACATGGTTCTGCCCATATGGCTAAACTCAGTCTCCAGTCCCTCTGGAGGTTGAGTTCATATATGTGACCCAGAGCATCCACTGTAAGTCACATTGTTAGACTGTCTGGCCTGGGCAAGGTTCCCAGAGAAAATAAGACACTGAGCAGTCAGGACATACACAGGTTTAGAGATTACCTCCCAGGAGCCAAAGGTAGAGTCCAGACCTTTTTGGGGACAGGGCTAAATTCTTTACTACACAACTTTTTAAAAAAAACTTATGTCTCAATAATTGCTTTTAGTCTCATCTTCCATATCCTTTTTGCTGATTTTACAGGCCAGAGGAAAAAAGCGGCAGAAAGGATGGTTTCCTGCCAGCCACGTTAAACTTTTGGGTCCAAGCAGTGAAAGAACTACACCTGCCTTTCATCCTGGTACGGTTGTGGGTTAGCTTGCATTACAGCTTCCAGAAGTTTTGTTGAAACTCAGCAACTTCTTAGATTAGCATATGCTTTGAAAAATATTAAAAATTGTTTCTTTTTATAACTCTGCCTAAAAGCAATGTTACAATGAGAACTTCCTTTCTAAAAAGTTTTGTGTAGAAACAGCCAACTGTTCAGTGATACAAGTTTGAACCACTTCATTGCTTCAAACTTTTCAAAGCAGAATTGCTCTGCTCTCATACTTAAAAATGCAATAGTTCATGTGGATTAACTGTAGCTGGGAGATTCTTGTTTTGTAAAGTAAGGAATGCAGGAGGGAGGGTGAGAGAGAGCAGCTCAAGGGAAATTTTAACCTAATGTTAACACTTGATGTTAGAGTAATTTAAATCTGAGGGCAGTTTTAACATGGGACCTTTGTAGGAATAATTAATTATTTTGTTCTTTTTCTGGTAGTGTGTCAGGTGATTGCCATGTATGACTATGGGGCAAATAACGAGGATGAGCTGAATTTCTCCAAGGGACAGCTTATCAATGTTTTGAACAAAGATGATCCTGACTGGTGGCAAGGAGAAATCAACGGGGTGACTGGTCTCTTTCCTTCAAACTATGTTAAGATGACAACAGACTCCGATCCAAGTCAACAGTGTGAGTAATATCAAACTGCCTCTCAGCTAGTGCCAAAGCTTTCATATGCAGCACTGCACTCATTCTGTCCCAGAGCATTATCTTAAACTCAGCACTCTTAGCAAGTATATATTAGTGATGAAAGCAATAAATTGCAAAAAGAAATTTTTCACAAAATCAAAAGTTATACTGCTTTAAATGCTTTTTTTCTTAGCTTTAGACCTTACTATTAGACTTTATCTGAAAAAATGTGTAACTCTTTTACAGGTTCTTGGGTATAAGAGCAGTCTATACTTCAACTTCCCTTTACCGCCATCCTTTTTGACCTCTAATGATCTTTTTCTGCTTAATAAAGAGCAGCCAGTAATTACCATATTCACCTACTCAAATTACCCTTTGAGAGTACAGGTGCTATTAATTTTGCAACCTTCTCATTTAATATCCACATATTTACACATC
Source organism: Mirounga angustirostris (assembly GCF_029215605.1). NCBI lineage: Eukaryota > Metazoa > Chordata > Mammalia > Carnivora > Phocidae > Mirounga > Mirounga angustirostris. The sequence goes on along the minus strand of NW_026991718.1, from coordinate 18,996,718 downwards.
ATCCAGGTTAGCAGAAAATTAAAAACCCGTTTAAACTGTTTGCAAAACTCTATTAGGTGATTTTTTTAAGATACCTAATGCCATAAGAGATACGTGAATCAAGATCTGTTTCACTATTTTTAGAACAAGGATCCAGATCTCAGTGTGAAATACGGTATATAAAGTTCTCTCTTAGTAGTTACCTAGCCTTTCTTATATTTGACAATAAACATGCATTTACAATAGTTAGAGAACAAACAGTACTTGGAAATACTTTTTACTTTTATAAAATGTCACTTTTCCCCACCCTTTTGCTTTTGTTTTTGTTTTCTTTTATACAAAATACATCATGATTCATCATGATTTATATTTTTATCATTGTGAAATTATCTAAAATATTTAGCCTTTCATTTTAGTTTCTGAGAACATATAAATGTAACCCAGTCAAGCTGAGATATGCTTATGATTCAGTGCAAGTATTATGAATTTATACTAGATCTGTCATTTTGAAGTATTAGTGCATTATTTTCACTGTAGAGCTTGTAGCTCTAAAGATAGTTCTGATCCTGGGAGAAGGCTTTCCTTTAGATAAAGCAACTAAATGTCCCAATTTGGATGTGGGAGGAGTTGAGTTTTTTATGGTTTGAACATTCCCTAAAAATGTGGGCTACCTAGATGACCGTTTTGAAGCTCTGCTAATGGTTGGCAGCTTCCAGAGCTTGCCCATTTATCTAATTAATTAGACATACCCGAGGGACCTTCCCTGGCCCTGAGAGGGGAAGATACTTCTCAGACCTCTGGGGTCTGGAAGCTCTTTGGCTAGTGAAGCTTGGAGGCACCCAGTACAGGAGTACATTTGGCTTTTCTAGTGCCCAGGATGTGAGGGGACGGGTTTCCAAGTGCTTTGTTGTTGTTGTTATTTATCTTGTTTTCCAATGGAGGAATACTTTTTTCCAATTAAGTCTTATATAATAAGGAATATAAAGAACAGATAAAAGCTGTTCTAAAGGAAGAACAGCCGGGAATATATGCATCTGTGAAAACTAGTTAAATTTTAGATTACCATTGGTGTTTCTTGGGCCCTTACAGTTACTATTTTCATTTTATTATGTAATTAGGATGTTTTGAGAATTTTAATAATTCAGATTAGTTGATGTTGCATGTTATTAGTCAAATTTTTTCTCACCCACTTAATTTGCTTTATGTTCATTTTATTCCTCATTTTTCTTTTTATAGGACCCAATGTTGTCTTCCAGTGTGAAAGCACCCCAGAGACCCACTATCCAAGTTTGACTCTAGCGTGGAGGCAGGGCAGGCAGCCCTGATCAAATATCTCCTACACAATTCATTAACTTCGTTTGAATGTTAGAGCCACTTGTGATTATTTCTTTGTGTTTCTAATTTACAGTTAAAATTTATTTGTAACAAGTTAAAGGATAGTGGGTCTTTGTGTGGCTTTCCCTGCTGTTCACTCTGGCATCCTTTAGCATTTTTCTTCTTTTTTAATTTGGTAATTGTAGGTCATTAGCATGCATATTGAGTTTGCCCTTACATGGTGGGAGTTCAAACACACAAAGACCCACTATTTGCACAAACTATTCTCACTGGTTTGGAATGGGCTGCCATGCTTTTCTAATGTTACTGCAACATGTATATTCATTACAGTTCAGATAAAACTTGCTTATGTTTTGCTCTTACGTTTGATCTAATCCTAATCACAGTGAGCTCTTAACTGGTTCAGTATGTGATTTGCTCCCAAATATGCACTGTTTACTCTGTTACTTTCTAATATGCCACCATGAGTACCAATATTTAAATTCGTTTAAAGGCCAAGAACTGGAAATAACCTTTTCTCTATTTTCTGTGCATTTCCGGGTGGGAGCAATAACACTTCTGGGAAGCTTTTCTCAGAAAAGAGGAAAGCAGCCCACCCCAGCAGGATGTGCAGAGCGGGCTATGTCTCCTCTCTCTCAGCCGCCCACGAACGGGCACTGTACTGTGGGGGTTCCCGTAGGGTCCATGAGCTCTGGGCTAATGAAGATCCTGCACCGTATGCTATAGTGGTTAGTTGTTACTTCTTTACTGGTGACCTAAAAATGGATTCTTTTTGAGGAATGAAAGGCTCCCATCATTGGTGGTGAGATAGGAAACCTTCCCTAGCTTAGCGTTTAGATCTAGAATACATTCTAAAGTCAAAATTCATGATACCTATTTTAATTAGGTGACTACCTGTCCCAGGTCATAAAATAACACACGTTGATGTTCTTCTTAATGTACTGAGTAAAAATCATAAGGAATCCTTGAAGAGTTTAAAAGCCCCTGAAGCAGGCATACAGACTCTGCTCAGTCAGGAATGAATTTGAGTGGAGGAAAGATGTGTGAGAGCGGGCATTCTTCTATGTCCATGAAGCTGCTCTGAGGCTAGAAGACTGATTTTACCATCCAGAATTCTCTGGCTAATATCTTGTCTTCAGACACATTGCCTACTTTGGCATAGGATTTTACTCCTTTTCTTTGAATGGAAAACACTTTAAAGATAATAAACATTATTATAAATAAGTAAATGATGTGAGAGTACCTAGCTGAGACAAAAAGGAGTTTTAGTAGGCAGTATTAAAGTGTATTTGAAAATCAATGACAAGTTTATGCAATTTAAAATGTTTACAAACTGCAGTGCAATCTACTGTTTATGAATGTCAGAGTATTATCAGGAAAAGTATACATACAATCACAGAGTCTTATTTCCTCACAGAGTTCTTTAAGAAGAGTGAAATATGTTTTTATATCTCTGAGTTTCAGTTAGAGGCATATTTTGTGCAATATTTATGTTAATGTGCCTATACATTGTGAATGAATAATTTCAGTCATTGCCTAAATCATAACTTTTCTTGAGAAGGAATCAACAGTTTAGGTAGAACTTTACATAAAGTTCAGAGGTCTGTGTTTCAAAACGCTTAACATTATTGGGATGTATGATGATGTGTATGTGTGCTCCTTGGGGCAGGGGTTTCTAGTTATTAGACCACCTCAATTTTTAGCATTTGGCATCATCATGGTACTTTTATAAAATACGACATTAATAGGAAAGCAATAACAACACTTTACACATGGGATAACAGATTTGCCTGCAGTCACTAAAGGAGACAGTGCAAAGACTGAGTCCTTGTGGATTCAACTGATCTTCCAAAGTGTACGGATTACTTGGTCTTGCCTTTTATTTTCTGAACTTTCGGCTTTTGCTCTCTTTGGCTTCAGATTAAGGACAGTTACTTTAAATCCATTTTAAACCCTGAGAGTGGAAATCAGACCACTGTTAATTAGCCGCACAATTTGATATAACATTTTCTCTTTATAATTTTGAATTGGGGCTTATCTAATACACTGATAAATTATTTCAAGGGCATTTTTATAGCTCAAATTGCTTCATTGTAACCCTGATAAATAAAAGTTATCAAGAATGACATTCAGGTAGAGCTTAGCATCTGTAACCAATATGAAAAATAATACATTCATCAGGTACCCATGGACTAAAAGCAAATCACATAATGGCATACTTAAGCTGGATGTTGGTCTGGAAGATAAGTTTACTGTATTTCCTGAAATACCACTCTTTGGGTAGGTATTTTGCCATATATTTGAGAGAAAGCTAAAAGTAAAGGACATTGAATGACACGTAAGAGTAACCTAAATCCTTCTTAGAAGTGCATGCAGTCAGTCCTTCACAGTACCTCCCGTTCAGCCATGTTGTTTGATCTCTTCCTCATTCAGGATGAGAGGCGGCCTTCAGTTGGCTTAGAAAGCAACATTAGAAGGAAAGGGTTTATCAGGAACACAGAATTTTTTTAAAATGGGAATAAATCTGAACCCCATAGGAAGAATCCAAATACCTCTTTGTTTTAAAAAAAAAAAAAAAAAAAAAACCTGTTTAAAGATTGTAGTATGTGATAATCATTTTTTTTTGTGATAATCATTTTTAAAGTATGTGATTAAACCTGATAGGTTTTCCAGCGATGAAAAAAATCTGTTCTAAAACCAAAGCTGATTTTTTAGCAAATGTGAATATTTAAATCAATCCCACCCATTATATAGTTTCCTCTAAAACTTTATCTTAAGGAGTCATTTAAAAATAATACCACTATTAAAAAATGTAACTGCTATTTTATTTTTAAAATACAACATGAATACTGATAGTTTGAAAGTGGGGGAAGGAAAAGTAGAGAAAGAAATGCCAATTCCAGTCCAAAGCTTTATTTGCCAAGTTTTCTTAGAATAAATTTTACCAAGTTATAAGTTCTTGTACATAGAATCTGTAATGGAAATACTGAGAGACTTTGCCTAAAGTGGCACTATTGGATGCTGCTATGATGCTGCTGTAATAAGTTATTGTCGCGAAATGCTGTTTTTGCCTTAAATTTTCATTGCGTGTGTCTTACAACTATAGTATTAAAGGTATTGAGATTGTGCGGATGCTAGGCACGCTTGGCATGAGGTCATCTGTTTTTATTTTTACCAAATTGTAATATAACTACGCAAGTGTGTTTATTAAAAGGACACAAACCACGTTGCTTGTATTGTGTATTTCTTTTGAAGTACCCTTTGAAATGTATTTTTAACTATATGTAGTCGTGATTGAATTTCTTTGGAATTTCTCTTTTTCCTTAACATAGTCTGTGGGTACAGGCCAGTGAATTGTTTTATATCACAAAAGGCAAAAGAAATTTTTAAATGGTCAAGATCGGGGCGCCCGGGTGGCTCAGTCGTTAAGCGTCTGCCTTCGGCTCAGGTCATGATCTCAGGGTCCTGGGATTGAGCCCCGCATCGGGCTCCCTGCTCTGTGGGAAGCCTGCTTCTCCCTCTCCCACTCCCCCTGCTTGTGTTCCCTCTCTCGCTGTGTCTCTCTGTCAAATAAATAAAATCTTTAAAAAAAAAAAAAAAAAGGTCAAGATCGAGGTAATTGGATCCAAGATAATCATATGTATCTCAAAAGCAAAAGAAATTTTGAAAGCAAAAGAAATTTTTATTTGAAAGTAAAAGAAAATATAATCTAGAATAATAGACTACTATGTTATTTACAGTTTTTACTCCAACTTTTTTCTAAAAAGAGTGGCAGGAACTTACAAGTTGATACTCATTGCAAATGCAAGATAAAACATTCTTAGTACAAAACAAGAGTCTATATAAAAGAAACTGCAGTGGATGCTTGGAGGCACCGGACTTAAGTAGAGGTTTACACTTAAGTAATCAAGTTGGTGGTTTCACCTTGAGTGAAAAAATATGGATCAAACTCCAACCCATCTGTGAATGTCTGGCATAAACAACCTCTTTCCAGAAAACCTTTCCTCATCTCTGGAATTGAGCATTTGCATAAGGCCAAGCAGGGGACTAACTGCTGAGAATGTGAAAATGAGTGTCAGCTAGTCCTGGGCTCAGGTAGTACATTGCTCTGTGAGGGGGTCAGGTGCATAGGCAGATAATTCCTAGAACAGCATGCTAACAGTAAGCACAGTGGTAGACATTCACTGGGCACCAAGAAAGTACAGAGGAGGAATACCTCATTCACTGTAGATTGGTGAGTTAGAGCAGACTTCCTGGAGGAGGCAACTGCGAGATCGATAAGATAAATAGTAAGCCAGATGGGGGGGTGGGATGGTGAAGAGTATGATAAAGACAAGAACGGTGGAGGTGTGGGAGGGGGCAGTGATTTTATAAGCAGTTCATTATGGCTGGAGTGGAAGTGCAAAGCCAAAAACAGTGAAAGTTGGGGCTTGAGAGGCAGACCAAAGGCTGAATCAGAGATTCTCTAGCTTGAATGAGATGCGTTCGGATCACCTGGGATGCCTGGGTCCTCATTTAAATGGTCTAAAGCAAGGTCTGCATGTGGGGATTTTTCAGAGCTCCTCAGATGATTCTGCTATGAAGCCAAGGTGGGGGGAAAGTGATGAAACAGAGCTAAGAACTGTTGCTGAAGGAACATTGGCAGGAGTTGGGAATGGATGGGATGTGTGGGCAGGTTTGTATCCCGGTGACAGATAGAATAGTGGTGCCACCAGCGACAGTAAGGAATCAGAGTTAGGGGAAGAAGAGTTTGGTTTTGACTACAAAGCACCAGTGGGACACCCGGGTAGGCCGGTCCAGCAGGTGGTCAGGGGACTGAGCCGCATGGCAGCAGGACGTCGGCCGGTGGGATGAATGCAGGTTGATGGCGTTGAGCCCATGAAAGTAGGTGAGCTGATCACCTGAGGGTGTCAGCAGTTACGGGTGAGACCTCGAAGGGCACCCGCAGAGGCAGGAAACAGGTTCTAGAATAAGGAAGCGCTGGTTCATTGCTCATACCAGTAAAAGGAAAAGGAAAGTGCCCTTCATTGAGCGCTTATTAATCTAGGTACTTTTCTGAAGTCCCAAGTGCTTTTAAAACCTCATTATAATTTTCTTTTTACAGATACGGAAGTTAAAGCAAAAGCTAAATAACTTGTCCAAGGTTACACAGCCAGTAAGCGGTAGAGCTGAGCTCAAAGCCACATGGCTTGGCTCCAGAGCCACGCTCTGACCGTCCACGCCGGCGTGCGGACAGCGCCACCCCTTCTAGAGCAGTGAGACTTCCGCAGTACAGCCTTCCCTGGAACCGCGGGAAGGAAAGAGGAGAAATCAGAGGCGGCACAGTGTCTGCTCTTTGTAGAAAGTACACAACAGAGAAGAAGCCAGGAGACAAAGACTGGATATGACAAACAAGGACAGGGATCTTTAAGAATAGTGTCTGGAAGGATAAAGTTGAACATAATCACTTCTTTTGGTAACAGTTTTATTGAGATATAAATCATATACCACACAGTTTACCCAGTTAAAGTGTACAATTGAATGGTTTTTAGTATATCCAGTGTTGGGTGACTGTCACCACAGATGGCTAATTCCAGAACATTTTCATCACCCCCAAAAGAAGCCCTGTATCCTTCAACTGTTACCTTCCTACCGTCCTGTACAACCCCCACCTCCAGCCGTAGGCAGCCACTATTTAGCTACTTTCTCTCTCCATATGTTTGCCTCTTCTGGACATATTATATACATGGAGTCATAAAATGTGTGAGTTTTGTGACTGGCTTATTTTACTCAGCATAATATCTTCAAGGTACATCCACGCTGTAGTATGCCTCTGTACTTCGTTCCTTTTTATGACTAAGTCATAGTCCACTGTATGGGTACACCACATTTTGCTTATCCATTCTTTAGTTGATGGACATTTGGGCAATTCTATGTTTAACTTTTTTTTTTTTTTTTTACAATTTTATTTATTTGAGAGAGACCAAGAAAGAGCATGAATGGTGGGGAGGAGCAGAGGGAGAGGGAGAAGAAGTAGGCTCCCTGCTAAGTGGGGAGCCCGATGCGGGGCTTGAGCCCAGGACCCCGAGATTATGACCTGAGCCAAAGGCAGACACTTAACCAACTGAGCCACCCCGGCACACCTCTGTGTTTAACTTTTTGAGGAACTGCCAGACTGTTTTCCAAAGTAGCTACACCATTTTATATTCCCACCAGCAGGGCACAAAATTTCTCTTTCTTCATATCCTCACCAACACTTGTTATTATCTGACTTCTTATTGTAGCCATCCCTCTGGGTGTGAAGAGACATCTCATTGTGGTTTTGATTTACATCTCCTCGATGACTAATAATGTTGAGCATCTTTTCATGTGCTTGTTGGCCATTTGCATATCTTCTTTAGAGAGATGTGTATTTAAATCCTTTGCCTGTTGTTTGAGTAGTTTGTCTTCATAATCACGTTTTAAACTTTGTTTTAAACAATAACAAGTTCTGAAATGAGAGCGATGTCTTAATGCTGTTGTCAAAAGGCAAATATACTTAGTCAAAGGGAGTGATAAAAATCAAAGAGAGTGCTAGAACGAATGTGGCGGGGAGTGTAGTGGGAGGTTTGCTCTGAATCCTGGCTCTCCCCACTCACTTCCTGAGACAGCCGCACCTGTATAGTGAGGTTGAGAATACCTACCCTGCAGCTGGGACTTCAGTGTCTAACACACAGATACTGGAAATAATAGCGAACATTTACTAAGCGTTTGCTTTGTTCTAAGCAATGGACTGAGTACTTCGGGTACATGTCTGGGTTAGCCATGCGATTCCCAGTCTGACTCCAAGTCAGAAATATGTGGAACAGTCCGTACGAGATTAGCTTTTAGACACAGCTACTCATTGCATGTGTGACAGAGAAGGCCATGTAGGTACCAGTCGTCACTTAGACACAAAAATGAGCTAAATGAGTGAGAACTCTGTTGGCATTTCCAGAAAAGTGCCCCTTTTTTCCTCTAGAATTCAGTCCGGCAAGCATCAGACCAGGTCACGTTTGTACACGCTGTCGTGCATGGTTTGCCTCAAGGAAGATGGCTGTGTAAGCGCCATTTAGAATGGCCTGGCATTTCAAAGTGTAAGACTTGAACCAACAGGCCTAGATGTAGGGATTTCATAGCTCTAAATTCTGCACTGTCTCTTAGCCACCAAACTTCAGACTTGCCATATATTTACACAACAGGGGTCAGAGTGGGATCCGTTGTTCAGAGGGTTGATGAGAGGTTGTAAATCATCATACGCATGTTGGTAACAGTTATTTTTATGTTCAGATTAAAGGCTATCTGTTGGGCAAACACACAAAGACTAGAGTTGCATGACACCTCTTCATAATGTTCTGTGTCTGCATAGCACGTCACGTCCCTCAGTTGGGTCCATGAGAGAACTCTAGCAGTCTAGAAGGTGTCACGAGGATCAGCCTGAACGAACCTCCTTCTGAGGCTCAGCCTCAGAGGCACCTCTGTCTACCATTGGGAGGTCTTTGCTTTCTTTTAGGCTTATGTAGATTCATCACTGTAGATTCAAAAGTAAAAATAAAACCCATAAAATGTTTCTTTGTCAACTTGCATTTATCAGCAGACTTGCTTTGGGAAGTTCCAGAATACTTCTGTTTACTGATAACCAAATATTTTGCTTTCTGATGGTCTGCAATATTAGAATACAATATTAACTTCTCTTTTTGTGCTTAAACAACCTAACTCCTGGTGACAAAGAATTGACAGGCATAAAGAAGACATAGAGTTTAACAGTTTGTTCAACAATTGTATAAATTTCCAGAAACAAAATCACAAAGATCTGTGGCTACATAGTGGGAGCATACTACCTGGTACACAGTTTGTATTCAGTAATAGTTGCTAAGTGGATAAACTGCTATTCTTTCACAAAACAAGATCTGCAGTAATTATCTGGTGCCCTGACAGAACTTCTGTATTAAAGGCAGTCTTCAGGGGCGCCTGGCTGGCTTAGTCCGTTGAGCACCCGACTCTTGATTTCGGCTCAGGTCATGATCTCAGGGTCGTGGGATCAAGCCCCATGTTGGGCTCTGTGCTCTGCCCAGAGTCTACTTCTCCCTCTCCCTCTGCTCCCCCTCCCGCTCATGCTCTCTCTCTCTCTCTCAAATAAATAAATAAAATCATTTTTTTTAAAGGCAGCCATCAGAAAATGCACACTGTTTAGTCATCTGGATTTACTGTTAAAAATTGTCTTTTCACTGAGCTTCTACACAGACTGAAAACCATTATGTGATACTCTGGCTGCTTGTTTGGGCACAGAGAATAGCGTTGTTCAGTGGCATTGCTCTTCTCACAATGGGCAAGGACTTTTCTGGGACTTTATGACATAATCCGAACAAGCTCTCTTTGTGTCAGTCATCACAAACCGTCTTTTGTCCTTCACCTTTTGGAGTCTTCACAGAGCTCCCTCCTCTGCTTTCTTAGACGTCTCTCTTTTGCTTCTTGCTCTCGCATGCGTTTATTCTGCAGCTGCTACTGACTCTGTGGGACACAGTTTACAGAGCTGTCATTCGTTGTGCATAACTCGGCTGTCAGTCTCTGTGTCCTCACGCAAGTTGTGGGGGGGGTTCTTGTGGCCCTGAGGACTTTGACCTGATGGTCGCCATGATCTCTTTCTCTTGCTTTCCCACCCTTCCTGTCTGCCAGAACTTACCAGGAAGTTTTCATCATTCTCTGTCCACCTGCAGTCAATATCGATGTACCATCTCCTGCAGTTCAGAGCTTATCTTCATATCACAGTCTACAAATACTTGTTGAAGACCTACTATGTGTCAGACACTGGGGATATAGCAGATTATAACATAGACAAAAAAAAAAAAAAAATTCCTCCCCTCTTGGAGCTGACAGTTAAGTAGGGCAAGACAGAAAACAAACAAAATGAATAAATATGTCGTGTCTTAGAAAATTAAAGCAGGTTAGGGAAAGGGAGGGATAGGTTGGTGGGGGAGTGTGGATCCAGACGGATTTCAGTTTTAAACTGGCTTCTCAGTTAAAGCCTCTCTAAAGTGGTGACATGTGAACAAAGACTTAAAGGACAGGAGGGATATCTGGAGGGAGCCATGTAAATATCTGGAAGATCATTCTGGGCAGAGGGAAGAGCACATGCCAGGGCCTCAATCAGGAGCATGACTGTAATGCTTAAGGAACAGTATGGAGGCTAGTGTGGCTGGAACAGAGGGAGAAGCAAAGGAAGAAGTGAGGGCAGAGGGTTAACTGGGGAAATGGGGGAGACTGTTTAAGTTCTTGGAAGCTGTTTGTAAGAACCTTAGCTTTTGCTGGGAGTGACAAGAACCCATCAAAGGGTTTTAATCAAAGGAAGGATATGATCTGATATGCTTTAACAGGATAGCTCTGGCTTGCTAGATGAAAGCGGGGTTGGGACAGGGAAGGGCTCAGAAGCAAACAGGGCTCAGAAGCAAGCACATTAAGAGGCTAGTTCAGTAATCCAGGTGAACAGTGGTAGTGGCCTGATCAGTATGATCCGAGTGGACATAGAAGTGGTGAGACTATGGGTATATTCTGAAGACAGAGCCAACAGGTGGATTGAATGTGGGATGCGAGAAGGAAAAGTATCAAGGATGTCCCTAAAGATCTTGGCCTAAGCAACCAGAGGGATGGAATTGCCATTAAATGAAGGCACATGATGAAGGAGGAGGGGCAGGGAAGATGATTAGGAGTTTGGTTTTGGATATTACCATCACTTACCTTTAAGACGGATAGTTGGAGATACTGGGTAGGCAGTAGAACATGGTGAGGTCCAGAGGATATATTCAGGCTGGTGTATACATTTGGGAGTGTGTCGGTGCATAGATGATCCTTAAAGCTATGAGACTCAGTGGGACCAGCAAGGCTGTATGTGGAGAAAAGTTACAAGGCTGAGCCTTTGGGTTCCAACGTTAAGTCTTTGGGTTGAGGAGGAGCTAGGAAAGGAGAGGAGGGGACTGGCCAGAGAGGTAGGGGGACCTGAGGCAAGGTATGACCTAGAAGCCAAGTAAAGAAGAATTTTAAGGAAGAGGAGTGATCCTAGTGATAGGTCAAGCAAATTGAGGTACCTTTTGCTAAAGGAGGAAGCTATGTGGAGCTTTTAGGAACCTCTTCTTTAAATACAACATTTAGGGGCGCCTGGGTGGCTCAGTTGTTAAGCATCTGCCTTCGGCTCAGGTCATGATCCCAGGGTCCTGGGATCGAGCCCCACATCAGGCTCCCTGCTCAACCAGGAGCCTGCTTCTCCCTCTCCCACTCCCGCTCCCACTGCTTGTGTTCCCTCTCTAGCTGTCTCTCTCTGTCAAATAAATAAATTAAAATACATACATACATACATACATACATACATACATACATACATACATTTGAAAATGATTTTAATGTTTAATTTTTCAGCTATATTCAGGAAATGTTTTTGCACAGTAATATAGACTCTGGCATTTGTTGAAATTAATTCTGTGGGTGCTTGAGAAGAATTTGTATTCCCTTGCGTATGTGTTCATTATATTAAGCCTGTTAATATCATTCAAATCTTTCATATTTACTAATTTTCGTTGAGAAATATTATAATCCACTACTTTGATTATAGATTTTTCAGATTTTTTTTTCTTCTCTCCCTCCCTTGCCCCTTCCTTCCTTCCTTCCTTCCTTCCTTCCTTCCTTCCTTCCTTCCTTCCTTCCTCTTTCAGAGGTAATTTTGTCAGTTAATTTTACATTTTGATGCTATCTTGTTAGTTGCAAATGAAATCAGCATTATTATATCATCCTAAATATTTATAATGTTTACATAGATCTTTGAAAGCCTCTTTTGCCTGTTGCTAATAAAACCTCCCTAGTTGCTTTTAATATATTGTAAATGTGGAGCTTTGTCCAAACCTTTACTTCTGACATTTCTGTAACATTACATGTTAGGTGTCGTTGTAAACAGCATCTAGCTGAATTTTTTTTTTATTTTAATTCCAGTATAATTACTGTGCAGTGTTATATGAGTTTCAGGCGTACAATATAGTGATTCAACACTTCTGTACAACACCTGGTGCTCATCACAATAAGTATACTCTTAATCCCCATCACTTATTTCTCTCATTCCCACCTACCTCCTCCCTGATAACCACCAGTTCTCTATATTTAAAAGTTTTATATTTAAATTTAAGAGTTTTTTTGCCTCTTTCCTTTTTCATTTGTTTTATTTCCTAAATTCCACATATGAGTAACATCATATGGTATTTGTCTTTTTCTGACTGACTTATTTCACTTAGCATTATACACTCTAGCTCCATCCAGTTTTTGCAAATGGCAAGATTTCGTTCATTTTTATGGCTGAGTAATATTGCATTATATATATATATATAATATATATATACACACACACACACCCCATCTTCTTAATCCATTCATCTGTGGATGGACACTTGTGCTGCTTCCATAATATGGCTATTGTAAATGCTGCAGTAAACATAGGTGTGCTCTTATCTTTTTAATTAGTGTTTTCATATTCTTGGGGTAAATATCCAGTAATGGAATTACTGAACTGTATGGTAATTCTATCTTTAATTTTTTGAGGAACTCCCATACTGCTTTTTATGGTGGTTATACCAGTTTACATTTCCACCAACAATGTAGGAGGGTTCCTTTTTCTCCACATCCTTGGCAACACTTGTTGTTTCTTATGTTTTTGATTTCAGCCATTCTGACAGGTGTTAGGTGATATGTCATTGCAGTTTTGATTTGTATTTTCTTGATGCCAAGTGATGTTGAGCATCTTTTCATGTGTCTGTTGGCCGTCTGGATGTCTTCTTTGGAGAAATGTCTGTTCATGTCTTCTGCCTATTTTTAATTGGGTTACTTGGGGTTTTTTGGTGTTGAGTTATATAAGTTCTTTACATATTTTGGATACTAACCCTTTATCAGATATGTCTTTTGCAAATATCTTCTCCCATTCATTAGGTTGTCTTTTTGTTGATTGTTTCTTTTTGTGCAGAAGCTTTTTATTTTTATGTAGTCCCAAGAGTTTATTTTTGCTTTTGTTTCCCTTGCCTCAGGAGACATATCTAGAAAATACTTGCTGTGGGGGCACCTGGGTGGCTCAGTCAGTTAAGCATCTGATTCTTGATTTCAACTCAGGTCATGATCTCAGGGATCGTGAGATCAAGCCCCACATCAGGCTCTGCGCTCAGTGTGGAGTCTGCTTGAGATTCGCTCTCTCCCCCTCCCTTTGCCCCTCCCGCTGCTCGTGTGTGTGTATGTGTGCGTGTGCATGCACACGTGTGCATGGGCTCTCTCTCTCAAATAAAGAAAGAAAGAAAGAAGAAGAAGAAAAGAAAAAACTTGCTGTGAATGATGTCCGAGAAATCACTGCCTCTGCTCTTCTAGGATTTTTATTTACTCAGTCTCACATTTAGGTCTTCAATCCATTTTGATTTTATTTTTGTGTGTGGTGTAAGAAAGTGGTCCAGTTTCATTCTTTCACATGTAGCTATCCACTTTTCCCAGCACCATTTTTTGAAGAGACTGTCTTTTTCCCATTGCATATTCTTGCCTCCTTTGGCAAAGATTAATTGATGATTTAATTGTGGGTTTATTTTGGGGCTCTCTATTCTGTTCCATTAATCAGTGTGTCTGTTTTTGTGTCAGTATCATACTGTTTGATTACCACAGATTTGTAGTTTGTCTTGAAATCTGGGATTGTGATACCTCCGGTTTTGTTCTTTTTCAAGATTGCTTTGGCTACTTGGGGTCTTTTGTGGTTCCATACAAATTTTAGGATTATTCTAGTTCTGTGAAAAAAAATGCTGTGGGTATTTTTTTTAAAGATTTTATTTATTTATTTATTTTTTTAAAAGATTTTATTTATTTATTTGAGAGCGAGAATGAGAGAGAGAGAGAGAGCATGAGACGGGGAGGGTCAGAGGGAGAAGCAGACTCCCTGCCGAGCAGGGAGTCCGATGCCGGACTCGATCCCGGGACTCCAGGATCATGACCTGAGCCGAAGGCAGTCACTTAACCAACTGAGCCACCCAGGCGCCCCAAAGATTTCATTTATTTATGAGAGAGAGAGAGTGCATGCACAAGCAGGGGGAGGGTGGCAGGGAGAGGCAGAGGGAGAAGCAAACTCCTTGCTGAGCAGGGAGCCTGATGTGGGACTCAATCCCAGGACCTGAGCCAGAAGTAGCTGCTTAACTGACCGAGCCACCCAGGCACCCCGTGGGTATTTTTATAAGGATTGTATTAAATCTGTGGATTGCTTTGGATAGTATGGACATTTTAACAATATTTGTTCTCCCAATCCATGAACATGGAGTATCTTTCCATTTGTTTGTGTCATCTTCTATTTCTTCCATCAGTATTTTACAGTTTTCAGAGTACAGGTCTTTCACCTCTTTGTGAAGTTTATTCCTAGGTACTTTTTCTTTTTGGTGCAATTGTAAATGGGATTGTTTTTTTAAATTTTCTCTTTCTGCTACTTCATTATTAATGTGTAGAAATGCAACAGATTTCTGTATATTGATTTTGTATACTGCAGATTCATTTATCACTTCTGGTAGTTTTTTGTTGGAGTCTTTAAGGTTTTCTATATATAGTATCATGTCATCTACAAATAGTGAAAGTTTTACTACTTCTTTACCACTTTGGTTGCCTTTTACTTCTTTTTCTTGTCTGATTGCTGTGGATAGGACTTCCAGTACTATGTGAATAAAAGTGGTGAGAGTGGACATTGTTATCTTGTTCCTGATCTTAGAGGGAAAGTTTTCAGTTTTCAGCATTGAGTATGATGTTAGGTATGGGTTGATATGATGTATCACATTGATTGATCTGCAAATATTGAACTACCCTTGCATCTCAGGAATAAATCCCACTTGATTGCAGTGAATAATTTTTTTAATGTACTGTTAAATTTGGTTTGCTAATATTTTCTTAAGGATTTTTGCACTTATGTTCATCAGAGAAATTGGCCTGTAGTTATTTTTTTGTAGTGTCTTTGTCTGGCTTTGGTATCAGGGTAATGCTGGCCTCATAAAATGAATTTGGAAATTTTTCTTCCTCTTCTATTCTTTTTTTTTTTTTTAAAGATTTTATTTATTTATTTGAGACAGAGAGAATGAGAGAGAGCACATGAGAGGGGGGAGGGTCAGAGGGAGAAGCAGGCTCCCTGCTGAGCAGGGAGCCCGATGCGGGACTCGATCCTGGGACTCCAGGATCATGACCTGAGCCGAAGGCAGTCGCTTAACCAACTGAGCCACCCAGGCGCCCTTTCCTCTTCTATTCTTTAGAATAGTTTGAGAAGAATAAGTATAACGCTCCTTTAAATGTTTGGTCGAATTTATCTGTGACACCATCTGGTCCTGGAGTTTTATTTGCTGGGAGTTTTTTGATTATTCATTCAATTTCATTGCTGGTAATCAGTTTGTTCAAATTTTCTATTTCTTCTTGATTCACTTTTGGGAGGTTATATGTTTCTAGGAATTTATCCATTTCTTCTAGGTTGTCCAGTTTGTTGCCATATATTTTTCCATAATGTTCTCTTATAATCCTTTGTATTTCTGTGGTGTTGGTTGTTATTTCTCCTCTTTTATTTCTGATTTTGTTTGAGTCCTCCCTCTCCTTCTTCTTCTCCCTCTCTCTCTTTTATGAGTCTGGCTAAAGTTTTATCAATTTTGTTGATCTTTTCAAAGAAACAGCTCCTGGTTTCATTGATCTGTTCTATTATTTTTTTAGTTTCTATTTCATTTATTTCTGCTCAGACCTTTTTTATTTCCTTCCTTCTACTGGTTTTGGGTTTTATTTTATTTATTTTATTTATTTTACACCTTGGGGTGTAAAGTTAGGTTGTTTATTTGAGATTTTTCCTGCTTCTCAAGGTAGGCCTGTATTGCTATGAACTTCCCTCTTAGAACAGCTTTTGCTGCATCTCAAAGATTTTGGACCATTGTGTTTTCATTTTCATTTGTTTCCCTGTACTTTCTTATTTCCTTTTTGGTTTTGGTTTTGTCTTGTTTTTAAGATTTATTTATTTGAGGGAGAGCATGAGCTGGGGGAGGGGCAGAGGGAGAGGGAGAAGCAGATTCAGGTCCTGGGATCATGACCTGAGCTGAAGGCAGATGCTTTACTAACTGAGCCACCCAGGCGCCCCTCTTATTTCCTTCTTGATTTCTTGGTTGACCCATTCATTGTTTAGTAGCATGCTATTGAACCTCCATATATATTTGTGCCTTTCCAGATTTTTTTCTTGTGGTTGATTTCTAGTTTCATAGCATTGTGGTCAGAAAAGATGCATGGTATGACTTCAGTTTGGTTTTTTTTGTTTTTTTTTTAATTTGTTGAGACTTGTCTTGTAGCCTAACATGTGATCTGTTCTGGTGAATGTTCCATGTGCACTTATAAAGAATGTGTATTCTGCCTTTTTATTTTTTTATTTTATTTATTATTATTATTTTTTTTAAAGATTTTATTTATTTATTTGAGAGAGAGAGAATGAGAGACAGAGAGCATGAGAGGGAGGAGGGTCAGAGGGAGAAGCAGACTCCCCGCCGAGCAGGGAGCCCGATGCAGGACTCGATCCCGGGACTCCAGGATCATGACCTGAGCCGAAGGCAGTCACTTAACCAACTGAGCCACCCAGGCGCCCCGTATTCTGCCTTTTTAGGATGGACTATTCTGAATGTATCTGTTAGAGCCATTATGTCATTCAAAGCCATTGCTTCCTTGTTGATTTTGTGTTTGGATGCTCTATCCACTGATGTAAGTAGAGTGTTAAAGTCCCCCAATATTACTTTATTACTATCGATTACTTCCTTTATGTTTGTTATTAGCTGTTTTATGTATTTGGGTGCTCTCATGTTGGGTACTTAAATATTTACAGTTGTTATATCTTCTCATTGGATTGTTCCCTGTAAGATTATGTGGTGTCCTTCTTTGTCTCTTGTTACAGTCTGTTTTAAAGTCTATTTTGTCTGATATAAGTTTTGTTTTCTTTTCACTTCCATTTGCAAGATAAATGTTTTTCCATCCCTTCACTTTCAGTATGCTTGGTCTTTAGGTCTGAAGTGAGTCTTTTGAAGGCAACACATAGATGGGTCTTGCTTTTTTATCCATTCTGTCATCCTCTGTCTTTTGATTGGAGCATTTAGTCCATTTACATTCAAAGTAACTATTTGTAGGTACTTACTTATTGCCATTTTGTTACTTTATTATGGTTGTTTTGTATAATTCTCTGTTTCTTTCTTCTCTTGCACTTTTCTCTCATAGTCTGCTGGCTTTCTATACTTGGATTCCTTTCTCTTTATTTTTTGCATTTCTGTTACCAGTTTTTTATTTTTCCTTACCATAAGGTTTGTATATAACATCCTATGCATATAATGGTCTATTTTAAGTTAATGGTCACTTAAGTTTGAACCCATTCTAAAAGCACTAAATTTTTACCCCTTCTCCCCATGTTTTAGGTATATGGTATTATACTTCACATCCTTTTATTTTGTGAGTCCCTTGACTGATTTTTATTTTTATAGAGTCACTTAATTTTACTGCTTTTGTGCTTCCTACTTTTCTTACTCCTGCTTATGGTCTTTCCTTTCCACTCAGAGTCCCTTTTAACATTTCTTTTAAGGCTGGTTCAGTGGTCATGAATTCCTTTAACTTAGGTTTTTCTGGGAAATTCTTTATGTCTCATTCTATTCCGAATGATAGCCTTGCTGGATAGAGTATTCTTGGTTGCCAGTTTTTTCTTTCAGCACTTTGAATAGATCATGCCACTCTCTTCTGGCCTGCAAAGTTTCTGCTGAAGAATCAGCTGAAAACCTTATGGGATTTCCCTTGTATGTAACTGTTTTCTTTTCTCTTACTCCTTTTAAAATTCTCTCTTTATCACTACTTTTTACCATTACTGTGTGTCTTGGTGTGGACTTTCTTGGGTTGATTTTGTTGGAGCCTCTCTGTGCCTCTTGGATCTAGATTTCTGTTTCCCAGATTTGGGAAGTTTTCAGCTATTATTTCTTCAAATAAATATTCTGCCCCCTTTTCTTTCTTTTCTCCTTCTGGGATCCCTTTTTGTTTGTTTTTTAACATATAATGTATTATTTGTTTCAGAGGTATAGGTCTGTGATTCATCAGTCTTACACAATTCACAGTGCTCACCATAGCACATACCTTCCTGTGTCCATCACCCAGCCACCCCATCCCTCCCACTCCCCATCACTCTAGCAACCCTCAGTTTGTTTCCTGAGATTAAGAATTCCTCATACCAGTGGGGCGCCTGGGTGGCTCAGTTGGTTAAGCGACTGCCTTCGGCTCAGGTCATGATCCTGGAGTCCCGGGATGGAGTCCCGCATCGGGCTCGCTACTCAGCAGGGAGTCTGCTTCTCCCTCTCCCGCTCCCCACTCTTGTGCTCTTTCTCTCTCTCAAATAAATAAATAAAATCTTTAAAAAAAAAAAGAATTCCTCATACCAGTGAGATCATATGATACTTGTCAAAAATATGGAACGCTTCACGAATTTGCGTGTCATCCTTGCACAGGGCCATGCTAATCTTCTCTGTATCGTTCCAATTTCACTATATGTGCTGCCAAAGCAAGCACTCTATTCTCATTTTTATTACTCTTTTTCCTTTCTCCCATTCAGCCAGATTGCTTTCCATTACTCTGCCCTCCAGGTCACTAATCCATTCATCTGCTTCCTCTAGTCTATTCTTTATTCCCTCTAGTATATTTTTAACTTCAGTTATTGAATTCTTCATCTCCCACTGGTTCTTTCTATGTAAATTCTCTGTCAGGCATATTACCTATCTCTTTCATTTAGCTGTCTTGCTATGACTTTGTCCTGCTCTTTCATTTGGGACATATTCCTCTGTCTCCTTGTTTTATCTAACTCTGTGTCTGTTTCTATATGTTAAGAAAGTTAACTCTCGAAAGTAGTGGCATTATGAAGAAGAGGTGCTCTGCAGTGCAATTTCCCCTGTTCACCAGAACCTACTGGTGTAGCTGAGCTGCATTTGCCTTCAGTCCAGGTGTCTACAGTGGCTCTCTCTGCCCATTGTAGGCAGGGTTTGGTCCCTGTTGTTAGTGGGCCAGTCTGGGGCCACCTTGTGCTTAAGTTGGGTCAGACCAGTCATTGACTAGAGCTGCAATAGCACTGAATTGTAGAGTGCTCTCCCTGTGTTGTCCCCTGAGAAGCTTTCGTTGGTGGGCAGGGCTGCAGTCAGGGTAGATGTCTACCCCTAGCTCACTCCTGGGGCCAAAGTGGAACTGGTATGTGTGGTTTTCTTTCCCTCTCCCTAGGGCAGGAGTCACTCTGGGGTGGTGCCGACCCCTCTTGGGGTTGCTTGCACACTGCCATGTTTGTAGCACTGCTTTGGATGGATTTCTGTCAAGGCCAGGTTGGAGGGGTGGGTCCACAGGAGAACACGGGGGCAGGGCATCTGGTGTTAGCAGACTAGATGGAGAATGTTTGCAATGCACTGATTCCCACAAGTGTTCATGTGTCTAGGCTGGGGGTCAGGAGAGAGAAATAGCCCTACCAGCTCCTTTGCTCTTGGAGAAGTCTCCCAAAGATCCTTGTCCCTCTAACATAGGTTCTGAGATTAGTAAATAAATCTTCCCATATATCCCAAGCGTTTTTCAAACTGCTTCTTGTATGCTGTTTCTCGGTAGGGCTGTTTGTTACTATTCTCTTTAAGGGTGGGGACTCAGTTTCCTGTCACCTGCTGGCTTTCCAACAGCTGTGCCCACTGATTTTTAAAGTTCTAGGTGTTAAGCCCCACTGATTGTAAGAACTCTCAAAGTTAATCCCCTATGGTTTTTAAAGCCAGATGTTATGGGGATTTGTCCTCCCAGTGAGAGTCCCCTGTGCCTGGGGTGGAGTTTGCGTCTCTCTCGTCTCTGTGCCCACAGCATCCCTACCTCGCAAGGACAGTCCTACAGGTCACTTTGGCTCCCAACTGAGTTTCTGCCCTTCCACCCTTTTCAGTGTGGCCTCTTCTGTACACTTAGCTATGCAGAGTCCTGCCAGTCTTCCTGACATTTTCTGAGTTATTTACACTGATGTCAGTATTATCTAGCTGTTTCTGTGGGATGAGGTGACCCTAGGATCCTCCTACTCTGCCGTCTTCCCCAGCATCTAGCTGAATTTTAAAATCCAATCTAAAGTCTTCTTGTAATTGGAACAATGGAATACTTCTATTTATGTCCATCTTATTATATATTTTCTATTTACCATGCTTTTTTTTTTTCTTGTTGTTCGCCTATATGTTACTGCTGTTGCTTTGATCAAATTTACTTCCTTTTTTTCCCTTTATGTTTTCTTTGTCTATTCTTTGAGTAGTTACCTTTCCATTTCTAACATATGTGTTTGCCTCCACAAAGTCTAAATTTGATGTTTATCTTCCTTCTTCTGATCAGTGCAGGTGGGATGCTTTATCTCTAATGATTCTCCTCCTGCCTCTCATGTGTTTTAAAAAAATAGTTTTAGGTAAATTTAAAATCCACCTTGAATTTATACCCACCATCATTATTGTTATTTTATATCATCAATGATTATTTTGATTTTTCACATATTTACTAGTATTTTTGCTCACCCTTCCTTCCCTCTTTCTTTTCCTTCCTTCCTTCCTTTTTTCTTTCTTTCTTCCTTCCTTCCTTTCTTCTTTTTCTTTCTCCACCACTCCTTACATCTCATTATTCCTTTTTTTTTTAAAGATTTTATTTATTTATTTGAGAGAGAGAGAGACAGAGATAGCAAGAGAGAGCACAAGTGGGGAGGAGAGGGAGAAGCAGGCTCCTGATGTGGGGCTCAATCCCAGGACCCTGAGATCATGACCTGAGCCGAAGGCAGACGTTTAACTGACTGAGCCCCCCAGGCGCCCCCTCATAATTCCTTCTTATTCAATTTCCTTCTTCCCAAAATACACCTCTTAATAGTTCCTTTAGTCAGCCTGTTAGTGGTAAATGCTCTCAAACTTTGTCTGAAAATGTTTGTATTTCTCCCTCATCCATGAATGGTATATAATTAGAATTCTGGTTTGACAGTTATTTTTGCTCAGTACCCTCTATTGTTATGTTAAGATGTATGCAGCTAGTGTGATTGCTGTTCCTGTGTAGTTATTTTGCTTTTTCTTTCTGGCCATCTTAATCATTTTTTTTCTCCTTGGTGTTTTGCAGTTTAGGTATGGATTCATTTTTATTTTTTCCCTAATCAGGAATCATTGTTCCTTTTGAATATGTGGAAGTGTATCTTTCATCAATTGTAGAAAATTCTCAACCATTATAATCTCAATATTACTTCTTCCCATTATTTCTCTTCTCCCCTCCTGGACTCCCATTAGATGTATGTTGGACTTTGTCATTCTGTCCTCTGTGTCCCTTAACCTCCATTTTATGTTTTCCATCTTTTTGTCTTTCCAGGCTGCATTCTTAACTTCTTCATACCTGTCTTCAGATTTATTAATCCTTTCCTCACATGTATTTGATTTGCTATTTAATTTATTCATTTATTATTTCCATGATAATATTTGCCATTTTTATTAGTTTCTTTTTACATCTGCCCATTCTTTTTTTTTTTTAAGATTTATTTGTCAGAGAGCATGTGCACGAGCAGGGCGAGCAGCAGGCAGAGGGAGAAGCAGGCTCCCTGCTCAGTCCGACATGGGACTCGATCCCAAGACCCTGGGATCATGACCTGAGCCAAAGGCAGACACTTAACTGAATGAGCCACCCAGGCGTCCCTGCCCATTCTTTTTTATAGACTCTATTTATGGTTTCAAACCCTTCGTGTACATCTTGAGTTATTTTAAATATAGATACTTTACTCTTTTTTTAGATTTTATCCTATTACCTTATGTTCTTGGGGTTCTCCCTTTTTTTTTTTTTTTAAGATTTTATTTATTCACTTGACAGAGAGAGACACAGTGAGAGAGGGAACACAAGCAGGGGGAGTGGGAGAGGGAGAAGCAGGTTCCCCGCTAAGCAGGGAGCCCAATACGGGGCTCAATCCCAGGACCCTGGGATCATGACCTGAACTGAAGGCAGACACTTAACCGACTGAGCCACCCAGGCACCCCTCTTCTTTTTTTTTTTTTTCCCAAGATTTTATTTTAAGTAATCTCTACACCCAACATGGGGCTCGAACTCACAACCCCAAGATCAAGATTTGCACGCTTTACCAACAGAGCCAGCCAGGTGCCCCTCTTAGGGTTCTTTCTAGTCATCATTTTTTATTTTTGGTGGATCATTCCTTATTTTTTGTAATTTTTTACTTTGAGCTCATCTTTAGTGAGATGGTTTTCCCATGGAAATCCTTTGGAACCAAGGTTGTGAGAGAGACCCTCTGGATAGTTGTACATTTTCTTTGGCCAAGCACCCTAAGGGAATCACCAGCCAGGTACAATTTTTCTGTTAATCCATCAGTTTTGGAATTCTTTTACTCCAAATTTATGTGAGATGAAAACCCAGCAATTCTTCGCTTCTTTACCCAGAAGACTTAAAAGCTCTCCAGTCCTCTCACTTTTCTAGCAGAAGGATTGTTTTCCCAGTTAGCCCTGTAGTCTCCTTCCAGAGCCTTCTCTCACTGGCCAAACCTGGCAGAAGCCAACTGCAATAAGAGCGTATACAAGCAGCCTGTGGGGTTGGCTTTCCTGCAGTATAGAGCAGAGGAAAGATGAGAAACAGGTCTGGGGACCAACCCAATAGTCTACCATTTGACAAATATTTCCTGGTCAGAACACTGTGTTAAATTTGATATTATAGAACTGTAGGAGATACAGTCCCTGACCTCCAGTAGGAGAGACAGACATACTAACTATATAGAGATGAACTACACCACTGGTTACGGTATGTAAAATGTTAAATACAGATGCAAACTAGCCTGGAAGCACAAAAAAGAGGCAGTTTGGGGGTAAGTGGGACAGGGATGGGAAAGGTTCCCCAGAGTAGGATCACCTGAGCTGTACGGGTTAGTAAGATGGCTCTGTGTGGATAAGAGGGTCATGGGCAGTGAATACAGCGTGTACAGCACATTATGAGGACTGAGCCCGGGCCAGGGTGGCTAACAGGCAGGCCATGTGGTCAAAGGTGAGGCTGTAAATGTAGGCCATGGGTGGATTATGGAGACTCTGGAGCCCTGCACTACTGAGCTAAGACTTTATTCTGCAAAGAGCAGAAGCGACTAAAACATTCTGTTAGGGAAGGAACATAAAGAATGTTCCAGCTGGCTTGAGCTGTTCAATAGAAAAATAATGTAAAGTCACAAATGCAGCCCATATGTAATTTAAAATTTTCCAAAAGCCACATTTTAAAAAGTAAAACATGAAATTAATTTGAATAATCTTTTATTCTATATTTATATTATATATATCTATATTATTCTATATCTATATTTAAAATAACTCAAGATGTACATCTCACATAAATTTGGAGTAAAAGAATTCCAAAACTGATGGATTAGCTCAGTATTATCCAAAATATTGCCATTTTAATATGCAGTCAACACAAGAATTATTAATGCATCATTTTATGTTCTGGGTTTTTTTGTACTAGGTCTTTGACATCTGGTTTGGACTGGCCACGGTTCAGATGCTCAGGAGCAGTTGTGTTGCTAACAGCTAACATGTTGGACAGTGTGGGGGAGAGGACAGCAAGGAGTCCAAAGGAGGGGGTTGGTTAAGGATGCCAGCTTCAGGAAGAAACAGGATCCCCTCGTCCCCTGACATAGGAAGGAAGTACAGGGGTGAGTGAGCAGGGAGATGAAGGGCAGAAGTAAAAGGGCTGCCATGCCTTTATTTCTTTTCCCTGACATCAGAGGTAATAACATCTGAAAGTGAGGGTTGGGGTCGGGTTGGAAACTTGAAGAGAATAAAAGTTTAAGAACCATTGTAATGAAATGCAAAGGGGTATGTTAGAAGTGAAGTATAAGGATGGTCCCTATATTCATCCTGATAAAACTAATGTCATGTATGTTCTTGCTAGAAATGATAAAATAGGGGTGCCTGGGTGGCATAGTCAGTTGAGCTTCTGACTCTTGATTTCAGCTCAAGTCATGATCTCAGGATTGTGAGATCAAGCCCCACATCAGGCTCTGCGCTCAGCACAGAGTCTGCTTGGGTTTCTCTCTCATTCTCCCTCTGCCCCTCCCCTCCCTCTAAAATAAATTAATTAATTTTAAAAAATGATAAAATATCTGAGACTTTTCCTATTATTCCAAGGTACAGAGCAGATAGGCTGATGCTTGCGGGTTTTACCGTAAATCGTTTCCCAAAGTGTGATACACATATCCCCATGGTATACAACATGATGGCACACAAAATAGTACCTGGGAGGACTTGTTGGTTGATTGGTTGGTTGGTTTTTTAAGCAGGCTCCACGCTTAGTGCAGACCCCAATGCAGGGCTTGAACTCATGACCCTGAGATCAAGACCTGAGCTGAGATCAAGAATCAGATGCTTAAATGACTGAGCCACTCAGGCGCCGCATAGGAGGACTTGTTTTATTCTAATGGTTATGTATTTATCTTAGTATTAGAAGAAACATAATCAGTACATAAAACCCATGATTCCTACATATTTAAGTCCAACATGAGTAAATTTACAGAGAAGCATTATGGAAAGCAGAGGTGGAATGTGGATGTGGCAGAAGGTGAATGGCTGAAATCTATAAACACGAGTGTAAGAGGTGCAGTCACCTCAGAAACTTAGAACCGCTTCCAATGGCTTCCATCCCAGTCAGCTGGTAACTCTGACCCGTGATCCTAGGTTGCATCACCATCAACATTTCCCCTCCGGCCCCCCTGCTACACACAACCTAGTCAGACAGGCGTCAGTATTAGCTTTACGGGGTCAGAACACCTGGTCTTCCCCCCGGCAGAACAGACCAATCCAATCCCCAGAAAAGCTGGGTAATTTTGAACATGACAGTGGCCCCATGATGTCTTCTTGAAAGCACCAAACACAACCTGTCTTATTCTATTTCTGTTCTCCTGTGAGAATTTTTTTTTTAAGATTTTTTTTTTTTTTTTTTTTTGAGAGAGAGAATGAGATAGAGAGCATGAGAGGGGGGAGGGTCAGAGAGAGAGGCAGACTCCCTGCTGAGCAGGGAGCCCGACGTGGGACTCGATCCCGGGACTCCAGGATCATGACCTGAGCCGAAAGCAGTTGCTTAACCAACTGAGCCACCCAGGCGCCCCCTGTGAGAATTTTTTTAAAGCTGTTGGCAACATATACAGAAAATAGACCAGTTGTCGTCCTTAGAACCATTAGCCCAAGTCTATACAAAATATATAAAACCTCAAAGGCAAGCAGAAAGAGAAACCGCCCTGAAAAGTCCAGTCTGATCCTTGCATTTTCTGCCTCTGTGGCTTTATGTGTTTGTTCCCAGTGCCACATAAGCACGTCCCCGAGTGGTGCCTCTGCATCAGTCCCCACCCGCCCCATGATGAAGGCCGGGACAGAGTTACACCCTCCACCTGCTGCCCTTCGTGGTTACCTCAGCCTCGAGGGTCATCCACACCTCACTCAGCTTTCTGTCTCCTTCATGTTGTAGCTTGCTGGGTACCTACCTGCTTTTTCTTTTGGTCTGAGGAAGGGCTACCTGAGGTAGTCCCCTGTCACTGTGCATAAAGCAAGCCCTCCGCTACGTACCAAGCAATTCTGGAATGATGTCCCTTCACAGACTGACATTCAGTTCAGCTCCCACGTGCCTGTAAATTGATCCAAAGTGAATGCAGTACCGCTCACCCTGATACGAGGCTGCTAGGGACTCCCCTCAAGGTCTTACAGCCGTGGTGTCCCAGAACCAGTTCTTTGTTCTAGTGGGTTAAGGCAGTGGTCTTGTTGGGAACTGCTGGATCCTGGGGATTTCAGGCTTCCTAACTGTAACACTTTACCTTGAGAAATCTAGAGAAATGTTCCTCAAACATTTTTTAACAGTCAGAAATATATTCTACATATCTAACTAAAAGTGTTCATAGAACAATACTTACCAATACTGTGCTCAAGATAGTTTGTATTTGTTTGTTTGTTTGTTTTAATGCTAAGCCTGACCCACAGTTTTAAAGATTTATTTATTTGAGAGAGAGAGAGAAGGGAGAGGGGGAGAGGGAAAGAGAGACTCTCAAGCAGACTCCTCACTGAGGGTGGAGCCCAGCTCAGGGCCCAGTCTCATGACCCTGAGTTCATGGCCTGAACTGAAATCCAGAGTTGGAAGCTCAACCAGCTGAGCCACCTGGGGTCCCCTAACCCACATTTCTTTTTAAGATTTTATTTGTTTATTAGAGAGAGAGAGCACAAGCCAGGAATTGGGGCAGAGGGAGAGGAAGAAGCTCCCTCCCCACTGAGCAGGGAGCACGATGCTGGGCTCCAGCCCAGGACCCCAGAAATCATGACCTGAGCCGAAGGCAGACGCTTAACCAACTGAGCCACCAGGAGCCGCCCTGTTTTTTTTAAGATTTTATGTGAGAGAGAGAGAGCCTAACCCACATTTTTTAAAAACAAAATTGATAGAAGATTCCACGGATGGCTTATGACCTGCAATTTGGAAAACGCTGGTCTCAAGCATTTGATTGATTTAATCATGTCAATCTCTTCGAAAATGTCCTGAAGTGATGAGAATTGCATAGATTCTTCGCGAGTTCAATACAGTTCTGATCTCTCTGAGGCCATGTCTAAAAATCCTTAATTCTGTCATTTATTTGGAAAAGAAGATGGACGGCATTGAGATGTTCCAGGCATTGCTGTCTGCTGCCCGGGGGGCTCGGGCGGCTTTCTGCAGGCGTGTGCCGCTCTGCGACCCATCGCGCATTCTTTGGAAAGCTGCGCGGCTTTTTCAAGGCACCCAGCACATCTGCTGATAAATGTCCATTTCCTACAAAGACGAAAAGACTGTTTTGAACCTGTACCCTGTCTTTCCGTAGGGTGTGCTGATCTCCAGAGCCTGGACACCATGCAGCCAGTGGAGAGGAAGAGGCAGGGCTATATTCACGAGCTGATTCAGACTGAAGAGCGGTACGTGAACGACCTTCAGCTCGTCGTGGAGGTGAGGGCCGAGCCTGCAGGGCCGGTGGGCCTTGCTCTCAGGTGTCGCCTTTGATGTGTGAATTCGCGAGTAGTGGCAGGAGCTCCCAGGCCCTCAAAGCGCTTTCTGTGCCCATGGGAGGGTGCCTGAAGATGTCAAACTCCTCCCCCAGATTAGGTCATTCAGAGTGGAGAGAACAAGAGACATCTCAGCTGGATGTGATAGAGGCCCCATCCAGGAAGGACAAAGTCGGGGGGAAGGCACGAAAGCAAACTATCTACCTCACATTTTCGCCTGTGTTTACTGTGCTCTTCTAACACCAGGCATCTTCATAAACCCTGCAATTTCCAAAGGGATTGTGAAACAGTGGGAGTGTTCATCTAATGTTTGTATCAGTTTAGAAAACCGAATCGGACCACATTGTCAGATATCTCCCAGTTGCAATGTATTTACCAGTGGTGCCGATTAATGTTCCCAGTGACCTCTGAGCCAGTAATGGCTGTGAGTAGCACTTAAAAATGGTTTGTGTTTTAGTAAACAAAATAAGACTTGTTTCCATGGCTCCTAGTTCCCACTAAATGTGTCAAGGCCCTCTGATGAGAAGCCTAGTTAAATAAATAAGCCACCCGAAGAGAACACGTGTCCCCAGCAGGCCCAGCAGGTGCAGCATAGGGCCTGGCCGGGACCTCGCTGGAGGCGTGGAGTGGAGGCTGCATCCTTCTCCATCCGCCGCCAGCAAGGCCTGCCCACCCGATGCGCAAGCTGGGACCTCTAGACCCGGCACACTTGTCCTGCTCACAAGTACACTCTGGCGCACTTCACAGTTGGTGATGTCTCTCTTCCCCGCAAGGCTGTGAGTTCCTGACAGCAGGGACGTGTATCCTTCAGCCACCATCCCCAAAACTCAGTCTGGCCCTTTGCAGGCCTTCCCATTAGCACTGACTGAATTATGTGTGTTTATGTCCGCACTTCTCTGACCTGGAAAGTGGCCTAGAAGAAAAGCCTGTCTTATTATTAACCCCTCCGGGTATCAGCCCTGCTGCTGGTCAGATTACAGTGCTAAAAGGTTGTAAATGGCTGTGGAAGTACCTGGCGGACTCCAGCGCAGAGCGTGAACAGGGGCCGCATGCCTGCCCCACTCACACCAGTCACTTCGCCACTTGCACCTTGGCTATTCCCACCCTGCCCACCTGCCCTTGCCTGAGGAGCAAGGGGTCATGTCAGGGCCAGGGACTTAGGGCAAAAGCACTGTTCCTGGCCAGCCATTCTCATCACCATCCCCATGGAGGTTCCCAGAGGGCCGGACCATCCTCCTCTGCTTAACCTCCCTGAGGCAAGTGAATGGAATGAATAAACAAAGGAACGTCCGTTCATTGGCAGGTGAAAGACCACCAGGTGCTTTCCCTGTCCTTCCCAGGCCCCTCGGAGCAGATCCATCACCTTTCCAGGCTCGCTCCTGTCAGAGGATCCTGACATCTTCGTTCTGATTTTGGAACTGTGAAGGTTTAGAGATGTCCAGTTCTTAACACTGTTAGCTGAATTCTTTGAATCCGTGTTCAACACAACTCAGTAAATAAGCAGTTATTGAAGACCTATCATGTGCAAAAAGCACTGTGCTGGAGAGCAGAGGGCAAAGAGAAAGTTCCTGCCCTCAAGGAGTTCACAGTCATGTGGAGAGACAGACAGACAGCTACAGAACGGTGAGGTGGGGGCCCAGAGAGGGCCGACCACCCCTGCCACAAAGGAGAGTCAGGACAAACCAGAAGGACAAGGATGAATTTTCTATGCCCGGAAGAGGAAATAGAAGTGGGAAGGCATGTGCCAGGGAGTTAGGGTCCTGCGGGTAGTCCCATGTGGCTGGAGGGTGAAGTACTCAGGGCCAGGCTGGTGAAGTTGGCAGGGCAGACCACACAGGCGTGGTGAACCTCGAGAAGGAGTCTGCGTCTTATCACAGGGCCAGCGAACGACTTTAATAGGCTGTCGTGTCGTGTGTATCTCAGAAAGATCACACATGATTAGGGTTGTCTCAGATAACTTCACAGTTTCCTTAAAGGCTTTTAAAGTCATTTGCTAGAAATCCCAGTTGTTTAGTGGAAACCAATTAGAATCAAAAAGACTGGCGTTTTCTTTTTGGCTCCTCCATGTTCTAGGTTTGTGACCTTGAGCAAATCACTCTCTCAGCCTTTATTTCTTCATGAGTGCCCTTGGAATGATAATAGCTGAGGGGCGCCTGACTGGCTCAGTCAGCTGAGGGGCCGACTCTTGATTTCCACTTAGGTCATGATCTCAGGGTCATGAGATCAATCCCTGCCTCAGGCTCTGCACTCAGTGTGGAGTCTGCCTAGGATTCTCTTGCTCTGCTTCTTCCCCCCATCTCTAAAATATAAATAAATAAATATTTAAAAACCAATAATAATAATAATAGTAGCTAATTCCACTTGACCTGCATAATCTATGAAGTTCATTCAGAACCCACCCACACCCGTGTGCACACACACACACAGGCATGTGCAAATATATACATATCAGCTTTGTAAATCCTTCAGTGTTGTGGAATATAGATGTTAGGGTATCATTTCCCCTCAGTTAGCCAGCCTCTGAAATCCACATCTGCTTGGGGGCCATATAAGTCATCACTTTTTCTATTGCTGAACCTCTCACAAACTGCTTCCAGGACTCGGGTGCCCAGCCCCTCAATTCTGCAGTTTTTACGGGGTGCGGGTGCTTTATGCACACGGTTTCATTTAACCTGCTTCATCTCCCTAGGAGGTAGGTATGAGAATCTCCTCTTATTGATGAGGCTACTGGACTTGGTCCTTAGAATTAGTCCTAATAATGGCTGGCTCAGTTGGTGGAGCATGGGATTCTTGATCTTAGGGTTGTGAGTGCAAGTCCCATGTTGGGCATGGAGCCTACCTTAAAAAAAAAAAAAAAAAAGAATTAGCCCTAATAAGAACCCAAATAGCAAGCAGTAGGGAAATTATGCAATTTAAAATTTAGCAATCAGGGTGCATGGGTGGCTCAGTCGGTTGGGCATCTGACACTTCATTTCAGCTCAGGTCATGATCTCAGGGTTACGGGATTGAGCCCTGTGTCAGGCTCCATGCTCAGCGGGGAGTCTGCTTGAAATTCTTTCTCTCCCTCTCCCTTTGCCCCTCAACCCCCCATGCTTGCACTCTTTCTCTCAAATAAATTAATTTAATTTAATTTAATTTAATTTAATTTAGCAATCAACAATATGTAAGTGACGAATCACTAAATTTTACTCCTGAAACCAATATTACACTATATATTAACTAACTAGAATTTAAATAAAAATTGGGGGGGGGATGTTTAGCAATCATAAGTAGGCTTATTTAAAAACATCATGATCATATTAGTTTCAGTATATGAAGATATTGTTTGATTCAGACCACATAGCCTATGTATTCACACCTAAGCTAACTTATTTCTTTTGTGTCTTGAACTTAGGTTTTTCAGAAACGGATGGTGGAGTCAGGCTTTCTCACTGAAGGGGAAATGGCCTTGATCTTTGTAAACTGGAAGGAGCTCATCATGGCTAACACGAAGCTACTGAAGTGAGTTGTGAGCAGCGCCTGCCCCTGCAGGGGACACCCCCAGCCCCCAGGACTAGGACTTCCCCACAGAACTCCCGGCAGGGCTGTTTAGCAAAGGAACTTTCAACTGTTCTCTGCTCCCTCAAGCTTTTTATTTTATTGTCATTTTATGAAATGCCCTGTAACTGTAAAATACGTAATTACTGAAGTCGAGAAATATAACAAAGAAAATTTGATTCTTTGATTAAACAAAGAAAAATTAAATCATAAAATAAACAGTATATTAACATAGGATTTCAAAATATACTTGACTGTAGCAGGTAGTTGGAATAGGAGAGAAGCTGTAACGCGTGCCCCAGACACACTGGCTAGTCTGGCAGTCTCCTAAGTCCCTGTGTGAAATCCCGTTCCTTGGGGTGATTTCCCATCCCCCGTGCCTGTGAGGGCAGACTCCGGGGCGGTGGGGGGGCATCAGCACACCCAGTGGGTCCTGAGTCTCTGCCCTCCTTGGGGCACAGAAGCTCTCCTGAGGACAGCACTCACCTCTGCCTCCACACCTGGCCTCTGTGGGCTCCTGCTCTGCTCCCTTCTTCCCCTACCGAGTGTAGAAAATTCCTTTCTTCTTGGTTCAGCTGAGAACAAGTTAGAATTTTTCTAAAGGAACTTTGATAAGAAACAAAGATGAATCCAAAACAATTCCAAGGACCTTGAAATACCCAAGTGTATAGAGTTCATTTTCTTACTCTTCTTTACTAACATTTCACCCAGGTTGGCTTGGCCAGCAGAACGTAGGCCCCAGCTGCCTCCTCCTTCTGACTCTCCCCTCACAGTGCCAGGTTTTTAGGTAACTCACTGGTTCTCATTACCTTTAGTCTCCCATGATATTCATCCTTTGTTTACTAACGACATTCACTAGAAACAGACAGTGAGAGTATGTTGGTTGCAGGGCCTTGCGGGTCCGGAAGAAAACTGGAGGAGAGAAGATGCCCGTGCAGATGATCGGGGACATCCTGGCCGCTGAGCTGTCCCACATGCAGGCTTACATCCGGTTCTGTAGCTGTCAGCTTAATGGAGCAGCTCTGTTACAGCAGAAGACAGATGAAGACACGGATTTCAAGGAATTTTTAAAGGTAACTCCATTCTGGGATGGTGGGTAGGCCAGCCCCGTTCCGAGCCTGGAGGTGGAGATGGACAGCTGCACCGTCAGGACGCTCGGCACGGGGAAGGGTATCCCACCACTTTCCACAGGAAACACCAATATGGCAAAGACTTTTCTGAGTGTTTGAGTTACCTTCCATGTCCAGTGGGAGATGGCACTGGGACCATGATTTTGCCCATCTATTAGGAGAGTAGGAGTAAAGCCTATTAAAAATCAGCTACTTTATACTCTAAAAATATCCAGAATGTCACTTTATTAAATTTGTAAAATATATTAAATTTGTAAATTGTATCTATCTCATTCCAGAAAGAGTATAAAATAGCTTACTCGAATACATAAAAAGCAACAAGATAAAATAAAATGTTGTCAGTGGATGAATACAGTGGGACAAAAGGAAATGAGAGACGGGTAACATTGGGACTTAGGACGCTACATAAACGCACATGTGTAACTGTCCATGTGCTCCAAGTGCGCCCCGGTATCCCCGAAGCGTCCAGAAACCAAGGAGAAGAGGACACAGCCGGCTCCATGATGCCGTGGCCGCAAATTAAAAACCAGCCCTTGGTAAGAAGTAGCACTAGGGGCGCCTGGGTTAAGCGTCTGCCTTCGGCTCGGGTCATGGTCCCAGGGTCCTGGGATCGAGCCCCGCGTCGGGCTCCCCGCTCAGGGGGGAGTCTGCTTCTCTGACTCCCTCTGCCCCTTCCCAGCATTGATTATCTCTCTCTCAAATAAATAAATAAAACCTTTAAAAAAAAAGAAAAAGAAAGAAAAACCCATCTAATTCACTGTATAAGGCAAAAGTGTTCCTGACCCCGAAGTATTTGTATTTAATTACGAATTTGTATTTAATTACAAAAATGAAAAAAAAGAAGTTATAACCCAATATCTCTTATAAATATAGTTGTTAAAAATCTTAATTAAAATATCAGTGAGGGTCGCCTGGATGGCTCAGTCGTTAAGCGTCTGCCTTCGGCTCAGGTCATGATCCCGGGGTCCTGGGATCGAGCCCCGCGTTGGGCTCCCTGCTCCGCGGGGAGCCTGCTTCTCCCTCTCCCACTCCCCCTGCTTGCGTTCCCTCTCTCGCCGTGTCTCTCTCTATCAAATAAATAAATAAGATCTTTAAAAAAAAAAATATATCAGTGAATAAAATTAAGCCTTACACGAAAAGAAGACTCTGTCATAACCAAACAGGATCATCCCAGGAGGCAACATAGTATCATCTTAGAATAAGACAGGCTTCAGAATCAGCCTGCGGGGTGTGGGACCAAGGCAAGCTACTTAACGTTTGGTGCCTTCATTCTCCAGTGTGTAACCCAGAGATAGTCAGATACTACTTTTAAAGTACTTTTTAGCACAGAGACCAGCACATAATAAGCATTCAATAAATGTTAATTATATTTACCTTCCTTATTATGATTTCAGGGATGCAAAAATTATTGGGATGCAAAAATTATTTGATATAAGTAAGGCCCTGAGGACTGACTCTTCAATTGGCAGTAAAGGGAGGGAGGCACGGGCTTGCTTAGAAATGAACTAGAAGAAACATACAAGGGAACCAAGATCACAGACACACAAACGCTGGTCAGAATAAGTTGATAAATATGGGATTGTGAGTGCATGCAAATGTTTTAAAATAAGGAATAGTAGAATTAAAAATAGGATATTTAGGGGTGCCTGGCTGGCTCAATTGGTAGAGCATGTGACTCTTGATTTCGGGGTTGTAGGTTCAGGCCCCACATTGGGTGTAAAGATTACTTAAAAATAAAATCTTTTTAAAAAATAATTGGATGTTTACCTTCTAAAGCATAAGTAAAAGACTTTTTAAATTTTCCAAATAGTAATAACAATAGCAACGTAAATAGGGTATCAGTGTCATCACAACTGTAACAATGGTAAGAATAAATAAGTTTATAGTCTCATAATGAAAGGCATTGTGTTGATTACATTATATTAAAAACAAAATCTAGCAATAAGCTTTGTTCTAAATGTAACTATTTTTTTAAAGATTTTTTTTTATTTGAGATAGAGGGAGAGCGAGAGAGAGAGCGAGCGCGTGCACATGAGCGGGGGACGGGGGAGGGCCCTGCGGCAGAGACAGAGGGAGGAGCAGGCTCCCCACTGAGCAGGGAGCCCAATGCAGGACTCAATCCCAGGACCTCAGGATCATGACCTGAACCGAAGGCAGATGCTTAACTGACTGAGCCACCCAGGTGCCCCGAAATGTAACTTTTTAAAAAGTCTCAGAAAATACAGAAATAAAAAGCATGGAGAGTCTTGTTATAGCAACATATATAGATATATCCAAAAACAAAAGGAAGGAGCAGTTTTAATATCTCATAGTAGGAAATAGGTAAATTATAGTAAATATGCTTTTCAAAGTCATTACAAATGGTCATCAAAAAATAAAAATAAAAAATGGTCATCCAAGAATACTAGCTACTTTATTCAGGTACTATATTAATAATAGGAGTAGAAGCAAGTAAGTTGTGGTCCTTAGTCTCCTGGAGCTAACAGTCTGCAAGGTCATGGAGACATCTCCGGTATGATCCCTCTACCTGTCTTACCCAGTCTGGAGGTGGTGTTACAATAAAGGTGTCCACGGGTTATTGTGGGGGCTCAAGAAGGATCACTGAAAAGCGGGGAAGGCATCAAGGAAGGGGAGAGGCTAGCCAAGAGGAGGCATAATGTAAGTCTTCAGAAATGAGTATGAATTAAGTGATGAGAGAGCAGAAGGAACAGTAGCCAAGGCTAATGCATTCGTGACTGGCACATTGTGGGTGCTCAGTAAATGGCAGTGATTGTTTCTGATAAAGCAGAGACAACGGGCAGGCAGAGGCAGGGGAAATCAAGAGCTGTTTAGAAGACAGATTGGGGGGGCACCTGGGGGGCTCAGATGGTTAGGCGTCTGCCTTCGGCTCAGGCCTTGATTCCAGGGTCCTGGGATCGAGCCCCACATCGCACTCCTGGCTCAGCAGGGAGCCTGCTTCTCCCTCTCCCTCTGTCTCCCCCCCGCTCATGCTCTCTCTCTCCCCGTATCTCTGTGTCTCAAATGAATAAATAAAATCTTAAAAAAAAAAAAAATAGAAGACAGATTGGTGTGGAAGGTGACTCCCGGGTGTGTGGAGGGAAGGTGGGTGGGGGCAGAATGGTGCTACCAACTCAGGGATGGAGGTGGAAGAGAAGGCTTTCGTGAAGGAAGAGGAGGACTTTGGGGTATACTGGGGTACTGAGTCGGAGATCCGGGTCGGGGGGAGAGTAACGCGGCAAGCATGGAGCTCCAGAGAGGGTCTGGGTGACACTCCGGGACTCAGCTGCACGGGGTCTTGGGCAGCACCTACGGTTACTAGCTGGTAGGGGAGAAAGAAGTGAGGATCAGCAAGGAGCCGGCTGGGAAGAGAGCTGTCAGTGGTTCTGGAAGCAAAGGAGAGAGTGATGGCACAGACACAAATCCACGTGAGAAAGAAAGAGCTGCAAAGCATCTGCTGACTTGACCAAATGAGGGGAGATACCCCTGCTGTTAATCTGATACGTCTCATTTTGAATCCTGAGTTGTTGTTGTTTAAGAATTCATTTTTCATTCATCAGAGAGAAAGGAGAGAGAGCACAAGCAGGGGGAGTGGGAGAGAAAGAAGCAGGCTTCCGACTGATCAGGGAGCCCGATGCGGGGCTCGATCCCAGGACCCTGGGATCATGACCTGAGCCGAAGGCAGACGCTTAATGACTGAGCCACCCAGGCACCCTTGAATCCTGAGTTCTTAGAGAAATGAGAAATCTAAAAGGTGGTCAACATCAGGAGTACAGTCAGTGTCCCTTTGTTTTCCTTGAAGCTGTGATTTCCTCATGAGCCTCTCGGTTATTTGCAGAAGTTGGCGTCTGACCCTCGATGTAAAGGAATGCCCCTTTCCAGCTTCCTGCTGAAGCCCATGCAGAGGATCACCCGCTACCCTCTCCTCATCAGAAGTGTGAGTGCCCTGGCTGGGACAGAGCGGAGCCCCAGGGACCAGGCGCCGTGTGTGTGCACGCGAACATGCAGTCCGGAGTAGGCAAATAAAAGCCATCCAGTGTCACTTGGTGACCCATCCTCCCCTCCCCCAGGAAACTCCCCTGGCCTCAGAGTCAGGAGTGTGTTTTTCTGGGCAGGGCCGTCGCCCTCTAGGTCTGCGGCTGTGGAGCCTGGCTTGAGCCCGGAGTCCACTGTTAGCACAAGCCTGGACTCCAGTCTTCCTGCCTGAGATCTGAATTCACCTACCAGCTAATCCCCTTTACCTAGATTATCTCAGGAGTCCTGACTCAGCATGTCCTAACCAGAGCTCATCACCAGCCCCTCGCCTTACCCACCTCAGCTTGCTAACTCAACAGTCCTAAAATACCATCCATCTGTTAACATCAGCTATGTGGGCCTCTTGAGCCAACATGCCTTCTAAGGAGCCGGCGCACCTTACAAAGCATTTTTCCACAAGTTATCACGGATACGATTTTAATCATCTTACAAAGAAAAACAGCAAAAATAATATAAGACTGTTACTTTTATTGATCATCCCTTGACCGTTGGTCTCTAAGCCACGTTAACTCAGTATGGACCTTATGTTACAGTTATGATACCAAACTGACCCACTAGTACAGAGTAATCCACAGCCCCTTACTTGAAATATTTTGAGCCAGATATGTTTCAAAATTCAGAATGTGATTCAAATACTGTATTCTATCTGACATCACAACAAAGCCTGGACGTCACCTGTAACCAAACAGTAATATTCCTACAGTGAAATACATGAATAATCACTTTTAAATAGAATAAATAAATACCTCTCTTCAGTTTGGGTCAGGTTTTGCCACCAAATGAGTATTAAAAACACTTTAGACTTCCAGGGCTTTGTCCCATGAACAAAGGACTGTGGCCCCAACATGGCCAGAGTTCAGGCAGGAGCCGTGTGCTGATGGGGCCGCTCATTGCCCAGCGGGCCACACAGCTGTGTGCCAGCCTCTCTTCTTTTGCATTTGTAACATTAGTTTGAAGTCACTTCGGAGTGAACTCAGCGTGTTTTCCTACAAGCTGATGACATGATTTTATTGCATTTTTCCCGTAGCAGAGGATTCATTCCTTTCTTCAGATTCTTAAAAAGGCCCAGCGGCCCCCAGAATGTTAGGAGCCCTCACTCTGCAGCAAGCGCACAGGCTGCGGGGGCTGCGGCCAGGCCTGCTGCCAGGTTAAGTGCACAGCGTGGCTTCAGTGCCGGGGGGCCGTAGGGCCTTTGTTGAAGAGTACCCTTCAACACGGGTACTCTTACCAAGACCCTGCCAGAGAGCCACCAGCCATGCACACGTTTCAGGGCACTTGATCCAAGTAGCACTTGGCACACCCTCTGTACCCGAGTCCCCTGCCCGCCCAGGAACTCCGGAGCCATGAGCTCGTCGAGGGCAAACAATTATCTTTGTTGTAGAGCCGGTGCCCAGCACACAGCACATACAGCGGCCAGGAGGACGTCTGGGTGGGTGGCTGACACTCTGCTTCCCACTCTCTTCCAGATTCTGGAGAACACCCTGGAGAATCACGTAGACCATTCCTCCCTAAAGTTGGCTCTTGAGCGGGCAGAGGAGCTTTGTTCCCAAGTTAATGAAGGAGTTCGGGAAAAAGAAAATTCAGACCGGCTGGAGTGGATCCAGGCGCACGTTCAGTGTGAAGGTCTCACAGAGGTGAGGCCTGTGCGGCTGGGCTGGGTGCCACTAGGGAGGCTCTGGGTGGGGAGCTGGGTTCAGGCCTCCCCTACTGTGAACAGTATATGCCTCAGCCCAGCCCCTGTTGGACTCACCATCCTGCCTCTTCTTGGGGCGTCATTTCCCTTTCTTATAAAGAGAAATTGGGTATTTTTGAATTCTTTGAATTCAGCTGGTAAATCCATATTCTGTGGATATAAGTAATCATTTTTATGATGCCAGTTTGAACTCTGAAGAAAAATAAATGCAAGGACCTTTTGTGTCAAGATGAATGATTACAGCCACATTCCCAACTAGAAGATTCTACCACCGCACCCTCAGGTCCAGGGCACTGGCCTCTCGAGGGGCAAGGGGATGGTTTGTGCCGGGACTTACAAAGCAACAATTTCTCTTTAAGCAACTTATCTTCAACTCCCTCACCAACTGCCTGGGACCCCGGAAGCTTCTGCACAGTGGGAAACTATATAAGACCAAGAGCAATAAGGAGCTACATGGATTCCTCTTCAACGACTTTCTGCTCCTGACCTACATGGTCAAGCAGTTTGCTGTTTCCTCAGGCTCTGAGAAGCTTTTCAGCTCTAAGTCCAATGCCCAGTTCAAAATGTATAAAACGGTAAGTGTTGCATTCCTGGCCATGGCATCAGGAGTGTAACGAGGTGTTTCTGTCACCTTGAGGACCTCCTTCCCAACCTGAGCCTTTCTTGTCCTCGTGGGACTCTCTACACCTGTCTCCAGACGGGTCACTCCCCCTTCCTCAGGTCCCAGGGAGGAGGCCCCAGTGTGGCTGGGCTCTCACTGCCCTCTTGCAGCTGACGACTGGATTCCAGCTGTGGATTCTGGCCTCCTCCCTGGCAAATGTGCCGTGTGATCCCACATTCAGCATCAGGTCTCTGTGAAACTGAAGCTGGAGCAGAGTGCTCTGTGTAGGAATGTGGAGGAGAGACCCTGTCCCATGAGCAGTCATGGACACTCAGAGCTCCTGTCCCCAGTTCAGGAACCTCTGATCTGCCCAAGATGTTTTCTTCCACAAAATGGACACAGTCTCTTTTTCCCAAAGTAAAAGACCCTTCTCTGCTTCTCAACAAGGCTCTTCAGAACCAAGCTCTCCCGAGATGTAGGCAGGTGGAGGGTTCTGGCCCATCTCACAGCCTGTGTTTTGGCCCTAACTCTTTCAGCCCATTTTCCTGAATGAAGTCTTGGTGAAACTGCCCACAGACCCTTCCAGCGATGAGCCTGTCTTCCACATTTCTCACATTGACCGGGTCTACACCCTCCGAACAGACAACATTAACGAGAGGTCAGTCCTGACCACATGTGACCTGCCTTGAAGCCTGGAAGGCTCCCTCCCATAAGCCACCTCCAGTCCATGGTCAAGTCCCACTCATTCTGCACCCCAGGCTCTCCTAACCAGTCCTGTTCACCCCAGTCCCACTGGTCAGCCTTGGTGTGGATGTGCCGGGTTATTGCGATCACCTCAGTGTGTGTCCCTGCCTCCAGTCTCTCCTCAGGATCTTCCAAAATGGGAGATCCAGCACCTTGCTTCCTACTAAAATCCCCCATGCAGCAGTCCAGGCTCCTCCGCCCGGTCGCCGAGGCTGTGTGTGTGTGTGTGTGTGTGTGTCTCTCGGCCCCAGCGCCATCCCTCCACCCCCAGGACCTGTACTCCAGCCGGCACATCTGCCCTCCTCGTGTGGAGCGCTGCGCTCCTCTCTCTGCCTGGCCAGCCATGCTGTGATGGCAGGCTGGGGACGCGCCTCCCCCTCTGCGTGCCTGCTTCTTGGCCCAGTCTCAGGTCGAGTGTCCCTCTGTGGTGCTGAATTGCTCCAGCCGTGGTGCACTGCTCTCCCCTGGTGCCGGTACCTTGCCCGTACCTGGTGTTCTATAAGCAGTCAGTGACTGTCTAGAAATTCCCAGCTTGATCTTCAAACAGCAAACAAGTCTTCCAGTTGAACTAATATTGGGTCTGTGATTGGAAACTTGTCGAAGCCAAGGTTAGCACAGAAGTGAAGAGCGAGTGCAGAGCTCTGGAGCTCCTGGTTGAGCCTGGGAGCTGTGTGGGGAAGCCGCCCCATGGCTGTGTTCTTCTCCAGGACTGCCTGGGTCCAGAAGATCAAGGCCGCGTCTGAGCAGTACATCGACACGGAAAAGAAGAAACGGGAGAAAGCTTATCAAGGTAGTGGGTGGTGCCCTGGAGGGTTGGAAGCAGCTGCCAGGGGACCCCGGGGAGGGGGAGGGGGAGCGGTCCCACCCTCAGGACGCAAGCTGCTGCTCCTGCAAGGCGGGGGCTAAACAGGGACAGCTGGAAGGACCACACTTGCTGGGGGATCAGCCAGCAGAATCCCTCCTCGCTGCTGCTGCCCTCAGGGCCTCCCTGAACCCCTACCCACTACACAGATGGGGGCATCCAGTGCCAGCCCTGGGACCTTCCTTCTCTCTGTGGCAAGCCCACTTCTGCTTGGTCCATTTTACTTCACCCAGCTTCACTTCTGTGCCTATTTGCCTTCAGCTCTGCTCCTCCTCTGCCACCCGGGCCCCTGCCCCAGGCCTCCCCCACGTCTACCCATCCTCCTCCCTGGACACCGGGGCCTGAATCTCAAGGTTTTCCTCCTCCTCACCTGCCCTTCACCGCACTTGCGGTCCCCATCCTGTGCAGACGGCTCCCTCACTTGACACCAGTGACCGAACCCACGGAGCCACTCACTCTCCCTCCTGAGCCCCCCCTCCCCCCCCCCCCCCCCCCCCCCCCCCCCCCCGGCACCAATGGCAGGAAGTCACGGCTCCTCCTCCGCTTGTACCTGGAGCTCCGCCCTCGCCTAAGCCTCTCTGTCCCTCTGCTCTCTCAATTTCATGAAAGTCATGCTGGGCTGCTTCCCTGAGCCCACATCCAGACACACCTGGACTTCTCCCGGCCACCTGCTGGCCTTTGCACCTTGGCATCTCCTCCTGGGAAGCTGTGTGGACGCAGTGTTGTCCTTGCCACCTGGACTGCAAGCATGCTCTCGGTCCTCATGCTCCTCTACTCATGGGCCGAGTCACACATCTTCTGTCATTCTCTTCCCTTGTCCTGGTCCTTTCCCGGTGGCACAGCCCAGTTAAGACCCAGTTAACAACTTCCACCCTGGCACAAGGCCCCCCATCGCCCATCCTCGTCATCCCCAGAGTATTCTTCTTACAGGGCTGAATCTCCTTGCTTAAGCATCTTCCCTGTTGCCTCCCAAATTAAGGACAAATTCTTACCCCAGACTCAGGGCGCAGCCCCACTTCTCCCCTTTCCCTCTGC
The DNA here is from genome assembly GCF_029215605.1 of Mirounga angustirostris. Lineage (NCBI taxonomy): Eukaryota > Metazoa > Chordata > Mammalia > Carnivora > Phocidae > Mirounga > Mirounga angustirostris. The sequence continues at coordinate 18,955,692 of NW_026991718.1, read as the reverse complement.
CTCGCCCACACCACTGCCTGATTAAACAAACCACCTCAGATTACACCCCCCCAAGCCTTCCCTGTCCAGTCCTCCCCCTTATGTTCCACTCTGTAGCTGCAACTCTGTTTTTTTAATTCAGGTTTCCCTTATTTTGTTATATACTCTTGAAAGTTATGTGTAAATTGGCTTTTGCTGATTGAATCTTATTTTAATGGTACTTCAAATGCTTGCTATTGAAAATCAACGACTGAATGATTTGTAAAGCATATAACAATCTCTTAATTGGTAAAAGACATAAATCAAAGTTTTTATATTCGTTTTGCTTAATATCAATATCTATACATATTGTTGTGCATTTTCTAGATGTTCAATTCTTTAGACACTTATTACTTACTCTGTGCCAAGCCCTGTGCTAGTCCTAACCGGGCCTTCAAAGATGAATATGGCCCAGCCCTGCCTTTGAGGGGAACTGAGTGTAAGGGCCGCGCTGGAAGGGTTGGCAAGAACAAGGGGGGGGGGGGGGGCACGTCTCATAAAGTTTTATGTGCCCTAAGTTTTGAAAAATCAGTAGCTCACCAAGCAGCCTTTTGTTTGTTTTTAAACCCTTGAGGGCAAAACCTGCTTAACTTCCTATTTGCCAAGATAATCTGAGTTCACAGACTCATTTTGAGTACATCCTCAAATAGAATAAGGTCTTAAGTGAAACTGCTTAATAAGCTGAAGTGTTTCCATGTAACTGGAATGATGGTGGGCGGCTAATAGACGTTGGTCCTGGACGGTGAATTTTTACCTTGCCAGTGACGGTCCTTTCTCAGACTCAGTTCTGCCCTGTGTGGAGATGGCAGTTCCCAACAGCCACCCACCCTATAGCGTAACTGTACAGTTTAAATAAGACTTTTGTAGAGGTCTAGCACCGTGCCCAACACAAAGTATTCAATAAATGTTAGCTGCTTTTAAGTGCCTAATGGATATAATGTCTTATTTTGTTACTGTTACCAGTTGCTAGGCGACTGAGGGTAAATGCAAGGCTGAGTAAACACCAGCTCTGCAGCAGCCTCTGCTGGCAGAGGAGACTCGAGGACGCTCCAGAGCCTGGGATGGTGGATGCGCAGAGGAGGGCAGAGATGGGAGCAAAGCTGGGCGTGTATGTCCAAGGCTGGGTAGGACGCAGACAAGCAGAGATAGTGGACAAGGTGTCCCAGCAAGTGACACAGCCTGGGCAAAGGCAGAGCAGCCAGATGCTGGTCGGCCAGGCCCAGTGCTGTGGCAGGGGACACTGGGAGTGTTAGGGTCGGTTAGACAGACTGTATCTACAGCTCAGTGTCCAGTGCACTACCTGCAGGCTCAGGGAAGAACTTACCGGGGCTTGTCTTCCTCTCTTGCAGCTCGCTCTCAAAAGACTTCAGGCATCGGGCGTCTGATGGTGCAGGTCATCGAAGCTACAGAATTAAAAGCCTGTAAACCGAATGGTAAATGCTTCTTTCATTCAACAGATGTGGTAACTGCCCTGTTCTTTGCTGATGACTCTTCTGAACATTGAATAACGGGACACTTAGAAAAATCAGTGTTTCCAGTGCCACTAAAATGGTTGTTGGACCAATGTTATCATAGTGTGTTTTCCCAGTAAGTTCCAGTGCCTCCCTCCTCAGCACGTCAGAGTCGAAGCCACACTGACACTTGCCCAAGCTCGTGGGGAACAGTTGGGGCCCTGGAGCCCGCACGGTTGCTCCCAGGCTTACGGTGCTGTCAGCACTGGGGACACGGAGAGCACCAGTCACATTTGGGCCCCCACACAGTGGCTCCTGCTCTTGTGGTTTGGATCCTGCTTCTGCTCAAGGAAGGTGCTGTTGTCATTTATTTTACTTACACATGCCACGTGCGTCTTTGGTTTGTTTTTGTTCAGGAAAGAGCAATCCATACTGTGAAATCAGCATGGGCTCCCAGAGCTATACGACCAGGACCCTCCCGGACACACTCAATCCCAAGTGGAATTTTAACTGCCAGTTCTTTATTAAGGATCTCTACCAAGACGTGCTGTGTCTCACCATGTTTGACAGAGACCAGTTCTCACCAGATGGTAAAGTATAACTCGACCAGGGAATCCGAAGTTTCCCCAGTACTCTAGAATTTGGGGTCTAGGTCCAGGGTACTTGGCTTTAGTTTTACCCCGTGACACCTAAGGAAAAGGGCACGGGCCTGTGGGCACCCGCAGCTCCCATGGGAAGCAAGGTTGGGGGGGGGGTCCTCTCAGGGGCAAAGGGTGGCCTCCAGGGTGTTTCCATTATGGACCCCAGTCCCTCCCAGCACCTCCTGAATGGCTGACCCATTCTCTGGAGCCCAATGAGGTAGCTTCCTTCCCACACACCCCTCGTTCTGCATGCATCCAGTCACAGTAACAGCCACTAAGCTGGATCTGAAAGTTTTAAGAATGTCTTCAGACACTCCTCCTGGGGTAGTTTTCTTTAATGACTTTTATAAAGAAGAAACTTTGACTCTCGCATGTCTGTTCACCAGATTTCCTGGGTCGTACTGAGGTTCCAGTGGCAAAAATTCGCACAGAACAGGAAAGCAAAGGCCCCACAACCCGCCGACTCCTGCTGCACGAGGTCCCCACGGGGGAGGTCTGGGTCCGCTTTGACCTACAGCTTTTTGAGCAAAAAACTCTCCTGTAGGGGCCTCAGGGATCTGCCCAAAAGGCTGGGCTAGAGCCAGATGGACGGTGCTGCACCTGGGCCCAAAGAGCACCGCCAGCTTCATCCATCGCGGGCCACGCGCAGCGGGGCTATTTTCTTGCACACCAAATTGCTAGCAATCTATGCAAACATGGTCTTTCCTATAAATAAACCAAACCCATAGCACAGTGCCTTGTATTAGTGTTAACATCTTTGGTTGTTTTTAGATGCCAGGGTTTCCATTTTCAGGGCTACAAAAAGTATTAAGTGGAAATGAGGCATCAGAACACCAGATGCTACCTGTGGTTGAACGTGCCCAAGGCGGGTGGTTCTGGTGATGCTGTAGCTACCCCGTGCCGGGGGCCTGTGCCGGGCCACGGGTGCTCAGGAGGTGGAGGACTGGGGAGTGCGGGCGCAGCCTCAGGCTGAAGTCTGTCTACTCTGTGCACTGAACAAAAACAGACTTGATCATTTTATTCCCGATTAGATTTTATCATCTCTGCTGAGACAATAGAGTTTGAAATATAAAGGGGAAAGCTTGATTTACTTTAAATACTGTGAACTCTAATAATATGGAAATATTTTTCAACTTTAGTTTTCTGAAGTATAAATTATTTATGTAAATTCCTTGTTTTGCCTATTTCATAGGACATGCATCTTTAAGCTTTATCATTGCCAATATGTACAGAAAGAGAATAAAAATATAAGTTTATGAATGTAACTTCTTTCAAAGTTTGACTGATTTACGTTCCACCTGAAAGGCTCTTAAAAGGTAAGTTCAGGATGCTTGGGTGGCTCAGTCTTTAAGCGTCTGCCTTCGGCTCCGGTCATGATCCCGGGGTCCTGGGAACGAGCCCTGCTAAGCAGGGAGCCTGCTTCTCCTGCTCCCCCTGCTTGTGCTCTCTCGCTTGCTCTCTCTCTAATAAATAAATAAAATCTTTAAAAAATATAAAAATAAGAGGTAAGTTCAGGGGTTGCTGGTAATGAAACCAAATTTCCTTTCTGCGAGGGCGGCAAAAACCAAGGGCAGCTTGGGGAGGGGGAGTGCCTAGGAGACCCTGCAGCCTCGTCTTGACTCTCACTTGCTCTAGGACTCTGGTACATTTACCTACTGTTTCTGGGGCTTGGTTATCTTTGGTGGTGAGACTGCTGACCTCTGTGGGAGCAACACCCTTTGAGTCCTTGTGCTTGCCAGGTGAGCAGCAACCTGAGAGGTAACTTAGAACAGACATTACACATCCTCAGCAGGCCCTCAGCCTCCAGCTCCAGCAGCACCTCTCTCTCCCCGTCCCCTGTCCTGTCAGAGCCACATCTACACCGTCGGAGCTGCTTGTTTGGGCTCTGGATTTTGAAGTATGCAATTTGTTTTGAACATTGACAAAAATAAGGTCTTACCCACTAAATCCCTGGGTTAATGAGTGCAGCTGGAAAGAGTGGTCTTTTGGAAAGAACCACACAGGCTGCAGGTGCCCTGATTTTCAGGGAGCACATCTTCTCAGGGAGCTGGAAGAACAAGAAACATTCAGATGTCCCTCCACCCCGGCCCCCATTTCTGTCTAAACATAATCACTGGGCAAAGAAAGGCTGGAAAACATAATTCAGAATATTCAAGCAAAAAAAAATCATAATTCCAGGTATTAATCCTGGACGCTGACTTGTTAAAACTTAGATGTAAAAGTGTCAACAGAAGAGACACCACTCAGCATGTGAAACCAAAACAACTGGATACATTAATTAAGGAAAAGTTTGGCCGGTCAGGCACACAGCCTCACTGATCTCCTAGAGGGTCTCCCATAGGGTCTTGAAGCAAGTTGTGTGTTGGTTTTGGAGGCAGGTATGGGCTGATGTCCAAGTCTACCTCTGACTGGTCTTCCAAAGCCCGAGACTGTCACCGATGGGTCAGGCCGGTTTAAAACCAGTTCTGGGGTTACTTGTGACCCGAGCTACAGAATAATCCTTTTCTCAAGACGGTGAGGACTTGAATTCTCACTGGGATGAACTGTGGCTAGAGCCATTTCTCCATGTCTACATATGTCAGGGTTCTCTTCAGATTCAGGACAGAGGAGCCTGGAGGATGTGAGTCAGACAACTTCTCTGAAACCTCAGAGGACATTCAATGTCTGTGCTCCCAGCAACGCCAGTCACCTGCTTTGACCTGGGAACGCAGCTCTGCCCCTGGAGAAATCAAGTTCTCTCCTGACTGAAACTGAGCTTGATTTTCTGAAGGGTGAGGGAACGGAGTATGCCTTTAGACTACTTGCATCCCCCGGGGAAGGGCTGAGCAGACCCGAGGGATGCCCAGCAACCCCCACCCCCACCCCCACCCCCGAGCTCTTCAGGATCAGGACGCTGTGGCACACCAGCAGGATAACCACCCTCTGAAAGGGACCCAAATCCTGAGCAGTTTGACTCACATTACAGGGGTGAGGAGGGAGTGTGCTCTGGTGATCAGACCAGTACTTTGGCACTGGAGGGCCTGGACTTGGAATCGAGAACACTGCCACTTTCAACGATGCAGCCGACCTTAACAAGTTACTGAACCCCTCTGAGTTTCACGTAACGGGAGATACTACTACTATCTTGCTGTGAAGACTTTTACGTGAATAAAATACCTCACCTAGTTCACAACAGGAGCGCAATAAACGGTAACTGTTATGATGTGGTTATCTCTTGCAATATCTTACACGTCCGGAGACAGAAAAACCTGCCGGCAGCATTTTAACTGTGGCGCAGACACTACAAACCAAAGCTCAGCGAAGCTTTATTGCCAGTGGCCTCCCTGCAGATGGCCCGGTTCCTGGCAGCCGCACCCCAGCTACAGGGAGGCCCAGTGCCGCCCCAGGGCCTCTGCCGTCGTCACTGTCCTTTCCACGGGCCGTGCCCCCCACCCATGCTGGCCGTCCCCAGCCACCCAGGATCGCGGTCTGTGCTGTCTGGTTCCTCCAACCTATGAACAGAGGGAAGCGCTGAGTGTCGGGTAGGGAAGAGGGGCTGATAGGGGCAGGGAGGAAGGCCTCGGAGGATCCCACCCAACACTCGACCCTCCTGCCTGAGCTGAGACCTTCCAGGCAGCCCTCTCCTCACCTCTCCCCTGCTCTCTGGCTTCTGTGACGCTCAAGTCCTATGTCTTTGGACTCCACATGGTACTAACCTTTCTATGGTGGGACAGAGATGACCAGCTGTCCACAAAACACTTGCTCTCTCTGCCATTGTGCTCAGAGTGGCGAGGGGCTACTTTTCCCAGCACACTCCCCCCACGCCCACCCCACGGTTAGGGACAGCCATGTGACTGGTCCTCGCCGGTTGGAACATGCGAGACCTGGCCCACCCACCCTGCCAGGGCAGCACTCCTCCACGACCTCTTCCCTCTTCAGGTGGACAGGAATGAGTTCCCCAGAGCAACCTTGGAATCTGGGCAGTAAAGATGACAAAGATTCCCTCAGCTAGACTCCCAAAGACTGCATAGAAGAGAGACAGCCTGCCAACCTACCCTGTTCTGACACCTGAGCAAGAAATAAATTTCTGTCGTGTGTAAAACACACTCCATTTTTTGCCTCACGTGGCAACAGCAGTCAGGCTCCCCTGCCAGAAGGGCAGAGCTGACATTGTCCCGTTCAGAACTGACCAAGGGACTTGGCTCTCAGAATTATTCCCAGAAGAAAGTGCTGAAGGGGGCGCCTGGGCGGCTCAGTTGGTTAAGCGGCTGCCTTCTGCTCTGGTCATGATCCCAGGGTCCTGGGATCGAGCCCCCCATCGGGCTCCCTGCTCAGCGGGAAGTCTGCTTCTCCCTCTCCCACTCCCCCTGCTTGTGCGCTCTCTCTCTCCTCTCTCTCTCTCTAATAAATAAAATCTTTCAAAAAAAAATTTTTTTTTAATTGCTGAGGAAAGTGGTATGGAAACTTAACCACATAAGGAAAATCTGTTTCTCTCTGAGAGACTGGGGAAAACATGGGATTGGGTAGGACCTGGGTCACAAAATATCTAACAAGATTTTCGTGCTACAGAGAACTAGTCCTTCGTCATCTGGAGGGACTCTCGCCTTGTGCTGGAGGCGAGAGTGGGGCATTTGGTGAACACAAAGACCCACTGCACTCCAGTCAGTCATGAACCCCTTAGAGTTCCCAGGCACCTGGAGGCTTCTCTGGAAGCGTCCTCACCCTCAGGCATTAGGATACAGGATGTGGGAGAGGATGGAAGGGAAGATGTGCCAATCAGATTGTGAGCTCACGGTAAAAAACCTGTGCATGGAAAATGCTTACATATAAAATAACTTTCATGTATCTAAGCCATCATGTGGCCTAATTTTTAGTATAAATTTCATTTCAGAATGTTCCCACCTATTGTGACTACACTAAGGAGAACAAATTTTTTTGGTCTGGGTTGGATGTCTAAATGGTAGAAAAATGGCAGAAGAGCAAAAATTCCAGGAAAAAGGAGATTTTAGAGGGCAGAACTCCGTGGCCAGGGTTTCTCTCATCTTGTAAGGGCACAATCTGTCCCCCAAAAGCAGGCTCCAGGATTCCCCAGTATGGCTCCTTTTCTGATCTCCAGACCCCAGGCTCCCTGCCAAAAGCTGTCCCATCTATGCAGCAGCACCAAGCCCAGACACAAACCCATCAGCTCTTGTGCATTAAATAAAGCCTCTTCTGCATCCTCTTTTTCACTCCCTTCCTTGGCTCCTGCCTTCTCTGCCCTGGGGAACCCATGTGAGAAGGAGGGATCTGTCAATGGCTCGGATTCCACAATCAACGTCTGCTATCTTGTGCATGCTGCAAACTTACGCCATCCCAGCCCTGCTCCCCCCAGATCTCATCCACTCACCACACAATTCTCGTCCCTTTTATTCTCCTGGCTGAGCTTCGAGGAATGAAACTTCCTTTCAAAAATAATCTGACTTATGGCGCCTGGGTGGCTCAGTCGTTAAGCGTCTGCCTTCGGCTCAGGTCATGATCCCAGCGTCCTGGGATCGAGCCCCACGTCGGGCTCCCTGCTCTGCGGGAAGCCTGCTTCTCCCTCTCCCACTCCCCCTGCTTGTGTTCCTGCTCTCACTATGTCTCTCTCTGTCAAATAAATAAATAAAATCTTAAAAAAAAATAAATAATCTGACTTAGGTCAGTAGTCTTGTTCTCTTTATCAGGTAGACATTTCTTTTCTGAATAGGTAAGTTTTTCAGAACTGCAAAAAACAAACAAACAAACAAAAAGGTATCTCAACTCCATACAGAATTGTATTGTTCAATAATTGTCTGAAAATTAATTTTGCAAACTCAGTACTCACTTATTGAAAAGGAAGGACTGAGTGGACATCACTTGGTGGCTGCCCATCAATCAGTCTGCCCCACCCCCACCTCTGCTAGCACAACCATCAGACAGTCGCGTGACCCTTGTCTGCCTGTGGCTGAGGTACCCGGTCCAGGGCTTCAGTCCCTACAGTTATAAGTGGGACAGGACGGCTTTCAGGCAGTCCTCAAGAGCCCAAACCAGAAACTCAGGCAGGCCCAAGGCATCCATTTCCCAGCACATGCACAAGAAAGCAGAGAAAGCCAGTGTGCAGAGAAAGGAAGCAGGTTCACAAAGAAGCTCTGATGAAAGCCACAAAGTCCCAAAGAGGAAAGGACATGGCTCTTAGTCCTTACGTAGCCTGGCTGTCCTCATGACTGCTATGGTCTGAATGTGTCCCCCCAAAATTCGTATGTTGAAACCTAACCCCCAATGTGATGGGATTAGGACGTGGGGCCTTTGGGGGGTGATTAGGTCACAAGGACAGAGCTCTCATGAATGAGTGCCCCTATAAAAGAGGCCCTAGTAAGCTCCCTTGCCCCCCTACCATGTGAGAACACAGCAAGAAGTGCCATCTAAGAACCAAGAAGGGGGTCCCCGCCAGATACCGAATCTGCCAGCACCTTGATCTTGGACTTCCCAGCCTCCAGAACTGTGAGAAATAAATTTCTGTTGTTTATAAGGCCCCCAATCTCTGGTATTCTGTTATAGCAGCCAAATGGGCTGAGACACTGACCGTAGCTTCGTAACAGACCACTGCTCTCTAACCTACAAAGGCTCCTCCCACTCCCCCTGCCTTTTTTTTTCTTTTTTAAACTTAAGAAGGATTCTGCTTTTTGTAATCAAACTATCTCTGACTAACATAGCCACCTTGTCTTTAAGTCCTTTTCTTACCTTACTGAGCAGCCATGTGGAGGCACCTCCGGGTGTGTCCTCCCAGAGGATCTTCCTAGGGCTGCCCCCATTCCTGCCCTGGGAAGCCGAGGCCTATCTAGGCATATAAGCCTTCTTCTCCATTCCTCCATACACTTCTCCATTCCTTCCTTCTTTCCTTCCTTCCTTCCTTCCTTCCACAAGCATTTACTCATCCTCTACTGCATTCCAGCTAAGTGCTGGGAACACCAAGATAAAGACAACACAGTCTCTTCCCTCAATGGGCTTGTTGGGGTAAGAAAAGGCAGATGGAGGGTGTGGTGGCATATCCCCACATGATACTTCCCTCTCTTGCCTGGATTGGGATGGCCAGCAATGAAAAGAAGGGGCAAAGGCATGAACCAATGTGGCAGTTCAGGCAGTTATAATGGTGCTGACTTGACCCAGATATTTTTGTAGTTTATTCATATGTCTTTTCTTTAAGGGAAAGGGATTTTGTAGATGAAGACAGAAAGGGTGGCAGGGTCCAGACAGCATCTAATGTGCTATGTTAAGAGCCTGGACGTTATTGTAAGGGTTATGGAAAACTACTGAAGGGTTTTCAGTTGGAGAGGGTTGATCATTTCAGAGAGATTTCTCCAGCTGCAAGGTGGAGTATTCACTAGAGGACACCAGACTAAAGGAGCTGAGGAGCAAGAAAGTGGGGGAATGAGGAAATAAAGGCTTTGTCTCACTGGGGGGGTAGGGAGTTATATAATTATTAATGTTTAAATTAAAATTGTTAAAATTTATAAAGAAGCCAAGAAAACAGAAACAAAACATAAAATTTCCAAATCAGAAGGGGAAACAGAAAGCAGCACTGTTCAGTCCAGCAAAACTCAGAGTGAGAGACAAAAAGGAAATATCAAGAGAGCATGACAGGACTTCTATTTTTTTGTGTAGAACTTACAAGTTTGCACGGGCCAATACTCCTGCTGCAACAACTAGAAAAACAGATATTTACCACTACCCCTAGAAAAAAAATTCCTAATTTTAAAGTCATTGGACAATTTCAGAGAGGAGAGAACTCTTTCAGAATGAGCTAGCCATCCCTGTCTATTTTCTCTGCTGAGGGAATTTGCCAACCTCGGGTAGCAAGGTATGGACTGATTCCTGCATGGTCCCAGCATATCTTTGGTGTATTTTTTCTCCCAGGTCTGGTTGCTATCTTGGCAGGTAGGTAGTTAACCTTGTTCTCAACATCTTCCTCCCAGTGGTAGGCACGTCAAGCAGTGCATTGCGATAGGGTCCCCGTGGGGGATGGAGACCCTCCAGGCCCTGAGTCCAGACAGCCTTCCCCAAACCTATCTGAAAAAGAATCAAATAAAATGCTAGAGCTATAAAAATAAAACACCTGAAAATAACACAGTGATGGGTTTAACAAGAGATTATTAGACACAACTGAAGAGATAATTAGTAAAATATCTAGAATCAAGTATACAGTAACAAAAAAAGATGGAAAATACACACAAAAAAATGGTAAGAAACAGTGAGGATACAGTGACATAGTGAGAAAATCTAAAATATGTTTAACTGGAGTACAAGAAAGAGAGGAGAGAGAGAATATGGCAGAGGTAATAGACAAAGAGAAAATGAGAACTACCCAGAACTGATTAAAGACATCTATTTACAGGTACAAGAAAACCTATGAATTCCAAGTAGGATGAATAAAAAGAAATTCACATTTAGAAACATCATATAAAACTACAGAATGAATCAGACAACAAGAAAATGTTTAAAGCCCCCAGAGAAAAAGACAATTTCTTCAAAGGATCAACAGTGAGACCAGCAGCTGAGTTCTCAACTGAAAGAACAGAAGACAGTGGGATAGGAGGAAAGGGAAGGTGGTGGTGGAGGAAGACCCTAGGCTCACCTTGTCCCACAAATACAACTAGATAACTATCAAATCATCCCAAATACCCCAAAAATCGACCTGAAGACTGACAGAACAACTTCCACAACTGAAGGTAGAGAAGAGGCCACATCAAAGAAGGTAGGAAGTGCAGAGACGCAGTCTGGGAAAGAAACAGATCGTGGCCAGTGGGAAGGGAGCTATGGTGGTGGAGAAGGATGAGAGCCAGACTAACAGGGGGGAAACAAATCCCTATAGTAACTGGTTTGGAAAACAAGAGGGGCTGAATTTCATGAGTTCTTACAAGCAGTGGGACTTGAAGCCTGGAGTTCTTTTTTTTTTAAAGATTTTATTTATTTGACAGAGAGAGACACAGCGAGAGAGGGAACACAAGCAGGGAGAGTGGGAGAGGGAGAAGCAGGCTTCCCGTGGAGCAGGGAGCCCGATGCGGGGCTCGATCCCAGGACCCTGGGACCATGACCTGAGCCAAAGGCAGACGCTTAATGACTGAGCCACCCAGGTGCCCTGAAGCCTGGAGTTCTAAATCAGCATACTTGGCTCTGGGAGAGCTTGGAGGACATTGCGGGTGCTCTTGGAGAGAAGGCAGGGGAAACAGCCTGCAGATACATAGCATGGAAACAGTGATCTGAAGAGCACCTGAGGAACACAGTGGGGAGATTAGCTGTTCATCTCAGAGTGTGTCCCAGAGGGGCAGCATTCATGGAGAGATGCCTCGAGGAACCGAGGAACCAAGGAACCGGCAGGCACCATTTCCCTCCCATACCCCTCAGCATCAGCACAGAGCCACCTGTGGGAACCAGTGCAGCAGTGACACTCGCTACCTAACTTGCTTACACCAACCCCTGCCCCACCCCATGCTCCAGTGGAACTGCCCTTTCTAAAGTCATGCCTCCCTTAGTCCCAGTGCAGCAGACTCCCTCCCCCACAAGATGGGCATATACTTCTACCCACACCACATGGCCTGACCTGGGAGCTTTGCAGAGCCTCAATTCCAGGGGCAGTGGTGACAGGTCTCATTTAACAAGCAGACCAGAGCCCACCTAGCTAAAACATACCACATTCAGACCAGGGACCAAACATGCCCACAACAGGCAAAGAGAGCCTCTGGAGATGACTGGCCTGAAGGATAAAGTAGTCAGGACAAAAGAGCAGAGTACACACAGCACACACTGGAGACACTTCCGAAAGTGCCAGGCCCTGGGGAACAGGAGACACTACAAAGCAGGGCACTATAGACCTCTTCTTCATAAGACCATTACCCTCAAGAACAGGATATGTAGTTGACTTTCCTAACACATAAAAACAAGCACAGAGTCTTAGACAAAATAAGAAGACAGAGGAATTTGTCCCAAATGAAAGAACAGGACAAGACCACAACCAAAGATCTAAGCAAAAGAGATAAGTAACATGGCTGATGGAGAATTTATAGCAATGATCATTAGGATACACTCTGGACTTGAGAAAACAATGGAGATATCTGTGAGACCATTAACACAGAGATAAGGAATAACATAGCAGAGATAAAGCGCTCAATAAACACAATGAAACACACATTTGATGGAAAGAACAGCAGGCTGGAAATGCAGAGGAATGAATTAATGACCTAGAAGACAGAGTAATGGAAAGTAATCAAGCTGAACAAAAGAGAGAAAAAAGAATTAGGCAAAACAAGAACAGACTTAGGGAACTCAGTGACTACATCAAACATAGTAACATTTGAATTACAGGAGTTCCACAAGAAGAAAAGAGAAAAGGGGGCATGAAATTTATTTGAAGAAATAATAGATGAAAACTTCCCTAATGTAGGGAAGGAAACAGATATCCAGATCCAGGAGGCACAGAGAACCCCCAACAAAAATCAACAAAAGCAGATCCACCCTAAGACATATCATAAATAAAATGGCAAAATATAGTAATAAAGAAAAAATATTAAAAGCAGCAAAACAAAAGGAGACAGTTACATACAAAGGAAACCCCATAAGGCTATCAGTGAATTTTTCAGCAGAAACCTTCCAAACCAGAAAGAGTAGCATGATATATTCAAAGTGCTGAATGGGAAAAACCTGCATCCAAGAACGCTCTATCCAGCAAGGCTAGGAGGAGAGAAAAAGGAGTTACCCAAACAGGGGTGCCTGGGTGGTGCAGTTGGTTAAGCATCTGACTCTTGATCTCAGCTCAGGTCTTTTTTTTTTTTTTTAAGATTTTATTTATTTATTTGAGAGAGAGAGCATGAATGGGGTGAGGGGCAGAGGGAAAAGCAGACTCCCGACTGAGCAGGAAGCCCAAGGCGGGCTCAATCCCAGGAACTCCAGGATCATGACCTGAGCCGAAGGCAGACACTTAACTGACTGAGCTACCCAGGAACCCTATCAACTCAGGTCTTGATCCCAGGGTTGTGAGTTCAAGCCCCGCATTGGGCTCCATGCTGAGCATGGAGTTTATTTATTATAAAAAAAAAAAGTTTCCCAGACAAACAAAAACCAAAGGAGTACATGGCCACTAAACCAACCCAGCAAGAAATACTAAAGGGGACTCTGGGTGGAAAGACCAAAAATGACAGTATAAAGGCAGGAAACACAAAAGCAGTAAAAATGAATTATTTCCATAAAAAATCAGTCAAAGAACTCACAAAATAAAAGGTGTATAAAATATGACACCATATACTTAAGACATGGGGAGGAGACAAACTATTCCAAAAAATACATAAGGCACTTCCAAATTCATTCTATGAAGCCTGCATTACCCTGACACCAAAACCAGATAAAGGCACCAAAAAAAAAAGAGAACTATAGGCCAATATCTCTGATGAACATAGATGCAAAAATCTTCAACAAAATATTAGCAAACCAAATCCAACAACACATTAAAAAAAATTATTCATCACAATCAAGTGGGATTTATTCCTGACATACAGATGAACTAACAGACATGTGGAAGATGTTCACCATCATTTACCATCAGGGAAATGCAAATCAAAACTACAATGAAATGTCACCTCACAACTGTCAGAATGGCTAAAATTATAACAACACAGGAAACAACAGGTGTTGGCGAGGATGTGGAGAAAGGGAAACCCTCTTACACCATTGGTGGGAATGCAAACTGGTGCAGCCACTCTGGAAAACAGTATGGAGGTTCCTCAAAAAGTTAAAAATAGAACTACCCTATGATCCAGTAATCGCACTACTGGGTATTTACACAAAGAATAGAAAAACACTAATTCAAAGGGATACATATACCCCTATATTTACAGATTTATAGCAGCATTAATTACTAGAGCCAAGATATGGAAGCAGCTCAAGTGTCCATTGATAGATGAATGGATAAAGAAGATGTGGGGTGTGTGTGTGTGTGTGTGTGTGTGTGATGGAATTATTATTCAGCCATAAAAAAAAGAATGAAATCTTGCCATTTGCAATAACATGGATGGAGCAAGAGAATATAATGCTAAGTGAAATAAGTCAGAGAAAGACAAATACCATATGATTTCCCTTATATGTGGAATTTAAGAAGCAAATGAGCAATGGGGGAAAAAAGAGAGAGAGAGAGAGAGACAACCCAAACCCAAGAAACACTCTTAACTATAGGAAACAAACTGATAGTTACCAGAGGGGAGGTGGATTAGAGGATGGGCTAAACAGGTGATGGGGATTAAGGAGTGCACTTGTCAAGATGAGCACTGCGTGATTAAAATACTTATTAAAAAATAAAAATTCTGTGGGAAAAAATGTTTGAAGTAGTTATCACAAGAAGAAGATAGATAGATAGATAGATAGATAGATAGATAGATAGATAAATAAATAAATCTGCTATTAGTAACACCTACTGGAAAATTTGGTTAGTGCACTGGGATCATCTTTTATTTATTCTTTTAAAAGATTTTATTTATTTGAGAGAGAGTGGGAGAGAGCACAAGAGTAGGATGAGGGGCAGAGGGAGAAACAGGCCCCCTGCTGAACAGGGAGCCCAATGCAGGGTTCAATCCCCGGTCTCTGGGATCATGACATGAGACAAAGGCAGACAGTTAACTGACTGAGCCACTCAGGCACCCAGCTTTTAAAAGTGGGGTGCTGGCTCAGTCAGTTAAGCGACTGCCTTCAGCTCAGGTCATGATCCCAGGGTCCTGGGATCAAGTCCCACATTGGGCTCCCTGCTCAGCGGGAAGTCTGCTTCTCCCTCTCCCTCTGCTCCTCCCCCCCCCCCAACTTGTGTGCTCTCTAATAATAAAATCTTTTTTAAAAAAAAATTTTAAGGGGCGCCTGGGTGGCTCACTTGGTTGAGCGACTGCCTTTGGCTCAGGTCATGATCCCAGGGTCCTGGGATCGAGCCCCACATCGGGCTCCCTGCTCGGCGGGAAGCCTGCTTCTCCCTCTCCCACTCCCCCTGCTTGTGTTCCCTCTCACACTGTCTCTCTCTCTCTCTCTCTCTGTCAATTAAATAAATAAATAAAATCTTTATAAAAAAAAATTTTTTTTAAATGGGGTGCTATCCTACAGGTGTGAATGGATTTTCTTATCAAGTTCCTATATGTTGATTAAAACGATCTTCTGGGTAGAATAAAAAAAAAATGACAGCAGATATCTACTAAAGGAAAATAATTTGTCAACCTAACATTCTTAATCCTGTGAAAACATCCATTAAGGATGAAGGTAAAATCTGGAAAAGGCTATATATAAACTGTGTGATTCTAACCATATGACATTCTGTAAAAGGCAAAACTATAGAGAGAGTAAAAAGATCCATTAGTCAGTTAGTACATCCTTACCTGCATTTACTATGAGTTCTGCTTATCACAGATCTCGCAGAGGTTTTATGCCACTCTTTTGGAATAACACTATGTAGAGTAAAAGTGAACTGGGGCAATTTGGCATAAAGCCCAGCCTTCTCTAGGTCTTTAAATTCTTTTAAGGTATATCCTTTTCCTACAGGAAGATTAAAAAAACAAACAAACAAAAAAAAACTAAATCAACACTCTTAAAGTCAATTCTAGTCACTCCTGGGGTAGGAAATCACTGGACAATTAGAAGTCTCTAAAAATAAAGCTCAGTGATCACAAAGTACCTGTCTTATATTGAAAAACAGCTCTCGGGGCGCCTGGGTGGCTCAGTTGGTTAAGCGACTGCCTTCGGCTCAGGTCATGATCCTGGAGTCCCTGGATCGAGTCCCGCATTGGGCTCCCTGCTTGGCAGGGAGCCTGCTTCTGCCTCTGACCCTCCCCCCTCTCATGTGCTCTCTCTCTCTCTCATTCTCTCTGTCTCAAATAAAAAAAAAAAAAAAAAAAAAAACAGCTCTCTTCTCTTCATCCATCTCTTGCTGTCTTCTAAACAGAGGATCACAAAATGAAGGGACCATAACCCAGAAGAAAAATAACTTTGAGAATCCTAGTACAGTTTGTATTAAGCTCTCTAAATCTGTCGGAAGCATTCAAGTATGACCTTACTGTACATCAAAGAATAAGGACCCATGAATAATGTCAATCCACAGAGCAGGGAAAGGGTAAATGTCATCTGTCTTACGATAGGAAATTTGCTGATCCGGGAGTGGCTGACTGGAGGGAGGGCCACCCAGATAGAAGCAACATACTGTGTCCAGAGTTCTATTGCATTGGCCAATAAATATTTGTTGACACCACTTTGTGCCACATCCCAATGAGTTCCTATCCTCAAGGATCTCAGTCTGGAACAGAAAGTCATACACAGTGACAATCTAGTCATGAGAGGTATCAGCTCAGGATGCTTTAGGAGCACAAGGCAGCGCTCCTAGGTGGCCTGGCAGTAAGAGAGCTCCCAGGAGACCTGACAAGCGGTCTTTAAGGATCTATGAGAACAGAAGGGCAGGGAACCTCAGTGTGGGGAGTGTCAAGAGGCTGGGCTACCAGAGGATGCAGAGAAAGGTGGTTTTCTCCTCCCCATTCCTGATTATAAGCTTTAGACTAGGGGCTATTTTCCCCTTCTTCACTTTCCCCCATACACCCAGCCCGATGCTGGTCCCCAAAGTATGTATGAGGTAAACAGTTACTGAATAAGCAAGGCAGCAAAATGACTGACCAACACCATACTAGCAAATCTCCCAGAGCCAAAAGAACCTTCTTATCTTCATAACAATGATCTGCCTTGGTTTTCTGGGAGAAGCAAAACAAAAACACAAAACACCACTTCCCTCTTCAGAGCCACACATATTTTTTAAATGACCTCTAATACCAGGTGGCTACTTTTGCTACACAGGAGTAAAATGCTGGAACCTACATCTCAAAATTTTAACTCCTCTATTGGTGAATTTGAAATGTGAAGACTTATTACCAGCCCAACTACTGGTTCTCTGGGCAGCCTTTCCAGCATCCCTCCTTCCACTTTCCACAGAAAGGAGTTCTGCCTCTTGGGCCAGTGCCCGCGCACTGTGACACCTGTCACACCCCACTGCACTCGCTGTCCATGTCTTCCTCTCCCTCCTGGGCTTCCAGTTTGCCGAATGGGAGTGAAGGAACACACACATGTATATTCCCCAGTGGGTGAAATTACTGTAGGTTCCTGTTCTAAAACTCAGAGGAAATGCTTCTGTAGATTTTTTAATGAATACAGAGTAATTACAAGGCTTCTAAAATGACTAGGTTTTCCCACAACCCCAGAGCTTCCAAGAATGAATGAATGAATGAATGAATCTTACTTACCTTTCCATAATTTGGGTCCGTTTTTGCCATATAAAAAGGATTGCATACTTCAGGATCAGAAAGGTCTCCAAATACAATTTCCTTTAGGAAAAAAAAAATACACCTAAGAGCAAATCACTGCATACGGAGGTGTTTTGTGAGATTCAAAAAAGCCAAATGCTTTATTCTGCTTTTATATATAATCATAGATTCAAAGGGTTATTTATTCAAGGAACCTCAGAAGTAATTTAGACTGCAGTGAGAGCCCACCACCTTCTGGGAGAAGTAATCATCAAGCTTTATTCTGAAGTAATCAACCAGCCTCAGTCTGAGAACTTTCTGCTCCACCAGGCAGGAACTTTGGTCATTCTAAGCACCAGTTTGTCCTTAGACTGAGCTGAAATCTGCCTCGTCACTGGACGGGTGAGAAACTAGCTCTCTACCCCGAAGCAACACAAAAGTTATCTACCCATCACCCACATGCCAGCCTTTTAAATATTTAAAGTTTTCATTCCCTCTCCTGTCCTCTCCTCCTTGGGCTAAATACCCCATATTTCTTCCCACTTTTCCTCCCGTTAAGTGTTGTCAAGCCTCCACCCTCTTCTCAAAGTTCTGCAACTGGTGAGGGTCCCCTCTACAGTGCGCATGAGGAGTGACAAGACAGTAAGAGGGGGACTTGGATGCTTCACTCCAAGTACCACCTCCCTTCATACAGCCTAAGAGCTCAGATGTTTTCTTAGAAGTCAGCTCCCACAGTCGACCCACACTGATTTTACTGTCATTTAAAACCACTCACACTTATGGGTGCCTGGGGAGCTCGGTCGGTTGAACGTCTGCCTTTGGCTCAGGTCATGATCCTGGGCCCTCGGATGGAGACTGCTTCTCCCACTCCCTGTGCCCCTCCCAATCCCCACTCGAGCTCTCTCTCCTGCTCTCTTGCATGTTCTCTCTCTCTCAAATAAATAAAATCTTAAAAAAAAAAAAAGGTGCTCCATATATTTAAAAAAAAAAAAAAAACCTCACAGGGGTGCCTGGGTGGCTCAGTCATTAGGCGTCTGCCTACAGCTCAGGTCATGATCTCAGGGTCCTGGGATCGAGCCCCGCATCGGAGTCTCTGCTCAGTGGGGAGCCTGCTTCTCCCTCTCCCACTCCCCCTGCTCATGTTCCCTCTCTCCCTGTCTCTCTCTGTCAAATAAATAAAATCTTTAAATAAATAAATATATATATATAAAATTTTTTAAAAACCTCACAGTACCCTTTTATTGGTGTGTTGTTCAAAATTCTCTGGTTTCATTTTTTCCAACCCTCTGTATGAAATTACTTTGTCTGTAATTCTCTGCTGAAGAGGCTCTGCAACATTTTCAATCCATTTTTTATGTAACATCTCTTTTCTTCTTTCCTTAGAAATATCCAGATGCTGAAAATATGTATCCAATCTCTAATGAAATGATACAAACAAGGAAAACAAATTATTAAGAAGTTTTTCACTTACTGTCATTTGAACAAGGGGGGAAAACACTCACTCCCACTCCTAAGCTCTCAACGTATTTGGGTTGCAAGGTTCTAGCATGAGATAACTGAAGAACATAATCAAGTTCAGGAAGAGAACCTGAGAGCATTGAGCAGGAGGAAGCCAGGGAAAGTTCTAAACCAGAAGTGTGCCTTCAGGTTAAATCACAGCCAAACCATTCCTTACTCATGAAACTCTTGCTTCTTTTTAGGGATTTCAAAGCTTTCCTGTTACCCATGGCATGTCCCCAGGCTTCATCCTCAGTAAAGTCTGTGACAAAATTGGTAGAGTACGCTAGACTTGCTGAAGCACCTCTCTCTGAATCTATAGGAGGCCAATCCTACCTACCTCTTTTCGATGCTCAAACGAGACTATATGTGAACTTCCTTTATAAATTATAATACAAACATTAAAGTACCATTTTAACACTAAGTTTCAATCTCTCTCATTAAAATTAAAACTCCTTTGGGGCACCTGGGTGGCTCAGTGGGTTAAGCATCTGGCTCTTGGTTTCAGCTCAGATCCTGATCTCATGGGTCCTGAGATGGAGCCCCTTGTTGGGCTCTGTGGGGAGTCTGCTTGAAGATTCTCTCCTATAGGGCGCCTGGGTGGCTCAGTTGGTTAAGCGACTGCCTTCGGCTCAGGTCATGATCCTGGAGTCCCGGGATCGAGTCCCGCATCGGCTCAGGTCATGATCCTGGAGTCCCGGGATCGAGTCCCTGCTTGGCAGGGAGTCTGCTTCTCCCTCTGACCCTCCTCCCTCTCATGCTCTCTGTATCTCATTCTCTCTGTCTCAAATAAATAAATAAAATCTTTAAAAAAAAAAAAAAGACTGAAAGGACATTTAAAAAAAAAAAAAAGATTCTCTCCTACTACCCTCCCCCCATTCACTCTCTCTCTGAAATAAATCAATCAATCTTTAAAATTAAACTCCTTTAAGTTTATTGGGGTGCCTAGGCAGCTTAGTTGGTTAAGTGTTCAACTCTTGATTTCAGCTCAGGTCATGATTTTAGGGTCCTGAGATCCAGCCCTGCATCAGGCTCCAAGTTCAGTGGGGAGTCTGCTTGAGATTCTCTCCCTCTGCCCTTCCCCCTCCCACTCACACTCTCTCTCTCTCAAAAATAAATAAATCTTAAAAAAATTATCTCCCTTTCTCTTTGCCCCTCCCCCCTCATACTCAAAAAAAAAAAAAAGAAAGAAAGAGAAGGGGAAAAAAAGCTCCTTTAAGTTTATTTATTTCATAGTAACTCTCAGTACTAATTGGTCATTACCCTTAAATACTATTTCTGGTGGTTTAACATAGCCCCATTGTGATGTGGGAATATATGAGAAAGATAAGTTTGAGTCAGAAAGAATTTCTATTCAGTACCAGAACAAAGAGGGGAAGCAGAACAATCTCTTGGATCCCTTACGGGCAGATCTAGGAATCCTGACCTGTTAGTGATCCTGCAAGGAGGTGGTGCAATCTCAGATCTATGATGTATAAATAAAGGAATCAGAGGAGGCTCCTTCTCCCAGCAAAATGAATCTCTGTGACACAGTAACATCCTCTTGGCCATGCACAACTCTTGCTTACCTAGAATCCAGTCCGTAGCCAACTCTTACCTTCGCAACGTAATTTTCTCTAAATAATATTGCATGTACAGCTTCATCAATGTCTTCTCTAGCTAATGCCTAAAATTACAGAATTGAATATTAGTATGTAAAT
Source organism: Mirounga angustirostris (assembly GCF_029215605.1). Lineage (NCBI taxonomy): Eukaryota > Metazoa > Chordata > Mammalia > Carnivora > Phocidae > Mirounga > Mirounga angustirostris. Next base: position 18,935,110 of record NW_026991718.1, on the reverse strand, counting down.
CCTGAAGAAACCAACCAGAATGACAAAACTCATTGTATTTTACCAATAGTCTTACTGTATATCCACTGCCTGTCACCGCAAAGAATATTTTGTAACTTTTTATTAAGGAAATTTTCAAACATGATTCTCTGTGAACCCATCACCCAGGTTCAACGATTATCAACTGAGAGAGTCAATAGAAGTTTATCTAAATCCCTACTCACTCTCCCCAGCCCTCCCACCCAGATTATTCTGAAACAAATCCCTTACACATCATACCATTAAATCATATCTTTGAAGTACTAAGAAAGCTTACTAATTAAAGGGATCCTCTATAAAATGAATCCTCTTTTCAGGCATTAACTAGGTATGTTTTAAAGGGGCCCTGAAGTTCCTGGCTTCTGCTAGGTCTCTTTATAAGTCAAAACCTCTTTTTAAGTAAAAAAGAGCCAGTTAGTGGCAGCTCCTGGCCAAGGACCAAGATTGTCTTACATCTAGAGACTTGCTGTTTCCATTATGAGTTTGAATAAAGCTGATGCATTTAAAACCTCACCTTAGGGCTTTTCATTTGGATCACTATGAACTGATCTTCCGGCTTTTATGCTTATAGGACTAAGTAGGAACAAGTGGGAAAACAATAAAAATCCAGTATCTGGAAGAGAAATGCTATTACCTAAAAGAACTAGTGTAAAAAGATCCAGGTTCTTAAAATTATTTATTATTCAATCTCTGATTCTGCCACCGTGAATGCATCAAAACAAACTAAACCCCAAACCAAATAACAAATCTGTGAATGAGAGAGATCTCGAAAAGGAGAGTTGTAGTTTTATCCATACATTTAACAGCTTCAAATGAGATCTAAAGTAATATTCAAACAGCTCTTCGGGTCTTCAAAATAAAGCTCTCTTGACAATATAAGCAGAATCTTGCTTTAAAGCCTTCTTAGACTTACTTTAAGACAATTGAAAAATCATGTAAAATAATAAAATGTTTTCCCCTGATGCTATAAACTCAAAATAAATCAATCTATTTATTTGGAGAAGTAGAAACATCTACTTTAACAAACATCTTGGAAAACCACATTTTTTTTAGCCATCCTATTAATATTAGCAAATGTTATAAGTACTATTGATCACGTGTCTGACTTCTGAACCACCTTTTTGAAGGAAATAAACAGTTTTTGCCTTCAATAGCTCCTTCTTCGTGATATCCCCAGAAAATATAGGAAGATTTCTGGCAGCCCTTTTAAAACCCCCAGTTTTCTGTGCACACAGGTGCGGGTACTAAAGGTCTCACCACTCTTAACTGCTACCACGGCAAAAGAAAGGAAATATCCAAGATCTTTTCTTTACAGTGAAATTATAGGATCATATAAGATAATGAAACTTTATGAGGGTATCATTGCTTTACCAGACCCTTAAGTATCAGAATTCACTGGGGACCGCAGTCCACAGATGGCGGGGACAGTCGGACCACACTCTTGACTGCCTTTGATAGTGGATCATTCATTCCCATCCACGGAATTTTTTCTGAATTTGACTGAGACAAAATAGTTCTCAGGGGATTTATGTCCCATCGCCCAAATGACTAACATCCCAAAACCCCACGTTCCTTTACCTCCATGAAAGCAACTGACTCTGGCTCTGGCCATTCTTTTAATCTTTCTGGCCTAGGGGTGCCTGGGTGGCTCAGTTGGTTAAGCAACTGCCTTCAGCTCAGGTCATGATCCTGGAGTCCAGGGATCGAGTCCCACATCGGGCTCCCTGCTTGGCGGGGAGCCTGCTTCTCCCTCTGACCCTCCCCCCTCTCATGTGCTCTCTCATTCTCTCTCTCTCAAATAAATAAATAAAAATCTTAAAAAAAAAAAAAATCTTTCTGGCCTGAAATGTTCGCCATAGGTGAACGCTTTCTTGGAAGCCATAGATAACAGGATCCCTGAGGGGAGAGAGTAAATCCAAGAGACTTCATAAGGCAGAAAGCAGTTTGAATCCCGGCTCTGCCACGTCGTCGTTGAGTAAAACAAACAAAACAGAAATCCTTGGCACCCTGGAGCTTCAGTTTCCAAAGGGGTGATTATGCCTCCCCAACGTGTGGCTGCGAGGTCGGCCAGGGTCCCTGACTGCCACCCCCATCCCTGCCACCCCCCGCAGACTTCCCGCCCTGGTGGAGCGCCTGGCACCCCTGACCCAGCCGGCTAACCCGCCAACCCACCGCCAGCGGGTGACTGGTGACCGAGGATTGCAGGGAGGGAAAAGGGAGCATCCTTTTAAAACCAAACTGAAGGGGGCGCCTGGGTGGCTCAGTTGGTTAAGCGACTGCCTTCGGCTCAGGTCATGATCCTGGAGTCCCGGGATCGAGTCCCGCATCGGGCTCCCAGCTCAGCAGGGAGTCTGCTTCTCCCTCTGACCCTCCTCCCTCTCATGCTCTCTGTCTCTCATTCTCTCTCTCTCAAATAAATAAATAAAATCTTTAAAAAAAAAAAAAAAAAAAAAAAAAAAAAACCAAACTGAAGCACTGGGCTGAAACCTGAGCCCCGCTTCCCTGGAAGCCCCAGTCCCAGCAAGGGTCATCAAGGGTGGGGGAGGTCAGGGAGGAGGCCCGCGCACGAGGGGCCTTCAACTGCCTAATCCAACACCACCCTATGTTTTGTTTCAAATAAGCTGACGTCTTGTAAATTAATACTACAGAGAATATACGGTTTACCTGTTGATCTAGGGCTACGATTAGGAGAGGGGTGATTTTTAGCGTCCCCTTTGTCTAAGGAAAACAAAATCCTGCTCTCCTTCTAGGTCTTACTGTGTCTTCCCCTGACTAGGGGTCAGACTCAACATGAGCCAGAGAGTGACACGCAGAATCAAAATCAGCAAGTAGGTAATCATACTCAAAATGAATTCTTAAATTTTCTGAAGACTGTTAGAAAAACCTGTGAAGGGGTGCCTGAATAGCTCAGTCAGTTAAGGGTCAGCCTTCAGCTCAGGTCATGATCCCAGGGTCCTGGGATCAAGTCCCACCTGGGGCTCCCTGCTCAGTGGGAGCCTGCTTCTCACTCTCCCCACTGCTCATGCTAATAAACAAATAAAATCAGGAGGGGAGGGGAGAATATGAGGCAGTGGATGTTAAGGGTACCTGACCAAAGAGGACACACCTACCTTGATTCAGGAAAGATCAAGTGAATTGAGATAGGCACTCAGTAAGGTAGCCATCATTATTTTTATTGGATCTTTCAGGCAATATTTAACTTCTGCAGAAAATACATTGGCAATAACCGTCAATACATGGTATTGTGATTTCTTAATTATCATACAGACACTGAACTCAAAAAGTGGTTATTGCAGGTGCTTGAGCTCCTTCCTTGGTCCTCACCCTGAATGAATCCTGCTGGCAGATGACTTCCTCGGAAACAGCCTTCTTTTGTGTCCCTCACCAATCAAGGATCGGGGTGTGTGCTCCTTGGTTGCTAAAACCTTTTGAAGGTAACAGAAAAGAAGAATGGTGTGTGATATAGGAATGGGGAGCCTACAAGAGCAGAAAGAGTTCCTCAGCCCAGCTGAGCTGATCACCCCCCCGACCCCCCGAAGCCTTGTCCTGCCAGAGCTGAGCGACCTCAGCCTCTTGTCACTCTCTCTGGATTCAAAACATACAGAGATTCGGGAATAAACCAACCCTATTACGGGGTGGGGGGTGGGGGGGTAGATCACTGATGTGTGATAGGAGTTGAGGGACCCCATATGGTCCTGCTTTCAGACTGTCAGGATGTCTGGAGTACTAATTTACACTAGGATTATTATGATTTAGAAAACACTACCTTCCATTCTTCCCTTTTTTCAAACCTCTGAATCTTGGTCCTCCACCTTCACTGTCAGCTGACAGATGACCTTCTCACTTGAGTAATGAAGTAAACAGAAATAAACAATGTTCCTGCACAAAATTCACCAAGCTACATCCATGTACTGTGCCTTCCATCTGAGTTCTGAATCCCACCTCTTTACAGGTAAAGGGGGTAGGAAGGATAGGGGAATGGATGAGGGGGACTATTTTAACTAGAGAAGTCAGAGAAGGCTTCTCTGAGAAGATATTTGTGCAGGCGTCTGGGTGAACTAAGGGAGCGAGACACGGAGAAATCTGGAGAAAGAGTGTTCCTGGGAGAAGGAATGACAGAAGCAAAAGTCTGAGAGAGGAGTAAAGTTGGTATGTTCAGAAAACAAAAAAAGGCTGGTGAGGCTGAAGCATAGCAAATGTGGAGAGAAGGCAGGAGATGAGGCTGGAGGGGAGACAGGCGCCTAATGGTCCAGGGACTTAGACCATGGTAAGGAATTAGAATAAATTCCAAAGTGTGAAGGGAAGCCATTCACAGGTTTTGAGTAGGGGAGAAATCGGATCTAACATTTTTTAAATATAGCTTCTGCATGGAGAACAGATTACACAGGGGCAACCACAGAAGCAGGAAGACCAGTTAGGATCACAATGGCCTGAAATGGTGAGAGTAGTGAGAAACCGAAAAGTTAATAAGCCAACAGAGCTGGCACCTGTTAGACATGGGAAGTGGGGAAAAGCAAGAAATCAAAGACGACTCAGACTTTTGTCCTGAGGGGTCCTGGTTGGATTATAATCCTATTCCCTTGAATGAGGGGAAATCTGGAGGCAAAGCAGGTTTCTGGTAGTAAGAGGGACATAAATACAAAAGTAAAGAATAATCCTTTTGGGGGCTGGTTAAATTCAAGATATTCACAACCATTATAACATATATTTGTAAGGTATCAGTATAAAGCGACTTAGTTTTTGTTTTTTCCTTGCTATCAATTTAAACCTGTTCTATTGACGTAGTTCCCTGCCCCACTTTACCTGTTTTATTTTCTCACTGCACTTATTACTAGCTCACATATTACATATTTATTGTCTGTCCCCCGCCATCAAAATGTAAGCTCCTCAAGATCAGAGATTTACCTCTTTTGTTTACCACTATGCCCCTCAAATACTGCTTGGCTCAGAGTAAGTGCTTGTTAAAATTTTGAGGAAGAAGGGCGCCTGGGTGGCTCAGTCAGTTAAGTGTCTGCCTTTGGCTCAGGTCATGATTCCAAGGTCCTGGGATCAAGCCCCATGTGTGTGTGTGTGGGGGGGGGTCCCTGCTCAGTGGGGAGTCTGCTTTTCCCTCTCCCCACCCCAGCTCATGCTCTCTCTCACACTCTCTCAAATAAATAAAAAATCTTTAAAACAAATTTTTTTTAAGATTTTATTTGAGAGGGGCGCCTGGGTGGCTCAGTTGTTAAGCGTCTGCCTTCGGCTCAGGTCATGATCCTGGGCTCCCTGCTCCGCGGGAGGCCTGCTTCTCCCTCTCCCACTCCCACTGCTTGTGTTCCTGCTCTCGCTGTGTCTCTCTCTGTCAAATAAATAAAATCTTTAAAAAAAAAAAAAAAAAGATTTTATTTGAGAGAACATGCATGAGTGGTGGGGAGGGGCAGAGGGAGAGGGAGAAGCAGGCTCCCCACTGAGCAGGGAGCCTGATACAGGGCTCGATCCCAGGACCCTGAGATCATGACCTAAGCCGAAGGCAGATGTTTAACCAACTGAGCCACCCAGGACCCCAAAATCTTATAACAATTTTTTGAGGAAGAAAGCAAGCAAGCACATGGGAGGATACTAAAACATTACGGTAAAAGGAGTTAAACTACAAAATAAAGTTTTGTGGGTTTTTTTTAGATTTTATTTATTTACTTGAGAGAGAGAGAATGAGAGAGAGAGCACGAGAGGGAAGAGGGTCAGAGGGAGAAGCAGATTCCCTGCTCAGCAGGGAGCCTGACATGGGACTCAATCCCAGGACTCCAGGATCATGACCTGAGCCGAAGGCAGTTGCTTAACCAACTGAGCCACCCAGGCGCCCCAAAATAAAGTTTTAATAAAACTTCCATGAGTGAACAAAAAAAGTAGCTCCCTTATCCTTTGGAGGTAGGAGTAGGGAAATGGAGAGACAGAAGAAAGATGGAAAGACTGTATATTTGGACTAACGTACCATTCCCATATTGATTTCTAACCAGAAAATGATTTCTAATCCACTCCTAAGAGAGGCTCTACCCCAGGGCCTTGGGACACACAAGGGTGTAGAGAAGAGATCTGAAGGGGAAAAGTGGCACGTAGACCTGGAAGCACTAGACTAAGCGAGACCAGTCACGTGGCCACCAAGTTTAATTGTAGTTATCTTAGGATGAAAAATCTGTGCTCTGTGAACACCTATATTTCTATATATTTTACATTAAATTTGGGGGCTTTTACTTCTTAAATTTTACTACATTGAATTTAGTATATGATGCTTTTGAAAATTTTCTGCCTGTCTTGGTTGAATTAAGGGGAACAAAATTTGGGGCCTGGCTTGAGTGTGGTAAGTGGTAAATGGTAGAGATGATAGAGATGGATGAGAGACAGAAGGGTTAACATTCCTAAGAAGGAGGTAGGAAAATCTGATAACCCACCCACCAGAGGGCATATGCATGTGTAATAACTCCCAGGGCAACTCTCTCCATTCCCTCTGAATAAAGGAAGCTGCTTCTCAGTTTCTTCTACTCTCTCCCTCGCCTTGTTTGGGGTGAAGGGGGTGCAGTCCACTGCCTCCTCTCTTCCTGAAAGCCTGTCATACAGAGAAGCTCCCAGCTGTTCAGATTTTGGTATCAGCAAGTGCTACCTTGTGTATGGCAAAATAGGACTCTCTCAGGTCTCACCGCATCCTGGTCCCCATCCCCTTCTATCTCCTGCTGAGGGTCAACGAAGTGACCTTCAGAGTTGGCCTCTTTGAGACTTGGACTCTTTCTCTCATGAAAACATAGAGGTTCTTTTTCCAGAAAGGATGATCCTTTGTTTCTGTAAGAAGGAACCAGAAAGGAAAGTATTCTCTTAAATACAAACTCAATTGTAGCATTTAATTTTTTTTTACTTTGAAGTTGGTGAGTTTTATATGAATCTATACATTTTTATAAAAAAGAAACCCAAATAAATAGTATTACCTGGCTTTAATAGTAGTTTCATTTGCAATCACTTTGCAGCTTAATCAAACAGCTGAGTGAGGCTCTTTCAGAGTAAATGACTGCCTCACAGAGTTGTCCATTATGTCTTCCCAAGGAAAGTCTAACTGCCAAAGACAAGTATGCTTTCTCCACCCCTGATGCCGTAACTGGGATGTTTCCCTAATTCATAGATAGGAATCTAATCTTCCACCTCTTTTCCGGGGCGGGGCAGAGCTCAGAGACTTAAGCCTCTAGTCTAAAATATAGGTCCTCTGGTACTCTAATATGCAATATTCTCCTTCACATCTGAGTCCCACTCTGCTAGAAGAGATATTTGAGGACAAACCCCTCCTTTTATATCATATATAGAAATTAAACAGGATTTAAATGTTTATTTTCCTAAAACCTGACCCAAACAGATCCATGAGTCTGTGGCAGTTAGGGATTGTAGAGAAACTTACCCTTTTGAAACCTAGGATGCAAGAGTGATTCTGACTCATTCCATCTTTTAAGGCCTTTAGCTAACAAGTGAATAGGGCTTAGTTTCAATATTTCTATTATCCCTCAATTTCAACTCCCATTCAAAAAGCAGAGAAACAAACTGAGGGTTCTAGAGGGGAGGGGGGTGGGAGGATAGGTTAGCCTGGTGATGGGTATTAAAGAGGGCACGTACTGAATGGAGCACTGGGTGTTATACATAAACAATGAATCATGGAATACTACATCAAAAACTAATGATGTAATGTATGGTGGTTAACACAACATAATAAAATAAAATTAAAAACAAAACAGCCAATTTTTAAACCACACCTCTAGTACACTGAGAAGACCACAATGTCCAGCTCCATCTCTAATAGTCATCTGTTTCTACAATTAGTCATTAATCATCTTTCTCCTGCCCACGGCAGCATCAAGTCTCTCTAAAAGCCCTCTGGCTTCTGCCACACTGCATTTATTCATCAAATTCTGAGCCTATTCAGAAAAAGGAAAGGGCACTGCGGCTTACTTTGGGGCTTTTTAGGAACAGAAAATTGTACATCATACAAGCTCATTTTTCTTCTGCTTTGCTAGGTTATTTTTTTTTTATTTTTTATTATCATCAACAGCTTTACCGAGGTGTAACTTACACACCATAAAATTTGCCCATTTTAAGTGTAGAAATCAATGATTTTTAGTATAGAGTTGTCTAACCATCACCATGATCTAATTTTAGAACATTTCTGTCAGTCTAAAAACCTCATGCTCATTTACAGTCACTGCCCATTCCCAACCCTAGGCCTAGGCCAACAACAATCTACTTCCTGCCTCTATAGATCTGCCTTTCTGGACACTTCCTATAAATAGAATCATACAATATGTGGTCTTTTGAGACTGTCCTCTTTCGCGGAGTAGAACAGTTTTGAAGTTCATCCGTTTCATAACGTGTTATCAGTACTTCTCTTCCTTTTAATCACCAAATAATACTCCATGTATAGATATGGCACTTTTTTTTTTTATCTATTCACCAGCTGATGAATATTTGGGTTGTTTCCACTTTTTGGCTATTGTGAATAATACTGCCATGATCACTCATGTCTAAGTCTTTATGTGGACATATGTTTCCATTTCTCCTGGGTAGGAGTTGAATGGCTGGGTCACATGGTCACTTAAAGTCTCACATTTTGAGAAACTGCCAAACTATTTTCCAAAGTTGCTGCACCATTTTACATTCCCTGCAGCAACGTTTGAGGGATCTCATTAGTTTTAATCAGATAAACATGTTATGTAACTATATAGAGAAATCTCTTACTTTAATCCTGTAAGTAGGCAATTGAGATGATTCTCTCTGTCACACACACCATCGTACATACTACCACTCTCCTCGTAACATCTCTTCACACTGGGTGTACCTACTATCCACCAAAACTAGTCCAAAATTCCATTTTTACTGCTCCAATTCCAATTAAAAATCTCCTAACCTTTAACTTTGAGTTGTTAACAGTTTATTTTCTGTCTGTGCTTGTTATTTCTGAATCTATTAGCAATTTGTTCTTTAAAACCAGACAAAATTGAGGCAAGTTGCCACCTCACCCAGACACAGAGGCGGGAGATGCCTGATGTCACACCACCAGAGTGCAGTGTATGCCTCAGCACTATTCCAGCAACTTAAAAGGATGGCAGGGGCTGGAAACACTGCCAAGCATCTTTAACGAAAAAAAGCAAAGCTATGGAATAATGGACTTACTTGTAAATAACTGCTTTTTCTTGCTGAGATTCAACAGGATGAGGAGTCCTTGTCAAGGGTTTCAAATCAAAACTACAATCGTTAAAATTCATTTTCACTTTTAACCTTTAACAAGATAACATGTGTGAGGATGTTTTGAAAACAAAACTATCTTACATTTATAGAGAAATCATTGTTATACATTGACTGCTATGTATATTGTCCAAAAGACCATTTCAAACTAGTATACTTTTTTTTTTTTTTTTTAATTTTATTTATTTGACAGAGAGAGACACAGTGAGAGAGGGAACACAAGCAGGGGGAGTGGGAGAGGGAGAAACAGGCTTCCCCCTGAGCAGGGAGCCTGATGCAGGGCTCGATCCCAGGATCCTGGGACCATGACCTGAGCCAAAGGCAGACGCTTAACGACTGAGCCACCCAGGCGCCCCTCAAACTAGTATACATTCTTGAGTGTTTCAGAATTACTGAAACCGGGATGCCTGGGTAGTTCAGTCGGTTAAGCATCTGACTCTTGGTTTCAGCTCAGGTCATGATCTCTGGTCCTGAGATCCAGCCCTGCATCTGGCTCCCTGCTCAGTGGGGAGTCTGCTTCCCCCCTCTTTCTCCCTCTGCCCTGCCCCCTGCTCCTGCACTCTCTAAAATAAATAAATCTGGGCGCCTGGGTGGCTCAGTTGGTTAAGCGACTACCTTCGGCTCAGGTCATGGTCCTGGAGTCCCAGGATCGAGTCCCACATCAGGCTCTCTGCTCAGCAGGGAGTCTGCTTCTCCCTCTGACCCTCCTCCCTCTCCTGCTCTCTGTCTCTCATTCTCTGTCTCTCAAATAAATAAATAAAATCTTTAAAAAAAATAAAAATAAAAAATAAAATAAAAATAAAATAAATAAATCTTAAAAAAAAAAAAAAGAGGGGTGCCTGGGTGGCTCAGTCGTTAAGCATCTGCCTTCGGCTCAGGTCATGATCCCAGAGTCCTGGGATCGAGCCCCACATCAGGCTCCCTGCTCTGCGGGAAGTCTGCTTCTCCCTCTCCCACTCCCCCTGCTTATGTTCCCTCTTTCACCATGTCTCTCTTGGTCAAATAAATAAAATCTTTTTTAAAAAAAATATTTTCTCGGGCGCCTGGGTGGCTTAGTTGGTTAAGCGACTGCCTTTGGCTCAGGTCATGATCCTGGAGTCCCAGGATCGAGTCCCACATCGGGCTCCCTGCTCAGCGGAGGGTCTGCTTCTCCCTCTGACCCTCCCCCTTTTCATGCTCTCTCTCTCTCTCTCTCAAATAAATAAATAAAATCTTTGAAAAAAAAAAAATATTTTCTCTCCCTCTCCGTTTGCCCCTCCCCTTCTCTCTCCCTCTAAAAAATAAAAATAAAAAGTTATAAGGTCTAATATATGTCTAATTTGAGCCCAGAAGCAGAATGGAAAGAAGAAAAAGCAATCAAGAGATCATTGCTGTGAATTTTCATGACTGATGAAAAATGAACACAAAGTAATGTATGGTGATTAACATAATAAAAAAAAATTTTTTTAAATGAACAGAGATCCAGGAAGCACAATATATACCAGTAGCTTAAATAAAAAGAAATCTATACCTCAACATCTCTAGGAAGAGTGCAGAACACTAAAGACACGGGCGCCTGGGTGGCTCAGTCAGTTAAGCATCTGCCTTCAGCTCAGGTCGTAATCCCGGGGTCTTGGGATCAAGCCCCGCATCAGGCTCCCTGCTCAGTGGAGGAGTCTGCTTCTCCCTCTCCCTTTGCCCCTCCCCCTGCTTGTGCTCACTCGCTCTCACTCACGCTTTCAAATAAAATCTTTTAAAAAAATAAAATTTTTTTTAAAGATTTTTTTTTCAATAGAGAGAGAGACAGTGAGAGAGGGAACACAAGCAGGGGGAGTGGGAGAGGGAGAAACAGGCTTCCCGCTGAGCAGGGAGCCCGATGCGGGGCTCGATCCCAGGACCCTGGGATCATGACCCGAGCCGAAGGCAGACGGTTAACAACTGAGCCACCCAGACGCCCCAAAATAAAATAAATTTTAAAAAAAGAATGCTAAAGACAAAGATTTTATAAGCAGCCATAGAGAAAGGATGAAAATCAGAATGACAGCAGACTTCTCATAAACAGAAACCAAAAACAAGAAGTGTATCTTTAAAGCACTAAGAGAAAATAAATAACAACCTAGAATTTTGTATTCAGCAAATTATCTTTAAAGAACAAGAATAAAGATATTTCAGGGGTGCCTGGGTAACTCCGTCGTTAGGCGTCTGCCTATGTCTCAGGTCATGATCCCAGGGTCCTGGGATGGAGCCCTGCATGGGGCTCCCTGCTCAGTCGGTCTGCTTCTCCCTCTCCCACTCCCCTGCTTGTGTTCCTTCTCTCGCTGTCTCTCTCTCTGCCAAATAAATAAATAAATAAATAAAATCTTTAAAAAAAAAAAAGATATTTCAGATACACCAGAATTGAACATTAAAGGCTGAACTTCAGAAAAACAAAGTCTCCAAAACTATGGTATAAAATGGAAGCCAGATGGCAACCACACGGATTCCCTCCTCTATGTAGCCATCTCTGATCTCTGCATTCCTACATATATGTCTGTTAACTTCAGACAGGAAGTTTTCTCCTGGATTCACCCAAACTAGAGATCATTTAAATTAATAAAATTATATAAACCGAACACTGAATAATTTCAATCCCAAGAAACTGATGCTCCTTTTCATTTTTTAAATTTTTTTGGAGAAGGGGAAGGGGCAGAGGGAGAGGGAGAGAATCTTAAGCAGGCTCCATCATAGAGTCCGACACAGGTCTTGATCTCATGACCCTGAGATCATGACCTGACCCAAAATCAGGAGTCAGACACTTAAACAACTGAGCCACCCAGGAGCCCTTTCATTTTTTAAATTTCTATCCAGGATCCTACCTTTGTATTTTCTGTTAGGCTGGGTTAAGTGTCCCTCCTCTGTGCTTCCATAATAAACTGTGCATATCAGTATTATCACGTCTGCCATTTGTAATGGAATTATCTATTTAAATAGCTATCTTCTCTATTGTATTGAGTTCTTTAAGGCAATTATAACTCAATACATAAGTCTCTGAATTAATTTGAAATATGGGTTGAATTGTGTCCCCCAGAAAAAATATGTTCAAGTCCTAAACTCTGAGACCTGTGACTGTGACCTTATTTGGAAAGAAGGTTTTTGCAAATGTAATCAAGTTAAAATGAGGTCATAATGGATTAGGGTGAGCTCTAATCCAGTGATAGATGTTATAAGATGGAAATCGGAGGGGCGCCTGGGTGGTTTAGTCATCTGGGCATCTGACTCTCGATTTTGGCTCAGGTCATGATCTCAGGGTCGTGGGATTAGGCCCTGCATGGAGCTCCAAACTCAGCATGGAGTCTGCTTGTCCCTCTCCCTCTGCTCTTCCCCCCACCCCACTTGCACACTCTAATAAATAAATAAATAAAATCTTTAAAAAAAAAAAAGAAAAAGGAGGGAAATTGGATACAGACACAGAGGGAAGAAGACCATGTGACAATGGAGGCTGACATTAGAGTGATGATTGCCTGCAGCCAACAGCAGCTAGGAAAGAGACAAGGAAGGAGGCTCCCCTAGAGCCTTCATAGAGGAAATGGCACTGTTGACCTCTTGATTTTATACTTCCAGCCCCCAGAATTGGGAGAAAATACCCAGTTTGTGGTACTGTATTACAACTGCCTTAGGAAACTAATATGTAATAATATTTCTCAAAACTGAATTCCTCTCCGGGCACCTGGGTAGTTCAGTCGTTAAGCGTCTGCCTTCAGCTCATGATCTCAGGGTCCTGGGATCGAGTCCTACATCAGGCTCCCTGCTTGGCGGGGAGCCTGCTTCTCCCTCTGCCTCTGCTGCTCCCCCTACTTGTGCTCACTCTGTCAAATAAATAAAATCTGGGGCTCCTGGGTGGCTCAGTCATTAAGCGTCTGCCTTCGGCTCAGGTCATGATCCCAGAGTCCTGGGATCGAGCCCCACATCGGGCTCTCTGCTCAGCAGGAAGCCTGCATCTCCCTCTCCCACTCCCCCTGCTTGTGTTCCCTCTCTCGCTGTGTCTGTCAAATAAATAAATAAAATCTTTAAAAATAAATAAATAAATAAATAAATAAATAAATAAATAAATAAATAAAATCTTAAAAAAAAAAAATTCCTCTCTGACTCTTCCTTTTCCCTGGCCTTCCAAATCTGGCCACCAAAATCTAAAATTCCTTTGTTTTATCACATCAATCTCCTCCTTCCGTTCCTTTTGCCACCATCCTGAGGCCTTTATCAACATAACATAGGTCCTTACAAAAAGTTCAATGATCTCCAGCTTCCAGTCCTATCTTATCTCTAATCTATCATATACAGCATATGCCAGATTAAAGTTTCCAACATTACTATCCTCAATGACTCCCCATTCCCTACATGATAAAATCCCAATTTTTAAGCTGGCATTGAAGGCTTTTCACAAAATCACTCCAAACTAGTCTCACAGACTTAACCAGTGACTAGTCATCCACTCATTCATTTCACACACAATTAGACAGTTGCAAACTATATGATAAGTAAAAAAGTATATTTGTGTCAAGTGATGGGACAAAAGAGGGACTGGACCAAACTGACCAGTATAAGGAGGTGGATTGGAAATATTTTAAGATTTTTTAGATTTATTTATTTAAGCAATCTCTACACCCAACGTGGGGCTCAAACTCAAACCCTGAGATCAAGAGCCACATGCTCTACCAAATGAGCCAGCCAGGTGTCCCAACTGGAAATATTTCATAGAGAAAGTGTTAAAGTGGCATTTAATAGACTCTTGGAAACAGTGTTTTCCTCAAAAAAAGACTGGGTATAGAGCAGAAGACCACAGAAAGGCCCCATCAGTGGCAAAGACACACAGGAAGAGATCAAAACCTTCAGGTAAGCAAATGCAAATCCCCACCCATTTCCCTGGATCCATCTGTACGACAAAGCAAAAGCCTTAAGCTGCTGGGAAGAGGGAAGTAAATTCTTCCCCAACCCCCAGGACAACAAGCAAAGATATACTGCTTCTGGAAGAGAAGTAAAGGCAAAATCTGTCTGCCTATAGAGAAGTAAGAGGGGTACACCCAGGACCAAGGCAAGGATCCAGTGCTATTAGGATAAGGATAGAAGTAAAAATCCTCTGTCCCACTGGGAGAGACAAACCACTTCAGGTCCAGAATCCTACACCTACACCAAGCAGAGATCTGCCTCTGTTGGAAGAAGGGCAGGAAACTCACCCAAGAACAACCACACAAGAGTTTGGCTGCCACAAGGAGAAGGGAAAGGAACCCTAAGAACATGCTATTCCTGAGGCCCAAGCACACAGAGCATGCCTAACACTGAGGTGGGATAAGGAAAACAGAAAAAGGGCGCCTGGGTGGCTCAGTTGGTTAAGCGACTGCCTTCAGCTCAGGTCATGATCCTGGAGTCCCAGGATCGAGTCCCGCATCGGGCTCCCTGCTCGGCGGGGAGTCTGCTTCTCCCTCTCCCACTCCCCGTTTGTGTTCCCTCTCTCGTTGTGTCTTTCTCTGTCAAATAAATAAAAAAATCTTAAAAAAAGGAAAACAGAAAAAATTCCTCTGCTCCAGCTATGAGCCTAGCAATAACAAGCAATAGCAGTATACTTCTGGGGATGAAGCAAGACCATGGGAGAGACTCACCCCACACCTCTGTGACAAAGGCTTACTGAAATAGCCAAAAACTGAAAGGGAAGAAGGAATGCTTGAGAAAACCCTTCTGGCATGCCAGGCCCCACCCTAAGCACAAGGTAACAGCAGCCCAACACTAAAGGCATTTGAAGCCTGTAGCGCACTAAAAATAACAATGCAATAATAATACCTAAACCCAGCTCAACTTCTGACTAGATAAACCCAATTCTCCACACTAATGCTTGACAGAAGAAAAGGATATCTATTTCTAGACATACTCAGTCTATACTGTTCTACCTCTATTGCCTGGTATTCAATCAAAAATGACAAGACATGCAAAAAAAAAAAAAAAAGGCAAGACAAAATAACCTCAAATATCTAGCATTTAATAAAAAATTATAAGACATAGGGGGGGTGGGCAAGACAAAAAATAACCCATTGTCAAGAGTGAAAGCAATCAATAGAACCACATTCAGAAATGACCCTAGCAAGGGAACTATCAGAGAATTTAAGATAACTATGACTAATCTGTTAGAGAATCTAGTGGAAAAGTGAACCTGTATAAATGGAGAATTTCAGCAGGTGTGAAAACTATGTGAAAAAAAATCAAATGGTAATGCGGGAAATAAAAATCACATCAGAGACAAAGAATTCCTCTGATGGACTGATGAAGAGATGGGACAAAGGGGCACCTGGGTGACTCAAGTCACTTAAGCATCTGCCTTCAGCTCAGGTCACGATCTCAGGGTCTTGGGATCGAGCCCCGCATTGGGCTCCCTGCTCAGTGGGAACCTGCTTCTCCCTCTCCTCCCTGCTTGTGCTGTTGCTATCTCTGTCTCTCTAAATAAATAAAATCTTAAAAGAGAGAGAGAGAGATGGGACACAGCTGAGGAAAGGCTTAGTGAATCTAAAGATAGGTTAGTAGAAACTGTCCAACTGAAATATAATTAGAAAAAAAAAATTTTTAACACAAAAGAACAAACTAAGAGCTACAGAGCCATGAGACAATCAAATGGTCTAACATACATATAATTGGGAGTCTCAGGGGCACCTGAGTGGCTCAGTCAAGCATCTGCCTTCAGCTCAGGTCATGATCCCAGAGTCCTGAGATTGAGTCCCACATTGGGCTCCTTGCTCAGCGGGGAGCCTGCTTCACCCTCTCCCTCTGCCCCCACCACTGCCCCTGCTAGTGCTCTCTCTTGTGTGTACTCTCTCTCAAATAAATAAAAATCTTAAAAAAAAAAAAAAAATAGGGCGCCTGGGTGGCTCAGTTGGTTAAGCAACTGCCTTCGGCTCAGGTCATGATCCCGGAGTCCAGGGATCGAGTCCCACATCGGGCTCCCTGCTCAGCAGGGGGTCTGCTTCTCCCTCTGCCCTCTTCCCTCTCGTGTTCTCATTCTCTCTCTCAAATAAATAAAATCTTGGGCGCCTGGGTGGCTCAGTTGGTTGAGCGACTGCCTTCGGCTCAGGTCATGATCCCGGGGTCCTGGGATCGAGTCCCACATCGGGCTCCTGGCTCGGCGGGGAGCCTGCTTCTCCCTCTGACCCTCTCCTCTCTCATGCTGTTTCTCTCTCGCTCGCTCTCTAATAAATAAATAAATAAAATCTTTAAAATAATAATAATAATAATAATAGGGGTGCCTGGGTGGCTCACTCAGTTGAGCAGCTTGCCTTTGGCTCAGGTCATGATCCCAGGTCCTGGGATCGAGCCCCACATCAGGCTCCCCACTCAGCGAGAAGCCTAGTTCTCCCTCTCCCACTCCCCACTTGTGTTCCTGCTCTCACTATCTCTGTCAAATAAATAAAAATCTTTAAAATAATAATAATAATAACTGATTTCTGGGCGCCTGGGTGGCTCAGTTGGTTAAGCGACTGCTTTCAGCTCAGCTCATGATCCTGGAGTCCCGGGATCAAGTCCCGCATCGGGCTCCCTGCTCGGCAGGGAGTCTGCTTCTCCCTCTGGCCCTCCCCCCTCTCATGTGCTCTCTCTTTCTCATTCTCTCTCTCAAATAAATAAAACCTTAAAATATAATAATAATAATAATAATAACTGATTTCTCAGAAAGAAAAGAAAAATAGGGCATAAGAAATATTTGAAGTGATAATGGCCTCATATTTTCCAAAATAAATAATGAAAGATGTCAAACCACAGATACAAGAATCTCAGAGCACCCTAAGCAGGATAAACAGAAAGAAAGGGAAAAACAAAAAACAAAATACCTAGACATATCATAATCTAGCTATTAAAAAGCAAAGAGAAAATCTTGAAAGTGCCCAAGAAAAAAGAAACATCAAAAACAGGAACAAATATTACAGATTTCTAATTGAAAAATTAATTTTTAAAAAAATCAGAATTATGGTAAAATTTATACCAGTCAAGAAGAGTTTTCAAATTCCAAAAGGTTCCATAATTTCTATTACATTAACCATTACCTGCTCCTTTTACAAAATTCACTTTCTATGTAGGTTGTAGGCAGCTTAAGCCACTCATTTGGAGTCATAAAGTGCCTTGAATTAGAAATTCTTGGGAATCTGGAATGCAGTTTGGCCTTTTCAATCTCTTTAAATTCTTTCATTGTATATATTTTGCCTGCAAGAAGATTAGTAACCTAGATTAGCACCCTTAAATGCAACTCCCATTGCTCTTGGGTTATGAAATCACGTAACAATCAGGCACTGAGTACCAGTCTCACACTGAAGAAGAGTTCTTTTTTCATCATCTTTGTCATATTGTGCCTTTTTCAAAGGGTCACGAAATGGTGGAATGGTAACCTACAAGAAAAGCATGTCTTTGAGGACAGGATTGCAGGTCTTTTTCAGTCTACCTTAAGCATCTATGTATGGCTCTTAGGCCAGAAGAACCAAGAATAAAGTATCTACAAACTACTTCAGTGTAACCATTATATATATTTAACATTTTACAAAGAAATGTGGGCACTCCGATACATCTCTTAGCAAGGCCCTCCAGTCATGGTTAGCTCTTGTGTTAATAGCTTTTCCAGATCACTGTGGATATTCTTCTTAGACACTCTACCCAAATTCAGTAAGTGGTAGTTTCTTAAAGGTTATGATGTGCAATCTGAAACTGTATTAATAAATTATTCAAACTCAACTACATTAAAACCCATTGGTCTGGGGCACCTGGGTGGCTCAGTCGCTAAGCGTCTGCCTTCGGCTCAGGTCATGATCCCGGGGTCCTGGGATCGAGCCCCGCATCGGGCTCCCTGCTTAGTCGGAAGCCTGCTTCTCCCTCTCCCACGCCCCCTGCTTGTGTTCCCTCTCTCACTGTCTCTGTCTGTCAAATAAATAAAACTTAAAAAAAAAAAAGAAAAAGAAATCAAGAGTCAGAGGCCTAACCGACTGAGCCACCCAGGCACCCCAGCTGTTATTAACATAACACTGTGCGATGATTAAAATTATGTATTTACATTTATTGACAAAGAAAGAAGCAAATCATAGAACTACTGAGGAAAAAATGCAGATTATAAAACAATGTGTTACACCAATTTGTAAAATAAAAATGTGTATATACACCCACATATAGAAAGCAAGTCTTGGCTATCCAGAAGAATATACAGAAAAATGTTAGTAAGTTCACTCTGTGTAATGAAATTGTGAGGGTTTTAAGATTTATTTATTTGACAGCAAGAGAAAGAAAGAACATGAGCAGGGGGAAGGAGGCAGAGGGAGCGGAGAAGCAGAATCCCCACTGAGCAGGGAGCCCCACTCGGGGCTCCATCCCAGGACCCTGAGATCATGACCTGAGCCCAAGGCAGATGCTTAACCGACTGAGCCACCCAGGAGCCCCTGTGAGTGGTTTTTTAATTCTTTACTTAAAAATAGACTGGGGGGGGGGGCGCCTGGATGGCTCAGTTGGTTGGGTGACTGCCTTCAGCTCAGGTCATGATCCTGGAGTCCCGTGACTGAGTGACTGAGTCCCTCATAGGGCTCCCTGCTCGGTGGGGAGTCTGCTTCTCCCTCTGGCCCTCCTCCCTCTTGTGCTCTCTGTCTCTCCTCTCTCTCCCTCAAATAAATAAATAAAATCTTAAAAAAAAAAAAAAGATTTGGGGGGGCACCTGGGTGGCTCAGTAGGTTAAGCGTCTAACTCGACTTCAGTTCAGGGCATGATCTCAGGGTCGGGAGACTGAGCCCTGCGTGGGGCTCCATGCTGGGCATGGAACCTGATTAAGATATTCTCTCTCTCTCTCCCCCCCGCCCCTCCCCCAACTCTCTCTCAAAAAAATTTTTTATGTATCATGAAAATGTATTACATTTGTAACAAATTTTTAAGTCTATTAAATTTTTAAATATTACCTATTACTCAATTATTATACAATATTTTCAAATTTTTATAGAGGTTTAATTTACTTTGGACTTTGGCTTTTTTATTCCTTTCTAAGATATGGAGATGGGAAATTATTCTTAAGATGTTACTGCGTTCTTAGGGAATCACTAAAGAACTACTTATATATTAGGGCTACTCAGAATAACCAACCACATAATACTAAAAATAAGAAATCTATCCTACCTTCAGAAAATTTGGGTCCTCTTTGCTCATATAAAAAGGATCATACTCTTTTGGATCATAATGTTCTATAAATGCATTTCCCTATAGGAAGGAAATAAAACTACACATAACAAAAGATACACAATTAATTTTGAGCATAACAGGATAACAGGATTCAAGAGTCACACAGTTCCATTCTTCTGCTTCAAAACAGCATTAATAACAAATGCAAAGGGGAAGGGAAGACCAAAATTGAAATTAAACTTAATGTAGCCAAGTAATAACTATTATAGTGACAGAAGGAATCTACTTAAAATTTGCAAGAATAATGAATGTTGGAACACTAACAGATTTGGGAATTTGTTTTTACATGCTTACTAGTCAAACATCTCAGATCTCTTAGAAATGCCAAAACAAGTATTTTATAGCATTGTAAATAACTGAGTCCTAGAACTACATATAAATATCCTGAATCTACAGCCCAAATTTAATTGGTATATAAAATTAATAATTACATTTAAAAAGCAAAGAAAACGGATTCTAATGTACACATTTAAATCCAGACCTAACCCTCTTCCCTCCATCCTTTCCACATGCCCTGGATTTAGGACACAGCATACACTGTAACAGAGTAGAGATTATACATTTATAGAGTCAGAAGGGGCAGGCTGTTTGGATGATTATAAAGGTAATCCTAGTTTTAAACCAACGGAAACAAGTATCAAATGACCTCTTCGTACCTTTTTATTTACATGTTTTAAAAAACTATCTAATTCTTCTTGTCTCCTTTTTTTAATCTTCTTATATGAACAAACTTTTTCTATTATTTTCTTCTGGAGAGGATGTGCCACATGGTCAGCCCATCTTTTATGTAACATCTCTTTTCTTCTTGCCTTTAAAAAGTCATGATGTTGTAAACACTTATCTAGTTCCTAAAAAACATTGATGGAAAAGGCAATTATTTTAAAGCTTTGTTGTTCTAAAATTTAAATTCATTTATATTCCTAAGAATAACACACAAAGTCATTCATTAATTCAATCATTTATTTGGCTTCTACTGGGTGACACACACTCTACTGGAAATAGTGACTACTACATAAATTAGACAACATGCCTACTCTCCCTGGAGAGACAGACTACAAAACAAATATACAAAACAATAGAGGGACAATATAGCAAAATACACACACACACACATACAAAATACAGAGACTCAGATACTTGTACATCAATGTTCATAGAACCATTATTCACAGTAACCAAAAGGTGAAAACCCAAGTGTCCATCAACAAAATGTGGTATACACAGAAAATGGAATATTAGGGCGCCTGGGTGGCTCAGTCGGTTAAGCGACTGCTTTCGGCTCAGGTCATGATCCTGGAGTCCCGGGATCGAGTCCCGCATGGGGCTCCTTGCTCAGCAGGGGGTCTGCTTCTCCCTCTGACCCTCCCCCCTCTCATGTGCTCTCTCTCATTCTCTCTCTCACAAATAAATAAATAAAATCTTAAAAAAAAAAAAAAAAAAGAAAATGGAATATTAGACAGCCATAAAATGGAATGAAGTTCTGACACATACTTCAAAATGGATGAATCTTGAAGATAATATGCTAAGTGAAATAAGCCAGACACAAAAGGACAAATATTGTAGGATCCCACTTATATGAAATTATCTAGAATAAGCAAATTCAGAGACAGAAAATAAACAAGAGGCTACTAGAGGGACCTCTGGGGCAGGGGGGATGGGAAGTCATTACTTAATGTGTATAAAGTTTTGGCTGGGGTGATGAAAAAGTTTTAGAAATAGAAATAGATAATGATGATTTCATGACATCCATCTATTTGGAAATATTGATGATGGTTGTACAACATGTGAATGTAATTAATGTCACTGAATTGTACACTTAAAAGTGGTTAAAAATAGCAAAGTTATGTTATATATATTTTACCACATGGGAAAAAAATGACTAAATTTTTCTTTTTAATTCCTAGAGTGGGAGACATTTGGGATAGGCCTTAAGAGAGTTATCTAGGAAGAGAAGGGATGAGAGAATGTGAAAGAAGTATATTCTATGGAGGGAGAAAAAAAAAAAGACAAGAGTGAAGAGGCAGAAGCTAGCACAATCTGGATGAAATGGCAAGTAGCCCATAAAGAAAATGACTGATTTAGGCTATAAACTAAAACTTCTTATCCAAAACGTATCCACCTTTCATCTAGCAAATGAAATCATGTGATTTCACAATCAACAACATGAAATTCAAAATGAAAATAAATAAATAAACGAAGAACACTGAGAGCTTCTCTAGGCTCTATCCCTCCCTAGCTTCAGGTCATAGCACTCTTCAACCATTCTTAATGAATAGCCCCTTTCCTTTTTAAACAACACTGAAGAAAATTTTTCTTTACAAGTTACCCACTCCAGTGTTTATTCTACATGGACATTCATCTTGTCTTATAATTAAGCCCATCCTGTTACAGTTAAAGCCTTCTTCTTACCTATGCATACCTGAGTAATAATTGGTCAGTGTGTTCCAGGAACAGCCCTTAAAGCCCTTAAAGCTCTTAAGAATACACACACGGGCACCTGCGTGGCTCAGTTGGTTAAGCAACTGCCTTCGGCTCAGGTCATGATCCTGGAGTCCCGGGATCGAGTCCCACATCAGGCTCCCTGCTCAGCAGGGAGTCTGCTTCTCCCTCTGACCCTCCCCCCTCTCATGTACTCTCTATCTCATTCTCTCTCTCAAATAAATAAATAAAATCTTTAAAAAAAATAAATTAAAAAAAAAAAGAATACACACTGACTCCACAGAAGCCCTACTAGATGAAAGAACAAGTGGGGAAAAACTCCTACATATAAGTATCTATGAAACAATCCCCACAAAGTAGAAAAAGAGAAGTCAATTAAAACAATCTCAAAGATCGCTTAAGGTTAATCCTAGGGGCTAATGAGCATTTTCAATTCTATTTCCTGTATTTTCTAAAATTTGTAAATGATGATGCACTACATCTAAAATGGATAAACAAAATTTAATTTTTAATTGTGACACATTCTGTAGCCAATTCTTACCTTAATTACATGATTTTCTCTATATAATATTGATTGAATAGCTGCATCAATATCTTCTTTAGCTAATGCCTAAAATGACAAAATGAAATTTTGAAAATAAAATCTTAAAAAAAAATCAAATTATGGGGGCATCTGGGTGGCACAGTCAATTAAGCATCCAACTCAGTTTTGGCTCAGGTCATGAGCTCAGGGTCCTGAGATTGAGCCCCATGTCAGGCTCTGCACTCTGTATGGAGTCAACTTCAGCTTCTCTATCTCCCTCTGCCCCTCCCTGCTCCCATTCTCTCTAAAACAAAAAAATTTAAAAATTTAAAAATCAGATTATTAATACTATCTGGACTCGCTTTTATGTGACAGACATATCCCTGGAAAGTTCTCTGTAAATACAATTTTTCTACTTCAACTCATATCATCAAGTACTTTTTTTTTTTTGAAAGATTTTTTCTTTATGTGTGAGAGAGTGAGTGAGTGGGAGAAAGCACGAGAGGGGGGAGGGTCAGAGGGAGAAGTACACTGGAGCCCTCATCAAGTACTTCTTAAAGGGTATTTGAATCTTTCTGCTATTTGCTATCTCTCATTCAAGGACAAAAAATAACTCAGATCACAGACATTTTGACTCCCAGCATGGTCAAATGACTTGCCCAGAGTCGCATGGTAAATAGAACCCATGTTTTTTTCACATTTCATGTTTTTACCTTTATGAGTTAAAACAGACTCAGGCCTCTATTTGAATTCATTCAGTCATCAGTGAATTCTACTTTAATTCATTTAGTCATTATAGCTTCAAATATTAGTAATTTATATACAAGTCACAGTTTCAGATTTTTTTTTAAAGATTTATTTATTTATTTGCAAGAGAGCACACATAAGCACGGTGGGGAGGGGCAGGGTGGAGAGAGAGAATCCCAAGCAGACTCCCTGCTGAGCGTGAAGTCCAAGCAGGACTCTTATCTCACAACCCTGTGATCACGACCTGAGCAGAAATCAAGAGTCAGACACTTAACCAACTGAGCCACCCAGGCACGCCACATTTTCAGATTTTAAAGCAACACAATCTTCAGGAAATAGTTCATAACATTAATTTTATCCACTTACATAACAAATCTTCCATAAATACACACCAGAAAATACAAGCGGTTGTAAACATGTCACAAATTGTACACTTAAAAATCGTCAAAAATAGTAAACTTTGATGCTATATATATTTTACCACATTGGAAATATGATTAAATTTTTTAAATTTCCCAAAGTGAGAGACATTTGGGATGGGACTTTGAAATCTTCTCACAATTACACAAAAACAAAATATTCTCAAATTAACAGTCATTGGGGGCGCCTGGGTGGCTCAGTGGTTAAGCCTCTGCCTTTGGCTCAGGTCATGATCCCGGGGTCCTGGGATTGAGCCCTGCATGGGCTCCCTGCTGGGCAGGAGGCCTGCTTCTCCTTCTCCCACTCCCCCTGCTTGTGTTCCCTCTCTCGCTGTCAAATAAATAAATAAAATCTTTAAAAAAAAAAAAATTAAGTCATTGGAAGTAGTTGTCTTCGGTTCTACTACTTTTTTTTTTTTTTTGACAGAGAGATAGAGAGAGGCAGGAGAGAGGGAACACAAGCAGGGGGAGTGGGAGAGGGAGAAGCAGGCTTCCTGCGGAGCAGGGAACCTGATGCGGGGCTCGATGGGGGGCTCGATGAGGGGCTGGATCCCAGGACCCTGGGATCATGACCTGAGCTGAAGGCAGACGCTTATTGACTGAGCCACCCAGGGGCCCCAGTTCTACTACTCTTGTTTTCAGAACAGATGAGTAAAATCTCAAAATCCAAGAACTAACCTTCCCAAGGATGGTTAACACCCAAGGAAATTAAGAGTCATGGGAGTTAACCAACAACTAGAAGCCTAGAAAATCCTGCACTGAGTCAGAATTTAAACTCAAATAAAGGGGCGCGTAGGTAGTTCAGTTGGTTGAGCAACTGCCTTTGGCTCAGGTCATGATCCTGGGGTCCTGGGAGAGAGTCCCACATCGGGCTCCCCCTACTGTGCGGGGAGCCTGCTTCTCCCTCTTTCTCTGACTGCCATTCCCCCTGCTTGTGCTCTCTCTCTCGGGGTCAAATAAATGGATAAAATCTTGGGCACCCGGGTGGCTCAGTCGTTAAGCGTCTGCCTTCGGCTCAAGTCATGATCCCAGGGTCCTGGGATAGAGCCCCGCATCAGGCTCCCTGCTCGGCAGGAAGCCTGTTTCTCCCTCTCCCACTCCCCCTGCTTGTGTTCCTGCTCTCGCTATCTCTCTGTCAAATAAATAAATAAAATCTTTAAAAAAAAAAGGATAAAATCTTTAAAAAAAAACCCTCAAATATATCTAACTCCAGATTCATTTTCTTTGTTCTCTCTGCCTCACAGAGTTGCTATTCCTGGCAATCTGTTGTTCTCAAAACCAAGATGATACTGAATTAATATTCTAGACAAAAATATAAAAAACAACAATCTGAAGACACTGGAGACTGACCAAAAACAGAGAGAAACAAGAATGTAGTCAATCCTTGGAAAAAGAGAATAACATTGGTATAAGTTTTCAGTTTTTATGGACTTTTGTCTAAGAGCAGGCCTCCATCAGAGCTAAAGGTGAGGGCTCAAACCCAGAAACATGAAGTTTTACAGAATTCAAGAATTAGAAGACAGGGGCACCTGGCTCGTCAGTCAGAAGAGCATGCGAGGGGCGCCTGGGTGGCTCAGTCGTTAAGCGTCTGCCTTCAGCTCAGGTCATGGTCCCAGGGTCCTTGGATCGAGCCCCGCATCGGGCTCCCTGATCAGAGGGAAGCCTGCTTCTCCCTCTCCCACTCCCGCTGCTTGTGTTCCCTCTCTCTCGCTGTCTCTCGGTCAAATAACTAAAATCTTAAAAAAAAAAAAAAAAAGAGCATGCAACTCTTGATCTCAGGGTTGTGAGTTTGAGCCCCAGTGTAGAGATTACTAAAAAAGATAAACTTAAAAAAAAAAAAAAAAAAGATTTAGAAGACAGAGTTCAGGGCAACCATAGGAGCTGGAAAGTCAAAGGAGAAATACCTGAAATGAGAAAGCTGTAGAGGAGATGCCACCAATTTTACAAATTAACTGACCAAATCTCTGGCGGATCCTTGAACTATGTATGTACAAGGCAAACTCCTTTGGAAAACAGTTTGGCAGTTTCATAAAAAAGTTAAATTCACTTACTATATAACCCAGTCACTCTACAACTAGAAACCCAAGAGAAATGAAAGCATATGTCCATGTAAAGACATGTACATGATTGTTCCTAACAGCTTTATTTGTAATAGCCAAAAAATGCAAAGAACCCAAATTTCCATCAGCAGGATGGACAAACTAGGGTATACAGCACTCAGCAAATAAAAAGGAATGAAGTACTGATACATGCCACAACATGAATTGTAAAATAATTATGGTGAGTGAAAGAAGCCAGACAAAAGGAATACATGCTGTAAGATTACATTTGTATAAAATTTTTTAAATGCTAAACAAAAGTGTAGTGACAGCAAGGAAATCAGTGATTGCCTTGAGGGTTGGCAAGGAGGGAAGGATGACAAGAGGGACACAAGAAGGAAACTTTGGGAATACTGAATATGTTCATTCTCTTGATTGTGCTGGTTTCGTGTGTGCATACATCAAAATTTTTCAAACTGTACACTTCAAATATATGCAGTTTATTGCATATGTTATACCTTAATAAAGCTGTTTAGAAAAAAATTACAATAGTTTTTAAGAACACAACAGAGTTAAAGGTGCTTCAGGACAAACTTTATAACTGTTATATAGAAAACGTAATCAGGGCGCCTGGGTGGCTCAGTTGGTTGGGCGACTGCCTTCGGCTCAGGTCATGATCCTGGAGTCCCGGGATCGAGTCCCACATCGGGCTCCCTGCTCGACGAGGAGCCTGCTTCTCCCTCTAACCCTCCCCGCTCTCATGTACTCGCTCTGTCTCATTCTCTCTCTCTCAAATAAATAAATAAAATCTTTAAAAAAAAAAAAAACGTAATCAATTGCCTATGATTCCACCTTAAAAAGCTAGAAAATGAATAGCAAACACAAAGTTAGTAGAATGAATGGAAATAAGAGCAGAAATGAAATAGGAAACATAGAAAAAATATTCAGCACAAGCCACTCCTCAATGCAACTACCCAAATACAAACTTCAAAATGCCACCATATTACTGTTACCTCCATAAAAGAAGGTGGCTGTGGTTCCAACCATTCTCTCGATGTCTTGGGCTTGTTAAGCTTGTCAGTTACCCGATCATCACTGTCTAAATTTCTCATTGTGGTCACAAAAAAACAGAGCCCCTAGAAAAGCTAAAAAAAGTTTAGCTTATTCAGTAATGAGAATCCACAATCCTACTTTCCCTTCTGTTTAACAATCAATCCTGGCGACCACGAACGGGGGTGGAACCGATTCTGAATTAGTAGCCACCCACACTTTCCGTAACAAGAGGGTTCACCATCGTTTCTGATGAGGTCTTCAGAACCAGCCTCTTTCAAGCAGGGGAGATTCTCTCTGGACTGACCCCAGCGTCGCCCCGGAATTCAGGCTTCCCAAGTCCTTCTGCAACACAGCCCGTTCGAGACGGCGTGGCAATTACCAGCCAGGCCTCTAGGGGTCGCACTGCCGCAATCTTCTGACTCGGGAGAACGGCCACTTTCTGGCTACCGACGCCAACCCAGGGGGCTTAGAAGAGAGGGAGGGCTGCTTAGAGAGGGAGGGGCTTTCACAAAAATTTGCGTGTCCTCGAACTCTAGGAGGCCCAAAGCAACCCCCAACACACACACACGCCAGCACAGGGGGCTCCCAACACACACACACGTTTTCTGAGGGGGAGCTTGCGCCCGCGCCCGTTACACACCTACAGCACCCACCACCCCGTCCCTTCCCTCCCATCTTGTCAACAAGATTAGCGCGTGCTCCGCCCGGCCTGGCAGGAAAGCTGCAGACCGCCACAGGTACCTCAGCTCCCTTCCCAAGACTGGCTGGGCCTTGGGCTCCCTGCAGCACGCGAGGGGCCCGGCCCCTCGGCCCACGGCCCCGCAGTGGTCGGCTGCCACCGGAGAGTGCGGCCCCGTCAGCTCGGGCCCGTCGCCCCGGAATGACAGAACGTTCCAGTCTAGTGTCTCCTTGACGCAGCCCCCAACAAGCCCTGCGCCGCGACAGACGACGAGTCAGAATTCTACCGGCCGACACTGCGTCGGTGAGCCCCGCGCAACTCTGTTCGCGAGCCCAGTCCCGCGGAGAAGTAACCTGAGCGCCTAGGGTGCGGGCGCTGGTGGGCGGGTCGTGGTTAGCGAACCAAACCTCAGCGCTTCTCGGTGACGGGCAGATGTTTCAGCCAATAGCTAGGCAAGTCGCCTTTCCGCCCCGCCTTCCCCCGCGTCCGTTGACGGGCGGCTGCTCCGCTAGCCCTCCCTTGGCCCAGCGAAGCGCTCCTTCCCGGAGCGTCCTGTTCCTTCTGCTCCCGCCTGGGCCATCGCCCTCCCCCAAGCCCTCTGTGAGCTTTCCCAGCCAACACGACCCCCCTCCCTCGCCTCCAGTCCCTCTTCAGGGAACCGCCCCCCCCCCGTGGGCTAAACCACTGCGCAGGGAGTGGCCGGAAAGGGCGCCTGCCTTAAGGACGAGTGTTTGTGGACGTTGTCCTTATGAGGACGGCCCAAGAAAACGTGGGGAAAAGCCCGCTTTAAATGCACTGAAGGTGTATTTAGTCCTCGGTATCAGTGCCCGTAGTTCGCGCTGATGCGGGGCGGGGGGGGGGGGGGGGATAAGGACCAGCTGATCTCATTTACCCTTGTTTACTTAGATAAGTGGCTCTGCATCCCGCAGGTGTTTGGGTTTTGGTTTATAATCTCAGGTGATTCTGATGCGAACCATTGGTATAACTTGAAAATTGTGAGCAGTGATTTTCCAAATTCAATAACCTCCTGTGTGAACTGTGATTTTCTATAATTCTATTTTCCTCTTTGAGTATTGGTGGGTATTAGATGATGGACCACTATTTTCACTACTTCCAAAGTGCACGCGCTGAAAACTGTCCAAAGTGTTTTAGGGAGATTTGTATTCGCGGGCCTTTTTGAAGCTAGTCAGAGTGAATCGTTTCAACTGTAGTTCCCCTTTTCAGAGCTGAGGGAGCATGAGCCATTTGCAGAACTTACTGTTAGATACCCTCCTGGGAACAAAGCATGTGGACAGTGCAGCCCTCATCAAACTCCAAGAACGAAGCTTGTGTGTAGCATCACCAGGATTTAGTGTAAGGAAAAGCAAGTTTGGGCATAAGCATTTTAACAAACTTTTTCTTTAACAAACATTTTACAAACATTTTCAAACTTTTTCATAGTAAATATTTTCATAGTAAATATTTCTGGGCTATATGGCCTGGGTCACAACTACACAGCTACTATGCAGTTTTAGTGGGAAAACGGGCATAGACAATACATAAAAGAATGCGTGTGACTATGTTCCAACAAATCTTTATTTATGAACACTGAAATGTGAATTTCATGCAATTTTTACATATCACAAAATATTATTCTATTGTTTTTTCCCAATGACTTAAAAATGTAAAAGCTATTCTTAGCTTGCAGGACTACAAAAACAGACAGTGGGCCAAATTTGGCCAGCCTGCCATAGTTTGCCCACTCCTACTCTATTTAACTTCTGCAGATAATGCCTGGTGATGTCCGAACACTTGTGAATGGATTCGCCAAGAACCCTTTGCAAACCAGAAGAGAAGGATTGTATTTCAAGGAAAAGGACTACAAATGTATCCGGGCAGATGACTATTCTCTTTATGCTAAGAATGTGAGTGTTCAAGATTTGAAGACAGCTAGGTTAAAAACCTTAAGAAAAGAATTTTATTAGAATTTGCTGTGTCCGGGCGCCTGGGTGGCTCAGTCGTTAAGCGTCTGCCTTCGGCTCAGGTCATGATCCCAGGGTCCTGGGATCGAGTCCTGCATCGGGCTCCCTGCTCTGCGGGAAGCCTGCTTCTCCCTCTCCCACTCCCCCTGCTTGTGTTCCCTCTCTCGCTGTGTCTCTCTCTGTCAAATAAATAAATAAAATCTTTAAAAATTAAAAAATTAAAAAAAAAAAAAGAATTTGCTGTGTCCCTCCTGATCCCATTTGTAAAACCGTCTAAGCCCATTACTACAGTGGCAATATCTGAGACAGCAGTCTAATGCTAAGAAGACATATGTAAAAGAAAGTACAGAGAGCGTAGTTGAGAAACATTCATTCCAGAATCTATCAACTGAAATTTGTCTGAAGTATCTCTTTTAACTACTCCATACTCTACACCCTCCTCCTTTTAAAAAAGAAAAAAAAAAAAAGATAACATTCTTTTGCTTAAAACCTCTCTTGGCTCTCTGTTGCTTATAAGGAAATAAGGAGATGAAATTCACATTTACTGGATGCCCTATCTTATGGGTTAAGCACACTTCATCTGCCTTATAAAGTAAATAGCCTCATTTTACTGGACCAAGGAAACTGAGAGTTCACAAGGTTAAATAACTCTCCCTTAGTCATGCAGCAGAAAATGAAGGTTCTGGGATTCAAGCCCAAAGCTGTCCAATTCCAAAATGTATTACCTTCTCATTTTTTAAAAAGATTTTATTTATTTATTTGAGAGAGAGACACAGAGATAGAGAGAGCATGAGCAGGGAGGAGAAGGAGAAGCAGACTCCTGCTGGACTCCCACTGAGCAGGGAGCCTGACACAGGGCTCGATCCCAGGACTCTGGGATCATGACCTGAGCTCAAGGCAGACACTTCATGGACTGAGTCATCCAGGAGCCACCCAGGTGCCCCTATTAAATCAGTCGTTCTCAATGGGGTAGGGGTATATTACAATCAGTTGGGGAACTTTTTCAAAATACACATGCTGTTATTACAAGTCTGAAATTTTTTGAGCAAAGACAACTAAATTAGTGGAAAAGAGTGAAGAGTCCAGAACTAGATATGAGTGTATGGAAGTAAAGAAATGGCACAAATTGTGGCTGGAGTGTAACTGCTAGTCCTGTGACTAGAACCAAAAGAAGGACATTCTGTTTTACTCTTATCCAGGAAAACACTGGTGTGGTTGTTGTGAAGACCCATCTGTATCTTCTGGTGGCAACTTACACTGAAGGCATGTATCCTAGTGTTTGTGTGGAAGCCACAGAGAAGCTGGGTAAGTTTGTCTCCCCATGCCTGTTTTTGTTCCCTATGGTAGTCAGACCTTCTGACTCCCAGTAACTGAGAGCCAATACAAACCACCTAGGGCAGAAGAGAGGAATTTATTAAAAGGATACTGGGGTTACTTATAGATTCACTGGAACAAGGGAGTGCAACTGAGCCACAGTGAAAATGGACTCCAGGGACAAGAATACTGCTAGAATGCTTCTCTAGTCTCTGTTTCTAAGATGGTCAGCTTTGTTCTGTCCCATTGCAAAGCCTCCATTCCTGGCTGGTATCATGGCCAAGTCTCACATCCTGCCTCTTAGTTTCTTTCTTTTTTTTTTTTTTTTACTTTTTAAAGATTTTATTTATTTGACAGAGAGAGATACAGCAAGAGAGGGAACACAAGCAGGGGGAGTGGGAGAGGGAGAAGCGGGCTTCCCGTGGAGCAGGGAGCCCAATGTGGGGCTCGATCCCAGACCCTGGGATCATGACCTGAGCTGAAGGCAGATGCTTAACGACTGAGCCACCCAGGCACCCCTCTTAATTTCTTTTAAGACCCTGATTTGGGGGCACCTGGGTGGCTCAGTCGTTAAGCATCAGCTTAAGGTCATGATCCCAGGGTCCTGGAATCGAGCCCCGTGTCAGGCACCCTGCTCAGCAAGAAGCCTGCTTCTCCCTCTCCCACTCCCCTGCTTGTTCCCTCTCTCGCTGTCTCTCTCCCGGTCAAATAAATAAATAAAATCTTAAGAAAAAAAAAAAGACCCTGATCTGACAAGCCTTGGGTCATATGGTTTACCTCTTTATCAGTCAGCTATTGAGGGGCTAGGGGTGAGGAAGCAGCAGGGTAAAAAATAAAAAAAATAAAAAACAAACAAACAGAAATATAGCTGCTGGGGAGTCACCCTATGTAAAGGACCCTTTACAGGAAAAGAAATTACTGAGCCTGGCAGTTACCTTTTTGGGGTCTACTGCATTCCCCTTCCATGTCTTTATGTTTTTTAATGAAGATCTAATGTAGGACTAAATGGGAAATTATATCTATGAAAGTTGAGTTTAATGAACGATAAATTATGTTTGTGTTTAGATTTTTTAATGTAAACTTAAATTCCTAAAAAAAAGAAAAAATTGCTGGAGTTGCTTAAACACTCCTTTGAGAGAGTAGAAGCCTCTACTACTACTGAGGAAAGCATCTGTTCTTTCATTCTTTCAACACATATTCAGTGATGATCTACCACGTGTGCTATACTATCCTAATAAGCAAGAAAATCAAAACTGTAAACAGATATAGTCTCTACCTTCCATTCCTCTATACATGCTGTCCTGTCTGCCCGAAATAGTGCTTTCTGTCCCTGCCCTTTCACATCCAGTTGTCAAATTCTTTTTTTTTTTTAAGATTTTATTTATTTATTTGAGAGAGAGAGAGAGAGAGAGAGATCATGAGCAGGGGGGAAAGATAGAAGGAGAAGCAGACTCCCTGCTGAGCAGGGAGC
Organism: Mirounga angustirostris; assembly: GCF_029215605.1. Lineage (NCBI taxonomy): Eukaryota > Metazoa > Chordata > Mammalia > Carnivora > Phocidae > Mirounga > Mirounga angustirostris. Next base: position 18,903,007 of record NW_026991718.1, on the reverse strand, counting down.
CTGATGAGGGATTCGATCCCAGGACCCTGAGATCACGACCTGAGCCGAAAGCAAATGCTTAATCGACTGAGCCACCCAGGAGCCCCTAGTTGTCAAATTCTCAATCATCACTGAAGACACAAGGGAGATCTTGAGCTCCTCTCCACTATGCTACGTATTTTATGCATACCTTTATTATTAGAGTTCTTTTTTATTATTAGAGCCACTAGAGTTCTTTGTTTACCTGGATTGTGAGCCCCTAGAAGATAAGAATTGTGTCTTAATCTCCTATCTCCAGTACCTAAGACAGTGTCTTCTGTTGAGTAGGCAATTAATACATGTTCGATGAACAAACAAATGAGTGACCTCTGCCTAGCAGAATCAGGGAAGGCTCCAGAGAAATGAATCTTTTTTTTTTTTTAAAGATTTTATTTATATGACAGAGAGAGACACAGCGAGAGAGGGAACACAAGCAGGGGGAGTGGGAGAGGGAGAAGCAGGCCTCCCGCTGAGCAGGGAGCCCGATGCGGGGCTCAATCCCAGGACTCTGGGATCGTGACCTGAGCAGAAGGCAGACGCTTAACGACTGAGCCACCCAGGTCCCCCAAGAGAAATGAATCTTAAAAAATTAACTGAGAAATTAAGTACAGAAAAAATACACACATACACACACAAATGTATGTATGCACAGACCTTCCCAGTTGTTACAGTTTCCTGTCATGGAGTGTCATAAACCATGCTATGTAGCTGGCAATGAGGTATTCTAAGAGTAACCAGGATGGAGCCTGGACAGGACACAACTTTGAAGCATCTAATAGGAGTGAATTCCAATCCGGGAGAAATAGGCAATTGCAATACCAAGGACCTTTTCTGAGCAGGTGTCAAAATTTGAGGGAGGTTCGGTTTCAGTAGACTAGGGCTGGAGCAGGAAGACAAAATGGAGACCTGTAGAGTGGGGCTAATTATCTAATTAAAGGTATACAGAAAATGAGGCTAGGAAAATGGGCAATTAGGCTGTCAAGAGGCCAGGTTCTATCCTATCAGCTAGGGCCCAGGGCTAATTCCCCTAGTCTCCTGTGGAGACCAGGGAAGTTGCCTGACCACTGTAAAGTAGATTCTGTGGCTGGCAGTAAAGGTTGAGATTCTTGTTTAGGACCACAAAAGACTCCAAAGAATGTGTACTAGTTTGAAGGAGATAGCTGGACTCATGCTACTAAAATCCCACGTTCGAAGAAGGGCTAGGCTAATCTTGGAAGTGGTTGGATTCTCATGAGGGATGTTTGAGGCTGAAACCTACTTAGGAGCCAGTTACTTGTCTCATTACTTCTGTTTCCTTCACTTGTTTTTCTCATAATTATATTTTTCTCTGTCAAAAAATTCTACATGATAATTACAGAAAATTTGGGAAATAAAGAATTTTGACTATTTAAAAATGTTTTATTATGAAAGATTCTAGGAGAGGGGTGCCTGGGTGGCTCAGGCATTGAGTGTCTGCATTTGGCTCAGGTCATGACCTCAGGGTCCTGGGATCGAGCCCCCCATCAGGCTCCATGCTCCACAGGAAGCCTGCTTCTCCCTCTCCCACTTCCCCTGCTTGTGTTCCCTCTCTCGCTGTGTCTCTCTCTGTCAAATAAATAAATAAAATCTTTAAAAAAAAATTCTAGGAGATATATATATCTTTGAGAGCAGGGACTGGGTCTTAACTATCCAGTCATCCTTGTATCTCCAGTATCTAGCATGTGGTAGTCACTCCCAATGTCTGTGGAATAAATATAATGAAGCATGTTGTGGTGATAATTTGTTGCTCACATAATAACCATGTTCTGTTTCCTTTCAGGAGAATATCTAAGAAGAAAAGGAAATTAAGTCATCAGAGGACTATGAAAGACAGCTTTTATTATTTTAGGAAATAGATCCTAAAGAAAAAGTCATGCCTTATTTTGTGGTTGAAAACACTAGGAAGAAGATACTAAAAAGGAAGAATGAGTTAAGGGAGCAATTTTTCTTATTTCAAGAGATCCTCTTCTTTAATTGGAATTCTTTGATAAGCTTTACTTGTTTTTTTTGTTTGTTTTTTTAAATGTTGGCCATTGACATGAGTGTGACCAACCTGATCACTGCCCAGGGCATATCTGTTGAGAGACTCCCCCATGAGTGTCTTGCACTCCCATGCATCTTGCTGGGTATGCCAAGAATGCAAGGCTCTAACAACTCTTCATCCAGACCATTTCTCAGGGTGATTTTGCAGAAAGCAACCTTGAACAACGAAGTAATGCCTCCCTTCAGAACAAAGAGCAAACTTTCTTACTGCTTGCTATAAAAGAGGTAAGTTCCCTGAACTCAGAGCTGTAATGCAGCTCACTACATGTGTGACATCCATCTGGTCCACATCACCCCTGTAGGACTTGGGGAGAAGGGCAACACAAAGGCCACACTTTGGGCCACTAATCAAGGTATTTATTGGACATTCCACACTCCCCACCATCTGCAGACATCTGATTTGTTGAACATTGGGAAGACCTTTCAAAAGTCAACTCAAAAGAATTTTTTTAAGAATCAACTCAAGAAGATTTTTTTTTTTTAAAGATTTTATTTATTTATTTGACAGAGAGACACAGTGAGAGAGGGAACACAAGCAGGGGGAGTGGGAGAGAGAGAAGCAGGCTTCCCACTGAGCAGGGAGCCCGATGCAGGGCTTGATCCCAGGACCCTGGGATCATGACCTGAGCCGAAGGCAGACGCTTAACGACTGAGCCACCCAGGTGCCCCTCAACTCAAGATTTTTGACTTTATCTCCTTGACTTCCTCCTAGTCCACACAACTTAGTATGGTTAATGAATGCAACCTTCTCCAGAAAAGGTTCATCTCCTCTTGGTCACCTCCTGTGGGATGATCAGGACAATAAGGGTGGGGAGCTATAGAACCTATTTTGAAAATTCAGGATTCCACCCTGATCATTTCTGGGCATGATACATCTTTCTTTCCCTTAGTGGCAACTCCAGGCCAACCTGGTTGGTACACTCTCAGGTGTCTCTGAAAAGGGAACACTTTACACCACTGTCATCAAGTCTTAGACCTCTTGCAGTTTTTGACATTACCAAGCAACAAGGTATAATTTTCTGAATTCCAAAAACATGCTATCTGGGGCTTTCCATGTAGATCTGCCTATAGATTTTGGCATCAGTCCTCATGCAAATGGTTTCTCCTTGTAAATAAGCACATTGACATCTAGACTTTATAACTTAGTCATGTGGATTATATACTCACTCTCCACATGCTGTCAAGCTGGGTTTTGAGCCTCTAAGGCAGAAGGTCTGACTCTAAAGTAATCTCTAAAGTGCTATAGGCCATCATGAAGCCTCTTGCCTGCTCACCAGCTGGTCAGCCAGCCTTTCCTGGACACATACCCACTGCACTGCTGGGAGCCTCATGGGGCCCTTTTTATAAACCCCCTCAAGGCAAATGCCCCTCTGTCTGGAGCCCCCCTATGCACATCTGTCCAGTTACTTCCTATAATTCTCATCACAAAGTTCCAACTATATCCAGCTATTCAGAGAGATCCACAAAAGTGACCCTTTGGTGGTAGCCACTGAATTCCTGCAGAGTTGCCCAGGGACCCGATGATCATCTGAAACATCAGGGGTCTCCAAATGAGGGAGATTTGTGTCCTGGTGGTCCACAAAGACTTTAGAACGGACACACAGGTGCGAATGGATTGAAGCGATTGATTTTTTTCCCAGATCTTCAATTTCCATATGTACTTGCCTAAAGCTGCTGAGACTGAGGAGTCCTGTCAGCTTTGCTTCCCACCTCCCCTCCCCAAGCTCCCTTCCCCCAGGATACAAAAGAAAGGTGTACTCTCATCCAGCCCCAATCTTACTGCGATGCTTGGCTTGGAGTGCAAAACCTGCAGTGTGTGAGGAAAGGAAAACTCTTAAATATTTTTTAATGTTTTAAAATCCATCCTCTGTTGTCAAAAATTACATCATATATGAAGGAGAGATCCATGAGAATAAAGTAAAAGGAGCATTAGTGAGAAATAGTGAAAATCTTTATATCATTTGTCTTGGAGAGGAAGGGTCTATGTCTTACCTATCTATATTTCTTAAAATTCAGAAGCAAGATGATTGTCATAGGACATGTATTAACATGATTTTTTTTTAAGATTTTATTTATTTATTTGACAGAGAGAGACACAGTGAGAGAGGGAACACAAGCAGGGGATGTGGGAGAGGGAGAAGCAGGTCCCCCGCCCCGATGCGGGGCTCAATCCCAGGACCCTGGGATCATGACCTGAGCCAGAGGCAGACGCTTAACGACTGAGCCACCCAGGCACCCCTGTATTAACATGATTACTTGGATTGAAAAATGAGAAACCTTCTCTGATAGGAAGTAATTTTATTTGGCTGATTATTTAACAATGAGGACTGGCTTTGCCAATAAGAATGTCACAGATGTTTTTCATAATTAAGTCTGCAGCTTCCAGATGTTAATGAAAATATATTTGAAGTATATGATAAGGTAGAAGGACTTGATTTTTAAAAATTGTCTTAGCAAAAGTGTATTGAAATTAACATTTTTACTTTCTGAATCCTTTGTGAGTATATCAATTTAAACAAGGTGTCTCTAAGTGAAAAAATAGCAGATATAATTGATAATCATTTGATAAATCTTCATGAAGCTTTTATGATCCCAGAAGCTAAGACCCTAACGACACTTAACGGCTGGATAACAAATCCTTAACAGGTTGAGTGATTCCCAAGTCTTTGCTTTCAACAAAACTGAAGAAAGACCTAATTAAGTTGCCAGCTAATAGATCATTGAAAATAATTTTTTTTTAAGATTTTATTTATTTATTTGAGAGAGAGAGAGAGATAGCGAGAGAGAGAGCACAAGCTTCAGGGAGAGGGAGAAGCAGGCTTCTCGTGGAGCAGGGAGTCCGATGCGGGGCTCAATCCCAGGATCCTGAGATCATGATCTAAGCCAAAGACAGACGTTTAACTAACTCAGCCACCCAGGCACCCTGAAAATAATTTTTGATGATAGATCATTATATAGTTTTTAATCATATAACACAGAGGTATTCAGAGAATTGGCTGACATTCCTATAATGAAATTTTTCTTTCCCCATCTAATTTATGTAAATTAGGTTCCTCAGAGCTTGTCTATAAAAATGAAAAATAGGAAGAGAATTAATGTTGATTCCAGTCTCATTCTAGCAATGAGGAATATTCATCCACAGACATAATTACTTGGAAAAATTCAACCCCACCAATGGTCATTAAGAGCTATCTTTCCAATAAAATCTTACTTTTCATGTTCAATAATTATTAATATTTAAAATAAATAATATAAAATATAATATTTTATAATATATAAATTATATATTATAATATATAATTTATTTTAAAATAATATAAAATAATATAAAATTCAAAATAATGTTTTGATCAATTGTGGATCAAGAATATTGTAATGATAATAAAATCCAGATGAAACTGAACATTTAGGGGCGCCTGGGTGGCTCAGTCGTTAAGCGTCTGCCTTCGGCTCAGGTCATGATCCCAGGGTCCTGGGATCGAGCCCCGCATCAGGCTCCCTGCTCTGCAGGAAACCTGCTTCTCCCTCTTCTACTCCCCCTGTTTGTGTTCCCTCTCTCGCTGTGTCTCTCTCTCTCAAATAAATAAATAAAATCTTAAAAAAAAAAAAAAAAAGAAACTGAACATTTAGAGCCCTGTGGTCACAGGAAATAACTTTTTAAATTAGAGTCAGTTTTTGTACACATTTTTGTTCCAGATAAGAATGATCAATAAAGCATAAAATACAGCAGTATATAATTTTATGAGAAAAACAGAATGACAATATGAGTACTAGAAGAAGAATGACATTTAAAAACTTCCAACTGTTAGGGCGCCTGGGTGGCTCAGTTGGTTAAGCGACTGCCTTCGGCTCAGGTCATTATCCCAGAGTCCTGGGATCGAGTCCCACATCGGGCTCCCAGCTCAGCGGGGAGCCTGCTTCTCCCTCTGACCCGCTCTCCTCTCATGCTGTTTCTCTCTCTCTCTCTCAAATAAATAAATAAAATATTAAAAAAAAAAAAAAAGAAAAAGAAAAACTTCCAACTGTTGAAGAACTGTTTTGCACATTTTTAGTGGATGATCATAAATATCAAATTGCTCTGAAATCTAGATTCTCCTTGATACATTTAAAAGCCTGATATAGGGGCGCCTGGGTGGCTCAGTCGTTAAGTGTCTGCCTTCGGCTCAGGTCAGGATCCCAGGGTGCTGGGATCGAGCCCTGCGTCGGGTTCCCTGCTCCGCGGGAAGCCTGCTTCTCCCTCTCCCACTCCCCCTGCTTGTGTTCCCTCTCTCACTGTGTCTCTGTCAAATAAATAAATAAAATCTTAAAAAAAAAAAAAAAAAAAGCCTGATATAGGGGCACCTGGGTGGCTCAGTTGGTTAAGCGACTGCCTTTGGCTCAGGTCGCAATCCTGGGGTCCTGGGATCAAGTCCCACAACCGGCTCCCTCTGCTCTGTAGGAAGCCTGCTTTTCCCTCTGCCTGCCATTCCCCCTGCTTGTGCTCCCTCTCTCTCTGAAATAAATAAATAAAATTTAAAAAAATAATAAAATCTTAAAAAAAAAATAAAAGCCTGATATAAGGAAAATGCCCTTCAGTCCTTCTGCTGGGTCCCTCACAGGCAGTGGAGGAGACACTCTCGTTCTGTTTATCTTATACAAAGAGGGATCAGAGTAGCCCAGACATCTGTCTTGGCTGCTGTCTGTCCCAGGAGCTCCCTAGACTCTTGGCTCAGGACAACCCTTTGGAGCAGTTCTGACCCTGAACCCTCTCTTTGTCTGCTGGATTGAGTCACACAAACCCAGCCCTGATCAAGGCTCCCGGAGCTTTGAAACTCTGGAGGGCTCCTCACACTTCTGTGACCCAGGCCCAACATGACCCTTGGCTTGTCTCTCATTATACCCTCAGTGCACTAGATAGTTTATCTTTCCAAAGCTAACCCTATACCTTCCCTCTCCTGTGCCTTTGCTGGCTTGGGGTATTCTAACTTGGATTGTTGCCACAGGAGGTATACAAGAGGGGTGACAGTGCTCATCCCTCCCAGCACTGGGGATGTGGGCACAGCTGCCATTCAGTTGACCAGACTGTTCTGAGCCATCTCCCTGGTGACCACGAGCCCCAAGAAGAAAATTGAGATGGCCTAGAAGCTGGGTGCCATAGCAGGTTTGATTATAAGGAGGACTTCTCTGAGGAGTTGCTGAAGGCCATGCAGGGCATGGATGTACATGTTTCTGCAGGGAGACATTTGAAGGAAAAGCCAAATTGATCTTACTCCCTGGCTCAACCCTTTGTCCCTTGTCCTACTTCCTCCTCTTCCATAATCTTTTCCTCCTCTTTTCTCTCTTGTATTAGTTACCTATTATTGCATAACAAACTGCCCCAAAACTCGTGGCCTAAAACAGCAAACATTAATTTTTTTTTAAAAGATTTTATTTATTTATTTGACAGAGAGAGCACAAGCAGGGGGAGTGGCAGGCAGAGGGAGAGGGAGAAGCAGGCTCCCTGAGGAGGAGGGAGCCTGATGAGGGGTTGATCCCAGAACCCTGGGATCATGACCTGAGCTGAAGGCAGTCCCTTAACCAACTGAGCCACCCAGGCACCCCACAGCAAACATTTATTATCTCCCAGTTTCTATGGGCCAGGAACCTGGGAGCAATTTAGTTGAGTCTTCCAGCTAGGATCTTAGGGTCTCAGAAGGCTACAGTCATCTTGAGGCTAGACTGGGGGACACTCTGCTTCCAGGCTCACTCATGTGGCTCTTGGCAGGCCTCAGGTCTTTGTTAAGTCTTAACCAGAGACATCACTTCCTTGACATAAGTTTCTCCATAGGGCAGCCCAAAATATGGCAGTCATTTGGTCTAGGATAAGTCAGGCAGTTCTGCTGATCTCACCAGGGGTCATTAATGTGGCTATAGTAAGCTGACCACCTGGGCCCACTTGGTCCAGGGAACCTCAGTTGACACAGCTTGTCACTATTCCATAAAGTCTCATTCTCTAGTAGAGTAGCTCAACCTTCTTCACATGATGGCAAAAAAGTTCTCAGTAGCAAAAGAGGGCAAGTTCAACAAGTAAACACTTGCATTGTTCCCTTGGAGAAAGCAAGTCACATGGTCAAACCCAAAGTCAGAGCAAAAGGGAACTACATACAGTACGGAGGGGTGTGGTTACAGGGAGATACGGTTCGGTGAGACCCTTAGTGTAGCAATCTACCTCATTTTTTTCCTTAATTTTAAATATTTCATTTCTTTCACATAGCTCTATGTATAAAGTGCTTAAAAGTTCTTTTCCTTTTTTATTTTGTTCCCTGCTTCCCATAACATCATCCTCTCCCGGGTAACCTAAAATAACATATAAAAATAACTATATAGAATATAGAATAAAAAGATTCTATATCTTTACCCATGCTCATATGACTATATGAGTATGAGGGATCAGGCTAGGATTGCCTTTTGCCCTAAGCAAAGTATTAACATCGAGGCACTTGAGTCTCTAGAGGAATGCCACTCTGCCTGTTTCATATATCATATGATTATGGTCATATACACATGACCATATACATGTGTATAGAGCCAAGTATATGCATATAGGGATGATTTGTCATTGTTTTAACAAAATGTTATTTTCATTTAATAAATGTGTCACAGAGATCCATCTGTGTCAACTGATGTAACTCTAAGGCACTTTTCTTCTTTTTTTTTTTTTTAAAGATTTTATTTATTTATTTGACAGAGAGAGACATAGCGAGAGCAGGAACACAAGCAGGGGGAGTGGGAGAGGTTGAGAAGCAGGCTCCCCGCAGAGCAGGGAGCCCGATGTGGGACTCGATCCCAGGATCCTGGGATCATGACCTGAGCCGAAGGCAGCCGCCCAACCGACTGAGCCACCCAGGCGCCCTAAGGCACTTTTCAAATGGATGCATGGTATTTATCATTTATCCAGGCATTCCCCTAGTAATGGGATTTATTTTGTTTCTAGATTTCTGTCACTATGATCAATGCTGCAAGAAACATTTCCATTCATATATCCTTACATATTGGCGTTTCTTATTTCTATAGAACAAACACTATGTTTTCACTGTTACCATTGTTAGAATACTTTCTGACAACTGGTAATATACTTACTACTATTTTTCATATATTTCTTGGCCATTTGATATAGATGGCAAGAGGAGGGCCAGTGGCTGACAGGCATTTTTGTAAAACAGAGGCTTTATAAAAATATATTATTTGGGGGGTGCCTGGGTGGCTCAGATGGTTGAGCGTCTGCCTTCGGCTCAGGTCATGATCCCAGGGTCCTGGGATTGAGTCCCGCATCGGGCTCCCTGCTCCTTGGGAGCCTGCTTCTCCCTCTGCCTTTCTCTCTCTCTGTCTCTCATGAATAAATAAATAAAATCTTTAAAATATATATATATATATATATATATATATATATTATTTGGGGGCATGTGCGTGGCTCAGTAGGTTAAGCATCTGCCTTCAGCTCAGGTCATGATCTCAGGGCCCTGGGATTGAGCCCCGAGCCCCCCGTGTCAGGCTCCCTGCCCAGCAGCGAGTCTGCTTCTCCCTCTCATTCAGCACCACCCCCTCCACGGCTTGTGTGCTCCCTCGCTCTCTCTAACATAAATAAAATCTTTTTAAAAATTAAAATAAAAAATAAAAATATATAATTTGGATAACCTTCTTGCAAGAGGTGTACTCAGCAGAGGGATGCAGATAAAGAAATAAAGGGGATTTTGCAATTAATAGAGACTGTTATGCAAGGCAGCCTGCTATAGTAGAAAGAGCCCTGGACCAGTGATGGAGTTTTGGAATGTAGGTGAGGTTTGGTGGGGTTGATGTAGGAAAGAATGTTAGGGTTCGAAGCCGATGGCCAAAAAAGAGTTCTTGAGACATCTTTGGTGCAAAAAGGTGGTTTTATTAAAGCACGGGTACAGGACCCATGGGTAGAAAGAGCTGCACCAGGGTCATGAGGAGTGGCCCGTTATATACTTTCAGGTTGGGAGGGGGTTAGGGATAGCGTCTCTAAGGAATTTGGAAACAAGGTTTCCACCACCTTAAGGGGGCTAGCTACTTTTGGGAAAAGGTCATTTATTACCATCTAATAAAACCTTAATCATGAGGCCCTTCAGATGTGTATCGGTCGGCCATATGCTTTGGGGGGGGTGCCAAGCAGTATTTTGGGGGGCTTAGAGATAAAGGAAATTTCTTCTTTTTTTTTAAGATTTTATTTGACAGAGAGAGAGAGTACAAGCACCGGGAGCAGTAGAGGGAGAGGGAGAAGCAGGCTCTCGGCTGAGCAGGGAGCCCGATGCAGGGCTTGATCCCAAGACCCCTAGGATCATGACCTGAGCCCAAGGCAGATGCCCAAACGAGTGAGCCACCCAGGCGTCCCGAGATAAAGGAAATTTCTTAAAAATGAATTTTTGTATGTTAAGGTAGATTCACAGGATCCTGGAGGGGAGGGGTTGGGCTAGGATTGCCTTTTGCTCTTAGCAAAGTATTAACATTGAGGCAGTTGAGTCCTTAGAGGAATGTCACTCTGCCTGTTTCAAGGACTTGTCAATGGGCTGTAGGTAGTAAGAAAATTTAATCATTTTTCTTCTGCCTTTGTTTCCCACATCAGGGTGAGGTCTGGAGCTGACAGCCAAGAAAGAATTCTTGAGACTTCTGTGGTGCAAAGTGGTGGGTTTTTTTTTAAAGATTTTATTCATTTATTCGACAGAGAGAGACACAGCGAGAGAGGGGACACAAGCAGGGGGAGTGGGAGAAGGAGAAGCAGGCTTCCCGCTGAGCTGGGAGCCCGATGCGGGATTCGATCCCAGGACCCCGGGACCATGACCTGAGCCGAAGGCAGACGCTTAACGACTGAGCCACCCAGGCACCCCAAAGTGGTGGTTTTATTAAAGCACGGGGACAGTATCTGTGGGCAGAAAGAGCTGCTGCCCCGGAGTTGTGAGGGGTGGCTGATTATATACTTGGGAGTTGGGGGAGGTAAGGAAAAGGGAGGTTTTCAAAAGAACTTTCATATGCTAAAGAGGACCTACAAGATACTGGAGGCCTTGCCATTGTCAAGTTAAGGTTGTTTTCCCCTCTAGCAAGGCATTGACATTAAGATAGTCGGGAGATTCCTGGAGGAATGTCACACAGATCCAACCCAGGAGTGGTGGGGGTGTAGAGGTTTTAGGGTGTCAGCTTGTGCTTTGTCCTCAGCTAACCTGCTGCTCCCTCATCACCAGGACCCAGGAGATGTGAATTTGGATTCTTGACTCGGCACTCACTAGCTATGTGCCCTTTAAATCAAATTAATCTTTCTACATCTCAGTTCCTTTTCAGTAAAGTGTTATGAAGACCAAATGAGAATGCATGTAAAGAGGTGGTAAATTATAAGGTACTACAAAAACATGTTACTCATCTTGTTTTGTACAAGCACATATTTTTGTGTATTCTTCTAACCCAGTGCTGCTTAACGGGGGGGGGGGAGGGGAGGGGGCAATTTTGCCCCTCCAGGGGATGCCTGGAGGCATTTTTTATTGTCATGACTGGATGAGGGTGCTAGTGCTATCTAGTGGGTGGAGACCAGGAATGATGTTAAACACTGCACAATGATGCACAGGGCAGTCTTTCAGAATAAAGAATTATCTAATCCAAAGTGTCAATAGTGGGGTACCTGGGTGGCTCATTGGTTAAGCATCTGCCTTGGGCACATGATCTCAGGGTCCTGGGATCAATCCCCACATCGGGCTCCCCGCTCAGCGGGGAGTCTGCTTCTCCCTCTGTTGCTGCCCCTCCCCCCTGCTCATGCTCTTTCAATAAATGAAAATCTTTAAAAATTAAAAAAAATTTAAAAAACCCCAAAGTGTCAACAGTGCCAAATTTGAGAAACCCTGATGTAGCCTATTCATACAGCTTTAACCAGTCAAAATTGCCTCACTGGACAGCATCTTCCACGCGCTGCTTCCTCAACCCCAGGAGGAAGAGCAGAAGTGGTAAGGATTCCAGGACAGTTTTTACCTTCCCCCTTTCACCTATTGCTCCTCTCTTTTCTCTCAGCAGCACCCTGCTTGCCCACCCATACCAGCCTTACAGCCTCAATGAGTTAAAAGCCTGGCGGGAAAATGGACCATTGCCGGTCAAGAGCTCAAGTCTAGGGGCGCTTGGGTGGCTCAGTCGTTAAGCGTCTGCCTTCGGCTCAGGTCATGATCCCGGGGTCCTGGGATCGAGCCCCGCATCGGGCTCTCCCTGCTCAAGCAGGAAGCCTGCTTCTCCCTCTCCCACTCTCCCTGCTTGTGTTCCCTCTCTTGCTGTGTCTCTGTCAAATAAATGAATAAACTCTCTAGGTCCCTAGAGAGAGGAAGTTCTCTCTTCTCGCCAGTGAGGGCTGGAACATCTGCCAACCCGAAGAAAGATCAGTTTCCCAGGCTCAAAAAAAAAAAAAAAAAAAAAAAGAACCTGATTCGCTGTCACTAACTTTGCGTCTTAAAAGGGGAAGGAGGAAAAGGAAGTGGAGCGTAGGTTCGGGTCAGACCCAGCCCTGGCCGTCCTTCGTGCTCGCAGCCGAGGCCGTCTTGGGCTTCGGCGTTCTCCTCCAGGGACCCGAGGCGGGGAGCAGCGGAGAGCGGGGCCCCAGTAAGTCTCCAGGAACTCACACCCGGGCCTGTGGGGGGTTCCAGCTCAGAGGGAGCGCAGCTCCACCGCTGCACCCCAGCCGGGACGGTGTCCCCACTTCCCCCGGTCCTAACTTGTGTTCTCTGCGAGAGATCTCTCTGGAGGCTGCAGGGACCTCGCGGGAAGGAGGGCGGGGCGCGGCGGGGGTCAGACCTCGTGGAGACCGAAAGGGAAGCTGCTGGCCGGCAGGGGGCGCTGCGCTCCGCAAAGGGCCTCGGGCTCCCTCCCTTGCTTCTACAGTGTCCTCGGAGAACATGTTAGCTGTGCACTTCGACAAGCCGGGAGGACCAGAAAACCTTTACTTGACGGAGGTGGCCAAGCCCAGCCCAGTAGAGGGTGAAGTCCTCCTGAAGGTGGCGGCCAGCGCCCTGAACCGGGCCGACTTACTCCAGGTACCCGGGGGTCAGGCAGTGGCTGGGGCAGGGTGGGACTCCAGGGCCTTCGATAAACATTCACCAGACCGATGAAGGAATGACCTAGGGCACTGCCTGTAACTTTCATCAAGATGTGTCTGCAGAATGTGTGCTGGGGGTTCTAAGACAATATACAGGGATATTTACAAAGCAGCATCTACCCTGTGTTAATCCATCATCTGCTCAGGCTTCCAGATAAGGAGATGGGAACTACCATTTGTTCAGGGGGTTGTGTGTTAGGCCTTGCTCTATCTCATTGACTTCTCAGGCAACCCTGCTTACCATTCGCATTACCCAGATAAAGAAATAGAGTCAGAGGTTAAGCAATATGCCCAAGGCCACAACACTAGTAATCCGGGCAGCTGTAATTCAAATCCAGGGCTTTGTAGATACAAAGTCTGCATTCTTTCCACACAGGCTCCTGGAGCTGGCAGGGGAGTGACTGTACTCTAGGAATCTTCTTTTTTTCTGCTGTTTGAAACGCTAAACTGAGCCAGCTGCATTGATTGGGGTAACTGAGAAGTGAGTGCCAGAATCACCTGGGGCACTTTTTCTTAAAGATTTTATTTTTATTTATTCATTTATTTGAGAGAGAGAGCGTACACAAGGGGAGCAGCAGAGGGAGAGGCAGTCCAACCAACTGAGCCACCCAGGCGCCCCTGGGGCACTTTTCAAAAATAAACATGACCAGGGGTGCCTGGGTGGCTCAGTCGTTAAGCGTCTGCCTTCGGCTCAGGTCATGACCTCAGGGTCCTGGGATCGAGCCCCGCATCGGGCTCCCTGCTCCGCAGGAAGCCTGCTTCTCCCTCTCCCACTCCCCCTGCTTGTGTTCCCTCTCTAGCTGTGTCTCTCTCTGTCAAATAAATAAAATCTTTAGAAAAATAAATAAATAAATAAACATGACCAGAACCCAGGCATGTGTACTTTGAAAAAGCTCCTCAGATGGTTCTAGGGCACACTCTTGGTTCAGCCCCTCTGCTCTGAAGCCTCCAGTCAGAGGTTCTGAGGATTGCAATGAGTCCAAAGCCTGGCACTTAATATATGAGAACTATCATTAAGGAGTCCATGGTTTTGTTCCTAGTCCTGCTACTGATTTACTTTGTGACTTCAGACAAGGCGTTTCTCTGTGCTGGTCTCAGTTTCTCCATTTGTAAAACAAAACATTTAGATAAAGTAAATAGCTAAGGACCCTACCAGTTACCTTATTTGAATTACTTCTCCTGTCTTTTCCTGACTTACAAAACCTGACATTATCCCAATTTTTCTGAGAAAAAGAGGGACTATTGGAAGGGGGCCAGGGATGGTGACACACACATTTCTGATCATGCTCACCACTTAGTGCACCCCTCTTTCTGCAGAGACAAGGCCAGTATGCCCCACCCCCAGGGGCCAGCAGCATTTTGGGCCTGGAAGCATCTGGACACATAGCAGAGGTGGGGCCTGCCTGCCGGGGGCACTGGAAGATTGGGGACCCAGCCATGGTTCTGCTGCCCGGTGGGGGACAGGCTCAGTATGTCACTGTCCCTGAAGAGTTCCTCATGCCCATCCCAGCAGGACTGACCCTGTCCCAGGCTGCAGCCATCCCGGAGGCCTGGCTTACCGCCTTCCAGCTGTTACATCTCTTGGGTGAGGAGGCCCCCCATGCTCACTCCATACAGTGTGGTTCAGTTACTTCATGACTCAGCCACCTCAAAACCCAGCAGTCCTCTGGCGCAGCTTTGGCCTGGCCACTGAGCCACACCCAACCCCAGCGCCTCGCCCTAATGTACTACCGATAGTATCAGGTCCTCCTCATACCATGTTAGCAATGGCCTGATGTTGAGGCTGAAAATCATGGTTAGCAGTTGGAAAGCCTGGAAAGCACTGGATAGAAGACCTGTGTATATCTTCACACTGTAGACCCACCAGTAGTCCCAGCAGCTCAAAGTCCTGCTGAGCTTCTCTTTGTGAGCCCTAGTGCGGTAGAAGGGACCAGTCAATCAACTTTTATTCCTTCTCAATCCCCCTGAAGCCAGCTAAGAGCTAATGGGGCGGGGGGACCTAAAAAGACCAGGTCCCTGCTGTCAGGGAGTGCAGTAAACCTGGGAAAACAAGGCATGTACAGGAATTAGACAACCATAGAGTTCAGAAGATGGCCTTGTCTCTACAACAGAAACTCAAGATGCGGGGGGCAGTGCCTGGGTGGCTCAGTCGGTTAAGCATCTGCCTTTGGCTCGGGTCATGATCCCCCGGTCCTGGGATCGAGCCCTGCACCCTGCATCGGGCTCCCTACTCAGTGGGGAGTCGGCTTCTCCCTTTACCCCTCCCTCCCACTCGTGTTCTCTGTCAAATGAATAAATAAAATCTTTAAAAAAAAAAAAAAAACCAAAATGGGAACAATTAGTGTGGGCACAGGTGGTCAGAGAGGGCTTTCTGGAAGAGAAGGACTTGAAGGGTGGGTAAAGTTGAGATGTGACAGAAGGCAGGCCAAGGTGGCTTAAGAGAGTGTCAAGGTGAAATCAGCTGTTCCACTCAGAGTGAAGGATGATGATGATCATCTGTGAAAGATGAGACTGGTACTGGGTTTTAGTGGCCTTGAATGGCACGTTGCCTGGACTTGATGCAAAAACCGAGTGAGAACCACTTTATATTTTGAGGAGAAAGTGACATAATGAAAGCTCCATTTTAGGAAGAGGAGCCTGGTGGTTGTGTGTGGTGCTTGGATCATTGAGACCAGTTGGAGACCAGTTTCAGACTGAAGAAGAACTGGCTTCAGGTGGTGACTGACAGTGGGAATGATAGTTAATTCTTATTAAGGTATATGTCAGAGATGTGCGTCTCGGGATTATTTCGTAAGTAAAAGAGATTATGGATGTGGCTGCTAACGACTGTTTCAAAAGGTTGTTTCCCACTTCGACAAGAGGCAGTAAAACAAAAAAGAGCTGTCATGTTCTCTTAAGAGAGCAAGAGATTTGGCATTTTGTGGTCCGGGGCCAGGTGCATATGGTAGAATATGCCTGCATGCGGAATGTGTAGCACTTGCAAAGTAAAGACAAGGGTTCCTGTACTTTGTGCCGCAGGAAACGTTCAGGCTGGAGACTTTGTGCTAATCCATGCAGGATCGAGTGGTGTGGGCACAGCTGCCATCCAACTCACCCGGATGGCTGGAGCTATTCCTCTAGTCACAGCTGGCTCCCAGCACAAGCTTCAGATGGCAGAAAAGCTTGGAGCAGCTGCAGGATTCAATTACAAAGAAGAGGATTTTTCTGAAGCAACACTGAAATTCACCAAAGGTAAACAATAGCTCCTGCAGCCCAACAGGAATTTCGGAGATGATTCAGTCAAATCCTCACCAGCCTGAAGTTTGCCAGTGCTCTGGATCTGGTTTGCCTCTGCTAAATGCACAGCAGCTGCCCAGCCAAATTCTAGCACCCTGGCGTTTGATCTCTGGAGACAGGCAGGCAGTGTTTAGGACTAACATGTTTCTGTGTGCATTCTTGTAAGTGATAACATTAGACACTTTTTAGAAACCGGATGAATCACAGAGAGTTGGACTAGAATTATCCAGGAGCCATTCTTCCAAGTCACTCTGGAATGAGTTAATAGGAGCTTAGTGTGATCATAGTAGGGTTAGGATGGTAGCTCTCTAAATGGGTGAGCCTCTGTATTCCAAAGCCAAATCTGTATATTTTTGGCTCACCCTTTCTATTTTTCCACAGGAGTTAAAAAGGAGACATGAAACCAAAGCTTGTAAAACTACGATTCAGATAACCCAGTGCAGACGCTATAATTTAGATGCGAATGCGCCTGCCCAGTAGACTGGGTGGCTCTCCCCTGTTCTGTTCTCATTCGTGCCTGGGTGCCAGTGGGTTCTGTACTTAACGTGGGGAACAAGAGAGATACCAGGTCATGGTGTTGCCCCATTTCCCTCTTGCTGTGGCTAGGAATCATAAAAGATGAACTACAGTTGGGCGCCTGGGTGGCTCAGATGGTTAAGCGTCTGCCTTCAGCTCAGGTCATGATCTCAGGGTCCTGGGATCGAGTCCCGCAACGGGCTTCCTGCTCCTTGGGAGCCTGCTTCTCCCTCTGCCTCTCTCTCTCTCTCATGAATAAACAAATAAAAAATCTTAAAAAAAAAAAGATGAACTATAGCACACATGTATGATAGAGTTCAGCTACCTAAACTCCATCTACAGCAGTGTTGTTTTTTTTTTAAGATCTTTTATTTATTTATTTGAGAGAGAATGAGAGAGCACATGAGAGGGGGGAGGGTCAGAGGGAGAAACAGACTCCCTGCCGAGCAGGGAGCCCGATGCAGGACTCGATCCAGGGACTCCAGGATCATGACCCGAGCCGAAGGCAGTTGCTTAACCAACTAAGCCACCCAGGCGCCCTACAACAGTGTTTCTATGAGCAGTGTTTCTAGTTCCAACCTATAGATTTACCACTTGCACCTATATATATACCCATATATTCACAAATATACCGTGGAATCACTTTGCACAAAGCCTTCTGTGTCTGATGAGCTTTACAAATCTGTGTTTCATGTGAAAGGTGCTGGAGTCAACCTTATTCTAGACTGCATAGGTGGATCCTACTGGGAGAAAAACGTCAGCTGCCTGGCTCTTGACGGTCGCTGGATTCTCTATGGTCTGATGGGAGGAACTGACGTCAGCGGACCTCTATTTTCAAAGCTACTTTTTAAACGAGGAAGTCTCATCACCACTCTGCTGAGATCTAGGGACAAAAAGGTGAATGATGAGTGAAAGAAAACTTGTGATGTAATTATTACCCACAAAAGTGTGGTGCATTTACGTAGCTCCAAGAAAGGAAGACCTGACACATCATATGTTAGAGAGCCTATGTAGAAACCTGCTCCCCCCACACCCCCATGGATAAATAAGTAGCCATTTTCACAGAACTCAATTAGTAAGTGGTCAACAGAAGTCTCAACATCTTGGAAAGAAGGTAGCTAACACTTCACATACAAACTTTCTAACAGAATGAACAAAGCATTGACAATACTAGGAAATATATTTTTCATAGTGCCAAGATGTTGTCTTTCAAAGGCTGAACTCTTCTCAGTGTGATAAGAAAGGTGAATAAGGTTAGTTAAGGCTCTACCTTCAACAGATTGTTACTGAATCGTTTTGTGGTACTCTAGCAGGTGCCAGACTGGAGAATGTTTCCCAACCTAGGGTTTCACACCTGTGCGATAGCAGAGCTTAACATCCCTTTTGAACTGAGCCTGTAGAAGTCCTGTCTGTGGCCGCCGCCTGCTTTAAGCCCTGTTGTCAGTACCACTAATATTTTAGTACAGGATTCAGTCTTTTCTCTGGTACAGAAGAGAGGTTATACATTTGGGGGCGTGCACATACGTGCTGGTAGGGAAGGGGTTAGGTACCCCATATGTGCATTTTCAGATGGCGTCTACACTTCAGAGAGCACAAAGGCTAATAATTAGCAGGATGGGGAGCGGCAAGGTGAAGTCTCCATCTAGACTGATGATCTCCTTTTATCTTAAGTACAAGCAAAGGCTGGTGGAGGCTTTCACAAAACAAATCCTGCCCAACTTCTCCACGGAGAGCCCCCAACGTCTACTCCCGGTGTTGGACAGAGTCTACCCCGTGGCTGCAATTCAAGAGGCCCATGCATACATGGAGAGTAACAGGAACGTGGGCAAAATCGTCCTGGAACTACCGCAATGAAGGAGAAGGCTTTCCTAGGACAAAATGGATAAAAGTCCATAGCACGCAGGAAAGAGATCGCGTGTTACTCCAGGCCACCCTGAACCCACTGGCCCGCCCCTAGCCTCGCCTACTGATCCGTGTAAAGCCGATCTGAGAAAATAAAGAGCAGATTCGAAGGGTTGCCCTCTCACTGTGGCGGCCCCAGACCGCGGACTGAGGCCGCCAGGGCGGGAGTGGAGTGGGTGTCTCGACCGCCGCCATCGTAGGGATTACAGCAAACGCCCGAACAGTGGGCGCTCAACTCGGGCTGCTCCAGAGCCGAGGGTTCCGGGTACGGGAACAGCGTCGGCCACCACACGACGTGCCACAACTCCCTTAGCTCCCCTCTGCGCAGCACCATAGGCCCGGGCCCACCCATCAGCGCCCCGGCTCCCGCGACGCGCACCTCGAAGAGGCCAGGCCCCGCCCCCTCCCGCAACTCACCTGGGCGCAGCCCCACCTCGTCCGGCTCTCCTAGGCCCGCCCCCTCTGTCCAGCTTCCTTTGCTCAGGGCCGCCCGACCGGAACACCGCCCCTTCTTAAGCCCAGGTCCCGCCCTTTCCGGTGCGCAGCTCATAAAAGTGTCTCGAATGCTCACCTTTCATCGTTCCGGTCTGTTTTTCGTCTCGTGTTCGTTTTGCCCCGGAGTCTTTTCGAAAGGGGGTATTACGTCAGCACGTCTGAGCGTGAGACGGCGATAATCCGGCGTGTTGTAAAGCTTCCGGCGGAGGTTGGATGTTGATGGCCTGGCCTTGACGCGGTGTTGCGGTCCGGTAGAGCGAGCTCCGGAGGTGTCCGGAGGAATTCCAGTGTTTGCTGCGGTAACCTTATCAGCCCACCAAGATGGCGATGCAAGCGGCGAAGAGGGCGAACGTGAGTATCGGGGCCTTCTGCGGAAGAGGGGGGGACCTCCCTCCTGGACTTTCTTAACGGTGTGGAGCTGTGTATTTTGCCCCTTTTGGGTTCCCCAGGCCATAGTAGTCCAGAATTTACTGTTATCACTTGGAGTTCCATCCTGGCCCCATCGTTACGGATATGCTTCTTGAGCCACAGTTCCGTCTCCACCCCTTTTGAGAGTTCCCTCGATCTCTTATTCTGGTGTCAGTGATAGTGTTGGCCCTACAGTCTTTGTTGTTTGATCTGCACCTAGGACTTGGCGACAGGATCTTCTCCGCCCTAAAATCAGTAGCACAGACGAGTCCCCAAAAAGTAACCTAATACTTGACAGGCAACCAGAGTCTGGGATTCTCCTCAAGTCACGGGGCTTTTTGGATCCTTCATTAATGTCTTAGTATTTTTGAACACCTATGTACCAGAATTGAGAGATAGGAAACAATTCAGAAGTTAAATTTACTGAATACCTACTGTGTGCCTGACACTAGTCTACGTATTGGGGATACAACAGTGAGTAAAACAAAAAGCCCTTCTGTTTATATTCTAATGTTAGAGAATGGGGTATTATAGAAACCTAAGAAAAACTCTCAAGAAAAAGAGGTTAGGTCAACTGTAAGGCAGAGAGATATAGGTTGATGAAGACAGAAAATTGGACATGGTGAGATGCAGAATTTTGGTCACATTGATGATCATTCAGTGGATGAAAACTTGGTTGCAGTGGGATGAAAAGAGGATGGAAGTTAAGAAAATTGAGACAGCTCTTTCCACAAGTTTTCATGTAAATAGGGAGTACAGAGATTGGATGATAGTTGACTTTTTCCTGTTTTAAGATGTGTGGTATAAGGTGTATTTGTATGTCAGTGAGAATGATCTGATAAAGTGTGAGAAATTGATGATGTGGGAGAAGGATGAGGTAAGTTCAGGAGTGAAGGTTTGGAGGAGACAATAATGAGAGGGAGAGGGGGTGGATATGGATGAATTTAGATTGTTGGGTTTAGTGACATGAATATAAGGTACTTACCATTCGGTCATATATACTTTCTTCAATAAGCAAGAGGCAAGATCAACTCCTGGGATAGGCAGGGAAAAGGTTACAGCCCAACTCAGATGGTGGAGGGAGTGGTGGTGGTAAGGTTTAAGAAGAGAAAGTGTGATACAGTGTCTTACAGAGTGAGAAAGCAGATTAATGAGAGAAGTGTATTATAATTGGAAGTGTTGTCTATTTGAACTCAGTTTGAAATCTTAAATCTAAAACTTTATTGTACTTACTTGTTGACCATTTGTCAGCACTAGTTTGAGGGGAGGGATTAAGTATCCTCTTTTTCCTTTTATACAACACTTAGCTTAATGCCTTAAAAAGCTGAGAGTTTAATAGTTATTGAGCAAATTAGTATCCAGTATGTAATTGAATATGTTAATAAGAACACAGGAGTGAACTCTAGATGGGAGATATATATTTGAGTCATCAACTTACTGTGGGAACCATGTGTGTGGTTAAGAGATGAAAGAGGGCGTAGAATTAAGGAGAGTATACAAAGGGTCAAAAAGGAGTCTAAAAGTAAAACTCTGTAGAAGAGGATATTTTAATGGCAAGAGTGAGAAGAACTAGCCAGAGAGGTAGGAGCAAGCCAAGGAAATAAAGTGTCAAGAATAGTCAACAGTGTCAGAAGCCTTAGAAGTTAAGTGTGATGATAATTGAATACTGCAGTTAAAGGTCTTAATGTTAGGTGCCTGGGTGACTCAGTCGGTTAAGTGTCCAACTCTTGGTTTCAGCTCAGGTCTTGATCTCCAGCCCCATGTTGGGCTCCGTGCTCAGCACGGAGACGGCTTGAGATTCTCTCCCTCTGCCCCTCGCCACCCCTTTTGTAAGATTTGTTAAATCTTTTTATAAGATTTTTTTTCTTCTTTAAAGATTTTTATTTATTTGTTTGACAGAGAGACACAGCAAGAGAGGGAACACAAGCAGGGGGAGTGGGAGAGGGAGAAGCAGGCTTCCCGCTGAGCAGGGAGCTGGATGCAGGGCTTAATCCCATGACCCCGGGATCATAACCTGAGCCAAAGGCAGACACTTTTTTTTTTTTTTTAAAGATTTTATTTATTCATTTGAGACACAGAGATAGAGAGAGAGAGCATGAGCAGTGGGAGAGGCAGAGGGAGAGGGAGAAGCAGACTCCCGGCTGAGCCAGGAGCCCGATGTGGGGCTTGATCCCAGGACTCTGGGATCATGACCTGAGCTGAAGGCAGATGCTTAACCATCTGAGCCACCCAGGCGCCCCCCAAAGGCAGACACTTAACGACCGAGCCACCCAGACACCCTTTTTATAAGATTTTTTTTAAAAAGGTCTTAGCATAAAAGTATTTTCATCAGTGCTGGGGTGGAAGCTGGGTTGTGGTAGGTTGATGAGTGTCAGTGAAGTAAAGAATATGAGATAAGTGAGTATAGACTATCTTTCCAGATGCTTTACTGAAAGAAAAGAGAAAAGCAAAATAGGATAGTAAGTAGAGAGCTGATAAGTTCAGGGAAGGCAGAAACCTTGCTTTTTCCCTTCACTGTGTAATCCTAATACCTAGCCTGATAGGTGCATGAAGAAGGTGCTCAGTAAATATTTCTTGAATGAAGGAAGAGGGATACAAATGACTATTCTGTTTTGCATGACAATTGTCAGGACTTAAACAGCTGCTCACCTAAGGAATAGAAGCCAATGATGAAGGAAAGACTATAAATTCAAGAGAGAGAAGATATTGTTGATTCAACAGGTTCTTGAAAAGACCAGATAAGAGTCATCAATAGTAGTTTTATTGTCTAGGAAACAGGAACACTTCCCTTTGTTCTTTCCCATATATGTCTGAGGCATTGAGGACTTTTAAATGAGGTTGGAGATCCTTGTTTAACTGCAGTGACTGGAAGCCTGGGTTTTTATAGTAGCCCCTTACTAGTTACTACTAATAGTCCTCCTCGTGCCCAGTTGCTTTTCTGAAAAGCATGTCATTTTCAGGAACATCAGATTATAATTTTTTTAAATATTTCTTATTCTTGCTATTATGTGGGGGTTTTTTGTTTGTTTTTACTGTGAGAATTTATTATGAGAAATTTTTTTTCTCATAATGGTAGTGGTAGCACTCCTGCCCCTGATTACAATAATAGTATATATTTCTCATTTTAGATTCGACTTCCACCTGAAGTAAATCGGATTTTGTATATAAGAAATTTGCCATACAAAATCACAGCTGAAGAAATGTATGATATATTTGGGAAATATGGACCTATTCGTCAAATCCGAGTGTGAGTCTTACTGAGACTTTTGAAATGTCGTTTCAAGAAAATGATTGGATAATCTCAGCATTATAGCTGACAGCAAGGCCTAACCAAAAGCCTAGAGACTAAAGGGATTGAAATCTGGGAGATGAGATTTTTTTTGTACAGAAAAAAATGAGACCTTCCTGATCTAGCTCAGTGAGAACCAAGAATAATAGTTGTGAAATTAGAGAAGGCATGAAGTAGTAATGAATGGTTTGAGGGGAATGGGTGGGAAAAGAAAGAACATTTATTGCATAACTGTTATTTGTAAAATCAGATAACATACTGTGTTTTTTATATGCATTAATTCTAATTTTCTCTCCCATCTCCTTTACTGACTCCAGAATTCCTGAATAAACTGAGTAAGGAGGTATAAAAGTAACTGAGAAAAATGACTTTTTTCCCAACTACAGCTTTCTATTGAAGATTTATTTTTTATTATTTTTCCTATTGAAGATTTTTTTTTTCAAAGATTTTATTTATTTATTTATTTGAGAGAGAGAGAGAATGAGAGACAGAGAGCATGAGAGGGAGGAGGGTCAGAGGGAGAAGCAGACTCCCCGCCGAGCAGGGAGCCCGATGCAGGACTCGATCCAGGGACTCCAGGATCATGACCTGAGCCAAAGGCAGTCGCTTAACCAACTGAGCCACCCAGGCGCCCCTTATTGAAGATTTAAAAGTATATGGGAGAATAATTGCAACACAAGTTCAGGTTTTAATTAAATCTAAAAATTGGGGTTCATATCTTCAGATGATATTTATTAAACATCTACAAAATGCCATTTTTGTAATAGGTGCTTTTATTTGTATCACCAACACTACAACCCTATGTGGAGGTGATAATTGGGTTTGGTTTTGTTTAAAGACTTATTTATTTGAGGGGCGCCTGGGTGGCTCAGTTGGTTAAGCAACTGCCTTCGGCTCAGGTCATGATCCTGGAGTCCCTGGATTGAGTCCCGCATCGGGCTCCCTGCTCAGCAGGGAACCTGCTTCTCCCTCTGACCCTCCCCCCTCTCATGTGCTCTCTCTCTCTCTCGTTCTCTCTGTCTCAAATAAATAAATAAATAATCTTAAAAAAAAAAAGATTTATTTATTTGAGAGCGCGAGCGAGCATGGGAAAGGAAAGGCATAGGGAGAGAGAATCCTCAAACAGACTCCCTGCTGAGCACGGAGCCCAGCATGGGGCTCAGTCCCAAGAACCTGAGATCATGACCTGAACTGAAACCAAGGGTCAGACACTTAACCGATTGAGCTGCCCCGGCGCCCCGATAATTGTGTTTTACAAGTGAGACTACCAAGGTCCAGAGAGTACAAGTACTTTTCTAGCTTCACACAACTATTTAGTGATAAAATCTTCTGATTCTAAATTGAATATTTACACTACCCAGATCCATAGCCAGTGATACTGTAATTAGTATACATGGGCCACTTACCTAAGAGTTCATCTGGATTTTTTTTTAAGTTTATTATTATTTAATTTAATTTAATTAATTATTTTTTTTAATGTTTTATTTATTTATTCATGAGAGTCAGAGAGAGAGAGAGGCAGAGGGAGAAGCAGGCTTCCCGCTGAGCAGGGAGCCTGATGCGGGACTCGATCCCAGGACCCTGGGATCATGACCTGAGCCGAAGGCAGACGCTTAACCATCTGAGCCACCCAGGCGCCCCTATTACTGTTATTTTTAAAGATTTTATTTTATTTATTTGACAGACACACAGCAAGAGGGAACACAAACGGGGAGTGGGAGAGGGAGAAGCAGGCTTCCCGCGGAGCAGGGAGCCCGATGTGGGGCCCAATCCCAGGACCCTCGGATCATGACCTGAGCCGAAGGCAGACGCTTAACAACTAAGCCACCCAGGCACCCCTTATTATTTTTTTTTAATTAATCTCTACACCTAACATGGGGGCTCAAACTCACGACCCTGAGTTCAAGAGTCACACACTTCTCCTACTGAGCCAGCCAGGCGCCCCTGAGTGTCTCTTTCTATTTTCTTTCTTTCTTTTTTTTTAAGATGTATTTATTTATTTAGAGAGTGAGAGAGAGCGTGAGCAGAGGGAGGGGGAGAGGGAGAGAGAATCTTAAGCAGACTGTGCACTGAGTACAGAGCCCGATACACAGTTTGATCTCACGACCCTGAGATCATGACCTGATCTGAAACCAGGAGTTGGACGCTTAACTGACTGAGCCACCCAGGCGCCCCTGAATATCTCTTTCTTAATAAATTTTCTTTTATGAACTGAGAGCTGCTTCTTGGCTTTTAGAACTCTATGAGATCTTGAGGACTCTCCTTTTAAATCATCACTTTCCTTCCAGAAAGTAAACCAAATGCTAGCAATACATCATCATTGGTACTCAAGTGGGGATGGAAATGAAGTGTTACAGACCAGCCATCCTTTTTAGGAAGTCTCAGTCCTTTGAGTATTTGATAAAAGCTTTGGACCCTTGCAACAGAACAATACATGAAACATTTTGCGTATGATTTCAGTGGGTACATGAAACCTAGGTTAAGAAACCCTGTTCTAAACATAAAGAATGGTATACATAAGGTCCCCTGACTTGGAGATCAGGAGATAGGATTCTGCTTCAGGCCCTGCAACCCTAGACAGGTTGTCTAGCTTCTTGGTTTTCTGTTCCCTCACTGGTAAGATAATCTAGATAGACTGTGCCTTTCAGCTTTTAATATGGAGGCAGCATGATAAATTTACTGAATTGGTTGTAAGACCTGAGTTCAAATACTAGCTGGACATTGACTAGTCATGTACAACTGGGCAAAATATTTAATCCCTCTGAGCTTCAGTTACTTAATGAAACACAATCTTCCTAACCTACTGTCTTAAAAGAATTTTTTAAAATTATTAACTATAATGTATTATTTGTTCCAGGGGTACAGGTCTGTGATTCATCAGTCTTACCCAATACACAGTACTTACCACAACACATACCCTCCCCAGTGTCCCATCACCTAGCCACCCCATCCCTCCCACCCCCCTCCACTTCAGCTTAAAAGAATTTTAATAAGGATCAAATTAGATCATGCCTGTGAAAGCACTTTGTCATGGAGTATTTCCTTCCCAGTGTGCATTAGCCACCCGTCTTCTCTGCTCCCACAGCACCTTCTACTTTTAACACATGATTTTGCTGTTGTCTGTGTACTTGTCTCCTGCCAGCCTGTGAGCTACTCCAGGACAGGCATCATACCGTCTTTTTATTGTGGGTTGATAGTTGTTGTGCCTGATACATGTTAAACACCCCATGTATATAAGTAAATGAATAATACAGAAATTGGTTGTGATTGACTTCTGAAAGTGTTAACAGAATTTATTGATCGTACACAATTAAGAGATGCTTACATCGGGGCGCCTGGGTGGCTCAGTCGTTAAGCGTCTGCCTTCGGCTCAGGTCATGATCCCAGGGTCCTGGGATCGAGTCCCGCATCGGGCTCCCTGCTCCGTGGGAAGCCTGCTTCTCCCTCTCCCACTCCCCCTGCTTGTGTTCCTGCTCTCACTATGTCTGTCTCTGTCAAATAAATAAATAAAATCTTTAAAAAAAAAAAAAAAAAGAGAGATGCTTACATCAGTGAAGTTAGAGAGTGTTTCAGAAAGCCAAGGTAGATAATCAAGCAGGGGTATCTTTAGAAGGGTGCGGAGTAGCTCAGGGCCTTTGTACTCTGGTCCCTCCATTTGGAATGGTTTTCACCCGGCTCATCTCCTGTCCAGCTCCTCATTCTTCGGGTCTCCTCATCAGTGTCACCTTTTCAAAGAGGTTTATCCTGACCACCCTAGAGTTAAGTCATCCTTGTCCTCCCAGTAATCCCTGTCACCGCTGTCTACTTCCTTTATAATATTTCTCATCTGTATTTATCTGTCTTTCTCCCACTTGGATAAAGTCCTTGAAGGGAGGGATGATGCTTGTCTTTTTCACTATTCTATTTCCAGTGCCTCTCATACAGAAAGAACACAGTATGTATTTATTGAGTAAATTCACAAAAGCATGAATTTGGGTCTAAATTATAGATTGAGAAACACGTTATTTTGTTCCCTAGCTGTGATCATGCTTTATTACATATTTGGCACCTAAAACTAGGGTGACCAACCTTCCCAGTTGGCCCAGGACCAAGGGGTTTTCTGGGATGTGGACTTAACAGTACTAAAACCTGGACAGTTTTGGGCAAAAGGGATGCATGGTCACCCTTCCTGGCATATAGCAGACACTTGGTGCTTTGAACTTTTTATTTTTATTTTATTTTATTTTTAAAATATTTATTTATTTATTTATTTATTTGAGAGAGAGAATGAGAGACAGAGAGCATGAGAGGGAGGAGGGTCAGAGGGAGAAGCAGACTCCCTGCCGAGCAGAGAGCCCGATGCGGGACTCGATGCAGGACTCCATCCCGGGATTCCAGGATCATGACCTGAGCCGAAGGCAGTCGCTTAACCAACTGAGCCACCCAGGTGTCCCGGTGCTTTGAACTTTTTAAAGCCCTTTCGGGGCGCCTGGGTGGCTCAGTCATTAAGCGTCTGCCTTTGGCTCAGGTCATGGTCCCAGGGTCCTGGGATCGAGTCCCACATCGAGCTCCCTGCTCAGCGGGAAGCCTGCTTCCCCCTCTCCCACTCCCCCTGCTTATGTTCCCTCTCTGGCTGTGTCTCTCTCTGTCAAATAAATAAAATCTTTAAAAAAAAAATAAAGCCCTTTCATACCTTTTACTTTTTTTTAAAGATAGATTTATTTATTTATTTATTTATTTGACACATGAAGCAGCTGAAGCTCAGAGAGGTTGATGCACATGATTAGGTTTTCTTATTACTACTCTGAGATTTACCACCAATCAAGAAAATAATGTTGGCTCAGTGTCTGCCATACAGTAGGTACCAACTACATACTTTTAGAAATTGAATTACAGTATGGTTAAGATATTAGGTTGATAATTATCAGCTAGGATACTTTGAGATGAGAATCTTTAAAATGGGGTTAGTACCCATCCCTGTTCTAGTTCCTAAGAAGATGTAAGAGGAAGAGATACTTTTGATTTATTTATTTAATTAATTAATTTATTTATTTTAGCTTACAGGAGAAAGGAGAATTGGTGGGAGAGAGTAGATCTCCATTTTTCAAATGCTTATTAGCACTTGTGTGCATGGTGCTGTGAAAGAAAAATGAAATATAAGACCTTTCTTGCCCAGTTAACAAGAACTAAAATATTATGTTCTTTTTTTTTTTTTTTTTTAAGATTTTATTCATTTATTTGACACAGAGAGAGACAGCTAGAGAGGGAACACAAGGAGGGGGAGAGGGAGAAGCAGGCTTCCCACCGAGCAGGGAGCCCAATGTGGGGTTCGATTGTGACTTGAGCCTAAGGCAGACACCCAATGACTGAGCCACCCAGGCACCCCTCTTTTTTAAAATTTGTTTAAATTAAAAAAAATTTTTTTTCAAGTTAATGCATTCTTGAAAATTAAAAGTCAAAAGTCCAAGAGTTGGGTTGTCTAGCTGGCTGGTAGGAAGAGCACACCGATTCTTGATCGTGGGGTTTGAGCTCCATGTTGGGTGTAGCCATTACTTAATTAATTAAAAAAAAAAAAAAAGGTCCAGATGTTGTTGCACTATTCCCAGAGAGTAAGGAATATTATAAAATCCCTCATTGGGCCCATTCAGCCTGATGGCCTGTAAGCATTCAAGGACACTGGCATCCTCCAATCTCCCCAGTACTCTGTACCTCTCCCATCCCCTTTTACAGGAAGTAAGCTCTGACCAGGGCCCAACTCTGTAGTCTTGTCCGAGATCAAATTTTAACAGGTACCTCCCCTTCCCATGGCCTGCTACCTTTGCTTGACCCTATGTGGGGACTATGACAGATGGAGAAGCAGCCCACGGTCTTATTCCACAGTTGGCACTGGGTGGCTAGAACACAGATGGAGGGGTCCATCTTTATCACACTGGGAGCATAAGCTGAGTGGGACCTGTGCCCATTGCCCCCACTGACAAGCACATGGCCATCTGCTGCCTGCAGTTTGTTGCTCTTCACACTTCCCTACCTCCCTGCAGAAGGAAGCTGGTGAGGTGAAGAGAGGAGGTAGCAAGGAAAACCTACACAAGCAGCAGCTCCATATCCACGAGCAAGGTTCAGCTTCCACTTCTAGCCACCTTCTACCCTGGCTGGCAGATAACCCCTCCCACAAGCACATTCCCTCCCACCCATGTCTGCCAAAGCTCTGCCCTTTTCCCCCGAGCCAAACAGGGCTGCATAATGCATGGGAGTGTATATATTATTAAAAATGAGGGGCGCCTGGGTGGCTCAGTCATTAAGCATCTGCCTTCGGCTCAGGTCGTGGTCCCAGGGTCCTGGGATCGAGCCGCATCGGGCTCCCTGCTCCGCGGAAAGCCTGCTTCTCCCTCTCCCACTCCCCCTGCTTGTGTTCCCTCTTTGGCTGTGTCTCTCTCTGTCAAATAAATAAATGAAATCTTTAAAAATAAAAAATAAAAATGAATGTACAAAAAGTTGGGAGCTGACCGTATCACATTTTAGAAAAGCAGTCGATCTTCTAAGTGGGAGAAACCACATTAACTCTTTACATCCTTTCCTGGCCATAAAGGATACTGTTTTCCTAGATACTATTTATAATTTTGCCATCTTCTTCATAGGGGCTTTCACCACCACCCCCTCTACAGACACAAATAGTTCTTATTTTTATGGATTTGATAAACCTTAGTAAAATACTTCTCACAAACATTTGTTTCCTACATTGATGGAGACTGTATTGTCTTCAACAATTGAAACTAAAGTTAGAGTTAGGGAGGGGAGCCTGGCTGGCTCAGTTGGTGGAGCACATGACTTTTGATCTTGGCTTTATGAGTTCTAGCCCCACATTGGGTGTAGAGATTACTTAAAAGTTAAATCTTAAAATGAGTGAGGGAGAAAATTAAAATGTTTAGAAACAAGGGACTAGTTACCAGGCAATAGTGTGGTAAATAATTTAAGTATTGGTTCTGTTGCATAAATGTGCAGTAGGAGAAACCTCATTCTTGACATTGCTGATTAATAGCCATCACTCTTAAATACTGTACTTTCCAGCTTAAGACTGAGAATCGGGGGTGCCTGGATGGCTCAGTCAGTTAAGTGTCTGCCTTTGGCTCGGGTCACGATCTCCGGGTCCTGGGATGGAGGCCCAGTTGGGCTGCCTGCTCAGCGGGGAGTCTGTTTCCTCTCCCTCTGCCCCTGTGCACGCACCGCCCCCCAACGCGTGCTCTCTCTCTCAAATAAAATCTTAAAAAAAAGACTTAGAATTAGTTCTTAGTGTGAGAAGTAGGAAAGACTAGAACAGTGCACATGAAGACTGGGACAAAGTTTCAGGCTAGTTCTTTGCTGCTAGTACTTTGGTAGCTGTAATAGTAGTGTTGACCAAGCAGGTTTAACTTGTAGCTCTTTTACTTAAAACAGAAAACAAAAATTAACCTTAATTCAAGAAATAGTAGGCTTGTCCAGCATACCTATCCATAATGCTTATTTCCTCTAACAGTGTTCGGGTTGATCTCAAAAGACTTAAACTTCAACTCACTGTCTTTAATCGTCTGTGGTTAGTGGTTTAAGAGACAGTTCTGTTATTCAAGTATCAGTGCTCAGGTAAATGTGTATTTTTTTTCCACAGTATTTGTTATTTATTTATAAAGAGAAACTATTCCATAGCTCAACAATCATGTATCATAGTTCAAGAACACAGGTCAGTGACAAATTTCCATGGAACTCACCCCAAAGAAATTCTTTACATTCCAAAATCACTTTGCACACTGAAAGATACCAGCCTTTTTCATCTCCTCAAAATCTCTTATAGAATCGTGATTTCTGTAGAAATCTGCATATCCTTCTTTCTTGGTTTGGCCACAGCAAACTTCTAGAAAGTTGCAACCCCCAGGGAATGCTCCAACAATATGAAATTGCAGATGCTTGGCCAGAAGGCCTCCCATCTGAGGTTTTGTCAAAGCCCTGGAAGTCACGGTAGCTATTCTCCTTAACATCCGACCTCAAACCCAGCGTCCTTCCTAACTCCGGTAAATGTGTATTTTAATTAAGTCTGATTTCACTCTGCAGGGGGAACACACCCGAAACTAGAGGAACAGCTTATGTGGTCTATGAAGATATCTTTGATGCCAAGAATGCATGTGATCACCTTTCAGGGTTCAATGTTTGTAACAGATACCTGGTGGTTTTGTACTATAATGCCAACAGGGTAAGTATTAGCCACTGTCCTCATTGCATGGGGAGCCCATGTTAAGTAGTGTACCATGAGGGGAAGAGTATAATGTGAGTTCTTGTCTCGCTAGTGCTATTGGTGAAATTCATTTGACTGCAAATCAGTAACTGTTAACTCTGGTGCTTACCACATTTTAGGCATTTCAGAAGATGGACACAAAAAAGAAGGAAGAGCAGTTGAAGCTTCTCAAGGAGAAATACGGCATCAACACAGATCCACCAAAATAAATGTTCTCTGCATTTTCATTTTAGACTAAAACCCATAAATGATTACCATCACCCTTTTCTTATTTTTAATTAATGCTGAATGTTGTAATTTCTTATTCGAGATTCAAAAGGACCTGCTTGAAAACTTTGATATGTATTAGAATATGTTATGTGAATAAATTTGTAACTTTTTGTAAAACATTTCAGTGTTTTCTCTTAAACTTTCCCTTCTTATTTGATACCAGAAAACAGATCAGCAGTTGAACCATATGAAGAATTGTTTGGTGGTAGGTGGTCAGAGACCAAGCTTCTTAAGAGCAGGGAGCTTCTTGTATTCTTAACGCCTCTGATGTCCAGTCCAGTGCTTAGCCATCAAGGGAAGTTTTTAGAGTGCTGTCATTTATTGAATGTTAACAACTCAGTGAAGGTAGGTATTTGCAGATAAGGAAACCAAGGCTCATTGTGTTGGTTGAATGAATAAAATGTTTACATAAAAAGTTGATGTAACATCAACCAGTCCTAACCACACTAGTACATTTAAATAACACTTGCCTTACAGTTAACAAAACACCTTTGTCGATATGGGTACCCATCCTTAAAGAGAAGTCCGTTCTAGAAGTGGCCATTTAGATGACAGCACGTTGTTAAAATTTCAGAGCATGCTTCTTGGGTAGTGGTGTTGGTTGTTACATGTCTAAGATTGTATTATGCAGTCTTTTCCTTTAGTTAGTAAGTGTCTGAATATCTTGGACCTTAGCTCATAGTATATCTTTGCCATAAATAAAATATTTAATGCTTATTCTTATAATCATACACTCCCATGGCGTGGAAATAGTATGGTTATTACCACATTCATCATAGCTTGGCAGCGTGGAGGAGATAGTTACAATTTTCTTTTTATAGTTTAGGCATGGGCCAAATGGAAAAACATGAACCAATTGTTTTGTATATAACTATAACCCAAAATCAATTTGAAGGGTACAAGCACTTAATCATTTAAATGGACAAAAAGCATCTATTCTACACTTTTAAATGCATTTAGCTTTGATATCTATACTTTAAGATAATGTGCTCTTGGGGTGCCTGGATGGCTCAGTCATTAAACGTCTGCCTTTGGCTCAGGTCATGATCCCAGCGTCCTGGGATCGAGCCCCGCATCGGGCTCCCTGCTCAGCGGGAAGCCTGCTTCTCCCTCTCCCACTCCCCCTGCTTGTGTTCCCTCTCTCGCCATCTCTCTCTCTGTCAAAAAATAAAGATAATATGTTCTTTTATACTTCTGGTACTGTCTTCTCAAAACCTACTATTGAAATTGAAGAAATTATTCCTATTATGTCAGTGCTTTTTGAAAGCACTTTGTAAAAGACTAGAAAACCATTTCTAAGAAGGACAGGGAGATGACAAAGGAGTCATAACTTTAATTTTCTTCTGAATACTTTTATGAATTCCTTATTAATTTGTGTAATGCACGGTGTGCCTTTAGGTATTTGCCAACGTAAAAATAATTGTCTAAAAGACTTTCTTGTAAGGGGAAAACAGACTTCGAGCATGCTTTGTCTAAGTGGCGGACTGGCTTTGCTCTACTGCAGTTTTTTTTTTTAAGTTATTAACAAGGGGAAATTGCTTCTATTGACCATTATGGCCAGTCCCATCATTTGGATTAGTACATCTGTTAGCTGAATTTCATGACCTAAGGCTAAGAGTTTTAAAAATTCCAATTGTCTATGGCGCCTCGGTGGCGCAGTCGACTGGGTGTCCGACTCTTGGTTTCAATTCAGGTCATGATCTCAACGTGAGATTAAGCCACATGCTGGCTTAATGTAGAGTCTGCTTAAGTTTCTTTTCCTCTCCCTCTGCCCCTTCCCCCTGCACTCTCTCTCAAATAAATAAATCTTGAAAAGAATTTTAAAAATTAAAAATTCCAATTGTGGGGCGCCTGGCTGGCTCAGTCAGTAGAGCATGCAACTCTTGATCTCAGGGTCATAATTTCGAGCCCCACGTTGGGTGTAGAAATTACTTAAAAATAAAATCTTCAAAAATTCCAATTGTTTGGCAATTTTGTGGCCTGTCCCAGTTAAAAGAACTTGAATTCTGTAGATAAATATTGAGCACCTACTCTGTGCCGGGTCTGTGTGTGCTAAGATGCTGAGGATATACTTGTAATCAGTCTTCTACACCAAGCATCTAAGGCTATTTTTCACTCTGCTTTTAAGAGGACAAGGGATGATTGTGTTCACGCACATGAATGTGTATGGACGTGTGCCAGAGTGGCTTTACATTCACCTA
The DNA here is from genome assembly GCF_029215605.1 of Mirounga angustirostris. Taxonomy (NCBI): domain Eukaryota; kingdom Metazoa; phylum Chordata; class Mammalia; order Carnivora; family Phocidae; genus Mirounga; species Mirounga angustirostris. The sequence goes on along the minus strand of NW_026991718.1, from coordinate 18,869,237 downwards.
GGTTAAATTTTGAGTTTCTAAGATTTTGTATGAGTAGACTGGACATTTGAAAATGACTGATATGACACAGATCTCATTACCACTCTCCTTAACAACTCGGTGGCTCTCACAGGACAATGTCCAAACTTGTTAGCATACTGTCTCATAATTTTCTGCATCATCTTGTAAGAGCGCCAGTAAAGCAGGGCCTGCAAAGCCTAGCACATTCTTTCCAGGTGCTAGTCAGTAGTTATTTGCATTTGTTTGTTTGGGTTCTTTTAGTAGGTGTCGCCCATGACCACCGAGCCTATGAATACTCTAAGATCTTTTTTCAGTTCCACAGTGGACACCTGAAGTGGTCCTTGATGCCATTTTTAACTTTATCCTATTGGTGTCACAGCAGAAAACAAGAGTATGTCTCTTATACAGGCAAAGTTCTGAGAAATTATCGGACCATTTGTGTCACTGAGAAAAGCTGGGAACTAAGGCATTCTGAAGGAAAAACCCCAGAAAGGAATGAGTGCAGCACCCTCTGGCTGGTCTGCTCCCACAACAGAAGTGAGACCAGGGATTGGGTGATTAAAAGCAAAGCACCCCCTTTCTCATTTCTTTTCCTCCATCTTAAAGCACTACCTCTTAACTCCTCGATCCTCAGCAGAGGAATACAGCCAGGGCTTCCTGGAGACAAAAAGGGTAGATGAAGCAGCCAAGATGAGGTGGACCCGTATCATATGTATGACATTATGTGACATGTATCAGTGAATCTATGCGGGAAGCTAAGTACTAACCCACCAGCCTCTCCTCAATCTTAATTCCAAGTCCTCACTGACAGAATAACCCTGACTATGGCTAAGAACTTTCCTCACCTATGTCAAAAGAAAAAATTTAGCCACATTGCCCCAGGCTCCTTTCACAAACACACAACCCACACCAGTAAGTGGGCTGATTATAAAACCTAACTGGGAATTCCCATAAGTTACAGTAAATATAGATGAAAATAAGCAGTGTATATGGAAACAAGTTCAGAATCATACCTTCTCAGAAATAATACCCCAATGTAAGAGCAAAACTAGATGAAACTAAGCAGTAAACACAAAAACAACCTCAGAACCACACATTCTTTCAAAAGTAACTTCCCAGTGTGAGTTAGTGTATGACTCTAAGACCTAACACACCTTCCTTTGTTCAGGCACGGTGTTCTTGTCCCTCTGGGTGAGGGGAACTCGTCCCTCTAAGTCCAAACACAGAGATTGCAAGGTCACATAAGTGCTCAAATCCTATGTTGGATTGCTAGGCTATGGGGTTTGAACACAGTATATTCCTTCAGTTATTCAGAGAAGAATTCTGAGCCTATGAGGCGAGTGGCAAGTTAATACCTACCTGGCAGGGCTGCTTAAGAGGGTTGGTGGCAATTTTATTTAAAAATATATAGAACAAGGGGCGCCGGGGTGGCTCAGTTGGTTAAGCGACTGCCTTCGGCTCAGGTCATGATCCTGGAGTCCCTGGATCGAGTCCCGCATCGGGCTCCCTGCTCGGCAGGGAGTCTGCTTCTTCCTCTGACCCTCCCGACCCTCCCCCCTCTCATGTGCTCTCTCTCAGTCTCTCTCTCTCAAATAAATAAATAAAATCTTTAAAAAAAAAAAAAAAAATATATATATATAGAACAAGGCCCAGCATGTACAAAACTCACATCATAGCTATTATGTTTATTATCATTGCTGGCTACTTGGAAGGCTCCTTTCCACTCGTTCCCAAGGGCAACTGGCTTATGTAGTCCTTAAAGCACTTCCTTCCTACAATAAGGATGGACAGGAATTTGTCAAGCACAGAGCCTTTATTTTACATATCATTTCCAAAGAGGACATTGTGTAAGTCAGCAGCCAACAGAATTTCTAAGAGAGAAAGTGACAGCAAAGGTAACTGGCTCAAGTCCCTCTGTGTATACCATGTACATTTCATGTCTGAGCACCTTGTGGGTCTGGCTTAAGTAAGGCAGTGTAGATTGTGCGAACAAGAAATCTGTATTCTGTGGTCAGAAATGGCTACGACATGCATCACGCAAAATGCACAACCTGAAATGTTTTGATCGGCAACCGAAGTTTCCTCAAGCAAAGATGCGCGTGAACGATGATGAACACATACAGAACAACTTGGGCAGAGCATGGATAATGCTGTGGGGCAGTGAGGTTAGCGCACTGATCAAGAGCCCCAAGCAGGAGGAGCCGTCCCAGTGGCAGAGCAGGCTAGGAGGGCGAGCAGCAGCCAACTCCAGCCCCCTCGAGTTCCTTCCTGCCTTCACTCTAAGTTGAGCAGCTCCACGTCAAAGATGAGGGTGGCATTGGGAGGGATGACACCAGGGTGGCCCGTGGCTCCATACGCCACATCGGGGGTGCAGGTCAGCTTCGCCCTCTGCCCCAAGCTCATCTAGCAGGGATGGGGGCAGATGGGGAGAGGAGAAAGAGGACCCAGCTTGATTTAAAAGAAAAAAGTAAGATAACTATGGCATTTTCCCACACCATCCTCAAGGTAACTCTGAAGTTCTGAGATGAATTTTCTATGTGGCACACTGTAGTGATGCAGAATTTAGATTCAGCCTCAGACTAGCAGAGGCTTCACTGTGGGGCAATAACTTCTACCAAGTAGTCCCAAATTCATTCATCCAGCAACCACTGCTGGTTATTCAATTAGTGCATGGCCCCAACACTTCGAATTGTTCATAATTGTTCCTCACCCTCCTCCAAAAGAATCGAAAGAGGGTGTAGGGCACGTGAAGTACACACTCAAGGAGGTAACAGGAGCACATTAAAGACGTGAAGTAATCAGAGGCCACCGCAAGGTGGGGAGGGCTGAGAGACCTACTCTAACAGAGCACTGTGTGGCCTTCAGAGACCAAGGGAGAAGGGCATGAACCGGGGCTCATCACGGCAGTCATCCAGAACACCTGGCACTGGTGGGACAGGTGAAATTTGAATAAATCGATTTTTAAATTTTGAAGAATCAACTCAAAAATTTGAATGGATCGGTTAATAGTACTGTATCAGTGTTAGTGTGTAATTGATCACAAACTCATGTAATTTGATCATTGTACTATGGTTGTGTAAAATGTTCACACGTGGGGAAGCTGGGCAAAGAATACATGGGAATTACTTCTGTGATATTTTCGCAAGTCTGAAATTTTTAAGTTAAAAAAAAAACAACAAACAAAAAAAACCTTGGCCTCCTCACCCCCCAACCCTCCTGCTGCCTCAGTCCCAGACAGCTGGTAGCTCACAGGCCTCCGAAGCTAGTTCTGAGCAAGCCCGGAGGGACGTGCTTGGAATGAGAGCCCCCTGTGACTTAAAGGAGTCATGCTGGCAATGAGAGGGATGGGGTGGGGGCACAAAGCCAGGGACGGAATCTGGATGGCGTCCCTGGCAGCAGGGGCAAAGCCGTGGAGGTCTGTGATAGGGCAAGGGCAGCATACGGAGTCCAGGCTCCAACTCCCTGAATCCCCCCTACTGAGGATTCCCATCCTACCTGGGCTGCACCCTCTTCAAAACCCTTGATGACTTCCTGTTTGCCAATTCTGAACTTGAAAGGTTTGTTTCTGTCTCTGGACGAATCGAATTTCTTTCCATTTTGGAGCATTCCTGTGAAAGCAAGAAGAGGATGGAGAAGAGCGGCGGTCATGAGTTAACTCCCAGGTCTGGGGCCGCATGTCTAAAATAGAATTCCTAGGGGCGCCTGGGTGGCTCAGTCGTTAAGCGTCTGCCTTGGGCTCAGGTCATGGTCCCAGGGTCCTGGGATCGAGCCCCGCATCGGGCTCCCTGCTCCACGGAAAGCCTGCTTCTCCCTCTCCCCCTCCCCCTGCTTGTGTTCCCTCTCTCGCTGTGTCTCTCTCTGTCAAATAAATAAATAAAATCTTTAAAAAATAATAATAATAAAATAAATAAATAAAATAAAATAGAATTCCTATTCTGCACAAACCTGCGCCTCTTCCAATCTCCCCACTTGTCCTGTCACCCAAGCAAGAAACCCAGATATTTTGCTCTGCCTTACCCCACATGCAGCCTATCATGAAGTCCTACTCATCTCTGCAATCTACCTACTTTCTCCATTTCTACTGCCACCACCCCGTGTCTGCACCATGTCCCCATCATGTCTCACCTGTGTAGGGAACACCCTCTAAATGGTCTTTCCACTCCACTCTCACTCCTCCGTTACAGCCTCCACACACCTTCCAGAGTGACTGTCTTTTATAAACCTATATCTGATCATGTTACTCCCTTGCTTAAAACACGTCAATAGCTCCCGGAGGCAGAATCTAAATGCCTGCACTGCACACAGGCACTTCAAGATCCGGAGACTGCCTGCCTGATAACCCTCTCTCTGCTCTCCCCTACCTTTCCTTCCCCCCATGTCCTATTCAGGTCACACCCTTCTCAAATACCTCTGCGCTTTCCAACCTTTTCTGTGCCACTTCCTCAGCCCGAGGATGTTTCTGCCTCAGGTTGCATCCTTACCTGCTTTTCACAAGGTTCCCCTAACATGCAAAACCCAAAGGCCATATCATCCCTTCCTGCAATGAACTGAGCAAAGTGACCCAGTCAAGGGTGGCCTCCAGACCCCATAAAAAGGGCCTGTTTGAACGCGGAACACCTCGATGTTGTCTCCAGCAGTTTAGAGCATCCCTGAGCCTCCAGATGTAGTTGCCTTGTCATCCCTGATGTACAAATACTGTCTCATTTCTGCTGTCTAAGGCTCAAGAGCTGTTTTTCTGTTTTTAGTTCGTACTGGTGATTGGCTCGAAGATCAGACCTTCTGTAAACGATGCTCTCCCATGATTTCTTCCTGCAGTCCACAGACCACAACAAAAGGCAATTTGAGACCAGAGAAAGATCTGGCCTGTAAGTTCAGAGACTGGATTCTGACTTCATGCTGGCACTAACTCACTGTGTAAAGTTAGGCAAATCACTTCCTTTGTCATGGCCTCAGATTTGCCATGTTTAACATAGGAGGTCTGGACAGGCTTAATGTCTGAGCATCTGTGACTCCACTTCCTAATTCCTACAAATGTATAAATGTATACGAGGCACAGTCTCATTTTCCTACTTTCTGCGTAGAATGAAATGGACTCTTGCCCTGGGTACGAAATCAGGCAAAGGAGAAAACCCTGTGGCTACACAAATGGATACTAAGGAGATCAGATACAAACTCATGCATACACACAGGTTGCTAAGATATTCAGAGATACCCATGCGTGCTCTTGGGCACTTATGGACACACATTCAGAAGAAAGACCCTAATGGTCAAACAGATGCTAAGAAATTAGATCCACGAATCTACATACATTCACAAAGGCATATACTTGGACAAATACACATATGGATATGCACACACACTCCCTTTGAAGATTGGCTTTCTCATTCCCCAATTTCTTTAGGTTTCATATGATTTAATATACTTCAGACCATGTACAGTTATCTACTGCTACAAGTTCAGTCAAAACCATGCAGCCCAGAAACAGACCCACATATATATGGTTACCTGATTCAACAAAGGTGTCATGGCAATGCAACAGATAAAGGATGATTTTTTAAAAATTAATGTTGCTAGATCAACTGCATATCTTTATGGAGAAAAAAATGAACCCTGACCCTTAACTTATGCACACATAAAAATCGATTCCAGATGAATCTCAAACTTAAATATGAAAATAAAATAATAAAGCTTCTACAAGATAACAAACAAGAATATCTTCATGACCTAGGGACAGACAAAGCTTTCTTAACTGGGGAGACAAACCATAGGAGACTCTTAATCTCAGGAAACAAACTGAGGATTGCTGGAGTGGAGGGGGGTGGGAGGGATGGGTGGCTGGGTGATGGACACTGGGGAGGGTATGTGCTATGGTGAGCACTGTGAATTGTGTAAGACTGATGAATCACAGACCTGTACCCCCTGAAACAAATAATACATTATATGTTAATAAAAAAATAAATAAAACACAAAAGTGGGGGAAGGAGGACTATGAAAATAATAAATAAATAAATAAGATTCCTGAACTGAACACAAAAGTACTAACTATAAAGGAAAAGACCGATATGTAGAACTTCATTAAAATTAAGAACTTCGGGCGCCTGGGTGGCTCAGTTGGTTAAGCGACTGCCTTCGGCTCAGGTCATGATCCTGGAGTCCCTGGATCGAGTCCCGCATCGGGCTCCCTGCTCGGCAGGGAGCCTGCTTCTCCCTCTGACCCTCCCCCCTCTCATGTGCTCTCTGTCTCTCTCATTCTCTCTGTCTCAAATAAATAAATAAAATCTTTAAAAAAAAAGTTAAGAACTTCTAGGGATGCCTGGGTGGCTCAGTTGGTTAAGCGTCTGCCTTCAGCTCAGGTCATGATCTCAGAGTCCTGCATCAGGAGCCTGCTTCTCCCTTTCCCTCTGCTGCTCCCCCTCCTTGTGCTCTCTCTCTGTCCAATAAATAAATAAAATCTTAAAAAAATAAAATAAAATAGGGATGCCTGGGTGGCTCAGTCGGTTGAGTGTTTGCCTTCGGCTCAGGTCATGATCCCAGAGTCTTGGGATCCAGTGCCGCATGGGACTCCCTGATCAGCAGGGAGCCTGCTTCTCCCTCTCCCTCTGCCTGCTGCTCCCCCTGCTTGTGTTCTCTCTCTCTCTCTCTGACAAATAAACAAAACCTTAAAAAAAATAAAGAACTTCTATTCATAAAATGCCATTAAGAGAGTAAAAAGACAAGGCCTGGCATGGGAGGTGATTGGAATCAGTATAACTAACAAAAGACTCATATCTAGAATATATAAAGAATTCCTGGGGCACCTGGGTGGCTCAGTCAGTTAAGCGTCTGACTCCTGATTTCAGCTCAGGTCATGATCTCAAGGTTGTGAGATTGAGCCCCAGGTCAGGCTCTGTGCTGGGCATGAAGCCTGCTTAAGATTCTCTCTCTCCCTCTGGCTCTGTCCCCCCACCCCGTGCTCTCTCTCTCTAAAAAATAAATAAATAAATAATAATAATAATAATAATAATAATAATAATTCCCATAAGTCAATAAGAAAAAGACAGCCAACTCAATTTTTATAATTGGGCAAAACTTGAGCAGACTAAAGAGGATATCCAAAAGGCCAGTAAGCACATGAAAAGGTACTCAACTTCATTAGTCATCAGGGCAATGCAAATCAAAAACCACTGGACACCCACCTCAGTGGGCCAAAAACAAAACAAAAACATGATGATGCCAAGTGTTGATGAGGATGCAGGAGAACTGGAACTCTCATACATGGCTGGTGGCAGTGGAAATTGGCATTACTACTTTGGGAAGCTGTTTAACAGTATCTTTTAAAGCTGAGCTTGGTATATAACCCTATGCCCAAGTAACTCCACTTCTGGGTGTATACCAACCGAAATGTGTACATATGTGCACCAAAAGACACCTACAAGATGGTTCAAAGCAATATTATTCATAATAGCCAGAAACTATCAATAACCCGAATGTTCATCAATTGTTGAAAAGATAAATTATAGTATATTCATCATACAATGAACTGTATGGGAATAAAAAAGAACAAATCAGGGGTGCCTGGGTGACTCAATCAGTTAAGCATCTGACTCTTGATTTCAGTTCAGGTCATGATCTCAGGGTTGTGGGATCGAGCCCTGAGTCGGGCTCCATGCTCAGCACAGAGTCTACCTGATATTCTTTCTCTCCCTCTCCCTCTGCCCTTCCCCCCACTCATGTGTGCATTGTCTCTCTCTCTCAAATAAATAAATAAATCTTAAAAAAAAAGAACAAACCACTCTCACAGACATAATCTCACAGACATAATATTGAGTAAAATAAGCCAAACACAAAAGAGTACATACTCTATGATTCCATTTATATGATACTCAATAACAGGCCAAGCCAATTGATGGGGACAAAGGTGTGAATGCTGGTTACCTTCAAGGAGATGTAATGACTAGGAGGAGGCATGAAGGAGATGCCTGGGCCTGGGGGTTCTGGAAATGTATGTGTTGGTCTGGGTAGTGGTTATATATAAGTGTAATCACTTAGACAAATTTCACTGAGCTGTACATCTTAGATTTATGTTCTCTACTGTGTTTATGTTTAATTAAAAAGTTTACCAAAAAGTCCCATACAGTCTCCTGCTGGGTTTGATGAGACAGTCCCTCCCCAAACCAGAGGCACTCATGGCTGATGTTAGTGTTTTTTTTTTTTTTAAATTTTTTATTTATTTTTGAGAGAGAGAGAATGACAGAGAGAGAGAGAATGAGAGGGGTGAGGGTCAGAGAGAGAAGCAAACTCCCTGCTAAGCAGGGAGCCCAAAGTGAGACTCGATCCCAGGACTCCAGGATCATGACCTGAGCTGAAGGCAGTCGCTTAACCAACTGAGCCACCCAGGCGCCCCTGATGTTAGTGTTTAATGCACATCACCTGCTCTCTGTATCTACTATGAAAAGTCTTTGCAAAAGGATCTTGTGGTTTTAGTAACTTGATAAGTACTGCTCTGTCTACAACATGTAGAACAGATAAATCAATTACACAGGTCAGAGGCCCCAGAGGACTCATGGTAATTAGGCCACATCACCGGGAGATAAAACACAGCTCTAGCCCACTGACGTCAGCGACCAGCAACACAGCTGTTGAGAAATACCCACACTGTCTGCCTAGATTTAACCTGGCACTTCGCACTGGCCCAGAGAACTGCTAAAAATGGCCCATCTGAATACGTCCTAGGAATTAAACTGGCCTTGTTGTCTGCTAAGTGGTTGTCACCAAGTTTGCCACATTGGGAAGCAGGTCACAAGGCAGAGCACTCGCCCCTCTGGGAACAAATACCTGCTCATGATCTTCCTACCAGCAGTCCTCAGGAACTCCATCTAGAATGTTCCTCAGCCCACCTGACCTTCCAGGACAGAGCATCCAGGAGGGATCAGCAGAGATGTGGGGCCCTCCTCCCACTCCCACAGCACCCTGAGACAGGCCCTGCTGTCCCCCCCCCAAACACACTGCATCAGAGCCTCTGGATCACTGGTCTCTCCCACTCCCCAGAGCCCCAAAGAAGGAAGGAATCCTCCCTTTTCATCCGTGTGTCCCCAGTGCCCAGCACAGCATCTACTAACAGTAGGTGAGTCGAATAGTCTATTTTTGAAAAAAGAAAGGAAATGCTGAGGAAGTCAACCTCCTCTTCTCTAATAATATTGTAGGAGGAAAAAGGAGTCTGCAGGGAAGATCAGGGCTCTCAGAGCTTTAAGAAGGGATTTCTAACTATCAGACAGAACCAGGAGGGCCAGGCTCTACGCTGCCCACAACAGAGGGAAGAGAATGGAGGTGCTTGGCTCAGTTAGAGGCTGGCTCCCCAGACGGCTCCTGCTGGTACAAGTGGGGAAGGGGTAACCTTGCAAGCCTCCTTTCCCATACACACAATGCTGGCTCGGAGAAGTGGGGGGACAGCTGGACAGAGGGAGACTTGGCTGTCTTAGGCTTTGGGCCTGATCCAGGGAGCAGATACCTCTGGAGAGGAGTATCAGAGGAGAGATCTCCCTTGGAAGGGGCAGGTCTGGGTGAAGGCTGAGGGAGCAAAGCCTACCTGTGTAATGCACCACACACGTCTGTCCCTTCTTGGGAAATGTCCTTCCTGCAAGGAGACATGAGGGCAGATGAATGAATAAGTTATTGGAAAAAGTCACCTGGGATGTTCAGGTGCGAGTGACTCAGAGGTCTGGCCCACATTCCCCTCCATACCATGGAGATGCCCATGGTTCTAGTTCTGGCTCTGTGCCTCGTATGAGCCAGATTAGTCACTTCACCTCTCTTTATTTGATTTGAACTTTATTCCCTTGCATTCCTCAACTCCACTCTCCCCTTGTTATTTTCCTTTCTTTGATTGCTCCTTTTACTTTCCTTTATCCATTCCACAAACATTTATTGACAGCCTACTATGTGCCTGGACCAGATCCCAGAAACACAGAGCAATCTATGAACTCACGGGGAAGTTAGGGAAACAGACACATAAATAAATAATAGATTATAATGCAGGATGATGACTGCAATCAAGGATTAATAAGCATAATCATTCACAAATATTTACAGAATACCTACTCTACGTGAAGCCTGGGCCTGATTTCAGGGACCCAGCAGTAAACCATACAGACAAGATCCCTGCTCCTCTGGAGTTTACATTCTAATGGAGGAAAACAAACAGTAGTCAAACAAACAAGACAATTATAAATTATGATAATTCTCTAAAGGAAAGAAACACAATGACAAGTTAAAGAGAGACACAATGGACAGACCATTTTAGAAAGGGTGGTCCAGGATGGCCTCTCAGAAAAGGTGACCTTTGGGCTGAATCTTGAAGGATGAGCAAGATGCTGGGAAAAGCACTGCAGGAAGAGGGAGCTGCAAGTGCATAAACCTTGAGGCAGGAAAGGATTGGTGCATTTGCAGAAGAGAAAGAAGGCCCAGTGACTGGAAAGGAGAGGGAGAGGGAGACAAGTGGGAAAGAGCCGGATCATGTGGGGCATCGCGGAGGCCACTGGAGGGTTTTAAGCAAGAGAATGACATAATCTGAATTAAGATTTTATAAGATCACTCTGGCTGCTGTGTGTAGGATGGACGATTAGGCGCCTGTTGCAATAATCCAGACAGGAAATCAATTATGGCTTGAACTAATGTGGTGGCAGCAGAGAAGAGAGCAAAATAGATATATTTGGGAAATGGGGCTGACAGGGTACATTAATGGAGTGGAGATGGGGTCCAGGATGAGGGAGAAGGAGAAATCGAGTCCAATGCTTGGGTTTTCAGTTTGGGCAATCGGATGGACAGTGGAACTAATTCCAGGTGGGAAAGACTGGGGAGGAGCAGATTTGAGCAGGTGGCAATCTTGAAATGCCTATTAGACATCTGAGTTTATATTGCAAGTAGGCAGATGGAGAGTCTGCACTGGAGGTATAAATCTGGGTGGAATTTAAAGCCACAGGCCTGGATAACAAAGCTCCGGGAGGCTAACAACTGAGCCAACATGTTGAGGACTCTACGGGGAGTCAGGGAAAGCATCAGAGAGGAGATAGGGGTTAAACTGGGTCTTAGAGGATTAATAGTTTGCCAGAGGAAGTAAAGGGAGATAATCTGGGAAGAGCGAACAACACATTCAAAGGCCCAGAGTCGAGCACTATTGGGATCCCTGTCTGGCTCACTGCTGCAACCCCAGGGCCTAGCACATAGTACATGTTCAATAAATATTTGCGGAATGACTGGTGTGTTTAACCACTTTGCAGGCAGCTTGCTGAAGCTAGAGAAAAAGGTGGTGGTGGGGCAGGGGCTGTAGTAAGAGAGGAGGCTCTCCTATGGAAGGTAGGACTAGGCTAGATTACTGGATTATCTGTCTGGAGAAGGAAAGGGAAGTTCATTAAAACACAAGGCAGGGGGTGGGGTGGGGGGAGCAGAATGAGATGGGAACAGTCAAACATGCATTTTAAAGGGTCCTCAGGCTATGGTGTGGAAACTAGGTGGTGAGTTAGGGAGACCCAGTGGAAGGCAGAGAGGTGAGACTGGAGGTGGGGAGACCAGTTTAGAGGATGTGCAGAAATCCAGGTCAGAGATGATGGTGACCGAAACCAGGGCAGGGCCTAAAGGGATGGAGCCTAGAGATTTTCAGCAGAAGGACCAAGTTCTGTCAGACTTGTTGTGGGGCTCAACCAAGAACCAGTGTCCCCAGTGTTAACAGTATAGTAGCTTGGCCCTTCTGTGCTTTATTGACTCAAGGGTTTAGACTGTTAAAAGCAGAAGGCCAAAGCTCTTTCAGGCTTTCTCTAAAAATCTAATCTCCCTCAAGAGAAAATGCCCCTTGTCCTTGGCCAGGGAGGAAGGATAACCAGAGAAAATTCTAAAGGCTACTTTGAGCCAGGGAAGAGAGAAGAGGCCTCCAGCCCCCTGGCAGGACTCAGTGGCAGTGCTCTAGGATGTGACGAGGTCTCAGGGTGATGCTTCCTGGGACCCAGCATCAAGGTTCCCAGCGTGGGCAAAGAAACCTGTACTGCCTGGTGATAGGGGTAGGGGCTGGCACCTCTAGGGACCACTGCCTTTTAACAAGGAGGGTGGCCTGGAACCAAGAGGTCCTCCAATTTCTTAGGAGGGGTGGGGGCTGTCAGTTATATCTCACATGAAGTTTGTTTGTCAGATTCTGCAGAAATGGGGGCTCTGGACTGGATTAAGTTTCATTTAAAAAATTTAAAAATGGCTATTCCTTGCACATCCAGACCCAGTTATACAAGAGATGCCTGGCTTGGGAAAGTGAGTGGTGCCAGTCCTGGGGGCAGGGAAAAGGGAGTAACAGAGGAGTGCTTGGGAGTGGGGAGGACAAGGAACATGAGTTGTTTTGGACTTGCTGAATTAGGTATCCGTGGGACATCCAGGAAGAGGTCGAGCAGCAGCTGGATAAATGGACCACCTTGAACTCGGGTCGGAGATCTGGGCTGGAGGCTTAAGTTTGGAGGCCATCGGTTTGCAGACGGTAATGAAAGCCATGGGAGTGTACAGGATGGCTGGAGAGGCTGAGTGGGGCGGGGAGGATAAAGCAAGATGCAGAGGCGGCGGAGGGAGCGCTTCTTCCTTCCCAGACTGGCTGGGTCCCCACAACGTCTCACCGCCCAGCCCACAGGGGCCGCCCGACCGGAGGCCCGGAGGGGGGCGCGTTAGAAAGGGTTGCCCCAAGCTGAAGGGATCCCTTCCAGCTCTCCCCAGAGCTCACCTAGCAGGGCAGGGAAAGCAGAGCTAAAGCCGTGCCCTGGGAAATCAGCAGTAGCAGATAACTGAGAGGTTCCAGCCGCGGCAGCGGCGGCCCGAGGCCCCCGGGGCGGTGGCGGGCCGCAGACCCCCGCCTCCTGGCCGCCGCCTTCGATCCCCTAGGTGAGCCGGCGCGGAAGGGGTTGAGGGAGAATCGTCTGCTAGACCCCCAACAATCCTATCTGGGGTCTCCTCCCGCCGCCCCCATCCTATGCCCGCCCCCGATTCAGCACCCTCCGCGCCACCTCGGAATCAGACCCCCGCCCTCCCGGCTCCGCCCCGGGACCCTTCCTCCTCCCCCGGCTCCGCCGCCCGGTACCGTCTCCCGGGGAGATGGTCTCGATCTCCACGCCCATCGCAGTCCCACTGGCCCCGCCTCCGAGGGTCCCCGCTGCTGCCCCGACCCCGGCTCTGCTCCGGCCCTGGCCCCACTGGCGCTCCGGCTCGCCTCCCCGCCGCCACTGCAGAGCCGGAGGAGGTGCGGCGGGAGTCGGGACCTGCGCGGGGAGGGGCCACGGGGAAGGGGGCGGCGGGGCGGAGCGGCGCGGAAAGGTGGGGTCGACTGGGGCGGGGCCCGGGGGAAGGGACCCTGACGCGGCTGCTCCCGAGCTTGGCCAGGTTAACGGTCATTAACTGGGGAGGATGGTGAGGGAGGCATGAGACACACGCGCATCTATCCATCCATCCATTTATCCATCGATCTATCCATCCGTTCAACACAGATTTATCTGGCATCTACTCTGTGCTAAGCTCTGGGGAGTCAACCCGGTCCCACAGACTAGGGGAAAGCCGGCAACTAAACCAACACTTTAAATAGATGCGCTCACTGGAGTTCAGAACGTTATGGAAGCACGTGAGAGGTACTTACCCTAGCTCGACTGCCCGGAATGTAGGAGCATTCTGGGGGAGGCACCGGGGTGGGGGTGGAGGGGTAGTCGGAGGGGCATGGGAGGGAGGGAGGAAACCAGTCATTACCCTACGGCAACCACCTAACCCCCTCTTCACCATCACGCGTAGTTCTGCCCCACTCACAGGTAGATTCCCACCTTTCAAGGCAAAGAACTGCGCCCTGCGGATACCAATTAAATTAAGGCAGAATCGCTGTCGCCAAAGAAGGAAATTTGTGACGGGTGGGGACGCAGAGAGTTAGTTACAGCGTGGAGTGATTCGTGCTGTGGGATGAATGAGTAAATTGTACCTTGAGCGCCTCTTCACGCCAGACCCTTCACCTCCACCCAAAAGAGTTTCAGGAATTTGGAAAGATACCTGTAGAGGAGATAACATTTGCTTGAAGAATGAATGGAACTTTAATTTTTCCCTCTCTTTTTCTCTCATTTTTCCCTGCAGCGTTCTAAAAATTGACGTGAAAGCAGATTCTGACCAGTGGTACTGGAATATAGGCACGGGGAGAAAAGCCTGAGCAGAGGCATCCAGAGTGGGCCCTAGAGTGTTCTTCCTCCATTCCCCTCCCGCCCCCCGCCCCCACTCTCCCATGTGGTTAGGTCAGATTTCAGGTTATCAGCATCGCTAAAGGAGTACTGGCTGTTTTGTTCAAAAAAGATGATAGTCAACTGTACTATGAGGGTCAGCATCTGAAATTCCCCATGGGCTGCTTCACGGCGTGGCCCAGAGTCTCCCAGGTGTCTAAAGACTAGTGACGCACTAGGTCCTTGGACTATGGCCATGGGGAGGCACTCTTAGGGTAAGTGTAGAACAGGGGTTTGTAACTCGGACAGGTCCCTGGAGCGGCTTCAGTTGAATGCACAATATCTTGTATACGCATAAGAACATTTTTGTATCACATTTTAAAGAAGTCCTCAACACCTTCTCACCCCCTGACCCCTTTCCTCCTCCCCAAAAAAGTTAAGAAACCGTTTTGACTCTAGGGGTCCTGTACTCTTTCTTAGACTAAGAGAATTGAGGAGAAGTGGGGGAAGACTCTACCCTTAAGGGAGAGTTAAAGTGTGGCTGATTTACTGTAGATGGAGTTTCACAGAAACTACTACTCCCAGAGATCTGTGCGGCAAATCCCGAGCTTATTGGTCAGGGGGAAGGACCCTCCCCTAACGTGACACAAGCAAAAGCCAATAGACAGAGGACATTGTGGGGCTCGCCCGCTACCGCTCACCTATCAGAGGCCTGAGAGTCGATGCTTCCGGTATTCGCCCTGGGCTCCGGATCCCGCGGCACCCGGGAGACTTATTTTCTGTGGGCAGTGTTACCAAAGGTATTTTGTCTTTGCTGCTGCCCAGCTTAGCTGGTGTTGGGGGGCCGTCGGTGGGCCAGGAGGGAGGGGGAGAGACCGGCACTTGTTGGGGAGTGGGGAGGAGAACCAGGCGTGCAGAGAAGATGGGGAGAATGGGAGTAGGAGGTACGCGTGCGAAGGACTGGCGGCTGAGGGCGAGCGAGGGGTGGCTTTAAACGTTTGAATATATTCCATGTGACTCACTAGTGACACTTTTGGGAATATATCCTAAGGAAGCCATCCGAAATGAAGAACATGCTTTATGCGTAAAGACCTTTATCACAGCCTTATTTATAATAAGGTAAAGTTGGCTTTAAAACCTTAAAATCAGGCGTCTCAACAGTGAGGAAAAATTATGCGACTTCACTTAGTGAATATTAAGTGGCTTCTAAAAATAATTTATAAAATTTAAATGACACGGGAAAAAGGTAATACATAAGTGAAAAAATCGTGATACGAAATTATACAGTATGATTGGGGAAAAAAAATTAACCAAAACTACATAGAAAAAAGCCCAGAGGGATGTAATCATAATTTTTTTCCCTTTGGATGAATGGCTTTTTGTGAATTTACCTTTTTACCTTTGTTGTGTTTTAATTTAAAAAAAAGTGTAAAGAACTTGAAATTATCTTATAGTGGAAACACAATAAACAGAAAAACAAATTGGGGGTTGTGTAGCTCTGTTTAAACCTACTAGGAAGTGGTCCGGTTCGCCTAAGCCCAGAGTTGTCTTTAAAAGAAGATTAAAACCATGGGGCGCCTGGGTGGCTCAGTTGGTTAAGCGACTGCCTTCGGCTCAGGTCATGATCCTGGAGTCCCTGGATCGAGTCCCTGGATCGAGTCCCGCATGAGTCCCGCATCGGGCTCCCTGCTCGGCGGGGAGTCTGCTTCTCCCTCTGACCCTCCTCCCTCTCATGCTCTCTGTCTCCCATTCTCTTTCTCAGATAAATAAATAAAATCTTTAAAAAAAATAAAATAAATAAAATAAAAATAAAAGAAGATTAAAACCAGAATTAAATGGCCACAGGCTGAGCACCAGGTCTTGGTTCTGACCATCTCTCCCCTGAACTAAAGAAACAGTGAGCTTTTCTTTCCCTAAAACTCCCTGAAATCTTATAGTCTGAGGGTTGAGAGGCTATTTCAGCCTTTGTCCTCTTGGCTCCGATCTTTCAGAGCCAGGCTGTCCACTGCTTTGGCTTTAACTACCTCCATGGTGACAGTGACTCCCAGATCCTTAACCTCTGACTGCCTAAGGTACATTGCTACTCTATAGACATCTTAGATGAAGCAGATCTAATAGAAAAATTACCACACACTGCACACCTGAAGCACGCTCTGCCCTATAGATCTCTGATTAATGGTTCAGCAATTTCCCAAGCAAAAAATGTGCGTGTTGTCCTTAATTCTCCTTTCCTCCTCACCACTCATATCCTACCTGATAACCATTATCTATTCCATCTGCCTTAGAAATATCTCTTGAGGGGCGCCTGGGTGGCTCAGTCGGTGAAGTGGCTGCCTTCCGCTCCGGTCATGATCCCAGGATCCTGGGATCAAGTCCCGAATCGGGCTCCTTGCTTGATGGGGAGCCTCCTTCTCCCTCTCCTTCTGCTTGTTGCTCCCCCTGCTTGTGCTAGCTCACTCTCTCTCTCTGTCAGATAAATCTTTTTTTTTTTTAAAAAAAAAGAAAGATCTCTTAAATCAGGCCCTCTTTCGCTACTGAAGTAGCTACAAACTTGGCACTCTTTCTCACTGTGACATTCAAACTATTTCGTGGCCCCTTATTAAACTTACCAGTCTTCTTTCTTAGGTTCATCCTGCACATTAATCACATGAATGTGTGCTAGTTCCTCCTAATTCCTCAGCAGGCCCTTTATGATCAGGGACATAAGGTTGGAAAGGTATATTGATCTCAGAAAAATAGAAGGCCTGAAATACCTTGCTAAGACATTTTTAAAGAACTTTTTTAATATACGTAGACTGTAGAGACAAAGTATTTGAGCAGAAGAACAAAATGACCATAGCTGTGGTTTTTTAAAGAGATGATTCTGCCCTGGGGCATCTGGGTGGCTCAGACAGTTGAGCATCTAACTCGTGGTTTCTTTTTTCTTTTTTTTTTTTTAAAGATTTTATTTATTTATTTGACAGAGAGAGACACAGCGAGAGAGGGAACACAAGCAGGGGGAGTGGGAGAGGGAGAAGCAGGCTTCCCGTGGAGCAGGGAGCCCGATGCGGGGCTCGATCCCAGGACCCTGGGATCATGACCTGAGCCGAAGGCAGACGCTTAACGACTGAGCCACCCAGGCGCCCCTAACTCGTGGTTTCAGCTCAGGTCATGATCTCATGGGTCCTGGGATCAAGCACCCACATGGGACTCTCTGTTCAGCGGGAGTCTGCTTGAAGATTCTCTCCCTCTGCCCCTCCCCTAACTCTCCCGTGTGCTCTCTCTCTCTTTCTCTCAAATAAATCTTAAAAAATAAAAAAGATGAGGGCGCCTGGGTGGCTCAGTTGGTTGAGCGACTGCCTTCAGCTCAGGTCATGATCCCAGGGTCCTGGGATCGAGTCCCGCATCGGGCTCTCTGCTCCTTGGGAGCCTGCTTCTCCCTCTGCCTCTCTCTCTGTCTCTCATGAATAAATAAATAAAATCTTTAAAAAAAAAATAAATAAATAAATAAATAAATAAAATAAAAAATAAAAAAGATGATTCTGCCCAATCACTTAGAGCATCCAAGCTCTGTGGGAAGGAAGAGACTGGCGTCTGGAGAATTTCTCCTTGATCTGCCCTACTAAAAAGGGAGAGGTGATCAAGACCTGAACTAGCAGTGGAGTACAAAGGTTTGAAACCAATTTTTGTAATTGGTGTTAGATTTTTTAGAAAAATATGCTGGGGCGCCTGGGTGGCTCAGTTGGTTAAGCGACTGCCTTCGGCTCAGGTCATGATCCTGGAGTCCCGGGATCGAGTCCTGCATCGGGCTCCCTGCTCAGCAGGGAGTCTGCTTCTCCCTCTGACCCTCCCCCATCTTGTGCTCTCTCTCATTCTCTCTCTCTCAAATAAATAAATAAAATCTTAAAAAAAAAATATGCCAAATTTGTTCTTGTTACTAGGGATGAAAATACTAAAATTAATTCTTCTAAAAATCTCAGTAACATAATCATGTTTGTCTTTCTCTTATTTACAGATCCTTACCCTGTGCTATCCCTGGCCATACATACCCTCAATGACATTAGACTGACTTGGGTGGCCTAAAATATATCATATAAATTGCCTTTGATCTAATTTGCCCGTTAGGAATTTTCTCTGCCCAGGAAAATGTATCATGCATTATTTATCAATAAAAGTCTTTAAAAGTGCATAAGTAGATATTAGAGGAAAACATATATTATCTTATATAAGACCAGTGGGTTAGAGATGGCAGTTTTCTTCATTAGTAACAACAGGGGACTTATTCCTCCATTTAGCAAGCCACCGCAGACCCACTTAATCTGACATCATGTGGAAGCATAACTGACCGGTCTTCCTTAGTAAAAGACTCTACAAGCAAGGACAAGGCTAGCAAAGAGGTATGAGAAATAAGTTGCAGATAAGTTAAAAGCATATCACCAGGCAGTTTGGTAGAGAATACATTTTTTTTTAAGGTTTATTTATTTATTTGAGAGAGAGAGCATGAGTGGGAGGACAGGGAGAGGGAGAGAGAATCGCAAGCAGACTCCCCGTTGAGTGCAGAGTCTGACATGGGGCTGGATCTCATGACCCCGAGATCACCACCGGAGCCTAAGCCAAGAGTTGGACACTGAACCATCTGTACGACTCAGGCACTGGGTAGAGACTACATTTCTGTGGATTTAGGGTCCGAAGGCGATTTCTCAAGTTCTGTCTTTGATACATGCTACCTCAGTAAAACAGGGTTGAAAAATATCCATTGGGTTCATTGACATCAATGGCACTGGTGAGTTGGTGAAAGTTATTTCAAAAAGGTGGTAATAGAGTCAATTTGGAGTGGGTTAAGAAGCGAGTGGTGAGAAGGTGCTTGGCTGGTTTGGTTGGTGAAGTGTTCCACTCTTTTTTTTTTTTTTTTTGGAGTGTTCCACTCTTGATCTTGGTGGTGAGTTCAAGCCTCAAGCTGGGTGTAGAGATTACTTTAAAAAAAAAAAAGGTGGTGAAGGAATGGACACTGCAAGTTCAGACAATTCTTTGATAACTAGTAAGATTGAATGTCACTCTAAAGATGTTTATTAATCATTGTATTATTTTGTAAATTGCTTATTGATATCCTTTGGCCATTTTAAAATTCAGGTGTTTGGTTCAAAAGAGCTTTTTTTTTTTTAAGATTTTATTTATTTATTTGAGAGAGCAGAAGCAGAAGGAACAGCAGAGGGAGAGGGAGAAGCAGGCTTCCTACTGAGCAGGGAGCCCGATGCGGGGCTGGGTTCCAGGACTCTGGGATCATGACCTGAGCCGAAGGCAGTTACTTAACTGACTGAGCCACCCAGGTGCCCCAGAGCTCTTTATGAAATATTTTTTACATTTAAATCTTTATTTCCTTCTTTCAATCACAAAAAGTCTATTTGAATACATGCTTATTATCAAACAGTTTTTTCAAAAACACAAATAAAAGAGTCCCATCTTACCTCTTACATCACCCCACTCCATTTTAGTTATCTATCTTGAACAGTTTTGGTGTGTATCATTCCCGATTTTTGTTTGCATATTTATGTAAATATATACAAATACCCATGTTTGGGTTCTTTTTTTTTTTTCTTCTAAAGGAAGAATATAGATGAAAGAAAACTATTTGAAAACCTTAAAAAGGAGATTCTTTTTTTTTTTTTTTTTAAAGATTTTATTTATTTATTTGACAGAGAGAGACACAGTGAGAGAGGGAACACAAGCAGGGGGAGTGGGAGAGGGAGAAGCAGGCTCCCCGCCGAGCAGGGAGCCCGATGCGGGACTCGATCCCAGGACTCTGGGATCATGATGTGAGCTGAAGGCAGTCGCTTAACCAACTGAGCCACCCAGGTGCCCAAAAGGAGATTCTTTTAAGATGTGTTGGATCCTGAATTGCAATAAAAATGATCACTCTGTCAAATAACAGTGTGTTTTGGAATTAGATTTTTGCATTTAATTTTATAAGATTTTAATCTTAATGCACATTTATGATATTATATACAATTGTTATATAATGTATTTACAAAAAGGATTTGGGGCAGTCATCTACTGTATTGATCAACTCCATGATGAATCCATGATGAGTTGATTCATTTCAGGCTTTAAGTGCATCTTGCATATTTTATTGGCTCTCCCCAATTCATCATAGCATCATAGCAAGGCTACACCCAAAAATTGTGATTACAGTAACTTAGACACAGGATTAGTAGTCAGAGTGCACATTTTTTGTTTACTTGATTCCTGTTAGTGTCTTGAAACTTTGAACCAAGAACTGCTACCATGAGCATTGCTATTATTTTGCCTAAATTACTGATTTTTAGTATCTTGTTTGTGATCAGGGAAGTTTGAACTAGGGGTGCCCAAAAGGTACATATTGGGTGCATAAATGGCCAAGTGTAAAAACTAGTATTCCACAGAGGCAATCATAAAATGAACCTGTGAGACAAAAGAAAAATCTGAAATTTCATTCCTGTTATTAAAAATGTATTATTAAAACATTATTAAAAAAACAACATTATAGTCATCATTACATTTCAAAGGTTTGAGCTTATTTTATAGGAAAAATAATTTCTCAGCAATACTGGTGTTCCTGGATTGTACTTGTGGTCACCAAACTACACACTTTCAGTGCTAAAAAGCCACTTCCTTTCAGCTGCAAGGTATTTTGGGTACCTCATTTTTATTTAACACTTTTTCCTTCATTCTTTTTCATTATTATGTCTGGACTGAAAATGATTTATCAGGAATTTTGGAGATTTTCCACCTCATGAAAACTGGTGACGAGTTCACTGTCTGCCTTTAATTCATTCTCACAACTTGTGAATAATTCCCAGTTAGGATGTTTACTTAAATGACCCATAGCTAAATAGAATTTAAAGACTAAAAGTTAGGGGTGCCTGGCTGGCTCAGTGGGTAGAGCTTGTGACTCTTGATCTTGGGGTTATGAGCTCAAGCCCCTCATCGGATATAGAGATTACTTTAAAAAATCTTAAGTAAAAGGGTGGGGTGCCTGGGCATTGTCTATCTTCGGCTCAGGTCATGATCCCAGGATCCTGGGTTTGAGCCCCAAATCTGGTTCCATGCTCGGCAGGAAGCCTGCTACTCCCTCTCCTACTCCCCCTGCTTGTGTTCCCTCTCTCACTGTCTCTCTCTCTTCAAATAAATAAAATCTTTTTTAAAAAATCTTTAAAAAAAACCTTAAAAGTTAAACACAGTTCTTTTTTTTTTTTTTTAAGATTTTATTTATTTGACAGAGACACAGCAAGAGAGGGAACATAAGCAGGGAGAGTGGGAGAGGGAGAAGCAGGCTTCCTGCTTGAGCAGGGAGAGCCCGATGTGGGGCTCGATCCCAGGACCTGGGATCATGACCTGAGCCGAAGGCAGACGCTTAAGGATTGAGCCACCCAGGCGCCCTTAAACACAGTTCTTAAATATTTTTGTTTAATGAATACTAACATAATGAACAATTTTACCAAGATTAGAATTAGAATTAATTTCTATCACTGTGCTTTATACTTTTATTTAACTTTCATAAACATCGGGGTACCTGGGTGACTCAGTTGGTTAAGTGTCTGACTTGATTTCAGCTCAGGTCCTGATCTCACGGGTCATGGGATAGAGCCCTGTGTTGGGCTCTGCGCTCAGCAGAGTCTGCTTGAGGTTCTCTCTCTCTCTCCCTCTCCCTCTGCCCCACCCCCACTCATGTGCTCTCTCTGTAAATGAATAAATCTAAAAAAATAAATTTCATAGACATCTGTTGATCAAAAAATGTTTTTCTTTAAGTTACCTAATGTACTCTTTTTTTTTTTTAAGATTTTATTTATTTATTTTGAGAGAGAGAATGAGATAGAGAGATCATGAGGGTCAGAGGGAGAAGCAGACTCCCTGCTGAGCAGGGAGCCTGATGTGGGACTCGACCCCAGGACTCCAGGATCATGACCTGAGCCGAAGGCAGTCGCTTAACCAACTGAGCCACCCAGGTGCCCCCTAATGTACTCTTTTTTAATATTTATATTATGCTAGTCTATTTCTCAGTAAGTCAACTGTGTGAAAGTTCTTGTTTTTGTCCTAAAACTAATCTGTCACAGTCATTTATTATTGCAACATTTTATTCCTGCAGCCTATATATATATATATATATATATACACACACTCAGTGATCTCAAGTTGAGATATATATATATATATATCAACTCACTGGTAGAATTTTGAAATAGGATGTACCTGAGGCAATTTTTTGCCTTTTAAATAAAGAATGCTTGTCATGTTTGTCTGTATTTGGAAATGAATACTTATCATTTAGATAAGTTAGAATATCCATCTTATTCTCATTACTGCCTTATTCTCATCTGACCTCATTATCTTAAGATATGTGTGGACACACTGTTCAGGGATGCTAGCATTAGGCTGTTCAGTTTTCCAAAGGCTGAAATCCAAGCCAAATAGTAGATTTTGGCTGAATACTAAGGCAAAGCCAACTTTTGGTGCATCTGAACTTGAAGTTCACTAAAACAACAGTAAACCAGGTTCTGTGCATAAGATGATTCAAGGAAAAATTTTCATACTGTGGCACTGATATAGACTCTACATTATAATAATCACCAGAAATAAAGATGTTTCTCGGGTGCCTGGGTGGCTCAGTTGGTTAAGCGACTGCCTTCGGCTCAGGTCATGATCCTGGAGTCCCTGGATCGAGTCCCACATCGGGCTCCCTGCTCGGCAGGGAGTGTGCTTCTCCCTCTGACCCTCCCCCCTCTCGTGCTCTCTCTCATCTCTCTCTCTCAAATAAATAAATAAATAAAACCTTTAAAAAAAAAAAAAAAAGCTGTTTCTCCCCCCTGGAACTACCCCAGGAAGGAAACATTTGATTGTTGCAAAATCCTACATTAGTTTTATAGAATGTTAAAATTATAAAGGGGCGCCTGGGTGGCTCAGTCGTTAAGCATCTGCCTTCGGCTCAGGTCATGATCTCAGGGTCCTGGGATCGAGCCCCGCATCGGGCTCCCTGCTCGGCGGGAAGCCTGCTTCTCCCTCTCCTACTCCCCCTGCTTGTGTTCCCTCTCTCCCTGTGTCTCTTTGTGTCAAATAAATAAATAAAATCTTAAAAAAAATTATATAAATATATTGTTTGATTGTCCTCATGATTTAAATGACAGTATGAGTTCTTTAAGAACTGGGACTATGAGTTCTTTAAGACCCGGGAACTTGTGCTAATATGTATGGTTGCTTAACCATTCTTTTTTTTAAATCACAAAAAATGAGAAATGCTAGTGTATGGCTGCATTAGGACTATATGGCCCTGTAGGGGAGGGAAATATCTCTTAATATATATCCCCCATCGTTTTAGTTGTTATTGAAGAGCCTGGATTATTTAACAGACTTAGAAAGAACGTCCAAATACAGTTCAAAGAGGTTTATTGACAGTATCATAAGAGCCTAAAGCAACAAACAAATGTGATCACAACACAACCCCTGGCAATACCATGACCCAATTGGAAACTCCTTTTAGGATATAATGGATACGGAGCAATCCATCTGAAAGTACTTGCCAGCACTTAATGAAATGTGCTAGGAACTGATAGGCAAAGAAGTTAAGTCTGGTTTCTACTCGCAAGGACTTTGTGTGTGAGTTGTGAAATTTGAGGTAGTGCATGAAAGAGGGACTGGTAATTGCAGGTAATAAACTGAAGATGTCACACGAGTGCTTTAGACTATAAGGGCTATAGGCGTTAAGAGGAGGAAAGTATCAGCTTTAGCAGGATGAGTAAGGAAGACCTCTTGGAGGAGATGGTATTTAAGCTGGGCCGTCACTTCACCTGTCATTTATTATGTGTTTTGAATGGGCCAGCCATTGTAATTGTGAAGATGAATAAACAGAAGTAAGACTGGAGAGATAGGTAGGTCCACACTGGGCAGGGGTTTGAATGCCCAACTGAGGAATTCAGACTTTATCCTATAGGCCAGTGCTGTCCAGCAGAATTTTCCTCACTGATGGAAATGTTCTGTTCTGCCCTGTACAATATGAGAGCCACTAGCCACATGTAACTGTGGACCACTTTAAAAAGGGCTAGTGCAACTGAGCAACTGGATTTTTAAAAATTTTAATTAAATTTACAAAACACACGTGGTTCATAGCTACTGTATTGAACAGCACAGCTCTAGGCAGTAGGTAACGTCTGCCAGTTTTTTTTTAATATCTGCCAATTTTTAAGCTGATAAATGATATACTTAAAAGGACATTTTAAGATTGGTTTTGCACAAGATGGACTGAAGAAAGCCAGAGGTAGGGAAACCAAGTAGGAGGAGATTATTGCAGTCATCTAGGTTAGAGGTGCCAGTGATTGATTCAGGAGAGTGCTGGTGGGAATGACAAGGACTTTATTCAGAAACAGTTCTAAGAATTAGTAGGATTTGACGACTAACTGAGAGTACAGGAGAGCAGTCAAATGGAGTCCCGAGTTTTTAGCCTGAGTGAATATGAGAATGGTGATATCCATTAAGGAGCTGCTGTTGAGAGCAAAAAAACCATTTTTTTTTCTTGTATGCACATCCGGTTTGAAATGAGTGTGGGCAGGGCTAATATCAGCCATAATGTGAAGCCTAACAGATAGACGACTAGCACTGCAGCTCAGCAAGGAAGCCAGGAGAAGAGATGGAGGCCTGACAGTAATAAACAGAGACGATAAAAACACGAGAGTAAGTGACATTGGAAGGAAGGAAAAGGGAAAACAGTGGTGAGAACTGAGTACCAAACTTTTAGACTCTATCCACATCTAAATAAAAATTGAAAAGCTGAATTCCCACCTACAGGGGAATCATTGGATACAATATGGCATGCCTTGCAGCTACTTAAAAGATTGAGGGAGCTCTATTTTTATTGACTTGGAAAGGTACCCATGATTTAAAATAAATTAGTGAATAATATGTAACATGATCCTTGTGGTGATTGTCATTTTTTGAAAACCCCTTCCCTAATTTGGGGGCAACTGCCCTTTGTGTGAGTCTTGGTGGGAGGCAGAGTCCCATCACCCTATCACAGAAGCCTTTGTGGGGAGACCCTCTCTCCATCCTGGCAGCTAGAGCAGGGCATGGAAGCTAGGCTTAGCCAGTGGGAGGTTTCCCCCTGGACCCCCATTCGGCATCTTAAGCAATTGCCATCAAAGAAGGGGCAGTGAAGTTAGATTTTCAGGTGCTAATGTGTGGGGGAGAGAGTGATGGCATGGTTTATTCTGCCTAGCCACACTTGGTTCCTGCTTGTTTTCTGAGCCTGGTTCTCGAGCCGCCTTTTTTTGCTTAAATTAGCCAGAGTGGTCTCTGTTGTTAGTACCCAGGAACTTTGACTTATACCCCGACATTTTGTTTAAAAGAAAAACAAACTGGGGCACCGGGTTGGCTCAATCGGGTGGGCATCTACCTTCGGCTTGGGTAATGATCAGGTCCTGGGATCTACCCCTGCATCGGGCACCCTGCTCAGTGGGGGCGTCTCCTTCTCCCTCTAACCCTCCCCCCTGCTTATGCTCTTGCTCACTCTGTCTCTCTCAAATGAATAAATAAAAAAATCTTTAAAAAGAAATAAAAGGAAAAAAACTTAGCACATAATAGAATTCTTCTTATTTTATTATTAGTAGTAGTAGTATTTATTTATTTATTTTTTTGGTAGGTTTCTTTAATGGTTTCAAAGGCTGCACACCAAATCGTTAACAGTGCTTTTATCAAGGATTTGAGATTGGGGAGGGGAGGTGTTGGCATAGGGGAGGAAGAAACGTTTCATTTTATTTTAGACACTTCTGGTTTGTCTGAATTTCATTGCAGTGAGCATGTACTACTTTAGTAATTTAAATGCCTGGAAAAAAATTATGAGAAAATGCAAGATAATACTTTCCTAACTTTGCATTATTGTGAAAGATTGTTGCAAGGAGCAAATGGTAGGGAATGTGAAAATGGTCTGAAAATTATTAAGTGCTATTTGAATATGAGGAAGTAGGAAGGACAACAGTGACTTTGTTGAGTGTCATTTCACTGTGGAGGTAAAAACCTTCTTGAAGGGAGTTGAGGAAATAAGTGCTAATAAAGTCAGGGATGTGAATATCAATTAATGCAGTTTGCCAGTGAAAGAATAGAAATTAGAGGGCGCCTGGTTGGCTCAGTTGGTTAAGCGACTGCCTTTGGCTCAGGTCATGATCCTGGAGTCCTGGGATCGAGTCCCACATCGGGTTCCCTGCTTAGCAGGGAGTCTGCTTCTCCCTCTGACACTCCCCCCTCCTGTGCTCTCTCTCTCTCTCTCTCTCATTCTCTCTCTCAAATTAAAAAAAAAAAGAATAGAAATTAGATGGTGAAAGAAGTCTTTCTCAGTTTTGCTTTGATTTTTTTTTTTTTTAGAGAGAGAGGAAGAGAAAATGTGAGTGGTGGGAGACGCAGAGGGAAAGGGAGAGAGAGAATCCTCAGACTCCCTGCTGAGCTCAGAGCCCAACAACGGGGGCTCCGTCTCACGACCCCGAGACCATGACCTGAGCTGAAATCAAGATTTGAACGCTCAACCGACTAAGCCACCCAGGCACCCCTCAGTTTTTTAATTTGATCACTTTTTTTCTTTAAAGATTTTATTTATTTATTTGCCAGAGAGAGACACAGCAAGAGAGGGAACATAAGCAGGGGGAGTGGGAGAGGGAGAAGCAGGTTCCCCGCATAGCAGGGAGCCCAGTGCAGGGCTCCTTCCCAGGACCCTGGGATCATGACCTGAGCCGAAGGCAGACGCTTAACGACTGAGCCACCCAGGCGCCCCTAATTTGAAAACTTTTTTAAGTTGAAAGTACCATACCCAATATAGCCTCAATCTATATTCAAGAATTAACATTTTGCTACATCTGTTTGATCTCTCTGCATTTCTATATCAAATGTATAGGGTTTCATGGTTTTGTTTTTTGCTAAACTGTTTGAAAGCAAACTGTAGGCATCATGACACTTTACCCCAAATACTTCAGCATCATATTTTAATGGTAAGGACATTCTCCTACATAACCACAATACCATGTTCACACTTAAGAAAATGAATAACTCTACAATATCTTCTAATATCTGTTGCCTATTCAAATTTCTCCAATTCTAAACATATCTTTTTTTTTTTTAATAGAAAATTTTATTTCCTTGGGATACCTGGGTGGCTCAGTTGGTTAAGCGTCTGCCCTCGGCTCAGGTCATAATCCCAGGGTCCTGGGATCGAGCCCCACCTCGGGCTCCTTGCTCAGCAGGGAGCCTGCTTCTCCCTCTGCCTGCCACTCCCCTTGCTTGTGCTCGCTCTCTCTCTCTGACAAATAAATAAATCTTCCAAAAAAATTTTATTTCCTCAATTCAAGAGCCAATCAAAGTTTATATATTGCATTTGCTTGTTATGGCTCAGTAGTGTCTTTTAATCTGTCAAATTCCTTCATCCTTTTATCCCCTTGAAATATTGACCTGTGAAAGGCCTAAGCCAATTGTCTTGTAAAATGTCCTACATTTTGGATTTGTCTGATTATATTCTCCTGGTAAATCTTTCCTTTTTACTGATTTCAGACAACCTGTATCCAAAAGGATGGAATTGGGAAAAGGAAGACTTCTCAGGACGGGGCTGAATGCGTTGTATCAGGCAGTACACCCTGTTCATGGCCTTGTCTGGACTGATGGGCGTCAGGTAGTCCTGACTGATTTACAGCTTCACGGTGGAGAGGCCAGGTTTGGGGACTCCAAGGTCATTGGACAGTTTGAACATGTGTACGGAGTGTCCTGGGCCCCCCCTGCTGTGGCCGCCGTGCCCGCCGTGCTCGCCATCCAGCACAAGAAGCATGTCGCTGTGTGGCGGCTCTGTCCCAGCACTACGGAGACAAGCAGATGGCTGATGTCACAGACCTGTGAGATTAGAGAATCACTTCCTGTCCTTCCCCAGGGCTGTGTGTGGCATCCAAAGAGTCCTGTCCTGGCTGTGTTGACGGCACAGGATGTGTCTGTCCTCCCCAGCGTCCACGGTGACGATCCCCGGGTGAAAGCAGACATCGACACGGGGGGCCTCATTCACTGTGCCTGTTGGACCCAGGATGGCCGGAGGCTGGTGGTGGCAGTTGGCAGCAGCCTGCATTCCTATATTTGGGACAGTGCTCAGAAGACTCTTTGCAGGTGCTCCTTCTACCCGGTGTTTGCTGTGGACAGCTACGTGCGCTCCATGGGAGCCACCGCGGACTCACAGGTCGCTGTGGTGACTGAGCTTCCACTAGCTAAGATTTGTGGCTTAAATGCATCCGAAGCCTTTGATGTTCCTGCTGGTGGGGAAGACACTCGTCTGTGTGCTTCACCGGCTACTGATGAAGCACCCACCGGGGATCAGGGGGCAGTTGCTTCCGAAACACACTTTGAAACCTCAGTTTCTCCTGTTTCTTCTTCCTTTTCAGATTCTCTGGATCTAACTCATATACATTCCAATACCGCCAAATCTGGGGGTAGTTCTCTTATTCATCTAAGAAAAAAGGACTACTTGACAGGAACCGGCCTGGATTCTTCACATTTGGTCCTTGTGACCTTTGAGAAAGAGGTCACCCAGACCAGAAAAGTCACCATTCCCGGGATTCTGGCTCCTGATCTAATAGCATTTAATCCTAAAGCACAGGTGCTGGCGGTGGCTTCCAATACGTACCATGGCATTTTTATCTATTCTGTCATTCCATCGTGTGTGCCAAATATCCGGCAGATTCAGTTAGAGAGAAGTGAAAAGCCGAAAGGCATATGCTTCTTGACAGATAAGTTATTACTGATTTTGGTAGGAGAACAAAAATCCACTGATTCAGCATTTCTTCCTTCTTCGAAGACTGATGAGTATATCATTCGTTTGATTGTTAGAGAAGTGACATTGGAAGAAGAATCTCCAGTAACAGCACGTGAAAACCAGAGTGGAGGCTCTACTCTCAGTACTCTATTAAATAAAACAGAGAGAAAAAAGCTAATTGAAAGTCTTTCCCCAGATTTTTGTCACCCAAACAGAGGGCTCTTAACAGCTAATGGCAGTGGGCAAAGTGCGAGGCCTGGAAAAACCCTTATTAAAGAAATCAAAAGTCCTCCCACCAGGGTCTGTGACGGCCCCATCGCCCTTGACGCTCTAGATGCTGAGCCCGTTAACCGCTTGGTAATGCTGGCCAGATCCAGCGGCACACCCCACCACACCCCAACTCCCGAACCTCCTGATTGGCCTCCAAGCAAGAACTTACAAAGGGAAAAGGAAATTTCCCGGCTGTCTAAGGAAATGGAAATTTTATCTAGGACCCTGACTGAAGTGCAGCGACGTCTCTCTGAACTCACAGACGTTCTACAAAAGGAGAAGTCCTCTCCTGGGTATCCACTCTCTCAGGACCCGCCCTATGTGCACGTCGCTTATCAGGTAACTGCTCCTTTGAGGAGCTGCCCCTGTACGTGAAAGCTCCTGCAGCCAGTGGGTACTGACAAGAAAAGCTCATTGACGAGCAAGATGGTGTTGTAGCTGAACTTCATGAGCTGGGCGTGTTACGTTACGGGCGAGTTCTACCTCTAGGTTGGTTGGCTGCCAGCCAGATGGGCACGCATATCAGCATACGCTGGGATTGTGTCACCTGCCTGGTGTAAAATACGAATGATTGTACTCATCCTGGCAATTTATATTTAAAAAAAAAAAGAACTCTCCTTATTGTGCTATTTCACTGTGGGAAACTTTTCCTTATGCATTGCAGAGAGAAAGGTTAGGTCGATTTAGAAAGATTTAATGCATGTGCAAATATATCATATTACATGAATGGGATCATAGCTGATCTGTTTTTATCATGAACATTTTCATTCCCCGTTGAACGTGGCCCTGCCCCCCGCCATAACTCACTTTAATTCACGGCTCAACGTGGCTCCCTCCATTATTTTAGTTCATACTCCTGTAATCTTACACACTTCTTTGTATCCATATAGGTCTATAGATGCGGGGGTGGTGGTGTTTTACAAAAATTGTTTTACAAAAATGGGGTCATAGGGTGCACTCTTTGTGCTGAGAGTACACTGTTTATGTAGCTGGGCCCTTGGTGGACATTCACGTTGCCTTTAGCTCTTCACTTCTCTTCAGTCACTCCCAGTCCTGCTGTAGTGGTACCCTTATATGTAGCTGTTTGTATTCCTACTTTTATTTCTGTTGGGTTGGTTCCCAGAAGTGGAAGTGCTAATTTGAGGAGTATATATATATATATGTTTCTACTTTTCAAAGAGTTGCCAGATTGCCTCTCAAAAGATTTTTTACTTAATGCATCATCACATACCCCTTCTCAACCTAGGAGACTGTCCTTTTCCTCACAGCCCCACCAGTCTGATAAGTGTGAAGTGCTTTTCACTTTTATCCATTTGTATTTCCTTTACTATTAGTATGTCTTCATGGTTTTTGGCCAATTGAATATGAATTGCCTACTGCTCATTTTTTTCCTATTGAGTTATCAGTTTATTTTTTTTAAGAGTGATTTTATTTTATTTTTATTTATTTATTTTTTTAAGATTTTATTTATTTGACAGAGACAGCGAGAGAGGGAACACAAGCAGGGGGAGCAGGAGAGGGAGAAGCAGGCTTCCCGCAGAGCAGGGAGCCCGATGTAGGGCTTGATCCCAGGACCCTGGGATCATGACCCGAGCCGAAGGCATACGCTCAACGACTGAGCCACCCAGGTGCCCCAAGTTATCAGTTTATAAGAGGTTTTTGTAGAGGGGCGCCTGGGTGGCTCAGTTGGTTGAGCGACTGCCTTTGGCTCAGGTCATGATCCTGGAGTCCCGGGATCGAGTCCCTCATCGGGCTCCCTGCTCAGCGGGGGGTCTGCTTCTCCCTCTGACCCTCTTCCCTCTCGTGCTCTCTGTCTCTCATTCTCTCTCTCAAGT
The DNA here is from genome assembly GCF_029215605.1 of Mirounga angustirostris. NCBI lineage: Eukaryota > Metazoa > Chordata > Mammalia > Carnivora > Phocidae > Mirounga > Mirounga angustirostris. Next base: position 18,838,170 of record NW_026991718.1, on the reverse strand, counting down.
AAATAAATAAAATCTTTAAAAAAAAAAAAGAGGTTTTTGTAGATTATAGAAATTAATAGGGGTGCCTGGGTGGCTCAGTCAGTTAAGCAGCTGCCTTCAGTTCAGGTCATGATCCTGGGCTGGGATCAAGCCCCGCAGCCGGCTCCCTGCTCATCAGGGGATCTGCTTCTCCCTCCCCCTGCTGTTGTGCTCTTGCTTGCTTTCTCTCTCTCTCTCTCTCCCTCTCAAATAAATAAAAATAAAATCTTAAAAAAAAAATACTACTGTTTGACCAACTCCGGATGTAGGTTTTTAAATGAACCAAAGAATAGTTTAAAACTGAATTAAAATTTTTTTATTGTGAAAAATTTCAAACATATTCTTTATTATGAAAAATTATAAACATAAAGACTACATAATGAAATCCTTTTAATATCTGTCATCTGGATTTAACAGTTGTTAACATTTTGCCATAATTGCTTCTTTTTTTTTTTAAATTCCTAAAATATTTTAAGTAGGAATGTCATGGTATTTAACCCATAAATATTTTGAGATCTAATCCTTTTGTTGTGTTAAATAATGTAGCCAAAAGCTCCTTATTTACAACTGTTCTAGTTTTTTTTTTTCCTTTTAAAGATTTTGTTTATTTGAGAGAGGGAGAGTGAGAGAGAGAGAGAGAGAGAGCGCTAGCGGGGCCAGGAGCAGAGGGAGAGGGAGAAGCAGACTCCCAGTTGAGCAAGGAGCCCATGTGGAGCTCAGTCCCAGGACCCTGGGATCACAACCCGAGCGGAAGGCAGATGCCCAACTGACTGAGCCACCCAGGCGCCCCACAGCTGGTTTAGTTATAATGATAGTAAATAGGATTCTAAAAAACTACTTACACATTCTGTTCTTAAGAAATGTTAACTCTGTTGCTTCTGCAATCAGTTTAACAACTTTTATTTTTATATTTGAAGAAATCTTATTATGTAGGTCCTGTTGTTGAAAAAAGAGCTGTACTCCTCTGCAATGGCAAACTAAGGCTCAGTACAGTCCAGCAGACTTTCGGCCTCTCTCTTGTCGAAATGCTCCATGGTAGGTGGAATTCAAGAAATTGGTTCTACCCCACACTCCCTCCCTCTACCATCTATTTTGTAACTTTCATTGATAATAAAGGTGAAGTTTACAAACCATTCAGTGATTCACGAGAAAGTTAACAAATATTTTTCATTGCCTACTGTATACCCAAGTCTATCATAGGTACCGAAACACATGGGAAATACAGGTTCCGCCCTTGAGGAACTTACAGCCTAGCTGGAAGACCTAAATGTACACAGGAAAAACCTGGAAGAGTTACAAAGCAATATATAACAGCTGCAAAGGAATGACATTAAAACCACATATATACCTGTTGCACTAAACATAAAGATCATAGCAGCATTGCAGAATATTTCTTAAAGGAGTTGGTCATTTTAATATGCAGCAAACATGGGATGAGAAGGGTATCCCTAAATGCCAGCGAACTGAGCTGTGCCTACTCTTGAAATGCACAGCGTGGTGGGTTTTTTATGCCTCATTCTTCTTCTTCTTTTTTTTTTTTTTTTTTTAAAGATTTTATTTATTTGAGAGAGAGAATGAGACAGAGAGAGCATGAGAGGGTCAGAGGGAGAAGCAGACTCCCTGCCGAGCAGGGAGCCCGATGCGGGACTCGATCCCGGGACTCCAGGATCATGACCTGAGCCGAAGGCAGTCGCTTAACCAACTGAGCCACCCATATGCCTCATTCTTCTAATGGTAGCCACCATGTTGAACATGAGATCTGTTTCTAGCACCAGCATTTTTTTGTTTTGACACATGCCTTTGTGATATGATTTGATAATTGTCATCTGTCCTGGGTGGAGTTACTATTCCATTCCGGGTGTACCATATTTCACTTCACCATATTTTCTTTGACCTTCCAGTGGTTTCCAGTTTCAGCAGCATATATAGCACTGATAAAAACCTCTCTGCATATTTTACATGTTGTTCTTGGAAAGTATAGATTCTTCAGAAGTGAAATTACAGGGTCAAAGGTGAGGCACAGTAGATTTGAAAGAACCAGAGAAGGTCCAGGCATGTGTTAAGGCCACTGGCCCTAGGTTACTGCAGAACAAACCATTCAGGATTATCTGGACCATTCTAGTCTAACAGTAGTCAGCTAAGCATCCTTAGGTGTCTAGAGGTTGGTAATGATCTAAAGAGTAAAGGTTCCTCCAGAGAGTAGCTGTTCCCACCTTCACATAGTTTCTGGAGAAATGCTTAAGAGCGAGTAGATAGGGACACTCCACACACAACCCCTAACACATGTGCGCTATATACACAATCAGATGCATAGCACTGAGTGATAAATGCCTCGCCTGGGTAAAGATGGATGTCCCCTAGCTATGCCTACGTCATCAATGCCATCAATACCCGCTCCTGCCATATAATGTCACCCTCAGTAGTGCTCAGTCCTTCCGTCTACCCAGTTGTCTGCACGGTCTTACAATGATCAGTTCAATATTATCAACTACTCTATTCTTACCCTCAAAAAAAAATCTGCCTTCTTCTTCTTCATAGAATAAGATGAGATATCCTAAGTTTCCTATGTGTTTATTTCACTTTGCAGACTCGCACTGGATCCTTCTCTGTGCTGATAGCGAAGGCTTCATCCCGTTAACATTCACGGCCACCCAGGAAATAACCATCAGAGATGGCAGCGCAAATGTCTTCACGGACTCTGTCTCAGAGTCTTAATCCTGCTCCTTCTCTTGAAGTCTTGAGAGACCTGACTGTCGAGAGCGTAGACGCCACCGGCTGATCTACCCATTTAGGCAGTATGGCCTGATACCCTTTCAGATGAGGCCATTCAGACAATATCTCTTTTCCACCGTGGACTCTCCTCAGCTGGGATTTGCACAGTCGCTCAGAGGTGAAGCACCTGCTGTGGTTGGCTCGGCTGCTTTTCCTCCTTGTCCCCCCACCCCACCCCACCCCACCCCACCCCCACCGCCCTGGGCTGCAGCTCCCTGCTCTCTGGCAGAACTCAGTCTTTGTTAGATGGTTCAAAAAGTGGTTGTTTACGTATTCATGGCTGTGTGGTTTTGCCTAAGGGCAGAATTCCCAGAACAAAACAGTATTCTGGTGCCATATGGATTGTGTTTTATGGTTTCTCTGAGGCTTTCTGTCCCTTACCCAAAACTGTTAAAGCTGTGTTAGAGAAGCACTTAAAAGGTACTTCAGCATTGTTATAGATCATTTCCTTGGCTTAGAGATGAGAGTAGGAGGTACTGGAGAACATACGCTCCGACATATCCTTCTTACCCCAAACCAGCAGGAATCAGCAGAGCTCAAAAGAAGACAAAAAATCGATTGACTTCTGTCCCCAGGGCAGAACAGGAAGTAGTTCTGATGTTGGCTGGACCTGCCAGGATTTAAACCTAACTCTCTTGCTTCCTTAAAAAATTCTGGCCAACTAAGGTCCGAAAAACTAGCCCTGGGCAAATTGCAAATGAAATTTCAAGTGCTTTGACCCCTCTGGACCCCACTGGAGCATGTGCTTATGCTAATAGTGCGATGCCAAGCCCAGGTGACATCTAAGGCATGATTTCGTGCTGTGGCTACTCCTGATTTTCTCCCTGAAATGCCTTTTTTTTTTTTTTCTTTTTCCAGTTTTGGGATCATAAAAATATCCTATTTTTCTCCCAGTAGTCAGCTCCCTTAGTTAAATTGTCACTTTCATTTTGATGTTTCTCTTTTCCCTCCATTCAAGTCTTAGAGACCAGCAAAGAGTCTCTGAGAGAAAGTAGTTCAGAAAATTGGAAATTTCACTGAATCTGAGGTAGGTAAAAAGTACCAGCTTATTATAATTTTGGGCTGAAATGCAACCTCAGATGGACACACCACTTCTCAAACAGGATCATAAATTTCAGTGACGGCAGCCTGACAAATTGATGAGTGTGTGGCTGGTCAGGGCACATCTGCAGATAAATTGTTTCAGCCAGAGAGGTTCCATTAGCACATATGCATCTTTCCCCCCCTTCCCTTGAAAATTATCTGGAAAGAAAGGTTTCGTGCCCTTGGGGACTCCTGTCTATCTGTTACCGTTTATGAAGATGGAACTGGGATAGGAAAGAGGCAAGGGCCCATTTTGTGGTTCAAATGCATTAGGCGGCTGCTGGAATAATGGAAGTGGAGGCCGCTGGTCTGTCATCAGGTGCCTGAGAGCTGTGGCGGAGGACAGCCTGAGGCCTGGCTCCATTTGCAGAGGAAGTGTCTGGGTGGGATGAAAGCACACTATTAGGATGCCTGGGGGGCCTGGGGACCCCGTAGTAAGATCAGGGCGGGTGCGTCAAGGTACAAGTTATATCCACCATTTCCCTGGTCAGATTCCTGTGAATGAGTCCATAAAGTCCCTAAAGCTTGTTGTGGCCGTTGTGAATGTTTTGATGGTATTTTCTCTGTGATTACTGCTGGCATAAAGAGAAGTTCTTGATTTCATGTTTGTGGACATTGTCTCTGTAGTTCTTCTGGTGGATGGTCTGGCACATAAATTATGTATTTCTTTACAACAAATCTGATTCCATGACAACTCTCCTACAAAAGAACGTTTTCCTTGGCCCCTGCTATTATTATAGTCATTGGAGCAATAGAAGTTAATCCAGTATTTGCTGGCTTTGGATACAGGGACAGAAGAGCTATAATCTTTTAATTATTGTTTAATGTTCTGTTGAGAATATTTTGCATAAGGAAAGACGTTCTTTACAAATCCCGTTTGGTGCCCAAATTTTTCTAAATTTCGTATGGGTATTTATTATTTGATACACACAATACATATAAAGCATAGGAAGGCTTAATTTAAAAAAAATTATTTATTTATTTATTAGAGAGAGAGCACAAGCAGGGGGAGTAGCGGAGGGAGAGGGAGAAGCAGCGTGGACGGAGAGGGAGAAGCAGGTTCCCTGCTGAGCAGGGAGCTGGACACAGGGCTCAATCCCAGGACCCCAGGATCATGACCTGAGCTGAAGGCAGCCGCTTAACTGGCTGAGCCACCCAGGTGCCCAAGAAGGCTTAATAATAAAATGAGCCACCTACCACCTAACTTAAGAACCAGAACATTACTAGAAACCATTCTGGATCCTTCTCTATAGAGATAACTGCACCCCAGAGGTAACTAATCTCTTGATTGTTGTAATGATCGTCCATTCCTTTCTTTTTTTTTTACCACAACCACCTATACACATTGGCCTAAACAACATAGTGTTTATTTCCCCTTGTTTTTGAGCTTTATACAATGGTGTTATATTGTATATAGTCCTCTGCAGCTTAATGTTTTTCACTCACTATTGTTTCTAAGAACCATGCTTGTTAGGTGTTTGTTCTATTATTTTCACTGTTTTGAGTTACCATAATATATCCATTTTCCTGCTGTGCACATTTGCGCCGTTCCCTGGTTTTATTTTTGCAATTATACACAGTATTGCCTTGAATATTCTTGTTAAGTATGTCCTGATGCAAGTATTTGAGAAGTCTCACTAGGGTCTTTTTTTTTTTTTTTTTTAAGATTTTATTTATTTTGAGAGAGAGGGAGCCCCGTGTGAACGAGGGAGGTTGCAGAGGGAGAGAGAATCTCAAGCAGACTCCATGCTGAGTGTGGAGCCCCATGCAGGGCGGAACTCAGTCTCACAACTGTGAGATCCTGACCTGAGCCAAAATCAAGAGTCAGACGCTTAACTGACTAAGCCACCCATGGTCCCCTCTCTGGGGTCTTTGACATAGATGTGGAATTGCTGGAGCACAAGGGGTGTGTAAATTCAAATTATTTTCCCAGGTGGTCACATAAGTCTTCACTCCCAGCAGCGATGTATCAGAGCTCCTATTGCTCTACATGTTCAAGGCTTCTTAACTTAGGACAATGGAGTAGTTTTAAATTGTTTCTCATTGTGATCCTAATTTTTACTTCCAGACCACCAGTGAAATTGAGCATCTTTCATCTGTTTATTGGCCATTTGAGTTTTCTCTTTTGCAAAACCCCTGTTTGTTTCTTTTGCCCCAATTTCTATCCAGTTATCTTTTTCTTCTTGAGTTGTAGGGATTCGTTTTATATTCTAGATGTTGTTACTATGTGTGGCTAATATCTTCACCCATTTTGTGTCTTGTCTTTTCTCTTTAGGGTGTGTTTTGTTGAACAAACTGTTCATTTTAAGGAAGTCACATTTATCTATCTTTCCTTTTATGAAAGGTTTGCCTTTCACATTTCTTTCTTTTCTTTTTTTTTTTTTTTTAAGATTTTATTTATTTGACAGAGTGACACAGCAAGAGAAGGAACACAAGCAGAGGGAGTGGGAGAGGGAGAAGCAGGCTTCCCACTGAGCAGGGAGCTTGACGTGGGGCTTGATCCCAGGACCCTGGGATCATGACCCGAGCCGAAGACAGACACTTAACAACTGAGCCACCCAGGCACCCCTCACATTTACTTCTTTAATCAACATTCTGTTGGGTACTTGAGGGGAACCCTCTGAGTTTTCTCTCTGTGTAGCTCACTCCTGTTCAATATTCTGTCCTGCAAACTCTAGCCACTTTGGTCTCCCCAAACTCATCTTCTCAGCTGAGAGTCCTCTAGGCTCCAAATGGTTCTCTTCAGTGTCATCTGGAAACGCTCAAGGCAATAAGCTGGGGTAAATTGTAAGCTTCACCTCATTTGTTTCCCATCTTCCAGCGATTCCTCCTTTGTTGCTTCATGCCCAGCATCTTGAAAACTGTGGTTTCATATATTCTCTCCATTTCTTTTTTATTGCTTCAGCTGAGAGGCTAGGTCTGGTCTCTACTATTCCATCATGGCCAAAAGCCAAAGTCTTTCCACAACCTGTTCATTTATTTCTAGATATTTTATATTTTTTGTTGCTACTGTTTAAAAATTATGTTTTATAACTGTTGCTGGCATATACAAATGTAATTTCTTTTTGTTAATTTTATATCCAATTATCTGGCTATACTCCCTTATTCTAATAATTTATTTGTAGATTTTTTGGGTTTTCTGTGTAGGTAATTGTATTATTTACAAATCATGGCAATTTTGTTTCTTCCTTTCTAATTATTATACTATTACTACACTAGCTAGATCTGCTGATGAAGTGTTGACTAGAAGCAGTGATGGTGGGTATCCTTATTCCTGATTTTAAAGGGGCTATATCACCATTAAGAATGATGTTCACCATATGTTTTTGGTAGATATCCTTTCTCAGGTTTAAAAATTTCCTTTTCCTCTTGGTTTGCTTAGTACTTTTATCATGAAATAATATTAGCTTATTATCAAATGGTATTAGCTTTTTATCAAATTTATCAAATTGAGAACACAATTTTTTTCCTCCTTTAATCTGTTAATGTGGTAAGTTTCATTCGACAGATTTTTCTCGTGTGAAACAAACTTGGCATTCTTAGAATAAACCCAGTGTGTTCATGATACGCTTATTTTTTAGACATTGCCAGACTCCATTTACTAATATTTTGTTTCGGATTCTTGCTTCCATGTTCTGTGTTCAAGATTAGCCTGTAAATTTCCTTTCCTTTCACTTTGCTTGTCTGGTTTTGGTATCAAATGTATTCTGGCCTGATATAAATGAGTTGCAGGGTTTGCCCTTTTTCTGTTCCCTAGAAAGGTTTTCATAAGCTATGAAATGATCCTTGATGAAAGTTTGATAGCACTTGGTAATATCATTTCGATCTCGTGTTTTCTTTGTGGGAATACTTTAAAATATTTATTTCATTCCTTGAATGCTTATGACATCAGTTAGGATTTCTGTTGTTTACACTCACACACATATACACTCAGTTCTGTTATAATGCTTGTTTTAAAAACACAAATTTGCTCCAACACAGTTACTATGTTAAGGAACAATTAGAATGTAACATGACTTTCCTTGCTGATGCACCAGTTTTGTCCTGAAGAAACAGTAGGTGAACACAGAAATCTGTACCCAGCTGGGCGGAGTCCTGTAGGAGCACGTGAATGGACATATGGACGCGTCTCCGACACTTCACAGGCAGCTCTGTCAGTGGCCATGTGGTTAGGAGACACTCCCAGCCATATCGGGGCTACAATTTTCTGTCCAACTTCTACCATTTGATAATAACCTATAAGCTGCAACCCTTTCTTTCCGTTGCTTAATCCACACTCGGTGTGCATAGGGAGGGCGTGGTAGAGTGAGTGGGGGAGAAAGAAAACTAAGAAGACACCAAGGTTTTGGTTTTGGTGACCTGATAGATGCTGACGTAATTTACTGAAAATGCAGGAGGCAGAACAAATGTGGGGAGGTGTTGAGTTCCACTTTACACAGAGGATGTTTTACTGCCTGAAGAACACTCAGATGGCCTTCTGAAGTTCAGCAGAGAGTTCAGGGTTAGAAAGGGAGGTGTAGGGGTGCCTGGGTGGCTCAGTTGGTTGAGTGTCCGACTCTTGATTTCGGCTCAGGTCGTGATCTCAGGGTTGTGGGTTTGAGCCTTCGTCAGGCTCTGCACTGGGCTAGGCGTGGAGCCTGCGTAGGATTCTTTCTCTCTTCTCTCTCTCTCTGCCCCACTGCCCCCTTCCCCTGCACGCACACTCTCTCTCTCTTTCTCTCTCTCAAAGGAAGGAACAAAAGGTAGCAGAGAGGGAAGGGGCAAGGGAGATGCCTGCTCTTTGTCGATGGGCCCAGGGGTGGGCCCTGGTGGCCAGGAGACATCCTCTTTCTCTGAAACAGCAGGTCTGGCTCTAGAGGGTAGGTGTTGGAAGAGGGTCGGGGACACGACAGGAGGCTCCGTGGGCAAATGTGAGTCGAAGGACCTAGACTAGGAATAATGGGTGGAACTGGCAATAGTAATTCCCAAATAGTGGGGATAATACCGTGGGATCGGAGCATAGGGTCAGAGGAGGGGATGTTGGCGTTTGGTTTCAGTGGAGGAACGGTCCTGGTGGCACCAGAGTCTGTACATCGGCTGTTCCTCTGACAAATGTGTTCAATACCAGCTACCCCCACAGGCTTTGGAGTCAGGCCCACTTAGGTTCAAGGCCCTCGCTGCCACCAATTGGCCTTAGGCAACTTACTTAATCTCTCTTAGCCTCATCTGAAAATGAGGATCACAGTACCTGCTTCATAGGGCTGCTGTGAGGGAGAAATGGAATAATACATTTTGGGCAGTCCCTCATCACCTCCTGTCTCCGCGATCTAACCCCTGACACCAGAGGTGGCCCCCTGCAGCTGTATTTGGACAGTATACCTCGGCTCCTTTAGACTGCACTCTGGGGAAACAGGTAACATAAAATTTGGCACAAGCTTCTGATCCTACCTGCACTGCCCAGGTTTCCAAAGCACAGCATGGCAACATGGTAGAAACCTTACGTCACCCACCTCCTGTCTTAGCAGGTGCTGTGTCCCCACAGCCAGTGATTTTCCATTGCTGAGAAACCGTTGTGCGTGTGTGTGCCATGCACAGCCAGGGGTGAGCAGAGCTTCCCGTCAGCCCGTTCCTAAGTCAGACGGGCAATGAAGAGAAGCGGACCCAGCTCTGTCCCTGATGCCCTGTGACCTCAAGGATCAGATACCCAGGTCAGTGGCACAAGGGCGGAGAGTTCAGGTCACACCGTGCACTCTCACTCTGAGGTCAGGTTCCTTCTTGGGCTACGGTGTTTGTGGAGGAAGCAAGATGTTTCGTGCTTCGAAGGGTGGGTATATCCCGTCTGAGTGTGAGTCTGAGCTCTGGCAGTCTTAGGTGCGAGTCTGGAACTAAGAGGCAGCCAAAGGTCTAATGAGGAAGTGGAAGGGGGCCTAGCCCTGGGCGGGGGCTCCGGAAAGCTGACCCCATGGAGGGGACAGAGGCAAGGGCCACGTCTGCACCTCCTGGTCATCTCTTGAGGTGTCTCGTACTCTCTAGAAGTTGCTGGGGCATCAGAACTCTCACGGGTTCCCCAACCCCTCCGCATCCCACTGCAGCCTGCTGCTCTGGGCTACTCGAGAGTCTCCACTTCTTATCTCTTCCAAAGGAAAGAAGGAACCCACCTCCCACATGGCCATCTCTGGTCTGAGGAAATGCAAGGTCAGGGTATGTGTTTAGGGAGACATAGCCAGGTGCAGTGATATCAGGCACCCTCCCCCTTCCCTTCTTGGGCGGTGGTTACCCAGGAGGTGGGATGAGAGGGATGGCCACAGTCATATTTTACAGACTCAGAAGATAAAGCCTTTTATATATATATATTTTTTTTTTTTTTTATTTATTTTTTTTTTTTTAATAAACCTCAGTGGATCTTTCTTCCCCAAAGATACAGCCTTTAGAAAACTGTGGTCCCTGTGCCTTTGTAAGATACAATTTCAGAAGAGTATTTCCACAAAAATAACTTTTGTTCCTAAAAATGATTGATGTTTGGTACCTCAATATCAGCCTGTGTCTGATTCCAGAAACTGTTGCCGGCTTATCTGAACAAGCCCAAAGCCTTGAGAAATGCCTCTCGTGTCCAGCTCAGTCTCCTCCCCGCCTGCTGTCCCCATTTGCTCCCTCTGGGGTCTGTTGGTCTCAGTGCCTCTGTGTCTCTCCTGATGTCATCCCCAGCATGTCCATCTGTCCCCACTCTGCCCATTCATGTGGTGTCTGTCAGCCTCTCGGATGTCCACTAGAGCATCAGGAAGAGCAAGAAGTCTGTGCGTCTGTCCTATCGGGTGAGCAAGTTGTGGGGCTTCCTTTTCCCAGGAATAGTTGCTCTTGGGATGCTTTCTAGGTCATGGTTACCTGGAGCTGGGTGGTCTGGGACACAGGCCTATCTGACCTGGTCTGTGCTCAACAAGCAAGAAGTGGCAGGCGAGGGTCCCGGAGCCCAGGCCAGTCCCTTCAGGAGGTGTCCCCGAAGACTCCATATCCCAGGGGAAGAGACAGGTCACGTGTAACCTTCGAAGTCGGTGCGCTAAGGACTGAGAAGAAAGAGGGACTCCGGGCCCGGAAGAAGGCGGCCCCTGCTGTTCCAGGCCACACAAGGTCAGCCCTCAAGCGAGGCTGTAGCTGGTCCTCCTGCAAAAGGGAAAGAAACCAAAGAGACAGATGAGGGCGGAGGGGGATGGTGTCAGAACATGGACCCCTATGGACGTGGCAGGGGCAGCTCCCCGCCTCCCTAGCAGCGCCTCCCTCCGCCACCCCTAGAATAAAGCTACAGCCCCTGTTTTTTCGCCAAGTCCATCCAGCAATTCCCCATCTGCGTGTCACTCCGAGTGTGCGTGTGATCTCAGTGTTCCTGGGCCAGAGTCTGAGCCACCCACACCGAGAACGAGGGGCCGATGACAGTGTCACTTCCTGCCAATCCCGTGTGTTCCTCTGTGTGGCCGTGTGCTGGTATTGGTGGGTGTGTGAGCATCTCCAAACAGGCAGCCACATGCTTGTGAAAGCTGCCGGCCCAGACGTCCTGACACTGTGGCGCCAGCGTGGCCTTGGCCTCCGTCCGTGCTGGGCTGGGCACGCAGAAACGAATAAAACCCAGCCCCAGCTCCAAGATCCCCACAGTCCACTGGGCAAGCCAGCCGGTGGGCCTCTCAGCCCTGTGCAGCGGGATCAGTGCCCTGGAAGCCGGGAGAACAAGGTTCAGGGCACGGCTCAGCACAGCCTGTGGGGGAAAGAGTAGAAGCCCCAGCTTTCGGCTCCCAGGAGGGAGGATGGCACCATCACAGAAGGCCCACAGGGAAAGAAGATGAGTTCAGTAGTTCGGGGCTCTTTGAAAGTGACTCCATGCTTGTGGGACATCGGGTGGAGACGTGCCAGTGAGAGCCAAACACATGGATCCGGAACTTGAAGGAAGTCCAGGGGGTAGGGGCAGCTTTAGGAGTCACGAGGCACAAGAGGGGCTCAAGATCAAGCAAGTGGACGAGGTGCCTGGCATTATGGAGAGCAAAGGGAGCAGGGCCAAGGAGGGAGCCCTTCCATACCACAGCCAACGGATAATCAAGGAGGGGAGACTGAGAAGGGACGTGCAGAGCAGCTGAAGAAAATCCAGGAGGGGGCACCTGGGTGGCTCAGTCGTTAAGCGTCTGCCTTCGGCTCAGGTCATGATCCCGGGGTCCTGGGATCGAGCCCCGCATCGGGCTCCCTGCTCAGCACGGAGTCTGCTTCTCCCTCTCCCACTCCCCCTGCTTATGTGTGCGCTCTCTCTCTGACAAATAAATAAATAAAATCTTAAAAAAAAAGAACGAAAATCCAGGAGCAGGGGCACCCAGGTGGCTCAGTCAGTTTCGGCTCAGGTCATGATCTCAGGGTCATAAGATCAAGCCCCTTGTTGGGTTCCGTGCTCTGCGGGGAGTCTGCTTCTCTTCCTCTCCCTCTGCTCCCCCCCGCCACAACTCAGGCTCTCACTCACTCTCTCTCAAAAATAACTAAATAAATCTTTAAAAAAAAGAAAAAACCCAGGAACATATGCCATCACTGAAGAGTGATGAGTCTGTGGGAAGAGTCTGCAGAGGCAGGAGCGTTCGACTGCATAAATGCCTCAGGGACAACTGCGGACCCGTTAGTCAGTCTCACACCAGGGCACGTTTGTGCATCCCTGGGTGTTGGTACCCTGCTGTGTGTACCCGTGTGCACGGGGTGCCTACCTCTGAAGGCTCTGCCGGCGGGAAGGGTCCTGGCTGGGCACCTTTGGAGTGGGGCCAACCATGAGGATGCACAGACCGGTGAGGATCATGAAGGTGGGCACGGCCCCAATGAGGACCTTGAGGGTCACCACCACCTGCTCCGCCTGCTTGCAGGCTCCTGCCTCATAGCCCGCAAACCTGGAGAAAGAGCATCCCACGCATGCAGCTGAGATCCCACCGGGACTGGCAGGAGGGGTCCCTGATACCCCACCCGCACACTGCCCTGAAAGTAGGAGTCATTTCCCGGCCAGATCAGCTTAACCATGGTGGAAGAGAGAGTTGAGGGAATGGGCTGGCCAGGGAGCTCCGACAGAACTGAGAATGTGGGGAGCTGGGGCTTCAGGAGGGTTACAGCTCCTAAGAAAGGCCCCTCTCAGTCATGTGCGTGGAGAAAGCTGGGGCAGGTGTTGCCCTATACTCTCTAAAGAGCAGACGAGTGGGTGGCCCCCGGCCCACTAGGGTGGCGAACTCTGCCCTCTTCTTCCCACCCCACTCGTTGCTTGTGCCTCAAGAACAGCCCAACCCTGGGACTCACTCCAGACTGAGAGTGGAGATGCCCAGGGCGCCTGCGCCAGAAAGCTTGGTGAAGAAGACATAAGATGAGTAGAAGATGGTCTCCAGGCCTGGGCCATGCTGGTGCTGCTGCTGGAAGGCATCCACCACATCTGGAAGCATGGACCTGGGGGAGAGGGCTGCAGAATTATCCCTTTTATCCCCTTGACAGCCACCAGCCTGAGAGCTCTCTGGGGACAGAGAGCAAGTCAGAGTCATCCTTGGGTTCCTGCTGCCCAGGACCAGCACTGGCTGGCGAGAGCCCGGCGATAGCCCCTTCCCCCAACACAGCTGCCCACCATTCCTGCCATCTGGTGCCCTTCCAGGAGCGCTCCAAGGACGGAGCTGGTGGCCTCCATCTCCTGCAGGTGGGACAGCCAGTCCCCAGCACAGGCTGGGCACAAGGGGCCTGGGACAACAGGTGGATGTGAAAGAGGGCACACCCATTAGGAAGGACATGAAGCTCCACATCCCTTTCCCCTCACCCAGCCTACCAGGGCAGCAGCAAGGACACAGCAATGCTCACGCCAGACACAAAGGCCACCACATACGCCACAGGTGCTGTGGGTACAGCGGCCAACAGGATTGCAAAAGGCACCATCACCTGCGGAGACAGATGCACCAGCTGATCCTTCCACCTGCCCCTGACTTGCTCGTTCATTCCCACACTCACGGGTCTTTACTTATAACCCCTGCACCTGGTCCTTTGCTAGGGCCTGAAGACACAGGCAAGTACAGATCAGTCCTGCCAGCCCCCAGGAGGCTCAGGCTCCAAGGTCACCTCCCTGACTCTGCCACCTTCCCTGCAGCCTCCCCCCGGGCCTTGCTTCTTGCCTCACTCACACAGATCCCGAAGGCTGATATCTTCTTCCCAAATCGCTGTAGGACCCACTCCCACAGCGGGGTGCTCAGCACAGCCGAGACCTATGAACAGACAGAATCATCCCAGCCGGCGGGGGCTGTGCTGCCAATGCCTGAATCCACCCAGGTTCCAGAAGCCTTGGCTTTTACGTGGGATGCTCGACCTTGACTTTGCGCCCTGGTTGGAACCAGTGGCTATGAACTTCATGACCCCAGCCTCGATCCCACCTCCGCTGGAGTGCAGGTGACTAAGATCACAGAGGAGTCCAGAATGTTGACCGGAATTCTGGCTACACATGTCTTGTCAAGAACCACACAGGTCCCCAACTCAGGTCGCCGAGGGAGCCTGTCTCCACCACCCCAGGACCACTCACCAGGATGGTTAGCACCACGCTCTGGACGTGATCATGGAGCCGGGACGCATGTGTACAGAACAGGACCAGGTAGCTCTGCTCCACCTGAGGAGGCCACCAGGAAGTGGGCATGTATCGGGAATGGCAGGAACTCAGAAGTCAAGGGCAAGGCCTAGGTCGCACGTCTGGCCTCTTCTTTGGGACCTCAAACACCAGTTGCTGCCATCATCATGCATCATGCAGTCCCCTCCCCCCCAAAGGACACTCAGCCCCGAAACAGGTATAAATACCATTCCTAGTCCTTCCTCCCCTTTTCCCAGCTGGTGGACCTTACTACCCAGATTTTGTCAGCTGCCTAGTGTCTAGGCCTTGACCCTTCTTGGTCCCACAAGCTCTATGTAGGTCTCTCTCTTCCCTGCACCAGACTCTCTGGAACCCATGCCAGCCACCATTTCTCTCTATTTAAGCCTAACTCTGGTTGGTGGAGCCGAGAGGCGGAACCTGAACCTACACAGGGTCAGTATGGCCAGAGCCAAGGCCTAGAGGTACCTGAATGGCTGCTGAGATGAACAGGAAGGAGATCCCCAGCTTCAGGTAGGGCGGGTGCCGGACAGTGAGGCCCAGCCCAGCCAGGAAGCTCAGGCCTTGGCCTGAGGCTGGGTAAGAGGAGTCTGCAACACGGGAAAGTAACACTCAGGCTTGGCAGAGTTCAAAACCAAAACCCAGGCCCAAGAGAGATCCTGTCCCAGCTTCGGCTTCCCACACTCTGACTGTACCCCCTTACCTGGTCGCTCCTTCACCCCGAGGCAGAGCAAACTGGTGCACACGGGGTAAGTCAGAGCAAGCACGGCGGCTGCAATGGAGTAGAGACGAGTCTGTGGGACAGGACAGAACTGGGGTGGAGGTGATGTCTCCAACCTACGGAAGTGGGGACACCCAGGGCAGGAGTACTTCCCAATAGGGCAGAGGGACCCTCAGCCCAAGTCCAAGGATGCTGGGTGCCTCTCCTCCCAATCAGCAGAGCAGGAGATGGAGATCTCTGGGCCCAGAATGGCCCTTCTGCTGCCCCTGTGTGTCCTGCATGACCAGGAGGGCATCCATGCCACCAGCGGTCGGAGCCCCTCCCCTCTCTCTTTCTCTCTCATTTTTTTAAGGCAAACATTCATTGGTGGCACTTCTGCATGCTAGACCCTGAGGTTACAGGGGTGCATACGTGACTCCTGTCCATCCCCAGTGAGGGGCTTCAAGTGTGGAAGACACACTCACGAGCAGACGGCTACAGCAGAGCGGGAGGCACGAGGACCCAGATAAAGGGCGAACACAGAAAAGGTGCTACCTGTCATCCAGGGGAAGATATATGACTAATAAAATCCATGTAAAGACATGCATGGGAGTAAGTCACCTGCTCAGACTGAGGTTGTCTCTGGGGAGGAAAGAAAGGAGGAGGTGGACGGGGCCTCACCTGGGTGGGCTCCGCACAATTGCACAGGACCCCACATTCAGGAGGGAGCTGTGGTAGGCGTTAATGCTCTGCTCTCACTGTCTTCAGTTATGCTTCATCATTTTAACTATGAATCTGTGTTTTGTAAGTGAAGCCAAGGGGACGACACAGCCTGAGCTACCGGAGGCTTTGTGCCTTGGCCCACACGAGGCTCCACCTCTAGGGGTGGAGTTCTCAGCCTCCTGCTGCCCATTCCTTTGCACTTCAGGCCAGGCCAACCCAAGGCCACTGTCACCCCCACCTAGAGAGTGACCTTTGGAGACCTGAGTGGGGGCCTGGGCGTACATGGTAGAGTCCATCTGGGAGGGGCAGGGCCACAACCTCCTGGCCCTAGGCCGGCAGCCATGATGGGTCTGAGGGCGCCTGGGTGGGGCCACTCATGCACCTCGACCCAAGAGATCCCTTGGTTAGGGCAGTGGGCCATGGGGAGGACAGACTGGCTTCCCTGCTCTCTCTAGAGCCCTGTGTTTCCGTTTCGCACCGCACATGGGCAGAATGGGTCTGCGGAAGGATTAGAAGATGGCCTTGCAGATGGGTCTGGGGATGGATACACAGGACTTCACTGTGCGCGTGCTGGGCCATGATGTGGTATTAGTCTCACACCACTGATTCTCAAACGCTGGTGGGGAGGGGGCAGAATCCCCTGGAGGCCTTGTTCAAATATAGACTGCTGGCCCCCTCCCCAAATTTGTAAAGCACCAGTTGCGGGTGGGGCCCGAGTTGGCCTTGCTAACAAGTTTCCGCGTGAAGCGGCTCTGCTGCGGCTGTTGCCCAGAGAGCACACTTGGAGGACCACAGCGGTACCTTTTTTTTAATAAATCTGAACTATTTTTTAAATGAGCAAAGAAGAATGATGCAGAGAACACCGAGGAGAGGCCCCGCGCCGGAGCTGCGGAGGGGCAGCCTGGGCTGGGTCCTGAAGGTGAGGCCCAGCCATGTTGGAACTCGTTTACAGAGTCACCCGCCTGGCTGGGAGGCTGATGCGGTGCTGGGGTGACCGGGAGATGTTGGGGCTGCGAGGTCCAGAAGATCTGGGGCCCAACACGGGCATCGGCTTTGGTAATGGGTTGGAGGGGGGGTAATGGCTGGCGAGGGAGGAGTAAGTGTTGGCACCTGGGGTTCTGGCGGACAGTGCCACCCTTTGCTTAAGCGGAAAAGGGCTGAACTGGACGGATAACACAGATGCACGTCCCTTAGCTGCGGAAGGGAGATCTGGTTTGCCGGGAGAGGAAGGGGGACTGCTTCCAGGTTTCCCTCGTGCGTGCACACCGGGGGTGAGGCCGGCGTGCGACGGGCCACAGGGGGGGCGTTCCCCAGCGCGCCGCAGGGACGCCGGACCCTCTCCCCTGCCCCTGCCTCTGCCCGTGGCCCTTCCCCACCCCTCTCCCCGCCTGCTGCTCTGCGATCTGTTGCTTCCCGCTGAGAAGGCGCCCGGGCGGAGAAGCGGGGTCGGCGGGACGGAAGACGAGCGGGGGGTGGGGGGCGGGCGGCTGGAGGAGCGGGAGGGAGAAGGCGAGCGACGCCCGAGAGGCCGGGCCGCGGGGGCACTCACCGCGTCGGGGGAGACGGCGAGCGGCCCGGCGAGCGCCGCGTCCCCGCACCTGTGCGGCCCGTGGGCGCCCGCCACGATGAGCCCGTGGACGGCGGCTCCCATCAGCGTCCCCGCCATCTCCAGGGTCATCCCTGCGACAGAGCGGCGCCGGGTGACGGGCGCTGGCGGGCCCGGGGGCCGCGGCGTCCCGCCCGCCCGCACGCCCGCACTCACGGTACGCCGTGGCCGAGTCCCGCTCCCTCGGGCAGGGGCTCAGGAGCATGGTGAGCGCCGCGTAGGGCACCTGGAAGAACTGCGGACGCCCGGGCCCCGGGCTCAGGCTGGCCCCCTCGGCCCCCAGTCCCAGCCCCGCCGCCCCAGGCTGGCCCGTCCTGGCTGATGCCCCCAAGGCCAGAGGGGTGAGCAGGGCCGGGCAGCGGGTCCCTCGGGGCCACCTACCCTCTCCCCTCTGCACACCCTTTACAGTGGCCACTGGCCGGCTATGGGGTTCTAGGAGTCCAAGCCCCGGCTCGGGGGTGGGGGTGGGAGCACCGGCTTACCGTGGCCAGGGCCTGGAACAGGCAGTAGAAGCTCGTGTACCAGAGGCCCCGCAGGCTGGTGAAGGGGGGCAGGAACCACAGGAGGAAGTAGGCCACGGTGATGAAGGGCGTGCAGCCCAGCACCCTGTGGAAGCAGAGCGGGCGTGGAGCACCAGGACGGGGGACAGGAAGGGCAAACCCGAAACAACCACACCCTTCTGGGCCTAAGTCCTCTGCCCCCAGCAGGAGCCCTGGGCTGGGGCTGCCAGGGTGCTCACCATGGAGGAGGAGAGGGAGGGGTGGCTGATGGATGGGTTGGTAGCCTGGGGTGTGGGGCCATTCACTGCAGAACTCGGGGGCACCTGGGGGTTGGCGTTGCCATTCCCTGTATCCAGGACCCATGAGCATCAGCGAGTCCTCTCTCCTTTGTGAGGACTTCCAAGACCTCCAGCCCACCCTGGCCACACACAGACCCCTGGATCAGGCCTGGGAGCCTAGGAGGCTTTGTCCAGCCCTGTGCCTCCTGGTGACGGAGAGCCCCCAAGAATGTCTCTGAACTCCTGCATGGCTCAGCCTGACCTAGTCCCACGACATCACCTATTACCGTCTTGTCTTCTTGGTGTACAAGGGTTTCCACTAAGAATCAGGGCTGTGACAAACAGTGGCCTCAGGCCAGGGTTGGAAGCCAGGACCCTGAGGACTATGGGGCTGCTCACCAGGGCATGAGGTGTCCAGACCCTGTCCTCCTGCTTCTGTTGATGAAGTACCCAGCCACAGGGTCGGCAGCTGCCCCAGACACCTTCCCTCCAAACAGGACAAGGGACACCTGGGCAGCAGGGACCTGAAAAGCACAGGTGGAGGATGGTTGAGGCCTGGCGGAGTCAGAGAGGGTGTCTGGGCCTGCTCACCTGCCAGGAGAAAGCGCTGGGAACCTGGCAGGGGGCAGAGCCGCCGTGTAAAGGTCTATGGGGTCTCTTTCCCAGGACACAAATCCAGAAGGCTCTGGGGCACACCTGAGCTAGGGAAGAGAGGGGCAGGGGAGGGCTGACAGCCACATGCTGGCACGTTCCCGTGACCATTCCTGCCCAGTCGCTTTTGGAGAAGGCTTGGGCACCCTCATCTGTGCAAGAAGGGGGACAGAGGTAGACTTTCCGTTTCACAATGACAATGTTTTATTAATTTTTCTGATTACATAAATGACGCACTCGTTATAAAAACATTCAAACGGTACAGAAAAATATTGAGCAAAGCTCATGTGAAATCCCCTCATCCTGAGACAAAGTGCCAGAGCATTTTGGTGATCACCCTTTCAGGCATTTATTTACGTGCATTCATAATTTATAATTTTACATAAATGAGATCATATCAGTGTCATTTAACAAAATCGTGGGTACTATACGAGAAATCTTTTTTTCTGCTTACCCTCTCTCCTCCACCATCCCCTGCCACAGGCAACAGTAACAGCCTGTGTATATCCTTCTGTAATTTATTTTCTTCATGCTTGTATTTTAATCGTGTAGAATCCCATATTTACACATACGCATGTACCTACATATATGGGGCATGTCTTTATTTTGGTAAAATGGGATCAATCTGTATACTCGTCTCTAAAAGCAACTTCTCTCACTTGACAGTGCATCATGGAAATCCCTCCAAGTCCACTGGTATAGATCTAGCTCGTTCTTTTGAATGACTACACAATCGTCCATTATGTGGATATTGCACAATTTATTATCCAACTACTTCTATATTGTTGGGCATTCATATTGTTTCCCCATTTTTCTCATAAACAGCCTACAGTAAACATACTTAAGGGGGTTGCCCTCAAAGGCATTTGGCTTACTGTCAGTCTGGGGACAGAAGTGCCATCTATCCAGTGAAGTACAGGTTGGGGAGGGAGAACTGGGTACCAAGGACCATGGGAACAGGGGGCCCTGGGCTGCTTCCCACACTCACCTGGGCCACATCAAGCAGGAAGAGTTGCAGGTAAAAGGCTGTGGCGCTGGAGGCCACCTGGTTGGGGATCCCACCAATGCCATAGCATACCTTGGTACAGAATGAGAGTCGACCGGCTCTGCTGTCCTGAGGGGAGACACAGGAGCTAAGCCCCCCGCCTGCGCCCATACACAACAGTTCCCCACATCCTCCTGAGCCTCCGTAAGCATCCTGAGGTCCCTTGAGGTCTTTTCCAGTAACCTCTTAGTCCTCATTTGTCCTAAATCATCTTAAAGGGAAGTGAGACAAAAGGGAAAAATTAATCCTAAGCCATGACCTCTCAAAGATCCCACATCCCACGGGACAAGTTCTTCCTATTTCCCTCTTAGTGCTTCCTCCTGCAGTCTGTTTTGTTCTCTGAGTCAGCAAGTCAGAGTGAACTGAATAAAGCACTGTATTTCTCGAAGCCTCCTGTGTCAAACAGAATATTCCTGCCAATTTCAAGAGTTGTCTTGATGAGAAAATGAAGCTGAGTGTTATTTGCTCCAGGAGCTGATTGTTAACTGTTCAGGACTTTGGCCAGTCCTCGAACCACTGACAGCCTGAAATCAGCTGTGGTGAATTTATACCACAGGAATCAGCAAACACTATAAATCAGAGTTGCTTTATTTTTCTGGAGAGACTGTATACTAGCCCACCACTGAAATAAAGTTCATGACTCCAAATGTGTGTGTGTGTGTGTGCACACGCGTGCATGTGTGTGTGTGCATGGAGATAGGTATATATCTCATAAGCCCTAAGCTATCCAGTGAACTCCAGACTGGAATATTCGACTGCCTACTCACAGACCCACATGGTTGCCTAACAGGCATTTCAGCTTAGCATGGTCAAAACACAGCTCCTGATTTCCATCCACTGTCTAAACCAACTCCTAACCCTATTGTCCCTAGTGCATTAAATGGCCCCCATGTCCAATGTCCACTCAGCAGCTCGGACCACAAACCTAGGAGTCCTTGATTTCTCTTTCCCAATTTCCCCACCAAATCTATCAGTAGTCCCCTAAGTGGCTTCCCAGCTTCTGCTCTCATTCCCCACTGTCTACTTTCTATCCAGCAGCCAAGGTGATCTTTTCATAACATAAATTTGATTGTGTCTCATCTCTGCTTAAAACTCTCCCAACAGCTTGCCACTGCAGTTTGAATATGATTCCAAGTCCTTCCCATATAGCCTACAGGAGCCCACCCTATCAACCCCCACGTCCTTCCCACCTCACTTTGGATTGCTCTCCTCAACCTTGGTAGCTTCCTTGCTGTGCCTCAAAATGACCATGCCCGTTGCTGCCTCAGGGCCTTTGCACTTCCTGTTCCTTCTGTCTAGAAGGCTCTTCCCCTGAGTCTTTGCAGAGCTGACGCCTTTCGAGCCTGAATGTCATCTCCTCACAGAGGCCTTCCCTGACTACCTGACTCTCTCTAGTGTACCTAATACCTGATATATTCTCATTTATTTCCTGCCTCTCCCCACGAGAATGTAAACTCTCTGAGAGCATGTGCTATAATTTTTATTCACCACCATGTCCCCAGTACCTAGAACCATGTGTGGTATATAGTAGATACTCAATATGTATTTGTTGAAGAAATAAATGTCATGAAGACACTAGGTAAAAGGCTGTTTCTTCAAAAGATGCTGGGAATCCTTCCTCCCCCCCCCCCCCTTGCTTGGGGATGAGAGGGGGAGTGGAGAGGACTATGACTTCACCCATTTTAGTATCTTGCAGGACACCCCAAATGGGCCCTTCTAAAGGGAAGTTCTTGCCAGATAAGGGTTTATCATATCCTTTGCACACTCTTCCTACCCGCAGAAGAAAACCACACACAAGGCAGGATGTCATCTCCTTTTCTGACGTTTGTGTGAACATTATTTCAATTTCCAGAAATTGTTAATAAGAGGCAGAATCCAACATGATAGCGCCACCCCACCCCATGTGCCTCTTGTTTCCCCCTAAACGCGCCTAGTGAGCTTCTGGCACAGAGAAGTCACTTGAAAGATCGAGAAATTCCGGCTGAAACTATTGAGCCTTGCGGATGGCAGTTTCACCTACTTAAATCATAAGCCTTTCACAGTTAACTGAGCACCAGTTTTAGCGTTGGGCTAACTTGGATTCAAATTCTGTCGGCCACTTCTAGCCGTGTGATGCAGGGCAAGGTACGGCACCGGGCCTGCACTTCGGTTCCTCACACGTAAAGCGGGGTGGAAAATAGACCGCAGAGGTCCTTATGAGAATCAATGCTGGCACTTCTTTCGCAACGTCAGTTTTCCCTCTTGCCATTCATCTCCCCCTGAATTTCTAAATTTCCCTGGGAAACGAGAGTCCCCAGGGGGCCTCCCTATCTCACTTTCTTTCTTGGGGGCCACAAGCCTTTGCTCTGAGGTGTCTGACAGGAAGCTCTGAGTCGACAAAGGGAATCCAGGTGCTGAAGTGAAGCCACAGACAATGGATGCGTTGAGCAGGGAGCAAGCGATGGGTCTTTGTTCAGCACAAAGCTCAGCGGTCCTACCCCCTCTCTCGCATACAGCCACCCTGGCCGGCCTGCGCCGGCCCCATCCACGCAGGGGATGAGGAAGGCCGGAGGACACCGCTGGCTTCCCACCTGCCCTCCACCCTCACTGGGGGGCCTGCTTGCCAGGAAGTCATCTCTGGGGGCAGTCTGCAGGAGAAGCCCGGCGCCAGGCTGTGCGGGGCTGCCTGCGCCCACACCACGCGCCGGGAGACTGGGGAGGGGAGGCAGACCCCGCCCCCCGCCCCCCCCCACCGGGAAGTCCCACCTGCCCAGGGTGCCGGAGAGCTCTGGGAAGACCTGGACTGTGGCGGGCAAGAGCCCTAATTTGGGAATCAGAAACCCAGAGACTGGCGCTGGTCCTGCCAGCCTCGCTGAATCAATGCAACAAGTTACTCCACTTGTCTAGGACTCAGTTTCCCATCCTGTTCTCTCTGGGGCTCCCGAGTATCTCGGCCTCTCGGCTCTCAACCGTCCAAGTCCACTAGGGGGGTCTCGGAAGCCTGAAGGCTGGGGCCCGCGCACCTTCCCGCCGCGTCCCTCGCGCAGCCCCGGCTCCCCGCTCGCCCTCGCCCTGAGCTCACCGAGCTGCGCTCCGAGGTGCGCGCTTCCGGCTGGGGCGGCGGCGCCTCGTCCACGGGGGCCCGGGGCGCTCCGGGGGACGCGGCCATGGCGCACGGCAGCTCCGCCCGCGGCCCTGCGGCGTTATCGCCCGGCCTGCGCCCCGGCTTCCGCGGGGAGGGCGGCTCCGGGGGCCGAGTGGGCGCGGCGCGGCGAGGGGCGGGCCGCGGGCCACGCGGGGGACGGCGGGGAGCCGCGAAGGGCGCTGTTCCATTTCCCCCAAGAGCCCGAACTCGCCGGGGGGTGGGGCTGGAGGGTAAAGGCCGTTAAGTCCCTTGGGACTTCTGTCCTGGGGGCAGGTCCCCGAGGGAGTGAGAGCCAGCGCCGGT
Source organism: Mirounga angustirostris (assembly GCF_029215605.1). NCBI lineage: Eukaryota > Metazoa > Chordata > Mammalia > Carnivora > Phocidae > Mirounga > Mirounga angustirostris. The sequence continues at coordinate 18,814,776 of NW_026991718.1, read as the reverse complement.
TCGCGCTGAACACCCTGCAAGTGAAAAACCGCCAGATCCATTTATTTGAAAAACGAAGCAATGGAATTGACTTGCTTAGACTATGGCTGAACAGGTTCACAACCTACATTTGATACAAGATGCCTGAAACACACATTGCCCAGCCTCTCGCAGATGAGATGGGTGTAGCCACGTAACTCAGTTCAGCCGGTGAATGAGAGCAGAGCAGCGTACCTGCAGTTTGCCAGGAAAGTCTTTCAAAGGGAAGGGGTCACATCGCACACAAAAAGTAACCGAAAATGCACCAAAGACCTAAGTGTAAAGGCTAAATAAAACGATAAAACATCTACTATAAAACATCTCGAAGGGGTGCCTGGGTGGCTCAGTCGTTAAGCATCTGCCTTCGGCTCAGGTCACGATCCCAGAGTCCTGGGATTGAGCCCCACGTCGGGCTCTCTGCTCAGTGGGGAGTCTGTTTCTCCCTCCACCCCTCCCCCTGCTTGTGTTCCCTTTCTCGCTGTGTCTGTCAAATAAATTAAAAAAAAAAAAAATCTTTAAAAAAAGAAAACAGGAGCAAATCTTCATAACCTAGGGTTAGACAACTGTTTCTTATGACACAAGTTGGACTAGCTAAACGAACAATTTTGTGTTGCAAACCACCCAACAAGTGAAAAGATGACCCACCAAATGGGAGAATTATCTGCAAATCTTAAAGAATGGTACTGGAATATTATAAAGAACTCCTTCAACTCAACAATAAAAGACAACCCAATTTAAAAATGGGCAAAGGATTTCTATAGGTAATTTCTCCAAAGACAGACAATGAGCACATGAAAAGATGCTTATGTCATTAATACAAAATTACAAAATACACCACTGGACGCCTAGGATTAAAATGGCCAACAGGAACAAGCACTGGGGAGGGTGTGGAGAAGTCACACCTTCCTAGTGGACATGTTAACCGGCGGAGGCACTATGGAACTCTGCCTCTTCAGAAAGTTAAACCTGGAATCACCTTATGACCCAGCAATTCTTCCTAACTATATACCTTAGGAAAAAACATGTTCACACAAAAACTTGAACACAAATGTTCATAGCAACATTATTTATAACCCAAAGTGAAACCCAAATGTCCATCAACTGATGGATAAATGTATATCCATACAATGGACTAGTATTCCACAATAAAAAGAACATGGATGAACTTTGGAAACCTTAAATGAAAAGAGGCAAAAACCATATATTGTATGATTCCATTTATATGCAATGTCCAGTAGAGGTAAATCTGCAGACAGAATTTAGATTTGTGGTTGCCTAGGACTTTGGGTAGAGAATGAGTACAGGGCTGAACACAGGATGAAAATATTCTAAAGTTAGATTGTAGTGGTGGTTGCACAATCCTGTCTACACTAAAAGTCACCGAACTGTACACTTTAATTGGGTAAATGGTAAGGTGTGTGAATTATATCCCAATAAAGCTGTTTTTGTGTTTTTTAAAAGGCAAGGTGTGTGCTTCTTCCCATTGGATGGAATGCAGATGTGACTAAGTGCTAGAGCAGCTCTCTTGTGGCCTTGGGTTAAGTGCTGGTATCAGCAGATGAACAACACAGGAGTCTGAAGTTTTACGAAGTTGATCTACCAGTTCTGAATTGCTTCCCTCTGGACTTTTGCATGGAAATAAATAAAATTTTGTTTTGTAAGTCACTATTAGACTTTTCTGTCACAGATAAATATAATCCTAAAGTATATACTGCCCAGTCTAAATCATTTTCTATGCCTCAATTATTTTTTCTAAAGAGGTATAATTGACATATAACAGTATACTAGTTTCAGGTGTACAAAGTAATGATTCAGTATTTGTATACACTGCAAATATGCCTCAATTCTTTAACCTACAAAATGGGTACCTCCTGTTTTCTTGATTGCAGCCTTATCAACAGTGGAAGGATAATTAGATAATGCATGTGCTAAATGTTTAAGTCCTTGGAAACTTAAACTCAAGCTTAAGTTTCTTTGGATAATCTACTTTCACATACATCATTTTATAGCATTTTTAGGTCTGGAAGCACTTCATTCCCAACATTTGTACTTTGCTGCATATACTACCACAATTTTAAAATTTTAAGAAGTAAAAAAAGAAACCCTGCATCTTTTTTTTTTTTGCCCCCTGCACAAAAATGTAATTAAAAGGCATTTGTTGCTGGGGCGCCTGGGTGGCTCAGATGGTTAAGCGTCTGCCTTCGGCTCGGGTCATGATCTCAGGGTCCTGGGATCGAGTCCCGCATCGGGCTCCCTGCTCCTTGGGAGCCTGCTTCTCCCTCTGCCTCTCTCTGTCTGTCTCTCATGAATAAAAAAAAAAAAAAGAAGGCATTTGTTGCTAACAGCTATTATTCTAGTTAAAATGATGCCATATTCTGAATGTAATTTTTAAAGACAAATACGTTAGACTTCAATAGATAAAATAGCATTACAATAACCAAGAAGCCTGCCTTTTAATTAATACAAAACACTGATTCACTTAAAAATACCTGAAAGGATGTACACCAAAATGTTATTAGTGGTTATATTATTTGAAAGGTGAAATTGGTGATTTAAAGATCATTCGAGCATTTTACAATTTTCTACAATGAATATGAATTATCTGTGAAAAAAATATTTAAAGCAAATGACAAAGAGCCAAATATTAGTCTATCGAATAAGCCACTTGTATCTGAAGATTTAGTGTGATGAGCAATTTCTTAATTAAATGGTTTGTACTTAGAGAAAGAACAAAGAAGTAAACCCTACCAAGGAGTCTTCATGCTAGTTCAACTCAGGACACAAATGGTTTTTTAAAAAACCTACCTCTGAACATGTTCACACAAAAACTTGAACACAAATGTTCATAGTAACATTATTTATAACCCAAAGTGAAACCCAAATGTCCATCAACTGATGGATGAATGTACTAAAAATATCACATTTTCACATTTCTGAGGATTAAATGAAAGTAACACTGATTAAAGTACCTGGCAAACAGAAGGCACCTGATAAATGTTGATTCTCAAACTGAATGGCTTTGCCAATGCCAAATAAAAATGACAAATGAAACCAGATGTAACTATTGTATAAGAAACAACTGTAGATTATTTCACAGATCCTTTTAATGAATTATTTCATTCTTAAGACAACAGTTCTTTAACCGTTAGCAAAAGCTTGCTTTAAAAATAAGGCACTGAAACAGATGCATAATACCGTATTTTCAACACAATGAAACGTAATGAAAAGTGTTCTGAATGAGAAAAGTATATAAAATAAGACCAGTTTTACAGCCTGCATAATGCATAGTAATTTAACCATTAAATTAGAATCTGTAAAACTAGAAATGTACTTCTTGTATCAGCCTTAACAATGATTTTTCAAAAACTGACGGGTTTTGAAACAACTACGTAGGTCAAATTGTATTCTACACCTAAAATGTTTGATTATTTTCAAGTTTGCCTTCCCTTGCCAAATTCAATTTATATTTTCTAAAGTCAGTATGTTTTACATAATCTACACATTTAATTAACAACTTTACAATTTTGAACTTTTAAAGTAGAAAGTTTTATCAGATGATTCTCATTTTGAAAACCTCTGAGAATATTATTCACATTAATGAAGGTATTCACAGTTAGAAAAAATGAAAGTTATTGCTGACAATGGGTCTTTCTCCATAGGAACTTCTCACTGGGGTGTATTCTACATGTACACACAAGAAAACCTCCAATGTACCTTCTGGATAAATAATTATAAACTGGAAAATTCACAAAGGAGGCCTTTTTATAGGTACAAGAAAAATATTTCCAACGAGAAGCCCCTTTATAGAAATATATGGAGAATCACAGACTATAATTATGCAAATTAAATTATACAATGCTTCATAATAGGCCTATAGGAAACATTTTCTTACAGACTCTTGAAAAATATATTAACAATCATCTTTTTATATCTGAAAGCGTTCACTGATTTTTACCATCCCCTCAATTTAAGAATGCTATTATGTTTCACTAGAGAGGGCTCTACTACAGCTGTAAACATAATGACAGTATTTTCTATTATATACCTGTTCATTTCTGAAAGTAAGTGACAAAAGGAAAAGGTTCTCCTTTGCCCTCCCTCTCTTCCTGATAAAAAGGCTTCTACCATGTGGAAGGCTGGGAGCTAGAAAAGGAAGCAGTCTTAATATGGACCTACAACAGAAGATGCAGCTTATAATCCAGGTCATCTAGTTATGTGCATTTCCCTTTTATTATTTCTGAGCTTCTAATGAAAATCTCATTTAAATGTTCCAGCCTCCTCTCAGCTGTGCTTAGAGGAGTAGTATAGGTTTATATCATGATTAATTAAGAGTTAAGGGGAACAGTCTAAGAACCAACTGTGGGAGATAAAGAATAAAACTTAACGGTCTAGAAGTCCCATTTCAGTGGAGAGTCTTCTTCCACTGTTTGTGGTGAAGCACACAGGTTTATTTTCTTAGGGTGCAAGCATAATGCAGGATTCCCTGAACGTTCTTCTACTACATGCCTAAAAATCACTTGAGACTACAAATGCAGAGATCTGGGACCCATCCCAGATACAATGAATCAGAATGTGTGTGGTAGATGCCTGGAATAGACATTTTGAAATGCTTCCCAAGTGATTCTAACACTAAGATGTGAGAATCATTGTAAAGTGCTTCGTAAGAATGGTTCCTTTAAGAGGTCCGTAAAGTCAAACTATTTTCATAACCAAACTGAGACATTATTTGCTTCCCCCCCTTTTCTCATGAATATACAGCAGCATTTACTAGAGGCTACATGATGTGCAATATCACAACAGATTGAATGTGGAAGCAGACATGAGATTCCATCTGTCTTCTTTAAGTCAGTAAAGATAGCTGCAAAAAATGGAATGCCACTTTTCTCACTAAATTTTTTAGAAAACGCTTTTCATTAAAATGTTTTACATTAACATGTGCTTATTATTTTTAATGAATATTTTATAATTTTTTATTTTCAATATCATATATATTACCCACATAAACAAAAGTTCTTGAGACCAGAAAGGTTGAGAACTGCTCTTTCCAGCAGACACCCAGTACCCTGTGAACATTACTGCTGATAGGTATGGCTACTTAGTTCCTTGGCACATTCAATGTAAATTTTGCTTTAAATAAGATTCAATAAATAATTTGGGGGAAAAAAAAAGCTTCCTAAACTTATCTTCAGGCAAGGGAATTCAATCTGACGGTGAAATATAGAAGTCTAACCAGTTCGAATTAAAAGATTAAGATACAAAACATGACTTCCTTGGTGGCATCAGAATGTAACAAATAATCCTTTAATGTGTACCCAGGTTGACTCTGATATATGGAATAGAAAACGATAGTTTATGTGATGCATTTAAAAAATATTAATAGCAATGTGCCAAAACAAGCATTAGTTTCTAAGTGAATGGTAGCAAATGAAAGGCTTACTCAAAAATGTTAGCTAAAAACAAATCCCTAATTTTCAAAAGAAAAAATAAGGGATGAACTCGGGTTCCTGGACAGAAATTTTTAAAAATTACACTTCTTGAAAATGTCGAAATGTGAATAGGCAGATTAATATTGACATTATACTAAGCTGCACAATTTTATCTTTAAAATATATTTTAGATACTGTGCCAAAATAACATGAGTATATATTGCCATTAGAAAATAAAAATGGAGACCACTTGGAGGTTCAGGCATAGCTGTGGTGAAAGAAGTTCCTTCTAGCCTTCTGACTGTATCTCAAATGTAAAATAATTACATTGATGTTTTTTAACCTGTCATGTATAATTTTCTTAATATACTGCTATTTAAAAAATCTGAGACAGCTAATATCTAAACAAACCACTGCTGGTTGGGAATATTTGAATGAATGATGCTGTGAATACATTTGCTAATTTATACCACATTAAGATTCTATATGATACAGCGATTTAATATATCTTATTGTTGAATAACTGGTATTTGAAAATAAGTATAGTTTTCTTTCTGAGTAGTCTTTTGGAAAAAGTGCATTGAATATAGTTTCCAGTCAGAGTTCACATTCCTAACTTGTACTTATTTAAAAATCTTCTCATCAGGAGGGAGTTAAATAATGCCTGAACTAAAAGTCCAGCGAATCTGACTTCCTTTCCCTCATTTTGGTTTGCATGTTCATTTACAACCATCATTTCTCTGCAAACTTAGTGTATCAAAAATCAATGTTATGAAAGTTCTCTAAAAGGTTCAGCGGTTTTTTGGAGTCTCTGAATGACTACAGCATTCTGTAAATCTGCTTCTTCCAATGTGAGTGTTTCATCTAGCAATTTGAGGAAAGGAAGAGCTGTGGCCAGGGAAAAGGGAGGACTTCTTTGAGATCCTTGGTATTTTTCGATGAAGTCTTTGATGTGGCTTATCCTGTAAAACAGCACAAACTATTAATATAATTTTATGAAAACTGGAATTAATGTAAGGTAATAACTTGAAGATACCTATCTAGCTACGTTAATACATAGAATAGTCAAATTATGATGACAGAACTGATCACTTGGGCTTTTTAAAGGTTGACCCTGGATAGTAAGGAACTACTATTAATTATCTTCAGTGTGACAAGGGTATTACGGTTACATTTTATTTTTTGTTTTAAATTTAATATATATTAATAGTTTCAGAGGTGGAGTTCAGTAATTCATCAGTCTTATATAATGTTATGGTTACATTTTTATAGAGTACATCTCTTTTAGAGTTATATTGAAATATTTACATAGGAAACTATATGAAGTCTAAGATTTCCTTGGAAACAGTTCAGTGGAACTGAGTGAGGGATCACTGTATCTTCTGTTTGAAGTGTGTATGTGTGTGTGTATCTGAAAGTCCCTATAACAGAAATTGTATATATCTATATCTGACTCCAAATGGATCAAATATGGTCACACTAGTAATATTACACAGATACAGGCTGTATCTCTTAAATACCAGGTCATGCTGTGTTCCAAACACAATTAGGAAAATTCTTAACTCAGTATAAGTAGAATTTCAGTTAGTAAAATCAACATTACAACGTGCAATTTTGGAGGTAGCTCAAAGTTATGTTCACCTAAGTATATGTGTATGTATGTAGAAAGAACGCATGCAGAGTTCATTACAACTAAGATGCCACTGATTTTTAAGACACATCATTTTATGTGTTGCTAAAAAAATCCAAATTATGACAAAATATTTTCTTAACACTTAGAATTTTTATATTTATTGAAAGCACAACTAACTTAATTTCATGTAAATATTTCTCAAATTAAGCATGTGCTTCTATTAGAGTAATATTGTTAAGCCATTCCTAATACTTGAACATTGTTCAGACTCAGATCCTTTGAATCACTTTCGATTCGGTCATAATTTGGTACATATTTTTCTTTTCTTTCTTTTTTTTTTTAAAGATTTTATTTATTTATCTGAGAGAATGGGAGACAGAGAGCATGAGAGGGGAAGGGTCAGAGGGAGAAGCAGACCCCCTGCTGAGCAGGGAGCCCGATGTGGGACTCGATCCTGGGACTCCAGAATCATGACCTGAGCCGAAGGCAGTTGCTTAACCAACTGAGCCACCCAGGCGCCCCTCTTTTCTTTCTTTTTTAAAAATTTTATTTATTTAAGAGAGAGTGAGCATGAGCAGGGGGAGAGGGAGAAGCAGGTTTCTCACTGTGCAGGGAGCCTGATGCGGGGCTCGATCCCAGGATGCTGAGATCATAACCTGAGCCAAAGGCAGATGTTTAACCGACTGAGCCACCCAGGTGCCCCTGGTACATATTTTTCCACATAATACCAGCCCTCTGTATTAACAGGTGTGTTGGTGATAAAGAATTTCTTTAAAAAAGATACTGTCTCGGGGCGCCTGGGTGGCTCAGTCGTTAAGTGTCTGCCTTCAGCTCAGGTCATGATCCCAGGGTCCTGGGATCGAGACCCACATCGGGCTTCCTGCTCAGTGGGGAGCCTGCTTGTCCCTCTCCCACTCCCCCTGCTTGTGTTCCCTCTCTCGCTGTGTCTCTGTCAAATAAATAAATCTTAAAAAAAAATAAAAAAGAAAAATAAAAAAAAGATACTGTCTCAGATTTTTTTTGTTCAGCTGACACTTGTTCTGCAAGCTTTGAGGTAGATGCCAAGACAAAGATAATTATGTAATGATTGCCATGTAGCCAACCATGGATTTTAGGATAAACCTCCATTTCAGAGGCTAAAATGTGAAAAAATGTTTAATTCAGAATTAATGAAATATGCCATATCACGAAAAGCAGAATTCTCCCAATCAATTCACTAAAATTCATTAATTGCCACTCTATTAAACCTGTGTGAGTTGCCAAAAAAGTCTAGGACACAGTTTCATGTATTATTTGGATACCAAAAGTTGGGATAACGAAAGTCTAAAGCTAATGGCAAATGATATAAATATAAAAAGAAAACAGTAAAGATTAAAGGAACGATGCAGTAAAAATAAAAAATTTCTTTTTTTTTTTTAAAAGATTTCACTTAGGGCGCCTGGGTGGCTCAGTTGTTAAGTGTCTGCCTTTGGCTCAGGTAATGATCCCAGGGTCCTGGGATCGAGTCCCGCATCGGGCTCCCCGCTTGGCCCGATTTAAGTAAAAAATAAAATCTTAAAATAAATAAATAAATAAATAAATAAATAATAAAAGATTTCACTTATCCATTTGACAGAGAGAGAGAGAGAGAGAGAGACAGCGAGAGAAGGGGACACAAGCAGGGGGAGTGGGAAAGGGAGAAGCAGGCTTCCTGCCGAGCAGGGAGCCAGATGCAGGGTTTGATCCCAGAACCCTGGGATCATGACCTGAGCCAAAGGCAGACGCCTGAAGACTGGGTCACCCAGGCGCCCCTGTAGTAAAAAAAAAAAAAATTTCTTTTTAAAGATTTTATTTATTTGACAGAGAGAGATACAGCGAGAGAGGGAACACAAGTAGGGCGAGAGGGAGAAGCAGGCTTCCCGCTGAGCAGGGAGCCCGATGCGGGGCTCGATCCCAGGACCCTGGGTTCATGGTTCATGACCTGAGCCGAAGGCAGATGCTTAACGACCGAGCCACCCAGGCGCCCCTGTAGTAAAAATTTTTAAACGTATACTGTGATCTCTATGTTGCCATTAAGAGAATAAAAAAATGCAAATCTAAAAAGCTGTAAGAGGATAAAAATAATAAGTACACATTAAGCTCAAAAGGAGGCAAAAAAGGACGAATAAAGAATAAAAAGGGGCGCCTGGATGGCAGTCAGTTAAGTGTCCAACTCTCGGTTTCCTGAGTGGGACTTGACGATCAGCGTGAAGTCTGCTTAGAACTGTCTCTCCCTTTGCCCCTTCCCCCAATCCCAGATAAATAAACAAATCTAAAAAAAAAAAAAAGAATAGGGGTGCCTGGGTGGTGCAGTCATTTGGGAACCTGACTCTTGGTTTTGGCTAGGGTCATGATCTCAGAGTCATGAGCTTGAGCCCTGTGTGGGGCTCCATGATCAGCATGGAGTCGGCTTGGGATTCTCTTTCTCCCTTGCACTTGTGCTCACTCTCTCAAAAATAAAATAAACCTTAAAAAAAAAAAAAAAAAAGAATACGGCACCTGGGTGGCTCAGTCGGTTAAACATCTGTCTTTGGCTCAGGTTATGATCCCAGGGTCCTGGGATCAAGCCCTGCATCAGGCTCCCTGCTCAGAGGGGAGTCCGCTTCTTCCTCTCCCTCTGCCTACCGCTCCCCCGGCATGTTGTATGTGTTAGCGTGCTCTGTCAAATAAATAAAACCTTAAAAAAAAAAACAAAAAAAGAATAAAAAGACAAGGGGTAAAGAGAAAACAAACAGTAAGATGGTAGCCTTAAACCCAACTAGTTCAGGATATTATATATCAATGTAAAAACTGGAATAAAATTCCAATTTAAAAACAAAGCGTGGAGGGCGGTGCCTGGTTAGCTATGTCAGAAGAGCATGCGACTGAGTTTGAGCCCTGCGTTGGGTGTAGAGATTACTAAAAAAAAAATAAATAAACTTAAAAATTAAAAAAAAAACAAAAACAAAACAAAGCCTGGGCCACCTCTGCTGTGGACTGAGGCTAGATGGTGACCATCGCAGGGCTTGGGGAGGCTGCACAGGGCAGCAAGCCAGGTTAGCCAGAGCCCCAGAGTCAGAAGCAGCAGGAAGAAGCTATGGCAGCTGAGCCCAGAGAAGCAGTGGCACCCCTATGGATGGCGGGTTCCTGAGTCTGGACTCACCCACCTGTCTTGCACAGGGACAGAGCAGAATGATGGCCTCAATCCAGTGGTCCAGATCATTTATGGTGGAAAATTGAGATTTGATTATTTCTGGGTCATTCTGCAGTGTGATGAAAGAAGTGAATGAGGGTTTTTTTGTTTTTTTTATTCCCTAGAGAGAGTGAGCGAGCGAGGGAGTGCATGGGGACAAAAGCGGGGCAGGGGAAGGGCAGAGGGAGAGGAAGAGACAGAATCTCCAGCAGACTCCTCCTCACTGAGCACAGAGCCCTATGCAGGGCTCAACCCCACCACCCAAGATCATGACCTGAGTCAAAATCAAGATTTGGATGCTTAGGGCACCTGGGTGGCTCAGTCGTTAAGCATCTGCCTTCGGCTCAGGTTATGATCCCAGGGTACTGTGATCAAGCCCCTCATAGGGCTCCCTGTTCAGTGGGAAGCCTGCTTCTCCCTCTCCCACTCCCCCTGCTTGTGTTCCCTTTCTCATTGTGTCTCTCTCTGTCAAATAAATAAATAAATTCTTAAAAAAAAAAAAAAAAAAAAAAAAAAGATTTGGACGCTTAACCAACTGAGCCATGCAGGTGCCCCTGAAGTGAATGAGGTTTTAAACTAACCAGAGATGCTACTGAGTTAAATGCAGCCAATTATACAATGTGGCATTTTCATAAAGTTCTCTTAAAGTCACTTAAAAATGACTGACATGAGGAAATGAACTACATCACTGCAATATTTGAGGAACAGCCCAAAAACTATGAAGTTTCCATCTGAGGACCCTGAGTTTATTGCTGATACTCTTAATCAGGATGCAAAGAATTATAGCTGGCAACATCAACAATGGGTTATTCAGGAATTTAAACTTTGGGATAATGAGCTGCAATATGTAGACCAATTTTTTTTTTTTTAAGATTTTATTTATTTATTTGACAGAGAGAGCACAAGTAGGGGGAGCAGCAGGAAGAGGGAGAGGGAGCGGGAGAAGCAGGCTTCCCGCTGTGCAGGGAGCCCGATGTGGGACTTAATCCCAGGACCCTGGGATCATGACCCGAGCCGAAGGCAGACGCCTAACGACTGAGCCACCCAGGCACCCCATTGTAGACCAATTTCTTAGGGAGGATTTGAGAAATAATGGTCTGGAACCAAAGATACTTCGTAATTTCTAACACTACTGGCTATATTGGAGAGAAAAGTCCAGTACACTCTGTGAATGATCAAACTAATACCATATAATAAAAGTGCATGCAGCTATTTGAAAGGGATTTTACAAGACTGTGGTCTTTCCAAATAGCCCAATCTACTAAATCAGTTACTTGAGGGGCGCCTGGGTGGCTCAGTTGCTGAGTGTCTGCCTTCGGCTCTGGTCATGATCCCAGGGTCCTGGGATCGAGTCCCACACTGGGCTCCCTGCTCGGCGGGAAGCCTGCTTCTCCCTCTCCCACTCCCCCTGCTTGTGTTCCCTCTCTCGCTGTGTCTCTCTCTGTCAAATAAATAAATAAAATCTTAAAAAAAAATAATAAATAAATCAGTTACTTGATTTACAACCAAGTCACAGGTCCCCCTAATTGCCTTTCTCGCAGACATCTATGAAGACATGCTAGAAAACCAATGTGACAACGAGGAGGACATTCTCTCTTTTTAAAAGATTTTATTTTTAAATAATCTCTACACCCAACATGGGGCTGGAACTCACAACCCTGAGATCAAGAGTCGCACGCTCTACCGACTGAGCCAGCCAGCCACCCCAAGGACACTCTTAATAAAGCATTAGAGTTGTGTGAAATCCTAGCTAAAAAAAAAAGGACACTTTAAGAAAGGAATATTGGGAGATATACTGAAGATCCCTTCAAAGCAAACACAGCATAGAAAGTGACCCACTAACAAATGTACAGCAGTAACACCATCTGGTAGAAGTTGATGGCATCCCTTAATTTCTGAAGAGACTCTAATACAGGAGTTTCAAACTAAAGTGATCACTCCCTTTGCCTGTGGTATAAAACATGTATTGCACTGCTTTTTAAGAACCAACTGTGATGCTCCTTGGGTGCTGCTATTCAGACTAGCAATTTGATTATTTTAAAGCAAAAAGCAATTTGGGGGGAGAAGAAACAGAGAGTCCCATGAAGGAACTTTTGTATATTAACATTTACTCTAATCCCTTAGCATCAGCTCCTCCCTAAAGGGAATATGGGTCAGGATTTGCAGCATTAATGAGTGTAGGTGACTTGTATGTAATGGATATAATGTAACTTAAATTTTAGCTCAGGAAGCAGGACATGCAATTGTTACTTTAGAGCGCTATGCCACACTCACAGTTATCTTGCTCACTGTAACTGACTAATGCCAAAAGAATGGTTTTGTAATAAAATTATAGATTTAATCCTAAAAAATTTTTTTAATTTAAAAATTTAAAAAATGAAAGCAAAGCCTGATTAATAATCACTTAATAAATACTGTTGGCCAAAGTTTTTTTAAATGCTTCAGTCTTTCACGAAAAGAAAAATCTAGGTGACTATTTGTTACTAAAAATGTTGGAAAGGGCGCCTGGGTGGCTCAGTTGGTTAAGCGACTGCCTTCGGCTCAGGTCATGATCCCAGGGTCCTGGGATCGAGTCCGCATCGGGCTCCCTGCTCTGCAGGGAGCCTGCTTCTCCCTCTCCCACTCCCCCTGCTTGTGTTCCCTCTCTCGCTGTGTCTCTCTCTGTCAAATAAATAAAATCTTTAAAAAAAAAAAAAAAATGTTGGAAGTATTTTTCTAGACAAAGAAGTTGAGATTAAAATATATTATTTCCCTAAAAAGAAACAACCTTAGATTGGAATAACAAATCCTCTCTTCCATTTCCCAACTGTTTAGTGTGACTTCCTCCCATTTAAAAGGAATTTGGGTCACAGAAGAACATTCTAAGGCACCATTTAAATATATGCTTCTGGGGGTGCCTGGGTGGCTCAGTCCTTAAGCATCTGCCTTCGGCTCAGGTCATGGCCCCAGGGTCCTGGGATCGAGTTCCGCATTGGGCTCCCTGCTCAGCGGGAAGCCTGCTTCTCCCTCTCCCCCTGCTTGTGTTCCCTCTCTCTCTGTGTCTCTCTCTGTCAAATAAAAATTAAAAAAAAAAAAAAAGGATTTTATTTATTTATTTGAGAGAAAGAGTAAAGAGAGAGAAAGAGCACAAGCAGGGATGGGGCAGAGGGAGAGGGAGAAGCAAGGTGGAACTCAATCCCAGGACCCTGAGATCATAACCTGAGGCAAAGGCAGCCGCTTAACTGACCCAGGCACCCCAAATGTTCACCTCTTGATTTCGGCTGGGGTCCTGATCTCAGGGCTGTGAGACAGAACCTTGTGTTGGGCTCCACACTCAGGAGGGAGTCTGCTTGAGATTCTCTCTCTTCCTCTCCCTCTGCCCTTCCCCCCCGAAATAAACAAATCTTAAAAGAAATAAAAATTACATATTTAGTTATATAGGAAAACCAATCAAATGATAAAAATGATAATCCATAAAACAAATTGAAAGTACTTCATTAATTCTATTGTCGTGATATATTATGTTTAGAGAACTGGTAAGATCCTTGGTTAGTTCTTAAAAACTGCCGACTGAACTGAAAAGAAATTTAAACATGAAAAAATTCAGACAAATGATGAAATGGAAGACTTACCTATGAGAAATGTTAAATTTCTGGACAATCCTTTTTCCATTGGCTAGCCAGATCTGTACATTAGTGATGGGTTCCAGATTGTTTAGTTGAACAACAGACAAATTATTTTTATTCTCAACTTCAATACTCTTTGCCTTAGAAACAATTTTTGGTGTGGCACTAAGAAAAGCCAGACAACAAAGTCAGATGCATGCTGTTAGGCAGAGCTTAATCATTGAACAAATACTATAAAACTTCTACATTAAGTATACCTTTTAGGAAGATTTTAGCAAGTCACAGCTGTTTCCTGAATAATAACATAAAGATACTAATATTACTTATGTCCATCATATATGATCAATCTAGGATCCTAATGAAATTATGCATATCTGAGTAATTTGTAAGACTGTATAGTGGTATGTAAGTATATTGTAATTATTTTAATAGTGCCTTATAGAACAGACAATTTTATAGGGTTGAAAGATCTATAAATTTTATCTACTACTCCCCAGGTTAAAATTTCTATAAGAAATGGTAAGTTCTCAAAAACAAACAAACCAAAAAAACAAAACAAAGGGGGGTGCGTGGATGGCTCAGTCAGAAGAGCTTGTGACTGGGACTCTTGATCCAAGGATCATTGGTTTGAGCCCTATATTAGGTGTCGAGATTACTTAAATAAATGAATAAATAAAAACTTTAAAAAAATTATAAGTTCTCTATAGAAATTAGTCCTTAGATTACAAAGGGGGAAAAAAAAGGAAGCAAAGTATTTCCTGATCATTCTGAAAGTCACATCTGAATATTTTTGTATGTGCGGATGAATATGCAGATAACTTTACCAATCTTGATAATCTATGAGAATTCATAAAAATGATCACATATCTAACCTCTTTGTATACTGTCATAAAGCATAGTATTTAATAGGATGAAGACTTCAAAATTTGACAACGGCTTTGATAGGGGTACTAATTTTATCATGAATTTTTCATTTTCATTACTGCAAAATTCAGATACTTATTACAGAACACAATGTTGAAGGCACTGGTAACTATCAAATGGAACCCTAAATTCAAAGCTAGCATATGTATTCTGTAGCATTAATGGCAATGCTCAAGTGGTGGGTTCAAGGAGAAAAACTGTTTACCCATCAATTGTGCCTAAGGTCTTCAATAATCCAGGTCCTTTAATTTGGTAAAATCAGAAAAGCCTCCATGACTTTTTAGTGTACTGCCAGCATATGTTAATTTACACTAAGGTAAATAGGACTTAGGAGTCCTCATAAAAGTTAACATGAAAAATCTCATTTCCAATGAGAGAAATGATAAGGTCTATAGAGCTGGTCTATATCATAAAATAAAGACATGCTGAATATTAGTCAAGCCTGTGTGTGGAAAGCACAGATTATGAGCCTACTCACCTTCCCAGTCTGTGACCCTGTCCTGAGAAAGGCTGGAACACAGGCTTCGTTGACATACATACTTCATTTTTTTTGTCTTCAACTTTAACATCCACCTCCTCTTTATCAAAAATTCCCTGTAATTCCAAAGGTAATTCCCTTGGAAGGTAAAGAAACAAAGTGATAAAGCTTCCAATGTTTTTTCTTTCTCTGAAAAACTTACTCTCACTACGCAAACAGAACTGAAAAATATACAGAAATAAGTGGCATATAATCTTTACAATAAAAAACGAAATGTAATTTTTAAAAGAAGATTTTATTTATTATTTGAGAGAGAGAGAGAGAGAGAGACAGTGAAAGAGAGCACAAGCAGGGAGGAGAGGGAGAAGCCCCAACTTGGGCTTGATCACAGGACCGACTGAGCCATCCAGGTGCCCCTAGATGTAATTTTCTTAAAGATTTTATTTTTAAGGGCGCCTGGGTGGCTCAGTTGGTTGGGTGACTGCCTTCGGCTCAGGTCATGATCCTGGAGTCCCGGGATCGAGTCCCGCATTGGGCTCCCTGCTCGGCAGGGAGTCTGCTTCTCCCTCTGACCCTCCTCCCTCTCATGCTCTCTGTATCTCATTCTCTCTCTCAAATAAATAAAATCTTTAAAAATAATAATAATAATAAAATAATAAAAACAACGTTGAGGGTGCCTTGGTGGCTCAGTTGGTTAAGAGACTGCCTTCGGCTCAGGTCATGATCCTGGAGTCCCGGGATCGAGTCCCGCATCGGGCTCCCTGCTCGGCAGGGAGTCTGCTTCTCCCTCTGACCCTCCTCCCTCTCATGCTCTCTGTATCTCATTCTCTCTCTCAAATAAATAAAATCTTTAAAAATAATAATAATAATAAAATAATAAAAACAACGTTGAGGGTGCCTTGGTGGCTCAGTTGGTTAAGAGACTGCCTTCGGCTCAGGTCATGATCCTGGAGTCCCGGGATCGAGTCCCGCATCGGGCTCCCTGCTCGGCAGGGAGTCTGCTTCTCCCTCTGACCCTCCCCCCTCTCATGTGCTCTCTCTCTCTCATTCTCTCTGTCTCAAATAAATAAATAAAATCTTAAAAAAAAAAAAAAAGATTTTATTTTTAAGTAATCTCTATACCCAAATGAGGTTCAAACACACATCCCTGAGATCAAGAGTCGCAGCCTCAGGACACCTGGGTGGCTCAGTCGTTAAGCGTCTGCCTTCAGCTCAGGTCATGATCCCAGGGTCCTGGGATCGAGCCCCGCGTTGGGCTCCCTGCTCGGTGGGAAGCCTCCTCCTCCCTCTTCCCTCTGCCTGCCGCTCCCCCCTGCTTGTGCTTGCTCTCTGTCAAATAAATAAATAAAAATCTTAAAAAAATAATAATAAATACAACTGTAAACCCAAGTCAACTTCGAAAGTGACAGTCCTTATTAATCCCACTCTCATTTTAATAAAAAACTGGGGACATCTGACTGGCTCAGTGGGTGGAGCATGTGACTTTTTTTTTTTTAAGTAATCTCTATACCCAACATGGGGCTCCAACTCACAACCTCTTGGGCTCACAACCCCAAGATCAAGAGTCACATGCTCCACCCACTGAGCCAGCCAGGCATCCCAGCATGGAACTCTTACTGATCTTGGGGTCATGAGTTCAAGCCCCATGTTGGGCCTACAACTTACTTAAAAACAAAACAAAACAAAAACCCACAAAACTTTGGTGTTGCAACTCCTAGATTTTTCTCTACACATATAGTAAAACTCCATGTAATTATTTTATTTCTTCCACAGATGGTACTGATCTATACACACTATTCAGTATTCTGCAAACTGCTTTTTAAAAACAGTATATCATAGAAATCCCTCCATGTTAATATACAAATGTCATTCATTTTACCAAATGCATGCTATTCTGTTATTAAGTAAATAAAATGGTACAAATATATAAAATATCCCTTCTATATTTTTCTTACTGATTTGTGAGAATTGTGTATATATCCATTTGCATTTCCATAGATGTAACAAGTATCCCCAGCCCGGCACTCGTCTTTTGACTGTATATAAGTGTCTTTTGGTATATATAAGTTTTTAATATTTACATAATGAAATTTATCCATATTTTTATATTGCTTCTGGGATTCATGCCAACTATAGTTATATTCAATAAAACAGATTCTTCCAAATGAAACATGCCTAAAATAATCCTTCATCTTTTTTTTTTTCTTCAAGATTTATTTATTTGACAGAGAGAGACAGAGAGCGGGAGGGAACACAGCAGGGGGAGTGGGAGAGGGAGAAACAGGCTTCCCACTGAGCAGGGAGCCTGATGTGGGGCTCGATCCCAGGACCCTGGGATCATGACCTGATCCGAAGGCAGACACTTAACAACTGAGCCACCCAGAGCCACCCAGGCGCCCCTCTTTCTCTTTTTTTTAAAGATTTTATTTATTTGACAGAGAGATAGTGAGAGCACGAACACAAGCAGGAGGAGTGGGAGAGGGAGAAGCAGGCTTCCCGCCGAGCAGGGAGCCTGATGTGGGGCTCGATCTCAGGACACTGGGATTATGACCTGAGCCGAAGGCAGATGCTTAACCAACTGAGCCACCCAGGCACCCCCTAAAATAATCCTTCTGTTTACAAAGACTGCTTACCCTTTTTTGATGGAGTTCAGAAACTGCTGACTTGCACCATCAGAGTAACTTCTGAAATCATCATTGACTGTGAATCCATTTTTCCATAATTTTATACTTACATCAACCTGCAAAGCAGTTAAAAAACAAAATGTTTTGTTAATAAATGTACTAGATTAAAAGTCTGAAAATTTTTCCTATTGTATATGTTTTATGTATCATTCCTTTTTTTTAAAGATTTTATTTATTTATTTGACAGAGAGAGACACAGCGAGAGAGGGAACACAAGCAGGGTGAATGGGAGAGGGAGAAGCAGGCTTCCCCCAGAGCAGGGAGCCCAATGCAGGGCTCGATCCCAGAACCCTGGGATCATGACCTGAGCCGAAGGCAGACGCTTAACGACTGAGCCCAGGTGCCCCTATATCTCAGTTTTTATTTTTTTTATTTTTTTATTTTTTATTTATTTATTTATTTTAAAGATTTTATTTATTTGACAGACAGAGAGCACAAGCAGGGGGAGCGGCAGGCAGAGGGAGAAGCAGGCTCCCCACTGAGCAGGGAGCCCAACGCGGGGCTCGATCCCAGGACCCTGGGATCATGACCTGAGCCGAAGGCAGACGCTTAACCATCTGAGCCACCCAGGCGCCCCTATATCTCAGTTTTTAAAAAGGAATGATACAGGGCGCCTGGGTGGCTCAGTCGTTAAGTGTCTGTCTTCGGCTCGGGTCATGATTTTGGGATCCTGGGATGGAGTCCCACATTGGGCTCCTTGCTCGGCGGGAGCCTGCTTCTCCCTCTCGCACTCCCTGTGCTTGTGTTCCCTCTCTCGCTGTGTCTCTGTCAAATAAATAAATAAAATCTTAAATAAATAAATAAATAAATAAAAACAGAAATAACTGACATATAACATTGTATTAGTTTTAGCTGTACAATATAATGATTTCATATATGCATATATTGCAAAATGATTACCACAGTAAGTTTACTCAACATCGATTACCAAACACAACTACAATTATTTTTCAGTTTTACTGAGAAACATGCACATCACTATGTAAGTTTAGTGCATACAGCATTATGGTTTGATTTACATATATTGTGAAATGATTACCACAATAGGTTCAGCTCATATCCATTATCTTATATAGATATAATGAAAAGAAAGAAGATAAAAGAATGGAGCGCCTGGGTGGCTCAGTCGTTAGGCATCTGCCTTCGGTTCAGGTCATGATCCCAGGGTTCTGGGATTGAGCCCCACATTGGGCTCCTGGCTCTGGGGGAAGCCTGCTTCTCCCCCTCCCACTCCCCCTGCTTGTGTTCCCTCTCTTGCTGTGTCTCTCTGTCAAATAAATAAATAAAATCTTTAAAAAAATTAAAAAAATAAAAAATAAAATCTTCAAAAAAAAAAGAAAAAAGAATTTTCTCCTTGTGATGAGAACTTCAAGGATTTATTCTCTTAACTTCCCTATGTATCATAGAACAGTGTTAACTATAGTCATCACATTGTGCATTTATACTTATTTATGTAATAACTGGAAGTTTATGCCATCTGACCACCTTCTGCCAATCCCCCCGACCCTCTGCAAAATTTAATCTATCATTCTTAAGAGCAAACTTCACATATAAAATATCAAAAAAATAATGTATATGGGGTCCCTGGCTGGCTCATTCAGAGAGCATGAAACTCTTGATCTTGGGGTTGTAAGTTCGAGCCCCATGTCAGGCCATAGTTTACTTAATTCAGGGTACTTCAGATTAAACGTAGGACTGATTAAAAAGCTGTTTAAGGGGCACCTGGGTGGCTCAGTCAGTTAAGTGGCTGTCTTCAGCTCAGGTCATGATCCCAGGGTGCTGGGATCAAGCCTCACGTTGGGCTCCCTGCGCGGCGGGGAGCCTGCTTCTCTCTCTCTCTCTCCCTCTGCCTGCCTCTCTGCCTACTTGTGTTCTCTATCAAAAAAATAAATAAAATCTTTAAAAAAGAAGGTATCAGACCAGGGGCGCCTGGGTGGCTCAGTTGAGCATCTGACTTCAGCTCAGGTCATGATCTCAGCATCCTGGGGTGGAGCCCCATGTCAGGCTCCCTACTCAGCAGGAGTCTGCTTGTCCATCCCCAACCGCATGTTCTCTCTCTCAAATACATACACAGATACATACATAAATAAATAAAGGAAGGAAGGAAGGAAGGAAGGAAGGAAGGAGAGAAGGAAGGAAGGTAGGTATCAGACTAGTAGCGCCTCTCCTTTGTCTCTAGCATTTATTCAATCATTTATTTATTCAATATACGTTTATTGAGTACCTATTAAGTAACAAACATTCCATTATGATGTTAGGGAAAATAATCATAATAATGATAGCATATATTATTAGCACATCTACCTACCTACCTATGTACTTAGTGTGTAACAAATCCTGTTTAAAGCACTTTCCCTAGTAAATTTATTTACCCCTCCCAAAATCTACACAAGGTAGGTATTATTATCCCTTTATATATAGGAATGGAAACACAGAAGATTGATTAAATTATCCAAAATCACACAGTGAGTAGGGGGTGGAGCTAGGGTTTGAATCCACACCCTTTTTTTTTTTTTTTTAAAGTCATGATCTCCCGATTGTAGGATCAAGCCCCACGTTGGGCTCTGTGCTCAGTGCGGAGTCTGCTCTAGATTCCTCTCCCTCTCTTGCTCTCTCTCTCAAATAAATAAAATCTTATCAAAACAAAACAAAACAAAACAGGAGGCTCCACGCACAGCATGGAGCCCAACATGGGGCTTGAACTCACAACCCTGAGGTGAAGACCTGAGCAGAATCAAGAGCAGGACACTTAAGCCACTGAGCCACCCAGGTGCCCCTTGAATCTATGCTCTTAACCACTAAACTATACTTCCCTTTTATACCTATAACCAAGTTTCTGTTCTCAGGGTATTCACATAAAAGGTGAGAACAAAACAAACAGGAAAAGAACTAGTCCTTCATAAAGACACTGAGGAAAACAGACGAAACTGAAAAACAGGGGCGCCTGGGTGGCTCAGTTGGTTAACCTCCGATTCTTTTTTTTTTTTTTTTTTAAGATTTATTTACTTGAGAGGGAAAGAGCACATGCATGAGCACAGGATGGGGGTGGGTGGGTAGAGGAAGTCCTAAGCAGACTCCGCACAGAATGTTGAGCCCGACGAGGGGCTCGATCCCACAACATTCCCCACTTCTGCGCCCCAGATCACAACCCGAGCCAAAACCGACAGTCGGACACTTAATCCACCCAGGCACCCCTAAGTGTTCCGACTCTTGATCTTAGCACAGGTTTTGATCTCAGGGTTGTGAGTTCAAGCCTCGTGTTGGGCTCCACATGGGGCATGGAGGCTACTTAAAAGAAAAAAGAAAAAGAAAAGAAAAAGAAACTTAAAAACAAAAATCCAAAATTGATAACACACTCATATGAGAGAATATAATGTCTGAAAGGGAGGGAATATTCAGGAAATAAAAGAGCTTTAGAAACTGCAAATGGAGGGCGCCTGGGTGGCTCAGTTGGTTAAGCGACTGCCTTCGGCTCAGGTCATGATCCTGGAGTCTCTGGATCGAGTCCCGCATCGGGCTCCCTGCTCGGCAGGGAGTCTGCTTCTCCCTCTGACCCTCCCCCTTCTCATGTGCTCGCTCTCATTCTCTCTCTCTCAAATAAATAAATAAAATCTTTAAAAAAAAAAAAGAAACTGCAAATGGAGGGATGCCTGGGTGGTCAGTCGGTTAAATGTCTGTCTTTGGCTCAGGTCATGATCCCAGGGTCCTGGGATCGAGTCCTGCATTGGGCTCTAGTCCTGCATGGGGCTCTCTGCTCCACAGGGAGCCTGCTTCTCCCTCTGCCTCTGTCTCTCATGAATAAATAAATAAAATCTTAAAAAAAACCTGAAAATGGAAATTGAATAAATAGACTGAATATAAGGTCAAAGAGAGATCCCAATTAAAATAGAACAAAATTACAGAGGTGGAAAATAGAAGAAACAATAAAAAATTAAGAAGCTTGGTCCAAGAGGTCCAATATGTAAGTAAAAGCATTCTAGAGAGACTAGCAATGGAAGAGAGCAAAATAAGCAACATAAGAAAATGTCCTAGAATGGTAAACATGAGTTTCTAGATTGAATGAATGAAAAAGGACCCACCATCAAGGCCCATAAGAACACAGGGTTAAAGATTCTAACAGCTTTCAGTGAGTAAAAAGGTGCCACATACAAAGTCTCAGATACCATGGGGCACCTGGGTGGCTCAGTCGGTTAACCACTGACTGTAACTTTCAGCTCAAGTCCTGATGTCAGGGTTCTGAGATGGGGCGCCACATCGGGCTCCCTGCTCAGCGTGGAGTCTGCTTAGGATTCTCTCCCTTGGTCCCCCCACCCTTGCTCGCTCACACACGTGCACAAGCACTCTAATAAATAAATCTTAAAAAACAAAACAAAAAAATCAACAAAGGCTCAGTTACCAGAATGGCATTTATTAATCAATCGTGAAGGCAGAATAAAGGCAAATTTAGGCTTGCAAGGTTTTAAGCCACCTACTTCAATGCACTCTCCTCACACACTATTTTATAAAGCTGTCCCAAGACTGGCTTCATCAAGGATGCTCTTAATAGCAACTAGCATGCCCCCCACCAAATGCAAGCAAAAAATACGGTAATTACTAGTACAGTTTGGTGTCACTGCCTTCATTGCTCCCAAGGCACTGGCAGTTTTACCCACCATCACTTCTGCAGTATTAGTGCAAAATCAACACAGTGAAAAAGGTAAATAATATCTCACTATTATTATGAAAACAGTTTTGACCTCGTGTACCCAAAATATGGTCCTTATTTTGAGAAACACTGGATGAGAAAAAAGTTACGGACATTTACCTGTTTCTTCTGTTCAGTGGGAGACATGCATTTGGCGCCAACCTTCTCAGCTTCCTCAAAAAGGCTGTCAACAAAATATTCGCAATTTCTTTGACGATCATCACTAAGAGGTTGGTTGTCAGATCCTGTTTCACAAACCCTACACAAAAAAAGGGAAATTAAGCACTACTATTACTTTTCCAAAAATTTACATGAATTTCTAGTTAAAGGATCCTGAACTGAAATGCTTCCAGTTCCGCAGTTTAGACCCACTTCTAAATTAAGATTCTGGCAGATATGTGACCTTGGAAAGTCATTAACCATTTGGGTCCAGAGCAGGGTTTTCTCAACTTCAGTCTACTGACATTTGGGAAGGGATAATTCTTTGTTGTGTGGGCTGCCCTATGTACTGTAGGATGTTTGGTAGCATCCGTGGCCTTTATCCACTAGATGCCAGTATCATGCATACTCCACCCACCCCCACCTCCAGTGTAATAACCAAAACCATATCTAGACATTGCCAGATAACCTCTGGGGGCCAAAATCTCACGAGGTTGAAAATCACTGGTCCAGAGTATAAAAATGTGTTCTTTGCAAAAAGCTCAAAATAGCTTTACAAGGGGTTACTATGTGCCTTCTGGTAATAAAAATTACTTTATTTTATTTTATTTATTTATTTGAGAGAGAGCACGAGCACGAGTTGGGGGTAGGGGCAGAAGGGGAGGGAGGAGCAGACTCTGCACTCAGTGGGGAGCCCAAAGTGGGGCTCGTTTCCAGGACCCTGGGATCGTGATAATAATAATAATAATAATCTAAAGATTATTTTTTTCTTGCATTGAGAACTTTTTTTTTTAAAGATTTTATTTATTTATTTGAGAGAGAGAGTGAGAGAGAGAGCACAAGAGGGGGGAGTGGGAGAGGGAGAAGCAGACTCCCTGCTGAGCAGGTAGCCCGATGCGGGACTCGATCCTGGGACTCCAGGATCATGACCTGAGCCGAAGGCAGTCGCTTAACCAACTGAGCTACCCAGGCGCCCGCAATGAGAACTTTTAAGATGTAATTTTTTAGCAACTTTCCAATATGCAATAGTTTTTTTTTTTTTAATTTTATTTATTTATTTGAGAGAGAATGAGATAGAGAGAGCATGAGGGGGGGAGGGTCAGAGGGAGAAGCAGACTCCCTGCTGAGCAGGGAGCCCAATACGGGACTCAATCACAGCACTCCAGGATCGTGACCAGAGCCGAAGGCAGTCGCTTAACCAACTGAGCCACAGGCGCCCCTGTAATAGAATTTTTTTTTTTTTTTAAAGATTTGATTTATTTGACAGAGATACAGTGAGAGAGGGAACACAAGCAGGGGGAGTGGGAGACGGAGAAGCAGGCTTCCCGCAGAGCAGGGAGCCTGATGTGGGGCTCCATCCCAGGACCCTGGGATCATGACCTGAGCCGAAGGCAGACGCTTAACGACTGAGCCACCCAGGCGCCCCTGCAATAGAATATTTTTAACTATAGTTGCCATGCTATATATTACATCCTCATGACTTATTTTATAACTGAAAGTCTGTACCTTTTGACTCCATCCATTCTGCCTACCCCCATCTACTGGTTTTTATTTTGCATTTATATTTTATCATCTAAGAAATATTACTGAAGATTTTGACAGAAAAAATGGTTTCTGACCAATCTTTTTGAAAGTCATACAGAAAATTCATGCATGTACTGAAATATAACTTCTCAGATCCCATAAATAGTATTTTTACAGCTCTCATACTGTGCCAGGAACTATAATATAGATACTCTTATCCACATTTTTATAGGAAGGAAAATGAGTCACAGAAAGGTTAAGTTATACGAAGTTAAAGCTAGTAAGTAGCAAAGACAGCATTAGAACGCTGTTCATCTGCCTTCCACATCTCTGCACCTATGATATACTATAAAGCTTCTCTCTTTTTTTTTTAAAGATTTTATTTATTTGACAGAGAGAGACAGCGAGAGAGAGAACACAAACCGAAGGAGTGGGAGAGGGAGAAGCAGGTTTCCCACGGAGCAGGGAGCCCGATGCGGGGCTCGATCCCAGGACTCTGGGATCATGACCTGAGCCAAAAGCAAACACTTAACGACTGAGCCCCACCCAGGCGCCCTATAAAGCTTCTCTTAATAGCTCACATTTATTGAGCATTTATTAAAATATTTTGGGAACTATTTTAAGTACTTTACATGGGTTAACTCATTCAAAATGACCTAAAAAGGCACATATTGTTTTTATCCCATCTAGCACATTAAAAAAAAGCTTAAGCAAAAGAAAAAGGTAAAAAAAAAAAAAAAAAAGAGGGGCGCCTGAGGGCTTAGGGCTTAGTCGGTTAAGTGTCTGCCTTCAGCTCAGGTTGTGACCCTGGGGTTCTGGGATCCACCCACATTGTCTTGCTCCCTGCTCAGCAGGGAGCCTGCTCCTCCCTCTCCCTCTGCACCCCGCCCCATCCCCCACTTAAGCAATTTGCTCAAGATCACAAAGCTATTGGGAGGCAGAGCTGGAAACTGAACCCAGGCTACCAATGCCTGTACTCTTAATCACTGTGCCAGACCAAATAGTCATCGCTATGTTGTTATTAAAATGGAACACTCAGAGCAGTATTTTAATTTAGGTATACTTTTTCTACTCTTCTAGGTAATCTCTGTATATCCTTAAGACGCTTCATATTATCACAAAATATTAATTATGCCTTTCCGAAAGCAATGGAATGATACTTCTTACATAAAAATAGTCACACCCTAAGATGATTTCTCACAATACTAATGATCTTCCCCTCTTTAATCAGTATAGCTATGTAGCAGTAGAGGATATTGTCTAATAAGAGTTCAGGCTTTGGTGTTTGTTTAGGCACTGAATCACACCAACTTTGGGCGAGAAACCCAGCAGCCTCTACGTGATCTGGCTTTTTCATTTGCAAAATGCAGCTACTAGCATCTACCTTGCGTGGCTGCTGCGAATACTGCCGCAAACACAAAAGCCGATGCCCGGTGCACAGTATGTGTCAGTACACATAATGACACACAGTATTTGATAAGAATCATTGTAACCACTGAATGCTCTCTGGTGTTTGCCAGAAAAATTGGACTTTGGCTGCCTCCATCTTTTTTTTTTTTTTTTTTTTTAGATTTTATTTATTTGAGGGGTGCCTGGGTGGCTCAGTTGTTAAGTGTCTGTCTTCAGCTCAGGTCATGATCCCAGGGTCCTGTGATGGAGCCCCTCATAGGGCTCCCTGCTCAGTGGGAAGCCTGCTTCTCCCTCCCCCACTCCCCCTGCTTGTGTTCCTGCTCTCGCTGTGTCTCTCTCTTTCAAATAAATAAAATCTTGGGGAAAAAAAAAAGATTTTGAGAGACAGATGAGAGAGTAGGAGCGGGGGAGGGGCAGAGGGACAAGATTAGGGACAAGTTCCTCCCCACTGAACGAGGAACCGGACACAGGGCTTG
Organism: Mirounga angustirostris; assembly: GCF_029215605.1. Lineage (NCBI taxonomy): Eukaryota > Metazoa > Chordata > Mammalia > Carnivora > Phocidae > Mirounga > Mirounga angustirostris. Next base: position 18,788,565 of record NW_026991718.1, on the reverse strand, counting down.
ATCCCTGGACCCCAAGATTATAACCTGAGCTGAAAGCAGACGCTTAACCAACTGAGCCACCCAGGCGCCCCTGTCTGTCTCCATCTTGACATCACTTTCTAGTTGGGTTCTTTCCAGATTGCTTCTTGGCTCAGGCAAAAGACCCTGCGGGCAAAGCATCCCCTGATGGGAACTGAAACTATCCCCTCAAGCACTAAGAACTGGCCTGAACCAGCAAGACCCAGCCCGTGATCGACTCTAAGACAATGATCAATTTGACCTTCACTGCCTACCTGTATGCACCCACCCACTTTTTTCCCCACAGTTTCCTTAAATAAACCTGGAAGTATTTTTGGCACTCTGGATACAGTCTGAAATGCTAGTCTGCTGTCTTTCCAGCATCGGCCTCACTGAAATAAATCCCTTTCCTGTTTCACTACCACTTGTTTCTCTGCCTTTGGATTTTGTCAGTGGCTAGTGCCTGAACCTGGTATGTTTGGGACCCCCAGAACCAGGTTCTCTCGCACCCCTGTGTCCTAGCTTTAAGAAAGCAGTTTATACACAATTACTAAGTAAAAAGTCAATAAAGCTGAGCATTCAAAGTAGCTTTAGTCCTTTATCCTACCTATTTGATATGTAAATTCTATTAAGCCTCATTTTGTTAATTCAAGTCATTTTTTTTTTTTTTTAGATTTTATTTATTTATTTGAGAGAGAGAGAATGAGAGACAGAGACCATGAGAGGGAGGAGGGTCAGAGGGAGAAGCAGACTCCCTGCCGAGCAGGGAGCCCGATGCGGGACTCGAGCCCGATGCGGGACTCGATCCCAGGACTCCAGGATCATGACCTGAGCCGAAGGCAGTAGCTCAACCAACTGAGCCACCCAGGCGCCCCAATTCAAGTCATTCAAACATTGAGTACCTACTATATGGTAGGTGGTAAGGAGATACAATAATGAGCAAGAAATAGTCTAGGTTTTTAAGACGTTCAGAGTACAGTGTGTGGAGATGCATTATAAACAGCTCTATGCCCACGGATTTGATAACTTAGATGAAATGGACCAATTCCTTGAAAGGGACAATCCACCAAAACTTACATTAAAGAGGAACGTATACAAAGGCTTGTATCTATTAAGAAACGGAGTCTATAATTAACAATCTTCCAAAACACAAAGCACTAGGCACAAAAGATTTCTTTAGTGGGTGGCTCAGTCACTTAAGCTTAACTGGCCAGATCACCTGCTCAGGTCATGATACCAGGGGCTCGGGATGGAGCCGGGCGTGGGGCTGCCTGCTGAGGAGAGTGTCTCCTCCCCCTCCCTCTGCCTCTCAGCCCCATTCCCCCGCCCCGAGCCACACGCGCAGCGCGTGTGCATTCTCTCTCAAATAAATAAAATCTTAAAAAAATAAAAAGATTTCACTAGCAAATTCTATCAAACATTTAAGGAAGAAATGATACCAAGTCTCTACAATCTCTTCAAGAAAATAAAAGCAGAAGGAACACTTCTAACTCCCAACTCTTGGTTTTCACTCAGGTTATGATCTCAGGGGGTCGTGGGATCGAGTCCGACAACAGGCTCTGTGCTCAGCAGAGTCTGCTCAGGATTATCTTTCTCCCTTTGCCCCTTCCCCCACTCATATGTGCACAAGCGCTCTCTCTGCCCCCCCCAAAATAAATAAATAAATCTTAAAAAAAAAAAGTAAATAAAACCAGACAAAGATATTTCAAGAAAGGAAAAAAACAGTATTGATGTAGTTTTTGAATGTAGGTGAGAATGTAGAGCCGAAAGCCAAGAAAAAATTCTTGAGACATCTTTGGTGCAAAAATGCTGATTTTATTAAAGGACAGGGAGAGGACCCATGGGCAGAAACAGCTGCTGCCTCCGGGTTGTGAGGGGTGGCCGATAATATACTTGGGAAGTTGGGGAGGTAAGGAAAAAGGATGCCCCTACTCACCACTCCTCTTCAATGCCATATTGCAAATCCTAGCTAAGTCAGTAAGACAAGTAAAGGAAATAAAAGGTTTTCAAAAGAACTTTCATATGCTAAAGAGGACCTATGAGATACTGGAGGCCTTACCTTGGTGAAGTTAAGATTGTTTTTCCCTATAATAAAGCAATAACATTAAGCTAATTGAGAGTTTCCTTCTGGAAGTTAGGTTATTGATAAGAATGCTTTTTTTCTTCTAAATCACTAAAACATTTGTAAACTGATGGAGACTCATGGACTGTGATCTCTATTAACCATTTGTTTTTTCCTTCCCTTGGTTTTAGGGCAGCCAGCAGTGCCTGAGGAATGTCACACATATCCCACCTGGGAGTTGGGGGGATTGCGGGGTGTCAGCTTGTACTTTGCCCTCAGCTTGCCTTCTGCTTCCTCATCAGTATCTCTCATGAGCATAGATGCAAAAATCCTTACTGTAATCAAGTAGGATTTATTCCAGGTATGCAAGGCTGATCCAACATGAGAAAATCAATTAATGTAATCCATCATATCAATACACTATAGAAGAAAAATCACGATCATATCAACAGATATGATAATACTTTATTTTTAAAAGTAGTTTTAGGTTTCAAAAAAATTGAGCAGAAAATAGACAGTTCCTGTACCCCACCCTCCCCTTCACCACCACACACACAGTTTCCTATATTATTAACATCTTGTATTATGTAGTATATTACAGTTTGGAACCAGTGTTGATACATTAATTGTGGTTTACATTTGGGCCCATTTTGTGTATTGTACAGTTCTTTGGGGTTTGACAGATGTTGCTGATGCATATGGTGTTGTGCTTTTATATTTAAGTTTATTATTACTCTTATTTTTCCTTTTTTAGTAATCTCTATATCCAATATGGGGCTTGAACTCACAACCCTGAGATCAAGAGCTGCATACTCTTCCATCTGAGCCAGCCAGGTACTGTGTTTTTAATTCCAGGTACCAGTTGTTATTGCTGGTTTATAGGAAAGCACTTGGCTTTTATATATTAATCTTACATTCTACAGCCTTGCTAAAATTGCTTATTAGTTCCAGAAGTTTGTTGTTGTTGTATTTGGGATTTTCTGTGTAGACAGTCATGTCATCTGCAGACAAAGAATTTTATTTCTTCCTTCCCAATCTGAATACCTTTTATTTCCTTTACTTGTCTTACTGACTTAGCTAGGATTTGCAATATGGCATTGAAGAGGAGTGGTGAGTAGGGGCATCTTTGTCTAATTTCTGATCTTAGGGGAAAAGCATCTAGTTTCTTGTCATAAAGTATGACGTTAGCTGTAGGTTTTCTGTAGATGTTTTTATCAAGTTAAGAGAGTTCTTCTCTGTTCCTAGTTTGCTAAGAGTTTTTATCAAGAATGAGACAACATCAGACCTAGCCATATTTAGCCTACCCATGCTTAGTATAAGCGTATTTCTTAAAACATGGTCCTTATTGCAATATTTTGTACTATGTTTAATTCTTAGTATGTTCTGAGATAGAAGTTAAAACCAAGCTTTAATTCTAAATGAAAAAGAAAACAGTTTTTAAGATGTGCCTTTGTAACTGCAATTTAGAATTTCCAAATTAATTCAGAAAATATTAGCTTTTTCCAAAAGGGACTCTTAACTCTAGGATAGATGCAACAGATCTATGCTTTCTACTCTGTCATCCTTTCCCTTACTTGTCACTATCCTTTTATGATATAAATATCAATACTCCTCTCCATAATTTAAAAACCAGGTAGCAAAGTTGTTATGGCATAGTATATAGTCTTAAAGTTTCAGGAGTTCCTCTGATAATAAAAAGTACACAAGTTCAGGAAAAGGACTTTGAAACATCTATTTTGGCTACAGAATACCCTCTTCTGCTGACTTTCTCATTCACTACTGTGTTCTGAATAAATAAGGTTATCAGTCGTTGTCCAAATGGGTGAAGAATTTGCATCTGTGTATACTTCGATAGCACATTGGTAAATATGGATCTTCACCACTTACAGCCTGTGAACTACAGATATAACAGGAAAAGTCTTTACATTTTTTTACTGGACCAGTATTTCTAACAATATCTATTTTTGTTACAAAGAAAATTATAAAATCTATTCCTAGTATTTTTGTTCAGCTACCTTACTAATTATTTAATTACATTCATAGTACTGATACATACTGTGACACCCCAATAAAAATCAGACTGATTTCCAATGAACTTCCTTAGGAAGACAACTATTTACATGTGGTGTCATAATTTATTACTGGGAGAATTAAGTGCATCCTGGGTGATTCCACTGGGTAAGGACTCTTGAAAGTTTGTGCCTCGTTTTCTCTGAACTTCACCCCGTGTGCTTTTCCCCTTTGCTGATTTTTCTTTGTATCTTTTCATTATAATGAAATAAATCATGGTCATTAGTATGACTATATGCTGAGTCCTTTGCATCTTCTCAGCAAATCATCAAACCCGGGGATGGTCTTAGAGGCCCTCTGACACAATCTCACAATTATAGTTAGTATCAAATATTTATATAAAACAATAATAAAAAATATTTGTTTAGTATAGAAGCATTTACAAAGTATTTTTAAGTATGAAATAGCTGTCTGTCTCCTTAAATGGACAGTGAATGGGAGAATTTACCTCTCCCATTTACTATTCCCAAATTTACTCTTTAAAATGAACTGCATGGGCACCTGGGTGGCTCAGTTGGTTAAGCAACTGCCTTCGGCTCAGGTCATGATCCTGGAGTCCTAGGATCGAGTCCCACATCAGACTCTCCGCTCGGTGGGGAGTCTGCTTCTCCCTCTGACCCTCCCCTCTCTCATGCTCTCTCTGTCTCATTCTCGCTTTCTCAAATAAATAAATAAAATCTTTTAAAAAATAAATAAATAAAATAAAACGAACAGCATAATACAAAAATAAACATCCCACCTCAGATAAGTGAAAATAAAATATTCTATATTGATAAGAACCATAAACTTTGCACCTACCATTTACTGAGTCTCTACTATGTGCTATCATTACTATTTTTTTAAAGATTTTATTTTAGAGGCCCCTGGGTGGCTCAGTTGGTTAAGCATCCAACTCTTGACCGGCTCAGGACATGATCTGAGCCTTATCCAACTCTTGATTTCATGGTATGAGCCTCATAAGACTGAGCCCCACATGGCGCTCTGTGCTCATTGGGGAGTCGGCTTGAGATTCTCGACCCCTTTTGCTCCCCCCACCCCACGCACGCTGGTGTGAGCTCTCTCTCTCTCTCAAATAAATAAATAAATCTTTCACAAGCCTGAGATCAAGAGTTGCACACTCCACCAACTGAACCACCCAGGCACCCCTGTGCTGATACTATTCTGAGTGCTTTATGTCAGCTATCTAATTCTCATAAAAACCTTACACGTACAAACATATACGTACCCCCCTCCGTTTTGTAGATAAGATACAGAAGCTCAAAGAATCTACCTAAGTTGCTCTAAGGCCAAAGAGGTAGTAAAGACAGTGATGGGATTCAAACTTAGGTTTATCTGACTCCAGAACCATTATGTTTCCACTACGACTCCAAGACAGTACAACATAAGAGACTAACAAAGTGAAACAGTTACTTGAATTTCTCACTTAATAGAAGTAATATGCTAACAGAGAGAAATTTAACATTTTAATAACAAAAACATGTAAAACTTCATTAGAATCCATTCAATGCAGCTTTGATAAAAAATTACTTTAAAATATACTACCATTAGCTATTTTTTTTTAAAGATTTTATTTATTTGACAGAGAGAGACACAGCGAGAGAGGGAACATAAGCAGGGGGAGTGGGAGAGGGAGAAGCAGGCTTCCCACTGAGCAGGGAGCCCGATGCGAGGCTCGAGGGCTCGAACCCAGGACCCTGGGATCATGACCTGAGCCGAAGGCAGACGCTTAATGACTGAACTACCCAGGCGCCCCAACCATTAGCTATTTAACTGAAAGACCCATAATGAAAACTTACTGTATCTGTCAGTGAAATGCAGTAAAAATAGATACTAAGAAATGCAGTAACAAAGAAATGCAAAGCTTAAATTAACTTACCATTCTTCTTTTATACTTTCGAGATTATCTACTTCTTTCATTCTTTTGCCTTACTGTAAAAGTAAAAATAAACAAAAGCTAAAGTCCTCAAGTATTAAAAATAAGTTCATTCTTATATATGCATTAATAATCTTTAACATAAGCTATTAAGTGTCCCTAAAGTAGCACTGAAAGGGTCTTAAGAACTTACGTGACCAAACTCAAAGCTGTCATTTTCATCTACAGAGTACAACAATAATAAAAAATAAATTTTGGAGTCTAATAATCTTCCAACAAAAGAAATTTTTTTTAGAACTATTTCTTAAGAATAATGATAAAAACCATAGTGTGCCCTTTGGTTTAACAAACAAAAGTGAATGAAACATTCTTATTCTCATTCTTACAATTCCTTGGGGAAGCAAACTGACGAGATGTACAGTGTACAATTCAGTGGCATCAATAACATCCACAATGTTGTCCAATCATTACCACTACCCATTTCCAAGACTCTTTCAACTTCCCAAAAAGAAACTCTGTACCCATTAAACAATAACTCCCTCTTCCTCTCTCTTCCCATGCCTAGTAACCCCATTCTACCTTCTGCCTTTATGAATTTGCCTTGTATTTCACATAAATAGAATCATACATTTATCCTTTTGTGTATGGCTTATTTCACTTAACATAAATTCATTCCTTTTATGGCTAATATTCCATTGTATATATATACATTTTGTTTACACATTCATCTGCTTTTTCCCAAGATTTTATTTATTAGAGAGCACGTGCACGCACATGCATGAGCAGGTGGAAGGGGCAGGCAGAGGGAGAAGCAGACTCCCTCTGAGCAGGGAACCAGATGTGGGGCTAGATCCCAGGACTCTGGGATCATGACCTGAGCCGAAGACAGACGTTTAACCAACTGAGCCACCCAGGCGCCCCTACACATCTGGTGATGGACATTTGGACTGTTTACACCTCTGGCTATTGTGAATAATTTTGTATTCCCTCCAGCAATGTACCAGGGTTCTAATTTCTCCACATCCTTGCCAATACTTGTTAGTTTGTTTTATTAAACAATACCCATCCTAATAAAGTGTATCTCATTGTGACTAGTGATGTCGAGCATCTTTTTCATGTGCTTATTGGCCATTTGTCTATCTTCTTTGGAGAAATACCTGTTCAGGTGCTTTGCCCATTTTTGATGTTTTTGCCTGCTCTTTTTAAGTTGCATTTTTCTTTTTTTTTTTTTTAAGATTTTATTTATTTATTTGACAGAGAGAGAGACAGCGAGAGAGGGAACACAAGCAGGGGGAGTGGGAGAGGGAGAAGCAGGCTTCCTGCTGAGCAGGGAGCCCGATGCGGGGCTTGATCCCAAGACCCTGGGATCATGACCTGAGCCGAAGGCAGACGCTTAACGACTGAGCCACCCAGGCGCCCTTGCATTTTTCTTGATCAGCATTTGCTTGGCTGCTATACACCATGAGCTACTTTCCAGAGTTCAAAGTTGGTTCTAACAGTTTCTGTGTGTTTTTCAATGTTTCTGTGGGAACATGAGTTTATAACTGCCTATTTTGCCATTTTGCTGATGTGACCATCAATATTAGTTTTTCTTAAAGATTTTATTTATTTGAGAGAGAGAGAGAGCAAGAGAACAAGCAGGGGGGAGGAGAAGAGAGCCCAGCGTGGGGCTCAATCCCAGCACCCTGGAATCATGACCTGAGCCTAAGGCAAATGCTTAACCAACTAAGCCACCCAGGCACCCCCTCAACTTTAATTTAAAAATTTTAAATCTCAGGGGCGCCTGGGTGGCTCAGTCGTTAAGCATCTGCCTTCGGCTCAGGTCATCATCCCAGGGTCCTGGGATCGAGTCCCACATCGGGGTCCCTGCTCGGCAAGAAGCCTGCTTCTCCCTCTCCCATTCCCCTTGCTTGTGTTCCCTCTCTCGCTGTGTCTCTCTCTCAAATAAAGAAATAAAATCTTAAAAAAAAAATTTTTTTTAAATCTCAGATCTATTTGGAACTTATCTTACGGTGATTCCACATGACAGTTGAGTTTACTGAACAGTCCATCTTAAAAAAAATAAAAGTCCATCTTTTATTATTTCTTTTTTTAGCTCTAAGTGTATGGACTCATGGGTTTTTGTTTTAGTCAATGTTTTGATGTTCCATTTATTTTGATGTTCCATTTCCCAGATTTGTCCAGTGGGAACCCCTTCAGTGTGATGTCCTTTTGATACGTATTCATCATCCTGTGAACACCTTCTTACTTTCTGGAGCAAGAAGATGCTCCAGGATCATTTGTTCTTTCTCTGCCCCACCCCATGAATCAGACTTTTCTTTGAGAAGCCATAGTTACTTTTTTTTTTTTTTTTTTTAACTGTATTTAGAAACCAAGATCTGGGTGTTTGGCATGTTTGTTTTTTCTACTGTGTTGTTGGACCTCTCAGTGGACAGATGGCTTGGGACTACTTTAAACACTGATTTGTTCGCTTATTTCTTACAATATTTTCTTACAAAGGCAAAACACTGATAGAGAAAGTTTGGGAAAGAGAGAAAATAATCCATACTTTTATTACCCCCAACAATAACTATTTAAACTTTTGCTTCTTCCTGTCCATTTTTTCATACACATTCAAATGCATTGCTAGTATATCAATGATTTTTGTTTCCTGTATTTTTCATTTCTGTGCTTTTTCCATTTGGCTACATAAATTGCTTCATAATTATTTTTAAAGGATACATATTATTCCATCAGGCAGCTATACCATGACTACTGGGAATTTAGTTCCCTTTCAATTTTTCCTAACAAATAACAGCTGTGGTGGGTAAATTCTGTGTATACAGCTTACTTTGATGTTCCTTTAAATTCCCAAAAATGTGGAAAATCAGGGTGAAAAATATATGAATATTTCTATAACATGTAAATAGTGTAGGTCTATATTTAAAAATGTAAGCACATTTGGGGGCACCTGGGTGGCTCAGTTGGTTAAGCGTCTGCCTTTGGCTCAGGCCATGATCCCAGAGTCCTGGGATTGAGCCCTGCATTAGGCTCCCTGTTCAGTGGGGAGCCTGCCTCTTCCTCTGCCTGCTGCTCCCCCTGCTTATGCTCTCTCTCTCTGTCAAATAAATAAATAAAATCTTAAAAAAAAAAAAAAAGTACATTTGAATAGAAGGCAAACCTGCAAAGTAATAGCCACTGAAGATTCACCAGAGCCATCCTAAAGCCATGAGAACAAGAAAATGGCCACAAGAAGTAGTCCACTGCTACCACTTAAAGCGCTCTCTCAGGGGCGCCTGCGTAGCTCAGCCGTTAAGCGTCTGCCTTTGGAGCAGGTCATGGTCCCAGGGTCCTGGGATTGAGCCCCACATTGAGCCCCACATCGGGCTCCCTGCTCGGCGGGATGCCTGCTTCTCCCTCTCCCACTCCCCCTGCTTGTGTTCCTTCTCTCACTGTGTCTCTCTCTGTCAAATAAATAAATAAAATCTTTAAAAAAAAAATAAAATAAAGCACTCTCTCAAAAAAGTTTCCAAAGTACCTGGAGGTGAATTTAATCTGGTAACTGAGGATCTGGTGGCAGCAGCCTTTCACCTGATAAAAATCAGTCTGAATGATCTTAGGGCCTGGTAATGGAGCTGGGCCAATAACCACAGCAATTTGTGTTGAGCACTAATTCCCACTTAGGCTCTGTTTTGCTAGGAATTAAAGTAGGGTAGTGGACTCTGCTCTGGAAAATATCCTATCATTGAAAGTTGTTATAGGTACCTCTAGCTTTAATTATGAATTGAATATAAATTGATAGCAAATTTATTTCCTAACTCTTTCATGAGACAATTGTGAAAAATTCTGAAAGACAAGGAGAAACAGGAAGGCAAGGAAAAAGGAGGAAATGCAATGGGGCTGAGGAGTGAGTGTGGAATATAAAGTGAGGGACACCAACATCAATGGCATCCCAACATAACTTCAGACTCTGCCCTGTAGCTAGAGAGTAAAGTAGGACTCACTAAAGCCACAGCATCCAAGAGGATGGCATCCAACAATTAAGGCAAATTGGATGTCTCTACTGTATCAAGTTATTTTGTATTTCTAATTCTTAATCCTTCCTGTAATGCTTTTCCAAAATTATTCTCTAAACTTAAAAATGCAAGTAGACCATTTCATTCAAAGAATCTTAGTCAATATTAATTATATGTAAGGCACCTGATTAAGCATTAGATTTACAAAGTAATAAACCAGACAAGATTTTTTTGTACCAATAATTTACATAGATTATAAAGATTTATATAGATTAAATAGATTATATGTAAACTATATGCTTTAAAAATGCAGCCATGGGGCACCTGGTTGGCTCAGTAGGTTAAGCATCTGCCTTCGGCTCAGGTCATGATCCTGGAGTCCCAGGCTCGAGTCCCATGTCTGGCTCCCTGCTCAGCGGGGAGTCTGCTTCTCCCTCTCCCTCGACCCCTCCCCCTGCTCCTTCTCTCTATGTCTCTCTTTCACTCACTCTCTCAAATAAATAAATAAATAAAATATTAAAAAATAAATAAAAATGCAGCCATTAAAAATGATCATTAAGGGGCGCCTGGGTGGCTCAGTTGGTTAAGCGACTGCCTTCGGCTCAGGTCATGATCCTGGAGTCCCTGGATTGAGTCCCGCATCCGGCTCCCTGCTCGGCAGGGAGTCTGCTTCTCCCTCTGACCCTCCCCCCTCTCATGTGCTTGCTCTCTCATTCTCTCTCTCTCTCTCAAATAAATAAATAAATAAATAAATAATAAAAAAAGATCGTTAAATATAAGATACAATATTGTCAATGTTCTTTTGAGTTTGCAAAGTTTATTACAGTTATTGGATAAATATAAGCACCATCTTTGGACCGAGGATGGACCTGAGGTCTAAAGGGGAAAAAAAATAGTGTATATTTTACTCATTGTATAGAAAAAATCTGAACTAAAACCATTAAGAGGATGTGAGAAGGTAAAGGAAGTAAACATAAGAAAGCTAAGATGGTTATCTATCCTAATAGCAATACGAAAGGTAATGTTCAAAAATAAGGACTCAAAATGTACATGTTGTTTAGAAATATAACTGTAAATAACAGAAAAAACAGCTAAGTTCAAAGTAGTTGTACTTAGGGAAAGGGAATGGGAGCATTTATAGTTTTCTAATACTACTGTCTTTTAAACTACATGTATATATTATTCTAATTTAAAATAATGAAAAAGGGCGCCTGGGTGGCTCAGTCGTTAAGCGTCTGCCTTTGGCTCAGGTCATTGATCTCAGAGTCCTGAGATCGAGCCCCGCATCGGGCTCCCTGCTCCGCGGGAAGCCTGCTTCTCCCTCTCCCACTCCCCTTGCTTGTGTTCCCTCTCTCGCTGTGTCTCTGTCAAATAAATAAAATCTTAAAAAAAAAAAAAAAAGAGGCACCAAACAATACCCTTTAAAAAAATAAAATAATTAAAAAGCAGAAAAAAATTAAAAACATTCAGAAAACCAGAATTTCATGTTCACTAATTTTTTCTAAGAATTTGTCCTTCAAATCTCGTATTTCTAAACCTATTTAATTGCTTCCCTTTAAAATCCTTCCTCTTCAAACATACACAAAATAGAGAAAAATATAAACACCCATCCCAACCATTCAGGTATCAGAAAAGTTTACATTTTTACTTATTTACTTATTTTTTAAGAAATAAAGCATTATGAGATGCCTGGGTGGCTCAGCTGGTTGGGGTCTGACTTGATTTTGGTGTGGATTGTGGTCTCAGGGTTGTGGGATGGAGCCCTACATAGGGCTCCAGGTTCAGTGCAAGTCTGCCTGTCCCTCTCCCTCTGCTCCTCCCACTGCTCCAGCATGTGCAGGCTCTCTCTCTCAAATAAATAAATAAAATCTTAAAAAAAAAAAAAAAAAAGCGGGGCGCCTGGGTGGCTCAGTCGGTTGAGTGTCTGCCTTCGGCTCAGGTCATGATCCCGAGGTCCTGGGATTGAGTCCCGCATCGGGCTCCCTGCTCCGTGGGGAGCCTGCTTCTCCCTCTCCCTCTGCCTGCCTGCTTTGCCTACTTGTGCTCTGTCAAATAAATAAATAAAATCTTAAAAAAAAAAAAAAAGCATTATAGAATTGAAAACCATTTCAGGTAAAAATTTTATTAAATGGTATGTCTTAAATATGTGCATCTTATTGCATATTAATTATACCTAAAGTTGTTAAAAACATTAAAAATGCGTATTTATTCAGCACCTACTATACACCAGGTATGATTCTAGGTGCTTGATACATATGGAACAAAGTAGACAAAGATTCCAACCCTTGTGGACATTATATCCTGGTGGTGCTGTTTCTAACATTATTTTCAACTACTCTAAAATAATCCCTTAATTTAGATATGATCCTTATTGTCATAAACATAACATATTCATAACACTTCTTTGTTCATATTGTAACACCATCCTTCTGGGCATTCAAATCCTAATTATCCTTCAAGTCCCATGTCTACCATAAAGGTAAAATATTAAACCCATATTCATATTCCTCTCCTAAAGCATGTAGATTTTCGGTATTTACATTGTCTGAGACTGTTTACTGTTGTTTTTTTGTGTTTTTAAGCTGGATCTAAGATCCTTGAGGACAGGTATTATGACTTACACATTGCCTGTTTCTTCCACAATGCCTGGCCTAGTGCAAAACCAAGAGGAGCCATCCCTGAAGTATTTCACTGTTTCCCTTTAACAGGTTATTGTTCTCTAGCAAACTGCTAATATTTTTCATTTTATAGTTATAAGCTACTAATAAATTGTTTTTACTTGTTTTAGGACACCAAGAGAATGAAGACGACCTTAGATTCAAACTAACTTGTACTGGAATACTGACTACATCATTTTTTTTTTTTAATTTTTTTTTTTTTTTTTTTGGACAGAGAAAGACACAGCGAGAGAGGGAACACAAACAGGGAGTGGGAGAGGGAGAAGCAGACTCCCTGCCAAGCAGGGAGCCCGATATGGGACTCGATCCTGGGACTCCAGGATCATGACCTGAGCCGAAGGCAGTCGCTTAACCAACTGAGCCACCCAGGCGCCCTGACTACATCATTTTTGAGCTGGTGACTTTGTTGTTACTTACCTTCTCTAACCCCAAACCTGTAACATGGAGATGATTTTCATCCTCATAAGTTTGTTTTGTTTTGAGGACTAGAAAAAAATACTAAGAATACAATAATGTTTGCTCCTTTCTCTTTTCCTGTTCCTCTGTCATAATCCGCTACAAGGATCAGTAAGAAACATCTTCAGGCTTACTCTAAAGTTTTAATTTCAACATGGCTATGAACTTTTAGATTTTTTTGTTTGTTTTTTAGAGGCACTTGCTTTAAATCATGTTAAGTTTATTTTTCTTTAAGTTTATTTTTTTAACTTAAATTCAATTAATTAACATATAATGTATTATTGGTTTCAGAGGAAGAGATCATTGATTCATCAGCCTTATTTAATACCCAGTGGTCATTACATCACATGCCCTCCTTAATGTCCATCACCCAGTTACCCTATTCCTCTATCCCCCTCCCCACCAGCAACCCTCAGTTTGTTTCCTATGATTAAGAGGCTCTTATGGTGGCGCCTGGGTGGCTTGGTTGGTTGAGCTTCTGCCTTCAGCTCGGGTCTTGATCCCAGAGTCCTGGGATGAGCCCCACATTGGGCTCTCTGCTCAGCGGGGAGCCTGCTTCTCCCTCTCCCTCTGCCTGATGCTCCCCCTGCTCTCTCTGTGTCAAATAAAAAAATACAATCTTTAAAAAAAGTCTCTTATGGTTTGTCTCCCTCTCTGATTTCATCTTGTTTTATTTTTTTCCTCTCTTCTCCTACGACCGTTTTGTTTCTTAAATTCCACGTATGAATGAGATCATATGATTGTCTTTCTCTGATTTACTTTGAACTTTTAGTTTTGATTTCACTAATTAAACTTTTAAAAACATTTATATATTTACTGAACCTCCCACCACCATGTGCAAGGCACTGGTTTAGAATTAATGAAAGAAGGGATGGGCGCCTGGGTGGTTCAGATGGTTAAGCGTCTGCCTTTGGCTCAGGTCATGATCCTGGACTCCCGGGATCGAGTCCCGCATCGGGCTCCCTGCTCGGCGGGGAGTCTGCTTCTCCTCCCTCTGACCCTCCTCCCTCTCCTGCTCTCTGTCTGTCATTCTCTCTCTCTCAAATAAATAAATAAAATCTTTAAAAAAAAAAAAAAAGAATTAATGAAAGAAGGGTTAATGGGACAGACACAATCTCTTAGGGAGTTTGCAGACTAACAAGGAAAAATATACTGAATTACTAATCGCAAACATGGCATAGAATTATGAAGTAAAAACAATCTAAGATAGGGGCGCCTGGGTGGTTCAGTCATTAAGTGTCTGCCTTCGGCTCCAGTCATGATCCCAGGGTCCTGGGATCAAACTCCTCATCGGGCTCCCTGCTCAGTTGGGAGCCTGCTTCTCCCTCTCCCATTCCCCCTGCTTGTGTTCCCTCTCTCAGTCTCTGTCAAATAAATAAAATCTTTAAAAAAAAAAAAACTAGGGGCGCCTGGGTGGCTCAGTCATTAAACGTCTGCCTTCGGCTCAGGTCATGATCCCAGTGTCCTAGGATCGAGCCCTGCATTGGGCTCCCTGCTCTGCGTTCCCTGCTCCGCGGGAAGCCTGCTTCTCCCTCTCCCCCTCCCCCTGCTTGTGTTCCCTCTCTCGCTGTCTCTGTCAAATAAATAAAATCTTAAAACAAAACAAAAACAAAAAATCTAAGATGGACATAAAGTCATTATTTTAAAGAGTCATCATTTTAGGTATTTATCCTAAATTAGTATTATGTAATAAACCATGTAAAATCTATTTATATCAGCTGAGTGAACTTCTACAATCATCACAGTCATGTGACACAAATGAACCTAAGTCATGCACTGTACTATAGAGAATAAAAAAAGCCATGTGACAAATGTCTACTTTATCAGCATGAAGCTTGGTATTAGAAAGGACAGATGAATAGAATTTCCTTCATTTTGCTTCAGTTTACTTCCAATTAGTACCACTACCATCTTATATTTGTATTGTGTATCACAGTTTACCAAACACCTTCCCAATTATTATCCCACTTACTCCCAACAACTGCAGTGATAAAATCAGTCAGGAGAGAGACTAGATTGAGCTTTTTGGAACATATCCACTGAAAGGAAAATCCAGTCACGATAGATTCAGACTACTAAGAAAAGGAGTTTTTTTGATGTATACATTAGAATTCAAATAGAAAAAAATCTGTATATTACCAATTGTATTTATTTTTGTAAATGCACATGACAGGCTGCATTTTTTTTTTTTAAGATTAAGGTTTTGTATCAAGATATTCCACGGAGTATGCTATCTTTGTGTAGAAGCTGAAGTTTCTCCATAGGGATAAAGCCATTCCTGGCATTAAACACAGGGCAAAGGAACCGATGGATCACATTTCCATGTGGAGTCCTTTGCACCTAGATCTTCTATGGAATGGGAGTAGGACACCAAGCCTCCAAGGGCAAACAAACTATGGTAGGATCAAAATCAAACACTTTAAAAGACAGTTTGTATATTTAAAGAATTCTAGTTTTCTGTTAAATAATAAAAAATGAAAAATTTTGGAAAGTTTCAGCTTATCTTCGTTGCAGAGTAACTGAAAATACTTTTTTGTCTTCTAGACAAACTGTTACTGAGGAAGTTAAATACCCCTAAGGACCAAAGTGATAGTGACAAAAGTAATTTCAATGAAAAAATCCTAGGGGGAATGGGGCACTTTAGAAGAGGTTGTCAAGGTCACTAAGGCATCCTTTGACATCAAGACATTTTCATTCCAGGATTGAAGTGTTATCTACCTTGCAAAACCCAGCTCAAATACCATTTCCTTTAGAAAACTTTCCACAGGGGCGCCTGGGTGGCTCAGTCGTTAAGCGTCTGCCTTCGGCTCAGGTCATGATCCCAGGGTCCTGGGATCAAGCCCCGCATCGGACTGCCTGCTCCGCGGGAAGCCTGCTTCTCCCTCTCCCCCTCCCCCTGCTTGTGTTCCCTCTCTCACTGTCGAAAAATAAATAAAATCTTAAAAAAAAAAAAAAAAGAAAACTTTCCACAATTTCTCTGAAAGACTAAATATAAAATTATTAGCAGAGTGAGGAGAGATCAACTATGCACCCTTAGAATGTGCTCTATCTTCACAGCCGTAACTCTAGGCCCAAATATCACCTCTTGGTGGTTTACTCACTCCATTCTTGTCCCCACTCAAGGGAGTTTCTACACAGGAGTAAGGATGACCTCTCTCTCTCTCTCTCTCTCTCTGTATATATGTATATATATACATACACTCTAACCCCAACATGGGACTCAAACTCACAACCCTGAGATCAAGAGTCTCACGCTCGGGCGCCTGGGTGGCTCAGTTGGTTAAGCAACTGCCTTCGGCTCAGGTCATGATCCCAGAGTCCCGGGATCGAGTCCCGCATCGGGCTCCCTGCTCGGCAGGGAGTCTGCTTCTCCCTCTGACCCTCCCCCCCTCTCATGTGCTCTCTCTCATTCTCTCTCTCAAATAAATAAATAAAATCTTAAAAAAAAAAAAAAAGAGTCTCACGCTCTACTACTGGGCCAGCCAAGCCAGATGCCCCCAGGATGACCTGATTAAGATACAAATTTGAGGGGCGCCTGGGTGGCTCAGTCATTAAGCGTCTGCCTTCGGATCAGGTCATCATTCCTGGGTCCTTGGATCGAGCCCCGCATCGGGCTCCCTGCTCGGCGGGAAGCCTGCTTCTCCCTCTCCCACTCCCCCTGCTTGTGTTCCCTCTCTCGCTGTGTCTCTGTCAAATAAATAAATAAAATCTTAAAAAAAAAAAAAAGATAGAAATCTGAGGGCTCCCTGCTCAGCGGGGAGCCTGCTTCTCCCTTCCCTCTGCCCCTCAGCCTGCTTGTGCTGTGTCAAATAAAAAAAAAATAAAATCTTAGGAAAAAAAAGATACAAATTTGACAAACTTCCCTGCTTAAAACATTTCACTGACCATCCAATGCTCTTCAAATAAGGTCCAAATATTCTGGAAAATATTACAGAGTTCACTGTACTGTTATCTCATCACATTTCAGTAGTTTGAAAATTTCACTATAAAGCTTAAAGGTAAAGAAAAAAAAGCCAGTCCCAAATTCTTAACGTTGCTTAAAAGACCTGGCATCATCCCTCTTGCCCCCTTTTGCATTCCACACTAAATCCAACTGCTTTGACCTTTCAGTTCCTTAAATTTCCCTGAACCTCCCTCTGGGGAACCTATTTCCTTTGCCTGGACCTTTCTTCCCTCCTTTGGCGGGGTCACCTTTAACTAATTCCTATTTACCCATAACATCTTAGCTGGAAGATTACTTTCCTAAGAAAACTTTAACTGATTTCCCAAGCTGGTTATCCCCTTGTTACAAGTTCTCACAATATATTATATTCTTCCTTTTTAAGCTTCTGTCTAGGTTTACTGGCATTTGAACTGCAGAAGTCCACTTATATGAAGACTTTTTTCTATAAATACAGATATTTCTAAATATAGTACATTTATAAATATACTATATATAAATATAAATGTACTATATATACTATATATCTTTATATATGTAATATACTATAAGCATAGCATATATAAGTATAGTATATTAATGTATTATATACATAGTATATTATAAATGTATTTTCTCTTCCTTATTATGATTTTCTTCATAACATTTTCTTTCCTCTAGTTTACTGTAAGCAAACACCATAGTACATATAACACACAAAATACGTGCTAGTTGACTTTAAGGCTTTCAGTCAGTAGTAGGCTGTAAGTAGTTAAGTTTTTGGGGAATCAGAATTCATACACAGATTTTCCACTGTGTGGGGGTTGGCACCCCTAACACTCCCACCATTGTTCAAGGGTCAACTGATGAGGCTTTTGTGATTAGTTGTTTAACCTAATAGCAATGTAAAGTCCTTAAAGGCAAAAATCTATAGGGATCAAAAAAAAAAAAGAAAAGAAAAAAAAATCTATAGGGGTCACCATGGTATCGTGGGCAATCACCAAACAGTAGGTATTAAAAATTCTGAATAAATTAGGTAATTAACATTAAGCACTGAGTAAAGTATGAATGTGAAGTATTTACCACAGTGTAGGGCTAAGAGCCAGTACTCAACAAACTGGAGTTTCTGTTAATACTGTATTCTGCCTCGTATCATTACTACTTGC
The DNA here is from genome assembly GCF_029215605.1 of Mirounga angustirostris. NCBI lineage: Eukaryota > Metazoa > Chordata > Mammalia > Carnivora > Phocidae > Mirounga > Mirounga angustirostris. The sequence goes on along the minus strand of NW_026991718.1, from coordinate 18,770,349 downwards.
GTGCTTAATCACTCTCTCCAACCTGCACACCATTCCTCCTGTTTTTGGATGCCATCAGTTCATAGCACTAACTTCAGCGGTACAGATGCTCAAAATTCACTGAATTTAACTGCCTTTAAAATCAATACGCCTTTCTGCATATTTACACAGAAGACATAACAACATCAACTTTTAAGTAGTTTTCCCCATTAAAAACTAAACTGTAGGGGCGCCTGGGTGGCTCAGTTGGTGAAGCGACTGCCTTCGGCTCAGGTCATGACCCCGGAGTCCCGGGATCGAGTCCCACATCGGGCTCCCTGCTCAGCGGGGGGTCTGCTTCCCCCTCTGCCCTCTTCCCTCTCGTGCTCTGTCTCTCATTCTCTCTCTCTCTCAAATAAATAAATAAAATCTTAAAAAAAAAATAAAAAAATAAAAACTAAACTGTAATTTAAAAACGTATAAAACACTCCCAAAACACACTTGAGCCATGACTCTGAAATACGGAAGCCGATTTTCACGTGTTCATACAATGTCATACTTTTCAGTTCCACACTGACATCAATCAAGACTGTCAGTTTCCTCTCTATTTGCCATTATCTCCTGTACGTATCCTCCGGTACGAAGGAACCGATGTTGGACGCCACCCTAACGTTCCTTATTGCTAACAAGAAATTGCAAGTAAAAAGACGCACATACAAAAAATTAAACATGGAAAACAGCAACCTCGAAACCTACAAAAAGACTGTCGTGGGAGACTACCACCACTACGTGGTGAAGCTACCTGAGAAACGGCCACCCCAAACAAACGTGCTGTATTTCGCACCGTGCTCCAGCAGCGCACGCCTTTGGAAATGGGGGCATTTTAAGTGCACCTAACTCGAAGTTTCCGAGCGCCCCCAGAACTGCAACCCTCCGCGGAGCTGGCGCGGAGCTCGCCCCGCAGGACGCAAGCACAGGCAGCAGGCCGGAGCCGCGGCTCACCTGAGCGGGCCAGAGTCTGGCCCCGACCGCCGCCGCCAGCGAAGCCGAAACGGCCCGGACCCCGGCCTCACCGAGAGTGACCCGAGCGCTGCGGCTGCGCCCGACCCAACGACAACCCCCCCCCCGCGCCCCGCCTGGGAAACGCCCGCCCACGCCCGGCGGCGAGCCAACGTCCCAGCCCCTCACCCCGCCGAACGCAGCGCGGCCGCAGCGCACTCACCTCCGGGCACGGCCGCGCCGCCGCCTCCCGGCCTGGTCTTCCGTTCGCTCAGGGGCCGCGGGCGCCACCGCGGCTGTCGGGCGGGAGCCCCTCAGACGGGGAGCACCGCCGCCCCCAGACCCGCTGAGGCTCGCGGGCCGCGCCGCCGGGACCCGGCCCGCCTCCCTGGGCCTTCGCCGCCGGGCGCCGAGCGCGCGCCGAGCGGCTCCGCGCAGCCCCAGGAGCGCGCGCGCGGGGGTGGGGCCGGCCGCCGCCGCCGCCTCAGGCCCCGGCTGACGCGCACTAATGGCGGCCGTCTCCCGTCTGCCGCGGGCGCCGCCGCTGGCTGCCTTCTCCCCCGGCCCGGGAAATGCTGGGAGCGAGGTGTGGGCTCAACGGAGAACCCAGCGTCTACTTACCTCTCTACCTTTCCAGCCTCTGATGGAGTCCGCGGAGAGATTTCCCTGCATTGTGACAACGCTGAACTTTACCCGAGCCGAGCCCTGTGGTTCTGGAAAGCGACGGTTAAAGAAATCCCCCCACCCTTTTGTGCTCCTGAAAGGGTTTACCGCAGGGAACCATCCTTCCCCGTGTAACTCAGATATGACTCACGCGTGCACCCTGGTTTTTACCTGTGGCAGGTCAGACACAGACCGTCCAAATTCCCTTCGGTTTTGCCTCGTAAATGGTAAGGTGAACTGACTGCACTCACTGACCAATCTGGACGAAATACGGGCTGCCTTGACTTGACCAAACTTTAGTTAAGCTGCTCTCCTTCCACCAGGCCCCTAAACGTTGACCCACCATCAGCCTGAGCCGGGCTGCAACCCCTTCTTATCCACCACTCCTGAAAAATCGGCTCACCTTCGTGCAAAACACTCAGGTGCTGGGTGGTCACCGCCACCTCCCCCCTTTCCTCCCCCTCCCCCACACCCAGTTCTTTCTAGTCTTTGTTCACTTCTCCCTGTGAAAGAAAAGCCCTTTTTTGCCTGACTTCGGATACAGTTGCCGAGCTCCTGGTCGGAGTTCCCCTAGAGGAATAGTCCCCCCTCACCCTCCACACCTCACTGCAATAGTCCTTTTACCTCTTCCTATCTCATGAAGCTGCCCTAGTCTAGGTATCTCATATAACTGGAATCATACAATATTTGTCCTTTTGTGTCTGCCCTTACTACACTTAGCATTATGTTTTCAGGGTTCATCCATGTTACGGCAGGTATCAGGATTTATTCTTTTTTATGCTGAAAAATATTCCGTTGTTGTATATACCCCGTTTTGTTTATCCACTCACCTGCTGATGGACGTTTGGATTGTTTCCACTTTTGGCTCTTGTGAACAATTGAGCTGTGAAGATCTGTATACAAGTATCTGATTAGTCTCTTGCTTTCAATTATTTTGTATGTATCTAGATGCAGAATTACTGGATCATATGGCTTATGTTTAACTGTTTGAGGAACTGCCAAACTGATTTCCACAACGAGTACAGCATTTTAATATTCCCCTCAGCAGTGCACAAGCATTCAGGTTTTTCCATACTCTTGACAGCACTTGTTGTTTTCCATTGTTTTGGTGTTTTTACAATAGCCATCCTAACGGGCGTGAAGTGGTTGGTATTCATTGTGGGTTTGATTTTTATTTCCCTAGTGACTAGTGATGTTGAGCATTTTTTCATGAACTTTTTTTTTTTTTTTTTTAAGATTTTGTTTATTTGAGAGAGGGAGAGAGAGCAGGAGCAGTGAGGGAGGGGCAGAAGGAGAGGGAGAAGCTGACTCCCCACTGGGCAGGGAGCCAGTGGAGGGGCTAGATCCCAGGATCCTGGGATCAGGACCCAAGCGGAAGACAGATTCTTAACTGACTGAGCCACCCAGGCACCCTTTTTCCATGTATTTATTGACCATTTGTATATCTTTGGAAAAATGTCTAATCAAGTCCTTTGCCCATTTGTATGTATGTATGTATGTATGTAAATTTTACGCCCAACCTGGGGCTCAAACTCATGACCCTGAGATCAAGAATCCCATGCTCTATCAGCTGAGCCAGTGCCCCAGTCTTTGCCCATTTTTAAATAGGATTGTTTTTTGTAATTGAGTTGTAGTTTTGTGGGATTTTTTTTTTTTATTGTCTTCTGGATATTAACTCCTTATCAGAAAGATGTTTTGCAAATATTTTCTCCTATTCTGTGGGTTGTTCTTTCGTTCTGTTGATGGTGTCCTTTGATACTCAAAAGTTTTAAATTTTGATAAGGTTCAATTTATTTATTTTTCCTTTTTCCCCTATGCTTTTGCAGTCATATTTAAGAAACCATTGCCCAAATTCAATGTCATGAAGATTTTCCTGTTTTTTTTTTTCAAAGACTTTTATAGTTTTAGCTCTTACATTAGGTGTTTGATGCATTTTGAATTAATTTTTGTACATGGTGTAAAATAAGGGTCCAGCTTCATTCTTTTGCATGTGTATATAGTTTTCTCAGAACCATTTTTTGAAAAGACTGTCTGTCCTTTTCCCAATTAATGGTCTTGGGATAAATACCACTCAGTTATGGTATAGAATTCTTTTGACATGCTGCTGGATTTGGTTTGCTAGTATTTTGTTGAGGATTTTCGCATCTATATTCATAAGGGATTTTGCTCTGTGGTTCTTTTACTGTGATATCTTTGTCTAGCTTTGGTATCAATATAATGCTGGTCTCATAGAATGAGTTAGGAAGTGCTTCCTCCTCTTCTATTTTTCAGAATATTTTGAGAAGGATTGGTGTCAATTCTTAAGTGTTTGGGAGAATTGTTTAGTAGAACCGTGAAATCATCTAGTTCTGAGCTTTTCTTTGTCGGGAGGTTTTTGATGACTGATTCAATCTCTTTTTTTTTTTTTTTTAAAGATTTTATTTATTTATTTGAGAGAGAGAATGAGAGAGAGCACATGAGAGGGGGGAGGGTCAGAGGGAGAAGCAGACTCCCTGCCGAGCAGGGAGCCTGATGCGGGACTCGATCCTGGGACTCCAGGATCATGACCTGAGCCGAAGGCAGTCGCTTAACCAACTGAGCCACCCAGGCGCCCCTGATTCAATCTCTTATTGTACATATGTTCAGATTTTCTGTTTCTTCTTGAGTCAGTTTTGGTCATTTGTGTGCTTCTAGAATTTTGTCCATTTCATCGAGATTACCTAATTTGTTGTCATACAATTGTTCATAGTATTTTCTTATGATTTTTATTTCTATAGGGTTGGTAATAACGTCCCCACTTTCATTTATGAATTTTTTTTAAAGATTTTATTTATTTATTTATTTAAGAGAGAGAGAGAGAGAGCATGAGGGGGGTGGTGAGAGGGAGAAGCAGGCTCCACGCTGAGCAGGGAGCCCAATGTGGGGCTTGATCCCAAAGTCCCGAGATCATGACCTGAGCCAAAGTTAGCAGCCCAACTGACTGAGCCACCCAGGTGCCCCCATTTATGATTTTAATAATTGGGTTTTTTTCCCTTTTTTTCTTGGTCAGTCTAGCTAAAGTTTTGTTACTCTTTTGAAAGAACCAACTTTCAAGTTAATTGATTCTCTCCATTGTTTTTCTGTTTTCTATTTTTTTAAATCTCCACTCGAATCTTTATTATTTCCTTCCTCCTACTAGGTTTTGGGTTTCATTTGCTCTTTAATTTTTTCTCTGTTAGTTTTCTGTTTGTTTGTTTTTGGGTGCCAAAACCCAGGATTGAATCTGTTGGCTTTTTAGTTATAAGCCACTATAAGCTCCTTAAGGGTACAAACTGAGTCATGTATTTGTTAGATATTCTCCAGAGCACTTTATACAGTAGCTATTACACAGGTACATACTAGGGGGCAGTAAATGCTTCTTGAATTGACATAGAAAAATGATAGGTGACCCTCAGGAATCTGCTCCTGATCCTACATCCCCTTTTCCAGTTGGTATCCCTTCCAACCATCCAGTTCAGGTTACAAATACAGTCATCATCTTTGAGCATTTCCCTTACCTCAAGATGAATATCTAGGCCAGAGCTGTCTAATAGAACTTTTTGAGGTAATGGAATTGTTTCTGCACTGTCTAATATATTAACTACTAGCAACATTTTGCTACTGAATACTTGAAATATAGGTAGTATATCTAAGGAACTAGATTTTTAGTTTTTATTTTTATTTTATTTTATTTTTTAAAGATTTTATTATTTGCCAGAGAGAGAGAGAGAGGGAGAGTGCAAGCAGGGGAAGTGGCAGGCAGAGGGAGAAGCAGGCTCCCTGCTGAGCAAGGAGCCCGACATGGGACTCAATCCCAGGACCCTGACATCATGACCCGAGCCGAAGGCAGACGCTTAACCATCTGAGCCACCCAGGTGCCCCTAGATTTTTAGTTTTTAAATTTAAATTTAAATGGCCATATGTGGATAGTAGTTATCATATCGGGCAGTACAGAACACTAATGTCACCAATCCTGATTTTGTCCCATGATTCAGTGTTTATTCAAAGTGTCATGCTTCTTAAAAATATAGCCTCTTGGAAGTCACCCTGTGCATACTGGATCAGTATCATCTCTTCCCTGAGGACCTCCTTATAGAGTTGCAGTATGTCACCTGAGCTCCATCGGAAGTAAAATTAGGGGCACCTAATTGGCTCAGTGAGTTGAACATCTGACGCGATTTCAGCTCAGGTCATGATCTCAGGGTTATAAGATCAAGCCCCACGTCAGGCTCTGTGCTCAGCAGGGAGTTTGCCTGAGATTCTCTCCCTCCCCCACTGCCCCTCCCCTGACTCCTGCATACTCTCTTTCTCTCAAATCAATCAATCTTTTTTTTTTTTAAGATTTTATTTATTTATTTGAGAGAGAGAGAGCACAAGCAGGGGGAGCAGAGTGGCAGAGGGAGAGAGAGAAGCAGGCTCTCTGCTGAGCAGGGAGGCTGCATTGGGGCTCAATCCCCCCTGGTGTCCTGGGATCATGACCCGAGCCAATGGCAGACACTCAACCGACTGAGCCACCCAGATGCCCCTAAATAAATCAATCTTTTAAAAAAAGTAAAGGGGCGCCTCCGTGGCTCAGACAGTTAAGCGTCTGCCTTCAGCTCAGGTCATGATCCCAGGGTCCTGGGATGGAGCCCTGCATCGGGCTCCCTGCTGGGCAAGGAGCCTGCTTCTCCCTCTTCCTCTGCTGTTCCCCCTGCTTGTGCTCTCTTGCTCTCTCTGTCAAATAAATAAATAAAATCTTTAATAAATAAATAAATAAAGTAAAATTAAAAAAACAAAATCAAACCTAATTTTATCATTGCTTATCCTTTCTGTTAAGTTTCTATATTCTTTTTTTTTTATTTTTTTTTTAAGATTTTTATTTATTTGTTTAACACAGAGAGAGAGAGCACAAGTAGGCAGAGCAGCAGAGAGAGGGAGAGGGAGAAGCAGGCTCTCCGCCGAGCAGGGAGACTGGAGCCTGATGCGGGGCTCGATCCCAGGACCCTGGGACCACGACCTGAGCCGAAGGCAGCCGCTTAATGACTGAGCCACCCGGGTGCCCCAAGTTTCTATATTCTATATCACTATTTCTGTTTTTATGTTTACTTTCTCCAAGCCTGTGACTTTCCTTGTAAAAAGGTGTCTTAAGGGCGCCTGGGTGGCTCAGTTGGTTAAGCGACTGCCTTCGGCTCAGGTCATGATCCTGGAGTCCCGGGATCGAGTCCCGCATTGGGCTCCCTGCTCGGCAGGGAGTCTGCTTCTCCCTCTGACCCTCCCCCCTCTCATATGCTCTCTCTCTCAAATAAATAAATAAAATCTTTAAAAAAAAAAAAGGTGTCTTAAAAGTGTCCTTCAGGGGCACCTGGGTGGCTTAGTTGTTGAGTGTCTGCCTTTGGCTCAGGTCATGATCCCAGGGTCTTGCAGGATCATTCAGAGCTCTCTGCTCAGCAGGAGCCTGCTGCTCCCTCTACCTGCCACTCCCCCTGTTTGTACTTTCTCTGTCAAATAAATAAATAAAATCTTAAAAAAAAAAAAAACCTTAAAAAAAAGTGTCTTTCAAAGAGCCCAATTTATCAACATCTATAGTTTATGTTTTTGTGTCCGTTTTAAGAAATCTTTGCCTACCCCATAATCACAAAGATTTTCTTTTAGGCTTTATTCTAAAAAAACAAAAAATTATAGTTTTAGCCTGTGTTTAAGTCTATAGTCAATCCAGAGTTAATGGTCAAGGTTTATTTTTTTTTGCATAGGAATATACAGTCATTCTAGCATCATTTATTAAAAAGTATCCTTTTCCCTGTTAATCACCTTGACCCCTTGACAAAAATCAATTGCCCATATGTGTGAGTCTCTTTCTGGACTTTCTATTCATTTCCATTGAGCTATATGACTATATATTTACACTGCCCTGGTTATTATAACTTAATAGGAAGACTTAAAATGAGGTAGTATAGTTCTCTACTTTTGTTCTTTTCCTGATTGTTTAGGTGACTCTAAGTTCTTTGCATCTCCATGTAAATTTTAGATTCAGTTTCTTAAATTTCTAAAGTGTCTTCTGGGGTTTTTACTGGAATTGACTTGAATCTATTGATTAATTTGGGGATAATTTTCATCCTAACAATATGAAGTATCTGGTAAACCTCTCCACTTGTTTAGTTTTTCCTCAGCAACACTTTTTAGTTTTCAGTATATAGATTTTCCATATTTTAAAAAATATTTATTTAGGGGTGCCTGGGTGGCTCAGTCATTAAGCGTCTGCCTTCAGCTCAGGTCATGATCCCAGGGTCCTGGGATCGAGCCCCGCATCGGGCTCCCTGCTCTGCCAGAAGCCTGCTTCTCCCTTTCCCACTCCCCATGCTTGTGTTCCCTCTCTCACTGTGTCTCTCTCTGTCAAATAAATAAATAAAATCTTTAAAAAAAAAATTTATTTATACTTGTCAGAGAGAGAGAGAGAGAGAGAGAGAGAGTGAGAGTGGCAGGCAGAGGGAGAAGTGGGCTCCCCGTTGAGCAAGGAGCCCGATTCAGGACTTGATCCCAGGACCCTGGGATCACGACCTGAGCCAAACGCAGATGCTTAACCGACTGAGCCACCCAGTTGTCCCTACATTTTCCATATATTTTGTTAAATTTATCATTACTATTTCAAACTATGTCCAAATGGTTGTTGTACGTGTAGAAATAGAAATAATATTTATAAATTGATCTTCTATTCTGTGACTTTGCTAAATTCACCTATTGGTCCTACCAGGGCTTTTTGTTTTGTTTTTTAGATGTTTTAAGATTTCCTATGAGATTACCATGTTTGCGCATAAAGACAGTTGCTTCTTCCTTTCTGAACTGTCTATCTTTGGGGTGCCTGGCTGGCTCAGTTGGTGGAGTGTATAACTCTTGATCTTGGGATTGGGTATAGAGATGACTTAAAAATAAAAATCTTAAAAAAAAAACTGTAGGGCACCTGGGTGGCTCAGCCGGTTGGGGGGCTGCCTTCAGCTCAGGTCATGATCCTGGGGTCCTGGGATCGAGTCCCGCATCAGGCTCCCTGCTGGGCCCGGAGTCAGCTTCTCCCTCTGCCCTTCCCCTCTGCTCGTGATCTCTCTCTCTCAAATAAATAAAATCTTTAAAAAAAACAAAACAAAACTATATATCTTTTATTTATTTTTCTTTACTATTGCTTTGCCTAGGACTCCTAGTACAATGTTGAATAGAAATTATTAGAGCAGACATTCTTGCCATGTTCCTGAAATTCAGAGGAAAGCCATCACCTTTCACCATTTGTTATTGTGTTATCTATAGGACTTTTTAGATGTTCTCTATCAGGTTGAAGTTACCTACTAGTCCTACTTTGAATTTGTCAAATGCTTTTTCTGAATCTAAGACAACCATATGGATTTTCTCCTTTATTATATTGATATGGTGAATTACATAGATTGTTTTAGTTTCAAATGTTTAACCAGTTGTGTATTCTTGGGATAAATCTCACTTGGTCGTGATTTATCACTTTTTATATATTCGTGGATTTGATTTGTTTGTTGTTAATGTTTTGTTATGAACATTTGTGTTCCCATATATAAAAAGAATAGCTGTTTGTGTTTTCTTTATGTTATTGGTTTCAATATCAGGGTGATGCTGACTTATGTTTCCTCTTCTATATTCTAAAGGAATTGGGGTAAAATTGGTATTGTTTTTCCTTAAATATTAGATAGACTTCACCAGTGATGTTATCTGGGCCTGGTGTATTATTTATGGGAAAGTATTTAATTACATATTTAATTTATTTAACCAGTAATAGGGGTATTCAGGTTATATATATATATTTTTTTTTGAGTGAGCTTTAGTAATTTCAGTTCAAGGAATTTGTCTACTTCATCTGTGTTTTGGAACTTATTGGAATAAAGTTGTTCATTATATTTCTTGTCTCTTTAATGTTTATAGCAGAGGTTGGCAAATAGCAGCCCATGGGCCAAATCTACTCTATGATCTCTTTTGTGTATATATGTGAGCAAAGAAAGCTTTTTGCATTTTTTTTTTAAGATTTTATTTATTTGACTGAGAGATAGAGAGAGCACAAATAGGCAGAGTGGCAGGCAGAGGGAGAGGGAGAAGCAGACTCTCCGCTGAGCAGGGAGCCCGATGTGGGACTCCATCCCAGGACGCTGGGATCATGACCTGAGCCGAAGGCAGACGCTTAACGACTGAGCCACCCAGGCGCCCCTCATGTAATTTTTTTTTAGAGATTTTATTTATTTGTCAGAGAGAGGGCACAAGCAGGGGGGGTGGCAGGCAGAGGGAGAAGCAGGCTCCTCGCTGAGCAAGGAGCCCAATGCAGGACTTGATACCAGGACCCTGGGATCATGACCTGAGTCAAAGGCAGACACTTAACTGAGCGACCCAGGTGTCCCACTAGCTCATGTACTTTTAAGCAAAGTTAAAAAGATTATCAACTTTTTATTTTCTGTCATATTGAAGAATAGAAGCAACCCTTTCATATCTTCTTCAAGTCTTCCTTTCTTTTGTCCATAATATTCCCTTATTCCATTTTGTGGTTCAAGATGCATCTCAGGGGGCGCCTGGGTGGCTCAGTTGTTTGGCTTGTGTTCCCTCTCTTGCTGTGTCTCTGTCAAATAAATAAATAAAATCTTAAAAAAAAAAAAAAAGGATGCATCTCAGGGCTTTCCCTAAGTCCCTGCTTGAATTAGAGGTATGTGCCTCATTCTTTGTCACAGTGTATTGCAGCTTGCTGGTTTCTTGCCTGTTTTCTTCATTCTCTCGTCTGTAAGTACTTTAGAGGGCCAAAGCTATGTGTTGCTGTTTTTTTTTTTTTTAAGTTTCCCTATTTCCTGGCCTGGCAGGGAGCACCTAACACCAGTTGGGTTCTGAGTAAACATTTGTTGACAGTAAATGGTATAGGTTATTAATGCGGGACTGTTGAACCGAACGGTGAAGAAAGAATTGTTGAGACGTTTTACAGTGCAAAAAGGTGTGTCTTTATTACAGCACGGGGACAGGACCTGTGGGTAGAAAGAGTTGCATTGTGATTTTGAGGAGTGACTAAATATATAGGGTTTTCTATCCTGTGGAGGTAAGGTGACATTACGGCTCCAGGATATTGAGTCTATAGGTTCCTGGAGGTCTATTATTAAGATTGTTTTTCTTGGGATGCCTGGGTGGCTCAGTCAGTTAAGCATCTGTCTTCGGCTCAGGTCATGATCCCAGGGCCCTGGGATCAAGTCCCACATCAGGCTCCTTGCTCAGCGGGAAGCCTGCTTCTCTGCCTGCAGCTTCCCCTGCTTGTGCTTTCTCTGACAAATAAATAAATAAAATCTTAAAGAAAATTGTTTCTTTTCTTTTTTTTTTTTTAAGATTTATTTATTTCTGGGGCGGTGGGGAGGGTGGGGAAGGGGCGGGGCAGAAAGAGAGGAGGAGAGGGAGAGAGTCCCAAGCCGACTGTGCTGAGCAAGGAGCCCAAGGTGGGGCTTGATCTCATGACCCTGAGATCAGGACCTGAGCCCAAAGCAAGAGTCAGGCACCCAACTAACTGTACCCCTTTCCTTTCTTTTAAAAAAAAATTTATTTAATCTCTACATCCAACATGAGGCTCAAACTCCCGACCCCAAATCAAGAGTCACATGCTCCTCTGACTGAGGCAGTCAGGTGCCCCAAGACTGTTTTTCTTGTAAATCTTTAAGACAGCTACAAACATGGGGCACCTGGGTGGCTCAGTTTGTTGGGCATCTGCCTTCAGCTCAGTTTGTGATCCTGGAGTTCTGGGATTGAGCCTGTTTCTCCTTCTGCCCCTCACCCAGCTCGTGTGCTCTGTCTCTCTCTTTAAATAAATGATTTAAATCTTAAAAAAAGAAGACAGCTATAAACTATAGTAGAGTTTCATGTCCTACATAACTGGGATATTTATCAGTTGACCATTTGTTTTTCCCTTGCCTTTCTTAGGCAGTTACTAGTGCCTGAAGAATGTTATATATATACATATCCCACCTTAATGGGGGGTTTTGGGGGCTGTCAGCTTGTGTTTTGCCCTCAGCTTGCCTTTTGTTTTCTCATCAGGAATAACAGCCCAAATCACAGCCTGGCTTTCTCACTTTAGGACTACATAAACAAACACAGAAACAAAATAAGGCAGGAAAGCACACAAATCCTTTATATCCTAATTTGCATGCCGTAACACCTCTTCAAGACACTTCATATACAACTGAAAACCAGTCTCTTTCTGTAGGAAACCTGTATTCTCTTCAGTGATCTCATACAAAGCTAACTGATGCAGGAAAACCAGGTAGGGTTTCATTATGAGGCCTCCACACCCATAAGAGGCTGATTTTAAGTGGCAGGTGGTATGTTGCAATTTAATGTTAAGTGGACTTTGCCTGCTTTTCTGGGATCCATACTTATTTCCAAACAGAAAAGTTACCTTCATTCAGTGCTGGACGAAGTTTTGTTGAACCACCGGGCACTTGGATGGCCAAAAAGCCCTAATTTTGATGCAGCTTGGGTATTTTTACAGGACTTTTCTTGAGCCTTCAATTTTTCTTACTGCAGCAAACAGGAAGAACTTATGCCCAATGAATAATAGACTATCGCTAATGTACGGAGAATTTTGGTGAAATTAACGTAATTTCTACTTTACTGGAGAGCTTTTCATATTTTCTTCATCTTTGAAAGTTAAATCAGAAATTTTATATTTTGTGTTCAGCTTTTTATATTCTTAATTCTTGTGCGGGTGGGGGCGGCAGTGATAAAGAAGACTCTTAGGGGGCGCCTCGGTGGCTCAGTCTTTCGCCGTTCTGCCTTACGCTGAGATCATTGCCCCAGGGTCCTGGGATTTAGCCCCGCATCGGGCTCCCTGGTCGGCGGGAAGCCTGCTTCTCCCACTCCCCCTGCTTGTGTTCCCTCTCTCGCTGTCTGTCTGTCAAATAAATAAATAAGGTCTAAAAAAAAGAAAAAAAGGAGACTCTTAGGAGAAAGAATTCATTCTTTGTGACTCTGCCTTAGATCTAGGCTAAGGTTATAGAAAACGACCCTTTCTTGTATACAGACGCAGGGGTCTAGCGTTTGTTCTTTCTTAAACTCACCATGTGCCAGAAGCCGCACAGATCTATTTTACCATAGTTAGTCTTATTTTTACAGCCACGAAAAGTGCGACTCAAGTTCGGTGTCCTGCCTCCGGTACCTCTGGGATTCCAGCTCAGGTCACCGCGCCCTCGCCTTCCCGGGTCCCCGTCTATCTCCCGCTTTTGCCGGTCGTTCCTATCTCCATCCAGGCCATCTGGGGCGATCGTGGAGATGCTAGGGTGCTCGAGCCCGGTAGGGCGTGAGAATTCCAGAGCAAACCCCGGCGCGCTAGCCTGTCCCCAAGCCCCTTCTGGTTATTCCCATCCCCCTCCTAGACTCCCGGCCAGACCTGGAAACCATAGAGTTCACACAGCCCAGAGCGTCCCTTCCCCGGCCGCCCAGCGCTGACGCCGCGCCGCTGGGCGGGGTCTCCTGGAGGGGCGGAGGGAGAGGAGGGGGAAGCGGGCAGGAAAAGGGCTGGCCGGCCCTGCAGCGCCCCGCAGCGGCCACGGCCGGAAGCGGTCTCGTCGGCCCTGCGGCGCTGAATCCCTGACGCACCGAGCTCGAGAGCGAGAACGAGAGAGAAAGGGGCAGAAATGGCGGCTCCGCTCGGCTCCCGCTGAGGAGGGCGAAGCCGGTGGAGGGTCTGAGCTGTCGGCTTGGAGCATCGCTCCCGCTTCCCGCTTTCTGCCTTCTCACGCCTACTTCTCTTCTTGTGCCCTACTCTCGCCTGTCCTCGTCTACGCTCCGCAGAGTCCGGGTCGGCTCGTCTCTCCCGGCCCGGCTCCACTGGCCCTGACTGCCCGACCGGCGGGCCGGCCTTCCTTGGCTCTCCCGGGCGCGGCGGGCGCGGTGTGGACCTCGTCCTCCTGGCTGGACCATGGTGAACACCCGGAAGAGCTCGCTGCGTCTTCTCGGGTCCAAGTCGCCTGGGCCCGGGCCTGGGCCTGGGGCCGGAGCGGAGCCTGGGGCGACCGGCGGCAGCAGCCATTTCATCTCCTCTCGGACCCGCTCCTCCAAGACCCGCGCTGCCAGCTGCCCCGGCGCCAAGGCCGGGGGAAGCGGTGGCGCCGGCGTCGCTCTGGAAGAGGCCCGGGTAAGAGCGCCGCGGCCCGAGTCCGGAGGCTTGCGAGTGCCGGCCCGGCCGCCGGGGCTTTGTCTGGCCGGGTTAGGGCAGGAAGCCTCCAGTGGAGACGGCTCGGGAGGCTGGAGACCGGGTCCGCCGGTGCGGTGAAGGATGGCACCCGGCTGGGCAGGGCTGCGACAGCTTTGCTGGTCCGGCTCTTTTGTGTAAAGAACAGGACTGGAGTCTGGGGGAGAGGGCTCTGGGGGGTCTTTTCGGGGACATGCTTTCCGTGTCCTTGCCCTGCCTTCGAGGGGAGTTCTAGGGGAGCAAGAGCGGAGGGCCGGAGTCCCCGGGTGGAAGGGCTGGAGGAGAGAATGAAAGTTTTCTGCGGTGTCAAACCCTTCTTGTAAGTGTGTCAGCTCCTGCCGGTGTCTCAGCTCCAGCTTACTCTCAAACTGTTTGGGGGTGGTTCAAGTTGGTGAGGAAGTGAGCGGAGAGCTCCAGTTGGCAGCCAGGCAGGGATGCTGAAAAAAGTTTGTAGCTGCTCTGACACCAACTTTAAAAACAAAATCAACGCTCTCGCTTCTCCAGGCAGGAGCGATCAAGCATGGTTTTGTAGCTGGGGAATCAACCAGCTAGCTAACCAGGGTTCTAGTAGGGACCTAGTAGAGCTTTCTCGTCGCAAAAGGGGCATGTCGAATGTTTTGGATTGTACCCACTGTCTTCAAATTGTATGGTTTCTTGGATGTCTGCATTTTTGTTATGGGAATAGTTTATAAAAGGGGAATTAACACCATCGTCACACTACTGCAAACGTGACATTTGAAGAAGGCTGGGGATACAGTTTTTTAGAAAGTTGTTGAAAGAACTTGAAATTTATTATAAAACTCTAAGCTAACACTTGTTTTGTCACTTTAAGGGAATTGATAAAAGTTTGTGTTACGAGATTGGTTATGAATTTAGAAAAGAGTATGGCTTCTGTCTAGCAAGAGGCTAATTTACTAAGAGTAATTTGGCTGGAAATTGTTATTCATTTAAAATGCTCCTTTGATTTCACACCATTTATTGTGAGAGGGAAGCGATATTTTATTTTCTGTGGGGTCTACAAGATTACGGTTTGTGTGTGCTTTTTCTCTGTATCTCCTATTGTTTAGACACTAATCAGAATGAACTGATGCAAATACATCATATATTTTACTGTACTATTCTGAAATACATTTATTGTATCTTTGAAAATATATTTGGCTTTTATTTTGCTAAAAGTCTGGAAAATATTTTAAAAAATTGTCTTGTTAGTAGACTATTTTGGGGCTAACAGATTTTAAGATGAAATAAGAAAGCTAAATCTGAAAGTTGTGCAAACTATTTAGAATAATTACTCTGAAAACTTGGCTTTTTGTAGAAATTATTCCCAATGTGTACAGGCTTATTGACTTTCTGAAGCTAACATATATTTTAAAATAGAAATAAAGTTAAGAAAGGTCTGTCTTCTACACCTAAGTACAAATAAAATGTTTAGAGTGTAAGCATTTAATTGTAGTATAATGGTATGAATGGCTAGTCTATTAGAGCAGTGTCTAATTCATCTGAAGCAATTAGCTCATCTGTCACTGATCAGTTTGTGCTCCCATTTTTGAATTCATGGATATCATGCTGTCCTTACCCCCTAAGGAATAAGGTGAAGTAATTTGTCAAGAAGCTGTTATGGAGATGTTAAAAGGCAAGGAATCAATAATCTAATGTAGAAATGAACGTTTGGTAGCTTTTAAATTGCTGGAGGAATGAAAGATATTAGAGCTTTTTCTAGAAGGATGCTAATGAAACTTTGTTTCAAGGATCCCTTTAAAATGTTTTAAAAGGCCATAAATAACAGGCTAATGAAGATTTACTTTAAAATATTTGTTTCTCAGTTTTAAGACTTATCTTCCGTCTGTAGTAGATGATAGAATGATCTAATGGCTTTCTCTGAGAAATTGAAGAAATTTACTAATCCTATGACTGGTCCTTTAAAGGAGGATAAGTTATAATCCTGAATTTGTTTATGGACTATATATATTTATGAAGCAATTTCTGTATATTTCTTTGTATATATTTCTAAAGTGGGTTGATTTGAGTCTGGTAAGGTCTTCCTCTCAAGTTCGTTTTATCAATTACAAGAATTTAGTATTCTTTCCCATGTATTTAAATAGGCACCCTCTGTGTCTTTGGAGTTTTAGGCATTTGCTACTGTCTGTAATGACTTATTTGTTGGAAAATGGGGTTGTTCGTGCTGTTGCTTTAGGAGACTCTTATTTTTGTAGGAAGAAATGTATTCCTCTTTATAAGATACATCATTGAGGAGGTCCTCCTTTTTTTTCTTTTGTTATGTTCTTCACTTTACACTTGATGCTGATTTCTCTCCCTACTCCCCTCAACCTCCCGGGATGCTTTTTAGATTTCATGCGCTGTGTTTAGAGTTACTTCATTTGCTTTAAAAAGCCATAGGACCATGAGCTGTGCCTGTAATTTTGCCTTTTCCCCAAGTATGTGTAGAATTGGGAAATAAACATATGATACATTCTGTAGGTTATTGCAATGATTTTCTTGTACCCACACTTTTTATTTTATTATTTTTTAAAGATTTTATTTATTTATTTGAGAGAGAGAGACCACAAGCACGGGGACGGGCAGAGGGAGAGGGAGAAGCAGGCTTCCCGGTGAGCAGGGACCCCGATGCAGGGCTTGATCCCAGGATCCTGGGATTATGACCTGAGCCGAAGGCAGATGCTTAACTGACTGAGCCACCCAGGCGCCCCGTGCCCACACTTTTTAAATGTCAACCTGACTTAGGTAGTTAATTGTAATTACTCTGATAACTGGCTTTTTTTGTTTGTTTAGTAGGTATAAAGTTTGACCTCTTTTAGGTCAGTTAATATGATGATCAGTAACTAGCATTTATTTGCTCCACCAAAGAGTCACTCTCAGCAAACTAATATATTCACAGAATTGGAAAGCAGTTTTTGAAAAATATTTCAGCTCTTTTTTTTACTTCTGTTAGGCCTGTTTGATTTTGGCTTCATCACTAGCTTTTTGTGCTTTTGGGGAAGGTTACATAGTACATTTTGAGTCCACATCTAAGTCGAGAGGGTCAAAATATTTTGAATAACTTTAGAGGTAAACTTGCTTTATCTTAATTTCATTAAAAAAATCTCTGGGTCCTTTAATATGCTCTATTTATTTTTAGAGATTTTATTTATCTGAGAGAGAGAGAGAGAGAGAGAAGGAGCAGGGGGAGGGAGAGGGAGAAGCAGACTCCCCGCTGAGCAAGGAGCCAGATGTGGGACTCAATCCCAGGACCCTGGGATCATGACCTGAGCCGAAGGCGGACCCTTAACCAACTGAGCCACCCAGGTGCCCCCTTAATATGCTCTTTTATCACCTTGTACTTACTCTTTTCCAACACCCATGCATTTACCAACATAATACAAGCAGAGTGGCAGAAGTTGATGGTTAAACATGGAAAAGAAGTCTGAGAGCAAAATGTAATAATGTATATAACTCTCAGATGAGTAGGGAAAAACAGAAGTCCTTCAGAGTAGAGCAAGTTTTTCCTTATATGTATCAAGGTCTTGAGTAATGTGTTAAATAATGTCCCCTGTCACAGTTTTGAACCAAAGCAGCTATGGAGTTTATAGGATTATCTGTGGTAGCCAACTGAAAATGCAACTTTAAAAAATTTAATTACTGGCCATTTCTGTAGTCTAGATATTCAGACTTGCAGTTTTTAAGGCCATAGATGAAACTTACAACACCTGTAGAAGTGAATGCATATTAATTAATTCCTTAAATAATTTTTCTGGCAAGTAGTCTTTGTAACCATTCATTCTTTGTTAGGTCCTAAATACCTAAGTATAGATAAACCTATAGCCTCTGGAAACCAGCTGGACAGGTGATAGGATTACTACTTGTTAGAACTAAGGACCAAACCAGTGGCTTCACCTGAAGGGGGAGTGATCCTGTTCCTTCAAGGATCCACTTCAGAGAAGTGCTGTACTACTTTGAATTGTATATTTGGCATTTCTTTTCAGACATACACAATGAAATTTCATTTGTGTGCACTACTGAGTTGATTTGATATTTGGGTTTTGGTCTTTTATTGGGAATATTTTATATTATGCCTCTCTGGTATGGGAGGATTTTGTGAAAAATGACTTATTGAGTAAAAGGCATTTGAGATTTTTGGATAAAAACTTATATGAAAGTACAAAGTTGGGGGGGCGCCTGGGGGGCTCAGTCATTGAGCGTCTGCCTTTGGCTCGGGTCATGGTCCTGGGGTCCTGGGATCGAGCCCCGCATCGGGCTCCCTGCTCCGCGGGAAGCCTGCTTCTCCCTCTCTCACTTCCCCTGCTTGTGTTCCCTCTCTCGCTGTGTCTCTCTCTGTCAAATAAATAAATAAAATCTTAAAAAAAAAAAACAAAAAACAAAGTTAGGGGGGAAAACCATACATAAAATGTTGTAAGTATTGGGGCGCTTGGGTGGCTCAGTCGTTAAGCATCTGCCTTCGGCTCGGGTCATGATCCCAGGGTCCTGGTATCGAGCCCCGAGCCCCATGTCGGGCTCTCTGCTCAGCGGGAAGCCTGCTTCTCTCTCCCCCCCCTCCCCGCTGTGTTCCCTCTCTCGCTCTTTCTGTCAAAATAAATAAATAAAATCTTTAAAAAAAAATGTATTTAAATATAAGCTAGACAGTTTTAGAGAGGTACGTTGTATGTGTATCAAATGATAGAAAAGACATCTAAAGGGGTACCTGGGTGGGTGGCCCAGTTAGTTAAGCATCTGTCTGCCTTCGGCTCAGGTCATGATCCTGGGGTCCTGGGATTGAACCCCGCATTGGGCTCCCTGAGCAGGGAGCCTGCTTCTCCCTCTCCCTGCTCATTCTCTCTCTTCTCAAATAAATAAAATATTTTTTTAAAAGATTTTATTTATTTGTCAGAGAGAGCGCACTAGTGGGAGAATGGCAGGCAGAGGGAGAAGCAGGAAAAGACATCTAAATTCTAAATTACAGTTATTAGGCTGTAATTTGTATTTATTAGATACTTTGAGTATGTGCTTTAAGATTCTAAACTTCAGATGCTTTTGAACTGTATTTTGTATGACTTTTTACTCCATTTTTAGATTGTTATTCTAGTTTTATCTGGGGGTAGAATATATACCTTTGGTTAAGTTTTTTTCCCTTGGGGGTACCTGGCTGGCGTAGTTGGGAGAGCATGAGACTCTTGATTTCGGGGTCATGAGTTCAAGCCCCATGTTGGGGGTAGAGCTTACTTAAAAAGAAATTCTATCCTAGAATTTTCTATTAGAATAGCCTGTAAGCTTCACGAGGGTAGGCACTGTATCTTATTTTCCCTCAGTTGCTGTATGCCTAGGGCCTAGTGTAGCATCTGACACATAGAAGATGCTTAATAAATTTCTGTTAATGAATAGCGTGTTAAGGAGCTAATTATTTTGTGAAAATAAGGATAATTGGTGTTTGAGAATAGAAGATTAAAAAAAACACAGCCCCTACTTTTAGGGGTGTAAGTATACACATAGTGTACATATAAGAAATTACAAATAAGACAAGTCAATTCAAGTAGGGACTAAATGAATGACATAGTTAATCAATGGGATGAGTTCTAATCCTTTATTCAGTGTTTTGAGTGGAAATATTTGATGTTCTTTAAAGACAGATTGTCATATTTACAGCTATATCCTGAGTGCCTACAATATTGCCTGCCAAACATAGTGCTCAGTAAATAATTTTTGAATGAATGAATGGAAAGTATGCTTCATTTTATTTATTTTTTTAAAAACTATGTCTACTATTTTTTTTTTTTTTTAAGATTTTATTTGTCAGAGAGAGAGTGCAGAAGCAGGGGGAGTGGCAGGCAAAGGGAGAAGCAGGCTCCCTGCTGAGCAAGGAACCGATGCAGGACTCAATCCCAGGACCCTGGGATCATGAGCCAAAGGCAGACGCTTAACAGACTGAGCCACCCAGGTGTCCCAAGTATGCCTCATTTTAAATGATTTTCATGTTGGCAGTCTTTACTTTAGCTGTATTTACTTGTTGCATTTTGCTCTTCTGCCCATTGGTGGTAGCATAATAAGGAGAGGTTTATTTAGCATTTCATGCCAGGTGTTTAATGCTGTCTCATTTAATCCCAGAAACCCTGTAAGGCAGGTGATGGTACCTCCATTTTACAGTTGAGGAAATGAATTGTCAAAGAGGTTAAATGGCCTGTAGAAGACCAAATAGGTAATAAATAGTAGGTAATATGTAATATCAAGTAGGTAATAAGTGGATTTAATATTTAAATCTAGTTCTGTTTTCTCCACTTGTGTATCTTACTGTCTCATCTGTATTTATCACTATTCTTTGATTCTGTTCAATCAGTAGTTTCTACAAATATCTGGAAAAGCAAAGAAGGCAGCTGTTGTACAGTCAAGAAATTCTCTACATACTGTGTATAGACAGATTTTTACTAGACTATCTGGAGTTGTGTCTTAGATTGTATTAGGACTAAAAGAGGGAATAGTGGCCTAAAGGGATATGAAATACTGGATAGCAATTTTTCAGTAATTGTTTGCTGCCTTATTTCATGGTGTGGGTGTAGGAAAAGGAACAGACATGTTGTGGAGAGATCATTTTGCAGTATTGTAAAGATGACTTGGGGGATAAAAAATCCCTATAAAGAGAGTAAGTCTGGGGCATTGTGGTCTACAGTAGAGGTATATTGTGCTGCCATCTTTCCCCTCTGCTTGGCGATATTTATCAATGTGTATGTTTTCTTTTATGCTCTCTCTCTCAGACAAATAAATAAAATAAATGATATGTTCTCTGATCTTGCTAGACAGGACCTTGGAGAAAATTCAACCTAACTTTGGTGGTGAGGCTTGCTTATTCCTTTGTTCTTTCATTCAATCAATAAATACTTATGAAGTACTACTGCATTGAAATGTAAGTGCATTGTGGGCAAGCATTTTTGTCTCTTTTATTCACTGTTACAGGGCTGCCATGTTGCAAAAAGTCAAGGAGGCACCATTCACACTGCAGTCTGTGTGAATGGCACCCACTGGAATTGTGCATTGCAGTCTTTTTATGTTATATGTTGCAGCTAACATCCTCATGCAATGTCCCTTGAGGACTTGGTATAGGAATTTCTTTGAGATACCCAGGAGTGGAACAGAGTATACATGTACTTAAATATTACTTCACATTTGCTGCTCTGGTCTCTGCTTCTAGGAGTAGTTTATAGGGGTTCCTATATCCCCAGACACCTGCCAGTATTTGGGAATACCTAGCTTTTTTTTTTTTTCTTTTTTCTTTTTTAGGATTCTTATGGAATTTTTATTTATTTTTATTTATTTTTTATTATGTTCAATTAGCCAATGTATAGTACATCATTAGTTAGTACCTGGCTTTTTAATTGCTTTTCTTTGGTTACTACTTTTATGAACAACTCTTTATGTCCGTAGTAATTTTTTTGATTTATCTCTAGATGCTGTTAATATTTTTTGCCCATTTTTCTGTTTTCTACTGAAGTTGTTAATTTTTCTTGTTTTCAGTGGCTTTTAATCTTCTTGTCCCATAGTAAGGGATAATGTTTACATTATGACCCTTTTCACACATAATAATTTTTCCTATTTAGATCTTTGGTTTATTTTATTCTAGACAACCTGTCCTTTGTACTGCCACTTGATAATGTGCCAAGTTTCTGTATATGTTCTGCTCTGATCTCTCTATTCTTTTTTGTTGGCCTGTTTATTCTTGTGGCAGTACCGTACGGTTTTCATGACTGTGGTTTATAAATATATTAATATCCTAAAAAAACGAGTTCCTCCTTTTTGTTTTTTTTCAAAGTTGACTTAGATTTTCAAGGATCTTCATTCTTTACATATACATTTCCTTTTATGGAAGGATTATGGAATTCCTCAAAAGATCCAGCTAGAATTTTGATTGGGCAAGTATTTGATATATATGCTGCTGCAGCGAGAATGGCAGAGTATTTGGATTCCTAGATTAATTTTCAGAGAATTGACACCTTCATAATAAATCCAAGAGCAAGGAACATCACTCACATAACCTAGTTTGTATATTTCTCTTGTGGAATTTGATGCTTTCCTTGTGACCTAATATACTGTCAGTTTTGGTGAGTGTTCTGTATGCTTGAGAAAAATGTATATTTTTTTATTTTGTGTAGAAAAATATATATGATGGAAAACATTAGGAGATGGAAATACTATAGTGTGGATTTATTGATTACTTGATACTTAAATCTCTTGTCTCTCTCTTTTTTTAAAGATTTTATTTACTTATTTTTGCAAGAGAGAGAGAAAGTGCACACACACATGCCGGCAAGCACCAGTGGGGGTCTGAGGGACAGAGGGAGAAGCAGACTCCCTGCTGAGCTGGGAGTCTGATGCAGGACTCGATCCCAGGACCCTGGGATCATGACCTGAGCTGAAGGCAGATACTTAACCCCTGAGCCACCCAGGTGGCCTCTCTTGTCTCATGTTAGGATTTTACCTAATTTTTTTGTTGTTCAAATCTTCCTGTTGTATATATATGTCTGTGTATTTTATTTTAGTTTAGTTTAATTTTTTTTAAGTAAGTTCTATACCCAACCTGGGGCTTGAACTAATCACTCCAGAATCAAGAGTTGCATGCTCTACTGAGTGAGCCAGCCAGGAGCCCCCCCCACCCCATATATTTATTTATTTTTAAAGCTTTATTTATTTTTTATTTTTTTATTTTTTTAAAGATTTTATTTGTTTTTTGACAGAGAGAGAGACAGCGAGAGAGGGAACACAAGCAGGGGGAGTGGGAGAGGGAGAAGCAGGCTTCCCGCTGAGCAAGGAGCCCGATGTGGGGCTCGATCCCAGGACCCTGGGATCATGACCTGAGCTGAAGGCAGACGCTTAACGACTGAGCCACCCAGGTGCCCCTAAAGCTTTATTTTTTTAAAGATTTTATTTGTCAGAGAGGGAGAGAGATAGAGCGTGTGCGTGAGCAGCAGAGGGAGAAGCAGGCTCCCGCTAAGCAAGGAGCCCAGTGCAGGACTCCATCCCAGGTCGCTGGGACCATGACCTGAGCTGCAGGCAGATGCTTAACCGCCTGAGCCACCCAGGCATCCCTCTATGTATTTTTATATTTATTTTATTTTTTAATTTTCTTTTTAAGATTTATTTATTTGAGAGAGAAAGTGAGTGAGAGAGAACACGGAGGGAGTGGCAGAGGGAGAGGAAGAAGCAGGCTCCCCGCTGATCAGGGAGCCCCGGGCTCGATCCCAGGATCCTGAGATCATGACCAGAGCCGAAGGCAGATGCCCAGCCGACTCAGCCACCCAGGAGCCCCTCTCTCTCTCTATTTTTATTTTTTTAAAAAGATTTTATTTATTTATTTAACAGAGAAAGTGAGAGAGAGAGACAGAGAGCAAGCACAAGCAGGGGGAATGGCAGGCAGGGGAGAAGCAGGCTCCCTGCTGAGCAAGGAGCCTGAAGCGGGACTCGATACCAGGACTCCGGGATCATGACCTGAGCTGAAGGCAGCCGCTTAACTGACTGAGCCACCCAGGCGCCCCTCTATATATCTTTTTAAAGAAACTTTTTATTTTAGAATTGTTTCTAATTTCTTTCCTGCTTTATTCTTAATTCAATGATTGTCAAGAAGTATATTGTTTACTTTTTCAAACAGTGGACATTTATTTTCTAATTATCTTTTTGTTAATCATTTCTAGTTTCATACCACTATGTTCAGGGGACATACTCCATATGATTTCAGTCTTTTGAAATTTGTTCTGATTTATTTTTGTTACCTTATTTATGGTTAGTTTTGGTAAATGTGTACACTTGAATGTGGATTTTGCAATTGGGGATGCAGTGTTACAGTATCTAGTAGGTCATATTTATGAACCTTCTGATTTTGTTTTATTATTTTATTTTACTGTATCTTATTTTATTTATTTATTTATTTATTTATTTAAGAGTGGGAGAGAGAGAGAATGGGCGGGGGAGGGAGAGAGCATCTTAAGCCAGCTCCACTCCCAGCACAGAGCTCGCCTGGGGGCTTGATCTCGGTGTCATAAAACTTTAAAGCAGGCTCCACACCTAGCACCCAGTGAGCCCAGCGTGGGTCTCCAGGGGGTTTGGGGGGTTGGGGGGTAGGCTGGAGGGGTGGGTGGGTTGGAGGGTGGGTGGGTGGGGGTGGGTTGGAGGTGTGGGTGTGGGGGCTTGTTGATGGGCTTGATCTTATGACCCTGAGATCATGACCTGAGCTGAAATCAAGAGATGGACCCTTAACCTACTGAGCCACCCAGGAGCCTGTATTCTTTCTAACTATATACTGTTTAACATACTTTTATAATGTTCTACCTTCCTCTCTGTGCTGTGTTGTCTAGAATTTTAGTTCTTACTTTTTTATGGATGTAAGTACTTTGTCTTTTTCTTTAATTTTTAGTTTTTTCCAGTAGGAATAAATTTTTCTAAGGTATCAATTTGATTATCTTTTTATATTTCATATTGTCATCTTTTATTTCTCTTTTTTGTGAATACTTCCTCCAAGAATATTTTCAGTTTGGGACTTTTTCTGACAAACTTTCTGTGGCATTATGTGGCTGAAGATATTTTCATTATGCTCTTTCATTTAAGTAAAGTTGGCTGAATACAAAATTCTAGGTTTAATACTTAAAGAATATTACTTTATTGTCATCTTGTGTCTAGTGTTACTCTTGAAGTTTGATGTTGGTCTGATTCTTTTGTAGGTGTTCTTTCTCTTTTGAAGCTTATAGATTTTTTTTGTCTTTGTGCATACATTTTGCTAATTTTAGGCATCGGTTTTTCCTTTACCCTTTTTGGGCAATCTTAGCTCTTTTAGTCTGTGGTTTTTCATCTTTTTAAGATTGTGGTCAGTTTATCATTTCTATTTTATTTTATTTTATTTTATTATTTTTAAGTAATCTCTACACCTAAAGCTTGAACTCATGAGTTCATGCTCGTGAGGTCATGAGTTCATGCTCTTCTGACTGAGCCAGCCAGTTGCCTCAGTTTATTATTTCTTAGTGATAATTTAAAATTATCATTTCTTCAAATATTACTTCTGGGACTCATATTATTCAGATGTTGGCACCTAGAAAAATTTTGTCCCTAAATTGATAATTAAGCAAACTGTTTTTAAGCACTTTGGATGGCCTACTGGAGAAATTTACTGACAGTTACTTGAGTAAAAAAACTTTCAGTTACTTGAGCTACTTGGTCCTTCTTGTGGCTGACTCCTGTTGACTATTTTGGTGTCCATGTGTTAAGTGGCCCATTTCTTGGGATAAAGCACTGCAGTTGCTTGATAAATGTTCATTTCCTTTACAGCTTGTTAAGACCCTTTAACTAGAGTATACTCCAGCGTTCACACTCAGGATGTGTGTTATGGTTGTGTGCATGATTGTGCAAGTTAAAGGAAGCTACTTTTAAAAAACCAAACCCCATTGCAGAGCTATACTTCTTTTTTAATCAATGACACATTGTAAAAATTTAAAAAGTTTGTGTAGAAACAGGAGGAGCTTCATTAACAGATGTGCACAAATGAGATGGCAGCATAAATTCATGAGCTGGTGGGTGGATTCTTTGTTAAAAATTTAAAAATACTTTAAAATTTAGAATTTTAATTTAATTTTCATATTTTAGTTTTTACTATTCTAATTCGGTTTCCAAATTTATTAGATGGAAGAATTGAGGGGAAGTGATAGTTAGTTGCTCAAGAGCATACAATTATTTTATTTTACTTTATTTTTATTTTTATTTATTTTTTATTTTTTTTAATTTATTTATTTGAGAGAGAGAGAATGAGAGAGAGCATGAGAGGGAGGAGGGTCAGAGGGAGAAGCAGACTCCCCGCCGAGCAGGGAGTCTGATGCGGGACTCGATCCCGGGACTCCAGGATCATGACCTGAGCCGAAGGCAGTCGCTTAACCAACTGAGCCACCCAGGCGCCCTTTATTTTTATTTTTTTAAGATTTTATCTATTTGACAGAGAGAGACACAGTGAGAGAGGGAACACAAGCAGGGGGAGTGGGAGAGGGAGAAGCAGGTTTCCTGCTGAGCGGGGAGCCCTATGCTGGGCTCGATCCCAGAACCCTGGGACCACCACCTGAGCCGAAGGCAGACGCTTAACCAACTGAGCCACCCAGGCGCCCTGATTGGTTTCTTAAGTAACTTTTATTTAAAATAATATGCCAGAGTGGCATGTTTTGGAGCATCCAGCCCTTGGGCCCTCCTCTGAAACTTCCCTGGAAGGTTTTTGTTTTTGTTTTGTTTTGTTTTCTGTTTTTTAAAAAAATTTATTTAAATTCAATTAGTTAACATATAATGTATTATTTGTTTCAGGGGTACAGGTCTGTGTTTCGTCAGTCTTATATAATACCCAGTGCTCGTCACAACACATACCCTCCCCAGTGTCCATCACCCAATTACCCCATCCCTCCACACTCCTCCCCTCCAGCAACCCTCAGTTTGTTTCCTATGATTAAGAGTCTCTTAGGGTTTGTCTCCCTCTCTGGTTTCATCTTTTTTCATTTTTTCCTCTCTTCCCCTATGGTACTCTGCTTGTTTCTTAAATTCTACATATCAGTGAGATCATATGATAGTTGTCTTTCTCTGATTGACTTACTTTGCTTAGCATAATACCCTCTAGTTCTATCCACATTGTTGTAAATGGCAAGATTTCACTTTTTTGATGGCTGTGTAATATTCCATTGTGTGTGTGTGTGTCTCTGTGTGTACTACATTTTTATCCATTCATCTGTCAATGGACATCTGGGCTCTTTCCATAGTTTGTCTCTTGTGGACATTGCTGCTGTAAACACTGGGGTGCAGGTGCCCCTTCGGATCACTACATTTGTGTCTTTGTGGTAAATACCCAGTAGTACAGTTGCTGGATTGTAGGGTAGCTCTGTTTTCAACTTTTTGAGGAACCTCCATACTGTTTTCCAGAGTTGCTGCACCATCTGAGCATACAATTATTTAGAAGCAGCAGTTCAATTGAAAATGGAAATTTTCTTTCTTTTCTTTTCCTTTCTTTTCTTTCTAAGTAATCTCTACACCCAACTTTGGACTTGAATTCACGACCCTGAGCTCAAGTTGCATGCTCTCCTGACTGAACCAGCCAGGTGCCCCAGGAAATTTTGTTTTAAAATTCTTTAATATCGTTGAGTAACTCTGTGTACCAGATAAGACACTGAATATAAAGGAATACGCAAGACTCTTGGTCTTAGCTCTTTGACAAAATATTTTATTTATTTTTTTAAAAGATTTTATTTATTTATTTGCCAGAGAGAGACACAGGGAGAGAGGGAACACAAGCAGAGGGAGTGGGAGAGGGAGAAGCAGGCTTCCCTCTGAGCAGGGAGCCCGATGTGGGGCTGGATCCCAGGACCCTGAGATCATGACCTGAGCCGAAGGCAGACTCTTAATGACTGAGCCACCCAGGAGCCCCGGCCTTTATTTTTTTAAATAGGTGAAGTGGAATTAGTGGGTCAAAGGCATATGTATTTTAAATTTTTATGGGTTTTTCCAGATTGTTCTCTAAACAGTTTAAATCAATATGCATCCCACTCCCCAATACTCAGAACTATTAAGTTTTTATATACCTTTTACTGGCTGAATTAAGGAGTTAGGCTTTAACTTTCTTGAAGAGCAGAGACTATCTTGTCATCAAGTATCTTTAGTATCTAACACAATAATAGGTGCTTAATAAATTTTGTTTGTGAAACGAATGAATTCACTAAAGAGAATTTAATAAGATTATAGAGTTATACTAATCCTACAAAGTCAGGCAAGTGCCCTTACTTGAGACTGTATCCACTGTCAGGCTGTAGGTGTAATATTTGTTACTTCTACTACCTCACCTGGTTTTCTGAACAGTCTTATGAGGTGAATAGTAGTTTTTAATTACAGTGGTAGTGCTGCTATATATATGAGACTGGTCCTGTGCAACATTTAAGTCTGTGGCATTTTTCTGTACCTATGTCTCTTTCTTATTTTAAGTAATGTATTATTTTCAGATTAAAAATTATTTTCCATGAAGAAAAATGTATCTTAAATTATAATAGACTTTTTTTTTTTTTTTTACAGTTCCTCAGCTCACTTGTATATATTTTTGTCTCTTTGTATATCCTTTCATACATTCATTCTTGTTTAGAAATCTTAAACTAGTAAGCCATTGCTCTTGGGATATTTGAGGAAAATTTAGGATCTTTTGTGAGCCTGAAGTTTTAGGACTTTGTGGAATAGCATTGGCCCTAAGCAAATAAATAACAGTGTGGTTTGTTTTCTGCAGTCATGGTAACTGATGAAAGAAAAAGAAATTGCTCTTCTAAGCTTTCTCATGAAAGCAGGAGTAATTATTTTTAAAAAAGGTAGAGGGGCGCCTGGGTGGCTCAGTCGTTAAGCGTCTTCCTTCTGCTTAGGTCATGATCCCAGGATCCTGGGATCAAGCCCCGCATCGGGCTCCCTGCTCAGCGGGAAGCCTGCTTCTCCCTCTCCCACTCCCCCTGCTTGTGTTCTTGCTGTCACTATCTGTCAAATAAAATCTTTAAAAAAAAAAAAAAGGTAGAAAAAAGGACTATCTTATATAGCAAACTGGAAAAGATTGATGGTACACATATACTTTTTGATCTAACCTGGGTGATAATGTTTCTGTTTTGTTTATTTTTTGTCTCTTTGAGGATCTTTTTCTCATCAGTTGTCTTACTCTTTAAAGTTTTATTTTATTTATTTTTTAAAAAGAGTTTATTTATTTATTTGACAGAGAGAGAGAGAGAGAGCACAAGCATGGGGAGAGGCAGAGGGAGAAGCAGACTCCCTGCTGAGCAGAGCCGGATGCAACGTGGGGCTTGATCCCAGTACTCTGGGATCACGACCTGAGCTGAAGGCAAGACAGTTAACCGACTAAGCCACCCAGGCGCCCCTAAAGTTTTATTTTATTCTCTTCTGTGGTTCCTTCTATTTATAAGAAACCATATCATCTTTTAGTTTTTATTTTTATCTTTTTTTTTTTTTAAAGATTTATTTAAGAGAGAGAGAAAGAGAGGGGTAGAGGGAGAGGGAGAGAGGA
Source organism: Mirounga angustirostris (assembly GCF_029215605.1). Lineage (NCBI taxonomy): Eukaryota > Metazoa > Chordata > Mammalia > Carnivora > Phocidae > Mirounga > Mirounga angustirostris. The sequence continues at coordinate 18,741,505 of NW_026991718.1, read as the reverse complement.
TCTTAAGCAGACTCCACACTGAGCACAGAGGCAGACGCAGGGCTCAATCTCAGGACCCTGAGGTCACGACCTGAGCCAAAACCAAGAGTTGGGGTGTCTGGCTGGCTCAGTTGATAGAGCACCTGACTCTTGGGGTCATGAGTTAGAGCCCCACGTTGGGAGTAGAGTTTAAGAAAAAAATAAAGGGGGCATTAAAAAAAAAAAAAAGAAAAAAAATTCTTCCCTGACTTTTTTGACTTTGTAACCTCTTTAGACTGTTGTCTCATCTTTTTTCACACTGACACTTCCTATAATAGCTCTGTAGTCATCCACCTGTATTTTCTCACTGCTCACTCAGTTCTTCCCCTAGTGATTTCTATCCTGCGTTTTGGAGAATTTGCCCTATCAGAAGTTATAGTGACATCCCAATTACCAATCCACAGGTTTATCAGCTTTTTTCCCATTTAGTTGTTTTGGAACAAACTTCCACTTCCCTGTTTTAGTGAGATGCTATATATTTTTCTCTAGTTTATACAAAATCCTGTCTGCTCTTCGATTGAATGTAGGCCTTTTTAAGATTTTTACTTCTGCTTTCTGTTTTTTCATTCTGTGTATTACTTATGATCCGTCTTTAAAAATTTTTTTTTTTTAAAGGTTTTATTTATTTATTTGAGAGAGAGAGAATGAGAGACAGAGAGCATGAGAGGGAGGAGGGTCAGAGGGAGAAGCAGACTCCCTGCCGAGCAGGGAGCCCGATGCGGGACTCGATCCAGGGACTCCAGGATCATGACCTGAGCCGAAGGCAGTCGCTTAACCAACTGAACCACCCAGGCGCCCCCCGTCTTTTAAAAATTTAAAAAAGATTTTATTTATTTGAGAGAGAGTGCATGCAGGAGCGCATGGGGGAGGAAAGGCAGAGGGGGAGGCAGACTCCCTGCTGAATGTGGTGCCCCACTTGGGCCTGGATCCCAAGAGCCTGAGATCACGACCTGGGCTGAAGTCAGACACTTAACCAACCCAGACGCCCCTTACCTATGATCCTTCTATTCCCGTGTCATATCTATCTCTAGTCCTCACCTCACTCTGTCTCAGAGCTGCATTTCCCACAGCCTGATAGCTGTCTCCCTACATTTCTGGCTAGAATTCTAAACCTAACTTTGAAATTAGAATTCACCATTACACTTCTTCCTTTAAAATCTGTCTCCTGGCTTCCCCTCCATACCCACTAAAAAATAACAACCACTTTTACACCTGCGGTTATTGTGCTTATTTGAATGCTGGCGTCACTAATTTCTCAGTTATTCTGCTTTCTGGAATCAGTTTCTTATTTTCTACTTCCACAATTCTACATGAGGCCATCATCAAGCCTCAGATTAATCTCATGGTTGGCTAATTCACTTATTTCCTTGATTTTCTCATTTTTTAATGTTATACTTGGATATATCCTTTTTGTCTTCACATTAAAACCCAGATTCTAGATTTCTGACAAATTCTCATCTGGGCAGGAAGTCTTCCCTAAAAATTAGAGTAGCATAAATTCTTCTCTGCTTTGTTATTCTCAAGTTCTTTTGCCTGGCTTTATGAAACTTGTGGTAGAATAGTGGCTAGTATTTGTAGTAGCTGATGAGTATGGCTTAAGGCACTTTAAGACTCAAGGAGAAAATGATTTTTGCTACTTGGAAAAATTAACTATTTTTAAGGTTAGAATTTAGAGTAAAAAGTCATTTAGGTGGGAATGACTTTATGTTTTCATTGTACTTTTATTTTCTGTGGCATTTGGAACTATTACTATTACACTTCTTTTGGAACTTATCTTTGAATCATGTTCCTCTGACCACTCTTTGTGCTCCATTATTATGTTTTTACAAAATAAAGTCCTCATCATTTATGATATCTTTGTTCATCTCTACTGGCAGTTACCGTTTTTTGTTTTTGTTTTCAGAGAGTTGTGTACTTTTATGGTACTTACTGTAATATGCCATATATTGTCATTGTGACTGTCAACCCAGTAGATTGTGTATTGAGTTCAACTAGGTCTAATCTTTTTTACCATTGTCCTCCAAGTCTTAAGTACACAGTAGGCTCCTCAATAAATGTTTGTTAAATGAAATTATTCCCTAGTCTAAGATGCCTTTCTTACTCATGGATTGTAATCACTCTGACACAAATTGCTAAATGACTGTGGGTAGCTTGCGTAATCTCTCTTAAGTATCCTTGTTCTGAAACTGGCAACGCCTTCCCTCAAAGGGTTAGGTTATAATTAACTAGTAAAATGCTTTGAAGATGAAAAAGTTAAAGTTGAGCATTATGATCATCCTATTAAAGGAGAACTGTTAGTACACAGGTTTGTAGGTAAAAGCTTTCCTAAAGCTTGGCATTAATTAAATGGTGCTGAAGTAAGTAATTTGTATGTATTTACATTTTGGTTATTTGCTTTACTTAAATCCCTAGATTTCTTTGGAGGGAAGGAGCTTTTTGTAGTGTTACTTACTTTGAGATCTCTGTCATAGAGTCAAGTCCAAATTGAAACCCTACCAAAATAAGAAAAATACAACAGAATAGTGCAGCAGTTGGGATAATGTGACTCATAATTGTATTATATGCTAGAAGTCCTCAAACTTTTGGGTACTAAGAATCATTTGGAGGCCCTTGTTAAAAATATCCCAACTCCAGAGATTCTGGTTTAGCAGGTTATGTTTCTTTAAATGAGAAATCAGGTGAGTTCTGATTCAGGTAGTATGTGAATAACACTTCGAGAGACACTCCTGAATGGAACTGAAAAAAGCTAGTACAATATGAGAGAATGATCAATAAATAAGCCTACAAACTTGGGGCACCTGGCTGGCTCAGTTGGAAGAGCATGCGACTCTTGATCTCAAGGTTGTGAGTTTGAGTCCCATGTTGGGTGTAGAGATTACCTAAATAAATATTTTTAAAAATCCTACAGACTCATTTAAATTGATAGTCAAAGAGTTATGTAATAACTGTAGTAGAATATAATCAAGTGCCAAAAACGTATAATAGAGTTGCAGCTAGTAGAGGAAAAAGGTCAATTTAGATAAGATTAGATCCTTCAGGTAAGATTTTAAGAAAAGATGGGTCTTTTTTCTTTTTTTTTCTTTAAGTAAGCTCAGTGCTCACTATGGGGCTTGAACTCACGACCCTGAGATTAAGGGTTGCACATTTTACCAACTGAGCCAGCCAGGCACCCTGGAAAATATGGGTCTTGAAGGGTGAGTGATAGGATTTGATCAGGAGGAGTAATGCTGGCCTGGTCTGTCTAAATTGGTGAAGAAGTTCACAGGTATCAGTTTCTGTATTCACAAAGATGCCTTAGTTTAGAACACATGCCATTGCTTCCTCAGTGACTGCTTATTGAGTACGTTATATAATGCTTTTCAGACATGTGCACAAGAATCACCTGGGGATCTTATAAAAAAATGTTTTCTGATTGGATAGTCTGGGGTGGAGCACATTTGAATGACAAATGTAGAGAGTAATCAAGTCTTGGATGAGTAGTTGAGTTGGATGACCTTTAAGACACACTTTAGGGGCGCCTGGGTGGCTCAGTTGGTTAAGCGACTGCCTTCGGCTCAGGTCATGATCCTGGAGTCCCTGGATCGAGTCCCGCATTGGGCTCCCTGCTCTGCAGGGAGTCTGCTTCTCCCTCTGACCCTCCCCCCTCTCATGTGCTCTCTCTCATTCTCTCTCTCAAATAAATAAATAAATGAATAAATCTTTAAAAAAACAAAACAAAACAAAACAAAATTAAGACACACTTTAACCTTAGTATTTTTATAAATTTCTAAGGTGGAGTGTTTGAGATAATAGAAAGAGGACTATTATATATTAGGAATGGCAGGAACTAATTTTTTTTTTCTCTAGTTCTGTCAGTCATTCGTTAGCCATGTGATGTTGGGCTCATTAATGTACTCCATTAAAGGGTGGGGGTTGGAGAAGGCAAGAGCCTGAGGAAGTGAAATTAAGTGCAATTTTAAGATTTATTATTTTAGAGCTGGACAGTGAGGGGGGAGGGGCAGCGGGAGAGGAGGAGACAAAGAGAAGCAGGCAACCTACTGAGTGTAGAACCTGAGGCAGCCTGATCCCAAAATGGATCACGACCTGAGCCGAAATCCAGTGGGTCACTTGACTGACTGAGCCACCCAGGTGCCCCGAAATAGTGCATTTTATTTTATTTTTTTTTAGGTTTTTGTTACTTTTAAAAAAAAATTTTTTATTCTTATGTTAATCCCCATACATTACATCATTAGTTTTAGATGTAGTGTTCCATGATTCATTGTTTGTGCATAACACTCAGTGCTCCATGCAGAATGTGCCCTCCTCCATACCCACCACCAGGCTAACCCATCCTCCCACCCCCCTCCCCTCTAGAACCCTCAGTTTGTTTTTCAGAGTCCATCGTCTCTCATGGTTCATCTACCCCTCCGATTTCCCCCGCTTCATTCTTCCCCTCCTGCTACCTTCTTCTTCTTTTTTTGAAATAGTGCATTTTAAAAAAAGCACTCATTTGTTAAGTACAGTAAGCATATTTATTGATAAAGTACTATTACATGATTGAATTGCATCTTTTTTTTTTTTTAAGATTTTATTTATTTATTTGACAGAGAGAGACACGGCGAGAGAGGGAACACAAGCAGGGGGAGTGGCAGAGGGAGAAACAGGCTTCCCGCTGAGCAGGGAGCCCGATGCGGGGCTCGATCCCAGGACTCTGGGATCAGGACCTGAGCCGCAGGCAGACGCTTAACAACTGAGCCACCCAGGCGCCCTGATTGAATTGCATCTTAAATAGTTTTTCCTCCTCTACTGAGGATAGTTGGAAGTAGCTAACCAGTTTTTCCTAGTGATTTAAACTAATAAGTGATGCTGTATGTTATATATACAAAAAATGTATCTATATGTACAATATATATATGTATTGTATATGTATACATACAAAAAAACTAATATATTTATTTTTCTTAATTATAGACACTGATGTTTGAATATCTAGTAGTTTTTCCCTTTGTGTTTTTTAGTATGAATGTGGTCTTGTGGCTTTAAAACTAGCTCATGGCAAATTGTATTAACACCACAAAATTAGAAATTGGTCTTTTTTGTAAAATATTTTTTAGTAAGTGAACTGTTAAATCTATATGTTATACTTGGCTACGTTTAAACATATACAGTATTACAAGTTTTTGTTTGTTTTTTTTTAAAAGTAAGCTCTAAGTACAACATGGGGCTTGAACTCAAGACCCTGAGATCAAGAGTCATATGCTCTACCAGCTGAGCCAGTCCAGCGTCCCTATTACAAGTATTTCTTAAGTTTGTTTGCTAATGGCTACATTTTGACTAGTTATTTGTGTAATGTAGTTGTCTTGCTTTGGGAAAATAGGATTTAGAAATGTGCATTATGAAAAGGATATTTCTTATATTTTTCTTAAGTTTGTATAAAAGGAAATAAAACTTTATTTGGTAGCATATTGAAAATGATCATATATACCTTTGAAATACTGATCTATAATATCAAGTGATTAAGTATTAGCATTGAATTAAATCATCTCTAAAGTAAAGGTTCATCTTCCCTCTGCTCTCTTACCCACTTGCCCAATATCCAATGAACTGAGTGGTAAAGAGGAGAGCTGCTGTGCGGATACTGACCTTTCTTAGTCTGAGGACATGTGGCTGGAGAGGGAATAATGGAAATGTGATGGTTGGAGGTCTCTGGTTGAGAAATTGGTTATTTTAAACAAATTATTAATTTGTTTAAAAAAGCAAATAAATGTATTGAAGATAATGGAAGCCATGTTTCTCCTTGAGAAGAGTTTTACAAACATGTAAGCGGAAAGTCTGGAAAGAAACTTAAGGTGTAGAATTAGAATTAGAAACCTTGGTGTACACATGTATGTTATTATTCATGCACAGATAAATGTAGGCTTGAAACTATTGTAAAACAACAAACTCTATACTTTTCTGATTATAGCTGTAATCTAACTCCCTTGTTTCTGTATTTACAGATTATTACATTTGCTATACTTACAGAGTGATTCATTTAGTAAATATTTATTGGTTGAATAAATACTTTATCAAGAATTTAGGAATTCAGTGTTTTAAGAGGAATAATAAATTCATTTTTAACTGTCTTTCAGAAAGCTGAAGTTGATGGTAGTTTAAGTGATAGCCATGTGTCTCCTCCAGCCAAACGCACTTTGAAACAACCTGATTCTGTTTGCAAAGACAAATCAAAATCACGAGGTACTGGTCAGCGAGAGGAATGGAACATATCAACTGGACAGGCCAGGTGAGAAGTGAGAACTCATCCACTGTTTTTTCATGAATTATTTGATATGATTCAGGGCTCATATTAATGCTAATTTTCTTAAATTGTAAAGCCACTATTGTCTAGAAATACTTATCAATTTTTAAACTTGTTTTATGATTTTGTATGTGTTTTTATTTTTTCTAAATATCACATAAAATATATTTGTTATATAAAAATATGTAGTATATAATAGAAACTATTATTACTAAAAGAATAAGGATTTCGATAGGTCTTGAATATGCGTACATACTTACACTCCTGGAAGTTTTAAATAAAGATATTTGGTTAGAAGTACATTTTTATTTGAAAATAAAGTAAAATCTCCCCTTTTTAAAATTATTAAATATTATACTTGAATTGATATACTAACATGTAATAAAATAAAAATTAATTTTTAAAGAAATCTTTTCATTTGTCTGCTTGTTGTCAGTTTAAATTTGCTTTGGGTTTGGCTCGTATGTATCAGGAAAACTTTTACACACTTACCAAAGTAAATAATAATAATTTAATGTAGCTAAGATAGGCACACACACAGAAAGGATTTAAACTTTGAACTCAATTCTTAGCTTCTCTTTTCTCCAATCTTTGATGTAGAAGTGCTGATGATGCGCTGACTACAAACAAAAGTAAAAGGGAAATCCTTTGGTTTCTTTCCTCCTTGAAGTATTTAAAAATTATCTGATTTTATATGTATAGGTAAATTCTGGATACTGTTATTCTTTTTTTTTTTTTAATATTTTTAAAAAATTTTTTATTTATTCATTTGAGAGAGAGACAGAGACAGAGAGAGCACAAGCCGGGGGGAGGAGCAGAGGGAGAGGGAGAAGCAGACTCCCCGCTGAGCTAGGAGTCCTTCCATGAAGGAGATCATGACCTGAGCCAAAGGCAGATGCTTAACCATCTGAGCCACCCAGGCGCCCCTGGATACTGTTACTTTTTAGTGAAAAAAAAAAATCTTGGGGTTATATAGACTTTGATAGGCAGTATACATGTATTAGTCCCTGAAGAGTCTTACCTATTTCAGTACGTTCCAGAAGATGCACCACTTACTATAAGTTTTTTATTTTGCATTGTCTGGTAGCTAAGTAGGAAAATCTTGAATCATAGCCTGTTGATTTTTCTTTTCCCACACTCATTCATCTGTGAGATAAAACAGATCCAGGTCACTATAATGATGTTACTTAAAATGAGTACTGCCCTTTAATTACACTTCTAGACTTGATCTACCTGTTGTAATCTGTATCCTATATTTATTAAATGAATGAATCAGGCTTCTTTTTCTAGATAAATGTTCCTTAAAATTGTTCTTTTAGTGTCAAAGTTTTACCTTTCACTGTAAGATAATTTTAACAGTTTGAGTATATGGTGGGCACTTGATTGTCTTCATCTTGGCCGCTCAGAAGGTCTTTGTGTAATTGATCTTGATTATGTCTTTTGTATAAAAAAAGCCTCAAAAATTGTTTTGGGGAGAGAATTTTGCTTCATTTAGGTGCCTTAGTGTGATACTCCTTATTAAAAAAATACTAAGTACATTTTGAATAAAAAGCTTAAGAAATAATGAATACTAACAATTTATTATTTATATTTTGGCAGAAGAATAACAATTTGAAAAGTTTTTTTGAGTTTAATTTTCATCTAGTAATGTAAGTGCCACACTGTTAGAATGTTCTGGTGTTTCAGATGACCTGAAAAGAAGACACCATTTGAACTCTTATTAGATTCAACAGAATTGAATTTTGAGGAAAGCTTGTAGTTAAAAATATTTTAGATTTTGAGATAGTATAAATACAAAAATCAGGATTTATTTGGAAGCTTGTGTTTGTTTTTATGTCATGAGCCTGAGAATCTCGATTCCTTTATTTTGGTAATCCTAAGGTCTTATGAGCATCTAAAGTAAAATTATTAAGCTTCTTTCACAAAAATGCTTTGTTACAAATGTAATTCATTTTGGGGAAAGTGAATATAGATAAGAGTTAGTATTCACTGAAAAATAATGAATCCTAAAGGACTTTGTAAAGACTGCTAAATTTTTAATTTTTAAATTTTTTCAGGCAGGTGGGGAGGGACAGAGGGGGAATGAGAGAGAGAGAATCTTTTTAAAATTAAATTAAATTAAATATTATGTCATTTAAAAAATTTAAATTCAATTAGTTAACATACAATGTAGGAGAGAGATAATCTTAAGCAAGATCCACCCCCAGCGCAGAGCCGGACCCAGAGCTCAATCTCACAACCCTGAGATCATGACCTGAGCTGAAATCAAGAGTGGGACACTTAACTGACTGAGCCATCCAGGCTCCCCAAGACTGCTAATTTTTTTTTTTTTTTAAAGATTTTATTTATTTATTTGAGAGAGAGAAAGAGCACAAGAGGGGGGAGCGGGAGAGGGAGAAGCAGACTCCCTGCTGAGCAGGGAGACCGATGCGGGACTCGATCCAGGGACTCCAGGATCATGACCTGAGCCGAAGGCAGTCGCTTAACCAACTGAGCCACCCAGGCGCCCTAATTTTTTTTTTTTTTTTAATTACTGTTGATTGGTGAAATAACTTTTGAGAGCTCGGTAATTGGATGAAGATAGAGGTAAAAGTGGAACTAGAAGTTTGAAGTTTTCATAAATGATTTGAAATAGATTATGAGTTTTGGGGAGAAATTGGGGCTTATATATTTAAAGGCTCAAGTTTATCAACATAATTATGATAATTTTTTATAAAATAAGGGTTTTTTTTGGTTAAAAATTTTACTATATATTCTTTATCTTATATGTAGAAATTCACAAATATCCATGCTAGCCTAGATAGCTATTGTAGCTTACAAATATTTTGAGTAAAGAATCCCATTTTTGTCAGCTGGTATTTATTTAGCTACTAGACATTTATTGAACTGGGATGCTGTGTGTGCGTACGTGTGCACACATGTCTGTCTGTGTTGTTGGAGGAGGCACCCTAGAGAATGTGACATGCACTTAATGTCTCTAGAATAATAGAAACACATGCTCTAAGATACAGACAAAATTAAATCTTTTTTTTTTTTTAAAGATTTTATTTATTTATTTGACAGACACAGTGAGAGAGGGAACACAAGCAGAGGGAGAAGGAAAAGGCTTCCCGCTGAGCAGGGAGCCAGACGTGGGGCTCGATCCCAGGACCCTGGGATCATGACCTGAGCTGAAGGCAGACGCTTAACGACTGAGCCACTGAGGCGCCCTAAAATTAAATCTTTGATAAGACTAACTGTACACTTAAATGTAGTATGCATGAAAATTTTGTTTTGTGGTCAGATGATAAGAGAGTAGTGAGGTTAGGCAGAAATGTAACCACTTGTTAAACTGCTGAGGCACATAAAATTGTAGGTAGTATTGGTTGAGGTCTTTTTTTTTTTTTTTAAAGATTTTATTTATTTATTTGACAGAGAGAGACAGCGAGAGAGGGAACACAAGCAGGGGGAGTGGGAGAGGGAGAAGCAGGCTTCCTGCTGAGCAGGGAGCCCGATGTGGGGCTCCATCCCAGCACCCTGAGATCATGACCTGAGCCGAATGCAGACGCTCAACCGACTGAGCCACCCAGGCGCCCCAGTATTGGTTAAGGTTTTTCCAAACAGGCTTTTCCTGGTATGAGATTTAAAACCCCTAAATCTCTAAATGCCTTGGGTTTATATGGGAAAGGGAGAATAAGTAATGATTACTAGTAGCCTCGTACTGCATTGGTAGTATGCCCCAGATAACTAAAGGTGTAGAAAACTCTAACATAATAATCATCTAATGTAAAGTAATGCTGTTTCCATTTAAAAAATTTAGAAAAAAAAAATACAAAATATAGGAAACATAGATACAGGGAAATATCCCCCACCCACTCCCCTTTTCAAAAATAAACAAAGGAAGCAAAGGAGACTTCATAATCATAAAAGATTTATTGGAGCTTTCATTTAAGCAGTGAACTCACCTAGTTACATTTTAAGTGATTAACTTTTGGGAACATTGATTTAAGAAACTTTTTTTTTTAAGATTTTATTTATTTATTAGAGAGAGGGCGCGTGTGCCCGCGAGCATGGTGGGGGGAGGGTCAGAGGGAGAAGCAGACTCCCTGCTGAGCAGGGAGCCCAATGCGGGACTTGATCCCGGGACTCCAGGATCATGACCTGAGCCAAAGGCAGTTGCTTAACCAACTGAGTGGCACCCAGTAAACTTTTTTAGGCATATTATGTTATTGTATAGGCAGGCCAGTTCTTAAAATCCCAGTATTCTCTTTCCATACTCAGGTATTTAATATTCTGTCTCCTTTTTCATCTTTTTCATCTCTATAAAGAGAAATGGTAATGGAAAAAGGATGACAGTAATCTATGATTGTAAGATAATTGGATTGATTGAAGAATAAGTTTTTATTTTTCCTTTTTAAAACAGATCTTTCATTAGCAATGAAATAAAAGCCAAGTAAGCATTGTCTTCCTCAGAGGAACAAAAAGCTTATTGTGCTTTTTTTCATTGATGTAGCTATTGTTGAGAAAAGTTTTAGATTTCTTTTTTTTTTTTTTCAAAGATTTTATTTATTTATTTGACAGAGAGAGAGAGACACAGCGAGAGAGGGAACACAAGCAGGGGGAGTGGGAGAGGGAGAAGCAGACTTCCCGCGGAGCAGGGAGCCCGGTGCGGGGCTCAATCCCAGGACCTGGAATCATGACCTGAGCCGAAGGCAGACGCTTAACGACTGAGCCACCCAGGCGCCCCAAGTTTTAGATTTCTTTTGTAGAATGATTTCAGGGTTAGCATCTTATGTTTTTGAATTATTTAAGTATGTACAATTTCAACAATTTGATTTTGCATACACTAAAATTCATTTGGAGCCAAGACTTGTAAATAAACTGATTAAACTGAGTTAATATTATGTTGGGTCCAAAGGCAAGTATATTTATGAAGTAGTAAAATTGACTTTTCTATGTGGTTTTAAGTGAGTTCTAGAAAATTTGATATGCATAATCTTTCCAAGGAAAGATATGTTAATACGCCAATTTCATTACTTTATGTGTACTTTGTGTACAAAGGTGCTAAAAATGAAATACTTTCCAAGGGGTGTACCATATTAGAATGAGATACTTTTGTTGTTTTCTGGGGGAAGGGAGGGCAGGAGTTTTTTGTTTTTGCGTTTTTGACAGTATAAGTACATATAACAGTTTTGAGTTTTGTGTATATCCTTTAGTCATCCTAGCTCTGACCTTTATTAGGCAAGGGCATTATAACTAATATTTAATATTTAACATTTAAAATTTAGCATGAAGAGTGCTGGAGTAACCCAAAACATTAGAATATTTTAGTTAAGAAAATTTGTGCAAACAGGAGCGGGCGATACAGGTTTCTAGTTATGGAATGAGTAAGTCACGGGGATGAAAGATACAGCATGGGGGAATATAGTCAGTAAATGGTATTGTAATAGCATTGTGTGATGATAGATGGGAGCTACACGTGTGGTGAACACAGCATAATGTATAGGTTTTTTGAATCACAGTGTTATGCACCTGAAACTAATAATAACATTGTGTATCAAGTATACTTCCATTAAAAGAAAATTTTGTGCAAACCATATAGATAATAGAAGAGAAGATAATCCTATATTTACTATTTTCTGAATGGTCCTTTCCCTTTTTTTTAATTTTTGAAAATAATAATCGTTGGGTATTTAAAAAATACCTTAGTAAGTTTACATTGACAGTTCTTTTATTATGTAGCAATTTAGTTTTTGTTTTTTACTTTCTAATTACACAAAAGCATACTGTGAATTTTTTTTTTTTAAAGATTTTATTTATTTATTTGACAGAGATAGCTAGAGCAGGAACACAAGCAGGGGGAGTGGGAGAGGGAGAAGCAGGCTCCCCGCTGAGCAGGGAGCCTGACGTGGGGCTCAATCCCAGGACCCTGGGATCATGACCTAGCCAAAGGCAGACACTTAATGACTGAGCCACCCAGGTGTCCCCATACTGTGATTTTTTTTAAGTCTTCATGTTTTGATGACCATTTAAGTATCTTCTTATTGAATTAACATTTGCTTTCCTTCACCCAAGAGGGAGAATTGTATGATGACTATTTTGAGAAATTAGCTAAGTTTTCATTTATCAGGTTAGATTGTGTAATAAAATATTTTGGAGAAACTATTAAATGGTATTGATGTTCAAGGACTTTATTCTTCCCACAATTTATTTTTTATTTTATTTTATTTTTTTAAGATTTTATTCAACAGAGAGCGACATAGCGAGAGAGAGGGAACACAAGCAGGGGGAGTGGGAGAGGGAGAAGCAGGCTTCCTGCTGAGCAGGGAGCCTGATGCGGGGCTCGATCCCAGAAACCTGGGATCATGACTTGAGCTGAAGGCAGACGCTTAATGACTGAGCCACCCAGGCGCTCTGCACAATTTATTGTTTGAATAAATTTGTCGTCGTTTGATTTTTACTTTGTTAACCAAAACCAATAACGAATGTCTGTGACCATTGCTGCTTATGCTATCAGTTAACTTTATGGTACATGTTAAGCTTCAGCCTCTTCTTTGGACTTTACAGAGTTGAAGACAGAGTAAATTCAGTTTATAATCTGTTATTAAAGCTTTTCTGAAGTAATGAAATGACTCATAGCAAGTATATTTTATTAATTGGTATATTACCAATCTTAGAATAAAATAATGTCATCTTTACTCTGAAAAAGTAATATTACTGACATTTTAAAGATTAAAATGATTCCACCAGTATTGCGTTTCTTGCTTCTTTAAATGAATGTTGATGTGTTTGCATATTAAATATAATTGTGTTCTAGGTTAACTTCTCAGCCTGGTGCTACATTACCAAACGGACATAGTAGCTTATGTGAGTATTCTGTTATGAAACTGGTTAGTATTGAAATTCTTACTAATGTTGTTAGTAAGTGTTAAAGCGGGATAAAACAGTGATTTACTAGTATGTTCAGCATACAGTTGGAAATGACTGGATTTCAGTCATAGTGCTTACATAATTGTTAAACATTGAGAAATCAGTACAAATGAAATTATTGAAATTATTATGACAGATTGTAAATAGTTATCAATTTTAGATTATTGGATATTAAAGCCATTTAAGAGGTAATATTAAATTTTTTGTAGTCTTTTAAAAGTAATTTTTGATGTATTTTTTCTTTTTTCTTTTTATACTCTGTACTTTGAACTGTAAATCTCTCTCTTCTTGTAGCCCTTCGAAGCCATCCCCTTCGAGGGGAAAAGAAGGGAGATGGGGACCTTTCTTGTATAAATGGTGACATGGAAGTCAGAAAAAGTTGTCGTTCCAGGAAAAACAGATTTGAAAGCGTGAACCAGAGTTTGTTATTTGATCAACTAGTAAATAGGTATGAATGCTTATGCAGTAAGCAGTTTAATTAAATTAATTTATTTAATTTTTCAGATTTCAGAATTTCAAAATCAGATTTCAGATTTCAAAAAAATCAGTGATTTTTAAGCTAGATATGTTTTAAAAAATAACTTAAGCACTGACTTAGTAATAAATGCAATTATTTTAAAACTTAATTTGAATTAATAGTGGTTAGCAATGATTATCAGTTTCTAGTCCATTTACTAGATTTAATAGTTTATGTAATAGCTAAATTTTTCTCATCCTTTTTAAGTTTTTGTGCATAAATAATATAAAAAGTAATTTTATTCTGTCTTTACTATTATAGTCCTTTAACATTTGCTCATTAACAATTTTTGACAATTTTCAAGCAACATTAAATTTCATTATTGATGTGTAGTAAGTATACTTTTGTTTAGTCAAGATTTTGAATTAAAGGTCTTTTGAGACTGGGTATATGGGATATAGTTAGTGAATGAGCCTAGCAGATTGCTCAGTGTCTCCATGCAATGAAATTTTATTCTTCTCAGATGATAAGTTATCCTACTTAATCCTTGCAATGACCTGGAGAGAAGGGAGGTCAGTATAATCCCTATTTTACAAGAGAGGAAATTATATTTTATACTGGTAATGTCAAATTCAAGTATTAGTTAAGTACGTTGATCATTATCTGGACACACAGTAAGTGCTGTATAAATGTGTTTAAAGATAAAATGTGGTAATGTTAGCCTGTATTTCCTAGAGGTCAGTGTTGTCTAATTTTTGAAAGTATCTGTTCAGTTAACTTTATGCCTAGCCTGGAGCCCAACACAGGGCTTGAACTCACGACCTTGAGATCAAGACCTGAGCTGAAACCCAGAGTCAGACGCTTTACCAACTGAGCCAACCAGGCACCCCTGGCTTTAACCTTTTTTTTTTGCCTTCCTCCCCCCCAGCTTTAAACTTTTTATAGATTTTCTGTCCTATAAATTTTCTTAACACTATCTTCAAATAAAAATATTGAAATTTTTTTCATTGCCTACCATTGGATCTGGTAGTCATTTATAGTGGCATTGTGGAGTTAAATATATGGAGTATCACAGATTTTATTTTTAAGTAATCTCTACACTCAACATAGGGCTTGAACTCACAACCCTGAGATCAAGAGTTGTATGCTGTACTGACTGAGCCAGCCAGGTGCCCCAAATATTTGGAGTATTATAAACAAATGTTCTATTTTATAAGTTTTAGTATAATATATTAAGGTAAAAGATGTTCTGGATTTTTGGAGGACATTATCTTCTGATGGATGCTGATTCAGAAAGTTATTTAATTGGGATGCCATGTACAGTTACATATCAAAGATAATTTGATTATGCTTTGATGAAGAGCCTTTTACATGTATGACACATTGTGTGGTTTCACAGTTGTCTAAATCCTAGTTTTATTATGTGATTGTAGTACTGCTGAAGCTGTACTACAGGAAATGGACAACATTAATATCAGACGGAATCGTCGGTCAGGAGAAGTAGAGCGACTTAGAATGTGGACAGATACAGAATTTGTGAGTGTATTAACTTTAACAACCTTGGCAAATATTTTTTATTTTGGTTGAGGAATTCAAAGGGAGGGTGAGCAGCATTTGGATTTTCTTGAATTAACAGATTTGTTCCTTTCTTTTTTCTACCTTAATTTGGGATTTTATGTTTTCTTCTTCTGTCCTTACTCTGCTTGCCACAACCTTCCCCAAAAGACCCTCTGTGCTTTTGCCAGAAGAGTCATCTTAAATTACCACTCTGATTCTGTTACTTTTCTGATTTGAACTTTTAATGTTCTTTTTATTGTGTACTGAATTAATTAAAAACACCTTGACCTTCATAATCTGGTTTCAGCTTTATCTTCTCACACACCATTGCCCAAATATAAACAGATCATTCTTGTTCCTTTATCCTTCACTTCTGGTAATACTTCCTGTTAGGGACTGCTGCAGTCCTACCATTGTTTCAAAGTTCATCTCAAATGCTGCCTCCCTTCCCTTTCCTCAGCAACAAGAGCATCATCTCTCTGAATTCTATGGTACATTGTATCTTTCTTTATGGCATTTAATTTGTTTTACCTTGTTTTATAGTTACCTGTGATTTGTCTTATTCCATCCTAGCAGGCTGTAATTTGCTTCAGGGAGAAAGTATGTTCATGGCATTGTAATTTTAAATTTTCAAATATTTGTTTTATTTTTCCTCTTGTCCCTTACATTTTTTGAATTCAGGAACCTCCATTTTTCATGAATCTGTGCCTTCAAATAGGTGCTCAGTAAATTTCAAGAGTGGTCATGTACCATTGGGTTAATGATATTTATAGATAGGAATAAATTCCATGTTAATATTTGATGGCTTTCTTTCTTTAAAAGGAAAACATGGATATGTATTCAAGAGTGAAAAGGCGAAGAAAATCACTGAGAAGAAATAGTTATGGGATACAGAATCATCATGAGGTCTCTACTGAGGGTGAAGAAGAAGGTTTGTAAAGTACCTTGTGAAGTAAATACTACAAAGTTCAGGTGGGAGGGAGGAAAAATATATACAAGTAATATATGCGAAATATTGCTGGGTGGGTGATTTTTGGCTTTAGAGCTCTGTATTGTATAATTTGGAATAATTTTTATTTGGCATTCTGAGTTTTCACTTTCATCTGGAAAAATGCCTCTGTACTCTACGTCATTATGTAATTTATCTTATTAGTAGCCCTCAAGTGACCTAATCTGGTGTGGCATTTGCCATGGGCTGATTTGTTGTTAGGTGAGGCCTCTTTTGTGTTTAGATACCGTCTAACTGGAAGCCTCTATCTGCCTTCTATCTATATCCTCTGAATCTCTGATTATTTGGGTCCCAAATTTAGTTATGGAATGAGAAGTGAATGGTGAGGTTCAGAGAAAGAGGGCCTGCTAATGTTAGTGGAGGGGGTTGTACTGCTCTTTTCTGAGGCTTGTCTGGGTTCTGAACTGAAGAACCCTGGTTGAATTTGTAGGGCTGGAGCTGGGAACATGATGAAAGTACATTTGCCCCAAAGATTATAAATCAATGACTAGTAAGTACACCTATAGATTTCAATTCTTAGGTGTTAATCTTTATTGAAATGGATTTTCAGAAGATTCGGTATATTGTAAATGCAGGATAGTTATATTTTACCAGGATATCTTACCAGTTCCTATTATTTGTATAGCTTAGATGGAGATGAAGGGGTTTATTTCTCAAATTCTCTAATATATTGTTAGTGAGTTTTGAAGAACTGATATTTCTAATGAAGGTACTTTATTGAGCAAATATTATTGTTGTTACAGCTAGAGCCTCTATATTGCTTCCTTTGGAGAAAATCAGTATAGGTGAGACAGATTTATAATGTGACTTTTGCCTTTTCATTAAATGAACACCTTTGTAGAGTTTTCAGAGTAGATTTGCCATATATGGAATTTCTTCCCACAATATTATTGTGCAGGTGTTTCTCAAAACTTAATATTTTTTGAGGATTTAAAGAGACTTATTTGGGTATAAGTAATTCATTTAGATAATAATATTGTATTTACTGATTTTCTCTAGAACTTAATAATAAAAATTTTTATAAGCTTAGAATAAGCTTTCAGATGTTTGCATTTTTTGTCTCCTATTTCAGTCAGTATCACTGGTGGTTTTGAAATTTTTCCTATTCCTTAATATGGTTGTGTTATAGTGACAATTCCTGTGGTAAAAGTTAATCACAAAGCATATTGCATTTGGGAACCATAAGCCAATAAATTTACATTAGAGTTTTATTTATTTTTTTTATTTTTATTATTTTATTTTATTTATTTATTTATTTTTTAAAAAGATTTTATTTTTAAGTAATATCGATACCTAACATGGGGCTTGAACTAAAAAACCTGAGATCAAGAGTTGCATGCTGTACCGACTGAGCCAGCCAGACACCCCAGACTTTTATTTTAAACTGTAAATTGGGGTGCCTGCGTGGCTCAGTCGGTTAAGCGTCTGCCTTTGGCTCAGGTCATGATCCTGGAGTCCTGGGATCGAGCCCCGCATCGGGCTCCCTGCTCAGTGCGGAGTCTGCTTCTCCCTTTGCCCCTCACCCTCCTCATGTGCTCTCTTGCTCTCTCAAATAAATAAATAAAATCTTTAAATATGTATATATATATAAATAAATAATAAAAAGTGGTTTGGCTATAACTATGATATGACATCTATTTACAGTTTACTTTTTTTACGATTTTATTTATTTGAGGGAGAGACAAAGAGAGTGAGAGAGAGCACGAGGGGGGAGGAAAGGGAGAAGCAGGCTCCCTGCTAAGCAGGGAGCCCAATGCAGGGCTCGATCCCAGGACCCTGATGAGATCACCACCTGAAACGAAGGCAGACGCTTAACCGACTGAGCCATCCAGGCATCCCGAGCCCAAACACTTTTTAAAAATAAACATTTAAGATATATGTACACTATAATTTATTTTTTAAGTGTATAGTTAGGTGAATTATAAAGTGATCACTTCCATCAAGAAATGAACTATTAACACCCCAGAAATTGGCTTCATGCTCCCTCTCAATTCCTACCTGCATTTCCTATTAAAATAGAACTAATTTGTGCTTATTTGTTGTCAGCAGGCCTAACAAACCATTATACTACCAACAAAAATTGCTCTTGCTGTAACATTAGTAATTAGCTTGTAGGCATATTTTTTTGAACTACCAAGTGGTATTTGAGTACTAGCCTTATTCACTGGTGTATAACTGGCCATTAAATGAAGTTTGATGCAAATTTTGATTCATCTTTATTACTGTTTTGTATGACCAAAGAAATGGAAAGATCATAAGTATACCTAGGTTACTTAGCAGAGAGCTATATTATTTGTAGGAAAGGCTTTTTTTTTTTTTTTGCATCTATCTAGGTTGACTTGATTGTATAGACATATGCTGTATCATACAATGTTGACACTTTATTTATTTATTTAAAAGATTTTATTTATTTATTTGACAGAGAGAAACACAGTGAGAGAGGGAACACAAGCAGGGGGAGTGGGAGAGGGAGAAGCAGGCTTCCCACTGAGCAGGGAGCCTGATGCGGGGCTCGATCCCAGGACCCTGGGATCATGACCTGAGCCGAAGGCAGACACTTAACGACTGAGCCACCCAGGCGCCCCACAATGTTGACACTTTTAAATGTCAGCTGTGCGGCGAGTTAAAAGACAAAATGTAAATACTCGTTTCTAGAGTTAACCAATCCTTGTGGATTAAAACAGTGATTCTTTTCTTTTGTGTGGGGGAAACTAGAATCTCAAGAGGAGGATGGAGATATAGAAGTTGAAGAGGCAGAAGGAGAAGAAAATGATAGACCGTATAATTTGAGACAAAGGAAAACAGTGGATCGATACCAAGCACCTCCAATAGGTAAGAAATGCTGAAGAACTTCTTTTGGAGTTGA
Source organism: Mirounga angustirostris (assembly GCF_029215605.1). NCBI lineage: Eukaryota > Metazoa > Chordata > Mammalia > Carnivora > Phocidae > Mirounga > Mirounga angustirostris. The sequence goes on along the minus strand of NW_026991718.1, from coordinate 18,722,412 downwards.
GTAGCTTATTCTGCTCCACCCCTTTAAAAAAAAAAAAAATCAGCGCTGCTGAATTTAAAGATTTTATTTTTAAGTGATCTCTACACCCCATGTGGGGCTTGAACTCACAACCCCAAGAGATGTATGCTTTACCGGCTGAGCCAGCCAGGTGCCTCTAGTGTTGCTGAATTTAGAAGAATGGAATCTCTTGTAGTTACAGTCATATTTTTTTATATTTACTTATGTTCACAGACACAACTGAAAGTTGAAGTACGCAGTTGGAATATAGAGTTACATACAGCATGTACATTTTATTTAAAGACTCTTAAATTTAGTAATAAATACTGCCCATACTTCTGTAATACTTTAGATTTCATTGAACACTTTCATTTACAGCAGTTCTTTTAGGGCAAGTATATCTATGTTCCAACTGGTTAAGTAGTTTAGCCAAAGTCACAAAACTGGTACAGGACTGCAGCTTGGCCAATAATCTAACTTTATATGTTTATTTATTTTTTAAAAGTAATTTCTACCCCCAATGTGGGGCTCAAATTCATAACTCTAAGATCAGGAGTCACATGCTCTATCGACTGAGCCAGCCAGATGACCCTAGGTTTTTGTTGTTGTTTTTGTTTTATTAAGGAGGAAACTTTTATCTTAATGCTGTTAAGATAATGACAGGTAATCAGTTCTGTAAGTGCTGTTTTATTGACTTTCTTCCATCTCTTGGAAATTCCATCATTATTGATCCCTACAATTTTTTTAAAATTGAGATATAGTAATCCATGTATCCTGAAATCCACCATTTTTGGTGGGTTTTGCTGATTTTTAATCCATTGGTTTTTAGTGTATTTATAAGAATTATGCATTTATCACCACTGTCTAATTCCAGAATATTTTATTATTTCTACCCTTTGATTCCCCCCAGCCCTTGGCAACTACTGATGTACTTTCTGTCTATAGATTTGCTTTTATGTGACTTTTTGTGTCTAGCTTATTTCACTTAGCATAATGTTTTTAAGGAAGGACTGAGATATTTATGAAGTATTTATACTCAGACTTTTTTTTAAAAAAGATTTTATTTGAGAGAGAGAGAGAGAGTGAGAGAGAGAGAGCACAAGTGGGGTGAGGAGCAGAGGGAGAAGCAGACTCCCTGTGCAGCAGGGAGCCTGATGCGGGCTTGATTCCGGGACTCTGGGGTCATGACCTGACCTGAAGGTGGACGCTTAACTGACTGAGCCACCCAGGCACCCCTATACTTAGACTCTTATGCTCTAAAATGATGATTGAATTTCTGGAAGGGGTGGATCAGAGTTATCTCACTAGAGGCTTGCCTCTAGTTTATGCAGACTTGCCATGCAGACATTACACCAGTTAGGAGTCACTGTCACAGATAGCCCTGTTGATAATTGGGGAGATATGTAAAGATAGAAAAAAAGATTGTGAACTGTTTTTCTAGATTAAAAAAAAAACTTCATTGGGGTATAATTGAAATACAGTCTACTGCAGTTGCACATATTTAATACGTACAGTTTGGCAAGTTGGACATACCTGAGGTATATACCTATGAATATTATCACCATCAAGATAATGAACATGTTTATCAACCCCCAAAATATCTTGCTGCCTGTTTGTAATCTGCTTCTAACTTTCTGGAGCCATCCCCATCCTAGTCCTCAGGCAGCCACTCATCTCATCTGCTTTCTCTAACCATAGATGAGTTCACATTTTCTTGAATTTTATGTACAATATATACTCTTTTTTGTCTGACTTCTTTCACTCAGGATAATTGTAAGACTCATCCATGTTGTTGAAAATAACACTAGTGTGCGGGCGCCTGGGTGGCTCAGATGGTTAAGCGTCTGCCTTCGGCTCAGGTCATGGTCCCAGGGTCCTGGGATCGAGTCCCGCATCGGGCTCCCTGCTCCTTGGGAGCCTGCTTCTCTCTCTCTCTCTCTCTCTGTCTCTCATGAATAAATAAATAAAATCTTAAAAAAAAAAAAAGAAAATAACACTAGTGTGTTTCTTTTTATTACCAAGTAGCATTCCATTGTATGGATATATCATAATTTGTTTATCCATTCATTTGTGGATGGACATTTGGATTGTTGACGTTTTTAGTATTTTGCTGTTATAAAGTTGTTAGGAACATTCATGTGCAAGTCTTCGGACATATTTTTTCATTTTTCTTCTAAACACTGAGGAGTGGAATGGTTGGGTTTTGTGATTTAGGTGTATATTTAATGTGCTAAGAAATTGCCAGACTGTTTTCCAAAGTGATTTTACCACTTACATTCTCCCTAAGAATGTATGAGAGTCCAGTTGCACCATTCTCTTACCACATACTTGGTATGGTCCGGTTTTGAAATTAATTTTAATACATATTTACAGTAGTTTAAATTTTCATTTCCCAGATGATGTCGAACATCTTTATGTGCTGCTTTGCCAGCGTTATCTCTGGAGGAGTGTTCAAATCTCTTGCCCACATATGACTCTCTTCTATTCAGAAAGTTAACAGAAGTAATTTCTTTTCCTTTAATACCTCAGTTGATCAATTTATTTTATTTTTTATTTTTTATTTTATTTGTTTATCTGAGAGAGAGAATGGGAGACAGAGAGCATGAGAGGGGGAGGATCAGAGGGAGAAGCAGACTCCCTGCCGAGCAGGGAGCCCGATGCGGGACTCGATCCCGGGACTCCAGGATCATGACCCGAGCCGAAGGCAGTTGCTCAACCAACTGAGCCACCCAGGCGCCCCAATTGATCAATTTATTATTAGTTATTTCTGTGTTGTCTTTTTTTTTAAGTACCAGCTCATCAAAAAAAGAGGGAAAACACACTGTTTGATATTCACAGATCTCCAGCAAGAAGAAGCCATATCAGGTATGTTTTGTTGGTTTTCGAAAGGAGGAAATATTTATATCTGTCATTTAGATATATCCTTTAAATAATACATAATGAAATGCCTTATAATTAGAATATAGGTATTGATGGTGTTGATAACGTCAATGAGGGACTAAGTGGCATCTTTCTTTCTTTAATTAGGGACTAGTAGTTACTATCTTATATGTGACTATTTTCTTCCTGCTTCAGTTTGCTTAGAATAGTTACTGTTTTAACAATTATGTTCCCTAAAGCCACATAGCTCTCTGGGGGTCTCTTAGTAGAGTTGAATCTAAACAATTCACATTGCTTTCCCTTGAAACACTGGTTCAGTTAGTCTTTACTATTTTTTCCCCTTTTGCCCCCTTGCCATTTTTAAAAAAGGAGACTGAGAGAGAGTGTGTGTGCATGAGTGGGGGGTACGCAGAGTGAGAGGGAGAAGCAGACTACCTGCTGAGCAGGGAGCCTGACTCAGGGCTCCATCCCAGGACCCGGAAATCGTGACCTGAGCTGAAGGCAGACGCTTAACTGACTGAGCCACTAGGCACCCCTTATTGGCCATTGTTATATCTTCTTTGTAAAGATTTCTGTTTAAATCTTTTGCCCATCTTAAAATCAAGTTGTTTGCCTTCTTACTGAGTTTTAAGAGGTTATTTATTTATTTATTTGACAGAGAGAGAGACAGCGAGAGAGGGAACAGAAGCAGGGGGAGTGGGAGAGGGAGAAGCAGGCTCCCCGCTGAGCAGGGAGCCCGATGCGGGGCTTGATCCCAGGACCCTGGGATCATGACCTGAGCTGGAGGCAGATGCTTAATGACTGAGCCACCAGGTGCCCCAAGTTTTAAGAGTTTTAAAATATATTCTAAACATAATTCTTTTTGTCATGTGTATGTATTACAAGTGTGTCCTCTATCGTTTGACTTGGCCATTTGTTCTCATAATGATGTGTTTTGAAGAGCAAATGTTTAAAAATTTCTTTATTTTTTTATTTTTTATAAAGATTTTATTTATTTATTTGAGACAGAGAGAATGAAAGAGAGAGAGCACATGAGAGGGGGGAGGGCCAAAGGGAGAAGCAGGCTCCCTGCCGAGCAGGGAGCCCGATGCGGGACTCGATCCAGGGACTCCAGGATCATGACCTGAGCCGAAAGCAGTCGCTTAACCAACTGAGCCACCCAGGCGCCCTAAAAATTTCTTTAAATGAATTTTTAATTTTGGAACAATTTTAGCTTTGCAGAAAAGTTGCAAAAATAGTATAGAGTTCCCTCATACCTCTTACCCAATTTTTGTCATTGTTAACATGTTGTGGCATGTTTGTTAAAACTAAAAACTGATATTGGTACATAATTACTCACCAACCTCCAAGGTTTACTTGGATTTTAATAGTTTTTTATTTTATTTTATTATTTTTTTATTTTTAAAGATTTTATTTATTTTATTTTATTTTTTAATTTTTTTAAAGATTTTATTTATTTGAGAGAGAGAGAATGAGAGACAGAGCGCATGAGAGGGAGGAGGGTCAGAGGGAGAAGCAGACTCCCCGCCGATCAGGGAGCCCGATGTGGGACTCAATCCCGGGACTCCAGGATCATGACCTGAGCTGAAGGCAGTCGCCCAACCAACTGAGCCACCCAGGCGCCCTAAAGATTTTATTTATTTGACAGAGAGAGACACAGCGAGAGAGGGAACATAAGCAGGGGGAGTGGTAGAGGGAGAAGCAGGCTTCCTGCTGAGCAGGGAGCCGGATGTGGGGCTTGAACCCAGGACCCTGGGATCATGACCCGAGTCAAAGGCAGACGCTTAACGACTGAGCCACCCAGGCGCCCCTTAATAGTTTTTTCATTAATGTTCCTTTTCTGCTGAAGAATACAGTTCAGGGTACCACCATATTACATGTAGTTGTCATGTCTCCACAGTCTCCTCTGGTCTGTCAGTTTTTTGTCTTCCTTGTTTTTCATGATCTTGATAATCTTGAAGAATCCTGTCCGTGTAGCTTTTTTTTAAGATTTTATTTATTTATTTGTCAGAGAGAGAGCACAAGCAGGGGGAGTGGCAGGCAGAGGGAGAAACAGGCTCCCTGCTGAGCAAGGAGCCCGTTGCGGGACTTGATCCCCGGACCCTGGGATCATGACCTGAGCTGAGGGCAGACGCTCAACTGACGGAGCCAGCCAGGCGTCCCACCTGTCCCTGTATCTTGTGGAATGTCTTCCAATCCGTCTAATTGTGTTTTTCTCTAGATGAGACTGGGGTTAGGGATTTTTGGAAAGATCACCTAGGGGAAGAAGGTCCTTCTTGTTGTATCATATCAAGGGGAAAATTATATCCACATGACATCACTGATAATGTTAACCTTTATCACTTGGTTAGAGTCGTGTTTGCCATGTTTCTCCACTGTAAAGGTACTGTTTTTCCATTTCCATAGTCTATTTTTTATATAAAGAAATCACTAAGTCTCACACACCTTCAAGGAAAGGTAGTGGTTTGGGAATTAAGCTCCATCTCCTAGAGAGGGGAGTATCTACCTATATTACTTAAAATTTTTTTGTAAGACATTGGCATTCTCCCATTAAAAATATTTATTCAGTCATTTATATCAGTATGGATGCATGCATATTTATATTTTGGGTTATAATGAAATATTGTGTTATTTTGTTGCTCAAATTGTACCTGGTTTAGCCATTGGAAATTCAGGTTTTTCTCCTGTGTCCCTTTTACAAACAAAAATCCTTTTGTTTTTTGAGTACTTTATTTTCTGTCATTACAACATGCGCCAGGCTCATCATATACATTCTGTTCCCCGGCTCTAGGATAAGCCATCTCACTAAGGATCCCTGTTTTCTTTTATTGGAGAATAATATTTAGAAGCCAGTATCTAAACACTGTATATTTTTGTAGCTACAAGGCCCTCTTATAGATAGCTAGGTAATCTATGTATGTACACTAACCTATGTATATAGACACATTTATAATTGTTTCTTTATCCATCTTTATCTGTATTAAGCTAAACATGAGTTCTTACTGAAGTCGGCCACTCTAATCCACGATCACAGAGTTTATTCTAACCTTTCTTGTTTATCTTGTAACTTTCAGACATTGAGAGACCTGACTCCTACTATCTACTATCCATCTCTTATTGGTTGTTTCAGATTTTTACGAAGATCAGAATATCCATTTTTCTTTTATAGTTTGTGTTTTTTAAACCTTCTTTCACCATAAAGTTGCAAAGATTTTTATCCTGTGTATTTTATGAGAAGTTTTATAGTTTTAGCTTTTTGTGTATTATGGGAGGTAAATGTTGTGGTTCTTTTTTTGTACATGAATATACAATATCTTCAACATCACTTGTTGATGAAAAAGCTGACTCATTGAATTGGCTTGGTACTTCTGTCAAAAACCTAATTTCCTATATATAGTCCAGGTTTAGTTCTGGATTTTGTGCTACTGATCAAGCATTACCACATTGTCTTGATTACTGTAGCTTTATAGTACATCTTGAAAGCAGGTACTGTAAGTCCTCTACTTTAGTCTTTTTAAAGATTACTTTGGATATTTTATTTATTTTTATTTTATTTATTTTTAAAGATTTTATTTATTTGACAGAGAGAGACAGCACACAAGCAGGGGGAAGGGCAGGGTAGAGGGAGAAGCAGGCTCCCCGCTGAGCAGGGAGTGGGACACGGACACAGGGGCTCCATCCCAGGACCTTGGGATCATGACTTGAGCTGAAGGCAGACGCTTAACCAACAGCACCAGGCGCCCCTACTTTGGATATTTTAGGTCCTTTGCATTTTCATTTAAATGTTATAATCAGCTAGTTAGTTAATTTCTTTCTCTCTTTTTTAAAAAAATAATTTTAAAGGTTTTATCTATTTACTTGACACAGAGAGAGAGAGCACAAAGCAGGGGGAGCAGTAGGCAGAGGGAGAGGGAGAAGCAGGCTCCCCGCTGAGCAGGAAGCCCGATGCGGGGCTCGATCCCAGGACCCTGGGATCATGACCTGAGCTGAAAGCAGATGCTTAACAAGTGAGCCACCCAGGTGCCCCCCAAATTTATTATTTTTTTTAGAGAGAGGGCATGCACGTGTGTGTGCACGTGAGTGGGGGGAGGGGCAGAGGGAGAGAGAATCTTAAGCAGGTTCCACGCTCAGCATGAGCCCCATGCAGTACTCGATCTTACAACCCTGAGATCATGAGCTGAGCCAAAATCAAGAGTCCGATGCTTAACCTACTGAGGTGCCCAGGTTCCCCTCTAGTAATCTCTGCATGCAGTGTGGGGTTCGAACTCCCAACCAGAGGTCAAGAGTCCAGCGCTCCTCTGACTTAGCCCGCCAGGCACCCTGTTAATTCCTACAGTAAAAGCCTGCTGGGATTTTGTTTGGATTATATTGAAACTGTAGGTCAATATGGGGAGAATCAATACTGTAATAATATTTAGTCTGCCAATCCATGAGCATGTTATATCATTTCATTTATTTAAGTCTTTGGAAATTTCTCTCAGCAATGATTTGTAGTTTACATTATAGAGGTTTTTCATGTCTTTTAAATTTATTTTTAAGTATTTTATGTTTTATGCTTCAGTAGAATTGCTTTTAAAAACTACTTTCGGGATGCCTGGGTGGCTTAAGTGGGTAAGTGTCTGCCTTCGGCTCAGGTTATCCCAGGGTCCTGGGATCGAGTCCTGCATCGGGCTCCTTGCTCAGCAGGGAGTCTGCTTCTCCCTCTGCCTGCCACTCCCCCTGCTTCTGCTCTCTCTCTCTCTCTGGCAAATAAATAAATAAAATCTGTAAAAAAAAAAAAATTAAAAAAAAAATTCCTTTCTAGGGGTGCCTGGCTGGCCCAGTCAGAAGAGCATGTGACTCTTGATTTTGGGGTTGTGAGTTCAAGCCTTACCTTGGGTGTAGAGATTAGTTAAATGAATAAATAAAAACTTAAAAAAATATCCTGTAGAAAAACTACTTTCTAATTGTTTGCTACTAAGATTTAAAAATAGAAGTGTTTTGTCTATTAACTTTGTATCCTGTGACCTTGGCAAATTTTATTAGTTCTAGTAGTTGTTTTGTAGATTACTGAGTATTTTCTATATAAACCATATCATCTGCAAGTAGAGACAGTTTCAATCTCTGAGTTTTATTTCTTTCCTATTGTAATGGCTAGGATCCTCTGTACAGTCGTGAATAGAAGTTGTGAGAGTGGGTATCTTTGTATCATACCTGATTTTTGGGGAAACGTTCACTATTTCTCCAGTAAGTAGAGTATTAGCTGAAGGTTGTTTCGTTTTGTTTTTAAGGTTTTATTTATTTGAGATAGTGAGAGAGAGCACAAGAGGGAAGGTGGTGGGGGGAGGAGCAGAGGGAGAGGGAGGAGTAGGCTCCCCAGGTCTTGGGATTGAGCCCCGCGTCAGGCTCTCTGCTCAGCCCAGGAGCCTGCTTCTCCCTTTCCCTCTGCCTCCTGCTCTCCCTGCTTATGCTTGCTCTCTTCTCTCTCTTAAATAAATAAATAAAATTAAAAAAAAAACAAACTTAAAAATAAAATAAAATAAAATAAAAAATAAAAAGAGTAGAATGGAGAGAAGTGGATATTTGTGTCCTAACCTTAAAAGTAAAGAGTGAACTATATGGAATTTAAGAAACAAATGAATGAAGAAAAAAAAGAGAATAAATCAAAAAACAGACTCTTAACTATAGAGAACAAACTGATTGTTACCAGAGGGGAGGGGGTGGGGGGAATTGGTGAAATAGGTAAAGGGGATTAATAGTACACTTAGCTTGATGAGCATTGAGTAATATATAGAATTGTTTTAAAATTTTTTTAAAGATTTTATTTATTTGTGAGAGCGAGAGAGCACCAGCAGGGGGAGCGGCAGGCAGAGGGAGAAGCAGGCTTCCCGCGGAGCAGGGAGCCTGACGCAGGACTCCATCTGAGGACCCTGGGATCATGACCTGAGCCGAAGGCAGACACTTAATGACTGAGCCACCCAGGCGCCCCTCTTATATTTTATTTTATTTTATTTATTTATTTTTAAAGATTTTATTTATTTATTTGACAGAGAGAGACACAGTGAGAGAGGGAACACAAGCAGGGGGAGCGGGAGAGGGAGAAGCAGGCCTCCCGCAGAGCAGGGAGCCCTAAGCGGGGCTCGATCCCAGGACCCCGGGATCATGACCTGAGCCGAAGGCAGACGCTTAACGACTGAGCCACCCAGGCGCCCCACCTTTTATATTTTAATTTTTTAAGATTATATTTATGAGTAATCCCTACACCCAACGTGGGACTCAAACTCACAGCCCTCAGATCAAGAGTTGCGCACTCTACTGACTGAGCTAGCCGGGTGCCTCCCTTTCATTTTCTATTATTTGGACTGATAGCATTTATATTTTTTCTGTGAAACTAAGTATTACTTGATTAATTTGTTAGGTTAATCCTAAAAGTCAAAAACCAGTTGAGAGCTTTTACATTTCTATGAGTAATGACAGTGTTTTTCACTGTAGAGCTAAGTTGGGTGTTAAGATTAAATTTCCTTTTTTTTTTTTTTAAAGATTTTATTTATTTGAGAGCAAGAGAGCAGGGGGAGGAGCAGAGGGGGAAGAAGAGGGAGGGGTAAGGATCCCAACCAGACTTTGCACCAAGTGCAGAGCCAGATGGGGGTGGGGGACTCAGTCCCATGACCCCGAGATCGTGACCCCAGCTGAAACCAGCCGAAAGTTGGCTGCTCAACTGACTGAATCACCCAGGTGCCCCATGTTGGTTTTTTTATTTTTTTATTTTTAAAATTTTATTTAAGGGGGCACCTGGGTGGCTCAGTCGTTAAGCGTCTGCCTTCAGCTCAGGTCATGGTCCCAGGGTCCTGGGATCAAGCCCCGCATCGGGCTCCCTGCTCAGTGGGAAGCCTGCTTCTCCCTCTCTCACTCCTCCTGCTTGTGTTCCCTCTCTCGCTGTCTCTCTCTCTCTGTCAAATAAATAAAATCTTTATAAAAAATTTTTTATTTAAGTAATCTCTATACCCGACATGGGGCTCAAACTCATGACCCTGAGATCAAGACTTGCATGCTCTTCAGACTGAGCCAGCCAGGTGCCCCAACAATGTGATTTTTAAAACCATTTGCTGCTATAATGATTTTAAGGGTTTTACTCTCTTTAAATAGGAGAAAGAAGCATGCCATTCATAGTAGTGACACAACTTCTTCTGATGAAGAACGCTTTGAAAGAAGGAAATCAAAAAGTATGGCAAGAGCAAGAAATAGGTTAGTAAATTTTTTATTGTTATATCCATTGTAGAAAAAGGAAGAACAAGTTATTTTTTGAATGGAATTCTTATCTGCACTAGCATTTTGCTAACAGCGATATTCAATACATATTTTAGAGTAATGCACTGACTTGGTTTTTACTTAGTAATTCTTAGAATAGAAATCTAACCTTGGGAAACTTCTCATGAATTATTTACTGTGTAACTACTCAATGAACGCAGGAATGTAAAGGAGGAAGAGCCAAGGGGAAGAGGCCAACAACTATGGTAGTATTTCCTTGGTACCTCTCCTCTAATCCAAATCCATTTAGTGAGGCTGATTTTAGATGCTTACAGTGATTACAGCCCTCAGAGTAAGATCTGGTTTCTCTCTCTTTTTTTTTTAAGATTTTATTTATTTAATTATGTGAGGGAGAGTGTGAGAGAGGAAGAGCCTGAGTTGGGGGAGAGGGGCAGAAAGAGAGGAAGAAGCAGACTCCTTGCTGAGCAGGGAGCCTAACACGGGGCTCGATCCCAGGACCCTGAGATCATGACCTGAGCTGAAGGCAGACGCTTAACTGACTGAGCCATCCAGGTGCCCCTGATATGGTTTCTAATAGAATCATCTCAGGAGCCCTTGGATTTTATTGGAAAATTTGTTTTGTTTTGCTTCAGTGAGTGCCATCTAGTGGTCTTTGCCTACCTAGGGTAAATGACTAATACATGGCTCACTAAAACGTCAGGAGTTTTCACTGGGTGAGAGAACCAGTATTTTGTCTAGTAAGTGATTAGAATGTCAAATTATAATTTATTCTTTTTTTTTTTTTAAAGATTTTATTTATTTATTTGACAGAGAGAGACACAGCAAGAGAGGGAACACAAGCAGGGGTAGTGGGAGAGGGAGAAGCAGGCTTCCTGCTGAGCAGGGAGCCCGATGCGGGGCTTGATCCCAGGACTCTGGGACCATGACCTGAGCTGAAGGCAGATGCTTAACGACTGAGTCACCCAGGCATCCCATATTATAATTTATAATTTAAAATTTGAGTTAATCTTCTAGCTTATATTTATACTAGTAGAGATAAATTATATTTAGAAAATTTACATTTAGCAAAGTATTTCTATAATTTGGCATTATATATCTATTGTAGAAATACCAAATTTTCAGTTAGTGGGTCTTGGAAACAAGTTTGGATTGGTATAGATTTTATGCTGAAAAGAATTCCTCATGTAGATAATGGAAAGAAAATGTTAGAGAAAAAAAATCTAAGTTTATTTTTTGAAATTTTTTAGGGGTGCCTGGGTGACTAACTCTAAGGTTACGTTAGGATTCAGAAATGTGAGTGAAGAGTACATTCATTATAGAAACTATACTTTTTTTGAAGCTGTTTATGTCATTTTTTTTGGTGTTTATCCAAGATTGAAAGAGGAAGTAGATTATATTAGGGGTAATAAAATTAAATAATACAATGTAAGATTTTAAGTGGCTAAAGATCTATTTTAAGGTAATTATACAAAAGATAAAGGTTAGGGGCGCCTGAGTGGCTCAGTTGGTTAAGCGACTGCCTTCAGCTCAGGTCATGATCCCAGGGTCCTGGGATCGAGTCCCGCATCGGGCTCCCTGCTCTGCGGGGAGCCTGCTTCTCCCTTTCCCACTCCCCCTGCTTGTGTTCCCTCTCTCGCTGTGTCTCTCTCTGTCAAATAAATAAATAAAATCTTTAAAAAAAAAAAAAAAAAGGTTAGTTAGATCAAAAGTGATCTAGGATTGGTTTCCTTTGAATTAAAGGGAAATAAATTTTTTTAATCATGTAGACATAACCACATAATACCTGAGGACAAATGTAAATATTATAATAAAGTTTGAGTTCATTTAATGCTGTATATAATATGTTGTTTTCTAAGTTGGAATAGGTTGGGTTCTTTGGACAAATAAATAGATTAGTGATCTTGTTTGTTTTGTCTAGTGAATACATTTATTTTTGGCTTTGAGAGTTGAAGGGAACTTAGGAAAAGTACTTCAAAAATATGAAATCCTTGTTATTTTCTGGGTTTTGAGAAAAAGGAGAAAGATAAAATGTATCAAGGACTTACACTTATTTTGACATTGAAAATGTAAAACTTTTAATGTTCTCTACTTGCATTTTTACGAATTTCAGATGTTTACCTATGAACTTCAGAGCAGAAGATTTAGCTAGTGGTATTCTCCGAGAACGTGTCAAAGTGGGCGCAAGCTTGGCTGATGTTGATCCAATGAACATTGATAAATCAGTAAGTTTTGTAAATGTTTTTCTAGAAGTACCTTTTTTTTTTTTAAATGTTATTTCTTGTTTCTAAAGCAACACACAATAAAAATAAAAACCCAGATATCACCATTATTAGTGTTTTGATGCATATGATTAGAAACCTAGCACTATGGTACCATGTGATGCTTACTCAAGTGTCCCCCCCACCCCCCCATTTCAGTGTTACTGGCATATATAATAAAAAATGGGTAGGAAATGAGGCTGACAAATATGGCAAGGACCCATAAACCGTGATACTTAGTGGGGTATTGTTGAAGCTGCTTAGATTTCATGATCAGATTTACATTGTAGATGGAGTACTCTGTTTATGATGTAATTAATGAATTTGAGGGAAGCAAGGCTGGCATTAGGGAAACTGGTTTAGACATAGTTGTAACATAGTAATCTAGAGTAATGGTCATGGTAGGGTAATGATGGAAGGAAGGAATAGGTGGATTTGACAGAATTCAGGAGAGAATTCAGGTTTGATGAATTGGGTGAATTTATTGCTTTTGGGGAATGAGAGAAACAAATTGAATGTATGACCTAAGTTTTTGACTTAAGTGACTGGGTGGCATGATCCACTCTCTGAGGTTGGGAACATTACAAGAAGAATATATTTTGAGGTGTCAAGGTGATTTAGTTAGTTGTAGACGTGTTTAGGTGTCAGTGGCACATCACAAATGGAAGTACCTATAGGAAATTAGTTATTTAGGTTTGGCATTAAGGAGAAATATCTAGAAATTCAGATATGGGTTCCCAATATAAAGATAGTTGAGATCACTATGGAAAATGGGTTATAGTACCCAGGGAAAGTATGTAGTATGAAAAGTGAGACAAGATTTAGAGGATATAGTAGAGTCTTAATGTTAGTATAATCTTTTGGGGGGAAATATTTTGGAATAAGGTTACTACATAGCCAAGATTGTATTTGATTTTTTTTCTTTGTTCTCATAAGCCTTTCTGTACAACATAATTTGATTCTCATATAAGAAACAGGAAATAATGTTGTGTAATATTTCAAAATGAAATGTTAGCTATCTCCAATCTGAAGTCATAGGGGGAAAATATTTTAATTGAGGACCTTATTTAGAATATTGAATTCACAATCTCATATCTATGAATACACATTCTCAGAGGACCTTACCTCTTTTTTTAAAAAAATTTATGTATTTATTTTAGATTTTATTTTATTTATTTATTTTAATTTATTTTATTTATTTTAGAGAGCACGAGTGAGCATGACCTGGGGGGAGGGGGAGGGGAAGAGGGAGAGAGAATCTCAAGCAGACTCTGTGCTGAGCGTGGAACCCGACAGGGGTGAGTTGGGGCTCAATCACATAACCCTGAGATTAGGGCCTGAGCCGAAATCGAGAGTCGGCAGCTTAACCAACTGAGCCACCCAGGTGCCCTTCAGAGGACCTTACCTAATGATCTTTGCTTATTTGGTTTACCAGTACCTTACTCTCTTGAATCTAGTTAATTTTAGATGTCTCTTCCCTCCAATAAGAGTAGTATTTCTTTAAAATTTGATATCATATATAAGAAAATACAGTTTCTCTTAGAACATTTGTTACTTAAACTCTGCATTTATTTTTATACATTACTTAAATTTTTTTATATAGTAACATTTCATTGTGAAACATTTTCAAGGACTGTAATACAATAAAGATATAGGGGAAGAAATCTGCCCTAATCCAGCAGTGAGAGGCAATCACTGTTAACATTTTGGCAATATTCCATCAAGTGCTTTTTTCTCTACAATTTTTACTTTACAAAGTCTTTTAGGTATGGGGTGCCTGGGTGGCTCAGTCAGTTAAGTGTCCAACTCAAGATTTCCGATCAGGTCATGATCTCATGAGTCGTGAGATCGAGCCCCACGTCAGGCTCTGTGCGCAGCAAGAAGTCTGCTTGAGATTCTCTCCCTCTGCCCCTCCCCCCACTTACTTTCTCTCTCCTCTCTCAAATAAATAAATAAATCTTTACAAAAAATAAAGAAGAAACTTGGTTATGTAAAGTTCAGCTCTGGAGGGTCACAAACCATTGTAGTAGCTAAGGTGTTTTTCACCCCACATCTAAATCAGTTTTTGCTCCCTTGGGGACAGTATTGCTCTTGCTAAGAATGTATGTGATAGATGGTATTTTGAAAGGCATTTAAAATATTAGAGTGTAAATACGACTTATCATCTTCTTTTTTTATTTTATTTTTTATTTTTATTTTTTTAAAGATTTTATTTATTTATTTGAGAGAGAGAGAGAGAGAACACGAGAGGGGGGAGGGTCAGAGGGAGAAGCAGACTCCCCGCCAAGCAGGGAGCCCGATGCGGGACTCGATCCAGGGACTCCAGGATCATGACCTGAGCCGAAGGCAGTCGCCCAACCAACTGAGCCACCCAGGCGCCCCCAACTTATCATCTTCTATAGATACCCATTAAAGTGTTAGATTGGTCATTAATTTTGTCCTTAGTTACTAGGAGATTAAAGAATGGTAGCTTTATTTAGCTGAACTGAAAGGTAAACTTGAATTTTATTGCTAAGTTTATTTTTCTACATTTCAAAAGTGAAGTTTTTTGAACTTTATGTTCAGCAGTTCCTGCTTTGCCTGTATTTCTGAATCATAAGACTATCTCATAAATTTCAAAAATTCTATAAGCAGTTAAAATTATTTTAGATTCAACTTTTCCCCTTCTTCCCAAGGTGCGGTTTGATAGCATAGGTGGATTGAGCCATCATATTCATGCACTAAAGGAAATGGTGGTGTTCCCACTTCTTTATCCAGAAATCTTTGAAAAATTTAAGATCCAGCCTCCAAGGTAAGTAATGTTTTAGATGTTTATTATTGTTACTACTGTTAATTTATCAAACTTCAGTTAATAAATGATTATAAATATAAGTATTTTGTATGTATTTATTTGATGTGTTCTAGCAATGAGAATTAGGAACGAAATTTTATTGTTTAGTGTTGAAAGGCTTTGGTACTAAGTGTGTTCTTGAAGTTCACATTTCCGCATTTAAGAGTCAGGCACAAGGTACAAATCTTTATGCAGGCCTTGAATATACAAGTGGATTGCCCAATGGATTTTCCTTAATTTGGCCTCCTAATATTGAGTTGGATTCCTTATGTTGTTTAGTCTTTGGAAACACAATTTCAATTAAGTGTTTCTTTGACTTGATGTTGGGGTAGTTTTGAAATGGTAAGCTTGGTATTTATTTTTATGATCAGATTAATTGCATTTGATCATGAGGTGGCTAGGCTGAGAAAAGGCTAGACGTTATGTTAAAGGAAATTGGGCAGAATAAAATATCCTGAAGATGTACATACAGACTGTTAGGTTTAAACTGCTAAATATTCCTTTTCATTTTCCATCTGTTTCAAGATTATTAAAATCTTATTAAATCTTATTAAAAAGTCCTCCTCTGTTCTCTTAATCAGTAGATTAAAAATGTGGCTTATTCTACAGTGGCTTTTTAAAATCATAAAAGCATTTTATTTGTTTTTTATAGATATAAGTTGGATTTTAAAAATAATTATTACTTTTTTCAAAGTCATTAAAGTAGTATAGTTATGGGAGAAACTGAAACAAAATGGAGAGAGGTAAGCAGAAAGTGTTATAAGTAGAGGGTAATCTTACTCCTTAGGGAGGAACAATTTTGTATATTTTTTATAGGCTTATTTTACACATATATGCGTATGTTAAGTTTATATTTTGTTTATAAGTGCATATAAACATTTAATATAGATGAAATTATTCAGTAATACCTTTATATAACTGTGTTTTACTCTATAATATATTCTAGACACCATATCAATAACGTGTGTATTATTCTTTTTGATATTTTACTAGTATTTTTTTTATAGATGTAACACTATATTTATCTGTGCCTTATTTTTTTAAGATTTTTTTTTGTTTTAAAGAATTTATTTGAGAGAGAGAGAGAATGAGAGAGAGCACATGAGAGGGGTTAGGGTCAGAGGGAGAAGTAGACTCCCTGCCGAGCAGGGAGCCCGATGCGGGACTCGATCCTGGGACTCCAGGATCATGACCTGAGCCGAAGGCAGTCGCCCAACCAACTGAGCCACCCAGGCGCCCTTTTTTTAAGACTTTTTTTTAAGACTTTATTTTTAAGTGATCTCTACACCCAACATGGGGTTCGAACTCACAACCCCGAGATCAAGAGTTGCATGCTCCACCGACTGAGCCAGCTAGGTGCCCCTATCTGTGCCTTACTAAGAGATAGCACTTAATTTTTTTCAGTTTTTCATAGTTAGAATTAATGCTTTTTTGAACATTGATTTAAAATCTGTATTATATTCTTTTGAGTCTTTTTGTATGATACATTCTATGATAAGAAATTTCTGGGTCAGAGGGAAAACACATTTAAAATTTTGATATATCTTGCCAAATTACTCTTTTCTCTGATTTGCCTATCAAAGTTTTGTTGTTGAGAGCATCCTTGAATGCTCTCAGCAAAGTGAAACTTTTGTCTCTATACTACAAAAAGCTTTCCCAGTGTCTAATAAGTATCATATACATTAGGACAAAATTATATGGGTGATGCATCCTTGTATGTTGGTTATTAACGGTGGTGATAGCATTGCCTTACTTCTGTTGATTCTTTTTTCCTTTAGGGGCTGTTTGTTCTATGGCCCTCCTGGTACAGGTAAAACCTTGGTCGCCAGAGCACTAGCTAACGAGTGCAGTCAAGGAGACAAAAAGGTGGCTTTTTTTATGCGAAAAGGAGCAGACTGTCTGAGCAAGTGGGTTGGTGAATCTGAACGGCAACTTAGGCTTCTTTTTGATCAGGTAAGTGAAATCAGCTTATGTGAGTATCTTCTTCAAAATAGAATATTTAATACATTTAGTCTGTAAATATAAACTGTTCACAAGAAGGCATATTTCCAATCAGTGTGTTTAATTTAGGATCGGTAATCTGAATTTGTATGCTTTGGATATATTTAATAGCAGTTTAAATAGTACTAATTTAAGATGATTCACAAAACATTTATTAAAGTGGCTAGTAGGCATATAATACCATGTTAGGTGCTTTTGAGAACCTGGAGGATAACATAGATATCATTAGGTTATAACCTAATTAAGGAAATAGAACAAGCATAAAAAGCTAAATATTTGTGCAAGAAATCTCACAGAGCAGTCTATTATTTTCATGAGCTGTAAATATGGTACTGGAAGAATTCAGTAATGAATGCTGTTTATTTATTTATTTATTTATTTTAAAAGATTATTTGAGAGAGAGTGTGTGTGCAGGGAGGGGGTGCAGAGGGCGAGAATCCCAAGCAGACTGTGCTCAGTGCAGAGCCTGATGTGGGGTTTGATCCCACAACCCTGAGATCATGACCTGAGCTGAAACCAAGAGTCAGACATTCAAATGACTGAGGCACCCAGGTGTCCCAGTAATGAGTGCTTTTAAAAGGCAGGGTTAGGTGACTGAATATCATGTAGGCAATCTTCATTTTTTTTTATTACTATAGCTTTAACAATATTGTTTCATTAGACTTTTATTAACTTAGTCCTGTTATAAATTCACTTTTGATTATTTGAGCTAGTGAAGTCATTCATATTTGGCAGTACGACTTTTATTTCATAATATCTAAGGAAATTACATGAAATTAAAAAGCTTTCAACAGTCTTTGAGCAGTCATTACTTGAGTTCATGTTTATCAGAGTCCTTTGTAATTGGTAAAGCACTTCAAATATTACTTTTATTTATTTTTAAATTTATTACTTATTTTTTTAAAAGTTTTATTTATTTGAGAGAAAGGAAGCATGGGGGGGGGGAGGGTCACAGGGAGAAGCAGACTCCCTGCTGAGTGGGGAGCCTGATGTGGGACTTGATCCTGGGACTCTGGGGTCATGACTTGAGCCTAAGGCAGACACTTGACTGACTGAGCTACCCAGGTGCCCTCAAGTATTATTTTTAGTTAGTATGAGAAACTGCATGTTCTGCATAATGGGAGTAGAAAGAGGAATAGGGTAAAATTTTTGCCTTCAAGGTGTTCAGTGTCTATTGGGAAGTGAAACATAGGCAGTCAGTTTGCTTCAAGAGAATTTACTAATAATTGAAAAATACAAATATAGAATAGTATTGGTGAATGAAAGAATTAGTTTGGGAATGCTGATGTATTGTCCGATGACTTAATTTTAAATTTTTGACAGAGTTATATAATATGCTTTTAGCCCCTTCATACTGGGAGTAGGAATGTCTCTTGGTTTCATTCAAAACTATAGCATAAATTAATTCTCTTTTTAAACCTAAATTTAGTTGATTTCTGTTTCATGGTTTTCTTTGTGAGTAAGTAGGTAAGAGTAGTTGGAATGCTTTCTTTTCTGAAAAATTGCTGATAGTCATTATTGTCTTATTATTTAAAAAAATTTTTTAAGATTTATTTATTATTTTAGGGGTGCCTGGGTGGCTCAGTCGTTAAGCGTCTGCCTTCGGCTCAGGTCATGATCCCAGGGTCCTGGGATCGAGCCCCGCATCGGGCTCTCTGCTCGGCGGGAAGCCTGCTTCACCCTCTTCCATTCCCCCCTGCTTGTGTTCCCTCTCTCGCTCTCTGTCAAAATAAATAAATAAAATCTTAAAAAAAAAAAAAAAGATTTATTTATTATTTTAGAGAGAGAGAGATTGAGAGCAGGCGTTGAGGGGAGAGGCAGAGGGAAAGAATCTTCAGCAGACTCCTTGCTGAGCACGGAGCCTGATAGAGGGCTTGATCCCACAACCCTGAGATCATGACCTGAGCCAAAATCAAGAGTCAGACGCTTAACTGACTGAGCCACCCAGACGCCCCAATTATTGTCTTTTTATTTATTTACTTCACTTTTTATTAAAATTTTAAAAATATTTACTTATTTGAGAGAGAGACTGAGACAGCGAGAGAGAGCACAAGTGGGGAGGAGAGAGAAGCAAGCTCCCCAATGAGCAGGGAGCCTGACGTGGGGCTCAATCCCAGGACCCCGGGATCATGACCTGATCTGAAGGCAGACACTTAACCCACTGAGCTACCCAGGCACCCCCATTATTGTCTTTTTTTTTTTAATTTTTAAAAAAATTTTTAAAAAGATTTTATTTATTTATTTGAGATAGATAATGAGAGCACAAGCCTAGACACAGAGGGAGAGGGAGAAGCAGGCTCCCCACTGAGCAGGGAACCTGACGCAGGGCTCCATCCCAGGACCCTGGGATCATGACCTGAGCCAAAGGCAGCCGCTCAACCAACTGAGCCACTTAGGCGCCCCACGTTATTGTCTTTTTAAATGAAAGAGTCCACATTCTTAAATTAAGGACATGATCTATGCAGTAAATGAAATGAAGGAAGTATAATATATTGGCTAAGAGTTTGGTCTTTGGGGGTGCCTGGGTGGCTCAGTTGGTTAAGCCTCTGCCTTTGGCTTGGGTCATGATCTTGGAGTCCTGGGATGGAGCCCTGTGTTGGGATCTGGGATCCCGGCTGTTCGGGGAGCCTGCTTCTCCCTCTCCTTCTCCTGTCCCCCCACCTTCCCCCCGCAGTTTGTCTTCTCTTTCTCTCAAATAAATAAATAAAATCTCTCTCTTTTTTTTTTTAAATAAATAAAATCTTAAAAAAAGTAGAGTTTGGTCTTTGGTGTCAGAAAAATGTTTTAAGCATGTGGCTTTACTATTAAGTATATAACGTGAAATAAATGAAAACATCTGATTCTTAGTCGCCTCTTCTATAAAACGGGAAATAATACCATTCTCACTGGACTACTGTGAGATTTCACAGAAAGGAAGTATGTAGTGTTTATCACAGTGGAGGGCACATAATATACTATAGTTTGGTATTACAGTTCTACAAGGCTGTAATTCTCAAAAACAGCTGTGTGTTTCATGTATGTAAGAGTGATGATCAAATCTTTATTCTTTGTTTGTTTATTTATTTCAGTAATCTCTACACCCAGTGTGGATGGAGCTTGAACTCATGACCCTGAGACCAAGAGTAACATGTTCTACTGATTGAGCCAGCCAGACTCCCCTATTCTTTTTCTCTTAATACATAATTCTAGTCTTACAAAGTCTTTTCCCCCAAAACCTAAGTTTTGTGGTTGAAATGCCCTTCATTTTAAATTATTAGGGGCGCCTGGCTGGCTCAGTTGGTTAAGCATCCCAACTGTTGATTTTGGTCCAGATCATGATCTCAGGGTTGTGAGATTGAG
Source organism: Mirounga angustirostris (assembly GCF_029215605.1). Taxonomy (NCBI): domain Eukaryota; kingdom Metazoa; phylum Chordata; class Mammalia; order Carnivora; family Phocidae; genus Mirounga; species Mirounga angustirostris. Next base: position 18,701,859 of record NW_026991718.1, on the reverse strand, counting down.
CCCCACGTTGGGCTCTGCACTGGGTGTGGAGCCTGCTTAAAATTCTCTCTCTCCTTCCTCTGACCCTCCTCACCCTCCCCTGCCCCCAAATTTTAAATTATTAGAAAACACTGGATGAGAGGAAACATGAGAGACTATGGACTCTGAGAAACAAACAGCGTTTTAGAGGGGAGGGGGGATGGGTTAGCCCGGTGATGGGTATTAAGGAGGCCATGTACTGCATAGAGCACTGGGTGTTATATGAAAACAATGGATCCTGGATCACCACATCAAAAACTAATGATGTATTGTATGGTGACTAACATAAAAAAAAAAACAAAAAAAAAAACCACTGGATGTTTAATGTATATCATGTCAGTAAAAGAGAAATGGGAAATTCATACCTGGTTTTTAGTAAGTTGAGCTTCCTATGAACCAAGAATTTGCTATAATTCTGAAACAAATTATATAATTGACTAAATTATGTAAAGACTTTTCATTTATAATCTAATATATGTATATATATATTTTTACCTTCAGTTAAGTTCCTGCTTGATTTAAGATTTAAGTGAAAAATGACAACTGTGAAAGTAATGGAAGAAAACTCTGGAGAGTTTTTGTTTCTAATCTCAGAGTAGGGAGAGTCTAGCGATGGAAGAAAAGATCCACTGTATAAGTTTCCTTTTTAGATTCTGCATTGCAACAAAATATCATAAGCAAAACCAAAAGATAAATATTTAAATGTTTCCCTTGTAGATAAATATTTGTATTTTCTTTCACAGAGAGAGGTTTAATTTTTAAAATAAATAGCTCCTTGAAATCACTAAGCCAAAGACCAATGATCCAATAGAAAAATTGGCAAAGGATATGAACAGAACTTTGATTAAAAAAGCAGTATAAATGGCTCTTAAAGATATGAAAAGTGCTCATTTTTATTGATAATAGAAATAAAAATTTAAAATGAAATGAGATTTTTATCCTAAAAAATTAGTCAGGATTGAGAAATTTGATAATACATTGTTGGTGAGGTTTTTTAAATATTGCTGGTGAGAGGGTAAATTGGTAGATCAGTGGAAGGCAATTTGGAAAATATCTAATTAAATTATAAATGACATTTGCCTTTTAAACCACTTTCAGAATTTTTTATATTGATAGGTTTATATTTATATGAAATGTTAAACATACACAAAGACTTACTCAGGCACTGTTGATAGTAGGAAAAGATTGAAAATAGCCTAAGTGTCCACAAATAAGAGACAAGTTTAATCATGGCACACCCATACACACAGTACGGCATTTTATAGCTGTCAAAAAAGAATGAAGATCTTCATGTACTTATATGGAAACTAATTAAGATATATTATTACATAAATAGACTGTTATTTGGTAAAAGCAATGTGTATACTGTGCTTAAAATGCATCAAAATAGTATGTTTAAAAGTACATTTTTGTGTATGTGTATAAACGACACATATGGAAGAATAAACAGAATAGTAATTGTCTACTGGGAGAGGCCTTGTGGTTGGAGACTGGGTGGTAAGGAGATTGCATTTTTATTGTGTCTTAGCTGCTGCGTGTTGAACCATTTGCTTATATCACCTATTAAGAAAATACAATAATGAAATGTAAAAAGTGAAAACTAATATAAATAACATTTGTTTTCTTTTTATACTAGGCATATTTGATGAGACCTTCTATAATATTTTTTGATGAAATAGATGGATTAGCTCCAGTTCGCTCCAGCAGACAAGATCAGATCCACAGGTGATTTTTCTTAATCTGATTATGTTGGATTCTTTTCACTCACTGACATAGTAGTTGGCCTTAGTCTGTGGCTAAGTGCTAGGAGGCTTATAAAATGTGAACTGTGTCCTTGAGGAAGACTCCTTTCACTTAGCTCAGGGGTCAGCAAATTACGACCTGTGGTCCAAATCTAGCCTTTTGCCTGTTTTTGTAAAGTTTTATTGGAACATATTCACATTTGTACCTTTTCCATTATATGTGGCTGCTTTTGTGTTTCAAAAGCAGAGTTGCATGAGTAGTTGTGAGAGAATGATTGTATGGCCTCTTGCAAAGTTTAAATACATTTACTTTCAGGCCCTTTACAGAAAAAGTTGCCTAATCCTAACTTAGCATGTTTTTGAAATGTATATTAATATTTTGTTCTTTTCCATTTCTGAGTAGTAGTCTTTGGGAAGGGAGGGAGGGACAAAGAGAGAGGGAGGGAGGGAGGATGTATCTATGTACCACAATTTATTTATTTGTTAATCTAGCTGATGGAGATCTAGCTCACTTCTATTTTTGGCTATTGTGATAACGCTACTATGAACATTTGCATACTTTCGTGTGCACATACGTTTTCATTTCTGTTGGGTAAATATCTAAGAGAGGAATGGCTAGATCCTATGGTAAATGTATGTTTAAATTGATATTGTTTTCCAAGTGGTTGTACCATTTTATAGTCTTACTTGTAATGTATGAGAACTTGGGTTGCTCTTCATCCTTGCTAACATTTGGTATTGCTGTTCTTGTTAACTTTAGCCATTCTAGTGGGTGTGTAGTAGTGGATTAATTTGAATTTTCCTGATGACTAATAATATTGAGCATCTTAGTATGTGGTTATTGCCCATTTATATATTTTCTGTTGTTAAGTATCTTAAAATCTTTTATTACCACCCCCTTTAAAAAAGAGATCAGATTATATGTCTTACTATATTATACAATTTCTTTATGTACTCTCAAGACAAACCCTTTGTCAGAGCTATGTTTTGAAAAATTTTCTACTCGTCTGGCACTTTTTTGCTTGCTTAACTATGATTTTTGAAAAGCACAAGATTTTAATCTTGGTGAAGCCCATTATATAAATTTATTTGTGTATGTATTTTTTGTGTCTTGAGAATAATTGCCTAAACCAATTTGTCAACAATTTTGATTTCTTTTATCTTTTAAAATGTTAATAGTTTTAGCTCTTAAAATTTGCTCAGTGATTTTTTTTTTTAAGATTTATTTATTTGAGAGAGAATGTGTGTGCTTGTGGGTGGGGGGAGGGGCCAAAGGAGAGGGAGAGAGAGACTATCAAGCAGACTCCACAGTGAGTGCAGAGCCCAACTCAGGGCTCGATCTCATGACCCTGAGATCGTGACCTGAGCCAAAATCGAGTTGGCCGCTTAACCAACTGAGCCATCCAGGCGCCCCTAGGGTGTTTTTTAAATAGATGCATTGCCTATTGTTTTCATAATCTGACACACTGTATTTAGTTTGTGTAGTCCATAAATAATTATGTAATTATTGACATGGATGAATTGGAGAACAACCGTATTTGTTTTCTATTTGTGTCAGTTGTTTTTTTTTCTGTTTTTCCTTTCCTGCGTTTTTAAAAAGAATTTTTGAAGATACTTTAGAATCTCCTTTTTATTTTACTGTTGATTTTTTTATTGAAATATAATTGACATATAAAACATACTATATAAATATGCAGTATTGACATTCTGAAAGAGTACACTTGACAAATTTTAATGTATGTATATACCCATGAAACCATAACTATAATCAAGATAATGAATATATCCATTTCCCCCCAAAATAGGCATTTACATTTCATGTGACCATTGATAAAGTTAGGTTTAAATTTATTATCTTGATGATTGTTGTCTATTTGTCCATCTGTTCCTTGTTCCATTTTTTTCCCCTCTTGTTCTTCCGTCCTTTGATTAATTTTTTTTTTTATGATTCTGTTGTGTGGTTTTTTTGTTTTTTGTTTTTTGTTTTTTAGATTTTATTTATTTGATAGGGAGCACAAGCAGGGTGAGCGGCAGGGAGAGGGAGAAGCAGGCTCCCCGCTGAGCAAGGAGCCTAATGGCGGGGCTTGATTCCAGGACCTGGGATCATGACCTGAGCTGAAGGCAGATGCTTAACCAACTGAGCCACCCAGGCGCGTCTCCATTGTATTTCTTGTGTTAGCTTATTATGTTTTATTATTTTCATGGTGGCTTTAAGGGTTGTCATTTACCTTAAAGTGATAATATGCCATTTCACATATAGTGGAAAACCTTTAAATAGTATGCTTTCATTTTTTCGTTCTTGGGATTTGTGCTATTGTTGTCGTAAATTTTTATACCACACACTCTTTCAGAGATTTAAATAATAATACTAATAACCATAGTTGTCATCATCGTACTTAAAGAATTATTCATGTAGCTACCATTTCTGATGTTCCTTATTTTGTGGCTATCTCTATTTCCATGTGCTAGAATTCTCTTTCTGCCTACATTTCTTATAGTGTAGGTCTACAGGGCATAAATCCTTTCAGCTTTTCCATGTCTGAAAAGGTCTTTAACTCTTTATTTTCTTAAAGATTTTATTTATTTGTTAGAGAGAGAGCGTGAGTGCACAAGCAGAGGGGAGCGGCAGGGAGAGGGAGAAGCAGGCCCCCACTGAGCAGGGAGCTTGACGTGGGGCTCGATCCCAGGACCCTGGGATCGTAACCTGAGCCAAAGGCAGACGCTTAACCGACTGAGCCACCCAGGCACCCTGGTCTTTAACTTAAAAAACAAAACAAAACAAACAAACCTAATGAGTTTTATTTTATATATTAGCTCACTGATATATAAATATCAATATTTAGTTCATCAATAAAAGTATAATAGTTTCATATATTGTAAAATTTACTCATTTCAAGTATAAAATGCAGTGATTTTTAAAATATACCAACTGGGGCGCCTGGGTGGCTCAGTTGGTTAGGCGACTGCCTTCGGCTCAGGTCATGATCCTGGAGTCCCAGGATCGAGTCCCGTATCCGGCTCCCTGCTCCGCGGGGAGTCTGCTTCTCCCTCTGACCTTCCCCCCTCTCATGTACTCTCACTCTCTCTCTCATTCTCTCAAATAAATAAATAAAATCTTTAAAAAAATAAAATATACCAACTGATACAACCATTAGAATAAAGCAATTTTAGAACATTTTTCTTCCCTCTGTAAGATCCAGTATGTCCATTTGTAGTAAATCCTTGTTCTTCACCCTAGCCAACCAGCCTTTTCTGAAAACATTTCATCTAAATGGAATCATACAGTATGTAGTCTCTTGTATCTGGTTTCTTTCAGTGAGTATGATTTAGCATGTGTCACTGTTTTTTCCTTTTTTATTGATGAATAGTATCAACTGTTTGGATAAGGCACACATTGGATATGTATTTAGGTTGTTTCCAGTTTGGGGTATTATGAATAATGCTGCTGTGAACATTCATGTGCAAATCTTTGTGTGCACATATATTTTCATATCTTTTGGGTAGATACCTAGGAGTTGATTTGCTGGGCTGTATAGTACTTTTATGCTTAACTTTTTGAGAAAAAGCCTATTTTTTTTTTTAAGATTTTATTTATTTATTTGAGAGAGAGAGAATGAGAGAGAGCAAGCACATGAGAGGGGGGAGGGTCAGAGGGAGAAGCAGACTCCCTGCCGAGCAGGGAGCCCGATGTGGGACTCGATCCAGGGACTCCAGGATCATGACCTGAGCCGAAGGCAGTCGCTTAACCAACTGAGCCACCCAGGCGCCCAAGAAAAAGCCTATATTTTTGAAGAATATTTTCTCTAGGTATAAAATTCGAGTTCTACACTTTTTTTCCTTTCAGTACTTAAAGACGTTGGTCCACTTCTCCCTTACATTGTTTCAGTAAGGACTTCTGTTGTCCTCTTTGTTTGTAATAATGTGTCTTTTTCTTTTGACTGCTTTTAATATTTGTTTTCTGCTTTAATGGTGGTTTTGTGCAATTTATTTAATGATATTCCTTGGTAGAGTTTTCTCCATTTTTTTTTCTCATTCTTGAATTTGAGCTGCTTAAATCTGTGAGCTTCTAGTTTTCTTCATAGTCGTAACATTTTTGGCCATTATTTCTTTTTCTATTTTTTTTTTTTTTTTTAAGATTTTATTTATTTGACACAGAGAGCGAGCGAGCACACGCAGGGGGTGCAGCAGGCAGAGGGAGAGGGAGAAGCAGGCTCCCCACTGAGCGGGGAGTCCAACAGGGGGCTTGATCCCAGGACCCTGGGATCATGACCTGAGGCGAAGGCAGACACCTAACCGACTGAGCCACCCAGGCGCCCCTTGGCCATTATTTCTTAAAATATTTCTCTGTCTCCCTTGTTACTGTCTTTCCTGTCCTTGTGGGCCTCCAGTTACACTTAAAAGTTGCTTGGTCCTGTCTCACAGTTCACTGATGATAAGTTAATTGTGCTTTTTTCTCTTTTTAAAGATTTTATTTTTTTAAGTAATCTCCACAGCCAGTGTGGGGCTCAAACTCAACTCCGAGATCAGGAGTCACATACTCTACCAACTGAGGCAGCCAGGCACCCCTAATTTTGCCTTAAGCCAGCTCTTCAATGTTTCAGTGTTTCATTTTGGGAAATTGCTTTGGAAAATTAGTCAACTAATTTTCAGTGTCTAGTCTATTCTTAATCTGGTTCATTATATTTTTTGTCTTACAGATTTTTATTTTGATCTCTATAAATTCTATGTGGGTTTGTTTTGTATCTTCTATATAAAAATACAAGAAAAATACAAGAAACTTCTCAACATATGGAATATAGTTATAATTACTACTTTAATGTCTTTATTTATTTTTAAAGATTTTATTTATTTATTTTTGAGAGAGAGAGAGCACAAGGGAGGGAGAGGGGCAGAGGGAGAAGCAGGCACCCTGCTGAGCAAGGAGACCAATGCAGGACTCAATCCCAGGACCCTGGGATCATGACCTGAGCTGAAAGCAGACGCTTAACCAACCGAACCACCCAGGCACCCTACTTTAATGTCTTTATCTGCTAATTGTAATATCTTAGTTTGGGGTTGATTTTATTTGATTGATTTTTCTTATTATATATATATTATATTCTTCTTTGTGTACTTGGCAATTTTATTGGATGCCAGATATTATAAATTTTGCCTTGTTGGGTTCTAGTAGAATATTATGAATAAATATTTTCGAGTTTTTTGGGGGGCACAGTTAATTTACTTGAAAACAATTTGATTCTTTTTTTAAAAAATATTTTATTTATTTATTTGACAGCGAGAGAGATATCGAGAGAGGGAACACAAGCAGGGGCAGAGGGAGAGGGAGAAACAGGCTTCCCGCTGAGCAGGGAGCCCGACATGGGGCTCAATCCCAGAACCCTGGGATCATGACCCGAGCCGAAGGCAGATTCCCAATGACTGAGCCACCCAGGTGCCCCGAAAACAATTTGATTCTTTTGAATCTTGCTTTTAATGTTTGTTATGTGGATCTGGAGTAGTGTTCAGTGTAGCAAATTATTCCCCACTAATGAAGGAGGGTCCTTCTGTGTATTACTTGCAGTGACCTGTGAATCATGAGGTTTACCAGTCTGGCTTGTGGGAAATGGCAATATTCCTGGTTCTTTGTGAGTGTAAAATACTGTTACTTCTCTTCCTTCTGTGTGTTTTTTCCCCTAAGCTGTGATAAATTTCCTCACATGCATGCAATGTTTAGCTGAAGTCTTGAGGGGCCCTGTGGGTATTTCCTAAGTTCTCTCTGTGCAGTGCTCTCTTCTCTGGTACTCTTTCTGATGAACTCTAAGTCCTGTTGGTGTCCTCGAATCTTAGCTCTGTCTCTTCCACTCAGTGAGTCAGCTGATTCCCACCAGGATTTGTGTTCCCTGCATTGCAGCCTAGAAATAGAAAGCCATCAATTGGGTCATTGTTCCATGCTTTATAATATGTGGTTTTTCTCCTGCTCCTTTGAATATTTGCTGTATAGCTTTGTGGTTTTGTTGTTGTTGTTTTTCAGTGGGTTCCATGCCTAGGTGGAGCCCAATGTGGGGCTCAAACTGACAACCCTGAGGTCAAGAGTTGGTTGCTTAACCAACTGAGCCACCCAGGTGCCCCTGTAGCTTTGGTTTTTAACAGCTTAGCTGTGACATGTCTCAGTATGGGCTTTGTGTTTATTCTGATCTGTGTTTATCATGTATCTGCAAATTTGTCTTTTTTCAATCTTTTTCTCCATCTTGGATAATACTTTCATCTATCTTTGGTCAGTCCTTACTTTTTACTTTGTCATGTCCATTTGGCTGTTTTGTTCAGCCCACACATTTTTTTATTTCAGAAATTGTTTTTCGGTTGTAGAACTTACATTTGATTTTTTTTTTCTTTTTTAGAGAGAGGGCACGCAAAGTGCGTGCGCATGCATGTGCAAGCATGGAGGGGAGGGGCAGAGGGAGAGAATCTTAAGCAGACTCCACACTGCGTAGGGAGCCCAATGTGGGTCTCAGTGTCATAACCCTGAGATCATGACCTGAGCCGAAATCAAGAGTCAGACACTTAACTGACTGAGCCACCCAGGCACTCCTTGATTCTTTTTCATTATTTATATTTTCCAATGTGATTTTCATGCATTTAAACATTTTGTTTTACTTCATCAAGGTTAATAATAGTTGCTTTAAAATCCTCTTGTGTTGGGCGCTTGGGTGGCTCAGTCGTTAAGTGTTTGCCTTCGGCTCAGGTCATGATCCCAGGGTCCTGGGATCGAGCCCCGCATTGGGCTCCCTCCTCCGCGGGAAGCCTGCTTCTCCCTCTCCCACTCCTCCTGCTTGTGTTCCCTCTCTCGCTGTGTCTCTCTCTGTCAAATAAATAAATAAAATCTTTAAAAAAATAACATAAAATCCTCTTGTGTTAGGGGCGCCTGGGTGACACAGTTGGTTAAGCGTCTGACTCTTGGTTTTGGCTTGGGTCGTGATCTGAGGGTCATGAGATAAGAGCTCCACATCAGGTTCCATGCTCAGTGAGGAGTTTGCTTGGGACTTTGTCTCCCTCTCCCTCTGCCCCCCTCCCCCCCACGCTCACGTGCTCTCTCTAAAATAAATAAATAAATCTTTAAAAAAAACCGCTCTGACGTTAGCTTCAACATCTGGTTTCATCTCACTGTTAGGCTTGCTTGATTTTCTTTTCTACTGAAAATATGTTCTATTGTTTTGGTTACTTCATTTGTTGGGTAATTTTGGATTGTATCCTGGATTTATTAATGTTAGTTTGTGAAGGCTCTGGATTTCATTATTTTTCTTTTATGAATAGTATTTCCTATGTTTTACAGATAATTTTCTGCTTTAGGCTTGAACTACAGACTGGTTCCTGGCTGGCAGCTTTGGTCTCCTTTCAAATCTTTTATCTTTAGCTGCGTTCTTCGCTCTGTGTCTTTGTTGTTAGGGGTCGTTCATAGGTGTGAGTAGATAGAATTTGGGGATGTCTTCACTGGCTCTTGCCCTTGTGGATTCTTTAGTGTTAATAGTCAGTCGTCTCTTTTCTGAATTCTCAGGCTGGAAAGTTAAGGGGTTTCCCTTAACATAATCTTCCTTACCTACCTCACTGTACTTAGCCCCATGCTGAAAGCCAGAGGGGACCTTGCTTTCTATATGTTCTCCTTTTCTGCAGATGACCATGAATTTCCAACAAAGTCTGTATGTCTCTGTTTATTCACCAGTTCCTTCAGTGTTTATGTATTATTATGTATAGGTTTCATAGTTCTTTTCTTTTTTTTTTAAGATTTTATTTATTTATTAGGAAGAGACACAGTGAGAGAGAGGGAACACAAGCAGGGGGAGTGTGAGAGGGAGAAGCAGACTTCCCATGGAGCAGGGAGCCCAATGCGGGGCTCGGGTATCATGACCTGAGCTGAAGGCAGACGCTTAACGACTGAGCCACCCAGGAGCCCCTTATAGTTACTTTCTGAAGCAAAGCAAGGGGTTATCTGGCAGGGTCTTCATCCATCAAACTTAGAAGGGGAACCTTTGAGTACCAAGTATGCAGGTTTTAATTTCTAGAATAATTACTAACAGAAATATATTGTAATTTCTAAAATGTTAGTTGGTGGTTGGGGGGAGGAATAGAATAATTAAAAAAATTGAAATGCAGTCAAGAAGAGGAGCAGAATCATAGAACCAGTGGGAGAAACAGTACAAATATAATTGTAGATTTAAACCCAAATACATAAAAAATGACATGAAATGTTAAAGGGACTAAATGTTCTTTATTTGTTTTTTTAAAAGATTTATTTATTTTATTTTATTTTTTTTTTAAAGATTATTTATTTGAGAGAGTGAGAATGAGAGAGAGGAAGAGAGAGTACATGAGAGGGGGGAGGGTTAGAGGGAGAAGCAAGCTCCCCGCTGAGCAGGGAGCCCGATGCAGGACTCGATCCAGGGACTCCAGGATCATGACCTGAGCCGAAGGCAGTCGCCTAACCAACTGAGCCAGCCAGGCGCCCAAGATTTATTTATTTTAAAGAGAGAGAGAGAGAGAGAGAACACATGGTCGGGGGGGAGCCAAGGGAGAGGAAGGAGAGAGAGAATCCTCAAGCAGACTCCCTGCTGAGCATGGAGCCCAACTCGGGGCTTGATCCCAGGACCCTGAGATCATGACCGGAGCCGAGATCATGACCAGAGCCGAGATCATGACCTGGGCAGACATCAGGAGTCTGCCATTTAACCAACTGAGCCACCCAGATGCCCCAGACCAAATGTTCTTTTTTTTTTTTAAAAGATTTAAATATTTATTTATTTATTTTAGAGAGAAAGAGAGAGAATGCGTGGGGGGGGAGGGGCTGAGGGAGAGAATCTTCCAGCAGAGTCCAACGCAGGGCTCTATCCCACCACCCATCAGATGGTGACCTGAGCCGAAACTGAGTCAGAGGCTTAACTGACTGAGCCACCCAGGCTCTCCCTAAATGTTCTTTTTAACAGACAAAGATTGTCAAACTGGGGAAAAATAAAATAAGGATGGCACTTTGTTTATAAGAGACTCACTACATATAAGGATATAGAAAGATTCCAAGTAAAATGGTGGGGAAAAAACATGCAAAACCTTAGTTACAAATATTCATAGCAGTGTTATTCATAATAGCCAAAACATGGGAATAATCCATATGTCCATCAACTGCTGAATGGATAAACAGAATGTGTTATATCCATACAATTCAGCCTTAAAAAGGAATGAAATTCTGACACATGCTTTATGGGTTTACCTTGTACTGGTACATGTAACATGGATGAACCTCAAAGACTTAATGCTAAGTGAAGTAATTCATACACATGTTATACTATTTTATTTTATTTATCTTATTATTTATTTATTTTAAAAAGATTTTTATTTATTTAGAATGAGTGCATGAATTGGGGAGAGGGGCAAAAGGAGAGGGGGAGAGAGAATCCCAAGCAGACATGGGGCTTGATCTCATGGCCCTGAGATCAGGAGCCAAAATTAAAGATCAGATGCTTAATTGACTGAGCCACCCAGGTGCCCCATACTATTTTGTTCATATGTCCATAATAGGGGCGCCTGGGTGGCTCAGTTGTTAAGCGTCTGCCTTCGGCTCAGGTCATGATCCCAGGGTCCTGGGATCGAGCCCCGCATCGGGCTCCTTGCTTAGCGGGAAGCCTGCTTCTCCCTGTCCCACTCCCCCTGCTTGTGTTCCCTCTCTCACTGTCTCTCTCTCTCTCTGTCTAATAAATAAATAAAATCTTCAAAAAAAAAAAAGTAAAATGTCCATAATAGTCATTCATAAAATGGCATGAAAATATGCCAAGTAAATACTAACAGAATACTGCTGTATTAGTATTAGACGAGATAGACTGTGAGGCAGAAAGCATTATTATACATATATAGAAGACCAACTTATAATGATAAAATCTTCAATTTTTTTAAGGGTTTTATTTATTTATTAGAACACACGAGCAGGGAGAGGGGCAGAGCGAGAAGCAGACTCTCCACTAGCAGGGAGCCCCATGCAGGGCTTGATCCCAGGACATTGGGATCATGACCTGAGCCAAAGGCAGATGCTTAACCCACTGATCCACCCAGGCACCCCATAAAAGCTTCAATTTATTAGAAGCTGTAAAAATTTGGATTTTGTGTTTCAAATTGTATAAAAACAAAAAGTGATAAAACTGCAGTCAAACTGATAATCATGTGGAGAGAGATTATATGCCTCTCAGTAATTAAAAGAACAAATGAACAAAAAAATAAGTTAATGCCCGATAGATTGTTTTATTTAGATTAATTTATGATCTAGTGGGTATACTTACATAAGATAAATATAGGATGAACACTGTTTCCAGACATACACAGGATTTACAAAATTTGATCGTATATCCTGGCTTAAATCATGACTGATTTCCAAGGCTTAGTGATAAACAAAATTCATGAAACAAATAACAAAAAGATATAAGCAGAGAATTTTATTTGATGTTAAGAACTATTTTAATTTCGGGCGCCTAGGTGGCTCAGTTGTGAATTGTCTGCCTTCGGCTCAGGTCATGATCCCAGGGTCCTGGGATCGAGCCCCGCATCGACCTCCCTGCTCCGCAGGAAGCCTGCTTCTCCTCTCCCACTCCCCCTGCTTGTGTTCCCTCTCTCGGTGTGTCTCTCTCTGTCAAATAAATAAATAAAATCTTAAAAAAAAAAAAAACTTTTAATTTTAATTCTGTGTTACTAGTAAACAGAAAATTGCAAACAATATATGAACTGCAAGGAAAGATATATAGATATCAAGAAATCAAAAAGTTGCTTCTTTGAAAAAAAAAGTAATAAAATTAACAAACCTTTGGCATGTTTGGTCATGAGAAAAAGAAGACATTGATAAGTGGTATTAGGAATGCAAAATGTGATGTATCAGATTCTTTAAATGTTAAAGGTTAGGAGGATAAAGGCCTGAACTTAAGAGGTTAATGTATAAAACTTTTAAGAAAAAACCATGACTTGTATATGAATCTTCATAGCTTTCTTTGTAATAGTCCCAAATTGGGAACAATCCAAAGGGCCATCAACATGTGAATCAATAAACAAATTGTGGTATATCCATATAATGGAATATTGCTTAGCCATAAAAAGGAACAGGCTGTTAGTAAACCAACAGTGTAGTAAATCTCAAAATAATTACCTGAATGAAAGAATCCAGAAAAAAAAAGTACTTACTGTATGATCCCATACATAAAAATTTTAGAGAATGCAAGCTAATCTGTAATGACAGAACATAGATGAGCAGTTGCCTGGGGATTGGAAGAGGTGAAGGAGGAGCAGTAGGGAGGGACTGATCCTGGAGTCCCGGGATTGAGTCCCGAGTCGGGCTCCCTGCTCAACAGGGAGTCTGCTTCTCCCTCCCTCCCTCCTCCCTCTCATGCTCTCTGTCTCTCATTCTCTCTCTCTCAAATAAATAAAATCTTTAAAAAAAAAAACCAAAAAAACAAAACAAAGGGATGTGAGGAAGAGCGTGTTGGATATGTAACTTATTTTGATAGTGATGGTAGTTTCACAGGTGTATACACACTTCAAAACTTACTCCATTATGTACTTTAAATATGTTGTGTCTTTTATGTCAAGTTTATCTTCAAAAGACTTAAAAAGAACTTGTTCAGAACGGTATGACGAAGTTAATTGGAATCCAGTTTCAGTTGTGAATGTGGATATAAAACTCCTAAACAAACTAGTAACATGTGACTTCCAGGAAGATATAAAAAGGATAGTACATCATGATCAAATTGATTGTATTTCACATATACAAGGTTTGATTAATATGAGAGAAATCAATTAAGGTAAATTTATCATATTATTATGTTAATGGAAAATCATATAATCATCTCAATAGATGTGGAAGAAATGTTGGATGAAATTTAATATTTTTTTATTGTTATAACTTTTTCAAAATTAACATACAATGTATTGTTTGTTTCAGGGGTACAGGTATGTGATTCATCAGTCTTATAAAATTCACAGTGCTCACCATAGCACATATCCTCCCCAGTGTCTGTGACCACCCCAACCCTCCCACTCCCCTCCACTCCAGCAACCCTCAGTTTGTTTCCTGAGATTAAGTCTCTTATGGTTTGTCTCCCATTCTGGTTTCGTCCCGTTTCATTTTTTCCTCTCTTCCCCCATGATCCTCTGCCTTGTTTCTCAAATTCCACATATCAGCGAGATCATATGACAGTTGTCTTTCTCTGATTGACTTATTTCACTTAGCATGATACCCTCTAGTTCCATCCACGTCGTTGCAAATGGCAAGATTTCATTTTTTTGATGGCTGCATAATATTCCCTTGTATATATATCCACCACATCTTCTTTATCCATTCATCTGCTGATGGACATCTAGGCTCTTTCCATAGTTTGTCTATTGTGGACATTGCTACTATAAACATTGGGGTGCATGTGCCCCTTCGGATCCCTACATTTGTATCTTTGGGGTAAATACCTGGTAGTGCAATTGCTGGGTCGTAGGGTAGCTGTATTTTCAACATTTTGAGAAACCTCCGTACTGTTTTCTTGAGTGGCTGCACCAGCTTGCATTCGCACCAGTGGTGTAGGAGGGTTTCCCTTTAATAATTGTTTTTGATAAGGTCACTCAGAGAATGAGGAATATAGGTATCTATAAAAACCTATTACAAACAATGTTGAAAGATGAAAACTTTAGTATGACAGTTATAAGCATGGCTATGAACACTTCTGATCAACGCTGTACATAGATCCCAATCAGTGTAGTCTGGTAAGACAAAACAATATAAGGTGTGTGTAATGGAGAGGAATAAACAATACCGTTATTATTTATAGATGATATAATTATGTATGTAGAAATTCCAAAGCAGTCTCTAGATAACTTTTTGGATGTAGTAATGAGCATCTAGCAGGGTTAAACCAATCATTATAGAGAATTTTGCCTTTCTGTGTACCAATTTTCTGCATAAAAATGTAAAATTACTATTTAGAAACTCATTTAGAAAAGAAGACTCTAGGAGTAAATTAAGTTCCTTTTACATCTTTGGAGAAAAGAATAAAACTTGATTCAGAAACATTAAAGAAAGATTAAATAAATGGAGAGAAATACCGTGTACATGAGTTGGGAGGCTGGATATTTGTAAGTTGTTTGTTCTTCCATATTCATCAATAGATTCAGTATAATCCTGTTCAACTTTTTTGGGGTAGGATTTGACAAAATGACTCTAATTTATATGGAAATAAAAAGGAATAAGAATAGTGAAGACAAGGTGGGAATATTTGCTCTACTGATTTTTAAGGCCTCTTAAGGTTAAGATAATTTGATGTTGTGAAGGACTAGACTAATAGACAAATGGAACAGAGTCCAGAGCCACATATAAATCTACACATATATGGATGCTTGATTTATAATAAAAGAGACAATGCAGTACTGTTGGGAAAGGATGACCTTTTCAATAAATAATGCTGGGAGAATTGGTTGTCCAGTGAAAAAATAAAACTGGATGGATCCTTCTTCACACCATACAAAACAATTCCAGTTGATTTTATTTAGATCCATATTTGAAGGTAATACAAATGCTTTTAGAAGATATGTAGGAGAAAGGGTTAGGGTAGGCAAGTAGGCCTCGAATATAGTATTAAGTAGTTTGGATTTTATTTTGAACGTAATAAGGTTTATTAAAGGATTTTGATCCAGGGACTGGTCATTTGATTTTTCTAAAGAAGGTAACTTTTGGTAGAATCTAAGCTAGGTTGTAATTCTGTTTTTGGCCATGTTTGAGACTTTGTTTTCTGAAAACCCTTGTAGAGAACACTTAAAAATGCTGATAAATATATTTTTTAAAGATGTATTTATTTATATGAGAGGGTGGGGGAGGGGCAGATGGACAGGAAGAGAGAGAATCTCATGCAAACTCCCTGCTAAGCGCAGAGCCTGACTTGGGGCTTGATTTCATGACCCTGAGATTATGACCTGAGATTATGACCTGAAATCAAGAGTTAGATGCTTAACTGACTGAGCCACCCAGGCGCCCCCAGAATGCTGATAAATCTTAACAAACACTTGAAATACCTATCTGTGATTGGAATGTACTAAGGAAAAATTTGAGGTTAAATATGAACTTAGACTTAAGGATGCTTATTTTGTACCCTTGATATTTGAAGTGAGACACTTAGATCATTAATTTTCACTTATTTAATTAGAAAGAACAAGCAACAAATCCTCACTATACATGTACACTGGGTCTCTAGCATTTTGGTTCCGTTTATAGTTTTGAGAAACATTTAGAACAGTTTATTTGGGAGTGAGAATGATTTCCTTAACTTATTGAGCATATTGGAAAAGTTATTTCAGGCAGGTGTTAGCACTAAGAATAAAGGGATAGAAGTGAGAACACTAGGAAGACCTTTATTACTAGAACTATGGTTAATTAGACATTCAACATTTTTATTCAGAAATGTTTAAGTCATAGTTTGAAAAACTAAAATACGCACAAAATGATTTTGAATTTAACTTAGTTAAAATAGCCATTCTAAAGAAATCATCCAAAAGTATAACAATAATGCAACTGTAATTCTATAGGAACTCTAAACATCATATAAATTGCCAGACATAAAGCCCCCCCCAAGATTGCTGTCTATTAAAACAGACTTTTATATAGTTCTTTTTAAAAAAAATTATAATTAATTTTTAGTAATTTCTACACCCAATGTGGGGCTCAAACTCACAACCCAGAGATCAAGAGTCACGTACTCTACTGACTGATCCAGCCAAGCACCCTTATATTTCTTTTTTTTAAAAGAGTTTTATTGAGATAGTATTTATATATCATACAGTTCAGTCATTTAAACTGTTCAGTGGCTTTCAGTGTATTTCCAGAGTTGTGTAACCATCACCGTAATCAATTATAGAACATTTTCCTCTCCCCGGAAAGAAAGAAACCTTTTAACCTTTACCCATCACTCTCCAACCGCCTCTTCAGTCCCCTCAAACCCTAGACAAGCCTTAAAATACATTGTGTTTCTATAGATTTGCCTATTGGATATTTCATGTAAATGGAATCATACAGTATGGGGACTTTTCTGACTGGCTTTTTTCAATTAGCCCAGTGTTTCCAAGGTTCATCCATATTATAGCGTCTATCAGTACTTCATTTGTTTTTATTGACAAATTATATTTCATTGATTTATCCATTCATCGGTTGTTGGACATTTGCATTGCTTCCACTTCTTGGCTATTGTGAATAAAGCTGCTATGAACATTTGTGTACAAGTCTTTTATGGACATTGCTGGATCATATGGTAATTCTATGTTTAATAGTTGACAGAACTGTCAGTTTTCAAAAGAGGTATACCATTTTACATTCTCATCAAGCAGTGTGTGAATGTTCCCACTTCTCTACATCCTTGCCAATACTTACTATTTGTCTTTTTGACTATTATCATCCTAGTGGGTTTAAAGTGGTACCTCGGGGCGCCTAGGTGGCTCAGTCGGTTGAGCGTTTGCCTTCTGCTTTGGTCATGATTCCAGGGTCTTGGGATCGAGCCCCGCATTGGGCTCTCTGCTCAGCGGGAGCCTGCTTCTCCCTCTCCCTGCTGCTTCCCCTGCTTGTACTCTCTCTCTGTCAAATAAATAAATAAAATCTCTAAAAAGAAAACCTTTAAAGTGGTACCTCATTTGGTTTTGATTGTATATCCCTGATGATGGGCCCTTTGTATATCTTATATGGCGAAATGTCTATTTAAATCTTCTGTTTTTAAGTTGGGTTAATTTTCTTTATATTGTTGAGTTGTAATTGTTCTTTGCATATTCTGGACCCTAGCTAGACCCTTATCATATATATAATTTGCACATATTTTCTCCTTTAGGTGCCTTTTCGTTTTTCTTGATAGCACAAAATTATTAATTTGGATGAAGTCCTTAATCTCTTTTGTTGTTGTTTCTGTGCTTCAGGTGTCTATTAATGTATTGTTTGAATACTTTCAAAAGTGATTTCTGTACATTATTTTGCATTAAGATTTATTCATGCCATAATTTTATTAGCATTTAAGACTGATAAAGTTTAGTATAAGCAGCAGTTTTTACAATTTTTTCTTTCCTTTTTTTAATTTATAATTTTGTCTTAAACTTTTGTTACAGCTCTATAGTGTCAACCCTCCTTGCTCTTATGGATGGATTAGATAATAGAGGTGAAATTGTTGTTATTGGTGCTACAAACAGACTTGATTCTATAGATCCTGCTCTTAGGAGGCCGGGTCGTTTTGACAGAGAATTCCTTTTCAACCTGCCTGATCAAAAGGTAAAAATTTCTGTTTTTAATATATGAAGATTTATTTGTGATTCAGTTATGAAGCATAAACTCTCTTTGAGAGTGGTATTTTATGAATTTTCATTTTAAAAATTTTGTGCTTATGGGATATCTTAATAATTCTAAAAAAAATGCTTGAATAATCTAGTCTGTTTCTCTTAACAGCTATTGGAACATTTATGACTTTTAGGAAGAGGAAAACCCTTGATTAGGTCACTGATGCTTACTTATTCTTTTCTTTAGTTCCCAGATTGTAGTAATTATCTTGGATGGCAGGTTATATGTCTCTAGTTAGCCAAAGGAGCTGTGTTCCAATAGAAGTAATGTTTTTAGAGTATTAGTGAGTTTATGAATAAGAACCCAGTATGCAAATTTTCATAGAAATGACCATGATATCATAATTAATTAAAAGTAGCCAAAGTTATTCATTATAGAGTATTTTTAAGAATGTATAATTAAAACGGGGCAATCTGCAGTCATTGTGCAAAATGTTATTTAATATTTTTTTTTTTTTTAAAGATTTTATTTATTTATTTGAGAGAGAGAATGAGAGAGAGCAAGCACATGAGAGGGGGGAGGGTCAGAGGGAGAAGCAGACTCCCTGCCGAGCAGGGAGCCCGATGCGGGACTCGATCCAGGGACTCCAGGATCATGACCTGAGCCGAAGGCAGTCGCTTAACCAACTGAACCACCCAGGCGCCCTGTTATTTAATATTTTATACAGTTTTTTCCCCTAATTCTGCTTGATATCTTTATTGTTGTTCTTGGTTTGAGCAGTTTAATCATTGACTATCTCTTCACTGGAAACTCAAGTTTGAAAGGGGGAGATGTATATAGAGAAGATACTTTGACAATGTTTCCCATGTAATTTAACATTTCAAATAAGCATAATTAAAACATTTATAACATATAAATATAACCTAAAGAAAGAAGATACTATTTATGGATATATAATATACACACATACACATTTGTAATTGTCATACAGCTTTGATTTTAGATCTCCATGTAAAATGCCTGGTTTACATGCTTAGATGTAAAAGGCTGTGATCAGGACAGTGTACAGGAGTATAGGGAGAGCTTGTTTGGAGGTTCTAGCAGGGGAGCGCAGCTAGTCGTATACCCTTGACCGAAGAACGGTCCTCCTCTATCGTGGAAGGTCGTCCTCTTCGACCGAGTGTGCAGCTTTGGGAGGGACGCACATGGAGCGGTGAGGGAGGAAGGGGACACCCGCCTAGCCAGCCAGATCAGCCGAATCAACCCTGGCGATCAATGGGGTGACAGATGTCGCAGCCAGATCGCCCTCACATCCCAGGAGTATAGGGAAATGAAGGCAATGGTGCTGCTGTGTAGAGCAGTTCATACTTCAGCTGGAAATCAGTCTGCACAGCCACTACTAGTTTTCTCAGTTTTGGATTGACTGTCTAACTTAGAGGCTTTAATTTGGTACTGAATTTACCTGGGATAGAAAACCTAGCATATGCAGCATCATTTTCAATACCCAAGTGTAGCTTTCAGGACTGTATTAATGCGTAGAGGTGTGCTTAGTTGTAGAAGACAAGGCTGAAGTGGGAGGAGTCTATTTCAGCATGGGGAAGCATCAGCTGTCTTGTTTGGGACATCTTACAGTCCAAGCACATCTTTTAGACTCTAGTGTACATGGATAATGTGTTTAGTTCTAAGAAACACAGCCTGTGTTCATTTTGGCACAGGAAAGCCATTATCTTGATTAACCAGTTGTCTTCTAGTCATGTGGCCCTCAGTCATGTATGCCAGTTATAGTCCTCACAATTCAGGTGCAGCCCACACAAATCAGAGATTTAACAATAAACAAGGTCTAGAACAGTCGAATTTTCTGTAATGATGGAAATATTCCTTATTTGTATTGTGCATTGAGAATGTCCAGTATGGTAGCCACTAACCACATGTGGCTATTGAGCTCTTGAAATGTCAACTAGTGTGACTAAGGAACTGATTTTTGAATTTTCTTTAAAAATTTAAATAAAATAGCATTATGTGGCTAGTGGCTTACTACATTGTACAGCACAGATCTTGACATTGTTTTCCATGTGAATTTTAACTTTCTACATTTCAAGGAAACTGTGCTTTGAGACTCAAACCTAAGGTCATTTTTCTTGGTCTGTGTCTATGGAACAGGCTTGGACTATTTTTTTTCCCCCTTAGATAATATTTAAAGTCATGAGAGTATAAGATTAAATGCGATTATCAAATCCTCTATCCTAAGGATCAGTTAGTAAGGTAAAGTATGAGAGTGGATTCTGGAAGCCAAGTGAAGAAGGTATATCATGAAGATGGTGTGACTAACTTTGTCGTATGTTGCTAAATTAAGTCAGATGAGAAAATTGGCCATTGTTTTTAGCGTGGGAGATGGGATGGGAGCAAGTCGACTTAGTGGTGGGTGCAAAGATGCTTGACTGGAGTATGATTAGTTTAAGAGAGAACGGGAGGAGAGGAATTGGAGACAGAGAATGAAATTAAGTTTTTCAAAGAGTTTTGTTGCAAAAGGAAGCAAAGAATTGAGGTGATAGATGTTGAGGGATTTGGAGGCAAGAGAAAGTGTGTTATTTTTAAGCTGGGACAAATAGCCAATAGAGAAGGAAATTTTGGTGATGAAATTGAGAACGAAGAATTATCACAGTGTGTCCTTAATAGGCAAGAGGGGCCATGGAATTTACTATATGAGTGGTGAGAATGACTTTTAGATAGGAATTGGATAGTTTTTGATACTAGGGCATCCTAGTATCCTAACAATGTATAAGAGTATCTTAATGCAAAATAATGTACAGTGTATAGATAATGTATAGATAGGAATTGGATAGTTTGTGATACTAGGGAGAAGACAGAATATTATGGGTACAAATGCCTACAGGTGTACAAATTTAGTATGGAGTGTCTCTGGAACTTTCCTTTTGACTGCTTCAGTTTTCTCAGTGATTTAGGAAGCAAGGTCTGATTGAGAAGCTGAGTGTGAAGACAGAGAAACTGAACTAGTCTGCTAGGAGATAGACCTAATGAATGATCTAGGGAAGGATTAAAGGCAGTGATAAGGATCCGTTTGGGACGTTAATTTAAAGTGATAAAGTCAGTGCCTCATATTAGTGCTGTAGTTTGGGCAGTGGAATACCATGACTCCTGCTGTTTGACCAAATGAAAGTATAGGAAAAAAAGCAAGCCTTGATTCTTCCAAATTTTATTTTGTTAACTCTTATTAGCACAAAATAGCACATACCTTCTTTTTTTTTTTTTTTTTTTTAAAGATTTTATTTATTTATTTGAGACCGAGAGAATGAGAGACAGCACGAGAGGGAGGAGGGTCAGAGGGAGAAGCAGACTCCCCGCTGAGCAGGGAGCCCGATAGCACATACCTTCTTGAAGCAGTGATGCTTTTTAATTTCTTTTGTTTCTTTTCCTTTATTATCATCAACACTTAACGATTATTGTGTTATGTGTGTATTTATGAATCCTGAAAAATGAGGAAATTGAATTTGTCCCTGACTCTTAATAGTAGAGGAAGCTACTTTTTTTTTTTTTTAAATTTTATTTATTTATTTGACAGAGAGAGGGAGTGAGCATAAGGAGGGGGAGCGGCAGGCAGAAGGAGAGAGAGAAGCAGGCTCCTCGCTGAATGGATAGCCTGATGCCTGGTTCGATCCCAGGACCCTGGGATCATGACCCGAACTGAAGGCAGACGCTTAACTGACTGAGCCACCCAGGCACCCAGGAAGCTACTCTCTATTAGGGGAAGCAATATAACTTACTATTTTGTATGCCATATAAAATGCATAATGAAGCATTTCTGATTTAAGTAATTTCTTTTTCTTGTTTTTACAATAAAGAAGGGAGACTCTGATTATATAGAGAAAGGGTAAGGCACTAAATGTATTAGAGACCTGACAATAACTTTTGACTTAAGTAATTAATTTCATTCCTCTAAACCTTTACTTATTTTGTAAAATGACGGGATCAGAATAGATTTTTTTGAGATATCTTCCAACCTGAATTTTTTTTGGTGTGTTTCTAATTCTGTAAGGGTCTTCTACAAGTGGTGCTTGTGCTGCTAATGAGGTCAAAGAGATTCTTAATGTCATCTTCTAGAGAATACCAGCTCTTGGATGATTTTTTTTTTTTTTAACTTGATTTTATACTTTTTTAGTGTCTATTCAGGCAGGTACTTCAAGTTGGAAGAAAATAAGTGTCACATCATTGCTTATTTTTGGTAGCTGAACACCTAACTTAGAACTTGGAATTAGGGGCGCCTGGGTGGCTCAGTTGTTAAGCGTCTGCCTTCGGCTCAGGTCATGATCCCAGGGTCCTGGGATCGAGCCCCACATCAGGCTCCCTGCTCCGCAGGAAGCCTGCTTCTCCCTCTCCCACTCCCCCTACTTGTGTTCCTACTCTCGCTATCTCTCTCTCTGTCAAATAAAAAAAAAAAAAAATCTTTAGAACTTGGAATTAGAACAGTAGCTATTGTTATCAGATTTTATCAACTTTGGAGCAAGGTTAATCTCGATGACTTTGAAGTTCTTTTTGTTTTGGTCCTGGACCCCGAATTCCTCATCAAGCTAATAAGGTTATCATCTTGGGTATAATTTGCTTTATCATATTCTTTTTTTTTTTAAGATCTATTTATTTTAGAGAGAGAGTGCGAGGAAGCACACATGGGGGCAGGTAGGGGCAAGAGGAAGAGGAGAGAGAGAAAGAATCCTCAAGCACACTCCCTGTTGAGTGTGGAGCCCCATGTGAGGCTTGATCCTAGGACTCAGAGATGACTTGAGCCAAAATCAAGAGCTGGCTGCTCAGCAGAGCCACCCAGGCTCCCCTCTTTTTCATAGTCTTACAAAGCTCAAGTAGCAATGTTGAGGGTACAAGTGCATTCAAATTTTACAAAGTGTTTTTTCCTTGAAAGAAAGCCAAAGTGAAAATAAAAGTCTGATATGACTCTTCATGATGGTAATGTCAGCTGATTATGGATTCTTACTACTTCAGTTTCTTTTTGACTGTGAAAGAAGAAATTTCATTTAATTTGAAACCAAGCTGTTAAAATTTTGATTGTGCTATACAGTCAGATTTAAGGTAGAGAATGCTATTTTGAAAAAAAAAAAAATCAAGGTAGAATTGCTCATTTGATTTTTTAAAACAAATTAAATTAATATTTACTGAAATATCACCTTATTATTTATTAAATGCCAAGGCATCAATTAACTTATAATATGCATTATATTTATTTCATTGAAAACTTTTTCAACTTAAAATTTCTTCCAAGTTTTAAATTACTTGTTTAGCTCATTGTCAGTCGTAATAACTCATGCATATGATAGAACCAAAAGTTTTATGAAATCTAGATTTATAATTTGTTTAAAAGTTAGCACTAATTGGTGTGCCTGACTGCCTCAGTCGGTAGAGCATGCAACTCTTGATCTCAGGGTCGTGAGTTCAAGCCCCACGTTAGGTGTAGAGCCTATTTAAAAAAAAAAAAGATAGAAGTTAGCACTGAGTAATGTATGGAATTGCTGAATCGTTATATTGTACATCTCAAACTATTATAACACTATATGTTAATTACATTAATAAAAAAGGTTGCAAATGTTATAACACATTAAAGTTTCTTGTTCATACGTATTTAGATGGTAAAAATGATCTGATGTGGTAGAACAGTGAAACTTAGTTTTGAATCTAGTCCTGGATCAGTCAAGATCAGTCACTTAGTCATGTGTTCCACTAGTCAATTCCTTCACCTCTCAGAATATTAAATATCTTAGTTTGTGAAACAGAGACATGATCTCTCCTACATATTACTGTATGTGGGAATTAGAGTTGATGTGGATGCCATGGTGTTTAAATTTCTTTTAAAATAAACAGTTGGTTTTCTGGGGTAGGTGAGTGCATAAATTTGTTCCAGCTAATACATTGGAGAGGTTGTTGCTATTTTACTTATTTGTACTTTTCTTCTTAGGCAAGAAAACACATTTTACAAATCCACACCAGGGACTGGAATCCAAAATTGTCAGATGCTTTTTTAGGTGAATTGGCTGAAAAATGTGTTGGTGAGTGCTATTAATTGAATTCTTTAATTACTATTGTTTGTTCTGCTCAGCCTCTCCTTATGTTTGAAATGTGAATGAGTATAGTTATGTCTCTGTGCAATAGATGACTGGCTCTGCCTTTAAATGTAAGAATTATTTTGAACATTTCACTTGAACACTTCTAAATTACCATTTTAGCTGCCATTAGGTGTTTGATTATTAACAATGCTAGTAGTAATATGCCTTTCATTGAGTGCTGGATTTCCATAATATAACTGCCGTGTGTCCTTTTGAATTTTACTAAGAAAAATAAGCTTAACCTTGAGAGATAAAGGTCCATGTTGAAGGCAGGACTGTAGTCTTTTACTTTGCAGATTACCTGATGGGCTCATCTTCATGCCTGTGGTCTAGAAAGAAGTTGAGTGAGAGGAGTCTTCAAAGAAAATACTTACTGGCATCTGCTAGTATTTCCCAAAATATAAGACTTTCCAATTGAATATTAAATTATTCACAGACTGGAAGATCCTCCTTACAGAGTGAATGAATACTACTGTCCTAAAAGGATGTAGTGAGAGTATTTTATGTGCATACATGATCATATATAGGAGATGGAATTCAGGGGTTTTGGAATTCAGGGTTTTAGCTCTAATTAGGTCTGAAATAAAAATGATTACACTATTAAGCAACTGAGTGTACACACTGGTATTTCTCCTTCATTCTTTTTCTGTCTTTTGTCTATTTTTCTCTTATTCTCTCACAAAAAAATTAAAAAATCATTCTACATGAATTTTTTAAGCATTATGAAAAAATCCCCAAAATAAGTTCACTAACAATTAACAGTCTGCTTGGGAAAACTTTAAAGTTACCAAAACCAGAAAGAACAACTTAGTTAAAAAAATCATTGGGATCCACCATCAGATATTAAAACTTAAATAGAACATTAGTCCATTCAGTTAGCTACATCCGAATTATCCTCTTCATCCACAGGGACCTCCATCTCCGAAGCAGCATCCCTCAGCTTTTGAACCACAAAGACCTCGACATCTTCTGGTGAGGAGAAAACATAAATCTCTCCAGCACTACTCCAGTTTAAGCTTTGCCTGGTATAAGAGAGCATGCACCAAACCCATTTCATGTAAATTTGGCTTGACCTTTGCAAAGCCTTGTGCTGCTTTACGGGAGAGGGTGGTATTTGGTACAAAATCCAGTCTTTTCCCTTTTTGAAATTTGACCCCTTTTATTTCCTACTTTTATGATATTATTTTATTAGAGAACTGATCAGACTGGGAAAATTTTGTAGATTTTTCTGTGACTCTGTCACGGAATGATCCTTAACTGGAATAAGCAGAAGACTTCAGATAACTTTGGAAATTCCCTAAACAATAGGTATTTTAAAATTACTTGCTATTACCCTGTCTACCATCTGAAATGTTACACTCTAATTCTTTATCCTAAATATAAGAATCTTAGTTTCCTTTTTCATTTCCAAAGACCACAACTTCTCATTATTTCAAATGATCTATTTTAGCTTTTAGTCAGTTTCTTAAGTTTAAACATTTTAGAGACATAATTTCTTATAGGACTAAAAAACTTCTCTTGCCTTTTGGGGGTGGTGGTGGTGTTTTAGAAATATGCTTATATCTATGCCATTTTCTTCCTGGAGAGTGAGATAAGAAGCCAGTTTCACATTAAAACAAAAAGTCAGATGCAAGTCTTCAAACAGGAATGAAATAGTAATACATTTTAAATTCATTATGAACGTATCACTTTCTGTATCCCAAACATGTTTTAACATGTATGGGTTCAGTTCAGTGAAATTTATGCCTAACAGAAAGAATATGTTGTCTTGATAAAAAACTGGAAAGACAGCTGTCCTCTTGTTAGAGGTTATGGATTTGGTAACTTTTACCTTGAAATAAATTCCCAAGTACGTGGAAGGGTTTGGATGCTTAATAGGGGTGATTTTTAAAAGTAGTCCTCACATAATTTCGGTGTCTAGATCACATACACAAATATTAGGAGCTTAAGGTTATGAGGATCTCAAATCTAATCATATTCCTCTATTCATTTTCACTTAAGAAGGCCAAAACAATGGAAGTGTATCAACGAGGAGTCTATCTTGTGGGCCTTCATTATGTTTGATGTTTTACTTAAACAGTAACTTCATAAAATTTTAGTATTACACTTGTCTAGTCTATAACCTTTTTGTATTTTCAGTTTTTCAGACAAATTTCCATTTAAGTGGTGGTATCTAAGAATGCTTTTTCTTGGGGTGCCTTGCTGGCTTAGTAGAGCATGTGACTCTTGATCTCGGGGTTGTGAGTTCAAGCCCCACATTCAGTGTAGAGTTTACCTAAAAAAAAAAAAAGCTTTTCTTTCTTTTTTTTTTTTTAATTAACATATAATGTATTATTTGTTTTGGGGTACAGGTCTGTGATTCATCAGTCTTACACAACACCCAGCGCTCACCACAACACATACCTTCCCCAATGTCCATCACCCAGCCACCCCATTCCCCCACCTCCCTCCCCTCCAGCAACCCTCAGTTTTTTCCTAAGAGTAAGAGTCTTATGGTTTGTCTCCCTCTCTGGTTTTGTCTTGTTTCATTTTTCCAAAAAAATGCTTTTCTTTGGTATCTAGGTATTTGTGTTCATCAGAGTATTAGAATTGTAATGGTAGAATTAATATGATTATGGAATTCTTATGAAAGGGATGTTGATATTTTCTTTAACACCAACTTTTAGGGTGCCTGGGTGGCTCAGATGGTTAAGCGTCTGCCTTCGGCTCAGGTCATGATCCCGGGGTCCTGGGATCGAGTCCCACATCGGGCTCCCGGCTCGGTGGGGAGCCTGCTTCTCCCTCTGACCCTCTCCCCTCTCATGCTGTTTCTCTCTCGCTTGCTCTCTAAAAATAAATAAAATCTTTAAAAAAAAAAAAAAACCACCAACTTTTAACTTTCAAAAGGCTGTAATTTCCATAAATATAGAATGATCATATTATCTATATCTATTTTTCTAAATCAGGACCCTTTGGAGAGTGAAAAAATATGGTTTTAATTATGACAAGGCAAGAGGCCCAAACCAGGACATGTGATCTTAAATATAATCTCTTTAGCCATGATTGTCATGTAATTTTAATTTTGTTTTAGAGTCTGGTAAAGGAGGCATATTATTAATCCAGTAGTTCTCAGTTTTTTGTTTTGTATATCAGAATCACTTGTAAAGCTTTCTCAAAATACACATTTATGATATTAAATCACCAGAGATTCTGATTCACTAAGTGTTGGGAATCTATTTTTGTTTCAGTTTCATCGTTTATTCAGATCAGTGGTCAAGATTAAAAACTACAGATATAAACCAGTATTCTCATTCACAGGCAAATGTAATGAAGATAAATCCTCTCTTTTATAGTCTGTTGATTATGATAATCCAATTGTTACACTTTTAAATTATCCTTAGTAGATTAAGCAAAATGAACAGTACATTGCTATTATGTATGTTACTAACGTTATGTCGAACATAAATGTTACAAGTATCATTTATTACATAAAATATCTTTTAGTGGCTTTTTTCTTTGTTTTGCACTGTTTCTGAGCTTTTAAAAAAAATTTAGGCTTTTTGCTCTTAGAAATAGGATCATATGGTATGTTCACCAACTGTGTTGTATATGCTTTCAAAGAAGAAAAAGAAATGCAGTTGTTTATATTTTTTGAAGATGGTAGTTTATTTTTTACTTCCTCTGAAATGGATTATTTCATTAACTGTTTATAACTGAGCTGGTATTTTACAGTTATTTTGAACTAATATAACTAGGATATGTACAGCATAGGAAAAGATACTTTTTTTCAGGCTTATTCATTGAGAAATAGAATAAAAAATGAAAGGCTAATGGTAAATTTGGTTATTCTCAGAATTATTTGGGAGATTGATTGTTATCATGGGACAGTGTTAGTGCTTCATCTGCTTATAATTTTCTGAATTAGATTTTCACAGGTTATACTAAGTTTTCCCTTAATTCTGAATAAATATTTCTTTAAGAATGTAATATTTTTCTGTTTTTCCATAGTTTTCATTGAAATTTTTATTCACAGTATGTTGGCTTAATAAAAGAATTTAGAGTTCTTAAAAAAAAATGAAAAACCCAGTAAATATAATTCTTCCACTTTTTATGGTAGTACATGGTAACTTCACAGTTATACATCCCCAAATTATAACCTTGGAGTTACTCTTTTCTTCTTTCATTCATTCTTTCATTCAGGAAATATTTATTGGGTATCTACTGAATGCCAGGCCAGACATTTATTGGATATCTACTGAATGCCAGGCCAGGCGTTATTTTCAGTATATGAGATATGTTAGTGAACAAAACTGATGAATACACATACCCTCACAAAGCTCACATTCTAGTTGAGGAAGGTAGACAATAAACATAATAGGTAAATGAAAAAAGTGGTACATGCTTTGGGAAAAAGGGAGCAGAGTAAGGAGGATTTTTCTGTTACTGTAGGACTTGATTAGCAGAATCATGTGCCCTACTAATAATAAAGATATAGTTCATTATAGGTGTGTGAGTCACTTGCAGTTTGATTTATATAGTTTTGTCCCTTAATGTTCTTTTTCTGTAGGTTAGTCTGGGGCTATTTATTTTCTGCTCATAGTTTTCCTAATCACCATTTTGTTTCATTATTTACATGTTCCACAAGGTCATTGCAAAGTATAAAAAGATAAACTTGATGCCACTCTTTGAAGAGCTTAGGGTCTCAAGTTTTAAAACTAGTTTGAGTGGTTCCCCCGCTGGCATAACTGATAAAGGTGGCCAAATGCAAGTTTAATTGCTGACATAAAAAACAACATGGCTGGTTTGAGTTTTTCTTCCTTTTTGTGGTTGAGACCTAACAGTTTGTGTGTTTTTGTATGTGTTGCTTAAATCAGTGAAATGACTTAAAAGAGGGGGCTTGATCTGTTAACTACATAATCAGTTAAGTATGGGTAATGGATAAAACCCTGTGTTGGTATAGCCCTTAGAACTAGATTTTCAGTTATTTTAAGTTAAACGTATATATTAAAAGGAAGTTAATGTGGAAAATTAATGGATTCTTATTCCCTTCAGTACCTTTGAAACTACCAGAGATGGTGACAACCTGAAAGTATAATTTTTGGGGTAATTAGATATAAACTTGCTGTGGTTTGCATCCAAAGTTGGTAGGAGAATAGCTCTGTTCTTGAAATTTCTGCGTATGTTCTACTTTGTACTCCTTCCTTATATGTGTTTGGTAATTAGTAATATTAGAAAAGTTTATAGGTAAGTGTAATGTCATGAGGACTAAACTAATTATTGAGAATACTGATGAAGGATTGAGATGAAACTTACTCTTTAAAAACCTTTCCTGAAGAAAGTTGTACATTATAATCAGTGATTTTGGCACAAAATACTTGGTTTGTTTTGATATCACTAGTTCATGTTTTGTTAATTAAAATATTCAGAACATTTTTAGTCTTACTGAGTAAATAATTTTATTAGGTGACTTAAATGGTCAGTTTTGGCTGATAAAATTGCACATAATTATTGATTTAGTATTAATTATTTCCTTAGATAAAGATGTATATACTTGCAAACTATAGTTGGTACTGGGAGA
This sequence comes from Mirounga angustirostris, assembly GCF_029215605.1. Lineage (NCBI taxonomy): Eukaryota > Metazoa > Chordata > Mammalia > Carnivora > Phocidae > Mirounga > Mirounga angustirostris. The sequence goes on along the minus strand of NW_026991718.1, from coordinate 18,672,132 downwards.
ATGAATTTACCTTTGTTATTCTTTTCCTTTTGTGCATTAGGCTATTGTGGAGCTGATATCAAGGCCCTGTGCACTGAAGCTGCCCTGATTGCCCTGCGGAGGCGGTACCCCCAGATCTATGCTAGCAGTCATAAACTGCAGCTAGATGTTTCCTCAATAGTGCTCAATGCCCAAGATTTTTACCATGCAATGCAGAATATTGTGCCTGCTTCCCAGCGTGCTGTCATGTCTTCGGGACATGCACTATCCCCCATCATAAAACCACTGCTGGAAAGAAGCTTCAACAACATCCTAGCAGTCTTGCAAAAAGTGTTTCCTCATGCTGAAATTAGCCAGAGTGACAAGAAAGAAGGTACTATAAAGTACTTTTTTATATTGTTAAAATGAAACAAGTACAGGCATAAATAAATTCTGAGTTTCCTTATAAGGTTATTTATGTGTTAATCTTTTATATTTGCCATGAATATAGAAAATGTATCTGTTTCACTCACTAGGTTATATTCCAGGCCTGGCATATTGCCTAGCATATGGTAGTTGCCTAGTGAATGTTTGTCAAAAGAAAGAATGAATATTAGTTCTATTTGTTACCTCTTGGGACATTCTGACTATCTTAATGGAGAAGTGTTACTATCTTTAGAAAAGTTGACTATAATAACGATGGCTTACATTTATTTTATTATAAAACCATTAAATAAATTGTCACTTTTTAATCCTCCTAACAGTCCAGTGGGGCAGGTACTTTTATACTGTAAAGGAGGAGAGTCGGAGATGTAGGAAGTATTCACTTATTTGGGGTCATTCAGTAAGTTCTAGGGCTTACTCAAACCCAGGACACCTGACTCTTTAGCCTGCACTCTTAACTGAGTTGCTTATAATGTCCCTCTGGATTCAACTTATCAAATATATTTCGTTGGTACTGGCAGGGCACTCTTCAGTGTACTGTATTAATGGAGTGTAAATCATTAGTAAGGGAGTAAATTAGAACCTGCTTATATATAAGGTCTTGAATTCTAGCTTTAAGATTGGACTTGAGATAAAAATAGAATACTGCCTTTAAAAAGTCATTCATGGGGGGCGCCTGGGTAGCTCAGTTGGTTAAGTGACTGCCTTTGGCTTAGGTCATGATCCTGGAGTCCCAGGATCCAGTCCTGCATGGGGCTCCCTCTGACCCTCCTCCTTCTCATGCTCTCTGTCTCTTTCTCTCTCAAATAAATAAATAAATAAATAAATAAATAAAATCTTAAAAAAAAAAAAAGTCATCCATTTACAGGGAAACTTTAGGTTTATATGATAACCAAAGTAAGGTCTGAACTTTGAAGAGAAGGTAATGAGTTTTAACTATCTTAATTTTCCCAATTCCTAATATCTTATTTGGCATGTAGGCTGTACCAGAAAATTGTTCAATTAATTATACTAACATTAAAAATATTATATATAGTAAAAAATCATCAACAATCAATGCATTTTGCTGTTTTTATAAATTATACTTTCTGGAAATTGTATTTTTCAGGGATAGATTCTCATGAAATATGACATGGATTACTTGATCTCCTAAGTTTATCAAATAGGGAGGGGAACAAATATTTTATTATGAATGAGTCAGGTACTCTGCCATGAATTGTACTTTTCTTATCTCTGATTTTCATAACTGAGGATATGTATCTTTTCCCCCAAATTTAAAAAAAAAACTTGTGTCACCTTTAGAAAATCATAAAAATCGTATCTTCCCATTTGAGAGATTATGATAGTTCATTTTTAAATTTTTTAAAATTTAAATTCAGTTAATTAACATATAGTGTATTACTAGTTTCAGAGGCAGAGTTCAGTGATTTATCAGTCTTGTATAATACCCAGTGCTCATTACATCATGTGCCCTCCTTAGTGTCCATCATCCAGTTACCACATCCCCCAAACCCCCTTCTCTTCAGCATCCCTGTTTGTTTCCTATGATTAAGAGTCTCTTATGGTTTGTCTCCCTCTCTTGATTTCGTCTTGTTTTATTTTTCCCTCCCTTTGCCTATGATCCTCTGTTCTGTTTATTAAATTCCACATATGAGTGCAATCATATGATAATTGTCGTTCTCTGATTGACTTATTTCGCTTAGCATAATACCCTTTAGTTCTGTCCACGTCGTTGCAAATGGCAAGATTTCATTTTATTTGATGACTGAGTAGTATTCCATTGTATATATATATATACCACATCTTCTTTATCCATTCATCTGTCAATGGACATATGATATAGTTCCTTTATTTTCACTTGAGAATTTTTTATGGCATTACTGTTTTCTTACAAATTTATTAAATAAGTACAAAGTATGCTTTAGTTCCAGTTCTTCATGTGCCAGTGGAGAAGAGAAAAAAATTTGATTATTATTTGATTATTAATAATTATTATTATTATTATTTTTTAAAGATTTTATTTATTTATGTGACAGAGAGACACAGCGAGAGAGGGAACACAAGCAGGGGGAGTGGGGGAGGGAGAAGCAGGCTTCCTGCCGAGCAGGGAGCCCGATGTGGGACTCCATCCCAGGACCCTGGGATCATTACCTGAGCCGAAGGCAGACGCTTAACGACTGAGCCACCCAGGCTCCCCATTAATAATTATTTTTTAATTATTTAGATCTATTATTCTGGTTTGTTTGGGTCTTAATATTCTTCTTAGACTGGTATATGAAATTATCACTCAAAAGGTATTCAATTATTTTTCAGGTTAACTTTTGCAATATTGTTTGTACTAAATATTTAGCTTATAAAATCCATTGAACTCTGTATCTGCCAGCATAGTTCAGTACCTCTTTGTAGAAATTATTCCTCTTTTTTTCCCTTTTTTTTTTTTTTTTGGGAGAAGAGTACGATTTTTATCAATGTTAATTTTCTCTCATTTCTCCTACACATGTAGCATTGCTTCTTATTGAGCGAATTGACACTTTTGTTAGGTATGTGTGAAGCACAGTTATTAGTACTTCAGGTTGTAGTCCAGGTAAATTTTAAGTATTGCACTCTCAATAGAGATTCCAGTTTGTTCATTGACCAGTAACAGATAGCAGACTCATATAGAGACTAATGTTACTTGAATGAGTGCATTTTTAAGATTGGTTTTGTTTCCACGGAATTCCTGACTCTTAACTAGACGTATAGATGTGTGTATATGTGTATGCCATGTTAAAAAATAAGTCAGTTTGTTCCTTGTTGTTTTTATAAGAGTTGGCCATAACTTTAGCACCCTAGTACCTAAGCAAGATATCGTATATGAAATGCACTGGTTTTGGTCAAATTAACTTAGAAATTTTTAATAAGTATGTGGGTGTTTTATGAGAGTGTCATTTCTTTTCCAGACTTCTTATAGTTAGTCAGTGAAGTCTTCCGAATCACATCTCTTAGCACTTAGGCAGTCTGTAAAAGTAAAAGAATTCCATTAATTCCAATTACAAATTATTTTAAAAACCTGCAGTTTGTCAATTTGCCTGATTGATCTCTGTTATTTGATAGGTAACATATTAATGTCACATGATTTTTAAACCAATTTTCCTTAGCTTTGGTGGGGCACTAATATTAAAGGACTTTATAAGCCTCATAATCTGTGTGATTTTTTTTTTTTTTGGAACAGATATAGAAACTCTGATTTTAGATGATAGTGAAGATGAGAATGCTTTATCAATTTTTGAGACCAGTTGTCACTCAGGATCACCAAAGAAACAGTCATCAGCTGCTGCTGTACATAAACCCTACCTTCATTTTACAATGTAAGTAACATATCAATTTTTTTTTTAAATTTAGAGTGAGTTTTACTGTTTTATGGTTAGAATTATGGTATATTTTTACTTATGGTTGTAACTGAGGACTTTGTTTTCTTCAGCTGTTTGGACACAATTCTAGGAAACTTTTACTGTGTATGCTTTTTTGTCTGGTAATAAATGGGTTTATTGGTCAACTAAAGATTATTTTTTTCTTTTTTTGTTTTTTAAAGATTTTATTTATTTATTTGACAAAGAGAGACACAGTGAGAGAGGGAACACAAGCAGGGGGAGTGGGAGAGGGAGAAGCAAGCCTCCCGCCAAGCAGGGAGCCCAATGTGGGGCTTGATCCCAGGACCCTGGGGTTATGACTTGAGCCAAAGGCAGACGCTTAACGACTGATCCACCCAGGTGCCCCAAAGATTATTTTTTTCTAAACTGTGATTTCTGTGTGTGTGTGTTTTTTTAAGGAGATTTATTTGTTTATTTAATTTAAAAAATTTTATTTATTTGAGAGAGAGAGAGCACGTGTGGTGGGGTGGGGGAGAGCACAGGGAGAGGGAGAAGCAGACGCCCTGCTGGGAGCTGGATTACAGGACCCTGAGTTCTTGACCTGAGCTGAGGGCAGATGCTTAACTGACTGAGCCACCCAGGTGTCCCTCTTTTTTTTTTTTTAAACCAGGGTGGAAGAAAGGGTTGTATTTTAAAAAGTCAGTTTATGTCCCCAATTTTAATGCCTTTTATTTTGAACTAAAATGGTCAAAAATGAAATATTTATCGTGATCTGGAGTATTTTAATTTGTAACAAGTGTCAGATGATAGTTTAGGGATTCTAAGAGTACTAAAAAGATTCTGAATTAGAAATTTCTCAGTAAACGGATAAAAAACTTTTTGATTCTCCAAAACCTCATTAGTGTACTCTTTTCTGATTTAGATTTTATGGTTTTTCTGTTTACATTTACCTTTATCCATGTTAAAGCAGCTTTTGTTAGGCACATTTTATTAGGTAAACAACTTTAGTGCTAATGTAATTTTAAATTAAGAGACCAAATAGTTTTCAAATACTAGCAGCTTCATCACTTGCATTTACATAATTAGCATGATAGTTATAGGACCATAATAATGCCCTGTCAGGTAGGTCTGATAGCACTTTTATTAGAAAAGGCTGGATTGATTGTACTTTTTAGTAATTTTTTTAAGAGATATTTTGAACAAATTTAAGTCTTCAACTTGAAGTTTCTCCCATGTAGATTTTGGTTACATGTTAATTTGATTATTTGCACTGATAACTCATTTTTTATTTTTTTAAAATGAGACTAAGTTACTTTCATTTACTCTTTTTTTTCTTTTGTTCTTTAACAGCAGGTTCTTTTCTTCTATTCCAGATCTTTTATGCCCTCAGGGACATTTTCTTAGAATTTTTTTCAGTACTTTCACAAATCTATTTTACTGATGGCTAAGGGAAAACCAAATAATCATTTTTTTTCTGATTCTCACCTGGCTACCCTGTGTGCATGTGTGTGATTTGTTTAGTTATTTGGATTTGAAATATATAATAGGAGCTAAGAAACTCTTATCAGAAGACTTGTTCCAGTTTTATGATATAGCTCTGTTGTCAGTAAAGTGATACAGAAATAGATTTTGATTTAGAAAACTTCATGTGCAGTTTTGAGGCTGACTTTTTATTAAGAACATTCTCTGTCATTTAGTGTGTATCACGGTATGGTTTTGCTTGGTTTAACCTTTTTGAAGGAATTGGTTTAATTTTAGCTTCTTTTACGTAAAATTTCTAGTTCATGATGTGATTTTTATTTAATAGGGAGACAGGTATATCCTAGAAGTAAGCTTTTTTTTGTTTTAGATGTTTTGATAAATTCCAATTATTTATTTATTTATTTACTGACCCATTCTCCCAGTTTTTATGTGTTTATGCCTGGCACTGTATTAGGTGCTGAAAACATAAGCATGAGTAAGATATAAAGTAGTTCTTACTCTGGAGAAATTCTTTTTATTGAGGGTGACAGACCTTGTGATATGGCTAAAATGCTTTATAGCAGAACTAGAAGCTTTCATTGGGAAGTCAAGGAAGGTTTGCTGTCCTTCTGAGTATGAAGGGTTAAGAGTTAGCATCTGATGCTCATTACAAACTAGACGTGGTAGATCCATAAAGCTTGAGGCTTTATATGTAGCAATCCATACAGGCCTCTCATCAGTCATATAGCATTTGTGGTATCAATATTTTATAGACGAGGAAACAACCACAATGAAAAATAAGTAAATTGCCCATGATTAAGCTGCTAGCAGGTAGCAGAGTTAGGCTCTGTACTGTTTGTTTCCTAGAATCTTATTATTTTTATTATCTATGTGATTTCCAAATTGATTTCTGAGCTTAATAGGTAGATAGGGAATTGCATTGTTTTTTTGGGTAGGTTGGACAGTAGGATTTTCATACTTTCCAAGAAGCATACACTTTAGAATAGAGGCCTTTAATAAGGGCTGTACGTGTTTTTTTTTTGTTGTTGTTGTTGATTTGGTTTGGCTTTGTGTTTGAACAAGTGTTAGCATGTGCTAGATCAATACAGAAAAAGTGCTCAATAGGTAGAAAGCATGACTTTAATACTGGTCTCCAGTAACACTAGCTTGGGCATTGTTGGTGGGTTTCTGTTTCTGGGAATAGTTTTCTAAAGCAATGTTGAAACCTTTTTATAGACTTAAGGTGAAATAGAAGTCAAGATATTTAAAGTCTACCAATCTGATAGAAAAAACCCTTATGATGGAAAATAAGTTTTCTTTTTGACTGTATATTACCATAAGGGGATTAGAAACAGAGTTTTCTGAGGTTTTCTAAATGAAAATAGCTTTGTTTTTTCTGATTAGAAAGATGATATACTCTGTAGAAAATTCAAGTAATAAAGAAGAGCATAAAGAAGAAAGTAAAAATTAAAGCCCAAGCACCTGAAGGTAATTTTTGTTAAAGTTTTGGTGGCCACACTTCCATATTTTCTCTATGTGTATAGACAGACCCACATATTATTTTATGTAAATTAAAATCCTCCTGTAAGGTTAATGTAACTTGCTTTTTTTTTATCTACTACATTGGGAAAGTTATTTCATGCCAGTATATGTTTAATATCATTCTTTTAAAATAGCTACATAGTATTTTATTTTTTGGATGTTCCATAATTTTTATAACCTTATTAATAAAAGATTGAAATTTCTAATTTTCTTCTTTTATGATAGATATGTGGATCTGGATAGGCATCTTTCTCAGTATACATTTTTAACATCATTATCTGATTCATAGCTTAGGGTAAATTTTAAAAACAGTGATTGCTATGTCAAAGGGTATATACATTTAAAAACTTGATACAGGTTGTTAAATTGATTTCCAGAACAGTTGTACCAATTTACATTTTTCAGCACTGATATATGAGAGTGTTATTTTTCCTATACCCGTGTCAATTCTGAACACTGCCATTTTACATCTTTGCCAACCAGATAGATGAAAATAATATCTTCTTGCTTGTTTGAATCATTCATTTGTTCTTTCATATTTACTCATTCAGATATTTTGTCAAAGTGCCCATCATGTGCCATATGTTGTCCTAGGTACTTGGAATATGTCAGTGAACAAAATGGACAAAGACCCCTGACCTCATTCAGCATATGTACTAGATGGAGATAGATAATAAAACAATAATTGTAATAGGTAGATAAAATATTAGAAGATATGTACTATGAAAAAAAACGTAGAGAATGTTAAAGAGGTAAGGGAGTCCTTGGGAGTGGGATGAATTGCAGAATATCCTTGGGATATATATTTTAGAATGTATGTGACATAATTGCCAAATTTAATTTTGGAAAAATTTTGCTTTTTTCCATTATCACTAGTCATGAGAAAACCAATTTTCCCAACATCTACTCACTAATGGTATTAAAATTAATTTTTAGTTTATCAGTCTAACAGATAAAAGATGTGTTTTCATTATTTTTTTTATAATTTGGCTTTTTTTTTAATAGATTTTATTTATTTGAGAGAGAGAGAATGAGAGAGAGAGAGCACATGAGAGGGGGGAGGGTCAGAGGGAGAAGCAGACTCCCTGCCGAGCAGGGAGCCCGATGCGGGACTCGATCCAGGGACTCCAGGATCATGACCTGAGCTGAAGGCAGTCGCTTAACCAACCGAGCCACCCAGGCGCCCAATTTTCATAATTTTTTAATCTCTGTTAATAACTACCAAGTCTCCCCCCCCACCTGTAACTACCAAATCTTCCTTCTTCCTTCCCTCCTTACAGCTTTTCCTTCCTTCCTTCTTCCTTCCTTCCTACCTACCTACCAAGATTTATTTATTTATTTGAGTGGGGGGAGGGGCAGAAGGAGAGAGTCCTAAGCAGACTCTGTGCTGACTGTGGAGCCCAGCGCAGGGCTCAATCCCACGACCCTGAGATCATGACCCAAGCAGAAACGAAGAGTTGGACGCCCAACCAACTGCGCCACCTAGGCGCCCCACCAAATCTTTCTTAAGCCAACATTGGTCTTGAGCTTTAGACCATCTCTAGCTGCTGATTGCCCTTAGTATGCCACACACATCTTTCAGTATGTACTGGACTGTGTCTCCCCTTCTCCTGTGAGTCTGGTGAGCTACCATCATGCAGGTATTACAACTAGAATTGGATATCATCCTCAACTCCTTCCTCTTTCTTTCCTATGTATCTAGTCAATGTCTAGGTCCTGTGAATAAGTCTCATCTCAGGCTGTTCCTTCTCACCTCCTCTGACACTGTTCTTGTTTGGATTATCATTAACATCTCATGCCTGGGTTATTACTGCAGACTCCTAACTGGTCATCTTTCCTCCTGTTTTGTCATCTTTCAAACCTTTTCCTATACTGACATAGTGATCTAGAGTTATCTTCCAAAAACATGTGTATGATCATATCACTTCCCCTGCTTAAGCTAATATGCTTCCTCCTTTTCTTTAGTGCGCATTCCAAACTTTTAACATGGTTTACGAAACTCTTTGTAGCTCTTCATAGTCTGATTCTCCTTCCCTCCTCTCCTCCCTAACCCCAGAACCTTTACCCATACATTGCCCTAAAACCTTAAAAGAAGCTAACTGTATGAACTATTACTCCAAAGGGCCAGGGGCCTTTGATCCTTTGTACATCCTGTTTTTATTTCTTAAAATTTGTCCTTTCTGCCTCCAACCTGTTCAGTTTGTGCTTTGGTAACACTTTCCAGGAAAGCCTTGAGTCTCTGATTGGAGTGTCTCATAGCATTCTGTACTTAAACAGTACTGCTTGTTAATCACACTGAATTATATTAGTTGTATATTTCCTTTTCCCACTCAATACTGTTCAAGTATGAGCTCTATGATAACTGGTTGTTAGGTATTCAGGGCTGAGGGACTTACCATAGGAAGCATTCTCCAATTATTAAATGAATGAACACTAAAAAAAAAATGTTATGTTTCTATTTTCTTTTTGAATTATCTGTTTATGTCCTTTGCCCAGGAAGCTGTTACACGCAAACAATGAATCATGGAACACTACATCAAAAACTAATGATGTAATGTATGGTGATTAACATAATAAAATGAAATTAAAACAAAAACAAAATACTTATGAACATAAGTTCTTTATACATTAAGAACTATTCCTATTAATGGCAGATTCTTTGTTTCATTTAGTTGTTTGCCATTTGGTTCAGATTGTAATTTTTGAGTTACAAAAGTAGATTTTTATGAGTTTAAAAGTACACGAATCTCTTGTTTTTTCTTTGTTAGAATTAATTTTGTTCTGTGAAATTAGGATCTGAATCTTCCCTATTTTAAAACAGTATTTTATAATTCATCCCTATTCCATTTATTTTTTATGTTTATTATCTTATATGAAATTCTTTGAACTACAACGACTTTTTTTCTGGGCTGCCTATTATATTCTGATCTATGTTTGTTTTCTTTGGTGTATTCTACATTATATTCTATTATTCTATTCTGTAATATATTTTAATATAAAGTAGAGTACATCCTAACGCAGTGGTTCAGCTTAGCAATTACATGGACCTGAATGAGAATTTGAACTCTTTCACCACCCATTTGTACAATCTCATATCTAACTTCTCTGAGTCTTGGTTTCTTCATCTGTTTAATAAGAGGAAGCTTATATTTCATAGAATTGCTGAGAAAATTAAAGCTCTATGAAGTACTTACTACTAAAACAGGTTTAAATGTTCTGAAATTGGAGCTAGCACACTTTACCAAAATTTTCTTGATGTTCTTACTTGATTATTCTTTCGGATGATATTGTGATTAAGTTTTAAATTGTCCCTTCCTCAATTTTTATTTTTTGGATTTTGATGTGAATATTTTAATTTTTTTCTTATTTTTACATTCTAGTTAGTTAGCGTTTAGTGTAATACTGGTTTCAGGAGTAGAACTTAGTGATCATCACTTGCATAATATACTCAGTGCTTATTATAATAGGTGCCCTCCTTAATTCCCATCACCCATCTAGCCCATCCCCCACCCACCTAGCTCCATCAATCCTCAGTTTGTTCTCTATAGTTAAGTCTCTTATGGTTAGCTTCCCTCCCCTTTTTTCCCCTTTCCACTTTGTTCATCTGTTTTGTTTCTTAAATTCTACATATAAATGAAACCATATGGTATTTGTCTTTCTCTGACTGACTTCGCTTAGCATAACATACTCTAGCTCCATCCATGTCATTGCAAATGGCAAGATTTCATTATTTTTAATAGCTGAATAGTATTCCATTGTGTATATATACCACGTCTTTATCCATTCATCACTCGATGGGCATCTGGGCTCTTTCCATAGTTTGGCTATTGTCGATAATGCTGATCTAAACATAGGAGTGCATATATCCCTTTGAATCTGTACTTTTGTATCCTGTGGGTAAATACTCAGTAGTGCAATTGCTGGATCTCAGGGTAGTTCTATTTTTAACTTTTTGAGGAACCTCCTTACTGTTTTCCAGAGTGGCTGCACCAGCTTGCATTCCCACCAGCAGTGTAAGAGAGTTTCCCTTTCTCCCCATCCTTGCCAACATCTTTTGTTTCTGTTTATGTCTGACAGGTGTGAGGTGGTATCTCATCTTGGTTTTGATTTGTATTTCTCTGATGATGAGTGATTTTGAGCATCTTTTCATGTGTCTGTTGGCCTTGATATGAATATTTTAAATGTATGAAATAAAATACCGTAACTATAGTTAAATGGGTTGGGAAGAATTGATATCTTTATATTCAGGCTCATTATGTATATATAGTTTCACACTTTTGCTAAGAATATTTAATATTGTTTGTTTTGTTTTATTTTACTTTTGCATTTGTGAATAGGATCTCCTTTCCTTCTTACATTGGTTATTGATGGTATTAGGAAATGTTTTGATTTTTCTATTTCTGTCTTCTGAATTGTTACTTTTGGTAGGTTCTGACAGTTATTAGTTGATTCTCTTGGATTTTTTTAGTGCATAATCATATCCTTTACAAGTAACAGTGTTTTCCTTATTTATTTCTGTTCCATTTTTTATTTGCTTTGTTCTTATTGCATTGTTTAAAATTTCCTGCATTATCTGTAGTGATAGTAGATAAACTTGTTTCATTTATCATTTTAATGGTGCTGTAGAATCTTGAGAATGCAAGTTGAATTCAGTTTAATATATTTTCCTAAATTTGCTTTCTCTGTTGTAGATCTTTAGATATTATGTATTAGGATATGGGCATTTAGTTTTTATTGGCCGAAAAACCAAATTTTCCTGCTCCTGAGGAAGTCCTACATTTTTTTTCTATCTTAAAAATTGTGGTAAAATATACATAAGATTTACCATTTTAACTATTAAAAAGAAAGCCTTACATCTTGGATAATCTTCAGATATACCAACTTCTTTGTTGAAGTGGGATTCTTAACATTGACCTTGGATAATTAATAGTGTCACACTAATGCTTAGGGTCTGAAGCATTTTCCAAGTTAATACATATGATATGATAGGATGAATACCCAGGTATTTTTACATTGTTTTTTCTATACTTTTACATCTTGGTTATTAAAATGATCAAAGAGATCAACATTTTAAAACCATAATTAATGAAAAAAGTGATTCACTGTACTTAAAAATTAAGGATAAGAGAAAGTTCTGTTAATTTGGAGTTACATTTTTAGTGTAAATATTTTACCTAATATTTCATACTGATCTTCAGAATGTATGGTTTTGAAATAATTATCATGTCTTACATGTATTGCAGGTCACCATATCATCAGCCAACCTCTTACAGGCCAAGATTATTGCTGTCTGGAGAACGAGGTTCAGGTCAAACTTCTCACCTTGCTCCAGCACTTTTGCACACTCTAGAAAAATTCTCTGTGCACAGACTAGATCTCCCAGCACTTTATTCAGTTAGTGCCAAAACACCTGAAGAATCATGTGCACAGGTAGGTTTGTACCAAATCAGAGTACTTCCAACTTTCTTACTGTTTATATCTATGTAGTGTTTATAAAGTTTTTTCAAAGAAAGGTAATATAAATATTAACTTTTTGTTGGTTATTCATTAACATTCAAATACTAAGGCCAAGGATCCTTTTGATCTATATCATGTATAAAGGTGAGCTCATAGTTTCCCCCATGATATTTCATTCTTTCCTGAAATTTTAATATCCTCTTTCTTATATTAAAGTTTTATTAAACACTGTAGAAAGGAAGTTTCTTTTGCCTTTTTCTGATCCTCTTTTCAACGCTGTGGTTTCAGAGCCTTTCTAGACTTCTGTCTGTACTTAGAGCCTTACTGAAGAGGAAATGATAACCAATTTGAGATGCCAGGATTTAAAATTAATGTAGAAAAGTGATAGCAATTTAAACATTATATATATTTGTGTTAGTAGTCAAGTGTGTTTGATATTTGATTTTCAGCTACTTTTATGTTTGCTGGTTTGTAAAGTGCAAAGTTCTAGTGGGGCTGTTTGTATTTCTTGAGGTTTTACTATATAACTATGAATTTATTTCAAGTGTGTCATGATGGAACTAGGGGCTAGGGGAATAAGTTTTTTGAGGGGACCATGTCTTCACCATCTCTGTGTCTCTGACACAGTGCCCAGCTCATAGTAAGTGCTCATTAAATGTTTAAGTAATGTTTCTTATAAATAAATTAGAGGAATGTCACTTTCTACTTTGATATTTAGCCTACTTTTAAAGATTAGGTGACTAGAGTAGTAACACTTATAAGAGCATTGCACATAATTTTTTTTTTTCAGATACATTTTATAAATACTTAATACCTGCACATATAGTACCTAAGTGAAAACCACTCTGTACCTTGTAGCAAGAAATGTGTATTTTTTTAATAGTCCACAGTGTTGATTTCATTTCTCTTTCAATTACAGTTGCCTGGGTATCAACATCCTAGTAACACTTCACTACTTAGAAAGCCCTATTTTTTCCAAAACCCATGGCTTAAATAAAAAGCTATATACTAGTAATTTGTTCCAAGTTTTATACATTTAACTCATCCTGGCTGTGAGTGTTTTCCAATAATGATGATTTGTATATTTGTTCATATTTTTCCTTTTTAGTGACACAAAATTACTGCAGTTTATATGCAAGTAAGAGAATTACTCAATACTTTTAAAAATAAATCCAGGGGAGCGAGAATGTAAACAAGACACTAACTGTGGAAGAAGAAATTGAGTATCAAAAAAAGCACTAAATCCAGATAGTTTCATGGGTGAATTCTTTTAATCTTAAAAGATAATTTTATTTTATTTATTTATTTTTTAAAAAGATTTTATTTATTTATTTGACAGAGACACAGCAAAAGAGGGAATACAAGCAGGGGGAGTGGGAGAGGAAGAAGTAGGCTTCCCACTGAGCAGGGAGCCCGATGTGGGGCTCCATCCTGGGACCCTGGGATCATGACCTGAGCTGAAGGCAGACTCTTAACGACTGAGCCACCCAGGTGCCCAAAAGATAAGATCATTGTAATGCTAAACTAAAATACAGAGAAAACCCTAAGACTAATCTCACTTAGGCAATGGTCATAAAGTAAATACTACAAATGGATTCTAGTAGCACATCAGAAGAGTAATATACCATTATTAAAGCATGCAAAATAGATTCTTTTAGACATTGAGAGATACAAATATTGGAACAGACACATTGAAGTTATAAATATTTGCCTGTGATATGATTGTATATTTGGAAAACTTACAGGATCTACTGAAAAATTATTAGGGACAATAAGAGAATTCTGTAGGGTGGACATTTTCAAAGTTAATGTAAAACAGTTTTCTTTTAGGGGCACCTGGGTGGCTCAGTTGTTAAGCATCTGCCTTCAGCTCAGGTCATGATCTCAGGGTCCTGGGATCAAGCCCTGTATCTGGCTCCCTGCTCTGTGGGAAGCCTGCTTCTCCCTCTCCCACTCGCCCTGCTTATGTTTCCTCTCTCGCTGTGTCTCCCTCGATCAAATAAATAAATAAAATCTTAAAAAAAAAGTTTTCTTTTATACACATAGTAACAAGTTGGAAATATAGTAGAAGAAGTAGTCCCATGTAAAATAGCAACTATTAACTAAACAATTAACAAATTAAACAGTTAATTTGCAGAGCCTAAAAGAAAACTAAAAATTCAATGAGGAGGACAGTTGAATAAATAAAAAGCACAGCTTGTTTTTTTAATTACTGTACTACAATTCAAAATATGTACTCAATTTAAATTGCAAATTGATTAAAATATCAGCTACTTTGCTTATTGCTTGTAGCCTTGGAGAAATTGCTTAACTTCTTTGGGCCTTAATTTTCTCATCTGTGAAATGGAGATAATGATGCTACATAAAGTCGTTGTAATTATTAAAATAAGCTCATCCAATAGGGATGGCATGTAGTACCCAGTAGCTGTTAGCTGTCATCATATTTATCACTACTCCTACAGCTTCTTTGCACAACTAAGGGCTGGTAAGACTCAAAATTGGGAAGTTGTGAGTTCTTTTTTAAATCAATGTGTAAATTAAATGCAATCTCAAGTATAATGTACCCATAGTTTAAGAGGAAAAGTTAGAAAAGGGCTTTGTGTTTCTTCTAGAAAATAAATATGAGGGGTGCCTGGGTGGCTCAGTTGGTTAAGCATCTTACTCTTGATTTCGGCTCATGTCATGATCTCAGCGTTGTGAGACTGAGCCCCGCATCAGGCTCCGTGCTGAGTGTGGAGCCTGCTTAAGATTCTCTCTCTCCCTCTGCCCCTCTCCACTGCTTGTGCACATGCGCTCGGGCTCTCTAAAAAAAAAAGAAAGAAAAGTATGAGCATAGCAAGGACAGTTCTAGAGGGAAAAAAATAGGATGAAGGGAGCCCTTCCAGGTTTTTAAAAATGTAACAGAACATAGTAATAAAGAATATGTACCTGTGCAGGGATAGACAAAGTAATAGAAGAGAGATTGAACACTTAGGCCTGTGTAGAAATGAGAATTTAGTATCTGATGATGATTAGCGTATGATGATGGTGAGAATATGATGATGATGGTGATGACATTTGTTGTTATAGAATAGATGAGTTATTTAATAAGTGGTCTTGGAAAACTGACTCTATGAGGGGAAAAAGATAAAACAAAACTGGATTTCCTACCTTTCTTGTGGTCCCCAAATTCTAGATTGTCAAAGGAACTGTAAAAAGAGAATTCACAAGGTCAGTATATTTATAATCTTGAATATGAGGAAGTAGTTTCTAAACAATAAACACAAGCCAGAAAACATAAAGATACAAACAAATTTGACTTTATAAAATTTAAATTACACATGGCAGAAATAATTATTTTAATAAAATTAATAGACACAACCTGGCGAAAAAGTATATTTGTAACACACATGTCAAGGGTACGTTTCCTAAATATACAAAAATATGTTAAAATCAGAAAGAATGACAATGACAACTTAATGTAAAAATTGGCAAGATAGCATGCCATTTATCGGAAGAAAAAGGACGCCTGGGTGGCTCAGATGGTTAAGCGTCTGCCTTCGGCTCAGGTCATGATCCCAGCGTCCTGGGATCAAGTCCCGCATCGGGCTCCCTGCTCCTTGGGAGCCTGCTTCTCCCTCTGCCTCTCTCTCTCTCTCTGTCTCTCATGAATAAATAAATAAAATCTAAAAAAAAAAAATATCGGAAGAAAAAAATAGAAAAAGCAACCAGTAGAAGTTTGAAAAGATCCTTAGCCTCACTTATAGCTGAAGAAAATGCAAATTAAAGCAACAGGATACTATTTTGAAACAACTGTCTGGTTTGTAAAAATAAAAAGCTTGGGGGTACCTGGTAGCTCAATTTGTTAAGCATCTGCCTTTGGCTGAAGTCGTGATCTTGGGGTCCTGGGATTGAGCCCCACGTCGGGCACCCTGCTCAGTGGGGAGCCTGCTTCTCCCTCTCCCTCTGCAACTCCCCCTGCTTGTGTGCTTTCTCTCTCAAATAAATAAATAAATAAAATCTTGAAAAATTAAAAAAATGAAATGATTGAAGATGCCTGATGATTTTGGAGTGTAGATTGGCGCTATTTTTTTAAATTTTAAGTACATATACCTTTTGGCCCAGGAATTTTACATTAAAGAATTTTTCCTAAAGATGTTTTAGCTGTAAATAGTCACTGCTGGATGTATAAGGACATTTATCACAGCATCGTATAGCACTGCCAAACTAAATAAGACCAACAAACTAAATGTCCTTTGATGGTGGGTGGGCTATGATAAATTATGGTATATCCTTACGTACTATGAAGCTATTAACAAGAATGCGGTAAATTTACATAGGAGATATATATGAAAGGAGATATTTATGAAAAAAGCAAGTTGTAAATCAATCCATCAAAATATCTTTCTGTAAAAAAAACCTTCAAAAATTTATACTTATATATAAATAGAAATTTTGTCCAAGAATACCCTAAAAAACTTAATAATCATTGCTTTGCCTTGGGGGAAGGAATATGGAGAATTGGGGAATGAATATAACTTTCTCATTTTAGTTTACACTCTGCTGTACAGGTTGGATTTTTTTTTTTATATGTATTTTTGACAGTATCAGGCAAACTAAAGATAAAATAACTTTGAAAGAGGATAATTTTCAGAGTCAGAGGGTATTCTGTCTATAATTCTTTATGGCTAATATGTGTATATACATGTTCATAAATCATTACTGACTTATATTAGGTGAGGAAATACTTAGGAAGCATTGTAGTGAACTATATGTTGGTGTTGCTGGGATTCTAGGACTTTTCTTGCATTCTAATGGGCATCATTGGGCTAAATTTGAATTCTAACTGTATACTCTACGTCTCTCTCATTTCTTGTCTTTTACTACTTTTTGTTGTGTTCTTGGGGAGGATGGAGAGAGGTGTCCTTTGGTAGTGGAAAAGAACAAAAACCTAGTATTTATTGTTCTGGTTGTATTACACTGTATTTAGTACATCAAGACATCTCATCTTTGCTTTTGCCTACAAGGTCCTGGTTTAGAAGTAGAGCTTAGTTTTGAGTGACCACACCTGGGTATCCAGACTGCCCAGGGACTGAGTAGAATTTTGTAGATACGGTAGCCTGAGCTCAGACTTCTTCTGAACATTGGCCAGAGACTAGATAAACTGTCCTGGTTAATCCCTGATTATTTGTATCTTACGTACATATTTAAAGTTATTTTAAATTTGTAAATATACTACTGTCTCTTCTAAAAAATTATCCAAAAGGAGACTATTACATTATAAAACTGAGGAAATTTTTTTTCTTAATTTGTGGAGCTATTAGTGGGTAGAAGAAGGTATAAGAGAGCGTATTAGTCAGGAGTAAAATGCTGGAAAAATTATCTTCCTTTGTTCTCTATTCCCTTTCTTCCCTTTTGCCTTACTTTGTTGAGAGCTAGTCTTCCTGTAGGCAGGATTATCTCTAAATAGATGTGGCTCAGTCTGTGGCAAATTATTCTTTTGTGCTTTTCTCTTTTCCCCAGCCTCTAAGATACCTAATATAAATTAAATTGGGTTATTTAATAATGTGACACAAACATGAAAGGTAATCTTAAAGGAAAGAAGTCTTAAATCACCTTTAAAGGGCTGTATTTATATATGTGATAAAATGGAAAATGGGAAGAGCCCCATTTATATTTCTTTATACATGTTTAATTCTATGTCTGTTCTTTAAGACCTATCCACACATAAGTATATATATGAAAATCTTCCTTTTCTCCTTCATACTGCCTCAGCTGATGATGAATATTACAAATTGTGTGAAAACAGTAGAGGAATTCGTGTCTACTATAGGATTTTCTCTATTAAGATTTAGTCAATATAAGAGTTGTCTGGGGGTGCTTACTAAAATTTCTGATTCCCTGGCTCTACTCCCAGGGTTTCTGATTCCTTAAATTTGGGGTGAGCCCTGGGAATCTTCACTTTAAACCTGCATCCGGGTGTTACTGTTCTAGGTCTTGAGTAGATCACACTTGAGATACAGTACTTTGGCCAATCACTGGACACGAGGTATTTATTACTGAAAACAATTGCCAGAGTTCATAAAGTGGTTGTGTGTGTGTGTGTGTGTTTGTGTGTTTGTGTGTGTCCCTGTATCTATCTACCTACCCACCTGAGTGTTTTATAGTCTTCCAAAGGTTCTGGAAGGAAAATAGAAAACTGGGGTAGCCTGGAAGATTTATGATTGTTCCATTAAGTTCACAAGTAATTATTGAGCCCTACAATAAGGTTGGAGGTGTTACTAGCTGTACTAAAAGACTTACTGTATTAACACTCTAAAAAAACCAACAGCTATGATTCCCCTTTTCTCACACCTTCAAATGTATTTTTTTTGCCTTTTGTATTATTTCTACTGTTGATTTAGGAAAACCAGGATTGATGAGCATATCATATCTTATCTTTTTTGTTAATTCAGAAGTATGATTGAATTGATAAATTTATATATTCTCTGTCACAGGGCTTGGAGTTTGGACACTATATGGTGTTACAAATAGTTTCAAATGGTCAATAAGGGTCTTTTTTTTGGTGAAAATTTGAGTATATTTCTTTTCCCAGAAAGAAATTGTATTTGGAAATGTTCAGGGGAAATCCTTTTTGGTTAAATAGCATGAAGGAATTAAGATATTTACCTATGTGTATTCTTTGGATGCTCTTGTGTTTGTATATAAGGATTTCTGGATTTCTCCATAGCAGTCTGTGTATACTTTGGATACTCTTGTGTTTGTGCACATGGATTTCTGTGTTTTACCATAGCAACAACTTTTTTTCCTTGAGTTGTAAACAAATTAAATTATCCTGGTCCAGAGTTTATCACATTTACTGAAATTCTTGAAATTCTTAGGCAATGAAAATAACAGAAAAGAAATTTGGGTGATTTAATTTTCATAAAATGTTGCTTTATATTACAGTCATCATATAGAAACTCTAGTATAGTTATATTTTATAACAGGCTGATTTTGTATGCTTATAAAGAAATTGAGCACTTTATTTCTTGAATCTTGACCCTAGACAGTGCCTCCTTTTCACAGAGATGCTTGATAAATCCTAGGTAAATAGAATATAAGTGGAGTAAAGTGATAGATATGATATGAAGTTATTAGTAATGCAGATATATTATTTGTTATAATACTTTGTGATAGCATGGTATAAGGAATTAAACTTTTTTAATAGTGCTTTTTATTATAAAAATCAAGAATATTTTAACCCCCAAGATTTTTCTTTTACCTATGTTTTATAAATTTTAGCACAAGAGCAAGACAAATTCTGGAAGTTTATGGATGACAAAAAGTTGTTTCCCTCTTTCTTATGTAGCCCCTTTTAGGAAAGTGAAAGCTGTACTAGCTTGGAGCTGTCTGCTTCATTCACTTTTGTATTTAAAATTGCTCTAGTTCCCAGTTTCCAAAGAAGATGGCTTGTTATGGGCTGTATGGTCTTAATTTTTAAAACAGTAAATTTTCATGCACTACACTTTAATTTGTTGGCTGAAATACTGACTTTACAGTTTAGCTATTGAGATGATAAGAACTCTTATAAATATAGGTGCAGTTTATGTAATTAGTGCTTCTTTATATGGATACCTTTAACTTCAATGACCTGATTTTTCTCTTTAATATCTTAATATTCAGAAGAAGTAGTTTGTGATTTTTTTTTTTAATAAAGAAATTTTTAAAAAAGTTACATAAGGGACCATGATGTCTGGGGCAAGAAGAGGCCAGAAGGAAATAGAATATATTGTTTAAAGAATCAAAATGAACAGTTCACATATACTGGTGTTTGTTCATTTTATTTGTGCAAGAGTGCTGGTCATGTCAGAGGTATTTTGGAACGGTTGGTTCAGTAATTTGGCCTACTGTCTTTTTTTCTCTATAACAGTTTTTCTGTTTTCTACTACACCTTGCACATCCACCAATCCAAGACACCCTCTAGGTGAGTATTTTTCTAGTTATCAAATGGCATCACTTGTTCCCAAGACAGTTGCCGCTTCACTAAAACTAGACTTTATTTTTCTACTCTGAATCTGGTTAATTGATTTCACAGAGTGTATCTTATTCCACAACTTTAAAAGTTACCAGCAAACTGCTGAAGAGCTGTTTTTCCATTATGGAAAAATCACAATAGGATTAAACTTTTTTTCTGAAATTTTAAATACCATTTTTAGACTATTCTTTTTGAATTTTCATTACAAACCTGGAGAATTAGAACAGGTTGTCTATATATTTAAAGAAAATATGAAAGTTTATCATGAGATCACATGGGGTAAGGAATTAAAAATAACACTTGTTTTATTAGTGCTTTTAAAGTTTTCTAGAAATTAAGGATGTTTTTGCTGTAAAGGTTTAGGAGAGAAATTTTGAAAATAGCCCCTGGGTATTGAAACTGCATGTAGTTAGATTAATTGTAAAATCAGGTAATTATACATTCATGGACCAGAAAGCCTAACCCTTTTTATTTTTCTGTATTTGTCTTAGGCTTTTTTCTTTCTGATTTTTTCCCCCCCTTTAGCTTTTAAAATATAATTTTTAAAAGTTCTACTGATAAAGATATTTTCCTAAAGTCTTTAGAAATAAGTTCAATAGGATATCATGTTCACTTTGTTAATTTGGGGAGAATTGGATGAAAAGAGGAAAGAAATAGAAAAAAAACCCCTCAACTCTTGTAGAGTTGGTGATGCTTTTGTTTCTAGTTCAGCCTTGCAAATGAGTTTAAAATACCTGTAGCACTGCATTATTTAACTTCTGGCTCTGTAGAGTTTTTATTGATCACTTAACCTTCTGTTGCTTTGCCCTTACTCTTTGGTACTGATTAGCAGCTAAATGTTCTCACACATACTTCTGGAAAATCTGACTTACAAGTATTAGAACGAAAGGCTACATTTTATGTTTTTTAAAGGCATGTTTTCTCATTTCTCCTTGGGCATGTGGTAACTTGCATGGCTGAATTAGGTGGTTAGTTTTGTCAGGTTTCTCAGTAAGCTGTATAGCTCATTAGTCTTTTTCATGTAATCACACTTTTTTCCCTGCTGACTCTCCCTAGTTTTACCAGCACAGAATGGGAATTGGAAAGACAAAAGGCATTGGTCACTGTCTTCCACATACCATCCCTGATTTGGGTGGCATGTAACAATTTTTTGGGGGGGGGATTAAATGCCTCACTTGCCTTTGTGCTCCTGTGTGGTTCCTTCCTTTTGCCAATATTTATGCTTGTTTTTCTCTTATGAATCTTCTGCAAGAACTTTGGAAAACAATAATCCTTGGATTTTCAAGATCCAGGATAAGAGGGTGCGTGTTTGCAGAAAAGGTCAAAATTTGAGAGTCCTGGAGTTGTACTGTACAACTGTTCTGGATTGGTGGATATGCAAATATTAAAGGAAGGGAAGGAGCAAATATTACTTTTGATGTGAGTGATCATAACATCTACATTTCCAATTTGGGGGAAATTTTTTATTTCAGCATCTTCCATCTGGTTTATTAAATTGGCAATACATTTTATTTTACACAGAATGTTTAAGCTTTATAAAATGTAGCATTTGAAAAATTCATGCAAGTGGTAGGCTTACTCATTAAAGAAAAATAATCATTGTGGTTCTTAGGAACATTTCTGATACTCCTAATCGTTTGGAATATTAGATCAAAAAATATTATATCATTATTTCTCTATCTTGCACATTACACAGGTTAATTGAAACATGTTTAAAATAAGGGAAAGTAGTAGACAATTTTAGAAATAGAATTCTGAAATTGAAGAAAGATTTTTACATTTATTCTTTCACTTGTTAAAAGTATTGAAGAGATGCCATATTAACCCACGAGAATTTGTTGATGGGCTATTGAGCTGTTGTTGACATATATGGAAAGGGCAGTAGTTCTGCTTGGCAACTTACTAATAGCCAACCTGGTCCTTATTGGCGTTATGTTGGCAGAGTGCGACTGAAACTATGGTTAGGACTCTTTTTAACACTTGAGGAAACTTTAGTTTGTATTTTCTGACAATGGGAGTGTCTCAGAGCTTTTTGCTAATTTATTTATTGCTCTTTATTGATGTGAGGGTATTTTGTGACTACTTTATGGAGGATTGAATTAAGGTAATAGGAGGTAAACAAGTGGTTCAGCAGGTAGTTCATTAATTTTAAACTGTAGGGTGGTACATTGTGGTAAAAAGGTTTATTTAATTCATATATTTAGTGATTTTAGGGAATGTGCACAAACATGGAAACTATGTCTTCCTTCTCTTCTTTGTGCTTACTGATACCATTTTGACACGGGTGACATATAGGTGCATGTTTATCTCTTTATTTGCAGCATATTTTATAGTGGTATTTTGCTTTATTATCTTTACTTGGTAGATAAGTGGAGCGATTTGATACCTTTATACTATTAAATACTGAATAGGAATAACAAAATGGCAAAAACCCCCACACCCCTTCTTTTTTTAGGTGGGGCAAGGGTAGATGGAAGCTATTATGTGAGACTTGTATATTACATCTTGAACAGCTTAAATATTTGAGCTGAGAATAATTACAGTAACACGCCTGACACATTTCATGTATTTGGGGGTTACTGAGTAAAATTTAGAATAAGATCAATTTTAATTTTTAATGCCAGTTCTTTCCTTAATTAGATTTTTCGTGAAGCTCGAAGAACAGTACCTAGTATTGTTTACATGCCTCACATTGGTGATTGGTGGGAAGCTGTCAGTGAAACTGTGAGAGCAACTTTTCTGACATTGCTACAAGATATACCATCATTTTCACCTATATTTTTATTGTCTACCTCTGAAACCATGTACAGTGAACTGCCTGAAGAGGTAAGAAGTGATTAAATATTTACCTTATTGTTTTGAAATAGTTGATCTTGTAACTTGGACACATTCTAATTTATTTAATAAATTTAACTTCTTTAAAAAAATAAATACTGTTTAGATTTATGCTTTGGTTATATCACTTATTAGCCCCGTGACATAAGAAAGTTAGTTAATGATTTAAGTTTCAAGTTTTTTTTGGGTGTACTAATGATCTATTTATCACTGTTACTGTGAAGATTGAGATAATTCATATTTAGACCAGAGCCCAACATATGTATGGTACGTACTATAAAGGCCTAAGCTGTATCACAGTTAGTTCCATTATGGTTAGCCTTCTTGTTCTTACTGTCTGGTAGATTATTTGGTGAGATTGGACCTTTCAGTTCTTTCCTTGGTATCATTATTGTTAATTTGACTGTTATTACTGCTGTGCATATTTTGCAAATCTCATATTTAGTTTTTGAGTTCAAAGCCAACTCATATTTAACATATTAGGATCAAAGGTAAAATCACATTTGTTTCAGAAAAAAATAGTAGTCAACTCATGTGAATGAAATTGATTTTTACAAAATGTGTGTTTTTAACACCCTAAGCTTACTAGGTCTTGAAATGATCGCCTTTAGAAATGCTTAGCAGTATTTTGCCCAGGTGACACAGTTTATATAAAAGATTTTGCATGTTTTAAAAGCTATAATGTAAACCTTGATTATATAGAATTTTATGATTAAGATACCTGTTTACTGAGATCTTTTGTTCTGTTTAGTACTTGTTAGCTATCTTGCTAAAATCAGTACACTTACTGATTTTGTAAATACATATATTAAATGTAGAATAATTCATTTTTGGTTATTCAGAATCTGATATTCTTAATTAAGACCATTAATCACAATGTTTTTTTGTGTTTTTTTTTTATCATAGGGGCTAATAAAGTTTAGTAGAATGCTATATGTAGTAAGAGTCAGAAAAACCAAGTTGTACTGACTTACTAGTCTTTTGATTTTGGATAAACTTTTGAACCTAGAATAGCTTCAGTTACCTCATCTGTAAAATGTGGATAATAACAGTCAGGCTTCTCGGTGTGAGATAATAGATGTGAATTTATGTTGGAAACCACAGAGCTATAAAATATTTGGTATTATGAAGTAGGAATGTACTTGAAATTGATTTAAATGGATTGAACCTGGACATAACCTAGAAGCCACTTTTAAAAATTAGATCCTCACTGTCAAGTAGTTTTATTTTAATTTTAGATAAAGAAAATTTGGGATAATTGAGGGTTCTCCTTAGGAATATATAATTACCTGATGTTTTCCTTATATTGTCTGAAAAATTTGTAAATAAAAGTCTTATGAACCAATTTTCTTGATACAGCAATATTGCCTACTCCTGTTGTCTGTTCACATATGTGATTTTACTTTTAGTTTAGTTTTTTTTTTTTTTTTTAAAGTAAGCTCCACGCCCAGAGTGGAGCCCAACACAGGGCTTGAACTTGCACAACCCTGGAATCAAGACCTAAGCTGAAATCAAGAGTCAGATGCTTAACTGACTGAGCCACGCAGGCTTCCCTGTTGGTTTAGTTTTTATTTTTATTTTTATTTTTTTTAAAAAATTTTATTTATTTATTTGACAGAGAGAGAGATAGCAGATAGCAAGAGCAGGAACACAGGCAGGGGGAGTGGGAGAGGGAGAAGCAGGCTCGCCGCAGAGCAGGGAGGCCGATGCGGGACTCGATCCCAGGACCCTGGGATCATGACCTGAGCTGAAGGCAGTCGCTTAACCAACTGAGCCACCCAGGCGCCCCTGTTGGTTTAGTTTTTATTTTTTATTTATTTATTTATTTATTTTAAAGATTTTATTTATTTATTTGAGAGAGAGAATGAGAGAGAGAGCACATGAGAGGGGGGAGGGTCAGAGGGAGAAGCAGACCCCCCGCCGAGCAGGGAGCCTGATGTGGGGCTCGATTCCAGGACCCTGGGACAATGACCTGAGCCGAAGGCAGATGCTTAACGACTGAGCCACCCAGGCGCCCCTCTTATATTTTATTTTATTTTTAGATTTTATTTATTTATTTGACAGAGAGAGACACAGCGAGAGAGGGAACACAAGCAGGGGGAGCGGGAGAGGGAGAAGCAGGCTTCCCGCTGAGCAGGGAGCCCGATGCGGGGCTCGATCCCAGGACCCTGGGACGATGACCTGAGCTGAAGGCAGATGCTTAACGACTGAGCCACCCGGGCGCCCCTAGTAATGATTTCTTGGCTATGACACTACAAGTACAGGCGACAAGAGAAAAAATAGATAAACTCCATTTCATCAAAATTAAAAACTTGTTGCATCAAAGGGCACTATTAACAGGCTGAAAAAACAACCCACAGAATGGCAGAAAATACTTGCAAATCATATAAGGGGTTGATATCCAGAGTATATAAGAATTCTACAACTCAAGAACAAAAACACCCCCAACCAACCAAAACTTCCCCTAAAGGAGATGCTCAAATGGCCAGTAGCACATGAAAAGATGCTGAACATCACTAATGAAAAGGGAAATGCAAATTAAGACCACAGTGAGATGTCAGTTCATACCCATTAGGATGGCTGTCACCATAAAAACAAAAAATAACTAGTGTTGATCAGGACATGAAGAAATTGGAGCCCTTATGTGTTGCAGGTGGGAATATAAAGTTGTGCAGCGTCATTGAAAATAAATGATACAGTGATTCCTTAAAAAGTTAAACAGAATTACCATATGATCCAGCAATTCTGCTTTTGGGTATACACTCAAAAGAAGTGAAAGCAGGGATTCAAACAGGTATTTGTATACCCACGTTCATAGCAGCATTATTCACAATAGCCAAAAGGTGGAAACACACAAATGTCCATCAACAGATAGATGGATAAAGAAAATGTGGCATATACATATAGTATAACATTTTTTAGCTTTAAAAAGGAAGGAAATTTTAACACATGCTAAAACATAGATAAACCTTGAAGACATTATGCTAAGTGAGATAGGCCTGTCACTAAAGGACAAATAAATGATTCCTCTTTTAAAAAGTTCCTAGAGGGGGCGCCTGGGTGGCTCAGTCGGTTAAGCCTCTGCCTTCGGCTCAGGTAACGATCCCACGGACCTGGGATTGAGCCCACATCAGGCTCCCTGCTTGGCGGGAAGCCTGCTTTTCCCTCTCCCACTCCCCCTGTGTTCCCTCTCTCGCTGTGTCTCTCTCTGTCAGATATATAAATAAAATCTTAAAAAAAAAATTAAAAAAAGTTCCTAGAGTAGTCAGATTTACACAGATAGAAAGTAGAATGGTGACTGTCAGGGGCTGGGGAAAGGGAGAGTATGGGGAGTTAGTATTTACTGGATACAGTATTTCACTTGGGGAGGATGAAAAAGTTCTGTAGTTAGATGGTATGGTTGCATAACAATGTGAATATACTTAATTTTACAGGCTGTATAATTAAAATGATAAAAATGGCAAATTTTATGTTATGACTATTTTACCACAATTAAGGTAAAAAAGACTACAAGTTAAGATTTAAATAGACCTTTCACTGAAGAGTTTATATTCTCTTAGGCTAATAAGGCATGAGAAAAGATACTTAATATCATTAGTCATTCAGGAATGGGATACCTCGGCACAACCACTAGACAGTACTGAATGTCGGCAAAGGATGTTAGAGAAACTCAAGGCCTTTATATACTGGTGGTGGAATTATAAAGCATGTAGTCATTTTTTGAAGAATTGGCGGTTCTTAAGATGTTATAAACTTATGATATGACTCAGCATTTCCACTCCTAGGTAACTACTGAAGAGAAATATGTTCACACAAAGACTTGAATGCAAATGTTCCTACTACCATTATTCATAATAGTGGAAACAGCCCATTATTCAATATTCAGTGGTGATTGGTGAAACCAAACATTGTTATATACACACAGTGAAATACTGTTCAGCATTAAATGGAATGAAATACTGACACATTCTACAACGTGGATGAGCTTTAATATATTATGCTAAATGAGAGAAGGTAGACAAAAAAAGACTACACGATACACAATTTCTAGTAAAGGCACATCTCTAGAGACAGTAAATCAGTGGTTGGGTGGGGAGTGTGAGCGTGAGTAGGGATTGATGGCAGATGGACATGAGGGAGATCTTTGGAGGTAATAGAAATGTTTTAAAACTGACTTGTGATGGTTGCGCAACTGAATTAATTTACTAAAAATCATTGAACTTAAAAAAAGTTTAATGAGGGATATTAGAAGGTATGCCTGAGTGTATCTGGGAAAGTCAGAGAAAGCATCACCCAGAAAGCATTGGCTTGAGTGGAGAGTTAAGAACAGGGTTAAGAAAGAGTGGATAGCACATATAGAGATCACCGTGAACCAGTGTGAAACTCCTTTCAGGGAGTTATATGAGGCTTCTTGTCTAGTTGCCTCATGAAATTTGAGGCTGGGAATGTCAGAAGATAGAGCTAGGAGTAAATTTAAAGTAAAATGTAGCCTCCTTATAAAGTGATGGGTTCTAAGCTGTTGGTAATAACCTGGCAGGAGTATCAGGGTATTATTACAGACTTACTCTTGGTATGCTTTTTGTATTCACAAAGTTCAACACAATGTTGAAAAATTATCAGAAGGAAGAATATTTAAAACTGAGATTAAATGTTTTGCTACTTTTGAACAAATTCTATTTATTTTTCAAGACCCAGTTAATGTTAGCTATTTCAGCTAAATCTTATCTAATGCCTCTTCATCCCTACCTCTTGCAGAGTCTCTTCTGTTTCTCTACGAGTGTTACAACATTTCTGGTGTGTTACCATAATGCTTTCTTGTCAAACTTTTAAGATCCTTGACAGTAGGAAGTAATTGTATTTTCTTCAAGTTTGTAATGGCAGTATTTGGCATTATATTTAGCACACGGGGCATTCAGTGGTAAATTTGTTTGGCTGAAGAAGAAGAAGAAGGACCAGTGAAGCATAGATCAAAGGGTTGGAGGGAATTTTACATGAAAGTAGTCTGCAAAGAAAATATTGGAAGGGCACATGGTGAAATTTTATAAACTCTTAAAGGATTTGGCTTTGGGTTGAGGTAAATAGTTCCCCATCCAGATTTTGAATTCTACTTTTCATTGATTGTTTCTTTTCTATGTTGGAATTTTAGAGGTGGAAAAGGCCTTTAGAGGTTACATAATCTAGTTTTTTTTTTTTTTTTACTTATTTTGTGACCTTAAGTCAGTTACATAAACCTTTCCAAGTCTAAGTTTTCTCAAGTATAAAATGAAGGACTCCTATATATACTTCATTATTCTAAAGATTGATTGAAATAATATTTAGAAATTTTTAGTCTTCAATTCAGTAAGTGGTTAGACATGACAAATTGAATGAATTATCTAAAGTTTACTATAAACGTGTGGCTAAATTTGGGCTAGGATCTAATGTCTTGAATTTTGATCCAGTGTTTCCTCATTGTCTCATAGTTGGTTCTTCTTTCCACATTAGTGACCTTTTCCCATCTTCATTTACATTTTCCATTTTGATCTGGGCTGGGGAAGAAAATTGCCAACTTTACTCATTCAGTCCATGCTAATTACGCATTAGTATGTCCCAGTCACTGTGGTAGGTATAGGAAAACAGATGAATAAGGAATGGTTCTGTTCTCAGGGAGTTTGGTGTCTAGAAGTGGAATATAGACCTTCTAGGAAAACATAAAAATTAAAGTGTGTAGGGCGCCTGGGTGGCTCAGTTGGTTAAGCGACTGCCTTCGGCTCAGGTCATGATCCTGGAGTCCCTGATCCTTGATGTCCCACATTGGGCTCCCTGCTCGGCAGGGAGTCTGCTTCTCCCTCTGACCCTCCCCCCTCTCATGCTCTCTCTATCTCATTCTCTATCAAATAAATAAATAAAATCTTAAAAAACAAATTAAAGTGTGTAGAATTAATGTGGATGATGTGGAGGATTTAAACAGCCTATCTTGCAAGGGGGACATCTGGGGTCAAAGCCTCTATAGAGGAGGTAAACAATGGAGAGATAGGTAATCACCAGTGGGAAGGAACTGAGGGTTGTAAGAATGACTGGCTTAATATCGCTTGGGAGTTTTGTGTGGAAGGTGGTGTCATTGTGGAGCATTCTAGGAAGAAACTGAAGGTATAGTTTATTTTCAGTGAAACCGGGATTCCGGAAGATGCAGTAGAATAGAGTTGGTATGAGAAGAACCCAGGAAAGGAAATCACCGAATAGGAAATACATAGAAATAACATACAAGAAGACAGTATTGTTAGCATCCTTCCAGCTCTCTAATATAGATTCTAGGTAATTACTTTCTAGCTCCTATGCAAGAAGTCCTTTGAGGTTTGCCATCTAACTATTATAATCAATTATCCTTTCTGCTATTATTTGCAGACTCTTCCAGGTATAGTATAATTTATTAATGACTTGGGCAACTGGTCATTCTCCCATTATGGTTTAGTCCATGAGATTGAATCTCTCAACAGCATAGCCTTAGGATGAGGTTAACCCTAACCCCACATGAATGAAAATTGAAAATGGTACTGGAAGTTGAAGAAATTGTAGTTTGGTATAATAAGTAAGCTTTTAATTCTCTATATATTTAATGTCTTTGTGTGTATGTGTATGTGTGTAGGTTAAATGTATCTTTAGAATACAGTATGAAGAGGTCTTGTATATTCAAAGGCCTATTGAAGAAGACAGAAGAAAATTTTTCCAAGAATTGATTCTCAATCAGGCATCAATGGCTCCACCACGGAGGAAACACACTGGTAAAGTTCCTAAAGCCTTTAGGAAAATGGGGGGAACGGAATGGGGAATGGAATTAAGAAATGCCCTTTCTTGGAGTCACTTTTTAAAAAATTCATTTCTTGTGGAAGTAAAGTCAGTTTTTTAGATTCTACTCTTTAGATGGACACTTCTCTTTAGATGGAGTGGTCATTGTGTTTACCTGACTTGAGGAGATTGTGAGGTACCGCCTCATAGTTAAGGCCTTACTAAAAGGTGACTGTTAATGAAGTGTTCTTACCATTTCAATCCAGAGGCTGTGGTAGATTTCACATTCTGAGGCTCAAAAAGTCTTCAGTTCTGTTCAGTTTTAGTCAATTTAAGTACAGAGGACTTGAACTATAATTGTGAGAACACCAGGTGGTGTGCTGATTACTTTGTGGGTCAGGGTAGGTGTGATGGGTCAAGAGCTGATTAGAATGTTTGCCTTTTCTGGTTTATTTATTTTTCACATATTTATTGAGCACCTATTATGTTAGGTTTCCAAGTGCCTACCATAAGATATCTATCATGACTTTGTTTTAAGCATTAGAATTTTCTTGGATTTGGCCTAAGAGCATACTATTTCAAATTTCAGCCCCCTGACTTAAGTGAAGAATGCATTCTAAGTCACTCAAGACACTCTTTCTAATCTTAAAGATGTATAAAAGATAAGGTCTTCTTTGTAATCTTTCAGCCTCTTCTTGAAAATAGCAATCCTGTTACAAGTTTTTAAGTGTCTTTCCCGTCGTTCTATCTTTTGTGTTTCTCATGTGGTTCTTGTAGGATATTAAATACATTTCCACCCCTTGCAAGTCCTTGCTTTTCCATATTCTACTTCTGTTTTTTATTGATTATATTATCCAACACTTCAATCAGTTGATTGTTCCTTAGTGACTCCTTTCCACATTTTCTCAGAGTTCTAAAAATGAGCACCTATCAAATGGCTATAGGTGTGGGGTTTTTTTCCCCCTAGAAACCTTGGGAAATTAAATTGGAAGTTACACCTTCTGATTATTGGTTGTTGCTCCTGTTAATCTAAATAACAGTATTTAAAATAGTTCATTATGAGAATGATTCATTTTATCTTGCATACTCCCAGATACATCTTAGTCTCATAGATTGAATTTTCTGTGTTAAAGATTAACATAATTCTTTTTATTTTTGAGTTGCTTCTATTGACTTTTCATTTTTTATCTTAGGGGCTATTTAGAAATCAGCCATAATCCTTAAAATTTTAATCCTGAAATTCAGTGTGATACTGGGAAAATCTTTTAAGGAATTAGGGAATAATATGTTTAGGAAAGTTAATACTTTACTTTTTGAGAAGATTTTTTGTTTGTTTTAGGGTAGATAGTGAATATTATAGATTTTATATATAACACTATAGACTGGATTTTCCATCTTATCCATGTCTTTGGGATTCTTTTTTTAGTTCCTTTTTTTTTTTTTTTTTGAGGGAGAGAGAGGGTGGGGAGGGGCAGAAAGAGAGAGAGGGAGAATCTTGAGCAGGTTCCATGCTCAGCGCAGAGCCCCACACAGGGCTTGATTTCATGACCCTGAGATCATGAGCTAAGCTGAAATCAAGAGTCAGACAGGTAAATGACTGAGCCACCCAGGTGCCCCCAGTTTGTAATTTTTTTTGCTCCCTACACAGGTACGTACCATTCACTACCCCTACTATGTTGTACTAAGAATATGAGTGTAGAAGACTTGTCTAAAATTAGAACTCTTTTGGGAGTGGGAAGGATCAAAGAATTGTTACTTGCCTCTTTTACTTTCATGCATATAAGGCAACCCCATTTTGAGAAGGTTTTTAAACAACATTGACTTTAAGCACATCAGTATACAGTTCTTCACTTCACCTAAAGGTGTTTTTGTTGATTTGAAATACTTCTCATAAGTTGTATGTAAATCGTATTTCAAAATCAAATTATTTAAAATCATATCATTTGCCATTTAAAGGAGTCCTACTGTGAGTTGTTTTATGGAGTAAATCTATTCTGTAATATACTGTTGGTTTCCGTTCAAATTTCTACTTGCTGGGTTTGCAAGTGGTTTGTATGTATTTGGAATTCTTTTTTGAGTGAATGACAGAAAAGTAATTGAGGTCCTGGCTCTACCATGTTGGAATCTTAACATTTTCTTCTATTTTCTTTAGGTCTTTGTGCTATGGAAGTGCTTCCCCTTGCACTACCTTCTCCACCTCGTCAATTATCAGAATCAGAAAAAAATCGGATGGAGGATCAGGAGGAAAATACTTTAAGAGAGTTGCGGTTGTTTCTCAGGGATGTAACCAAGAGGCTGGCCACAGATAAACGCTTTAACATCTTCAGCAAACCGGTGGATATTGAAGAGGTCTTGTTTCAGTAGTGTGCAAACAGTGAAGTTGAACTGGCTAAAAGAAAAAAATATTGACATCTTTTTTTGGAAGGAAAAAAAGCAAAGGCATGGATGAATATTACCCCTAGCCTGTAAAATTTTAATCCATGTGATAACTACTGATGTCATCAGCAAACATCTGGTGACTTTTGGATGAAAATAGTGACCAATTTGTATGTCTTCTTAATTAGTATTGATCTTTGTGATCTCTTACTCTTCAGTTTAAGAAGAGGATTAAAAGTTACTTTAGTGAAATGTCCATACTAGACTATTTTTATTCCAGGATAAATCTTGCTCTTAAAAAGTATATTGGTGTTAACCAATCAAGACCAATTAATTTTTTGGCATTTTCCAAATTATGTATACCTTAGTGAAAGAGGTGCAAAAAACCCTGAAATTTTTCTTTCATATTTTGGAAATGCCTGTGACTAAGATGCTGTTTGAAGTTAAGCATATCCTATGCAGCTAAAATTGTTTTTCCCTGCAAGGATTTTCTCTGCTCCCAGTGGAAAATTTCTCACTTTTTATGTGTATTGTTTTGTGTCCTTGTGGGAGCATGGTTTGTGATGATAAGAAAAGAAATTTTCCATTTGGAATCTACTGTAATGGTGTTGATGAAATTTTGTTTTTGTTTTTGTTTTTTTATCCTGGGATAATATAGTGTGTGGATGAACACAATATAGTCTTTACTGGCCTTCTTATAGTTCAGACTCCATGTTTGAACAGCTTTGGTGTTGTTAGTTTTAAGTTTTTTCTTCATCTTTTTTTTAATTTGAATTATGAAATTATTCATAGTTTAATGTTGCGTCCTTGTTGTGAAATCTGTACTTTTGGACCTGAGCAGATTCCTTTGGAATCATTACCTCATCTATGACTGGGAAGAATGAGCTAGCATTATTTTTTTTTTCCCTCTGAAAATAGCTGTTTTCCCATTTTTTGTTTTGGTTTTTAGTTTTGGTTTTTTTTTTTGAGTAAAGGGAATATCTATAACTTTATTTGTATATTTGTATTTATCCACAATACATAGTTTTATCCATTTGATCCTTCTAACAACTTCACAAGGTCATTATTATTATTCTTATGTTACAGCTAAGGAAACTGAGGCTCGCAGGCAAGTGACATAGCCAAGACTCAAAGGTTTTTTGAAATTCAAAGCCTGCATTCCTTACATTAAATCACAGCTATACCTTAAATCTTTTTCTACTGAAATGACAGGAATTGCCTAATTTGCTTTTGCAATTAATACATAACATTTTACATTTGTGGAACATTTTTTTCCCTCTTTGTGTTATCAGATAATCTTAAAACTATCAGCCCACTTTAAAGATTATTTTATTTTTTTAAGATTTTATTATTTTTTTGACAGATAGAGACATAGCGAGAGAGGGAACACAAGCAGGGGGAGTGGGAGAGGGAGAAGCAGGCTTCCCGCTGAGCAGGGAACCTGATGTGGGGCTCGATCCCAGGACCCTGGGACCATGACCTGAGCCGAAGGCATATGCTTAATGAGTGAGCCACCCAGGCACCCCTAAGGATTGTTTTAGATGTTTATTTTTATATTTTTATTTCAAATTGGGTATGGGACTCTGTCACTTAGTTGATAAGGGCTTGACCTCAAGTCATCCTCCCATACTGGGAGTAAACCAATTTTGCCTTTCCCCCAGAGAACTCTCTTTCATTCTAAACAGAAGAGATGATCAGATTTCAAATGCCGTCTGTGGTAGAGTAAAAGTTTTATAAAGGATGGTAAGGTATTGGAAGGGGATAGAAAGTGTTGGTTAGATAAAACTTATTCAAGCGTTATATTTTCTTATTTTCTTTTATTCTTTCTTTCGTTCATTCTACTACTGGTTCTTTGCTCTTAAAGCTGAAAACATAGAGGTCTCTGTGAAGCATGAGAGGAAAACAAGATAAAATCTATATCTATCTATTTATTTATTTTTAAAGATTTTATTCATTTATTTGACAGAGACACAGCGAGAGAGGGAACACAAGCAGGGGGAGTGGGAGAGGGAGAAGCAGGCTTCCCGCTGAGCAAGGAGCCCAATGCGGGGCTCAATCCCAGGACCCTGGGATCATGACCTGAGCCGAAGGCAGACGCTTAATGACTGAACCACCCGTCATTTTTTATTTTAATAAAATAATATTAAATTATTTTTTTAAAAAAAATTTAAGAGAGCACAAGGGGCGGTGGGGTGGTGTGGGGGGAGGGGAAAAGGGAGAGTGAGACGCAGACTCCCCACTGAGCAGGGAGCTGGAGCTGGAGGCGGAGGCTGAGGCAGGGCTCATCCCAGGACCCTGGGATCATGACCCAAGCCGAAGGCAGACGCTTAATAACCAACTGAGCCATCCAGGTGCCCCACAAGATAACCTTTAAATAACCTAAAACATAAAAATTTATATTCAGATAATGAATTTGAAATGTCTAAAAGCTTTATGGAATTCCAAAGCCGACTTCAACGAAAACAAGTTTAGAAAATAAACATTGAATTTAAAATTAAATATTGGGGCAAAAGTTTTATAATCTTTAGTAGTACAAATTTTTAAAAAATATTTTATTTATTTGATAGTGAGAGAGACAGCAAGCATGAGCGGAGGAGTGGGGCAGAGGGAGAGGGAGAAGCAGATGCTTAACCGACTGAGCCACCCAGGCACCCCAGTAATATAAATTTTTATAGTGCTTTGCAGTTAAACAGTTTCCATATGTACACAAGGCATGCCAAATGCCAGAGCCAAGAATCCAGCTAATATCTTCTGAGCTATTGTTTGTTCATTATAGCTTCACTACCTCCCCTATAAGGAGGTTTTCGGCTCCTACAAGTTAAAAAGTAAATTATAACATGCCCACACAGTTACCTAAAAATTTATAAACATACATAAAATGTGTGTGTGTGTGTGTGTGCACGCAATGGAGAAAAAGTAACCTTTAGTTTCATAGAGCAGGAATTACCCCAGCTCCAGAATTTGGTCCTGGACTAATTAGATGTTTCTAAGACTGCCTTTATATCAGACCTGATTACTCGATTTGAGATTTGCATTGGGGGAGGCAATAGATAGATAGGTTGGTAGAGCTTTCTTAGTGGTCAAATGATAAAAAACACTGGGCAAATCCTGACTTACTAGCTCCTATTTTGGGTTATCTCCCAGAAAGTTGGCACATAGAGAACATTTGCTTGCAAATTTGTTTATAATTAGCGAAGTCCAAGCAAATCTTTTACTAGTCATGAAGGCAATACTTATTTTTGTTATATAATTGACTCAAAATGTTTGTAATGACTCCAAAGGAGCAGAAAACACTTTCCATGAAATGATTCACCCTGGAAACGAGAAAGAAAAATTTTTTTTTTGTCTAAAGATATTAAAGAGATTTACCAGATAACTTCTTTAATAATATGAAAAATCTATGTTTCTTAATTTCCTTCAGAAAAATTTCTTGAAGTAACATTTATTGATACTTATTGGATGCTTTTACCAATACATTCTCTTCTCAGGTATATCCAAAAGTTTGGGGGAAAAAACTGACAAAATTGGTTTTATATTTCAAATGAGAAACATTTCAGAGTTGATTTAGATATGACTTGAAACCGAAGCTTTTCATGGAAAGTATGACTTCAAAGTAGTAACTTTAGTAGCATAAATTGTTCTACAATTTTATCCTTATTTTTAAGATACCTAGATTTAATTTTTAAATAACTATATGGTTTTCTGTTTTTATGAGTAGATCATATGAAATAGCGGAAGTAATTTTCATTAAAATATCCTCTTTGTTTTAGGTTTCAGATTATCTTGAAGTAATCAAGGAACCAATGGATTTATCAACAGTAATAACTAAAATTGATAAGCATAATTACCTGACTGCTAAGGATTTTCTGAAAGATATTGACCTCATCTGTAGCAATGCTCTAGAGTACAATCCAGATAAGGACCCAGGAGGTAAGGATGCACTGGGCAAGATTCACTTTGGTGATCAATGAGAAGATAGTTGAAAGTTTAAATACTAAAGCATGCCCATGTTTCAGGTAGATAAATTAGTTTTAAAGACATATTATTGTATTTAGAAACTTCTTGATGAGAAACTCATACTTAAATATTAAATTTAATTATTTTTAGATATTAAATTTAATTATGAATTTGAATTAAATAAAGGATTTAAATTAGAGGATTTTATATTTCGGCATTCTGTTTAAGGTTTAGTTTTTACTTTTTGTACTTAGATTCTTATTTTGTTCAGGTAGGGTAGAAAGCTGAGTAATTGAGAATTTAATGTGAAATTTGTGTAGTCAACATCACCAGTGCTGATAAACACTGGGAATTCCAAATTGGTGGGAACTCATTATAGGATAAGTTTATATAGTAAAAGACCCATTTATTTATTTGATTTTTTTTTTTTAAGATTTTATTAATTATTTGAGAGCGAGAGAGAGCAGGGGGGAGATGTAGAGGGAGAAGTAGACTCTCCACTGAGCAGGGAGCCCTCTGCGGGACTCTATCCCAGGACCCTGGGATCATGACCTGAGCTGAAGGCATCCACTTAACTGACTGAGCCACTCAGGCGCCCTAAAAGACCCCTTTAGGTAGACAGTATGTATTCTGTAGATTGTGGGTATTTTTAATGTTATTTTACTGTTTTATTCCTAATCCCACCCTGTACTCAAATCTCTAGTCCCAGCTCTTTGAGTGCTCAGGGAGGACCTCTAGGAACATATCTGTAGTTAAAACAAGATGAATTGACTGATTCAGTGTAACAAGGAAGAATATATATTATATGGAACCACATAGGATTTGAGCTTGTGCCAAGGATTTTGGAGAGGATTTAAGAAAGTAGGGCATTGCAGTAGATTGGATGCTCTTAGGAAGTGGGGGTAATTCCGTGAGGCTAAAACTGGGATGGGTAAAGAAGCAGCAGTCAGATAAATCACAGACCTGTACCTCTGAAACAATACATTATATGTTAAAAAAAAAGAAGATAGTTAGGAAGAGAAAAATGAAGGGGGGGGAAATTGGAGGGGGAGATGAACCATAAGAGACTATGGACTCTGAGAAACAAACTCAGGGTTTTAGAGGGGAGGGGGTGGGGGGGATGGGTTAGCCCAGTGATGGGTATTAAGGAGGGCACGTATTGAATGGAGTACTGGGTGTTATAGGCAAACAATGAGTCATGGAACACTACATCAAAAACTAATAATGTAATGTATGGTGACTAACATAAAAAAAAAAAGCAGTCATTCATACTATCCCAAGATAGGATGATACTTGGTTATTTTTGGGCTAGGACAATGTTCATGCTTTTGTCTATGTTTAGATATGATAATGGAGTACTCTTGTTTTTATCTTGATTCATCATGGTCACAGAGTGGCCTTTTCTGATGTGTTCTTAAAATTGTTTATGTTTAATATGAGTACACCAAGGCCAGCTGATAGTGCCTGGCCAGTTTCCAGCTGACAGGGGCTCTTATTCTCTCTCACTCTGCTGAGGATTTTGTTTCTTGAACAGGTGATAGACAAGTAAGATGCTTTTTATTTCTTTTTTTTTTTATTCTTATGTTAATCCCCATACATTACATCATTAGTTTTAGATAAAGTGTTCCATGATTCATTGTTTGTGCATAACACCCAGTGCTCCATGCAGAATGTGCCCTCCTCAATAACCCACCACCAGGCTAACCCATCCTCCCACCCCGCTCCCCTCTAGAACCCTCAGTTTGTTTTTCAGAGTCCATTGTGTCTCATGGTTCGTCTACCCCTCCGATTTCCCCTGCTTCATTCCTCCCCTCCCGCTATCTTCTTCTTCTTTTTTTTTTCTTAACATATATTGCATTATTTGTTTCAGAGGTACAGATCTGAGATTCAACAGTCTTGCACAATTCACAGCGCTTACCAGAGCACATACCCTCCCCAGTGTCTATCACCCAGTCACCCCATCCCTCCCACCCCACCCCCCACTCCAGCAACCCTCACTTTGTTTCCTGCGATTAAGAATTCCTCATATCAGTGAGATCATATGATACATGTCTTTCTCTGTTTGACTTATTTCACTCAACATGATACCCTCCAGTTCCATCCACGTCGTTGCAAATGGCAAGATCTCATTCCTTTTGATGGCTGCATAATATTCCATTGTATATATATATACCACATCTTCTTTATCCATTCATCTGTCGATGGACATCTTGGCTCTTTCCACAGTTTGGCTATTGTGGACATTGCTGCTCTAAACATCGGGGTGCACACACCCTTTTGGATCCCTACTTTTGTATCTTCGGGGTAAATCCCCAGTAGTGCAATTGCTGGATCATACGGTAGCTCTATTTTCAACTTTTTGAGGAACCTCCATACTGTTTTCCAGAGTGGCTGCACCAGCTTGCATTCCCACCAACAGTGTAGGAGGGTTCCCCTTTCTCCGCATCCCCGCCAACATCTGTCGTTTCCTGACTTGTTAATTTTAGCCATTCTGACTGGTGTGAGGTGGTATCTCATTGAGGTTTTGATTTGGATTTCCCTGATGCCGAGCGATACTGAGCACTTTTTCATGTGTCTGTTGGCCATTTGGATGTGTTCTTTGGAAAAATGTCTGTTCATGTCTTCTGCCCATTTCTTGATTGGATTCTTTGTTCTTTGGGTGTTGAGTTTGATGACTTCTTTATAGATTTTGGATACTAGCCCTTTATCTGATATGTCATTTGCAAATATCTTCTCCCATTCTGTTGGTTGTGTTTTGGTTTTGTTGACTGTTTCCTTTACTTTGCAAAAGCTTTTTATCTTGATGAAGTCCCAATAGTTCATTTTTGCCCTTGCTTGCCTTGCCTTTGGCGATGTTTCTAGGAAGAAGTTGCTTCGACTGAGGTCAAAGAGGTTGCTGCCTGTGTTCTCCTTTAGGATGTTGATGGACTCCTGTCTCACATTGAGGTCTTTCAACCATTTGGAGTCTATTTTTGTGTGTGGTGTAAGGAAATGGTCCAGTTTCATTCTTCTGCATGTGGCTATCCAATTTTCCCAACACCATTTGTTGAAGAGACTGTCTTTTTTTCCATTGGACATTCAAAGGTCCAATTTGTCAAAGATGAGTTGTCAAAGATGAGTTGACCATAGAGTTGAGGGTCCATTTCTGGGCTCTCTATTCTGTTCCATTGATCTATGTGTCTGTTTTTGTGCCAGTACCATGCTGTCTTGATGATGACAGCTTTGTAATAGAGCTGGAAGTCCGGAATTGTGATGCCGCCAGCTTTGCTTTTCTTTTTCAACATTCCTCTGGTTATGCGGGGTCTTTTCTGGTTCCATACAAATTTTAGGATTATTTGTTCCATTTCTTGGAAAAAAGTGGATGGTATTTTGATGGGGATTGCATTGAATGTGTAGATTGCTCTAGGTAGCATTGATATCTTCACAATATTTGTTCTTCCAATCCATGAGCATGGAATGTTTTTCCATTTCTTTGTGTCTTCCTCAATTTCTTTCATGAGTATTTTATAGTTTTTGGAGTACAGATCCTTTGTCTCTTTGGTTAGATTTATTCCTAGGTATCTTATGGTTTTGGGTGCAATTGTAAATGGGATCGACTCCTTAATTTCTCTTTCTTCTGTCGTGTTGTTGGTGTATAGGAATGCCACTGATTTCTGTGCATTGATTTTATATCCTGCTACTTTACTGAATTACTGTATGAGTTCTAGCAGTTTGGGTTGGAGTCTTTTGGGTTTTCCACATAAAGTATCATATCATCTGCAAAGAGTGAGAGTTTGACTTCTTTGCCGATTTGGATGCCTTTTATTTCTTTTTGTTGTCTGATTGCTATGGCTAGGACTTCCAATACTATGTTGAATAGCAGTGGTGATAGTGGACATCCCTGCCGCGTTCCTGACCTTAGGGGGAAAGCTCTCAGTTTTTCCCCATTGAGAATGATATTCGCTGTAGGTTTTTCATAGATGGCTTTTATGATATTGAGGTATGTACCCTCGATCCCTATACTCTGAAGAGTTTTGATCAAGAAAGGATGCTGTACTTTGTCAAAAGCTTTTTCTGCATCTATTGAGAGGATCATATGATTCTTGTTCTTTCTTTTGTTAATGTATTGTATCACATTGATTGATGTGCGGCTGTTGAACCAACCTTGCAGCCCAGGGATAAATCCCACTTGGTCGTGGTGAGTAATCCTTTTAATGTACTGTTGGATCCTATTGGCTAGTATTTTGGTGAGAATTTTAGCATCCATGTTCATCAGGGATATTGGTCTGTAATTCTCCTTTTTGATGGGGTCTTTGTCTGGTTTTGGGATCAAGGTAATGCTGGCCTCATAAAATGAGTTTGGAAGTTTTCCTTCCATTTCTATTTTTTGGAACAGTTTCAGAAGAATAGGTATTAATTCTTCTTGAAATGTTTGGTAGAATTCCCCTAGGAAGCCATCTGGCCCTGGGCTTTTGTTTTTTGGGAGATTTTTGATGACTGCTTCAATTTCCTTAGTGGTATAGGTCTGTTCAGATTTTCTATTTCTTCCTGGATCAGTTTTGGTAGTTGATACATCTCTAGGAATGCATCCATTTCTTCCAGGTTATCTAATTTGCTGGCATAGAGTTGCTCATAATGTGTTCTTATAATTGTTTGTATTTCTTTGGTGTTGGTTATGATCTCTCCTCTTTCATTCATGATTTTGTTGATTTGGGTCATTTCTTTTCTCTTTTTGATAAGTCTGGCCAGGGGTTTATCAATCTTGTTAATTCTTTCAAAGAACCAGCTCCTAGTTTCGTTGATCTGTTCTACTGTTCTTTTAGTTTCTCTTTCATTGATTTCTGCTCTGATCTTTATTATTTCTCTTCTCCTGCTGGGTTTAGGCTTTATTTGCTGTTCTTTCTCCAGCTCCTTTAGGTGTAGGGTTAGGTTGTGTACTTGAGACCTTTCTTGTTTCTTGAGAAAGGCTTGTATTGCTATATACTTTCCTCTTAGGACTGCCTTTGCTGCATCCCAAAGATTTTGAATAGTTGTGTTTTCATTTTCATTGGTTTCCATGTATTTTTTTTAATTCTTCTTTAATTTCCTGGTTGACCCATTCATTTTTCAGTAGGATGCTCTTTAGCCTCCATGTATTTGAGTTCTTTCTGACTTTCCTCTTGTGATTGAGTTCTAGTTTCAAAGCATTGTGGTCTGAAAATAGGCAGGGAATGATCCCAATCTTGTGGTACCGGTTGAGACCTGATTTATGACCTAGGATGTGATCTATTCTGGAGAATGTTCCATGGGCACTAGAGAAGAATGTGTATTCCTTTGCTTTGGTATGGAATGTTCTGAATATGTCTGTGAAGTCCATTTGGTCCAGTGTGTCATTTAAAGTCTTTATTTCCTTGTTGATCTTTTGCTTAGACGATCTGTCCATTTCAGTGAGGGGGGTGTTAAAGTCCCCCACTATTATTGTATTGTTGTCGATGTGTTTCTTTGCTTTTGTTATTAATTGCCTTATATAATTGGCTGCTCCCATGTTAGGGGCATAGATATTTCCAATTGTTAGATCTTCTTGTTGGATAGACCCTTTAAGTAGGATATAATGTCCTTCCTCATCTCTTATTACAGTCTTTGGTTTAAAATCTAATTTGTCTGATATAAGGATTGCCACCCCAGCTTTCTTTTGGTGTCCATTAGCATGGTAAATGGTTTTCCACCCCCTCACTTTCAATCTGGGGGTGTCTTTGGTTCTAAAATGAGTCTCTTGCAGACAGCATATCGATGGGTCTTGTTTTTTAATTCAGTCTGATAGCCTTTGTCTTTTGATTGGGGCATTGAGCCCATTTACATTCAGGGTAACTATTGAAAGATAGGAATTTAGTGCCATTGTATTGCCTGTAAGGTGACTGTTACCGTATATTGTCTGTGTTCCTTTCTGGTCTATGTTGCTTTTAGGCTCTCTCTTTGCTTAGAGGACCCCTTTCAAGATTTCTTGTAGGGCTGGTTTTGTGTTTGCAAATTCCTTTAGTTTTTGTTTGTCCTGGAAGCTTTTTATCTCTCCTTCAATTTTCAATGACAGCCTAGCTGGATAGAGTATTCTTGGCTGCATATTTTTCTCATTTAGTGCTCTGAATATATCCTGCCAGTCCTTTCTGGCCTGCCAGGTCTCTGTGGATAGGTCTGTTGCCAATCTAATGTTTCTGCCATTGTAGGTTACATATCTCTTCTCCCGAGCTGCTTTCGGGATTTTCTCTTTGTCTATGAGACTCGTAAGTTTTACTATTAGATGTCGGGGTGTTGACCTATTTTTATTGATTTTGAGAGGGGTTCTCTGTGCTTCCTGGATTTTGATGCCTGTTTCCTTCCCCAAATTAGGGAAGTTCTCTGCTATAATTTGCTCCATTATACCTTCTGCCCCTCTCTCTCTTTCTTCTTCTTCTGGGATCCCAATTATTCTAATGTTGTTTTGTCTTATGGTATCGCTTATCTCTCGAATTCTGCCCTTGTAATCCAATAGTTGTTTCTCTCTCTTTTTCTCAGCTTCTTTATTTTCCATCATTTGGTCTTCTATATCACTGATTCTCTCTTCTGCCTCATTTATCCTAGCAGTTAGCGCCCCCATTTTTGATTGCACCTTATTAATAGCCTTTTTAATTTCTACTTGGTTAGATTTTAGTTCTTTTACTTCTCCAGAAAGGGTTTCTCTAATAACTTCCATATTTTTTTCAAGCCCAGCTAGTATCTTTATTTTTATTTTTTATTTTTTATTTTTTTTTAAAGATTTTATTTATTTATTTGAGAGAGAGAGACACAGTGAGAGAGGGAACACAAGCAGGGGGAGTGGGAGAGGGAGAAGCAGGCTCCCCGCAGAGCAGGGAGCCCGATGCGGGACTCGATCCCAGGACCCTGACCTGATCTGAAGGGATCATGACCTGATCATGACCTGAGCTGAAGGCAGTCGCTTAACCAACTGAGCCACCCAGGCGCCCCCCAGCTAGTATCTTTAAAGTGATGATTCTGAACTCTAGATCTGACATCGTACTAATGTCCATATTGAGTAGGTCCCTGGCAGTCGGTACTACCTCTTGTTCTTTTTGTTGAGGTGATTTTTTCCGTCTTGTCATTTTGTGCAGAGGAGAATAGATTAATGAGAGAACAAAATGCTAGCAGAGTAACAACATCCCCAGAAATATACTCTAAACAAATCAGAAAAGACCTGAAGCAGTGGAACAAGAAACGGAAAGAGAGAAAAAAGAAAAAGAAGAAAAAGAAAAAGATAAAGATTAAAAACAAACAAAAACAAACAAAACAAAACAACAACAACAACAAAAACCAGAATGTGATCAAATATGATCAGGCTGGTATATAGATCAGTGCCACACACTAGATTTGGGGTATATTTTGGTCTTTTAGAAGAAAGTGCCTCCCAAAATTTTAAAGAAAGAAAAACTTATATATGTACAAAAATAAGGGTTGATATGATGAAGGGATGGAATATGACTGTAAAGATGGAAATTATAAAAAATTTTATAAAAGGAATTGATAAGAAGTTGTTTGAAAAAAGAAAGAAGAGGATTTAAAAAAGAAAAAGAAAGGGAGAGCATGTGATCAGGCAGGGGAGTAGAAAACACCATATACTAGGGATTTAGGGTATATTTTAATCTGTTAGAAGAAACTATCTCAAAATTTTAAAGAGAGAACAACATATATATATGCCAAAAATACGAGTAACTACTATGAAGGGATAGAATATGACTCTAAAAATCAAAAATAAAAGTTTTTTTAAAAAAGGGATTAATAAGATGTTGGTTGAAAAAGGGAAAAAGAAAAATTCAAAAAAAAGAAAAAAGAAAAAAAAAAGACAGTTAAAAAAAATTAACTTTGAAAGACTAAAGAATCATGGTAAAAAAGCCATGAATTCTATGTGCAGTATTCCCCTAGCGCTGGAGTTCTGCTGTTCTCATTGATCGGTAAACTTGGTCTTGGCTGCCTGTTCTCGCTGATCTTCTGGGGGAGGGGCCTGTTGCCGTGGTTCCCAAATGTCTCTGCCGGAGGCGGAATTGCCCCGCCCTTGCCCCCTCCCGGCTAAGTAATCTGCTCGGGTTTGCTCTCCGGGGCTTTTGTTCCCTGCGAGCTTTCCGTACAGCTTTGG
The DNA here is from genome assembly GCF_029215605.1 of Mirounga angustirostris. Classification (NCBI taxonomy): domain Eukaryota; kingdom Metazoa; phylum Chordata; class Mammalia; order Carnivora; family Phocidae; genus Mirounga; species Mirounga angustirostris. The sequence continues at coordinate 18,627,872 of NW_026991718.1, read as the reverse complement.
AGGCGGAGAGTGAAAATGGCGGCCTCCCAATCTCCGCCCCGGAGGAGCCGAGAACTCAGGGCCCCGCTCCTCAGTGAGCCCCCAGAGAAAAGCCGTCAGTCACTCCCGACTCCCCGGTCTCTAGCCGCACTCCGTGCTCACCTGGCCTGTGACCGCGCGGTTCTATCTCTGGCACCCGACCCCAGGTGGAGTCTCCAAACCCAGCAGATCCCTGCGGTGCACTCCCACATGGCTCCTCCCGGGGGAGGAAGGTGAGTCTCCCCGGATCTGCCGCTTGTTGGGTCCCTGCTGGAGGAGCAGTGGCCCGACTGTGCTGCAGATGACGGTTTATGGCAACCCCGAGCTGAGAGTTCGCGCCTGGGCTCCATCTCTGCAGCCGGCTTCCCTGCTCCAATACCTGGGAGCTCTGCCGCACTCAGGCACCCCCGGTCTTTCTGTGACCCCGAGGGTCCTGAGACCACACTGTCCCGTGAGGTTCCACCCCCCACTTAGCCACCGGAGTGACGTCCCTCAGCGGAGCAGACTTTTAAAAGTTCCGATTTTGTGCTCTGAGGCTCTATCACTTGCCAGAAGCGGCCGATGGAGGCCCCTCCCCCACAGTCTATCCTCCCGAATATCGCCTGGGATTCACTTCTCCGCACGTCCTACCTTCCAGAAAGTGGTCGCTTTTCTGTTCAGAGAATTGTTGCTATTCTTTTCTTCGATCTCCTGTTGAGTTTGTAGGTGTTCAGAATGGTTTGATTGCTATCCAGCTGAATTCCTGAGAGGAGACGAAATCCAGGTCTCCTACTCCTCCACCATCTTGCTCCCCCTCCGATGCTTTTTACTTCTTTTTTTTTTTTTTAAAGATTTTATTTATTTATTTGAGAGAGACAGTGAGATAGAGCATGAGAGGGGGGAGGATCAGAGGGAGAAGCAGACTCCCTGCCGAGCAGGGAGCCTGATGCGGGACTCGATCCCGGGACTCCAGGTTCATGACCTGAGCCGAAGGCAGTCGCTTAACCACCTGAGCCACGCAGGCGCCCCTGCTTTTTACTTCTTAAACATTGATTTAAGTCTCAGTTATCTCAAGGTAGTTAGAATACAGTTTCTGCTTTTTCTCTGTATTCATGGTCAGTAGTTCTTAGGCCGCTGATTAGAATGACCTTGATTTCTCACTTTCACATGAAATTAGGTGTTTCTCATCTAAATTTAGACCACAGCATGTCATATATTCTAATTCCAAGTTTAGAGGCAGAATAACATTTTACATAGCTGTTCTTAAGCTTTGTATTAGGACATTTGGTTCTTAGTTTTTGTTTCTTTAGCTTCATTTTGACTACTTATTTTATTTCGCTTTCATTTTGACTTTTTATTCCTATACAACATATAGGAAAATTTCTAGAGATTAAAAACAAAGAAGATAATTAAAGTAACTTGTAATTCCATTGCCTTGTGTTCTTTCTCTCTCACATACATGGATGTATTGTATATGGAATACATACATGCATAATATTTTTACTAAGATGAGAGCATAATATTTGTGAACTTTGTCATTCATGTAGAATATTGTGAAAAGTTTATGAGTTAACATATTTCTATGACATTTTTTGTTTTTTTTCCTGTATTATAACACTGATGAGTATCTTTGTAGCATTAATTTTATGTACATCCTTAACTATTTCCTTAGAATGTATTTCTTAAAGTGAAATTTCTGAATCAAGGAATATATATATATTTCTCTTTTAAGGCTTTTAATCTGTAGTGTTAAATTTTTCTCACAATTTTCTTTTACCAGCAGCATCAGGGCTGTTGTTTGCCAATATAACAATTTTATGTGGGTGAGAGAATCTTCTTCTGTGTAGATGGCATCCAGCAACAGTACCACAGTTTGGGTAGTGAAGAATGGGCTGCATATCAGCTTGATTTGATAACCTTGCTGGGGCCCTTGGTGAGGGTGTGGTCTGCACAGGTGTGTATAGTGACCTTGACCAAAGTATGAAAGTACTTGAGTGCCTACACTGTGTCTTAGTTTTCAAGACACAGAGGTAGCTGGAACTGTAGGAGGTAATAAGAGCTTGGGCTTTGGATTTATACCTAAGTGTTAGTCCCAGTTCTGCTATTATCTAGTTCATTAACATGATTTGAGTTTAGTCCTTTAAATTTTAGTATCCTTATTTGCAAAACAGGGATAATTGAAGTATTCTTCTCATTGGGGTGGTTGTATGGGTTAAATGAGAAAATGTATTAGATTAAATCTTACAAAACTACCATTTTCATATGGTTCAATATAAATATGTTAAGCCCTTAGCATAGTGCCTGAGACATGTTAAGTGTTCCATAGAGGTTAGTAGTTCATATTTTAATTTTTGTTATCATCATTAGTTTATTTAAATTGTGCTTTAATTTTTCATAAAGTGGTTGCTTAGTGGGTACCTGTGTATTAAATTCCCTGCACCACATTTAAAATTTAATCCTATTTTGGGGCGCCTGGGTGGCTCAGTTGGTTAAGCGTCTGCCTTCATGATCCCACGGTCCTGGGATCGAGCCCCGCATCGGGCTCCCTGCTCTGAGTTCCCTGCTCCACGGGAAGCCTGCTTCTCCCTCTCCCACTCCCCCTGCTTGTGTTCCCTCTCTCACTGTGTCTTTCTCAAATAAATAAATAAAATCTTTAAAAAAATAAAATTTAATCCTATTTTGGAAAAAGTCTAGGGACTGATAGTGAAAAATAAATTTGAATGGTTAGAAAAAGCCAGTTGAGGTCAATCCAGATTTTTCCCCCTACGTTACTTAATTATAACCAAATTGAAATAATACTACTTTTGAGAAAGAAACCATGGTTTCTGGTGCATAATAAGCTTTTCCTATCTGATGCAGTTGTATAATTAAAGAATATGGCTCTATCTCACAGAGTTGACATGGTATACTTATAACTTTCTTTCTTCACTGTTTTAAATGCAAAGAGTGTGATACAATTCAAAAGCATGATTTTGGCTCTGTTCAGATTATTTCATATCTTTAAGTTAAGAGGCTTGTTTTTTTTCTTAGCAGCAGAACCACTTGTTATGTATTAGGAAAACCACCTCAGGGTCTGTTGTGTAGCAAGTGGAAATTACATGAGTGTTGTATTACTTTTACAAGCTCCCATGAGCATTTGGAAGCTTACAGTGTTCTGTTTTGCAGAACCCTTGGCCATTGGGAAAAAAACTAGCATATACGTAGAAGATAAAAGCCAGTATTTTGAAAGCTATACATGTTGCCTAAACGTTTACCCAGATTCTCTCCCTTGAGGATGATGTGGACAGAAATTAAATATGTTTGCCGGAAAGATTTTAACTTGTAGTTCTAAATGTAACTAGTATCAGATATTTGACTCTAATTATTATCTTATAGATCTATATATGTTTAACCATTCCCCATTCTTTGTCGTGTAGTACATTGCATTTCCTAGCCCTCAGTCTCATTCACAGACATACCATTATTGAGCTAATGTTACTGAAAGTTCAGCCCTAGTCTTGTAGTCTTCTCAAAATCTTCTGTTTTACACCAGTTTGCTTAGGAATGAAGCTCAGAGCTTCACCCTAGCTTTCGGAGCCCTCTGCAGGCTGTGCTTCAGCCAAACCTATTCTTATTTTCTGTAAGTATTTATGAGTCTATAAATAAACCATGTCTAGTTACTGAGCTGGGTGCTTAGAATACAAAGATGACTGTGACAGCCCTTGCCTCTTGCGGTAGAGATACTCAGATGTACTGCATGTTGAATACTTACTGTGTGGCAGACATTACGCTGTGTGTTATGGTATTAGTTTGCTAGACCTTCCATAACAAAATGCTATAGACTAAAAGTGGCTTAAAGAACAGCAATTAAGGGTGCCTGGGTGGCTCAGTCATTAAGCGTCTGCCTTTGGCTCAGGTCATGGTCTCAGGGTCCTGGGATCGAGCCCCACATTGGGCTCCCTGCTCAGTGGGAAGCCTGCTTCTCCCTCTCCCACCCCCCTGCTTGTGTTTCCTCTCTCGCTGTGTCTCTCTCTGTCAAATAAAATCTTAAAAAAAAAAGAACAGCAGTTAATTTTCTTACAGTTCTGGAGGCTGTAAGTCCAAAATGAAAGTGTCAGCAGGTTTGGTTTTTCTTGAGTCTTTGGTTTTCAGATGGCTACCTTCTTGCCTATGCCCTCATGTGGTCATTTCTCTATGTGCACACACCCGCGGTGTCCTTGTCCAAATTTCCTCTTCTTATAAGGACACAGATCAGATTAGGGCCTATTCATACAACCTTATTTTACCTCAATTACCTCTTTAAAGGCTGTACTTTATTTTTTTAAAGATTTATTTATTTGAGAGAGAGAGCAAGCATGAACAGGGAAGGGACAGAGGGAGAGGGAGAGAAGTCCTCAAGCAGACTCCCCCCTTCCTCCCCACCCCCTGCCCTGGGCATGGAGCCCAATGTGGGGCTCAATCCCAGGACCCTGAGATCATGACCTGAGCCAAAAGCAAGAGTCGGATGCTTAACCGACTGAGCCACCCAGGGGCCCCTGCAATGATAATAGGTTATTAAGGTATAGAGATAGCATAGAGGTGGCAGTTAGGACTTTTGTCTTGAAGCAACCACAGATGATTATAATGCAGTTTTTTTTCTTGATTATTTTTATATTGAAGTGTAGGTGACATATTTGTTTCAGGTTGTACAACATAGTGATTTAACAATTACATGCATTACTTAGTGCTCACCATGATAAATGTAGTTAGTGTCTGTCACCATACAAAGTTATTACGATGTTATTGACTGTATTCCTCATGCTATACTTTTTATTCCCGTGATTTATTTATTTTATTTTATTTTAATTTATTTTTATTATTATGTTAATCAGCACACATTACATCATTAGGTTTTGATGTAGTGTTCCATGATTCATTGTTTGTATATAACACCCAGTGGTCCATGCAGTACATGCCCTCTTTAATACCCATCACCAGGCTAACCCATCCCCCCACCTCCCTCCCCTCAGTTTGTTTCTCAGAGTCCATCGTCTCTCATGGTTCGCCTCCTCCTCCAATTTCCCACCCTTCATTTTTCCCTTCCTGCTATCTTCTTCTTTTTTAATATATGTATTATTTGTTTCAGGGGTACAGGTCTGTGATTCAACAGTCTTACACAATTTACAGCGCTCACCATAGCACATACCCTCCCCAATGTCCATCACCCAGCCACCCCATCCCCCCATCCCCTACCACTCCAGCAACCCTCAGTGTGTCCTGAGATTAAGAATTCCTCGTATCAGTGAGGTCATATGATACATGTCTTTCTCTGATTGACTTATTTCACTCAGCATAATACCCTCTAGTTCCATCCACGTCATTGCAAATGGCAAGATTTCATTCCTTTTGATGGCTGCATAATATTCCACACACACTGTTTGTACACACACTGTTTTGCACCAGTTTGCTATATATATATATACACACACACACACACTCACCACATCTTTTTTATCCATTCATCTGTCGATGGACATCTTGGCTCTTTCCACAGTTTGGCTATTGTGGACATTGCTGCTATAAACATCGGGGTGCACGTACCCCTTCGGATTGCTACCTTTGTATCTTTGGGGTAAATACCCAGTAGTGCAATTGCTGGATCGTATGGCAGCTCTATTTTCAACTTCTTGAGGAACCTCCATACTGTTTTCCAATAATGCAGTTTTATAAGGTCTCTGTTATAAATATGTACACAGTGTGAGTAGAGCACAGAGGAGAAGACACTATCTAGAAATGAATAAGAGTAGGAAGGGCATTCCTTCCAGGCTGAGAGAAGTAGTGTACAAAATTATAAAAAGAAAGTGAATGTGGCTGGAGAATAGAGTGGAAGAGTGGTGGGAAATGAATCTACTCCCCTAATCACCAAGTCTCCATTTACTGAGCATCCATGTATGACATATTCTGTCACGGATAAATTGTGGTAAGTGCTGGAAATGTACAGCTCTGGCCTGGAAGATGCCTAAAGCCTACGTAGTAGAGAGTCCTGCAGATAAATAAATGTCTTACGAAGTTCCCTATCTTCTTTTGATCCTGTGTAAGGACTTCAGAGTTACTTTTCTACACTTAGAAAAACTAGGGAGCCATTAGATGGTTTTGAGACAGAGAGTGATACAATTTGATTTGCATTTAAGAGTATAGTATTGCAGGCAGGATCAGTTTTGGGGTAGAGGTCATGGGAGTGCAGAGATGGAGGTTAGAAGACCAATTAAAATTTAGTTGCAGTGGCAGCGGAGATTGAACTAGTGGAGGACTTGAACATAGAGGGCTTAGTGAAGGATCTATTAGATGTGACTGACAGAAATCTAGAATGACTCCTCAGTTTGTGGTCTGAGTGGTTAAGGAATATGAGAAAGAAATCAGTGGAGGAACAGGTTTATGGGCAGTATGCTGTATTTAATTTTGGACGTGTTAGTATGAGTTAACTTTTGGTTCACCCAGATAAAAGATACTACAGAGTAGTAGTTGTACATATGGTTCTGGAGATGGGGAGACATTTGGGCAAGAAACATGGTTGGAGTTATCGGTGTGTAGAAAAGAAAGAGAAAAGAGAGAAGCCTAGGAGGAATCCTCTCCTAGGAAATTTAGGTCCCAGTTCTCAATTTAGGTCCAGTCTTACTGTTGGAACTTAGGGTACCTTTGTTAAATGTATTGCCCCTCCTGGGATTGTGTACATTTTTTTCTTTGTAAACCAGTTTTATTGAGGTATAAGTTACAGAGTACATTGTTTTTAAAACTACCTATATCTTTTAAAATCTACTTACCCTTCAAGGAATATTAAATGCTACATTCATGAAAGTTTTTTTTGGATGTCCTTAAGTTATAAATAATCCCTTCATCTTGGAATCATAGCACTATGTAACTTTTCTGAGACACTTTTTACCTACCTCTCCACCACCCGCCCCCTTGCCCTAAGTAGTTACTTGTTTACATATCCTTATCTCTTGTTTTCGACTCTAAGGTGATTGGGAACAGGATCTGTACAGGTATCTGTATGGAGCGTGTTCTTAAATAAATGTGGCTAGTGAGTAAATTTCATCCATTGTTCTCTTGTTAGGTACTAACTGAAGGAGTTTCAGATTAGATAGAAATTATAAAATGGAGACATGATAACATAATGCAGATATGAGCCAGTAAATACATGAAATTTCTTTTTTATGAAATAATTTAGGATGAAAAATCATCCCATAAAAAATTAGTTTTTCTTAAAATGTTAATCTTTCTTAATAATTTTATTGAAAAAAAACCCAGCTAATATCCCTCTGTTTGCCATAATACAAAAGATACACTGATAATAGTTACTACTTTCATAGAAGTAGTGATTCTTTTTTAAAATTTTATTTAAATTCAATTAATTAACATATGGTATATTATTAGTTTCAGAGGTAGAGTTTAGTGATTCATCAGTTGCATGTAACACCCAGTGCTCATTATATCAAGTGCCCTCATTAATGCTGATCACACAGTTACCCCATCCCCCCGCCCACCTCCCCTTTAACAACCTCAGTTTGTTTCCTATAGTTAAGAGTTTCTTATGGTTTGTCTCCTTCTCTGATTTAATTTTATTTTATTTTTCCCTCCCTTCCCCCACATTCCTCTGTTTTGTCTCTTAAAGTTCACATATGAGTGAAGTAATATGATAATTGTCTTTCTTTGATTGACTTACTTTGCTTAGCATAATACCCTCTAGGTCCATCCATAGTGGAATGTTAAGATTTCTTTTCTTTTCTTTTTGGTGGCTGAGTAATATTCTACCATTCATATATATGTATAATATATATATCTATATATCTATATCTATATATATATCACATCTTCTTTATCCATTCATCTGTTGATGGACATCTGGGCTTTTTCCAAAGTTTGGCTATTGTGGACATTGTTGCTATAAGCATTGGGATGCAGGTGCCCCTTCAAATCACTGTTTGTATCCTTTGGATAAATATCTAGTAGTGCAGTTGCTGGGTTGTAGAGTAGTTCTATTTTTAACTTTTTGAGGAACCTCCATACTGTTTTCCAGAGTGGCTGCACCAGCTTGCCATTCCCACCAACAGTGTAAGAGGGTTTCCTTTCTCCGCATCCTTGCCCACATCTGTTGTTTCCTGACTTGTTAATTTTAGCCATTCTGACTGGTGTGAGGTGGTATCTCATTGTGGTTTTGATTTGTATTTCTCTGATGCCAAGTGATGTTGAGCATTTTTTCTTGTGTCTGTTGGCCCATTGTATGTCTTCATTGGAGAAATGGCTGTTCATGTCTTCTGCCCATTTCTTGACAGGATTATTTGTATTTTGGGTGTTAAGAAAAGTAGTGATGCTGTTAATTTTATAGATGCTCATCAATTTGTCCCAATAATCATTACTTTTTACTAAAGGCAAATATGGGTGGTCATACTTTTATTTTATAGATGTTAAGGGGGTTGGGGCTCAGAGATTATGTACTTTGTGTGCAAACCCACAAATGTTATATGGCACAACTGAGTGGATTGAGTTCTGTCCTCAAAGCCAGTGTGTGTGTTTTTTTGCTGTGCTTATGTTACTTTCATATTACATGGATTTTGAGAATCTTAAGATCATAAAGTAAGACAAAAGAAGTGGTAAATATGTAACTTACATTTTAAAACAAGGATTTTAAGTCTTATTTCCATGAGAGAGTCTGAACAAGAACATGCAAAATTGTATACATGTGTAATTTTTCATTTTCACCACATGCTTGTAAGGTTCTAAGATTACCCCCCTACCTCTCAAAAAAGATGAAGTTTGAAGACATGACATCTGTTCTAGTTTTAATGTTCTATAAGCTTATGATTCTTTGCTGTGTATAAACATAGACACAATTCTAAGCTAAGAATGATTAAAAATACTTATAATGATGGCACATGAAAAATACTCTTTCTCATCAAATGCAGATACTCTTCAGAATAAATTCCTTATCCTTCAGACCAATGGGAATTTTTTTTTTTTTTTAAAGATTTTATTTATTTATTTGACAGAAAGAGCACAAGCAGGGGGAGCGGCAGGCAGAGGGAGAAGCAGGCCTCCCGCCAAGCAGGGAGCCTGATGTGGGCCTCGATCCCAGGACCCTGAGATCATGACCTGAGCCAAGGGCAGATGATTAACCAGCTGAGCCAACCAGGTGCCCACCAATGGGAAATTTTTATGGAATTCATTCATGCTTTCATTCATTCATTTCCCATTTAATTGGGAATGGAATATGGGCAGGAGGCATATATTTAAAAAGAAAGACCATTGAGGTATTTTAGAGTGATTATGTGTCAGATACATGGCTTTATATTTAACCTCACCTCTTTCTTAGCTTTTTTCAAGCTGAGGTAGAAAGCCAGTGGCAGAAAATTGTGGTGTCACATGCACCACATATTATCACCTGCAAGTACAGCTACTTCTAAGGATGTTTATTGTAGGTTTTTATGTGTAGTAGCTAAAATTTGGAGCAACTTAAAACTTCTAACAGTAGAGCAATAATTTTGAAAAATTAAGGTACATCCTACTTTGGATATTTACACAGCATTATGGTTTGGTTCTCAAAGGATATTTGAAAGTTATCAGGAGACTTCTGGTTTTGGCTATGGTGGAATAAAAGGAACTGAATTTCTCTCCTGCCTGAAACAATGAAAAAAAAAAAAAACTGAACAAAATGTATGAAAAAACAATTTTGAAGACATTGGATACCAGGAAATGAAGGATAGTGTTCCCCAAAAGATGAGAACTGTAGTTGCCTGGAGAGTTTCCAGACTGTGGTACAGGAAGGAAGCGCCCAGGCAGAGCCTGGAAGTCTACCTGAATTACAGAGACAGAGCTGGGAACGTAAGGAAGTCAAAGTAGGTAGAGTTCTCAGGGCAGAAAGAAAGCTGCACAGAGAGAGCACTCTGGAGATCTGCAGAAGATCCTCCTCCAGTTTTGAGCTGAACACTGATTGGTGTATACATGTGAGGAAACTGTCTGAGACCAGAGAAAGGAAATACCCCTTGGAGCTCACAGAGGGCTAGCAATAGTGCGGCAAATAGAGCTAATGAACCAACAAGGAGATAAAATGGGATCATAAATAGTACACATCCAAAAGAAGTAAGAAAGAAAAGAAGGGAACAAAGAACATATGGGACAAGTGAAAAATAAATAGCAGCCTTACTAATAATCACATAAGTCACAGTGAAAGTAAATGGTCTATTTTGGTGTAGTCTCAGTAGCTTAACTTTGCTTTTGTTTCCCTTGCCTGAGGAGACTTATCTAGAAAGATGTTGCTAAGGCTGATGTCAGGGAAATTACTGTGTTCCAGGAATTTTATGCTTTCAGGTCTCACACTTAAGTCTTTAATGCATTTTGAGTTTATTTTTGTGTGTGATCTAAGAAAGTGCTCCAGTTCCATTCTTGTGCATGTGGCTGTCCAGTTTTCCCAACACCATTTGTTGAAGAGACTGTCTTTTCTCCATGTATATTGTTGTGTCTTTTGTCATAGATGAATTGCCCATATAAGCGTGGGTTTATTTCTGGGCTTTCTGTTATGTTCTCTTGATCTGTGTGCCTGTTTTTGAACCAGTACCTTACTGTTTCGATTCTTAGAGCTTTGTAGTACATCTTGAAATTTGGAATTGGGTACCTCCAGTTTTGTTTCCTTTCTCAAAAATTGCTTTGGCTACTTGGGGTCTTTTGTGATTCCATATACATTATAGTATTATTTGTTCTAGTTTTGTGAAAAATGCTGTTATTTTGATAGGAATTGCATTGAATCTGCAGATTGCTTTGAGTAGTGTGTACATTTTAACAATATTAATTCTTCCAATCCATGAACATGTAGTATCTTTCCATCTGTTTGTGTCACTTTCAGTTTCTTTCACCAGTGTTTTATATTTTCCAGAGTACAGGTCTTTCACTTCTTTGGTTAAGTTTATTCCTCTGTATTTTATTCTAGTTTATTTCTAGGTATTTTATTATTTTTGGTGTGATCAAATGTATACTTTAAATATGTACAGTTTAATTATCTCTTCTATACCATAATAGGTCTTTTTTTTTTTTTTTTAAGACTTAGGGAAGTATAGAATGTTAAATAATAAAGTCAGATTATACAGTTGTTGTGGTTTTTTGGTCATAGATTCTTGAGACCTATATTCATTTATCTCCATATCTTCATGATACCTCCTTTTGGATATTTATTTTTTACATGTATCAAAATAAACATAATTTCTGACTTTTCTCTCTTTCCCTCTCTATTTATTCTCTAGTTTTTTGCATCTTTGTAAGTATTACTTCCATTTTCCCATTTTTCATGCAGGAAGCTGGAGAATTATCCTTGATAGTCTGTAATCTTCTCCTTTTCACCATCACCACCCTCACCCTCACCCCCACCCCCACCCTTGTTCAATTTGCTCTCCTCTCTCACTAAAGTGGAGACCTCTCTTGTTCACTACCATGTAGCTATCACCTGGCTCAGGTCCTGGTACAGTTGCCAATATTTATTGAATGAATGTTTAGAGAAAATGTATTGGAAGGAAATATACCAGTGTTGCCTTTTGAGTGCTGCATGTTTTTGTAAGATTTCTACAATGAACTATTATGGCTTCCTAATAAGAAAAGTTATGAATAAAATGTCTGTCTATACATTTGCCTTTACTAGGGTTGAAAAAGCAGATGTTATTTTGAGACTTGGGGTTTTAGTTCTTGATACTTTGTAAAATAAGTGACCTTGATATATTTACTTTTATTTTATTTTTTTTAAAGATTTTATTTATTTGTTTTAGAGAGAAAGAATGTGGGGGGCAGAGGGAGAGGGACAAGCAGACTCCCTGCTGAGTGCGAGCCTGACATGGGGACGAAATTAAAAGTTGGATGTTTACCTGATTGAGCCACCCACGCGCTCCTTTACTTGACATTTAATATTTCAGAGTTGCATAGCTCTCGGGAGTACTTTTTATGTTGTGTTGTTCATGAATGAGAGCTTCTGAATTAGTGTAAAGCAGAGACTTAGTGCACGTGTCAGGTATAGTTTACCTAGACTGGTGTGTGTATTTCTTTCCTGGATTTACCGACAATTTATATACTATCTTGCAGTCTTTAGCTTAGAGTGTCTTGCTGTATTTTTTTTGTTTCTGTTATAGTTATTTTATTTTATTTTATTTATTTATTTATTTATTTTAGATTTTATTTATTTATTTGAGAGAGAGACTGAGAGAGAGCATGAGAGGGGGGAGGGTCGGGAGGGTCAGAGGGAGAAGCAGACTCCCTGCCGAGCAGGGAGCCCGATATGGGACTCGATCCAGGGACTCCAGGATCATGACCTGAGCCGAAGGCAGTTGCTTAACCAACTGAGCCACCCAGGCGCCCCTGTTATAGTTTTTTAGTAGGTCACTGTTACTTAGGATATATTATATTCTTCACAGTTTTGACCAGTTTTCACTTATGGAGAAAATTATGTAAGATTTTCTGATTCTCAGTATTCATCTATGGCAACTCTGGTGCTGGGCATATGGTGAATGTCCTCTGAATCTCTTAAAATTTTTATTGAAAATCATACATTTTTGTTTTTTTTAAAACAGAAAATAAAGCTTTGTATCTTTGAGATAATGAGTTGTTAAATAGACTTAGTGCAATTGACCCTGAACAACACCGGTTTGAACTACCTAGGTCCACTTATACGTGGATTTTTTTTTTCAGTAAATGCAGTACAGTACCTTAAATATAATTTCTCTTATGATTTTCTTAACATTTTCATTTCTCAACCTGTATTGTAAGAATACATTATATGATACATTTAACATACAAAATATGTGTTAATGGACTATTTATGTTATCTGTAAGACTTCTGGTCAGCATTAGGCTATTACTAGTAAATTTTGGGGGGCAGTCAAATATGGGTTTTTGACTGTGTGGGGAATTGGCACCCCTAACCCCATGTGTTGTGCAAGGGTCACCTGTACTTTGAAGTTCTAAAAAATACAGGTCTCAGAGTATTATCAAGATGACTAAGTGGCTTATTATATTTATTTTTTACTCATCATTTAAATGAGCTTGTTTCTCACCTGGAAATGCTTTTTACAATTTTATTTAAATGTTTGTATTCTTTTCTTTCTCTTTTTAAGATGCCCTTTGTTAATGTTATTTCATTTATCTATATAGTAAAGTATACCAACTTTTTAAAAAAACACTTATTTCCAACTTTTTTAACAGATAAAATAATTAGGCACAGGGCTTGTACCCTGAAGGACACTGCACATGCCATCATCGCAGCGGAATTGGATCCAGAATTTAATAAACTCTGTGAAGAAATTAAGGAAGCAAGAATAAAAAGAGGTAAGTTATAGAAATGAATTTGCTCCTGAAGACCAAGAATCACTGAGTGTTACTAAATGACATTTCTTCAGGGTTGCTGGCATTATGAAAATAATCTACTTTGAGGCACAGACTTTATATATTTTTGATACTAATGTGTCATGTAAATTCTCAAAGATGTTTTAAAATTTTACTTTCTGTGAGTTTTAGTAAGTGCAGCAATACAAATTACAGAAAGTTCTTTTCAGTGAATTTTTTTTTTTTTTTGCAGGAGTATATCTGTTAAATATTGATTCTTAAAGGGTTTATAAGCTTTCATATCTGTAGAGGATTTACTTTTTAAAAGTTTTTAGGAATACTGTTTTTGTTTTCCCTATTGACATTTATGTGTAGTTTTATAAATATAAAATTAATAGAATTAGCAAATGTGGTTTGTTCATTGAGTGTATAAGCCTGTCCTTGAAGAACTCACTTAGTAAGAGACAGAGAGAATTGTAAAACAAATCAAGTACAGTTGAAGTGTATGAGTTGGTTGAAACATCTTTAAGGCACAGAGGAGAGACCTCCTTGTAGGGATCCCAGCATTTTGCCTAGAGTTTAGGGAATGAATATAGGAGTGTTGTCTCTAGTGGAACAGAAGAAGGGAGGCAGTGACAGAGGAGGAAGAGGTATTTGTAAGCACAGCAGATAATAGCATGTGTAAAGGCACAGAGATATGAAATAAAATGGTATATTTGAAGAACGACAAACTGGTATTGCCGAAGCTGTACGGAATGGTGGGAAATAGAGCTCAAGAGGTGAGCTGAGTCCAGGACATTGAAATCAAGAAGCTTTTTTTCGATTTCCTTAGGTCCTCCCTGGTCACCTAATCTAATATAGGCTCTGGTCACCATAGCATGGCATTTTGTCTTTTTTTGGGGGGGCCTCCCTTCCTTATTTGGAATGTAAGTGTTGTGAATGGCTTATTCATAGCTCTACTGCAGGCCCTAGAACTCTGTCCTATAAATATTTGAACTGATCAATGCCAATGCTAAGGAGCTTAAGACTTTATCCTGTAGGTCAGTGTTTTTCAAAGTGTGTGTGCCTAATACCCAGCTTATTAGACTGAGTGAATTAGATTCTTTGAGAGTAGTAAGGCTGAGAAATCTTCACTTTAACAAACTATTCAAGTGTGTTTTTTTGTACACTAAAGTTTGAGAACCATTGCCATAGTCAATATGAGGTCATTGAAATATTTTAAGCTGTGGAACGAATTGGTAAATTGCTTTGGCAGCAGGAAATAGCAAGGTCTCAATGTGTCAGGATAGGAGGATGAGAGACCAGTCAAAAAACTGTCGGAGCCAGTTTGGAAAACAGTTTGACAGTTTCTAAAAAATTAAGCATAACATTTACCATATGACCCGTGATTCTACTCCTGGAAACAGCCCAAGAGAAATGAAAACATATGCCCGTATAAAAGACTGTTCATAACAACTAAAAACTGGAAACAATGCAAATGTCCATCAACTGGTGAATGTGTAAGCAAAATGGTATATCATACAATGGCATATGCTCAGCCATAAAAAGGAACAAATTACTGATACATGGTACAACATAGATGAACTTCAAGAACACTATCCCGAGTGAAAGAATTTAGTCACAAAAGACCACCTGTTGTGTGATTCCATTTATATGAAACATTCACAAAAGACAAATCTATGGAGACAAAAAGTAGATTCGTGGTGGCCTGGGTTAGTTACCTAAAATTGGGCTGCTGTGGTGATTGCATAGCTCTGTAACTTCACTAAAAATCATTTAATTGTATGCTTAAAATGAGTGATTTTTTTGTTATGTAAGTTGTACCTCATTAAAGCTTTTGGGGGAAAATGCTGTTGGGAGTTGTGCAGAGTTTTAATTAATATGAAGTGGGAATAGATACAGAATCATTGTAAATTGGGGCAGGGTTGGAGGCCATTGTGAAGGAAAGGAAGAGTCAAAATTGGCTGCCCATATTACTGATTTAATGACTTAGTAGATGCTAATCCTACCAGTAGAGATAGGGAGGGAATATCCTGTAGAGATAGGGATGAACAGGTTTTTTGGTGGGGAAAGATAAACTAGTTAGCTTTAATTTGACCCATCTTTATGATACCCAGTTGGAGATACCAAATAGGCAGTTGGATATGTGGGTCAGAAGCTTAAGAGATGCTTGGGCTAAACATGGATTTGGGAATTATTATGTAATGGTGATAGAAGCTGAAGGCTTGAATGATACTTTATGGTAGAAGGTATAGATCAGAGTGAGAAGAAAAGGGATTCCAGAGACAACCCTGAGAAACATCAATATTTAACAACTACATAGAAGAAACAAGTCTAGTGAAGGAAATTGAGATGGAGTGGTTACTCTTAGGAAGATCAATGTAGGAAAACCAAACTTACTGCAGTGTGGTGTGACAGGCAGCTAATACCAGACGAAAACAGTTCATGTGAATGGGGTTTAATGACCCAACAAACACTTATAAATTCTAAGATGGCAGAAATAATAACTTTTAGACAAAATATTTTCATTGTCTTACAGTCATAAGAATATGTGACTTTGCAAATTAAACCGAGTAAACGTAAGGTTCCTTGCTGGGTTATTTATTTTTTTATTTTTTATGATTTTATATCAGTTTCTTTCCCATCTTAAAACAAAAGATACAGTTTTCATCTGAATTACAAACTGTCCAGGTGTAATTAATGACTAAAACTTAGTTCTGTATTTCAGACTTTTTTTTTTTACCGTGTTGGTTTATGTAGCTGGGAATATTTAAATAGGTGTTGCTTATCTTCTGCCTGCAGGCTTATTGGTAACAGCAGAACAAATAAATTCTCATGGCACTGGAGCTCGGAAGACCGAAACTAGAGTTGAAGAGGCATTTCGGCACAAACAAAGAAATCCATTGGATGTCTGGCACAACTCTGCAAATAAATGTGCATGTGAGTGTTTGAGACCATGTTATCCAGTAGTGGGAATGGCTGGGAAGTATGCAGATTTGTTAGGAGTTGGGGGCACAGACCAGGTGCTGCTGTGTTCCCACAGGTCGTCTCATCTTCTCTCTGTTCAGAGGTGAAGAGCTTGTGCAGTAGGATGTGGAATCAGAAGTATACTTCGCTAATCATATTTGCTCTTTTCTATCTACATTCACTACTTGCTGCTATTCATTGAACTAGGCTTGAATATTTTTAGTTTTAAACTTTGGTTTTTTTTTTTTAAGATTTTATTTATTTATTTGACAGAGAGATAGAGAATACAAGTAGGCAGAGAGGGCAGGCAGAGGGAGAGGGAGAAGCGGGCTCTCTGCTGAGCAGGGAGCCCGATGTGGGACTTGATCCCAGGACCCTGGGATCATGACCTGAGCTGAAGGCAGCCGCTTAACTGACTGAGCCACCCAGGCACCCTAAACTTTGGTTTTTGGATAGAGATGTAGAGCCAACACTTTTCATCTACCCCTGCCTCCAGTCCTAATTCCTTGCTGTATAATACATAGGCTGTTCTCTTTATGTGGAAAGGAGCAACTTTGACTTAAGAGAGTGGCCAATGTGGCAATAGGACTTTGATTTTTCTGAGAGAATATCTTGTGCTCAGTTTGAAGAATCTGTACAGCCTTTTTAATCTAGTTTTGTTTAAGTGAGATGTTTTTAGAAAGGGAAAATTCGTTGTTCTAGGTTTTCTTCACTTGTCCTCATTCATGCTAATTTAGAAGATTTCTGAAAGACAAATGTTAATGAACACAGCATTTTCTTAATACAGTCCATATGTTTCGCTGAAGATAGCCACCCTTGGAAGATATATGCTGTTCTGGTATAAAGGTGGTCATACTGTTGAAACTGTCAGTAAACCTGGCCATAATATGTTCTTTCACCAGTGGCGTTGAATTTGAATGAATTAATCAGACTCTTTTTTTTTTTTTTTTTTTAGCTCTTCTCTTTGTAATATTTGGCATATCCATATGTGAGAAAATTTGAAGGACTTAGTGGCACATTTGGTTCCATGAAATTGATTAAAGCTATTTGGTGTAGTTGTATCTTGGATCATGACCTGGATTATATAATGTAGCACTCTAATTTAAACCTTGAAATCCTGTATAGGGCGCCTGGGTGGCTCAGTTGGTTAAGCGACTGCCTTCAGCTCAGGTCATGGTCCTGGGATCGAGTCCCGCATCGGGGTCCCTGCTCTGCGGGGAGCCTGCTTCTCCCTCTCCCACTCCCCCTGCTTGTGTTCCCTCTCTCGCTGTGTCTCTCTCTGTCAAATAAATAAATAAAATCTTAAAAAAAAAAAAAAATCCTGTATATTCTCTGCACCTGATACAGATATTTACTAAAACCCATTGAAAATTGCCTTTAAGCATTTTAAGTTCTTTTAAATGTTATTTTAATCTACAAATGTGAGTTTTGTTTTCTCTTACCAGTAGATGGCATATGTGACTCATCATTTGTCTGTTTCACATTAATTTACTTGAATTATAAATCTAAATATCCCTAAGAGAGAGTTGCTTTCCTAATGTCTTAGTTTTGGAAACAGGCTTCTCAGAGAGGCTATAAAAATTGACTCTAAAGATTGTGCCCCCATGGGCGCCTGGGTGGCTCAGTTGGTTAGACGACTGCCTTCGGCTCAGGTCATGATCCTGGAGTCCCGGGATCGAGTCCCACATCAGGCTCCCTGCTCAGCGGGGAGTCTGCTTCTCCCTCTAACCCTCCTCCCTCTCATGCTCTCTGTCTCTCATTGTCTCTCTCGCAAATAAATAAAATCTTAAAAAAAAAAAATTAAAAAAAAAAAAACATTGTGCCCCCATATTGGTTTTTCACACAAAGTGCCCCTGTAAAAGGAAGTAGTATGTGAAAGATTAGTTCCATAAATGGATACTACTACCACATGCCAGGTGCCGTAGAGATAACAGCAGTGCTTAAAACAAAAATCCCCATTCTTCTGGAGCTTATATGATTAATTTCTCTTATTTTACCAAAAATCATACTCACCATTAGAAATAATTACATAAGGAGGAGAAAAATATCTCTAGTTTGACCTTCTCCCAAATGAGAATATTTTCTTTGTTCTTAGCTGGGATGAAAGTGTTAGAAATAAACTTGCTTCAGTAGGCCTTCTAAGCCTTTGCTTAGTGCCTACAGATCAAATAATTGAGCTGGCTCTTGACTGAACAGAGTTTAGCTGCTTCTTGCTCTAGAGTTAGATGGCTTAGTGAGGGAAGAAGAGGGGAACTGTTTGTGCTTTGGTTGCATGGCTGGAGAATAAGCGAGGTCAGAATGTCTGGAGTGACTTGTCAGTAAAAACCTAGTAGCTCCACCTTTTAGAGAAAGAGCAGGCTGAATTTTTTTTCACTTTTAATGTGGACTGGATTAGTTTTTCATACAGTTTTTTTTTTTGTTTCAAGATTTTATTTTTTGACAGAGACAGCGAGAGAGGGAACACAAGCAGGGAGAGTGGGAGAGGGAGAAGCAGGCCTCCTGCTGAGCAGGGCGCCTGATGCGGGGCTTGATCCCAGGACCCTGGGATCATGACCTGAGCTGAAGGCAGACACTTAACCGACTGAGCCACCCAGGTGGCCCTAGTTTTTCATATAGTTAATAGAGTACTTAAAAATGCCCATCACTTTAGCTTATGTACAGCTTTTAACAGTAAACTAATAACAGAAATTTCTTCTCCAATTACCCTGTAAGTGTAAATTGTGAAAATAGAAATTAGTAGGGGAAAAAGGAATGGAGAGATGATTAGAATGATATGGTTTTGAAGGCAAAATATATTTTGAACCAAGTGACAAAATAATTTGAATTTGGGAAATGATTTCAGAAACCTTTAGTAGATTTATTATTAGATAAGAAAGAAAAGTAATATAACAGCATTTGTCCATTTCCTGTGAATACTTTGGTGTCTTTACAGAGAACTCAGTAAGGATTAAAGTTGAAAGGATGAAAAGTTTGTAAACACATATACGGGGAATTAAAGATTCCTGGGCCCATTGTCTGGGATTACTCATAAAACTCATGATGGTTTCTGGCATCTAGAGATGAATATAGTCTTTACAACTTCTGTAGGTCTTCCTTTTTACGTTACTGACAAAATACTTATTTTCAACGTTTGTTAATGTTGCTGCCTCGATAGCAGAGGGCTTAACTTTTTCCACGTTTTCTTTCTTTTCCTTCCTTTTCTCTTTCTTTCCTTCCTTCCTTCCTCCCTCCCTCCCTCCCTTCCTTCTTCCTTCCTTCCTTCTTTCCTTCTTCCTTCCTTCCTTTTTTAATATTTTGTTTATTTATTTGAGGGAGAGTGGAGGGAAGAGCAGAGGGAGAGGGACAAGCAGACCCCATGCTGAGCATAGAGCCCGACATGGGGCTCGATCTCAGGACCCTGAGATCATAACCTGAGCCGAAATCAAGAGTCAGATGCTTAACCGACTGAGCCACCCAGGCACCCCCCCCGCTTTTTTTTTTTTTTTTTTACATATTTTCAAGTAACAACTATGTAACCAATTGATCCTGCTTGGTGAACCATTTATAGTAGAGGAGGCTAACAGTTGTCTAACCAGATTGTCTCTATAAACTTCATAGGGTTTCTGTCCACTACCGTACTTTCTGTGGGTGATTCCTTCTTTTGGAAGGAGAGGCAGTGGATAGTTTTTTTTTTTTTTTAAGATTTTATTTATTTGACAGAGAGAGACACAGTGAGAGAGGGAACACAAGCAGGGGGAGTGGGAGAGGGAGAAGCAGGCCTCCCGCTGAGCAGGGAGCCCGATGCGGGGCGCGATCCCAGGACCCTGGGATCATGACCTGAGCCAAGGGCAGATGCTTAACGACTGAGCCACCCAAGCACTCTGGATAGTTCTTTGTGGGACACCTGTAACTGTTCTGTCTGATATACTGGATCGTGTGTTCATTTTCTTTCATGGTTTAGGAGCTTTGGGGTGATTTTGCTGGCAAAGCACTCATTTTCCTGGTGGAAATCTGGGTCTGTGGCCCCCCATTTTATAGGTAGCCTGGTAATGTGGTTGGTCATTCTCTAAATGTATGTATTATATGCTTGGCCCCTGGATGTTAGGAATTAGGAACAGCTGTAAAGTAGAATGTAGGATAGTAGAAAAAAATTAATGCTGGGTAAACTCATACTCAACTTTTTAAAAAATGTCATTCTTCAGAGTTTGTTTCTGACTTCATATTCATTCTACTGGTAGGTTGTGAGGGTTAGTCAGCATGGATGTCAAGAGCTAAGTCGTTCTTGGGTGTTACACTGGTATGGATGTACTTTCTTTTGGGTCTTGATATAGTGAACATTTGTAAAACAAGTGTTGCACTCCAAGTTCTATATACCTGTTTTCCTTCTCTCTAAAATAGTTCGAGTTCGGAGAAAATCAAGGCGGCGATCACAGTGGGGTAAAGGAATTATTAAGAAAAGGAAAGTCAATAATTTAAAAAAAGATGAAGAGGACACTAAATTTGCAGACTACGAGAACCATACAGAGGACAGGAAGTTGCTAGAGAATGGAGAGTTTGAGGTAAGCACTGACTGCCATGAAGAAAATGGCGAAGAGACTGGAGACCTCTCTATGACCAATGACGAATCATCGTGTGACATCATGGACATGGACCAGGGGCAGAGGCTTAACAGTGGAGCGGGCACAAAGGAGAACTTTGCATCCACTGAAGAGGAAAGTTCCAATGAGTCTCTGCTTGTCAACAGCAGCGGTTCTCTCAACCCAGAACAGACATCTAGGAAAGAGCCTTTCCTTAAAGGAAGCTGTCTAAATGGTGAGGCCTCCACTGACAGTTTTGAAGGAATACCAGTTCTGGAGTGTCAGAATGGCAAAGCTGAAGTAGTTTCTTTCTGTGGTAGTGGAGACAAAGGTAGTTCTGAACAAAAGATTGTCCCGGAGGACCAGTCAAAAGAAAAACCAGAAACTTCAAATGAACATCATGGAGATGATCCTGAGAAACTAGAGGCCCTGGAGTGTAGCAGTAATGAGAAGTTAGAACCCAGCGCTGAAGTGGAGGTTAAAGATGCAGAACTGGATAAAGAAGGTAGAGCGAATATTTTTTTAAAAATCTGAAATTTTAAATTCCAGAGTTAACTAATGGCATATTTTGTTTGGTCCCCAGTAGCACTAGTTGATAAGCAGTTATACCCTTCTGAGAATCTGTTAAAGTTTTCATCTTTTTCCCTAGGAAAGTGTACATACACATGCCTAGTAAATTTTTGGTGGAAGTTTTGGAGGGTTATGGACTAGAATGCATTACTTTCCTGGCTGCTTACTCTTTTGCCTCCCACCTGATTATTATCCCTACCCTAATGGATTTATGGTTAAAGGTTGAGTAAACCCACAGGTGTTAAGAAGATGGAATTCTAGTAAGAATGATTGGGGTGGGGTAGGCTGGGCTGAGAAGACTTGGATACTAGAGCAGTGTGGTATCCTACGCTTATGTACACTCACGTTAAATTCAGTTTAACAATGGAATGGTTCATTATAATCCTGTTCATTATAATCATGTGACTTTGAGCTGGTAACTTATGCTCTTCAACCTTGTTTTTCTATTTTGTAAATTAAACTTCAGAGTGGTGTCACTGTGGGGATTAAATAAGTCATGTATATTAATTGCCTGTTCTCGTACCTGGCACATACTGAGATATATTCATTCCAGGCATTCACTGTTAGTTGAATCTAAGGGATGTTGAGTCTAACAGGCTCCATTGCTTTGTAAAGCCAGTGGTATAGGAAGCAGTAGAACCTGTGCTGTCAGATTTACCTTGTTCTTGCGGACTCCGAGCACTCTGCTAGCTCCCACCTTCCTATGGCTGTGTGATTCTTTTAAGCAGCAGCCGAATAGGGGGCCTGAGAGTTTCTAGCCCTGCTTTGTTTATCATTCTTTAGCCCATAGTGGGATGGGGTGAGTTAGAGATCTACCCTTTGAATATACATTTTCATCCTGAACAGGTATTCTTATAACTAAGCTATTTTGAAATTGTTATGTTCTCTCAATGGTGTGGAGTATATATTGCTTTAGCCTGGGATTCGGGCTATGTGGGAAGGTTTTTTGCTGACAGTTTTTGAACCCTCTAGCAGAATTAGAAAATAGGAAGATATTATTCAGTCTTAGAATTCTCTTAATGGATAAAGAGAGATGTGTGTGTACTGGTCTTTTTAAAAAAGATTTTATTTATTTGGCAAAGAGAGAGAGAACGCACAAGCAGGGGGAACGGGAGAGGGAGAAGCAGGCTCCCCACTGAACAGGGAACCTGATGCCAGAACCCTGGGATCATGACCTGAGCCGAAGGCAGATGCTTAACGGACTGAGCCACCTAGGTGCCCCATGTTCTTAAATGCTATCTGTTGAGAATTTTTCTTTCTCCTCAATATTTAATAATAGAAGGTAGTTTTAAGGGCAGTATTTATTCTGGTATTTATTTATATTTATCATACAGACAGAATTTTAAACATGTGTTAAAGCTAGGGTTAAGTAATGACTGGGACAGAGTGGGGAGAAAGGAAGAGATCTTCCTGATAAGGCGCTTTGGGTATGAGGTGAGTAATGTTCTTTCACTATGAGATTTTAGTATGCTTGCAGAAAAGGTTTAAATTAATATTATGTTCAATTGGTTATCTAAAAACTTTAAAGATACTTGTAGTATAAAAGCTTTATCTGAAGTTTTCACTTGTAACTGTCAGGGCAGTGTTACCTATCTAGTTCAAGTTCTCAGGCTCCTGGATGTCCGTGGATTTGGTAATGAGCATCCGTAAAGTCTCAACAAAACTCTTAGCATATATTAATTGAACTGTAAATAAAGGCTTTCATTCTAGAGGCTATCTGAAATATAAAATTTCTGCTACATGGAGGTATATGTTTCCCAAAGCAATATTTTGGTTCTTTTACTATTTATCTGTATAGCAAGCATTGATTGGAGAAAATTGTTTAAAGACATGGGAATAAGAGAACTAACGCAGGAGGGAGGAGGAAGGTTCTCCTTAGTGTTTGTGACATGGGACAGGTCCTCTATAAAGTTCTGAAACAGGGGTGCCTAGGTGGCTCAGTTGATTAAGCATCTGCCTTCAGCTCAGGTCATGATCTCAAGGTCCTGGGATTGAGTCTCACATCAGGCACCCTGCCTCTTCCTCTGCCCTGCCGCTCCCCCTGCTTGTGCACATGCTCTCTCTCTCTGACAAATAAAATCTTTAAAAATAATAAAGTTCAAACAGTTTGAGTTTGTCTTTGTGTTCCTTCTCCCTTGGCTTCTTCTTAGAGTATGCCTACCTAGGGCATCATAGGACTTATGGCCTATCTGCCCTGTCTATCCCTTAGAATGCCTGGTGCTGTCAAATTATGCTCAGCCGCCTCAAAATTTCTGTTTGTTTTTTTTTTCCAGTGTAGCTGGTCTCAGTATGATGTTGAGAAGAAAATAATTAGATTATAGTAATTCACTCTGAGGTAGGAAAGATCACTAGCCCTATTACACTTTAAATGGGCTTAACATTCTTTTTTTTTTTTTTTTAAGATTTTTTATTTATTTGACAGAGAGAGACACAGCAAGAGAGGGAACATAAGCAGGGGGGGTGGGAGAGGGAGAAGCAGGCTTCTGGCGGAGCAAGGAGCCCGATGCGGGGCTCGATCCTAGGACCCTGGGATCATGACCTGAGCCGAAGGCAGATGCTTAACGACTGAGCCACCCAGGCGCCCCTAAATGGACTTATATTTTTAAGGAAAAAAAAAAATGTTAGAAACCAGATTAATTTCTAATAGAAATCTGGGCAGTGTAAAAGAGAAAAATAAATTTCAGTTAATTTTGAGGAATATATATATTTTTTTTACTTGCAAGGGAAATATATAGACAGGTTGGCCTCACTTGGTGTGAGTATCTGCTTTTCTAGGTTGCTTCCCCTCTTCCAATTCTGAAGCCTCTAAATTTTAAAATGATGGCTATCATAAAGAAAGTGAAGACTGTTTATAGGTTAGTGCTTAGAGGTGATGATTGCTTTTCTCTTCCTTTAAGTGGACATGTTTATTGATGATTTTCTGGCATAACTTGGCTTTCATAGTTATGGTTTAATTTCCTTCAATTTGGGTACTTACTTAAAAAAAATTATCATTTAAAGAATATACGCTTATTCCAAAAAGTTTTTGTGGTGGGTAGAAGAATTTATAGTTGTTTAAGCTTGATTTTTCTTAACTTTTACTTGCTGCAGTGCATTTTTTTTTTTCAATTGTAGGTGCTTCTAAAGTAAAGAAATACCGTAAGTTAATTTTAGAGCAGGCAAAAACAACAAGCCTGGAACTGGTTCCAGAAGAGCCCTCTGAGCCTTTGCCACCCCTTATAGTTGATCACGAGAGATTGAAGGTAAGCTTCGCTATTCCCAGTCAGTCTTACATGAATGGAAAGAGATTTGAGTATGTTTGCAGGCAGTTGAATAAAAGTCGTTATGATAATCTCTTACTTTAACCTAGGAATATATGTGCTTTAGGGCTTCTAGTAAAAAAAGAGTCTTGTGTGTTTTGAGGGGCTTAGAGAATGGTCTGGGTAATAAACTAAGCCTTAGGATCTTCTAAATGTGTCATTGTTACACCATAGCCGATGGTGTCTATTGCTTAGCCATTTGAATATAACTGTTTCAGTGTGAAAATGAAAGCAAACTTCATTTTATTCTCTTCTGATTTTTCTTAGAAATTGCTTGATTTGTTGGTAGATAAAAGCAACAATCTGGCAGTTGATCAACTTGAGAGATTATATTCTCTTCTTAGTCAGTGCATCTATCGTCATCGTAAAGATTATGACAAATCACAACTTGTAGAGGTAAGTGCTTAGAATAAACAAATATGTGCTTTAACTTGTTCCAAAGAAAAAAAGAGGAAAACTTTTTTTTTAGTCTGTATCTTTCACCAAGTAACTGAAGAATGTTTTGAAGATTTAAGATTAGAAGACTCATTAAGAGTTATAGTTTGAAGAATAAATCCTTTCTGTATCATTTTATCTCAGGACAGAGGTAATCTGAGATTCTTTGTTTATCAAAACAGAATTTTGTGGTTTTTGGGTTGGCAAATACCTAGAATAGCGTGTCACAATTCTCTTGTCCCTTGCTTATTACTGACAGATCACTGAGCATATCACTTGGGCCTATGTGGGGATGGCCTCACAGTCCTTACCACTGCCACCTAGGCAGCCACTGCTGATTAAAGGAGTGGGCCTGGGCAGTGAGACCTGTTTGCCACCCCATTAATGATTAGAAGAGAACTTAAAAGTCATCTTATTCATCAGATCTAATCTTATGAGATGGCCACATGAAGGAGTGGTTGTGCTTTTGCTTAGACACTTTAGAGGTGCACCGTTCCCTTTCTTTTTTTTAAAGATCTTATTTATTTGAGAGAGAGAGTGAGTGAGTGTGTGAGTGGGTGGAGGGGCAGAGGGAGAGGGGGAGGGAGAGAATCTCAAGTAGACTCCGAGGCTAGCACAGAGCCCGACAAAGGGTTTGATCTCACAACCCTGAGATCATGACTTGAGCCGAAACCAAGAGTTGGACGCTTAACTGACTGAGCCACCCAGGTGACCTAACTGTTCCTTTTCTATTTTTTTTTTTTTTAAGATTTTATTTATTTATTTGTTAGAGAGGGAACACAGCAGGGGGAGTGGGAGAGGGAGAAGCAGGCTTCCCGCTTGAGCAGGGAGCCCGATGCGGGGCTCGATCCCAGGACCCTGGGATCATGATCTGAGCCAAAGGCAGACGCTTAACAATTGAGCCACCCAGGTGCCCGAACTGTTCCCTTTCTAGACAACTCTGGGCCGTAGTGAGTTCTTCCTTATAAATATGAACTTATACCTGTTCATATAATTTACATCATTAAGCCACACTTCCGCTTTTTGAGGTCATCTGAGCAAACATAGACCCACTAAATGGCTAAGTGACTTAGACTCCCTGTTCATTTGCCAGTTAGTTTATCTAGTGGTCTGATTATTAAATACTTATTGAATGCCTATAGTTCCAGATACTGTGCTAGATGTTTGGGCTGCAAAAAATGAATGAGAACAAAGTACCTGCTCTCAAGGAGCATTTCTAGTATATTAAAGATTTATATGTAGAAGATGTGATTGTTTTTCCATGTTCAATAATACTGGACTTGAATCAAAGGGAGAGAGCATTTAAAAGTTATTTTCTAATCACATTTTTATGAGTTACATTTTTATGAATCTACACTGTCATTATACAGTATATAGAAATAATAAGAAAGCACAAATGAGAAAATAAAAACATCATCCACATCCCACCATCTAGAGGAAACTAGTCAGTGTTAATCTTATGGGATATCTTCTATCTTTTAAAATGTCTAGATGATGGGGCGTCTGGGTGGCTCAGTCGGTTAAGAGTCTGCCTTCGGCTCAGGTCATGATACCAGGGTCCTGGAATCAAGACCTGCGTCGGGCTCCTTGCTCGGCGGGGAGCCTGCTTCTCCCTCTCTCCCCTGCTCGTGCTCTTGTCTTTCGCTATGTCTCTCTCTCAAATAAAGTCTTTAGAAAAAATGTCTAGATGAGCATAACATGTGTATGAGTATGTGAATACATATTAAAAATTGGGATCATATTCTGTATTCTGTTTTATAATCTGACTTTTTTCCTTATTCAGTAATAATACGAAACATTTAGCAAGAGTGATTTTCATTGATCTAATATGAGAACTTACTGATCAGACGATAATCTGGCCTATTGTATAGAGATGTAGCATATAATTTCAGGTGTTTAAAGGGGGAAAGGAAAACCAAATGTCTTAGATGTTTTGGACACTTGGCCATCTGAATGAAATGTGTAGGGTAGAGTTCTTTATTTTTAAATTCCAAAACTTGTTTATTCACATGGGTTGCTGTTTGATTAACTTGAATGGATTGAATACTCTTTAGCAGTGAAACATTTTTCAGTAGGGGACTTGGAACCCTGTAATCTAGGGGCCTTTTTTAGGGAGGGAAGGGATCTATAGCAGAGTCATCAGTGAGTGGCATTTCTTGTGATGATGGCAGCGACTCTTTCTGGCTTTTTTCTCTCCATCCCTCCTTTTTGTTTTCAGCTCTGATAAGAGTGAATAGCTATGGGAACAGTGCCTTCTACTTTTGGTACAAGTTTTACTATACTGAAGACGTTCATTTTGCTTTGAGAGAATATGAGTAAAGGAAGGGCTCAGGCTCTGGAATGAGGCTACCTGTACTCAAATTCTGACTTTGTTGTTTATTAGCTGACAAATTATTTATATATATAAATTTCTTAGTACAATATCAGGCATATTAAGTACTCACTGAATGTTACTAGCATCATCTTCAATAGCCTAAATATCAAATAGGAGGCATTTGGAAGTGTCTAGGGCGGATAGTCTTATGGAGTAGCTATAGTATTATAATCAGAAAATACTTAAAGCTTAACCTGTATCTAAAATTCTTTCTCTAAAAAGTTAATTAAGTGAATTTTCCCATAATACTTTTGTCTTTTCTTTAATAGATAACATGCACTTTTTTTTCCCCTTGTAGGAGATGGAAAGAACAGTTCATATGTTTGAGACATTCCTATGAACTTTTCAAGATGAGTGGTTTATCCTCTCCAATCTGCTCCTGACAGAGCAGTCTTCTGAGCCATTCAATTTCAAATTGCACCAATTATGTGCAGAGCCTTGGTGTAAAGTGCTCTCTCACTCATTCTTTCTCTCTGTTGAATTTGGTGCTATTGTCTCAGGTACCTGAAACCAACCAGCCTACAAGAACCAAACAGAACTTCAGAAACACGTTGTATTTTCCACAAATAAAAAATACAACCCCACAGATTGGAGATTTTGGTGCTACAGAAACTGCTCTCACTTCTGCTCCTCTTTTCGTGCACTCTCTTTTGGAGACTTCTCTCTTAGGGAGCAGACCAGCAAACACGAGGAAACTGGATGGGGCAGTTCTAACTGTGTTGAATTGTTTAAACAGTGGGCAACCTGTTTTGTTTGTGTTTTGTTTTGTTTTTCTCCTTTCTACTCCTTTAAGCATATTTGTTTTTATTTTTTCCTCTGGGTAATGGACTGAAACCTGTTTTAGAGTTGGCTATGGTATATTCTGGTGGGAAACTGAAGAAACTGGATGAAATTAGATTAGGCTCTTTAGAACTGCCTTTAATGTGCCTTTTAATTCATTTGAGAAAGATAAGGCTAAACAAAAGAATGGGCTTGTTTGTAGCAAATGAATTAGAATGTCTGTTTGGTCAGAACCTTGAAAATAAGTTTTGGTACTCTGTGTCATTAAGAGGCAACCAGTGTTTGGTATAAAATGCCTATCTTGTTTTCAGAACTCAATCAAGACAGTCATTAAGCCACACGATATACTAAAATGGTAAGTTTTCCTGTATGGTCTGTTTCTGTTTAAGAAACACATAATAAAACAACAACAACAAATAATACACAGTCCACCAAAAAACTTACACACTTTACAGTATTGCTGACAATGATGACCAGAAATTAGATAGATGGGGACATTCTTTTCCTCTCTCAGTGGCAATTTATAATATTATGTTATTAATGTTTGAGTTCCCAGAGAAGAATGATTTCATGTATAGTGAATTGTTACTGTTTTGTTTTAAAGCCAGGACTTGCCAATGGACAGAAAAGAGGAATTGTCAGAAGCTCCATAAAATTCATTTTCTTTCTGCATAGTTGCAGGTGAGCTTTGGTATGGTCCTTGAATAACAGTATTAATGTTTAAATCCCTTACCGTAAGCTTACCTTCACAACTATTCATTTTGATTGGAACCCATTTTGGATCTTGTTGAGTGATTTCTGTGAATTGTACTTACCTAAAATTAATTATGGGTTACTAGTTTTACAAAAACTTTCTACAAATTTGGAGACACAGTCTAGGCAGTTGCAAAGAGGCAAAGGGAGTGCAGTGACATTTTTTTATCAGATGATTTTTAAACAAAAAAAGTAGAAAATTTTGACAAGTTGGCTTGATACCTTCATTCATTATAGCCGTTAGCTGCAGGTGTGTCTTTCCAATATATGCAACACATGTAGTTTGGGTTTTAATTAGAGCAAATGGTCTTGGACTACTGCAGAGATACTGAGCTACCTCAGCTTTTTGTATTTTAGTTACCAGTAGTGTTTACAGGGTCCTGTAATCACTTTGCCACCGTTTACATGCTGAAGCTAAGGTACTTGTCTCCTTGTCTCTGGCTGTTTGTAGTGTGCCCAATGCCCGCGCAGAGCGCACACTTTAGCCGTAGGCTACTGCAGTAATCTTAAGTGCTTCTTTGCATTTACATTAACATTTTGCGCCTTCTAATTATAGCTTAATTTTTTTAAAATGCCACTTTTTTCTTTATACCTAGTCTATGAAGTTTTCGTAATACTCAGTCATATAATTCAAGATGCTACCCATGTAGACACACTGTATTTTTAAGGTGGGCAAGTGCGATTAACGATGAACCATTTTAAAGGGGAGGTTATTTGAAACCTCTAATTTGATTATTGGGAGGATTTTCATGCTTTCTTTAGTATTTATTACCATCATACCAGTTCAAACTATTTTACTGTCTAATACATTAGCATTTTGTATTTTGATGGAAATTGTTACAGAATTTAAAGATTTGATGAAATAAGATGTAGCAGATTTTTTGTAGCAAGTTTCTGCTAAAAGGGTTTTTTGCAAGTCTCAGGTTCTTGCTGCACTATTTTTTTTTAAATATTTATTCCAGTTACTCTAATTCAAAAGCATTCTGTTCAAGTAACAGCAGCACTTGTGAAAGGAAAAAAAACGCACATGTTCTTAGTAGGTCACTAAATTTGTACAAGTTAATTAAGATTTGAGCCATCAGTGGGTTTGACAAGGGAAATTTATTTATGTTCAGCATTAAAATGCTTCCAAAAGATCAAGTTTTTTATTTTAACCTTGATATAGATGGAGAAATAGGAGGCAACCTCAGTATGATAGGAACTGCCACTTTGAACAGTTTAGGTCTTAAAGAGAAAGCCAATCTAATGCCAAGGGGAGCACAATTAGCTGAAATTGTATCAACTTCTTCGCTCCCCTTTCCCGCCCCCCCCAAACCACATACCAGTTTTGCTTACTTTACAGATATCTGGTGGTTCTATAGTTTAAAGCAGTTTGTGAAATTATCCAAGTGGACTCAATTTTGTTTACCTTTCTGTAAGTTCTTAATTTTTGCTGTATAGCATTGGCAAAAATATGTACAAATTGACCTCTGTTCTTATTTCCTATTGTGAGCATTATAAATGATAGCTCCTGTGTAAAACTTTGCTCTCCGATGAGTAAAATATGTATCACAGCACAGCCCAACAATAGTTAATGCTCAGCTGTGGGGACCATGGGAGCTTTTTGAAGATAATGGAACCGCACTAGGGTTGAAACTGATGGCTGTGGAGTTAATTGTGTTTTTGAGCTTGAATCTCACCTGTGATTAATTTTTTTTGTTTTATGTCCTTTCATGACTTGATTTTTCTCATATGCCAATGTATTTGTAGGTTTACTGGATTTTATTTTTAGGGAGTGGGGTGGTAATATCTTCCCATTTTTTGATTAAGTTGGTTCAGCTATGGTGCTATTCAGTAGGTATCTTCAGTGTCAGGTCCCGTAGCTGAATGCCATTGTTACTATAATTATAATTTGTAATCATATTGTAAGCTTGAATTTGGACTTGTACCTGCATCTTTGTATTTTGTACATTCAGTTATTTAGATTTTGGGAGTCCTTTTTGGTTACAGTCATGTATGTCTACTTTGTAGATTAAGTAGACTTCATCAGCTATGGTCTGTTTTGGGTTTATAGTTTAATTTAGAATTGTGTTAAATTGATGTTTTGCATTTGACTTCATTTTACATTAGTTTGAAGTAAATTATTTAATTTTTGAATTCTGGAATTTTGAACATTTACTGTAATTTGTAATATAACTGCTGTGAAATACTTGAATAAAGATGACAAGAAAAACCTGTCTTTCTTTAGCCTGATGATGATTGCTGTTGGCTGCAAATGCAGCATACTGTTGTAGCTGAACTCATCTGCCGTGCGGTTCGGGCATGTTGATGTTTACTTATTTAGCTGTGTTCGAGGGACGAGGCCAGCATAGGGTTCCCCTACTGCTCTGCCCTCTTAACTCCTCTGGTTGGCATGTTGATGTTTATTAAGCACCCACCAAAATCTCATTATAGTGTTCTTTTAGATTTTAGTAGCCCTCAGTATTTTTTAGCTAAAAGTTTTTCTGTTGAAGTGTGGTTTTAATTTCAGTTGAAGATTGTCTAAAATGTGTTCTATAGAAGCAAATAGATTACTTCTGAAATTTGTTTTTCTATTTGGAAGACCGCTACAGTAGACGGTCAGGTAGTTTGGTTAACTTTTCTTTGATCAGGTAGTTATGAGCATACTTTGAATAGTACATAGAGTTTAAATATGGAGAAAGATTTCATACCAGAATTTTGAGGGGCTTGTTGCTTCATGGGAGTAGAATGTTCTTGGCTTTAGATTGCCCATGTTTCTGTTGTCTACCATGAGATACCTTTTCATGTCCTGAGATAGTATACTAATCCTACTCAATAGAAGTTTTTAATTTTTTTTTTTTTAATCACAGTAAAAAGGAACTGGTTGAATTTGAGTAAGATTTTTTTTATTGGTTTTGCATATTGTGTTAATTTTTACTTTAAATTGTATATCAAAAGACTGGTAGTAATAAACCTGGAAAACAGAGTTTTAAACATTTTAGCCAAATGTTTATTTAAGTAATTTATAAGAGCATTTGAGTCTTTTTTTTTTTTTTTAAGAATTTATTTATTTGAGACAGAGAGAGAGAGAGAACACAAACGGGGTGGGGGGCAGAGGGAGAAGCAGACACTCCACTGAGCAGGGAGCCCGATGCAGGGCTTGATCCCAGGACCTTGAGATCATGACCTGAGTCAAAGGCAGATGCTTAACCCAGTGAGCCACCCAGGCACCCCACATTTGAGTCTCAAGTTTTTAGAAGTCTGGAGAGAAGTTGGGTTTATTTATCCAGTTTTAATTTCCACTGGACTCAAAACTCCAGTAAAGTGAGAGACTAATCTTTTGAATATCTATTTCATGTTATTGCTATTCCCTAACACCTGCAAAGTTACCTGTTGGCTATCTTTTTTTTTTTTTTTAAGATTTTATTTATTTATTTGAGAGAGTGAGAGCCAGAGAACAAGAGTGGGGTGACAGAACACAAGCAGAATGAAGGGCAGAGGGAGAAGCAGACTCCCTGCTGAGCAGGGATCCAGATGCGGGGCTCGATCCCAGGACTCCAGGATCATGACCTGAGCTGAAGGCAGACGCTTAACCGACTGAGCCACCCAGGCGCCCCTGTTGGCTATCTTTTTAAATATAAATTCCCTCTCTACCTGCCCAGTCTTGTCTGTTACGTCCTAGGTACTATGCTAGACACATTGTCTATCTTTTAGTAGCTCGTAGTCAGCTAGGGGAGGCTGGTGCGTGTATTAGTAGTAATGATCGGTGTGATAAGGGCTATAACAGAAGGAACACGGTGTTGTTCAGAGTTATAAGAAGGGAACCAATTAAGTCTGTTTAGGAGTGGGGAAAATGAAACTCTTCCCCAGAGGGAGTTGGCATTTTATTTGCTCTTTGTTTCTTTCTGGCATTTATAGATTGTAGCCCCACTTTACCAAAACCTTTTCTTAGTTTTCTTGTAATCCTTCATATTACATCATATCATCACTTTATTCATACCACTCACCATAGAGTATCTTTATTTTCAACTTAACTGAAATCTTGCTTATATTTCAGGGCTGAGCTTAGATTCTCCACGAATACATCTCCCTTACCATATCTTTCCTTTTCAGAACTTGGCTGTATTCTGTAGTGCATAACATAGTGAATTACTAATGTTAGGCAAAACAGTAATTTATTCATGTGGGAAAGGAAGTATCACATTTTTTCTGCATTCCCTGTGGGAATTTAAAACAATGCTGGGCCTATAGTAGATGCTTATTTCTTTTTGGTTTAATTGACACAGCTGAAGTTTACTTAAATCATCCTTTGATTGATTCAGCAGATTGATAGTGAGTGCTTACAGTGTGCCAAGTACTGTTGTGGGTGCTGGAAATAAAGCAGCGAACAAAGCAGAAAAGGTCCCTGTCTTCATGGAGCTTAAATTCCTTTAGATGTAATGTGCCAGATTTCTGTCATGGTTGGTCAGGTTCAAATTATTTTTTTTAAAGTGTTCCTCTGTCAGTAAACATTGAGTGAAACATTTTGTTGTTAAAAGTTTACCAAGGACTCTTCCTTTTCTTCTATTTCCCATCTTAGTGAATAGAACCATATCCATCAAGGATTATGGTGCATCTCATTCTAATCATGCAGCATGTTCTGTTGATTTTTATCCTTCTAAAATATCTCCTATCCATCACCCTTTCATCATATTGCAGCTGACTTAATCTGGGCACTAATCCTTTTGTCTGAACTGGTTTAATAGTCACAATTTGAGAGAATGTAAAGATGGGCAAAGACATAGTGTCTGTCTTCAGCCGGATTTTTATAATTTAACATCCTTACATTTTTTTTATTAACATATAATGTGTTATTTTGTTTCAGGGGTACAGGTCTGTGATTCATCGGTCTTACACAATTCACAGCACTCACCATAGCACATACCTGTCCATCACCCAGCCACCCCATCCTTCCCACCCCCCTCCACTCCAGCAACCTTCAGTTTGTTTTAAGAGTCTCTTATGGTTTGTCTCCCTCTCTGGTTTCGTCTTGTTTCATTTTTCCCTCCCTTCCCCTATGATCCTCTGTCTTGTTTCTCGAATTCCTCATATCAGTGAGATCATGTGATAATTGTCTTTCTCTGATTGACTTATTTCGCTTAGCATAATACCCTCTAGTTCCATCCACATCGTTGCAAATGTAAAGATTTCTTTTTTTTTTTTGGATGGCTGCGTAATATTCCATTGTATATATATACCACATCTTCTTTAACATCCTTACATCATATTTACTATGCACTAGGGACTGTTCTGAGTGCTTTACAAATACAAATACACTCTTAATCCTTTGAGAACCTTATGAGCTGTGTGTTGTTATTCCCATCTTACAGGCCAGGTAGACTGGGACATAAAGTAATTTGTCCAAGGTCACACAGCCAGGAATCAAATGCAGGCATTCTGGCTCCAGAGTTGATGCTCTTAATTGCTATGCTTCACTGCCTCTTGTGGGGGTAGAGAGATGCGCAAGCATGTTTCAATATACTAAGTATGGCATGTGCTACGATTGTGTTATGCATAAGGTACGACGGGTGTACAGAGGAGGAGCATTTATAAGCAATCTCAAGAAAGCCTTCCTAAAAAAAACTGACGCCTGAGCTGAGGCATCAAGATGGGAAAGGTTTTGTAGGCAGAAGGAACAAGAGAACATATACTGAAGAGTAAAATGGCTGCAGGGGAAAGTACAAGCAGTTCCTAATCACCAAAGGTCAACATTTATTTAACACAAGCCAATGCCACTTGCCAAGCACAGTTCTTGGCATTAGAGTTACAGCTGAGGACAGGACAGCAAGGTCCTGGTTCTCTTGGGGTTTATAGGCTAGTGGGCAAAGAGGAAACAAGATGTTATCTAACAGTGGCCAATGCTTGGGTGATAAATACAGTAGTAATCACAGCAGCAAACATCTGAGTGATAGGTACTGCTTTAAGGATTAACCATTTAATTATCACAGCATCTATGAGGTAAGTTCTGTTGTTGGTTCCACTTAACAGAAGGGGATACTGAAATACAGGGTTGGTTAAGCAACTTGCCTGATGAGGCTACACAGCTAATGAGTATGAGCTGGGATTCCACCTTGTGTGGTTTCAGAGTTTGGATTCTTAACTGACCTATCATTAAGGTTAATGATAAGTTCATTTGCTCTCATTCAGATTTTTCTCCCCTATTAGTAAACATTTTTAAGCTGTAGAATACTGCAGAGAATGGTACAACATGCATGTTCCTGTCATCCAGAATTAAATGTTAACAGTTTATCCTAACTGTAGTTCTTTTTATTTAATTTTAAAATTTATTTTTTAAATTTTTAACAAAGATTTTACTCATTTGTGAGAGAGAGAGAGAGCATGAGCGGGATGGGGGGAGAGGGAGAAGTATAGACTCCCCGCTGCGCAGGGAGTCCTGCATGGGGCTCTATCCCAGGGCCCCAGGATCATGACCTGAGCCGAAAGCAGATACTTAACTGACAGAGCCACCCCGGCGTCCCTATAGTTCTTTTTTTAAAGGACAAAATTCTAGGTAAAGTTGATGTCCCCTTCCTACCATTCCCCAGTTAATTTCCTTTTCTTCTTCAGAGGGAACCATTCTGAAAACTTGGATGAACATCTTTCCCATCTGTTTTTTTTATTTATTTTATTTTTATTTTTTAAAGATTTTATTTATTTATTTGAGAGAGAGAATGAGATAGCATGAGGGGGAGAGGGTCAGAGGGAGAAGCAGACCCCCCGCTGAGCAGGGAGCCCGATGCGGGACTCGATCCCAGGACTCCAGGATCATGACCTGAGCCGAAGGCAGTCGCTTAACCAACTAAGCCACCCAGGCGCCCTCCCATCTGTTTTTAATTCATTATTTGAGAAGGTAAATAGTATGGGTGCTGAAGCCAGAGTGAGTCTAAATACTAGTTATGTCCCTTCTTGGCTGTGTGACATGAAGCAAGTTACTTTACCTCCCTGCACATCCGCTTACCTGTAGGAAGGGGGATAACGACAGCACTCAGCCTGTGGTAGTTACTGTGAGGATTATGCATTTGAATCAACAAACACATTGTAATGACCTCAGAACAGTCCCAGGCACATAGAATGTTTTGTATGTTTTAATCATTACCACTGTAATTATTACTGTTTGTATGTGTCCAAAATATATATATATATTTTTTTAATTTGGAAATGCATGAATAGGGTTTAAAGAATGAAGTAGTTCTAGAAGGCTTGTTATAAAAACTAGTTATCCCCTGATTCTTCCTCCCTCCCTTTCTCCCCCTAAAAAGGAATATTCTCCCCAGAGCCAGTTGTTTTCAACATCCTTAAGTAATTAAGTATGCATCTCTGTATTTCTAAATAATATTTGGTTACTTTTTTTTATTTTCCAGTTTTTGCCTATGACTTGATTTCCCACCATGGAAGAGAATAGTCACAACTGTCCCCCACGCACCTCCACACTTCCTGTTTTCTCATCCTCCCAGTTAGTTTTAATTTTTGTTAGATCATTATTCAGTATTTATATGATTGTGATTATGTAAAAACTCTTGACAGCTGAGATACTTAGGATACTATGGTTAGTTTCCTTTCCTGTACACTTTTTTGTTAATAGTCCTTGTTGTTATTTGCCTAGTTTTCTATTTTTTTTTATTTTTTTATCCTTTTTTTTTTTTTAAGATTTTATTTATTAGAGAGAGAGAGCACAAGCAGGGGAGAGGGGGAGAGAGAGAGAGAGAGAACCTTAAGCAGACTCCCCGCTGACTGCGAAGCCCCATGTGGGGCTCAACCCTCTAACCCTGAGATCATGACCCGAGTGAAAACCAAGAGTTGTATGCTCAACTGACTGACCCACCCAGGCTCCCCTATTCTGATTCTTGATGCATTTTCTTGATTTTGTTTTCGTTTCCTAAAGCTTTTAGAATCTTCACTTTTACCCTGATGTTCTAGAATGTCCCAGACATGTCTGGATGGGTGTCTGTGTAGTGGGCCTCTCTGCTCTGAAAATTCATGTCCTTCAGTTCTGAGAAATTTTCCAGAGTTTATTTCATTATGATTTGTTCATTTTGTTGTTGTTGTTGTTCTCCATTTCTAGAATCACTGTTCTTTAGATATTGACCCTCCTAGACCGTTCTCTAAATTCTGTTTCCTTCCCAGTTTTAATTGCATATTTAATCTTTTCAGAGCCATTGTTTTCTTGATTTTTAAAGTATCATTGTGTTCTTGTTTAATGGATGTAAAGTCAGTCTCTCTTGAGGATATTAATAATTATTTTTTCTTTCTTGGTTTTTCTTCTTCCTGCATAGACTCTTTTCCTCCAAGTTGCTTTTCCTGTTTGTTTTGCCGCCTGTTTAGTATTGCAGCTTTTTCTTAAATGTTCAGTAATTCTTTGCTATCTGCTCATATTGAAGAGTGGAGGACTAGAAAGCTGCTTTCAAAGCATAGTGTAAGAGTATCCAGATGGGAGAGTAGCAGAGCCTTCTCTGGAAAATGCCATCAGCCCACCGGGAAAAAAGCTAAAGATAGTAACACTGGGGATTCCCTGCGGAAGCCATCCAGCCAGATCACCTGACAAAGTTGTATAGATTGGAAATGAGGAAAACAAAGTCGAATAAATGTTGGCTCCTTCAGTATCATTCTCTAGTCTTTTAAGAACTGACCCTGAAATTTTGCAGTTTGCCTGGTTATCCCAGTTGAAGTCTCTTAGAGGGAATGCCTTTGTTTTTAGGTTATTTTTACAAACAAGTTTGAGATTTTTGAATATATATATATATATATATATATATATATACACTCCATATACTCCTTTTGTTTGCTCCCACCTTTGCCCTCTTAACCTCATTTTCCTTTCATTAGGCCAGTATATTAGATCCAAGAACTCAAAAGGAATTACAGTGTTCTTTGGAAGATTTTGCACCGATGGCTTTTACCCCTTTAGGAGCAACAATTGCCTTAGAGCACTTGGAGGTGATGGAGTCAGGTTTTCTCCTCACTTTGACTTCTATTAATGTCAACTATTTTCCTGACAGCACCTCTTGTTCCAGAAACAGAAATGATTGGTTTATGTAAGACCATTTGGATTAATGGTCCTATTGTTAATGGCTAATGTGGCAGGTCTGAAAGGCCACATACCAAAAGTCTGAAGACTCTCTGATTTTCTTATCATAATTTCTATTTCTTTCTGGAATTCTGGATATCTAGAATTTTTTCAGGTTAGTGTTTTGATTAACAGAAGAAACATAGCTTCAGGGAAAGAAGTCTTATACTAGCTAATCCTTTTGTACTTGTTCCTGATGACCTACCTTCAAGCCAAGAAAGATGAAGGAAGACTGGACTGGAGGAAAAAAAGGTGAGTAAAGCAGAAAAAAGTGTAGTGTTATTCTTATATATGTAAAGTAATGTGTTTTGTAAGTTAAACAAAAAGTTATCTTGGCCTTTTCCCTACTACTCATCTCTTGGAGATAGGGAAGTTAGGAGCGTGATCATTCCATTCAGGTATCTGTGGGAACATTTTTAAAAAATTGATTAATTATAAAAGTAAGCTCTGTGCCCAACGTGGGGCTTGTTGACCCCGCGATTAAGCATCCCATGCTCTACCAACTGAGCCAGTCAGGCACCCCCATGACAACACTGTTTTTTTTTTTAAGATTTATTTATTAGAGAGAGTGTGTGTGTGTGCACAGTGGGTAGGGGCAGAGGGAGAGAGAATCCCAAGCAAACCCCACACTAAGTGCTGAGCCTGACTCGGGGCTCCATCTCACGACCCTGAGATCATGACCTGAGCCGAAACCAGGAGTCCATCACTCAACTGACTGTACTACCCAGGTGCCCTGACAACATTGTTTTTAATGTCACTCTGCATTGTGGAGTAATTGCTAATGAGTTGCTAAATAAGTATTAAATTTAAAAGGCCAACTACAGGCACTTCTAGTTTGCCGTAATTCTGAAGCTAAATAAAGAGAAGAGTAGTGTTTGAAGTTAGCAAGGACTTTGCATGCCCCTCTTGTATTCAAGGTGAGAGATGCTGTAGGCCTGAACGAGGGAAGTTGTGGTAGGGATGGTGAGAAAGGGATGGTTTCTTCTAGAAAATGTAGGGGTAAAATCATTAGAACTAAGTGATTGGATTTCAGGGACAAGGATAAAGGAAGAGCCTCGAATTGCTCTTAGGTTTCTGCCTGGGCAATCAGGTAGATTAGTAGCACCATTAACTGAGAATAGACGGGGTAGAGTAGCAGATCTGGAGTGAATGCAGTATGGGACATTTTGTCATCCAGGTCCAGCAGACATTTAGATAAATATATCCAAAGCACGGGAGAGTTCAGAGCTAGAGGCTTTTCGGGGTTAGCTGCTGTAGGTGCTGTTCCAACCACAAATGTACATCAGATATCGGTGGTTCTTCGAAGCAGAATGAAAACGGTTCACAGAGGAGTGGTAATGTTTGAGCAGCAGTAGAGAATGTCTTACAAAGGAGATTGATCATAACTTCTCAAAAGCAGGATAGCCAAGAGTAGTATCACAGAACTCAGAGAAGAGAGAATTTATGTTTGAAATGAACTAAGTATCAAATGCTCCAGTGGAGGCTAATTAAATATGTACTAAAACCTTGCCAGTAGACACGACAATTTGGTGATCTTTGTTGTTCTCAGGAAAAAGGGAAGGAGTGAGAGCATAACTAGAGAGGTGCACAGGGTTGAGGAAAGGATTCTGATACAGGTGAAAAATTGAGCATGTTTATATACCGAAGGTGATGATAGCAGCTAACACTTAGTGAAAATGCACTGGATTCCAGGCCGCCTTCTAAGGGCTTTCCATGTGTTAACTCATTTACTCCTCACGGCAACCCTATGAAGTTGATACTGTTTTCCTCCTTTTACTGAGGAGAGTTTACCACGGAGAGATTGTTACATGGCTGACAACTGGTCAAACAGCAGAATGAGAATTTGAACCCTGGGATTCTGACACAATAGCCCAGTTATTTACCACTGTCCTGTTAGACTACCTCCATAGGACCTTGGAGCTTGTAGATTGGGGGAAGAGGAGTGATCATTAATGGCTCAAGATCGGAAAAGACTGGAGGGGATAAAGTCAGGAACCTAGGTGGGAGTTTTGGTCTTGAACAAGAGTCAGGATATTTTATTCTTGAAAACCAGAAACCACAGCTACAGGTGGAGGTGGTGATTTTGGGGGTGGAATGGGGGGGAATTGGGAAGTTTAGGAATTTAATCACATCCAACTTTTCCCATCAAATACATATTTATTATTAAATGTATACCTTTTTATTGTCAAACATAACACAGATAAGGAAAACTCCTGAAAACAAATGTATAGCTTATCACGAACTCTTACAAGATGTAACCACCACCCGGGTGAAAGAAACTGTCAGCCAGTCCAGAAACTCTCTTTGTGCTCCATTCCAGTTAAAACCCTCTTTTTCTCCCCTAGTGTTACCACTATCTTGTTGTTTTTCTTACAGTTTTAGCACCCGTCAGCATTTCTAAATCCTACATTTAAGTTTTTCCTGCCTTTTTACTCCTTTGGCCTTTAAATCTCAACCTACAGATTCCTCCTCAATCTCTCTTTTTCTTTGCCATTAATTTGATGAAGAAACCAGGTTTTGACCTGTTGAATTTCCGACAGTCTGGATTTTGCTGATTGAATACCTATGGTGAGGCTAACATGTTCACTTGCTTTTGTATTTCCTATAAACTGGCACTTGGATCTAGAGTTGCTAATATGGTAACCACTAGCCACGTGTCTATCGAACGCTTGAAATGTACCTAGTCCAAATTGAGATATGCTGTAAGTATAAAATGCGTACTTAAAGATTATAAAAATAATATGAAATATCATTAGTAATTTTATATCGACTATATTGAATGGTATTTTGGATATATTGGGTTAAATTTATTAGAACATGATTCTAGTTCATTTTACTCTTTGTAATGTGGTTACTAGAAAACTTAAATACATCTGTGGCTTGTATTATGTTTATATTGGGCAGCACTGATTTAGAGGCTTAATCAGATTCTGGTTTTATTTTATTTCTTGCGAAACTACTTCATAAATAAGAGTGTGTTCTTTTGTTAGGAGGTACATAGTGTCTGGTTATTGTTCTTCTTGTGATGTCAGCAGTGATTGATACTAAAGGCTTAGATATCTTAATTCATTAGAGTTTGCAAAACTGTGAGTTCTAAAGAAATCACTCCTTACTCATTTATTATTGCCTTGTCTGTTATCTGGTTATCCAGGTAGGATTAATGCTTCATCCTTTATCTTTATTAACCAGTTTTAAAAATGAATGATTTCCTATGCAAAAGTGATAAATTAGTTTTCTTTGTATCATTATGAATTCATAGCTTTAAACATACTTGATGTAGTTTAGTGCATCGCCATTATGATGCTTATTGCTGCTAAAGTGTTCCCATCTCTGGTACACTCAAGCTGGTTCCTGAGTCCTTTTGACACAGCTCTACTAGTCTTTGTTTGCTTTTATTTTATTTTATTTTATTTTTAAGATTTTATTTATTTATTTGACAGAGATACAGCGAGAGAGGGAACACAAGCAGGGGGAGTGGGAGAGGGAGAAACAGGCTTCCCGCAGAGCAGGGAGCCCAATGTGGGGCTCGATCCCAGGACCCTGGGATTATGACCTGAGCCAAAGGCAGACGCTTAATGACTGAGCCACCCAGGC
Organism: Mirounga angustirostris; assembly: GCF_029215605.1. Lineage (NCBI taxonomy): Eukaryota > Metazoa > Chordata > Mammalia > Carnivora > Phocidae > Mirounga > Mirounga angustirostris. The sequence continues at coordinate 18,586,154 of NW_026991718.1, read as the reverse complement.
GTCCCCTTTGTTTGCTTTTAAACTCTGCTTTGTCTGTAGTGATACCCATTTTTTGTACCTGAAATTGACAATTTCTGTCTTCTCTTTCTCTCTCTCTCTCTCTCTTTTTTTTCTTGGTCAGTCTATTTTTACTCATCTTTTCAAAAAACTAGTTTTTGGTTTCATGGACTTTTCCCTATTTTTTTCATTTTCTCTCTGAGTTTTCTGATTTCTCAAGTTAATGTCCTTCCTTCTGTTTGTTTTATGCTTAGTTTCTTAAATGGGAAGTTTAGATTATTGGTTTGAGATTTTTTCTTTTTTAATACAAAGATTTACTGTTAAAATTTATAAGCAATGTTTTAGTGGCATCCCACACATTTTGATATGTTGTATCTTCTTTTTCATTCATTTAAAAATATTTTCTACTTTACCTTGAAACTTCCTCTTTGACTACTGGATTATTTAAGTGTGTATTGTTTAATTTTCAAATACTTGGGATTTCCCAGATTCTGTGTTGGGTTCTCATCTAATTCTGTTGTGGTCAAAGAACATACTGTGTATGATTTTAATTCTTTTAAATCTATTCTGGTTGGTTTTGTTACCTAGCGTATGATCTATCTTGGTTAATTTTTTTTTTTTTTTTTTTAAAGCTCCACATTTCTCTCTCTCCCTCAATCTCTCTATCTCTATACCCAACGTGGGGCTTGAACTCAGGACCCCAAGATCAAGAGTTGCATGTTCTACCTACCGAGCCACTCAGGTGCCTCTTGGTTTTAATGGTTTATATTGACCTGAAAAAAAAAAAAAGTGTATTCTGTTGTTGGGTGGAGGGTTCTGTAGTGTGAGATCACACTGGTTGCTTGTGTTGTTCAAGTCTCTGATGTTCAAGTCTCTGATGCTGATGTTCTGTCTACTTATCTCAGTTACTAAGTGAGGAGTGTTGAACTCTCCAACCATAACTGTGGATTTGTCTATTTCTCCTTTTAGTTCTGTCATTTTTTGTGTCCTAAACCAATGCTCTTTTGTTAGTTGCATACACATTTGGGATTTGTTATGTCTTCTTGGTGAATTGGGCCTTTTATAATTAGATAATATTCTTCTTTGTCCCTGGTAATTGTCCTTGTTCATAGTCTTCTTTGTCTGTTATTAATATAGCTATTTAAGTTTTTTTTTTTTAATTAGTGTTTGTGTGGTATGTCTTTTTTTTTTTAAAGATTTATTTATTTATTTATTTATTTGAGAGAGAGAGAGCACATGAGAGGGAGGAGGGTCAGAGGGAGAAGCAGACTCCCTGCCAAGCAGGGAGCCCGATGCGGGACTCGATCCAGGGACTCCAGGATCATGACCTGAGCCGAAGGCAGTCGCTTAACCAACTGAGCCACCCAGGCGCCCCATGTGTGGTATGTCTTTTCCTATCACCCTACTTTCTTTTGCCCTAGCCTTTCATCTTTCCATACATAGAACTTCCTTCTCCAATAAGAAATATGGCTCCCATTATCCTGAATATATTTCCTCTCTAAATCCTTAATTACATAAAAAGTAGTTAAATAAGGGTTAACTCATACCACTGAAAAAAATCCTTACTAAATAGAATTCAAATTATGTTTATAGAGCTTTTTATCTTTAGTCTGAGGGCATATAGTCTAAATACTGTGTTCAAAAGTTACTTGGGTTAATCTCCTTCTTCTCCTCTACCCCCATCTACTCTGGTTATGTTATTGTTTGAAATAAAACATAGTTAGATTCTTTTGGGTTTTTTTGTGTTCAGTTTTTTTAAAAAATATTTTATTTATTTGACAGAGAGAGAGAGCGAGAGCAGGCACACAAGCAGGGGGAGTGAGAGAGGGAGAAGCAGGCTCCCTGCTGAGCCACCCAGGTGCCCCTTTTTGTGTTCAGTTTTAAGGTCCCTCCCATCCTTATTTGTTTTAGTGTGTAAAACATTAACATATTTATAAAAGTCATAACTATTCAAAAATAGTTAGACCCAGAGAAGTGTCACTGCCCTCATCCTTTCCACCATGGAAGTAGCCAATATCATTAGTTTCTTTTTATCTGTCCGGTGTTCCTTTTGCTAAAATAAATATTCATGTACATTTTGTTATTCTCCCCCCCTTATTCTTACACAAAAGGGAGTTATTATAATAATCCTTGCACGTTGTTTTTTTTTAAATATTAATAAGCTTTCTTGTTGTTGTAGTTTTAGGTTTGCAGAAAAACTGAGCACAAAGGACAGAGTTCCCTTATATCTCCTTACCTACCCACCCCCTTGCCCCACCAGTTCCCCTATTATTAACATCTTACATTACTGTGGTACATTTATTACATTTATGAGCAAATATTGATATGTTATCTTGTTCTTGTTATTTATTAAGTAGGCTCTATACCCAGCATGGAGCCCAACGCAGGGCTTGAACTCAAGACCCTGAAATCAAGACTTGAGCCAAGATCAAGAGTTGGATGCTTAACCAACTGAGCCACCCAGGTGCCCCTTGATGCATAATTAACTAAAGTCCATAGTTTACATTAGGGCTCATTCTTTGTATTGTACATTCTATGCATAGGTTTTGACAATTGTATGGCATATATTCATCATTGCAGTATCGTTAAGAATCATTTCACTGCCCTGAAAACCTCTCGTGCTCCACCTATTCATTCCTTGTTTCCTCCCCTGGCAACTACTGATCTTTTTACTGTCACCATAGTTTTTCGTTTTCCAGAATGTCATGGAGTGAGAATCAGGTAGTATGTAACCTTTTCAGATTGGCTTCTTTGACTCAGCAATATGCATTTAAAGTTCTCTCATGTCTTTTCGTGGCTTGATAGCTCATTTTTTTTTTTTTTTAAACACAGTAACAGGGGCGCCAGGGTGGCTCAGTCGTTAAGCGTCTGCCTTTGACTCGGATCATGATCCCAGGGTCCTAGGATCGAGCCCCACATCGGGCTCCCTGCTCAGTGGGAAGCCTGTTTCTCCCTCTCCCACTCCCCCTGCTTGTGTTCCCTCTCTCGCTGTGTCTCTCTCTCTCAAATAAATAAACACAATCTTTAGAAACAACAAAAAGAAAACACAGTAACATTCCATTGTATGGATGTACTATAGTCTGTTATCCATTCGCCTATTAAAGGACATCTTGGCTGCCTCCAAGTTTTGGCAGTTTTGAGTAAAGCTGCTATAAATATTCATGTGCAGGTTTTTGTGTGAACATAAGTTGGCAACTCATTGGGTAAATACCAAATATCGTGATTGCTAGATTATATGGAAAGAGTATGTTTAGTTTTGTAAGAAGCTGCCAAACTGTCTTCCAAAATGGCTATACTATTTTACGTTCACACCAGTAACAAGTGAGAGTGAGAGCCTAATGTTCCATATCCTCCCCAAAATTTGATATTGTCCGTGTTTTTGATTTTGGCCTAATAGGTGTGTAATAGTATCTCATTTTTTTTTTTAAAGATTTTATTTATTTATTAGAGCGCGCGTGTGCGCGTGAGCATGGTCGGGGGAGGGTCAGAGGGAGAAGCAGACTCCCTGCTGAGCAGGGAGCCCGATGCAGGACTGGATCTCCGGACCCCAGGAACATGACCTGAGCCGAAGGCAGACACCCAACGACTGAGCCACCCAGGTGCTCTTATTTTTTTTTTTTAAAGATTTTATTTATTTATTTGAGAGAGAGAGAATGAGAGAGAGCACATGAGAGTGGGGAGGGGCAGAGGGAGAAGCAGACTCCCCGCCGAGCAGGGAGCCCGATGCGGGACTCGATCCAGGGACTCCAGGATCATGACCTGAGCCGAAGGCAGTCGCTTAACCAACTGAGCCACCCAGGTACCCAGTAGTATCTCATTTTTATTTTTTATTTATTTTTGAGGGAGAGAGAGAAAGCATAGTGGGAGGGGTAAGGAGGGGCAGAGGGAGAGGGAGAGAGAGAATCCTAAGCAGGCTCCATGCTGGGCTGATGTGGGGCTCGATCTCAGGCCCTGAGATCATGTTCTGAGCTGAAATTAAAAGAGTTGGAAGCTTAACCAACTGAGCCACCCAGGTTCTAACTTGTAATTCCCTGAAGATGTGGTGTTGAGCATCTTTTCATATGTTTATTTATCATCTTTATATGGGAAGATGTTGGTTTAAATCTTCTATTTTTAAATTGAATTGTTTTTGTATTGTTGAGTTTTTTTTTTTAATATTTTATTTATTTGAGAGAGAGAGATGGGGAGAGAGTATGAGCAATGGAGAGGAGGCAGAGGGAAAGGGAGAAGCAGATTCCCCACTGAGCAGGGAGCCTGACATGGGGGCCTGATCCCAGGACCTTGAGATCATGACCTGAGCTGAAGGCAGACACTTAACTGAGCCACCCAGGCTCTCCTGAGCTTTTTTTTTTTTTTTTAATGATCTTATTTTTAAGTCATCTCTACACCCAACGTGGGGCTCAAATTTACAATCCCAAGATCAAGAGTCCCATGCTGTACCACCTGAGCCAACTAAGCCTGCATTGTTGAGTTTTAAGAGTTCTTTGTATAATTTGAATAATAGTCCTTTATCAGAGGTGTATTTTGCAAATATTTCATCCCAGTCTGTGGCTTATTTTTCATTTCTTAACTGTGTCTTTATCACTTTACTTTTAATTTCTCTATATTATTATATTTCAAGTAGGTTTCTTTTAGAAAGAAAGCTGTATCTTTTTAGTTCTTTTTAAAAAATCTCACAGTCTCTGTTTTTAAGTTGGGATATTTAGATTATTTACATTTAATGTAATTTTTAAAAATTGTGGTAAAATATACATAAAATTTATCATCCTAAACATTTTTTGGTATACAATTAGTGGTATTCAGTATATTCACATTGTTGTGCAACTATCATTACTCTCCATTTCCAGAACTCTTTTTTTTTTTTTTTTGGTAAAGATTTTATTTATTTTAGGGAGAGAGAGAGCACAAGCAAGCATGGGGGGGGAGGGGCAAAGGGAGAGGGAGAGAGAGAGAGCCTGTCAAGCAGACTCCACACTGAGCATGGAGCCGATGTGGGGCTCGATCTCACGACCCTGAGGTCATGACCTGAGCCAAAATCAAGAGTCAGACGCTTAACTGACTGAGCCACCCAGGCGCCCCTCCAGAACTCTATCTTGGAAAACTGAAACTCTACTTATTAAGGAACAACTCCTCATTTCCCTCCTCCCCACAGCCTCTGGCAACCGCCATTCAACTTTCTGTCTCTGAATTTGACTACTCTAGGCACCTCATAAAAGTGGAATCATACTGTATTTGTCCTTTGTGACTAGCTTATTTCACTTAGCCAGAATTTCCTTTCTTTCTGAGGTTGAATACTATTCTGTTGTATGTATATATCACATTTTAAAAATCCATTAATCCATTAATGGGCACTTGGGTGGCTTCCACCTTTTGGCTGTTGTGAATAATGCTGTGGATGTGGGTGTACAAATATCTCTTTGAGTCCCTGCTTTCAATTCTTTTGGGTATACGACCAGAAGTGGAATTGCTGGGTCATATAGTAATTCTATTTTTAGTTTTTTGAAGAACCGCTGTACTGTTTTCATTTTACATTCCCACCAACAGTGCACAAAGGTTCTAATTCCTCCCCATTCTCCTCAACACTTGTTTTCTGCATTTTTGATAACAGCCATCCTAATGGCCGTGAGGTGGTTTACATTTAATGTAATTATTGATGTGTTTGGATTTAACTGTCATTTTATTTGATCTTTTCTGTTTGCCTCCTCTTTTTTATTCCTCTATTTCCCCTTTCCTGGAATCTTTTGGATGATTTAAATATGGTTTAGTATATCATTTTAATGTATCTGTTGGTAAAAGGGGCTTTGCAGGGGCGCTTGAGTGGCTCAGTCGTTGGGCGTCTGCCTTTGGCTCAGGTCATGATCCCGGGGTCCTGGGATAGAGCCCCGCATTGGGCTCCCTGCTCAGCAGGAGGCCTGCTTCTCCCTCTCCTGCTCCCCCTGCTTGTGTTCCCTCTCTCACTGTCTCTGTCAAATAAATAAATAAAATCTTTAAAAAAAAGGGCGGTGCTTTGCAGATATGATTAAGGATTATGAGATTGGGCCCAGTGTCATCACAAGGGTACTTACAAGAGGGAGGCAGGACAATCAGAGTCAGGAAACGGAAATGTGATGACAGAGGCAGAGGTTGGAGTGACGTGTTCTGAAGACGGAGGAAGGGGGCACAAGCCAAGGAATATAGGCAGCCTCTAGAAGCTGAAAGAGGCAAGGAAAAAAGGTTCTTCCCTGGAGCTCCAGGAAGGAACACAGGTCTGTTGACACCTTGGTTTTAGCTCATGAAGGCCCATTTTTTTACTTCTGGCCTCCAGAATCATAGGGTAGTACATTTGTGTTATCCTAATCCACTAACGTAATGTCTTACCGCGGCAGTAGGAAAATGATACAGCTCCACATGTGCACCACCCAGGGAGAGGCCAGTCTGGGATCTCACACCCTTTGCTCTGTTGATTTGGGTCAGTTCTATGCGTGTGCAACTCAGGATTTCATACAATAAGTTAAAGGGCCTCATTCTCCTGCTCCCTCCTTTATGAGATCTCCCACACTCTTGGGCTCCCAAGAGCACCCTTTCCTGGTGGTCTGGCTGGAAAGAGAGAAAAGAAGCTAAAGGGATATGCCCATTGTCATTGTCATTGCTGCCCTGGGTTTAGGTCTGGTGAGTCCGAGAGAGATTTTTCCTTCTGAGATCCTGGCTGCCCTAGAGCGTGATCTGGGACATAGAGGAGATAAAAGGCAAACTCGGGAATTGACCACCATGTGGGTCATTGTGTGAGTGCTGTGTTTCCCGTCCAGTTCGTTTGCTTTATGTATTTTTCAGAGTCCTTAGGTAATTGCTTATGTCTTTTGTCCAGGACTTCTGGTTGTAATCAGTGGGAGACAGAGAGAGTAGAGTGTGCCTACTGAATCTTAACCAGAACCAGAAATTCTTTCATTTCTTTGTTATTTTAAGAAATTTCCTGCCTTTTTTTCCCTTCTGTTTGTCATAAAGCATTACCTAATGTTTTTTGTTTTAACTCTTACATTCTTTCTACTTTAGTGTACGTTTCTAATGTGATTTTGTTTCCTAATTCTCATCTTCTCTGTATCATTCCAATTTTAGTATATGTACTGCTGAAGCAAGCACTCTAATTCTTCCTGACTTATTTCGTATCCTTTGTGAGTTTTTCTAATTCTGGTTTATATTGTTTTTTCATTCTTCTGTTACTGTTTTATGTCCTTTGGCTTGTTTTGAAATAGTAGGTCATAGTTTTCATGTATTTTGTAGGCATGTCTTTCTGGAGGGCTTTTATTGCCTATAGGGGGGTAGCCTTCTCCTTTTAAAATTTTTTCTTGTAATATATTTATATGGGATTTTCCCTCAGTCCTTTTGTTGCTCACTTTTATATGAAATTTTCTTGAACTTTTAGAAGGAAGCCTGAATTTCACAGTGCTAGAGCTCTCTCTTCTGTTATTTTTGTGAAGTGTTTAAATACAGGATTGCTTAATTTCTGAAATCTCTTGATTTTGTTCCCCTCCTCTACTTTTATCTGGGTCTCTCTTTTATCCCTGTGCTGTTCAGTTTAGGCTTTGTCTGTACGGGGTGTGGTCCTGAAAGGGGGCTTTGGCATATTGGTTTTAAAGATTCACAAGGCTTATATTTACCACGGAAGCCTTGCCCTCACCTGAGGACTGAAATTTGCAAGGCTTCTCGGCTCAGGTGCCCTTAGCTCTGCCCCCAGCTCTCCAGCGAGTGTCTTTGGGTATTCTTAATTCCATTAGATGCCCATGGCTCTCCTCCTCACATATGGACCACAGTCTTCTAGGTGTTAGTGGTTTGATCCTACCCACTTGGGCTTGGGAGTTCCAGACATTGCTTGTCACTTAGTTTTGTTTTAGATGTTATCCATGAGTCTATGAATTTTTCATCATGGTTTCTGTTTTTAATGGGCTCTTCAGAAAGATTAAAAAAAAAAACTATACAGACATTGCCACCATCCTCCACCTCTGTTGTTTTTATGCAAAGTGATGCTCTTGTGCTAAGAATGAGGGGTTCTAAGTAGGAAGCATAAAGGGGAGAGGTGAAGGTTTACAGTAGTCACTGATGGAAGTAGGGAGCTCTTCAGGAATGGTGAGAATAAGGTAAGTTCATAGGTGAGGGTGGGGACCATGTATGAGTCATGGCACCAGCCTATGTGAATGTGCGTTGTTTCCCCTTGTAGGTATCACCCCAAATGAAGCCTCAGAGGAGGCTGATAGCTGGATTAGGATTATAGTTAGGATTGTAATTTTGCCTTGTTGGCCTGATTGAAGGACCAGAATGTTAGGTGGTTGAGATAACTTTTGGGAGAGGAATTCCATTCCTGGGTATAAGTGGACGTGAAACCAGGGTAGCCAGGGTAGGGCTGCTAACTTGGGAGGCAATGGAAAGGATCTAAGAACTAAAAATCTGTAATGAAACTAAAGAGCAAATAAAAAAGGGGAACCATGTGAATGTGCTAGATGGAGACTGTTGTCAGAGCTAGAGTTGAAGATTTCTTAGGTAGAACAGATACAGGATAAAAAAAGAAGAGTCTAGTATCAGGTGCAGTTTCATGTATTTGATCCCTGTAAGTTATCAAATGCTCTGGAATTTCCAATTTCTCAACAAATGGTGAATCCATAGGCATTACCCTAAAATTGTCACAGTAGCTCATTGAGAGCCACAGGTAAAACCACAGGCTTAAAAATCTTTAGAACTATTAATAAAAAACACATGAAGAGTCTGAATCATGTGTCTGTGGCTATCTACACCGAGCACAGAGCTTTTCTACTGTTCTCATTATAGCAACAAAGCAAAATTAATTTTGATATGATATGAGATAGCATTATTTCTAAACATTGCATATAGTTACTTTGCTTATAGCATAAAGTTCCTTGGGCAAGTGTTGGAAATTAATTACAAATTTCTATTTTAGCATTTTAATGAGTGCAAAGTATTTTAACAAGACTTTGCAACAAAATATCCCTTTAAAAAGAAATGTGACAATCCAGAAGTAGCATTATACTTAATATGTTACTGAAATAAAGGTTATTTGTGGTGGGAAGTCTCAAACTACTTCACATATTTAAAAGAAACATCAGTAAGCTGTCAGTTCTGTAGTTTACCAGAGTTTAATAAGGAAATTTCTTTAATAAGAATATGTTTAAAATGGAGTTGGTAGCAAAAGAAAGGAGTAATTGCCTATCACACTATAAAAAATCAGTTTCACATCTTTGGAATGTTTCTTTACACTAATTTCCACATTGTTTGAACTTAAATATATATACACAGAATCAAAAAAGCAAAAGATCATCAAAAAGCACTTTTTTTCCCCACATGCTCAAGATTTTAAAGCTGGAATTGGATGGAAATGTATCTCATTATTAACACAAATGTTAATCTAAACACATATTAAATAGAATTTTTTTGTTTTAATAGATTTTAATGAGAATTAAATATGAAAGTTTTTGAATTTTCAGTGTTGATGGGACAAGTGATTGACTTCTCTGTTCCCTGATCTCTGTTGCTGTCAGTCCCCTTGTTGAGAAGATTATCATGTTGTTCAAAATAAATAAGTAAAGTACAAAATGCCTGAGAATCTTTCCCAGAAATTGTCAGGTCACACGTTTGCAACTATCACTGGATATGTGAGTTGGGTATTTTAGCTGTGTAGAGTGGTTATAATGTTATTGTTTATTTCAATCTTTTTATAGTACAGCGTAAGAGATGCTGAAGTCCTTTTGGCACTTAGAAAATTGCAGTGAAACATATTTTGCTGTAGTCAGAAAAAAGATTTGTTGACTTTAAAGAATACTGATCTTCTAACATAGAAAAATGTATCGATTTATTATAAGAAATATTTTGAGAATCCTAAATCAGAATTTGCTTCTGAATCTTTCACAATATTACCTTTACTCTCTCTTGTGCATTTTTCAAAGATGAGGGTCAGATGTATTGACCCCAGAATCCTATTGACTGTTTGAACTTGTTTGTTTGTTTGTTTGTTTATTTGAGAGAGCAAGTGTGTGCATGTGTGTGCACCGGGGTGGGGCGGGTCAGAGGGAGAGCGAAAGAGAGAATCCTAAGCAGGCTCCACGCCCAGGGTGGAGCCTGATGCAGTGCTCAGTCTCATGACCCTGAGATAATGACCTGAGCCAAAATCAAGAGTCAGATGCTTAACCAACTGAGTCACCCAGGTGCCCCTTGTATCATTAATTTTAGAAGAAAAGAAAAGTTTTCTAGATTTCGGGGTGGGGGGAGCAATTTGTGGCCAAATAATTTGGAAAACACTACCTTGTGTATCTACTTTAGTAAAATTGGAGTGAGTGTTAGTCTGTTTTTGACCCTGAGAAGTTCTCTAGTAAAGAAACCTGTTTAGCCTTGTTAAACCTAGCATTTCCCAAATTTATTTAATCTCAACACCTTGCACAGTATACAAAAGTTTGTAGCAGCATTATTCTTAATGGTTCAAATGTGGAAGCAACCCAAATGTCCATCAGCTGATGGAAAACAAAACGTATCCATTTAAAAAAATTGTAGTAATCTCTGCCCAACATGGGGCTTGAATTCACGACCCTGAGATCAAGTTGCATTCTCTACCAACTGAGCCAGCCAGGCGCCCCAAAATGTATCAATTTTTATATATACCCACTTAATATACCTGCTCAGTGGAGTATTATTTGGCCATAACAAGGAATGAAGAACTGATACACACTACAACATATAGGTGAATCTTGAGAACACTATGCTAAGTGAAAGAAGCCAGAGACAGGAGACCACATGTCATATGATTCCATTTGTATGATGTGTCCCTAATAGGCTAATTCCTAGAAACAGGAAGTAGTTTAGTGGTTACCATGCACTAGCAGTGGGGAAGTGGAGGGTGACTGCTAATGGACTCCAGTTTCTTTTTGCAATGGTGAAAATGATCTGCAACTAGGTAGTCGTGATGGTAGCTCAACTCTGTGAATATACTAAAAGCCACTGAATTGTATACTTTAAAAGGGTGAATTTTATCATACGTGAATTATATGTCAATAAAGCTGTTATTTTAAAAATAACCATAAGAAAGAAGCTATAGCAACAACTAAGGCAAGAAGTCATGAGGGCTTAAAATAAGGTAGTGGGATGGAGAGGTACGAGAGCCTGGAGGTGTGAACTGGGGAGTCCCGAAGACTGATTTTTACCAGCAAGGATGCAGAGTCCCCAGGCTGAAACCTTGAGGAGAGGGTCTGATGGGCCCCATGGTGCACAGGTCTGCATGAGCAGTGGCTGGCTTCCCCGAGAATGAAGTTCTATACATATGGCAAATGAAAATGCTTTAGCAAAAACTGTTGCTTCTTTGGTCATCTGTAGACCACAAGGATGGCCAAAGCAGTGCACAGAACCATAGCCTTGCCTTTATACTCTTCATAACTCCAAACCTTTTTCATGCTGCCAGTAGAGTTTGAGTAATCTGGCTGTCACTACTCAGGGTGAGGTGCCCTGTGGAGGGGAAGGCGAGGGCATGGCCCTCACCTGCTGAGAACATAGTCTTACTGACCTGGTGTGATCCACTCAAAGGCTGTCCTCAGCTTTCATGAGGAAAGACACTCAAGTGACCAGCCAAATGTTACCTAGAGGGCAACAGAGCCTCATGGGTTATAGATTTGGGAAGGTAAGCACCCAGTTTGGATTATCTGATTTTTGCCATCCTGTGGTAAAGGCAGACTTCTTGGAGTTGGCTTCACATTTTCATCAGTCCCTTGACTCAGGTGGGGGAGCACTTTAACCTACCTCTTGGATGCCAAGGTCAGGGTATGCCCTTTAGAGCTGAGGTTGGTGCAGCCAATACCAGGGCTGTTTTTCCCTTTTCTTTACTCTCCCAGGCCAGAGTTGTGGTCGGCAAGAATGTTAGGAATCTCTTAAGAGTTTATTACAGAGTGAAGGCTCCCAGGAGGAGTTTTAAATGAGGCAGCAATGGCTGGTCTAATATCTTACATCAGTGGACTCTTTCCCTCCCCCAGAGCCATTTCCTGTGTAAAGCCAAAGCCTTCCGTGGAGGAGTCAGTGCATTGCTGAGATTCTTACCAGGCAAAGGGAAGACTGCTTCCCAAGAGGACCATGTCTAACATGGAGTGGCTTGTCTGTCATATTCGCAGAATTCTTTTTCTTAGTACAGATTTCTGAGGGAGATTGGAAAGGAGGAAGAAGTCTTAGTCTTGGAGAGGCCGTGTGAGGTAGCACGGAGTCTCACGGAGCAGGGTTCGAGGGCCAGGGTGCCTTAGACCAACCCTGTTTCATGTCTGGACCCTGTGCAGCAGGGATAGCCATCGTGGGATTGTTAGGAGGACTGGACGTGATAATGTACGGAGAGCACTCGGGGTATGGCATAACTATTCCTGCATAGAGCTCACTTAATTTTTCTAAGATTGTTTCTTCTTCAAGAGTGAAGAAGATGCCCTGTGACTTTTAGGGTAGTTGAGAGGATCAAATGAGATAAGTATGCAATTATGCTATACCAAGATTTGATTGAGATTTAATTAGAAAAGCCCTTCACAAGGATCTTGGTAATCCGTTCCAGAGTTAGCACTAATACATTTATCCTTATGTTGAACTAGAATTTTTCCTTCTTTATTATTGTCCTTTTCAGCTCACTTGGCCTTCTAAGAACCCAAAGTTCATTTGTTTCATGAAAATCTTCGTGCACTGAAAGATATATTCCACTCACCCCTAGCCTTTAGGTTTAAAAAAAAAATCTTGATTATTACTGCAATTTTCTCATCTGTAGTTCTTTGTTACTTTATTCTAAACTCTAACTTTTCCATTGCTTCTGGTGGTCAAAATAAGAAATGATCTTTGAGAATTTCTTGGACTAAAATATAGGGGAAAGTTTACTTTCTATCCTCGATTCCCCATTAAAATATCTATATCTTTTATTAGAAAAGCAACGTCTCTTTATATACATTTTGGAGAAGAGGGAAGGAAAACTGCCCACAGTTGTGTGAGTACAATTAATAGTTTTATGACTGCACATCTGGTTGTTTTTATATACATATTTTATGTGTCTTTGTAGCTTATCTATCTTTATACGTATCTTACAGAATCGGAATCACATACAAATAGGAATCTTACAATGTTGTTTATATTACTGCTTGTCTTTAGCACCTAACTCATAGAATTGTAAGGATTCGGTGCTTTAAGTGCTTAGCACAGTGTCTGGCATAAAGTTAGTGTCCATAGGTGGGAGCTAGTTATTCTATGACATTTCCTGAGCGGTGCCCAGAAGTGGATTTACTGGGTCAGGTACCTTTTGGGCTCTTGATACATGGCATCTGCCACATTGCTTTCTAGAAGCCGTTTCAGTTCCTCAAGCCCTTGGCAGTAAAGAGTTTCTCCGCTCCTCGTTAGCACTTGGAGCTCCCCCCAGCAGCTCCCCACTTTGTTTTTAGGTTTGGGAAGCTAATTCAGTAGGTGCAGATAATGCCTCGTTATTGAAGTGTCATTATTTCATAACTGGATGTTGAACTTGTCTTACACTTACTAGCAATGTTTCCTCTTGTAGGGGCTGTCTATGACCTACCTAATAAGCGGAATCACTGAATGTTTTCTTACTGAATTATGTAGGCTCTTTAATAAAGATATTAATCCTTTGTCATATGGACAGCAAATCTTTTTCCTGACTGTTTTCTTCCTATTTTGGTTGCAATTTTTTTTTTTTAATTCACACATGCACACATGCGTGCACACACGTACACACAATGTGATCCATCTCCTCTGTGCCCGACCCTCGCCAGGTCTGATGGTAGTAGCTTGAGTTCAACAAGAGAGACTCCTCCCATAGTTACACGGGCTCCTGATAGAGTGGTCACACATGTCTTTCATGGTGAAAGTACACAGACTCTTCACAGACCCAGAGAACACATTTCCCTTGATTTGGGGAAAGAGGGTAGAGAAGGAAGGAGCTAACAAAACTATTGCTTGGTTTTTATAACAGGTGATAATTTCAGCTCTTCGTGATTAGAATCTTCTACACATTCTCCATCCTTTCCTCTAGGACTGGTGTTTCTGAAGATACCATTGCAGATATTTATTTGGCAAATGTCTGCTCAACCATCATAGGCTTCAGCCGAGTCCTCTGAAGAACTCCCACTCCCACCTATCCTGATCCACCTTCTTCACGTGTTTTCTTGCAAGAGGAGGCTAGGTCTTAGTGAGATTTGGGGACTGAGGGCGTGGGGCTCTTCACATGGATGAAATGCTGGTGAATCTCCCTTTTCCTACTACCCTGTTTAAATTTAAACTTCTTTCCCTGAAAGAGAGTGAGCAATCCTACCTGGCACCCAGGGAAGCCTTGTGTGGATATCCTTAGTAGAGCAAAGTCGGTCTGTATGTTCCCTTGCTAAGGAGTCCTGTCCTTTCTCATCACCAAGGTCTGCACTTACAGTCTCTAATAGAGCCCGGACGGCTGATGGGTGAAAGAAGGAGCAGGCCTCCGTGGGGTTTCTCATCGCTGTGGCCAGGATGGTGGCACACAAAGGCATTCCATTGGCTTCTGAGTCTAGATCTATAAATATATTTATTATAATATAACAAGAACTTAACAATAAACATATACTATGTACAATACCATTACAGAGAACCCTGTTTTGTATCATTCACAGAAATAGCCAGTTTTGCTCCAGTGTGAGAAGTGAGGAGAGAAACGGAATTTCAATGTCATCTGTGTCGAGTCTTGCTGACCCCTAACACCTCCTTTGGAGGCAGACACACACCAACGCTAACATTAGCCTTGCCCCAGGCAGTTAGAAATTTGTGCTCCAGTCCTTGGGTTCACACTTGCACCCTGTTTGACATAAATACTTTAAATGACATACAATGTATGTAGTTTTGTGCTTATTACTTTTTTAAAAGAATAAATAATATTAAAAACTGCATAACGAAGCTCGGTATCTTGTCCGAGTGGGAGCCACACTTGTAGTGCTAGAAGTCGATGCCCGACGTTAGAATTGGAATTTTGTGTCCTCAAATACCGAAAGGTGGAAAGCATGTCCTGTCCTTTTCTCCTTAGAAATGGTTTTTATCATGAAATGACGGCAAGTTGACTTCCTGGATAGAAAAATGGTAAATGCGTATTTGGTACCAACTTCAACTAAACGGCGCAGTGACGGCGGCTCTCTTCTTGCCCTGGGATGGAAACTGATCACCGCGTGAGGTTTGAGGGTCTGAGGACTGGCAGGAAGGCCTTTCTGTCATGAGCCACGGTGTGACCCCCCTCCTGGCTTCCCCTTCCTCTGGTTCGTCTGCTACAGGAAGAGTGATTCTGCTCATGCCCCTCAGGCCTTGGCTGTCATGGCTCGTCTACAAAGGCTGTCCCCATCCTGAGAGCTCTTGTAGCAGGTGCCTTAATATATAGCTATAAATATCAAAAATAGTCTCCTGTGCTTTGTAGACATTTATTCTCCCTCCCTTCCTCCTTCCCTTCCCACCCGGCCTGGGTCCTCAGCTTTACCTCATGGAGGGAGCCGGACTGGTGTCATGAGCCAGGACTGGTTTCCTTCTAGAACAGAATCTTCTTTGACAACGCCTCCAGGAGGCACAGCTCTTGATGGGGCTGTCTGGGAGTTACATTTTTTAAAAAATAAAACGGGGGCCCTCACCCCCACCCAGGAGAGATCCTCTATTCTGCACATAGAAAAAATTAGAGCGAATGCCCCACTCCGGCACAACCTACAAAGAGCTTTGGGAATTCCTGCATGGTCCTCTCATGGCCTCCTTCTCTCAGTACTTAAAAATAGCCTTTTTGTTTATCAAGAAAATGCCTTGGAAATCTAAATAATTCATATCGGACAAGAGAAAGCTAGCACAGTCACCTGTCCTTTCTCCAGCAAAAACACGGTAGAAAAACCTGTGAGGGACAAAGGTTCTCCCAGCCGTCCCCGGGCTGCCCCTGCACGGCTGCTCCAGCCACATTGGGCTCGGCACCGGTGGCCGGACCTCCCTTCTGCCCGGCGGGGACCAGGAGCCTCCTAGGCCTCGTGCCACACACAGTATTGTCCCTTCTCTTCTCTCGGCCACGGACAAGTGTAGATCGGTTAAAAACAAAAGTAGGAATCAAAGTGATAAGGACACTTTGATCTTATTCCAAAGAGAGCCTGACACCTAATATTGTCATAGGATAACTGATCTATGGTTGTTTAGGGATCAAGCTTGCTCTGCAGGAAGGAAAAATCAGCTTCTCTCTCCCAGTTGAAAAATATGTGAAACTCTATTGCACCGGGCAGAGCGAGCGCCTCCGTTCAGAGCAAGTGCCTTTGAAGGAGCCCCCAGGCCCAGCTGCTTGCATGGTTGTGGTTCCTGCTGCATGGAGCGCTATGCCCCCGTTTCCCCCAAAGGCGAGGATGATTTTCTACATTCAATGTAGAGAGTATTCAAAATGTTTAGCGCAGTGATTCCCTTGATTGTGTCTATCAACCTCTTGCGGGTGTTGCTGAACATTGATCACTGTGAGTAGCATACATGCCTCACCAGACTTGTCCAGTCTCGTCGTGGGCTTTCTGCAGACGTCAGCCGCTTTGAATATATTTCTTTATCACGACGCAGCCGTGTCTGAACACGGGGCAGGGCATGTGGGGTAGTAGGGTCCACGTGTTGGTCGCGGGCTCGTAGGCTTCCATGTTGCCCAGGGCAGGCCCCTCACTGCTGACAATGCCCCCAGTGGCATAAATCTTGCCGTCAAGCACCACGGCGCTGTCAGGGAGAGCGGGGAGAGAGTTAGCCATTTCACTTCCACCTCGGACCTGGAGGTGGACTCAGTACCCCGGCCCGGGGCAGGCTGCCTCTCCCCCTTTGCCAAAGGTCTGAGGGATCTCACTGCTTGCCTCTGTCCTGTGACCCGAGCCGTGTGTGTGTCCGCCCCGTCAGCTTTGAGACTCCAAGGCACAGGAAAGGAAAACCTTTCCTCTAGGGTTGGTCGGGGTGCCCTGCGTCTACCACCCTCCGAGCCGTGGGGGACATCCCGGGACCTGCCGGACCACCGAAAGGTGGCGGGGAGAACAGCCTTGTGTATGGGACCCTTGAATCTGTTCACTGAGCATTGTTTTGTGTTGCCCAGAGGCTTCGTACGGCTCCAATCGAGTAGAGAGCACGACTCACAGGGCTGATGGCAGACAGGATAATAAGGAGCCAAGTCTTAACCCAACACTGACTACCTGACCGTGAAATTCACCCTGGCCCCGGGAGGCTCCCTGCCCTGATTGCTGAGCACCAGGGGCCTGCTTCTGCCCACCGGTGACGGCCCGGCGTCCCCACCCGCGGCAGCCCGGGACACCTTCCTGTTGCCTGCCACCCTGTCGTCTCAGCGAGCTGTTCCCACGGCCAGAGCACCACCGCCTGCCCCTGTCTGCACGTCCCGTCTTCCCGCGGCTCAGCTCCCCCGTCCCACGTGCACCTACATCCACGCATCCGGCCCCCGTTTCTGCCGCATGTCAGCTAACGGCCCCGTCTTCTTGACTGTCCCCTGACGCTGAACAGGTGCCCTTGCAAAGTCACCTCTTTCTGAAATTCTGAGCCTGGAATGGAATGTGCCGGTCCAGACATCTTACCTGAGGTTTCCAGCCTTAGCCCCTGTAGTTGCCTGCCCCCTAGGGCCCTCCGATTTCTCCCTTGGTGGCACATCTTTCCCCTGCTTCTCTTGCAAGGCCCAGCTTACATCTCCGCACGGGCACGAAGTCTTTCTGGGCCCACTCTGAGTCTCCGGTGAGGCGCGCAAGTCCTCCCCACAAGTGGTGCTCAACCTCCAGGTGTGCTTATTGTGGACAGTGTAGTCAGAACGGCTTGCACGCCGCCACCATTGGAGTATGTGACGGGAAGGTAAGGCCCAGGAACCGCAGGCTCTTCGCGCTAATAGGACTTAGCGGTTATCTAGTCCAACCGCCTGCTTCATCAATAGGACAACTGCCCCAGAGAGCGCAAGTTGCTTGTCCAAGGTCCTAAGATAGGTTAGTAGTAGGTTACAGCTTTTCTAGCTCTGCTACACCAACTGCGGGTGCTGGGACTGGGGATCCCGTGATTACCTCCGCATGGGCGCAAGGTGTCTTCAAGAAAGATCTGCTATGTGAATGTTGAAAATGGGGTTTCTGGGACCCCTTTTTATATTTCCTTGTTCCTCTTGGTCTGGGAGGGGATGGGGCTAGAAGAGCAGGGTCTGCTGTCTCACTGCCCAAGGTGGTTAACTTTTCTGGGCCATGGGGCCGGGCAGACTGGGAACCAAGCCACACCCTGACCTCTACCTCTCTCTTCCTGTGGGGGCTGGTCCATGTGCGTGTCCGCCCCGTCAGCTTTGAGACTCCAAGGCAGCCGTGCCTCGCACCGCTCCCCAGATTCCGTGGTCAGAGCATCCCTTGGAAAGCCACCTGTCCCGTGTAGGGCAGCTGTCCTCACAGCAGCACCTTCACCTATCCCCGGACGTGTGGCCTCGAACGACCTGGGGCTGGTGCCTGTACGAAGCCCTCCATTTCTGGCTTGGAGATGGGTCAGCTGGAGCCCCCCGGGGGGGGCTTGCGGGCCTCGGGCTGCCCCCGGGCTCTTCCCATTCTGCCCTGGCCCTCATAGCCACACCTGCGGCCGGAGGGCGCTGCGCCTGGGAATTGCTCTGGTCATCCAATGGCGGGCGGTCATTGTCGTGCTCACACCTGTCCTCCCGCCTTTCCCTCCCTGCCCGCCTCCTTCCCACCCCTAGCCGAGTTCCTGCGGCCCTCACCTGCAGAACTGGCGAGAGTGATTCATGTTTGGGCCCGCCTTAATGTTCCCTTTCTCGGGGTCGTAGATGGTGGTGGCTCTGGCATACGCCCCGCCCAGGATGAAAACGAAGCCATTGAGGGTGACGGCGGGAGCGTACTTGTTGTCTGTGAGGAGAGCAGGGCAGGCAGGTCAGGGCATCTCTTCCTGGCCTCCCCCCTCCCCACCCTTGGCTTTGCCGGGAGGCGCTCCAGAGGACGGGCTCCGGCAGGACCGCCAATGTCGGTGGCTAGCCCGAGGACGCGGCCCGGGGCCAGGAGGCACCTGGCACGCCGTCTAGCTTGCCCTTTGTCCCGGTAGTGGGGTGTGCAGCTCTGCCCGGCCTGGGGGCTTGCCTCCCCCTCCCAGCCCCGGACGCGGGCCTGCAGAACTACGGGGCTTAGCCGGCCCTCTGGGCTTGGGCTGTTGAGACAAAGCTAACACTGAGGAGGGGATGCTGCATGGGCCCCAGGCTGAGCGGAGAGCTGGCTCTCACCAATCATGGGCGACTCGATAAAGCTCCACGTGTTGGTCTGTGGAACGTAAGACTGTAGGACCCCTGCAGCCCTGCCGGCCTCGTTCACGCCGCCAAACACGTAGATCTTGCCGCCGCACACGGTAGCTGCCGCAGAGTGCACTGCCTTCGGCAGAGGGGCCACGGCCTCCCACTGGTTGGTAATGGTGTCGTACCTGTCGAGGAGGAGAGAAAGAGCCCAGCATCAGTGGTGGGCTGTGTGCGGGGCAGGGCTGACAACCAAGGCGGCGGACACTGGGGGGCACCGGCATCTGCTTCCTGCCCTTGGAATCACTGGCATAGCCCAAGATCACACACAGCTGGGGGCACTCGGGTTGAGTCACTCAAGGCCCCCTAGATCTGGCCCAACCTGGCCCTCTCAGCCTTCCTCCTGAGGCTCCGTGGGCTCTTTTTTTGCCCGTCGCAACCCCTATGCAGGTTCTCGTCTCCATTCCTTTGCTCACATAGGGCTCCCCAGCTTCTAGGCCCCTTCATCCCTCTCTATCCAGCTCATTCCTACCCCTTTGCCCAACAGTGCTGCACTGAGCATCTCCTGTACACCCAGGCTCTGGGCTGGAAACTGGGGAAACAGCAGGCTGGACCAGGGAAGGACAAGAGGGAGTGGGACCAGAAGGAGAGGGGAACTGATGGGGTTCAATCGTTAATTGATGTTGCCATTCAGGAAGGCAGAGTTACCTAGGATGACTCAGGGTCTCGGGCGTGGGGCATCGGAAGGAGGGGGCACTACTCAGGGGACAGGAATTGAGGTTGGGGAGTTTGGAGGAGAGAGATGATTTCAGTTTTATTCATGGGGAGTTTAAAGGACCTGTGGGCAACCAACTGGGGATGTGCGGGGTGCAGCTGACGTGCAGCCTATACGTTCAGCTTTGGGATCACTGGCCCGGCGACGGAAACTGAAGGTAAGGGAGTTCCCAGGCAGTGGGGGGGGGGGGGTGAGAATAAGGCTGAGGACGCTCTGGGGAAACGCTGCCTTTAAGAGGGAGCTGAGGGGGTCCTTGGAGGAGTGGCGGCACTACAGAGGGCACAGCGCCATGGGTGGGAGATGCGGTGAGAAGTCAAGAAGTCCCAAACAGGCTCCCGGCGGTCTTGTCAAGGGCACTTTAAGTGGAATGGAAGGTGCAGAGCCATTTGTGTATCAAGGAGTGAATGGGAAGGAAGGCGGTGGGCATGACAGGTAGAGACTTGACTTGGACAAAACTCCGCTGGGAAAAGGGGCAGAGAAGGTAGAACCTAGAAAGGCATTTGGAGCTCAGAGATGGCTTGCACTGGCGGCATGCTGATAAATGTTTACAAACAATCTCTCCAGGGGAAAAGCCCTGCTATGTAGCACTTGCTGATTTCTGTGATGTGAATCCTCTCGGCCGATTTCAAGCTACCAACGGCACATGGCGGAACATGGCACTAGGAAGAGATGCGTGGCGGCATACCGCTAGACAGAATCCCCGCCACATACAGACACAGCAGACACGTCGAACCTCCAGAGCACAGACGGTACAGAATATAGTAGAAAAAAAAAAGAAAGAAAGAAAAAAAAAAGTAGTGGTGAGTTTTGAGTATGGATTACCTTTGTTTTTAATACAATTTATTTAGTTCTAAGTTTACATGGTTTAATTTTTAATAATACCTGTAAATGACAACTGGCTTGCAGAGTTCCTAAAAAAGGTAATAGTCAGCTCTCAGGAGCCAGTATGAACGAGCTCCAGTGCACCGTGGGTTTTGTTTTAATTTTAGGGGGAAAGGTTTACTTGTGTTTACGGGCTGATAGGAAGGAGCCCAAATGGGTAAGGAAAGGTTAAATATAGATGAAAGAGAGGGGAGAGCTGATAAAGGGAGGCTCCTTGTGGGGGGATGCAGGTTGGATCCACAGTGGAGAGGGAAGTGGTGTCCATGTGGGCATGAGAGAGGGAGGCAAGGATGGCCTGAGAGTCAGTCCATACCCAGCGGCGATGGCAGGGAGAGGAGAGAGTTCTTGACTGATGGCGCCACCTGCTCTGTGAAGCAGGAGCCCAACGCTGGCGGGATATGGGTATCCGTGGGATAAGAGCCTTGATGGGGGAGGAGATGGGAAACACATGCTCTTGAGAGCGGGCAAAACTGTGGACAAGGGCCCTGCAGCATGAAGGACACAGTACACGTCGGAGGACTTCAGTCTGTAGTGGGGCCAATCTACGAGGTGCTGGGATCTTCTCCACCAGCGTTCAGCCCCTGGGGGAGGCACGGAGAAGGCGCAGAGTTACAGGATTGAAGAGATCTGTGGCGTACGTATGGTAGGACAAAGTAAGAGCATGGAGAAATGATGGAATGTGAATACCAGACAAAGCGGGTAAAAAAGTGACAACAGAAAGCAGCTGAGAGGGACAGACTTGGGATCTAGCAGACTGGTCAAGGAACTGGGAGATCTGATGTCTTTCTGGGCAGCTTCTGGGTCTCCGTTCTCAGTGTCTCTGTCAATTGCTCCTGGGGGCTGCTCTTATAAGCACTCACTCTGGACCTCTTACTTGGTGGCCCATCTCCCGCTCGGCGCATGGCTCTGTCGCCTGTTCTGGACCCAAGGCGGGGCCTCCACTGTGGGCTGGGTTTTCGCCAGCACACCTTTCCTGGGAAGCACGCAGGGCCCACTCTTCCCCATGAGGCTCCTTGGGGCTCGAGCCATAACAAGGTCACGGCTTAGTGATCCAGAAGATGGCCTCTCTTAGCCGGTGCCCCTGGCTCTGAGACAGGGATGAGGGGGCAGCGGCGAGATGTCCAGCTCTGTGCTTGCGAAGACTCAGGATTTGAGAAGAGGCTGACGGACCTTAGAGGGCAGCAGGGGCTGATTCAATTAAGCCCCGGACGAAGGCTATGTGGCTAACAGGCAATGGAGTAAGTGTCTTTTTGGACAGTGTCAGAAGTTCAGATGGCTGTTTTTTAAGCCAGTATGGCAGAGATCCAAAGAGCTCCTGTAGAAGGAGCTGGGTGACAGCGGAAGATTATGTGGCTGTTAGTCTTCAGGCTTTCGGTATAATGGCACATTCCGCCAAATGCGAATTTCCCGAGAGCTTGTTATTCCAGGTGGCTGATTGCCAAGCCACAAGCCCTCGTCAGCTCAATCTGTCAGCTTCCTGCTTGAGAAGGATATGCTAATGACATGCAAATGACCCTGTGGAGTGAGGCACTCTGCTATCATTTATCCGGTAACCACAGCTAGTGCAATATATTGCTATGAAGTATTAGACCCAGTTATTTATATAATGATATAATACAGGTTTGTCTACTGCACTGTTGTTTTAATCTATAATTATATAATCTTGTTCTATTCCTGTAATACAGTAATGTAATATAATTATAATGTACCATATATCTCATTCATTATCAATATAAGAGCAATTTGTACCATTAGTGCTTCCTGGGGAACAAAGCACCCTCGCGTCTGTCCCCATTACCCTGACCTCCTTGTCACCCTGAATTCTCATCATTGCCACCATGCGGTGCAGAAATTACTTGTGCAAAGGGGCTGCAGTTATGTTCCTCAGGAAGCGGTGGGCGTCCCCTCTGCCTGCATCCTCCACCCCACCTGTGTGCACGCCACCCGGAGGTCTTCAGGTCTGCGTCCCGTCCCTGCAAGGACAGCCGCCAGATACCAGAGGGCTGAGGAGGGGCTCAGGGCATCTTGTTGTCCTGGATGGCTCCCCATCTACTGAGGTTCCCGGGCTGGTCTTGCTCACATGGTGCCCTAGCTGATATTTCTTAGTGGAACAAAGGCCCAGCCCCCGGGGGAGGCCAGTAGAGGCTGCTACCAGGCCTTGGAGGAGTGCTCCCTCCCGAGCCCAAGGGGAGCGGAGCTTCTCCCCCCGCTTGGTGCATTTGATCCTCGAACAAATTCCTGTATTTATCAACAAGTATAAGTTTGCAAAATGAGTAATCAGCATCTTAGGAGATTAAAAATAGCTGACAAAAGCAAGACAGGATGACAGATCTAGCTCAGTTTACTCCTACATAGAAAACCTCTCCTTTTTCATGTGTTTATTATTGGATGACAAACGGCTGGAAGCTGGTGCTTCTGGAAGCCCTGGGACGTGAGGGCCGTGCAGCGGGCCCCACTGAAGGCTGTCAGCATCAGGGCTGACCCAGG
Source organism: Mirounga angustirostris (assembly GCF_029215605.1). Taxonomy (NCBI): domain Eukaryota; kingdom Metazoa; phylum Chordata; class Mammalia; order Carnivora; family Phocidae; genus Mirounga; species Mirounga angustirostris. The sequence continues at coordinate 18,562,764 of NW_026991718.1, read as the reverse complement.
TTCAGCTGCAGTGTTAATATCCTTATAATCACACAGGGATTCCCCATTAACTCCAAATCAATATGACAATTAAATGTCGTTACTGAGCCATCTCTGGGCTCCACTTGGGGGAGTTAAAAGCCCACAGTGAACATCCAGAGCTTGTCTCACTCTGAAACTATCTTTGCCGTAACATTTGTCAAGTGTCCAATTAGCCATTGAGGGAAAAATACAAATTGAGGGGTATGTGTGGGTCCACAGGCAAAATGCTGTCGCATGGGAAGATGTGATTTCCGTGACAGCTGATGACGTGGGCCAAGGGTGGTGGGCAAGCAGGAGGTGAGGACGTGGAGAAAGGGCCTCTGGTGATCTTGGCTGCGCCCTCCTGGGTTGGGACTTGGGGCCAGCTCAGCCTAACTTGCCCTCCCTTGGGGGAACTAGTTTCTCCAAAAGCGGGACTGCTCTGAGGCCTCCCCTGCTTGCTGCTGACTCATGAGCCTTCCTGAGTTCTTCCCGTGGCTTCTCCCCCAGGTGTCTGTTCTCGGCAAGAATGGTCTCCAGCTCAAAGGAAAGATGGAGCATTTGCACCCCATGAAGTGCCCACCTCAGCCTGTGCTCCCCCTGCCTACACCCGATGCCTACACTCTGTGTGGCCAGTTGTCAGTGGGCCTCAGCGAGGAAGCCAGCCTGGGACTTCCAGCAGAGGGCAGGCTCACAAAAGCGCCGTTCTCCGGCCCATTGCTTTGTATCGGCTTCTGGAGAATTCCAGATGATTGGCCAGACCTGCTTGCTGTGACCGTTCCCCGTGTTGCAAGCAGCTTTCCTGGGATGGGTGGGAAAGAGGGAGCAAGGGGCTCCCCGCTGTGGGACCTCCAAGCTCGGCAGGGACACAGAGGCACGGCGACGGATGAGGCACCCATGTGGGCCATCGGTTGCAGCCTTGCCCTACACCCCCTGCGAGTCTCTGGGCTGGTACTTCCAGTCCCGGAGGGCCTCTAGGTGCCTGGGCAGGCCGGCCAAGCCCACAGTGCGTCTCTTGCCTTCAGCTTGTCTGACCCCTGCAAGGGACAAGAGTGCCCCATCTCAGGGGTGGGGCGGCTCTCGTCCTTCCTGTTGCCCTCCCCCCACCCTCAGTCCTCCCTCTTTGCTGTGTTTGAAGAGCCTGCGACTATCGCCTTATAAATGTCCCGTCTCCGCTTGGCCTCAGCTGGCTCGGTGCTGGGTGGGAAGAGCAACATGATTTTAGCTTTCTTGACCGTGGCTTCATTACCTCTCCACGTGGTCCACGTTGCCCGCCACGCCAAGTCCCCCGAGGGTGTAAATCTTGCCGTCATAGACGAGGCTGTTGTGCCGACAGCGGGGGACCGTCATTCTGGAGACAAGGTTCCAATTATCGAGCAGGGACATGTAGCACCAGACATCGGCCAGCGTCACCCCCGATTCCATGCCACCTGGAGGCGATGTGGGAGGTCCAGAGAGCAGGCGGGGAGTGAGGAGGGGTCCCAGGCTGGGCCGGCCCAGCCCCGGGGGCAGAAGGAGAAGGTTTCACCCGCCAAGTGGACCCTTCTGGGCCTTGGTTTTCCTCAGCCCTGGCGTGGGGAGAGGGGCCCCCGGGAAGTCTGTGCCTGGCGCCCAGCCCAGCCCCGAGGGGCCTCACCTGAGAGGTAGATGTTGTCCCCGGCACTCACTACGCTGAAGAACTCTCGGTCGTAGAAAGGCAGCGAGGCCAGTGGGTACCACTTGTTGTTCTGCGGGTTCCAGCAGGTGACAGCCACCAGGGAGCGCTGGGTCATCCCCACCATCTGACGGCCCCCAACCAGGACGATGACCTCCGCCACACCTGCAGGGACACAGACGCCCCGCCTTTGGACACATCCCAACACTGTTGGCCTCTGCACCCGGCGCCTCCCGTGGAGGAGCGGGGTGGGGACCGGCCAGAGTCGGGCTGACCCCACGGCACCTGCATTTGGGGAGCTCGGGGCCTGTCCCTCAATACCTGCCGAGAGGCGGGGCCGGGTTCGGGGCGTCTGCATCTCCTGGCGGGCGTGTGGCAGCATGTGGTAGCGTTTGGCTTCGTTGACCAGGTCCCGACACGCTTCTGACGACTTGATCAGTTCCTCATTGTCCACCACGTTGAGCAGATAGCTGGGGTGGATGAAGGGGAGGCGGACCACGGCCAGGAGCTCCGCTGCGTACTGCGGGGTCAGGGAGACACAGGGTGGATGAGATTATGCAGATGGAGCCCCGTCTGGCGAGTCGTACTGGGCAGGCAGGAAGGACCGGTGTGGTACTGCACGACCCAGGTAACTCCAGTCCGCGTTTGGCTTGAGCGTGTAGACACTGCTTATCCCAGTCTAGACAGTGACGGGGGGGCTCCCATCAGCCAGAGGAGAGCAATGGGGGAGGTCGGGTGTGCTTCAGCTGACCCTGGGGTGAACCATCCGTCCGCTTCTTCGGCACCTCATTCCTGCCTCCTCCCAGGTCCCCGGCCTTGGCTTCACCCCAGGCTTCACCCTCACGGAAATGAGGATCCTGAGCCCTGAAGAGGTGTACATGGGGCAGGGAGTCAGGAAGAGGTGGGAGGGCCCAGGAAGGCCGAGAGTGACCATGAGGGTCACTCCGGTCACACCGGTCAGAGCCTGAGTCTCTCCAATGCCTACAAACCCCTTAAGGGGCATCCCACGGCCTCAGATTGGCACCCAGACCCTCTCACCTGCACTGAAGGCTTTGCACGAACTGACTCGAATCCCCTCCTGCCTGGCAAACTCTTTGCTCACCACTTGGCTTTAGTTTCATGCAACAAACGATTGGTGACACCCCTTACTGAGAGAGTGTCAGTAAGACCAGTAAGCCCCAGTGTCTGAGCTTCGGGTGCGTGCCGTGCACTGGCAGGTTGGGGGAGGATCCATTCGTAGAGGCGCTAGTGGGGCCCCGAGGAGGAGTCTGGTTAGGAGTTGTGGGGGTGCAGGGTAGGAGGCTTCCCAGAGCGGACGCTGGCTGAGCTGGCTGAGGAAGGGCTGCAGGTTTCTCCAGGCCTCAGGTGGAGAGGAGGTAGGACGCCCGAAGCGCACGCAGAGACATGGGAGCGTGAAGGAGAAAGGTGCATCTGGGGAATTCTATGGAGCTGATTCTTGTTGGCGGGGGGTGTCGGTTGGGGGGGTGGTAAGCGGACAGGGGAAGTGACACCGGAGAGATGAAGGAGACCAGAGCCTGACCGCCCCTATGCCTTGCCTGCCAGGGCTGGTGGGCTTTTTCCCGCAGGGTGCGTGACGGAGCTCCTGGGGGGCTTTCGACAAAGGCATTACACCATCAAATGTGTTCTTTAGGAAGACTGCTAGCTCGGACTGCGGGGTGGGACTGAATTGGGGATGGAGACGACAGAAGGCAGGGCAGCCGCTCGGGAGACCCCCTCAGCAGTGCTGGTGCGGTGAGGGGCCTGACTGGGGAGAGGAAGTCGGCAAGTGACGGCGGCCTGTGGCCCGACGCACACGGGAGGGATGGGAGGAATCCAGGCTTCCGTTGTGCGCAATGGGCAGAACTGAAGGAAGGAACACAAGCTGTGTCGCTTTGGGGGTGGATGAATTAGAGGGGCTGGGGGACGCTGGCCACAGGTGTGCCGCAATCAAAGACAGAGGGCTGGGCCGGAGACACAGAGGTGGGGGCTGGGGGGGACGGCAGTCGCCATCACAGCTGCCCGGGCTGACTGGCTGCCTTCCTCCACAAACGAATCTTGCCTCCTCCCCACCTGATCAGAGGACCCTCTCCTCTTGGGCTCAGTGGCCCGGCCAGGGTGCACAGTCCCACGCTGCTGATCCCAGCGCCTGGCCCATCCCTCCCTCCCTTGTGCCGCTTCTTGCTCCCCACACAACGAAGTTCCCTTGCCATTTGCCACTCGACTGCCTCGGGGTGTCCTGGGCCCTGGCCTCCCCGACTCTGGCCTCTCCTTTGCGGCTCTCCAGGGGGACTCTGAGCTACCTGTGTCTGCACTAACTCCTGGGGGCCCCTCACACATTAGAATCAAGGCGGTTCCATTCTGAGCGAGGCCTTCAGCTGGGGTGTGACTGATTTCTGGTGACACGGATGCCCCTCCTGGGGACCCTGCCCTCCTTTCCCTCTGCCCCGGATTCTGGCTCCGATTTCCCCAGCTGTGCGGTGGCTTCCCATCTCCAGCATGGTTTCCATTTGGTCCAGGTGCTCCCGACCCTCTCAATAAGCAGAGCCTGGGTGGAGCTGCTTCTGCCGGGTCTGAGCTCACGGGAGCCCCAGGGCACCCGCTTCTCCCTGCAGGCCCTGCAGCCTCTGGCTGGCCTGAGTCTCCTTCAGGTGGAAGGCCAGCCCTGGGAACCCTCTGGTGACTGAGTTCTCATCTCTCCTCCCTCCCTTCACCTCTCTGCGGCCCACAGGAGCCGTTCTGGCCTCCCTCTGCCCAGGCCTACTGGCTCCTACACGTTCCCACTGATGGTCGGAGCAGGCCGTCCTGCCGCCTCCACCTCCCTTCAGCTTTGCTCCAGACGCCATCCCTGCACGGGGACCCCAGACCCAGGGGAAGCGGCGGGCAGGGTGGGGAGCTACCTGCGCACGGGCCACGGGGTCCTTCTTGATCCACCTGATGACAGTCTCATATACGAGCTCCTCGGCCTTGGTGTTGAGGCTGTCATTGGAAATGTAGGCGATGAAGTCATCCTTGGAGATGCTGAGGATCTCCTCCTGGGCCGCCACCTCAGGGAAGATCTGCAGCGCGAAGGCCTTGGCCATGTGGTAGAGCTCGCTGCACTGCATGGCCTCGGCCATGGCCAGTACCCCCAGGCAGTTGCTGGCCGTCAGCTGCTTCTCTGGGGGCAAGAGCACAGGACCACTGACCACAGGGCCCCGGAGGGGTGGCCCTCTCATCCTATCGCCTGACACTCTGGATCCCTCTCTGAGCCCATGTCCCTGTGACCTGCCTCCCGCATCCAGGGTCCCCACAAGACCGTTTCTGGTGTCCCTGGAGCTGTGGATCTACCCTCGGGGTTTTCCTCCGCCCCGTCTCACACTGCCTCCCCTGGGGCCTCCCTCTGCTCCTGCAGGTCCCAGCAGAAAGATGGAGAGTGTGAGGTATGGAGCATCCTCGTGGCTGTGGGCCTCAGAGCGTGGGCCTGGCCTGGGGGCAGGGGTCACGCGGAGACTGACCATGTCTTCTCTGTGACAGGCTCCCACTTTAGGGTCGCACCAGCAGCAGCACCCCTCATATGCCCACCCGCCACCTCCCACGGGCCTCAGCCTCACCAACCTGGCCTCAAGGCCTGACAACAGTCTTGCCGGCTCTCCTGAGGTCTGGCTAATGGTTTTTCTAGCCTGGACGTGCCCGGGTCTCTGCCGGTGCCTACAGCTTTCCGAATTTTCCTCTTCAAACTGCCTTGTGAGATCCAGCGGCACCCTGAGGCGTACACACAGCCTTTCCCCCTCTGGATCCTGGCTATTTTCAAAGTCTGGGGCCCGTCGGTGCTATTCCCTCACGCGGCGACCCGCGCGCCTCCACCCCGGACTCACCGAGAAAGGACACACAGACTTTGCAGAAGGTGTGGAACTGGAACTTGCTGGCCGCCTCCAGCAGCGTCTTGGCATTGGCCGAGTCGATGACCAGGGAGCCCGTGTAGACGAACTCCAGCAGCAGCTCGAGGACGTCGGCCTGCAGGTTGGACAGGACGAGCTCCAGCTTCTCCCGGCCACACTGGCTGCCATCTTGCACCGACCTAGGCACAGAGACCACGGTGTCCCTTACCTGCCCCGCTGCGGCCACGGCGCCGCCTCCTCACAGGGCTAGATCTCCCTGCACGCCTCGGTCACGCCCTTCATTTTAGGACTCAAGGGACACAGCAATGACACACCTGAACCTAACGACCTGACACAGGATCTGAAAGAGAAGAGTCTGACCAGAGATGCCCAAAAGAACAGAAAACCCTGCTTATCACTACTTGGCATGTCCATGCAAAAAAAGATGCAAATCAAAAAGCATGAGCTGTGGATGGGGACGAGGACCAGGACTGGCCTCAAAGGGAAACAATACGGTTCCGCCCTGCGGTTGGCTCCCGCGTCTCGGCCACACGCGGCCAGCAGGTCCCGGCCCGGGGAGGGGGGCCCCCTGCCCCTGCTGCCTCCACAGTGGGGGGAGCCGCCCGTGTGACTGAGGCTCCCAACCGGCTGTGAACACAGCCAATCTGGAGATGCCCCTCGATCGCCCCAAGCTGTCCCAGAACCCTGAGTCCAACCCCACCTATTTCCCAAAACATATTGTTTCCTTTTAGGCATGGAAAGGAAGTCCTTCATGACATTGCTTTGAAACTGAGGACGAGACGAGATAGACGGACAGAATGGTTAGAGCTGGGGGGAGGGGAGGGGACAACCGAGGACTTCCGCCACAGATAGCCAGCAGCCATGACCTGGGACCTGGCCCGGGGTGGGGCCCTCTTGCCACATGGAGCACGGGGTCAGAGGTCAGAGTGGCCTGCATGTAGAGTGTGCATCGGGCTTGTGAACTGGGGCAGCAGGGGAGGGACACAAATATATAAATATGGTCGTATCTGGTGTCTACAGAAATACGAAACCATTGCAAAGGCTCCTAAGGCCTGGCAGCCGCGCCCTAAAGCTGGACCTGGAAGGAAACAGATAAGATGAAGCAAGAATCACACCGATACAGAAGTGACCAGGAGGAAAGACACCCAGAGCGTTAAGAGTCAGGAGGCAGGTTTTTCAGAGGTGATTGGCTTGGCACCCCATCTCCGCCACTCTGACCAGTCCTGCATGGAGCCTGCTCCTGCCCGAGCCTGGGCAATGACCTCTGCCAACTCTCCACTCCTGAGGAGGCCAGGGGCAAGACTGGTGATGACTTGTGGCTGGTCTCTCGGGCGCCCCTGTGGCTGGCACTGGGGGTGTGGAGGTGCCCAGAAGCTACAGCCCCCAAGAGAGGCTGACTCCTGTGTGGGCGGGGAGCTAGAGGACCTGCGTGCCCCAGCCCTGCCACTGACAGGAAGGCCACCTTGCCTCTTGGGCCCTCAGGCTCCTCTTCTGCAAAACAAGAGGATTGAACTGCATGAAGTCTAAGGTCCCATGGAGAGTTTATGTGATAGAGGCTGGAAAACACCTTGCCCAGGAGACTCTGCTCTACCCAACAGAACCTGAAATGCTCCCATGAGAGCACGTTCTCCACAGTCTGGCCACCAAGGGCTTTTAAAGCACCAATATGACGGGGCCAGGGAACAGAAGAAGCTGTGACTTCATTCAGGGCTCCCCTCCCCACAGAATGGCTCATGTCACCGGGGCCCGCAGGGGCCCTGCCTCCAGGCTCGGAGGGAAAGCTGAGAGGGAACAGTGCTGGCTAAGCCGAGGGTCTGAGCAGAGCCCCTTCTCAAACCCATAGACATACACGGTGTGTGTGACTTTTCAAGTGACTTAACACATTGAGTCCTCTGCTGTCGGGATAGATTTTCATGCCTGGGTAACTTGGTTAAGTATAAAAATAGTTCATTATGTGATCACTTGAAAGCACAGAAATCTAACACCCCAGGCCTCAGGGGCCATCTGGTCCACCTCTTCCTTGGGCTTTGCCGTCTCTGCCTTCATTCCTACACGCTGCTGCCTGGCCTTTCCTCCTCCCGCCCTCCGTGCTCTGTGGAGGTCCCGCTAGGCCACGGCCAGGGCAGAGCCTGTGGGCCAAAGTCAGGCTGCTCACATTCTCCCAAGGCCCCCCGGCCATTGCTGCCTCCACCTTGGGCCAGCCCTCCCGTCCACCTACGTTTCTTCAGCAGAGATCATCCAACTCAGTGAAGGGCTGGGGTGGACTTCAGCTGTGTGCGCGCGCACACACACACACACACACACACACTGGAGTGCACGTGACACATGACCCTGAGGACCCCCAGTATCACCCTGTGGGGAGGGGTGTCGGGCTGATGGAAGGCCAGGGGAGCCCACGGCCCTGAGTGTGGAGTCGGATGGGATGTGTGTGGCTGTCCTTGTGGGAGATGCTTGTCCTGCCCGGAGTCTGAGCCAGGGAGAGGGTCCTGGGGACAGGGTGGTGACTGCATGGCCAAGGAGGGCAGGGACAACGTGAGGAGGCACATGGGGTGTCGACCACCCCAAGTGCTATCCAGGGTTGGCGAGGACCACTCCCCCTATGATGCACAGCTGCAGCTGCTCCTTCAGGACCCCTGTGAGAGGCACCCAGGAAGGCTGGGGGCTGCTGGGCCAAGGACATTCAGGGAGTGGGTGGAACCCCCTGCGGCCAGATGCCACGCCGTGGGCAGAATGACCATTCCCCTTGGTTATGGAGGAATACTTGGGAACGCAATGGAGGCTTTGTTGGGTGGCTGAGTTCAAGATCTGTAGGAGGTGAGGCCCCAGGCTGTGAGGTCTTGTGTAGCTCATCTGCACATACGTGTTCATTGTCCACACAGCTTTGGGGCCAAGGGAGGCCGGTGGTAACTCTCCATCACTGACCATCAGACGGTCTTGGGACTGGACCTCAGTGATCCTTAGGTCTCTTCCCTATGAGCAGGGATCCCCTGGGTGGCACTGCCCATGATGGGTGGCCCTGGTCACTGATGTGGAGCTGTGTCCTCCACAAATGACTTTTTGGGCCCTGTCCTAAGCTGGCTCTTGGGGTCCAAGCATCCTGTTCCACTTAGCAGCATGGAGCACTGGGAGCTGCTGGGCAGTCTGGGTCCTGACATGATCTTGGAGGGAGGTGAAGCAGGGCAGGACTGCGCAGTGGTAGCCTTGTCAGGTTGGGCCATGAACCTAACACTGGGGGTGGGCGTGTGGGCCAGGCCAGTGCTGCCCAGCCCACACAGGACCCGTGGGTCTGCCCGGGCTCACCTTCTCACAGGGTATGGGACACAGCATTTGCTTGCCAGGCCTGGGTCAGTGGATGTGCCAGGAATGCCTCATCCCCAGTATTAGACCACGTGAGATCCCACCATCAGCAATTTGTTCACCTGGATCAGAGCTGCCCTCTCCAGACTTTAGTCCCTTATCTGCCCCTCACACACCTCAGTAATCAGATGCTTGCATTTTACAAGTTCGATCTGGAATAATGGGGGGGGGGAACCATGGAGCAGTAGTGGGTGGGGGGGCAGTCATGGAGTGGGTGGTGAATATGGATGGCATCCTGACCCGTTCAGGAGGATGACCCCACTCTTCCGATGTGATTCCCACCCCACTGCATGCATAGGAGCTCAGGCGTCAGGGCTCAAACACGGCACGCATGAGCCTCACTGGGTCCCAAGGACTTGCACAGCTCAGGCGGGCCCTGGCCCAACCGTGGTGATTTGGCGATGGGTCTGACTCACATTGTTCTGCTGGCCTTCGAGATGGGTGAGTCTCTCCTTTTATTATCTGGTCTTCCAGCTGCACTTGTCTCTTCTACCAGGAAAGGGGGACGGTCAGACTGCCACCCACAAACGCCCAGCTTCACAGGGAGGGAGGGGAAAGGCAGCGTATGGCTTGCCTATTATCTGTTGGGCAACCCTACATCCAGGATCTGTGCCTCTCAATTAGGCAGATCCCTTTGGCTTCCCCAAAAGAATGATGGAGAAACCCAGAGCCTACACACAGGGCTTGTGAAAATCAACTTGGACAAATCAATATGTCCATCTATTTTCATTTACTATAAAAAGAGAATAGAGTTCAAATGTGTCCTTGGCTCCAGAAGACTTGGTGGGATGGGGCTTTTGGCTGGAAGGTAGAATGCCGGCTCTCTGTCCCGTTTGCTGTGATGAGGGGGCAGCTCTCCTCTGGGGCGCGACATTTTCTCCCCCACCCAGGCGTGGGGGCCATGTTCAGAAGTTCGGGCAGGCAGGGCAGTAGCTCTGCTCTCTCTGAAGGACGACCCCTGTCCTCTCTGAGGGGACCTGCAGCCTGCCCGGCCAGAGAGGGTAGCCAATGCCTCCCATGGCACCAACCATCCCTGAGGGTTCCTTGGCTCCTGGGGATAAGTGAAGGAACTTCCTCATGGCCTCCCAAAAGTCCAGGGCAGACCCAGGTCCTGCTCAGCGGGGTTGAGAAGTGACTCTGGACTTGGGAGGCTATAACCCCCAAACGCCACTAGCTCTAGTCTGCTCAAAATGTCCTTCCTCCTTCCTGAAGCCCGGGGCTCAGCCCACTCAATTGTGCTGGGGTCCCCCTCCAGCCTGGAGGCAGGCGGGGTTCAGTGATGGTGTGGCACTGTCCCTCCCACCGTCCGAAGACAAAGCCACGGCTCGTCTCCCTGCTGCGCTTTCAGCCCTGATTGTCACAGGGGCTCAGATGGGGCAACAAAGGGGAGGTGAGGAAGCCCAGGGGTCTCAGCACGGCTCTGCCCTTCCCGATGGCCTCCCGAGCCTCCTCCGTGCTCCTCACTCCAGAGGACCATGGGTAAGGGGGCAAGTGGCCTCAGCCGAGGGACCTGTTTCAGGTGGGAATTGTGTCTCCTCTTGGGCAGATCCAGTGGCCAGTTTACGAGTGTTTCCAACAGATACACAAGGCGCACGTGCACACACACTCAAACTCTGCATCCTTTTTCCTCGCCTTTCTGTCTACACTGTCAACCCTGAGTTTCACTTTCTTTCCGTATAGACTTCATGCACAAATAAAGACTGCCTTTTTGTTCTTCTCTGGGTTAGCAAATGGACGGTAAGAGCACGAGCTTAGGAGTCAGACCTCAATTCCCATCCCAGACTTACTGGTTACTTAAAACCCTCTGGGCCTCAATTTCTTCATCTGTAAAGTGGGGATACTAATGCTACCTGCTTCTCAGGGTTAGTGGGAGGATTTTCAGGATGACGTTAGACGTTTCTACAAGTCTCCTTGTGGGCTGGGTCCTGACCCCATCAGGGGAAAAAGACAAGAGCTTGAAACGAAATAAGGGAAGGCTATGGAGAGAAGCTGTTGCGGCTACACACGTGAGGACAGAGGGTGTGCACGGAGCGGGGGTCGGCCTGGGGCCCGGCGAACAGGCGCTGCGGGCAGGACATCTGCCTGGCCCCGGGGCTCACGGGCAGCTGAGCCGGTCAGGAGAGGACACCGTGAGGCTGGGCTCTCCTGCTCACGGCCTGACTGTCGTCCTTATGAAACACACATCTGACCACAGCACCTCCAGGCTGAAAGCAAAGCCCCGCGGGCCGGCTCGGGCCTTCTGTGCTGGCCTCCTTCCCTGCATCGCCACCTTGTGCCAGGCCCCCCGGTGACACTGAATCACGTGCTGGGCCTTGACACCCCTGCTGTCCCTGACTGCCCCTCTTCCCACAGTCAGGCGTTCTGCCTGGGGGCCTCTAAACCCCATTTCTGTGCTCAGTCGGCTCCCCCGCTCCTACTTCTTTACTGTTCCCCCTCATCAGGGTGTGGCCTTCCTCAGGGCAGAGACCCCTCTCGTGGAGGGCTTCCTGTGGGAGGGGCTCCTGTTTGTGTGCTGAGCTAAAAGGACGGAATGATTTGATTTCCCCACGTCTGTCCTGTGGGGCCAGATGAGGGTGTCCACACGGGGGGTGTGGCGGGGGGCTGGAGTGGTGACCCCGTGACCGGCCCCAGGATGCAGGTGGACAGGAGTCCCACCTGAGCCCCCAGGTCTGCGGGTCCTGGGACGGCAGTGGGCCACCTGCCCTGACAGTGCTCACAGAGGCCCTCAGGAAAGGAAGGACCAGGACACAGACTGTCCCTCCTCCCTCTGGTTCTTTAGTGCAGCCACCGGAGAGGGAAGCCCCTGCTTCGGGTTCAGGTCTCCTGCCGGGCCACCCCGGCCGCTGCACACTGTCCCCAGGGTCGCAGCCCAAAACGACAGGGCAACCACATCAGCTTCTCCCTGACCACTGAGACTGAAATTTTCCAGGATTTTACTCGGCCCAGAAAGGAAATCACCCTTCTGTAGAGTCTGCTTTCCTCCCCACAGGAGGAATTTGTTTGCAGCTATGGGCAGAAATGGTGAGGGACGCCAAGGTTAAGATGAGGGAAGTAAAATTTAAAATGGCCGCACATTAACATTGTGACCTTTGCCCACAGGGGCGCCTCTGGGCTCGGCTTCGGCCTTCGCTCCTCCCTGAGTGACCCTCCTGTACCCTGAAGGGGTCTCCCCAGACCTCAGACCTCTGCGTTCAGATCTTTCATCTATCTGGCTGCCTTGCAGGGATCTCCACTGCGGCATCCTTCAGCCACTAAAACCTGCCATGCCAGACGCTCGATTCACCCACCGCCCCCAGCTCTGCCCTGACACTGGTCCGCGGACCCGCCTTCCACCCCGTGACCTCACTGTTCTCACATCCTGGGGCTTGCACACGGGAAGCCTCTGCAGGGCTGGCTGTGCCCATCCCCTTACCGCCACCCTGGGATGTAGGAGCTGAAGGAAATCTGGATGTCGTTTGAACCAACCTCCTGTTTTACAGATGAGAAAACTTGAGGCCTACGAGAGACGACGTGACTTGCCTGGGGTCATAGGACAAGTGGCAGAGTCAGGTGTAGAACCCAGGTCTCTTAGCTCCCAGGGGGGTGCCCTCTCCCTTCTAGGGACCGCCTCTTAGCTCCAGTGCCCATCATTTCTGGTTAGGGCCACTGAGGCACATCTTATAGTTCTTTCACCTTCAGGTGGACATCCCTTTCCCACTGCTCCTGATGATAGCCCCCACATCCTCAGACCAAGCCCAGGGCCCTAGCCCAGGGGTCGGGCTTGCCCACCCATCTCACCCCAGCTCACACCCATCTCTGGGAAGGCTATCTGCTTAGGATGGCCTCTTTCCCAGCTTTTCATTCCAGGCAACCCATGCCTTGTCTGGAGCATTCTAGAACATTCCAGAACATTCCTTGTCTTCCAGAACATTCCAGGCAACCCATCCTTTGCCTGGAATGTTCTTCCTCCTTCTTTTTGGGCCTAAGAAGCCTTCACTACTTTGGGTTCCCACCAAGTGGTGTCCTCTGTTGTGTATGAGAGTTTGGCTTTTTGTGTAAGGTCTCTAAAGATAGTCAAATGGCTCCTGTGCTCCTCTTGCCCACATCTCTCTAGCTGAGGGCTGGGCCATCACTTAGTACCAACCTGCCCCTGCATCCTGCCCGCTCTGTGCTCTCCAGCTGGTCTGTAGCAGGGACCAAGGCCCTAAGATGCCGGTCACTGCCAGTACCAGAATTTGCCAAGAGTGGCAGCACAAAGACCTCCCTTGGCCTGAAGAAGCCACTGGACGTGCCCCTTTACCCCAGAGCTCATGCCCCTGACCCCTGTGCTCGGACAGAGAGAACCCAAGCACTGGGGGTGGGAGACCCAAGCTGTCCATGAGACTGGAAGTCACAAAGAGCCTGCCCCTTCCTGCGTGGCTGGGGCCAGCGCGGCTGGGTGGGGCTTGCACGCCGGGCAGCTCAGCTCTAAGTGAAAGGACACAACAGATTGGAAAGGAGATGCCAGCCAGTGTGCCATCCTGAAACAAAACACAGTCACTCTGGGGTTAGTTGGCAAGTCCAAACACAGCATTGGGAAGCAAGCAGAGGTCCTGTCCTCCCACTCTGAGCCCAGTCCCGGCTCAGCGTCCGCCCCGGAGAGGCTGCAAGGCAAAATGAGCAGCGGCATTAATCTGCTGATGGGTGAGAGAAACAGGAGCGTTACCCTGGGCGGCCCCCTCCGCTGCTCTCCCTCGCTAAGGAGCTAGAAGGTGGCCCCTGACTTCTTTGCGAGGGCATGAAGCAGACAAATTGAAAAAAATCAACATAATGGAAAAAAAAAAAGATGCTCATGCACCATTAAAACTCATTCAGGTAGAAATAGCCGGGGCGGAGGGCAGAGGGGGTGGGGAGCAAAGGCTGAGAGAGACCGTGTTTAGGACACACCTGGTCTGTGCTCAGACAACACCCATTTAGGCTCAGTGCACAAATATCAAGGCGTGCAGCGTGAATGAGGATTTGGCTACAAGTCTCTTCTCCCCGACTCCAGCTGTGGAAAAGCGGCACCGTGGGCACCTTGTGCTCCTCAGCAGGGGGACAGTCTGGTCGATGTGCTTTCCTGGCATTAAGGTCACCATCGACAGCAGTGATGGTGGTGCCTGGGACCCTGTGCTGAACCAGTGGGGACAGTGTGCGGGGGTCCCTTAAAGTGGAGTCCACAGCCCTCCTAATCTCACAGAGGGCTTGTGAGCCACTGAGAACTCGGGATCCTCAGGGCAGGGAAGGGGTGTTGTCTATGGATGGCAGAGGCCCCTGGTGACCAGCAAAGCTGCGTGGGGGCGGGCTGGGGGCCGTGGCTGCTCTGAGGCTGCGTGTGAGAGGGCACTCGGGGGCGGGGTGGGGGGGGAGGAGAGATGGCTACTGGCTCTGTGACAGGGAGTCACGCTTCAGGAACCTGCAAGAGAGGGGAGGAGAAAAGCGACACAAAAGCGTCCTACAAAGGAACAGACCCGACCACAGCTGGAAGGAAGGCAAACCTTTGAATCAGGTCCTTGAAATACAAGCTGCAGGAAGCTAGAACATTTTGGTGGACTTCAAACTCTCTGCCTTCAACAACAATTTTCAGGTCTGTAAACGCTTTCGCTCTGCGCTGCTGGTTCAATTCCTTCAACATTTCTGCAGAACAGAGAAGACAGACAGGGCCAGGTTCCCATTAAGAGTTTTTTTTTTTAATTAAAATTTTTTCTTTTCAAGAAGTAGAGAAATAGGAAAATACTTGATACTGTTTCTTGGCAAGACTGGCTCAACACTGACAGTCAAAAGAAGTCACAAACAATGCGTAAACAAGCAGCAACTGGGAGGGGCCACAGAACCAAAGGAATAACAACTTTCAAAAGCAAAAACAAAAAAACAAAAAAACCGACAAAAACCAAAAAACCAAAGAAACAAGCAAAAAACCCCAAACCAAAACAATACAATACAAAAAAATATATATATATATATATCTCAAACCCAGAAATTGAAAGGCTGGGGGAAAAGACTCCCACACTGACAATTGGAAACACAGAGAATACATTATCACAGACAACTAAAAACTGTCGTATAACTACAGAACAAGTTCTCCAAATGCCAATGAGGGCTGATGTATTGGATACCAAGTAAAGCATGGCATTGTGATGTACGATGGGCTGGATATGGTTCAAAGGAATAAAAACCACAAAACCTGCAAGAACAGCGTCCCTTATGTTAGACACTCAAGCCGTGGCACAGGGTGAGCTTCTTAGAGAGGGGCCCCAAGGAAGGAGGGGGTGCAACCGGGGCCTGCAGAGCACTTCCTTCCATTGCACACTTCCAGGACTGTCGGGAGGGCTGACAGGAAGCGCGCGGGGGTGGGGGTGCACCTCTTCCCGTTTCCTTGGGTCATTCTCTCCGGACTCCCGCCCGCAGCTGGGGCTTCGCCATGGGAGAGGTGCCCCCCAAGGGGCCTCTGGGGCCTTCCCACCCTGATGCACACCTACCTTTGCCTGGTGTCTTGGCCACCTGGGGCCGGCACAGACAGTGTCCCATGCCCATGGGCTCCAAACCTGGGATGTCTCCTAGACCCCGCTCAGGGCTCAGAACGGGGAAGGAGGAGAGCATGACAGCTACCCTGATTCGCTGATAGAAACTCTCATTTGCGAAAGTTAGGGCCTTCCGATGACCAGTGCTCCCACTAGCTTCGCCTTGTCTGCCTGCCCCCAGCGGACTCCCTACTTGCTGGTTGCTGGACATCAGAGGCCCAGATTCTTGGCCAGAATGACCTAGACTATTGTTAGGCAGGGTTATGTCCTTCAGCAGGTGAATGGGAGAGGGTGGTCAGCAGAACTGAGCCCTGCTGCCAAGCCCCCCACCGTCATCCTGAGCCCTCAGGTCTGTGCTGCACCCGGGCTGGCTGGTGTTCTGGAATCACCCTCCAGCATGCCCTGCTCCAGCCTGACCTGTCGTCTCTGTCCACATGGGCCGACACTGGCTGCCTGTCAGGACTCCCTCCTGAGCCCAGCTCTGCCTCTGATACCTGTATGTCCTCGGACAAGCCCCCGTGCTCTCTGAGCCTCTGTCTCTACATCTGCAAAATGAAGCTGGAGGCTCCCGCTCTATTCCCAGAGCCTGGTGAAAATCCCTGATTCAGGCTCAGGGATGGGCAGGGGCTTGCAGGCTTTGAGGTCAGGCAGGTCCATCTTTGCGAGGACATACCGGGCTCTGGTTCTGCCGAAGACCAAGGCAGACAGGGAGAAAAGGGGTCTGAGTTGTGTGGGCAGAGCTGAATCATTGACCACACCACCAACCCCACATCAGGCTGAGCTGGAGTCGCGGCAGGGCACCTGCAGGGGTGTGTGGAGGGCACTGGCTGGGGCCTCCAGAAGGACGAGGGAGACCAGCAGGTCCTGAAGCACTAGGTGGAGGTTGTGGAGGGCACCTGTGGGGCAGACAGGGAACAAAGCAACGAGATGGGGCAGCAGGTGAGGTCAGACCTGAAGAGCCTTGCAAGCGGGCTCCAGCTCAGTCTTCTGGGCACCAGGGAACCATGGGATTCTGCTCAGGGGAGTTGACTGGCTTGGACCTGGTTGCCAGACAATCACTCTAGCAGCCCCATTAGCGGCAGGCCAGGAGGAACGGTGGAGGTTGGAGGCTGGAGGCCAGGAGGGAGGTGGGGGAGCACTGGGCCTCAGAGCCAGGCCTGGGGGAGAACCTGAACTCTGCCTCCTATCAGCTGTGTGACCTTGGGAAAGTGTCCCAGAAGCCTCAGTTTCTCCTTCGTTGAAGTTAAATGAGCTAGCCCATGGTAAACTGTTAGCCGTGGGCCTCAGCAGGTGGCAGGCATGATGTCATTGTCGATGGTGGTGACAGCTCCATGATCTAAGTGAGAAGGGACAAAGGCCTGAGCAACAATGGGGACAGAGGACAGAGGAAGACAAGTATTTAGGCTGGGAAGTTGCGGCCCTCGGTGCTGGAGGGAAGGTGGAGGCCTGCAGGTGCGAGGACCACTTCCAGGCTTCTGGAGGGATGCCGGGAAGGGAGGGGGTGGTGAGTTCAGTTTGGGGTTGGGGTTTGGGCCTGTGGGACGGGTTGGGGGGGCAGTGCAGGAGGCCGTGGCTGGGGCCTGGGCGGGAGGCGAGGCGGTGGTACCTGGAGCCTGAGGGTGTGGCTTGGGGGTGGGGGGGGTACGACGCGGTGGGGGAGCCCGCAGGGTCAGTCTGGGTTAAGGCTCAACTGCTTGCTACGCTCACACAGCAGCTCCAAGATGAGCCACCAACTGAATTCGTTCCCGAAACAGGAGCCAGGTGGTGATGTCAGCTTTTTGAGTGAAGTCACGTGGGGGTGAAAGAGTTCTGGGCTGGAATTCCAAAGCCCAGGATCCTGGCTCTCAGGTTGCAGCTTTGCCACTCCTTGGCTATGTGACCCTGGGCAAGCTGCCCCAGCTTTAGGTGCTCAGTCCCTTCAGGCACCGAGAGGCACTTGCTCCGTTGCCTCCCAGCTGTCAGGCTGCAGTGAGGGATGGACGCAGCCCCGCAGGCTTGCTGAGTTAACCCTGCCCAGGGGGCCAGGAGAACGCAGCAGTTACAAACTACCACTCCTCCGGGGCCCAAAGCACTCTCTTTTTGAAAGCTCCGACTTCCAACCAAGGTCCCAGCAAAGGTTCCATTTGCAGTCCCAGTCCCGCAGCGCCGCCCGCTGTCCTGGGAATTCTGGCCGGATGGTGGGGGAGGGGGGCGCTTGGAGGTCCAGGTCCCCATCTACATGCAAGCGCTTTCTACTCTCACTTTGCGGAAATCTGGATTTAATAGCTGGGCAGGATTACTCTGTTTCGGAAAAAAATATTCAATTTATGGAAGTGCTCACCAGGGGATTCCTTTTCACAGCAGGGCCCCAAGCGCATTCCAAGTATTGATCAGGCGGTATGTGCTTATTCCTGCCGGCTGAGCGCCCAGCCCGAGAGAGCCCGGGTTTCGGGACGGCACGATCCCTGATCCACGGGAGGAAGCCAGCACTGGCTCCAGCCCCAAGCTGCCCTCCTGCTTAGGCCCTTGCCTTGGCTGAGGACAACCACTTAATGTGTGAGGGGCTCGGGGAACGTGGGGTCCTGGGAAAGCTTTCCAACCAGCTGTGCCCAGCTGGGGCAGTTTGCGGGTGTCGGGGCCGGGCTGGCAGGGGCTGGGCCTTTGGGGTAGACCCCAGTAGCACCCCAGCACCCTGCAGAATCTGGCTGCTTCAGGCTTGTGGAGGAGGGGCAAGTCTGGATATCAGGGAACTGTTTTCTAGCCTCCCGGGTTTTGGGTGGGATGCCCCACCTGTGTCTGCAGGACCCCTCGCCCTTGCCTGGCCACACAGCGGCTGTGCTTTGCCCTTGGCCTTGCCCCTCAGTGGGGAACCCTCCGCTGCCAGACTGCTGGGCTGAAAGCACAGGTCCAGGTCACCGAATCTCCCCCTTGAATCCTCTCCTTCCCACACCAAGCCCGCCTCTTTTACCGCCTAGAAATCTCTGCTGTCCATTCTCTCCTGGTCTCAGGAACACCTGGGCTCTGTCTGAGCCACCACCCTCTTTCTCCTGAGTCAGGGGCAGCAGGCTCTGAGGATGTCTGGCTCTTTCTGGCCCTAAGCCATCCAGCAACCCAGCAACCCCTCCCTGTTTAAATAAACCCCTCAAGGATGAGCAGGGGAAGCAAGACTCCCCCACTTCCCACTGAAGCCTCCCTGTGCCTCAGGCATGTCCCTGCTCCCTGCCCTCTGTCCCAGTCTCCCTTCCTTCTTCTGGCTAATTACCATTTTGTCCTGCAGTACCAGTTAAGGTGTTACTGTGTCCCAAGCCTCTGCCTCCTCCCCTTCCTCCTCCCACATCCCCTGGCTCTTCACCCTCTCCCTGCTCCCACAGCATCCCATGCTTATTTCTTTAGAGCACACTGTGCATTGTAATTACTTATTTATGTGTATGTCTCCTGCACTTGACTGTGATCTATTTGTATTTTTATCTTCAACATCTAGCACAGGGCCTGGCATATATACAGCTGGTGTGGTAGATGACAAAAATTCTTTGTCTCCCCTCCCCTCAAGGGGTGCAGTTCATTTCCCCACCCTCTGAATCTTCACTGCCTGCCCTTGCGACTTGCTTTGACCATGGAATGAGGTTGGAAGGACATCGTGTGGGTGTGAGCCACAGCCTCAAGAAAATTTGCTTGCTTTTGCTCACTCTCTTGGGACCCCTGCCCCTACCACCCTATGAACAAGCCTGAGTGAGTCTTTTGGAGGATAAGAGGCCACATGGAGCAAAGATGAGCCATGCACATCGGCCAGCCCCCACCAATATCGGCTGAGCCTGACCTAGATCAGCAGAGTCCAGCCCAAAGTGCAGACCAGAATCACAAGCTAAATCAGAGGTGGTTAAGCCACTAAATCTTAGAGTTGTTTGTTATGCAGCAAGATGTAACTGATACAGAAAGCATGAATAAATGGTAGGGCTCAAGGGCTCATGAAACTTCCCTTCCGTCAGGGTCTCCTTTATGGGTAGCGTTTGAAGCTAATTCTTTTTCTTTCATTTATTGCAGTAAAATTTACCATCATAACTATTTTTAAGTGTACCGTTCAGTAGTGTTAAGCACATTTACAGAGTATTCTAGGAAGTATCCCTAGAATACTTCATCTTGCAAAACTGAAACTCTGGACCCATTAAACAACAGCTTCCCATCCCCTCCTCCCCAGCTCTTGGCAGTGACCCTTCTACTTTCTGTCTCTATGAATCTGACCACTCTAGGTACCTCGTACACATGAAATCATGCAGTATTTGTCTTCTCGTGACAAGCTTATTTAACTTAGTATAACATCCTCAAGGTTCATCCATGTTGGAGCACGTGTCAGAAATTCCTTCCTTTTTAAAGCTGAATGCAATTCTGTTACATGGATGCCCCACAGTTTGTTTACCTATTCATTTGTGAATAGACACTGGGTTGCTTCCACCTCTGGGCTACTGTGAACAGTGCCTGCTGTGAGACCAATTCTTGACACTCAGTGATGGACACCTCTTAAATATGCCGGCTCAAACCCCCTTGTAAGTGGCGGGTAACCTGGCTCTGTGGACCCAGCAGCAAGCGACATCTGAGAGAAAGAGGACACTGGGGAGGCTCAGCCTGGACTTGGATGCTCTGTTTAGAGAAGAGGCAGGCCACAAACAGAACCAAGCCTGGAGATGACATTGCAGCCAAGCTTCTGCATATTTTTCACCAAACGACACAAGTTATTTGTCAGAGACTAATGGGCTCATTCCAGCTGGACTAGAAGGGCTGTCTGAGGTGGTAATAAAGAGGAAGAGATGTCAAATATTAAAAGGCAACGCATTTCAGTGGCTTTGCAGCAGAGAAGTCCATTAAATCAGAGCCCCGAGAAAGGCTGTACAGCCGAATAATTTTTTTCAGAGCTCGAGAACGAACCCAGCTAGGTGATAAATGCTCCTGATTCCAGTGGTATTTATGACACATATTTGATAAAGGACTTGAAAAAATTATAAACTCAGAGCAGTTGTGAAACATACTGAGAAAGCCCAGCAATGACTGTGCCAGGCATACCCAGAGGATAATTCATCCAGGAGTGGAGGAGACCGGCATGTGCAGACACCGTGGGGACAAATGGCGACCTTCCACAAACAGAGCTTCCTGTTGTTGCTGCTCAGTCAGGCCACAGACGGTCAGGGACAGGCTCCCAAGCTGAATGCTGCCCTTCTTCCTCCCCTTCCCCTGACTGATCAGATAGATACACCCCCTTTCCCAAAGAATAGCTTAAATCGACCTGGAGTACCAGCTGGGCCCTAGCTTCTAGGTAAGACAGGATAAAACCACCTGTGGACTGCATGCCCACCCTGAGTTGGAGGGGCGGTCCTCTACCAACAGCCTCACACAGGTGGGCCCTCCCAGGAAACGTGTCCTTCTAGAGAAGGGAAGCATGGAAGACTCAGACTTCTTGCCTGACTTAGAGTTTTAGTGAGGAGACCTCCTGGTTGTCCTGTTGTCCAAATGGAAATTCCTACCATTTATCTGAAAGGGAAAGAGCCTTAAGGACAGTCTCCACCTCTCACCAGCCTGCCTTTCCCAAGTTGTCCAATGCTGGGTGATAAGACCTATTTCTCAGGCAGTGAAATTTGTCACTGAAGGGCCTTTCTGTCCCTACAGTCCCTGCCCCAGGGCTATACACTAGGGGGTGCTTGATATGCATTTGCAGGGCAGAACTGAGGGTTACCTTCCAGTGGGAACATTCTCAGGCCCTCCAAGGTGATAGGAAAGTCATGAAAATTTTTCTCCTTAGAATTTTTAAAAAATCCTCATACTGCAGATGTGGGGGCAACCACTGGCTGGGCAGGGAAGGCCAATGGGCAAAGCCCGAAGCTGCGGTTGGAGGGAAGGGCCCTGGCTAGGTGGACACTGGGAGCTGTTAGTCCTTTCTGCCCCCAGAAAAGTCGCCTCCACCCGGCTCCTTCCCCAGTTTTGAGGATGAAGGCCGAGGGGTGATGGGCACATTCTGAACAAGAGAGGATGAAAATGTCATGATGGGGGTCAGGGCTAGGAGACCTGGTGGCAAGTCTGGGGCTTAGAAGAGTTGGCAGTGTGCAGACAGCTTGCAGGAACTGGGACTCCAGGCTGACGTGCCAGAGCCAGGATGGGAGGATATGCAGTGAATTAAGCATCCCAGCAAGTCAAGTCAGGACACTGAAGAGCTCTGTGGGGACCAGAAGCCTGAAGGTGGGATCTGGAAGTGCCAGGGAGGCCATAGCAGATGGTCTGGGAGCAGCTAGAGGTCAGGGGTTTGGAGGGAAGGTGGCCAGACAATCCCTCTGTGAGGCAGGAGGTCACTCCAAGGCCTAGACCTTGACACCAGGGAGGTGGGTGTCCTGAGGGGCCTTGGTCCTCAGGACCAGGGGAGGATGAGACTCGTGTGTGGCCCCAGGGAGAGAGCTGAATCTGTTGTCTGGGGTGGGGATGGGGAGCTTGCCCTCCCCCTGTGCCTCTGCGAAACTGTGTTCTACCTCTAGCATATTTAGAGACACTGCTTCTTTTCCACTGGAGGGTAGATTTGCGGAAGGTGGGCGGTGGTTCTCCGCTAGAGGGACTACAGAGTCCAGAGGCCAGGACAGATAGTTGGGCCACGTGAGAGAACTAAGTTCAGCACCTTGGAGAGCTCTAAGCACCCAGGGGTCAGGGCAGAGAGCGGGGAGGGCTCTAGAGAGGTTGGGGGTGCTAAGTCCACAGTTGAGTAAGGCTGAGGCATGGACATCCCCTTTTGGAGGCAGACTCTGGGAGCTTCAGACGCCTTGTGTCTGTCTGACCCACTTGTTTCCTTATTAAACAGGTGGGCTGGGCACGGGGGAGGGGTGGCGGTCTGTTTGCAGACCCGAGGAGTTTATGCTTTAACATATGGTTTATGGCTTAACCACCACCAATGACTGGTGCCGAGTGAGGGAGTTTTGTGGGGCAAGCACTGGGTAGAGGAGGCTCAGAGGAGGGACTGCTGGATGGCTTGGTGGAGCACAGGGAGGCTTGGGTGGGGGGACAGTGAAGAAAACACTGGAAAGATGTATAGCAGCTCACCAGGTGGGCTGGAGGGGCCAGGTGTGAACCATATGCATATGTGTGTGTGTGTGTGTTGGAGTGTGTAGTGTATGTAAGCATGTGGGCATGACCATATGGTGTGTGTAAACATGTGGTTGTGTATGAGCATGTGTGTGTATCTGCGAGTGTGTGTGTGTGTGTGTATGTGTGTGGTGTAAGAGGCAGGCCCATATTAGATTGTGAAAGAAACAAACCCACTGTGGTCTTTAACCCACAGGAGACTGGGGCCATTGGTGAATTTTATGAGATAGGGTGAGAGTCAGGTTTGTCTCTTATACTCAAAAAGTCTGCTCAGAATCCACCATCAGTGTCCTCACCCCCACGCCCCCACACTCTGCCCCCACCCCTGGCCTTTCCACACCATCAGACACTTGCTTTCTGCTATTCCAACCCAGTCTGATGTTCCTCCTCTGAATTTACCAGGTACAGAGCACTGGGCCCCGAGCTGGGGTCGGGGTGGGAGCTGCAGAGGAGGGGGCAATAGTCCCAGGGGAAAGGGCAGCTCAGTGGGGACACAGTGGTGGTGCTGATGGCCTTCTATGGAGGGAGAGAAGAGGGGCCTGGGGAGGGAGGGTTGGGGTGGGATGACCAGAAAGTGCAGGGGTATCATGGGTGGAGAGCCAAATGCACATAACAAGGGATATCCTTCTTAATTTACTAGTTCATAGTCTAATACACATTTACTGAGGACCTACTATGTGTCAGGACCTGGACTATGAATATGAAACTAGTTTCCATCCTCAAGGGGCTCACAGTCTGATGGGGGAGGTAGATGCTGCAGCGGACAAGGGTCAGTTGTGTTGCTTAGCACTGGAACCCCCTTCTATTGGGGAGAACTCCGAGATGGGCAGGGAACTGGGCCCTGTGGAGTGAGTCTGGTGGGAGCAGTTTCCTGGCAGCTGACACGTAGCCACGAGACCTGGGCTCAGCTGGCCCGAGGATGTCCTAGGCTGAGCGCAGAGCCGGCCAGTGAGGACTACAGTGCTTGTGGTGAACTGGCTGAGCTGGTGGCTCAGTGGGGCTCGAGCAACCCCGGGGGGGGGGCACGGGGGGACGGTGCCAGTGGGTACTGACCCTGAGATCGATCTGCCTGTGCTGCCCTAATCCCTAGCCTCAAATAAATTCCTGTTCTCTTGAACTCTCAGAGCTGTAGTCTGTGGTTGGCGTCGCTGACCCCAAGTGGCACCGACACGGGATGCATGTGTTACACTGTGTCATACGCAGGCTGATAAACATCCTTATAGCAGAGCCCGCCTGGACCACTGGGGGAGCAGAAGGGGCAAGCGGAGGAGGGAAGGCCCGCGGGGATCGGGGACTTGGCTGGGTCTTGGGAGGTGAGTGGGACTTGTTAACAGTGGACAGGAGGACACTTTTGTTAGCAGTCGGCCTGGGCAAAGGCCCAAGTCGCACATCAGCACCCTGACTGCATGAGCGGTGGTCAGTTGAGTAGGGCTGGGGTGGGGGCAGGTGGGTGGGCGGGTGGGTGGGTGGCACTGAGGCTGGAGTGCCCGCTAAGGTCCCCGTGACCGGCTTGTGTTAGGAACTGTAGAGTGTGGGCCTGGGAGGAAAATTGAGAAAAGTCACCCAGGTCACCTGGGGTATAGAGGGGTGGGATGGATGGAAGGCAAATGTCTGGAGAAAGCCAGACCCTGCCCCAAGGGGCTACTGCTATTCGGGGTGAGGGTGTGGGCGGTGAGGATGAGGCCTGGCCTTTAGCCTGGAAAACAGTGGAAGGGGCCCTGAGCTCTGATGGGGAAGCAGAACCCCAGGTCTTTGAGAGTCCGTGCAGGGCTGGGGCTGAGGGAAGGATTTTCTGAGTGCTGTCCCTGCCTTCAGCCCCCCAGGGCAGCCGACCTCCCTGTTGGGCCTAGGCCATGGCATTCAGAAACCAGGTGCTGGTTGCTACCTCTCTTCCCTTCAGCATCGTGCATGTGCCCCTCACACTGATGGGTCCCCACGCTTTGCGTCGTAGGCTGTGAGTACAGAGGACTTTCTACGATGAGCAGTCACCAGCCTGTGGTCTATCCTTGGCTGTTACCATTTTATAACTTTCTATTTTACCACTCACTATTTTAGGGGCAAGACGTCAGATTTCCAAATACATACGAGAATCTGTAGCTGGCCCCTGCCAGAGAATTGAATAAAGATGTGTATTGAGTGGAGCAGTACTGAATGTGCCCCCAGATAGGTATAAACTCTAGACGTCTTTGCCCCGGAAGACAGAGCTCAGAGAAGGTAGCTGGGGGACTGTCACCACCACGACCTGCAACCCAGCCCAGCCTCCCAGGTGGAGAGGATGGGGCTCTACGTGCTGAGCCTGAACATTCGTCATCACGCACCTCCGCTTTTTTCATCCAGGGAGAGTTCTTGCTACTCTCCTTTCCTGGCCAGTGGGCAGTGGGGGGCAGGGGAGGCCCAAAGGGAGCCCTGCTTCCCTCCCTCACAGCCCTGGATTCCCAGAGGGGCTGGGCTCTTCATCCTCAACTGGCCATAACGACCACCCCATCCTCTTTCCATCCAGAGGCCCTGGCTGACCTGCCTTCCACCTGGGTTCCTGCGAAGGCTGGGTGAGACTGTGTGGGCTGCAAAGGGGCTGGCTGGGGAAGAGGCCAAGTGAGGGACCCCAGAACTTCTGCACCCATAACCCCGGACCCAGGGAAACAGAAGAGCAACAAGAACCCAGAGGAGGAGATGATATCTCAAATAAAGTGTAAAAATCCCAAGAACCAGACACACCCTCAAAGCCTCAATTCTCATGTGCGATGTTCCATAGAACCTTGCTTTGTTGCAAGCATCCTGAAGACTTAAGCCCTGAAGGTCCAGCCAGCGAGGGCTATGGTAAAGTCAGCCACCTGCCCTAGGAAGGGACAGGATGGCACAGAAAAGGGGTGGCGGGAGGTGCTGGGGAGGAGAAGACAGGGGGGAGGCAGGAGAGAGATACAAGAAGTGAGGGAAACACGGCCCCCCTGACCTGCTTTAGCAAAAGCCAGTGTTTCCCAAGAATACTGAGAGCACAGTCCCAGCAAATAAATCAATAGTTTTAAAGGATTTGCAAGAATTAGTGAACCAGAGCTGGGAGCATGATCAGTTCAGTTACCCGGGTGAAGAGGGAAATGAAATGGAAAGCCCAGATGCCAGGGGCTAATGGCAACTCCGAACACTTCAAATCACATCACAGAAGAGAATTTGTGGCCAGAGAGGGGTAAGGATGCAGGGGAGGAGTGCGTGCGCCTCCGTGTGTGTGTTTGTAGGGGATGGGGACCCCACTTGTGTCTTCTGGGGTGTCTGGGAAGGGGTGTTGCCCCTGAGTCTCCATCCGCGTCCACCCCTCCTGACAAGCCTGGCCAGGGTCGGGTCTGGGGCAACACCTTGTCTCCTCTCATTTCAGGGGAGGAGAGAGCCTGGGATTATTTCAGTTTTTCATACTGCTAATCGTCTTGAATGATCATGCAAGCAATCATCATGATCATTTTAGGAAAATTAGCAAAAAAGAAGAAAGTGCCGTTTGTCATCCAGGCAGCCAGGTGTCAACTTCAGGCCCCGGCACAGAGTCAGAGGGTCAGGTCTGCCTTAGAGCCAGCCCAGGTGTCACACCTGTGGAGAAACCATGGCCACCAGGGAGGAGCCAGCCCCTGGTCCACGGCTGGTCTCCCTGTCTTACTGGCTGGCAGGGTCCTTGGCACCCACCAGCTTGTGGAGGAGGCACCCTAGGCTTGGTCCTGGGAGGTCCCTGGAAGGGTCAACGGGCGGCCTCTTCTGACATCCCTCCTTCCTGTCTCCTGTCTGCCAGCTCAGGCCTCTTCTTTGCTAATCCCTCCCCGCTATGGTCTGTGATCCTTGCCTGGGAATCGTGTCTCCAGTTCGACTGAGAGTTCTGCTATGATAGAGACACTGCTGTTCATCCCCCGAAGTCCCAGGGCCTCCCGCAGCCTCTGGGGCCCAGGGAACCTGTCCTGGGGCAGCTGGTCTGCAGTCCTCTGTGATGGCTTCTTGGCTCCAGCCCTTGGCTCTAGCTCCAGGCTCCAGCTCCAGGCCCAGGGGTGGGCAATGCTGGACCTGACCTGGGAGCTGTCCCTGCCCCCTGTGGGCTGGGGCCCTCCTGCCCAGCTCTATCTTGCTGATAAATAATGGTGTCCATCTGGTGCCATGGCTCCTTTTAGGAACAGAAGCCATCTCCAGGCTCCCTGGAGCTTCTAGAGCTCTCCCGTGGTGGCCCACACTGGCTCCCACATGGGGTGGGTATTGCCTCTGGTCAATGGAGGTGAGGGTCTCAATGGACTGAGAGGGTGGGTAGCTACAGCCCTGGCCCCAGGGGGCTGCAACCAGGGCCTGGGGCAGGTGGGGAGAAGGATTTCCCCAGCACGGCTCACCTAGAGCTAAGAAAGGTCTGCACTGCAAAGCGTAGGGCTCCCCGAGGGCCCAGGAATGACCCCATGTGTTCCAGCAAAAGTGGATCCAGGACAGGAGTTGGCTGGGCCACCCTGACTGCCATCAGAAGCTGCTCTTCTCCGCTCCCATCTGCTCCCAGAAGGTTCTGAAACCAACACTTCCCTCCTTGCTCCCCTCTGCAGGCCACGGTACGGCTGTGCCTATCTCCTGTTAGCAAGGCCTGTATCATCTACCCTGGCAGCACCTGTTAATGTGGTACATTTGCATGGCAGCAGGACCCAGGGCTCCCCACTCCCCTGACAGGAGCCCAGGGAGGGGACTATAATAGACTTTTTCATTGCTCAGAAAAGCTCTCAAATGCAGAACCTGGGTCTGGCTGGTCTCTGTACCTCAGTACTTGGCATAGTGTCTGGCCCTGAACAGGTTTCAGCTAGAGATGTGAGTGAGTGATGGGGGGAATGAATGAATAGTTGCTGGATTGGAGAAGGTGTTGTGGAATAGGACGCACTGAGCTGGGTCTTGAATGGGAAGGGTTTGAGCCAACAGCCGTGGAGAAAGGGCCGCCCCCAGAGTGATGGCAGAAGCAAAGGCCCAGAAGCAGGGACCAGGTGGGACAGGTGGGACAGGTGGGACAGGTGGCCGGGTGGAGAGATGGCATCAAGCAGGGAGAGCGAGAAGCTGCAGCGTGGCAGAACAAGGGGAAAAACCACACAGAAGGACATGAGGCATTTCCAGGTCTCCAGCATTTTCTTTGCCCAGACAACACCCGTCCAAAGCCTGCAGGCCCCAGGGCTTGGCTATCACCCAGCCTGGGGGGAGGAAGGGAAGGAGGAGGGTGGGGACAGGCAGGCTTGCTCAGAACACAGGGCCTCCCTCTCCCAAGCACTCACTTCCCAGGCATCTGGAAGTAATCTGGAAGGGGAAAGAACGGACCCCGGGCCCTACCTGAAGCACCGAAGTCTCCTAGGGACTGACTGAAGCTCGAGGGGGAGTCCAGGGCGCCCCGGGGGCCGGGCCAGGAGGGGCAGTCAGGTGTTCAGACGCTCTAGTGGGCATGGGAGGACACGGACGGGGACAGTGAGGAACAAGGGCATGGTGACCTTTCACTGAGAGCCCATGGTGCGCTGGTGCGGCCCTGGCACATCCCACACCTCACCGTGCTGAAGTTGTTGAGTGTCCGGGACATATGAGGGGGTGAGGTGATGCGCCCAGTGTCTCCAGCTGGGGGCTCAGCCCGCTTTGATCTGATGTGGGCCCGGCCCTGTCTAAGGCATCAGGTCTCAACCTGTGTATTTGACCCAAGTATTCACAAAAATACTTACACCTGGGCTCCACCCCCAGATTTGTGTCCAATAGTATGGGGGACAATCTGGGCACCAGGATTCCTAAAAGCTTCCTAGAAAATGTTGATGTGCAGCAAAATTTGAGAATCTCTGGTCTCATTCCCCAGCGCTGTTATTGTTTTTTTGCCTTTTTGTTCTCATTCCTAAAGTGTCCAGATTTGTGCTCAGAGCTCAAATAAATTTACTGAAAAAAAATAAAATAAAATTAAGGAACAACAGCTCAAAGAGCCAGCAATTTATGCAAATGAATGCAAATAAATACACACTCCATACATATGTTTATGCAAATAGTCTTGTGGTCCTTGCAAATCACTCACCCGCCTGCAAGCAGCTGCCTATGATTTCTTGGTGAGAGCCCTGGGCTGGGTGCCCGGGTTAATGACAGGTGATACCATGACCTCCCAGAGCAGACATCTCTATTATCAAACTCAGCCCGAAAGTCCTCCAGGGAGCTGCTCACTGAGCCCAGCTCTGTGTACCAAAACCCCCTCGCCTATGCACTCAGGCCTCAGGACTCACTTGAGCCCACAGGCCAGGGAGGGACCAGAAGCAGCTGCCCAGTGGGTGCTTCGAGGCCATCAGGCCTGGGGGCAAAGAGAATGGGGGCCGGGCAACTGGCAGGGGACCTGGTAGCTGCCGGAGGACAGCTCTGACCCCCACGGGCCTAGCCGGGCTGCCTTTTGTTCCGGGCCAGTCTGGGTAGGCCGGCATGTGGCTGGACACCCAACCCCACTCAGACAGCCTGTCCCCTGGGTGCTGTTGGCCTGACCACGTCCTATGGCTCATTTACATCAACGCAGTGGGAGACACGGGACCTCAGAAGAAAACTTGCCTAGTCAAGATGAGAGATTGGCACGAACACCCACGCTCCCCGCAAAATGCTCCCTGTGGCCCCAGCACTAGTTTGCAATGTTTTTTTCCCAGGCCCCGTGGATCAGCCATGGACTCCGTAACTTCGGGAAACCCTGGCCTTGTTGCCTCAAGCATGAGCCAGTCCTGCAACCTGCTGGCCCCCAGCTCTGTTCCCTGAGAAGGACCAAGAGGCACTGAAACCTCACTGCTTCCGTGCCGCAGGCTCAACACTCCCCGGGGGGGTGTCCTCCTGGGCTGCAGCACATGCCCCCAGTGGGTGGAGGGAGTTCCTCAAGGGGCCCTGGGAGGGGACTGAGATCCATCTGAGAACTGGGGCCCCGGCATTCGGGATCCTAGCTCAACCAGCTGTGGACAGCCCTGCAAAGTCACGCTCAATTCCTTATTTCTCTAGTTACTGCATCCAGGAGATGGAGGCCATACCATTTGGGAGGCTTTAGGGAGCCAGTGTGAGCTCCATGAGGGCAGAGAGTAAGTTAAGCACGGTAGGTCGGTGCTCACTGCATTTTTGGTGGCTGACTGCATGAACGAGCATTTCCTCCACAATACGCATGTGGTGCTATCTTCCCGTTGTCCCTGTCACTTCATGTACAATGTGGGGTGCGGGAGGCGGGGCCTGTCCCCATGAGGGAGCTCACTCTGGGAGGGCAGCCGTAGACAGTGTCCCCCTGTGCACAGCCCATGTGGGGAAATGCCTCCCTCGTTGAAAGGCCAATTCCCCTGAGCACAGCTCTCTCTTTGGGGGCTGCCGGTGGTAGGGAGATGGTAGAGGGGTATCAATCTTTTCAGGTCGTGAAGGAAACCCAGTGTCTCCAGGTGGGGGCCGGGGGTCGGTTGGGGGATGACTCTGTCTCAACAAAGACCTGTTACAGCAACCTCTCCATCAGGCACAAAAGTCTCTGAGCTCCTGGTGACAACCCACCCTCCAAGCCCTAATGAGCCCCGGAATCCAGTCTAGTGGAGAGAGAAGTCCACCATGTTGTACTGGGATATACGGCTTGGCCTCACTGGCCACCTGCCTCCACTCAATGCCCTCAGGGGGTTTCTTGGTTTATGTTGACCCAACTTTCCATGAGGAAAAAGAGCTTTCCTGCTCAGAAACATCTCTGCCAGAGTACCAACTGGCTCTGGCTCAGATACCAGTGTCCCCAGAGTTGCCGCCCAGGCACGTGACAGAGGCCCAGCCCCTGGAAAGCACTATCTCCCCGCCGCCTGCTTCACTCTTGCTGGCTTGAATTGAGCTTCTAGAGGGTGATTTTATTCTTTAATTATTTCAGGCTGACCCTTCACCTCCTCAGCTTTTCCCGGGCTGTTTTGGGAGATTCCCTGTGGCTCCAGTCACTCAGTGGCTACGTGATAAGGGACAAAGGAGATAAAGGTTATAAAGGCTTCTCCTTTGGAGGCAAGGGGAGTGATTGGCCCTGGAGCCTACATGGCTGGTTGACTATGGGTCTGGCACGGAGTCTGGGCCTGTTCCATGTCAGTACCCACATGCTGACTCTGGGGGAGGCCGGCCCTGGGCGTTTTGAGACTTCCCTCCTCTTAGTTGAAAACTGGCTGGAAAGGTCAGAGGCGAACGGAAGGTACGTGGGATAAATTTCAGTGGTCAGTGGGATCCACCAAGCTGACAGCAAGTTAGGAAACAGCCCTACCCCTCTGCTGGTATAGATATACTGTGGGACCAACTCATTCAGGACCTGTGGACCCAGAGTTGGTAACCCAGAGTCTAGATTTGAGAGCCCAGAACAAACTCAGACTTTACATTTAGAGCCCAGACCTTAACATTTCGAACCTAAAGCCCCAGACAGAGCTCAATGTTTGACACAAAGCCTAGATTCCTGATTTAAAAACCTGGCGCTCAGTCCTGAGAACCCTCCCAGCCCCAGTGTGCTAGAAAGTTCCCTTTGCTGCTTCCAGCGCTCTGATTGGCACCTGACAGTGTGTGGAGTATTAATTATGGTCAGAGCTTTTCAACATGCAATAAAAAGCCTTTTAAACCATTCCGATGGGAGGTGATTAACTCTATTAAGTGGCATTATGGATGTTCCTATCTGTTTGCTTTCATAAACATAGTTGTAGGCAGAATGTTTTATTAAGGGCATAAAAATGTCCTACATTACAATGCATAAGCACATATTGATGTTATATTTCTTTACTGTGCTGCACACCCCAGCCCCCAACCACTCCGAAAAGAAACTACATGTCTTAACAATTTATGCTCCAAGTTTTAACCAGGATTATCAATGGCAGCTTTTGAGCTTTCTCTTTTGGCAACACAATAGATCATAGTAAAAACGCGCCGACGCGATGTGTCCGTTTGATTTTTTCCACCTGAATCAGCAGCCCAAACTCCAGACACAGCAGTTTAGGGCAAGCAGCACACTGAAGAATTTAAGCCTAAGCATTTAATCTGTTCTTTCCATAAATTTCTGCTGCTTGTGCTTTATAATGATTCTACCAGAGGAAGTTTATTTATATCGCAGATTTTCAACATCAGCACATTGAGAACACAAGGGCGATCGCTCAGTCAATAGCTTACAGCCATGTATAATATCACTCCGGAAATCAAAAGCCCATTTGAAGAAAAGAAGGCTCAGATTAAAGTCACTTTAAGACATCAATAACTTGGAACCGGCTGCAGAGAAGTTATAAATATCCAACCTGCGCATATGCAAATAGGCGTTGCGGACGCGCCACCGCCACCGCGCGCCCGGGAACCCGGCGGTCCCTCCCCTCCCCGTGGCACGTGCTGCGGCGCGGGGGGCGGGCTCGACACGTCACTGGGGGCGGGGCTGGCGGGGCGGGGCCTCCCCTTGGCGGGGCGGGGCCTCCCCTTTCCGGGGCCCCGAGCGCCTGGCCACGCGGGCAAGTCCGCCTCAACCAGAGCCACCCGCCAGGGCTGGGGCTCGCGCTGGGCTTTGAGGCCGGCGAGGAGTAGGAACCCAGCATGAAAACCCAATGGGCTGAAGAAACCGGCGCCTTTCTGCGTTGCTTACCACCTGCCAGGGGCTTGGCCAAGGGGCGCTTTAATTACATCCGCCTGCCCTGAGCCGTCTTTCTGACCCCATACCTGTCATAGACGCCCAGGGGCCCCTCCCCCGACTTGCTCTGCTGGGGAGAGTGGGTGGCGGGAGGAGGAGGAAGCACCCGGCACTTTGTAAAGCACCCCCCCACCCCCAGGGTGCATGCACCCTGCCTCCCCCTCTGGTACCCACTGATTACATTATTGCGTATCAGAATATTACAATTACGCTGCTTCCTGCTTGTCCTAGCTGCCTTCCTCAGGGCAGGGCAGGCCCAGGGGCCTAGGAAGAGTTATAGGTCACTTGGGAAGGTGACACCCAGGGTCCAAGGAGCATCATAAAGGGTCATGATGTAGATAAAGCAAGGGGATGCCCGTGGTTGGGCCTGGGTAGAACTGGCTCAGAAGGCAAGCCGGAGGGCTGGCTGGTGTGGCCAGCTGGGTGAGATCCCTGAGATGGGCCCCAGGCGGGGTGGAAGGAGCCACCGCAAAGCCCAGGGTCTGGAGCCAGCCTGGGGCCTAGGCTCTGGTCTTGAGGTGGTGAGGTGGACCTCAGGCCTTCAGGAAGGGAAGGAAGGCAAGATGAACCCACTGGGAGGGGCTCGGACTTAAAGTGGGGGCTGGTGAGCTCAATGGCCACAGACTAGCAGTTGTACTATCCTGGGCAACCCTAGAAATTTCCAGAGCCTCCAATGGCCAAGGGCTTATGTGGCCAAGGCTCCTGACATCACAACAACTCCTCAAGGGAAAGGAGAACCCTGCTCATTGCCCAGGAGCATGATGTGGTCCTGCAAAGCACTAGGATCAATCAAAAAGTGAGTTACCTATGGTCGGTGGGCAACAATAAGATAGATAACAAGATTAAACCCCGCAAAAACAGGGCAAGAGAGACTGTGCCAAAGGGCTGAACGTTTGAATGAAGTTCTACAAAATCATAGAAGCTGATGACTGAAAGAAGACAGACATCCTATCTTCAGGATGGCTTTTGCCTAAAAATGCCCTAACACTGGAGCCGCCTCTGTCGTTGCTCAAGTTGTCCCGTCTCCTTGGACTCCCATCCTCCCTGCTCTGTGTCCACGACACTGTGGGGTTTACACTTCAGTACCGTGGGCAGAATTGAGCGCTTACAGCTATAGTCCTTCCTTCATTCATTTATTCACTCATACATTCAGCCAGTATTTACTGAGCACTTACCATGTGCCAGGCACTGGGGGATACATTGATGAACAAAGAGTATCAAAAGCCCTGCCCTGCGGGGCACTGGTTCTGGAGGAAGTTTGGTGACCTGTCTCCTCCTTCTCAAGGGCAGGCGTGATTTAGCCGGCTCACGAGGTCTGGTCAGTCACGCATTTGGCTGCACTAGGTCCCAAAGCTCCCAGCGAATGTCTATTCAGAGCCTCAGGCCTCATGACTCATCATCTCTCTTCCCTTCTTCCTAGTGCACCTGGGGGTTGCTCATATTTTTTTTTGGAGTTCCTTCCCAGGACAAGGGTCAGTGGGGGGATTTCTCCTCCCAGATGGGTAAGGCCAGGTCCTTCCAGGTCAGTGACCTCATCCTGGGAGGGGGATTACAGGCTCCCATTTCTCCCCTCTGCCCTGGTGCTAGGAGGATTCCAAGCCAAGCCCCAACCAGAGCCTAGCAGGCTGGGGAGCCAGGCCTGTGATGAAGGCGGAGGGAGGCTGTGCACGTGTGTGCAGGTGCCGCCTGTTTGGGGGCTGAGATGTAGTTGGAGTCTACACAGGAGGGTCTCCTGAATGAAGGGAACATTCAGAGCTTGGGCTTCTCTCCTTACTGACTGGGGCAGAGGCTCCTGGAAAACCTGATCCATCACCAACTGCGTCCTGTCCCCAGGAGAGGAGCTGGATTCCCACGGGCTGGGGGCTGGGAGGGCAGCTACTTGAGCCCCCCTCCCCTTTCTGGCTGTGAGAACTAGCTCTTCTTGGGTTGGAGTGTTGCACTTTCCTGGGCTCTCTGATGGGCATATGCGTAACTGTTTCCTGTAGTTCCTCAGGAGGGCTCTCTGGTTTCTGTGCGACGGCCACAGGGGGCCAGGGGGATGGTCCTGGGGAACCCTGACGAGGTCACCCCTCACTTTACTCAAGGAGGACAAGCTGCCTCAGCAATCTGGGAATCAGAGGCCCGTGTGGGCTGAGGGAGGAGGTGGCCAGGAGCTGGGGCTGACCACAGCCACAACTTGGGTGAAGTTAGGTGTGACTCAGTACCTGTTCTTCCAGTCAGGGGACTGTTTGCTGCTGGCCCCCGCTCCTGGCTGGGCTCTGGCCCAGGCCCTGGCCCAAGATCCCTCTGCCTGGGGAGAAGAGGGAGTCATGGGAGAGAACAGTCATGTCAGCCCTAGGTCGCCACTTGTGCCTGGGATTTCCATGTGGTCTGGGGGGTCTGGGAAGGTTTTCTGGAGGAGGAACAAGACCAAAGGTAGGTTTGAATAGGGGTGGGCCTTGTGGGCAATGAGCAGAAGCTGAAGTAAGTGTGTTGTTGGGCAGAGGCCCTGAGGGGCCAGGCCTATGGGGCTGAAGGGTAGGAGAGGCTGGAGGGGTCAACAGCCTTGAGTGACAGTGAGGGAGCTTCGTGAGAAATGAGGACCACTGAAGGATGTTGACTAAGGGAGGGCCTGGTCACACGGTGCTTTAGAAAATCTACTCTGACAGCAGGGTTGAGAGTGCCCGAGAGAGGGCAAGCCTGGAGGCCGGAGGAGCTGAGGAGGCAGTCCTGAGGCGCCGAGCAGAGGGTGGATGGCAGAACTGAGACCACACAGAGGCTGACCAGGTGGGAAGGAGGGCCTGGATGAAGGAGGGCATGTGAGGGCCCTGGAGGCCAGTCAGGTGGGCTGAACTTGAAAGGCCCTGGTGGAGATGAGCTGACAGGCCCCAAGTCCTGTGGGGGTGTGGGGCTCCCCAGCCATGGGCCCAGCTTGGGTCCTTGCGAGGGCACCTGCTCGGGTCTGACTGCATGGCAACCTGCAGCAGCCTCTGGGGAGACCCAAGGCCCCTGAACTCTGACACTCTGCATCCGGCTCCTCATTTTATAAATGGATAGGTAGAGAGTCAGTGTGTGTGTGTGTGGGGGGGGTTGGGCAGGAGCGGGGCTGAACTGGGCAGGAAGTCAGGTCCTTTCTGTGCTGTTACAGCAAACATAGCCTTGCTTGGCACCCTCAGGGCCAGTCCCAGAACTAGGAACTGAGGATATTACAGGGCATACATGGTAGAGGGTAAGGCCCTGGGGCCAGACAGCCCAGTGTCCACCCTGACTGTGTTCCTGACCAGCTGGGTAAACACGGGAAGTTTCCTTCATGTTTCTGAGCCCGAGTTTCTCATCTGTAGAATGGGGGTTTGGACCGTAGCTGTCGTGAGGATTACATGGTCAGTGTGCGTGCAGGCTTTGAAGAGCGTCTGGAATTCAGTACCCTCAGTAAGTCACTTTCCAGCTACCCAAATTGCACATCGCACAACTCCAGGGGGCGCCATCACCTCACACTCATCAAGATTTCTCTTGTTATTGTGACAGTTTTCTGGTAGATGGCAAGCAAGGGTCTTGAGAAAAGGGTGTCTTAAAATTTTACAGAAAGTTGCTAAATTGGCCAGCAGCGGGGGTGTTCTAAAGTCATCCACAGTCGAGTGGGGGAGACAGACATGAAAATAGACCATCAAGATGCTCGCTGGTGAGACGGGTGAGTGAAGCCTGCACGCATGCTGGGGTGAGCTGAGGAGAGGCTCTGATCCTCCCGTGCGCCTCTGTTTCTGGCTAAGGTTGCCACCCCAGAGTACTGCCTCGAAAATTGGGGTGTTACAGAAACCCCGGCCCCACAGGTGGTCTGGGGGCCGAGGAGGGCCTGGCGCCAGGCTCCCTGCCTGTCCTGTCCCGACTTCCCGGTGACAGGCAAGGCCGGGTGGGTGCAACTCCAGCTCTGAGGAGCCCAGGCGCTTTCCCTCTGCCTCAGAATGTAAATGCTGAGTGCTCGCCTCTGCATTCAATTCCACTGTGGCAAAGGCAGGCGAACACAAAATAAATAACCAGAAGACCTCTGCGCTCCGCTCTCCCCCTCGGCGATTCCTGACTAGCTCATAGCTCAGCTCCCACGTCGCACAACAAGGCAGGCCTGTGGCCACTCTGCAGCCCTCCGGCCGGCCCCCCCCCCCCCCCCCCCCCCCCGTTCGCCTGGCTGCTCTAGCCTCCGGACAACCAAGCCTCGAGTTCTGCCCGTGAAGGGGACTTGGTGGCCTGTGCCGAGCACCTGGAGGGGACTTTTGTGAGCTTCATGCAGAGTCCTCCCCTGCCTCTGCTGCCTCCTGTCTAATCAGCAGGCGGTGGAGGCCAGACCCTGTCACCCCCGGGCTCAGCAAACTGTGCTGACGGGGGCATCTTCCCCACCGTGGTGACCAGGGGTTGGGGCCGATTCCTGAAAGGGAGGGGCTCTCCTCACAGACCCTTGAAGCTCAGGCTGGGCTTAGGCCCTGGTGCCACAGGCTGCTGAGCCCCAGAAGATAGAGACCCTCACCCCTGTGTTGGCCTTTGTGGGGAGCTTGGGGCCCTCAATGGGGGTGCACAGGGTAGGGAAGGAGGGCCAGAGAAAGGGAGATTCTAGGGCCTAGTTCAGATAGTGATGCTGCCTCTAGAAGTCTCCCCATGGCTCCTCATGGGCCTTTACTTCGGAAGCCTGATGATCCCTGCGGGCGTTTGTCAGGCAGATGAGAGGCCGGGGGGAAAATACTTCAAACTCTCTGTTCCTGCACCTGCCAGCACCTTGGGAGCTTGGAAGGCTCTGGAAGCAGGACACCCAAGTGACCAACCCGCTCAGACGAGGCTGATCTGGCCAGGGGGGTGGCCAGTCCTCTCTTCCTGAGGCCAAGCCCCAAGTGCTGCAGGGGAGCCCCAGGCCCAGGGGAGGAGAAGATACCAGATGGGCCTCC
This sequence comes from Mirounga angustirostris, assembly GCF_029215605.1. Classification (NCBI taxonomy): domain Eukaryota; kingdom Metazoa; phylum Chordata; class Mammalia; order Carnivora; family Phocidae; genus Mirounga; species Mirounga angustirostris. The sequence goes on along the minus strand of NW_026991718.1, from coordinate 18,525,739 downwards.
AGCTCTGTCCTCCATCCAGGCCTCACAGAGTCCCCAGCTCCTCCCAGAGAGGGCCAGTGAATTTTTCCTGCTCTGCTGAACTCCTTCAAAGATATCAGCACATGGTTAATCTTCCTTCTGTTCAGAAATGCAAAGTAATTTGCCCAAATGGGGGTTTCTGCATATTTATACTAATGTCTGTGTTTAAAGCTTATGAGACAGGGAATTGCTGAGAGATGTCCATTAGCAATATATACAGACTGCAATTATTTCTTTATGGTGTGTGGTTTGACTGCAGAATATTTTATTTCAATGGAAGAAGCAGGCTTTGCCTACTGTGTTTTCTTATGGGCACGAAGAAATCAATAAGAACAGAAGTGAAAAGAGGCAAGAATAAAAGGAGTGTGACCTTTTAGGATTCTGGGAGCCTTGAATATGCTACTCCAGGAACTGCCTTCATCCTCAGAATCTAAATGCATGCACCCAAGTGGGGGGAATTCTGTACATTTAAGACTTGTGGATGAAAACTAGCAAACCCTCCCCAGGACAGAGGCAAAGCTCTCAATTCATTCCCTCCCATCAGAGACAAGTAGGAAATGGGAGCAAGGGGTGTCCTCAGAGGACCCCACTTCAGAACCTCCAGCACCTTCCCCCCGTTTCCACCCCAGGACAGAAGCTCAGAAGAGAAGCAGGTTTTGATCTGAAACAAAATAAGCCTCAAGCTTAGAGGTTCACAGACCAAGGCTCTCTGGCATCTGCTAGGATTCTGGTAGAAACCTAGCTTTTTCCTGGGTGTGTGTAGAGGAGGTGGAAGGAAGGGCCTTTTGCGGAGCTGCAGTCAGTGGGCGCCCTGCCTGGAAGAGAGTGTGGCCGGGAGGCGGGGGGGATGCCTCCCTGCTGAAGGTCCCACCCGTGCTCACCTCAGCTCCACCCGGATGCCCAGTCAGGTTCTCCTGGCTGCTCGGCTGATGTTTCTATCTTGGTGCTGAGAGGCAGACAGACCCTGAGCAGGCCTCACACCGCACCCCACACACTCTGGAAGAACACCCCAATTATCAGCCACTGGAGGGGAATCATGGCACCTACGGTGGTCCCCAAGATATAGAACTGTCCTAAAGGGCTTTTTGGATAAGAAAGGCCAGACAAGCTGAGCAGAGGACTGCAAACGGATGATACCTGACTCTGGGCAGCAGGTATGTCGAGAATGGCGATGACATCTTCTACACCTTCTCCCGCCCCCTGCCCCATGCCTCCCAGTCCTTCCTCTTGGGCTGCCCTCACAGCCCTCATCCTCCCAATTGGGCCTTCGCACAGATGGAGCGTCTCCCCGGCCCCACAGCTGCTTCCTTCCCACCAGTGTCTCCCATCTCATGGCCGCCACAGAGAGGCTTCCATCTGCCACCTCAACTTCCCCTCAGTGGGGAGGCACCCTTCTCTTCCGGCCTCAGAATAGTTCCCTGAAGTCAGCACTGACTTCTCACTGCCTTCTTGCACAGAAATCTTTTCCAAGAGGTGCTGGGGTCCAGAAGAGGGACAGATGGTCCCTTTCTTTTTATAACACGGCAAGTCTTTTGAAGTGAAGAGCGATGAACACAAGTTTTGCCTTCAGCAGATGTTCTGTGGGCACAACAAATACCACTTTGTGTTCTTCAGCAACTGCGAGCAGTGTGAACTGGGGAGGAGACTGAAATTGGGCAGAGCATTGGCAGAGCATATTCAGGGGGCCCCGGGGCCATGGCGTGATGGTCCCTGTTCAGTCTGCAGGCAGGCTAAGGGCAGGCTTGTGTCTCTCAGCCCGTTCCAGATCTACGCTTCCTAGAAACTGTCCGCTCACCTTCCCCGAGCCCAGGGACCACCCTGAGCCGTGGCCAGCCTGGAAGCACTAACGCTCTAGCTGTGCTTGAGCGCCTCGTCCAGCTAATCCTGAGGCTGGGCCTGAGGCTGTGGGCTGGGACGGATACTCCTCAAGAGAGTCATGGCTCCATGTTATCACACTCTTCCTTGAGCGCCACGATCTGGGGATTTTGCAAAGGACAAGAATGGCTGGCCAGGCATGACATCTTTTGAGCTCCCAAGGAGCCGAAGGCTACCCAGACGTCAGAGGGAAGCCAGTTCCAGGAGCCCTGTCCTGGTGGCTCCTCATCCCTCGGTGACAGAGGTACACAGCATCAGTAACTACTTCTAAGTGCTGCTGTTTGGTGGATTTCCAGAACTGTGTTTGTTTAAAAGGGCATAAGATCCATAGACCTCACTAACTTCAAAGATGTATCATCTTTGCACGGAATTGGCTCCTTCATTGGCTGGCTGGCTCCATTAACTTTATTGCATTGGCAATACTGTGTAGAAGATGTGGGAGATGCCACGGTGGGAAGGAATCTCCAGGGCTGCCTGATTCCCAAGCTCCAGTGGCTTCTGGGGTGGCCGGTGCCCTATCTGCAGTCCGCTGCAAGGGCCCAACATCCCTCATGGGTTTACTTGAGGAATTACGTCCATCCACTCACCCATCCATCTGTCACACAGTACTTTTGGAGATGACGAAAGAACCCAAGAATCACCGATTTATGTTGAGAGATATCAGACACATGACCCCAGGAAATGTAAGACAGCCATCGGGACCCATCTTTAGCCCAGAAGTGCTGAGGGACAAGCTGGGGAAGCCTCAAGGTGTGGTACAGTGGAAAGGGGATAGGGGTTAGAGGCAGGCAGTCTTGATCCTGACTCCCATTCCCACTCTACCACTTAGATCCGGGCCAGTGTCTCATGCAAGCCTCGGTTTTCCCTCTGTGAATCCACCTCAGAGGGCAGATGCAAGGGTTACATAAATGCAGAGTGAACATATAATGAATATAAAATATCCACTCCATGCCCTTCCGAAAGACAGAGCTGCATCAACCAGCATGGACAGCTGCCCCCACTCCCCAGCTGTGCTCTCCCAGGCAACTCATCACCTACCCCTGTTGGTGAGAATTTACTCCTAAGCAACCACCCATCCCCCTCCTTTCTGCCCCCTCTCACTCCTTCCACACCACTACAGTGAATATAAGAGTGGGATATTACCTTAAAGATCATTAGAACCCCGCTCCCCCCCATTTTATAGGTGGGGAAACTGAAGTTCAGGGCTCTCACCAAGATATCACATTGTCCCCAGAAACTGTCTCTAGAGAATCCCCTGGGAAACCATCCCCACTCCTTAAGCAATTACTTCAGCTGCTGCTAGGAGTTCTTTGCCTGGAAACCTCTGTCCCTGCACACAGAAAGCCACCTAGAGACAGGGCCCATTGGGCCGGGCTGCTCTGGGCCTGCTTACTGGGTCTCTCCGGGCCATGCCTATGGGGCACACACGGCTAGGCTGCTGGGACCAGAGCGCCACCTCCCACAAGCCAGCAGGTCCACAAGGCATGCGTGGGGGGAAGAGGGCGGACCAGGGACCCATACACTTACGGGGGGCCCAGTCAAAAATGGTACCATGCGGGCAAGGTCAGTGATGGCCCCAGGAGTGCGGCCTGACTGGGGAGGAGACATTGTCCAGGCAAGATGACAAGGACAAACTCTAATGCCATTTGCCAACTAGACTGACAGGTAGCCTGTTATGCACTGAATTGCGTCTCCCCCCCTCCCCCGCCCCATTCATATGCAGCCCTAACTCCTAAAGCAACTGTATTTAGAGATAGGGCCTCTAAGAAGTGACTCAAGGTAAATGAGGTCACGAGGGTGGGACTCTAATCCATGTAAGACAGGAAGAGACAGCAGGAGGGCTTGCACAGAAGAGAGGCCATGTGAGGGCCCAGCAAGGAGATGGCCAGCGGTAAGCCGAGGAGGGAGGCCACATGAGGAACCAACCTTGTGGGCACACCCTGATCTCGGACTTCCAGCCTCCAGAACCGTGAGGACACAAACACCCGTTGTTTTAGCTGCCCAGTGGGGGGCTTGCTGTGAAGACAGCCCTGACACACTCATACACAGCCCAAGACACTGGTTCCATAGACAGGGGTGCAACACAGATCCCCAGTCGCCCTTACGTGTGTAGACCTGGGCCTGAGACACGGAGCCATGACAACAGTGAGGAGTCACGTGGAAGAGAGGAGGGAAAGGCCGTGAGGGGCCAGTGGGCAAAACCAGACAGTTCACGGCGGCTGGCAGAGCTAGAAAGTAAAAAAAGCATTTTCTTGGTGATGCACTGATGCACAGTTGGGCTTCCCTCTAAGATACGTTTTTGAAAGAAAGAGCGTTATATGATGAAAACAGGCAATGGTGACGACTTCAACAGACTGCAAGCTTTTGGCCGTTTTTTACCTTTAAGCAATTTACACCAAGTTTTCGGTTCCTAACACGCGCGTGCTATTTTGACCTTTTATGCTTCTGGAATAGTGAGTGTGCTCTTGAATGGAATGTCATTTCAGCTGAAGCCAATGTTGGGCCACGTTTCCTCCCGTTGGTTTCGTGGTTTGGGGGACAGTGACCTTCCCATCACACGGGGACCGGCAGCAGGCACACCACAGCTTTGCCCAGCTCTTCCCCTCTCAAAACTCGTTCCCAACCTTAAAAACGGAAAAATGTTAGGGATCAGGCTGGCACGGCATGCCCTTCCCAGCAAAGACAGCATGTGTTAGATGTTTGCAGAATGATTAGGCAACAGGAGACTTGCCATTGACCTGTCACAATGGGAGAGAGAAAGGTTTACAAAGAATTTCTGGACGCTGGGTGTGCACCGATTTCCCAGTGAGGGGTTCATGGCCCTCAAGGGTTTCCTACCCAGATCAAAGCCCCTGAAGACCATGGGGTCTTCACCTGGCAAGACCAGAGTGGTCTTCCAAAACCAGAATGACTTGACCTTGACCAGAATGACTTGACCTTAGCCAGAATGACTTCACCTTGCAAGACCAAGATGATTTCACCTTGCAAGCCCAGAATGGCTGATAAAATGGATTCTTGCCCAAGATCAGGGATCCTTACCCGGCCTCACTAACTGGGCAAGTAAAGCCAAGAAGCTGGAGGAAAGTCCAGGCTTCCTCAACTCTGTGTACCAAGAGGTCAGGGAACGGACTTCTGGCGCCCTCAGGTATAAATCACTTAGCTGAACCTGTCTCAAATCAGGACAGGCCCTATGAACCATTTGAATAGAAGTGTGTGTGTGGCTCTATGATAGAAATTATATGATTTCTCTATTGAGAAATCATAATTCTGTGTTGCTGGCACTTATTTCAAACATTCTTACCTAAGATCTTGCCTCTGTTGGAATACCTCCCTTCTGCTCACTCCCCTCCATCATTCTGACTGCCTTTGAAGGCCTAGTCCACACTGACCTCTCTTCTCCAGCCACTGTGGCTTTTATTGCTGCCTCCCCCTGGACTCCCCAAGTGGGGTGCAGCCTCCTCCAGGGACACTGCCATCCATGCCAGCACCGGGGACAGTGTCTGGAACACTGTAGGCATCCCCACAGGGCCTCATGTTTGTAGGAGCAGAGATTGTTATGGGGCATGCAGCTAGCACATTCCACAGCATCTTTTGAGTGGGAAGAGCGATTGTGGGCCTTGCGCACAGTAGGTGCCTAATATACACACACTACTTGCTCAGTAAATGCTTGGTGGTGCAGCAGCGAAGGAGGTGACTTGACTCATGCTCTTCAGTGGCCTCTGAGTGTCAGTGATCTAGAACCTAGTGGTCATCCCTGCTCGTATCTGTGTGGGCTTGAGACCAGGCAGCTGGCTTCTTGCCATGGGTCAGTGCCATTTCCTGAAGCCCCCAGAAAGGAAATATTCTCTCCCTCTGCTCTAATCTGAAGAGCCCTCTCATTCCCGTGGTGTCCTGACTCTGCTGGCCCTACCTGTCAACAGTTAGGGCCAGAGCTGGGTTTCTGATCTCAAAAATGCTCAGCAGAGATTTGGGGCTGAAAGCCCATATGCTATTCCTAGTTCCATGTACTCAGTTCCCTGGGGAGGGGCCCTGGGCACCCTGTTGAGCAGAGGGCCCTTGAGACGGTTACACACAGGCTGGGGTGCTGGGGGCACCCGCTGTTCTGAGAATGACATGGTCTCTGGGTGGTCTAGGGGCCTTTGCTGCATCTTTCCGCTTGCCGGTTTCACTCATCATCAAATGATCTGTTAACACAACAGTTAAGCCCTGGACAACCCTCCAATTAATGATTAACAAACCTCAGGAGGCCAGAGTCCTGGGAAGGGGAGGAGGGCTTTCGGAGGCAGGGCTGCGGCAGGTACTGCCCAGGCAAGGACCAAGCACCCCGTGTAGACGAAGTGTCAAATTCCACAGGCTCTGAGACACATATTTCTTAGGTGAGGGGGTGTGTGTTGGGGAGGGGGGTGGGCAGGCTAGAAAAGGGAAAGTTAGGGTAACAGCGTGTCTTGGATTTGGTTCCAGATCTGTGTTGAGGGCTATGTCAGTTAGACCTGGGAGATTATTTCGGCCAACCTTGCTTTAGAAACAATGGCGGGCCTGAGTCAAAGGTGCACCAGACGATAATTCTCCTCCAGGATTCTTTACATTAGCGGCGGTCATAACAACAGCTAACATTATTGTGGGCTTACTATGTGCCAGGCGTGGTGTTGAGACTTTGCCTACATTATTAAGTCCTTAAAAGGGGTTATGCCGACAGCACTAATATTCTCTCCATGTGACCGATGAGGAAACTGAGGCTCAGAGACACCAGTGTTCTGGCACAGCCCCACTGGGTCAGCGGGTAGTGGAGTTTGAATTCTACACCAGGGGTCTGGTGCAGAACCTGGGCTCCCGGCCGCCTTCCGTGCTGCTGGCCACATGCTCCTAACCCACTCCCTCTGCCTGCGTCCTTGGTCGGTTGGTCTGCAGGGGCGACAGAATTCTTTTTGTCCCATCTACTGATATGGCCTTGGAGGAGGACCCACGCAGTGAGCTCGGCACCTCCTCCGACAGGGAGCTCCTGGAACTGGGGGGAGGGTCTCCGCAACAGCCTGATGCCTTCTGGTTGTTACGGCAACGTGGAGGGGTGTCAAGTGTTACAAGGCGGGAAGGCAAGTTCTTGTGTTGCAAGTGGAGCCCCGGGAACGAGGTGCTTCAGACATCACCATGGGGACGCAATCTCTTAAGACTCCCAAGGTAAACTGGTCTCTGGCTTTTTCAGCTTACCCTGGGCCCCTAAAAGGCCACAGACACTGGAAGGTGGCCCTGGCATTGGTAGTGAAGATACTAATGGCAAGGACTTTTGCAGTGATTCATGACACACTGGCCACTATCCCAAGGGCTTTGTGTCAAAGAACTCACTTAATCCTCACAACGACTTTAAGTAGCACGTTCTATTACTATCCCCTTTCATAGACAAGGAAACCGAGTCAGAGTTTCAGATTCCCCTGTGCTCTGGGGCAAGCGTTTGGGTGGAGGTGCCTGCCCCCACCCCAGTGCCCCGCAGTCTAGGGGGGACAATGACACGGGAGCAGGGTGACTGTACTGCAGGTGCGTGGCCAAGCACAGAGCACAGCTGGAAGGGAGGCAACCCTAGGCTTGGCGTGGCTTCAGGGCAGCCTGTGAGCAGAACAGCAGAGATGAAGGTGGAGGCAGGCAGAAGTGAGACCCTGAGGCACCACGTGAAGGGTTGGGCACTGTCCCGAAGGTAGCAGGGGCTGGTGGAGGCATTTGCCAGGGAGTGACGGGACCGGACTTGGGTTCTGCAAAGACCATGCTGGCTGCACCGTAGGCCTGGGTGGGAGGAGATGTGCCGTAGGCCTGGAGGCCACCAAGGCAGGCCAGAGGCGTTGGTACCCTGAGAGGGGAGTGGTGGTGGGGACAGAAAGAGGACAGATCCAGAAGAGGCAGAATCAAAGAAGTTTTCAGACTCAGTGCCTAAGGGGGCAGGTCAAGGACAACCACGGGCTCTGACTTTGAACTCCTGGGTGGATTCGTGATGTCATTTCTGAGACAGAGGCCCGGGAAAAGCAGGTCTGTGGGAAGGTGATTTCAGTTTGGACGTTCTGTGCCTCTGGGCTAACCATGCGTGGGCAAACAGCTTTATCATGAATTCCCAGCTGCTTCCAGAATCTGCACTGAGCAGTGTGTGTCCTGGCATGTCAGAGGGTGGGGAAGGGATGGGGGGATCTGTGCTGGGCTCCACACTGGGGAGAGCAGTCCCAAATCCTCCTGCCAGGAAGGTGACACATCCACTCCCTTTTACACGTGGGGACATGATGGTCCCATGACACTGCTTGACCAGGGGGCTGCCAACAGTATGAACAAACTTGGGCTTCTTCCATCTCCTCTGCACCGGGGAGGGGGCTCTGTTTCTCCCCTCTTCACTAGCTTCTGTCTCTGCTGAACTCTAGACCTGGGGTTAGTGTTGCAGAGTTAAGAGGGCAAAGTACTATGTATGCTCATGTCCACAATCTCATTCAAACCTCCTCTATGCCTGATGAAGATGGTACTCTCATCCCATTTTAAAGATGAAGAAAAGGAGGCTCAGAGAGGTTAGGAGACCTGTCCCCATCACACAGCTATTCACTATGCCTCAAAGTATCTTTTCGAGATCCTGTCTTTGCCACTCATGGAGACAGAGTGGCTGCTCTCCAAGCGGAAGGTGGCATAAAGACACACAGAGCTCCCCCGGGATGGGGTTCTGGGGCAAGGATGAGAAGGAAGAGGTGTGAAACCACAGGGAGGGGCTGAGCACACCCCACAACATGGCTGCCTGGCTGTGGGGATCCTCATGGCTCCTCACCCTAGGCCTACAAAATCTGAAGTCAGAAGAGACAAGCCCTCACCATTTCAGGTCAACTTGGATTTTGCTTTTTGGTTCAGAAGAAGGGAGCAGGTACAAACTTGCTTCTCTCTCCTTGGACATGCAGGTGAAAATATAAACTTTCCACAGCTCACCATTAGTCTGGGGCTTTTAAAGGTCTCTGGCTACCGTCTTAGCCCCCAGGAATCATTTGTGGAAAAAGGTAGGGGATAGAAAAATGACACCAAGAGCTTGCACCTCTGCCCTCACACAACTGGGCTCCTGGGGTACTGGGGCAGTGACATTAGACTTCCCTCACTCATCTCACAAGGCCTGATGCTGGCCACCACCTCTGCCCATAGATTGCATCACGGTTTCCAGTCCAACAAGACAAAGGCCTCAGGTATATGATAACAGGAATCAAATAGAACTAATTCTTTTTTCCTCCCTTATCACTTTGCACACATGAAATCTATATTTTAATTAGTTTTCAGTACATAATCTTTTTTTTTAAAGAATGAAATCCTACCCCCAAATTATTCTTAGAGAAAGAAAGATTCATCTTATAAGTTTCTTAAGAAAATCTATATGTGCTCAATGCATTTAAATAACACTCATTAAAGTGAACTACATGCAAGCTGGCTTCTCTAGTCACAGAAGAGAGACAATCGCTTGACCTATTGCAAATCAAAAAGCATTTCTGCACCACCTTTATTTTTCAATTGGTTAAGTTTTAAATTAAAGTCCCAACGCCCTTTTTGGGAAGGCAGGCTCTCATAGCCCCAACAGAAATTTCAGCTCCATCGATTGGAAGATAAGTACAAGAAACAAAATGTGAAATTTTAAATCAGGGCACTAATGAAGTCTAAAAATACCAGCGGCCCATCCCTCTGGCTGGCAAGACCCGTTCTTCATGGAGGGGATCTCTCCATAATTACTCAACCCCGTGAGAGGCCAGGTTGTCATGTCAAACAATAGAGGAAAAGTCGCGGGACTTTAATGAGCTGGATCTCAAGGAGCTCTATGGTGAATCTTATTATAATGCCGGGCAAGCTTTCAAACCGAACAGGAGAAACGGAAAGTTCTTCTTCTTTTTTTTCCTTCCTCAAGTGGAGTTCTGACTAGTGTTGATAGCATCACGCGGTGCCTCCTGGTTCTCACTTGGAGCCAGATGTCTGTCATTTAGGAGTGTGAAATCAATTGGGTTTTGGAGATGTAGAATCCCTAGGGGCGAAATTAGAAGTGACCCAAATCCAGACCCACATGGTCTTGTCAGGAATATGATTCTCACATGGTAAGTTTCAAAGATTTGGTTTTAAAATTCGGGTTTCTTATTTTAAAAAATATGCAGTTGTTTGACATTAGATCTGACAGACAAATTACAGCTTTAGCAATAAAGGCTTTTAAGATTAGAAATGAAAGGAGAAATTACTTAAAAAAAAAAACACAAAAAAACCCACACAACCCACCCAGGCTTGAGTTTGGAGGCATTTGTATGTTCATGCTTCATTGTCTTTCTTCACCACAAATATAAGGGGATAAATCAGCTGATGAGGGCCATAAATAGAGAGGTGAGTTAAATGCAGTCTCTGGGGACACAGCCTGCTCACTGGCCGACTACGGAAATCAGCGTGACAGATGGGTCACCGGTTGTCGCTGGCTGGAGCTGGAGGGATCTCACTGGCTTACCAGAAGGCAGGGCTGTGGACACTTCCTAGGCTGACCCTATGCCTGGCCTCACCAAGCCCTGAATCCACCCTCCAGGGCTAGCAGGACAAACTCCCTCAGGGGCCCTCTCTCTCCTTCCCTCCTGTCTGCGGGTTTGAGCTCAGTACAGAGGATGGTTCACGCCCTCTGGCCCCAGAAAGATGTTACAGGTGAGGCTCTGCAATGGCGTGCTGGCCCAGTGTGTCCCTACCGCCTGGAACTTCCTGGGCCCCTAACTTATGGGCTCAGGGTGCTGATTATAGAACGCACCTGTGCCTTTGAGGAGGCGGACCCCAGTTCTGTGCCAAGCTCCAAACCAGGGACTTTAGGCCCAACTGGGCCAGTTCCCTTTCTGCCCAGAATAAGTCCTTTTCCTAGATACATGTCTGAAACTTGGCAAATCAGTAAGACCTTTCATCAGCCCTAGGAGGCCTCTAGGGGAGGGGGAGATGCCCCTATGGTGGGAGAGGGAAGACCACCCAGTGCCTTGGGCTTTGGTACAGCCTTGGGAGCAGCCAGGACACCCATTTCCCAGTGTATCAGATCTGGCCATGTATAAACTGGGAGTAAGGTTTTTTTTTTTTTTTTTTTCTTTTCCTTTTTAGGGGAGAGAGCGCTTAACCAAAACAATTCAAACAAAAAATCAATTTAGTCAATTTTTTTTTAAAAAGATCTTAAACAAAGCAAGAGTTTACCAGAATTTAGATGTAATTTTCTATAATTTTGTCATTTAAAACTAGTGCTGATTTCCAAAACAAAGGCAGTTGGGGCACATTCAGATTGGGAATGAAACCCAGTGGAGATCTAGACACGGCTTTGTTGTGGGGATGCCTGATGAGGTCCGAAAATTGCTTGAAAGAATAAAGATAGAGATGCATGAGAGCAGGCAGGAAAGAATGACTAGTGGGAGTCATTGCTCTGCAGAGAGACAGGGCCCCCTGAGAAGCCATCTCCAGGGGCTCTGAGTGAGAAGGCTGAGAAGTGATGCCCAGAGGTCCACACCTCCTAGGACTCCCCTCTTTCAAAGGAGGCCTGGGTACCCCAGCAGGCAGACCGCCCACCATGTGCCCTCCTGCCTGCCACTGGGTCCAGGCCTGGCTGCCTCCCCTCTCTACTCAGCAGGAGAGGGGCTTGGCTGTCTGGAGCTCTAAGGGATAGCAAGTAAGTCTGGGGTGGATAAACCCCACCAGTCTAACATCTGTGGTCCCTTGTCCTCCTGCCCCCTTCTGCATTCCAGCTGGAGAGATCCCTGAGAGAGACCTCAGGAGTGATGCCTGTTTGCTGATGCACTTTGTCCTAACTCTAAGGCTGGGGGCTCATCCTGCAGCCTCTGTTGTCAAGGATCTGCCTTGAAAACTGCCCTGGGGGTGGGGCAAAGGGGTTAACTGAAGGCTGAGGCTAGAGGTGCTCTTTCCTGGAGCCTCACAGAGCCACCCTTGGGTCCTTGAAACAAAAAATCCAAGTGGCTCAGGATGGTCTGGGAGTGTCTCCTGGGGAAGAGACATTCCCCTCACCTAATGTCTGGGGAGCTGCTCTCATCCGATGGCACAGCAGAGGGTGCTTTTCTGGGGAAGGACACAATTCATGTTCTGACTGTTCTTATGGGTGGAAAATGGAGAAGGCCCCACAAAGGACTGTTCCATGGAGCCCTAAGAGGAGCAGATGATTCCTGCTCATTCCATACTTGGCCTGGCCTTGGGGTCAGAGGTGAGAATGGCTTAGGGCTTGGGCTGGAGGCAGAAGGACACTGGACTTTGCAGGCTCTTCCTTCCCTTCCTCTCCCTGCCAGCTCACAGGTCCTCGCCTTGCTTTCCTTCCCTCCTCCACCTTCCCCTCTGCCTCCTCTGCCTGAGGCCAGGCTGTCTTGGGCAGGGGGAGGCCCCGCCACTACTTCTGGGCTGGGTGAGGCCAGGGAGGGACCTGCTAGAGAGCACACCTCTGTCCGCACTGCTGTCATGACTGCTCGGGGAAGCACAGATGTGGGCACACAGGAGTATGTGGGCAGCGGAACTTACCTTTGGGGTGCCCGGGGTCGGTGAACTCATACTTCCCCACGCCAATGGTCCGCAGCATCTGTAGCCCGTGGGCTGAGTCAGTCGTGGGGGGCCCATTGGTGGCAGGGGCACCGCTGGGGAGGGTGGCAGACGGCTGGGCTGGTGGTGGTGGAGGCAGCAGAGGCCCTGCCATGTGGCCGTTGCCCACGGCAGTGGGTCCCGGGCGGCCCACCTGCCCCACGCCAGGCAGTGTGGACATGGCCAGGGGCTGCGGGCTGGCATACAGGGCCTGGGCGGGCATGTTGACCACCACGCTGCTCAGTGGCTGAGAGGGTGCCTGTGGGAGTGAGTAGTGGCCTGGCATCAGCGGGAGCTGGGGCCCCACGTGGGGAGGCAGTGAGGGCGTCACCCCAATGACTGGGGCCTGGACGTTCACAGCCGGGCTGAAGGTGGGAGGCTGGGTCACTCCATAGGAGTGTGCGATCAGGGCGGGCTGGCTCCCGGCGGCCACCGTGGTCACCCACGGCCCTGTGCCTGCAAGGGAGACAGAAGAGATGTCATCTGCTGGATACACATTCCCTCGGCAAACACCGACTGCCCCAGGCCCTGGGCTGGGTGCTGAGGTCACAGAGGTGGAAAAGACACCTGCATCCAGGAACCCCCAGGTTAAAAATCTGTGATTATGGTAGCATAGGATAAATGCTTTGGGGGTATATGAGCAGATGGCCTTGGAGGCTCAGAGGGGGAGCACAATCTACTTGGGAGAGCTCAAGAGGCAACAAAAGAGAGAGAGAAAAAAAGCAGAGACCTTCAAAGAGCTCTGGGTTCAAATTTTGACTCTGCCATTTATTAGCCAGGAGCCCCGGGCAAGGTGCTTATCTTCTCTGAGCCTCATTCTTCTCGTCTGTTAAATGCAACTAGCAACACCTACCTCAGAGGTCTCTTGGGATGAATTGAATGAGGAAAATGTATTTGGAAAAAAAGAAAAAAGAAAAACTAGCAGAGTGTTTGGCATGTATTAAATGTTCCATAAATGTTGGTGTTTTTCCTTCCTTTCTGGAGAATAGCTGTCTGGAGGAGGTGGGGAGAAAGGTGGATTGTGAAGATAGTAGGTGTTTGCTGGGCAAGGTGAGAACACCAGAACCTGGAGCCGTGCAAGGGCCCTGTGGTGCAGGAAGGGAGAGCAGGAGGTGCGGGAAGTGGGGGAAGGCGGGCAGGAGCTGGGGGGCTAGGCTTTCTCCTAAGCAACCTCTGCATGGCCGGCCCTGGGGGAAACAACAGAAGTGCATTTGGCCCTTAAGGGAATTTTGACTGAAGAAGACACACCTCCTGAGACTTGATACAAGATTCGAGGCCTGCTGAGCCCAGGTCAGGCCGAGCAGGGTCAGGTCCCCTTGAGCTGAGCTGACACTGAGGTGACCCAAGCGTGCTTGTGAGCGAAGCCAGAAGACACTGTGACAGGGAAGGCAGCCTGGGTCACCGCTGACTGAATAAGTGTGGGGCTAGGTCTCCATCACCCAAATGCCACCTTGGTTTTCATGATGCTGCTGGAATGGCAGTATAGACTGAGGGCAGGGAGACTGAGGAAGAGAGTGGGGGCCGGGGGGCCACTCAGGACCCCTAGCCCCAGAGACGAGAAGGGGAGCTGGGAGCTCCCTCACAGAAATAGGAGGTTAGAGAAAACTAGAAGCTGGCAAATATTGGTGAAGCAGTGCCGGCAAGATTCTAGAATAGGCTGCTAAGGGGGATTGTCCCTAAGTCTGAGGAAGAGGAGGCAGCTGTGAGCCAGCCTGGTGTCTTAAGCACAAGACATGCCATCCTAAGCTCATTTCTCTCCAGGATTAGCCAGGGAGCCTGGAACGATGCACCAGAACTTGGGAGCACAGCTAGTGACTTCTCTGGGAACTCTGGTGAAGGTACAGAGATGCCGGGCCATGGCGGTGACTGATTATCAGAGTGCGATTGGCCCAGAGGATGCTGGGGACCTCAAGGAGGTCTCTAGTGATGTGCACTGAGCCCTGCTCACCCTATTTATCAATGAGTTGTATGACAGGGAGAATATCACCACTCAATCTGGAGGTGACATCATATTGGGAGGGTTAGGCAGAGGTCAGCAATAAAGAGCTGGAATCTAAGAGATCTTTAGAGTCCTGGGGGAAGATATTGACAAGGACTTGCCTGTGAGTCCCTACACCCCGCTACCTAAGGCAGATTGAGAGGACGGGGGTCAGAATTGCTGCCATGACAGTCTTGGGGTCTCACTGGTGACAGCGCATGTCTGGGGCTAGGAGCCAATCAGAAGTGACCTAAGGCTGCAGTGGTCAAAGTAGAGGGGCTGAATGAAGGAGGTGCTGGTCATAGCACATGTGGGCTCTTTGCGTTGGGTTCCGGGCCCTGAGGGACGCAGAGGGAGAAATAATTCTCTGGAGGGCAAAGGAACTGGCAGCCACAGGCTTTGGAGTGTGGCCGAGGGACCTGGTGTGTTTATCCTGCAGAAGACTTGGAGGGGAGGATGAGTGGGGTGTTCAGGTATCTGTAGGGCTGTGGTGTGGAGGGCCAAGCAGACGAGTTCTGTGTATTCTAAGGGGAGGTCTGGGACCAATGTGTGGTAACAGGGAAGGTGTTATGGTCAGAGCTGACCCAAGAAGGCCTGGAGTGCTGTAAGAGGTGAGGAGTCCTCAGTCCCGGGGGGTGGAGCATCCTGGTTCTCATTTCAACATTGGCAAGGCAAAACCTCCCTGGAAGGTGTGACTTGAGAGACATATGAACCAGAATCCTGAGGTTTGGGAAGGACTATTCAAAATAACACAAAGCAGATTCACAGTCACTCCTGTGATGTCACTCTCACTCCCTCCACCTCCGCCAAAGCCTTCTTGAGTAGCAGAGAAAGGGGTAGAGATGCAGCTACTGCCCAGGACACACAGGGTCCCTACCCGCAGGCAGCCTGAGGCCTGGGCTGCTGCAGGCCCCTGAGCTGGGACCTGCTGAGGAGCTGGAGTACCCAGGGGGCCTCTGACCCCCTTCCCAGCCTCGCCGTGGGAGTCTCTGGCTGCCGATGAAGTACACACCTGGATTGTCGCTCTCCCTCATCTGTTTGGAGGGTGGCTCATCAGTGTCCCAGGGCGTGGACTGATTGATGGGCGTCTGCCCCCACCGGATGCTGGTCGTGAGTCCCTGGGACTGATTGTCCGCTTTGGAGATTCCAGGGGCCTGGGGAGAAGCAGAGCAGGAGGATGAGCACGGCCTGACTAGGGCTGCTGCCTTGGGGCCCATCCACGGAGTGGTGCCACGGGGCCAGCGGCAGAGACCGGGCCCCACACCCAGCGCCACCGGGGAGCTGCAGAGCATTTGGGCTTAGTGTTTGTAGGCTTCTGCTGCAGTCCCACCCCCAGGAACACCCAACCCAGTGCCTCCCCCGCCGCCCTCTGCGGTCAGGCCCCATACCAGCCTCTGAGGCCCCCACGTGCCACTCCACGGAGGAGGTGTGGGGAGGGTAGGGGCTGAGACCTGTGGGAGGACAGCTCAGCACATGTAGCATCTTCCCTGGGACCCTCAGCTCCTTGTTGTGGGAAGGAGGGAGGCTCTCTGTTTCAGGATCTCATTCTCTAATTTAGATATTTAGATTAACGAGAAAATGAACCCCAGGTTGAAAACAAACATTAGCACAGCATTGGTCTCTGAGCTACAGCCTTGATGGAATATTATATGGTCATTAAAAATCATGTTTACTGAAATGCATAATGAGATGGCAAAATGCTTACACTATAATGTTAAATGAGAAAAGCAGGACATAAAATGACACGAGAAAAGCAGGACATAAAATGACACAAATAGAAGCTCACATGTAAAACAGTACGTGTAGGAGAGAACAAACCAAAATGCTAGCCGGGGTGTTATTCTTGGTGAGAGGAATATGGGTAAATTCTACTCTCTTGTCTCTACTTTTCTGTATGCCAAATTTTCTACTATGGCCATTACCATTATAATAAGAAAAAAAAAAAAAAAAGAAAGAAGAACAAGAAGAAATCCAAAAGCATGTTGGAGAGCCTGGGATTGGGATCACTGCGATGTGGCGGGGGTGGGGGGTGGGTCTCAGCACAGGTGGTTTCAGGAAGTTTCCGCAGTTCCCAAGACTGCAGCCAGAGCCCCAACCAGGTTGGGGGTGAAGGAGGAGGTGGGGTGGGGGGCAGAGCCGGCTGTCCCCCAGGGGGGCCTGAAGGGGCATCTCTGCAGGCTTCTCTCAGGTAAGGGCCATGGTCTTCCTGACTTCTCACAGAAGCTGACCCAGTGAGCCAGCTGGTTGGGGCAGCGCCCCACTGGGCCTCCCTGAGCAGCGGGAATGGCTGAGTAGGGGCGGGTGGAGAGGAGGGAGGACAGCACTTATTGGGTCTTTGATGCCTAATGCAGATGACAAACAGCGCCTGCATTAGGGCCGGCTGGGAGGAGCGGAGCTGTATCCCATTAGGACCTGTGGGCTACAAGGAGCTAATTGCATTAGGCTGCACTTTATCTCTGGCCTGCATTTCAGATGCTTTGCTTCTGTGAACAGAGCAGGAAACAAAGGGACGAGTGAGTCTCCGGAGGAAAGAACAATTCAATGGACAAGCTTCCTTCTCAGAGGCCCCTGCCCCATTTCTGTCAGTGGGATAAATGGGAGCTTGGGGTTGGCTGTGGGGGTGGGGGCGCTGGGGAGGGGGCTGGGGATTTAGCCACACTCACCGATAGTCCTGTGGCACTTAGGGAACAAAAGCGTGGCTTCTACAGCATTCTCTGTAAACAGAGGGCTTTGCAGAGCGCCCTGCTTGCAGCCAGCTCTGCATTCCCAGCTTCCCCTGGGTGCTCGTGGGCTGGGAGGTGCAGAGGTCCTTCCCATAACCAGAGGCTGGCGAAGGGGAAGGAGCCTGTGGGATGTCCCATTCAGGGCCCTGTCTGGGGGGTGAGGTTTGAAGGACGACACTCCAGCCTCCTCGAGCACCCTCCTTCACGGACAGTACAGAGACCCCTCTGCCAGGAGGGGGTGCTGCAGCCCCTCTCTGCAGCCCGGGGTTCCCGGAGGCCTCTCAGGCCAGAGGCAGGTCTGATTTTCAGGGTCCTCCCGCCCTTGCCATTTGTCGCCCGCTGAATCAGCATTGTCCTCCGCCTGGTACTTTGGGACAGGGTCCGGAAGGGCTCTGGGAGTTTAAAGGCTCTGGGTCTTATGGCAGCGGCTGCCACCAGTAGGGGCGGTTAGGGTTTCCTCCTCCACAGCGAGTAACCCGATTCTGAACTTGAAAACTTTAGGAGTCCCTGTTTTTGCTCTAAAACTGTGGGGTTTCTGAACTTGAAACACTGCACACTTTTGCAAGGGCTTAGTCCCTTGGCTCCAAAACCCTCCTGCCAGGTCATTCACCAATGCATTTTTTGGTTAGTTGTTTTTTTCAGTAAACAAGCACTGGGCCTCTGCTCCCTGCCAGGCCCTGCCCCGGGCACTGGGGATGGGGTGACGGAGACTCAGCCCTGCCCTCAGGCGGCTGCTCCCAGCGGAGTGGAGCACTCAGCTCTGCAAATTGTACGCAAGTCAGCCTCCCAAAGGAAGCCGGGGGCACAGGGGTGAGCCCAGAATGGCTGGGTGCAGCCAGGGGTGGCTACAGCAGGCCTACCGCTTGGCTCTGTCTTTCACGACGATTACAGGCAAGTTCTTATGTGCAAGAAAGCCATTCTGCTGTGAGAAGGGAAACAGGGTCTTTCATTTTTCCCTTTAGGAAAGATAAATAAGGCCACTCTCTCTACTCGCACTAGCAACTTCTGAAGCTACGAGCAAATCACAGCTCAGAAATTTCTATTTATTTATTTATTTATTTTTAAACAATGAAATGAACATTCCTTTCTCCACTCCCTCAAGAAAAAACTGGATACGGTTGTGCATTTTGCCAGGGGCCTGGGCGACCAGGTGGGTGAGGGATGTTGCAGCTGGTGATGGGAATCAGCTGGGCCTGACCGGAGCCCTTCCTCCCACAAAGGGCTCCAGGCCCAAAGTAAACGCATGGTCTCCAGAGTTCTGGAGGCTTCGGGAGCACTGTGTGCGGGTCCATGGCTCCAGCTCTGAACTGAGCTCCTGCTAAGACTTTCTCCCTTGGTCCGGAGTCCCCAAAGGTCTGTGACTCCACCGAAGGCTCTCCAGGTCTCCCCCAGCCCGAGCAGGCCTCCTCAGTTCCACTTCTCCTTGCCAGGGGGATCCCAGCACAAGAATGCCACAGAAACCAACCAGGAGCACAGCCCAGGCCGGGGGAGGAAGGCAGGACTGAGGGAAGCTCCCCTGGCCCCCTCCCACCGCATCATCTGGGACATCGGTGAAGCCACCCAGACATCTGGCCTTTTGCCAGCGTTCCTGGTCATGTTTCTGCTCCCCTGACATGATGATCCTCTGGGAGGAGTGACAAGAGAGAG
Source organism: Mirounga angustirostris (assembly GCF_029215605.1). Lineage (NCBI taxonomy): Eukaryota > Metazoa > Chordata > Mammalia > Carnivora > Phocidae > Mirounga > Mirounga angustirostris. The sequence goes on along the minus strand of NW_026991718.1, from coordinate 18,506,935 downwards.
GCAGGTGAGGAGAGCCCTCCTCCTGCCTGGTGCTTCAGAGAGGCCCTCTCTGCCCATCACTGGGCTGGGCAGGCTTCTCTCTGCTTCCCTTTAATGAGATGCTAATAGGATGCCTCATTAACGCCGCAGCTTTTAAACCCTAAGCTCTTGTAAATTTTCAAAGGTCACATTTTTACGGCAGCTGACAGCATCCTGCTTCTTTCAGTGACTGAAGAACACTAAAGACCCCGATCCTTTATGGATGAAGCTGGTCCAGGGGCGGGAACCTCACCAGGTGACAAGCCTCACAGGGCCCCTGGCTTGTGCTTTACCAGCCTGGGGAGAACCAGGTACACATCGCCCACCGAGCCACACTGGAGGCCTGCTCTGTTTGAGGGAAGCTGTGGGGGCCAAAGGTAGTGCATAATGCAAAGATGCCTGGCAGAGAGGGGTCAGGGGGCACTTTTCCTCCACGAAGCACCTTGTGCCCACCAGGCAGTTCACGCATGATGCTGTGACTGCTCAGAGGGGCTACTTTTTGTTAATTTTCCCACCGAGAGGGAACCCCTTTTTCTACTTTGCACAAAGGTGCCATGTAGGTGAGCAGCATCCCAGGTAGTCAGGAAGGTTTGAAAGATGATGGGATGGAGCTCCCCTGGGGCCCCTCACATGGGAGGAGTGACAACACCAGCACCCATGTCCGTCTCCTGCTGATGCTGATAAACCTGTGAACCTTGACCTTCTTTTTTTTTTTTAAGATTTTATTTATTTATTTGAGAGAGAATGAGAGAGAGCACATGAGAGGGGGGAGGGTCAGAGGGAGAAGCAGACTCCCTGCCGAGCAGGGAGCCCGATGCGGGACTCGATCCCGGGACTCCAGGACCATGACCTGAGCCGAAGGCAGTCGCTTAACCAACTGAGCCACCCAGGCGCCCGAACCTTGACCTTCTTGTCACTTGTGTGGTGCTGACAGGGCTGGCAGGGACTGCCTTCTGCTGGGCTTCCCTGAGCACGGCTGGGCCCATCCCTCACAGCAGTGAGCCTCCTCCCCTCAAGGGACCCCGGAGCCCCCGAGCCCTCACCTCCATTTGATTGGTCAGACAAAGCTTCCCTGCTCACTGTGGCCCAAAAGCACCACGGGACACTGGGTCATAGTGATCGTCAAGCTCAGCTCCTGCCCTCGAGGAGTCTACACTAGCAGGATGGGATAGGCCTGCACCAGGGACCTGGAGGATGACACAGGCTGGGAGAGCAGGAAACAGACCCATGAGGCTATGACAGCTTGGGGCCAGGCCTTTTAAGGGGGCTCACAGCCTCTGCCTGGGTCCCTCAGCTCCCCCCTGTCAGATGAATACCACCAAGTGACTCTAGTCAGCACCACCGAAGCAGCAGATGGTCCAGCCAAGACCTCTCGGAGTTTGTGCACAAATTTGTGAGATACTTTGAAATATTGTTTAAAGCCACTAAAAGAAAAAAGATACACAGTCTACTGTGTATATTGCAAAATAGCAAAAGACCAAAAAGTCATCTGCGTGTTGCTCTTGACATATAAATGCAACAGTTTTGTATGTATCCTTTGTGTTCCACAGAGGATGCCTGCAGCGTAACTCTAGTGGGGACTGTACATAAATGCTTTAGCTAAAGCTGGTGCAGCCTCTCCCCAAGCACACCCCAGCTGGGTGGGGTGGGGGGATGGGGCCTTGGGTGAAAACTGACAAGCCCCAGGGAGGACAACAGCAGTGGGTAACCGGGGGCTGACTGCACTCTGAGCTTGACCTGCAGCCTCGGTTTTGTCTCACGACTCCCCGTAATTTCCACCTAATTTGGAAAAGACAAGTATTGGCTCTGGGTTTTGAGGGCCCCTTCTGATGAAGGACTGCTGTTGATGTGGCCTGAGCCCCACAGTGGACCTTGGGCATCTTCTCTGACTGCCTGGCACCTTGGCAACACCCGCCATCTTGAGGTGGCAGCCAGAAAACTTGCTCTACCAGCTTCCCTTGCAGCTAGATTCCAGGCGTGGGTGAGGTTTTGGTCTGGAAGTTGGGCAACGTGAGGGAGCCGGCACAGCTCCCAGTCCACGGTCTGCAGAGGTTGCTGGTAGAGACCCACAGATCTGGGAGCACACCGATGGTGGAGGCCCTGGGGTCCCAGGCATAGCATCAGCTGTGAAAGCTGCCATTTCCTTTCCCTTCTTACTCTGGAAGGTTCTCAGGGCTCGTCTGAGAATAGCAAGAGTAGGTTCCCACCCAGTTCCCAGAAGAAGTGAATATGCTCAGGCCCCACTGATCACCAGGCCCTGGGCTATGCTGGGGAATCCCATCATGGTGGTGGCTGTGTGCACAGCAGGGCAGGCCACTCCCTGCAAGGAGTGGATGCTTCATCTCCTTCTCAGCATCCCTCCCCCTGCAAGGCACTGAGCCTCTTCATGGTGTCTACTCCACCTGTGGGGACAGGTGGAGGCCAGTTTAAACTTATTCAGTCTGGTATATTGGGGACTGAGTGTAGGAACCTCCCTGAGGCTCTTGCACCATGAAGGTGAGGCCCTAGGAAGGCAATTTTTTCTTGAAGAATGGTATTCTAATGTTGGAAATCCAGGTTTGGGGAGGAGCTGTTTTGGTGTCTGTGTTTTTTAGATTACAGCTGATGTTTATACCTAGGTTGTTGGCTTTCTAGGACTGGCAGGTTGTCAATGAGAGCACAGATTCCAAGGTCACACAGGTAGGGCACTGACCACTGCTAATGTAGGGGTTCTCCAATGTGAATGCACATAAGTATCTGGGGGTGTATGCAAGTGTTAGGAATGCAGGTTTCTGAACCCACCCAGAGCTTCTGGTTCAGTAGGTCTGGGACAGGGGACCCCTGAGTGTGGCGGTTTAATAGGCCTACCAGGGGATATAGGTAGTCCATGGACCTCACTCTGGGGAGCAATGACAGTCTGGATGTTCAAGTTTGCAGGCCTGTGTGCCTGAATGTGGGGGACTGAGGAGCTGAAGCTGCAGGCCAGGTCCTGAATGGGACAGATTTTTGGGTCTTGCTCCGGTGGCTCACGGGAGCCGGCTCCTTGGTGATACCATCTTCATGGACCCCTGGCCCCAACCTCAGTTTCAGAGGGTCAGAAGGACATTTTGTCAGATGCTAAAGCTATAAATCTGTGGCTTCTGGGAAGAGCAAATGACATTTATGGGTCTCTCAGTTCTCATTTCATGATTGCCACCGAACTACAAAAAGGAGAATCATCACAGTTAAATCCCCACTTGGGTCTAGGGGAGGCTCTCCGGAGCCCCCCCCTGACTCTCATTAATGAGGCTGCCCTCTCTGGCCCGCTGGACCCAGGCCGGCGCCCTCGGCCTCCCCTTCAGAACACTGCCATAATGTGCTTCGGAGACCGCTGAAATTTCTAATAATACTAACCAATGATGTGTTAAATTGAGACACTTCTGGCTCGAATGCCGGAAACTGCATGATGGTTTAAAGGACCAGTGCTTACCTTTCTCTATCAATTTGCTGCTAAATTACTGCTTTCGGAGCAACTTACAGAAAAGTAATTCTTTATTTAAATTTTAATTTCAATCTTGTCATTTTAAATATATATTCAGATTCCAATCATATTACAGAATATGATGATGTCTTTGGGGGGCAAGTGTTCCTGCTGGGAACCTGGGTGGGGGGAAGACGATGTGATGGGGGAGGGTAAGGAGAGCCCAGTAAGGAGGGAGTGACCCTAGGGGACAGCTGGACGAGGGCAGCGCATGTGCTGGGGTGGGAGATAGAATTGGAGGCCAGTGGTCGGCCTCTAACCTGGCCTTGTGACCCCAGGCTTTGTGCCCTGCCCTGAGGGTCTCCAGCAGCCACTGACCACTTCCTGCGCCTTCTCTTCACCACAAGGGCCCAGCAAGCCCAGCTGTAAACACATGCCAGGCACAGATGAGATGGGGCTGCCTGGACTGCCGCCATCCTAACGGCTCACATTTATTGGGCACCATCTACACGCCAGGCACAGGCATGCTGTGATTTCCTTCCATGAGGAGTTCGTGATTTCACCTGTATTTTACAGATGAGAGTAATAGGGTCCAGAGAAGTTTGATAATAGCTAGAATAGGCCAGACTCGGGCCTCTAACCCACGTCTATTCTATCCTTAGACGCTCCGAAGTGATCTGGGATGGCTGGAATGTTCCCAGGCCACCTGGCTCCAGCCCGCCCCTGCTGTGGCCAACAGCCCCATAAAGCGGTTCAGCCACGTCTACGCGGCACCCTCTGTACCTGCTGGGATAACACTTAGACCCCTCCCCTGGTGCTCTGAGTACCAGCCATGGCCTCCCCTCTCCCCACTCTGTCCAGCCCAACCGAGCCTCTGACCCTGACAGCATGCTGGGCTTCCCTCATGTCTCCCACTCCCTCGGGCCTCCCAGACCCTAAACTGCCACCGATGTGTTCCCCCAAATGCCGCCAGTGGGGTCTCGACACTGTCTAGTGGGGCCAGTTCTTCAATCTCAGAGCAGGGAGGTACAGACACCTCGTCCCCTCTCCAGCGCTGATGGTGCTGCAGGGCCCACCTTCCCGTCCCTTCTGTCTCCAGCTCTTCCCTCCGTCCCTCCCTCTCATCAGCAGCCCTTGCCCTTGGCTTTCCAACACAGGGACCGAAAGCCTGAAAACTCGTTGCCTGACCACTCCACCTGCCATTCTAGCATCCATCTGCCTTCCTCTTCCGCGGTCATGCCCTCCGTGGGATTCTGGACGCCCCACCTCTCCTCTCTAGCTGTGCCCACCCCTGAGATTCACTGCGGCCATCCTCTGCCCCTGACCTCCTCCTTCCTCCTCCTTGAAACCCCCTTCCCTTCTGTTTCTGGAACAATGCTTTTCCTGGTTTTCTACCTAAACTGCTTCTGTGCCGATCACTGGCTTCTCCCACGTGGCCCGCCCCAGGGCTCATGCCAGGCCCCCTCTCTCCCTCTCTCAGGGCTATTCGGGCCTTAACTTCTCTCATAATTATTTTTCTGATAGGAAACATCTGCGAGGTAGCCATTGTTTTTGATAGAACCCGGCTTCCTGTAGTATTCTGGAAGTGCATTTGCTTTTTCCTTTCCCCACATCAAAGTCTGTACCTTGGAGACCTTTCCGCTAAAGGTGCAGCTCAGCTGGCTCCCCTTGCAGACGTGAGGCAGCCATGGCTGGGTCTCGGTTCGGGGCTGTGCTCTCTCGAGGGCCCCGTCTGGGCCCCCAGCCCCTTCCTCCAGCTGCCCACCCCCACAGATGGGCCTCGTGGACAAAAGACATGATAAATCTGGCAGCACCTTACAACTCAAAGCTTTCAACTTTCCTCTAACAACTTTCAACTGAAAACTTCTTAGTCCCATTTCCAAGTTACTTTTCATCCATTACAAAACCCACAAAATTTTCAAAGGGGCTTTGAAATAAGAGCACCTAGGAAAAAAAAAAAAGCCCATCACAAATGAAGGTCTTTGAAAAGAAAGAGGCCCTTTCCTGTGCTTCAGTTCCCTCTGATATCAGTTTCCCTTTCATTCCGCTGAAAGGTGCAGGGCAGGCCTGGCCCTCAGCAGACGCCTGTGATGTGAGGGAGCGAGTGGCCCAGACGGACAGACGGGGCTGAGGAGGAGCGCGGGGCACCCGCTCGCAGCGCCGGGATGGGCCTTTCATCGCCTCCCCGCCCCCGCCCCGACAGCCGTTGCTCCTTGTAACCCGCGTGGCCTGCTCAGAGGTCCAGCTGCCCTGCGTGACCCCGCTCACCTTGGCCTTGGTGGGAGCACAGCTCCCCTCTGGAGCACGGCGCCCGTGTTCATTCTTACCAGCAAAGTGGGCGGGAAGGGAGGCACGGCAAGACAGCCTCGCTGCGGCCTTTGATGGGACATTTCCCACATGCCGTCCCTGCAGGCAGTGACACTCCGGGACCACCCCTCCACCTCCCAGCCTCAGAGCCCGTGACACGGCCACCCTCGCCAGGGTCAGCTCCAGACTCACAGATGCACAGCCGACAATTGCCGTTGTAGTGCCTTTGTTGTTCTCAGATTTGAAATCCTCCGTGAGTCTGTTGAGGAACGGTCCTCTGTGCAGGTGTGGGGCTGAGCTGGGAGCGGGTGTGGGGACACACGTGTGTCCCTGGCTGAACTATGTGCTGGTCCGGCCTGGCCCTCAGACGCCTGGACTCTGAGCACCCAATATGAATTCTGAACCAGGCTCCCAGGGGACGCAGCGGGCTCTCTCTGGGCCAGGGACCGGCCTGGCCACTCTGCCCCACGAGGCCCTGCCAGGCCCTCCCTAGTGGGCATCCTGGGATTAACCAAGCCCGCCTTGGGTGCAGGACTCACCCTGGAGCCAGCAAGAATCCCCAAATGAGCTCTGGCTGGCTGTCTGCATCTCCCCCAGGGGGTCCTTTCTTCAACAAACACCTAACACTCCTTTTAAAACTCCTGTGGTCTACCCTTCGAGTCGTGGGCCTCGGCAGAGGATTCCTGATTTTTTTTCACACAAAGGCTTGCCGGAGAGAGGGGACAGTTCTGAGTTCTGAAGGCCTCTGCCGTGGGACTCGCACGGCCGACTCTCCGAGCGTGAAGTTAACTGAGAGCTCGGGAAGGCGGGCCTGACACAGACATCTTTAGCGACCTCATTAGAGCCTGAACAAGAGAGGGGATTGTGGCAGGGTAGCCCCAAGGTCAGGCAGGACAATGAAACAAACAAGGCAGCACAAATGTCCCTGTGAAACAGCTCCTCAGACGGGGTGGCACCGCCGAAGGAGCTAAAATACTATTTGCCAGGACTTCAAGACTTCACTGAAGCACGTCAGCACCCGAGTGTGTGTTCAGGAGTGGAGCCTAGATTCTGACGCGGTATGGGACAGACCAGCTCTGCGGTGGAATATTCCAGAAGCATGCAACGAGGGACTCCGTGAACACCTTCCCAGCTTCCCGGCCCTCTCTCTCTCTCTCTCTGCTTTCTGCTTGCTCAGGCTCTCTGTCAGGAGAACAACTTGCAGCCAGGCAGGGCCCTGAGGGAGAAGAGTACCCTCTGGCCACAGTCCAGCTCAGCTCCCTCAGTTCAGAATTGAAGTGGTTTGAGTTATTTTATTTTATTTTATTTTTTAAAGGAGATGGCATCATTCAGCACCAGTCCATCTCTTCAGAGAGCTTGCTGGGTAGACAGATTCTGTCCCAACTCACTGGAGGTCCGGGTGCAAGAGGGAAAGCGGTAGAAGGGGATGGGAGTCACAGGGAAGCAGCCCTCTCGGGGCAGGTAAGTCTCTCTTCCTCAGGAGTGACAACTGAGGACGAGCAGGGTGGCGGGTGACCAGAGCAGCAGAAGGCCCTGGCCCTGCTCTGCAAGGGGCTGGCGTGACCACTCTACCGTATCCTGGGTGCTTAGACCTGGCTCCGCACGGAGACGGCTGAGAGATGGCATGCAGGGTTGCCACCTGTGGCTGCTTGCTCTGGGCCCCTGCGTCAGGTTGAGGGGTCCCAGACCAGTCCCCTCCACTGATGCCCCGTCCTCAGCGGGTGCCCAGACTGCCCGGTCCAAGGCTGCCTTCCCTTCACCGCCGAGTGAGGCCTCCTCCCTGCCATGCCCTGCTGCCTGGCTACCATAGCTTCGTCCGTCCCGTGCCGGGGCTCATTGGCTTCTAGAGTATCATTCATTCATTCATGCATTCATTCATTCCTTCACCCCACACTTACCGAGAAACTAACCCGTGCTGGACACACAGTGGTGAATAGTCTATGGCCTAGGAGAGCACACAGGCTGATGGAGGAACCATAATCAGAATGATAACAGCCAACAGCTGTGGAACCCTTAGATGTGCCAGTTTACAATCCTCAAGGCCTGGGGGTTGTTTGAGGCCAAGGTCTGGCGGTTCGTCTCTGTTCTGTACTGAGTCGGCTCAGGCAGCCATAAAAAGTACTGTAGACTGGCTGACATAACAACAGAACTTATTTCTCATGCTTCTGGAGGCTGGAAGTCCAAGATCAGGGTGTCAGCATGGCTGGGCTCTGGTGAGAGCTCTCCTTGGTCTGCAGATGGCTGCCTTCTTGCTGTGACCTCACATGGCACAGGGAAAATTCTAGTCCCTCTTCTTATAAAGACACCAATCTCTTCATGGGGGCCCCACCCGCATGATCTCATCTTAATCTAATTATCTCCCAAAGTCCCCATCTCCAAATACCATCACGGTGAGGGTTAGGGATTCGACATATGAATTCTGGGGGGACACAGTTCAGCCAGTTGCACCTGGAAAGCATGCACACAAGGAGGGTTTGGAAAATGCTGGCTGAATGGAGTGAACCTTGGTCTGCTGGCTGTTTCTGGGCTCCACCAGACCCGGGGGGTGGGGGGTTTTTAATAGAGGGACACCCACGGGCCTGACCAGCATATGATGGGTCTGCCCATGAGCCTGAGCTCTCATTTTCTGATGGTTTGCTTTTTTCCTCTCACAACATAATCTCCATGATCTCTAGTCTTTCCTGAATGCTGTTGGAAGGCTTGTTGTATTTATCTCAGGAGAATCTGCTGTGCCCCTGTGCAATTTTCCATTGTCATGGTTCATTTTAATTTCCTCTAAGGCTGTTGGCCACTCTTCTTTTCAGAAATAGCTTGTTCCACTTAATAAAAGCGCTTAAATATGCAGACACGAGAAGTTTCCTTTGCTTGCTCCTAAATATCACAGTAAGTGGAGTGAATTCCGCGTACCCTGCCTCATGCAGTTAGGCTGAGCACACGCCAGGTGGCTTCCCAGGAAGGAGAAGCTTGGAATGAAAGGTGCAAGGATAGAAACAGGATCCAAGAATTTCTAGGGGAAACCCAGCCAGTCTGGACGCCACACATTGCATTGTCTGGCTGACAGCACGCAGGTCTCCCGAAGTGCCTCCCCTCTCCAGAATGATCAGGGCTCTGCGACTGAGGCCTGCTCCCTCTCTAGCTTGCCCTGTGACCTTGCACAAATCAGTTTACCCCTCAGAGCCCCTGCTTCTTCACCTATAAAGCCTGCATGATAATCCTGCTCCCAGAGACTGATTTCAGTGAAGAGCGGATGTTCCCTGTTTCCAGGGCCTGGCACAGAAGCTGGGACAAAGCAAAGAGCACACAGCATTCAGGAAACGGCAGCTCTTCTGACTATAAGGGGACCCAAGAATGCAAGAAGGATGCTGTGTCCACGGCAGTCTTTCTTCTAAATCATTTTGCTCTGGGCTGCTGGGGCCAGAGGATCCCCGCAGGCTGTGGATTATGGAGAAAGGACAAAGGAGAGGAAAGCAGGCTGAATCTAAATTCACACACCACACCTGTGGGGAGCCTGGTTGGCCACGGGACCAACGCCAGGGCACCATGGGCTCGGTGGCAGCTAATCCGAATTGCAGTTCAAATTCTTAGAGCTGTGTTGGGCTTGTAGTCCCAGAGAGCCAGGGGCAGAGTCACAGGGCACCCTTCTTTGGCTTAACTAACAACACTTAGGAACCAAGAGTCTAGGGTGCCCGGTGGATGGGAATAGGAAGGAGGAGGCAGGAGTCATGGACTTAAAATTCCTGATAGAATGGCAGGTCAGGAAGCCAATTCTTACCCTGTGGGGCTCAGCAGGACGTGGAAGCCTCCTGGCCCTACAGAGAAACCCCAGGCTTAGCTCTGGGGTTGGGGTGGGGGGCGGGCGGGGCCCAAAGTGCCCCAGGAGAGGGAGGTTCAGGCAGCCATGTGCCGCTCACCCTCAACACCAACTGCTGCTCCCGAGAATCACCTCTAGGGGGCTGTTCACTTCTATAAATACCCCCCAAATAAGCCCGTCCCCTCACTCTGCATCCAGGGTCAAGCCCTGACACCACAGCGTACATTGCTCAGGCAGGGGTAATTTATAGATCCACTTGAGGTCACTGGTAAGTTGAGAGCAGAGATAGGGGAACCCTCCCAACCTGGACCTTGGTCACAGCCAGCCCGTAGCTCTCCTCTTCTGCGTCTGTGTCCCTGTGAATACTAGACTCCAACCACCCACAGGGTATGCATTCTACAACCCTGCCCCTGGACGACACACAGGTTTACACGTGCATGCACGTTCACAAAGATGCACAAGAGCACACATACACATTTGCCTACTGACACACACGTACCTTCTCCACTCCCACACAAACCCACACGGCCCCAGCATGCTCGGGCTTGGGGGGGCACTCCAGCCCCCACAGGGCAGGGGATGCCAGCACACGCCCCCTGCTTGCCCCACAGAATCTTTTTTTCTCCCACAGCTCTGAAACACAGAGTCCCCCATGGCCACTTTGAGCTTCCCTCCCAGACACTTTTTCCTAAATCAGCTTCCAATCTGACTCATTCCAGTTTTAAAACAAGAAAACATCAACAAACATGATGGAGGGAAACAGATGGTAACAATTACAGGAGGGAGAAAACAGAGCCGTTCCCTCTAGAAGGGGCAGGCAAACATATTGTCCCCAGACAGTGCATCGCCCCCCAGTTGCCCCTGTGTGAACCCGGGTGCCGGGCTCCCCGGGACCATCCCCACCCCAGGGGACGGGCCAGCCCTGGAGGGGCCATGAAGGCCTCCAAGCACCACAGGGCAAGGCCCCCCAAACTGGCAACAGCCTGTTCTCCAGGGAGGGAAGTTTGGACGTTCCAGCACATTCCAGGCTACCTCACTACCTCTGACGTCCTGTCTAAGGCCCGAGATGTGGGTGGGACGCTTCCTCCCCTGCTGTGACCGGCCCTGACTGCCCTTCAGGACTGCAGCCGCCTGTCTCACCTGCCAGAGCCCCTGAGGGCAGGACAGGGTCTCTCACTGTGGGTGGTGGCGTGTGCCAGGCTGCCTCGTTCAAAGGCAAATCCTGCCACTTACAAGTGGGATGAGCTGAGCCAAGCCAACAGACCTCCCTTTGCCACCGTTTCCTCACCCCTAAAATGGAGATAATTCTAGAACCTACACCATACGAGTATGAATTAATATGTGCAAAGGACGGAGGACCGGGCCCAGTGCACATGGATGTCCCATGGGGAAGTTGTCTTGTTGTTACGACCCATGCAGACAGCCAGCTTCTTGTCAAGGTCTGCCGAGTGGAGGGCATTCCAGGCGGGGGAAGCCACGCACTGAAGGTAGGGCCGAGAGGATAAGCCCTGCTGTTGAGGCAGGGTGCCCGAGGGCCCGGGAGCAGCAGATGGCCAGGGCCAGGGTCCTGAGATGCAGTCTGCTGTTCTCTGTCTCCTGTCATTTCTCCATCCTGTGTGTTTTGAGCAGGACAAGGGCTCTGCCCTCTGGCAGATCAGATTGGTGGAGACAGGCAAGGAAACAGGTGCATCCAGGGGAGATCAAGTGCTGTGACAGAGGGGGGCACCCACCTTAGCCCTGTGGGCCTGGGAAAGCTGCCTGGGGGAGAGGCTAAGTCCCGAGTGGCAGGAGGAGGGGTGTGGGGGTGGAAGGACAGGTAATGGGCAGTTCTGGGCACAGGGGGCATGATGCCTTTGGGGGTCAGAACAGCAAGGCATCAAGAGTGAGGGGTTCAAGTCATTACTGGAGTGCCCCAGGCAAGGATTCAATGTCTCCGAGCCTCAGTTTCCCCATCTGCCGGATGAGGATTATAGTTCCCTCCATCCCAAACCTCGTGTGAAGAATAGAAGTAAGATTGTGTATCAGAAGTCCCTAGTTGACTCCTAGCATGTGAGGTGCTCACCACAGGGGATCTCCGTGAACCCACCTTTGGGACAGGACTTTCTCCCACGGGTCTTGTCTTAGCCACGTTTACACACTCGAGCTCTCACGCAGGGTACACGTTCCCTAGCACACCAGTGATACTACTATGGATTGAAAGTCTGTGCTCCCAGAATTCATATGTTGGAATACTAACACCCATGTGATGGTGGGGGGCCTTTGGGAGGTGATTAGATCTCAGAGGTGGAGCCCTCACAAAAGGGATCGGTCCCCTCTCTGTTCTCCAGTGAGGAAACCGGATCAGTCAGCAGGCTGCAAGCTGAAAGAGCCTCTCACCAGAACCTCACGGTGCTGGCATCCTGACCTCAGCCTTCCAGCCTTCTGAACTGTGGGAAATAAATGTCCGCTGTTGAAAAGCCCCCCAGGTCATGGTAATTTGTTCAGGCAGCCCGAGGTAGATAACACACGCACCCTCCCACATGTTCACATACAAGGAGACACCAGTTGGCACGCACTGTAGAGGCCATATCTCCCCCTTTGCTCCCATCTGGTCCCCTCTCCCACCCCCGGACTCTGCTGAGCCTCTGGCCTATGGGAGGTGCCGTGGCTGCCCCTATTCCAGGGCCCTGGATAAGGTGGGCTGCATTTAACCACCACAGAGATCCATCACTCTGTTCTCATTGTGTCAGGCGGCAGCAGGCTGTGGAGGCTCCGGGATGAAGGGGAGGAGGGTATATTCTATCCCTTCTGGCCCCCTCCCAGGGCCTGTTCCTTACAAATGTGCATCAGGCAGCTTCTCTGTTAAGCATCCCGAAATAAAGAGGGGAGACTCTCTGCCACACGCTATTTTGGCAGCTGCTTCTATTTTAAAACGTATTGACATCCCCTCTTGTTCTCCTGGGGGGCTCAGCGTTTTCAAATTCTTTCCGGTCCATCCATTTCCTGGCTTGGAGGAGGCTGTCCTGTTTGCACCAGGGGCCAGCATGGTCCTCTCCTCCTGTTTGCTCCGGGCACCCACTGCTGTTCCTTCTTCGGCTCTCTGGGTAACCTGGACAAGACCTCTCTCTCCTCTGGGCCTCATGCACCACCCCGTTGGAAAATAGCAGAGGGTCTTTGCTGTCCCCTAATGTGTGTCTTGAGCTGCCGGGCTGTGCGCCATTTAAGAGCCATTTACTTGCTCTCTGAACGCTGGTCCGGGCACGGGGGCCTGGTTTCCCCGGCAGGTTTGCCTCCCAGCTGGTCTCATCATATGGGCATACAATGGCCTTGGTTTGCACTTCCATCTCTGTGGGCTTGGCCTTCTAAGTGTTGGTGTTTCTCAGGGTGCGATGATATTCTCGTGCCTTCCTCTGCTACACCTGCACGCAACCCTGCTTGCACTTCTGGACCTAATTATTGCCCAACTGCCAAGTCTTCAGCACCTGTAATTCCAGACCCCACATGTTCAAATGCCGAGCAGACATCTCCACTGGGATGTTTTGCCTGCACCTCAAACTCAGCCTGTCCTCCTCCCCAGATCTGCTCCTTCTGCCCTATGTTGGGCTCCAGACCTGGTCCCAGCCCCACTGTGACGCAGGCAGGAGCAGGGACTGAGTTGTGGCGGCCCCTTCCCACCACTGCTCTCCTCCACCAGCAGCCTTGCGGAGGCTCTCTTCCGGGGTTCTCCCCGCAGCCTGCACCACCCTGCCCCTTAGTCTAGCTTCCACCCGGCCCCCCGGTCACCCGGTGGGGGGTCTACCCCAATCTCTTCGCTGTGTTGCAGCCTGTTTTTTTTTTTTTTTTCCTAAAATGTAAGTATGACCATGTCACTCTTCATCTAAAACTCTCCAGCCCCATAGTCTAAGGGGTGAAGTCCAAACTCCCCGATGTGGTTCCCAAGCCCTGCGGGTCTCCTGGGCCCCATCTCTTATCACTCCTAGCCTGCTCCTTCATCCTCACCAGCACTGCCTGGCTCATGGTCGGCAGCTTCATGTCTCCACACCTTGGCCTAGGGGTATGTACTGAGCTCCCCTTCACCAAGGCTCACTCCATCGTATCCTTGAAGACTCCACTCAGGCATCCTCTCCTGAGAAGCGTTCCCTGAACAGCTCCCTGTCCTGGCTGGGCCACAGGTATCACCTCTGGGCTCCCAACACACCCACGAAGATGGAGCCCCGTGTGTTCCTATTTGCTCGTCTGTCCCCACTAGGTCATGAATTCCTTGAAGTTGAAGACTGTGCTTTGCCTTCGGGAAAGGGTCCGGGACATAGTAGGTGCTCAGTAAAGGTTTCAGGGGTGAATGAAGACTTACTAGGGAAGCTTCTCCATGATGCTCTGAGAGGGTGGGTCTTTATGCAGTTGTTGGCTTTACCAAGGCCCCAGAAAGGCCTCCAACTCTCTCTCTCTCCCTGGTAGGGTTCCAGGGCGAAGTGTGTTTTGAGTCCTTTCTAATCAAGCTGTCAATGGGGAGTCCCGACACCAGCATTGATTTTTCACCAAAGGGGAGGCGGCTTCCCCTCTGCATTCTGCATCCTGGCCGTCAGTTCATGTGTTTAGACCCCAGTCTTCTGTCCTCACAGACCAGGCCCACTTTCGGGCCACTGGGACCTGGTTTTCTAAAATCAGGGTCAGAGTTCCTGCCACTGAGATGCTTGGATTTCTAGAGGAGCCATAGCCAATGTCCACACAGATGGACCCATACCCTTGATCCATTTCTTCCCACCCCTCTGGGAGCACCCACTGGCCTCAAAATAGTCCACCGGCCCAGGCTGGAACCAGACACTTAACACTGCAGGAGAAGCGAGCCCTAGCTCTCCCCTTAGCCCTGGAGATGCCCCCAAGTGTGAGCCTCACCTGCTGCAGAGACCGTCACAGACCGTTTCATTCCCATTTTCCTTTCCCTTCTTGCAGGGGATGGGCAGAGGAACAGTCACTGAGTCCGGGGACCCAGTGGCAGGGGCTCTGGCTGGAACCTGCCACCTGCAATTGAGAGGCCACCCTTCCTCAGCTGAGTGGTTGCAGCTGCTGGGTGTATGTCTGGCTGCTCTGTCTCCCAGGAGCCAGGTTCAGGTCTGGTTCAGGGACAGGTAGCGGACAACACAGCCGGTGTGGCCAAGTCCCCGTATATATGTGCTTGTGCAGTGCCCTTCTCTGCTTGCATAAGCCATGTCCCCTGCAAAATGACATGTTCATGGAGGCATGCCTGGGATTGTCAACTTGTCTAGGCCATGGTGCCCAGGTATGTGGTCATACACTATGCTGGATGTCTCAGTGAGGGTATTTTGGGCAAGATTAACATTTATTATTTATTTATTTATTTTTAAGTTTTTATTTAAATTCCAATTAGTTAACATACAGTGTACTATTAGTTTTGGGTGTACTGAGATTAACATTTAAATCAGTGGACTTTGAATAAGTAGATTGCTCTTCCTGATGGGGGTGGGCCTCATCCAATCAGTTGAAGGCCTAAATAGAACAGAAGATTGACCTCTCCTGAGCAAGAGGAGATTTTGCCAGCAGACAGCCTTTGGACTTGAACCGTAACATTGACTTTTCCCTGGGTCTCCAGCCTGATGGTCCACCCTTGCCTGCTTCCATCATCACATGAGCCAGTTCTGTAAAATAAATATTCAGTCACTATATGCATCCTATTAGTTCTGTCTCTTTGGAGAACTCTCATTAATAAATCTCATTTATCAAAATTGCACCTTTCTTGCATAAGGACTAGTGGGCATTGTGGAAGGGAGATCTGTCCCTCATACGGGGCATATGTATTGTATCTTCATTAAAAGTTTGGGCATGCCCTGACTTGAAGGGTCCCAGGTCCTGGTGAAATGGGCCCCTGGTGAAATGGGTGATGTTTTTTTTTTTTTTTTTTTAAAGATTTTATTTATTTATTTGAGAGAGAGAATGAGAGAGAGCGAGTACATGAGAGGGGGGAGGGTCAGAGGGAGAAGCAGACCCCCAGCCGAGCAGGGAGCCTGATGTGGGACTCGATTCCAGGACTCCAGGATCATGACCTGAGCCGAAGGCAGTCGCTTAACCAACTGAGCCACCCAGGTGCCCATGGGTGATGTTTTTATAGCAGAAGAATCACTACTACATCCCAGGTTGTGACTTTCCAGGGCAGGCAGTCTAGCAGGCCTCCAAGTTTTCAAAAAAATGCAAACCTGGCCATGCCACTCCTGTTTCAAGCTCCTCAGGGGCTCTACATTGTCTTCAGGGCAAAGCTTGAGCCCTGCCACGCAGTCCGTGACTACCCCCAGGACCAGGCCCCAGTCTGGTCTCCAGCTTCATGCCACACCACACTCCTCACATGCTCTTGAATCCTCCCTCCCCACCCCCACCTACTCTTTTCTTGTCTCTCTGCCTTTGTATTTCCAGTCCTCACTGGAGTGTTCTGCCACCACCTCTTTGCTTGCCTAACTGGAACTTAAACTTTAGCACAGGTGTTACCTCCTTCAGGAAGCCTTCCCTGACCACTCCCTATGCCCAAGTCTGGGCTGTATCTTCCTCCTCTGGGCTGTGATAGGGCTCAGGGCTGATCTTGATCTTGAGACTCCTCACAGAGTATTGTCTGTTTCCTCCTCCCAGCTGTGAGTTCCTTGAGAGCCTGGGCTGGGACATAGTTGGCATGATAAGTGTTTGTTGAATGAATGAGTGAGAGTACAAATGAAATGGGAACTTCATATGGTTTCTCTTGGGTTTTTCCCAGTTGAAATGCTCTGGTGGGTCACAGACTCATTTCTGCACCATTTTTATGGACAGGGTGATGTTATTGCCAAGGCTCTAAAGTCATGTGTCAGCTCCTGGGTATTGATAAATCTGGTGAAAAGTGCTGATGATCTAAAATAAGAAAATGATAACAAAATTTTATTGAGCATTAACTCTATTAAGTACTGAGCTAAACTTTTTACTATCTAGTCTAGTCTACTCCTCATAACTAGGTTCATTAAGTAAGCCTCAGAGAGGTTACTTAACTCGCTCAAAGCTGCACAGCTAACAAAGTGGAGTTGGGATATGAAAATCTGTGTACTTAGCTGCTGAGCTTCAAAGGCTAGGAAGGAATTCTCAAGCCCTGCTTAGTATTCTTATTGTTTTAAGTCTTGGCAATAGTGCCTAGGTGAGCTATATAATCTGTACCAGCTGGAGCCCCCACCCCATAAGGACCCCATAAAGGAACCCCCAGACACGGCTGGCCCCTGGGTGTAGATGCCAGGTGATACCCAGTCTCTCAGGCAGGACTCTCAGCTCCTCTCAGTTCAGGCTTGGGTCTGTGTCCTGTGGCCCCTCCTCCACCCTCCTGTCGGCCCCAGGACCCTGTTGCCTGGACAAAAACAGAGGCTGTGCAGGTAAACAGGAGTCAGGATCTCTCTGTGGCTGAGGTCCTCCTTGGGAGATGCAGCTGCAAGACAGCTGGAGGGTTTTCTGGTGTTTTACCAAAGCACGTCTGAGTGGGAGGGACTCTTCCAGGGATCTGGGTCGCGATCACAGTAAAAGGGCGTCTACAGCACTCCAATGATGATAGGTTTTATTTTTAGGAGCTCAGCAGTACCTTGGGGGGTAAGCCCAGGCCAAGCTGGGAGAGGGGATGTGGAGCCGGGCCCGAGTCCTTTGCTCTCCCAAGGGCCATTCTGAGTGGGAGGAGCCAGGAGGTGGGAGAGGCTAGGGCTAGGCCCATTTCCCTGTCCCTCATGTCACCGTCTCCTCATTTCCATTCACAGCCTCTGATTTTCTCAGCAGAGAGGTACAACTGGAGAGCTTTCTAGAGCCACTGGCCATATTTTGAACAAGTGGGAGATTCAATGACTCTCTTCTCTCATAGAAAACATAGCTGATTTGGTCAGGTTATGGATTCAGGGAAGATTGTAATATTTCAATCCCTGATTTATTAATGTCTCCTTATTTTCAGGGTTCTCCAGAGAAGCAGAACCAATGGGAGATACGTGTGTGTGTGTGTGTGTGTGTATATATATATGAATGAAGAGATTTATTATAAGGAATTGGTTCATGTGATTATGGAAGCTGAGAAGTCCCAAGATCTGCAGTTGGCAAGCTGGAGACCCAGGAGAACCAGTGGTGTAAGATAAGTCCAAAAGCTAGCAGGCTTGAGGCCCAAGAAGAGCCAATGTTTTGGTCTGAAGGCAGGAAAAAACCCAATGTTCCAGCTCAAGCTGTCAGGCAGGAGGAGTTCCTTATTTGTGTGAGGGTTAGCCTTTCTGCTCTATTTAGACCTTCAACTGATTATATAAAGCCCACCCACATTAGGGAGAGCAATCTGCTTTATTCATTCCACTGATTCAAATGTTAATCTTAGCCAGAAACACACCCTCACAGACACATCGAGAATAATACTTGGCCAGATATCTTGGCCTCCCTTGGCCCAGTCCAGGGGACACATAAAATTAACCGTTACACTATCTACTACAAATTTCACAATTATATCGCCTCTTGTTGCAATTTTTGTATGAATCTGTGCTCTGGGTAGGGAGAGTCCAGGCAGGGGGGAAAAAAAAAACCCCAAACAATACTAAGCAGGGCTTGAGAATTCCTTCCATGATTACAGAACTTTTCCGCTGGTTCTGCCTTGCCAGTAAATACTGCCCAATCCCAGGAGAGGCAGGGTCTGCCTCTCCTCCACCCCCGCCCCCAGCAAATCAAATAAATAAGCCGCTTCCCAGCCACATCTGCTCCCACATCCCAGCATATGCTCTGCCTCGCTTGCTTCGTAGCTGTTCAGACTAAATGGGCAGTGTCTTCTGTGCTTCCAACACCCTTGGGTGCTTCTCCTGGCCCGGCCTTCCCAAGCGGCTGCTCATGCATTACCCACAACAGCAAAAATGTCCCACTGGTGGTTTCAAGATTCCTAAAAAATAGATTCAAAACATCTTTAATACTCTCTGAAGAAGCAAAGTATCTCAGAAAAAGCTGTCACCGTTAGTACTGCTGATATTATCCAGACTGAGGGCTGATCAGCAAGGCAGCTGCAGCCAATGGGCATTCTGCAAGCCTGCTGCTGGAGGGCACCTAGCCTGTCTGCCCACTGTTTACACTCCCGAGAAAGGAAGCTGCCGACTTTCCGAGTGTTTGCCTAATGCCCTTTTACATAACCTGGGAAAGAGTCACCCTACTTGAAGGCGATAGTTCCCAAAAAACAGCCATCCCCTATTTTTTTTTTTTTTTAAAGATTTTATTTATTTATTTGACAGAGAGAGAGATAGCGAGAGCAGGAACACAAGCAGGGGGAGTGGGAGAGGGAGAAGCAGGCTTCCTGCCAAGCGGGGAGCCCGATGCGGGGCTCGATCCCAGGACCCTGGGATCATGACCTGAGCCGAAGGCAGACGCTTAACAACTGAGCCACCCAGGCGCCCCCAGCCATCCCCTATTAACACAACATCCCCGAAAGGAATGCCGACCGTGACCGTTTCTACAGCAATAACAAGTCCTGCCTGGAAGACCTTTCCCTTCCTTTTCTTCCTGTCCCAGAGCCAGGAGCACAGAGCTCCGGCTGAGCCTTCCAAGGCAGCCAGACAGAGGGAAGGCTCAATGAAGTATTAGGTATGCGAGCTTCACGGTGCCCCAAAGCCAGCAAGGAACTCCCTGCCCCCAAAGGACAGGGAGCGGGGTGGGCGGCAGGCCCACACGGGCCTCCCCGTCGGGTGACTCCCGCGAGGGCCTGCAGCGTGTGCCCTGCCTGACCGAGGAGGATGCGGCCGGGGAATCAGCTACTTGGATTTGCCAGGTTGTTTACCCTCGTTTCTTTCTGAAGGTTAATGTTATGGGCAATCAAAGCAAGCTGAGAGGAGGAGACGGAGAGGCAGAAGAATGGAAATCTTCAAACCAGGAAAAGGTTTCGTTTACTTTTGGTAAATAAAAGTGTGTTCATATTTTCACAAAGATATTTCTATTTCGCCAGCTTGCTATTCAAGCGGCGCTGGGCAAACACGTGTGATGTGGTCACACCTCTGATCCAGGGAGAAATGGAAAACGGAGACCCAGTGTAGGGATTCCCTGTGGTCGTCCCTTAGCCTCAGAAGTCAGAACAGCTTCCCGTAGCAGATGCCTAACGAGGCTCTCCCATCCTCTGCCTGCCTTGGTCTGAGTGGGGATCCTGTCGTGAGCCATCCCAGGAAGAGCGCCAGAGACCTCCCCTGCCCCGGCCTCAGCACGAACCACAGCACCCCTCCTCCCACCCTCCGTGTCCTTGGACAGGCCACCGGCCTTCTCCCAACCTGTTCCCCGTTTTTCTGGGGGGGGGTCTGTCTCACAGTCCACGGGGTGGCAAGAGTGATGGATGCAGAACCCGCAGCTCGGGTCCCTCCAACACGAGAGCTTGTATTATCATCCTCATCATTCTAGAAAATGTCTTCGAGAATTGTTTGCTTGGTGATTGAAACTGTGTTTCTTTTTAATAAAATCTTGATTTGAAAAAGGCCTGAAGGCACCTCTGTTTTCTCTATTCAGCAGGGCAGGGAGTGTGGCGAGGGCGACATTTAGACGCCCAGCGTATGCCTCCCTCTGACCTGCCACGCTCTGTTCTCCTCCTTCCATCTTTCCCTCTTCCTCCGAGCTGAAGAGAGGTTAGATGAGGTAAAGTAAGAGCTCTGAGGCTCCCACCAGAATAAGGTGCACCCAGGCTGGCTCCGGGGAAGAGGGAAGAAGAGAGGCTGGTGAGAAAAGAAGGCCAGCTGCTGCCGGGGGCTCCCTGGACCAGAGGATCAGCCGGGGAGTCTGTGGGGCCTGGGGGGATAAGCTGGGGGCGTGCTGCCCCTGGGGAGGCAGGGCTGGAGCAGGCCTGGCTCAGAAGGTGGGGCAGAGGGGTCCACAGCCCGGCAACCTCATCCCCATCAGCCTGAGGGGACCGGCCTTGGGATCCCCATCAGCCTGAGGGGACTGGCCCTGGGATCCCTCACGGGGAGGAATCGAGGCCTGGAAGGCCAGGGGCCACAGGGAGCCTGGTTCCCCAAAGAGATGCAGAGGTGGGTCTTGCAGGCCCTGGAGCCGGGGCAGGAATGTTTGCTGACAGGGGACGGAAATGAGCAGAGGCTTATGCTGAATGAGGGGACGATGGCCTCGCTTTGCTAAAGGCCAGTGTAGCTGAACCGGACTGATGTGGCCACTTCATTTTAATCCCCAACCCTCGGAGCCAGCCACGTCCACAGTGACCCCAACAGGTGCCTAATCATCTGGCTGCAAGTGCGGAGCGTGCTGGTGCCTGCAGGTGCTGAAGTCACCTAGACCGGAATAATGGGTTTTGTCCGAGGAGCCGGGGAGTAGGGGTGGGAAGCCCACGCAAAGCGCAGTGTCGGCAACGCCCCTCCCCGCCCGGTGCGGATGCTCTGCAGGGTCCGGGCACTGGAGGAAGCCTGGTCCCACAGAGCCCAGGACCTCCTCCCTGGCACGATGCCCCTTTGAATAAGGCAACTCTCAGAGCAGAATGCAGAAGAGAGGGGCCGCTGGGCACGGGGGCTCTCGGCCCTGGGCCACGAGCATGGCCTTGTCTGAGGGTGTGCTGACCTCAGTGAGCTCTGCAAGCTCCTCATGGCTCCGAAATCAAAAGCAGAGCTGGGGGAAGGGGTGAGTATCTTCTCTAAGCAAGGGCCACCAGGATGAAAGCGTTCTTAGCAGCAAACACGAAGGACTGAGAAAAATACTTTGACTAATCTGCTAATTTTATTGAGGCATAACAGGGTTTTAAGCCATGCTAGACTTTGAATAAAGCCACACAGTGCTAGAGGCGTTGAGCAAAGCGCATGGATACGGAAGGGCCCGGAAGGACGCTCTGCGCCCAGAGTGACGTCCGAAGCACCAGATAACCCTCTCAGGCAGTTGTGTCTTGTTCTTCTGTGGGGTGGGGAAAGGAACAGAGCCTGGGGCTCACAAGACCCGGCTGTGACTCCTGCTGTGCCCCCGAGGGGCCCCAAGTCACCTTAAGCCTCGGTCTTTCCAATTTTAAAATGGGATAATGACACCAGCCTCATTCAGTCATTTATTCACCGACTACTTGAGTTCCTGCCACATGCCAGCATTGTTCTAGGAACCTCAGAGATGGGAATGGAAAGCAAACCAACCCCCACAAGGACCCCATCCCACCGTCATGGGTCTAGTGGGGTTGAGAGAGCAAAACAGAACAAGATGATTTAATGCATAGTAAGTTGTTGGGCAGTGGTGAATGCTCTTAAGAAGTGTGAGGCAGGGTAGGGGTTTCTGAGTAATGGATGCAGTGCTGGATATGCTGTTTCGTCCCTCCAGGTCCACTCCAGGCTTCTTCGCTCTGCTCTGAGCCCTGGAAGGTGACTCCTGAGGACTACATCAGTGGGCTCCCTTACCGTCTGGCTCTGGGCGAGTCTGGCCAGTGGAAACGTCCACAGGAGATGATTGGGTGGGTATTTACTCTGGCTCACTCTTTTGGGCTGAGGTTGGTGGTAGCTGCGTTCCGCCACTGAGGGCCACGGCTCCCAAGCATGGCTCTCTCCAAAACTACAGCTCTCCTTCTGCGTTCTGATAACCACACCCCCCTCTCTTGCCTCTTCAGGCCCAAAGTCCCGGCTTCCTCCTGTTGCTTGCCCTGAGGTACTTCACCACCCCTAATCAGAAGCACACTTGGGTAAGCAGACCCTTCATTAAGCAGTCTTCAATTGCCCCCTTGGAGCGTGCCATCTGTTTCTTGCCAAGACCCTGCCAGGATGTGACTTCAGACCAAGTGGTCAGGTGAGGCCTTCCTGATGAGCACTGAGCTCTAAGGGCTGAGCACTGAGTCTTCATCTACAGATGCCTGGACAGTGTTCAAGTGGTGGATGCGTCCTCAGCATGTGAGAACGATAGTAAAGTAACTAGGGAGGCTGAGACACCCTGAGAAAGACTCAGAATGGTAGATGAATGTGGAGGAGTAGCCTGGGTCAAATCTTGTAGTCAAGGGAAGGAGTTTGCATTTTTTTGAGTAAGGTAGGGTTTTTGAAAGATTTTGAGTAAGATAATGACATGGTCAGGTTTATGTTTTAAAAGAATCACTCCGAGAGCACACTTATCATGATGAGCACCGAGTAATGTATAGAATTGTTGAGTCACTATATTGTACACCTGAAACCAATATAACACTGCATGTTAACTATACTGGAATTTAAAAAAATTAAAAAAGAATCACTCTGGGTGATGTGTGGAGAACTGACTATGGGTGGGAGGAGTGGAGTCAGGAAGACTAGTTAGGAGGGAATACCAGTGGCCTAGCTAGAGAGAAGGCGGCCCGGACAAGATGGCGGCTGTGGACGCAGTGTGAAGTAGCTGGATTTGGGATCTGCACTGAAGGGAGAACCCATTGGATTTCCTGGGATATGAGAGTCAACGATGACTATGGTTTCCAGCTTGAGCATCAGAGAAGAGAGTTCTTGTGAGGCAAAGGTGGAGGAAGGTCAGTGAACACATTGTAAATTATAAAATGCTGGCAAATACTAACGGGTTGAGATGAAAGTGTTCAACACTGGGGCTAGAACCTCACCCAACCTCAGAATCCTGAACAGTATTCTTCTCTTCCTCCTTGGGACATGAGAACAGAAGCCACAGAGCCTCACCCTGGTTAGAAAGATAAGACTGACATGCAGCAAGAGCAGAGGTCAGTAGGAGGCTTTGAGTGACAGGTGAGAAACTGAGCAATGTGGGCCATACATCTCCCAGGGAGGGGGACTCTGGGCCTGGAGAGCTGCATGGAGGAAGGAGAGGGAGGATCTCCTCTGCCTTCCCTAGACTGGAAGCTGGGGCTGTGACCAGGATGAGGACAAGACTTGCAGAGGAGGATGGGGCTGGGCACTGAAGTCTGCCCTGGGAAAGGCTATCAAGCCACCAGGAGCAGAAGGTGGTATTGTCTCAGGGCAATTGGAAGAGACTTTGGGAAGCTCTGAGGGTCCCACCTTGTTCTTGGGGTCCAGAAATAAGTACAGGGTGGGAGGAGGAGCAGCAACCCCTGGAGGTGGCCACCCTGGAAGGTGGCCATCAGCAGAACCTGGTGACAATTCAGATAGAAGGTAATGTGAGCATCGGTGAGGAGGCTAACTTTACAAAAGAGTAAAAGATCCAGAGATGGTTTTCTCCGCTGTCAAATGGGAATAATAATAATGCCTACCTCCAGGCTCGTGAGGATCAGATAAAGTACCTGAGGAGGACTGGTATGCTGCCGAGCCACAGTACATTTTCCGTGGACACCAGGTTCGCTGGCTTCCCTGAAAATTTGGCCAAATGGGACACTGGGCAGGGGCTGAGCTTTGGAAGGTGTGCAATTCCAGAGCCAACGGGGGCCTGGAGGGCTCAGCAGACACGGACAGAAGTAACCCGATGTCTTGGGTAGAATTTTGGTGGAGCCTTGTTTTGTGGAGGCAATGCTGGCCTGGGTCTGGGGGGAGCCGCAGGCCCAAATTCCCGTTAGCTACGTCCAGGGCGCAGGTGCCACTCCCCTGTGGGAACTGCACAGCCCACGTCCTCCCCTGCGGCGTGCTGCTCTAGCCACGTGGGCCCCTTGCTGTTTCCTGAGCCTCCTGCCTGAGGCTGCTGTGCCCTTCCCTCAGGCATCTGTGTCACCCACACTTATCTCCTTGGGGTCTCTGCTCAGATGCCACTTCAGTGAGGTCTGTCCTGACTCTGTTATTTAAAATTGCACATCCAACATCCCTTATTTATTTTTCTCCATTGTACTCATAAATATTATGTGGGTGATTCAAGAGAATGTGTATTCTCTAGTTTTGTGTACAGTATTCTACACCTGTTCATTAAGTCACAATTATTAATTGCATCAAGTCTTCTATAGCCTTACTTTTTTGGGGGGGAGGGGATCTGCTTGTTCTGTTGATTATTTAGAGAATGTGTTAAAAATCTTCCACTGTGAAAAAAAGATCTTCCATTATGCTTGTGGATTTTTTGTTTTTTTCTTTCCTTGTAGTTCTATCAATTTTGGCCTTATGCATTTTGAGGCTCTGTTCCTAGGTGCGTACAGTTGTATCTTCCTGGTGAACTGAGGGTTTGTTTTTACATTATGCCCTCTAGTATTGCTTTTTGTCTTCAAGTCTACTTAGTCTGGTAATGGTGTAGCTGTATCTGCTTCTTGCACAGTGTATCTTTTCTTTTTCTGTCTTTTAACTTTTAATCTTTCTGCATCTTTTATCCTTTAATGTGTTTTTTTATAAAAAGCATATAGTAAGAATTCTCAGATTCAATTTGAAATGCTTGGTCTTTTAGTTGGAGCATATCCATTTGATGTATTTACATTTAAATTTATCGTTTTATGAAATGCTTTCTATTGGTTTCACTTGTTCTACATTCTTCCTCTTTTCCCTTTGCTTTCTTTTGGATGAAGTGTTTTGTATTATTTCACTGTACTCTCCATAGATATTACCATCTGCATCCTTGACTTCTTGAAGTCTAACATCAATTGATAGTTATACTCTCTTCCTTGTCAATTCAAGAGCCTTAAAATAATTTAGCTCCATTCCCCAGCCCCCGCCAGCTTTGCATTTATTTGATTCCCCTCTATGTGTTAAGGTCCATATGAGAGTACTTTTTATTGTTTTATAAGCCAATATTCATTTAGATATACATTTTTTTTTTTTTTTTTTTGCTTCTTTCCATTACTACCTGAAACTCCAACTTTTAATCTTGAATTGATTTTCTTCTGCTTGAAGAACATGCTTTGGTATATTCTGTAGTGTGCATTTTCTGGGCACCGAGTAATGTCTCAGCTTTTGTTTGTCTGGACATTAAAAAAACACCTCACCTTTGTTCTTGAAGGTTATTTTCACTGGGTATAACATTCTAAGCTGGCAGTTTTTTTCAGCACTTTAAAGATATCATTCCATTGTCCTCTGACTTCCAAAGTTACATGTTTAATTACTGTATCTTGAAAGTAATCTTTTCTTCCTGCTTTTTAGAATTTTTTGTCTTTTGTTTTCTGCAGTTTTACATGAGTGCCTCAGCAGACTTCTTCTTTATCTTGCTTTGAGTTTGTAGTGATTCTTGTGTCTGTGACAATGTCTTTTCAACTGTTTGGGGATGTTCTTAGCCATTATCTCTTTTTTATTTTATTTTTTATTTTTTAAAATTTTAATTCTTGTATAGTTACCATACAGTGTTATATTAGTTTCAGGTGTACAACATAGTGATTCAACACTTCCATATATTACTCAGTGCTCATCAAGATAAGCATACTCTTAATCCCCTTCACCTATTTCACCCTCCCCGCCCCCCCGCCGGTAGCCATCAGAGGGGAGGAATTTTCTGTAGTTTGAGTCTGTTTTTTGGTTTGTCTCTCTTTTTCCTTTTTTCATTTGTTTTGTTTCTTAAATTCCACTTATGAGTGAAATCTTATGGCATTTGTCTTTCTCTGACTGGCTTATTTCACTTAGACTTATACTCTCAAGATCCATCCATGTTGCTTCAGATGGCAAGATTTCATTCTATTTTATGGCTGGATAAAATTCCATTGCATCTTCTTTTCCATTTATCTATGGATGGACACTTGAGCTGCTTCCGTAGTTTGGCTATTGTAAATAATGCCGCAATAAACATAGGGGTGCATATACCCCTTCAAATTAGTGTTTTTGTATTCTTTGGGTAAATATCCAATAGCGTGATTAATGGATTGTAGGGTAGTTCTATTTTAAATTTTTTGAGGACCCTCCATACTCTCTTCCACAGTGGTTGCATCAGTTTGCATTCCCACCAAGAGAGCATGAGGGTTCCTTTTTCTCCGCATCCTCGCCAACACTTGTTGTTTCTTGAGTTTTTTATTTTAGCCATTCTGACAGGTGTGAGGTGACATCTCATTGTGGTTTTGATTTGCATTTCCCTGATGATGAGTGATGTTGAGCATCTTTTCATGTGTCTCTTGGTCATCCGGTTGTCTTCTTTGGAGAAATGTCTGTTCATTTCTTATCCCCATTTTATTTTTTATTTTTTATTTTTTTTAAAAGAATTTATTTATTTATTTGAGAGAGGGAGAGAGAGCACATGAGAGGGGGGAGGGTCAGAGGGAGAAGCAGACTCCCCGCTGAGCTGGGAGCCCGATGCGGGACTCGATCCTGGGACTCCAGGATCATGACCTGAGCCGAAGGCAGTCGCTTAACCAACTGAGCCACCCAGGCGCCCTCTTATCCCCATTTTAAAAATTGGATTATTTGGGTTTTGGTGTTGAGTTTCTAAGTTCTTTATATATTTTGGATACTAACTCTTTATTAGATGTGCCATTTGCAAATATCCTCTCCCATTCCATAGGTTGTTGTTTAGTTTTGTTGGTTACTTCCTTTGCTGTGTAGAAACTTTTTATTTTAATGTAGTCCCAATAGTTTACTTTTGCATTTGTTTCCCTTGCCTCAGGAGATGTGTCCCGAAAGATGTCGCTATGGTCAATATCAGAGAAATTACTGCCTGTTCTCTCTTCTAGGATTTTTATGGTTTCCAGTCTCATGTTTAGGTCCTTAATCCATTGTGAGTTTATTTTTGTGTGTGGTATAAGAAAGTGGTCCAGTTCCATTCTTTTGCTTGTTGCTCTCCAGTTTTCCCAACACCATTTGTTGCAGAGTCTGTCTTGTCCCTATTGCATATTCTTGCCTCCTTTGTCAAAGATTAATTAACCATATAATTGTGGGTTTATTTCTGGCTTTCTATTCTTTTCCATTGATCTATGTATCTTTTGTTATGCCAGTACCATACTGTTTTGATTACTACAGCTTTGTAAATAACTTTGAAGTTTGGAATTATGATATCCCCAGTTTTGTTTTTCTTTTTCAAGATTGCTTTGGCTATTTGGGGTCTTTTGTGGTTTCATACAAGGATTAGAACTGTTTATTCTAGTTCTGTGAAAAATGCTGCTGGTATTTTGATAGGGATTGCATTAAATGTGTAGACTGTTTTGGATAGGATAGATATTTTAACAATATTTGTTCTTCCAATTCATGAGCTTGGAATGTCTTTCCATTTGTTTGTGTCATCTTCAATTTTTTTCCATCAGTGTTTTACAGTTTTTTTTTAAAAAAGATTTTATTTATTTGTTTGAGAGAGAATGAGCGAGAGAGAGCGAGCATGCACAAGCAGGGGAGGGGCAGAGGCAGAGGGAGAAGCAAACTCCCCACTGAGCAGGGAGCCTGATATGGGACTTGATCCCAGAACCCTTGGATCATGACCTGAGCTGAAGGCAGATGCGTAACTGACTGAGCCACCTAGGCGCCCAGTGTTTTATAGTTTTCAGAGTACAGGTCTTTCACCTCTTTGGTTAAGTGTATTCCTAGGTATTTTATTATTATTATTATTATTTTATTAATTTTTTTGTTTTAAGTAAACTCTACACTACACATGGGGCTCAAACTCATGACCCTGTGATCAAGAGTTGCATGCTGTACTGACTGAGCCAGCCAGGTGCCCCTATTATTTTTGTTGCTATTGTAAATGGAGTTGTTTTCTTAATTTCTCTTTCTGCTGCTTCATTATTAGTGTATAGAAATGCAAAGGATTTCTGTGCATTGATTTTGTATCCTACAACTTTAGTGGATTCATTTATCAGTTCTAGTAGCTTTTTGATGGAGTCTTTAGTGTTTTCTATATACAGTGTCATATTGTCTGCAAATAGTGAAAATTTTACTTCTTCCTTATCAATTAGGATGCCTTTTATTTCCTTTTTTTTTTTTTTTTGAGAGAGAGAGAGAGAGAGAAAGAGCTTGAGTGTGAATGGGGGCAGGAGGGCAGAGAGAATCTTAAATTCATGGGCTTAAGACAGAGGCTCAATCTCAGGACCCTGAGATCAAGAGTTGAGCCCAAATCAAGAGTTGGATGCTTAACTGACTGAGCCACCCAGGTGCCTCTGGACGCCTTTTATTTTTTTGTTGTTGTTGTCTGATTGCTGTGACTAGGACTTCCAGTACTATGTGGAATAAAAGTGGTGATAGTGGACATCCTTGTCTTGTTCCTGACCTTAGGGGAAAAGCTCTCAGTTTTTCCCCACTGAGTATGATGTTAACTGTGGATTTTTTATATAAGGCCTTTATTATGTTGAGCTGTGTTCCCTCTAAACCTACTTTGTTGAGGGTTTTTATCATGAATGGATGTTGTACTTTGTCAAATGCTTTTTCTGCATCTATTGAAATAATCATATGGTTTTTTTCCTTTCTCTTGTTGATGTGATGTATCATGTTGATTTATTTGCGAATATTGAACCACCCTTGCATCTTGGGAATAAATCCTACTTGGTCGTAGTGAATGATTTTTTTAAAAGATTATTTATTTATGAGAGACAGAGTGAGAGAGAGAGAGAGAGGCAGAGGCAGAAGCAGGCTCCCTGCTGAGCAGGGAGCCCAATGTGGGACTTGATCCCAGGACACTGGGATCATGACCTGAGCCGAAGGCTGATGCTTAACCAACTGAGCCACCCAGGCGCCCCTTGAATGATTTTTTTTAATGTGTTGTTGGATTTGGTTTGCCACTATTTTGTTGAAGATTTTACATCCATGTTCATCAGAGATATTGGACTGTACTTCTCTTTTTTTGTGGTGTCTTTACCTGGTTTTGTATCAGGGAAATGCTGGCCTCATAGAATGAATTTGGAAGTTTTCCTTTCTCTTCTATTTTTTGGAAAAATTTGAGAAGAATAGGTATCACCTCTTCTTTAAATATTTGGTAGAATTCACCTGTGAAGCTGTCTGGTCCTGAACTCTTGTTTGTGGGGAGTTTTTTGATTACTGATTGAATTTCATTGTTGGTAATTGGTCTGTGCAAATTTTAGCTTCCATTTTGGGAGGTTATATGTTTCTAGGAATTTATCAATTTCTTCTATGTGTTGGCATATAATTTTTCATAATATTCTCTTACAATTGTTTGTATTTCTGTGGTGGTGGTGGTGATTTCTCCTCTTCCAATAAGTGGTTTTGTTTGAGTCCTTTCTCTTCTCTCTCTGAGTCTGGCTAGAGGTTTATCAATTTTGTTGATCTTTTTGAAGAACCAGCTCCTGGTTTCACTGATATATTCTATTGTTTTTTTAGTTTCTATATCATTTATTTCTGCTCTAATCTTTATTATTTCATTCCTTCCGATGGTTCTGGGTTTTGTTTGTTCTTTTTCTATCAGCCATTATCTCTTGAACAATTGCTTCTGGCCCATTTTCTCTCTCTTCTCTCTCTGGAATTCCAGTCATCATATGTCAAACCTTTTCACCAAAACCCCAATGCCTCTTACCTTTTTATTATTATTGTTATTATTTTTTCTCTTGTCTCTCTGTACTCAATTTTGTGTATTTTTTCTAACCAGTCTTTTAGCCCATATTCTCTCTTTGGTTGCATCTGTTAAAGTCATGATGAGTTCTTAATTTGGGGTGTTATATAGTTATTTACACTTGATTTTTAAAAAATATATAGTTTTTGGTTCTGTGTTGAAAACCATTTTGGCTTTTAACACGTTGATCATGGTAAGGTATAGTAATTTTAAAGTTTGTTTCTGATTACTCCAATATATCTGGAGCCCTTGTGGCCTCTGTTTCTATTTTTTGTTGTTTAGACTGGTATTTTTTCATGTTGTTTCCTTGTGTCTGGTTATTTATTTATTTTTTATCACATGCCAGATTCTGTCTTTGCATATTACTTTTAAAAATAATTTGAGGCCTAAGATGCTGTTATCTTCCTTCCAAGATGGTTTGTTTGCTTCTCTTGGGCACCTGAGTGCACTAGCAATCCCAGATCGATTTAATTCAATTTGAAGTTGAGAGGCCCAGGGTGCAGCCCTAGGGAGTTCCAACCCAAAGCAAGTGAAGGGGTCACTGGCTCCCACTGCTCCCTTGGAAGATTCTGGACTCCAATCTTGGTCCTCTGATTCCACAAGGCTGTCAAAAGTCTTGCTCAGCCCTCAGTTGTCCCTTCAGAGCTGGCAAAGAGTCCTGGGGAAAAACCAGCCCAAGATGCTTGGCTCACCAGCATGGGCCTCTGTTCTTCCCCAAACTTCGATCTGGCAGTTCTTCACTGTTCTCTTAGCTCTTCAGAGCCTTCAAGACTCATTGCCTCCTTTTCCAGTTGTGTGCAGCAGAAGGATTGGTTAGAAGTTCTTAGTCAACCATTTTAAACATGGCACTCACTAGCACTTGTTCCTATATATTATATATTTTTGCTACTTATATTTTTGTTGTTCTCTCATTCACCTGAAGGTAAGCTCCATGAGGGCAGAATTTTTGTCTGTTTGTTTATTGCTCTATCCATAGCAGTTGAAACTGTGCTTCGCACATAGTTGGTGAATGAATGTGTGAATCTATTATCTGACTCTACAGCCACAAAGATTTATCCAACAAGCAAGAATCTGCATTTCTATGTTTGTAGAGTAAGGTGACTTGGGCCACGTTTCTGCAGTGAGTTGAGACAGTCAGGACCCGGGGTTTTTGAGTAGTATTTTAGGGCACTTGCTCAGTGCACAGAGCTCCTTTGCTATCCCAGAACCAAGGACAGGGCTGGAGTGGGGACAAGGAGCGACCTGTCCATCGCATAACTGATGACACTGAGGATTTGGGGTTCAGAAGCCACACAAGCCCCACAGGGCAAAGGCAAACAGAGGGCCTGCAGGGAAGTGGAAAATCAGGGAGATGACTTTTTTTAAGCCTGCCTTTCCATGCAGCTCGTTCTTTACCGCACCCCCCAAAGCACCAATTTATGGACTTTATTCAGGCAAAAAAAAAAAAATGAAGAAAATGTCCATTAAACTGCTCAAAGAGTAGCAGATTCTCCCCAAAAGCTCTCAGATGGTGACGAGATAAGAAGCTAGGAAATCAGTTGGTTTTCCAAGTCACACCAGAACAAAGACAGCAGGGTGCATTCGATGCTAGGAGGGCAGCGAGAGTCTGAGTAGGAGCTTAGGCCAGGCCACAGGCTCAGCAGGCCCAGCGAGTGCAGAGTGCGGGGGCACCCCACACCACGCCCACCACACGCCTACCCGACACCCAGTGGAAGGGTCTGTAATTCCAAGCACTGGGAGACAGGACTTCGTGGCAGGGAGAAGCCAGAGGATGAGGACTCTCTACTGCCCCTGGCACCATGTGAGCCCCAAGGGATTGTCTGATGTACTTGTCACGTCGCCAGCACTCATCTGCACAGCCCACCCTTCCTACCTGGGTGACAGACCTCCCATCACCAAGCCACTGGATGTAATAGTGAGGACCATGGGACTCTGGAATCACACAAAGGTGTGGGTTCAAATCTAAACCGAAGTCTGGTTTATATCTGTTCTTCAGATGAGTGTTGTGGTCTCGGGCCCGATATTCTACTTCTTTGTGTCTCAGTTTTTTCGCCCATAAGATAGGGGATAATCAATACCACCTCCTAGATTTTGTGTAAATATTATACCAAATAAACAGACAAAGTGCCTACTAGAGGGTCTGGCACACAGTGAGAGCTTATTAAATACTTACCATTGTTATCTTCACTTGTCCTGAATTTCTCAAACCCTCCCGTTTCTCTTCCCCCCGGTTATTACAGATACATAGGCCACCATCATCATGAGTTTCTGCATCTGCCTCCACACTGGGGTCCTTGCTTCCTGTCTTATCACCCCACAATACAGCCAGAGAGAATATTCTGAAGCGCACAACAGATCACTATTCCGATAGACCCTTCAGTGGCTCCCCAGTGCCCTTAGGATCTGGTCCATACTGACATCTCCTGCTCACATCTGACTATTACCCCCTCAGTAAGAGGATGGCACTACCATCCATCCTCCAAAGGATCAAGCTCTTTCCTATCACAGGGCCTCTCCAGAGAACGGTCTTTCCCTCTCTGGCCCACTCTCACCTGGATATTTCCATCTCATCTTCCAGGTCCCAGCTCAGCTCCCAGTCCCCACCACTGATGTTGCTGACTCTGTCACACCTTGCTCTAATAGCCTCACACCTGTCTGTAACCACTCCCGGACCTGGAGAGTGGGCTCTCTTAATACATATTTGTCAAACGAATGGATAAATGGTATCAGGAGAACAGGTTAACCGAATCACAGATGGAAGAGAACTCTGGAACTGAACTCACCTCCCAGTCAAAGAGTCTTCTGGAAGCGCTCTTACACAAACCTCTTTGTAATTATTCTATTCCTGTTCCTAGCACAAGGCTTGCTAAAACCCGTAAATATTTTGTTTCCTAATTGCTTATCTGCACCTTAATCACATAGTAGTTTTATTATTATTGTTACCATTATCGTTATTATTAATGGTGATAAATAATACAGTGCGCAAAAGTATTTCCAGCAAAAAAAATTGGGTGATTTAGAATTTTTAATTAATAAGAATTGGGGTTTGTATTGAGTGCTCCATGTGAGAATGGATAATCCTCGGGGCCTCCCCCAACGGGTTTGGTATCTAAACGCTCCATATTGTAATTTCCATCCTAA
Source organism: Mirounga angustirostris (assembly GCF_029215605.1). NCBI lineage: Eukaryota > Metazoa > Chordata > Mammalia > Carnivora > Phocidae > Mirounga > Mirounga angustirostris. The sequence goes on along the minus strand of NW_026991718.1, from coordinate 18,473,963 downwards.
GGGGCCCACAGCACTTAGAAATTCATCAGTTCTCTGGTTATCTGGTTCCTATCAGCATCGCTTTCTCCAAATGAATGCATTTCAATTAAAGGAAGAATTTACCAGAGTAAATGTACGGTGTGTATTTTGTGAATTATAGCTCTAACTTTGAATAAACACAAAACAACAAACACTTTCTGAGCATCTATGCCATTGCAGGCATTGAAGATAAGACAAAGAGGAAGAAGCCCAGGCCCTGCCTCCGAGGAGACCCCGGTTTTGCTGGGGAGACGGGGTGTACACAAACCGGAATGATCAACGGTGATGCAGGGCAGCAGGCGAGAGAGCTCACGGGGCGCCTGGGAGTTCCTAGTACAGACAACAAACTAGATGCGCTCAGGAGGAAACAAATAAAACCCTAGAATTCACAGCAGATCCTGCCATTTTAATGTTTACAGACACACTTTGACTCCCTTCCGTATGTGGTAACATCTCCCAAGTTATTTCTGCGTGTCGCCCCCCCACCACAGCAGGGATGGAGACAGACATTGCGGTGTGTGTGTGTGGACAGCACAAGAGGTGACATTTCTGGCCCATGACGGATGACCTCTACTGGTGACCTGGAGACTCCCCGCCCTGCCATCCCCATTCTGAGGCAGTTCAGGACCCTATGAAAGAGAGGGCTGTGTGAGAATCTAAACCCATCACACAGATAAACTGGGGAAGGACAGTGCACATCACCACAGAGCTTCACTCACAGGAAGAAGCAAGTCTGGGGCCCTTTAAAGAATGAAATACCAAGTCTATGTATAATTAGATAGGATTTGATTTTAAACATTCAGTTAAAAATAACTTTCCCCTTTGGTCCAAGACTAAAAAACCAAAATGGATCACTGGAAGTCTCCACCTGTCTTTCTGCATTCCCCGACCCCCCCACCCTGCATTTTTCAATCATTTCTCATCCCTCTTGGCACACCCCCCGCCCCCCTCCCCCCAGCACGGGCCAGCAGGAAGAGACTCCTCTCTGGGGCCGGAAGGACCCCCTTTCAAGCCCCACGCTGATTTCTGTCTCCTGTGTGCTCTGGGCGGTTGGCCGGCTGCTGAGTCACCTCTCCTCGTCCGTGGGTGGAGCTGCCCTCACTACTCGGGGGGTGGCTAGGGGCCAAGAGGGCATCTGCCACTTGGTGCAGGCTCAGCAAGTCCCTGGCTCCCTCCCTCCCTCCCTGACGTGCCTAACAGGTGCCCACTCCCCCGGGTGCCCAGACCCCCATACGAGACCCTCCCCGGCCCCTCTGCTCTTCCTTCGGTTTAGCTTTAAAAAGAAAAATGGATAAAATCAACTCACACCATGCAGTGAATGATTTGTTCCCTCAGGGGGTGAAAAGTGCTAATTGTGTTTTATAAGAAAAAAATTTCATAAAGTGAACCTTTAATTGTTAAATTGGTCAGGCTGAACACAGAACTTTGGGCAGATCCCTTAAGATGCTTTCAGGCAATGTTTAACGTGGTGCCTTAAATGGAGCAGCTAGAGGGAACGGAGAGTCAGCTAACAGAAAGGCCGCGCCAGACCAAGTCACAGAGAGGGCAGACCCCAGGGGGGCCCCCCAAAAACGAGGCCACGGAGCCCTCTGCACCTCACAGCAGAGTCTGCCAGGGAAGAGGCCTCCAGCCTTCCCGCCACCCTACTTGTGCAAGGCCTGGCTTTGCAGCCGAAGCACGGCCTCTGCCTGTGTCACCTTCCTGAGCATCTAAAGAATGTTCTGGAGGGGCGCCTGGGGGGCACAGTCAGTTAAGCCTCTGACTCTTGGTTTCAGCTGAGGTCATGATCTCAGGGTTGTGGGATCGAGCCCCACGTCGGGCTCTGTGCTCAGAGTGAAGTCTGCTTGAGTTTCTCCTGCTCTGCCCCTCTCTCCCCGCCTGCCTGAACTCTCTCTCAAATAAATAAATAAATCTTAAAAGAATGTTCTGGAATCTCTCTCTCCCCTTCATTTCACACACACACACACACACACACACTCCCACGCACATACTCACAAGTTAACCCTGAACTTCACCCTCTATATACTCTAACTTGTCTTTCTTTTTTTTTTAAAGATTTTTATTTATTTATTTATTTATTTATTTATTTATTTATTTATTTATTTGAGACAGAGAGAATGAGAGAGAGAGAGAGAGCACATGAGAGGGGGGAGGGTCAGAGGGAGAAGCAGGTTCCTTGCTGAGCAGGGAGCCCGATGTGGGACTCGATCCAGGGACTCCAGGATCATGACCTGAGCCGAAGGCAGTCGCTTAACCGACTGAGCCACCCAGGCGCCCCTAACTTGTCTTTCAAGAAAAGTTTCCCCAGGGGTGCCTGGGTGGCTCAGTCAGTTAGATGTCTGTCTTCAGCTCTGGTCATGATCTCGGGGTCCTGGGATGGAGCCCCACATCGGGCTCTCTGCTCAGTGGGGAGCCTGCTTCTCCCTCTCCCTCTGTGCTCTCTCCCTCTGTGTTCCCCCCGCCAAATAAATAAATAAAATCTTTAAAAAAAAAGTTTCCCCAGTTCCTAGACTTGGTAGAATTTCACAGTGCTGAAGTAGCTGAGGAGGAAGGTTTTGGATAACTTTTTTGCTTTTATTATGGTTCCTCTTTTTTTTCAGGTCTGGAAGCTAGGATATGTGTCAATTTACAAGGACACTTTAATCAGTAAGGATTTACATATTCTGAAAACATGACCAAAATTTACTTTATAGCTCAACAAAAATGGAGAGAAGATGAAGGGTGAAGGCTTCCTCCATGTCCTTCACTAGGCAGCAGTCCTGGGGAGCCAGGGACCATGTTGTCTAGAGGGTCTGCAGTGCAGCATGGAAGTCACCAAGAAGAAATAGGGTCATATTGTCCTTCAAGTGCTGGAGGACTTACACTAGGTCTTATTGGGTAAGGAGGTCAGGTCAGGCTGGATCAGGTCGGACTCTTGCAGGCAGGTGCTACTCTCAGCAGATAGTCCTAGGACTCTCCTAGGAGAGTCTCCAGAGAGGCCTGGCCTTGGGTCTACAAATGGCCAGAGGACAACCATGCCTTGGGTGCAGCCCTGGGTGGGGGCAGAGACACCAGTCAGGATGGGGACCTCATGCCAACAGTCAGCCAAGGAGCAGAGAAGAGGTGGCACGGGGAGGAGGGGAAGGAGACGGGCTAACTTCAGAGGGGTGGGGTGGAATTCACACATATTTTAAGTTCTCCTTTCTGATCCCATGTCCGCTCTTGCTATTATATATACATACAAATACGATGAACTCAAATGACCTGAAGTGACTTGGTCTCTCCATCTTGCAGATGGGCACCCAGTGCTCCAGGGGCCCGAGTCCTCAGGGCACATTCAGTGTCAGAACCAGAAGGAAAAGCTCTCAGTGTCCACCTCCAGGGCTCCTGATGCTGCCTAGAAGGGACGCTGTGGCCCAGGAAATCTGCCACTTTCATCATCGTCAATTCTTTCCTCTGGTGACACCTGTGTCCCCATGGGACCACTTAATCAGGAGGCCTTGTAACCAGCAGCAGCTGCCTCAGTTATGGAAAGGAGAAATGATCTTCCAGCTGTCTAAATGTCCTGGGTCCAGTGTCTCATGCTGGATGGCAACAGGGGCTTCTCTGGGGCTGCCCCAGCCCCTGGGCACTGACGACCAGGCCCACATAGGACTGTCCACCAGGTACCCAGGCCTGAGCCCATGGGATCGACTTCATGGTGCCGTGGCCACCGGTCCCCCAGGAGGAGACGAGAACAGTGTCAGGTGACCAGAGGTTGCCCCACAAGACCCACTCCTGCCCTGAGCTCTGTGATGAGCTACGAACAGACTCCTTCCCTCTGCAGCCACATCAGGGCCTCTGCTAATAAGTCCACCAGGGCCCCACAGTCAGGAGGCTGCTCCCCAGGGCCAGACCCATGTTAGACAGACCTGGGGAGGGGCGTGGGGAGGGGGCTCAGATGTATTCATTTGGCTTTCCTGGACTCCAACACCAGACAGAGGATATTCTTCCCTGGCCACACATCTTCCAGCTCTCTTTTTCAGAAAACCACCCAGGGGAGATTCTTCTTACAAACGCTTCAGAGTCCCCCTGTAAACGAGCACTGGATGGGAGACCTCGAGGCTCCACCAGCTCTAGAATCCTTGATTTTTGTCCTGAGCCACAGAGCTCGGGGCCACCAGAGGTCCCTCGAGAATCCAACAGCCCAGGGCCGGGCTGACTTCTCTGGGGCACACCCCCCTGTCTGGACCCCCTCTGTCAAGCCTCACAGCCCAACCCAGAAAACTCCTTGACTGCTGCTTGGAGGTGGGGGTCTGGCCAATCCTGCTGGGTGACTCTTCTGGCCCAAATCACCCCCAGGCACATAAGAGCTTGCAGCAGGCTAGAAATTCGCCAGTTTCAGGTCCTGACAATCCTGCCCACCTTTACCTCTGACCACGGACCTGCTTTCCTCAGCCCTTGCTTGTCCTGGAGTGGGGGTCCCTGCCCTGACCTTGACCTACCCAGAGAAGACGCATGGTCCAGCCCCATGAGCCCACCTCAGATTGCCCCCCACCAAGCCTGGCACAGAACTCTGCCCACTCTATATTCACTGTCTTATTCGCTGATTGGCAAGAGCCATGATGTCGTTTCCTGAGAAACTGGAGGGGTCCACAAGCCGCAGAGCCACCCGAAAGTCCAAGGCTGCCCGGGATGGGCCGACCCTCTCCCACTTTCTGATGTCTCTATGCCAATGGGATATGGCCCCCAGGGGCCTGGCCTGGGAGCACCTGAGATCCGGCCTTGCACCCCTCCACGTCATTCCCTCTCACCCAGAATCAGATCCTCGGGGCAGAGGACCCCAAGTGTGAACAAGCATTTGCACTTAGAACAGCTGCCTAGAGCTATCCCTCTAGCCGGGGCGGGGGCGGGGGGGGGGGGGAAGGATGGGGGGGGATGGGTACCTGCTTATCTGCCACTGCTGTGGCTTTGCTGACTCCCTTTGTGGCTTCCCAAAGGCACCCCACTGACCTCGCCCAGGCCCCGGGCAGGGTGAGGAGGAGGCTTCCTGGATGAGGTGGACATGCTGACTCAGGGTCAGCCCGGGGTTGACCAGGACAGAATGTCTCCAGGAGGCCCCTGTGCAGCGACCACAGCCAGTGCTGTTACTAAGAAAAGCCCAAGGAGAAAGGGTAACGCAACACGCCCGCCTCGGCCTGGCCCTGCAGCTGGGGGGAGGGGCGCCGATGACTCAGGAGGTGCTCCAGGAGGCACAGGGACAATATCATGTTGAACTGTCCGTCACGGATGTCCCCTTGTCTGTTAGGGTGAAGAGGCTCTGAGCTCCGGTTGCCTCCAGACTCTGCAGAAACTAGGTACAGCCTGGCAGGCCTCTAGAGCCTCAGGGCAGAGGGCATCCTGGGCTTGTCAAAGGTGCAGAAGATCAGGGACACACTCGGGGACCTTTGCTGTTGCCTCTAGCCTGGGTGAGTGGATTTCTCCAGGGCTGTCACTGCCATGGCCACTGGGCTCTCCCGCCACCCAGCCTCAGCCTGGCATTTGGCCTCCTCTGGACCAAGGACCCGAAAGCATCCTTCACTACACGGGAGTGGCAGCTGTGAACTGGGCCTCACTTGCACCTGACACTGGGGAGGCTCAGGTATGTGTCTGGCACGGCCTGTGAGAGGTTGAGGCATAAACAAATGACGTGCTAGGATACAGGGTGGAAATTCCTGGAAACGATTCAGAAAAGTCATCAGGCCAGATGGTGTGGTGTGCTGGCCAGAGAACCTACCAACTCAAGATGCACTATTTAGTGGGGAAGTTGTTATGAACTGAATGTTTGTGTCCCCCCAAAGTCATATGTTGAAACTAACCCTTAAATAGGATGGAATTAGGAGGTGGGGCCTTTGGGAAGTAAATAGGTCATTAGTATGGAGCTCTCAGGAATGGGATTAGTGCCCTGATAAAGGAGACCCCAGAGAGCTCTCTAGAGCTCTGCCATGTGAGGATACAACAGGAAGTGGGCAGTCTGTAAGCCAGAAGAGGACTATCATCAGGACCCTCCCAGCCTGGCACCCTCATCTTGGAATTTCAGCCCTGAGAACTGTCAGAAATAAATTCCTGTTGGGGTGCCTGGGTGGCTCAGATGGTTAAGTGTCTGCCTTCGGCTCAGGTCATGATCTCCAGGTCCTGGGAGCAAGCCCTACATCAAGCCCAGCGTCGGGCTCCCTGCTTACTGGGGAGCCTGCTTCTCCCTCTCCCTCTGCCTCTCCCCACTGCTCATGCTCTTTCTCTCTCTGTATCTCTCTGTCTCAAATGAATAAATAAAAAAAAATCTTTAAAAAAAATAAAAGAAATAAATTCCTGTTGTAATGGCCAACAGACACATGCTCAACATCACTCGGCATCAGGGAAATCCAAATCAAAACCTCAATGAGATACCACCTCACACCAGTCAGAATGGCTAAAATTAACCACTCAGGAAATGACAGATGTTGGCGGGGATGCGGAGAAAGGGGAACCCTCCTACACTGTTGGTAGGAATGCAAACTGGTGCAGCCACTCTGGAAAACAGTATGGAGGTTCCTCAAAAAGTTGAAAATAGAGCTACCCTACGATCCAGCAATTGCACTACTGGGTATTTACCCCAAAGATACAAATGTAGTGATCCAAAGGGGCACGTGCACCCCAATGTTTATAGGAGCAATGTCCACAATAGCCAAACTATGGAAAGAGCCAAGATGTCCATCAACAGATGAATGGATAAAGAAGATGTGGTTTATATATACAATGGAATATTATGCAGCCATCAAAAAATTGAAATCTTGCCATTTGCAACGATGTGGATGGAACTAGAGGGTATTATGCTAAGTGAAATAAGTCAATCAGAGAAAGGCAATTATCATATGATCTCACTGATATGAGGAATTAGAGAAACAAGACAGAGGATCTTAGGGGAAAGGAGGGAAAAATGAAACAAGATGAAACCAGAGAGGGAGACAAACCATAAGAGACTCTTAATCTCAGGAAACAAAATGAGGGTTGCTGGAGTGGAGGGGGGGTGGGAGGGATAGGGTGGCTGGGTGATGGACATTGGGGAGGGTATGTGCTACGGTGAGTGCTGTGAATTGTGTAAGACTGATGAATCACAGACCTGTACCCCTGAAACAAATAATACATATATTAAAAAAGAAGAAGATAGCAGGAAGGGAAAAATGAAGGGTGGGAAATTGGAGGGGGAGATGAACCATGAGAGACTATGGACTCTGAGAAACAAACTGAGGGTTCTAGAGGGGAGAATGTGGGGGGTTGGGTTAGCCTGGTGATGGGTATTTTTTTTTTTTTAAAGATTTTATTTATTTATTTGACAGAGAGAGAGAGAGAGAGAGCACAAGTAGTCAGAGAGGCAGGCAGAGGGAGAGGGAGAAGCAGACTCTCCACTGAGCAGGGAGCCCAATGCGGGGCTCAATCCCAGGACCCCGGGATTATGACCTGAGCCGAAGGCAGCCGCTTAACCGACTGAGCCACCCAGGCGCCCCAGCGTGGTGATGGGTATTAAAGAGGGCACGTATTGCATGGAGCACTGGGGTGTTATATGCAAACAATGAATCATGGAACACTACATCAAAAACTAATGATGGAATGTATGGTGACTAACATAACATAATAAAATAAAATAAAAAAATAAATAAATTCCTGTTGTTTACAAATCGCCATGACATATTTCTTCCAGCAGCCAGAACTGCCCAAGACAGAGGTGCACTCATGCTCTTCACTGGGAGGCTCAGAGCTGAAGTGCCTTCCCCCACACTCCAGTGGGCTCGCCCAGAGGAATTTGTTCTTGTTCCAGAGCTCTAGCATCTGGAAGGAAATCACAAAGAGGTGGGTGACTCAGCACTCACAGACCCTGGCTTGGCCTTGTATTCCCTGGGGACCGAGGTGGTCCCTAAAGGGTCTGCCCTTATCTGAGGCACAATTTGGTTAAATAAGATCTCAAACCTGCCCATGCTTCCCTGCGGCAAACCAGAAAAAGTGAAGGCCTAACAGATGCACCTGCTCCAGTGTGGACTTTCGCTCCTTTATAGCCACATAAATGACTTCATCTCTTTTAACTGCCATTAACAAATTATTAATATAAATTCACACATCCACAGTGAAATCACTGAACTCAGACATTTTACTATCAAGGACGTTCCACCCAACCAAAGCCCCTTTAAAATGTGTGGGAATTTTTTCAGCCAAGCAAACCGTGCCTCCCCACTTGCTGAGCCCCCAAGAGCCCTGGAAGGCCTTTACAAGCTCTTTTACCCTTTTGAAGCTTTTTGTTCAGATTTCAAGTGTGTGGGTGTCTGTAAGTGGGAAAAGTATAGTGTAGTGGTTGGGAGCCCAGACTAAAGGGCCAGACACATCCACACTTAAACTCCGACCAGTGTGAACAGTAGCTAGCTGCAGATGAACTTCTGCAGGCCTTCGTTTTCTTGTCTGCGAAATGGGAATAACAATACTTATGTCATGGGGTAGGTGAGAGGTGTAAATGAGATGGAGTGAGGTGCTCCATACCGTGTCAGATACACACAGGCATTCAGGGAAGGATAGCTGTCACTACGGCTGCTACGATTTCCCCTAAGTGAAGGGGGACAGGGGTGAAGGTGGCCTCTTCTGCTCTGTGACTCACACAAGATGGTGATCAGAAGCCAAGGGCAGACTCTGGCAGGGAGGGTCCGGCGCGAGCCATGCCTTTCCCGTCTCCCAGCCTGATGGAACCCACCCTTCCCTGAGCTCCCTTCTTTCTGGCAGCATCTCCCACCCAGAGAACCTCCCTTTTAAGAAGGTTCCACATGTCTCATCCGGGGGTTAGTGGGGGCAATGTCACCAAAAGGGCAAAACTGAGCAAAACCTGAGCTGGTGGAGAAACAGGGCTCCCGTCAAAGGAAGGCCCCAGAGCCCTGACAGACACGCGTGGTGTTTAGCTTGGGGTCCCGCGGGCGAGGACGCTCATTAGACCACGGACGGAGACACGAGTGCCTGGTGCCAAGGCCTTCCCGCCTCAGTGCTGTGTCTTCAGCACCTCCAACCTCTCACCGTCTCTCCGCTCCATGTTCTAACAACACGCTATTTAATACGGGCCAGTCTGAATAACTTGATTCTTCCCTTAGATCTATGCCCATAAAAGGACACTGTGTTGTCCAGATTGCCCATAATTCATTATGCTGAATTCCCTTCCATCTGGAGGCTCACAGTTGTTGAAAAGCTGTCGCCATAACCTATTGTCACTGCAACCTTTCATGAACCAGCCTACATTTTTATGTCAAAAATTTATCTTAATGGCCTCACAGCTCTTACCTCCAATTATTTTGGTGTCACTGACCTCCAGCTCAGGCTGTGTTCCAGTTAATATGTGGGAACAAATTCCCTCTTCACTCCTACCCTGGCCCCACACTGAAAATATGAAGAAACCTTGCGGTTCCTGTGGTATATCCCCTCAAGTGGCAGGCGAGTGCCACACTAGGGAATGGAGGGGCCAGGACCCCTGGGGACACGCTAAGGAAGGTGATGGGATGACAAAAGGTGGCTGAGTCCACAGGAGCTCTATGTAACCAATGTGTGGAAGGAAGCACAGAGAAGGGACATGGCGCCCAGCGGAGCCTTGCAAAGAGGTGGGGCTCATTTTTTATTTATGTATGCATTTATTTATTTTTGAGAGAGAGACAGCGAGCACATGAACAGGGGGAGGAGCAGAGGGAGAGGGAGAGAGAGAATCTCAAGCAGGCTCTGCACTCAGCGCTGAGCCCGATGCGGCGCTCAATCTCACGAACCTGAGATCACGACCTGAGCCGAAATCAAGAGTCGGATGCTTAACCGACTGAGTCACCCAGGTGCCCCTTCCCTTTGTTTTTAAATTTAAAAAAGTATGATACACATTTCCCGTCCACAGCAGAAAGTGCTAGAGGAAAAAAAAAGTCGTGGGTACTATTAAGCATGAGTGCCAGTATTCTCATTTAGACTTCCTCTTGTTCTCACGTTTCCAAATTACATATGCATACATGCCTGCGTAGATTTACATCTGTGTCCACACATAAATATAAAAATATTTATATATGTATACAGATATTGATATTTCCTATATTAAATGTATATATCATATAATCTACATTTATACATACTTAAAGATATCTCACTACTTTAGAAGCTGCTGAGGGTTGAAAAGCTGGCTGAATAAACGGACATTTCCTTCCGCACCTTCTCTTGTTATTACTGACAGGAAAAGCCCTGTCTTCTGCATTTGGAGAGCTCCTCGACATTTTCTTTTTTTGTTTGTTTGTTTTTTTTTGGGGGGGAGATAAACTATTTTTTTTATTAACATATAACGTATTATTTGTTTCAGGGGTACAGGTCTGTGATTCATCAGTCTTACACAATTCACAGCACTCACCATAGAACATACCCTCCCCAATGTCCATCACCCAGCCACCCTATCCCTCCCACCCCCCCTCCACTCCAGCAACCCTCAGTTTGTTTCCTGAGATTAAGAGTCTCTTATGGTTTGTCTCCCTCTCTGGTTTCATCTTGTTTCATTTTTCCCTCCCTTCCCCTATGGTCCTCTGTCTTGTTTCTCGAATTCCTCTTATCAGTGAGCTCATATGATAATTGTCTTTCTCTGATTGACTTATTTCACTTAGCATAATACCCTCTAGTTCCATCCACATTGTTGCAAATGGCAAGACTTTGGGGTTTTTTTTTGGTGGCTGCATAATATTCCATTGTATATATATACCACATCTTCTTTATCCATTCATCTGTCAATGGACATCTTGGCTCTTTCCATAGTTTGGCTATTGTGGAGCTCCTCAACATTTTCTACAACTACCTGTGAGGTTTTCAGGGGACCTCAGTATTTTCCCCACTTAATAGATGAGGAAACGGGGATCAAGGCGTGCTGAAAGGCCAGTGGGACACCTGGGCCTCGAACCCAGAGCTTGAAGCTCCGCGAGTATCCCTGTATCAGCTTCAGGCAATTCTGCAGGATGCATTTTTCTCCTCCTCTGTTCTCTGAGAAGTGTAACATTCCCGACTTCTCTTGCCCCTGACTGCCCTGGGGTAGCTGCTTAAGTCAAAAACGCTCCTTAAATAGGAAAGAATGCTAGGATAGGAATCTGGGGGTTTTTGTGACCCTTCCCCAGGCAAGCTGGCCGGAGCCATTGCAGCTCCCAAGGGGCCCGATGCAGGGTCTGGCGTTCCCAGGCCTGCCCCCATTTCCCAGCCTTCTGGGTCTAAAGGAGGCTGCCTCGGTGATCTAGCAAGCACAGGCATTGCAGTTCTGTACCCTCAAGCCCCAGTTCGATATTGGCCGTTTTGAGCAATTGGGCTCCCTGTGCCATTATTGGAGGGAGGACAGCCCAGGGACCTGGCATGATGGAGACTCCCAATCATCAGCTAAGTGCACCACAGCCCAGGCCTCTGCTGGAGCCTTCCCCTGGGCCACCATGGGGCCGCATGCGGGCGCTCTGGAGTCTTCTTTGTTGCAGACCCTGCTACCCTCGTGAGCTTGTGATCTGTCCTTGGAGAGGGGCACTGAGTTCTTCCTGTGACTGTGGCGGGGGCGTGGGGTAGCTCCCATGCAGGCGTCTGTGGCTGCAGGGGGAGTCGTGCGTCAGGGAATGTGGGTGCAGACAGAACAGGGCTGTGTGTGCATATGCATGGCAGAGTAGGAGTGTGCATATGTGTCTGCAACCCCTTCAGTGAACGCCACCTGAATTTGCATTTTTGCCAGAGGCAAACACAAGAATGCTAAGGTCTTGCACTCTTTCTTGGAACCAGACCAACCTGAGGTCAGAAGGTCGGAAGGTCACTTACTTTGCAAATGATTTTGGCAAATGAACTTCCCTAAACCTCAGTTTTCCATCTTAACAGGGGGATAATAATACCTGCCCCATAGGGTTTGATGCAAAACGGATGCAAGGCGCTTACGCAAGCCTGGCAGACAGTAAAGATTCAATAAATGCCAACCATCATCACCCTTGCTCTCATTGTCAACCTCGAGTGTGCTCGGTCTGATTATCCTTGTCCCCATGACAGGATGCTTTTTTCCCTGTGCCCTGCAGAGCCCCCCAGCTGATTTCCCACAGAAGCAAGAGCTCCCTGTATCAGAAGGGAGCCTTGCTCCTGGCACCGGGCCCAGAGGCAGTGGAAGCCTCTTCTCTCTTCTCTTTAGAAGGACCTGCAAGGGCACCGTCCTGGATTGGCGGCCTGTCAGGGCCAGAAGGGACCTTACAGAAATTTGTGTTAGGGACAGGTGAAGGGACACACGGCAGGTTTGCGGCAGAGCCTGGAGGTTTTGGACCTCGATTCTAGGACCATTTCCCCCTCGTGTGCCCCCCATGCCCCGTGAGGTCAAGCCCAAACTATCATCCAGGCATTTGAGCCCCTGCTCCTTCCCCTTTTCCCTTATGCAGCCTCCTTCTCCCTGTTCTCCGCTGGTCCCACCTGCTCCTGCCAGGCTGGTGACTTCTGAGCCACTCAATGCCCTTCCCAGTCTCCACCCTAAGCCATCAGGTCCCCAGCCTCCTTCAGGTGGCCGCCATGTCTGCTGTAGCCAGAAGCCTAATTACCAGTGGCCTTACCTCAGTCCTGACTTTCTCCTTGCCTAGTTCTGCCTCTGCAGCCAGACCGAGGGTCCCTGAAGGCAGGTGTGCTGGCTGAGCAGAGGAAATAACACGCCCATCAGAGGCTGGGACCTGCGCGGATCATCAGAAAAGACAGATCTCTGAACACACAGAGTAGGAGGTGCCACCTCTTCCCAGCTATGTGCCCTAGGGCAGGCTTCCCCATCTCCAGCTCCCATTTCCTCCTTTATAAAATGGGGAAATGGTAAACACATGCTTAATTGCACCTTTTTAAAAGGAAGCCTCCCCTAAAAATGTCTTTTTAATGTGTGGGTCTGGATTTCAGTGGCAGCCCGCCTAACAAAGGCAGGGCCCCCTGTATAAAACAGCAAGCGATACGGCTCCGAAAGCTATTTTATTTCCCTTTCCAGTGGGAAGAGACTTTGCCATTAGTTCTCTTTGATTCTCCATGCAGCCCCGAGACTTCCTGCCTCCCCCAGGCACCTATCTGGCTGGGCTGGTACCAATCCAGAAGTACCATTTGAGTCAGTGCCATGAGTAAGAAGGAAGAAAATCTGAAAAATGGGTAAAATATGCACCAGGAATCTTCTATTTATGTATGTCCTCCTGGGGGAGCCTGTGTCTGAGATGGAGCCAAGGATTTTGCCATTCTAGGTAAGAGGTGGATTTGCCCTAGCCTCGAAGTCTTTCTGGCTCCCTTATTTAGAGAGAGATGCTCACGGGAGAGGAATTAAAGACACGCTAAAGAGGTACATTCCTGCTCGGGCAGGGGACTTCCCCTAACACGCTATATTGCTGCTAACACAATCTCATCTTCCGTCACGGAGGAGGATGACTCAGGGTGAGCTCTATTTTTTGCTTAAATTTAAGCCATGTTGTGCACAAGAACCATGTGGCCCGGTCCCTGGTTAATCATGACGAATGTCCGAGCGACTCTGCCTGGTTACGAAATGGGCTCTTTCCTCTCCCAGGGACACAGCCACCAGGACACCAAGACCTGTGCTTGGGGATGGAGTCTCACAGGGGCTGATCTGTAGCTGGAGCCTGCATGAGAACTGGAAAAAACCCCGGCAGACTGAAACTGGCATCATTTAAATGAATACGTTTTCTACCTGCTAAGAGCACTGAGGGCTGGGGACGTAGCTGGCTGGCTGGGTCCCAGCAGAGGGCACCGGGGTGTGAGGCAGCTACCCCACCCTGCCCTGGCTGGTGGGCGAGGGCCTTCTGTGACGCGGAGCACAGCTCAAACCACCAAAGGGCCCAGCTTCTCCATGGCAACCCCAAACTGCCTGTTCATTCCAGAGGCTATGCTGGCAGCGAAAGTGGGGCCATGGAAGGGTGTCCTTGCGACAAACAATGGGAAGCATGCAAACGGTTCCTGTTGACCATCGTCTGCCTTCTGGGAATGCCTCCGAGGATGGAGCCAGCCAAGAGATGGCCGGGATAGCCACGGGGAAGCAGGGGAGAGTCATTTACAGGCAAGGAATCATAATTTATGGGAGCTCATTTACTGACCCAGCAGCCTCCCTGAAAAGGGGTGAGGATCTAGGTGGAAAGAGTGAGTGGGTTAGGAGCACGGGGGAGAGGGATTTCACAAGACTGGTGACTCTAGGGTAGCCAGACTGACTCTCCTGGCTGTGTGTGGGACAGCGTCCCTCGGCACCACTGAAGACCTCTGTCCCCTCAGTCAGGATGCTTCTCCCCTCGCCACGCAGATACACGCAGTCATGCCCACGGCCGGGCCAGTGGCCACCTCCCTCCACCCATCCCTGCCTGTTCCTTCCGGCTCTGGGTTTCTGTTCTCACTCAGGCTGGCCCAAGCGTCTGCCAGGCTCCACCCAGCCCTGGGTACAGACGCCTGCCCACCTTCCCAGGCCCTGGCACAGAGAGGGTGGGGAGGGAAAGGGGATGAACTTTGGAGTCAGACATATTTGGATCTGAACATATTGTTTGGATGTAAGTGGCCTCGGGCAAGGTGAGGTGCAGGGACTTCAAGTTTCTTATCTGCCCAGCAGAGGCAAACACGTTTGGATTTGGAAGGGTTCTGTGGGGGGAACAGAGGGATGTCTTATGAGAGAAGGGGTTCTTCTCCCCTCCCTGCATCGCCCCCTTTCCACACCCACTGCCCTCCTCTCTCCCGGCCCGTCTCCGGGGCCCTCTTTCTGGGCACCTGCGTCAGAAGACCAAAGCTGGGAAAAGCGATCACCGAAGGGCACCCTGAGAAGGTCCACCAGGATGTTCTGAACACTCTGTCTCTGTTGTGGTAAATGATGACTTTAATTTACAAAGCAGATGAATACTAAATTTTCATGAAATTAAAAACTATATTATTTATGTGAGCGGAAACAGAAAATGTTCCGTAGCTAGCAGTGGTCCTGCTTTGTAGGAGGAACACAAAAATAATTAAAACCACTCGTGCTTCAGTAATAAATAATGATAATAAATAAATGTCCTGACCTTAAGCGAAAATATAAAATTAAAACCCATTTGGTATGTAAATTCATTCAGGACGTTATCGAGTCTCGCAGCCTAAGATGGTGTGGGACAGAGGAAGCGTTCACTACGTGAATTTTGAAAGGAAAATCAAAGAACAACAGAGTTGTGTGTGTATTGACTCATTATTCTACTTTAATTCCATCTAATACTGTGTGGAGCCTTGAGGCTGGGACATTAATTTCCTGCTTTTTCTGTTTCACCAATTCCTCATGGAGACCAGGAGAAAGAATTTCAGTCCTGGAGGCTGAAATCAGGGGAAGCCAGAAAATTACAGGAGAGGTGGGGAACTCAAACCGGAAGGCGATTTTTAATGTGTTTACAGAGAGAGACGCTGAAGAGAAGCCAACAAAGAACAGCGAGGGTGCTGTTGAGCCTGGGGAAGGGAGCTCCTGAGGGTTTGGGCCACAAATCATCAAGGGAATGAAACGTCCCTGGTCTTGGGTTCAGGTGGGGACACACTCCAGGGCCTGGAGAAGCCAGGAAGGAAGGAAGTCTGCTCTTGGCCTCTGACTTCAGGAAAACACCGATCAGTTCCAGATGGTACACGTACCCCCCACACCGCCCTGCCCCTGGCCCTGGCAGCCTGGCGCCCGCCTTGACCATGAAATCACTGTGTGTTCCCTGAAGCCTGCGGCTCCCCAGCCTCTTCCATTGGGCAGCCCAGGAAACTACAGGCCAGGGTCCCAGGCAGGAAAGTCAGAACCTTTCCACCACTGCTGCCAATAATCGTAAGGGCTCTTCATTTGTCCCCTCCTGCAGGGCCTGCCACACCCCGCCTCTCATTTCCTACCTCATGGGGTGGGCAGGCAGGGGGTTTCCACCTTGACAGGCAGGGAAACTGAGGCATGGGATCTGGCAGCATGCGGGTGGCAGGGAAAGGCTCAGAGTCCTTCTCTCAGTTGGGCGCTCTTGTCTAGCGGGGAGGAGGAGCCAGAAAGGAAGGCTTGAGGACAATGGGCCCTTCCTGGGCAGACCTGGTCTCAGGTGTGCCCGGATTTCTCACGCCCCTGATGCTTCCAGTGGGGGCCCTCCCTTAGAATTTCCTGCTTCCAGGCTGCTGCAGTCCGAGATGTCTAACCTGGAAGAAGGGGCTCAAGGGAGGCCTTTCCTAGGTGTAGACAGTGTGTTTCAGAGTGTGGGTTCTAGGTGCCATTGGATCAGCAGACAGGGGCAGGCTCACCGGACCACCCTGGTCCTGATGCACATCTTCTATGGGGGGAGGGTCTGATGTCCTCCCATCCCTTCTCCCCCTTCACCACTGCCCTGAAGGAATGGTGGGAGAGGCCACCTCCACGGGAGGGAAGGACCCACATCCTCTGCTATGCCAGGGCACCCAGAATCACCAGCATGCTGGGGAGACAGGGCCTCAAGGAGAGTGAAAGGCCTGTGGGTCTCTTCGACGCAGACCCTGGTGTTCACTACTCTGGTTCAACCCACTGCTTGTCCCAGTGGAAAAGACGGGAAAAATCCAGCCCAAGCCCGCCGGCGTCTGCTTGGCTGCAAACCATCCAGGTTTTGTAAACACAGCACCAGGATAAATGACTGACTTTCTCCACTTTTGAATCTCAGACATAAGAACTTGTCGAGCCATCAACAAGCCACTGGACAAGGCTCCCTGATGACTGAGATGTTCTTTCTCCGGCTGGGGAGACAATCTGCCCAACTACTCCTGGGAGCTTGGGGCACGCCCCACACAGGAAATCTGTGGCCTGCCCCAATTCAGCCATCGTGGTCAAGATCCCCTTCCACGCCTGCTGGCTTGTTTCCCTGTGACCCCGCCATGGGCACAAAGACAAAGCCCCTGACAGGACCAGTGTGGCCGTCGGGGGAAAAAAAGTCTTACAAACCTATAAAACCAAGTGCTGTAAGTCCCCTAAAAAGGCTTCCAGATCAGGCATTCAGTTCCTGGACCAGCTCACTCGCAGGAGGTCAGGGAGGCTCCCACACCCTTTTGGGGCCAGAAGACAGATCCTCTGCTCCCAACAGATTTATAAAGTCTTCTGCTATTGACTGTCTCTGAGAAGCAGTGAGGGTGCCTCGAGGTCTCTGTTCTCCCCTCTCTTTTGGGCAGATAAGCCACACCCCTGGCATGTCCATTCTAGAAAGGGGACTGATTATTTCTGCTAAAAAGCCTATGTGAGCCCAAAGCAGGGGCTGATTTCAGGACAAGCCTGGACTGCAGCCAGGCTGGCAGGAGCCTGGACACATCTCTGTGTTCCCCAAGATGCCATGGGGCCTGCTACCACGTGGAAGCTAGGCCTCTCTCTGGGGTGGCCCCTGCCCCATGCCCCATGTCAGAGTGTGCCTGGGAAGCTGCCCGAAGATGCCAGCGACAACTCCAGGAGGCTGACTCCTGGGTCTCTGGGTCCAAGTGACCTGAAGCTTTGCATGGGCAGCTTGGGGCTCAACCCGGGGATCAATTCCCCTGGAACTAAAGAGACACCTCCACCCTCCGCCACCACCCAGGAGCTGCCACTGTGCAGCCTAATGCCCTGGGCCTCTAATACCCTCCCGAGCCCCTAGCTGTGTCCCCTTTTGTGAAGCCCACGGCTGTCACAGGCTGGCTGGGCCCACTTTCCCCTGATGAGGACAGGACCCCCTCCCCAGGGAGCTTCCCTGATGCCTCTCTTTCCGTGGCAGGTAGTGGGCAGAGGCTGACTCAAGTCGGTGCTCAAAAAATGCCCACTCATTCACCAAACATTTACTGAAAACCTTCCGTGCTCCCAGCCCCGCGGGCCCAAGGACAGCTCAGAGGCTAAAGCGGACAGGTGACAGAGGAAGGGGTTTGTGGGGCTGTCAAGAGTCTTCATTTCCCATTCAGCACTTCCCGAGGCCTTATATGTGTCAAACTCGGTGGGGGACAGGGGGAGAGGGAGACCAAGGTCATTCCACCTTGGGAGGCTTGCGGGGGCGGGGGGGCAGGAGGGGAGAAGATGACAGGGCCAGGATTTGAGGGAGGTGTGAGCGTTCTTTGGTTGGAAGGGGCCACAGAAGGAGTGGGGGCAGAGGCTGACCTGGCGTGAGAAAGCCAGGTTGCTCCTCAGCTGATGCCTGGCAGGGTGGAAGGGTGTGGGACGCAGATGAACTGTGGGGAGGGCCAGTGCCATGCCCTTGCCCCTTTGAGTCCACTCCCCAAAGCGGCAGCCAGAGGGGTCCAGTTCGGAAGCCCCAGGGGCACCGGCCTCTCATAGCTCCTTGCGAAGTCAAGCACGCTTCTCCCTCCGGCCCTCTGCACTGTGTTATCCCTCCACCTGGAATGCTCCTGCCCAGACACCCAGGTGGCTCCCACCTTCTTCAGGTGTCTGCTCCAGTGTGGCCTAAACAGGCATACCCCACTTTCTACCCTGGCACGCTCTCACTTCCTTCTTGGCTTAATTTCTTTGGGACTCAGGACACCACTTGACATTTACTTAGTTATTGTATTACCTGTCTCCAGTCATTAGCATGTAAGCTCCATAGAGGCAGGGATGTTTGTTTTGATCAGGCACGCAGTAGGTGCTAACTACCATTTGTTGATTTAGTGGATGAATGAATAAATGAACGTCCTCTGGCTGGCCCCCATCCCCACCTCCACTGAATCAAGGATGCCTTGGTTTGCTGCTAACTCAGAGTGCAGTTCGCCCAGCTCTGGGCCTGGGCACTGGAAGTGGCCGGTCCCAGAAGGGCTACTTGGGACCCCTGGGTTCTAGGCAGCAGGGACTTCAGACGCGGCCTCTGCAGTCTAGAGACTGAAATGCAGCCTCTTTGTGGGTGGTGATCTCAGTATGCGCTTGGCCACCCTGGGCCTCACAAAGGTCTGGAGAGGAATGAAGAGCCCGGGCAGGACGCCTGGAGTTGGATGGAATTTATTATTTCGAAAGCTCCCTGAGTTTTAAGGTTAATGCACATACTTTGGGGTGGAGGGGCAGATGCAAAAAATAAAACCCCAAACCTAAAGGAAACAATCTGGGGAGACCTGGAGGGGAGGCGTGAAATGGACGAAACATATGTGCCAAAGCCTGGCACAAACAGAGCGGGTGGAAGAGACAGCCCAGTCTAGGGCCTTTGAGAAAAATCACCATTTAGAAAGCTGCTTGGGAAGAGGCAGAAGGTTCCAGAATGTGATCTTTCTTCGAGGCTGCATCCCTCACTGGTACCAAAGAAGGTAAAATATAAGAGGAAGCTAAAGGTGACAAGAGGCAAAAGAAGCCTGGGGACTCAGAGGCCCAACCATACACATACACTTAGCTCTGCCACAGATGCTGTGTGATATATTCCTTCCCTCTTTAGGCCTCTGTTTTTGTCTGTCAAGTGAGGGGTTTGAACACTGGGCCTTCCAGCTAGCTGCTCCATTTCTTGGTATTTAAACAGCCTCCTTCAGAACAGCCAGCTGGGCTTTCCCAAGATGCCAGCTGTGTGCCCTTGCAAGTTATTACAGTACAGTAGAACGTAGAGTGGAAGTTCCCAGTTGCTCAGTGCACAGCTTGTGCAGCTGTACATGGTAGTCTCATCTGCCTGGCACTGCAGACACTAGTACCCTTTTTAAAAGCGATCAAACCCTAATATTTGGGAAGGCTCCTCTGAGAGCTGTTCTGGGTAACTGGGGTACTGGATTTAGCTTCTAGACTGCGTAGCGTCCAGATGGCTGCTGGATTGGGCCCGCTTTGCTCAACTCAAATTTTCCTCTGAAGCAGAAAGGAAAAGCTTGTTTCCCTGCAGGTCCCAAATGTGCTGTCTGCCTGCTGACCCTTGTGCTGTGTCCAGCAGGGGTTTTAGGAGTTCTTCTCTGGAATCCTGAGCCACGGCTGCTCAATTTGGCTCCTGCTTCAAAGGTGACCTGGATTGACACCTGCCATGTCTCCCACCTCCATCTGCAGCAGCGTGGAGAGGAGCAGAGCTGAGGCAGGTCCAGAGCCGAGGCAGGTGGGCAGGCGAGCGGGGTTCCAGGGTAGCCCCCCAGGGCCTCTCCCTCTGCCCGGACACACCCAGGCCGCCCTATTAATAGACCAGCAGCAAGAACGCTGCCTCCTTCCCAGTTTCCATTTCACTTGTACTAGATCTGGCTGTCCCAGTGGGGACAGCTTCCTTGCAAAACAAACAGCAGAATCAATATTTCCTTCACGGGGGGAGGTATTGGGTCTTCAGGCAGGCCAGGCCCTCTCTCTACTCCTGCTCACCGGGTCCAAGGAAAGGGGCCCACAGGCCACTAGGCCCTTTCCTGCCTCAATTCAGCAGATTACATTAAATGAACAGACATTTATCGAGCATCTTCCATGTGTCAAAGCCCACTGGGCATAGGGAGAGAAGGATGAATAAGACAGTTCCTGGGCCTCGAGGAGCACATGTGTTGCAGGAGACAGACACATAAATGAAGCTTATGGGCCAATGTATCATTGGCAAGACAGAGTAAGGCCAGGAGACGAGTGTCTGAAACCCTCCATCTTTGGGCACAGTCTGTGCATGACACACGGAGGAAGCAGACTCACATGCCCTGCAGCACGCACAGCGGGAGCGTGAGGACACTGTCTCCGGGGGGCTGTCTGGGGGGGGGGTCCCCCTACCCTCTCCAGGCCTCACAGCAGAGTTCTGGGCGAGGTGGCTCCTCCCAGGGACTGCAGGGGCACCTGGCTGGGCCCAGTACGATTGTGTCCAGCGTCCTGCCGGACAGCCCAGGACAACTCATAAAAGGTCCTGGGGAAGCCTGGTAAAAATGCAAATCCAGGCTGCCACCCTAGAGATTCTGCTCCATACACTCTGGCTGGGGGAGAGGTGGTGCGTGGGAACCCGCCCATCAGACAGGCACCTGGGGGATTCGGAGCAGGAAGTCCTTAGGTCACACTCTGAGGAGCACTGCCTGGGACGTGGGCCCCTTGGGCCAGCTCCAGGCCACCTGTGCCCCGCTCAGCCCCTGTGCACCCGCCCTCGGCAGCACTGGTGTCCATCAGTGTCTGGTGAATGACACGTTTGTCGGAGAATTCCCTCAGAGTGAGAAGGGAGGGGGTGCCGAGCTGACCCAGGCCCCCCTGACCTCCACACCACAAATCTGCATGTCCAGGCCTGGCCCCCGGGGGCGTCCCCTGCCATTCCAGCGCAGACGTCTTTCCCAGCTCAGCACTTAACTGACCTCGGTGTCAATGGAGCTCATGTGTATTCTGTTTTATCAGGATCCTGGGTCCAAGAGAAATCCAAATTCCACATTCCCCAAAGATGTGAACACATCCCCCCACCTATACCCACTACACCCCCATTACACTTTGCTCAGGTGTACCAAGAGGTCTGAGGGTGACCGGAACAATGGCCCCCAGGCAAGTGGCCAGAGCTGTCGGCGGGTTCTCTCTTGCTGTGTAGGCTGTGTAGCTGGCTGGCTGGCTGGCTTGTCCTGACTCCCCCACTGGGCTCCCTGGCCTCACCCCCGCTGAGTCCCGGCCGGGCACCGAGTGGCCCTCCGAGAACAGCTCTGACTGACTAGTCTCCAGGCCCCAGGCTGCTCTGGAGCCTGCCCTGTGTGTGTGGCTGGCCTCACAAACAGGGTGCCACCTGGTGCGAGGTAGAGGCAATAAAGGTAGAACCACTCGAAGGAAGCCAGTCAGGAACGTGGGATTCAGAGCGTCTCTCTGTTTCAAGGGTTATGGAGACATCGGGCGCACGTGGTCTCATTTCTGTTCCATGTGACCGCTAAGCAAAGGATCATGGCAATTGCCCCGTCTCTCCTAAAAACAGCTCCATGACCCCAGCCTCTGTCCCCGGGGAGCTGAGGCAGGACTGGTCACAAATATCATGGGGAGTGAGAAGCCCAGAGATATCATCATTGCAGCATGGAGAAAAAAAGCATACATGGGGAAACAGAGTCACCCGTGGCTGGAGCATGTGTCTCCAAGGCCTTGGTGCCCGAGAGAGGCTTGGGAGGCCCACACTGGGGGCACCCTTTGGAACTGGCAGGAGGGGGCGAGTTGAAGGTGGTGAGGGATGCTGAGGCCCCACGATGCGGCCTCCTTACCTGGCCTGCTCCCAAGTGAGCGAGGGTGGTTTCCCACCAGGAAAAGGAGAGGCCTGGGCCTCACGTGGCCTCTTATCAATATGGCCTCCCTCCTGAGGCCCGCTGTGGTCCAGCTTTGCGCCAGGCTATGGGACGGGGAGGTCAAGAAGGGGAGCAGCCCTGCTACTGGGTCGTCAGGGAATGTACAGAGGGGACAGGTCAAGCCCAAACTGCACGGCAGGGATGAGGATGTCAGAATTGTCCGTGGTTTCTGTGAAGATTGACAGAGGGGTGGGCCGAGGATGGGGTTCAGAGGACAGGGTGGGTTGGGGTGAGCGGAGGGCAGGTGAGAGGGCTTTTCAGAAACAAACCACCACAGAACAGGCTGAAGACATCTGAGAGAAATGGCACGACAGGGCCAGAAGCCCAAGCTTCTTCTCTGAGCCCCTGAATAGTCAATCAATAAAAACCGAGCCAGTTTTCCTGTCCTTGTGTCGTGATTCGGTGCACAGCAAGAATGAGAAGGACCACAGTGACTTCAGACCCTGGACATGGAACAGCTTAGCCGGCATGTTTTAGGGTAATAAAGGCAACTAGTGGAGAAGTGCTTCCTTCCCCCAAAGTCTCCATTAAGCTCTGGAATATGGGTGACACGTACAACGAGGAGGACACGGCGCAGTTAGAATTCTGCCAGCAAACATTCTAAAATATTCATGAAACACAGGATCAGGCCTGACTGTTAACACTGCAACTGGTTCCCTCCAATAGAGTGACAAATGGGCGCCAAGCACTGTCATCTGTCCCTTTGATCTTTCCAGGTCCCGCCAGGGAGCAGAGTGGGGACTCGGGCAGCCTGGGGAGGCTGCAGAGGAGGGGGCCGGGGTGGGGGAGAGCAGAACCCTCCAGGTGGCTTCTATTTCCATGTAAGCAGGCAAGAGAACAGTGGATATCTTTAGATTCCGAGGCAAAATAACGGACCCTTCAAGTCCTACTCCATCAAAAGTGATTAGTGGGGGGTCCTGGGGATTCCAGTCCACCGCACTGGCCCCCTCTGTGGAAGGAGCATTGTTAGATACACAAATCCCAACAAATGGCATAGGCAAAAAGCAAAATGTCTAAAAAAAGTAAATTGGCCTTCGAAAAAAAATAAGGAGGAAAAGAATAAAAATGAACTCCGGGCTTTCTTGGTTAAGAGCTTCTTCAGAGCTTCTAGACACGCTGAGGGGACCACAGTACAAAACTGCTGCAATTTAACAGGACGCCTAATTAAAGGGAGCGACATGAAGGGCCTTTTCTTCCTACTCTGGGTTGGCTTCTTTCTGTGCAGGGTTCAAAAGTATGACAACTGGAGGACAAAGAGTTATGTCCCCAAACAATGAGACGTAGCATATCGGCTACTGAATTACTGGTTTTTATGTCCTTCTGTCCAACAAATGTTGCTGAAGCTTTTTATGTGCCAGCCGCAGTGCCAGGAGCTGAGGTCGCGGCGAAGAAGACACTGGTGGAGCTAGGAGAGGGGGGGCGGGCAGGGGGAGAAGAGAAGGTTCAGACAAGGGAAATGCAGTGCAGCGCGTGCCCAGGCAGTGGGGCGCACGGCCTCCCGAGGAGGGGCGGGTAACCCTCGCCCCAGCTCTTCCCGCGCCCCCCCCCATGTTGGCGAAGAGGACATTCCCTGAGAGT
Source organism: Mirounga angustirostris (assembly GCF_029215605.1). Lineage (NCBI taxonomy): Eukaryota > Metazoa > Chordata > Mammalia > Carnivora > Phocidae > Mirounga > Mirounga angustirostris. Next base: position 18,450,248 of record NW_026991718.1, on the reverse strand, counting down.
ACTCTCTTACTCTTACTTTAAAAAAGGAACGCTTTCAGGGAGCAGGGCATGGGGAGTGACTGTGGAATGGGTCTGGGTTTCCTTCTGGGGGTGACGAGAATGTTCTGGAACCACAGATCAATGATGGTTGCCAAACCGTGTGAGTGGGCGAAATGCCGCCCAACTGGACACTGGAAAACGGTGAATTCTGTGTTTATGTTTATTTTACCACCATTTTTCAAAAGTAATGTTTTCTGAGGTCACATTCCATTCTCTGCTCACAAGGTCAAGCGCTGCCCAACAAGCCCTGAGTCGGGGGCTGTTTGGGGGTGAGGGGGAGGATCCTGAGATAGTGAAGCCTGCCCAGAGGCTTGCCACTTCGTCTCCTTCTGCTCAGTGCCGGCTCCTGGCTGGGCTTCAGCATCGCCGGTGACAAGGGCCCACCAGGCCGCATCATAGCCACCCTCCGAAAGGCCACGGAGAACTGCTCCCTGCAGCACGCGTCTTCTGGAGCTCTGCCTGGTCTAGTTTTAAGTTCTCCAGTGGCAGAGCGATGATGGTGCCACTCCTCCTCTTGAGAAGCGTCTGCTATTCCCACAAGTTCATTTCGGGGAAGGTGGCCGGTCTGGGAATGTGGCACAGTCTCCTTCCTGTCACCCCTCGATGCCTCCCAACGCCACCCTCCTGTTTCCAGGTACACGTGGGTCCCCTCCTCTTGGGGGAGGAGGTTCACCTGACAAAGATCTGGGGAGGCCGCTGGGGGCAGCAGGGGATGGGGGTAGGGACGGAAGGGAGGAGGTAGAAATGGAGCCTGCCCTGGATTTGGCTGCGACCCCGAGCCAGATCCTTCCCTTGGATCTGAACTTAGCCACCAAGCATTATACTCATTGTCTGTGTTTCCCCTCTTCCTGTGACTGTGCAAATATTTAGCTTCACCTTCGTGCAGCCGGCTGCCCATCTGTTAACACGCTGGCCAGACCGGGGCCTGGTGGCACGGAACTGACCCAGAAGTAGGTATAATCCTCTCTTCTAAATGTGCTTAATACCATCGATAATCTTGTCACATAAATCTCCCGGTTAGCAGTGAGCTGTGGCTATCGCTGCTAGACTCCAAGAATCTTTCAGTAACGGATTCCACCTCCTGTAATCCATCTCCTTTCTTATACCGATTTCAGCTGCCATGTTGCTGAGTGCTTGCGAGAACCACCCCGGCCTTTAAAGGCACTGTTTCTTGGAGCTGTCTCTTGCAGGCTGGGCCAGCCGAGCCAATCCATGCCTTCGTCTGGCCTTCCTGAAGGCCCCTTGCTGTCTTTCTGTGCATCTATACCCATGCTCGTGGCCGTTCCTACCGTGGGGGTCTAACAGGTACTCTGGTCTGGGTCTTCCGCTTTCTCTCCTTGTTTGAGGCCAAGTGTCTACACCAAGTGGTGTTGCCCTTGACTTTCTCTGCCCCCCCGCCCCAGGCATCTCCCAGTCTCCCTGGCTAAGGACTTGCTCCAGGACTGCCAATGTGGGGTTATGGTGTGGCCAGAGGCTTGGAAGGATGTGATCAGTTCAAATAGTTTCTACGTTTCTCCAAAGAAATTAAACCCAAGTTGTTAAATCACTTCCAAGGGATTTAGTTACCAGCCTAAACACCGCTGGGCAGAGCTAGTACTCCCCAAATGTAGACGCTCTGCTCCCGGAGTTTCTGCTGTTTTAATCCCCAAAGGGCAAATCTGGGAGGAGTGTGCCTTTCTCCAGGAGCTCGGTACACAGCTCTGTTTCCAACTCCTAAGTGATTAAAGAATAAATATCCTCCGAGGAGCACTGACGCCTGCCCCAGGATGGGCTCTGGGCCGCCAACAACAGCTGCATTCACAATTGGGCTGCAATCTAATTTCATACCTAGACTCAGGGGACCAGCTGGGGAAAAGACACAGGACAGGCCCAGCCGGCTGACTGGAGCCTGCCTGGGGATCGCTTGTCTCCTGCAATAGGCCTCTAAGCCTTGGCTTACACTTGGCTGGTTTTGTCTGGGTGGCTGTGTGGGTTTGCAGAAGTCCTCTCCTTGCCCAGTGCTTGCCTCGGAACTCCCCTGCTGCAAACCCCACAGTCAAAATGGCCTCTTTGAGGATGAGGTGTGGCCAAGACCACAGCTCCAGCACGTTCTTCTCCTTTTACTTACAATGAGTCAAAGAGGGGTAGAGACGGTGGGGAAGAGAATTTCCCTCTGAATTAAAGCCAGTGAGTGTGTGGTTGTTGGATTTAAAGAATTTCCTTGATGGCGCTCTGCATTTGATCAAGAGCCTTCTGCCGGAGGAATAACCAGCAGCATCTGTCCATTCCCATTTTCTCATGCCAGCCATGGCAAAAGTCTTGCCCCAAACTCACAAATCTGCCTCTCTCTGCAAATACCAACACGTGTGCCCTCCCACGCGGAGGGGACGCTGCCGTAGGACGGGAGGGGGACGTTGGGAGCACCCGGCTTCTTGCTTTACTCGCCCTTGGGGAGTTTTCCAAACTGGAGTCCATGTGTCACAGGAAGCAGGTGGGTGGTCATTAGAAAGCCCACGGAAACAGTTTTTGACATGGAGGAAAAAGGCGAGATGGTATTTCATATCAACTCAGCAGTGAGGTCAGCAGGCCATCCTGCGCCTGGATTACACTCAGAGCATCAAGAGCATCCTTTGCGAAAAACCAGCCCCCATTCAGGTAGGCCTTCTTTAAGGAGCTAGGATGAGATACTTTCGTGGAGCGCGGCAGTTCCCTAGGACATTGCGACAAATCACCACAAACTGGGGGCTTAAATGACAGGAATTTATTCTCTCAGCTCTGGAGGCCGGGAGTCCAAAATCAAGGTGCCATCAGGCCGTGCTCTCTCTGAAGACTCTAGGGAAGAGTCCTTTCTCATCTCTCTCAGCTTCTGGTGGCTGCGGGCGTTCCCAGTCTGTGGCTGCGTCACTCTGATCTCTGCATGTCAACCTTCCCTCTGCTTTCTCTTCAAAGTGTCCTCGTCATTGGACTGAGGGCCCACTCTGATCCAGGGCGATCTCATCCTGAGAATCTTACCTTCGTGACATCTGCGAAGACCCTATTTCCAAACAAGGTCACACTGGGGGGCTCCGAGTGGACCTATATTTTTTGTACAGGGGCCACTATTCAACCCACTACAAGGAGTGTCCCTGAAATAAAATCCTGTCTGTCTAACCCTGCTTTCTCACGGATTCAAATGTTTTAAAGAAGAGAGGAGTTTCTCTGGAGGACGCCTATCTCAAGAACACAGCTCAAATCTCTACCTGGGGGGGCTGGGGGTGCCAGGAAATCCCAGCAAGTTTACCGGTGAGCGTAGGATGGACGGGGTTGAGACACAGAGCCTAGCCCTCCCCCAGTTGCATCCTCAGTCCACTAACCAGATGGCTGACGGGCACCCTGAGAAGTCTCTGTGGGGCAGGGCAGCCTCCGACAGCTGAGAAAGCAACTGCCAGCCTCCTGGGGGCCCCCTGATACCTGAATCATCAGCACCCCTAGACCTTTCCACGCTCCACCCTGCACCATCCCTCCTGGCTCAGTGTTGGGGCTTAGCAACGTTAAATAACAATAATAATAATAACACGTCTGAGTATGACGCTTTAATAGCCAATCTGTCATTTTCCTACTTTATTTCTGAGATTTTAAGAACTGTGCCCTTCCTGCACGAAACAACAGGGTGCATTTATATTAAAAATGAAACTAATTAAAATGTTTGAAAACCATAAACCACACCACCATAAAGCAGCAGCAGCCCTATTTTTCCAGTCTAAAAAGATTTTTCTTCCTCATTTTGTGGCCTGCCCCGATGAGCAGGCTGCCGGAGTCGGGGAGGCGCTGGAGCTTGGAGCCTGGGGGCAGGGGTGCTCGCTCGGAGGGTGGCCTCTGGTTGCCCAACTCGGGCATGGCGTCCGGGGGAAGTGAGGCGGGGGCAGCAAGCTACCCCGAAGGTCATCCGAACTCAATCCACATCACGAATGCTTGTGTCTTGGGAGAGATTCCAAAGGCTGAGCTCGGAAGGTGCACTCACAGTAGTTCTTAAACACGCTGCCACAGTGCTGAGTGGGGTGTGCGTGGCGGCAGCGTGGGGCCCCCCTGTCCCTCATCACAAATGCGCTGTCCAGGAGAGAAGGGCACCGGGGTGACTCTCCGATTGGGAAGCTGCACTCACAGAAGGTCCCTCCCAAACCACCTGGGCCATCCGAACCTCCTCGGGAAACAAAGTGTACACGTTTGCTGAATGACTAAAGAGAGAGGACCTGAGGGATGTGCCAAATGCTGGGTGGGGTGGGGAGGACGTTCCCTGGAAGGCCAGACGTTTCTACAGGCTGTGCAAAGGAGGGGCTTGGCATCCTCGGAGGAACACGGTAGAAACCAGTGAGATGTCATTGTGTAAATGCTCATCCTTTGTATTTTTTTCCGATGAGCATCCATTTCTTTAAAAAAATCAGCCCCTAGGAATTTATCTATAAAACAAAACTCATGTCACCCACACCACCAGGATTTTCTGAACACATCTCATTTGCCCAGTGATGGGTTAGGTTTTTTGTTGTTTTTTTTAACCTGGAATTTCCCTAATTGATATACTAATCCTGCAAAGTAGTATTGTTGTTGTCCCCATTTTACAGATGAGGAAAATGAGACCACAGAATGGTTAAGCATCTTACCAATGATGCGAGCCCAAGGCTGCCTGTCTTGAAGGCCTGCGCTCTTTCCAGGTCATGCTCTGCTTTGCATGGTACTGTGGGCTCGCTCGCCTGCTCTAGCCAGACTCACCGGCGTCAGAGGTGGGTTTGCAGCTGATGTCTGGCTGAAATGTGGGACACAAGGGGTGCAGAGGTACAGAGGTGAGAGATAAGAGGCTAGCAAGGTGGGCCTTAAGCCACTTTATCTTCAGGCCAAGTTTGGGATATTTGCACATTTTTTAAAGTAGGCACCATGCCCAGCATGGAGCCCAATGCAGGGCCTGGACTCACCATCCTGAGATCAAGAGCTGAGCTGAGATCAAGAGTCAGACACATAACCAACTGAGCTCCCCTGCCAGGGGCCCCTGCACATTTTTTAAAGCGGCGGTGTGACAAGATCAGATTTGCAGTGACGGGAGAATGGATGGGAGGAAGGCGCAGACTGGAGGTGGGGAGATGGGTGTGGCGGCTGTCTCTGTTCCCTAGGTGAGCTTCGATGGTTTTCCAGACTACCGCAGTAGGTGTGGAAATGGAGGGAAGCAGATGAACTCGAGAAACATCCGAAGGTGAAGCTGGTGGCAGTGATGGGGACGGGGAAGGAGAGGGGATTCCAGGTAGCTGGGCTGCTGGGCAGTGGGGGGACCTGGCCCGGAGCCAGGCATGTAGGGGAGGAGCAGGTTTGAGCCTCAGGACAGGGAGTTTAATTCTGGGCACTTCATATTTGCAGCTCCCAGAGGAGGCAGGCATCCCGGCAAAAGACTTGACAGCGAGAAGCATGGGCTTTGAGCTAAGAAAGGGCTGAGTTCAAATCTCACTTCTACCACTTAGGAGCTGGCGTGTTGAGCAAACTCCCCAGGCTTTCTGAAACTCAGTTTCCTCATTTGCAAAATGGGGATAATTGCAGGCTTATGACATGGGGCTGTTGTAAGAACAGAGACAAAACATGTAAAGCTCTTGGCACCGTGCCTTGGACCTCTACAAATGGTTTTAAAAGCAAAACAAAATAAAAGAAGAAGAACAACAACACAACTCTCACAACAACCCCCAACAAACAGAATGTGGCTTGGAGCCCAGGGCTGTTCAAGGCACTGGCTCTGGATTTGAGATCATCAAATACAGGAGATGATTTTTCATTTCAAGGAAGCACAGTAATTGCTTCGCAAAATGCCTTACTTTGGGATCCTTTTAATCAGTGAGGAGCTACATGCATTTCAAATACATAGTTAATGTATTTGCAGGCTCTTGACTACTCTCACTGAGATGCCACGTGAAGAACAAGAAGCAGTCGTGGAACCTCTCTGAAAAGAGACTATAGTACCACGGAAAAGTGGAAGACAATTTTCAGAAGTGTGCAGCTATTTTTTTTTTTTTAAGTAAAGCAAGTGATTTCCATGACTACACTTTCTTCTACCCACAATATAATTTGATAATTCAACACTTATTTCCTAAGCACAGAGCAGGCAAGTGTGAGGTGCTCGCGATGTGAAACCCAAGGCAGGATCTTATGTCTCAAGGACCCACTTTGTACAGGGAGGGAGACAGAGAGGAAGAGACCACACGGTGAAGACCACGTAATAATAATAATGGTAGATCACACGTATAGTGTCTACTAGACACTAGAGATGGCTGGAAGGCTTTGTATTATTAATTCATTTACTCTCCCCCACAACCCAATTGATAGATGGTATTGTTATCCCATTTTCTAGAGGAGGAAACCAGGCTCTGAGAGGGGAAGTAACTTGCTAACGGCCACACAGCTAGAAAGTAGAAGAGTCGGGCTTTGAACTTGGCAGCTCAAATCTGGAGTCTGGGCTCCCCGTCCCATTACGGTGCAGGCGAGATGTGTAAGTACTTACAGGTATCCCAACTAGGTTTGATTAATGGGGTTGGCCAACCCAAGACCGTTTTTGCCCTCCGCACAACAACCAAACCTTTGGCCTCGGCTGCCCCTCCAGCTGCAGCCCCTCCCCTTCTCTCTAGTCACTCCTGCCCTGGTGTCTGACAGGTCACATTTGAAATGCTGGAACAACACCTCTAATTACAAGGGGGAGTTACTCATTTACCAATGACCAGCTGCTTCAGAACTGCCCACAAATTTGGCAAAGGTCACAGAATTTCTTTAGCCGCCAGAATCCCTAGACCGGACAAGGTCAGGGAGAGGTCCTTCTCAAGAGTCCACGCCAGAGACGCAGGACAAGGGTAGACCGGCTCTGCCCAGATCCGCACATGGGGCAAAGACTTGGAAGCTTCCTCCCCTACTCTCCTTTTAGATTTTCCTGGGTGGGTGGGTGGGGGCAGCCACTCTTCTGTTCTGAGCCAAATTCTCGGCTTTGATAACAAAATTAGTACTGAACCCCAGCCAGGAAGCCCTGTGTATCTTTCATAGGACCATATGGAGACCCCAGGGGTCTGAGCTAAGGGGAGGCATGGCTTCACAGCAGGTGACGGATCCTTCAGGCAGCAGTGCAGGACCCACAAGCCCACTGGAGATGGGTATTGGCCAAGCAGGGCTCGTTCCACTAGGACCGAAGCTGCTGATGCTTGACCAGCTGTCTGAACGTGGGTGCACTGGTGCTCCAGTCTTTGCCACTGAGGGAACCGGAGGTGGGCTTGAGTGGTGGCAGGAAGGTTGCTGCTGACTCAGTCATGCCCCCAGAGTCCACCTGGGCCCTGGCTGGGAAGCCAGACTTCTAGGGATGGGAGGTAAGGGACACAGACTATCTGGACTTGGGAAAGGTTTTAAAGAAACACCTAGACTCTCGTGCTGGATGTGGCAGTTACTAATTTCTTCGGGGAGGAAGAGTCTGTTAGGAAGCATAATGCTCCTTTTACAGAATATTCGGACCTGCCAGGTGCAGACTTTCCCCATAGCCGTGGGAGCTGTTGGATCAATGGGGCCCCATCAGCCTGGTGAGGGAACTGCTGGGATCTCAAAAATGGATCATCCTGAATGCCCAGCACCGGTTTCTTTCTCAATTATTTACAAGGAACACAACGTGGTGCAATGGAACCCAATTCATAACGCCTTTTTAATGCCTTTATAACACAATATTCACAATATTCCCTTCTAATCTAGCAGATGACAAGTTGCCACCATTGAATTCCCATTAAAATGAATTATGGGTACAATATAATTTGCCCAATATCCTCTCCTCAGCCTAATATTGTGGGGGAATAAAATCACACCCTCAGCATATTCCTGATATGGGAGGTGACGGCAGCGCGAGTCTGTCTGTTCTGCTCCCGGCCGGGTAGACGGGTGGCAGGCCCTGGAGCTCAGTCAGTGGGGAGCTGTTGTGGCTTAGATCCTTCCTCCTCTCCACCTTCTTCTTGTCGTGAGGATCCCACTCACTACAGCAGCATCGTAAGGAGGTGGCAAGCGCCCTGTCCTGCGTGGGGCCAGACGGCGTAAGCCTGGACCCTGAATCACCTCACTGTGCCATGGCGGTCGGGGGCTGGGTGTCACTGAGGGGTCCCCACCATAATGCACTGTTGGTGGCGCGAGTTGGTGGGCAAGTGTGCTCACTTTCCCTGCCATCCCCAAGAGCTGGGGCTGCGAGTAAAGCCTCAAATGTGCTGGGCTCACCAGCGGTTACCGGTCTCACCAGCAGGGAGGGTTCTCCAAGCCAGAGACGTGGGCCTCCCCAGCCCCCGACCGCCCAGGCAGCCCCCCTGCCCATTCTCAGGAGCTCCCCCTCACATTGCCATCAAGCCCCTGTCAGTGTGCATTTGACCTCACGCCCGGCCACCCTGACCAGCACCCCCATTTCTCTTCATACAGGAAATCACTCAGTGCCTCAGCTTTCCCTGAATTTACACAGATGTTTCCTCTCTCTTTGGACGGCATGGCATTTATTTATTTTTAATACTTTTCATTGTAAAATATATATGCTATACTACTTGCCATTTTTACCATAACAAGACCCGCGACAAACGGTAGCCTTTTCGTTCTTCTCTCGGTTCCCCTCGAGCAGTGCTGAGCTCACAGAGAAGACAGCGTCCGACGTGAGTGGCCAGCCCGAGGTGCTACGGCATCTCCACTCCCCAGCCCAGGTGTCAATCCAGCAAGACGACGGAGCTGCCCCCTTGAGCTCGGGTATTGCCCCACGCTCACCAGGCCATGCCTGTGGGCAGTTGGGATGACCTAGAATGCCCTTCCAGAATGAAACCGGCCAAAGCATTCTGAAAGCAGCCACTAAAGTGGACACCAGCCATGGACTCTGTCGTGGACCAAAACAAGAAACCCCGAGAGAGAGGCTATGGCCTCAAGGCTCCACGGTCTCCCACGTCCTGCAGCTGAGCACAGTCCGTACCCCACACATGGCTTGGATGTTAAGGAAAGAGGGTCAGCTGACCAGGGAGAAAGGGAACAGAACTGCAGCCGGGCCCTCTAGGAGGAATGGGGCTGCACCCCGAAATCCTACACGCGCTTTGGTCCTAGCCTTCGTGATGGTTTCGAATCGCTGATGAACAAAACTGCTTCGGTGGGGGGCCTGCAGCTCTCTCTTTAGGAGGTGCTGTGAGTGTCAGGCACATTAATGGCAAGATGTTCAGCCAGTGGCTCATTCAACAGATTTCACTGAGTGAGCTCCATGCCCAGCTCTGGAGCTAGGCTGCCCAGGGACGAGTCCCAGGCTGCTGAGTGATCTCAGCCAAGTCCCCCGGCCTTTCTCGTCTCTAATGGTGGTAATAGTAGGTACCTCAGAGGGCTATGATGAAGATTTTAAAAGTTAATGTTGGGAAAGTGGTTAGAACGGTGCCTGGAACAAAATAATTCCTACACGAGCACCTTAAATAAAATAACCAAATAAATGCAACAGGCTGCCAAGAATTGCAGGCAAATGGGAATAAGTCCCAAGAAAATACTAATGTTGAAGAGGAAAGTACTAGTGCTGAATAAATACTAATGTTTGTGATCCTATGAACCCAAACACTTTGGGAGAGATGGGAAGGGGCGCAGGACCTAGGGCTAAGGCCTTGGTATGTAAAATCCGTACTGCGATCCAGGCCTCATTGTTGGGACACAGGTCCCATCTGCAAGCCCATGAAGGCTTCCTTCTGGCTCCCCACGCGGGTCCCATCTTCATCAGCCTCATCATGGGCATCCACAGAAATTACTCATTGTTTGAAGGCTGATCTGCCACGTAGGTAGAGATTATGTTAAAGGCATTCATCCTCTCGACTCCAGTAATAGGGGCTAAATAAATGAGTACAAATTTATAAGCATAAATTCATTCATTCTGTCCTTACACACTTACTGAGAATCTCTATATGCTGGGATCACACGGAGGCTATTTCGATGGCGTTCACTGCCTAATAAAGATACAAATGAATAGATGGGTAAGTACCATATACTATAGGCATTACATAGGAACATAAACGAAAGTGTTATGGGAACAAGAGAAATAATAGCATTTTTTTTCCTCCACCACAGAGGTAGTAACATGTAGGCTGTCAGTTGTTGGATGAACAGTTTTTTTCTGGGTGGGCAAGAGTGAGGGGCAAGTGCAAAGGCCCTGGGGCATGAGAATTCTACTTACATCTGGGGAATTGTGGCTAAAATGGGTGGTAGGGGTGAACTCTCAAGTGACCCATGGTTTGGGCACCCAGTGTGTTGGTGGATTTCCCTCAGCCAGAAACACAGTCCCACGAAAACACAGGAGTGTGGCGGTAGTAATCTATGATCTGGTGTTGGCATTTAGGGAAGCAAAAGATAGCAGAATCCCTGTACATAGCAGTGAGTGCTGAAATGAATCAGTAACAGGTAGACTGTACTCACAAAGGTCACTGCCGCTGTTTTTGGCAAACCAACGTGCCAGGCAGGGTCTGGGAGATGGATGAAGGCACCCACACTGTTACTAGGGAGCATTCCACACAACGGATACAGTTGTGTTTTGTTTATTTTTTTATACAATGAGGAAATGTATTAGCTCACATATCAAGAAGCCCAGAGGCAGGAAGGAATGCACATTAGGGCTCTGGTTCCATATATCTGGAATTTTCTTGTTTTTTTTTTTTCCCCCCATTCCTCATGTGTTGGCTTCATCCTCAGGTTGTAGCATGATGGTTCAAGGCAGCATGTCCAGACATGACAGTTTAGAGGAAGAAAGATGGCCTTTTTCTTATGACTCTTCCTCAGAGGGAAGAAAACTTTCCCCAAAGTCCCAGACAACATTACCCTCCTGTTCCATGGCTATACTTAGGTCACATGACCCTTCTTAAACCAACAATGGCTAAGGGGATTGGGATCACCAACACCTGGCTTAGAACCATCATAATCCCAGTAGGGGCTAGGGTTCAATTTCCCTAAGGCACGAGAGGTGGTGGATACCTGACCAGAACTGAGATTCTGTTAGGAAGGAAGAGGGGAAGAAAATGCACATCAGGTAGACAGCCAGCAACACCCCAACTCAAAGGTTGTTTTGTCAGGCCTGGAGAGGTTCCCCAGCTTCTGTGCTCCCACAGCCAGAGCTACCTGACTCATCTGCAGTCTTGGCCACCTTCCTATTCCTATCCCCACACCCAACCCGCCAGCTTCAGGGCCGCTTCTAACCTGATGAAGGAATTCTTTTAGTATCAAGAATCTGAAATCATGTTCAGGGTCAGTCTAGTGCTGAGGTGGGTTTCTTTTAACCTGGTAAAAGGCTACCCTGTGCTCAGAAGGTTTCTCTGCTGCTAGAGGAGCTTCCCCAGGGTAACCTGAAGGCAGATGCTGTTCTAGAATCACAGAGAGGCTCACAGACGAGTCTGAGCTGGGGCCCAGGGCTGGCCAATGTACTGGGAGAGGTGGGTAAATCTACTCTTGATGAGGGAGAGAAGCCTTCAGTGTGGAAGTCCCTGGCCCACATTTTACAGCCAGCTGGAAGCAGACCAGCTTGGGATAGCCATCGATGAAGCCGGGCTCATGAGTCTGTCCTTCTGCCCCAGCTCCTCTCAGTCATTTAAATCCATGTTTTTAAAATAAAGAAGTCAACTCCGAAAGGACGAGGGATTGGGATCCTTCCAACTCTCCCCAGCTCCTCAACACCAGCCTCTTAGCCAAGGGGAGTCCTGTGGGCTTCGATTCCTCACCCTCCAGGTGCGAGGGACTCCCTCTAGCACCCCAGCTCTGTCTGAGAAGGGCAAGGAGGCTTGCTCGCTGACAACGCAAGGTGTGGCCTATGGGGAAGACTTTGTGGCCTCTAAGGACCACAGAGGGTAGGGGTACGGGTGGAGGTTAGCACGCTTAACCAAAGTGCCTTGGCCTCAGAAGCGGGTCTAACGAGGACCCCGTGTGGGGACTGTGGCAGCCAGCAGCCAGGGATGTAGTCTAGGGAGGGAGGTGCTGACCACTGGCCTTCTGCTATCGGTGTGCACTCAGCTCCATCCCCGGCCCCGAGGACTCCCCTCATGGTGCCAGAGGGTCCAACAAGAGGCAGGAGAGAGGCGGCTGGAACAGCAGGGATCCCACCCTGTCAACAGGAAAGGTGTGCGCCAACAGCCTCCGAGTACACGCGAATGCTCTGTTGAACGCGCAGAGGAAAATGAGGTTTCTTGCCTACGGATTCTACAGAGACAAATTCACGATGCAAATGAACACGGCTACTGGAGCCTGTAGCCAGAGCAGCCCGGAGTCCCCCAGAGCCTTCACTGCAGGGCAGCCAATGGGACGCTGAAACTGATGGATAATCTGCCGCGTTACATCCGTTCAGCTCTGCAGGGACTTCACAGAGACCCTTCTCGGTGGCATTATGCTTTGGGAGGGCTCAGGCCAATTTGGCGGCCTGTGTCATGAAAGTGAGTAAAACAGGGACAGGGTCAGCCTGGGTTTGGAGGAAATTCTCCTCCCTGAAATTAAACGAAATCTGTAGATGCTGATGGTGAAAGAATTATACCGAGGGGTATTCAGCTCTCCTTTTTGTGTTTATTCCCCCGAGTTATTTTTAGCATTACAGATAGTTCCAGTTAGCAAATGGATTGGGTTCTGAAAGTTCATTTGTAATCTGGCTGTTTCGATTTTGGAACATACTTTCCCCATAAAAAACTATGTTATAAATGGTGATGAGACTTGCAGGCTAGTTCTCCAAAGCCTATTTAACCCATAATGTAGCTGAAATACTGTCCTTTCGCAATGAAAAAAATTGTTTAATTGCAACATGAGTAATTAAGTAAAACAGGGAAAACCATTAAAAGCGAATAAGAAATAGATTTATGTTCATCTTGAATGATGCTGTTTGCAGGAAACCTAATTTAATTTAAGAAGAGGCCTTTCCAAAGGCTTTTTGGGAAATTGCACGGGATTTAGCCTATTAGGGAGAAAGAGCCATTGGGCTGTCCAATTTTCGGCTACTGAATATCTGCACCACATAACAGGCTCCCTTTCCTGATTTCAGGCTCGTCAGAACGTCTTACCATGCGGATTCTCACAAGGAGAAATTCACTGGCCAAAATCAATGAAGGTGGTCTCCTTGGGGTGGATTTGTAAAATTCTGAGCCATAAATTAGCATCTGTCTATGAGAATGTCCTGGGAAGAGCAGTGTCCCAGTCCCACTGACTCTGGGGGCAGTGACAGGATCACGTGAGGGCCAAGTCCTTGCCAGTAGTGGGTTCTTAAGGTAAATGCACCCTGCAGGGTTCTCTGGGGGCCCACTGCCCCTTCTTCTCTTTGGCAACATAATCCTTGCTTGGTACCTTCCTTCAGACCTCATCAGGCAGCTCTTGGTGTAGATCGGAGGTGTGTAACCCCGGTGTGTATGTGTCATGTGGGTCCCATATTGATTTCCCACACAAGGCCATGTAGAGGATGGTAGCAGATCGACCCTATCTTTTTTGCCAGAGGCAGGTCGTGACCCTTGGCTTTAAGCACATGTGCTGGAAAGCCTCGCGGTATGTTGCAAAAATGACCACAAATCTTCCCATCCCTGAATGCCTGCCCCTCTATAGTACCTCCTATCAAGAAGCAGGGTCTCTTTGCCTACTCCTTGAATCTGGCTTGGCCACGAGACTTCTTTGGCCAGTAGGATTTTAGCAAATGTGCCTCAAGCAGACGTTACAAAAGCCCTTGAGCCTCGCCCTCTTGCTGCTCTTGGAAGCCCGAGAGCACCGTGTGAACAAGCCTGAGCTAGCTGGATGGAGGATGGCAGGCCCCATGGAGGAGACAGATACACACTGGCTGGCAGTCTGTGAAGCACAGATGTGTGAGCGAGGCCATTCTAGATCAGCCGGCCTCAGCCAACCTGCAGCTGACCACAGACCAATGAGGGAGCCAGCCTGGACCAGAACTGACAGCCAACTCACAGAACTGTGAAGGTGTAAGCCTCTACATTTTGAGATGATTTTTCCATAGCAAAAGCTAACTTATCTACACACCTGGCTCTAGTCAACGAGATCTCCTGGCAGCTTTCTTCTGGAATCTAGCCTGTGGCTCACCCCTTACAAATGCGGACGAATACATAGTCTTCTCCCCTCTTTCTGCCCCCTCCGTCACAAATGTAAAGTTCAAGCCCCTCAGGTCTGCCCTCCCTACACCGTAGGTTTTGAAATGGGTACTTTGGAAATCACGACATTTTTCAATGGTACACATTTCGTGACTGACAGATGGGTTTTAAGTCAATGAAGATAGAATCCAAACTGCGGCTGCAACTCAACGTTCAGGCAAAACCCATTAGCTCGGCACGAACATGCACAAAAGCTGTCTCACGGCGCATGATCAGGGCCTGATCATTTATCACAGGGGAAATCACACATTCTCATTCACGGAGCAAGAACAGTCTTCTGGATAAAATCACGCACAGTCTGGAAATTCACCACAAAAGGGACTTGAGTGATTCTCCCAACCGAGCCCACTCAGCAGCCTTTGATTTTCAGTGTGAATACAAGAGGAAAGGGAGGGGGGCACCTGGGTGGCTCAGTCGTTAAGCGTCTGCCTTCGGCTCGGGTCATGATCCCAGGGTCCTGGGATCGAGTCCCGCATCGGGCTCCCTGCTCAGCGGGAAGCCTGCTTCTCCCTCTCCCACTCCCCCTGCTTGTGTTCCCTCTCTCGCTGTCTCTCTCTCTCTGTTGAATAAATAAATAAAATCTTAAAAAAAAAAAAAGAGGAAAGGGAGGTCTGCTTCTCCTTCTGTAACTGTGCAAGAGCATCCCTTATCCATTCACGGGTGCCGAGGAGCCACACAAGGGGAAGGGTCCGGCCAGGCGGGGCCTCGAAGTCATTCACACAATTCCCCATGGAAATCCCAGCTCATCTCCCCCCAAGGGGGCATCTCTCCAGAGAACCTAGAGTGTATGGGGAAAGACGCTGTGGCCGGTGCTGTCTCTCTAATGACAAATATCCACCCTGAAAGCCCCAAATGCTCATAAATGTAAAAAAAAAATCAGGGTGTTTGGTGCAGCCAAGGGCGGAGCCTACAGGTTTCATGGCCCCTTTCGGTTTTCCTCGGGCCCCCGACACTGGCTAAGTCTCTCTCTTCCAAGCCCAGATTAATTTTCGAGGGCTTAGTTCCGAGGAACGATGCATGAGTGCTCCTGACCACAAGGAAAAAAGCCCCCAACACATTTCACAGACATCAGCCAGGATTCTGCAAAGTCCATTCTTTCAAGAACAAAATTGCATTTTATGAAGCCGTCCCCTTTCTGTTTCATCTGTCAGGCAGGTTTGCCAAGAATAATTTAAATTTCATGCAGCGGCAACTGCGGAGCTTCATTTCTGCTCATCGGGGCCACCCTCCTGCCGGGGGCCTGACGGCCTGCAGCCCAGAGTGGCCATGGTGGGCCGGGCGCGGGGCTCTCCCAGCTCTCGGCATCCTCATGCCTCTCCAGTCGGGGGGGGCCCCCACCAGCGCCAACCTCCAGGGGGCCGGTTTCACCCCGTGGGTCTGGACACTTGGTCCGACCGGATCTCTGAGGCAGCTTTTAAAATTAACTTTTATTGAGTGCTTTATGGGTAGCAGTGCTGTTCTAAGCTTTCCCACACATCCGATTTTAACCAATCCCTACGACCTCTTCACGAGGGAAGATGCTATTCTTACTCCCATTTTAGAGACAATGAGACTCAGAGACACAGTCAGCTCCTAAGAGGCGGAGGTGGGATTCAAACCCGGCTCTGTCTGATGTGACATCCTGAAGCTCTCACTAGCTCTGCAGTGTAGAGTCGGCAGAACCTTTGGGCTACGTTTCCCCACCTCACCCAAGGGATAAATCTGCCCATTTTCTTGCAGCCTGGGCTTTGCTGTCAGGTAGGTGGTTGAAGGGCTGGAGAAGTTCTGGCCACAATGCTGCGCTAACGGTTACCATGGAGAGCACGCTGAGCCAGGCAGCCTGCAGCGAGCAAAGGAGCCAGCCCAGGCGGTCCGCTTCTCACTCGTCGGGGGCCCTCGGCAAGCCTCATTTCCTCTGGGCCTCAGCTTCTAACTGGCAAAACAGCGGCCGGAGGGCACGGTCCCTCTGCTTCTCTCAGGCTCTGGGGACTTGTGTGTGTGTGAGTGTGTTTGTGCATGCACGCATGAGTGTGCGGGCGTGTGTGTGAGTGTGCGTGTGTATGAGTGAGTGTGTGCCTGAGTGTGTATGAGTGAGTGTGTGGGTGCGCGTGTGAGTGTGTGTGAGTGTGTATGAGTGAGTGTGTGCCTGAGTGTGTATGAGTGAGTGTGTGGGTGTGCGTGTGCATGTGTATGAGTGAATGCGTGCATGAGTGTGTATGAATGAGTGTGTGGGTGCACGTGTGTGCGTGTGTATGAGTGAATGCATACGTGTGTATGAGTCTGTGGGTGCGCGTGTGAGTGCACGTGTGAGTGTGTATGAGTGAATGCATGCGTGAACGTGTATGAGTGTGTGGGTGCGCGTGTGAGTGTATGAGTGAATGTGTGGGTGCGCGTGTGAGTGTGCGTGTGAGTGTGTATGAGTGAATGCATGCGTGAGTGTGTATGAGTGTGTGGGTGTGTGTGTGAGTGTATGAGTGAATGTGTGGGTGCACGTGTGAGTGTGTGGGTGCGCATGTGAGTGTGCATGTATGAGTGAATGCATGCGTGTGTATGAGTGTGTGGGTGCGTGTGTGAGTGTGCGTGTGAGTGTGTTTATGAGTGAATGTGTGTGTGTGTGTGTGTGTGAGTATGTGTTGCATTTGGTCACACCCTCCCCTGCCTCAGTGGCCCAGGAATCTGTGCTTGTCCAACTGGACTTTCATCAAAGACCAGCAAGAAATCCTCAGGCCACAGAAAAATGAAGAAACATAAAAATCAACAGGCCTAAGGCAGCAGCGACAGAAAGAATTGTCATCACCTCGCTCACCAGCCTCAGGGAGCCTGGGCAGCCTTCCCTACCCTGAGGAGCTGGGACTGTCCCCCACGGCGTGGCAGAAGCAGCCCCCGTACTGAGGGTGAGCGGGTGGCCAGGCTCATGGGACTCGGGGCAGGAGAGGGGCGGGCTGTCTCTGCATGGGTGGTGATGGCATAGGATGCCAGTGGTCGCCCCCAGCCCCCAGAGAGCTGTGACACCCCACTCCATGCCCAGCCCAGGGGGTTGCTAAGGCCGGACAGCACTAACACTTGTCCCTGAGAGTCACCTTGGGGACCTTTGCCCGAGTTCTCAGGCAGGACTGGCCCACATGTGGCACCAGACCCTTCACCGAGGACGGCAGGCCAGTGTGTTCAAGGCCCCTTGCCACACTCCAGAGTAGCAGGGACACGTGGCTCTGTTCCTGGCTCCCATGCAGCCCCCTCCCTCAACCCCCTCCCACCAGAGTGGGGTCTCGGCCCTGTATACACACTGCACTTTCCTGGGAGGAAGGGGTCCGGTGGTTGAAAAAGCTTTAAAATCCCTTCACTCCATCATCAGGCTCACTAGGTGATGCAGACTCATGGTTATCACTGGATGCCTTCCCTCGGGCTCCCCTTGCTGCCATGATGTCACCTTGGTCATGTCATGCTTCCATGTCACAGACGTGAGCTCTAACCACTCAGAAACACAATTTGCTTCCCCCACCTGCTTGGGGCCTAGCTCCTCTTTCTCATCGAAAGACTTACCTTTTTCTCTTGGTGAGGTTAGAAATGATCCTTCTTCTCCGAAGTGGCATGCCCTTGTCCCCTAGGCTTCTCCTGGGTGACAGTGACAACGTGGCAGGGGTGACAACCACCATGTGCCAGGCTCGGCTATGTTCTGAGCACTGTATATATGTTTGAACTCACACAATGCTCACAACAACTCTGGGAGGCAGGTACTATTACCTATTCCCATTTTGCAGAAGAGAGGCCCAGAGAGGTTAGGTTAACTTGTCCAGGGTTGTTCAGCTAGCAAGAGATAGGGCAGAAGCCAAACCCAGGCAGGCTGGCCCCATAGTCCGTCTTCATCCACAACACTAACCTGCCTCTGCCAAGAACCTCAATGGGAGAGATATTCTCAGGTCATTTGGTCACACTGTTCAGGTCACAGACCTGGTATATCCTGACCTGTGTGTTCCCCGAGGGCCAGAGCTAGGCCTTGGCTACTCGGTAAAGATGCAGCTTGTTGACCAGGGAAACCACAGATACCTTGGTTTGGGCCTGCCTCTCAATTGAGGTGGTGCGGGCATGGGGTTAGACAAATAGGCTGGGGGACAGGCGTCAGGCGGGGGCGCCGCCGCTTGGCCAGATGACAGAGAGGCACCACGGACCAAATTCAATGACAGTGTCCTGGACAGAAGCTGCTGCTGGCTACTCTCCCCCTTCTCCCCTGCACACCCCATTCTCTTGAGCACCTCGAAAAATCCAGGGTGGAAGCAGGCATCTTTGTTTGATTGGACCAGCTCCTGCAGGTCTGGAGCTGGGCTGGAGATGGTTACAGAGGGGACATGTGCCAAGGAGCTGGCTGTCCCACAGGCATGAACTTTCACCCCCTCTCCCCTCCCAGCCCCCCAGGGCAGTCCTCCCCGGATGCTGTTTTCTATCAGAGGCTGGGCTCCTTTCCCCCCATGTGCTATGGTTTGGGGCCCTGCCAGTGAGGGACGCTGAATATCAAGCTGCTTGGGAGCAAAGCAGGAGCTGTGTGGGCAGGACAGCCCTGTGTGAGGGGTCCTCACTGCCAAGTGTCATCCAGCACCCCAGCCTGGAGGGCCAAACCCCTGCCCCAGGTGCAGCCCCACAGCATCCCTAAAAAGGCCTCTACCCAGAGAGGGCCGAAGTCATCAAATGGGCTCCCAGGTCCAGTTTCTCTCTCTGCTGACCTGGAGCCCCCAGTGGTCAGCTCCAGAAGCTGCCATTGTCCAGATGGCCAACAGCTGGCCTTCCTGAGCGGCTGCCAGATGTAGCTGGCGGGGCGGCCGGCTGGCTCCAGCAGGCAGAGGTCACTGCATCGGCGCCCAGGAGAGAAATGCGATCGGCTGGTCTGGGGGCGTCGTGCCCAAATAACCCTCCATCTCCTCTCCCCCGTCCGACATTCCTTCCCTCCCCACCTCAGTGGGGAGGTGTTTTCATAACAGGAAAATAAAATCAATATGGCACTGCAGCAAGATGTCAGCGTGCTCTGAGCTGGCCTCCAATAGCTCCATTGTCTCGGGCCTCCGCTGGGCTCTGGGCCGGCAGCGCTCAGTATTAATGGGAAGCAGGGCTGAAAGGGAGTTTTGAAAATCACGGAGACAAAGGCTCAGCACACCTGGAGCGTGGCTTTCTCACACCACGGCCACCTCACAATGGCCTCAACGGGCCTCCCCCGCCTTTAACTTCTCCCACAACTTTTATGAAAGCAGGGAAGAAAACACTAGACACACACACACACAGATGCACGCGCGCACGCGCACGCACATGCACACGCTGGCTTGGAGAGGGCTCCTGGAGGCTGCTCTGAATGGCTGAAAGAGGCAAAGGTGGCCTGCAGAGCCCCTGCTCGGCCAAGGAAACAGGATGGTCATAAACAGGGCTTCCTGCCCCCGACATGGGCCCATCCCTGAGGAGCTCTGAGCGGCGTGAGGGAGACCAGCTCAGCCTGAAGCCAGTTAAGAGCCTTCGTACCCTTTTCATTTCAGTCTCTCTGTTAGGAACACAGCCTGGTTTCTGCTGTCACTCCCAAGGCTGGAGCCGCCTCCGGAAAAGAGCGATTGCCCCGAAGCGGACTGCTGGGGCCCAAGGCCTGCGTCGCCAAGGAAGGTCCAGCCTTGGACCAGCTCTCACAGACTTGGTGTGTCGCAGTATCCCCAGCTGACAGGTGGGGGACAAAAGTACTGATTCATGCAGTTGGGTGAGGCTGGGGAGAATTCTCAGCAGAGTAGTTAATAAGTAGTAGATTTATGACCATTTATGCCTTACTGCTGGTCACTATCTTCTTGCAAACCCAAGTCACTGGCGCCCGAGGAGGACTTGTGTGGTCTAAAGTCACCTATTTAGGGAATCTTTATGGCCAACTTGGAGTTTGCCGTCCCTACACGCATTTAATCAACGTGGCCTAGGACCGGCTTGTCTTACAAGGTAGTCGCAGACAGAGACTTGACAGCAAATGAAACCATGTGACCCTTCAAAGGTTGGCCGGCCCAGCTCCAGGGACGCCAGTACTCTGGGCAACAGGGTGGCCAGGGCCCAGGCTGTGAGCCTGCGGAGCTGGCCCGGGCCTTCAGGGGAAGAGGGGCCCCGGCGCCCAGCTCCAGCTCAGAGAGGCCACCAGGCTTACCTTGGTGGTGACGGTGGAGGCCGAGCTGGCCACGAGGCTGGTGATGGCCTCGCCACTGCCCGTAGTGCAGGGAGCCGGGGCCGTGGCAGGCGTGGGCAGCCGGGAGGGCACCCCAGGCAGTGGCAGGAGGCCGGGCCGGGCACTGAGGCTGCTGGCCGTGCCGCCACCGGCCCCGGCCGTGGCATTGCAGATGCTGGTGGTCCCATGCGTCCCGTTGGCACTCCACTCGCGGCGGTCCCAGCCCACCCGGTAATCTCTTTCGAAGCGGCTGTGGTGCCGGGACATCTTGCTGGGCCGTGGTTGCTCCTCACAGGGAAACCAAGGCCGGACCTGCTGGCACAGAGTGGAGAGGAGGCGATTTAGACCAACGGCAGCCCTGGTAGGAGGCCAGGAGGGCAGCAACGCCTGTCGGCATCTAGTAAGCACCTTCTCTGGGTGCAAAAAAGGGCTTTCAATAGCTGATAGCTGATCTCATATTCACAGCAAGCCCACGATGCATGGATCATTAGCCCCACGTCACTGGGGGGTGGGGGCGGCGGGGGATAAATGGTTTGTCCGAGATCATGTGGCAAAAGTGTAGTAGACAAGATTTGAACCCAGTGTCCGTTGAGGAGTAACGCTTTCTGTTCTGCAGTGCCACGCTGCCCTGAAGAATGCGCATATGCTCGTAAGGACTGCGGTTGGGATTTTATCCCACCATCCCCACCGTGGGAGCAAGATCCTGGGAACTCCTCAACCCTATGATGGGGAGAACAGCTACATCTGTAGCCTCCCTTCCTAGTGGACAAGGCCTTTTTACGTAAACCTCATCGTATCCTTCTAATAGCCCATGAGCTGGCCAGGCATTGCTCATCCCAGTTTATGGACCAAGTTGCTGGTTGAGAGTAAGTGACTTCCCTGAGGTCAGAGACGTAGGAAGGGAGAAGGCGGCCAGAATCTCTCACCTTCAGACTGTAGCCCAACGTAGGGCTCCAGGCTGAGAAGATCTTAAGCCCCTGGACGTTAAAAGTTCTTTATAACCCTATGATTTAGTCTCTGGCACAAGAGACCCCCAAGCTCCCTGTGAACCAGACATCTCCCATGCGACTTTCCTGAGTATCCGAACGTAAGGCCCTCAGAGTTGTCATGGAGACCTAGACACACCAGGATACTGAGGGCCCCCTGCATCATGAGGATTGGGATTTGCTCAGCATTACAGAGACTCCCCCAGCTTCTTACATAGCCTAGGTCTGATGTCACCCTTGGTCATGAAGGACGTAAAGATACAGGAGAGGCCGACTCGGCCGGAGAGGCAGAGGGGAGAGGGATGGTAGAGCCCAGACACAGCGGGCAGGTTGGAGAGGGGTCTGTCCTGCACATCACATCCTCAGCTCCAGCCACTGCTCAGGCTCAGTTTTCTTTGACTCTTTTCCACTCTTCCACCACTTCCTGTCTGGGGTGTGAGCTCCTGGAGGTCCGGGGTAGCTCCTGGCTCATTTTCCTAGCCTGCAAATCCAGCTGTCATGGCGGCAGGCTCTGGAATTACTGGCTAGTGGGTGGACAGGCCACCTATTTTAAAAATTTCTATCAATCCTGATCCTACTCTGGTTTTTGCACACCAGATCTAGTTGTCGACTTCTAGCACCACTGAGCCAAGCTTGGGCCTCACCCTCGTGACCTGCTACCTCGTCCTACTTGTGTGGTTGGCGGGTCCTGGCAGTCACTGTCCCCTCCCTTGGCACCGCTCCTGCCACCAGGCGCAAGGAGCACACCGAAGCAGAGCTGACCGTGGCCTCTTAAAGTGGATGGGGGGTTCCTTGTTTCTTTTATCACTATGCTTCACGGCTTACACAATGCCACATTATTTTTTCATCGATTCAATATTATATAGTAAAAAATAAAAACGAATTCCCCTTTGGCCACCCCCTCACAGACTTCTCTTGAGAGAGTTGTTTAAATAGCTCTCGTCACTTTTCTCCCTCCCGCCCAGGCTGCAACTTGCTCTGATGGGGCTTTTGCTCTGGCTGCTCCTTGGGAGTTGGTCTCACCGAGGTCACGAATGATCTGCTTGTAAAATCCCATGGGACACTCAAGCCTTGTCTTCTCTCACATCTGGCATGGTTGATCTCTCTCTCTCTTTCTCGAAACTTCTTCTCTGTGATTTCTGAGACATCACACTCTCTCCTTGTTTTGTTCTCCTAGGCAAGCAACTCTTTCTCAGCTCATCCTTAGGGATCCATTATTTCCTCCTCTTCTTTTCCCACCCTATGCACTCTCCTTGGACAATCTCGTCAGCTGTCACCTCTTTCCCTGATGGCCCTCAAGGCCACATGCTAGCTCCCTGTCCATCCCAAGCTCCACACCCCCTGACCTACCATCTGAAATACTGGCTGCCCCACAGGTACCTCAATACCGGATGTCCCAGAATTAACTCATTGTTCTTTTGCCCACTCATTCCCAGGAATCCCCTCTAGCAGACAGGAAGTCCTGTCTGCCCTGCAAGCCCATTTTCCCATCTCCATTCATATATTCAACAGTGCGGTCTTTGATTCTGTCGCCCCAGCTGCTTCTCAAATCTGCCCCCCTTCTTCTGCACATCCACCACCCCGACTCATTGTGTCCCACATAGATTATTTCCACATCTCCCTGCTCCAGTCTTGCCCTTTTTACCCATTCTCTACCCAACAGCCCTTGTGACTTTTTTATTTTTTAAAGATTTATTTATTTATTTGAGAGAGAGAGAAAGAGAGAGTGTGCACTGGCGGGGGTGGGAGGAGAGGCAGAGAGAGAGAGAGTCTAAAGCTGACTCCGTGCTGAGCATGGAGCCTGATGTAGGGCTCGATCTCACGACCCTGAGATCATAACCTGAGCCGAAACAAAGAGTTATATGCTTAACCGACTGCGCCCCTCAGGTGCCCCCCGCCTTGTGATTTTTTTTAAAAGCACAAATCTGATCACCATACTTCACTCTCCTGCTTTAAATCTTATCCTTCAGAATAAGGTCCAGAATTCTCAGTGTGACCCAGGAGACACCTGAGGATTCTAGCATCACCATTCACTCTTCACGCAATGCCTGGCCATCCCAAACACCTTACAGTTTCTGAAGGCGTCGTGCCCTCTCTCAGCTTGGGGTTCAAGCCCCTGTTGCTCCTTTGCCAGGAATGGATTCCCACTCTTTCCACGGCCAAGCTCTGCATGTCTGTTATGACTCAGCTCAGGCACTGACTCTTCTAGGAGGCTGCATGGACCCACCTCCTCTGGATTAGGCAAGAGGATCCCCCATCTATCCCCCTGGACACCTGGCCCCCAGCACCCCATCCCAGCATCAATGGCTGTGGTATATTTGCTACCTTGAGAACAGTCCCTGGCTTATTGTCTTTGTGACCTTAGCACCTAACACAGTGTCCGGGATAGAAGGGTATTCAGTACACATTTGCTGAATGAATAAACAAATGTTTATTTCTTCTTAATTGCTGAATGTTTCCAGAAGAGACAAACATGTTTGTGTGAAGGGAGAAGCTCAGACACAAAAAACTTGAGTCTTCTACCTGGAAATTCCATGTAGGTACCAGGGTAAGGAAATGTCTTATCTTCCTGGTAGGTCAGACCTGGAGCCTCCAAGGATGGCTCCGAAGGAGAACAGAATCTCTGCATGTCCAGGGTTAGCCGGACCCCAAAGCTTAGGCTCCTGTTTCCCAAGATTCACCTGCAAGGCTCTTCCTAATGATTAGCACCTCAGGGCAGTTTTCCTAGGTTGGATCCTAAGTATGGCAGAGATGATGTCACAAAGTTCACCACACTGTGACCTCTCTCCAACCACCCAGGAAGACCTCCCTGCTGCCTCCCTTGCACTTAGGTTGGGAATCACACATCTGAATTCAGGCAACTAGAATGAGTGGGGAGGAGATGGAGAACATTCCCAGATCTGGCCCTTTAAGAGCATCTTCTATTAACCTTAGCTCCCTTCACCTGCCATGGTAACCTTGGAGGTGCAAGAGGGTTGCCCCACCAGCGTTGGACTTGGCATGATTGGGACATAAATCTTCATCGTGTTAAGACACTGAGATTGCGAGGTTATTTGTTACTGAAGCCTGGCCTAGCCCGACTGATACCCTAAGTCAGCACTTACATTCCCACAAAACAACCCAACTTCACATATTGTCAAGGAAATCATCTCCTTCCAGCTGGTGAAGATGGAGATGAGAAGGGCAGACTTGTTGAGATGTGCCCACGGGTGGGCACAGCATGCTTGGAAGCAGGTCAATGGGGCCTCCTTAACCCCAAGGACGCCTCCCACGGCCGTAGAGCCTGTCAGCTCGCTGCCTCAGGGACAGTCTTCTGCAGCACAATGTGGCTCCACGGCACCCATGGTCCCAGCAGCCCGCACCTCCTGCCCCCCGCCCCCTGGCCCCGCTGCTCATCTCTTCAAGGCTGCGTACCACGCTAGCGAGGAGCCAGAGGGGACTCAGGCAGCCTGGAGGCCACACAGTCAGGTTTGAGCCTCTTCAAGTGTATTCAGAACAAAGGTCAACTCTTTGAATGCCAGGTTTGGGGTCGCCTTCATTCCTCAATTTAATTCCCCCTTTCAAACGGAATGAAAGAAATGTGTTGCACAGTTTACCTGGGGTGTGGCAACTTCAGTATTTCCTGCTGGGCATGGAGCCAGCGTGTCCAAAAGGTCCCATGTGCCCACACGTGCGCCCAGAGTGGTGGGGGGGAGGCCGCAGGAAGGGCTCGTCGGGGCGGGAGGAGGCCCCACATGGACAGGGCGCCTCAGACAAGACTGGTCAAGCAATTACAGACAAAACACACAGATGTGCTTCCTTGTCGGGGTGAGCACCTCTTCCTGGCAGGCTGCTGGCGAGCCGGCAGAGCTTGGCATGGGGCCCTTCACTGAGGGACGGAGGGGAGTCTGGGCAAGAGACATCCCTCTGAGTGTTGGGTGTACTTCTAGCTCCAGTCCTGAACCTTCGCCCACCACCTGTCTCTAGATCCCTGAGCTCCCAGTCGCTCCCCTTTCTGCGCTCCTGATACCCAGATCTGAATCATGCCCGGCCTCTACTCCGAACCACAGCTTCCCTTTTTTCGGTTTTGCACACCCTCTGAAAAAGAGCCGTCTCCTGCTTAGAAGAAACTGTCGAAGAATTTGATCCAAAGTGTTAGGTGTTGTTTATTTTGTTTTTACATTTTCTAAAACATGCTTGGATTACCTCTAGAACGATAGAAAAGGTAACGTGAAATGAACATCTTTTTCGTCGGTACTTTGGAGTCCTATAAGAAATAGTCTGGGGCTATGGAGTCTACCTTATGCATCCTTCCCTGCCAGGAAATAGGGGCTCCACCCCAGTAAGTGCCTGGTTTAAGGCCCAGTTCAGGCTCTGGAAACCCTACAGAGCTGGACCCTCTTCTGTTCCTGCTCCAGTCAGATCCCAAAACCCAACCAGGCCCCAGGTGTTCGGGCACCTCTCTGGCCACCGCTCAGCCTGGTCATTGAGTTGTTGGGTTTCGGAGCCTCTCTGCAAAGGGGCCCACACTCCCTGCCTGTCTGGTGAAGCCACACTCCACTGGCTGCCAGAGTCTGGGTGCTGAGACTGTCCTGTCTGCTCTGCAGGCCCAGAACTCTCAGTGACCGCTCCAGGACTTAGACCTGGGGCCCCAGGCAGTGGAAAGAGAGCCGCGTCAGGGGTCAAGAGGGCTGAGTGTGAACCCCAGCACTACCCCTTACTAGCTCCGAAAACTCAGGGTTGCCTCAGGTTGTTCATCTGGAGAGTAGGGAAGGACAGCTCTACTGCCCCCAGGACCACGAGAGAATCCAGCCTGACTCCAGTGAGCCCTCTGCACGGGGCGAAGAACCCTATCAGTGGGCAATGATCAGACCCTTAAAGTTATAGGGTGGACAAAGGTAGGCCAACAGGAGCCAGTTTTCCAGGATGAGGACAAAGGAGACAGCCAACTATGAAGTTGTGTGTGGTCTAGTGTCTGAAACACACAGCCATGGATTCCCCAAGACCCCCATGCTAGGTGGATGGGACCCTGTAGGGTGCTCTGCCTTCTGGGAGAGAACAGACTTGGGTGGGACTAAGGTCATCTTCAGCTGAATACCTGTGACCAGGGGGATCTTGGATCAGGAACCCTAGGGCCTGCCTTGTCGGATCGCCTTCTCCCAATAGCTCAGGGTGCTGTGACAGACTCAGGCCCAGGTTTATGGAAGGCCTGGGCCAACTGGGGCCTGAGGATGGCCTGGAGGAGGGGACTCAGCTGACACCCAGGCTCTGCCCCAGTGCCTCGGCTGTGTTTCTGTAATTCAGTCTCCTGGACACTTGCTGGGTCTCAGATCAGCAACCCTGTCCCAGAGATTCGCCTCCACATGAATAATTCATGAGTAAATAATTCAGAGTGGTGTGAGCCATAGTCGTCAGTGTTATTTGTGCCAGGTTGGGCCATGGGGGCCACTGTCTAGGAGCCCACAGCGCTGGCCACATGGACAGGCACACCGTGCACACCTGAACACACATCAGGACGACGGCGTTCTGTGCCCGGGGACACCCGCGATGCGCTCTGGAGGCCGGTCGTGGCTACACATATTGACATGCCCGTGTGCACATGCCGTACCCAGGAGCCCAGGTGGCTAATGACCCTCTCCTCGTTCATGTCATGAAGGCACGTGCAGGAGAGGACGCCGGCTCTGAGGGCCCTGAAGGTGTGATTAATCCACAGAAGGTAGGGGAGCCCGCACTGCCTCCAGACAGGGAGCTGAGGAATGAGCCACGGCCTGTCCAGCCCGATTGGAAAATGTATGATTGCCTCATTTGGGGGAGACGTGCTGCCAAGTCAGTTGGAACAGGCCGTGCCCATCTTTCTTATTTTCTTTTCCCTCTCTGCATCTTTTAGCTTTTCTTCTGAAGCAAAATAATAAATAGCAGCCAAAAGAGCATCTTGGCAAATGCAACACAAAGGAAAACTCCAGGTGCTTCTGGAGAAGCCGGCCTGGCCACGACTTGGCACGATGCTGGCGGGAGCTGGGGTGCGCCTCGGGCATGCCCGTTTCCTGGGGTTGCTTCAGCTCCCACTGACCCCCAGCCCTGCCGAGCCCCCACTAACTCAGAAGACTTGCCTCTGGCTGAGGCTGTAGGAGGCACTCTCTGCCCAGCCCTCTCCTCTTGGAGTTCACAGAGGCAGGCCGATGACCCAGCGATGGGCTGGCCTGTTCTGCCTCCCACGTGATTGCTGCTCCTGCAAGGCTGTGCCCCCCCCCAATCCTCCCTGGGGCTGTCTGGGCACAGGGTGGGCACCTGGATCAAAGTGGCAAGTCCTTCCCAGCTCAGAACACTCCTCGGGGTGGAGATTAGGTGAGGCGAGAGGGGCCTGGGAGTGAAAAATGCAAGAAGGACCGTGTCAGGGCCCACCCCGCACTTGCTCAGCCCTGAAAGTGAGGCCTCCTCACGTTTACCTCACCCTCCTCACCCCGGTCCTGGCGCTGCCCTTGAGGGAGAGAGGTATTGCTCAGGGGTGTGCAGGTGTTGAGCACCTCCAGGGGGATATGAAATGTGTGGCTAGTGGGTGCACACCAAGGTGGCAGCCTGGGTCCAAGCCCTGTTTCAAATCCTTTGGATCTGCTCAGATGCTAAGGAAGTTCTGGAACATTCACAGGCTAACAGCAGCCTCTCCCTGGTCCTCTGTAGGAGGAGTGACCCGAGGTGTGATTTTATTGTTAGTTTTTTCTCTTAAAATACCAGAGCCCCAGTGGGCTGGACACAGTCATCGTCACACTTCCCCTCTGCTCTGGAAGGGCTTTCCCTTCTACCTTACCTCGCCCAGCCATGAGGGTCCTCGTGTGAACCCTACCCTCCCACCACCACCATCAGTCACTCACTCAGCAGGGCAAGGGTGGAGAGTACCCAGCCCAGGTGCCAGGCCGGAGTGGCTCATCCCTGCCCTCTGGCTTAGTTGCTGGCAGGTTCCATCAAGACCTGCTACAGCTCCAAGGTCTGGACCCACAAGCAGCCTCTACCAAGCGCTGCAGGGGAGAAAGAGTCAGGGATATGACAACTCAGATTAGACCTCTGACCTCTGCTTCCTCCCCCCAGGGGGGGCATCAATCTCTGTAACAGGAGGCTTTAGGGTGTCATCTTTATCTTTAAAGGAAGACTGGGCACCTGCTTTATTTCCCAGGTCTTGGCCCATCCAAAGCTTTGGGGGAGACACAACCCAGCAGACCCTAGACCAGTGGGTGGACTGGCCTCAGGGGAGGGCAGGGAGGACGCCCTGGCATAAAGGTCCGGCAGTGGTCACAGCAACAACTATATGACCTATAGGCTCGCCGCTCTTATCCTTCACTAGGTTCTTTGCAAGCCACCACATCATTTGCTTCTCACGACATCCCAGTGGTGCAGGCTGGGATGCACCTGACACTCGCATTTCATAGGTGAGGAAGAAGAAAACAGAAGACCGGGGCTGGGGTAGTGGTGTGTGCCCCCTAACCCACAGCGTGGTCTGTGGTCTGCAGCATCACCCTAGAAGCTTGTTGGGGTGCAGAATCGCAGGCACTGTCCCAGCACTACTGAGTAGGAATCTGCCTTTTGCACAGTATACCCGGGGGAGGGGGGGCGGCAGACGGTTACGGCCCCAGACATGCCAGCCTAAGATCTGCCTCTTAGCAGGACCGGAGTCGGCCCTAGGACCCAGGCCTCCTGACACTCGGCAACACTCACCACTGCACCATGGTCCTCGGAAGGCGCTGGGGGGCAGAAGTATTTTGGGGAAAAGTCATATTCCATAATTACAGGGCTTAATACATGACCTAAAAAGACAAATGTTTCAAAATGCTTCTCTGATGATAGGTTTCAGGAAAAATGCCACGGATTCCTTTTCTGGGCACAATTGCTCACGCAAAAAGCAATCTCTCTGCCTTGGGAAGGTGGTATCCAGTGCCCGTTTTAGATGAACAATATTAAAAGAACAAGCCTCTCAATTCCCTCCCTTCCCATGTGCAACTTTGTTTCGAGAAATCTGGCTGTGGGTTTTGATGTAGTGATTTTTTTTTCGAAGAGGCGCACATGATTCAGAGACTTTTCTCATGGGACTAATTGACTAGGCATTTGTGCTATTGCTACTCCTGTAAATCATTATAATGGTGATAATGAAAAATAAAAAAGATATTGGAAATGACAGTTGGCAACATAATATCAGCATAAACTGGGGGAGGAAGGGAGGCGTGTATAAATTAGGGGCTCGTAAACATCAGGATCGATGAGGCTGCCATGGTGGGCACCGTTTGATCGTTTAGAGGGGGATTAGCCACAGTTACCGTTACCGGGAGCCATCTTTGCTCCTCTGACTCCTTGTTCTTGGGGGCTCCACGGGGAGCAGAATCACTGAAATCTGGAGCCCGCTTTCCCACGGCCCTGCAAACACACGACTGCAGCACTGGGAGCTAGACTTTGCCATCACCTCCCTTCTCCAAGCGGGCCTTCTGCTGTCTCGCAGGCTGCCTCTCAGGCATGCCTGATTATTCCAAATCTCGCAGAATTGACTAATTCAACGAGATCTCTCTTCACAGCAAATGGTGTTCATCAGTGACCCGAGCTGATGAATAAATCCCACTCGGTGCCTGGAGCCAGACCCAGCAGCAAGAGTTGCAGAGAAGAAAGACTGATGCACTCTCTATTTGGCTGCCAAAAATGCTCTTGCAATTTGCTTTCTTCTAGACAAGAGTCTATTCAAAAGTCTATTTGGAAACATTAGGGAACGGCCGTCACATGGCCGGTAGATCATACTGCCTGTGACAGGATATTATCTTCCTTGGTAGAGACTCCACCACGCTTTTATTTCCCTGAGTAAGTAGTGTCTGATGACTGTGGGATTGCTCAGAGGGCTGGGGACATTACAATCCCTGTCCAGAGCGCATATGGGACCGACAGCCTTGTGGAACCTTCTCGGGCAAGCACACTGCTTCCTCTTCTCCACCTCTGGTGGGACCCGGGGGACCTTCTGCTTATCCAGAATATCTTCCTGGGAAACCACCAAGTAGCCGATCATCCCTGCTTCTAGGAATCAGGATTCTGTGCCTCCTTTTCCCTCCCAAGCAACCCCCTAGGCAAGCCGTTGGGTTAATACGTTGTTCTGCCCTTTCCCTGTCGAACTGCTTCCGATATACTGACCACCTCCCTCCTCCTCATGCCTGGCTCTGTGTGAGATCACAAAGGCTGGTGAGGACAGGCACCCAGAACCCACGCTGCTCACTGGGACTGCCTCCCGGGGTCAGCAGGGGAGGGGAGGAGTGTGGGGGGCCCCTGGTCCTGACCACCTAGCCCTTGTTTTGGCTGCGATCCTGCTGACCTCTCTACCAAGGGCCAGGCTTGTCTCAGACCTCACAGCCTCTCTGGCCCTTGTTTTGGCAGCTGCTACCCTATCTTGATGTACTTGCTTCAGATTTTCACCGTCTTTATTCTATGTCCGTGTTTTTAATTTAATGTAATTAAAAAAACAAAACAAAACAAAGAACCACCCAGACCAGAGGGCAGCCCGTTGCGAGGTTGTGTGTTTTATCACCACCCAAGCATGCAAACGAGGCGGCCTCTGTTGACAAGTTCACATCTCTAGTGCAGAGCTGGCTGTTTGAACAGCTTGTGTGCAGTAATTGAAACATAGATTTTTGTTGCCTTTCTATTTATTTTTAGATTAACCAAGCAGGGATACTTGGCTTCCAGGCTGCCACCTCCACCCCTGTTGGGCAGTGTGGGACCACTGGCCCCAGGTGCACCAGCAGCAAGGACCACCATGTGCCCCCTGGGGCCTCCCCCAGGACTGTCCTGGGTTTGGTCCTGCACCTGACTCTGGTTTTGCCCTTCACTGTGATCCCCAGGGCCCAAAGCTGGGAAGCCAATGAATACAGGATGCCCGCCGGCTGTCTCCTAACTCCCAGGTCCCTGAAGACTTCCCCATTCCCACTGTGCTAAACTCTCCCAGAAGTTCTGGGGATGGCCAACCCCTTTGACGACAGTGGGACTGAGGCACAGAGCGGTAGGGTAGGGATGGAACTAGAATCCAGAGCTGGCATTTCCAGGGCAAGGGGGACTCCAACAAAAGAAGGGTCACATGGCTCAGAGAAGATTCTCTCAGGGTCCATTTTCTATTTGGGCCACTTTAAAAGAAATTACGGTCTCATCGGCCTGGATAGGTGGGTTATGCTACGATGATGGCCCCAAATCTCAGGGGCTTAAACTATAACGTGTGCTTTTCACTCATGCTGCACACTCCCTGCTGGTCAGCTGGGGCCCTGTGCCAGGCTGTCCTTCCCTAGGATCCATGCTAAGGCAGAGCCTACCTCCTCCTCGTCTCATTGCCAGGCTGGGCATATGGCAGGGGCCCCTCCGACGTTTACTGAGCCGAACTGTCCCGAGGGCAGGGGTGTGAGCGAGAAGGACGTGACCATGCACAAGCATCTTCAGACCTTTCTCTTCTCCTATGGAGTATCTCCACCTGTACTCTGTGCCACCTCTTCCCAGAAGCCCTCCCAGCGCACCCAGACAGCAGGGATAGCCAACCCAGGCCTCCTCTGGCACCCAGCATGGCTCTCTTCTCATTCTAGATCCCACGAAATGATAGATGTGTATGTAGCAGGTTTGTTAAACAGGCTGAACTCAGTGGGATAGCAACAGCAAACAGATTTCTTTTTCTCCCACTTCCTTCCTTTACATCTACTCTGTTGGACCCAAACAGCTTTATTTGGCGGGGGTGGGGAGAGGGCGCACTTTTGGGTATGACTTCTGTTATTCTTACTGGAGCACCACCCACCTGCAGAGGTGGTTCTTTTGCCTGTGGCCCTATGGTGGCCTCTGTGCTGTGTGAGTGTGCTTCCTGCAGAGCACCAATAACCAGCACCCTGCAGGCTGTCCTCTGGGGTGGGGTCTTCCAAGATGGCTCCTGTCTGGCTCCCTTGTGCAGTGTTCACTCTGGAAGCATGACCATGACATTACCTTGACTCGATTATGGTCAAGGTCAACTCTGGTCCTGCAGAGTCAGGCACAGTCTCAGTGCTCCCAGCTTGAGGGAACCCAAGTCATACCCTCCCCAGTGCTCCAGGCTCGGGGAAGCACCAGGGAGATTGTCTTGAGTTGATGTCAGGGTGGGGGGGTGGAGGGGGTGGAGGGGTCACCTCCCCAGGAGGAAGGGAAAAGCCTCAGCACCCCTCCCTGCACAACTCTGCTCAGGGGTGTTCTCTCCTGCAAACTCAAGACCTTCCTAATTTAGGGGCTGGCGGAGGGATAGAGGGGGCCTGGGGCTATCTAGTTCCTATTTTTAATGTGGCGATACTGGGCACCTTTCATGCTCAGCCTTGAACCTTGTCTGAGTCTCCAAGAAAACAGGAACAGTCTAATTTAACATCCTGCTACAGATAATTCAATCCTTCTCTGGTTCAGTATTTGCCTCCTCCAGGAAGCCTTCCTGATGACGCCAGGTTACTCTGCTACTTCATCCTTTGGCCATGCTGCCTTCTAGCCCTTGCTCTGCAGAGTCCTGTGTCCCCGATCACACACTAAGCTCTGAAAACACACAGCATTGGCCCCTTCCCACTGGTTGCCTGGGTGGAAACCCTACTTACAGCCATCAGTCATATCCTTGGCCCACAGTCACATTTGTGTAGACGCAGGCTGCACAGAGCTCAGCTCCAGGGTCTACTAAGGACAAGGGAATGGGCAGCCTGAGGACAACTGGGGATGACAGAGTCAGGGTCACTGAATGGGTGCTGGACAGCCATCTACAGGCCAGATCTCAGCTGCAACAGCCCCAGGAGTGGGAGAGAGATGCCTATCTGTTCTCAGCTCAGCCCAGTCCAGGCTGTAGGCACAAGCAGCCCATTTACAAGGGACCAGCCTTCAGCAGGCACTCAGAGCGGGGCTGACACCCCAATGTCTGGGGTCCAACAAAGGATGCTACAGAGGTCTGGGCTTAGATATGGAGGGGAGGGGTAGGAAGGGAGTCCCTGCTTGGGCCTGGGGGACTCTGGCGTCAGAAGCCAGCCTGGCATCATCGGGGTGGACTTCCGGGATCAGAATGAAAGGAGCTCAGTGTTACCCAGGGCAGAGAAGAGGACTGGCCTGGCGCCCCTTCCCTGGCTGCCCAGGAAATGACTGTCCCCAGGAGCAGCAGGTAGGGAGTGCCCACCCCGCAGCCTCCGGGGCCCTATGGGAAGGGCCTGGTGAACTCTTCACAAAGTCAGAGCAGAGATGCCAAATACCCTTTGCTTACATGGGCATGAGGTGGTGTCCGCCTCACTCCTCACACCTGAGCTTTTGCTTGCATTGGCCTCCTGACCTGGGGACCCTTCTCTGTTGTGCTGAGTGTTCCTCACCCAGCTACAAGGGGGGCAGTGGGGAGGAGAGGCAAGGAGCATTTACTGAGCACCTCCAGCACACGGGCCACTCTGCAAGTCACTTAAGCTGTGTGAGTCCTAGCATGGCCTCCATTTTATGGGGGGGCGGGGAACTGAGGCTCCCAGATTAGGTGCTTGCTCTTAGCTCTGGCTTTAAGGCCAGGGCTCTTTCCACTTCATTTCTGGACCTGGACTCCCAGACAGCCCCAGCCGTGCAGACCTTTACCTCAAACTCCTGATGCTTCATATAGGTCCAACTGCATGATGGATGGCTGTTCTCTCCATCTCTCTCTATCTCTCTCCATCTCCCTCCATCTCTCTCCATCTCCCTCCTGACCACCCTGGCATGAGCCTCCATTATCTCTCACCTGGGTTTCTATTGGAATCTCCCTCATCTAGTGCCCTCATTTAGTGCATTCTTCACGCAGCAGCCAGAGTGACTCTGATAAAATGCAAGTCTGATCATCTCACTCTTCAACCAAATCCCTGCAATGGTTCTCATGTCAAAAAGTCAAACCCTTACAAGGTCCATGAGGCCCTCGTGCCCACTTCCCTCTCTCTCTGTCTCTCCTGCAACAACACAGCCCTACTACACGGTCCTCCTTGCAGCTTGTCCAGCAGCTTAGGCCCCCTCCTACCTCAGGACCTTTGTACCTGCTGCTTCCTCTGCTTGCCCCATGTTACCTTCTCAGTGACTTTCTCCGATCATCTTATTTTAAAGTGACTGGCTCTTCCCTTGCTTTATTTTTTGATTGCTCTTAATCCTTCTCTCAGACGACACAGTTTACTTAGATTTCTCTGTCTTGCTCACGCTGAAATGCAAGTTCTGTAAAGGTAGTGCTTTATAAGTATCGATTCATGTAATCCCCAAACACTCCACTGTTGATGATGGCTCTCTCCATTTTCCTGATGAGGAATCGGAGGTGCACACGGGTCAAACGACTTGCCCAAATCATCCAGGTCGGAGGTGGCAGAACCAGGATCCCCACCCAGGCAGTGTGGCTCTTAGTCACCGCTCTTCAACCACCAGTTCTGTTCACGGCTGTATCTCGGTTCAGACAGTGCCTGGCCTCTCGTCAGCACTCAGTAAATGATGAACGAGCGAATGAATGCGTGAATCCCACAACTCCAAGTCAGCGTGGGCTTGTGCTATCCCCCCACCCCCCAAGATTGAGCTATCCTGGATTGAGGACTTCTGCTGTCCCCTCCTACACTGACCCACCCCCCAGGCTGCCCACACCTAATGGGTGGGCAGTGTCACTCAAGGTATGTTAAGGGCATGAATCTGTCCCGAGTCTTGAAGTGGTTCCTTCTGCCTCTGGCCATGAAGAAGGGCCAGTTCGGGCTGGCTGGATGAAACTTCTCCTTTAGAACTGTGGTGAAGACCCCCACATGGCCCAGCCCTGCTTCACCCTCTGTCCCTGTCCAGTGGCCCCCCCCACCCCGAGCCCTGTGAGTCTGCCGGGCAGGTGTAGGGGTGGGTAGACTTGATGGGCTCCTCCAGCCCCGAGCATCCTATTCATAATGCCCCAGCCCTGGGAGCCGTTGGAGGGCATCTTGTTCATAATGCCCCAGCCCCAGGAGCACTGGGAGGGGGCAGCCAGCGTTCCCCCAGGAGCAGACACATCTGCGATGCAATTCCTTCGAGGAAAATTACTCAGGCAGCCATTTATTAAAACACAACTGCTCCTGAGGAGGCCTTCCGGCAATGGAAATACCAAATAGCTTTGAAGCTCCAGCCATCCCCAAAACCAATGAAGCAGGCTTCTAGGCACTATCTGACTTTTAATCTGTCTGCTCTTTCCCCATCTGGAAGGGCTAATGAAATGCTACACTGTGAGGAAACCAGGAAATAAGTAGCTTCGGAGGTGAGGGACATATATTTAATTTCTTGCTTTGGCCTGCTAGTTGCATAAACCTCAAAGGAATACCAGTAAAGAGAAAAAAAATAACACTACGTGTCTATGGGGCCAGGCACCGTGCTGGAAGATCATCTGCATTTGACATTTGGCGCTCATGGGCAGCCTGGGGAGGGACACTTCATTGTGGTCCCTCTGGCAGAGGCCACTAGTTCTTCCCCGTGTCTTTCTTGGGGACCACAGTGGGACGACACTCCCCAGTCCCGCGTGGCTCTAGCTGGGGCTGTATGACTAGGTCTTGCCAGAGTGTGCAAATAATGTGTGCAAGCCACGTGGGTCCCTCCAGATCTACACCTTCTTCACCCTCTCTCTCTGTTCCCTACAGGAGAGGACAAGGCCCAGGTGCCAGAGACACACCAAGGAGGGAGATTTGGTTCTTGTGGGGGTCACAGAGCAGACCCAGTGACCTCTCTCCCCCCTTAACCTGTGAGTTGGAAAAGAAACAAGCTTCTATTGGACTAAGCCACTACATTTTGGGATTGCTTGTTTAGCAGTTACACTGCTATGATTAACGCAATCTTAATTTTATAGGTGGAAAAACAGAGGTTCAGAGAGTTGAAAGTGGCTTTCCTGAGGTCACTGAGAGCCTGGATCCAGCCAAGCATGAGCTGCGTGCTAGCGAGACCTGATTTCCCTGCCTTGGGTGTCCCAGATGAAAGGCAGCCATGCTGAGCCTGTCTTCCAGGTCAGCTCCCCGGGGCTGAGCAATGCAAAGGCCGACTCCCTGAGGTGCCAGGCAGGGGACTGTCCCTGCGGGATGGTCCCCCACAGCCTCCGTCGTAGAGAGTGAATGTGGGAAGGGCAGAGGTTGGATGCTGGCTCTCAGGAGATAGTCTTCTTCAGATGCCCGACAAGCTCTGTGGATGGCACGTGCTTTATGGAAAAGGTCAACTCCAGAAAGCAGGAGACTCAGCAAATCCCCAAATAGCCAGATCCTGAGAGCGGGCTGCCCCTGAGTGCATGTGCCATCTGGAAACAGAACAAGAAATGGGCAGAGGGGGAGCGCCTCCCGCAATAGACCTGGTTCGGGCCGAGGGCTAATCCCCGCTCAGGTGGGCCCTCTCTGAGTGTCCTGAGCGTGCAGTTCCAGACAGGCGGCCCTGTGGAGGCTGGGATAAGTCCTCTAGACGTCTCATGAATTTCTGCTCCTTAATGAACATGTGCACAGAAGAAGATCCGATGGAAGAAAAGGATGGGAAAAGCACAAACTTGCCAGGGAGAAATATGATTGCCAAATTTCGAGGGGCTATTTTAAACAACAGATTAAAGAGATGGAAATGAAAAACAGAACAAAACAAAGCACCACACCACCCTGGTTGCCTGGGTGAGCCCTTTACTCTCATTAACACGGCTTCCCAAGGCCACTGGCGCACCAACGCTGGGGACACAACACGCGGGCTGACTCCTCCAACCACTCCCTGGAGTGCCAATTAATCCTTCCCAGGATTAATCCTTCCATCTACTAGACAGTTCCAGCAGCCGTGCCGCCGTGGCCACGGCCAAAAACAAGAGCTCCTGGATGGAAGGCACACCTACTGGTTCCTGGGAGCTAGACGTTGGGCCAAAAGCCCACACATCCTCTTGCACAAGAAGAAGGCACCAGCCCTGCTGCTGTCCGCCGGGAGCACCGATTGTGTGGGTTTTTGGCTTGGACTCGGAAAAAAAACCCCATGCTTTCAATTGTGAGGGGCTTGAGTAAGAATGGTGAACATACTGTGTCTGAGACCAGGAATCCAGGGAGAGTAGCTGCCTCAGATGCCGGGAATCACCCTGCATGCTGGTCAGCTTGTCTTACTGTCCTACTACAACAAAAGGCACATGGAACTGCTGCCAGGCTCCCAGCCCACCAGCCAGCTCTGGCCGGCACTCAGCACCGTGCCAGGGGCTGTGAGGGGCAGCAGAGAGGAGTCGGTCAGAGGGCTCGCCCAAGGGAGCCACCATCTGGCAGGGCTGGGCCAATCCTTAAGGGGATCAGAGACCATCAGACAGTAAGTGGTATTTCTGCCTAGCGTGCACGCAAGCTCCTTGAGTACTGAGACCTGGTTCTCTCCCCTTGCCTTCCCTACAGCACCCCACAGTGTTACCTAGGCCTATGGGTTCCCTTCCTTCTGTCCATCCATTTGTCCCTCCCCTCATCCACCCAAGCATTCACCCACTCATTGATTCATTTCTCCACCCATTAATGCATCAACTATTCAGGTACTTTGCCAGGCATCAGGAAGATTACTGTAGAGTGAGAAAGGTCTGAGCGGAATTCAGCAGTAAAGTTTGTGTTGTCTGATATCCATTCCTGCCTCATCTGATAATAGAAATTACTGCTTCCCATGTGCACGTGGCCCATTAGACAGGTTTCTGGTGTTCTGACCCACCCCTGGGGGGAGCACATGACCAGGCCAAGCAAATCAGTGGGCTCTATCCCCCTGGCCATAATTACTCATTCAAGGTTCTTGGCCCAGACAGACCCAAATCCCTTAGATTGGGTGCAAGAACTCAGAAAACAAAGGTTTCTCTTCCCTCAGATCATGAACTGTATGGGTGTTGTAAGCTGGAGCTGCTCCTGGCCATCTTCCCTGATTGTGAGGAGGAAGCAATCTGCAGAGCAGAGAATGAAGCCAGCCAGAGAGGGAAGCAGAGATGGGAGCCCGACAAGAGTTCTGATATTCTAGGAACTCTTGGGTCTAGCTATGTCGGAAGCTGTTGCTGAAACTTTCAGTTACAAGAGCTAACACATGCTCTTTTTTGCTTAAATTAGCCTGGGCTAGGTTCCTGTCTGCTGCAATCACAAGAGTTCTAGTATGTTCTAATACATTATCAGAAGAACTAAGTTCTGTGCCGCTTAAGAGGAAGTATGGGATGGAAGGAAATTTCTTTGTGCCTCTCTGGGAAACAGGAAGGATTCAGAGGGAGGGAGAGGGAAAAGAAAGATGCCCAAGATGAAAGAACAGTGTGGGCCAGCACTGCCCAAACAGAATTTTCTGCAATTATAGGGATGTTCTATAATCTGTGCGATCCAGTATGCTAGCCTCCAGTCACACGTGGCTGCTGAGTCCTCCAAAACTGGCTAATGTGACCGAGGCACTGAATTTTTAATTTTCCAGACTGTTTCTGATTTAGGATGGTTCAATTTACGATGTGTTGACTTTACGATGTTGCGAAAGTGATACACGTTACTGAAAAATAACATACTTTAAATTCTGAATTTGGATCTTTCCCCAGGCCAGCGAGATGCAGATATTGTCCCGTGATGCTGGGCAGGGGCAGCCACCACAGCTCCCAGTCAGCCACTCGACCACGAGGGTAAACAACCAATACACAGACAGCCGTGCTGTTTTTTACTCTCAGTACAGCATTCGATAAGTGACATAAGATATGCAACACTTTACTCTACAACAGGCTTTGTGTTAGATGATTTTGTCGAACCGTAGGCTAATGGAAGTGTTCTGAGCACGTGTAAGGTAGGCTGGGCTAAGCTACGATGTTTAGTAGGTTAGGTGTAGCAAATGCCTTTTCGACCTAACGAGATTTTCAACTTACGATGCATTTGTCAAGATGTAACCCTGCTGTATGTTGAGGAAGATCTCTCTATAATTTTAATTAATTTAAATACTACATCTGGCTGGTGGCTACTGTACTGGGCAAGTGTGAACAAAGGCCCTTGGGGAGAAGGTGTGCAGGATCGGGGGTAAGGGGGCAGGCATGAGGGAGACAGATTGGAGGATGGACAACTGGAAACAGGGAGATCACTGGGGACACAGATGCAAGTAGCCTGGGGAGGAACCGATGAGGGTCTGACGTGGCAGAGGAGATAGGAAGGAGGCAGATATGAGTAGTCAATGGGCAAAGCCAACTCACAGGACTGGGGGCTGGTATGGCTGCGGAGTGCAGAAGGGGATGCACGTGTGCAAGGCGAGTGGAGGATTTTGTTTTTGGATATCCAGAATCTGATGTGGGAGAACGTCAGGATGAAGGTCATTTACTAGAAAGCTGGAGGCTGGAGACAGGGTTTCGGAGCCATTGGGGGTTAGCGGGGAATTGGTCAAACTTGTAGAAAGACAAATGTACAGCAAGGCTAGAACCGTGACGAAGATTTCCAGGAAGAGGTGGACAAAAGAGAAAACAAGGACAAGAGGTGTGTGAAGTAACCAAAGGAGGTGGAGTAAGCAATATAGCATCATCCCAGTCCGCTGGGCTTATCCGTGAAAGGCTCATTTTTCTTACCTACAGACATAGTTTTGAGATAACTGAAACTGATTCCTTTAAATATCCAATCTCAAACAAGAACAAAGCATTTTAGCCATTTTAAAGACAAAATGTCTTGAAATACACTGCCTCCTTCCCAACATGCTGCACAGAATGTAACCTAATAGAGACATGGGGCTGTAGAACAGTGTCACGCGGGGGGCCGAGGTTGCTGGGCAGGGGCAGGTCCGAGCACCCGGCCCTGGCTTGTGGCGCCTCCCAGCCGTGCACACTGAATTCTAGAGCTTTGTGGCTGCTTCATTTCCCATCAGCTTCCACCAAATATTGCTTGCTTCTCTTACCCTTCCAACTCCTCTCCTTACTCTTGCCAGATCGAGCATTTGCAAAAATTTGCTTTGAATTCAGAATCCAGGTAATCAATCTTATAGTCAATTTGTATTTTTTTTTTTTTTAAAGAACAATTCTGAATTAAAGCCCAGGGGGGACTGATGAGGAAGAACGAACAGATTCTGGGTGCACACACTTGGTGATGCCTAGTTGTTCTGTCAGCTCCTCAGAGATGGTTTCCTATCTTTTCTCAATTTAGGCTCTGGGCGGGAGCAGTTTCCAGATAAGTGAGAATTGGTGGAGAAAGCAGATGCCCAACAGTCTTGCCAGCCAGGACCTCTTATTCTAAAAAAGATCAATGGTACACGTTGTCACATTGTCACAAATGCCGAGGACAGACACTGTGCACTGGAGTCAGTCAAGCTACAGCCCGGAAAACTAACAGAGTGACGTATTCCACAGTGTCCCTCCCCACAACCAGAGAGTATTTCTCACGTTCGCCCCCACCAAGCCACAGGCACACTCCTCCTGGTGTCTGCGAGGCACTTTTCAGGCATGATTCAGCTTCCTGTGTGCCAGGGAGCACTGGAGGTCTGGGCAGCAAGCAGCTGACCTAAGGCGACAGACAACCCCCTTGCTGGGGGTCTCAGCCAAAAGCTTTTCAACATCTTGGTAAAAATAAAACAGAACAAGAGCAGAGCCAAGTGGATTGGATGTAGAATGAAATATTCCAGCTTTGCACCGAGACCATCTGGCTTCCTTGCCAGTGAAGCTGACTTTAGGCATCTTTGATTCTCAAAGAGTGGGCCCTTGGGAGCTTGCCAGAAATGCAGGATCCCAGGCCCCACCCCAGCCTGTACTGAATCAGAATCTGCATTTTCATGGATCCTCAGGGGGACTCAGTGCACCGTTCATAGTCCACTTAGGTGCTCCGCGTTGCTCCCGTGCAGGCAGCTGGGGGGAAGCTGAGCCCTGGTCTTAGTTCTGCCCTCACTGTGGGGTGAATTTGGAGATGTCCTTCTCCTTTCTGGCCTCTGTTTTCCCAAATGCTAACTGGGGTCCAGGCCAGTGGGTTCAATGATGTGCCCATGTGCTCATCCCCGAAACGAGGTCCGTAGGTACGTTTGGTGTCAACAGAGCCGTTTTCCTTTGCAGACCAGAGCCTCCTTTCTCCTCAGGGACAAATCCCCGTGGGATTTCAGAAACCTCTCCTACCCTCCCATAAGCTGTGGCATGAATCCTGACCTCCTTTGGACACATTCCAAAGCCTCCAGCAGCCCAGAATATTGAACCAAGTGAGTGTCATTAGAATCCAATACTTCCTTCTGGACTGGCGTCTATGGAGGTGCAGGGCTGGTCCGAGACCTGCCTCCCCAGCTCCCCTCAACGTGCAGCTTCTTGGAGGTGGCCAAGCCCCCCACAGGCCCAGAATCTCAGCAAAGAGCCCATGGACTACCCCTTCCCAAATACCCAGATGGGGCCCTCCAGCTTCCTTTTGTCCTTGCGGTTCTGTGCTCTAAATCCGCCCACAGATGAATCCTGGTCTATTTTATAGTGAAAACAACTCTGCATTCCAAGCACTAATGCAGCTGACCTAATATTGGTCATGAGTGGTTAAACAGGATGCCTCCTCTCGATCTGCTGGAGGAGTGCGTGCGTGCGTGTGTGTTACATAGAGTGTCACGGAGCTCATGTTTCTGCTCAGTGCAGGGATCTACAGTTCAAACCCAGCCGAGAATTTACTCTTTCTTTGTTAAGGACATTAACCGGCCTTCCCTTCAGAGTAGCTAAACGGAGGAGGCAAAGTCGGGAAGGCAGCCCCCGCCCCCAGGCCACAGAGTGTCCCATGGGGAGGGAGGCAGGGAATCACCTGAGGACCACGGATGGCACCGAGAAGGGGCTCAGAACATGTAGACGCGGAGACAGAAAGGCAGATTATAGGCAGGTGCTAACCAGAGGTGGGCTGGTGGGGGGCAAGAACCATGCACACTCATCCAGGCCCCACAGAGAACCAGAACATAACAGACGGAAAGGCGATGCCAGCCAGTCCAGAACAGAACAGTCTTCCACTGTGCCTGGAGAAGGGCGCGCGCGTGTGTGTGTGTGTGTTTGTGCTGTTTTTCACTATTCATTAGGTAGGAGGAGAAACCAGAAGTTTGTCTTAGAATGGCGCTGTCCTTGTTTACAATGGGTCTTATGTATTTATGGATAGCCACTCTAGAGTAAACAGT
This sequence comes from Mirounga angustirostris, assembly GCF_029215605.1. Taxonomy (NCBI): domain Eukaryota; kingdom Metazoa; phylum Chordata; class Mammalia; order Carnivora; family Phocidae; genus Mirounga; species Mirounga angustirostris. The sequence continues at coordinate 18,407,937 of NW_026991718.1, read as the reverse complement.
ATATAATTTCTTTCCACAGCATGGGCTCAGGACTTCTCCATTTCTCGATGGATCCTCTTTCTGCTCCCCTCAACAGACCTTTATGGAGAGATAGCAGGACTCAACATTCCAGGTCTGTTTTGCAAACACAAAGGTCAGCAGCCCCTTGTGGAATGCTGCTGTGTCGAGCCATTCTCTTCTCTGAGTGTGAGCTGTGAGTGTGAGATGGTGAGGGGTGCAGCGTTAGGACGCGCAGGGGCAAATCCAGTCTGGTCCCGAGGCAGAGGTGGGACAGTTGGCCTCCTTAAGTCCTCAGCCGTGGGCCTGTCTGGGAGCCTGGCTGTGCTGGGCGTCACTCTGCATCACAGGCCAAGCGCCAACCCGCCCTGACAGCCAGCCTCCAAGTGTGCTCTAATTTCTGCAGCTGGGGGCCCCTTGGGTCTTGAGGATGGGGTCACCCCAATTAGGATGCTGGGAGTTTCCAGAGCCATAAAGGAAAATTCACTCCTTGGCTCTCAGGTGGAGGCTGCCTGTCACCTGCGAGAGTCAACATGAGAAAATCAAGTGAAACCAGGGGTGAGACTGTGTCTGTCTTGACAAAAGGACCCAGCATTGAGGAAGGATGCTTGTCACTCTGAAGGGGCCTGCACTCTGATTTTAAGAAAGGGGCAGGCAGTCAGAGATGGTCTATGTTTTCTACATCTGGGTTTTCAGTACAAAAAGCACATCTCCAGGCAAACATTGCTTCTGAAATAGGAGATGTCACAATTTAGGGAGGCCACAAGGCAGGCTTAGGCCTTGGATATATATTTTCTTTTTGGTTCTTTTACTTCAAAAAATTTACAATTGTGATTTAATGTACAAAATACAAAATTGACCATTTTCATCATTTTAAGCATATACATGAGTGGCATTAAGTACACTCACAATGTCGCGTGACCATCACCACCACCCGTCTCCAGAACTTTCTCATCTTCAGCTCTGTACTCATTAAACACTAACTCCCTATTCTTCCCTAGCCACCAGCCCATAATAACTACCCTTCTACCTTCTGTCTCTATGGATTTGACTCCTCCAGGGACCTCATATGAGTGGAATCATATAGTATGTGTCCTTTTGTGTCCGGCTTATTTCATTTAGTACAATGTCTTCAAGGTTCATTTAGGTTATAGGGTCTACCCATGACTCTAGTAGTCCCTTCCTTTTCAAGGCTGAATAATATTTCATTGTATTTTGTTTATCCATCCATCCACCTATCGATGGGCCCTTGAGTCGTTTCCACCCTTTGGCTATTATGAATAATGCTGTTATAAACATGGGTGCAAGGATATTAGAGGAGCCTTGGGGTTTGCATTACTGTTAACCCCTTGCACTCTGGTGGCAGGTGGCCCCAGCTGTGGCTGAGCAAGGCCGCAAAGCTGAGAGCTGGTACTTGGCCGCGCTGCAGAGGCAGGCTAGGGAGAGGGTGCGGGGTGGGGGGGGGCGAACGGGGGGACACCTGTGCACCAGACCAGGCTCAGGGTCGGAAGGATTGTGATTCCACAAACACAGAGGCTGTTCTGTCCCTTGTCTCCTAGAGCAATCCTGTGACATGCAGGCTTTAGTCACACTTCTCAGTGCCAACTCACCCACAGAGGAAGGAGAAGACAGGAGGGTCAGAATAGCCCCCTCTGCTTGGTCCGCCTGGGCAGGCTGCAATTTTTTTTAATTAACTAATTTTATGGAGATGCCATTTCCTAAAGTAACTGCTCAGATCTTAAGTGTGCAGTGTGACAAGTTTTGACAAATGTGTGTACCTGCATAACCCCCACCCCAATCAAGATGCAGGCCATTTCCATCAGCCCAGAACATTCCTTCGGGCCAGACTGCATTTTGACAGCTTCTTTTAGAGCCAGTTGATATTGCTGCAGCAGCAACAGGGTTAGGGGACTTAATAAAAAGCCTGTTGGGGGTTCTAGGCTGTGAAAACCAAGATGTCTTCAGCCCTGAGTCACCACCAAAGGCAGGGCCTTTTTTTTTTTTTTTTTTTTTCCTAATTTCACAGCTCATTAGCCACCCATAGTGGTCTGGCAAGGGAAGTTTTGCATCCCTGGAGCCCAGAGCAGACTGTGGGACTCAAGTGTCCCTCAAGTCCCATTCACTCTACAAGCCTGGCTCTGTGCGGGGCATGGGACTGGAGTGCTTCCATGGTGGGTAGGGTACACGGAGCGGAACAGGAAGAAGAATGGCATCTGGGCTGGAACCCAAGTTCGCATCTTGTGACGCTGCAGAGACATCCATCATTCGGGCTGAGGCCCATAGGAAGGCTTTCTGGAGGCAGGGCGGTCAGGCTAGCCCTTTAAGGGATGCCTAGGATTTCAACAGGAGGCCAGAAAGAGGAGAAAACTCCAGGCAGGGAGGACACTGTGTCAACAAAGGCACGGAGACATAATAAAAGCCATCATTTACGGAATGGCTGTTACACAGCAGGCATTGGGCTAGGTGTTTCACATCATTTTATTTAACAAAAATAAAATGATGATGATGGTGGCTGGCCCACAAGAGAAATCATATGAGATGCAACGTGGCTAAGTGGCTTCCCCGGTTCACAAAGCATGGCCCCGGGACTCAGCCCTGGCTCTGGATGTTTCTGACGCCCATGTTCTGCCGCTTGCTGTGTTGTGGGAAGAAATACACTATTAACAAAGCTTCAGCCTGCTGCATGGAGGGGAGGTGGTGTAGGGACCAAGGCTGAGAGCCATTCAAGCCACTGAGGACTTTCAAAGCTCGGTGCTTCCTCACTTGGTTCAAATTTCAATTAAGATGGCGGGAGCAATACTGCATTCACAAAAGGAGCTCTGTAAACTCTGCAGTATGCACACACATCTCTCTCTCTCTCTTTTAATGTCATAGGAAAACATTATTTATTTAAAGTAATGAGGGCTAATCAGTAAAATGATTTTTTCTAAAAGCAGTCTTTTTTATACAAAATGGCCCAAAGCAGACTCAGAAGGTTGGAGGCAGAGGTGGCCTGTAATTAGCAGGACGGCCCAGGAATGGACCTTCTGGCGTGTGTCAGCATGAGGAAATTCTCTTTTCTTCGTTGCTGTAGATGCCCCCGATTCTTGCTTACACTGTTAGTCCTAAGACGGGAGGGGAGTCCTTAAACTACTCCAAATGTCATCTCCCTTCCCTTTACCCCAAATGCCCCACTCCAACTGGAGCTGACAGGGGAGGAGCCTGCTGGGAGCTTCCGCTGCCCCTGACTTTTATCTGCTAGCCAGGGTCAAGGCTCCCTAGAAGAGACACAGAGGTTGTGTCAGACCCCAGGAACTCCTTGGGTTGCATCAGCTACATAACTCCTGGGAGAGGCTCAAATATTCTTTAACACCAAATGCCACAAGCGCCCCAGCCCAGACTGTCCCAGCCTCCTCCCCAAAGTGGGTGGAACACCAGCCCAGAAGGGCGCTCTCAGAAACACAGACACCCCTGGATGCAGAGTCCACATAACACTGCAGCCCCAGGAATGGCCAACTGATAGCCACATTACAAGGCACACGCAGATCTGCAAACACACACACACACACTCTGTCTCACTCACAAACACACACAGGTTCTCTACCGCCTTTGGTCACCGAGGCCAGCTGTATATGTATGCCAGCATTTTCTTCCCCCAAAATCTCCAAACCACTTCATGTGCACAGAAGGAGGGAGAGCAGCTCTTGAAGCTCATGAAGGAGAAGGTACTGGGTGGCAGAAAACTTCATGAGCTCCCCAAAGGCCAGGCCACGCAGCCCCTCATACTCTCAGCTTGGGGTATCTGAGACGCGAGGGAGCTCTCCCGGGGGGCCCCCAGGCCTTCTCACTGCGAGCAGAGCCCCTCCTCTCTGCCCATGTGCACACACAGCTGCAGGGCTGGCTCCTTTCTCAACAAAAGTTCATCTCTCTCCAGTTGGTAGTCTGGAGCCAGGCCAATCCCCCTCCTTCCCCAGAATGCTCCTTGATTTGCAGAGGCCTCCAGTGAACCACAAACCTCCCTGCCCTGCCCCTTCTCCTGGTGCAGAGGGTGGGAGGATGATGCTGGGGATGCACCTCCTCCTGCCCGACACCCACACGCTGACCCACAAACCACAGGCCTCTCGTGTGGATGGGCTCCCCACCCCCCAGGCCTCAGCCACATCTTATAAGCTCACCACTTCCGAGGTCCAGTCTTGAAAGAAGTATTCTAGCTTTGAAAGAAAGCAGGTTTTAGGTAAAACCTAGGAGCCAGACAAAGTCTCCCCTCGGCGATGTGAATCCCGTGATGGCCTGTTTGCAGGGGCCTCGCTCTTGACCCAGGAGCAGGGGGTGGTGCGTGGTGCAGAGGGGGTGTGAGCTCACCCTACACCTCACCAGTCTCCCTTCGGCTGCAAGTGGAACACACTGCAAACCAGAGTAGTTCTCCTTGCCAGTGAGCCGTTGCTTTGTGTGTACTCCAGGAGGAGGCCATTACAGGGAGTTAATAGAGTTTTAAATTTGTTTTTAAATTTTATAATGCAATTCATCAAATTCAGTGTCTGAGCACTGCATTCACATTCAGACCAGGCAGCATATGTCACACTGGCCCCAGGCTTCTCCCACCCCATCCCCCCAAATGAGGAAAGATTAACTCTTTAGGGTAACCGGCAGGCATAGCCCCACTTAGGGCGAGAAGGGCAGCAGGGTAGGCCCTGGTCTGCAAGGGTCATTCTGGAATTGGTCTAATGGAAAGGCCGGGGACTTAGCCGAGATGCTCTGGGCAACTTTCATGAGCAGGGGCAATTGAGGCTGCCTTTGGCCTTGGTCACCTAGTTGAGATGGCCACCTGGGAGCGACCGTGATGCGGTGCTTCCAGAAACGTGTCTGTGAGGGTACCAGGTGTCAACGAGAATTGAGCAGATACCCAGGGCAAAGGTGTGGAAAGCAATTGTGCAGTCTGCTGATCGGGGATGGATGTGAGCACAATTTCTGCTATTTTTCACCCAGAAGGATTTCCTTTAAGGACATGTTCAGCTGAACTTAGGATCATTATTGTAACTTGGGATCAGTTGCTGCTGAATTGGAAATAAGTGAGATTTATGGGACCACGGTTTTGTGAAGAACATCTCGGGTATCAGGACTTGCAGCAGATCTTCTGTATCACTAACTGTAGTCAATCTTGCCTTTTATTAAGCTTTAATAAGTGACTTCGCTTCTAGGGAAAGTTCCAGAATAGACAGTGCCAGCAAGTGAAATCCTACTAGTCCCAGAGCAGACTACAATAAAATAGTGTCCTCCTGGTGACAGCAGAGCCTTCAGCTGGCTGGGGTCACAGAGCCCCAAGAGGGAGCACAGGGCCCCCTTGCCCAGCATGACCTGGTGGTGGGTGGATGGTGGGGACATAACTATTGGAGTGTGATCTCCAGCTCTGCTCGGCACAACAAAGGCCTCGTGTTGGCACGGATCTGCTTCTGCTTTCAGTTCATGGAACCCACAGGGCGGCTCCACCCTGGGCCCCAGCTGTCGGGCCCCAGGTCAGGGAGTGGTCACCAGGTGGCTCTGACTTTTAGTCACTGCTGATTGGTGGCGTTGTGCTGGTGACAAGAGGAGGGGGGCTTCAGGCTGGCTTTTGCTGAGCCCCCAGAAACAGTCCACCTCCCCCTCACTGAGCAACCAGGTATCGACTTGAGATCTGCACTTCTTAAACAGAACAGACACAAATAGAAAGCTCACCCTTCCATGAAGCCACACACCCCATGAAACACCCTGCACTACTTTTCAACTCTTGGGGGCCTCTGGCCCAATGTCTTGTGGCCTTCCAGATGGAGCTCCAGGCTCTCGTTCTACATAGCTTTGAACTGCCTGCTTTTAATTTCACACAAGTTAAAAACACTAGGGTGGGGTGGGGCGAGAACCCTACGTGGCCTCGGAGAGGCTGAGCAGGTTCGGAGACAGATGCTAAGGCCTGGGCCCAGGTGGGATGTGGGAGCTGGGGTGGGGCTGGGCTCGGCAGCCGGCGGGGGCAGGGAGTGGGCCGGGATGGAGGAAGAGCATCTTGAGGTGATGGAAGTCTTTTTGCATTCAAGGGCTTGCCGCCTTCCAACTTGCTACTTATTGCATTGAAAAATATTCCACACGATTGAAGAACTATTTTCCAAAACAAAATGCTGGTATTCATCAGGAGGCGCGGGTTGTGCAGTGTGAACAATTCACTTTCGTTAAGTACCATATGGCTGCTGGTAGGAAAACGCTAACATGTTTCAACAGTACAGCTGGGGTAGGGCTCCTTTATTCACCGTGCAGATGGCTCTAATTGACATCTCTCCTAAAACAGGTCTCCAGAATTTCTGCAGGATCATTAGAGTAATTAGCTATTAAATACCATCACCACTTTTAGAGAGGGGGTCTGGTCCTTGGCAACATTCCACAGTGATGGAATCGACAGGTCCCAGTGGGGGGCCAGTGGGAAGGGTGTGCTAGTCCCTACTCCTCAGTGGGAGGCCAGGGAAGGACAAAGACGTGGCTAATTCCAGAACAGCCCCTTGGAGACAGCTCAGGCGACCAAAAGGCTCTGGACCAGGGTTCTGGAGCTGGGCTCCTATCTTCCTTCGCTGTGCGACCATACAGTTTCAATCCCTCAGACTCAGTTTGTTCATCCTTTAAATGGGGGTAGTAACACATGCCATCCTGCTCTGTAGGGCTGACTCTGTGCAGTGCAGAGCAAACGGAAAGGGCTGGAAGGATGCAAGTGCTATAGCTGAACAGGTTTTGATGCTTATGGTTGAGGTCCGGCCTGGTCCATGCTCACCTCTTTGGTGAGTGACAAGCCGTGGCCTCTCAAGGACTTGGCCACACCTGAGACACAGTCCCTGATGCTGTGACCAAGCAAGCCTTTGTTGTATGGTGACCAGAGCCACAGGCTAGAAGGGCAGATCAGGGGGTGAGGGGGTTGTGGGGATCACACTTGCAGCCGAAGCCCTGAGGACATTGCCCTCAGCCACCCCAAGACACAGTGCGCTGCCCCATCCCAGCCATCTTGTAGACTCGGTGCTCCCTGACCCATCTTGGCCTCCATGTCACACTCGTGGGTGGTACCGCATTGCGAATCGTGCCGCGTTTGTGGGAAAGAAAGCAATCTAGGGAGTGTGCGTGCTCCTCGGAGTTCTTCCAAAAAGTAAATACATGTATCCAAAGGGTAATATGGATTTAGGAAGTAGCCTTCACTTTGAGCTCTTTCCCCATTGATCAAGGGTTAAGAGCGGGGCATTATTAGTTTAATTTCACAGTCTAATCAGTTTCCTGCTTTATTGATCGAAGGACTTGGAGCAATTGTAATTTGGTGAAAGCTGGAAAGTAAAATTCTCGGCTAAGGGAATCCAGCTGGGTGGCTCTGGAGCTCCGGGGCCCTGCAAGGGAATGCCTGGCCTTGTCCACATAGCTCCCCTGACTGGGGCCACGCAATCCACAGATAAAGTGTCTGGGCACATTTCTTTCCTCTTACTGGTGAATCACTTGGAGGGCGCAGGGTCCACACCTCACAATGACTACTGAGTAGCACTGGAGATGGGGACTGGCTTTGGGAAGAGCCCCTCCCCAGACCACACTGGAGCCCAAATCCACCTCGAATGCCACTCTGAGCCCCAAACTGGCCCTGGGCTTCATTGTTAAACACCCTCTGTCAGCAGGGTCCCATCTGTGCGATGGAATTTTTTTTTTGTCACTTTTTCAAATCAGAATAGAAACAATTTTTAGTCTATAATTATCATTTCTTTTCTCAACAGACAAATGTTTCCTTTTAAATTGTAGGGCGGAAAAAGCAAAGAACAACATTTTAAACCAAAAAGAAAGACTAAAATTAATTTCCTCTTTACAGAAAAATAAAATACAACAGCTCTAAGAAGCCAGGTTTTTTTCTTTTCCCAAAAGAGCAACAAATGCAACAGCATATTCCTTGCCACCACTAATGCCCATTTTTAGGAGGCAAGGTCTTGAGGGGTAGTGGTGTTGGGGTTTGCAGACCTGTCTCTGGAGTCAGGCCTTGTACTCCGATCTCCTGGAGGAGGCTAGGCTCCTGATGTCTGAGCTCGCTTGGGATGGATGATCCAAAACCCTCCGCTCTGGAAGCGAGCTCTGGGTAGAGGGTCCCAGGAACCAGGGTCAAGGCCTGGGGTCTACCAGTTGGCCCTCAGTTTCCTCATCTCTAAGATGGGAGTGCTATTCATCTCACAAGGTTGTTGGGAGGATTCTGTGGGCTCTGTGACTCTAAACCATCAAACAAATCCTGTGCTTTCACCATGGAGTCAAGACTCACCAGACTCACTGTTAAGAAATAAAGTCCTGCTCCAATGCTTTCTCTGCTGGCAAGCTCCTCTGCCCGCCCCAGAAAAGGCACCCCCCCACTGCGTCCTGGCTCCCGGGCTCTGCCAGCGTGCAGTAGGAGAGCCATGGCCAGCCGTGTATTTCCCGAGCGCACCCTCAGTGCCAGGCCCCAGGCCCAGCGTCCAGTGCCCAGAGCCGGCAAGCCCGAGGTGGGGTGAGCCGGGGGGATCCCATGGAGGGGCAGCACGTGCTAAGCTTGGAGGGAGGAGAGCAGTTTGCATTTAAGGAGCTGAAAGTACTTCAGGGGAGTTGGGCCAGAGCTTGCTCAGGTGAGGAAGCAGAAAGGCCGGAAGAGCACGTTTCCTCCGGGTGAGGAGTGTCCCAGCTCTGTGGTCCCTGTTTAGGAGGCTGGTTTCAGACTTGGCCACCTAATGAGGGGGCTGCTCAACTGTCCTGGCAGAAGCTCCATCCCCACTTCTACGCTTGGCCTCCTCCACAGGGAAGGGGGCAGGCCACGTGTTCACAAAGGCACTCTACCAACGTAGTTCTGTGTGGTCACTGCTGATCCCACTCTCACTCCTCAGCATGAATTCCTTCGGGGGCCAACATCACCCAGTGCCATGCTGGTAAATGTTTGCGCGGGGGGTGGGGAGACACAAAGCAAACAGATCAGCCAGACCCTGATTTGTAGCACTGGCCACTTGTATAAACACTCCCAGGTCGATTTTGAGCTCCCAACAGGATGTCAGTGACCACGGAGCTGGGAAGGGATGTCAGCAATGGGCTCCTGAGAGCCACTGAGCCAGGCCAGCTCACCACACTCACGGGACTTGGGAACGGGGTTGGAGGGCAGGGGGTCACGAATGTGCTGGCCCAAAGCTGTGGCTGCTGCCCTGTGGCCAGGAAGACCCACGGCAGGCTGGCCGCAGGGAGCAGAGCTGCCCAGCACACCCCCACCCTCCTCCGTCTCTCCCTGCTTTGATCCACCAGATCACGTCCGAACACCTCACTTGGCATTCGAGGCTTTTTACGCCTGGTGACACCTCTTGATCTCCCCAGGCCCTTCTCCGTGCGTCCCTGTAGAGTCCCCTGCACCAGCCTCACGGTCTCCTCCTGGGTCCTGGTCATCCCCTGGGCTATCCCCTCAGCTTCCAGGCCCAGAGCATAGCTTAGGAGTGACCCCCTGCCTGGGACACCTTCTCTCCTGCATTCCCTGATCAAACCCTGCCCGATGCACCCTTTCTATGCAAAGCTGTCACCCCCCTGCACCTGCAGGGAATCCACGACACACACAGGGACACCTCCAACTTGACCGCACACGCTGTGCAGCTTCCTGCTAAAACGAAGGCTCTGGGACCTTCTGCTCCATGAATCAACACTCCCCATGGTGGGCTCCCAATTCAAGACGCTTCCTGACCCGACCGTATGTTTTGACCTTTGAAAACTTCTCAAGAAAGCAGAGGAAGGCAAGGGTTAGTGTCCAACATCTGTAGTTCCAAGGACAAAATGACCATGGGCAAGGATCTCAGTGGCTCACTTGTCATGGCCAGGCAAGGCTGGAGAGATGGCTGGGCTACACTGGGAAGGAGCTGGGAGGCTGCCCCAGCCACAGTGAGGCTCCTCTGCTAGACACGCAGGGCCTGTGGCAGAGACACAGGATCCCTATAATGACCCCAAGCAGGTGGAAAAAGGCAAGTGGCTATGCTGTGCACCTGATAGCTTTCTAAAAATAGCGGGTGGGCCCTGGCCCCGCGGGCTTCCCTGTGGCTAGGGGCAGGGGCTGGAGCTGTTGGGTCACCAAGTTTCAGAGGAGTGAGGCACGTCACAGCTGGGTCTGGACCTTACCCTTCCTGGACAGGGCTGAAGCTGGGTTGAAGCTGACCTGCAGCCAGATCCGTAAGCTAAGGACTGGGCCTGGCCTGCATCGCCTCCTGCTTAGCTCTGCCCCACCACCTCGGGTTAGGCACTGTTCCTTGTCTGCAGTCACATGGCAGGGAAAGGGAGACAGGGAGCCACGGATGCCAGCAGGCTCCGGGCACCAGTTCTTCTTGGCCAAGGGGCCTGGGTACACAGACATTCTCCTCAAACCAAGGCACTGACAGCATTGAACAGAAATGTCATGATCTGATGCCACGTGGCATAGGAGGAAGCAAGAAAAGAAAGGAATTCTCCAGGCCGAGCCCCAGAAGTCTCCTCTGCCCTCCTGTGGGGCCGGGCTCAGGAACAAGCAGTGGGCAGGGAACAAAGGGAGAGTTCTTCTCTTTCAGGGGCAGGCTGGGCCTTCTCCAGTTCCCAGCAAGCCAGCTTCCTCTCGTTTCCTCCTCCCTCCTCCGTGTCTAGACAGGAACACTTAGCTCCCGGCACCCTTCAGGAGTGCGTTGGGCCTCCCATCCCCAGGACCAGCCCTGGGGTTGCACCTGGGTGCTCTGCTGACTCAGGGAAATGTTCCAGAAACAAATCCCATTCGTTACAAGTTACAGTATGTATTTGTATGGGCCAGAAGGTCAGCAAATTTTGGAGATCACTGTCACCCAGTGGAGTCCGGGAGGGTTTGAATAAAAAAAATTACAGGGAGCAAAATTACTTTCAAATAAGATCCCTAGCAAATATAAATGGCCTCCTCTCCAATCCCCCAACACACATATATACACTCGGAAAAGGTCTTTCCAATTCTTTTGCTGAGAGGCAGGGAGCCTGGGAGGCTTTTGTTTTCCTGGAACATTTTCAGACCAAATGTGCTCCTCTCTTGGCGAAGTCCCTTCCGAAACTCTGACTTTCAAACGCGGTATTTGTATTATTGGGTCTTGGGAGGGAAGCGTAGCGTCGCTTACTCTGGAAAAGCTGGTGTGGTGGGCAGAGAAGAGGAGCAGACAGAACCAGAGAGACCCCCTACGCTGCCCGGCCCCAGCCCCAGCCCCGGCCCCAGCCCCCAGCCCCTCCGGGCGCAGAAGACCATGAAGGAACACCAGGTGGCCTGTTCCCCCTCACTCGCCCTGCCCTTCGCCTTGCTGGGATCGGATCGTGTTGCAGAAATGTGACGCCTGGCCCACCGGCCTGCTAGCAGTGCGGCCGCCCTGGCCCGGGTGCGCTGCGCGGAAGCCACCCACCCGTTAGCTGTGAACATCTATCTGTGACGCTGCAGCTGCCGCCCGGCTTCTCCCCTCGGCACCTCTCACGAGTCCCCAGGGATGTGGCCGCTCCCAGCTCTCCTCAGCCCCTCCGAGCACGAGCTTCTGCACAGAGTCCAGGCCCGCCCGGCTGGCGCCCGCGCCGTCTCCTGCCCTCCCGCCCGGCTCGAGGTTTGGGGGAGTGGAAAGATGCCGATGAAGAGCCAGCGCTTGCTGGGGCGGGCTCTGTCACTCCCTAGCGTGGCACGGAGCAAGGCACCTCACCTCGCTGGCGTCGGCTTCCTGCTTCTGGGAAATGGGAATACTCGAGTCTACTCTACCTACAGATGTCGTGGGGGAGACAGAGAAACCCCAGATGGAGAAGGAATTTGGAAGAGGCAAGCACGCTAGTCAAGAAGTTCTTACCATTACAGAGCCCGGCTGGAGGTGTCTAGGCCAGTCCCAAAAGAGGCACAAGCCTTCCTCCATGAATCGTCTCCTTATGAGATAAGCACTTACTTCAAGGTTCCTGTTCCCTCTTTGCTAGCTGGAATTGTAGGATCGTTGCCAAGTCCAAGCCATACAAACAGCAAATAATCGCTTGGATGAGAAGCCTGTTGAAATGAGCCTTTGCTGGGGACAAGGTCGGCCGGCGGCTTGGCCTATAAATTAGCGCTCCCTCCTCAGCTCATTGGCTCTCGCAAGGAGATGAACTCAGCCCAACTTGGACATTTCACGGCTCCCACCGCCCTCCCCTGCACACAGTAGGGATTCAGACAATGCTTGCTGAACAGAGTGACTGCAGCAGCAGCTGGGAGTGCGAAGAGGCCAAGCCCTGTCCACGCACATTGGAGATTCACCCCATAAAGCCAAGGCAGGGAGACAAATCCGAATCCGACAGCACTTTAGGCTGGAGCTGGGGCCGCCGGTCACCCTGCCAGCCGTAGCTAAAAGGGATTTCAGGGGGTGGGGGAGCCGAGCGAGGTTAGAATTAACATACTTACTGTATTATGTTGCAGCAGTGATAAGACTAAAATTTTGGGATTTTCTTAATGAGACTCCTGCATTCACTGGTTTTCCTTATCAGCACTGGCAAGAGCCATAGTTTAGCATTTATGTCCTTTGCTTTAGAATGGAAGAAGGATCATAAGAGGAATTCGAAAACCCACTGTGGGAGAATACCTCTGCCCCCTTTTTGCTCTCCTCATATGGAATGCGGGTCCTCTGCCCCCGGCCCACCCCAGACACGCTGTGCTATTACTCATTGGCATCCGGGCGGCAAAGCATTCCCAGTCCAGACTTTGCTGAACAAAATGCAAATTGGGGCTGTGAAAGGAATCTCTGGAAGTTAGAATGCCTCTGCCCTCCCCTCCTGTCCGAGGCTCTGGACCTCCCCCCTGCCCCAAGTGTCCATAACCACCCCTGAGAGGCAGGCGCACAGACTCTAACACTCAGTTCCACAAGGACCGCTCTCACATCTACCCACAGGGGCAGCTCTTTGGGCACTGTGATCAGGGCAAGCAATGACAAACTCGGGCCCATACAACATATGAAGGGTGGAGTTTGTGCAAACTCTGTGGGGGTGGGGGGCCTGCCACACCCCCATTTTACAGGTGTGCTGGCTGGCCTCTAGAGATGGTGGGTGGCATGACCCCATCTAGAGAGAGCTGACACTGGAGGCAGGAATAAATTTGAGAGTCTGGACCTAGGTCTAGGGTTGGAGGAGATCAAGTCCCCTTCCCAGGGCTTGGGCTGTGGGCATCTCCTCTCAGAACCCAAGACCTTGGGTCCCTTTGGGGCAACCAGCCCACTCTGTGGGAAGAGAACCCAAAAGGCCTGCTTCATCTTCCCATTCCACTTGGATGACTACCCAATCTTGAAAAAAAGCATTTTTTTCCTGATCAGATTTCAAAAGGCAAAAGGTCTCCAGTCTGCCCCCAAATAAGGAAGAGCTACCTTTCCTTTATCCCAAACACAACCACCAGTCCAGAAGCAATCAAACAGAGCCTTCAAACAAGCAAACCAGAGGGCCTCACTGTGCAGAAGCTCCCCGTTCCCAGCAAAGCCCCAGCGTCCTTCTTGGTGGCCTATGGATGCTTCCTTTGCACACAGTTGTAACAAGTAGGCCCACAGTAGGGGTGGGGGTGGTGCTGTTGCTTCAGGCGACACAGTGACCACAGCAAGCTGAATGGATGAGGATGAAAAAAGATGCAGAAAGACTGTGAAAAGCAGGAGCACAGCCTCAGCAAGCAGGGCAACTTTTGGTCATTCGGTTCAGGGTCAAACATCCTGACTACCTCCGTAGGACCCCAGGGGCATCAAGGCACCGTAGCATAAGAGACGATACTCAAGGCCACAGACTGGTTAAGGGTGTAAGGTTTGGAATTCAACAGAGCCTTGTGTCCTGACTCTGACATTTATCATTTTTGTGTCCTTGAGCATTTGGCTTGAACTTTTTGAAACTCTATTTCCCTGTAGGAGATGGGGATACAAGTGGTCCCCACTTTTTGCTGTGGGGATGAGGCTGTTTGGAAAGTGGACAGTGCTGGGCACATACAGATAGTGTCCCCTGGATAAGCACACTGCTATGGAAGAAGGGTGACAGTCCCTTTAGGAGGATTTACACAATTTGGTTAAAATAAAAGAAAGTTAGGGCTTTACTGGGGGGCAAAAGTGACAGAAAAAGACGACCCAGAGGAGAAGATAGAGGAAGCGTGGGTGGGAATGGAAACAGGTGCAGCCCCCCATCACCTACAAGACACCTCTGGGTACCAGGCACTGGTTAAGATATTTGATATAATTAATCTAATTCCATCCTCCCAACTTAGTTGTAGTTATTGTAAAACTCCATTTTACAGGTGAAGAATCTTACATAGGAATGAAGACACTTTCCTAGGGTTAAACAGCTCACAAGTGGGATTCAAATACAGAGATATCTGAGTCCAAAGACAGTTTCTTTCCTTCTTTTTTCTGAGAGAGAGAGAGAGAAAGAGAGAGAGAGAGATGGGGAAGGGGTTGAGGGAGAGGGAGAGAGGGCGAATCTTAAGCAGACTCCACACTCAGTGTGGAGCCCGACGTGGGGCTCGATCTGGACCCTGAGATCATGACCTGAGCCGAAATCGAGAGTCGGATGTTTAACTGACTGAGCCACCCAGGCGCCCCAAAGATAGCTTCTTAATCCCTATAGCAGGTAGGGAGGCAGCGAGGGAGGGGCTTCCCAGCAAGTCCACAGGGAGGAGATGGAGACTGAGTAGGTGAGGAGCTCCCCACCCATGGCTGCCCAGCGGGCCATCAAGCCAGTGAACAGGCCACAAGGGCAGGACACACCTACAGCTTCAATGTGCCAGAGAGAAGGCCCTTGGCCCTGAACCCCTTGTGAAGTTCAAGCATCTGTCCTGCCAGCGGTTTGTGATATGGTCAAGGGGGAGGCTTCCCAGCACATGAACATTGCCTTTAAGGGGTCTCCTACACAGCAGGTGGTGCCCAGACAGAAGGCCTTGGGCCCAGAGCCTTCTCCAGGGGTTCTTCTGGATTGTCAGAAGGAGAGTCTTCTGGGGGAGCCCCCTGGGTCACCCCCAGTCACATTACATCCCACATACACCCCAGCCCCAGGCTCCGTGCCTCAAATGGCCAGCAGAAAAGAGGGACAGAGGACACAGGAGTGCTCCATCATATTCCCTCCTAATTCTCATTGTCTGGATCGTGAGCCCAGCAAAGAAAAATACCTACAAAGAAAACACCAGAGTGAGGGAGAGGGTCTTTGTAAAATGTGGGCAGTAATCAGAATTTGTACAGAGAAAAATGACAATTGTTAAAACCCTATATGCAACCTGAACTCTGGTTTATGATAATGTAACATTTCCAGCAATAATATTCGGGGAGGAAAGAGATGAAAATGAACTGAACTTTATTCAGGGATCTCATTACTCTGAGTATGGTTCCTTCTGCCAAAATACAGAAATATCTGTAATGAGAATTTGTGCTGTCCCAAGGAAAAATATATGAAAAAGTAGCCTTAAAGCATGGGAAACTTTTATGTGCTCTCAGGCAGAAATTTGTTTCCCCCTGAAGAGTTGGGGTATATAAATAGTAAAATGAAAGAAAAGACTTGCGTAATTAATCACTGATATCGATCCTTCCCAGTGAGTTCTAGTGGTCTCATGGTCTCGGGACCCAGGGAACAGGAGTCAGGGCAGTGGCCCGGCCCTGACCTCCAGCAAGCGGTGAGCAATCCCAGTGAGTCCACTCCTTGGATTCCAATACAAGCAAACAAGGCATGCTTTGTTCCCTCTCTCCCCACCGCCCAGCCCAGCTATAAGTCTTTGTTTTTAAGTACTCAATGAATCACAGAAGGCCAGACTGAAAGGCTCCTGAAAGGCTCCTGCAGGCTCCTCTCCCTCCAGGCCTCCCATTGCACAGATTAGGAAACTGAGATCCTGGGAGGTGCAGGCACTTGCCCTGGATCCCGTGCAACTGCAGACGCCAAGCCTAAGAAAATTAACAATGCTCACCCCCATCTAGGACCCCATCTCCAGAAGGATCTCGCTCTGCTTGGGCTGGAGTCTGTTTGACCTGGAGTGGCTGGCCACTGATCCTCTTCCATGAGATGGGGAAGACATCAATCCCATTCTGCTCTCCCTGAGTCTCCCTTTCCCGGCTTGTCTCCTGGGCGGGCAATACTCAAAGGTGGTTTATGCTGACGCCCACCCTGTTGACAGCCCTCAGGCAGGTGACACCCCAGTCCTGGACCAGAGCCCAGTCCTGATGTGGGGCTGGCCTGGCTGGCATATTCTAGCTCAGTTAGCCCGTGAGGATGTCCAGGAAGAAGAAGAAGTGGGGAGGAAGAGGGCAGGGGGCCAAGAGCCCTGGGAAACCCAAAGCCTGAGGAGGTAATGGCTAAAGCCGGCTAGAAGAAGTGTCCTGGATGGAGGGTGGGGGAGTGCCCAGGCCAGGTTGACAGCAAGGGAAGAGGACCACGGCACAGGTTCAGTTGACCCAGGGAGATCCATCCCCACCTGGCAGCTGCAGCTTCCAATGGAGCCTCTGGGCACAGGCTGCCAGAGCGCCTCTAAACAGCCCTGGGCCAGGAAAGTGCATCTCAGGGCATGGTGTGCAGGACTCCCAGAAATGAGTTCCTTCTCCACAGCTGCCTGGCCCTTGCTGGGCTCACAGACCAGGCCCCTTCCCCGCTCCGAGGGAGTCACTAATAAAAAGAAAGCATTGATTGTTCAAACGGGATAGGTCACTTTGGCTGCTTCCTGAGCTGGTCTGAGAGTTTGGGCTCCATTCAGCATCCAGAGCCACTCTTTTTGGGGGGACAGTCACTGGATTCATGATGGGGAGCAGGAGAAGGGAGGGGATTTGATTTCCCATCCAGGTGGCCTGGATGCTCACCCCTCCCCAGAGGACCAACGCCTCATTCATGTGTCAAGTGGGTGGACCCCGAATTTTTTTGTCATTCCTTCTGGGTAAGAAAAATATGTCACAGTGAACCCTCCCGGAACATTTTATGCAAATCTTAAAGGGGCAGGGTGATGTGGGCATCGTGTCAGAGGGCAATTCTCAGGTCTCTTCCATTCTAGATCCTCCATTCTAGATCCCCCACGGGCCACAGGAAGGGAGCTCCTGGCCTGAAGATGGAGGCAGCTCTAGTGAACAGGATGTTCCTGAAAGCTAGTGGTATGCCGTGACGTAAGCCCCCAGCTCACCACCCCTGTTTGCTTCCCAGTAATAATTAATAACAACAGTGGTAGTAGTATTTACTATAATTCCTACTTCTATCCCACCCTTTACTGAGTATTTCTTATGAACCACACACTATCTCATTTACTCCTCATAAGAGCCCTCTGAGATAAGTATTCTTATTATGCCCATTTTATAGATGAGAAAACTGAGCCACTAGAGGTAGACAACGACTTGTCCCTATAGTAGCTGATGGAAAGAGAAACACCTACTTCCCTCACCCATGTCATTAACCTTGCAAGGCTCAAAGAGCAGAAAGCCCAGTGTATTTGAGGCAAGAAGATGGTACACTAAAGTACTTTTCTAAGGGTGGGAACAAAACTCAGCCCGGGGAATAGGGCCCCTAGAGCAGCCGTCCAGCCACGTAGTGTGGACGGAGATGCGGAGGAGGAATCCCATCACGAGAGAAGTGGAAACCATGAGAGCCTGGTATCCCTCTGTGTCTGCACGTAAAAAAGATGAAAGGAGAATTTGGTAAGGCTGATAATTCCAAATTTTATATTAATTGGGTTCTTCTAAAAAAATTTCTGTCCAATTGCTTATATTTCTAAGTTTTAAGAAAAAAGAAGTTCACAGATGGCAGGCCACTGGGCCAGAAGAGAAAGGCTAAATAAAAGCTACTACTCAGCCTTGCCCTTGGAACCAGGGGTGTAGGAAGCGTGCCTGGCACCCTGCTCTCTGCACGCATCCTCCCTGTGGACCCGGTGGCCTCAGCTCCACGAGGCAGCTGATGAGGGGCCAGCTCTGTGCTCTCTGGGCCAGGCCGAGGGATGCCAGTCATTGGCCTGCCCCAGTCCACTCTGCCTCCCCTTCCCTGAAGCCCCTCTGTCCACTGTCCTCAGAGCCACTGGCATGGATGCCCACGGGTCGGGAAGACTTAGTTCTGTGCCCAGGGCACTGCCACCCCACATCAGATGAGACCATGGGGGCTTTGGAAGCATGGGTTCTGTGCTCTGATTCCTCCTTGACCTCCCCAGGGCACAGACCAACCCCAGACTGGGGTCCTGGTGGATTTGCTGATTGGCCAACTGGACTGGGGGTCTACTTCCCAGACCCTTGTTGGTGAGCAGCTTGAATTCCGAGAAGGCTGACAGGAAGTCGGCTGTTTGTGACTCAGATTGTACATTCCTGTAGAGACAAAGCCGTCAATGGTCATGGGCCTGTGTGGCTAGACCACAGAAGCCAATTTCATAATCTAGCTTGCTGCATTATGCCACAAAAACCCCAATTATGAGCATTGCCCCTGGAAGATCTGCAAGGTAGGTTGGGGGGAGGAGGAGAAGGAATGGGTCCCTTTTGTTTCTTGGGACTGGCACTGAGTTTGGCTAGTTTAGCGTTCACATGCGTGTGTGTGCACATGTGCGTGTGTATGTGTGACTTAAGGGGAAGCTGGTTGAGTATTTAAATCAACAAATCTGGAAACTGTGACAGTTGGCTTCAGTCAAACTGCTGGGCTGTGTACAGAGTGCCATCAGCCCAGTAGGTGCCTGTGGCCCCAGACATGAGGGTCTTCTGGAAGTGGGGCCCTGCCTTGGCTTCTCTTCCCACTTCCCCTCTGCTTTGATGGCCAGCCTGGACAGGGCAGGAGGGACCCCTATGTGACCCTGAAGCCAAATCCAGGAACTTCAGAGAGCCCCTCCAAGCCCAGTGTCTATTAAGGTCAGGGCTTGAACAATCTGCCCAGAAGTCACAGCTTCAGAATCGCCATTGGTCATCCATCCCTTCAATAAAGCTTGCTTTGCTAGTCCCATCCTTTGCAAGGGACACAGCTGTCAGATACCAAGTGAGGCCAGGCTCCCCCCATGCTCCTTGCTTGCTCACTCATGGAGCTTCCACTGAGGAACGTCTGTCTGCTCTGTGCTCAGATACCATGGGGGCTGGAGAGTCTTTGTCCCAAGTGAGTGCTCAGGCCCTCAGGGGAGACAGGATGGCCTGGTGCTGAGCAAGGACCTTGTCCCCTCCCGGGCAGAGACGTGGTTTTGTTGGGGAGCTGTCTGTGAACTCGCTCTAAGACACTATCATGAACCGTTCTCTTTCTTCTGTGGGCTGGGCGCTATGCTGGCCACGTTCAGACAGGGAACACAGCATTCTTGCCTTTAAGGGGAGACATTCATAGCTGCTTATAATTGTGGTGAGAGTTACACAGAAGAACACAGGGAGCTGTGGGAGCAGGGACAGAGGCCCCCAGGCCTGCAGGCTTGGCTGGAACAGGCTTCCAGAGGAGATGGTGCCTGAATCTTCTCCAAAGCAGTCAAGCCAAGTGAAGAAGAGAGGAAGGGCCTTCTAGACAGAGAAACTGCCTTAGTAGTGGAAACAGAGTCAGGAAGCCGTATGGAATGTTCAGGAATTGAAAGGGGCTTTGAGTTAAGTGAAACAAAACAGGTGAGAGGGGTGTGGGGGGTGGGCGTGGGAGGACATGGCCCCGAACACTAGCCAGGTCCCAGAGGGAGCATCAGGGGTCTGGCAGGGGGTCCTGTCAGGAATAGCCAAGGGCCTGGGGCAGGGCAGGGATGGTAGCAATGGGGAGGAGGACATGTGGGGAACAGTCAGGAGGCGGTTTTGGTGAGCCTTGGCAGTTGACTGGCTCCTGAGTGCATTAATAAGCTCCTTCGTATGCTGGGCTGGCAATGGGGTGGAGGGAAAGAGAGGCGTCTGGGAAGAAGCCCAGTTTTCAGGCTGGGGAGGCGGAGGGGTGGTGAAATTCTCTGGGGTTGGGAACACTGGTGGAGGCACCAGTTCGGGGAGGACCCTGACGGAAGCGGAGGAACGGGGAGGCTGGCTGGGTTCCAGCCAGGTGAAGTAGGCAGGATGGAGCCTTCCAGGTCAGGGAGCAGACAGAGGCAAAGGCAGCGGGGACAGATGGAGGGAATGAAAACGAAACTCGACCCTCTTCCCTGAGTCCAGATATTTGCATTATGAGAACCAGAGCTGGCCCATGGTGCCCCAGATGTGGCCCCTCTTTCCAACTGCGCCTCCGAGGAAGCAAGCCACATCAGTGACTCACGGACTGATGGTGTCTGTGCACCTTACGTGTCAAGATCCAGGCTCCGTGGCCAAGTAGCTTCTTCCCCAATTTAGCAGACAGTGGCCCCCAGGAATTCTGCCACTGGCCGTCCTGGACCCCTGCTGTCAGCCCCCACCGAGGAAGCCGAGTGGGCACTTTCCGAGAAAGACGGAAGGAAGAAATATACTGGGGCGTCTAGAGCAATCTCTAGGGAAAACCGTCTACTCAGCTTCCTGCAAGGCTGCGGCTGCCCACCTACCCCATACTCCTCTCCCAGAGGCCACTTCAGGGCACTCTGACCCGGGATCCCATGGCTCCACGGCCCCTCCCGCTTATCCGCCTCTGCCCAGGTCCCCAAAGGAGCTTGGAGGGTCCCAAGCACAAGGAACAGCGGGAAGCCTGATGCATAGCTCCTCAGATGAAAACCCGGCAATTGCATTTCATGCTCCTCGGAGGCTCCCCAGCCCCACTCCCTGGCAGCATAATTACAGATGCCTCCCTCCTTACAAACCCTTCCTACGCACCGCATAAAGGAATACAATTTCTGCTGTCCAAATTACAAGAGACCATAATGCACAAAAGCAATAAACACAGGTTCTAACAGCAATCAGATACCACTTATCGTAAACAATGGTTTTTGTGATTTATTGCGTTTGAAGCAGGTTCAGCATTACTCCTTAGAAGATTTGGTTATTCTTGTTTTCAAGCAAGTTGCCGGCAGCCAGCTGACGTCAGAAAAAATTGCTCAAGCGCAGCAGCTTTTAAAAATAGGGCCAATGTGGTGTTAAAATAGTAGTAATAGAAAAATCGGGGTGGCTGCAGGCTGATGTGAAGTCTAAAGACAGAGCCACTGCAGGTTTGAAGGGTTCCCTGCCAAAGTCCATGTATCTTCAGTGGGTCCTGCCTGAGACTCACCCTCGCTTCCCGATGCCCAGCATTTCCGATCCCTCCCACTGTCCTCCTGTCCCCTAAGTGACGTGGGAGGGAGGAGGAGACTAGGAACCAGAGTGGGCCAAGTGACAGTCTGGATTAACACATCAAAGCTGTTCAGCTTCCTGGCTCAGACCTCAGTTAGCTCTGGTAGTCAGATACTAGGGGAGAACAGAAAAGTCAAGTTCACACAGTGCGTTTGGGCCAAGAAGTCTGCAGTGATTATCCAAAAGGAAATGGGCCGCATTCTGGAAAGATCAGTCTCTTCTCTCCCAGACCATGTCCTGCCCACTCTGCAGGGAAGGTGCTATGGGTACTGCATGAACAGAGGTTGGCAGTGGGGGGGTGGGCTGAGAAAGCAAGGAGAATGCCCACCCAGCTTGGAGCAAGGGTTTTCCCGGTGGGTTCAGAGGCTAGGATCCCATGTGGGAATTTCAGGGGCCCCTGGAGGAGGTCACCCCTGATTCAACCAGGGAGCTCTGCTTTTATTAATTTTCTCTAATGGATTTCTATACCATTGTTAGAAAAAAAAAAAAAATTGGATTAGAGAACTAATCCCCAAATAGGAGCCAGTGCATTCTGCCTCTTTGACCTTCCTTCTCTCTTCAAATCCACCATGTTGCCATGATCTGAAGGCACAGGCACAGGGAAGAATGCACTCCCAGACGGTGGGGCGGTGAGAACCTTTGAGAAGAAGCATGCTCCCAGGAAGGCAGGGGCATTGCCCTCTGCCCTCACGGGGACCATCAGATGTGGGGCCCGCCCCAAGGCTAAGTGACGGTGGCCTGCACCACACCACCTTGGCCATACCTCACGGCCTGTGCACTGGGACTTGGTTCTGAGGGAAGCTGAGTGTACAGTGAGCATTAGGGACACTGCCTCACAGGAAGCAGAGTCCCAACCGCACAAATGGAGAAGCTGCCTAAGCGGGCTGTTTGCTCTAGCATCTCTAGGAGCTGGAAGTGATACTCTTTTTTTTTTTAAATTTTATTTTTTAATTTTTTTTTAAAAGATTTTATTTATTTATTTGAGAGAGAGAATGAGATAGAGAGCATGAGAGGGGGGAGGGTCAGAGAGAGAGGCAGACTCCCTGCTGAGCAGGGAGCCCGACGTGGGACTTGATCCCGGGACTCCAGGATCATGACCTGAGCTGAAGGCAGTCGCTTAACCAACTGAGCCACCCAGGCGCCCTGGAAGTGATACTCTTTAACCAACGTGTAGTACCCTCGGGACTGAAGGGGTGCACACACACATACACGCACACACACATATGCGCACGCGCTCGCACATACTGGGCCCTACCCCTTGTAGGAAGGCTGAGACCCTGCGCTGGCTGATGCTTCACTTCAGTCTGGGGGTGGGGGGCGAAGCTTTCTTGCCTTAGCTTGGAGCAGAGAGCAGAAAAATCATCGAGCTATACAGATCACGATAAGGAGAATGGATGTTAGTGACTAGCCAGTCCCGCGAGAACAGTCAGGATCTCTTGTTTGAAGTAAATTCTCAGAACATCACTTACCCAGGTGGGAAAAAATATACCGATCACTAACATTTATTGCAGACTTACATTCCAGGCACTATTGTAAGCTCCTTTCGTGATGAACTTATTTAATGCTCAACACACGACTATCCCATAGGTAGGAGAGTAACTTGCCAAGCTCACCCAGCCAGAAGGTGTGAACACAGCTCCCAAGTCCACGAGCCTCACTGCGCTTCCTGCCCATTTCCATGCACGTTCTTTCGCACCGAGAGGCTTATGTAACTCTTTCTGTGTGGTGTCCTGTCAAGTCTCCGTTGGCTGGGATCAATACGCGTATAGGAAGATAGGTGGGACGAATGTCAGTTAAGAGAACGACATCAACACTGGCCTGCCGGAATCAGAGGTCCCCAGCAGTGCCCAAACCTGTCCCGTCTGCTGCTGGGTGGCTGAGCCTCCTCCCCGCCACGTGTCTCCCTCCAGGGATAAAGCCGCCCCAGCCACAAACCACAAAGAATGTCCCAACCCTTCAAGGACACACCACACAGAATGTCCCAACCCTTCAAGGCAGCAGGCCTTCGCCGAGGATTGATGCATCAGGCACTGATATGACATTCCTACATGGCAAATGGGATTTCCAGAAAAAAACAAAATTTGCTTTTTGATAAAGACAAAAGTGGTACATTGCTCAAAGGTATCCTTCATACTGAGAAAATTTTTTATACGGAGCCTCGCATCTTCAAGCATCCCTGTCCTTAGGTATTTCTAATCCTTGGCCTCGAATTGTTTCTGTGCAGAGGGAGATGTGAGAAACATTGCCCTCTAGGACTGCTTCCCCAATGCTTCCTACTTCCTGGATCCTCCTTCCTGTTCCGAGTTACCATGGCACTTGGGTCTCTGTTGTGCCATTGGTCACTCGATTATACGCTGTGTTCTGTGTTCTCTGACCGTTCATATAGATCTCGTTCCTTCGACGAGGCATCTCCTTGAAGGTGGAGCTGTGTCAGCCCCATGGCCACCCCTCCAGCCCCCCACATCCACAGTGGACCTTCAGAGGGCACCAGCATCAGCTGGGGAGCTAATTTAGTTTATTTAAATGCCCAGTGCTGAGCCACACCCCTAGAGATTTTGCTTCAGTGCTTCTGGTGTGGCTTAGGAGTTCGTATTTTTATTTAGTGCCCTAGATGCTTCTGATGCTGGCAGTCTCGGGTTCATGTTCTGGGGAACCCTGCTGGCTTGCCTCTCCAGGATAGATAGCATCCCTCGGGGCCGAACTGTGTCCCAACACCAAATTCATACGTTGACCTTCTCACTCCCAGTGGCTCAGATTGTATCTCCGTTTTGGAAACAGGGTCTTTACAAAGGTAATTAATTATAATGAGGTCATTAGGGTGGGCCCTAGAGCAATACAACCAGTGTCCCTATAAGAAGAGGAAATCTGAAAGCTGATGTAAAGGCGCAGAGAGAAGACAGTCATCTCCAAGCCCAGGAGAAAGGCCCGGAACAGATCCCTCCCTCACGGCCCTCAGAAGGCTCGGACCCTACTGACACCTTGATCTCAGACTTCCAGCCCCCAGAAGTGTGAGAAAATAGCATTCCATTGTTTAAGCCACCCGTCAGCGCTACTTTGTTGCGGCAGTCCCAGCAGACTCATGCCACACCCGTGGCAGATATGGTGCAAATACATTTTTTTCCCTCCAAACTCATCTTTGCCAGACTTTTTCTCTGCCCTGAATTCTTTGCTAGGTATTCCTCCCCCAAGGCTGTGACCTGTTGTCACCCAGAAGTCTGCCAGGTCCGGCTCGGCATCCTGGCATCAGAGCAGACGAGGGCTTGGGAAGGCATCTCTCACCAGCCACACACCTGCCCGGCCTTGGGATCTAGCCACCCTACTTCTCCCCCGTCGGCAGGAGCCCCAACCCCCCACCCTCTCCGGAGCTCCAGCTTCTCATCGCTATCACCAGCTGTGCACTAAGCTCTGCTCTCCAGGACTAGGTGCCACCAGCTCAGGCTGCCGCCTCTGAGTGGGTGTGACTGCCACTCGGCCTCCCGGCTCAGCCAGGCCTTGTCACCTGGACGGCTGGCCAGGGAAGGTGGCCTAGGGAAGGCGGCACCTCTGCTTGCGCCTGTGTCTGTCTGGGAGATGGGCAGGCCAGCAGCAAGCTTGTTGGGGTTCTGCTCACGGAGACTGCCGCCCTCACCACGCCTGGGGTGGCATATGAAAGCTCAGGGCTCATAGCCAGGGCAGAGCTAAAAAAAAAAAAAAAAAAAAAAAAGGAGCTTCTAGGACACCAGCCCCAGAACCTGCAATAAACTGTGCATGCCAGTCGAGGGGGTGGCTCATCCCCAGACCTCGGCAGCCACGGTGGCCACCGGTCACACTTCTTGGTAAGGACTCCTCCACCTTCTGGATGTCTCGCGTGTTTCTCAATTCATCCCTCGCCACAACGACGAGAAATAAGCTTTTCGGCAGGCAAGATTTAAACGAGCTCTCCTGTCACCGAGCACATGGCCTCGCACTGAATAAAGAGTCTTTAGAATGCTCAGATCCACCTTCTTCTCATTTCCTTCTCTCCTTGATCCTGTTTTCTCCCTGGGGTATGGGTATCTGTGTGGCCAGTGTGATTAACTCAGCCGGGACTATAATCTCAGGAAGGAATGGAATGGAAATCATTTTTGGAATATAAATCAAATAGGATTTCAGTTGAAGTTATTTAAAAGAAATTAATTGACTTGTACTCGCCACAATACACCGGTAAGAGTTCATTGCCAGACCCATCAGGAGTAATGAAAAAACAGTTAATAAAATTCAGCTGTCAAAAGCCGCTTGCACAGGCTCTCCGGGGACATCCCCCTGCCCCTGGGTCGCAGCGGGTGGAGCACACCGGTTTGCAGGGGCAAAGCTCAGGCTTTGCTGAATTTTTCTCTTGTGTGGGATTATTCGAGTTTTAATGCTGTAAGATTCTTAGGGCTGAGACGTTTTCCCAAGCTGCTTTGTATTTCTATATAGCACCATGCACGTATTAAATCACAACCGAAGGAAGGATGCGGGCGAGATAAGAACGGTTTTGCATTCAGTAGTTTGGTTTTTTTCTTTTTCTTTTTCATTTGCAAGGCCTTCTAAAGAGATATTTCTCCTTCCCCTTATTGACTGTAAATGACCTTAAGGAGGAAGGAGTTGGCAATATTTAATTAAAGACATCTTCGGCTCCTCTTCCCCACTCTCCCAAATCCAGGGAGGAGAATAAGTTATGAACTTGGAAAAATCATACATGTGCAAAGAAGAGGGAAGGGAAAATTTCCATCCTGCAATCCAAATGCAAGA
Source organism: Mirounga angustirostris (assembly GCF_029215605.1). Taxonomy (NCBI): domain Eukaryota; kingdom Metazoa; phylum Chordata; class Mammalia; order Carnivora; family Phocidae; genus Mirounga; species Mirounga angustirostris. The sequence continues at coordinate 18,382,081 of NW_026991718.1, read as the reverse complement.
CCCTGGACTTGGCGGCCAGCCCCAGCGCCCCGCCCAGCACTTCCCCGCCCCTGTGGGCATCATTTGCCATTCTCGTCAAAGATGTGAGCCCTTGCCATACAGGGGCAGAAATTACCCCATGTCTCTAGGACTCCACCAGCCACAGCCTCCCGGACAGCAGAACAGCTGCTTCCTGTCCTGAGCTCCTCTCTTGATTTTTCACTTCATTTTGTAGTGGCTGCCTGGGGCCAGGCAGCATTCTAGGCCCGTGCCGAGCAGTAACTCATGGGACCCTCACAGAAGCCCTACAAGGAGGTGCTTTCAGTACACTGAAATGGGTCCCCCCCCATTTATAAGGTGAAGTCCTAACCCCAAATGCGAGGTATGTGGAAATGGGTCCCCCCAATCATAAGGTGAAGTCCTAACCCCAAATGCGATGGTATTGGGAGGTGATTAGCTTTAGAGGAGGTCATGATGGTGGGGCCTCATGGAAGGAGATGACTGGATTAGTGTCCCCAGACAGCTGGCTGAGGCTGCCACGGGAGGACATGGTAAGAAGGCAGCCATCTGTGAGTCAAACAACTGGCCAGAGCAGCACCTCAGTCTCAGACTTCCAGCCTCTAGAACGGAGGGCAAATAAATGTCTCTTGCTTAACACACCCAGTCTGGTATTTGGTCACGGCAGCCTGAGCTGACTAATGCAGGTGGTACCATTGTATCAGCCCTATATTATGGACGAGGGAACAGAGGCAGAGAACCTAAGTCACTTGCCCAAGGTCACATCGCAAGGGGCAGAGCCGGCCCTCGGAACCAGAGGTCTAGCTCCAGTCTCTGCTTTCGCCCAGACGTGGAAGCTGACTTTTGTTGTATTAGGCTGTGCTTTATGTTAAATGTCCCCACAGAGAGTCATTGTCACCAGGAACTGGTTTACTGAATTGCTTGTACGAAGTCGCTGGGCCACGGGACCCCAGGGTGGGAATCCCAAATGTGAGCAGGCCTGACCTGCTTGGGACAGGGCACCACATGAAGGTTTTGGGTTTTTATCTGCAAAGGGGAGGGACCCGCAGCGGGGGTGCTTGTGACAGGCTGCAGTCTCACACTCTTCTAAAACCTCGTCCCTCCCCCTTCCCATCGAGAGGCGGAGTCCAACTTCCCTCTTCTTGAATCCAAAAGGACATGTGATTTGCTTGTAACCAACAGAACAGAGCAGAAGCGACAAGGTGTACCTTTCAAGGCTAAGTCATCAAAGGCAATGTGGCTTCCAAATGTTACCTGGGACACACCTGTCCCTTAGCTCTGAGCTTCTATATAAGAAATGTACCTGCCTTCAGGCCACTACCATGTGAGGCATCCCAGGCCCAGAGAGAGAGGGCCCATGCAGGGGTTCCTGTCCACAGCATGTCCATGCCAGCCTTGGGAGAGAGGATGCCTCTGGATGATGCCGGCTGGCTGGCGGAGTCACCAGCCTGTGAGTGTTCCCAGTCGAGGTCCCAGACATTGCAGACAAGCTCCCCTGGCCGTGACTGGTCTCAAGCCCTGACCCAGACTCTCTTCACCACACGGTTGTCCATACATCTAGGTTTGGGGTGGTCGGTTATACAGCAACAATGAGCAGAACAGATGCCAGCTCAGACGGTCTCCCTGGTGCCTGCCATTGGCCATGCCCTCCCCGTGCTCAGCATCAGGCCCTGGAGGGCTTGGCCCAGACCCCCTCTGGGGAGCTGGAAGGAGGGCCTGATGGACCAGTAGACAAACAGTACTGTAGGAGCAATCGTGCAGCCCTGGGTGAGTTTCCAAGGGCCAGGCCCGAATGAGGCCCTCCTGAGCTGCCTACAAAGATACACATCAGTCTGGGTTTCTTGAATCAAGAGATGGGTGAAGACACTCAAGAGCAGATGCCAAAAGTCTAGACCAAAAAAAGTCACCTCTTCCCAGAGGCTCTACAAAATCAGGAAGCTGAGGCCCTGGGGATATTGGATCCCCAAAAGCGAGTTGCTATGACCCCAGTGAAGGATGTGGAGCAGGAAAGGAAGGACGTATGACCCACCGTCACACTGCTTAGACTGGGGCTGGTACCGAGTCACCTTGGGGCAGTGTGTTATCCTATTATCTGGCAGGTCAGAACATACAAACTGGTCTCTGCAGTGGGCACTCCTCCCACACGGGTTTTTTATTTCTTGTCTTAAACGTCCTGCAAGTCGTTGCTATTTTCCTGACACCTGTGGTGCTCACAGGCTCTCCGAGTGCCCGCACGTGTACACGCGGCCCGGCCCCCCACCCCCCGTGCCGCCCCACACAGGACAGCGATGGGCAGCCTGTGGGAGACACAGTCACGACTCTGCCCACAACCCCAGGGTCGGCCCCCTTCTGGCTTCGGATGTGGCTTTTCTGCACTACCTAGAAAGAATCTGAGCGGTTTGAGTCTGGGATGTTCTCTGGCATAAACTCAGCACCCTCCTGTCCCTGAGCAGTCCCAAGAGAGACTCCGCCTCACCCTGCAGGTGCCGGGGGGTACAACGCACACTGGGGCCGGGGCAGAAGGGGGGCCTCCAGGGAGCTCTGCTTCCGTGTCGCCAGGAGTCAGGCTGGTAAGGTTTGAGCTCTTGGGGCCGTGATGGTGTCCACCACTGAGGTGGACCCAGGGAAGGAGCTGGGGATCCCTGGAGGAGAGGCAGGTGTGGGGGAGCCAGACGGCCTGGTGATGTAATGCTCTTTGTCTTTACTTCCCTGGTGCTCTCTCATGGCCCTGGGTGAAGCCCCTTTAAATGTTCCAGTGTGATCTCAGCAGCCACAGTGAAGAAGCTAATGGCCCTGAAAACCCATACTTGGGCCAGACAGCAGCTGGAATCCTTGTCCTTAACGTAGGACAAGGCCTGCGGGAGAAGTAACTCTCAGGGAATAAGGGTCAGGTTGAGACTCTTCAGCACCACTCGGGAGGGTCAGGAGCTGATTTTGCTAAGGAAGCCAGAATTTCACAGCAGAGGCAGGAGGGCGATGCATCTGCAAGACACATGTGGGGAAGGGTCAGTCAGGACACGAGCCCTCCCACTCCTTCAAGTGCACGGAGATAAGCAGCTCTGTTTCCTAATGAATGACCCGTTAATGAGGCCAGCTGCCCAGCCGGTTGGAAAATGAACCAGCTGGGGCAGAAAGGGCTCCGAGTCATGCCCATCTGGAGTACGTCTGGATGATGCCCGCCACTCCTGGGGAAGTTGGCGTGTTTCTCATCATTTTCTTAAGAGGGAAGATGAAAGGTTTCAGGTGTTCGCCAGCTAAGTGCTCCGGTTGCTGCGGAGGCTGGCACGAGGCTGAGTGAGGACGCCGGTCCCCCTACCTGAGAGCGGCCCCGTGGTCGGCCTCCCGGCTGCGTGAGGAGGGGAGTTCCCCTGGTTAGCTTGGCTGGGACCTGCCTGGTGTTGGCCGTGGTAGACGACGTCCTCTTCAGAGACCTCTGGGGCCAGGAGGTGGCTCCCAAACTGGGACAGGTGTCCTCTGAAGCCCACCCTCCAGGAGGAGCCTGGGAAGGCGTCCGTGACGCTAACCCAGCAGCACACACCGGTCCATGTCCCCATTCTCTCTTCCCAGCAACAAAAGGGGCATCTACTCGCGAGTCAGCGTCTGGGAGGGCCTGTGCACCATCCTTGAAAATGCCTCTTCTGGCCCCCCAGAGCTCCAGGTTCTGTCAACCTCTGCCTGCTGGAGGTCCTGGGGAGGTATCTGGGGGACCTCCCCTCCTGGATGATGGGGCTGGGCGAACAGACTGGGCTAGGGTTTTGAGAGCGTGTTCAGGGGGCAGGGATGGGGCAGAACAGGCAAGGCAGCACCAAAGTCAGACTGTAAGATGCCTCAAGAGTCAGCAGACCATGCAACTGAAGCATTCACCAAAAGGGGTGGAGGGATGAAACTAAGTGTGGACAGAGCGTGGCCAGGATTGCGGGTTCTGAAAGCAGGGGTGCAGCCTAAGCCCTGCAGGAGACCAGAGAGCTGTAAGGAGCACCCAAGTGGCTGAGACGGTGCCCATCAGGGCCTCATCACACCCACCCAGAAGAGAGCCTCCCAGCACACAGCCCACACCTTGGGAGGAGACCCACCCAACCCCTGTGTGGTGGGGGTTCGGGGGAGCAGTCACCGGGGCCCCTGGATGCTCAGGGACCCACCTGCCAGGACAAGGCTAGTCTCCTCTGACACCCCCATCACAGGGCTCTCCACCCTAGCTCTCCCATCAGTGCCTGGGCCTCAGTTTCCCCCATGGAAAGAAAGTGAGGGATAGGGTAAACAACACATCTCGCTGAGTGAGAAAATTTCAAGAACTGTCTATAAAAGGCCAGCATGACAGAAGACTAAGCATTCTAGCAGAAGGGAGGAGAGAAACTGAGGGTGTTTGTTCCCTGGGGGAAGATGAAAGGCAGAAAGACCTTCTGAAAAAGACTGCCTCTTGGGGGCAGGTCAGCAGATCAAAGCCACGCAGTGCCCACCAGTGGAGGTTTGATTCGGCTGCCTGGGAGAAGAGACCACCCAGACCATCAGCGGAGGCTGGGGGCCCCAGGGGGAGGGGCCAGGGGCTCCCACCAGCAGGGCTGCAGACCACAGGCCAGGAGCCCCAGGGACACAGCTGCCTGGTCGCAGCCCCCAGCCTTGTGCCTGGCACGTGCCGGCCCGAGGGCAGGCCTCCCCCAGGGAGCACCATTACTACAGGCTGAATCTGCGCCCAGCCCTGGCACCAGGACCAGAGGAAATCTGTGGCCCAGACCCTTCTTCTGGCCCAACTTGTGCCCATTCCCCCTCTAGTCCCAGCTGCAACAGGAGCTATGACCCCATTTCAGGGAAGGCCCTGAGCCTGACCCCAAGCCCCTTTGATGAAAACCTAGAAACTGCCGCTGGAGCTCCAGAGGGCATGCTGCCCAGCGGAACACAGAGCTGAGTTCTCACCTGTAGCTGTGGGCCTAGGACTGAAGCAGGACCCATAGCCACTGCCCCTCCGTGAGCAGCAGGAGCCCTCGTGTAGATGTCCCCGCACCTGCCACTCATTCAGCAGCAGCCCCTTCAGTGCCTCAGATGCCCCTGTTCCAGAAAGCTCAGGCTGGTGGGCCATCGCTTATACTCTGAACTTTTTCCAAATGAGTGAATTTTCCAGGGAACTCACATCTGTCACTTTAAGCACCAAATATTAATTAAAAAAAAAAATTTTTTTTTCTTTCGGAGAAAAATACTTTTGAAATGTATTATAAATTTGTCTGGCCCTGAGCAGAATATATGGAACACGTATTCTTTCCCTTCAGGACTTGGGATTGTTCTCAGGAAGACCCACTCCTGGCCTGAGCTATCACGGGTGGAGCTCCCATGGTCTCCCGAGGCCCTGTGGTCCTAAGGTCCTAGGTGGGGAGCATCCAGACTACAACTTAGCCCCTGCTCTTGCGGACCTCACTGGTTGATTCAGACAGTGCTCTTCTGAGGTGTTCCCAGCCCAATGGACTCCTTCGGGCTGGAACCAGAGGCTCCCAGTGGAGGAAGAGGAAGGATTTGGGCACACAGAAGCATTTCATCATTTATACAGCCCTTGAGGGCTAGCCTGTTCTTCACTGAAACACAGAAAGCAGTAAGTGCAGGACTGTGTGTGAGGACGAAAGGCCTTCAGTGCTGTGCTTGGAGATCTGCCTGCCTCTTCTTCTTCCTCCCTCTCAGCAGCCGCCTCTCGGAGTCAGGGCCCTCATTTCTCACCTGTGGCCTTACTTTAATCCCCCCAGGTCTGGGTGGGAGCTGGAGCATGGATGGGGCAGCTTCTATAAAAGAAAGCAAAGGTGCTTCACGGCCTTGGGCCCCTGAGGCTCCCTTTTGCTGCCTTCATTCTGGATAAGCAAGGCCACACAGTCTGAGCTGGGCTAGTGGGGCTGTCCCGTGGTAATGGCAGGACATGAGCTTCTGCAGGAACCACAAGCCGTTGATGGGACGGCGCTGCCCAGGTGGACCTTTCTGTCGTTCCCGGTCTGAGTCTCTAAAACCCACTAAACTTTCACCAGCATAGTTGGCAGGGATCATGGCAGACATTCAAGTGACCAGTGATAACAAAGGAATTACGGAGCCACAGAGGGTCATGCTGAGGTGACGTCGGACCTTTAGCCCACCCTTCACTCGGTTGGGGCGACTGGGGCACAAGACAGGGAGTGATCTGTCGAAGGTCAGAGGGACAGGGGAGGCATCCCAGTGCAGGGCTGCGTGTGCCGGTCGGTCCCAGGGAGCCCCCTTCACCGGCTACAGGCCCACGCATCTTAGTATCTTCATCATTTACATCTTTAATTCTCTTGTCTCAGGGTCATTTTACCAAGGGCATGACTGTGACATTCAAACAAAGCACATATATTCTTAGGTTATTTTTCCAGATTTAAATCCTTATGATTAAAAAGGAAAATACAGTTACAGGTAAGACACACACACACAATATATATAAAAAAAAAGAAGTCGTTTTTCCAATCTTGGTCTCCCCTAAAAGACTTGAGTCCTAATGGAGTGTTAGTGAGCAAACCAATGGAGTCAACTGTAGCCTGGCTTTTTGTTCACTTGTGTCTTGTAGCTGGCCGCCTGGATGCTTCTATGTGGAAATGTCACCGGTGCCTAGCATAGTGCTGCTGCTGATGCATCTGACCGGTTAGAGTCCGGCTGGGAGCCCACGGCAGCTCCTGTGGGAAGGTGGAGGTGCCCTCAGCACCAGGAAATAAGTCACACACCGCATCTAAAGAGGCAAGAAAGGCGCCACAGTAGCTTGAGAAGGAGAGTCAACCGGGCAGACAGGTGGGTGTGTAGGAATTTCATTTTGTGAGGGTCAGAGGGATGAAGGAGCCCAGAAGCCACAGCTGTCTCTGCCCTCTGCTAGGCCCCATGTGAGCGGCCCCCTCCTCGGGAGCCAGAGAGTCTAGGGCAGAAAATAAAAGGGGGGTGGTGGGGTGGGCATGGGGCGCTGCTGAAAACTCTGATTCCCTCCCAGGAGAACCGCCCACCAGTGAGCCTCCAAGCCGCATAGCAGCATCTCAGGAACACACTGTTCTCTTTGTTGGGGCAGAAATATGTTCGATGCTGATTATGCAGGCCGACGAGCAGGCCTCTCTCTCTCTTTCTCTCTCTCTAATCTGGAGCCCTCCTGCTCAGCAGGCACAATTGCATGCAAGCAATCCTGGAAAAAGCACAGAATGAATTTTCTTGCCATCCATTGTTCTCAAGGTATTGCAAATGTCTCATATTCCAGGTGTGGAGGTGTACAGCTGATGAGACTTCAGACGACCTCCAAGTCTAAACCAGGGGGCTTGGCAACCTCTGGAGAAGGTCCCCTGGGCCTGGCCACCACAGGGGCTCTCAGGAGCCAGCAGCAGACCTTTCTCAGAGGAAGGAGTCCTTTTTCAGGTTCAAAATGCAGGTGATGTTTTAAATTAAAACACTGAATTAAAATGCACGTTAAAGCCAACCATTCACTGGTTGCTTTTGGAGTAAGGAGTTGACTGAGAAGGGGCACGAGGGACTTTCTGATGGAAATGGTTGCTTTCTTGATAGGGATGTGGGTTACACCGATGTTTGCATTTGTCAGTGCGTAACTGATAGAACTGTCCACTGTAGAGCTAGGCATTTCCTTATAGAGAAGTTTTATTAAACAGTTATTTAGAGAGGAGCTTCAGGGGGCTGGTGGTAAGGAATTCTGGAAGGATGAGTTTTCCAGATAAAAATGGTAACAGTTTAAAAATCAAAAACATTTTTAGTTTCACTGCTTCGAAAGAAAACTAACATGTTGCAACATTCGAAGACTCAGAAAACAAAGAGCACCCTATTTAAACTCTTTTGCTGACATAGTTTCTTCAACCCGAACACCAATGATTGGGCTGAATGAGAACGGCATTAAGCTGCCCTCTGTGCCCCCCGCAGAGTTGTTTCCACCGCTGTCGTGCGCTGTCTCCATTCTCCACCCCCAGTGAATCTGTCTGTGCCTGTTCCACCTCCTGCTCCATAAGCAGCAACCACAACACCTGCATCTCAGTTAGAGTCAATTCAACCTGTATCAGCCCCTACGCCTGCCTTGGAGAAGCTCATAGTCTAGCCAAGAATGGACCCCAAGATCCCAGCTGTGACCGGAAGGGAAACCGGCCCATGTGTCCATGGTGGGGGTTTCTGACTTGAGCTAGACTGTCAGCCACTCTGAGTCTCAGAGCAGCTCCTATGTCCCGGATCCCTGAAACGACCCAGTTCATCACAGCACTGACACCCCCGAACTACCGCAGGAAGCAATTTTAGCTAATCAAGACGCTCATCAGCTCTCTCCAGACTGGGCCACAACTTTTCCAGACAGCACACACAGGCCGGGAGAGGCTCGGCGGCAGACAAGCAGATGCTATTTCCACTTTTGTTCTCATTAAACAGTAGCATAATCATGATTTATAAAAATATTCAAATCTTGAAAAGCATGTCAAAGTGCAACCTCGTCAACTGAACTCAAAAAAGCTACTCACTCCATGTGCGTGACTTGAAATCTGATTTTTTTTTTTTTTTTTTTAGAATAGCCGCAAGGAGATGTGGAGTTGGGGAAAGTAATCAGGTTTTAAAACTCTTTTCTAGGAAATAATTAATTATGTTTCCAAACTCAAAATAGATGGGCTTTTTTTATAAACCTAGAAATGAACTTCCAAAACTGCATTTTAAATCAAAGATGTGTGAAGAGCAGCTTCAGAGTCACAGTTGATTGGCCATCACACAAAAATCATGTCCCTGTTATCAGAGTCTTGTCAGTTTCTCTACCTTTCTGGCCCAGTGGGAGGTGGGTGATGGTCAGGGGGTCTCTAAAACCACAAACCAGGACCTAACAAATGATACCAGGTGGTTTGTCAATTCATAAGGTTTAAACCATAGCAAGCAGATACCCAAATAACTGGAAGTTATACTAATAAAACTTTCCCCATGGCTCCCTTCACTTATCGTTTCTTTCTCCCACCTGCACTATTGAAGAGACCCCCTCAGTCGTTTCAGACATCTGAAGTCCGCTACTCACGTCGAGGCCCAGCTCCAGTTTCTCCCTCTTCCATGAAGCCCTCCTGCTTGCTGCCTTCTGCACACTGTCTGATATGACTGCTCCACCCTGTGTTCCTTCCTTGGCTAACACTGTCTAAATAGCTTGCTCCTCCCACTCAGACCATACTGGGAAGAGTCTGACCTTTCGGGCAGAGGTGATCGCATGCACTGTTCCCTCGCTGGGGGACAGCACAGGGCCTGCTGGACAGCTGGCACCAATACGTATCTGGGAGTTTAAGTAGAGTCCCCATATAAGTTAATTATTCTTCCCATGTTAAACCCAAAGCAAATGTTCTTAAATGAACCATTAAGCCTTCTATCCTAGGAAATGCAAACACCCCCATTCATCTGTTTCCACCCTTTTCAACCAGTGGACAAGGAAGGGGTCTATTTCTAGATGAAGGTTCTGGAATCCTAAGCAGCCCATGGAGAAAAGATATGCCATAAACACAATGAAACTGTTGAGCTATTTCCCTCACCCTCCATTGTTTCCTGAGTCCACGCAGGGGTCTGGGAGATTCTGGATCTCTAAGTGCTGCCCCTTGACTCCCTCTCCCCGTAAGATTTACTCCCTGGGAGGTTGGTGGGCGGTAGGCACAGACGAGGTGCTACCTCCACTTTCCCAAAGGTTGAAGGTCTGTTTCTCCTCATCCCGGGTTCTGACTGGCTCCCTTTTCTCCCTAGTATCCCTGCCCGGCTCCGGGAAGTTAAGATTGGTGAAAGCAGGAAGGGATTCTGACTTCTCCATCAGTTACCCCAGAGCCAGGGCACCTCACCAAAGCATCCCAAATCCAGCCACTGCTTGGGCCTGTAGTTCTGGAGCAAGAAAATAAATATCTATCTAGGCATTCCTAACGTACACCCAAAAAGGGCACACATTTTCAGGGGAATGGTCACCGAACAGCCTCCATCTGCCCATTTCCTGTGAGTGGTGGCAATCAGCCCCTTGATCTCCTCTCCAAACACCCCAAGGAAGAGAGACGTGGTGGGAACTCTAAACTGGTCTGTGGGAAAACCCCAGCACCCTGGTCGGAAGTGAATCCTGAACAGCCAGAAATCAAACAGAGGGTGGGAACCCAGGTACAGCTTCAAAGAATATGCCAAAGAAATAAAAAAATAATAAAGCCTTGCAAAATCACTTCCTCAGACAGCCGGAACGGAGGAGACTTTGTAGAGCAAGAGGGAAAATGGCTTTGGGGGAATGTGGAGGATCTTCTCCTATGCCAAGCACAATTCTTCTGACTACTAAGTGGAACATGCCTGGTGGCAGGGACCTCTGTCAGCATCCAGCCCGTTCTGATTTTCAGGATAATTTCTCTCTGAGAGATCGGCATGCCCTGCCACTTTGAGGCATAGAAAAGGACAAGATCTCCTGGAGTTTGGGGAGGCATCGAGCAGCCTCACCCAGGTTCTGCTGTGGGTCTTCTAGAGTCATGCTGCTTATAATACTGTGGCTACTGGCCCATGGGTCTATTTTGATTGAAATTAACGTAACTTGAATAGAATTAAAAATCCTGTTCCCCGGTAGCAGGAACCACATTTGAGGTGCTCAACAGTACTAGACAACATCATGTAGAATAGCTCCATGACTGCAGAAAGTTCTGGACTGTGGGCAGTACCATTCTAGAAAGTCCCTGAGTGGTGTGGTTAGGTATTGACGTAGGTGCTAGAGCAAGGCTAAATTCTCCTTCTGGTTGGCTTGCTCTCTCCTTCCTCTCAATGCTTTCTGACTCCAGCTGGGGGGGGCTTCTCTCCACCTGGAAGCCTGCAGCTCCCTGCCTGGCTGGGTGTGGGCTTTGATTTGCCACATTCATGGGGATGTCAAGGCACCTTGTTGGCATGCTAGCACCAGCCCATTTGACATTGGGGCCAAGGAAGTAGTATACATGGGGATTTCAGAGAAGGGAGACTGACTGCCCAAGTCCCAGACCTCCTGATGGTCAGGGAAATCCTGGCCTGCTTTCCAAGGGATCACTTTTGTGTTCAAACACACACACACACACACACACACACACAAAATGATCATGGAAGGATCTGAGTTTGAGAGCTCCCAGAATCTGGCTTTCCCTGCCAGTATATAAGATCCTAGGATTCTGGCTTAAAATCCAGAGTCAACCATTCCTGTAGTCCTTAGACCAATTTTTGTCCCCCTGGACATTCTTGACTCAGTGCTAACCTATACAGACTTGGCTTCAGTGCAGGACTCAGCCCCTGGCCCTCACTCCCGACCACAGTCATGCTCCCAGCTTCATGCCCTCCTCGAGTCACACACACAAGCGCCCACATCAGGCCAGCCTTCTCTCTCCCCTTCTCTCTCGATCTATATTGCTTTAGGATCCAGTGGAAGATGCTCGAGGGTTAAACCTTCCTGGACTCCTCCAGCTATTTGTTCCCTTTCTCTGAGACCCCTATAGTACCTTCCGCCTGGCCCTCTCTCTCCAGGCAGAGCTGAGTTCTATTTCTACCACCTAAGCTCACCCTGGTGGACTCATCCCACTGTCCCCCAACCCCCCCAGGCCTATTTAGCTGAAATGTTTTCTGGGGTGGTGATGTGGGGGGCACGTGCACAAGTACATGGCCTGGGGTGCTGAGCACCACTCTACTCCAGGAAACTGTGGGCTCCCCGTGTGATCCTGTGATTCAGGAATTCTGAACCAAGTGAGGAAAGGAGGAATGGGAGGGATGAGGAAGGAGAGAGAACCAAACGGCTGGCAGCCGCTGGAGAGGCAAAGCCATGGAGAGGGTGATGAAAAGGACAAAAGAGTGATTTACTTTAATCCTACTTTCAATAAACTGCAGTTGCCAAGAAAGAAACCAACTGGCCCAAAATATGTGAGGAAGGAAGGGAGTCAGGAATTTTGTACCAAGAGAAACAGCACAGCTGGGTAGAGGTGGCTATGATTGGACATTAAGTTATTCTAAAAGGGCTCAGAGTTTTGTTTTGTTTTGTTTTGTTTCCTATTCCGTGAGACATTCATGATTCTTATATGGCAGCAAAACAAATATAACCATGACTTATGTTTCCCAATTTACAGAGCTGATTTCATGTGCTTTCGACAGGAATATGATATTTCTGACAATCACAATTCTTCTTGACGCTGGAGTGTTTGGAGGGCAAAAGTCCCATATGCCACACTCCCTGATTTGTTTTTAGGGCCTTCCAGGTATGTGAGAAACTCGCATAGAAATGCAAATTGATGACATCTAACGATGCAGAAGTCTGAGCCCCTGTGTCTATGCATGCTGTAAATAACGTTCCTCCCAGCACTGCTGTGGCAGTCATCAGAAGAATGGGGGGGATGCCGGGAAATTCACAAAGCTGAGAGATCTCCTCCCTTGTTGTCCTCCCTGGACTCCACAGAAGAGCTCTGGCCACTCCTGCTGGGCTCAAGGCCACTGATGCCCTGCTTCCTGGCCAGGGCCCCGCTGAATGGGGGAGGTGCTATTGCTGCAAACTGGGGGTCTCTGGGGGGCAGGTCCTTGTCCTCCAGATGGCCACAAGGTGGGGCAGGGGAGGAGAGAGGAGCCAAGGCCAGTGCTCTTCCTGCAGACCCCTGTCTAAATGTAAGGAGTGTTGGAAAGAATTGAGCAAAACAGGTCATTTCAATAGGCTGGCACTATTCTAGTTCTTAGGTTCAGAGGTAGGGTCATGTGTGCTCATTTTATTGTCAAGATATAAAACTTACCTAAATGTTGCATGCATTGTTTTGAATAGGTCACATGACGCCAACAATTGCGATGTGGTACCCGAGGATGTTTGATGTTTTGGAATGCAGAATCAAATTTCTAGGGTCAGTCTGGCTCCAGGAACCACGGCTCTCAGACCGTCTTGGCAGGTAAGCCAGAGGCCTCTCTGGCACTGAGACAGGAGAGTGCCCGCCCAGGCAGCGTGAAGCACCGGATGGCCAGGTAGAAAGCTAACTCGCCTGGGGTCGTGCTGCAGGTGACGGGCTGCCGGCGAGGAGTGGGGCCAGCCGATACAGCAGCAGCTCCAGATCTGGTCTCTAAGTAAAAACAAGCGGTGGGGGAAGAACAGCTGGTGTTGAGTCTGGTGCTAGGATTAGTCTGCAACGCTAATCACAAGAAGTGGAAAAAATTAGGAGGTCCTGCCTGCCAAGGAGGTTTTCAAACACATGCGTGTGCTGCAGTCACAGTAGTATTAGATTCTCCCAGCGCCAGCGAGCAGGCGCCCACTGCCGTGAGCCAGAACCCCTTCCTGGGCATCGCACCCAGAGCCCCGGCTCTGACAAGATGCCAGAAGGGCCAAGTGCCCTCGCTGGGGCGTGACATGGAGGGGATACTGTGTCCTGCAGGCCAGCCCTCCAAAGCTCCTCTGTGATGTCCTGGAGAGAAGCTGGGACCAATGGGCAGGGAGAAGGAGAAGGTCCCCAATCCCAGCGCACACAGCAGAGTCGAACGTTACACCTGTTGCCACCCTGGGCAGAAAATAACGAGAAGATAACCGAACTGACTGAAGTGAGATGATGTGCAGGACCTACCCCCAAAACCAGCAGCAAGCCCAGACATCAGAAGACATGACCTTCTAACACCTCTGCAGCAACATTATTGTGTGCCCTGGACCACGTGGCGCAATGATCCAGACCCAATCCACCAACAAGCGTAGTGTGGAGGTGACTGGGGGTGCCCTGTGACCTTGCCACTTCCTCTGCTGCCCACAGGCTCCTTACCACCTTCTAGAATTGCCACCACAGGGATGCTCCTGGCAGCCCCTGATGCCTGGGTAGAGTTTCCTTTAAAAATGGGTTTCCTTTCCAACAGAGAAGCGGAGGCAGCACTTGGGTACTGGGGCTGGGCGTGAGTAGGAAGGAGAGATTAGCCCGACAAGATGAAAAGAGGACTTCAGTGCTGCAGACTGAATCGTGTCCCTCCCAAATTCCCATGTTAAAGCCCTCACGCGCCATGTGACTCTACTTGGACATCGTCTTTATGGGAGTATTAAGGTTTAATGAGGTCGTAAGGGTGGGGCCCTGATCTGACAGGATTAGTCCTTTTATACAAAGAGAAACCAGAGAAAGCTCTCCCTCTCTCCCCTTCCTCCTTCTCTCCCTCATACTCTGCCATGCGAGGACACAGCAATAGGGCCATCCACGGGCCAATGAGAGAGCGCTCACCCGAACCTGCCGACACTGGCACTCTGGTCTTGGACTTGCAGCCTCCAGAACTGCAAGAAACCAAGTTTCTGTTGTGTAAGCACCTGGTTTGTGGTATTTTGTTATGGCAGCCTGACCGGACTAGAATAAAATGGACTTCGTAGAAAGCAAGGCCCATATGAGATGCGGGACAGACACCTGATGCTCATAGGGTGTGAAAAGAAGACAGGGGGACCAAAAAGCAGGTGACGGGTCACCAGAATCTATCCTGGATGAGATAGGAGCTGAGGGAGTCTTTAGTGGTCCTTGGGTTCAGAGTCACGATGACGGGTCACTCATGCCATTGCCACTCTAGGATGAGAGGTCACTCCACCATCAGCAGCCTAGGATGAGGGGTCACTCACTCCATCGCCAGGCCATGATGAGAGGTCACTCATGCCATTGGTAGGCCCTCAGGCTGAAACAAACCCTGTTCTCAGAACTCTCCAGAGAAGACTCAGCAGCCTGCACGAAGGTCCCTCCAGTCCTCTATCTTGGAAGCATGCCCCGTGGATATTCATGACAAAGCACGTGTCTTTACAGCAGCCTGGAGTAGTTTCGTTTCAGTTTGGACGGCATGGAAATGAAAAAGATGCTTGGGCCTGTGGTGTGCTTGTTCCCAAGGAACTTTCCGTTAAGGTCATGGGAAAGCCTTTCTGTGGAGGAGCTGCTGGTATAGATGTTCCTCAATGTCCTTCCCTGCCTCTCCTAGCTCCCCCAAACACTCATTTTGGTGTTGCTATTTGCTTCTACAAAATGTGGAGCTTTTCAAAAGACATTCAATTTCCTTTGTTGCTATTCAGTTGCCATAGTCAATTAAAATCTATCAATGCCCCTGAATAAATTTGTGCTAGGTGAAGAAAGAGCCTCAGTGCAATCTCTCGACATGATCTCTATTACCTTATGTTGCTTTAATAGCTAGAGTAATAGTTTGTTATTAATGGAATTAAGCAATTCAGTTCAAGCTTCCCAGAGGTCTTATAAGACAACTATTATAATTTATATTCTCAGATTTTCCATTGAGTAGATGCCATGTGTTTTACATTACTTGCTAATGTTTCGAGAGATAGCAGTAGTATATTTAATATCTGGCTTTGTTTAATGATTCCAAGCCACTTTCAATGGAGGTAAAGTGCTGTTGGAATTTTGAGCAGTTTAAAAGTCTACATTGTACAAATAATTATCTCAAATATTATTCAGCCCAATTTCAATTTGTAGTTTTATTTTGTCATCCATCCATCCAAGATTTTTATCCAAATGTGTTTTCCACTTTTCCCACCGAACACAGTCTCCTGCCCAGAAAACAGGCTTCAGGTGACCACAGAGAGAGGCATACACATGTGTGCAAACACACACACACACACACACACACACACCACTCTCACCCATTTAGCATATTTGAATGGAGTCATATTTAATCAAAGATTTAAAAAACTTTTTTTGATGGTTGCAAAAACCTGTTTTTAGAAGAAATAAATGTATGCACTGCATTCTGAAACAGCTTGAGAAAACAAGATCTTACAATGTACACCATCTCTGTATTTAAATAGTTTCATTTCTATTCATGAGCTCCCTGATTAGATACATGGAAAATATCATCAGTAAAATATGAATAATTCTGACAAATTAATAGCAGATTTTTTTTTAAAGAATGAAAATATGTGTAAGCATTGCGTGCTCATTAGGCAAAGCTGCTGTCAGGGATGCCTGAAAATTGCAGCCCGGCTGGCCTCGGCACAAATCCCTCCTAAACTCCAAGCAGCGAAAGGAAGGACCCTCGGCAGGGGGCCTCCGGGGACTTGTGTGAAAGGTAGGAGCAGGTTGGGGCAAATGCCAGTGGGCCAAGCACGTGCGGGGCTCTACGTCCTGTCATTCCTGTGAGGCGGGCGGGGCAGAGATGACCCAGCCGTGAGATCTTAGAGCAGGCAAGGACCCCAGAAACCATTTCTTCCAACCGCCAGTGACAGCTTGGGCTACTCCTGTTGTTGGTGACAGGGGAGAGGTTGCACAACCTTAACACAGACAGGCAGCACTTGAATTCTGGCTTTTGGTCTCAGAGTCCAATGCTTTTTCCACGGGCTGCATGGAAATTCAGCCATAACCATGGCTGGGCAGTGGGCAACCGTGGCAAATGAGACACAGCCCCATCTTTGAGGAGCCCGGAGTGGGACAGGAGGGGACAGTGATCACAGCTAATAGGATAGGAAATGGCGGTGGCAAGCACTGAGCAGGAGGCACTGGCCATAGATGAGAAAGACAGGCCCACATCTCGGCTCTCTTCCTCCTCACCCTGTAGACTTGAGCATGTCACCTAACATTTTTTGAGCCTCAACAGACTTACTTGTAAAAACGGCAGTAACAATTCCTACTCAGTAGCATGACCCCGAGGCGCTCCAAAGTCGTTCTAGTTATGGTTCTGGTCTCACTACAGAGAGCCCACCCACACCAGCTCATGTTAAAGGGAGGTGCTGTGTGCCAATGGTGAGGCTTCGGGGAGCCAGCAGATGGGCAGGAACAAGAGCTTCGGGGACGAGCCATGAGCAACAAGGCCTCTTGCCCACGGTTCACCTTCTCCCTCATCTCCCATCTCCTCTCCTCCTAATCACAGAGCCCCAGAATAGTTGCTGTCTTGCGTCTGTGTTGCCATTTGGCTAAAGTGCACGGCCCCACACGGAGCTGTCTCTGGTTCCCTTCATTCCCATTCCAGAAGACAGAGATCCGACCGGTCTAGCTGATTCTTTAACGTCAGGAGCAATCAGTCCCCCATTGCTGGCCAGCCAGGGGAAGGCCACCCTTGCACTCAGGAATCTGCTCCTAGTCCAGCAAATGAGGCTGAAGGCAGGGATGCTGCATGACCTGCTGTCAGCAGCAGGGCTTGTGGGTGGGTACAGATGTTTCCAGAAGGTGGTGTGGGCAAGGCAGGCAGGTCCAAACATGCCTGATATGGAAGGCCCTCAAAGGTGCGTTCCCTTCCCTATGTTAAAGGTACGGACAGCATGTCAGAAGAGCACAAGTGTGGTGGCTGCTTCTGCCTTGGGCCGAGGCCTGGGTGGGGGTGGGAATGGCACTGCCGGTGGAGCAAACAGCGCGGCAAAGGCACTGTGGTATAAAGCACCAGACTGGGACCACGGGTGGTGCTTTCAGCATGGCCAGCGGCGGGGTGGGGGGTGGTTTCCAGAGGCAGATGCCTGGACTTTATCCTATGGGGACTGGCAGATGGATGTAGCTCGTCCCCTAGAGAAGACCCTGCAGGCCAGCATGCAGGAATTAGAAGGGGGCAAGAGGGAGGTGGGGAGAGAAACAGGGTTAGAACTGATGAAGACCTCTGAGCCAGATCAAGAGCAGGAATGGAGGGAAGGACGGGGGAGAGACTGGGAGACAGAGCCAGAAGCCTGGGATGTGGGGGGTGGAGAGTGATGGAGGAGGGGGGGCTCCCACATTTCTGACTTGGGATCTGGGGGATGGTGTGACCATTCCCGGAGGTGGGAAGCACAGGTCGAGGAGTGGGCTGGAGAGCTGAGGCATATTCTGTGAGGTTTTGTGTCCCCTCAGGGGCAGCCTGGGGAGGTGCAGGGGGCCATGTGGACAGACCCTGGAGACCGTCCTGGGAGTTGCCAGTTTACAGCTGGGGGACAGGGATTAATAGTGCCTAGAGGACTGGGAGACCATCATAAGGGTTAAGCTGCCCCGACGGGGATGAAAGAGGCAGCTACCTGGGAGGGGAGAGAGCCAGGAGTGGGACACACGGCCCAGCTGGGTGGGACACTGGCAGGCGTGGGAGCTACGGGCACCATGGCAGAGGGCCAGCCCCTACCACCCTCAATCACCGGTCCTTCCTAAGAAAAGCCCTAGGCTACTTTAGGGCCTGCCACCACTTTCCTGGAGGACCTAGGGCTCACCTCTGTCTTTTTCTGAGGAGGAGTAAAGAATCAGTGGAGAAACTGCTTCTGAAACCCACAGGCCTCATGTCCCTGCACTGAAGACCCGTCTATTGAGCTCTGGGCCCTAAGAACAGCCAAGTTAGAGGCTGCAGTGACTCAAACACCCACCCACCTGCAGAGAAGCTCAGAGCAAGCCCACTGAAGCTTGGGAATTCTTAAGGGGTGCAGGGAGAGGGAGAGACTCTCCAGGCCATCCGGGAGTCCTCGGTCCTATTGGAGGCTGTGGGCTTCCCCAGAGCAGAGGTGCAAGCTGCTGGTCTACCCAGTAATTTCCACATTAGGATCTCATGGGAGGGAAGGAGGGGTCAGGTGCCTGCTGGCTTCCTAAACTGGCACAGGGGATAACTCTCTAGACCCAGCCGCTGGGAGCCCATCCATTTCACCAGCCCTGGGGGTGGAGGTGGGGGTGGGGGTGGGGGTGGGGGTTGCAGTGCATAAACCAGCATTAATATTGAACAACTGCCACTCTGTTTACTTTTATAAGCCCCAACTTCCCATAAATCCAAGTCAAAATCAATCATCTTTTATGGAAGATATTAATGGCAATTCCATTATTTAAATCCAATCAATTTTTTTTTTTTTTGGTTCCTTTGTGTTGAAGCCAAGTAGTTTGGAGGGCACTTTTGACCACGCAATGGAAAACAAAGTGAAATGACCTTGTTCACATCTCAGTACTATGGTAAGATAACTGCTTAGGGAAAAGGTTTCAGTTTCTCTCCATTTAGCCTCCAGAGTAGGAAGGCTTTAATTCCAGGGGCCTAGGAAAAATAAGAATTCTCGCACTTACCGCACCCTGCCTGAGCACTGTCAGGGACACTCAGCGTCACCGCTTTTTAAACTCAGGCTTAGCTGCGATCTACGGCTTTCCAATCAAATTTTATTTATTTATTTAATTTTTTTTTTTTTTAAACCATGAACCCAACTCTTCCAGGAATTGAATTTAATGGCCCACAAAAGAGCTAATACTTAGCAGAAATAAGTGGGGGTTCCTACTTCCCAGAAGTAAAGAGGCACAAAATGAAGACAGAAACCTAGTGAGCGGCTCAGGAGACCCACAGGCCACCAGAAAGGCCCACGGGCCACGTGGGCCACATGGGCTGCGTTCACGTCCTGGCCCGTGGCGGCTTCCCCCCAGTCAGATGCTCACCAGAAAGAGAATGAACGGGTGAGGATGTGAAACCCCTGATTCCACTTAAACACTGGAGGGAAGGAGGATACAACTAAGAGAACTAATTTTCCAAACCCAAACGTGGGACCTGGAGGGAACGGACAATCCTCCTGATATCTGCCTGCAAGGCCTCTTTTTTTCCTGCTGACTCCCCACTGTTTCAGGACTTCACGCAGGATGTCACCTCCTACAAGAAGCTCCCCCAGCTCCCTGGCCAGACTGCATCCTTGCACGGTTCACTGTGGGATGCTGATCCACTCACACGCCATCTCCCCCCCGCCACCGCCTCGGCACTCCTGGGGGCCACCTCAGTGCTGCCCGCAGGAGGGGCCCTGCCACCACCAAAGCCTCATCTCCAGCGTTAATGTGAAACCTGGTCTCTTGGAGGCTTTAGCGGCGAGGGTTCCACAGGGCAGGATTCTGAGAATGCTTCAGTGTGGCAGGAGGTATGAAGGACTGTGACTCACCCGGCTTTTGGAGGCAGCTGGGGACTAGCTGTTCTCCATTTCCATTCAAAACAAAACCAGGGAAAATGGGCTTAAATTGCAGCAAGGGAGATTTAGGTCAGATAGAAGAAAAGCCTGCAGGAGCCACCAGAACGGGGACTCTGGGAGCTGATGGAATTTCCTTCCCGGGAGACCTCTGGGAGCAGGCTTTAGTGCCAGGTCGATCCATCCCCAGGGCGCTGTGCAGGAGGAGGCCAAGGACGGCGGGCCCCGGGGGTCCTGGGCTCCTCCTCCGCTGCACATCACCCCTCAGCCCCCAGCACCTCCTCACTGAGAACAGGAGGACAAATGACATGTGAACACATGCGGAACAGCACCATTTCTTGGGGGCTGCCGGGAAGATGTAGTTTCTGTTACAGCCCACGGACAAGCCATGCTCTCTGCCTCATGACAAAAGCCGATTTCTCTCACTCCTTTGACTGCCAGGGCTGAAAACTCCCCCTCCCTCCCTAAATGATAGTTTTGTTTTCTGTCCATCTATCCACAACTGGGTGGGCATGGAAAATCCTGTCCTAGTGACTTGAGGAGCTGGCCTGGCAGCAGGAGCAACCCCAGCTCCCTAGGAGCAGCATGGCAGGGTCTCAGACTGTAGCTGCCATGAGGGACAGGAAGGGCAAGCCCCAGGAACAGGGCCCTGAACACAGGTGGATGGGTCCTCCTCTTTTTTGGGGTAAGCAAGCGGTGGATGTTGTCCCATTAGTCACCAGAAACCCTGGGTGATTCCAATGGGAGGCCAAGGTCAGAGGCACCACCAAGCCTGGAGGCAAATCTGTGACCCACCTGTAACAAACATATAGAACTTTCTAGATTTGGTTTCAGGGATACAGCAGTGCCTGCATCATTTCCTGCTCCTACACTCATCGGTCCCTCTCCTGCTTTGGATTCACCTTGTCTCCTTACATGTGTCCCTATAAGTTACCTTCTGTCCTTCCTGGAACTGGGTGAGGTGAGAATGGAATAGAAAGCCCCCTGCTTTTCTCTGGCAGGGCTTCCAGCTCAGGCCTCTGAGGAGAGAGGGTCAGAGACCCCTTCCCCACCCACAGGTGCCATCAGTGCCCCCCGTTCTGGGAATCCCACGATGGGGTCAGTGCCCCCTGTTCTGCCAAGAGCTGTCCAAGCCCTGAAAGAGGCTCGTGGGTTCACAGCATCTGTGTGCTGATTGGGACCGGGGTCAGAGGGGACTGGCAGGCGGGAGGAGGTGGCGTCACCATGTCCAGGACAGTGGCCGTGCCACCCTGGTCTGCTCCCCTCGGTCTGTGAGACTTGGCCCCTTGATAAACGACATGCTGAGGTCATCGATCAAAGGCAAGAGATGCCCTGGGAGTGGCATCTTTCCCTCTTTCTGGAAGCAAAGGAATTCAGAAAGGGGTCAGGGGATGTGTTTTTTTCAGTGTAGGGGCCTGGCCAGTAGGACAGAACCAGCACCTCCCATGAGGAAATTCTGTTCAAAGGTGATGGAGAGTTCTGGTTCTTTCAGGCTATTTTAGGACACAGGAAGGTGATCCCTTTCTCCTGGCCTTTGTATCTGCCAGTCTTGACCCCCCCACTGTCCACAGTAGGAGAGGTCACAAGGCTAAAGGGGCCTCCTCCTGAGCTGGTGACCACAGTTATTGAGAAATCTGCGTGCCTGGGAACCACTGTGGCTTTCTCTACCACCCAGCCTGGCCCTGGAGGTTTGTGCAACATTCCAGAGGTCTGACAATTACAGGGCTTAGCATCCAGGAGCTCTACCCTGTTCCTTGAAGCTCCCAACTCAGAGGAGCTCTGGCAGTCTGAGAAGTGTCATTAAGACCTTTCATGAGGGGTGCCTGGGTGGCTCAGTTGGTTAAGCAACTGCCTTCGGCTCAGGTCATGATCCTGGAGTCCCAGGATCGAGTCCCGCATCGGGCTCCCTGCTCGGCGGGGAGTCTGCTTCTCCCTCTGATCCTCCCCCTCTCATGCTCTCTCTCTCTCATTCTCTCTCTCAAATAAATTAAAAAAAAAATCTTTAAAAAAAAAAAAAAAAGACCTTTCATGACTCCAGGCCTTAGGGAAGCCCATTGTATGGGTGCTGATGATGTGCCTTTACCTAGAAGAAGCTAACCTCATCCTAAAGACCAACCCACATGGCCCGGGTTCGCTCTGTTCGGGCAAAAAGCTCCTTCTGCAGGATAGAGCTCTCCGTGGGAGTGTGGACAGAAGGCTGCAATGTCTTCCTGAAAAGGAAATTGCACCAGGCCTATGAGAAGAAGGGAAATTCAGATACAGTGTCCTGAAGACATGCCGTCCTGCTCCCCTTCTGAAGTGCCCTTGGTTTGGCCTTCACTGCCAAACCTAACCACACCATTAGCCAGGCAGCCGGCCCAGTGAGGCTGTGGTCTGACGCCTCTACGGAACACCTCCGAGGCCCCCTCCTTGGTGAGGAAGACAGGAGAGGGGAACAGAGGCTCTGGGACTCCCACTTCAGCTGGGAGGGCATAGGTCACATGCCCAGACGCATGCCTGGAGGTCGAAGCTCCTAGTAGGGGAGAGGGAGAGCTCTCCCGTCAAACTGACCCGAATCCCGGCCCAGCGCTTTCTGATCTTGGCTCAGACTGTGGGCAAACGTTCATTTCTCTGGACCCCAGCATGCTGCTCTGCACAGGGGTATTATAACAGCACCCGCACGCACATACGGCTCTTCGGAGGATTCAAGAACGCGCATGTCTGTCGTTCAGCATAGGCCTTGGCATCATCACTCAGTATTGTCACTCTGGGCACGAACTCCTGCCTGAGCCCGACGAAGGGTGATGCCTTTGGTCAGGGGCGAGGCGGGAGGCGGCCGAGAGGCTCTAACTGCGGGCCGTGCTGACGCCGGAGGCGGGATGGAGGCACAGCGCTGTGGCAGCCCCAGCCCTGGCCAAGCCTCCTTCTAAATGGATTATTGTTTATTGGCGGCTTATCCCATCTCTCAGGTTATGAATTATTTACCAGATACTGACTTCATAATTGTTCATGACGTCTGCCCCAAGGACATGCTGACCTTCCTTTTGAAGCTGCAATGCTAATTGTGGGGCGTTCCAGAAGCCCCCATGTGGCCACATCCAGAGTGTCACTCCTAGGGACCGAGCCTGACTGGCCCTTGGGAATCAATCGTACACCCAACCCCACATGACACGGATAAGGAGACTGAGATCCAAAGAGGGGCGAGGACAGGCTTCCAGGTCCCAGAGGCAGTCCTGGGTGGGTCAACCCCAGTGTCTCTGGTGGTCATTTCTCCGCCGTCTGGGTATAGGCTGCTGGGGCAGTTGCGGGCTGAGCACGAGATTAGGTCCTCTCTTCAGGAGGTCACGGGTACATGGGTGGGGAATGAAATGGGTCTGTGATGGGTGCTGAGAGATTCCCTCCCACCCCTGCACCCGAAGGGAGCAGGAGGGGCTCCAGGATGCTTTGGAGAGCATTGTCCACAGAGAATCAGGATGTAACTCTGGGGCGGCTTGGGGTCCCTGTGGGCTAAGGAGGGCCGCCTCCCTGGGAGCAGAAGTCCCCTGCTGACTAACTACATTCAGCAATGAAGAGCTGCAGGATGACTGACATGGTGGGGGAGGGGGTTGGGGACGGGCACACCAATACCTTCCTTGAAAGTGCATTTGGTCCTGAAGAGAGTATGATGACTCAGTTGGACTCCTAGCCCCTGAGAATAATAATAATAGCAAATCTTTGCAGAGGACTATGCTTCTGGCACTATTCTAGGTGCTGTGTTACACTAACTCATTTAATCCCTACAACCACCGTATGACGTAGGTATTATTATAATCTATTTTTCAGATGAAGAAACTGAAGCAAAGGGAGGTTCAATAATACGCTAGAGGTTGCACAGCAGGTAAGGGGCAGGACTGGGATTAGGACCAGGCAGTCTGGGTCTCCCATCTGTGCTCTTGACCATTATGCCACATTGCTTACTAGAAATGTTTCCCAAATAAATGAATGCAATGCTGTGAGACCCCTTTGGATATGGGGCACACCTTTCTAAATGTGGCTTGAATGTGAAATTGAGCTTATTGAGATCCTGGGTTCCAGCAGGATCCAGGGAGGCCTATTTCCTCCTGGACTGTGGAGTGTGGACGGCGCCTGGAACAGCAGGAAGGAGAGCTCTAGCCTGGGGTGTGTGGTATCCCAAGGGGACAGTGGCCTTGCAAGGACAAGGTCAGTGCACCGCCCTCACTCCTCTAAGGTGGGCACCAAGAGCTGTGGCTGGCCCTTGAGTGCACAGGTGAGACAGGATGAATGCCCCCCACACATGCCCCTCGCTCATCCTATAAACATTCGAGAGTGTTCTTTGTACCAGGCTTTGGGGAGGGACCCAGCGACTGATACACAGCCCCTGCCCTCAAGGCACTGCCCGCTGTCTCCCAGGGCAGAAGAGAAGAGCCGGGTGCCAGGTGCGAGGGTCCCCTGATAGAAAGGGAGCAGAGGCGCTGAAGGACTCAGGAGCAAACAAACATAGCTACAGGCCATGTGAGTCAGCTTTTTCTATCATCAGTCCCTTTTCAGGGCTTATTCTGTGCTTAGCTCGGCAGAGAGCTCGCCTGCCACCCCCCAGCCCAAGAGCTCACAATGGTTGGGGGATGAGCCTCCAGCACACTGGACCGCAAAAGGACCACACTTGACCCGAGAAGATGCGAATGGCTGCCAGGGAGAGGAGCAGCATCAGGAAATCCGCGGAGAAGATTCCCATGAGTGGGTGGGTGGCTGGGAGCTCTTTGCCAGGAGATGGGTGGGGATGGGCGAGGCTTTTCTGGGATATTCGGGCTTGCAGGATAAGTGCCCAGAGGTGTGATGCACCCAGGCAGGGTCTCTTAGGAGCACAAGGGTCTGTCTGCATGGGGAACAGAGGCTGTGAGTGTGAAAACATCGAGGGGGCGTCGCAGGAGGTGAGCTAGGCTAGCTGGTGCGGCGTCTGATTGACATTATCTGATTCACAAAGTCAGGAGTGCGTACCCCCATGCAAGACGGCAGAGCACTTTGAGAGCGTTTCAGAAAGCCTTGAACTGGTGCTAAATAAATAATCATACTGCTTATTCTGGGATGGAGAGGCAGGATGCCTCCTCTATGCGCTAATGGGAGGGCGAGGCTCTCTGCCTGGCTGGCTGAGGCTGCATCGTGCACATCGGTGAGCGCTGATCTGACAGACCCTGGATAGACCTTCTCTGTGTCCTGACTTTCATTTCCCACTTAGAGCACCTGCCTGCCTACTTGGAGAAGGGGGGCCGGGTTAATTGTTACCTCCTGTGCTGTTACTAGGTTACTTCGTAAAAGCGGAAATACGCTTTTAATGATTTTTGTTGTTCTTGTTGCTTTCTTATGAACCAGATGCTTTTATCTAAATGAGTTGCTACAAATCAAAAAAACAAAGAACAACAACAACAAAACCCCAAAAAACCCAACCCGTGAGCCTTGCTAGGCTGTGTCTGCCATACGCAGGCAACCCATCGCTCCGTGAGTGAGGTGTAAGCCCCCTACTCTTTCAGCACCCAGCTCACTTACAGGTCAGAGGGGCAGATGTACTGGCAGCTCTAATTAGCATGCCTCCAAGTGGCCTGGACGAGAGGACCCAGTGAGGCAGTGGAGTGGTCTCTGGCTGCTGATGGGGATTCTGTCGCCCGTTCAAGTTGGTGCTGGTGGACGACAGCATAGGTCTGCTCACCTCTTCAGGCCTCTTGGGTCACGGTGGGCGGGAGGAAGGACAGTTTTCTTTCTGGGTTACTTTTGGAGGACACTGAGGCCCAGAGGATGGTCACTCAATGCTGGGCTTGACACATAATAGGAGCTCAACTATCGTTTGTGGAAGACAGGCTGGTACATGATTGACATTTGCTCAGAGCTCTTTAGGTTTTGGTCTAAGGAGCGGCAGTTGCCAGGGAGGCAGGAGGGACCTCTGGATTACGACCAGGACAAAGGACTCTAGTTCCCCTTCTGCTCTGACTGGCTGTGTGAGCTTGGGCAAGACACTGGCCTTCTCTGGGCCTCAGCACTGGCTTGCTGCTTGGTGTAATAAGTGACAACAGTAATTCCTCTCTGTCTACCTCCTCGGGTCTCCCTCATGACCAAGTAAGGGGACCTGTGTGAAAATGCTTTGCAAATGAAAAGCACTAGGTCATGGGAGGGGGTAAAAGAAGTCCTATGACCTTAGCCTGGGATATTCTAATAAATTGGGGTTGGGGCAGTGGCTTCCCAGAGCATAGGCTGCCAGAGAGTCTCTGTTTTGGGGTCAGAGAATGCACTGGAAGCTTGGCTATGAGAGGGCTCTGTGAGCATGCAGCTATGTCTCCATTACCCAGGAGCATGGCTTTCGGAGGCTTAGCATGGCATTCAGTGCCCACCATGAGCACGACTTAGGTAACTTTGTAGCTGCATAGGTCTCCCATAGTACCTAGGCGCTGAGCTCTCCTGTCTTTTTGTATCTTGAGACTTTTTGCACAAGCTCTTCCCATTGCCCGAACAGTCCCTGTGTGCACACACACACACACATACAGACTTTATTTCCGGTTTAAAGCCGCCTCTTCTTGGAAGCCTGTAGTTTTGATCGAATTAAGTTAGCGGCTGAGTACTCTCATCCCCTCAAATGGAATCTCCGGGTCAGGGATTTGGTCTCATATGGTCACTGTCATATCCCCACTGCCTAGAATGATGCATGGCATAGTAGGGGCTCAAGAAATATTTGTTGAATGAATGAATTGTTCTTCCATAGCACTTTGTATAAATTCCTATTGTTGCATTTATCACATCTTATTATAACAATGTAGTCACTCTCTGATCTCCCCACTGGGCTGCCAGCAACCTGAGGACAGGGCTTTTGTCTGATCTCTCCGGACCCTGGCCCTAGAACAGTATGCAATGTGGCTGCCAGTAAGCGCTTGAAGGGATCCAGGAACAAATGTTGGAATGCCCTTCATTTTAGCACGTACAGGCTGTTATGTCTGCACGGTCATGCTGCGTGTGCACATGAGAGGGAGGGCGAGAGAGAGAGAAGGCTAGAGAGAAAGAGAGAATTTATGATTGAAGACAAAAGCTTAAAAGTTCTTTTGAGTGACCTGTGAATACATGAGATGATCAAGAAGGGACAGAAACACAGTAGTTCAGGAGCATCCTTGCACGGTCACTGGACAGACGTATGCATGGTGCTTTCCCTGAGCAGGGCTCTGGTGGTGGGGCCATTACTAGCCTACTTGGTATTTCTGTCCTAACGAGATTTCTGTGCACACTAAAATTGTGTGCAAATTGGCGTACCTCCCTCTGAGAACTCATAGTGCACAGCAGAGCTTGCAAGGTGCAGGCTGGGTCAGTCCCTACACCCCCTGGGCCAGATGCCCTCCTGTAGGGCACAAAAACAACTGTTCCCAGCAGCTTCGGCCACTAGGGCACATTCAAGGTAAGGAAGGAGACAGGTCGCTTGGAAAATCAAACTTGGCCACAAAAATAAACTCTGAGGTTTGCAGATAAGCTATTTCTAGCCCAGGTGCCAAATGAGGTTTTGCAGCTAGAGTGAACCGCCGTGTGCACCCCACCCCAGCCCTGTTAACTAATGGGAACTGCACCACGTATTTGCTGTTTCCCGAACAACTTTGCTTCCAGAAAGGGGAAAAGATGCCACTTCTGGGGCATCTCTTGCCTTTGATCAATGACCTCAACATGTCGTTCATCAAGGGGCCGAGTCTCGCAGACCGAGGGGAGCAGACCAGGGAGGCATGGCCACTCTCCTGGACATGGTGACACCCCCACCCCCCTGCCAGTCCCCTCTCTGCCCCGGTCCCAATCAGCACACAGGCGCTGCGAACCCACTGAGCCTTGTTCAGGGCTTGGACAGCTCTTGGCAGAACAGGGGGCGCTGACCCCATCGTGGGATTCCCAGAACGGGGGGCGCTGACCCGGAACCTGTGGGTAGGGAAGGGGTCTCTGACCCTCTCTCCTCAGAGGCCTGAGCTGGGAGCCCTGCCAGAGAAAAGCAGGGGGCTTTCTATTCCATTCCATTCACCTCACCCAGTTCCAGGAAGGACAGAAGGTAACTTACAGGGATGCATGTAAGGAGACGAGGTGAATCCAAAGCAGGAGATGGACCGCTGAATGTAGGAGCAGGAAATGATGCAGGCACTGCTGCCTCCCTGAAACCAGATCTAGAAAGTTCCATATGTATGTTACAGGTGGGTCACAGATTTGCCTCCAGGTTTGGCAATGCCTCTGACCGTGGTCTCCCACTGGAATCGCCCGGGGAGCCTCACAAAAATACTAATACCTGGGTCCCATCCCAAGAGATTTTGATCTAACTGATCTGGTGTATCTAGCCTGGATATCAGAATTTTTAAAAATGTCCCCAGGTGATTTGAATATGCAGCCAGAGCTGAGAGCCGCTGTTGTGACTCGGAAGAGGCAAACAAGAAGCTGATGTTACAACAGGATTTGATTTGAGCTACTATGACAAGGCTGGGGAGAAGAATATGTCTGTGCTGAAATCAGGGGCATTTCTCCCAAGGGGCCCAGCAATGGGATCACAGGGACAGGATAAACATTAATCACCACAAAATCCTGAATATGAGCACATTGGTACGATCGATTGGAGAAGAAGATCTTCTAACAGCCCGAAAGCATTCCGGGGGTGGGTGGGATGAATGGAATTGACAGCGTGACGACCAAAGTACCCAGGCTTTCGGATGGTGAGATCCAGGGGATAGATTAGATTTTAGAATATCTGAAAGAGTAAATAAATGACCTATCATCCAGGAATGTCATTTTGCTGAATCTCCATAACTTCCATGTCAATTCAAGGCTTAGAGTCCAGGAATTTGGTAACATCTGTGAGTTGAGAGCAGTGTTAAGGCTTTAAAGTACATTGACGCCTATCCTCACAAGAACAGTTAAATTAGAAGGTCTGGGGGTACAACCAGGTGTCTGTAGGTTTTAAAGCTCTCCAGGTGATTCCAGCGTTCACTGAGAGCTGACATCGCTGGCCCAGGAAGACCTGCCAGTGTTCTCCCGGGAACTAGGAAGGTCAGGGGTTGCCCTCAGCGAAAGCAGACGAGATGGGGACTCAGCAGCCCTACGGGGCTCACACAGAGTTAGTGCAGAGTTGGGATGAGAGCCCAGTGGCTGCCTCCCAGTCCGGGGGCCTGTCCGTCCACTGCCTATGAGGTCACTCTGTCCTGTGGCCCTGTGATCTCGGAACTAAGATCATCTAATCTCACGATGTGGAGACAAGAGGACAGTCCCTGTCTTTAAGAAGCTCACGGTCCAGGAAGGAAGGTGAGCAATGCAGCCCAGGGAGGGGCGAGTGGCAAGGTCCCCAAAGGCTGCAGAGCATGAGGCGGCTTTGTGTTGGCCAAGCTGAGTCTGGGATGCAAATCAGACAGGTCGTGACTGATTTTCAGGACTCTGGAGAGACAGTCAGGATCTTAGGACAGAATGAAGCCCTGGGGACAGGTGAAGCAGAGGGAGTAGAGGGACCGCTGAGAGAAAGGAAAGCAGAGGAAAATCTTCTAGCACCAACACCTTCACTTACAGAGAGGAGGACAAAGAGGGGCCACAAAGATGGAGTGACACGGCCCACCAAGCCAAGGGAGAGAGAGAGAGGCTCACGGTCTCCTTAAAGCAAGCAGGGAGGTCACTTGCTGACCCTCAGGTGGAGAGGGCAGGCGGAAGTCTTGGTGATGATGGGAAAGGTGGGACTCTGCAGAAGGATCTGTGCGCAGGTGTTGGCGTGGTTCTACGGCCTCCTCAGCAGGCTGAGGGCCCAGATGCCCAGTGGAGGTGGGGGCTGCCAAGGTTCCCAGGGTGGGGCCGGGAGAGGAAGCAAGGACGAAGGACAAGCAGGCGACAGAGTGGATGTGTTAGGGAAGGGAGCACTGAGAAGTCTGCCCACAGGTCTGTCTTTGGGTGGGAGCCATGGAAGCCAAAGAGATGGATGAGAAAGAGAAGGAGGGAATGGAGCAAGGCTGCCGAGAGTGAGGGAGCACGAGGGCGGGGGGAGTGCGGGTCGGCAAGGGCACCTTGGGAATGGCTTCACCGGTGAAGCTGCCGAGAGTGCGGAAGTCCAGGGCACGGCACGGTTGTGTTATTATTTGCAGCGTTCTCTAATGGAAGGGTTCCAAGTCCCATTAGCTCTGGAGGCATCTGCAATGTCCTCTCAGGATGCAGGGTATGCAGGGGGACAAGGGGCCTGGGTGGGCAGTGCTGGGGCAGGGATGCCTCCACTGGGCATCACGGGGAGGCTGCAGAGGGGCACTCCTCAGCACTGTGTTTGCCTTT
The DNA here is from genome assembly GCF_029215605.1 of Mirounga angustirostris. Classification (NCBI taxonomy): domain Eukaryota; kingdom Metazoa; phylum Chordata; class Mammalia; order Carnivora; family Phocidae; genus Mirounga; species Mirounga angustirostris. The sequence continues at coordinate 18,352,038 of NW_026991718.1, read as the reverse complement.
CACCACCTCCAAAGTCTAGGTGTCTATTACTGTCATTCCTGGCTCAGCCTTGGGTTCTGCACAAACCAGGTCCTCAGCTCTACCTCCCCTGAGCTCCACCCCTGCCAGGCTCCCACACTGCAGTGCAGGGATCAGATTTCACTCCTGCTAACTGGTCCTGGCACCACACTCTTGGTCACTGACAAGCCCAGCACAGCCTTCTCTGCTTTGCATCCGAGCAGGCCCCACTTTGCAGCAGGATGCACACAGCCCAGTGATCTGGCCCAGTTTCCATAGGAAAGTGATAGCTTCTTCCACTGGTCACCAGGGGACAGACTGGGCTGTGGAGACTTCCTATCTTCTTGGGAATCAATGGAGTCCTTCACGTGAGGGAAAAGGGAAAACACGACCTGGCAGTGGGCCACGTGCTACGGTGTTCCCAGGAATAGTTGCAACTATGTGTGTGGGGAGGTGCTCCCTGAGAGCCCCAGCAGGTGCTGTGCGGGCGTGGTGAAGGGGATATGGAGATGAATCAGATGGGATTCCCATCCCCCCAGAACTGGCCAGGTGGTAGGGAAGACTGACGTTGAGTTTGCAGCGGGGACACCAGTCCAGGGGTGGATCTATCAGGTATCCTATCAAGGTCCCTCCCTATCCTAAAATATATGCTTCTTGAAGCCTGGGATAAATAAGAGCCATGTGCCACCCTGTGTCAGAAGATCCCAAGATAAAGGCCATCAAACCCATTCCCCTGGGTCTCTAGATGTCCTTCACCCCCGCCACACTCATAGCATCTAAGACTGGAGAGCTTCTGCTTGGAAAGTTGACTTCTGTGAAGAGCATGCCTTAGGCTCAGACACTCACTTCCACATCTGCCCCCTCTAGGAGCTGGGAATGCCACCATCATGAGATCCAAAAGGCCACTGTCACCAGATCTGTCTAGTTTTCCAATTCTCTTCCTCTCGCCCGACAGTCACAGAAGCAAACGTTACCCAGGGCCTGGGACGACTAACCAGGACGGCTGTCCCGCGGCTCAGTGGTGCCGTTAGATTCATGCCAACAGCCCACCAGCTTCCAAAGCTGGAAACCCAACTGCCCCCACTGGCTGCCGCCATTTGGCTGCTCGGTGGTGGCAGGCTGGATGCCCAGTGAACGTTTCTTCCACTTGGGCAGCTGATCCAGGCCCAGCCTGGAGCCTCCTCCTACTTCTTGCTGACAATCATGGCTACCTGCAATTCGGAATCCTAGAGCTGCAGAATCCTGGGGAGCATCCATCTCCAGGGTCCCCTGCTTCTGCAGGCACAGTCCAGGTCTGCTGGGTGGGTGTTCAAGCAATCTTACCAATTCTTTTCAAGTAGGCCACGTTCCCCCGCAACTCTCCTGGCTACCTGGTCTTTATAATCTAGGTTTGAAAATCCTGAACCAAAATTTGAGGCCAGAACTCTATACATTTAATCCAAGGAAATAATCAAATCACTATGCAAAGATATATATGCAAAAATGTTTGTTGTGTTATTATTTGCAGGAGTAAAATTTAAAAATATGCTAATGTCCACCATTAGGGCACTGGGTAAGTAAATTGTGTAGATTATTATATCCAGATGTTATGGAGAGTTTAAAGATGCTATAGATTTGCACTTACTGATATAAAAATGTACATGTGACATATCATGAAGTCAAAAGAGCGCATTGCTAAGCCATACATATAGTGTGATCCCGTGTGTGTGCGTGTGTGCCCGTATGCATGTACGCTTTACGTATGTGCATAGAAAGAAAGTCTGGAAAGGGACACTAAATGGATGATTGTAAGTAATTTCTATAATTTTAGGTACTATCTTTTAAAATATTTTTACAGTGAACAAATAGCCTTTTACTGATATTGAATACTACTACTTTAATAACAAGAAAAGTTAAATTACCAAGGAAGCATTACAGTTTTTGAGGCATTTAAAGGTCACCCAGTTGCTGGCTGCCCCCAGGTTCCCCCTCCCGGGGAGCCAGAAGAGCTACCACAATGCTCATAGATTGATTCCAGGAAGATTGGGGCCTGGTGGCTTTGCTAGGTTCTAATCCCACATCTGTGTAAAAATCTCTCTAACCAAAAGGCGGAGAGGACCAGCTATGTACTTCCTCACTGCCCCTGGAAAATCAGCATTAGAGAAGATAGCTGTCAGTGCCCAGGTCGGACGCTTTTCTTATATGCAGGAGAGCTGAGCAGGGACGTACCTTTTGATGTCCGTCTCTGGCGAGCTCAGGATTTGTCCCCAGGATGCAAAAGCCTCGATGGCCACCAACACTTAGCACAGTGTGAGCATCACCAGGAGGCCAGACCGTCTAGAAAGAGAAGGAAAAGGTTGGGGGTGGGGTGGGAAAAGGTATCATCTTCTGCAGAAAATCTCTTTGGAATTCCAGTATCTTAGACAGTCCCCACCCTAAGTGGACAATAGTCCCTGTGTTGAATTTCTGAGTGTGGACCCTCTCAAACGGGGTGTGCCCAAACACTGCCATGGGCACTCTCAGGCAAGGGGGGCCAAGTGGGCTGCAGAGAATCCCAAGGGGCAGACCCTAGATGTCCCTCCCCTGCCCGCCAAACACACAAAGCCCTAATCCCCACAGCAAAGCCACTAGCAGTGGATAAGGGAGAATAATGGCATTGCCTTCCATCTGATTCAAACCAAGAGACTCCAAAAACGGGGAAAAATACGAAATTTAGGTCTTTAATCTAATGCTGAAAAGAGAACAGGACACAAACTCTAGAATTACAAAAACAAATCATTACTTCTTTTAGATAATGGGCAAGAAGACCTTGAGGAGGCAAGGATGGGTTCCCTGGAGAGAATTCATTTTTTAAAAAAAATATAGATTTAATACCTAGTATAAAGAGCCTATCTGTTATGGTGAGGCAGGGCTATTCTCAGTTCCCTCTTTCAAATGTAATATATGTGAAAGCCGTCTTCACGACAAGGAATGGCAAAAATGCACGGCTGTCATTACCTGGGAATCAATATATTTTTCTAAACTGAATATATCATTATCAATTGATTTTCCTGTTTCCTCTTAGCACTCCAGAGTCCTGGATAGCAGGGGAAAGCTTTAATGTGATATGAGGGATTTGGACAGGTAAATAAGTTATTGTAAACTAATTCCACCTTGCGACAAGCTTCTCTCCAACAACGCAACGGGTCTTTCTCAGAGCCTCTTTCAACCCAAGCTTTTCCAGCTACCGCTGACAGAGACACATGCGAGCCGTATCAAATAGCCATTTTCAAGCTGAAGGTGGCAAAAATATTATTTTTCCCAAGGAGAGAGCATTCCCTTTACGATTAAGAAATAACCTCTGTGGGGAAGCGAAGTAAGCCAAGGTCACCATTTAATTTTGACACAGAGCCAAAGTCGTGAGTACATTTCCTCTACCAAGCTGATGTGAAGCATGCGGATAAATGGATCGCTTTGGCCACAAAGTATTGACAGTACTGGTGATAATAAACGATCGATGTATTTCTGGGAAAGACCCTTGGCAGATATGTGTTGGTGAAGAGAGAGGTCTGGGAGACAGCGGTCAGATTGTTTTTATTTTATTTTTATTTTTATTTATTTATTTATTTATTTTTAAAGATTTTATTTATTTATTTGAGACAGAGAGAATGAGAGAGACAGAGAGCACATGAGAGGGGGGAGGGTCAGAGGGAGAAGCAGGCTCCCTGCCGAGCAGGGAGCCCGATGCAGGACTCGATCCTGGGACTCCAGGATCATGACCTGAGCCGAAGGCAGTGGCTCAACCAACTGAGCCACCCAGGCGCCCCAGATTGTTTTTAGATCTTTGAGAATTTTATTCATTCATTTACTCATTTATTCATTCCGTAAATATTTGTTGAGTGTCTGCTGTGTGTCAGGCAATGTTCTAGGCACTGGGGATACATAAGTGAACCAAACAGAAAGAAAAAAAGAATTCCTGCCCTAAGGGAGTTCATCTTCTAGTGGAGGGAAACATAGAATAAACAATAAGCTTAAGAAATAAGTACAAATTATACAGTATATTAAAAGGTAGGCAGTGCTATGTCTTAGAGAAGACAGAGCAGAAGATGAGTGTCAGGGGACTGAGCTCATGTGAAGGGGATGAGGGAGTGGGCCGTGCGGGAGTCTGGGGTTGAGCGTTCAGCAGTGAGAAGAGCCAGTGCAAATGTCCTGGGGGGTGGAGGGAGCATACCTGTCATGCTCCTGGGCCAGCAAGGAGCCCACTGTGGCTGGAGAGTCTAGTAGGGACAGGGAGGGTCTAGTAGGACATTCAGCTGGAGAGGTGAGTAGATCGCGTAGGGCCTTGCAGGCCACTGTAAAGGCTACTAACTGAGAGCCCCAGATCCTGGCACCCGGCTTTAGATGGAGCTCTCATTCTCTTGAGACAGACCTCCCAGGTCTGTCAGCTCAATCTGCTTGCCATCCCTTCTGCCCAGATGGCTCAGCACTCTAGGCTGTGCGAGATGAACAGGGCACAGGCCAGGCTGGGGCTTGGAGGGGCAGCGGAAGGAGGTGAGCCCCCAGGGCTGCCCAGCTTGTTCTGATGACAATGGTCTTGTCTTTCCTCCTCTGTGGTCCCCAGAGGCCACTTCTAGAAGAGGTAACTGAACCAAAGTCCTGAACAAAAATATACTGCATGCGAGGCTGAGCTCTTTGGGACTTTTCCCTAACATGCTTATGGAGAGATCCTGACATGAGCTGACGCATTAGACATTACAGGTTGTGCTAGGTGTCCTGCCCAGGTCTGCCTTCCATGCTGTGTGCCCCCAGGGGGCTCGCCTGATCTGCACGGAGGGCATCACTGGAGCTCGCAGACCCTGAGACTCCTGGTCAGGTGCAGCCAGTGCGGACACCAGCAGGAGACTGGGGACTGGCGTGGGATTGGGTGTTTACTCCCCTACTTGCCTCCCTCCTTACAGTGGCTTCCACTGCAGGCCACGGGTGCGGCTGGTGTGCGGTAGGCCTCACAGAGCGTCCTCTCTGCGCCCCAGCTTCCAGCTGGAAACGGCCCCACCCCGTGTGGGCTGGGGACGGCCCTGGCCTGGTCTCTGCAGCCCGCGCTACATCTTATGAACAGCCCTGACTCTCTTCCAACCACACATTTCGACCTGCCGATTTCCTGTTAAGACCCTAGAGGGTACAGTCTTGGGAGCAGTGCAGAGCAGGGCTTGGGAATCCGGGATCAGGCGGAATCCTAACACTGCCCCTAGTTTTGTTACACAGGTTAAGGTATTTAATGTCTATGAACCTTCCTTCCTCACTCTTGGAACTAGAGAAACGGACGCATAATTAGCAGCAACAGGATCACTGTCTCAGCATTTACGCCACCTACTCTACCGCCCAGGGCAAGGAGCACCTCCTGGCTGACATCTTTGCCCACCCCAACCAGAAACTCCTCCCTCGAGGGGTTTTAGCTGTTCTCAGCTCCTATTTGGCATCAGTTGATGTCTCAGGGATTTCACTTATTTCCTTTTGCACTTCTATCCACCCAACCTCTCCTCCTTGCAGTCAAATCCCAGGCATCCAAAGAACAGACATTATCTTAATATTTGAATCTCTGGTCCACAGCACCCATCAAGAACGAACCCAGGAAAGGACAGGGAGACAGCTATGGTTTTCCATCTCCAGGTGAGGGGAAGGCACTGTAGGCAGGTTTGACTTTGACATTTGTGGTCAAACTGACCCTTTCTCTTCCACTCATTTCATCACCAAAGGGCAGCTTCCAGGGTCAAGGAAAATAAAATTAAAAAGCCAAGGGATGAGGGGCTTTTTATATTCATTTAAAAAACACAGTGGGTAGTTAGTCAATGCGTGTGAAAGGGGTCTTACATTGTCCCCACCTTGTCAAGGCACTTAAGACATGCTAATTGAGTTTGGCAGAGCATAAAAGGCCAATATGAAATTCCCTCTAATGGGGTCTTTGGGTTAAATAACTGCTGAATGATGGGAGATCTTTAAAATTAAACCTAAAGAAATGTTTGAGACCATTCTCACTCTAAATCTATAAATAAAGATGGCTCCTGACATGCACCAAATTGATAGCCAAGAGAATTACAAATAAGGGCCCCAGGATTTTTTTTTTTTACTTCCCTATAAAAGATACCAATTTTTGGAGAGAAATTGCCGTTAAGAGAGGATAAACCAATTAAGGAGGCTCCCATTTGATGCAGGATCAGAGACTAGCCCTGCCCGGGTCTTGACCAGGCTACCCAATTATTGCTCCAGCAACCAGGCAGCTCACCAGCCCTCACCCAACTGGGAAGCAAGGATTCTTTCTTCCTCAGAAGGAAAAAGCAAAGCAACTAGAGGTTGCAAACTGTGGAAGAAAAACAACTCCCACACCCACACCCAATTTCCTGTCAGCCCAGACTCAGGACCCTGTGCGCCACCCCCCTCCCCCCCCCCGCTGCCTTCCCTGGCATGGGGCTTTTGGGTCTGCTCTGAATGTATCCTGCAAGGGGAACTCTCATTCACATTAAGAAGGAAAAAACAACCCATCCATTAATAACATCAACCATGGGTTCACCAAAGCCCTCAGGCATCTTGCCAACCCCAAAATAAACACTCTCAAAAGGTTTATCCATCAGGTTGGCGACAGTTCACAGGCTGAGGGGTCCGGAAGGCACTGCTTTTAAAGAAGAGAATGGACACGCAGAGATGGAGTGCCTTGTGAGGACCCACCCAACACAAGGCGGAGGTTTCCTCTTTCCATTAAGGAGCCAGAACCGGCCACTGATGAGATCCATTACTTATTCTCAAAGCTAAGGATGCACTGGCTGGCCAGTTTTCATGCAGGCATGGGTTCTTCAGAGAAAGAGGGGATCTTCAGGGGCCAGGACTCCTGACTGAGATGGAAAAACAAAATTTTCATAATGCTTGAAGTTTACAAAGCCTCGCTCATGTGCATTTCCTGATTTACCTTTGCTCAGAAGTTTGTATGAGTGGATTACTATTATTATTCCTATTTTATAGATGGAAAATAAGAACAGCCCAAAGTTACATGGCAGATACATAAGCAAGGGACTCAGAATTGGAACTCTAGATTTGCACTTTGCATCCCATGCTTTGTTCCAAATTCTTCAGCTGCCATGATCCTGGAGCCCTGATGGATGATAAGATTAGAGTTGTCCTGGGTTCACTCTGCAGTCCCCACCCCTGGGCTGGATAAAAATACAGGTGTCAGTGGATATCCTCGTTCCAGTCTGGTCCCGGTGAGCCCAAACCAACCCTAAGACCCGACTGGCTGCTGCCCCCCTCCCCCTCTCCCGCTTCTCCGCAGCCCTAGTGGTGGTCAGGTTCCCAAGTGACCCCCTCCCTTCCCACACCAGAGAAGCCACACTGGACCCCACGCCTACCATGAAACCTCTGTCAGCCCTAAGGTGGCGCATTGGATTCTTCATTATTATTACCTCGGGGTTTCTCAAACTTTTTTTGTTATCACTCCCCCCAGCAAGAGAAAAATTCCATTCCATTCCATTTAAATTCTTTCTAACAAGTGACATTCAATTCTGAAGGGGTAAGACTTTGTCGGGGAGGGTGGCGCTGCTGAGGGGCATAAGCCATTGTGGCATCATGAGTTTTTGTGCCCTCCTTCACTCCTGGAATCGATTTACGACCCTCACCCCCGGCCCTGGCCCCTTGCATGTATTCACTGACTTTCTCCAGACCCGCTGCTTCTGGACCATTTCCTCAGGGCCCAGCACTGCCACCTCCTCTGCCTTAAAAACCCCAGTTCCTCCTTCTCTCTCTTGGTCCCTGCCCCCAGCACTGTCCTTAATGGTGTGCAGTCACCTGTCCTCTATGATCTCCACTACTGCGGCTGGGGCCGGGCCTCCCCACCTCTCACCGGGATCACAGCAACAGCCCCCAAGGGGCCCTGCTGTCGCCACGGGGATTGTGCGCCACCTCAGAATAGTCATGGCATTCCTGCCCTAAATCCCTCCATGGCAGGGGCCCCGGGGAACCCAGGCAAATCCGGACTCTTTCCATGCCCTGAGCTGTCCAGCCTCCACTGCCTGGGCTACCCACCCCGCGGACACCCCCAGCTCTCCTACTGTGACCACACACCTGCTTCTCCTCCCACCTACCTTCACTCTTAAGGAAAACTGCTGGAAAATATCAAGTGCATGCATGTCATCCAAAGAAGTTTCTTGACGGCCCACCTCCAGTTGCCTCTTGGCTGGTCTGGGCAAGGAGAATGGGCAGAGAAGGAAAATGGGGTGCCCACACACAGACTGATCAGTTCCTAAATTATGCCATCATAGTGCTCTGCCAGACACAAGGACTAAAACAGTTCTGAAAAAAAAAAAATCAACCCTCTCCCCTGCAAACCCAGCCCCTGTTGTCTTGTTACACAGCAGACCCCTCAGCAATTGCATTAACCAGGACTCGCCTAACTGGGCCCCACCACTCAGCGCCAGCACACATACCCTCCTGCACCCCCAGGTAATACACATGTGCTTATCCCTGGAACCGAAGCTGACAGGACCTTTGCATTTTCCGAAGACCACAAGATGAGGAGAGGGGTGGAGGTGCCAGGGGACCCCCAGCCTGACTCGCCTGTGGTAGCATTTAAGATGTTGGCAGAGTGTGTAGCCCCTGGCACGTAGTAGATGCTCAGTAAGGCTCTGTTGAAGGAAGGAAAATGCCTACCAGACTCAACTCATTTTCTACAATTTTGCTTCACACATCTGGAAGTTCACACCATGGTTTCATGACTGGAATACAAACCAGCTTAAAAAAAAAAAAAATCAGACACTGCTTCCAGATTTCGCTCTTATGAACAGGCTTGCATCCTCCCTTTAAATTGCAATAATTCTTTCCCAGATGTTGCTTCTCCTTCAGACCCATAAATTTAAGCTTTTCATGATGACGCTTCACATTTGCCTGGTGCTGTGGGCTCTTTGGAGAGCTTGTGCATCTTCTCTCCTTCATTAGACCACCACACGGAGCCCAGGAGAGGCGGACAGGCGCCAACATCTCTAATTCACTGACAGGGAGGCCAGCTGCCGATACCGCCAAGCTGGATTGCAGTGTGAATGGGTTCCCCTCTCCTTCCTGCTGCTGTGAGACCTGCACTACCCTCTTTTCCAGCAACCCCCCAGGTCTCCATGTGGGGTGGGGCATCCATAGAGGCTCCCCCCCAACCCGGCCACGTTGGCCTCAGTGGCGCTGCCCACTTCAAACTCTGACTCAAATGTGAGCAAGTCTCTTCCCTTGGTTCTCCCTGACATTCCTGAGAGGCTGTACCATTTCAGTAAGACCTGTCTAGAACCTTGGAGGAAAACAGAACAGTAGGCCAACTGGTGGGTGACAGCCGTGGACAGAGGAAGTCGTATGTGGCCAGACAGGCTGGTTTCCCGGCTGTCTCCAGGAGGGTCTCCGGCCCTGGGCAGGTTCGTCCCAGCTCCACGGGGCGGCCCCCATCTTAGCATCAACCACAGAGGAACTCACACTCAGGAAGAGCCCAAGAGAGTGGGGCCTCCCTTTCTTTCCACCTTCCCTGTTCCTGTTTCTTGTGAGGCCTGTCTCCTTCCTGGGGATTGGCCCTGAGGCTGTTTGTTTTAGTTCTCTGGGGTGGGGGGGAGCCTTTGACCTGTACCCTAAGCCCTCAAGTAGCTAACCACATCAGAAAGCACCTGAGTCCTCCATCTGGGCCACAGCCGTCCATGTCAGGGGGCAGGAGACAGTTGTGAGGACAGAAGACACAGCCACCAAACCTGTTCACTGGATCTGGCACCCGCTAGTGCACAGGGGTCCCACAGCATCCCCTGCCCCCTGGACGCCCCCCTGCCCACAGCTTTAGAGAGAAGTGATGGGCAAAAGTGACTTCACAGAGTAAAACACGTTGAGCTTTTAGACTCAGTGTGTTTCTGGTCTGCTCAGGGAGACACAGAGAGATCTGACAAGCCCTTCTCCCACCTCGGAATCCCCGTGGCCTGCGTGGCACGGTCAGAGCTGCCTTTTGGATTGACATCCTAGTCCCTGTCGCAGCGGTTCGGTGGCTGGCTCGCCTGTGTGTGGTCGAGAGCCTGTGGGAAGGGCACTCAGTAGAGCCTGTGGCACCGAGAATGGGCGGCTATAACCATGATATAGCCATGCTAACCGAAGCACATGAGAGGGGCCCCTAAGATACCTGTAGTGCCACGGGGAGGGCTGGGACTCACACGACGTGGGGCTTTCTCTCCCGGCACCTCTCCACAGAAGCGAGCGCGCAGGGACACGTGCGTGGACGGGGATCTCCCCGGGAGGCAGTGGAAGCAGTGGGCTGACCATGGGCACAGAAGCCCTGGATCCAGCTGACACTGGTCAGCTGCCATGCCCCGCCCCCTCCAGCTATGTGTCTGAACGTCCTCTGAGAGGGCAGCTTCGGCCTCTCCCCCTCCCCCACCTCACCTCCCCCCTGCCAGCTGTTGGTCAACCAAACTCCAGGCCTGGTGCCGTGAAGGCTCCCATTCCCTCGCTCCACCTGGGTTCTGAACCCAAGCCTACAGGGCCAGAGTCTGAAAACCACTGCTTCCTCACCCAGTAAAAAGCTGTTTTATTTGAGTAGATTTGAGGCTGTTTCTATACTCTCAGAGGAAAAAAAAATTGTGAAAGAAAAGCCTTTGGAGATTACAGTACTTTTTACCCAGATATGATGAGTTATCCATTTAAAAATAAACCACAGACAGGCATGTTTCTCCGTACCCAGGCAGAAAGCAGTCATTACCAGGAATTTCTCTAAGTTCTCTGCTTTTCTTGGCCAATATAGAAACATCCTAGGAACTGAAAATAGAATTAGGAGCTAATTCTGTTTTCCTGATCTCTACCAACGTGTGCAGGCAAGTGGCTTGATCACGCCATGGCTTCACGTTCCATCCGAAATAATAATAATAATAATAATAATAATAATAATAATAATAATAATAATAAAAAAACATGGAGCCATGGCTCACCAGCTTCACGGCACTGCTGCGATCTAAACCAGCTACCGAGGAGCCGGGCCAGAGCCCAGAGCAGTCGATACAAGTGCACAGAATCACTGAGCTGCGGCCTGGCACAGCTTGATGTCCAGATACAGGCAAGAAAGCAAAGGCAAGTGCGGGTCAGTGACAAGCTCAAGGTCACACAGCTGATCAGCAGGAGAGGGAGGAGCAGTGCTGGCTTCCTAACTCCCCGCTGATCTCTTTCTCCCCCTCCTCTGTCTGCGGTTTAACTGGACCTGAAGATTCCAGGAAAGTCCCCTAGAAAGGTTAAACAACTTATCAAACCCAGTCTTCATTCCTTCAGAAAGCCCCCCGTCTTCCTCTCTCCTCTCCAGCAAGCAGTAAATCAAATATTCCTTGCTGCATTACTTTTCAAGCTCGATGTTTCTAAATCCAAAGACATCTATAAATAATACATACTCATTTATATGTACATTTAAAAGATTAAAAAAAAGCCATAACAAAGATACCTGTAGATTCTTCTGAATACTAATGGCCTATTTAAGACACAGTGGGAGCAAACGGCTACAGAGCTCAGGTAACCACAGACATGAACCTCCTACCACTCCATCTCAGGCTGCACCCCGGAGTGGGGAGCCTCCATTCGGAGCACTCCATTCACTGCTTCTCTCCCACGGTCACATTTAGCCATCTGCTTCTTCTTTTATATGTGGGACTGTGTATTTTTTTCCCTCTTCAGTTTTATATGAAACATTTAGCAATGAAGTAGCAAATAAAAATACTACATATCATCTAGAATTCATATAAAATCGTAGTTGGCTTGAACGCATCTAAAGGTTGATAAAAAGAAACACATAGATGCTTCTTAAAGGCTTATTTATATTTTATTACACATTACACACATCACACTCCATTGAGAAAATTTAGAAGTTGATGTGGTTCACTCTGTCACATGCTGGCATGGCGAAGATTAGAGAACATTCTTCATTTGGAACACAATGCACTTGCATGCCGTTACCCCAGCCAATGAAAATGGCGCAAATAATCCAGCAGCACTCAGTCTTTGGAAGGAAGGGTTTCTGTACTCCCCCCGCCCCCCTGCCCAGAGTGTGCACTCTCGGCCTCGTGGAGCTACCCCACCCTCCACCCTGCTGATCCTCACTCCAAAGCAAGGATGTGGCTGGAGAACCACTGCCTCTCAGACGCTCAGGTCAGCTAGAAGCCGGCAGAGCTGGCATCTCCCCCGTCACACACCCACATGCAGAAATACAGGATGTCACAAGGCTGCGGATGCTAAGGGCTAAGTTAACAAGACTCCTGGGACTGAAGGTGGTCGGAGGAGGGAGGGCTCCAGGTTGCCGGAAGGCTCTGTGTCAGGGCGACCTCTAGGTCCTGGAAGATGAGAGAAACTGCAGGGTCAGCCTGGAGACCAGAAGGTTGACGGGTGCTTTGGGGATATCAAGGCCCCCACACCTCCATCCTGCCCTCCCACAGAGAGAGGCAGGAGATGGAAAGTGTCAGTGGGTGACCCCCAGGCTGGGGAAGGGGCCTCTGTTACTACTGGTAACAGAGGGGGGGCTCACTTCTGCACCTCAAAACTGCCGGGAACTGCATCCTCAGCATTGGTTCTGTTGCTTGGTCTCTGGGAAACCCCCCTTCTGCATAACAGGGAGACACACACCGCTTACCACAGTAGGAGACCTTGAGTTTGCTCATCCCCACAGCACATGCCATGTCAAATGTGTTTGTAGCAGGATCATTGGCTATCTGTCGGCCGTGCAGCAACCATGTACGAAAAATAACATTGAGGAGCAAATTAAGTGATCTGTCTGTGAGCAGCCTTTTAGATGAGGAAGGGCTGCTGTTGACAAATCTAAGAAAATTATACAAAAATTATCTAAAAGCACACGGACACATGTTCAGAATGAGAACCTTGATTGTGGGCATTTTAAATACAACCCGGATTAAATCATCTTGTCTCCCTTGAATAGAGAAATAATAATTAAGAGAAGAGGTGGGAGAAATCAATTATACCCATCACCTTCCTGACCCCCCCCCAAAAAAGTCAAGAATTTTCACTTTTCAGGATGAGGATGCCTTAACACACCGAGACATCTGGGGTGTTGCCAAGAATCCCTACAAAATGGGTTATAGGACAGAGGGATCCAGAGAAGCCCCTGGGGGCCCTTAAAATGGGAAGAGGAAAGTAGGGAGATCAGGGGCACCTCTCCCTGTGCAGCAGGACCGGGACAAGGATTTGAGGCGACTGGTTTATTTGGGAAGTGATTTCAGAAAGCTAGGCTAGTGGGAAGTCACACAGGTAAGTGAAGAAAGCCAACACAAATTGCCCTAAATGAGCAGGACACCACTGTGGGCACCTAGGCCAATCTCACTGGGGACCTCTGGGGGACAGAGGGGGCATGTCTCAGAGGCATCCCTCACATCCTGGGGTGCGAGGCAGCTGGAGCATCTTCCACCAACTCCCCTTTCTCCTAGGCTTAGAGCTCCTGCCAGAGAATGAGCCCTCCTGGCATTTCAGATCTGCCCCAAGGGGCCAGCAGAGGCTCTGGGGGTGCAGGGTTGGGGAGGATCCTGGGACAATGAAGTTCCAGCATGTGCAAACACACTATGTTGGAAACTTATAACCTCTGATTACTTGGATGGAATTCAATTTGCCACTTTCAAAAGTCTAACAAAAACAGACTCCCCCCCCATGTAATCACTGAATAATATTATAATCATTTTGCGTGGAAATTGCATTATTTCCCTGATGGAAGCATAGGCTTTGCACCTCTCAGGGCTTCACCCGCTACATTACTTTTCAAAGTATGAAGTAGCAGCTTCCAATTATCTGAAAAAAAATTTAAAACAGTAACAGTACAATACATAGTATGATCCAGATGGAAAGAATATACATTTTCCAGGACAGGCATCTTGATTGGTGGCTGTAACCGTTAAACACATTTCAGGTAAGTAATATAGTGATAATGGACATTAATAGTAGCAATAGTGCTAAAGTGCTGGAATATAATCATTTCTGATTATATTACTATTTCCTTTTGTGGAACACAGTGCATATTTCCAAATGACTCTATGCTCATTAAAAGACACAAAAGCCCAGCGGCGGGTTGGCAGAAAGGTGGCCGGAAGGGGCTTGCAGTTCCTGGTGCTTGGAATGTGGGGAATGATGGGGGCCAGAGTTCTTGGTGGGCCCAGCAGCCTCAGCACCATCCTCTGTGATCTGGCCCCATCGGAGACCTCTGCCTGTATTCGCAGACATCAGCTGCTGAACAGCCAGCAACGAATGCCCGTATATACAATGCAGTAAGCTGATAGGTTTTAAAGGAGAATTTGGTAAATTAAAAAATGCTTGTTTATGCCCAAATACATGACCATCTTTCTCTTCATCTCCCATTATCCCTCAGAAAAAGGAGGTTGCCTTATCTTCAATATGCTTCAATATGTTGATTTATTAATTCTTTATCAAGAAAAGGACATCTCTCAGTGCACTCTCTCGCCTAATTTAGCAAAAACAGATGCAGTAATTATTCTTGGGATTATGACTTCATAATTTTAGCTTTTGGATGTTGTTGTAAAGAAGACTGAAAGATCACTTTAAAAAGACACCCGACGGGCGCCTGGGTGGCTCAGTTGGTTGAGCGACTGCCTTCGGCTCAGGTCATGATCCTGGAGTCCTGGGATCGAGTCCCGCATCGGGCTCCCTGCTCGGCGGGGAGTCTGCCTCTCCCTCTGACCCTCCCCTCTCTCATGTGCTCTCTCTCAAATAAATAAATAAAATCTTTAAAAAAAAAAAAAAGACACCCGACAATGGGTAATTGCTGCAAGAGATGGTGAACATTCACCTGTGAGGCAAATGGAAACAATGCAACAATGTCACAACTCATAGAAATTGGGACTAGTGGCTTGGGACAAAATTGTAAAGGACGGTGTAATCCCCACGTTCAGAAAGTGGCTTCTCCTGAAAATTTGGATGGAAGTAAGAATCATGAGCTCGGGAAAACTGTCAGAGGACTCAAAAAAGGGGCGCCTGGCTAGCTCAGTCCATAGGGCACATGACTCTTGATCTCAGGGTCCTGAGTTCAAGCCCCACGTTGGGCATGGGCCTACTTAACAAACAAACACAAAAACAAAGCCACTCTAGTGATAAAAAGTACACTGGGAAGAGAACACTCGCTGGAGTTGAAACTGCACGTGACAGGCTTGAATGATGACTTGTGAAATCTATCAGTGGAAAAAGTAGTATTTTAAAGTTAGCCTGGGGCACCTGAATGGCTCAGTAGTTAAGCGTCTGCCTTCAGCTCAGGTCATGGTCCCAGGGTCCTGGGATCGAGACCCGCATTGGGTTCCTTGCTCGGCGGGAAGCCTCCTTTTCCTTCTCCCACTCTCCCTGCTTGTGTTCCCTCTCTTGCTGTGTCTCGTTCTGTCAAATAAATAAA
This sequence comes from Mirounga angustirostris, assembly GCF_029215605.1. Lineage (NCBI taxonomy): Eukaryota > Metazoa > Chordata > Mammalia > Carnivora > Phocidae > Mirounga > Mirounga angustirostris. Next base: position 18,336,659 of record NW_026991718.1, on the reverse strand, counting down.
ATCTTAAAAAAAAAAAAAGTTAGCCTGTTATAGATTCTGTCATTTTAAAAATGTGTAACTAAAGCAATTAATTATGTATTTTAAGTAAATGGTAAGTTATCTATACTATAACAATATACTCTATGTGTATCATCCTATAGATGTGGACATCTATATTCCAAAAAATTCATATATTCAGGCTGCCTAAAAAGGCTTTTTCGGAGACCTTTTCTTTGGGAAAGTGGGGAATATCTTATATTTGGGTGGAAAGTTAGTTTTCTTAGCACTATAGAGGGGTGGTCACCATCCTGCCAAAGGCCTAATTTAATCTGCAAATCAAAGCCATCAGGGAGACTAGACAATATTCAGTTCAACAACTCCTTCCTTGTAGGAATGCGAAAACAGAAGCCAGAGAACTCTCTGTCCTACCAAGGAATCCTTAAATTAAGAAGTGAAACCTACAAGAAAATCTAGAAAATCTGAACACGGCTTCGCCCATGGATACCCCATGTGGCAGTGGTTCGGCCTAAGGCTCTTCATCAGTCAAGCGGGGGTAATTTGGGGCTAACCTCAAAGAATCTACCTGTAGTGGGTTATTCTAGAGCACTGCGGTGCTTGCCTTCTCTTCAGGAGGTTTTCCCTCTGGATCACAGACAAGCTTGCATTTCCAAAGCCCTGCCAGAACCCTAACACTGCCTAAAAAAAAATGACAACACAATTATTGAAAAATCTATCTAAATATGAAAATGTATGTCTGGTCCTCTTTTCAAATGGGAGGAAAGGTGAAAGGTGCCAGGCAGGAGTGGTCTTCTGATCCTATCACTGTCTGTCACCCTCAGCCTCCCCGAGCAGCAAACTTCTCCCCTCTGGCCGGGAGCAGTTCCTTCCGTCTGCAATCCTCGGGCTCCCGCTGTTCATGCCTGTCAGTGCTGGGCCGGGGCTGCCCACTGGACCACCCATCCCGATGGAAGGAGGGACTGCTGTTATTAGAACGGGAGAAAGCTGGATCTGCACTGGCTCACGATGCAGCTTTGGGTGCTGAGACCCACTCGAAATTTTATGAGTCATGCAGATCCACTTATCCCCCCAGCAAAGATGGAGGAGGAACGGTGCATGTGATGATAGGGTGTGGTGTCCTGATGGAGGAGTTACATGAGGTTCCTGGGGTCCACTGTAAGTCCCAGACAGCAAAGAACAATTCTGAGTTCCTGGAAGCACGCTTCTCTCAAGTGTTTGTCTTTCGATGGGGTATTTCAGCCACATAGTGCCTAAAAATTAACAGCTCCATGAGAACTCCTAATAGGAAGGATTAAGCTGGCTACCTCAAGGCCACACTCCTCAGAGCTGCGGGTGTGGGATTCCTGGAGAAGCTGCAGGAAGCGCTGGAATGTATGAATTATGAATTAAGACCCTGTGGATGCTCAAGTCTTGTTCCAGAGCCCAGATTCAAAGGGGAGACAGGAAGAACCACATCTCATGCTTGTCTACGAGCCCAGTCTCAGTCAGTCCTGGCTCCCCCACGTACTAGTCATGTGATGTCGAGCCAGTCTCATGACTTCTTTGCCTCAGTCTCCTCAGCTGTAATATGGGGGTAGCCAGAGCACTTCTGCCATATGGTTGTTGGGAGATCAAATGAGGTCATTCAATAAAGTACTCAGAAACCTGCCTGATGCATAGTAAATGTTCGTGATTTTTGTTTGATCTCGTCTGCCACCAGAATGATCTTCCTAAGACACAAATCTGGTTTGCTCTCATTTGGATTCCTTCAGTGGCCTCCCACTGAATAGGTAAAATCTGAAACACTTGGCACGGTTTCTATGGTCCTGACCCTATTCTAGTGACTTCTGCCCTTTCTGCTTGCGGCGCCTCCTGAGCGTGCACTGTGTTCTCTCACACCTTTGTGCCTTTCCACAGGTGCTATCTCCACCTGTCCTGTCTGTCCCTCATCTTCTGCTTGGCCAGCTCCACCGTGCGTGCTAAGTGCCCGTTCTCTGAGCTCCTGCAGTTACCATATGCGCACATTTACTGAGGCACCTTGTACTCTATTCACATTTTGGACCAGATAATTCTTTGTGGAAGAGGCTGTCCTGCGCAATGTAGGATGGTTAGCAGCCTCTCTCCCTTGCCCCCGAGTTGTGACAATCAAGAATAACTCCAGACATGGCCTACCATCCCCAAGGTAGAAAAGGGGATAGAATTACCCTTGGGTGATAGCCACTGCACTAGACTATAAGCCCCTGGGACACCTAGGCTATAACTTACTCATTTCTGTATCACTGGGGCCTGGTCCAGTAGTTGGCAAATAGTAAGAGCTCGATAAATGTCCCATTGAAAAAGAAAGAAGGAAATAAAATGAATTTATGCTCGTAACATAGTAAATACCTGCCTCTGCCCCCCCCCCCCCAGGATGAGACAGGCACGTGGGATCAGATAATGAATAAATGAACAAGACAGCGTTTGATAAGTCACTAAACACACAGTAAGAGTGTTGAACAAACAAGTGCCTCCCATCATTTCAATATCTTAAAGAAAAATGTCAACCCCTATTGCCTCCCAGTTTCCCCACTGTCTGACCTATTCAGCTGGTCTGCATCCCAGTGAAACTTCTGCAGGAGTTACCTGGGCTTTCTGTCTGCTTCCTTACCCGCCATTCCCTGCTGAGCCCATTGTTCTGTCTCCAGTTCTCAGGCTAAGGGCACCAACCCATCTCCCTGTTGCTAAATCCGGTGGAATGTTTCTACTCTCCAGCTCATTTGCTCTGTCGGAAGCCTTCAACACCGAAGACCACTCCTGGGAGGCGCAGTTGACAGTGTGATATTTAGTAACGGCCGTGGGTGGGCACCAGCCCATCCCAGCACATGCGCTGACCAGTCAGAATGGCCACGGGGTATCAGCGACCAGGTCCGCTGTGCTGTGTGTACAGGCTGAACAGTCTCCCATTTCCTCCCCTCCCTCTGGCTATTAAGTATCAGAGTCCCTTGAAGATTTTTCCCAGGCTCCCTTCTTTTTACTTGATTCTCTCCCCCTGGATAATCTAAGCGATGCTCAAGGCTTCAGGTACCCTCTCATGCTGATGACTCCCCAAAGCATATGACTTGCAGTCCCCACCTCTCCTCTGGGCTCCAGATCTGTACATGTCCCTCGCTTACCTGACACCTCTAATTTGATGTCTCAAAGGCAACTCAACCTATCAGGCTCCTTCCTCTGACCAAAACAAAATACAAAACCAAGCACAACAAAAAACCCAGGGGACTTTCCCAGTGCTGAGGATCTCAGTAGACAGCACCTCTAACCCTCTCATTGTACGAACTTGACACCTAGCCATCCTGCAAGTTCTCTCCCTCCCTAACTACCTTTCAGCACTCCTTCTGAAAGATCTTTTATCTCCATCTACTTCTCCTTACCTCCATTACCATTTTCCTCTCTTGCAATAGGCCTTCTACTTGCTCTCCCTGAATCTTCACTTGTTCTTCTCTGATCTCTTCTCATGTTGCAGCCAGAGAGATTTGTCTCAAAATGCAAATCTGATTCTTTTTCTCCCCATGCTTTAAGACTTCCTCATTAGTCTCAGACAGAATGGAGCTCCAGCATGGCCCCAAGCCTGTGCATGGACTGGTTACTGCCTCATCTTACCCCTCCCCTCTGTTCTCCTCTACCCACCACCACACTGGACTTCTTTAAGTTTCTAGAATGTTCCATACTCCTGCCATAGGGCCTTTCTATGTGCTGTTTCCTCTCTCTCTCTTCACCTGGTTATGCTGATTCAAAGCCCAAATCAAGCCTCAAGCCTTCCTTGACCTGAGACTATATCACATCCCTGTTTGTGGAGCTATGAGAATATATCTTTCTTACAAACACCAGTGCTCATAATTTATGTTTGTGATTATATGATTTATTTCTGTCTTCTTAGCCTAGAGTGTTAAGTCCTAACAGGTAGAGACTATGTCCACTTTTGTTTACCTCTGTGTTTCTAGCCCAGGGGTCAGCAAACAATGGTCTTTGGGCCAAATCCAGCCCCTTACCTGTTTTTGTCCATAAAGTTTTATTGGAACAAAGCTACACCCATGCATTTATGTATTGTCTATGGTTGCTTTCCCCCTACAAGAGTTGGGTAGCTACGACAAAGACAATATGGCTCTCAAAGCCTAAAATATTTACTCTACAGAGAACGTCTGCCAGGCCCTGCTCTAGTCAGAACACCAGCACCTAGCAGAAAGCAGACATTCGATACACATGTGTTAAATGAATGAGTCAACGGGCAAGCTGAAAAAATGAGCTTCGGATATATGCCTCGGTGTCTGCTGAGTATCTCAAATAAGCCCTCTCCAGGGCAATGCAGGCCACCTGCAGACCTGTGTTGGGGCCCATAGGGGCTGGTATTAATGTGCTGACTCTCATTCTCTTCTTTAGGAGCAGGATTCCTAAAATTTTCTTTGGATTCCCTGCCAACAGGTCACTCTAGGCAAAGAGGGGCCTTTCATCTGACTACAGGGCCTTTGCTCTTGGTGCTTCAAAGCCCGAGAAACTCTCATTGCCTGTCCCACACCAGCCAGACCCTGTGACAATCCTATGACAGCCCTAAAGGAAGAAAAGGGAATTCCAGAGCCACCCCCAACCTCAGGGACACTGGGGGCACTGCATGGATCCAGAGAAGTCTCAAACACCCTGTGGGGACTCTGGGTGGGGAAGGAGCCCAGAGCCACACCAAAACCCCTAAAGGGACAAAACCAAAGCACAGAACCAAAAGAGAGAACTAGTAACTCCTGGCTCTCTCTCTTCCTAGCCCAAACCTCCAGAACCCTGCAGCTCAAGGCTACCACTACCCACAGGAAAGGATTGCCTTAGTCACTCCGGCCCCCAAAGACCTGGCATTTCCTCATTCAGAGCCCACTTTGAGTTCAGCCTTTGGTCACACATTTTCCTGTAGTGGTCCCCGGGTTTGCATGAGGCTCCCTGCCTCGATACCCTGCACTATCTCAGAGCGGGGCCTGCTTTATGCTCCTCTTGCCTGTCACCACCCTTTCCAGCTCCAACCCCTGGATCAGGCAGGCAAAGAGTAAGGCACACAGGAGGGTCTCAGCAAACACCTAGGAAAGGCAAATTGGCTCCAACCGCACTGCTTCTGACACCTGAGAGGCTGATCGCCGCCACCCAGCTCCCTTCTGCCTGGGCCTGCTTCTTCTATGGCATGCCTGACCTGGAGTGACCCTGCCTCCCTCCTCCCTCTGCTCAGCGCCGTCCCAGCTGGGCCCTATCAGCACATTTCAAACCAGCCTGGGTGTATCCACTATCCAGTCCTGTAGGCTGATTGGCAGGGAGCTTCTGGAACTGCCGTCCTGGTAAAATGTCCAAGCCAAAAAGTAGCCACCTTTTTTTTTTTTTTTTTTTGATGGGGGAAGACTCCAGAATTTTAATACTCATCAGTAAGTTGTAGAAAATTCCCCAAGCAGTGATAAAGCTGGATTCGGGCTGAAGCGTTAAATGTGGCAGGAACAAAAAATGCAATGTGAGCATTTACACCAAAGCGCAAATAGCCAGAAACCCACAGAGTTGGTGCGGGAGAATGTTTCCGGCTCTTCACTCCTGGGTGCTAGACGCGTGCATCACATGGCTTTACTAGAAAAAGAGTTTCACATTTAGTTCTCAGATGTTTTGTTAAGATCCACGGAAAAGAGAACGAATACTCCTGAGCAAAGCTCAAAGCACTGCTCCAAACATTCTAGAACATCCTCTTCGACCTGCGTCTTCCCGGGTCCCTGGCACGGCTCCATGAATACCTGGGCACTAAAGGGACCCCACTGGGGGTTCTGTGGAGGCAGCTCCCTCTCAGGCCTGTCCTGGCCACGGCCCCCACTGCATCAAGGGCGCAGGGTCCAAAGTCTTCTCTGCCTTGGCTTCTCCATTTAAAAACATGAAGAGGATGCTGGCTCCTGTCGTCCGTCATGCAGGAATCTGCTCAGAAAAGGAATCCTTTGAAACAGGCTTGGTGGCTATATGAGTCTGCTAGGGCTGTCATAACAAAATACCACAGACTGGGGGGCTTAAACAACAGAAATTCACTTTCTCAGAGTTTTGGAGGCTGGAGGTCCAAAATCAAGGTGTGGGCAGTTCTGGTTTCTCTGGGGGCCTCTTGCCTTGGCTTACAGATGGCTGCCTTCTTGCTGTGTCCTCACACAGTCTTTCCTTTATGTGTCCACATCCCTGGTGGGTCTCCGTGGATCTAAATTTCCTCTTTTTGTAAGGACACCACATGACCTCACTTAACCTCAACTACTTCTTTAATGTCTATCTCCCAATACTGTCTGTCACATTCTGAGGTACCGGGGGCTAGGGCTTTGACATACCAGTTTTGTGGGGGTACACAATTCAGTGTATAACAGTGACTAACAAATGTGCCGAACAGTATGTGTTGTCTTGTACTAGCAGAATTAAGGAAAGTGGGAGGTCCCCTTCTGTTGACACTTCACCGAATGGCACACTTGTCTGCCCTCAGAGGAAGTTTTTGAGCAGAAAGGTGAATAAAAATCATAACCAAAATATCTCCTGTTAACTGGATTTCCATTTATTTTTTTGCTTTTTACAAAGACCTCACTAAAAACAAATTAATGATGATGATAGCAGTAACAGTTAACAGCAGACCAACCAACCACCAACCATACCAAGCAAAGCCACAAAAACATTTAACTTAAAATAGCTTGAAGTTGACCTGAATGTCACTCCGAACTACAATACCCAGCATTTATAAAACGTATTAGTTAATGTTTCTAGAGAGCATTGTAAGCCAGTCACAAGGGACCACGGACTATCTATCGATGGTCTGATTTTGCAGGTGAACCAAAACTTTTTCACCAGTTATTGAAGAGACGAAAATTAGACAACACTCCTACCAAATGGAGCCCGACCTGAGAAGAGGGAAGAGGCTGGTCTGGAAGCACCACAGGGTGGTCTTCTTTCATTCACAGTAAATGTGTCTCCAGAGACACATTACTGTGGAGACACAGTAAATGTGTCTACAAACCGATGGAACTCAGGGTGTGGACGTGAGGAAAAAATAAATGTGCCTCTGCCTCTCGTTTCTACAAGTGGTCAGACTCAGCATAAAATCCTCAGCTCCATCAGCGGGAGTGTCCGGGGAATGTGGCGCTGGGCACCGAGTGGGGGGCGGCTGGCTGTTCATCCACCTTCTACACCAGGCCCTTTGCATGGTGTCTGGCAGGCAATGGGTTCCCAGAAATACTTGTTATATGGAATTATAGAAACATTCATTGCAGAAGAGACCTGGGCAAGGGGAAGACTGCCGAAAAATGCAGGAATGTAGGGAAAGCAATACCCACGGAGAAGCTCGGAGCAGAGCATTCTACCAATCACGAGCAACTGTGCAAATCAATCATTATTCAGTTTTCTGATACGATTATAAAAGGAGGTGGAATAAAGTGGAATAAGTAACTGCTTTAACATCTGTAACCTGCATCTTTTCAAAAATGAACTCCGGATTTTGTAAGGGGTGTATATCAAAGTTATAGAAGACATCAAGACGAGGCATCCTCTAGACCAATTTAAAACCTGGGGTGGGTGTTTAAATAAAACCCGGCCTACAAATCATAAAAATAGACTTATTTTTTAAAACAATTACTCTGTGAAATAAAGAATAAACATACTAGATTGTTCTTTTACTGAGCTCACCCTACAATATGATTCAAGCAGTCTCCATCACCATGTGAGTGGGATGGGAGGAGAGGGGAGGCAAGGAAGAGGCTGAAACACGAGGATAAGAAGAAATATTGCAGCCAGAGTATAAAGGGCTTGGGCATGAGGTTAAGGATTTTGCATTTTCTCCTTCAGCCAGGGAGGAGACAACAGAGGTTTTAAAGGAGTAAGTGACACATCAAATTTGAATTTTTCAAAAGATGACTCACCAACGAAAAGCCACTAATGAAAACAGTAGCCATCAGCCAAAACAAATACAGAACAATTAGGCATTACACAGGATCTTCAAAGCAGGCATGTTCTCCTGATTTGCTGCCTTCAATGACCAGTAGACAGTGAGCGAGCCACCGGTCTCATGGTTAGGGCTCGCTGTCCTGATTTCAAACGCTATAACTTCTCCGCAACATAAATTCCCTTCAAACGCTGCTCTAAAACATCTTCCTTTTTAAAGAGTAAATGCAGGTCCAGTAAAAAATGCTGCATTTTGCCAATCCTAAGAGTAAACCTGAATTTTCTTCATCAAAGGGAAAAAAACCCCTAAAATACCAAGACCTTCTCATTTTATGATCTTGCTTTTTTCTAAATATTCATATAAGCTGACCTTTTCAAGGCATCGCCTGGAACTGAAAACATGCTCATAATAAATTGTGTTTCTCTGTCTTAATTGAAACAGTGTCTTTGCCACAAGTCAGGGGCACTGGTTTTCATTTCTCAGGGTGGCTGGGGGAAGCAGAGTCAGCGAGGCATCACGGGGCTACTGGGACCTGGCAGGGGCTCTGGTTCTAGGGGAAAGGTCCACTGCACACTCCTGGCAAGGATCCTGTGTGTGTGTGTGTGTGTGTGCATCCACATGTGTATACAAGACCCTCCTCCTGCATTTCCCATCTTTGAATCCTCTGAAGTGCTTCCCTGGGATGGTAACCAGGGACCAGGGGCACCATTGGCAGCCTGGGGAAGCCTGTGGACCCCTTTCAGAATAATGCATTTGAATGCATAAAATAAAGCACATAGGATGACGAAGGAGACCAACTTTGTTTAAGTATAGTTTTCAAAATACTAAAAACCAAAATGTTAATGTGGTAGTAAATGTCCTTCCTTCTTAGTGCATTAAATAATAAACTCTGGTGTCATGTTTAAAACTACCATAATTTCAGAGCAGTGATGAGTGCAAATGATATTCTGGGGTGTGAGCCACAAGGATGAAAATGTTTGTGATCCTACTTGTGACAAAGTCACGGGTCCTGCTTATTACTACCGTGGTTCGTTGCCCACATTCATAAATCGAAGAAAATGCTAACTTTCATTAGAAAGAAAAGACACATGCCCCCCCCATTCGTATTCACAGACTTCCTGTGCTAGACCAAGTATAGAAAACAATTAACCCAATAAATGTGCCATGTAATGCTCTAAGGTGGGGATGCTGTTGCACAACCCTATTTAATCTCAGAGCACCTCTCTTAAAGTCTCTGGGAACACTGAGGCTCCAATGCTATGGTGTGAAGATTTAATGAGAAGTTCCTGCCCTTATTTTTGAATGTTTAAGGAAGAGGCAATAAACGAAGAGATTAGGAGCTGGTGAATATACCTAAGGCCTCGACAGATACCCTGTGGTCATTTGGGCCCCTGTGACATGCTCCTACAAGGACGCTTCTGAGACTCTGGAGAGGAAACAGGGCAGCGTGCTTTGCCCAGCAGGAAGCACTGTTCCAGATGGAAGGACTGCCACTCGGGAATGCCATTATTCTGCATTCCAGTGTGGGCTGGAATCCTGGTTCAGCCATTACTGGCTGTGGACTTTAAGGTCATGTTTCTTTTCTGTGTCCATTTCCTTATTGGCAAATGGGCATCTCTCTCTCTCTCTCTTTTTTAGTTTCAGAGGCAGAGGTCAGTGATTCCTCATTGCATATAACACCCAGGGCTCATTACATCAAGTGCCCTCCTTAATGCCCATCCTCAGGGCATCTCTTTTTCATACAGTTTTGTAAGGAGGGGATGAAATGACACTACACATCAATGTTTAGAACAGCCTGGCACATACTAAGCATTCAATAAAAGCTAGCCATTTTTATCATTTATTGTGGCCCCATCTCAGGCCATGATGGCGCCTTGGTTACTACACTAACGTTTCCTCCTTCATCCTCCAAGTGTCTGAAAGGAGGCAAAGGCCTAGAAATAGGGGGTGGGTTCTTTTCCAGAGTCCTTACCTGGCACAGAGGAAAATGCTATACCTCACAGTTTTGTTTTGTTTTTATTCAATAGTATTTCTGAAAAGGTCTCAATATGGGATATGCACTATAAGCCAACAACATTCTGAAGCTTCAGAGAAATCCCACCTTTTGGCCCTAGGCTGGCCATTGCTGCATTTTCTGTCACCTTACACAGCACGGGTAGTTCTGGGGGCCAAAGACACAGACAGAAGTACATGAGGATTAAGTTGTGCTTGGGTTATATTAACCAGCTGATAATGGCTGGGTGAGGGAGGGTTTGTCACACAATTTCCAGAGACCCTGGACCCTCATGTCAGTAAGAGAACATTGTAGGTGTAGATAAGAAACACTTCAAAAATTTTACTTTTACTTATTCTTTTGTGAAACACATTATAAAAGGAGACAACACAGTTCTTGTTCTTTAGAAGTTCACAGTCTCTCAGGGGAGACAAACCCAGACATGGAAAGACATAAAAATGCACAAAGAAACCACAGTCCCCCAGTACAAATGGGGTGGTTACACAGAAGCGCAGCGCTAGGGCTCTGGGGTGGGGGATTCTGTTACTGTCTCCTGAACACAGCCTCCTTGATCTCCTCAAGTTCTACCCACCTGGAGATGGAAAGAAGAATCCTCCAAAAGGAAGTCAGTACCTCAGGCTCGAGGGATATGTTTTGTTTTATTTTATCCTGCGACCTTTGTAAATGTGTTTGTATCACTTTTATAGTTAATAATATTAATGTATCACATCTCGGCAAATAAGAACAAAGGGGCTGGCTCCTTTCCACGAGGGCTGTGACAGGACTTACTCTCTCCCAACTTGAGAGTGAAAATATTGAGGACATGAAGGGTGGCGATAGTGAGAGTAAAGAGGGTAGTCGCCCTCCAAGTGCCATTCCCAGAACTATTTAACTCTTCTGAACCTCAAAGCCCACAGAGGGGCCATAAGACTGCCTTGGAAAAAGGGGCTGGGTGCAGGAGGCTGCGGACTTGGCTGAGAACTTGCAAGGCACATGCAGGGTTACCCAGACCCTGGGACACAGGTGCAGCCCTGATGGGAAGAAGTGTGCAAACTGCAGTAAATGTTTGCTGAAGGAGTGAAGGAGAGAGGCAGGGCGCCTCAAGGGGAGCTAGACAGGTCTTTAGGGAAAGCCAGGACAAGAAAGATGGCAAGAACTCAGGCTTACTGAACTCTGTGTCCCAGGCTCGGCCTTTATGTGTGTTAACCCAGTGAACTTTATGGGACGAAGCACTGGAACGCTCCTCCTATTAAGATGGGGAAACTGAGGCACAGAGGTGTTAAGCCGTTTGCCAAAGCCCACACAGCCAGTTGGCTGTGGAGTCAGGATTCAAACCCACTCATCTGCCTTCCTAAAAAAGTTACTTAATTTATGTTAAGTGAAAGAATCCAGTCCCTAAAGACCACATATTATATGATTCGGTTCGTTTGGTATGTCCATAATAAGGAAATCCGCAGAGACAGAAGGTCGATTAGTGGCTGCCAGGGGTTGGGGGAGAAGGGAATGGGGGATGGGTGCTAACAGGTGTGGGTTTCTTTTTGGGGTGATGAAAATATTGACCGTGGTGAAGGCTGCACATATGTGTGAATATATTGAAAACCACTGAATCATATACCTCCAGTGGGCAAACTGTATGGAAGGTAAATTACATCTTAATAAAGCAAACCAGAGAACACACAACTCTCCTTTCATTGGGGGCCTAGGGAGACAACTCAACTTGGCTTCAAAGGGAGCCAGATGAAAAAATGGGAGGAATGTGTGTTTTCCTTAGAGTCTTCCAGTATCGACGCCGCTAACTGAACCCTCAGGCCTGGGACTGGGGCAACCCCTCCTGTTCTGCAGGGAAGGGGGCCCCAAGATCCACTGCACAGGGGACCCCGGCCTCTGCTCTTTCCTCACAGCACAGCCACCACACAGCACTGTCAGGTTATTAAATATGAATTAAGAAAATGTAAGATCTGCCTGCCGAAATCTAAGCTAGGGAAAAACAACCCTCAGCCTTCACATGATCCTGCAGAGCAGGCAAACCATCTTCGCCCGGTGGCACGTCTTGCCTGAGCAGAGTGGCCAGCGTGACCCGGGAGATCCTGGGAGAGTGCTGTTCTGTCTCACCAAGAAGCCAGATGGAAGCTGGACAGCAAGGCCAGCACCTGATTCATGATTAACTTGCTTGTGTTCTCCCCACTTGTGCTCTGAATTGTGGAATTGTTTTCCCTGGTATTTGTCACATTGAGGACATAAGCCTTTTAATTGGAGAGCGAGCAGACATGCAGCTTGAGATGTCAAAAGACTGTCTTTGTTGAGAAGTGTCTCCGTGAGGCAGGAGCCTGCAAGTGAATGGCTGTGTCCCTGAGTCAGCTGGTGAGCCTGACTTGAGCACAGAACTGAACCAGCCAGAAGAATGGAAGACTCAGTTTATGTAGAGCTTTGCTAGATGGCCCCCAGGGGGCTGACTCCTGCATTAGATTGGGCCCTGTGGGGTTCCAGAAAGTTGGACCCAGGTGCGTGGGCTTGTCTGAGAGGTTAAATATTTGTGTCCTAAGGTTGATGGTTCCCAACTAACTGCCTCCTTGAGGCACTCTGTGCCCTGTAACTTTGTAGTGCCCTTTCTACTGTGACCCTGAGCATGACCATGTGACTTGGCCTGGAAAAGTACAGGTACATTTCTATTTCCTCTCACTTCTCAACAAAGGCTGGAAGAACATGCTGGCCAGACTTGCTGGAGGATGAGAGGCAAGCCTACCCAGCCAGAGATTTGTGAGCTGAGCCCAAGTCTGAGAGAACCCAGCCAAGATAACAGAGCCACCTAAGTGGCCTGCAGCTGCCGACAGAAGCACGGATGAACCCAGCTAAGGCAGAAGAACCAGCCAACCTACAGACCAGATGAGCAATACTAGATGTTTACTGTCTTTCTCTTTCTTTTTCTTTCTTCCTTCCTTTCTTCCTTTCTTTCTTTCTTTCTTTCTTTCTTTCTTTCTTTCTTTCTTTCTTTCTTTCTTTCTTTCTTTCTTTCTTTCTTTCTTTTTTTAGAGAGAGGGAGAGAGCATGTGTGCATGAACAGGAGTGGGAGAGGGTGGGCACAGAGGGACAGGGAGGGAGAGAGAGAGACTCTTAAGCAGGCCCCATGCCCAGCACAGAGCCAGACATGGGGCTCAATCTCACGACCTTGAGATCATGACCTGAGCCAAAACCATGAGTCAGAAGCTTAACGGACTGAGCCACTCAGGCGCCCCTAGATGTTGCCTTAAGTCACTGAATTTTGGGGTGACTTTGTTGAACAACTCTGTTGGGTCAATGGGTTACTGATACATCCAGCCAGTACATGGTAGATGGAGAAAATCCACGGTAGATGCCAGACCCTAAAGGATTCAGAGTCTAGTTCTAGAGGCCCTTTTGGACATACAGATACATGGACCAGCTAACTGAAGATCTCTTGAAGGAAGAGAGCTTGGAGAAGACATGTCATGGGGGCCAGCCAGGCCAGATATGAACTCATGGAGTAGGAAAGGCAGTAGAATTTACAGAGCTTAGACTCTGGAGCCAGACAGCCTGGTTTCAAATCCTGGTTCCACCACGTCCTGGGTCATCTTTGTGAACTTACTTAATGCACGGAACCATAAACTGGCCTGATCAACATCCATTCAACCCTACTCCTGATGTGTCTTCCTGTATTTCAAAGTCAAGAAAGCTAAAATGGCATACTCCTTCACACCTCCAGGGATCTAGATGTGTGTAAGATTCTACCAAGAAGGCGTGCTTGGATATAATCTGAGAGCGAAGGAAATGAAGTGGGGCCATATGGCTACAGATTCTGCTATTCTCCTGCCAAGCAGAGGTGAGGAGACCAGCCACCGGCTTTGTGGATGTGTTGGGAAGCAGAGTACCCACGTAGCATATGCAATTCTGAAGCCAACAGTTGCAGTGACCCCTCCTGGTCCCTGGATGGCAGCAAAGATGGGTGTTCCTGAGGTCTGCAGTTCCCATAGTGGGGGTCCCAATTCCCAGCCTTTCCACCCTCGGAAGTACAGCTCTGCAGTGTTGTGTTGCAAATCATTCCTGGACACTGAGCCAAGATCCTGCATATCTAATGATTTTGGAAACTCCTAATCCCCTCTATTAATCTTTCCTTAAATAGCCAGAGAAGTGTCTGTTTTCTGGCTCCTAAACTGTAATGGATACACTTAATCTCTCTGGACCTTAGTTTCCTCCTCTGTAAAGGGATACTGACACTTTATGCCTCAAAGGGTTGTCATAAGGATTTGCTTAGTTAATCCAGTTAGGCAATTAGAACAGTGCCTGACATACGGAAAACATTTAAATTAGGTTTTGGAAAACTGCTGGTGTCAGGGCACCCAGAGTTGACAAATTGTGGGAACTGCAAGACATCCAGTGACATTCTGACGTGGGGACATTTTTCTAGGCTTCTTGCATGTTTGGTGGATCTTCCAGGAATGAAGAGGTTGTTGGTATACTGATTGGGTTTGGGTATTTTCAAAGGTTTGGGCATTACATCGTTTCACTCTTTGTGGCCTGGGTCACTTCTATGCATAAGTTGTCTTGTCCGTCACATGGAGGGAAATTATAGGCATCTCAAGCCTCTGGTTTTATCCAGGTCCATAATCCCCGAATCCACGTCCTTGGGACCAAACCTGCTTTGAAATTCGGAATACAAATGCTGTATTTCATGATCCTCCCAGGAGGGTCTGCAACAGCACCCCCGAATCAGACGTATTAGTATTTCTATAGCAAAAGGTGTGAATACTTACGTTTACTGGGAGAAATGAGAAATCTAAAGGCCTTGTGTCAGTTTAGGTCAAGTTTTGCTGTCAAATGATTTCTTGTTTCCAGAGCTTTTTCTATTTCAGTTTTGTGAATAAGGGATATGGGCCTTTGCGTAAGGCCTAATGATATGACAACGACCTCGGTGCTGAGCTGAGTGGGGGTAAGGTTAGCCACGAAGGGCCAGCTGGGTCCAAGTCAAGGCAGTCAGCACTGTTCAGAAGACATAGTGAGCTGATGGACAGCTTTTTATATTTGCAAGGCTGCCTGACCAAATGCAACAAAAGCGGGCACCCCCAAGCAATCACTTGGGCAAAACTGTTCTCTCTCTTCATACACTGAAGAGAACAGGAGGACAAGACACCAAAGAAAGACCTATCTGGAAGAGTAGAGGGTGGTGCCATCACTTTGGGAGGACAGTGATGAACATAACAGAGCCCAGGCGGAAGGTGCACGCTCTGAACCAGCAGTCCCCACTTTGGTGGCGGGAGTTTAATTCTGGCGTTTCTTTTAACTACCGCTCCAGGCCTCCCCACGGAGCAATCTCGGGACCATGACTCCCGCTCACCGCACCCCCCACCCCTTGCAGAGCCTGCACCCAGGCCGTCTTTCTCGGCACCCCTCTAGGGCACGGTCCCTGTCCTACTCATCTGTGTCCCTCAACACAGGACTGACCACACGGGGCACTCAGGGCATGCCGTTCTAGTTCTGGGATTCTGCGCACACACAGGCAAGAAAGGTGCAAACGAATTTATCAAGCAAGAAAGTAAGGTCAATGTAGTCACCTCAGGTACAAGCAGAGCCCGGGGCTGGGGAGACTGAAGCAAATGGAATTTAAAAAGAATAAAGCAGCCATGGCATCCTATAGGGGGTATGCTCTGCACATGGTTAAAAGGGCTGCTGGACCAAAGAAGAAGAGCCGGGAAGTGAGGGAGACAGGACCAGCACAGTGATGAATGCCCGCAGAAAGGACTGCATTTGGTCCACGGGGCGAGGCAGCGTTCACCCCAGCATAGGCCCACGATGGCAAAGGCGAGTTGGGGTGCTGATGCGTTCAACGAAGTTAAACACCAATGTCTCAAGCTGACTTTGGTCCCTAAGAACGCTTGTCCGAACCCGCATCAACTTTTAAAATCCTTCTGCATTTATTTCTGCCTGATCTAAAATGATAAGATTTAAAGGATGAAATTGCTTGACCTGGAAGCAAAGGTGTTTTTCTGCATTAGGTAAACCTGTCAAAGAGAAGGTCCTTTGAAAAGTGCAGTAAATCTAGCCTGAAATCAAGGATTGCACATTGTTTACATATTTCAGCAGTACAAAGCCCTCAGTCTCGTCTAACTCCCTTCCTTCCCTCCTTTCTTCTTTGAAAATATATCCCCCGACTCCAAAAACGGCTTCCAAAGATGCATTAAAATAAAAAGAAAAGAAACAAGTAAAATAATGTCAGGAAACCAGGATAAAGACAAGAAAGATAAGATCAGACTGGGAGTGAGAGAATAGTATAGTAAGTGCTCAAAAACACTCTCGAGGTTCACTGGGCTTTTTTCTTAGCACAACCCTCAACACAGGACCATGACCTGTCACCGAAGTGTTCTTCATCAAAAGCAATTCCACAGGGAGCCAAATAGTAGAGATTGGTACATGGTAACTAATAGTCCAGCATGACCTTGAGGAAGAACTTTTAGAATATCTACCCCCAAGGACTAGATATGCTGGCTATCTCCAGACCCGCTCTGTCAATACTGTCACCCTTAACAAAGCTGTTGGTACCATGTGGGTTGCAGAGAGTGGCTGTGATGTCACTTACAGTCCAATCATCTGGACCAAAGCTGCTCTCTGCTGAGGTTAAGTACTCTGTCATAAGCTTTGCCTTCTGGGTTTGGGCTGACTCTGGACTATGGAAGGAATGACAGACACACACTATCCCTCCACTCAGAGGTGGGTCAAGGTGACCTTCACGAATCTCAGGTCTGACAGATCAATGAACAGAATAGAAAATTGGAAAGTAGACCCAAGGACATGTGGAAATTTGGCATATGACAAAGGTGACATCTCAAACCTTTGGGGGAAAGATGCATGGCCTTTTGGAAAAACAAAACTAACTCCACATCTCACAGCATTCACCAGAATAAACTCCCCAAGGATTAGATTTTCTAAATGGACAATGAAATTACACATGTCCTAGAAAGAAAAAATGGGTGAATTCCTTGATAACCTGGGGGATGAAAAGTCTTTCCAATTTTAACTTAAAATCTAGAGATAATCCAAGACTGATAAATTTGTCTATGTAAAAACGTAAATGCACGGCAAAATACATGTAAGTCAAGTCAAAAGACAAATGACAACACTAAAAAAGGAAAACAGTTGCAACTTCTATCAGAGACAAAGGTCTAATCTCTCTAGTATTACAAAAAGCTCTTAAAATTGGAGAAGAAAAAGACCCAGAGCAAGACAGAGAATGAACAAAAGATGTATACCGTTCACAGAAAGAGAAAGGAAGATGGCCTTTAGACCTAAGAAAAAATGCTTGGTCTTCCTCAATGTAACATAAATATCACAACTAAGCTGAAAGAGCACCTCTTCCTCATGATATTGGCAAAATCCAAAAGTTTGTGGAGACCCACTTACCAGCGAATGCAGGGCGGCCTGGTCCCAAAGAGGGGCAGTTAGCAAGACCTGATGAAATGGTGTATGTTTTTACCTGTGACCCTGAATTCCACTTGAAGTCATACCTTCACATGTATGAAAAAACACGGGCTAGAGATCACTCATTACAGCATGGTTGGCAAAGGAAAAGATCAGAAACGATCCAACAGGCCACTGCTGAATCTACTTCAGTGCCACCACCTGGTGAAGGGGAGCATTCCCAGCTCGAGAGAAGGGGGACAGCCTCGTGGGCTCATGTGGAGACGTGTCAGGACTATGCTAAAAAGTGGACAAGGCAAGAGGAAAGAAAGCACAGGCCCTCGGCTACTCTTGTCTAGCAAACGAGTGGAAAGCAGAATGAATATAAAATCTGCTTATTTTTACAAAAAGATACAGGGGAAAGAGAAATAAAAAGCTGACAAAATGGTGACCTGTGTAGGGTCATGGGGTGGAAAAGACAGGTATGGAGTCAAGATTTAGATGGGGCTGCCGTAATTATATAGTGTTCACTTTTAAACCATATAAATGTTTTTTATTTTCCAAAACACCCCCACAAAAATTAATTTAAAAAGGACAGGTAAACCTTACGATTTAAATAAACCTGTTTATTGAATTGATAACATAATCACACAAAGAATAACTTTTGAACACTGTACTCTATTCTTTCATAATGGGATAGATCCCAAGGTCAAAAAGAAATGCAAAGAAAAGTTATACTCAGTAGTTTTACTCTAGTAATAATATTGGTGTTTTAAGTTTGAAACTATTTTATGTGTTTATGTATTATTATGGACAGAAGGTACATCTGTTAATGTATGGCAATCAAATTTTCAGTTTGGGAAGAGAGATTCAAATATAAAAAAAAAACCACTAAAAACCTTAAGAAAAATACCCTGAATATTAAATTTGAATCAGAAATATCAATGTGAACACAACATTTAGTAAATAAATATGTTTTCTGGTTCTATCCCCTGAACAGTCCTAGAATGAGCATCCCTAGTGCTGAGATCTTGGTTTTAACTCCCCACTAAAAAGAACTAGGATCCCTCAGGAAAATGGCTGAATCTAGGTCTAGAACAGTGAAAATACAAGGTCTAACTGGGACATACTGTGCCTAAAAGCAAGGAAGGGCTCAAAGAGGGACATGAGGTCTTCTTTACAAAAACCTTCACCTAATAAATGTAGAAAGAATGACAGAATTAGAAAGTCACCATCTATACCGGAAATAACTGGTTTGAGTAAGGGTTTTCAGGGATGAAAAGTTGTTGGAAGCAGCCTATTTGCCCCATGCTGAAGGACCACCCCACAGGTTACCTGAAATCACAAAAGGAAAAACCTATCACCACTTTTAACCCAGTGATTAAACTTCACTTTACCAACCGGGGGCACTAGACCTTATGCACCTCTGTGTGATGCCATAAGAAGGGCACAGCACCATTTACGGAGTATTCTTGACAAAAGTGTAGCACGCAAATCCAGCCAAGTCTTTAAAACTAACTTCCAATTTATGGGAAACACAGGGGATGGAGGAACAAGTCAGGCACCATTGCAAGGAAGTAACTGGGCGAATCTAGGATGTGGGACATTCCAGAAGAAAACTTGCATGGTCTCTTCAATGTCATGAAAAGGGGAAGAAGGTGTGGGACTGTTTTAGAATAAGAGAACAGAGAGACATTAACAACTAAATGTAATGTATGAATGAATAAAATTTTTTTTTGGCCATTGGGGAAATGTGAACGTAGAATGGATGTTAGATGATAGCGGGGAATTATTATTAATTTTCTTAGATGTGATAATAGCAATGTGGTAATATACGAGAATGTCTCCATAGTTAGGACATATATACTAAAGAACTTAGGGATGAAGGGTCTGGGTATTTGCAACTTTCAAAAGGTTCAGCAAACAAACAAAAAGTGTATACACACACACACACACATACATTAGATAAATATGCACACAACTATAAATTAAGCAAATATGTCAGAATGTCAACAATGATGGAATCTAGGTGATATCCAGAAATTCATTTTATTGTTCTTTCCACTTTTCTCTATGTTTGCAATTTCTCATAATAAAAATCAGGGAAAGGAAAAAGAATCTTAGCTTGGTTCCAGGACAAGACCCTAAAGTGGTGTCCCATTCAGGGTGGCAGTAACAACTTTAGGTTGGAATACAATGAAGCACAGAAAACTAAACGCTCACTGTGACCAGGAGAAGTTATGATAAGGCACCCATAAAATATTTAACTCTGGCAAAATCACTTCCTGATGAAAACCCCATGATGTTCTGGTTTGCAGGAAGTACCCTGTTTTGAAGAGTAGACAGTTCCCTTGGTGACCCCCATGAACCCGGGCTCCTGTTTTCACTCCATGTACGTCCGCCCCGCACTGACTCTGTGCTTAGCCCTTGTGCATTCCTTTCCTATTGCTGCTGTCCTAAATCACCACAAACTTGTGGCTTAAAACAACATAAATTTTTTTATTTTGTGGGGCTGGAAGTCAGGAGCCCAGAATGAGTCTCACTGGGCTAAAATCAAGGTGTCAGCAAGAGTGTTCCTTCTGGGGGCTCTAGGTGAGTATCCATTTCCTTGCCTTTTCCAGCTTTGAGTGGCTGTCTGCCTTCCTTTGTTTGTAGCCCCTACTTCCAACTCCAAAGCCAACCTCTGCATTACTCCAAACTCTGCTTCTGTCCTCTCTTCATTTCCTCAGACACTGACTCTTCTGTCTACGTCTTTCACTCATCAGGACCCT
This sequence comes from Mirounga angustirostris, assembly GCF_029215605.1. Classification (NCBI taxonomy): domain Eukaryota; kingdom Metazoa; phylum Chordata; class Mammalia; order Carnivora; family Phocidae; genus Mirounga; species Mirounga angustirostris. The sequence goes on along the minus strand of NW_026991718.1, from coordinate 18,316,573 downwards.
TGTGATAGCATTGGGCCCACCCGTATAATCCAGAATAATTTCCATCTCAAGATCTTTAACATCCGCAAAATCTCTCCTGCCATGGGAAAGATACCAAATTCGCAGTTTTCAGGGACTGGGATGTGGACATCCTTAGGGGGCCATTATGCTCCCTGCCACACCATGTACCTGGCTTTAGCCAATGACATAAAAACAAGCAGGATATGAGCAGAAGCTTGATCTGTGCTTGCACAGTGGGGCTTGTCCTCTGAGAACTTCTCCTCTTAGGATATTCTCAGAACTCAACCACTGTGCTGAGAAAAACCCAACCTAGCCACCGGGAGAGGCCACAGGGGAAGGAAGCGAGGCTCTGGTCAACAGCCCCAGCTGAGCTTCGATCCGACGGCCAGCAACAACTTGCCAGCCCTGTGAATGAACTGCCGTGGGAATGCACCTTTCCACCTCGGTCAAGGCACTCAGCCGACATCCTGAGGAGCAGAGATGAACCATCCTGGCTGGGCCCTGCCCACCCTGCAGGATCCTGAGCCAATAATGACTGTTGTTCTTATAAGCCACTACGTTTTGGTATGGATTTTTGCCTGGAAAAACTGAGACAGGACGTTTGCTACAGGCCAGTTAAATGCCAGAGAAAGGATGTCAAAAGTGTTGACTCTGGGTTTAGAATTCAGCAGCCGTCTTTATGGTAATAATTAGATAGCAGAGCCCATGCACTATGAAGCTCTTTCTGAATCTGTGAAAAAAAAAACCATGTCACCCCCATAAAAGACAGTGCCCTTTTCCCTAGTCTCTCTAGTAAGAGGGATGCCAACTTACCCATGTTAAGGACTTTGTCAAAATAAAGGAGGGCCAGAGTTCTGCAGAATTTTCACAACTGTGATAGCAATCTGAAACCCACCTCAATCTCGTGGCATTGAATGAGATTCTCAGATACACTGCTGTTCCCCGATGAACTAGATTAGGATGATTGTTGATGTCACCCAAGTCTGTTGTTTTAAGTAACCGATTCAGAGGCTGGTATGCATAGACGTGGCCTACTTACTACACCTTGCCCACACATTCCTGCTGAACTAGGACTTTCAATCAAGCCAGCAGCCCAGCTGAGCCAGAGAGCGGGGGATTGATTTTCAGAGAGTCTCGATCTCGAAATGAGCTTTTGCTATAGTGGGTGGAAACCAGTTACTTTCTGGTGTGTGAGAATTTGTGTTTACAGTTTCATTCCTCTTGGAAAATATGCTTAAAATCATTCATCTTCTATTCCCTTCCTTCTGGTCTACGATGGTCCTAGCAACCGCAAGGGAATAAACAGACCCAGCTTCTAGTCAGAGAAATGGCACCCAAGTCTGAGGCATATTTTAAATTTATAGCTCCGGGCATGCAGACATTGACCTAGCAAGACATGGGCTTAAATGGTGCCCCAACAGCAAAGAGCAGAAATCACTCTCATTTTCTCCATGGCTGTGGAAGCCTGGCTGCATCTCCAAAGCATTTTCAAGTCCACACGTAACTAACTTGACCCGAGACCCTCAAAATCATCAAGTCCCCTCATCCGGCTTGGCAGCTCTCAATGCACACCTGTGGCTTTCTATCGCTAACAACAAGAGCCACCCAGCGGATCCACACCTGTGACTCATCTGCTTTTCTCTGGGCTGCACTTGGCGCCTAAATCCACAGACAATGAGAGGCAGTGCTTTTCTGCTCCCGAGGCGCAGACTTCCACAGTGCCGCAGGCAATCGCCAAACAATTAACACCACATCTAAAGGGAAGAAAAACTGGCTCTCCAAATGGCTTTGTAACATCAGTTTTCAAGGGACTAAAGGTAGACTCCTTTGATGATGGGGGGCAAAAAAAAAAATACACAGAAGGCTATTTACATCTCTTAAATCCATAGATGTTTACTGAGGACGGACAATGTGCTCAGCCCCGTGCTAGGCACTGTGGGTAATACTGAAGGCATAGGAAAACATCCCCATGCACTCAGAGCTCAGTTATCTGCAGTAAAACTGGGGAAGTAATGGAAGGAACCCGCCAGGTAAGGAGGGAAACAACCCTCACAATGGCCATGCACTTTATTTTAAGAAGAGCTGTAGATTGGAAAAGCTTGGGGCAGAAGATTAGAAATAGCAGGAGAATGAGTGTCCTAAAAGCTTGAGGACTGAGAAATGACAGCGGGAAGCAAAGAAGGGAAGAACAGGGAGAAAGCAATAGCGTTTTTTTTTTTGTTTTGTTTTGTTTTCTTTTAAAAGAGAAGACCCAGAACTCTGCTAAGTACAATAGCCGGGGGGCAAAGTGTCCCAAACACCTCCACAGGCCGTGAGGCATGTGACAACGAGGGCAGTTACAACTATTCATAGCAGTGGTCTCATCAAACTCTAGTTAAGTTATGCTCTATTTCCTTTGCTTAAAAAGGCAGAGGGTGATGTTTGGTGGTCACTAGTTAGAAAGCTTTCTACCAAAAAAGAGTTAATTTAAGTTTGGGCACTTAAATGAATAAACTTAGTGGAGGAGAAAATTGATTTACGTGCCACAGCGGCTTATTTCCCAAACTCGGGAGGTGAACTTGACTTCTCCTTCACCATGTCACCCAAACGGATTCCCAAGCCCTGTCAGTTCTTTGCCATGGCCGCTATAGGATTGTCCCGTTCAGGGTCGTCATGTCCATCTGGACACCACTGCTCTCAACGGCCTGTAACTTCTCTCCCATCCAGCCTGGCCACGGCCTTCACTCGACGGGGCCATCTTTGTAACGGGATGCCTTCACTCAGAGGCACAAACCACGCCAGAGACTCCAGGACATATACCTCAGGATGGCCTTCGAGACCCAGTCTACCGCCCCAGCGTGGCCTCCCAATACCCCTCATCTACTAACACCACGTTTTGTGTCTTCCAGTGTTCACCACACGTTTTCACACCTCTGTGCCACTGGGGCATGCAGGTCCCACCACCCAGAAGGCACCTCACCGCTCCACCCCGGCTGCCGACATGCCCCATTCCAAAGGCCACACTGAAATGCTGCCACTTTTAGGGCACTTTCCCCAAGGGGTTCGTCATGGCCTCCTCACCCTTCAGTCACACCCAGCTTCTGCCTCACACTAGCCCCCAGCGCATCAAGCCATGGGACGATGTGAAGGCAGGGGGTGGGGCTTGTTTACGACAAGACCGCTAGTCCCCTTGGCCAGCACCAGCCCTCACCTCCTCTCTGCTTCCCAGATCCTCCCTCAGCCCACGTCCAGGGTCACTCCCTAGCCCCGCCCCAGGCCTTGGTGGGCACAGGCTGCCCAGACCACATGACAGAGCATTTGTGTGCAGCTCACAGCTGGACCGAGAGCCAATGGGACCTGAGGAGGTTGAGGATTTAATCACAGTAGCGGCTCAGTGTAGCCAGTCTTGCCCCATTATGGACAACTATTTACAGCATGTCAAAACCCAGCCCCCTGCAAAGCACTTCATCTGACCCATATATTTGTCCCTTTGTAAAAATGTGTATCAAACCCCAGTAACGGGTTCACCGGAGGCATCTCAATCTCTCCATTTCTTTCTTTCTTCCTTCCTGTCTAAAAGGCCCAAGCATGAAATCAGGAGAACTTCAGTCCACTCTGGAACTATACATTGCGACTGCCTGAAGTTTCAATTAAGGTTGTATTCTTGATTGGTGCCCTCGCCCGAGCGGAGGGTTTGGACAAGGCTTTTCTCTCCCACAGAACAAAACCATCCTGTTTGCTTTGTCAAAGCACAGAGTTCCTGGCTTTGGACCGTGACCCACAGCCTAGTTTGTTTTTTTTTTTTTAAAGATTTTTTTATTTATTCATTTGAGACACAGAGATACAGAGAGAGAGAGAGAGAGAGAGAGAGAGAGGGAGAGAGCATGAGCAGGGAGAGAGGCAGAGGGAGAGGGAGAAGCAGGCTCCCCGCTGAGCAGGAAGCCCGATGCGGGGCTCAATCCCAGGACGCTGGGATCATGACCTGAGCCGAAGGCAGATGCTTAACCATCTGAGCTACCCAGGCGCCCCTAGCCTAGTTTGTTTTTAAGGACTATACACTCACCCCCCCCCCCAAGAGGAGGACACTTACTGCACACTGACAGTTGCATTTTTCATCGTTTAAAAAGACACCGTTATTGCTTTGTGAAATCAGGTTGGGAATCTGTTTGCCTCTGTGATGTGTCTCCTATCGGCACCCTTCTCCTTCCAGCTACGGCAGGGGATGCAGGTTGTTCCCAGTCCTAGATCCCCCAGGTAGCCAGGGCACCTGGACAGCACTGCAAGTAGTCTCTGGCCACTGCTCTGCCCCCCACCCAACCCCACACTCCCCCCTGGGGCCGGTTGTGCGGCAAAGTCTTGGAACAACAGGATCCTGGCAATAATGGGTCTCTAGCCCCTATAACTCAGGTGCCCTGGCAACTTTGTAAAGAGATTTCAGTACACACTTTGTAGGATTTCCTTGTCACAGAGCTAACTCTTCTGCTGTTGGAGACTCAGGGCTAGCACAGATGTCCATCCTCCAAGGGGCTGGAGAGACCCCACAGAAGAGGCAAATGTGGACATTCCCGGGGGCATTCTCCCTGCCGAGGGGGCAGGCCAGAGGCTGGGAGGCTTGCCCTTGCCGTCATCAGGACAACTCAGGGCACTCACTCTGGAAGCAAGGAGGCAGAACCAGGCTCCTCGGGATGAACCCAGAAGTCTCCTTTGATTCTTCTCTTTTCCTGCCCCTTCCCCCCAGGCCCACCTCAATGTCCTGTAGGTTCCAGTTCCAAATAACTCTCCATGCCTTTCCTGTCCCTTCATCCCCCGACCACTGCCATGTCATATTGTTCCTGGCATGAAATCCACATAGTCACCGCAGCCCCTGGGGTCCCCAGTGCTCCAGTCCCCCCTACTTCTCCAGTCTCTTCTTAAGTCAGCTGTTCCCTGGCTCCCTGAGCTCTATGCCTCCCTCCCATTCCACCAGCCCCCTGTTTGTCTTGCTCGGCCCTGGCTTCTTCTCTTGCAGGTCTCGTTCAAACGTGCCTCCTCAGAGAGGCTTCCTCTGACCTCCCATCCACGGTAGCTGCCCCGCCTCCTCCCTCAATCCCTCTATCATGTCATCCTGTTAGTTTTGTACCGCAGTTCCCACAAGCTGCCGTGATTTTAAAAATTTACTTGTTTCTTGTTTACGAACCATGTCCCCTTTCTGGAAGTGCAGAGACGGGGACCTTATCATCCTGGGCATTATTGTAGCCCCAGGGTGTGGCACCATGGCAGGCCCCTAGCAGGAGGAGTTTGGTAAATATCTGGCTTGAAGGGATGAATAAATCAGCTTCACCACTGACACAATGACCAATGAACTAACCAGGTAACTGGGCAGTACACAAAGATGGAAAGTTTGAAAATAATTTAAACAGCCAACAAAAGAAGATTGCATAAATCAATGCTTCAGCATTATGAATTATTGAATGCTATTTAACAAGGATGAGTTGGATATTCAAGCATTGACATGGAAAGGTGTCCAAGATACTCTAAGTGAAAAAATCAGGTTATGATATGCATAAGCATGATTTCATTTATGGTGAAAAAAACAACAACCCTGTAACACTAAATACCGTGTTTATATGTACACAAAAACCTTAAATGAAAGAGAGAATGAGGAAAAGGAGAAAAGCTAATCTGGAATTGATACCTATAGTTTTATACAGTGGTTATCTTTGGGGTAGGTGGTATATTGAAGTATTTTCATACACTTCTTTTTTGTTCATATTTTCTGGTTTTTAAGTAATGAACGTATATTGTTTTTGTAATAAGAAAAAAATAAGGATAGATTTGAAATGAAGAATAATCTTCCCCCATCCGTATTCACGGCGGCCACCGAGAAATAGCTGCAGGTGGAGGGGCTGAGGGAGCAAGGCCAGCCAGGAGCCTGTCACAGCGGTCCACCCAGAGGAGGAGGTGGAGGTGGGGCTGCGGGGAATAATTATTCTCACCCCATTTTGAGCCCGCTTCAGAGAAAATACACTTGTTAGATAATAAAAGCAGAAGCCTCCAGGCATATTTCCCTCCCACAGAGAAAGACCAGCTGTGGCTTTCTTCCACATTATTCACCCCATTGCTGCTCTCCACCCGGGGCTCTGCACACAGATCACACACACGTTTGCATAAAGGACCCATCTGCAAACTCTGGACACCTGTAAACTCAGCTCGAGCCCCTGGGGAGTCAGAAGAGCCAAGGGGGCCCTGGCTCCGGTGGACCCCTTGGAAATGTTTGGAATAGGATCCAAAATCCAGTGCCTTCTCCAGCGGCTACCCACACAGGGGCCAGAAAGCCTTCAGATAATACTGTGGCAACAGCTCCAGAAGCATCCCCAGGCTGCACGCAGGGAGGGAGGGAGGGATAGATGCTATGCCCAGTCTTCTCAAGTCTGAATGCTTTCCGTGGAGCGGTATCTAGGAAGGCATCTTAAGCGGTAATTGTAAATCAGTTGTAAGGTCAAAAAACAAATCTATAGTTGTCATGAGTTAATTCAAAATGGAGTTCATGGGGACAGTGCTGTGTGTGACCAGGGACAATTCTCTTTGCCTCTGGGCCTCAGTTTCATCATCTATACAATTGCGGGGGGGGGGGAGCAGATCAAACATCCTCCAAGGGCCCTGCAGGGCTGATGGTCTGTGGCTCTGGGATTTGAGGGTCACTCTTGGAAGAGACAAAATTCATTCCCAGGCTCTAAACGAGGCTATCAACCACAGCAGCACCCATGTTACTGTTCTCACAAGGAAGAGATCCCTAGGGGCTGGTATAAGCAGGGTGGGCTTCCTGGTGGAGGTGAAAGCTGAATTGTGCTTTGAAGACTGGGTCAGATTTAGGTAACTGGAAATGGCCTTGGGCATGGATTGACCCAAGGTACTGTCACTTTGGGACCAGTCTGAGGGCCCCAAGAGCCCTTCTCAGGGGGGGCTATAACTGGGGTGGGGGGGCTTCCAGAGCTCAACACATTTCTTTTAAAGAACATGCACCATACCATGCAGCCACAGAAACTGATGTTTGTGAAGCTCAACAGCCACATCGGGCGATGCCTTCTGAATCAGTCGGGAACTCAGGAGCTAGGTCTATGCAAGGAAGAAATATAGAGCAGTCCAGTGGTTCTCAAAGTGTGGATCCCAGGCCAGCAGCAGGAATAGCATTACTTGGGAGTTTGTTAGAAGCAGAATCTCAGGCTCTGACCTACTGAATCCCAAACTCTCCAGCTGGGCCTACTGATTTGTGCTCTGACAAGCCTTCCAGGTGATTCTCACATGGGTGACGTTTGAGAACCAGCGCATTAGTGGAAGGAGCGGAAGTTCTGGGATCCCAAGGCCAGGGTTCGAATCCCAGCCCTAGCAGCTGAGTCTCCTCAGCAACCCACTCAACCTCCAGTCAGTTTTCTCTTCTATAAAATGGGGTCTGTTACTTCCTTCCCAGAAGGTCTGTTGCAAAGATTCACGTCGTTAATATACATCAAGTGCCTAGGATAGTGCCAAGCATGAAAGAATTATAAAATACACATGTGAAAAATCATGAGAAGGAAACTTACAAAGTGATGGTGGTGGGTGGCTGCTGATTTCCTTCTCCTCATCTCTATTTCCTAAACCGTTGACAAGGCAGTTACGATACTTATAAAGCAAAAAAAAAAATCCCATTGATATACTGCAGTGAGAGTCCACATTTAGAGCCTGCTCTATCCTTCAGGGCTGGAGGGCGGCTTGCACGGTGAGAAACACAGCTCAGCTGTGCACTGCAGACTCTCCTGGGATTGGTGGGGGCCCAGGGCCAACGCCAGCAGCCACCGCTCCTTGGGCTGCAAGAAGCGGCTCACATGGAAAGGACAGATCTTGAGCTCATCAGTGAGGGATCAGGACCCAGCTGGGCGTGTGTGTGTGTGTGTGTGTGTGTTGTGTGTGTGTGTGCGCGCGCATATAGGTACCCAAGTACAGGCTTAAGCTGGTGAGAGGTGAATGTCCACAATTGTTAACTGAAATAGTTGGTTATTTGTTCCAAGCCCCCTTGTTGTGCACATGGGGAAGCTGAGGCCCAAAGAGGAGAAGACACTTGCCCAAGCAAGGGTATACCTTGAATTAGCAGCAGAGTCAGGGAGAGAACCCAGAGCCCAGCCTAGCTCAAGCCCAGGCTCAGAGGGGAGCACAGAACTTTCCATGGATTGTCTGGAGAGGTGCCTTATAGGGAAAGCAGGGCATTTGGGAAGTGAATACTAAAGAAGTATTTGGAGGCTCTGCCGGCTCTGTCAGGGGGAGCCAAAGTCCTCAGACCATGCTTTGCATCTTGTGAAATCTTCAGAGTATGCTGAGGTCCTGGGTTTGGGTGCAAGAGAGGGGGGCCCTCATCCCAATTCAGCCATACATTCCTGTTTGCATTGAGTATGGATCTCAGCCCAGGTAACAAACATAACGTGAAATGTGTGAGGGGTGTGGGAGGCAGACAAAGTTGCCCTTCTTGACCCCAAGAGAATTATAACCCAGGTGCACTCTGGCAATGGTGGCTACATACAGTGGGTGTGTGGTCACTGTTGGCGTGGGTACGTAAGAGGAGATGAGACTTGCACACCCCTCATAACATAAGACAGGTTAAAGTGATTCTGGAATGCAAGGAAAATTGGATGGACCTTGGATAGAAGAAATCCTCTGCCCGTGTCAGACCCTAAACACCTCAAAAACATTTCTAGGGCAACATGGGCCTCAAGCTCCCAAACCTCACACGCAGGGGACAGAGAAAGACACAGCAACCTGTCCCAGAGCGCCTCTTCCTCTCCACTTCTGCCCACGCAGACTCCTAGAAGCTTGCACACCATGCCAAGGCCTCCTGCAGACACAGCCAAACACTCCTTCCTCTGGATGGCTGCTCTTGTGGGTGAGGCCATGCAGCAGGTGCTTTGTCATTAATCCATCAGCGGTGACGGCCTGCAATGCTCCATCGGGGTGTGACATATTTCAACACCAATCAAGAAATGAGCTTGCGAGCATGCTGATGGCTAATCAAGACTCCAGACAGGGACACACTCCGGCACGCTTGTTAATGGCATTCTCTATTAAGCTGGAACCGCCCAGGTATAAAATAGCTGCCCTGAGAGGAGCCTCCATGAGCCCAGGAAGATGGGCAGACAGACAGCTGATGGGCTTCCGACATTGTTTTACTTAACTACAACATGCCAGACTATTCCTGCAGAACAGCTCCCAGTGTTTAAAAATATGTCACAAAACTGACATCAAAGACCTCGCTCGTGAACCAACAGGATTTTACATTTTTATCTTTAAATATTTCCCAGTAGGTGAATTACCCAAATTAGTCAATAATAGAACCCAAAATGACTATGTTTAGCCAATTGAGTGTGACACCAAAATGCCTGGCCGCGTGAGCCATCTCTCCCTCAAAGCCATTTTTACGTGACCGTCCACAGGCACTGGCAGCTTGCAATTTTGCTCTGATGATGGAATGCTGCCAAGAAGGTTACAAACTCATAAAACATGCATGGGGGCACACGGGACATGCCTCCCCCCTGCCTCTCACACGGAACACTGAGTTACTAGTAATACCTACAAGTTTAAAAAATGGTATTTCCATCAATGCCAATTTTTCATCAGGATATATCACCCAGAGCACTGCTTCTTACTGTCATAGACTTCCTGGCAACCCAGGTTAAAGAAGTTACCCAGTCAAGAGTGATTTTTGACAGATTTCATTTATTTCCTGTGAGCATGCCATATTGTGATGTTCGCCTCCATTTTGGTGCAAATACAGAACACTGTGAAAGTATTTGGCCCACAATGATCAACAGGATGTGCGGCCTGTCTTAGAAGAGGCTCTCACACGATCATCCTGCTGTGTAATTAGCTGGCACCTTTTTGTGACATTTCAGGGGACCCTGAGCTCCGGTTAGGTCCTTGGGTTTGGGAAAGAGTAGGGACACTCAGAGGTCCCTCTGGCAGTCACCTGGCCTGTGGGGTGCCTGATCAAGAGGCCTGGCTATCATTAAAGAAATCACTTAACATCTCGAGTCCGTATCACCCTATGGAAGGGTGACATTACTTCTCTGGTTAGAACAGAAACAGGCCTTGGAAAGAAATGTTCTTTCTGAACAACACATGCAGTCCTTTCCGGGGTCAGATTCTACTGCCCCTCACGTGCACCTCACCCCCATGCCAAACTGCATCGTCCCCAGTGGAACACAGAAGCTTTGAGAAGAGCTGTCAGCTGTAACTAGGCCCAGCTGTTCCCCGAGATCCTGGCACAAAGAGCTGGCAACCCTGCCCTTTGCTGTCCTGGTTATCACTCTAAGCACTGCATGTGGTTCTCGGGCCACGCCTTCTGTGGGATGTGGACAAACTGCAGCCCACGGAGTGACAGGTGCCCGGGATGCTAAGAGGTCGTGAAAAGTCTGAGTGAAGAGCAAGGGTGGGAGATGTTGTTGCTGCCTCGGGGTTTATTTGCAGCAACGGGGAGGGGCTCATCACTGTCCTCAAGCATCTGAACGGCTCTCCTGTGGCAGGTGGGCAGGTGTGCTCTCGGTGACCCCAAGGGGTAGAGAGAACCGGAACCACAGGAGACAAGCTAGCGGAGGAGGCTGCGTCTGAAGGAACGGACAGCTGCGTGGGCAGGATTCTCCTGCCCCTGGAGAAGACCCACAGCGGCTGGGAAGTCACTTGGCAAGGGAGCCCTTGGGGAGCTTGAGAGTCAATGATTCTATAAATAATAGTACCTTGGATTGATACATTTGAGGATGGGCTGTGGCAGGTCAATCAACTGGAATAGATACAAATAAATGTCCCCACAGGATGGGTCACAAAATACCTATAGAGCCAGACAACAGTGAAATGGTCTCTGCTGCTCCTGAAGTTAATCCTCTGTCCCGAATGTACTCCTTCTCCCCAGTCCGTGCTGCCCCTCCCTCGAGAGCCCCCCCCCCACGCCGAGCAGAGCCTGAGGCCAATCCCCAGGGAACAGGAAGAGCACAATCAGCCTGTGATTAGTACCTTCCACATGGAGCATGCTCTTGAACTCGACCACTCTTAAAAATTCCCTGCACACAGGACACCCTCTTGGGCCACCACAAGGCCCTGGGCAAGCTCTTCCCACCTCTGGGCTCCCGTCTGTCCCCAGACAGCAAGAGAGCTGGCTTGGATGACCTGTGCCCTGGGGCCCTTCCAGCTCCTATGAATGGTTCTGGGACAGAATCTGGCTGGGCTGCTAGCGTCCTGCCAAGTCACGTGACAGCCAGTTCTTGGAAATGACGTCACCTGCATCCTGTCCACTTGGTCTCTAATCTAAGGCAAGCTGGCAAAGCAGCTTAGCTGGGGATTAGCCTCGGGATGCACCTTTTGGGGCCACTGTTGGGGAGACACACTTCATCAGTGGCTACAGAAATGGGACTTGGTCCATCTTTGAAGAATGTACTTTCCACCGGGACTTAGTTTTAGGAAAGAAGAGGTAAAGGCAACACTGAAAAGTGCCCTGGCCTCTCTGGCTAGCGTCTGGCATTTGCAGTGGGGCCGGGCTCTGGGCTCTGGCAGGTGTGAAGTGAGCAGGAATTTGCCAGAGCCCAGAAGAAGCTGCATGCTCCGTACCCCACGGGGCCGGTCCCTCCCCAGCCTCACAGTCCTCAGCTGGCCTCTCCTCCCTGGCTCGCCCTCCCTGCTGTGAGCTCCTGGGTTTTGTGCCTCTCCATCAGCATTTCCAATCCTGTTTTTGACTAATGAACTCCATTCACAGTAATCTATAATTTCACAAACTCCCTACAATTAAAAAAAATCATTTTATCATTTTTGCATGGCTTACAGTAAAAAAGATTTTTAGTTAAATATTTTATATGAGTATATTATTCAAAGATTATATTAAATAAACATTAAAAGACAATTTTTAATAATGTTCATTATATATAAGGACACATTTCAACATTTTTCTATTTAACAAGTTATACACAATATTTCATTTCCTTTAAATTAGTTGTGCAAGGCAAGACGGATTTGTTGACAAATAAAAAACGACATTTTGGTTCTGGGACCAACATATATTTAAAACATAATTGAAACTTAATTATGTGCATCAGCTTCAAAAATAGAAACTATTTCTGTGACCTGATCTTTAGAATACTTGTATTTTGAGCTTAAGAAAAATCAACTGCATTATTTTTGTAATGTTCATGTTATCTAAATGATAAGGTAAAGCAGGATTCAGACAGAGCTGTAAGTTCTTCAAAATAACACATTGCTGGCAATAATCTTTCCAATCAATGAGAAGACAAGCTAGTGAAATTATCTCTGTATTTTCTGTACCCACCCTCATCCCCACCAATTTCCTTCTCTCTTCCTCTCATTTAATGTACTGAAGACATTTAGATGACCTAAATAAGAACTCGGATCAGATGAGCACAACTTATGGATCTAGAAAAAATGCCTTTGAGGCAAATTTGCAGAATTATCGTTCTTCGACTCCTCATTAGCTTGGGGAGGTTCAACATAAATGTTCTTTATGTTTCCTGTCTTTGTCACTTTTTACAGCCAAAGAGATCCACTTTGGCTATAAATGAAACCATATATGACAAATAATAAAAACAATTTAAAAGTATATAGCAGTCAAAGTGAACCAAAGTGATAAACCAATCGGCGACAGAGTAATGAGCATGGTTGCCTGATCTCTATCAGGCACACATTCTCCCATGATACGCACAACACATGCGTGCGTGTTCACTCACACACATGCACACACACACATTCAGAGGTCCCAGGGTTTCATTTTAGGGAAACTGTGTAAATAACCACCTACTGGCTTTTAAAATACGTAATCTGAAAAAAATGCATTTACACTTTTAACAACGATAAGCCACAAGCATTCATGCCAGAAGTCTCAAGGTTCCACCCATCTTGGGCTAGAAAAAGAGTGGTGGGCGGTGCTTTCATTATAAGAAGACACAGCCTGTCCTGTAGGGAGCTGTGCACGGGGGGGCCAGCAAGTCAGGCCTTGGGGGTGGGAATGGTGGAGGGCTGGGAAGGAGGCGAGTGTGGCGTGAGAGCCACATCAGCAAAGGCTCTATGTTTGGTGAGTGGGAGGGGAGAGGTCTGAGCGGTGGTCTGGATTGGGAAACTTCCAGGAGGTGAGAGGTTCCAGAGAGATTTGGGGAATGCATCTTGGGGATGTGATATGTGGGATCTCTGGCAACCCTTTTGAGCAAGGCTGTAACCAAGCTCCCATGATTCTTCAGGAGAGAGATCTGCTGTTTCTTTCTGTGCATCACTGCTGGAGACTGGGCCATGGCGGGGGCGGGGGTTGCCTAGCTGAGCTTGGGTTGCCTGCCTAGGACACTCCAGGTTGGAGAAGGATCTCAGGGGGTGTCCCTGAGCACAAGCCACGGCCCAAGAGGGTGAGAAGCTCCAACCCAGCACGGCCCCCACACCCGCACCCCAGTGAGTGAAGAGCTGGATGAGGTTCCCATGAGTTCGCCCTCCCTGTCCCAGGCAAGGCCTCTCCTGACAGACCTCACCGCCAGTAACAGACCCACAAAGCTGTGGGGGAATCACATACTCCAGAAATCCCTGAGGCCATTTCCCTTTGTGGGAACAGGAGTCCAGACTCCGTCTTTAAGCTGCTTGGGAATTGGAGAGGAAGCAGCAGTGATGCTGCAGGTGCTTAAGAGATTCTCAAAGGAGATTGGAATGCAAGGGCTGACGGAGCCCTGGGGCACAGCCAGTGGGGCGGAAGGAGCCCCTGTGTGAAGGGAAGGGACAGGGACTTTGGCATGAGGAGCCGGCCCCCAGGGGTCCGTGGGCGAGGTGACCATGCAGGGGCCCCTCCTTGCTCCGCACACGCTGCTCGTGACGGCAGGCCCCAGAAGAGGCCTGCCCAGCCCCAGCGCCAGCACGGGCGGTTTAGGGGAAACACACGGGTTTCTACATTCCCGCAGGGAAGAGAAACAATGAGCAGGTGGGTGAAAACCACTTCCCATGACGCAAGCTTCTCTGGGGGCCACCTGTGGAAGCCAGCCAAAAGCTCCACCTCAGCGGGGCCTGTGGCTCCCCGGGTGGGGATGGAAGCCAGCCATGCCCAGCCCCTGCACACGTCCCCCACACCCAGGAGGCCACCTACCCTGGACGATGCTAGAAGAGCGTCGGCAGCCCCCACCCCCGCCCAGGGGAGCCCCTCCCAGCACCCACCCAAACACTCCTCTGAAAGCACATCTCAGCCACCCGGGGCTTCGGCGTGGGGTCCTGCTCCCACGCATGGTTGGACTCGGCGGGAGAACTACCCCATCCCGGGGCGGAGGCCTCCCTAATCCTCTGCAGTCCTCACCCACCCCCGCTCAGCCGGGCGCAGCCAGGCACTGGGAAGAGCGACACCCCTCTCACTGCCGAGCAAGCCACGGGAGCCACAGGGCCACACAACCACCAGGCCGCAGTGGGCTCCTCTCTGCGGCGGCTCTGCTCCCCGCCGGGCGCCGGCCTGGCTCCTGGCAGAACCCTCGCAGAGGCCAGCCCCCCTGGTCCTGAGAGAAAAATCTCCACACCCATTCACGCGCTGCTTTTGTTGAATGACTTGAGTTTTTCATTTTCTAAGAAACAGGGACATAAATGGCTTGTTGGCATTTTACCGACGGAGGTGTGGGCGAGTGACTGGATCCCTCACAGGCTTGGCGCTGAACAGGAATTAGGGGCCTGCTAGAGGGAGCATGGCGTCATTGGTCAGGGCCTCACGGGGCGCCCCTGACCGCTGACTGCCTACCTGGGGGTTTGTGCATACAGACACACACACAAACACACAACACACACACAACACAGAGAGACTTGCACAGAACCCCCCACATACAACATACAACACAGAGACGTGCACAGACCCCCCCCCACACATATAACACACAACACAGAGAGACATGCACAGACCCCTCCCACACACACAACACACACAGAGACATACACAGACACACACACAGACACAGGCACACAAACACACAGAGACACAGGCAGACACAGAGGCACACACACACACAGAGACACACACAATACACACAGAAGCACACAGAGATACATGGAGACCTGGAGAGACACAATACACATACAACACACACACAGACACAGAGGCACACACTGCCATACAGACACACACACACACACAACACACACACAACACAGAGAGACTTGCACAGAACCCCCCACATACAACATACAACACAGAGACGTGCACAGACCCCCCCCACACACATATAACACACAACACAGAGAGACGTGCACAGACCGCCCCCCACATACAACACACAACAGAGAGACATGCACAGACCCCCCCCATACAACACACAACACAGAGAGACGTGCACAGACCCCCCCATACAACACACAACACAGAGAGACGTGCACAGACCCCCCCATACAACACACAACACAGAGACGTGCACAGACCCCCCCATACAACACACAACACAGAGAGACGTGCACAGACCCCCCCCATACAACACACAACACAGAGAGACGTGCAGAGACCCCTCCCACACACACAGAGACACACACAATACACACAGAAGCACACAGAGATACATGGAGACCTGGAGAGACACAATACACATACAGACACACACAGAGACACAGAGGCACACACTGCCATACAGACACACACAAAGACAGACACATAACACATGCAGAGACACAGACATATATCACACACACAAAACACAGACACAAAGATACACACAACACACACATAACACACACAGACACAGAGACATACACACAGACATGGAGAGACATACCATATACATGGATACAGAAACACACAAAGACACATTAACAGAGACACAGACACACAGATAATTGACACATACAGACACATCGACATAGAGAAACATAGACACACTCATATACAGAGACACACAGACACACAAACACACACACTGACACATACTTGCAGACACACAGAGACAAACATACAGAGACACACACTCTCACACTCACACTCTTCTAGAACTTTCTTCCTAACATTCAGGACAAGCAGAATGTACTTTGGCCCAGGAATCCTTCACTCCTTCCCCCAAGGAGAAGACAAGCATAGGCAGAGGTCAAGAGCAGAGGTGGCGAAGGCCGAGCATCTGACCTCCGTTTACCTGCCCTCCCTGTGGCGACCTAATTGGGGGAGAAGCAAACATACCTTCAGCAGTGGACCAAGCAGAGATCAGCACAATGCCGGCCACCCCAAGAGATGGCACAGAACAGTGCCTAGTCTGTTGTCTAGTGTACAACAGACATCAAGGGCTCTAGGGGTTCAGAGGCCCTGGGAGAGGATGGAAGGACAGGCGTCACGGGGTGGACTCACACCTCGGCTGTCCCACTGAGAGAGCCATCAAACCTCTCCGAGCCTTTTTCCCTCTCTGTAGTGAGGGAATACGGGGCTACCGACTTCCCAAAGGGTTACTGGAGGACTGAATTAGGTGAGGAGCCTCCGTATCAGGGCCTGGTCCCGCCTCTGCACAGTCTTTGTTGAGGACTGAAAGAGAATGAGAAGGAGACAGGCTTTGTAAGGCCTGGGCTCTACGCTGGGATGTGAAGGCTGGCTAGGGTTTCGGTGGGCGGCCGGCCAGTGCAGGAGCTCACGCCACCCGTGGGGCCTGCGGGGATGTGGCCCCAGAGGCCATTCCTAGAGGGCTGGGTGGACACAGACAGGACTCCAATGCCAGTGACCAGAAGGCAGTCAGTACATAGTACGACAGGCTCTCTGCCCAACTAGCAAAGCCCGCTGGGCCCCCTCCTGTGGGATTCCCACCAGAAAGCACACATTATGCACCAGCAGATTGCAGGAAGAAAACAAAGCTTGGAAAGGCAAGGCCAGGACCAAGAGGGCAACAGTCACTCTGTGGGCAGAGCCTGAGATGAAGGTGCGTGAATGACCCCTCACGAAGGGGAGGACATCAATGGCATGACCTGGTCCTTGGGGCCGGCCAGTCTTGGCTTCCCATGGGATTCTGCCTCCCCTAAGTGAGACTCTCTGACCCTTAACACAATCAGTTTGGGGGCAGCAAGGGAGACAGGACACTGGGTATTGAGGTGCAACCAAAATGCTGGGTGAGTTCCAACCTTGAACAGCTTTGAATGGCTGAACTGGCCTTCATTTCATAGAGTGTGGGGGAGGCCACGAGGGGACACAGCCATCTGGCCCAGAGCACCCCAATGGGGGGCCAAGACAACAGTTGCCATGTGTGTTGCCAGATAGCCCCTCTGTCCCTGGGGCAGCCAGAGCCGCCAGGCTGGTCACCAGGAGGAGCCTGAATCTCTGTGTGTGGAAAAACACTCTGCCCGTGTTCCATGAGGTGAACAAAACGGGAAAGTGCTGATCTAGCTTCTGTGACGTGTTATAGATGAGGCCCTTGAGGCTCACACAGAAGAAGGGAGTTGTGGAAAGTCACCCAGCCAGTCAAGAGCCAGCCGGGATGAGGAGCCAGCCCAATCCCGGAATAACGGACAGGCCGCAAATCCTTTCCTCTCTGAGGAAGACCTACGGGCCGGTACAAGAACATCCCGAATAAGAAGACGTCAACGCGCAGAAGGTGGCTGTCTCCCAAAGTGCAGCCTGACCGGGGGCCACTTCTACTCCGCTCAAATGCACCACCTCGGTGCTGAACAGAAAACTGGACTCCTCATTAAGGCCACTGGTATCCTGAAGACTAATTTTGTTCAACATTTTTCAGGGAAAGGGCAATTAAAAATCTATCCTGAAGAGAAGGAAGACATATTTTTAGGATGAGATTGAGGAGACTCCCTGAAAATAACATAAAACGTCCAAGTCCAACGTGATTAAAAAGACATAAATCAGCTGTGTGCTCTAAGGAGTCCCAGCGCTAGGCCACTCCCTGGAGCCACAGGGAGAATGGCCTCTGGGGGCCGGCCTGGGACACTGCCAGCCTCCTCACTCTCATACCCAGAGCCGGCTTCTTGGCTCCCGCCAAGCACAGCGCAACAGGGATGGGGGCGGGGGGGTCACAGTGCCACATGGTCACACTGGTGGCAAAGATCCAGCTATGGGCCCAGGCCGGGCTCCCCCAGCTAGTGTGGGCAAGCAGACCCCCCAGCAGCACCTGGAAGGTCAGGGGTTTTCTCCTGGCCTCGGCCTTCCCTCACTCCAGACATGGCAAAAATGAGAGAAAGCCAGAAGACAGAGAGAGAGCTAGCTTGTTCTGGGGTGGCCCAAGGATAGGGCCAGGGTAAGCAGGGTTCAAAATTTCAAGTTACATGTTACACTTCCTGGACTCTCTTCTTTTGGGGTGAATCATACTGGCCTGGGGATCTAGAAGCCTAGTTTCTGACTCCACCCATTTTAATTTAGTTAGGAGGACAATTTACTCGTATTTGTAGGTCTACGGCTCTGGGTTCTCAAAGTACTTATGTGTAACATGGCAGGGCAGGAGGCAGTAGTCTTTCAACATTAGAAAAGGAAGCCCACTCCTACCTGAAAAGTATCATCGGGCACATTGGGGAACAAAGGTTCCAAGGAGCCAGATTAACATGGGTACTAAGGGACAACTGGCAGGGGTAAGTATTTCTTCAGCACATACTATGAACCAAGCACAGTGTGTTGCATTCTTTCCCTTGTGATCCCTGTAAGAATGGTAAGGAGAAAGGTACGGTTAGCCCTATTTCACAGCTGAAATAGCTGCGACTCAGAGCCGCCCCTGCTAACAAAGTTAGCAAGTGACAGGGCAGGTGTCCACTGAAGGTGTGAAAGTAGCTCCTAGAGCTCAGCTGGCCCCAGTACCCCACACTGGTTACTGTTTAGCACAGGCTGAAATCTAATCAACAAAGAAAGTTCCTGTGTCAGCAACAGTCCGCGGAGGGGAAAGTGAACAGTAACAAATGCTTGATTACTGTAAACTAGCTCAGAAATACCAGGGCACTAAATCATGCTGAAGCCTAACATTTCCAAACGGCAGCACCAGACCTGCCGGCCCCATCAGAGCTTCCTAAGTCCCTCTGCAGGCCACAGGTGGCCGGGAGAAGGGATCTGCCCCCAGGCCCAACAGGGGAGCACCAGACTTGGGACACGCCCTCCCAAGGGGTTCCTAACAGAGCCAGTGCCCACCCATCCCATGCCGGGTGCCTGGCCGCAAAGACCAAGAAGGAAGAGGTCTGGAGGCGGGGCTGGGAAGAGGGGCCGGGGGGCCGAGGGCTGAAACAGAGAGACGTCCAGGGAAGACAATCCTTGGAGGGCTGGTTTTATGGACCGCACGATCAGCCATGGGAGCTGTGAAGATATGGATTTAGGAGCTGTTGTTTTTGGAGAG
The DNA here is from genome assembly GCF_029215605.1 of Mirounga angustirostris. Lineage (NCBI taxonomy): Eukaryota > Metazoa > Chordata > Mammalia > Carnivora > Phocidae > Mirounga > Mirounga angustirostris. The sequence continues at coordinate 18,297,308 of NW_026991718.1, read as the reverse complement.
TACAGAACATTACTCAAGGAGAATATGTATAGTGAGAAGAATGAAGACGGAGCCCCGGGAGGGGAAGCAAAGTGAACGTGGCCAGGACGGTCACTACGTGTATTGCTGGCGATGTGCTGAAGACACCTGTGACTCCTGACTGACCACAGTAGATTAAAAAAAAGCAAACTTGGGACGAGTTTCAATGAATGCATAGACAACCGATCTACGAGGTGTTATTGATGGAGAGTCGGGAACATCTCAAAGGACCTGGTAACATGAACCTCACGGGCAGAAGAGGACTTCAGTCCTTCTAACCCACGACTGTGAGTGCATGAAGCACCTCCTACAGTTGCGTGAACAGAGCCTGGACTTGAGTCTGGGGTCTGCCACCCACTCACGGGCCTCTTGCCACATGAGGAAACTGAGGCATGCAGCTGGAGAGGGTAACACAGCCTGCACCGTCCATCCCGATGAGGGCTAGAGAAGGAGAGACAGACACCAAATCCCCCCACAGGGTGGGGCCTAGGTTGCCTGGGAGTGTGGGCAGTAATGGGGCTCTGTGTGCTCAGGGTTGCTGAACCTGGGCTCCATCGATGTCTGCAACACAATAGCTTCTTTCCAGCCTCCAGGTGTGGAGCAGAGAAGAAATAAATGAGGCTACCTGGGGGTTAAGGATGTCCCTAGATACCTATTATTGTGATGGTGTACCTCCAGCAGACACAAGAGCAGATTCTCAGGTGTCCTGGGTTATCTCGGATCTGCTTCTAGAAAGCCCTTCAGGTCAATTTTGATCCTTCAACCTCGTAATATCACCAATTCCTTATTGGCCATTGATTATGCACTTTATCCATGCTTTCTTATTCACTGCTCACCACCACCAGAGAAGGGAAGATTATTATCTCTATTGTACCTATAAGAAAATGGAGCCTAGAAATCTTGACATCACTCACGCAAACCTACTCAGCTAGTAAGTGGCAGGTCTGGGATTTGGACCTGGCTGTTTGGCGCCTGAGTGCATTGTCAAAACCATGGTTCCCCAGTTTTGTGGGCTTCACGGACTATTAAACTTCCAAAACATTTGGGGACAAATAATAGGTTGCCAACTTCATATTCTTCCAATTAACAATCATGTTTTAAACACCAAACAAACCTTCCCTTCACAAAAGGAAAAATGTTTGTGACACGCACATGCACACACAGCCACGTGGTTACACCTGAACCCCTGTCCTGTATCCGGGAAATGGCAAACACACTTAACCTCCCTCACTTCACCAATCAGACCCATAGATGCACACTTTTTTAAGATTTTATTTATTTACTTGACAAAGAGAGAGCGCACAAGCATGGGGGTGGCAGGCAGAGGGAGAGGGAGAAGTGGGCTCCCTGCTGAGCAGGGAGCTCAATGCAGAGCTTGATCCCAGGACCCCAGGATCATGACCTGAGCCAAAGGCAGACTCTTAACAACTGAGCCACCCAGACACCCCTAGAGGAGCCCTTTTAATCAGAAGCCAGGGATGCCAAGAGGTTGGGATGGTGCAGAATCACGACAGGATCAGCATCCATTGTCTGGAGCTGGTGATGTTGGTGGCACAAGCCGGGGTCTGGCCCAGGAGGACAGCGGTGGCATCCTTGCTGGGTCAGGTCTGGGCATGACTGGTTGTCCTTCCTGGCTGTGTGGCCTCTGAACCTGGTTCCCTACTCTCCTGGAGACTCTGGGCTGCCTTATATCCTTTTAATAAAGTCCTTTTCTGCTTTAATTAGCTAAAATTGGTTTCTGTTGCTTTCTAGTTAGAATGGTGACAGATAGAACTTAATCTTAGAATAAAGGACAGCACTTTACACGGAATGCATTTAGTTCTATGAAAACCTCACCACACAGCATCCCTCCTTTTCTCCTTTTGTTGCATTCCAGTCTGTGTCAGGCAGCGAGGGACCTGGAGGCTGGGGCCAGGGACTGCACTCTACTGCTTCCCTACCCTCAAGGGGTTAGAAACTAGAACCAGGAGCCCCACCGTGGGTTGTGCCCTTTGCTGAAGGATCACCAGTGAGTCCCCACTGCCCACTGGTGAAGTTTAAACCCAACCTCTCTGGCCCCATCTCTGCTCCTGCTCTCCCTCCAGGAACTCTGGGCTTTAGCTAAGATAGTTTCCCCCCCATCTGCAGGATGCAGACAGCATATCCCCACTTCTCATCTTTATTCATATTGCTATCCACTCCTCGCCTCTTGTTTTCTGCATTTAAAAGTTCGGCTCATCTCTCCAGCCCTCCCACAGCCCAGCTTCCTCAGCCCTCAAAGAGCTCTCCAACTCCTGAGGTCTTGCGGTCTTCCTGTCTGTTAATTCCTTGTTTTAAAAAAATTTTTTTTCAAAGGGAGGCCCGAGACACCGCCTTGTCCCACAGCAACCCCTGAACAAACACGTCTGCCAGCAAGACCCTCCGGAGCCGCCCAGTCTGCCTACCCAGGCTCCCCGCATCCTGCAGGCAGGGTGCTAACTGGAAACTTTGCTTGCTCCTCAGAGATCCACTTTGTCTTCTCTCTCTCGGTGAGATGCAGAACGACTCATCTCTGTGCTCCTCAGGAGCATCCTTCAAAGACAATTAAGTCCCTCCTCAGCCTCTTTCTTCTGAAATGAAATTATCCTTAATCCTTTCTCCCGTCTTCAAGAGTCCTGTTTTCCGGTGCTTTGATGGAGTGGACTCCATCCGAGGAACACCACAGCCGGGAGGGCCGAGGGGCTCAGGCATGGGGTTCGCAGACGTCTGTGGGGGCCGCAGCCTCTTCTCTGATCATTTGTGAAGTGAAATTACCTGCCTATTTGCCGAGCCTGCCTCTAGTTCAAAATCTCTCTGGCTGATGTTGGCTTACCCCACGGCAGGGCACCCAACCCTCACCTCGAGCCTCCGAGGAAGGGGAGGAAGGTGGCTCGGGACAGACTGGGGGCCCTGAATGCCGAGTTCCCATGCTGGTCCTATGGCTGGCTTCTGCATGGAGATGGCCTCATTTGACCAACTCAGTGCCAACGTGATTCTGCAGATGAATGGTCTTTACTCACAAGTGATCCCTAACACGAGGCCAAGGACTTGCTGGATCTGTTTCGTAGCGCTGCCACACCCCACAAGTTCACCAGGGCCCAGCAGCCTGTAGTTCAACCCATTCATTACATGCATCCTGGGCCTCCCCTTTCCCCAAATGAAATGGAGAACTGCAGGCATTTTCTTGAAGGCAAACAAGAAAATTGCCCAAAGAACCAAGTAATCTTCAAATGTCAAAAACATCCAGTGCGTGAATCACGCTTAAGTAAGAGCACAGGAATTTGGCAAAGTGACAAGCAGTGGTTTACAACATTAAAGGTGACTTAGAGACAGTCAGTCAGAGGCAGAAGGGGAAGGAAGCCTGAGCCAGCCCGAACCAGCCTTCTCCCTGACAGGGCCACCACCTGCCATTTCCCCATTTGTGAAAGGGCACTCCAGCTGTGAGCATCTTGAGACACAGAGAAGTAATCCCTGGAGCATCGCGTGGACCCCGTCAGCCTCATCGGGCCTGGCAGAAGAGCTCTGCAACTTTGCCTTTGACCCTTGTGCAGAAGAGGCCTGGGCATGTGATCATGCAGTGGCCTGGGCATGGTACCCACCACCTTCCCCCTTCAACAAATGCAGGATAATTATCTTCCGAAAGAACCTGTGATCCGCTTTCATCCAGGCCCAGGTGCTCTGAAGGATTTCCCAGATGCTTCTGGTCCACAACAATCTTCAAGCCCTCTGACTCTCATCCCAGCTCTGGGGGTCACCGGCCTTTTTCCCCGAAGACAGTGATGGGCAGTCCTGCAGCCTCTCCCCAGCCTTGGAGGGCAATTCGGATTCGGCCGGTATGGCACCATTTGCATATACAGGACAAGCTTTAAGGGCTACAATCTACAGGCCAGTGATGCTGACCTCCCTGCCTTATCTCCAACAAGCTTCTTGATTCCTCTCCTCCCCTTCTTCTACCCCCCGGGGCCTACAGCCAACAGGGCTGGGAATTCAATAAAGAGCTGGTTCAGAAATCATAAATTGGGACCCAAATTCAGAACAATGCATGGATTTGTTTCTATTCCTTCTTTGAAATTCCTCAACTATTGACAAACTCCAAGCAGATCCATGTGTGAGCTGGTTACTCCATGACCCTGAAGTACCCTAGTCCTTGGATCTGTTCAGAGGCACTGGAGGAGGTGAGCCCCAGCTGCCTTTGGTCAGAGCCCTAGGACATTTCCTAAGAAGCCTGGGAGTAAGATCTAAAGGGAGCTAAAGGTCATTCTAATGAGAACGTGAGTCGGGAAACACCCGTGACTTAAATTCTGGCTCTTCCAGCAGGTTATTTGTGCTGAGATTGGGCCCATGCACAGGGCCTAAGTGACTCAGAGAGAAACTTAACTTCCTTAGTTTTACCAGAAGAGCCCAAGGAGCCCCTCAGAACAAATCACTCAAGGCTGCTGATGTGGGGAGCTGCTGTGTTCACGTCTGGAAAGTAGAGGAGGCAGAACAAGCAGTACCTGTTACGATTCCAGTCCAGGCTTTCATTTCTCAAGGCAAGAAGTAGAAACAGGATATTTTTGTCTCATCTCATCTCCTGAAAGCAGGAATGGATGAGGCTGAGAAAAGTCTTCTGGCACATGCAAGAAAAGGAAGTCTGGCCGACCTTACAACTCTGTCCTTGAGGCCCTGCCCTACCTGGGTGCACCCACCTAGACAGCTTAGACATCACAACCCATCTCCCTGTATCTACCCCCATGAACCGGGCCTGTCCACCCCAAGCACACATCTTTCCAACACACATACGGTATACTCTGGTCCTGAGAACCACCTCACAGTCCCCAAATACCTTCTCTTACCTGTCTGTTTCTCCTGCCCCAAACGCCCCCCCTGCCCTTGCTACATGTCACAATTCCACTTGCCCTAGTCCTCCCCTAACTCTGCGGACTAGGCTCCTCCCTTGCCTGGCCTCATGGGATTTGGGATGTTCTATTTTAGCAGGGTCCCATCAACAGGATAATCTCATCTCTTCTGTTTTTTGTCTCCTCTTCTCCACTGAAGGTTCCTTGGGAGGGGTATGACCGACCATGTTTTTTTCACTATTTTTATCCACATTACTGAGCCTGGCATGTAGTAGGTATTCAAGAAATATTCACTGAATGCATAATTATATAAATGACCTTGAATTGATGCAAACTTCACGTTCTTGCCTCATGCAACAAAATGATCAGGCAATCAGACCATCATTCAGAAATGAGGGTCTGTGGGGAGGAAGGAAAGGCTCAGGCAGAGGAGGGAGGGACAGGAGAGACCCCGGCTCCATCAAGCTACCCTGAGACTCACCGTGAGGCATGGGACTTAAGAGCCCGAAAGGCAAACAAGAGTTTATAGACTGGATTGTTGGCATGTGTGGTTCCTCTGAGTTTGTGCCCCTTTTAAAAACTGCCTCCAGGGCTGACTCAGCCAGCACATGGTAGAGGGTACACAGGAAATCTCCTCCTTGCCTAGGAAAGTGCCGCCTCTGGAAGCCAGAGTAGCAGGAGGTCCCAGGAAGACTGGGTCCAGCTGGCTGGCCCAACAGCTTGTCCCTTACCTCTAAGATCCTTCCTCCTCAATCCTGCCTGAGTGATTCCTCCAAATGTCTGTCCCCTCTGAGTAAGAGCCAGGTCCAGACATTTAATTACCTACCTGACACCAGTGTCATGTCTCAGGAACCCTCACACCTGGTTCTGAGCAAAACTCAATCTTCTCCAGCACCCCCGAGCATCCCAGGGCTCCTAGCACGCCACCACCCATCCATGCCTTAGGTCAGAAATCTCGGGCCAGCCCTCTCCTTAACTTCCCCACATCCAACCCACCACCAAGGCCTGACAACTCCACCTTTTAAATGTCTCAGACTCACTTACTTCCCTCCATCTGCAACAGCATGGCAGTCCCAGCTGCTGCCACCAGCTCTCACCTGGACTCTGGCAATCATCTTGTAACTGTGCCCCAGATTCATCCTTGGTACTCTTCAGTAGGTCCCACATGGTGGCCTGTGCCATCATTTCAAAATGCCATTCCTTGGGGCACCTGGGTGGCTCAGTCCACTGAGCGTCTGCCTCCAGCTCAGGTCATGATCGCAGGGTCCTGGGATCGAGCCCCACGTCGGGCTCCCTGCTCAGCGGGGAGTCTGCTTTTCCCTCTCCCTCTGGCACCCCCTGCCCCCCGCTCGTGTTCTTTCTCTCTCTAAGATAAATAAAATCCTTTTTAAAAATGCCATTCCCTTGCTTTAAATCTGTCCGAGTCACTCAGTGCTCTTGCAATAAAGATAAAGATGCTATATGTGGCCTACAAGTCCCTGCATGGTCTTTCCCTGCCCAATTTTCTGGTCTCCTCTGGGACCACGCTCCCCCTTGCTTTCTCAGCCCCAGCTTCCCTGGCCTTCTCTTGTTCCTTGAAGGTGCCTGTATAGGGTTCTCTCCTATGGTACACCCGTGTCCTCTGTCTGCCATGCAGTGTCCCCTCCCCACCCCAGCTCAGCCTCCCTTTAAATACTCATGTCAACTGTTCCTTGAAACCCCTGAATCCAAGACGAGGGAAGGCTCCCTATAACAGCACCGGACGACTTCTGTCTGAACTCTCCGATAACCGCGTCTCCCCTACTAGACTGTAAGCTCCTTGCGGGAAAGAAGCAGGCATGCCGTTGCTCATTCCCAAGCTCCGACACCCAGCATGATGCCCGGCGCGCAGAAGGCACTCAGATATTTGTTAAACCATGAATAATGGGTTTGGGTTTTATGGAGGGAAGCCGCACTGCCTTACAGTCTGGTTTCATAGGAGACAAGTTACAACATAGAGGACTTGCTGATGGCAACATATTCCTTCTGAGGAAGATTTTCAAGTGGGTGAAAAACAACCTTCCTAAACTGGCATACGAATCAAAGAGTAAAAGATGAGTCTTTCGTCCAACGGAGGAAACGCACACCATCAGTACATTCACAAGCAGTCTGTGTGGGGACGTGGGGAGATTCCGCCCCCACCAGAGCCATATGCTAGGGAGAATCAGGGTAGGAGAAATCCTTCCTTCCCCATAACCGGTAGAAGGCCTTAATTTGGGAAGATGGCAATGTTATGCGAGCTCAGCACAGCTGCTGAGAACAAAGCGCCTGGATACTACAGTTATATATCTGGTCAGCCTCTCTCTTCCTTTTTCGCTCACTCTGAGGGGTGGTCTTTGTGCGGTGAACGGAAGTCTTGAGCATCCTCCATGGCTCCACAATGGGGTAAGTGGTGTCTCTGACTGTTTCTTCACGTTCAAGTTTGTCTAGCTGGGAGTGTACATCTGGGTGAAATTAAACCTAACATCAGTAACAGCAGACTCTACCCAGTCAGTCTGGGACAAGTGTCCGGAGCCGGCTCCTCCATCGTTCTTTATGGCTACCCTGCCCCACTCCCCACAAGGCAGGGCTGTGACCCTCCAGTCCCGTCTGAGGAGTGTGCCGGGTGGCACATCAGAGCTACCGCGGCTGCCTGTCACTGCAGGGGAGGCTGGAGTGCTGACTTCACGCACCAAATAAATGATGGGACCAGGGTTCCGACTTGGAGCCAGAAAGAAATTTCCCTGGAATGGCATATAAAACACAATAAGATGCCATTTTCCTCCAAATTAATAAAGATTCTGAACGATGATAATATAAGCTCTCCCAGACACTAGTGGTTGCACATACATTTGATAAAATGATTAGCATGTTTCGAAAGCCTTTAAAAAGTTCCATTCATAAGAAAATTCGATAAGCTTGCAAGATACAAAATACATAAGAACCAAGAGCTTCTTATTTGTTAGTAGTAACTCATTAGAAAATATAACCGGATAGAAAGATCTTAGTCTAACTATATGTAGCATCTAGGAATGAAGTTTCTAGAATAGTGCAGAGCTCATAGGAAGCGATGTTTACAGAGAGATATGAAAGTAAATTTAAATAAACACAGAGTAAACGGGATGGCACGTTCCTGAATGAGAAGACTCAATATTGCAGTCGGATGTCAATTCTTTATAAACCGATTTATGGACATAATCTAATTCATATGCATAGCATGTAAAAAAGTCAAGAATAGAGTTTTTTTTTTTTTTTTGGCCTGGTAAAAATAATCCTAAAGTTCACCTGGACTATGAGATGCATCAGAGACAGTATCTAAAAATATTTTGGAAAATAATGCTAATGAAGATGATCCTTACTACCAGTTTTTAAACATAATATAAAAGCTTCTATAGTTAAAACAATGTGCTATAGCATTTGGTCAGATAAAAAAAAATACAGAAGGAAATAGCCTGGAAACGTATATACAAGAATTCAGTGTACAAGACAGGTAGCATTTCAAATGGTGGGGGTGGGGTGGGGGGAATCATTCAATAAAAAGAACTGTAAGAATTACATAACCACTAAGAAAAAAGTTAAATTCCTATCTTCTATCTTAAAACAAGATAACTTAGAACTGGATAAAAAGTTGAATCCGTAAAATGAAATCATGAAACAAACAGAAGAAAATGTAAATGAACAGATAGTGAAAGCCAGGATAGGGAAGGATTTTCTAAGCATAAAAATCATCAAAGTGAAAAAGGCTTATAATAGGATGACAAGCAAATTAGAGGCTTCTATACAACCAAGAAACCATAAATGAATTTAAAAGACAAATGACGCACTGGGAAAAAAATATTTCTAACATTACACCAAAAGGTTAATATCCTCTTATGCATAAAGAGCTCTTACAAATCAATAAAAGAAAGATGAATATTAATAGAAAAACAGGCGAAGGAGAGGAATGTCAATAAACATAGAAACAAATGCTCCAGCCCACTGGTAATTAAAGGAGTGCATATTGAGACCACGGGATACCATGACTCACCTATCCAACAGACGTAGATATTTTTAAAAATTATAATAGGTAAGGGTGGGGTAAAATGGGTGCTCCTGTGCCATTTATGGGAAAGCAAACGGCACAGGCTTTCTGGGAGCAATGTGGCAATACAGATCAATGTGTTCAGTATTTCCCACCTCTGATTTGATAATACCAGTTCCAGGAATTAATCCTAAAGCAATAATCCCAAATGTCTGCATATATTTATGTTCAACAATATCTGATTGCAACAATATTTATAATAGCAAATAGCACCTGAATTATCTAAATATATGACAATAGGAAGTTAGTTAAATAAAATATGGCACATTGCTCTAAAGGCATGTAATGAAATGTAGCCTTTTAAGATCATGTTTCTGAATATGTAATGACAAGAAAAAATCAGTACAAGGTTAAGAGGGAAAGAAGTAAGAGATAAATTTATATATATATATATATTTATATATATATAGAGTATGATACCAATTCTGCTAAAAGTGGCAAATAATAGATGCTAAAATGTTAATTGTTTTTATGTCTTAGTGATGAGATTAGCCATAGTTTTTCTTTCTGTTAAAAATTTCCATAAAGAACATTACTCTTATAATTGGAAAGTTATATAATTTTTAAAACCTCAAACCTTCATAATTCTATTTCTAGAACTCTGTCCAAAACATTCTCTCATGTATCTCTCATAACCACCCCAAGAGGCTGGTAGTATCATCTCTATGTGACAGAGGCCTGGGTGGATAATGTGACGAGCCTGATGTTGCCCTTAGAGCTGGGTCTTGTCAGATCTGTCTGACACCAAAATTATGAATCAAAATGATACACAAGAATACACACCAGAGTATTAGAGTAGAAAAAAAAATACAGCTGATGGCCCTGGCTGAGTAAATAAGATTGCAAGCATGATGGCATACCATGTAGGCACTAAGGAGTGATGTTTAAGAATCATTTTTTTTAAGAGTTGGGGAGGGACAGAGGGAGAAGGAGAGAGAGAATCTTAAGCAGGCTCCACGGGTGGAGCAGGACACAGGGCTCGATCTTACAACCCTAGGATCATGACCTGAGCCAAAATCAAGAGTTGGACACTTAACCGACTGAACCACCCAGGCGCCCAAGAATCATTTTTAATGACATGGGAAAATGTTCTAATGTAAAAAAAAAAACAAGATGCAAAATTTCATATGTAACATAGCCCTAGCTATTGTGCAAATGCAAAAAAAGATTAGAAGAAAATATAATAAAATATTAACAATGGCCATCTCTAGGTAATAGGTCTTTTTTTTTTTTTTAAAGACATTTATTTATTTATTTATTTGAGAAAGAGAGAGAGAGAGGGCAGGGGGAGGGGCAGAGGGAGAGAATCTCAAGCAGACTCCCCGCTGAGTGGGGAGCCTGACGCAGGCCTCAATCTCACAACCCTGAAATCATGACCTGAGCCGAAATCAAGAGTCAGATGCTTAATTGACTGAACCACCCAGACGCTCCTCTAGGCAATATGTCTTAAGAGATTATTACTTACTTCGTTATGCTTGAAAATATTACAAAATGGATATTGCTTTTATTACCAAAAACTGTTCCACATTCACTCAAAAAAATGAACCATCCATTATAATCCCATTACCCTCTTTCTTACACCTATCTACCCTTTAAGGTCAAGTTGAAGACTCACTTCTTCTATGAAGCTCTCCTTGATATGCCCAGCTCATATAGCTCTGACCTTCCAAAACGTGTTCAAAGTAGAGCTTTGACTCCTGGCTTCAGAAATGCTTCACATGCATCTCTAAGGGCATCACAGCTCTTGGGCTCGACTCCCCATCCAGTGTCCCAGAACCACAAGGGTGGGGAGCAGGCAACCTTCTACTCATGTCTTACGTATGTAGCTGTGAGCTGAGCAGGCTTGTGGAATTCGTGCCAACAGAGCTGCCATTACCATACTTTCTAGGGTTTGGACCTCATGGTTGGGAAAAGGCTGGATGATTACTTATGGCTGGGACCAGGCCATGATAAAGTTCCCATAGTCCATGGAAAGTGAGAAAACTCAAGAGTATGCAGCAATTTTTCCAAAACCCTAAGTTTATTCAACTCTCCTTGTTCTGGGATTATGTCCTTCCTACTCTGGTGTTAAAACATTCATTGTTTTATCACAGCAATGGGGTGAAGAGTAGATGGCACCCCAGTGTTTATAGCAGCAATGTCCACAATAGCCAACATATGGAAAGAGTCTAGATGTCCATTGACAGATGAATGGATAAAGAAGATGTGGTGTATATATACAATGGAATATTACTCAGCCATCAAAAAGAATGAAATCTTGCCATTTGCAATGACATGGATGGAACTAGAGGGTATCGTGCTAAGTGAAATAAATCAGTCAAAGAAAGACAAATACCATGTGATTTCACTCCTATGTGGAATTTAAGAAACAGAACAGATGAACATAGGGGAAGGGAAGGAAAAACAAAATAGGATGAAAACAGAGAGGAAGGCAAACCATAAGAGACACTGAACTCTATGAAATAGACTGAGGGTTGCTGGAGGGGAGGTGGGTGGGGGATGGGGTAACTGGGTGATGGGCATTAAGGAGGGCACGTGGTAATGAGCACTGGGTGTTGTATGCAACTGATGTATCACTAAATTCTACCCCTGACACGAATAATACAGTATATGTTAACTAAACTGAATTTCAATAAAGAATAAAAAAGAAGAGTAGATGGTAATTTTAAAGTGTTTAGCAAATTAATAACTGTTACTCTTCAGAGAAGTATTCTTAACTACCCAATCCAGAATAGCTACCTCTTTGCTTCTCCCAATGATCCTTCCCCATAGCATTTATAGTTATCTAGATAATACTCCAGTATTTATTTGTCTCTGTTTTTTATGCTAAGTCTCCTACCAAGAATGTATGTAGGATCTTAGCCAGGCTCAATGCTGACACACAGTAGGTGCTCAATAAATGTTTGTTCAATAAGTAAAGGAAGGAACTTGGAACTAGGGAAGGTGCAGGGTCATGATACTGGGGGACTTTGGCCAGAGTCTTAAAATAACAGAAAATGAAATTTAGTACTTAAGTCACTGACGGGTGACACCAGCTCTAGGAATTAATCCTAGCTCCGTGCTAGCACGTGGAATCTCGTATCTGGAGGAAACTCTTGTGAAGGTTTCCTTTGGTTCCCAGTCATTCTGGGAATAAGACATTAACAGCACAGCGAGTAAACACAGTGAGCTGAATTCCTGGCCAGCCGGTGGCAATGGCTCACAGGCTGGCAGGACAGAGTAACTGGAAACATACATACAACTCAATTGCAAGCTCCTCTCCATCCCCTGCTTCTCATTAACACTCTCCTCCCCCCAGGCCTCTTAGCTTCTCTTTGGGAAACAAATCCTTTTTCCAGAAGTTGATGAGAAAATGCCCTCTTGTGGGCGTGACAGCGGACCACCTCGACAGTGTCAAAGATTTCTGAAAATGTGGTTATTCAAGAGAATTCCTTCATTAGATTTAAAAAAATTTTTTAAAATCTCAAACGTCAACCCTTTGTTAAGGTGAAGATACATTTTCTAGAAGGCCATTAAAGAGTACTCAATTCACTTCTGCATGTCTAACTTAGGTATGCAAGTTCTGAATGTCTTAAACAGCATCATCACAAAGAAAATTATTCTCCTTTCTAAACTTCTGTACGATTTGCTAATGACTGGGTGACTTTTTTTTTTATCATCACCCAGAATCTGCCTCCTTTTCTGCTCCCAGGAAACCATCACCTGAGACTGACAGGCAGCAATTGAAAATAATAAAATTATGTAAGATGAGCTTGTAATCACCAGCATTTCACAAGAAGCAAAATGCATTTCACTCTGGCTGAGGAACAGAAAGTTTCTTTCTCATTTTAAATCTGTATCAGAGGTAAAGCCTTCTATTAAAACACAATTCTCTGTACACTTACAGTCTCTGGCGGACTGCCAAGGAGACTATCACGGAGCTACTGCTGCAAAGAAGAAACAGGCTGTGCAAGACATGGAGGTGCACTCCTAAAGAAGGAGCAAAGTCTCCGGAATCCTTGGGAGGGCTCTGCTCACAGTCACCCCCACCTCTTCTGGAAACACACACACACACATGCATGCACACACCCGCGCTTTCTGGAGGGGTGTGGGGAAGGCAAACATTCAGAAAATGCTGCCCTATCTTTTGCTTTCCAAACAACACACACACACACACACACACACAGACACACACACATGCGCACGCACTTCAGGTTTCTTCTTCCCTTTCTCACTGCTTTTTGTCGTGCACCACCACCACCACCACCATCATCATCATCATCATCATCATCGTCATCGTCGTCCTCAAACTGCAGGCCCTGTGGTCCAAGACCTGGTAATTGCAAACCTTTCTTGCCGGCTGTAATTTACAGGTACAAGTGACCACTTGGGGGCACAGTTAGTGGAGAAAGCTGGCACCGCATTCAATGAGGCAGGCTTTTATGATTTGCAGCCTGTTTCAGCTGCCTTTGAGAAAGCCCCTCAATCCTGGATCCTGCAGGAGCCCTTGGGTGGAACATAACCCTGACAGAATTGTTCATTTAAGGCGAATCTGAGATTCACCGGGAGGGAGATTTTATATGGAATTACATGAAATGATTCCGTTCCTTCCTCCCTATAAAACCGGTGGTTTAAACATTTCCTCCACGTGACGGCTTGTCTTTTTCACGTTTTCATCAGTGTTAGTGTGGGCATGTACACAAACACATATTGCTCACGATAGGGGTGGTGGGAGGCAAAAATTAACCTTATTAGTACAGTTAAATCTCTTTCTCTTGTTAAATAAAATTTTATTTTTCCCCATTATGAAAAATATGCTGATTATTTAAACAATCTGGAGAATTTTAAAGCAGAAAGATGATCACTGTTAACATGAGGGTATATTTTCAGCCTTTTTTTTCCAATGCTCTTTTGCTTTTACATCCTTGACATCATAGTACATACATAAGAGGTGCTTGATTTCCTTTAATTAACAAAATCTCCCTCTTAATTAAAAACAATTCCCTCAAATACCCAAACTCATGACAAAGTCACTTTAGAAACTCTGTTCTCAATCCCCAAAGAAGTGTTTTGTGTTTTTCTTTTTGGTTTCCTTGGTCGGAAGAAAACAAGGAACAGTTTTAATGCCACCATTATGTCAACCCCACCCCAGTGCCCAAACACATACTCCAAAGATAGGTTTTCCCCAAGACAAACCAGTGAGGTTTGTAGCTGGGCAAAGGGGAGACATAAACCTAGGTTGGGGAAGAGACAGGGAAGAGAATTGGAGGGGGGTGCATAGGCAACACTTGGGAACCAAATACAGGTTGGGCTTTCACAGGAGACCCCAAGGCCTAAGGACTGAAAATGAACACACAGGTTAGTGTCCTGGAAAAAATTTGTGTCTGGTGTGTAGAAAAAAATGGAGCAAAGATCATCTTTTTTGACTCAGATTTGGATGCATGGTTTTTTCACATCCTGGTGAAGGGATCGCTTATTGAGCTGCACATTTTAGGGAATAATCCCTACTTCCATGAGACAATAACCAACCCAGAGAGAATGTTCCACAGGGTTTGTACTTTTGCACCCAGGAGAGCATGAAGCAGCACTAGATTCAGAGGAAAGGAGCCCTCATCCAGACCTGGCGCTCCTGTCCCTCCCTGCACCGTTCATGATACTCTTCCCACATTCTAGGATCTGGGATTCTGGTTCCTGCTCTTCTCCTGACTGGCAAATCTTAGATGCATTTCCCTTCTCTGCACTTTGCTTGTTCGAACTGTGCAATGTGCCCAGTACTGGTCTAGGCCCTGGGGGAAAATCAACAAAGGTGAGGCAATAGATCCCCCAGGGGCACATGGTCAGCTGGGGCTCCTCTGAAGCAGTCACATGGAGAACCTCGGTCAGGTCATCCCCACGGGCGGGCGGCTTCTCCCGAGGAAGCCATACAGGACAGGCAGGTTCTGAACTGGGCAGAGAGACAGGCAAGATTTCTAGATTAGGAAGAGGGGGAGGGAACTAGGGTGGCCTTGGCCGGGCCAGAGTGGCTCCTTGGAACCAGCTGATAGTCTCTCTGTCAACATGGCATACTGGCTACTCCTGGAGCCACTTCCGGGGCTCTGCTCTCTCCAAGTGCAGATCCTTCCTTCCATCCCAGCTCCCCTGTGCCAACCCATGGGCAGGCAGGACTCGCTATGCCCTGACTTGCTGGGATGGGCTCCATGCTCCACTCCACCATCCCCATGAGCATCACGGGGCTCGTCTACACCCAGCTGTGCCACCATCTCTCAGAGGTGAACTTCAGGCAATGTGTCCTCTGTATCCTATGCAAAGCCAAGCTGGGTCTTCTAAGCTTACCTCTCAAGGGGGGAGCAGATCTGTTAGCTGTATGGGGTTTGTGAGCTTTTGGACTTGGGCTGGGGGCCAGGGATATACAGACTGAGGCTCCAGAATGGAGGGAGGGAGACCCCAGTAAATATACTTGCCCTCGTAGGTCTTCCAAATTCTCCTTGCTCTGTGGGGCTTCCCAGTGACTGTCCCCTCCCCCTGTGTCTCCACAGCTCTCTACCAAAGAGCAACGGGTCATATTGTACCCCCACACTCTCCACTTGCATCGTCTGCATCTTGTGATGAGGCACTGCCCAGGAATGTGGGAATGAGGGAAACGAGACTGAGCTTTCACACAGATGAATTTTGTCTGAGTTCCTGGAAGGCAGGAATTTCCCTCCCACCCCTAATTTCCTGTAAGCCGGTGACAGGCAGAACAGAGGGCAGTAAAGCTATTATTAGTGTCATTATAGGAGGTAGCTAGGTTCCAAGAGATGAAGTAAGAGCCCACCATTTGTAGGAGGCCCTGCTAGGCTGCTGAGCCCAGATCGACCTGGCAGCGAAGGCCATGGCTCTTCAGCAGGAGGCCTCACTACCTCATGACAGGAGATACTGCCCAGAACTCTGTAAAAAGGGGACACTGACCTCAGAGTCAGACTACAGATTCACTGGAGAATGGGGTACAATAGAGAGGGCAAAATTACTGTAAGGAGAGACTAGCTCATGCTTCAGTCTCAGACGAAAGGTGTTAACAAAGCTACCGAAAGAACACATTAACCAGGCCGGAGTCTCCAAACCAGGGAGGAAGGGGCCAAGCTGGGAACCAGCCACCCCAGTCCTGCCCAAGGAGAGTGCTCTGCACCCTCCTGCCCCCACACTCTGCCCCCCCAGGCATCTGGTCACTTCTGCAGGTGGACCCCTGAGCTGGGGATAGTGCAGTCATAGCTCAGGGACACTGACCTTTAAGACCATGCACCAACCTCCTGTCCCCATTGCAGTCACCAAGCAGCCTCTTGATATTTAGCCTCCCCTATGATGTGTCTTCAGGGGGAGAAATCTGTTGAGTGGCAACACATGGGCCTGGGTCCACTGGATATCCTATTTCTAGTGTAAATCGCCAAAATGCCATCAACTTGGAGACTGTTCAACTCTGGGTATGCTGCCAGTCAAGTGGGAAAATCCCAAGCATGGAGAACTTGTATGGGAGCCCCAACCTGTGCAGACACCCCCAATTGGCCAACTAACATCCTCACTTGCTGGTGGGTGTCTCCAAACACAGTGCCACCCAATGTCCATCCCCAGGAGAATGGACACACAAACTATGGTATCGCCATGGACTACCACTTACCAATAACGAATGACCTAAAAGGGACACAAGTCAACATGGATAAATGGCACACAGGGTATGCTGAGTGAAACCAGCTGGGCACGAAAAGGAGTACACACTGTATATTTCTGTTTCTACGAAAGTCAACAGCAGGCAAAGCTAATCTCTGGCGACTCACATAAAAGGCAATTGGAGAGCAGAAGGGGGATGGCTAGGAGAGGGGTACAGGGAATTTTCCGGGTGAAGGAAATGTTTTATATCTTGTTTTGAATGGTAGCTACACAGGAATATAAAATTATCGAAACTCACAGAACTGAACATTTAAGATCTGTGGACTTTAGTTTATGGCCTCAACTATTATACCTCAAATAAAATAAATACAATGCCCACCACAGGGCTAGGGAAACATCGAGTGCTCAGTAAGACCTGTTGAACTGTTAAAGTAAATGGTTCCCCCTGCCACCCCCAGCAAATTGTTTAAAGAATTTATTAGGAGAATCAGTTTGCAGTATGTTTTTTTATAAGTCTGTTTTTTTTTATTGTGGTAAAAATGCATACAATTTACCATTTTATTAAGTGTATGGTCCACCATCATTAAGTGTATTCACGTTGCTGTGCAACCATCAGCCACCATTCATCTCCAGAACTTTTTCATCTTTCCAAACTAAAAGTCTTTATCCATTAGACAGGAACTCTCCATTCCCCTCCCCTCACAGCCCCTGGCAGCCACCATCTTACTTTCTGTCTGTAGGAGTCTGACTACTTTAGGTACTTCACACATGTGGATTCATACAATATTTGTCTTTCTGTGACTGGCTTATTTCACTTTATTTCATTTAACATAATGTCTTCAAACTCATCCACGTTGTAGCATGTGTCAGATTCTCCTTCCTTTTTAAGGCTGCATACTATTCCGACGTATGTATAAACCACATTTTATGTAACCGTTCATCTGTGGATGAGCACCTGGGTTGCTTCCATCTTTCAGCTATTGTGAATAATGCTGTTACGGACATGCAGGTGTAAATATCTGGGACTTTGTTTTCACTTCTTTTGGGTATATACCCATAAAAATTGCTGGATCATATGGTAATTGTATGTTTAATTCTTTGAGGCACTGCCATATGGTTTCCAGAACTGTTTTACCATTTTGTGTTCCCACCAGAAGTACATAAGGTTTCCAATTTCTCCACAACCTCACCAGCGACTGCTATTTTCTGCTTTAAAAAAATTTTTATAATAGCCATCCTAATGGGTATGAAGTGGTATCTCATCATGATTTTGATTTGCATTTTCCTAATTATGAGTGATGTTGACCATCTTTTTCATGTGCTTATTTGGCTACTGGTCTGTCTTCTTTGGAGAAATGTCTACCCAAGCCCTTTCCCCTTTTTGGGGGGGGGGGGTTGGAGAGAGGGAGAGAGAGATTCTTAAGCAGGATCCATGCTCAGCACGGAGCCTGATGTGGGGCTTGATTTCAAGACCCTGAGATCATGATGTGAGCCAAAATCAAGAGTCAGATGCTTAACCAACTGAGCCACCCAGGTGTCCTGCCCTTTGCCTATTTTTCAATCAGGTTGTTTGTTGTTGAGTTGAAAGTAAATAAGATTTCGTTACAACTCTGAGAACCCAGTCTTGCCCTCCCCACCGTCACAAGCTCAGTCCCTAGGTGTCACTCTCACATCCCCTGTCCCTGTCCCACCTCCAGTGTGGTCACAGGGAGGACAGGAGCAGAGAGTTAGGACAGGCAACTTGCCTCCTCTTCTGCTAGGACCGAGGAGACTATCCCTGGCCCAGATGTCTATTCCAGATATCAAAACATGTTTCTGAAGACCAGACATCCTGGGGGGCATACCTGGAATAAAAACAGCTGATAGTTACAGCCAGCTCTCAAATTGTGAGGTGAGAGCTCAGTGAGTGCCCCCCTCCCCAGCCCTGCAGCCACCCCTAGGAGTCTGCGCCCACAAAGATGGCTTTTTGTGGTTTCTATAGAATCTAGGAGGGAAGGCTTAAATTTGTAGGTGAAAACCTGAGCAGGGTGGGAATGTCCTTCTCACTCAGGGATGTGAAGGAGACAGCATAGGGAGAGGCAGGGGTTGTTATCTAGAAACCCAGGGCTGGAGCTCTTGCCACAGGATGTCGGTTTGCGTTGTCTTTCCCAACAAGGCACTATTCCAAGCTGCTTTCCTACTGGTCTCTCCATGGCTGCCTGCAACCTTCCTTTCATGTCTCAGTCACTGGTGCCTTCCAGGTTGTACAGCCCACATCCCCTCCCTCCAGTGAGCCCCACGGATCTCTGCACTGCCAGCTTTCTCCCCCAGGGGTCTCAGAGCACCCCCTGTCAGATACCTGGGGCCAGGGAAGAAATGTCCCTTCAGACCATGAGGGAAGTGGTGACTTCACAGGCGGGGAAAAAAGTGACTTCCATGGAGCATGGTTCCCATGAAAATAATCTTTCTACTCTGGGGGCGGGGGGGGGGGGAGGAGGAGAAATTTTAAATCTTAATGCCATTTGATTGTGGAAAAAGGCAGTTTCCCCACGTCTCATGAAGCAACCCAGGTGCTCCTTTTTTTTTTTTTTTTGCAACGTGTTGCTGTAGATTTGTAGATTGAGATGCTTTTGCTCTTCCATTTGGCATACCTAGGCTTCAGCAAGAAGTATGTTCCTTTCACAGTTTGAATATTATTCAAGTTTTGATGATGAAAGCTGGCTGGAACAGCATGACCTGGATAGATTACAGCCCTCTATTTACGGCAGGCTCTTCGCTAGCAAGATCAGCCAGACGCACACACTGCACGAGGCCTCCAGGTCTCAGCAGCCCAGCTTCCGAATGTGGTACTTACACTTCCCAAATTCGGTGGCCTTCGCTTTGGGTTCAGAAAGCCAGGATCAGAGCACGCTCATCTTATATTCCTTTACATCAACCAAATAAGCTATTTCAATGGCAAAATAAACTGCCTGTATCTCAAGAGATCAAAATCGTGCAGAAATGCAACAAAATGGCCTCAAGAGAAGCGTGGGTATGAGCTCTCACTCGGCATCCGGGAGATGGACTGGGATGCACGTAAACACTGAGCAGGTGCCCTCATCACAGCCCACTCCAAATGGCAATCATGTTCTGGACAGGACAGACCCGGCAGCTATCCCCGCTAAGGTGAGCACTGCTGGGTTGGCCATAATTCAGTCTGCTTGTTATCCTAAAGGTGGCAAAGTTGGCCTCACTGATGAGGGATCCTGGACAGGAGCTTTAGAAAATCACTGAGCAGGCTTTGGCAAGAAACCATTATCTAGGCTTCCACGCTGTACTCCTTACCCATCTGTAATGAAGGACCAGGTTTTCGGGTCTTGTTGGTATCTCCAACCCATTAAAACCTACCATGCATGACTAGACCACAGCTCACACTATATGGCACTCTCTGGGCAACTTACGTGAGAGTCTGACATGGCCCATACTGGTCTATACCTTGTTGGATAAGCCTAAGGATCATGCTCTTGGCTGTCAAGGCAATGTCAAATGCAATAGAACTTTCTAAATGCTAACTTCCAATTTATCTTGTCACAGACTGGTAACAGTTCGTGGCTTGGCACCAGCCTGAGGATGAGGCCTGGAGTTTTTAACTCCTCTACTGGCTTGGAGAGCCTGGTCAATGGCAGCAGGATCCAACTTATGTGGTTAGGCAGAATTGAATGGACATCCATAGCAGCATTCATGATCAGGTTATTCCCCCTTTGGTCTCAGAACTTCCCAGGAAATCCCAGGACCGGATCATTCATTGATCTTACTCTGCTTGCTTTCCATATGCTTCATGAGGAGCCATGGGCTTCTGAGCTAAACTGGGAGCTCTCCTGGTTGGGACCTTGTCTTGGGGTGTCCAACACTTGAGAACCCAACATGGGCCAGGTCCAAGGCTAAAAGACAAAGATGGTCCTTGTCCTCAGGGAGACCATGATTCCCAAAATGAACCCAGAAATAACCACTTGTTCATGTGATTTGGAGCAGAACCCAACCCACGCATATACACAGACAGCATTTGTGACATGCCTGGCCCTGTTCTTGGCACTTTGTAACAGGAACTCATGTCCTTCTCAGATATTCACTCCTCACACATTTAAGTCAGCACCCCTTAAGGAGCCTCTGACCACGAAGAAAAGTGGTCAGTTAGACCTAAGCCTTCAAGATAACTCGGAATCAAGCATTTGCTCAGTTTACAAATGGTGATGATAGCACACTGAAGTGTGAAGGTATCTGAAATCATATGGGTAGGCCTCTGTTTCTTGGAGTTTATTTCAGGCCTTAAAATAAAATTAGCAGGACCCTCAGCTTATTATAGCAACTGTGGTAATCAGCGAGCAATGTGGCTAAATGTGTAATTACTGTGTCATTTTAATAAGCAATTTATATACTGTATGAAAGGGGATATTGGCTCTCTCCCTTTTTTGTAGGTTGGCAGTGGTCTGGATGCTAGGCTTGTTCAGCCCTTTAACCCATCCAGCACCCCATTTGTCAATCTGACCTCTGGCAAATGCTTTGTCTCTTTAGAACTCATCTGTGAAGTGGGAATAATGCCATCCGTGTCACTGCGTGAGCAAAAAATGAGATGCCACGCGAAAGGAGCGGTGCCTGCTCAGTGAACAGTTACTGAGTCTACACTCACTCAGAAGCTCCAGAAGCTGAGCACATATCATTAAAGTTCCTCAAGAGGCTAACTTCAGTTGCAGGGTTGATCCAAAAGCAAATGTTCAAAGCTGACAATGTGAAAAGAGAAGAGAAGGGAGAAAGGAAAGTTTATTTAAATCCTGGCTTCACCATTCCCCACCACCTCTCAGTGTAGCAAAATGTCCAAAAGGAAAACAGGGAATGTGAAAAACCATTAGGTCTCTAATTTGGCCTAAGCTTTTGACTAGGTTTTGCTTTTTACAAGACAGAGAGAGTCCTCTTGTCTGTTCCTGCCTCTCTGCCTCACCCCTGACCCTGCTTCTGAGAGCTTTGCGGGCATGCTTGAAGAAAAAGAAAGCCTCATGCCTGATTTTAACTTTAGGGTCAAAACCAGCCCCGGAGTAAGGAAGGGGGAGGTGGCGGGGCCAGACAAGCAGGCGTGCAGGCAGGGCCTGCGCCCACCCGGTGCCCTCTGCAGCCCAGCCCTTGCCTGGCACTTCCTGTGCGGCCACTTAGTTACAGGTCTGATCACAGGCACTGGTGACCGTGCTTTTCTCGTGGTGACTCTCAAACCGGAGAAGTCCTCCTCTGCTGAACGAGGGCTGGAAGAGTTAAAACAGGGAGCAGACATCTCTTCGTGGTGTCTGCTGAAAACTCTATTCACCCCGTCTGCCCATCTCCCCCCCACAAAAAACGCATCTAAAGAATAAAAATAGAAATTCCTAGGTGTTTTATTTTCCTTTAAAACAATGCTTTCGTGAAACGCCACAAATTAAAAAATCTGGTGGGGACAACACCTTGCAAGTTAAGTGTGATACGAAGAATGGACTTCGTGTCGACTCGCGAAAGTGCCAAACAGATTCAATTTATCACGGCAATGAAGAAGCTCCAAGAAAATTAGTCTTCAAAGTCTCAAGTCATAAATCCTAGGAGATTCCATTTAGATTAGTTAGAATTCAACAAGCATATTTTATAGATATGGGCCCAAATACAGCATCTAAAATTCCACACAATGAGAAACCATGAAGATCTAACTACATAGCCACTGAACAAAAAGAAAATCCAAAAAGTAGTCTTTGATGTCTATTACCTGACACCTTCTCTGGGCATAAATTGATGCAGGCAAACATTTTCACTATGGAGTGTTGTGCCCAGCACTGTGCTAGGCGCTGGGATTCCAAAGTGAATGAACCTAGATCAGTCTGTAGTGCTTCTGGGTGGATCCTTAATTCTTCGTATATCATTTCTACTCTTCAATTTGCTCTTTATTTATTACACTGTCTAACATGGGAACAGAAGCCATTAAAGCATCTAAAAGTTTTTCTCATTAGCCTTCCAGGACCAGAGGAAACGGAAGCAGGTGGGCAAATCTAAAAGTATAGCGAATGCTGGTCAGACCTGGTTAATAATTCTTATTTAAGCTCATATTCCCTCTAATAGAATTATTTTATTTAAAGTGTTCATTAGCACAGACAATGCGGTCCCTGGCAAATAAAAGGCATTGTGAAGAAGTGCAAATGCAAGAAGACCCTGTCTAGAGTATCAGAAACACATCCACACACACAGAGAAGACAAGACAAGACAGGTGGACTGGTCACTGACGGATGTGGATTCGAATAGCCGTACAATGTGGCTAGATTTGTGGTCTCAGGGCAGCTGATTACCTCTCTGAGCCTCATGTTCATTTGTAAAATGTGGATAATCCCTACCTTGCAGTGCTGATATGGGGATTAGAAATAATATATGTAAAGTACTAAGATATAGTGGGCAATCAAAACTGGAAGCTCTTATTATCATATTATTGGCATTTGTTCCAGGTTTGATGATTGAATAATGGGTAAATTAGCTGACCTCTAAAATCCCTATCAACTCTAAAATTACGATACTAAAAAATGGAATTAAAAGTTCATATATGAAATCCACTTAAAGATATTTTTAACTATTGTAATTGTGATGCAAATCTCTTATGCTTTTCAGAGTAAGTACTGATAATGAGACTCGGAATATATATATATATATATATATATATATATATATATATATACACACACGGTGGTGTACCGTGGAAATATTTATGATCAAATTTAGCAGGATAGGTGTCTACAGTTTCTAAGATCTCCAGGGGTTGCTGCTGCCAAGGCTGTCATTACTCCTTCACCTAACCTCTCCTTTCTAGAACACTTCTCTAGGCCAGACACTGGGATGCATGTTTTACTGGGGGTAATATTGGCCACGATTATTCTCTCCATCTTCATAAAAGAGAACTGAAGCTTTACTGGGATTAAGGATCTGTCCAAGGTCACACAACTAGTAGGCACCAGCGACTGGACTTCACCTCTGACACTAAGCGTTCGTCTTTATCCACTCTGCAATATTGCTGCAACTCAGACAAGCAGCCCTAAAAAGCAAAACAGAAGAGATTCAAGGGACTTGCCGGGAAATGTACACACAGGAAAGGAAGAACAAATGTCAGTCACATCTACTGTATTCTTTGTTTGACTGTGTTCTGTTGACTGCAATTTCACCAAGTCTCCTAAACAGAAGATCAGCGTAATATATTAGTGTAAAAAGTGGCTGAATACTGCAATCCCTCCTCTGGGTATGTATCCAAAAGAACTGAAAGCAGGATCTCGGAGATACTTGTACACCCATGTTCATAGACATAAACTGGAGGATTCCACCTATGTGAAAGATCTAAAGCAGTCAAATTCACAGAAACAGAAGGTAGAAAGGTGATTGCCAGGGGCTGGGGAAGGGGGAAATGGGCAGTTGATGTTTAATGGGAACAAGGTTTCAGTCTCACATGATGAAAATATGTTCTGGATATCCATGTACAATGATGTGGATATTAATACTACAGAACTATACACCTAAAATAGTAAAGATGGTAAGTTTTTATGTTTTTAAACCACAATTTAAAAAGAAAGAAAAGTGGGAGATTATATGTTTGTATGTGTGTGTGTGTATGTTTTTATATATATTTATGTATATGTGTGTATCCTTAAAAGAGTTAATGGTTTAAAAATTTCAAAACTCGGGCGCCTGGGTGGCTCAGTTGGTTAAGCGACTGCCTTCAGCTCAGGTCATGATCCTGGAGTCCCTGGATCGAGTCCCGCATCGGGCTCCCTGCTCGGCAGGGAGCCTGCTTCTGCCTCTGACCCTCCCCCCTCTCATGTGCTCTCTCTCTCTCATTCTCTCTGTCTCAAGTAAATAAAATCTTTAAAAAAAAAAATTTCAAAACTCTAGGGGCACCTGGGTGGTTCAGCCGGTTAAACATCTGACTTTTGATTTCGGTTTAGGTCATGATCTCAAGCTTGGTGCTCAGCGGGGAGTCCCCTTGAGATTCTCTCCCTCTGCCCCAGCACCCCCCCCCCCCGCCGGCTTGCGTGCGCTCTAAAAGAAATAAATCTTTAAAAAAATTTCAAAACTCTATAAGATAATTATAAAGATTGATACCTGTAGGGACAATAGCAGCCTCTGAATGTCTGGGGATGACCTCTTGGCCCAAACCCGATCCGCTGCCCTAACAGTGTTCAGCTGTTCTGTTCTAGCTTCTGCATCATCATCTGCTGCCACCGTTACGCATTTACAAACCATCTGAATTTCATGAAGATATCCTCTCTCAAGGGAAATGAGAAATCTTCCCCTTCCCACCCTAAAGGTGGAAATGCCCCAAGACAATTAAGTTCATTTCACGAATAGCTGTGTTGCTAATGATCAACTCACCTCACCTTAATTTGCAGCTCCAATTTCCCTGTTTTCAAGTGATTTCTTTGAAGAAAGTATAGACTACCTTCCTGGCCTAGGGTGTTGGGAAAGTAAGCGTGTAGCTGTTCCAGGAAGAACCACAGAATCTGCTTTCAAAGTGGTCTTGATCTCTGATCATTTTTGATACAACAGGCTGATAAAGAATTCTGACTCATTTTTCCTTCTTAGCCAAAATTATTAAGACCATTTCTATGGTAAAATTTACTTCAGATGAAAGTATTCTCCAGTGACTCTGTTACCCAATTCTTCTAGCATACTGGGAAATGACCCTCAATTTCCGGAGTAATAGCAAATGAGCCTCTTCTGCACAAACTACAAATATTCTTCCATTTTCTGAACATTTGGGTCTCCATGTGATTTATGTGTTCACAAAGAGATTTCTTGTTCTCCAGTCATCCTACATGGTACCTGCCTTGGTTTATCTTCACTTTCCACAACCCATGGCTGGATTTCTTAGTTATGGTGCTTCTTCCTCCCCCTACCCTCATGCAGGCATTTAGTTGACCGATTATAGAATCACAAGGTTGGTTATAATTCCATTTCTCCATCCGACTTTGAACTTAAGTGTTCCAATTACTTCGCTTGATGCTAATAAGTCAGTAGCGTGCTAATGCTTGCCTTGATATTTCTGAAATATACAGGGTGTGATTAGCATGGGACTGCATCATTAGAAAGCAAAATGAAAGCGGGTGAGCAACATCATGGCTCGCATTTAAGCAAAGCTGCCTGGTCAGTGAGCTTACAATGTTACAACGATCCTAGGGATACTATATGCTGTGACTAAACGTATATTGTATTTGGAAAATCCTCTGACACTTCAGAACCTTCTGTCTTTTGCTACTACTAGGAAAGATCCTAGAAGGATAAAACTAAAGAAGGAAGGAAGCAAGGGAGGAAAGAAGAAAAGAAGGAAAAAAGGAAAGAAGGAAAGAAGGAAGGGAGGAAAGAAGGGAGGAAGGGAGGAAGGAAGGAAGGAGAAATCTTTAGTCAATTCTGCTGGATTGCACTGATGTCCCCAGGCCATAAAGCAAGAAAGCTTTACGGTAAGCCTGCTGGAAGAAAAAAAAATACTCATGCACACATACATTATCAAATAAGATGCTAAAAAACTACATTAGCATCAGTGGTGTTATTTGAGTCTATTAAAAAAAAAATTAACCCCTTTATATCTGTGTGTAACCAGGAATAGTGTAAACTTTTGGAAACTAGCAGGAAAAAAAAAAGGAAACGCTTTAAACTGGGAATGATTTGCAGCCAAATCAATTGATAAATAGAAGAAAAAAAAGACGGCACAACTGAAATTGATGCCAAAGATTTATAAGGTTGACTAAGTAAACAAAAATGGAAGGGATCACCATGGAAATGCATGAATATTGAAATAGGCAAGATTTGAATAGACTAATGATATGCCTCACTTAGACTGACAGGTGTTGATAACAACTCTGACACTCAATCCACACCAACATCCACACTTCTAAAATGTTTATTCCTAGAAAACAGGAGCTGATTTAAAGGTTCCTTTGGTAAGAGCTTATAAGAAAAATACATTTTCTAATCTTAAAGGGACTAACTCAATTCTCATCTACTTGAAAAACAAGAAAGGTTTTATCTATTTGCTTTCTGGATATGAGGAACTGCAGTTAGCAGAAGTCATTCTCTTGGGCTCTACTAGTCTTTGTTCCAATAAACCTCTCACAAAACTGAATTTTCAGTCTGGCTTATCTCCCACACTGGGTACTTGAAGTATGACCACCACTCATTAGAAACATAATTAAAAAGACACAACACTAGATCTACCCCCACCCCGCAAGCACATACAGATGAAAACCAATAACCCTTAATCTATTTGTTACCATAGCTACCATAGGATTTTTTTTTTTTTTAATTTCGGTACAACTCTAGGTATTTCGTTTGGATTGTTGCTTGCAAATGAAAGTTGGAGACCTGTAAATTCCTGTTAACTGTGTAGAAATGGGGAGACTGAGCAGAAGAAAATGTTTTTCTTAATCATGGACAAATATGGTTTATAAGATGCTTGTACAGAAAAGTTATTAAAATTGGTTAAATGCATCAGCCCATAAGCCAGTTTAAATGTCATTAAATTCATACAGAGTTTAAGGACACATATGCTAGTAATTCCCTGATTTATAGCAGGATGATAAATCAAGAGCACTCAGAACAATGCATGGGACAGAGACTATATTCATCAGTGGCACACAGCTCCATACCTGCATAAACACCTAGATGTGACTATTCAAATACATGCGTACCAAGCAGCCCTTAATTAGAGGGCAACGATTTTACCAAGTGCCAGGATGAACAATCGGTAAAATTGTCCCTCACCCCCCTAAGAGTGAAAAAGTTAGCTCTATGCTTCCCCAATATAATTTTTTAAAACATCAGGAATGAAGTGGGCTAATTAAATGTCATTCACCCTACACCGAATTAATTCCTTAAATATGCTCTCCCAGGCTGAGCTGGACATAAGACCACAGGCAAGGGGAGGAACTCTGTAGGGACCAGACAGATGACTTTCAAGAGACCGAAATTAGGGTAAATATAACTGTAACCAGGACAGATCTGTCACTGCAGGAGGAGTCCGAATCCCAGCGTAGCCCAGCGTAGCCCAGCGTAGCCCGGCTGATGAGAGGCTGAAGCCTGCACCAGTGGAGCCTGACTGTCCCTGAGCTGACGAAGTGGAAGTTTCGCGGGCGGGAGCAGCACGGCGTCCTTAACGGTCCGGTCCCTCCAGCGCCGAGGTCTCGCCTAATGCTACACAAATACCTGCGTCCACGATTCGCCCGGGGCTCGCCGCGGAGGAGAGCGTTTGCAGAGCGGCAGGGATGGCAAAGGCGGCGGCTCCTTACCCATCAGCATCCCCAGGGACCCGTGGGAGGACCAGCCAACTGACCCTGTCTGCCGTTGGGTTCCAGAGCCCAGGAACAACCACTGGCTTCTCAGCTGGCGGACCCAGGCATCCGAGACTCGCGCTTTGCCCCCACCCCTCCGCCGTGACGGCTGGCCCCCGGCAGGCAGCGCGTCCCCGCCTTCCCCAGCTAACGCAGACCCGACCTGCCCCGGGAGCTGCCTGGGACCTGCCCCGGCTCTTGGCTCCGCTCTCCCGGCCCCGGGCGAGCGCGCCCCTCCCTCGGGGCCCCGGGCCGGCGCTGCCCAGCGCCCGCACCCGCGCCGCGACCGCAGAAACACCTCGCGCTCTCGGCCCGCTCCAGGCCACGGAGACCCGGACGTGAGCCCTCCGCCACCCTGCAGCCCCACCGGGGTCGGGGCGCGCGTCCACACTCCCACATTGCACAGCTCGGGGTCCACACTATCCCACACATAAACAACCCCTCCCCACCTAACACCACATCCTCGTCTCTCCACCATCCCCATGAGCTCTCCTTTCCGCGCCCCCAAACACGCTGGCACCCAAAAGGTGTTAAGGGAAGGGGGGTCACAACCAGGTCTGTGCGGGTTCCCTCCTCATGACTTACAAGCTCCTCTACCTCGAAAGTTACTTGGGATTGAGTGAAGAGACCCAGTCCCCAAATGCGGGGTCTGAGGACAGGAAGGGGCAAAACCCCAACCCGGCTTCCCGCTGCACAGAGGCGCGCGCCTCCCCAAAGGGCAGGGCGCGCGGCCGCCCCCGGGGTCCAGCCCTTCGGTGCCTCCTCCTGGCCCCCAGCCCGGCGCGGGCCCTGGGCCGCTCCGGGGAGGTGGCCTGGAGAGGAACGCGCACTGCCGGGCCCAGCCAGGGGTGCCGGGGCCGGGGTCACACTCGCCTCCAGCACCCCCGACCACCGCGACATTGGCTCCGGGCAGCCCCAGTGCATACACACCCGGGGGCAGGAAGTTTTTCCCCCCTTTTTCCCCTGGAGCAGCGCAGGCGCAAGGGCTCCTGCAGCCTTGCGAGTCCAGACGCGGGAGGCTCCTACCGCGGCCGCCGCGGCCGCCGCGGGAGCCGAGCCCAGCGTTCGGGTTCTCGGGCCCCGCTCCCAAGCCCGGCCCGGCCCCGCGCGGCCGCCAGGACCCGGGGTCCCCGCCGCCGCATCCTTGGCGCCCCAGCCTGGCTCTTACCTCTGGCTGCGCCGCTCCGGCCGCGGCCCGACGCCCAGAGAGCCGGGGGTCGCGGGTGGGCGCAGGAGGGCTGATGGACAGGGGACGGCGCCGGCGGGTAGCGGTAGCTGGGGCCGCTCGGGTCCTGGCCGGGAGAAACGGATCCAGGTCCACCTCCTCGCGTTCCTGCTCTCCGCCTTCTCCCCCTTTTCCTTCTCCTCCTCCGCCGCCGCCGCCTCCCGGCAGCCCAGGGAGGATGCCCGGGAGAGGGAAGTCAGTCCTTCTGCCTGTCAGCCTGTGCGGCTACGCGCGGCGCGGCTCTCACCGAGGCGGCGGCGGCGGCGGCGGCTCCGGCAGCATCGCCCCCGCCCTCTCCCCGCAGCCGCGGCGGCCGCGGGGCTGGGGCTGCTCCGGGCTCGGGCTCCGGGCGGGGGCTGCGCTCAGGCGCGGCGGACGCCGGGGCTGCGGGCGCGCGCTGCGGAGCCGGGGCCGGGGCTGGAGCTGCAGCTAGATCCGCGGCGGCGGGGACGGCGGCGGCGGCGCGGGGACCATGCTCCCTTCTGGCTCGCTCCGCTCCGGGTACCGTCTTCTTTAGCGGCGAGGGAGGCGGGCTTCGGCGCGCAGCCAGGGGCGGGCGGAGCCAATCACGGGCGCCCGAGTGGGCGGGGTGGAGGGTGGGGAGGCGGGGCGCCCCGGCCGGGCACCCGGCGCTGCTTCCCGGACCCGAGGGATCCCCGGCAGCGGCGCGCCCGGCCCGGGCCGGAGTGCCGGCGGGTATGTCTGTCCGTCCGTCCGCGCCCCCGTCCCCCTCCCCCCCCCCCCCCGCGGCGGCTCCCGGCTCGCCCGACTCGGCGGCCGCGCCCGGTGGATGCGCGTCGCGTGGCCCCGGCTGCTCGGCCCCGGCCTCCCGGCCCCGCCGGCCCGGGGTTGGGGGACGCGGCCGAGGGAGCTCCCCGGCTGCTCTCAACACCTGAGAAAACTGGCAGGAAAGTTTGAGCACGAAAAGTCCAATCGTCTTTCAGCTTCCGCCCTCCCTAGGACGCTCCAGCCACGGAAAGAAGCAGGAATTGTTCAAATCTGAGGAACCGCGACTAGCCCGCCCATCCTGTCCAGCGACCCTCTCGTCTGTCCAGACTCGACTCTCCCATTGCACGAGGACTTTCCTGTTTACACTGACCCACTCGAATCCACCCGACCTCTCTGTTTAGTCAGCCCCTACTCAGGCCACACCAGCCTTGCATGTCTACATTGACACCCCCCCCCCCCGACACACACACACATACCACCACGGTCTACACTGACTTTCTTAGCCCCTTTACCTCTCTGTCTCCACTTGCTGTCCACACAGACCCTAATGTCAACCCTAATAGGAAAGAGTTTGGCTGGAGGCCCGTGGCAGCCCCCAGTGCGGGATTTTCCATTATGCCAGAACATTCCATTTCAGCACCAGTCTTCCCTGGTAACTCTCCAGCTCTGGTTTTTATTCCCTGACCTCTCCTTCCTCCCCTACCTCCCCCTCGTCTGGTTTTGAATTTCAGAGGAAACATAGCCCCTACCGCCAGCCTGAAGGTAAGGGCTTGTGGGTTTCAACCTCCTCCCCTCACCCCCGCACCCTCCGCTCCCCCTGACGGAGCTGCAGAGGCCTGAAGCCTGGGTAGCAATTGGGGAGGGGGTGTGGTAATGTGTTTATACATTATACATACAGCTGACCCCCTCATCCAGGGTGGAGTCCTCCCCGCGGTGCTTTGCCCTGTCCCCTCCCTTGTCCCCAGGCTTCACACACCAAAACTTTATTCCATTTTTTTTCTTTTTCCAGGAAATACAGTTACTATTACACCAATGTGCCATTTCTCAGGGAGCTGCTGGCTCTTTGGCTGGAACTGGGAGGAGCGGGCCTGGAGCGGGCCCTGCCAGGCCCGCCCTCATCCTCTGGGGGCGCCGGGCATAGGGAGCCCTCGGTCGGCAAATCCCCTGCGCTCTTCACTCTTGTGATGTCTGAATCCAGGCCTTTGCTGTCCTTGGCTGTAAACTCAGTGCAGGGATTGGTGTCTTCTTTAACATCTTGTAGGAAGCAGAGTACAGTGTGGCGGCTGATAAATAATAAATAATAATAATCTACTGAGGGTAGCAGGAGGACTGTCAGTGACAGGGAATGAGGACACCAGGGAAATGGCACACTGGTGTAAGAGTAACTGTATTTCCTGGAAAAAGAAAAAAAATGGAATAAAGTTTTGGTGTGTGAAGCCTGGGGACAGGGGAGGGGACAGGGCAAAGCACCGTGGGGAGGACTCCACCCTGGATGAGGGGGTCAGCTGGGAAAAGTGGTGTGTCTTTTGGGGAGAGTGACAGAGGGGTGTAGTGGGGGAGTAGGGGAAGGAGAGCTCCCCAAGGGTCCTCAACAAACCTGAAGGAGAAGATGTGGCCTGAATGCTAAGTTGTTAAAATGGTGTATAAACAGTGATTGAAGAGTGCTGTGGATAGGAAAATGGAGAAAAGGGGATTACTTGGGATTTTTTAAAAGGTAGGTAACAGGTAACAACAGGTAACACCTCAAGCAACGCAAGGCAAAGACAAAGAGAGTAAAGGCAAGGTGAGTCCGTGTTCATTCCTGTTGTAGGAAGCCACCCTCTGAAATGATCCACATGGACCCCCCACGTGTGAACATGTAGGAATCCACTGGGCTACGATCTGCAGCAGCGCCGTACCCGACAGTGTAGCTGTGGGCATCATGGAAGTGTAGCTAAGGTTTGCACGGTCTAGGATCGGTTAAGTTCTGGCAATTTGAGGCACTCATAATGTCTTAGAGATCATTTTGAGTGATCCTCAAATGAAAGAAGGAAAAACACACTCCACGAATCCTTCCTCAGTGGCGTCTATAGGTACAGGTATGAGGATTCTCCCAGTTTCCCTGCTGGCCTTATCAGAGGGGAGAAGCCTTGTTGTATCCCCATCTACACAGAAGAAGACCACCTTTGGTCTCTGTGTGAGGGTGCCAGTCCCAGAGTGTTGCGGTACCTCCAGGGTTCAAACTAGATAGCAGCTCGCTGTGGGGGGCCGGCTTGGCTTGTCAGTAGAATGGGAAAAGCTGTGTGAATTAGAATCACAGAGGGCTTGTCTACCCTCCCTCCAGCCCACCCTTCTTTCATCCCCAGAGCCTGAATGCAAATAAGGATTTCCACAGTCTGAAGCCCAGATCTTCCTCTGCAGTGGGGCTTGGCTCTGCTGGGAGCTGTTGGGAGTTGGACATAGCTGCCTATGAAGGATCTGCTCTGGCCTAGACATGAGTTCCATTTCATCTGGAGCACTGTTGTTCGTGTCATCTGCCCCAGTTCCCCCAGGGTCTTGGCGACATACGCTGGATCTGCTTTGTGTTGTGTAAGGGAACTCCTCTCTTTTCTCCACAGATCTTGCTGGTGTTTGTGATCTCTTCTGGGTTATGCCCTGCCCTGCTCTGTGGCATATGGAATATGTTCCATGGTTGGCAAGGATCTCTCGCGTGGTAAGTGGGATTTGTTGGATGTTGCACATGGGAACTTCTGTCCTGGTCCCAAATTTCTCCATGAAGCACAGGATCTGCCCTGTGGAATGTGCTTTAAAAGGCAGCCCTCTCTGTCCTGACAGAGATGCCCCAAGCTAAGCTCTGGGATCAGGACGAATGTGAAGGAGTGGACTGGCGGTGCACAGGGAAGTAGACTGGAATGTTCTAGAGCATTCATTCCCCTGTTACTTGTGCAATCAGACCGGGGCTTTGTACTCGAAAAGCCACTACTGTGCCCTAGAGAGGCACCAGAGGAAGCCACACCAGGATTGCCTGGAGTGCCCACTGTGGCTGAGATGGACCTCTCTCCTTATTTACATTTATAATGATAGCCACAGCAACACGTTCGTTTACTCAGTGGCTACTACATCGAAAGCATTGCGCCAAGTATTCTACCCATGAAATCTTGTTAGTCATCACAACAACCTGCGGAATTAGTGTGACCAGTCCCAAAAGTCAGGTCACAGGAGAGGGTAGGTGATCTCCTGAAATCACATATCCAGGAAATGGCCAAGCTGGAATTGGAGGCTGGTTGGCTCCTCAACACACGAATGCAATTTCTTTTGTCATTAGCCTGGTGATTTTCCCTTCAAATAGACACAGTGGATGCTGATTTTGCCTTTATCAGCAGCTGGTCCTGGACCCAGAACTGGAAATCAGTGTTGGGATACAGGGAACTGATGTCGAAGAGGGCAAAACATCTCTTTGATTACTGACTGCGCAGGTCACTTAAAAGAGTGGACGCCTCATCAGAAACACTCAGGTCTGAGAGGACATCTGTTTCTAGGAGTGTAGTGGGTGTAAACAGAATAGGAGCCAGCCTCTCTGCTGGTTGGGGTTTTGTATTTGCTGTTTTGTTTTTCTAACATGATTCTCCACTAAAACCCCCATTTAACATCAAAAGCATTAAAAAAAAATCCTAGGCAAGTCATCACCCCAGTGGTTAATCAATCCATAAAAATATATTTAGTACCTACTATGTGTCCAGCATTTTAACCCCATGGTGTTGATTAAAGTGGGAAGCAAGAAGTCACAGCTGCTGAATTTTCACTGTAGCCACCCTGCCCTTTGATGCATCACAAAGGCACATGCTCATCATTCAGTCAGCCATTTGCTGAGGACCTCCTGCCGCTGGGTACAGCTCTGTGCTGGGTGCTCCAGAATACAGGGAAGGTATAAGGTAGTTCGTTTCAC
The DNA here is from genome assembly GCF_029215605.1 of Mirounga angustirostris. Lineage (NCBI taxonomy): Eukaryota > Metazoa > Chordata > Mammalia > Carnivora > Phocidae > Mirounga > Mirounga angustirostris. The sequence continues at coordinate 18,263,554 of NW_026991718.1, read as the reverse complement.
AAAAGGGTTCAAGGCAGCCAAACAATAATACTTGGTTCTGGTTCTTGATAGAGGTTAAAGGTAACAGTGGTTGTTACCAAGAAACATAACTTAGCGCTTAGTTGCGGGGGAAAGACTCTAAGTGTTGTAGGGTCCAGGGGATGATTTGGAAGAACTGGGCTGGTCAGGATGGCTTCCTGGAGGAGGCCAGTTTCAGATTGGACCTGAGGAGTGAGGAGGTTTTCATGGGAGGCTGAGGAGCCCAGACTAGCCAGAGCAGAAGGCAGGGGCCAGGAGGGCAGAGGAGGTAGGATCCCCAGACTGGGGGACTCATGGTATGATAGCTTCTGAAACATAACTCGTTGTTAGCAATCATTTCCTTTGGGTGGAAATGAAAGTGTGTTTTCCTTCTCTGCCCAAATCAATGGATGATTAGAGTCTAAGATTCAGAATAAAACCAGTGGTATCTCTCTCTCTTTTTTCATTCTCAATGGCAGGAATTCAGCACCTTTTTTTAGTACCACTTTTTTTGCAGGTGGCAGAAGTACTAATTAGACAGAGCCACTCACAATTTTCCTGGGTGGTTCTGACTCCCAAACTGACAGGAAACACTGCTTGGGCGTTTTAGAGAGAGCACATTCTACTCTTCCCATTGATAAAGTGATTCTTCAAACACGATGGTCAAAGAAATGGATTTAATAGTTGCTCCATACATATGTATTGGGTGGCGAATTGTTCACTTTACTTTTTCCATATTTAAGAGGGGACCAATGTTTCCCCCGTGAGAGAGTACAAAAAGAAAACCTAAATGATTGGTAGGATAGGTTGTAAGGAGCATTTATTTTTTTTGAGTGTTAGAGGCTTCTTTCACTCACTGAAGCAGGTTCACTAAAGGGAAAATTCAGGAGACTTTTGAGCGAAGGTAGAATTCTGATAGTTCTTTGCGTACACATATTTTTGAGCTGTTTTTGAGAATAAAGAGGTAAAGGGCCTGCCTGCTCCCTGTTTGACTACAGAATCCACTGGTGCCACTGTCTTTTATCTCCCTCTGAGTTTTCAGGAGAACTTAGGACCAGGACCATGTCATTAGTGTGGTCACTTTGAAGCTCTGAATTGGGCCAGAGGCAGGACATTGACCATCCAGGGCAGGTGACTGCCCTGCTTTGACTGTCTCCAGGATGGAGACCCTCATGCTCTCTGCCCTCTGCCAGGACTCAGGCTGCCCAAGAGGGTGTCACGGTCCACATGGGCTGTGGGGGGAGCACAGCTGGAGGCAGAGGGACCACAGTGCTAAGCCTTTGGCAGCAAAACCCATTTTCATCAGCTAATTAATGAACATGGTCAGGTCCAGAGCTCTGTCTGAGGAGTTGCCGTTTATCTCCATATCCCCAAAGCTGAGGCTACCTGTCATGTTCGCAAGCAAAAGGCAGCCCTTTCTCCAGGGGACAAATTCACTATTCTCCCCAAAGACAGAGGTGTCGGGAACGAAGCTCCACACGCTCTTGGCGTCTGAGATATTTGAAGTACTTAATGGTTTCAGCTACTTTGGGATATGTGACTGTGTGTTTCATCTTTGTGCTTATCCCTACTAGAATTTGTGAAGCTGCATACTCTTCCTGTGCAGTGGGTCTGGGAGGAGGAATTTGTGAGGTCATGCCCACTGGAAACATGATTGTCAACACATTGGTCCCAGAGGCTCTGTCCTCAGGGAACCAGAGGCAACAGGGCCTGAACTCAGGGTACCTATTGAATATTTACTAAGGGCCTTAAATATAGCCCAAAGTCTGTGATAAAAATCACCATCTGGTCCAGGTGCATCTTGCTGTAAGAAAATATGATATTTGAAAATTCAAAATGATATAACAGAAGAACTTGCCAGTTTGCATTACAAAAAGGATGCATGGACTTCCCTAAGTGAACTTTTCCCTTTGATATTTAATGTGTGGCTGATTTATTAGAAATTCCGTTCATATCCAACTGGTCAGAAACACATTCATTTATTTTTATTTATTTAAGACTTGTCATCTGCTTACTTTCAAGAGGTCTTGAGCAACTTACAGGTTAAAACATGGGGCAAAAGGAGACATTTAGGAAGGAAATAGAACAGACAGAACCCAAAGGGAGGAGGTGGGGTTAGAGGCATCAAGCATACAAGATGAATGGGTTCTACAGTTAGGCTCTCTAAGGGAAAAAAGGGCACATGAGTTAGGTTACCTGATTGTATAAAGGAAGGCACATTTGTATTAGGTAATAAAAGATGTTTTGAATAGAAAGTACTTAAAAATCAGAGACTGTTATAAATTGAAGAATGTAGTATTGTTGAGATAAAAGGTTTCTCCTCTAGACTTTGGAGACAAACGTGGAAAAGTATAACACTACAGGCCTGTTATGTTAACATTTTTCACTACTTCTAAACCTTTGAAAAATATTTACCCGACGATTTCATTAAAAAAACATTTCAATCCTTTATAGATTTACTTATTGCCAATTCAGGAAAAGGGCTGCCAATCAGACATGTTTTCTTTAGGTGGCTGTGAATTTTCCTAGAAAGCAAAAGTATCTTCTGGCTAACGTCTAAACCCTTGATAATGTCAATGTAGCTTTAGGTCAATTTCAAAATTAGCCAGAGAGTTCTGGCTAATGTAAAATTTCACTAAAAACAGCTAGAACTTAAACATTAGAAGAAGTGGGTTAGGGAAACCTAGGAGGGCTTGGAGAGAGTCAGAACAATATCTGGGACCTGACATATTTTCATACCAGTCTGCAGACGAATCCTATTAAACTGAACTTAGGGTTTTAAAAGGGTTGCAGATATGACCTCACCCTGATAATCAAGGCTCTTTTTCCTGGGAATCAAGAGCGACATATGGTTGTAGATGTGTATGTGTTCAAAAGCAACAGAAATGTTAGTTGGGGCGACAGTCTATAAAATAATGACATACTACTGGTGAACATATCAACAATATCTGGTATTAGCTTAGCACTCACTGTGTGCCAGACACTGTTCTAAGCCATTAACTTTCCTTTTAAAATTGTTTTTTATATTCCTAACAACAAAGGATGTAAAAATTGGTGAATCCCGAGGCTAAAAATTTTAATGCAGACGCATAGAGAGAGGGGCAGGTGCTCTGTCCTCAGTGTGGAATCTGACACAACCTATGGCTAGATGGCAGATATAGCTGGCTCATTCTGGACACACATCTCAAAACCAGAATTGAAGTTGGATGTTGTGTGGTGCCTTTTTGCGACCTAATCATATACCCTGGTAAGCTCTGGACATCCCCAGCTGATGGTTGTACCTCTCATGCCAGTGAAGTCTGACCTAAAGGAGACCAGAAGCTCAATTAGAATGAGAGAGAGAAGCCCAAGTGTATTAGTTAGCTATGGAAATACAAATTTCCCCCCAACTGAGCGGCTTAAACAACATCCGTTATCTTGCCCAGTGTCTGAGGGTCAGGAATCCAGGAGCTGTATAACTGGGTGGTTCTGGCTCAGGATTTCTCATGAGGCTACAGGAAGACACCATCTGGGGCTACACTTATCTCAAGGCTCTGCTAAGGCTGGAGGATTTGCTTCCAAGTTCACTTGCATGGCTGTTGGCTGGGGGCCTCAGCTCCTGGCCCTGTGGATCTCTTTATAGGGACACCTCAAGACATGGCAGCCAGTTTCTCCTTGAATGGCGAGTGATGTGTGTGAGAGAGAGAGAGCAAGAGAGAGCATGAGAGAGCACAAGGCAGAAACTGCAATGTCTTTTTTTTTTTTTTTTTCTCGGATGAACAATCTAGACCAATAGAAGTTTAATGTGAGAAGGGACCAAGGCTGTGAATACTAGGAGGTAGGATCACTGGGAGCCATCTTGGAGGCTGACTACCACAGCAGTCATCTCAGCTTCCGTGATTTGCAGAGAGGGGATGAGTGGGCACAGTAGGATGTATTTTACTGGATTTCAGGAATTCAGGCTTCAGAGGATATGACATGAGACCCCTAAAGGGAAGATGGCTCAAGAACTCTTATTGATAGAATTTTTAATGTATAATTGCCAGTGTTCTTGAAGAAAAATGGTAAGGTGAGAGGTGTTGATGAAAGCAGAGTGGCTATTGGATAGAGCTCACCTTGCTGGCAAAGGAGAGAGGGGGGGCCTCAGTGTAGAAGTCATACAGACCTAATTAAATCTAATTACTGAGGTCAGCAAAATTGTATGGATAACAAAAAAAGCTTTTCTTTTTCTTTTTTTTTAAAGATTTTATTTACTTGACAGAGAGACAGCGAGAGAGGGAACACAAGCAGGGGGAGTGGGAGAGGGAGAAGCAGGCTTCCCGCGGAACAGGGAGCCTGATGTGGGGCTCGATCCAAGGACCCTGGGATCATGACCTGAGCCGTAGGCAGATGCTCAACGACTGAGCCACCCAGGCGCCCCCCAAAAAGCTTTTCTTATTTGACATGAGCAGAAAATCAAGAAAGGACCTGACTGGTGATGGTGGGAAGTTGTCTAATACTAAAAATTTCTGTAAAGCAAACTCTTACTGAGTTTATGTACCAGGCAAAGTGCCAGGTGCTGAGGATACAAAGATAATTAAGAAAAGGTTGCTGCCTTCAAGGGTCTCCCAGTCTAACAGGAAGACACACACACATATAAACAAGTGCCATTCAGCAGGATCAGTACCATAATGAGATTTAGTGCAGGTAGAGCAGGGACATTAGAAGAGATACTGCCAGTACTACTCGGGGGCAGGCGGGTCAGGGAAGGCTGTACAGAAGAGATTACACTTGAGCTGAGTCCTGAAGGATGAGCAGGATTTTGCCAAATGAACAATAGGAGGAAGGGCAGGAGAAAAAGAATTGCCAAGCACAGAGGTGTGGGAGCAGAGCAGGCTGAGGAAGCTGCTGGTGCTTCATAAAATTAGAGAAGGGTGGAGAGTGCACATGGGGTTAGAGAGGCTCTACACTGTGGGTGCACAGGGCAGTGTTGCTCTAAGTGGGGTCCTACATCAGGATCAGTTGGGAAGCTTGTGAGAATGCAGACACCACTCCCCCCCCCCCCCGCCCCGCCGCCCTCCCGCCCCAGCCCAATCCTATGTCCACACCAGCAGATTGTTGACCTTACCCATTTTCCCTTCTTCCTGGGCTAGACTACATTTCCCAGCTTCATATGCAGTCAGACTATATTTCCCAGCCTCCTTTGCAGTTGGACTACATTTCCCAGCTTCCTTTGCATTTAGACTCTATTTCTCAGTCTTTACAGTTAAGGGCACTTATGTCAATGGAATATGAATGGAAGTAACATGTGCCATTTCCAGACCTGACCCATTAAGATATACCCTGAATGTTCTCCATTACCTTGTCCTTTTCTCCATGTTGATGCAGGTGAGCACAGAGACCTTGGAAGCCACATGTTGAGGATGGCAGGTCAACAACATTGAGGAAGCCCTGAGTCTCTGCATTATTGTTTAGAGAGGGCCACCCACTGATCTGAAACACCAATATTTGAGTTTCAAGAGAATAAGAAACAAAAGTCTATCATTTCTGAGCAGTTGTAAATTTGGGGGTTTGTTTGTTTTTGTAGCTAGTGTTACCCTTACTAATACAGCAATTGACTCGGCTTCTGAGAGAGGAATTCTTTGGAGAATCTGCCCTTTTAACAAGTACCCCAGAGAAGTTTGAGAGTCACTGCTGTAGGGCAAAGAGGAACCTACCACTCATGAGTGGCAGACCAAGTAACATGATGTTATTTGCATTTTAGAATGGCAGTGAGAAAGCAGAATTTTACCTCCTCCTTCTTTGCCAAGGCGAGCAATCTACTGATGAAAAAGAAAAAGAAAACTGTGGTAAGAGAAAATTGAAGTTCAAGATGAGTAAAGAGATTATAACAAGCACCAACCTGCTGTAAATGAGCTCAAGTCTCTTGGCCAGGACAAATTACACTCCAGGGAGTAGAGAACTCACCACTGACGCTGTAGAGTCTCTGCTGATAATCTTTAAGAAACATGGAGACTGGGAGAGAAAATGGAACACTTGAGATAGGAAAATGTAGCTTTTCTTAATGGGGAGGGAGAATGATTCTACAAATTCCAAAAGTGGGGCTATCCTATCTACCTCTTTCAGTTGATTACTTAAAGTTGATTTGTGAGCATGTGAAAAATGGGGAATTCTCTAGAAGCCCGTGTGGCTTCTTTAAGAGCAAGTCACAACAAGGTAACTATATTCCCAGTTTTGTGATAGGCTTGCTAGATTATCATGTCAGGGAATTGTGTTAGTTATGGTAGAAGCAAAGCATACCTCAGCTCAGTATTTGTCAAGGAATCTCATGAGAAATCTGTGCACAAGACAAAGTAATTGTAACTTCAGCCTGGTATGTGTAGTAGGTGAATTTAAAATTGTATTATGGCCATACCCGAAGATGCTGAGCTACGTCAGTGCGAAAGTAAATTTCTAGTGAAAGGCCGCAGTCGTGGTTCCATCTGATATTTTTACTAGTGGTGCAGACATCGATAACTTAGTGAATACTTAACCAATCTTTAGATGACATGTAGGGAATATATTTGGCCCAACAAGGCCCAAAAATGGGCTTGAGTACCCAGATAGGAGATGAACCAGACCAATGGTAGGATTGAGCATGTGGGTTCAAACAGTCCCCTGCACAAGTTCAGGGCTAATAGATGCAGTAGCTGCAGTTTGAGAGAAAGATACAGGAACATGGCACCAAGCAGCACAGCCCAGAATGGACTCAGAGTTTAGCCATGAGGCCTGTGGGCTTAGCTGAGACCTGTCTGTGGTTATCTGAAGGGTGTCAGGAGCAGAGAGGCCCAGGCAGATTTCATAGGGGTCTGATGCGCAGATTTCAGGTCCGTGTGAGAAGGAACTCCCTACAGCCATCTCAGAGCAGCCCCAAGGGATGGGCTGCTTGGGAGGTAGGAGCGCCTGTCGATGGACCATGACCGAGTGGAGAGAGAAAGTCCCTCAGTGGGACATCATGGGAGGGATGAAAGGTGTTTCGCCACAGAAAAATCATGAAGTCCCTCCACATATTAATAACTACTATTACCAGCTGTCATTTTTTGAGAACTTAAAATGTGCCAGGCCCAGTGCTAAGTGGGCTCAAAAGCCCTGTGTTAGGTCCCTTTTGCTGACGTAACAAATTACTACAAAATTAGAGGCTTAAAACAATACAAATGTATTATCTCTCAGTTCTGGAGGTCAGAAGTCCAGAATCAAGTTGTCTGTTGGGCTGCATTCCTTCTGGAGGCTCTAGGGGAGGATCCTTTCTCTTGCCTTTGTTGGCTTCAGGAGCCCATCTGGCTTGCTCGGCTTTTGGCCCCTTCCTGCATCTTTAAAGTTAGTGTAGAATCTGCAAATCTCTGTCTACTCTTCTATCTATCTTTCTCTCTGCTTCTGGTAACGTATCTCTTCTGATCTTGATCCTCTTACCTCCCTCTCTGAAGGACTCTTGTGGTTATATTATATTGGGCTCACCCAGATAATCTAAATTCAACTCCCCATCTCTGGGTCCTTAGCTTAATCACATCTGTAGAGTTCCTTTTGCCATGTAAGCTACCATATTCATGGGTTTGGGGGAATGGGACAATGACATCTTGTGTGGGGGGGTTATTATTCTGTCGACTACAAGCCCTTTGTATATGGTCTCATTTAATTTGTTCCCTCACTATCTTGATGGTTTGGGCATTATTTCCACTTAACAGATGGAGAATCAGAACTGCGGGAAGGTTGAGTGATACACCGTGCCAGGGTAAAACAGGGCGGCGGAGATTCGAACTAGGGGCTGACTCTAGAAGCTGGGATTTTAACCACTCTGATGCTGTACTGTATGTAGTATTATTCTTAGAGCCCATAATTCTCAACACTAATAATTACTTTTCTTTAATGGTGTTAATTTAGTGGTGACATTATTGCAGCTTGTTTTTCCAAAATGTCACAGAAGTCAGACATTTCCAGCTAGTATGAAATGTAACTAGCTTCCCTTGCTTTCCCTTCAGCATCCCCCGCTCACAGCAATTCCCCCTCCTGGATTTTGTCACCTTGGGCTTTCTCAGCTACAGGAGTTTGGAACAGTGTTATTTTCTGAATTCAGATCTGACAATCTTTGTCGACTAAAGGTTACACAGCTGCAAAAGTTTGTTTTTAACCCAAAGTAACAGCGTTGTCAGGGAGAGTGTAAAGAGATTCCCCAAAACTCAGGTTAGAAACCTCGTGATTCAGCAAGGCATCAGGAGCACCTCTGCGACGGAGGCATTTAGGTCCCAGGACAGGTGCAAACGCGGCCGCGTTTGGCTGAAATCTGCTGCCCCCGAAACTGGCGCTCAGGCCCTGCAGAGGTGAGCACTGGAGGCATCTCCTGCGCAGGCCTTCTGTGCTGGGATGTTTCTTCCAGCATCTGAATATCCACAGCCTTGTCTCCCATGGCAAAACTGAGAGAGAGACAAGCCAGTGCCCTGTTTACAGATGAGACCCTGAGGCTCAGAGCCTGACCAACCCATGGCAGAGACTGGGCCCAAAGTCGAGGGCCCTGGGTTCTCGTCCCGGCTCTGTGACTGGCTGCTGCTCTGGGACAATGAGTGTGACAATGAGCCTGTGATGTCTTTCTCTGGTCATCCTTCTCATATGCTCCCTGTTGACCATCAGGAACTCCACTTGTAGCCCAGTTCTCACTGTGCTCAGCTGGGCTGGCCTGGGCCCTGGGTGGGAACTGAGCCCAGCCTCGTTGGAGAGAGGCTTGGGCACCTGTTGGGGAGGGGGTCCCCAATGACACCTGGAACTGTTTTCCAGCAAGAGAGTCCACTGGGTGCAGGAAAGGCTTGGCTGGGGGCAGAGGCCGTGAACTGACTGGGATGCTGAGCAGGGGCTGGATGGCTGCAGAGGGGGGAAGGGCCTCCAGTCGGTGGAGTTCAGCTCCAGTTCAACTGCTGGGATCCAGCTGGCCCTCCGGGCAGGTTGTTTCTAGATCGTCCATGTGGCAGTGCCATGGCAACTTTCATCAAGTTTATACTATAAGGGTGGTATTGATTGGGCACCTTAGAGTCTAGAAGGAAAGGTTTTGGACAACTTGTTTGTACACTGGGCTGGAAAGGCAGAAACTGTTCTTACTAAATACCTATTTTGTGCCTGGCACTGGCTGGGGTTTTCACTGACCCTGGATCCAAGGAGGAATACAACACAGTTCCTGCCCTCATAGAGGTCCAGTCCACATGCCTGTGGGTGCTAGGCTTTACCAGACAACATAAGGAATAAACAAGGTGGTAATTAATGAAGATAAAAGGAAGTAGCAGGAACAGTAACCCAAGGACTACACAGAGTGGTAATTAACAAAGATAAAAGGAATTAGCAGGAGTAGCAAGTGAAGAAGTGCTGCGTTTGGGAGTACCCAGGACCCTGTTTTTCTGCCAGAACTCTGGCCTTAGGACAAGAAAGTGCTGCTTTTAGAACATTTCCCAATAGGAGGCTTGATTTCTTAAAAGTAACATTCTGCTGCTCACTTGTGTTCTTTGTTTAGCTTGTGGCCACTAGGACTCTTGGATCTTCTTTTCTCCGTCTTGCATCTACCTTTTGTATAGTTGCCATCTTTCCCCAGAATGTTCCCTTCTCAACGCTCAACATTCCTCTGACAAAAGAGTGGAAACAGGAAATAATTTTTTAAATGTCCAATTGCTTTTTTCCCCCAAAACAGCTTTATTGAGTTATAATTTATAGACCATAACATTTACCCATTTTAAGTGTGCAATTCAATCAATTTTGGTAAATTTACAGAGATGTGCAACCATCAACCACAAGCAATTTTAGAACATTTCCATCACCAGAGGGAATAATTTAAGGGCACAATACAAGAAATATGGGTTTATTCAACCTGCTTGAACATGCATTTCTGAAATTATTGTACTTAAAATCTGTCAGCAAATTTTGAGTTACTTCATGGTGTACTTTTGCAAAAAAAGCAAAATGAACTGGAAAGAAGAATCCTGTGCCTGAAATCTTAAGAAACTATTATCCACTTTGTAGATCACCTCATTAATAAACAGATTATTACAAAAGTAATTATTTTAGAGATGGCAAGTGCCATTAGCTAATACTATGTTGTTGTCTACTGGGACTTATAAAAAGTCTTTTTAATTTGCTCTTCAAAAATCACTTACACCCACAAAGCCACTTCAGTCAAGGAAATAAATCTAGGTATGGGCAAACCTTAGTTACCATGGCAAAAACAGCTTTATCTTTTTACTTTTTTAATTTGTTTCCAGTGAGATTTTCTTTCCTCTCCAGAAATCCCTATTTTGTGGGAGGACTTGTCTGGTGAATCCCATCGTTCTGCAAAATTGTCCACCCCTCTGGTGTGAAAGGCACCCTTCAGTCATCCAATCCTCTAGGGGTGAAGAGTACACTGAATATTGAATGCTTGGATGGTTCCATTGTAAATACCCATTTTTGCAAGCCCAATAGTTAGAAAGTTCAGAATCGGTCACTGGCCCCTCCATTAGGCATGCCTTTCCTTTCATGGGCTGATCCCTCTGATAGACTTATAGGATAGGGTAAACCCCTTTTCTTCTAATCTTACATTCTGTCCTTGTTATGCTGTAGACCCATCAAATATAGAGAATTGTTTATTCCCAAGCAGAAGAGAAATCATTCTTCCAATAAAGGTATAGGAAAAGCATGATCTTAGGTTGGAAGCTCTTAAAATGCTCTCAAGTTCTATTTGTGAGAGTATATTGGGGGTTAAATATTATACTGCTGTCTGCTTTTTGTTAGAAAGAGACAAAGTCCCAGAAACAAAATTGCATCAGAGGCTTACTTAGTATTTATTTGTAAGTTTAAAAAGTGAAGTCATTACACATTCAGAGAAGTACACAATATGGAGGATGCTTCCTGATACATTTTCACCTAGTGAACATACTCTGATCAAGATAGAGAACACTGCACACACTCCTAAAGCCTCCTGTATGCCCTGCCCAACATTATCTCCATAGAGTAGTCAACATCTGTGTTCTATCGAAAATAGATCCGTTTTGCCATATAAATGGAATGACACAGTTCAGGAGATGCCCCACCCCCCACCCTCTTATCCATGGTTTTGCTTTCTGAGGCTTTGCTTTCTGTGGTTTCAGTTGCCCATGCTCACCTGGGGTCTGGAAGCAGATAATCCCTCTGACATAGTCTTAGAAGGTCAATAATAGCTGAATGCTACATCACAATGCTGGCATCCCACCTCACTTCATCTTATTATGTATCATTTTATTATCTCATATCAATCATCACAAGAAGAAGGGTGAGTACAATACAATAAGCTATTTTGTATTGCGTGTGTGTATGTGTGTGTGTGTGAGAGAGAGAGAGACCACATTCACATAACTTTTCATTATGTATGTATAGGAAAAGAAACATACTATATGTAGATTTGGTACTATCCATGGTTTTAGGCATCCACTGGGGGTCTTGGAACATATCCCCTGCAGATAAAGGAGAACTACTGTATGTATCTTTTTGTATCTAACTTTTTTCACTCAACATTAGTGTCTGTGAAATTCATCCATGTTGTTGCCTATTCAGTTTTTACACTCTTGTATATAATATTCCATTGTAACCATGATATAGTTAGCCTTTCTACTATTGAGGGACATTTGGGTAGTTTCTAGTTTTTATCTACTAGGGAAAGTGTCCCTGTGAACATTTTTCACACATCTTTCCATGCATCTAGGTAGCCATATCTATTAAAGTAGAATTGCTAGGTCATGGGAATGCAGTGTTTGGTTTTAGTAAATAGGATAATTAAGACTTTATAATTCTTCTAGAGTCAATACTTTCAGGTTATGATTTTTTAAAACAGAATTTGTCCATTTCATCTAAATTATAAAATTTATTGGCACAAAGTTATTCATAACATCTTCTCATTGTCTCTTTGATATTTGTATGAATTTCTAGTGATGACACCTTTTCTCATTAGTGGTATTAATAATGTGTTCCATTTTTTCCTTGATCAATCTTTCTAGGGATTTGTAAATTTTTTTTTTTTTTTTAGATTTTTATTTATTTATTTGACAGAGAGAGAGATAGCGAGAGCAGGAACACAAGCAGGGGGAGCGGGAGAGGGAGAAGCAGGCTTCCTGCCGAGCAGGGAGCCTGATGTGGGACTCGATCGCAGGACCCTGGGATCATGACCTGAGCCGAAGGCAGACGCTTAACGACTGAGCCACCCAGGCGCCCGGGATTTGTAAATTTTATTAGTCTTTTCAAAGACTCTGTTTTGGGCTTAGTTGGTTTTTCTCTATTCTATATTTTTTCTATTTCATCTGTTGCTTATATCTTTATTATTTCTTTCCTTCTAGTTTATTTGCCTTAAATTTGGTGTTCTTTTCTAACTCCTTGAGGTAGTCATTAGATCACTGATTTTCTGCTATTCTTTTTTTTTCTAAAATATACATTTAAGGATATGAATTGTTCCCTTAAGCCTAGTTGAAGTGCTGTGCTACAAATTTTTGACGTGTTGCTTCATCATTATTATCCAGTTCAGAGCATTTTCTAATTTCCATGGAAATTTCTAATTTCTGATTTAGTTGTTGAATCATAGGTTATTTAGAAGTGTTATTTAGTAATTTCCAAACATTTGAGGATTTTTAAAGTGTTTCATATTTAGGATTTTTTTTTCACACTTGATTAAAAGGACATACTCTGTTTAAATTTCAACCCTTTGCAATTTATTGAAATCTGCATTATGATTCGGAATATGGTCTATTTTGTTAAATATCCCATGCACACTTGAAAATAATGTCATCCTGTTTTTGTTGGGTTCAGTGTTCTACCTATGCTGGCGAGGTCAAATTTGTTTCTCATGTTGTTGAAGTCCCCTTTATCGTTACTGATTCATTGTCTGATTAGTCTATCAGTTGCTGAAAATGGATTTGAAATCTTCAACTATGCTATTGGATTTACTTGTTTTTCCTTTTAGTTCTGTTTGGGCTCTGCATGTTTTAAGTTTTGTTTTTAGATGCATACACATTTCAGATTATTAAATCTTGCTGCTGAATCAAATTTTTGTTATTGTGAAATGCTCCACTTTATCTTTGGAAATACTTCTTGCCTTAAAGTCTTGCTTTGTCTGATAACAATATAGATAAGCCAGCTTTCTTTTGGTTAGTCTTTCTGTGGCATATTGACTTTCAACATTTATGTGTCCATCTGATGTAAGCAGCATATAGTTGGGTCTTGCTGTTTTGTGTTGTTTTTACCAGTCTGATAGTCTTTTAATTTTAATTGGATAATTGATCCCACTTACATTTATCAAATTCCTGATTTTTTGTTGTTAATTCTATCATCTTATTTGTTTTAAATTTGCTCGATCTGGTTTTTGTTCTTCTTTTATTTCCACTGCCTTCTTTTAATAAAGTGCTTTTCATTATTCTAATTCCTTCTTCTACTAGTGTGTTAGTTATAAATTCTATTATTATTTATTTAGTGTTACCCTAGGGCAGGGGTTGGCATACTTTTTCTGTGGAGAGACAGACAGTAAATATTTTAGGTGTAGAGGGATACTGACTCCCTCTTCCCCCTCTCTCATCTCCCTCCTCCTCCTTCAACTATTCTCTAAAAATGCAAAACAATTCTTAGCTCCCAAGCTGTATAAAATAGGCTGTAGGCTGGATTTGGATGTGGGTGATAGTTTGCCAAACTCTGCTAAAGATATACCATATGCCTTCACAGAATCTATTCTTCAATTAATAATTTTACTACTTCCTAGACAATACATGGACCTTACAACAACTTAATTCCATTTACCCAGTTCCATTCTTCGTTTTATGCTATTTTGGTCGTGTATTTTACTTCTCTATGTATTTGAAATCCCACAAGACATTATCTACAGTTTTAAAGAGTTAATACTCATTTTGATTTGCTCTTCTATTTACCATTTCTGGTGCTATCTATTGCTTTCTGCATTACTATTCTCCCAAGTAGGATCATGTTATCAGAATAACTTCCTTTAGTATGTTTTTTAATATGTGTCTGTTGATAATACATTTTCTAATTTTTTATTTGCTTGAAATTTTTTTCATACTCATTTTTAAGGGTATTTCCAGTGGATGTAGAATTCTAGACTGACAGACTGTCAGCCTTTTAGCTCTGTCATTTTATAGGCTTCCAGCTTCTATTGTTTGTGTAGAGTGGGTCTTTTTATTGCACCTTTTGAATTTTTTTCCTCCTCTGGCTACCTTAAGATTTTTCTTTTTATCTTTTTTTTTTGAAGCTTTAGCATAATGTGCCTTTGTGTACTTTTCTTTGATTTTATATGTTTGAGTTTGTCGGTGCTACTTGAATGTATATTCTTGCTTTTTATCTCTTCGAATACTGATTCTGGTCCGTTTCCTCTCTTCTGGGATTCAAATTCCACATATGTTGGTTCTTTTCACTGTGTCTCTTATGCTCTTTTCCCTGTTTCTTTTTCTTTCTCTGTCTCTCTTTATGTGTACATGTGTTTAATCTTTTTTCTTCTCTTTCAGTTTGATTATTTTTCTACTGACCTATTTTCCAACTTACTAATCCTCTTTTCTGTTGTGTCTAATTTGCTGTTAAACCTACCTATTACCTGTTTATTGAATCCTTAATTTTAGTTATCATATTTCTCAGTCCTAGGTTTCTATCTTTCCATCTATTTGTTTGAACATTAATCCTAGGTTTATAGTCTTTGATAACTACAGTATCTAGGTCATCTATATGTTTTTCTATAGTCTCTCCCTCTATCTCTCTTTTTAAATTTCTTTTATCTTTTCTTTTTATTTCCTAGCATGCTGCATAAGTTTTGATTGAATACTGGATATTGGGAATGAAGAATTGTTGAGGCTCTGAATAATTTTGCCTTCCATTGGAGAGGATTTTTTTTTTTTTTTTTCCTAGCAGACAGAACACCTCAATCCTGTCAGAAATTGAGATTTTTGAGGTTGGATTTTAGGCTTTGTGAGGGCTGGTCTTTGCCTGGTTTGTCTCATCTCTTAGGATAATATCCTCTTCATCTGTCTCAATAAGAACCTAGGTTATTTACTGAAATTTCTCCTCCTTGGTGGCCCCTGGACATCAATATTTTTTCTCCTTAGCACTTTGAGGCTGCTCAAACTCTGGCTGGTTTTTCAACCTTTTAGAAGCTGTTTACTGCTTAGTTTCTTGGCCGTTTGCCTATCATGTGGAAAGCTTAGGAATGAAACAATTCCTTTAGGGGAAATCAAATGCAGAATGCCTGGCTTATATCTATTTAGGCTCTTTCTCCAGGATAAGAGTTCCCTATGTTCTCGCTGCTTTGGTAGATTTGCACTTCAATTTTTGGCTTCTCAGACCACCTAGGCTGCTACGGTTCTAGGCCAATGTTTCTCCTCTATCTCATTGATACCCCCTGAGAACTGGCAAATGCCTAGAAGGGAAAACATGAAAGAAATTTGGGTTTTACTCATTGCATTTCCCTTTTCTCCAGAACCTTGGGCTCTAAAGTCCTGGCTGCTTTTACTCTCTGGTGACTTTTAACAGTTATTTTATGTACCATATTTAGCTTTTATAGTTGCTCTTGGCCAAAGTCTCCAGAGATTGATTTGTTTGTTTATTCATTTTTGAGTTTTGAGATTCATATTTTATTTACAAGTAAATGAAGAATGTCTCCTGTAAACACTAATTTGGCACAAGAAGAGCAATCTAAAGTAGTTGCTGGCTCCACAGCGATGTGTGAAAGGAGACTATGCCACTGTTCTTTCCGAACAATGATTTTGCCATTAATAAGGGGGAAAAAAAGGACACGTGATTTTTCATGTTGCACGTGTGAAAGAATTCAAAATAAAAATGACTTTTCAAAACTCTACAGTCTCTAGTCAAATGTGTGAGGTGACCAGGATGTCACTTTCGTTCAGTGATAACCCCTGCTCCCCAAGAGCAATGGCCTCTCAGCAATTGACCTAATCCTCATCAAAGGTATCTGCTTGAGGAGTGGAGAGACCCCGATCCTACAGAGCTTGAACTTCCAGCTTGGTCTGCTGTTCTGCCCTTTGTTCTTCTAGGATTTCTTCAACAGATGCTTGCTGGTGGGGTGTGTCACTCTCCTTTCCAAAACTATCTCCCCTAGTAGGACCACATTTCCTCCTCTGACCACAAAAATCCCTTGAGGTATATCACTGTATTTTTTGACCGCATGAGTAGGCTCCACAGTCTGATGTAGCACCAAATTAGCAAATTGATCAATGCTTCTTATAAAACCGATAAGCGTCCTTCCATCTTGAATTAGGACCAAGTGCTTCTTGTCAATGTCCTCGATGAGGCTGGTGGTGCCAGGCATAGAGTTCATTCTGAGCTGAGATAGGGCTTAGGAGAGAACTCACTCTCCTAAGTCAGCTAGTCTCTTGGTTGAGGGGCCATTTTCTCAGCAGTGGGCCAGCACATCCAACACCTCCTTCCTTCTACTGCAGTCGCTGCCTGGGCAGGACCCGGACAGGAACCTGGACCAGGAACAGCATGTCTGTCCTGGCTCTCAGCAGCCGAGCTCTGCTGGAAATGCTTCTAGAGATTTATTTTTAAAAGTGGTTTCCAGGACATGTCCCAGGGCCATTGCACATTTAGCTCTATCTCCTGCATCTTTTTGAGACATCCCCAACTGAGGGCTGGCAAGGTCTTTTGGTTTCTTCAACACCTTCAACAACAAATTATTAAACTCTATTGAATGTAATTTGTAAGTATTAATGATTTTGTATTTTTGAAAAGATTTTATTTATTTATTTATTTGAGAGAGAGAGAGGAGCAGAAGGAGAGGGACCAGCAGACTCCCAGCTGAGTGTGGAGCCCGAGGTGGGCATGGAGCCTGAAGTGAGGCTCGATCTCATGACCTTGAGACCACAACTTGAGCCAAAATCAAGAGCCGGACGCTTAACCAACTGAACCACCCAGGTGCCCCAAACTATTTTGTATTTTAAAATTGGGATTAATGTGCCAAGTATGATCATTCTCAATCAGATCACTCAGTTTACTTCAACACTGATTCTCTATGAAATAGTTTACCATCTTTCATTTTATATTGTTGTGAGGCATTCCTTTTCAAACTTACACACACACACACACACACACAGAGAGACACACACACACTCACTATACATCATGCCTCCTTTGGCCCCTCTGGAAATCCTGACCTGAGGTGATATTCTGACTCTGTTGTTATGTTGCAATATGACCATGGTTGAAGCCTCTTTCAATCCCTGGCCCTCAATTACTTTATTTAGAATATGAGGTAGGGGTGGGGAGTAGCATAGGACCAGGCAGGCTCATAGGGTCCTTGCAGCTCTGGTGGTCAGTCTGTCTTCTATGCTTTGATTGGGGAATCCTTTTTGGAACGATCGGACACTTAGACTGATCTGAACAATGGATCCTTAGACCATAGAACTCACTCTCCTAAGTCAGCTAGTCTCTTGGTTGAGGGGCCATTTTCTCTGGGGCCTGGGGGCTGAATGGACAAGCTGGGGCCCTGGGTAGCTGGCTTCCCAGGGAGCCGCACCCTTGTGTGAATGACCAAATGAAAGCAAACATCTTCCACTACACCCAGCCCCCAAAACCTGCACCATTCAACTATCTCAGCCAGGAATTCCACATCGAGAGGTGGTTGTTTCTCAGGCTTGTTCCAAATGTCTCCCTCCTGTTCCTCCTGAATCTTCCATCTTGTAAGAAATAAATAAATAACCCCTCCTTTGCCCAGAGATAGTTTTACCATCTTCCGTGTAGGATTAGTCCCTGTGCTGCCCCAGAGCCTGTTTCCTCCCTCCCCTGACCAGCTCTGTATCAGGGGATGCTGACCCATGTTGGCTACTTTTCCAGGCTCCCCTGTCAGAGGGCTCTTCTTGCATTTGGTCAAAGAGAGGCACTGGAGGAAGATTGAAGGCAAGAAGAAGGGAGAAGCCAGTGCATTTCTCTCCCTTCCCCTTTGTCTTGAGTTGACTGAGTCCTTGGCAGAGCCTGCAAGTTCCATGGCCCCACCTTCTCAGTGACTGACTTACTGTGGTTCTCAGCCTCTGCTGAGTGACCCCCACCCCCAGCTCAGCTAATTCCATGGCTCTTCTCTGTCCCTCCAGCTGAAGGATGACAGTCGTTTCCTGTTGCACTCATCTTTAGGGCACCTTACCATCTGCCGTTGCCTTCCCAGCCTCTCTGTCACGTGGAACACCACTCAGTGTTATGAAATACCCTGTGTACGCATACTTGGAGGGCTTGCTGTTTCTTGTTTACATCCCAACTAACTGAGTTGCTAAAAACCATACTTCAAACGTCTTTTCCCTTCCTATATGTATAATATAAGCACCACCGAAACACATTCGCCTTCATTTCCTTTAGCACCTCCTGAAGTAGACAGAATTCATTCGCTCTTTTATTTGTTCAGTCAACGGTGAGGTGAGGCCCTACTCAATCCCCTCGCCAAGTACTGTGCTAAGGCCTAGAGCAGTGAACAACACAGGTGATGTGTCTGACTTTGTAGAGCTCACAGCTTCGTGGGCGAGCCTCAAACCCTCAAAATAAAGTGTGTTGAGAATGAGACACTATTGTCACACATAGTCTCAGGGGACAGACAGAATTGGATTTACCACAGCCCTGCCACTTGCTTCAGGTTATATGAATGCGGGCAAGGTACTTTCCTTCCTATGCCTCAGTTTCCTCTTCTTTAAAAGAGCATGCAGTATCCAGTTCTTGCCTGCCCCAGCCTCTTTCCATGTTCAGTGAGGATGCTAATTCTGCTAACTTCATAGGACTGCTCATGGTTAAATGTGTTGCTATTAGAGAAAGAGACAAACTTACCTCAAAGACTTATTTTTAAAAGCAGCTTCCAGGGGAGCACATATTCAGCATTGCTGAGATTCAGGTCCGGAGAGGTGAAGTGAGGCTAGAAATGCTACAAGATGGGGTGAAGTCCAAAGCTTGGATAGAGACAGTTGCTGGGAGGAGCACCCAACAAACAGAATCACACCCATGGCAGTTTCTGCTGGCAGCTAATTGGTAGCCACACTGGTCTGCCTGCAGGTGGAAGTGGGGGTCCTTCTTTCCTCTTTGCTTGCTGAGACATCACTCCCTCCAGGAGGGACTACTAACTTCTAGCCCAGGCGAGATCTCCCTGTTACATGGCCTCTGTATTTTTCTTGTTATTGTTGTGATCATAGCCATCATCATCATCATATCATCATCACATCATCATCATCATCACCATCATCACATCATCATCATCATCACATCATCATCATCATATCATCATCATCACATCATCATCATCATCATTACATCATCATCATCATCACATCATCATCATCATCATCATCATCATCATCATCACATCATTGCTAATGCTTGTGGAACTGAGCACCCCCCCCCCCCCACCATGTTCCAAATGTTATGCTATGACTTCTCATGGCAGAGTCTGGGAAGTAGCTCAGTCCTGTGCTCTTGTTATTCAGGAATGTGCGTGTGTGTGTGTGTGTGTATGTGTAAATCTGCATGTGCCACAATAATTTAAAGTCAAAGCAGAACATTTCACATCATCAAAGATTCAAAGTTAAGCTAGGCAGATTATGATTTTAGTATTAACTTTGTTGCAAGTTTTTGAAAATTCTGATTCCATGTAACTTAGAGGTACACATGTACCGGTTATCGTCAGAGTTCAAGGGCTCGGATTCATCACTTGTTCTTTGTTCTCATTCTTTTTTTTTTTTTAGGTATTTTTTTTTATTCTTATGTTAATCTCCATACATTACATCATTAGTTTTAGATGAAGTGTTCCATGATTCATTGTTTGTGCATAACACCCAGTGCTCCATGCAGAATGTGCCCTCCTCCATACCCACCACCAGGCTAACCCATCCTCCCACCCCCCTCCCCGTTCTCATTCTTGAGGCTGCATGTGGCAAGCTCACGGTGCACTCTCTGCAGCTCTGGACCCATTTTCCTGCCACCCCCTGGCTCCCCTGCTTGACCACACTCTGGGTCCTTCTGTTGGCTCTATTATATTTTTAGATCCAGATTTAAATGAATCATTTACTTACATTTCACTCACAATTTTTAACCATCCTATCAACAATATTCTAATAGCATTAAATAACTGCAAAATCTAATAAAAATCAGTCTTAACCTCATTTGAATCTCATTAAGAATAGGGCTATTCCTTTTGCTAAATTGTCGGAGATTATTTTATCCAGTTTTGTCTTGTTTGTGTTGTCCAGGAGAGCAGGGGGATAGATGGAATCATAAAATGTGGGTTCACACACTCAAAAACTCTTTTATCCACTTTCTTGTGTTTACAGATGAAGAAACTATAGTCCAAACAGGGAGGGGACTTTTCCAAAGTCCCACCTGAAACGTGTGGCCGTTAAGAACCAGAACTCAGGCCTCCTGCCCTTTACTCTAGCGTCTCCCCTACAAGATCTGGGCTTGGAGCCCAGGCACTGATTTATGGATTTAATGAGCATTTCGGCTATTGAGCAATGACTAATGCATCAGCCAAGCACTCTTTTCCTGAACAAGGCTGGAGCCTTGGGAAGGACACCGGTAGATTTAAGAGATACAGAAGAAGTGACTGCTGCCCTCTGGAAGACTGAAAACCCTCCAGGGATGAGGTTCACATGCAAACAATGAACTGTAGCCTCCTTAAATGCTGGCTTGTGGTCACACTGCTCACCCCCTCTTTTCCACATCAGTATGGGGTGGCATTCCTTCCAGTCCTGTTCCGTCCCACAAGGCAGGTACTGACAGAGGCCTCCCATGGCCCCAGTACTGAGACAGGCAGGAGCTGTTTGTCCATTTTAATGAAAAACATCTCCAATAAAAGGACTCACTTTGTAGGACTGAGGAGTTCACAGGCAAAGAAAGAAGGGAAAAGGCTCAGGCAGGAAGTCTTTTATGATTTATCAGTGCACAAATACTGGAAAAAGAAAAAAACCCAGGGCTAATATGAATAATTATGCCAGCTTTTGTATAGCACTTTGCAGTTGACGACGTGCTTTTGAATGCATTATGTTATCTCATCACATCAGTGGGAGATTGGGGAAGGGGAGAGCAGAGGGGGCTGTCACCTCTGGGAAATCAGCAGCCTCTGTTCCTGGGAGTCCAGCCTGGCTCAGTGGGTGGGCGCTACTGCTGAAGTTATCTTGCTGTGAACGTCCCCTCGGAAATGACCCCCTGAGTTGCTGTTGTCCCACAGAAACTTTAGCAAGTCTCTCCAGATTATAAACTGGAGTCAGTTCTAGTTTCCCTGCCTGGAACCCCACTTCTCCTTGAGCCGAATGCTTGGCTGGTGCTGGACGTCCTTCCTGGCCCCTGCAGGCTGCTCTGGGAAGGGCTGGGCTCCGTGCTTGTGCCCTCGGCTGCTGGTAGAGTCCTCCTTCAACACAGCTGGGCCCAGGCTAGGACGAAGGTGCTGCCACAGATGGGACTTTGCCAGGTGGCACAGTCCTGAGATTTCTGCTGCCATGCGTGCCCATCCGTAATAGGTCCTTTAGACACTGTGGGTGGCGAAGGCGCTGAAATGCTATTGCCAAATAGGAGCACGTGCAGGAAAATGTCGCTGTAAAACATTTTTCCAGAACTAGTCTCATCTTGCTTTCCTTCTGGCGGCAGGAAAAACAGCAATGGTAACAAAAACACAAACACTACCACCAGCACGAGCAGTCTTTAACCTTGACAACCGAAGGTAGCATGATTTCTTCTGGCCTGAAGGGTGCCCCTCCCCACACCCCAGTAAATAAACCAATTAAAGTATATACTCTCCTTCAGGTCTGTGACTCCCCCCTCCCCCAATGGGCTCTTCTCCCCTTCCTCCTCCTGCCCACTTTCTTAGGAGGGTGCCCAGGCACAGGATGTCTTCACTTCTCCAGCTTTGATGGGCTTGCTGGTCCACCAGTTGACATGCTTGTCCACTTGTCCTGGGGGCAGCCTCTGGCCTCACCAGCTCCACCGATGAGGTGCCCACTGCTGGGTGGGGGAGGGGGAGGGACTTGTCTCCTGTGTTGTTGGCTCAGGCAGAGCTCGGCCATGGATCCTGGGGCTTGGCGGGAGGAAGCTTCTCAGTTCCTGACGCAACACTCTTTGGACCACAGGAGATGAGGAGGGAGTGCCATCTTGGGCCACCTGGACACATCCGCAGCCTAATTTACCACCTAATTTACCACCGTGTGCCGTGCTGAACACCTTGTGCAAGAGACAGTTTTTCTGTGGGCACACTGGTTTTCCTGAGATCAGCCCTGGGAAGTCAGGAGTAAGCTGCTGTGTGCGGGGGGATTTCCCTTCACCCCTGTCAGGCTGACCCTACCAGTCTCTCTTCTGCCCGCAGAAGTTTCAACCTCTGAAGAGAGCCAGAAATTCATGTCTACCCTCCTCACCACACTTTGCCCTCTCTTTTCCAGCCCCTCCACTGGCATTGGAGGATGTTCTACTTCATTTTTCAGGTAGTTGGGAGCTTCTTTATGATGTACCTTGCTTCTCTGCTCTGTGAACTTTTTTTTTTTTTTTAATTTATTCATTTGAGACAGAGAGATAGAGAGAGAGAGAGTAGGAGCAGTGCGGAGAGGCAGAGGGAGAGGGAGAAGCAGACTCCCCGCCGAGCAGGGAGCCCGATGCGGGGCTCGATCCCAGGACCTGGAGATCATGACCTGAGCCAAAGGCAGACGCTTAACGACTGAGCCACCCAGGCGCCCCCTGTGAACTTCTTTGAGACCTTTTCCCACCTTCACTGGGCACCAAGCCTCATTGTTTAGCCAGGCAGGAGGGATGCAGGGAAAAGAAAAAAACCTGGATTCACAAAATCACATTGGAAGCCACTTCCAAAAAATCATGGTGCTTTTTAACATCAGTGTCGACATGGATTGATGAACCCCTTGGACAGAGTAATTTGGTCACCTTCTTTGGGTCAGGCCCCTACAGCCCCAGCCCTGCACAGCCAGGCCTCCTCCCCTCTGCATGTGGCCACCAGCCCTGGGAGCATCCCGCAGGCCTTGGGGCACTTTTCCACCCTCAGCTTTCCTTATGGGCCCCGCCCACCTCACACAGAAGTCTGCCAAAAATTGGGCTGGTGAGTACTCTGAATAGAATTTTGGCAAGTGGATAAGGTTTCACATTTACTAAATTTCTGAGTCTCTCTTTTACATGCGCTCAAACTGGGAATCTGGAACATGCACCCTTCAGATTTTTTTTTTAAGTAAAATAACATATTTTGGTTATTTGGGGGGCAAACTTTTCACCAAACAGATAGAGCCAGAGGTGGTCTGCACCCTGCAATTTGTGCACCTCTTGTAATCTTTTAAAATAAAAATGAATAGTGGGCTATAAATGCCATGGCTTTATGAGAGTCAGTTATCTTGGGAAATTGGAGTGGGGAGGGGGGTTTGGGGGGCTTTATTTTGGGATAGAATGACACAATTTGTTAACCTGCTCTCTCTTTCCCCCAAAATATCTATATGATTCCAAGCTTAGCAAAGGAGGACGAGGTTTGAGTTCTAACAAAACACACTACAACTTTAAGCCAGCTTGTCCATGTGTTTGCAGAGTGGATGTGGAGTCAGGACAGAGTTCACTTGGGCCTATTGAGGGGTTTCAGGTGGGATCACAGGGTGGTAACATGTGTACATATGGCTTCAGGTCAGATTGGATCCCCCTGGTACTCACCTTATTGCTCTGCCTGCCCGAGCCCCACCCCTGCATTCTATGTCATGTCTACACTGGTCTCCCCACTGCCCCTGCTGGAGTTTTGCTCGGGCCCATTCCCTGCTGGTGGTGTATCATCTGTTCCTCTTCTGAATCTTCCAGGACCCTCTCAGCTTGCCCTCTGTGGCTTGCCCTCCCAGCACCGTCTCCCCATGAGTCCCAGCAACGTCAGATTCTGAATTACTTGGCCTTTGATGTGTGTGGGCATGCTTTGCTGTCAACTTTGCACCTGCCTTAGTCGTAACCTTCTTTGCTCTTTGGTGTCCCTGAAAATGAGGACTGGTTATTCCTCTCTTTGGTTCTGGTGTTGTCCACTTTGGGTCTTGGCTCATCGTCATGATAAGTCATGATAACTGGGTAATGATGGTGTCTTTCTTTTCCACCGTAAGTTAAACCCCAACTGACACTAACTAGTTTGTTTATATCCGCGTCACCCCCATCATTCAGAAATGATTGGACAAAGCCACATGTGAACAAACTCTGCTAATTCCTCCTCTCTAGCCTGTGCCTGCCACCCACACTTCCCCAAGGCTGAGAGAAGAGGCTGAGTCATTGCGTTTGTAAACAGTGAAAGTTGAAATTATCTTTGCCTCTGGAATGGGAGTCTTGAGAAGCTTTCCCTTTTCACCTAGGTTTTCTGGTAAAATCATGAAAACAGTGTGATTATGCCCCAGAAATCTAGAAATATACCATCTTTCCTCAATGGGCAAATTCTTTAGTCAATGCTGAGTTTTTAGAAAAGTAAACCTTGGGAATGTTTCTGCAGATTTTTATTGGGCAAAACCAGTGTCTCCCATTAACAGAGTGAGGATGATGGTGGTGGTGGTGGTGGCTGTTGGGGGTGAAATGTGGATGGTCAGAACTGGCCAAGCGTCTTCCTTCCCTTTGTCACTCAGTATGGACCCATGGAGCTCCAGTCTCCCCACTTTCCTAAAGTCCAGAGAGTGTCAGTCCTGTCTGCCTTGCTGGTTGGTCATGGTTGAGTTGTCACACCATTTCTGCTGCAGTGGTAATTGATCGACATGCAACCTGACCGCTTGGTAGGAACATTTTCCCCATGTTGGGGGCTAGCCCACTTGCTACCCTGGGTCTGGCTGGCTGCCCCTTTGCTCTCCTCTGGTCAGGGGGACAGGAATGGTTTGTGTTTCTCTATGTGCCAGGTGGAAACAAATCCATGATTGCCTGGAGAAAAAGTTGCTCAGTCAAACCATTTTATTTACATGGCACCAAATGTCCAGAAACATCTGCGAAGTTTTTTCCTTCTCTAAACTGGCAGAACTGGCCTATTGTTTTGGCACCCAGAGGCACAGGGATAAGGAAATTCTTCAGAAGCTTCAGAGATCTCCCCAGGTGATCTCATCCATACCCAGTGCCTTTAAATGCCACCTCTATTGTGACAGTCCCTAATTTGCTTCTCTAGGAAGGACTGTCTCCTCTATCCAACAACCTCTCCGGGGGGGGGGGGGGGGGGGCGGGTGTTAAACCATCGGTGTCTCTAACCGAGCTCTTGATGTTACCCCACACTCTTTTTCTTCTCCACTCTTCCCCATATCAGAAGATGGCTCTATCATTTACCTAGTTCCACAAACCAAATCTGGGAGCCGTCTGTGATTCCTCCTCTTTATGCTTTCATCAGCGAGGCGGGTTGATTCTACTTCCAGAATTTAAGTGAATCTCCTCCCTTCTCTCCAGTGTGACTTGCCTCACCCTGTCCGTGGCAGGCATCCCTTCCCCGGACGTCCACCAATGCCTCCTACCAGGGCTTAGTGCTTCTTCTCTTGCTCGCCAATCATTGTGCACGCCGCACTGTTTGAAAAACTTGAGTTGGATCCCATTACCCTCTTCTCCAAAACTTTTCACTGAACCCTGTTGCACTGAGAATAAAATCTGAGCTCCTTATCTTTTTATTAAAGATTTATTTATTTATTTTAGAGAGAGAGAGCTTGAGCAGGGGGTGGGGGACACGGAGAGGGGGAGAGAGAGAAGCAGACTTTGTGCTAGTATATGAATTATATGTCAACAAAGCTGTTAAGATTGATTAAATTCCTGTAAGAGCACCCCTGGCTCTTTGATGAGCGCATGACCGAGCAGGCCAATCAGAGTGGGTTTCTATCAAACGGCAGCTTTGATTGGACCCGGATAATAGCTCCTCCCCCTCTCCTTCCCCCTCCCTCCCTCCCCGCCCCCCCGCCCTTAAATACTTTCTCAGGATTCTTCTGGGGACCTTGACCAAGAGACAAATTGGACATGGCCTTTATCCTCAAGGAGCTAGGTTTTGTTGGGAACAGAGCAGGGTGGAAAGGAATATGTAAAGGTTGCACACGGTCAAGACCCAGCATAACTCACTGGGCACAGAGAGGGTATTGTGGGGATTCTGGCAGGAAAAATCATCTCTGTGTGGAGAAACCTTTTGCCGCAGCAAATACGGTTTTATGTCTTCATTTTTTTTTTTTTTTTTAAGATTTTATTTATTTGACAGAGACACAGCAAGAGAGGGAACACAAGCAGGGGGAGTGGGAGAGGGAGAAGCAGACCTGGAGCAGGGAGCCACAGAGGCGCCCCTTATTTCTTCATTCTTGTATGAATTTCACAGACAGTCACTGTGCGCGGTGCTGGGGACACAGAGATGAATCAGAGAGTGTCCCCAAGGGGTAGGTGGGGCGTCTGGACCAAGTCTGGTGGCCCGGCAGCAGGGTAGGGCTGGAGGCCGAGGGAGACCCCCAGGGGGCTGTTCAGGGGGAGCTTCCTGAGCGGTTAATGAGTGCTGGAAGGATGAGACTGCTTGGCTTGGCAAAGCAGCTCAGAGGCAGGTGTTTTGCAGAGAGCTCAGATTGGGGCAGGTCACACGGCCTCCCTGAACTGGCACTGGCCTAACAGAGGCAGGTCAGGGGATGGGGCTGTGAACCCCCGGCGGGAGTGGCTTTGAGGCTGGACGGGCTCCCTGGCTGCAGCACGGTCTTTCCTCAGGCACCGGTGAGATGCCCCTGCTCCCCACAGCCGAGCGGGCGGGTGCCCGCTCCCCTCCCAAGGGATGGCCACGGGTCCGGCGGGAGAGTCCGCTCTGCAGGGAAGTCTGGCTGGCGAGCTGCCGGGCTCTGTGCGGGACGTTTGCCACTAGAGGGAGTGCCACGTCGTTTTCCTTCCCTGGCACTGGGCTCCCAGGGCCGCAAACCGGCCTGGGTGACTGCCAGGGCTTGGGGGTTCCTGGGAAACTCATTTGCTCTTTTCCTCTTAAAGATTTCTCAAAAGCAGCTGGACTCAAGAATCCTTAGCATTGTTTGGCAGGAGTTTGCAGAACCCTTCAACTGGGGATGCAGCCTCAGGCCTCTTGCAAACCTTGGGTGGCTTTGGCAGGGATTCTGGTCCCAGGAGAAGCTGTCCTTTGCTCTCAGCACTTGAGGACCTGCGAAAAGCAGGGGGCCTCAGTTCAGTTTCCCTGTAGGGAGTCTGGTCTGGCCCTCAGAGCTGCAAAGGGGAGGCCCATGGGTTCTGGGCAGTGGCTCAGCTCTGTGCCACCTGGAAAAGTAGTTTAGTGCCTGGTGGGAGGAAAAAGGATGGGGAATGAGGTGAGGCCAGGCTGGCAGGACGTGTCGCTGCTGTCTGAGACCTGGAGACAGGAGAGCTGGCTCCCAGTATCTCAAACATGGGACTAGTGGAGCGGATGGGCACCGTGGAGTGGTTAGACCCCCAATTTGGGCAAGAACAGCCCTGCTGTGGCTTTCTTGGCATGGCCCTTAGGTAAAGGGCAGCACATGATGGCTTGTGGATGCCCCTAAACCCTGGCATGAGAGACTCCTATAGGTCCAGGCTGGGCTGGCTTCCTGCAGTGACCGGCTGATGGCTGCTACCTTAAGAGGCCAGGCTAGGACTGAATGAACAGGGTGTCCCAAGAATAAGCCTTCATCCTTGGCCACCACTGACATCGTCACTAAGCTTTTGGACCGCATCCTAAACCTCTTCTGACCCAGGCGCTGCTAAGGGAGCGGGAGGCTTGGAGTCCATTTTCTCCCTCCAGCGTTGACTCCTGGGTCTCATAGATAGTCCCTGGGCATAGGCAGCAGGGGTGCAAGAGGACAAAGTGGGGGGCCGTGTGCTGCAGGAAGCTGGTGTACCATCTGCAGTGGGAGCTGGCCTGCTGAGGCTCCTGTCAGTGCTGTGGGTAATGCTGGTGATTACCATGGTTACCCGAGGCTGGAAGCTCTGACAGTCAAAGGCAGAGCAGGAGAAGGATGTCCTCTCCCTGCTCTGAGCCACATGGTTGCGTCTGCCTCCCTGGGAAGGAGTCTCCTGGCAAATATAAGAGCCTGAACCAAAGAAGTTATATTGCCAGGGTTCAGCTGATTCATATAGCATCAATCACCGAGCACTGGGGCCTCTGGGGGTGGCCCTGTCCCGAGCACATTCGGTGGGAGGGAGGCAAAGGAGGTGTCCTCAGTTTGCTCAGTCTTAGGAGGACAGATGCTCGGGGAGCTCAGAGTCAGAGGAAGGAAGCAGTTAGGGGGACGGGTGGAGAGTTCAGCACAGACTCTCAAGGATCATGCGGGGACTCTCTGGGCCTGTGCTTCCCGTGCCAGCCCGAGGCTGTGCTCACAGGCTCTCCAGCCAGGGCGCCTGCTGGGGAGGCAGGTCACCTGCTCTGCGGGTGGTTGGGAGTGCCGGCTCCTGCTGGGTCCTGCTTCCCCATCTGCAAAACGGGGTTAATGGTTACTAATCCCCACCTACTCCAAGTCCGTGGGGAGGATTTTTTAAATGAATACTTTTGTGCATTGAAATGAGACTCAAGTCTTTGGAGAAAAGACCTTATTTATTATTATCAAAGACTCATTGAGCAGAAATTCCATTTATCCTCTTTGCTACCTCTCCAGTGCCACCTGAACGGAGAACCGTATCACCTCAGTGAGATGGTGGGGCCTGCACAGTGGCCCAAGTCCTAGCCCTGGGGATTTCTGGGGGCCGGGGGAGGCCAGGCAGGGCTTCCTCTGAGCTCGGAGGGGATATTAGGACCGGGAGCAGAGCACGAACTCCAGGTCCACCTGCTACAGCAGCAGTCTTGAAGGTTCTCAAGCAGAGTGCCTAGCCTGGGCTGTGAGCTGGGGAGAAGGAAGCGGGAATTGGTGGGTGGAGGAGGCCTGCTTTGAAGTTCTTCTTCTTTGGTTCATTATCATTATATGTTCATTTTAAAAATGAGAAAATATAGATATGTAAAAAGAAAGAGCCAGAACGAAGAAAGAAAATTAAATCACTTATGTTAAATTAATTAAATTCTGATACTCAGTTCTGGTAAAGTGTATAACATCGAAGGTCTCTGCAAGTGTCTAAGGGAATGAATGAACTCAGATGACTGTAAAGTGTCTGATAGATATCTCCCAGAGTTTTTAAAAATAAAGATTTTTTTTTTTTCAGAGAAGTTTTAGGTTCACAGCAATATTGAGTGGAAGGTACAGAGGGGTCCAGTATACCTACTGCGCCTACATGTGCATAGCTTCCCCTGTTATCAACATCCCCCACTAGAGTGGCACCTTTGTACCTCAATGAGCCTCCACTGACACATCATTATCACCCAAAGCCCACAGATTCCAGTAGCATTCCCTCTGCTGATGTACATTCTGTGGATTTGGACAAACGTATAATGACATGCATCCACCATGAGAGTATCAGAGTATTTTCACTGCCCTGAAAATTCTCTGTACTGCATCCATCAGACATTTCCTTCTCCGGATATATGCACATCGAAACCCCCCCCTCCCCCCTGGTATTAATATATATGTTTTTACAAGAGAGGATTATACCATATACACTGCTGTGAAACTTGTTTCCCCTCTGAAAAATGAGATGGGGATGGTAAGTGTGAAACACCCCCTTCTTGATAATTTGGACTTGACTGCTGAAGTCTCTGTGTTACTCAGACCAGGTCACGAGGCTGAAGGAAGGAAGGAGAAGGACAGGACCTGAGGAAGGACAGAGTCCCTCGAAGACTGGGTGGGAGAGGAGGCCCAAGAAGGGGAGTGAGTGGTGGGACAGAATGTCCTTCGGTGACACGGTGCAGTCCTTACCACCACCCTCCACAAAAGCTGTGCCGGCCCCCAGGGTGCTTCTTAGTCATGACTTCCTTCTCCAGAGCTCCTTGCTCCCTGAGGGAGGTCACTCGCTGAAAAAAAAAGAAAGACTCTGTTGGGGTAGATATATATGTGTATTTGTTGGTCAGGCGAGCCTTCCCAGGGCTTACTGCATTCCTAGCAAATCAGCAGGTGTCCCCTCGTGTGTCTGAGGACGCCTCTGCCTGTGGGCTCAGGAGAGAGTCCCAATAACTCTTAAGTCTCTACTTGTCCACAGTGCTTTCTCTGCCCGTCTTATCTGTGCTGACAGCTTCTCCTTTATCTCTGAGGGTGTGGATCCCAAAGCTCCTTGACCACAGGGCTGTGCTTGAAGGGCTCTCTACTTCCGCACTAGGCCTCTGGTCTCACGCATCCTATCTGTATGGTCCAGACCCACACATTGGCTCAGGCTGATGGCTTCGGAGAAGGAAGAAGCAGGGCTCTCCCGGCAGAACGCCAGCCTGTCACAGTGACATGAGCACAGAAGCAGGATGCACTGACCTTTTCCTCCCGGGTCAGATGGGACTCCAGGGGTGTCTGACTGATTGCAGACAGGCTCCAGGCTCCCATTAGGACGCATGCCTGGCATTTCCACCTGGAACAGGTGACTTGGCACACCTGTTGTTCATCACCCAGGGTCTCTTCGGAGCCATTCAGCTGGCTCTGTAGGAAGATGAACTGTTTGTTCCTGAAAATCATGCCTCCTGAAGGCTCTGCTCTTAAAGTTCTTCTGTGAGATCCTATGCTTTTTCTACCTCAGGTGAGGTGCCTGAGGCCTCTGTTGTCCACCCCGTTATTGTCACGTTTCCTCCTGGCTTGGCCCATGTTGGTGGCAGGGAGCTGCGAGGGAAAGCTGGCTTGTTGGCTAAAAGGCTGGGGCAAGGGGCCTAAATTAATGAAGAGAAACTCAGTTGGGACAAATGTGAAGTTCTCCAGTTAGGCCTTGCCTCCTCAGAGGACTGCACGGTTCCATGCACACTTGCTATCTGTCTCTCCAAGTAGCTTCCAGGAGAGCCAGGACCATGTAGGTCAATTTTGTTTATCACTGTGTCCCCAGCACCTAGTCGGATGCAAGGCATATAATAAGTGTGCCATAAATAGTTGATTGATGAACAGTTTAGTAACATATGTAAGAAAGTCTTGACTCTAGGTGACTCTAAGCTCAATCTGAGTAAGACATATGACCTGTCATTCTCTGGTTGATGCTTGCTCAGAATGAGGGAGTGGACTGCCCCACTCTGCCTCCTCAAATGTTGTTGTTCTGGAGTTCTGAACGCGGTGCTGGGTTTAGAGCATACGTAGCATGTTAACAAAAATGGCACATGCCCGGAAGAGACTCTGACTTGGAACCCTAGGCTTTGAGGAAGATAAACTCTGAGCCTTTCACTGGGGAAGGGAAGGCTTAGGGATACCTGCAAGCTTTCCACAGGTGTCCGAGGCATTGCCATACTTAGAAGGATGGGACTCATCCTCTGCACTTCAAGGGGGCTGCCTTGGAGGCAGTGATCTCTCCATCACTGGAGGTGTTACTAGAAGCTTCCCTTGGTGATTGTGTAGGACGAGATGACATTTAAAGTTGTTTTTAGTCTGAAGTGCCCACATATCTGTCATGATTTTGAAATGTTTTTGTTAGGCTGCTCTAACTGGCCTGGGGCAGGTCAGAAGAACAGGCTATTCCTATTTCTTCTTGATTCCTGAGGTAGTTTCTGGCCCTGTAAGGGTGTGTGTGTGTGTGTGTGTGTGTGTGTGTGTGTATTTGTGGTGGATTGGATTCTTGTTGGACAAATATTCACTCGATCTTCTCTCTCGCTTCCTCCATAGGCTGGCACATACTTAATTGCCTCACTCTCCTTGGGCATGGCCATGGAACCAGTGCACAGAAGTGGGAGTATGCCAAGGCCTTGAATGTCTGACTGCCCTCTGGCACTCCTGCCTCCTCCATGACATGAGTGTACCCTGGGTAGCCACAGCTCCAGAATGAAGAGACATGTGGAGAGCAGACCTGACCCAAGCGCAGTTGAGTCCAGCCAACCTGCAGACCCTTGACTGAGAAGCAATAAATGTGTGCTGTAAGCCACTGAGATTTGGGGGTTATTTGTTACACAGCATTATCACAGAAAACCAGACTAACAAGTGTTCGTGGTGTTCTTTACAGAGAACTGCTCCAATCCTCAGGCCTTTTCACAGAGGGCTTCAGGTCTGAGACGCCTGATCAATGGCATGTCACTGAGGACCTAGGGCTTCATAAACACTTCTCTCCCTCCTTTAGGCTCCTTTCCCTGGCCTCTTCTTCAAGTGTGTATGTCCCACATATACAGGACAATTAACCACATTTACAAAATTCCACCTCCTTGTCCTCCTCTACCAGCCACCTCTGCAGGCTCTCAGAACTGCCTGTCTCTGACAAGGGCTATTTCTGTTGTGGGAGGACCTCAGCTTTACGGGGAGGATGGAGAGGATGGAGCTCAGAGAGACGGAGGGGTGTCTAAAGCTGCAGCAGCAGGAGAAGGAGCCACCAGCAGGGCCCACTGGAAAGATCAGAGGAGGCATGCAGCTGAGTGCATACACAACACGAGGATGTCACAGACACAAACCAGGCTGTTCTCCGTGATGTCAGGTGAGCAGCGACTTAAGTGCCTCTACCTCCAACATACCCAGCACAGACACGCTGAAAGTGGCTTTTAAAATGCCTTTGACTCTTATCTCTCTTGCATCATGCTCTGAAATGAAATCTCAAACACTTTAGTGGGGTTTGATGCAGAGAACTGTAAGCAGATAGAGGTTCAGGCAGAAACAGAACAGGAGTCAAAAACTCATGAATGGGCTTGGAGAAGACAAATAAAATAGCAGAGACATTTATACGGGTCTCCCCTACCTCTCAGAACAAAACAATTATGAGATAAGAGAGGCATGGATGGGAGGAAATTCTTTCATTTTTCACATTGCAAGCTGGAGAGATCCAATAGCCTGTTTATGAAGAACAATAAAGAAGATACATGAACTCAGTAAAGAGGTTGTTACAAATATATTGGGTGGTTTTGAAAGGCCAGGATTTTCTCCCCGCTTTTGGATAAAGCTGTCAGCTAAGTATTAAAAGATTTTTTTTTCTTTTTGTCTTTTGTTTTTTTTCCCCTAAAAGCAATAACAGGCACCAGCAGTTTGTTACAATTGGCAGAAAGAGTTATCACTTTTATTTAGGATTTGGAAATGCAATCAAAGAAGGGCAGATTGGAGCTTGAATTAAATGAAGCTTAAACAGCAAAGAGAAAAATCTCTGCTGGTCTTTTAAACAAACAAACACAAAAATTACAGCTCTTTGTTGTTAATTTGAGTTATAAAAAATTTGACACTCACACTTGGTATAATAGTGCCAAGCAGAATGGTTGCTGCTTTTTTTGTGTTAAGTACTGAATGTTCTGATCACTTTTAAAAGTAAAAACCCATTGTGTTTGGAAACTCTTTAGTGGGACCTAACTTATTTTGTGGGAAATCACAGTGAAGACTCATTCTGTTGGTTTTAGAGGAAATTATTTCTTCCTAGGCTACTTTACAGAGACCAAAAAGTTGGGGGGCATCACTTCTGCTTAGCTACCTTTTCACATTTGTTGTGTTTTGTAATTCCTGAATACCAAATGACCTCCTGAGGTTATGGGATCTAGGACTTGCCCTCGCATAATTATTTCCATTTTGTTTTTGATTCAACCTGATCCAGAGAGTCTTTGTATTATCTAGCAACTTCCTTGTCTGGATCACTGTTCTAAAATCAGAAGAGAAGCATAAAGTTCCCCTGAGAAAATAAAAGAGATGTCACAGTGGTTGCTCCCCATCTCGGGCATTTTACCCATAGGTCTCTGGACTCATTCAAGATTCTTAAATTGCGGCAAGAGCAGCAGGCTGGTTTTAAAACCCAGAGTGAATTAGAAGTGAAGAGAGGTCCTTCTACGGGCAGGGATTGTGACTACCCGAGATGATAGTAGACTGGTAATAAGAGACAGAAATATTGCAAAACAGACACAAGCCCACAGAACCCAGCAGTTTGGCTCGATATAGAAAAGGGGTAAATACTTTCCCAAGTATGATGGTTAATTTTATGTGTCAACTTGATGAACTGTGGGGTGCTCATGTATGTGGTCAGACATTATTCTGGATGTGTTCTGGGCATGTGAAGGTTTGGGGATGAGATTAACATATGGATCAGTAGACTGAGTAAAGCAGATCGCCTTCTTCAACATTGGTGGGTCTCATCCAATCAGTTGAAGGCCCGAATAGGACAAAAAGCCCGACCTTCCCTTGAAGAAGGAGGAACTCTTTTCTTCCTGACTGTCTTTGAACTGGGACATTGACCTTCTCCTCCCTTTGGACTTGGACTCAGACTGGGACTTATACCATCTGCCCTCCTGTTTCTCTGGCTTTTGGGCTTGGAGTAGAACTACACCATTGGCTCTCCTGGGTCCCCAGCTTATCAATTTACAGATCTTGGGAATTAGCCTCTATAACTTCATGAGCCAGTTCCTTAATATTCCTTGTAATACTTCTGTCTCTATCCTTATCTTTCTCTCTTTCTATCATCCTGGTTCTGTCTGGAGAATCCAGGCTAACAAGCCAAGGCTTGCTGGGGTCTTGGGGCTCCCTGTGATTGCACTGACAATGCCCACCCTGTGTCATCAAGGGAAGGTACAGGGCTTATGTCCTCCTTGCCACACAAGTCTCAGATCAGCCGTCCCCTCCACTGGACTCTGCCCAGCACTGGGACCTATGTCTATTCTGTCTGCTCAAGGTCATGGCTAATGGGTAGTTGCAGATTTGAGTGTCACTTGTATACTTCCAGAATACAAGCTCCAAGGGACTCTGAGCAGCTTGCTTTTTTGCTGCCTGCCTGGCCCACACACAGTGAGTTGTCTCCCATGAACACTGTGGAATAAATGAATGTTCTCTATACCCTCCCACAATGGTATTGAATAGAAATAGCTGAAGAGTTTTTTAATGGCTAAGTTTTTTTTTTTTTTTAAGTGCTAATGTTTAGAGAGAAAACTCTCAGGCTTTCCAAACATGCTTACCTTACCCCCCCAGCACCCTTCCTCACCTGCCCCCACACTCCTTAGTATCCTTTAATGTGAGATGGTGCACAGGGCACTTTTGGTTCTAGCACACAATGTGGTATGAGGAAAGAATGCAAGTAGACTCTGATTTTCTCAATGAGACAATGCCACCATAAGGGTTATATTCCTTATTCATAATTTTTATAGAAGCACTTGATATTTAAATCTTGAAGTACAGGATTCAGAGCTACAGTTGAATTCTGCTTCCTCCAGAAGCTTTGGTACATTGGGCAAGTCCCCTAACCTCTGTAGGTCTGTTTCCTCACTAAAGAGGGGAAAATCCCTCCCTCACATGGCAGCTGTGAGGGTTAAACTCAGTAATGTATGGAAAGTACCTTGTGCATTACCTGGCACATAGTAAGTTCTCAATAAATTTTAATTCCCCTTCTCCATTCTCCTTTCTCCAATTCAATCAAGAATTATGATAGATGTGTTTCCTGTTCAGTGTAAAGCTTTTTAAAGTGCATATAAATCAATTAAATAGGGCAATGAGGTAATTGATCATGTAACATTTATTTAAGAGATCCTGGGGAGAGGGGGAGAAGATTAGGGGTTCATGGAAACCTCTAGACAGACCTGAGGAGAGGGCTGCTCAGATGGGGGTCCGGTACACGGCATGGGCTCTCACTACTATAAATTCTGTGAGAAAGGACAGGGTGGGCTTCAGGGCTGTGACTTATGGTTGACAGTTTATAGGTCAGAGAGTGACCCTGAGTGGTCCTTCTTGCCCCCCGTAGGTAAAAGCAAAATGATCAGAGGAGTCACAGAAATGGCCATCTGACCTGTCTTCTAAGTGCAAGATTTGTGAATTAGTTATCTCCACAATGAGTGTAGAAGGTAAACCAGATTTGACACGACTGAAATTTCTCACCACTTGTCTGCTGTGAGGAGGGAGGCGTGTTTGCAGGCACCCTTCCCCTCTGGCTGTTTTGAAGCGTGAACTGGGGCTGGAGGTGGGGGGTGAGTGGGGGTGGGGCAGGATCCTTGAGGTTTTATTTGGATAACTTTAGGGAATGCCATTACCAGGAGGGAGGAGTGGGATGTGCTACAGACAAATGAAAAGAGAGATTGGGGTCAATAAGGAATGCTCATTCTGTGGCCAGGGAATGGCCTCCAATGTGATTCAGGTTCTAGGCAATCCTGAAAAATCCCTACACCATCTTTTTCCCTCGGGGAGGGCAGAGGGAATTCTGTTTGCTCATGCATAGTTCCTTGCTTCTCTGTACCCTGGTTGCCCCATGTTTTAGAGTGGAATTTGGAGGAGGCATTCCTCAGAAAGAGGAGTGTAATGTGAGGTTGTGTCTTCCATCCTTCCAGATCAGGCTCAAGGACTGTCCCTTCACGAAGCATCCCTTGCCTGCATCATCCTGTGCTCCATCCAGAGGTGAGGCGGGAGCTCTGGTGGGAGGGTAGGACTCTATCTCTCTGTAGTGTTTGAGTGTTGCAGGACAATTATCCCCCCATTCCTTGCATTTTTGCACATCTTGGGAGCAGAGGCACGGATGGCCTTTGTTTCTGACTCTATCTTCTGGGATATTTGTGTAGCAAATAGCCTTGGAAGATACAGACTGGGTCTCCCTCTGCGGGTAAAGAACAGTAGCAGGTATTTTTACTGTCCAGTATAGTGAAGATAATGTCTCCCTCCAGAACAAAATTCAGGCAGGCTTATGCCCATTTTAAAAGGTTTGGTTTCCTAAGCTTGGATCCCCTCAGCAGTGAGGCAAACCCGCTCTGAGTGCAGCATCTGCCTGGCCCCCCCCACACCACCCCCTACCCCTGGAGTTTGGGCAGGCAAGAACAGCCAAAGCAAATCTGATGCTCATGCTGCTTGCTGAACCCTGAGAAACAGAGTGCTTTTTTTCTGGCCTGTAGTCTCATGCCTTCTACTTCCATTCAGGAAACTGGGATGGGCTAACTTGTTAGCATGTAAGCAGGGTACAACCTGGGACCCTCCACAGCTCTTGCTAGTGAATTTGTCACAGGAGACTAGTGTCTGTCCAGGGCTGGGAGCAAGGCTGTGTCCACTCATAGGAGGTCAGTGCCATGCCTGATAACAGTCTGGACAGCAACTTTCTCAGACAGCTCTTGTGCTCTCTCTCTTTCTCTCTCTTTCTCCCTCTTTCTCCTGGCCTCCCCTGAACCTCCCCCATTAGGATATTTTGCATCTCTGTACCTGGGGAGATGGCTGCAGGTTTTATCTTTCCCTTTCTCCCTGGGGAGGGATCTCTGGGTTCTAGCAAGCTCTGCAAGGAGCCATCCATGTCGAGGCTTCTGGCTTGACTTCTGCCCCCTCCCACTCTACTGCCGCCCTCCCCTTTCTCCTGCAGGTGTATCCTGGTGCCTCTTCACCTTCTAATCCAGTCCTCCATGGTCCACTTGACCACACGTCTGGCAACACCTCTCGTTGGGTAATTTTCCCACTGTCGGGGAGAGAAGAATGCTCTGCCAGCTTGGAGGGCAGACTTGCTGGAGAAACTTGGGTAAGGCGTGTCCACAGTCCTCCCTGGGCTCTTCATAGTTTGCCTTGGGTGGCAGGAACTTGAGGGCCTGTCTTTGGGGTCAACTGCTGGGAGCCTCTGCTGGGCAGGACCTGGGTCTGCTTATTCTGTGCACTCCCATCTGGCCCTCCCCCTCTGCCACCCGGTACCTACGTCTGTGTCTGGCATCCAGGGGGGATGCACAGTGGCTCAGCTGAACAGCTGAAATTGAACCCGATTCAAAGCTGTTCTCTAATAGGCAGGTGGCACTGTCTCTCACTATTTCTTCTCTATTTGTACCCTACATCTTCATTCTTCAAGCTGTGTCGTGCTATAGTACCTTTCTTAATCTGCTCTTGCTGTTGAAATTTACTACTCCTATGATTGTGATCAAGCAATAGACCAACTAGCCTTGGGAAGCATGCCCAGCCATGGGTCTGGTCATGATCATGCTACATAGAGCTCAGAGTCCACCTCTTTGGGATGCCAGGGGAGCAAGTGCAAGGAGCCAAACACAGTGACTCAGTGAGGTTCAAGGGGAGTGCCGCAGAGAGCTTAGCAGGCTGGGGAGGGCAGGAAAGGCTTCCCAGGAGAAGGAGGCTCGATGCATCCAGCCCTCAGCATTTGTCTGTAGCAGGCTGGGAATCCCAGAATTTGGCACCATATTTACTTCTTTAGGGAAGCAAGACTTACAGTGGTTTTGCATAGATCTGCTTGCACCTTTTTCAGTGTCCAGAAAGATATTTTTGGGTCTTCCCCTCCCCTGAGCCCTTCCTCAGTCATCCCAAAGGACACACAATTGCATTTGCTTAGTTTTCTTTTTCTTTTTTTTTTTCCCCCACAAGGAGTCATGCATTTCACTTGTTTTAGGTGATAAAAGATCCTCCCTCTTTAATGGATGAATGGAGTGGATTAAGGAATATAAAGAATTCTGGAGGCTTTCCGTCTAGACTATTCTTGCATCCCTCTTAGTATTCACTCATTTAACCTTTCCTTCATCCATCCCTCCATCCACTCATTCATTCATTTGTTCATTCATTCAATTGCCTCCGAATATTACTTAATGAATCCCTACTCTGTGCTGGACTCCAGGCCAGGCCTTGTGCTGGGTGCTAGTAAATAGTGGCAAACAAAATTGGCATGTCCCCACTCTTGGAGAACTTGCAAGCAAATGAGGGAGACAAATCAGTAATCCATGCAAACTGTTATGATGTTCTGCAGGAAAAATGCAGGGTGCTCTGAGAGCAAAGAAATAAGACGGTTTGCCTGAAGTCAGGTGGCCAGAGATGGCCTGGCTATGGAAGTGACATCCCTGCAGAGACCTAAAGAGCGAGCAGAACTAGCTGGGTGATGAGAGGGAGAAAGCATGCTGGGCCGCATATAGCGTGCCGGGCGCTATCATGCAGGGATGTGGTCAGAAGAGCCTAGTCAGTGGAGGAGGCAACAAAGCAAAAACAAAATGTCAAACCAACTCACAAAACAAAGAATTCCTTAGTCTCAGGAGGACCTGAGAAATGGGCTGATCGAGGTCTCCCTGTGTGATAGGCATAATGCATTTCTTGTCCCTTTAGCTGGACCCAAGCAGTGGCTCCCCTGGGGGTGAGACCAAGGAGGGGGCCAGTGCTGTGAGCCAGGATGATAGAGAATCACAGGTGGTTTTCTAGGCCCCCAGTGATGATGGAGTTCTCATCCCATCACCTCGTACCCTACAATATACAGTTTTGCAAATGCTCTGTCAAACTGCGCTCCCTGGACTCAGCTACCCCTGGCTGAGTCTTTGATGAAGATGGCATCTGCCGCAGAGTTGAGTCTGAATCCCGGCTGCAGGGTTCAGAGGCCGGGACAATTATGACAGAAGTCAGGGGGCAGAAGCCCCTGTCATGCAGGTCATGGTACACGGCTTTTTGCGCCATGGTTGGGAGAAGCTCATTTAACATTTTCTAACATTTTCCCAAGTGAATAAGTGGTCTGTGGGTGCCACAAGAATGCTCATCTGTCAGTTTTGACAATATAACAGAGTGTACATTATTTATGCTAAAAATAGTCTGTACAAAAGATGAGGCTCCCATGGCAGGCACCAATGAAATCCTAAGCTTCTGCCAGACCCCCTTCCCTCAGAGGTGATTGACAAAGTAATTTTCCGCTGTGCTTTACTCAACTAGAGCATACCATGCACACCAGCAGCCTCTGCAGCCTGATGAAATCACTCAGGGCCCGTCCCAAGGCCTCCTCCCCGGGATGGCCCATGGACATATCCCATCTCTGTGGGCCATCTTTAGGATGGTAGAGTCCAGAAAGAAGGGTGACTTTGGTTCAGCACAGAGCAAGGGAACCGGGTGGCCTCCAGGTTGGGGTTGATCATGACCCTCTCCTGTGCCTGGGGAGGGAAAGTGTAGAGGGGAGCACAGATGGGGAAACTGGGCATCCGTGTCCACCTTCTCTGTCTCCATCGGGGTCATGGTTGTAATAGCTGCCATTCATTGAGGGCCCACTCTGTGTCAGCCCTGCGCTGAGTGCTTTATCCTGGTGATCTCATGTCCTCAGCAGGACGTACTATTTACACCAGAGGAACGCTGCTCCAGGACTCAGACGGGAATTAGTCACTCCTGCATGCGTGTCAGAGCCAGGAGCCCAGAGGTCTGATTCTGTGAACTGTGGGCTGGATGCCGATTTTTTCCATAGCTTCAAAGTTGGGAGCCGGAGGAGGTGGGGAGGACAGTTTCCAGGGGGGAGAGGACAAACCGAAGAGCTCCAAATGTTTCTTGCACATTTTTTTTTAAAGGCTGATGAAGGCACTTGCTTTTAAATTTAGCCACATCATCCCCAAATCCCTGCAGTGTGTTTTGGATGTAGAAAGTGGGACAGAGAAGCTTCTGTTTCAGTTCATGTGAGAGGAGACCAGCTCAGGCAAGCTGTCTCGGCCCTGTAGCGGCAGAGAACACAGAGCAACACATAGTAGGTGCTTAGGTATTTGTGGAATTAATTCAAGTCCCTAGTTAGGGCTGCACCCTTGCCCTCATGTGTGTGTTTCTGAGGGTGGTGGTAGCTCTCCCATGACCTCATGCGTGCTTGCTGCGTGCCAAATCTCACGTATTCCTGCTAGGTGGGTGTTTGTGACCCGGGATCAGCTGGCAGCTATCTTCAGAAGTGACCTGTCCAATTTACTCAGAGGCTATGACCACAGATCTGAGGCCCTCGAGCACTGCGGACAGGCCAGGATTTGAGGCTGGTCCACATTGCCTCAGGATTTGCTCCTGCTCCGAGCATCTGTAGTTCAGGGTCTCAAGAGAGCCAGAGCGGCAGTATCTTCTTAATGTTGTTTTTGGACGAAAAAGGCAGAAGAGAGGCCCCTTCACTGGCTGTGGGGAAAACCCAGGCCTGATTTTTCCCCTCTTCTTTAGGAGCAAGCTTGTTTGAGGGAGCAGGAGGGCCAGACTTGCTTCCTTCAGAGGCCAGATCTGCCATCGCCCTGTGTTTGTCTGCTGGCCACAGATCACGGCCTGATTGGAATTGACTTTCCCCCAGGCACTCAGTGCAGGTCTATTAGGCTGACAGTCTGTAATGTGCTGGGAGAGGCCCCGAGTTAGCGTTGCTCCCAGGTAGGCCTCTCTCTGCCTTCCTGGGCCATATCAGAGATGCTCCCTGCCACCTATAGGCTCACTGGCCCACATGAGGCACTGTAGACCAGATCTCTGAGTGCAATGGTCCCTCAGCCTTATTTTCTGCCTCCTGGAGATCCCAGACTATAGGCTACACCCCCTGCCCTGCTAGAAAATGGACCATGCCTGTTTATGGGGCTCTCAATTAGTCACTCACTTAAGGATGCCTATTGTGTTCATGGCCCTGGGCTGGTTGGGCGATGGATTCAGGGATGGAAGGGGCACCCCACCATTTGCTATCCCTGGACAGCCCAGGAGGAAGTTCCAGCCCTTGGTATTGTAGGCACCCTTGTCATCAACTCCAGTAACATCACACTCCGTTCAGGAGACATTTATGTCTGGGGTATCCCAACAGTGCTCCATCTTCCAGAGCATGCATTCAAGGTCTTTTCTAGGGCTTCAGCCAGGAGGAGGTAATTGCATGGACTCCTGTTACTTAAAGCAGCATCAGCATTACCTGGGAGCTTACTAGAAACGCAGGCTCTCCACACCCATTGCAGACCTACTGGATCAGAATCTGAATTTTAACAAGACCTCAGGGGATTTGGATCCACAGCAAAGTTTGGGATGCCTTGGCATAGACCATTCTCCACAGGCCTGAGGCTCAGGGCTCCAATAGTCCCTGCATAGCCCGTAGCCATTATTAGCTTTTTAGGTGGTACCCATGTTCTTACTGAGGCCTGGAGGTGAGGGACTCATGTCTCTGGCTCTTCTGAGAATTCCGGGACTGAGCATTGACTCCCTTAGCATCTGTCTTTGTGGAGAATGGCTCACACAGAACGACCCCCCTCTTTGGACCCTCACACTCACTTATTTGCAGAAAGGCTTCCAAGATTTCGAAATGAACAAATTAAAAAAATCCCTTAGACTATGCCTGAAGAAATTCAGTTCAACCTTTCCCTTAAACACACACACACACACAGAGAGAGAGAGAGAGAGAGAGAGAGAGAGAGAAACAAGTAGGAAAGTCTTTAAAAAAGAGACTATATATGATGGTTCTTAACCAGGGTCTGTGGTTGGGGTTTCCAGTGGGGTCTATGAGCCCCTGAGTTAATATATGGAATATGTGTTGATGTGCATTTTCCTTGTGAGAGAGGGTCCATGTTTTTCCAGATTCTATGACCTAAAAATGTCAAAGAACCCTTGGTCTCGGTCCAAGTGTGTTTCTTGGGATTTATTTAACACCTTGCTGTTGGAGACAAATCAGGGACCAACTGAAGGGCTCTTTATGAAAACAACGTCTGTGCTGTCAGTTAGGCATGACTTTTCTTCCCTCTCTCTGCTCCTCTAAATTTCCCTTTGTTCTTCCTATTCTCTCTATCAAGGGCTATTTTCAGGGCTGATTGGAAATGGAGAGTGGGTCTGGCTGCGCAGCACCAGGAGAGCATGTTTGCTGGAAAAAGCATGGGCTCTAGTTGAGAGCAAAGGCAATTAGCCCTCAGAATTGGCCCATATTCCTTCCTTTCCTTCCTTTTTTTTTTTTTTTTA
The DNA here is from genome assembly GCF_029215605.1 of Mirounga angustirostris. Taxonomy (NCBI): domain Eukaryota; kingdom Metazoa; phylum Chordata; class Mammalia; order Carnivora; family Phocidae; genus Mirounga; species Mirounga angustirostris. The sequence continues at coordinate 18,221,069 of NW_026991718.1, read as the reverse complement.
AACAAGTGAACCAGTGAAGCCATTTCCAGAAAATGGCAAAGAGCAGATTCAGGCCTGCAATTTCCTCATCTCTGCCCAGATGGATGTTCTGGGATGGGCGCCATGTCACCGTGCTCTGGACTGGTTTGGGCGTTCTGGTGTCAGGGTCTGATTTTCTCTTCATCCTCCAAGGGCTTTGCTGTGCTATGGGTAGGGGACACTTCTGGGGTAAATCTGCCCCCTGTGGCTGTGAGGTCAGCCCCCCTGGGGAGATGTGAGCCCACCATTCTCAACCCTGTTTGATCCCAACCCCCCTGCTCCTTTAATCCATATGGCTGCAAGGAAGGGCACTTCTGACATTGACTCTCTAGCCAGAAGCACTTCCAAGGACTCCCAGCCTGGTTCTTACTTCCCAGTTCCTGACTCTGTGGTGGCTGGCCTCTTTTTTTTAAAGATTTATTTATTTATTAGAGAGAGAGAGAGAGAGAGAGAGAGCACGAGCAGGGGGAGGGGCAAAGGGAGAGGGAGATAATCAGCAGACTCCCCCATGAGTGCTGAGCCCGACGTGGGGCTCAATCTCATGATCCTGAGATCATGACCTGAGCCGAAATCGAGAGTTGGACACCTAACTGACTGAGCCACTGAGCAATTTTTGGATGCAAATGGCTGGCTCCTTGCTCTTGAAGGCAGAATTGAGTTTTCTATATTTGTGGCATGGCTCTCCTGAGAATGTGGCACTCATTTCTCCCCACCTTTCCCACCTCTTCAAATCTTCCTGGCCACTTACCCAGCCCTCTTAACCCAACCCCAGTGCCTTGCTAGGCCTTGCCCATTGCAAGGGGAGACTTGGCCAACACAGAGTCTTTGCTTCAGCCCATCAGGTTTACTTACTACCCTCTGGCACACCTATGATCCCTATGTCTGCATCTTGGCCAACACATCTGCCACCTTCCTGACCTTTCTCCTCAAATTCTAGCCCTTCCAAATCCCACTTCCTCAGCAATGAGATAGCATTTACCACCTAGGATGTATTTGCCCAACCTCCTGTCAGGCCCGGATTCTTCTTTCACTTGCTTGAGGACCTTCCAGCCTCTGAAGCTCTCTGTGGGAGGGGACTCATTTACTCGACACAGCCTATTCCGTAACTAGGCGATTAGCAAGTCTCTTCATGTTGAATTGAGGTCTGCCTCAGAGGCTTCTCTCCATGGGCACGTGTCTTCTGAGGCTGCCTGGTGGGTAGAAGCCCAGGCTTTGGAATCAATAGAGTGGACTTTGAATTTCAGTTGCCTTATTTACTGGCTGTGTGACCTCAGGAAAATCACTTCCTCTCCCTAAGCATGAGTTTTCTCATTGTGAACGGGGCTAATAATAATAATACCTATTTCAGGAGTAGTTGTGAAGATTAAAGATCTTTGAGACACAGAGTGGGTGTGCATTCCAGGAATAGTAGCTCTTGTTACAATTTTACTTTCTGCTTCCCTTAAATGTCTCGTTTGGCCTTAAATTGCTCTGATTTCATCTCATTTTTCAGGTGTGTGTCTGATCCACTCAATTGGACTAAGCTCTTGGAGGGTAGGGCAACATCTTTATCTCTATCTCCACCCCACCGTTTTAGCAGGGGTGGGTGCATGGGTGCACCATACATGCTCGTCAGTCGGTGGTTGACTAGTCCAAAGCAGTAAGAAAACATTTCCTCTGTAGGTATTTGAATTAAAGAAAACTTGTAAATAGTTCAGATTCAACATTGACCAACCAAGTCTGGTGGGTTTGCACCGAATGGGACAGTGATTATTCCCCAAATCACCTCTTCTCTCTCTACATGGCTCTGAAAAGGCCTAAAAGTAGAGCTCAAGGGGCGCCTGGCTAGCTCAGTCAGTAAGAGCTTGTGACTCTTGATCTCAGGGTCATGAGTTGGAGCCCCACGTTGGGCGTAGAGCTTACTTAAAAAGAAACAGTTGTGTAAAAGTAGGCTTCAGTGCCCTGAAGGAGGTGGAGACATTCCAAGTACTGTCTGAAAGAGCACTGCATCCAAAACTGAGGCATCCATCCATGAGTTAGCCATCAGGCGCTGCCAGGCCGAGAGCCAGGGGAGGATTTGGGGATGCAACCAGCCCCTCCCTGAAGTGGGAGTGGCAGGCACAGGGAGCTCTGTGGGGGTAATGCTGGGGGCAGGGTCAGTGGAGAGCCTTGCTCACTGCAGCCCCACCGGGCCCGGCGGGCTCGTATCAGAAGCAGGTGCAGGAAGCCGAGGGCCTGATCAGTGGTTAGAGGGTACTTGCCTCCAGCTCCCCTTCTATGGCACCATGATCACTGTGGAGCATCTCAAAGGTACCTTCCTGGGCTGTTGAGACACACAGAAATCCAAACCCCGGGGGGAAGCTGCCTCCGCCGCTGGTCCTGCCGCCTAGTTCTGCTGCTGCCCGTTTTTCTCCGGGCTCTGGACTGGCTCTAACACTTGTGATGCCTGTGGGATCCTTTGGCCTGAGGTTTATTAGAATCTGAGCCTCTGGGAGTGAGCTTCCGAGGGAGTGGAGGCTGTGGTTTCACTTCCATGAGATCAGGGCAGACGGTGGGGAGGAAGAAAGTGTGGGGCTTAAGGACTGACTGCTTTAATGAAGAGAACGGATCTTTCCTAGTTTATGTGCCACCCAGGCCTCTTGCAGTGAGTAGGTTTGTATTCAAGGAAAACATTTTGTTTTATTTTTTTATTTATTGCAAAGGAAATTGGATCAGAGGAACATTAAAAGTGGGAAGCGAAATGCAGAAAGCAGAACTCTCAGCAAGGCACACCTTCGAGCAAACGCTGCTCACAACCCAAGGAGGGAAGCCACTCATTAGAATGTGGCTCGCCCTGGGTTCCTGGATGCAAAGTCTCCATCCCTCTCACAGGACTGCCTAAAAGGAAAGGGAAACAGAGCTCAAATTGGGCAGTGGTCCCGGGGAACCAGCCGTGGTCACTGGCCTCACCTGTTATCTGCCTGCCTGGGGAGGGCTTGTTCCCCTGGGCAGTGACATCTTAGCCTAGCCTTTGTGGGGGGAGGCTGGGGAAGGCCCTTTTGCCCACCAAATAAAGTGCACCTGCTAATGGGGTGAGAACCCCAGCCAGAAGGGCAACCTGGACCCCAGCCAGTTTCTGCCCCCAGCTGCATTGCTTCAGCCCCGTAGTTTATCTTGTGTCAAGGGAAGCTTATAACGATAGAGTGTGCTGGGGAAGCCCTCCTTGGAGAGGGCCTGAGGCAATGGGAGGTCATTCTTAAGGATAAGGAGACTAGACATTGCAAGAGCTCATGCTGTTTGCACCAGGTGGGGAAGACCTGGAGGACAGAGCCTCTGGAGTCTCAATGAGGGAGGAGAGGGCAGGAACGATTATAATGCATGGCAGGGCGTTTTCCACTCTTTATCCACCACCGAATGCAGAATATTACAAGGAGCTCTCAGACAGTAGGGTAGGCTGCAAGGGGAAGGGCCCTGGGGCTCTGAGTTTTGGTGTTTCAGGAGAGCCACTCGGGAGAGCATCAGACTGTGCATAAGAGGTAATTAGAATCAAATGCTTATTGTGTTCAACCACTGGAATTCAGGGTTGTTACCCTAGTTAGTGTGTAATGGCTAACATAATGTTGACTCTGCTTCAGACTTAGGAGTGTTAGCCCAGCACTATAGACATGACTCGTTCATTCAACAAGCACTTGTGAGTACCAAGCATGTGCTAAGCAGGCAGTGGGGGTGGCCTGATGAGCCCAAGCAAACTGTGGTAGAGAGGACTTCAGAGTAACAGGGGAGGGTCACGAGGATAAGGGCAAAGTCCCACCAAGTTGGGTGAGCCCATGCCGGGCCCAGGTTGCAGGTGAAAGACGTTGACCTTGGTTTGTTCAGCTCCAGGTCTGTACCTATCTGCTCTGCGTAGCAAGGGCTGGGCAGTGTGATTAGTCTTCAGAAATCTCCAGGAGACAAGCAGGCACCAACCTGCCTGATCAGACTTCAGTTTTTACCTGGTGTCTTTGGAAGATGTCACATCCCACAACCAGCAGGTCACCATGGCACCCGGGGCCTGGATCAACCTGAGAGCCAGTCAAGAGAAATGAGTGCAGCTTTCCCCATTTTTTGAATGATAAATGCACCCTGGCTTTACACAGGCAGAGGGAAATGTGCATTAAGGAAAGAGATAACATTATACCTTCTGCACGTTCTGCTGGAAGTGGTGAGGACAGGCCAGGGGAGTGTTTCCAGTGGTCGACCAGGTGCCCGCGCAGAGGATGCATTGGCTGCAGGCCGCCGAGGTGCTGGCACATCTCCCCCCTGCGCTGCCCATCAGCTTCTCCCAGGGCCACCCCAGGGGCTGCAGCCCATGCATCTTTAATTTTTTCAATTAACAACAATAGAGAACAAATGGAGTGGAGTTTTAATTATTCATAATTCATTTAGGAATAAAATCTTTGTAAACTAAAGGAAGGGAAGGGCCATACTACCTGTTCTTAAAAAAAAAAGAAGAAGAACATGGACAGAGGAGAGGAAATCTACTTGTTGAGATGATTTTTCCAAAGCTTTCCCTTTGGTCCATGCAGTTAGAGACAAGAGAGGTAAGTGGGAGAGAAGCAGCACCTCCTGTGCTGGGGGGCCAGAGGGCTGCCTTTTACCCCCATCCTGGCCTGGTCACTGATACTCTGTGTGATAGTCCATCTCTGTCCTTCCTGTTCACGTGAACTGTCCCCGCCAAAAGGCCTGAACTGAGCAGGGCCACTGGTATAGAGTCATCTTAGCCTCCCAGTCGGACTAGGTGCAGGCTTGGGCATAGAAACACTGTCCCAGAGACATGGTCGCAGATATCCCAAGGTGGGCCCTGAGCCATGGTTGTAGGCACAAAGAGAGTCCCTCATCAGACAGACAGACATCATCATAAACCCGTGGCATGGGGACGGAGAAGAAATCCCAGATGCCTGATCACAGAGAGCTTGGAACAGCAACAGGCCAGAGACACAACTATGAGAACTGGTACAGGCCGAGGAGCAGACAAAGACAATGGTGGGGAACTGGATGGGGAACAGGGTTTTCTCAGTTACCTCTGAACTGTCACATCAGCCCAAAGCTGAGGAATGGGGTGCTGAGCACCCCACATTCTAAAGATGGAGTTTGGTAACCACAGGGGCCAGGTATCTCTCCAACAAACCGTGATCCTGACAGTCAGCACCCTCCCCTAACCCCGTCTCCAGCTTCCTTTTTCCATAAAAAGAGCCAGTTAGGGAGAGAAGGGACTTGTTCACGTTGACAGCAGTGCAGGGTTTGTGGAGAGCTGGCTTCGTTTCTACTGCCCACTCCTTCTCCCAGAGCCCTGAGAGAGGAGAGAGGTCTCCAGAGGGTGGCTGGCTGGTGCTGCTGTGTTGGTCCCCCGTGGTCAGGACTGCAGTGGGAGTAAGAGATCTAGGGAGAGTTTGACCCATGACTCTTGGAGTTTCAGGGTCTACCTGGCCAAAGGGGTTGGTGCCTGCCTATCTCCTTGAGATTTCTGAAGTCAGGGGTTAAAAGGAGGGGGCTAGGGGAGCATCTTGGTGGAAGAGGATGAGAACAGGGGGTTGTTGCTTGGGGCCGTCTGAGGACAGGAAAGGAGGTTCCTGTGACTCTCTGGGCAGGAGCACGGGGATTAGAACCCAGAGGCCCCAGGGCTGCCCACATGCCTGCTGCTGTGGCTCAGTGATGCCCCCTGAGGAGAAGTTGGGCTGTGGACTGCTGATGGGGCCCAAGGGAGCTGTCCTCAGTGGAGGAAGCAGGCTCCAAGAAAGCCACAGGCACCATCCACCCAACACACGTTAAAGCCACAACCAATAGCCAATGAAGCCAGATGGAGCCGGGGTAAGATCAGGGACACCTCCCCACTGCTACAGGTGACCAGTCATGGCAGAGGACACCTGACATCTCTCTCATCCCCCACCCTGGCTTCTGTTTCCAGAAGAGAGCAGAGAGGAGGAGGGAAACAGGCCAGTGCCCTCTCTCCCCATCCAGGCAGCCTGCCTGCTCTGGGTTGAAATCAGGTATATCCTGTGGGCTGGACGAGACTTCCAATAACAGAGTGACCAGAGACCCGCAGGATCCACTCGAGATGTCATTAAATGACAGGGAAGGATTCTGAAAGAGCATGGTTGAAGGCAGCAGTGGAAAAAAATACAGCACTTTCAGGGTTTTATGTCACCGAACTGAGATTGCTCGATGAACTATGGACGACCCAGCTGGAATGCCTTGGTTGTTCACGGTGGGCATCTGTTCTCATCGGCTGCTTCTGGACCAGTAGTTAAATATTCTGAATATCACCCCCATAGACAGGTATAATCACAATGGCAGGAGACATTGACCAAGACAGTTAACAATCAGAAATGACCACAGGTATAATTAAACAATCATAATTTTAGGAATAGGCAATAATTAGGCCCAGGCATATCTCTGGACCTGGAAAGCCATGGGAAGGATCACAGATTCGGTCAGTCTTGGACAGTTTTGGCTCAGACCCAGAGATGTGAAGTAGAAAGGCTTCTGGGCAGGACCAGGGCACAGAATGGGGCGTGGACAGGGTGCACAGACAGGTCCCACAGTCATGGAAGAACAGCACGAACCAAACCTCAAATAAAAACCCACACAGTCATAGACTGTCTCAGACACAGGAACCAAATGCCCTAGACCTTCTCTGCCTGATGCTTTTGGGAGATGATATTTCAGAGGAATGAGTCTTTTTATATTCTGGGAAATAAAGGAACCTCAGCACTTCAAAGATCTGCCTTTTTTCCTGGCTCCCTGGGTTCATCCCTTCACCGGGAGGCCATCATGTTTACTCTATAAAGTATGGCCTGGAGATTTCACAGACACGTGGGCATGGGTAGTAGGTGCTCTGTGGAGGGGCAGGGAGCCAAGATAAGATGTGGGAGAGGACTTCAGTCTGTGGGTATCATCCCTCATGGATGTGTGAGCAGGCTCTGGTGAGTGGGTGGTGGAGAGCTCTCAGACAGAGAGCCACCACGCTTAAGTGGCTTTCTCTAAGGAAGCCCCGTCCCTGGCTTTGCCCGGTCTGGGAACAGTGTCCCAAAGTGATGTCAGGGCTCACCCAAGCCACCTGTTTGTCAACAGCAGTATGTGGAGGAGTTCTTTCAATGAAGGTATTAACAGAGAGGACTCGAGATGAGGGTAATTAAAAGATCCAGAAAAATGGTTACCAGACAGGAAATACAAGCATGACTGATACAACAAGTGATGACATATTGGGTTTGGTTACTAATTTTTCTAATTCTTGCTTTCTTAGGTAATAACCTCTGCTCTGATCCAGTTAAAATTCTTCATTCCTGTATGGGGATTAACATAAGAATAAAAATAAAATAAAAAAAAAATTCTTCATTCCTGTATGGGGTTTAACATAAGAATAAAAATAAAATAAAAAAAAAATTCTTCATTCCTCCTGGGTGTTTTGTGCTGTTCGCATCCCATCAGCTCTGGATTTTAGAGTTCTGACCTGGAGAAAATTCTCTGTTCCTGCTTCTGCACTTGCTCAGAGGTCCTTTATGAATGAAATCTTTGCTGTTATATTGCCGAGGGGCTGTGCATTCCTTGAGTCCCCTCTGCACATGGCTATGACCTGCCCTATTTGGTACCAGATGGTGGCTTCACTGCCCATTGGCTCGATATTGCAATGCCTCACACCTGCAGGCTCTGTGGTCCCTGGATGAATGACTCCATTCTGACTGAAGTCCAAGCTTACAATATATTCCTCATCCAGCAGACATGGTCGTGGTATCAATTCTTGTGCACACCACTGGATATCTTCATTAGCATGAAACACTCAAAGGGTTCCAGTTCAACCATTTTATTTCCAATAATATCTGGACTGCATGTCCACTGGGGTTACTTGTAGATCTGTGACCCCAGCTTCTTGGAACCTTCATTACGTGCCCTTAGGTCAGGGCCACGACTTGCAGTGAAATCCAGGGCAACGTGTGGAAATCTCTGGTTTTCTGGGACATTGGTTAGCTCCTAATGATTTGCTAGGGATTCCCAGAGGACATTCTTCTCCCTCCAAACTGGTTCTGTAAGTCCAAATGATGCCCTTTGAATCCAAAGTTATTCTAGGGAGCCAGGGAAACATTTATACAGGACAGAGGTGTCTGCATGATTCTGAATGTCAGCGAGCCAGTGAATGCTCTTGAGATGGAGGGCTGCCACTGAAGGTGCGGCCGGGCACCATGAGATTTCCTCAGGCATTTAAGGTTCTGCTTAGAAAGAAGGAAGCCTTTGCTTGTGGCTGAGATCACCCAAGCCTTACCGTTATTATCTGTGAACCGCATCTGTGCATTGGTGGCATGACTGGGAGATACACCTTGAATGACAAAAACCCAGACTACAAAATTCGAAGCATTTGGGTCACCTGCCCACCTTTGGCATTCCATCCCTCCTTCCCCCACTGTGTCTGGCACAGAGCAAGGCAAGGTAAGCAAGGGAGGACACAAGGGAGATTTTGCTTTCTTTCTGAATCTCTTGCTATGATTTCAATCTCCTTCTCTTCTTGGTTTCCAGGATGCTCCCTTGAGAGGTGCCCCAGACTATGCAACATTATTTATTATATTGATCACCCATAACATCCCCAAAGGCTCGATGTAGAGGGAAGTGACTGGTCCTAATGGCCCAATTAGGTTTATTATCTTCTGGCTCCTGATGTAATGTTTCTGCTGCAGACTGCAGCAAGGGAAAGGAGGCTGCTGGGGGGAAGGAGTCAGAATGGGGAACCTGGGGACCAGAGCTGTGGCTCTTAGCTTTGCTGCCAGCTTACCACATGACCTTGGGTGAGATTTTCCTCCTCATTGATCTTAGTCTCCTAATTCTTTTTTTTTTAAATTTTTTTTTTAAAGATTTTATTTATTTGTGAGAGAGAATGAGAGACAGAGAGCATGAGAGAGAGAAGGGTCAGAGGGAGAAGCAGATTCCCTGCTGAGCAGGGAGCCTGATGTAGGACTCGATCCCGGGACTCCAGGATCATGACCTGAGCCGAAGGCAGTCGCTTAACCAACTGAGCCACCCAGGCGCCCAGTCTCCTAATTCTAAAAACAATAAAGAACATTTATGGAGGCATGGGGCAGTGGGCTAAATGCATTATGTGAATTATCTCATTGAAATCTCCCCACAAACCTATGAAGTACATACTGTTATTATACCAAGGAGAGGACATTGGGAGTCAGAGAGATTATGTGACTCGCTTGAGTTCTTACTGCTGTGAAGCCAGACGCTGGGTTTGAACCTAAGACGTATGAGTTTAGAGCCACCCTCTGAAGCCCTCCACTCTCCTGCCTCTTCAGCTGCTCTTTGAGAGCCCTGCTAACCTGGTAAGAGAGATAGCACTTGCTGCAAATCCTAATGCTAACCCTATAGCTCCTGCTTCTACATGAGGTCCATGAACGTTGGAAAGATACGTCCCATCCTGGGTCCTGTAATTAGGACTCCAGCTAGCCCCTGCGATGTGCTGCTGGAATTCAGAATCCATTTACATTATATTTGCATTTACAGACCTTTAATAAAGATAATATTTACATGTAGAAACATATTTATTTTTTGGTGAGACCAGTTCCCCCTCGTTATGCTTCTTGCCTCCCTACCTTCTGCATTCTAGCCGGCCCAGCAGTGGCCGCTGCCTTCAACCAGCCCCAGAGAGCCTGGCTGGAGCCAAGAATTGGTCCTGTTTGCAGTGCTGGCTGCGTGACATAGAGAGATCGGTGTTTGCAGAACATCACTTTGGAGGCAATGAAGAAGAAGGCAGGGAGATGTGTCTGCCATTCATTTTGGAGGTAGAACCTCAAAGATTTTAGTCAGAGACTTATTGACTGTCATGTGTGCTCAGCCCCGTGCCAGACCTTGCTGGTCGAGGATTTCACTTGACTTTGGATTCTGGGAGCCTACTGTTTTCTATCAGGGCCTTCTCTTTCCCTCTTTCCCACCCCATTTGTTGGCTTAAACACCGGAAGCCCAATCCAGGTGCATCAGGCCTGGGACAGTGTTTATGTTTGGCATTCCTGGTATGCTTTGTGTTTGCCCTTTTGCTGTATCCTGCTCTAGTATTAATGCCTCTTGAATTCAGTATGCACATTTATCCAAATAAGGGTGCCCTTTCAAACTGAAAGAGAATCCGAGAGCCCCTGGTGACTGGTGGCTGCTGTGACAGTCCCAGATCTGCAGCCTGGGGCTCTGTAGGGAGAGGGTGGGCGCATTGTCCTGTGTCCCCTGGAGCCCAGAGGTGGGGGCGGGACCAAGGGCTGCCAGGTGCGCTCTAATGATTGTTTTCGCCGAAGAATTTTGGACTCCGCGCTATACAATTTTCATCCTTTTTGCAAAATGGATGATAATTTGGGTCTGTCTTGACTGCCGGTTTTGCATTGCTAATATTGATGGGAGGAGGATTTTGCCCAAGTTCTCTTAAAATATGAGAATTTCAGTCCAAAATATGTGAATTTTTAATTGCAAGCCTGGCAGCCCTGGGTGGGTTTTGTGTGCAGCATCTGTTCCTTCCTCCGTGCTCCTCCTGCAGCCTCTGCCTCCCCTCTCTTTTCCTTTCAAGCCTTTTCCTGGGCTGGGGCTGCCCCTGGATTTTCCTCGCGGGGCAGTGCAGACCTTCCCTCGGCGGCGGACCCAGCTCTGCCTTCCGCCTCAGTGCGGGGCCCGCAGCCATGCATTACCTCCGTCTTTACTACAAATGCTATCTTCCAGGGGCTCTTAACCAAGTTGCACGCATTTGTCTGGGCTGGGAACCCGGCATCCTGGGCGAGGTCTCGGCCCTCACGCTGCCTCGCGGTTCTGTGTGAAATCTCATTACTGTCAGTTCGGCCATTTTCCCGCTTGAGAAACTGGGCGGTCGGCACGCTCAGATGCCGTTTATTTGTCCTGTTTGCATTGCAGGGGCAGCGACTGTTAAAGAAACACCCTCTTCTCCTCTGATCCTGCCCACCCCGCTGGCGATCAAACACGGCATGTGTTGGTGCTGTCAGGAAGCCTGAGAATGTACGTTTTTCCTGAGTGCCTTAGCTTTACACAGCAACGCGGTCTGACATTTAAAATTAATCTACGCGGTAAAGTTATTAACGTTTGAATGTTAGCGCTGGAATATCCACAGTGACCTCTCCTCCCGGGCTGGTGTTTGTTTGATAAGGATTCCCAGCCTGTTGTCAGAGCCAAGAGCAACCCAGTCGTACTTGCTTTTTATTAATTCTGATGCTGGGTCTCACCTTGGGAGATCTCCAAGAGCTCTAGAGGAGTGCTCTGATTTCTCGGGGAGATAGCCCCACCGGCCAGCCTATGGCACCTAGCCTTCTCCTCCCCGGAGAGACAATGAAGACCAACGGGAGAAAAACCAACGGGATTTTTGAGCTGCTGGGGGACACTGTTTGGGGGCTTTAGCTGAACACAGGTTCTCAAAGTTCTAAGGCATGAGCTCTCGCTCTCTCTCTCACACACACATTTCTAGATGTCCAGGAGAGTGTGCTGTTGCGTGTCCTGGCTATTGTCGATCAGGGGGCCGATGTGCATCCACGGTGACCGGAGGGACGACTGGTGTGTCTGGCTATGCCTGTCCCCCGCAGGGTTTAAGGTACGCCTGTTAACCTCTGGGTGATTTATAATTAATGGAGTTAATTATAATTAATGGAGTTATGAGCTAGGCTTAGGGAGCATGTTCACTAACTTCTCCGGCAGGCAAGAGAGTCAAAGCAGGAAAGGCATTCTAGAAGGTGGACCAGCATGATTAAAGTACAGGTGAGAAGAAAGGGGCAGTAGTGAAAACCTGATTTCGATAGAACAGGGTTTCTGTACGGGAGTGTGAAAATTAGTAAAGGGAATCCTCACTGGAGCGGAGCCTGGAGGTTTGGCGCGGGTACTCTCACACCCTTCCGCTCTACCTCAATTGCAAATCCAACCGGAAGAGAAGGACCTCGCAAGTCCGTACTGCTTTAGCTACTACTTTACTAACACAGCAGGTGAAAAATAAAGCTTCCTCCGCCCCCAAACAACAGCTCAGCCAATCAGAGGCTGTCACAGCTCAGCCAATGAAAAGCCACTATACTTGGAACTCCCAGTTTACTCCAATAGGCTTTGTGTTTATAAAGAGCCCGCCCACCACCGTGCCGCTACAAAAAAAGGCCTCCTGGCCTTTGTTGGGCATAGCTGCTTGCGGTTTTTGTGGTGGTTGTCTTACGTCGGGTTATGAGTCGCTGCTATTCCCGAATAAACCCATAATTTTTTTGCCTGTGGACTAAGTGGTGGTTTATCTTTTTTAAGGTTAAGAGGGGCAATTACAGGATGAGGGCGGAGCGTTTTGCAAGATCCGCTCACAGAGAACCCTAAAGCCAGTCTAAGTGGGGAGTCTTTTGAGGCGCTCTGCGCAAGCAGATGGCATGGTCACAACTGCACTTTCCCGGGATTAATGTGGCAGCAGATTGGAGGATCCGTTGGGGGGGCCCCCCGGAACCAGCCGTGTCCAGGTGACGTTCCTGCCATGAGCTTTCTGCCTCCCTAGTCCCTGAGCTCCTCCAGTGCTGTGTTCCTTCCCACCTCTGCCAGACTCCTCCTTCACTCTCAGCCTGCTCCTTAGCGTTCTAGGGTTCTGTCCTCTGGTTACTAGCCTTCTTACTCTGCACCTTGTCTCTGGCAACCTTACCTGCTGTCACAGCCACAACAGCCAGAGGTGTGGTGTCTGCACCTGTGAACCACCCTGGAAGGCTCAGAACTTAGTTCTATGACAAACTTCCTCTGGCTTCAGAGGGTGGCCGGTCCCTGCTCCTCCCGTGTGCTGTCCAGCATGCTTGCACTTCCCCCTTCTTCTTGGATCTGGAACCTTGTTCACAGCCCTTGCATTTCTACCCCCATCCCTATGTTCAAAGTCTTTCTATGTCCCTTACATGCTGTCCTTCCCTTTTATCTCTGCCTGTAGAAATCCTTCTTGGGCCCCAAACAGGTTCATATGTCAGCTGCTCCCCTCTGTGATCTCCATGATCTTTCACTTGCTGAGTTTCAGTTGGGGAGAATGTACTTCTCATTTTTCCAGGGTGGGTATGGGTTAAGGCTCTGTGACGGTGTGGCTCTTCAGGGGACCAGGCAATACCCTGAATATAAGAGGTGGGTCTCACCATAAATGGGGGTCATACCTCCTGCCCATCATGATTCTATGAGGCAAGACCCTCAGAGCAAATGAGACCCCTAGGTGGCTCTCAGAGTGACCGTTATTCCCTGGGAGGGAGTTGGCCGGAGTGGGTGTGTGAACTTCGTGGCCTCAGACTTCCCAAACTCTCCCTCCATGTTTACCCACTTTGTTCTCTCAGCGTGCAGTAGAGACTTTGTGAAGAAGTCATTTCAGCTGAACTTAGGGAGGCCACGGGGAGTGTCTACTGCTCTGGTGACACCGGATGCCCCTGGGCTTGTGGGGGGGGGGTGTGCGTGCAGGGTGAGGCATCCCCGTGGCAGGCAGAGTTGGCAGGTGGCCCGGGTCTCTTCACCAGCCCCCTCCCAAGATCCCTTCTCAGAGCAGACCTTGCAAAAGGCTAAGTGTTGTTTTACTGAAAAGGTGATTCCCTTACAGCAGAATCGATGAGGCTTCTTGAAGATCAGGAGCTGTGTCTTTGTCATCTTATTTGAGCCCAGAGCCCAAGCACTGAGCCTCTCTCAGAGCTGGCTCAATAAATACCTTTCATATTCTTCTCATCTTTCCTCCCTCCCCTCCTTCTCCTGTCCACAAAACACACATTTATTGTGGGGTGAATATAATTGACCAGTTTGCAAGTGAGGGTGGAGGGAGAAATGGAAGTCTGTGCACTTTTGGAGTGGATGGCTGTGTTTGTGTGTGTGTCGATGTGTGAGCGTGAGTACTGATGTGTGAGCATGTATCCGTGTGCCTTGTGTGTGAGTGTGCATGTGTGTGTCAGCATGCACGTGTGTGTGTGTTGGTGTGTAGGAGGCAGGGAAACCTGAAAAGAGGTGCCAGGGGGCAGGTTTAATGGCCAGGCAGGGACGGACAGTGAATGACAGCCATCTGTCTTCACCATCCAGTTTGTCTCTGTCCTTCAGGCACGGCCCAGCCCTTGGCCAGAGTCTGCTTTTCTGGCCTCTGATCCTGATCCGGCTGACAGGCTGCAGTTGTGAGGAGGGGTTCATTTGGGAGGGAGCAGGTGCTTCCTCTCCCCATGTCCACCAGATCTTCATTTACCAGCACGTTTTGTTTCTGTTTACCAACAGGCTCTAGGCAGGCGGCTGTCGCAGGCGTGGCCCTGCCCTCCTCCTTGTGTCCCTCATAAAGACACCAGTGGTGTGACCTCAAGTGTTCCCTGGAGGGAGCGACTGCATTTTCCAGGTAAGGATGGTGACTTCCAGGACCTCTCCTTCCCCCTCAGCACTGAGCGGTGTAAATGCCAGGGCCCCCCCTTAAAAAGAAAAGGTTCTAATATGAGGAAACTTCCCTATCCATTTTCATGCTGCTCTGGAAAACATTCAATAAAAATAGCTTTAAGGCTTTAATACTTAACACTTTAACATTTCACTTACAGCGCTGTGACTGAATAAAAAAAATCCCATTTTGCGTGAAGATAAAATTATTCAAGTTATTATATAAAATATATAACACTCCAGTTATGTATTTATTTGTATACATACACAGAAACACACAAAAAGTCATTGAGGTCCAGAATCTACATTGTGTCAGCCATCAGTGGGCTCAACAGGTTCTAAAGCATGGTGACCAGAAGCAAGCCTCGATTCCATTTCAGACCCTGACAACAATCCAGGGACTGGTTCAGTTTTGAAGTTTCCTTTCAAAATGGGAGCTGTTTTTTGTACAGTGCTTATTTATTTATTTATTTATTTAGTGTGGCACACTGGAGAATAAGGGGGGCCTTGTGAATCCATGCAAGCGTAGCCTGACATGGAGATATGCTAATTAGTTATTTAATGTGGCTATAGTTATTTCCCAAGGAAAAAAAATCCACAAACACAACAAGTGATTGCTATTAATCTTAATTATTATAATAACCTTCCTATAAACAATAACTGTCTGGCTACCCTATCACGTGTTTATTTCATTACTGACAAGAGAGATCTTTAAAATCTCATGATAAATTAATGCTTTTACCATTAGCTTCAGTATGTTGGCCATGGGGAAGAAAAATGATTGCACAGTTTATAAAGCTGTTGAAAAAATTCTTCCGCTCTCGCTCTAATAGTCTAGATTTCTCATCCTAATATAATTCTTAATTTTTTATTTCCTTTTCTCCAAACTTCTTCCCGATTTGGACTCTTTCTCTGTTTAAATGACTTTTGTTTCCTAATTGCCCTGGGTGAATGCTTGTGTCTGTCTTGTAATGATGTTTACAAGAATCCTCAAAGGGCTTAGTGATTCATCTCTGATACAAATGCCAGTGTTGTTGATGGTTTTTTTTTTTTTTTTTGCCTCAGGCCACAGTAGATCATGCTTAGCCTTGTCTGGAATAACTAGGGGGATGTGTTTATTTAGTACCTCTGTATTTATTATGAACGAACAGAGAGGTTAAGACACCTGCCCAGAGATACCCAGTGAATTAGTTATAGAAACATGACACAATGGACATATGTATGGGTTGCCAAGCGTTGGATTCCAAAATATCACCATCACAACCTGTAGATAAGCAAAGCTGAGTTTATTGCTTATCACAAGAGAGTGCCCGCTGCACAGAGCCTAGTCGCATCTCGCTGGGGGAAGAGCAAAGTTGGAATATTTAATGAATATTGCAAGTCTAGCTTAAGGTGGATCTTTTAATGCAGAAGCTCGGTTAGGACTAGGTAAGAATCATGATTCAATAGGTTAGGATTGGTGAGCACACCAAGGTGAGGAGTTTGAGGGGAGGGGTTCAAAGGGTCTTGGGGTATAAACTGCCACTGATGCTTTCTATTCAAGAGTGGAGTCTTCCAGAAAGTTCCTGGTTTGAACAACTTTTACCTTCTGAGTTAGAATGTCCTAGAAAACTGAAATCATCTTAAGCTGGATAGTGAATTGTGTGTATGGTTTGATTTTACTTTACTCTGTATAGTTATTTAGTTAGTTATACATTTAGTGATTTTTACTCATCTTTAGATGTTTGTTGATTTTGTACTTATGCCGCGAGGCTACTGTCCATTTCATATCAGCTGTGAGCATAGCAGTGAATTCTCCCTCCCCCACCCCACTTTGAAATAGAAACAGAATTGCAGCCCCTCTTGACCTTGAGCCTTAAACTCAAAGTTGATCTTCACAGAAATACCTCCCTGTGCAAGAGAAAGCTAGAGTATGGTACTCTAGATGAAATTACCCATTGAGACCCTGTCTCCCTGAACTTGGAGAAACCCACGAGGGATACTTGGGCTAGAGTATTTTGTGCTTGGGTATTTCCAGCCTTTGAACCAGCAGTTCTCAATCAGTGTGCCTTGGTACACTAGAGACAGCCGTGAACCCTTACAGGTGAGCAGCCAGAATAGTGAATAAGGTATAAAATTAACTTGTAACAACCCACTGTGGTGGGACAGGAACGGAATGTTGTGTTGTGACACAGTGTAGAGATGGTAGAATTTGTTGCCAGAGTGATAGATAGCATCAGGACACGTGTGTCATAGAATGATCACATGTTCGCTGCAAAATGCAAGTGCTTTGCTTCCTTTACTTGTAAAGGAGCAGGTAAATTGATCTAGTCATGCAGTGATACAATGCCGAAATGAGTAGTGTGACAACTTGCAGGGACTGTAGTCCCTTCAAGTGCCCTGGCAAAAATTCTAACGTTTGGAAGTATGCTGTAAACGCGAAAATTAGAGAATGCTGCTTCGAACAGTCTGTTAACACCTGAGTTAGGGTAACTTCATCCTTGACATATACTGTCCCAAACTGTAATGGCTCAACACAATAAAGGTTAACAACACAGTAAAGGTTTATTTCTCTCTCAAGTTACAGTCCACTTTGGGTGCTCCCAGTTGGCAGGTGATATTTCTCCAAATGGTGCTTCAGGGAATGAGACATTTGCCATCTTTAGGCTCCACCATTGCCTAAGACCTCAGAATCTTCTGCTTCTAGCTAGCAGAAGGGGAAGAGGAGGGTGGAGATGGAGATACCCACTCCTGAAGAACCCCAACCTGAAAGTGGTATACTTCTCGCCCATGCACATTCCTTTGGAAAGAGTGGGAGCATATTTAAATGCAAGGGAGGAGCTGGGAAATGCAGTCCCTGGCTTGACAGCTGCCTCCTGGTGACAGCTCCATACAATAGAAGGGGCAGCAGGACTTGGTGGACAGCTAGTGTTTGCTGCCACAGTCTGTCCCAGGGATGCCTGAAGTCTGTGCACACCCTTCTCATACTCTAACCACCCTCCCTTCTCCTCCCCGTGCATCCAGCCCAGATTCCTGGAATTTGAACAATTAAGCTTGCGTGTGGCTCATTGTGACCTAGTAAGCAGTGAACCAAAGGACAGGTGATCTTCCCCCCTCTTCCTCCCCACCCAGTGTAAGGAGCAGAGACAGCATACGCACAGCAAACGCTCCCATTCACAAGAGGGAGGAGTGGAAGCCATAGCAGACGCTGGTCTGTTGTGGGAAGTCCTGGCCAGCTGTGGGGAAGTTCCTTGATGAGCCCCACTTCTGCTCTCAGGGAGGGACTCTCTTGTCCACTCTTCCCATGGCTCCGCTCCATTCTCTGGAAGGTCTCTCTGCCCATCACCCTTTATCTGGAACACAGCTGATGTGGGCACTGGGGAGTGTTCCCTCCTTGCTTGCTTCTTCCTGGTGCAAGTTGAGGGGGGCTTGAGGAGTCCTTATTAATCACAAGCTTTTTCTTAAGGCCAGGATTATAGTTTTCTCGGTAATGTAATTTTGTCAAAAAGTTAACAGGCTTCTGATCTTCTTGCTTATTTATGGTTTCATATGCCCATAACTTCACCCAAAGTTCCTTGCTAGATATAATTGTTAAGCCAGCCTTATTTATTTGCTTATTTTCCTTCATGCTTCTGTCTCTCAGCATGAGGGCAGCTACCTTGAGACCATCCAAAATAATAGGTGTGGGTGGGGCGACGGCATCCTTAATTTACTCTGCCACAGGACTGAGGCCTCCTGCCCAACTGAGACATCTGAATGGACCTTTGTGACCTAAAGCTTGTTTCAGTCTTACCTCTTACTGTTTGGGGTGTAGCAGGGGGGCCCTGATTTCTGGGTTCTTTCTATTCCTTTTCATTTTTTGTTTGCAAACAGGCCGCTGTTTTTCCTCAGCTCATACCTTTTTGTTAGCCCTTGTTTATCCCTTTGTTACCCTTGCAGGGAGGAGCAACCCACGCACAGTAATGTGGCTCTTTCCAACCATTTCCTTTAAGCCATAGGCTTAGTAGGCACTTGGCCTGCCTTCTAAGGAATGGCAGTGATAGCCCTGAGTGTTTTGCCACTAAACAGTGTGGGTTTCCATCTTTCCAGCCTCTGGGATCCAGAGCTTTACCACCTGCCGCCCCACCACTAGGGGGACAGCACGTCCTTGATATTTTTGTTACTGTGGTACATCACTTGCTCTGCCAAGTCCACCTTCTCTGTGTCACCATCCTCTTGGGCCCCTCCAGACCACACTCTGTCTGAACCCAAGTTTTGGGGCTCCTTGTAGTCTTTCAAACGCTCTTGGCATTTTTGTGATGCGTTTCATTTGATTATTAGTCACAAATTATGGGTAATTTTTCAGTTGATCTTTTCTGCTTACAAAGTGTGTCGTTAATTAACACTATAGCTAAGCTGTTGCATTTTGGAAATGAATGGAGACAGACTCTGAGTGTGGGCAGCTCATGACGGCCCAGTTCTGACTGGCTGAATTTCCATGGGGATGGTTTGATTTTCACATCAGTCAGGGGAGGCACATGCTTAAGGGGACAGGTTGCAACCACCATTGGTGTAGTGAGATCAGGTGGTACACATTTTCTATGTCATGTAGTACACAGTAGTGTTAAAATTGTTTTCTAGGTAAATAACCTAGAGCATGTCCAGTTCAATGGATAAAATGCCACTGAACGTAAAACGTTTATATTTTATGGTTATTGTGGTCCACTTTTTGGTAAGCTGTATATATTGGAGGTGTGCGACATGATGTTTTGATATACATTGTGAAGTGATTACCACAATTAAGCTAATTAACACATCAATCACCTTGCTTAGTTACCGTGTGTGTGTGTGTGTGTGTGTGTGTGTGTGTGTGTGGTGAGAAACTTAAGATCTATTTTCTCAACAAATGTCAAATGTACAATACAGTGTTATTAACTATAGTCTTCAGACTGGACATTAGATCCCCAGAACTCAGTCATCTTATAAGTGAAAATTTGTACCCTTTGACCAACATCTCCCCTTTTCCTCCACCCCCCCAATACCTGGCAACCACCGTTTTACTCTCTGTTTCTATGAGTTCAGCTTTTCGTGTTCACATTTTATAGTTAGGCCAGGAAGATGTTTAGTGAAGTCTAGTTTTATGGTAGAACTTCGTATGTTTTTGGAGTCCCACTTAGTTGAACCAGCCAATGTCCAAAGTCTGCTGGGATGCAATTTTTGTCAGTGACTCATGTTACCCAGGTAAGTTGGAGAGACCTGTATTGGTCAGGATGGGCTGTGCTATGCTATGGCAATGAGCACTACCCTCACCTCTCAGTGAGCTGACCTAGAAAAGGTAATTTCTCACATCACTGTCTGACGTGGGTTGAGAGGCTTCTCTGGCAGCTCTGTCTCAAGCAGTGACTAAGGTAGCTGGACCTCTTCCTCCTTGTCATGCTGCCATGAAGGAGAAGGAGAGGGCATGCACAATTGTTCAGGAGTTTAATGGCCAAGACTGAAAATCTTATATATAATTTCTGCCCATAACCCACATCACCAACCCACATCACCAACTGCAAGGAAGTCTGGAAAATGTAGGCTTCCCATGGATCTAGGAAGGGGAAATGAGATTAGTGAGCACTGAGCCAGTTTCTTCTTTAGAATCATAATGGCATCCCTCTAAATGTGATGTGGGGAGAGGGAACAAGGCCGAAGGGACATGAAGCGGGGATGGTCCATGTCACAAATCGACCATACAAATGGACTGGCCATAGGAGTGATTGCATGTTGGATATGATGGAATGGGAGAATTCTCACTTTGTGCTGAGCTTCTGAGAGAAAGGTAGAGGGCTGCTTTTGACTGGAGTGGGAAGGAGACACAAGAGTCTGTTGCATATGAACCCTCGTTCATGCCTCTCCTCTGACCCCGGTTTTAGTTTTTCCCATTGTGAGAAATTGGTCTTTCACACACTGACACCATTTTGAGCCCGTCAAGTCGTGGCCTCACAGCCATAAGAATGTAGAGATAGGTTCTAATGGTTTGCTGGGCTTGGTTTGCCTGTAGCATGTGTGGGGTTAAGATTTCCTCCACTTCCCTTAAATACATCCCTGTTTATTTTCCAAGGTGAGTGCATCATGACTGCCTGTACAGAGTGCTCTCAAGTGGAAATGGTGCTATTTGGTCATTACTTGGTGAACCTGAGTCCTTCTGGTAACTAAAAGGATATTTAGCCAATAAACACATGTAAAAACCACATCACTAGGGAAATCATTAGGGAAATGAAAATCAAAACCACAATGAGATACCGTGTCGCACACATTGGGATGGCTGTTATAAAACATATATATATATATATGTATATATACAAAAGCAACAAGTGTTGGTGAGGATGTGGAGAAATTGGAATCCTTATCTACTGCTGGTGGGAATGTAAAATGGTGTAGCCTTTATAGAAAATGGTATGAAAGTTCCTCAAAAAATTAAAAATAGAATCACCACATGATACAGCAATTCTACTTCTGGGGATATTCTTTTGGGCACAAAAGAAATGAAAACAGGGACTCGAGCAGATATTTGTACACCCATGTTCATAACAGTATTATTCACAGTAGCTAAGAGGAGGAAGTGACCTACATATCCATTGCAGTTGAAGGGATAAACAAAATGTGTGCTTATACACAATGCAACGTTATTCAGCCTTAAAAAGGAGGGATATTCTGACACAGGGTATAGCATGGATGAACTGTGAAGACATTATGCTAAGTGAAATAAACCAGTCATAAAAAGACAAATACTCTATGATACAGTATATGAGATGCTTAAGAGTAGTCAAATCCATACAGACAGAAAGCAGCATGGTGGGTGCCCGGGGTGGTGGGAGGGGGGAATGGAGAGTTAGTGTTAGTGGGGTATAGGGTTTCAGTTGGGGAAGATGAAAAAGTTCTGGAGATGGCCGGTGGTGGTGATTCCACAATAATGTGAATGTCCTCAATCCCTTTGAAGTGTACACTCGAAAATGGTTAAAATGGTAAATGTTATATGTATCTTACCACACTTAAAAAAGGTATTTCCCTAATTTTCTACCCTCTAAACATGTGTGGAGCCTGAGAGAGGGGGGTTAGGTGGGTTCTGGGTGAGGATGACCTTGAGTGAAGCCGTCCATTTTGGGTTGGTACCCACACATGCAGCTGGCCCATCTGTTAACGGAGCTCAGTTTTTTTCTGCTTTGGTCTGAAGAGTATAAGGGTCCCCTCTTGCGTCTGTAGACGTGCCTGAAGGAGAGATGCCAGTGCAGGAGCAGTGGGTCTTGAGCCATCTGCTCCTGCAGCCTCCTGTGCTTGTGATCTGTTTGTGCCCTTCCCAGACGGACCACTTAGATCTTACTGGGGAGTGCTGCTGGGCCCACGTGACCTTAGGACCAGTTCATGGCGGGTGATCTGCCCACGTGGTCTTCTGGAGGCCACAGGAGCGGATTTTCTGTCTCTGCCAGGGCCCAGTGTCACTCCAGAAACTACTTTTCGAGTGGGGTATACTTCCCTGTTGCAGATGGCACAGTCTTGCTCCAGAACTCCAGGCGACTATGCTGGGACTCTCCTGTTAGAGTTTGCTGTAAATGTCACATGGCATCTTTTCCCTTCCCTTTAACAGAGTGGTAAATCAAGATAGACGAAGGTATGTATCAGGAAAAAAACAGGTAAAAAAGATGGGGGTGTGGTCTCTTGAGATCAGGACTGGTGGATGGGGGGAGATGAAGAAGGAGATTGCTGTCTCCCTTTCAAGTGTTAGTTCTGTGTGAGTTTTATTCAAATCGTGTGTATTATTTTGATACAAGTAAGCATTAGTTAAAAACAAATATTATAATCACCTCTTCCCTGTGATCTGGGCATCATTTACTCATGCACTCATGTCAGTCTTTATTCATTTGTTCAGTCATTCAAAAAATATTTCTTGAGCTCCTTTCTCCTCTGGGCCAGACATTGGGCTGGATATAGGTGATGGAGTGGTGAAGGATCATGGTCTCTCACCTTCATATAATTTGGGGCTTAATTGGAGAACGGACAACCCGGGATGATCAGTGCTGTGTCATATACAAGCGCTGAGAATGGAGTGCCCAGTTCTGGGGAATTTTCTTTTGGTGGCTTATGGAAGAGTACTCCCACCCCCAGTCTTCATCGAGGCCACCCTAACTATGACAGTCCTATGGTTGGAGGGTCTGGGTGTCTTCTTGGATTGGTGTCTCGTGAATTTGCACTGGCAGAGCTGAGCTGGGGGCAACTCTGGGGCACTGTCCTCAGATCCAGATGCTTGCGGACTCTTGCTTGCTGTGTGTGCCAGGTGTGGGAAAAGGGCCAGGTAGAGGAGGAAGAATGGACTGAGCCGAGAAGGAGAGACAGCGGGAGGGGGAGAGGTGTGACTGAGGCCACCACTGAGAGATTGCCAGGGAGGACAAGAGGGACTTGTGTTTTGATATTGTTTTCAAGTCCCATTGAAGTGGTTTCTTCGTTTTTATTTTCCATCTTGATGGAAATTTTGTTATTTTTACACTGTCACAGAACAAATGGAGCTGTGACTTGGAGATCACAATGTATATGGCTGTTTTGGTGTACTTTTGACAGTTCTATCACATTTCTGACAGGCACTACTTTTTTCTCCCCTGGGATATCAGGAGTGGGGAGACGGGCTTCTCAGGTGCTCTGCTTAGGCTCAGGGTGACGTCCATGTGTGAAGCCTTGTGGGGTCACGGGGAAGCTTCTAAGAAGCCGGCCCGAGACTGTGGGAACCGTAGGCATGAGGACAGAGCTCCTGTGAAGGGGCAAGCAGGGAGCAAGTGGGGGCAGAGGTAGGCTCTTGGGGCATGGGGTGGTCAGTCTCATCAGCCTCTCAGCAGAAATCCAAGTCACAGTCCTCCCAGGAGGGGAGGAAATCCATGAGCCGAGTGAGGGGTGGCCATGGCAGGTCCTGTGTTGGAGACATGAGAAGAGCAGGTTGATGGTGGGCAGTGAGGTCAGGGGGCATCAGCACCTTCTGCAAAACTGCACGTTAAGGCTGGAACCTCGGCTGTCTGCACAGGGTGTCCTGAATATCCTGGGCCTGGTTTCCCTGGTTTCCTATGGAATGAGTATATGTGAGACCTGGAGCAGGTAGGGAGGAGGAGGGGGGAAGTCCTAAGGCAAAAAGGTCCCCTTGAAATGCCCACTAAGAAGTGGACTGCTGGAGTGCCACATCTGTGACACTTTCTCTGGTCACCTTGCATCAGTTCAGCTGGTCACTTTCTCCTTTGAATCCTCACTGAAACCCACAAATATTTCTACAACATGCTATCGTAAATAATAATTGCTCATAAAGTGCTTACTACATGCCAATCTCTTCTGCCTTATTTAACTCCCACAGCCATGCTATGAGGTCGGAACTGAGACTTACAGAGGTTAGGTTCACTATTTTGTATGTTTGTTTCATCTGTACCACTAGGAGCCCATGGCAGGCAGGGGCTGTGTCTTTTTTACCTTTATATACTGGGGCATGAAGCTGCTTGCTTGTTCAGTGATTGAGTATGTGAGCATGTGGACTGAAGTCAGGCACTAGCCCTTCTCTAGAGAAAAGATTGTCCAACTTGATTTCTACTGGTTTTACATCTCATATTTTATGTTCTGAATCTTTCAAGCAGCCTCTTGACCTGTGAGTTGGCCCCTGAGGGCTGGAGAGATCTTTCTAAATGC
Organism: Mirounga angustirostris; assembly: GCF_029215605.1. Lineage (NCBI taxonomy): Eukaryota > Metazoa > Chordata > Mammalia > Carnivora > Phocidae > Mirounga > Mirounga angustirostris. The sequence goes on along the minus strand of NW_026991718.1, from coordinate 18,197,054 downwards.
CAGGATGAAGTAGGTTTTCCAGAACCCCTGGAAGGAGAGTCCATCATCAACTGTTGACAAAAGTGTTCAACCCAGAGGAAATCCAGGCCTGAACTTGTCCATTCTCCAAGGTCTTTAGGAGTGGGGTGGGGTGAGGAATGGCTTCCAGGTCTAAAGAACCATTTCTGATGTTCATGATCATGATATGAAGTTATTTTTAGTCATCTCTCCTTGTGGTCTGGATCTTCCAGAGTGGCCACGCTGTGGCTTGTGGAAACCCCTTTCATTTATTCAACACTGGACTGGATACCCCGTAAGTACCAAGCACTGTGCTTAAGGTTCTACAGGGTTTGCATAAGACATGTCAATGTAGGACGTGTGCTAAAACACCCTCTTCTCCTAAGAGGAGGCATGGAATAGTGGTTATGTCTAGACTCAAGAACCAGACTGCTTGGGTTCAAGTCCTGCTTCTGACCTGTGCTGGCCGTCTGGCCTTGGGAAGATTGCATCCTCTGTGCCTTGTCTTCATCAGTACAGAGAGTCATTTTCATACCATATGAGGTTTTAGCTTTTAAAAAATTTTATTGAAATTCAACATACATATAGACAATTGCACAAATATAAGTGTATGGCTGATTGGATTTTCAGAGTGAACACACCCAGAAAACCAGCACCCAGAATGTCTGCAGCACCTCAGAAATCTCCCTCATGCCTCAGAGTCGGGGGAAGGTATACCACTCCCCACCCCAAGGATAACCACAAACCTCACTTCTAACTCCATAGGGTAATGAGTTGTGCCTGTTTGTGAACTTCACGCAGATAGAGTCATACGATAGGTGGTCTTTTGTGTTTAGTGTCTTTTCCTCAACATCATGTTTGTGAGATTCCTCCATATTGTTGTATGTAATTGTAGTTACTCATTTCCATTTAATTATTTAATAATTCCCACTTACAAGAAGGTTCCAGTGCCATAGTGCTGCTATGGTACTTGTCTTCCGATGCACACACATACACCTTTCTGTTGGGCACATACCCAGGAGTGGAATGGCTGGGTCATAAGGTGTAGGTATGTTCAGCTTTAGTCGATATGCTGGAGTTTGTACAACGAGCATAGGTTGTACAACCAGCAGTGAGGGAGATTCTCAGCTTCCCCATGTCCATATCAACACATGCAATTTTCTTTTTCATTGTAGCCCTTCTGGTGGGTGGAGAGTGGCACTCATTGGGGGTACAGTTTGCACACCACGAGGTCATTTGCATAATTAGTTACATTGATGTCTGAAGGTCAGTTAGTGTCTGTGCTTCAGAGTGAGCATGTGTCATCGTTAGTCGAAGCTCAGGTGTCTTGGGAGGTGAGGGATGTCCCCAGGCGCCACCTCCCTTCAAGAAGTCACAGTACACATTTCCTGACTCCCCTCTTTCCGCACGAGCTGTGCTGTCTGGGCTTTGAAGTTGTCAGTGATTGCAGCCGATTTCTTGGAACTGAGTGATTGAGGAGTCCAGGATCCCTGGTGACTGAATGATGAGACAGACACTTTGCTTCCCAGAGTCTCTTAATGACTGGTTCCCCAGGAGGGATTTCTCCTCTAACTATCCACCTGGCTCCCACTAAGAACTGGGCAGGGAAGTCCTGGAGCAGGTGCTAAGTTATGATTTAAGGTTTTTCCTCCTGGGATGCTCCAAGCTCAAGTCAGCAATGGGTACATTCTGTACCCCAATGGTGTCTCCTGCTGCAGAGGCACTGAAGTTAGGAAGGGGCAGGTGAGGGCACCAGGCTTCTGTGGAGAAGATCACTGTGGCAACTGAGATGGCAGCCTGCTTCCCTGGAGTCCTCTTCCTTCAGGTTTCAAAGACATCCTAAACTCCAGTCCTTCCTTTATCCCTGCACACAGCCAGCAGCCAGGACTGGTCTGTATTATGTTCTGATTCTCTTACACCCATTCTCACAGTCTCTGTCTTGTGCCTGGACTCTTGGAATAGCCTCCAGCTGCTTTCAGAGAGCTCTTTCCAAGAGAACCTGACTATATTAGTTTACTAGGGCTGCCGTAACAAAATACTGCAGCCTGGGGTCTCTCTGGAGGCTGGAAGTCTAAGATCAAGGAATTGGCAAAGTTGGTTCCCTCCGAGGCCTCTCTCCTTGTCTCATAGACGGCTGCCTTCCTTGTGTGTCCTCACGTGGTTGTCCATCTGTGCCTATTTATGGGCTGTAATCTCTTCTTATGAAGAATCTGTCATACTGGATTACAACCCACCCATGTGACTTCATTTGACCTTAATCACCTTTTTCCAGGCCTTACCTCCAAATATAGCCAATATTCTGAGGTGCTGGCGGTAGGATTTCAATATACGAATTTGCGGTGGGGGGGACACACACAGTTCAGCCAACAGTGGTAACGATGCATTTTTCTACATGTGACATATCTCCTCAAACATGATTTTTGTTTCGCTTTCTTGCCTTTGTTCGTGCTGTTCTCCTGGTTCTAGGTGCTTCCTTTATCTCTGTCTCCAGAACCTGAGCTCTGTCCCCACGTCCACCAGGGAGCCTTTGGTCCTCACAGACTGCTCTCCATGCACATCTGTCAAAATTTCCATCTGTTCCACCAGACTGAACACTTCATCCCAATTTTCCTCTGTTCTTTGTTGTTTTATAGAGTGTGTTGTGTCTATTCAACTTGACTCTGTGCTCCTTGAGGACAGAACTCATGTTTTTCATTCACCTTTGCCTCTATTTCATGTCAGGCATGCAGCTGGTGATAAATACTATTGCTGATTGGTTAAAAACTGCCTTCCATGTGTCCTGTGAGGAGCTCCCTAAATGCTAAGTGAAATACCTCTTTGGTGGGGTGGAAGGGAGCCGTCACCCTTGACTGGCTTTGGGAGCCTGTGGCAAAGTCATTTTCACTTTAAGAGGCAATGAATTCAGGGACCTGGGAAGGATTTAAACACAAGTCTTAAATTATTTGCTTAGCTTTGATTTTTTATTTTATAAGATTCTGGGCAGAGCTGGGAGCTATTTGCAGAAGGGGTGTGAAAGAGAGATGAAGAGAGAGTGGGTTTACCTAGATGTTGCCTCATAGAAAAATATGTGTGCACTGGGCAGGGTCTTCTCTGGTTCAGAGGCATGAAAAACTCTGGGTTCTGACCCTGGGCTCACTGGAGGGAGATTTGATTTCTGTTCCTGCCTTTTTGTCCCTCTGCTGGGGATGCATTGAGCTAAGCCACTGTTGAGAATGGCCCCTCCGAGGAAGCAAAGGAAGATCAGCTATTTATAGGCTGAAGTCAGACATGACCCACCTTTTCAGCCTGTAATTTACAGTATATGATGAGAAAATGAACTTCTATTGCCGCAGGAATGTGAAAGGACAGGAGACCGATTTTTCAGCAGCTTGGGGTTTGGCTTCTGCGCTTATGAAATGTCTGTGAAAATGGCCACTTTGCTTTGCCAGAAGACTGCTTTCCCTGGTCCCCGGTCATTGATGCAAAGGGTGCCCATGTCCTGTCTCTCCCAGGGACTGTGGGCATATTCACAGTTGTGTGGATGGGGGGAGGGGGGAGGGAAGTTCCTGTAAGAGGGAGGGAGAAAAAGAGGGCCAGGAAGGAATAGCAGGGATACAATGGATTTAAGGCAGTGCTCTGGTTTGTACAAAGCAGAAAGAGTAGTTCCAAGGAGTGGCCTCCCTGGGGGATGGCTTCGATTGACCTCTTGACCAGAATCTTGGCTATTGTTTGGGCTGTAGCTCCTGGCCTGAGTCAGAGCCCTTGAGGAAGCTCAGAGATTTCCAGCCCTCAACAGACTATTTCTGGAGTTCTCTAAAGAAATGCAAAACTCAGTGTGTGCTGAATCAAGTAACTTTTATTAAATATCGATCATAGGCTCAGCACTGAGCTAGTTGTAAAGGTGAATAAAACACACATGGACTCTGTTCTGAATTTAGGGGGGAGACCATCACCATGTCAGGCCTCCTAGTCCCGTCCATCCCCAAGCCCTGGCATTCAACAGGGTGCTCACTAAGGGAGCCTGTGGGCTGCACTTGCATCTTTGCTGGCTCCTGAACTAAAGCCTTGACTCCTAAACTTGCATTTCTGACATAAATCCATGGCATGAAATAAGGTTCTTAAGGAGGTCTTATGGAATAGAATGAGAAGAGATGAGGACAGAACCCTGGGGAAGATCAGCACATGAAGCTAAGCACACAAAGGCAACGGTGAATGAGTAGAAATAGAGTTAGAAGCAACGAGTCTTAGGGTCTTGAAGTGTGGTTATCAGAGAGTTTCAAGGAGAGAGGAACCAATAGTTTTAAAAGCAGAAGAAAAAGAATTTGGCAACTAGGAGGTCATAGGTGCCTTCTGGGGCTGTTGCATTAGGAGTGGAAGCAGTTGGTTGAAGAATGAATGGGAGGTGAGGAGGTGTGGACAGAGGATGTGGCCAGAGAGCTCTCTCTATAGGTGTTCATTAGATCAAGCTTTGAATTATGTTATTCAGATCTTCTATAATTTGCTAATTTTTGTTCTCTTTAATGTATTAATTATTGAGAAAAGTGCTAAAATTTCCCATGGTCATTGCTGATTTGTCAACTTCACGTGGTAGTTTTGACAACCTTTATATATTTTGCAATTGTATTCTTAGGTGTGAACAATGTTAGAACTGTGATCTTTTCCTGGGACATCATTCTTTTTATCATTGGGTAGTGAATATCTTTGTCTCCAATAATGCTTTTCCCTGAAACTCCATTTTGTCAGGCTTCCTTTGGTTGATCTGTATCTGGTATATCATTTTTCCATCTTCTTACGTACAATAGCTGTCTTTTGTTTTGAGTATGTTTCTTATAAATAGCCTAGGACTATATTTCATTTTTTATCCAATCTAACAGTCTGGGATTTAATAGATTGAGTTTCATCCATCTTATTTCTTGTGATTACTGATATATGTATTCTATTTTTTTCTTTGCTTTGATTTCTCCTCTCCTTTTTGCCTTCTTGGGATAGAAAGCATTTTCTTTATTATTCCTTTTCCCTGCTACTTATTTGGAAGTTACATGTTCTTTTTCTATTTTCCAATGGTCACTTTAAACATAATTTCATATACACTTTACCTAACATCAGAGTTGATCAATTGCTCAGTCATCGTCCCCCAAAATGCAAATAATCTAGAAAGTTTTAACTTGGATCATAACCTTCCTTATTATAAATTTCTTTCACCCAGTATTTTTAGTTCCATCTTGATTTTTATGGTCCTCAAATTAATCATGATTTTTTTATTATTTGTATTGTTTACTTTTATGCACATGTTTACTCATTTCCCCCTTCCTTCTTAAACCTCACTCTCTGGCTTCTGTTTCCATTTCCTAATTTTCATCCTTTGTATTTGGAGGTAGAAAATTATTCTTCAGCAAAAGTCTGTTAGCCATAAGTTTTTTTTGTCTTTACTGTTATTCTTTAGTGATAACTTAGCAGGGTATAGAAATCCAAGTGGACAGTTACTTTTTTCTCAGCTTTTTGAAAATAATATTCTGTTGTCTTCTGTTTTCTTTGGCAGCTGTTAAGATATTTGCTGATATTCTTTGCAGGTAATGTGTCCTTTTCATCTGGTACTGTCTTTGGTGACAATACAAACTGACCCCAGAATGTAGTTTATTGTTAACCTTCTAAGAATGTAGTTTATTGTTAATGTTCCAAGAACGTTACCCTGAATTTTATATGATTAAATTTTTTTTGGATGCCTTTTATTGAATTATGGCACAGTTCTACTGGATTAGTAACACATAATTCTACATGTATATTTTTAGATAAAGTTGAGATTCTAGTATTTTATTTTCACTCCTTAATGAATCATCTTGTGAATACCCTGTGGTTTTAAAAGTGGGGTGTGCATAGAATCATCTATTTTAGGAGGCTTGCTATCATCTTAAGAAGCTGGCCTGTGAGGAAAAGGATGTAGGGGGCAGTAGGTATACATTTAATTTTCTAAATATAAGAGAGACTTGACAATTTGTGATCTGTGAAGAACAAACCAAAAGAGAGGTAGAATCTGAATATATGAGGAGAGAAGGAAAAGCTGGTGAACAGGGATTGTGGAAAGCTTGAAAAGGGAGAACTTGTCTTCCTCTGATATGGGGATTCTGTTCCGTCTTTGATTCTTAAGGTTTCAGATCTTTCTTCTGAAGGCTAAGTTCATTCAAGTCACTCTGAATCCCTCCTGCTGTCCTTGACCCTGATCATGTTCTTCCATAACTTTTTTTTTTGCCTAATGAAAAAAGCCAAAGCTTCCAAAATGACATTCAAGGTCCTCTGAGATTCAGACTTTTCTTAAATTAGACCATGGTCTTACCTCTCATTTCACCTTTTCACTTACTCTGGCTAGTGAGATTAGTCAACTTGCTGCTTTCTGAACATGGCTGACATAATCTCATCCCCCCCCAGTTTTGGTCCTGAGCCCTCTCACCCTGTCAGGCTAGTTCCTTCCCATTTTATCATCTGTCCAGATATCTCTCTTTCAAGGACCAACACATATCTCTCCTATTCTGTGTTTTTCCTTCCCTGATTCTTGGAACTATGCCCCCATAGAGCCTTGGGCCTTTCCTGGGGATAGTTCTCACTGCCTACCTTGTGTTGTTATTAAATACAAGTTTCTTCTACCAGACAAAGAACTTCTGAGGGCAGAAAACATGCCTAAATTTACCTCTGTGATCTTCAGTATATTTCATAATTAGAGATGCCCCCCAGTGGTCATGAATGAATGTAAAAGAGATTTTTATTTATATTAGTATGAAAACTATTGCCAAGAATTATGAGATCTATCTGTTAGCTGGGTGGCCTTCAGGTTTTATGGCAGATGGAACAACTGTAGAGTGTCTGTGAGCCTGATGGCAGGAGTGGCCTCATGCTGGGCTCCCCATTCAGCTCTCACCTATGGAGGGGCCACATAACTCATTCTGCAAACTTGGGTAGCAGAGAAGGACTGAGAGACTTAATTGGGATAACAACCCTGTGGCTTCATTGCAAGAGAGAGGAGCCCCTTATTTTGGTAACTAGGAAGACATGACCTACCCCAAGGTCCACTCCTGCCTTGAGGTCTCTGGGAGGATGAGTTTGGTTACTGCCCTTCTTTGAGGCTTCTATAAACATGAGGGAGCAAGGAATGGACTAGAATGTCACTAAGGGATATTCTACTCTGGTAGTCTCTGGAGCCATTCCTGATAAGACCTTCTTTGTTGTTTCCCTTTCTTCTTACTGCTTGATAGCTTGACTGCATTTGGTTCTTTTTGTGGTATTCAGAGGGGACCTGCCAATCTGTCCACCTGGTCCTAATTAAGAATGACCAAGAGGCTAGACATTCATGATCCTGTAATCAGTTCCTAGAGTTTCTCAAACTTTTCCAAAGGAGTGACACAAAGGCAGTGAGTAGAAGCCCGAGATTGTTCCAGAATCTGACAAAGATGAGGAGGTACCTTTATGATAAAGGTAAGAAGAGCCTGTAAGGTCCAGGGCCTCACTGAATCTGAGGATGCCTTGTCATCTACTTGTAATTCAAAGCTGACAGCTGAGCAGGAACTTTCCAGGAACTTTTGTGAGATCTGATACTGAGTAAAGACTGCAGGAAGGTGTCACAGACTCACACTTTGCCACATTAAAGATAGCAAAGTAGCTTCTGCATTTTTCTCTCCAGGGCTCAGCATGGCCTGGCTAATCAAGGGGTTTGGCAGTATCAGCCACCAAAGACACTTCATTTCCTTGACAACCTCTATGGCATAGGGTGGGTGCCGTCCTTCTCATCATGAACTCCCAAGGAAGGTGGGAGTGAACTTACGTGAATGTGCCCACCACGTCCCAGGACCTGTACCAGGGACCTGACATGCCAGGTGCTCCATACTGGAAGGTTCATGCTCACCCTCCTTCCCTATGAGTTCACGATGAGAACGACAGTATGAAATACACTAAGCTTCTTGACACACAAATTAGAGGCTTTGTTCTAAGAACAGCAAAAGCCCCTGCTTGCAAGAGCAACTTCCAGCAGCTTCTCTGTGCCCGGAGTCTGCGTGCAGAGCAAACTGCCCACAGTGGGCAGAGGCATCGGCTGGGGAAATTTTATATGATTAGTGGGGTGGAGTCAGGCCCTCAGCAGCTCAGTGCCCTGCCAGGCCTGCTGAGCAGCCACCCCTTGGTTCAGAGCAAGGCTTTCCACAGCAATTGTTTTCTGCTCTTTTTTCCGAATTGCAGAATGTGTCTGAATGATGGATGGGATTGGGAGGAGCAGCCGTGGGCCTGGACTCTTTGATGCTTCAGCACATCGTGGGTTCCGCAGGGCAGGGATGGCCAGCCACTCAGTTTCTGGGACCCATTCAGCAATCACTCACTAACCCTTTCCTGTGTGCCTGGTAGTTCCTGTGCTGTTGGCTGTCACCCTACCAAGATGGTGCCTTCCCTCAAGGATGCCTTGAGTCTAGTGGGGGAGCCAGAGGTATGCACGGATCTGAGGCAGAATGTGAACAGTGTAGTGCAGTGTGCTCAGTCTTTTCAACATATGTCTCCTGTGGAAAAACATAAATCTTGAAAATTCCTTTAAAGTTTGTGTTTCAAAAGCAATAGAGTGGGTTTTTTTTTTTGTTTCAAAATATGAAATTATAATATTGAATATATTTTAAAAACTACACATGTCCTCCCTGAGATGTTTTTCAAAATTTTTTATTGAGGTGTAACATGCATATATAGTATATAGTATATGAATTTTTACATACATATGCATTGGTATGAATACCAGTCAGATATATATGGAGTATTTCCAGCTCTCCAAGAGGCTCCTTCGTGTCCCTTCCAAGTGAATCCCCCCACCCCACTCACTCAGAAGTAACTACTATTCTAATTTCTGTCAATGTAGATGAGTTTTGCCTTTTCGTGAACTTCATATAAGTATAATCATACGTTTATGATTTGTGTCTGGTTCCTTTTTTCATGTTCCATGTTGCATGAGCAATAGTATATTCTTTTTTACTGCTGGGTACTATTCCATTACATGGCCCCACATGATTTATGTGACCATTCAATTCCTTTGAGAATCACTGGTGTGGTATAAAAAGAGCTGTGTTTGCAGCCAGATGTAGAAAGTCACAACTTCTTTTCCACATGACCCAGAGCCAGTCACTTCAGCTGGCATCTTGGTTTTCTCACTTGTAGAATGGAGGGGGTCATTGTATTTACCGTGTGAGTAGCCAGCGTGGGTGATGCCCCTGGCACATAGTAGGCATTCAGTGGATGGCAGTGAGGATGACAAAGGGATGTCAGAGTCGTGTGTTTGTTGCCTTGGGAGCGCAGAGGCTGAAGAGCTCCCTTTACATGCAGGACGTCAAGGGAAGGCCTTAGGCAGGCGTGCGGAGTGGGTTGCACTGTAGTAAGAGGTGCCCTGGGGGAGGGCATCGGGTGAGCAAAGACACAGAGGGCTGAAAATGCAGGGCATGTTGGAGGGACAGCCCTGAGGAGCATACCAAGAGGTGAAGCTGTGAAATCCTCACGCCTGAGGGGCTTCCATGGTAGCTAGGAGGAACACACAAGTCAGCAGCGCAAGACTGTGCTTAGGGCCAAAGGAAAACACTGCTGGCCTGAGCTGTTGGAACCAGAGGCAAAGAGATTCTGTGTGCTAGAGAGTTCTAGAAAGCCATCTGGGATAAAGTGGGGCTGGAGCTGGCCTTTGAGTGATGGTGGAGAAGAGGAAGGAGGCATCTGTTGGCATGGTCAGGAAGGCAGGAGCACAGCCAAGGCTGTGGAAGTGGGAACACTAGAGCAGATTTGGGGGATGACAAAATCTAGCCCCTGATGCCCACCACTGCTACCACTGCCACTCTGGCTAGTATGTTTTGAGCACTTACTGTGTGCCAGACACTGTTAAATAGAACCTAGATATTCTCATTTAATCTTCACATGGTTAAATGAAGTAGATCCAGTTCTCTCCATTTACAGATGAAGAGACCAAGGTTCAGGGAAATTAACTAGGCTGAGGTTATCTAGCCATTTCCCTCAGGGTTTACTCTTCCTTTTGGGGGAGAGGAAGATAACACATTGCCTCACGTCCCCTGGACAGCTGAGCTAGGGTCTCTGCTGGCAGCTCTTTATCCCTTCTCAGTACCTCAGAACTGGGCAGCCTAATGGGTGGACAGTTGGTTCCAATCAGGTTGCCGTAAAGGGATTGTGGGTTGGAGGTGCTCCTGAGATGTGTGTGAACAATTTCCATGTTCTTTTTTTTTTTTTTTTTTAAAGATTTTATTTATTTATTTGACAGAGAGACCCAGCGGGAGAGGGAACACAAGCAGGGGGAGTGGGAGAGGGAGAAGCAGGCTTCCTGCGGAGCAGGGAGCCCAATGCGGGGCTCAATCCCAGGATCAGGACCTGAGCCGAAGGCAGATGCTTAATGACTGAGCCACCCAGGCACCCCCAATTTCCATGTTCTTGGTAGAGGTTGGGAGTTGGGTCTTTATTTTGCTCTCCTGGCTACTCTGGTCTGTCTTGAGGAGAGAATTTGGGGCAGGGTGTGTTACGGGCTGAATTGTGTTCCCCCCCAAGTTTGTGTGTTGTAGTCCTAACCCCAGGTACCTCAGAATGTCACTGTACTTGGAGACAGGGTCTTTTAGGAGGCAGTTAAGTTGAAATGAAGTCACTAGGGCAGCCCTAATCCTGTATGACTGGTGTCCTAAGGAGAGGACATTGGAGCTCAGGCACACACAGAGGAAAGACCATGTGAAGACCCAGGATAGACAACCCAGTTGGTAGACGACCCTCTGCCAGCCCAGGAAAGAGGCCTTAGAAGAAACCAAACCTGATGATACCTGGATCTCAGACATTCAGACTCTCTGACTATGAGAAAATAAATTTGTGTTGTGTAAGCCACAGTCTGTGGGACTTTGTTATTACAGCCCAGCAGATGAATAGGGGGTGTCATTCAAGTGATCTGAAGCTCAGAGGGGAAAACTTAAGGTTTTAATAACAACAACACAACGTTAATAATCACTGTCAATGTACATTGCATGTGTAAATACTGAAAGGCCATTTTGTGGGTGACATAACTTGGGTATAAACAGGACAACAAATATTGATATTTCTAGTCAATAGAGCAGAATTTCTTTGTAAAATCTGCACTGTGCAGGGGTCGCAGGGAGTATTCAGTTGTGAGTGCTGCCTGGTGATACTAGTTCATCTGTAGGTCAGATAAATACAAAATAATTAACCTTAATTTTCTGGCTTATTTTCTGAGAAATGCTTGTGCCCCTTCAGTGGTTGGTTGGGTGCCAGGGGTAGGGGTGGAAGGGGGGTGGGGGTGGGTGGGCTGCAGGAAGGAAGACCTGTAAGAGGCCTCAGGTTCCTTTTCTCAAACATCCTTTGAAATGAGATGTGTCTAGACTCCAGGGGCAGCCGGAGCACGCTCACAGAGGAGATATATCACAGAGATATATATCCCGGGACGGTCATAAAAGTCTCCGCTTGTGATGCGTTTGGGTGAGTTACAGAACAAATAGCTTTGATCAAGTGCCCAGCTGTACTCGATTAGCAGAAGGATAATGAGAACTGAGCCGCAAGGGAGGGGCAGAGGGAGGGCAGTGGGGGCGGGGCTGGGGAGGTGCGGTGGGAGGAGCCTGCAGCATTTGCCTGTCAGAAGCCATTCTCTGAGCTTCTGGGGAGGGGCCTCCCTCGGCAGGGTTGGGGGATCCTGGGGCCAACTCTGAGCAGTAATAACCCCTCCTCTTGGTGCAAGGTGCTTTCACTTGTACCCATCCCAGTTCCTCCTTACAGCAGCTCATGGTGGACAGAGAGTCAGGGAAGTGCATGCTCCCTTTGGGGCCGGAAGTTGGGAAGGGGGTGGGATTGGAAGCCCCAAGGTGGTGAAGAGGGAAGGGCAGGGAGAGGGAGGAACCTGCTCTGATCTCAGTGGTACCAGGGCTGTGTGTGCATGGTTCAGGTTCTGGCACTGTCTTTTTATCCAGGCTTACCCTTGTCTCTCTTTCTGTGTTCCCCTCTGGACTCCTGCTCTGCCTGCCTTCTTTCATCTTGTCCTTGTTTGCTCCTGCCTTCGCTTCCTCACCAGTCTTTCTTTCTTTCCTCTTTCTTTCTTTCTTTCTTTCTTTCTTTCTTTCTTTCTTTCTTTCTTTCTTTCTTTCTTTCTTTCTTTCTTTCTTTCTTTCTTTTTCTTTCAGGTTTTATTTCATTTGAGAAAGAGCGCGTGCACGCATGTGCGAGAAAGGGGGAGAGAGAGAGAGGGAGAGGGGGTGAGCGCGTGTGCAGAAGCAGGGGGAGGGGCAGAGGGAGAGGGAGAAGCGGGCTCCCCGCAGAACAGGGAGCCCAGTGCGGGGCTCCATCCCAGGACCTTAGGATCATGACCTGAGCCGAAGGCAGGCGCTTAACCCACTAAGCCACCCAGGCACCCCCAACCAGTCTCTTATAGAACTCCTTCCCCTTTCTTTTCTCCCTGTTTTCTTTCCCATTTTCTTCTAATTTTTCTTAATAGCATTAATAATAACTTTTTAGAACTAACCTTCATTGGAATTCAACATTCAATGCACACCAGTTGTGACTGGGCATCCTGGACATGCTGAAAAGGAGAGAAGAGCCAGTCCTCACAGAGCTGAGAGTCCAGAGTGAACACTGATGATTAAATAAGAAATTATTGTAAGATGAAGTTAGGGTTAGAAGGTCCAAAGAATAACTCTCCTCTTCCTCACCCAAGAGCTGAGCCAACCAACATACAAGATGACAGGGTAAGGCAGATGGCAAATCAAACCGGCACTGAAATTCACAGGAAGCTGTTATTGGAGAATGTAGTTTATACCTTCAGACAAGTGGTCTGCCTGACACTGAACCTCAGAGTTTGTCCAGCTGGTTCACCAATTCCAGCAGCCTGGGCCAGGGCCAGGCTCCCATTTGCAACAAGAGAGCCTGCATTCCACTAGAAGCCTCAGGGGATGAGCAAGCAGGCCTGGGATGTGCATCTCACAGGGAACTTGCTCCCAAGAGGGAGAAGGAGGGCTGGGTTACCCAGGTCAGGTGCCCCTTCTTCCCCTCTGTAAGAATCAGTATAAACTCAGCATGGATGAGTGAGGGGTGAAAAGAGGGGCCAGGAGTGTGATGCTAGTGGAAGCTCACCTCCAAGGGAAGAACACGCCAGGAGTGGAGAAGTAGCTCCCCACGTCCTCTGCCCTGTGCTGGCAATCACAGCAGGGGAGTGTATATGTTTGTGTTTGAGTGTGTGTGACAGTACATAGGAGGAACCTAACCTCACTTAACGGAGGACATGACATCTACTCTGAGACTTACAGGATTGCTACCTACCTTGATGTGATAAAGTGTCAGACAAAATTCAGAACAAAGTACGCAAATTTACTTCTCTCTTTCTCCTTCTAATCTTTTTCTTTATAAAACAAAACTCTGGGGAAGTGTCTTATTCAGTTATTCTGTCAACAAATATATAATGCCTATTAAATGCAAGCTACTTTACCTGGCAGGAGAAATAGATTAATAGGATGTGGCTTCTGCCCTCCAGGAGCATTCAGACTGTATGCTGAGTAAGACATTCTCATAGAGGGCAGACATGTGAGATGGGGCCTGGAGCATTGGTTGCTTGTTGTTGAAACAAAGGAAGAGCTCTAAGTCAGCTACAGGAGGGTTTTATGGGGCTCATTTGGGGAAGAAGGAATTTCTTATTAAGGGGAGGAGGTGGTATTTGAGCCAAGCCTTGAATGGCGAGTAGAATATAAACAGATTAGTCTTTACCTTCTAAGTAGAAAGAACATCATCAGCAAGGACATGGAGGCCATTAAAGGATGGGTATTTGCAGGGATTAATGAGTAGTCCAGTGTGTCTTCTATACTATAGAGGAAGGAAGAGGTTGGAAACATCAACTTTGAAGAAGAAGTGGGACCCAGACTCTTGAAAGTCTGCATAAGGGTCTGCCCACACTTTGATCAACAGTGCTGATGAAGGTTGCTGAACAGGAAGCATGATGGATTAGATGGGTGTTTAGAACACTCAGGCCCCTTGCGGTGCTCTTTGGGTTGGAGGAAACAGAACTTGGAGACGGTAGCGATGTTGGAAAGCTTTGGAATAGTCCAGGTTGGAAGTTCTGATCGTCAGCAGTGGAAATGAGGGTGGAGTATGTGGGTCGATTTGAGGGGTTGCCCCGTTCTGTGGCTTCCCCAGCAGTGCCCCACTGCTCCCCAGCCTGTGAACACAGAACAGGAAGAAGAAAGGGGGGGCAGCTTCCTCATGATTGGGACCGGTCACGGTAGACTCAGAGGAAGCTCATATGTGTGTGGAGCGCAGGCCCCAGCAAGAGAACACTGTGGAGTCCGATGGGACAGGCTCTCATGCCAGGTCCTGTGTCACCTGGGAATGGCAGGGTAGTAAAGAGTGGACCCAGCAGGCGGGCTGGGTCTATGAGGTCTATGGGCTTCTTTAGGAGCACAAGGGTTGCACGTCCTCACTGTTGGGCTTTGTCTCATCATGTAAATTTAGGGTCCACCGAAGGCAGAAAAAATAAGGAGAGCAAGACCCAGAGAGGTAGACTTAAAAACAAATTAATGACATGAAGAAGCTGGATCTGAGCAGCATTCTGAGCCCTGGGTGCGGGTCTCTGCTATAGGTCGTTGTCACCTCCCTCCCGAGGTGCCTGTGTTCCTCCATTATTGCTTGGACTTCATGACTTACTTGTTTTCAGAAAGAGAAAGGAGCTTATTAAGTGAAGTGGCTGCCAAGTGTATTTTAAGATGAACAAAGCCTAGATCACTTTTTTTTTCTCACCACATACCATACATAATTGTACGAAGGGCAGGATTTATTTGGTTTGTATTACGATTTTTTTCCCTCAAGCTTAATTACAGTGTTAAAAAGGCAACTACAACTTGAAAGAAACATGGAGACCAGCATGACCATTCTGGGTTTGAAACACAGTTTCTTTGTGAAGGGAATTAATTGTATATGAAACTTTGGGGCTTATGTAAAACACATTTTTATGAAAATAAACTTGAACAGTCATTAAAATGAATAGTTGTTTTAAATAAGACTCAAACTGCATGGTGGTGCCAGGGAATTTTAGATGCCTTCTTTATTGGCTTTGTTTTGGGTTCAGCTCTGCATTTTTAAGACAATATCAGGATCCTGGAGGTAAGTCTTGGCTTATATTTGGGAATCAAATGTGTAATTCCAATGATAGATTAACAGAGGATGTAAGAAAATGAAAAAGCTTGAATAGTATTTAGGCCTAAATAACTTCATGAATAAATAATTCTGTGTTGGAAAATCCAACATGTTAGCAAGGAAGTGTTGCCTGATAGTTTGGCCTCCGACTAAGTAACCAGTTAATGGAATGCAGCCTTCCAGCTTTGGCACAGTTCTTGGGCAACGTGTAGATCAGAAATGTGAATGATGACCCCCCATTTCTCCTCTGCCAGCATTGACACAGGACGTCTCTGGCTTAGAGATCTGTATGGTTCAGGGATGAGTCTAGAGCTGAGCTCTCAGCAAGTAGTTTAGTGGAAACTGGAGCTTAAACAAGCTCCTCCTTGGGGGAGGACGCAGGGGTTATACACCTTTGTGCCTGGTATTCTGCTGCTCTCTCTGCACCTCTCTACTTTTGCTGGGAAGGTGGTTTTTGAGCAGCACTGCTCAGTAGTGTGAACTCAAATCCTGTTCTGGGGCAGATGGGAAAGTGACATCCTTTTTAATTGGTGGGAACTTGGGCTCATGTCTCCAGTCCTTGGAAGAATGCCTCACTGTTTCCACACCCCAACCACCCACACACATGTGGTCCCTACCCCACTAAATCACTAGCATTTCTCCTCTCCTTAAGGGTGTGTTTTCCTCCCTGCACTAAGATCCTCATGGTTATTTAGATAAAAACTTGCATAAGAAAAAAGAAGGAAAGGTCTTAGAACTGTATGTAAGGATGTACAGGAAGAATGCCCTCATCTGGCTTTGTATCAAGGTACCTAATTTGATTGATGGTACATTGATCTCAATTCTAGAACAGGCAATGACACCATTTTGTATTTCCTTTTGGGTTCTATTGAGTTCTCAGTGATGCACCATCTCCTCCTATAGATCAGTACCCTTCTCTACTCACTTCTCTGATTCCCTTCTTATAGTTCTTCCCTGGTTTAAACAGAGACATTCAGGGGCAGTCTGAGGCCTCTAGACTAGTGGCAGTTTGTATAATGAAGTGAGGGAGGTCATACCTTTCAGGCAGCAGAAAGTTTCCGGGGAGGTGTCTCCTGCAGCCTCCAGGTGCCAGTGTGAGCTGCTCTAAGAAGGTCTTGTCTTCTGCAGAGTGTGCTGGATGCACCGTTACCACTACTGGCCTCTGGGCATATTCCTCTGACAACTTTTCTCCCTTCTGCCCACATGGTAAAAGTGTTTGTGGACTGTGGTGTAATGGTATCAGACACATTGTTCCCATGGCAACTATAGCCAGGCCCCTTGGAATAGTGAAGCTGCTTAGGTGGCTTTCCCTTAACGGTAGATGCGGGGCTGACCTCCACATCCCTATAGTCACCTTCCAGAGAGTGAGGGCCAGGTAGGCTCTACGTTCTGTATGGAGAGGGACCCAGGGCAAGGCAGGGAACATTTTGGGTGCCTGGAAAGACTTCTGCAATGATTTATTTTTCATGGTGGAAACACATTCAGACCTAGATGTTCTGAAGTGCGTTTTGGTCTGGCCCCCAAATTCGTGACTGGAAACATGGAGGCTTGACATTTCCCTTCCCTTTCAGTGGCATGGCTCAGTGAATCAATTCAAACCCATTAAGATTTCAGAATGACAGGAGGAGAAAATCCTTCTAGTGAACACTCTTAGGATACTGTGACCGAACACCATTTCCTTAGACCTGGACCATTTTCTCATTTTGAAAATCCCATCAATTGCAATCCCCTCCTCGAGGCTGAGCATCTGGTTTTTACTTTCCTATTTCTTGACTCAAAAGCCTACAGCAAAGGCTTGTAGATACACGAATTACATACTTGTTAGTAACACCATGTTGCCCCATGTTTAAGAGGTAACATGGAAAGAGTTTTCAATTTTTCTGGGTTTATAAATCTAAAGAGATAATTATCCTTCAAAGGAGTGGGGGTGGCCACTGGGGTCAGAAAACTCAGCATGCAGACCTGGGCTCTGCTCCCAACTAGTCTTATGATCTGTGTTTGTAGGAGTGTCAAGTGAAATTGTGTATGTGTGCCTCTGTGTGTGTGTGTGTGTGTGTGTGATGTCTTAAGCAAACTAGTTTTCTGTGGGAGCACAATTGAATTTTTAAAAATCTGAATGAAGCACATCTTCTCCAGGAGCGCATCTGTTGCACAGAGTGAGGCCCATTCCATCAATACAGTTGCCTGCAGAGCAATGAAGTCATCCCCATCTAATTCCTGAAACCAGAAATGAGGATAACAGGCCAATATTAAATATTAAAGTTTTTCACATTTTGCGGTTCTCTTCCAGAGAACACAAAGAGCACTGACATATTTCTGGAGCTCAGGTGGATAGCTAATGGATTGGAGGAGCTTTCAACTCAACTGGAGCGATACATAAAGAGAAAACTTAATTACAGTTAGGATTCCGTGGGTTAACTGGGTAAGCAAGTAGCATCTGTATTTCATAGCATCTAAGACACTATTGATTTTAAGATGCACCATTATTTTATGTACCTCTGAGGAAAAAAGTACTGCCAATTAAACTATGACCACAATGCTTTATAGCTTAGAATTATAATTCTGCCTTATTGAAAGAGCTCTTTAAGGTTTGTGTAGATACTTGTGCATACATTAAAATGAAAATACAAGCAAAATATGTTGGTTGCAGTGTTCCTGAACGGTCTTCACAAGATGGGCTCTTCTCATGGACTCTGATTTAGAGTTGCTGGCGTCTGTGGTTCTCCAGGCAACGCTGCCCTCTGTGACATTAAGAGCAAGGATTATGAGCATTTCTTCCCAGACCACTATACCATCGGTCTGGGCTTTTCTTTCTAGACCCAGACACACATTTACAAGTTCTAGAGCTGGTGTTTTCTTGATCTTACCAGAAGGTAAGAATCCAGGACTCATTTTTTCCCCCCTCAAATGCTCCTTAAATGGTTTGGGGATTAAAAGACCAAGTTTGTAATTATGTAACCTTGCCACCGGGACAGCAACCAAGTGTGCTCATGTGTGGACAGTGACAATGCTATAACTTCCATCTTGCTTGACAACAATTGTAAGATACCACCACCAACACCATGAGGGCTGCCCTGATGAGTTGCTTCCTACTTCTTATTTCCTTCTTCCCTAATCTCAGCCATTATTTGTAGAACAGTCTCAGGTATAACTTACCCAATTCGGTGCATGGATGAGGATGCCTCATGTTCTCAGCGGCCAAGCCCTATATGATTATTACGTGGAAATGGGAAGTAGAAGAGAGGGTGGAGCCTAGATTCTTGCTTTTGAGGATCAGTGACGGCACTCAGTAGTAACATGGAGCTCAGGGAATGATCCAGCTTAAACAGCTCCTGCTCATGAGGTCCTGCTCCAGTACCCTTGCTGTGCTGACACAATGGCCCATACTTAGCTCTGTCACAGCATGCTCCGTGCTGTGTGGCATATCTCTGTGTAGGTGGCCATTGTGATCTTGAGAGCAGCAACCGTTATCTATTCATCTTTGTAACCCAGTGCATAGTGCAGTGCCCAGGCTGTAGTAGACTTTGGATGAAGGTTTGCCAAAAGAATGAGGGTGGAAAAAAGGATGTAGGAAATGCTCACGGGCAGGGAAATGTCAGCCAGATTTAGAGAAGGTGGGGTCTTGCTGCTTGAGATGGAGGATGTGTGACAGGAAGCAGTGGAAAGTTGGAGCAGGAGGTTAGGCTGGCATGGGAGGGCTTTGAGTGCTAGCAGGAAGAAGATCGGCTGCACAGAACCTGACAAAGACTATTTCAGAGCCCCTGTGTGTAATCCAACACATGTGTTACATCACAGATGACAGTATGTGTGGCAAAATGAATTGGTCAGTATTAACCATATATAGGGTGAGGTTGTTTAAATAGAGAAACTGATTCTCTTTAGTCAAGTAGGTTATTTTCAATAGTAACATTCATTCATTCATTAATTCATTCATTCATTCAATTAAGATTAATATGATGGCCATGGACCAAGCATTGAGGACATGTGGATGCATAATTTGTGCCTTGAAGGAGATTACATATGTGAATATGTAACTTTGGATACATAAATATATAAGGTATATGTAGGATTCTGTGTATTCTATTCAGACTGCATTGGGGGAACTGAGGAGGGGTTGTTTTTACATGGATGGGTCAAAGGAAATTCCACAGGGCCAAGATGATTTTTAAGATATTTATGACCAAGACATAGATAATTGTCTTCTGTAGAAGTATTCCCACAGAGATTGGTATCCCCTGACAAAAAGGGTTCTGTGGTTAATTATTAAGTTGAGAAAATGGAGTATAGTCTGTCCCCATCTTGAATTCACAGTATGTGTGAATGCATTACAGCTCCTTCATGATCAGCAATAAAAAAAACAAACAAAATGCCAGCTTATTTGGTTTAATCTACCATTTTTCCAAACTGAGTTGAACACTGCACCTTTCTGTGGTGAAACACCTATTAATATTTTAATATTTTAACACCTATTAATATCTTTGCATTATAGTTCAGGAAACATGACTGCTGCTGATTTGGATGGAGACTTGACTGAAGGCATTGAGCACTGGATATCCTTTCCAATACCGTGAATTTCTGTTCTTATTGTTCTCACAAAGAATTGGTATTTGTTATATGTGTGTGAACACGTGTGTTCATAGGCATGGCTTGTGCCTTTAGTGTCCAAAATTCTTTTAGCAGAGACCCAAAAATATATGGCTTCTGCCTCAAAAAGCCATGTGACTTTTTGTGGGAATGACTGTTGTATTGATATCACCTATTATTACACTAAAAATGCAAATGACGTTTAAGAACTAATTTGGAGACTGGAAAAATGTGTATGCTTTGGACATCGTCCTTAGTACTTCTGTAGAATAAGGGCTTCTAAGACATTCTGATTAGTTGCAATGTTTTCTTAGACCTTAGTTTTTTTATTTTTATTTTTTTATTGTTATGTTAATCCCCATACATCATTAGTTTTAGATGTAGCGTTCCATAATTCATTGTTTGTGCATAACACCTAGTGCTCCATGCACAATGTGCCCTCCTCAATACCCATCACCAGGCTAACCCATCCTCCCACCCCCCTCCCCTCTAGAACCCTCAGTTTGTTTTTCAGAGTCCATCATCTCTCATGGTTTGTCTACCCCTCCGATTTCCCCCACTTCATTCTTCCCCTCCTGCTATCTTCTTCTTCTTTTTTTTTTTCCTAAACATATATTGCATTATTTGTTTCAGAGGTACAGATCTGAGATTCAACAGTCTTGCACAATTCACAGCGCTTACCAGAGCACACACCCTCCCCAGTGTCTATCACCCAGTCACCCCATCCCTCCCACCCCACCCCCCACTCCAGCAACCCTCAGTTTGTTTCCTGAGATTAAGAATTCCTCGTATCAGTGAGGTCGTATGATACATGTCTTTCTCTGTTTGACTTATTTCGCTCAGCATAAAAGTTCCATCCACGTCGTTGCAAATGGCAAGATCTCATTCCTTTTGCTGGCTGCATAATATTCCATTGTATATATATACCACTTCTTCTTTTTTTTTTATTCTTATGTTAATCCCCATACATTACATCATTAGTTCTAGATGAAGTGTTCCATGATTCACTGTTTGTGCGTTACACCCAGTGCTCCATGCAGAATGTGCCCTCCTCAATACCCACCACCAGACCAACCCATCTTCCCACCCCCTCCCCTCTAGAACCCTCAGTTTGTTTTTCAGAGTCCATCGTCTGTCATGGTTTGTCCACCCCTACGATTTCCCCCGCTTCATTCTTCCCCTCCTGCTACCTTCTTCTTCTTCTTTTTTTTTTCTTAACATATATTGCATTATTTGTTTCAGAGGTACAGATCTGAGATTCAACAGTCTTGCACAATTCACAGCGCTTACCAGAGCACATACCCTCCCCAGTGTCTATCACCCAGTCACCCCATCCCTCCCACCCCAACCCCCACTCCAACAACACTCAGTTTGTTTCCTGCGATTAAGAATTCCTCATATCAGTGAGATCATATGATACATGTCTTTCTCTGTTTGACTTATTTCACTCAACATAATACCCTCCAGTTCCATCCACGTCGTTGCAAATGGCAAGATCTCATTCCTTTTGATGGCTGCATAATATTCCATTGTATATATATACCACTTCTTTATCCATTCATCTGTCGATGGACATCTTGGCTCTTTCCACACTTTGGCTATTGTGGACATTGCTGCTATAAACATCGGGGTGCACATACCCCTTTGGATCCCTACATTTGTATCTTTGGGGTAAATACCCACTAGTGCAATTGCTGGATCATATGGTAGCTCTATTTTCAACTTTTTGAGGAACCTCCATACTGTTTTCCAGAGTGGCTGCACCAGCTTGCATTCCCACCAACAGCGCCGGAGGGTTCCCCTTTCTCCGCATCCCTGCCAACATCTGTCATTTCCTGACTTGTTAATTTTAGCCATTCTGACTGGTGTGAGGTGGTATCTCATTGAGGTTTTGATTTGGATTTCCCTAACACCAAGCGATGTTGAGCACTTTTTCATGTGTCTGTTGGCCATTTGGATGTCTTCTTTGGAAAAATGTCTGTTCATGTCTTCTGCCCATTTCTTGATTGGATTCTTTGTTCTTTGGGTGTTGAGTTTGATGAGTTCTTTATAGATTTTGGATACTAGTCCTTTATCTGATATGTCATTTGCAAATATCTTCTCCCATTCTGTCGGTTGTCTTTTGGTTTTGTTGACTGTTTCCTTTGCTTTGCAAAAGCTTTTTATCTTGATAAAGTCCCAATAGTTCATTTTTGCCCTTGCTTGCCTTGCCTTTGGCGATGTTTCTAGGAAGAAGTTGCTGCGGCTGAGGTCGAAGAGGTTGCTGCCTGTGTTCTCCTCTAGGATTTTGATGGACTCCTGTCTCACATTGAGGTCTTTCAACCATTTGGAGTCTATTTTTGTGTGTGGTGTAAGGAAATGGTCCAGTTTCATTCTTCTGCCTGTGGCTGTCCAATTTTCCCAACACCATTTGTTGAAGAGACTGTCTTTTTTCCATTGGACATTCTTTCCTGCTTTGTCGAAGATGAGTTGACCATAGAGTTGAGGGTCCATTTCTGGGCTCTCTATTCTGTTCCATTGATCTATGTGTCTGTTTTTGTGCCAGTACCATACTGTCTTGATGATGACAGCTTTGTAATAGAGCTGGAAGTCCGGAATTGTGATGCCACCAGCTTTGCTTTTCTTTTTCAACATTCCTCTGGCTATTCAGGGTCTTTTCTGGCTCCATACAAATTTTAGGATTATTTGTTCCATTTCTTTGAAAAAAGGGGATGGTATTTTGATGGGGATTGCATTGAATGTGTAGATTGCTCTAGGTAGCATTGACATCTTCACAATATTTGTTCTTTCAATCCATGAGCATGGAACGTTTTTCCATTTCTTTGTGTCTTCCTCAATTTCTTTCATGAGTATTTTATAGTTTTCTGAGTACAGATCCTTTGCCTCTTTGGTTAGATTTATGCCTAGGTATCTTATGGTTTTGGGTGCAATTGCAAATGGGATCGACTCCTTAATTTCTCTTTCTTCTGTCTTGGTGGTGGTGTATAGGAATGCCACTGACTTCTGTGCATTGATTTTATATCCTGCCACTTGACTGAATTCCCGTATGAGTTCTAGCAGTTTTGGGGTGGAGTCTTTTGGGTTTTCCACATAAAGTATCATATCGTCTGCAAAGAGTGAGAGTTTGACTTCTTCTTTGCCAATTTGGATACCTTTGATTTCTTTTTGTTGTCTGATTGCTGTGGCTAGGACTTCCAATACTATGTTGAATAGCAGTGGTGAGAGTGGACATCCCTGCCGTGTTCCTGACCTTAGGGGGAAAGCTCTCAGTTTTTCCCCATTGAGAATGATATTTGCTGTGGATTTTTCATAGATGGCTTTTATGATATTGAGGTATATACCCTCTATGCCTATACTCTGAAGAGTTTTAATCAAGAAGGGATGCTGTACTTTGTCAAATGCTTTTTCTGCATCTATTGAGAGGATCATATGATTCTTGTTCTTTCTTTTGTTAATGTATTGTATCACGTTGATTGATTTGCAGATGTTGAACCAACCTTGCAGCCCAGGGATAAATCCCACTTGGTCATGGTGAATAATCCTTTTAATGTACTGTTGGATCCTATTGGCTAGTATTTTGGTGAGAATTTTTGCATCCATGTTCATCAGGGATAATTGGTCTGTAGTTCTCCTTTTTGATGGGGTCTTTGTCTGATTTTGGGATCAAGGTAATGCTGGCCTCATAAAATGAGTTTGGAAGTTTTCCTTCCATTTCTATTTTTTGGAACAGTTTCAGAAGAATAGGTATTAATTCTTCTTGAAATGTTTGGTAGAATTCCCCTGGGAAACCATCTGGCCCTGGGCTTTTGTTTGTTGGGAGATTTTTGATGACTGCTTCAATTTCCTTGGTGGTTATAGGTCTGTTCAGGTTTTCTATTTCTTCCTGGTTCAGTTTTGGTAGTTAATACATCTCTAGGAATGCATCCATTTCTTCCAGATTATCTAATTTGCTTGCATAGAGTTGCTCATAATATGTTCTTTTTTTTTTTTTTAAGATTTTTATTTATTTATTTGACAGAGAGAGAGACAGCGAGAGAGGGAACACAAGCAAGGGGAGTGTGAGAGGGAGAAGCAGGCTTCCCGCGGAGCGAGGAGCCTGATGCAGGGCTTGATCCCAGGACCGTGGGATCATGACCTGAGCTGAAGGCAGACGCTTAACGACTGAGCCACCCAGGCGCCCCTATAATATGTTCTTATAATTATTTTTATTTCTTTGGTGTTGGTTGTGATCTCTCCTCTTTCATTCGTGATTTTGTTGACTTGGGTCATTTCTCTTTTCTTTTTGATAAGTCTGGCCAGGGGTTTATCAATCTTGTTAATTCTTTCAAAGAACCAGCTCCTAGTTTCGTTGATCTGTTCTACTGTTCTTTTAGTTTCTCTTTCATTGATTTCTGCTCTGATCTTTATTATTTCTCTTCTCCTGCTGGGTTTAGGCTTTATTTGCTGTTCTTTCTCCAGCTCCTTTAGGTGTAGGGTTAGGTTGTGTATTTGAGATCTTTCCTGTTTCTTGAGAAAGGCTTGTATTGCTATATACTTTCCTCTTAGGACTGCCTTTGCTGCATCCCAAAGATTTTGAACAGTTGTGTTTTCATTTTCATTGGTTTCCATGAATTTTTTTAATTCTTCTTTAGTTTCCTGGCTGACCCATTCATTCTTTAGTAGGATGCTCTTTAGCCTCCATGTATTTGAGTTCTTTCCGACTTTCCTCTTGTGATTGAGTTCTAGTTTCAAAGCATTGTGGTCTGAAAATAGGCAGGGAATGATCCCAATCTTTTTGTACCAGCTGAGACCTGATTTATGACCTAGGATGTGATCAATTCTGGAGAATGTTCCATGGGCACTAGAGAAGAATGTGTATTCCATTGCTTTGGGATGGAATGTTCTGAATATGTCTGTGAAGTCCATTTGGTCCAGTGTGTCATTTAAAGTCTTTATTTCCTTGTTGATCTTTTGCTTAGATGATCTGTCCATTTCAGTGAGGGGGGTGTTAAAGTCCCCCACTATTAATTGTATTGTTGTCGATGTGTTTCTTTGCTTTTGTTATTCGTTGGCTTACATAATTGGCTGCTCCCATGTTAGGGGCATAGATATTTACAATTGTTAGATCTTCTTGTTGGATAGACCCTTTAAGTAGGATATAGTGTCCTTCCTCATCTCTTATTACAGTCTTTGATTTAAAATCTGATTTGTCTGATATAAGGATTGCCACCCCAGCTTTCTTTTGGTGTCCATTAGCATGGTAAATGGTTTTCCACCCCCTCACTTTCAATCTGGGGGTGTCTTTGGGTCTAAAATGAGTCTCTTGCAGACATCATATTGATGGGTCTTGTTTTTTAATCCAATCTGATAGCCTGTGTCTTTTGATTGGGGCATTTAGCCCATTTACATTCAGGGTAACTAT
Source organism: Mirounga angustirostris (assembly GCF_029215605.1). Taxonomy (NCBI): domain Eukaryota; kingdom Metazoa; phylum Chordata; class Mammalia; order Carnivora; family Phocidae; genus Mirounga; species Mirounga angustirostris. The sequence continues at coordinate 18,171,919 of NW_026991718.1, read as the reverse complement.
TGAAAGACAGGAATTTAGTGCCATTGTATTGCCTGTAAGGTGACTGTTACTGTATATTGTCTGTGTTCCTTTCTGGTCTATGTTGCTTTCAGGCTCTCTCTTTGCTTAGAGGACCCCTTTCAAGATTTCTTGTAGGGCTGGTTTTGTGTTTGCAAATTCCTTTAGTTTTGTTTGTCCTGGAAGCTTTTTATCTCTCCTTCAATTTTCAATGACAGCCTAGCTGGATATAGTATTCTTGGCTGCATATTTTTCTCATTTAGTGCTCTGAATATATCCTGCCAGTCCTTTCTGGCCTGCCAGGTCTCTGTGGATAGGTCTGTTGCCAATCTAATGTTTCTGCCATTGGAGGTTACATATCTCTTCTCCCGAGCTGCTTTCAGGATTTTCTCTTTGTCTCTGAGACTCATAAGTTTTACTATTAGGTGTCGGGGTGTTGACCTATTTTTATTGATTTTGAGAGGGGTTCTCTGTGCTTCCTGGATTTTGATGTGTGTTTCCTTCCCCAAATTAGGGAAGTTCTCTGCTATAATTTGCTCCATTATACCTTCTGCCCCTCTTTCTCTTTCTTCTTCTTTTTCTGGGATCCCAATTATTCTAATTTTGTTTCATCTTATGAGATCGCTTATCTCTCGAATTCTGCCCTCGTGATCCGGTAGTTGTTTATTTCTCTTTTTCTCAGCTTCTTTATTTTCCATCATTTGGTCTTCTACATCACTGATTCTCTCTTCTGCCTCATTTATCCTAGCAGTTAGCACCCCCATATTTGATTGCACCTCATTAATAGCCTTTTTGATTTCTACTTGGTTAGATTTTAGTTCTTTTACTTCTCCAGAAAGGGTTTCTCTAATAACTTCAGTGCTTTTTTCAAACCCAGCTAGTATCTTTAAAGTGATGATTCTGAACTCTAGATTTGACGTTGTACTAATGTCTGTAATGAGTAGGTCCCTGGCAGTCGGTACTACCTCTTGTTCTTTTTGTTGAGGTGATTTTTTTCTGTCTTGTCATTTTGTCCAGAGGAGAATAGATTAATGAGAGAACAAAATGCTAACAGGGTAACAACATTCCCAGAAAATATACTCTAAACAAGTCAGAAAAGACTTGAAGTAGTGGGAAAAGAAAGGGAAAGAGAGAAAAAAGAAAAAGAAAAAAGAAAGGAAAAGAAAAAGATAAAGTTAAAAACAAATAAAAACAGAACAAAACAAAACAAAAAAACCAGAATGTGATCAAATATGATCAGGCTGGTATATAGATCAGTGCCACACACTAGATTTTGGGTGTATTTGGTCTGTTAGAAGAAAGTGCCTCCCAAAATTTTAAAGAAAGAAAAACTTATATATGTATAAAAATAAGGGTTGATATGATGAAGGGATGGAATATGACTGTAAAGATGGAAATTATAAAAAATTTTATAAAAGGAATTGATAAGAAGTTGTTTGAAAAAAGAAAGAAGAAGATTTTTAAAAAAAAAAAGGGGAGAGAATGTGATCAGGCAGGGGAGTAGCAAAAAACCATACAGTAGAGATTTAGGGTATATTTTGATCTGTTAGAAGAAACTATCTCAAAATTTTAAAGAGAGGACAACTTATATATATATGCCAAAAATACAGGTAACTACTATGAAGGGATAGAATATGACTCTAAAAATGAAAAATAAAAATGAAAAATAAAAATGTTTTTTTTTTAAAAAAGGGATTGATAAGATGTTGGTTGAAAAGGGAAAAAGAAAAATTCAAATAAAACAAAAAAAAAGACAGTTAAAAAAATTAACTTTGAAAGACTAAAGAATCATGGTAAAAAAGCCATGAATTCTATGTGCATTATTCCCCTAGTGCTGGGGTTCTGCCGTTCTCATTGATCGGTAAACTTGGTCTTGGCTGGCTGTTCTCGCTGATCTTCTGGGGGAGGGGCCTGTTGCCCTGGTTCCCAAGTGTCTTTGCCAAAGGTTGAATTGCCCCGCCCTTGCCCGGTCCGGACTAAGTAATCTGCTTGGGTTTGCTGTCCGGAGCTTCTGTTCCCTTCAAGCTTTCCCTACAGCTTTGGAGGCGGAGAATGAAAATGGTGGCCTCCCAATCTCTCGGAGGAGCTGAGAACTCGGGCCCCACTCCTCAGTGAGCCCCCAGAGAAAAGCCGCCAGTCACTCCCGTCTCCCCAGTCTCCGGCCACACTCCGTGCTCACCCGGCCTGTGACCACGCGTTTCTATCTCTGGCACCCGGCCCCGTGTGGAGTCTCCAAACCCAGCAGATCCCTGCGGTGCACTCCCGCACCTCTCATCCCGGGGGAAGAAGGTGAGTCTCCCCGGATCTGCCACTTGTTGGGTCCCTGCTGGAGGAGCAGGGGCCTGACTGTGCCATGGATCTCAGTTTATGGCAACCCCAAGCTGAGAGCCCGCGCCTGGGCTCTGTCTCTGCCACTGGCTTCCCTGCTCAGATACCTGGGACCTCTGCCGCACTCAGGCACCGCTGGTCTTTCTGTGACCCCGAGGGTCCTGAGACCACACTGTTGCACGAGGGTTCCACCCCCCGTTTATCCACCGGAGTTACGTCCCTTAGCGGAGCAGACTTCTAAAAGTTCTGATTTTGTGCTCCCTGGCTCTATCACTTGCCAGAAGCGGCTGACGGAGTCCCCTCCCCCGCCATCTATCCTCCCGAATATTGCCTCGGATTCACTTCTCCGCACGTCCTACCTTCCAGAAAGTGGTCGCTTTTCTGCTCAGAGAGTTGTTGCTCTTCTTTTCTTCGATCTCCTGTTGAGTTCGTAGGTGTTCAGATTGGTTTGATCCCTATCCAGCTGAATTCCTGAGAGGAGATGAAATCCGGGTCTCCTACTCCTCTGCCATCTTGCTCTGCCCCCCCTAGACCTTAGTTGTATATGTAATTTTGGTACGAATGCAGAAATCACTTGTCAAATTACCTGGAGAGTTTGTCATCTCAGTGGCTGAATATGTAAAGCTCAAAGCAAAAAGGACCCCTATTGTTATAATGAAAAAGTTCAGTTTTAACTCAGCAATGAAAATAAATGTTCACCAATAAACCTTATTGTGTCCAGAAGGTTTGAAATGACTTTTGCCATTTGATCCACCGGTATCCTGGATTAGGACATCCCCATCAAACATGTCTGCAAAGTGAAATCTCATATACCAAAACCATATTTCCAGTTTAACCAAAAATATGTTCTGATCATAGACTCACAGGCAGTGTTCAATTTATATTGATTGGTTAATTAGTTGTCTGAGAGCACTAAAATATGGCCATGGTCATCCCTAGTCTTCCCAGTACCCAGTCCCCTCCTTTTACTCCATGAATAGACCATAGCAGAGTTTAGCAAAGCATTGCAGCCCATGACCAGAAAAACATGACAAGTGGTTGCTTTGTGGTCATTTGAGACATGGCTTCAGGGCTGACACGATTTCCTTTGCATGTATTTGGGTCAAGAGAGGGCTTTTGAGAAGTATGTGTTAAATGAATGAGTGAACGAATGAATGCATGCCAGGTCGCCTTCAGCAATGTTCTGACTTGAGCTTTTTACACATTAGAGGGCGGATCTGTGGATTTCTGAGCAGGACAGCATTCTCTCCTTGACTTACACATTCATCGTAAACCTGACCAGATGATGCTCTGCGAGTCCTCAGCATAGCTAGACCTGAAAACATTTTTTCTCCCCGCCCTCCCCCCACCAAGTGTGTTTCCTTCACAACCCTCCAGCCAAGCCCACTCAGTCTGGGAGAGGTGCCAGGAGGGAGGAGTCAGGGAGCATGCCTTAAAAGGCATTTAAGGGTAATGAGAAAAACACATCTCGCTGTGCACACAGCTCCTTCTGCTTCTGCTGCCTGTGTGAGCTTGTGGGAGAGGCTGAAAAGCACATTCTTTAAAATCCTGGCCCTTAAAAGGAATGCATTTTGGGCTGAAATGTCAGTTTGGCTCTGCCCTGACCGCAGGACAGTTCCTTTATTGCTGACTTTTTGACATGGTAAAACCCAGCCCCTTCCCTTCCACTCTGGGGATGGTTCCTAGAACTGATGAAATTTCAACTGTATTGGATTTTTATCACAATTCAACGATTTTACAAATTGCATTTCTATCCTTCCTTTTTGTCTTCCTCCCCCACCACTCCTGTCTCAAAATCACATCTTATCCGAACCAGTGGCATTAGATGTCCAAGTAAGCCTTTGCTTCGGACCCTGGGGTCAGCTGAGTCACATCCATTTCTTTCCACCTTTTAAGAAGCCAATACGGGCCTCCACCTCTCTTGCCCACAGCAGGTTGGGTCAGATTGTGGGTGGCCCAAGGATGAGCTCATCAGCTTGTCTCACTGCCCAGCTCACAGCTCCTCTTGCTGAACCGTCACTTGCTGAGTTAAATCTGAATTCCTCAAACATCATTCTTCAGCTATTTTCATCTTTGGAGATTTTAAGCTTCTTTAAATGTATTCCAACTTTGTTTGGAAATTTGGTTTCTCTGACTTTTGACCTTACAACAGGCCCCCTGGGTTTAATTGCCTAACATTAGTTTAGAATTGACCAGACATTACTTCAACTGTGACTCCTACAGACAAGGGGCCTCTAACTGGCTTTGTTCACCCCTGTCCTGGATTTTCATAGGCAGACATGGCCATCAGTCTAGTGGCTTTCTGTTTCAATAGACAAATACTCATTGTATACCTACTTATGAAAGATACTCAAGGGTGGTCTGATAAGACTGCTGCATAGAAAGTGGAGCTCTAATTTAGGAGCCCTAATAAAAGACTCTTTTGTTCATTCATTGGTCTGGGGGTTCTATGGCCCAGCATGGCAGGAGGCAGTCTGGCGGTGGTAAGGATAGCTAGTTTACCTTTTAGGGGTTTGGACTTATGATGAGATAAGATGTACATACAACAAAGTGATATCCCAGCAGGATGAAGCTATCACAAGCAAAGTCCCTGGGTTCACAGGAAGGAGAAGGAGGTGTGGTTGGGAATGAAGCAAGCATGGTAAACCGTGTGTCTTGAGCACTGGTATAGCTTCTGCAGGGCCTGAGCGGGGCCCAGAGAGGAATCCTCTCCTATCTGCAGGCTTAAGGAGCTCGCAGTCAGCTGGGGGAGAGGAGGCCCATGCAGCACACTGTGACAGCTTGTCCAGGGAGAGGCACATTCCTGAGACTCAGCCGTGGCTGGCTGTCACTGTCCAGTTAGCCCTTGTCATTTGTTCTCCTTACTGCATGGTGAGCAGCTGGCCTGAAAGTTACAGTCATTCTGGAAAGACTTGTGTCTCCATTTCCAGCCATAGCTGTCAGGGATGACCAGGACAGACTGGCAATGACCTGAGCTTTGGTGACCACCTCCCATCCTTACTCCAAACCAGGTTCTAGCCATCTCCATTTTCTAGGTTCCTAAGTGACTTTGATTTTCAATATAGTTACAAGTGTCTTGGGCCTTTAAATGTAATGAAATGGCTTTTAAATAAGTGCAGAGACACAGGAAAAAAGGGCATGACAGATTTTCCCCTTAGCTCGCTGACCATTAACTACTGGTCTTTGCCTGCCTGGCCACTGGAGTAGAGCTGGAGGGCGGGTGGTGACAGAACGAGAGGCACAGAAGGAAGGAAAGGACTTTAGGAATCAGCATTTTGAGTGTTGGTTTTTTTTTTGTTTGTTTGTTTTTCAGTAGGAATGGCTTTGTTGTCCCTATGCCGAGAAGTGGGCTGTCATATTTTCACTTCTTCCCATGAATGATCTCTGAGTAGGTGGGAAATTGCCAGGCTGGAGGGATGTTTGTGCTATGTCCATATAAATGTCCTTTGAAAGTCCTCATGTCTTATTTTTTATCATGCCTTTCTCCTGTATGTGTGTGCACACACATGGATAACTCAGGTGCTCGTGGGACCCTTGAGAGGTAGATGGCACGAGGATTGTGGGGACTATTTTGCAAGACCATCAGGTTTGTAAAACCAGTGCTATGTTGGAACAAAGCCCTGGCCTGGGGATGGGTAGGCTTCAGGTCTGGTTCTAGTTTTTTTACCCAGTGGAGCTGCGGGGAAGTTATTTTCCCTTTGGCCTCCTGTATTTCTCAATTGCACTGTTAGGTGTTAGACAATCTTTGAGGGCTCTTCATGATTCTAAGGATTTAACTCCCTATCTTACTGACCTCTCTTGAGATGAGGCAGAGATCAGGTATTGGCCCAGAATAGACCTTTAGGTTCCACTTGGTGAGACATGGAGTGGAAGTGTCAGTATGACAAGTCATGTCTGGTAGGGGCCAAAGCTGACAATTGAGTCCAAATGTGTTGTCTGTCAGTTAGCTCCAAGGAAACCATGGGAGATCTGCAAAAACCACTTTGTGGTTTTACAAATACAGTTAAATCTCATATTCTCACTCTAAGTTCTCTGGGATTTGGCTCCAACCATTTCTTACCCCGCGCCAGCTTTATTGAAATATAATTGACATATGGCATTGTGTAAGTTTATGGCATAAAATGTAATGATTTGATATATGTATATTTTGTGAAATGATTACCACAATAAGGTTTGTTGACACGCTTGTCACCTCACATAGTTACCCGCCCCCCCTTTTGTGGTATGCTGCTATTAACAAATATCAGGTACAGTACAGTATTGTTAATTACAGTTCCCATGCTGTACATTAGATTCATCTTATCATTGGAAGTTTGTTCCCTTTGACCAAGATCTCTGCATTTTCCCCATCCCCTAGCCTCTGGCCACCACCAATCTACTTTCTGTTTATATAAGTTAGATTTTTAAAGATTTCCCCTAGAAGTGAGCTCGTCCAGTATTTATCCTACTTTGTCTGACTTATTTCACTTATGTAATGCCCTTAAGATCTATCTATGCTGTTGCAAATGGTAGACTTTCCTACTTTTTTATGGCTGAATAATATTCCATTATATTGAATTCAGTTTGCTAGTATTTTGTTGAGAATTTTCTCATCTATATTCATCAGGAATAGTATTCCTTCCTTTTCAGTTTTTTGAAAGGTTTTGAGAAGGATTGGCATTCATTTTCTTTAAATATTTGGTAGAATTCACTGGTGAAACTGTCTGGTTCTGAACTTTTCTTTGTTGGGAGATTTTTAATTACTGATTCAATCTCCTTATTATTAGTCGGTTCAGATTTTATGCTTCTTTATGACTTAATCTTGCTAAACTGTATGTTTCTAGGAATTTATTCATTTTGTCTAGGTAGTCTAATTTGTTGGCATATTCATAGTAGTCTCTTATGATCCTTTGTATTTCTTTGGTATCTGTTGTAATGACTCGTTATTCATTGATTTACCTGAGCCCCCACTTTCTTTTCCTTGGTTAGCCTAGATAAAGGTTTGTCAATTTTGTTTATCCTTTCACAAAAAAATCAACTCTTAGTTTTATTGATCTTTTCTATTGGTTTTCTGTACTCTATTTAATTTATTTCTGCTCTAATCTTTATTATCCTTCTGCTAACTTTGGGCTTACTTTGTTTTTCTTTTTACAGCTCCTTGAGGTGTAACATTAGGTTGTTTATTTGAGATATTTCTTTTTTTTAATGTAGGCATTTATAGCTATAGACTTTCTCCTTAGACCTGCCATTGCTACATCCCATAAGATTTGGTATGTTGTGTTTCTATTTTCATTTGTCTCAAGATATTTTCTGATTTCCCTTTTGATTTCTTCTTTTATCCATTAGTTCTGCAGGAGTGTGTTGTTTAATGTCCATTGTTTGTGATTTTCCCAGTTTTCCTCCAGTTACTGATTTCTAGTTTCATGCCATGTGTTCAGAAAAGATACTTGATGTAATTTCTTTTATTTCTTTTATTTTTTAAAGATTTTATTTATTTATTTGAGAGAGAATGAGAGAGAGAGAGAGCACATGAGAGGGGGGAGGATCAGAGGGAGAAGCAGACCCCCTGCTGAGCAAGGAGCCTGATGCGGGACTTGATCCCGGGACTCCAGGAACATGACCTGAGCCGAAGGCAGTCGCTTAACCAACTGAGCCACCCAGGCGCCCTTGATGTAATTTCTATCTTCTTGAATTTGTCAAGACTTGTTTTGTTGCTTAAAGCACATGATACCTCTTGGATATTGTTCTGTGTGCCCTTGTGAAGAATATGTTTGCTGCTGCTGTTGGATGGAATATTCTGTATATGTTTGTTAAGTTCATTTGGTCTATGGTGTTGTTCAAATCTTCTGTTTCCTTATTAATTTTCTGTCTGGATGATCTGTGCATTGTGTGTGGGACACTAAAATCCCCTATTGTTATTGTATTGTTGTTTATTTCTCCTTTTAGATCTGTTAGTATTTGCTTTAAGTATTTAGGTATTCTGATGTTAGGTACATAAATATTTACAACTGTTATAATTCCTTGATAAATTTACCCCTTTATCATTATACAATAAACTTCTTTATCTCTTATGACCATTTTTAGCTTAACGTCTACTTTGATGTGTTAAGTATAGCTACCTCTGCTTTGCCTTTTTTTTTTTGGTTACCATTTACTTGTAATATAATATCTTTTTCTGTCCCTCACTTTTAGCCGATGTGTGCCCTTAAAGCTAAAATCAGTCTGTTATAGGCAGCATATCATTTGATCTTTTTTTAAAACCCATTTTGATATTCTGTGCTTTTTGATTAGAGAATTTAATCTATTTACATTTAAAGTAATTTTTGATAAGTAAGGATTTACTGTTGCCATTTTGCTAATTGTTTTCTCACTGGTTTGTTGTTCCTTTCTTTCTCTATTGGGGTCTTCCTTTGTGATTTGATGACTTTTGTTGTAGTATGCTTTGATTCCTTTATCTCATTTTTAAAATGTATCTTCTTTGGGTTTTTCCTTTTGTTTACCATGAGGCTTACATAAAATCTCTTATGGTAATCCTATTTTAAGCTGATAACAACTTAATTTTGATGGCATACAGAAACTATGCCTTTTCTTCTCACATTTTAGGCTATTAATGTTATAATTTACATCTTTTATATTGTGTACCCAGTAACAAATTATTATAGTTGTTTTTGATACATTTATTTTTTAACTTTTAAACTTGCACTGAAAGTGATTCAAAGAACACCACCATTATAGTATTATAATGACTCTGACTACATATTTACTTTTATTGGTGAGTTTTACACATTCATGTGTTTTCACATTGTTAATTAGCATTCTATTATTTCAGCTTGAAGAATTCTCTTTAACATTTGTTGTAAGTCAGGTGTAGTGGTGATGAATTCCCTTAGTTTTTGTTTGTTTGGGGAAGTCTTTATCACTTCTTCTTTCTGAAGGACAGCTCTGCTGGGAATAGTGTTCTTAGCTGATAGTTTTCTTCTTTTTGATATTTTTGATATATCATCCCTACCCTCTCCTGGCCCACAAAGTTTCTGCTGAGAAATCTGCCCATAATCTTATTGGAGCTCCCTTGTATGTGATGAGTCCCTTTTCTCTTGCTGTTTTCAGAACTCTCTCTTTGTGATTTTTAGCCAATCCCCTAGATAAGGAGTAATGAAATATTTATCAGTACAGGCTCTGTCAGGATGAGAGCCACAAAAACAAATGAGTGCCAGCCATAATAACCAAGATGGTGGCATTGGTGTGTACCAGCTGAGCTAGGCTTGCTGTAGACCACCTATGGGCCACTGGCTTAAACAAGAAGAAATTTATTATTTCAGATAAGAATCCTGGAGGTAGGGTGTCAACTACTAGTTGATTATTTCAGTAACTCAATGCATAATGGAAGAGTCAGCCACTTTTCATCTTTTTGCTTTGCTGTCTTTAGGAACTGGTATTATCTTCAGGATGATAGCCTCCTACTAATTCTTGAGACAGAACAAGAAAGGATATAATCCTTTTTCTTAGAAAGCCCCAGTAGAAACCCCAGTAGATCTCATCTTACATATCATTGCCCCGAATTTGGTCATAGGCCAATCACTGGCAAGGACAATGCCATCTACAGGAGTGGCTTTTACCAATCAGCATTTACTCCAGTTAGAAGAGGGAGCAGTAGACACAGGAATAAAATCAGGGCCCTCCCAGCATTTAAGAAGAGGGCATTGACCTCTGGGTAGGTAAACAAAGGTATCTGCCATATCATCCTTCATAAAAGGGAGAGAGAATCTGCCAGATTATCTTAAAAGATCTTGGACTTATTTAAATCTTATGTTAAAAACAAAACACCACAGAACAAATCATAGTCAGATATAAATAAAACTGAATATGATCCAAGTCCAGGCTAGCCTTTGGGTAGAAATCTTTGCATTTATCATAGGGGTTGTCCAGCTCAGCACTTCTAAATCCTGAGAATTATTCAATCATTTGAGCCTTTAGGGAAATTGCTTATGATCTGAGACAAACCAGATAAGCATACGTTTCCTCACATAAAACCTATTTCTACTATCTATAAAAAGTATGTGAACAAAATTCTCAGTGCTTGTGTATCTTATTTCTAATTACTTATAGATCAGGGTTTTTGTTTTGTTTTGTTTTGTTTTTGTGGCTCTCATTTCTTATTAGAAAAAAACTAAAAACCTCAGCAAGATACCTCAGACCCTCTGTGATCAGGCTTGCTGTTACCTCCCCAGCTCTTGTAATTATGGCATCCTTACGAGTCCCTAACTTTGTAGCCACACGGATGTACTTGCAGTGTCTTAGAGATGCTTGGTTCCTTTTCTTTATCACTTTTATTTTTTGACCTTTCACTTTTGTCAATCTGGCAACCTCCACTCAGCCTTCATGACCTAACACAGTTGTCGTTCTTGTAATGACTATCATTTCCAGGCTTTGCCAGACAGTTCATGTGCATCTGCCTGTGTGCAGCCCCAACTTGAAAGCAGTCCTGTGTCAGAGCCTTCATCACATAGCTGTAGTTAACTATTCTTCCGGGATGTGGGCTCCCTGAGCCAGAGGGGTCACTTCGCTGCTCTCTGCCACCTGCTTCTGGCAGAGACCCAACATTTAATGTGAGTAACAGTGGTAAATAAGCGGTTTCACATGTAAGCTTAGCATTTTCTTAATCAATTAGGGATACCTTGGTAGCTGTATTGCTTACTGCCCTCCATCATGTCCAAATTGGAGTCATAATCTGATAATTTATGAATAGATTAGCTACTTGTAAATGGGCATGTTTCTGCATATTTACCCTGACGTATATGTACTAATGACAACCAGAACCATTAGTGAATTCATTATTTTTCAATCCAAGTTGCACTTCTACTGCTAAGGTTAATTATTGATTTGTTTTATTCTATGATTAAAGCCATTAGCCACTATTAGCAAATGACGATGTTTATGCATGTTTGAATATCAGCTGGGTTGCATTTCATAGCAGGGGCCCAACGCAAATTAGTATTCTCTGGGACTGGCATCTAGAATGGTGATACAAAGCCTTGCTGAAGGTAACCGTGTATTTTGCCTTGTGATAGAAGGATAAACAGAACCTGATTGCCTTCACTAATTATTCCTTCTGAGTGCAGACCCTGGCCAGAATTTAGTTCTAGTTGAATGTGCCTCTGTCCCTTTTGATTTTGAACCATCAGAGACTCTGAGCAAGACTTCAAGAGTCTAAGATGTACCCTGGCTCTCTGCCTGCAGACATCACTTTTTAAATTTTCCTTTATCTGAGAGGTAGAATGGGCTGATTTGCTCTTTGAAACAGTGGGAATGGACTTTGCAGAGATTGGCTTCACCTGAACACGGATTCTGCCAGCGAGAGAAAGACCCTGCTTTTCAAAGTACTCTCTGGGCAGGTCACACCTTTTCTAGCTGTGCCCTATGTGGGGGAGCATTGGCCTGAATGGACCTGGCACCTGCAAAACTGCATGGCCAGAACTCTCAGCCACCCAGAGGCAAGGCAGGGTGGGGAATGTAGTTCTGTCTGGCAAAGCACAGGAAACCATTTGGGAAATGACTGGCCAGTGTCTGCTGCAACCTCCTTTGCTTCTTTCTAGTGGAAGAAGCTAAGCTGAATTGAGAGGGTTTTCCCACCTGGGCCACTTTCTCAGCCTATCACCTGTTTCTTTGATGTCCCAAGGAAGCCACCTCCAAGTTCATCCTTCCCTGAAGAGTCTTCAAGCTTTCAAGACTTCAAGCTAGGCAAAGGCAGAGAAAATAGCTTGAGGGCAGAGACAACCAGAAACCTGAATTCCTGGAGATCCCAACAGGGCATGGGGCACAAAGTAAACATTTGCTGAGTGATCATTGGTGGGCTGAATGATTTTAGGTGAACCTAAGGTTCTTGTCATCTGACTGTGACATATATTCATTTTAGAAGACCCATCTCTTTACCCTTTGCACAAGCCTTCCTGATTGTTATCTGCAGTTCATCTTTCCCAGGGAGATGGTTTAATTAAGACAACTCAAAATGAGTCCATGATTTGAGGGTACAGTTGACTACACTCTGATTAACTCCCTGATCGTCAGTCACAGAGATATATGATGGGAATTACCAGAGCAGGCAGAAAGGAGGGCAGACAAGCTAGTGGGGAAGGGAGGTAAACAGCTGGAAGATCAGAGTTTTGGGGGTACAAAGAAGAGGAAAGTGCCAGGAGAAGGTGGGGTTCCCCAAGAGGAGGAGAAGCTTGGAAGATAAGATGAGACAGCACATAGTCTTTAAGAAGTGTAATTTTGATGTCATAGCATTAGAAGGTCTGACTCTCAAGTTGAATGGAACTTTCCTGTGTTGTGAAAAGGAAAATAAATGTTAGAGGGTGGGAAAGACTGATGAGTTAGAGGTTCAACTAAACGGATTTTGAGGACTTGTAGTCCAGCCTGTCCTCAGCCATGTGATACCGGTACCTGCTTGAATCCAGGAGTGATGGTGCTTCTCACCCAGACAGGCTGCTGTTCCCCTGATGGGGGTTAGAATTGCTGGAAAGACCTCATGGTATCATTACCAAGGAGATGAGGAAAACACTCAACCTCATAGCCAAGCCCAGAATCCTCATGTGATGCCAGATCCCTGTATCCCATGTCTACCAAACATCCCACCTAGATGTCTCATGAGCAGAACACAGGAAAAGACCAGCTCTTCCTTGCCTCCCCTTCTGTGCTCTCCTCCCCTGTGGTTCCTAGCTCAGGGAACGACACCACTATCCACAGAGACTCCAGAAATGTGGACATCCTCTGCGACCTCCTCCTCTTGATTCTCATCTGTTATATTCAATTGTCCACCAGATCCTACAGTTCCACCCTCTTAACACCTCTCCAGCCCCACTGCCACATTCCTCGTCCAGGCTACCAGGATGCTTGATCTGGATTATTGTACCAGTTTCCCAATTGGGCTCCTTATCTCCAGTCTGGCCCAGCTGCAATCCAACTTCTGCACATACGATGAAGTGGCCATTCTGGGATGAAATTTGCTTTAGTCTTGGCTTTTTCTTGTCTTCAGTATAGAGGTCAATCTCTTCCATCATTGCTTCTGACAGTTGCACATTTGTCCATCCTCCTCTCTGGCCAGTCTTGCTTTCTACTCCCTGCTCCAGCCATGTGGGAGTACTCGTTCCCAGAAGACAACATACCCCTACTCCCGCACCCCCACACCTCTACAGTTTCCTCTGCTGGGAACCATTTTACCCCTACCCTACTCCCATCTACCTAGAAACAGTGGCTTGTGTCTCATGAGGCAGGTTAGGCCTCGCTTCTCGATCTTCCAACCTGTGGCCCCTCTCCTCTGCTTTCATGACACTGTTCCTCCTGCGTGATCTTCTTTCGTCACACTGCTGGGCTTCATGCTCCTACAGTTAGCCTGCTCCAACTTACTCTCCAGAACATGATTTCTGACACACAAATAGAATTCAATCCCTGCTCAACTTGAAACTTTTTTAGGGTTTTCCCCTGACTTTTAGGAGAAATTTTTAGAAATCCTGAACATCATTTCATGGCCCTTTATTATCTGTCCCATTTACCTCTCCAGTCTCATTTTGCCCCACTCCCCTTTCATTTCGGTTACTCTGTGCTGCAGCCACAGATCCCCAGATGCACCCTGCTTTCTCTTGCTTCACCTCTAGACCTTTGCACTTGCTGCTCCTTCTGCTGGGAGGTTCCTTCCCTCCACTTTGTCTTTCCCCCAACAGCCAGTTACAGTTTATACTTCAGTTAGACCTCACCTCTATCAAATCTCCCTCAAGTCTCAAGAGTGTTCTGCGGTTCTCTGCCCTGTCCCAGTGGGGGTGGGCTGGGGTTTGCATCTGACTCATTCTTCTATCACAGAGCCTAACATGGTGGCTGGCACTAGGCCTGGCTTCGTGGGTGTGTGACCAGTGCAGCTGTAAGAGGCCCTGTGCTCTGAAGAGCCCTGCACTCGAGGTTTCATGTTCTGTGTCAGCTGACTTGAAAGTCTTAGCAATATTATCTTTGAACTTGTGTTTTGTAAGTGAAACCCAGTGGAATAATGGAGCACTCACTGGGGGTCCCACCCTTCCATGATATCACCCAGACAGTGTCTCAGCTGCTTGGTTCCTGCCTCGACCTGGCAATGTCTGCCATGGTCTGCCCCCAGTGGGGACCTGGGCAAGGGTGTGATGCTGAGTCACAGGGTGGGCCCCTATGATGGACTGCATTTGCCCTGTGAGTGTCCCTAAGGCAAGCCCATTCTAGAAGATGCAGGTCTCCTCCCATATTCTGGGTTGGCTTGAGGCCCTCCCTTAGCCTTGCTGAACCTTTGTGGAATGGTGCTATGGTCTAGAGAGGTGGAGAGAGTGAGGAAGAGGGAATACCCTTTCCTGCTTTGGAACAAGTGGCCCTGTATCTCCTGTGTGTTCATGTTGCAAATAGCCCTGCAGACTGCAGTTTGCTGAAGACAAGCTATAGGCCTGGCACTTGGTAGGTGCTCAGGGATGGCGGGGTCTTAATCTTCTTAAATCTCTCTCTAGTGCACCCACATCCCTTCCCTTCAGATTCCACCACCCTAATCCAGGTTTAAGCTGCTCCTTGAACTATTGCAGCAGCTCTTTGTTCATCCTTGTGTCCCAGGTAGAGGGTTTGCACAGAGCAGGACCTCAGTAGGCATATGATGCATAAATGAAAGAATTAAATAAATAAGAGAATAGTCATTTTAAAATAGCATGCTGTCCATTCTGCAGGTTCAAGTGCTTTGTTAAAGTGCCTCTCGGGTATACCATTAGGAAATGTCCTTGGGAATTGTTTATTCAATTCTGTACTCTGGCCTCTCCTAGGAGCTGGTCAGAGCCCTGGGCTGATCTGTGCAGACAGGTATTGCCTCACCCTTCACCTTTAGAGAGCCCAGCTTTAGGCAACACCCTGGGAAACTACAGAGCCTTCCAAGCTTGGAAGCTGTTTTTGAAGCATTTGAATGACCGGGGTGGGGGGGAAGAGTTTATAATCAGAAACCGAGACATCTTAGGTCCTCAGTGATTGATCATGGGAGGCCACATCTAGATAGTAACAGCTTTGCTGAAAGGGGCAGTGATGTGGCCCCATAGCTTAACACAGTGAAGGGAAGGAGGTATCGAGAGAGTGGTGCTTGGTTTTGGTTTTACTCCTTTGTCTCAGTTTACCCAATGAGGCATTTTGTCTGTGGGTCTCTAGGAGGTTTGCTGTAGTGTATGAGAAAACTGCTTCTGAAGAAGTTGTGTAAGGTTGCCTGTATTCTGGCTGGTTTAGTCTCTGCTACTCTGGATTCACTGATCCTCAGTGAAGACTAAAAAGTCCAGTGAGCTGAATCTGCTTTGCATTTACCTAATCTGAGTTCCCATCTAAGCAGGCACAGAATTTATGCTCACCCATCACTGCATTGGTCACATCCTCTAATGCTTCAGTGGCTCTTACATTGGGTAACAGTCAAGAAATTCATAGCTGTGATGCCCATAACAGTACACACTATTGTAGGTGTGTTCTACTGATAATGTGCCAAGAAGTACATGTAGTGGCCTTTGTAGTAATATTGGACTATTTTATTGGAGCAGGTGTATTTTTCTGTGGTTCATGCAGTTCAGAACAAGGCAAGTTATGTCTGTCAAGTATTGTTTTGACAGGTGTCATTGCTACAGAAGGCAAGCATGGTTGGGGTGTGGAAGGTCTTTCAATGGTGGGTGGTTCCATTGGCATGGTGACTCATGGTGAGAGGAGTGAGCTCTGCTTTTTGGTGATTGCTGCAGCTCTAAACCAACAAGTAACAAGGGTATCAGCTTTTTTCCACCCACTTCCTTTACTAACAGAAGATAGAATTCAGATGCTGTGGACAATTTGGGAGTTCTTTCTAAGGTCTTTATGGGATCCACCATTGCATTAATTTTAAGGTCATACTCCTTGAAGGCTTCTCTCAGCCAACAACTAACCATGGCATGGGTGCTAAGGAAGAAGAGATGTGGGACTGCTCCAATAGATGAATTTGGCTTGAGTACTTCCAGTGACCTGGCTGAATCTTTTTGAAACTGTGCTGCAGTCCAAGATTCTTCCTCCCAGAATCCTCTTTCCTTTTAGGATTGCAGGGCTGCATCATAATCTGAAGATGCTCCTTTCATTCTCCTTCTTACTTCTCCAAACAATCTCTTTGATGTTTAATCACCTTTTGATGTCCCCTTCTCAGGGACCTAAATGAAATGCAGTCCCTTCCCCCATCTATCCATCCTCAAAGAGATAAGTAAATTTGCAGTATTTTTTGTTATTGAGGGTTGTTGGTGCTAGGGATCAAGTTATTTTATTTAAGAGGTAGAGGAGACCATATTTGGAGAAGGGAGACTGGAGAGGTGCTTGTGGTTTTGGTGTCTTTGAAAAATGTGGAACTGGGGCACCTGGGTGGCTCAGTCAGTTAAGCATCTACCTTCAGCTCAGCTCATGAACCAGGGTCCTGGGATGGAGCCCCGCATCAGGCTCCCTGCTCAGTGGGGAGTCTGCTTCTCCCTCTCCCTCTGCCCCTCCCCCTGTTCATGCTTTCTTTCTTACTCTCTGTCTCAAATGAATAAAATCTAAAAAAAAAAAAAAAAAAGAGAGGGAGAAATGTGGAACCCTACACTGCCTCCTATGCAAGGCCCAGAGAAGGGAGGGTACAGAAGGGAGGGTATAGCAGCAGTGGAGGTTACCATTCCTGGCCTGCATTAATTTAGTAACAGCATAGTAAGGATTAACTTTGAGCTCATAGAGGTGGTGGTGATTTACAGTAATAAAGATCAGATTCATTGTCAGTGACCAAAACTTCTCCATGTTCCAATGAAAGTGAAAATATGACAGACCAAAATTTGTGGGATGCATCTAAAACGGTACTTAGAGGGAAATTTATAGCACCAAGTGCCTATATTAGAAAAGATAAAAAGTCTCAAATCAATGATATAAACTAAGAATTGTCAAACTATGGTAAATGTGCAAAATTGAATCTACTGCCTATTTTCATAAATGAGGTTTTATTGAAACACAGCCATGTTCATTGATGTATGCATTGTCTATGGCTGCTTTCATGCTACAACAATAGAGTTTATTAGTTTAACAGAGATCATATGAATCTCAAAGCCTAAAATAATTACTCTCTGACCCCTTATGAAAAAGATTTCCTACTCCTGACCTAAGCTTCCACCTTAGAAACTAGAAAAAGAACAAATGAAACACAAAGTAAGCATAAGGAAGGAAATTATGAAGAGCAGAAGCCAATGAAATAGAAAAAAAACAAAAATTAGCATAATCAATGAAATGAAAATATGGTCCTTTGAGAAGATCAATAAAATTGACAAACCTCAAGATATATAGAGCAGGAAAAAAAAGAGAGAAAATACAAATTGCCAATATCAGAAGTGAGAGAGGAAACATCATAAAGATGGGCCACCTTGGCATGAACATTATTTTGAGTTAAAAGCAATCAAAACCAGAGGTTTTAGGAAAATATCTTTACCTCCCCCTCACTGCCTCTTTGTACCAGGAAGAGAATTATTCACAGAGATTCCTCTCTACCTAAGAAACTTATCTACATTAACAGAGCAATCTTTGTTTTCCAAACGTCCCCTTTCACCTTCCTGCTAATGGTATTTGTCCCTTTTGTATCCTCAGACCCTCCCCCTCTCCTTAGCTCTTGAGCCCCCTGTTGCCTGACTGTTTTTGGAATTTCCATGTCTGTGTGGGTTCCCTGTACAGTACATATCCTATTAAATTAGATTTTCTCCTCTTAATCTGTCTCAATCTGATTTTAAGTCCAGCTAGAAGGACCTTGAAGGACAGAGGAAATTCTTCCTCCCCAACAAGATCTTACAGACTTCACAATAAATACAGGAATATTATGAACAATTTTATACCCATCGATGTAGGGAAAGATGTTAGGGTTCGAAGCCAAGGGCCAAGAAAGAGTTCTTGAGAGGTCTTTGGTGCAAAAAGGTGATTTTATTAAAGCACGTTGACAGGACCCCTGGGCAGAAAGAGCTGTCCCTGGGTCATGAGGAGTGGCCCATTATATACTTTCAGGTTGGGAAAGGGTTAGGGATAGAGTAAGTCTCTAAGGAATTTGGAAGCAAGGTTTCCAGGACCTTGAGGGGGCTAGCTATTGTTGGGAAAACGTCATGTTATTACCGTCTAATAAAACCTTAGTCATTAGACCCTTCAGATGTATAACGGTGGGTCATATGCTTGGGGGATGATTGCCAACGTGTATCTTGGGGGGTAGAGATAAAGGAAGTTTCTAAAGGAATTTTTATATATTGAAGTAGACTTAAAGGATCCTGGGGGTTGGGCTAAGAGTGCCTTTTGCCCTAAGCAAGGTATTAACTTTGAGGCAATTGAGTCCCTAGAGGAATGTCACTCTACCTGTTTCAAGGACTTGTCAATGGGCTGTAGGTAGTAAGGAAATTTAATAATTTTTCTTCTGCCTTTGTTTCCCACATCAATAGCAATTCTGCAACCCTTCCAGAAAATTATGAAAATTAATCAAGCTGTATACTTAAAATTTATGCATTTCATTACATGTAAATTACACCTCAATTAAAACAGAGTATGGGAGAAGAAAATAAATAAAATTGCATCTTCCTGTCTCCTTGACTGCCTCTGCCTTCAGAGATAGCTATCATTAACCATATACCTCATATTATTTATTTCCCTTATAGCACTTCTCTAATTTGTGAAGATATGTATGTACATAAAAAACTTTTTAGTTTCTTTTTAAATAGTGGGTTCAGTGCTCATTACAGGTCTTTTTTTTTTTTAAGATTTTATTTATTTGACACAGAGAGACATAGCAAGAGAGGGAACACAAGCAGGGGGAGTGGGAGAGGGAGAAGCAGGCTTCCCGCGGAGCAGGGAGCCCGATGCGGGGCTCGATCCCAGGACCTCAGGATCATGACCTGAGCCAAAGGCAGACGCCTAACGACTGAGCCACCCAGGCGCCCCTCATTACAGGTCTTTTGACCACAACTTCTCCATTTGTTCTCAAATGGCTAGATTTTGTCATCAAAACTTTTTTTACGTAAGGGACTAATGAGTGCTGTAGTTCCCGAGTTCCTGTAAATCTGTGAATGCATGTCCGACACCTTTATACTCAGACAACACCTTGTTGGGCCTACAACTTTTGGATGACACTTTTTTCCTTTACAAACTCACATATATTGTTCCATTTTTCCCTTGTATTTTAATGTTGCTATAAAGAATTATGAGGCTAGCCTTATTCATCAGCCTTTTAAGTACATTTTTTTTTCGTTTCTTCTTTTCAAATGCCTAAGGAATTCTTTCAATATTTTTTATGTTCAGTAATTCACCAGGATTGATCTTGGTAGTGCTCATTCTGTCTCAGATTTCCTACAACATGCTGGTCTACTTGGAATGGTCTTTCAGTTATGTAGATTCAGTTCTTCATTTAAGGAAAGTTTTTTTTCCCCTATTATCTCTTGAATTTGTTTTGTATCACTTGTTGTGTCTCTGCTTCAGGGATGCCAGTTATCCTTTGTTCTATTATCATCATTGGAAGATACCTATTATCTTGCAATTATTTTAATATAGTTATCCTAAGTACACAGGCGCAGGCTTCTGCCTCTCTCGCAGATCATGAGCTCTCGGGGCATGGATGGGAGGCCTTGCCGACAAGCTGGAATGACAGGATTCAGTGCAGGCATCACCTTAGCCACGTGGGCACGCGTGGCCCCTGCTTTGCAGAGTCCACTCAAGCTCTAAGGCCGGCTTTCCTGCAGCAACAGCCATCCTGTAGGGTTGTCAGGATTTCCTCTTTCCCTCAGTCCTTCATTTCATCTTTTGTCCGCCTTCATGCCAAACTCAGATCCCAGAAAATGATCTGAAATTGACCAACAGGCCTCCTCTCCCAAGCTGGGCTCCTAACTCCCTGGTCCCAAACCCTTCCCTGGGTTTGCAGAGCTCAGGCCACAGTGTGCAGAGTTGAGGGGTCTTCCTGGTTGCACTGACTGCACCCAAGTGTTGGGTGGTGGAAAAGACTCACCTGCCTGAATTCCTCACTGCCTATGAGTGTCACATCTCCAATCTCAACCCCCAGGGCCCTGCTTTCTGTGTCGTGCCTGTCCTTGTCATCCAGGGTGGGGGTGCTTCGGGAGTGCTGCTCTGTCTCCCACCTGCCCACTCACCTTGGCACCTGCTCTGAAGGGCGCCCCACTCCTCACTCATCGGGGTTTTTCCTCTCAGGTAGTTCCTGCTGTGCAGAAGATTCCTTTCACTCTCAAATGAGCTGTGTGTTTCTAGTTTATTGGAAACATCTAATATTTGTATGGAGCTTGATAAAGTGTTAAGTTGGGGAAGGAAACATCAGAGACAGAGAGCTTTTCTTAAAGTGTAATTGCTTTTATCACTTTTATGGAAAAAGTGCTCGTTAGCCTAGCTACTTGAAACACTTTTCACCCTTCGATTTATTTTAGGGATCATTGAGATTTTAAAATACCCCTCACAAAAGTTATTTCCAGAGTTGTTTTATGCATCCAAAGGCAGTAAGATGGGTGGGCTCAGATTGTCATGTTTCTTTCTCTCCTCAGGTGGAAATGCTATCTTTTGCAAAGAGCCTTGTTCCGTATGGGGCCAGTCTCGGTCACTGGTTTCTTTTGCTCTCAGCAAACTTGTTTCTTTCTGATTACACCCAACCCCGTTGGCCTTGTCAGGGAATAAGCTGTTTAGGGCCTATCTCTTCATCCATTTAGCCCATGATGCTGGACATGTGTGCTTAATTTCACATTCTTCACAGTGCCCAGAATTCTGTAGGGCTCGGGGAGGGGGGGGCGCTCCAGTGTTTGCTGAATGCTGTGTGGCTTTCTAATCATGGTGGGGGGGGGGGGGGCGGGAAGCCTTTTGAAATGCCTGGGCTGCCACGGATTGGTCACTGCAACCCACTTCTGGTTTTCTCCTTCCAAAAATGATGCTTTGATTCTGACTAGTGGTTCTGGTGGTTTCAAAACATAAAAATCTCAGCCGCTGTGGTCAGTCAGTCTGGCCTTCAGACTGAGTATTTCCTCATTTATATGGTTGGCTTGTTTGAAACGCGGTCCAAAAGGGAATGGAATGATGACTTTTAAGTAAGATGCCACTGATCCCAATTGGACAGAGTCTTTGAGCCCATTGGATGTCAGAGCCCGGACGCTATGTGTCGCTCAGAGGTAACTTGCAAGCAGATAGATTAGTGCTGCTAGATAAACCGTAACTCTTCATTCCTAAACAATGTCACTTTCAAATTCTCAACCCCAATGTCATAGCAATGTGCATTGCATTGAATAATAATTGTATTTCTCACAGGACATCACCAAGTTTTGGTCTGACCTTTAAGAGGAAAAGCTTTTTATTTTTAATCAAAGTATTTCCTTTTGAACTTTAAGGAAGGGCTGCTGATTTACTTCTCTTAAGACCTTGACAAAGAGACATCTCTACTTGAGCCAAAGGTTGTTCACTGTTTACTAGAGTGGACCTCATTTTGGATACTAATGAAGTGGAGGCTAATGGGGACAAATTGATCTCTTCATAATTTGTCCAGTGAAGAGTGGCTAGCTGAAAATTTCATTATCATCACTGTTCTAGGAAAACTGTAAAAAAAAGTTAACAAAAGTCAGTTTCATAAAGTTTCCTTTCAGGGTGCGGAGGATTCTTGGTTGTCATTCATCGAAGAATCTGCTATAGTTTCTCTGATGCTGTAGCAAATAAAAAAGTGATTTGTGAAGTTACTCTCAACTCCCTTTGAAATGAAGGAGAGCCTCGTTCCATTTTCTGAAACTGAAAAATAATTTAAGGAGCAGCATTAAGAATTGCTGTTCTAGCCATTACAAGTATGATGTAGTTGCACATTTATCGACAAGGATAGATAGTCATATTATGTTAGTATACAACATGGATTACAAAATAGGATGTAAAGGATGATCCTATTTTTGTTTTTAAAAGGTGTATATATTTGCATGGGAAAAATCTAGAGATATGCTTGCATAATCGCAATGAGAAGTAAGGAAAAAAGATAAGCACGCCAAAAAAATGAACAAAGCATACAAACATAGAATTCATAAAAAAAGAAATATAAATACACAAAAATAAGTGAATATTTTATACTTTATTTGTAATTACAGAAAATAAGTTAAAATGATAATGAGATACCTTTATTTTTGTCGGTTTGGCAAAAATGTTTAAAATAGAGGAATACTCAGTGTTAGGGAGAAGACAAAAGGCATGCCAGTATATTCCTACTGGTGATTTATTTTAGCACAAATTTTAAAAAACATATATTGTTTACAACTTTATTGGGGTATAGTTAGCATCGGAAACCACGCCGAACACTGTGCATGGTGTCACAAAGGTGTACACCACTTAAAGTGTACAATTTGATAACATCTGACGTATGTATCCACTAATGAGACCATCGCAACAGTCATGATACTGAACACACCCAACATCCCCCCAAATTTCCTCCTGCCCCTGCATGTGCCAGCCCCATCCCAGGCATCCGCTGATCTGCTGTCAGTCATTACAGATTTTATTTTCTAGAATTTTATATGAGTGGAGACATACTATACGTACCCTCTGTTTTATCTGTCTGGCTTCTTTCCTCCAGTGTAATTATTTTGAGATTCATCCATGTTATTACATGTACCTGTAGTTCATTTTTTTTTTATAGCTGAGTAGTATTGCATTATGTGAATATTACAATTTTTTCAACTCTATGTGTTAGATACTATTTTTGTCTCAGATTTTAAGAATAGGAAACTGCGTTTATAGAGGTAAATTCACCCAAGGTAACCCAGATAATAAACAGTGGAGACAGAATTTGAATACACTTTTACTTTATTTTTTTAAGTAGGCTCCACACTGGGCACAGAGCCCAATGTGGGGCTTGAACTCACGATCCTGAGATTAAGACCTGAGCTGAGATCAAGAGTCAGATGCTTTACCAACTGAGCCACCCAGGTGCCCCGACACTCTTACTTTTTAGAATCCACATTCCCAACCACAAACTTTGAAATATTGTTTATATGATTTAGAAATACCTTAAAATCCCAATAATAGGGTAATAAGTTAACTGTTTTACATGTCTGTAATAGAGTTTATGTAGTCACTTAAAGATGATCTTGGAGAATATTTGAAAAAGACTTCAAGGATATGTAATAACGTGATGCCAGTTATCCCAAGTGATGAAATCATAGGTGATCTTAATTTTCTTCTTCTTTTTTTATCCTTCCTTAGAATTTTCAGATTTTGGGACTTTGCTCATAGAGAAAATAAATAAATCAAAAGGATAATAGCTCTGGGTGCTTTCCTGTCCATTAGCCATGAATGAGTTCTAAAAGTTGGGCTTTTGGCCCACATTTCTGATGTTTGTAGGCTCCCTTTTCTTTTGCATTCTCATCTTTTCCTTCTTTCCAAATTTTACCCCATCCTTTGTAGCCCACCTCCTGTTTAAGCTCTTTGGGAGTATCTACTGTGGTTACGCCTACCACCATTTTCCCACAGCATATAGCATGGAAGGGACCATTAACCAGTCCAATGATTGTCTCTCGGTGATGTTCTTCTCTTCCAAGTCTGGTTACAAACTTCTGGAGGGCAGTGTCACGCTCTGTATGATCCTATGTCCCTTTCTCTGGCCTGGGGCCACGGTAAGCACATTGTGATGAGAAACACCCTCTTGGACCACAGGACCACACAGGGAAAAGCTGCTTCCTTGGCTTTTGGCTCATTCTACTCTTTAGCAACCATCTGCGGTGGTGGTGATCGGGTGCGTGTGTGGGGGGGTCTCGTAACCCCTCTTTTATAAGGAAGTGTACTGAAGCCTGTATCGGGGAAGCAACTTCACTGAATACCACAACTAGCAAGTAGCGGAACAGGGATTAAAACACAGGTGTCCCAAGTGCCAGCCATGGTTCTATCTGTGCTGTCAAAGGCTAGGGGGAATAGTCATGAAGCCTAATTCCAAGTCTGAGCTCCCCCGTCCCACCCTCCTTTTGTCTCATTTCAGCCTCTTGCCCTGGCTGCCTTTAGCTGCTTTCTCTCTGGCTTGGAGGTTCACACGTGACCCTGGAGGCCATCAGTGCTTCCCCATGGATTATCTGTCCCAGTGGATTGGAAAACACCTGCTTTTGAAAAATAAACATGGCATCTATTATTGGCTCATTCCCCCCCCCCCCCCAGGCCCCAGGAGGTGAATTCTTAATGTCCCTCTCCCACTGCTTGAATACTAATTTCAATGCCTTGGGCCTTTTTAGTTGGTTTTCAAGCCTGAAGGGCTGTGCAGCTCAGGTCTTTGCTTCCCTGGGCCAGGTGAGGCATCCTTTCCTCCTCTTAATGAATAAAGGGTTTTCCTATTGGAAGTTTCTTCCTGAACTCCTTACTGTTAACTCCATATATGTCCATGTGGCACACCTTGACCTTGGAATTTATAGACTTTAGAGCTCTGACTGGATGCTTTCCTGAATCCTGGGAGAAGTTGGCCACTGGTTGGGAAAAGTGTTGCACGTCCCTGACACTTACCCTGGTAGATTGGGCAGGCTGGCAGCAGTCAAAACAAGACACTGGGTCCTCATCCAAGGAGGTAGCTTTAGCCAGAGGCAATAGTTTTGATTTCAGGCCTAGTCTAGCTGCATACTCACTTACTTTGCCTTTTCTGATCTCAGCAAGGGGGAGACCACCCAATCATTCGCCTTTCTCCAGAAACTTCAGCCTCAGCTTTATCTCCTGGTCTTTGTAATTGCCAAGACCCATGCTCAGAAGCATCTATCTCATTCTGATTCATCCTGTTTTCTCCTGTTTCTTACCACCCCCAACATGGAGTCAACTCTCCTCTGTCCCTGTGTAGCCCATGGTTCTTCTGGCTCTCAAGGCTTTGCTCCACTGTTCCTACTACTTCCCAGATTCAAGTTCTGCTCTTTCTTGGTGGCTTAGCTCAAATTCCTACGTCCTCCAGTCTGCCCCATCAGTCTTTGCCCCTCCAGAGAACTTATGTGGGGATTGATTATATTTGGTTGTCACCCTATCATTACACTGCTTCCTTCTCTCTTTTCTTCATGGTTAGACACGTAAGTAGGCTGTGAACTACTTGAGTCAGGAGTGCTCCTGCGATGCGCAGCATAGTACACACGATAATTGCTCAATGGCTTAAATCTTTAGGGTGTTGTGGAATCTCTTCGTTTAGTTATATTATCTCCTAACACTGCAGTAGTTCTAGTGAGAGGTAATGAGAACTCTAGTCATGGGGTAGAGAATAAGGTTTTCAGGGGTTAGCACAGATAGTGCTTAGAGTTCATGGCTGTTGGGGAACAGAGGAGGGAAGAGTCTAGAACTATCCAGATTTTGGCTCCAGCAACTAGGAGCATAGTGAGGCCATTCATGGAGATAGTATAGGAAGAGGAGTGTGTGTGTGTGTGTTGCATAAATGCGTTTGTGCTATACACGTGTCATGTGTGCGTGTGCAGAAGGGATGGTGGGGATGATGCATTCCCTTTTGGATGTGTTACATTGGAGGCATATGCAGTCCAAACCTCCTCTTGGGCCAGAGCAGACACGGTTCAGGCTGCAGCCAAGGGAGTTGTGGACAGACTTGGTCCTCAGGGATTCTCTGTGAGTTAGCCAGGAGGAAAAAGAGCCAGAGCAATGAGCCTAAGCCAAAGTCCTTAGTAATGCTGAGAGTCAAGTCAGGAAAATCAATGCAGTGTGAGTTCCCTGGCATGTCTCCGAATCCCCATGCAGGTCATCTTTGACAGGCTAGTCATGGGCTGCTGGCCTCTGATGTATAAAAGGATGACTTTTTTCTTGAGACAATCAGCCATATTGGTTTTAATGGTATTAAAACGTGAAATATACTTCGGAAAATTTGAATTTTACAGTGTTTAAAGAACATGCACCATAAAAATGTGCCCAAGAACATTTTATTCTGCTGTATTCTGTTTTGGATGAAATATGGTATTTTTGATGAAGAGTTAGTTGAGATACCATTCCTTCTTTGAGTCTCGTGATCAAAATTCACACAACTTAGCAATCATTCCTCTTACCTCAATCTAATTTCGTATTGCAGATGACAATATTATTTGGAGGGAAGGCGAAATACATAATTCAAGTTTAAATTTAATAGGGGATGGAGGTTTGAAGATGAGAGGGACATTGCCACAGTCTGGGTCTGGAGCAGCTCAAGCTTCCTTGTGGGCTAGGGCCAGGCCTGTGTGAGGGCAGGGGGACAGCATATGGGAATTCAACTGGATGACATTTCAGGTGGGGATTCTGGTGCCATGCCACGGTACCATAGGCACTGGCCATGGAACTCAGTGGCCTCCATGTGTCAGAGTTTGAGTTCCTGAACTAAAAATGAAAACCGTTTTCACTCTTGGATTCTTCCATTCTGGAATTTTTTAGCTTTGTGGTCAAAACTCCCTTGAGGTGTGGGAATATGATCTTCAGTCATCCATACAATCCCTTAAATACAAAAGGCACAAGGGTATTTATGTCCATCGTATCTAGAAGAGCATAGAGCTGGGAATAAGCAAGATGACCAGCTCCAGGGAACAGTAACCATATCCTGAATCCATTACTCCATGGAGTGTCATATGTTATATACAGAGAGGAGGCCAAGCCCTAGAGGGATGCTATCTCACCCTTACCCAGGGCCTTATTGATGTCATGCAGCTTGATGTGGCTGCGGCTGTTCAGTTCTGTGTGCCCAGAAACCCATTGTTGTCTTTATAGACAGAGGCCAGGTCCATACCTTCAGAGATGAGACGCTAACCATGCCACTGTGAGCCTGATGTGTAAGTGGGGACCAGATCATGCATTTACCATGGCACACTCCTAGATGATCACTAGAATGCTTCATCTCATCCCCCAGAACAGTCCCATCTCTGGACAGAATTTCTGGAAGGATGGGTTGTTACCTCCAACTGGTGACCAAGAAGTTAGAGCCAAGGGCCCAGGTGGAGTCTGAGAAACCACTCTCAGTCCACAGAGGAGGCCACCTCTCCAGTGGCCAAATGTCTTTGTCTCCAGTTCTGGGCCTCTCTCTCAGGTACTGCTGGACATACATCCTGGATCTTCAAGCTGTTGTTTTATAGCCCTGGTTCCCTGAGGCTATGTTGGTCATGCTGCTATCTCCAACATTTCAGATCCTGGCTTTCCTTTGTGGCTGGCTTAGCTCTTCCCTGGTGAACCCAACTTACTAGTTTTATACTTGGAAGTTTCCTTTATTCTAGGAATCATCTGAATTCTCCCCCCTTAAATTATGAAGATTATAAAAATCAAGACCATATGACATGGAAACTGTAGAACTTGGAAAAAATACAAAACATGATAATACCACAAGAAAGAAGGATACACAATTTTACTTAGACTCTTCTTCTGGGTGGGAAAAAAATGTGTGTGTATGTGGACAAGGAAGACCAGAGATTATAGAGAAATGTAAATTTGATGTGATTAGATAGTGGGAGTTTGTATGTCATAATTTCCCCTGACATTATAAACATATTTTCATCATAAATGACAAAAAGATACCTTGACCTTTGGATACAAGAACTCCAGTGGGCCCTGAGCAAGCAATCCATCTGTCTGGGTCAGAAGAGGCTGGATCCAGCTTGTGGCCAGAATAGACCTCTCCTTGGATTCCAGCCTTTGTGATCAGAATCTTCACTTTCTGCCTAAACATACACCCCTGCCTGGCCAGACCTCCCAGGAGTGTTGCAGGGTCCTGGGGAGCTCAATTTGCAAACTTTAGCATGGGGGATTCTGATGGGTCTGAGGTCAGTACCTGGAGGACAGGTCAGGTGATTTCTGTTTCAGACAGATTCTCAAGCTTGAACTCCCCCAAAGGGAGGCCATGATGGGGAAATGACCAGGGGGCTTTTTAGCTCCCAGTTCCTATGTGTATATATATATATATTTTTTTCCCCCCTTGAGTCCCACCCATAGTTTTTGAATCTCTTCTTCTCTCCCTTTTTTTTTTTTTTCTGATGGACCCTCTGTTATTCAACTTTCTCTGCCTTTTGCATTCTTTTCTCCCTTAAACAAAGAAAGCTTTTGTTTACTTGATCAAGTGAGATAAGTGTTTTGTAAAATGCAGAAGGCTGCACAACATAGAGAGTTACTCATGGTTATTTTGCCAGCACCGATTTGGAAGGATCTAACAAAGCCGTTAATTTATAAAATAGTCAATGCCATAGAATTCCATGTGTGCTCATCAAGGGAGGTGGGAAGTTAGTTGGGCAAAGCAGAAAACAGACTCAGGGTTGAAACATCACTTTGGCGCCTTAGAGCTTTGAGTGCATATTGATTAAGGGGGTGACTGGCACTGGGGAGGGGTGGAAGACTTCATGGTGAAGTGTCTGGAGAGTAGGACTGAAGTGTGAATGTCTTAATGAGTGGGACTCTTGGCTGGTGTCTCATGCCTTAGTGTCTTCATTTGTAAAATGAGGGAGTTGACTGGGGGGCTCTCCAAAGGCACTTCTAAGCATAATGTTTGTGACTCACGAAAATGTAATTGAGATATTTGGTTCTCCTATTCTCATTTTTCATCATGGTAACTTGCATGTTACTTGAGTATAATCAGAGTTAGAAATCCAGAGAGACTGTGGTGTGGTGGGGTTTCTGAGATTTGTGGTTTCTTTTTTATTGGAAGGTCTGGTTTGTAAATGAAAGTCACAAAGGTACACTCTGGAGCAGGTGCCCACAGCAGATGGAGAATTTCATAGTCCATGCCTGGTCGGCAGGTGGAACGATATCTCAGCATGAAAGACAGAAGAGGTCGAAGACAAGAGCCCGCTGTAACAAACACAGCCCAGGCTCAGGTTTCTGCCGGGAGAAAGTTTGGCCTCTCAGGATGCATACGTGGCCTCAACCCATGAAACGATCACAGAAATCTAATCCTAGCACTTTTCATGGGTCTGTGCCTATAATGCCTCCTCACATAAAGACATACCCTAGAAGAGAAAAACCAAGATGAAGTACTTTATTTTTATGCATCGTGGGTCCTCTCCTGAAGAAAGCCGAAGAAGTTATGGCATTGGTTAAACTTAAATTGTGGTTGGGAATTACCCACAGATCAGAACATTAACTGATGATTCAAATCCACATGCATCCTGCTCTGGTAGCTGAATGGGGCTGTGAGGGATATGCCTGCAGTATGATGTGTTTCACTGTGGCATTGTAAGGCCAGGTTTGTGCCCCATATTGAATGTTATATATAAAAAAAAGATATATAAGCTGGTTCCATGTGTCCATAAAATGTTGGGTAATACACGTATATACAAATATATAAATGTGCATATGGTAAGTATAAATACAATAAAAATTGGGGGGATAAAACTTCAAATAAGAACAAGGTTAAAAAGAAAAGTTTTTATTTAAACTTTTATTTTATTTAAAAAGTTAGTTTTTATTTAAGCTTTATAGCAGGTTTTCAAATTTCAGTGTGCCCCCCTTAACAGCTGTCTTTTACTGTTGGAGAGTAGTTTCATTGGCCGAAGTGACATATCCACTGCTCCAGGCTCATGTTTGCATATGGCACTGTGGAAGGGACAGCTGTGGCAGGAGCTGAGATGGTCCACATAAGGCTCATCTTTCAGAAAGTAAGCTGGAGTTGAGGTACCAACAAAATACCTAGACCCCAAATCATAGCATTGTTACTATCTGTTGGCAGCATTGCATTAAAAGAAAAAGATTAAGTTCTCTTCAAAGATTATTAGTTGAGAACCAGCTATGGCAGCATCTATAGAAGATTTTAAACAAATGCAAGTTGTAGCCCCTGCCCTAAGGAATTTATTTTTTTTGTGAATTCTGGAGGTTGTTGATAATTAAAAAAAACATACTACATCGTTTTAGTAAACAGACTTAGTAGAGGGGTAAGTCCAGCCGATGGGTCATTGGAGGAGGGAAGGAGAGAGAGAGAGATTAGGGAACAGATAACCAGGAAGCCCAGATCTGCTGCTGAGGGGAGGCTGGGGGAATCCACCATAACTTTGAGAATATTCCTAAAGTGGAATATTGAGAATCCATATTAGGGAGAGAAACAAAAATGATACGAGAATACAAATACATTTCTAGTAAAATGGTTTAAAAAATGTTTGCAATTCAGTCCCTTTCTAGACTTTAATCTGATTGTCCTCTGGGATAGAGAGGGGCCACGGAGGTAGTGGGAATTTGGTCTTGATCCGCTGTGGGATGGACACCCCAGCCAAAGGGCCTCCAATGGATAGCCAAGACCTCCGATCCCTTTCAATGGCTTTTGGAAAATGTCCATATTAGGAGCTGTTATCATACCAAAAAATCTTTTAATTTTGTCATTTATTTCTAAAAAGCCCTGGAAACAGAAGAGTAAAAACCATAAGCGTTTACAGAATGTCCAGGAAAAATAAAGAGAAATATAAAATCCAGACATTTATAAAGCACTTACCACGTCTGGTACCACATGTGATCTGATTCAATCCTTGTAATTATGTATGTGGCATGTATGAGGTATGTATTATTATTCCTGTTTTATAGATTAGTCATTAATTAGGACAGCAGCCAAAATGGAATGCACGGTTGAACAGGTAGAGAACCCAACTGTCAAACCTGGTGCCCTGGTTAATTGGCGGGTTGTTGATGGTAATTATCTGGCTGATGGGTCTTTGCAAAACTATGCATTGACTTTGGTGCAGGAGAAAACGTCTTTGGTAAAAATGAATTTATCTGAAATAAACATCACAATATTATGTTTTAAATCTCATGTATAAAAATTCAAATACAGAATACACATATAATTTTCCCCTTCCTTTTAGGTCCTTTTGATTTTAAAACTACTGTAACAATCACAGTCAATTTTAAAGTGTTGATGATAACAATACCGTCCTGAATTTTTATAGAGACTTTTTCTTGCAAGGACCTTGAAGTGCTAAAAATGTTGTCATCCATATAGGCAAACCTCGGGAATATCTAATTTAGCAAATGTCAGTGATAAATTCTTCTGGTGCCATTCTCCATGTCTTTGAATATATTAGAACGCCCTGGAAATAAGAGTGTTTATTCTATAGCAATTGACTGCTAGTAATATGGTTAGTTGGTATAATTCCACTTGTTTATTATTACTGTTTATCTTTTAAATAGCTATTGAGATTTAAAAAAATCCTTTACGTTTTCTTTCTGTTTCTAAAGTGGTAGGTATTACCCACTTTTCAGTGCTTTCTTCAGGTGGTCTAAGGGAACACTGTCTTTAGCAAACTTCATGTGCTGCTGAGCACCCTTTCACGAACACAACTGGATTTAAAATAAAAATTGGAATGTTAAAGGCCAAAACACACAGTTCCAGTGCAAGCAGGAAGCAGTGGAAACCGTGAGATCATGGAAGGCTTGGAGGATGCTGGGAGCAGATACCATGGGCCTCCCTGGGTCTTTTGAGCCCACTCACCCATTAGTTGACCAGCCTGGTTGGAGACGCCTGGGAGGAGACTTAGCGTGTCCCATGCTTTGTTTTGTACAGATTATGAAGTCATTCTGTTTCATGGAATGATTGTGAGCTGTTCAGTCTTTGCTCTTTAATTTTTAGTGACTTAATTAGTGACAAACTTTGTTCACAATAGATGCGTTATGTTTAAGAGTCAATTAAAGGCTGGGCAGTGTCATTAAATGGAATAGTGCAGCCAGCAGCATCTGCGGGAGCTTGGGAATGAACTTGCAGTGCCTGGGCTTCTTGGGCTGTGGTCGGGCCTGGCCTCAGAGCCCCTTCCCTGGTCCCCTCTGGACCAGTCGCTGTTGGCCAGGTCCCCCTGCTTCCCCGTCCTTGCCATCATGTTCATTCCCGACCCCGTGTCCTTCTCACACATCAAAAGCCTCCCTAGTCCTTAAATTCCAGTTTCAATCCCTTCATCCTCAAACTATCTCAGATTTCTCTGCTCATTGCCAGCCCCCAGTGATGACAGGAACCCCAGTTATAATTTGGAAATAGCTATTTGTTTCCGTATCTGGGGGTGGATCTGTTAAATATTAGTCCGGACAGGATATAAAGGTAGAGGCATGTCTGGATTACATTTAAGGATGGGGCTTTGTTGCAACAGTGCCTGAGAGCATGAGGATTGAGCAGGGAGAGGGCTTATCTTGACGAATTCAGCAGTCCCTGCCTCAGGGTGGGGGGCCTGGGAGTTCAGTGGGGTTGCTGATCACAGAGACAATGGCAAACTGTGGTCAGTGTGAGCCACGGAGAGCTGGGCTGACTGATGTCCCATATCTGCATTGATCTTCTAGTTGGCCCTATATTCATAATTCCTTAAGGGCGGGGCCCCTTGCCCTGTGTAGAGACCCCTGATCTGAGTTGCCTTTTCCAGGCAGAGCTTGGAGCTCTCAGAGGGGTCATGACTAGAAGGCAGGGACAGGTGGGACTATGTCCTCTCGTATCCAGAGAAGTAGGGTGTCTGTTTCATTTAGTATTCTAATGTGGACACTTCGGAAGTGAATGATTATGCTGGGACCACAGGTGTAAGCCTGGATAGAAGAGGGAGAACTAAGTGGGTGGTCTGACCCAGAAGCCACCTAGCATGATGACAGTGCACGGGGCTCAAGGCTCTCTCTGTTTCATCTGAACTGGGTCCTGCAAGTTTACAGCATCCCACTGTGCAGAGGGGGGAATGCAGACATGTCAGAGGGTCCTGGGGTGGTCGCCGGATACAGATGCAGCCGTGAGCTGACACCCACATCCCACTCTGCTGATGAGAAGGAACCCCCACTGGCAGCACACTCAGCTCTGCTTCAGAGGGGCCTGTGCCCTGCGTCTGGCCATGGGGGCTCAGGCCGGGCACCCCCAAGGACACTGCCCCTAGAATAAGGCTCTGTGTCCTCAGAGACCTGCTGACTTGAGGAGCAGGGACCCTAAACTCATAAATGCACCAGGAGATCTCTTCTTTGGTCCACTTGCTTGGCTCACAGAATTGTTTCTGGGTCTAAAGGCAGCAAGCTGCCTGTCCTCCCCCTGGAGGGGCCTCCCCCCAGGCTGTTGCCCTATTTCCCCCTGAATTCCAACAAGGTGTAGGCCGTTCACGTCACCGGAGTCATCTTCCAAATGAACAAATTGTGTTTTCTTCTTCGTTGAACCTGATATTTGAGCCAATCTGTGCAGGCAATTTCCTCCTCTTTGTTTTGCTGACCCCGAGCGCTCTCCAGCCCCGCGTAATTATCAGGCCTCTCCTGCCTCTGGGAGTGCGGCTCCTGTCTGCAGCACTAACAGTTCTGCTGAACACAAAGGGAAAAAGGCCCTGATGCTGGGGCTTTGTCTCCCTCTTAGATGTTGGTTATTTACAAAGTCTTCATTTCAGTGTCGAGTTAGAATTTCCCGGTGACACGTGGGAAAGCGTGGCCCGTGCTGTGTCTTCACTCTTCCCCAGAAAGCCCGACTGCTCCCCAGAGGTGGTACCCCCAGCCCACGTTCACCTTGGGGTCACATCGCTCGTCACCGCTTCCATCCTTTTCCCAATATCGTGTCTCTGTCCTGGGGCTGTGAAGGGAGCAGGGGAATTATCAAGCAGGTGCTTCCAGGAGAAAGGAGAGACTGTGGGGGAGGAGAAAGGGGTCAGCCTTTTCCAGCTCCTTGTTCCTGCCTTTGGCTCTGTCTGTCCCCAGCAAACACCTGTTTAGCAGCCATTCTCTTTTGTTGTCCATCCGTCTGTCTTTCTGTATCCCCCCAAACCATTCCACCAAACCCACAGCATTTATTTTATTTTTATTTTTTAAAAGATTTATCCATCTATTTTAGAGAGAAAGAGAGCACTTGAGCGAGCTTGGGAAAGGGGAGGAGCAGAGGGAGAGAGAGAGAATCCCAGCCAGACCCTCCCTCGACTGCTGAGCGTGGAGCCTGACTCGGGGCTGGATCCCAGGGCTCCGAGATCATGACCTGAGCAGATGCCAAGTATTGGACGCTCACCTGATTGAGCCACCCAGGTGCCCCAAACCCACAACACTTATTAAGCACTTAGCAATTGTTATGGGCTGAATTATGTACCTCCCCCAATTCATATGTTGAAATCCCAATCCCAGTAGCTCAGAATATGACTATATTTGGAGAAAGAGCCTTCAAAGAGGTAATTAAGGTAAAATGAGGCCATAGGGGTGGGCCCTCATCCAATCTCACTAGTGTCCTTTTAAGAAGAGATTAGGACAGATGCACACAGAAGGAAGACCAGTGTGAAGATACAGCAGTAAGATGGCCATCTACAAGCCAACGAGGAAGGCCTCAGAAGAAAGCCACTCTGCTGACACCCTGATTTTAGGCTTTCAGCCTCCAGAACTGTGAGAGCATAAATTTCTGTTGCATAAGCCCCCCAGTCTGTGGTATTTTGTTATGACAGCCTGAGCTGACACAGTGTTCTCTTGCAATGGGAACCCAGTGATGAGTAAAGAATCTTTAAGTTGCTCAGAGCCTAGTGAGGGACCTGGAACCGTAAAGAAGTAGAGGCAAAAAGAGATAGGTGGGCAGTTCCTTGGCTTGCTCTTCTTTCACATTATCTATCAGACAACATATAAAGGAAGGAAGGATGTGCATAAGCAGTCAGAGTGGTAGCTGAAAGGATGGATCCTAGCAGGACAGTGTGGCCTGTGACACATGATTATGACATAGGGGCACCATCTTGGTAGCTTAATAAGATAGAAGAACAACAGAGCACACATGGACCATATCCAAGGACATGCTAAGGGGGTAAAGCAGTGAAGCAAAATTGATGATGATCCTAGTTTGTATTCCTAGGCACGTGAAGCTGGGTTATATGAACACTGGTTTATAATTTTGACATTAATCAGTGAGTGTTTGTTAAGCAAAGAGCCTTATCCTCTGATGGGCTGATTCTGCACTGGGGGAAGGAGGAGGAAGAAACCAAGGCCTGTCCTTGCCTTGAAAAGACCTGGTCTAGGCCTTGGGGACACTCCTGGTCACATGGGGGGAGACTTACCCATGAGGGGATGGGAGGAATGTTCTGGACAACATGAAAGTGGCAGAGTGAGTGGTTCAGACCATGAGGTCAGAGCTGAGGAAGATCAATGTGGGCTAGAGCAGTTCATTTAAGTAGCAATTAGTTATAATTAATCAATTATGTAATTGAGTAGCACTTAATTATTTACTGCCTTGTTCAGTTTTCCAACTGCTCACAAGTGTCGGCTTTGTTTCCCTAGCCAGAGCCAAAGCTCCCCAAGAATAGGGACGGGCTCATTTATTGGTCAGATGGGGCCAGGGTCAGATTCTCACATCTCAGGGCAGTGATCTGAGGAAACAGAAACCATGGGACAATTGCTTTGAGGTCAAAATTGCACGATTCTGCCAAGAAATGACTGTCAAGGGAATCAGCCTTTAAAATAAATACAGAACAGTGAGGAACAAAGGCAGTTCAGATGGGTGTGTGGTTTTTCAACTGAAATTGGGCAGAAGGAGTGGCAGGGGGAGGACAGGCCCCCTTGGGAATGAATGGTGATAAATAACCTCATGACATCTGAGTACAGTGTGTGAGGGTGTGTCCCCATAGCTTCCCTGGCACGGGGATATGGGCCCTGTTGATGCTTTCTGAAGGGTCCTAGGCTGACCCTCTGAGCCAAAACCCAGCACGTCCATCTGGTGGTCTGAGTTAGCAACAGGGGCTGGAGAATGTCATGTGAACTCTGAGGACTTGCCAAATTCAACCTCAGGGGCTTTTGGTGCTCTAATGGTATTATTCTTTGGGATCAAGAGATGCCTCATGGAAGTCAGATAGACAGTGGAGGGTAATGCAATGAATGGTTTTGTAACAATAAGTGTAGGGTGTCCCAGGGTTTTAGGCTTATGGGAGGCCCTGCTAAGCTCCAGCTGTATGGCCACTAAATGACTCTGAAGCTCCTGAAAGGACAGATCCCCACCGTTAATGCTTAATGAGATCCTGAGCTTTGTGGGGGAAGCCAAACACGGCCACCTTCTAATTCCAGGTTTCCCTGGTTGGCTCAGGTCTGGCTCCTTTGCAGAGAACTATGGTGCCTCCTTTCTCTCCATGAGGTCAGTGGTATTATTACCTGTATTCACAAATGGGGCAGAACACCCCGAGACTTGCAGACTGATTGCTTTCATTAACTTTAATTGGATTCTTTCGCACTTGGAAAGAGAAGTGTAACCGGGGTTTAATTGGAAGAGCATCTCAGACCCAGGGTAACACAGGATTGTAAACATTAACAGTGCTACAGCTGCGTTGGTGGGAAATGTCGAAGTCACTTACATTGTTTGGAAGAAGAGTTTACAGATTTGGGGATATTAGGAAGTTCTGGGCGTGCCACATTTGGGGATTATTTTTGTGCCTGTTTAGAAAAAAAAGTGGTGGAATCAGATGTTTGTAACTGAAAGTATGGAGGAGACCAGACACATCCCAACTCTGCCATGTGCCCAGAGAAGCCCGCAGAAGCCGGGGGACCCTTGGAGTTGGTACATTCCCTGGGCTCGCCTGGGGCAGCATGGCAAGTCTTTACAGTTGAGTTGTACTACTTCCTACTGACTCTTCTCTCTGCTTCCTTGCTTTCCAACTATCATATCTTCTGCCTAGCATGTTCCTCTCTCATATTTCTGCATGGCAAACTCCCACCCAATATTTAAGACCTGGCTTTTGTGTCACAGCTCAGAAGCCTTGGCCAACGGCTCTACCGGACTTTGCTCCCCTGTGTGCCCACAGCTTTGTTCATACTCAGCAATGCAGGTAAATAAAAAGCAGGGAAGGGAGAAAGAAGGGTCATGGATTTCGGATTCCAAATAATAGTTAAAACACAATTATTTGGGGGAGTAAATGATGTTTTACAGGAGCTGATTGGGACCATGGTGCTTAATACGCATTTGTTGAACACGTGAGTAAGTGGATTGATTGATAGCCTAGGATTGGCTCGGCCCTCTGCCAGGTCAGGACTGGGTTGCTTCGGACCGGCTGCTGGCCTGGTGGAGGCCGGTGGTGGAGAAGTCAGGCTAATGGTGGCTAGCAGCCTGCCCTGAGAGGGCCCCAAGAATCCCGAAGAGTGGATTGTGCCTGAATCACTGCCTCAGCCCTGTGTCCCTCTCTCTCTCATGGCCTGACATGTCCTGTCTGCCCTCCTGTCTTCTTTCCTGGACTTACTTTGTTTAGAACCTGCTTTCTTTACTCTAAAGTGAGAGAGTGACTCTGGGCTGTCCTGACTTAACTTTCAGGCAGAGGTGCTCATGGTGGCATTGCTGAGCCCTGGGAGGAGGTCACAGGGCCACTAAGTCATTCTGAGCATTATCTAGTCACTGCTGCTGGGTACGGGACATTCTG
This sequence comes from Mirounga angustirostris, assembly GCF_029215605.1. NCBI lineage: Eukaryota > Metazoa > Chordata > Mammalia > Carnivora > Phocidae > Mirounga > Mirounga angustirostris. The sequence goes on along the minus strand of NW_026991718.1, from coordinate 18,134,339 downwards.
AGCTTCCTGGACGCCCTGGATTAGATTTTCAAAGAACTGTCTCCAGCACGTTTTCCCACTTAGCCCTCTAGGAACCTGCTTTCAATCTCCTTGCTCTCTGGCGGCTCTCCCACGACCTGTGGATGCTAGTTGGCTGCAAGAGGGCTCGACACTCACCTTGCCAAGATGTGATGAGCTTTCCTTCTGGAGGCCAGGCTCGTAAGTGCAAAGTGTGTGCGCAGGTCGCTGGTGAGGGAGCTGCTTCCCCCTAAAGATTGTTCTTTGATTTTAAAAATAGTCTTTCCTAATTCACATGAAGAAACGAGACATGCTCTCAGAAGTTTTTTAAAAAAATTTAACTGTTTCGTCGGGACTCAGAAGGGCAGCTCAGATAGCGGTAAGAAGGTAAGAAGTGGGGTCTGGCTCGCTGGGCCAGGGCAGAGTGGGCGTCCACTGCCCAGCCGGGTCCCACAGGTGCAGGGGCCGGCTTTCTCTGGCCATTTTGGACTCACGGGTGAGGCACACTGGCCTCCGCCTTGGCCCTTGTCTAGGACATCCCCACTGGGTGTGGAGGACTTTAAAGGAGATTATGTAGCCTGCACTGCTCAAAAGGGAGCCTGGGAGCCGTGACTGGGCATATGGAAGGTGGCCAGTCCAATTGAAGCATGCTGTATGTGTAAAGTAAGGATACATACCAGATTCAAAGACTTAGTACAAAAGGAAGAATGAGGATTGTCTCATTTCTTAATAAGTTTTTATGATAATTACATGTTATAATGATAATATTTTGAATTTACTGTGTTAAACAAAACACACTATTAAAATTAATTTTGCCTGTTTCATCTTTTAAAGTGTGGCTACTAGAAAATCTAAAATTCTATGTGGCTTGCATTCTTTTTCTATTGGGCAGTGCTGGTCTAAGTCCTCTAAGACCAGGGAAGGTGGGGGGAGTTGGAAGACCTGGCGGGCATCAAATCTAAGAAACCCATGGGGCCAGGGACCTGAAGACATGCCACTTACCTTCTAGGGGTGAATATCCTTTGTTGACTTGCCCTGAAGACGATGGAGGTAGCATTTCCCTTGGAATATTGATTCCCTTTTCGGATCTGGGACCAGTATAATATGAAGCACATTTTGGACGGGATTGGATCTTCAGACCCTGTTCTGGGAGAGAACTAAGTTGACCAGATCTTCGTATTTGGGGCTTTGTTATTGTGACGCAAGTTGCCAGTGGGGTTTCCTGGTTGAGATAGTCTATCCACAAAAATTCCCAAACCAGTACTTCAACTCAAGCTGGATAATGACCAACATGACTAACTGAGGGCACTCATACTATGAAATAAGAACTAGGTAGAGTTTACTAACCAGTTATCCTAAGTCTGAGTACATATAAATAACTATTCACTGTACATTTTTGGGTCTGATTTAACTTTTAATTCTCTTTTGGGGTGGAATCAGAAAGTATCTTAGGAACATCTGACTAGGGGAAAACTCTTCCGTAGGGTTCCACCTTGTTCTTTTGTCTTTTGCTGCCATGGCTTTATTTCTATACAATGAGCACATCTTCTTCGATGTCCCATGTACTCCCGTGTTTTGTGCTAGTCAGTGCCAGAAAAGTCATTTTAGACTTCTTGGTCTTACCAAATGCAATTTCTCAGGGATAGTTATAGCTCTTTATATCTGTAAATAATGTCTACATTTAATTCATATATATGTTTGAATTAAATATTTTATTATTATAACATTCACTCTATAAACTTGTTATAATCATATACAGTTCTTTGTGTATTTATACTAACAGTACACTGGTTTTAATAAGGAGAATTAGAAATGGTTTCAGCGTTTATCAATAAAGGAATGTTAAAACATGTATCACCAATTCTATGGAATACATCACATAACCATTAAAGAGTAATTAGTAATTTGTGCATTTACATTGCTTGTAATTATCGTCAGACTTGACATTGTTTCAGGCAGCCTGTGCTTTCTCCTCTTTCACCTGGTTCATATTTATGCTTTTCTACTTGGATTTTTCTTTTTTTAAATAAAAATTATATATATTTAAGGTGTACAACATGGTTTTGATAGGTATATACGTTGTAAAATAATTATTATATTCAAGGTAGTTAATATATCTGTCACTTCACATAGTTACCTTTGTGAGTGTGTGTGGTGAGAGCACTTAAGATTTGCTCTCTTGTCAAGTTTTAGATACATAGTGTGATTAACTAGAATCACCATGCTGTACATTAGATCTCTAGAACTTATTCATCCTACATAACTGAAACTTCATACCTTTGACCAGCATCTCCCCATTTCTCTTAACCCCCACCTCCTGCCTCTACCACCATTCTACACTCTGTTTCTATTAATTCTACTTTTTTAGATACCATGTGTGAGATTGTACAGCATTTTCTTTCTGTGTCTGGCTTATTTCACTTAGTTCTAAGTGTTCTCCAGGTTCTCCATGTTGTTGCAAATGATAGATTTCCTTCTTTTTAAAGGCTGAATAATATCCCATTGTGTGTGTGTATGTGTATGTGTGTGTATGTGTATATATATGTGTATAACCATCCCATAGTATAGTACAGTTCTTTCTTTCTCTCTCTCTGCATATGTATATATAGTATGGTATATATATCGTATGATTACAATCCCTTTATTCATCTATCAACGGACACTCACACTGTTCTGTATCTTGGGTATTGTGAATAATGCTGCAGTGAACATGGGGGTGTAGATATCTCTTTGAGATACTGATTTCATTTACTTTGGATATATACCCAGAAGCAGAATTGCTGGATCATATGCTAGTTCTATTTTTAATTTTTTGAGGAGCCTCCATATTATTTTCCATAATGACTGTTCCAATTTATATTTCTGCCAGCAGTGCATAAGGGTTCCCTTTTCTCCACATCCTTGCCAATATTTGCTGTCTTTTGTCTTTTTGATTATAGCCATTCTAATAGGTATGAGATGATTTCTTAATATGGTTTTGATTTGCATTTTCCCTGATAATTGATAATGGTTGAGCATCTTTTCATGTATCTACTGTCCTTTTATAGGTCTTCTTTTGAGAAATGTCTATTCAGATCCTTTGCCCATTTTTAATTGGGATGTGTGTGTGTATATATATACACACACATATATATATATATATATGAGTTGTATGAGTTTCTTGTATATTTTGGATATTAACCCTGTGATACTGTGATTTATAAGAAATGTATATTTGGTCTTTGTCAACAGTTCTCCTTCACAGCTCTTCAAAGCCTTGGAATTCCTAAGTGTGGAGAGTGATAAAGGTGTCTTCTGTTATGTTAATGAGGCGATTTCTGGAAAGCATCTAAGGATTGGGGCTGGTTACCAGGGGAGCCAACCACCTGGTTAGAAGGTTGGAACTTTCAGTACCCACCCCAACCCCCAGACCTCCAGGAGGGAAGAGTTCCGGAGGTTGAATCAATTGCCAGTGGGTTAATCAGTCATGCCTATGTAATGAAGCCTCCATGAAAACCCAAGAGGCCAGGGTTTGGGGAGCTTCTGGGTTGGTGAACATGTGGAAATTCCGGGAGAGTGGTGCACCTGGAGAGGGAATGGAAGCTCCATGTCCTTTCTGTGTATATTGCCCTATGCATCTCTTCCATGTGGCTATTCCTGAGTCCTATCCTTTTATGATGAATTGGTAATCTGGTAAGTAAAATATTTCTCTGAGATCTGTAAGCTGCTCTAGCAAATTAATCAAACCCCAGGAGGGGGTCTTGGGAACCTCTGATTTATAGCGAGTTGATCAGAAGTATAGGTAGCAACCTGGGTTTGCAACTGGCATCTGAAATGGGGATGGGGGGAAGTCTTGCAAGGGCTGAGCTCTTCTCCTATGAGATCTGATGTTATCTCTGGGTAAACAGTGTCAGAATTGAGTGGAATTCTCCTTAGACACCCAGAGGTCTAAGCTAGGGTGAGTCATGAACACCTTAGTGTGGCTTAGGTTACTATTTCTTTTCTCTTGCTAAGGCAACCTATAGAGGATCAACAAACACTAAATAGATAAAATAAACTTTGATATTGGTATGCAATTAAAATAAACACTAAACCATAAAACAAGTATAAGAAGGTCCAACAAAATTCTTTCTGCAAAATTCTTTCCAGTGATTACTTGGATGTTTTTTTTAAAGTATTTCCAATATCAAATTTGTTCAGACATTTATTTTGATGCTTCTATTTTTCTGGTGTTCTGAAGATGTCCAGTGTCCTGGCTAATGGGTGCTGTACCAGAGCTGTGGGCATGAAATGGGAGGGGGGGTGGATATGAGGGAGACAAATGCCCAGAGGAGACAGAACTTCCCTGATGGCCCCTAGTATGGGGCATTGGCCTTGCATTTCAGAACTCCTGGGTGGGGCTCTAGTCCTGAAAAGTCGGGGGTCAGTGGAGGCAAATCTCTCCACTGGATGGATTTTTTTTTTTTCCTATGCTGTGTTTAGTGACCTACATTAGAATATGTGTTACCATTACAGTGCTCATAGAGAAGGCAAGGCCTCACAGTCTACCCTGACCAACACCCTTGTTTTAGAGTGCAGCAAAATAATACAATCTGCCAAAGCCAGTGACAGAGTTGTCGCTGGAACCCAAAGTCCTTGGTCTGGTGCATTTCCCAGAGCCCCTCTCAGGCTGTCATAGGTATAGGGAAAATATATCCCGAGATGCTTCTTGCACAGTGCCTGGCGTATGTCGGCACTTGCTGCATTTTTGCTGATTGGATGAATGAATACATAAATGATTTATCCATGATGGTTTCAAGCCATACAGCATCCTTTTCAATGACACATTGGGACAACAAACCTTTTAATATTAGGCTAAATCTCTTGAAATAATAGTAGATACCAAATATTTATCTATTAGATTTTTAGAGCAGCATTCTTCATTCTAAAACCTCAGGGTGCATTTGAATAAAATCACAAATAATTAAAATCTTTTAAAAAATCATAAAAACCTTAAAAGCAAAAATGATATTTTATGGTTAATAAAGCTAGAATGTAGGCATGATTATATGTTATATAATCATGTATGTAATTATTACATAAATAATATATAATCATTCTAATAAACCATGCAATTTCAGCCACTCCTTCCCCTGAAACTTCTCTATTTATAGGCCTGATGTAGTTGGCAGGGGGGAAGATAGATTTAGGGGAGGCTTGAGGATTAAGCACAGTGTGTAGCTTGGAAGGGCCTGTGCCGTTTACTAATTTAAGAGAATCTGTATCTGAACTGAATGAAGAAACCAGCTCTTAAGGGAATCACCTGAACCCAGTGAGCTGGTTCCTCCCCATTCCCACCTACCTTGATCTCCCACTCTGAGCCACACACAAGAGTGCCCTTCCTCATTTCTGCCTTTTCACAGCCAACTAGTATCCCTGGAGACTCATTGCTCCCCTCCCCATACCCTCCCACCCCCTGTAGCAGTGCCAGTCTCTGCAAAGCAAGTGGGTCACATAGTCTGGGGGTCTTTGATCATTTGCCAATTGTGTATGGATGCCGTTCTTGCTCCATTTGGCTTGAACTCCCCACAAGGCTGGGGCAGGGGATGGGCCCTCCTCTTCCCTGGATCTCACTCACCTCTGTTCCAGTGGAGGAGGCCAGTGGACTAAGCCAGGCAGTAGCACTCATCTTGGGATGGAGACACACCTGCTTCAAACATGCCACAAATCCTTCGGGCAGTGGCTCTCACACTTGGTCAGAATTATCAGCAGCGCTGGTTAAACCCTGTTTTCTCCACCTTCTTCCTCTTCCTCCAACCAGGATTTCTGATCCAATGGGTCTGGGTCTTGATAATTTGCATTATTAACAAGGTGAGGGGGACTGCACTGTGAGAACTCCTGGTTTAAGGAAATAGCCTACGGGCCTGTTGTAGTTTCAAGGCTGTGATGGATTCCAGGGTGACGGTGCTAGTTCTCTCCTAGAGTTGTGTGTGCATTACTGTTTACAAAATACTTTCTCATATATTCTTCCACAACCTTCCCAGGCAATAGGCAAGGTAGTGTTGATTCTTGTCTAGTTGCAGAAAGGTTGGATGCCTTGGTCAAGGCCCCTGCTGACAGGCCGGGGAGCTGGGGTTCGGGCCCGGGCCACTCTCCCACGTGTGCCATGCCTCTCAACACTTCCTCTTTGGATGGGACTGGTTCTGCTGGTTTGAATTTGCAGGCAGCTCTTCATCTAGTGATGCAGGCAATGGAACAGAATGTTCACTCGCTTCCAGGAGGGTTGATTGCTCCAGGAGTCCTGCAGAATCCGTGATCACAGGCTCTTTTCTTTGATCGATAAGCACACTCTTCTCACACTGCAAAGGAAACAGGTGGTAATTTGCAAGATGATACACGGCCTGAAGTTTGGACTCATTTCAGGGGCTGTTAGTAGCAGCTTCATTGTGAGGAGAGACAAGACGCACTGAGTTTGGCCATTGCCCACTGCTCCTCATCCAGGGGATCTTTCCAGTGACATCTCTCTGACCTCAGGTTGTATAAGGCCAGGGCTGCTGCTCAAATCACTCACGGGAGCCAAGCAGCAGAAGGTTTGTCTTTCAAATCTGTCCAACCTGTGACCACGGCTAGGAAGTAGAAGTCTCCCTCATCTCGAGGGCCCGAAGTAATGATAGGGTACCTGGGAATATGCACTTTACCAACCTCACTGTTTATTTTCATCTGAACATCGCATTCTGTTGTCAGATAAAGCCTCTGTCGAGCTACTGTTCAAAATCTGTATCCATTTTAGTAGGGAGATAATCTATTTGTGATAGATTTCTCTCATCTATTAGAACAGAAATGCCATGTTTTGGCAGATTATTACCTAAGGATCCCTCCATTGTAGCTCGTTCCACTGTATCCTCTCCCACTTTCTCATGGAACACTCTGAACATCTGGTGCCAACAAAGCCTGTAGGTCATGGTCAGTTGCCTAAGTCTTGAGCTCCTCAAGTGACATCCAGAGAGAAGAGAATAGTGGAGATATGTGTTTTATTTCATGATTCTACTTTGTCTTATTCAGAAAACACTTGTAGTGAAAAGAAGAATTTCTCAGAGACATTTGTATTTTCAACAATGAGTCTCATACTAAAAAAAAAAAAAAAAAAAATCTAAGCAGCAGCTTCTAGGTAAAGAGAGCTTGGATTGAAAAGAATTTGAAATGCATGAGCCCAGTCTGAGACCTCCATTCTGGGAGGGGGTCTTGTGAATTGTTTCCCAGGCATTGATCATATTGGGGACTCAGTGGCTTTAATTGTCATCGACACACTATCCCATCTTGCCTTTCATGGTACGATGGATGCTGAGCTGTCCTGGCTTCGATGATGTCTTTTTTTGGGCTTGTTTATCCTTGGGGCTCTGTGGGGAGCTGATGATCCTTTCACGAGATGCACATGCCTCCAGGACTGCGTTGCACTGGATGGACAATCGATGACCTTGTGGTCACTGCTGTCCTGCAGAGGGCGAGACTGGGGCTATTCACAGCTTGGTAATTGGCCCCGATGCTGAGATCTTCATCCTGAGCAAATGCTGGCATCAGGGGGCAGTTTCAGATCAAGGCAGGGGCGCCGAATACACAGGCCCCAGAAAAAAAATGCCAAAATCAAAAATGGATTTGTGTTTAGCGTGCATTGTATATCCTGGTCTGGTTATGAATAATTTAGCCTTCCCCAGGCTGAATAGACTATATTTAGCAAGCCTATTTTGCTTATAATACGTCCTATCCTTTTATGAAGAAGCATAAAGCATAGGACAGCGGCTCTGAATTTGGGATGACTTCATTTGGTGGGAGCAGGAGTGTGGAGGTGTTCTCCCTGGCAGCCCTTTGCTCATAACATAGGCCTGGGACAGCCAAGGGCAGAGGCCTAATGGCACTGGAGCTGAGAAAGGCATCAGGATTCTCTCTCCCTGCCTGGGCATGGGGTAGGACTACTCTTCCTGGGACGTTGGTGGCTCCCGGCTGGATCACCTGTCCGAGAGAGAAGGGACGTGGCAAGATTTGAGAGGTGCCAAGTGGTTTCACTTCCCTCCTGTTTTGTGACAGTCCCAGCAGAATTGAATGGCATGCTCAAATCGAGCAATTTGAGAAGACTTTATAGACTCCATGCAAAGGTGTAGGCAGGATGAAGGGGAACCCACAGGGGATGAGGCAGATTCCCAGGGCAGGAACAGCAGGGCTCAGTGAGGGTAGAGAGCAGTTTCTGGAACCCAGGAAAGGGAGGGCTGTGTGGACTGGCTGTTGAACAGAAATTCAGGCTTTGGTTGGGGACAGCCTGTGGTGACTCCATGGCGGGGAGGAAACTGGAAAGATAAATACCTGGACTGAACTTTCTTTTTTCTCCTCCCCTGTGGATGCTCCCCTATTGATTGACCCCAATAGAAAGCTAGGAGCAGGGGAGTCCCTCATGTCCTCTATATAGGCCAGCCTCCCAGGGAGAGAAATGTGGAAAGCAGATCTGGAGGTATAAATGGAAGATGCCAACCCCACAACACCTCTTGTAAGGAGACTTCTGCTGCGGGTTGCACTGCACTAGCTCAAGAAGGTACCTATTAACTTACAAACATCTAACCTTGGCAAAGTGATAGAGTTAGCCATTAGTAAAAGGTCTGGGGTGTTCATCAAATTGGTTGGCCATCAGCTATCTAAGGGATGGCACACGGGACAGGCACATTTTATGGGTAAGATGGAAAGAATAGTAATGGGAGCCTAATGGGTGAGCTCTCCACTGGGGGCCTTTATTTGTGTAACTGCTCTGGACACCTGCATGGTGGGGGTGAGGAGGATGGGGGTGGGGGCATGGATATGGAAAACAGAAGTCACTGGCCTGGTTTGGGGGCCTGCCAGACCTTGAGGTCCTTGGGAAGCAGATACTCAAACCCACTGCTGATTGCCAGGGGTATCCCAAGAATTCATCCCCAAGTCAGTTTTTTTTAGAATGTAAAACATATCTTCCTGTAAACAGTAATTCTGTGAAAATTGATTATGATTCTCAACTGCTCCTCAAAAGTCTATTTAAATGCTGGGTGGTAAGTACAAGGGCGTTTGTTAAATTATTTTCCTTTTTTTCCCGTATGTTTGAGATATTTCATAAGTAAAAATAAAATAGATTAAAAATTTAGTTTAATACATAATATTCTGACCTCCCCATGTCCTGGGAGGTGGGCCACTGGAGATAGAGAAGTTAAAGAAGTTAAAGAAGGAAGAGAGTCCTCTTTCCCTTATTTTTGGGGGCAAAACTTTGAAACAGGGTATATATGTCCTTGACTTCCTCCGATGTTCCCTTCTGCACCTTCAACGAGCTCCTGCCTCATCCAATGTGACAGCTCCATACCCCAAGTCAGCCCTTTGAACACCATGCCTTCCTGTTCACTCCCTTTAAAACCACCTTGTGGCTAGTCTTGGGAAGTGGTTAAGGATGCTCAATGAATGGTCTTAAAGCAATCATCATTTTATTTGCTCATGCTTCTGTGGGTCAGGAATTTGAAGAGAACATATGGGGATAGATGACAGTGTGTATGTGATCCTTGATGTCTGATTTTGATTGGAAAGGTTCACATGGCCAGGGGCTGGTTGGGACAGCTCAATGGGATCATATGTTTGGGGTTCTGCTCCTGGCTGCTGGTCGGTTCTCTGGTTTTCCTCCATGTAGCTTTTTCATGAGCCCAGCTTAGGCATCTTCACAGCATGGTGGACTCAGAATATTTTGATATCCTACATGGTATTCAACTTCCCCTGGAGGAAGTGGAAGCTGCTGGCTCTTTGAAACACTAGGCCAATTACTGTAGAGCCACTTTACCACATGCTGTATTGATAAAGCTGGCCCAGATTCAAGGGGAGGGGAAAGAGTAGTACCTTTGATGAGTGATGTGACATGAGTGTAACAGCGGGGGAAGGAGTCAATGGTGGCCATTCTTGGAGACTGACTTTCCCACAAAGGAATCAAGCTGACTTAAATTTTTCCTGGGGTGAATGTCAATAGCCTTGTATGGTGTTAAAAAAGATGGCTGCGAATTCTTTGATATTCCTTCCTAGAGACATGGTCTTCTCTTGGATCTGGGTGGGCATGTGGCTGGTTAACTAAAAGAATGTGGTGGAAGTAAGTCTGGTGACTTTCAAGGCTAGATCAAAAGGGCCATGAAGCTTCTGCCTGGTTCTCTCCAGATGTTCGCTCAGGTAAAAGCCAGGTGCCCACATAAGTCTGACCATCCTGGGGCCACCATGGTGGAGAGACCACATAAAGGGGCTCTAGTCTGCACCTCAGCCGAGCTGCCAGCCAACAGCCAGCATCAACTGCTCCCTATCTGAGTGTGCCATCTTGGACATCCAGGCCAGTCAAATCTTTACATGTTGCAGCCCCAGCTGACATCCACAACCCCAAACTTGAACATCCTGAGAGGCCAGAAGTAAGAACCCCTCAGACAAGCCCTTTCCAAATTCCTGACCCACAAAATTGTCAGGAAAGAAAATGGTTATTTTAAGCCTTGAAGTTTGGGGGGATTTGTTATGCAGCAGTATTACCAGAACATCTTATAAAGCTCCTGGAGATATCTCCATTTAAGCTGTTTCCATGTGAGGAATGGAATTCAGCAGTGAGATAAAAATGTGGGTAATGGGGAAAGACATGAGTTGGTGGTGATATAAAGTAGTCAGACTTGCTTTGGCTGAGAGTCTGGCTTCCCTAAGTGGCTCCTGCTTTTCACAGACTCTTGTTTACTCCTATATGAACCTGCAGATTGTCACAACCTCCAGGCAAGACAGAAGCCATTTCTCTCTCTAAGCTCCAGGGCCCTCATCTGAAAACAGGGGTACAAATACTTCCCTGAGTTCCTGTGAGACTTAGATTAGGCAACATTCAAGAAATCATCTAGCACATTGTCTGCCATATAATTGTGCAAAAATTTACTGAACATGAATCTGAGAACACGTTCATTCACCAAATATTTACTGAGCAATTAGTTTGTAAAACCTTGTGTTAGGTGCCAGGATTCAGGAGGTTCTTGGGACAAGAGATTGTCTGTATCTCTTGATTACTTTATATCCAGTTTCTGCACATACAAGGTCTCCCCCGAGCTGAGGCTGAGAAAGGGGGCAAATAGTTATGGCTCAGGGACGGAATTTCATTCCTGAATTGTGGCTCTATCTGGTCTCTCACTGTGAGGTGTGCAAGGAGCCCAGGGCCCAGAAGGGCCCGGGAGTTACATGTCAGGAAAAGTTTAACATTTAACATAGTGATTAGGAACATGGGGATGTGGGGTGAGATTGCCAGGACCCAATCCCAGATTTCCCACTTAATAGCTAATGAAATAGTGATAATAATAGTAACTAACCTCATAGGATTATTGTGAGTCTTCAGTCTGAGTGTCAGGCACACTCCTGTGTTTCATCTAGACCAGCCCAGCTCTGATGATAATGAGGATATTGTTATATTATCATTGTTATTACATTTAACCTTGAAAACTCAGCACAGACATGAACAGGCAAATTCCGGGGTTAGGCTGTTAAGGTCTTGAATGGGGGACATAGACACTGTGTCCTATAGACAAAGGGGAATTTCTAGCTGGAGTATGACAGGATCAAGCTCCTTCTCCCCTCCTCTCTCCTGCCCCTTCTGCCCTTGCTTTCTCATTTCCTCTTCTCTCCCCTCCTTCAAAATGATGACAGTATGTTCAAGTTGTGCAAATCAAAGGAATAGATTAGAAACAGAATAAATGTGCTTAGCAGACCCCGGAAATCTCCAGGGGATTGGAATTGATTACCCAGCATGTGACATACAAAACAATCATTTTTCTGCATGTGGTGAACAATGGGAATGAAGTAACTCCCCACTCCAATCCCCCTAATCTTAATGGGGTTTTCTCAATAAAAAAAATGGAGTGGAGTCACAGGGGTGAACAGGCTCGAACTGGGCCACCTCCCAATGACCTTTTTTTTTTTACTGGAAGTGTGGATGGCAGAGGGAAGAACAGAACGCTTTCCAGTGCGCTTACCTCATTTAATTTGGAGAGGAGACTGTGCATTTCCTGGGAGATGCCAGGACCTTGAGAAGTTTTGTGGGTGAAAGGATTGATGCTTTGTATTGAAAGTCACTGAGGCTTATAAAATGTATCCTGTTGCCTTTCCCCATGTGAGGAAGGACCTCTTCACATGGGCTCTGTGGGAACCACATGGCCTCATTATCATCTGGGGTGGTTTCCTGGTGTTGGACTTAGCTGGGAGCCCAACATTCCTTCGGTACTTGGAGAACCCCAGTTGTAGGATGGGTGCAGGTTGGAGAATGTTGTGCAGGCCATGAGCGTCAGAGTTTTGTCATTTTAGTTTCAGTTGGGATTGACTATAAGATCCTGGCTCAGATGAATTGAAGTCACTATAAGGAAGAGTCACCAGTTTTGGTTGAGTTGCTGATCCATCCATCTGGAAGGGTAAGGTTCTGATTTCTACCTGTTGCTCATTTTCTTTCATTCTGAAGGTTGAGACCTATTTGAATAAAGGGATGAAGATGGCATGAGTTGACAACCTATATGATGTCTTTGTGTTTATCAGGGAAAAAAACCACACACTTTCAGGGCATATTAAACTAAAGACTTAGGAGCAAGCATGGCCTACATTGTAACCTCCTATTATCCCCTGGTTGGGGAGAATTTGTGTAGTACCCACCTTGCACATCTAGATGTGGCAGTCTTGCATAAAAGGAAAATTCATAAGAATAGGCTGACCCAGTGCTTCAGAGAAGTGCATGAGCCTGGAAATCCTTTCTGATTTAGTGGTCTCTGATTAATAGTTTAGGGTTTCTGACTTATTAGATCTGAGGTAGGCCCCAAGAATTTGGATTTCTACCAAGTTCTGGAGTGATGCTGATGCCCTTGGTCTGGGGGCCCCGTTTTGAGATCCACTTCTCTGGAGCATAATTCCCTGACCCAGAATTTCCCACTGCCAGGCATGTGATTTGCTCATGCATTCTTATTTAGTGGTGCAGTTTGGTCCCAAATACATGGCTCCCCTTTCTGGAAGAGGTGCTCTCTAGCTTGTAGGAGTTTCCTGTTCTCTTGGAACCCACGGACATATTTGGAGAGAGTCCGCAGCACCTTGACCAGCACAGCCACCAGCATCAGAGTGGAGTAGAACCAGTTCTCCTTTCCCAAACCCCTCATAGTCTTCATAATCGCTTCCTGGACTCAGACATCTCCTGCTTGGTTTTAGTCTGGAGACCTAATTTTTATAGTCTGCAGAGAATATGCTCTGCTATTTTTTGTTACCTAAGTGTAAAACAATAGGACAAAACTTAGTGTATTAAGAATGAGGCAGAGACAATTTGGTACTTAGGCACCTTAGAACACACATGTGTGCAAACACACACAGGATGTACACAGGGTGACACAAGCTTTGGAGACATCCCTGAGTCAGGATGAATGAAAAATGGGCTGTCCTGATACTTAGAGCTGAGCCCATGAAGTTTAGACTTACTGGAGCTTGGTTGTTGGTGTTACCATGCTCCCTCTGGACCCGCAAGGAGTGAATTGGGACACTAATTTTTAGAGCCGTTGGAATTTCAAGCTCCTTTGCAGTCTTGGCAGTGGACCTGGCACGCTTTGAGATGTGGATGGCTTTCCCACTGACACCTCGCAGGACCACAGGACATTTTTTGAAAGGTTGAGCACCAAGTCACCACATCTCATTAGTGACAGCAGTTGCTTTATTTGTGAGAATAACTGTCCTTCTTAGTTTCTCACTTTGTCACCTGTGCAGTGATTTATTACCTTACAAAGCTGCAGTCATTGTATAATGATGCAAAAATAATGACAATCCACTCTGATAAACTTTATTACCTGTAGCATCTTGTATTCCAACTGCATTCCAGGATGCTCTATAGGATTTCAGAGCACCCCCACATGGACGACAGCTAGCAGGGAGGGTAGCTTCTCAGGCCTGGGAGGAAAAGAGAAAAATAAATGGTTCTAGAACTTCCTGAACAGAGGCTAAGAAGAAATGGGCTGGGGTGAGTTGATTCCATTTGGGGCACACATGTCAAATGGAGTTACCTTCATTTTTATCCCAAGAATGCTGTATTCACTTGACTATGTTAAATTGGGAATATAGAAGTGGCTTTTAAAAAAATCTTTAATGAAATATATGTTCATAAGAATGTATATAAATGGTGTGCAGTTGAATTTCTATTTTTTCTTTAACCCCCACCTTTAGAGCCTCTCCTTTTTATCAAATGACTAAGCTTTCAGCTCTCGCATGGGCTCAGATGATACCTTCCCTTGAGCTGGGTTGTAAAGCACTGCACAGTGTTCTCGTGCTAAGGGTTTAAAGGACTCAAGAAGGCTGCATTATGAAGTAACTTTCAGATTTGCTTCTCATTTTGGAAAAATATATGAAGTTAAAAACCCTTCATCTGGAATTGAGAAATGGGGTACAAAATTTTAATCAAATATGGCTGATAAGAGTGTTCTTCCAGTAACCAGAGCTTACTTGATTTTGGTCTATGGTTGGGGGTTGACAGGGGTAGGTCACCCCATTAATTTCCTGAATCAAGAGTAATGAGGGCCCTTCTATAGCTAACTGTGGAGGCAAAGATAGGAATCCTGGTCACCTTCCATCTCCTTCATGAGGACATGCCATGACCTGAGGCAATACCTCATTATTTTTTTTTAAAGATTTATTTGTTTATTTTAGAGAGAGAATGTGCACAAGTAGGGGGAAAGGCAGAGGGAGAGAATCTTCAAGCAGACTCCCCACTGAGTGTGGATCCTGATGTGGGGCTCAATCTCATGACCCATGAGATCATGACGTGAGCCAAAACCAAGAGTCAGATGCTTAACTGACTGGGCCACACAGGCACCTAATGCCTCATTCTTTAATGATAGATTCCCTTGGGATTGTACCAGTGGGCCTTGGTCAAGCCTGTGTCCTGAGTGTGGGGCTCGGTGGTGAGGACTGGGAGAGACTAGAGTACAGATGTTGCTAGTGCTGCCAATGTTCACTTTTCTCATCTTCACAGGCTCAGAGTAGGACTACATTTCCCAGCCTCTCTTACAGCTAGTTGGGACCATGTGACTTGTTCTGGCCAATGGAATGTAGGCATTTCCAGGACTGGCCCCGAATCTCCCATGTGTGATCTTCCTTTCTCTCTTTCCACCGCATGCCATTGCACAAGACCAATGCAAGCAGAAAAACCAGAGATGGGTGTGGCCTTGGGGGTTGAGTCACTGCTTGGAAGAGAGACTCCTATGATTTCAGTGGACTGTGTTGTGAATGAGAAATACATCTTTTTTTGTGTCAAGACACTGAGATTCCAGTTAATTTGTTAGCACAGTATAATCTATCCTATTCTGACTTCTTGGCTCTGAGAACCTGTGGAAGAGGTTAGTCCTAAGCCCACAGCTATGTCCTGACCTCCAGGAATTGACCTAGGTCTTTCTAATTGACCAAGGTTTTATTTTCCTCTTCTGAGTTTTCAGAATTGGGAGACATTTCAGTGTGAGAGTCCAAATGGTGATTCGAACTCTGGAGAGGCCCAGAGTTACAGCTGCTTTAAGGGAGACAGTGGTTTCAAGGCAAGGGCTAGAGCAGGCTTTCTCAGTCTTGGCTCTATCGACAGTTGGGTTAGATAGTTCTTTGTTGTGGGGGCTGATCTGTATATTGTAGTAAGCTTAGCAGCATCATTGGCTTCTCCCTACTAGATACTAGTAAGTGTACCCCATAGTTGTGGCAACCAAAATATTTCAAGATGTTGCTAAATGTCAGTGGGGCAAAGTCACTCCTAGTCAAGAACCACTGGGCTAGAGAAAGGCACATCCCCAGCCTCAGACATTGGGAATGTGAGTTTCCTTCTAGTCTGTGGCCAAAGAAATGTTTTCCTGTTTCTTTTCTCTACCTCTTGCTGCATGTTGAAACATTCCTTGCTTCCTCATAATACATTAAGACCAAAGCTGGCTTTTTGGCATTCAAGGCTCCTTATGAGTGGAAATGTGTTGCCTCTACTAGCTTCCTTTCTTCTCCCATATCATATTAGTTATCTGTAGCTGTAAAACAAATCACCCCAGAAGGTAGTGGCTTCGAGCAATAATAATTGATTATATTATAGTTCCTGTGGGCCAGGAATTGAGGAGCAGCTTTGTTGGATGGGTCTAGTTGAGTGTCTCTCGTGGTTGCAGTCAGGGCATTGGTGGGGGTAGTCATCTGAAAGTTTGAGTAGGGGTTGGGGATTTACTTCCAAGATGGCTCCCTCCCATGGTTGTTGGCAGAAGGCCTCCGTTCCTCACCATTGTAGGTTCTCCATGGCTGCTTGAGCATTGTCACAACATGGCATCTTGCTCCCTGAGAGCTAGTGGTCCAAGAGAGTGAGAGAAAACCAGGAGGAGGCCTCAGTGTCCTTTATGACCTGGTCTCTGGGGTCACACACCATCACTTTTGCTTTGTTCCTTTGATTAGAAGCAAGTCACTAAGTTCAGCCCATGTGCAAGAGAAGGAGAATTGGCCTCCACCTCTTGAAGAAAGGAGTATCCAGGAATTTGGGGACATAATTGGAAAACCATCATATCCCTCAGCACCAGGCTCTGTCTCCTTAGATACACTGGGCTGCTTGCTGGGCTGAGGCCACATGAAGCTTATTCCTAGATTTTGAACACCCCCCCGCCTTCTCCTACCCATAGTACCTTCACTCCATCTTTCAGACTCCCCAATTCCCACTGGATCGTGAACTCACCCAGGGCTTCCCTTTGGAGAAGCGTCTGATAAGCTCATTCAGGGAAGTTGTAAAATAAAGAAGGTTTGGAGTTTGGCCCTTCCTAGAGGTAGTTGGCACTTCATAGGAACTCCTAAATTTTGTTGTCCCATGACCAAGTAAGTCATGCTAATGGTGGGATTTCAGATCCTATGACAGGTGTGTGGAGGAAATTGAGAAAGGCTGTTGAGTGCTGACACTGGAGAGCTGACTGCCACCTGCCTCCCAATCTCAGCCCTGTCCAGATTCCCAGCTCCACCTGAGCCTAGTGAATGCCTCCCCAGCAGCTCTTGAACCCAGATCAGGTAGCACAATGGTAAAGAGGACAGACTCTGGAGCCGGGCTGCTTAGGGTTAGATCCCAGATCCAAAACTGTGGCAGACGTGGCCTGCTGACCACCTGAACTTTGTGTTTCCTTTCATAGTGTAGAATGGTGACCAGAAGTGGCCACCCAGCCTGGGTCAACATTTCTCAGTCTTTACTTGAATCCGGGCAGGTCTATGTGACTGAGCTTGGGCCCCTGGAAAATGGATGGAAGTCATATGCTCCTTCTGGGTGTGGCCCATGAGCACCTCCCCTGTGATTCTCCATGTTCCCCACCCCTCATATGTTCTGGAGGTAGGTTCCCAGAATGACACCAGACATCACCATGTGAGGATGGCAGGCTGCACCTGTCAGTGAGGTCCTGACTGACTGTGTGGGACTGAGCCTCTGATCTTCCCACCAACAACGCTTTCCGTGAGTGAGATAACAAGGTTCTATCATGTCACACCTGGAAGATTTCAGAGTTTATTATAGCAGTTAGCATTACTTAATGAATGGAATTATTTTTTAATGGTATAATGTTGGGAAGATTCACCTTTCTTGCCTTGGTTTCTTTTTCTATAAACTGGGTATCCTGAAAGTCATTATCTCATTATCTCATAGGGTTGTGATAATGGATAAATGAGATCAATCCACATAAAGCACTTAGAACAGTGTCTGGCTCATAGAACATGCTCACTAAGCTTATCTATTCTTATTGCTAATTGGAATAAATAATTGCCATCTGCCTGAGCTCTGTTGTGTGGAAAAGACTTTTTGGTTCAGAATAATTTCCCCTTCTGATTTATGGAGACTTGCTGGGATCCATCTGGGATCCAGCTACAAGGCAAAGCTCTTGTGTATTCTGACTTAAGGAAAATCCAGGTGGGTGGTGGAGCTGGGGCTGCATCATGGTCCTCTGTGGTCCTAGCTCTCCACAGGCTTGACAGTTGCTTCTGGCCGTGGACATAGGCAGTGTCCTCACTATGCAAACATCTGATAGTCAGGCCACACCAAACCAATGCACTGGGTGGACAGCTGACCTCAGAGAAAGGGGAGTGGGATTCCACAGCTGGGCGGTGTCCATGGAAGCCGTGTAGTGGCATCCAGCATGGCACCTTCCCTATCCAGGCTGCTGGTCCTTGCTAAGCCCACTCCTAAAACCAGAGAAGTAAAGCCCCCCCCGTTTCTCCTTAAACAGCCCTCCTTCCTGTTTAGCCAAGCCCATTTCCCCACTTGCACAAACATAGAATGGCCATTTTTGTTTTGCTGATGGAGCTGGGGCAGGGGGCGGGGTTTGCTGGGCAGCAGGAATTCACTTAGACTTTGCATCATGACCCGTTGTCCTCACCACCATTTTTCTGTTTGGATACGTCAGGCACTCTGCGGGTATTTGTAGTAGTCCTAAACAGTATTATCGAGTTGGGAGATGCACTTGGGGAAGCGTTCACTGCCTCAACATTTTGGCCACATCTGTACAGGCTGGGGATTTACTGAGGTCAGCAATGGTTGGAGGATCAATAAAGCATTTCAGATAAAACTCCATTTTTGCCTCCAGCAAATTCCCCCCGTTACTTTGCCTTTGTAAACAACATCTTAAGGAATGCTGATTGTAAATCATCTCCAGTGCACCTTTACACCCCTCTTGCCACGTGTTCTTCCTGATAATTTTTATACTAGAGGCAAGAAGGGGTCTTTGTGCCAGCGAAGACATGGAAGCCCAGAGCATTCAGGTGACTTGCCTTAGGTCATGGTGAATTAGTGTGGGAACATACAGACTCCCAGGCTCTCAGCTTCTGGCCCAGGGACTTTGCCCCTGCTTGGCCTAGTCTCCAGTGCCTCCCTTAACTCAGGGCTTGGAAGCGCTACTGACCTGGCTCTTTGCTCCTGCGGGTCTGATGAGCGCTAACCAGTGGGCGGGCTGCAGGCAGCCACAAGCTCAGGAACGCTGTCTGCACCTGAGGCTTCCCTCACCTGTTGGCTGGGCAGCCTGGCAGGAGATCAAATTTGCCTCTGGACCTAATTACCCGAGAAGAAAAGAACATCTCCCTGTCAGTTCCTTGAAATACCCTTTAAGCAGCCTGCAGGGAGGGGTAAGCTGAGGATGGGTCCTGCCTAGGAGGGAAAAATCCAGATGTGGATGTACCATGCAGCTGACCTAATGCTTGCTGGGTGGGTCTAGAATATCAGCTCCGCTGGGTTCTCATCAATCCGGAGAGAAGCACCGTCCAGGCTGTGGTCAGTGTGGTGGATGTCAGTGCGGGTCTGGACATGGTGATGGACCAGGGGGTGCTGGAGAGCACTGCCCCATTCCCAAGCAAAACGGCAGCGTGAAAGGGGCCCCAAACACACATCATATCCTTGTACCGAGCCTGAAGAATGCAGGACACGGGGCTGAAGATCTCGCCGGGGTTCTTTTGTCCAACCCTGCAAACATCCCATTTCTGGAGAGCCAGCACATTTCTGCCCCAAGCAAGGCTTTCCCTGAGGTGCTGACAGCGGATGTGTGTAGGAATGGCTCCTCACCTGTGGAACGAGGGTTGGGATCCAGTTTTATACCTGCAGTGGCTCTGTCCCTTACCCCAAGCTACCAAGCCACCTTCTGGGAGGAGAGAGAGGGGAGTCGGCTGGCAGCACCCACAGGTGCCAGAGCAGGTCAGGAGCCCAGCGGAAGATACAGCTGTGGGCCAACTATGGCTAGGGAGTACCTAGCGTGGATTACGAGGGCTAAGGGTCTGCCCTCATGTCACTTAGGGTTCAGAGCTGACTGTTAAATTTTGGTGAACTGATTGATATCTTCTTGATAGTTTCTCATTGGCCATGGTGGGAATATTTACACCATGAAAATTGGCAATGCTCTCACCCTGTTGTTAAACATTAACCGATACATCCCTACAGAGGGTTTCCCGATGGTGGGGTTTTCTTAGCCTTGTGCTCGACATGCCCTGATCTTGCTACGACTTACATATTTCCTCTCAGTGACTTCCAGGCAACCTCTCTCCTGATGTGGCGTGATCCCGGGTCTCTTCATCTCTCTGTTCTGGCAGGTGCACAGCAGGCTGTGGGGCTCTCCTGCTGGGGAGGAATTCTGTGTCCCCCTCAGCTGGGGGAGAGGCTGGTCGACCTTGAGGTGCCACTGCGATTCCTCTTGGTGTTGCTTGTCAGACACACGAGCTGAGCTGCTCTGATCTCCAGCTTCTCTTGTTTCTCCTCCTTCCCGGGCTCCATAGCCCATGGCCTCCATCTGCTCAGGCCTCCTCCCTGCTCTCAGGGTGGACCCTCCGCAGGGCCAGCAGATGCTGCAGAGGTGCGCCCTGGGCTGCGTCAGTCCCCGGCATTGGTTGGTCGCATCTCAGATCTTTGTTTTTCTGTACCTTTCAGAGCTTAGCTGATCTAAGGGATGACCTCTAATTTCATTTCACCTTCCTGAGCCAGCTCCCATCTCTGGGTGCTCACCATGTGCCAGGAACTGTGATGCACCCTGTTCTTTCTCAGGTGCTCTCCCCCAGCACCCCGTGAAGCCAGCCTGGCTGCAGGCTCCATGTCACCGACAGGGAATGGCAGCCAGGGGTGTCAGCCACGAAACTGTTAAGTGGCAGGAGAGGGATCCAGATGCAGATGGTTGGCTTCAAAGTCTCCAACCATAATGACTCTATTTCACTGTCCTTCTATCACAGCGATGGTCCAGGACATGCTATGAGGGTCAGGAGTGAGACATCACCTTTGACCTGTAGCACCTGCAGGGTTCTGGAAGCCTTCGGTAGCCAGGAGTGTTGTGGTGTTGGTGCAGAGATTTTAGAGGTAGTTCACTGTGTTTGGGATGGACATGAGTTGGAAAATACTTTTGAGATACACTGCTTGCTTTTTGTATTAGTTTGCTGGAGCTGCCGTAATAAGGGACTACAAACTGGGTGGTTTAAATAACTGAAATTTATTGTCTCACAGTTCTGGAGGCCAGAAGCCTGAGACTGAGGTAGTGGCAGGGTTGGGCCCTTCTGAGGGCTGTGAGGGAGAATCTGTCCAGTCTTCTAGCTTCTGGTTTGCTGGCAATCTGTGGTGTCCTTGGCTTAGAAAGCATCACCCAGATCTTTACCTTCATCTGCACATGGTGTCCTCACTGTGTGCATGTCTCTCTCTCTGTCCACATTCCCTGGGTTGTAAGGACACATTCTTATTGGGTTAGGGCCCACCTTGATGGCCTCATCTTAACTAGATATCTCTTTAGTGACCCTATTTCCAAATAAGGTCATGTTCTGCTGTGGTGCCGTACTGGGGGCTAGGACTTCAGCATATGAATTTTGGGGAGACACAGTTCAACCCATAACATGTTTGTTCATATTAGCTCTCAAGCTGAGAAAAACTATTAAAGGAAAATCTTTGTTCTTTCTGTTTCTTGTTGTAAAACTTTTTCTGTGCTGAAACTCCTGATCAAAATGAAGTAGCCACATGCTCTCTTTTCTGCACGGATCCCTTCTCCTAACTGGATTGAAAGCAACTCCTGAGGCCATCTGGGAGTGTATTCCTTGGCCCCCTGAGGACTTGTCCAAGCCCGGTCCCTTGGATGTGGTGAAACCACACGCAGGGTCAGTGCTTTGCCCTTTTCCTTCCCCAGTCGTCTGACCTGTTTCCCTCCCAGACCCCAGAGTTTTCTCCTCTACTGGGCTTTATTTTGATTCTCATCTGAATATTCTGTGGAACACGCAGCAGGGATGAAAGGCTTTGGGTACCTCTGGCTAAGCTAGTGGCCGCTGCTGACAGGGCTGTGAGAAGCTTACCCGAAGTGGGTGGTCCACCAATGGAATGAGTGCTCTTACACAGACTAGGTGGGATGTGGCTCCTGGGGGGAGGGAAGGTGAGCCTTGACTGAGAGCTGAGGACCTGGACCGACTGCAGGATAGGTGGGGGCTGGGGAGTGGGCAGAAGCCGCTTTGCCCTGGGGTGCTGCTCCTGGGGTGCTCATTGGCATTCTTTCAGGGGTGCAGCCTTGAGACCCTAGAGGACCCTCTGTGTCTCCCTGACCTACCGGCTGATGCAGCTCTTTCAATCATGGACTAAAAGTGTTAGGGGTCACATGATGACACCCTGAACTCAATCCGTGACCCAAAGATTTCTCCCAGACCGGACATTTCCACTTGATCATTTATTCACCCCTCTTTTCACTCAACCAAGGACAGAACTGGCTGGAAGGGGGCAAGTGGGGGACGGGGAGTGTTCTGGGTTCAGAAACAAAGGGCCAAAGGGTCAAAGAGGGTGAGAATGTAGTCTGTGCCTGAAATGAGAGAGGGTGGACCTGGCTGGAGGGAGAGTGAAGGGGAGTGAGTGTGAGAGAAGGGGAGACACTGGGCATCACATCAGTGAAGTTGGCACTAAGCCTGGATGTGTCCCAAGGGCATTGGGTGTCCGATGCACGAGAGGTGGAGGGGGCCTGATTCCGATGCAGGTAATGTCAGGGGCAGAAGTTGTGTAGGGGGCTCTTGTAATAATGCAGATATTGGCCCACTCACGGGTTCCTGCATCCTCTCTGTGTTGCCAGGGAGCGGCTGGAGTTGGAGGGGGCACTGCGCGTGGGGACCTTGGCTTTCAGCACCGCAGAGGTGCCCTCCCTTCTCTTCCCTGCGCTGACACCGCTGCGGCACCGGTGTGCTCTGGCCTGGGAGCCCTGTGCGTTTCTCTCCTTCTGAAAAGACACTGGGAGAGTGGGAGGCTGTCAGCTGTGTTTCCTGCTTTACAAGGAGAGCTTTGTTTGAAGAAGTTTCTGAGTGCAAAAGCCAGATTGAATACAATGGAGACACAAAATGAAATTGCTCTTTACAGGAAACCCAGGCGCAGTAAAGTGGAGATACACTTGTTTCAACACTGCAAATGTCCTGAGCATGTCTTAGGGCTACTGAGTAGGTGAAGCACAGGTGGGAGCCAGCCAAGGAAAGGATGAAGGCCGGTCAGAGAGGTTGCTGGGGTGCGTGCGTCCATGTGTGCACACTCACACGGACCCACACGTGTAACTGGGATACCCGGACTGGACAGACTTGAGGGATCTGGCCCTACGCCTGGAAGAGCAGGATAAGAGAAGAACAGGGAGAGAGGGCAGTGTGAACACAGAGGTGAACAAAGAAGACTCTGTATGTGTGTGTTCTGGTGTCTCAAGGGGGCACGAGTGTCCCATGGGTCTAGCAGACAATGTGGAGATGGCTGGGCTTGTGTATCCTGCCTGTGGGTGGTGGATCCTTAGACTGGAATGTGCAGGGGCTCAGCATCTTAGTCAGTAAGTGCCACTGTAACAAAATTACCATATCCTTGGGGGCTCAAACAAGAGACATTACTTCTCACACTTATGGGGGCTGGGAAGTCCAAGATCAAGTTGCCATCAGATCAGGTATTTGACGAGGATCTGCTTCTTGGTTCATAGATGGCAGTCTTCTTGCTGTGTCCTCACATGGTGGGAGGGGTGGAGGAGCTTTCTGGGGCCTCTTTTGTAAGGACACTAATCCCATTCATGGCAGCTCCACCCTCATGGCCTCATCACCTCCCAAAGGCCCCTCCTCCTAATAGCATGACACTAGGAGGTAGGATTTCAATTAATAAGAAATTTGGGGGGGAAACAAAAGCATTCAGTCCATTTGCACAGTAAGATAAGGGCTGGAATTGGACTTCCATGCTCCCATTTTAAGGAACCTTAGAGTGGAGGGGATGGCCCCAAAGAGGTCCACTTGTGCCCTGCTGAGGACCACCAACACCGAGTTAGGTAGCTTTGCTTGCATTCTTGTTCCACTCTCTTCCCAGCCTGGTGCCAGAGTAGCCTGGCCTTGACAGGTTGGGAGGACTAAGGGGTCAGAGTCCCCTAGGGCAAGCAGTCAAGCCCTGTCCCTAGCTTAGAGGGAGGGGAGCAGATGACATATAAATTACCCTTGACTTTTAATAAAGAAGCCATCAGAAAGTCATGAAGTTTGAGAAAGGTGTTAGAGAACCAGAATGGGGCCTCCGATGAGCCTTAACCAAAGGCAGGGGATGGAGAGAACTCATGTTTCTAGGTCATCACGTTGAGACGACTCCATAAACTAGTTGCATGACATTTTATATTACTGAAGCATGATTAAGTTCAGAAGAAACATCGGTGATTCAGACCACCCCTGCCCTGGGCTTGCTGGTCAATGTGGAGCTCCAGTAGCATCACCTGGATTCCCTCAGTGAGTGGGCGGCATCGAGCTCTCACAGTTCCTCTGGCCAAGGTGCAGAACCCAGTTGTTGGCCACATCACAGAAACAAGGGGAAAAGGTCTTCGGAAACATTTAGTGAGCACCGAGTGATTAAATTAATCATTAAAGTCTACAAAACAAGGAGGAAACAAAAAGAAGACTTTCCTAAGCATCTTACAATTGGGAAAACCCCAAAGAGGTGGCAGGCAGCCACCATCTGGTACAAGCCTCATGTGCACCGGAGAATGTTCTTGGCCAACTCTTTCTGATGGTGAATTTTATGGACTATTTGGAACAATGACAGCCACAGGGGCTCCTGAACTCTGAACCCTCACGAGTCAGGGAGTGTTCCCAAACAGCTAGGAACTGGCTGATGAAGGGCATCTTCTTTGTGTGTAAACCTTCTCATAAAAGCACTGAGGACTTTTCTTTTTTTAAAGAGGGAAAACACATTCCTAATTCCCAGCTCTCTTTCTTTCTAACAGGATAACTAGCTTTTTCTTGGCATGTTTTGTGTTTTGGCCACAGCATATATATTTTTACACAGTGAAAATCACAGTGTAGATACAGCTTTGGTCTCTCCTTGAAAGGTAAGCATAGACTTCCAGTTCCTCCCCTTCATAGCTCCAGAATATTTTATTATAAATCCCAGGGCACATTCCACTGTCCTCATGTGGATATTTGTATTTTTAAGATCATATGTGCTACTGTAGTGAACATCTTCATCCATGTAGTTGTTTTCTTTTGAAGAATGTTCTGTGGAGAGATTCCCAAGGGTGGGATTTCAGAGTCAGGCTGAGTGGCTGTTGTTGCCCATGGCCGTGTTTTCCCGTCACTGGTCCTGACTTGCACAGTGCACACGGGGTAATGCGTGCTCCTGGCAGGTGCAGGTGGGCTGCCCCATGAGGACACCTCGCAGGCAGGGCCACACTGCATGGGAGAGGGAATGCCTGACTATTTGTAGGCAACTTACTAACCAGGATAAAGAGTTTTGAAGGAATGGAGTTGGCTTTCTAAGGCTTATGCAGAGAGGGCATTTATTGATCTCTCATACTTACCCAAGATCAAGTATGGTTAAACTCTTGAGAGCCTACTTACTGTCTGCCACTCTCAGCCCTTCAGGTAGGATGGAGTGCAAGTCATTTATTCACATAAATCTTGTTTTGGAAATGGTTCCTGTACCTAGACCCATGTGGCTAGGTCTCACGGGGAGGGGACCGGTGAAGAACGTATAACCCTTGCTTTGATGCAGCTTCCTTTCACCCATTGCCATTCTCTGAGGCTGCTGTAGCGTGATGATAGTCATCACCGCTCACATTGGAACACTGACTGAGTCAGGCACTGCCTGCACCTGACCATCTCATTTCGTCTGCACGGCCATCCTCTGATCTAGGTTATGATTGTCCCTCTTTACATAGAAGGAAATTGAGGCATGGAGGGCACATAGCTAACAAGTGGTCATATTGGACCATGAGGTGGAAAGTTGACTAAGACTCAGCCTCCAGCACCTGTGTGTGTGTTCACATGAGATACACTAGTAAGCTGATAGAACAAAACTTCCAGTGGCACTGAAAGCTCTCAGAAGGGGACACCTACCCCATACTTGGTGGGGGGTGGAGTTATAGTCAAAGTTTACAGAGGGGGCAGATGATAAACTAAATTTTTAATTGGGAATAGGAGTTAGATAGGAGAAGGATACCTTATGGTTAAGGAAAGACAAGATTTACTCAGAAAAGACTAAAATATAATACATGACTCAAGATTAGGGGTAAATGCAGGCCCCGGCCCTCTGGGGGAGTTGTTGAATCGAGGGGGTCAAATCATTATTGAGGTGGAGACAACATGGTAGGAGCCACACTTTTTTTTTTCTTTTTTACAGGTTCTTTATTTTTTATTTTTTATTTATTTTTAAGTTTTATTATGTTAGTCACCATAAAGTACATCATTAGTTTTTGATGTAGTGATCCATGATCCATTGTTTTCATATAACACCCAGTGCTCCATGCAATACGTGCCCTCCTTAATACCATCACCGGGCTAACCAATCCCCCCTCCCCCCTCCCCTCTAAAACCCTGTTTGTTTCTCAGGTCCATAGTCTCTCATGGTTCATCTCTCCCTCCAATTCCCCCCACCCATTTTTCCCTTCCTTCTCCTAATGTCCTCCATATTATTCCTTATGTTCCACAAATAAGTGAAACCATATGATAATTGATTTTCTCTGCTTGACTGGTTTCACTTAGCATAATCTCCCCCAGTCCCATCCATGTTGATGTAAAAGTTGGGTATTCATCTTTTCTGATGGCTGAGTAATATTCCATTATATAAATGGACCACATCTTCTTTATCCATTCATCTGTTGAAGGGCATCTTGGCTCTTTCCACAGTTTGGCTATTGCGGACATTGCTGCTATGAACATTGGGGTGCATATGGCCCTTCTTTTCACTACATCTGTGTCTTTGGGGTAAGTACCCAGTAGTGCAATTGCTGGGTCATAGGGTAGCTCTTTATTTTTAAATTTTTGAGGAACCTCCACACTGTTTTCCAAAGTGGCTGTACCAACTTGCATTCCCACCAACAGTGTAAGAGGGTTCCCCTTTCTCCACAACCTCTCCAACATTTGTTGTTTCTTTCCCTGTCCATTTTTGCCATTCTAACTGGTGTAAGGTGGTATCTCAGTGTGGTTTTGATTTGGATTTCCCTGATGGCTAATGATGATGAATATTTTTTCATGTGTCTGTTAGCCATTTGTATGTCTTCTTCAGAGAAGTGTCTGTTCATCTCTTCTGCCCACTTTTTGACTTGATTATTTGTTTTTTGGGTGTTGAGTTTGAGAAGTTCTTTATAGATCTTGGATACCAGCCCTTTATCTGTAGTGTCATTTGCAAATATCTTCTCCCATTCTGTGGGTTGCCTCTTTGTTTTGTTGACTGTTTCCTTTGCTGTGCAGAAGCTTTTTATCTTGATGCAGTCCCAAAAGTTCATTTTTGCTTTTGTTTCACTAGCTTTTGGAGATGTATCTTGAAAGAAGTTGCTGTGGCCGATGTGAAAGAGGTTACTGCCTATGTTCTCCTCTAGGATTTTGATGGATTCCTGTCTCACATTGAGGTCTTTCATCCACTTTGAGTTTATCTTTGTGAATGGTGTTAGAGAATGGTCGAGTTTCATTCTTCTGCGTGTGGCTGTCCAATTTTCCCAGCACCATTTATTGAAGAGACTGTCTTTTTTCCATTGCATGTTTTTTCCTGTTTTGTCAAAGATTATTTGACCATAGAGTTGAGGGTCCATATCTGGGTTCTCTATTCTGTTCCATTGGTCTGTATGTCTGTTTTTGTGCCAGTACCATGCTGTCTTGGTGATCACTGCTTTGTAATATAGCTTGAAATCGG
Source organism: Mirounga angustirostris (assembly GCF_029215605.1). Classification (NCBI taxonomy): domain Eukaryota; kingdom Metazoa; phylum Chordata; class Mammalia; order Carnivora; family Phocidae; genus Mirounga; species Mirounga angustirostris. The sequence continues at coordinate 18,106,735 of NW_026991718.1, read as the reverse complement.
GCAACGTGATGCCCCCAGCTTTGTTTTTCTTTTTCAACATCTCCTTGGCGATTCGGGGTCTTTTCTGATTCCATACAAATTTTAGGATTGTTTGTTTCAGCACTTTGAAAAATGTCATTGGAATTTTGATTGGGATGGCATTGAAGGTATAGATTGCTCTGGGTAGCATAGACATTTTAACAATGTTTATTCTTCCAATCCATGAGCATGGAATATTTTTCCATCTTTTTGTGTCTTCTTCAATTTCTTTCATGAGTGTTTTGTAGTTCCTAGAGTATAGATCCTTTACCTCTTTGGTTAGGTTTATTCTGAGGTATCTTATTGTTTTTAGTGCTACTGTAAATGGAGTCGTTTCTTTAATTTCTCTTTCTACAGTTGCATTGTTAGTGTATAAGAAAGCAACTGATTTCTGTGCATTGATTTTGTATCCTGCCACATTACTGAATTGCTGGATGAGTTCTAGTAATTGGCGGTGGAGTCTTTTGGGTTTTCCACATAAAGTATCATGTCATCTGTGAAAAGAGAGAGTTTGACTTCTTCTTTGCCAATTTGAATACCTTTTATTTCTTTTTGTTGTCTGATTGCTGTTGCTAGGACTTCTAGTACTATGTTGAACAACAGTGGTGAGAGTGGGCACCCTTGACGTGTTCCTGATCTTAAGGGAAAGGCTCTCAGCTTTTCCCCATTGAGGATGATATTTGCTGTGGGTTTTTCATAGATGGATTTTATGAGCTTGAGGAATGTTCCCTCTATCCCTATACTCTGGAGAGTTTTAATCAGGAAAGGATGTTGTATTTTGTCAAATGCTTTTTCTGCATCCATTGAGAGGACCATATGGTTCTTCTCCCTCCTCTTATTAATGTGTTCTATCACACTGATTGATTTGCGAATGTTGAACCACCCTTGCATCCCGGGGATAAATCCCACTTGGTCGTGGTGGATGATCCTTTTAATGTATTGTTGGATCCTATTAGCTAGGATTTTGTTGAGGATTTTGGAATCCATATTCATCAGGGATATCGGTCTGAAATTCTCCTTTTTGATGGGGTCTTTGCCTGGTTTGGGGATTAAGGTGATGCTGGCCTCATAAAATGAGTTTGGAAGCTTTCCTTCTGTTTCTATTTTTTGAAACAGCTTCAGTAGAATAGGTATTATTTCTTCTTTGAATGTTTGGTAGAATTCCCCAGGGAATCCATCAGGCCCTGGACTCTTGTTTTTTGGGAGGTTTTTGATCACTGCTTCAATCTTGTTACTGGTTATTGGCCTATTCAGGTTGTCAATTTCTTCCTGTTTCAGTCTTGGCAGCTTATAGGTTTCCAGGAAGGCCTCCATTTCATCCAGATTGCTCAGTTTATTGGCATATAGTTGTTGATAATAATTTCTAATAATTGTTTCTATTTCCTTGGTGTTAGTCGTGATCTCTCTCCTTTCCTTCATAATTTTATTAATTGGGTCCTTTCTCTCTTCTTTTGGATAAGTCTGGCCAGTGGTTTATCAATCTTATTAATTCTTTCAGAGAACCAACTTCTAGTTTCATTGATCTGATCTACTGTGTTTCTGGTTTCTAATTCATTGATTTCTGCTCTAATTTTAATTATTTCTCTTCTAATGTGTGGCTTAGGCGTCGTTTGTTGCTTTTTCTCTAGCTCTTTAAGGCGTAGAGTTAGTTGGTGAATTCGGGATTTTTCTATTTTTTTGAGTGAGGCTTGGATGGCTATGTATTGCCCCCTTAGCACTGCCTTTGCAGTATCCCATAGGTTTTGGACCGATGTGTTTTCGTTCTCATTGATTTCCATGAATTGTTTAAGTTCTTCTTTGATTTCTTGGTTGACCCAAACATTCTTGAGCAGAGTGGTCTTTAGCTTCCAAGTGTTTGAATTTCTGCCAAATTTTTTCTTGTGATTGAGTTCCAGTTTTAGAGCATTGTGGTCTGAGAATATGCAGGGAATAATCTCAATCTTTTGGTATCGGTTGAGACCTGATTAGTGACGCAGTATGTGGTCTATTCTGGAGAAAGTTCCATGTGCGCTTGAGAAGAATGAGTATTCTGTTGTTTTAGGATGGAATGTTCTGTAAATATCTATGAGGTCCATCTGGTCCAATGTATCATTCAAAGCTCTTGTTTCCTTGTTGATTTTCTGCTTAGATGATCTGTCCATTGCTGAGAGTGGAGTATTGAGGTCTCCTACAATTAACGTATTGTTATCAATATGACTCTTTATTTTGATTAACAGTTGGCTTATGTAGATGGCTGCTCCCAGGTTGGGGGCATAGATATTTACAATGTTAGATCTTCTTGATGGATAGACCCTTTAAGAATGATATAGTGTCCTTCTGTGTCTCTTATTACAGACTTTAGTTTAAAATCTAATTTGTCTGATATAAGAATTGCTACCCCAGCTTTCTTTTGAGGTCCACTGGCATGGAAGATAGATCTCCATCCCTTCACTTTCAGTCTGGATGTATCTTTAGGTTCAAAATGAGTCTCTTAGAGACAGCATATGGATGGGTCCTGTCTTTTTATCCAATCCGCAACCCTGTGCCATTTTATGGGAGCGTTTAGGCCATTCACGTTGAGAGTGATTATTGAAAGATATGAATTAATTGTCATCATGTTGCCTGTGAAGACGTTGTTTTTATAGATTGTCCCTGTAAATTTCTGTTGTAGATCACTCTTGGGGTCTTTCTCCTTTTATAGAACCCCCCTTAATATTTCTTGCAGGGCCGGCTTAGTGGTCACATATTCTTTCAACTTCTGCCGGTCGTGGAAGCTCTGCATCTCTCCATCCATTCTAAATGAAAGCCTTGCTGGATAAAGTATTCTTGGCTGCATGTTCTTCTCATTTAGTACCCTGAATATGTCTTGCCAGGCCTTTCTGGCTTGCCAGGTCTCTGTGGATAGGTCTGACGTTATTCTGATGTTCCTCCCTCTGTACGTAAGGACTCTCTTCCCCCTAACTGCCCTTAAGATGGTTTCCTTGGTTCTAAGATTTGCAAGTTTTACTATTACATGCCAGGGTGTTGGCCTGTTTTCCTTGATCTTAGGAGGGGTCCTCTCTGCCTCTAGGACTCGAATGTTTGTTTCATTCCCCAGATTAGGGAAGTTCTCAGCTATGATTTGCTCAAATACATCTTCTAGCCCTCTCTCTCTCTCCACTCCCTCTGGGATTCCAATTATTCTGACATTGCAATGCCTCATGGTGTCACTTATTTCTCTGATTCTATTTTCATGGATTCTGAGTTGTTTTCCCCTGGCCTCCTCTTTTCCCTTTTTATCTATTATACTGTCTTCCAGATCGCTTATTCTCTCTTCTGTCTCAGTTACCCTAGCTGTTAGATTATCTAGATTGGATTGGATCTCATTGATAGCATTTTTAAGTTCTGCCAATTCACCTTTTATTTCTGCCCTTAGAGACTCTATGTTGCCATTAATTGATCTCTCCATTCTAGCCATTGTCTTCACAATTGGTAGCCTGAATTCCATCTCCGACATCTTGGTTATATCTGCATCCATTTGTAAATCTGCAGCATAAGTCATAATCTCTGAGTCTTTTCTGTTTTGGGGGCTCCTCCTCCTAGTCATTCTGTTGATGGGTGTTTGAGGGAATGTATAGAGTCGAAATTATTGACCAGAACCCAAGCAAGATGCACCTGTTTTCTTGGGACCTTAGGGTTGCTGGCCTCTTGTTTTCCCAGCCTGTCTTCTGGGGGGGGGCCTGCCTTGCTGTTACTCAGGCAACCCTGTTTGGGCGGAGTTGCCCTGCGCCCCTGTAGCGGGGGATGGGCTCAGCGGGAATCAGTCTTTGGGGCTTTTGTTCTCTGGCGCCTTTCCCTGGCGGCTTTCCGCGTCTCTTCCGCGAGTCAGAGCAGAAGAGACCATTTCCAACCCTCTGCCTCAGAGCAGAGAGACCTCAGTCTGTTCTTCAGTGAGCTCTCCAGGCCACACTGTCTCTGTTTCTGTCTGTGCTGCTATAAACTGCAGCGTCCTGGGTTGTGCGCCCCTCCGCAGCGCCCCCAGTCCTGCCTCCAGGTCGGGGCTCGTCTCTGCCCTTTGTGCTTCTAAAACTGCCAGCTGCTCCCAACTCGTGCGCGCGCGGCTCCACCACTCGGGGTTCCGTCCCGGGGACTGCAGTTCGCATGTGTGCGACTCCGCTGCTCGGAGTTTCCACCCCGGGGGCTGCAGTTCACCGGCAGGACCCAGCGCACCGGGTTTCCGTCTCAGAGGCTGCAGTTTGTGTGCGCGCGACCGTTGCTCCGGTTTCTGTCCGGGGCGGCTGCGGTTTGCGTTTGCGCGACCCCGCTGGTCTGGTCCTCCACCCCGGGGGGCTGCCCTAAAGTCCTTTCCCGACGCTACCGGTCTGCGAGTCTGTGCCCCGCCCGCAGCACGCGAGGCCGTTGCTCACCGGCGGTGTAGGATCCCCACGTCCAGCCTCCCTCCCGCTGCGATTTATCCTCCGATATCTGCCCGCGGAATCACGGCTCTCCGCTTTGTACCTCAAAACCAACCGCCTGCAATATTCTGTTTGTAGAGATCCAGATCTTCTTACATCTCAGGCTGGTTTCGTGGGTGCTCAGAGTGGTCTGGTAGTTATCCAGCTCAATTCCGGGGACCAGTTGAAATAGGGTCCCCTACTCCTCCGCCATCTTTCCCCCCTCTCTCAGGAGCCACACTTCTGAATGTGGGGGCGATGTGTGGCGGAAGAATATGCTGGGTCTCTAGCTTCCCACTGGTGGCTGCGCCTGGGCCCGGGGGACAGTCCGCAATGGGTCACACAGGCTGCTGGAGCTCACTGGCTGACAGAGAAGTTGTGATGCTGTATTTTGTTTTCTTCAACGACACTCTTTTCTTTTATTATGAGGTTTCCACTGTATTTCCTTGATTCTAAGTCACCATTGATATTATGGACTGAACTGTTGCCTCCCAGATTCATATGTTGAAGCCCTAATCCACCAGTGTTAAATAATAAGGATAAATAAGGGCATAAGAGAGGTCTGCAATCCAATAGGACTGGTGTCCTTGTAGGAAGAGGAAAAGTCACCAAGACTGCAAGAGTATGCAGAGGGAAGGACATGTGAAGACACAGCAGGAAGGCGACCGTCTACCAGCCAACGGGAGAGGTCTCAGAAGAAACTAAACTTGCGCACACTTTGATCTTGGATTTCCAGCCTCCAGATCTGTGACAAAATAAATTTCAGTTGTTTAAACCACTCCATCTGTGATATTTTGGCAACCAAGCACACCAATACAATTGATTTAAGAAACACCATCAATTTAATCGTACTTTCTTGGGGGGAAGAAAAAAATCCCACTTCATTCCATGTGTATATCAATTGCAAGGGTGTACCAAATTTCAAAAATGTTAAAATGTGAAAAACGGTGCCTAATTCCCAGATTTTGAGTCAGTGGAGCAGAGGATGTAAACATTTTTATGATTATTGATACATATTGCCAAAAATTATAGGTAATGCTATTATTCCCTCTCCTAACCTGGACACTGGATTTCAGATCTAATGTGAGCAGCAGATATACAACAAAACCATGATTTCTCTTTCCTGGATATAATGGACAAGTTAATTTCAGTATAAACACAAGGGTATTTTTATCTTTTTGTGTTTGATTTGACTTTAGATGAGAAAGTAATGGCTCTCTTTCAGAAACAGATCTGATAGAATATGTAAGACAGAATCCCATTGTTCTGGAATTTGTGATGGCAGTGCAGTGGGGCTGTGGGTGAAGTATGGGACTGGGTTGTATCATCCACACCCTTATACAGGAACCCCCAGGTCACTGCCCGGTCAGGACCCCCTGGGGACAGCAGGTCTCTTATCTCTGACCCTCAGTGGTGCTGGCTTGAGTAATGGAAGGCTCCAGCACTGATGACCCAAGACCCAGACTGTTATCTGAGTACTTTGGCCACCTTTCATTGCTTACACTGTCTCCAGGTCCATGAAGTCAGCTAGAAAGCTGTGCAGAAGCCCCACTTAGGAGAGCCCTTCCTCACCATGGGTGGAGTCTGTGACTTTGCTTCTCTTCTGGGATCCCATCCTTAAGGGGCCCCTTCACTCCCCTACCCAGGACAACATCATGTTTTTGTTTTTTTTTTTAAGATTTTATTTATTTATTTGGCAGAGAGAGAGCACAAGTAGGCAGAGCGGCAGGCAGAGGGAGAGGGAGAAGCAGACTCCCCACTGAGCAGGGAGCCTGATGCGGGGCTTGATCCCAGGACCCTGGGACCATGACCTGAGCCGAAGGCAGACGCTTAATCGACTGAGCCACCCAGGCGCCCCGACAACATCATGTTTTTAGAAGAATTAGTATGTCATAGCAGTTTTAAGATAATGAGCCAAAAGATAGGACTTTGTATTTTATTTGGACCATGCTTTGCTTCAACCTTGTTCTTGGTACAATATCTTTAATATAGATCTGTATGTCACATACATTGCTGTAACATTGTTTTCATATAACCATATTTGACACCCCGTTTGACAATGTCAACATTCACAGTGGTTCCTCAATACATTTGACAGTATCAGCCCTTAAAATGTTTTCACAATACTTACATGTAAGCACATTTGGCAGGATCAGCTGTTGAAATGTTCCACAAACCATGCACTCACAGTTTTGAATACCAGCAGCTATTGCGGTCACCATATCTCTGTAGAGTGACTGCTCATTTATTCAACTCACTTTTCTTTTCTTTTTTGAGAACTTATGAAACACCAGGCTTTGTGATAGGTTCTTTCCGACATCAGGTACAAAGATCATTAAAATTTAACTGACATAAAAAAGAGTTTTCATAAAACTCTTAGCAAAATCAAGTAAATATTAACCAACATTTATTGAGCACTTACTATGTATCATACATTGATCCAAGTGGTTTTCATGCAGCAACTCCCTTAATCCTTGCAACTACCTCATTGATCTAAGATAGCTTATATCAATCCCATTTTACAAATGAGGATACACGGTACAGAATGGCTAGAAGTTTGCCTGAGAGCACATAGCTTGAGAAAGGCAAAACTGGGATTTGAATCGAAGCAGTTTGCCTGTAGAACTCTTTGTGCTTTCTCCCCTCACTATGCACTCTCTGTTATACCATAATTATTACAATAGTGCGTGAGCACATAGTGTGAGTAATATGCTTTGGGGGCAAGGCAAAGGAGCCACCTACTGTCAGGTGGTGTTGAAAGAAGCCTTCAGGAGAGGGTAATATTTGAAGAGACCTCAAAGGTTTAGTAGGAGTTGGGTCTGATGGAGAAGCTGGGAAAATGTAAGAGTGTGTATAAATTCTAGGAGACACTTACTGGTAACACTTGTTAGGGGACTGGGTCAAGTTTGGGGTGGGGCTGGGAGGTGTGTATGATAGAGGCAACATTGGGAAGGACTTTGAATACGTTAGGAGGAAACATTTTTCCTCTACCCTCTTAGGTTCAGTACCTGAGGCCTGCATGTTAAATTAAGAACATATGGGGGGGAAAGGCACACAATTTTTATCAATATTTATGTGCCTAGAAGTTCACAGAAAATAAGTGAAACTCAAAGAAGTGGTTAGATTTGGATGCCTGTGTACCATTTTAACAAGGGAAAAGGGCCCGCCACTCCAAGAACAATAAATTGTGGAGAAGTAACTAGAACATATAAAAAGGAACTAATCAAAGATTAAGGTTATTTTAATAAGATCTTTTCTGCAAACTCATCTCAGTGTTGACTATCTCCAGTGACAGGAGTCCCTCTTCCCTTCCTGGTATTGCTGGGGCAGGGGCGGGCTGTTAAACATCTTCATGAAGGGAAATATATGTCCCATTTACAGGTGAATAAGGAGAGGGCAGAGAAGTCTTCCTACATCTGTTCATTCTCAGTGGCCTTCAAGTCAAAATAATCCTTATAACAATGTGGCATATTCTGGGGTGGTGTCTTCTGATCCCCTTCAAATGCCATGCTAGGAAATTTGGGCTTTATTTTATAGGATAGGTAGTTTTAAGCCTTAAGTGACATGGTCAGATTTGTGTGCTTGAAAACACATTCTGGCTGCAGTGTGGGGAAAGGTTTAGTAGGGGAGATGCTGGAACAGGGAGGCTTGTTCCATGGGGCTCCATGCAAGTACAGAAGAAAGAGAGGGAAGGCACTGCGTTTGGATTCCCTCTCCCCTTTATGTCCTCCTGAGAAAGCTGGGGTTTCCATTTCCCTTCCCCTGTGTGGCTACAGTTTGGAGGCCGCTTCATCTGTGCAGGGCTTATTGCTGCTGCTTCCAAGACACAGAACCCTGAAGCCTTTTGAATTCTACAAAACCCACCTGGAGAGCAAGAGCACACAGGTCACCCCAGACCTCTTGAAGGACCTCCTCAGAGGCTGTGCATGAGGAGTCACCTCTATCTTGTCCACCGTTGTCTGGTCCTCAGCAGGTCTGTCTTGCTCAGTGCTGCTTCCAACCCGCTTCATCCCTCCTTGCAAACGTTTAACTTTGGAGATCAGCTGTTCCTAGGGGACATGCAATGGGGGCTTCACTTTTCTTTTTTGTTTTAGAGTGTGGGGAAGCACCCGTAGCTGCATGCACTGGGGCAGGAGTTAAGGAGGGGGTCCCCTTGCTCCCCTCTCTCGGCACCGACAGGCAGAGAGTATGCCCTTGCCCACGCCTGTGCAGCCCCAGGAAGCCAGCCCTTCCTCATCCACTCTTCCTGCTCGGTGCCCTCCCCCCTGCCACCTTGCTCCCCAGGTTCCTGAGAGACTAACAGCCCAGTTGAGCTCTCCCAGCTGCTCCCCTCCCCGAGACAGTATCTTTCCAGAGCTGGTGTCATAGCTTAATGATGTCCCTTCAATAAGGGGAAGGTAATTGGTTGTTAAGTGAAAATATAAATTGTAATTAAATCCGTCACATTTCAGTTTTTCATTGTCGTGTGACCAGTCTCATAGTGCCTTCACAAGGACTGCAGGGATGGGGGAAGGATGGAGAGAGAGAAGAGGAGAACTGTCCTGTGTTGCCACATCCAGCGTGGTAGGTGGGCTTCACGGGGACTCTTGCACACGTGGGAGTATGTGTGGTGTGCACGTTCACTATTCACAAGGTCACATGAAATGAGGTGAAATACTTCCAGGTCCTTGGCTGCAGTATGCAGGTCTGGTTTGAGCTTCAAGTCTGTATTTCTAGCTTCCTTTTGGACATTTGGATTCTTTAAGAAGCTCATATATGCTAGAGGCATCATGCCAAGCATGTTCACTGTTGTGATCTCATTCCCTATTAAGTAGGAGGTATAACATGGTGATTAAGAAGTGGGCTTATGCTCCAGGCTGCTTGGGTTAGTGTAGTCGTTCTGCCGCTTACTGTGTAGGCTTCTAAGTTACTAACCTACCTGTGCCTCTGTTTTCCCATCTGTAAACTAGGCATAATTCCTGTTTACTGCTTAGGACTATCATGAGGATTGCATAGGGTTAACTTGGGGAAAGCACTTAGAAAAATAGATGCGGTAAAAACCCAATAATTATTAAAAACTATTTTTCAGGAACAGTGTTGTGTTAGTATGAGTCTGGGTACCTAGAAAACAGAGCCCAGGGCCAAGCTCCTGAGTTAGTGGTTTATTGGGAAGAGGGGAGGGTTAACCCCCAGGTAGCAGGAGTGACGGAAAAGGGGAGGTAGGGCAGGGAAGGAAGGACAGCACATAATGGTGGGACTTGTGTGGGGTTTCCAGTTTGCCCCAGCTTCAGGAAAACACAGCTTGTGTCTCTGTCACAGGAGATTTCTCCACAGGGGCGATATGGAATGATGCATCTCAGAATAGTCGGGGGGTGGGGGAGGAGGAACGGAGGGAAATTTATCTTTTGGCCGTTCCTAGCTCCTGTTTCTGGCCAAAATTCACTCCATAGGGCCTTGAGTCCCTGGAATATCCCCTGGCAGATGCAGGGGAAGTCCGAGCCTCTGTGCCTCTGGTCAGGCCAGACCTAACTGCCAGAGTTCTGGAGGCTCCTGCCCCAGGGAATGAACAGGAAGCCTTATGTGTGCCATCCCTGTGTTTAGGGCGCAGGGGAAACGGTGGCTAAGGTTCTCCATTCACCCCATAGCTTAGGCCTGGGGGATATGTGGGGCCTGAACCCTTGCAGATGGATAAACTAGGCCCCAAATATTTTCCCCTGTGTCACATCAACTCATACCCTCATACGAGTTTTTTGTTTCATTTTTCAAAATTTCTCATGAGGAAACCGTGCTCTAAATTTTTCCCTGAACAGAAAGGTGCTAACTCAGTCCTTTAAGGAATGTAGCCTCTATGAAGGCAATATATGTATGTGTATGTATATATATGTATATATTTTTTGAAATAATTTATAGTCCCATCTTGTGGTAAAGTATCTGCCATCTACAGATATCAGTAAATGTGTTGAATAACACCTATCCATATTTTCATCCATTCATGTCTTACTGACACTTAATTCACATAAGATAAAATGCATAGATCTTAAGGGAGGTTCAATTTGATGGGGTTTGACAATTGTGTACGCTTGTGTGACCGTCTATCAGCTTTCATTTCTCTGATCAAATTCCTCATCTTTTCACACATGTCGTTGATGATTTCTTTTAGATCCTTTAACATGTTTGGCATAGATTTTCTTTCTTTCAGATTCCTTGTATGAGAAATCCAACATCTGGGCCTTCTCTCAGTTTGATTGTTTTGTTCTTTTCTTATTTAGACCGTGGGCCACATTTTCAGGCTTCTTTGTGTGTTTCCTAGTTTTTTAAACTCTACCAGAACATAGGTATGAAGGGACAGAAGAGGCAAAAGTAAGTGAGTTGTACACCTAGAAAAGGGAAAGCCCCTCCTGTCGGGCTGGTAGAGTAGAATGAGGAGAAAATCCACCGTACAGTTGAGCTGGGCCTCAGCAACATTGCAGCTTTGCTTAGATTGGGTTCACTTCTGGCTTTAAATGCTTTGAGGGTGTGATCAAGACTCTCCCTTCAGCAGGGCTGGGGATCTGAACAGAGGTGAGATTCAAGAGATCGCTTTCAACTTTAAAGCTTTCTGAACTGTGGGAGATTCTGTCCGTTTTGTAGCCCACCTGCCCACTTTCTCAGTCCCTTGAGAATTCTGTTTTCTCCAGTCCTGCTGCTGCTTTTCTGTTCCTTCAGAAGGTTCTTTCTGTCCTGCTCTCAGTCTTTGGGGGGCTATTCCGGTGAACCAAGTGAAGCCCCTCAGAGCCTTTGTAGGGATTGGTCTTGGCTTTCCTGCCTGCCCCAGCCCCAGCCTTCAGTGGCCTACACCTGGGCACCAGATGTAAGTCCAGGATGTCTGAGAGAGATGTTCTCAGATCTCTTGCTCTGCCTCTACCTTACAGTGGGTCCCTGTCTTTTGCTTAAGGAGGGTCCCCTATGTTTTGCAAGGGGAGATCTCTTTCAGGTCTCTGCCCTGCCCCCAGCCTTTAATATACTACTCCCATACACTCGGTGAAGGCCTGTGAGAAAGAAGTGGGGCATGGGTGCAGAGTTATCTTGTGGAAGGGATGCCATGGGCTTCCTATCTCACTAGCTCACACGGGGCCACGAGAGACTTATAGAATGTTTGGCTGGTTTCTCCTTACCTTTGTGTATATTGAATTCCTTCTACTACTACTCTGCCAAGGATGAGAGCAACTGTGGGTCTCTACTCCCCAAGGAAGTGCTCACTGCTTTCTGGAATTTAATTCATGTAAGCTAATTGACATCTTCAGCTCTCTGATGGGCTTAAACACTACAATTTTACAGCTTATCTGGCTCCTTCTGCTCTTAGCATGGGGGTGACCCTCCTCTGTGATTTTCTGCATTTTAAACCCAACATCCATGTTTTGTAGCGTGGCTCTCTAGAAGTCTTCGCTGTGGGAAATAGCAGGTTTCATCTCTGGACAGTGAAAGATTATTAAACTCCAACCAACGGTTGTTTTGTTCTTCTGACATCCAAAGATCCATCCATACAGATGCAGACGTCAACATTCTTAAATAAAGCTTCTCACTTTTCCAGGTCATCGCTCCTAGCATTTGGGAAGCAATATCGGGAGGCAATATTAATCTGAATAGGCTGATTTTGGTTAGGGGGGTTTAATAAAGCAAATATTTTCTCTCTGACTTTAAGCAATGGTTCAAACCAGGTCTGCAGCATCAGGGAGACCAGGGCAACCCCCGTCCTTTTCTGTTTAAGCTAGAAACCTATAGTCAGGGGAGGGAGATGAGTTTCACAAAGTACAGGGTCCTCTTCATTTTTCATTCTGTAATCAGGGATGACTAGTCTGAATGATCCCCAATATTTACCACCCATTTCACATAAGAGCACCTCCTACTCTGTCTGGGGTCTTATTTCTTCTGGAGGCCCAATTTCCCTTTGGGTTTAGGGCTTTTTCTACTCCTGATCATGGTATCTTAACATCCCATAATGTCCTTTGGGAGAAGTGCTGAGAAATCACTAGACACTGACAGGGTACCTTGGAGGGCAGAAGGGCTCAGTAAATCAGGAGGAGGTGGTGAGTGTGTGCTTTGTCAAACATCACAGTGACTGCAAGGAGTACTGCAGTTACTGTAAATCCCTGGGTTCTATTATGTTGAAGCACCATGGGCATGATTACAGTGCCAGAGCTAATGAGGCACTTTTCATAGTATAGTAATAATAATTTTAATTAGTGAAGATCAGAGTGTAGCTTTTCATGCTCACAGGCAATCATGCACCCCAATGTACATAGGAGGTGTGCATCTAGAGACAGGCAGGTGGGCTGGAGAGGCCACTCTTTATACTTTGCCATTCCATGGCTCATGGTGGCAAGGTCACCCCCTTTTACTTGGGTTTGGCCTGTGATGGTGAAGTGAGGAGTGCTAACTCCAAGGCTGATTTCTAGTGAAGGATAGAAATACTTTCTTCAGTAAGATGTCTAAACAGACCCATAAAATCTTACAGAGGTAGATTTCCCACAACTGTATCCTGAAATCATAGGAATAATTGTCCCAGATCTGTGAGGACAACATGATTGAGAAGCTGGTAATACAGAGCATGGACCCTGACTCCTAGGTCAATTTGCCACTAGATATGGTGAGTGTCAACATTATTGCAAGTAGCCTTGTAGATTTTTGACCTACTTCCACTGACTTTTTAGGTGGCATCGATGAAACCATCTGGCGTGGATATGTTTTCATAGCCATAGTCTGTGGAGCCATACATGATGTCACCACTGGGCACCTAATACACAACCCAGACTTGGCAAGTTCAACATAGAACTCTTGATTCTTCCCTAAAACTCGTCATGCCTCAGTCGCCCTCATCCACCACTTTAAAGCCACAAATCTAAGCACCATATTTGATGTTATTTTTTTCTTTTATTCTCTATATCCAAACCATTTGCAAATCCTATTGCCTTTTCTTACAACACATACCTCAACCCACCTACCATGTCAATGCATATGTATGTGTGTGTGATATTCATGGGCATGTGTGCATGTACATATGTGTATGCTTATGTATGCATATGTATGTATATATGGATGGATGGCGATATATTTTATGCCTCTCTTCCCACCCTCCCAACTAGCATGTGAGCTGCATGAGAGCAAGTCCCTTGACTACCAGCTTTTTGTATCCCTAGTGCTTAGACCGTTCTGAATACCTGAATAAATCCTGAAAGAAAATGTCTGGAATTGCAGTTGGGAATTAAATATCTTCTACACAGGGGGCACCAAGCTCCAGAGAGGCAGAATCATTTACCTAATTTCATTGGAGAAACAAGTTCTTGGCCCAAACAGATACTGGGGAGATGCCTGGTAATGGATAAAGATCATGGATTTAATGTTCTGTGGAACAAAGTCACCCACCACCAGTCTAAGGTCTAAATCTGGCCTGCACAATGTTGAAAAAATTTTGAATTATTTGACAACGTAAAACGCAATAGTTGTTCTGTGTCTCTTGAAAGTCTGGGTTGTCTGGCAACACAGGACTCGTAATCCTGTCTAGCGACACACTGGTAACTGTACTGAGCAGTGGCTGCCCTTGAGCCAGGACCCTGCTGTCTGGTTGGCCACAGAAGGTTCTTCCTTGGCCCATTTCACTCATTTGCATTACCTGCCTGGCCTCTGTAGGCCTCTGAGTTTGAGACTGGGCCAATTTAGATTTCTACAGACCATCCTTATGAGCGGGCATGTGGCGAGGATGCTTCCCCGGCACCTTTTCCTTATCGCCCGCCTTGGATCGGTCTCCAGGTATAAACAGGCTTGTGGAGACTTGACGGCCAGTGTCTGGTCCCCTTTGGGCCTGGTCATGTCATACCACAACCCAGTATATTCCTTGTTCTCTGGTTATTTCCCAGACGTGTTCCTAAGAGCACGGTGAAGCGAGGGTGAATGCTAGTGTCAACCATAGCCTTTAGGCCTGAGGCAATGATTTAACACGTAAGTCCTGACAATTTGGCCTCTAGGGTCATCTGCCCAGGGCTATGTTGACTACGTGGAAGAAGTAATGGCCCACGTGTCAAGCTCTTCCATGTCAACCACAACCAGAACATTTTATCCTCCACTTCCCTTGACCAAAGGATGCCAGTGTTAGGCAGGAAGGCCTCTGAAATCCTGTTCTTCAGCCTCGTCACACTTTTGTGCTTAGAAGCCGGGGGTCTTCCAGGAGAAGAATTAGCCAGCCTGGGTCAGAATCAGGGCGTCACTCATCCTGTGTTCTTGTTCTCCGTGTATATGTGGCCAATTTCCTGGAGATTTTTATATTTCTCAAGGGTGGCAGGAGGTCAGACTTCTGTGAGAAATTACTCCCTAAGATGAAGTTGTGAATCAGAATTTCTCTTAATGTTTCCACAACCATACAGTGCAGCCGTGGAGCCCAGGAGATTTCCCCTGGGTTGGAAATGCCTATTCATTTTGTTATGTTGGTGGGTTACTTTTAAGTCACAGAAGGAATATAAATAGACAACACCAACTAGCACATGCATGGCATAAAACTCGGGCTCAGATGGCAACCTCTACATCCTTTACCATGGTCACAGCCTGGCCATCTCCTCATTTATCCAGTTGTTGTTTTAGAATATTCCAGTGATCAATATGTTTAACTCCTGTCTGGGAGGGTCCAATGAACAAAAAGGCATTGGCTGCAGAGGATGGCACTTTCTATGATTACAAGCAATTTGCTACTTTTCTTAGAAGAGCTTAAGAGGGGGGCACCGGGTGGCTCAGTGAGCCCCACATTGGGCTCCCTGCTCAGTGGGGAGCCTGCTTCTCCTTCTCCCTCTGCTCTTGTGCTTTGTCTCACTCTCTCTGTCAAATAAATAAATAAAATCTTTAAAAAAAAAAAAAAGAGCTTAAGAGGATTTCATGAAATGTCTGTTTTCAGAATCATTAACCATCGATTAAACTCTTTGTTTTACTTTGGGAAAATTCTGTTAAAAACAAAGGGTGAATAACAGTGCGGACCACCGCGCACTCACAGGACAGTCCAGCCTGGGTCTGCCTGTGGTGTGCTCAGTTTCAGGCTCTTTGGAAGGCAGGGCTGCCTGGGAACCTTTTGCCTGTCCGGGGTATTCAGTTTCTCTGACAGCTGTGTGTTTTGCTGCCCAGGTTCATCCTTTATGCTGATTTCTATTAGTGAATTTATAAATACAGCCTGAAGAATGCTACCTGTCCCTTAGCTCTTGAACCATCATTATGATCCAGAATGGTAAAGCCTTTGTAGGAGTCACCTTGGCTCAGCTGGGAAAAAAAAAAAAAAGTTATTGATGTGCTTTGAAAAGGTAGAGAGAGTTAGAGTTTTTTTTTTTTTTTTTTTTTTTTTTAATATAGCTGAATAGGATTTTAAGAAAGCAGAATTATAATGTGGAGTCAAAAGAAAAGCGAGAGGTTGGGTCAGAAACTGGGTTATCAGTACAATGCAGAAAGGGAAAATAAATGCTAATAGACTGCACATGTGCCCTTCCCGCTAGATTAGAGACCAGGAGGGCGCCTGCTCAATGCAGCCCATTGTGCAGCGGGACAGAACACAGGTCTGGGCTATTATCCCCTCCACACCCCCTTGTGCTGCAGATGGTGGTTCTTGCTTCTCTTATCGGTCAGTGCATTCAGTCTCTGTAGCTTGATCTCTTCCTCACTCTTGTGCTCATGCAAAATGGATTGATCTGCTAAAAGAGAGGGCCTGGGAGAGGGGCTGTCGGGAGAAAGAGGGGGCACATGGGGACAGACAGCCTGGGGGGCCAGGTGCAGGGACAGCGGGGGTGAGGAGAAGGGAACAAGCCACTGGGTGCAGCACAGGGACAGCCCTCCGCTGCCTGGAAAATGGCCTCGTGCCTTTGCGCTCTGGAGTGCCAAAGCTCGCAGCTGTTGAACAAGCAGCCTGACCCCTTCCGTGGGGACATGGAACCTCCAGGGGGGCCTTGCTTTCTGCCCTTGCTGCTCCCTTCCCAGGAGAGCCCAAGCTCTGCGTCTGAGCTGGCGGGCTGGAGCTGTGAATTCAGTGAAGGTGAGCTGGTGCCCGGGACCGAGGGCTTGAGGGGGGAGGGATTCCTCCCAGGAGAGCCCGCCCGGAGGGATGGAAGGGGTCACACTCAGGGCTGAATCCAGAGCCCCGGGGTGGCCTGGCCATAGCTGTTTTTCCTGATGCACATGAAGCCTGATGAATGAGTTCACATCGGACTCTCCCAGTTACCAGCTGGGAACCCTGGGAAATGTACTCAGCTTCTCTGGGCTGTAGTTTCTCCTCTACAAAATGGTACCTAATTCAGAGTTCTACTGTGAAGATGAGATGCGTTAATTCAAAGAAGGGGCTTAGAACAATGAATGGCTTAGAACAGGACCTTAGAAAGTGAGCTATTATTATGACCATCATCATTATTATCATTACATTGTATCATCATTATACATTGCCATGATATTACCATGACCTGTTATCATCATTATAACATACATATGCTATAACATGTATGTCGCATGTGTGTATGCATATATTTATATATGGAGATGGTCTAATTGAAAGGACATGGGCTTTGGAGGCAGGCAGTTTGAGACCTCACTCTGACGCTTAGCATGGGTGTGATTTCAGTAAGTCACTTAGTCTCTTCCAGCCTCCTTCTCTGTGAAGTGGGGCTCAGCGGTGGGATGGGTGGGAGGATAATGAGGTAATGCCTTTAAATTCCCCAGTACAGAGGCCGGCACATTGAGGAAGTTGGTCAATGGGGCTTGTGTTACTTAAACTCACCTGTGCAGACATGTGTTGTGTGCATCTGCCTGTGTGCTGTTGGTGTCCGGGTGGCGTGTTTCTGTTTTGGATGCATTTGTAGGACCATGCATGTGTCTGTTGGCAGGTGCCTGTGGGCTGCAGGCCCGAGGCATAATTGGTTGGGTCCTGTTTATGGCTTCTGTGAACCTTCAAGCCCAACTTTATGTCTCTCCCAGAACTCAGCTGCCTAATATAGCTTAAAGCTCCCAAATGCAGTTTTTAGGGGTGAGCTTTGGTCAGGGAGTTAAGAGAGGAGTTAATCCTCCTCACCAGCAAAAAATGGGAACTGAGGCATGGCTTTTCCCCCTCCCTGTGCCTTAGTTTCACCAGGGGCTGCCCCACATGAGCCCCAGATGCCCCCCCGCCACCCAGCTCTGTCACATGTTGGTTTCTTGAGTTCTAAGTTCTTATTCATCTCTGGTCTCCCCTTTCTACATTTCATCAGCCCTAGGGTCCCCAAAGAGCCCTTCTTTTCCATTCCTCTAGACAAGAAGTATGCTTGTAGAAAAGAATGAACAGTGTATGCCCTGGGGAGTCCTATCCGGAGGAAGTGTCCTGTCCCCTGAGTGTCTCTCGCTCTACCTTTACAGTGGAGGCTGGAACGTCAGAGTGAACCCAGAGGCAAGTGTGCAGTGCAGCAACCCAGGCTGGAGAGAGGAAGAGGTTGGCAGGAACTGATATAATCAGAAAGATGACCTCAGGATTCCTTGACTCATTGCCCTCATATACCTTTCCCCTTTGTTGCGGGACGAGATGTCCTTGTCTGAGTGAGGACTGGAGGAGACCCTAAGTGGGGAGGCTGAGCTTCCCCAGGTTCCAGGTGCTGCCCCCTGATGGATGACACAGCTGTGCCTTACCCCTGACTGGCACAGAGGTACAGGGCCCACATGGTTGTGAGCCGTGCCCGAATGACCCAGGAAGCACCATTCCCATTCCTAGTCATCCCAAGTTTACATCACCATTATGACAATTTTCTAGCAGATGGCCATGAAAGTGTCTTGAGAAAGCAAGGGCCATTTCTTTGTGATTTATACAAGGTCACCGTATTGGCTAGTAAGGGGTCTGTGATTCAGGATCTCCTTGGCTGCCTCTATCTGTTCTTCAGCCCTCCCTGGGGCCCCCTTCCAGGTCCCATGCCACAACATCCTTCCTCCTCCCTCCCCCCCACTCTTGGTTTAACCCTGAGATTTGCACTAAGTAATTGCAGGAAAAATTAACAGCCATGGGGAAGGCATACAGCTGGAGAAGCTTTAAAGCATGCCCATCTCTGTTTTCCCCAGAGTCCCAAGGGGTGTGATGGGGTTGAGCTCCTTCCTTGATTGTTTTCATTTCTTACCTCTCCTCTTTCTAGTTTCCTAAGCGGGCGCTCCTTCCTTCCCATTCAGTTTGCTTGTTAAATATTCCTGGGTTAAAGAGCCTCTGTTTCCTCTCCCCATCCTTGTAGGTGGCAGTAGGTCTTGCCCCTGACTGCAGAGGTGAGGCCCTCTTAATGTGTAAGTCCTATTGAGCCTCCAAATCCATTTGCTGATGGTAAGAGGAGGGGCCAGCTTCTCTCTCCTTAGGATTTTGCTCATCCATCAAAGCTGTGACCCCAGGCAGTTCTCAGAAACAAAGCAATATTACCAGAAAGGTAATATTTTTAGAATGGGCATTCATGAGTGTGGAGGGCATGGGGCTCCTAGGTCCCAGAGTGTCCTGGTTTGTAGTCCCTTTAGCCTTCGTGAAGAAGGTCATCTTTTGAAAAGAGCTTGGACTAGGAGGTAGGGACTAGAAGTCTGAGTCCCAGCTGTTACTTTCTACCTCTGCCACTTTTGGTAGTGATATAAATCTTGGACCTCAACTTTCTTATCTGTAAAATGGAATGCGGTTGTGTCCTCTTACCTGAGATTTTGCTTTCTAAAGTTTCAGTTACCCGTAGTCAACCACAGTCCAGAAACAGATGCTCCTCCTTCTTAAAGTCAGTAGTAGCCTGATGCTCCATCACAGTGCTTACATCATTCCCCTCACATTATCACAAGAGGAAGGGTGAGTACAGTGCAAGGTATTTTGAGAGTGAGAGAGAGGCCACATTCACATAACTTTTATTATAATATATCATTACAATTTTTCTATTTTGTTATCAGTTATTATTGTTAATCTCTTACTGTGCCTAATTTATAAATTAAACTTTATGATAGGTATGTATATATGGGAACAGTATAGTGTATATATATAGGGTTCAGTACTACCTGTGGTTTCAGGAGTCCACTGGGGACCTGGGAACATGTCCCCCAGGGATAAGGGGGGAGACTACTGTAATAGTAGTTAACTTGTCTATAGAACTGGATTTTCTGACACAAATTGGAAGAAAGCATGAAAAAGAGTTTGAGGACTGAAAATACTAAGTGGAAAGTACCCATATGCACAACAGGAATTCTTGACCTATGCCCTTCCCCCTCCCCCTCCTCTCTTAGGCAGTACCACAATTTTGAGATCCTGGCAGTTTTGTACCGACTGTCTCCACCAAGGGTAAATAAACATTAGTTATGTTTGATGATTTATCTTAACACTCTTCCTTATTTTTCCAGCATCTGGTATTAAGTCCCTGCTAAACATCAAACTTGTGAAGAAGAGTGATCAGTACATGACGGGGATGCCCACTGGGGAACCCCCCTCCTTCCGTTACCCCGTTGCGACCAACTGGCCCAATGCTTGACCAGGGGAAGGATAAATCCAGCCTTAGGTGTAAGCTCCTGTATTTAATGTTGTTCCCCCCCCAGGCAGCGATGCCTTCCAAGTCTTCCCTCCCTGAACTGGCTAATTCTCATGTGCTAGGGCTCTGACTGAGGGCTGAGATGTACACTGGAACCTCTGGCTGGCCTTCTCAGCTCTCCACACCAGGTCGGTTCCCAGAACATGAATCTGCAGATGATCCCTTTTCCCATATGCACAGCCCAACCCTGACGAGGAAGCGGGACATCTCCCCTTGCCCTACTGTGGCTCTGCCCGGATGGCTGCCTCTGAAGGATGGGGCCCCATTGCTTCCCTGCTGAGAAGAGCCAGGAGTCCAGACCCTTCAAATGAGGCCTCCCTTGGGGGCAGTTCATGGGTCTGCCTGAACCACTTCCTTCTTTTGTTTCCCACAGGGTCACTTGCCAAAACAAAATTGACTCTGAGACAAAAGAAAAAAAATTCCTCAGCATTTTGAATACATTAATACATAGGTGAAACAAATCAGTTTGAGTTTTTCTACACTTTCCACACTTTGTTTCTGAATAATAATAAAAAAAAATCCTTGCAGCAAATACTATTTTGAGACTAATTTCTGGAGGCTCCTAGCAGGCAAATCATTCTTTTTCTTGCTGTGATGTTCCTTTTAGTCTTAAAAAGAAAAGACTTAGGGAAGATGAAGGCTTGTATTTTTCAAACATTGAGCAGGTGTGTGGAGGAGGAAGCCCTGAAAGTTTTGGTGGCTACAGGAAGCAGAGCTGGGGGAGGCTGGCAGAGGGGCTAGCTGGAGGTTGAGGCTGGCAAATAGGATACTCCAGTGCTGTGATTCCCAACCAGCCTTGCTTCGGTAATCGCAATTGAGCTTGACTCTGGTATAGAGCCTGGGAATTGTGTTCTTTTAAAGACCCATTCTATACCTAGGGAATCAGAATTACCATAGGAGAAAAACATTTTTTAAATTGTCTACAGTGATTTCTGATGCAGGCAGGTCCCGGTGCCCAGAAAGGCATTTTCCTAAAATGACTGGCCCTTTCAAGATGCCCTCTGAAGTTTTGGGGCTCCTGTTGGGATAGAGACCGCAGAGCAGGCATGTGTACGTACAGGTGCAGCAGGCAGTTCCTTGCTAGGGGTGGGTGTGAAGCTGACTGACGGTCTCAGGGACTTGCTTTGACTTTGCATCAGTAGCTGGAGATGTTGCCCTTGTAGCTGATGTAAAGCCATGTTCACATCAAGTCCAAGGTGAATGGAAGATGTGGTTGGAAGGAAAGAGGCCACTGAGGAGGTGGTGGTGGTAATGCAACCTCTTTAAACTCTGGGAGTAAGCTATGGACTTTCCTACCTTGGCAGTTTTGTTTTACAAAATCTTCCTGCATCAAACACTTTGCACATTCCCCTCTGTGTATCCACTTAACCATCCGTGAAGACTCATCTCACATTCCATTCTCCATGAAGCCTCCTTTTGCAGGCATGTCAGGTGTGGAGCTGAGTGGTAGAAAGAATTGGAGGAAAATTAACAGTCACCTCTGCACAGCAAAGCTGGAGGCTAGTACTGGCCCCATGAGATGAGAGATCCAGGTCCTATCCCGGGATCTTGGATTTAGGGCAAGAGCTGGTGGTGCCTGTGCCTCTGGAAGCTTCCACGCTCGGCACACCTAGGAGGTCATGGTAGAGAATTCAGGGCTGATGATGGCTGGCATATCTATGGGAGAGAAGCACTAAGGTTTTGCCCACATTAGGAGGCAGTGAGCTTAATTTATCCCCAGATAATGTTCTGCTGTAAAAACAATCCAAAACAAACCTTAAATCCAAAGACCTAGTTTTGGGTCAAAGTTCTGTTCATTTTTAGTCATACGCCAGAGATCTTGGATAAGTCAGTATTTTTGATCTTTAGATTTCTCATCTGTAATATCGGGGTAATAGTACATAATTGGGTTGTCAAGAGATTCAGCAGAATTATGTTCAGTGCTGTGTAAATTATAAATGTTCTAGAAATGTGAACTATTAGTGTTACCCAAAACTCTAGTTTTGCGAGAATTAGGGAAAGCTTGTATCTGAATCCAAAGGATTTTACAAAATTGTTTAGACCTTTAATTTTCAGAAGAAAAAGTCTCTTTTCCTCCTTCTCTCCCTCCCTGCAAGACACACATGAATTGGACACTTACTATGGGGCTTGGAACTGGCGATGCCAAGAGGGACTGGGTCAGGTTTATGCCTTGGTACAGCTCATAGTGTAGTGAGGGACAGAATTAACGAAGAAATAAATTATTCTAAATTGTGATATGTACCATGACAGAGCGGAATGCCCTAGGTTCAGAGATTGGGCAGAGGAGGGAGTGATTAAGGATGAAGGCAGGAATCACTTCTTAATAAAACCGATATTTTCACTGATCTTGAAGGAATTCTCCAGGAAGATAGGGAGGATTGAAGTGTCTAGTCTTTTTGGATTGTATCCAGGACTTTCTAAATGATACATTGTAGACACTCTGGATTATTCTGTTTAATTCCTCTGATTTTTTTTTTTTTAAGTAGGAAGTTTAACTTCACTGAACTAAAACTCTAAACTCTGTCTCCACTTGTGGTGGCAACAGCATGACTGTCCCGTTTGAGTCTCAGTTGGCCTTCTTCATGTCTGTCCCACACATGTGTTGTTTAGGGGCAGCCAGAGATTTGGGCAGAATTTATATGTTCCCCCTCCTCAGCTCATTTCCTTTAGGGTTATTTTCCCCTCTTTTCCAGCAACTAGGGGTACCCTGAATTCTGTCCTCTGGTTCTTCAAGTCAGTAAGATTATGGGGTTCCTACCAAGTTTTAGCTGTTCTACTTGCTGCTGACTGAAGTCTGCCTTCAGGTAAAAAAAATGTCAAAGTGGAGAGTTGACCCAGTGCCATTCCTTTCTTCCAATGGTAGTCTTCCTTTACATTTTTCTTGTTCTTCATACCTTCCTGTGGCGGCCTTGAAAATATTTTCTAGTTTATAATTGTTATCTGCAGGAGGGTTGGTTTAATACCTGGTCATCATACTTGAGGAGCAGACTGTTTAATTAGAGGGACAGGAATCAAACACCAGGAGAAACCAGAGAATGAGTCCAGGAACATGATACGGATGAGTACCTCATTCATTCATGTATTTATTTATCCAAAAAACAGTTTGGAGCATCTGCTGTTGGGTAGAGCTCTTCTCAAGGCGTAAGATAAGATAATGTTGGCTATGGGTATATATTCTACAGTCATTCAAGATAAGAGATTATTTGGAAAATGTTGATTTAAGAAGAGATTTAGGAAGAAAAACAGGATTCAGCTTCTCAAAGGGGAGATAAAAGTGGCCTACATATTTGCTTTCCTGTACGGTTTCCATCAACCACAGATGGCTATTGATCACTTGAAATGTGATTAGTCTGAAATGAGATGTGCTGTAAGTATAAAATACACATCAGATTTTATAGACTCAGTGTGGAAAAAGAATGTAAAATATCTCATTAATTTTTTCCTAATGTACTATTTTGGATATATTTGGTTAGATAGATTATTACAATTAATTTCACCTGTTTCTTTTTACTTTTTTAATGTGTAGAATTCCGACACCAATTTCAATGTGGGTGGTTTTCCCACACCATCAAACAATTCTGTGACACCAGCTGGGTGTTCCACATATTTAATTCAATTCTGACACTGTCTACCTAGAAATAGCATCAGATCCCACAGGTCAGGGGCTCAGTCCCACAAGACTGCCCCCACTTCAGATGCTCATCACCAGTCCAGCTGGTCACCTGTGCTTCTGACTGACTGGCGGGAGATTGGAGGCCCCCACCACTCCCTCCTCCGGGTTGATTAATTTTCTAGAGTGGCTCACCGAGCTCAGAGGAACATTTTCCTTACAAGATTGCCAGTTTTTAAATTTGTTTGTTTCTTTGTTTTTAAGATTTTATTTATTTGACAGAGAGAGAGAGAGAGAGAGAGAGTGCACAAGCAGGGGAAGTGGCAGGCAGAGGGAGAGGGAGAAGCAGGCTCCCAGCAAGCAGAGAGCCTGATGTAGGACTCGATCCCAGAACCCTGGGATCATGACCTGAGCTGAAGGCAGACGCTTAACTGACTGAGCCACCCAGGCGCCCCTAGATTGCCAGTTTATTACAAAAGACTGTAACTCAGGATCAGCCAGATAGAAGAGACACATAAGGTGAGATATGTGGGAAAGGGCGTGGAGCTTTCATGCTTTCTGAGAGCACCACTCTGCCCAAATCTCCATGTGTTCTCCATGTGAACCCTGTCCTTTGGGTTTTTGGGGAGACTTCATTACATAGGCATGATTGATTAAATCATTGGCTATTGGCAGTTGATTCAATCTCCAGCCCTGACCCCCTCCCTGGAGGTCAGAGGGGTGAGACTGAAAATTCCAACTCTCCAATCACAGGGTTAGCTCCCCTGGCAACCAGCCTCCATCCTTAGGTGTGGTCCAAAAGCCACCTCATTAACATAAACTCAACCATGGTTGAAAGGGACTTGTGAATATCAAGACATCTTCATTGCTCTTATTACTTAGAAAATTGCAAGAGTTTAATTTTATTATTTTTTAAAAAATTTTTATTTATCTTCTAGTTAACATACAGTGTAGTATTAGTTTCAGGTATACGATATTGTGATTCAACAGTTCCGTACAGCACCCGGTGAAATTTCCAAGAGTTTTAGGAGTTCTGTGCCAAAAATGGGATGAAGACCAAATATATGTATTTCTTATTTTAAATCACAGTATCACAGTGTTCATACTAGAAAATGTAAAGTTACATATGTGGCTCACATTTTTCTATTGGACAGCACTGGTCTAGATCAGGGTCAGCACACATTTTTTTTTTTAATTGAAGTATAATGAACATACAGTGTTATATTAGTTTCGGGTATACATTTCACCCACCTCCTCTTTGGCAACCACCAGTTTGTTCTCTGTATTTAAGAGTCTGCTTTTTTTTGTTTGTCTCTTTTTTCTTTGTTCATTTGTTTTGTTTCTTAAATTTCACATATGAGTGAAATCATATGGGATTTGTCTTTCTCTGATTGGTTTATTTTACTTAGCATTATACTTTCTAGCTCCATCTATGTTGTAGTAAATGGCAAGATCTCTTTCTTTTCTTTAAACAGTCGGCTAGTAAATAGTTTAGACCTTGCAGGCCACATGGTGTCTGTTGTTAACTACTCAACTCAGCCATTGTATTGTAAAAGCAGCATAGCTAATCCATAAACAAATGAGTGTGGCTATGTCCTACTAAAACTTTATTTATAGACACTGATATTTGAATGTCTTATAATTTTAACGTGTCCCCCCAAATCATTATTCTTTTGACTGTTCCCCCCGCCCCATCGTTTAAAATATAAAAACCATTCTTAGTTGGCAGAACATAAAAAACAGGGGACAGGGTAAATGTAGCTTATGGGCCATTGTTTGCCAAGTCATTCTGAAGGACCTGAGAAACAATTTGCTTTGAAAAGTGTCATGGTAAATCAAACCCATGGTAGAATGAATTACTGTCTGCAGTTCTTGCTCATCTCCTGCATTGGAATTCCATATCCACAACCTATCCCATGTGACTTTGTGGTACCAGTTAGTAGAGGGGGTGCAGGGTACATCTTGACTATGGCACTTGGCTAATGGGATGAAGGTAAGCGTGGCAGTGTGCCAGGTCCAGCTTAAGGCTTCAGAGATTTTATGTGTTTCCACCTACCTTCATGAGATTTCTGTCATTATCACGAATAAAGCTTCTCTTTATTCCTGTTGTTTCATCCTATCTCCCAGAATAAGTACACGTGGAATAGACCAGAGCATGGACGTCAGTTGAGATACACCAATCTTAGCCCAATCTGCAGCTTGAAGCAGAGCCACCTAGACAAGCCCAGGATAGATCAGCAAACTCACAACTGACCCACAAATATGAGAAAAGTAAATGTTTATTGTTGTGTTACTAAGATTCTGTGATTATTCATTACACAGCATTTGCTGACCATTACAAATTCCGTTTTCATTTTCCTTTCATTGTATCTTACTTTATGTCTGTCCATCTTGTCCTAATCAGCAAAATCTGGGCTCTTCCCTGCCCATCAAGAGAGGTGCCATGGCAGCTGCATTAGTTCTGCACTTATTTCTAGGATTTCTCAGTTGAAGGTATTGTTTATTTCATGCTGACAATGGGAAAAAGTACAGCCAGTTAATCTAGATGCAATTGAATTTAGAAATAACTCAAATCTAGTTTTACTCACTTCTTCGTTCCCAAGTTACTCTTTCTGCTTCCTTTGGTTGTGTGTGTTTCAAATCATTTCCCGCTGTTTATTTTTAATTTCTACTTTATTTTAATTATTTAATAGGTGGCATCTGTGCAGCGCCTGTCATTCATCAAGCCATTTGTTTTCTGCTTATGGAATCACAAAAATACTTTATCTGCTGCTTCAGTGGTGTCACCGTCACTCAGACTCTAGAACATGGGATCCTTCCTTCTCGGGAAGAACAAAATTCTCTAAGGTGACCACAGTGCTTTGAAAGCCCAGCACCCAAACTGAACCTGAGCCCCAGTGAAAGGCAAGTAAAGAGGCTTTCCCTCTGTCTCTGTTGCTTTTGAGCAAATGCATATCTTCTTAAATGTCCCAGGTAACCTGACATGGATGACCTGCTCAGTGATTGGTGTTAGGGACCTATTCACGTTTTCCCAAGTCACATCACCTCTCCTTTTTAGGGGTGGGGTATGCTGGAGGGGGTGAGCCAAAATGCATATCTGTAGGATTATATCTACTCATACTCTAGGTACATGACTCTAGAAGCCAAGTGAGTTTTGAGACATCAAATGTAGTTTCCACAGAAAGGAAGAGGTTGGAGGAGATGGAGAAAGGCTCCCTGGAACATAATTAGCAGGATAATAATGATTATCAGCAGCATTCTATCCATTCCCAGAGTGTTTTGCAACTTTCAGAGGTTAGAACAAACCAATTTTGTGGGTTTCCTGCTGATGCCTTCCAATTTGGAGATTTCTGTTCCCTCATCTCTAAAATGGGTTGGCTCCATTAAACAGCCTCTTACAGCTTTGCCATCCCAGGCATTGGATGAATTCCATGTTCTTCATCTAATTTGAGAAAATTTCAAATTTGAAAGAGATGGTATCACTTTTTCTCTTGTACTGCTCCAAAGGGCTTAGCATTCTGCTAGAGTCTTTGCATTTGTGCAAAGTCTCTTGTGGTTTCTGAAATGATATTGCTAGAGGTCCATTTTTTGAATAGGAGCTGAAGAAATGCCCCTTAGACAGGCAATATCATTACACTGGCCACCTTAGTGAGAATCAGTGTGTGAGGTTAGTTAGTCTGCTAGCACCATCTGAACAGGAGAGGACTGTGGGTAGGGGCAGGTTGAGCATTTGCGGGAAGGGTATGGTGTCCAGGAAACAGTGGTATGGGTGTATTTGCTTGCATTACAAAGGAAAGGAAAGCACAGGGAGGGGAATATAGGGAAGCTGTTTTGGGCCCTAAAAAGTTCCCTGGAGCCAAGCAGTGGGGTTTCCAGACAGACCAGAACAGTCTGCCCTGGAACAGATTGCAAGTGAGCTTGGAAGATGATACACAGGAAGCAGCAGGAACAAGCAAAGAGAGACTCCTGCCTGGGCTCCCAGCCTCCACTCTGGGTCCCAAACAAGCTGTTCCGTACAACACAGAGCAGCCAATGTGAGCATTCTGAGACTCACATCAGACTGTGACTTTCTTCAAAGCCCTTCAGTGGCTTCCTGTCACACCAACAGTGGACTGAATACACTTACCATCCTTGATCGAACCCTGTCTCATCCCTGACCTCATGTCTTCTCTGCCTCCTTCTTGCTCATGGTTTTCTAGATGCGTAGGCCTTGGTTTTATTCATCTAACACACTTCCTCCCTCAGCCTTGGCTCTAGGCGTTCCCTCCCGCTGAAAGCTGCTTCTGTCAGATTCTAACGTAGTCCATTTCTTCACTGAATCAGGTCTCTTTCCAGATGTCATCCTCTCCACTTTCTTTTACCACCTGAAATAGACATCCTCAGTCACTGTCCATCGATACCACTTTATTTTCCTCTCTAGCACTTATCACTATGTTCTTATATACATATAGCTGTAATTTCTTGTTTGTCTCATGAGAACAGAGACTCTTTGAAAGGACAGGAACTTTGCTTCTTTTTTTTTCCTGCTGTAGCCCTAGTTTGGAGAACTGTGCCTGGCATATTGTAGATATTCCCAGAGAAAGTATTGAATGAATAAACTCACAGATAGCTTCAGTGTCTGGTTATAAGGCAGTAAGGCTACAGGTGCTTGGGAGGACTTGGCTTGTTGAAATTTCATCCATCTGGTTGAACATTTGTACTAAGTAGGTGATAGTAGTTAGATTGTGATAGATGATGGATAGAATCAGCAAACTGTCACTCTGTACAGACATTGTATGGGGGTAGATGGTATGAAAGGATGAATGGAAGAGGTCAGCTTAATGATATCGTTCCATTATCACACAAGGAAAGAGACTATAAGCCATCCTGTGGAATTGATACTGACTTTCAGAGATGTTCCAGAACTGAGCTGGGGAGAGGAAATGCTTCCTCTGTTGCCACAAGGATTCAAGTAGGACCAGCATGGAAGCCTTGTTAGAAATGTTGTTTCTTTCTTTTTTTTTTTTAGAAGAATTTATTTATTTCAGAGCTAGATGAATCATGATGTTCCTCCACGATTCTCAATTTTTTCTAATCTCTCGTTTTCATCTGAAAGCAGCATAGTCTGAACTCATGTTGCTCCTTGTTCGTTTTTTCTTCTTTCTTTTTAATTGTAATTTTTCTACTTTATCTTGTTTGTGTCTGGAAAAATCCTTCAAATAGCTAAATCAGATGTTGGCGTCACCTGTAGGGCTGAGGAGGTGAAACGTGCTTCTTGGCAGATTGAACTTTATTCTTGAAGGGGTGATTGCTCCTAGCCGGTGTAGTTGGGGCAGGTTTCTGGAGGAGGCAAGGTTTGAGCTGGACACTGACAGATGGATAAACTTAGGAAGAGAGGAAAGGAGGAAATTTAAGTACCACGGTGCCAGCAAAGGGCTCTGAGCTCTGCAAGTGGTGACAGCGCCCTCCTAGCTTTCCTGCTATGGAAGAAAAACCTCTCTCCAGGGCCTCATTACATGTAAAAAGGAGGGAACTAGGACGGTATGTCCCCCTTGCTTAGCACTGAGCTTCATGCGAGCTCTCTCCCTTCACACGTGCATCCACCTCACTCCTGGGAATGCACTTGTAGTGAGCACTAATTCTTGCCCAAATTCTAATCCTCGAAGTCTCCAAAACCCTGCCTCCACCTACACTACCCTTCTCCCCTCAGGCCTCAAAGATTAGGAAGGGAGAAAAAGACACAAACCCGACAAATTGGTATAAATTTGAACCACAACCAAGTTTATTTAGATAGGCAACCAAAGTGGGCTAATAAGGTGGGGTCCTGGACCTGTAACTGGGGTAAGTGGAAAGCAAATTACTGAAACCAAATGTTTAAAATAGAAATGGTAAAAAAGGGGGGGCGGAGCAAGATGGCAGAGGAGTAGGAGACCTGGATTTCCTCTGGTCTCAGGAATTCAGTTGCATAGGGATCAAACCATTCTGAACACCTACAAACTCAACAGGAGATCAAAAAAAAGAATAGCAAAAACTCTCTGAACAGAAGAGCAACCACTTTCTGGAAGGGATCCAACAAGTGGCAGATCCGGGGGGACTCCCCTTCCTCCCCTGGGAGGAGCAGTGAGGGAGCACACCGCAGGGATCTGCTGGGTTTGGAGACTCCACCCGGGGTCAGGTGCCAGAGATAGAAACGTGCGGTCACAGGCTGGGTGAGCACGGAGTGCGGCCGGAGACCGGGAAGACGGGAGTGATTGACTGCTTTTCTCTGGGGGCTCACTGAGGAGCGGGGCCCCGAGTTCTCGGCTCCTCCGGGGTGGAGATTGGGAGGCCGCCATTTTCACTCCCTCCAAATCTGTACCGAAAGCTTGCAGGGAACAAAAGCTCCTGAGAGCAAACCCGAGCAGATTACTTAGCCCAGATCGGCAAGGGTGGGGCAATTCCGCCTCTGGCAGACATTTGGGAACCACGGCAACAGGCCCCTCCCCCAGAAGATCAGCGAGAACAGCCAGCCAAGACCAAGTTTACCCATCAATGAGAACGGCAGAACTCCAGTGCTAGGGGAATACTGCACATAGAATCCATGGCTTTTTTACCATGATTCTTTAGTCTTTCAAAGTTAATTTTTTTTAACTGTTTTTTTTTTTTTTTGAATTTTTCTTTTTCCCTTTTTCAATCAACATCTTATCAATCTCTTTTTTAAAAAACACTTTTATTTTTCATTTTTAGAGTCATATATATATATTTTTTCATTTTTAGAGTCATATTCTATCCCTTCATAGTAGTTACCCTTATTTTTGGCATATATATATAAGTTGTTCTCTCTTTAAAATTTTGAGATACAGTTTCTTCTAACAGATCAAAATATACCCTAAATCTCTGGAGTATGGCTTTGTTCTAGTCTCCTGCCTGATCACATTCTTCCCCCCCCTTTTTTTTTAAATCCTCTTCTTTCTTTTTTCAAACAACTTCTTATCAATTCCTTTTATAAAATTTTTTGTAATTTTCATCTTTACAGTCATATTCCATCCCTTCATCATATCAACCCTTATTTTTGTACATATATAAGTTTTTCTTTCTTTAAATTTTGGGAGACACTTTCTTCTAACAGACCAAAATACACCCAAAATCTAGTGTGTGGCACTGATCTATGCACCAGCCTGATCATATTTGATCATACTCTGTTTTTTATTTGTTTTGTTCTGCTTTTGTTTGTTTTTATCTTTTTCTTTTCTTTTTCTTTTTTCTTTCTTTCCCTTTCTTTTCCCACTGCTTCAAGTCTTTTCTGATTTGTTTAGAGTATATTTTCTGGGGACGTTGTTACCCTGTTAGCATTTTGTTGTCTCATTCACCTATTCTCCTCTGGACAAAATGACAAGACAGAAAAAATCACCTCAACAAAAAGAACAAGAGGTAGTACTGACTGCCAGGGACCTACTCAATACAGACATTAGTACTATGTTGGATCTAGAGTTCAGAATCATCACTTTAAAGATACTAGCTGGGCTTGAAAAAAGCATGGAAGTTATTAGAGAAATCTTTTCTGGAGAAATAAAAGAACTACAATCTAAGCAAGTTGAATCAAAAAGGCTATTAATGAGGTGCAATAAAAAATGGGGGTGCTAACTGCTAGGATAAATGAGGCAGAAGAGAGAATCAGTGATATAGAAGACCAAATGATGGAAAATAAAGAAGCTGAGAAAAAGAGAGATAAACAACTACTGGATCACGAGGGCAGAATTCGAGAGATAAGCGATACCATAATACGAAACAACATTAGAATAATTGGAATCCCAAAAGAAGAAGAAAGAGAGAGAGGGGCAAAAGGTATATTGGAACAAATTATAGCAGAGAACTTCCCTAATTTGGGGAAGGAAACAGGCACCAAAATCCAAGAGGCACAGAGAACCCCTCTCAAAATCAATAAAAATAGGTCAACACCCCGATATCTAATAGTAAAACTTACGAGTCTCAGAGACAAAGAGAAAATCCTGAAAGCAGCTCGGGACAAGAGGTCTGTAACCTACAATGGTAGAAACATTAGATTGGCAACAGACCTATCCACAGAGACCTGGCAGGCCGGAATGGATTGGCATGATATATTCAGAGCACTACACGAGAAAAATATGCAGCCAAGAATACTCTATCCAGCTAGGCTGTCATTGAAAATTGAAGGAGAGATAAAAAGCTTCCAGGACAAACAAAAACTAAAGGAATTTGCAAACATGAAACCAGCCCTACAAGAAATCTTGAAAGGGGTCCTCTAAGCAAAGAGAGAGCCTGAAAGCAACATAGACCAGAAAGGAACACAGACAATATACAGTAACAGTCACCTTACAGGCAATACAATGGCACTAAATTCCTATCTTTCGATAGTTACCCTGAATGTAAATGGGCTCAATGCCCCAATCAAAAGACACAGGCTATCAGATTGGATTAAAAAACAAGACCCATCGATATGATGTCTGCAAGAGACTCATTTTAGACCCAAAGACACCCCCAGATTGAAAGTGAGGGGATGGAAAACCATTTACCATGGTAATGGACACCAAAAGAAAGCTGAGGTGGCAATCCTTATATCAGACATATTAGATTTTAAACCAAAGACTGTAATAAGAGATGAGGAAGGACACTATATCCTACTTAAAGGGTCTATCCAGCAAGAAGATCTAACAATTGTAAATATCTATGCCCCTAACATGGGAGCGGCCAATTATGTACGCCAACGAATAACAAAAGCAAAGAAACACATCAACAACAATACAATTAATAGTGGGGGACTTTAACACCCCCCTCACTGAAATGGACAGATCATCTAGACAAAAGATCAACAAGGAAATAAAGACTTTAAATGACACACTGGACCAAATGGACTTCACAGACATATTCAGAACATTCCATCCCAAAGCAACAGAATACACATTCTTCTCTAGTGCCCATAGAACATTCTCCAGAATCAGTCACATCCTAGGTCACAAATCAGGTCT
Source organism: Mirounga angustirostris (assembly GCF_029215605.1). Lineage (NCBI taxonomy): Eukaryota > Metazoa > Chordata > Mammalia > Carnivora > Phocidae > Mirounga > Mirounga angustirostris. Next base: position 18,074,208 of record NW_026991718.1, on the reverse strand, counting down.
CGACTGTTACCAAAAGTTTGGGTTCATTCCCTGCCTATTTTCAGACCACAATGCTTTGAAACTAGAACTCAATCACAAGAGGAAAGTTGGAAAGAACTCAAATACATGGAGGCTAAAGAGCATCCTACTGAAGAATGAATGGGTCAACCAGGAAATTAAAGAAGAATTTTAAAAATTCATGGAAACCAATGAAAATGAAAACAACTCTTCAAAATCTTTGGGGTGCCACAAGGGCAGTCCTAAGAGGAAAGTATATAGCAATACAAGCCTTTCTCAAGAAACAAGAAAGGTCTCAAGTACACAACCTAACCCTACACCTAAAGGAGCTGGAGAAAGAACAGCAAATAAAGCCTAAACCCAGCAGGAGAAGAGAAATAATAAAGATCAGAGCAGAAATCAATGAAATAGAAACCAAAAAACAGTAGAACAGATCAACGAAACTAGGAGCTGGTTCTTTGAAAGAACCCACAAGATTGATAAACCCCTGGCCAGACTTATCAAAAAGAAAAGAGAAATGACCCAAATCAACAAAATCCTGAGTGAAAGAGGAGAGATCACAATCAACACCAAAGAAATACAAACAATTCTAAGAACATATTATGAGCAACACTATGCCAGCAAATTAGATAACCTGGAAGAAATGGAGGCATTCCTAGAGATGTATCAACTACCAAAACTGAACCAGGAAGAAATAGAAAACCTGAACAGACCTATAACCACGAAGGAAATTGAAGCATTCATCAAAAACCTCCCAACAAACAAAAGCCCAGGGCCAGATGGCTTCCCAGGGGAATTCTACCATACATTTCAAGAAGAATTAATACCTATTCTTCTGAAACTGTTCCAAAAAATAGAAATGGAAGGAAAACTTCCAAACTCGTTTTATGAGGCCACCATTACCTTGATCCCCAAACCAGACAAAGACCCCATCAAAAAGGAGAATTAGAGACCAATATACTTGATGAACATGGATGCAAAAATTCTCACCAAAATACTAGCCAATAGGATCCAACAGTACATTAAAAGGATTATTCACCACAACCAAGTGGGATTTATCCCTGGGCTACAAGGTTGGTTCAACATCCACAAATCAATCAACATGATACAATACATTAACAAAAGAAAGAACAAGAATCATATGATCCTCTCAGTAGATGCAGAAAAAGCATTTGACAAAGTACAGCATCCTTTCTTGATCAAAACTCTTCAGAGTATAGGCATAGAGGGTACATACCTCAATATCATAAAAGCCATCTATGAAAAACCTACAGCGAATATCATTCTCAATGGGGAAAAACTGAGAGCATTCCGCCTAAGGTCAGGAACACGGCAGGGATGTCCACTCTCACCACTGCTATTCAACATAGTATTAGAAGTCCTAGCCACAGCCATCAGACAACAAAAAAGAAATAAAAGGCATCCAAATCGGCAAAGAAGAAGTCAAACTCTCACTCTTTGCAGTTGATATGATACTTTATGTGGAAAACCCCAAAGACTCCACCCCAAAACTGCTAGAACTCATACAGAATTCAGTCAAGTGGCAGGATATAAAATCAATGCACAGAAGTCAGTGGCATTCCTATACACCACCAACAAGACAGAAGAAAGAGAAATTAAGGAGTCGATCCCATTTACAATTGCACCCAAAACCATAAGATACCTAGGAATAAATCTAACCCAAGAGGCAAAGGATCTGTACTCAGAAAACTATAGAATACTCATGAAAGAAATTGAGGAAGACACAAAGAAATGGAAAAACGTTCCATGCTCATGGATTGGAAGAACAAATATTGTGAAGATGTCAATGCTACCTAGAGCAATCTACACATTCAATGCAATCCCCATCAAAATACCATCCCCTTTTTTCAAAGAAATGGAACAAATAATCCTAAAATTTGTATGGAGCCAGGAAAGACCCCGAATAGCCAGAGGAATGTTGAAAAAGAAAAGCAAAGCTGGCGACATCACAATTCCGGACTTCCAGCTCTATTACAAAGCTGTCATCATCAAGACAGTATGGTACTGGCACAAAAACAGACACATAGATCAATGGAACAGAATAGAGAGCCCAGAAATGGACCCTCAACTCTATGGTCAACTCATCTTCGACAAAGCAGGAAAGAATGTCCAATGGAAAAAAGACAGTCTCTTCAACAAATGGTGTTGGGAGAATTGGATAGCCACATGCAGAAGAATGAAACTGGACCATTTCCTTACCCCACACACAAAAATAGACTCCAAATGGTTGAAAGACCTCACTGTGAGACAGGAGTCCATCAAAATCCTAAGGGAGAACACAGGCAGCAACCTCTTCGACCTCAGCTGCATCAACTTCTTCCTATAAACATCGCCAAAGCAAGGGAAGCGAGGGCAAAAATGAACTATTGGGACTTCATCAGGATAAAAAGCTTTTGCACAGCAAAAGAAACAGTCAACAAAACCCAAAGACAACTGACAGAATGGGAGAAGATATTTGCAAATGACATATCAGATAAAGGGCTAATATCCAAAATCTACAAAGAACTTATCAAACTCAACACCCAAAGAACAAATAATCCCATCAAGAAATGGGCAGAAGACATGAACAGACATTTTTCTAAAGAAGACATCCAAATGGCCAACAGACACATGAAAAAGTGCTCAACATCGCTTGGCATCAGGGAAATCGAAATCAAAACCTCAATGAGATACCACCTCACACCAGCCAGAATGGCTAAAATTAACAAGTCAGGAAACAACAGATGTTGGCAGGGATGCGGAGAAAGGGGAACCCTCCTGCCCTGTTGGTGGGAATGCAAGCTGGTGCAACCACTCTGGAAAACAGTATGGAGGTTCCTCAAAAAGTTGAAAATAGAGCTACCATACGATCCAGCTTTTGCACTACTGGGGATTTACCCCAAAGATACAAAAGTAGGGATCCGAAAGGGTACGTGCACCCCGATGTTTATAGCCGCAATGTCCACAATAGCCAAACTGTGGAAAGAGCCAAGATGTCCATCGACAGATGAATGGATAAAGAAGAAGTGGTATGTATATATACAATGGAATATTACGCAGCCATCAAAAAGAATGAGATTTTGCCATTTGCAACGACGTGGATGGAACTGGAGGGTGTTATGCTGAGCAAAATAAGTCAGTCAGAGAAAGACATATATCATATGACCTCACTGATATGAGAAATTCTTAATATCAGGAAACAAACTGAGGGTTGCTGGAGTGGGGCATGAGGTAGGAAGAATGGGGTGGCTGGGTGATAGACATTGGGGAGCGTGTGTGCTATGGTGAACGCTGTGAACTGTGCAAGACTGTTGAATCACAGATCTGTACCTTTGAAACAAATAATGCAATATATGTTAAGGAAAAAAAAAAAGAAGAAGATTGCAGGAGGGAAAGAATGAAGGGGGGGAAATCGGAGGGGGAGACGAATCATGAGAGACGATGGACTCTGAAAAACAAACTGAGGGTTCTAGAGGGGAGGGGTTAGGAGGATGGGTTAGCCTGGTGATGGGTATTAAAGAGGGCACATTCTGCATGGAGCACTGGGTGTTATGCACAAACAGTGAATCGTGGAACAGTACATCTAAAACTAATGATGTAATGTATGGTGATTAACATAACAATAAAAAATTTAAAAAAAAAGTAAAAGAAAAAAACAAAACCCACAATAGCCCCAAATTTGAATTTCTGTTTTCCCGGCCCATGATATCACATCACTGTGTTTGGGGCTGAAGATGTGTACTTATTCCTCATCTTCCTTAGGGCAGAAAGTGATCTAAGAGCTTTGGGTAAAAGAAGATGGTATTGATAGACGAGCACATGAGCCAATGTGAAGAGAACACATTTCCTGGTACCAGGAGGTAGCCGCAGCCTCTAGATGATCTAAGACTTTGTGAACAGTCCCTCAAAGAGTATATATATAATTGAAATTTAATCATTTAATTTCGAGACCTGTGGAAGATAGAGAACAAATATCGACCCTTGCTCCCTAAAAGGCACAGACTTTAGACTTATTGAAGGAACTAGAATTACAAAATTATCTCAGAAAAAAAAAAAAGATCCTTTACATCTTTGCCTTTTAAAAGAAAACTGTGTAATCAGCTGGCCTGTTAGGCTGTTTAGCAAGGTAAAGAATATTAAAATATTTGTCTTGGCTTTTACACTTTCTCAGTGCTATAAAAATCATGGAACAGAGCCTGCCAATCATTTATTTGGCTGCTTGGATGAAGGAGCTTAATGGGCACAACAGTCTGTAACTACACAAGATGCCTGCAAAATTGGGTTCTTGGGGCTGATGGAATCTCCCGGAGTGGGTCCTGGAGCCAAAGTAGAGGCGGCTTCCTCAGTGGGCATGTGGCTGGCACTAATGAAGCTGCTGGACTCCTTTGGAAGATCGTCACCAATGTCTTCCTTGCATGTGGTTATGGAGGGGTCAAAACCTACCCTGGAGCTGCCAGTGCCATGGGGTTCGTGCTAAGAATCCCTTTGTTTTCTTAATCCATAATGTTGTCATCTGTTGGGTTCTCTAAGGAAGCTTCCTATGAGTAGGAATCCTCTGGTGTTCATGGCTCTGAGGAAGTTATGAATTGAAGAGTAAGGATGGGTTCCAAATGCATCACTGATAACAGCTAAGTTGGAGGTCATGAGCATAATTTGGTTAGCTTGTGGGCTGGTTAATTCTAAGCCCCAGATGGAAGCAGGTGCATCCACCCAGTGATCGTCACACTGAACGGGACAGGGTTTTTCACAGAGGGACGGCTGCCCAGGCCAGGGTTGTGGGAAATCTCCTTGTCCTGCATGGACTGGCTGGCTCCCACAGGTAATAAAGTTAGAGTTCAGCTGAGCATCCTCACTTATTTTTCTCAAAATCACCAATCAAATGAGTGATGTGGGAGATGGGCAGAGGCCAGAGTTTGTCGATGATAGAGTTCCCGCCACTTGCAAGGAAACATCAGGAATGGAGAAAAAGCTTCGTTTACCTTTAAAATCAGCTTGGGCAGGAAGGGTCCCTAGCCAGCAGGCCAAGGTCTCAGGCTTGTCTGCTCAAGTGTACTCCATCTTCTGTGTTCTGTAGCCTCCCCAGTTCTTAACACAGACACGGTTGCTCCAGCTTTAACCTACTGTGTTCAAGATTAGTGCCATGCACCAAACGCAAATGGAGGGACTTTGCAGTAAGGTGGCTCTTAGATCCTCTCTCTGCTGTGTTTCCCAAGGCTTCTGTCATGCCACGGATTGATATTATCTCCCATTTATGGGAAGGCACTAGTCTTCTCAGGGACCTCCTGGAATTCTCTTTCCCACACTGTAATTCACACTGCATGCTATCACTGGACTAATTTTCTGAAAACACTACTCTTACCGAGTCAGTCAAATTCTCTGAGCCTCCATCTCCTCATTGCTAAAATGGATATGTTTATGTTTTCCCTGCTTGCCTACCTCATATTGTTCCTAAAAGGATCAAAGAAGATCCTGGAAGCAAAAGTGCCTTGTAAATTGAAAAGTGTTGTGGATATGAGGGTGTGCCTTCCCATCAGAGGATCTGTCATTTCTTCCTGTGGTCTATCAAGTCAGGTTTGTGCTGTTGGGCTTGGTGTTCAAGGCTTCATTCAGGCATGTTCCAGATCTCTCCTCCCTACAACCCTGGCTCTCTTTCCCTTCCCTGCCTGTCCCTTTGGAAAGCCTTCCTGATTGCTCCTACCCTCAGGAGTCTCCCTCTCATCTGAACTTTACAGATTCTACATTTGGAATAAATGGGTCTCAACCATGGCTACACAAAGCTTTTATTTTTTTTTTAAAGATTTTATTTATTTATTTGACAGAGAGAGAGACAGTGAGAGCAGGGACACAGCAGGGGGAGTGGGAGAGGGAGAAGCAGGCTTTCTGCAGAGCAGGGAGCCTGATGTGGGGCTCTATCCCAGGACCCTGGGATCATGACCTGAGCCGAAGGCAGACGCTTAAAGACTGGGCCACCCAGGTGCCCCCCCCAGAAAGCTTTTAAATGACATCATTGACTGAATCTCAACCCAGAACAATTTAATGAAATCTCACAGGATGGGACCAGGAAAACTGTGTTTTCTAAAAGCTCTCCAGTGGCTCTAATGTACGGTCTAGGTAAGGAACTCCTAGTTTGTACCTTAGACTTAACATTGAATTGCTTTTGTCTCATGATTGCATCTTTCCCCCATGTGCTGTGTGGATTCCTTGTAGTACAGAGGCCCTGCCCCATCTCCTCAACCCTTTCCCTCCTTCTGTTGTCCTTCTTGTCTTTCCAGAACACATCTGGTTTCTATGAGTTGTACTGAGTGAATTTGCTTACTCTCCCTGTCTCCCAAATCTAACTCAGCAAGCTTTAGTGAATATGATGTGGAGGGCCATAGATGAGTCCAATCTGTGCTCACTGACAGCGTTCAAATTCATCATGTATGCTTGGTCGATTGATGAAGGGCATCACAAGAAGCCTCTTTGTATCTCTTGGGAGAGATCTACCTCTCTCAAGAGGTGGTCCCTTCCACCTCTTGGGAGAGATCCATTTTTTGAGGTTATGAGAGTCAGGAATCAACAGAAGTAAACATTTAGAACTAAGCATCTAGAACCAACATTAGGAAGCAATGGTAAGACATTTTCACGCAAAAAAGAAAATCCGGAAGATACATATGTTCAAGGCCTGGATGCTTAAGACAAATGTCTTTTAGTGATGACATTGTAGTTCACACCTTGTAGTACACAGTGGCCTTCCTTTATGTTCTGGGCTCACTATCCCAACGGGATCCTATGTGGGGGTTTGTCAAATCCTTCTGGAGATTGGATGGTTCTAACTATGGAGGAGAAAAACATTTAGAGCTTAAGAATGGAATTCCTGTTTTCAACAGATACATGCACTTGTGCATTTATTTCTCAGGCACCATTCAGGCACATGCACATAGACGCTGTGCACGGAAGTGATTGCATGCCTGCTCAAGTATACCCTTCCTGCAGAGGGGTTGTTCTAATTACGATGATTCTTTCAACTTGATCAGCTCTGGACAGCTTCAATTTGGTTGCAGTTTTAATGGCATGGTTCCATTTCATTTCTGTTTTTTTTTTTTTTCCTTTTTATATGATGTTGGAGTTTGTGATAAATTCCAAGCATCATACAAGGTCTTCTACTTTTCCAGGGTTTTCTTGACTATCTGCTCTGCTTAGTTTCTCTTCAGAACACATCTGGTCATTATGGGCTGCACTTAGCAATTTTGCTTTGGGACACATCTACTCTTTGGTGCCTGTTACCTGAGACGCCTTGCTTTGGTTTGTGGAAAACAAACAAACAAACAAAGAAACAAACATGCTTGATTGTATCGTGCTGCTGCTGTATGCTGAATATCTTTCTTATGGATACAAAAACCAGACTGTCCACTGTACTTCATTTCTAACCTAACCTACCAACCATTTAAATCTCACTCCTAATCAGTCATTTGGCATAAACTCAATAGCAGGCTTGGCTTGACAGGCTCATTGTTAACAGTGACTAAGGCACCTTATAAAGTCAATAGTGCCCGTTACAAATGTCTTACCTTAGCTCATACCGGGACAATTCTCTATCTACTGAATGCCTGATTCTCGAGGACACTCAATCCGTGTCCAATAGTGAACATTGTGCAGTGGGATCATAGTTGAGTCTGATTGGTGATCACCAATGGAATTCCGACGTGGTGTGTGCTTGGTAGACTGATACAGTGGGCCAAACAGAAGTACTTTTTGGTTTACTAGCTGGCTCTCTGCTGGCTAACTGGCTTAAATGCTTCTTGGCTTGTCTTTTTCCCTAGGTTTGTTCATCTCTTTCTTATCTCTTATTCCTGGAAGTCCTCATGACTCTCCCTCGGGATCCCTGAGCACTTAGAGCTACTTTCCTCTTCATGGTCAGAAAAATAATATGTTCATGAGCTCAGAACTTGGAGAGGGTTGCCCGTGAGTGTTTCTTGGGCTTTCGTCTGATTGTAGATCAAGCTGTGAGGTGCTCTCCTTTATGATGGGAAGTTTTACACTAAGTAGGCCATAGGTTCATCTCCTTTGCAACAGTTTCTTCTGAAATAGTTACAACAAATTGTTTAGATTACTTTGTAGTAGTTAACATGTTTAGTAAGACATAGTCCAGATACAGTGACTCAAAGATTTGGGCTGATAAAGTACATCAATACTCTTCATTTGCCTTGACATTATACATGTGTGTGAATGTGTATGGTCCGCAGTAATTATGGTGTATGCCACCTGCTACAGCCCAGAAGGTAGCATGAGAGCATTTTTGCATTGGTGGAATATTTTCCAAAATTGACATTTACTTCAGTAATTTCTCTTCCCTCTCTCAGGGTCAGTTGGCACATCTGTGGAGATTATTACCCCTTGTGTCCTGGCACTGGAGGAGATTGGTGAGGACACCTGGTCCCTTCCTGTTCATCACAGAGGGAGAGGCACAAGGGTTGTGAGCTCAGCAGTGAACATCTGAGTCTCATGGAGACATTTCAGCAAATATGCTGGGAGGGCATATGCTTGGAGTTATTCTTCCAGAGTTGGGAATAGAGCCAGAAGTACTTTATTTCACTCATTCCTTTGTTTAACATGATTTAGGTTGCTAATGTGTGTCATTCCTTGTTTTGAGAGCTGTGAGGGCTAGAGAAGACAGATTTTAATAAGGTATTTCTGCCCTGGAGTCTGGGGAGACCACACACACACACACACCCCCCCCCTCAAGAGTGATCTGAGGGAGGAGAAGCAGCCCTGGATGCTCTTAGGTGGGGTGAGGGGTGCCATTTTGAGCGCTGCCCCCTAGTTCCTGCCATGATCAGTTTTCAGCTCTACGTTCATTCACAGGCCTAACTGGTCTAGCTGCTGAGTGAAATCAGCACAAAGAAGGAAAAGGAATATTCTGTTTATGTTGAATACCAGGAGGCTGGATGGAGAAAGCAGGGGTCCATCTGTTTTGCATCAGTGTTGCAAGACTCAGACATGCCTTTGTTGAATGCCTTTTGAATGTATCCTCGAGTTTCTGGGGTTTTGGCCCAGAAAAAGATGCATTTGCTGCAAAAGGTGCATTTGCTGTAAACAAACATTCTTGTCTGAAATGAAAGCAGTAGATGTGTTTGCTCAGTGCTTAGTGACTCCAGCCCTTTGAAGGATCTGAAAGAGATCCCAACTCCACCCACAACTGTGCCTAGCCGGGATACAAACAGGTGGGGGTATTGTGGGGAAAGAACGGTTTACTCAGAGGACTGAGTAAAATCTATACCAGGTGGTCAGGCGATAGAAGCTTTGATTAGGGGCCCTTCTCCCAGGTCCTCATCCTTCCGCAGAGGGTGGGAGGATACTTGGAAAATAGGAAGGAAGAGAGGCCAATGGCCTAGGCTGCATTTTTGATGGGTCCCAGTGTTCCAGAAAAAAAAAAAAGATGAGCGTCTCCCCCTTCCCCAACTGGGAGGTGGATCTCTAGGGTATCCCAGTTTGTGATCTTTTATTCATGCACACAATCTGTTTGGCTCTGTCTTTGGGAAATTACTTCTATTTAGTGCTCTTAATTACTTAAATTGCTGTGGGTTTGCTGCATTTTAAAAAATTTGGTAAAAGACATGAGGAAAGATTGACAGTAAAATGTTTATCAGGTGAAAATCTTCACAGATTCACAGATCCAGTTTCATCTTGTGAATACTGAATTTGGAGGCCCAGGAAACAGATGAGAAGCCATTGATTTTTCACTTGTCCACAAATAGCAAGTAATAGAAATAATAACAGTCATGGTTACAAATTTTTGAATAGCCCCAATATGTTAAGCACTGAGGATTTTACATCAAATTCAATAGACAAAATGAAAGAATCTGTGATTCTGCTCCTGGCAACTCTGTGACTTCTAGGTCTTAATCTTTATGACCACTCCCAGTGCTCTGTGAAGCCCATCCAGCCAAGCTAGGGAAAGTTCCAGAAAGATCCTGCCCCCCCCCCGCCCCCCCACCTCCTGCTCTGAGGAGAGCCCTATAATGCCTTCCCGTTTTTATTCATGGCCACACCTCAGGAGGGAACTGAAGAGGAGAGGTTCTGGGAACCTGTTTCCAGTAAGCCCGCAGAACTGGCACTGGGCCTCGAACCCAAGAAAGTCAGAGCTGCCTAATAGCAGACAAGTGACCACAGCAGCTGCTGCATAGATGCCTTTGAACCTTGGCTCTGTTCCCCATCTGCGACTCTTGACTCTTTGTAACTGGGCATCTAAGGTCATGTTCCCTTTTTTATTTACACTTGGTGTTAGTTGATCTTGCTGACCTCTTTCCAGACAACATCTGTATTGTTTGTTACAGCAAATCCGAAAAGTGACCTGTTCATTCATTCATAGAGTTTTATCAGTTGCCTGTGGTGGGTGCATCATTGCAGAAGGGCATAAAGCAAATGTTCTGAGCTGAAATGTCCAAACTTCTTTAGCATTGGTGTTTGCTGGAGCAGGAATGAATGCTATCTGTCTGGGGTTCCCAGATCTGTGGACCACGTGATCATGATTCTGTTCCCAATCTAATCAGTAGTTTACAGAGCACCCTTGATCTCTGGAGACATTGCGTCTCTGAGGGGGCATTTGGAAGTGGGTCAGGGGCCTTTGGTTGACCCCATGATGCATTTGCTGCAAAAGGTGCATTTGCCTCTAAGTACTTTAATATGCAAAGGCAGGAGGGGTAGGGATGGGTCCTATATATGAGGAATTGTCCTACATCCTACATGAATCTCCAAAGTTTCAAGGGATGTTGATGTGTGTGAAAAACTCTTGATAATTAGCTGAGCATAGATCTTAACTGTTCTATATGCAACATAAGGTGTCTGTGCACAATTCTGATCTGCACTGACTTTCTCAGGGACGTTTCTACTGTGCAAATTTTGAGAAAAGATTGCATTTTATTACATTCGGAAATTTACCAGGAATTGTTCACATCATTCTGATCATGGAAAAGCATTATCACCAATGGCAACGCCTCTCATGGTATCAGAGTTGCCTTACAACATACCTGGAGCAATCTGTGCTCATAGCTGTCTCAGTCCTGGTGAGTCTATGTAGACATGAGCCTCTGCCCACTTCTTTATGTCTCCTAGTAAGGGATCCTCCTCTGCATTTGCAGATTGAAAACTACGTTATTTTGTACGTTGTTTTCCATCTATTTCTCTGTTACACTGGAATAAGTTCATTATATTGGTGATTGTTTTTGCATGTTTTAAATGAATGCATCTTTTCCGCTAAGAATGCAGGTCTATTGAGAAACGAGGTAAGGTTGTACTTTATTGTGCTCAGAACTTTACCAAGAGTTTTTCACCATCTTGAAAAATGAGCTCACTGATAGAAACAGTCTCCAGTAATCTCAGCCATAAATTCAAGACGCTTGAATCTGCCAGCATTTTTAGGTGTCACATTCATGATGATTCTTTCAGATATAGGGGTGACCATCTGATGACTTGATGTCTTCTAGTGCAGTTATGATCGCTTACGTATGGAGATATGGATTTTACTGTAAGTTATTTCCTTTAATCTCTCTACTTATAGTTAGGACGATGTATTTCTCGTTTTAAAAATCATGTTGGTAGGATATATTACCTGTGACTTTTGTTTTGGGGTAGTAAGGAGCATGACTGGAAGCTAGTTATCAAAAGGGGACATTGGGCGCCTGGGTGGCTCAGTTGGTTAAGCGACTGCCTTCGGCTCAGGTCATGATCCTGGAGTCCCTGGATCGAGTCCCACATCGGGCTCCCTGCTCAGCAGGGAGTCTGCTTCTCCCTCTGACCCTCCTCCCTCTCATGCTCTCTGTCTCTCATTCTCTCTCTCAAATAAAATAAATAAATAAATAAATAAATAAATAAATAAATTTAAAAGGGGACATGGTTCTTACAGGGCTCTGATGGGAAGTGCCGAGGAAAAGCTTGGGTGCAGGCATTCCCTGGCATTAGGAAGGTTCTAGTTCATCTGCTTCAAGCCTTCATGGGTCAACATGGGCATCCAGCTTTCTGTAGTCAGGTTTTCTTTCCCTAGACACTCACATGACTTGTTAAATATCAGTTGGAAATTTATCTATTGACCAGTTGGTCTAAAATTCAACTTCCTTCCAAGTGTTTTACTTTTCATTCAGGTGTTCTATAACCTTTTAACATTTTTCCCCCTAAAACACACTACCACATTTGCCTTACCATTCTCTCTTTCTCCCTCTCTCTCTCTCCCTCTCTTTCTGTATATCTACATATAATATATATGCGCATACATACTTCTTTTTTTTCTAATACATTTGAGATTATGTGCACAATGATACTCCTCTAAGTACTTTAATATGCAATTCCTAAAAAACAAGGACACTCTCCTCTAAAGCCACACTGCACCTCTCATGATTGGGAAATGAAGATCGACATCTTACCACCACACACATGTATTGCCGTGGATCCCATTCACAGACCTTGCACGTCCCAATACTGTTCTTTGTAGGTGTAGTTCAACAACACTCATTTAGTTGTCATGACTCTCTAGTCTCGTTCAACCTGACATTTTTTAAGAGGACAGGTCAGTTACTTGGAAGACTGTCCCATAGATGGGTGTTGTGTGGTGCTTTTTCCACAGTATATCAGATTATGCATTTTGGGGAGCAGTGTCACAGAAGTGATGCTGTGTGCTTCTGGGTATACAATTTCGGAAGGCACATGATGTCGGTGTCCCCATTCCTGATAAAGACAAAACACTGAACTTTTATCACTTAGTTAAAATGGTGGCTGTCAAGTTTCTCCACTGTAGAGGGAATTAGTAGGTATTTTAAGGGGGGGTTCTTTGAGACTGTGTACATAAAGCTCCTCCTTATCAAAACTTCACCCTAGAGCATGAGCATCTTTTGTTGAATCTCACCTGAATCAGTTCTCGAATGGCCATTTTCTCCATGTATGAATTAGCAGTCTACCATCAGGTAGAACTTCTATGTATGTATGTATTCAAGGGTTTCTGTTTATTCAGTGGGTTATAATCCCTCACCATCATCATCTATTTTGGTGCTCAGGTTGTCCTGCATTTGGCCATGGGACAGCTGTCAAGATGGATCCCTATCTTTTGGATAGGTTCCTATCATTCTGGCACAAGATGGTCAGGCTTGTATATTCCCTTCCCCAGCCCTGGAATCAGCCATTTTTTTCCCCAAGAATTCCTGATTTCCTTTAGAAACCAGGGTCTGATACTGGATGTGCTCATTGCTATTGGTTTCTCTTGCTTCCAGGCCTCTCAGACAGAGCTAGAATATTTAGCTAGCTAGCTAGCTGCATATCTATATCTGTTCCTATATACATGTATACATGCATATTTATCTGTCTATTAGGAACCGTAAGTTCACATCAGTATCCCTAAATTCAACCCAACATCATATGGATTATTCTAACATTCTCCTTTCCATTTTTGAACACTCATTCTCAGTAGAGAGAAACCTGGTTTGCATATCTTAATTTATTTGCTTATTTTCTCAGTCACCTTGTATGTAACTAATCTCTCAACTACAGGAGCTGTCTCTGGCTAAGCACTGCAAACTCCCACTGCTTCTCCCATGCAGAGACATTTCTCCCTCCTTCAGCCCTGGTTGATGCCACCTTACAGTTTGCCTATACTGATATTTTTGAGGTTATGTGGAAAAGAAAGGTTATATTACCTGTAAATTTTATTTCAGGATAATGGGGCAGTGTTGGAGGAGGACGTGACCTCTGGTTGACCCATGAGCCCAATCTAGGCAATAGGAGGCTCCTTCCCACTCCTCTGTCCTTGGAATCTACCTTCTGCCCACTGTTCCCATAACCAGAGCCATTTTCAAGGACACAGCCTTGAGAGAGGTTGTCGAGACTATCTGGACAGTATATCCAATGAACCCAGTTATTGCCTGGGTTCATTGCCTATGAACTTTTAAGATCCTGGCCCTGCAGACCTGGAGATCTCCTCCTCTGGTGGTGCCCAAGACAAGCCTCTTAGGTAAGTTCCCTTGGGTATTAAACCTGCCACCTCCCAGTCTGGAGTGGCCTGGTTCTCTCTCCCCTCCCTCCTTGCCCTCCCAGGACGGGGGCCAGCTTGCAAACCAACAGGCAGTTTATCTTTATAATGATATATATTAAGAAGTATTTATTTTTAATGATATCTCTTATCAATTGCCTTTTCTGTGCTCAAAATTGTTTCTCATGTATCATATCTTCCATCTCGTTTCAATTTTCTGTCTGAAAAGTGACTTTATTTTGCCTTTTTCCTGAAATAAGAGTTAAGCTGGCTATAAACACTGCCAAGTGTTTCTCCTTCCACATTTTGAGTATGTTAGTCCTTTCTCTTCTGGGATCTAGTTTTGACTTTGGGAAGCCTGTTTTCAATCTACATGTGATAGCTTTCTTTTCAAAGATAGGTTTTAAGATTCTTTGCATTACCTGTAACTTCTATAGTTGCACTATGCTTTGTCTAGGTATAGATTCATTTTTATTTTTCCCCTCCTGATAAATTGAGGGCACTTTATTCTCAAGATTTCTGTCTTTCTCAGGACACCTGGGTGGCGCAGTTGGTTGAGCATCTGACTCTTGGTTTCAGCTCAGGTCATGATCTCAGGGTTGTGAGATTGAGCCCTGCCTCAGGCTCTGTGCTTGGAGATTCTCTTCCTCTGCCCCATTCCCCACCCCCCCTCTCCCCCCGCCCCGGTCTGTCTCTCTCTAACGTAAATAAATAGATCTTAAAAAAAAAAAAAAGATGTCTGTTTTTGTCTACTTCTGGAACATTCTCAGTTTCCAGATACTGTTTCTGTGCCCCTGCCTCCATTCCCTTCTTCCTGAGCGCTTAATTCAACCTGTGTTTGCACCTCTCCCTTTACTCCATCTTTCTTAAGGAATCTTTCCTATCTCTTATCTTTTTCTCTCTGTGCCTGCAGCCTCTGGATGTACTTCTCCACACCATCTTTGCCTTTACTACTTTGCTTTCACTTCCGTTTCAGAGCTAGAGTTTCTCTCGTTTATCGATTTAAAAATCCTGCTTCTATTTATTACTATGATTTTCATTTCTGATTCTTACTGATTCATTTTCATATCATTTTCTTGTTTCACTTTTGCCTTTTCACCATAGAACAAGAGTTCATTGAAAGGATGTTATTCTTTCATTAATCCCCTAAACATGCTTATTTCCACACTTCAATAAAGGGATATAGATTGATTTTGTGTTTCAACTGCTCATTTTGTATGCTTGCTTTCTTAGTGTAATATTTCTTTGCATGGTTTGGAGTTTTGATTTATGGCTTCGTTTTGAGGGGGGAGATCCTATTGGTTCTTTCTTTTTCTCCTGTGAAGGCTCATTCCTATCTGAGTGGTTATGTGGTTGCCATTACATAATCCCAATCCCTGATCCTGAACAGATCCTGCAGGGGTGGTAGTTGTTTCCAGCCCAATTATATAATCAGAGAAATTATTAGCCCTGTTCCCAACTAGTGGGTGCCTTGCTTCCTTCTTGATCCTGGGCTGGATTTGTATTCTGTGCCTCCTGGAGTACATGGGAGTAGTCCTTTTCTGCTTCCTTTCTCAAGTGTTCTGTGTGTGTGTGTGTGTTGGGGGGTGGGGGAAGGATCTACCCCCTAGCTTTAAGCAGTGGGCCTGCTTTTCACCTCCTATTGTCCCAGAGGAATTGAACTCTGGGTCACCGCAGTGTTGGTCTGGGCCTGTGATTTCGGAGCTGTTTATGTTTTGGAATTGCTGTTCTGCTTCTGATCCATGAAGATATTTACTTGTTTCTGAGCCTGGCTGTGTTTCTTCGGTTGTTTTAAATAGACCATGGCTACATGTTTGGAGCCAGAGTGGTAATGTCAAAATGTAAATTTACTGGAGCTATTTGGATCGAAAGTTTCTTACTTCCACTAAGCAGAAGTAACATTCCAGTAGGGTAGTCATTAACTTCAGCGAGGCTGCTGGCACACATTCTCAGGTCAGAGCATTGAGAGATTTTATTCCCATCCTTCACCTAGTAGCAGATTCCCAGTAAGCACCGCTAAGGTGGACCGAGCCTATCTTTCAGTGCAGGGAATTTTCCATGGCAAGTTGCTGTGTCTCGGTGCCTTTCATTGTGGTTCTTGTGTGTAAAAACCTCCAGTTTATCTCCCTCTCTTGGTGGAGCACAAAGGGCACACTTGACACATGTATTCTTATAGAAGAAACTCAGAGATGTGTAAACCCAGCATCCCTCCCCACATTGGCATACACGTTAGTGGTTTTAGGGAAGGCAATTGAATTTTTCAAAACCCATACAATGGTTGCCCAAGGCAATCTTTATAGATCCTAAAGAGCAATATGACCCTTGCTGACATCTGCAGAGTTACAAAGTTTCCTTACTATCACGTCCAAATAGACCTCCTTGTAACTGCTACCATAATGATACTCCTGGCGTGGGAGCTATTGAGACATAGGAAGACATTCAGTGTTTTACATTCCGACTTTTCTCCTTTGGGCTAAATTCCCCTATTTCCTTTAGCACTGTCGCCTATAGTTCAGATGCCTTATTATTCTGTTGCCATCTCATTGATAGGTGTTGGGTGTTTCTTGGCCGTTTGTTTGGCTCAAGTGCTTATGCAAAGGATCAGGCAGTGCTATAATTTTTAAAGGAGGAGAGTGGAGAGTCCCATTTGGTATTGCATTCCCAGATCCCCTCAGCTGTGAAGAGGAAGGATTCAGTTGACTCTGTGGCCGGCTTCGAGGGTTAGTGGGATGGTGTGATTACATTTGCTTGTAGCCTGGGTTGTGCAGGCCACACTTCCCCCAGGCATGTGTCCACAATCCTGAGCTTCTCCTTTGGGCTGGTAAGCAATTCAAGCAGTTCTGCAATCCTGCCTTGCTCCTACTGCAGCCTGGGAATGGTTGCTTGCAAACCCCTTCTGTAGACAGGGTAATGGGGTATTGATTGGTGAACGAACAGGTGGTAGGGGTACAGTTTGATTTTTAGATATAATTCTGTTTTCTGCCTTTTGGCTTGTTGCTGGAAGGTGTTTATGCTGTAAACTTATTGTGGGATAATTTTGATTTCAATGCTTGCCAGTAGTTTTCATTTCTATTGTGTCCCCCTCCCCTTTTTTTTAAAACATAGACTGACTGACATGGTGCACTGGGACCATGTGATGATTAGGCCAAGAAAAACTGTGATGTGATTTGCTAAACTGGGTATGTGCAAAGAATGGATTCTCACTCAGGGACCTAAGTGAACCTGTGGGCTGAATCTTTTAGGGAAATGTTTCACAATACATGCTTCATGGAGTGCTGTAACCCTGTGGGATACTCTGTCAATAAGGGGTTCCATGATCATATTATTTGCAAGTGATGTATAATATGCCTCCTTCTTGGGAAGAACTTTAAATCTGACCATATGGAAGGCTGTGAGGTTTTCAGCAGCAAAGGAATATTTTTAGCTTTCTTTAATTTAACGTTGACCATGCTTATTTGGCCATGAAAATCCTGGAAGAGAAAACTGTGGTACCCATTAACATCTTGGGAAATCAACATTCCATTGGACACATGCTGGGAAATGCTTGACCACTCTGTGTGGTGTGGCTAGGAGTGTGTGTGTTCTGTGCCTCCTCTCACACATGCCAAATGCCTCTCCTGTCCCACCACTGTCCAGAAGACATTCTCTTGCCTCTTGCTGGGGAATTAATTGGACAATTCATCCTCAAGGGGATAGCACCAACCCCACAGAAGTGTGGTCCCTGAGTGAGAGGGCATTGAGCCGTTTGTGTCAGGAAATGGGGAATGACCGAGAGGGGGAATCTCAAAATGAGTTGGAGTTCATCCTAATGCCCTCTGGTAGATCTCTGAAGTGAAAATTTTGGTAGCTGGAGGCAGCCAATTCGGCCAAGTCAAGGCAGAAAAGAATTAATGAATAGAAGATGGGTGGAGAGCAAGCATGTTCCATGTCTTGGCTGATGCACAAGAGATGTGCGTTGACAAAGAAGAAAGGACATTGCTGTAGATGGACAAATTTAGAAGACAACTAATGAAAGACAATCCTCCCTGCAGAGTTTGAAATAGCTGTGAATGGTGTTCAAGACCCCCTTAAAGACCTCCAGGGAGGGCACGCTAGGATGTAAGTAATTTTCATGGGCCAGGGCCCCTTTGTCTGCTGTCAGACATATTTGAGGTGATTCCTGGCCTGAGTGGAGGCTGTAGGGATGGGGGATGGGGACAATTTGGGAGAACTTGATGATTACAAAGGACAGAGAGAAGAATCCAGATCAAATCAGCTGCTAGGGTCATAGTGACTGGGATCCAGGTGTTTCTGAAGGGTATCCTCAGGTCTCATAAAAATTGGTTTCCCCTTCCTCCTTGAAACAACACTGGGGTTGTCAATGAAGTTCTTAGCTGGAGGCTACCCAATCGCCATCCAGTCATTAGGAGATAAAAGCTATCGATCATTATTTGTCTGCTGCTTGTTGGAACCAGCAGGCCTCCTGCTAATATCTTTATCCACTTCTAAGGCTGTCAGCCTATTGACTGTTTTTTTTTTTTTCAAACCAGCTGATTGGAGTGTGAGGTGCTGAAGAAATTACTCTTAACCAAATGATGGGAAATTTGAGCATGGGACATCTGTAGCAGAGCATTCAGAACTTAAGGGGACTCTTTTCCAGTCTAGTGAAGGGGGAGGGGTGACAGCGAGAGGTTTGTCTTTTCTATTTACCTTACCATCTCATCACTTGAGAAAAGCCCAAAGCACAAAGAGAGTCAGAATGAAGAAGCAAGGTTCAGCAAGTGACCCAGAACTGCCTCCTCAGTCTCGGTTTACTCATCTGGGCAAGGAGTTACTTGGCACCAGACCTTGTCTTATGTTCTGAGGCTGTGGTAATGACAGGGGAGCATAGCACGTGGCTTCTCTGCCAAGGCTGCTGGACCCCTGGGGTATGCAAAGCACGGAGAGGACCAAAGCAGCCCTTGGTCTCTGGTTTTCGGCAGTGAGTGCCGCACTGTAGCCACCTGCAGGGAGTTCTAACATGAGCAAGCACACAAGACCTTTCCTGGGGCATGCTCTGATAGGAAACACAGCTGTCCCTGACAGAGGCAAAAAGGCTAAAGGCACAGAAAATGCTCTTCTTTTTAAAAATTAATCACATGTCATGACAGAGTGAAGAGTAGCCTCATGAGGGGGATCTCTCAGTGGGAGATTCATCAGCAAAATCATCAATGTTTTAACTGAGGCTTCTTGGGCCCAGACCTAGGCAGGTAGAGGAAGGACCCTGATGACAGGGTTCCTGGTCTTGGGATCACTGCTGGGGACAATGGTCAATGGTCTTTAATGGGTGCTGGTCACACTGTGTGTTTTAAACAACTTTATTGGGGTATGACTGACATATAATAAACTTCCTGTATTTGAAGTATACATTCTGATAAGGCTTGACTGATATGTACACTCATGAAACTATGCCCAATCAAGATAATGAACTATTACCCACAAAAGATCCTTGGAGCCCCTCTATAATCCCTCACTCCCACCAGTGTCTGCTCCCCATCCCCTGTTAACTGGTGATCTGCTGACATGATAAATTTGCATTTGTGAGTATTTCATATAAATGGAATCTGACACTAAGTACTATTTGACTGGCTTTTCCCACAAAGCATAATTATTTTGATACTCAGCCATGTTTTGTGTGTGTGACTAGTTCATTTCTTTTATGGCTGAGTAGTGTTCCACTTTATGGATAAACCATCATTTGTTTATCTCTTTACCAATTGATGGGCATTTGGGTCTTTCCAGTTTTTGCTCTTACAAATAAAGCTGTTATGAACATTTGTGGACAAATTTTGCATGTACATATGATAGCATTGTTCAAGTGTTCTATATTCTTTCCAATTACTTTTTGTACTTGTTTCTATCAATTTTTGGGAGATGAATGTTGAAAACTCTGACTGTAATTGTGGACTTGTCTGTTTCTTCTTGAAGTTCTATCAATTATTTTCATGTATTTTAAAACTCTGTTATAAGTTGCATAAACACTTAGGATTGTTCTGTGACTCTGGTGAATTGATCCCTTTATCATTATGACATGACTTTCTTTAACTTTGATAATATTCAGTGCTCTGAAATCCACTTCATATGCTATTAATATAGCCATTCCAGCTTTCTTTTTATTAATATTAACATTTACATATATACATATGTGTAAATGTACAGGTAATATATATATATTCCATTATTTTACATTTAACCATTTATGTTTTTTATATTTAAAATAATTTTTATGACAGCATAAATTTGGTCTTTTATATTTTTTGAATCTGAAAATCTCTCTCTTATAAAAGATTTTTATTTTGAGATAGTTGTAGATTCATATGCAGTTGTAAGAAATAATGTAGATAAATCCTTTGCTCCCTTTGCTCAATTTCCTTTGATAACAACTTGAAAACTGCAGTACAATATCAAAATCAGGATATTGACATTAATACAATCCATCAGACTTGTTTATATTTCCTGTTTTGCTTGAACTTATTTGTGTGTGTGTGTGTGTGTGTGTTCCCCAGTCAAGATGTAGAAAGTTCAGTCAACACAAAGATCTTCCATGTTTCTCCTTCCTCTGCTCTACCCTGCCCCTGTTTTTAATACCTAACAACTACCAGTCTGTCCCCCATTTCAGAAATTCAATCTTTGACCATAACTATGGTGTGAGCTGTGGCTTTTTTTGGTAGATGCTCTTTACCAGGTTAAAGTAATTCCCCTTAATTCCTAATTTGCTGAGAGTTTTTATTGTGAATGGATATTGGACTTTGTCAAACATTTTTTTTCTGAATCAGTTGAAATTATCATATGATTTTTCTTTAGCGTGTTGATGTAGGTTATTGATTGATTTTTCAATGTTGAACGAGCCTTGCATACTTGGAATAAATCCCATTTAGTCATGGGACATAATTCTTTTTATACATCACTGGATTTGATTTGTTACTATTTTGTTAAGGATTTTTGAATCTAAATTCATGTGAAATATTGGTGCGTACTTTTCTTTTTTGTACTTTATTTGTCTGGTTTTGGTAATCTCTGTCTTTCAATTGGAGTGTTTAGATCATTTATATTTAATATGACTATTGATATGGGTAGGTTTAAATCTATCATCTTGCTATTTGTTTTCTTTTTCTTTTTTTTTTAAGATTTTATTTATTTATTTGACAGAAAGAGAGATAGCGAGAGCAGGAACACAAGCAGGGGGAGTGGGAGAGGGAGAAGCAGGCTTCCCGACGAGCAGGGAGCCCGATGTGGGACTTGATCCCAGGACCCTGGGATCATGACCTGAGCCGAAGGCAGACGCTTAACGACTGAGCCACTCAGGCCCCCTTGCTGTTTGTTTTCTATTTATTCCATCTATTTTGAGTTTTTCTTTTCCTCTTTTTCTACCTTATTTTTGATTAACTAAGCACTTAATTTTTTTTCTATTTTGTCTTCTTTATTGGTTGACTTACAGCTATAACTCTTTGTCTAATTATTCTAATGGTTTCTTTATAAATTATAGAACATATTTAATCATGATCTACTTTCAAGTGATATTATATTATCTCACATGTGGTAAAAGTCCTTATAATAGTAAAGTCCAGGTCCTTTGGACTTTCAACTCTACCTGCTTGGCTCAGGCTATGTGCTGGTCTCTGCCTAGGTCCCTCTGTTTGGGTCATGACATAGAGACTCTCTCAAGGCAGTAACTGGGCATTTATAAGGCTCTAAGGCTCTACTCCTTTGTTCTTCCTCTTTCAGGGATCACTGTCCTTTATTCTCTGATGTACTGAATCTTGAAAACCATTGCTTCAGATATGTTGCTTTCTTGTTTGCTCTTTTTGTTTGTTCATTTGTTTCAGGCAGGAGGATGAATTTGGTTCCTCTTACTCCATCTTGGGGAGAAGAAGAAATTCCTTACTGTTATTTTAATGTGGATTCTGTAAACTTCATATTAGGGTCAAAGCACTAATCCTTTTTTTTTTTTTTTAAAGATTTTATTTATTTATTTATTTGCTAGAGAGAGAGAGCATAGGTGAGAGAGAGTGAGAGAGAGTACAAGCAGGGAGAGCTGCAGGCAGAGGGAGAAGCAGGCTCCCTGCTGAGCAAGGAGCCCGATGCGGGACTCGATCCCAGGACTCTGGGATCATGACCTGAGCCAAAGCCAGTCGCTTAACTGACTGAGCCATGCAGGTGTCCCCAAAGCACTAATCCTTTTAATACAGTCTCTGTTGTGGATCATAGAGAATGATCATAGAGAATCAAAGCATCCAGGCTATGTGACATGTATTAGGTCTTTCCTTTCAGAAAGATCCAGCCCACATGCTGGAACTTCATGGCATGGCAGATGTTTATGTGTGACGGTAGAACCCATTCTCCAGAAAGAGGAGGTGATTTGTGCCGAGGACTTTTGTTACATGTATATTTTTTCTCCATCTCACTTATATCTCTATGAATGAGACTAAATCTAGGACCATGAAATCCCCATTTCACATTTATCAAATAAACAACTCTACACCAAAGGCAAAGATAATTGGAGAGAAGGAAGGGCATCACATGCTGAAAGATTCACATAGTCTCAGATTCAGGAGGGTCCTCGAGAATAGCCCCCTGCTTCTAGGAAAATAAGATACCATCATCTTCCTTTTATATATTCTGGCAACTCTGAATATTATGGACTTACCCAGGGTCTTGTAAAGAGTAACCTCAGTTCTCTCTCCAAGTGTAACAGACACTTGCTTTTGCAATGATTCTGTCTGCAGTATTCTTCTCTCGCTCATTTTACTGTCTCGGGGGTGATTTCCTTCCCCCTAGCTTTGCCTGTCTTCTGATTAGCTGATGACATGTCCCCTAACGGCTTTCAGCATATTCCGCCTTTCTGGGTGAGGGCAAAACATACTTCCCTCTGAAGTTTCTCTGGGAAAGCTTTAGAGCTATACAATTAAAGTTTCCTCGTTCATTTCTGTCCCCTTATGGTCCTGGCCTCTGACAGCGGATGGATGGCTGTATCATAACACTCCCTCCACATCATTTGTCACGTCTTGGCACTGTGACAACAGCTTCTCTGTTTCTAGAAGACCAGGAGCTAGAATGTCAGGCAGGGAAACTAAATAACTTTTCACCCTTAGGACATAGTTCCTTCTTCAGAGAGCTGCGGGCCACTGAGAGCTGGTGTGAGGCCGTTGAGCTATTGAAGCATGGAGCATTTCTACCACCCTGGAACACGACTGTGAAGGCTTTATTCTTACCATGCCTGGTCCCAGAAAATTGATTTGGAAAAATGACCTGGAAGCTTTGCAGACAGTGGGATCTGTCCTCTTCCCTAAAGCAATGAGCTACAGTGCTCTGGCATCTTTCAGCAAGGTGCTGTCTGCTAATGGGAATTATGTAGAGCCAAGAGCAACTGTCATTAACAGGACAGAGAGTTTGGTTTGGAGAATAATAATAACCATAATGTTAACAGCAAACATCTTTATAGGGATTGTCTGAGCCAGGCACTATTCTAGGTCCCATAGGTATATTAGCTTATTGAATCTTTGCAACAACCATTCCAGGTAGGTACTGTTACCATCTATATTACAAATGAGAGAGCTTAGTGACTTATTCCAAGTCACTCAGCTAACAGGTGGCAGAACCTGGATTCAGACGCTGGCATTATGACTCCAGAGCCTGTGGTCTTAATTTCAATACCATACTGCCTCTGATTAAGGATATAAAATTCCTCTTCCTTATCAAATCACAGCATGGAGAGAAATGAGGCTTTAGATAAGAAAAGGTGGACTTCAGTAGCAGAATAGAGAGGAGATATACCTTTGTCCATAGAATGAAATGGCTGTTTAGTAGGTGGTGCAGACTTGGTCCTGCAGGGATTTCTGTAGACTTCTCTATTTTTCTACGCTTACTTGATTTAGATTCACCATGTGACTAGTTCTGGCCAATGAAATGTGGGCAGAAGTAATATGGACTAAGGTGGTTAAGTAATCCTGTGATTTCCTCTACTCCCTTCCCCCCATCTGCTGGCTTGTGAACAACCTCGAAGGGCAACCTCAACTCTGTAATAAGGTAGAACCACAGGAGAGGAGCAGCCCGGATCCCTGAACCGCTCCTTGGAGGAAAGCTGCTGAGGAGAACTACCAACCCACGTGGAACTTGGAGCAAATGAGAAATAAACTGATACTGTGTTGTTAAGCCATTGAGATTTCAGAGATTGTTTCTTCTCCTAACAAAGATAAACCAATCCTGATTAATACATAAACTTGCATGTCCCAGGTGCCTTGTGGCCTTTTCTGCTCGAAGGCCCTTTCTCTTCAGATCTTGAGAGACACTGCGAGCAGCTAGGGAGGAGACATTTTCTGCCAGGAACAGTTCAGTCTTTCCCCAGCTTTTGTTATCCGCTCTACAGGACATACAAGAGACAGGGGAGAGGTCTTAGTTTTCTAATATACAAAATGGGTAGAGGGCACTGTGTTATCTCTAAGGGCTCTTGAACCTATATAAGTCAGTGATTTATGGTCCTGTATCAGGATTATAATATGAATTTTTTTTGGCTGCTTGGAATTTCAGCTAATGCCACAAATCCAATAAAAAGGTATGCCAAATACCCTCACAATTTAAATGATAGGCTGGCCATCTATAAAGGGCTTTAAAAAGAGGTGACTCCAGGGCGCCTGGGTGGCTCAGTCGTTAAGCGGCTGCCTTTGGCTCAGGTCATGGTCCCAGAGTCCTGGGATCGAGTCCCACATCGGGCTCCCTGCTCAGCGGGAAGCCTGCTTCTCCCTCTCCCACTCCCCCTGCTTGTGTTCCTGCTCTCACTGTCTCTGTCTCTGTCAAATAAATAAATAAAATCTTTTTTTAAAAAAAAGAGGTGACCCCAAACTCTTCTGTCAGCATTAGCGCATCACCCATCTCCGGGGTATAAAAGAAAAGAGGTGGAAGATAGGAGGACAGGACATGGTGCCTTTGGGGAAAGTTGTCGATACATGGTGATTTGTTCTCCATATATCCCAAGTAGGGAGGAGTGGTGGAGGCTTCTCTAGTCAAGGGAGCTGCTCAGGGAGCTTTGCCCGTGTTCTCTGGCTTTTGATGGACCCAGCAAATGGACTCTTGGTTAGCTTGGGCAGGGACAGCAGAGAGGAAAGAATCAGAATTGCTTTGGGAATAGCCTGCCCTTCCAGGGTGTGACAAGGCCTATGAAGTGAATTTCCTGCAGAATAGAGGAAGTTCTGAGAAGGAGGTCTGCACAGGGTCCAGCTGCCCAAAGGGACCCTATGGAGAGGTGAGGGGACCTAGGAGTGGGGTAGACTAGAAGACGCTGATGGCTGAGGGAGTGCTGAGGGTCACAGGAAGCATTGTTTTTGCAAGAGATTGCAAGATTGGGGTCTCCAGTAAAGCACTCCATGAATAAAATAGCTTTGGATGATATTCCCTGCATTCCAAGAGCACTGATGCTGAACTATATCTGCACCATTCCAGGAAGACCTTTCCTGCCTCTTTCTTTCCCTCTGTCTCCCTTGTACTTACTCCTGTGGGGCCACACATAAGCACTGTAGAGTGTGTGTGTGTTGGGGGCGGGGGGCGGGGCAAAAGGAAAGAGCCAAGAAGCTGACTTCTCCCCCAGCCCTCCAGGGCCACCATTAAATTGGAGGAGATTTTAGAATTTTAATATTACATAGGACTGGCCTCCTTAATGTGCTCCACAAAGGAGGTTATTTGCTTTCTTCTGAGCATTAACAGAAAATGTTATGAGACTTGTTGGCTATTCATTCAGGAGCAGGGAGGCATGATCCCACAGAACAGGTTGAAAGGGGGCAGCTGTGACAGAGAAGTCAGGTCCTGTTGCTTGTGCCCTGTTGAGTCTGGTTCATTCATTAATCAGTCAAACGTACATAGTATCTCTCTTTCTGAAATATATCCATGTGCATTATCTTTTTGATACCTACCTGTCTATTGCCTGGTTGGGTGCACATAATTTGTACATAACCCATTTGTGCTCAGGTATCACTTCTGTGATATTTCCCTTGCTGGGCCTCAGATGTGGGCACTGCTATATGGGGACTGGTTCCTTACAGCCTCCGGTGCTGACTGCTGCCACTCTCATATTTGGACACTCCAGGCCATGAGCAATTCCAAGAGACACCTGGGAAGGCTTCTGAGCACCTTGGAAGCTTGGCCCACATGACTTCCCTGGGTGTCTAGAGAAGCGAGAGTATTGTGCACCCAGATGGTCAGAATGGTTCAGGGCAGAGGGACACTTGCATTGATGGGACTCTCCCTAACCCTTATCATCTGCCTCCCACTGCTTCCCACTCATGACCCTCCTTTCTCTACACAAAGCCAGCCTTTTCATGATTCCCAATAATATCCTGCATTCGCCCACCTCTGAGGCTTTTCTCAAGTTCGACTCTGTGTCTTAAATGCCCTCCTTCTATCTTCATTGTCCATGTCTTGACATTCTCCCAAGTCATGTCAAATTCCTGTCTCACCCCCACAGTCCCAGCAAGCCTTTTCTGGTGCCTCATAGGAGAGTTGCTTCTGTCTTTAGTCCTACAGTACGTTGTTATGTCTCCATGTAGTCCCCATGGTCATGGTGGCCAGATCATGACATTTGTGATGGTTTTGTCTCTCTTACTAGTTTATGAGGTCTCAGAATACAGAAATGTGGCTCCACTCATTTCTGTATCATCCCTGGAATCCTGTGGGTACTCACTGAATATATGTTAAATGGAATTAAATGGCAAATTACCAGTTGTGGGTGAATGTAAAGGATGTGTGATCTGGCATGTCAAAAATATCTTTAAAAAATGTGGGGCTCAAGCCCTAGCTCATGTTAAAGTGCACCGGAGTGTTTCATGACCCGAGTGGTCCATAGAAAATCCAGGTGTTCCATTCTTTTAATTCATATTCGTGCCCTGTGGCGGCTCTGTGAACCCGGAGGGGCAAATATGTGCATCCTGATTGGAAAAAGAATGGGTAAGTTGTTGATCTGGTTAATATCCTCCACAGCCACTCTTTTGCCAGGTAAAGAAAAAGTGAATTAATTGGGGAAATTATAGGTCAGGTTAGGGAGGGTAGGGCCAGGTATTATAATTCTGGATTAGGGAGGGCTCCCAGTATCACAGAGGGGAGATTTCTGTAGTCTGTGCAGGCCTGGGGCCATTAAGAAGTGGTTCTCAGAAGGCTAGATGGTTTTTTTTTTTTTTTTTGCCCTAATTTATTTTTTTTCTTTTTTTCCCCCTTTTTACTGTTATGTTAATCACCATACATTAAATCATTAGTTTTTTTTTAATTTTTTTATTCTTATATTATCCCCATACATTGCAATATTAGTATTAGATGTAGTGTTCCATGATTCATTGTTTGTGCATAACACCCAGTGCTCCATGCAGAATGTGCCCTCCTCAATACCCATCACCAGGCTAACCCATCCTCCCACGCCCCTCCCCTCTAGAACCCTCAGTTTGTTTTTCAGAGTCCATCATCTCTCATGGTTCGTCTACCCCTCCGATTTCCCCCCCTTCATTCTTCCCCTCCTGCTACCTTCTTCTTCTTCTTCTTCTTTTTTTTTTTTCTTAACATATATTGCATTATTTGTTTCAGAGGTACAGATCTGAGATTCAACAGTCTTGCACAATTCACAGCGCTTACCAGAGCACATACCCTCCCCAGTGTCTATCACCCAGTCACCCCATCCCTCCCATCTCACCCCCCACTCCAGCAACCCTCAGTTTGTTTCCTGAGATTAAGAATTCCTCATATCAGTGAGGTCATAGGATACATGTCTTTCTCTGATTGACTTATTTCGCTCAACATAATACCCTCCGGTTCCATCCACGTCGTTGCAAATGGCAAGATCTCATTCCTTTTGATGGCTGCATAATATTCCATTGTATATATATACCACTTCTTCTTTATCCATTCATCTGTTGATGGACATCTTGGCTCTTTCCAGTTTGGCTACTGTGGACATTGCTGCTATAAACATGGGGGTGCACGTACCCTTTCAGATCCTTAATTTTGTATCTTTGGGGTAAATACCCAGTAGTGCAATTGCTGGATCATATGGTAGCTCTATTTTCAACTTTTTGAGGAACCTCCATACTGTTTTCCAGAGTGGTTGCACCAGCTTGCATTCCCACCAACAATGTAGGAGGGTTCCCCTTTCTCCGCATCCCCGCCAACATCTGTCGTTTCCTGACTTGTTAATTTTAGCCATTCTGACTGGCGTGAGGTGGTATCTCATTGAGGTTTTGATTTGCATTTCCCTGATGCTGAGTGATATTGAGCACTTTTCATGTGTCTGTTGGCCATTTGGATGTCTTCTTTGGGAAAATGTCTGTTCATGTCTTCTGCCCATTTCTTGATTGGATTCTTTGTTCTTTGGGTGTTGAGTTTGATGAGTTCTTTATAGATTTTGGATACTAGCCCTTTATCTGATATGTCATTTGCAAATATCTTCTCCCATTCTGTCAGTTGTCTTTTGATTTTGTTGACTGTTTCCTTTGCCTTGCAAAAGCTTCTTATCCTGATGAAGTCCCAATAGTTCATTTTTGCCCTTGCTTGCCTTGCCTTTGGCGACGTTTCTAGGAAGAAGTTACTACAGCTGAGGTCGAAGAGGTTGCTGCCTGTGTTCTCCTTTAGGATTTTGATGGACTCCTGTCTCACATTGAGGTCTTTCAACCATTTGGAGTCTATTTTTGTGTGTGGTGTAAGGAAATGGTCCAGTTTCATTCTTCTGCCTGTGGCTGTCCAATTTTCCCAACACCATTTGTTGAAGAGACTGTCTTTTTTCCATTGGACATTCTTTCCTGCTTTGTCGAAGATGAGTTGACCATAGAGTTGAGGGTCCATTTCTGGGCTCTCTATTCTGTTCCATTGATCTATGTGTCTGTTTTTGTGCCAGTACCATACTGTCTTGATAATGACAGCTTTGTAATAGAGCTGGAAGTCCGGAATTGTGATGTCGCCAGCTTTGCTTTTCTTTTTCAACATTCCTCTGGCTATTCGGGGTCTTTCCTGGCTCCATACAAATTTTAGGATTATTTGTTCCATTTCTTTGAAAAAAGGGGATGGTATTTTGATGGGGATTGCATTGAATGTGTAGATTGCTCTAGGTAGCATTGACATCTTCACAATATTTGTTCTTCCAATCCATGAGCATGGAACGTTTTTCCATTTCTTTGTGTCTTCCTCAATTTCTTTCATGAGTATTCTATAGTTTTCTGAGTACAGATCCTTTGCCTCTTGGGTTAGATTTATTCCTAGGTATCTTATGGTTTTGGGTGCAATTGTAAATGGAATCGACTCCTTAATTTCTCTTTCTTCTGTCTTGTTGTTGGTGTATAGGAATGCCACTGACTTCTGTGCATTGATTTTATATCCTGCCACTTTACTGAATTCCTGTATGAGTTCTAGCAGTTTTGGGGTGGAGTCTTTGGGGTTTTCCACATAAAGTATCATATCGTCTGCAAAGAGTGAGAGTTTGACTTCTTCTTTGCCGATTTGGATGCCTTTTATTTCTTTTTGTTGTCTGATTGCTGTGGCTAGGACTTCCAATACTATGTTGAATAGCAGTGGTGATAGTGCACATCCCTGCCGCGTTCCTGACCTTAGGGGGAAAGCTCTCAGTTTTTCCCCATTGAGAATGATATTCGCTGTAGGTTTTTCATAGATGGCTTTTATGATATTGAGGTATGTACCCTCTATGCCTATACTCTGAAGAGTTTTGATCAAGAAAGGATGCTGTACTTTGTCAAATGCTTTTTCTGCATCTATTGAGAGGATCATATGGTTCTTGTTCTTTCTTTTGTTAATGTATTGTATCACGTTGATTGATTTGCGGATGTTGAACCAACCTTGCAGCCCAGGTATAAATCCCACTTGGTCGTGGTGAATAATCCTTTTAATGTACTGTTGGATCCTATTGGCTAGTATTTTGGTGAGAATTTTTGCATCCATGTTCATCAGGGATATTGGTCTCTAATTCTCCTTTTTGATGGGGTCTTTGTCTGGTTTGGGTTCAAGGTAATGGTGAACTCATAAAACGAGTTTGGAAATTTTCCTTCCATTTCTATTTTTTGGAACAGTTTCAGAAGAATAGATATTAATTCTTCTTGAAATGTTCGGTAGAATTCCCCTGGGAAGCCATCTGGCCCTGGGCTTTTGTTTTTTGGGAGA
Source organism: Mirounga angustirostris (assembly GCF_029215605.1). Classification (NCBI taxonomy): domain Eukaryota; kingdom Metazoa; phylum Chordata; class Mammalia; order Carnivora; family Phocidae; genus Mirounga; species Mirounga angustirostris. Next base: position 18,044,063 of record NW_026991718.1, on the reverse strand, counting down.
TTTTTGATGACTGCTTCAATTTCCTTAGTGGTTATAGGTCTGTTCAGGTTTTCTATTTCTTCCTGGTTCAGTTTTGGTAGTTGATACATCTCTAGGAATGCCTCCATTTCTTCCAGATTATCTAATTTGCTGGCATAGTGTTGCTCATAATATGTTCTTAGAATTGTTTGTATTTCTTTGGTGTTGATTGTGATCTCTCCTCTTTCACTCAGGATTTTGTTGATTTGGGTCCTTTCTCTTTTCTTTTTGATAAGTCTGGCCAGGGGTTTATCAATCTTGTGGGTTCTTTCAAAGAACCAGCTCCTAGTTTCATTGATCTGTTCTACTGTTCTTTTAGTTTCTATTTCATTGATTTCTGCTCTGATCGTTATTATTTCTCTTCTCCTGCTGGGTTTAGGCTTTATTTGCTGTTCTTTCTCCAGCTCCTTTAGGTGTAGGGTTAGGTTGTGTACTTGAGACCTTTCTTGTTTCTTGAGAAAGGCTTGTATTGCTATATACTTTCCTCTTAGGACTGCCCTTGCTGCATCCCAAAGATTTTGAATAGTTATGTTTTCATTTTCTTTTTTTTTTAATTAAAGATTTTATTTATTTATTTGCGAGAGAGAACGAGAGACAGAGAGCACGAGAGGGAGGAGGGTCAGAGGGAAAAGCAGACCCCCCGCTGAGCAGGGAGCCTGATGCGGGACTCTCTCCCGGGACTCCAGGATCATGACCTAAGCCAAAGGCAGTCGCTTAACCGACTGAGCCACCCAGGCGTCTTGTGTTTTCATTTTCATTGGTTTCCATGAATTTTTTTAATTCTTCTTTAATTTCCTGGTTGACCCATTCATTCTTTAGTAGGATGCTCTTTAGGCTCCATGTATTTGAGTTCTTTCCGACTTTCTCTTGTGATTGAGTTCTAGTTTCAAAGCATTGTGGTCTGAAAATAGGCAGGGAATGATCCCAATCTTTTGGTACCGGTTGAGACCTGATTTGACCTATTATGTGATCTATTCTGGAGAATGTTCCATGGGCACTAGAGAAGAATGTGTATTCCATTGCTTTGGGATGGAATGTTCTGAAAATGTCTGTGAAGTCCATTTGGTCCAGTGTGTCATTTAAAGTCTTTATTTCCTTGTTGATCTTTTGCTTAGACGATCTGTCCATTTCAGTGAGGGGGGTGTTAAAGTCCCCCACTATTACTGCATTGTTGTCGATGTGTTTCTTTGCTTTTGTTATTAATTGCCTTATATAATTGGCTGCTCCCATGTTAGGGGCATAGATATTTACAATTGTTAGATCTTCATGTTGGATAGACCCTTTAAGTAGGATATAGTGTCCTTTCTCATCTCTTATTACAGTCTTTGGTTTAAAATCTAATGTGTCTAATATAAGGATTGCCACCCCAGCTTTCTTTTGGTGTCCATTATCATGGTAAATGGTTTTCCACCCCCTCACTTTCAATCTGGGGGTGTCTTTGGGTCTAAAATGAGTCTCTTGCAGACATCATATCGATGGGTCTTGTTTTTTAATCCAATCTGATAGCCTGTGTCTTTTGATTGGGGCATTGAGCCCATTTACATTCAGGGTAACTATTGAAAGATAGGAATTTAGTGCCATTGTATTGCCTGTAAGGTGACTGTTACTGTATATTGTCTGTGTTCCTTTCTGGTCTATGTTGCTTTCAGGCTCTCTCTTTGCTTAGAGGACCCCTTTCAAGATTTCTTGTAGGGCTGGTTTCATGTTTGCAAATTCCTTTAGTTTTTGTTTGTCCTGGAAGCTTTTTATCTCTCCTTCAATTTTCAATGACAGCCTAGCTGGATAGAGTATTCTTGGCTGCATATTTTTCTCATGTAGTGCTCTGAATATATCCTGCCAGTCCTTTCTGGCCTGCCAGGTCTCTGTGGATAGGTCTGTTGCCAATCTAATGTTTCTACCATTGTAGGTTATATATCACTTCTCCTGAGCTGCTTTCAGGATTTTCTCTTTGTCTCTGAGACTCGTAAGTTTTACTATTAGATGTTGGGGTGTTGACCTATTTTTATTGATTTTGAGGGGGGTTCTCTGTGCCTCCTGGATTTTGATGCCTGTTTCCTTCCCCAAATTAGGGAAGTTCTCGCTATAATTTGTTCCATTATACCTTCTGCCCCTCTCTCTTTCTTCTTCTTTTGGGATCCCAATTATTCTAATGTTGTTTCGTCTTATGGTATCGCTTATCTCTCGAATTCTGCCCTCGTGATCCAGTAGTTCTTTATCTCTCTTTTTCTCAGCTTCTTTATTTTCCATCATTTGGTCTTCTAAATCACTGATTCTCTCTTCTGCCTCATTTATCCTAACAGTTAGTGCCCCCATATTTGATTGCACCTCATTAATACCTTTTTGATTTCCACTTGGTTAGATTTTAGTTCTTTTACTTCTCCAGAAAGGGTTTCTCTAATAACTTCCATGCTTTTCTCAAGCCCAGCTAATATCTTTAAAGTGATGATTCTGAACTCTAGATATGACATTGTACTAATGTCCGTATTGAGTAGGTCCCTGGCAGTCGGTACTACCTCTTGTTCTTTTTGTTGAGGTGATTTTTTCCGTCTTGTCATTTTGTGCAGAGGAGAATAGATTAATGAGAGAACAAAATGCTAGCAGAGTAACAACGTCCCCAGAAAATATACTCTAAACAAATCAGAAAAGACCTGAAGCAGTGGGAAAAGAAAGGGAAAGAGAGAAAAATGAAAAAGAAAAAAAAGAAAAAGATAAAGTTAAAGATAAAAACAAACAAAAACAGAACAATACAAAACAACAACAACAACAAAAAACAGAATGCGATCAAATATGATCAGGCTGGTATATAGATCAGTGCCACACACTAGATTTTGGGTGTATTTTGGTCTGTTAGAAGAAAGTGTCTCCCAAAATTTTAAAGAAAGAAAAACTTATATATGTACAAAAATAAGGGTTGATATGATGAAAGGATGGAATATGACTGTAAAGATGGAAATTATAAAAAATTTTATAAAAGTAATTGATGAGAAGTTGTTTGAAAAAAGAAAGAAGAGGATTTAAAAAAAGAAAAAAGATAAAAAAAGGGAGAGAATATGATCCGGCAAGGGAGTAGAAAAAGACCATATACTAGAGATTTAGGGTATATTTTGATCTGTTAGAAGAAACTATCTCAAAATTTTAAAGAGAGAACAACTTATATATATATGCCAAAAATATGGGTAACTACTATGAAGGGATAGAATATGACTCTAAAAATGTAAAAGAAAATGTTTTTTAAGAAAGGGATTGATAAGATGTTGGTTGAAAATGGGAAAAAGAAAAATTCAAAAAAAAAAAAAAGAAAAAAAGACAGTTAAAAAAAATTAACTTTGAAAGACTAAAGAATCATGGTAAAAAAGCCATGAATTCTATGTGCAGTATTCCCCTAGCACTGGAGTTCTGCCGTTCCCATTGATTGGTAAACTTGGTCTTGGCTGGCTGTTCTCGCTGATCTTCTGGGGGAGGGGCCTGTTGCCGTGGTTCCCAAGTGTCTTTCCCAGAGGTGGAATTGCCCTGCCTTTACCCAGTCCGGGCTAAGTAATCTGCTCGGGTTGCTCTCCGGAGCTTTTGTTCCCTGCGAGCTTTCCGTACAGCTTTGGAGGTGGAGAGTGAAAATGGCGGCCTCCCAATCTCCGCCCCAGAGGAGCCGAGAACTCGGGGCCCCACTCCTCAGTGTGCCCCCAGAGAAAAGCAGTCAGTCACTCCCGGCTCCCCGGTCTCTAGCCGCACTCCGTGCTCACCCGGCCTGTGACCACGCGTTTCTATCTCTGGCACCCGGCCCCGTGTGGAGTCTCCAAACCCGGCAGATCCCTGCGGTGCGCTCCCACGCCGCTCCTCCCGTTGGAGGAAGGTGAGTCTCCCCAGATATGCCTCTTGTTGGGTCCCTGCTGGAGGAGTAGTGGCCCGACTGTGCCGCGGATCACGGTTTATGGCAACCCCGAGCTGAGAGCCCGCGCCTGGGCTCCGCCTCTGCAGCCGGCTTCCCTGCTCTGTTACCTGGGAGCTCTGCTGCACTCAGGCACCGCTGGTCTTTCTGTGACCCCGAGGGTCCTGAGATCACAGTGTCCCGTGAGGCTTCCACCCCCTGCTTAGCCACCGGAGTGACGTCCCTCAGTGGAGCAGACTTTTAAAAGTTCCGATTTTGTGCTCCGCGGCTCTATCACTTGCCAGAAGTGGCTGATGAAGGCCCCTCCCCCGCCTTCTATCCTCCCGAATATCGCCTCGGATTCACTTCTCCGCACGTCCTACCTTCCAGAAAGTGTTCGCTTTTCTGTTCAGAGAGTTGTTGCTCTTTTCTTTGATCTCCTGTTGAGTTTGTAGGTGTTCAGAATGGTTTGATCCCTATCAAGCTGAATTCCTGAGAGGAGACGAAATCCAGGTCTCCTACTCCTCCGCCATCTTGCTCTGCCCCCCTACATCATTAGTTTTTGATATAGTGTTCCATGATTCATTGTTTGTGCATAACACCCAGTGCTCCATGCAGAACGTGCCCTCTTTAATACCCATCACCAGGCTAACCCATCCTCCCACCCCCTTCCCCTCTAGAACCCTCAGTTTGTTTTTAATCTCAGGATGGGTTTTAATTCATACACAAATACGGCAGCTTAAGAATGAATCAGGGAATGGTTTTGAGCCAAGTAGTATTTAGGATGACCTAAATGTCAAGGATGATGGTTTTCCCTTTTGCTGGGGATATGGGAGGCTGGTGGATCTCCTATTCAGTACAGAGGGGTAATAGATGTGAAGACATTGGCATCCATATGACATTTGCTCCCAGTTGTCCTCGGTCCTCTCTTTGAGTGTGGGCAAAGCACTGCAGGCAGAGGGCTGGCGATCTGCCAGCATGCATGGCTTCTGTTTTAACAGGGTCAAGCTCTGCTATTTTGCTCGCCTACTGCTCCTGATCATTTTTCTCTTCTGCCTTTTATTTTTCCCCCAGACCTTTTGGTACCCAATGATTTTTGATTAATTTATTTATCATCGTTGGGTGATTGATGCTGTTTGGTGCTGGTACTTTGTAACTTTCCAATTCTTCTGGTTGTCAATGTGACAGCCTCTTGATGATTAATTAGACCCCGTCCCTGCTCTTTTCATTCTCCATGTGCGCCAAGGCTCTTGGTTTTTAGCAAATATAAATATTTCTAAGTGCACATTTAATGATTGAGAACACCCAACAAAAGCCAGAAAGATCTATGATCCTTTCATTCTTCTTTACTTTCCTACTGAAATGTAATACATTGTGTTTTTTCTCTCCCTGTTCTTTAAGTTTTGGGAATCCTCTTGCCTTTTTTGGGAATTCTCAAAGCTATATTCCTGCTCTTCTGGTGTCTCCATCTATTACTTTCTCATCTTTTGTCCATCTCAGTTTAGGTGAACTTGCTTTCTTCTACATAATACATAAGCTTGGGATGGTAGGAAGAAAGGAAACTGATATTTGTTAAATCCCTATTGTTTTCCTCAAACTACGAGAGACACTTTTCTATCAGGTTCATAAAATATTTATTGAGCGCTTATTATGGGCCAGAAACCCCCCTAGAACCTCCATACAAGATAGTCATCTTTATTTCTATTTTATAGACATGAAGCTGAGGCTTTGGGACAACAATCAAGGTGCTTTAAGTCATAGGAAAAGGCAGAGCAGAGATTTGAACGCAATCTTTCTGACTTTATTAACTTGTATTATTTTCTGTGACACTATTCTGCATAGATAAAGGATTCCTAGAACCCCAGAATTTAGAAGAGACCATAAACTTTATCTATACATGTGGTTCTCAAACTTAGGTAATTAGAACCCTGCTTGATCAGCTACATAAAAATCCCTTGGAATGCTTTTTAAAACACAGATTTCTGGGCTTTTCCATAATTGTTGAAGAAGTCTGGATTGGCCCAGAACTGTGTATTTTTAAAACACTGTCTACATTATTCTGAATCTTAGCCAGGTTAATGAGCTGGTGCTATCAGCTAACTATTACATAGTGCAGGACTTTTCTTGACATTCTTCACTGAGAGATGAGCATCCAGCTTTTGGGCAGGGCTCACTGTCCATGTGGTAGCTTCCATTAGTGAGCAGCCCTCAGTACTCCCGGAACATTCTTCTTCATGTTGCTCTGTTACCAGTTCTTCTGTCACCACAGTCTGTGATCTTTGCAATATAAATGATAGGGACTGGTTATTAAGAGTTCACTGTGTGCCAGAGATGTGCTAAGTGCTTTAGCTCTCTTAGGCACTCAACTCTGTGAGGTTGGCATTCTTCCTGCATTGCAGAGGAGACCATTTCGTTCTGGAGGTACAAATAATATGTTTATCTATTGTCATCATCCGTCCAGATATTTGCAGATAACATTCTTCCCAATCTCCCCATACTTTCATAATTTAATATGATAAGAAATTTAACTGGGTACTGACTTTTTCCAAGGCAAGTTGCTAATGTTGCAAATATGAGGAAGGTCTTTTACCTTGAGGTTCTACAGTCCAGTGGGAAAGACCAGCATGGACTCTAATGTAGTTTTGTGTGTGAACCTTGCTTCTCTAAGTGGACAAAGGGTCCTTGAGGGCAGAGCCTGTATTCTTCCCTTTTCTTCCCTACAGTCGGAGGGTTGAATTTGTGATGGGGAATCAATAGAGATACATTGTCATGGATTGATTGAGACTCTTTTTTTTTTTTCTTTCTTTTTTCTCTCCATGTTTCCTGAGTGAGTCAAGCGATTGGGCAGGGAGGAGGGTATGAGGCTGTCTTGAATTTCTGAAACATATGCCTTTGAGGTGGTTCATGAATTTCTTTGGAGTCCACACATCTGTTGATGTGGGGAATGTCTCCCTTGGAGAAAATAGCTGTGATGGTTAATTTTTAAACTTAACTGGGCTGAGGGGATGCTCAGATAGCTGGTAAAACATTATTCCGGGTGTGTCTCTGAGGATGTTTCCAGAAGAGATTAGCATTTGAAACAGTAGACTGAGTAAAGGAGACCCACCCTCACCGGTGTGGATGGGCGTCATCCAATCCACTGGGAGCCCAAATGGAACAACAAGAAGGAAGAAGGACAGATCTGCTTTCTTTTCTTAAGCTGGGACATCCATCTTCTCTTGCTTTCAGTGTTGGAGCTCCTGGTTCTCTGGCCTTCAGACTCTGGAAGTTAACACTAGTGGCCCCTCTTCTGCCTCCTTTGCAAAGCACCCTCCCCCAACTTTTTCATGCCATCAGACTTGGATTGAATTATACCACTGGCTTTTTTGGCTCCCCAGCTTGCAGATGGCATATCATGCATTTCTCAACCTTCATAATCACGTGAGCCAATTCCTGTAATAAATCTCCTCTTATGCATCTATATGTTTCCTATTGGTTCTGTTTCTCTAGAGAATTCTAATACAATACCTGCCCACAGTATCCTAGCCCAGTAGATTAAAATACAGGGTTTATAACCAAGACCATGTGGGCATCCTATCTACATTGTTGACTTTCTCCATGATCTTGGATCTAGCCTTACTCCATGCCTTGACTTTTTCCATCTGTCAAATGGGAATACCAATTCCTTATTAGTTCTCAAGGATATCTAGAAGGAAAATATTAGTTATTATTAATGTACTTCAAACTTTGTGGTGACACTAGCTGCATAAATATAGATCTTTCTTGTTTTAAACAAGTGATGCTAAACAAAACCAAAGAATATTAAATTATGAATTACAGAAGAGATAAATTATGGAGGTAGTTATTATTTAAATTGCAGAAATATTTCTCATTTTCAGCCCAGGGTTCCTTTACAAAGCAATCTGTCTTGTGCTTTTAAAAAAGTAATTCCATTTACCAAAATTTGATTTGCATGCAACTTTTTAGAAACATTTATCATGTAAAGTGAGACATCATCTGACTAAATTAGAGAATTTACCAATATGTTTTGGCTTAAGATGAATATCACTTCCTCCAAGGATGGGAATATTGGCAAATTGAATTTTACTTCTCTGCTTCTCAAAGTGAGACTATCCAAGTCCAGTTTTGAAGCATCTGGTCTGAGAATTAGTAGTCATGGTGGACATACTTGGATTCATGCTCTAGATCTGTCAATAAATCACGCATGTCTCAGGGAGGTCAACCTCTCGAGGCCTCAGTTTGCTCATCTGGAAAATGAGATTGTTGGAATTGATGGTCCCTTCCAGCTTTTGGGCTCATTGGTAGTGCTCAGCACCCACTGACAGTGCACAGAGGGCAGCCCCTGGCATACTCTCAATGTGTAATAAATATTTCATCAATGGATGAATGAAGTCTTGGCTTTCACTTCCTTCCAAGCCAATTCCAAAAATTCCAAAGTGGATTATAAAAACAAAATCAGTTCAGGAAACCCCTTTCCGTACTCATCACTGACTTGACCTCCCTCTAGCGTTTTTCACATCTTTAAGCCTGGTGAGAAAAAGACATCAGCTCTGTGTGAGGATCGGGATTTGCATTTCCAGTTGGTAAATTGCAGATGACAGTTGCAAGCCTGGAGAGACCCTGAGACAAGGTGGCCCCTCGCCTCGTCTCGCACGACAGCCCTGCACCTGCCTTGGCATTTGCTGCTTGTGTCCTCCCGGCGGCCTGGCCCGTCTGCGCCTTCCTCCAAGCCGTGCAAGAAGGCTTGGAGAAGCCAAGAGGTACCGAGGCTTCTCCAGCTTCGTGGTCCCGGCAGAGGTGTTGTTTCTTCTAAAAGTGGAGGGGAGAGAGAGTTGCTAAGGAACACCATTAATATGCTGACGGCACCGCACTCGCCCAGAGTTTTGGCCTCGGACGTTTGACTCTAATCAGGAAATCATTTTTAGGAGGATTTGTCAGTGTAAGAAAACAAGCTCCTGAACTAAATTAGGATCTGGATGATTTTTTTCCTCCTCTTCCAATCTGCGGTGCGAGGCAGATTGCTGAGCCCTCACGGTTTGTGTGTGGGTGAATTTGTTTCTGTTGCACATTTGAATCTGGAGCTCCCAAAGGCGTCTGTGTTTCTAAGGACTACGTTTTGGAGTGGTCCCCTCGGAGGTTTGGGGCTTGTCTCTCCTTGTCTCACACTGGTTGGCTTTCTTGGCAAGGTGGCCAGCTTGAGGACTCTAATCTGATTGTCTTTTTCTTTTCCGTTTTTTCCTCCCTGTAATGAATTCACCGCGTGTCTCTGGGAAATTAAGGTAATCCATTATACTCTTGTCTGCCCATGGTTGCTGCAGGGATAATAGTGTTTAACCCAGCTTGGAAGTATCCTGAGTGGCCTGTCAGGGTCTCTTCTTTAGAAGGACAAATTGAAAACATTTTAATAAATGCTCCTTAAGTGTATGCTTTAAAAATACATGGGGCCAAATGGCAAACGGCTCAGTAATAACTAGTCCAGCAAACAAGACTAGCCATTCATCACTCTCTCTGTTATTTCTGTTTGTCTCCTCTTCCTCACTCCACATACTTCCATTTCTCTGGGGGTATGCTGTCTCTGTTCGGGGTTAGGATCTTTGGGGGAACCTAGGGTTTTGGTGGTTACAGACCAATGCCTGCTGCCCGTGCAAATCCAGCCATCTCCTACCTGGGAGAGCAGTCGAGTTTCTCCCCCTGCAGTGCTCCTCCGTGCTTCTCTGTGCTCCCAAGAGATGTGCCTGAGGACAGAGAGGTGAGTGCCCAGCTCGGGTACTGCAGAGAGGACTGGGTGGCCTGGCCTCAGGTCCCATTTCTGATGCAGTCAGGGACCAAATCACACTTAGGATGTCATGGCCTGGCCTGGGCCTGTCAGGCTGATTTCCTCCTGCACTCCAGTGGAAATGTGTGTTCCCGCAAACCACAGGTCTGAGGCCTGGGGGCCATTCTTGGAGAGCAGGGTAGAAAGTGCCTTTTAACTTCATCTTCTTATCTGTTATCTTCTTATCTTCTCGGAAGATAAAGGTGGCCACAGACAGGACATGGAGTGGGGAAGTGCCCATTGGTGCCATGTGAGCCTATCCTGAAGATCAGAAGACAGAGTCAAGGCTGAGCCCTTTTATGTTTGCAGGGCTGGCTTCGTGAGGGGACAGGGCAGCTAGCTGTGCCCAGAGGCTTTAGATGTCTCTCCCATGTGCACTCAGAGTATCCAATATTCAACTGTTAAAGAGTTCCATTCCTTGGGTGTGGGGGCTGCTTGGGAATTCTCAGAAATGACATGATGTTAGCTCTGAGAGGAATATTCCTCTGGTGCTTTCTGCGGATGCCATGTGCTCTTCAGTGGAGGGTCCTGTGCTGATAAATGCCTCTCAACCTCTCAGACAGAGACATCCTAGATAAAAAGACTTTATCTATAAGAGGACCTGATGACCCAGATGAGCATCCAGGTAAATCTGAATGTTCTCATTTCTTCAGCTCATAAGAGACATGTTAAATGCATTGGGAAAAGAGGAGTTTAGAGGAGTTCTCCATGAAACAGTATGTGATGCAGGAACTGCCCTTGTTCAATCTCAAAACAGTCCCTTGGACAGGATTGACCAGCAGGTCAAGCCTGACCCTCTCAGGAAACACAGTCCTTGGCTTTTTACTCTCTGAGCTCCTGGGACGTGTGCTCTGGAGATTCCACCAGCAGCCGAGTTCTGTAACCAGGCTTCCAAGCTGTTCAATGAGGGCTTCTCTCATCTCCTCAGTGAGATTAGGAGACTTGAGCTTGAATTTCTCAGTCCTGGAGTAGACCACAGAGGTGATCATGCTCAGTGGATTCCATGTATGTGTGTATGTGTGTATTTAAGCAACCTTATCTCCTGCCCTCACCAAATAATATGAGGCATTCGAAAATACTAAACAGGTACGGGGAGGGGGGACATTCTCACTGAAGTGGGCAGGGGGTAGGGATTAGAATATCATCTACTTGTCCCTTCCCTGGCCCCATCTCCCATGTGGACCCTGCCCCTCAGTGGCTCCCAGGGTACTTTTGTGGAATCCAGAGCTGTAACCATCATGCTTGACCCTTGCATTTACAGATGAAGTCACTGAAGCTCAGAGAGATAGCTTAGCCTTGCGTTGCACCGTGCACATAGGAAATGTCCAACATATAAACCAAACACATGAAAATTCTTCCTATGCTGAGGAAGAGTTAAACTAAAACAGCCAGAAAAGTGCTGTGTGCTTTTGTCTTCCGTGGGAAGGAAGACGACTTTTGTTCTCCCCTCTGTTTTTCCTGCTTTTATGAGCCAGCCTGTTTCCTTCTGGGCCCTCACTGCTGTGTACATGGCTAGCAGGGGCTGGGATGAGCCCACAGGAAGGGGCTCTCCTTGTGTGCTAATGCAGGAAGGAATGTGGCATCGATCTATCTGCAATTATAAGCTCAATGTGTTTCCCTTGAATTTTTAGAAAAACCAGAGGTACTTTGCAAGTGCAATAGAGCTTCCAATTAGGCAGTTAAGTTCCCCATTTCTATTTCCCTAATGACTTGACTTGCTCTCTTGCTTTATGAAATGAAAATAGCTTTATTTGGGCACGAGGATGCAGCTGATCACATGCTTACTATGCTTTTGCAACAAGTTCCTGCCTGTTCCTGGCATATGCAATGGGCAGAATAATACATTTCTGTGCTGCTTTCTGTGATGTATAGTGGTCATTTGCTATCATTCCAAACCTATGGTAACTGAGGGTGGTGCAGTTTGATGTCCAGAAGGCTGGTGTTCTCGCCTCCAGAGGAAAAGTGCCCTTGAGGGCAGGGCACTGCCCCAGGGCCCTGTTTGTTGGGGGGTGTGGAGCTGTGGACTTCAAGTGCTGAGTGGTGGAAAGCGGTGGTGGGGCAGGTAGAAATCATGCAGCAGAGTTGAAGCAGAGCAATGGAGGGCAAAGAAAAGGCACTGGAAGGACATCAGCTGAGTTTTAAGAAAGAAATGGTAGGGATGAAGAATTCAGCTCTGTGAAGATGAAGGGTGGGGGTTTGGTAGTTGCTTCTTCACTTGAAAATAAGACTTGAAAATAAAAGATGTGTCCTCCTCCAACTTTACCTGGTTGAATATTGCACAGAGCCAGACCCCAGGCTCCAGAAAGCCAAAGGATATGCCTTCTCTATCTTTCCAGTTTATAGAAAACATTGCCTCAATCATGGATGGCCCTGAGAGTTGTTCAGATATCTGAGCAGCACCTTTGAAAACCACTTCAGAACATTCTCGATGTTCTCTGTCCCCACTCTTACCCTTTTTCTGAGCCTAGAAGCCTTCTGAGGGTCTCCGGCTGGTGCTCTGCAGACCCATTAATGCTCTCAGCCTGTACCCTGCTCCCAGCACTGTCTCCCAGCTCATGCATAAGACCATTCCTTTTCTTCCCTGGCCCCCATGGTGAATAGCTGGGCGCAGGTGGTATTCCCAGAAGGTGTGTCAGCTGACTCACAGGAAGTGGGACTGGAGCACAGCCAATTTTGGCATCCTGGTTGGCAGCAGTAGGGAGGGAATGCCCTCGGGTTTCCCATTGCTCCTACCTGGGTGGGTTTTTCATGTGGCTTGTTAGAGGCAGAGCCCTCCATGGAGAAGACCACAACCATGGCTCGGTTGTCTGGAGTGCTTTGCAAAGCAGAGTGTAATCTGTCTCTGAGGGGCCGGAGGTTGCTCTTGGCTTTATTGTCTAAATTGCCCTTGATCAGAGCTGAGATTATAGAGGAACTTGGTCATTGCTTCAAGGCAGCCATGGCTAAAAAATAGAAAAAGGAAAGAAGATCTCACATGGGTCAGCTCCTCTTTGTTTCTGGGAACGCTCTGGGCCTTCCTTAAAGTGCATCACCTGCATAGCAGTGTTGGCTGGTCTGCTGATGGGAAGACCTGCTTTCCAAGTCTGAAGGAGACCCTGAGGTCATTGTGTCCATTCCCCTGCCTTCAGGTAGGATTAGAGATAAGCCCTGCCAGAGGATAATCTCTTCTACTTGTAAAAGCTTCCAAAGCAGACCTGAATCTCTCTCTAGACCATTCATTGCAACTTTTAACAACCTTCACCATCAGGAAATTCTATCCTAAATCCCTTATGCTGTGGATTAAGTTTCTTTCCTTGTTCCATCCTCAGTAGCCACTGCCAAGACTTTGCTGGCACTGCCTGAGAGCTCTTATACCTGAAGATTGTGTTAAATCCGGCTGCCTGTCCTCCCCTGATGAATAATCCCAGCCTCTTATTCTCCCGGCCCTGCTGCCCGACCTGCTCCTCACCTTTGAGGTTGCCCTCTGACCTCTCTCTGAGTGCCAGTGTCCCTGGTGGGAGCCCAGAACCAGACTCAGGAGTACAGTGTGTTTCTGACCCATCTTAGGTCTGCGAGAGTCTGTCTTGAACCCACGGCATGAACATTACCTTCTTGCTCGGGCACCTGTGTGGGGTTTATGGGTTGGTGACACTCTCACTCACAGGCTTACAGTCACCTTTCAACCTACTAGCATATCAGATCATTTTCCTTTACTCCCTTGGATGTTAAGGGCAAGATAAATCACCCCCACCAGCAGTGGCACTGTATCATTTTATCTGCACCAACACTGACCGCTACTACCGCCGGAAAACAAGGGGAAGGGAGAATGGGGTCAATTCGGAGTGCCTGTGGCTCTTCTAGAAGGTTTTGACAAAAGCATGGAGCAGAGATGGTCAGTTGGTTGGATGGGGGTCCTCACACTGCTCTAATAACAACCAGCTTTCTTGGTCTGATGGCTTTCCTCCCGCTCCTTCTCAGTACCCTCTCTTCTGGTCTCCACTGCTCCCTACCACCCCACCCAGCACACTTACCCCATGACTATCCCATGCCAGGCTAACTCCAAGCCACCAAGCAGGTCCCAGAATCTGCAGAGCCAGAACGTGCTCACTGTGCACTGGGTGGAGACCCAGATGGGTGAGGCGGCCCCTTCCTCAAGGGGGTGAGGATGAGGCAGGGGCTTGAGACACAGGCCTGGCAAACTACCAACAGCGTGTGGGATTTGGCTTGTTGTTCACAAGAGGAGAGAGATGTCAAAAGGCAGCCCTCTGAAGAGGGCCACATGTGTTAGATAGGCATTCTGTGCAGAGGACCTCGGGCCAGCAGTCAGAGAGGTTTCCTGGAGGAGGTGGGGTTGGATGGGAGCTGGCCCTCAGGACGTAGGTGTTGGCTGGGCTTAGAGTGTCCCCTCCAGATTCTGTAAGAGAAGTCTGTGAGAGCTGGGAGGTGCTTGGTTGGCTCATGACTGTTGTTCTCCTCCCCCACCTTCAATCCTTCCAACTCTTTCCATCTCTAGTTGCCAGAAGAGAGAACTTTCCTCCTTTTATTCCATTCCTAAGTGAAAAAATACTTAATGAGCATCCTCTACTTGCTGGAACTATTCCAGGCCAGAGGCAGCCGATAACATGCTGCAAGACCATGACTGGTTCTGGTGTGTGGGTTCTGATTCCCTTGGTCCCTGGGCTGGACAGACATGGCGTGGGCTGGTCAGGCTCCTGGGTCTGGGTCACTTCCAGTTGCTTTCTGACTTTTTGCTGTGCATTATTCTCATTTTCCACATCTACTCTGTGTGGTTGGGGGCACCGTCCTGGGCCTTGGGATACAGAGATAACAAGGCAGGTAAAGTTCTACTCTAGTGGGTGAGGCAAGCAGCATTCTAAGATGGCCATCAAGATTCCCACCCCTGGTGTATGTGCCCTGTGTAATCCTGTCCCCTTGAGTGTGGATGTGGACTGTGAATATGATGGGACCTTCAATTTCATGATGAGGTGGTGTTATATGGCACAGTTGATTTTAAAAGTGATTGTTCTGAGTGTGCCTGAAATAATCAGGAAATCCCTCCAAAGGGACTTGGCTCTTCCTAGTGGGAGAGATTCACAGTGTGATGGGGCCTGGATGTGAGGAAGATTCTTTGTTTCTGGCTTTGAAGTTGGAAGGGCCACATGACAAGGAAGGTGGGCAGCCCCTAGGAGCTATGGGAGCCCCTGGCTGACAGCCTGCCAGGAAATGGCAACCCTCATCCCACACCTGCAGGGAGCTGAATCCTGCCACCACCACAGGACCCTGGAAGAGGACCTCAAGCTCCAGATGAGGATGCAGCCCAGCCGACACATCTTGTGAGACTCGTCTAGAGAGCTCAGTCACTTATGATGAATAGGCAGCTAACGAATGGGTGGTGTTGTAAGGTGAGTTTGTGGTGATTTGAGATGCAGTGATAGAAACTGAACATGAAAGATGCAGATGGTGGTAAGGATTACGTAGAAGTAGACTAAAACCCAGGAACGTAATGGAGAGAGGTTGCTGCAGGTAGCCAAGGAGACATCACCTTTGCTGAGGTAACATTTAAGCGGAATGACAAGAAGGACCAACCTGGCGAAGAGCAGGGGACAGAGCCATCCAGATGGAGGGAACAACTAGGGCAAAGTCCTTGGGGCTACAGCAAGCCTGTGGTAGTTTTCAGGTATGAAAAACGGGATGTGTGGCTGGATGCAGTCTACAGAGGCAGATACCAAATCATCCAGGGCTTTTGGAGATTGAACATGGCATTTGGATTTTATTTTCAGTGTGAGGGAAGCCAAGGAGGGTTTTAAGCAGAGAAGTGACATCTGCACTGAAAAAAAAAAATTTCTTTCTTTTTTATTAAAGATTTTTCTATTTTAGAGAGAGAACATGATCAAGTGATCGTGAGTGGGGGGAGGGGCAGAGGGAGAGGGAGAGAGAATCCCAAGCAGACTCCGCTGAGCATGGAGCCCGACATGGGGCTTGATCCCAAGACCCTGAGATCATGACCTGAGCTGAAACCAGGAGTTGGATACTCAACTGACTGAGCCACCCATGCACCCCTCTTTATTTTTTATTTTTTAATTAATTGATTAATTAAAAGATTTTATTTATTTGAGTAGAGAAAGAGAGAGATAGCAAGAGAGACAGCAAGAGGGAGCATGAGCAGAGGGGAGAGGGAGAAGCAGCTTCCCTGCTGAGCCAGGAGCCCCATGTGGTGCTTGATCCCAGGACCCCGGGATCATGACCTGAGCTGAAGGCAGACACGTAACCGACTGAGCCACCCAGGTGCCCCTATTTCTTTTTTAAACTCATACCTGTTCTTCTGTCCTTATATGAGGAGGCTGAGGGCTGTTGGGGCTGAGCACATGAATGAGCATCTGGGGTCTGGATAAATGTAAGGCAAAAGAGGGGGAACACCCACAGGGCCCAGCTCCCTGGGGCTGCAATGGCTCCCTCCCTGAGGCTGGCTGCTCCGTGGGGCACAGTCCCAGGGAGGCCAGCCCCTGGGCATGGGGCGTCCTGGTCACACATGGCTGGTGCTCCGCCATTGGCACCACAGTTTTCCCCTCCCTAGAGAGACTGGAGTGTGGAAGTCACACTTTCCGTGTCCATGTTGCTGGTGCCACCCCATGCCACCTGCGCTCCGAGCACAGAGGTACCTGGTATGTGCTTGGCCATGGATGATGGCGACGTGAGGTCGAGCTGACTGTGCACAGAAACTGCCATGTGTCACTTTGGGTTATTCTTTCATGCCTTTATTTACTCTGGTCATTTTATTGAGGGACTGCCCTGTGCCTTGCCTTGTTCTAGGGGCTGTGGATACCATATCACATAGACAGACTGTACCTTTTCTTTAAGGAGCTTACATTCTTAAAGGAGAGATAATTTTTTTTTTTTTTAAGTATAAAAACAGTGAATCAAAGAAAACAATAACAAATGGAGGTAAGTGCTATGAAGGAAATCAACAAGGAAACTAAGTGCTTGGGCCTGGAGCCTCCCAGAAGGACTAACTCCAAGTTCTGAAGGTATAATTTAATGAATGAACAAATGCACGAATCAATAATTTTTCTGCCCCTGGATTTGCTGCATTCTGCTCTATTTCTCTTCTCTGAGTCTGTTTCTCCTGGGAGGAGGACCGTGTGTGTTGGAGGTGGGGGCAGATACTCAGGAAAGGCTTTAAGGAGAGGGGAGCAAGCTGCAATTCCTATTTTAGAGCCATCTGGCTGCAGTGGGAATGGGGTGGGCCACCTGCTAGGATAGAGGCTCTTCTCATGTTAGGGGGTGTGATGGTGGGGCCTCAGTTAATGGGGAGAAAGAGGTGGATTTGAGGGACACTGTAGGAGTCCTAGAGATAAGACTTGGAGGTTTATTGGTTAAGGGAGAAGGAGGTTAAAGGTCGAGGGACAAGACACCATGTCCAGGTGTCTCTAGTTTGGACAACCGGCTGGCTGGCTGGAAATGCTAATTTATTAAAATGCAACATTAAAGATAAAGAGCAAGGAGGGGTGCGGTAAAATTTTAGTTCTGGTTAAGCTTTGTTCAAGGCCCTTGTCTGTGAGGAAGTTGACGCACTTGTGGTGTGCTCGGGCCTGAGGGCTGGGCTGGAGACGCAGGTGTGAGGGTTATGGGTGCACGTGCTGGATGCCCAGTGGAGGGCCTGACGCCAAAGAACCAAACTTAAAGATGGGGAGAGGAAGAGAAGCTGGCAAAGGAAAAAGTTAGATATTCAGAGAGAATTAATAGAAAAGAGACCTGGCTTAGGAGGTGGGGGGTGCAGACCCGAAGTGCAGGAGGTGCCCTTTGTGGGGAGGGCCATGGAGTCTGCTGGAGGGGATCTGCCAGGTGTGTGCACGCCGGAGGAAGGTGAGGGTGCCTATCTGGTGCTTTCTGTTTTCACTGCAGGCAGCATCTTATGAGCCCTCCCATTTTTTTAAGGGGTAAAACTCTGGCGCAGTGAGATTCTCCCAAGAAGGAGCCTGCGAAGCTGAAGGGGGTTGGAGGTGTGGGAGGGAAGGGCAGGCACCCGAAGGGGGTGTACAAGGAGGAGGACTGCCTCTTCTACCTTTTCAGCAGGAGAAGATGGGTAGAGATGATGCAGGGAGTGTGTGTGTGTGTCATATGTCTATTTGTGGTGTGTGCGTGTGTGGTGTATATGCATGTAAACAGGAGACTCAGGAGATCATGTGTTGTCTGTGAAGTTGGAGGCAAGCTTCTCTGCAGATGAAGAAGGTGGTGGGAAACAGGTGGGTGAGAGGTGGGTGCTTGGAGGAGAAGGAAGGGGTGAGCTGGTAGCACTGAGGGGTCTCTGCGTTTGGGCCCGTGAATAATTCTAGACCATGCTGGGTGGTCTGTTTGTGCCTGTTATTTGAAGTTGTTTGGATCTAAAGCTGAACAGGTTGAGAAGGTCAGAGCTTTGGACCCAGAGCATGTGCTTCTTTCTCAGCCTCCCGGAGGTGACTCAGGGGAGGTGGCAGTGGCAGAGGGTGGCCTGACTTACTGCTTTCCTGGGTGAAATTGGGGGGGCGGGGGCGAGGAGACCAACCCGTGAGTTTTTAAGATAAGCTTGTGTGATCTTTCTTTTTGTTTCCATTTTTGTATCTCTTGTCTCACCACCTGTCCTTTCCTCCCCAAATCTCCATAAGTAAGTAATGACTGGGACGGCGTGTTCTGTTCCTAGAACTGAAGACACCTTTTGGCAGCTTTGGAAGTCTTGTGTCGTTCTTGGCTTCAGAAGCTGAGCTGTTCACCTGGGGTCTAAAACTGTGGCTCCAGACCCTGCTTCTGAGGGTTTTTGCATTATGGTGAGTGAGGAGTCAGCACTGCCATCCCCTTGTGGCTCTAGGACCCGGGCAGATGACACTGAGCTCCGGGGACCAGCGATGGGTGTGAGGGTGGGAGGAATTTTAACGGGTGGTAGGGGGCCAGATTCAGTAGAAAACACTAGATTCCGTGTTGTAGAAGTATGCTGTCTCAGGTCACGTCTCCCTGAAGCAGAGCCTGAGATGGGGAATTCTTCAGAATGTGCTCTTGGGAGCAGGGGTGCAGAGAAAGCAGAATCAGGCAGGGGAAGAAGGCTAAGGGAGGATGTGGCCTCAGCTGCACGCCAGCTCCCTTTGGTCCCACAGCAACCTCTGGAATGTGAATTGTACCCTAATTTATTTGGACTTGCCTTGTCTAGCCTTTCCTTGGCTAGTGGGGAGACAGTGGCCATTATTTCTCCTGATGTCCCCACTTAGACCAAGATAAGTCTAAGAGAGCACCAACAGTTTCCATTACTATGTCCATTTACTTTGTTTCATATAGCGAAGCCATTCATTCATCCATCTATCCATTCATTCATGCATTCATTCATTCATTCTACACATACATATTGTGACTGGCTCTTCCCCTTACCCTGACTTTTCTGGCCATTTCAGACACATTTTCTTAAATGCTGTACTAGTCACTGATAGCCAAAGAATTATATTCTCTCAGGAGCATCAAGAAAACTCCCTTTTCTCTGGGTATCTGTTGGCCTAGCTCATTGCTGTGTTTCTTGCCATTTCCACTCTATCTAAATAAGTTTACACATCTCAGTGGGGTGGAAAAGGAAGAAAACAAGAGAGCATTGTAGCCTTAGGAGGAGGAAGAAGGAAGGACAGGGCGAGGAAGGGAAAGACCAAGGGTCCCTGGGCAGGCTTCCCAGTCCTTGCAGCTATTGCTCATGGACCACACTTGGATGGGAGAAGATACAGGAGAGCTTGGCTCTGTGGATGGCTCCTACCTTTCTGGTATGGATGCTGGGGAACTCAGGGGCTGGACCACGGTCACCTTGGGAGTTTGTTGCTATGCAAGCTCTAACTTAACACTGAGAGGCTGAGGCTTTATGAACTCATCACTATACTTTGATGTCAAAGAGATGCCACTGTCACTCACTCCCCCATTGCAGCCCCATTTGCAAAATCGAAGCTTCTGGTAACTTGATCTTGAAGTCCCATTCCGGGTATAAGGGCCTCTATCTTAGTGATTCCTGGTTTAACTGGTGGAGAGCAATTAATCTAGTCCTGAGAGGACATATCTACTGGCAGGAGACGCTGTGTATGTTCATTATTTCATCTATGGCTCGGATGAGGGATAATGGCATGCTGCTAGGGTTTTGGGGGGATTGAAACAAGTGTGAGAGGATCCATGATCGTCTTGGAATCCAGACTTACTAATCTTGAGAGGCTGGCTGAATGGATCAAAACCCGAAAGATAAAATGCTGCATTTTTGGTTAAAAACTCAAAATTGCTCAAACACAGAGGAGATAAAGCTGGTGTATGAATAGTTCAAGTGAAAAGACGAGTTTTGGTTCAGGATATATTTATTTATAACTTCAGTAAATATTAATTGGGTGCCAGGCACTGATCCAGGAGCTGGGGACGCAGTGGTGAATAAAGTGACATCATCGTCATGTAGCTTACATTCTAGTCCTGTACTGCAATGTGATATACAATATGCACTATGCAAGACAAAGAAGTAGGTGACATGGTATGAGCTGGCCATGGGTGGTAGGAGGAACGGCAATGGGAAATATAATGATGGGGTGCGATTTCAAATGGGGGAGTCAGGGAAGATTTGTTTGAGGAGGTCACATTCGGCCCATTAGCTGGTTGACATGGCTGCTAAAAAGCTACTGAAATCAGGGTTCTGTGATGAATTATTTCCACTAATGAGAGTGACCTGCCTGGATGCCTCTACCCACCTAAGTTCACCTGACTTCCTCCAGCTGCAGGCTCAGCCCTGCAGGCCCAGCTGGGCCTTTCAGGAAATTAACAAGCCAGCCTTCCTGACCTTGGCCTCATTTCAGGAAATCTGCCTCTCTCCTGCTCTTGAGAGCTATCGTCCCCCGCAATACACTGTGTCTCCGGTCACTTCCAGCCACTGCACCCCACTATCTGAGACAATGCTGCAGACAGTGGGGGCTGGCTGGATTGCCCCCAGCCCCAGGCTGGGGCCACGCGCCGTGCCCAGATGACCCTGACTTACCCCACCTGAGCTGTCGACTCCCTCACTGTTTCAAAGTGCTCTGCTGGCACCGGCTCCAGAATAAGATTCAAAGGGAACATTTTCTGTTTTATTGATGTTCATCTTCCTAAGTTTGCACAGTGTGTGGAGTAAATGCTAATTTTTCTAGGTGGGAAAAAAAAAAAGTTTTCTCCCAAACTTCTTGCAATTTTATTAATAATGTAGCAAATGAGACAACATATTCTGAGGGCTTAGTCAATCCCGGGGAGGCAGCCTGGGCCTCGGAGCGGCCGTGTTCTTCCTCCCGCTGACTCCATCTCTCCCTCGGTCTCTCTCTCGGGTGGGTTGCTGAGGCACTGAAGAGCAGAGGGCAGGGGGAATTATGCATGAGCAGAGAGAGGAGACGCTGACCTTCTGTGTTTAAAGGTTAAGGTGATTTCTTGGGAAATGGAGCCAACTCACTAATCAGAAGCTGTTCTGAATTTTTCTGCAAAAATTAGACCCTGTAACTCACTTCACAAGCTCTGTTTGTGAGGATATCCGTATCTATATATAAAACAACTAAGCCGAGTTCAGCCTAAATTTATTAAACACCTACTGTGCTCCCAGTCTTAGGAAGAGTTAGGCTAAAAGGGGCACAAAGAAGTAAATCAAAACCCTTAGTCACCTGTAACTCATATAAATAGACATGCAGTCATCTTTCATCCTCATGCTACTTAAAAGAAACAAGATAGTTATTCTTATTCTGGGGATTTAGTTAAAAGCAAACACGATCAGGGCGCAGCCTACCCCCACTTCCATAGTCATGGTGCTGATGTTAAAGCAGTGCTCAGGATGAAGGTCATGGGTGCCATGTGATCTTAGCCAGTAAGTTGAATTGAAGAGAGACACAGGAATGGCTTGGAACTCAAAAGTCAGACATGTATGGAGTACATTCTCTGTGTCCAACACTACAGTAGACACTTCAGTGCAAATAAGACACAGCTTCTGCCTTCTAAAAACACAAGCCCAATTAAGGTAAAGACCTTTTCTGTCTTGTTCTCTGCTATATTCCCAGAACCTAGAGCAGTGTCTGGCATTTAGTAGAAACAATGATGTTTGATGAATGAGTGAATGAGTTTGTAGTAGAGAGGGAGGCAGACATGAATATAAGTGTCATGCTTATTGTGTGTGTGTGTGTGTGTGTGTGTGTGAGAGAGAGAGAGAGAGAGAGAGAGAGACAGAGAGAGAGAGATTAGGGCACAGTGGGCCACTAAAGAGAAAGAGGTTGGTTTTCTCTGTTAAGTGGGAACAAGATGTGAGAGAAGACTTAACAGGTATATCAGGAAGAATTCTTATTTTAGACAATAGAAATTAACTCTTTAAGCACAAAAATGAATTTATTAAAGAACAGGGACCTCACGGAATTTCTAGGAGTGCAGAAATATGAGGCTTGACACTATGGGATCTAGGAATCCTGCTCAAAGTTGCACGACAGAACTGTGTAGTCTAGAGGAGATATGTTGCCCCTTTGCTGGACATTGTCATGGTGGCTTTCATTCTTGACATCACAGTACTAGACACAGGGCTCTGACACTAGAGCTTGGACATTGCTGTCCTCAACCTCACCAAAATGAGTTCTGTGCTGTGCATCCTTCATGCTGCTGGCCATAGGTTCACAGTCTGACTTGGGTTCACTGGCTGGGGACACTGAAGTCACCTCAGGAATCCTGCACCCTAGCTGCAAGGGAAGGTGGGAAAGTGAGCATCTGCTTGGTGTTCTCCCAAAGAATTCATGAGGTGAAGAGTTTGTGGAACATGGAGGAGTGTTCAAAAGGGTTAGGTGGTAAAGAAGAAGGATACATGATTTGTTACATAGCACAGATAGTCCTAGTTTGCCAAGGATGAAGTTGAAGAAATAGTGGGGACAGATTATGTAGAGTTTTGTATTAACTTGTTTAAAAGTTTGGACTCTTTCCCATAAATAGTTGGGAGGCAGTAATGGGTTTTGTGCGGGGGTGTGACAAGGTCAGGTTTGCATTTTAGAAGGCTGGCCCTGAAGGCAGAGTGGGGAGAGTGGAAGAGTGAGTAGGTGTGGGGGAAGAGGGATGGCAGTAGGTTCTGGCCAGAGCTGAGGAGGTGGAGCAGGCAGTGGAGATGAAAATGGGGAGGTGGGCAGTAGGGGGGACATTATGGAAGAGGAGGGCAAGTGGGAGCGGACTGTGGATAGGTAGTGGCTTTGCCCTGCAGTCCAGGTGAAGTCACAGGACTCATATGGGTGTCATTCTGCAAGCTGTGGGCTCTTCTCAAGGACAAGCACAGCGGCCAGTCCGGGGAGGAGCCAGCTGAGGTCTGGGTTCCAGCAAGTTGGGGTTTACCAGTAGGTCATCAGGGGTCAGAGCAGCATCCTCAAGGCAGTTGGACCCAGGATCAGATTACCCCGAGATACGTTTCTGGTTTTGGGGTAAAAACAAAGCATTTTTTTTTCAAGATTCGTATAACAAATTGTGCAAGTCCATGGTAGAAGGAAAAGTGTCTAAATACCTGATAACTGTTTGGGATAAGAAGTCCTAGAAGTTTCATTGACTAAAAACTCATTATGGGTGAAAGCCTGCCTTTGGCTTCTCCAATCCTCCTGAACCCTTCCATCCAAGCCAATACAGTGATGCTGAGGCCATGGGATTCCTGACATGGTGCTTTCCTTCCTAAATCATCTCCCCTGGACAAACCATGAGTGCACAGACCCAAAGTAATGAAAAGATTTTTTCTAATGAAAGATTTTCAGACCTTGGGGAAGTAGTGAAGTGTCAAAAGCAGCAATGTGATCTTTGGCTGCATTACTAAAGGTATGTGCTTGGACTTTAGAAGGATGGCTGCCCTATTTGTAGTCTGTACTGGTCAAGCCACATTTGGAAAGTTGCACTCAGTTCTGGGTGCCACTGGTATAGAGTGCATTGTACAATTTGAGTGTATGGGAAGGAGTCAAGGGAATCAAGGGGGTTCATGTTGGGACGTAATTCTCCATGGATCTCTTGAGTTTCTGTCCAACTTCTGAATAAAAGGCATTGATAGCTTATCAGTGCATGCTAGAGATAGTTTAGAAGGGAATTTTCTAACTGTATCTTAGGATGGAATAAAATACTCCCAAGACCCTTGTTGTAATGTATTTTTGAAAGTCAATAATATTCCTCATGTTTAGAAATTCATCAGCTGAGAGACATTATTTTGGATCTTTGGTTGCAGAATGCTACCTCTTGAACTGAAAATGCTCCTGGAAGCTGGGTATCTTGTTGTAAATTCCATGACTTATATCAGGACTCCTGGCTTGGACCAAAAGGAAGCACAGAGAAGGAGTGAAGGCAGTGAAGGCAGATAGTACCAGTAACTATTCTGTGAACAGGGTCTCAGATCTTTTCCTCTCCCAGTCTTTACAAAATTAACTTCTCCCTTCCCTCCAGCCCTTTGCTCAGATTGGTTTGCCTTTCTATTTTATTATCATCAGCAAATAGTAACAGAGTATGTAATGTGTGATATTTGCAGAAGGAATTAATGAAATATAAAATGTAATCTTTGACTTTTATATAATTTAATTCTTTCATTCATTCCACAAACTATTATTGAGAACCTACACTGTACTAAAATACAAAAGTGAATAAAGCATTACTTCTTGCCTTAAAGAATCCACACTTTATTTGGGAAGACAGGATCAATACACAGGAAAAAAATGTCAAAAAAGAGGGATATAGGATGAGTTAGATGATGGGATACAAATTCATGAGTTCTGCATGTTCACAGACATTACTCTTCCCAGAACTCCAAAGAGAATCACATGCTTGTGACCCCCACCCCCTAAAACCCCCTTCCTGTGTAGTAAAGGAAGAAAGAAAGCCTCATGGGCTGGGGGAGGAAGGGCAGCTTTCTGGGGAGGGGCCAAGGAGCCTGCTGCTGGAGTAGCTTCAGAATGGGAAGGCAATTGATGAACGAGGGTTTTAATAAATATTACTATAAACTATGCGTTGGGAGACCTTTTCGTGCCCTTTGGGAGATGTGAATAGAGAATAAAATTCCTTTTTAATTACTTTGGGCAGTTGAAATTTTCCTTCATGAAATCAGCCCCACTCTGAGACAGCACTTTCTGGTTACAAGTAATATGGATAATGCTGAACCAGTATTGTTGGGGAAGACTTCACCGTGGAGATGAACTGGAGCTTGATTTCTGAGACTGGGTGGGAAAAGGCAGGCAGACAGAGAGTAAAGGGAGGGCATCACATGGTGGAGGGTGGGGGATGGTGTGTGGAAATAACAGTGGATGTGCTGCGGAGGAAAAGCTGAGCGCATCTCCAGAGGCCAGTGGAGAGGCCCAGGTAAAGGAGAGTTTAGGGGTACCAACCCAGCCCATTGGCTTCTCTGGGAGCCCTCTTCCAACCACCAAGACTTTCTCCTGGATGTCCTATAATTTGTTGTCTACATGCAGTGAGGGCGTGCCCCTTCTTGTCTCCCTGACAGTGTTATCCCTTCGCACTGAAATCCTACTGCTCTCTTTGTCTCTCTAAGTTTCTCCACCTGTGGTCCTCGCTAGAAGAGTGCTTATACCCTGTTTTCACTCATGTGAGGCTTTGGATCTCACATCTAGGGCTGTTTCCTAGATGGCAAAGACAGGATTGTAGTCACACAAATGAATAAAATATTTATGGAGACCTGAGAGGCTAGTTTAATCACACACATCTCTTTCCTCTTGTGTATTAATTAATCCTGATAAATCCCCCTACCTCTTTTTTTCCCCTGCTGCATCCAAATTGCTCAAAAAGACATGTTTGTGGAAGACAGGCTGAGGGAGTGTTTCAGGAGCATCTTCAAAGAATAAACCCTAAATATTTCGGATGGAGCAATCAGTGTAGCAGATCCATCATCAGAGAATACAATTTTGTTGACTTCATGAGAAACACCCATTTTTATGGACTTGAAAACTACCCTGAACTCACTCTGGTCTCTGTGACCTCCTCTTTTATGACACATATCCAGCAGGATGGGTCATGTTGGAATCCATCAAAATGAAACCATCAGTACCTACTAAGTCATAACCAAATTGTCTGGATATTTTATAGTAGAGGATGAGGAAAAAATGGGAAGAGGTGTCAGAATTATGACCCCCTTTTAATGCTCTGGCAACTCCAATAAATCCTTTCCTGTAGTTAAACAATGAGTTTTACCCTGAAGATGAATCCACCACTGGGATGGGTTGCTGCCGATGAATCCTAGAGAACTTTACCTCTGTCTGTTCTTCTCATTTACCTTCACCAAATTTCCCATTATTTCCAGAGTAGCTTCTGATTTGGTTTTCTTACTCTGATTCAGCTTTTCTATAATGAATAAGATTTAACAATATTCAAAATGCAACATAATTTCTGACATCCATTTCCAGGGGAAAAAAGAATCTGATTTAGGAGGCAATGTCTTAGTCTGTTTGGGCTGCTATAATAAAATAGTACAGCCTGGGTAGCTTATAAACAATGGAAATTTGTTTCTCACAGTTCTGGGGGCTGGGAAGTTCAAGATCAAGGCACCAGGGTGGTCTCATTTGGTAAAGGCCCTCCTCACTGTGGTGCGTCCTCACTGTGTCCTCACATGGTGGAAGGGACTGGGGATTTCTCTGGAGTCTCTAATAAGGCACTAATCCCATTGATGAGTATTCCACCTTTGTGACTTAAGAACCTCCCAAAGGCCCTATCTCTTAATAGCATCATCTTTGGGGGTTAGGATTTCAACATGAATTTTGACGGGTCACAATCATTCACCATAAAAGGTGGGAAGACCTTGAGGGAGATAGTAACATCATCCCTAACTTGAAGATTCTCCAAGTATGGTGAAAGAGATCTGGGGGTCTGGGAAAGTACAGTGTGCATGAAATAGGACATCTATTTCAGTGTATGTGCAGGCACGTGATGGGAAAAGCAGCAGAAGAGAGAAGCAGGGGCCAGAGCACAGAGGCCATTTTATGCCAGCAAATCTCAAGCTAGGCTCCTCATGAAAATCTCCTGAGGAGATTTTAAGAAATACCATCGTCAAGTCCTATTTCAGACTGATGTATTTTTAATAATTTATGTGTTAGAGTGAATTAATTCAATTAGATTGCTTTCCCTCTAAACTTTAGTTGAGACCACTGAATAAATAGAAGTTTTGTTTGGGGGAGTTAGTTAACCTTAAAGCATGGATTAATTAATTAATTAAGCAACCATTTGTGGGTTGTTTTTCTAGGCACTATGCAAGAATGAGGAGATAGGGAAGTCTTTGCCCCATACTTGGAAGAGCTTACCCACCAGTAGAGAAGATATGCAAATAAACAGATATTTTGCAATAATGCTCTTGTCTCAAAAATTTTCTAGTCAGCCCTGGTTCCTTCTAGCATATTGTGCTTTACATTCATATTTCTGGCTCTTACAAAGTCTAGAGGGGGCCTGGAGATATTCTGGAAGGGTGGTTTTTTTCTTTTCTTCTTCTTCTTTTTTTTTTTTTTAAAGGTTTTATTTATTTGACAGAGAGAAAGACAGCCAGAGAGGGAACACAAGCAGGGGGAGTGGGAGAGGGAGAAGCAGGCTTCCCGTGGAGCAGGGAGCCTGATGTGGGGCTCGATCCCAGGACTCTGGGATCATGACCTGAGCCGAAGGCAGAGGCTTAACGACTGAGCCACCCAGGCGCCCCCTTCTTCTTTTTTTTAATGGTTTCTCCTAACAGCTGATGTGGGCTTGTCAGATGCATTTAAAGGGCTGAAGTAGAAGGGGTACTAATTGCCACATGTATAACATTGTTTCTTGGGGAAAATGCATTCTGTATTAGGAAAGGAAATAACGTGGAAACCAAAGACATTTAGATTCCCATAAAAATGGGGGCATTATTGATGCTTTTCTTTTGCTTCATCAAGTAAATGGAATGACAAGGTACCTACGTGATATGATTACTTGAATTTTCTGCTTATAGGCAAGGAAAGGAAAACTCTTATTATTTCAATTACCATTGGAAATATTTCAAGAATATGTTCATCTGCTTTTCTGCGTTGGTGATAGAGTATAGTGGATATAATGGAATATTTGTTTCCCTGAAATCCAATAGCCGTGCATTTTGATGTTTTAATCACATATCTCCTTGTGTTATTTAATAATTATATCACTATGAATCTTACCTCCCTGTTATGGTCTGAATATTTGTGTCCTCCCCAAATTCCTATGTTGAAATCCTAACCCCCAAGGGTAATGGAATTAGGAAGTGATTTGGGTGGTGATTAGGTCTTAAGGCCAGAGCCTGCATGATTGAAATCAGCACCCTTATAAGAAGAGACCCCAGATAGCTAACTCTTCTCTTCCACCATATGAGGACACAACAAGAAAGCACTGTCTGTATACCAGAAAGCAGGCTCTCACCAGACACTGAATCTGTTGGTGCCTTGATCTTGAACTTCCCAGCCTCTAGAACCATGAGAAATAAATGTTTCTTGTTTATCAGCCATCCAGTTTATGGTCTTTTTGTTACAGAAGCCTGAATAAACCAGACACTCTTCAAAGAGTCTATGAATTCCTTGGGAAGCAGAAGATATTTCCTATATTTTGAGCTTCCCTATAAAACCAAGCTCATTGGCTGGGGCATTAGCAGTGACCCATGAAGAGTTGTGAATGGGACACCAATCCTTTAGCTGTTATGGTCTGAATGTTTGTGTCCCTTCCCAAATTCATGTGGAAATTCTAACCCCCAAAGGTAATGGTGTTAGTAGGTGTGGCCTTTGTTGGTGATTAGGTCTAAGGTAGAGCCCTCATGAATGGGATTAGTGCTCTTAGGGAAGAAGTCCCACAGAGCTCCCAGACCCTTTCACCATTAGGGATGCAGTGAGAAGTGGGACTCTGAAGAGGGCCCTCACCTGACCATGCTGGCATCATGATCCTGGACTTCCAGTCCCCAGAACTGTGAGAAATAAATTTCTGCTGCTTATAAGCCACCCAGTCTGTGGTGTTTTGTTACAGCAGCCTGAACAGACTAAGACAGCTGCTTTGGTGTCCTGACACGTAAGGTGCCATGGATGCTTGCCTGGTAAGGGATGGTGATCAGTGAAAGAGGGTAAATGCATTAGCATTAAGAATAGACATGACAACACATGGAAAATAGAAGTTTCTTGTCAAGGCTTGGGGCAAGCCTGTTAAAAGTAAATTTGTTAACTGATTAAATGTGTGTTTTTCTCCCATTTGAATCCTAGACTCTGAAGTCTGAAGAGAAAAGAGCACCTGAGGGCTCCTTAATTTGATGGATGCATATTGGTGACCTTCGGAGACCAGTCATCCTGCAGTTATGACCCACCTGGGAGGCCCCACTTCCTGTCTGGGCAGAAATTCACCTCCTTCAGCTCCCTCTCTGCCTGATGAGCACCAATGCTGGCAAAGGTTGGATTTAGCAGCTAAGTCTAGACTTGGGAATGTATAGAGAGGAGATTTCTTGTGAAAGAAATGTTTTTTAATGTAGACTCAGTATTTTAGTTAAGCATTGTTTTTCTGCACAAGGGAGACAGGACTCATGTAACTGACATCCACAAGTGTCATGATTGTATAACTAATCCAGGCCAGAGGCCACATTGTGCAAGGCATCGGAAATATAAGCTGTGTGTGTACTCACAGGCACACACACTCCCTACATGCACATTTTCTCTCTAGGATGAGCATGGGTAAGTTATCTTTGGGCCATAGGCAAGAGTCACACTGTGGTCTGGCCTTCACTAATGTGTTTGTCTTTCCTTGAAAGAAGGCTTTAGCTGTTCGATTTAGTTTTGTTTATTTGAGATGTTGTGTTCGAACTTTGCCTGCATGCCTAGAGGCTGGAAGGCCATGGAAAATGTGTGTATCTAACTAAATCCAAAAGCACAATCACATCAACTCAGACATGGACACCTAGGGACCATCTTTTACTCCAAGAAACAGCTTAGGTTGGAAAAGAAAGCTCTTACCAACCTTGAAAGGATGAAAAGAAAAAAAAATGTTTAGAAGTGAAAATTCATAAAACAAGATCTTTTATCCAAAAACATAACAAAATTTCCAGCAGGATATTATGAGCGAATTGACTTTTACAGTAGTTTCATTTCAAATGATTGTGTGTCCTTTATAAAGTTGCCTCCTCGTTTTAGTTTTTGTTAAATCAAGAATATGGTTTGTCCCCATATGATTTAAGTAATATTGAGTGGAACTTTCAGTTGTATTCAATGACAATGTATTGTGGCAAAAGGAGAGAGGACATCAAGAAAATCTGTTGGTAACACTCAGAAGGGTTAGCTCTTCTGTCTCAACAACAGTGCTTAAAGAAAAATGTTCCAAATTAATAATAATAAAAAAGATGAGTTCTCTCCTAAACTATTTCAGATAGTTTATAGTTTATGAGAATACAGATTACTTTGCAAAGGGATTGTCTAGTGATTGGAGTTCAAAGCTAAAATAGAAAGAAAAATAGGTTTGGGGTTTCATAATGTAGGAAATATGGGAGAGATTAAATCTGGTTTTTGAGAGGTCAAGCAAATCACCATAATTAGTATACAAAAACAACCAGTGATAAAATATGTTTTATGCGTTTGGTACAATGCCCAGCAAACCAAATGTGCTTAATAAATTTTAAATGGTATCAACAGTATTGCCTTGTTGCTGATAGAGAGTTCATGTCATCACTTTGGGAGGCTTTATTAACCCTTAAAATATCAAGGTTACTTGACTGAGTGAAGAGGGGAGAGGGTTCACCGGAAAACAGCAGGGGTGGAAATGATGCTTCTCCCCACCATGAACAGATGTCTTACATCTCACTGGGATAATCGATTCTAATATTATTAAGCACAAGCCTAATAAATCTGCCCCTGTATTTTTCTGATACAAATACAATATACCTACCACTGCTCAATATCTTTCATATGTGAGGTAGTAAAACTGATCCAATATGAAATCTTGTACTTTACATGTAAATTGGATTGCTATGGGCCATTAGACTCTTTACATAAACAATATATTTTGTTTAAAAGAAAACTGTGCTCACTTTCACATTCTGAAAGTTCATAATGTGCAAAACCACATTAGCAGAGTAAATGGTGTCGGGAAGGAATCTGGCATGGCCAACAGAGGCATAAAGGAGAATGGGGACTTCACTTCCAGCAAAGCGACTTTTCTCTCATGGGCGGTTTTAACGAGATGGCTGCCAACAGGTGAAAGCTCACTAGTGTCAGGTGTAATTAAAAACTTTAATTTCAGAATCATTCTCTAAAGCATTCACAATGTACCATGCCCAGGGGCTGAGGCGGAGAAGCCTAACCAAGGCAGCAGATTATTTGCTTCTCCAAGAAGACAGCCATTGCTGCACAGAAAGGTGATGACATTTTGAGGCCAAGGCTGGCAATATAATATGATGTCACAGTATCCATTTTTGATATTAGATAATGGCCTTCATTCTGATAGGTCAGTATCTCATTCCTTGGCTTATTTATCTCCATTATGTACAAAATCTGCAAACCAGAACTCACAGACAAACCTTACCCAAGTGTACTGCAGTATCTGCATCTTGGCCTCCTTTGCAGCACTGATCCTTGTGCTCTGCCACAGCTATCAGAGTAATGGCTTTTTCCCCTTTTTATCTGGGTTGGCTTTATTCCCAGATTCCAAATGAAAGAGAGAGCATTTTACTTGACCACCCCATTCCAACCGTTAAATACTGTGCCTTCAGGCTCTGATGCTCTAATGGTCGATTAAAGTTGATAACAGTCTGTTCAATTTCCATTTTTTTAACATTCAGCCTGCTGAAATTGTAATATTGTGAAAATCTGAAGTCTACAGGACCTGCGTGAGAATCTCTCTGGATGTCAACACATAATAATAAACAAGGGGGGAAAAGTAATGGCAACAGGCCTCAGCATTTGCAGAATTTGGGTTAGCTCTGTAGCCTGGCCAGTTTGTGTAGGGTAGGAGTGGGCAATAGATCAACTAGTCTATCAAACAGGATATAGAGTAGAGCCACTCACGGGGTAGTTTATGACTGCAGAAGGCAAACATCCTCAAAAATTCTTTAAGTCAACAAACAGCATATACATTCTGTTCTTACCTGCCTCACCCAGTGCTCTGTCCTTGGTCTTATTAAAAGCCTTCCTTAACTTGTTTGGCAGACACATAACTCATAGCTCCCGGACTTTGTTGTTAGGGCTGAAGGGTCACAAAGGTACAAATCTAATTGAAGTATTTTCAGAAATCTGATTTCTCAGGGGATCAGAATAAAATAGTTTGAAATAATCTCTTTTTCAAACCAACATTGGTCTTTCTTGAGCCTTAGAAAAACAGAACTAAAACCAGGAATGCTGAGATGGATTTGTAGACGAGTAGAATTTTGAGATAAGTGGTTTGATACCAGTCTTCTAAGTGATGGAAAAAAATAATGGTACCATGAGACATACTACCTGTATGTATAATATGCAGACTCTATTCTCTTCCTTTCGCTGGACTAGTCAGCTTGCCTTTCTTAGCCACGCTTGGATTCTTTTCTGAACGTGAATGATCTCCCAGAGTTCTCATCTTTGGTAGGCTGGTCTCATTTTTTCCCATCAAATACTCAACTACAGGATGCTTTTTTCATGTTGTGGAAGCAATTGCCCATTTTCTGAGTCTTTGCTCTAAAAGTAAGTGCAGATGAGTCCTTCAGACTCTGAGAAATTTATCACTGTTGATAAATATGACATTTCTGGGAATGTGGTTTCAGTCTCCTTTTTCCGAGGCAGGTCGAAATGAAGACTAGAGAACTTGAAGGGTCAAATATTTAGTTCTCCTTATTATTACCACATCATAGAGCCTATGCTTACTTTTTTAGACAAATAATCTTTTTGTCTAAAAATATGGGTATTATTGCTTAAGAAAAGGTTTCACTCTAACCCCATCCAACAATTTGAACACTAACTCTTGTCCATTTTATCTCTGTCATGGGAGGGGTCTTCTCTTTAAGGAAAGGGAATATTCATAGTTTTCTCACATACAACAACATAAAAGAAGAACATGGAGAAATTTAACATAAAAAATTGATGTGACTCCAAAATTTTTTTTCTCCTGTTTTGGACATGGTGGCATAGAGTCTGCCCCATAACACATATGCAATGATGACATTTATCTTTATTCTTTTTCTTCATATTACTGAGGATGTGGGTGCTTAATGTTTATTGCCGAAATGCTTTTGAATTCTGGAAAGCCCATACTTCAGACAATGTGTGTGAATTAAAGGGGAGAGAAATACTCCATCTTCCAGGACTATCTTCATTTCCCAGAATTAGCTATTGATGTTTGCCTGGTAGAAGCTTTCGGCCACAAACTCTGCCTCAAAAATCCATTTCTATTTACATGTTTGCCCCAGTCTCATCAATTTTCTTCTGCCTTTCCTGAAACCCATGAAAAATCCTTGCATGTTGGATGATGATGATGATGAGTAGGAGGAGGAGGAGGAGGATTAGAAGAAGGAGGAGGCTGGCAGCAACTAACAAAGCACCTTATCCTGTGCGAGATAGTTTTCCAAGTGCTTTACAAGGGTTAACTTATTTAATCCTTATGACAGTGTTGCAGGGTAGGTACTATTATCCTCCTCATTAAACATGAAAGAGCTGAGGAATGGATTGGTTGCATAACTTACCCAAGGTCACATAGCTAATAAGTGGTCAGGTGAGAGTTGAACCCAGGACGTATGACTTGAGAGTCTTCTGCTTAATTTATCCTGTGGGTGGATATATTCATTTGCTTAGGTTGCCGTAACAAAATACATAGACTGGGTGGCTTAAACAACAGAAGTTAATTTTTTTTTTAGGCAAGAGTTCCAAGATTAAGGTGTGAGCAGGTTTGGTTTCTTTGGAGGCCTCTGTCCTTGGCTTGTGGACTGCCACCTTCTTGCCGTGTCCTCACATGGTTTTTCTTCTATGCATGCACATCCCTGGTATCTCATTGTCCAATTTTGCTTCTCTTATAATAGCACCAGTCAGATTGGGTCAGGGTCCACCCAAATGGTCTCTTCATTTTAGCTTAATCACCTCTTTAAAGGACGTATTTCTAATTCAGGCCATAACAGTGAACTTTTGAAGATCTGTTTCCCTGGCCTTTGACTCTTCTGCATTGCTTCATCATTGGGTATCTCTTTTCCTCCCTCCCTACCTGATGTTCTACTCTGCATGCCCAGACCTCCTGTCCAAAGAGGCTCATACCCTGCAGACTTTGTCCCACCTGAAAACCATACTGAGTCTCAATTAAGAATCCATTTCCACTGTCTGTGATGTCTGGAATGAGGTATTGCCTAGAGCCTGCTGTTGACATTACTGAGGGATGCTTGGGTATTCTGTGTGCCTCTGAGTTGTAGCATTTCCTCAGTTTCTTTTGGGCGTGCTCAGTTGTGAGGTCTTAATCCTCAGTTTTCTGATTATTCTTCCACATTCCTTATAGGCTGTGAGCCCTGGGCTTCAGTGTTAACTTTGTGTTCTACTTTAAAAAGTTCAAACCCCATGGTCTACATTCATCTCTGAAGTGTCTTCCAAAGCTCTTCCAGGTGATGCTCGATAATGCAAGTGAGTGGGAAAGAATATTACAATAGGAGGTTGGAAGAAAATAGAAAATAATTAGAATAATAATTGGAAAAAAAGCAAAAAAAAAGTCTGTTATACATACAATGTGTTTTATGGATTGTATAATTTATAGGAAAGTGCTTGAAAAGACTTCAGCGCTCTCCAGTGGGAGGTGGCATTGTTATTATAATTGTATTTGTTTTATTATTCTTACCTCACGATTCTGGTTTCTGTCACAGTTGAACATAGAAATGAATCAGTAAGTGGATTAGAAATCTGGAAGGCTGAGGTGCTCTTGAACAACTGAATGGGGAAACTGTCTTCTCGAGCTCCTTCCTGTCCAGTGAGCATCCTAAAGATCAAGGGAACATTCAGTCTAGCTTCCTAGAGGAGCAATTGGGTGTTGAAGTAAAAGGCCTGTCTGGGCTGTGAATAGTAGAGGGGAAGGGCCAATTCCTAAATCAAGGCCGTGCAAGATTAGTTCAGACTGCAGGGACAAAATACAGGCCACCAAAACACAGAACAATTCCAACCTGGCAAAGGAGTTAGAATCAGAAACACTCTTGCAAATATAGCAGAGAAAGAGGCAAGGCTAGAGAAAAAATAGGCCAAGTAATAAGTGTGAAAGGGGATTGAAGCTAGTAATGACTCAAAAACGGCTGAGCTGCCAAACTTATTTAAAAATCCTCTTAAAAACAGAAGCAGAGAAGAAAAGGAACATGGACACAAGTGGCACAGGGATGACCTTGAAGAATAATTAAACCAAAACCAAGCGAGGGGCTATTTTGCAGCTCAGAACATAGAAAAACCAGTGTGAGATGGCAGGATTCCGAAGGCATTAAGGGAGCCTGTGCTCCTAAGCTAATTAGTTCACACACTTTCAGTTATTTTGGGGAAAAGTAATAGGGGTTTAAAGATGCTAAGAAGAGAAGGGAATATAAAAGGTGGTTTCAATCTTAAACCAAGACAGAAGCCTTATGGAAATGCAGTTCAATACAGCTGATGTCAACATGCAATGGGGGCTATGAAGGAGGGACCCCAGCATCCAGAGGGTAATGGGATCATTGGCAAGAACCATGATTGATTTTTTTCAAGAACAAAGCAGGCCCAACAATTGATTTTTTCTTGTGCACAGGAATTGGCCGAATTTAAAAGATAGCATAAATCTTTGAACTTTCCTCATATGTTTGGCACCAGGGTTCACATCATTTATTTCAAACCTGGGGTAGGTTGGCTGTGTGGGTCCTTGCCACATGGATTGAGAGTGGCCAGAAGACCAAGGCAAAGGAGGGGGCAGATGGCAGTTTATCCAGCTCAGAGTTGGGTGGGGAGTAAATCATTCAAGTTAATTAAGCCTTCAGGTGATTCTCAATTGGAGGATTCTCATAATTCCCTCAGAATGTGAAGTCTTGCACAATGAGATTTGAAAATTGTGAGATGAGGTTTGGCTGAGGGCAAAACTGGATATAGTCTTAGTAATATAACTCAGTTTGAAAAGATTCTTGCCTTGGATGGATGACCAGACTATATGAAGTCTCATGTTCCTTACATTTTTGGTATTTTATAATTCTAAGAATAGTGGTAATTTTTGAACGGTGGGATGAAACAGGCAGGCAACAACCAGAGGTTAAGTTGGAAATCCAAGGAAAGAGAGTTATCCCAGGGTATTAAGGGTCATAGACCCTTCGATGTTCTTCTTTTTTCATCCCTGCTTTGCTTCATTCCAACATTGAATATGCTGTTTCTATTGCCCCAGCCATCTCTGAACCCTGCACTTTTCACCCCGTAACCTATAACTCATCTGATTTCCTGAGTACCCCCATTGTTATTCCTAATTTGAGCCTGGGTATATTTTAGGTAGAATCTGTCTTGTGAAAATGCAGAGTAGGCAAAATATTAAGGCTATAGAGATCAAGAGGAATACATAATCTACTAATTTTATGGTTTAATTCAGAAATTCTTGTGGGCAAAGATACATGTCTGTATGATTCTCTATGGGTAGAATGAAAAAGCAATCAACTTTGATAAAATGAAGGACAGGGTAATAGATCATAGAGAAGGTCCTGGCTCATGATCCTCCTGAAAGCCCTCTTTTTATATGATTTAATTGCTCTTGAAGCCTCTAGTGCAGGGTATTTTCCATTTTATAGATGAGGCTATTGAAACACAAGTCAAGGGACTTCCAGTTTTAGCTTCTACATGTAAAGAGCTTGGAAGTAATCACTCCCATCCTTACAACAAGGAGAAAGCTGAAAAAACTGGATATCGATGACTTTTCTTGGACCATTAGAGAATGGTATTGTAGAGCAACCATCACTTTAAAATCTGGAGAGACGGGTGAATACAGAACAATCACACTGAAATATGCTTACCTGGAACAGAGGTAAAATAAAATTCTTTATATTTCTTATCCTTAATTGATCTAAAAGATAGCTGTTGAAGTGATAATAGAAATAATTTATTTGTGTAACTGTGTGATTGTACGATTTGGCTTTTGGATAAGTGAAATGAGTAACAGCATTCTTGTAAGGGACAGAGAGGAGTATTTTTGATGTTATAGGGCATTTTTATTAAATGTGAAGCAGTATAACTGTTATTTGAAGGTGGACCTAGATTAATTAAAAATGTGTATTTCAAATTCTGGGAAAAAAATTTTTTTTTTAAAGAAAATAATTTATATGCAAAGAGAGGAGAGAAAATGGATTCATGTAAAATGCTCAGTTAAAACCAGAGAAAGCACAGAAAAGGTGTGAAAAAGAAACAAGTGCAATGAATAGAAACACATACAAATATAGATATTAATCAAACTATATAAATAATCACTTAGTGTAAATGGTCTAATTATACTAATTAAAAGAAATTGTCAGAGTAAAAAAATAAGACCCAATTATATTTTGTCTATGAGAGAGCCACTTTAAATGCAGTGACTCATGTATGTTAAAAGTAAAGGGATGGAGAAAGAAGGGCCATGCTAACATTAATCAAAAGCTAGCTGGAGTAATTGTATTAATTTCAGACAAAGCAGACTTCAGAACAAGGAAAATTATTAGCAGCAAAGAGACACATTATATAATGATAAAGGGGCCAAATCTTCAAGAAGATATAACAATCCTTAATGTATATGTAACTAACCCAAAAGTACCAAAATACATGAGGCAAAACTGACAGAACTTCAAGGGGAAATGGAAAAATCCATTACTATAGTTGGAGACTTTAATACCCCTCTTTCAGTAATCCATAGATAAAGCAGGCTGAAAATCAGTTAGGTTATAATCAACCTGACCAACACTATCAATCAACTTGATCAAATTGACATTTATAGAATATTCCATCCCATGATAGAATACATATTTTTCTCAAGCTTGCATGGATCATTCACCAAAATAGACTACTTTCTGGGACATAAAATACATCTTAACACATTTAAAATAATAGAAATCGTACCAAGTATGTTCTCAGACTGTAATAAATTAAATTGGAAATCAATAACAAAGATAACTGGAAAATATTCAAATATTTGGAAATTAAACAAAAACACTTCCAAATAACACATGGATGAAAGAAAAAAGTCTTAAGGGAAATTAAAAATTGCTTTGAACTAAATGAAAATGAAAATAAAATTAAGCAAAATTTGTAGGATGCAGTGAAGGCAGTCCTTAGAGGGAAATTTATAGCTTTAAATGCATATATTAGAAAATAAGAAAGATCTTAAATCAATAATCTAAGCTTACACCTTAGAAAACTAGAGGGAAAAAAAAGAGCAATTTAAGTCAGAAACAAGCATAAAAAAGAAATAGTAAAAATTAGAGATGTCAATGAAATTGAAATATGGAAAACAGTAGAGAAAATTAATGAATCAAAAACTGGTTCTTTGAAAATATTAATAAATTGATAAATATCTAGTTAGATTAACCAGAAAAAAAGAGAGAAGACACAGAATTTTCAAAATCAGAAATAAAAGAGATGTTCTCACTACTGAGTTCATGGACATTAAAAGGATAACAAAAGCATACCATGTGTAACTGTGCTCACAGCATTGATAATTTAGATTTAATAGTTCAATTCCTTAAAAGATGCAAACTGCCAAACTCTTATAAGGATAAATAGATTGTATGAATAGCCTTATATCTCTTAAAGAAATTAAATCAACAATTAATAACCTTCCAAAAAAAGTATATCAGTTTCAGTTTCAGATGGTTTCACTGGTAGATTATGCCATGCATTTAAGGAGGAAATGATACTACTTTTCAACAGTCTCTTCCAGAAAAATAGAAACAGAAAGAACGCTTCTTAACTCATTTTATGATGTCGGCATTAATCTAAATAACAAAACCAGATAAAGATATTATAAGAAAGGAAAGATACATCAACATAGAAACAAAAGTCCTCAATAAAATATTAGTTAATTGAATCAACTTTGTATAAAAAGAGTTATACACCACAAGCAAATAGTGTTTATTTCAGTTATGCAAGGCTAACTCAACATTAGAAAATCAATCAGTGTAATCCATCACATTAACAGGTAAAGAAGAAAATCATATGATACTGGTGGCTCAGTCGGTTAGGCATCTGCCTTCAGCTCAGGTCATAATCCCAGGGTCCTGGGATCGAGTCCCACATTGGGCTCCTTGCTCAGAGGGGAGCCTGCTTCTCTCTCTGCCCTGCCCTGCCACTCTCCCTGCTTGTGTGCACTCTCTCTGACAGATAAATAAAATCTTAAAAAAGAAAAAAAAATCATATGATAGTATCAACTGGTACAGAAAAAGAATTTGACAAAATCCTACACCAGTTCATGATAAAAACTCTCAACAAATTTCCTCAATTTGATGAAGAATATTTACAAAAACCCTACAATTAACATTATATTTAATGGTAAGAAAATTTCCCCCTAAGATCAGAACAAGTCAAGGATGATCTCTCTCACCATTCCTATTCAACATTATATGGAGTCCCTCTTAATGCCATAAGACAAGAAAAGGAAATAAAGTTATAAAGATTGGGTATGAAGGAATAAAACTGTCTTTTTTTACAGATGACATGGTTGTCTATGTAGAAGTCTCAAAGAATTAAAAAGCCTGTTTTCAGATCCTGAAACTAAAAGAGAACTTCAGCTTGAAGGACTGGATTTTGATATCTTCTTAGTAAGAGCAATTTAAAAAAATTAGCCAAATTGATTAATTGTCTAATTTGTTTATCTTTGGTTTTAGAAGGCAATGCATGCTCAGAGTGATAAATTCAAATGGTATAAAAGATTAGGAAAAGTAAGTTTTTCTTTATTCCAAGAAGCAGTTACAGTTATCAATTTATAGTATGATTTTCCAGAAATGCTCTAATCATACACTATTTTTGGAAGGTAGATCAGATCTTGTAGCTCAAGATGTAAAGGAGAATGTTGACTGTCCATTTGTGAAATCTTCATAAACCATACATTTGTGGAAACTTTTTCTTTCTAGTTTGCATTGTTTTAATTTTTTTATGATGAATAGTTACTGATATCATAGTTAACTAATAGATGCAAATTTTTTGGTTAGTGTAAACTTTCCAGCTTCTACTACCTTCTATTCCTTTTGGGTAAATAATTCAAGAGTGGGGTCAGAGTTGGTGAGATATTTTCTTTCCTTTTTGAGCGTGCATTGAGTATGAGTATGTATGTAGAATTTGGAGAGGAGATCTAAAAACGATGAAAGCAGGAGAGAAGAAAAGCCTTCTCCTTCTGTGTGTCAGGACTGCTTAGGAGTGTGCAAAGGGGTATTTCCAGGTCATAAGATCTTACCTGTGGACATCACTATTTGGGAAATGCTTTAGAAGCAGCAAAGCCTTAAGCTGAAGCAGGCCTTTAAATCCTGGGACTGTGGTTTAGAGGTATGAACCTATGCAATTTTCCAGGGTCTGACAGTGGATAGGGAAGCTCTGCATCTTTAAAAAGATCTCTCTGCCTCCCCATTTTGAATCTCTTAATCTTCTTTGTTAGCAAAGTCTGTATGAAGTTAGAAGGGAAATGTGCACCAACACATTTGTGCACTCATTATTATCATCATCAATACCTGGCCCTGATTAGAACCAATTGTCTTCTTCTTTTCCACATTTTGAATTTCTTGCAGATTATCACAGACATATCACACTTTGGAAAGAAAATTGCATGCCATTTTAATGAACTTAAAAAAAAAAAGGTCCAGTAAGCAGGAGTTTGATATGCAAGAGTGAACACTTTGATGACCCTGGTGCATGACAGTTGTCTTGACCAATATCATATATGAAGACCTTCTTCTGGGGGTTCCATGTGCTCTGAGATTAGAGCTAACAGGAATCTTCTTTCTGAGTCATGGCATAGGCATTGGAGTGAGGCCCTTGGGTACAGGGTCCTGTGGTGAGGTTAGGGTTGAAACTAGGGTTTGGAGAAGGAAAGGAGGACATGAGAAATTGGAGAAGAGAGCTTAAAATTTAGGAAGGGAGGCAGAACATTTGAATAACCTTAAAAGCATTATTTTAGAAAAAAATCAAATAAAGCATCTATATCAGGGAGTGCCTCAAATGGTGCAGGAACCTGTGTGGGTGTAGACAGAAGCAATGGGATGTGGTTGGAAGGTACCACACTTCCACAGGGCGTCCAGGAGAACCTTTCAACTGTGATTGGCAGACTGTCTCCAGTTCACCATCTGGAGGTTTCATGTAGCAAGGTCACATTCCCAAATGCTTTGCTTATGGAGTCCAGCCAGATGTGGCCACTAGCTTTGCTCAGAATTTACTGGATGCCCTGTCTGAGATCCTTTGGCTTAGTGACATTTCCCTGTAATGTGGCACGCGATGTCTGTATAGTCATGTGCAGCCCACTGACATGAACTCCAGGGGGAATCTGGTGGTTCTGGTGTTTACCCCTTAATAATTTGAAAACCAGCATGTCTCTCTTTCTGGACAATACTGGTTCTCATCTTTCCAGTGGCTCTTGTCTTGGTGAAGATGATACAATTGTTATTTTTGGTTCTCATTATTTCTCA
Organism: Mirounga angustirostris; assembly: GCF_029215605.1. Taxonomy (NCBI): domain Eukaryota; kingdom Metazoa; phylum Chordata; class Mammalia; order Carnivora; family Phocidae; genus Mirounga; species Mirounga angustirostris. The sequence continues at coordinate 18,002,846 of NW_026991718.1, read as the reverse complement.
ATGGAGTCATTGTGTTTTTGATGCCCTGTGAAGAACACCTTGGAGTGCTCTGAAAAAGCATTAGCTGAGGCCAGTTGTCCATCAAATCTGTAGATATGTGCAAGGGCAGGATGGGTGAGTCAGATGCTTCCCATCACCAGATGAATCACCTAGAAACCTTGTTAGGAACTTTCCAGTGACAGGCTCAAATATATTTACTTGACATTACTGGGTTCTTTTAACTTTAGCTTACTCATCTCAGAAAGTAGGAGGGTGGTGCTGGGTGCTGCCAGCTGTCTTTGTTTGCTCTGGGGAGCACACGGTCATGGAAGTGTTAATTTGTTATTGATGCATTTGAATACTGTGAAGTTCAGAGTGGTAAGGAAGCTTGATGGTATCTAAACCATGCTGCAGCTTCCAAGTTGGAAGCTGCTCCTTTCCCCCTAAAATGTGTTCATCCAGTTTCTGTTCTGTGCCGGGCACAATGCATTGCCAGGCACTAGTCCTCCCCTCTAATTCATTTCTTTAACTCTCACATTAAGTGAGGCCCTATCTCATAGATGAGAAGACTGATGTGGTGCTTAAAGAATTCTTGCACAGGGGGCACCTGGGTGGCTCAGTCGTTAAGCATCTGCCTTCGGCTCAGGTCATGATCCCAGGGTCCTGGGATCGAGCCCCGCGTCGGGCTCCCTGCTCCATGGGAGGCCTGCTTCTCCCTCTCCCACTCCCCCTGCTTATGTTCCCTCTCTTGCTATCTCTCTGTGGCAAATAAAATCTTTAAAAAAAAAAAAAAAAGAAAAAAAAAAAGAATTCTTGCACAGTTAACTCACCCAGTGTACCCCCCAACCAGATTGTGTCAGAACAGTGGCAACACCATTCTGACTTCACTTTGTCACTTGTTGGAAGCCCTCATGTGGTGGAGATTCATCTCAAAGACCTCAATTCAGGCTCAGCCTCAAGGAGGATGTCCTGGGTGTGGGAGGCAGACTGCTTAAATTGCTGGTGAAGACATTTGAGGACTAGGGGAGAAGTTCTGATTTACTGTTCACCTCTTTGTCCTTCCTTGAAAAGAACACACAGATTTCGCTAAATTCACTTACCACCCGCAGCCCCTCCAAAACATTTATCGTATCCAGTTTCCATTTTTATCTGCTGGCCTAACTCATCTGTAAGCCCACGTATAACCATTCTTTCTTTTTCAAATTGTACACTTGCATCTGTATCCAAAGTGGTTTTATGGTATGATTTGGCTGTTTCTGCATGTTAAAAGATTACCCTGAGAAATTATTTTTTCCCATTCCAGTGATATCAATAAAGCTAAAGTATATTCAGTGTCAAATACAAAGGCTAGCTTTATTCCTTCACTAAGATCTTCACTCTTGCACTAATCTAGCTTGGGTAAGGCAAGTTCATCTCCATACCACTCTTTTTCATGTATCTGTCTGGGCCTTAGTTTTGATCTTTGTAAAATAGAGATAGTTACAAATCAGATGCATCCAACCACCTCAAGGCTGTTGTGACGACAAAAGAAGTTAATAGTGTGCTCCCAAAGAACTTGGAATATATACAAATGTAAGGTCTTATCATGATAAGTAGTGGCATTGACTTTCTATTTTGGCCTCTTGCCTTCTTCCCTCATACTTTAGTCTTCATACTTCAGTTTCAGGTGTGTGGTCACGTGTTTCTGAAGACTTCCATTGTCATACCCCATGTATTAGTCTGTGAGGGCTACCATAATAAGGTATCAACCACAGATGGGGTATTGCAAACAGCAAGTATTTATGTCTTCATAGTTCTGGAGGCTGGAAGTCCAAGATCAAAGTATCAGTAGGGTTGGTTGCTTTGGAGGGTCTCACTCCTTGGCTTATAGATGGCTGCCTTCTCCTTGTGTCTTCACATAGTCTTCCCTTTGTGGATGTCTGTGTCTTAATTTCCTCTTCCTATAAAGGATACTAATTATATTGTATAAAGGCCTGCCTAATGACTTAATCTAGCCTGAATTACCTCGTTAAAAAACTTATCTCCAAATAAGTCACATTATGAGATATTGGGTTTTAAAACCTGAACATATGAATTTTGGGTTAACAAAATCAATCCATAATGCCTCATTACTCTTCCCCATTTCCTATCCTTCCAAGATGCCCTTTCTATGTGTTTTCACACTCCATTTTTTCCTTATCATGGCACTTACCATTCCCATAACTTCTTATTTGCTTATTTTTATTCCACACTAGACTCTAGTAAACCTGAGTAGATCTCTGCTTTGTTCTCACTGTATCCCCAGTTCCTGGAGCAAACAGATTTCCAATTAATTTTTGAATATTTGTTGGATGATTGAGTCCATGTTATTACCTCTAACTATGTGCAATTATACCAAATATTCCATATTTATGTCTCAGATAATTCACATATCTTATTTCATATAAAAATCACAATAGTGCCATGAGGTAGATACTTCTGTTAACATCCCTGTTTCATAGTTGAAGAATTTGTGGAACAAAAATGTCAAGCAATTTACCTAAAGTCAAAGGGCAAGTAATACTAGGGAAGATGGAATTTGAGCTCAGGAGGTATGACTTCAGAGCTCTCATGGTTCAATACAAGATTGAGATGTTTCTTGGTAGAACAATAGTATGGTTTCCAATACCCCAGCTTCTGGCTTTCTGAGCTCAGTGGAGCATCTCTTTAATCCATGTCTTAAACCAGAGAGCTTCTTATGGTTGTCTTAGAGTGGTAGAATGGAAGTAGAGGGAGGGGCGGGGAGAGATGGGCAGGTATGGATCACACACAGCGGTTGTATTTGAAGCCAGGTCAGGTGGAAGAGAAACAGTGAAGGAACTGGAAGGGGAGGTAGTCTAGATGAAAGAGGATTTGCTATAATTTTTATCATCCCATCTTACCTTAGAGATGAACAGCTTACAAGTCTATAGTATTCAAAGCACTCTCCCTTATATCATCTCATGATTTTCAAAACTGTCAACTGACATAAGCTGAGAAGGTATTATTATCTGTATTTGATTGATAAGGAAACAGATTGAAAGTGGTTAAGTACATTGCCTAACATTGCCAAGCTTGTCACTGTAGGTCCCTGTGATTGAATTCTAAGCCTTCTGCCATTCTGTCTCTGGGACTGAGTTTAATATGGGAAAGGAGTAGAGAGAGAGCTGCATTTCAGGGGACCACCTTCAATCAGGAAGTAGAAAGAGCATCCTGAAGAAGAGACTGTATAGTAGGCTGCTAGAAAACACTGAAGGAGCACTAAAAATGTGCTGGTGGAGGAAGTCAGGAGATCAGGGAAACTCAGAGTTGAAGTCATAAGTGAGATGACTTATGAATGCTTCCTACATGTGAATACTCAGCAATTTACAATTGGGAACCACGGAGCATGTTCCAGAACATGTTCTCAGTGGTGTGGCAAGGTCTACGTCCAGATGAACTCTACTCTCTGAAGGAAGTTTTTTTTTTTTTTCACTAGAATTTGCAAGAGCCAAATACTGCCAATTTGCTAGCTACCTTTTTATTTGCTTTCATTTATTTCAGTTTTATCTGCCTGAAGATGTACTACTCTTGAGTCTTTCCTCAGGATGGGTCGTTGCAGATTGTTTGCAACACCAAACTCCATGTTTGTTCCTGCCTCCCTTCCACAGACCCAAGGTCCTTTTGTTGTGATGCAAGCAAGATTATTATTTTAAAACTACTGCCTCTGAGATGTGGCATCTTAATTTTTATCCTGACTTTCTTCCCTTTAGTTCTTCCTTCCATGAGTTAGAATTAAAAATTAGATATGTTTTAGAAATATGTCTAGAATTAGAAATAAGGTGTTTTCTCCCTCATGCTGTGAGGGTTCCTCAGCTTTCCTTTCTCCCTCTAATCCATTTCTGACTCTGTAAATTGTGCTGTGGTGGCTGCTCTATGAGGTAGCCTAACTTGTAGTGAGAATGTGATGTGCCTAGTTGGAGTAACAACTTGGCAGTGAGGTCATTGAATTCAAGACAGGTAAACAAAATGTTATTTGTCTGACTTCTAAGGATCCTTATGAATCCCTCTTCCTGGCAGGACTAACCACCACCAAATTTTCTTATTTACCAGGATTAGAACACAATAGTTGAAAGAAATGTTGTCCTAGTTAACTTCATGGATAACTTTTTGGGAGAGTCGTAGGGTGAAAGAATGTTTGGTTTGGATGTGTCTGTGTACTTTAGCAGCATATCCTACTGTGGCCAGAAATCTAAAAATTTAATTTTGGTACTGGAAGTCATTCAATTTTTGACAAAGTTGTTCAGCTCAGTACTGATGTACAGAGCCTTAAGTATTCATTGCTGCCTCTACTTCCTCCCTTGATGTGGAGAGCTTGGGGACTGTATACATTGTATCTAGGTTTGGGTCATGAATTTGGCCTTGGATGGACAGTGTTACCCTTCCCAAAATATAATTGATCCATTCCTGCCTCTGAAGCTTTGCTAATTGCTCAAATGCTCACCCTCATTTTTTTTTCTGCCTGTGCAAATCATACCTGCTCTTTAAGTTTGATCCAAGTGCTTCCTCCTCTCAGAAGCCATCCATGATATGAAAGTCAACAGTTCTCCTGTGTATTCTGTTTGCTCTTGTCTCTGGCCATGATCCAGCATATATTATTAATTTGTTTTCTGCATGTTTAATCTTTGCCACTAGATTGTAAGCTTTCCAAGGCCAGTGCCCTTTTCAAGCTTTGCATGACCAGCATCTTTCTACACAGAGATTTGTTTATAGTAGGTGTGAAATAAATGTGTGATATTGGTTGATATATGAGTGTGCTCCCTAACACGAGACATATGGAGTTCACTGGCTTGGTACTTGAGTGTCACCACCCTCACCCCACCCCTTTCTCCAAGTTATCTTCTTGGCCTGGCCCAGCTGAAGCTGTGGAAAGTAGATAAATCACCCAGCTCCTATATCAGACAGCTCAGAGACAAATGAACACAGCAGGTCGTTGCCACTATAATGATGCAGTGGCTGTGCTGTTTGCCGGTTTCTGGACAACAATAGATTGCCTTCCTTCTCTTAACTTTAATTCCATTTCTCATAAGCCTGAAATTGCACTTGCTATTTTCCAACTTCTTCCCCCCCCCCCCGCCCTAGTTCATGTCACTGTTTCCTTAACTAACATTTTTATGGCTTTAGAATCAATTCTCTACCAGATATAAAGACATACTCTGTCTCTAGCCTTTGTTCTCAGCACCAGCCTCTGCACCCTCCATTAGCCCAGTGACGTGGCTTCAGACCCACTTGAGAGTTTCTAATCTCTGATTTCTTTTTATTTGAACTCTGTGTAGATCTGGGTTGATGTTTATGAAATAGACTTTCTCATGCTGACTTTTCATTGATTCCCAGATAATGAAATCTTTGGAATTATGGAATTGAAAACATACTGGCTTGAGTAATTCTTGTTAATTGGAACCCTCACTTATTTTACACTGTTCAACCTGAAGATTTTGGAAGAAAGGAGAGATTTGTGGGTTGAGGCAGAGGGTTTGGAAAAGACTGTACTGACTCTCAATGGCCAGGCTCAGAGAAGTATTCAGGATCCTTTACAGTGTAGATTCAGATCGCCTTTTATTTTCTTCTTCTTTCTGGTAGCCATGCTGATCTTTAAATTCAGCACCATGGACAGAAGAAATTAGCTCAGGGAGTAGTTGGAGCAAAACTCAGCCTGAGGAAGTTTAGAAGGACTTGGTAGGATCACTTTCATTCTCAGGGATAGCCTTATTTAAAAGCACATGAGGGGTGGGGCGCCTGGGTGGCTCAGTTGGTTAAGCGACTGCCTTCGGCCCAGGTCATGATCCTGGAGTCCCGGGATCGAGTCCCGGGATCGAGTCCCGCATCGGGCTCCCTGCTCGGCAGGGAGTCTGCTTCTCCCTCTGACCTTCCCCCCTCTCATGCTCTCTCTCTCTCATTCTCTCTCTCAAATAAATAAATAAAAATCTTAAAAAAAAAAAAGAAGAAGAATACAACAACCTCTCTACTGCTCTGTCCCACGAATATTTAAAAAAAAAAAAAACACACACATGAGGGGTGCCTGCGTGGCTCAGGTCATGATCCTGGAGTCCCAGGATCGAGTCCCACATTGGGTTCCCTGCTCAGCAGGGAGTCTGCTTCTCCCTCTGACCTTCCCCCCTCTCATGTGCTCTCTCTCTCTCAAATAAATAAATAAAATCTTAAAAAAAAAATAAAAGCACATGAATTTCAAGTTGAGAAACTCCATAAAGGATACCTTTGTTTCCCTAATCACCTAAACTGAAAGGTTCAGTAAAAAGCATGCACTTTGGAATCAAAATATCAAAACTTGAATTCCAACTTTTATATTTACTAAGGGTATGACTTTGGGTCTGGTACTATCTCTGAGAAGCAGTTTCTTTATGTGTAGATTTGAGAAACTACTACCCTTAGAAGATGTGGAGTGTACTTCTAAGGACTGGATTTGAATCCTGGCTCAACTCTTTGCTAGCTTGGGCAAGTTACTTAAATTTGTATAGTTGTTTTCGTATCTCTTAAATGTGGATAAAAATGGTACTTTTTTCATAGTGCTGATGGGAACACAGATAATATGCATAAAATTGTTAGAAGTATACCTGGCATATAGTACTATTACTATCCTAATAATTATTTAATAATATTATTATGCAAAATAGATGAGATAATATATGTAGATATTGGACAGAGACTAGACGTGCGATAAATTCTGATTATGTTTTTTCCTCTTTCCACTAACATTGGAAACAACCCTACAGTTCCTTTGAGTTAAGCAATGAGCTCTGAGCCTTGTAAGCACCCTTGGAAGGGGATGCATATTCAGATAAACTGGTATAAATTCGAATTCATTTATTACTTACTGTGATACAGAGAAGCATAAAAGTTTTGGGTGCCAGAGCTGGGGAGAGTGGGCCAGGAATGGAAAGGAAGAAGCTTGCTATCCTGTTTTCTAGTTTGCTGGAGTTAAATGTGATTTAGAGAGCTGGATGATCAGAATCCTCTGCTTGATCCTGTGCAAAAGGCTCCCCATTCATACATTGTAGCTGCAGGCATTTTGTGATTTGCTATATGAGGCTATGAAATTTGGTCCAGAGTGGAAAAGGACTCAAATAATATGAATACAAATCCAGGAGCCCAGCCCATTGGTCTATGAAAATTCTACCTATAAACAGGGCAGAATTTTGTTTTATTCATTCACTCATTCATTCATTCATGCATTGGTATATTAAGTCATTTATATTCAGTAAGCATTTACTGATCATTTACTGTGTCTAGGCATAATGCTGAGGATTATAGCAAAGTAGGATCATTTAGACTGGAGCCTGCCATCAGGATTAGGGGAAATAAAACATATATGAAAATCATTAAATAAGTGAGTCAATGAGTATTAAGTACATACTGTTGTACCTGGCAAATAATAGGGATTTAATATTTATTAGCTGTTTTTTTTATTCTTATGTTAATCCCCATACATTACATCATTAGTTTTAGATGTAGTGTTCCATGATTCATTGTTTCTGCATAACACCCAGTGCTCCATGCAGAATGTGTCCTCCTCAATACCCACCACCAGGCTAACCCAACCTCCTACCCCCCTCCCCTCTAGAACCCTCAGTTTGTTTTTCAGAGTCCATCGTCTCTCATGGTTCGTCTACCCCTCCGATTTCCCCTGCTTCATTCTTCCCCTCCTGCTACCTTCTTCTTCTTCTTTTTTTTTTTCTCTTAACATATATTGCATTATTTGTTTCAGAGGTAAAGATCTGAGATTCAACAGTCTTGCACAATTCACAGTGCTTACCAGAGCACATACCCTCCCCAGTGTCTATCACCCAGTCACCCCATCCCTCCCACCCCACCCCCCAATCGTTTCCTGCGATTAAGAATTCCTCATATCAATGAGATCATATGATACATGTCTTTCTCTGTTTGACTTATTTCGCTCAACATAATACCCTCCAGTTCCATCCACGTCATTGCAAATGGCAAGATCTCATTCCTTTTGATGGCTGCATAATATTCCATTGTATATATATACCACTTCTTCTTTATCCATTCATCTGTCGATGGACATCTTGGCTCTTTCCATAGTTTGGCTATTGTGGACATTGCTGCTCTAAACATCGGGGTGCACGTACCCTTTCGGATCCCTACTTTTGTATCTTTGGGGTAAATACCCAGTAGTGCAATTGCTGGATCATATGGTAGCTCTATTTTCAACTTTTTGAGGAACCTCCATACTGTTTTCCCGAGTGGCTGCACCAGCTTGCATTCCCACCAACAGTGTAGGAGGGTTCCCCTTTCTCCGCATCCCCGCCAACATCTGTCATTTCCTGACTTGTTAATTTTAGCCATTCTGACTGGTGTGAGGTGGTATCTCATTGAGGTTTTGATTTGCATTTCCCTGATGCTGAGCGATATTGAGCACTTTTTCATGTGTCTGTTGGCCATTTGGATGTCTTCTTTAGAAAAATGTCTGTTCATGTCTTCTGCCCATTTCTTGATTGGATTCTTTGGGTGTTGAGTTTGATAAGTTCTTTATAGATTTTGGATATTAGCCCTTTATCTGATATGTCATTTGCAAATATCTTCTCCCATTCTGTCAGTTGTCTTTTGGTTTTGTTGACTGTTTGCTTTGCAAAAGCTTTTTATCCTGAGGAAGTCCCAATAGTTCATTTTTGCCCTCGCTTCCCTTGCCTTTGGCGATGTTTCTAGGAAGAAGTTGCTTCGGCTGAGGTCGAAGAGGTTGCTGCCTGTGTTCTCCTTTAGGATTTTGATGGACTCCTGTCTCACATTGAGGTCTTTCAACCATTTGGAGTCTATTTTTGTGTGTGGTGTAAGGAAATGGTCCAGTTTCATTCTTCTGCCTGTGGCTGTCCAATTTTCCCAACACCATTTGTTGAAGAGACTGTCTTTTTTCCATTGGACATTCTTTCCTGCTTTGTCGAAGATGAGTTGACCATAGAGTTGAGGGTCCATTTCTGGGCTCTCTATTCTGTTCCATTGATCTATGTGTCTTTTTTTTTGCCAGTACCATACTGTCTTGATGATGACAGCTTTGTAATAGAGCTGGAAGTCCAGAATTGTGATGCCACCAGCTTTGCTTTTCTTTTTCAACATTCCTCTGGCTATTCGGGGTCTTTCCTGGTTCCATACAAATTTTAGGATTATTTGTTCCATTTCTTTGAAAAAAGGGGATGGTATTTTGATGGGGATTGCATTGAATGTGTAGATTGCTCTAGGTAGCATTGACATCTTCACAATATTTGTTCTTCCAATCCATGAGCATGGAACGTTTTTCCATTTCTTTGTGTCTTCCTCAATTCCTTTCATGAGTATTTTATAGTTTTCTGAGTACAAATCCTTTGTCTCTTTGGTTAGATTTATTCCTAGGTATCTTACGGTTTTGGGTGCAATTGTAAATGGGATCGACTCCTTAATTTCTCTTTCTTCTGTCTTGTTGTTGGTGTATAGAAATGCCACTGATTTCTGTGCATTGATTTTATATCCTGCCACTTTACTGAATTCCTGTATGAGTTCTAGCAGTTTTGGGGTGGAGTCTTTTGGGTTTTCCACATAAAGTATCATATCATCTGCAAAGAGTGAGAGTTTGACTTCTTCTTTGCTGATTTGGATGCCTTTTATTTCTTTTTGTTGTCTGATTGCTGTGGCTAGGACTTCCAATACTATGTTGAATAGCAGTGGTGATAGTGGACATCCCTGCCGCATTCCTGACCTTAGGGGGAAAGCTCTCAGTTTTTCTCCATTGAGAATGATATTCGCTGTAGGTTTTTCATAGATGGCTTTTATGATATTGAGGTATGTACCCTCTATGCCTGTACTCTGAAGAGTTTTGATCAAGAAAGGATGCTGTACTTTGTCAAATGCTTTTTCGGCATCTATTGAGAGGATCATATGATTCTTGTACTTTCTTTTGTTAATGTATTGTATCACATTGATTGATTTGCGGATGTTGAACCAACCTTGTAGCCCAGGGATAAATCCCACTTGGTCGTGGTGAATAATCCTTTTAATGTACTGTTGGATCCTATTGGCTAGTATTTTGGTGAGAATTTTTGCATACATGTTCATCAGGGATATTGGTCTGTAATTCTCCTTTTTGATGGGGTCTTTGTCTGGTTTTGGGATCAAGGTAATGCTGGCCTCATAAAATGAGTTTGGAAGTTTTCCCTCCATTTCTATTTTTTGGAACAGTTTCAGAAGAATAGGTATTAATTCTTCTTGAAATGTTTGGTAGAATTTCCCTGGGAAGCCATCTGGCCCTGGGCTTTTGTTTTTTGGGAGATTTTTGATGACTGCTTCAATTTCCTTAGTGGTTATAGGTCTGTTCAGGTTTTCTATTTCTTCCTGGTTCAGTTTTGGTAGTTGTTACATCTCTGGGAATGCCTCCATTTCTTCCAGGTTATCTAATTTGCTGGCATAGAGTTGCTCACAATATGTTCTTATAATTGTTTGTATTTCTTTGGTGTTGGTTGTGATCTCTCCTCTTTCATTCATGATTTTGTTGATTTGGGTCATTTCTCTTTTCTTTTTGATAAGTCTGGCCAGGGGTTTATCAATCTTGTTAATTCTTTCAAAGAACCAGCTCCTAGTTTCGTTGATCTGTTCTACTGTTCTTTTAGTTTCTCTTTCATTGATTTCTGCTCTGATCTTTATTATTTCTCTTCTCCTGCTGGGTTTAGGCTTTATTTGCTGTTCTTTCTCCAGCTCCTTTAGGTGTAGGGTTAGGTTGTGTACTTGAGACCTTTCTTGTTTCTTGAGAAAGGCTTGTATTGCTATATACTTTCCTCTTAGGACTGCCTTTGCTGCATCCCAAAGATTTTGAATAGTTGTGTTTTCATTTTCATTGGTTTCTATGAATTTTTTAAATTCTTCTTTAATTTCCTGGTTGACCCATTCATTCTTCAGTAGGATGCTCTTTAGCCTCCATGTATTTCAGTTCTTTCGGACTTTCCTCTTGTGATTGAGTTCTAGTTTCAAAGCATTGTGGTCTGAAAATAGGCAGGGAATGATCCCAATCTTTTGGTACTGGTTGAGACCTGATTTGTGACCTAGGATATGAATCTATTCTGGAGAATGTTCCATGGGCACTAGAGAAGAATGTGTATTCCATTGCTTTGGGATGGAATGTTCTGAATATGTCTGTGAAGTGCATTTGGTCCAGTGTGTCATTTAAAGTCTTTATTTACTTTTTGATCTTTTGCTTAGACGATCTGTCCATTTCAGTGAGGGGGGTGTTAAAGTCCCCCACTATTATTGTTGTCGATGTGTTTCTTTGCTTTTGTTATTAATTGCCTTATATAATTGGCTGCTTCCATGTTAGGGGCATAGATATTTACAATTGTTAGATCTTCTTGTTGGATAGACCCTTTAAGTAGGATATAATGTCCTTCCTCATCTCTTATTACAGTCTTTAGTTTAAAATCTAATTTGTCTGATATAAGGATTGCCACCCCAGCTTTCTTTTGGTGTCCATTATCATGGTAAATGGTTTTCCACCCCCTCACTTTCAATCTAGAGGTGCCTTTGGTTCTAAAATGAGTCTCTTGCAGACATCATATCGATGGGTCTTGTTTTTTAATCCAGTCTGATAGCCTGTGTCTTTTGATTGGGGCATTTAGCCCATTTACTTTCAGGGTAACTATTGAAAGATAGGAATTTAGTGCCATTGTATTGCCTGTAAGGTGACTGTTACCGTATATTGTCTGTGTTCCTTTCTGGTCTATGTTGCTTTTAGGGTCTCTCTTTGCTTAGAGGACCCCTTTCAAGGTTTCTTGTAGGGCTGGTTTTGTGTTTGCAAATTCCTTTAGTTTTTGTTTGTCCTGGAAGCTTTTTATCTCTCCTTCAATTTTCAATGACAGCCTAGCTGGATATAGTATTCTTGGCTGCATATTTTTCTCATTTAGTGCTCTGAATATATCCTGCCAGTCCTTTCTGGCCTGCCAGGTCTCTGTGGATAGGTCTGTTGCCAATCTAATGTTTCTACCATTGTAGGTTACAGACCTCTTGTCCCGAGCTGCTTTCAGGATTTTCTCTTTGTCTATGAGACTCGTAAGTTTTACTATTAGATGTCGGGGTGTTGACGTATTTTTATTGATTTTGAGAGGGGTTCTCTGTGCCTCCTGGATTTTGATGCCTGTTTCCTTCCCCAAATTAGGGAAGTTCTCTGCTATAATTTGTTCCAATATACCTTCTGCCCCTCTCTCTCTTTCTTCTTCTTCTGGGATCCCAATTATTCAAATGTTGTTTCGTCTTATCGTATCGCTTATCTCTCCAATTCTGCCCTCGTGATCCAGTAGTTGTTTATCTGTCTTTTTCTCAGCTTCTTTATTTTCCATCATTTGGTCTTCTATATTACTGATTCTCTCTTCTGCCTCATTTATCCTAGCAGTTAGTGCCCCCATATTTGATTGCACCTCATTAATACCTTTTTGATTTCTACTTGGTTAGATTTTAGTTCTTTTACTTCTCCAGAAAGGATTTCTCTAATAACTTCCATATTTTTTTCAAGCCCAGCTATTATCTTTAAAGTGATGATTCTGAACTCTAGATCTGACATCGTACTAATGTCCGTATTGAGTAGGTCCCTGGCAGTCAGTACTACCTCTTGTTCTTTTTGTTGAGGTGATTTTTTCCATCTTGTCATTTTGTGCAGAGGAGAATAGATTAATGAGAGAACAAAATGGTAGCAGAGTAACAATGTCCCCGGAAAATATACTCTAAAGAAATCAGAAAAGACCTGAAGCAGTGGAAAAAGAAAGGGAAAGAGAGAAAAATGAAAAAGAAAAAAAAGAAAAAGATAAAGATAAAAACAAACAAAAACAAACAAAACAAAACAACAAAAAAACCCAGAATGTGATCAAATATGATCAGGGTGGTATATAGATCAGTGCCACACACTAGATTTGGGGTGTATTTTGTTCTTTTAGAAGAAAGTGCCCCCCAAAATTTTAAAGAAAGAAAAACTTATATATGTACAAAAATAAGGGTTGATATGATGAAAGGATGGAATATGAATGTAAAGATGGAAATTATAAAAAATTTTATAAAAGGAATTGATAAGAAGTTGTTTGAAAAAAGAAAGAAGAGAATTTGAAAAAAGAAAAAAGAGAAAAAAGGGAGAGAAATTGTTCAGGCAGGGGAGTAGAAAAAACCATATACTAGAGATTTAGGGTATATTTTAATGTTAGAAGAAACTATCTCAAGATTTTAAAGAGAGAGCAACTTATATATATATATATATGCCAAAAATACGGGTAACTACTATGAAGGATAGAATTTGACTCTAAAAATGAAAAATAAAAATGTTTTTTAAAAAAAGGGATTGATAAGATATTGGTTGAAAAAGGGAAAAAGAAAAATTAAAAAAAATAAAGATAGTTAAAAAAAAATTAACTTTGAAAGACTAAAGAATCATGGTAAAAAAGCCATGAATTCTATGTGCAGTATTCCCCTAGCGCTGGGGTTCTGCCGTTCTCATTGATCGGTAAACTTGGTCTTGGCTGGCTGTTCTCGCTGATCTTTTGGGGAGGGGCCTGTTGCCGTGGTTTCCAAATGTCTCTGCGGGAGGTGGAATTACTCTGCCCTTGCCCCCTCCTGGCTAAGTAATCTGCTCGGGTTTGCTCTCGGGAGCTTTTGTTCCCTGCGAGCTTTCCATACAGCTTTGGAGGCGGAGAGTGAAAATGGTGGCCTCCCAATCTCCGCCCCGGAGGAGCCGAGAACTCGGGGCCCCGCTCCTCAGTGAGCCCCCAGAGGAAAGCCGTCAGTCACTCCCGTCTCCCCGGTCTCCGGCCGCACTCCGTGCTCACCCGGCCTGTGACCGCGCGTTTCTATCTCTGGCACCCGACCCCAGGTGGAGTCTCCAAACCCAGCAGATCCCTGCGGTGCACTCCTGCGCGGCTCCTCCCGGGGGAGGAAGGTGAGTCTCCCCGGATCTGCCGCTTGTTGCGTCCCAGCTGGAGGAGCAGGGGCCCGACTGTGCCGCGGATCACGGTTTATGGCGACTCCGAGCTGAAAGCCCGCGCCTGGGCTCCGCCTCTGCAGCCGGCTTCCCTGCTCCGTTACCTGGAAGCTCTGCCACACTCAGGCACCCCCGGTCTTTCTGTGACCCCGAGGGTCCTGAGACCACACTGTCCCGGAGGGTTCCACCCCCCGCTTAGCCACCAGAGTGACGTCCCTCAGCGGAGCAGACTTTTAAAAGTTCCGATTTTGCGCTCCGTGGTTCTATCACTTGCCAGAAGTGGCCGACGGAGGCCCCTCCCCCGCCATCTATCCTCCCGAATATCGCCTGGGATTCACTTCTCCACCCCTCCTACCTTCCAGAAAGTGGTCGCTTTTCTGTTGAGAGAGTTGTTGCTATTCTTTTCTTCGATCTCCTGTTGAGTTTGTAGGTGTTCAGAATGGTTTGATCCCTATCCAGCTGAATTCCTGAGAGGAGACGAAATCCAGGTCTCCTACTCCTCCGCCATCTTGCTCCGCCCCTCTATTAGCTGGTTTTATTGTAAGCTACTATTTCTGCTACTAGTATTATTACTCATATGATAGTTTGGTGAGGGACTCTCTGGATATGGCGCTTAGAGGTGGAGGGAGTGATTGGCATTTTGGGAGTTTCAAGTGGTACTTTCAGAAAGGAGGTGGCATTTGAGATGGGCTTTGAGGCATGGGTATAACTTGATCATGGACAAATGGAGAGGAAGTGGGTCTCCATTTGAAAGATGTGGTGTGAACCAAAGCGGTAGCGGATCATGGGGGGTTGATTGTTAGGGAATAGCAAGTACTTCAAAGTGGCAGAGCATTATATACAAGAACTGAGAGATGAGACTGGGAAGGCAGGTTAGAGGTTGATCCGGGTGGCCTTGGATGCCAGACTGTAGACTTTGGGACTTAGAGTGTGAGTGATGTGGCACTATGCAAAGTTTCATTTTGTTTTGTTTTACTCCAGGAGGGTAACCAGGTATTTATCTGTTTCTATGGTAGTCTTTTTTTTTTTTTTTTTTTTTTAACAATTAACAATAGTCAACAGTAGCACCATGGTTCCTATTCTATTTAATTAAATTTCCCTGTGAGAATATTAGGTATACAAACTGACCCTACCTACTCAGCCCAGTTTATGTAATAATCTCTTGATTTATGATATTTTATTAACAGATTCAGCCATTTCTTCATAGGACCCAGCAACTAAACCTGGACCGAAGGCCTCAGGTCCTTAGTTATTAGGGTGCATGTGGCAGTGGTATCTGTGCTGAATTGGTGCCCAAAAGACTCCTGTTCTTATGGGAGAAGTGATATTTCAGTTCTGTTTTGTTCTCTTATCTGGAAGCTGCTATTACTGAACACACAGTCTTCACTATCTGATGCTAATGAAACAGAATTCTATACAGGTGAAGGGCTGAAAGGTGATGATGTCAAAGGAAGTGATGCAGGAGATGAGAAAGTTCTTGTTGCATTTCCTGTTCTTGCTTCTTTCCCCTTTTCTCTCTTCTCTCCCTCCTTCCCCCTTGCTCCCTCTCTGTCTTTCATCATATGCATCCATGTACATACAATGTGGACTCTCAGACTGCTGAGCAGAGGCAAGTTTATATGAAAGTCAACTTCAGTTTGCAATGGGCGTTTCATTTAGTCTCCTATAATTGACACAATAGCCTCTCATATCCTTTCCTATAAATCAAAAGTAGTCTTTATGTTGGCAGTAGTTATGTGGTGCTAGTGATTGTGAGGCAGACATTAAAAGTGATTGTGACAGTGCAGCTCTCATTGACCTGAGCATATTTGGAGAGTGTACAGAAATGATTAGGATGAGTAGCTGTAAAGCACCAGCAGAGAATGGTTAGATTTGAGGATGTGATTTGCCAAGGAATTGAGCCAGTTCCAGGTACTCCAAAGCAGCCGACTTTATTGAAGACGAGTGTGTATTGTCTTTTGTGAAATGTGGCAACCCAGAAATCGTCTATCTTTGCAAAATAACAACCTTGTTTATTCAGTCAGTATTTGAACACCGACCGTGTGCCAGGACTGTGCTGGGGTTTACAGAGATAGCAGCAAATAAGACAGAAAGAAGTTCTATGCTTATGGAGCTCACTTTGTGGGACAGATGGAAGGAGTCATCTCAGAATTGTGGTCTCCTGAGATTACTCCCCACTTATCATCCTCCATAGGTTTTAGTGAAACACTTCAACCCAGATAGGGGAGATGGTTGGCCCTTGTTTCTACAAGGGGTTCAGAGTTCCAGATTCCAGTCTGCTGGTTATATTTAAGCAGATGGACAGGGATGGAAGCCTCTATTCCAGGATGGATATTTTGGGGAATGTTGGTTGTTTTTCACCCATTTTGAATGAAATGGAGTGGAATGGGAAACAAGAAGACAGAGAAGCCCAGCTCCCTCCCCCCAGAAAAAAAAAACAAACCCAAAACTCAAGGAAGGCTTCTAAGGTGTAGTGACTTGATGGACCTTTAGAGAATAAAACTTCCTCCCAAGTATGGGATCATAGGCCAGCATTGGATTGACTAAAACTGGGTTGACCCTTGAGATTGCACAGAGAAACCTAAGAAAATCACCTAGAAAGACAAGGATTGAGCCAAATTTGCCTAAGCTTTGAGAGCTTTGTGTGTTTCTCCTGTACTTATTTCTTCCTTTTTTGCTTCTGTTCTGGCATTGCTATTGGCATGGCCCTTGGTATCTTTCTGAGAACCTTTCACTGGCTTGTCTGCTACTAAATGCTGCCAGATCAAAAGTAGAACCTGATCCCTACACCTGGTGCTCACTGACACAGTCCAGTCTTGTTGCATCAGATGTAACACAAACATTTCTGTCTCTACCAGAGACCATGTGGCAGCCTGAGGCACAGAGGCCTTTGTGGGAAAGCTATATTGAGATGGGCCTGCTGGCTCTTTTGTTTGCATACACCAAATTTGAAATGGGCTATCATTAACCAAATGGAGAGCAGCTGTGCTTATTGAGAAAGTATGCTTCTTCAGATTTATGGACATGTTAGAAATTCTTTAGCCACAATATCTGGCTCTAGAGGCCTCAAGATCCAGTAAAAAAAGTCTTAGTTAATGTTATAGAAGGTCCCCTTCTCTTTGGACTAATATTTTTTGGGCTGATTCAGTGATGAATCCTTAGGTTCCTTACTTAGAAGATTATACCTTTGGGATTAATAGGGTTTTCCCAGTTAAAAGGCAAATTCCACTAGCATGATGTCATATTAAACAGTTTCCAGTCAGTGACACCTTCTTTAATGTGAGTCAAGGGTGGGCAACTTCCTTTGGAAATTGAACACAGAGCTGTAAGAGGACCATAGGAGGGAGAGAAAAGACCTAGAGTTCCCTCATAGGGAGTCTGCCAGGGATGAGGAGTTCACAGATGGAAGGCAGAGTTGCCAGAGATCAGGTTTGTATACCTCAAAATTGTGTACAGTATTGCCCCTGGCTGAAATCAGATTTATTTTTGTTGTTCTTGCCATGTGATCAAAGTTATGGTTAGATAGACCTGTCCCACCTTTTTTCTTTCTCTTCTCTCTTCCTCCCTTCCCTTCTTCCCCCACACCTTTAATTTTTACCTCTCCCTCTTCTTGTCCTTCTTCTCAATGGTCCAAGGTCCAAGTTGCCACCTAGAGCCCAAAGTGCAGGTTGCCATCACACCTTTAGGAACCCAAGAAAGACTTGTGGAGAGGTGATTTCTGGAATGGTGGTGTGAGGAGCATGGACCCTCTCGTTAGCCTAAAAATGTAACTGGTGCAAATTACGGATATTTACAAAAACATTCAAAGTCTCTAGAAATTGTCTTCAGGGAATACAGCAGATGAAGAAATATTTATTAAAGAAGTTTTACTGAGTCTTGGTAAGAGCAGGGGAAGTCTGGGGCATTTGCCTCACGATTTTTGCCTCCTTTCCCACCCTCCCAGGTTATAGTGCTGCACATCCACTCTTGGAAAATGCAGTCAAGAGCACAAGGCTCCATCTTTACTCAGTTGGGAGCTATGGTGTCTCCCAGGGAGGGGCAGACCATTAGCACTTCTTATCCTACCCCCCACTCCCATGTCTGTGTTTCAGAGGTTCTATTCCAGGCAAGAGTAACTGAGAGATATGGGGCTCTCTTCCTCTCCCCAATCCCCTTTGTAAAAAAAAAAAAAAAAAAAAATCTACCCTGGGCATAGAAGTCCAGGAAGAGGAGTCCCAATCACCTCAGCCTAGCTTTATTGTAGGGCAAAGGCTCCATGCCAGGAGAGGCAAGTCACAAAGACTAGAGGTTTTTGCCACATCCCACGGTAGCCCTAATGAAGCTCAAGGAGTAGAATTGTGCCTCAGCAAAGTAGGCCACCATCCCTACTGTCAGCTGTGGAGCAGTGGTGCAGATTTGTTGCTCAAGAGGAGAAGTAAGCCATAAGAACAGAGAGCTCTGAAGCTCTTCCCAGGTGCACTGACTTTATTTGTACCATAGTGTGAGGAAATTCCAGCCTAGGAGTTCTCTTGGAGACAATGGAGATTTTAGTAATATGCAATTAAGGGAAGACTGGTAGCTCCATTAGAGCAGTAAGGTAAACCTTAGATCATTTGGAAATTTATTAGAGAGAACTATGGAAAGAGCTAGCTAATAAGAACCCTCCTGGGGCTGACACAAATCTCCAAGACTGGTCTCAAAGATTACCCCTGCAAAAGGATCCAAATTTAATTGCAACAGACTGTGGAGCAATTTGTGCCTCAGGGGATTGTCAAAAATAATAATTAGCCAGCAATTAGTGGAGGCTAATAACTAGGCATGATATTGATGGAGGCAGACAACAGAGAGATCAGGGAAGGAAACAAAGAGAGCACTAGTAAAATCACTGCCATCCCAGAGTGACAATGTGCAGGGTCTTGGCTGTGCCTTTTGAGCAGTAACAGCAGAGGGGGTATTCTTAGGGGCAAATAGACCACTAAAATAATCCATCCAACTTTCCAAACAAATAAATAGACAACAACAATGAGGCCCAGAGGAGGAGGTCAGTAAATAGAGTTGCTACAATATATTATCTAAAATGTCCAGTTTTCAATAAGTTATTATGAGGCATGTATGCAAAGAAGTAGAAGATGACCCATATGGAAAAAAGAAAGCTGTAGAAACTAACTGTGATCAGCCCAGATGTCAGACTTTGCAGACAAAGACTTCAAAGCAACATATAAGTATGTTCAGAGAGCTATAGGAAACTATGTTTAAAGAAGTAAAGGAAGGGGGGAGCATATAACAACAATGTCTCATGAAACAGACAATAACAATAAAGAGATAGAAATGATAAAAAAAGAACCAAATGGAAATTATGAAGGTGAAAAGCACAATAACTAAAATTAAGATTTTACTAGAGGAGTTTAAGAGTAGATTTGAGCTGGCTGAAGAAAGAATCAGTAAACTTAAAGATAGATTGATAAAGATTATTCAATCTAAGCTGAGAAAAAAAGAAGAAGAAAAATGAACAGCCTCAGGAAAATATGGGACAAATATGTGTAATGAGATATCAGAAGGAGAGGAGGAAAAGCAGAAAAATGTTTGAAGAAGTAATGGCTGAAAACTGAAATTTGATGAAAACCATTAATCTATACAACTAAGAGGCCCAACAGAGCCCAAATACTATAAACACAGATCAACAACCAGACATAGCATTATAAAAATGCTGAAAGATAAAGAAAATCTTGGAAGCAGCAAGAGAAAATGACTTACCCCATACCAGGGGACCTTATTACCAACTAACTTCTCATCAAAACAATATAGGCCAGAAGGCAGTGAGATGACATCTTTAAGGTTCTGGAACAACAGTAGCAGCAACAACAAAAACCAAACCTGCCAACCAAGAATCTTATATCTAGCACAACAATCTTTTGAAGATGAAGGTAAATAAAAACTTTCTATAAACTATATAAACACAATCTGAGATAATTTGTTGCTAGCAGACCTACAAGAAATACTAAAGGAAGTTCTCCAGGATAAAAACAAATGACTTCAGACAGTAATTTGAATCTACATGAGAAACACAAAGAGTAAAGATCATTATGTCATTTCTTTCTATTCTTAACTGATTTAGAAAGCAGCTGTAGTAAACAATATGATTATAATTGTATTGTTGAATCTTTAGCAGAGAGAAATGTAATACTTGACAATATAAGTGCCAGGAGACCACGTGGGAGAAAAGCTGGACTAGAGTAGGGAAATGACACTAGTTAGTAACTTGAATTCACAGGAACAAAGAACCGGAAATGGCAAATGAGAAGGTTAATTTAAAAAACTCTATAATTAAATACTTGTTTTCTTTTGTTCCTTGTTTTAAAAACATAAAATTGTATAAAGTAAAAATGATAACAATGTATTTGGGGTTTGTGGCATATCTAGATGTAATGTGCATACTAATAATAGCACAACAAGGGGGAAGAAGGTATAGGATTACAAAGGAGTAACATTACATGCCTCGCTGGTATAAATCTGAAATAGATTTTAATAAATTAGTATGTAGATGGTAAGCCCTACTGCAACCACTAAGAAAATAACTTCAAAAATGTTGAAATATCTTTTAAAAGAATTGAAGTGTTGCTTTGGAAAATATTTGCTTGATGCAAAAGAAAACAGTAAAGGAGAAATAGAGGAATGAAAAAGAGATGACATACAGAAAACGACAAGCAAAATGGCAGCCACAAATTCAACTAGAGTTGAACTATGAATAATGCAGAGGTTAGGAGCACCAGCCCCCTTGCAGTAAAAATCCATGGATAACTTTTGACTCCCCCAAAACTTAACTACTAATAGTCTACTTTGGATTAGAAACCTCCTGGATAATATAAACACTTGATTAGCACATGCTTTGTATGTTATATGTATTATTTATTATATTCTTACAATAAACCAAGCTAGAGAAAAGAAAATGTTATTAAGAAAATCATAAGGAAAAAAGAAGATAGCAGGAAGGGAAAAATGAAGGGGGGAAATCAGACGGGGAGACAAACCATGAGAGACTATGGATTCTGAGAAACAAATTGAGGGTTCTAGAGGGGAGGGGGGTGGGGGGATGGGTTAGCCTGGTGATGGGTATTAAAGAGGGCACGTATTGAATGGAGCACTGGGTGTTATACACAAACAATGAATCATGGAACACTACATCAAAAAAAAAAAACTCAAAAAAAGAAAATCATAAGGAAAATACTTTATAGTGCTGTCCTATATTTATCAAAAACTCCACATACAAGTGGATCTTCACAGTTCAAATCTGTGTTGTTCAAGGGTCAACTATATAACAATAGCATTAAATATGGATGGATTAAAATCCAATCAAAAGGCAGAGATTGTCAGACAAGTTTACAAAAAAGTCATGATCCAACTGTATGCTGTCTCTAAGAGATACATTTTAAATTTAAAGACACAAGTAGGGGCACCTGGGTGGCTCAGTTGGTTAAGCGACTGCCTTCGGCTCAGGTCATGATCCTGGGGTCCCGGGATCGAGTCCCGCATCGGGCTCCCTGCTCGGCAGGGAGTCTGCTTCTCCCTCTGACCCTCCTCCCTCTCATGCTCTCTGTCTCTCATTCTCTCTGTCTCAAATAAATAAATAAAAGCTTTAAAAAAAAAAATAAAGACACAAGTAGGATGAAAGTAAGGATGGAAAAAGACCTATCATGCAAACATCAACCATAAGAAATTGGGAATGGTTATTACTAGTATCAGATAAAATAAACAAAAGGCAAAAACAAAATGTTAAAAGAGACATTTTATAGTCATACAAATATCAGTCTATCACGATGCTATAACAAGTACTGTATATACACCTAACAACAGAGCCCACAAATACTATTAGACCTGCAGGGAGAAACACACACTGCAATAGAAATAGCTGGAGACTTTGATTCTCTACTTTCAATAATGGATAGAACAACTACGCAGAGGACTAACAAGGAAATAGGAGACTTGAACATTACTACAAACCAGAAGACCTGACAGGCATCTAAAGAAAAAACAAGAGCCAAGTGTACATTCTAATCAGGTACACCTGGCACACTCTCCAGGCTAGCCCGTATGGTAGTCCATGAAAAAAGCTTTGATAAAGGTCAAAGAGTTAGAATCCTACAAAAGAATGAAATTACAAATCAATAACAACAAAAAAGAAAATTCAAAAACATAATGGAAATTCAACAACCCACCCCTACATGGCCAATGGGTTAAAGGAGAAATTGAAGGGAATTTAGAAAATACTTCGAGATGAATGAAAACGAAGATACACATACTAAAACACATACTAAACACCACTTAATGGTGTTTAGAGGGAAATTTATAGTTCTAAATGCTTGTATTAATAAAATAAAAGAAGAGAGATCTCAAACTATTAACTTGATCTTTCCTCTTAAAATACTGGAGAAAAAAAGAGCACCCTAAATCTAAAGCAAACAGAAAGAAGTAATAAAGATTCAAGCTGAAATTAATGAAATATAGAATAGGAAAACAATAAGCAAAAGATCTTTCCAAGATCTTAAATCACTAAAATCACAGAGTTATGGAGGTCCTGGTCAGTGAAGTACCAAAGACACACACACACACGTTGATTGAAAGGAAAGATACAGAACTGCTACTGTCTTCTTATAAAAACCATCAAAATAAAAAAAAAAAAACCCTATGAGAACCAATGAGTGCAGTTAGGAAGTAAGATGACATAAAAATGTAGTGTTCTTCCTATCAGAAGTAAAAACTTGAAGACATAAAAGAACGTAAAGTACCATTTGCAATACCAACAGGACCTCACAAGATACCTAGGTATAAAATATAAATGGGAAAAAAATCTTTTGAAGTACACATAAGACTTTTAAGAAAGGAAAGAATATACTTAATGAGTGCTCACCACATTAATCTGTAAATGCATGATGTGGCACTCTTCCCGGACAGCTCAAGTGACTGGCTGCAGGGAAGGGGCTGACGCTTGCAGACCTGGCCTCGTTCCTGGGAGGGCCACACCATGTCAGGGAGAGGATGGTGAAAAGAGACCGGTGGGGAGAGAGGCAGAGGCAGATAGGTGCCTTCCTGATCTCTCAGTGTAGAGAGGGCCCCAAGGAGTGTACTAGGCTGCAGGAACCAGTACACCCAGGAGTTGGGTCTACCTCTGTCAGTGACTCTTGTCTGATTGTGGGTGACTGCAGAATGTTTCAGAATTGCCAGGTACACAGCGAGGGTATGATCCTGAGCAATTGCTCCTCACAGGGTGGTCACGAGGATCCAGTAACATAATGGAAGTATTCCTTGAAAAATGTTAGAACACTCTGTGGCATCCAAGGTGACATTCCAGCTGTCTTGCTAAGACATACAAAATGCCACTCAGGTTCTAAACATCAGAACCTGGTTTCCCATCTTTTATGTCACTTCTTTGTACCCCAGTGGAGGGCCTTCGTGGGGCTGGGGTTCAGTAGGAATCAGTGCCCAATGGCATAATAATTTCAGCAACTTATGGAGCCATACTTAAGTTCCAATTTAGCACAGCACCTATGAAACACTGCCTCTGATTCTCCCCTCTGCATGCGATCGGCGGGGCTTCCCAGTTCTAGTAGGTGCGGGAAACATGCAGCAAATGTGCTTCTGCAGCTGGCTGGGTGCTTAAGCTGGAGGAAAGTAAACATGATAGGACTCAGCTCCACCAGGAACTTGGGATCCTAATTTTAAGGAGGGTCTGTGCAAGGCTTTTAATAGGAGGTTGAGAATGGGGAAGCCCTCTCTGGGATATAGTCTAAACACTGGGTGTTATACTCAACTAATGAATCATTGAGCACTACATCAAAACTAATGATATACTATATGCTGGCTCACTGAACATAACAACAACAACAAGAAAACAAAACACACTTCAGACAGTTTTCAGAAACAAGTAGGACTTCTCTTGGGATCAAAGTCACCAGGATTTCATAGTAACCATATCTTTCACGTAAAGGTTGGGACCCTTAAGAAGAGAAGCAAAGAAGAGGGTGAAGTCTGGTGTATCTGTCTGATTGTCTTATTTTCATTTATTAATCAACTAGATATTTGTTGAATGTGTAGTATTTTTAAAAACTTTAAAATAGCTTAATTTTTTGAATCTCAGTTGCCACATCTTTAAAATTTGGGGAAAAATCCAACCTGCCTTGCCAGGTCAAACTTCCTTAGGAGAAGGGGGGGTGATCTCATCTAAAGATACACTAGCTGGCTCTTTCTCATACTAACATTGGTCTTGCCTTCTCTAGGAAGCATAGGAAGCATTCACAAGGTATTGCTTACATATGCCCATCCCCACAGGCCAACAGATTGAAATGGCTCCAGATTGTCTGGAAGGGGATGAGTGGTTGTCTGCTGGGGTTGGCTGAATGTACAAGTGAGAGAGCCTGGGAATATGGTGGTTGCTGCAGCTTAGCTTGGGAAAGGTGGCCTGAATCCTTGATGAAAACCAAGGGCTTCCTTTGGCTCCTTGGAGGTTGCAAAAGCATATTGCAGGATTCTCAATAGTAAATATCCATATCCTGGGTAGAAAACTGGAGTTACTGAAGGCTGGTTGTCCTTTGCTCACTGACATCCAGGCCTGTATGCTAAAGATTTGGCAGTTTGTGAGAATCCAAGATAAGACAAAGACTCTCACTGGGTTAGAGGGTGCTGAATCTTAGGGATAGACCCAAAGGGACAGTTTTCCCCTGTATTTGTTCTTGTTTATCTGAACCTGTTTTTGTGCCAAGTGGATGGAAAATGTGGTGTAAAAAATATGTTTGGAAGAAATATAAGGAAGCCATTTCTTGCCCAGAAAATCAGGGGGTGTGAATGTCCCACCAAATAGCATTTGATCGTTTGATCAGTTAACCAGGTTGTAGGCATCATGCAGGAGGGAAGAAGGAGAAGACATGAGCCAGAGAAACCACATGTTTTATCCCTGGGAGGGGCAGCCTTCTGTCTTTTACATTTACTCTGTTCCAGAAGTACCCCTTCTCCACCCTTGCTTGACCCTGGATTTAGAGCACATAGGGCACGGGGCTGGTGATACTCCCCCCGCTCTGCATCGCACGCTTCTTCTGAAAGCCATTTCTCATGCACAGTCAGACATGGAGAAAGAGAGCTAAGAAGTGAGGTCTCTGTTTTCACTGTCACTGCTCTGAGTTGTGTTCAGGGTGGCATTGGGGAACAGGGTGTCAAGTTGCTGGGTTGAGGGGTTGTCAGTGCTGATCCTGAGTATAATTGGGTAGTAATTGCCATCAGAATCTCCCAAGGGAGATCAGTTTGTGTGCATACACATATACTTGTTTTTCTGACTAAAATCCCAATTAATTTACATATAAACCAATTTTAGAAATGTTATCTTTGTTGGAATGGGGTGATCTAGATAGAAGATGACATTCGCAAGGTGCTAGTGCGAGAACAGGAAGGTATCAAGACAGCACAGATACGTGGATTGGGGTCTGACGGGACTGAGAAGTTAGCTCGGTTTAGAGCAAATGCTGATTGAGGTGGCGAGGGCTTTTCTGTGATTTGATAGGACCAGCTTTTCTGCATACTCCCTTCTTCGAGGCTCTTTCTGTAAGCAACAGGCCTGTAATTTGGGTATATTGTGGGCTGGTAAACAGAAGTACCTGAGATGTGGCCCCAGTGTCCACACAGTAGTTTATGTATGGGTATGGGTCAATGGAGAAGAAGATTCTTATGTTTTCCAGTCAATTAGAACATTTTTCCAGAGGGGATTCAAGTCACCAGCATGACTGTGGTCCCCCCCGTCTCTCCTTTTCTGCTTTTGCCTGAGCACAGAGGTGCAGGACAGCCAGGTGAAAAGGAAAGAGAGAAAGTGGTAGGGTCATTACATTCTCTAAATTGGCCAGTGAGGAAAACAGTCTGCTCATGGCTAAGGTGGGAGAAGGCTGGGCACAAGCTGCCAAAAAGCCTCTGGATGTCAACCTGGTTTGCAATTTGGAAGCTCTCCTCGAGGGACTGTTTTTGAAATAAAGATTTAGGATAAATTAAAAGGAAGTCCTCTGATGAACTCAGGATGTAAAAACCAGGTTAAACAATGAATAAAAAACAGTCTGAATTAGTGAAAGAGGTACCAAGCACATCTTGGAATTTTATTTATTTAACATCGTGCTCTTTAGGACTATTTACTGAAGATTTTCAGGTTTAAAGCATGCTTTTAAAAAGTGGCATTTTTATGAAGAATTTTTGAGCATACACAAAGGTAGACAGACTCTTAGGGAACCCTCATGTACCCATCACCCAGTCCTATGGTGATTTACCCTAAGCCCTACCTGCTCCATCCACACCCTGGGCACATTCTGACCCCCCCCCCCATATTATTTTGAAGCAAATCTTGTAAATCATATCATTTCCTCAATAAATATTTCAGTGTGTTTCTCTAAAAGACAAAGCATTGCTCCTTTAATAAACAAGATAAACCTTTTGCTCATCCATCTAGGCCTGGGGGGGGGATGAACCCTGTGACAGGTGAGGTCATACTTAGGTGATCTTGGTTCCCCCTGGGGGATCCAGAGCCCGCTAGCCTCTTGAGTTCTCGACCTAGAAACTTAAACTTGGAACAGAATGGAAAATGATGCAATGTGTAATAGCCCCGATGCTACCAGGGCTACTCCTCAGTGTGTACAGGACGGTGTTTTTATAGTCAGCCATGTTCTCAGCCAGGCTGGATTAACTTAGGTTACTAACTGCAGAGGAAGGAAGGAGAAATGAGGTTTAGTATGGTCAAAGGAAAAGAGAGAGGGGTTTCACTGAAGACATACTTTTATTGTCTGAATCAGGGCAGGATGGGCACAATTAGAAGTGGAATGCGATGCAATCAGCACCAACAGGCAGATGTGCTTCCCTGTTTCAGGAAGCAGACACAGGTGATGGAGCCTGGCTGCAGCTTTGTTCTGAGGCTGGAGGGCATCCTGAGTGTGAGGATTAAACTTATGTGTCTGCTTGACTGGCCTCAGGGATGCCCAGATAGGCGGCAAAACATTATTTCTGGGGATGTGTGTGAGAGAGTGTTTCTGGAAGAGATTATCATTTGATTCATTAGACAAGTGGGGGTGGGGCATCATCCAATCTGTTGGGGGCCTCAATGGAACAAAAAAGTGAAGAAAGGGCTGATTCTCTCTCTCGAGCTGAGATGTCCATTTCCTTCTGCCATCAGACATCAGAGCTCCTGATTCTTCTAGCCTTTGGACTCAGACCGAATTTAACACAACCTTTCTTGATTGTCCAGTTTGCAGATGGCAGACTATGGCCCTTTTTGGCCTCCATAACCACGTGATCCAATTCCTATAATAAATCTCCTCTCCCATAGCTCTCTATACATCCTTTTGGTTCTATTTCTCTGGAAAACCATCACCAATGCACTGAGTCCTGGATCCTTGCTTTCCCTCTCACTCAGTCCCTGGGGTCCAAGGTCAGCCATATGGAGGGAAGAGTCAGGGGTGTGCCAGTCTTCAGGCTTGTCTTCCTAAGATGGTGTGGACCGCATTAACAAGTGCTCACTCATGCTCTTTTTTTTTTTTGCAGCATATACTCACAATAAAATTGTGCATTAACTGTTTACATTCTCTATATCACAGTAAGTATGCTGGTGTAGCAGCAGGCTAGGAGGAGAGGGGTGGATACGCAATCTAGAGACAAGCCATTAAAGCTGCCTCTTGTAGGTGTAATAATTTCAGAAATGTGATTCCCTCCTTGATTCCTGAGTTCCAAGTATGAATCTCTTTCTGATAGGTCATCAGGCAGCCTTATTCTAGACTAAACCCCTCTGTGGCTTCTAAGTGGGGCTAGCTCCACCATGAATCCATGCCTGGAAGAAGTGGGTGTGTCATACTGCTAATTATGAGATGTAGGTATCAACTGGATAGAAGAGACATAAGGGCCTCTATAGCTCTGGTTTCTGGGTGCCCAGGAATAAGAACCACCACCGTTTCCCAGACCTATAGGGAATTTGCCATCAGAAAGATCTCCAAGCCACACAGAGAAGAAAAAGCACGGAAGTCAGAAGATGTGCATTTGAACCCCAGATCTACCACTGGTTAACTTGGGGACTCTCAATTTCTCACCTGTGGAAAGGGACAACAGCAGTAATATTTTCGAGGTTGTCAACATAAGCCAAATTAGATCATGTAATCTTTAATATCGCTACATGTTTTATTGCTGATGCTATTGTCATTGTTATTTAAAAAGTAATTTTTAAATAGATTTATATGTTGACTATGACAGTGGTCTGCATCTCTCAGTGGCATGATGATACTATATCCAATAGTCAAAAAAAAAAAAAAAAAGAATATTCCACTCCTGCTGTTCATTGGCTGGCGTAATTTTAACGAAGACTACTGCCCTTTTCTCCCTCCCTCTCTTATACACATATATACACACACACATATATATATAAAGCATTTCCTGATAGTTGTAGCAATGCCAAATGCTAAATTCATTCTTGTTTTGATTTCCTGGCCCCAACCCAATTCTTCCTGAGTGGGCTGATTGCAGTTTTTCTTTCCCTGATTTTCTTTTCCTTGAGGACAGAGAATATTCACAAGGCACAACATTTTCCTTTAAAAAGACTTCCCCTAAAGTCCAACTGTTATTAATGGATCTTCAGTCTCTCCTGGAAGACACTGACCCAAATAGCAGACACAACTGAAAAACCACACAGGCATGCAATGGCCTTTGAGTTTGTACCTGCTTCTCCCCTCTACTCTTTCTGTTGGCCTTGGGTTAGTAGCATGTATTTAGAAAGTCACCTAGTATACTGTTCAGTAGTATTTGACACATATTGTTTTATATTTTCCTACCAACTTGGTGATGGAGTAGAAGCTCATTTATGAAACCCTCAACTATTTCATAGTAAATAAAGTTTCTTACAAATAGGGCTTATTTATTTCTTTATTCAACAGCAATTTATTGAGTGTCTACAATGTGCCAAGCCCTTTGCTAGGCATTGTAGAGAGTAGAAAGGTGAGAAATTCAGGTTCCTGGCCTCTAGGAGCTTATATCAAGGAAGCAGATAGGAAAACAAGTAGAGAGATAAATGGTGGATTTTGCCTGGAAGGATGGAGACAGCTTCCTGGCATGGCTCACTTTTTACTGTTCCACATCCTGCGTGGACACTGTTTTCATGCCGCTGCCTCTGCCAGTTCCTACATATCTCACTTCTGAGTCTGCTGGCCTAGCATATAGTTTATGTGAAGGTGGGCATGGCTGCTTCCCATCTTTTGATGTTATACCGCTCATTTGCACTTTCGCCACCATAGGGGTTGTGATTTATGTCCTTCAAATGTCTATCCTGAGGGATTCCAAAGTATTTCCAGAGAGGGAAGGTGGAATGTTACCCAATCGAACCCATCTCACCTCCTCCCTCCTCCTCCTCTGTCTTCTCTCCAGCTGGCCAGGTTGCATGATGCAGGGTATTGGAGTCCCATTGTTGCTGGAACTTGACAGAAGATGTGTGAAGACCTAGATCCAATGGGCCATTATACTCAGGTCCTCACAGCTCATCTCTGTGCTTGGCCAAGCTGAGCCACCCTGGAAGTAGGGCAGGGGTGGAAGAGGAGAGGCCCCCAGGGCTGATAGTGTTCCTGGGGGGAACCAGAAATTACCAGAACAAACTGTTACATGCTCAGCCCTGTGCTAGGCCTTGCTGGAATCTTCAGATAGGTTGTGGCCTTCCAGGAGCCCTAGCTGTACAGATTTCATGTTTGAGTGTATGGTTGAGCAGGACAAATTAACAATCCCCAGGCCATATGTGCTCGGAGCCTAAGGAGGATCAGAGGTTGGCAGGGCTAAAGGTGTTCAGAGGGGTAGAGACTTCCTAGTCTTCAGTAGTCAGAGAATGTCCTGGAAAGAGGTGGACAGGGAGGTGGAACTGGGGGTCAAAACTTCTGAGGGATTTTGATGAGGCAGAGAGGGGTTGCATGATGCCACTTTCGCATCCCTGGAGTCCGAAAGGTTTAGAGGTGGTGTTTTGTAACATTAACTGATCCATTATTTTGGGTTGAGTCTAAGATTGGTGTGGATTCTAAAAAATCCATTTTTTTTTTAATTTTTTTATTCTTATGTTAATCCCCATACATTACATCATTAGTTTTAGATGTAGTGTTCCATGATTCATTGTTTGTGCATAACACCCAGTGCTCCATGCAGAACGTGCCCTCCTCAATACCCATCACCAGGCTAACCCATCCTCCCACCCCCCTCCCCTCTAGAACCCTCAGTTTGTTTTTCAGAGTCCATCGTCTCTCATGGTTCGTCTACCCCTCCAATTTACCCCCCTTCATTCTTCCCCTCCTGCTACTTTCTTCTTTTTTTTTTTCTCTTAACATATATTGCATTATTTGTTTCAGAGGTACAGATCTGAGATTCAACAGTCTTGCACAATTCACAGCACTTACCAGAGCACATACCCTCCCCAGTGTCTATCACCCAGTCACCCCATCCCTCCCACCCCACCCCCCACTCCAGCAGCCCTCACTTTGTTTCCTGCGATTAAGAATTCCTCATATTGGTGAGATCATATGATACATGTCTTTCTCTGTTTTACTTATTTTGCTCAGCATAATACCCTCCAGTTCCATCCACGTCGTTGCAAATGGCAAGATCTCATTCCTTTTGATGGCTGCATAATATTCCATTGTATATATATACCACTTCTTCTTTATCCATTCATCTGTTGATGGACATCTTGGCTCTTTCCACAGTTTGGCTATTGTGGACATTGCTGCTCTAAACATCGGGGTGCACGTACCCCTTTGGATCCCTACTTTTGTATCTTTGGGGTAAATCCCCAGTAGTGCAATTGCTGGATCATATGGTGGCTCTATTTTCAACTTTTTGAGGAACCTCCATACTGTTTTCCCGAGTGGCTGCACCAGCTTGCATTCCCACCAACAATGTAGGAGGGTTCCCCTTTCTCCGCATCCCCGCCAACTTCTGTCATTTCCTGACTTGTTAATTTTAGCCATTCTGACTGGTGTGAGGTGGTATCTCATTGAGGTTTTAAAAATCCGTTTTCATTTTACTGCTTAATTTTCTCATTGTAGCTCTTTCTTTGCCCTAGACAGAGATGCTAGACTCTCCCTATGTCTAGATTTTCTTTTTAAAAAAATTCTATAGATGATCTTTTTAAATGACTTCCCATAGCAGACAGTTTATCTAGCCAAGTGTTGGACAGAATATATTCTGAACAGATGCTTGAAACAGTCATCCTTGTGTGAATGATTCTCCACCTAGAGCTCAATCTGTATCTCTTGCTGGTCT
Organism: Mirounga angustirostris; assembly: GCF_029215605.1. Classification (NCBI taxonomy): domain Eukaryota; kingdom Metazoa; phylum Chordata; class Mammalia; order Carnivora; family Phocidae; genus Mirounga; species Mirounga angustirostris. The sequence continues at coordinate 17,971,609 of NW_026991718.1, read as the reverse complement.
CCAGACCTGTATGTCCAATTGTTGTCTGGATTTCCTCCTGGATATCCCGTAGGTTAACATTTCTAAAGCTTTTCATTGTATGTGTCATCCTCCCGCCCCCAACACACATTCAACCTAGTTCTCCTTCCTCAAAACCACTGTGGCCAAAGCACTAGTCATCTCTGACTCTTCTCTTTGCCTTCCTCACCCTCTCCCTAGAGTTGGCGGTCCACGTTCCATACTTGTAGCTACTACATCACTCTCACTCTCGGCCTCGCTCCTCACCATAGCTGCAATTTTAGGCGAGACCCCTCAGCCTGTTGCTTAGACTACGCAGTAGAACAGAGTTGGTATGCTTGCCTTGAGATAAAAATCTTTCCCATCAGTCCCTTGCTTAACCCCCACCTGTGGGTTTGTCTCCAGGATGGAAACAAAACCTGTGAATGTGCTCACAAAGCCCTTGTCTTCTTGCCCCCATCCTCCTCTCCGCAGTCGCTTCCTCATTCCCCCAGCAGACTCCTCATGATCTTAAGCACGCCCACGTTTGTGCCTGACTGGCTTTGCTGGTTCCCATAAATATGCTTGACTTACTCCCTTTCCTCGTGTCTACATCTGGAAAACTCGGGGCCCGGGACCTAACATCAGGTGTTTGCCAAAGCCTTCTCTGACGGCCCCGGCAAGGGTCACCTCCTTATGTGGGTTTCTGTGCTACCGTGGCTCACCACATCTTTATAATTATATTTAAATTTGTGTAATGATGATCTGTCAGACTAAGAGGGAAGGGATTACGGTCTTATCCGTCATGGACACTTCATTGCCTGGCTGAATGCTCCGTGTTTGTTGATGGTTAAAATAGAGAGGATCTGAGATCTTAAAGAGTCTCTCCTACTTTAATGCCTCTTAAATTCATTTATTTACTCATTCATTCATTCGCTCTTTGTGCAAACATTTACTGAGTACCTACTATGTGGAAACTCCCTCTGTCTCTCCAGGCAACAAGGCCTTGATTAAACAGACATAAAAGAGAAACAGCTACCAGTCCTTCCTCCAGAAAGCTCTGATCCGCAGGCCTTCACTTAAGAATGCTGGAGCTTCAGTTTCCTCTCGTCAGCTTTTTCCTTAATGGCCAAACTCATGGTGGCAGTGACAATGGGTTCTGCATTAGTATTAAAAATTTATTCAATAAATAATGGATTAGAAACCTCTGTTTAATAATTATTAATGCACTGCAATTTCAGTTGCCCAAATCACAAGATGTTTTAAATATAACTAATTGAAAACACAATTAACAGCAACTTGCCGAAATAAATCTGAAAGGCAAAACACCCTTGAAAGGCTCAGACTGTAAGAGCAAAAATTCCGAAGCAGCCCCCAGCCCACACTGCCCCAAGACGCAGGATTTGTGCTGGGCTCTGGCAGAGACGCTGGGAAGGGGGGTGGTGCCTGGCAGGGTTTGGGATGTGAAGGTTGGTTTGACGGCAGGTTCTCTGCAGCTACCGAAACTTGAGGTGACCACCTCGTTGTGCCTGTGGTAATGGGGGGTTTGCTTGAGCAGTATGCTGTGCCCAGTCACTTATGTCAGATGGGCCCTTAGAGAGAGGCTGATTCAGTTACCTCATTATGTGCAAACTCAGCAAAGCACAGGCCAGCCGCTGGGGTCTGGAGGACCTGGCGCCTCGAGTCCAGTCACAGGATGCGAGAGAGTGGCAGACCTGTTGCTGAGAAGCCTGGGCCCCACGTATCTGACCCTGTGCTCACTCACCAGTCCACTAGCCCTGGTGCCTCCCATGTTCTTTCTGGGGCTGGGTCTTCTTACCTGACTCAGCAGAAACAGTGCAGCTGGGTCTTTGGATGAGGGGCCTAAGACAAGGGCCCTTTTGACTTTGTTGCTTCAACAGCAGTCAGCAAAGAAAAAAACAAATGTATTGAAGCACTTACAGGATGGGCCTGGGACTGGCTTTTGGATTCTAGGATTCCAGAACAACATGGGAGGAAGGTGCTGGCCTCTGGACTGGGTTTAGCATGGATTTCCCCCCCCCATTTTTCATCTTTTTATACCTATTCCCACTCCACTTTCTATCCCAGGGAGGCTCACTCCTTCGTATTCACTTTAGGACTTGGGTATACTGGCCTCCTAGTTTCCATCAGTCCTTCATAGGATTCTTTTGATGCGTATTCAGTGAAACATAATAGGGGAATTAATCAACAACAGGGTTGGCCAGTGGTAGGCACTCAACACATGGTAATGCCCTTCCACTCCCAGCAATGTCCACTGCTCCTGCCTGGTTAATCTATCCCCAGGATTCTGAGCACTGCTGTGGGCATGCTTTCAACAGAATAATATGGTTATTGGACACGTGGATGTTATTCCTGGAGAACAGGAGGTAACTAAGGAGAATGCTGTCCATTCTCAGGGGATTAGTCTGGACGGCAACTTGGCTGGACTTTGAGTTATGGCTAACAGGACAGTGAGTGATGTGACCAGAGACATAGGATGGTGACATATTGCAAAGTACCTGGAGAGCCAGGCTAGCAAATGTGACTTTCATCTTCGGGGGGGGGGCGGGGGACATTGAAGGATTTTTAAGTTAGAAAGTAGCATAGATTTTAGCTTAATCTGTGTACTAGAGAGGCATGATTCTTAGATGTTAGTGTGCATCAGGAAGGCAGATTCAAACTCCAATTGCTGGATCCCACCTCCAGAGTTTCTGATTCAGTAGTTCTGGGATGGAGCCTGAAAATTTGCATTTTTATCAGGTTTCCAAGTGATGTTGATGCTGCTGGTTCAGGAACTATGCTTTGAAAACCACGTGTTTGGAGGATGGGCTAGAGGTGGGTAGGCCTGCAGGCACTGAGCTGGTTAGGAGACTGGCACAATAACTTAGCTGTAAGATGATGTGAGTCTGATTTAAAGCAGGAGCTGTGGCTCTAGAAAGAAAGAGAGAGCACAGAAGAAGAGTCAGGAAGATTTTCTGGCCCAATGGGATGAGTGGGAAAGGGAGGTAAACCTTCCAAGGGCTTTCTAACTGGGAACCTGAAAGAATGATGGTGCTTCTCAGGGAAGGGCCACAGAGCAGAGACTCCTGGGTCAGGATGGAAGACAGGCATTGGATGCATGGCTCCTAATGGTCCTGGGTGCAGGTGCAACCCGAAGCCTGAGGACCCTCAATGGCTTCCTACCTGGGACCTTGAGTATGGTGTGGCTGTGGGAGCAATACATGCACAAAGGGCCTACAGGGTTAGAGCGGGTCCAGCAAGGGATCTGGGGCACAAGATTTAAGGAGGCGTCACTCAGGGCTGTGCCAGCTTTGCCTGACCCCAAATCCGAGCCCTAGTTACACTTTATGCCCCAGCTATCTCCGTGGACTCGCCTTATAGCCCCAAGGTTTGCTGAAGCTGTTGCTGTTGCTTAAAGATCTTGCTTCAAGCCTGAAAGGGCCCCGGTGGCAGCTCGGTCAGCAGGTGGAAGGAAGGGCCATGGACCCCAGCTGTATGTTGAATCCCATTTGTCCGTACTGGAAGCAAGTCATGTGCCTCAGGCATCTTATCGCCGGAGGTACCTGTACTCATACACCTCTTCGTGACTTGTACGGATCCAAATTTTGTGTCCACAGGACCATTGAACGGAACTGGTCCCTGGAGACACAGATGGCCGGAAAGCCTTACAAATCTACAGTGCCTTCTTGGGCGATGTGGAGGCAGTTCTAAGGCGGTAGCAATGGCTGGTATTCCTGCACTGGAATTCGTGCACAGAGCCAGCTGTTCTGTAGAAGGGCAAAAACGGAGTCTTGGAACATCTTTCTTGAGCATACTTTTAAACACACTTGGTTGTTGTTGTCTGTTTGTTTTTGTTTCTGTTTTGTTTTAAGGACTTAATCTATGGTGCTCCATCAGGCAACCAAAGCAATCCAAGTTTAATCTCTAAGCATTCATGTCCCAAGTTCAGATTTTTCTTGCGTCGTCGTCTCAGCTGGTGCATTCCCCAACTTCTGAATTTCTAAAAATACCCAGCGTGGTTCCCTCTACAAAACACCAGCACCCTGCCAGCTCTTAAATAAATAAACTCAAAACAAAAATGCTGTAGTTGTGAAATGAGATATATTTAATTAAATAAAAAAGGAAAAGCAAGTGCTATTACAAGAACATAAAACTGTAAGGCATAAGATAAAAACTAAATTACTACAAGGCAGCTCGATCCAATCTAATCCTTAAAGATAAAGATGAAACCAGAAAATTGCATGTATTGAGAAATCAACATAAGCCCTGAGCAAATATTAACTAGAGGTCTATAAACTGGTTGATAATAAACAGTTCTATGAACATTAGGATTAGGAAGGGAATGGAAATGGAGCCACATTGGGGTGTGGGGGACTCGAGTGCATCTCTCCATCCTGCTCACAGCAAGCGTTCGTGCAAGGATCCTGTTCGGATGACTTTTCCATTAGCTAATTTCAGCAAATCTGAGAGGAAAAAAAATCAAATGGCGCAGAGGTACCTGGGCAAATTTCTATCTGTCATCTTTTGAAAGACACAGAGATGGATGTGATCTCCTCTTACCAGGCTATAAAATGGAGCTTGCAGATAAAATGTTTGCCTTTTACTGTGGGTTTCTAACTTAGCTGTTGACATGATTTTAACAGTGTGTTTAAGCATGAAGAATGGTCCAATTACATGTTAAGTAGCCTTTTTTTATAGTTCTAATAAAGGTTCATTTAGACGTTTATACTGACAACTCAGTTCTTTGGAAGGGCATTTTTCAAGTTGCCTGCTAAAAGAAAACATTTCCTGGCCATCCCCACCCCCCCCCCCCCCCAAAAAAAAGAAGCAGAAGCAGCAGAAGCAGCGGCCTGCTATTAGCTACAGAATGTTGCTCTCACTTCCGGAGACGCCATTTGTAGAGACGCCGGTTCTTCTGTTGGAGAAGCCAGCAGTGTCAGCTGAAAAAATCAAGCTAATTCACAGGTGAAGATGCCCTTTTCAGGCTCCGGGATAAAGATGCTCTTTTGAGAGCATTCATGCATTTCACACCCCACAGGGGGAGCTTCAGAATACAATCTGAATGGGAAGGACTCCGAGAGCGAGGGGGCCGGCTCTGCCAGGCAGGGAACGCTGTCCTCCACCAGATCAAGGTGCAGGGACAGCCAGGCTCTCTGAGGGAACTGGAAGGCCCTATGGGGACAGAGTTAGCGTTCTCGGGATGTGAGTGACCTGCAGGCTCTTAAAATATAGTTGTGTGTTTGTTTTTTTTTTTGCCTCCAGTGAGACTCCAACTAAAGCGTTCCTGACAGAAAAAGAGCTATCAATGTGCTCTTAGCTCTGGAAAAAGTCTCCACAGCCTCCTAGAGTCAGGACCATTAACTCACTGTGAATCATCTTGGAGTCTCAGACTCTGGCTGCTAGCTTCTTGAAGAACGGGGCCGTATTCGTCTGCTAGGGCTGCCATAGCCAAGTACCACACAATGAGTGGCTTCGACAAAAGAAATGCGTTTCTTTGTTTTTGTTTTTTTCCACTATTTGGAGGCTGGAAACCTAAGATCAAGGTGTCTGAGACCTCTCTCCTTAAGCTTGTAGGCAGCCATCTCCTCTGTGTGTCTTCCTATGGTCTTCCCTTTGTGTGTGTCTGTGACCAGATTTCCTCTTTTGAGGACACCAGTCATACTAAATTAGGGCCCACTTTAATGATCTCATTTTAACATAATTGCCTTTTTAAAAACCCTATCTCCAAATAGAGTCACATTCTGAAGTACTTGGGATAAAGACTTCAACACATAAATTTTGGGGGGACACAATTCAGCCCATTACACGGCTGCATCTTTGATCCTCTTTGTGAATCTGGGAGTACAAATACATCGACTTCTGACCCTTTCTCCAGAGGACTGCTCAATACTTGGTAGGGGAGGGAACACAAAATTAACGTCATCTATACCCTCATTCTGTTAATGGAGACCAGGAGAGAAGCTGCCTTGCCTAAGAATTTCTGTTGTAAGGTAAAGAAAACTTTACTCTCAAAGTGTTTGCAACCGTGATTCTCAACCATGCCTGGGCCTCCTCTCCAGAGCTGCTCATCGAATTGACCCGGGTTAGGTTCAGACATGGACAACTTTTCAAAGCTACCCCCCACCACCCCACCCAAAGTGATTCTACCATGTAGCCAGGGTTGATAAACCAGTGTTCTTAGGGCCTCTGGGTATGTGAATGTGACCCTCAGGGACACCTGATTTTGTTCCATCCTCATTTCTGATGCATTGGTGGACTCCTGGACACAGTCTGGAAGGAGAGAGAAGACCAGTAGCTATTCTGTGTAATAATCTGCAGGGATTTTTACGTGCTCAGAAAATGTTTCTCTTCTTACTATGGATTCAGGGTGTGCTAAATCCTGTATCTGAGAGTTATTGTATGTTTTTGGGAAGAGAGTATCTGTGTGTGTGTGCGCGCGCGCGTGCACATGCATGCATGTGTGTGATTGAGAATATCCCAAGAACCATGAGGTGCTACAGCTTCCTCTGGGCCCCCATGAAATGAACATGGAGAGTCACCTCCCTAGAATGATTTGCTGAAAGTTCCTGTGGGGTTTTTCTGGATTGAATATGCCAGATCTTGGAAAGAATAGTGTCTCCAGGCTTGCCCTGGTGAGCAGAAGGGAGATGAAAGGCTAAAGCCGACCTTCAGGGGTAAAGTGTGGGGAGGGTCAAGAGCTGAGGGGCTGAGGCTCTCTTTCAGAAGACAGGGTGGGCTGACCTGACACTGGGATGCAAGGCTAGGGACTGGGGTACGCTCGTGAGAGTATCTCCTGCAAAGAACTTATTTCTCTTGAATTTTAGGAAAATCCTACTATATCTCATTTAAATGGTACCACCACACATTGTCATTCCTCTCAGCAGCTGACACACCTTTGGTAGAGTCTGCTCATCTTCTCAGTCACTGTGGAGGTGCATAGTGCCACAGGTTTTAACTGGCTGCAACAGGGAGGGCTTTTCAAAACTGCTAATGTGTGGGCCCCAGCTAGACCAGTTTCATCAGTCTCGGGGTGGGGCCCATGCAGCCAGAGTAGAGAACCCATGTAAGAGAGATGGATGGTGGTCCTAAAGCTCCAGGGAGTGAAGGGCCAAGCCCCGCAGCAACTCAGTGAGAAGCATGAGAAAGAGCAGGTGAGACAAGCCTATGTCTCCATCTACCAGATGAAGGGGAGCCGTGTTGTGTTGGTGGGAGTGACATTTGAACCTCTGTTGTGCCCCTAGAACCTGGTAAGGAACTTAGTGTATAGGCAGAGATGATCTTTGCTGTACTCATCTGTATACTTGTGTTATGTACTTCTCAGGAATATTGGAACATCCACCACAATGCCGGATAAGTATGATGAAGCAGAAGTAGACATGTAGTAAGGTATTAAAATTGTTCTTATGTGTCACCCACATGCATCCTATTTCAACTCCCCTACTCCACTGTCAAGATCAATACTGCTTGGCCACAGTCCTTCACATAAGCAAATATTTATTGAATATTTAACTATGTGCTCAGCACATGGACTTCTGGGAAGTTTCCAGTTGAGTTGTGAGGATAAAGTATGTCTACATGAAAATATAAATTTCTGCCTAAGTCTAAATGCTTTGGGAACAGTCTGTGGCAATACTAGGCAAGCACTTAGAGGAAGGGTTGCTCCTTAGGGGCCGGAAAGAGGTTGGATCCATGGAAAGTCATAGAAGATGGGGATATTTGTATGTCTGGGTGAAGGGGAAGGATATCTAGGTAGAGGCAACCACATGGCGGGGGCAGACACAGTGCATATGATGGGGCGTGGGGAGAGAGCAGTGATACAGAAGTCTGACTACAGGGTTTGCAATGGGGAAGATGTAGGAGACCCTACAGATAAAGCAGGGCACTTTGGAGGTACTGGCTGGAAATGCAGAAATGTGGATTGAGTGGTGGGTGGGTAGATGGTTATTGCCTGGCTCCCTGGTCCTGCTCCTGTGCGCTGCCCCTCCTCCCACTGCTGCAGTGCTGTGGCAGTTAAGACGGAATCTCTGAGAAGCTACCAGAGACCCATCTCTCAGAGTTGATGAACACTAGGTAGACAGAGGTGGGGAGGGGCCATTGAGTAGAAATCAAGGGGAAGAGGCAATTGTTTTATTTTTGCAATAAAAGAATGAAAAAGTAGATTAGATGTGGATGATTTCATGCTAGACTCAAAGGCTCCTTAAAGTCTTCCTGTCTTTTCAGCTGTCTGTTATTAAGACTCTATGGCCATATTCCTAACCTACTTTAAGGAGTCCTATTTTCCAAGTCATTAATTGTTTTCTTGCATTCTTAGAGATCCTCAGGTTTCTTCTAATCCCTCCCAAATCCTGAGCATTTCAGAGGTAACCTGGAGAGGCTCAGAGTGCCCTAGAGATGCTGAAAAACCTCCGAATACTACATCTGATGGAGGGTTTTTTTGGTCATTTGTTCCTGCATTTAATTCATTTAATTCATGTGTGTGTGAGTGTTGACCCCCCCTCCCCCCCCGCCCATCACAATGTGTGGGGGACAGGAACCAACTGATCAGAAAACAAATTAAACTCCAGCACTCACTTTGCAGAATGGGAGTGGGCTATACTGGAATTTCTATTACGTACATTGTAAAATCAGATATGTAAAAAAGTCACCCTGGTTTATATGGGATGTGATCCTACCGAACTGACAAGCTTTTAAAAAATCACCCCTTAAAGGAAAATAACAGTGACACAAAATCACATCAGTAAGGCTCTGTTATCCACAATAAGTCACAAAATTTAAGCAAATATTAAAATTCTTAAATGGATAAAATTCTAAAATTCTAAAATGGAATGTCTTGGCCAGAATTAGGATGAGGTAGGGGCTTTCATAGAAATCATCCGGTATGATTGTTTCCTGAGCCATAACTAGGTATCCAAGGGCATTTCTTTTTCCTGTGGCTTGAACTTGCCAGCCTCCTGCCCCGAGGACCCTGGAGGGGCTGTTAGAGGAGCTTGGGGACAAAGGGAAGCAGCCCGTGGGGCCAGAGCCCCCTGTGCAGGCGCCACGTTAGTGGGGTGAGGACTGGCGGGCTCCCAGCCCGAGCCTGTGCAAACTGCCCCACACCTGACTGTCCTTTGTCTGATGGCCTGGGCCTCATTTGGAGCTGGCAAGACATCACAGGGTGTCTGTGTTGCTTGGTGAAGATGAGGAACCAGAACAGAGGGGAGCAGAAGGAGACTTACCGTCTAAGTTTGGGAGTACAAGGAAGGCGCAGTTATGGTTATAGAAGTGACTGGACTTCTGTAAAACAGTGGAGTGGGAAGCAGTGACGTTTTCTGGTGCAGGAGCAGAGGCCCTCTGAGGAACAGAGGACAGGGAGGTCAGTACCCTGTAGGGTCACCTAGCACCAAGCACTCAAAGACTTCTTGCTCTGGGGGTGTGGTCAGCCTTGGCAGCCAGAGGAGTTTATCACCTTGATGAGGCAGGAAAGGGTACCCTGATATGACTTCCAGGGTGTGGGGTGGAGGAGTGTGAGCCCGCCCAGGAGACGGGCTGGTGGGCCTGGAGGCTGCTGACCCTCTGGACAGAGGAAAGGGGCTAATGGCAGGTGGAGTGGCAGGTGGAGGCTTCGGTACCAGGAGAGGCTCCCTTCTGTCTTCTGCCCAATGTGCCACACTTGGCCCAAGCCCTTTGCTTCTGCTGGGTCCCTGGGAAGGGTGTGTGTGTGTGTGTGTGTGTGTGTGTGTGTGTGTGTCCCAGGCCCTTTGCTTCTGCTGGGTCCCTGGGAAGGGTATGTGTGTGTGTGTGTGTGTGTGTGTGTCCCAGGCCCTTTGCTTCTGCTGGGTCCCTGGGAAGGGTGTGTGTGTGTGTGTGTGTGTGTGTGTGTGTCCCAGGCTCTCTGCTTCTGCTGGGTCCCTGGGAAGGGTGTGTGTGTGTGTGTGTGTGTCCCAGGCTCTCTGCTTCTGCTGGGTCCCTGGGAAGGGTGTGTGTGTGTGTGTGTGTGTGTGTGTGTGTGTGTGTGTTGCACAGGGCCTGGACTTAGAGGGCATATGTGAGAGTCTCCAGAAACCAGCCTACCCATTTTCAGTATGAGGGGGGCAAATTAGAGACACTGAACCCTTTGGTGCTTTCAGCTTCCTTCTGACTCTGCCTTGGGCTGGAGGCCTAGGGGAAGGCCTGTGGCATCAACATGAGCAGTAAGAGCAAAAAGGTTGAAGTGTGTATAATGGAGGTGCCTCCGTTCTCTGGGGCGGCCCTGACAAAGAACCACAAACTGGGCAGCTGAAACAACAGGAATTTACTGTCTCCCCACTCTGATCAAGGTTTTGGCAGGGTTGGTTCTTTCTGAGGGTGGTGGTGGGGGGTTCTGTTCTTTGACTCTCTCCTGGCTTCCAGTAGGGTGCTGGCAACCTCTGGCATTCCTTGGCTTGTAGATATTTCACCCCATGTCTGACTTCATCCGCACATGGTGTTCTCCTGTGTGCCTGTCTGCCTCTGTGTCCACATTTCCCCATTTTATAAGGACATAGTCATCTTGGATTAGGGGCCACCCAGTGACCTCATCTTACCTTGATCATCTGCAAAGACCCTAGTTCCAAAGAAGGTCACGTTCACAAGTACCGGGGTTTTCGAACTCCATCATCTTTTTGGGGGACAGAATTCAACCCATAACGTGGGCAAGCGTGCCCCTGGGCTGTAAGACAAATGGGGACAAATATGAGTCTTAGGAACAGGCTGCAGCCCTGCAGGGTGTGAGCTCGGTGGGTCACTCAGTACTTGTGTTCTTAGCTGTCAGATGAGGGTTTCCGGAGTGCTGCTTCCCAGGGCTGGTGTGAGGGTGATGATGTATCTAAATACCCCTTAATTTTTGACGAGGAGGCTCCCATCAGTTGTTATGTCTGTTAACGTGTCATCCATACATTCTCTCCCTGAAGACGCTCGTCATATTCTTAGGCCCCTTGTTTTCTCAACTGTGAAACGGGTTGAATAAATAATGTGTTAATTTGACATGTAATCCTATGGCGTGATAGTTATGAAAAAGGATAGCCATGTGTGTAGGCCGTGTGTGGGTATGGGGTGTGGGCAGGGAGTTAAGGTCACCAAGGATCGGAAGCTCCGGGGCATGTGGTTAGGCCAGAGGAAGGGGGAGTGGCACTGGGGATGGAGGGGTTCAGGCATGGCGGAGAGCAGCAGATGTTATGTGGCATAGCATGGAGACAGAAGATGTTCTAAAGCTTTGTTTGCAGGGGTGTTCCAAATGATGTGAACATTCCAGTTCCAAATAATTCCAATGCTGTGGGTGTTTTCCCCACAATAAGTAAATCTCTGACACCAGCTGGGTGTCCTGTAATTCAACTTAATTCTGACACTGTCCACTAGGAGATAGTATTAGGTCCCATAGGTTATGAGCTCCGTCCTATAAGACTGGCCCCCCAGCCCTCAGTCAGATGCCAATTGCTAGTCCAGGTTGTTGCCCGTGCTTCTGACTGACGGGCTATAAATTGGAGGTTCCCTCAACTCCCTCCTTGGGTTTAATTAATTTGCTAGAGTGGCTCACAGAACTCAGAGAAACATTTTACTTACTCAACCACATTTCATTATAAAAGGATATAGCTCAGGAACAGCCAGATAGAAGAGATGCACAGGGCAATGTGCACCACTCTCCCCAAATCTCTGTGTCTTCACCAACCCAGGAGCTCTTTGAACCCTGCACTTTTGAGATTTTATGGAGGCTTCATTACACAGGCACAATCGGTCATAGCTCCATTACTGTCACTTCTCCTTTTTTAGGAAAATGGGCATTGGGGCTGAAAATTGCAAGTTTCCAGTCATGGGTTGGTCTGTCTTGGTGACCAGCCCTGATCCAGGAACTCACCCAGAGTTGCCTCATTAGAACCAAAGACACTCTTATCGCCCAGGAAATTACAAGGGTTTTGGAAGCTCTGTGCCAGGAACGAGGGGCACAGCAATCAGTGTATTTTCTATTATCTCACAGATGCTATTTTGGAGACGCTATCCACAGTACACCCCACAATCCTATCCTTGGGTCACATTGACTGTGACCTCTGAGATCCCTCCCAGAATGGGAGGCCTGTGACTGGCTTCTGGAAAGCTCCATATTAGCTCTGCTACTTCTGTATTAGCTCTGCTATGGGTTTTGGATTCCTCCCTTTGGTAGCTCTGTTATTTATAAATATATGTTCACCTCTGGTGTTCTAGCCTAAGTCAAGGGAGCCATTCCTTGGGAGCAACAGAGGATGGCCAGCCCCTCCACTGTGATCTTGATGGTTGAACCATCACAGATGTTCTGGTCAGTGCCCCTCCATGCTGTACTCAGCCTCCCCTGCACCGGTGGCCTCCCCAGTGGGCCAGAATTTGCATTTGTACACATACATGTTAACCGTGGTGTTTCGTCTTTTACTCTCAGGATCTCTCCCCTCAGCCCCTCTCTGATTCTCGGTCTTCCCATCCACATCATTGTTCCTAGACTGACTTCTTATTACTTAAGGGCTGTAAGCCCACACCTTTCACTGCAGCCTGAAAGGGGAGGCAGTTGGTTACAAAGAAAGCTATGGCTGGTGATTTTTCTTTTTCTCCCTGCTCAGTTCCGAAGCTGAAAAAAATCATGGCATACTTCAAACTTGAGCAGTGGCTATGAATGTATTCACTCTTGAATTCATCTGTGAGGTTATTATATGCAGCTTTGATGTTACAGCAAGACTACCTGGGTCGTTTTGTTCCAATTACTCAGTGCAGAGGAGGACTTCATGCCGCACGAAAGCGCCCCACTTTGATGTTTTGTTGAGGCTGCCCTTCTTGGGGCTGAGGCATCGGGAGAGATGCTGGGCTGCTGGGGCCACGCCCGAGTGGTGGGGCCCCATCCCGGAGCCGAGTAGCTGGGTGCTCTCCATACTGCACGCCACTGTCTGGCCCCGAGGAGCTGCAGGGGGAGAAGCCATAGTGTGGGCCTGGAAAGCACATTTGCCATTGCATCACAGAGGATCTGGAAATAACTTCATTTTCCTCAATTAGGAAGATGGAGATTGTAGTGGCTGTACTTTCCTCTCCTCAGACGTCTTTCATCTCTGCATTGCAAAGTGCTCTGAAAGCATGATTAATGAAGCTTCCCGACTCCTCAGCTGGCCAGGCGCCCCACCGCCTGCTTCTGTCCAGGCTAAATGGGTGAGGCCAGCTTGCTGGGGGGGCTCAGGGTGAAGGGAGATCCTGCTGACCCCAGCGCAGGGCAAGGGTGGTTGCTGGAAACTCCATGGGGTAGGAGCAGGAGGAAGAAGAGGCAGCGCAGGGGCTGGGAGGCAGGGGCCTCAGAGCTAGCCCTGGCTGTCCCACTGGCCTCCCGTCAGCGCGTGGACCTGGGACCGCCATGCCACCCATCCCCATCCAGGTCTCAGCGTCAGCTTGTGAAAAATGGAGTGGAATTCGAAGATGTCCCAGGTCCTTCCTGGCTCGGCCACTCTGCGTCGTGTGCTGATGTATCTGACAGCCGCGGACGTCCCAGGCCAGCTGCTGTCTTGCCTTGTTGACATCCCTGCTCAGACCTGGGTGCTCCTTGGTCCTAGGGAATGCCCCTGCCTTGCAGCTCCCAGAGCTGTCCTCATCACCTGCGTCCTCCATCGCTACCCTGTCTCGTGTACACGGCCCCCCACACTTGTACTCCACACATACCACTTCGGCATGTCATCTCCGGGTTCGACCGCCCGGGCCAGCTCGGCTTTTCTTTCATGCGTTGCCTTCAAGGTGCCTTCTCCCACGCTTACCTCTTTCCTTTGCCATTCCTCCAAAAGGAAATACCGGCTCCTTTTGTATTTTTGCCACACTGGATTGCTCTCTCCTATCCATTCAGGTCGGACCTCTCCTCTAAGACCCTCCAGCTCCTGCGAAGCCTCGGGCTCTTTGCTCAGGCATCACCTGCCCACCCAGCGGACTGTGATTTTAGAGCTTTTGTCATCTGCTTCTAGATTTTCTGTCTGTTCACCCCTCATTGCTACCAACATTCCTACCTGTCTGTTGTGGTAATTCCTGTTTCTTTCCCAGTTAGCTGCCCTCGTATAGCATGGGCTAAGAACCAAACTCATGGAGCTGTTGAAACGGAGGTGTGACAGGAAGGCTGAGGCTTCCACATCTCTGCACAGATAGTGATGCCTCTAACCTGTGTGCTCAGCTGCCTCATTAGGACCTTTCCTTTCTCAGCTGTGCTCCAGAGGGCTGAGGTTGTGGGATACTGGAGTTTGGGATGGATGGGACATAAGGTAAGTGCAGAGACAGGCGGTATACAGAGGAGGCCCCAGAGAAGGGAGGGCAGCAAAAGGTCCCTTCCCTTCTACTTGAAGAGTAGTTGATAGAAAAAGCAAAGAAAGAAATTAGACCTGTTCTTTCTTATTGGTTGCTAATATATGCTTCCAGATACTGCATTTTGAACCAGAAATTGTGATGCTAGACAAGCGAAGTTTTCCACCGGTGTTTTGGCAATCCCAAGAGTTTGACAGGTGAAACATGCCTTGGAGGTTGGCATCTCAGTTGGAAGATGCTTGTTCTTGCCCTAGACGTCGCGCCCTGCCTTCTGGCTCTCCCATGGGAGGGCTCTGCCTGGGGGAGGTGCTCGCACTCGGCTTTCAGGAGCTGAGGCAGGGTGCGGCCATGCAGGAAGGCTGCCCCCGGATGCCCCACTTGTGGGGTGCTCTCACCAGCCACAAAAGCAGTCCTGGAGAGGAGCTGTATTTCGTTGTAGAGGCTTTCAAGTGTGAAAAGCCCAGTAAAATTTAATTCTGTCTCTTTTCTGGAACAAACAAAAAGAAAACTGCTGAAGTGGAAAATGCAGAATGGGAAATACAGGATAGCCACGAGGTTGGAGTTTTAAAAACAGGAAAGAATTCCTTTGGGAATGCCACATGTTCACACAGGGCGCTCACCACCTGTTCATCAGGCACGGACTCGGGTCTTAAGGGCCTTTCTGATGTGAATGAGATGCTTCGAGTGGACCCCTTGTGTGAGCTTCCTTCATCTGGCCTCATTGCCGGTGCTCCCTTCATTCTGGTGCCCCCCCTCACCCCCCCAAGTCGCTCACAGACAGGTTCACTGAGGCCGCCAACCACAGGCTCGGTCCTGGGGGATCCGCTCCAAATACAAGCCGTGGCAGGGCCCCTCCTGTGGCTCTCCAGGCCCCAGAGGACCAGTCTCTGCTATGCTGTCAAGTGTTTCTGCTAGCGGGCCTCCTTTGCTGCCACCAGTCCGGAACAAGTGTCCCCAGGGGCAGCCGTCGAGGTGCCACCGTGGAACTGGACTGCATCCTGACTCCTGAGCTCTGCCATCACAACCTGCCTTCTTCTCCAGTTCTGTCCAGCACAGCGGCCGTCCCGCTGCCCTTTGACCAGTGACCAGAACTGTTGCTGCCTGGCTCACCACTGCTGATGTCCACAGGCTGCAGAGGGGCACGGCCACGGTGCCACCTGTGGGGAGCAGGCGGCTCTCTGAAGAGACCGATGCTGGGGGGCATCTGAGGGGCCGCACTGGTGAACCCACCATGTGCAGGAAAGGGATGGGGAGTGGGCGACAGGAGGAACCAGCTGCCCTCCCCAGGGCTGGCGTCGGGCTCCCATTTGGAGACGATTGTGAGAGGGTCTTTTTTGGATGCTGAAGTAGCAGAAGAAGAGTGTGAATTTTCTTTATCCTCTCTTTAGGACACTTATCACTGTACTTTGTGCCTCATGGCATCTAGCTGCGGTGGCCCACCATTTCATAGGTACCCTGGATGCTCACTCATGCCCAGTCCGTACGATCTTGTTGGCAGAAATGGTCACCCCACCCCACCCCACCCACTCGGCTGGCCCGGGGGGCTGTTTCCACCAGCATCCCTGTGTTTAGGTGGCGCCCTGTGACAAGCTGCTGCAAGTAGGAATGTGAGTGGAACCCATGAGGGGCATATCTGAGCCAAAGCATTAAAAAGTCTCCCCACATGTCAGCTGAGGGGAGAGGCCTGTGAGGACCTGGAGCGGGCAGAGCCGTGAGCCCGAAGGAGCCTGGAGCCCCGCGTGAGCACGTGACAGGTGCTCGGTGGGAACCAGCAGACCTGGACTGTGATGTGAGTAGAGAGTGTGTTTTCATTGTGTGAAGCCCCAGGGAATTCATGGGCCTTTAGGGGTTCACTAGTACCGTAGCTAGTATTACTATAACTAACACCCATTGGTTTCAACAACCCAAAGCCTTTTTGGTCCTAGCTGAGCATTAAGTGTCTGTGTTTCTTCTCCCTCCTCTCTGCCTTCAGGAGCAGCGGCTGCTGAGTGGCAAGGTTTGCAGAGAGAGTGATATGAGAGGACAAACAGGGTATAGGTTAGGGTTGTTATTGAAGGAGTTTCTTCTCTGGGCCCTGTGAGAATTTTTTTTTTTTTAATGATTTCTGGGTCTCTGGAATTATGAAAGTAATGGAGTCATGAATATAATTACCTCTATTCTGTAATTACCCAGCAAATATCATATGAATACATAGGGGGTTTGAGTCAGCAGATCTGGCAGCTGCAGAGTTTGATTATGATGATTTAGCTGTTGGGAAATGCCAGGGATTAATTTCGGTCATCAGTGTAGGAACAACAAGGAGAAATGGCCCCAAATTAGGAAGGGACAAATGCAGGCTGTGTGGTAAGAACCCTTGGGGATTAGGGGTCAGTTGGACAAAGACACCCCCCGCCCAGTAGAGCGCCCCCCCCCCCGCCCCCCCCCAGCCAGTGCTGGTCCTGCAGGATGGGAGTGCACAGCGCTGTCCCCAGGTCACTGCTGCCTGAGACTCACATGTGGGATTGCAGAAGGTAATGGATGTGTTTGTCTGAGCTCTCTGGCTCTCTCAGCGGGTTTCCCATCCACTGTGGCCACGGTGCTCCTGTGAGGGGCAGTGGGCACAGCCACCCCCATTTCACAGGTGGCAGCATGAGCCCCAAAGGAGGGGATCCCTCAGTGCAGCGCAGTGAGTGAGAGCCCAGGTCCCCCATGTCCTTTCTCTTCTCTTGTACTGGCTTTGGTGAGGAACGTACCTCTAATTATAATGTTTTTCTAGTGGAAAAAGGTGGTTTCTTTTATGATTGCTCTTTCAAATGGTTCTCAGGAAAGTTTTATGAAGAAAATGTGGTACCTGTCATCAGATCAGACCCTGCTGTCTGAGGAAAGAAGTGGAGAAGACCCTCTGGCAGCTCCAGGACTCTTAACAGAGGCCAAGGACCCCCATGGTCTTAACTTTGTTGTACAGCTGGGCTATGTGGTGTGTCCCTTCCTAATTTGGGGCCATTTTTCTTTGTTGTTCCTACACAGATGACCAAAATTAATCCCTGGTATTTCCCAATGGATAAATCATTATAATCAAACTCTGCAGTTTGATTTTACTTACGAGTTTCTTGGCCCCTACTCTGGACAGCACCCAATCACCAGCACTAGATTAGAGAGGGTAACGGTATCTGGATGAGGTCAGTACTGCCCTGAGAATTTTCCATTAGTCTGAATTGCTCTTTACACCTTTTATTTTGGGACACAGTGCTCACCACTCACTGTCCTAGGAAGTCCCTAGAGGCTGAGTGATTCAGCTCCAAATCCGGCTACCTGGGAAAAGGGCCTTGGATAAGGGACAGTCAGGGCTGTTTGGGATTAAGGCTGCAGTGTAGGGGTGTTCTGGGCACAGAGGTGTGCGAACTCACAAATAGAATCTGTCTGGGCCTGGACCTATTCCCTGTTCCAGGTTTGAAGACATTGGAGTGATTTCTTATCTTTATCAATGGAATAACCAGGACTTCCTTTACTTACTAAAGCCTGACAGGCTAGCTGCTGGTTTGAGGTAGGGAGGGTAAGCAAGCTGGGGGTGGGGGGTTGGGGGGAAGGGTGACTCAAGATGGAGAGAAGTATGATGCCCTGGGGTGCTCCTTATTCATGTCCACAAACAACGCCAGGGACCCAGAGTGAAGCTGCTCTGGGCAGCAGTTGTGTCCACCTTTTGAGTTTGTGGAATGGTCTCCACCAGATGTGATTCCAGACTCATCTGCACCTTGCCCACACACATAAACCTGTCTCATTTCTCTACCCCAAGCACAGGCTGACCACAGATTCTTACCCAGGATTTTGTCATTACTTTAAATGATAACATTCCTGAAGATCTGAATTTAGATCTAAATATTGCTTTTGATTGAGTGTCCAAACTATCTTCGTGATGCTGACTTGGACTCTAACAATAACCCTAAACTTTTAATGTTGACCCTAAATCATATCTTTTCTTTTTAAAGATTTTATTTATTTATTTGACAGAGAGACACAGCAAGAGAAGGAACACAAGCAGGGGGAGTGGGAGAGGGAGAAGCAGCCTTCTTGCAGAGCAGGGAGCCGGATGCAGGACTCGATCCCAGGATCCTGGGATCATGACCTGAGCCAAAGGCAGACGTTTAACCGACTGAGCCACCCAGGTGCCCCCTAAATCAAATCTCAGCAGCTTCCAATATATAAACTAATCCTAAGGTCTAAATAGAAGTCCAGCCCCAACTGAAACCCAGACACTAAACTTCATTTGAAACAAGGTTCTCATCCTAACCTATAGCCTAACCCTAACCCTCCCTGTCACACAGACATTAACTGTAGCTAAATCTTACCACTGTATATTCAAACTTTAACTTTAACCCAGCCTTAAACCTCACCCAACCAAGAAATGTTTCTAAGGTCTGACTCTTCTGAGCTGGAATACGATACCCTCATCTATCATCTGTAGGGGAGGAAAATTTTCCTCTCACCCTCTCACATTCTCCAGCTGGGACTGAGAAACAAAACAAAAGAAAAACAACACAAACAAACAAATGAAAAACCTGACAATAGGCAGGTTAACAGGATTACTCTTGTTAAATTTAAAGAGAAATGACAAGACAAAGGAAAGGGACTTTGAGCTCCTGGGGCAAATTGTAGGAAGGCAAATATGTGGGGAAAGTAGTGGTGGATAAGGCTGAGTTAATAAGGTTCATTTGTGTAGACTCTTTCTCTGTGCCCTCTCCTCTCTGGTGATAAGGTTGTTAGCCCCTTCCTGGCACAGGAAGTAGATTGGGGTGGGGTGGGGGCACCTTCACAAGGGGAAGTTATGATCTATGTTTAGGCATGGGGGCACTGCAGAGAGCTCATCTTGTGTCTGTGTTTTCTCAATTGCTTTCAGCTCAAAATAATCCTCATGCCAGAGTAGTGTATTTTGGGGTGCATATTCTGGTCTCCTACACACCCTTTCCCTACTTACCCCTCCATTCCCATGTCTGCTGCTGCGGGCTCCCAATGATGATGACCCCTCTCCCCCAGGCAGGATTTTGAGTCTTGAGCTTTGAACTTCTATCATTGCTTTTTGATTCCCAAGATGGAAGATGAGCTGATTTGATGATAGATCCTGGGCGGTGTATTAGTTGAGGTGAATGGGTTAAGGTGTCACCTTTTTGAGAATTGATTTCCATTAAGAATCTGTTACCAAATCCTAGGCTCTTGGGGTAAATGGAGAAAAATTTAAAGTAGGTAAATATGATGCTAAAGGGGGTAGGGGATAGAATGTAGCTTTTTGCTTGGGTTTATCATCTTTTTATGCCTCACTCTTCCAAAATAAGTAGGGATACAGTGAAGATTAAATGAGCTAATATATTAAAAATGTGTAGAGCACTTGATAAATGTTTATTATTGTTATTTATCATCATCATCATCATCATAGTTCAGTCTCTTAGGCCCTGAATAGATGTGAAACCATTTAAATTTTCACAAAAATAATTTGAAAATGTGAACCTAACATTTCACTGTCTTTTCAACAAAAGCTACCATTTGGAGATATACACATTTTTGGTAAGTGTAACTTCTCTGAAGGTCAGCTTCATAAAGTTACATAAATAACTTCCATGGAGCAGAGAGATCAGTGGGAGATGCTGAAAGAAGGTACATGTGTGTGAAGCAGAAATCACCCTAATGTGTTCCCTTCAGTGTGACACAGGGAAAGAACACCGCCTCTGGAGTTTGATGGGTTTATTACAGCCATGCTCCATTTCCTACACTACCAGTTATGGGCAATTCATTCGTTCGCTCACTGAATCATGCCCTTCTCTGTGTCGATCACTGAACAGAGTACACATCATTCCAGCCCTCATGGAACTTTCAATCTAGTGACGTATACTAAACATGCAAACAAATACGTGTAATTATAATTTGAGATAAAATTCAAGATGTAAAATGGGGTGTAGTGAAAGAGGGTAACGGGATAAACAGGATCTCAGTTTGAGATTCTAACTCAGTGGCAGGATGGGGGAGAGAGTTTGACTTGGATAAGGCTGTCATCTGGAGGGGAATTAGACCTTATTTGACAGTAGTGTGTGTGGTGCTTGTGTGTGACTTTGCAGCTGTTTCCATATTAGGTTGAGATTATGGTAGTTACTAGACCTGGAGCTGGCTCCTGTTAGGTAATACCTTGATGAAGAAGCACGTATGTTATTGCTACATCACAAGTGTATTTTTTAATAGACTATTTTTTAGAGAAGCTTTAGGTTCACAGCAAAATTGAGCAGAGGCTACAGAGATTTCCCCTATACCTCCTGTCCCCCCTTACGCATAGCTTGCCCCACTGTCAAAATCCTTCACTGCAGTGGTATGTCACAAATGTATTTTTGCAGTAGTATTTTCATATAATTGGTTCCCTTTGCAATCCTTTGCATTTGATTTTATACATTAAAAAACATTCTGAGCAGGGCTCCTTTGCCAGAGCAGTTCAGAGCACAGGAAGGGTTAAGATAGTAGCCTGTGGAAGGAGCATCCTGATGTGAAGCCTAAGAGTGTAGCAGGAACAGGGTCAGCTGGGAGGACAGTGGCACCACGGGGCTGGACAGGTCTGGGGGGCCAGAGACTGGAGAGCCTTGCTGGCCATGTTGAAGAATTTGATTTTCTCTAACGGCAAATGGGAAGCATTGGAGAGTTTTATGCAAGAGATTGACTTCATGATTTGACTGATGTGAAAACAACATTAAAACACCCCTCAACCACCACCTCCAGTAGCCTCTTCATGGGTGCGTGTGAGAATAGGAGTGTGGGGATGGTGGAGATAAAATTGGGGTCCCTGCAGCCAGGAGTAGAGTGATGGCAACTGGAATGTGGCAGAGGGAATGGAGTTAAGATCTATTTTGGAGCTGAAATTAGAAGCTTGTGGTCATGAATTCAGCATGGGAGGTGAGAGAAAGCAGAGTGTCAAGGATGATCCCACAAGTTTCTTACTGAAGTCACTGGCAGATGATGGTGCCATTGTCTGTGACCAGGGAGACAGAGAAGGAACAAGCGGCAGGGAGGGCTCGGTTTCAGACATGTCAGTTGAGATGCCTGGGAGACATCCAAATGGATGTGTCAAGTAAGCGATTGGATAAATGAGTCTGCAGCTTAAATGAGATCTGGGTTGGAGATATGAATTTGGGGATGCCAACGTATAGATGACACTGAAAATCATGGAGATGAATGAGACCACCTTAGGCAAGAGTGAGATGAGAAAAAGGCCCAGAATGGCTTTGTGGAACTTCAGAACTTAGACATGGTGTGATAACAGATTGTCAGTGATAATACAAGGAGCTAGCATTTATTGAAGTTTTCTCGCATGCTAGGCATTGTTCTAAACAGGCTGTGTGTATTCATTCCTTTATTTTCACAGCAACCCTTTCACAGTTTATGAAGTAAACTGAGGCATGAGAGGTGAACTATTTTGCTCAAGATCATTAGGAGGTGGAGGAGCTCAGAGTATAAACCCAGCAATCTGGCTCTGGAGCCTCTTCCCTTAATCCGTGTGGAGCCAGAGGTATAAGGATATAGGCAGAAAACCAGGAGTGTGCTGTCCTGGAAGCTGAGAGTCAAGGTGGAGGGGTGGTCCACCTAGTCAGATGTTGCTTGGGTCCAGTAAGATGGGCTCCAAAGATTAGCCAACATGGCAACATGGAGGTTGGAGGCAACATCAGAAAAGGCAATTGTGGTGGAGCAGTAGGAAAGTAGGAGTAGAAACTAGTTGGCTTGGCTTGGAGAGAGAAAGAGCTGAGGATGTAAAGATGGCCTTGTTCCTAACTGTCCCCTGAGGATAGAGTACTTTCTTTGCAGGGTAGATATAAGGCTTGGAGAAAGTATATCTAAAGCACCTAGCACCATGCTTAGCACAACGTTAACAATTGTAATACAAGTCTGCATAATGTTGAAGTTACAAAGCCCTGCAGTATTGGTGACACAGGGACAAGAATAGAAATGCCCAATATTTGGTCAGCCAGAATGCCTGCGCTCGAGCACGCACGCACACACACACACACGCACGCACGCATGCACGCACACACTGTGACATGTTCAATGAGAGTTCAGGATGAAGAAGACAAATTCTACCCCCTGGATGAACTGACAGTCTGGTCCTAGATGAAAGGCATACCTATAAATAGGTACTAAGGCTGTCTGTGACAGGCCAGACCCCGTGAGTGTGTAGATAGGGAGGCTGAAGGAGTTCGGAGGAGAGATCTCTGGGCCCCGATGGGATGGCACATGTCCCTGGAGAAGAGTCGGACTGTGTTGCCAGTGTCCCTGTTCTCTGCATAAGGAACCAGGGCCTGGGTCGGGGCAGTGGCTTTGTCCTGAGCCTTGGTAGGTTCCAGGCAAAGCTATCAGTCACACACATCCCTCTCGCTAGCAACAACACTTCACATTTAGAAGTACCTCTCTCCACAGGGCTGAAAGCAATTTGTAAACAGAACAGAATGTATCTCATTACTCCTCACCACCCAGCCTCCCGTCCTGCTGTGACTGATGGCTTGGGCTTGTGGGAAGGAGCCAGAAGACCCCGGTGTGACTGAAGACAGCATCAGGAAGCTCCCACAGAAGTAACTTGGAGCTCAGAGTCAGAAGACTGGGTGTAGGCATGGGTTGTTCCTAGAGTTCCTAAACTGCTCTTCACATCCCTCCCTAGGGGAGCTGGCAGTGAAAGCAAGCCTCATTCACCCTTGGATCCTTTAACTGCATGCATCTGCTCACCGAAGAAAGGTGGATCCAGCTCAGTGCCAGGTCCCAACCATCTGCCTTCAGAGAGTCTCTGGCATTTTCCTTGCCCCTGAGGCTGTGCGACTAATGACAGAAAAGCTAGGCTTCTTTACATTCTCGTAGTGGACAGCCCTCCCTAGATCCTGCCACTTTGCTTGGACCTCTGATCTGTTCCCTGGGCATGGATTAGGGGTGGGGGGCCAAGCGGGTCATGGAGGGTGGGCTGCATGACAGAGCTGAGGGTTCCTTCAGGAACTGGGGCAGGCCACATGATACACGGGCACCAGATCTCCTGACCGCAAGTCCTGGACTAATTTGGGGTGCTGTGTGGCTTTCTGAATCATTTGGAACTTGCCACGGTTTTTCCGATATTAGCACATTGCTCTTCAGTAAGTATTCTTTTTCACACAATTTATATAAAACCATCTGCAAATGTGTGGAGTGCCCTTGATTAATTCCTGCAGAATCTCTGGGTTCTGGGGGCAGTCTTTGGAGGGGGTTAAAATGAGTCTGGGGCAGACTGGGCAGGAACTAAGCAAGAATGTCTACTGTGTGGAATTAAAAGGAAATTATTTCTCTTTTTTGCTCACTATCCCATTGCCTCCTAGCTCGCCTAATCTCAGCCATCATTCAAGGCCCAGGTTAAGTTCTGTATCTTCGAGAAAACCCTTTTTGATAATTTTTTTGAAGTATTCCTTTATTTTATTTTATTTTACTTTTTTATTGAGGCAAAAATTAATATAATATAAAAATAATTTTCAAGTGAAAAATTTAGTATCATTTAGTATACTTAGAGTGTTGTGCAACCACCACCTCTGTTAGGTTCCAAAACATCCTTATCACCCCAGAGGGAAGCCCTTTCTACATTAAGCAGTTACTCTCCTCTACCTCCCCATCTCCACCCTAGCCTGGCAGCCTCCAGTCTGCTTTCTCTCCTATGGATTTACCTATCCTGGCTATTTTATATAATTAGAATCATATAATGCAGGATGTTTTGTGCCTGGCTACTTTCAGTCAGTGTAATGGTTTCTAGGTTCATCTATGATGCAGCATGTATTGGTACTTTATTCCTTTTTATGGTGGGATAATATTCCATCAAATGTATATACTACAATTTGTTTATTCATCTGTTGATGGACAACTGGGTTATTTACAGTTTTTGACTATTGTTAATGGTGCTGCTGTGAACACTTCTGTGCCAATACTTGTTTTAGTTTTGTTTGTTTTTTTTTTTTCCAGTTCTTTTAGGTATATACCAAGGAGTGGAATTTTTGTGTCACATGGGATTCTATGTTTGGCTTTTTGAGGAACCACCGAGTTGTTTCCCACCGCAGCTGTACCAATTTGCATTCCTATCAGCAAATCTTGATCTTTGTATTTCATAGTAACTCTTCTGCAAAGAAAATTATGGTATTTTTTTACCCATGTTAGATGCCTTCTGGGTTCTCTGTCATTATTTCTATATTATCTTTTAACTTAATTTTAAGCTCTACAACATCAAGGACAAATCTTTATTATTTATCCATTTGTTAATTCACGGATTCACTTAGTAGTTAGCATTATAGTTTAGTAGCTACGAATTCTGGCTCTGGAATCAGACCACCTGGGTTCAAGTCCTGAAGTGCCAGTTGCTAGGTGCACGATTTAGGACAAGTGATTTCACCTTTCTGCATCTTAGCTTCTTTTGTAAAATGGGAATAATGAGAGTTGCATCAGTTTCATATTGCTGCTGTAATACCACATATGTGGTGGCTTAAAATAGCACAAATTTATCATCTGACAGTCCTGGACATCAGAAGTCTGAAATGGGTCTCCTACGGTGAAAATCTAGTGCGGCAGGGCTGTGCTCCCTCTGGAGGCTCTAGGGGAGAGTCTGTTTCCTTATCTTCTCCAGCTTCTAGAGGGTGCCTGCATTCCTTGGCTCATGGTCCCCTTCCATCTTCAAGCCAGCAGCTGTATCACTCTGGCCTCTGCTTCCATTCCATCTCCTTCTCTGACTCTACTGCTCCTGCCTCCCTCTTACAAGGATCTTTGTGATTACGTTAGCCTCACCCAGATAATCCAGGATAACCTCCCCATCTTTAACTAAATCACATCAGCAAAGCCCCTTTTGCCATGAAAGGTAACAAATTCACAGGTTCTGGGGTTTAGGTTGTAGATGTTTTTGGAGGCCATTACTCTGCCTATCACAATCATGATGCCTCATACAATTATTTTGAGGATAAAATGAGATATTTCACTCAAAGCAGAGGTACTCAAAGATGTTAGACGTTATTGCTGCTCTTGCCAATGATGGCTGTGCCTATGGCTATTTCTGGCCAAATGCTGTTAGATTAGGACCGTGAACACAGCAAGTGCTCTGTGACTATCTGGGGACTGCATGTGTCTGACTCCTAGAATGCGCTGCCTTTTCTCAGTAAGAACAACGTCACTTAGCACATTCCTTATTCAGAGTCCTCCTTGGCGTTCCACTTAGTTCAGACCAATCTCTTTGGTGATAACAAATCTGAGCCCTATAGCTCTGGTCTACCCCAGAGGTCTTATATGTTTATGTTGTCTCTGAATTACAAAATCAAAAGTTCTAGGTCACAAAAGACACATTTGATAAATGACTGTTATCCAGAATATACAAAGAACTCTTAAAATTCAAGGATAAGAAATTAAACAACCCAGGGGTACCTTGGTGGCTCAGTTGGTTAAGTGTCTGACTTTGGCTCAGGTCATGATCCTGGGGTCCTGGGATCAAGCCCTGCATTGGGCTCCTTACTCAGTGGGAAGTCTGCTTCTCCCTCTGTCCCTCCCCCCAACTTGTGTGTGTGTGTGCACACACACTCTCTCTCTCAAATAAATAAAATCTAAAAAAAAAGAAATCAAACAACCCAATTAAAAAATGGGCCAAAGACTGTTTTTTAAAAAGATTTATTTATTTATTTGGTAGGGGGAAAAGGAAGGGGAGAGGGAGAATCTCAAGCAGACTCCTTGCTGAGCATGGAGCCTGAGATGGGGCTTGATCCCATAACCCTGAGAACATGACCAGAGCTGAAACTATGAATTGGACGCTCAACCAACTGAGCCATCCAGGCACCCCAAGGGTCAAAGTCTTTAACAGACATCTCACCAAAGAAGATATACAGGTAGCAAATAAGCATAGAAAAAGATGCTCCACATCCTATATCATCAGGAAAATGCAAATTAAAACAATAGAGAGATACCACCATGTACCTATTAGAATGGTAAAAATCCAGAACACTGACAATACCAAATGCTGATGAGGATGTAGAGCAATCGGGACTCTCATTCATTGGTGGTAGGAAAGCAAAGTGGTACAGCCACTTTGGAAGATGTTTTATGGGTTTCTTACAAAACTAAACACACTCTTACCATAGGATCCAGCAATTATGCACCTTGGTATTTACCCAGAAGAGCTGAAAACTTGTGTCCCACAAAAAGCTGTACAGAGGTGTTCATAGCAGATTTGCTCATAATTGTCAAAACTTGGAAGCAACCACAATGTCCTTCAGTAGGTGAGTGGATAAATTGTGGTACATCCAAAGAATATTATTCAGCACTAAAAGTAAATAAGCTATCAAGCCATGGAGGGTCATGGAGGAATCTTAAGTGATATTACTAAGAGAAAGAAGCCAGCATAAAGAGGCTGCATACTGTATGACTCCCAATTATGTGACTTTCTGGAAAAGGCAAAACTATGGAGGCAGTTAAAAGATCCGTGGTTGCCAGGGTTTGGCGGGGGAGGGATGAATAGACAGAGCACAGAGGATTTTTTAGGGCAGTGGAAATACTTTGTATGTACCGTAAGGGTAGACACATGTCATCACACATTTGACCAAACCCATAGAATATACAATACAAAGAGGGAACCCTAATGTAGATGACAGATTTTGGGTGATGAAGTGTCAGTGTAGGTTCATCGATTGTAACAAATGTACCACTCTGATGGGGGGGAATGTTGATGATGGGTGAGGCTGTGCACGTGTGGAGGTATATGGGAAATCTCTGTACCCTCCTCTCAATTTTGCTCTGAACCCAAAACTACTGTAAAAAAAATAAAGTCTTGAAAGAAAACCCCCAAAATTCTAGGTCCCTGGGACGTCATAGTGAGGCTCAAGAACAAAAGGTTGGGAGATAATACATATGAAGAGAAGCAGAGCTGGAATTTGTATTGAACTATGAAAGCTTCTGAATTGCTGTACCTGATATACTTTTAATCCCAAAGAAGATAAGAGAGGTTCCCCTAGGCAATGGTAGAGGGAAAGTCCCTAGAACCCTCTGATTTTGTCTTGCCTCAGAAGATGGGCCAGAAGGTGAAGAAAGAATGGGGATGAGGACCTTCAGACAATATAACACCTGCGTGTAGTCACTTAGTCACTTGGGGAGAGAGGGAGAAGATTTTCTTCTTGCTTTTGTCAGGCAGCCCTGCTAATTGAATTTGCTATAGCAGTCCTGGTTGGAAGATGTGCAGCTACTCTCAGACCTCATGGCAGGAGCAGAGATTCTTTCCCTGTGTGTAATTTAGGGGCCTGTGAATGGAGGCCAGGTCCCTGGATGAGAGCCTGTGGGTGAGGCTGGGGAACAGAGGGTTTGGCTCGTTAAGAAACTTAAGTTCCTTAATTTTCCCCTCTTGGCTTTGGTCACCCCATCTGAACAAGGTGGGTGGATTAAAGATCTTGCATAAGTCCCTACAGCCTGTGATTCTATAACTGTATAAAGAGTTATGCCAAAGAATTTTAAAATAAATACTTCTCTGATGATGCCTGTGAGCATCATATCAACAAAGTGTGACTCTTGGGTTTTGACTCAGTCCATGGAAATGTCTAGGTCATGTCCTTCCCACTTATGTTTACTCATCTGCAATGCTTAGAGAAACTCTTGGGTCTCCTGAGTCCTGCCTTTTATCCATACCCGCATTTTGCCAGGATCAGCTGACCTCTCAGGCTTTCAGATGTGCCATAGTTCCTAAGAGGCAGGGGAGAGAAATATACACTGCTGGCCATGGAATGTTTCCCAAGAAGCATAGAAATAAAGCTGCTTTTTTGGGCCATTGCAGTTGTGGAAAAAGAAGACCAGAGACTGAAAGCCCTGAGGCCAAAACAGGATTTAAGTAGCTTCCCCGATGGGGAGCACCCCTTGGACCACAGAGAATATGGTACTGAAAACCAGAGTGCCATGAGTTGACCCCAGAGTTAATGACCTAAATGGACAAGTCAACCCTTTGGACACTTTCTGGGACGCTTGAACTTTGAACAGAAGATGAAGAGTTCTAGATTGAAATGGATCTTTTTAGTAGTTAGAATGATATGACACTACAAGAAGGGAAAAGTGAAGACACATAGGTAAGAGAGACCCCCACCAGGGCCCACTGTGGGGAGAAGGGAGAAGTCAAAAGGATGGAGGAACAGCAGAAGAGGCTGCATGAGCAGAGATCCAGGGACAAGAACAGGCACTCTGTGTTTCAGAAGCTACAAGAAGCTGAGTGTTTCTGGAACGTGGGGTGAAGGGGAGGGAATGACCAGTACTGGCTGGAAAGGTAGGCAGGGGCAGTCCAGGGAGAGTCTTGTGGACCAGATAAGCTGTTCAAACTTGATCTTGTGAGGCTGTGGGGACCTTTAAGGGTATCAAGCAGGGACACATCAAAGTCCATTGAGAGTTCATGAGCCATAGAAGATGGGCCAGCCACAGAAGATGATAAGGATTCCTTGTCATTAGGTGCATGTGCATCGGGGTGTCCTCTTGATGCTTAATTACATCCTGCATGTTTTCATGGAAAACACTGAGGACACAGCATGTTTGTGGCTGGCACATGTCCAGCTATGTCTGATGATACCATTTCCCCTTCCCTAAATATTAACCCTCAAAAGCAAAGTAGACTCCATTGTGCACTGAGCAAGGGCTTCTGGAAAAGCAAATAGAATGAAAGGGAGAAAAGGAAGCTCCTCTTTCTCAGTCTTGCTGGACATAGGAGGTGTGGCTGTGATGGTCTGTAGAGTGGCCGGAGGCCCTCATGTCAGAACTCATCCTGATCCGTGGCTATGAGGGGAAGGGCACCGTGATCCGTTTCAGTCCATTTGTCCACTGAACAGTTGTGAGACCTTGGGCATCTCATTCCCTCTCTCGACATTAAACTAGATGTTCTCTTCTTGCTCCCAAATGCTGTGTGTAGTCACTGGAAGGGTTCTTCCTCCAAGTCTGAGTCCTTCTGCCCATTTTATCTTAAACACTTTTTGATGGTGTTTATTATTTATAACCAGCTATTTCCAAAGAGGATTATATAAGGGATGTGGCCACAATGGAATCATTAAAAGGCAATTAATAATCAAATGTCATTTGATAGCCAGTGGTGATAGAGTGAAAAATATACCAGAAGCCTATGATGAAAATAGCTTTCTCAAGTAAGTACCAACAGAGTGAGTGCTCTGAGCTCCCTGGCTGCCAAAGAGAAGGAAAGCCCCTATCGCATGCTCAGAAAGAGCCTTCTGTAATCAGACAGCTGGACGCTTGCTGGCACCAACGTAAGAGGTGCAGTGAGCACTTGAATCTACAAGTGATCAATAGCACTTCTATAAAGATGCAAGATACTCAGGATACTCTACATGCAGCTTTGCTTGTTTTCCTTCTCTTAGAGATTCCCATTTCCTTTGGCAGCAGCGAACAGATGTGTCTCAGAAACTGATGAAGTCTGACAAGGTTTGCATTGAGCGTTTTCTAGAAAGTGGGAGAAATAAGTAGGGTCTGCTCTTGGGGGGGTGGATGGGAAGCTTGAGCCTCCCTTCCTGTGGAGCCAGCCCTCTGGGTCTTGGAAAATCTACATTGCATGTGGGATTTGAGCCTCTCCCGTCCCACTCTACCCCCCCTCCCCCGCACCCATGCCAAGCAGCCCGCAGGCAATCCTCTCCCCCACTGCCGAAGCTGCTACCTCATGAGCCTTTCTAAGGAGCCAAGCACAGGGCTTTGAACAACTTTTTTCTCCTGTTGATTTACAGAAACCTTTTGGGGGTTTGGGGAGTCTACCTTTCCTGCTCTGAAAGCAAGCCGAGAAAATGGCACATACTGAGTAGATACTCTGCACAGCAACCTGTTGAAACCAGAGAAAATAAAAACTTAGCTTGAAAATGAGCAAGTGTTTTGTAGCCACCACATCAGAAATACATGTCCGCTGCCTGCACTGTGGCAGAGACAGAAGACTGTCCTTCAAAGGGCTGGGATCCTGATTCTGCATAAATTCGGGAGTGGCTCTGGGAACTGTGGGCTCTGAGGCCTCCCCTCTCTCCACTGCCTGTGTGACTAACTCATGCTAAGGATAATACAAGATATGTAGGCGCTCAAGCTTGAGCAGAATTTAACCCATAGCATGGTGGAAGCAGTATGTGTGTGTCTATGTTTAACTCAGGGCTGGGAAAAAATGCTAAATTAAGAGCTCAGAGCATTAGCTCTACATCCATCCTTAATACCATGTGACTTTTAAAGCTGAAAGGGTTCACTTCTATTTAATCAGGCTGCACACAGGATGGAGGCTCAGCTGAGAGGCTCAGCTGACCCCACACTCAGC
Source organism: Mirounga angustirostris (assembly GCF_029215605.1). NCBI lineage: Eukaryota > Metazoa > Chordata > Mammalia > Carnivora > Phocidae > Mirounga > Mirounga angustirostris. The sequence continues at coordinate 17,941,059 of NW_026991718.1, read as the reverse complement.
ATAAAGATCGGTGGGGCTGGAACTTTGGGCATCTCTAACTAGGAAAGTCTAAGAACTCCAATCTTATTAACACCTTCCTGACTATTCCTCCTGATTTCCCCCAGTCTACTGAAGTCTCCCACCCCCATCACTAATTTTCTTTTTCTCTCTATGAACTCTGACTCACATTCTCATCCTGTTTCCTCTTTGAAATTTCCCTTGACCGCTCAAACCGGCAGTAATTACAGGATTGTAAACTCAGGGAAGATCAAGGTTGGCGGGGCTCTAGATAACACGTCATGTCCTCTCTCCTTCGAGGGAAGAGATTCCTTAGAAAGTATCTCTCACTGGTGCTCCCCCAGCTTCTGCTTGAACACTGTAGTGATGGCAAGCTCACTACCTCTTGTGTAGTGTGCTACTTAGCCTGGTACTCTGCAAACAAATAGAGTTAGGTTTGAAATAAGTTCTGCCACTTATTTATTGGTTGTCCCAGGGCAGTTTTTGTGACCATTCCATGTCTAAGTGTCTTCACCTCTAAAATGGTGTTAATAACAGTGTCTATTCAATAGGGTTGTTAAACTACCCTTGGGTTTTGACCAAGGTTGTGTCTTTTAGAGACTAGCATTTGTAAAAGATAGTTTTAGGGAAATTGTGCCTTTTCATTTTTAAAGAAGTGAAGGTTTATAGTTATCTGAACTAGATATGAAATAAAGCCAGCACATCTTCATAGACATTTACACAGACGCGTGTTCTACTCTGGACAGTTGATATTGGGTTTATTAGTTTGCTAAGGCTGCCGTAACAAATACCACAAGCTGGGAGGCTTAAACAATGAAAATTTATTGTCTTGGCAGGGTTGCTTCCTCCTGAGGCCTGTGTGCGCAGGATCTGTTCAAGGTCCTTTCTCCTTGTATTCTCTCTGTCTCTTAACGTTGTCTTCCCTCCATGTGCATCTCTTTTGGTGTCTAAATTTCTCTTCTCTATAAGGACAGCAGTCATGTTGGATTAGGGCCCACCCTAATAACCTCATTTTAACTTGATTACCTCTGAAAGATCCCATCTCCAAATAAGGTCACGTTCTGAGGTGCTACTGGAGATTAGAACTCCAACATAACTTATTTGGGGGGACACAATTCATGCCCCAAGATTGAGTAATGGACAAGGTACCATGCTGGGCATCTAAGAGCCTTGGATTGGGTTCAGATTCTGTCAGTGACTGGTTGCATGTTTTGCTGATTCTCTAGACTTGCATTTTCCCCACAGTGACATGGGTAGGTTGACCTGCATGACCAGAATTCCTTCTAGCCTTAGAGTTCTATGGTTTGAGTGGCCCATTTGTTTTGACAGAGATGCAAAGGGAAGATGCTAAGTGTGGGGCTCAGATAGTAAGGGGACAGGTGTTTCTGAGTGGGGAGTCTTGTGCTGTTGAGTTGCCCTCTGGAGTTGCCCTCAGATCACACCAGATGGTTGCAAGATAATGGACAGCAGCTTTCCGTGGTTCTGAAAGAATCCTTTCCTTCTCTAACATGCTGTTTAAAATCCTGTTGCTTGGGGGAATGGCCCTATTTTAGCTCCAGTGCTGTATTTTGAAGGTCCTAAAAGCTCCATAAAGCAATGATTTGGCATGAGGTAGCTGAGGAATTCAGTGACTTTAAGAGTATATTTATAGTATTTCATAAAAATAAATCAACTTTTACCCTTTATGGGAGTAAACATTTTCAATTGGGCGAGTGGTGGTTTTCCCCCCTCTACTCTAATTCTTAGAATAGTCTTGCAAAAATGGTACCCAGGAGAGTCCTTTGCACATTTCTGCCTCTTGACATACTGTTGAAGTCATTGTTAGGATGGTTTTATTTTTGTTAAGTGCTGGTGTTTAAGTGTTGGTCCATTTTAGCAGAACACTAAAGCCATCAACATATAATTGTATTAATATTAATTCTCATTTCAATAAGAAAGGCACTTTGTAATCACTTGTTATTTAACCCTGACAGCAACCTTTCCAGGAAAAAGAGGACGTATTGACAGATCCCTGCATGCTGTAGGATGAGCCATTTGTGATCTCTCTCCATTCAGGAACAGAGAGGAAGAGAATGCCACACACATTCTCACACAGCACGGCACTGAGCACACACCAGGATTTTCACAAAGGGAAAGGGAGATCGGTCTTTTTTTGCTGGATATAGGAATCTAGACTTAAGCCTAGGTAGGGAAAAGTTTAGGGTTGTTGATGTTTGTTGAATGTAACTAGGAGATCCTGACTCAAAACAGATGTATCCTCGGTCAGCTCTCATTTTGATGCACTTGATAATGCAGTGATATGTTTGTCAAAGTTTTCTCTTGGAGAAAGTAACTACCTCTTGGGATTTGGAACAGGGTATCTTCCAATGAAGGAGAGCTTTTCTCAGAGATCCCTGAAGTGATCGAGGCAGGGAATGAGGGCCAAGGTCCCAGGCCCCTCAGTTAGTGCTACCATAGCCAGAAAACTGCCATTTGGTCATATTTTGTGAACGGGACACCATGGCTAGCTGTCCCCTCCCTCCGGAAATGAAGCAGTGAATACTATGGAAATCTGGGTACAGCAGGAGCTTATAGGAGAGCAGTTTCACCATCTGGAATCTCACAGCCTGGCCTGGCTCTTGAGATGGTGAGAAATTTAGGCTGTATCTGGATATTTTGCTTTATTCCTTTGTGAAGAAGTTGCCAGTGGTGTCCTAACTCAGATCAAGGAAATCCTGGCATGCTTTTCCACGGGGAGGGGCCCTAGGAGCTCCAATTGACTCAGAGGATCTAGGCCTCTGCTGTTGGAGCACCTGGTGAGTGTGGGTCAACATCCTAAATTCCAGGCCAAGTTACAGCTGACTTATTCTGTCTCTCATTGCAGCTTGAAGAGCAACTGATGCATTGCAGAAACCTCAGGAAAATATTTTGATCAGGGAAAATTGATTTTATAGGTTCTAATGTGAAATCTTTTAGTAAGTGAAGCATTACAACCATGGTTGTGAGAACCTTTACAAATGACAGGATTTCTTCTTTTTCTGTCTATAACCAGGGAAGTCCCAAGGATGGGGCTTAGTTAAAAAACGCTCCCCCCCCCCCCAAAAAAAAGTGGTCCTGCACGTGGAGGGGAGTTGGGCTGGTACATGCCTGTTATGTGACCAGTCTCCTTTGGTAGCAAGTGTGAGTCAGGCTTCAGAAGTCTTCCCTGGATTTGGGTTGAGATAACCGTCATTTCTATAGAGGTCAGGAATTAATTATCCTTCCAGTATTCTACCTTCCATGTCTTTTCTTTCCAAGGGAAGGGCAGAGCCCAGGTTGCTGCATCTGCCTCCCTCCCATCTTCTCACAAAGCCTGCCATTCATCAGTGTCTTTTGTGGCCCTTTCTTGTTCACTGAATAAATTTCTATTCCTCTTGGAAAGCGAGCAGCCGTCTTTAGCCACCACTAGCTTCTTCCCTCACCCCCATCACCATTACTGTCTCTGTTCTTTGGATACCACGTCCCCAGACAGGAGATCTAAGGAGATAGGATGATGTTTGGGGCTTCAGCTCTGTGGAGGTTCTATCCTTACACAAGCAAAAGCTGGATTAGCACCTAAGAACCTTCTTCTTGAGGGATCCAGTCCTCTGCCCCCCACCTGCGGTTTGGTGGGGGGACAATGGGCAACATCCTGTCAGGGTCAATGGGAAGGAGCAAGCAAGGACACTCTTCAGCATGCTGAGTCCAATTTGAGTATCCAGCCAAGCATTACCCGAGGGGCCAACAAGTACCAGGGCCCCGGGCAGCATGGCTGTGAACCCGCTGTGCTTCTTACTCTCAGGAACTCAGCTTCTTGAAAAAGACAAGATACCCATGCGGAGAGCTGCCTTCTCTGAGACCTGGGCTTAACGTCTGCCACAATTACTTCACAGCAAGGAATCCATACCTGTTTTGATGAATAATTAAATGAATAAAATGCCAAAGGGCTGCTGGAAAGGAATGTCCAGGAGGGAGAGTGCTCTGCGATCTGGGGAAGTCAGCGGAGAATGTCTGGAGATGGCTCGGGTAGCCCCACAGGCCTCGCGGGTGTCGACGAGACGGAGAAGAGCAGGAAGGCCTTCCTGGCAAGAGAGTGGCCCCAAGGCTGGGAGGGACAGAGCAGAACAGAAGGGAGCTGAATATATACATATTTCTTTTAAAAACACTCTTTTAAAGTTTTCTTTTCCTCATTTTTACTCTTACTAACCCATTTTTGCCACTGCCCCCCTCCCACCCCTCAATTCTGATTTGCTCTTTGATATTATGTATTTTTTTCAACCAGGCTGGGGAAGCACTGCATTTTAAAGCCTCTTTCGCCTGCCAAGTTGTGTTCCCAAGCCCTCTAAGCTCCACATGCTGCCAGAATAACTTTAGGATGAAGCTCATTAATAATGTGCATGTGAAATCACATCCTCTGTAGGAGGCCGAGAGGGGGGGCTCTGCCCCTGTCATTGAGCTTTCAGAAATGGCAGCTCGTAAATAGGACACCCTGTCCCCACTGCCTGGAAGGCTGGAGCTGTCTACACAGGTGTCCTGGGGGGACATTTCTTTGGTGAAATTTCTCCATCCGAGGTGGGTTCTCAAGTGCAGGAGCTAAGTCGCCTTAAATATACTTGCTTTCTTGCCCAGCATCTTTGTTGCGTCTCTGTGGAAGTTCTCAGTTGGGGGAAGGGGGTTTCCAACGGCATGTCACTTAGCATGACTACGCCCATTAGTTATAATTAAACAGGCTGCTGCAATGATTGCAAATAAATTTAGCACCAAAAGGATTGTGCAGATACTCAGAGCCATAATAGCGGTCTTCAGATGACAAATCAGCCAGGCTTTCCAGCAGGCTCTGGAGGGGCTTAGGGGACAGTCGTCTTCCTGGTGGATGACCGAACATCTCAAGGATGATGCTTCCTGGGAGCAGGCAACATCCTCAAACCCTGGGACCCTGGGAGTGTCATCTTCCTTTTCCTAACATTTGTGAACCATTTTTTCCCTTGCTTCATCCTGAATACATCTGCATCATCCATCTCTTGCTTCCTTCTAGGAGGCAAAGATACCTGCTGTTCACAGCAGGTTTTCCCTGTGATCTGGCCACTCGCAGCGTCTGTGCTCCTGCAGGATCTGGAGGAAGCCTGAGAGCCCACTTTGACACCTCACCCCTTAAGCTGGAAGCCGTTTTGTGGTCTCCCTGAGACAGCCATCAGCAGGTGAAGCCAAATCCCACCTTGTGCACTTGTGGTTAACATATCGATATCAGTCTGGCTGTTTTATGTTCCAGAAAGCTGTGCAGTTGTGCCTTTGGTATCCCCACCCCCCAAGTAGGCAGTGTTTCGCTAGACTTCTTGAAATGGGGACACAAAACTTGAGGGAAGGAAAGGAGTATCAAAACCCAAACACCAAGTAAATTGGGAGAGGAGTAATGAATGACTAGCAGGTTCCCTGAGCAGAAGGCAGGGAATCAAGAGGTAAGACTATTATTTATAATAAAAATGCCAGTTATTTATTATGCCTGCCTTTTGCATGAGGGCAGCAGGGGGCATGATCAAGAGTACAGAGCACAACTTCAGTGCTTGATTACCTGGCTTTGAATCTTGGCTTTGGTGCTAATTAGCTCAGTGACCTTAGGCAAGTAGCTTAACTTCTCTGTGCCTTATTTCCCATGTGTAAAATGGGGGCTGAGTATTATCTGCCTCATAGGATTGTTGTGGTAGTTAAAGGAGACAATTTGTGTGACATGTACAGTGAAGGATCCATGTCTTGTGAAGGTTGGTTAGTTCTGTCAACTCAGTATTTTCCAATACTTAGTCATTATTACCTCCATGGTTTTGCTCTCATCATACACCCATGTATTTGCCTAATGCTTAAAAGACGTTGTAGAGCTTTTTAAAAATTATGAATGTAACAGACATATTGGCAGGTGCACAGAGCATAAATGTATAAATCAATAAATTATCATCAAATATCAAGAAACTGAACAGGGTGGAGACCTTGGAAACCCTTCTTGTGCCCCACTCCTGCTTCTCTAGAGGAAACCTTGTTCAGATTCTCATACTGTATGTTTTAACTTTGCCTGCTCATTGTCCGTATGGGATCATGGTATACATTTGTGTGTGTGTCTGGCTTCTATAATTCAGTGTTATGTTTGAGAGAATACCTCTCTTGTTACATATGGCTGGGGTTCCTTCACTTCCATTGCTGTGTGGTATTACATTGCATGAAAGGAGCATCATCATGCATTGATTTTGCTGTTCATGGACACTTGTGTTGTTTCCAGTTTGGGGCTATGATGAATAATGGTAGTCTGAGCATTTTTGTACATACCTATTAAAACATGGGGTGTAGGGACTCCTGGGTGGCTCAGTTGGTTGAGGGTCTGCTTTCGGCTCAGGGTTCTGGAATCAAGCCCCACATCAGGCTCTCTGCTCAGTGGGCAGCCTGCTTCTCCCTCTCCCTCTGTCACTCCCCCTGCTTGTGCTCTCTCTCTCTCTCTCTCATTCTGTCAAATAAATAAAATCTTAAAAAAAAACCATGGAGTGTAATTGCTGGATTATAAGATATATGTATGTTCAACTTTAGTAGGTAGTGTCAGACATGCTTTCCAATGGTTGTGCCAATTTACAGTCCCAACTATGCGATTTCTTGTTACTCTGCATCCTTACCAACACCTAGTATTATCATTGCTTTCACTTAGTGACACCTCGTTGTGATCTTAATTTGCATTTCCCTGATTACTAATGGGATTAGGCATCTTTTCATATTGGCCATTTGGCTATCTTCTCTTGTGAATGCCTGTTCAAGTCTGTTATCTGTTTTTAAATCTTTTTATTGATTTGTAGAAATCTTTTATCTCTTTCAAACATGAGCCCACTGTTGGTGACATGTGTTGCAGATACATTTCTCATTCTGTATCGACTTGGTTTAAACTTTAGATTTATCTTTAGTAGTAATATTTGTGAAATTGTGAGTATGATGTTTTTTTTATTTTTTTTATTTTTTATTTTTTCTAAAATATGCATCTGTTTGGATAAAAGTTTACCCTTGTTCCAACTGAAATTGTTTCCTATACCACTGCTGGTATGCCTTATCACCTTTTAGGAATCACCCCGTTACCTTATTTAGTCTTCATAAAGAAAGAAGGTAGATTCCCTTGTTACCACTGTTTTCCAGGTTTGCCATTGGAGGCATTGAGAGGTTTCATAACCTACTCAAAGACACACATCTGAGATGAGGACCCAGGTATAACTGGTTCCAGAGTTCAGACTGTTTCTGTTGTTATCACTTATCACCTGCTGTTGCTCTACCGACTGAGCTATCCAGGCTCTTCACTTATCACCTGCTGTATACTCAATATTTGAGAGTTCCTCTGCATCCCTGTAGAGCCTTATATGTGGTAGAATCCTCAGCAACAATTTGGGGGATGGATGGAAGGATGGTTGACTTTGAAGGTCAGTGTTTTCACAAAGGCTCTCTGCCTGGGGAGGAGCCTATTCTCAGGCCAGGCCCTGGATGTCTGAAGCCTGGACCATGGACCATACAGCAGTCCTGCTCTTCTCTCCTCAGTGGCCTTAGGGTGGAGCTGAAGTGAGGAATGGCAGCCCTATTCTTGCCTTTGTTGAGAATGAGAAGAGGTATGACCTTATCTTCATCAATGCAGTGGCTGTTTTAGAAACTCTTGCTTGCAGGTGAAGTGAACATGAGTGGTCTGCCTCCTCCCATGAATTATAAAACCTCAGGACCAGGGTTGGGATGCAGGCTCTCCTTTGAGATGGCTTTCAGACCCCTGTGTGGAGAACCATTCTCTGCTCTTTCTTTGGGCAAAGAACAGGCAGATTCAAGGGTTAATCCCCATGATCTCAAAGCCCACTCTGTTTGATTTCACCTCACTTGCACTTTTCTTTGCCAGTGAAACATGGCCTTGTTCACTTGAACATTTGCTAGTTCTGTCCCAGGAGCTGATCTAGGTGTTTCTTTGGAAAGGATGGTAAATTGGATTCTGTCTAAAGAGCACTGATGAGGATCCCCGCAGGGAAAGCTCCACTGGGGGTTGGGATGAGGTGATCTGAGTGTCACTGTTTCTGGCTGTAAATCTCTCTTGAGGTATCTTTTGAAACTTTGTTCATAAGTAGCCACCAGCACCTTTTCCCATTCTGAGTGCTGATGATGTGCTATTCTGGACTCTTTCTGAGCACTTGCCTGGGAAAATGCTTGTTGTATTTAATAAATTGCATTGATTTATTGCCTTTATTGATCTGCTGGAGCACTCTGTATTATCAGGGGTGATAGCCTTCTTAGGAAAACATGGAAGTTCTCTTCATTAGCATCCATTTTTCTACGAGGCTTTGGAGGGTGAAATACCAAGATGCACAGTGTTCATTCTGGTGATATATTGAACACCATCAGGGTGAACAGTGGCTTTGGCATAAATCAGGTGGAAGGAAGGAATTGAGACCATTTGCCATAGGCTTGCTAGAGTTTTTGTGATGGAAGGAGCAGGCTACTTTTCTTTCTTTCGGTGATGACAACTCTTCTCTTAATTTTCCACAGGGAAGTAGCAGCGGGCTAAAGTGGCTCCTTAGAGACAAGCATGCCCCCATAGCCCGATCAGTCTGTGATGTTTGAGTACATCTCGCTTAAGGCTTGTGGGGTGACAGCAGGTAAATCCCTTGCCACTTTGGTGCCTCTGCTGTCCTGTGCTAGTTCATGTCCTGACCCTTCCTGTGACAAGCTCTCTTTCCATCCCTCTACTTCCTGTCCCGGATCCAGCTGGGTCTGGGACTAGTTCTGGGGTTTCCTGCAGGCAGCAGGCACTGAGTTCCAGGGAGAAGCCCGGATTAACCTGAGACAGATGCTGAGAACCAAAGGGGGCATTGCTCTCTTCCGCCTCCTTCCTCTATATTTGGCCAGCCTCCTTCCTGGGTCCTGCTGAGGTCCTTCTTTTCCTCCTGAATAAGCCTCATAAAGTCTGGTACCTGCCTTCACCTCCTCACAGAAAATTCTCGGGCTTAGGAGCCCCATGTCTGGGAGCTTTAGATCCCAACAGCTGCAAATGCTCTGCCTTCCTTGTGGATGTGTTACCTCCTTGGATCTTTTCGACATCTGGCCAGAAGCAGATCCCTCTCCTTGAACACTTACAGAGAACATGCTTTCTCTCAGGGGACCTCAGGCCAGCATCTGTGGGGACCAGGGACAGTTCTGAGTTGGAATCTAGTCCCAAGCTGTGTGACCTTGGGCAGATTACTTAGTTTCTCTGAGCTTCAGGTCCCTTATTTGCATGATGGGGATAATAATACCAAACTCAAAAAGGATTATTGCAAGGACTAAATGTTTGCCAAGTGCTTAGCAGTGTCTGACACATAATGCCTGTTCAAACAATACCAGCTATCATTATTAACGAAGTTTCTCTAAATGCACATTAAGCAGGCAGCACTCAAAGCTGTGGCCAAATATGTGCCCTGTTCTCTGTAGGCCCTAGGGGTAAAACTGTGAGAAACATGGCCCTGCCTGCAAGGAGCTTATTATTCAGTGGATGAGACTAGCAACAAAATAGACCATTAAAATAAAGCAGAAGTTCTATGGCTGGGGCTAGTGGTGGGTGGGGGAATCATACGAGGAGCATACAGGAGGGATCTCTCATCCAGCAGGCATCAGATTAAATGCCTTCCACTCCCCTAATGTCACTTTGCCATTTACAGATTATGTGTGATCAACCTGATTTCTCTTGGCAATTACTTGTGATACCTGCCCACTATTCGTTCTTCCTTGCTGGAATGTGTGCTCCCTGCAGGCAGGGCCCAGGGCCGTCAGTTACACCCACTGCACGTAGCACAGGGGACGGCAGTTTTGCACGCTCAACAGTATTAATGAACTACTTGAGATGGAGTGGACACTGAGATTTGCCACACACGTGCCTTTCACAAATGTCCAAGGTCTTTGTATATCTCCCTCCCCTTCCCTCCTTCTGGCTAGCTGGTGACTGGCTCCCAGGGGGGATGCTCTAGGCCCGGGCTGGAGCTTGAGCCGGGAGTTGTCTTCTTCCTGACAAATCTGCAGCCAGTGGCCCCTCCCCAAGCTGGTTTCAGCTGTTTGCTCTGGCAGTGGGCTCCTTGTTCCTCAAGGCTGCCTCTGCTCCGTATCTGATAATCAATGCTGCCCTTATCTTTAGAGGAAATGCTGCCCAGTGATACCACACACTGAATCAATTAAAAGCAGAACTTTGAACTCCTCTGTTTGGAGAGGTTTCCTTAGAGAGAATCACTCAGTCCTCCTGTAATGTGGCCCCGAGGCCTGCATGAAGCCCCACCTGCAGCTCGGAAGCAGCTCCGGGGGCGTGGCTGGAGTATCTTCACATGTGAGCCTGGGCAGGAGCCTTTTGATGTATTCATCTGCAGTGAAGTTACCGTCTTCGACCTGTCCCTCTTCAACTTTTGGGTTGAGCTCCGTTCCAACAGAACAATCTCGATTTCCTCTGTTTTCCCTGTTCCTGTTTTGATTCTGTTTTTTAAATCCAGAGCTTCCCACCATTGTATTTTCCTTGAAGAGAAAATGCCCACCAGATGGATGTTTGCATCCATTTGGATCTTCCTGGCCCTCCCCTGGGTGGGATGTGACAGTGCAGGAGCTGGTGTCTTAACTGAGAGATGAGACTGGAAAAGGGAGTTCAGGAGGAGGTGTGATCAAAGGGTGGTCTGTACGATAGGCAGTGGGGGGGTTCAGGAGTCTGGAGGGAGACCCATGTGTCCCAGAAAGGCCAAGGGGGACTCCACTGAGGGAGTGGATCTGGAGTTGGGTGTTGGGGGTTAAAGGAAGGATTTGAAGAGGCAAGGGGTGGGGTAAGCATGCTTGTCAGTGGGATGGGGAGGGGTGGCTTGACAAAGCACAAAGCTGTGGGTGAGCACATGTCCCCAAGGAGAAGAAAGAGGTGCAGTTGGGGCAGACTGGCTAAGCAAGCTGATAGAGTGTGCCGAGTATGGAGGTCCATTTAAATGTCATCCTGGCTAAGCTGTGGTACCCAGTCTTTTTGTCAGATACCATCTAAGGTTGCTGTGAAGGTATTTTTTAGATATTAATATTTAAAGCAGTAGAGTTTGAGTAAAGCAGATTACCCTCCATAATGTGGGTGGCCCCATCCAATCAGTTGATGCATTAGAAGCAGGGGCTGAGGTTTTCTAAGAAGGGATTCTCCTCAAGACTGTGACATAGACACCTTGCCTGTGTTTCCAGCCTGCTGCCCTGTGGAATTCAGATTCAGACGGCAACATTAACCCTTAATTACCAGCTTACTGGCCTGCCTTACAGATCTCAGACTTGCCACCTCCCACACAATCCCATGAACCAGTTCCTTAAAACAAATCTCTCCTTCTTTTCATCTATCTACTTATATCCTCTTGGTGCTGTTCCTCTGGAGAACGCTACAAAGTGGGGGCTTTGCTGAGTGATCGCAGTCAGAGGGCAGCTTCTGAGAGCCAAACTTCCCTTGCAGGGAATTTGAAGACCAGACATTGAGTCAAATTCTGCAGCCAAGTTCAATGTCCTCCAGATTCCCCAGAAGGGAATCCTGGGGGCTCTTTAAATTAGAGCTTCCACGGAGACATGTGACAAGTGTGTTGGGTAGAGCCTGGCTCAGTTCCAGTTTTTCACTTCTTGGGTAGAGTTGGTTTCAACTGACAAGAAGTCTCTTTACTAGTGGACATTTTCTTGTTAAAACCAAAGCTCTTGCATTCTGTTGTGCAGCAGAAAGATTGCTTTTTTGGTAAGCAGGCTCGGAATTTTTTGAGCTAGTTGTGTGAGAAGTATCTCTTTTGAAGGCCACTGTGCAAGTGAGTCCCCACAGAAATGTGCCTGGGCTGTCAGGTGTGAGGAGAAATATCTTTAGTAAGAGTAGGTCATGGAATGAGACGTCCCCACTGCAGCGTGGATGGGCAGAGGGGGTTTCCACAAGGACAATTCTTAAGAATCTCTGTAAAAATGCATGAATCCATCTGTCTCCTCTCTCTTCCTTGGCTTCAGATGAGCTGAGCCATTTAAAAATTCCCCAACAAGGGACCCGAGGCACCAGAAGAAGTGATGAACAGATTTTCAATTTGGCCCCGATTTGCATGAAAGTTTTTCTTTTTCTTTTTTTCTTTTTTCTTTTTTTTTGCAGTTGTAATAATTATCTGAACTCGAGGCTGGAGATGGGTCGTGGGTCTTCTTCATAAGAGGAAGATTTTTGATTGGTTTGGACAGACTGCTGGTGCTCCTGGGTTGAAGGCTCTAACCTCAGCTTCTGGAGAGAAGGAAGAGATGGAAGAAGGGGAGGCAGAGAGGAAACAGACCATCAGAGCAGCACCTAGGGGTCCAGGGAAGGACTTTGAACCCCTGCTGGCTAGGCACGTGCACCCTGGTCTCCCAGAGTTACAGCTCAGTAACTTCCCCAGAGTGTCCTCTAGGGGGTGTCTCCTCTTCCATGGGGCTGACTGACTCCTTCCTATGAAGGAGGCTGCCTTGTAATTTATCAGAGGCAGGATAGTGAGGACCTCAGACAGAGCCTGGGGGCCCTGGGAACTGGAAGCTGACTCTTCTGAGGGAACTGCAGAATTTCTATAAAGGTGGGGGGTGGGATTTGGAGAAGGCTAGAAGAGGAGGCCGGAGGACATGTGTTGAGGCTCCTGGTGCTGATAATTTGGGATGTCTTTGGTGGTAGTGGTGGTGGTGCATGAGTGCTTGGGAGGACTATAGAATAATAACAATGGCCAATGTTAATTGAGTGCTTATTTTGTCCTAGGCACTGGCCTAAGCCTTTACTCATTTTTGGTCATTTAATTGCCACAGCATGCCTATAAGATGCTCTTACCATTCTCATTTTCAGATGGGGAGAGAAGTCAAGAACTTGCCTAGCTCCCTAGCCAGTAGGCAGCGGTGCAACCAGGGGAGACCCAGGTGGTCTGCTGTAGAGCCTGTGTTCCTCAGATCTGCACATGCTCACACTCTCCTATCTGCCTCTTGGTCTCGATACCACGTTCTTTTCTGCAGCCTCACATGTGGGCCAGTCCCTGGGCAGTCCTTTGGATGCCAGTAGAGACCTTCCTGGAGGCTACCGCAGCCTGTGTCAAGGATCGTCCAACACAGAAAGGAGTTTTCCCTGAGCCTTGTTCAAACCTTTCATCCTGCTGACATCCCCTCCAGCCTCCCTCCTCTCGCCAAGTCACATCCTCCCACTGGCCCTTGGAGGCCCCAGCTCTGGTCCTGCCCACTCAGAGACAGTGTGGGAAGGGCCACCTCCTGGGACAGTGTTCTTTGGGGAGAAGTCTCAGTTTGATCTGGCAAGTACATTGGATTCTCACAGTAGAAATACCAGTATAAGCTTCAAGTCTAATGGAGAAAAAATACAATCCTATAAGCAGGATGTTTGTGTCCCATGGGAAGATGTGGACTGACAGGCAAGTAGGAGTGCCTTTCTTGACTCTTCCCTGCACACTTGTGAGGGCAGATCCACCCATGGGATCTGGGTCTTGTTTGAAGTCCCTCCTACAGGGCACAGAAAGAAAGGGCCAACAGCCTGGGTCTGGGCAAGAAGGGAGACCAGTGGGTGTGAAGGTGCGTGTGGCAGGGCGGTGGGGCAGGGGCAGGAAGCTGAACCAGGGACCTGTGCCGTTTCCCTTGGGGAGACGAGAGCAAAGCTTCCACCTGGTGCAGTGGCTGGGCTGTGTGTCACAGCCGCCCCTCAGCCCCCGGGCAGCCAGGCTGCTGGGCAGCTGGAGCTCCTGGCCTCACCAGCCGGCTGCCCCCTCTGGGCAGGAAGTAGCCTTTCCTGTGTGTGCTGTGATGTCGGAGAAAAATGACTGAGAGACCTGTAATTAAAGTGTTGACCAGAGAGAATTAAATTATACAAATGCAAAGAGCGGCTCCTAATTAGAGCCTGCTGGGCCAGAGGGGCTTGGGTGAGGGCCGGCGGGCCGTTCACAGGACAGGTCTGCGGGAGCTCCGTGAGTAGGCAGCAGGTGGCCCCTGACCCGAGGGCCATGCTTGACGGACCCCGCAGCCTGGCACCACTCAGCCCCCTAATTTTATACGTGGGGAACCTGAGGATGCAGACAGGAAAAGTTGCTCAGGCCAGGTCTCAGAGGACCTGACCCCCAGGCCCAGGATCCTTGAGCCTCGGCTCAGGCCTCTCCAAGGGTTTCATACGGAAAGGATCTACTCACGTATGGATATTGTGCGGCTGGTGCTTATGATTGTATTCATTCACTCACTCAGCCATTCATTTCTTTAACATATATTTACAGAGTGCCAGCCATGGGCCAGATACCATTCTGGATGAGGGATAGAGCTGTGCACAGAAGCAGACATCCCTCCCCTCATGGAGTTGCTTATTTTGGGGGTGGGGAGTGAGACATAAATTAAGCACACATTAAATAAATAAGCATCATGGCAGAAGGTGGTAAAGACAATGGAGAAAAGTGCAGACAGGAGGGTGCGAGGTCCGCTCTGGGCCGATCTTGGTTGGAGAACAGCAGACCCCTTGAGCAATAGGAGGAGCGGGGAGCGGTGGCAAGATGCCCCCTTGGCAACAGCCCTGTCGACAACCTCTCCCCTAGCGAAGGGCCAGCCAGGAGGGTGGGGGGCGGCCAAGAGGCAGAGTTCCCCGGGGGCACCAGTGAGGGCTTTCAGGCTGGGGCATGGAGGACAGGGAATTGGGGGAGGGCAGATGAAGGACAGAAGGAGAGCTTCCCACCGGCAGGGAAACAGAACATGGGAGAGGAAGAAGGTGAGGGATGACGTGGGAGGTGTGGTTTAGGAGCAGCCATGTGAAGACCGGGCTACACAGGCTTTACCTCCCAGGCATGGAGCTCCTTGTGCTTATAGCTAAGGGATGACATTGGGAAGAGGCCACTTGATAAAGATCCCTCTGGTAGGCGCTGGAGGGTTGCACTGGAGCCAGAAGATGTCTAATCTAGAGAGTGACTGTGGGGTGGAGGACCCTGGGGGACAATCATTAGGAAAATATAGGGTCAGTCCAGGACTAGAGGAGAGACACATGATCTGTTCCCAGAAGACCATCTGGGAAGGGGGCTTGAGGGACCTTCAGTGTACGGAGTCTGGTTGCACTGCAACAAAGAAGCCTCAGGGCAGGTCTGGGTTCCTGGAAAACAAGAGATACAGCTTAGGGAGGCTGGGGTCCAGGGACCATTTTGAGGATCTGACTTGTCTGGGTCCCTTGGCTTGTTGCAGCCTGGCAGGGACCTTTAGGATTTTTGGGTGGACAGGGCCTAACCTAATGTTCAGTGTATCTCTCACAAGACTCACGGTCTCCAGCCTGGGCCCAGGACTGGGGCTGGGAGGGGAATCTTGCTGTGATCCCAAGCTTACTAAGGCCCCTGCTGGGATCCTGACATGTATTCCCAAAGCAACCTCTGGGCAGACCTGGCTAGGCTGGGGGCTCTGGTATCTAAGGAGCCCATGCCTGTGAGAGCCTGGATGCTGTTCCTGGGGTAGCTCCTGAGGCCTCTGGACTCGCTCAGCCAAGAGAGCATGATGGGGGCCCCAGGCTCTTGCATCATGGACAGTGGCCAGGTGGGGAGACTGGATGAAAACCTGGAGGCTCAGGATGTGAAGGGATCTCTATTTAGTGGCGGAACAGAAGCTAGAATCCTGGCCCCGCTCCTCCCAGCCCTCTGCCTCCTCCTTGACCCCCTGGGCTCCCAGATGGAGCCCTCCGAGGCCACTGCGGGACAGCAAAGCTAGAGAGCCGCAGGGTGAAGCTGGTGCTCTGCACCGACTCAGCGAGGCCGCTTCGCTGTGCTGTGTTGGCTTCCCCACCCTCTCTGTGCAGACTGAGGTGGGTGTGTTCTTCATGCTTAATTATAGCGCTCATAACCAGAGATGAGCTGCTTGGAAGCACACATGTCATTTTGTTTGGGGATAATAGATACAAAGTCTGGAAAATATCTATTAGATCATCCCATCCTGCCCCTGCCAGAGCTGGTGCGACTGGTGTGGGATCACTGGTGTTTTCTGCAGCCTGTGACTCAAGCCAGGGTTGGGGGGGCGCACGGGGGCCCCTGGGACAGGGCAGCCCCACATGTTTTTCCCGAGTTCTGCTCTCATTTTCTTTCTTTCTTTTTTTTTAAGAGTTTATTTATTTATTTGTCAGGGTGATAGAGAGTGAGTGCCCAAGCAGGGGGAGCAGCAGGGCAGAGGCAGAGGGAGAAGCAGGCTCCCTGCTGAGCAAGGAACCCAATGTGGGGCTTGATCCCAGGACCCTGGGATCATGACCTGAGCCAAAGGCAGATGCTCAACCAACTGAGCCACCCAGGCATCCCTGCTCTCATTTTCCTTGTCTGTCTACTTGTTTTTTTCATCCACGGATCTGGCTCTGCAGGCCTTGCTCCTTCGTGTTCTGCCAGCAAGCTTTGATTCCTCGAGCTCCTGTGTGGGGAGCCCCTGCTCTGTGGCCGGCCTGCCTGTGCTTAGTTCTGGGGGTTCAGGCAATGTTATCAATCCACTGTCCAGTCGAGAGCAACGTGAGAGAAATGCCCATAGATAATTCAAGTTTATGACTAAATGTGGGAAGCACCATGCTGGGAATGCTGACACAGGTTGGGCAAAGAAGAGGTCCCTTGGCTCCACTTGTTGGGGTGGCTTCATAGAGGAGGTGGCTTGTGAGCTGGGTGAGAGCTCACAAGGTAGGAGAACGGGGTTGAGGCCCCACAGGAGGATCCTGCAGCTTCCTTCTCCCCCTGCCGCCTGCCTGGGGTCTGCTTCACAGACTTGGACTTCACCTCATCTCTTTGGCTGTAGAACTGAGTCCCTCTAAGTCTTACCTTTGCCGCCTCATCTCTAGGTCTCCCTCTTCTCCTTCCACCTCTGGCCCATTGGAGACGCAGTGGGCAGGCAGGTCAGGGCTGCCGCAGTGGTGGGAGTCAGGGGGCCATAGCTGCCACCAACCTTCCGCTTCCTCATCTGCAAATTGCGGGGTGAGGGTGATCCTCTGAACCCCTTAAGTCTGATGTTCTAGGAATTTCTAAAGCAGAGAGCCACTTGGCTGAGCCAGAGTCTGGAGGTTGGTGCCTGATGTCTGTTTCTTCCTCATCATGACTGCAGCCTCGGCCACTAGCCTGGCAGCCCCCAGATGGGCATCTCCAGCACAGATCCCGCACTGAGCTAGGGAAATACACACCCCACCGCTCCCTGCTGGTCTCTGTGGAGGGGCCTTAACATCGGCATATCTCACACCCCTCTGATTCTCTCAGCTGCCAGAATGCATGTGTATTACGTACACACTCATACACTTCTGATCATGTTACTCTCTTGCTTGAAACTACTCCCCCAGGATAAAATCCCAGGAAAACCAAGCTTGGTGGGGCACAGCTCCTTTGTGACCTGAACCCAGGATCATCTACCACCACGTCCTACTTCTGTAGGTATCGTACTTAATTCAATTCTAACTGCTGAACATACCTTGGCCTCTCACATCTCTGTGGTTTTCTGTGTGTTCTTTCTGTGATATAGATCACTATCATTCCATGTTTTTTTTTTTTTTTTAAAGATTTTATTTATTTATCTGAGACAGAGAGAATGAGAGAGAGAGAGCACATGAGAGGGGGAGGGTCAGAGGGAGAAGCAGACTCCCTGCCGAGCAGGGAGCCCGATGCGGGACTCGATCCTGGGACTCCAGGATCATGACCTGAGCCGAAGGCAGTCGCTTAACCAACTGAGCCACCCAGGCGCCTTCATTCCATGTTTTCTTGATGAACTATGTATTCATCAAAACCCAGCTTACATATCACTTCTGTGATGAAGCCTTCCCAGACATCACTTTTTCCAGTTAATCATTCCCACTCCTCTTTGTGAATACAGTTTTTATAGCACTTGCAAATTATTATCAGTTTATGGGTCTAGGGGCACCCCATCTCCCACCCATCTTTGGCCCCAGTTTTCTCTAGCACAATGCCCACCACCTGTCAAGTGCCAAAGTTTTTATTTTTATTATTTATTTTTTATTTTTAAAGATTTTATTTATTAGAGAGAGAGAGACAGTGAGAGAGGGAATACAAGCGGGAGGGGGGTGGGAGAGGGAGAAGCAGACTCCCTGCTGAGCAGGGAGCCCAATGTGGGGCTCGATCCCAGGACCCTGGGACCATGACCTGAGCCGAAGGCAGACGCTTAATGACTGAGCCACCCAGGAGCCCCCCAAAGTTTTTATTTTTAAAACTGAGCTGAACTGTGTCCTGGTTACTGACCTGTGAGCCTCATGGCATGTTGACTGTTGGCTCAGCCCAAAATCAGGAGTACATTTCCAGAGGGCTGTGCAGTGGGCAGTCGCAGTAGGAGCCTGTGTGTTTTCAGCTTGATGCCTGCCCCTGTGTTAGGTGTTAGGTGTTTTCTCTTTTGCAGGCTTGAGTGAGCCCTTGAACTGACCCAGAAGTTCTGAGCATTTATCACCCAGCATTGATGACCACGTATTTTGCCTCCCCTCTTTATGACTAGAGATGAAGGAAGAAATACAAACTCATGTTACAAAGAGTATTTCCCTGGTTTATCAGCTCTCCCTTCTCAGCTCACGCTCAGAATGATTTCTTAGTTCTTAGCTTTTATTCCTCTGATCAAAGTGCCCGAGGCAGTGAGCACCGGGAGGCATGAGCATTTCTGGCTGAGTCTCATGCTTCCCCATTCTGGGCTGTTTTAAGAACCTGTAGCCCAGAGTTCTCCAAGCAGGTGGTGTGGCCTGGTGGTGGAAGGGTCTCCAAGGACTTATAGGTCGGGGCCACCCTGGGCTATGGTGGGGGGGGGGCAGCCACCCTGCCTCCCTGTAGGAGATCAAAACCCCTTGCTCCTTGCCTTGTCCTCCTTTCCCACCCTGTTCACTCAATCACCCTTTTCTCTCCAATGAATTAAAAGCAGAAAATCCATGAGCAGGATTTCTCTCTTCAAAGGATCAAATAACTTTCTTTTTTTCCCCCCTTCTCAAATTTTTCCCCCAAGCTGCAAAAGGAAAACATACAAACAGACTTCGAGTTAAAGGTGAGAGGAAAGAAAGAAAAGTTGCTGCAAAATAATTTCAACTTGAGAAGTGGAGCAGTTGAAACCCAGAAAAAATGTATGCTCAGCAATATGGTCCTCTCCTACAAATTAATTAACCCAGAGCGCTTGTGTAATTAGTGCGAGGGGCAGGGAATTGCGGAGCTAACAATATCTCTCACCCAGTTGAGATCTATGTTCACAGAAGGCTTTCCTCTTCCTTTTCTGAGAGGGATTGAGGCAGTTGCCTGGTCATTCTGGAGTTAGCATGTGCCTTGGCTGGAGCTGTGTTTGGGGGGTGGGTTCGGCCTCTGAGGAGGTGGTCTTTTGGCTGCACCCTCTGGCCCCTTCCTTTGTGCATGGCAGAGGTGGGCCTTCACAGAGTGGGGGTGGGGGCTGCTCAGCTCTGCTCCCTAAGAAATAGACTCTGAGGGGCTCCAGAGATCAGATCTCCTGGCCTCTCAGTCCTTCTCCCCTCCCCTCTGTGCTGCATATAAATCTTTTGAGTTTTTTGGTGCTTTTGACAGGAGTGTGGATATTTATCACCTTTTGAGACACTAAGAGGACTCAAGGCTCTAAAATGCTCAGAGAGCAGCAGTTCCTGAGCCTGTGGCTGATGTCGTCATAGGAAACTTTGTGGGGAGGCATGTTTTATAGGGTTCATGGTGGGGAGCTTAACCATCTTTCCCCTTTTTCTCCCTAGACTTCTTTGGCATCTAGTGAGGTCTTTGGACTTGCTATAGATGAATGTATGTGTCCCCCAAATCCATATGTTGAAGCCCTAATCCCCAGTATAGCAGTATATGCAGGCAGGCTTTTGGGAGGGAGTTAGGTCATGAGAGTGGAGCCCTCACATGTGGATGAGATTAGTGCCCCAGTAAGAAGAGGTGGGAAACAGATGGTCTGTCTGCCATGTGAGGATAGAACAAGAAGGCGGCTATCTGCTAGAGTTCCCTCACAGGACACTGAATCGGCCTGTACCTTGATCTTGGACTTCTCAGCCTCTAGAATTGGGAGACATAAATGTTTATTGTCTAAGCCCCCCTGCCCCAGTCTGTGATATTTATTTAGTCCCCCCCCCCCCCCCCAGCTAGAACTAAGATAGGACTTGTTCTCGGAATAATGTTTTTTAAATGCACAAAATTAAATATACAGGATTACAAAGGAAACTGATATTGTTGACACACAGTTATCAAAATATAAATAAACCAGATATGTGGTATAGTCGTATATGTGCTTCTTTATTAAATCATTGAAAAGCAAGATCTACTTATAGTCCTAATAACTGTCATATACCTGAAATAAATAATATTTTGAGAAATCTGCAATAATCATGCTATAGTAAATATCTGATTTCTACTGTTGATTAGTCGTAGGCATTGCTAGAACTGCAGTGGTTTATTGTCCACATTCGTAACTGAAGGAAATGCTGAGCTATAGTTCAGTTAGAGGCCAGTGAAAATAAAGATAGACATTTATCCTGTCTTAAGTTCATTGACCCTCTGAATTCTACCCATGGACCTTTGGCTAAGTGTCTACTGATGGATAGGTTTCTTGTGGCTCTAACTGAGCCATTGTGGCTTCTACTGAAACCTTCTCTAAGTTTCTCTACTTTGGGGGAGACTTTGCCCCTCTCTGAAGACCGAAGGATTGATTTCTTGGAGCCATTGAAGGATGTGTTATTAAGGAATTGGAGGACCAGGAGGATGGAAGTGATGAGAGAAACATCCGTATACGTATGTGCAAGCCAGGAAGCGCTAGATTTGGCCTGCGCTATGAGACACATGCACAGTTATGGAAGGGCATGTGGTCCTGGGCTACACCATGCTTCCCACAGGGGAAAGGCTGGATGGGTGCCTAAGGGGTGAATTGGCCAAGTCATGTGGCAAAGGGGAGGTCACGTGGAGCCAGGCAGGGTACAAGGAATGGGGGTTGGGACATCTTGGCAGTTAAAGGTAGGCTACCTGAACATGCCCCTCCTTGGGCTGTAGGTAAGTGGAGGCTCCTCCTGGCTTATCAGGATAAAGGACACATGTTGGTATTGCAAGCCTATTGATCCTCAGATACACCTGTTCACATGATCCGAGTTCCTGCTCTTCCAGGCTGCAAATTATCATGTGTACTTTGAACATTTTTACCCACTGGTCATTTGATTACCAAAAAGCCCCTCCCAGTTTCTCTTAAGTAAAAGATTCAGGCTTCCCCATGAACAAACATTTGTGAGCAGCTGCTCATTTGCCATCTATTTAGTGCCTGTGATAACTGAAATAATCTCTGAATAGGAAAATATTTTTATCTTTCTTAGTTGCTATTCAGAGGGCTGGGGGTGGGCAATTGAACTTCTCTGCTTGAGGAAGATAAGTTGTTCCAGGTAAGATTTAATTTTTACTAAAGAAAATCTGAAAATGACTTTTTCCCTTAAGTTAATATTTTTTTGTCCTTGAAAACAAAGCCCACACAATACAGGTGAATGATAGCTTGAAGTCTTTGTTCTCCAGGCTGAGTCTCAGAGATAAATGCATCAGACTGGGGGCTAAAACTTGTATGCAGAGGTATAGAATCCCCAATTTCTCCCTCTTATGATTGAATCCCAGGCTCTCCCAGAGCACTGGGCCAAACCCTAATAACCAGGTTCCCATCTGGAGACTTGGTGGTGAGAAATTGGGTAACAATCCCTGTTAAATATTAAAAGTTATTAATGTGATACTTTATATTCTGTCTTTCATACTACATCTTCAAAATCCAGTATGAATTTTACACTTACAGCACATCTCAATTCAGACTCGCCTCATTGTAAGTGCTTAGTGGCTACATGTGGCAAGTGGCTGCCATATTGGATAGTGCTTCTCCAAGTCTTGCTCTTCACCATAAGCTGTGCTGCCCCTTGGCTAATCTGCCCATGGAATCAGAGGAGCATTGGAGGTTGGTCTGTAAGAGCAATTGCTGTGTACCAAGGCACACTGTCATGCAAGGACACAGGAAGAGGCACGGTGGGTGATGTACTTATGATGCCAGGGCTTTTTTTTGCAAGAAAGAGGAACCTGAAGATTACCATTCCCTTGAGAAACTGGAGAGGGCTCCTCCTGGAGTTTGTGGATGTTCTGACACTGGGAAGGTGTCTTCTTGGAGACTGCCACAACCCTGAGTGTGCAGTAGATGCCTAGAGCACAGGAAAAAGATTTGTTCACTAAGAGGCACCGTGGGCAGAATAACCACACCAGTAAGGCCAAGATGATGACAAGAAGAGAAGGAAAAAGAGAAAGTGTCTCCAGCTTCCTCTGGCAGCTCCTGCATCATTGCTGCTTTTGTATTTTGTTGACTATTCTCTTATTTATCTGCCTGAATTCCATTGCATTCCTCAAGTAAACTAGACACAGTTTACAAAGATAGTTGGTTGATAGCAAGATGGCATAAAAAACTTCAAAAAATGGAGCAGAGAAGTAAGAATAGGAAAGCTGAATGGCACCACGTGTGAGGTTGGTTCAAAAAATGCATCCTTTAATGTCTCCCATATTTGTAGAGATGACCTGTATTGATCTGAGTCTAAGCTTGCCAACAGCCAAGGCAAAGAGGGAAGCACAATGACTGATATGGGTCACAGCATAACTAAATAAAAACAAAGCAGGCACTGGCAAAGACCATCATTCTTAGGACTTCTGGATTCCTCCTTGAAATGAGATGTCATCAGGCCTGGATGCCATCCTCAACAGCACCTTGCATACGTTGGTGTGAAATCCTCCCCCACCTTCCTACTCACCCAGTGTTGCTCTCTTGTCTCTGTTTACACTGGGGGCACATCTCTTTGCTGTTCTATAGAAGCTGTTCTGTGGGAATCTGCATCATGCTGTCCAGATACTCATCTTGTGGATGAACTGGCTTAATCTGGGTCAATTTAAGGGAGTTAGAGTAATGCATTTCCATGACAGAGACTACTTTGAGTTCACTAAAGCCTGTGTCCTACCCTCCTGGGCCCATGAGTACTCTTCCCAGCTTCTTTTGCAGCCAGGTGTGGCTTTGACATTGGACGTAAGCAGAAATTGTGTGTCACTTCTTAGCTGAAGTGGTTGGGAAGTGGGTGCATTCTCTCCATGACCCTTTTCCCCATCTGTTGGCTGAGAGAAGGCTCCCAGGACCCAGGGGAGGGTAGAGCCACATGAAGGAAGAGGTCTGGACGCATACCCAAGCCAGAATGCCTTCATTGGAATGTGATATGCACAAGGAACCAGCTTCTCTTGTGTCAAGCCACTGAGGATTTGGGATTTGTCTGATAGAGTAGCTAGCATTATCTTAACTAACATGATTCCCCCTTGGGAAATACTCTCTAAACACAATTCCTCCCAACCAAGAGGAATTGAAACGTTTGAGTGACACCAAGTTCAAGGCTATGTTCCCTGACAACTACCGGGAGTGCAAATATCTTCTGTTGCAGGGAAGTGGGTAGGTGTAACCATCACCCAAGGTGGGAGGAAGATTAACACACTCTTGTCAAAATTGTGTCACCTTACAAGAACTCCTGCCTGAAAAGAAAGCTCCTGTATCTCCTTTTGGAGATAAGCCAGGGTGTACCTGTGGGGAAGGCCAAGATTCTCCTCAGAAAGTCATTTTAGGTCTGCCTTAACACATGGAAAAAATGGTAATCAAGGCCACACGGTTTCATACAGTGTAATCTGCTATCGTAATTTTAACTGAATAAAAAAAACTGAAAACAGCTGTAACCCTATGACTGCTGCAGCCCTTAAAAAACAAAACAGAACTTGGACGCGAACTTGGCCAAGTCCCTCTCACCCTGGGCTTTAGTTTCCAGGCATGACGGATGATAAATGGATGCGATGGGCCAAAACTGCAATTTACAATCTGGGGGTATGATGCCAAACAAACCTCGCTTAAAGCACTCGTCTATAGCGTGTCTACAGGAAATACAGTTCTGTTCCTGTTGTTCTGACAAGGTGTAAGCACTAAGCACCAGCAAAGGTGGCAGAACAGACATCGCCAGGTGTCCCGCCCACTACACAAAGTGAGATGCTCTGAGTCTTTACGGCTTAGGTCCTGGGGGACCAAACCGGGAGGGCGTGGGACCCCTGCTCCTCCCAGAGAAGCACTGTGGGCACACAGTCCTGCTTAGTGGTCACTGGTGGCTGGCTGGCTGTGTTGCCATCAGTTAGACGGTAAGGGAGGCCCCAGGTTTGTGAGCCTCGCCGGTGTGCAGGGCCCAGTTGCTCCCAAGGGCAGTTTGCTGTTGAGTCATCGGCAGAGCTTGGTGGTATGCCCGGGACTGAGCTCAGAGCTTCTCCAGATTCAGTAAACAGACAAGAGTCGCGGCCCTGATGGAACCGAGTGCTGAGAGGGAGCTGGCCTCAGTCCTGGGCCCGTGGGCCCGCAGCTTGGCCTGGGCAGTGATGTCTACCCATGGGACATAGCCACCTTGAATTTCACACTTCACCCAGGCTGCCTGGGACTTGAGTCCTTTGTCCCTTGATCGGGTGAGGCCAAACTCTGGCTCACCGATGA
This sequence comes from Mirounga angustirostris, assembly GCF_029215605.1. NCBI lineage: Eukaryota > Metazoa > Chordata > Mammalia > Carnivora > Phocidae > Mirounga > Mirounga angustirostris. Next base: position 17,916,567 of record NW_026991718.1, on the reverse strand, counting down.
GAAATTCACAATGAAGCACCCCAGATCTGACTTTAACTCTTATGGGTGACGTCCTAAATCACCCTGGATTTGAGCTCCATGATTTTCCCTCATCCAGGAAGGTTCTAGGATGGGGTGAGTGTGAACAGATGCTTCCTCACTGTAGAGGCTGGGTGGCTGGGATGACTGGGGTCCTGGGGACATTGGATTATAGTCCAAAGTGCCTTTTACCCCAACCCAGAGTTATGACCTGGGGGTGCTGTGTGCAGGAGGGCTTTATTGCTTCATGCCTCACCAACTATCCATCCTCCTCCGTGGACAGCACTTTGAAAGAAGCATGCATGTCCAATTGTGAGAATATTCTAGAAGCCTCTGGGACTGTGCCTCTGAAACCTTAAATGTGCCTAAGAATCACCTGGGCATTTGTAAACATGCAGATTCTGAGTCAGCAGGTCTGGGGTGGGGGCTAAGGTTATGCGTTTCTAACCCCCTTTCAGCTGCTACTGCTCCTGCCCTGAGACCTGCACCCTGCATAGGAGGGCCCGGTAGAGCGTGCCAGGTGGAGACTGCTGTTTGAACAAGCCGTGCTTCTGCACAGCTCACTGGAGCCTGCCGCCGAGGCACAAGGGGCCCATGATGAGAAGGGCGTCCACGAGAAGACTGTTTGCTACTTTCCCTGGCTTGGTGCTTTGTGTCTGTGTCTGCACATTTAGAGGGGTCTCACTGTAGCCCGTGTGTGAGCCAGGTGTTCAGACCAATCTGAGAACAGAAGTCTGGCCAGGGGCACAGGAGCTGGCTGGCCTGCATTCTTGGCCCTTTGCTCCCTACCGGGCATCCCAGGTCAAAGCCCAGCTCGGCCTTGTTCTTCCCATCCTCCAGGATGTTGAGGAGGAGGATGCCTCCACTCTCGGAGGGGCTTGGCTCCTTGCATCCTGACACGTGAATGTTTTCTGTTATAGAGGAAGAAATGTGGCTTGGCTGGAGGCCCACGTTTCGTTCCAGCACATCCTTTTTACCAAAAGCGCCGTCCCTGGAGCTGCCAACAGTGTTTATGAGAAAGCCGTCCAACACTACTTTGGGTCTGGGAGCGTGGCCTGACCAGAGACTGGCCTTCCCCACCCAGCAAACATCCATCAGGAAACCTGGCACTTGGTGTTGGTGTCTTTATTTTTACCCCAAAATGTTAAAAAATATAAAGCTGGTTTCTTTCTTTTTTTCTTTCTTTCTTTTCTTTTTTTTTTTTTTTTTTCTTTTTCCAGCTGGGAAAACTCCTGTCAGTAGATGCAGTGTCCTTTCCAGACTCAATATTATGCAAACTGCATATCGGCAAGTGGAGTAAACAAATATGTCCATGAAGCTTCCTGATGCACAGAGAGATGGGGCTGCCCCCAAACAATGGTGTAGACCTGCCGCTTTGCATGGCGGCTGCTGGGCCTGCCACTCTGCCACCACCTCTCTCCTTCAGGACGTGTGGCCAGAGTCTGAGAGCCTGGGGTGACACCTGGGCATGACACTCAGCATCAGGGGGCAGCTAGCAGTGACAGACTAGGGATGGCTCTAGATCAGATGGGAGCCATCATTGGCTGGGGTGGGGTGGGGTGAGGGGGGCTCAGTCAGGGTGTCAGAGTGAAGCTCACAACCCAGCTGGTCCTGCACTGCTCTAAGCCCCACCCTCTTCAGACCCACACCCAAGGGTGAGGGTCCCTAGCCCCGGGCAAGCTGCTGAATTTTTGCTTTTCACCCCCATCTCTCCTGCCTGGCAAGCGTGGGCAGGAGGCAGTACCCCACAGTGAGTCTTTCACAGTGAGAATGTGGCCAAATCCCTTTCCCATCACGGGCCTTATTTTCCTGGCTCCTGGCATGCAGAGTGTTAAAACGGGTGCAAGGGGCCAAAGGCTGGCTCAGCTCTACAATTCTACCATCCAAGTGTGGGAGGCTTCTGTGTAACTCTGATTTCCAGCATGTTGCCATTGCAGTAACCCTGTGAGATTAAGTACCTTTTAAATGTTCCTTCTAAGCAGATGAGGAAACAGATTTAAGGGGATTAGAATGTTCTGTTGAAGGGTGGGCAGAGAACAAGTGGAGAACCTAGCAGTTAGACCTGGGGCTCTCTTTTCAAAAACCTTCCACTCTCCTTTTTGCACATTGGCATCATCCTTCCCCAAACACCCCTGTATTCAGAAAGCAAACAAACAAAACCAAACAAAGGGACAAGGAATACCCAAAGAGTACATCTTCAAAGCCTGAAATGGAATTTTTATCCGTCTATCCTCCACGTCCCACCTCTCCTACCCTGGCTGGCATGATAATTTTTTCTTGTAGCTTCTGTCTCCTTTGTGACAGGGTAGGGAAGGAAGGCATCAGAGAATCTGCCCATCTGCCTTTTTGGGGAGACCCATATTTCCCTACATGCTTGTTTCTTCAGACAAACAGAAATTGGCCCGTCCTCTCCCTGCTGGTTTGTGATGAGGCAAGAGTCCCTTCTCCCCATTAACTCTGTCATGGAATCTGGCTTTGCAGAAGCAGCTGCTCTTGCAGACTGGGTTCAGTCACCACGAAGATCCTTGAAATCCCAGAATTGCTGAGAACAAATATTTGCAGCTCTGCTAGCTGGGCCCCTGATCAATAGGGCATGCCTGTCCTTATTGAGAGGAGGGAGATGCCTTCTGAGATGTCAGAGGAATGGCCCTGTACCCAGTTGCCTGTCCCAAATGGCGTTCCTCGGTGCCTGGGATGCTGTATTGCTGAACAGATGGCCATGTCACGGGCATGCTTCTAGTGAAGAAGAGTGGGATGAGGCTGCATGAGCCCCTCGTGCTGACAGCTTTGGAGCCTGCCTGCTCTCACAGGGAGGCAGGGGGATGGGAGCTGAGCTGAGCCACAGGACGGATAACCAAGGCCAAAGCTTCATGCGTTCAGGAGCTACACATCTTTTTGTGGAGGCTGTTGATGAATTGGAGATCTGTGATCCAATTTGCAGCACCTAGATTATGCCTGATATTTTCAGTAGGTTTTTGATGATCAAATTATGGAATTTTTCAGATCTCCCTGTTTTCTAGAATCTCATCGACTCTATTCTTTCTGGTGGGAAATCAATCCACCAAAATATTCTTTGACCAATCACTGTGCCTGCTCACTACTCAGATGCCATTGCCACTCCAGACCTCCCAAGAATGTCCCAGGTAATACATTTTTTGAGGATTTTCATCAGACTAGCTTATTTGTTTCCCTTTCCATACCCTGAACTCCTTTAAAATACATGATAGATGATAGGGACCCTCACACCAGAGTTATACCAATGAATTCATAAACAAGGAACAACACTAAGTAAGTGACAGCGGTGTGCAGTGGGCAAACAACTTTCCTCTTCACACTGCCCAAATTCCTGGTCTTTTGTACCTTTTATCTGGCTCACTGTGGCAGAATGTGTGGTGGATGGTTTGTACTATATGCTTGCTTCAGAGAGATGGCTTTCCAATTGGTTTCCATGTCCGTCCCATCCATTCGCCGTGTGGCAGACTCTGAGGTGACCACCCATGATCCCTATTTCCTGTTCATGTCCTGCATAATCCTCTTCCCCTTGAGTGTGAGCCGGTCCCCCGACTTTCTTCTCACAAGCTGAATAAGTGATGGGATGCCACTCCTGTGATGACACCGCATTGTAGGAGACTCTGTCTTGCTAGCAGATTCACTCTGGAGATGCGTGCTGTCTTGATGAAGTAAGTGGCCATGTTGGGAGAGCCCACATGGACCTCTGCAAATGGCGGGTGCCTTCTAGTTGCTGAGGGAGGCCTCCAAGCATTAGCTGGAAAGATGCTGGGACCTCAGTCCTTCATCCATAAAGAAATGAATTCTGGCAGTAATTTGAATGAGCTTGGAAGCAGGTTCTTCCCCAGTTGAGTCATTAGTCTGATGAGTACAGTGACTTGCTGTGACGGTGGAAAGATGCATCTGGGTGCAGACCAGTGTTCTCAGAGAACGTCTTTGGTGCTTCCCTAAACTGTAGGCAGAGCAGAAACTAAAGCCATTTAAAACTATTTAATTATACAAATGTCTTACATGTTATGTACAACTTACTCTGAAATAATATATTTTGTAGACGCTGGGGATTTAATTTTCCGGCTAATGCCGGCATAGAAAGTAGTCATTAATTTCTAAATAATTATTTTTAAAAATGTCTAATAGCTTCTCATCTAAACAGTCATCAGATCTTCGAGCGGTAGTAATGGCACCATCTTTTTTTTTTTTTATTAACATATAATGTATTATTTGTTTCAGGGGTACAGGTCTGTGATTTCATCAGTCTCACACAATACACAGCGCTCACCGTAGCTCATACCCTCCCCAAGTAATGGCACCATCTTAATTTCTTGTAGGTAAAGGCATGTTTCTTTTCTCTTCTCTTACCTTATTCCACAGTCTAGAAGAGCACTGTCCAAAGCAAGAGGAATGCCAGTCGCATATGTTTTTGAGATGGTGGATGAGTACTGGTAATTACCTAAACTGGAGTATTAAAATGTGGCCATATCGGTGTACTGGGGCCGCCACCATGGACTGGGTACGTTAAACTACAGAAATTTATTTTCTCACAATTCTAAAGATTAGAGGTCTGACATCAAGATGTTGACTGAGTTGGTTCCTTTGGAGGCCTCTCTCCTGAGCTTGTGGATGCCTGTCTTTTCCTTCTGTCCTCACAGAGTCTTTCCTGTTTCCCTCTCTGTGTCCAAATTTCCTCTTCTTATAAGGACACCAGCCATATTGGATCAGGGCCCACCATACTGACCTCATTTTAACTTAATTAGCTCTTTAAAGACCCTATATCCAAAGACAGTCACATTCTGAGGTTCTGGGGGTTAAGGCGTCACCATAGGAATTTTGGGAAGACACATCAGTCCATACTGATGACCACATATTTTTATCACCAAAATATCACTTATCTAAGCTTTTTGCATCTATAGTCAAATGAAGTCAGACTGCAGTTTCCTTTGTGAATGAACTCTCTTTGCCAAATTGTAGATCAGGGTTAACTTCTTATAATAGCTGAGAAACTTTTTCATCTTTCTGTATGCTCTGTGATAGTTTATACAGGCCCACAAGGCCTGTTCTGAAACCCTTGGGACCAGAAATGCTTCAGAATGTAGAACCTTTGGATTTTTAGAAAGGTAATAAAGGCTACATACTGAATATTACATATCTCACCCAGTGAGATCTGGGGCAGCAGTGCATAAGAAAACACAATACTATTTTACACCATGACATGAAAACAATAATTGGAATAAAAATTATATATATCAATCCAGGTCAAATTTTACTGTTAAATGAGTTCCAGTCAGGTTTGTCTTCAAATGTTTTATGAAAAAAACCACATTTGGGATTTCAGATTTGTAAATAAGGGACTGTGGGTCTGGGTACCAGTGAGATTGTCTTTTTCCTGAGAACATGAAAGTTTCATCTGGGTATAGCTTGGTTAGAAACAAATCATATATATATATATGTATTTATGCACATGAAATTATATATATACATATGTATTTGTGTATATATATATTTAGGTTGCAAGTCTTTCAAGTTTGATTATTAAACTCTTTGGGTTGTTTAGTTTGTGAATGCATTTTGGTGATTTATAGATTTTCTAGAAACTCCTCTCCTAGTGATTTTCAAATTTACTAGGAGGGTTAAAATAGTAGTCATTTAGTTTTCACAAAGTAAGCTTCACATTTGCGGTTAAACCACATTTTTACTTCTAACCTTTTTTTCCCCTTAATTATATCGACTATATATTTTCCCATTTCCTTGAAAAGTCAACCCTTGGAATTATTTATTTATTTCTGCAGATTTCTCTCTAAAAGAGCATTAATTTGTAATATCTTTATTTCCTTTTAAAAGATTTTCTCGTGCCGTTGTGTTCTTTTTTCTGACTTTTGAGATAGACGCTAAATTTCTCTATTTCATTCCTTTTTGAAGCAACAAAATTGAGTCTCAGAATGTGTCTGAGGGCTGCTTCATCTCATTCTGTGAGTTTGATACACAGTGTTTATAAATTACAGGCTTGATTAACTGTAAGGCCACTGGCTCTACCCTTTCCTGACCCCTTCTCTTCCCCAAAACTTCAAAACTTGCCAGCATCGATTTCCCTCTTCTTTCCTGTTTGTTCTCCTCTTCCTTTGATTGTAACCTTTAAAAAAAAAAACAAAAAAAACCACACAAAATCTCATCCTCTCCTACTAAAAACCCAAAGAAGCAAAAGCCTTCCCTTGGATCTGCCCTCTTTTACACTGAAATATCAAGAGATGCGGTGTGCCGCACTTGATTTAGTGGCTCTTGGAGATGGGACGCTTGGGGGATGACAGGTCCAATGAATGACAGTGGCTGTGAGTGGCTGAAGTGCAGAGGTCAGTGAAGATGGACAAATGAAGGACCAAGAGGCTGAAGTATTGGGTTAGGATCCTGGATTCATCCAGAACGACGGGACTCAAGAGTGGGGGAAAAGCCTGTGGGTGCCACCATCCTTGATGAGCAAGCGGGAGAGAAGGTGGTGGAGAGGCAGCAACAAGAGGCAGAAACTCTGCATAATCATCCAGAGGGCATCAAGGGGTTCTGTTTTGGTTTGTCTTTTAGGAAGGCCTGCTTTGTTTTAATTCTGCTGTCTCATCCTTTTTACTATCTCTCATTTATGCCTCCTTTTTTTGGGTGGTGGTGGTGATTTGCTTCTGCTTTTCTTCATCCACGTGGTGTATAGTCTGATTTTCTTTTTGGTAACTTCTGTGGAATATAGACCCCTTTAAATTCTATTAATGTTACATCAAATAAATATTTTAGCTTCTATTTCACTTGATATCAATGCCAAGTTTTCACTAACTCTCTCTCCAGCCCTAGGTTAAGCCTGTTGGGTGCCTCATGATGGGGACTTGGGGAAGGAGGGATTTTCTTTCACGTTGACTCCCATCCTCGGCTACATCACTTACCCTGTCTACAATGACAGTGGACGTGCCTATAGGACCAGAGGCCAGAAACATTAATGTCACACTTACTTGGATTTTAGCCACGCCACACCTTGCCTGAGAAGCAGAGCCCTGTGAAAGTTCACTGATTTCCTTTTCCTGGGCAAATTTTTGTTGTTCTATAAGATCCAGAAGACTGTTCCTAAGTAGCTTTGATCTTGGATATTTGGCTCATGAGTTTGTCAAGAATCAAACATTTCCCCTAGGAGCACTCCAAGTATTTTTCTGAGCTTTTCAATATATGCATATTTTCTTTGGGTTGATAAACGTTTGAGAAATTTCCTGGAAACTATCTGCAGATGTCCTGGGAGGTTGGCAGTGCTCTGAGTGGGGACTTAGGGGAGGTGGACCTCTGGACATACCTGAGAAGAGATGGTAAACACTCCTGCATTGTCTCCATCCCAGTGGTACCCTCACTGGTTACAGTCCTCATAGAAGATAGAGCAAATGTCTGGATGTACCAGATGCCAAAGATACTTCACATGCTTCCCTGGGACACCATCCGGGTCTCCATCTGAGTGTGACTGTATTAATGAACTCCTGTCGTTCAGGCTTGTAGGCCCCCTGGGTGTAAGACAGCGCTTGATTCTTCTCCAAGGAAAGGACTTGGGCCATTGGACATAACACTTGAGTTCAGATTTGGCTTGCAACACGTGAGGGTTCAAGTTGTTTTTAAGAGTTGAAGAAAACCTATAGGCTTGGATCCATTGGCATTGATTTCCTAGTTTGGGGCTCTTTTATTTTACCCTTTTTTTTCAAAGTGGGTATATGTGTATGTGTGTGTTTCCTGTTCATGGGTTCACTCACGCTGTCTAATGTTTGTGGCTGTATCTTACGGTGCACCTCTAGGTGTGGTCTGAGCTGAGCAGCATCACTTGGGAGCTTGCTTGCCATGAATATTCTGAGGCCCATTCTATACCCCCTGAATCAGAAACTGAGCATGGGACCCAGCAATGTGTATTCTAACAAGTCCAGCAGGGGACTCCGGTGCACATTAGGAGTGAGAACCACGGTTTTAGCGATCATCCAGTCTTCCCTCCTCAATCTGCACAGGAGGGCTTAAGACTTCCCTAGAGCAGAAGTGACTTGCCCAGAGTCACATGGATGGTCAGTGGCAGATCGGGGATTAGAACCCAGGCCTTACACACGAAAACAGCTGACATCGTGTCTGGAATATAGGAGGTATTCAAGAAATTAATTTTGCCTCTTTGCTTCTGCCCCTCTCTGGGGGCAGCGGGGCATCATCACCTGGAAACCCACTGCTGTCCCTCAATGCTTTTCTCTCCTTTCAATTCACTGAGACCCTCGGGAAGGTCCCACACATGTGCTGTTAACTCACTGTGGGTCCCAGGGCTAGCACCTGGACCATGTCCCCACTGTGAGGATGGAGAAGTGAAGGGTTGGTCTGCCTCGCTGAGGTCCCCTCCAGTTCTGACTTTCTGAGGTCCCATGGCAAGCTCTGACACACATGTTTCCGTGGGCAGCTCTCAACAGCCATCTGGCAATTAGCAGTCTCTGAGGCAGCTAATCCCACTCTGAGCTGGATTAAAGCTGAAGTTTAAAACATGGAGATAGGCGGGTGATTTATGTGAGTCTTTGGGTCCTGCTGTCCCTGGCAGCCTGGTGATGGACGACAGAAAAGCTGATTTCCTCCCTTATCTCTCTCGGGAGGCTCAGCAGAGCTGGATCAGCTTTCCGGAGGGACATCCGGGGCTGAGAGATGTGCTGGGCTGCAGAGGGTGTGGGGTGGGCTCCAGGGGCCCAGCCCCGGCCATCTGGGGCACGACAAGGCTGGCTGCAGAAAAATGGAGAGAGCCAAGTTCTGTGTCCAGCGCTGCATTGCCAAAAGCAGGTGTGAGGAGGAACCTGGGGACTAAAGGCCAGCTCGGTTTGGACCATGGCTCCCAGATGCCACATATGGCCCTGGGGTGGAAGCTGACAAGCCCTCCAGCTCCTCTGGGGTGTCCTCTCATTAGGCAACATGGTCAGAAACTACACTCGTGTGTTTGTTCATAGCCCGAGGAGATAATTAACTTATCTCCATGGAGGGACTTGATTACATTCCTAGCATGAGCAGAATGTGAAGTCTGAACTTGGAAACACGGGTGGTGCGGCGGGGGGGGGGGGGGGGGGAGATATTTGCAATGGTTGGCTGAGGGGCCATTTGTTCAGAAATTGGGCAAGTAATCAGACAAATGCCTCTTTTCCTAATTGTTGATAAAAATCAGCTATTATGGCAGAGCCAGGGACTCACTCCTGAGACAACACATTACTTAAGGCGAGCATGCATCCGAATATGTTAGGATGATCTAAAAACATCTCACAGAGCTTGGGTTTAAAAACAAGTTGTGCCCGTTGTGAATTGTGTAGAGAGCTGGGCATAGGGAGCGTGATTTACTGCCTGCCTTTCATGGCTGCCTTTTACTGCAGTCAGGAACCACCCTGCACACATACTTACTCTGGTTAGATATCTGCTGAGCACCTGCTGTGTGCATCTCTGTGCTAGGCACTGTGGTAGATTCTCTATCCTTGAGGAGTTCACTGCTTATCTTAATGGAAGAGTTTTATAAAATATCCTTGCATCCTGAGTTGTGCAGCTTATTTGGTGAGGGCCGTGGATGTTCAGTCAATGGAGGAGTCGGAGTGGACCAGAAAATAATAGCTAATCCTTCTGGAGAGCTCACCTGTCCCAGCACAGGGCTGAAGCAGGATCGCACTCACTTCTCACACAGTTTTATGAAGTAGCTGCTAATATTAGTCCTGTTTTGTATATGAGAAAGCTGCAGCAGTGAGTGGTTAAGTGCCTTCACCATGATGGGCGAGAAGCAGGTCCAGGAGGCGCCTCCAGGTTTGTGGACTTGAGGAGCCCAGTGTTCCTGGCGCAAAGGCTGCGGAGAAATTGGCTTCTGAAGGCTGCACCTCCCTGTCCCTCCACCTCTCCCACCTGCACAGACATCCGTTAGCCACACTGGCCTCTTGCAATCCCGTGAGCACACCTGGTTGCTTCCTGCGTTCGAGCTCTTTTCTTTCTTTTTTTTTTTTTTAAAGATTTTATTTATTTATTTGAGACAGAGAGAATGAGAGAGAGAGAGCACATGAGAGGGGGGAGGGTCAGAGGCAGAAGCAGGCTCCCTGCTGAGCAGGGAGCCCGATGCGGGACTCGATCCAGGGACTCCAGGATCATGACCTGAGCTGAAGGCAGTCGCTTAACCAACTGAGGTCACATGCCTAGTATATGGCAGAGCTGGAATGGCACCATCCATGGGCCTTCTGATGCCTGGTTGGGTGCTCTTGAACCTGCACCAAGAAAGACCCATTCCATGTGACCAGCAGTAACGAATTTCATTACTTGGGGTCCTGGAAAGCATAAGCCACTGAATTAGCCAATGACATTGACTTAAAGTTTCTCACGAGTTCTTTCACAAGCCCCTCCTTCAACATGTCATGTCAAGTGGAACAAAATAAGATAGCCCTAGGTGATAAGAAATTTGATTTCTGGGCATTTGAGACAGATCAACTAGTGAAACAAAGCATAGGCTATTTTATTAGTTTGTATGCCTATGTTAGTCCTCAAAGTTTCAATTTGGCTACAAAAATCTGTAATAAAACAAGATGCATAAATAAGAAATTAGAGCAAAAGAAGAAAGAAAAACTAGCTGGAAACATAAAGCGTCCAGAAATGAATCCCCAAATGCAAGCTTAAAAGACCCATCACTCTGAATTGGACATACTTTAGGCTCTACAGTTTCTAGCAGATGTTGTCAAAAGAAAAAAAACGTGGTTGGTTACATAATTCCAAGTGTCTTTCCATGAAAACTGAACAGCTACTCAGGAGAAAATAGCTATTTCGTTTTTTAAACTGGAGGTTAATTTCTCTTGAAAGCATCTAGTACAGTGTTTCTCCATTTTTCTAAGCCTATGACCTTTCTGATAGCAATAAAAACTCTACCCTTCCATTGAGAATTATTGATGAACAGAAAATGGATTCTATGTTCTATAGAGTCCCATTAACTAAGACAATTTTGTGGATCTTTTCGTTCTTCAATAGATTGTAGTAAAAATAGGTACTGCTTTATTTTCCAAGTCAAAAATTAACCCATCGGATCCCTCAGAGGTAATGATATACCCCTTCCATGGGGCATGGTGTCCCTTCCCATTTGGCCCCATCATTGGCTTAGGCAAGGGTCAACAATAGATGCTGAAATCAGTGGGTGAAAATTTGATGAGGACAGGATATTTGCTTAATCTCAAAGTATCTCCACTTATTTTTTTTATTTAAAAAAAATTTTTTTAAAGTATCTCCACCTCTTAATTACAAAATAAAAAGCACTAATTTTACAATGGGCCCCGGTTTCACAAAATGATCAAGGTTAGCCCCATTTATGGGACACATCAACATATGCCTCCTGATACAATATGCTGAGAAAGTAAAATCACCTCTGTGGCATTCCTGCCAAAAATGTATGATCCAAATATAATCATAAGGAAGTGGCAGACAAAAGCAAGTTATTCTACAGAATAACTGGCTGGTACTCTTCAAAAAGTGAAGGTCAGGAAAACAAAGAGAGTGAGACTGTTCCAGATTAAGGGAGAAAAAAGAGATATGATAGTTGGATGCAGTGTGTAATCCTGTATTGGATCCTGGACCAGAATTTTCTTTTGATTTTCCTTCCTTCTTTAGTTACCGCATTTTTTAAAAAACATAGGGGCTGTTGTCAGGGCAGTTGACAAATTTGAATAAGATCTATAGATTAGATAATATGAAATATGATTTTCCTGATTTTGATCATTTTTATCCTAGTTATTTAAGAGAGTGCTCAAAAATAATACACACTGAAGTTTTAGGGGTAAATGGGTATCATAAATCTACAACTTACTCTCCAGTGATCAGACACACACACACACACACACACACACAGAATGTGGTAGAATGTTAACAGTTGTAGAATCTGGAGGATGGGTATCTAGAATTCTTTTAATTAGTCTTGCAAGTTTTCTGTAAATTTGAAACCAAATACAGCCTAACAATGACAGATCTAATGAGCTGGTTTTAAGGGGTCCTTGGCTAGCAGGCTGCAGCTCCACCTTTAAATGGGAGGAGCACCTGTTTGCCTGAGAGTAAATTTCAATCAGATGTCAGGCAGCGTTTTGGCAGACTGTGTTGCCATTTCAAGGAAACTTTGTTTTTAATTGACTTGTTTTGTAGACTCATCTGATCTCCCTGGTAAGGTCCTGTCTTCAAATCTTATTGTGATAGAATTCCTTGTTAGCAGAGAGAAAAGACTGACACTCTAAGAAGTTTTTAAGTATTTCTCACCTTAAAATATCCTAGTTAATTATCGGCACCTTCCCCTGCCTCGGATTCCCTGTTATTTATATCCCGCTGGGAGGATTGCCACCAGCATCTTTCTGTTGCCTTCATCCACCTCTTTTTGATATATTTTCTTTTTCAAAGCTTTTTCCTTTCATTTTTGTATTTTATTTTATGCCGACAGTTTTATAAGGAATGATTTTAATAGGTACATGTTGTAAAATGGAACTGTTTTACTGGGATATTACATAAAATACACAGGAGAAACTAGGATATAAATTATATTTTTATCATAAGATTTTACTGCAAATAAGTTCTCATATACAATCGTTTATTTATGATAAGAGCAAATTCTTTTTACTTATAGCTGCTTTTGAATTTGGTGCTTCAGTGAGGAAGCTTATGTATAGCTACATAAAAGAAGGTTCTATTTTGGTGAGAAATGAATCTCTTATTTCAGGAGTGTTATTTTTCCTGTTGACTTACAGAGATAGAGAAAAGAGGAGGTGGTGGTTGTTGAGGGATGTGGGGAGGTGTCAGTTTCTGATGATAAGAGAAGTCTGTGCTGTTCCCTGACACTTGCAAAGGGCCCCATATTGCCAGCCCTCCACTGGGCCTCAATGCCAAGGTAGCCCCCACCTACCCTCAGTCTACCCCGCCCCTCCTCAGTCTATCCCCACCCAACCCACCCTGCCAAGCTCCAGCCTTTTCCTGCATCTTAGCAAACTCTGCTTATGGACTGAGACCCTGGACACCTCCATGGGATGAGTTTTTCATGCTCGTGGAAGCAAATGGGATTAAAGTATATAAATACGATCTCTTGTTTCTAAACAATAATGCAGTGATCTGTGTGTCTCTCCCCAGAGACTGACAAGATACCTTCCACAAAAGTGAACTTCTGCCACAAGCAAGATTATGAAATGATTCGAAATTCCCTGCTTAAAATTATTCTTTGTTTGGAAATTATGCTCTCTTGTTTTTTGTATTTTCACTTAGACATATGAATAATTTGACCCTTGGGGTCCCACAATGCACCTATCCTTTCTGCCCTCAGGGAAACAATACAGAGGGTGAGATGCTTCATAGAAGATGTTCAGACTGGCTCCGCTCCATTGCAAACCAGCTCCTTCTGATCTGCACCCAACCTATTTTGAACTAGAGAGGCTCAGATTGCTTGGACAGCTGAGGAACCCACTTATCGTCAGTCATCCTTAGGCAGAGGGCAAGAGCTGTACAGACAAGGTCTGGCTTATTTCTGGGCCCTACATTTGACTGAGAGTACAAGACTAAGCAAACTGTGTAGCCTGCCTCTGTTTCTTGCTCATGTGCAGTTTCTATCTTATTGAAATAGGAAATTAACTGAAATGTAATCTTGCCCCTTGAGAGGAGGTATTCCTAATTTTGGCAGGCCATGAAAAATGTCCTATTGGAAACTGAAACAGAATGAAGAAGACACTTTCATTTAATGGTCTATTCACAAACATTTATGGAGTCCTCTTTATAGGCTTCTGTTCCTTCCTGAAGAACCTCCTCTTCTTGATTTCCCATTTCTGTTAATCGCGCTACCGTTTTTCCCAATCCTTGGGTGAAGTTAAGCAACAGCACCTTCTGAAATGCAGAGTTTTGGGGAAGGGTTCTTAAGAAAATCAGTGGGTCGATTTATTTGAATTTTAACTGGCCTCTTCTTGTTTTCCCTTCGTCAAATCAGAAATTATTTCCCTCCTTTCTTTTCTTCTTTTTTTTTCATATCCCTTTTCTTCCTTCTCTTGCTTATCTTTCCTCTTCTTCCAGAACATTCTTTGAACAGGGTGGAGAGCTTACTTAGAAAAACAGCACCAGGATTAATTTTTATGAAATGGTCCTGAGAAGTTCTTAATTAATTAATTAATTAATTTTATTTTTTTAAAAATTATTTATTTGAGAGGGGGGAAGGGCAGAGGGAGAGGAAAAGAGAGTCCCAAGCAGACTCTGCGCTGAGCACGGAGCCCAGACACAGGGCTCAATCTCAGGACCCTGAGATCATGACCTGAGCTGAAATCAAGAGTAGGACACTTAACCGACTGAGCTACCCAGGTGCCCCGGTCCTGAGAAGTTCTGCTTTTATTTATTTTTCACACAGTTAAGGTTTTGTGCAAGTCCTCTTTATGTATGGCAACTCAGGACAAAAGGTAACTGGCATTTCTTCTCCTTTTTACTGATCCATTTTTATGATCTACTGATGTGCATACAGATCCCATCAGGAATAATCAGTGGCTAACCACTTAGGACATCTGGCTTCTGGATTCCTCTAGTCAGTTGATATTTTGATGGTCTTAGGAGCTCTGATGATGGAACAGCTAGCCGCTGTATGCACTTTAAGGGTGCTATGCAAAGGGAAAATCAATTTAAAAATTGCCATGATTTTGTTTCTCTAATAAATTGACCTTTGCTGTTGCTAGGTTCATGTGCAGTCTTGGTCCAAAGTGCACATTTGGTTTTAATTGGGTTGTAGTCAAGGTATAGATACATTTTTACATTCTGCTTTTATTCTGTTTTAAGCACTTACCAATATTGCCACATAATTTTATTTTTTTTAACCATTACTGAGCACCTGTCGTTTGTCAGCTCTATGTTAGAAAAGAGAATGAGACGGTATGATGGCTAGACAGCTGGAATCAAGTGGATCAGCGTTCAGCTTTTGGCGAAACCATTTGCTCACTTGGTGCCTTTGGCACAGACTTAACTGTTTTGAACCTCGGTTCCTCATCTTTGAATTGAGAATAATTAACAACATACTTTATTAGAGTTGTGAGATTTTAATGAGATATAGAGCTAAAATGCAAAAAGCATAGCCCAAATGCTTGGCATATCATAAGCACTAAGTAAATGTGGTGAATGAAATGCTGATATGATTGACTAGGGTGATATGTCATGACCTCAAGGAGTTTGGACGAGGGAGACCTATGTAAAAACACCTGCAGTAAGTGCTGACGGGAGCTATGATGAACTTCTATCATGGGTTTATTAGAGGCCCCAAGACAAGCATGGCTGATTTCACCTGACAGTGGAGGTGGAAAAAATCAAGAAAAAATCTCGACACAGAGGCAGCAAGTAAACTCAGTCTTGAAGGCAAACTGTCAGGTGTTGCACAGGCAAAGGCCTCACTAATTCTAAGGATGCATGAGCAAAGCCCAGCTAACATTGTCAGTTGGCTTGTGAAGGCTGAGAAGGATTTTGCCAGTTGAGATGAAGGAAGGATATTCCAGGTAAAGAGTACAACTGATAAGCAGACATCGCGTTATGGATGTTTATTTAGGAAATGAATGTGTTTATGTGGGGTTCAGTGCAGTAGGAACAGAGGCCTCTAGATGGGGCCAGGGCAGGAAAGGAGGCTGGAGAAGCAGGTGGTACAGAGTTTGCAGAGGCCCTAGGGGCTTCTCTAAGAATTTGGAATTCCACCAGGCAGGGCTGTAGTGGGAGGGCCATATTCCTAAGACCCCTCTGGTGGCACGGTGGAGCCTGGATTGGAGAGGACAAAACCGGAGATAAGCACAAACTTACTGCAGTGGTCCAGACAGGAGGGGATGGGGCCTGAGCCAACTCTGTATAATAGTCTACCATATTAATGTTCTGTATAAGATAAGCATCCTCTTGCTCATGGACACAAATCAATTTTGAACTTTTGCTGTTCTCAATATTGCCGTGGTTGGCATCTCTGTAAAGATACTTCTTTCAGATATTTTCCTTAAGATAAAGGATGTAAACATCTGTATGACTCTTGACAATGATAGATGAATTTGTTTCAAATGGGTTTTCGAAATTATATTTTCAACCAGGTACGTCTGTATAGGAGTTTCACACCATTGGCAATGTTTGCTGCTGCCATTCCTTTCTTTGTTGTTTGAGAAGGCATAAAACTGTTGTTTTAATTTGCCTTTCCTTAATATCTACAGAAATAAAATGTTTTCCCCATTTGTCTTCTAATTACGTGTCCTCACTTGTGAATTGTGTGTCCTGTCCTTTGCCCATTTGATAAGCAATTGTGTTAAATCCTTTTTTGGCTGGCCTCTCTCCTGGCAACTCTCCACATACACATTTCCCCACAGGCTCTCTTTCTAATTTCTTTTCTCTTTGATCTATTGAAACCAAATCCTTTTTCTAACTCAATATTACAATAGACATAACAATTCTAATTGCTCTATTGATTCATGGCCACTGCAGTCGTGGGCACATTAGGAAGAACAAGGTTTCACTACCAGAGACCAGGGTTTGAGAGCCTGGCTTTGTGCTTTCTAGCTGTGTGGTTTGGTGCAAGCATCTTAGTCTCTCTGAACTGGTTTGTTTATCTGGGAAATGGGAGCAGTAGTATATGTTAGGGTCAGTTTGAAACTGTATTTGGTCACTGGTAGCACCCAAGTATAGTGGCTTAAATTTGAAATAAGTGGTAATCTATTCCTTCGTGTTAAACAATTTTGAAGGTGAGGAGCCCAGTGCTGGAATGGTACTTCCATGAGCCCTTCTTCTGCCTATAGTGTAGTTGCGGGGTTAGACTGTAGAATTAGCTTGTGGGATTGGATAGCCTTCTTTCTTAAAAGATCAAGAGAGCAGTTGGTTGATAGGGTTGGATAGTGGCAAAGCTGAACCTATTCACTTACTCATTGAACAAATATTTCTTAAATACCTATAGTATGCGGAGATCTAAAATTTTCCCTAATGGGAAATATACATGCTAAGTCAAATAAGGCAATCTTGGTTATTACATTGATGTCTAAATCATGGAGATTGATTATCTCCTTCTTTAGGTAGACCCACACTTGTAATCTCTTCGTTCCAAGATAACTCTGTGGCCTTCTACCTACTTGCCCAAGTATCCTTACAATAACCTCCCATCCCATAGAAGGCATCCCTATAAACTAACCAAATACAGGCTCATAAATAGGCTTCAGGATTATTCAAAAGAAGAATCCATATCCTTATCACCAGATCAAGTCAATAATGGATGTTTGCTTTCTGGATCTATGTATTCTGGTATGTCGATTAGAAGAATCAGCCTCATTATTTTATGGTCACACTATTTATACAGATGCTTCTGGAGCATCACGAGACCATGTCACAGACAGAGGGTCTCACAGATCCCCTGCCAGCTTAGAGAACAGAATCCATTGTTTCCTTTCATATGGTTTATTATTATTACCAGTAGAATCATCATAATTCTACTTTTGTCAAATGTATTCATTACAAATAAAATTTCTGTTCAGATCTCGAAGCTCATGCCTAAAAGCAAAGATATTAGAGTTAATGAGCGTTTTTGATGATGAAAAGAAAAATCACTGAAGGGTGATTGGACTTTAGCCTTTTAATGGGTTTGATATTCTTCTTTCATTAGGGTTGACAGGGGCATATCTGGCTCCCTCATGCTGTGTGCTGTGGTTTAAGAATATACTTTATGTGACACGAAGCTAGCTTTTCTTTCACAACAAAATAGTCCAGTGATCATGAGTCCATGTAAACAGACCTCCCCTGAATAGCAAGTCTGGCAGAGGAGAGTGCCAATGTTGACCTTGTTAGCAGGTGGTGGAAGGGCTTTGGTTGGCTTATTAAAATGTCCGTGTAATTTGTTTTCAATTTTTCTTTTATGCAGTAGGCACCAAGGATTTACAAAGAGCAAGCCCCCTCAGGAAACCCACTCAGGGAACGAGGTGATGCTGAAGGAACTGCAGGTGGAGACAAGCACCACAGTGCTGGTAAGCAGGGAGCACAGACACAGACGCCTTTTACCTGTGGTTCAAGTGGATGTGGATGAGCTCTGGAACATACTGTACAGAGGGTGCTCACTCACGGAAAACACAAGATTAGAAGCCTCTGGGGCCTTAGGAGCTTGGGCAATCTTATTGACTGGGTTGGGGAGAGTTTTCATACTGAGGACAGGCACTTTTTTTTTTTTTTTATCCTAAGGCCATGAAATTATGGGAACCAGGGAGACGAAGAATTGAGGTATCAAATCTCCTAGGCTCTGTCTGTCCCCATTCTGTGAACGTGCTCTTCCGACGGACAGGACGTGGGGCTGCTGGAGGCCTGGTTCACAGCGTGCTGCCTCTGGGGCTTAGCCAGCACGTTTCTCTCAGAGGGCTGCAGACTCCCACATGAACCTAACCGGCTTTTCTGTACTGATTCTACTCACACTCTAACACCAAGTGGGTGGGGCTTCCCCCCGCGCCGCTCACTTCTCCAACATCAACTGGGTAGACGACAATTCAGTTTAATCTGGCACTAAGTACCCAGAGTCAGCACAGAGCCCACTGGTTAGGGGCTCCGTCCCGTGAGACTGCCTCCATGCCCATGTCAAGTCTCAGATGCCACTTCTGACCACCTGGCTCTAAATTGGTGTTCCCATAACTCCCTCTTCAGGTGTGACAATTTGCCATAACAGCTTACAAAACTCGGGAAAACACTTTACTTATATTTACTAGTTTATTACAAGGATATTATAAAGAATACAAATGAATAGCCAAGTGAAGAGGGACGTGGGGTGGGATCCAGAAGGGTCCTGAGTCCAGGAGCTCCTGTCATGGGTGGTTGGGGTACACCACCTTCCCAGCACATGCATGCATTTACCATCCTGGAAGCTCTCTACACCCTGTTGTTCGGCGGTTTTTATGGAGGTCACTTTATAGGCATGATTGGTTAGATCATTGGCCATTGGTGATTGAATTCAACCTCTAGCCTTCTCCCCTCTCCGAAGCTAGGGGATGGGACTGAAAGTTCCAAGTTTGTGATTAAGGTTTGTTTTTTTCTTGTGAACAACCCCAATCCTGAAGCCACCCAGGAGCCCCAGAACCAGTCCTCTCGTTAGCACGCAAAAGACACTCTTATCACTCTGGAGATTCCAGGGGTTCTAGGAGTTGTGTACCAGAAACCTGGGACAAAGACCAAATATTTATTTTTTATTATGTCACAGACCTCATTAGCCAATGGACCAAAGAAAGTGGGGCCGAAGTAGGGAGTCACTTGGGGAAGACACCATCAATAGCTGAATACAAGTTGCAGGCTGTGCTGTGGTACTGGGATAGGGTTGTCAGCCTTGTGTCCCTGCCCTGTTTTGCAATCCGTGTCCAGCATTTACTGTGTGCCAAGAATTTTCTTGGGCAGTGCGATGGATACATATGTCAGCTAGACATTGTTCATCCACCAAGGATCTCACAATATTGGAGGGGATGGCATGCAAGCAACTGTATATAATACATGTGGGAAGCCGTTTTCAGAGTCTTCCAAAAGTGCTCTGGGAACATAGAAGAGAAGGCAATTAATTATGCCAGGAGATTTGGCTAAGTTGTCACAGGAGACATAACATTTTCAGCGGGGCTGTGAAAAATGAGAACGATTTTACTGAATGGAGGTGAAGGAAGTATATTCCAGGTAGAGGATACAGCACAAGCAAAGACATTGAGTTGTAGATGTTTATTCAGGAAACAGGGAACTGATCAGCATGGTTATAACAGAAAGTGTTTAACCAGGAGCAATCATAATAGTCAAGATTAATCAAGCACTTATTATGTGCTAGGGACTTTTTTATGCATATGAGTTTATTTCATCTTGAAAACAACCCCATGAAGCAGTTACTAATATTATCTCCATTTTATACAGGAAGACTTAGAGGCCTAGAGAGGTTAGAAAAGTTTCCTAAGGTTGTAACCTAGGGCCTGGAGCCAGGATTAGAGAGCAAATAGGCTCTAATTGACTAGAAAGACAGATTATAGGACTTTATATCTCAAGCCACAGGCTTATTCTTAATCTCTGTCCCTCCCAGGATCCTCTGATACAGGGTATACAGCATGATTCATTTGGATGCAGGAAGAATATTATTGAATTTTCTATTTGTTTTGTCTCATCTTTTTTATGATTATTTAATTTTATTTTTAATTTTAATTTTATTTTTTTATTTTTTGACAGAGAGAGACAGTGAGAGAGGGAACACAAGCAGGGGGAGCGGGAGAGGGAGAAGCAGGCTTCCCGCGGAGCAGGGAGCCCAATGTGGGGCTCGATCCCAGGACCCTGGGACCATGACCTGAGCCGAAGGCAGACGCTTAACTAGTGTGTTTCCTAATATACCCACAGTGTTAGCGCCTTAGAACATGCATATAATTTGCATAGGTTTAAAGACCAGTGACCTAGGGCAGTAATTTTCGTGTGGGTTTCCTGACCAGCAGCATCAGCCTCACCTGGCAACTGGTTAGAAATGCAAATTTCCAGGTCCTACCATGGACTTGCTGGATCAAATGCTCCCAGCATGGGGCCCAGCAATGTGTATTTTCACAGATCACCTGAATGAGACTGATGGATCAAGGCAATGCAACTGTTAAGGTGGAATGTGAGACAAGAACAATAATTCTAGTTGGAATGAAAGAAATGAGATACCAGAAACATGGAATTCTTCAAAAGATTATGAAAATCATCATGGCAAGAACTGAGCAGAGTCTAGGTCAAGTAAGAGAAGTGGATTTTAGACACATTTAAAGAGATACATCATGTATGACTGGATTTGGGGGTGAGGGAGAGGGAATTAAATCCAGATATCGCACCCAGTATTCTAATACACAGCATTGCTGTCTCTGTGTATGTCTCGGTCTCTGTGTGAGTCAGAGCGTATGATGGCAAGAGCTGATAATGAAGGATCCTGTTTAATTCAAAGTGTGTGAAGGTATTCAAGATGAGCATGCAGTTGGAAATTTAGACTTTCAAACTCAGAAGAGACATGAGATTTGGAAATACATATTTTTTAAAATTTTATTTTATTATGTTATGCTAGTCACCATACATTATATCATTAGTTTTTGATGTAGTGTTCCATGAGTCATTGTTTGCATATAACACCCAGTGCTCCATTCAATATGTGCCCTCTTTAATACCCATCACCAAGCTAACCCATCCTCCCACCCCCCTCCCCTCTAGAACCCTCAGCTTGTTTCTCAGAGTCCATAGTCTCTCATGGTTTGTCTCCCCCTCCGATTTCCCCCCCCTTCATTTTTCCCTTCCTACTATCTTCTTTTTTTTTTTTTTAACATACAATATATTATTTGTTTCAGAGGTACAGGTCTGTGACTCATCAGTCTTATGCAATTCACAGCACTCACCATAGCACATACCCTCCCCAATGTTCATCACCCAGCCACCCCATCCCTCCCACCCCACCCCCCACTCCAGCAACCGTCAGTTTGTTTCCTGAGATTAAGAGTCTCTTATGGTTTGTCTCCCTCTCTGGTTTCATCTTGTTTCATTTCTCCCTCCCTTCCCCTATGATCCTCTGTCTTGTTTCTCAAATTCCTCAGTGAGATCATATGATACTTGTCTTTCTCTGATTGACTTATTTTGCTTAGCATAATACGCTCTAGTTCCATCCATGTTGTTGCAAATGGCAAGATTTTGGTTTTTTTGATGCCTGCATAATATTCCAGTGTGTGTGTGTGTGTGTGTGTGTGTGTGTATTATACCACATCATCTTTATCCATTCATCTGCTGATGGACATCTTGGCTCTTTCCATAGTTTGGCTATTGTGGACATTGCTGCTCTAAACATTGGGGTGCATGTACCTACCCCTTTGGATCACTACATTTATATCTTTGGGGTAAATACCCAGTAGTGCAATTGCTGGGTCATAGGGTAGCTCTATTTTCAACTTTTTTTTTAAAGATTTTATTTATTTATTTGATACAGAGAGACACAGCAAGAGAGGGAACACAAGCAGGGGGAGTGGGAGAGGGGGAAGCAGGCTTCCCGCGGAGCAGGGAGCGCGAAGCGGGCTCAATCCCAGGACTCTGGGATCGTGACCTGAGCCGAAGGCAGATGCTTAACAACTGAGCCACCCAGGTGCCCCTATTTTCAACTTTTTGAGGAACCTCCATACTGTTTTCCAGAGTGGCTGCACCAGCTTGCATTCCCACCAACAGTGTGGGAGGTTTCCCCTTTCTCCGCATCCCCGCCAACATCTGTCGTTTCCCGACTTGTTAATTTTAGCCATTCTGATTGGTGTGAGGTGGTATCTCATTGAGGTTTTGATGTGGATTTCCCTGATGCCGAGCGATGTTGAGCACTTTTTCATGTGTCTGTTGGCCATTTGGATGTCTTCTTTGGAAAAATGTCTGTTCATGTCTTCTGCCCATTTCTTGATTGGATTCTTTGTTCTTTGGGTGTTGAGTTTGATAAGTTCTTTGTAGATTTTGGATATTAGCCCTTTATCTGATATGTCATTTGCAAATATCTTCTCCCATTCTGTCGGTTGTCTTTTGGTTTTGTTGACTGCTTCTTTTGCTGTGCAAAAGCTTTTTATCCTGATGAAGTCCCAATAGTTCATTTTTTCCCACCTTCTCTTGCCTTTGATGATGTGTCTAGGAAGAAGTTGTTCTGGCTGAGGTCACAGAGGTTGCTGCCTATGTTCTCCTCTGGGATTTTGATGGATTCCTGTCTCACAATTTAGGTCTTTCATCCATTTGAGTCTATTTTTGCGTGTGGTGTAAGGAAATGGTCCAGTTTCATTCTTCTGCATGTGGCTGTCCAATTTTCCCAACACCATTTGTTGAAGAGACTGTCTTTTTTCCATCGGACATTCTTTCCTGCTTTGTCAAAGATGAGTTGACCATAGAGTTGAGGGTCCATTTCTGGGCTCTCTATTCTGTTCCACTGATCTATGTGTCTGTTTTTGTGCCAGTACCATACTGTCTTGATGATGATAGCTTTGTAATTGAGCTGGAAGTCTGGAATTGTGATGCCGCCAGCTTTGCTTTTCTTTTTCAACATTCCTCTGGCTATTTGGGGTCTTTTCTGGTTCCATACAAATTTTAGGATTATTTGTTCCATTTCTTTGAAAAAAGTGGATGGTATTTTGATGGGGATTGCATTGAATGTGTAGATTGCTCTAGGTGGCATTGACATCTTCACAATGTTTGTTCTTCCAATCCATGAGCATGGAACATTTTTCCATTTCTTTGTGTCTTCCTCAATTGATTTCATGAGTATTCTATAGTTTTCTGAGTACAGATCCTTTGCCTCTTTGGTTAGATTTATTCCTAGGTATCTTATGGTTTTGGGTGCAATTGTAAATGGGATCGACTCCTTAATTTCTCTTTCTTCTGTCTTGTTGGTGTATAGGAATGCCACTGATTTCTGTGCATTGATTTTATATCCTGCCACTTGACTGAATTCCTGTATGAGTTCTAGCAGTTTTGGGGTGGAGTCTTTGGGGTTTTCCACATAAAGTATCATATCATCTGCAAAGAGTGAGAGTTTGACTTCTTCTTTGCCGATTTGGATGCCTTTGATTTCTTTTTGTTGTCTGATTGCTGTGGCTAGGACTTCTAATACTATGTTGAATAGCAGTGGTGACAGTGGACATCCCTGCTGCGTTCCTGACCTTAGGGGGAAAGCTCTCAGTTTTTCCCCATTGAGAATGATATTCGCTGTAGGTTTTTCATAGATGGCTTTTATGATATTGAGGTCTGTACCCTCTATCCCTACACTCTGAGGAGCTTTAATCAAGAAAGGATGCTGTACTTTGTTAAATGCTTTTTCTGTTTCGAGAGGATCATATGGTTCTCGTTCTTTCTTTTATTAATGTATTGTATCACATTGATTGATTTGTGGATGTTGAACCAACCTTGCAGCCCAGGGATAAATCCCACTTGGTCGTGGTGAATAATCCTTTTAATGTGCTGTTGGATCCTATTGGCTAGTATTTTGGTGAGAATTTTTGCATCCATGTTCATCAAGGATATTGGTCTATAATTCTTTTTGATGGGTCTTTGTCCGGTTTGGGGATCAAGGTAATTGTGGCCTCATAAAACGAGTTTGGAAGTTTTCCTTCCATTTCTATTTTTTGGAACCGTTTCAGAAGAATAGGTTTTAATTCTTCTTGAAATGTTTGGTAGAATTCCCCTGGGAAGTCATCTGGCCTTGGGCTCTTGTTTGTTGGGAGATTTTTGATGACTGCTTCAATTTTCTTAGTAGTTATGGGTCTGTTCAGGTTTTCTATTTCTTCCTGGTTCAGTTTTGGTAGTTGATACATCTCTAGGAATGCATCCATTTCTTCCAGATTGTCTAATTTGCTGGCATATAGTTGTTCATAATATGTTCTTATAATTGTTGTATTTCTTTGGTGTTGGTTGTGATCTCTCCTCTTTCATTCATGATTTTATTTATTTGGGCCCTTTCTCTTTTCTTTTTGATAAGTATGGCCAGGGGTTTATCAATCTTATTAGTTCTTTGAAAGAACCAGCTCCTAGTTTCATTGATCTGTTCTACTATTCTTTTGGTTTCTATTTCATTGATTTCTGCTCTGATCTTTATTATTTCTCTTCTCTTGCTGGGTTTAGGCTTTGCTATTCTTTCTCCAGCTCCTTTAGGTATAGGGTTAGGTTGTGTATTTGAGACCTTTCTTGTTTCTTGAGAAAGGCTTGTATTGCTATATACTTTTTCCTCTTAGGACCGCCTTTGCTGTATCCCAAAGATTTTGAACAGTTGGTTTTCATTTTCATTTGTTTCCATGAGTTTTTTTTTAATTCTTCTTTAATTTCCTGGTTGACCCATTCATTCTTTAGTAGGATGCTCTTTAACCTCCATGTATCTGAATTCTTTCTGACTTTCCTCTTGTGATTGAGTTCTAGTTTCAAAGCACTGTGGTCTGAAAATAGGCAGGGAATGATCCCAATCTTTTGGTACCAGTTGAGACCTGATTTGTGACCTAGGATGTGATCTATTCTGGAGAATGTTCCATGGGCACTAGAGAAGAATGTGTATTCCGTTGCTTTGGGATGGAATGTTCTGAATATATCTGTGAAGTCCATTTGGTCCAGTTTGTCATTTTTTTTTTTTAAGATTTTATTTATTTATTTGAGAGAGAGAATGAGATAGAGAGAGAGCATGAGAGGGGGAAGGGTCAGAGGGAGAAGCAGACTCCCTGCTGAGCAGGGAGCCCCATGTGGGACTCGATCCCGGGACTCCAGGATCATGACCTGAGCCGAAGGCAGTCGCTTAACCAACTGAGCCACCCAGGCGCCCCAGTTTGTCATTTAAAGCCTTTATTTCCTTGTTGGTCTTTTGCTTAGATGATCGGTCCATGGAAATACATATTTGAGAGAGAATAGTATATATGTAGCAGTAGAACCATTGGATAAAATGGATATGGATAAAATGGAGAACTTCTATCTTACCTAAAATAATATTTGAGTTGGAATTATCTAAAGAATGAGGGGGCATAGGTGAAAGAGGGACCTAAAACCTAAAACAGGGGCTGATACTCAGAGCAACTAATGTGGGAAATAGGAAGGGAAAGCAGAGCATGAGAGAAAACCAACACATATTGATTGGCACGCTGGCCTCTGAGAGCACGTGGAGAATCCCGTGAGCTAAGTGCCTATAGTGTGGGCTGCAAATCAGGGGTTTCTAACGTTTTGTAGCCATGGACCCCTTTGGTAGTCTCAGGAAGCTCGTGAATCCTTTCTCAGAAAGTTTTTTAATACCTAAATTAAAGCACATAACATTAAAAAGGAAGCCAGTTGGGCTCCCAGCTCAGCGGGGAGTCGGCTTCTCTGTCTCCCTCTGCCTTTCCCCCTGCTTGTGCTGTCTGTCTCTCTCTCTCAAGTGAATAAATAAAATCTCAAAATAAAGAAGCCAATTATGATAAAATATTCTCAAAATATCAATAGAAAATTTGTGGTATAGCAGGATATATATTATAGTAACATACATACATATATATATATTTTTAAGATTATTTATTTATTTATTTAGAGAGTGAGAGCATGAGTGGAGGCAGGGGGTAGAGGGAGGGAGAGAGAGAGAGAGAATCTCAAGCAGCCTCTGTTGCAGGCAGCCTCTGCGCTAAGTGTGGAGCTAATGCAGGGCTCGATCTCACGACCCTGAGATCATGACCTGAGCTAAAATCAAGAATCTTTTTTTTTATAAAGATTTTATTTTTTTATTTATTTGAGAGAGAGAGAGAGAAACAGCATGAGAGGGGATAGGGTCAGAGGGAGAAGCAAGCTCCCCGCTGAGCTGGGAGCCCGATGTGGGACTCGATCCCAGGACTCTGGGATCATGACCTGAGCCGAAGGCAGTCGCTTAACCAAGTGAGCCACCCAGGCGTCCTAAAATCAGGACTCTTGATTAATCAATTAACTGATGCTTAACCGACTGAGGCACCCAGGCACCCCTACATATATATCTTTATTAATGCATTTAATATTGAGTGGGATTAACAACCCTGAAGTCAAAGTTGTGATGAGTATAAGTGATAATTTGAGATATCTGTAACAACTGTTAAGTGAAGTGAAAATACTGGTGATTAACTGGGGACAAAAATCAGACACTTATAATACTTTTCTGTTTTGGTGTCTGCATTCATAATGGAAGTTAATGCTAAATTCAGTTAAAGGTTAGGGAGAATGAGTAACTCTTTTCCACGAACACACACGGACCCCCTGAATTCTATCTGTGGACTCCATGAGAGTACATAGACTCTGAGTGAGGAATTCCTGTACTAAATGAATAGACAGAAGTGTGTGCATTTACCCACATATATACATAGTCACCAATCTGCAGATAGGAATTAATCTCTGGATCAATTTTCATATGCCTCATTCAAGGGAAATTTTGTTTGAGAGACTTAGATGTTTTAGATATAAATTAATTTGGGTGCATTTAGCTAGCCCCCATGGAGGGTTATTGAGGACAAATTACTTTGTCTTGCTCCAAAAACATTATTCCTGGTAACCCATCTTCAACTAGAATGTTGGTTAGCATGTCTGGACAATAATTCTCCAGTGTTTTCACTCTATTTCTGATGTTTTAGTCAGAAGTGACAAAGTTTGTAATGCTTACTATCTGTAGATGCTTTTGTAAGTAAGATTATGGCAATTTGATAAAAACAGTTACATGTGATTTTGCTAATTTTGTGAAATTAGAAGAAACTTAGAGGTATGATTCAAATCTTACATTTTGTTGGTGAGGAAATTGAGACCCACAAAGAGAAAGAGACCTTTTTTGCTATGTAACACATTTCCTCAAATTTAACAGCTTAAATGAGAAATCATTTTATTTTTTCTCACAATTTTGTGGGTTGGAAATTTAGACAGAGCTTATTTAGCTGGGCAGTTTTTAAATTCTACATGGCACTGACTGAGGTCACTCTGTAATATTCAGCTGGTGAGTGGGCTGGTCCAGAGGACCCAAGAGAGCTTCATGCCATGTCCAATCTTCAAGGCAGAGAGCTGGAGGACTGTGTTAAGTCAGAATGTCCACTGGAATGCCTACCTGCATGGTGGTTCATGGCTCCCAGAAAGTGTTGTAGGAGGCCCAGGTGAAAGCTTTAAGGCTTCTTATGATTGATTCTCAAAAACTCCAAGACGTCAATTCTGCTGCATTCTATGGTCAAACAAGTCACCAACGCCAGCTCAGATGAAAAGGGATGAATATGAGACTGCACCCTCCAAGGGGAAGAGTATCAAACAAACTGAACGTCCTGTGTCTATCACAAACCATTTATATTTCCCACACTTACAAATACATTTACCACCTCCCAGGACTCTCAAAATTCTTATTCCGTTCTAGCATCAGGCTTAGGCTGAGGTCCAGGATCTTGTTATATAAAAAAGTCTAGAGGGGCACCTGGGTGGCTCAGTCAGTTAAGCATCTGACTCTTGATCTCAACTCAGGTCTTGACCTCAGGGTCATGAGTTCAAGCCTCTTGTTGGGCTCCACGCTGGGCCTGGAACCTACTTTAAAAAAAAAAAGCCTGGTGATGGGTATTAAGGAGGGCACGTACTGCATGGAGCACTGGGTGTTAAATGAAAACAATGGATCATGGATCACTACATCAAAAACTAATGATGTATTGTATAGTGACTAACATAACATAGTAACATTAAATTAAAAAAAAAAAAAGTTTAGAAACTAATGAAATGCCTCAGGGCTGGTTCTTTGAGTATGTCTGGATGTGAAGATACGTTAAATAAAGAGACAAGTTATCTGCCCTTTTGCTACCAACAGACAATGGTGATGTAGGGACAGTAGAAATATAATAGACATTCTCATCCAAACAGGAAAATGGGGAGCACATAGCAGTTACTCGTCTAGACCCGTTCATAGAGCCCGCTAATTATAAAATCCAGCTGGGGCCGTGTTTCTACTTCCTTGACGGGGCCAGTCTTCCTCCCTGGGAATGGTTCTCCTTGGTTCCCATATCCGTTCTCTGGGCTCTTGGTTTTACCCATAGTCATCTCTTCTTTTGCACAACGAGTAGCCTGTGTTTTCAGCTGAGTCGTTTTCTCAGTCGGCTTCCTTTGTGGGCACAGAGGTGTCTTTTCATTTTGGACAGTGTGTCTAGCTAACTGCTTCTGTAATACAATTCTCTTAAAAACTTCAGTGTTTGCATAACTTTTTGGGGGGTTAATTCCATTAGAGAAAAGTCACACACTTATCTTCCAGAGAAGCTCCTCTCTGGTTTGCTGTGACACGGGGTGCTGTGGGACAAAGCCTTCAAGATTCTGGATGCCTTTGTATTTAGATGAAACATTTTACAGTATTTTATCCTTAAGGTTCTTAAAGGCCCTTCTCTCCCGCCCCCCCACTTTTTTTAAAAAGAGGGTCCTGGTATATCCTTAAGATTCTTAGAAATCATGCTGGGCAAACCCTTAAATCTTACTGAGTCTTAATAAAGGTCTTATTTTTTTTTTTAAGATTTTATTTATTTGAGAGAGAGAGGGCACAAACAGAGGGAGCTGCAGAGGGAGAGGGAGAAGCAGGCTTCCCGCTGAGCAGGGAGCCCGACGCGGGGCTCGATCCCAGGACCCAGGGACCATGACCTGAGCCAAAGGCAGATGCTTAAATGACTGAGCCACTTAGGTGCTCCTTAATAAAGGTCTTATAAAAACACCTTTAAGGATCTTTACCCTGAGACTTTTTTTTTTTTTTTTAACTTTGAGATTATTTCACCATCCAGAGATTCTGGGACTGGGAAACATGTTTGTTTTGGAAACAGTAAGTCCTGGCTTCTTTATATTCCCTCTAAATTCTGCATGAAACTGAACATTTTCTTATTTGATCTCATCCCTCTCCATCAGTATTTTATCACATAGAGTCAAAAGAAACCAGTTGGTACTTTTGATATGCTGTCTGGAAATCTCTTTAGCCAGGTCTGACAGTTCCTTAGATACTTCTTAAAATTTTTTTATTTTTGTTTTAAAGTTTTTATTTATTTATTTGAGAGAGAGAGAAAACAGAGGGAGAGTGAGAGGGAGAAGCAGACTCCCCAGTGAGCAGGGGGCCCCATGTGGAGCTCCATCCCAGGACCCTGAGATCATGACCTGAGCCAAAGGCAGACGCTTAACAGGCTGGGCCACATAGGTGCACTTTAGATACTTTTTCTATTTGCTACATTACTATAGGCAACAATTTCACGAAACTTTTTACCACTGCTTCTTTTCTCCAGCCTCCAGAAACATCTTCCTGCTGCCCTTTGACACTTTACCAATAGTTGCCTCCAGGTCTTTTACCTTTCACTCACTTCTAGGCTCCAAAGCCAATGCCATGTGCCTTAGGGTTATGTTACAATAGCATCCCACTTCTAGGACAGAATTCGGTTTCACTTACCTATTATTGTATCACAAGTGGCTACAAAATTTGGTAGCTTAAAGTGGCAATGATTTTATTATATGTCATAGTGTTATGTCTCAAAAATTCAAGAAGGCCTCAATTGGGTGATTCTTTTGTTCTACATGATGTTAGCTAGGTCATCCCACCCACCATGTTTAGTTGACAGAAGGGCTGATCTGGAGGGGCTAAGAGAAATTTACTCAATCTAATTAGTGAAATGGCTGGGATTGGAAACCGATCTTCCATCTCCTACTGCAGAGAGCTTTTCTTCTACATCAGGTGATCAAATCTGTCTTTGACTTTTCTATTGTAGGAGGAGTTCTTAGGCTTGTATTCAAACCTTTAGGAGGGAGAGAAAGAGATTTCCTTCATGGATAGGGAATCATCCTGGACATCCTTGAATCTCTGTGTGTATTCCGTGGGATGTTCTGGACTCATGCTTTGCAGATGCTCTTTGCATGTTGGTACCACACTTGGGAATAATATATAAATATGATGGGTTTTTTTCTCATTTTGTCCTCATTGTCTGAGTGACAGGGCTTTCCATTATAATTTATCTTTAATTCACTAAGCTCTTTTCTGCCTAACCTGCCTTTCTGATGACCAGGCAAGCTTCCTGCATCCATGTTTCCCTAATGTTATAACTGGGGCTATCCAGTAAGGAACTATAATCCTTGCCCCTAGAAATAGGGTTTATAGTCAGGATGTCAAGGCTACAACATCAAGTCCTGTTCTGACCTTGTACTGAGATTTATAGAATTTCCAAGGCCTTCCTTCCTACTCAGTTGACTGAGGCCATAGCCTTGCACCCACAATCTGTTTTGGGTTTCACTTTTGGTTTATTTTGCCTCTGTCTATTTTTATGTGATTGGGGTCCATCTTGCTCTCATTCCATCAGATAGAATATGGGGATTATTTTATTTTATTTATTTATTTTTTTTTTAAAGATTTTATTTATTTATTTGACAGAGAGAGACACAGCGAAAGAGGGAATACAAGCAGGGGGAATGGGAGAGGGAGAAGCAGGCTTCCCGCAGAGCAGGGAGCCCGATGCGGGGCTTGATCCCAGGACCCCGGGATCATGACCTGAGCTGAAGGTAGACGCTTAACGACTGAGCCACCCAGGCGCCCCATGGGGATTATTTTAAACTAGTGATAAAAGCACATCAGAAATCTTTTGGTGGGAAGGATTAATGTGGATTTTGGGGGGAAAAAAGATCAGTTTACTTCTTTGCTAAAAAACACAATGAGTAGAGGAAAAATGAATCAGAAGAATAAAAAAGACACAGGACATTATCTCGAGCAAAATGGACATGAAACAAACTACAAAGCAAATACTGTGCACAATTATTGACCAAAAAGGAGAGAGGCTAGGTTTAGAAAACAAATATTTTTCAACACAGACACATACGAAGCCAGAAGGCATTTTAATGTTCTGTTTTTGGTTTGTTTTTTTTTTTATCATCTATGCCAGGAGAATTTATGATCAGAACATTTCTTCATCATTTTTAGAATTAATAATAAAAAACGGAGAATGGCATATTAAGTGAGGATTCTGTTTTCCACAACACGTTTGGCAATAGACACCCAGAATGACCCAACGAGCAGTGAGGAAACAGAGGCTCGGGAACCCCCACATTTAGCTTTCTCTCTTTTTTTTTTAAAAGATTTTATTTATTTATTTGACAGAGGGAGGCACAGCAAGAGCAGGAACACAAGCAGGGGGAGCAGGAGAGGGAGAAGCAGGCTTCCCGCAGAGCAGGGAGCCCGATGCGGGGCTCGATCCCAGGACCCTGGGATCATGACCTGAGCGGAAGGCAGACACTTAACGACTGAGCCACTGAGGCGCCCCTTTTTAAAGAACTAACACCTAACAACCCAGGGGCTCAGATAAGCTCAGATTAGTATGACCAGTTTAAGAGTTTAAATGGTCAAGTTACTTAAACTGATACATAATAAGCTATTTACAAGATTGCTAGTTACTCCCGAAGTAATTTTTTTTTCCCGCAGAAAAAATGGTTTTATGAGGCCATATTATATAATATGGTATATATGGACATCCCATATATGTCTATAACTAGACTTTCACATTGAATGGGAAGACTGGAGCCATGTCAGACTAGTAATCCAAAGAGTGCTTCATTTTTGTTTTGATCCAAATGTACAGAAAAGATCTTCAGCTGACTAGATTATTATATTATACTGTCTCATTTGAGAATTCGAGACTATGTTACAAAGTTGTGGAATGAAGTGCTGTGAGGC
Organism: Mirounga angustirostris; assembly: GCF_029215605.1. NCBI lineage: Eukaryota > Metazoa > Chordata > Mammalia > Carnivora > Phocidae > Mirounga > Mirounga angustirostris. Next base: position 17,884,394 of record NW_026991718.1, on the reverse strand, counting down.
CCCTTGCTGCACTGGTGACGACATGGGCCTCAGAGAGGTCGAGAAACCTATCCAAAGTCACACAGCCGGCCAGCATTGGAGCCAGGGCTGAATCCACTTTCTGCATTCCCATATTTGAATTTTCAAATCTGGACCTCTCCCCAGGCATACAAACATAGTATTCACTGTCTAAAAATCTGATGTGTCTTTTCATTTTTTTTTTCTTTTCATTCATATGGTTTTGGATTTTCATTACTTCTCATTTACTCATTTGTTCATTCAGTCAGCAAATATTTGAGTGGCTACTATGTGCTGGGCATGTTCTATGCTCTGAGTGATACAGCATGTATGGACTTTATATTCCACTTGGAAAGATAGGTAAAGAGAGAAAGAAAGAAAGAAAGAAAAGAAAGAAAGAAAGAAAGAAAGAAAGAAAGAAAGAAAGAAAGAAAGAAAGAAAGAAAGAAAGAAAGAAAGAAAGAAAAGGAAAAAGAAAGAAAGAAAAGGAAAAAGAAAGAGAAAGAGAAGTAAGGAAGGAAGGAAAGAGGGAAGGAAGGAAGGAGGGAGGGAGGGAGGGAAGGAAGGAAGGAAGGAAGGAAGGAAGGAAGGAAGGAAGGAAGGAAGGAAGGAAGGAAGGAAGGAAGGAAGGGGGCCAAGGGTGCTAGGAGTAACTTTTTGGACTAATGGACAGAGGGACAAGTTCTCTAATACAAAGTGACTTTGGAACACAGATATGAAGGAAATCGGGAGCCGGGAAGGGCAGGCTTCATGGGTATACGACCTATGCAGTGCTATAGGGCATCACACTTGGTTTACTGCTCTACTGTCACCATCTTGAGATTCTTAATGATTTTTTTTAACAAAATGTATTTTCATTTTATACCGGGCCCAACAGACTATGCAGCTGGTCCTGGACCAGGAATGAACTATGTGATAATGGAGGAAAGAGATCTGCAGACGAAAGATACTAGTGAGCACACAGGGGCTAAAATGAACAAGGAATAGAAGGTGAGTCAACTGGAGTGGGGCAGGAGGAAGGGAGAGTGGCAGGAGGTGGCATCGGTGAGGTGGGCGGGGGGGCTTTGGCTGCCACTCTGAGATGGCAAAGCCATTGACCAGAACAGTGACATGATTTGACCTTCATTTAAAAACAATTATCCTGGATTTGAGCTATTTGGCTATTGTAAGAGTGCAGTGTAAGATTAACCTATTTCCCAAAATAGGCTAATAGCAATTTTACCAAAATTAGTTCCATAACTTATAAGGAAGCCTTTTTCATTTTTTTAAAAAAAACTCAAAATGTTAAACAAACATATTAAAAACTTCACGAATGTGACAAATTATCAACTCTCAGTGGTTATACAGACCAAATGTTTTTAAAAATTTATTCCTTTCCTAGATGGTTTCAATTTTTAGATACTTACAGCTGTAATTCCTAACCACAAATATTCCTATCCACAGAAATATCCTTTTCTTTATCTAGTTTTACTAGGAGGACCATACATATCCTAGAGAATGTTAAATCTTCTGCTATACTTCGATTCCCTCCCTTGAGAAAGAGAAGAAAAAAAAATCATGCTCCATTGTTGAATAACACCACTATTTCATGAAAGAAGATGTTTCTGCCAAATGTCCAAAGGAAAGAATCTTAATTCTAATGCTAATTGGAGCATTTCTTTCTGAAAAATTAAAAACTATAAGTTTCAGAAATGAAATCTGAAGATTATCCAGTGTTAAATACATGGAATCAAAAAAAAAATGAAATTTGATATAAAGCATGAAAAAGAAAATTCAGAGTTGCCAAAGGATATTCTAGAGTGAAAGAGAGGCATGGGGTCCATGAAATACATTCGAGCTTTATATTTGTAGTTATAGAAGTACCTTTGTAATGTGGGGTCCAAGCGTGCCTGTCAAAGTTGTTGGGAAATTCTTACGGGAAAAATAATGTTCCCTCAAGGATGTCCTGTGCATGCACAATCCTTCCAGCAACGTCGCAAGTGCTTTCATATCTTTTCTCTCACTTCATCCTCACCATTTCTGAAATGAGTAAGGTGGGTTTTATTTTAATGTGTAGATGAATAAATGGAGAGTAAAGGATTTAAATAGTAAGCTCAAGGTCAATAGCAAAGTAATGACAACAGGAATCTAGATGTCTTGACTCAGTTCAGTATTCATTCCGTGTCCTCATACGTGTTCCTTTCATGCTAAGGAGATGCAGTGGCAACTGGATGTGCTTAGTAAAAATAGGCCAAAATATACCTGCTGTACAGTGGTCACTTACGGGGGCACAAGGAGTAAAAAGAGGAAACACACACACACACACACACACTCTGTTAAAAAGGAATATAAATTGAACTTCTTCACAATTAGAAACTTGTGCTTTGCAAAAGATACTGTTAAGAAAATGAAAAGACATGCCATGGACTGAGAGAAAATATTGGCAAAATACAAAAGTCTTGTATCCAGAATATATAAATTACTTTGCAAATTCAATAATGAGAAAATATCTAACACAATTAAACATTAAAAATATTTGGACATTTGGATACACACTTCGCCAAAAAGTGGTGGATGGCTAGTAAGCCTGTGGAATGTTGCTCATCTTCATTAGTCATCAGAAAAATGCAAATTAATATCACGATGAGATACTGCTACGCACCTAATACAAACGCTAAAATAAAAATATCAAGACAATGCAAAAACGAATAAGCATATGAAGCAGTGGAACTCTCATATATTGCTGGTGGGAATGTATTTTTTTTTTTATAAAACATTATTTTTTAATTTTATTATCTTATGTTAGTCACCATACAATTCATCATTAGTTTTTGATGTAGTGATCCACGATCCATTGTTTTCGTATAACACCCAGTGCTCCATGCAGTACGTGCCCTCCTTAATACCCATCACAGAGCTAACCAATCCCCGCTCCCCCCTCCCCTCTAAAACCCTGTTTGTTTCTCAGGTCCATAGTCTCTCATGGTTCATCTCTCCCTCCAATTTCCCCCGCCCATTATTCCCTTCCTTCTCCTAATGTCCTCCATGTTATTCCTTATGTTCCACAAATAAGTGAAACCATATGATAATTGACTTTCTCTGCTTGACTTATTTCACTTAGCATAATCTCCTCCAGTCCCATCCATGTTGATGTAAAAGTTGGGTATTCATCTTTTCTTTTTTTTTTTTATTTTTTTATTCTTATGTTAATCCCCATACATTACATCGTTAGTTTTAGATGTAGTGTTCCATGATTCATTGTTTGTGCATAACACCCAGTGCTCCATGCAGAATGTGCCCTCCTCAATACCCATCACCAGGCTAACCCATCCTCCCACCCCTCTCCCCTCTAGAACCCTCAGTTTGTTTTTCAGAGTCCATTGTCTCTCATGGTTCGTCTACCCCTCCGATTGCCCCCCTTCATTCGTTCCCTCCTGCTACCTTCTTCTTCTTCTTCTTCTTCTTCTTCTTTTTTTTTTTTCTTAACATATATTGCATTATTTGTTTCAGAGGTACAGATCTGTGATTCAACAGTCTTGCACAATTCATAGCGCTTACCAGAGCACATACCCTCCCCAGTGTCTATCACCCAGTCACCCCATCCCTCCCACCCCACCCCCCACTCCAGCAACCCTCAGTTTGTTTCCTGAGATTAAGAATTCCTCATATCAGTGAGGTCATATGATACATGTCTTTCTCTGTTTGACTTATTTCGCTCAACATAATACCCTCCGGTTCCATCCACATTGTTGCAAATGGCAAGATTTGATTCCTTTTGATGGCTGCATAATATTCCATTGTATATATATACCACTTCTTCTTTATCCAGTCATCTGTCGATGGACATCTTGGCTCTTTCCACAGTTTGGCTATTGTGGACATTGCTGCTCTAAACATCGGGGTGCACGTACCCCTTCGGATCCCTACTTTTGTATCTTTGGGGTAAATCCCGAGTAGTGCAATTGCTGGATCATATGGTAGCTCTATTTTCAACGTTTTGAGGAACCTCCATACAGTTTTCCAGAGTGGCTGCACCAGCTTGCATTCCCACCAACAGTGTAGGAGGGTTCCCCTTTCTCCGCATCCCCGCCAACATCTGTCGTTTCCTGACTTGTTAATTTTAGCCATTCTGACTGGTGTGAGGGGGTATCTCATTGAGGTTTTGATTTGGATTTCCCTGATGCTGAGCGATATTGAGCACTTTTTCATGTGTTTGTTGGCCATTTGGATGTCTTCTTTGGAAAAATGTCTGTTCATGTCTTCTGCCCATTTCTTGATTGGATTCTTTGTTCTTTGGGTGTTGAGTTTGATGAGTTCTTTATAGATTTTGGATACTAGCCCTTTATCTGATATGTCATTTGCAAATATCTTCTCCCATTCTTTCAGTTGTCTTTTGGTTTTGTTGACTGTTTCCTTTGCTTTGCAAAAGCTTTTTATCCTGATGAAGTCCCAATAGTTCATTTTTGCCCTTGCTTCCCTTGCCTTTGGCGATGTTTCTAGGAAGAAGTTGCTTTGGCTGAGGTCAAAGAGGTGCTGCCTGTGTTCTCCTTTAGGATTTTGATGGACTCCTGTCTCACATTGAGGTCTTTCAACCATTTGAGTCTATTTTTGTGTGTGGTGTAAGGAAATGGTCCAGTTTCATTCTTCTGCATGTGGCTGTCCAATTTTCCCAACACCATTTGTTGAAGAGACTGTCTTTTTTCCATCGGACATTCTTTCCTGCTTTGTCAAAGATGAGTTGACCATAGAGTTGAGGGTCCATTTCTGGGCTCTCTATTCTGTTCCACTGATCTATGTGTCTGTTTTTGTGCCAGTACCATACTGTCTTGATGATGACAGCTTTGTAATAGAGCTGGAAGTCCAGAATTGTGATGTCGCCAGCTTTGCTTTTCTTTTTCAACATTCCTCTGGCTATTTGGGGTCTTTTCTGGTTCCATACAAATTTTCGGATTATTTGTTCCATTTCTTTGAAAAAAGTGGATGGTATTTTGATGGGGATTGCATTGAATGTGTAGATTGCTCTAGGTAGCATTGACATCTTCACAATATTTGTTCTTCCAATCCATGAGCATGGAACGTTTTTCCATTTCTTTGTGTCTTCCTCAATTGATTTCATGAGTATTTTATAGTTTTCTGAGTAGAGATCCTTTGCCTCTTTGGTTAGATTTATTCCTAGGTATCTTATGGTTTTGGGTGCAATTGTAAATGGGATCGACTCCTTAATTTCTCTTTCTTCTGTCTTGTTGTTGGTGTATAGGAATGCCACTGACTTCTGTGCATTGATTTTATATCCTGCCACTTGACTGAATTCCTGTATGAGTTCTAGCAGTTTTGGGGTGGAGTCTTTGGGGTTTTCCACATAAAGTATCATATCATCTGCAAAGAGTGAGAGTTTGACTTCTTCTTAGCCAATTTGGATGCCTTTTATTTCTTTTTGTTGTGATATTACTGTGGCTAGGACTTCTGGTACTATTTTGAATAGCAGTGGTGACAGTGGACATCCCTGCCACGTTCCTGACCTTAGGGGGAAAGCTCTCAGTTTTTCCCCATTGAGAATGATATTCGCTGTAGGTTTTTCATAGATGCCTTTTATGATATTGAGGTATGTACCCCTATGCCTATACTCTGAGGAGTTTTGATCAGGAAAGGATGCTGTACTTTGTCAAATGCTTTTTCTGCATCTATTGAGAGGATCATATGATTCTTGTTCTTTCTTTTGTTAATGTATTGTATCACATTGATTGATTTGCAGATGTTGAACCAACCTTGCAGCCCAGGGATAAACCCCACTTGGTCGTGGTGAATAATCCTTTTAATGTACTGTTGGATCCTATTGGCTAGTATTTTGGTGAGAATTTTTGCATCCATGTTCATCAGGGATATTGGTCTGTAATTCTCTTTTTTGATGGGGTCTTTGTCTGGTTTTGGGATCAAGGTAATGCTGGCCTCATAAAATGAGTTTGGAAGTTTTCCTTTCATTTCTATTTTTTGGGACAGTTTCAGAAGAATAGGTATTAATTCTTCTTGAAATGTTTGGTAGAATTCCCCTGGGAAGCCATCTGGCCCTGGGCTTTTGTTTTTTGGGAGATTTTTGATGAATGCTTCAATTTCCTTCGTGGTTATAGGTCTGTTCAGGTTTTCTATTTCTTCCTGGTTCGGTTTGGTAGTTGATACATCTCTAGGAATGCATCCATTTCTTCCAGGTTATCTAATTTGCTGGCATAGAGTTGCTCACAATATGTTCTTATAATTGTTTGTATTTCTTTGGTGTTGGTTTTGATCTCTCCTCTTTCATTCATGATTTTATTGATTTGGGTCCTTTCTCTTTTCTTTTTGATAAGTCTGGCCAGGGGTTTATCAATCTTGTTAATTCTTTCAAAGAACTAGCTCCTAGTTTCATTGATCTGTTCTACTGTTCTTTTAGTTTCTATTTCATTGATTTCTGCTGTGATCTTTATTATTTCTCTTCTCCTGCTGGGTTTAGGCTTTATTTGCTGTTCTTTCTCCAGCTCCTTTAGGTGTAGGATTAGGTTGTGTACTTGAGACCTTTCTTGTTTCTTGAGAAAGGCTTGTATTGTTATATACTTTCCTCTTAGGACTGCCTTTGCTGCATCCCAAAGATTTTGAATAGTTGTGTTTTCATTTTCATTGGTTTCCATGAATTTTTTAAATTTTTCTTTAATTTCCTGGTTGACCCATTCATTCTTCAGTAGGATGCTCTTTAGCCTCCATGTATTTGAGTTCTTTCCAACTTTCCTCTTGTGATTGAGTTCTAGTTTCAAAGCATTGTGGTCTGAAAATAGGCAGGGAATGATCCCAATCTTTTGGTACCGGTTGAGACCTGATTTGTGACCTAGGATATGATCTACTCTGGAGAATGTTCCATGGGCACTAGAGAAGAATGTGTATTCCATTGCTTTGGGATGGAATGTTCTGAGTATGTCTGTGAAGTGCATTTGGTCCAGTGTGTCATTTAAAGTCTTTATTTCCTTGTTGATCTTTTGCTTAGACGATCTGTCCATTTCAGTGAGGGGGGTGTTAAAGTCCCCCACTATTATTGTATTGTTGTCGATGTGTTTCTTTGCTTTTGTTATTCGTTGGCTTACATAATTGGCTGCTCCCATGTTAGGGGCATAGATATTTACAATTGTTAGATCTTCTTGTTGGATAGACCCTTTAAGTAGGATATAGTGTCCTTCCTCATCTCTTATTACAGTCTTTGGTTTAAAATTTAATTTGTCTGATATAAGGATTGCCACCCCAGCTTTCTTTGGTGTCCATTAGCATGGTAAATGGTTTTCCACCCCCTCACTTTCAATCTGGGGGTGTCTTTGGGTCTAACTTTGTTAGATTTTAATTCTTTTACTTCTCCAGAAAGGGTTTCTCTAATAACTTCCATGCTTTTCTCAAGCCCAGCTAGTATCTTTAAAGTGATGATTCTGAACTCTAGATCTGACATCGTACTAATGTCCGTATTGAGTAGGTCCCTGGCAGTCGGTACTACCTCTTGTCCTTTTTGTTGAGGTGATTTTTTCCGTCTTGTCATTTTGTGCAGACGAGAATAGATTAATGAGAGAACAAAGTGCTAGCAGAGTAACAACATCCCCAGAAAATATACTCTAAACAAATCAGAAAGGACCTGAAGCAGTGGGAAAAGAATGGGAAAGAGAGAAAAAAGAAAAAGAAAAAAAAGAAAAAGAAAAAGATAAAGATAAAAACAGAACAAAACAAAACAACAACAACAAAAAAACCAGAATGTGATCACATATGATCCGGCTGGTATATAGATCAGTGCCACACACTAGATTTTGGGTGTATTTTGGTCTGTTAGAAGAAAGTGCCTCCCAAAATTTTAAAGAAAGAAAAACTTGTATATGTACAAAAATAAGGGTTGATATGATGAAAGGATGGAATATGACTGTAAAGATGGAAATTATAAAAAATTTTATAAAAGGAATTGATAAGAAGTTGTTTGAAAAAAGAAAGAAGAGGATTTAAAAAAGAAAAGAAAACATAAAAGGGAGAGAATGTGATCAGGCAGGGGAGTAGAAAAATACCATATACTAGAGATTTAGGGTATATTTTGATATGTTAGAAGAAACTATCTCAAAATTTTAAAGAGAGAACAGCTTATATATATATGCCAAAAATACGGGTAACTGCTATGAAGGGATAGAATATGACTCTAAAAGTGAAAAATAAAAATGTTTTTTAAATAAGGGATTGATAAGATGTTGGTTGAAAATGGGAAAAAGAAAAATTCAAAAAAAAAAAAAGAAAAAAAGACAGTTAAAAAAAAATTTAACTTTGAAAGACTAAAGAATCATGGTAAAAAAGCCATGAATTCTATGTGTAGTATTCCCCTAGCGCTGGAGTTCTGCCGTTCCCATTGATCGGTAAACTTGGTCTTGGCTGGCTGTTCTTGCTGATCTTCTGGGGGAGGGGCCTGTTGCCATGGTTCCCAAGTGTCTTTGCCAGAGGTGGAATTGCCCCACCCTTGCCCGGTCCGGGCTAAGTAATCTGCTTGGGTTGCTTTTGTTCCCTGCGAGCTTTCCATACAGCTTTGGAGGCGGAGAGTGAAAATGGCGGCCTCCCAATCTCCGCCCCGGAGGAGCCGAGAACTCGGGGCCCCGCTCCTCAGTGAGCCCCCAGAGAAAAGCCGTCAGTCACTCCCGTCTCCCCGGTCTCCAGCCGCACTCCGTGCTCACCCGGCCTGTGACCACGCATTTCTATCTCTGGCACCCGACCCCGTGTGGAGTCTCCAAACCCAGCAGAACCCTGCAGTGCGCTCCCACACCACTCCTCCCGGTGGAGGAAGGTGAGTCTTCCCGGATCTGCCGCTTGTTGGGTCCCTGCTGGAGGAGCAGTGGCCCAACTGTGCCGCGGATCATGGTTTATGACAACCCTGAGCTGAGTGCCTGCGCCTGGGCTCCGCCTCTGCAGCCGGCTTCCCTGCTCGGTTACCTGGGAGCTCTGCCGCACTCAGGCACCCCCAGTCTTTCTGTGACCCCGAGGGTCCTGAGACCACAGTGTCCCACGAGGGTTCCATCCCCTGCTTAGCCACCGGAGTGACGTCCCTCAGCGGAGCAGACTTTTAAAAGTTCCAATTTTGTGCTCCGCGGCTCTATCACTTGCTAGAAGCGTCTGACGGAGGTCCCTCCCCCGCCATCTCTCCTCCCGAATATCACCTCGGATTCACTTCTCCGCACGTCCTACCTTCCAGAAGGTGGTCGCTTTTCTGATGCGAGAGTTGTTGCTCTTCTTTTCTTCGATCTCCTGTTGAGTTTGTAGGTGTTCAGAATGGTTTGATCCCTATCCATCTGAATTCCTGAGAGGAGATGAAATCCAGGTCTCCTACTCCTCCGCCATCTTGCTCTGCCCCGCTGGTGGGAATGTAAAATGTATAGCCATATAAGTCATTGTACAACCCATAATTGCCACTCCTAGATACTTACCCAAGAGAAGTGAAAGCTTACGGTCACATAGAAACCTGTACCTGAATGTTTATAGCAGCTTTATTCACAATTTGCCCACACTGGAAACAACTCATATGTAGTTTAAGTAATAAATGGATCAGCAAACTGTGGCATGTCCATGTAAAGGAATACTATTTTGGCAATAAAAAGGAATAAGGACTGATATATGCAACACCTTGGATGAATCTCAAATGCATTCTGATAAATGAAAGAGGCCAGACTCAGAAGACTGTGTGCTATATGATTCCATTTACTTGCTATTCTGGAAAAGGCAAAACAGATCATTGGTTGCTGGGGTGGAAAATAGAGGGAGAGGTTAATTGTCAATGGGTATAAGGACGTTTTTGAAGGTCATGGAATGTTTCTACATCTTGATTCTGGTAGCTCTTACATTATTTGTGACCTGATATGTCAAACTCCTAGAACTGCACATCAAAAATGGTCAATATTATTAAATGTAAATTATTTCACACTTTTTTAAAGAAAAGAATATAAATACATGAAATCTAGTTGAAACCAAAAGACACCATATCTGGTTGATAGTAAAATAAAAAAAATATGCCAGACAATAAGAAAAACATAAATTGTATAGAATGCCTCATATTTGACAGTAAATTTAAATTAGCAATGGACATTTCCAATTACTTTGAAAGTAAAAATTAGAAGCCATCTGATTGGGATAGAGTCCATGTTCAAGTTTAAAAACTATATATTAATGATAATCATAAGAATAAAATAGAGTCATGAGTGATGTAAATAGCTCTGTAAGTATAATTTTTAAAATGAAAGCGTAACTAAAAAAGTTACTGATTTATTCAGCCACACAGAAATAATCTGAATAATCAAGCCTCTAGGATATAAACCCCCAAATCTTGACTCAACAAAGGCAAACAAAAGACAAAAAACATTACTGTTGAGGGCCATTCTTCAATTGGTCAAAATGTACTGATGGTCTGTGAGCCCTTGGGAACTTCAGTCCTTAGTCCTGTATGTGATTATTGCTTATTTGCCCCAAGTATTTGATACTTAAGTATTTGGCAAGATGCCGACATGGCAGGTTTGCACTTACCCTATCAGTCTTTTTCATATTTCAATTCTGGTAGTTTTCATGATCCCATTGTCCTAATGCAACAGCCTGATCATTTTGTGGAATCTCTTTCCCGGACGTGGTCTTTGATTTTCTGCTCTCTTATCAAAAGTACAGAGACCTCAAGTTTAATAAACACAGTCAGTCATACTTTTCCACAAGGTAAAGAAGCACTGCTTTGTATTCAGGTAATCAGATTTAAAAAAAATAAAAACAGGAGAATCAAAGAAGGAGTGTAACTTTGAAATACCATTTTAATATCTACTAAAATAACAATAGTAAACAAACAAAAAATCATAGTTCTCAGTCTTGTTGATGATACGATGAAGGCGGTACACTTATTTTTGCTAAAATGGCCTTGTAAGTTACTAAAATTATTTAAAATGGAAGTACATCATGAGATCTTAAAAATGTACATTTTGATTAAATAGTTCTCCATTTAGGAATTTATCCAAAGGAGATCATTTGATGGGAACAAAATGATGCCTGACCCCTATATCATCTCAGAATGAGCTAAAATAGCATTAAAATAGAAAGCTAATTAAATGCACACCACTAGGGGAATTTGATAAAAAAAGAAAAGGAATTTGGAGGAATACAGGCAGCAGGTACGTCATAGGTAGCATGAGATTTAGTTTTAGCGACCTGTAGTCAGCACCTACATGTGAGCATCTCCTGCTTCCTCCCCATCCTGCCCCTACACTGATGCCAAGCACCATACTACAAACTACACGTTTTGTTTATTTTCTTCATTAACTGTCTCCTTTAACTAGAACAAAAGCCATCCCATGAGCGCAGGGATTTTGCCTGTCTTTTTCACTGTTATATATTTTTTTCTTTGTGCCTAGAGCAATTCCTGACACATAGCAGATATTAAATAAATATTCTTTAAAAAAATAACAAAACATGAATGAAAGATAGTCAGTAAGGACTTTTTCATGGCCTGATGTGGATTCTGTTTCTGTTTTGGCTTTTTATTCAGCCATTTATTTGTTCATTCAACAGATTTTTTCTAGGCCCCTCCTCGGCGCCAGACATCACAGTCAATCCTGGGCAGTCGTGATCCTGCAGTAGCATGGAGCTCACTGTCTGATGGGAAAAATGGCCACTAGAACAGTGATCATGAGGGAGATGGAGGGTAAGTGGAGGGCACTATAGGGATGGATACCATGGAGAACTCTCTTCCTTAGGGATTAGTGATCCTTAGGGATCAAAGCCTTAGATGACGAGGAGGAGCTCACTAGGAGAGAATGTTCCAGGCCTGGTGGACACATGTGTGAAGGACCAGAGCCACAGACCATGGCACTTCTGAGGACGCAAGGAAAGTCAACGTGGCTATGGCGGGGGTTGTGACCAGCGCAGGGAGCACAGTGCTTGATGAGGACATGGAGGGAAACAGACGGGGGTGCAGAGGCCCTGGAAAGCTCTCTTTGGAACTTTGGTCTCTGTCCCAAAGGTGATAGGAAACATTTGACAAAGTGGAAATTTGAAGAGGGGAATGATCTGATCGTATATGAAGTTTGCAGACACGGCTTGTGGCCGCAGCATTGAGCATGGGCAGGAGGCGGGTGAGACTAGAGGTGTCTGGCTCCAAGGGTGGCACAGCCCCCGGGCTGGCGGCCAGAAGTCCTGGGGCCCATCCCCATTCTGCTCCCAGCTCTCCCTCGGATAAAGGAGCTTTCTGTGCTGTGTGTCTCGTGGAGTCTCTAAGACACGGAGGCTGCGGAGTGCTGTCACTGTGACCCGCCTTCTGCCTTCCTCATCTGACTGGAAAAGGAGATGATCGCTATGAAAAGGAGGCCTGCATTTTCTCAGGACTCAGTGGCAGCTGAGAAATGGGCTTATTCTCACCAACAGCCCATCTGGACAGAACGCGAAGATAGTTGTTGGAGTCATACTTTCAGTTGGGGATGCGCGCCATTAAGGAATCTGGGGTTTCCACTGCTTTTACCACATAGGTTAATTTGGTGGCAGAAGCAGAGGGGCTGTGAAGAAGCTGATGCTTCCAGAATTCTTTTTGCTGTCTCACATATGCCTGGGCCCTGGCGGCAGACCCGAGGGAGGCAGATGCCCTGTGGGGTGCCCCCAAACAGGGGTGATGCTGACTGCGGGCTCCCCGTTCTCCATTTCTAATCAGTGCCTAGCCTGCTGCGGCTTGGTGCCCAGGCTTTCAATTATTCAAGAATTGGGAAATATTTGTTGCCTGATTCAGGATTTGCTTGTGTTCAATAGAACAAAACCCTGGTGGGTGAGATTCAGCCCCCAGCGCAGCCAGGTCTCCAGATGTGAGCGGATTATGGACAGAGGAATAGTTGCTCTGGGAAGGGGTCTGGTTCAAACAGCATATAGAGCGGACGGAAGAAGGGAAAAAACCACAAACCAAGATGAGTAGAGAACATCCTGAGTTTGCCCTCTGTCTGTTTGGCTAGAAAAGCAGAGCACGCTGAAAACACAGAAACCTGAGGCTGTGGTTGAGCGAAGAGGCAGCTTTTCAGGGAAGCAGCCCCAGGCAGGTGGTGAGGGCTCCGGGTTCTAGCCCAGATGCTACCGCTAACCTACCCTGTGTCTTCAAGGCAATCATCTCTTCTCTTTGGGCCATGTCTCCTCACCTGTGAAATGAGGAAGATGGATTATGATCTCTAAGGTTCCATCACATCTCTGTCTTCCAATTTCAGGGTGATTTTCAGGTCCTGGCGCCCATTGTCACTAGATCCTCTGCATAGGATGGCGCTGGTGTTGTTATAATCACTTCTGTTCATTGTCATCTGTTCAATCTTTTATACTTTCTTTCAACAAACAAATATTGAGCACTTGCTGTGTCCCTGGGGGAACCTCTTCAGGGGATCCCAGACTGTGGGTCTCACGTGATGCATCTAGATGATGAAGGCAAGTGGAGCATTACTTCTACTTTTCCTTTCATGAGACTCTGAAGACTGGGTTAGTTCTAGAAGCCATGATACCCATTCACTTTTGCATTGATTCATTGAACAAACAATCCCTGAGCATAGACTATAAGCTAGGTGGCATATAAGGGAAAATCAAAGATGAGTCAGGTGAATGGCTTGCCCACAGATTTACATGGTCTTGTTGATGAGGCTGATGTATAATAAGAAAACTATAATGCAGAGAGAGAAATGCAAGAAAAATAATATATACAGGGAATTATGAGAACACAGACACTGAACACTGGAGAGCCCAGGAGCACCTCCCAGAGGGGCTGGGATCTGAGCTGAGGATTGTTTTTAAATAGTTGTATTACTTTATTCTGATTATAAAAGTTATATACACACACATATATGTATATATGGCTATGTATAATATATATAATTATGGGATAACTGGTCATCTTAATTTTCTTCTTCTTTGGAAGTTCTGAATTTTGTTTCATATATGCGTATATGTATGTGTATATATATGTGTGTGTATGTGTCTGTATGAAACAAAATTCAGAACATCCAAGAGAATAAAATTGATATTACCAGTTATCCCAGAGTTCAGAGGTAATAGCTAAAAAAGATTTAAAAAGACATATAATTTTGCTATATATTTTTAGGAGATTTTTTTGATGTTTTTTCTTCCTGTTCATTTTTTTGACAAAAAAAAATCACACCATGAATACTGCTTTGTAAGCTGCATTTTCATTTGATAACATATCATTGACTTTTTTACATCAATAAATAAAATTCTTCTTCATTATTTTTAAGAGCCATATATCATATTCTATTGTATAGATGCCTTGTTATTCTTTTAACTAATGCTTTATTGATAGATTTGGGTTATTCCAGTTTTTCAGTATTATAAACAACATTGTGATAAACATGTTTCTCCTTAGGACAAATTCTTAGAAGCTGGATATCTAGGCCAAAGGATGTTTTAAATATTGACACACATTCCCAGATTGTACTTTAGTTTAAAAGCAGAAGTGTGTGAGTGTGAGAGTGTGTGTGTGTGTATACTAGCAAGTGCACGTGTGTTTGCTTTAGTTAATATTAATTGAATACTTATATTCCAGATATTAGACTAAGAACTTTATACACACCATCTGATCTAATTATTATAATATTTCAGCTCAAACAAACCACTGGTCCATAAACTCATTATAAAAGATACTTGAAGAAAAATAATCCAGAAACACATTTTATTTGCCAACCCAAGAAACTTAGTGGTATTTGGATGCAGGAGGGTGAGCATATTATGTCCAAAAGGAATAATTGAATCTTTGTTTTAGCTTTGTTACAATGTCAGGCATTCTGTGCCCACTGGCCAGAGTCCATGACTATAAATTTAAATCCAAATGGGGAAATTGTCCAAGGAAAGTCTGTGATTGTGGCCATGATGAACATCCAGACCTGCAGTAATCCACTACATTTTTAGTTCTCTGTACTAGCTGATGTTGCTAAAGTTTTTCTTAGAGATAGGGAGACCTAAGGGGGCACCTGGGTGGCTCAGTTGGTTAAGCGTGTGACTTCGGTTCAGGTCAGGGTACTGGGATCAGGCCCCGCATCGCATTGGGCTCCCGACTCAGCAGGGAGTCTGCTTGTCTCTCTCCCTCTGCCCCTCCCCCTGCTTGTGCTCTCTCTCTCTCTTTCTCTCAGATAAATGAATAAAATCTTAAAAAAAAATAGGGAGACCCTAGGTCTTGATCTGCCTAGGACAGTCCTGTTGTCTTTAAGTAAATATCGATAGTGCATTCTTTTGTTCTCAAAAGTATTCCAGTTTGGGCAATAATTTACTTTGAGGAAACTTGTTGCAGATGGAAGAGCTTGCTGGTGAGACAGAGACAAGTTTGAGCAGTGGGCTCTCCAACGAGTGCCCATTCCCTTATGCTCAAAGGCAGGCATCTAACTTTCTAAAGAAATTTACCTCACCTATCATGCAGCAGGGTATCTGGTCGCTTCACTTATCCAGATAATAGCTGAGAATCAGAGAAAAAGCCAAGGTACCTGTGTTGCAAGAATTAGCAAATCCTGTGATAAAATTCTTGCCCTAGTCTATGGGAAAAATTTGTATTCAAAGCCTGTCTACTCTTCCTTTACACACAGATCCCCCAAAAGCTTGGGTATCTTATTTCCTCCCCACAGGTAATTAAAAGGATAGGTTAGAAAAAATAACAAATGCCTAAGGCAACACTTCGGCATGAGCAGGAAGAGAGGGAAAGTGGCTTATCCAAGAGGGAGAAGACAGGAGGCCTAAAAGGAAAGGCGAGGACCACCATCATGTCAGCTCGGCCACTGCAGTGAAGCCTGAGAGAATCAGCACAGCGGGCATCAATGGGGGTTCATAATGATGACCTTGAATTATCAAGAAAGTGTTTTCTGCATTTGGTAGGCTGTATTTAAGAAGGTCGGGTAGCCTGAAACATTTTAGATGAGCTCTCTATCCAAAATAGTTCCTATTATTGAAATTAGACTTATAAGAGGTAAGTGTTCAGCAAGCTGAACGCCTTGATTATATGGAATGATTTAACCTTCTGAGAGTCCTGAGCAGCAAAAAAAAAGTAATATGTAAGAAAAGGCATTTAAGTCATCTTTCCTGCCCTCAAAGACTTCAAATTCTTGTTGATAATGTAAGTTTTCACCCTTTCTAGATATCTTTGCATTTTAAAAAGGACTTTAAAAGACTAAAATGCCTTATAATCCCAAGGGAGTCAAGTTCCAGTAATATAATTCCAGGCACTGAGAACACAAGAGAAATGTTTTCAGGGCCAAAGGATTTTTCTGGTTATCCATGCGGAAAGCCTTAGTTTTTCTTCCTGTGACGATAGTCCTGTAAAAAGGGATGGCCTTCTTAGCTGCTCATGTCCTTTGGAGTCCTAAACTCCCACCTCTGAGGGGCCCTCTGGACCTGAATCAAGTCCACAGGACAAAGAGCAGAGAGTCAAACATGCTCATGGCCAAGCAGAAGGCTAAGGGGTCCCCAGAGCAGCTGAGGGTACTACTCAGAACTAATGAGAAACAAAATTATGTATCATTTAAGTGACAAGTGGTCCTAAGCTCCCAGAGTCAAGACCGTTGGGGTTCTGAGAATTCTGGCTGAATATCCAGCAGGCCTCTGTTCATTAATCCATCCATGGCAATGTTTAAAGTGTAATGAAAACTCAATGCAAAAAAATTAGAAGACTTGGAGCTTTTAATAGTTATCCCCAGGACACATAGCCCGAAGACAGAGAATGGAGGGCACAAGAAAGATAGATGGGTAAGGCCACCTCCACTGCTTTGTTGCTCTCCTTGTGGATGACCCACAGGAAACTCAGCCTGGTCTGAAGATGGCTCCCTGGCTGGATAAAAGCTCTAAATGAAAGGAGTACTGCCTGCCCCATTAGTGGGTCAACCTTCCCTTTTGCCTAAAGCCTCATCTCAACAGAGTAGCTCTGAGGTATGGGACAGACAACACTTGAATATCCGCAGAACCATGATGCATCCCTGCATCTCCTTCCCCAAAGTAATTTCAGTCTGCATCTCCCTGCCAGAGGCTCAGTTCCCCCTCCCAGAATGTCACTAATCCAATACCTACTCTTTGCCTGGGAGGTAGAACCTGGGTTTCTGATATCTGAGCAGGAAAAATAGCCACTCAGACCCGAACAGTTCTCTGTTGACTTCCCTTGTCATTTAGATGCTTTTGGAGGCTGGTTTCTCATTCTTTCCTGCTGTAGATAGAAGGCAGCAAGGCCATAGGCAGCTGACTCAGATATGCAGGGACCAAACAAAGCTCGTGTCCCAGACTTGGGTTGAGGCAGGGAGAGTAGCTGCTTCCTGTACATGACCTCTTCCTGTACGTGGATATCTCCTTTATGAAAACCAATATTTATTTTCTGTGGTTAACATTTGTGATTCCATTATCAGAGGCTTACTCCCCTGCGGCCTGTGTAGGCCCACCTTTCGTACCTCTCCTGTGCTGCAAGAAGGTGTGTAGAGGGAGGGGCCCCAGGGATGATGGGGACCCCGGGCGTCTGAGAGCCGGGGATGTGCCCCCAGCACAAGAGCAATGCTGACGACATCAAGGACACCTTTCACTTCTCCATCCCTGGTGCCTGTCTCACGCAGCTTCTGTTCTTTTGCCACGTGTTTTATGAGCTGAATTGTGTCCCCCCCGAATTCACGTGTTGAAGTCATAACCGCGGTACCTGGGAGTGTGACTGTGTGGAGACAGAGTCTTTAAAGAGGTAATTAAGTTAAAATGAATTCAGTAGGATGTGCTTTAATCCATTCTGACTAGAGTTCTTGTAAGGAGAGGAAATTAGGGCACAGATAAGGACAGAGGGAAGGTGATGTGAAAGCACAGGGAGAAAGGCGGCCATCTAGCAGCCGAGGAGAGAGGCCTTGGAAGAAGCCAGCCCTGGCAGCACCTTGATCTCAGACTTCTGGCCTCCAGGGCTTTGAGAAAACAAACTCTTGCTGTATAAAACCAGCCTGGGGTACTTTGTTATGGTGGCCCTGACGGACTAATACACTGCATCATACCACCGCTGCCTCAGTCACTGACCAACCCAGCCCTACCACCTTCATGGACTCCTGGAACTCCTGCTGAGTTTGGCTCAGCTCTGCCACCTGGCCATAAAGTATGACTTTAACATCTAAAGAGAATCATATCTGCTGCTGTGCTCAGAAAAGCCAAATTTAAAAGACTTTAGGTTTCATCTAGTTCACAGGTTGAAAAGTTGCTGTACATAGTAAGAAGGAGGCTCGGGAAATTAAGGGAAGAGAGGCTGACCCCAGAGTAGAGGCTCCGAAAAGAGTTTCTGATGTTTCCTAAAGAGGTGTTAACCACCATCCTTAGGCCAGAGAAAACCCTTGGCGTAGAGCTGGGACTTAGGGAGTTGTAGAGTCCCTAGGATGGACATGGCTGTTAGATCCCTCACCAAGTTCCAATGAGAAGCAGGGTCTACTATCCTCCAGGGAGAGCCCAGGCTGAGACCATAAGCCCTGGGGACAGGCACCTAGGCTCACTGTACACACAGGAGCACACAGGCATGTACACACACACACACACACACAATGGTAGAAGACTGGGGCCTGCCTGCCTGAACAAAAGGGTTTCCTAGGGTAGCAGGATGCTCTCAGTTGAAGGAGGGTTCAAAACAAGGATGGGGAGATAGGAGTCAGAGAAAAGCGAAGCCACCAGCTTAATTTTACTCCCCGAAGCAGGGTGTTGCCCTGAGCTAGTATAGCCAGCAATCACAGAGGCCCTTGTCACCTGTCATGTATGCCTGTCCTTCCCAAGGTGTGAGCCAGGACAGCCCAGCCCTCTGTGTAACTCATTTCCACATCATCTATACTTTCCAATAAGCTCTTACTCTATTAGATTGCTTCCTGAAAGAGCCACGTATTGAAAATCACCAGTCAGTTCTTAATTCTGTTAGTCACCAAACTGATTTCTTAAGCTCAGAACCAATAAAGCTGTGACAGCGAAGAACGGATATGGATTTCTCATTCTCTCACACTCATATATAATAACAATAAAACTTTATTAAACAAGAGACATGTTGTTTCAGGGAATTTTTCTTTCCCATCTCCAGTGCCCCAAGGCTAAAATATACAATCTTATTAACTTCCTGGAAGAAATACTCCATTCCTGTGGGGCACATGCTGAGCATTCATCTTCTTGGACCTGGAAAATGAGACAGGTCCTTGACATGAAGGCGTGTGGGCCACAGTTGTATCCAGGGAGATCTAGGGGAGCGAGCCTGATGAGGACACTCCCAAGGAATCTGCGTGGAGTCCAAGAAGCCCTCTGTAATAGATCCTCTGCATGTCCCAGGCCAGGAAGAAAAGGAGAAAGGATTGGCACAGCAGGGCATGCGGATGTGCGGGAGCCTGAAGATAACATTTAGTTCACACTCCCAGACAATAGTTCGGGAGGCTGCAGTTCAGACAGGGGCTGACATCCACCCAGAGTCACACAGAATGGACCATACAGCAGGAACCAGAGCCCTGGTGTCCTGTTCTGGGCTCCTTCCTTCCTTGCCTCCCACCCCACAGCCCCAGGACTGATCTCAGGTGAAGGAGATTCCACTGTGATGCCTACCTGACTTGTGAGGTGGCTCCACGCTCCTCAGGGAGGTCGGGGGTCCTGTCCAGTCTTCCTGTGTCTGACTACAGCTGAAACAACCACCACACAACTCACACAGGCAGGAGCGTCTGCCAAAGTCAGCCGAAATCTGTTGAATGAATGAACGACCTCAACCAGATGGTGAATAAGATTAGGACTCAAGAATCTCATTCATGTCATTCCAGCTGACCACAGACAATGTTTGGTCCCAGGAGGACTGACTTTCTGAAAATCCTGAAGCAGCCTGATGGTGGGAGCTGCCATCCGGTCCTCTGGGGTGGGAGATAAGGAAGAAGGCCCTCCCCAAAGTTATCCAGGCCAGAATATTTGTCACTTCCTCAGGAAGGACTATCTCCAGAAAGCCAGGGGTGTAGGGTTACATTTTCGAGGATGGAGGAAGGGACTGAGGACTAGCTGAAGGGGTGATCCCTGGGAGGAGACCCGTGGATCCCAGGCACTGACTGGGCCGCGAAGCAGAGGAGCATGAGACAAGTGGTTCCAGCTCCACACTGCTGTGCACAACCGAGTCGGGGTTCAGGCTGGTCCTCAGGAGTGGGGGGCTGTTATGGCCTGAATTGTGTCCCTCCAAATTTCACCTGGTGAAGCCTCATCTCCCAACGTGACTGGTTTGGAGATAGGTCCTTTAAGGAGGGAATTAAGGTTCCTTTAGGTCACTGGTGTGGGGCCCGAATCTGATAGGACTGGTGTCCTTATAAGAAAAGGGAACCTAGAGCTCTCTCCCTCCACATGCACACAGAAGAGGCCATGTGAGGACAGGATAAGAAGTCATCGTGAGCAAGTTGAGGAGACAAGCACAAGACCCCAGGCCTGCTGGCCCTTGATGGTGGGCTTTTAGCCTCCAGAACTGTGAGAAAATACATTTCTGTCATTCAAGCACCCCCTCCCCCTACCCCGTCTGTGACATTTTGTCATGGCAGCCCAAGCAGTCTAACACTGGGGCTGGTATCTCAAGCAGGGGAAGCACAGAGGGAGTTAGGGCAAGGCAAGAAACCAGGAGACTCCTGTTCTGGGTGACAGCTCTGTGTGGGCAAGCAGTCCCTATTTGTAAGTCTTAGCAGAATGGCACAGCCATGGGCTCTTTGAGCACTGGTATTCTGTGTTTCATCCTTTTCCCGGGGTCCTACAAACAAGCTGGAGTCTTTCTAGGAAAATGGGAAAAAGATCAAGCAACCTCTGGTGGCCTTTGTAGCCCTAAGACCCTGACTACAACAGATGCAGAGGTTCATCATTGAAAATGATTTATTGGGATTTTTTAACTGCAAGTTTGGAAATCTTTTAATGGCCTATAAAAAGGAGCCACAGTGGGCTAATTATAAATGACTATTTATATATATTTCAGGTTATATATTTCAGATACTTTTCAGCGAAACCAAATCAAATGATGGTCAAATACACATGGTGTCCAGCAGAAGTTGTCTAGATATTTCCATGGTCTAGGAGATACTTGGAACATATGCAATAGCTGCAAAGCATCAGGCAGATTCTCCGGCTCACCCTCGGCCCACCATAGTGGAGTTAATTTGTGGGGATCCTCTCAAGGTCCCTCGGACTCCCCCTCAGTCGGTATCCATGCTCTAGCTCTGGACCCTGAGCCCAGCTTCCACCCTCAGCCTCTCTGGCTGCCACATTCCTCTAGATTCCATTTCAGATCAAACACCACATGTTGTCTGGGCAATTACTGTGCACTCAGCTCTGTGCTTTGCTGGACCGGGAGATAGCGTTGGAAATAACCTCTGAGGTTACTTCCAGCCAGAGACAGGGGAGGCTGTAAGAATGTGCATCCTCAGAGAGCTCAAGTATTGCTTCCTCCAGGAAGCCTCCCTGATTCTGCAGACAACAGAAGTGGGTAGCAAGCCCCATTACTTCCTTCTCCTCCTGCACACAGAAATAGACTGCATTTTCTTACAGTCCCTTCATGGAGATGCAGTCCATGTGACAAAGGAACATGGATGGGAGCGATGTATGTCACTTCCAAACTTGGCTCCCAACTGCTCCCTTTCCTCCTTGTCTGCCTGTGTAAAAGGCTGAGGTCCTGGGAGATGGTGGGATCCGCCATATCCGAGAAGCCTGGATCCCTCAGTGACCACATGGAACAGAGCTCCCCACATTTGACTGTGACAAGAGCGAGAGAGAAGCTTGCCCTGTGCGCAGCCTCTGAGAGGCAGAGGTGGTTCACTGCAGCAATTGGCCTGTCCAGGCGGCTACACTGACCAACTCTCAAGTTGAAAATCAGAGTCATTTGCTCTCTAATTGAACACACCCTCAGATAGGGAGCTTGGGAATATGCGTGGACAACCTTCTAATTTGATAGGGCTATGAATGTAAACCATGGCCTGTCTGACTCAGAGAGCGTGCTCCTGGTCCATTTCTCCTTTGTCACTCTCTGGGCTATGGTGGTAGCCAGCAGGTGCCGTGGAAGACTGTAAGGGAAAACCTAACTCACAACATTTCAGAGGTGGAGAGAGTTTTGCAAATTGTGCATATGGGCATTTTTGTTGTTGTTGTGTAGTGTGAATTGTGTCTCTCTTTATTTCACAGGCATATTCCTATCTCATTCCCCCACCTATATTCTCTCCAGAGAAGCTGAAGCAGCTTTAGAGCTGGATCTAGAACTATCTCCTGGGGTAACCCTCGGGTTGAAGGCAGCAAGCTCAGAGAGTAGGCTTCTGCAGATGGCCGCTGTGGCACTTTCCAAAAACCTGCTGGGCTGCCGGGAGCCTGGCTGAGATGCAGACAGGTCTGGTGAAATGACAAGATCTGCGGTCCACAGGCACAGTGGCAGAGGCCATCCAGGCCTGGGGCAGGGGCCCCACGACTCCCGAGAGGCACTTCTCCTATTAAATTGGGAGGTTCACAGATTGAGAAATTCATCGCATTCTCAATGATTCCCTTGCTCGGCTGCCTCCCCAGTCCAGGCCTTGGCAGCCCTTGGTTTGGTATAAATCACATTCCATCAGCGTAACTGCAGGGCTTCGGGGATCGTTTTGGAATACTAGGATGTTAATGCATCGGGTTTTGTTCCAAGCAGTGAACCACCTCCTGGGATTTGGGAATCTCTCTTTTAAATCCAGATAGCACTAATGAGCTAGTAAGGGCTCCTGACCTCCTTGACTCATTTCCTCACTCCCATGGCTGCTCTGAGCATTGGAATCAGCCACATCTGCACCGCAATGCAGCCAGCCACGGGCCTGATACAGCTGCGGGCTTTCAGTGCAACTGGTTCTACCTGGAGGCATTTAAATGGCAGTTTCTTTCTTCTTCTTCTTCTTTCTTCTTTCTTCTTTCTTCTTCCTCCTCCTCCTCCTCCGCCTCCTCCCCCCCTTCCCCTTCCCCTTCCCCTTCCTCCTCCTCCTCTTCCTCTTCCTCTCTTTTCTCCCCTAAATTATTGCATACACCTAAAAGTGCTTTTCACATACAGGCTCTGGGTGAATGTTTGTGGTTATTTTGATGCCAATGGTGATAGTGTCCTTTATAACAGGGTTTGGCCAGGAGCTGTCCTTTAATTCTATACCCAAGCAAAAATTATGCTGGGGTGTCGAGGAGGTGGTCCTTGAAGGGGTGAGTGATAAGACACATATTGACAAGCAGTTAAATATCATTTACCCTTTTAGCCAAGCATGTCTCTTAGTGCCCGCAACTGACATTTAGTCACTTGGAAATGCCTCATGTAATGCTTATTATGTATCGGGGGCTGTTCTAAGTGGTTTACAAATATTTACCAGTCTACTCTGCGACACCGTTTTTTATGTTCACTTTCCAGTAAGAAACCTAGGACAAAATAGAGAGGTTAGGGAACTTGTCCAAAGTCACAGAGCCAGTAAATGGTGCTGTCAGGACTTGAAGCTACAGTCTCGGGCTCCAAGGACTACACGCTTAATCACAGTGCTGGGTCTCTCCTCCACGGTTTTTCCTACCTCTCAAGCTTGGCTCAGACTGTTCATCTTATCTAGAATGTCTGTCCCTTTGCTCTTCACACTTCTAAATTCTAGCTCATCTTTCAAGACCAACTTACAACCCAGTTCCTACAAGAAGCCTTCCTGAACAATCTGAACCGTGCTTCAGTTGACTGACTCTGATCTCCAATAGCAGAGTGGTTCAGAGCATGGCATTGGGCACTAAACTGTATAAACTTCAATCAGACCCAGCCCTGGCTCTATGACCTTGTGTAAATTAATTAACTTCTATGAGCTAAGTTTTCTTCTCTGTAAAGTGGAGATATATAGTGCACTTACCAACAGGGCTGTTGAGGGGATTAATTGGATTGGCATATCTACAATACCTGGAAGAGTGCTCATTCCCTCTGCCTGCTATATATGTATTTTATTAGTAGTATTGCTATTATTGTTGTCATTATTGCACATTTGCTTTTCCTATTGCTCTTGTGTCACACTTATGCTTTCCTTGTCTGATCCTTATCTCCTGTAAGACTGCAGGATTATTTGCACCCCTTGAAGACATAGATTGGTTGTATGTGTGTGTCTTCCTTCCTTCCTTCCTTCCTTCCTTCCTTCCTTCCTTCCTTCCTTCCTTCCTTCCTTCCATCTATTTAATTCTCTGGCACTTAGATTAGTATCCTGCAAATAGTAAGCATTCATTTAATGGCAATAATTAATTAATGAGTTGAAGGTAGCTAATATTATATCCCTAGGCACAAGAATTCAAAAATCTCTTTCTCTCCCACTGAATTGCGTATAAATATAAGTCACAGGTCTTCATTGATCTTGGAATGGTATATCTCAGGGGAAATCGAATCTGTCATAGTTCAAAGAAAACCCACTCCTAAATAAGTTACCAGATGCATTCATTAACTGAGGTGGTCCAGTTAAAATAGGGCACAATCTTGGTGGGATTTGAATATCAATAGTCTGTAGAGAAGCATCAGCTTCCAAGAATTTTTGGCTCCTGATGTGATCTTCTTAACCTTTGCTTTATAGTCTAGTCTTCAGAGAGGCTGCCGCTTATTTATCACGGAGATACTGCAGATATACCATGCGAGGTAACTGAGAAACCATTTGAAGACTGATGTCTTATTATCTCTCGAAGCACAGAGCAAAGAACCACTTACAAAGCCTTCTCTATTATTTGACTGTTTAGACCCTTAGGTCCATTGACTTCAGAATATTTTAAAGGAATCACTCTGAAGTCAATAAGGCTCCATGACTTGCAAGGAGTCAGGAAGCTACTGAAAGGCTCTAGGTCTGCAGTTGACTGGCACACTGTAAGACAGAGGCATGTTGCTCCCGCTGAAAATTGGGACAAGAGTTTAACTGCACGAGGGCGGCTGGCTCAGCACAGGTCCGTATACTCAACGTCAAAGGACAGGGTCGCCTGTAGTCTTCCTCTGAGCAACTTCACATTGTTCTGTTTTTGTTCTGGAAGTTGGCCTTTGGGAAGGTGGCAGGAGAACAGTTATGAAGAGTAGGACCTACTTTTCTCATAAATGTGCTCTGGTTTCCCAGGGCATGCTTCCCAGAGCACTGGCATCCTCTGCCATCCCCCAGGGCCTCAGTAGGCCTCCAAATAGCTGAGATAAGGAAAATGAAGCACCAGGAAGCAGATGTGAACCCCAACGGTTCTGTTGCCTGAGCCCTCCACTCCCCCCTTCTCAAACTATTTCCTACCTGCTTTCATATAGAACTCCGTATAGCATTGAGATTTTTTGTCTTCCTGTTTAGGGACAAGTGATGAGCTGATATGTCATCTCACACTTTCCTGGCTGCCCTGAATGAACTCTACATTGAATGGCATCCCACAGATTGCTTAGCTTTTTTTTGGCCTTCTAGCTTGGCAGGTATGGAAGAACAGATGATAGGTTCAGGGAAAAGGGAAGTGGTGAGTGTCAACCCCCACCCCCAGATGGTTTTGGTAGCAAAGCAACAGCCATCCTGTGGAGTTGTGTACATAATTTGTGAGTAGTTTCCCCAGTTTTCTGAAATAACACTCCTTATATTGCTTTTAAGTCATGCTCAGTATTGTAAACAATTGTGAAGAACACCCATTTCCTTGTTACACCTCAGCAACTTTTCCGTAACATTATACCTTTCTTCATCCTTTTTATTTCATTCAATATTCCATGTGCAGTGTAAATCATAGGCACTAATCACCTCTCAGTTTGTGGCCCTCATCTCAACAACCAGAACTCTGGTCTGGTTCTCATCTCTTGCTCAAATGATGGTGGTTCAACTGGACATTCTCCTCTTTGCTTTGGGCATACCAATTTATTCTGTGCTCCCTGATGGATTAATCTTCAGTCACTACCTTGCTCAAGAAAATTCAATGGCTCCCCATTGTCTACTAAAAGCTGAGCTTTGCCTGGCTTTTAAGGCCCCTTTAGAATCTGGCTCTAATATTTTTTTTCCCCAGGAGTCTCTAATATGTACTTCATAATTCTCATCCCCAAATTTACTCCAGTCCATGGCTCTTTGCATGGCCACATAACATGTTCTCTCCCCGAAATGCCCAACACTCTCTTCTGTGATTTCCCTGTCAAGTCATCTAATTTATTTGGCAAAGAAAGAGTGCCTCCAACTTGGGCTCTCTTAAAGACCTGGCTTGTCTTAACTACTTCACATCTATTACTCACTGCCTTGTTTTCAGAAATCTAACTGTCGTCTGCCTACATTCCTGGACCATTAGCTTGATGCCATATAAAGTTTACCATTAGCTCTGTCACCCCTACCCAGATTTTTCCCCCCATGTCAGTACTTACCCAATAGGACCAGGATTATAAGTGCTCCATAAATATTTTAAATAAAAATTATCTAGATTTCACCTTTGGGAACTAGATGGTTGGGGTACAATCCTATGCAAAAGAAAAATAATGTGTTTTATAGTCAGTATTATTATGGGGGACATACTGGAGATACCACCTCCTAGTAGAATCTCTCTTTACCTGAGGTGACCCTGAGTGGAAGGAAGGCCCACCCCTGAGTTTCAGGAGGATAAATTGCCT
This sequence comes from Mirounga angustirostris, assembly GCF_029215605.1. Taxonomy (NCBI): domain Eukaryota; kingdom Metazoa; phylum Chordata; class Mammalia; order Carnivora; family Phocidae; genus Mirounga; species Mirounga angustirostris. The sequence goes on along the minus strand of NW_026991718.1, from coordinate 17,857,834 downwards.
TGCTCTCTCTCACCTTCTTTGCTTTATTATTTCCTCTGCTTGGAATTCTCTGCCCTTTTTCCCCCTTGATATATTCTTTCCCGTCCTTTGATGTTAACACAAAATATTATCATACTAGTGAAGTCTTTGCCAGGCCTCAGCTCTCCATTGTCATTTTATGCTATTTAAAATAAAAAGACATAAATATAAAAGTTAACACAATTGCCCAGCACATATATGACCTGATTGGGGAATATAAATCTTATCCCCTCTGTGGACCTGTGGCCTGTCTTGAATTGACCCTCCTTGCTGCTTTCTCATTGTCATGGAGAGATGCAGGCTCTGAGCATCTGTCCCTAGTTTTTCCTCCACAGAATGTGCTGGCATTCTGGCCTTCTCTGCTCCCACCTGGGAGAATTACATTGGTACATTTTTCTGCCTAGATACCAGACACCTTCCTCAAGGACAAGCATGCTGTGATTTATACCTCTCTGTTCTCTCATTGCTAATTCTGGCATCTAGCACGGAAGTGGGACTTGGTATCTATTAACTCACTGAGTGAAGGAACTGAATAAACACCAGCCACTTTCCTAATCTTTCCTTATCTCCACTGGTGTGCCCATCCTCAGGTGTATGACTGTGTATGTACTCATGATTAAGGAGAACTAAGTAGGTCAAGGGACAGAAAGCAATGCACAAATACATAAATTATATTTTGATTTAGGTATCTTACTCTTTACATAATAAGGCTCTCTGCTCTACTGTAAAGCTTTCAGGCATCAGTGGGGAAACATAGAGGCCTTATCGTTGTTATATCCCCAAAACTCTTACTATTCCGTGCCCCATACTACTATCTGCCTTGAAGTCAGACCCATCCAATTAGTCTACCCTTATTTCCACTTTACTGTTCTTATCCCCATTATATCCCATAGGATTCTTCAATGTGGGAAGCTCCAACTCTTCTAAACCATTTTACTCGTACCATCACTACAGGGAAGTATAATGAAGAAATAATTAACAAATATGGGGAAATTACAAAAGCTTAAAAATTTCAGTCATGTCCTCAGTCTCATTTTTTGGCCTTTCTAACATGGTCACTGCCTGTAGGAGGCAGGGTTACACAGTGGTTATTTTGAATCCCCAACTCAGCCTCCCGCTAACCGGGAGGGACTTGGCAGCCTGTGTAACTTTTGCACTCTTGGTTTTACCATCTGCAAAAAGGGGACACCGAATCTGCCTCTCAGGGTGGTTGTGAGCATCTTGCGGGATGATGCAAGTGTGCTCCTAGCTGAGAACGTGCGACATCATTACGGCTCTGACTATTGTTGTTAATGTCACTGAAACAAAACTTGCTGGAGCTTTTGCCAGCTGTGGTAGGTACTGGACACAGCTGTGACTTTGTCTTCCCAGGGGTGACACTGCCTGAAATCCTGCTCCCTACTCAGCCCCATTCCTGAAACTAGGGCAAGAACAAACCACCTGGAGCTTCATTGACCTTCTAGGCAAGATGTAATGAACCAAGTCTGGAAAATTCAAGCCAAGGAGCACAGAGGTAGAAGGCAAAACCAAAGTCTAGCTCAAGGATAAATGCAAGTTGGGTTTCTTGAGAAGGCCTCTGGAAGGAGCTCAGATACTCATAGTTTAAGTCAAATGAACCATAGCTGAACAGCAGATACAATTTCTAGATTTGCCTGAAAGTTCTTTGGGTGGGATCAAAATCATGCAGAATATGTGTTGCTTATCTCTATGGGTGCTTGGGCTCTCTTCTAGGTGGCTCTGACTTGACTCCTGTTGCCCTCCTTAATAGCAGAACAGAAGCCCCAGCCTCCCCAGATATCAAAGATAAGATGATAAACTCTTTTTAAAGGAATAAATAAATGGGTGAGAGAATGAATGAATGTATACATGAATATAAGAAGGACAAGGCCCCTATGACAGCAGAAGCTGTCTGCAGACAGTAATCCCAAATCCAGACCTCCAGCCTTTCCTTGGAAGGACAATATATATGTAAATAGAGCCATCACATTTAGAATGTCAGGCCTCAGAGGGTTCCTCTGGAGCTTACAAAGGCCACTTCACATTTCTCCATGAAATTACAAAACTTGACAGCTTTCTTAACACAGTGATGGTGAGGAATAAAAACTTCAGAAATTATGCTATTTGAAAAGTAAACTATTTACTGTTCAGAGGGAAAAGTCTGAACTTAACTACTTGGCAGCTGTCAAAATGTAACCCTATGACACAACAGTGATTTAAAATGTAAATAGAGCTTCAGGCATGCAGAGAAGGAACTAGCTATCCCTGCCCAAGCCTCGTTCTGTGGCACCTTCACCTGCAGGGAGAGGACCGCGGCCCAGGCACTCACCCGTCTCTGCCTGGACCAGATCGTAGACTACTTAAATTTGTGGGTTTAACTCTACCTGCACCTCCTCACTCCCAACGATATAAAGGAAGCATCACAAAGGAAGGCCTGGAGATACATTTTCATGAAGGAAGTATGCACTAAATGAAGTCTAGGTTAATAACCAAGGCAGACATTCTTTAGAAAAAAATTAGTATTTGACCTCCAGGAACAAAAGGTTGTGTGTGAAATGCATTGCGCCCCCGTGTGTTCTCACTGTGAGAGTTAACCGTGTCCAGGTCTTGAGGGGTGCACACGTGCCCATGCAAACACGCTCATCCTCTAGAGCTGTGTGCCTTGAAAATAATCAATTTCGATAAACCTCCGATGTTTCCGTTTAATTTTGTAACGGGAAGACCAGGCAAGGCTCCTTGGTGGGCAGCAGTCAACACAGTCCTCACTGGCCTATGTGCCCCTCCTTAGCTGTGGGCATCTGCTACCCCAGGGCCTGGCCGTGTGGACGGGGTCGGTGCCAGTGCCTGGGGAGCCAGTGCTGTTCACAGTTTCGACATGAGCTGGCAGACGTTGCCTGGGGTGGGGGTAGGGGTAGATGACCTCTAAGTTCCCTTCTCGTCTTGAGAGCCTGCGATGAACTTAGCAGACATGACCCCGATTTTCTGCAATATTAATCACCCCGACCTATAATTCTGAAGACTTTTTGTGTGTCCCTCCCACGTTTTCTGGAAGACTTGTCCAAAATGTGCAGCCTGTAGACAGAAATGTGATCCATCAGTTTTGTTCTTACTTTTTATTTTTTAATTGCACCATAGTATTAATATAATTATGTGACAGCACGTGACCAAGTATGAAATGCTCCATAACAAAAAGTCATAAACACTTTATAATGGCAGCCAAAGCACTCAGAAGCTCTGGGCAGCAGTAAGCCAAGCTTAATTTTTAGAGGAATATCAAAGCCAAAGAAACCAAACCAAGGAAGTTGCCTATGGATGTAAAAATTTGGGCACAGTTCAGTTCATTTCGATTCCTTTCAAAAAATATATGTATCTACGAGGTAGGCACGGGGCACCGTCCAGGTTCCTGTTCCATATGAAGAGGGTTTGCTTGTGTTTAGGGATTGGCACTACACAGATGGTTTCAGAGAGATGGTGAGAGGTGGATCAGAGCAAGAGCACAAATACACAGTTTTCCATTTAATAATCATAATTATAAAAACAATTAGAAAAAGCTACCATTTACTAGAGTGCCAATCCTATGCCAGGGTTTATGTCACACCAAGCATTCTCTGTGTGTATGAGTGCTCACATACATTATTCCTAATCCTTGCAGCAACTCAGCCAAGAGAGTTATTCTTATTTCCCATTTTCTATAGGAGAAAACCAAGTCATGGGCTGGTTATGTGTCTTGGCCACGGTCACGCAGCTCTCAGGTGCTGAGGCAGAGTTTGAAGACATAATTGTCTAACTTCAAAGCCAGCACACTCTGCATCACACATACCTGCATTTACCTCCATCTCACCACCTTCCACAATGGCCATTACTACTTAGAAGAAGGGGTGGGGGGGGCCTCAACCTGGCCTGTGACTTTTGGTGAGAGCGGCTCACAGGTGCTCAGCCTGTCCCTCCAGACCCTTCTACTTGCTGCCTAAGCCAGGCACCTCTCCTTATTATTCCAAGTGGAGCAGTCGATGGTCCAGGCAAGAAGTGGAGAGACAGCTTTGAACCTGGCTTTGAGCTCTGTGAAGTCCTCTAATAAGTCCATTTCGGCTGAGTATTTTCCAGCCACCTTCACAAATTCTTCCTTTCTTCCGTTTAAGTCGATTTGACTGCAAATACAACCTTGCTGACCTGGAGTCTCTCAGTAGCTCTGAGTAGGGCCCATCTACCCCGAGGCAGGGTTCCTGGTCAGAGGGCAGAGCCTGCGTGGGAGTGAGTCTTTGAAAAGGCAGTTGGCTTGTCCCTGAAGTAGGTCACATGCTCTCAGCCCTCTCGTCCTCCTCCTCCTGTTGGATCCACCCAAGGGGAAGCTCATGTGAAAACAGCAGGTTACTCCCCATCAGCAGAGATACATCTTTGCCCCCCGTGATGGGCTCTGCTGGTCCGGCAGCCACAGGCAAGCTGTGTTTTATTCGTGAACATCCTTCTTGTTTCAGCAGATGATGGACTCTAGTTAGGAGACAACACAGTAAACACAGCATAAACATTGGGATGTGCAGCTGGAATGAGTCTGCATATAAATAAGAGTGCTGGGAGCCAGGGAGGTAATAAGTCAGGAATGCAATGGAGAAAGGTTATTAAAAGCGGAGCTTGTAAAAATCTGCAACAAGGCTGAAAGCTTGGAGCATTTCTTGATTACAGAGGACTAAAGGCATCGGCCTGTCTCATCTGTGCTCTGCCTCGCTGGGTGACTGGGCTCCTCACTTAAAATCCTGCTGTTACTCACTTTGTTCAGTCATAAAGTTGGGATTTTATACACTGAAAACAAAAGAGAGTTGTCGGGATGTTGTGAAGACTGTACATGAAAGCATTATGAAAAAGTTGATATTGCTGCATGAACAGAAAGTTATGTGATTCTTAATTTGGGTAAGTGGCTGAAATTACTCTTTTACACAACTGAGCCCTCTTCTTGGTTGAGTATCAAGCAGAGTTAATCTTTTGTAACAGAAATCTCTCAGGGACATATCCGGCATAAAAGGAACCAAGAGTATTTTCTGTTGTGTTAGAGTCAAAACAGAAAGGTCCTTTTTATTAGCTTTATACCAGTCAGGATATGGTGGGCTTTGCTGCAATAAGAAATAAATCCTGAAATCCCACTAGCTTAAAAATAGTAACAGAAAGGAGGATGTTCCTGTCTCTCTGACACGACACCCAGCATGTCTGTGGCATTTCTGTCACAATCAGTGAGTCCCGAGCCCTAGGCTGCTCCCTGTCTAGTAGCTGCACCATGACTCCTTGCTTTGCCTTGTAAGGGAAAGAAAAGGCTGGATCCCACGAGGAGATGTTTTTAATAGTCAAGCGAGGAAGTGGTTTATCACTTCCACTCCTATTCTGTTGTCTGTAACCCAGTCACGTGGCCCCAACCGAATTATAAGGGAGGCTGTGATGCGTGGAGGAGCCCAGCGATGTCTCGGGTGAGTTCCATGCCTGCCTCACCTAACTTAAAGTTAGTGTCTGGCGACTGGATATACAGGAGTACCTTGTAGTCATGGAAGACACGATACTACTTTGATGTTGCTCCGATTGCTTGTAAGTGTCTGGCCAGGATTAGGAGCTTGCATATTTTGGGGGCAGAACAAGACTCCCCAAAGGATTTACCAACCAGCTGTAAACCTCTATATGACACTGTGATTTTAATTCTGGACACTGGTGCTTCTGAACCCTGGTTTATTCAGGATAACACTTAAGTAATTTAACCATATTTCCAGGCTAACTGTTGCCATAGCCGGCAGCTATGATATAATGGGGATAGCCTTACCTTTTAGCCTTCTAATGCCGAGGCCAATAGCTTTGGTCAGGCATTTTACTCTTGATTGGAACACTTTATTAAAACCCTGAATTGTGCAAAAAGAAACACTTGTTAAATGCAATCATATACATCTTATAGCCTAACATCTGGCATTTTCATAGTCTGAAGTCATTACGAATTGCTGACATTCATTGCTACCTTAAAACTTTCTGAATTTTAAAGCGATTCAATGGTATCTTTCAGAGTTGTAGAAGATATCTCAGCATTGAGATTATTTAGATTTAAATTAATTAAACCAGGAGGCCGTTAGACTGATATAGTTCTAATGCCATGGCAGCCTATGGAAGCAAACCAAAATCTAAGCCTGTAAATGCCTCAAGGTGACAAAACTGAAACCTGTGGACAACCAATCACAAACAGCGAACTAGGCCTTAATCAATAGCCAATCAATAAGTTCCTTACTTTGCTTTTGTCTTTTCTTTATAAAAGTCTCACCCCTGGAACTCTGGTCTGGGGGTGAGGGCAGGGGAGGGCGGCTCTCCACCACTTTTGATCGATGCTACCCAATTCGAATCAATATTTGCTCAAATAAACCCTTAAAATTTTGAATATGCCTCAGTTTATCTTTTAACAGATTCCAATGTTATATTATTGGAACAGAACGGACATCTATAGAAAGCAATTGCTACCTTAAAATAGCACTCTGAATTTAAGTTAATTTTAAGTACCTTTTCCAGATGGACAACCAACTGTTTTCATCAGTTTGGAACTTCCTAGCAGTAAAATGCTGGTGTGTAAAGGTTAGTCTTTCATTTTATCTTCAACAATGCAGTCTGTTCTTAGACCCAGTCCATCCTCTCTCCGTTTGTGAGCTTGATGATTTGAATTCACCAATCCTAAACTCCATCTGTTTGTTGCCTGAAAACAGTTGAACAGATTTCAATAAACTTAGAAACCGTAAATAAATTGTTAAATAAGCCTGAATGATGGGTAGGATTTCAACATTGAGGATGGACAGCCATTGTATTCATTTAAGACTTACAGATGCGGATTTACTCATGTCTCATCATCCACAAGGTCAGGTAAGAATTTCCTACTGTTTCATACTCCAAGTGGTGACATCATTTCCTTCCAAACTTTGCAGAAGAAAGTAAATCCAGACTGAATTTAAACCGCAGGATCTGTCCCTTCTGATTTCCCTAGGTCCTTGAAATTAATCATCCATACATTCTTTTTGCATTTCCATCAGTTTTCCTACAGAAGAAACACATGATAAACAAAGGGAAAATGATAACACAATATAAAAAACATTTGTGTATTATTTATTCTTTAAGAATTTGAATATGTTTTAACAGCAGAAGTTATGGTGCTTTTAAAGGCATTGTTGAAACCCCAGGAATTCTAGGGAACACATGTTGTTATAAAACATAAGTCACATAACAAGAGCTACCTTTTTTTTCCCTTCTAATTACTATTTACTGCAGGTATATTTCAAGCATTGCTTAGCATTTTCCATATGGCATTCCATTAATATTTGCACAGAATTTGTCAGTTATACTTTCTGGTCCTCATTTAACAGATGAGAAAAGCAAGTCTGGAAGAGGCTAAGTAACTTGCCAAAATAACAAGGGTGGCAAGTAGAGGAGCTGTGATTCTAATGCAGGTCTTTATCCTCTCCTTTAGGTTTCTTTTGTTTTTTATTGAAGGGGTTGGATGGTGCCAGTGAAATAAGACGCATCTTTCTTCAAGTTCTTTGTTGCTTCCAGAAAGTCTGTGTTGATTAGGTAAAAGATGCTCAAGCTTTTGTTTCATTGATGTTCTTTGATATTCCTATTTCAGATAATTCTTTTAAAGGGACAGCAAGGGCATGTGTGCTAACTTCCTTCTATGTCACATTACTCAGAGATGAATACAGGCATCTGAACATGATTAGAGCCCTTATTTTTTTCTGTATTTCTACCATGAAATACGGATTCAAAATACATTTCAGGTCCTGTTTATTTTCATATTGACAAACCTCTTGTATCCTCCACTGATTACCTTTTTAAAAATTAAACTTTGTTGAGATCTAATTTACATAATTAAGATTTAACTATTATAAGTGTCCAATTCAATGAGTTTGGGTAAACATGTATACCAGTGTAACCACAAGCACAATAAGGACAGAAATTTCTATCATTCCAGAAAGTTCCTTCCTATTTTTTGTAGCTCATCCCTATGATCACATGAAGTGCAATTTAGCAATGTTTTCTTCTATGGTTTGTGTTTTTTTCTCTTCAATCTAAGAAATCTTTGCCTATCTCAACATCACAAAGATTTTCCCCTGTGCATTCTTCTAAACTTCTGGAGTTTTAAGTTTTCACATTTAAGCCTATAATCATTTCAAGTTAATTTTTATGTATGGTATGAGGTAATGGTCAGGCTTTATTTTATATAGATACCCAGTTTTCCGGCACTTTTTGTTGAAAAGATTATCTTTTCCCCGTTGAATTACCTTGGTCCCTGAAAATCAATTGATCATATGTGTATAGGTCTATTTTCAGACTCAGAATACTTTCCCATTGATCTTTTTGTTTACCCTTGTGTCTTACTTGGACTTTATGGATTTTGAAATCAAGTTCTGTAATTCTTCCATTTTTTTTCTTTTCAAAACTGTTTTAGGTATTCTATATTTTTTGCGTCTCTATATACATTTTGGAATCAAGTCACTGAGAATTTGATTGGGAATGAGTTGAATCTGTAGATCAATTAGGGAGAATTAACAAGTTGAGTCTTTTCAGTCCATGAACATGTAATATCTATCCATTTATTTTAGTCTTCAATTTTTCTCAGCAAAGTTTTACAGTGTTAACAAAACTTGCACATATTTTGTTAGATTTATTCCTAAGTATTTAATTTTGGGTGCTATTCTAAATGGTATTTTTTAAATTCAATTTTTAGTATTTTTCTTAGTATACAATTGATTTTTGTATCTTGTTTCCTGAAATGCTGTTCAAGTCATTATTAGTTCTAAAAGTTTTTCTCTAGATGTATTAGAATTTTCTTCATATAAAATTGTGGCATCTTTGAATAAAAACATTTTTATTCTTTCTCTTTCAATCTGTATGCCTTTTTCCTTTTTCTATCCTTATTGAATTAGCTTAGACCTTTAAGTACAATGCTGAATAGTTGTAGTGAGAGAAAACATCCGTGCCTTGTTTTTGTCCCTAATGGGAAATAGTTTAGTTTTTACCATTAAATATTATGTTAGCTGTAGATTTTTCATAGATACTCTTTACCAAGTTAAAAGAAGAGAATAGATGTTAAATTTTGTCATATTATTTTGCTACATCTATTGATAGGATCATGTGGTTTTTTTCTCCACTATTTTTTTAATATGGTAAACTATAATGATTGGTTTTGAAATTTTATGCCCATCTTCTAATACTTGAATAAGCCCACTTTGTCATGATATATTATTCTTTTTTATATATTTCCATATTTGATATGCTAATATTTTGTTAAGGAATTCTGTTTCTTTATTCATGAAGGTCTTCAGTTTTCTTATACTATCTTCATCTATTTTGGTATCAGGTTAATACCAATCTCATAAAATAAATTACAAAATATAGTAAGGAAGAAGTAGAACTTTCACTATTTGCAGATGATATGATACTATATATAGAAAACCCAAGAGGGGTGCCCTGGTGGCTCAGTCATTTAAACATCTGACTCTTGATTTTGGCTCTGGTCATGATTTCAGGGTTGTGAGATGGAGCCTTGCAGCAGGCTCTCTGCTCAGTGGGGAGTCTGCTTGAGATTCTCTCTCTCTCTCTCTCCCCCTCTGTCCCTCTCCCCCCACATCACACTCTCTCTTTCTCTCTCAAATAAATAATAAATAAATCCTTAAAAAAAGAAAAGAAAACCCCAGAGACTCTACCAAAAAACTATTGGAACTGATAAATGAATTCAGTAAGGTTGCAGGATATAAATACAATATACCAAGTCTGTTGCATTTCTAGACACTAATAAAGAATCAGCAGAAAGAGAAATGAAGAAAACAATCCCATTTACAATTGCATGAAAGATAATAAAATACCTAGGAATAAAGCTAACCAAAGAAGTAAAAGACCTGTACTCTGAAAACTCTGATGAACTGATGAAAGAGATTGAAGATGACACAAAGAAATGGAAAGACATTCCACACTCATATTGGAAGAACAACTATTGTTTAAAATGTCTATACTACCCAAAGCAATCTACAGATTTAATTAAGCAATCCCTATTGAAATACCAACAGTATTTTTTTTTTTTTTTTTTTACAGAACTAGAACAAACAATCCTAAAATTTGTATGGAACCACGAAAGACCCTGAGTAGCCAAAGCAATCTTGAAAAAGAAAAGCAAAACTGGAGATATAATTTCAGACTTCAAGTTATATTACAAAGCTATAGTGATCAAAACAGTATGGTACTGGCTCAAAAATAGACACATAGATCAATAGATTAGAACAGAAAGTCCAGAAATAAACCCACAATTATATGACCAAATAATCCTCAACAAAAGAGGAAAGAATATCCAATGGGAAAAAGACAGTATCTTCAACAAATGGTGTTGGGAAAACTGGACACCCATATGCAGAAGAATGAAACTGAACCACTTTCTTACACCACATGCAAAAATAAACTCAAAATGGGTTAAGGACCTAAATGTGAGACCTGAAACCATAATAATCCTAGAAGAGAGGACAGGCAGTAATTTCTGTGACATCAGTTGTAGTAATACCTTTCTAGATATGTCTCTAGATATGTCACCTTACCCAATTGGAAGCCTGGGTTCCCACTCTGTTGCCTTGTTTAGAGGCATAGCCCTTCCTCTTCTCACACAAGGTCATAATGTGTCAATGTCCCAGAGGGGCCACTGGACTCAGTTTTTGATGGAGGCAAGGTCTTTGCATCAAGAGGAAGCATACAGAAGAAGATAGCAGATATTGAAGCCAGGTGGCAGCCTTCTAGGGGGTGGCAATAATTAGAGCTGGTGATTGAAAATTTTCTAAGACTAGATTTCCTTAGTACAAAGGTTAGCCTAAAACTTCAGTGCCATCCTTTCCTTTTAAAGGGATGTATGCAGAGAACCATCACTTTCAATGGTGTTTTAGGTTTCTCAAGCACTCCTTGAGAACAGCACTCCTCCCCTACCACCAATCTCCCAAGCAATGCTATCCAAGGCAAGCCTGCTAACTGCTGAATTCAGCTTTCTGGGAAACAGGAAACAACCAGGAGTTGGCATGTTGTGGTGTTTAGGCCACGTGAATATTAAGACCTATTTGCAAACAGTATAGAAAAGCTAAATTGAGTTAATTTCTATTTCTTGAGTTGAAACACTGAATTAAAAAACAATTTAAATGTCTTACTCTTTTGGAAAAAAAAGTCAATGCTTTAAAATGAATTTCATTTTTTAAACTTATTGTTAATTCAATAAAGCCTTTTGGGCTTTTTAAGCTAATTGTCTTTGAACTCATTTTAAATTTAAAAGTTTTTATAATTTTGATTTTTATAATTTATAATTTTGATTATCCTCACTATATGGCAGTTCACGTTATAATCTTAGAAGGGTACAGAAAAAACCATCAAGATCCTTGTGCAAGAATGACACAAATAGTTTTGAAGCATTACTATTATTTTTGTAGAACAATAAGAATTATATTATCCCATTTTGTTTAATGGGATCATATGTATGTATGTGATTCCATTATATAATGGAATCGTATGTATAGAGTGAAAATTTATAAATTCGTAGAAAAATATCTGAAAGGTTGTATAGTAGAATGTTTTAGAGAGAGAGCGCACATGAGCAGGGTGGGGAGGGGCAGAGAGAGAGAGGGAGAGAAAGAGAATCTTAAGCAGGGTTCACGCATGGAGCCCAACAAGGGGCTCTGTCTTACGATCCTGAGATCATGACCTGAGCCAAAATCTACAATCCTGAGATCATGACCTGAGCCAAAATCAAGAGTCTGACGCTTAACTGACTGAGCCACCCAGGCACCTCATCAATGTGGGTATTTTACTATAATTTTTGTACTTCTATTTTAACTTGATTATTTCTAGCAAGTTTTTAAGAAATTTTATAACTGATAAAACAAGTAATTTAAAACATATTTCAGGCCATGAATCAAACAGTTTGTTTGAATGTGGTCAGATTTATTTTGTCCATGTGTGAACAGAACCTAAGGCTCTTCTTTTTTTGGGGGGGGGTTCCTTTTTTTAAATTTTAAGTTCAATTAATTAACAATATAGTGTATTATTAGTTTCAGAGGTATAGTTCAGTGATTCATCAGTTGCATACAACACCCAGTGCTCATTCCATCACGTGCCCTCCTTCATGCCCACCACCCAGTTACCCCCTCCCCCTCCCCACCTCCCCTCCAGCAAGCCTCAGTTTCTTTCCTATGCTTAAGAAGTCTCTTATGGGGGCGCCTGGGTGCTCAGTCAGTTAATCGTCTGCCTTTGGCTCAGGTCGTGATCCCAGGGTCCTGGGATCGAGCCCCTCATTAGGCTCCCTGCCCAGCGGGAAGCCTGCTTCTCCCTCTCCCACTCTCCCTGCTTGTGTTCCCTCTCTCGCTGTGTCTCTCTCTGTCAAATAAATAAACAAAATCTTAAAAAAAAAAAAAAAAGGAAGTCTCTTATGGTTTGTCTCCCTCTCTGGTTTCATCTTGTTTTATTCTTCCCAAGGTTTTTTTTTTACTAACCAGAATCATGCTGTATGTATTGTTCTTTGATGTGCTTGTTAGAGATGTTCTCAGCCTAGCACACTCCTTTTATCCATTCCATATTCCACAGAAATAGATGTTTGGGTTACTTCATCCTGCTGTTATAATTATGCCCACTTTTGTGCACAAACTTGAGCACAGGGGCTGGAATTTGAGGGGAAGAGTGTCAATTTGAGCCCTTGGCAACCTGAGGTGAAGGCGTGTTGACTTGGCATTGAGCAGGTGGCAGGCTGTGCATGCTGACTCAGGCAGGAGGGTGGCTGGACTATGAATTTGGGACCCACAGGCCGATGGCATCGTGTGTGACAGGGACGTGGCTGGTTTTGCTTTTAATTTTTGTTTTTCTGGGAAACTCGGTCTCTCCCTCTATTCTAAATGAAAGCCTTGCTGGATAGGGTATTCTTGGCTGTAGATTTTTTCCTTTTAGCCGTTGGAATTTATCATGCCATTTTCTTCTGGCCTGCAGAGTTTCTGCTGAAAAACCCACTGATAGCTGTATGGGGTTTCCCTTGTACCTACCTGCTTTCCTTTCTCTTGATGCTTTTAAAATTCTCTCTTTATCACTACTTTTGGCCATCTTATTTACTTTGTGTCTTGATGCAGACCTCTGTGGGTTGGTTGTGTTGGGGGCTCTCTGTGCCTCCTGGATCTGGATTTCTCTTTCCTTCCCAAGATTCAGGAAGTTTTCAGCTATTATTTCTTCAGACAAATCTTCTGCCCCCTTTTCTTGCTCTTCTCCTTCTGGGATCCCTATCACGCGACTGTTATGCCTGACAGTGTTGCTGTGTTCCCTGGGTCTATTTTCATTTTGCGTATTTTCTCCCCCTCTCCTCTGCTCGGCTTGATTGCTTTCCATGACTCTGTCCTCCAGGTGGCTGATCCTTTCTTCTACTTCCTCTTGCTTGCTATTTATTCCAGATGGTCTATTTTTATTTCCATTTAGTGATTCCAGTAGCTCTAATTGGTTCTTTTTTATGTCTTCTATCTCTTGGTGGAGGATCTCATGGAGGTCCTGCACTCCTTCCTCAATTCCAGCGAGTATCTTTATGAGCATTACTTTAAATTTGCTATCAGACATATTACTTACCTCCGTTTCACTTAGGTCTCCTGCACTGATTTTGCCCTGTTCTTTGATTTGGGACACATTCCTCTGTCTCCTCATTCTGTCTCTTGCATTTTCTGTTTCTCTGTGTTAGGAAAGTCAGCTCCGTCTCCTGCACTTGAAAGTAGTGGCTTTATGAAGAAGTCCTGCAGTGCAATGTCTGTTCCCCAGAACCTGGTGCTCAGGGGGGTCTCCTATGTGTGTTGTTCCAGGGGTGTCCTCCCGTTGTGGCTGGGATGTGTTTGCCTTCAGTCCTGTTGTCTGCGATGGCTCCCTGCCTGTTGTGGGCAGAGTCTGGTGCCCGTGGTGTCAGTGGGTTGCTCCGGGGCTGCCTTGGGCTTAAGTTGAGTCAGACCAGGCGTTTGCCAGAGATGCAGGAGCACCAAACTGCAGGCACTGTCCCTGTGTCGTCCCCTGAGAAGCTTTTGTTGGTGGGTGGGGCCTGCAGTCAGACCCACTGCCTGCCCCCAGCCCACGGCTGTGGTCACAGTCAGACTGGTGTGTGGTTATCTTCCCCTCTCCCTGGGGCAGGACTCACTTTGGAGTGGTGCTGACTCTTTCCTGGGCCGCATGCACACTGCCAGGCTTGTGGCACCGCTTTGATGGGATCTTGCCAAGAGCGATTGGAGGGGCTGGATCTGCTTTGCTGTGGCCTCTTGTCTATGCTGGGCTGTGGAGAGTCTGTTCTGCCAGTTTTTGGGCTGCTTTCTAAGTTATTTATGCCGATGTGGGTTCTCTCTAGGAGGCCACATGGCAAGAGGTGAGCCCAGGGATGTTCTACTCTGCCAGCTTCCCAGCAGCCTCTGCTCCCTAAGGCTCTTCTTAAAAGTTTGGCCACAGGGCACCTGGGTGCCTCAGTCGGTTGAGTGGCCAGTTCTTGATTTTGGCTCAGGTAGTGATCTGAGGGTTGTGGGATTGAGCCTCATGTCAGGCTCTGCACTCAGCGTGGAGTCTGCATGGGGTTCTCTATCTCCTTCTGCCCCCCTCCCCACTCCCTCTCTAAATGAATAGATAGATAGATAAATAAATAAATAAAAGCTAAAAAAACATATTTGGGGGCGCCTGGGTGGCTCAATTGGTTAAGCAACTGCCTTCGGCTCAGGTCATGATCCTGGAGTCCCTGGATCGAGTTCCGCATCGGGCTCCCTGCTCGGCAGGGAGTCTGCTTCTCCCTCTGACCCTCCCCCCTCTCATGTGCTTGCTCTCTCTCATTCTCTCTCTCTCAAATAAATAAATAAATCTTTAAAAAAAATAAAAAATAAAAAAACATATTTGGTCACCTATTATGAACATCTTCCAAGTCATTAGTCTTCCACAGCAATGATATTTTCAATAGTTTCATAATATTTTGCTTTTTAAGTGTATAATCACTTATTTCTAATTTTCAAATTTTTAATTTCAGTGAGAACACATGCTCACTGGGTGTAGTACAGAGGTCAGGCAAAGCGAGAAGTAAAGCACTCTCTTCTCAGCCACTTTCCACCTCCTTCTCTACATGAACACATTTGTAAGAGTTTAATGTACATTTTTCTGGACTGATTACTACTTCGTGCAAATTCAGTCAGTACACGCTCTTTCCCCATCCCACATCTTCTTTTCAGTACTTCAATTTCTGATTCTCCCAGTGGTAATCTAGATATGATTTACTAACTTCAAATGTCATGTGTTGATTTGCTCAGTATACGGGGCGTGAGAGCATTCCCTCTATTTCCTTCTCCATTCCATCTTCAATCATCATGTTTTAGTTTTAAGTCTATTGTTTTATTTTCTAGCTTTGGAATTGTATTAAAATATCTATGTGTTGACCCATCTCCATGCAATTACATTTGCCTTGCTCCTTTAGGACTGGGGCTGGTAAAGGGCTAGATTCTATATGTTTTGGATTCTGTAGACTCTTTATGAATTCTATACATTTTTCTTGGCATCTGTGTGTATATACCAGGATTCTGGCTCATCCAATGACCCCACTTTTCCTTCCAGAGCAGCCATGGACCCCAGGCTCACAGACAGCAGCCTGCAATCTGACTGAGAGAAGACCCACAGAGAAAGGAAAGGCAGTGAAAATGTGTCACCAAGACTCCAGATTCGCCTTCCTCCACTGTCTTGCATTCATTTGCGTCTGACTTCTTTGTGTGTATGGGCACAAGGCCCATAAAGGCTTTAAGGCTATGACTAAAGAACGTATTTATTTTCTTCTTTGGACATGCTCATGAGCAAGGAGGATGAGGTCAGGAGATGTGTCACCAGATGCTCTTTGATATTCCCAAAATTAATAACTGTCTTCAAAGGGGTTAGGTTACCAAGCAAAGAGCCGGGATTTTCTGGAAGTAGTTTCTCAGAGAAGCCTTATTTCGATGGCCCCATCTGTCAGCCTGGGATCACACACAGGCTTTGCAGACAGAGTAGGGTTTCCAATAACTTCTGCTACTTCCAGGCAGGATGGCAGAGAGGATTTGAAGGAATAGCAAGTGCTGTGACAGAGAAGGAGCGGTGCCGCTCACCTTTCTTTGCCTTTTAGAAATAATCCTCTTATCTGTACAGCACTTTTCAAGCCTTCCTTAAATGAATCTTCAGGTGCTTACATAATAAGGCTTTCCCATCAGGCAGACCTAATGCACCCATTCTGTAGCCAAGAAGATCAAGGCCAGGGCCCCTCACACTGCTTGTTTAGATCATCAGGGACTTTCCCCCTTTGTTTCCACTGTACTCCAGCTCTGCCTGTTTCCTCACTGTCTCTGGTTTCCCACTCTTGGCTCCACTTCTGCTTTTTTGGCAAAATCCTCTGAAATTTTTATGATTTTTATTTCCTATCTTATATAGTTGTTTTACCAACTGATTCGCCTGCCTCTTTTTTTTGTTGTTGTTGTGGAAGTCACTCATCAAGTCTTTGTAAGGCATCCCACTTGGTATACATCAAAAGAGCTCTCTGTTCATGTTCAGCTGTCATTGGCTGATGTGACCATTTAGTTAAATGACATTATTACGAGAGCATATACAACTGGTGTAAATGGGTGGGCGTACAGTCACAACTGGCATGGCTGAGCATCCAACTTGATTGGTGGAACTGACAGTGTTAGCAGATACCAGAAATTAGCCACTTAGGGGAGAGCCTTCAGTGTGCTGTGCCATCCGTCAATATGATTTGCCCAAGACATGGAGAGGATTCATTAAGCAAGTGGTTGTTTAAAGCAGAGTGGTGTAGAGAGCTTGCACTTCTGCAAATCCTATAACGATTAGTCTTCAGAGCTCTTTCCACATCATAGGGGACATTGCTCTCTAGCTTGCCTCCCTGAGACCTGAGTCTTGATTAGCCTATGTGGCTAGAACCTCAGCAGATCCATTTTGGGTGTGGGGGTCTGGGAGGAGGTGGGATGGTTCAGACTACTCTGAAATTGTCTTCTCAATTTCAGGTTCAATGCCAAGATTGCTAACTTGTGAGCCCAGCATATCTCCAATTATTCCTTGTGTTAGAATCCTTCTCTCCCTTCCCTAAAGATGTCCATATTCAAATCCTTAGAGCCTGTGAGTATAGTATATGACATGGCAAAGGGAACTTAAGGTGGCAGATGGGATTAATGTTGCTAATCACCTTACCTTAAAATAGAGAATGATCCTGATGGGCCCCATGGAATCATGGAATCAGAAATGTCCTTGAAAGTGGCAGAGAGTGGGTTGGAAGATGTGCCTGTGGAGAAGCTCAGAGTAATGCAATGTCAGAAGAACTCAGTGTGCGATGAAGGGGCCATGAGTCAAGGACTGTGAGTACCCTCTAGAAGCTGGCAAAGGCCAGGTTCTCCCCCAGGGCCTTCATAACGGAATGCAGCCCTGCCTGCAGCATCAGTTTAGCCTTGTGAGACATGCCTCAGACTTCTGACCTCCAGAACTATAAGATAATAGGCTGCTGGTTTTTAAGTTTGTCATAATTTGTTACAACAACAACAGGCATCTAATGCACCCACCTTCTTACTTCTGTGACATCCTCCATTTTCCTAATAAAGGAAATTACATGTAGAGGATTTCTTTAACGTAAGCTCCGAATTTTACAGCCCCTTTCTACTCCCCACTGTTATTTAACAGTAGTTTTAAAGCTGCTGCTTGTGTCTACAGGAATGTAAAACAAAAGGCCAAACCTCTTTACAACAAAATGTTTAAAATGCTTCAAATATCCGAGGAGAGCTTTTAAACAGCAGTTCTGTCATGGATGGCGAAAGAGCAAGGAGCATGAAGTGCTCTGCAATGTATCATGCTTGATAAGCCAAAGCCCGGAGTGAGCAAGTGTCAGGCCCCCACCTTGTTGGTGGGAGGGCCTCTCAGGGCAGCCAGTGTCCCCTGCCCCAGCTTGCTCGGCTGGACGGGTCACCGGAGTGACCTTGTAAATACCAGTCACCACCAAGTTTATCTTGGCCAGTGTTGTCTATCAGCACAGAACCTCTTACATTTAGACAAAGAGACCCCAGGGAGTTGCAAGGAGGAGAAATGCTGAAGGGAACATGCACTGCTAAGTCACTAGGGCTTTGTACAAATCACCCGAGGAAGCAGAGTGGGGAGCAAGACATCCAGCAACAGGTGTGAGGCTTGTTGCTACAGGAAGTTAGAGGACTGTGAGGAGGTGGGAACGTTCCCCAGTTCAGAGTCCAACACAGAGATAAGATCCCTGTGCAGACAAACATTAATGGAGGATGGTGATGAAGTCACGAATGAGTGCCCAGGTGGTCACTGTTTTGGCATGCAAAGGAGGGGCTTTCACTCTCAGCTCAGGTGTCTGGGGGCCCAGTGGAAAAAGAACAAAGCAAACAGAAGAGGAGATTGGTGGGTTTCTACGTGGGGGCCAGACTGTGAGCAAATATACTTGCTCACGTGACCTCTGGTCGGCAAGAAGGAATAATGTGGGAGATTCTGTTATGGGACCCATCCTGAGTAAGAAGCTTGGGTAAGCGGACTCTTGGCAAATTGTGGCGATTCCTTAATTGCAAACTAAGAAAACAGACCTGCTCTCATTAATAGAGATTCTCTGAGGTTCGTGAGTATTGAGGTGACACACATAAGCATTTCGGAAATATTAAGGATTTAGAGATGAAGGAGAGGGTTACCCAGGATGGATGTGTGACTTGTATAAGGCATTTCACCTAAGACTTGATTCCCTTGTATAAAATTGGGTCAAGGAGCCTCCCCTGTATCCTCAGACTTAAGAATAAAGTGGGATATACATAAACTATTTTGTAAGTTTTGAAGTACTTTGCTTAAGTTATGATTAATATTTTCATTGCTCTTAATAGATTGACTTAAATTTATACAAATTCATCAGAATTACCGAAGCTTTATAATAATTTTTCTGTCAAAGTATTTTGTGGCGAAAGAATGAATTGATTTCTTTTTGGTCCTTCCTTTGTTATCTCTTATCTGTTCTCCTCCTCTTGACCAAATTCCACGTTTCTACTTTCTCAATGGCTATTCACTCATCTGTCCACATCACATTGGCCTGTATATCCCCATTGGTTCATTGAAATTGCTTTGGACAAGGTCACTAATGATCCTCTAATTGTCCGATTCCATAATAATAGTAACAATAATAATGATGGTGATAGCTAATTCTTACTGAGCCATAATTGTGTCAGGCATGGCTCTAAGTGATTTGCATATATATATATTTTTTAAAGATTTTATTTATTTATTTGACAGAGAGAGACACAGCGAGAGAGGAAACACAAGCAGGGGGAGTGGGAAAGGGAGAAGCAGGCTCCCCGCAGAGCAGGGAGCCCGATGCGGGACTCGATCCCAGGACCCTGGGATCATGACCTGAGCTGAAGGCAGTCGCTTAACCAACTGAGCCACCCAGGCGTCCCGTGATCTGCATATATTAAATAGTTTAAATTTGCACTACTTTGTGAAGTAGGTATTATTATCAATCCGATTTTATTTTATTTTATTAAGATTTTATTTATTTATCTGACAGAGAGAGAGAGTGCGCACAAGCAAGGGGAGCAGCAGAGGGAGAGGGAGAAGCAGGCTCCCCATAGAGCAGGGGGAGCCCGATGCGGGGCTCAGTCCCAGGACCCCGGGGCCATGACCTGAGCCGAAGGCAGTCACTCACCAGACTGAGCGACCCAGGCGCCCCAATCCAATTTTAATAAGAAGGAAACTGTGGCAGAGAGGTGTCCCTTGCGTCGGTCACAGAATTAGAAAGTGGCAGAGCCCGGGCGCAAACCCAGGCTGTCATAGTCCAACACCACACCTGTACCCATTACGAGATGCTACTGCCTCCTCGTCGGACTGCCCTGTGCTAGGTGTGGGTGTTTGCTCCCCTGGCAGCCCCTGGCTGGGGATAGGGCATTGGAAAGCGGAGTGGGTGGGTATGCTAATGCAGTGGAGCTGGTGTTAGACTTAGGAATTCTGCTGCTCTTGACATGGAGAAGTCTGTGGCACGAGCCAGGGTTGGCAGCCTTTCCGAGGGTCCTTGGTCTGGGGCTCTGAGAGGATATATGCAGAAGGACTGGCTGAAGAGGCTGGTACAGAGAGCTGGGTGGTCCTTGCTAGGTGTTGGGACAAGAGACCAGCAGGGAGGAGGGCTCAGTTTCTCTAGATCTGGGGTGCAAGAAGGGTTATGATAATGGTCCGTGGGGAACCATGGTGACTTTCAAAGCCTCTTTGTGGCATTTTGGAGGCTTCAGGGTCTTTGGTTTCCTGCTGCCTAAGTGTCCATGCCTTTTCATCAGGTTCTATGCCTAATATGCCTTGGTGGTCCACACATCTTCAGGTTAAAATGGCCAATGGGTGATTCTAATAAAGCAGGCAGTACCCCCTTATACTCTCATGGGCTTCCTCTCAGCCTTCCTAGGGAAGAGTGAAGCTGGACAGAAAAGGCAGAGCCCACTGAAGTCTGCCCGTGGACATGCCTGCGTCCTACAGAGATGTGAGCGAAAGGGAGGGAAGAAAAAGTCACTTTCTAGAATGCTGTGTTGAGGAAAAACCCTCAAAAACGAAATAAAGTTTTAATCAACTGGAATACAAATGTGTTAGCTGGCCTGTTCTGGGATAAGTTATTTTTTCAGATGTACATAAAACAATTTAGCCGCTCATAAATTTGACAAGTCAAGACATAGTCCCTTAAAAAGCAATGTTGAGGGGCGCCTGGGTGGCTCAGTTGGTTAAGCGACTGCCTTCGGCTCAGGTCATGATCCTGGAGTCCCAGGATCGAGTCCCGCATCGGGCTCCCTGCTCGGCAGGGAGTCTGCTTCGCCCTCTGACCCTCCTCCCTCTCATGCTCTCTGTCTCTCATTCTCTCTCTCAAATAAATAAATAAAATCTTTAAAAAAAAAAAAAAAGCAATGTTGAGTAATTTGCCTGTTATTTTATGGAAACCATTTAGTAACCATATAAAGTAAGTGAGAGTAGACAGTATAAATATTCCTAGCACTCCTAATCAATGAAGAGAATCCCTAAGAGAGGACTCTGAGAATGTCCTGGAACAACCTTGTCTACCGTGTCATGTGGGTGTGAATGCAGGCATGAATGAGGACAGCTTTGTCTGTGCAAAGACATTTTATTTTGTTGACAGAATGAAAACAGTTTGACCATGGCCATCTTGACTCTCATGGCAAAGAAAGCTTTGATTGGTCTTTGTCTCCAGAATAGAACACGTTGGGTCTCTGGAAATCTTATAGCTACTTAAATAATTTATTCCAATGGGCACCAACCAGGACCGTGTCTATTTTGGGAGCCCAATTTCTTCCATGAGTTTCCCACCTCCCCCAGAAATCCATACCCCTGTTGGAAACATCACTGAGATGCTCTGCTAGTCCTATAGAAGCCCTCCAGTATCTGTTCCCTGGGCAGAGTCTCTAATTACCTACCATTATCCTTTCTTACTCTCTCCCTCTTAATAATACAACATTACCCCCACCCTGAGTTTTAGCTGGGAACATGGCCCACATCCACCCAGTTAGAGGCTGATTACTCAGCCTCCCTACAGTTTAGCTGTGGCATGTAATTAAATTTTGGCCAAGAAAGTGATAATGGAAGTGATGTATGCAAACTGCCAGACTGAGTATAACGAAGCTGTGTGTCTTTCATTCTTTCTTTTCCTCTCCCCTCTGGCTGGGAAATGGCAGTCGAAGCTGCTCCTTTGGACAGAGATGGAAGCTTCAAATTGAGGATGGCACCGCTGTCCAACCTCTCAGCACTGTTGGATGAGAGAGGAATGAATTTCTGTGTTATTTAAGCCTCTGTATTTGGAGTCTCTTCATCAAAGCAATTTTACCTGTAATCTAAGTAAGACATGGCCTAAAAGATCTATATGTAGGGCCCGTTTGTGCCCTGAAATACTTGGGTTGGTATCTTCCCCCTAAGTGTAGATCTACTTCCTGATGACCAAACAGAGCTACTGTGTGAGTCTCTGGGGGGCAGAGCTGAGGACATTGTGGTTTGTTTAAACCATTATTGCTTAGAAAGCTAAGGAATGGAATTCATGGCAGTAGCTGGGAGAGCACCACCTAGAAATCCACAAACACCCGTTTTATTGTTGCTGATTATGTAACTTTTTATTTTGATATAATTTCAAGCTTATACAAAACTTACAGAAAAGTTACAAGAATATTACGGGAACTTCCGCAAAACCCCTTTTCAAATTTTCCAACTGTTTATATTGTATCCGTTTACTTTATCATTCCCCTCTCTGTGTGTGTCTATCAATGTATCTTTTAAAAATTACTTGAGTTGAGGCGCCTGGGTGGCTCAGTCGTTAAGCGTCTGCCTTTAGCTCAGGTTGTGATCCCGGCGTCCTGAGATCGAGCCCCACGTCGGGCTCCCTGCTCAGCGGGAAGCCTGCTTCTCCTTCTCCTTCTCCCACTCCCCCTGCTTGTGTTCCCTCTCTCGCTGTGTCTCTCTCTGGCAAATAAATAAAATCTTTAAAAAAATAAAATAAAATAAAAATTACTTGAGTTTAAGGAAGCTGTCTTTCATGATCTTGTACATTTTGAAAAACATAGCCCAGTTATTTGTAGAGTGTTCCTCAGTCATGATTAGATGTAGTTTGTGTATTTGGGGCAGGAATATCACAGAAGTGAGGTTGTGCCTCTTGGTGCCTCCTATCAGGAGTCAAGTGATGCTCGTTTATCACTTTGATCACTGAGTTAGAGAGGTAGCCACCAGATTTTTCCATTGTAAAGCTACTTTTTTTTCTCTATTAGTAAATAATGTATAGGCAGCTACCTTGAAACCATGTAAATATCCTGTTACTCATCATACATTCATTACCAGTTTTAATATCCATTGATGAATTCATACCTAGGAGTTTTAACATGGATTTACTTGGAGAAAGTATATTGTCTCAAAAAGGGCTTAGGACTATGTAACTTGGAAAAACGGGGTTTGGAGTCTAGTTTCAACCAATCAACCCCAGACCTTGATGTCCTCTTTTGCAAAACAGATGGGATGGAGATGGTGTTCTTGGGTGAAGTGGCTTCTATCTAGCTTTCTAAATCTAAGGATCTGGAGTTTGTAGACATAGTCTGACATCCTGGGGAGACTATTTCTTTGAGGTGCAACACTTCACATGCTTTGTTCGGATCTTCAACATCCCTGACTGTTAATCACTAAAGTCTCAGAAGTTTTCTACACTGGAGAAGTTTTAAAGTATGGCTATTCATACTTTGACACTTATCCCATCAAGAGGTGGGACCTAGACATGTCCCCTTGAATCCGGGCGTGCCCATGCCCACTTTGGCCAATGTAATACAGCTACAGCGACATTATGTGACCTCTAAGGTTTGGTGCTCAGAGGCCAGGGAGCTACCCCCTTGTTTTCAGGAAGTCTTCATCTTGGATTCCTGAGACATCTTGTAAGAAATTGGTTACCCTGGGGCTGCCATGCTGTGAGGAAGCCCAGTCCCTATAGAGAGATCATAACATCCATATAATTGCTTTGGCAAACAGTCCCAGCTAAGCCCCACTTTTGAGTCACTTTGACCCAGGTACCAAACTAATGAGTGAAGAACTTCTCAGCTCTTTGAATCTTCCTAGCTAAAATCTCAAGTGTTGTGGAGCAGAGACAACCGTACGCTGTCTGAATTCCTGATCCTCAAAATCTGTGAGCATAATAACATGGTGGTTGTTTTATGTCATTTTAATTTGGGGGGGGGGTTGCTATGCAGCAACAGGTAACTGGAGTATCTACTGCCTTCCGAGTTCCCCTGAGGGGACTGTACAACCGCAGGTGGGGCCACTATGGATTGTAGCCTAATGCTTTCTCTTTCTACCACTTGTCAACAAAATATATTTTAAATCAAAATATTATGATGTGCTGAATGTGGTATGTCTCTCCTGTGTCCTCTGGGGGGAAGGGGATCATGACTTTCGTGGTTTCTCTTTTTTTTTTTGTAATGTCAGCAGCCCTGAAACTTTAACTGCATTTACTCTCTGAAGCCAACAAAGAACCATGGCATGTTTATGGGACACAGATAACTTCTAAACTAAGTACTTTATAATAAGAAATGTCATTTGTACCCTGCATTTTCAGCTGTGATCCTGAAAGGGTGGTGATGAAATGGATTCCATAGAGGGAATTGTATTTCTCTAGAGGTGTGACTTACACATTTGGAGATGCATTCTGGAGTCTTCTGTCTCCTTGCCCTGACACTGAAGACTGGGTAAGTGGGGAGAGTGAGAGCTTGTGAGTAGTCTCTGTCTTGACTTGACAAAGGCACTACAGCTGCTTTCTCTTGATATTTCATAGCTGCCAAGCCTGAGAGGGAGGCAGAATCCTAAAGATTCATTCATTCATTCATTCATTCAATAAACCAGGCATTGTACTTGGTTTGGGTGGTGGAGCATTGAAGAGGGCAGGCACAGTTCCTGTCCTCATGAAGCTTACAATCAACCTAGCAGGAAAGCCAGTGAATGGGAAATTTATAAGTTTGGTGAATACGATAGCTTTGTGCTTCTCAAACTGTCTGTGGCAAAGGACCTGTTCATTTTTTCCTATTTATTTACCTACTTTCCTATCATCTGTATAGCATTTTTGACTTCTGATCTGTCATGAATAGGTATGTCCTACCACACATTACTGAACACAGGTGAGTAATAACAATTTACCATCCAAGTCCGACAACACCCAGACTCATCTCTATACTGTTCAAAAAAGATGAGTCTGTAGATTCCCTCCTTGAATGTTGTGGCAATGCCAAATTGCCAAACAGATATTGACACATTCACTTTTAATGCCTGTATTTGTCTCATTGCAGATCATTGACAGGTGGTTTACACACTGGCCCTCGTGCACAGACCACACTTTGAGTAGCACAACTATAGATAGGGAGCAGTGTAGGAGGGGGTCATGTTGTCAATTGCCCTTCTTCACACATTTCTCAACGAAACTTAGAAAATTGGAGGGAGCTTTCTCACAACGCACAGACTGTCTTATGTTCCACCTTCTTATTCCTTAATTTTAGGCTGATCACAGGAGAACTAATGAGCAGAATCTGGGAGTCACCCTCTCACCTTTTAGAATCTACTAGTTGCTGCAAGGACATGCAGCTTCCTTTTACATTGTTTCTAGGGTCATTCAGTTCAGGGCCTGGTGGGGAGGGTGCAGACAGAGTTGACTTGAGGCATTCCAAGTTCTTACATTCCTAGTGTTGATATCAGTGTTTTCCAAGGAACAGCGTTCTTGAGAGGGTATAAGGAAGACTCTTTTTTTTTTATGTTATGTTAATCACCATACATTACATTATTAGTTTTTGATGTAGTGTTCCATGATTCATTGTCTGCATATAACACCCAGTGCTCCATTCAGTATGTGCCCTCTTAAATACCCATCACCAGGCTAACCCATCCCCTACCCCCCTCCCCTCTAGAACCCTCAGTTTGTTTCTCAGAGTCCATCGTCTCTCATGGTTCATCTCCCCCTCCAAATCCCTGCCCTTCATTTTTCCCTTCCTACTATCTTCTTTTTTTTTTTAACATAGAATGTATTATTTGTTTCAGAGGTACAGGTCTGTGATTCAACAGTCTTACACAATTCACAGCATGCACCACAGCACATACCCTCCCCAATATCTATCACCCAGCCACCCCATCCCTCCCACCCCCCACCACTCCAGCAACCCTCAGTTTGTTTCCTGAGATTAAGAGTTCCTCATATCAGCGAGATCATATGATACATATCTTTCTCTAATTGACTTATTTCGCTCGAAATAATACCCTCCTGTTACATCCATGTCATTCAAATGACAAGATTTCATTCCTTTTTATGGCTGTATAATATTCCATCATATATATATATATATATATATATATATATATATATATATATATATATATATATACCACATCTTTTTTTTTTTTAAAGATTTTTATTTATTTATTTGACAGAGAGACACAGCGAGAACAAGGAACACAAGCAGGGGGAGAGGGAGAGGGAGAAACAGGCCTCCTGCCGAGCAGGGAGCCCGATGTGGAGCTCAATCCCAGGACCCTGGGACCATGACCTGAGCCGAAGGCAGACGCTTAACGACTGAGCCACCCAGGCACCCCATATACCACATCTTCTTTATCCATTCAGCTGTTGATGGACATCTTGGCTCTTTCCATAGTTTGGCTATTGTGGACATTGCTGCTATAAACATTGGGGTGCACGTACCCTTTCAGATCTCTATATTTGTATCTTTGGGGTAAATACCCAGTAGTGTAATTGCTGGTTCATACGGTAGCTCTATTTTCAACTTTTTGAGGAACCTCCATACTGTTTTCCAGAGTGGCTGCACCAGCTTGCATTCCCACCAACAGTGTAGGAGGGTTCCCCTTTCTCCGCATCCCCGCCAACATCTGTCGTATCCTGACTTGTTAATTTTAGTCATTCTGAGTGGTGTGAAGTGGTATCTCATTGAGGTTTTGATTTGGATTTCCCTAACACCAAGCAATGTTGAGCACTTTTTCATGTGTCTGTTGGCCATTTGGATGTCTTCTTTGGAAAAATGTCTGTTCATGTCTTCTGCCCATTTCTTGATTAGATTCTTTGTTCTTTGGGTGTTGAGTTTGATGAGTTCTTTATAGATTTTGGATATTAGCCCTTTATCTGATATGTCATTTGCAAATATCTTCTCCCATTCTGTTGGTTGTCTTTTGGTTTTGTTGACTGTCTCTTTTGCTGTGCAAAAGCTTTTTATCTTGATGAAGTCCCAATAGTTCATTTTTGCCCTTGCTTCCCTTGCCTTTGGTGATGTTTCTAGGAAAAAGTTGCTGCGACTGAGGTCAAAGAGGTTGCTGCCTGTGTTCTTCTCTAGGATTTTGATGGACTCC
This sequence comes from Mirounga angustirostris, assembly GCF_029215605.1. Classification (NCBI taxonomy): domain Eukaryota; kingdom Metazoa; phylum Chordata; class Mammalia; order Carnivora; family Phocidae; genus Mirounga; species Mirounga angustirostris. Next base: position 17,830,888 of record NW_026991718.1, on the reverse strand, counting down.
TGTCTCACATTGAGGTCTTTCAACCATTTGAGTCTATTTTTGTGTGTGGTGTAAGGAAATGGTCCAGTTTCATTCTTCTGCATGTGGCTGTCCAATTTTCCCAACACCATTTGTTGAAGAGGCTGTCTTTCTTCCATTGGACATTCTTTCCTACTTTGTCAAAGATTTGTTGACCATAGAGTTGAGGGTCCATTTCTGGGCTCTCTATTCTGTTCCATTGATCTATGTGTCTGTTTTTATGCCAGTACCATACTGTCTTGATGATGACAGCTTTGTAATAGAGCTTGAAGTCCAGAATTGTGATGCCACCAGCTTTGCTTTTCTTTTTCAACATTCCTCTGGCTATTTGGGGTCCTTTCTGGTTCCATACAGATTTTAGGATTATTTGTTCCATTTCTTTGAAAAAAGTGGGTGGTATTTTGATAGGGATTGCATTGAATGTGTAGATTGCTCTAGGTAGCATTGACATCTTCACAATATTTATTCTTCCAATCCATGAGCATGGAACGTTTTTCCATTTCTTTGTGTCTTCCTCAATTTCTTTCATGAGTATTTTATAGTTTTCTGAGTAGAGATCCTTTGCCTCTTTGGTTAGATTTATTCCTAGGTATCTTATGGTTTTGGGTGCAATTGTAAATGGGATCGACTCCTTAATTTCTCTTTCTTCTGTCTTGTTGTTGGTGTATAGGAATGCCACTGATTTCTGTGCATTGATTTTATATCCTGCCACTTTACTGAATTCCTGTATGAGTTCTAGCAGTTTTGGGGTGGAGTCTTTTGGGTTTTCCACATAAAGTATCATATCATCTGCGAAGAGTGAGAATTTGACGTAGGAAGAAGTGACTCTTAAAATAGCTTTAAGTCACTCCCCTTATGAAATTCTCAGTGATATCATCTGCATTTTACAGGTAAAGAAATAGTAAGATACTAATTTAGGAATGCTCTTGGGTGAACAGATAAGAAAATGGACTCTCAGATTCTGAATAGATTTTTTTTTACCAGGATTTTAAAAAGTAGAAAACAAAACCACTTTCAAAGTTTGGAGGAGGGTGGCTTTTTACTATCTGGAATTTCTTAATAAATCTAACTGTATATTTTATTGTATTTTAAAAAATATTTATTTGAGAGAGAGAGAAAGCACACAAGTGGGAGGGGCAGAGGCAGAGGGAGAGAGAATCTCAAGCAGAGATCTCATAATCCTGAGATCATGACCTGAGCTGAGACCAAGAGTCAGACACCCAACCCACTGTGCCAGCCAGGTGCCCTTAACTATATATCTTAAAGATTATAAATATAAATATAATATAAATATTTTTTCTTACAAATGATCCTTTTGAAATTAAATGATCCAAAATGCAATGGATTATGTAACATCTAGGCATAATATTGTCCTCAAACACTAGTTTCCTTTTTGCAAAATGAGGAAAAAAGTGCACTCCATTCCAGACTCTACCTACTAACTTGGCATGAGAGGACTGGCCTTGGGAGCATTCAGGGGCGAGGTGTCTGGGGAAAATAATGTGGCCTCTCTACTTCTCATGTCTAATCTGGCCACAGAGCAGAATTTTGCTAAATCAAAATGCAGGGAAATCAGCTAATTGTTGGCATCTTGCCAGCTGTGGAGTATATTCACGAAGGAATTAGAGCTGGCAAATAAAGTCCTGCTGCTTATGTCCAGATCTATTTGTCTGAAAAGAATCATTCACACACACACGCGCACACACACACACACACACACTATCCAAAGAGCAAACAACAACAGCAACATCAAAACTGAACAAGAAATATAAAAGCCACCCAATAGTCATTTCTCCTGCTTTTCCTTCAAAATATCAGTGTTTATTTAATAGACCTGCAGCCCCAGGATGGAAACAAACAGATCAATCACTAGGCTGTTCCATTGTGCCCATCATCCTGATGTCTGTTGATGGTATTTACCTGAGTTTGAAAGTCATGACATGGATACAGGTGCAGCTGATGTGGCATGACATTGGCGCTGTATAAAGGGCTGTGAGTGACAGAATGGAGGTAGAGTAAATTATGCCTGAGTGCTCCGGGTCGCCAGCCCACCTCCCAGCCCTCCTGCCACCCTCTACCTTAGCAGAGTCACCTCCTGGTCACAGCCACCATGTCTCATCATTGACTTCAATAGCAGTGGGCACTGGGCTTGCCTCCTGCTCTGCCTGTGGCTAAGACAGAGGAATATCTAATGGGCCCCTCTTTCTCGCTGGGGTGAGCTCCTTTTTGTGTCACTCCCTAGCATGGAGCTGTGCTTATTTCTCAGACAGGCTACAAGTTTCCAGGGAAAGAGTCTGCTTGTATCCAGAAGACCAAGACTGAGGCTTGAGATTTATGAGCTAAACACAGCTCTCACACAAAGTAGAAACTTAAGGACACTAAAGGCAGTGTGGGTCTTCAGCATTTGAAATACTGGTTTATGAATGGAGGAGAATTAACTATCTACCACTAGGAGCCACATCAAAGCATGTACTTTAGGTAGCTTAACTACATAAGCTAAATGAAATGTCACAAAATCCTTGAGCTTGTCCAGGTACGCTGGTGGGCTGGTTGCTTGAGTTGAAAGCTACACCCCGGGTACTTGGGCAGGGTCATCGTGGAGAATAGGCACAGTCAGCAAATTTGGTGATGAGCCAAGAGTCACCATCTTCCCAGGGTCTCAGAATTAAAGCTATGGTAGGAGAATCCTAGAATCCTAAAATTGTTGCAACTCAAACTCAATCTGGATCAGCATCATTTTTCTCATCTATAACATGGGCTGACTTTGATGTATGTAAAGGCTCACTAAGTAACTCACTAGGTTTTGTGAAACATGGTATAAGGTGGGTTGTGTGTACACAAGCAGGTGGGGTGGGGGTCTGAGCGGAGTTAGGTGTCCTGTAGGACCCCGAGAGGGGAACTGGAAATTTCAGCTGTGCTGCTGTGTGCATATTGTTAAGCTTGCCCAGCATCTGCCTTCAGGAAGACTCTTCTCAGGGATCAAAACTCTTAATAGTTTTTAAAGTAGCGTATGCATTCCTTCATTTAGTTATTCACTCAACCATTGATTCTTGCATTATTTAATTCAGTAATTCAACAGATATTTTATGTGTAAACAGTCTGTCAACCCTTCTCACTAGGATATGTGTAGGGCCCCCAGCTTAAGTTCTTTTGGAAGGTTTAGCTATCCTGTTCATTCATTTATTCATTTAATAATATTCTTACCCTCTGGAGCTTGCATCCTCCTCCACAGCTCTTTATTTTATTTTTTTTGACCATATGATTTCACTTATAGGTAGAATCTTTTTTTTTATTTTAGTTTATTATATTATGTTAGTCACCATACAATACATCATTAGTTTTTGGTGTAGTGATCCACGATTCACTGTTTTCATATAACACTCAGTGCTCCATGCAGTACGTGCCCTCCTTAATACCCATCACTGGGCTAACCCATCCCCCCACTCTCCTCCCCTCTAAAACCCTCAGTTTGTTTCTCAGAGTCCACAGTTCTTTAGAAGAACTCAAATTCTTTGCCCAGAATGTCTGGTGTACAGCTGGGATGATTCATGGCTGCTTAGGAGACACCTAAGCTAGAGCCCCCAGAAGGTTTGCCTCACAGGGTCCTCCAGAAGGATGGGTGTCTCTTTGCTATGGAGGAGATATGCTAGGAAAAAGGGTAATGATTTCTGACTTTAAAACCTCTCTGTAGATGTTGTGTAGGGCACAGCTTTATACCTGTGAAAGCATGAGGCAGGAGGAGCAGAGTTATTGTGTCTTTGAGTTAGTTTTGCCATTGTTAATTACCCACGCGTATTATCGTCCACCTCATGTTATCAACCCTAGCTAAATTCCCTGTTGTTTTCCTGTTACTCATTCTTTGAGCTTCAGCTCATGTACGCCTCTTCCAGGAAACTCCCTGATTATAGCAGATTGATTATATATGGCCCCTCTGAGCATCACCATCCCTTAGTATCTGTCTGCATATTTCATGGAGACTTCATAGCTCATAGAGGACTTATTGTCTCTCTCTGTCTAGACTCTGGTTCTCTTTGGAGAGCAAACATTAAGTGCTGTCCCTCTTGTTCTATTCTTGAACAGTGGACACGTTGTTCTGTGGGCACTGCTGACTTGATGATACTTCAGTGGGCCGGTAGGTAGTTGGATCACTCTCAGGTTACTTCACGGGGCTTTCTGTACAGGTACGAACTTAACCCCTGCAGCAGTGAGGCCCATCTTCTGCTGTTTCCATTTCACATGTTTCCTGTTAGTGGTGCCCTGAGGGCTCCTGCTGCATCTTCCCAGATTCTCCTGTTGGAACTTTGCATATGTCAGTTCTCCTGAAGACACCGCTCTGCTATGATGTCACAATTGCAACTTGATGAGAGCAATTTTCCTAAATGAAACAATCCTGGTGATTAGCTCTAGCTCTCTTCTGCCAGCCAGTACAGCTGGGATGGGTTGCAGTGTCTACACACTCACATATGCATGCACACACACAACCTGAGGGTCTGGTTTCCTGGGTGCTCTAGGACCCACCAGAGCTCCCTCTGTAAGCCCTCCCTCCCCTCCTGAGTTAACAGCAGTGTCCCAGATACATGCATAACAGGTTTCTAATTTATTTCTTTCAACAGCCCTTGGCAAACATTTCTTCCCCCCTTTCTCTTTTTATTGCTTGCCTTTACTTTATCTGCTAAATCCCTGCTTGTGGGTCTCCAGCTGCCTTTATAGCACCTGGCCTTGTTAATATCTCTGTGTTGTTGCAGTTGCTGCCCTTGGGGTCTTAATGAGGAGCAGGTGGATATTATCAGGTCACTTTCAGGAAAGAGGATAGGAAGGGAACCTATTACCAACCAACACATTATGTAGGTTATCTCATTTAAAACCATCCTTGTGCAGTAAATATTATTTCCCTGACTTTATGATGAGAAAAACTATCCCCAGGAAAGTCCCCAAATATCATTCTTTTGAAATTCCCTGTAAGAGTCAATCTCTCTTCTGTTCAAGTTCTTTCAATGGAGTCCTAGGATATAATACCGAATAAAGATCACATTCCTTAGCCTGGTATTCACAATCCCTCATAGCCTGGCCCTCATCTACGTTTTCTGTCCCCTTCTTCGCTACTTAATATTCAGTCATAATCAAATTGAGTTTTTTTACTCTTCTGCATAAGTACCTGACTCTCCCCCACCTCTGTACCTTGGCTCCTGTGATTCTCCCCTTTACAGTGCTCTCCTCAAACTGTTTTTTTCTCACATATAAGATTATGCTTAACTTTGAAGAAGCAGCTCAAAAATCACAGGCTCCACACGAACTGACCAGACGTCCCCAGTTGGAAGTAATCGTCCCCCACTCCACCAACCATGGCACCTAAGCTGGATCTCTCCCGTGGTCCTCCTTATCATCGGCCTATCTGAAGCTGTGATCTCTTTGAAGGTGAGAATCACCTCTGGCTTTAATTTAGCATCTCGCACTATGACCAAGGCAGTGCTTTTCTCAGAGTTGATGCTTTAAAAAAAATAGCCATTGAATTGATGATTTGGGGAAAGTCACTTCATCTTCTTCTAACTACCATCTCCACCTATGGTTAATAACTAGTACTAATTAAGATACTTCTGCCGAAAACTTACAAAAATCAGTGCTAAATGATTAGCTTCTGAAAATTTTGCTTAATGAGGTTAGTTCTTTCATACTTCCTAAATAGTTTATCTTCAGTGACTATCTTTGTATTTGCTTAAGTGGATATGGGTCTCCTTGAATGTAAATCTGAAGTTTCACAATAGTGAAAAATTCTTTCCCTCAGAAAAGGACATATGCAAATCAGGTTTAAAGTAGGCTAATCCCTTTATCCATAGACAATTGATTATGCAAAAATGTACACATGAAATATGAGATATGCTTACTGGAGAACTTGCTTAGTGTTAACTTACCTCTCTTGACCTCCATTTAACAATTCATTTAATCAACAAACATTTATATGTGTAGTCCTATATCTTTCCTACGTTTTAGACCTGTATATTCGGTTAACAACCCAACAACTCTGTGTGGATGACCCACAGCCCTCTGGAACCCAGGAAACCTAAAATTGAATTTATAACCTATACCCCTGTCCAGCCCCCAAGCCAAGTCACATATGACCTGTTCCTTCCACTCTGTCTGGATCAGATAGCAGTGCCCACCCATCTCCTTAATGAATCTGGTAATTATCCTGTATATTTCTTCCTCCCTCTTTTTCCTCACTCCTGCCAAACCAATTATTTAGTACTATTGATTATCCTGCAGAAGTACCTGTAATATATTGCTCTTTTTCTTTACCTCCCCAGCTACCGAGTGCAGCTTTTTTGAAAAAAAACAAAAATCCAAACAAAACAAAATGGCAACCGGCCAATACGTTAACAATAAACTTAAGTTATTAAGTGTCTATGATGTCCTGACAACATACCAGGTTCTTTATGGATGTTATCTCATTTATCACTCACAAAAACCCCTTGAAAGGAAGTCATTTCAAACAAATTTCTTCTTAGGAGATTAAGACTTACAAACTTGGGCTGCCTAGTAGTTCACGACTGGTAGGTGGCAAAATGGGATTTAAAGTGAGTCTCTGAGACTCTGAAGCCTAATCTCTTTTGCTGTGCTATATTGCCTCTCAGAGAAGAAAATGATAGTTTTGGTTAAGAACATTCATCAGTTCAGCAGGTCTATTGAACATGCATATGTGCTGATATGTGCTGGGATTTGTATTAGGCTGATGACACGGTGATAGATACAGTCCTAGATGGACTCTCAGGGCCATCAACACTGGCCAGGCTGTGCTACCAGAACAGACATCTGAAATGTCTTGGTCACTTCAAGAACATCTGTTGTCCTGCTCACTATCACCACTTGCCTACTGATAGGTGGCTCAGGGCTCTGCTCTGTGTCCTTCCATTCCTCACCCCAGGGCCCAGGATGATGGAGCAGCTACTTTCTAGAACATTGCTAGTTACCTTTCCAGTGGGTAAATAGAGTTTGGTGGAGTAAGTGCTACTCTTAAAGCTTCTAACCATGAGTGTTGTCATCTGGTCAGGAGCACATTCTTCACTGGCCAAAGAGAGCCACAAGGAGGAAAGCAGGAAGGTATAGGGAAGGCAGTAAATATTGTTGAACAGGAACATAGTTTACCACTGGTAGAAAACACATAAATATGTAAAGGCAGTCATCCATATACTACTGGGAGAGGAAGGTTTAGTCTCCTTTCCCTTCATCAGAAATGTCCTGAGAAGGGCGCCTGGGTGGCTCAGTTGTTAAGCATCTGCCTTCGGCTCAGGTCATGATCCCAGGGTTCTGGGATCGAGCCCCGCATCAGGCTCCCTGCTTGGTGGGAAGTCTGCTTCTCCCTCTCCCACTCCCCCTGCTTGTGTTCCTGCTCCCACTATTTCTCTCTCTCTCTGTCAAATAAATAAATAAAAATCTTAAAAAAAAAAGAAATGTCTTGAAAAATGAAAACTTGCTAAAATGCCTGATCATTATTCAAGGCACTAAATCCTGCTGCCCTAAGGTAGTGAGACAAGGATAGAGCTTCTCCTTAGGAAAGAACTAGCTTGTGCCCCTCTCACTATATCCTGCCATATTTGATAGAAGTGGCAAACCAAGGTAGCTCCTTCTTTGGTGCCCAGCCATCCCTTTTTCTCCTTGGTCTGGTCTTCATGTGATCACTAAGATGATGCTAGGAGGCCTAGTTTAGACTTCACAGAGGTGGGGGAGGGGGCTAGCAGGCTTGAGCCAAACCCACTTCTCTAATCCACTCTTGAGGGGAGCTCAGCACTGGACAGTGAACTCTGAGTTCAGCGCTGGGACACTCTCTGAGCTAAGAGCAGAATAGTACTTTGTTAGCCATATAGCTACAGTTCCTTGAGACTCTCTTTGTCAAATTACCATTGAGGAGAAGCCCTGATTAGTAGGATTCATTTTTTTTTTTCTTTTTGGAACTCTTGCCTTAATATCATCCAATTCCCATCAGTATTCATAAGCTGTGCCGATGGAAGCATACACACATTTTATGGATCACAGAGGAAAACAAAATGACCAACATATTCTGCAGGTATATAAGGAAGGGAAGGATAAGTTGCCTAGGTCCTGAAGAGTGTGAGGAAGGAGCAGGGCAGAAGGAGCAGCAAACATACAAGAGTCAAAAAAGAGCATAGTATACTAGGCGAATAACATGTGAAGGTACTGGATTCAGAGCAAAGGCTTTTTGGTGGGATTTGTCAAAAACAGAAGATGGAAAAACCAGATTATTAAAGGTGCTAGATGATAAAAATCTTAAACTTCTTTTTTTTTTTCATTTCAAAATCTCTAGTACTTATTATGCTGCCTAGGACAGAATATTCAGGGAATGAATTAGTGAATGGAAGAATAACAAGTATCATGTGCATAGGTTATTCATGCAGGCATGAGATCATTATATCTCTACATGATAGATTACTATTGTTATGCCCATAGTAAAGATGGGATAACTGAGGCTTAGCAATATTAAGTGTTTGATGTATCATGCATCTATTAAGATGCCTTTGGCTGCAAGTAAAGGTATATTTGTGAGATAATAAAAAATACGTATATTGGTCTCTGCTACAGTTCCTGGTACAGAGCTCCAAGAACCCTGGTAATTTCCTAAGTGATAAGAATACCAGGGGCATCTCGTGTTGTAATATTTGGTCTTGGACCCTGTTTCCTGACACGGAGTTTCTGAATCCCTTGGAATTTCTGTGGTGATAGCAGTGCCTTTTGTTCTAATGAGATGACTCTTTCTGGGCTCCCATCTCAGGACTGCTCACCAGAAAGACCAAACCATGTTAGAAGCTTAGAATTTTCAGCCCTCCCTGCCCTTGTCCAGAGAAGGGAGAAGGGCTAGAAATGGAGTTCGTAATTAATCATGCCAAGTGAGGAATCCTCCATAAAATCCCAATAGTAGGGGATTTGGAGAGATTTCAGGTTGAAGTGTTTTTGTGCGTTCCATGAGCCACTCTAGCAAATCAGTCAAACCCAAGGAGGGGTTGTTTTAACCTCTGACCACAGTCAGGGAATAACCAGGGCTTGAACAGGTATCTGAAAGGGGGTGCAGTCTTGTGGGACTGAGTCCTTAACGTGTAGGATCCGACACTGTTTCCAGGTAAATAGTGTCAGAATAGTGCCAGATGCACTTGTCTAAAAATGTTTTAAATAATGATAAAAGAATGACATGCTTATTATTTCTTATAAAAAGAATTATGGTGGTAATTCCTTTCAGGGTTAATTTTTCAGCTCCCAGGACCTTTCTACTCTTCTATTCTTGACCCTTGCATTTTTCTCCCTGTGGTTACAAAATGACTGCCACAGTTCCAGACATCATATGAACCATGATGATGTCAGCTGACAAAGAGGGAACCATGATGATGTTTGCATGTCCTTATTAGGAAAGAAATCCTTCTTAGCTAACTATCTTTAGAAAAATATCTCATTAGGCTTTTTGATGTGGCCATGAGAGCATGATCTATTTGTAAATAGCAAAACACAGAGTGTTACATTGCTCTGTTTATGGTGCTAGGTAAAATCTGGGGTTGGTGTAAGCAGAGAAGTGAGAGAGAGAGAGGGAAAAGAGATTAAAACAAAAAGGACAGTGAGTTGAGTGACATTACTGGGGATCTGGGAGGCTGAAGGAAGTTTTTGAGAATTTAAAATTTTTTTAGTTTTAAAACTTAATGTCTTTGAATTCCTGTGGTCTATATTCCCTCCATTTTCCTGATTCCTCTCTAAAGACTGAAGCATATATAAATTCCACTTGTTTGTTTTGGAGAGAAAGTCAAGAAAAGGGACCTCATTCCCTGACTTCAATTGGTTTAAAGCTCTGAATTTAGAATAATTCTGGGAAGATTTAGGGTTCAGTCGTTACAGAAACTGGAAGATGATGCACTGAGAATCATCAGAAATCTTGAGGAAGACTTTGGAACTTCCATAGACGATGAGATAGAGCCTTGGAATTGTTTTATTTAATTTTCAGAAGACAGGAAGGCCTCAGATGACATGTGGGTCCTATACAAAATGTTGCATTAAGTATTCCTAAATGTCAGTCTTTGCCCATATTTCTGATAATTCCCTATGTATAAATTCCCATAAGAGCAATTACTGGTCCAGAGGTTGTGCCATATATAGCCCTTGAAATGCATTGCCATTTGCTGTGACAGAGCTCACTTACCCCACCCCCTTGCCAACACTGGAAGGTATTGTGATGTTTCAGAAACTTTGAAGGGTTTAAATGCTTGGCCACTGATCCTGAGAAAGTGTCCATGTTTTCTTCTGGAAATCCCTGTCCACCTGTAGCCTCAGCCAGGGTTTTTTTTTTTTTTTTTTTTAAAGATTTTATTTATTTATTTGACAGAGAGAGAGATAGCGAGAGCAGGAACACAAGCAGGGGGAATGGGAGAGGGAGAAGCAGGCTTCCCGCGGAGCAGGGAGCCCGATGCGGGGCTCGACCCCAGGACCCTAGGATCATGACCTGAGCCGAAGGCAGACGCTTAACGAATGAGCCACCCAGGCGCCCGTCAGCCAGGGTTTTTGATTGTATCCCCGATCTAGAAGGGGCAGAAAATGTCTGAAGGAACATGGGACAAATGAAGGATCCAATATAGTTCGTGTCTAAGGAGGACGAGAATGGTAAATGGCCCAGTCTTAAACGAAACTATGAGAAATTGAATTTCTGAGAAGGATCTTTAAGGCTGAGATAGACCTCTTAGCCCCAAACTTGAGGTTAGGTGCTGTCTCTAAATTCTAATTCCCTTTCTATTCCCTACCCCACACCACTTCTAGTACCTGCAAGCACACACACATACTGCAGTCCTGTGCCACTTTCTGAGGTTGCAAAGCTATTGCTTTGCCCTGAAAATGCAGATTGCATGGTAAGATTTCATCGGAGCTCATTCCTCCCAAGTAGCTTTGAAGGTAGGACCCAGAGTGCCAAGGGGTTGGGTGAAGCACTCCTTTTGCACTGACTAGCACTCTTCCTTTTTAGAAGGAATTCATTTTTGCCTTTGGCCACCTGGATTAGAGACAGATCTATTCACAGGAAGCAGAACCCAGCACAGCACTAGAGGCCTGGGCTGTATTTTTGCTCCAGGGGAGAAACCTAATGAGGGATAACACTAGGAAAAATTAACTGATTAGGTGGTATTTTATTTCTTTTCTACACCTGTTGTTGTATGAGGGCTGTGTGCATCTGGGGGATGGAGCAGGGAATGAGAAGTGCTGCTGGGCACCAGATAGCTGGAGGTCCTTCTGCACAGAATTTCCATGTTCCTGTGAGGCAGTCTCCAGAGGAAATTCACCAGGCTTCAAAACCCAGTTTGCCTAAGTTCACTTAAGTATATATGCTGGTGAAGTTTGGCAATTATTCATCTTAGGATATGCCACTTCTGATATGTTGTCCTGGTTATAATCACCATCTTCTCCATTTCTCTTAGAATCCTAGAAGCCCAGGGGTGCCTGGGTGGCTCAGTTGCTAAGCGTCTGCCTTCAGCTCAGGTGATGATCCCAGGGTCCTGGGATCGAGCCCCTCATCAGGCTCCCTGCTCATTGGGAAGCCTGCTTCTCCCTCTCCCACTCCCCCTGCTTGTGTTCCCTCTCTCACTGTGTCTCTCTCTGTCAAATAAATAAATAAAATATTTAAAAAAATAAAAATTAAATAAAAGAATCCTAGAAGCCCAGAGTGAATTTACAAACAACTGGCACTTCTGTTTCTCAGGGCTATGAAGTAGTGTGAGGGTGGGAACCTTCTGTCCATTCATCTACGCAATCCTAGTGTTCTTAAAAGGCACCAGACGTATTCTCCCTGTATTTCCCAGACCAATGGGTGAATGCATGCACAGAGGAATAGTGTAATATCATTATTCAGGAAGGCGCCTCTTTTGTTTCATTTGATTTTAATTATTTTCCTTTTCAAGTCCAGACCCCCCTCCCCTTCTTGCATAGGCACTTTCTCCAGTATATGTAATGTAAGTCCTCCCAATTCAGCTTCCACAGTGATTTATATATATAGCCTTAAAAAACCTTTTGTTATGTACATTTAATTCATAGAAATAACATTGATTAAATTCCTCTTTTTACTTACTACTCTCCTGTTATTCTATGCAAAACTAGTTGATGATTTCTGACTATTGCCGAGTATTTCACCGTGGGCTCATACCACGTTTCATGTAACTGTTCTCTGGCTGTGGATATCTGGGTTGCCCCCAACTTCCTGTTGTCACAAATAATGTGGCCATCCTCGTAAATGTCTCCTTGGGGACCTATGAGAGGGCTACTCTGGGATATCCACTCAGAGATGGCATGACTGGGGGGCCGTGGTCCTTGCATATGTTTAATTTCACTAAGTTTTTCTAGATTCTTTCCAGAAGGCACCAGCAGTGCATGAATATTTCTATTTACAACATTTAGTTTTTCCTACTTACCAAGTTTTGCTTTGCAAAGTGATACTCACTGATAACTACTGGGTATGAGCATCTATTATTAGCCCTTGGATCTGCTCTGAGTTGCCTTTTCTTATCCTTTGTCTATATTGTATTGGGTTTGTTATCTTTTCTAGATGATTTACAGAAATTCTTCATGTATCTAAATAGTAATTCCTTATTAATATCTTCTTCCAGGCTTTTCTTATTATTGACTTTGCAGAGTGACATTTGAGGTACAGGAATCTTTTTCTGTTTAGATTTTCCCCTCATGGTTTATGTATTTTGAGTTTTGTTTAACAAAGCCTTTCTCGCTATAAGGTAAATACCTGTCCAATCTTATATAAATATATGTTCTACTATATTTCCTCTGTTAACTTAATACTGTTGCCTTTCACAATTTTTTTTTTAATCCACATATATGTCTGAACTTGGTATATGACAGACCCTGCATCACAGACCAGTGGAAGAATGAATAGATCATTTAGTAAAGTTTTGAGAAGAATTCGTTCATTTTTATAAGAAAATAAACTCCAAGCAGATTTAAGACCCGTCTTCCTTTCAGTGTATAGTCTATCTTCAACGTTGGTTGTTCCATTTGTTGTCCTTTTTTTATAGTGTACCTTGTCTTCAGATTCCTCACTTTTCTCTCTGAGCTCACCTTGTATACCCTAGGACCACCAGCTGCCTTGCCTAGTAATGCTATCAGGATGGAGGAGCAAATCTTAGGTCCTAGATTGTTCCTCTTGGTGCATTTAGGAAGATGTGGAGGCGCTGGTGTTGATTTTTATGCTTAATTGTCCCTTGTCCTCTTTCCCAGATGATTTCTCCGTGCTCCCTATTCCAGAGCATCCCCAGCCTGCTGTGGTAATGTGTAGGCTGGTTGGGGCGATATGAACAGCTACATTCCTGTGTGACACCTTGTGTTTAAACAAGCCAGAAAATGATATGCTGGGGCCATACTGGGACTCAGAGTGGTAGACCAGCTCTTTCCTAATTGAGTCCTGGCCTGTCCCACTTTAGGCCAGTGCCCAAATTCAACTATTAATCTTCTGTCTCTCCAGAAACTTCACACACACCTCACTTAGTTTTTAAGTAGCCCCCCCCCTTAAATATACAAACTTCTTTTTTTTTTTCTGGTGTCTTCCTAGTTGGTTGGGGAGGGTGCCAGCAGCCTGTATTTGTTGGCTGCCATGTGGAGAGCTGGATGCCTGTCAGAAACTCTCTCACTGGGCATCTGGTATTGGAGATTTGTGCATGTCAAGCATAACTGTACAATGCTTTATGAGCTTTTACTGTATTTGTTTTGTTTAGATTGCATGTGTCATCTTTTAAGTTAAAAAAAACTTCCAATATTTAGTCTTACTTGTTGGACACATAATTATAACAACAGGTCTGTTGAAAGTAATAATGTCAAACTGAAGAATAATCTCCATGAAATTCTGTGTACTCCTAATTAATCATTAATTTGGTCATCCAATATCTTTGTAAGAGCAGTAGGTTCTCTGTCTTATTTTAAAATGTGGAAACCAGGGTAAAGCTGCAAATCACATACTCAAAACCAGAAGAGGTATTGGTGTCCCTTCCTGAGACATAACTGTGGAGGTCTCTGTTAAAAGCCTTGTATTTCAATAATATGGCACGGGGTCTCCTGCCTAAGTCCCGCAGCCATCCTAGCTCTATTTTTCAGGCCAGTGGAAGCTGTATTCAACATTTAGCTTTCAGTAGGAAGGAACAGCCTATTGCCCATAACATCCCCACTTAAAGGTAAGATATGTGGGAAAAGAGCCTAGGAATGAAAACCCAGAGACATGGCTTCTAGACATGGAAGTCACTTCTACCCTGTGACCACCTGAATGCATGATTTTAGGCTAGGGTCCTATCTTCTCTGGGCCTTACATTTCTGATCTGTAAATGAGGAAGCTGACTAGAAGCATGTCCCTTGTCACTCATTTCTAAAGAATTTGGGGTTTTTGATTGGGGGTGGGGGTTCAAGCAGTCCCTGTCTTCCATCCAGAAGAACTGAGTTTACTTCCCTTTCAGACCAGAAAGTCTCAGCATCAAAGGCTTGGAAGGACCCTTAGAGATAATCCAGGCAGATGCTAAGGCTGGGATTCCTTTTGCAATGGTGTGAGCCTAGCATGCCTTAGGAGCAGACATCTTTTCCAGTATATTCCTAGGTTTCTCCAGGTGTTCCCTGTCTTCAGTAAACCTGCCCCAGTTGCTTTGCCTCTCTTCTGTCCTGCCTTCTCCCTTTGTAGCCACCATATAGTTTCCAGAGGCTGCTTTTGCAAATGTGCAGCCTGGCACGGGGCCATGTCCACAGAAGGTGCTTATGGAATATCGGGTTGCGTTGTGCTCATCGATCCCATTTTTACAGCTTTGATCTACTATTATCAACTCTATCAACACCTGGGCCAGTTTTCATCCTGAAAATCCAGGCAGATGTTAACCTTTTAAAGGCCCCCAGTTGTGGAAAGAGCTTGAATGGGATAGGAGGAGACTGGATGATATCCAACACTAGATGGAAGGATGCGAAGAGCAGCAGAAATGAGCAGAAAGCCTGCCCCAGCCGGAGAGCCTCTGATGCTGGTGACCAGCGGGGAGTAAGTGGAGATCTCAGCATCCCAGCTTTTTGGGTTCTGGCTGAGCCCCTCCTGGGGCCCAGGTTACTGCTCCCTGTCTGGAGGTGGCAGAGAGGTAGAGGAGATCTTTAAAACCGCGCAGCAGATGGCCACTCCATAGGAGTATCCATTTTGACAAAATAAACTGTGGATTTGTCTGAAGAACTCAGGCAGCAGGGATTGTGGCCTCCTCCCTGGTCTCATGCTTGAAGACTTTTTCTCCCCGTAATGAGAGTGCAGAGCGAGCAGGCCTTTCCCCGACAGCGCTGGCCGCGGGACAATGTGTGCCCGGGATGGATTTTTCTTCATTGATTCTAATCTTCTTCCTGACTGTCTGTCTTGGCTGCTTTGACATATTGAACACTGAATAGTCCCTGAGTAATTCTTGAACATTTGGGGATCATTTTTATTTTTACAAGACAGTAGAATCCAATGGAGTGATTTATACATGTACTAGAAGAAAATGAAGAAAAAAATAACAAAGTGGTTTCATTTTGGGAATAAACACGGGCTCAGTGATGATTAAAAACCACACCAAGCAAAAGGTCCACACCCAATTTTCAATAATTTCATGATTTTGTAAGGATGCACGGAATTATGTAGAGATGAACAGTAACGGATAGAGGGCTTTCACAGCTGTGGCTTCAGCCATGATTGATGAGAAAATGCTACTGGAGGGAGAAAAGGAAAATGAATATTTATTAATGGAATAAAGTGTCGGGGGCTTAAGATCTAAGGAGATCCATCATTTCATATTCAAGGTTGGATGCATTCAAAACAGAAGGTTCAATACAACGGCCCCATAGCTGAGCCATAGACCAGAAAAATTCATAGGCACTGCCGTCATTCGGACCATGGGGGACTTTCTGGAGATGTTATTCCCATTTCAGCCCCCATTAACATCACCTGAACAGGGCAACATTACATGAGTTATCACTCCAAGAATGCCCTGACAACAATTGCCTTCACATTTTAGAACACCCAGAGCTATGTGGTCTGGTCATTCACCCAGAAATTAATATATCATGTCTGCATACTTTCTCTGTATATGGTAGTCATGGTCTCTGTGCTGACAGCTTAGAAATTATTAGTAAGATTGTTTTCCTACCATGACTTCATGAGTTCTTCCTTGCACCTTTATAAAGGCAATATTTAGGCAACCAATAGCATCTCTTCAAATCTCCTTGCATATTTTCTCCCTGTAGAACCCCTAACCTGTGCTTATTCTCTTTAGGTTGGCCAATTAGTTTAAAAAAAAAAAAAAAAGGCTGTTCCCTTTTGGTGAAATGTTACTCACCTGACCTTAACATCTTAAAAAAAAAAAACAGTATCAGAAATCCAAGGAAGGCATTGTGGATCTCTTTGGTGATGGTATTATTTCTCCATGTAAGCAGCTTGTGCAGACAATTAACAATAGTGATATTGTGGCTTGTTTTGACAGGAAAGGAGAAATTGACTGATGGCATTTAACTGCCTTAATTTAACTTAAGGTGTTGGAAGTTTCAGTGTGTAGATTTCAGCAAGTGATAGTATCCCCCAACTATATCACCCCTACCCCCATAACCATATGCACACAATGTCCTCAGCTCCCTAGACTTCCCTTGGGACCTATATTACTTTATTATAGAATATGGCAGTGGTGGCTTATTGGTCCTATAAATCCACCTACACTAAGCTTTTGAAATCACTGTCCTGATAGTCTGAGTCTTTAGACTGTCACACTCATGTTATTCTTAGATATTACTTCTAGGTGGCAAATCTTGGACTGCAGGAGCTGGCTATTACTGGTTCATTGTATATGTTATACCAGAAGAAGAGTTGCTATTAGATAGTGTTTTTCAATTTATTCTAAACCATTGATTCTAGCAGATCCTTAGCCATAGATGTGAATGAGTTACCTCTGTTGGCCATCTTTGGGAGAAGGCCAAGAGATTATAAATTGTATTGTTATTTCTTCTAGGTCATGTACACTTCTCATCTCCCAAGACAGGGAAGTTTAGTCTATAGGAAAGGGCTAGACCAGAAGTAGGTTCCCAACAAATATGTAACGGGTTAACTTATTAGTACTGTTTGTTATTTGGACAAAAAGCCATATTGGAGTTCTATTCTGTCTGGAAAAAAAGATTCACATCCACTGATAATTATGCAGCAATGACCAGAAGGTATGTGTTCAGGGAGGCTGCATATCTCAAAAGATATAGTTGAAAAAGCCTCCAAGTTAGAAAAAACATCTCTTCAGAGAGTTGTTTTGAATGGCTACAAATAGGGTATTGGGCAAGTGAGCAAGAATGTTGAGCAATGAAGCTAGAAAAGAGTTAATTAGGGGAAAGACCCAGAATATTCTGGTAGTTTCTGGCTAAAGACTTTCAATTGTGTCCTATAAGCAATGAAGCATTAAGGACCTATGAGACCAAATTAAACAAACAATACTTGGAAGGTGGCAATAGTGGACGAAGAAAAAATGGTAGAAGATTATTTCCATAAGCTAAGACAGTAGCCATATTGTTATGGACTTAGTTGTGTCTCCTCAAAATTCTTGTGTTGAAGCCCTACTCCAAGTACCTCAGAATGTGTATTTGGAGATACGGTCTTTAAATAAGTACTTAAGTTAAATGAGGCTGTTAGGATAGGTTCCAATTCAATCTGACTGATGTCTTTATAAGAAGAAGAGGTTAGGACATGAGATATATACCGGGCATGGGCATGCCCTGAGGAAAGACCATGTGAGGACACAATGAGAAGGTAGCTGTCTGCAAGTCAAGGAGGGAGACCTCAGGAGAAACCAAACCTACTGACACCTTGATCTTGGACTTCCAACCTCCAAAATTGTGAGAAAATAAAATTCCATTGTTTAAGCTACCTAGTCTGTGGTATTTTGTTACGGCAGCTATATTAGTCCGAGTTCTCCACAGAAGCAGAACCAACAAGATATATCTGTCTGTCTCTTTGTTTATTTACCTACTTATTTATTTTAAGGAATTGGCTCATATAATTGTGGAGGCTAAGAAGTCCTTATAGCTGGCAAGCTAGAGACCCAGGAGAGCCAATGGTGTGATTCCAATTTGAGTCCAAAGGCCTAAGAACTAGGAGAGCAGATGGTGTAAGTTCTGGTTCAAAAGCCAGCATGCTTCAGACCCAAGAAGAGCCAGTGTTTCAGTTCAGGTTCAAAGACAGGAAGACCAACGTCTCACCTCAACCAGTTAGGCAGGAGGAGTTCCATCTTATTTGAGAAAGGGTCACCCTTTCTGTTCTATATAGGCCTTGAACTGATTGGGTAAGGGCCACTCACATTGGGGAGGACAATCCATTTTACTCAGTCTACTGATTCAAATGTTAATCTCATCCAAAAACACCCTTAGGGACACACCCAAAATATGTTTGACCAAATATCTGGGCACCCCATGGCAGAGTCAAGTTGACACATAAAATTAAATATCACAGCAGCCCCATCAAACTAATACATGTAGCCATAGTGAAGAGAACATGTGAGAAGAGAAAAATATTCTAAATGAAATCATAAGGACTTGGTGACTGATCAGATGTGAGGAGTAAAGAAGAGTAATGAGTCAGTAATATCTTCAGTATTCCTATCCCAGATGATGGAGTGGGTGATGTGCAGGGGAAACACAACACAATACACACCCACACACCACCCCCACATACACCAACCTCTATTAGATATGCATAAAGTTAAGGGGTAAATTGAACTTTAATCACTTATCCAGAGTTCACCATTCTTCATAGCTGTTTGGAGCAAAGCTGTTTATAAGTAAGAATCCATGCAAATTAATAATAAAGGTAAAGGTGGTATTAAATTCATAAGAGAGACCTTGAGATTTTTAATTGGAACCTTTGAACTCATTTTGCATGGATATCTGTTGTTGTTGTATTTTCCCCCCAAGCCCACATCTAATGGGAAGCACTGCATTTGTTAGTGAGGAATGGGAATATATGTATCTGTGTGTCGCATGCAGGAGAGAGTCCTCATCAGGTGGATTAACCATCTGTAGAAATGATTGCTAAAGCCCAGTTTTGAGAAGAGAGAGCAAATCTATAGGAAATGGTATATAAAGATAAAAACACAAAAATTTGAGGCCATTTTGACAAGGCATAAGTAGATACACACTCTGGTCCTGAGGTCATTGGTAACTGAGTCATCAGTAAAAGGTTGTATATGGAGGTCTGATCTACTACCTAATTACACAAAGAAATAATTGGTAGGTTTTATAAATAATCAAAATACAAATGAATTTTGAATTAAAAGTAGGATGTGATGTTATAGCCATTGGCAGGGGAGTGAAAATGTTGGCTGGAGTTCCCTCGTGATTGGACAAAAAGTCCAGAGTGGGGGCAGTGGGTTAGGGAGAGTTCTACCCATGGCTCATCCTGGGGCCCAGACTTCCTTCTGCTGCACCTGCCACATGAGGTACTAATCTACAGGATGTTTGCCCTGAATGGTGCTGCTACCATGGATTGTTTTTCTCTGCCACAAATTCCCAGCCCCAGCCTCATGGTCCTTTGACTGGTTTTTGACTGGAGGGATTTGATGAGCTTCAACAAACAGAAAAGTATGGGAGAAATAAAACACATCCTGTCTGTCCTAAGAGGCTTTGCCTTTCCTTGTTATTTCAAAAGCTACAACTTCACATTCAGTCCAATTGTTCTTCAGGTGGTCTCTTGGGTGGAAGGAATTGGTTGGCAAAAGGGTGGACACCTGTTTGTGGAGAGATTGGTGACTTAGTGTCCAGAGACCATTGGCATTCTGCTGTGCAAAGGACTGCTCCCTCTTTGGTCTTTAATTTGTTAGTACAATTTCAAGTGAAAACTCACAAAGAATTGCATTACAAGCAATTTTTTTTTTTTTTTGGTAGAACTCACATGTGATACAGGGAGGCTGGTTCTAGATCAGCTTCTGATTCAGTCTTTTATGAAATAAATTTATCCTTGATTAAAGGCCTATGTGTGTAGGGAGGAGGAGGGGGCACCTGGGGAGGGTAGGGGAGTGGAGATATAAATTCAGGGTAAGTCATTTGTACAGTTAATAGAAAAGGCACTAGTGATATTAGTAAGAACTAGCTCATTATCATACATATGTACATACATGAAAATACTTAGCACATGAGTGAGCTTGGGAGCAGATCCCATCCTGGTTGAACCTTTGGATGACTGAAGTCTGTTGACCTCGATCGCAGAGCTGTGAGGTGGAAGATGTGGCTAAGCCACACCTGGACTCCTGACCCGCAGACAATGTGAGATAATAAATGTGTGTTGTTTTAAGCTGCTAAGTTATGGGGTCATTTGTTACACAGCAACAGATAACAAATATACCACCTAAGATTTTCGATAAGCATAACTTAACCGAGGGCTAAGTCAATTACAGCAAAGAGATTTCTGTTGATACAAGGATAGTCACCTTCAAACTATCCCTCCCCCATCTCCCACCCACACCACCCATCTGCCCGGGTGTGCACACAGCTCGTGATAGGTTGCTGGGCCAAGTCTGTGTACTTAGGATGAGGAAGCAAAGTGATGGTCAGAGTTTTTGTCTTCAAAGATTCCTTTGGTTATACATTAATCTTAAGTTTTTTTTGTTTGTTTGTTTTGGTAAGAAATTAGGCCCAATCATCCCTACAAATGACAATGAATCAGCGAAGCCATACTTACTAGCCCATTTGGAGATACCAGGTCAAATAAACCATTAATATGAATGAGCCCTACAATGATAGAAAAAATACAAGTTAAATCATGACAGCTCCTCTGCTTAAAGAACCTCCTTTGTTTGTTTGTTTGTTTTTGAGTATGAATGATGCTCTTCTTCCTTCTGAGGGGTGAGAAGACTGACATCCTACTCAATCTAGAAAACTTAGTCTAGAACAGTACTGTCCAATAGAAATATAATGCAGGCCACAAATGCTATCCCCATATGTAATATTAAATTTTCTGGTAGCTACATTAAAAAAGTAAAAAGAAGCAGTTGAAATTAATATTAATAGTATATTTTACTTAACCCTACATATCCAGCATTTATCACTTCGGCCTGCAATCGATATAAAAAATCATTAATGAGATTGTCTACATTCTTATTTCCATACTAAATCTTCAAAATCCAGGGTGGATTTCTGTTGCACTTAGAGCACATCTTAATTCACACTATGCACATTACAAGTGCTCCTTAACCCCATGTGGCTGATGGTTGCTGTCCTGGACCAGCCAGGTCTAGAATGTGTGCAGAGCAGTCCCTGCCTCTTGGGCTACTTTGAGCCCACCTGCATGCCATTCTGCATGCCATTCTGCAGTCTAAGGAACTACTGTGTTCTTTCTGCCCCACAGCCTTCTTGCTCTGTGCCCTTTTCCTGTGTCAGCTCTTTGAAAGTTTTGACTTTCTCATCCTGTATAATTTGGCCACACTTGGGGATGATAATTCAACAGCAGCTTCTTGTGATGTTCCTCTTAAGCTCTCTTTTGAAACAGGAACCATAACAGGATATACATTATGGCAACATTCAGACTGTTCATCAATTATCCATTACATCTGCCATCTCCCTTCTGCTAATCGAGGTAACTATGTTATTACAAAAAAAATCTTATTTTAATTATAATCCAGTCAGAAGATGCATCCATTAAGTAGCGTGCTTTGGCATGTTCTAAGGATTTAATTTTTACCCAAATAGCAGAGCAAATGCTGCAGAGAGGAAAGGGTTTGTTCAGGTCTTCATGAATTCAGTCATTAAAAAAATACATACCGAGCACACGCTAGGTGGAGGCATGGTGTTTGGTAGGGGACACAAGTTATACAGACCGTGGCCCCAGCTCCCACGAAACTCACCCTGAAAGGGGAGAAGAACCTGGACAGAAGCCAGAGTGGCCGTGTGTTGCAAGGAGGGCTCTGAGTGGGGGTACTGGGTAGATGTCTTGGAGGAGGTGAAATTACACTAAGTATGGAACGCGTGGGTAGGATTTTGATGTGTCACCAGGGATGAGAAGGGAGAGGCAGGGAGATGATTTCAAACAGAGACTGGCATGATTCTGTGATGCAGGGAGGTAAAACCACATGTTGAAAATATGCACAAGGAGGCATCTTTTTCACAGGGGAAATGGAGAGGGGGTCCGAGGGCCCTGTGGTCAGTGAGTGTGCACAACTAGGTCCTGCTAGACTGTGGTATGATTTTTGTGCTGGCTAGGAGACTGTATTGCATTTCTGGGCTGGGTGGAGCCATGGAAGATTCTGAGCAGGGCTGTAAGAGGATCATAGCTGTGCTTCAGGGACAGACCTGACGTGTGTGCATTTGTGCACTGAAGTCTGGGGGATGGTGGGGGGAGGGCTGTGAACACTTTGTCTCTCATGGGAACCAAAAATATTAAAGTAATGGGTTTATGCATTTTTTGACCTTTAAAAAATGGTATTTTCTGCAAACTTCCTCCTCCCCACCTTACCCTTGTTAAATATTTCATCTCAACTGGAAAATACCCACAACAATGATTTTTTTTTATGGTTTTAGCCTTTCAGTAATAAACCAAAACAAACAGTGGGGAGCTTAAAAGGCCTTTCAGCTGAGAAAGATGAAAGCAGATGCCTCTGGTTTAGATTATTGTTAGAAAGTGCAAGAGTCCATTTCTTCTGGAAATCCTGTGAGGAGAAGAGAGCAGGAGGAAGGGCTGGTGCCATGACCACCCCATCCCTGAGATGACATTTTGATTGCTATGTTCTTACTTGCCCAGGGTTTATATGTGTCTGAAGCACAGTCCTGCTTTCCCTCCCTGTAGCTAGAACCCACTTGTTTCTTGATGTGTAGGGAAAACCCCAGTGAGAAAGATGTAGAAATTGGAACCCATTTTTCGTAAAACTATTGAGAAAACAGAGATGCCTTTATGACTTAATGCCCTAGGTGTGACAACAAAGTTTCCTTTGGGCTGGAGGGATGCTTTCTTAATGCAGCTCTTTGCCTGGACCATTGACTTAAGATGCATCTTGTCTCTATGACCTTGAATTGCTCAGGGGTCTTGTTTTAGCAACAAGCAAACACAAACTCTTTGTCTGCTTTACACCATTACTTACCATGAGCTTTGCTTCCTCCTTCCCTCCTAACCTAACATAGCCTGCCAATTCATTTGTTCAGCCAACATTTAATGAGAACTTAGTGCTAGAGCCCAAGGATTCAGAGATGAATAAAACATGGTCTTTCTTGGGTTTATGGGCAAGTACATAGGTGTTAAAATAACTCATGGCAGATACTACGATTGGCATAATATTTAAGGCTGTGTGGGCGCTCAGCCCAGCCTGCGACATCAGGGCTGTCTTCTCAGAAGAGAGGATGTCTTCTTCTCACTTAATGACCTAGGGGCTAATGTTCCTTCAAGACCCTCCACATTCAGCACATCTCCCCTGACCTGGTGTCTCCTTCTGAGCATTGTCACTTGCCCACCACATGCTTGTCATTGTTACATTTACTTTTTAGACTATTGCCTATCTCTTTTATTGGAACAAACAAAGTAATGAATTTATATATATTTTGACTTTTTAAAGAAGAATAATTTCAACAAACTCCATATCGCTCAAGTCTTTATTAAATATTCTGTCAACTGAAGAGCACCTGATAACACTTTGTGGGGGGTCATCAAGATTAGGATAGGTTAAATGAGCTGATTTTTTCATTTAAAAACCATATTTTAAGCACCTATCTTGTGATGTTTAAAATGTGAACAAAGCAAATCATAGTCCCCCTCTCATAAAGATTACATGGTAGTGGTAGCATACACCAGTAGATAAAGACCAAACCAAACCAAACCAAACCTGGGAGAAGCACTATGAAACAAAATAATGAAAAATAAAGCTTTGGGGAGGTGGGCCTATGATTTTATTCTCTCATGCTGCACTCATTTTTGTCAGTGTCCACGTTGGTCACTTCCATGGCCCATAGGGAAGATTTGGTGCTGATGGGTGCAGGGTATGAACTTTTAGGAAGGGCTCTTTGGGGGTGGCTAGCAGTCACAGGCTTGGATCCACTCCAGGGAGTCTTGCTGAGTTGACATCAACTCTCAAGGATGTCCTGAAGCAGGCACCTCGGCATCCAGAGCCCCGTGAGGGTCCCTGGGTAATAAGCCACACTTCCTCAGATCTTTGCTCCCTTTCCTGCAATGTGCTAGGATGTCTTCATGTTTCCCCCTTCACTTCCCTTGTAAATACAGCACCCCATGGGATGAGATTGGGCTCATCAGAGACTCCAACCAAAAAAAAGTTAGCAAAGTCAGTTTTAATTTCTGACCATTTTCTAAAGAGATGTAAAGGAAAAGTACAAACTAACTGCCTTGAAAGAGGGCATATTAGGGGGCGGGAGAGGGGGACTTAGTGCAGGATGCTAAAGCAATATTCAGCCATGCCCTTTGATGACCATAGCCTGGTTTCAAATGGATTTCTCCCCTTTTCCCTAAGTGAATGACAGAAAGGGCTGGGCAGGCATCTTTACGGTGAGGAAGGTTTGCCATTTGCTTGCTATAGTTGGTATTAAGGACCAGCAGAATAACTTAACCATTCTGAGGCAATTTATAAGACTGCACATCTGGTGGGAGAAATTTTTTCCAGTTTTGTTAAGATAAAATTGACAGATAGCGTTGTATTAGTTTCAGGTGTATAACATAATTTGTTATTTGTATATATCGCAAAATGATCACCACAGTAAGTCTAGTTGACGTGATCACCATACATAGTTACAAATAATTTTTTCTTGTGATGAGAACTTTTAAGATCTACTCTCTTAGCAACTTTCAAATATACAAAACAGTATTGTAAGTTGTATTCACCATGCTATACATTACATCGCCAGAACTTATTTATCTGATAGCTAGAAGTTTGTACATTTGACTATCTTCATCCATTTGAAGCTTATTTAAAATGAGTCCCAAAATGTCCCTCGTCCTCTTTGATAGAGCTCAAAAGCTTTAGCAGTAAGATGTGAAGCTTGAGGAAGTAGCAGGAATGAAGAGATGTCCCCCAGCAGAGACTGTGAGAGAGCAAGTCATTGCCTGTGGGTTCTTGGGGCTGTTCTCAGAACCCCAGCCAGAGTCCTCCTGGACAAGGCCCAGATGGAGTGGCCTGACCAGCTGGCCCAGCAGTTAGCCTTTCTTGTGTGTTAGATGTGAGATGTGTGCAGTGAACCATCTGACAACCGACCAAGATGCTTTAATTGGTATCTGCTGTGTGCCTTGCCCATGCAAGATTACCACGGGGCGAAACCGTCCAACAGCATAGATGGGGACGCTACCTGCAATGCCGGTGATGCAGCCCAGACAGCTTGCTGGTGGCCGTGCACCAGCAGCTGGCCCTCCAGCGATCCTTACCCTTTGGTGTGAGATAAGCATTCCAGAGGTGCTTGGTAGGGCAGATTCCTGGATCCTGTGCTGGGAGATTCCAGTTTATTGGGTTTAGGTTGGAATTTTTGGCAAGGACATTCTACTGTAGGAGACACAAGTTTGAGAAGACCTGCCCTCACGCAGCTCAGCCCAAGCCTTATTAGTTTTTTAATCTAGCAGGAACTTCATTTTTATTTTTTAAGCCACTTTATTGAGATCTGATTGACATGTAGGAAGCTGTGCATATTTCCTGTATACAATGCCACGAGTTTGGGGATATGTGTGTACCTGTGAAACCATCACCATCATCAAGTCTGTAAACATATCCATCACCTCCCAGAGTTCCCATCTTCCCCTATTGTTATTACTAATTATTATACTTATCACTTTGTGATAAGAACGTTTAACATAAGATCTACCCTCTTAGCAGATTTTCAGTACAGGGTACAGCCCTGTTAGCTGTGGCGCTGTGCTGAATAGGCCATCACCAGAACTTACTCATCTTACACAATTGCAGCTTTGCTCCCTAACCACCACCTCCTCCTTTCCACCTCCTCCCGGCTTCTGGTAACCTCCATTCTACTCTCTCTGCTCCTATGAGTTGGATTATTTTAGATTCCACATGTAAGTGAGATCATGCAGTACTTGTCGTTCTGTGCCTGGCTTAAGTCACTTAGCATAATGCCTTCAGGTTCATCCATGTTGTTGCAGATGGCAGGGTTTTTTTCCTTTCCTAAGGCAGCCTGATCTTTGGTGGGAGTAAATGGCGCAGGGTCTCAGGGGTAGGGATAGTGTAGCCAGCTTTTTACAGAGCCTAGCTTTCCTCTGAGTCTGATGAGCTGATTCCAGCCCAATTCCCTCTTCCTCCGACCATGCCAAGGTGTAGCTCACAGTATTGGTAGAAGGAGGCCTCTGGAAGGTGTTCTCTCCCTCCCAATACAGAAAAGCAAAGGGTCACTCAAAGGAGAAAGGGACGTATTTATTGAAATACCACAGCTGTTATTACTGCTATTACTAATATTTAAAATTGTGATTGTTTATTGAGAACTACTGTGTATCATACACTCATCTAAATTCTTTGCCTCATTCCCTTATTTTATCCTGGAAACTGATCTTTGAGATCTAAACTATTATTATCCTCATTTTACAGATGGTGGAAACTAAGGGAGAAAAGTTTAAGTAACTTGTCTGGGGTCACACAACTGGTAAGAACAGTTCATGGCTCAGGAACCCCAGTGTGAAGGACCCCTACAGGGTGAACATGGTGATGGTGCGGGACTGGGGCAAGAGAATGGTTTCCACTTCTGGGCTTTTGTTTCCCTGCCCGTGAAATAAGGGTTTTGGACGATATGACCCCTAAGCAAGGCTGGCTTTGTGCATGTGTAACCTGTAGAGTCAAACAGGGCCCCAGCATCAGAAGGGTCGCAGGCTTGGTTCCATGATGTGCTGTTGCTGTCTTGAAATTGCTAATAATTTTTGAACAAGGAGCCCCCCCTTTTTCATTATTCATAGGACCCTGCAAAACAGGAGGCAGATTTTGTCTCCTAAGGGCTCTTCTTATTGTTACACTTTCTCAGCTTTTTTATAGATCCTTCACAATTCCCTGTGCATCAATGGCCATGGAACCACCATCTGCCATGGCACAGTGGGCTGACTTGGACCACATGGTAAGACGAGCTTCTGGGCTTGTGATGTGTGCCTACGGCATGTCTACAGATGCTGGTAGGCACCTCGTGGAGCAGAGCACGTGGAAAGCTCTCGGTGGCTAAGGGTGGTATGCCATGTGCTACTGGCTCTTGAAAACAGCCACAGTGCCAGCCAGCCTGGGGCTTGTGAGCGGTATTGCTAAGTAGCCGATCTATAGTGTGTTAGCAATCCCTCCATGCAGAAGATGGAGGAGGACTCAGGGACAAGAGGTTAATGAATTCAGTTTTCCCTGAGAGGCTTTTCGGGTCTTTGCTGACCATCCCACACCCATTCTTTGGCAGTGGCCCCCAACCCCACTTACTCACCAGCAGCCCCGCCCCCATCATTTCTGAGTCCCAGGAGTTTGTCCCTGTGTGTGATGCCTGGAACAAGTTTTTCAAAATGCTGGTTTCTTCCTGACAATATCTAGTGTTAACTATACACACAGTGCACAAACTTCATTACACTTGCTGCCTGAAAGTTTTGGCTCAGGAACAAAGGAAGGAAATGTTTATCAAGTGCTTATCATGTGACCTTCTTATTTTCTTTCCCCAGCTCTTCCTCTGCGTCAAGTCCTAGTCCCTCTTACCTTCTAAGAAAAAAAAAAAAATTCAAAGAGTGCTTAGCGGGGTTAATGACTTAGATTCCTATCAGCACTGAAACAAAAAATTCAGACACAGACGATCCATCCAAAGCGTAGCATAAAAGGTTCATTCTTCACACCTTGATGCATATACGCAGAACAAAGATAAGCCATGGGGGAAGCGTCTGTGTGTGCCTGTGTATGTGTGGGAGGTGTGTCTGTATGTGAATGGGGTGTGTGTGTACGTGTATGTGTGTGTGCATGTGTGTGTGTGAGTGTGGGGGGGTGTGCTTCTGTGTGTGTGTGTGTGTGTGTGTACATATGTATGTGTGTGGACTGGGAATGCAGAAAAAGGTAGGACCAGTTCTCTTACTCTAAATGGGGCATCTTCCCACTCCATACTTCTTTTCCCCTTCCAACTTCTAGATCTTTTACAAATTACATTTGAACAGTTCTCCTCATCAAAGCCTTGCCACTGCTTTCTTCTAGACACCTGCCCTTACCACAGCCCAGGTCTGGGTCGGATGTCTGCCTTTGTGCCCCAGAGTACTCGTCCCCAGCCTTTTCACACCCACATCCCTCTGGTTGTGATTGTGTATTTACTAATATGGAGCCCCGTGGGCTGTGATCTTCACCTGGGCTGGCAGGGGGACTGTCTTGTTCGCTGTTGCAGCCTCAGCGAGGATTAATAAATATTTATTAAAATATTCAGCATGAGAAGGAGCTACAAATGGCAGTGACTGAGCCCTGGTGTTTCAGGTGTGAAGACAGATGCCTGGCATGGGCCACAGTGTAGGCAGCTCCATCTGCAGGGCCCGGCCAGGAAAGGCTCCCGTTAAGTCTGTATTTCTCAAACACTCACCAGGTGCTCCATGCAAAGGACTTTGCTTGTATCATCTTAGTTCATCCTTACAGCGACTGGGCAAAGGAGGCCCTGATTAAGGTTTTATGGAGAAGGTAACTGAACATTGAAAGGCTGGTCAGGAACAGAAGACAGAGAATAGCTTCTCATTCATAGAGAACCAGTTGAACTCTGTCCCAAGGGTGTGGAGACGGGTTTGGGTGAGTGTGTCTATGGCTGGAGGACAATGGAGAGTAGTTGAGTGAAACGATAATGTTGAACGTTACCTGTGCTCCCAGAGACAGTGGCTATTAGATAGTCTCCCCACTCTTCTGTGTTCTAAGAAAAACTAACTACAAACACCCCTGTAATCTTGCATATTCCTGGATAGACCCATCTGCATTCTTCTTCATGACTGCCATAAGACTGGCCTACAGCTCCCTTGTCTCTATAAAACTCAAGGCCTGTCCCTTTATCTTTGATATGTTCCTCATTCATGAATGTGTTTCCTATTGCAGTAGGAATAACTTGAATAATGTCATCTCCTTAGTTGTCTGGTTATGTTCTGTCTTGCACAGGGGCTGCAGCTGATAAGAGAGAGGGGGACCAGATCATGGGGGCTGTGTAAGCCATGGGCGGGAGCTTCTGACGCAATCCTGTAGGCATGGCAAGCCAATGATGGGGCTGAAAGGTTTTTAGCAGAGGACTGGCAAAGTCAGATACACATTACAGAATTTGTGTATGTGATTTGTATATGTAAGAAGGATTAGAAGGAGAATTCCCTGAACACAGAGAAATTTCAGATTCTGATAAGAAAGGATGGGGCTATGAGCTGGGGTAGGGTCAGTGATGGGTGATACATCAAGGATGTATCCTTTGGGACATACATGGTATCTGGATGTGAGGCTATGGGAAGGCGCTATCAGCTCTCATGAGAGAGGCTGTCTTCCATCTGGACCGTGGAAGGTGAACAGCATGGAGAGCCATAGGCTGGCCAACTGCATAGGACGGTTAAAGCAGGTCTGATGGTATCATCAGAAACAGAACTCAGAAATACATGCCTGCAGGGCTCCACGAATATCCTAATAAATGACTATTGAGGTGGGGGGGAGCTGCTGAAGACATATATGACCTCAGTCTAATTGGGTCTAATTTATTTTTATTTTTCAATAAAAATTTAGTCTAATTTAGTCTAATGTAGTCTAATTAATTTTTCCCCAAACTACAATCCTGCTTCCATCAGAGAAGAGATCTCCTAGCATCATGATCCCAGCCTGAATCACTTCAAGAGGGGCTGCAAGGGGGAAGAGGTGGACATTGAGGTGCCCAGAGAGATGGCAGTTGTCACTTCATTCTGCCCAGCTCCTGCTCTGTGGATGGTTAGCAATAGTTGGGTCCATTGGAGACCTGGGTTCTGGACCCCTTTAACCTCCCACCTGCAAATCAACACTAAGGAAGGGTAGATACTTTATGGCAGCTAAGGGGAGAGTTGTTTCTGTGGTAGGTACCATACTTGAAGGCCGTGGATGACTCAGGTGCTAATTCCTCAGGGAGGGAAGGCACTGTTGTTACATGTCTTCAGAAGCCTGTGCTCAGGCTGGAGCTGTGAATTGTAGACAGCCTGGTGAAACATTCTTCTTGGTTGTTCTCAAGATATCTGTGGGCTTTTTTAAAGTGTTCTTCACACATTAATACCATTTTCAGGCTTTTTTTCCCCCGGTCTTTGATTGCCTGAAAGCTTAATGTAGATGTAAGCACTTCCCTGGATTCTCAGTGAGAAATGTTACATTAACGTAATTACAGCAATGATGATTCATATTGTCCCAGTGTCATAAATCTGGGCCTACAGAAAACTCTTCACATCGAGCTCTGACTTTGTCTTTTTCCCCAGAAAGTGACATCTGCCCTCTGCGCAGTGGCTGCCTGGGGATGCCTCAAGCCTGGACTATGCCTGGGGACCCCCTTCCATACCAATGCCTTCAGGATGGCTTAGATGCTGGGACCTTTCTAGGTGATTCTGAGCCCCCTCTTCCGTCCTGATATCTGGGCCAGAGAACCAACTGTTCACCCTATATCACCATCTGGCTTTTCCATAGAAGACCACAAGCCCTGCACATCTCAGTATGGAATTTGTCATCTTTCTGACCCATCCATCCCTCTCCCTCCAAACTGCAGTTGTTCAGCCGTCAGAAGGGAAGCATTAAGACAGATTTTTGAGAGGGAATCATGCTAAACTTAAAGGATAAAGGGGTGTTATCCAAGCAAACGCTGAAGAGTGCCGTTGGGCCTGAGGTCTCTAGCAGGTCAGGAGATGGGCAGAGGCTTCTTCCTGCCTCCTGAGTGGATGGGTGACCCAGCTAGATAAGCTGGATGGCGCAAGGCTGCCTCTTACTCGAAGAGTAGACCAACAGCCTAGAGCGCACTGGCACTGGGGTGTTGCATGGGCTCCTGTCACTCTGCATCCCTGTTTCCCTTTACTCTTTCCAATTTCATTCTTAAATGGAAGTTTTTTATAAAAATCTCCCAAGTCCTGACTGGCCATTAACAAAGTTCATAGTCTTCATAGAATGGCGACTTTCCCAATGCAATACCCATGTCTGTGACCCAATCTGGACATGAGAGGAACAGCTCTCCTGTAGAGGGGCAAGGGCTTTGTGCACCTCTGAGATACAGGGAGGAAGGGAAGATTGTGGGAGTGGGGAGCAAGTAAGGTGATTCACCAAGGGCTCACTTGGGTTTAGCAATTCTTCTTTCTTTCAGGACTTTGGTTTGGGGTTGAGGGTGTGTTGGTCCCTGGTAGGGGAACTGGCAGCAGCTGCTCTAGGCTTTATTTGCTGCTCAGCGAGGCCAGTGAGGCCAGTAGCTCCTGCCATTTTAGAGGAGGTGATGCTTGCTTTGTGGGGATGGTAAGTAGGGGGATTTGGTAAGGGAGAAGAGATCTGTGTGGAGAAAAGGATTGCTTCTTAAATGCAGATAAAGCATATTTATGGTCAGTTTTCTGGTTTTTACATATTCCCAAAGTGACTGTGATCAGTTGAATGATGACATGTTTCCCATGCCATGTAATCTCTGCTCCCATGGCTCCCTGCATGGTAAACGCGCTGTTCTTTCCTTGCATCTGTTATGAATCTACACTAAAACCGCAGTGCCTAGTGGCCAGGAGATTGTGGGACTGAAGTAAAGGTGGTGGTGGAGGTGTGTGTGGGGGGGGGCTGGGGGAGGGTTGGTTGGACATGCATGTGCATCAGTGTACAAGTATGAGCTGTGTTCCTATGAGAGAATACATTTGCAAGGTGTTTTGCAAGTAAAGGCCCATTTCTTTACAAAAATAGAATTGGTTTTCTGAGACAGATGTGCTGAGTAAGTGGAAGGACGGCTCTGAGTTTTAGAAGGAGCTTTCCAGAAATCGGTGCAAGGAACTTGCTAATGGTACTGGGAGATAGAAGGGGAGATGCACAGGCCATGCTGTGTTTTGCATTTCAATCTCTGTGGATCCTCTCTCCCTGCCTATGCATATTTAAAATTCCTTTCAATATATAAATAGGATAATTCTCTCTCCTCATCCCCACCAGAGTTCATTTAACAGGCACAAAAAGAATTGCACATCCAGGCCTGTCTTTTCCTGCTTCCCATTTTTACTATTTATTGGTTTTTTTCTCCTCTTTTTCCCCCTCCCACATTGCTCCCCTTAGATTAAACTGTGTTCCAAGCTTGACTGGAGGGAAAAATGCCATTCCTTATACACAGGGCTGAGCCCCAGGGAGGTGATCTCTAGGTTTGCCCTGCTCTTTGGTACCAACCCAGACCTTCCAGAACTCCACTTTAAATAGAAAGCCCTGGGCCTTAGATACCCAGGTTTTTGCAACCTCCCCTTAATGCCACTTTTTTCCTATTTTGCAAACAGTTACCCATTTTGCCTCATGAATGAAGCCTGGGTACTTCCCAGTGTCCCAGAGGCTCAAGTGAAAGGATTCTTGATGGGAAGGCTAGGGGCAAGGATATGAGCTGGGATCTGGGGAAAGGCACCTATGACAATAGCCAATCAAACTCTTATTTTTAGAAAAAGGTTCAAGGAAGCTTTGGTTAAGTCTAATGGCCTTGCTTCATGTTGCTAATGTGAATAGTGCAATCATTTTGGAAGAAGTTAGACCATACCTTCCAAACATTGTCCAGATTTCAAAATACCAATTAGTGAGGCCTATAGGGCATGTGTTCTTAGAAAGTTGTCCTACATCATTTTGCATTCAGTGGAGATACCACTGAATTGGGAATCAGGAGACTTGAGTTCTAGGCCTGCCTCTGCTAGTGTGAAGCTCACACTCGCTTTCCATCTCTGGATCTCACTTAATTTATCTGTAGAAGGAGAAAGGTGGTTTTATTCACATGCAGTGACTTCTCCAATTACAACAAAATCATCAGCTTTTGTATATCCTTGGATCATAAGTGGTGGCCAAAATATGTATAGTGAGGCATAGAATGGGGCACTCACTGGTCTGTCACCTGTGATGTAGGAATGGTATCAAGGACAGGAGGACCTTTTCTTTAAAGGTGCTCTGAGCTTGACTCTGGGACTCATTAGGATCTCCTTGCATGAGTTGAGCTCTCATTGAATATTGGATAGAATCCAGAAGCGGGTGACCATGGTAAAATGTCACTGCTGTATGACTCAGCACAGGACCCAGGGAAACTTTATAGCAATTTCTGTCAATTAAAAGTAAGGTGAGCTGCATATGTGACCTTGAAGAACTTTAAAAATAAGGCAGATGGTGTATTTTTTTTTCATAATTACTTCAGGTTTTCTTTCTTTCTATTGCTAATTAATAGTTTGTAATTCTTTTTTAAAAATTTTTTTGTTCAATTTATTTAAACTAAAACAAAAACAGTTCACCCATTTCTACTACCCTGCCCCCTGCCTCTTCCCCTTGTGACCACCAAACTGTTCTCTGTACCTACGAGCCTTTTTTTTCCTTGATTCCACATAGAAGTGAGATCATATGGTATTTGGTATTTGTCTTTTTCTGTCGGACTTATTTCACTTAGCAGGTTCCATCCATGTCACAAATGGCAGGATTTCCTTCTTTTTTATGGCTGAATAAATTCCATCGTATATATGTACCATGATTTCTTTATCCTTTCGTCCATCAATAGACAGATTGTTTCCATATCTTGGCTATTATTTACAATAGCATTTTGCATTAGCAAAAAGTTATATATATATACACCCCCATGCTCATTGCAATGAGTGTATATATATATAACTTTTTGCATTAGTATTTTTGTTTTCTTTGGATAAATACCCAGAAGTTGGATTACTGGTTCATATGGTATTTCTATTTTTAAGTTTTTAAGGAACCTGCATCCTGTTTTCCATGGTGGCAGCACCATGTACATTCCTACTGACAATGCATGAGGGTTCCCTTTCCTCCACATCCTCATCCTCATCAACACCTGCTATCTCCTGTCTTCTTGACAATAGCCATTCTGACAAGTGTAAGGTGAAGAATGTGGTATTTCTGAGAGATTAATTTGGGGGTACAACCTACCTCTCACTCTAATTTGCTGATTAGATGACTTCTTCCAAGATCAGGAGGTTGGAGGAGAGACTTCTGGTCCAGACAGAGCTAGGGACACAAATGCAGTACATGAAGGTTGCAGCTGATGTCTCCACTCAGCAAACAATTGACATACTTGGCTCCCTGTTCATATGCTTTGCTGTCAAATAATCTACTTTAGAAAACTGATCTCTGCAAGCCAGGCTGTCCTTGGAAGCCTGAAGCATGTGTGAATTGCGTCAAGTTCCAGGCCTCAAGAAAAAAGCAAGGACTCTCCTTATAGGCCAAATCAGGGGTACTCTGCATCACACTGGGGAATGCTGAGGGATAGGCGGCACAAGCTGTGGGTTTCAGCTCCTACATGGGGCACTTGATTTGGAGGAGAACACTGCTTTGTGGTCCCTCCTGCAGGGCCTCTCATTTGGGATCCACAACCAGTAATTTTTTTTAAAAAGATTTTATTTATTTACTTGAGAGAGAGAAAGAATGAGAGCAAGAGAGCACAGAGGGAGAGGGAGAAGCAGACTCCCCACTGAGCAGGGAGCCTGACATGGGGCTTGACCCCAGGACCCTGAGGTCATGACCTGAACCAAAGGCAGACACTTAACTGACTGAGCCACCCAGGCTCCCCTGCAACCAGTAATTTTCATACCTGTCCCACTTAGGGCTTTTTCAGCCCATAGGTACAGATAAGCACAGGTTGCTCGCCTCGGCATCCTGAAATACCAACCTACAGAGGGATCCCGCACGCTGACTACAAAAGTCATCTTCACTTTTTCTATATTACAAACACAGGAAAATATGCAATTCATTCTGAATATTTCTCAAGTGCTGTAGTAGGCTCGGTGACAGCCATTACTATATGTAGGAGGAGCCATTGTCCTTCCAGAAATATCCATGGCATCAAGTGGGGGTGGTTATGTTGGGAGATCTGCACATTCCCTGTAAATTCATTATCAGAATTCAAGGACATCACCAAATCCCTAGGTTGATACTATACTAGGAAAGAGCCAGACCTCTTGAGGAAGAGCATTTCTTAAGAAGGAGTGAGATGTCAGGGCCTGAACATGTGTGTCTGATCAGGGAAACTGCTGTGTCTATGGTCAGATAGGCAGTGATTCAGGACCATTGTTATTACTGTGAAAGAACCCTTGACCTTACACATCCTAAACTGAATGAGGAGTGTGCCCTTTACCCATGATTTGTTGGAGTATCAACTGCACTTTGCCCAAAGGTATTACATAGTAACCCTTGATACTTTCTTGATTCTCTAACTTGCAAACACCTCGATGGTGGAAAATCTCCCAATAGAATGCACGTGCAGAGCGGGCCAGAGCAGGGAGCTCCAAAGAAGACTACTGGGACACAGCCCTGAACATTCAGCAAGGCTCACACATTGCTCATCGGTTCTAGCACCTCACCTTTCTGCAGCTCAGCCTCAGTGAAATTATCAAAGGCCAGAGGCCAGTGGCCTTCACATTCTCTTCAGGATCTCCGAAATCATGAAAATGGTATCTGCGAATACCAGAAGTCTCTTGTACTGGGATCAGAAATGTGGAGTTGAGGATTTTGGTTGCTGACCTTTTTGAACAATCATGCTTTCTATCTTTGTTTTAATTGTTGTTGCTTACTTGTTTTTGGAACTACAGAGAGTAGTTAAGAGGCTGGGCTCTTGAACTAAAGGGCAGGGGATCAAATGCCAGCTCAGCCACTTCCTAGCTGTGTAATCTTGGGCAAATTACTTAACCTTTCTGTGCCTCAGTTTCTATATATGTAAAATGTGGATGACAGTAGGGTCGTTGTAAGGATTAAATGAGTTCACGTGCTAACGGCACTTAGGACTGTGCCTGACAGCAGAAGCGCACTATATAAGTGTTAGCTTCTCTTATTGAAAAGTCACCACGGCTGTTACGTTGACATCTGGAAGGTGTGCTGAATAGCATGTCCTGCATGAAAATATGATAATGGCTCTTGTGTTTGCAACTAGTATCTATTAATTAAGAAACCGTCATTTGTGCTCTGTAATTATATTTATTAAACCGTAACTCCTATCATAACAATAATTAGTTCTTGCTAATTAAATTTATTAAATTCCCCCTGGATTCATATCTTAGGTAAATATTTAGTAGCCCTACACTAATTATTTTAATCAACATGGAGTGTATTTCAAATGACTACAAATAGTTCTAACTAATTAAACTGAGTACAAAATAATATCTTATGTAATAAATTTGCAGGTGCTAAAAAGAGTGGGAATGAGCCACAGGATAATGTCTCAGTGACCTAACCACCTGACTTAGTGATTACAGCATTTCCAAAGCTCAGCTAGGGGAAGTAGCCTGAGAAGGTTTATTGTTTCTGTCCTGATTTGGTTTTTTACTGCCAGTGTTTTGTGCATGGAACAAGCTCTGTGTGTGATTCAAGAACATGCCATATGATTTGAAGTTGGACCCATTGACACTAGTAATTAATGCAGAAGCAAGAAGCCAGCAGCTGTGGCAGTAGGACGAATCCCTGCTTCAAACAGTGCAAGAAGGCAGACTCTCTGACCGTTCCTCCTTCTGCAGGCCTGGTTTCCTCATCCTCAAACCACGCTGTCAGTTCTGCCTCATGCTGGGAAGTCCTCCTGCACACCTCCCTCCCCTACCCACCCTCCTATGCTCCCAGCTCCTTCATAACAAAGATGAATCCTTGAATTACAGCTAGCTGATTGGCATCCTGTTGCTAGGAAACTGTGAAATGAATGTATCATATTTCATAATAAAAATGCCTCTGACCCATCCTTGGAAAGCCATGCACAATGAGTTGAGACACCGTGTGGAACAGGCCTGCACTGACCTCCCACCTCTCTTCTCCTCTGCTCCCTTGTGGGGCCACTGTAAGAGGACTGGTTCTCCTTAATAATGTGGTCATTCTCTGGCCACACACAGCGCTGTCTGTTGTCTGACTTAGGGTCCTGTGCATGGCTGAGGTTGGGAGAGTGGCCATCTATGCCCAGAATGGGGGGCTCAGTCTATAATCAGGATTGGCAGGATGTTCAGTTCACCACCGAGGTTTTTTTTTAATTTTTATTATTATGTTATGTTAATCACCACACATTACATCATTAGTTTTTGATGTAGTGTTCCATGATTCATTGTTTGCGTATAACACCCAGTGCTCCATGCAGAACGTGCCTTCTTTAATACCCATCACCAGGCTAACTCATCCTCCCACCCCCCTCCCCTCTAGAACCCTCAGTTTGTTTCTCAGAGTCCATCGTCTCTCATGGTTCATCTCCCCCTCCGATTCCCACCCCCCTTCATTCTTCCCCTCCTGCTATCTTCTTCTTTTTCTTTTTTTTTTTTTAACATATAATGTATTATTTGTTTCAGAGGTACAGATCTGTGATTCAACAGTCTTGCACAATTCACAGCGCTCACCAGAGCACATAACCTCCCCAATGTCTATCACCCAGCCACCCTATCCCTCCCACCCTCCACTACTCAGTTTAGGATTGGGATTAGGATTTCAGTTGTGAAGTCCTATTTGGGAGAGAAAAGAAGGAAATGACCGTTAAGAGTTTTGGCAGTTGAATTATATTATAATAAAAATGATCTACCTCAAGAATAAAAATGGTGAGTTCAAGTTTCAAACAATCCATGTAGAAAACTAAATCTTTTAAAACTGTCTCCAGCTCTTTCCTGTAAATGACAAGTGAATTATCATAAACAAGCAGCCAGCAGTGGATGCTCAGGGCATGGCATCTGGGATTGCTCCGGGCTCTCCCGACCTCCCAGTGTCATCAACTGGCTGGTGAGGAGGGGGCTTCATTGCAGCTGACATGTTACATTCTATTTTTGTGGAGGAGGTGTCTCGAGTGGGCATGGGAGGGATCACAGGAGACAAATCTGATGGTGGATCTGCACTTACACCTCTCGGAGACGTGCACAGACACATGAGAGTTATAGAAAATGCCCGCACTTTATCTCCCCCTCTCATTAAGCTGCCATCTGCTTTCAGAGCCGATCTATCTCTTGGTTCTGAATACCACTTCCCTCACTTCTAGCTCTCCCTAGAGTATTTGTGATCTCATGCAGCCACCTTTATGATAGATGAATCATTCCTATGGCAACCACAGTCATCATGAATCCTCTGAGTGAGCTAGCAGGAAAAAACCGCTTTCAAGAGAACAGAGATCCTAGGAGGAACCTAGAGCAGTAGGGAAACTGGAGAACATTGAACCCATAGAAGTGAGATCACATCATGTCAGAACTGGAAAGGATGAGATGACTGGGGCCCAGAAGAGGGGCTGGTTTTGCTTAGTATCACACAGAACTAGAACCCAGGCCTCTTTTTTCCTTGCAACATGGTGTATAAGTAAACAAATGAGCACAGACTTGCCGTGTGTCAACTGCAGGCAAATAGGCTATATTGTAGAATCTTTATGTGTTGTTTATTTGAACCCATTGGCCTGAACGTGAAGTTTTGTTCAGAGAAGTCTAATGCTTCAGGACCAAGATTTCTTCTGGACCCAAGGCATGTTATTGCTGCAAATCTCATTTTCGTCCAACCCATTTCTTCTCCAGAGGATGTGCTCCCTTGTGATGGTGGTAGTGTTGGGACCCCCACCAATGGAGGCAGCCCTGAAGACAGCAGTGAGAAAGCTTCTAAGAGAAGGCACTGGAAAACCTTGCTATGTCTTTGCTGTGGTTGGCAGAACATGTGGATATAATTTATTTAATAGAGTCTTATAGATGGGGCTTAGCATTCATTTTAATGGAGAGAAGATCTTCCTGAATGGAGCTGAGATCAGGTCATATATACACATGGATTTTTTTCCCTTGTGACCACCACACGGTCACCCATGCACATGTTGCTTACCTGTTAGTTCTGAAGAGTCATCATCAATCTCAACTTTGTGCACAAAGATGCTCCCTCATCCCATTTTTGCCCAAATATGTCCAGAGAATGTTTCTTTTAAAGAATGAAATGCCTTATTTTATGCTTTGAACAATTTTTATCCTGGATTGTGACTGAAGAATAGGAAGAAAGCTTACATCTTCTGAAAGAATCCACTACAAAAGAATATGATGTGCATGGAAGGGAGGCATTGCAGCTGTTTCATTTCTGTGCCTTGCACTGGAGTCTCCTGAGATGGCACCCTGAAGCCTGCCAATTGTTCTTTCTCTTTAATAGATTATCCAGCAGAGATCCAAAGCCCTTGGCAGACTAGGCAGAGAACCACAATGTTGGAGCACATTACTGCTCATTCTGAGAAGAGTGGAGTACAAACTGTCATTTTTCAATCCACGGTCATATGGCTGCAGTCCTGCCAGTGGCACCCAGGTCTTCTACAGCACTAAATCTAAAAGATAGTTTGTCAGTCCTGAACTTTCATCAGAATTAAACAAAACCAACCATACACATCTTCCCTTTCTTCTCTTGGCTCTCATAACAATACACTTTTCCAGATTTTTCCTCTCTGTTAGCTTTATTTTAGTTCCTTTTGTTGGGTTTTCTCAATGCTGATTCCTAACCTTTTTTCTTTTCTATATTTATTTATTTAAAAAAATTCAATGACCACCTATGCCTGCATTGTCCAGTATGGTAACCACTAGCCAAATGTGGCTGTTGAGCATCCAGCAGGTATCTGAATTAAGATGTGCTAAAAGTATAAAACACACAACAGATTTCAACAAACAACAATAAAAAACAACAGCAAAAATGTAGTTATCTCAATACTTTTTATATTGATTGCATGTTAAAATTATAATGTTTTGAATACATTAGGTTAAATAAAATATATTATTAAAACTAATTTTACATTATGTTTCTATTGGGCAGTTCTGACCTATGCAATGAAAGCACCCGAACTTATCTCTAGCTCAGATCTCTCCTTTTAGCTCCAAACAATAAAACTAATTGCCACCTTAACATTTCTGTTAGGTTATCTGCCAGCAATTAAAAATCACCATGTCCAAAATGAAATGTGAGATGTTTTCCCCTAAATACCATCCTATTTTAGGGACTGGTCCTACCATCATCATCATTTCCCTCTTCTCTTCTCCACTGGCTTTCTTTTCTAGAATTACAGAAATGTAAAATGTCCATGTGGGAAGGCTGTGTACATAACCACTAATTCTATGCTTGTGCCTTCTTTGCAAGATCAAGTTTTTATGTGATCATCTGTAGTGATGGAAAGCTTATTTCCTCATAAGGCAGCCTATTCCATTTGGGGGCCTTATTGAACTAGAATCTGACTTTTATTCATGTTTCTATTCTATCTCCTGAAGCCATATAAAGCAAGTTTAATTCCTCTTCTACTTGTGAGAATTGTTTAATTCTCTTCGTTGCATTGACTTTACTTGAGTTAAACATTTCTTTTTCCATTGGCATGACTTAAAGTCTTCTCATTTATTCTTGCCACTTACATTTGAACACAATGTAGTTTGTCTACCTATAAAGAATGCAATTGTCAAATGTTCTACCAATTTTAACAAGTTTGTCGAAGACTAGAAAGAGACTTTTACTTTAAGTAAGTAGACTTTTACTTTATTCTAAGTCTCATTAAAATCTGTACCTCTGCTTATACCACTTGGGAGTATATCCATTTATTTGGGTTACATCAAACACAGATACTGTTTTGTTTTGGACTTGATTTTGTGTAACTCCATTATGTCTTGGATATGTAATGTAATTAAGCCAAGTCTCTTCCATCTTCTGTTTTCATAGGTGTATATAATATATTTCAAGTCTGTGGTTATACTTATGATTTGGCCCATTGAACCAGCAAGCTTATCTAGATACTATTGATTCTGATTCTTTCACTCACTCATTTTTTTACTTAGATCAATATCATCCAAAAAATGATTAGTAAACCTATATTTTTATAGAAATGAGCAAAAATGTATAAAGGACAGGATGAAATTCAGGACTCTGCATTATACTATGAAAGTCTTCTATCCAAGTTATGTCATTCTGTTAGTTAGCAGTCCGTATTATAGAGCATAATCATTTAACCAGCTGTAGGTCTATGTAACATTGTTAGTAAGTTCTTTTATATTATCACTTCAAATATTTTCTCTGTTCTGTCTTCTTCTGGAACTCTAATTATATTTCCATTGATGATTTCATACTGTCCCGCTGCTCTTGGATTTTCTGTTCTGTTTTTTCTCCTCTTTTATTCTTTCTGTGTTTCAATCTGGATCATTTCTATAGGCATTTCTATTTGGATCATTTCTGTTCTTCAAGTGCACTAATGTATTCCTACGCTGTTTTCACTCCGCTGATGAGCCCACTGAAGGAATTACTCATTTCTGATCTAATTTTTATCTGTAGCATTTCCATTTGATACTTGGTTTCCATCTCTCTGCTGACATTCTGTATTTATTTATGCACATTGTCATTTTTTTCCATTAGACCAGAGGTCAGCAAAATTTGTTTTTGTAAAAGGCCAGATAGTAAGTATTTTAGGCCTTGTGGGCTCTTTAGTCTCTCTCATTACTCAGTTCTGCCACTATCAGGCAAAAGAGCCATAAATGAATGAATGTGGCTGTGTACAATAAATTTTATTTACAAAAACAAGAAGCAAGCTGGGTTTGTCCTATAGGCTATAGTTTGCTGATCCCTGCTCTAGATCCTTTAAAATACTAATTACAGTTATTTTAATATCCCTGTCTGATAGCCTTAGTCATCTCTAAGTCTCATTATATTGACTATTTTATTTCTTGACAATGAGTTCTTTCCTTGCTTTTTTTGTTTGTCTCATAATTTTTAATTAAATGTCAGAGATGGTATGTTCAAACAGAAGAGACTGAAGTAAATGTTATTTACAAAAGGAGATCTCTTTCTGTGGATGATAGAATCAGTCTGGTAAATGTTTTGACTGGATTTTTTTTTTTTTTTTGGTGTTGTTCTATGATGGTACTTCTGGTATAACACAGCCATCAAAATTCTCTAGTGTGTTGGGGCGCCTGGGTGGCTCAGTTGGTTAAGCGACTGCCTTTGGCTCAGGTCATGATCCTGGAGTCCCTGGATCGAGTCCCGCATTGGGCTCCCTGCTCGGCAGGGAGTCTGCTTCTCCCTCTGACCCTCCCCCCTCTCGTGCTCTCTCTCTCTATCTCATTCTCTCTCTCAGATAAATAAAATCTTAAAAAAAAAAATTCTCTAGTGTGAGTTGTTTTTACTTGTACTTTACATAGGGAATGGTGCTGAAGGCTTTTTCTTAGTGTTCTTGATCTACCCTTAGCTTTCAGTAGTCTTAATATAAACACATGACAGGGGGTGTTTCTCCTTCTCTCACCCAGATTGGAGAATGCTATTGCTTTTTACTTTGGGTTAGACTTGTGGTATAGATGGAGTGGGGAGTGGTCTCTTATGTGACAGCACTTGAATTAAGTAATATCTCAGTATTTCTATTTCTTGTTTAAAGTGATATTGTGAAGATCCAAATAAGTATTCTGACAAATTTTCACTTATAGCTACCTCTTTGTCCTGAATTATCAGAGAAATAACTTTAAGAAAGCAAAAATAAGTAGTGATTTTAGACATGATTTCTTTTTAGAAAAGAAATGTTAGCTTCCAATAATTGTTGTTTCCTCTATAGATTCTTTTGAATCACACATAATTGATTCAATAATATT
The DNA here is from genome assembly GCF_029215605.1 of Mirounga angustirostris. Lineage (NCBI taxonomy): Eukaryota > Metazoa > Chordata > Mammalia > Carnivora > Phocidae > Mirounga > Mirounga angustirostris. Next base: position 17,788,179 of record NW_026991718.1, on the reverse strand, counting down.
TTATGGAATCTTGCCAGGGGTTGATATCAAGACAATTTGCCTCTAGATTCCAGTATCAATCTCATTCATGTTTAACCTGGAATAATGTTTGCTTTTCTGTAATCACCTGCGTCTTTCTCACATTCTCTGTGGTTTAAGTCATTAATATAATCACATAATTGAAGGTCTTTTTCCCTTAACATTTCTTCACCTAATTTGGCCTAAGCTTCCTTCTTTTAACATGTATACTATTTACTATATGGCTGCAAATCATTGTAATTTACATTGTAACTATGGACAACTACATTCTTTAATTTATTCATTCAACCAAAGTTTATTTAGTGCCTGATATGTGTCAAGTTTTAGGTTTAAAGCTTGAGAAACACACTTGAATAAAATTTAGCCCCTACCTTCAAGAAGCTCCAAGTCTAGATGCTAAGGCAGTCATGTAACAAATATTTAGACAGTAGCATGGGATAAAATCAATCATGGCAGAATGGCTGATAAACTGTAACGAAGGGTAGGGAAGGAGATTTGAGAAGATTTCAGAGAGTTGGTGATATTCTCAAAAATTATTTAAAAAGGCAAAGACTTTCACTTGATACATGAGACAGGAAAAGACATTTCAGACAATGCAAAAACGTGTTCAGAACTGTGGAGGTTGAAAGTAACCTCATGTCTGCATTTGCATAAATTTCAGCAATGGTGGAACATGGTGGCATGTCATGACAAAAGATGAAACTGGAGAGGGAACTAGGGCCAGGCTGTGAAGATCATGCTTGCCTATTAGGGAATTTGGACTTGTCCTGTAGGTGACTAAGATTAATAGAAGGATTTTAGATAGAGGAATCACATGATCAGATTTACATTTCTAAGAGTGTAGTTTGGCTGAATGAATATAAAGAGTCAATGAAGCTTTATTGTTTAGGCTCTGCAGGCACATGCCTAGGGCCCATTAGCTTTACAATGGCCCTCAAATTGTTTGAGACATGGGGGAGAAGAAATATTAGCTTTATAATTGAAAAGCTGCCAAGTCAAAATAAAAATTATTTTAATTAAAAGCCTATAAACCATGGAGTTATGTTAACTACTTAACTACAGCTTGACTAAACTCTAAAATAGTTTCCTACTAATTAGGGAAGTGTTGTTGAATAAGCAGAACTCTCATAGAACAAGATAATATAACAACTTCACTTTATTCCCTCTCTGTCCTTTCAAATCCATTCTGTGGGGCTAGTTCTTTCCCTTCTCTTTAGATAGAAGATAAGGAAAGTTCTATGGCTTCTCTAGTCACTGTTCAGGAACTAGTCTATGTTCAGTCTAGTCCCCCAAACAATCTTAGTTCAGTAGTTAGAATGCCCAGTCCCACCAGTAATCAAAACTATATATTTATTTAAAGTCAATGGTTCTTTTCTCCTTTGCTTTGGGAATTTTTTTTTCTACCCTGGGTAGAAAGAGGGATTTGGTTGGCTTGTTCTGAATTCAACAGTTAGGGATTTTAATTTGCTTTCTCCACTCACTAACTGCCTCTTGATCTTCTATAGTTGAAACATGGTGGAGGTAGTGTGGTGGGGTGGGGGGGCTGATTAAAAATGGAAATGGACAACATGTTCACAAGTTATAAAGGAGGTATATGTATAGCTTGGCCACTTAGACTTGAGAGTGAGAGAAAAGGAAGCATTTACAATGACTTCCTTCTTGTGTGACATACTGTGGTGGTACCTCTAACTAGACCAGGCTCTGCATTTATTCATTCAAGAAACATTAACTGCCAACCTTATATTTAGATCCATTTGAATGAGACATTTCCAGTTCTTGAACAGCTCACAGTCTGTTGGGGAGAGTAGCAAACCCATAACTCAAGTGTTCTGTGATGAGAATTATAACAACACTATGCTTTAGAAATTCTAAGAGCATAATGGCACACACCATGCAGCTTAGAGCAAAATGGGAAGCAGTGGCCTCTGGAAATGTCAAATAGCCAAACTTATTTTGGGAAATATTGATTGTGGTATCTGTGAAGAAGTAAAAAACAGTATTGGTTGTATATAGATCTAGGGCTAAGGAAAGGGTCTGATTTAATATAGAAGTTTAGGAGTTATCAGCATAAATGTATAAGGAGAAGCAAATGAGGTATATCATCTAGAGAGAATATTAAGTCTCTGGCTAATATTCATGAAGGGCAAAATGGAGGCATAGGGAATATGTAAGGGATAAAGAAAGACTGGAGAAGGATGCTGAGGATAACTGTGCAGAGGACTAGGAAGAAAACCCAGAGAGAGGAGTCCTAGAGGCCAGTGGAGAAGAACTCTTTAGGGATGAGAGAATAATTATTACTGTAAATACTGCAAAAAAGCTCAAGTGTTGCATTAAGGAACCAGCATGGTTGCTGGGTCAGATGGACCTGGATTTCCCCCAGCTTCTGCTTATAATCTGTGACTCTGAGCAACTTGTCTAACCATTTAGCAGTAAACTGTGAGTCTTTGGTGCTCCTTCTAGTTGTTCCATAGAGTACGGGATACTGATTCTCTCACAAGAGCCATGTTCATCATTTGTGCTGAAAGATGACCAAAAGAATATGTCCAGAGACACTTCTCCTTCCCTACCCTCTGCATCTTTCTTCTCAGCATCTCTTTCTATATTATCTAAGTCTTTTAACGTCAGACTTTCTTTTAGTTTGAGTCCCTCCTGTCCCTGCTCCTTTCTCTAGCTTCTCCCTCTCCTGCAATTCAAGGCTCCTGGAATGCAGAACTGCGTACAGATGTTTCCATCCTGTGAGTGTTTGCTGTTTCTCAGATGGTGTCTGAGCAGATGTTCTGGTGTGTACCTCCCTTTCTCTGCTGTTGTGTTTTCTATACAAACACCAGATTGCATTGCTGCCTCCTTCTTTCTGGAGAAAACCCAATTCACACCGGTAATGGAATAGGTTGTGCTTTCAGGCTGTTAGATATGGTCTGTGGTGCAAAGGCTTTGTGGAGCCGAGTGTTAGGCCAAAGGGCTTAGAAAATGAAACTCAGTGCTGTGACTTTATCTACTCATGACCTGCTGCATTTCTTCCATTGAACTGGTGTTCTATAAGAACATCTCTTTCCTCTACTTCTGTAGTCTTGCCCTGTGTTCCCATGTTCCTCTCTAGGTCTTTTGTAATTGTGCACCCTCACATGAGCCTTCCCAACACGCTGGGTTCTTTATCTTCTGACAACACATGGGGTTAGGAGATGGAGTCAAAGACTCCATGGAATTATTGTACTTTACAATAATAGATTTGAAGAGCCTTGGTGAAAATAGGGAGGAGGCAAAGTTACCTGCTAGATTAGGCTTGCAGGTAGGTGAACTGTCCTCAGGAGGGTCAGTGGTGACATGTTGCAGTGGTCTGCCTTCCCTCTTTTCATTTTCTCTTCATTCGTGAACTTATCTTTGATTTCTTACTGAAATTTAACTGCAGCAAGGGACCCAGGAATATGGACAACAGTCCCCTGCCTTTAAAAAGGAGGCTCTTTTACCTTACCTCTTGATTTCCCCTTAGGAATTTATAATTTGGCAAACACTTTTCATTCCCATCTTTGTTCCATTTACAGCAAGTAAATACATTTAGTCCTTCATGTGATAGAATGAGTTGCATTCACTTGTCTCTGGCCATCTCTCCTTATTGGAAATAGCAGTCTTGTTGAAGCTGCCCATGGTCCCTACCCAGACTCCTATAGACAAGGAGTACTCCTGTGCATTAATTTGAATGTCAAGTAGGACCCTGGAGAGTTAGGAAAAGATCCCAGGAGAGTGGTGATGGAATCAGGGGAGCCAAAGAAGAGGAGGGGGCTGGACTGACTCACTAACCAACGTTTTGTCCATATCCAGACAAGGCACCTAAGTGATTAAAAGCAAAAGTGGAGCTCAAATCTGACAGGTCTCAAAGCCACCAGTACGGAGTGCATTTTATAACCCAGGCTTCCCTCACCTTACATAACAGATTATGTTCTGAAAACTTATATGTGAAATTCTCTCATTTATAGAAGCCAGCTGTACATTTATTTATAAAGTGAAGAGTATGCTGCAAGGAAAAAAAGTATGACCTTTAGAAGCAGACACACCTGAACCAAACCATGGCTTTACCACTTCATTCATTCATTTATTCAGCCGCTCAGTCATTCAAAAATATTTGTCATGAGCATTCACTGTCCAAGGCGTGATGCCAGGAATGAGGGAGAGAATACTGGTAAATTTTCTGTGTCAACGTGGATAATTTAGTAACTTCTCTCAGCCTCAATTTCTCATCTATAAAATATGAATGATATTACTTACCATGCAGGTTGTCATGAAAGTTGAAACAAGGATTCAGTTTCTGGTATATATCAATTTTTGTATGTTGAGGATTATAATTAAGTAAGTAATATTTCGTTTCACATATCACATGAGGTTTTTTTTAAGTGAAGCCTACCTATTTACAATGACTTACAATAATGTTATCCTTATTGAGGTTCCCTGAATAAACATTTCTGTCTTACTAATAGATTAAGCTTCTACTCACTCAAGCTCATTGCAATAGAGATTTCAGAAATCAAATCAAGTTGTAAATGTTAACAGCTATAACATTGGATGTGGCTTTCTTCTCTACAGAAGAGCTCCAAAGAGCACAGGATTGGAAGTGCCCAGGCCTGACTTAGTCTTAGCTTTGACACAATATAACCTGGGATTCGTTTGCCTCTCTGGACTCCATATTCTTCATCTGTGGGATAGTTATAATAATTTCTTTACTTACTTTGTAATGATTTGGAGAGATTAAATGCAATAAATAATATGAGAGTATGTTAATACTTTTACTGTGTAATTTTTTTGTTTTGTTTTCTTGTTTTTAAGGGAGGAATAACTGAGATGTCTTGCTCAGTTCTACATCTTCTTACAAATTATCCTATTTCTTACCTTTCCTAAATTTGCACACTTAGATATCTATTCTGAATGATAAGCAATAGTGTTGGTGTATCCTGATTTGAGAAAGGTGGGTTTGCCTAAATTTAAATTTACAAACTAGATACATTTGAGGATAACTGTTCACATTAAGAAGTATTTTATTTTACGAAAGTGTTTTTCTTTGACTTCCTTAAACTAATAGGAGCCAACAGCAGTGACTTAAAGCATGATTAATGTTTTAAAAATATAGCTATTATACAATTTGAAATATCCCTGTATAGTAATATCAGAGCACAGGTTAATATTAGGATTTTTTGTTCCAAAACCTAGCTCAATGTACATAGTGATGGGATCGAGTAGTGTCTCCAACTACACAAAACACTATTGAGTCTTTTGCTATGTGTTTACCTGGGGACTTTGGTTTGGGGATTGGCTTTGAATTAATTCCAAAGAAACCTTTATACCCAGAAGGTCTAAAAGGAAATAAATTGAACGAAGTCTAAAATATAATCATTCAACCCACAAGTCCACCCTAAGTGCCTGTTGTGGGTACTAGGTCCTCTGCTGGGAGATGTGCAGTTGGGAAGTCTTTACTGAAGAAGTGTCATTTGAATTGAATCTTGAAAGTTGCATAGGTGTTTAGCAAGTGAAAAGGGAGTCTAAGGGAAAACAAGGCAGAGAGGACTGTGTGGTCAGTTTAGAAGAAGGATGATAGAATCCAGGAAGCAGTTTTGAGTGTAGGGAGCATTTGGAGGAGTTCTGATGGAAGAGGCTGGAGAGAAAGTCAGGAGACAGATTGGGGAAGGCCTCCTATGCCATGTTGTAAAGTTGCTGTGAATGCAGACAAAGGAGTGAGTATTTGATAAAACAGCCCATACAAAGCACATCAGTTATTCTCCTCTGGACATTTGCTCTATAAATTTTCTCACTGAGAAATTCTCACTGAGTTGAGGCAAGGGCTATTTTGTTGTTATGCAGAGGGCATTATGGTTCTTTGCTAAAGATTGCACTCCTTAGCCCAGCATGCTGATGAGCTAAGGTTTACAAAGATACACTCCTGCCTGGGTAAGTCATGTTTCATGTGTTCCACCCATTAATTTGCTGTAGTAATAAACCATATGGATTATTTTTTTTTCCTGAAATGCTTGCTGTCTCCTTAGTGTGTGCCATGTTTATGGAGTTATTAAAAGGTTATCACAGAATCATATAAACTGGGGTTGGAAAACTGTATGATCTCTGAGAGCACAAAAATAGCACAGGTAAAGTCAGTCAGCTCTGAGATGGGGGCCACAGAAGAGAAGAGGTGGGGATAGGGGTCAAGGAATGGGTTAGGAGAGAGGGCATGAGCTTAAGGGGTTTTAGAGGGGAGGTTGGTGACAGGGACAAGAATGATAGGAAGTCCTAAAACTTAAGACTAGGACTCTGAACTTGATTTTGGAAGTGCTTGGAAATAGAGTAAATTACGAATTTCTGTGGTGCAGAAACTTCTCTGGTGGGAGCCATCTGGGGAGTGAGAGCCACAAGGCAAAAATAGGCATTAAGCTATAAGGCTCCCAGGTCCTGAGCTTGCCTAAGATTGCAGAAATACAAAAGAAAAGCGCTTTGAGAAAAGTCAGAGGTTGTCTGCTGCAGCAGTTGGAGGCAGACTGAATGCGGGAAGCAGAGAAACGTGGAATCTGGGAGGACTCCTGGGCTCCTTGGCCGTCAGGACCTAGCAGGAAATGGCACTGTTGAATGCTTTCTTGCTGTTAATCATTTTTCTCATTTTCCCTAGTTGTTAACCCTGGGACCATACTAATCAACTCCTCGTTTCCCTGCCCGTGGCTTACATGGTTCCTTGGTTATTACATCTGAGTTTAATCATTGTCCAAACTGAGCTCCATGTCTTCCTTGCAATTTCACCCCTGATTCAGTTTGTTTTGCCAGGAAATGTAGCTGTGTAGAAATGGAAAGGATCTATTTAGAGAAAGGAGAGTCAGTCAGACAAGGGAGATAGGACTCTCCGGTGATGTATGGAAGACTCACGCCCCCCCCCGCCACCCGATCCCCAAGACAGTGATGAAAAAATTCAGAAAAATAAAAAACCAATGCTATCCATGACTTACTACATTTCCTCTTTTTCTCATTGCATAAAGAAACCGGAGAGGTGAACTGGACAGCACAAAAGCATCAAAATGCAGTCAACTTGACATTTAAGTAGGAATCATTTGGAAGTCACGTTTGGCTTCCACTCACATCTTTTTCTGCATGGCCACCTCCACTCTAGAAGTCTCATGTTTCAGAACCAAAGTGTGGAGGAGGCAGAACTAAGTCGATCATGGGTTCTTCCATTACGAGGAAGTGTCAGTGCTGGCTATTGTCAGTTGATCCCGTAAGACTTCAGAAATGTTATTTATCTCTCTCTAAGGTTCCCTGACTTGGAGATGGCAAAATTTAAAATCAGCTCCTTAGAGACCAGCTCTCAAAATATTAAGGGGATTTATGAATAGATATGGGTACATTAATTTTTTTCCCTCGGAAAATGCTGTCAGATATTCTGATACCCTAAGGAATACCTCACTCTAGAGAATGGAGTATTTCCATCATGATACAAATATACCATTATTTTTTCCATCTTTAAAACAAATAAACATATATAACTTGACCCCCATTTTCCACATCAGCAACCATCTCATTTTGCTTCTTTAAGAGCAAATCTCCTTAAAAGAATCATCTGACATACACTACCCCCAAATTTTTCTCTTCCTGTTCTCTTTTGAGTCCACCCAAAGCAGGCTTTCTCCTCCACCATTCCAATAAAAATGCTCTTGACAAGATCACCAAAAACCCCCATGATAAATCCAATAATTACTTCCAGACCCTCACCCTACTGAATTAATCAGGAACATCTGATACAGTTGTTTATCTTTTCCTACTGGATCTTGGATAATGCCTTTTTCAGTTTGGCTTCTAGGTGAAACACTCCCTGTGTTCCTGCATGTTACAGGCCACTCCTTCCTGGTCTTCAATGTTGGTTTCTTCTTATTTTTCCAACTTCTTAATGGTGGAATGTTGCAGGGCTTAGCACTCGGTCCTTTTTTACTAGTTTATCTGCACTTATTTCTTCATGATCTCATTCAATCCTATGGTCTCACACACCATCTATGAAATATGACTCCCCAATTTATCCTCCAAGCCCAGACCACCTCCCTGAATTTCATGCTTACATATATCCAACTGATTACTCAGTATTTCCACTTGGATGTTGGATAGAAATCTCACACTTAGTATGTTCTTGATATTTTTCCCCAAATCTGGGGAAAGTCTTCCTCTTCTCAGTTATCCTGTGTCTGTCTGTATGCCACAGAGCTTGTTGGCATTCATCTCTTTCGTGGTCCTCACCTAACCATCAACAAATCCTACTGACTCTACTTTTGAAATACATGCAGAAATAGATCACTTTTCTCACCCATGTAACCACTGTCATTCTGGTCCAAGTCATTATCTTGGGTCTGGATTGTTGTACTACCGTTTATTCTTTGTATCCAGGTGGGATGAGAGGTGGAGACTAGAATCCAGAAAATAATGTAGGTTGCCAGTTCAGCGGTCTGATATTGACGTGAAAAGTGCATGGATGCATTAGTGGAGTGGGGGCGATGCACACACAGAGGTCTGTACCAGTTACTTCTGTCCACCTGTTCACCACAGATCCATCTTCCACCATGTTGTGTTATGCCCTGTGCTCCAGAAACCTGACCTCTAAGCATTACATCTCACAGGCTCTCTTGCCCTCTGCTGTGTTTGGGGTCAGGCAATGGAAGATGTGGGTGGGATCTCTGAGGGCAAGAGAATAGGTCATAGTCCTAAGCCCTCAACCCCTACCACACATCTTACAGTGACTTTGTTCCTATCATAGCACATTATCAAATTGTCCTTACTGCATAGTTCCACCTCTCCCTGGGCTCTGCAAGCACCACTTCCTCCTCTTACTCCTTCCAGATTATGAGTGTTAACTGGGTGTCTCATCCTGCCTTGTCAGTTCCTTTAACTCTGCCTGAATCTCTAAATAATCCCTTTGTTGGGCTCCTCTAAATAATCTTTGTTGGGCTTCAAAAAGATGTTTCCTTCTAGAATCCTTCTTAACATAGGTAGAACTATTCTTTTGGTATGTAAATAAGTATTAAATTAATTACATCTTATGAAAGTAAACAACTATTCTAAAACACATTACTCATAGAAATTTAGAGATTCAAAAAATCTAAAGGGAAGAAAAATGTTCATTCCTTACTGCAATGTCACTAGATAGCCACTATTAACATTTTAGTGAATTGTAAAAAAAATTGTAACACAATTTTTTATTGTGTTTAATTTGTATTTATATAATTTTAGTCTCCTTGTGATGTTTTAAAACATTAATATGTCTTTTTCTTATTTTTTTCTTCTAAAATTTTATTTAAATTCAAGTTAGTTAACATATAGTGTAGTATTGATATAAAAAGAAATGTACAACATTTGGAATACATAGAAAATACAAAGAACAAGAAAATAAAAAATTCTATCACTTAAACTTAGAAAAATTAATTTTCTTAGAATCTTTCTTTGGGGTTTAATATAGTTCCTACTTTACAGAACATGGTGATTTTTAAAGCATAGGAAAGGCAGATTTGTTACAATTCATAGACCAAAAGGGAAATGAAGAGAGGCTTGGAATAATATTGACCACTGGTTAATTTTTATTGCTCTGTCCTATGATAAGGAAAATTTACTAGGGCTATTAAGTTGGAGTTTAAATTCTAAAAATCAACTATTCAGTTACCTTGATATAAAAGTTGTTTCTTTATATGCTTTGTGCAACTCTGCTTTTGTGGTTGGGAGAGAAAGACTTTAGTAATTTTCTTGGTCCTAAACTAAAAACTTGTAAATACTGGAACCAGCGTTAGTGGTCTTTATCACAGTGGAGACATCCTTTTCTCTTAAAACAGATTTCCACACAACAGTAGAGGAAAGATATGTCTTCAGAGAATTGCCCAGTTCTGTGAAAAGAAAGAAATTTGCCGAGGAGCAAAGCAGGTTCCATTTTGTACCTGGGATACATAATCTAAATTTGGCACATAAATAAACTGATTCTGAATTAGAGGTCCAAATGAGAAAAGAAAGACTGTCAGATCTCTTTTTTTTTCATATCATAACTTTCCTAATTGAGCTTTATTCATTTTGATTTTTCCTTGAGTCACTCAATCTGTCTTTAACAAATTGTTTCAAAGGGGGTAGGTATATCAGTGCTTTATGTCCGAATCTCTTGAATATTTAACTCCCTCTCTGTTCCTTTAAGACATGAACATCAATTTATTTGTGTATGTAATAATTAGGTTTCAACATTTTTTTCCTCAAAACTTTAGGTGGTTTATATTTTTGATATAGCATAATGAATAGGTAAGAGGTCAGTATAATCCTGTCTTTTTGAAACATGTATTTTCCTGCGTATTTACTTAAAAAAATATATATATATATATATAAACAATTTAAGATAATTTCCAGCAGGTTACCAGGAATGGCATAGTCCTTTCATTGATTTTTACCAAGCATGTAGCCTAAGCCCTATTAATCAATATATATCATGTATCTGTTCCAACTCTACACTAAAAAAAATTGCCTTGATTATGACTTCATTACAAAATGTTCTTTTTTTTTTAAATTAGAAATGTGCGTTGTGGTGAGGTTGAATATCTCTATTTACTATTTCCCCCATTGTTTTCCATCTCCTGTTTAGTTTTCTCCTCACTCTCAAGAACTTCTCCAAGTTGTTCTAAAAGTCTGATTTGGTTTTTCACAGAATCAAATCTGCTCTTTACTGCCTTTGATTTGAATTTTAATTCTGCTCTTTTTCCCATTTTATTTGTAATATTCCTTTTTTCATCCATATCTCTTTGTATTTTATCTTTTAATTTTGGCCTGTATCATTCTTATTTTTTCCCCCGCTCCCATTTCTTATAGCATTTTCAAGGAAATACTTATTTTGTCTAATTTTTACTTTTCAGCATAAAGTTTCAGCTAGTGTTTCCATATTAAATTTTTTTTCATCTTTCATATTGAATTCTATGCTCTTCATTGAATATTGTTTTTTGTTTGTTTTTTAGTATCTTCTCCCTTGGTTTCTTGTTCTTTTTTTTTTTTTTTAAGATTTTATTTATTTATTTGAGAGAGAGAGAGACACAGCGAGAGAGGGAACACAGCAGGGGAAGTGGGAGAGGGAGAAGCAGGCCTCCCGCCGAGCAGGGAGCCCGATGTCGAGCTCCATCCCAGGACCCTGGGATCATGACCTGAGATGAAGACAGACATTTAATGACAGCCACCCAGGCACCCTGATTTCTTGTTCATTTTTTTTTTAAGATTTTATTTATTTATTTGAGAGAGAGAGAATGAGAGACAGAGAGCATGAGAGGGAAGAGGGCAGAGGGAGAAGCAGACCCCCTGCTGAGCAGGGAGCCTGATGCGGGACTCGATCCTGGGACTCCAGGATCATGACCTGAGCCGAAGGCAGTCGCTTAACCAACTGAGCCACCCAGGCGCCCCTCTTGTTCATTTTTAATGATCTTTTCTTTTTTCTTCTTTAAGACATTTTTTAGTGTTTTCAAGGAGCCAAGTTTGATATTGTTAAACACTTTATGTTCATATTCTATTTTTATTAATTCTATTCTTATTATTTTCTTTTTTTATTTGAGTTTGTTTTATTATGTTGATCTTTCTTAAGATGGATATTTAGACCATTCATATTCAACCTTTCCTTGTTTCTAATATAAGGATATACATTTCCCTCTAAATACTGTGCAAGTTTTTCCTTTTATGTTTAATTTTTTCTTTTTTAAACCTCTAATTTCTATGTTTCATTATAATGTTTTTTTTATACGTGAGTTATTACAAGTATGTTTTATAGTTATCTTGGTGATATTGAATCCAGACCTAGTCCTATGGTGGTCAAGTCTATTCCTCAATTCATTCAGTGATTATTTATTGAGGTTTACTGTGTCCAGTGCACCATTTCAGATGTTAGGACTTCATCAATGTATAGACCAGACAGACTTCTAGCTTTTTGGAGCTTATATTCTAAAATGGGGAGAGAGACAGTGAATGTAATCAGTAAGTAGGAATTTTAGAAGGTGGTAAGTGCCATGTAAATTTAAAAGCAGGGTAAAGGAGATTGTTCATGCTGTGTACGTGTATGTGCATGCATACGTGTGTGTGTGTGTGTTATATGCTGTGGTGGGGAGAGCATGGGGTTTTAAATAGAGTGGTCAAAGAAAGCCTTCCCAACAAGGTGAGATTTACATATGTCTTGAAGGAGAAAGGGGATTCTTCTCTGGGGAAGAGCATTCCAGCCAAAGGGTGCATCCAATTCAAAAGCTCCGGGGAAAGATCATGCCTGGGTGTTTGAAGAAGCCAGTGTAACTGTGATAGAGTGATTGAAGGGACATGGTAGAAGAAGAGATGAGAGAGAATAGGAGTGGGGACAGTTAGGGTCACTTGGACATTGGCAAAGAGACCCAAGATCGTGATTTATTTTTATCCCATCTTCATGAAAGACTCGTTTATTCAAAGGATATTTTATTTTTCAGATTTTTAAAATAGAAATGGCTTTACCTTGACCTCTAGGAATAAGTAGATGACTCCAACAAATAGTACAGGATCTTTTAGGCCTTTGTGAAAACTTTGGCAATAATCGCTTAATCTGTGCTGAAGGAACTCAAGGTTTTGCTCTCTTTTAATCTGATCTTTATATAGGAATCATTCACTCATTTAGTCAACAAATACTTATTTTTTTTCAAAATTATTTATATAAATGTTCTTTTGCTTACCTCTAGGAGATTTAGACAAATCAATGCGCAGCCATTCCATCTGGTTGTTTTATCTTAGAAATTTGAAGGACCTCAAACAGTTACCATTATCACAACAGACCATTACCCAAACTCTGCCTGAATAATTCCGTTCTTCTTGTTTATAGCTGAATTCATTACTGGATACTTTAATATTTGCCAATTTTATCTTGCAATCCATCAGATATTTGAAAATAACTCCCAGACTCCCCTGAAATCATATCTTCTCTGGCCCTTGCATTCTAGATCTTTCTACCGTTCCTCAAATTCCTCATATATCTGGTGTTTCAGACCCCCTGCCATTATGTTCACCCTCTTTTAGACAAGGATGTTGTGATTCTTACATTTCCGTGTATGAAAAATTCCTGCTCTTGAATTTAAATTTTTACTTTTTATACGTAAAACTTCAACATTGGTTATGGACAAAAATGTGATGAAAGCAGATCAATTTGATCCCAGCATTGATAGCCATGTTAAGTATTTTGGCACTTTATGGAAAGAGTTTCCTTCTCTCAAAGAAAAGTTCTATAATAGATCTTCCTCAACCTTAGTGAAATTGATTAATTACTTCAACTTAATTGATTGTATGCAGTTTTCCAACTGTTTCAAGATCCTAGAAACCAAACTGAGCCTTGAGTCAACATCTTTCTATTTGGTTCCATCTGTGTTTATAACTAGCATGACTCCTGGTTCCAAACAAGTACCCAATATGTTGCAAAAGCAGAGAGGCTAGGTATTCTCCTACTTTAATTTCCTATTTGTGATATGAATGAAGTTAAGACTAACCTGATGAGGTGTAACTTTTCCTGTTCTATTTTTGCCCTGGTGATGAATAGCACTTTCCCTTAGTGTCATGTGAATTTATTCTGTTTTGAAAAGACCCTTGCTTGATTTATCGAAAAGTTAAGTTGGCAGAAGAAGTTCTCAAGTTATATATAAAGCATCTGTCCACTCATCCAAACCTCTTCCCAACAGAGTTTCATTTTATACTTAGGGAGATGTACAGGAGGTATTTCTTCTTTGGAATCTTCTTAGAACTTTTGAAATCCCATCTATCATTCAAGATTCACCTAAAAGTTATTTCAATATGAAATTTTTCTTCCTCAGCCAGAGTAGCACTTTCTTTCTTTAGGTATCAAGATCTACTCCTAGTACCTCACCTGTAGATTCTATCCTACTTTGTTGGTGTCAGTTGTATGCATCTACACATGATCAAGCTTCCATTTGCAACTCCTACTTCATACTGAAAGTCCTGGTAGACATTTCTTTTTTCCTTTCTTTCTTGACTGACAAGAATCTTAAGTCTTGCTCAGGTAGAATATATCATTGTGTAAGTTATGATGAGAGGCCCTGCTTCTGGCTATAGAGACCTAAAAGTCTGGAAAATAGTCTTCTTTTGCTCCCGACATTGGGGCATGGGAACATGACTTAAATTAACTGATAGCATAGTCCTACCTAGAGCCCTAATTTAGAACATTGATGCCCATCAGTAGGGGCTTTTGAGAATTGGTGTTAGTCATGGTAGGGACAGGAACCAATTTTTTGGTGGGGATCATGGCTCTGGTCCAGGAGTGGTTTCCAGTGTCTAATGGTAACATCAGTAGTGTCCCATCCAGACCATTCCTATAATGTGATCTTGCCTCTGGTTCTGGTTCCTGCCCATTTTCTGTAGCTGGCTCTTCATTTACATGTTGAGTTTGCAAACTACCTGGTACTCTTCTAAGAAACCATCATTTTTTTTGTTTGCAACCAAGAACCCTGACTGGTGGAGGAAGAATCTTTGTTTTATTCAGATTTGTTTACCATGTGCCTAATAAATGTTTACCGAATGATTTAGAGCATGTTGGATATGATGTCTGTGGGAGCCCCATGGGGAATCAGAAGGCCAAATTAGCTCATTAATTACACTTTCATGTTAAATTTTAGAGTGTGTGATTCTAGAGAAAGCTTTAGAATAGTCTCTCTCCCTTTATCCTTCTTTTCAGTTCTGAAGATCTCAGTATAGATTTTCAGCAGCCTGTGGGGTTAGCTTGTGCCTTTTTAACTTTTGTTGGTTGTGATGTTCAGTTGTGCTGGAAATTACAAGCCTGAGAACTTTCCTGGACATCTGGAGTCATTAATGGACTGAAAGTACAGGAGGGGCATAACTGAGTGGATTGCTCATTCTTCCTGCTGTGTGGCCTGTGGTGGCTGCTTTGGAATTGCAAGTACCAGGGACCTACTAGGCAGAGGGGAGAAAAAGTGGCACCACAGCAGTTTCTCCTTGTTACACTTTTACTAGGTCCTGATCTTGCCAAGGAATTTGCAAAGATGTGAGCTTTCCAGAATCCAAGAACAGAAGTCAAGGGAGGGGGAGAGGAGCCCTGTCCTTCCTATAACCAGAGCTGAGGGCACAGATACTCTGGGTCTGGAAAAGGGCCTGAGGTTTCCTGGTGGCTCCATTGCTCTGCCACCTCCTGCTGGGGCTTTCCTGGCACTGGCAGAGCCCTGCGCATGCGCGCGTGCGCCATGTGCAGGCTGAGGCTGTCAATCCCTCTGGGGGGACTCACCGGCTGACAGCGAGTGATGAGTTTCCTAATGCTCCCGATGGCTGCAGCCCCGCCTGGAGGCTTGGCTCCTGCTCAGCAGCTGCCACACAATCGCGCTGCTGGCCTTCCCCACAGCCTCAGGGGAGCCCCGCTCCAGGTTTGTGCCACTTCACTGACTCCAGAAAGCTGTACATTTACACCATGGGGAGTGAGAGAAGTGTGTTTATCAACCACCAGGCTTGGAATGAGAGTCTTCTCCTTGCGGGAATGCATCAATCACTTCTCAGGACTGACCCTTTGTGGTAGTTCCTCGTGTAAATGATGTTTTGCTTTCCCTGATTGCAGAACGAAATGAGAGCTTTATAATTAAGTGTGCAGTAAACGACGTGGTGGTGGCCCTTTGGGTCCTCGGTCCTCTCAAAACAGCTAAGCGTGGGGGTAGCAGCTTTGGGAAAGATGAGATTGATTGGGAATTTCTTCCAATGTCCTGGTTACAGTTAGCGAAACGGCTACTAGGTGATTTCTAGGTGACACTTGACCTCAAACACGGCTTTAGGTTTCTGCTTGGGAACCTGCCATAGCTCAGTTTATGCCAAACCATTTAAATGGAAAACCCACCGGAAGCCTCTTGTGTTTCTACTACCCAGTGAGCGATGGAACCTAAGCCCAGGGCTTGAATTCCAAAATTGGAACGAAGGGGCATTTGTTCTGTTTCCCGAGTGGTGATGAAGCATTTTCAAGGACGTTTGGAGACAAAATTATGTTGATTTAACTTAGGATAAGACCAATGGGTTGTTTTTCAGAGAAAGATGAAAGGCCATCACTTCTTTACACACCCCCTCTATCTCCTTTGGAAATAGACAGCCAGTGAGAACATCATCCCATGTACTTATTAGCAGTACTTCCAGGCTGTGCCTATTAAATGAATTGTTCTGAGGTCAACATGAAATGCCAACTGGAATGTAACAAAAAGATATCAAAATAGAACAGCCCTCTTTGTGATCATTAAGACAAAGTTAAAAAGGGAGAAATCTATACTATTGACCCAACTTTGATATTTTCTGCTTTCGTTTAGGGTCATCACCACAGATCTCAGTTACTAAACTCATTACATGTTGTAGAGGTTTCCTAAGCTGTGTGATTAATAATCCTCCTCTGAATCAAGGCATCACAAATAGTGTGTTACTCTGCTGCATGAGAAATAGAGCCACCAGGACCAACTAGTGTCGTCTGCAGCCAAGGACTGTGATTTCTTTCGTATCAGCCTCTTCTGACTAATGTTCGGATCCTGAGTCTTGTATGACTTAAGTTGCGCTGAATGACAAACAATGCTAACTGTATTATGGGTCTTTGTTCCTTACTGGCTCTAGGTAGGTACCATCAAGAAGCCTTCTCAAGACCAAAGGGGAATACAAAAGAGGTGCCAAGATGATAAGCAGCTCTGTGGGGCTTATCTGTCAATGCACATCCTCTCCATAAATATTTTCACCTGGAAGTTAAAACATCTAACTCATAATAACAAGAACAATAGCAGTAACTACTCTCTTTTTTGAGTATAATTACAAGATGATGCAATGAATCCCTTGCACTGTGTATTGGAGTTTCCTCTTTGACAGGTGGATTCTGTTATTAGATCACAATATTCCAAGGCTTGTTTTGGTATCTCCTGAAGGAGTGGGACATCATGGATGGAGTAGCCTGATTTCAGCCTGAAAAACCGGACTTTGGAAGGCAGACCCTGGATAGATTGGAGTGGCAAGACTTGCAGACCCCCTCACCACTTTATCCTCTCCATTTTGGCTTTGAAAATGGGAAGATAGCTCTTTGATTTTGGTACTCTGCTCATAGGTTGGATGGGAGCCAGGTTGTGGGTGCCTCAGAAGGCAAGCTGTCCTGTAAGTGGACTATCAAAGTGTATACTTTGTGGGCTTTTCCTTTTCTTCTCTTTCTCTCAAAATTTGAGATTCTTGGCTATATGGATATGTATATGTTTATGTATATGTGTGTGTATTCACTATATATATATATATATACACACACACACATATATACATATATATATATATATATATATGTAGTGAATCTTATAAACTGTCCTTGAATTATATAGAGGATTATTACATGAAAGATTTTGGCTCTCCTATTTATTTTTTTATAGCAGAAACCATGCCTTCTTGAAGCTAGGGTAATCCTAGCAGCAGTTTCAGGCAAGACTATCAAACAAATGGTGATTTGGGCTGCTGTTCTCTTTTGGAAATTGTCTCTTTGGATGTCCTGGTCTTCATTTTATTAATGATAGAA
Source organism: Mirounga angustirostris (assembly GCF_029215605.1). Lineage (NCBI taxonomy): Eukaryota > Metazoa > Chordata > Mammalia > Carnivora > Phocidae > Mirounga > Mirounga angustirostris. The sequence goes on along the minus strand of NW_026991718.1, from coordinate 17,770,616 downwards.
AATAAAGGAAATAGAAATATTCCCATATTACAGATGAAGAAAATGAAGCTTAAAGAGGGTGTCATTCTAGTAACAAAAGCAAAGGTGGACTTGGGACCTGTGTTAGTCTGGTGACAAAGCCCATACTACATATGTGATGATAATATTTCATGGCCTAGAGGAGAGGCTCTAACTTGGCCCAAAGGAGAAACCCATCTTTCCTCCTCACCTCATTCTCCAACAGCTTCATACTATATACACATGTAAACTAAATAGAATAAATTACTCTCTATGGTCATCATGGCCAAGGCAGTGACTGGGATGCTGCCAAACAGGGAGGCTTTTCTATGTGACTTTAGACCAATAAATTGTCCTAAGGCCCAAAGCTCTGCAGCTATGACAGTATTTCTTGGCAAGCTAGAGAAGTCATCCTTGTAATGTTTCCTGACTCAGAGTTGGTACTCAACGAATTTTTATTAAATTGAACAGAAGGTTCCAAGTTTAGTGTAAACCTTAGGAAGCTTTTGCTTTTCTAAATACTTGCATATTTATTATCTTATGTGAGCTTCATGAAACATCTATGAAAATATCCCCACTCTGCAGAGCTGACAAGCTAGTTACCAGAGGACTTGAGACTGTCCCAAGTTCATAGCATAAGTCAGTGTTAAGCTGGGCCTGGGAATCAGGTCTTAAAGTTCATGGTGCAGTGTGCTTTCTGATTTCTTCTTGAGTATTTCCAACTGGTCTTTAAGTGTCTTGAATTGAGAGGAAAAAGACAGTATTTCTCTAAATGCTGAGTTCTCTTCCCCTTAAAAAAAGGAGGAACTGATGGCAATGATGGTGATGGTGATGCCAAATAATTCTGTGTTGAACAATCGATCCATATCCTTGTGTTCTCACCAGAACTCTCCTGGTCCTTGATTTCCTGTGGTTGTCTGAGATCAGGGAAATCTTAGTCCACCCTAGAGCCCTGTAATCATAGGCTGGGTACACACAGTTTCCATAGGATTTTATTCTGAAGATCCTAAATATGGCTAAGTCCCCAAACACAGATAGTGCTCTCTTTAGGACTGGGTACTTTTATGGCTTGGGGAAGAAGGCAAGACTGGTGGTCTTTTTTTGGTTGTAATTTTAGGTCTATTCAAAAACTGGTTTCTAGTGATGCAGGAAAATTATGGCCTGGGGTGATTATGGGCCTGGTAGTTATTGCTCAGAAGACCTCAGGAGTCAGAATTTTTTATTGAGTTGGGGACTCCAAAGTTTAGATCCCACAATGTTTGAAGTCAAAAAAACTTCCCCCTAGAATCTTCTTACTCAAAACATGGTCCTTAGACTAGCAGGATTGGCATCACCTGGGAATTTTTTGGAAAAATGTAGACTGGCATGCCCCTCTTAGGACTGCTGAATCATAATCTGCATTTTAGAGAATCTACATGTGATTAACATGCATATTACAGGTTGAGAAACACTTTCTGTGATATCATGATTTATCATAAGAAATACATAATTGATCTTGTCCCTGGTTTCTGGCACAGAGCTCCTAAAACCCTTGGAATTTCCAGTGAGGAGAGCAAGGAAGGTGTCTTTTGTTATGTTAATTAGGCGACTTTTGGAATGCACCTGAAGTTGGGGGCTGGTTGCCAGGGGAGCCAATATGATTAGAGAGCAGAACTTTTAGTCACTCCTGGACCCCCTTGGAGGGGAGAGGGCTGGAGGTTGAATCAATCACCAGTCGTCACTGATTGATTTAGTCCATCATGCCAAAGTTATAAAGCCTCCATAAAAACTCAGATGAAGCGGTTCTAGAGCTTCTGGGTTGGTGAACATGTGGAGGTGCTGGGAGAGTGGTGTCTCTGGAAAGGGTATGAAAACTCGTGCCCCTTCCTACATAGCTATTCTATCTGCATGTTCATGTGCATGTTTATGTTGTCTTTTGTCATATCCTTTTATAATAAACCAGTAAACGTAAGTAACATGTTTTTTTGAGTTCTGTGAGCCCCTCCAGCAAATTAATCAAACCTGAGGAGGAGGTCATGGGAACCTCTGATTTATAGTTGATCAGTCAAAGTCGCAGTGACAACCTGGACTTGGGATTGGCATCTGAGGTTGGGGGCAGTCTGGTGGATCTGAGCGCTTAACCTAAGGAATCTGATGCTGTCTCTTGGTAGACAGTGTCAGAATTGAGTTGAATTATAGAAACCAGGTGGTGTCCAAGAATTGGTGGTATGGGGAAAACCCTTTACACATTGTAATTGAGACCCAGAATCATTCACTTCCCAAGATAGTCTTAAGGGATACTGTATTAATCAGGGTTCTCCAGAGTAACAGAGCTGATTGGAGATATATGTATATATCTCCAACATGGACACACCCAGAAATAATGTTTAGACAAATATCTGGGCACTCTGTGATTCAGTCAGGTTGACATAAAATTAACTATCACAAGATATCCAGTCACCTGACTATACCTGCTTTGGATTAAGAATTCTATTGTCGTTCTTGCAGAACAAGGAGAGTAAGCTGTCAGCCTCCATTTATTAAGAGCCAAGGACATTGCTAAATGGGCATTAAAGTTGATTGGAGGCTGTGTTGATTAGTCAGTGTAAGCTTGAAGTTATAGTTCCAGCTATCCATGTGGTCCATAGACCATAGCATTGGTAGCACATAGAGGAGAGCTTATTAGATGTGCAGAATCTCAAGCCTGCCTCAGTCCTGTTATATTAGAACCTGCCTTTTAACAAGATCCCCAGGGGCTATGTATGCATATTAAAATGTGAGAGGCACTGCTGGTATTTGATCCAACCAGAAGTGCCTATCTCTTTTCCTTAACTAAATGAGGAAAATATATTAGGGTTCCACCACAGGCTGTTTTGGGGATGGATCCTTCTGGGGGCACTCCGAAGAAAAATAACCGGGCACCCTAGAAAGCAGTGGTTCTCAACCCTGGCTGCACACTAGCATCACCTGGAGAGATTTAAAAGGAGCCTAATGTCTGAGACACACTTGCTGATAATCTGATTTCATTGGTCTTAGGTCTGGCCTGGTCTTGGAGACGTTTCCATCCTTTGCAGATGAATATAATACCACTGCTGTAAACGGAGCACGGAAGCCCTTCTCCAATCTCGCTTCAGTTCTGAGTCAGATCAGAGGTGAACCTTTTGAATGCTTATTTTAATTTTTCTTAATTCTGAAGTAATCGTCAGGATGGAGAGAAAATGTGGGCAGCTTGTGGCACTGAGGGAAGAAAGGTCGAAGGACACAATGAAGGAACAAGGCATACATGGGGAAGCAGAGGAAAGTAAAGCCTCATCTCGATTCTTTGGAGAGTAAGAATGTTTTCCCTGAGGAGGCAATGACCCAGCGTGTGTTACTGTTACAGTAACAGTAAAAGGTCTTGGAGGAATGAGCATTTCATATAAGGAGAACAGTGAAGAGATTCATAGCCCAGCCTAGGAAAATGAGTATATAGATACAGAACAAGAGAAAAGGCAGGGTGCCCATTTCAAAGTCTGGAGGGATGCACATCATTTGTCTTTATTTCCAGCTATGATGAGTGTTTCAAACAGGTGGTTTAAATTAAAGAAAAAAACAAAGTTTTCTGGATGGACAGTGATGAGCAAAAGTTCTTTTGCAGAAGGACTGTCATCTGTTTGTTTGGGTTGATACGGGCCTTTGTTTCATTCTATGGAGACAAATGACTCTATGTCTCTCCGCCAGTTACATTATTAACTATACTGGCATTTTATTTCTAAGTCAAGGGATAATCTGAGGCTGAGCAAAGAGGAAGCATTGAGAAGAGGCCTTGCCACAGGCTGCTGACTACCTGACATTTCTCAATGAAGAATCATTGCCTCAGAAGTATTCTGAGCTTCTCAACACTCCAATCAGACAACTGTTCTGATAAAACTCAAAGTAAGTTTGTTCAATCTGCTATCAAACCACAGGTATAAGGAATCATATTCCACACATTAAAATAATTAAAGCCCACTCCTTTCTTGGTCAGTGACAAAGATGTGTCGGTACACCTACCAACATCCAAACAGCATCCTGTGTAGCTTCCCAAGTGAACTGCAGGGACTAAATGTTAAGAAGGGCAGTGTGACTTGGGGAGGTAGAAAAGTTATGATGGAAATAGTCGTGGCTAGAAATCATAAGATATCAAAGGCAAGATGCAGATGTTTAAGTAACCAACATGGTTCAAAGCCCAAGCTGCTGATAAAGACAAAGACCCAGTCTATTGAGGAGGATAAAGATGAAGACAGTGGGTTCCATTGAGAGTGGTTGGAAGTACATGATATATCAAAAGAGCAGAGAGTTCAGTGGACTGGTTAACACCAGTTCTAGTGACATTTAAAGTTGTCTCTGAAAGTACAATGCCCATGAGCTTGATACCTGATTCTGAGAAGAAAGTATGAGTTCAAACAGCAGGATTGCTTGGGTCACAAGTGTTATTGTAAACACCCATGCCCTTGTCCCAGAGTATGACAGGATTCAATATCTTTATTGCCTATTCAATATCTTTACTGATGGCTGAGATGAAGGAATCGACAATGTGCTCATCAGATTTGCAGACTATACTAAGTTAGGCAAATTCACGAATAGCCCCACAAGACAGGAATATAATTCGAACTGATCTTGACAAGATGAAGTGACTTCCTAGTGGGTCACTTTGCACATAAGCAAGGGTTCCAAGCTGTCCACAAGCTAAATACAGAAGTCAAACTTCCCTCACCTTTTCTCTTTTCCAGACCTCCATTAAAGTTCTGGATTACATTCTCGACATAAAAAATGTAAAGGAATCTAAGGAAACAAGGGTTCAAAAATGCAAAATGTATACATAATCAAAGGGAAAATTAGAAATTATGTCCACGCATACAGAAGGTGCTAATAGCTGTGTATTCAGTGGAGAAGGATGGCAGGAGGGAGGGAGGGAGGGAAGAAGACAGGAGGAAGATAAAAAAATGGTAGCATGGGATAGAACAAATGAGACTCTTATGGGTAAAATCTCTGTGACCTTTAAGGGAAGAATCATTACTCAGAGCTGGAAAGAGTAGATATTCATCAAATTAAAACAGGACGGCACCAATTGGTTTCCTGGTGTCCCACTCAGCTTTGAAATTTTATGATACCTGACTTCATAACTGGCATTTCCTGTCACTGGGACTAAGCAAAAAATCACAGTTGGGATGTGAGCCCATGGTTATGGAGAAGTATCGAGATGAGGCTTTACTTATGGAAGGGAAATCACTTTTTTTCCCCCAAGTTATTCAGGAAAGACTTCATGGAAGAGGTGGAATTTCAGTGATTATTTAAAGGATAGATGATAATTGAGAATGGTGTTGAATTGGGAAAAGGATAAGGGATACACGTTGCCAGCCAGATTACCAGGAACATTAATCCCTGAGTCTATTAACGAGAAGCTATTAGGATATCACCCCGGAGCAGTTATGTGTACTTTTCCCAAGGCCTTCCAGAGACAATGACTGAATTGTTATACTGTGCTTTTCAGATATTCCAGGGGGAATTTCTAATCTGCTGACTAGAGAACTGATTTCACTGAAGTCAAAGAAATGAAATATTTCTTACCTACTCTTTCTCCTCCTTTTCCCTGGACCAGTCCTATTTTAAAAAGAATATAAAATATTTTTTTTTGCAAAAATGCTATAAACCTACTACTGATCAGACAAAATACTACATAATTACTTAGTTGTCTGATATTCTAAGAAATGAGTTACTTGCACACAAGTAAATGTTCTGTCCATCAAATCAGTTGGAAAGCCTCCAAGAACAGGACCCCTACAGTCTCTAGATTTAAGGTCCGTGAGTTCTTATTCATCTCCAGTTTATCTTTAGTGCATGCATGGAGTAGGACTGAAAATAAACACTTGCCAAAAAGAATGGGAATGCTGCATATTCTATATAAAGACATCTTGACAGGGACTGTATGCAAAAGTGCATCTAGGGCATGTGTCCATATAGGGTGTATTCAGAAAGTTACTATTTTGGTAGAAATCTTTGTGCCACCTTACCTATTCTTTTCCTTAATGCTTCCAGGCTAGACTATATTTCCTGATATACAGTCTTGTAAGAATCAGAGCAGTATGATCCACTGCCCCAAAGTTGATTTTTAAAAGTCCAAACAAGTATGTGAAAGAGATGCTTTATTGTAAGTCACCAATGTCTTTTTTTTTTCTTAATGACAGCCAAGTGTAAACACAGTTGTTATAGTGTTATACAGGTCCTTGTTTTGTATGTTTTAACAAAGAGTTATAGATTTTTAACTCCACAGGAAACTCACAAGTGCCTTGCGCAGCACACTTATTTTTATAATGAGGAGAAACCAGTGCCTTCCTCCAAAGTACACATCCGGTTGGTGGTAAGGCCAGTGTTAAATGCAAGTTCATTGGATTTTATTCTAGGACCCTTCTATACTCACACATCCACCGTCATATTTATGGGAAACCTTCAAATGCCTCTCACCTCTTCAAGGGAAAATGGCTGGCTTTGCCAATGAGGATGGAGGAGGCTCTTATTCACTAAAAGAAGGGATGGAGTGGGAGGAGGGGGTCTCCATGGCGACCCCCTCCTCCAACTCCATCTCAGGCTTCAGGGGGACAAAAACAGGAGGAAGGCAAGGTCAGAGTGGGAAGCCAATGGCCAGTAAACCAGTTCTAATAGTGCAGAGCTGAGGGTCCAGAGCCAAAAATCTGAGGTACCAGGGAGTAGTAATCAGATTAATAGATAATATACAAGACAGAAATAACCTGGGAGATTGCTTGGCAAACCACTGTTGTCTGAAGCCAGCTTTTTTTTGTGCTGGCTGCTAGGCAGAGGATGAGTGGGCCAGCTCATTTAAAGGGCCAGCTTGGCACAGGCAGGAATCAAAGGAGAACATGCGTCAGTGTAGAAGAGAGTGTTGATTTTTATTTTGCTTCCAGAATAAGAGGCAGTTTGGTGAAGTAGAAAGGGAACATAGGCCTTGGAGTCAAACAGATCTGGGTGAAACTTCAGCTCCCTTACTCATTTGATGTGTGGCATGACTCTGAGCAGGTGATCCTGAGCCTCGTCTCCCCTTTGTAAACGGGGGTTTATGATACCCAGCTGGGTGAACGTATGTAGTTAGAGTACTGAGCACATGGAAGGATTTCAGCTCAGTAAATGTGTGTCTTTCCTCACAAATCTCTCCCCTTGCCTTCTCACCTTGCCATCCCTGCCCTGTCTTCCACACACCGTCTATGTCTGAGACGCACAGTTCGAAAAGAACAGGCGAACAATGGAGGGGGAGTTGCTGTGACTTTCGGTGAGTGAGCCATCAGAGGGGGGAGGAATAGCAGAGGCACATGACTGTATTCACCTGCAAGTAGGGCTTGACCTGTCCACGGGTGTGAACATGTTCTGTGTGGAGAATCTCAGCATCACCAAAGACTCTGATCAGAGGACTCGGTGGGTCTGTGACCAGATTAGCCTTCCCAAACCTTCCTTCTTCCCTGCAGAAGAAGCCAGTGTGGAGTTCCAAGACTCCACAGATTCTTCAAAGCCCCTTCCCTCTCGCCCCAACGGTTGCCAGAATTCCCCTTCTATCTCAGGTTCACTAATTTTCTCTGCCACCTGAACTTTCCAAAATTTCTCCCTAATTTGCTCATCCTAATTTAGTCAGTCAACCCAGAATTGTGGAATACATATTATAAGCACAGTATTGTATAAGGGACTTGCCAAAAAAAAAAAATAAATAAATAAACAAAACCAACATTGTTCTTGTTTTCAAAGAGTGTATAATCCACAAGGAAAGTCAGGTATTTCATAATTCATCACAATAGCACTTAATTTGTAGAGCTATTGTAACAAAATACCCCAAACCGAGTGTCTTAAACAATAGGAATTTACTGTCTCACACTACTGGAGGCAGCAAGTCCTAGGTCAAGGTGTTCGCAGGGCCTGGCTCCCTCTGACGGCACTAGGCCATGCCTCTCTCCTAGCTCCTGGTGCTTGCAGGCCATCTGATGTCCCCTGACTTCTCCTGTATCACTCCTATCTCTGCCTTCATCGTCACATGGCATTCTTCCTGTGAGTGTGCCTCTGTGTCTGAATTTCTCCTTTTTACAAGGACGCCAGTCATATTGGATCAGGGGCCCACCCTCCTCCAGTATGAGCTCATCCTAACGAAATAGATCTGCAACAACTTTTTATCCAAATAAGATCACACTCTGAGGCATGGAGGGTTAGGACTTCAATTTATGAATTTTGGGGGACACCATTTAACCCATAAAAGCCCTTAATGAAAATTAAGGTGGGGGAAGTCCGGGGTTCTGTGGAAAATTTGTTCTGTCTACTTTCTTCACTGGTGCAAATTCCATAGGTCCTCCTCCTCCCCAAACTCCTGCTTGGCTCCTCTACTCCATGGTGACCTCCCCTCTTTGGTTCACAACCTTCACTGGGCCTATGTCCTTTTTCCTCTACTAGACTCTAAATTTCATAAAAGCAGAGAATATGTCTTCTCCTTCCCTTGTGACTGCTTTGGCAGTAATGAATCATCAAAGCCACAATGCTCAGTGGAGTTGGTGACTTGGTGACTGCAGCATTCAGCAGAGTGGTGCAAACACCAGTCTTCCCTGCCCTCACCTCCACCCTCTCATTAGTCTGTATCCGGCAGCCCTGGCTTCCTTTGGTCATAAAGCCAACAGGAAATCTCTCACAAAGCATACACCCCTCCAGAACCCTGTCCTGTGGCAGGGACACTGAGCAGAGTACTGGCAAGAGGCACCAGCAAATGTCTCAGCACCTGGACTACTCCCTGTGAAAAAAGCACGGTAGCAAACTACATGATTCATTAATGAAAAATGACAACATCATCAGAGATCCTAATGATATCCTTAAAAATCACAGGGTGTACATAGAGCATCCTTGCTTTTAGCAGGGAGATCAGATCCAGGAATATATTCACAGAGCTGTTAGTGTTTTGACACATAACATGGAATGAGGGAAAAAAAAACCCATATGCATCTTCATTTGCATCCATAAAAAAGTCCAAGAAAATATATGTACTTAATCTATAATATTCACCTATTGTATAGAATATTGAGCCTGATTACAAACTTATGCTTCTGTGACCTTTTTGAATAAATAATTGGGTTTTGTGGACCTGAGGTTAGAGATCCTGGATGATCCTAAGACAGCAAAGCAGATGGTGCATTAATAACGGGGGTATTAGGAGGATCGGCTTCCCAATTCCAGTGCATTCATTAATATACTTTAGACAGTTTAATTGCTTCCTGAAACACTAATTGAAAGAGGTTCATTTGCAAATGCCTAAGTTCTAATAATATAAATCTGGCACGGTGCCACAGAAGCCCCTTAAATACTATTATAAGACAAATTGTGGCATTTAAATAAAGGCAGCTACATTTTTAAAATAAAATTGGTACATTGAAACATAATGTATAGAATTTTTTCAGAGTAGGAAAAAGAAAGCCCAGTAGGTGCTGAATCTTTCCAATATTGGGGTTTATGAAATACTCACCAACATCACGCTACTTGAGCCTTGGGATTGTGAACATCTGGTAGACTCTGTGACTTCAGCAGCACAAAGCAGAATGTTCTCGTTTACATAAACTCATTTCCTGGAGGGATAACTCTGGAATCTGTTATTTCAAGAGAATATGTGACTAAATGTTACACCTCTGAAAGAAGGATTTTCCCCTTAGAATCACTCTGCCTATTGACCTTCCTTAAGTTGTATTTCATGCCTTTTTATAGGCATACTGATTCTCCACACACTTCCGCAGTATTTACTAACCAAAACTCTGAGCAGTAGGCTAAGAAGACATAAGGAGTTTGTTTCCATGTGAAAAAAATTAATACGGATGGATCAGCACCAAGATTTTAGTAATTTTGTTTCCTTTGGTGGGGTAATTCTTAAATGAATGGGCGTGAGTGTTGGCTGGATTGCTTATTGGCTGATAGAGCTATGGGTAATCGATGAACCTGTTGTACTAGATAACAGTGATCACCAAGTGCCAAGTCTTCCACCAATGAGTGGGCCCTTTGATGGTTTCCTTTACTTCTGTGAAGCAGGAGCAAGATACTTGACGTAAGTGGTCATTGAATAACTTCTAAGAGCTGAACACAGTTTGGTGCCCAGGACTCTTCTGGGAACAGTGGAAGTCTTTGAGGAAAGACAAATGAGAGCCACGGACAAATACAAGGCATGGCTTGGTGTTTGATGGGCCAGTGAGTTAGGGGTGCACCTGCTTCTTTTCAAGCAGACAAGTGGCATTAAAAAAGTGGGAGAAGGGCCTTTCTGGAGACTTTGTGATAAGACCAAGGAGCTCTTTTGTGTCAGGAGCTACTGTACTTTTTTGGGGGGGGTAGTTTTCCTCAAGAAAATAGGAAATGACTTGTTGCATTTGAATTTTTTTCTCATTCCCATTGATTGCTGTCCAGGTGTAAATCTTTCTCACTTTTCTACTTTGAGTCCTACTTGTGGCAAAGACTAGCTGGCTTCTGATAGTGTCTATGTATTGAATGTACATGATTCCTGCAATACATTGTACTGATTGTGCTTTTAATTTTATTATGCCCTTAATTCCAGTTATAATTTAAAAATTACATTTTTAGAGGCAAACTAAATTTTTTATTTAAACTAATTTAAATATAAACAACAAAATGACCTTATCTTTCCCTTATCTCTTCACCCCCTTGGCCCTATATTCTTGACAGGGATTCTGACTTTAATCAGATATTGAATGTAGTACCTACCACAGAAGCAGTTATTGCAAAATAACTTATTTTATCCTCTCCTTATCCCATCTTCTGTTCTCTTCTCCTTTTTTTCCTCTTGCCTTTATCCCAAGAAATGATCACAAGTAGACCATCAGTAAACTTTGGTTAAATTGACTTGGAGATAAATATTCTTGAGAATGGATTAAAAGAAAATCAACCTTACTTCATCCTAGGCTAAAGAGGTCCTAAGTCCTGGGGTCCCCATGTTTGATTTAGTTGCTGGATATGTGGAAATGTTGGTTTGACATCCTGCAAAAGGACAAACTTTGAGAGATGATTTAGCCCTCTTAAATAGATATATAAATATATTGTAATCATTATTAGGGCCAGAAGGAAAATAGGACTCTGCTGGTTCACAAAAGCCAACATACCTTTTCTTTTGTATGTCTAAAAATCTTCACCCTGATTTCTTTCCATTTTGATATGGCTCCTCATGGCCTATTTCACTGCATACCCACAGACCTCTGGCTAAGCTCAGAAATAAGGCATGTCTGCAAATGAACCACCTCCTTCATCATCCCTTTCTTTACTTCCTGTCTCAGTGAACACACTGAGTTATTCTCAGCCCCTCCCCTCTCTCATCATACCCTCATCTCATTGACCACTAATTTTTGCCTGTCCTATCTCCTCAGCTTCTACCTCATGTTCTCGTAATCCTTTCTTCACACTGGTTCCCAGGTGAAATTCCTAAATGTGAAATCTGACCCTGTCACTCTTCTCCTGCTTAAAATCTGCAGGATAAAGTTCAAATGCTTTAAAAGGGTATTCTTCCTTTAAAGCTGCCCAGATCTTTTTTAGTAGTGGAGTTCTGTTCCCTACTCCAGGTTCCCTATTCCCTCCTTTAGGCCTCTATGGAGACTTTTGAGTTGCTCTGTTATAATAGGATTCACAGTCTATAATTACTTGTTTATTTCTCCATCTCCCTAAAGTTGGCCCTTGGAGGCAGAGCCCCAGTTTTGTTTTTCTTTTAAGTTTTTCTGTCCTCATCACTTGCCAAAAATGGGCGTGTATTAGGTGCTCCATAAATGACTATTGACTGTAATTGAATGTAACAGGAAGGTGATTTGATTTTTGGTGAGAAAAGAAACTTGACAGAATAAGAACTATATAGTGTCAAAGAGGAGTCAAAGATATGTCACATTAGAAGGTATTGTGCTGAATATTTGAGAGCTCCATCCATACACAAATGTCTACACTATAGAAACCAGACCTTTGAGAGCTAAGATCTATATGACTTTGTGGCTCAGAACTTCATAGCTCCTCTGTTTAAAATAACTAGCTCTCTCTCTATATTTCTGCATGTATGTACCTTGATATATGGCTCTATGTCTTCAAAGACTGAGAATGCATCTTGAAATGTATAAACAGTGATACATTTTTTTGTAGTTTTTAATTTTATTATGTTATGTTAGTCACCATACAATACATCATTAGTTTTTGATGTAGTGATCTACGATCCATTGTTTTCGAAAAACACCCAGTGCTCCATGTAGTACGTGCCCTCCTTAATACCCATCACCGGCCTAACCAAACTCCCCTCCCCCCTCCCCTCTAAAACCCTGTTTGTTTCTCAGGTCCATAGTCTCTCATGGTTCATCTCTCCCTCCAATTCCCCCCGCCCATTTTTCCCTTCCTTCTCCTAATGTCCTCCATGTTATTCCTTATGTTCCACAAATAAGTGAAACCATATGATAATTGACTTTCTCTGCTTGACTTATTTCACTTAGCATAATCTCCTCCAGTCCCATCCATGTTGATGTAAAAGTTGGGTATTCATCTTTTCTGATGGCTGAGTAATATTCCATTGTATATATGGACCACATCTTCTTTATCCATTCATCTGTTGAAGGGCATCTCGGCTCTTTCCACAGTTTGGCTATTGTGGACATTGCTGCTATGAACATTGGGGTGCATATGGCCCTTCTTTTCACTACATCTTTGTCTTTGGGGTAAATACCCAGTAGTGCAATTGCTTGGTCATAGGGTAGCTCTATTTTTAAATTTTTGAGGCACCTCCACACTGTTTTCCAAAGTGGCTGTACCAACTTGCATTCCCACCAACAGTGTAAGAGGGTTCCCCTTTCTCCACAACCTCTCCAACATTTGTTGTTTCTTTCCCTGTCCATTTTGGCCATTCTAACTGGTGTAAGGTGGTATCTCAGTGTGGTTTGGATTTGGATTTCCCTGATGGCTAATGATGATGAACATTTTTTCATGTGTCTATTAGCCATTTGTATGTCTTCTTCAGAAAAGTGTCTGTTCATCTCTTCTGCCCACTTTTTGACTTGATTATTTGTTTTTTGGGTGTTGAGTTTGAGAAGTTCTTTATAGATCTTGGATACCAGCCCTTTATCTGTAGTGTCATTTGCAAATATCTTCTCCCATTCTGTGGGTTGCCTCTTTGTTTTGTTGACTGTTTCCTTTGCTGTGCAGAAGCTTTTTATCTTGATGCAGTCCCAAAAGTTCATTTTTGCTTTTGTTTCACTAGCTTTTGGAGATGTATCTTGAAAGAAGTTGCTGTGGCCGATGTGAAAGAGGTTACTGCCTATGTTCTCCTCTAGGATTTTGATGGATTCCTGTCTCACATTGAGGTCTTTCATCCACTTTGAGTTTATCTTTGTGAATGGTGTTAGAGAATGGTCGAGTTTCATTCTTCTGCATGTGGCTGTCCAATTTTCCCAGCACCATTTATTGAAGAGACTGTCTTTTTTCCATTGCATGTTTTTTCCTGCTTTGTCAAAGATTATTTGACCATAGAGTTGAGGGTCCATATCTGGGTTCTCTATTCTGTTCCATTGGTCTGTATGTCTGTTTTGTGCCAGTACCATGTCTTGGTGATCACTGCTTTGTAATATAGCTTGAAATCGGGCAACGTGATGCCCCCAGCTTTGTTTTCTTTTTCAACATCTCCTTGGCGATTCGGGGTCTTTTCTGATTCCATACAAATTTTAGGATTGTTTGTTCCAGCACTTTGAAGAATGTCATTGGAATTTTGATCGGGATGGCATTGAAGGTATAGATTGCTCTGGGTAGCATAGACATTTTAACAATGTTTATTTTTCCGATCCATGAGCATGGAATATTTTTCCATCTTTTTGTGTCTTCTTCAATTTCTTTCATGAGTGTTTTGTAGTTCCTAGAGTATAGATCCTTTACCTCTTTGGTTAGGTTTATTCTGAGGTATCTTATTGTTTTTAGTGCTACTGTAAATGCAGTCATTTCTTTAATTTCTCTTTCTACAGTTGCGTTGTTAGTGTATAAGAAAGCAACTGATTTCTGTGCATTGATTTTGTATCCTGCCACATTACTGAATTGCTGGATGAGTTCTAGTAATTTGGCGGTGGAGTCTTTTGGGTTTTCCACATAAAGTATCATGTCATCTGTGAAAAGAGAGAGTTTGACTTCTTCTTTGCCAATTTGAATACCTTTTATTTCTTTTTGTTGTCTGATTGCTGTTGCTAGGACTTCTAGTACTATGTTGAACAACAGTGGTGAGAGTGGGCACCCTTGACGTGTTCCTGATCTTAAGGGAGAGGCTCTCAGCTTTTCCCCATTGAGGATGATATTTGCTGTGGGTTTTTCATAGATGGATTTTATGAGCTTGAGGAATGTTCCCTCTATCCCTATACTCTGGAGAGTTTTAATCAGGAAAGGATGTTGTATTTTGTCAAATGCTTTTTCTGCATCCATTGAGAGGACCATATGGTTCTTCTCCCTCCTCTTATTAATGTGTTCTATCACACTGATTGATTTGCGAATGTTGAACCACCCTTGCATCCCGGGGATAAATCCCACTTGGTCGTGGTGGATGATCCTTTTAATGTATTGTTGGATCCTATTAGCTAGGATTTTGTTGAGGATTTTGGAATCCATATTCATCAGGGATATCGGTCTGAAATTCTCCTTTTTGATGGGGTCTTTTCCTGGTTTGGGGATTAAGGTAATGCTGGCCTCATAGAATGAGTTTGGAAGTTTTCCTTCTGTTTCTATTTTTTGAAACAGCTTCAGTAGAATAGGTATTATTTCTTCTTTGAATGTTTGGTAGAATTCCCCAGGGAATCCATCAGGCCCTGGACTCTTGTTTTTTGGGAGGTTTTTGATCCCTGCTTCAATCTCATTACTGGTTATTGGCCTATTCAGGTTGTCAATTTCTTCCTGTTTCAGTCTTGGCAGCTTATAGGTTTCCAGGAAGGCCTCCATTTCATCCAGATTGCTCAGTTTATTGGCATATAGTTGTTGATAATAATTTCTAATAATTGTTTCTATTTCCTTGGTGTTAGTCGTGATCTCTCCCCTTTCATTCATAATTTTATTAATTTGGGTCCTTTCTCTCTTCTTTTGGATAAGTCTGGCCAGTGGTTTATCGATCTTATTAATTCTTTCAAAGAACCAACTTCTAGTTTTGTTGATCTGATCTACTGTGTTTCTGGTTTCTAATTCATTGATTTCTGCTCTAATTTTAATTATTTCTCTTCTAATGCATGGCTTAGGTGTCGTTTGTTGCTTTTTCTCTAGTTCTTTAAGGTGTAGAGTTAGTTGGTGAATTCAGTATTTTTCTATTTTTTTGAGCGAGGCTTGGATGGCTATGTATTTCCCCCTTAGGACCGCCTTTGCAATATCCCATAGGTTTTGGACCGATGTGTTTTCATTCTCATTGATTTCCATGAATTGTTTAAGTTCTTCTTTGATTTCTTGGTTGACCCAAACATTCTTGAGCAGAGTGGTCTTTAGCTTCCAAGTGTTTGAATTTCTGCCAAATTTTTTCTTGTGATTGAGTTCCAGTTTTAGAGCATTGTGGTCTGAGAATATGCAGGGAATATTCTCAATCTTTTGGTATCGGTTGAGACCTGATTAGTGACCCAGTATGTGGTCTATTCTGGAGAAAGTTCCATGTGCGCTTGAGAAGAATGAGTATTCTGTTGTTTTAGGATGGAATGTTCTGTAAATATCTATGAGGTCCATCTGGTCCAATGTATCATTCAAAGCTCTTGTTTCCTTGTTGATTTTCTGCTTAGATGATCTGTCCATTGCTGAGAGTGGAGTATTGAGGTCTCCTACAATTAACGTATTGTTATCAATATGACTCTTTATTTTGGTTAACAGTTGGCTTATGTAGATGGCTGCTCCCATGTTGGGGGCATAGATATTTACAATTGTTAGATCTTCTTGTTGGATAGACCCTTTAAGAATGATATAGTGTCCTTCTGTGTCTCTTATTACAGACTTTAGTTTAAAATCTAATTTGTCTGATATAAGAATTGCTACCCCAGCTTTCTTTTGAGGTCCGCTGGCATGGAAGATAGATCTCCATCCCTTCACTTTCAGTCTGGATGTATCTTTAGGTTCAAAATGAGTCTCTTGGAGACAGCATATGGATGGGTCCTGTCTTTTTATCCAATCTGCAACCCTGTGCCATTTTATGGGAGCATTTAGGCCATTCACGTTGAGAGTGATTATTGAAAGATATGAATTAATTGTCATCATGTTGCCTGTGAAGACGTTGTTTTTATAGATTGTCCCTGTAAATTTCTGTTGTAGATCACTCTTGGGGTCTTTCTCCTTTTATAGAACCCCTCTTAATATTTCTTGCAGGGCCGGCTTAGTGGTCACATATTCTTTTTTTTTTTTTTTTTAATTTTTTTTTTTATTCTTATGTTAATCCCCATACATTACATCATTAGTTTTAGATGAGGTGTTCCATGATTCATTGTTTGTGCACAACACCCAGTGCTCCATGCAGAATGTGCCCCCCTCAATACCCACCACCAGGCTAACCCATCCTCCCACCCCCCTCCCCTCTAGAACCCTGTTTGTTTTTCAGAGTCCATCGTCTCTCATGGTTCGTCTACCCCTCCGATTTCCCCCGCTTCATTCTTCCCCTCCTGCTACCTTCTTCTTCTTCTTCTTTTTTTTTTTTCTTAACATACATTGCATTATTTGTTTCAGAGGTACAGATCTGAGATTCAACAGTCTTGCACAATTCACAGCGCTTACCAGAGCACATACCCTCCCCAGTGTCTATCACCCAGTCACCCCATCCCTCCCACCCCCCCCACTCCAACAACCCTCAGTTTGATTCCTGCGATTAAGAATTCCTCATATCAGTGAGATCATATGATACATGTCTTTCTCTTTTTGACTTATTTCACTCAACATAATACCCTCCAGTTCCATCCACGTCGTTGCAAATGGCAAGAACTCATTCCTTTTGATGGCTGCATAATATTCCATTGTATATATATGTGGTCACATATTCTTTCAACTTCTGCCGGTCGTGGAAGCTCTGCATCTCTCCATCCATTCTAAATGAAAACCTTGCCAGATAAAGTATTCTTGGCTGCATGTTCTTCTCATTTAGTACCCTGAATATGTCTTGCCAGGCCTTTCTGGCTTGCCAGGTCTCTGTGGATAGGTCTGACGTTATTCTGATGTTCCTCCCTCTGTACGTAAGGACTCTCTTCCCCCTAACTGCCCTTAAGATGATTTCCTTGGTTCTAAGATTTGCAAGTTTTACTATTACATGCCAGGGTGTTGGCCTGTTTTCCTTGATCTTAGGAGGGGTCATCTCTGCCTCTAGGACTCGAATGTTTGTTTCATTCCCCAGATTAGGGAAGTTCTCATCTACGATTTGCTCAACTACATCTTCTAGCCCTCTCTCTCTCTCCACTCCCTCTGGGATTCCAATTATTCTGACATTGGAATGCCTCATGGTGTCACTTATTTCTCTGATTCTATTTTCATGGATTCTGAGTTGTTTTTCCCTGGCCTCCTCTTTTCCCTTTTTATCTATTATACTGTCTTCCAGATCGCTTATTCTCTCTTCTGTCTCAGTTACCCTAGCTGTTAGATTATCTAGATTGGATTGGATCTCATTGATAGCATTTTTAAGTTCTGCCAATTCACCTTTTATTTCTGCCCTTAGAGACTCTATGTTGCCATTAACTGATTTCTCCATTCTAGCCATTGTCTTCACAATTGGTAGCCTGAATTCCATCTCCGACATCTTGGTTATATCTGCATCCATTTGTAAATCTGCAGCATAAGTCATAATCTCTGAGTCTTTTCTGTTTTGGGGGCTCCTCCTCCTAGTCATTCTGTTGATGGGTGTTTGAGGGAATGTATAGAGTCGAAATTATTGACCAGAACCCAAGCAAGGTGCACCTGTTTTCTTGGGACCTTAGGGTTGCTGGCCTCTTGTTTTCCCAGCCTGTCTTCTGTGGGAGGGGCCTGCCTTGCTGTTACTCAGGCAACCCTGTTTGGGCGGAGTTGCCCTGCGCCCCTGGGCTCAGCGGGAATCAGTCTTTGGGGCTTTTGTTCTCTGGCGCCTTTCCCTGGCGGCTTTGCGCGTCTCTTCCGCGAGTCAGAGCAGAAGAGACCATTTCCAACCCTCTGCCTCAGAGCAGAGAGACCTCAGTCTGTTCTTCAGTGAGCTCTCCAGGCCACACTGTCTCCGTTTCTGTCTGTGCTGCTATAAACTGCAGCGTCCTGGGTTGTGCACCCCTCCGCAGCGCCCCCAGTCCTGCCTCCAGGTCGGGGCACGTCTCTGCCCTTGTGCTTCTAAAACCGCCAGCCGCTCCCAATTTGCTCGCGCACGACTCTGCCGCTTGGGGTTTCCACCCCCGGGGGTTGCAGTTCACCCGCGCCACCCCGGGGCACCGGGTTTCTGTCTCGGAGGCTGCAGTTCCCGTGTGCGTGACTGTCCCTCTGGTTTCTGTCGGGGGGGGGGGCTGCAGTCGGTCTGGTTTTCCACCCTGGGGGCTGCCCTAAAGTTCTTTGCCGATGCTACCGGTCTGCGAGTCTGTGCCCCTCCCGCAGCGTGCGAGGCTGTCGCTCACCGGCGGTGTAGGGTCCCCACGTCCAGGCTCCCTCCCGCCGCAGTTTATCCTCCGATATCTGCCCCGGAATCACGGCTCTCCGCTTCGTACCTCAAAACCAACTGCCTGCGATATTCTGTTTGTAGAGATCCAGATCTTCTTACATCTCAGGCTGGTTTCGTGGGTGCTCAGAGTGGTCTGGTAGATATCCAGCTCAATTCCGGGGACCAGTTGAAATAGGGTCCCCTACTCCTCTGCCATCTTTCCCCCCTTCCCCAGTGATACATTTTAATGAATATAAAAAGTTACCCAGGTAGGTTACTTGATATCAAATGTACTTTTTTCAACCTGCTAAATCCTATCCAGCCAGAGTTAAAAAGTTTCAAATTACCTTCTTTAGGAAGATACCTTTGTATTATAATAGTTCCATAAGTAATGTATTGTTTGCTGATGAGAAGTTCACATGATACTGTTTTAGGTAAGGACCCTGAGAGAAAAGGGTTTGGAGAACTGGATCCTAGACCTTAGGGGTAACAATACGATTAGCTGATACTATGGTGTGGGGAGGAATAAAGGGAGGGTAAGGTCTTAGATTTTGAGCCAAGTTTTGACTACCACTATGTTGCTTTTATTTGATTTTGAAATATTGTGAGATTGTCTCTTGTAATTGGTAATTAGTGAAAGCAGATTCAAGTGATAAGAACACATTTAAACACGGGTAAGGGCAAGGTAAGGGTGAGGGTGCTTTAAGGTTAGATACTTTAGGATATGGAAGTCCCGGGTTTTCATGGTAGAACTAAAAGTGTCATCTCTAAAGAATTAACTACTATAAATGTTACTGATTTGGGTCCTTGGGCTCTCCAAATAATAGAAATTGACTGGGGCCAAGTGGAAATTCCAGGCAAGACTTTGATTGGGGCTCATGCTTGAGCACAAGGGAGACAGCACAAGGGAAGGAGTCCTTCAGGCTGACTCTATGAACAAAGGCCAGGGAAAATTTTTAAAGAAGCTAAGGTGGGAAAGGAAAACACCTAAGCATGTAGAGGCGGGGGTTGACACAGTAGACAGAACATGCTCTGTCATGTATCATAAGTCTCATTAGCATGTTGAGTCTCCAGCCCTGGGCATGATTTTTAGCCTTATAATGAGGGGAAACTTTAGTGAAAGGTCATTGCTGGTCAGTGCTAGTCAGTGCCCCTTGGTAAGTATCTTCCTTCCATATTTCTGCAAGATATGCTAGTCAAGAGGCATAGAGTTTCAGCTTTCAAGGTTTCACAGTAAGGATTGAGGAGACCTGAGTCCAGTCCCTGCTCTGTCTCATAAACACCAAATAGCCACAGTCTCAACTGCACATAAAGCATTGATTTAAGGATTTTCACTAATGTTTGAATCAGATCAAGAAAGACATTTGAGGATTCAAAAGTTATATCCACCAGAAAGGAATCAGAGCATAAAATGTATGTCTTTGATATTGATAATAATTCCTAAAACATTCTAATAGAAAAATTTAAAGTCAGTTGCCCTAGACTTATATTCATTGATGTAGGTATGACTACATAAGGAAACTATTAACCATTAGTTAACTATTGATCCATTCATTCACAAATAGAAACCAAGCCCCCTCCACTTCAATTTCTATCTCTCATATACATGTATACATATAGTGTAGATCACTAAAATCTACAGTAAATAATTTCATCTCACCTTGTTTGCATTTTCCTTTGTACAAGTCTTGAATGAATTAGTCCGAGAAATCTAATATGACAATTGAGAGTGAAAGGAGGCATGTTGAGACTAGAAATAAGATTATTTTTAAGGACTTGGACTGAATTATCTGTGCGTGCAAGTAGGTATCTCATTCATACTCATTAAAGCAAGTTCAAATAAATTCCTGCTAGGGGATACTTCTTAGGACTTGTCTCTACTTGAATCTAGTGAAAGCTCTCTTTTAAATAATCTCATGTTTCACACTGAACACTTAAGCTGGTTTTGTGTCGGAGACTTTGTCATATTTAATGTGCCTAAATATCTCAAACCCCTTCCTATTTTGGGGGGGCATTGCACTTGATGAGTCTTAGTGGAAGGTCCACACTGGAATTTAAAGGAAGCCAGAGGCTCCATTTCCCCTTTCCGTTGTTGAAAAGGTGAATCTTACCTAGTAGACTTCATCAACTGGCTGCTCTTGTCCCAAGACACAGAGATGTAAAGACTATTTGGAATTTATTTCCATGGTGGTGGCATCCAGTGTCAGCAAGAGCGGTATCAATCATTGGGGTCCTCACTGTACTTTTCCTGTGACTTGATTTTGGTGCTGATTTCTGTTCCCTCTTCTTTCTTAATTTAGCTAAGAAATGTTTTTTAAGATTATTAAAAAAATTATCTCATGATCATTTTTGGTCAATTTATATAATTTAGGTCCATTCTTCCCCATGTGTACTTTTTGTCCTTTCACATGATATGTGTAGAATAATATATGCATTCTTACATGTCCGATGTAGTTTTAAATAAATGGATTTCTATTAAATTTTCCTTGGTAAAAGTGTTGTATTTGTGAGCTGTCATTACTTGAATGTAATGGAATGACTTTGAATCTCAGATTTTACCCTGGCTCCTTTCCCTTCTCACAACTAATGCCCTAAATCTGTGAGAGTTGACTAGAGTTAAACTTTATAAAAGAGTACAGTTTGTTCCGTTTTATATTTTGGTGTGTTGAATTATCACTTGACATTATTATCTAATCTGGGTTATGTTTAAAAGTCAAAGTCATTAAATATTTTAAGCTTCCTCTGAGGTTTGTCTTTTCTTATTAGGGCTGGGGCATGGAGAAAATGTACATCTGAAAGAAATTGGTAATGAAGGTGCCAAATCTCATGGGGAAAAAGGGTCAAGTTCTTATGTAAGACAGAAAAATTCTAGCTCCTATACAGATGAACTAAAGAGAACTCGATTCCAAGTCTGAGACTTTCAAGGAGATTTAGAGGTCAACTTTTCCTTCTCCTACCTAATTGTGTAGATAAAGTCTTAAAAAAAAAAGGCTCAAGAAAATTGTGAAGCTGGAGGAGGGGCTGGAAACAACTTAGCAACTTAAAGGTTCTGACAGTGGTGTCATTAATAAGTCTTTAAAGCCAAATCAGTTTTAAAACCTGTTACGTTGTAATAGAAACCCAGCTTTCTTTTCCGTGATCTGTCTTAGACTAACAGAAAAAAGGTCAGAACTGGGCTGATCAAAATCAATCAGGCTGTAAGAAAATGCTACTCCAGATTTGCCCGCTGGGGGCATTGTCTTAGATGACAAGTCCAGCCAGCCCTCCAAAAATGGTTCAGCGGTGAGGCAGGCTGCCCACTCTACAGTGTGGACAGATACAGTTCATGTGTTTGTGTTTCTGCTCTGTGAGGATATTTAAAGAGTTACTTCCTCTTTTCTTTCTCTTCCTTCCTTCCTTCCTTCCTTCCTTCCTTCCTTCCTTCCTTCCTTCCTTCCTCCCTCCCTCCCTCCCTCCCTTCCTCCTTCCTTCCCTCCCTCCCTCCCTCCTGCCTGCTAGGATTTGGCTATACTTCATCCATTTTTTTTTTTAAATAGGATTTTTAAAATACAGTCCTAAAGAACATTTGGATGACAGTGGGCAAATCTGACTTTCTACATGGCTTCACGTAATTGATGTGACAGCTTTAGACAGACATATTGATTAATAATTCTGTCCCTGGCAGTAAGTATCCCCACCAAGCCAGTTTCCATTTTATTATCGTGAAAATATGTAATCTGCCTAAAATTAAAATTAAAGCTGTTATGTACTTGAAACATCGTCTGCTCAAAGATGTTTATTGTACAAAACAGCCATGGCTGAGGTTGCTACCCTGTCTCTCTCTCTCTTTCTCTTTTCTTTATTCAATCCTAATTTTTCCTCTCTCCACTTAAGAACTGTATTCCCTTGTCATTATTCCTTCTGAACCATTCTATTATCCATCTTAGGCATCTCTTTATGAAGCCAGAAATGATTCTGAGTGTGAACATTCGGTGTTCATGTCACCACCTCTGCTGAAAATCGAACTGTTAAATTATGAATTTGTGGTCTCGTTTCACACCATAGTAGCCCAGGCTAAAGTACTCCCATAAGAAATGTCAGTTTTCATCTAAATGCACTCAACAGTAAATGTCTTCTCCCTGGAGCATGCCCTATTTGTTGAAAAGAGACACAGAAATTTCAGAGTTCACATGTACTTCAGGATCACACAGCTGGTTTAAAAATTAGTGCATTTGGAATAATGAATGGCTGACTGGAGGCATTCTGCTGTTAAGTATGGTCCAAAATGTTCTTGACAACCAGAATGTTAGAAAATTTTTCTAAAATTCTTAGATGTCAGGGTGTTTAGAAGACATATCCAAACGTCCAAGCTTGTGACATGTCTGTGCTAATATATTGTGAATATTAAATGAGTTAAAAAATGAAGTATCTACAATTGTATCTCATACACAGTAAGTGCTTAATAAAATTATCTGTTATTATTGTTCCTTATCTTAGTCCAATGACTCTTATCTTGCATTAGGGTATTAACAACTGATATTAAAATTTACATTATGGTCATCCTGGAGAATAATGTAATTTCATGAATTAGGTGATTTGTAGGGCTGCAGAAAAGGATTGCTTAAGGAACAAATAACCTTATGAATTCAGGAAAGGTGCCTCTTAAGCCTTTCATTCATACTTATTGGTTCTTAGAGGATAAATACAACTCCAAGCTTGAATAGAACCCAGATAGAACGCTATTTGGAAACATGGATCCAGGTTTGCAAAGTAGCTCATGCTTCAGTTAGAAATGTCCAAGACTTGACTAGTGGGCAGACCTTTCTGTGCTGGTTTAAACTTCCATGGGGACTCCCCTATCTTTTAACTGGTGACTGAAGAAGAATAAGTAGATATGCACAGAGTGATTTTCAGCAAGGCAATCAAACACTGAAAATGCAGGAAGAGACTGTGGGACAAGAGCAGATAAGGAACACCCCAAATGGTCCAGTCCCAACCCTCCTCCTACTGTAAAAGGTGGAAATTCTTTGAGGTCTGTTAGTTTATCTCCCCAGTGAAACTGTGAACTCTGTGAGAATAGGCACCATGTCTTGGATTCACACAGGCACAGGTAGGCAACTGCCAAGGTTGAAGCTATGGGACTTACTGTCAGCATATTATCAGAGGGACACCAGAGAGAAAGGACATAGGAGGAGATAGACGATCTGGGTTCCTGTTAGTACATCCACATTTTTGAGCTTAGGCAAGTTTGATTCATGTTTAAGCTACATCTACAACTAAGATCACAGCTACAGAACTTTGTACATAGAAGGTACTTATTCCCTTCTATGAAAGAATGAATAAATAAAAGAAATGGATTAAGACGTTTAGAACTTTGCTTAGATTTTTCTTAAGTTTCTCACCTGAAGTAAAATCCACACCACCACATAGACCCTTGGGAACATTTTCCATGACAGTGCATTGAGTCCCATTCCATGGTAGTGGACTAGAAGGCAGGTGATTGGGGTTCTCAGGCCCATATTTGTGTGACCTTGAACAGTTTTGTGAAGAATGATCCAGAGTGTGACAAAAAGAAAATCAACCCAAGTCATACTGGCCTCACTGGGACAGAATTGGAATTTCTGAGTAAATATCTGCTTTGGACTCTATCATATTCAGACATTCATTTCTTCAAAATATTTATTGAGTGCCTAACTGGGCCAGCCATTGTTCTAGGTGCTAGGACATAGCAGTGAGCAAACCTGGCTAAGTCCCTGCTCCTAGAGCTTATAATCTAGGAGGAGGAAGAGAGCACTATCAAGTAAGCAAGTAGCTGTAAAGTATGTCAAATAATAGAAAGCACTCTGCAGAACCACAGAGCAGGGCACAGGGCAGTGGGGATGGGGCTTAGAGAAAGAGATACTCCTCAGTGGGAAGACCTTTCAAGTACATTGACCCTTGTTTAAGGACCTAAGGGAAGTGAGAAACAAGGCTCATGGGCTTTCAGGAGTCCAGTAGTAGGCAGGCCACTTAAAAGAGGTTGGATATTCAAATAAAGACTTGCAGTTCAGTAGCTGAATACTGTAATCTTCAGGACTGGAGATAGATATTTTGAAATTCAACCAATGGGAGGCATTTCGAGTCATGAGATGACATGTGTCATCAAAAAGAATGTGTAGATGGAAATAGAAGTGTCCAGGGACTGAGCCCATAGGAGCTGCAGATGTGGAGGTTGGGGACGTGAAAGGAGAGGCCTAACAGAGACTCAGAAGGAGTAATTAGTGAGATAAGTGAAGCAGGACTGAACAGTGGCTCAGAAACCAAGGGAAAAGATAAAAATATCTAAAAACAAATAATTAATACTAAATCAATTAAATGTAAGGTTGATAGCTGACATCAAATAGATTGATATCCAGCATGTCTTATTTCTAGTATGACCACAGCTAAAAGGCTTTGTAATTTTCTATATATTATTTTTTTTTTAGATTTTTTTTAAAATTTATTTATTCATGAGAGACAGAGAGAGAGAGAGAGAAGCAGGCTCCCAAGGAGCAGGGAGCCCGATGCGGGACTCGATCCCAGGACTCCGGGATCATGACCTGAGCCGAAGGCAGACGCCCAACCGTCTGAGCCACCCAGGCGCCCTCTATATATTATTAAGCAATAATTTCCAGCATTGGGAAAGTAGTATTGATGTCTCTGAGGCATTTCCATTGGCTTAAATGGAAACCAAATGTTTTATCTGGAAATTACTCGAGAATGCCTGAAAAGTCTTTGAGCATTTAGCTTCATTTCCAGGGAGGCATGCCTGGTCCTTGACAGAGTTTGGATTGATTGATTTAATTCTCAAACATGCTTCAGTGTTAGCAGAGATTGAAACAGTTGTCTTACACCCACCATCTGGGGCTGGTGTCCCAGATGGAGTGCGAGTTCTGATAACATTAGGTGCCTTCAACTGGGGCTGTTTCTGGAGAGGGTTAACAGGAGAGGGTTCATGTCAGCACAGGAGAACTTAAGAATGAATAAGGAAAACAAACTCTGATCATAAGTGAGTTACCCGGGGAGAACAGTCAGCAATTTGTTTGACTGAGAACCTACTCGGTGTCACAGAGTATTGCCAACCAGTATTGTCAGGTTGAACAAAAACGAGAAGGGAGAATATAGTCAAGTTAAGTGAAAAACAACAACAACAACAACAACAAAAACCAGGATACAAAGTTATATTATTTATGGGGCATTAAGGGAAAAAAAAGGTAAAAAATTCATGTATGAAGAAACTGGAAGAAAAGGAACTTAGGGAACTAGGAAATATTCTAATTCTCAACAATTTTCCATTTTTTCCCAGTTTTTCTAATTTGAGTGTAATTGGCTTTTATACCAGGAAAGTAAACTTTCATGACAGGAAGAAACTGGAAACTTTCTACGTTTATTTTTGCTTTAACTTCCTATAGGGGCAAAAAATAGTGCTTATTCCTAGTTATCCTTTCATGGAGTTTATACCCTATTTATGAAATTCAACTTCATCTATGCTAATGGTTGTGAAAATCAGGCAGTCACCCTACCTGCTATCACTGTGGATTGCCTGGGGTGCTGTCTTCTCAAGCTGCTGTTTTATTAATGATCTTGAAACTGAGAGACTAGGGGATGAAGAAGTGTTAAAAAGACTTACTGATATGCTACCAACATTTGCCAAGAAAATGAAATCCACTAAGATGAGAAAGCACTGGGGAGGCTGAGGAGAAGCCAAATGTTCCATGTTCTGAGCCTCTGACCTCTACAGTCAAGATTTCCAAAGACCAGCCTCCCCTGGCCAGACTTGGGCTGTCCACCCTCTGCCTGTATGCAGACAGCGGTCCTCTGAGACATATGATTTGTCCTTGACGAAGCTTGGGTTGATTGATTTTATTTTCAAATGTGTTTCAACTGCTGCACGGTTACAATTTGGGAGGGGGAGAAAAAAGGCTTGAGGCCTTATCATACTGTTATTAATTTTTTTTAATAAAGGAGAAGGATTATTCAAGATATGATTATCCGGTGGCCCAGTTTGCTTAAGTTAAATTACATATCATTAATATGTTAAGTTTTATAAAATTAAAAAGCACTGTTAAATGATTCCAGGATCTTTTTTTTTTTTTCCTTTCAAGCTACCTGCAGCTATGGTGTCACCACTTGTTTTATTTAAACTGAAGAAGACAGTGTTTGTGCTGAGGCTGTCATAGATGCCAGCTACAAATTAAACACCAGAAATGGAATTGTGGTCAATGTGGTCTATAGTTGGGTATTTCTATAGACAGTCATTGTCGGGGCCACTTTGCAGAGAGATGCCTAGGCCTTTGGGATCCCCAGTACATACTTGGTAAAACAAGACTATGAAGCAAGGTCACTGAAGCATCAAAAGAGTTCACTCAGTTTTTAAAATAGCGGATGTCTTCCATGGGTAAATAACCAAAGGGGAGAGCAACGACCTGAAGACTTATCTTACTAGGTGGGTGGTATCAAAGCTGCGGTCCAGTTACCCTCGTTTTGACAGAGCTGAAGGAACTGGAGGGATGACCGGGGAAACTGCAGTAGCAGAGGGAATGGGTGGTAGGCATCATGATCTATTGAGTGCTTGGCAGCGTATGGCCCGCATTTTAGAAACTCTCTTGTGTCCTGCCCACCAGTGGTCTCTTGAGTGGGTGGTCACCTCTCACCTTCATAGATGAAGAAATGGAAGCTGAAAGAGGTTTCATTATTTGCCTGAGGGAACAGTGCCCATAAAGCTTTCCAGCTGTGAGTCCAGAATTCCCTTAAACACTACACTAGTCCGGACTTCGACTTTATTAGATTCCATGTCCTTATGTTGCTGAGTTCTTTATTCCTACTTTTTAAAACTTTCTGAGGGACTTCTAAAAACTTTTTTCTGTTGTCTCATCCTGAGCATCTGCAAACAATCAACACCTCTAAAATGAAATTCACCCAAAATAGCAGGGCCGTCTAGTACAATGAAGCCCATAAAAGGCACACCTGGTATTCTTGAAAAATAAGTGCTGTGTTTGATGGATTTAAATTGGACTTCAATAATAGACATATTCAATCATGTTATATTTGACCTAAAAATCCCCTCGAAGTTGTCAGATGTACCTTTGTGAAAACTTCCATCAGATAGTGTGTGCTGATGTGATTTACTGAAGGAGGTTTGACATGAATGGCTAAACTGTCAGAAGTAATGCAGCGATTTTTAAAAAGTGTGTTCCCCCCACCACGTGGAAATGGTGAGCTTTATTAGCATAAATGCCTGTGCCGAGGCCATCAGGCTTTCTCCAAATGCCCAGCAGTCTAATTGGATGGCTTCTAATCCAGGACTGTTCAGACTCCTCATCACTTCCTACTCAAGAGCTCTGATTGATTGGACAGTGATGAGTTATAAGGATTTTCTCGGAAAGTGTGTCCCTAGGCTTCCATACGTCAATAGCCAAAGGAACAGGGCCTGAAGAAGCCTGTGAGTGAGACTCCCAGCTTGTCTCTTGTTCCTGAGAATTATACTCTCAGCTTCTCATAATGGGATAAGATGATTTTCGCGTCTCCTTTGTTGCTTATCGACCTGCTCCATCTGTTGCTGTCCTTCAGTTTCCTAACTTAGAATCCCCTTCTCTGCTTTTCCCACCAGAGGTCCTGCTTCCTTCTCTCACAGTAATTAGTTAGACTTTTCATTATTCATAATAAACAATCAAGGATATGCCAACACTGAAGTGGAGCCTGCTTTGCATTGATTCATTAAGCAAATACTTACTGAACCTGCACGAGGCACTGTTGGAGGCATTGACTATAAATCAGGGAGGAAAAAGGCTCATGAAGCTCATGTTCCTGGAGTGGGATCAGATAACAAACAGATAACAGACTAGAAGGTCAGACTGTGATAGGTGCTCTAGAGAAGAATAACACAGGGGCGAGGGGATGGAGGTGCTGGGAGGAGACGCCATTTTATTTTGATGATCAAGGAAGATCTCACTTATGACCCTTGAACAGAAACCTGAAGGAAGTGAGGGGAATTCATCTGGGTATCTGGGGAAGAGAGTCCTTGACTGAAGGATCAGCAGGTGCAAGGAGCCTTGGAACAGGAAGGAGGTTGCTGTGGCTGCAGGGGAATGAGCAAGGGGAAGCAAGGTTGGAGGAGAGGCCAGGTGGAAAGCTGGATCATGTAGGGTCTCATAGATCACTATAAGGGCTCCGGCTTTTACCGCAGTGATAAATGAGGCCTCTGGATGGGTTTTTAGACAAAGAGTGATGTAATCTGACTCTTATTTTAAAAGAAACACTGTAGGTGCTGAGATAAGCATAGACAAGATGAGGGTAAGGGAAGAAGTGGGGAGACAAGTGCAGTAACCTACAAGAAAGATGATCATGGCCTTACATCAGGTGGAAATAACAGAGGTGGAAAAATCAGTTGCATGTGGATGTATGTTTGGTAATTCTCTTAGGAAAGCTTGAAATTAGTTATTGCAAATGTTTTAGACTTCTCCAGCTCCCCAAATTGTCATGTCCAGCAAGAAAGTTTCCAATCTTGTGGATGTCCCTGACTCTTCTATCTCAGGTCAGGAGCTACATGATACCATCAAGAAGAAGGAAATGAGGTTGGTGATTGGTAGTCCTAAAGTGAATCCTGATTCAACAGATTCATGATTAGGGAGAATTACTTTCCTCAGCTTCTTCATCTACAACATGGAAATGAGAGCAGCAGCCATCTCTTGGGTTTGCAGTGAAGATTAAATGACATAAATTTATGGAAAGTATTTGGTGCAACAACTGGTATTTTGGCAGAGTTCAGTCAATGCTAGCTATTGTTACCGAAATTATTTTTAATTATTGTTATATGCACATTCTTATTCTAAGCCTTCAGTGAAGGCCTAACATATTCTATTCTTCTCGGAGTCCTGAAGCTTTCCTTATCAGCTTTCCTTTTCAGCATCTGAAGCAGTGCCCATCTGCTACACTTCTGTCTCAAGTACGTTGCTTACAGCTTCTATGAATGATGGCCTCCCGTTCCTCCTCCTTTCCTGTTCCTTCTGAGCGGTCCTCTCTCTCACTTGAGTTTTCACTTTAATGAAGGTTGCTTCTCTCTCTTTTATTTCCTGGGTATATCTAGGAGCCTCTTCTTCACTCTTATTTCCTGGATTTCAAACTCATGCCAACAAAGCCTGACTCTGAGGAATACTCATTAGATCCTTGTATCGGTTTAGTTTCACTAATGCCTCTTTCCCATCCTTTACTCTTTCCAAGCTTCCCCTTTCTGTTTCTGTCTTTTCTTTTCAATCCCTAGCCAGTCCAGAGAGGCTGCCAGAGCCTTGCTGGTTGACCCCTCCCAGGCCCTGCTTGCTATGCTACCAATACAGCCCCTATTCCATCCCCATCTCTCAAGTTCTGGGTGCAGTTCCCCTTTGCTATGCCTTGGCTGTCTTGTATGGGTGGGTTTTTTGAGGGTGGATGCCTGGGAGGAGGAGCATGTCTAGTGTGTTTTTGCCTGCCAGGTATTTTCTTGTACCAGTGAGGAGGTCACTAAATCCTAGATATGTTCTGATGAGCCCCCACCTTCTTCTTTGCTTGCTAACAGAATCAAATGTAAGTGCTGCTTTTGGGATTCACCCTGCCTGAGTCTGATGGCCCCATTCTACATTTCTGCTCCTTGGGGACCTAATTACTCTGATGGTCTTGCAGTTCCATAAAGCTGGGTGTGATCCTTTTATTTTTATTATTTTTTTAAGATTTTATTTATTTATTTATTTATTTGACAGAGAGAGCACAAGTAGGCAGAGTGGCAGGCAGAGGGAGAGGGAGAAGCAGGCTCTCTGCTGAGCAGGGAGCCTGACAAAGGGCTCGATTCCAGGATCCCGGGATCATGACCTGAGCCGAAAGCAGATGCTTAACCGACTGAGCCACCCAGGCACCCCTGGGTGTGATCCTTTTAATCTTACACTTATAAAGTGTGCTGTGAGCCTCCCCAAACTTTGGGATTCATCAATGAAAATAACAACACAGTATTAACTTTTCTCTATTTCACATTTTTGTGATTCCTGATGATGGCACTTGTATTCTAGATGCGTTCCACAGAGGACTCAAGAGCACTAACACACACTCAATTTTTATTACAAAAGAAGATAAAAGAGGGTCCTCAAGAAACAGGATGTCATTAAGAATTATTATGGAGTGTAAAACTTTATTTTTAGGATGTGACATTGGCATCCTGAAATTCCCTGTTTTTTTAATTTAAAGCTCACATTTTTTACTTCATTTTTTTAATCAACAGACAAAAGCATTTAAATAGCACTTATCATTTGTGACGTGCATTTAGTCCCATTCTGTTATTCAGACAATATCTACAACACAGAAATCTTTATGGAGAGAGACAAAAATAAATGCGTTTTCTCCCCTCAAGGAGTTTCCTCTCTGTGGGTTAAAGACAGATTTAAAATAACTTATGATTGTGCAGTTTGAATTCTCATTATTCCATGGTCAAGCTAGGGCTCTTTAATAGATGCTATATCTAGACCAGTGGGAGAAGGGCTGAAGAAGCTTCTGGTGCATCTCTCTCTTTGCTGGCTGAGCAGAACAGCTTAATCCTTAGCTTTTCCACCTGTCTTCTTCGGAGTGCCAATAAGTTCCCACCCATTCCCCCAACCTGGCCAACTGTGCTGGGCTGGGTTTGTGAAGTGATTGCATATGTTACCAAGAAAATTATTGGGATGTCAAATGTGGTGTCATCTTTCTGGCAACATATTCTTGAGCAGATTGTGGTCTAGTGACCTACAGGCACATCATTCAAGATGCCGGTCCCACTGCTGGTCCATCCCATACCTTTGTCTCCAAGCTGGAACCCAATCTGGCAAAGGAGAAGTACCAATAGATCCAGAATTCTATTTCTTTAGCCTTTTTCTAGAGCTGCTGCTCCCAGATTGTCAGCCATGCCCAATACCTGGCAAGGTGACGCTTGACCCATATAGATTAATTGCCTTTTGTCCTTCTCCATCAACTTTTCACATCCCACACAAGAGCTTCTCCCTGCAAGTGCAGTAAACTCTATAAAAATTGAAGAGGGATGACAATTTCTTAAAATAGTTTGAATCATGATTTTTAAAAATATTTTAAACCACAAAATAAATAAATACTTAATATACATTAAAATATTTGCTCAGAATAGTTCCTCCTTCGCCCCACCCCGATATCAAATACTTTCCTGTCCTTTTCTCTTTTCTTGAGATAATTGTGTGTTTGTGTTCTTGTATTGCCCCAGGTTTTTCATGTCCCTTTGAAGTAGACCTAGTTTGATATTCTAGATGAATATTGTGTTTATTTTAATTACATAAAAACATAATTCTTTTCAAAAGTCAAAAGCATGTTTGAGCTCCTCAAAGCCTGCCCTACACACATCCAGTATGAAAGTCTAGCTTGTGTAATTTATTAGTATGTAATCTTCCATTAATTTCCTCTATGAATTATTATTGTATATCAATAAGGGACAAATTACTTACCATCTCCTCTTTTTCTTATCTGCAAGTAGGGAAATGATGTCTTTCTCACAGAATTCTGCTGTTCTTTTGAGATGGTGTAGTCCCTAAAACTAGCAGGCATTAGGAATTAGAGATGTCCATACCTGCCAGCCACCTTAGGTAGCTCTGCCCACCTGTGGTTCACGATGGCTTATAAATTGTGAAAGTATTATGAAAATGTTCATATACATAGAAAGCTTAAAAACATAACCTGAGGCATCTCAGTTGCTCTAGGGGGAAAATAAAACATTTTGGATGCTTAGGATTTTCTTAGTGGGAATTGAAAATTTAAGGAATTCACATGCTTGCCACCTGTGGGGTCAGATTTTTAGCACTCCATGTAATGCATTCTGAATGTATATTGTTTCCTTTGTCTTTCACCTCTAAGAATCAGAGTGCCTTGCTCCTTTGATACTAAATTCTGGTTCCCTCTGCATAAAGCACCTTTGTCCAAGTCTCTATCTGGAAAACTGCTTCCTTGCTGCCTCTTTCTGATCTCTTTCCTCTCCTCCTCAGTCAAACATAAGCACTCATTTATCTGCTCATATCAAGCTCTGCACATATCTCGGCTGTGGCACTATAGTAATCAATTGTAATTATTTATTTGTTTTTATTATCTTCCTAATATGCACTAAATATAGTGTCCTTAATACCTATAACAATAACTGGTTCATAGAAACCATCCAATAAATGTTGAAGGGGGCACCTGGGTAGTGCAGTCAATTAAGCATCCAAAATCTTTGTTTTAGCTCAGGTTGTGATCTCAGGGTCCTGAGATCAAGCCCCATGTCTGGCTCTGAGCTCAGTGCAGAGTCTGCTTGAGATTCTCTCTCCCTCTCCCTTTGTTCATCCCCCCACCTTTCAAATAACAAAAAAATAAAAAAAATGTTGAAGGAACACAAGGAGAAAAAGAGGGACAAAAGGACAAAGAAATACAGGGAAAGAAGAATAAAGAAAGAGAAAAGGCTAGAAAATATTCTTTGGTCAAATTATGTCAAGTATGTTTTTCTACCTTTTCTTTTTCTTTGGATTTAAAACAATAGGGAAGTAAACTATGATCATTGTAAAATAGTCAACCACATTATAGAAAGTTAAAAAATAGAAAATGGGATCATGTTTTGTTTTTTCCACTTAAAAATATATACTGGATCTCATGTAATAACTCTACTATTAATCTCTTAATTTATTTTTGCAAAGCAGCAAAGTATTCTGTGGGTGGATCATAAATTAAATTTCCACTTGTCTGTCAATGGATATTAAAATAGTTTCCAATATTTTCATTTTCAAACATCATGCAAAATATTCTTTGCAGATAGGAGTCAATATTTATATAGAATTCTTAGAAAATGAAGTGATGGATCCAAGCAAACGTGCTTTACCTTTTTATAGATCCTGCCAAAATGTCTTCCACCATCAGAGGGACAGTTTCGCCACTCTTGGCAACATTGGACATTTTTTTTTTTAAAAGATTTTATTTATTTATTTGAGAGAGAGAATGAGAGACAGAGAGCATGAGAGGGAGGAGGGTCAGAGGGAGAAGCAGACTCCCTGCTGAGCAGGGAGCCCGATGCGGGACTCGATCCTGGGACTCCAGGATCATGACCTGAGCTGAAGGCAGTCGCCTAACCAACTGAGCCACCCAGGCGCCCCCCTTTTTTTTTTTTTTAAATATTTTATTTATTTATTTGAGAGAGAGAGAATGAGAGACAGAGAGCATGAGAAGGAGGAGGGTCAGAGGGAGAACATTGGACATTTTTAACCTCAACTTTTCCTCTAGGTCAATTTTATAGATAAAAAAAATTATTATTTTTTTCTTTTTCAAAACAAATTTTATTATGTTAATCACCATATATCACATCATTAGTTTTTGTTGTAGTGTTCCATGATTCATTGTTTGCATATAACACCCAGTGCTCCATTCAATACGTGCCCTCTTTAATACCCATCACCAAGCTAACCCATCCTCCCAGCCCCCTCCCCTCTAGAACCCTCAGTTTGTTTCTCAGAGTCTATAGTCTCTCATGGTTCGTCTCCCCCTCCAAATTCCCCCCTTCATTTTTCCCTTCCTACGATCTTTATTTTAAACATATAATGTATTATTTGTTTCAGAGGTACAGGTCTGTGATTCATCAGTCTTACACAATTCACAGCACTCACCGTAGCACATACCTTCCCCAGTGTCTATCACCCAGCCACCCCAGCCACACCATCTTTCCCACCCCCTACCACTCCAGCAACCCTCAGTTTGCTTCCTGAGATTAAGAATTCCTCATATCAGTGAGATCATATGATACATGTCTTTCTCTGATTGACTTATTTTGCTTAGCATAATACGCTCTAGTTCTATCCATGTCGTTGCAAATGGCAAGATTTCTTTTTTTTTTGATGGCTGCATAATATTCCATTGTATGTATATACCACTTCTTCTTTGTCCATTCCTCTGTTGATGGACATCTTGGCTCTGTCCATAGTTTGGCTATTGTGGACATTGCTGCTATAAACAGTGGGGTACATGTACCCCTTTGGATCACTACATTTGTATCTTTGGGGTAAATACCCAGTAGTGCAATTGCTGGGTCGTACGGTAGCTCTATTTTCAACTTTTTGAGGAACCTCCATACTGTTTTCCAGAGTGGCTGCACCAGCTTGCATTCCCACCAACAGTGTAGGAGGGTTCCCCTTTCTCCGCATCCCCGCCCACTGTCGTTTCCTGACTTGTTAATTTTAGCCATTCTGACTGGTGTGAGGTGGTATCTCATTGAGGTTTTGATTTGCATTTCCCTAACACTGAGCGATGTTGAGCACTTTTTCATGTGTCTGTTGGCCATTTGGATGTCTTCTTTGGAAAAATGTCTGTTCACATCTCCTGCCCATTTCTTGATTGGATCATTTGTTCTTTGGGTGTTGAGTTTGATAAGTTCTTTATAGATTTTGGATACTAGCCCTTTATCTGATATGTCATTTGCAAATATCTTCTCCCATTCTGTCGGTTGTCTTTTGGTTTTGCTGTTTCTTTTGCTGTGCAAAACTTTTTAACCTGATGAAGTCCCAATAGTTCATTTTTGCCCTTGCTTCCCTTGCCTTTGGCGATATTTCTAGGAAGAAGTTGTTGTGGTTGAGGTCGGAGAGGTTGCTGCCTGTGTTCTCCTCTAGGATTTTGATGGACTACTGTCTCACATTGAGGTCTTTCAACCATTTGGAGTCTATTTTTGTGTGTGGGGTAAGGAAATGGTCCAGTTTCATTCTTCTGCATGTGGCTGTCCAATTTTCCCAACACCATTTGTTGAAGAGACTGTCTTTTTTCCATTGGACATTCTTTCCT
Organism: Mirounga angustirostris; assembly: GCF_029215605.1. Classification (NCBI taxonomy): domain Eukaryota; kingdom Metazoa; phylum Chordata; class Mammalia; order Carnivora; family Phocidae; genus Mirounga; species Mirounga angustirostris. The sequence goes on along the minus strand of NW_026991718.1, from coordinate 17,735,197 downwards.
GCTTTGTCAAAGATGAGTTGGCCATAGAGTTGAGGGTCCATTTCTGGGCTCTCTACACTGTCCCATTGATCTATGTGTCTGTTTTTGTGCCAGTACCATACTGTCTCAATGATTACAGTTTTGTAATTGAGCTTGAAGTCCAGAATTGTGATGCCGCCAGCTTTGCTTTTCTTTTTCAACATTCCTCTGGCTGTTTGGGGTCTTTTCTGGTTCCGTACAAATTTTAGGATTATTTGTTCCATTTCTTTGAAAAAAGTGGATGGTATTTTGATAGGGATTGCATTAAATGTGTAGATTGCTCTAGGTGGCATTGACATCTTCACAATATTTGTTCTATCAATCCATGAGCATGGAACATTTTTCCCTTTCTTTGTGTCTTCCTCAATTTCTTTCATGAGTATTTTATAGTTTTCTGATGTCTTGAGTTTGATAAGATCCTTTGCCTCTTTGGTTAGATTTATTCCTAGGTATCTTATGGTTTTGGGTGCAATTGTAAATGGGATGGACTCCTTAATTTCTCTTTCTTCTGTTTTGTTGTTGGTGTATAGGAATGCCACTGATTTCTGTGCATTGATTTTATATCCTGCCACTTGACTGAATTCCTGTATGAGTTCTAGCAGCTTTGGGGTGGAGTCTTTTGGGTTTTCCACATAAAGTATCATATCATCTGCAAAGAGTGAGAGCTTGACTTCTTCTTCGTCGATTCGGATGCCTTTTATTTCTTTTCGTTGTCTGACTGCTGTGGCTAGGACTTCCAATAATATGTTGAATAGCACTGGTGAGAGTGGACATCCCTGCCATGTTCCTGACCTTAGGGGGAAGGCTCTCAGTTTTTCCCCATTGAGAATGACATTTGCTGTGGGTTTTTCATAGATGGCTTTTATGATATTGAGGTATGCACCTGCTATCCCTACACTCTGAAGAGTTTTAATCAAGAAAGGATGCTACTTTGTCAAATGCTTTTTCTGCATCTATTGAGAGGATCATATGGTTCTTGTTCTTTCTTTTGTTAATGTATTGTATCACATTGATTGATTTGCGGATGTTGAACCAACCTTGCAGCCCAGGAATAAATCCCACTTGGTCGTGGTGAATAATCCTTTTAATGTACTGTTGGATCCTATTGGCTAGTATTTTGGTGAGAATTTTTGCATTCATGTTCATCAGGGATATTGGTCTGTAGTTCTCCTTTTTGATGGGGTCTTTGTCTGGTTTTGGGATCAAGGTAATGGTGGCCTCATAAAATGAGATTGGAAGTTTTCCTTCCATTTCTATTTTTTGGAACACTTTCAGAATTATAGGTATTAATTCTACTTTCAATGTTTGGTAGAATTCCCCTGGGAAGCCATCTGGCCCTAGCCTCTTGTTTGTTGGGAGATTTTTGATTACTGCTTCAATTTCTTTAGTAGTTATGTGTCTGTTAAGGTTTTCTATTTCTTCCTGGTTCAGTTTTGGTAGTTCATACATTTCTAGGAATGCATCATTTTTTCCAGATTATCTAATTTGCTGGCATATACTTGCTCATAATATGTTCTTATAATTGTTTGTATTTCTTTGGTGTTGGTTGGGATCTCTGCTCTTTCATTCATGATTTTATTTATTTGGGTCCTTTCTCTTTTCTTTTTGATAAGTCTGGCCAGGGGTTTATCAATCTTATTAATTCTTTCAAAGAACCAGCTCCTAGTTTCATTGATCTGTTCTACTGTTCTTTTAGTTTCTATTTCATTGATTTCTGCTGTGATCTTTACTATTTCTCTTCTCCTGCTGGGTTTAGACTTTACTTGATGTTCTTTCTCCAGCTCCTTTATTTGTAGGGTTAGGTTGTGTATTTGTGACCTTTCTTGTTTCTTGAGAAAGGCTTGTATTCCTATATACTTTCCTCTTAGGACCGACTTTGCTGCATCCCAAAGATTTTGAACAGTTGTGTTTTCATTTTCATTGGTTTCCATGATTTTTAAAAATTCTTCTTTAATTTCCTGTTTGACCCATTCATTTTTTAGTAGGATGCTCTTTAGCCTCCATGTATTTGAATTCTTTCTGACTTCCCTTTTGTGATTGAGTTCTAGTTTCAAAGCATTGTGGTCTGAAAACAGGCAGGGAATGATCCCAATCTTTTGGTAACAGTTGAGACCTGATTTGTGACCTAGGATGTGATCTATTCTGGAGAATGTTCCATGGGCACTAGAGAAGAATGTGTATTCTGATGCTTTGGGATCGAATGTTTTTCATATATCTGTGAAGTTCATTTGGTCCAGTGTATCTTTTAAAGTCTTTATTTCTTTGTTGATCTTTTGCTTAGATGATCTGTCCATTTCAGTGATGGGGGTGTTAAAGTCCCCAACTATTATTGTATTGTTGTCAATGTGTTTCTTTGCTTTTGTTATTAACTGCTTTATATAATTGGCTGCTCCCATGTTAGGGACATAGATATTTATAATTGTTAGGTCTTCTTGTTGGATAGACCCTTTAAGTATGATATAGTGTCCATCCTCATCTCTTATTATAGTCTTTGGTTTAAAATCTAATTTGTCTGATATAAGGATTGCCACCCTAGCTTTCTTTTGGTGTCCATTAGCATGGTAAATGGTTTTCCACCCCCTCACTTTCAATCTGGGGGTGTCTTTGGGTCTAAAATGAGTCTTTAGCAGATACCATATTGATAGATCTTGTTTTTTTTATTCAATCTGATAGCCTGTGTCTTTTGATTGGGGCATTTAGCCCATCTACATTCAGGGTAACTATTGAAAGATAGGAATTTAGTGCCAGTATATTGCCTGTAAGGTGACTGTTACTGTATATTGTCTCTGTTCCTTTCTGGTCTTTGTTACATTTAGGCTCTCTCTTTCCTTAGAGAACCCCTTTCAATATTTCTTGTAGGGCTGGTTTTGTGTTTGCAAATTCCTTTAGTTTTTGTTTGTCCTGGAAGCTTTTTATCTCTCCTTCAATTTTCAATGACAGCCTAGCCAGATATAGTATTCTTGGCTGCATATTTTTCTCATGTAGTGCTCTGAATATGTCATGTCAGTCCTTTCTGGCCTGCCAGGTCTCTGTGGATAGGTCTGTTGCCAATCTAATGTTTCTACCATTGTAGGTTACAGACCTCTTGTCCTGAGCTGCTTTCAGGATTTTCTCTTTGTCTCTGAGACTTGTAAGTTTTAGTATTAGATGTCAGGGTGTTGACCTATTTTTATTGATTTTGAGGGGGGTTCTCTGTGCCTCCTGGATTTTGATGCCTGTTTCCTTCCCCAAATTGGGGAGGTTCTCTGCTATAATTTGCTCCAATATACCTTCTGCCCCCTCTCTCTTTCTTCTTCTTCTGGGATCCCAATTATTGTAATATTGTTTCGTCTTATGGTATCACTTATTTCTTGAATTCTGTCCTCGTGATCCAGTAGTTGTTTCTCTCTCTTTTTCTTTCTTCTTTATTCTCCATCATTTGGTCTTCTATATAAACTAATTCTCTCTTCTCCCTCATTTTTCCTAGTAGTTAGAGCCACCATTTTTGATTGCACCTCATTAATAGACTTTTTGATTTTTAGTTCTTTTATTTCTCCAGAAAGGTTTTCTCTAGTATCTTCCATGCTTTTTTTTTTTTTAAAGATTTATTTATTTGACAGAGAGAGAGTATAAGCAGGGGGAGGTGCAGAGGAAGAGGAAGAAGCAGAGTCTCTGCTGAGCAAGGAGCCCGAAGTGGGACTCGATCCCAGAATCCCGGAACCATGACCCGAGCAGACACCCAACCAACTGAGCCACCCAGGTGTCCCTTCCATGTTTTTTTCAAGCCTAGCTAGTATCTTTATAATTGTCATTCTGAACTCTAGTTCTGACATCTTACTAATGTCCATATTGATTATGTCCCTGGCAGTCGGTACTGCCTCTTGTTCTTTTTTTTGAGGTGATTTTTTCCATCTTGTCATTTTGTCCAGAAGAAAATAGATGAATGAGAGAACAAAATGCTAACAGGGTAACAACGACTCCAGAAAAATATACACTAAACTAATCAGAAGAGACCTGAAACTGGGGAAAAGAAAGAGAAAGAAAGAAAGAAGAAAAAAAAAAAAAAAGAATATGCTCAAATATGTTCAGGCTGGTGAATACATCAGTGCCACACACTAGATTTTGGGTGTATTTTGGTCTGTTAGAAGAAACTGCCTCCCAAAATTTTAAAGAATGAAAAACTTATATATGTACAAAAAGAAGGGTAAATACGATGAAGGGATGGAATATGACTGTAAAGATGAAAATTATAAAAGATTTTATAAAAGGAATTGATAAGAAGTTGGTTGAAAAAAGAAAGATGAGAAATTAAAAAAAAGGGGGGAGAGAATGTGATCAGGCAGGAGACTAGAACAAAGCCATACACTAGAGATTTAGAGTATATTTGGGTCTGTTAGAAGAAACTGTATCCCAAAATTTTAAGAGAGAACAACTTATATATATATATATATACACACCAAAAATAAGGTTAACTACAGTGAAGGGATAGAATATGACTCTAAAAATGAAAAAAATAAAAAAAGACTTTTAAAAAAGGGATTGATAAGATGTTGGTTGAAAAAGGGAAAAAGAAAAATAAAAAAAATAGAAAAAGGAAAATTAAAAAAAATTAACTTTGAAAGACTAAAGAAACATGGGGAAAAAAGCCATGGATTCTATGAGCAGTATTCCCCTAGTGCTGGGGTTCTGCCGTTCTCATTGATCACTAAACTTGGTCTTGGCTGGCTGTTCTTGCTAATCTTCTGGGAGAGGGGCCTGTTGCCATGGTTCCCAAATATCTTTGCTGGAGGCGGAATTGCCCTACCCTTGCTGGAGTCTGGGCTAAGTAATCTGCTCGGGTTTGCTCTCCGGGGCTTTTGTTCCCTGCGAGCTTTCCGTACAGCTTTGGAGGCCGAGAGTGAAAATGGCGGCATCCCAATCCCCGCCCCGGAGGAGCCGAGAACTCGGGGCCCCACTCCTCAGTGGGGCCCCACTCCTCAGTGTGCCCCCAGAGAAAAGCAGTCAATCACTCCCATCTCCCTGGTCTCCGGCTGCACTCTGTGCTCACCTGGACTGTGACCGAGCGTTTCTATCTCTGGCACCCGACCCCAGGTGGAGTCTCCAAACCCAGCAAATCCCTGCAGTGCACTCCCCGCCGCTCCTCCCGGGGGAGGAAGGGGAGTCTCCCTGGATCTGCCGCTTGTTGGGTCCCTGCTGGAGGAGCAGTGGCCCGACCGTGCCGCGGGTCACGGTTTATGGCAACCCCGAGCTGAGAACCCGCTCCTCGGCTTCGTCTCTGCAGCCGGCTTCCCCGCTCTGATACCTGGGAGCTCTGCCGCACTCAGGCACCCCCGGTCTTTCTGTGACCCCGAGGGTCCTGAGACCACACTGTCCTGCAAGGGTTCCACCCCCCGCTTAGCCACTGGAGCGACGTCCCTTAGCAGAGCCGACTTCTAAAAGTTCCGATTTTGTGCTCTGCGGCTCTATCACTTGCCAGAAGCCGCCAACGGAGGCCCCCTCCCCCGCCATCTATCCTCCCGAATATCGCCTCGGATTCACTTCTCTGCACGTCCTACCTTCCAGTAAGTGGTCACTTTTCTGTTCAAAGAGTGGCTGCTATTCTTTTCTTCGATCTCCAGTTGCGTTCATAGGTGTTCAGAATGGTTTGATCCCTATCTAGCTGAATTCCTGGAACCAGATGAAATTTAGGTCTCCTACTCCTCCACCATCTTGCTCCTCCCCCTCAAAAAAAATATTAATTTTTATTATAATTTGCATGTACAAGATTACTAATGAGGTAGAATATCATTTTATACATATTTATCATTTCTAGGAATTACTTTATACCTATCATTTATTCATAGTTATGCTATATCAAAGATTTTACCTTTGTGTCTATTGTATATGCTGTAAATACTTTCTCTGGGTCACTTACTAGATTTTGGATAAAATTCTTATGAAGATCCACTGGGTAATGTAATCTAATTTCTTTACAGTTGTTGATCCATGTGTCATTTGCACAGTACTCCTCTGTCAACAAGAATTAGCCAGAGCCCTCCTGTCCCCAATGGTGCTGTATAACAAGTATTTCACACCACTTCAGTCCCAAAGGGAATCAGATCCTATATGTAAAGCAAGGAGTTCCTCATGATGCTGAATATTTAATGAAATTGTGCTCTAGGTTGGACTGATATGATATGCATGTGCTGCTTCCTTCCTGGTGAACTCTTTAGTGTTCTGAAAAGCATGATAGTGATTCTGACGTGCCCTTCATGGTTTAACAACTTCTTTCAAGAGAAACTGCACACCTGCAAATTGTGCTTGCATTTGATCTGGCATGATCAGGACCCTCGTTATTCTGTAGCAGGTAGATTTTCTTAAGGGTAATGTATAAAGTTGAAGCTTTCCATTTTAATTTTGTTTCAGAATACTCAGTCATAGGATATTTATTATATTTGCAAGTTCATTTTCCTTTTGTTCATTTGATTTGAGTGTCAGATGTAGAAATTTAGCCAATTCACATCACCTTTAAGGGAACATATTAACTCATTACTAGCTGTGGAAGAGTACTTCCACCTGCTTCCATCCTGCATTACCAAGGAGAGTTTTACTATAGAAGTATATATATTATATAATATAATAAATATATTGTTATAACTCCTTTTACTAAAGAATTTCCTAGAACTCCTCAGAACTAGAAAAGAAGAAAACACTTGTGTAGAAAAGCAATTCAAGTGCTTGTAAACCTCAGGAGCATAATTTATTTAGGACACACAAATACACTAATCTTGTATTGATATTGTTCATCATACCAAGTTCAAATCATCTGTCTGCATTTTAAGACTAGCATTGGGCTCTACCAATCAATCTTTATCTACTTCCTTTTGTTTTTGAAATTAAGTATAATTAACATATAATAAAATTTACCATATTAAGATATACAGTTTGATTAGTTTTTATAACACTCTGTAATTGGGAACCATTACCACAATCAGGATATATATGGAATATTTTTATCACCCCAAAATGTTTCTTTTTGGCCCTGCCTAGTTAAAAGCACCCACAGGGCCCCAGGTAAGTACAATGTTTCCTGTTCATATAATTTTGGCTCTTCTAGAACTTCATAAAAATTGAGTCAATAGTAAATAATAATTTATATCCAATATCTTGTACTTAATATAATGTTTTGTGATTCATCTAGGTTGTCACATGTATAAATATTACTGAGTAGTGTTCAATTACATGTATGTACCACAGTTTCTTAATTTACCAGTAGGGGTGTGTGTGTGTGTGTGTGTGTATGTTGTTCCCAATTTTTGGTCATTGGGAAACAAACTGCTGTAAACATTCTAGTAAAACTATTTGTGTGAGCATATGTATTTATTTATCTGTTTAAATACCTACTGGTAAATCTGCTGAGTCATATGGTAAAAGTATGTTTAAATAGTTGAGAACTGCCAAATTATTTTCCAAAGTTATTGTATAATTTGCAATTCTATCAGCAAAATATGATAATTTTAGCTGCTGTATCTTCCCTAGCACCTGCTATTGTTAGTCTTTTTAATTTTACCTACTTTGGTGGGTGTGTAGTGAAATCTCATTGTGTTATTAAATTTGCATTTCCCTAGTGACTAATGACTTTAAGCAAGTTTTTTTCATGTGCTTATTTGTCACTCATATATCTTTGGTGGTGTTTTAAAAATCTTTTACCCATTTTTAAAAATTGAATTTTTTGGATTTTTATTATTGACTTGAAAAAGTTCTTTATATATTTTGTATGCAATCTGATGTGAGGTACATGTTTTGAAGTATTTTTTTTTTTCTAATCCATGACTGGTGTTTTATTTTCTTAAAGTGTCTTTTGAAGAGCAAAGGTTTTTAATTTTGATAAATTCCAATTTATCACTTTTTGTGGCTTGTGCCTTTTGTGTATTCTGTAAGAAATCTTTGTCTACCAAGATTACAAAGATTCTCTCCTTTGTGTTTTTTAGAATGTTATATTTTTAGTTCTTACATTTAGGCCTATAATCCATTTCAGGCTAATGTCTGTATAATATGTGAAATAAGAGCCAAGGTTTATCATTTTGCAAATCCAATCATCTCAGAATTATTTTCCCCACAGAATTACTCTGGTACCTTTGTTAAAAATTTTTTGACACGTGTCACTCCATTTCTGGACTTTCTGGTCTCTTCTAGGGATTATATACATATAATCACACTAGTATAACACTCTCTTGATTATGTTACTTTATTTATTTATTTATTTATTTATTTGAGAGAGAGTAAGAAACAGCATGAGAGGGGAGAGGGTCAGAGGGAGAAGCAGGCTCCCCACTGAGCTGGGAGCCCAACACGGGACTTGATCTTAGGACTCTGGGATAATGACCTGAGCTGAAGGCAGTCGCTTAACCAACTGAGTCACCCAGGCACCCGATTATGTTAGCTTTATAGAAATTTTTGCAATCAGGTTGTGTAAGTCTTCCAACTTTGTTGTTTTTCAGAATTATTTTGGCTACTCTAGGTTCTTTGCATTTCTATATAATTATTAGAATCCACATATCAATTTCCACACAAAAAAAGAAAAAAAAATAAAAAACCCAAGAACTCTAGACCAATTAAGGAAGAATCAACGTCTAAAAATATTGAGCCATCTGATCTAGGATCATGGTATATGTCTCCATTTTTTTTTTTTTTTAAGATTTTATTTATTTATTTGAGAGAGAGAGAATGAGAGACAGAGAGCATGAGAGGGAGGAGGGTCAGAGGGAGAAGCAGACTCCCTGCCGAGCAGGGAGCCTGATGCGGGACTCGATCCCAGGACTCCAGGATCATGACCTGAGCCGAAGGCAGTCGCTTAACCAACTGAGCCACCCAGGCACCCTGTGTCTCCATTTTTTTTGTAGTCTTTAATTTCTCTCAACAATGTTTTTTAGTTTTCAGTGCATGGTTTTGCATATTATTGTTAAATTCAACAAAATTTTGTTACATTTTTCAGACGTAAGTAAAGGAATTTGAGATGGGAGAGTGTCCTGGATTATCCGGTGGGCCTAGTGTATTCACGAGGATCCTTTTAAGAGGGAAAGAAGAGCATGAGAGTCAAAGGAGATGTGACAAACAGGAGCAATGGTAAGATTGGGGCCATGAGTGAAGAAATGCCTTATGTACTGTTACACATATCTTTTAATTTCTCATGAACGGTTATATTTCTTAGTTCTAAAAGTTACATTTGAAGATTTTTTGAGGGTTTAAGCTTTATAATTTCAATCTCATTATCAATTTTCTTTACCTATGATATTGGTTTGTTGAATAATATTTATTTTTTTTAAAGATTTTATTTACTTATTTTGAGAGAGAGAGAGAGAAAGAGAGACATTGTGAGTGGGGGAAGGGGTAGAGAGAGAGGGAGAGAGAAAATCCCGAGCAGGCTCCACAATCAGGGCTCAGCAAAAGTCTGACATGGGGCTCAATCCCACTACTCTGAGATCATGACCTGAGCCAAAATCAAGAGTTGGACACTTAACTGACTGAGCCATTCAGGCGCCCCAGAATAATATTTATCTTAAAGTCTGTATTTGATAACATCAGAACCTAGGTCACCTATGGATCCATTTTATTATCTGTATTATTTTCCATGGGTCCTTTGTTTTTATGCACAGAGAGTTTTGATTGAATGTAAGACATTGTGTAAAAATGTTATAGTTTCTGGTGGACATTATCTTTCTCTGGTGACCATTCTCTTTGTTTTCTGGTAGATAGCTATGATAGAGCAGATCATCTTTAATCACAGTCTGAGCTTGTTAAAGGCTGGGTTGCCATTGACATCAGGCTAGAATAGGTCATCTTAGTCCTTAGATACAGATCTCCAGAGGTACCAATTTTGAGCCTGGATTGTTTGCCAGGATCATTTCCCCCCAACATCATTCTAGTGTTTATCTTTTCAGCACTTCATGACTTGAACATTCTGCTCTGTTACCCAGCTATTTTTCTGCTTGGTTTCTTAGTCTCTTACTCTGTCCACCCTAAGGACTTAGCAGATGCTTCAAGAGTCTAATCTAGTGGTTCTCAATTAGGGCGATTTTGCTCCTCAGGGGACAATGGACAATATTTAAAGATATTTTTGGTTTTCACAACTCTGAGGGCAGGGGGCAGATTGCTACTGACACCTAGTGGGTAGAGGCTAAGGATGCTGCTAAACATTCTACAGTGTTCTATAGGACAGCCCCCCACGATAGAGAATTATATGGCCTGACATGTCAATAGTGGAGGATGAGGAGCCTGGGTCTAAACCACTGAGTATCAAGTTTACTTCCTTCTACCTCTCTTCTCTCATAGACTTATTTCCTCCAGACTTGACTGTCTTGGCAGCTGCAAAACTCCATATTTAAAAGAAAAAATCTTCAGCCTCACAAGATATTAAATATCTTTGCTAGTTTTCTGTCTTGTAGCAGTGAGGCTCTGCCAAGCATCTCAGCTTCACCTCCTGTGCCAAGAATAGGCAAATCCCTAAGGGTAAACATGGCTTACAGAAAATTGTGCTCACTTCAATGTGCCTTCTTTTCTTTGTGATCAGGCTTCTCAAATCCAAGTTTGTGTCTGTTTTTTCCCAATTGTTCTTGACCAGAGCACTGGCCTCTACAAGCTACCCTTTCATAGCTAGAGGCCACAGTATTCCTAGATGATGAGAAAGCAAGAAGGGATAGACAGAAGTTCAGCTCAGAGAGGTAACTGAAGAAAAGTATTCCTTATTAGATGGGAGATAGGAAGTAGGCTCAGTGTCTTCATCACAGCCAGTAAAAGAAAGCTGAGAAAATCTTTTGCAGAAGATCTGCTTGATCCATGGCTTTAAAGGAAAATGTGGGTTAGAGAGGTAGGAGGGAAAAAGAAAGAACCTCATGACAAGGAAAGCAGTAAAGCCATCAGCTGAATCTGTAATACTCTCAAGAATCACTGTGTGGCAAAGTCCTGGCATCCCATTTAAAACCTAGTTCTGGGGTCTGGCATGAGGCTGAGTCTGACATTTTACACCAAGAAGACTGAGTACAGAGGGAGAGGGTCCCTGCACCTCAAATGAGGCTGAAATACATCTCTTCACCACATGAAGAAATCAAATATTCAGAAGGAAAGAAAGCTAACAAAACTAGTAATTCTAATATCAGTTCATTCCTGTGAAATAGACTTTGTTATTTAAAACAAGTACCTTTAGAAGATCAAAAGATATATAATTGGAAACTACCTATTGAAAAGGAGAAATTATGACAAAAGCCAATTTTAAAAATGTAAAAGGATCAGATTAAAATCTTGGAATTTATAAGTATTGGAATTAAAGAATTTAATAGATTAGATGAAACATGGAATGGAGCCAAAGGAAAAACAGTTATTTGAAGATGATACAGAAGAAATCACCCAGAATCCAGTAGTGACGGGAAAAACAGTAAAAACTGGAAAATCATTATGAGAGTGGGTGAGATTGATAAGCTCCACCATAGGTATGATAGAAATTCTGGAATAAAAGAGGGATGGAGTGGTGGAGAATTAATATAGGAAGACATAACAGGTGAGATTTCTCAGAAATTAGGAAACTCTGAGTCCTTAGGGAATACACAACAAAAAATAGACAACAAATGCCATGCAAGAAAACTAAAAACAAATCCACAACTTAACACAGAGAAGTGAGATTGTGAAACATTAAAGAGAAAGAAAAAAATCTTAAAAACTAGTCTCTAGAGAGAAAAGACGAGTTATCTGCGTGTGAAGTGTCTTTTGACTGAAAGCAGACAGATCACGCAGAAGAAAGTCCAAAAGACAATAGAATCATATATTCAAAATCCTGAGGGAGCTTCACTGTTAACCTAGACTTTTATACTCAGCTAAATCTTCATTCCCATGTGAGGGTAAGGAAAAGGCATTATTCAGTCATACAAAGACTGTTGACCAGTTATAGAATGATACCAGAGGATTTATTACAATATGCAGTGCAGGTAGTGGAGATAGGAACTCAGAGCATGGACAAGAGGATAAAAGTGAGCAAAGAAAAAATAAAAATCTATCTGTCAATTAAAAAGCATTTTTGGTGTTTAAAAAGGTAAAATTAAACATACAGCAATAACCTAATGGTGGGGCTATGATTTTTTTAAGGCATGCTAAGATTTTTGACAAGTTTTGCATAAGAGGAAATATTGAATAACTTTAGACTGTCTTAGATAAATGTGGAGCTAAATTTGGGTAAAGTATTTGAATATTAGGAACATAATTTATAGCTTCAAATCAGTGGACAAAAATAGATGATAAAAATATTTGCCCATCAGAAATCAGGAAAAAGAAAAAAGAAAACAAAGAAATGGTAAACAACTCAATTTTAAAAGTCCCTATCATATATAAATTACTTCAGAAAATTAAAAAAGAGAGAAAATCATCTAACTTATTCTATAAGACTTTTATAACTTTTATACCTAAATAAGAAAAGGCTAGAATAAGACAAAACATGGACCAATTACACTTTTGGTTACAAGTCCAAAGATCTGAAATGAATGCCAAGGAATAGAATTCAGTGGTGTTCCAGACAGTAACAGATTATGACAAAATAGATTTTATCAATAATATGAGGCTGCCTTCATATTAGGAACTATATTAATAGCAAAAAAAAAAAAAAAAAATCAGAAACTTGCCAATATCATTTGTTGGCAAGCCAGCACAATTTCTTGTGATAAAACGACCCTTATGATATGACTAGAATAATTACTACAAATAATTCTTTTTTTAATGAAAAAGCACAGTACACAGTCAAAAGTCACCAAGCATCAAAGAAAGAAACCACCATGAGACTTTATCCTAGGCATGCAAAATTATTTTAATATTAGAAAATCAGTCCATGTAATTCATTACCATTCAAATTAAAGACAAAAATCATATTGACTCACAGGAAGTGTATCATCAACTTTACATACAATCTTAAAAATAACTTAGGAAATTAGGAATAGAATGTATTGTTAAAATTTACAATAGATTCTACTGTTAGATTGTTAGTTTTCAGACAATCTACAAGAAACATAATGCTTAATGATGAAGTGTTGGACATTTCTCCCTGAGATTGGGATCATAGTACAGTATGTCACCAGCGTTTCTCACTGGTATTAGGGTGGCATCCTTCTACAGTTCTCCCTAAGAAAAATTTAAAATGTTGGTGGGATTGTGACAGTTCTCTGCTCAAATCCCTATAGTGGCTCTCCGTTTCAGAGTGGGGTAGAGGTCCCTGTAGGATCTGGCTCCCTTACCTCCTCTCTGCGTTCTTGCCCTAGTCATGTTTCAACCCCACTGGCATCCCTGGCATTTCCTAAGCATTCCAGGCACACTCCTGCTTCCCGGTCTCTGCCTGCACTGTTTCCTCTGCCTGGAAAGCTTGTATCCCATCTTTCAGGTTTTCCCCACTTGTCACCTTCTCTAAAGGGTCACCCTGACTCCCCTATGTGATACTGCAGCCCCCACTCTGAGGTCCCCCTTCTCTGATCTTTGTGTTTCTGTCCCCCAGTACTTACCACCATAGAATGTACTATATAATTTTTGTCAAATGTATTATGTATTGTTTGTCTGTCCCTGCTATAACCTAAGTTTCACTGGGGCTGGGATCACGTCTGTTTTTTTTCCAGAGGCCTAGGAATAGTACATCACATTTAATAGACAGCCAAGCAATATGTGTTAAATGATCCAATGGGGAAATTTTGTGGGAAAGCTACATATGTTTAGAAGTGCATTTTGGAAAAAAAAAAAATACAAACAGAGTCACCTTGGGTCTTTTGAATTAATTATCTGTATTCTAAAGTGAGCACTTTTCAATATATACATTAGTAGTCTCTATTTTATTCATTTTAAATATATTTTTCCCCTAGCAGGACTTCAAGATGCTTGTAAGAATTACTGTATCTGAGACTACTTGTATATGTTCCAAAGTGGTATGAGAGGCTGCTTTCTTAATGCTTTTTCAACTGGAAGGCCAATCAGTCAATATTTAGTTGACTTTAAATACTAAGCACATAGTTTTATAGGGCAAAAGCCACCAGATTACTTACTCTATTAAATGGATACTTTCAAGATACATACATACATACAAACATATATAAACACACATATTCATATCTATATAATGTGTGTATAATGTGTGTATATATGTGTGTGTATACGTATATATGCGCATTCAAGGAAACAGTGTGAGTTTTCATGTTGCTGAAGGTATTTAAGTTCTAGTCTTAAAACTGCCATTTACCACATTTATTATGAAGGGAGAGTCACTTAACTTTTCTGAAGTTTTACTTTTCTCATTTAATGATTCAGTTTACCCAATCCTTTCCCCTATTTGCTTCCTTGCTTCTATATTTATTTGTACTGTTTGGTTTTGGTGGACTTTGCAAATGTATACACACTGGAGTGAAGAGCACTACCATCGCTTAGGTTCAGATCTGAGATCTACACATTACTGGTTGTACAGCCTCGAGAAAAATACTTACGCCTTCCTGGTGTCACTGTCCTCATATGAAAAATAGAGATACTAGGAGTACCGAACTCATTGGGTAAGATTCAGTAAGTTCATAGGTGTAAAGCACTTAGAATGATGTCTGGCACATAGTTAGTCCCAGATGAATTTTTTCTTCTTTTTAGTTTGTGGGGGAATGAAGATGGGTACTGGGGAAATAAATGAGAGGGACTTTAATTCTCCCACATACACCTTTTCTCAGACAAGCCCAACTACTGTGTCTGCAACATCCTGCTGTTTCAGGCATCTGTGTCTTCATACACATTGGTCTACTGGGAAACTTTCCATGTTTCTAAATTTTTAAAATGCTGTCCTCCTTACATGCTCACCCTAATGCTTACCCCCACAAGCACTCTGCCTGGCCGCCCCCCCACCCCTGTGATCCTTGTCCTAGCCCCTTCATGTGCAATATAAAAGTGTCAACGGATACACACAAAAAATGAAATACCAAATTTAACAAATGCTTTAACAAATGCTTATTAGATTTTCCCTCTATATTCAGCATTATGCTAATAAGTTTATTTGTATCACATAGTTTAATCTCTCTCAGTGATGCTCTGAGATGTTAGGTGTTACTTCCAGTATTTACAGATGAGAGCACTGAAGTTCAGAGATGAAAGTTGACTTATCCAAATTCTCAGGCAGTAAGTGGTGGAATCATTTGACTTCTTCAAGCCAGGGAATTTTATGTTGAACTGTTGATGGAGGTAGGCTGAGTCCAAGAGCCCTGGAGAAGGTCCCACAGGACCAGCCAAGAGGATCCTTGGCTTCCGGCAGGGTAGAAATTGGCTTTGAGCCAGAGCAAATGGAAACAGTGTTTATTGAATAATGTTAGTGACAGGTAGAGAATAGCAGATGGAGTGTCTGAGAGACTTCGAAGGAAAGGAGAATGAGTCTCGTTGTTGCTTGGGGCTAGGGGTTTGTATTGGAAAGGGGTCTGAGGTGCGTGTTCCTTTAGGAATCCAGAGTAGGGCCCAATCAAAGGCAAGTGTCAGATGAACAATAGGAGTTAATCCATAAATTATTAAAGGTAAGGGATGTTGATGCCAGCATCAGCTGAGGTTGGTTCAAAGCTAATGGAACATGTTTGGGATCCGGCTCTTCTTGGATGTCGTTAGGTGTCTGGAGCTAGGACAAAACACAGAGAATGATGAACTTTCTTGCTTCCCCATTGGAGTGGGAATGTAGCTTCTTTGGCGTATTCAGAGGCAAAATACAGAACATAAATAAATGAGGCCTAACAGAAAAACAGCAGAGGAACCTTTCTGAAATGGGGTCCCTTCAGCTTCCCTACTTCACTGTGATAGTTGATTAAATTGTCTGTCTCTTCAACTACATTAGAGCTCTATTTTACAAGAAATGTGATCACTTAGATTTCATACGTATAGTGCCAGAACAATTTCTGATAAAAGGCATCAGGTAACTATAGGTTGAAAGAAAAATGGATGAACAAATAATTTATGAAGGAGGTGGCAAGAAATTAGGAAGCATGTGGTAATTTGAAAACAATCTGGGAGAGCTTTTTATAATATTTAGTGAGTTTGTGCTTCATCCTATAGGTTTTTAGTTGCTAATACCACATTTGACATTGAAGAATGACATATCAAGATATACATTTTCAAAAGATAACCATGGTGGGCAAATTTTGAGGAGAGCAAACTGGAGGCAGAAAGAACTTTTAGGAGGCTGTTGCACTAACTGAGAGCCAGAGCACTCACCAAGACAGCAGGTATGTCAAAAAAGCACCTCAAACTCCAGAAGTTACAACATGAGTCAGGAGTCTGGGCAAGACTTAGCTGGTCTTCCACTCAGGGTCTCCCAGGACTGCAGTCAAGGTGTTAGCCAGGCTATGTCTTATCTGAAGCTCAAAGTTCTCCTCCAAACTCATGGGGTTGTTGGCAGAATTCAGAATTCAGACTGAGGTCCCCTTCTCTTGTCGGCTGTCACCTGGGGGCTGTGCTCAGGTCCTTACCAGGTGGCCTTCTCTTAGGTGCTCTCATAACATGGCAGTTCACTTCTTCAAACTCCGTAGGAGAATCTCTCAGTCCAGGTCGCTAAGGCTCCATCTTCTATGATATAACGTAATCATGGCAGACTATCGCATCACCTTTGACATATTCTATCATCTGGAAGAGGTCTCAAGTTCTTCCTGCACTCAAGGAGAGGGACCTGCACAAGGTGTGTCACCTATTATGATTCACCTTAGGGTACATCTGCCACAGGATTTATTTTAAACTCAGATATTGAGGTGCAAGGGTTGCTTACCTACCATACGGGCATGCTAAGATTGTAGACTCCAAAGCCAGATGGCCTGAGCACTGTATAACCACAGGCAGGTAACCTAGCCTCTCTGTGTTTCAATTTCCTCATCTGTATATGAGGAAAATAAAACATTGCTGTGAAATGAGGTAGTGCATGTGAAGAACCTAGAACTTGCAAGTGCTCATTGCATGTTCACCAATACTACTATAGATTGATCAAGATGGCCCTAATTTTCCCTTCAGCTTGACTAAACTTCAGACTGGTTCCTGATCTCCCTTTTCTCAGAGCACGTATTTTAGAAAACCTTTAGTTGTCAATTCTCTCTCTGCTCCTTTGAGATTGAAATCTTCTCCCAGCCTTTTGCCAGTTTTACCACCCAGGAATGTCTCAAGGACCTGGGAGCCATCCCTTTGAAATGTAATTATCAAGAAAGATAGGACCCTTATCTTTCAGTCTCTGTGGGAGGGTAGGAATCTAACTCTGATAAGGGACAATTAGCAAATATAGGTGACTTAATCACATAGACCAACCACCTCCCTAATGTCCTCCAGTACTTTTCTCCCAGCTCACCCAAGTGCTTAAAAATGTCCTATTATTTGACACGGAAGAAGTTTCAGTGGATTTGAATCTCTCTCTCCTATTGCAATAGTCTTAAATAAAGTCTTCCTTGTCTGTTTAATTCTGTCTGGTACAATTTTTCTTTGTCGATATTACAGTAATCCATAGGAGAACCCTCCTTTTCTGACCTGGCTCATGGGTGGCAGCTTTGGAATATGGCCAGTGAGTAAAGAAGAGAATCAGTGATTTTTTGGCATCATTCTACCTTCCCTTCTCTCTACCTATTTCTCCTGAGTGACTGTTGCCCTGATGGATAATTAAGGCCCTTCATGTAATGCCCACACTCCAGACCTGTTTTTCCCCTTTGCTACTTGGTCCATATAACAAAGGATGTTATACAGATTTCCTCAGAGGAGTAAATGTCAGATAATGACTTCCTGTATTACCTTCCAGGAGAATTTAGCAAGGGGACTTTCTTCACTCAAAAGAATTTTCCTGAACCATGGAACTTTATCATTAATTCCAGCCTGGGGGATGAGGCATTAATATACTTTGGCACTTCCTAGAACTTGCAATTAACTGAAAAAAATTGCAACCTATTTAACCACAAGTAGGCCCTGGTTTGCAAAAATGGACAGAGTATACATTTACACAGAAAAGAAATAAATGAGCAGATCCACAATGAAACAGAGAGAAACCCAAATCTACCTGGGAAAAATTGAATGACTCAGTTTTTTTCTGTAGTTTAGAAACAAATAGGTAAAATGGCATATATCTTCAATTATAATTGTCAGGAGGATTAAAAATAATTTAGTATGTCTGATATCATATAAATGTCACAGAAGCTTTATCTCTAGCATACTAGCCTAAGTCTTACCAGTTTAATACATGTCCTTCCAGAGAGTTGCTCCCTCTCAGAGGCTAATCATAATTTCAGAGGACATTGATGTTCAAATAAATAAATCTCTTTAACTGAGGCAATATAGGACCACATATCTGAAACCTTGTGTACGTGCATGCGTGTGTGCATGTGTGTGTGTGTGTAAAATGGTGGTATATGGAAGAATAGGGTAAAATACTGCTCGGATCTACTTTCTCATTTAGGAACTGTGTGTGTTCGTGCACGCGTGTGTGTTTGTGTATGTGTCCATGTGCACATGTGCATGTATGTGTGTGTGTGTTGGGGCTCGTGCTCAGAATGCCTGTGTAACAAGACAGAACTGCACCAGGTCTTCCAAGCTCAGGAAGGAGGTGTGCAGAACCTACAGGAGGACATTCTGTTGACCGAACAGAATATTAATATTTCAGAATATGGTATATGCATCAGTGTGACTTCCAGTTTTGGAAACAGTTCGTATGGCTCTCTGCACTTGTATCTTCCTGAATATTGACTCCTTTATCAGAAAATACCTGCTTCCAGGGGCTTGTTTTTGCAAAACTAGAAATCTTATTTCTAGAATGAGGAGTCCAGTAAAACCAGCTATAAACTCATCAAGATCTTATCTTTGATTTTAATTTTTTTAAAGTTTTGATAGAGTAAAAAAAGTGGTGCATTTCAAGCCTGAAAATAAATTGAAGAAGCAAAAATCCAAATTGAGTCATAAAACCCAGTTCTCTTCAAACTCAGAGAAGTGTTTTCTTGATTTGCCTTCTGTGTGGTGTTAGAGGATTTCTTGGCCATTCAGGTGACTTGTTCTTGCAACACCAGGCTCTTTCTTGCTGTTTTTGAGACCTGGGATTTGGAGTGCAAAGACAGGTTGTGACCTAACCCCATGGTCATCATGTGCGTTTCAGTACAATAGGACTTAAGAGTTCCAGAGAAAAGCTCCCCACTTGCTAAGGGCTGTGCTCTTCTGTCCAAGATGGAAGTGCGGGGAGAGGAGAGTTATGTTTCAGTGGCAGAGCAAGTTAAGTAGCGTGTTAGGCTCCGTTCCACTAAAGGAGACCTAGTGAGCAAATGCCAGCTCCTTAAATCTCCTTGCACTTTCATGCATGGGACGATGCCAGTGATAAATGACGTGGAAACTAACCACCGTGAAGTACTTCAGACAGTCTCTCTAGAATTAAGCTGGTCACGTATAGATCTAGGAGTCAACCTTTTCAATCTGCAGGGAGCAGCCAAGATCATGACCTACAACCAAGGCAGGAGGGAAGGCTTAAGTTGAATAAAGGGAAAAGTGCTGTGAGATACGCAGCTTCTTACTTTATTAAACAGAGAGGCTGGGGCAGGAAATTAGATCCCAGGTTAGTGTGGACATAGATTTTTGATACATTTCAAAAGGCCTGGACTTGACTTCCTGGAATTATTCACACACACACAACACACACACACACACGTGCACACACACACACACACACACACCCTCCTCCTTCTCATGGGATAGGGCTGGTGGGGAGAAGCATGTAGCAAGCATTCCTGGTCTTTGACTCTCAGTGAGACCTTGAAGACTTTAAGCAGAGAGCCTCCCTCTCAGGCTCTGCACAGAGCAGGTGTCCCTCTCACCCCCCATGTGGCCCTGTGCTGCTGGGGGCCAGGAGTGCACAGACAGTAAAGGGGTGATATCTTGGCTGCTGAACACGATTATGTAAATTAACGATTTCCCGGATGCTCTTCCCCAGTCCTGCTTTCTGACACAGGAGTTAAACCGTTAATTTTGCAGAGCAATCAGGGCTATAGCACTGAGTCAGCCTAGGAGGGAGCACAGAGATAAGCCCCCCTAAATCAGACATGTGAGGCTGAGACGGGAAGAGGAAGAGAAACTGGAAACAGAGGCACAGGGCTTAAAGGGACATGGGATGGTGATAAATGCAAAATGTGTGCTCAGGAGAAAGAAAGGAAAGTGCACAACTGTGCACCCTCCTTAAGCTCTCCTGGGACCAGTGCAGAAGTGGTTTCAGTAAAAAGGCCTACACGAATAAGGAAATCCTTCCTGCTCCAAATGGCTCCCCATTTCTGATGGCCTCTCTCAGTCTTGTAACATTCACACCTCCAACCCAAACAGACAGTATCAAAAGTAAAACATGAAGCATATTTCCTATAACCTTCAGAGAATCAGTATGTCAACTCTACGGTCCCCAAGTGCACAGACTGCTATTTACAACCACTGGAGTATAAAGAGCACTTGGCGCAGGGAAAAGAATCCTGGACGAGCTGTGAAAATCCTGGTTTACGTCATGGACCCATTATTTCACCTCCATGTCCCAGCAAGTGAGAGGATCCTGAGTATTCTGTACTTCACTTAGAAAGAAAGTAGAGTTTGGAAGACATTTTAAAGATTTTAAAATTTTTTTTGACAGAGAAAGATACAGCAAGAGAGGAAACACAAGCTGGGGGAGTGGGAGAGGGAGAAGCAGGCTTCCCGCGGAACAGGGAGCCCAATGCAGGGCTCGATCCCAGGACCCTGGGATCGTGACCTGAGCTGAAGGCAGACGCTTAATGACTGAGCCACCCAGGCACCCCAGGATATCTCTGTCTTACTTAAGTATCATATAAAAATAGCATGCAGGCATGTCTTGTGGACCACAAAGCCAGTAATTACTACACATGTTGATTTCCTTTGTCAGTCTCCCTAGTTAGTCTAAGTGGCAGGGAAATAATAACAAGGAAAAATATTTGTGAGAAGTCATTGCAGGCTCTTCCATGGCACTCATCCTGGGACAGTGACCACAGTGTATTCTGACATTCAGTTATGATGTTTTACTGTCAAAACAATAAGATATTCCTTAAAACTATAAAACACCACCCAGAGTTGTACCAGCATAACATAACATTTAATTCCACTTATATTAATTTTTTAAAAAATGTTGTTTATTTATTTGAGAGAGAGAGAAAGAGTGTGTGTGCAAGTGGGGGTGGGATGGGGGAAGAGCAGACTCTACACTGAGTGTGGAGCCTGACAAAGAGCTCAATCTCAAGACCCTGAGATCATGACCTGAGTTGAAATCAAGAGTCTGACGCTTAACCAACTGAGCCACCCAGGTGCCCTTTTTATATTAACTTCTAACTTTTATATTATTATATATATATATAATAATATAATACTTATATATTATATATATTATAAAACTTATATATATTATGTTATATTATTAACTTTTATATTAACTTCTAACATATATTTATACTGTAAAAAAAATGCCATCATAGAGTGCGCGTTATGTTGTACTTTATCAGTTAACGTCATATGGTAAACATTCTAGGCATGCTCCTGTGCTTCTCTCTGGTCCTCAGAATTATCCTTCATGGATGCAGGATGTTGCATCCCGTTGATGGATTCACACTTAATCAACCCTCTCTTACGAATTGTTTATATTACTACCACTGTTTGGTCAATGAAGCCTGACAAAATGCTTTGTATCATGAAAGAAGATTCAAAGTAGAGTAAGCATGGCTCTCCGAATCATTTTAAGATGGAGTCAGAAGGCCATAAGGCAAATAGGACTATGCACATCCACAACCAAATAGAACTTTGAACTTGTGATTTTTGCCAACCATAATCTACCACATTCTAGAAAGCATCCTCATACCTGGGACTGAAGGAGAGATGAGCAAACCTGTTAGCTAAATAGCCAATCATGTATTAGATGTTCAGCTTAAACTCACCAACACCAAGCATAATTCATTAAAAAAAATTGGGGTAAGCCTGTGGTTTCTGCCTTTAAAAACCCCTGCCTCTTGCCTACACCTTAGAGCACACCTTCAATTTGGCTTGACTTTGTGTCTCCTGGACTGCCATTCCCAAGACCCCAGATAAACACATCCATTAATTTGGCAGCTTATAGTTTTGCCTTTTCTTGGTGGGCAGCATCCATTCTCAAAAATGGGGCTATTGATTCTAGCAGCTCAGGAGCCTGCAGTGAAGGTTGTGGATTTGGGTTCCCAAATTAAGGAGAAGGTGACCTGGCTTCATTTCAAGAGCTGAGCATTTGAGGTTGAATACTGCACACCCCTCTTCTTCACTGTCCTCTTTTAGATCCCTCTCCATGAAGAAATTAGAAAGAAAATCAAATACACTATGCATAGGACTTGAAACCTATACTCTCTTCATAAGAAATCTAATGTATTTGGAAATCTCCCCATAACGTCAATTTGATTTAACAAAATATATTAAGGAGCTACGATGTGGTGAAACTGTCATCTCTAAGGAGTGAGTAATGGTTAAGTTCAAAGACTCTGACCCAAAGGCCTGGGGTGACATCTCTGCTCTGTTACATAATGACTGAGTAGGTGCAGCAGTGACTTCATCCTTTTAAGATCCAGTTCTTCAGTTGGAAAAATGGGGAACGTGTGAAATAATACAAGTAAAATATTTAGTACATCTCTAGTATATATGGGTCAATGTACCAAAAAGCATAGCTATTGTTATTATTATGATTATTATGTATCTTTTAGGCTAAGCACCGGAGGCAAGTTATTCAACTTCCCTAAGCCTTGATTTCCATACCTATAAAATGGAGTTCATACTAAGACTTACCTTATGGTCTGTTATAAAATTTAAAGGACATAATGCATGCAGCTAATTCAGACCAGTGCCTAGCACACAGCAGTCCTTCAAAAAATGTGAGTTATTCTAATTTTTTTTTTTTTTTTTTAAGTGATCAGGGCAGCTTGCCTAGGCACGTATTACTACCTCTCCTTGTACTGGTCAGAACATGAAATCCTTGAGGGGTTAAAAAACCTAGGTCAGTCACTTACCTATTGTTTGTAAGTGCCACAGTTTAAACTAGCTCTTCTTGACTTCACACCTTTCCAAACTCTGGGGGGATTCTAGATGAAGGAGACAAGGTTCTTGATGGTCAGAATCCTATAATCTCGCCAAGGAAACAAGCAAGTGTGGATATCCAGGATGGGAGGTAGGGGCCCCTTGGAGACTGAGGGAGGCGTGAGAGCCCCTGCTGGGAGGACCAGGACAGTGAATCCTGCCTGGGGTTGGGGGGCTGGGGAGACCTGTCCTTCTGCTCCCTGAACTGATATCAATTGTGAATTCCAGGAGAGCAGTGTCGAAATGAACTTAATATTTCTCCCGATGAGAAAAAGTGCCCCTGGGGAAGAAAAACCTGGTTGGGCTTTGACATTCAATTTCCAAGCACTTTAGCTTCTAAGAGAACTCTAAAGATGCCTTCCTGACCCACTTTTCTGCTACATTTCCTTGGCCCCCCTTTTCGCTGCAGGCTGCTGCTCAGGCCACAGGCCATAGGTTCTCTCCCTCTGCTCTGGGTCCTTAGAGGCAGAATTCCTGACCTGGGCTCTTCTACTGGGAAGGCCGAAATAAAGGGCTGGAAAGTGGAAAAACAAAATGAATGACTGAATGAGGAATGAAGAAAAACCCACAGTCCTGCTTTCCTCTTCTTTAATTCATTGGCAGCCAATTTAATGGAAAGGCATTGTGTTAAAAAAAAATAAATAAATAAAATCCCAGTAAAGTCCTTGTAGTTTGGAATATAATTTGGTATTCAATGGAGAGTCAAAAAGCATCTTTCTGTTTGAATTAATATTTGGAGTGACATGTCTTTCAGCGCTGGCTGTACTGACCCATTTGCCTGGTGGAAATCCTTCGAACATTTCTGAGCGCTGTCTTTTGAGTAAGTTGTAGATTGGGGAGGTGCGGGACAGTAGCCCCCGTACTTTCAGCAAACACCGAGGACAACTTGTTCAAGGTGTCAGGGCAGAAATGGGCTGCCGTTTCTCCTTTCACCCAGAGGGGTCTTACTCTCTATCCAGCCTCATGTAGGAGCAGCAAACACCGTCAGCTGATCTCCTTGGAAGTAGGTGGGCTTGGCTGTTGATGATGCCGGAAGGTTCAATGGGGCTCAGAATTCCAGGCCACACACTTTTTTTTTTCATTAGTACAGAATTTTGTCTGTATAAAGGCAGCAACTGTATCATATCACACTTGTCCCCAATGGATACGTCTCTCTTCGTTTGGCTGGGAGCTCCCTGCGTCGAGATGTACTTTAGCACAGTGTCTCGGTGGGAAGGCTGCTCAGTAGCAGTATGGCGGAGTGAGCGGGAAAAGCAAGGATTCTGGAGGGAGGCAGCCTGGGTTTAATGCTGGTTCTGATGCCCGTCCTGTGACGCTGGCCAAATTACTCGACTTCTCTAAAGCATCAGCTTCTTCATCTGTAAAATCAGGCTAATTTTTAGTGCTTATCTCAAAGGGCAGGTATTTGGTCAGCTGAGGACCAGCTGTATTGAATCCCTTGTTGGACACCTTAAACCCCTTCACCAAGTAGGAGCCATTGCTATAGTTACTTTTACTGTTGTTGTTTTCATGTTTAAAAACCGTAGAAAATAGAAGGGGAAATAGGCATGTGTTACAATGAACATTCTGTTTTTGCTTTGTGTCCTTTCCTTCTTAGTCTGAGTTTGGATATTAGAGGTAATGATTTCTTTGGATAGGGAGTTTCTGGCTTACCACATATGACATACTATAGTTTTACTTGCATATTTATTTGCCATGTTTTCCTCTACTAGCATGCAGGGACTTTTGTTCTAGCTCTTCACTGCACAGTGCCCAGCACATAGTAGTTACTTAGCAAATATTTGTTGAGTTAGTGATTTGATGATGGAAAATATATCAGGGGTTTTATATTTTCCAGTTGCAGACATCACCAGAGACAGGGTCTATCAGTTTCGAGTTCAAAGGTCCCAAGGAAGGGGTCCTTAGTCTAGTTTAGGTCAAATGCCCACTCAGTAGGCCTGGGACAGGAGCACATGGTAATATGGCTCTTGTGCAGATAGACTGGAGGGAGACGGGGCAATTCCAGAACAAGAAGGCAATACTGAGCAGAAAAACAGCAGATGCTGAACAAAAATTATACAGTTCCTTCTCTAAAGAGTTTACCTAGAGCAATTTCATCCTTTTCTCTCTAGTTTTGAATTTAGGAAGGCCAAGGCCATCTTGACCCAGAAAAGCCCTTTATGCATTTACCTGAAGGAAGATTACTTCCATCTTATCCTACAATCAGGCAGTAAGTATTTACTCTGTAATGAGTGCCTGCCAACAGCATGCAGTAAGTACCCTGTGATGTAGAGAGATAGACATGCAAAGTAGAGAAATAGATTTGGGAGTCATTTACATCCTGGTGAGAGAGGAAGCATTGCAAGCAGATGAGCTCTCCGAGAAGACAGGTGGAGAGGGGAAGGAATAGAATCCACGGTCCCAGGAGGCACCTCCACAGAGGGAGGGAGGTTGGCACAGATGTGCCAGTTGGAGCCGAGGGAGGACAAGCTTCAGAGAGCCCTGGTTCTCCATGGGCCTGGGCCCGAGGAGGTGCCTATGTGCCTAGGTTAAGTAGGAGCCCCTCCCACAAATACCATGCATGGCAGAGACTGAAAAGCCTATAAATAGGAGCACCTTGTGGACACAGGTTCAGTCTCAGATTTGTTGTCTCAGTCTCTAGCACAGGCTCTGTTTCTTACACAACTGCAGGTGATATACTTGTTAATAAAAAGTTCCATTCTTAATATACACA
This sequence comes from Mirounga angustirostris, assembly GCF_029215605.1. Classification (NCBI taxonomy): domain Eukaryota; kingdom Metazoa; phylum Chordata; class Mammalia; order Carnivora; family Phocidae; genus Mirounga; species Mirounga angustirostris. The sequence goes on along the minus strand of NW_026991718.1, from coordinate 17,709,402 downwards.
TTGCGGCCTTTAGTGGTCATGAAGAAAAACCGCCAATCTTTCTATCCTCCAAAAAGAAAGGACAGAGGGTCCAGTGCCAGTATGCTTCCTGGTCTAATGTTGGTTACTGTTAGTTAACAAGCCTGTCAGCTCCCCTCTATGCTTTTGAGAGATCCATAAATGTGATAATCTCAGGAATACATGGTGTCCTTAGGGATATGCAAGCACACAGATTCTAAGAGCATGCAAGCTAAATTGATAGACTTTTTAAAATGATTGACAATTACCAATAGCTGGAGGTTTTAAAACTTATTTCACGTGCTCTGTGAATACACTGCTCCAACTTCTATTTCTTAGAGGGCTCATGATTCATCCATTGCAGAAGGAACATTTTAAAAATTGTTCAGGGGGAATTTGGTGAACAGAATTACCCAGACCTGATCAGATACTTACTTGATGATAACTGAATCACATGTTGCTGACTTTGTTCACCTTCTGTGAACCCTCCTACCATGCCAAAGGCAAACGTGTTCATCCACTTAGCATGGATCATGCCCCCTATAATGGTAAGGGCACATCTTTGCACTTAAGGAAGTTTATGGCTAAGAAGGGAGGATAAGATGGATACACAGATAACTATAATACAAGGCAACAGGTGGTAATCACCAAACGCCTGCATATTTCCCAACAAGACAAAATGTTTCTGAGGAAACGAATGAATGAAAGCATCAACTGGGTGAGTGTATGTGAGCTTGGGGCAGGGAGAAGGGATATCCCGAAGTGATAGTATATAACTTCCTGTTGGATATGGACTTGGATAGCAAGGAGACAGTTTGGGCATGTAGAGATAAATAGGGGAAAGCAGAGCATATATTTGGGGGAAGAGCGTGGGCAGAAGCACTGAGACAGGAATCAGAGAAACTGGGGAGGCCATGCGGGCAGGTTTGCAGCAGATGGCAGGCAAGCTTGCTCAGAGGATGTAAAGGAGACTTGGAGAGTCATGATATTTATCATGCTAAACACAGTGTGCTCGGGGACCTGATTCTCATTTATAAAATAGATAATGGGCTCTCTCTGGACACAATAAGTCCTACTGAGGGCAGGCTCTCATACTACAGTAGTATCCCCTTCTCCTAGGGGAGTACATTCCCAGACCCCCAGGGGATGCCCAAAACTGTAGATAGTATTGAACCCCATACATACTATGTCTTTTCCTATACAAACATACCTATGATGAAGTTTAATTTATAAATTGGGCACATTAAGAAGTTAGCAACAATAACTAATAATAAAAGAGAACAATTATAACAGTATACTGTAATAAAAATTATGTGAATGCAGTTATCTATCTCTCTGGTTCTATCAAAACATCCTACTGAACTGTGCTGACCCTTCTTGTGATGATGTGAGATGCCTACGTGGTGAGATGAAGGGGTAAATGACGCAGGCAATGTGATGGAGCATTAGGCTGCTCCTGACCCTACGATGATACGTTAGGAGGAGGATCATCCATGGGTAACTGGAACCACAGAACCACAGAAAAGGGGGGGCTACTGTAGACATGAATTAGTACATTATATTGGGCCTTCCACAAACTTTGTGCCCCTTACATCCATAAAATTAGTGGACATAATCTATAAACAGCCTTTAAAAATAATAAAGAGGACAATGACGTGTGTAATTATGTATATAGTATTTTGGAAATCCTCTAACAAATATAAAATGTCTACTTTAAACAAAATGGTGGTCACATGGTCAATGCACAGTCTCACTGAAGCCTTTCAGTGTTAAGAAAATAATTGTTCTTTAAAAGACATTTCATGATTTCAAATACTTCAAATAGAGTTAAGGGAAATCACTCTTGTTCTCTTTTTGTTGTGAACAAATTAGGTAAATATTGAGAACTTCTTTCAAGCATATGGTGTCTGGACATTCTGAGGTGAAGGCTCTTTGGAGGGCCTGACTTTGCCCACCATGTTGTCATAATTGTGATATTCTGGAAACTCTTTCCTTGCTGTGTGATAATTTGCTTGAGGCTCAGATATTACTACTCGCTGGGAGAGAGGTGCAGAAATAGGGCTGACTGATGGAGATGTTACATTTGAATAAACCAGCATGTGAAACAGACAATTTTATTGGCTTATTTCATGATAGATCACCTCCTGCACGTTGCAGCCTGGGCTATGGGTTGGCTTTTATAATATTTAACTACTTTATATTCTATTTTAATAAATGATGGTATAATAAGTAAATAAGTCTTTAAATATGTTATACTAATGAAGTGTCAAATTAGATTAAATGAAAGCGGCTATCACTCCATATCTGAAACAAGTTTGTGAATTTATTGCATGCTAGGCCGGGGAGAGCTTCACAGTTGAGCCTTCATTGAACAGAGACCTAACCTTGTATAAGGATGCAGGAATTGTGGAATTCAGGGATTGGTAGAATTTCAAAACTAAAAGTGTTTAGATATTGGGTGATCTTTAGCTGTGAAAACATAGTTACTTGAAAATCATTGTTACGCATTGGCTGATTTTCAGAAGCAAGGTTACTGATGTGAAGTCATCCTTGATCAATTAGGATGGATTTGAAATTGGTTCTAGTGATTACTTACTGCTCTGGCTGAAGAAAAAATCGGTCTTTTCCCATGAGGGTAGGGACTGTTTTTTTATCACTAGAAACCATTGTTATCATCCTTCATGCCTAAAATCTCAAACTGTAGTCTGACCTTTTTTTTTTTTCCATGTTGAGAAATACAGTGAGAAAGGGATAAAATTCTTTTTACAAGATAAAGTATAAAAAAATACTAAATATTAAAATGTGCTGTCAGAAGTTTTGACAGGTGCAGATAACAAGTGATATATGAATCGTTAACTTTTGAATTAAAATTTTATATCTCTGGCTATATTAAAATCCCGGAATGGTCTAAGTTTGACTATGTATTTGCATTGCCTTCCATATTATCTAGAGCATATTCATTTACTTCAGATCTGTGTCTTCCGTTGAAGAAAAATGGACATGATAAATTGAATTAGTTTGACATATTAGTTTGGAAAAAATAAAGGCGTAAAAAGGTGTCAGGTTTAAATTATTACTCTTTTTCTTTCTTCTTTGTAAAAGCTCTCTTTTTATGGGAACCTTCCATTCCAGGACTCTAAAAATGAGGCTGGTACGAAGGCCACTGGCGTAGAGAAGAGTGTGGAGCAGAAGAAATCGTTTGAGAATAAGGAAAGAGGTTCTGCCAAAAAAGATTTTACTTTTTAAATTCAAGAGTCAGTCTGGAACTAAAAGTTCAAATTTTCTATATGTACCAAAATGAGCACATTCTCTTGTGAGGATATGGACCAATCTCATGGTGCCTTATTTAGTACTGCTAGAGAAATTTGTCATATCATACCCTGAGACCATCCTCAGGACTACTAAAATATTCTTTCATTTTAAGGGGTACTTGGGTGGCTCAGTCAGTTAAGCATCTGCCTTTGGCTCAGGTTATGATCTTGGGGTCCTGGGATCCAGCCCCGCATCAGGCTCCCTCCCTGCTCAGTGGGGAGTCTGCTTCTCCCTCTGTCTCCCCCCTACTTGTGCTCATGCACGCGCTCTCTCCCTCTCTCAAATAAATAAATAATATCTTTTTTAAAAAATAAAATATTCTTTCATTTTTAAGCATCTAAGACTGAAAGGCCCATGTAGCCCTCTGGGGACCCCCACAGATTGGTTAGAAAGAAAGCAAAAGCATGTGTGTCACCCATGTAGGATAAGATGGATTCTGGTGAAGAAGAAGAAGGTAGCGGGAGGGGAAGAATGAAGCGGGGGAAATCGGAGGGGTAGACGAACCATGAGAGACGATGGACTCTGAAAAACAAACTGAGGGTTCTAGAGGGGAGGGGGGTGGGAGGATGGGTTAGCCTTGTGGTGGGTATTGAGGAGGGCACATTCTGCATGGAGCACTGGGTGTTATGCACAAACAATGAATCATGGAACACTACATCTAATACTAATGATGCAATGTATGGGGATAATATAAGAATAAAAAAATTAAAAAAAAACTAATGATGTAATGTATGAGGATTAACATAAGAATAAAAAAATAAATATAAAAAAAAAAGATGGATTCTGGTGAGAAGCATAAGAAGGGAACGGTTAGCAAGGGAAAAGGTGATGAGGAAGTCACCTGGGTGGCGGGTGTTAACACCATCATGAGGGAAGTTGGACATGGGCCTGTGGAAGGGGAGTCAGACAGAAACCAGAGTATCAGCCCAAACGGAGCTGGACAGCGGATGGGAAGGAACAAGAGCTGGGGGGCATCGCAGCAGCGCAGCAGGTGCCGTGTCTGAAGCATCTTAGCGCTTCCGTTAGTCCTAAGCAATGTGGCCAGGAAGAGGTGACAGGGTGACGGAGCTGGGAGCGAGCAGCCCCGTTCTTTACTGGAGACACACTTCTGGGCCCTTCGAAGCACTGATAATCACTCTACTGAAAGTTTTCCCGCTTAATTGCATCTGGTCCTGTATTGTCTTCTAATTGTTTCAGGTGTGTCTAAGTCAGGCTTCCCAGAGGGCAAAACTGCACTCTGCTCTCTTAGTTCTTTTTTTTTTTTTTTTAAAGATTTTATTTATTTATTTGACAGAGAGACACAGCGAGAGAGGGAACACCAGCAGGGGGAGGGGGAGAGGGAGAAGCAGGCTTCCCGCAGAGCAGGGAGCCCGATGTGGGACTTGATCCCAGGACCCTGGGATCATGACCTGAGCCGAAGGCAGATGCTTAACTGACTGAGCCACCCAGGCGCCCGCTCTCTTAGTTCTTCACAGCAGAGCTAAACACATGGCTGAGAGCATAATTAAGCAAGCTCTCATTTCAGACTTGATTGGCTGACTGATTAAAATGGAAGTAAACAGCTCAGGTGATTATTTTGTCCATTGGTGAGAAGACTGGAAGACATTCATCTCCTAACTGTTGCCAGATGGGTCCGAGAAAAGTTATGGCGGCCTTCCCTCCTTGGACCTTAGTGTGACAATCGGTAAAATGTGGTGGATAAACTTTGGCAACAGCAGCTTTTCTCCAGAAGCCTGGGAGTTCCATGGACTGGGATTCCAACCCGCTCTTTGCAAAGCGTTGGTAGCACCTTGTGAAGTGATGTGCAGAGTTTTGTGCTTGGAATTTTAATGCCTGGGAAGAGCTAGTGTGAGTTATACTTCTTTTCTTGCATTTAAATTCTTTTAAAAAATGGTGAAATGGTGAAAACATCTTGAGAAATGTTTTACTATTTTACTTTTGGTTCCCAAATTATGCATTGCCTGGATTTGTGTACCCCTCGATAACAAGGAAACATCACAGGCTAGAGCACAACAATAACTCCTCAATAGGGTGAGAAAGTTGTTTATCTTTCTGTTTCCACTCTGCCGGCAAGCATCTGAAAATCACTAACATTCCTATTTGAATAAATATTTTGGTAAGATATGTTCATTTGAATTTTTACCCTCAATAACTTAGATTGTGATGGGAAGAAAGGAAAGAGATGAAATAGTTTTTATTAAGAATTTCAGCTGCATTTCCGAAAGCTGTTAATACTAGAATATCTTTTTCTATTTGATAGTTTTCTTTTTCCTGAACAGGTTTGACACGAACAGTTAGAGGTATACTGCTCAGTAGGGAGATGTGTATGGGGAACGACAACAGAGAAAGATTGGAGATACCCCTTATCCTCCTCGTACATTTATCACCTGCTCCCTGCAGTGTTGCCAATTAAGTTATAGCTTTTGCAACCCCAAAGCCTTTTTTAAAAAATTTCTCTTTTGGATTTTGAAAGGTAGATACTGGAGTAGCTAAACTCAGTTGAATTTGGTGCCCCCTTGATACTAAATGCCTAACTTCCCCAATTAAGGCATTTAAGAGGCTGCTAATGATAACACATCTTGATGGCCCATATGGAAGATCAGGAGGAAAAGCTAAGTTGGAATAGAAAGTCTCCTCCAGACTGTGAACAGTGCTTAACCTAATAGCAGAAAAAGTGACATGTTGGAGGAAATCAACAAATAGTCACTGAGGACCTCCTGGAGTTCGTCCCATTTGCTGTGGGAAATAGCTGAATATGACAGGATATCTGGCCTGGGGAAGCTCACGGAGTTGAGGTAGAACAGGGTAAAATGACAACAACAATGATGATAATGATAACGAAAAATACCCAAAACCAACTAACCAAACAAACCCCAAAACCAAAAGTCCCAGCGCCCCCAAAACACAAAAAAACATGGCCCAAAAGTAAGTCAAGCATAGTTTCAGGGGAGGTAATGTATCACACAGCATCCAGGGTTTGCTGCACTTGACTTGAGAATGCAATAATGCAATAAATAATGTCCATACATTCAATTATTGTTATCAATTGATACAATTTCTTCTCTTTTCCTCTTAGGCGTCTGTTGTTCGTTCATATTTTCCAGGTTCCTACTTCTTGCTCACATAACTTCTTTTAGAAGTCTGTACCTTCCCATCCTAATATTTTCTGCTATCTGTATATAAGCTGCCTGAATTCTGGATTATATCTCTCCAGCATAGAATGTATTCTAACTATCACCTCCTGTGACCTGGATAGTATTTCTCCTTTTACATTTCCCAAGATTACATCACATTTTGTCATGCAGCATCATACTGTAGTCTTCCATTAGCTTATGGACAGCTAAGGCCTATGCTTCATTTTCCACATGAGTTTTTATTAAGCCATATCTCAAGGGAATTGGGAAATTGAAATTTGGAAAGCTGTGCAGGATTAACTTTGATTTTTGTTAAAATTCAGCCAGGTTTTTTTTTTTTTTTTTTTTTGACCCTACTATTTTCACCAATCACGTTTTTTCTTAGATCCTGACAATATCATCCTATGTATCAGTGACTCTTCTCAGCCTTTAGGAAACCATTATTGAAATTCTTTAGGATATCCATGCAGTTTTCAAAAATCTCATTCTGTATTGCTTGGAAAGATTGAAAAATTAGATTTATTCACTCTCTTTGCTCTAGGAAAAAGTTACATGTTGCAAAAAGGCCATTTATTCTTTTTACTGTGACATCAACCAGATTTCTAAATGGCCTCTCATCTCTTTTATTTTTCCTTCCGAAGACGATGGCTTCTTTGATTTGAGCTTGGTTCCTAAAGAGTTTACCTTATCATAGATAAGGTGTTATCTGGTGCAGAAATAGTCAGCTTAAGTATCCAAAGTTGTAGTTTAATACATTTCTGAAAAGGAGTAATAAAAAATACTGTCTCCCCCACTGCGCCTTCCAAAATGACTTATGTTGCTTTATGCTAATGTTAACGGGCTGCTTCAGGCTGGAGCAACGTGCTGGAAAATTGTGGTCTGTGAAGCATTGTCTTTGATGTCGTCCCATCAGTGAAGGTTTTCACCGTCTGGGCTGGGCTAGCTCTCAAAGTGGAGAACAACCCCTTCAGCCCCACTTTCAGGACAGTTACCTGTATACAGCGATCATCTTCTGTTTCATTTAAGACTCTTCTGCAAAGGACAGCTCATGGTTTCAAAGGAAATATATTGTCATTGCTCCTCTTTTAAGTAGGACTTGCTTACTGGTTTGTTTGAATAGAATGACATTATTATTATATTTTAAGGACAGTGAAATTTGAGAGGAGGAATGGTGTATCAACCTTAAAAGATACATTATTAGATGGCTATAAAATGCTCTATAATATTAAGACATCAGATACAACTTCCACTCTGATAACACCATAATCACCCCCTCACCATAAAACACTAAAATTACTACCACAGTGAAAAAACATTACCTACTGAGCCTTAGCTTAATAATAATGTAATCGCTGAAAATATATGTGCTAAATGCTTTACCTGCATTATCTCATAAAATCCCCATAATCTCATGTGGTTGGTGCCATGATCAAGATTAGATGCTCAGGCTCTGAGGATAGGGTACCTGGTTCAAATTTTGCTCCACTTCTTATCTCCTGTATTAAATTGGTGAAATTTCTGACCCTCTTTTAGTCCTAGTTTTTCCATCTGTTAAATGTAGCTAATGATGATATGTGTCTTATAGGGCTGTTTTAAGATTCAACATAAGATAGTGGCTGTAAAGTATTTATCAAAGTGTCTGGAAAATGGGTATAAAAATAGCTAACGTTGAGCGAGTGCCTACCGTGTGCTAGCCACAGTCCTAAGAGCTTTATGGCCAGCATTAACCTAGTCCTCACAAAGACGATGACCATCTCATCTTCCTATTAGGAAGATTAAGTCAGTGAGGTACAGTAACTACTCCAGGGGCACACAACTCACTGGGAAGTATATAGCAGTAGCCAAACTGGAATCTAGACATATATGCACCTGGCTTATGTTAAGGAATCAATAAACATTTATATTCATGGTTGTTGCTACTCTTAGCAGCTCAAATATAAGAGTAGAAGCCTTTCTTTAACATGAGACAGAAGATGATTCAACAGTTATTCACAGAACTGAATTTATGGACACAATCTAGTGAGCATGACTATTAGTATAATTAACCCACTTACTGAGCACTTAAAAGCTACATAATACCTTTGGCTTGTTTCTTCTAGAAAAAGCCCATACAGTCTCTGTCACTGTGGCCTGTTTTATGAGGCAAGAAACCAATAGCAAACCTCAGGAGGGAAGTCAGACATGGAGTTTGTATTCTAAATCTCTCTTACCTGCATGATGCTTCCCTTGAAAATCATACACTCAATAAAGGGAGGGCTGTCCTGTAGACCATTCGGTGCTGATGGAAATATTCGATATCTGTATTCACCACTACACACATGTGGCTATTAAATACACAAAATGAGCCTCCCACAACTGAAGAATTAAACTTTAATTTAATTTTATTTATAGTTATTATGACCTCAGTTCTTTTCACAAAGGGCAACTTTAAATCATAGTTTAGCTTCTTAGACCACCTCTCCCATATATTTTCCCCCAAATCTTTTTTTTTCCTCAGTCTGAAACTCCAGTTTAAAATCATATTATGCTGGATGCAGGTGATTGAGAAGTAGCTTTCATCTAATAATAACACAAAATATATTCCTTCCTCACTCTATCAGACACAACATCCAAAGTTATATTCTATTCATTCATTTTCCTGTCTGGGTGGTTATCTTACAAATGATATATGCAAATCATACCATAGAATTGAGAATGAGCAACCTTAAAACAGGACTGAGCAGTAGAAGATTTGCTACCTTTTTCTGAATCTTTACTTTTGGTGCTTGCTCCACATTATGGCATTTTTGGCTTAATGCACTTGATGTCACATAGCCGTCAGCATCGACTATTGACAGGCTGTCAGCAACATTGTGGAATTATCCACCAGTTGTATGCAGTTTCTTGAAGACAGTGTTTCCAGAAACAAGGAACAAAGCATATGCCTTGGAACTTCGCAGATATAAAATATTTTCTGCTTCTTAATTTGCAAAATCCCCATCCCAAATATGAATTAAGGGAGTATTAAAGGACAAAGCTGGAAGAGTTGAAGAAAAGAAATAAAATAACATATGCACCCTGAGATCAGTTATATTTTTGAATATGCTTTCTTTAGAAGTGATAGAAATGAATTCAATCAGATGAGACTGTGAGGACTCTTTCAATTTGGCAGAGACTCAGCGTCCTATTACAGAACAGAATTTAGTGTTGACAGCTCGGGGAGAAGAGGGAATGCACATCTTCTGTTCTTGAGTTCTGATCCACAGGAGGACTAGATTTTGTGCTCTCATCATTAACCTGGTGTTGTGAAAATTTCTTACTCATCGTTCCAACAGGACAACATATTATAAAATTATTGCTTGTTTTAGAACAACATTATGCCATAACAAAGAGCAGCTTATCAACTCAAACATTTTTTTCTGACCCTGAATTTCATTCCACCGAGTTCACCAAATGGAAGTAGGTAATTCTAGTCTCAGAATCTTAAAGGTTTGCATTTGAAACATAGTATAACCTTAATAGATGTCTACTTTTCTCTTGCTCCATGGTAAGTGACTTTTAGAAACCTTTAACTTCCCTGTTGTGTCTTAAAATATATGCCTGATTTGGGAGGAAATAGGTAGAAGATGCATTATCAATAACAAGCCACATGGTCAGAGGCCATCACTGAGGTGACAATGGAAAGTAAGTAGTAATGATGGAGGTCTTCTTTGGTCCCTTTGCCCCAGCTAACAGAGTGTTGTAGGAAACAAAACAAAATGAAACAAAAAAATCCCTCACCTGGGAGTCAAAAGACCAGGGCTCAACCCTGACATGAACAATCTAGGTTACTTTTTTTTAAACCCCTCTTTCCATTTCTTTGTTTGCAAAGAAGAAATGATAAATTTTCCTACCCTGATGTCGGTGCTATTTGTACATCAAATAAAATAATATTTGTGAAAACACTTTGGGAATTATGCTATTTTGAAAATACTGTGATTTGTTCATAGATAGCACTACAGCTATAAATTTTCAGCAGTCTGATATGTAGAAGGATGACATAGGGGCACGAAAGGAAAGTTTTTTTGTGGCCCAGAGGGGACAGTGCCGGAAAAGGCTGTTGGAGGGAAAAAGGCAGGCCTAGGCTTTGTATTACACTTAATTATGGAATATGACACATTTTTTCTGGGTCTGAAAAAGGGTCAGTTATCAAATATATTATAGAGTGAATTCCAGTAATAGCTTCATTCCATAAATAATAAAGTCATGTGAATTCAGTTTGGAAATTGTTAAGCTTACATAAACCAGGATGGTTTTGATTTTATAAGCATAAAATCTAAGCATAAAGTAAAATCCATATGTTTAAGTAAAATCCATATGCTAGGTTGAAAGAATAGTTTTTCCAAAGGAAAGAAGAAGGTCTATAATGAAGTGCCCTGATTTTTCATGATGTGTATTGTGCTTACCTCCCCAAATCTAGAAAAACATGATGTCGAGTTCCTGGGCACCAAGGTACAAGCCATCGTAAGTTTTCCTGGAAAAAATGTCTATGTGTGCAGCAATAATAATAATGTAAGAAAAAAAGATCGTAAAATGAAAGGACAGAGTTTCCTGTTTGTTATTTTTCAAAATAATGACTGTGGGTTCTCTCCCCACAGAAAAGATGCTATTTATTTTTTAATGATGAGCTGTTTCCCAGAGAAACAAAGTGGCATTCTGTCGACACCATATGGCGGCGGAAAAACAGATTCCACCGTGTTCCATTTGTTAGACTGTCTTCTGCATTTCTGTATCCATAATTTATGTGGGGGCCTCTGTGATTGCCAAAATATTCAAATGGGTTTCTCTTAGCAGGGCAGCCTGCATGGGGGGAGAAAGGTTTTCAAAACAGCAGGACCTGAACAGTCTCCTGCTGCTCAGAGAAGAGAACACTTCCAACTTCTGTCCTTCTGGCGGCTTTCATTGTAATACTAATTTACATCCTCAGTTTAGGGACCGTGTTTGCATTCAGAAAAAGCAGCTTATGTTCTTTTATGCTAATACAGTCATACTTGAATTATAACCCACACCCTTAAAGTCATATTACTCCTGTCTTGGTGTAAGCATAGAACCTGGCCTTTAAGAAATTAAAGGTAGCCGATACGTAGCAGAGGCTGAATGAGACCACTTTCAACACATTGATTCTGCAGCTGGTTTGCAAAAAAGACATCTGAAGTGGTTATAGATACATTAAAAATAGTCATGAAAGGCTTCCTTTGCTGCCTAAGCATATGATTACCATCTACGTATTCAGAGGCTGTTTTCAGCGGAAGTTTGAGTGGTGTTCTCTGGTGCGTAAATAGAAACATGTCCCATACATGATACAGAATATAAAGAGAAGATTCGATGAGTCAGACTAATTGATATTTTGGCGAAATGGAATGTCTGAAAACAGTTCCATGTTCATGTGCATACAAGATAACAAGAATCTAAATCATAAGTATTCTATTGCAAGTGTATATATATATTTATATATATATATTATATATACATATAATATATATATATATATTTTACTCTAGAGAATCTCAGATATTCTTTCAGTGGGTTTAGCCATTTCATGTACCACTGTAGTGCATCAGGGAAACATCACATAATTTCATATGGAGAAAGAAAACACGTGGAAGAAATACTGTTCAATTACAGATGGAAGGTAGAGCAATAATGCAATAGTATTACTAGAAGGGTCTTTTCCTCAACCAGCACTAGTATGGCTAAAATTTCAGGCTGCCAAAAATAGGTGGATCATATCTGGTGTTTGTAAGTACAAATGGAAGGTTAAGGCTTTGGGTTATAAGGGGCAGAACTAAAGGCCCAGAAACATTGACAGATTCCCATTTCTTCAAAATCAATTTGGACGGACTCCTGGGAATCTATGCTGTTTTTCAGAATAGAAGGGAGGGGACACCTGAGTTCACTTTGCTGATGCTTATTCTTGTTAGGAAGCAGAATTCCCACGGTCCCACCTATTGGCCTTATTGGCATAAGTGTCCCAGCAACTTGATCTCCCATTAGAGAGCCTCCTCATGGAGGCTCAGAAGATGATCAACTACAAAGAACCCTCTCGCTGGAGTTCATAAAGACAGAATGGTCATTGGACTATCCAGCTGAGGTCACTGAGGACCCCTATCTTTTATTCTTTATATAAAATGTGAAATCTTTAGCCTCGATATGGGTCAAGATATCAGAGGCAGAGTTGTCAATAGTCTCGGGTGGTTTCCCACATGACTCAGGAGGTACTGTTTTCTGACCTGGCTGGAATCCTGGTCGTAATAGATAACACTCACTCATTTCTCCAAATCCCAAAATATATATATATATACATATATATATATATATTTTTTTTTAAGATTTTATTTATTTATTTGAGACAGAGAGAATGAGAGACAGAGAGCATGAGAGGGAGGAGGGTCAGAGGGAGAAGCAGACTCCCTGCCGAGCAGGGAACCCGATGCGGGACTCGATCCCAGGACTCCAGGATCATGACCTGAGCCGAAGGCAGTCGCTTAACCAACTGAGCCACCCAGGCACCCCCAAAATATATTTTTAATGCCATGTTGATACCTGCCTATTAGGACATTTTTAAGAACCTCAATTCTTCCAGGAAAGCTTTTTGGAAGAGAAGGATTTCAGTTGCGTCCACCCTTTTGTTAGAACTCAAATCTCATACTTTTTCCCCTTTTCAATTAAAAAGTTATACATTCAATTAGACTACATCTGTGAACTTGCTTTATCAGTAATTAAGATGAACATTATGATATGGGTAATAAAAAGTAATAGGCTCCTTCAATCTCTTGGGTTTTTTGAAATACATTTTCTCAATGGAAATCAAATTATTTTATTGCATAGAAGGGATTCCTCTCTTCAATAAGGTGAAATGATGCATGAGCTGTTGCTTGTACAACTACTAAGTCAGAATCATTAAGAATGGAGTTTAGTAAATAAAGTTATTGGGTGGCTGCTTTTTCACAAAAGGTTTGGAACTGTATTAAATTAACAGGAAATAGATCTAGAGTTTTCTCTAACGTATCCTCAGTGGGGAACAGAAATGAAATGGCCTTATTCAAGGACATCCATTTGAAATCCATAAATATTTTATAAGGATGGAATAAATTGCTTATTTTAAAACAGGTGCTATTGTAAAAATTATTTTGATTTTTCTTTTGCCTCAGGGCCCTTGAACAAAATAACAGTATATCATGTACACAGTGCTTAGACATTAGTTTATGTCTGTGTTTTCCATTATTGGCTCAGGTGGAGGGAAGCTCACACTAAGGGTTCTTCTGCTGTCTCCCCAGTGTCTTACCATAAGGAAAATCATGACTTAAATAGGACCTGCATCTCATTGCTCATTCTGCAAATTGTCAACGAAAATGGTACCATTTCCTTCAAGATAATGACACTAGATTGAAATATGTTCTGCCAACTTATTTGATAGATAATTTCTACCTTCCATCAACACATTCAAATGTTCTCTATATTTTGTGGGTGATTTTACATTTAAGCAAAAACAAACATTTTATTAAGACAAAATATTTTTCTTCTTTATTTTTGATTTTGACTTCATTTTTCTTTTGGATTGTAGGTTTTCTTTAAGTAATGCATATATTATGGAAGTTTGAGATGGAAAAATTGGCTCCTTCAAAGAAATAATGTAAGGAAAGATGGTGCCATTTCCCCACCATCATTTACTTCTGGTTGTATTTCTGGGAGGGAGAAGAAGCTGAGTTGAGCCATCTAAATTCTACTTCTCTGTCCTATAAGACTAATGATCTCAGCAGCAAGGTTTTTCAGGCTGAAGTCAGGATCTGATGTGTGGTTAGGTCTGGAATCAGTGAGTGGACAAAGACATAATTCATTGCATGCAGAGTATTAAGATGTTGAGAAAAGACTAGATCATTTTCTGGCCATGATCAGGTGGCCAATAAGTAATTGTGAAACACTGTAAAATGGACTGATTTTTATGAATATAAAAATCTTGAAAACAAAGATATGCGTATCTCAAGGGGAAATTGCCCGTACAGAATCCAAATGACTAGAAACCAAGAGAATTGCCAACAACGCGATGATGGTAACCAAAAGAAAACTATTCTTGTATGTATGTGATCACTATTTCACTGCTTGCATCCTTTTTAAGAGGATTTCCCCCTGATTGAAAGAAGGAACTCCCTGACCCTCTAGGAACCAATGATAGGCCAGGCTGATCCAAGTCAGTTTCTTCCTTTTGAAAATTTGAACTAGGAGACAGAAAATGTGCAAGTTTGTTTCTGAGTCAAGATCAGATCATTGTGCTACCCGAATAAAGGTTCAAAACCTGCCCCTGTTGCTACTGCCACCGCTAGAGTTTCTGTAGTGGTACAGATGGCCATGGGTTGTAGATTACATCATTGGCCCCAATTCTAGATTTCTCTCTATCCAAGTCCTTTGCCATGTAACTTTGCAATTCCTTTTATGAAAAGAACAGGGAATATTTCCCTTTCCCTTGATATCATGTTTGGCTATTTGCCTTGCTTTGACCAAAAGAATGGGGTAGAACTGATGGTATTCCTGTTCTGAGGTGAGGCTCTGAGTGGCCTTGTGTCTTCCCACTTGCCCTGGTGTACCTTTCCTTTAGCAAGAAGGAGAGCACATCCCAGCTCATTTGCTGGTTAAAGGTGTAAGAAAGACAACTGGTGCAGAGCTACCAAGATCAACAGATACACTGCAGTGAGAAATAGTCACTTCAGCCACTGTGGCTTGAAGCAGAGCTGCCTTGCTGAGCCCAACTTGAAGCATTCAAACATCACCAAACCCATAGGCTCATAAGCAACTATTTAATAATGCTGTTCAAGTCACTGAGATTTATAGTCATTTGTTGTGCAGCAATAGCTAATCAATAGATGACAAGTCCTCTGTTCTGATCATCATTTTCTTGCATGCCCTGGGATCTGGTTCCTTCTAATACAGCCTTTTTATGGAGCTACTTCGAGTGGATTTCCATTCCTTAAAAACATGTTTCCTGCCTTAGGCTATCACAAAAGGACCTTTAGCCACGTCTGTAGCAAAGAAGAGCCTACTGCTTGGATCTGTTGGCATAACACTGAGAGATGCCACAGAGAATGAGCAGCTTCTCCCTTTATTTCCAAATTCTCTTATGGCAATTGTCTTTAAATAAGAAAAGGGGGGGGGGGAGAACAAAAAGCTGGGATCAGAACCCTGTCTCTTAGTGAGGGATTTGCAGTAATAAAAGTCACACAGGTAATGGATAGGTCCAAAAGCCGATTTGGAACATGTCCTTCCCAGTATCAGGGAAATTTGGAAGCCAAGTTCATAATTAGAAATTTCCTTGTGAACATGGAATTAGAATGACAGAAAGTTTACTGCAGGATTTAAATATTTAAAGTTATTAAACCTGATACACCAGTTCCATAATCCCTGCAGTGGGGCCTGGTGTGCCTGAATGCCTGGGGAGAACCCTGCATATCGGATGGCCTTGCCAATGCCTCTGCATAGAACTGACATTACCTTCCTGCCTTAATGTTCTTCAGCCATGTTAATATCTTGAATTTAGTGTTCTACCCTGAAATCATCTTTCTCTTTAGCATGACCTGTGCATCTCTCTTCTGATTGAATATGTGTTGATAGAATTTCATACGCAAAGAGAGTTTATAATTTTTCTTTTTAAAGCATATCTGGAAAGCATACTTCTATTGATCCCAGGAAAGTATAGAAGGAAACTATGATCAGTTTTTACATAAATAACATTTACTGTTGAACTTCTTTGAAGATAACAATTTTACCTAATATTTCTGGCAAAATGTGGGGACATAATTTTATCTCGTAAGCAACCTAATATCTTGCTTTTTTTTTTCCTTTTCCCTTCATGGTATTCTGAGTGTGGTAATAGAGTTGAAAGTGTTATTATGTAGAGGAATTCTGACCTCCTCCTTCGGGGCTGAGAGATCACACAGAGAGCGGGATGCACGGGGCCAATGATCTGTTCCTGGTGGAGCTAATTGATAAGGAACATATTTTATGAATGAAGTTACAAGACAAAAACTGAGACTAATGAAATACCCCAATGACTCCAAAGTAATTAAGGAAAGCATTCCATACACTACCTCTAATTAGATGCTGAGGCTGAGAATTCACAATTGACTCGATATTCTCCAGTGGTGCTGACCCCTTGTTTAATATGACAGCAACTGAGGATATTCATAACCAAGAAAAGTAAAACCTTCCTTCTAAGGTGACAATGGGCCATTTAAGTGAGGCTGGGGTGGGTACTAGACAATTAAAGGCATAGAAATTTAACACAGTCTCTCTGTTTTTCAAAGGATTCCTTGAGCCAAACAAGTTTAAGAATGTTTTTAAAAATAATTTTTATGAAACAAGTCTTTTCAGCTTTTAGAAAAATGATTAAAAATAAGGTCAGACCATGTGACCTATTAAAAATGTGTTTACCTGTTTCCTCTCATCAGGCTTTTCTTCAATTCTTCAGTCTAGTCTTAGAGTTTCCTGTAATCATTATTCCCATAAAATATAATATTCTAAACTCACATCAGATCTTACCCATTGAGTAGCTTGTTTCTCACTTCTTATTTCTCTTTCAAAAGATTGCCCTTTAAATAACCCTCACTGAGACCTTTCTGTTTCTCAAAGATGTGGTGAAACCATCAGAAGCCAAAGAATAAACTTTAGGTCAATAGGTATTTATTAATTTGAGTGTGTGATGTGTGTTACAACCTATGCGAAAGCAGAAGAAAATTTAAACAGGTATCCATGATTTAGAATATTACAGTCTATTCTCAGAAATGAAACATACATATAAGACAGAGAAACTAACAGCATATGACAGAATATAATTATATGTGGAACTGTGCACCAGACTTTGTTTTGCAGGAGTTTGAATGAGAGGAGAGGAAGAAAGTCTAAAATACCCGGGAAGGTTTCTGAGTGGGAAGAGAAACTCAGAGGGCATGCAGAAGGCACTGATTTGGACAAGTGGAATGGGAGGTAGTGGGCAGCAAGTTGAGTGAATGTGCCAGACAGAGCTTTGCTTGGGTTGTTCATGACAAAGGGAGAAAGGTGTTATTGTTGCTTGTGGGTTTGTCGCCATCACTGGCTCTCATGAAAACCAAGCCAAAATCATATATAATTATTTTACTTGCAATAAATCAGGGCCATTTGCCAGCTTATGAATAATTAGAGAGGGTAGGATGGAATAATTTCAAATCACTTTTAATCCTTCTTGATTTAAAAAATCTTCCCTAAAGAGCAATAGAATCTTAGAGCAGACAGAGACTGTGAGGGTTATCTACTTAAAGATTCCTCTCAATGTGGAAACTTATTCTGAACCATTGATGAGGTGCTTGGGATCAATGAGCCCCCAGTATGCTATGTAACATTTTGTTCAATATACATATTTTTGCATAGAGAAGTTTATAGTTCTATTGTATTTCTAAAGGCATTTGAAGCTCGTGCACTTGTGATGAGCACCAGGTATTGTATGGAAGCGTTGAATCACTGTATCATACGTCTGAAACTAACATTACCCTGTATGTTAACTGGAATTTAAATAAAAAGTTTAAAGAAAAATCTCTTTCAAGTCTTAAAAACCAGTGGTTTATAGTACCTTTGCCAGGTGATGAGCAAGAAATAGCGACAGGGAGGGGCGCCTGGGTGGCTCAGTCATTAAGCGTCTGCCTTCGGCTCAGGTCTGGGATCAAGCCCCAGCTCCCTGCTCAGCCTGAAGCCTGCTTCTCCCTCTCCCACTCCCCCTGCTTGTGTTCCTGCTCTTGCTATCTCTCTGTCAAATAAATAAAGAAAATCTTAAAAAAAAAAAAAATAGTGACAGGGAGCTCACCACCCATCAATTTAGCCAGCTGTAATTTCTGCAGTTCTGCCTCTCCCTAAGTTGCCCTGAGCCAGGCTCCCGGTCAGAGGTCATATTTTGGCCCTAGTTTGTGGGTGCATATCTGAATCCAGGGGGGTGATTTAATTAAGAGCCAGTCAGGATGAGACCCCAGTACGTAATGCTCAGGTATCTCTATCCACAGCATTGATAACTAATGCATAGTCCTCTGTCTGAAGGATGTGAAGATTGAGTTACTTGTTTTTAACTTCCTCATAAAATGAAAATAAAATAAAGAGTCAGACCCAGGAGACCATTTGACAGCTCACGGAGCTCAGGATACATGCAGAGCCTTGGTATGGTGAGCAACAGACAGACCCATTTCCACTGATCCTCTTTGCTTCACTGAGTAGACTTGGGAGGCATTTTTCCTTTGGGTTCGTAGGTTTGCTCTCTAATGAGGAGAAGCTTTTTACAGTGATGTACTGATTTAGAGTTTTCTCTGACTTTCTTTTTTAACATGATATATTAGAATCCCCTTTCTACTCACATCTTTCAGAAGTGGTGCCAATAACGTGGGGGACAGTAAATTATTCAAACAGGAAGCCAGCAGTTTATTAAAGATAGCTGCACACAAATGCGCATTTGCCAGCAACGTCAACAACAAATCAGAAATGATATATGACCTTTCTCACACGCCTGCAACATTTAATATCTTTGAATGACATTAAAGATGTCAAATGTTTAGACCACAGTCTGAGAAGCAGTGAAAATATAGTATCAGTGTTTGCAAATAGGCTTAGAGCTGGGTCACAATTCCCTGTGCCTGTCTTTTCCTAAAGGGTAAACATCTTCCACATATTTGTTTGCTAGTGTACTTTGCTTTGCAAAATAGTTCTGATCCTGAGGTGGTGTTTGCTAATCCAATCCCACTTTACCATAAACTAGAATTATCATTTCAGAGGCAGTTATACTTCATTTATGTTCAATTTCCGACTCGGGTAGGCTCCCATAATTCACATTTATTTATCCTCCTCCCCCTGCCCTGTGTTTAATATTGAATGATTTATAAGGCAACTACTGTAAAGCATTGAAGTAACTGTTTCCTTTTAAGCCAAATAGTGAATAGTTTTTGAAAGTAAAATATCATTTTACTAATTCTTTTGCTTTATAAGTTAGATTGTGGTTTGTGTTCATTTTTAAATTAATTTTATTATAAAATATAAATGTGGAATAATAGAATAGTATAATGAATCCCATGTGCCCATCACCTAACCTCAACAATTATCAACTCATGTCAGTTATGTTTTAACTGTACTCCCATATTATTTAATTTAAAGCAAATATTAAACAGTGTATCATTTAACCTATAAATACTTTCTTGATGTGTCTCTGAAAAATATTTTATCAGTTCTTCCTCTATTTCTCTTACTTTTCCTTGCTTTTTATTTGTGCAAAAAACTGAAATGTTTGTCCTATAGTTTCCAAAAATCTGTGTTTTGCTGTTTGAATCCATGTTTGTTTTTTTTTTTTTAAAGATTTTATTTATTTATTTGAGAGAGAGAGTGAGAGAGAGAGAGAGAGAGCACAAGAGGGGGGAGCGGGAGAGGGAGAAGCAGACTCCTTGCTGAGCAGGGAGCCCGATGTGGGACTCGATCCCGAGACTCCAGGATCATGACCTGAGCCGAAGGCAGTCGCTTAACCAACTGAGCCACCCAGGCGCCCTGAATCCATGTTTTAACATGTATGTATTTCTGTCCCTGTATTTCTTGTCAATTGACAGGTATAGAAGCTTGAATAGATTCAGATTCAACTTTTTTTTTTTTTTTGGCAAGACTTCTTCATAGGTAATGTTACACGCTTCCATCAGAACCACATGTCTGCTTACCTTTCTGTGATGTTAGCAGCATTGCTGTATCTCTAAGTACAGATAGTATGAAAATCTTACAACTATATACTTCCATTTCTCTTTTCCTGTCCTTTTGTGTTCTTATTTTCAAATATTTTACTTTTACTCTAAAATATATTACTTTTGCTTTAAATGGTCAGTTTTTTATTTAATTTAAAAAATATTTTATTTATTTGACACAGAGAGAGAGAGCGTGCACAAGCTGGGGAGCAGCAGAGGGAGAGGGAGAAGCAGGCTCCCCTCGGAGCAGGGAGCCGAATGCAGGGCTCCATCCCAGGAACCTGGGACCCTGGGACCATGACCCGAGCAGAAGGCAGATGCTCAACTGACTGAGCCACCTAGGTGCCCCTAAATAGTTATTTTTTTAAGTGATATAAGTAATAAGAGTAAAAGTGTAAAAAGTACACTTTTTACAGCCTGTACTCTTCATTCCTTTTCATCAATTCAGGTATCCACCTGATCTCACTGGAATTCCTCTAATGTTCCTTGTAGTGCAGGTCTTCTGATGGTGACTTTTTTTAGGATTTATAGGTCTGAAGATTTTTATTTCATCTTTTTTTTTGAAAGATATTTCTTGGGTATAGAGTTCTTGGTTTACAGTTCTATTCTTTTAGACACCATTAAAGATTTTCTACTTTTGCTCATTTGCATGGTTTCTGAAGACACCTCTGATCTCACTTTTACATTTAGTCCTTTGTATCTAATAAGACATTTTTAATCCGGCTGCCCTTAAGATTTAAATCTTCATCTCTGGTTTGAATCAGTTTGATTATGATATGACTTGATATCATCATGGGTCTTATGCTCTTATGGTTCCTTGAGCTTAGATTTTTGGGTTTACAATTTTCATCAAATTTGGAAAACTGGTTGCTGAAGTTGCCTGACTACTTTTGTGGCTATGTTAATGTTTTCCAGACTTTTCTCTCTGTATTTCACTTTATTTTTTATTGCCATGTTTCCAACTTCACTAATCTATTCCTTTGCAATTCCTAATTTTCTTTTAATACTTTTTAGTATATTTTTTATATTTATGCATTGCTGTTTTCACTTTTTGACCCAAATCTCCATGTAGTCTCAATTCACTTTTATGTGAAGAACTTTCTTTAGCATTTTTGTGTGTGAATCTGCTGGTAAAGAATTCTGTGTTTCAGAATGTCTATTTCCTCTTCATTAAAGAAAAGCTTTTTATTTAGAAATTATTTCATACTTTTAGGAAATTTATAAGAATATTAAAAAGAATACTTTATCAAGATTCACATCTTGTTACCATTTTGCCAAATTACTTTATCTTTTGTGCTCTTTCTTTTCCCCGTATTCCTAAATTTTTTAGTGTGTGTTTCCTAAGATGAAGGATATTTTCTTATATAACCAAAGAACAGTTACCTCTTTCGGTAAATTGAACACTGATACAACACTTTAGTGTACTGTCCATGTTCCAAATGCTTTTAAAACATTTTCCTCCAAAAGAGGAGCTAGTCAGGGTTCCAGGATTAGATTTGATACTCATGTCTCTTGAGTATTCTTCAGTCTGGAAGAGTTTCTTGGCCATTTTTATGTCTTGGTATGTGTATTTTTTAGACATTAATGATTTGTGGGAATACAATATTCTCCACTTTGGGTTTGAATGCTATTTCCTCATGATTATGTTTAGTTTATGTATTCCGGGGCACAATATTACATAAGAGATGTGTCATTTTTTAGGATATCATGTCTGAGGCATATGATGGCCATTTGTCCTCTCCCTAGTGATGTTAATTTTGATCACCCAGTTTGATTTTTCCACTGTATAACTTCTGTTTTTTTCCCCTTATAACTAATAGGAAAACCGTAGCCCTGCATATATCTTGATGATCATAATATCTCATATTAGGTTTAGAATCAATTGATGATTTTACCTGAATTGACCTTTATTTACTTTGACAACTGCACAATATTATTTTCCAACTTGAGTACATTTTATATATTTACCTATCAGCCCTCTACATTGTATTATAAATAAGTTCCCTCTGTCTTTTCCCTCCCTCCCTCCATCCCTTCCTTCCTTCTTTCTTTTATTTCTTTTCTTCCTGCCTTCCTAATTAATTATTACAAGAATTTTGTAGGTTTCTATTTTTTGCTTCCCATGTTTTATAATTTAATACTGACTTATTTTGGGGCTCACAGTGTTCCAAATTTAGTTAGCAGAACCCTCTTTAATCTATTTCCTTTATCTGTGTTATTTTGCCTTCATTTTATACATTTTTTGTCACTGAATATAGAATTCTTTATTGAAAGTTGTTATTGTTTTAATACCTTATAAAATAAATCTCTTTTGACCTCTACTGTATCTGATGAGAAGTTTCCCATTCATATTGTTATTCTCTTGTAAGAAGTGCTACTTCTCTCTAGATGCTTTCATAATATTTTCTTTATTTTTTGTTTTTAGCTATTTGACTATGATATTACTAGGTATAGTTTTCTTTGCAATTATCCTTCTTTGGGTTTGTTGTATTTATTAGATTTGGAAGTTGATGTTTTCTACACCATTTGGGAAATTTTCAGTTATTGCTATTATTTTTCTACCCTATCTCTTTGTCGTCTAAGATTCTAATTATATATGTCTTAGATAACTTGATATTGTCCTGTAGGTCACTGAGGCTGTGTTAATATCATTTTTTTACTTGGTTCTTCAAATTAGATAATTTCTATTAATATCTTTTTAAGTTCCCTGATTCTTCATTCTTTAATCACTAATCACTCTTAATGCCATCCAGTGAAATTATTTATTTCAGTTTTTATTCTTTTCATTCTAAATTTTCCATTTGGTTTTTCTTGTATAGTTCCTATATTTCTGTTTATTTATCACGACCATATTTTCATTTAAGCCTTTGAACATATTTATAAAAATGGCTTTAAAGTCCTTTTCTGCTGGTTTCAACATGTGGAATCTTTCAGGTTAAATTCCTATTGTTTTTTTATATTAATTTGGGTCATGTTTTCCTGTTTCCTTACATGCCTAGTAATTTTTTATATTATATTGGATATGATGTGTGATATGTTGTAGAAACTTTGGATTCTATCATCGTCCTCTGAAGAGTGTCTATTTTTGTTCTAGCTGGCAGTTAAGTTGACTAGACTCAAACTCCAAACTCTGTGTCCCATGTGATGGGTAGCATCCAGAATCTCTGCTTAGTTCATTCAGTATTCTATCTTTTGCTTTCCTTTGGGTTCATGGCATTTCCCAAGATATTCACAGTTGGGGTTCAAACAAGGATTTGGGTAGAATTAATATAGAGATATTGAGTCTTCCTCTCTTACTTGGATCTTTTCTCTTTCCTCACTTTTGAAGTACTTTGGAAACCCTAACCTCCATTCTAAGATGTCTCAAGTTAGTAACACTATAACTGTCTGCTTGAGTTCCTGCCAATCTATGCTACACTTACTGAAAAGATCTTTCAGGAGAAGAGCCATTAAATGCAAACCTTACCCAGGGTAGTTCTCTTATAAGTGACCGATCTCTGTCCAGTCTCTGCCTGATTTTTGGCTGCTTTAATTTCATGTACTTTATATTTTGTGAATTTGTAATTATGTCCCATGGAGGGATTAGTCCAATAGAAACTACTTTACCATTAGCAGAAACGGAACTCCTACTTTTCTTTTCAACCCACCCAAGTCAGGCTATTGTCACCTCCAGTTTACTAACACTGCTCTAATCAAGGTCTTGCTGTTTTCCACATTGACAAAATCAATTGTCATTTCTAGTCCTTTTATTACTTGATGTATGGATGGCATTTGACCATGGTATTTCTTTTCTCCCTCCTGACTTTACTTGGTGTCATTACACAATACTCTTTAGTCTACTTCTGTTTCACTGGTTGCTACTTGGTGTCCTTCTCTTTACCAAACTCATATTCTTACCTTAACATTTTGGAAGGCATCAGGGTTCAGACCTGCAACTCCTTTGATTCTTTATCTATAGCACTTTCAAGTTGACATCATGTAGTACCATGGCTATAAATACTATGTACCATTTTCTTTTTCTCTGACTGGATCTCTGCCCTGAATTCCAGTATCAAAAATCTCACTATCTTCTTGAAATTGCCCCTTCATGGTTTGTTAGGCACTTCAAACTCATCCTGTCCACATATTAACTCTTGATCTTTTCCCAAAAGACTATTGTCTTTCTTTCCCTTTAGTAAAATATTCTCTCCTCTGTTACAATTAACTTCATCATGCTGTTGCTTTGTCCTTAACACATAGATGATTGTAATTCTTTTTTTTAATTCAAATTCTACATCAAGTGAACTTGAGAATTGTCTCTTTTACCTTTGGAATATGTTCAGAATCTGACCACTGTGTGCCACCTTCTCTTTTTCTCTCCTATGTCTTCTCTTCAAGATGTTATCAGCTTTCACCTGGATTACTTTGAATACTTTCTTCTTCTGTACTTGACCTGTTATATTCTTAAAGTCTGCTACTTGCACAGTAGCCAGAGTAATATTTATTTATTTAAATTCAATTAATTAACATATAGAGTATTAATAGTTTCAGAGGTAGAGTTCAGTGGTTCATCAGTTGTATATAATACCCAGTGCTCATTATATCACGTGCCCTCCTTAGTGCCTAATATCCTGTTACCCCATCCCCCCACCTCCCTCCCCTCCAGCAACCCTCAGTTTGTTTCCTATGGTTAAGAGTCTTTTATGGTTTGTCTCCCTCTCTGATTACATCTTGTTTCATTTTTCCCTCCCTTCCTCTATGTCCTATTTTGTTTCTTAAATTCCACATATGAATGAAATCATATGATAATTGTCTTTCTCTGATTGATTCATTTCGCTTAGGATAATAACCTCTAGTTCCATCCATGTCATTGCAAATGGCAAATTTCATTTTTTAAAAAAAAATTTATTTATTTATTTGAGAGAGAGAAACAGATAGTGAGAGAGAGTACAAGCCAGGAAGAGAGGGAGAAGCAGTCTCCCCACTGAGCAGGGAGCCGGACATGGGGCTTGATCCCAGGACCCTGGGATCATGACCTGAGCCGAAGGCAGATGCTTAACTGGCTGAGCCATCCAGGCACCCCAAGATTTCATTTTTTGATGGCTGAGTAATATTCCATTGTGTGTATATATATATATATATATGTATATATATATATATACACCACATCTTCTTTCTCCACTCATTTGTCAGTGGACATGTGGGCTCTTTCCATAATTTGGCTATTGTGGACATTGCTGCTATAAACATTGGGGTGCAGGTGCCCCTCCAGATCACTACATTTGTATCTTTGGGTCATATACCTAGTAGTGCAATTGCTGGGTGATAGGGTAGCTCTATTTTTAACTTTTTGAGGAACCTCCATACTGTTTTCCAGACTAGTTGTACCAGCTTGCATTCCCACCAGCAGTATAAGAGGGTTCCCCTTTCTCTGCATCCTTGCCAACATTTGTTGTTTCCCGACTTGTTAATTTTAGCCATTCTGACTGGTGTGAGGTAGTATCTCATTGTGGTTTTGATTTGTATTTCCCTGATACCGAGCGATGCTGAGCATTTTTTCATGTGTCTCTTGGCCATTTGTATGTCTTCTTTGGAGAAATGTCGTTTCATGTCTTCTGCCCATTTCTTGACTGTTGTTCAACATAGTATTAGAAGCCCTAGCCTCAGTAATCAGACAACAAAAAGAAATAAAAGACAATCAAATCGGTAAAGAAGTCAAGCTCTTACTCTTTGTAGATGACATGATACTCTATGTAGAAAACCCAAAAAACTCCACCCCCAAATTGCTAGCACTCATACAGGAATTCAGCAAAGTGGCAAGATACAAGATCAGTGCATGGAAATCAGTTGCATTTCTACACACTAACAATGAGAGAAGAAAGAGAAATTAAGGAATTGATCCCATTTATAGTTGCACCAAAAAGCATAAGATACTTAAGAATGAACCTAACCAAAGAGGTAAAGGATCTGTACTCTGAAAACTATAAAAAACTCATGAAAGAAATTGAGGAAGACACAAAGAAATGGAAAAATATTCCATGCTCATAGATTGGAAGAACAAATATTGCTACATTTTTATGCTTCCCAGAGCAATCTATACATTCAGTGCAATCCCTATCAAAATGCAGAGCTGGAACAAATAACCCTAAAATTTGAAAAAGGAAACTAAGCCTGGTGGCATCACAATGCCTGACTTCAAGCTCTATTACAAAGCTGTAATCGTCAAGATAGTATGGTACTGGCACAAAAACAGACACACAGATCAATGCAATAGAATAGAGAACCCAGAAGTGGACCTTCAACTCTATGGTCAACTAATCTTCAACAAAGCAGGAAAGAATATCCAATGGAAAAAAGACATTTTCTTCAACAAATGGTCTTGGGAAAACTGGACAGCCACATGCAAAAGAATGAAACAGGACCATATTCTTACACCATACATAAAATAAACTCAAAATGGATGAAAAACCTAAATGTGAGACAGGAATCCATCAAAATCCTAGAAGAGAATACAAGTGACAACTTCTTTGACCTCGGCTGCAGCAACTTCTTGCTAGACATGTCTCCAAAGGCAAGGGAAACAAAAGCAAAAATGCACTATTGGGACTTCATCAAGATAAATGGCTTTTGCACAGCAATGGAAACAGTTGACAAAACCAAAGACAACCTACAGAATGGAAGAAGGTATTTGCAAATGATGTATCAGATAAAGGGTTAGTATCCAAAATCTTTGAAGAACTTATCAAACTCAATGCCCAAAGAACAGAGTAATATTTTAAAAATCTTATTTATGTCACTACTTTGCTCAAAAGCATCCAATGGCTAGCATCTCCATCTCACCCAGAATGAAACCTAAAATCTTTTCTATTGCCAACAAGTACCTTTGTGATTTTCTCTCTCTGACCAGCTCTCTATGATCTCGTGCCCAACTTCTCTGTACCACATTCCTTTTGCTGCAGCTACTCTGGTCTCCTTGCTGGACCTTTTCACTTGCTCTTCCCTCTGATTTGAACACTCATTCCCTAACATCTGAGTGATTTGTTTCATCATTCATTGAGATGTCTCTTTATATGTCACCCTGTTAGGGAGGACTTCCCTGTTCTTCCTATTTAAAATAGCACCACTACCTTCACTATTCTATATTCCCTTAGCCTGTTTTATAAAGATTCATGTCATTGGTCTTGGCAATGATTTCTTAGATATGACACTGAAAGTACAAGCAACAAAAGCAAAAATAGACAAGTGGATCTATATCAGACTAAAAAGTCTGCACAGAAAAAGAAACAATCAACAGAGTGAAAAGGCAACCTACAGAATAAGGAAAGTGTTTGCAAGCCAAAATCTGATAAGGGGCTAATATCCAAAATATATAAGGAAGTCCTACAACTCAATAGCAAAACCCCCAAATAACCCAATTGAAAAATGGACAAAGGATTTGAACAGACATTTCTCCAAAGAAGACATACAAATGGTTGATAGATATGTGAAAAAATGCTCAACATCACTAGTAATCAGGGAAAAGCACATCAAAATCACAGTAAGAAATCACCTCACACTTGTGAGGATAGCTATTATCAAAAGTACAAAAGATAACAAGTGTTGGTGAGAATGTAGAGAAATTAGAATTCTTGGGAATGTAAACTGTTGCAGCCACTATAGAAAACAGTATGGAGGTTCCTCAAAAAACTTAAAGTAGAACTACCATATGACTCAGCAATCCCAATTCTGGGTATACATCCAAAAGGATTGAAATCAGGGTCTCAAAGAGATATCTGCACCCCCATGTTCATTGCAGCATTATTCACTGTAGCCAAGATTTGGAAACAACCTAGATGTCCTTCAACAGAGGAGTGGATTTTTAAAAAAAGTGATGTATACACACAATGGAATATTATTCAGCCTTAAAAAGAATGAAATCCTGCCATATGTGACAAGATAGATAAACCTGGAGGACATTACTTTAAGTGAGATAAGCCAGTCACAGGAGGACTAATACTGCATGATTCTACTTATATGAGGTATCAAAATAAATTCATAGAAACAGAGGGATAAATGGTAGTTGCCAGGGACTGGAGGGAGGCAGAAATAATGAGTTATTATTCATGGGTACAGTTTCAGTTATGTAAGATGAATCAGTTCTAGAGATGTACTGTACAACATTGTGCCTAAATTTAATAAAAATATTTTTATTGAGCTCTTGAGATATGTTGTTTGTTTAATGTCTGTCTTTCCAGAAACAAAAATGTAAGCTCACTAATCATAGGCATTAGGTCTTTTATGTTCACTACTATATATTCAATACCTCAATCAGTGCCTAGACCATAGTAGGTGCTCAATTACGTTTGTGAAATGGATGAGTGTAGTGAAAGGGAGCGTAGTGCATTTTAGGAAATGAAAAAGGTCCAGTAACAGATATTGATGTCGGGGGAGCTAGGGAGTTAGGCAGCAGCCAGACTGTACAGAATTTTGTAGACCACATAAGGATTTTTTAAAAAGCACTAGGTGTAGCCACTGGAGGATTTTAAGCAGATGGACTGATGTGATCTGATTTAAGTTTTGATAAAAATCACTCTGATCTGGAAAGCGTATGATCATTGGGGCAGTTGTTCTCAGCCCCGGACTAATTAAATCGGCCCCTCTGGGTTTGGACCCCAGGCCTCGGTGGTTGCTAAAGCCTTTCAGGTGATTCCAGTGCACAGCCAAGATTGGAAACTAGTGGGTTTGGGTAAGGTTCCTGAGAAAGCAGGGTGGACAAGATTCAAAACACAGGTGGAGGGATTTCTGGTTTCAGCTATGTTACATTAAGAACTTGGAAATCATTCCTCTTGTCCTTAAAATGAGAAAAAGCTGTACAAGCTGACAATCAATGACTTTCTTGGACCAATCAGAGAACTAATGTTTCGGGGCAAACCACTGCCCTGAAATCTGGAGAGTCAGATGCATCTGGAGAGATACACCAACTGAGATCTGCTTACCTAGAGCAGAAGCCACTGGGAGCATAAACTGGTAGGAACACATAAATGGTAATTTTGACAAATTGCTGGAGTCTAAGTCTGGACTAGCATGAGAGTGAGAAGCTCCTGTCTGTCATAAGGGGGCCTCATAGTTTTCGAGGATTTTCCTTCAGGAAGCCTATTAGTTTTTCAAGGGGAGGATCTGAGAAAGTTCCTTACACAGTCTTGGGAGGGCAAGGATAGGGGGAGGAAGAATAGCTATGGTACCTTTTTCCAAGCAAAGATCTAATCTCCAGGGTGGAGGACTTCACCAGAGGACAATTCTGAAAACTTATCCCAGCTTGGAGAAGGGAACAATTCCCCACTGCCTCCTACTTCTGCCTTCCTATCTCACCCTAAAGACAAATAAATAGAAGTCTGGTCAACAGGGGAAAGGGTTTCAAGGATTTAGACTGGGATCATTGGAACTGGGAAGGAGACCAAGGGACAGTAGGGACAAATTTCCACTCCTGGAGGAGGGACAGACATTTCTGAAGTCCACATCTCAGACTCACTAAAGACTGGGCCTCAGTTAGAAGGTTATAGGACACCCCCTTCCCTACACCTTACCACCACATGAAAAAACTTTCAGTAATAATGACAGTGGGGGCACCTATATGGCTCAGTCAGTTAAGCATATGACTCGATTCAGCTCAGGTCATGATCTCATGGTCATTGGATCGAGCCCCATATCAGGCTCTGCACTCAGAGCAGAGTCTCCTTGTCCCTCTCCCTCTGCTCCTCCCCCTGCTCATGCGCTCTCTCTCACTCTGTCTCAAATAAATAAATAAAATTAAATAAATAAATAAATAAATAAATAAAAATAAAATCTTAAAAAAAAAAGAATGGATGATAGGGAACACATATTATCATGAACTACCTATTGAGCACCTATTTTATTTTGAATTCTGTTCTATACCAGATATTTTACATAACTTCAAGCCCCTTACAGTAAGTTTTTTAAAACCTTCATTTTATATTTGAGGAAGCAGAAGCCCAGAGAAATAATTAAATGCACAGAACTGGTAAGAGGTGCATATCCAATACAAACTCATGTATTTGTTTCATTTTTTAACTTCCTTCTCCAAATCCACTGCTTGTGCCACTACTCTGTGTTGTTTCATATCATTTCCAAACATGGCAAAATTTAGAAGTAGCAGAAAGAACAGAAATGGGTCCTGAAATGAAGGAAAAGGTTTTATGGCACAGTTATTACAGGTATTTTACTTGGGTGTTTTCTATCTAAATAATACTTAAATCTAGATATTTTCTATGTATGTAAGGATGAGACTATTTGCAAAGTCAACTGTCATGGAATTCCTGTACTTTATTTTCTACCAGAATTAACTGGTGGTGTGGTTTTTCACACCAATGTCTGGAACATCATTGAGGTACCAGAAGGATAAATATTATGCAACTTCTTGATTCTAAGACTCATGTTTTGTCTTCAAATTTTAGCAGTTTGGAAGCTGGGATGCATCTTATTATGTCAAGAGAAACTTTCCAGTGGCCAAGCAAAGGAGTAAGTTATGGTGACATTTTTTTATTGCCTAAATAAATAAAAATGTAGTCCTTTTTGGAGGTAATTATTTACCTAATTTGCACCTCAGCTAAATAATTTGCACTGGTAACATTATACCGCATTGATTTAAATGTAAATTTTGATCCCTAATGATTGCTTTTAATACCTTTAGAAGATTATATTATAAAAAATTGAATATAAAGTTATGGTGACTATGGAAGGTTCCTTATCAAATTCCAGAAAGTGCAGTTAAGGACAATGAAAATTGCTAAATCTTTTAGAAAAGGTCATGTAATTTTGAAAGCTTGAGAAAGATGTGACCAACTGATGCATCAAGAAGGACTCTGATGTAGGACCTGAACTTCTATTTTGTTGAAAGTTTCCAACCAACTTGTAAGCTTCCAACCAACTGTTTAGCTTCCAGCACTATATAACAAATTAAGAAAACTAGAAAACAAACCAAAGTTTGACCAGATAGTTAATGCACATGTAAGTAAATGCCTCAAATTGTATGGGAGCTAAAATGGCCCCAAAAGAGAGAGAATTTATGATTTGGGGAGAGAGGAAGAGATAGAGATAGAATTCCCACCAGGACTATGCAAAAACAATATAAGATTTCACTAATGCTACACAAATATCTTGCAAAAGAGGTTCCAGAGAAGGCCTTTTACATGCCAGATAGTTGTTAGGGGTACTAATTTATGAAGCACTTGAAGAAGGAATAATTATGCATAATAGTGATCAGGGGAGACCTCTCAGGAACAGGAAAAGTATTGAAGGGTGGTATGAGTCTCAAGAGGTTGAAGAGTTAGGGTTGGGGACTACTTCATATAAGTACCTTCCTCTACCCAACTGGTGTCTGTGACAGAGTCTTCCACATAGTTGCACTAAAGCAGTGTTTGAATAGCTTGAAAAAACTGAAGGATGACTCCTCTTAATGGATATAGAATGTTTAGGGTCATGGAAGAGCATTAAAAAAGCCCAACAGAGACCTCACTCTTCCCACATCCACTCTAGATACATTCTTGGAATCAGCACCATCCTATTTTTAAACATTTCATTTGTCAGCTTTTTATTATTAAGAAAAATGTCCAATTTGCTTAAAGCACCTCAGGCAAAGTATGATCAAATTCATGGATGACAGTGACATTGAATAAGAATGGACAGGGACAGAAAAACCAGGGCCCATTAAAATGGACCTATGGATAAAGAGGACTCCCAGCTCTACACTCTACCACATCCAGGGTTTAGTGAAATAAAACCAGAAACAGTCATAGACTGATTCAGGATCAACCTCAGAGGCCATGCTTTTACAGCCTAAGGGACTGAATTGTGCTAAGACCAGACCTCGAATTCCCAGGGCATTTTCTGAATAATCATCTTATCTCCACATGGTATCTCAGCTTAAACTGTTTCCCTCAAGAATGTGTCAGGAAAGGAATGGTCCTTGACATTCTTTTGTGGAAATGTTACCTCAGGCACACATAGATTTAGATGATTTTAAATCAGGGCTGTTTGTATTCTGAGAGTGAGTACAGCTGTGACATATATGATAATTGGGAATCGAAGAAAGCAAAAGAGATCCCACATGGTTTCCTATAGCATGTAACAAGTATTTGTCTATTACATGAGCCAGATATCTAAGCATGACAAATTCTTTCAATATGGTAGCCATAAAATGAAGTAGTAACAAGGAGCCAGGACACAGTCTGATATGCTGTGAAATTGGGGAACCAAGTCCAAGGAAATCCAGAAATGTTAGATTAAAAATCCTGTTTCCACAAGTGAGTTGTCACACCTAGGCAAGGTTGATATTTCTTTAGTTCTTTAAGATCAGGGTTATGGGAGGGGGTGGTGGGGGAGAAGGCAAGGTAATTGAGCCAGCAGCATAGAGGGTAGTTCTAGTTGGAATTCTTGAGGGCTTTTTAAGATTCATAGGCCTGCCCCTATGGATGTACCTAGCTTCTTGAAGAGACACTGAACAGTCAGGAGGCCCCAGAGACTTTAGGCCATAATTAAGCCTTTTGGAGGTCTGGATGAAAAGGGAGGGGCCAGGAAATCATGAAAGCCAGAGAAGGGATGCCTCACCTGATAGGGAACCAAGGGAGAAGAACAAATGGAACCACCACCATTTACAAGTTTCTGCCAGGCCTTTTCGACAAAGGGTGCTAGGGCAATTGGACATTTGTTGGATGGGGGACATGGTGGGGGAGACAAAAAGGAAAAGAATAAAAGACCCTTGATCTAAACCTGACACCTTATAAAAATTAACTCAAAATGGATCATGGACTTAAATGTAAAATGTAAAGCTATAAAATTTTTAGAATTAGAAAGTATTTGGGATCTAGGGTTATGCAAACAAAACAAAACAAGAAAACCTCAGACATGGCACCAAAAGCAGACCATAAAGGAAAAAATGATAAATTAGACCTTATCCAAAGTTAAAAGTTTTTCTCTGTAAAAGACCCTCTTAACAGCATGAAAAGACAAGCTACAGTCTATGAGAAAATATTTGCAAATCACCTATCCAATAAAGAATTAGTATTTAAAATATACAAGTAACTCTAATAAAAGCTCATCAGTTAAAAAACCCAAACAGTCCAATGACAATATGGGCAAAAGACGTGAAGAGACATTTTAACGAAGTGAATAAAAAATAACAAGCACATGAAAAGAGATTCACCAACATTTGTCATGAGGGAAATATAAATTAAAACCACAGTGAGATATACTACATTCCTATTAGAAAAGCTAAAATTTAAAAAATATAGTGACAATATCAAATTCTGGCAAGGATATAGAGGAATTGATTCACTCACACATTGCTAGTGTCAATATATAAAATATTACAACCATACAGGAAAACAGTTTGGCAATTTCTTATAAAACCAAACGTGCAAATGCCATACAGCTTAGAAATTGCACTTGCGGCCAGTTGTCCCAGATAAATTAAAACTTACACTCACATCTGTATGTGGATGCACATAGCGGTTTATTTGTAATAGTCAAAATTTGGAAATGACCCAAAAGTCCTTCACCAGATGAATGATTACACAAATTGTGGCATATTCGTGCTATGGAATACATCTCAGCAATAAAAGGAAGCAAACTATTGATACATGAAAAAACTTGGATGAATTTTCAGGGAATTATCCTTTGCAAAAGAAATCCCCAAAGGTTGCATACTGTATAATTTTATTTATAAAACTGTTGAAAATATAACATTATAAGAATGAGGAATAGAGGAGTGGTTGTCAGAGATTAGAGACATTGGGGGAGGGTGGGGAAGTAGGTATGTATGGCTATTAAAGAGCAATAAAAGAGATTTTTTTGGTGGTAGAAATGTTCTTTATCTTAACTGTACCAAAGTCAAGGTCTTGGTTGTGATACTGTACTCTAGTTTTGCAAGATACTACCATTATGAACTGTGTAAGGAGTCCAGGGGTCTGTTCAGTATTTCTTAAAACTGCATGTGAATCTATTATCATCCAAAATTAAAAAGTTCAATTTAATCAATGTATTATCTCTTTTCAAAAGTCCAAATCATATATAAGTTAGCTAAATTCTGTGATACGGAGAGAAATGGATCTGAAGAGATGCTTGGACTTTATTTTCTAGCTATAGAATGGCTTTGAAGTATTTTTAAGGGGAAGAATAGTATGGTCAGATTTTTTTTAATTAATTAAAAAAAAAATTCTGGTATAGTTAACATACAGTGTTATATTAGCTTCAGGTGTACAATATAGTGATTCGACAATTCTGTACATCACTCAGTATTATCATAAGCATACTCTTTAATTTCCCATCACCTATTTCACCCATCCCCCACCCACCTCCCCTCTGGTAACCATAAGTTTGTTCTGTATAGTTAAGAGTCTGTTTCTTGGTTTGTGTCTCTCTCTCTTTTTTCCTTTGCTCATTTGTTTTGTTTTTTAAATTCTACATACGTGTGAAATCATATGATATTTGTCTTTCTCTGACTGACTTATTTCACCTAGCATTATATTCTCTAGCTCCATTCATGTTGTTGCAAATGGTGAGATTTCATTCTTTTTGATGGCTGAATAATATTCCATATATATATATATGTATATATATATATACATGCCACATCTTCTTTATTTACTCATCTATCAATGGATACTTGGGCTGCTTTCATAATTTGGCTATTATAAATAATACTGTAATAAACATTGGGGTGCATGTATTTTTATTTTAGAAAAGTCACGATTTTTCTATGTGATGTGGATTTGAAGTGGTGGGGTGTTTAGGCCTTGGGTGGGGAGACCTGAGAGAGTGACACCAGATAGAGGGTGATGGCTACCAACTGGGAAGAACATAAGGGACTAGTCCACCAAGGCAAAAAAGCACCAGCGATGGTGAGGTGGGGAAACACACAGAAACACACAGGTGGTGGATTAATAGCATGTCATGGTTGGTGTAATTTGAGATGAGTCTTGGGCAAAGAAGAGCAGGAATCAAGGACTATCTCATCTTTAGTCACTAGGGGCATAGTGGAGCTTTCAGAGATCAGGTTGCAAGAAAGCAATTGTTAGGGGTGGTGGGGCTTGTAGGAAGCAGAGTCCAGTTGAGTTATCTAGTGCTCAGTCATTTCACAACCCCCTTGCGCCCATTATTTTTCTCTTGGAGAGACTGTGGTCCAGAACTGGTGAAGTCACTGGTCTAGCATATATACCTTGACTTCCTAATTCCATGATTTTGAATTCTCAAAGAAATATCATACTAATTGTCCAGAAATCCCATCATCCCAAAAAGAGATCTATTTCTTCACCAATTTGTGAAATTAAATGTAAGCAACCATCCATAACCACATAACTGCTCTCTAATTTTGGGAAGCAGAGAGAACATCATATTCATTGTGAGTCCACTCAACTAGCAAAGAACTCTGTCCTGAGGAAGTGTTCGGGATGAATGTGGCATGGAATAGGCCCAATGTTTAGTGAAGCTCTGACTCAAGCAGGCTCCATTCAGATTGTGGTGTCATATGCAGCCTTGTGTGTGGACTGCTCATTGGAGACAGGGACTAGAGAGCGCAGATGGAAGAGTGTGCGTATACAAAAGCTGCAGACCTTTTCTGGTCCTTCAATCAGAGTCCTGTGGCCCAGAAATGATTTCAAGGTTTTCTGAGAAACTACAAGATGCTCCTCTGGGGTTTTTCTGCTAGGGAGAGAGAATTCTGCCTACTTTACCCATCCTGCACAATCCCCTTCAAACAGCACTGTTAGAAGGAGGGAGATTAGCTGTGACTTCCTTCTTTTAGAAGCCCTCACTCCTATTTCCTGAGAAACTGTGGGACTCTGCCAGTGCCTGCCATGGCATCAGTGCCCCCTAGCAACTGGCCTCCTGGTCAGTTCTCCCGAGAGCCCATTGGCTAAGCACGTGGACTGGACATGAATTACTTTTTGTTGAGTGAGAACTGGTGTGGGTGGGATGGGTTCTATTCACGATGGGCACTCACCTCCAGCCATGAGCCATTTTTATCTGTGCCTTCATGTGAGGAGAAAAGCAATACCATAAAAAACAAGCCACCCAAGTTGTCATGTGAACACTTCCTTGCACAGCAGAGACCTAAGGGAGTAATTAAATTTTGCTGATGCCCTATCATCTTTAAGGTTGAATTTTATCCTTACATAAATACCGAATTACCCTGTGGTGTTTATTTAACAAAATACCCGGAAGATCCTAAACGTGCTTTCACATAAGACTTTTTTCCTTTTCTCTACATCTGTCTCACTGTTTCTCCAGGTCCACTCAAGGGATTCAGCTGAACCCTAGAAAGTGCTTCCTGATGGTGAGAACAGTGCTAAGTTTGGCCATGGGAAATGAAGCTCTTTCAAGGGAAATACTATTTTTGTTTTCATGTCTGTGTGAATAGATATGCATAAGAAATTAAATCTGGCCAGGGGTTGATGCTGGGGCTTGTGGGAGATAAGGGCATATGGAAGGGTCAGGGGTAGAGAGAAAAGCCTGGCTAAGATATAGCCCCCAAGGTGATCAAAGGAGGTCTGGAAACTTGCCAAAGAAGATCAGTGTGGCATTAGCAGCAGAAGAGATATGCCAGCAGCTGATGAAATATGATCTTAAGGGAAAGCTCAAATCCAGTTATTAGTGCAGGGAAAGCACCAGCCTGGGCCAGAGAAGCAATCTGAAGTAGAGGGACCCAAATAGAAACTGTGATGAGATAATGCCAGTCACCTACCTGCCGCCCAAAGATACCATGACGGAGAGCTAAGCTACATGCTTGGCTCCTGACAGCCACACCAGGTTCATCATTGTTGCCATCGCATGCAACATAGAAAAGCTCGTGTGCACAGACCAGTCCATCTGTGCATCGGCAGATGGGATGAGAGCTGCCCGAGTGAAGAGCGCAGTATGATTAAGTGTGGATATGAATGAACTTAGGATAGTTCAAATACAATTGCATTAATGTGGCTGTCTCAGATTTTTAACTGAATGAATAGTTTCTGAATTGATTTTATTGTTTAAATTCACGCTAGTTAATGGCTTTTCAAAATAAAATTGACTTTGGCTGACTTAAACATCAATAGAATATTTTAAAAAATGAATTTGATTGTATTTTAAGCCCCAAATCAAGATTTCTATAAAATTGGACATGTCCTGTTTCCCCTTTTGTAAACTGGCTTATTTCTGAACGTGTAATAAGCAAAAACAAACCAAATTACAAGTGGATTCTGACAAACCTTAGCTCAAACTTCAGGTAAATCCTCTATTCTCTATGAATCACTGGGTAAGCTGCTTAATTCCTCAGTTTTCTCAATAGAAAAAGGAGGTAATATTATTTACCTTGCAAGACTATTGTGAAGATAATTGTTAAGTGTCTAATATAGTGCTCAGCCTATTGTAGACATTCGGCAAAGATTTATACACAATTTTGTTTCTTTTGCATATAGTCCTTACGTGTGTATATGTACAATGTTGAAAAAGACCTGGATGAGAGGACCATGGCCTCCTGGTTCTATCCAGCAGTGGGAAAAGGCACAGAATAAATAATAGGCATGATATATTTGGGGATATCTTTCTAGATCATTACTCTTATCAGTAGCAAAATTAGCAAAAAGTTAGATCATGGAGAGTCTTAGAGATAAAGAGTTTAGACTTAATTCCTTAGGCCAGTGGCTGACAAATTTTTCTGCATAAAACCAGACAGTAAATATTTTCAGCTTTTTGGACAACAGTCTGTTACAAATACTCAACTCCACCATGATAGCATGAAAGGGTCATGGACAATATGCTAATGAATTAACATGTCTGTGTTCCAATGAAACTTGCTTTACAAAACTAGGAAGTTGGCCTAATTTGGCCTGTGGGCTGTAGTTTGGCAACTGCTAATCTAGGTGACAAGAAGTAAACTCAGCATCCTATCTTTTCTTCATTTAGAAATACACAGAAGTTTTACTTTTTGGATTGGTTAGATTACAGCTAACCCCAAACTATGTTCATTAATGAAGTCATGTAATACATTTTTGAGTGTCTGCTATCATTAACTATTTCTCTAGGTGCTGGAGAAATAACGATGAGCAAAACTCACAGAGAAACATTCCGGGCTTTAAGGAGCTCATGTTCTGCAGAATTCTATCTGTCACTACCTTCTTCTAGAAATCCTGCTCTACATAAGCCACATTGATCAATGTTTGCAGTGCTGCTCATAGATTTTCTGCACCTAGTCACCCTATATTATTACATAAAGGGGCATTCTAGCATAGTGTATCTGGATAGTGGCAAGATGTTTGACAAAGTACCCCCTGATATTGTAGTGGACTCAATGGAGAGATGTGAGCTGGATGATAATGTAGCTCAGTGAAGTGGAACCTGGATGAAAGACAGTACTCAATGAATACTGATTGATTGATCACCGTCAGCCTGGAGAGCAATCTCCAGTGACCTAGAGGGCCATGACCTTGTCTCTGTCCCAACTCTTCCATCAGTGACTTAGGTGAAAACATGGAAAGCATGATGATCAAATTTGCAGAAGAGGTAAAGCAAAGAGGGAGACAGCTGACAGGGCCAAGATCCAAAATGATTTAGACAGGCCGGAACAATGGCCTGAATCTAACAAGATGGAATTTAGTAGGGATGAATGGAAGGTCCTGTACTTAAGTTCAAAAGTCAAATTGTTCATGGGGCGGGGGGGGGGGGGGGGGAGTAGTTAAACTGCGATACATGGGATAAAGCCTTAGAGATTTCACTGACAGCAGGCTCTGTGGCTGCCCTCAGTACAGTGTGAATGTCAAAAATACCAGCAAACCCAC
The DNA here is from genome assembly GCF_029215605.1 of Mirounga angustirostris. Lineage (NCBI taxonomy): Eukaryota > Metazoa > Chordata > Mammalia > Carnivora > Phocidae > Mirounga > Mirounga angustirostris. The sequence goes on along the minus strand of NW_026991718.1, from coordinate 17,670,435 downwards.
AGCACTGCCATGAGGGCAGAGTCCAGGGCAAGGGGAGTGGCCGTGCTATCGCACTGGGCAAAATCAGATCTCACGTGTGTGTGGTCCTGAGTGTCAGGTGTTCAGAGGGATGTGGATAGACTCTGTCCTTGTCAAAAGAGAAGACCTCCTGAGTAACGAGGAAACCTAAGAACATGGGGATTGATTAAGAAAATAGAGTTGTAAATGCTTAAAGCTGGTTTAGGGATTCCACAGAGCACATTCTGGGGAAAGTGGCAAAATGCACTCTTGTTGAAGTATTTCTACTTCTCTGGTAGCAAAACTCTTATCTGCTCTGAAGATCAAAGGGGAGTGGATATTTTAACGCAGCACCCTCTGGGCAGAAGGTGCTCTAGGGAAACCAGGGGAGCATATGTTAAAACTGCTTTGTTTCAGTGAGGTTCCTTATCAGTTTCATGCCTTTGTAATCCAGGAGCCAGTTTTGAAAATCTGCATCAAATAACCCCAGCAAGAGCAAGGTGAGCAGAAAGGTATGCCTTCTGGTCTGCTGAGAAGCTTAGTACTGAGGGTTGTATGTGTGCTCTTCAGGGAACAGATTCCACATGCACCCCCAGAGAAATGTCAGGGAATTAGGGACTCAACGAATGGAGAATTTAATTTTTCTGGTTAACTCTGAAAATATGTTTTTATGCAACATTGTTGATGCAGATCATTCTAAAACACATCTGTTTACTTTCTTATCTTGGTGAAGGGAGGAGAGGAAAGGAGTGGAGTTGATCTCTAAAATAGTCTCCTAATTTAGGGGCACCTGGGTGGCTCAGTTGTTAAGCAGCTGCCTTCGGCTCAGGTCATGATCCCGGGGTCCTGGGATTGAGTCCTGCATCGGGCTCTTTGCTCTCTCCTTCTCTCTCTCTCTCAAATAAATAAATAAACTCTTAAATAAAAAAAAATAGTCTCCTAATTTTTAAGAGAAAACCCGGATGTGCCCCGCCCAGTCTGATCTGGCCTCGACTAACCTCTTTTGCATCATCAGCATCTCTTCCGTCCAGTGGCTCTGACCTCTCAGTTCCTCCTGACATTCCAAGCCCGTGCTGTCCCTCATGTTTGGAACAATTTGTCTCCCCACCATATCTAACATCCTTCAGTTCTTGCCAGAAAAGCTTAGAAGTCACAATTTCTGCAGAAACTTCCCTGATTCCCAGAGTCTGAGTAGGGCCACATTGAATGTTATCTGAGCATACCCTGTCCTTGCTAGAATGTGATGCTTATTCCATACCATGGTAACTGACTGGCAATTGGTTCTGTCTTCCTCATGAGCCTGAAGAGGACAGGAACCGTGACTGATCTATTCATTGTTATATTTCCAGCATTTAGCACGCCTGACATGGAATGTGTGTTCAATAGATTTGTTAAATTGGATTAATTCATTGGAGGTATTAAGATGTCTCTGTAGGGACATCATCTTAGGCATCAGTAACAGTGTCCTAAACAAAAGATGGCACTAACACTGTAGTCGTGACAAGAACCATCTGTCCAGTGTGCTTTTCTAGTAGAGTGAAGAAGCTGAGTTCTAGTAAAGGAGACCGACTTGCCCAAGGCCACATAGCCACTGAGCAGCTTAGCCAGCACTAGACCCCATTTGTCTTGTTGAGAAGCTCTTTTCTGTCTCGCCATAACAGCCACTGGCAGACAAATCTGCTCTAGCAAAATCGGTAGAAGAAGAATACATTATCTCTGAATCCAGTGAAAGCTGGAGAACCAGATTTGGAAAAAGAGCAGGAATTAAGAATGGTGAAGCATTTAGAAGGACAGGCTGGAGCAGATCCCAGTCTGAAACAAGTCATGCTTTGGAATTGTCTGGTTCAGATGCTGCCCTGGCACTGGGCACTTGCTGCCCCTGCCCCTGGACCTCAGATGCCTCCCCGTGGACTCACAGTCCTGGCACTACTCTGCTCTCTTACTGAATCATTTCTCCCCTATCCCTGCATTTTAATTTTTGTTCCTTTAAGATCCAAAATTCCAGGCGGGAGCAGCTGACTGGCTGAGATGAGGTAGTAGACCTATAACTTAGATGCCCGGAGCAGGGAGATGGAGAGCACCTGGGCCCACCCTGACTTCTGCTATGTGAGGCCCCTGTGACCAGGACTCGCTCAATCTAGGAAAGGCGTTCAGATCCAGGGAGCCATAAAACACCCAAACAAAACCCTACCAAGTCACCGGCTGGTTGCATCACTTCTGTCTTTGGTGCCTTTATCTCCCCAGGTGAACCAGGGCTCCCACAAAGCAGGTTTCCATCTGCACTGAAAATAATGACCCGAGAAAAGGTACAGCCTTCATTTTCACTTTTTTTGTTTTGAGAGAAAAGTCTGTAACTGTCCCTTTCTTTGCTCATGTCTCCATTTTCCCATCTGTGAAGTGAACGCAGTGTTCGGGTGACTTCTCGGAGGGCTGTCCTTCCTCTAATGCCCAATGGTTGCTTCACGGACCCACTCACCATGACATGCTGCTGCCTTTCTGTGGAAAAGTGTGTTTGTTAACTTCCCTGCTCAGTAACGGAAGTGTGGTGACTGCTGAACCTGGCTTGCTGATGGAGACTCTTGCAGAGTTTCTGTTATTCTGGCTTTTTCAGAACTTCAGATGAATGGAGATGACTAGGAGATAGGGATGATGCCCAGTCATAGGACACAGTGAGAAAGCTCTGTTTCTGGCTAATACTCTCAGAGTGATTATCAGCTTTGGTTAGAGGAATAGGAGTGATCTCCAAAATGGACTGGCTTTGAACATGAAATAGGAAGTGGACTCAGAAAACATTTGGCCACAAGAATTGCACTTCCCAGCTTAGAGCTGAGGCAAGCTTGGGTTGGGCTGGCACCTTTACCCAGTGTCCTCTTGACTGGGAAATGGCCCTCTAAATCCACTTAGCACATGGCAATGTTACAGTTTTATAGTGACTTCCAAAACTTCATAGAAGGCAAAAATCTCAACGTGCCATCCAGAAAGCAAATTGTTAGTAACTTCTGCTGAAGCCTGCTGCTCCTCCATAGCGTTGTTGGAATGTAAGTGTTCATGCCAGGCATAGCATCTTTTTGACCTGTTAAATGATTTAAAACCTACTAACAAAAAAACCAAATGGCAACCTAGGAAAATTCTCGTCGAGACAATGTGGAGCCATTATTCATTTAATAGTATAAACATTACTCTCTATCCCACGGTTACTAACTTCTGAACCTTTAATGGACTTCGCATTGTACTTAGGGGATTAACAGAGAAGTTTGTAATTGATTCTCTTTGTTGAAGGAAGTAAAGAAGACAAGTATTTACCTGGTCATGGGTTATGTTACTGATGGAATGTAAAAAGGCTCTGAATGTTTAGAACTAGAGAATTGTTTATTTGCTCCTTCTAAGACACATATTATGGTTAATACTTAAAGACCAAATCAGCAAGTGTGTGTTCCTTTAAGAGAATCCTAGGTTCCAAATCACAGTTCTTTAAATGTACTTACTTTAACATATTCATTGTACTTTATTGTGTACCTACTATGTGGTAGGCATTTTATAATCTCTAAGTAGACAGTGTATGTGGTGTTGAACAGTACAAAGGTGATTCCAACCTTCAGTGGGGGTACCAAGGAAGAGCCGACATTGAATTAATAATCACACAAATAAACATAAAATTTGCAAATTGTGATAAATGCCAAAAATTTTAAAAATGAGTTATGGAAAAGAAAAACTTGGGGTGGGGGAAGAGGTGGGAGAAGAGGATGGTAGCATTAACTTCTCTGAGGAAAAAGTGGTTGAGTTACTTTTTACTGCAGCACCTGTTGTTACTGTTGTCAACTGTGTAATTAGGCTCCTGATATATACTTCTGACTCCTGAGCAATGATTATTTGGTACCGCACTGTGATTACTCAGTACTCAGACATGTCGGTCAGAGCTGAACCAGAAGAACTGAGCCACCTCAACTACTATGGGAATAAGGTATTTAATATAGGAATTGGAGCTCACATAGAAGTAGGAGGAGCTGAGAAGTGTAAATTCTAGAAGGTGAGCATCAGAGGATCAAACAGTAATTTCTGTCCGAAGCACCAGTGCAGTTGGGCAAGTCAGAGCTTGTGGGACTCTCTGGAACACGATATTGCATCTGCCTGTGGAAGCAGAACCACAAAAGGGAAACATGTGGAGAGATCTGTAGTAGCAGTCAGCTCTAGAAACTGCTGCCTCTATGGCATCCTCTGCCCCTGTGGGAATGCGACATCTGTGAGTTTGCAGCCAAGCAAGGGTGCTAGGCTTGTGATTCCTACTGACCAATAGGCAGGATCAGAGATTGGGTGGACTAGCTGGAACGAGGGTAGGAGGGGAGCAAGGACAAGCACAGTCCTGCTGGAAATGTCTGCATCTTTTCATCACTCTGACCCCTATGATATTCCAAGATAATCTTGACATCACTTCCATTTTCTAAATCTAGGGTGACCAACTTCTTGGTTTGTGCAAAACTTCCCCAGTTTTGCCACTGAATGCCCTGTGTGCCTGGCAACCCTTCCATCCTGGGCAGGCTGGAGTAGTTGAGCCCCCTAAAATCTCATGTAAACTCATCTCGCTGACCCACTGTACCCCAAATCCACATAGAAGAGGGATTCAGGGAAACATAATTCCCAGCCTTAGGCTGGTGCCACAGCCAGGTTGACCCAGGCAATCTAGCATACCAGATGTGACCCATTTCAAAAATTTGTGATGGACAGTATCCAAACTGTACTGTTTTAATCAGTATAGTTCCATCCTTTGGTGTCCCCTTAAGGATTATGACATAAGTTTAAATCAAATTTAAAATAACACTACTTTGATCATGCGAAGAGTTTCTTTTTTTAAGATTTTACTTATTTATTTGAAAGAGAGAGAGAGCGAGAGAGAGAGCATGAGCAGGGTGAAGGACAGAGGGAGAAGAAGACTCCCCGCTGAGCAGAGAGCCTGATGCGGGACTCAGTCCCAGGACTCTGGGATCATGACCTGAGCTGAAGGCAGACACTTAACTGACTGAGCCACCCAGGCACCTGATAGGAGGAGTTTTACAACAAGCCCTGAAACTAAATTTAGATGTTTTGTGGGTTATCCTCTTTTTGGATTACTTTTGATATCGCTCTAGCCAGTTGGCTTGGATAAGTGGAAATCAGAGTGCTCCAGGTATGTCCCCTCTCCTGGCTCTGGAAGAGAGAACTGGTCCTACAGTTATGAGTGTGCAGGATGGAATGAAATCTTAAAACTTTCTGGTGGAGTGTTTGCCAGGTGTGAAACAAGGAGAAGGTGGTGGAGCACAGTGAGGTTACATGATGATATATTGCTGGGTCTTCCCCACAGACCAGTGTTGATTGCAGGGTAACCAGGGTATGTGTCAAGCATTGGAGGAATGTGAACATTGGAAGCCAGAATGAGGGGTGTTGCAGATAAAAGTAAAGGAAATAAAGTTAGTGAGATTTGAAAAGAGAGGATTTGAAAAGAGAGGAGAAAGGAGATACATGCTGTATATGACTGTCAGAACAATTCAATAATGTCTGAGGAGGGCTTGGATTTATTGACAGTGAAGCAGGCAAGCTTGGGGCCATTCGTTCGGGCTCAGCCCTTATAAATGATTTGGAGGACTTTGTAGCATGGTAAGTAAGCATAATGGTTTTTGTATTGAACTGTGGGACCCTCAGCCAACTTGAAAGAACCAAGATTCTCTAGAATTCAATTTACTTTGCATTAACGGGAGAGCTGATCCTCATCTGCTCTAACGGCTTCTTTTATCTAAGCTGCTAAAGAGTCACATGGTTTAGGAAGAAAATTAAGAGATTTCACATTTGTTGCTCTAAGCAAAATCATTTTGTTATCTACTTTAATGAGAGTGTGGGTGAGTTTTCCTGTTTTAATAATCACTGTGTCTTAAATTTCTCTTCCATGAAGGCAATATCAACAAAAACTCTCTAGAGGCTTTATCTTTATACAATTAGTTTTTCTCTCTCTACCGTCTGAAGTCCTTAAAATTATTTTTAAAATAGTAGGAGGCATGTCCTTTCTCTGAGCCCTTTGGGTACATATAAGGAAAATCGACGTTACAGTATTGCTTTGAAGAAATAATTGGCATAATGTAAGGTCTCTATCTTTAGCTCAATTCACATTTGAGTGTACTCAGATTTTATTTTATTTTATTTTATTATTTTATTTTATTTTATTTATTTATCTTCTTTAATCTTCCGTTTTTCTTTCTGTACATAAAAGACTTCTAGGGATTTCTGTGGGTCCTGAAGTCACTGGGGAGTGAATTCATTGCACTCACATCTGTTGGTAATTTCTAAGAAGCAGGAAAATTCATTCCAAAGTATTATGAATCTCATCTTTTTGATGAATCTGTCTTGCACGGTTGAAGAAAGACTGGTCGTAATTGTTGTAGTTCCACATTTTGCACCCAAAGAACCAAACAATCCCCATCAAATGGTACTTTATTAAAGTCTTCCAGACTGGAAATAGGCAACCTTGTCTCAGACTTAAGTTTAACACTGCATCTATCCTAGTGCATTTATGTATATATTATTTATATTTGCTCTACTTTTAAAGTATTTGAAAGAGCTCACAGTGAACGAGAGTTTTAAAGTAAGAGTGTTGAAATAGGAAAAAGAATGAGAAGGAGAAATGACATGTCAAGCACAAATTAACAGTGAACTATTTGGCACTGTAACAGAAAGAACTGGAAGATTTGTACTTTTTAATTGTCTGATTACAAGAGATAAAATGTCTTTAGAGCAGAGAAACACTTCTCCTAGAAATAAATATTAGAAGGTAACATTTGTGTCCTCACATCAGGGTAAAAATATACACTGTCTTCAATGATGATTTTGCAAATTTTGCTGACATGTATTTATGTGGCAAATTTTTATTAACCCTTGACAAAAAGACAAGGATATAGTATTTAACAATGTGTAGTAAAGAGGTGTTTATATGAGGCTAGTCTAATAGGATCCAGGTAAGTTGCTTTCAGATCATATACTAATAAAAGGACTGAATCAAGAGTGCCAGGAAGGACAGACATCTCATAGGCCACAGACATACAACCAGTGGCATTTAAGCTACTACAATTCCTTGAAAATTCAATATAGTTTTTATTTGGCATTTTTAAACGGAAATTATCACTGGTGTTTTGTAATGAGTTGACATTTTCTGTATGATATTAATCATTAAGATTTTTTACAATCTTTAAAAAGTGTTACTCATTTTTATATTTTATATTAAAAATTACTGAGGAATTCTTTGAGACTGTGTATTGCTCAGTACTTGGAATTGCTTCTAATTCTCCTTTTCTTTTCTCTCTCTCAACTCTAAGGAGTCAGCCTATTGTCTTCAACTCTTGCCATGTACTGCATCCATTGAGATTCTTTTCCTTTTACATCTGACTTCAGTACAAAGGATACTTTCCAAATATTCTAATTTCCCTGTAGCTTCCTTAGCAGCCAAACATCTCTAAAAACAAAATAAAACAAAAACAATGTACAACATCTTTCATTGCCCCACCTACCCCCTGGGGTCAGGCATCAATACACCTCTTCCCCAAACACTGAATTTTATGAAACTGTATTGGTAAATTTAATCCTAGTGTCATAATTTCTTCCATTGACAGTGACTCTTAAGAGTGTACATATTCCTTAACTATTCTTCAGCTTTTAACACTGTAGACTAGTCCCTTTTCTATAGATTCCTAGCTATCAAAGTTTTTGCTCTGATTAAACTACAAGACTCCCCTTTGTGCAAATATCCATCTTAATTTTGGGTATTTCCCCCAGTGTTCCATCCCTATCCTTTATCCCACCTCCTCTCTATATCCATAGTCTCTCTGGGTGTTGTCATTCACTCCTATGACTCGAAACACTTTGAACCCATTTATTCCAACTCCTTACCCTGTATCTCCTGGACATATTTCTTGCTTAACTCCAGTCTTCTATATCCTTCTACTTATGCACATTTTTAAGTTGATATCCCTCAGGTACAAACTTGAACCTGCCATATTCAACCCCCAATCTTAGCCATTGCCTTTCTTTCTCTTAGGAATAGCACCACTCTGTTCAGATACCCAAGATAGAAAATTCAAAATCATGTTATACTTGTTTCTTCCCTTTATTCTGATATTTAATGGCTTGATAATACTGAAATTCCAGATCTCCCTGAACCTTATGGCATATATTAGCAGAACCTGGGAATGGATCTTATGGGTGCTAGCTGAGATAGTGGACAATACAAGGCTGGAGAAGGAAGAGTTTGTTGATACGATGTCACTCTATACCTTAGTTCTCAAAATCGGTCCTCATTATAAGCAGGATCAGCCTTACCTGGGAAGTTGTTAGAAATGCACATTCTTAGGTCCCACACAGACCTGCATCGGAAACTCTGGGGATGATTCCCAGAAATTTACAATTTAACAAACTCTCCAGGAACTATAATGGACACTAAAGCTTGAGAACCACTGTTCAGCTGTGATTCAGAATTGAACGCTCTGGCAGAGGCACTTGCAGCTGTCCTATAAACTGGTGAGAATTGGCAAAAAAGATGACTGTCATTAAGTTAAGTGAGATGCAAAAACTGTGTAGGCAGATGTTAAAGAAGGGGTCAAAATACTAGAAGAAGTGAATATGCCAAAAGGGATTTATTATATAAGACTCAGGAACACACTAGATGGCTACATTCCTAAGTGAGACCAGAGGATATTACCTTCACTAAGGCAATAAGAAATGTGCTGGTGAGAGGCAGCACCAACAACTCCAACAGGTTTAGTACTGTTTTCTGTAGCCTAGTCTGACTCTGAGATCCCCGAAGTCAAGAAAGATTATAGAATTTTGAATATATAGAGGCCAGTGCCAGTGGTAGCGTTTAACCATCAGAGGCAAGGTAGAATAAAATGCTATGATGGACATCAAGGTCAGAATTGCAACCAGAAGTGCTGGCCTGCAGGGATCTATGACAATAACAAATAAATAGCCCATATGATTCTTGGAGGCAAGATAAGATAATGGTCAGTCAACCAACAAAAAAACAGTATGTATGTGTGTGCATATGTATATATGTGTGTGAATGGATGAGCAGAATGCTGATATCAGTTGCTCTGGTGATAAGTCCTGATTCCTTAAATAGTTTTTATATCTCACTTAGCTCTCAGAATCAAAGTCCATTAATTAAGGGAAAGATCAGATCTTTCTGAGGAAGGATGCTGCAATGACAAAGCAAGTGTATATAATAATGATTCTTTTAGTTCTTTCCCAAAGTGACACAACTATGTACATGCTTAGCTGTGACACTGGAAAGAGAATCCCCCAATTTTTGGTCTGTTGGATATCAGGCCTGAGCTGACACTTAACCCAAGAGCTCCACAGAGCAGTTACCACCCTTCTGTTATAATAGGGACTTAACGAAACCAGGTGATAAATGGAGTTCTGGCCTAGGTGTATCTTGCAAGGGGTCCAATGAGTCCACAGATCTACCCAATGTATATTTTTCTTAGAAACTGGCAGAAGTCTTACCAGAGTTCTTTGATTTTCAGAATAAGAGAAATTATTATAGGAAAGGTCAAGTTAAAGACTAAGGCTATCTCCTCTGTCTAATATATCAGCCCCTGCTCCAGCCAAGATAATAAAGCATAAACAATACCATATCCCAAGTGGAATGGAAGAGATTAGTGCCATTCTCAAAGACTGAAAGGATGAAGCATGTTGGCCCGCCAGATATCTACATTTAACCAGGAGTTGAATCCACTCCTATCATACACTTACCTCTCTACTGAGCAAAATTGGAGTTTCTGTTGCTGGACCAATGTTGCTGCTAACAATGAAAGCTCACTAAATTAAAATACTTTTTAAATACTATATGGTAGAAAAAAATAATACTGTCACAAGTAGTGAAAGAAGAACGAAAATATACATACCTATGAACATCTATGAAATTATTATATTCTGTGCTAGTGTCTATTTGCTCAACCATCATTTGAATCTCTTTATGGGCATTCACTATTTCCTCTGTAACAAGACTGGTTATCTCATTGTATTCATCAAATATACCTTTTCTGAAAACAAAAATAAAATTTTACAACATTATTAAGTTTTCAAAGGAAACATAGGCCCAAAAGGATTCAGAACAATAAACATAAGAATGTAATACCAATATTTATAGATGGTGATTTTATGCACCACCTTAAAAAAAAAAAAAAGAATGAAAGCTCACTATTTCTCTTCCTTTGGCCACCTTCAAGATTCATAGTCCCTGGTGAGTATTTCTAATTAGTTCAGCCACAGCTGCATTCTCCTGTTCTGGTTGCTTGGGGTCAGGGTAGTGAGGGGTTCAGTGGAAAAGAAGGGAGAAGAAGCAAATTAGCTACCACAGCTACCACAGTCATGGTGGATAGAGCTCACAAAATAAGGGGGTGAAAGATTTGGGATGGAAATGAAAGAGCAGGCAGGGACCTGGTAATGGTCTTGTTAGGATTTTTTAACTCTATTGTAAGAGCTATTGAAAACTTTTTTTTTTAAGATTTTATTTATTTATTTGAGAGAGAATGAGAGAGAGCACATGAGAGGGGGGAGGGTCAGAGGGAGAAGCAGACTCCCTGCCGAGCAGGGAGCCCGATGCGGGACTCGATCCCGGGACTCCAGGATCATGACCTGAGCCGAAGGCAGTCGCTTAACCAACTGAGCCACCCAGGCGCCCTGAAGACTTTTGAAAGATGTTAAAAGGGGATATGACATAGCAAATTCTGCCTTTTACAAAGATTGCTTGAGATGCTTTGTGTATAATGGATTAGAGTGGCATGAATGGATGTGGAGAGATTCCCACATGTAGAGTTTTTGCATGAGTCTTAGCAAGATATGATAGTGGCTCAGGGTAGAAAAAGAAAATGGGACACTTGGTAGTTTTGTAATATACTTAAACTATTACATTTAGTTGTCTTTAAGATCCATTTGGATATCAGCTGTAGAGATAAGAGATGTTAAGGATCCAGTGGTGTACCAAGGGTGGGGCTATGGGAACCATCTACCCTGGGTCTAGGTAATAAGGAGGAATATTGTCTGTAGAACATTTAAAATGTAATGTTTAAAAGTGATCTCTTCGGGTGCCTGGGTGGCTCAGTTGGTTAAGCGACTGCCTTCGGCTCAGGTCATGATCCTGGAGTCCCGGGATCGAGTCCCGTATCGGGCTCCCTGCTCGGCAGGGAGTCTGCTTCTCCTTCTCCCACTCCCCATTTGTGTTCCCTCTCGCTGTGTCTTTCTCTGTCAAATAAATAAATAAAATCTTTAAAAAAAAAGTGATCTCTTCTTCATTATCAGTATGATCCAGAAAGTTTTTAATGAAACACATTTTAGGTAATAATTTATATATAAAATTCACTCATTTTAAGTGTTCCATGAGTTTTGACAAATGCATTACACTTGTGTAATGACTTCTACTATATATATATATTATATATATACAATTTAACATATGTATTATATATATGTAAGTATCTCATAGGGTTTGTTTTTTAAAATTTTTATTGTTATGTTAATCACCATACATTACATCATTAGTTTTAGATGTAGTGTTCCCTGATTCATTGTTTGTGCATAACACCCAATGCTCCATTCAGAACGTGCCCTCTTTAATACGCATCACCAGGCTAACCCATCCTCCCACCCCCCTCCCCTCTAGAACCCTCAGTTTGTTTTTTAGAGTCCATCGTCTCTCATGGTTCATCTCCCCCTCTGATTTCACCCCCTTCATTCTTCCTGTCCTGCTATCTTCTTCGTTTTTTTTTTTTTAACATATATTGCATTATTTGTTTCAGAGGTACAGATCTGAGATTCAACAGTCTTGCACAATTCACAGTGCTAACCAGAGCAAATACCCTCCCCAGTGTCTATCACCCAGTCACCCCATCCCTCCCACCCCACCCCCCACTCCAGCAACCCTCAGTTTGTTTCCTGAGATTAAGAATTCCTCGTATCAGTGAGGTCATATGATACATGTCTTTCTCTGTTTGACTTATTTTGCTCAGCATAATACCCTCCAGTTACATCCATGTCGTTGCAAATGGCAAGATCTCATTCCTTTTGATGGCTGCATAATATTCCATTGTATATATATATACCACATCTTCTTTATCCTTCATCTGTTGATGGGCATCTTGGCTCTTTCCATGGTTTGGCTATTGTGGACATTGCTGCTATAAACATCGGGGTGCACATACCCCTTCAGATCCCTACATTCGTATCTTTGGGGTAAATACCCAGTAGTGCAATTGCTGGATCATATGGTAGCTCTATTTTCAACTTTTTGAGGAACCTCCATACTGTTTTCCAGAGTGGCTGCACCAGCTTGCATTCCCACCAACAGTGTCGGAGGGTGCCCCTTTCTCCACATCCCCACCAACATCTGTCATTTCCTGACTTGTTAATTTTAGCCATTCTGACTGGTGTGAGGTGGTATCTCGTTGAGGTTTTGATTTGGATTTCCCTGATGCCGAGCAATGTTGATCTCATAGGGTTTTATATCTGTCTTTTTTGGGGTGCGGTTCTACGAATTGTTAGATCCATATCAAGTCAGGGAGCATCACTATAATCAGGATACAAATAGTTCCATCATACCAAAAATCAATGTTAGTGATAAAACATTTTTTTCAGAAAAATCTTTTATTGGTCTAAGTTCTAGCAATTCCTGTAGTTACTGTTGAGTTAATAATAATCTATATGTAACTTTAAATTAGCACATGTTTATACTTTGTCCTTTATAGTCTATCTATGAGGAGGTTAATTTGGAATTCTCCCAGTTACAAGTCTGGCTTCTGCACCTCACATGTGTAAACACAATTATATGAGTTCATTTGGCAATAAGTTCCTAAAGGTTCAGGATCCTTTTTGTTCATTTTGGGCTCATTTTGTATTTCCAGTCCCACCCATACTACATATGCCTGCCTTTGAACAATAGATGTGAAATGATGACAGCACAGTGATTGTAAAGATGAAGAAAAAAAGAACTTGAATTATTTCAATTCTGTCATTCTAAGTGACCACTTGGAGTTTTCACTTATGTTTAAAATTTTTTGACTGTGGAACAATTGAAATCTGCTAGTGTAGATTCTGAAGAAACAGTGACACAGGCAGAATTGCACTTTTCTGTGTGTGTGAAATGTGAATTTCTTTGTGAATCTCCACCAGTCTGCCCTTCAAGACTCCCCTCAACTTATTTGTATATCTGTTGTTTCATGTCAAAGAAGTTTGAAAATTAAAATTAATAAAAAGGTTCCTTAACTCTGAGTGAAGAAAGATTGACAAATTTGCTGTACCGTCTATTAGGCATGAATACATGAAGATCAATTTTTACTTTGACAAATTTGCAGAATTTAAGGCTCAGCAACAGAGTATACATTATTATTCATTACTGCAACAACCAATATGTAGGTGCAGTTTTCCCCATTTTTATAAAAAATAAATTAAGGTACTTTAAATGTATGAAGCAATTATTTTTCCCCCTTTTTTACTATAAATATAATTTAATTTTAATCATATATATTATTTAATTTCTAGCATGACTGTGTATATGCAAAGTTCAACAAAAACAGTTTTCACTCTTTGAGTTTCTGTTTTAATCTTGATTATTATTTATTCCATTTCATGATTATTACTGAAAATAATTTTGTTGTGTTGAGAAAGGTGGTATTATTACAGGTGTCAAATATCCTGGATATGGTGCTGCAAAAGCTCATTTCTAGTTTTACGAAGTGAGCACCTTATTGGAGGAGGATGCCGTTTACTGAGGTGAGGAACACTGAAAGGGAACCAAGCTTGGGTGAGATGCCCATATTGTTGGGACATATTGAGTTTGTGGTGTCATATAAAGATCCATGAGAAGGTATCATGTGGGCAGATGGATACAAGACCCCGAAGTTCGGAAGAGAGGCTTGGGCCCGATACATACACTTGTTAGTCATCCAGGCACAGAAAGAAATGGAAACAATGGGCAAGGAAACGATTGACTAGAGCGAATGAACTGCATGAGAATTTAAAATGGCCAAAGACTGGTTCATGAGGAAAGTCAGCATCCAAAAGTAGATAAAGATGGGCCAGCAGAAGAAACTGGGGAGAAATGGTCAGAAAGTAGGAGGAAAAAGAGGAAAATGAAGTGTCACAGCAGCCAATGAGTAGGTCATGGGTTGACCATAGTCAGAGTTACTAAGGGGTTGGGTAAGATGAGAATAAATAAAGTATGCTCAGGACTAAAGAAAATGGCACTTTCTCTTGACCATGTGAGAGAAGATTCAGGAAGTGCTATGGATGGAGGCAACCTTGTAGAAAGGTGAGGGGAGAATAGAAATGAAGGAATTAGAGGCAATAAAGACTACTCTTTTTTTTTTTTTAAGATTTTATTTATATATTTGAGAGAGAGAGAGAATGAGAGAGAGCACGAGAGGGAAGAGGGTCAGAGGGAGAAGCAGACCCCGCGCTGAGCAGGGAGCCCGATGTGGGACTCGATCCCGGGACTCCAGGATCATGACCTGAGCCGAAGGCAGTCGCCTGAACAACTGAGCCACCCTGGCGCCCTAAAGACTACTCTTTTAAGAACTTTGTCTGTGACTGGGAGAAGAGAGCTCCTCTAGCAATAGTTGGAGTTGCTGATAGCAGGGCCCCAGGGAGAGGAAAGGCTGAAGGGAAGGTATATGGAGGAGGAAACAATTCGACTTTCCTTTGGTGAAAGGAACCCCAACAGAGCTAGAGGATTGGTCACTCAAAGGGTGGAGGAGGGAAGAAAAGATATGTGATGATACAGGTAATATCATTTAAATGAATTACTTAAAATATACCTAACCATGTAAGTTTTTATTTTGATTCAGTAAAATGTGGTTTGTTAGTCACCATAGTCTTACTAAAGTTTTCCAAGTGGTCCTAAACCTAGAAGTCTGAGTGCTTTGGAAAGCCAATGACATCATTAATTTTGTAGCTTTGATTGATCTTTTCAACTCATATTAGCCAAAGGTACTATATAGATCTATTGCTGGGTCATATGACAAGCATCCAAGCCAATGTTTTCTGAAGTGATGCCAAAATATCTCATTTTTCCGTTCTTTTTGTTCTATACCTGTAATGTAGAAAACTTCCATAACTGAATGAAGTTACTGATTTTATTTCGAAATTTATTAAGCTATTACTGTTTACCTGCTATTGGTGCTCAAGAACATAATTTTCATGCTAAGTGGTACTCTATTTTTAAATGCCACAGTATTTGTAACATCAAAGAAATGAACAGAATATACATGCTAAGTGGTATTCTATTTTTAAATGCCACAGTTTTGTAACATCAAAGAACTGAACATCTGGGATACAGACATGGATTTATTAATCTTCTGTTAAATCTTAGTAGGACTTATAGCAGTTCATTTGAACATAGCATATTATGTCATTGTTTGATAAAGCATATCATATATTAAATCACATTGTTTCAGTATATATGATTTTGATCATCTGCTTTAAAGCTATAATAGACTGCAGGTTTTCTTCTTTTTTTTTTTCTTATATCAGTGATTGTTCATTCTCTCTCTCTTTGTTTCTTTCAATTCCAGTGTTGTTAACATACAATGGTATATTAGTTTCAGGTGTACAATATAATGATTCAACAATTCCATACATTACTCAGTGATCATCATGGTAAATGTCCTCTTAATCCCCATCACCTATTTCACCCATCCCTCCCACCTACCTCCCCTCTGGTAGCCATCAGTTTGTTCTCTGTAGTTAAGAGTCTGTTTCTTTGTCTCTCCTTTTTTTTTTCCTTTGCTCATTTGTTTTGTTTCTTAAATTACACATATTAGTGAAATCATATGGTATTTGTCTTTCTCTGTTTGGCTTAGCATTATACCCTCTAGCTCCATCCATGTTGTTGCAAATGACAAGATTTCATTCTTTTTCATGGCTGAACAGTATTCCATTGTGTGTGTATGTGTGTGTGTGTGTATCTCCCACATCTTCTTTATCCACTCATCTGTTGATGGACACTTTGGGTTGCTTCCACAGTTTGGCTATTGTAAATAATGCTGCTATAAACGTAGGAGTGGAGGTATCCCCTTGAATTAGTGTTTTATGTTCTTTGGGTACATCTAGTAGTATGATTGCTGGATCATAGGGTAGTTCTATTTTTAACTTTTTGAGGAAACTCCTACTGTTTTTCCACAGTGGCTATACCAGTTTGCATTCCCATCAACAGTCCAAGAGGGTTCCTTTCTGTCCACATTCTCACCAACACTTGTTTTTGTGTTTTGGATTGTAGCCATTCTGACAGGTGTGAGGTGATGTCACATTGTAGTTTTGATTTGCATTTTCCTAATGATGAGTGATGTTGAACATCTTCATGTGTATGTTGGCCATGTAGATGTATCCTTTGGAGAGATGTCTGTTCATAACTTCTCCCATTTATTAATTGGATTATCTGTTTTTTTTGCATGTTGAGTTGTATATAGATTGCAGGTCTTCCTCTCTAATCTGTTGACTCTTTCTTCCTTGGCACATGGCCACTTAGCTGTATACATTTCCCAATATTCCTCTATTGGTTCTCATCTTTCCTTTTTCCTGGATAGACATGGCAGCCACTGTACAAACCTTAGACACATCTGATGAGTTGACAGAACTGTCCCAGTAATACCTGGATCACCTCATAGAGCAGACTGCTTATCAATACTGATTATTTTATGAAAGTGAAATAAACTTGTTTGAGTCACTTAGTCTTGGGATAGAAGCTTAAACTTGACCCTAACTAAAATAAAAATTAGTACCTAAAACTAGGGTTCTGACATAACAAAAACCTAAAAACATGTGTTATTGACCAAGAGGCTAGGTATTGGTGGTGAAAAAATAGATATTGCAGGCTGGACGCTGTTGATACTTATTACACCATAGCAAACTTCTTGATAAAACTGTCATTCATTCCAACTTAGAAAGCCAACTATTTGCCTGTGGAGATGATAACTGTATGGGAAGCAGTTGGGTAGAGCTATTACATTATGGTATGTTGACTACTCCTTGCTGCCTATAAGGTATAACAAGAAAAAGAAGAATGCAAACAAAAATGGGGAAGTTGTAAGCAGTGTTTGAAAATAGAACTGCTTCCATATCACAAAGAGCAAGAAGATAGACTATTTATGCAAAGCCTTTCCCAAAGCCCTGCTATTAAGACTTTCAGCCAAATTAAAGGATAAGCCTTGTGCCAGAAAGCCAGATTAATATTGGTATCTCACTAAGACCTTTTGGTTCACATTTCTGTAAGGTATGCTCATTAAAACCAGAGAGAAAGAAATGGGCTCAACACCAATGCTGGCATATAAGACAGACTTTAGAAGATGTCCAGAAAAGAACTTGGGTAAGGTTACTTGAACATCAAACTGACTGGTATCAAATGGATCAGAAAGGTACTAAATTTTTAAGGGGGTTTTAGGCCATAGGACTGGTCTACAAAAGCTTCCAGGCTTTCTAAACTGCATTAGCAGAAAGCCTGCAAAGAAAACTATGTAGTTACCAAGGAAAGCATACCCTCTAGCACCCATTTCAGATGTCGTGCAAGAACACAGACGGGGAAGAACCTCCTGGAAGGCATGGCCAAGAAGCATGGAGGACAATGGAACAAGGCAGTTCATCCCAGAACCAGAGATAATGTCTAACCTACTAACTTACTCCACCTCTCAGGACAGGTAGCCTCTCCATTTCCTATCCAGAAGTACTCATTGCTATAATCAGTGACTGTCTGTGTTTGCAATTTTTCCTTTTCTGAATGGGAGATTTTATTGGGGTTTTCTCTTGTTACTCCACAATTGCATATTGTGGAGGGAGAAGGGGCAAATTATCTTTTAGATCACAATGTTATATACAGTAAGGGTTATCTCCAGACCTGATGAAGAGGACTGAGTGTCACCTAAAGGTCTAGGATTTTGAAATAGAGGCAATAAGTAGAGGGGACCTTGCCTCCCTTGAGGCAACAAGTCTATGTTTGGGGAGGAGGGTGCAGATTATTGCATGGCCTGCCAGAATGACAGGCTATAGCTGACTGCAGATTGCAGCCACTTACAGTCCTGTTCTCTATTCTTTGTACCATGGGCAACAGCAAGAAATTATATTTTCCAGGTTTTTTGGCTCGGTATGGCCATGTGCCTAAGTTCCCACTAATGGGATGTGAGGATAAATACTAAATGTAACATCTGGGTTACTTTTGTGAAGGCCATTGTCCTGGATTTTCTACCACCTTTCCTTCCTTTTAACTGGAAATGAGATGACCAGAATGAATATGGAAACCAACAGTTGGGAATAGTAGAGCTGCCTCATTCCTCTGGGTGCCCGCATGATGTATGGAGCAGACAACCTACCTGCTCTGGATAGCTACATGAAAGGGGGGAGGTGCGGGGGAAGAGAGAGAAACTGCCTCATTTGAGCCAATAATTTTGGTATCTCTTTATATAAAATTTAAAAAGTAAAAGCAGCTTAGCTTTTATTGTAATTCAAATGAACATTTCACAAGTCTCCATAATCAATGTCATATCATTTTAAAGAAGTGAATCTGCCAAAGACTATACCTGAAGAGGCAAAGGGAGTCTGCCTAAGTGTATATCCAAAGAGGAAAGATAAAAATTAGGCACAGATATAAAATGTTTTATAAGGAGATAATACATAATTCTGTAACCATATATACAGCTGCATAATTGTGATGTTGTTTAGTTATTCATGAATAGAATCTGAGATACATATAATTAGTGAGTAGCTTAGTGAGAAAGAAGTAATTTTTTAATTTTATATTTTAATATGACTGTCTAATATCTGAGCACTGAGAGCTATTGGGATTTCCCAAATACTTCCTTTGGGAATGCTAAAAAATGTGGAATAAAAATATAAATTCCTAGATCAAATAAGTTTGGGGAATACTACATAACCCCAGCTGCATAGACTTTAAGGGAGGGTTTTTATGATTTTGTATATGCTAATCAACATTGTGTGTCTCTAAGAGATAACTCCTTTCCCACAGAATGTGTAATGGGATCGATATTCTGCATAATATAGGCTGTGCAATGCTGCTTTGAGCCAAATAATGAAGCCATGCTGCTTTACTGGGTGAAGCATTCTCTGGCTCGCAATAAGCTAAAAGTACCCATCATGCTAATCCTGCCCTCTTCTCAGAACTGTGCTCACTCCCTCACCTGGAAGACAGCCAAGCTCTCTCAGACTGCCAACACCGGCAGAAGCTGAGATACCTCCTCTGAGCCATCTATGATCATGGACCACAGCTTCCTGGTAAAAGGAAAAGTGTCACCAGTTTGGTTTAGAAGCTCCTCCCCCCACACAACCCTTGTGGGATTTCAGCTGACATGGGACACTTCAAGTAAAAATTATGAGTTTACCAAACTGAAGGGACTCTGTTATTTACATTAATATAGGCCTTATGAACATGTTTTCAAAATGTGGACAGTGCTGGCTTGATTTAAGAGGAACCATCAGTTCTGCTGCTGGTCTTTGTTTAGTTCTTAGGTCCCTGTGACAAAACTGTAGAAGAACTTGAAAATGAAGTGACCTGCTGAAACCTGTCCCCCAAGAACAAGAGTGTGCAAGGGATGAGTACTCTTCAGAGCATTATCTTTCTGGGGATACTGTGAGAAAGTTGGCTTCTCTTTAGAAATTTCAGAGTTTCTTTAAGGAAAACATAGCTTCTTAAATCATGAATGAAATTAGAAGACAAAATCCCCTGAGGAAAAGGAGGAAAGAAAAGTGCCCAGAGTCTTCAGTACAAAAAAAAAAGGAAAGAGAAGAGATGCAGGAAGAGGCTGCACAAGATTACTGATGATGAGGAGCCCAGAAATGAACAATGGAGTCAGACTCTTCTCCTGGCTTCTTATGGCTCAGAACCTCTGCATGAAATGCACTAGAACCATAATGAAATAGGAAAGACAGCAGGGGCAGGAGGACTGCCAATGGAACTCCCGATAGAAATTTTCAAAGGAAACTTAGGCTTGCATAGCACCCGCTGATATTTTTACATTGCCCTACACTGTGCAAATATACAACCTATTGTTTAGATCTTGTGCTTGGAGTCAGACCTGATATGCATCCTCATTTGCCACCTAATTCTGGGAATGTGGGCAAAGGACTTAACTTCTCAGATACCTCATCTGTGAAATAGGGTATTGTTTGTATCACCAACATTTTCATAAAGATAGCATGAGGGTAAAATTAAGAAATGCACATAAAACACTTAGCACATAATGATCAATTGGTAAATGTTAGCTGTTTTTGTTGTATTTACAAATATTTACATCCTTATCACAGTTTTCTTCAGAGTAACCCTGTGGTACCTCCTCAATTTAGATAACTACACAGGTGATCAAAAAGGTTAATCTGATCAAAGTTACACAACTTCCAAAGAGAACTCAAATGTGGGCTTCCTAATTGTGAGTTCATTGTCTAGATATTGCCAAAACAAGGCCATGACTAAATTCAAGGATATAGGGAAGTACAGTCCTACCATATGCCTAGAAGGAGGAGGATCATATTTGGGAACAGCTTAGGTAATGCCTATGATAAGCAGCAACCTTATTTTACCTTGATAAATCAAGATTACTCAGCCCAGTCAGTGCTTCCATTTTTTTTTCTTTCTTATTCATCCAATGATAAAAGAATCCAAATAAGTAAGATGATATGCCCAACTTCTATGCCCTAGAAAAATCATTGTGCCCCCTTGCAAAAACCTTCCTCTCTCAGGTACTAAGTTCTGTAACACTGAAGCACCTAGAATCATTAAATGAAAAGTAAAAATATTGTGCCTGATTAGTAGGTACAGTAATGACAGGTGTCACTCACATTTCTATCTCTAGTTCTCAGACTCCTGTGTTTACCCCCTGGGAGACGCAGCACCATAAAAAAAAAAAATCCTGTAGGAGAAAGAGACTTTTTTACAAGGTGTTGTTCTTCAGCTGATAATGTAACTGAATGTTCAATTGGCCAGCCCACTTTTTAAGTCCAATTTCTAGTACATGATGGGACACATAGCAGACCTAGTGAATGCCATGAGCTCTACTCTGTCACCTTACTTTGTCTTCCATAAATTAGAATTTTGTCAGAGACACTATAATATGAAGTAGTAAGATGGTGAAAGGGGGCATTTTTATATGGTCAAGTCTCCTGGGAGACAGACATTGAGACAGCAAGTTTTGTGCAGAAGTTTTCTTGGAGCATGTTCTCCAGGACAAGTGTAAGGAGTGAGGGAGGAGGATTACACACAGGGAGAAATTCAACTAAAATTCAGTTGTAATAGAGGCCTCAGCCTGTTCTTCAGGGAGCTCCAGAGCTAGGGTGGCCTTTCCCAAAGACAAGAGGGTAGCTGGGCCTTTGTACCCCTACCTCAACCTGTCATTGAGGTGTCACTGGGGAAGAGCAATAAGCTTGGACAAGGCAGATCTTTTGGCTGGGAGCAATTTCCAGAAAGATTGTTAGCTATGAGCCAACCCTCTCTGCAGCTGGGGGAAGGAGGCCTCAGTCAGCTCACCACAGCATTCACTGTGGGCATTCAATAAGATCTCCCATGATATTTTGGGGGAGAAACAGGACAGGCAGAGAAAGCAAATGCAATCCAGAATAAGTAAACCCTATTTGAGTGAAGATAAATTGTAGATAAGTAAACCCTATTAAGTAGTAAATAAGTATTAAGTAAATAAATAATAGTAAATAAGTAAACCCTATTTGAATGAAGACAAACCCCACTTCCATGATAGGAGAGTGCCATATGATCAGCCTGCCCTTTGATGGTTGGTAATTTCTGCAGGTATGTTTATCACTGCTGCTTACAAATGTGGGCATTCAGTTGGACAGGAGCAATTCCAGCCAAGATGAAGGCAAGTCCACATTGTTCAGTACATGTATGACAGCTATCCTGGCCACTATGGATAGTCAATTAAGATGATTCTATTTTTTATTCCTTAACTTATTAATATATTATGCACTAATATGCATATATACATTGATAAATTTTTCTGGTGCTGTACCAGCCTTACATTCTTAAGAAAATCTTTCCTTGGGCAAGATTAAATCTAGACACATTACTAGATTTGATTTGCCAATATTGTATTAGGATTTTTCCATCTATGTTCATAAGTATGATAGGTCTATAATTATCTAGTTCTCTACTTATCTAATTTTGGTGTCAAGATTAAATCAGTCTCATAAAAGAAGTTGGGTGTTTTTTTTAAACCTTTTTCTGTTCTTTGAAACTGGTTTGAGGATTATCTCTTCATTGAGGCTTACAGAAAATTTACCAGTAAAATTCTTTTAACAATCTGACCACTTCTACTTCCTCCTCCCCTTCATTTCCTTCTGATGCAGTGTCACTGCACCTGGAATATGCCAGAAACCTGTTTGCATGGACATTCTGCTCTCTTTTCTCTGCTTGGAATCTTCTCCTCCCAAGTATCAACATGGCGATTTCCTACCTCGTGAACCTGCCTTCTCACGGATGCGTACCTTGACCTTCAACTTAAAATATCAGGCAAAACAATGTCTGTCTCAAATGTCCAACAACCCACAGAGAGTCACTGGAAGTGATTTGGTGGTTTCTGCACAAAGCTGATTTACCTTTTGGGGCAGTAATGGATGGGGAAGCAAAGGGAGGACAGGGCTTTGTTTCCAGACTGTTGGAGCTCAGGTACTTTCTCTAGCACTTTTTATGTCATGTTTCCTCAGAGAAAGTTTCTTTCACTATTGGGTAATTATTGAACTGGGTTAAAGAGCTGTTTATTTAAGACAAAAAAAATATCAGGCAAGCCACTCCATTACACCCACTTTGCTTCTTTCCACCCCCATCCTGTACTTCTATCTCCCTTACCCTGTTCTATTTTTTTCAAGTCTTTATCACCTTCTAACATATAATATAATTCTTATTATTTTCATAGTTTATTGTTGTCTCCCCTCACTAGGATTTCAACTCCACAAAGACAATATTTTTTGTTGTTGTGTTTTGTTCACTGATGAACCCAAGTGCCTAGGACAGTGTCTGACACATAGTAGGGTCTCAATAAATATTTGTGGAATGAATGATTTGTTGAATAAGTGTGATAGCGACCTTAGAGGAAACAGAGGGGATGGAATTTTTATAACTACCAATCTAATTTCTTAACTGGTTTTTGCTTTTTAACAGTTTAGATTTTACACAATGGAGAAGGGATTCTCTTTGATAAATGGTGTTGGGAAAATTGGTTATCCACATGCAAAAAATGAAATTGACACTTCTCCTATAGCAAACATAAAAATTAACTCAAAATGGATTAAAAACTTAAATGTAAGACATGAAACCATAAAAGTCTTAGAAACAAACACATGGAAAAAGCTTGTTAACATTGGTCTTGGCAATGATTCTTTTGGATATGATACCAAAAGCACAGGCAACAAAGCAGCAATAAATAAGTGGGACTACATCAAACTAAAATCTTGTGTAGCAAAGGAAAAAAATCAACAAAATGAAAAGGTGACCTATGGAATGTGAGAAAATATTTGCAAGCTATATCTGAAAAGGGGTTAATGTCCATAATGTATAAGGAACTCATAAAACTCAATAACAATCAATCAAATAAGATAACCCAATTCAAAATTGAACAAAGAATTTGAATGGCCTTCTTTCCAAAGAAGACATAGAAATGCCCAACAGGTGTATGAAGAAAATGCTCAATATCACTGATCATCAGAGAAATGCAAACAAAATCACAATGGGCTATCACCTCACACCGGGTAGGATGGTTATTATCAAAAAGACAAGCAGTAACAAGTGTTGGTAAGGGTCGAGAAAAGGCAACCCTTAAACACTGTTGGTGGGAATGTAATTTGGTATAACCATTCTGAAAAATAGTGTGGAGTTTCCTCAAAAGGAACTGCCACAGTATCTCAGAGATACCTGCAGTCCCATGTTCATTACAGTATTATTCACAATAGCCAAGATATGGAAACAACCTAATTGTATGTGGATTGGTGAATGGATAAAGAAAATGTGATATATATGTATATACCCACACACAATTGAATATTATCCAGTCATTAAAAAAAAGAAATCCTGTCATTTGTGACAAAGATGAATCTGGAGGATGTTATGCCAAGTGAAATAAGCCAGTCACAGAGAGACAAATACTGTATAATCTCCTTTTTCTGTGGAAACTGAAAAAGTTGAACTCATAGAACCAGAGAGTACAAAGATAGTGCCAGGGGATAGGGAGTGAGGGAAATGGGGAGATATTGGTCAAGTTCTCAGTTTTAAGATGAATAACTTTTGGGGATTCAACATACAGCATGGTGATTATAGTTAATAATACTGTTGTGTATACTTGAAATTTGCTAAGATAGTAGATCTTAAGTGTTCTTGCCACACACACATACACACACACAAACATGGTGAATATGCAAAGTGATGGGTGTGTTAACTTGGTGGTGGTAATCATTTTACAGTGTATATTTCTATTAAATCACCATGTTGTATACCTTAAAAAAATAAAGCTTATTAGCATCCTAGAAAAAGAAATTAGATTTTGTTTTCCTTTATAAGTCAATTCTGATGATTTATACTTTTCCATGATATTGTCACTCTTTCAAGTTGTGAAATTTATTGGCAATTGTTGTTCAAACTAATTTCATGAGATTTTAAAAGATCTTATATATAGTCATATCCTGCTTTTTTTCATTTCTGATTTGTCACCCCCACCCTTCTTTGATCATCTTTTTTTCAGGGTGGTCTGTCTTGTGACTATTTTCAAAGAATCAGCTTTAAATTTGCTGATTATCTTTAGTTTTCTTTACAGTTGTTAACTCATGCTTTTATCTATATTATTTCCTTTCTTCTTCATTCTTTTGGTTACTATTTTTCTAGCTTCTTGAATTGAATACTTAACTCATTTATTTTTAATAGCCCTTTTTAAAAAATGCTTTTAATACTATAATGGATCTCTAGTTCCACTCACACTACACCCCACAAGTGTTGGTATTGTCATTGCATTCTATAAATATTTTATAATCCCATTGCATTTTCCTCTTAAATCCTTTACTTATTCAGGAGTATATAAGGTTTGGGAGGAACTATCACTACTGATTCCTCATTTTTTGTATCATGGACAGAGATCATGTAGTGTATGATATCAATTATTTGAAATGTTTCAAGCATTATTTTATGGTCTAGTACTTATTTAAATTTTGAATATATCTTTGCATATCAAGTTTCTTTGTAAATCAATATTACTAATTCTGTTGTTCTTTTCTTCATTTCTGGTCTTTTTGGTGAAAAATTTGTAATAGAAGTGTAGAAAATCTGCCGCAATATTTTTTTGATCAATTTCAGTTTTTAATTCTGTTAGTATTTGCCTAATAAATATTTAGGAGGTGCTGCAAAGAGTACCTAAGTTCTTTATTGTTAAATAGTTTTGTGTCTTTCACTTATGAATTAGTGTTCTTCCTCATCTCTATTAATGTTTTCCTTAAATTCTCTTTGATATAAATACTGCCATAGAAGTATTTTAGTCAGCATTTTTTCGTATATTTATTTCTATCCATTTATTTTCAATATTTCTGTGTCATTTTGTTTTACAAAAATGTTTGTGTCTTAGTGATCTATTGCTTTAAATAACCTAACAATTGTTTTATTTATTGCAATTAAATATATATATTTCCATTTATTTCTATCATTCCTTTCACATTTTTTCTTTTTTGTTAACCATTCTTTTTACTTTATTTTTTCATTTTTTTCTTTTCCAATTTAAATGGTACTAAATTTTCCAAACTTTTCCTGTTATCTTTAAATGTCTAGTGTACATTCCTAACTATAACTCTTGCAAAAATGATGTCTAAGTATATATCTCCATCCTCCTCCAAATAAGGCAAGAACTTAGTACATTTTACCTGCTGAATAGCCCTCATTATTCTTATCATTGCAGTGCAAAATATTGAAATATTCCATTTGTATTATAAAGTACTATTATATTTACCCTCAAATATTAATTAGGATTACTTATATATTTTACCGATTTCTGTGCTAGTCATTATTTCTTTTATCCTACTCTACTTCTGTGTTTGTTTTTCTTTTTACTAAAAAGCATCAATTAATTGTAGTTTTGTGAGACTGTGGTTGGAAAATTTCCTTTTGTGTTTTTATGCATCAGCAAGTTCTTCTTTAATCTCAACTCTTACATAAAGGTTTGGCTAGACATGAAATTTTAGATTGATTATTATTTTTCTTCAGGTTACTTCTTTCAGATGCTTTTGTATACTGGCAACTAGGGTGGCTGAAGTCTACTGTCACTTTGTCTTTCCATTGAGTTAAAAGACTGTTCTTTCTTTCTTTTTTTTTTTTTTTAAAGATTTAATTTATTTGACAGAGAGAGACACAGCAAGAGAGGGAACACAAGTAGGGGGAGTGGGAGAGGGAGAAGCAGGCTTCCCGCGGAGCAGGGAGCCCTATGTGAGGCTCCGTCCCAGGACACTGGGATCATGACCTGAGCCGAAGGCAGACGCTTAACGACTGAGCCACCCAGGTGCCCCAAAGGACTGTTCTTTCTGATACCTTTTAACATTTTCTCTTTATCCTGGAGCTTCTGAAGTTTCACTAGGATATGTTTGGGCATGTATTTATTTTTATTCATCCTTAGAGTTTCCATCTCTCTTATTACATTATCAGTCTGATTTTGCACATTGTTTAATTTTCCATTAGAGCTCTTAACAATCATAGTTATTTGAGATTTCTTGTCTGTTAATTCCCAAACTGAACCTATTGGAATTGGAATTCTGAAGTTTATTTTAATCTTAACTTTGCCTTTGGGATATTTTTGATGTAAATAATCATATACATAAATCACATTTAGCCCCTGTTATACCATAATTTTCAATGGTGGATAAAAAGATCTCTTTATATTATGGAAAAATATTTTTAAATAATTGTAACAATCTACTCAAAGGGACCTTCCTCATTCAAGAGATTATACCATGTCACCTTGTAAACTATCTTCAAGTTACTATGTCACCAGAAAACCAACCTCTAAATATAATATCTGGAAGTTTTCCCATGCTGTTTGAAATTATGATGGTGTAAAAAGTATTCCCAGAATTAGCCACTAATTTTTTAAAATGCCTGATGGATGGAATTGATTGTGTGACAATCTCTGTTGAAAATGAAAGCAAAAACAGTCATGTTTATGTATGTTCAAATGATAATTATAGGTCAGACACTAATAAGAAAAACAACCTATAGTATTTTTCAAATCTTTTGGATTTAGGACATATATATGATTAGAAAACACATAATAGTATTTGTTTCAGTGTAAAGTTAATGTAGAGTTACGTGTCTTTAAATATCTAATAGAGTTTTTAATTTCCTATCTAGTGCAATCATAGGTCAAAGGATGGGGTGGGAGGATCCAAACTTGGAAGCTTTGAAAAGTTTTTAAGAATAATTCTTTTTTTTTTTTTTTAAAGATTTATTTATTTATTTGAGAGAGCGAGAATGAGAGAGAGAGAGAGAGTACATGAGAGGGGGGAGGGTTAGAGGGAGAAACAGGCTCCTCGCCAAGCAGGGAGCCCGATGCCGGACTCGATCCAGGGACTCCAGGATCATGACCTGAGCCGAAGGCAGTCGCTCAACCAACTGAGCCACCCAGGCGCCCAAGAATAATTCTTCTATAAGTACTTTGAGAAGGACATAAAGCATCTTAATGGTTAAAGTGATCACATACTTAAAATAATAGTTGGTCCTTATAGAATGTCTTTTCTTTAAATGTGAATTATAACCAAGAGAAATGGTTGCTTTATATTACAGACAGAAAATCTTAGAAATAGAAATGTTTCATTTGGCTGCTTTGGTGACAGACCCAGAAATGAGTGTTGAAGCTGGTATAAGAGCCTGGAACTTTGGCAAGAATCCTCTCCCTTTCCATTTTAGGTCAATCTCTGCCTCTAGAAACTGACTAAACCCTCCCCTGGTCCTCCTGGGATTACCAGCCTGTGACTTCCACCCCATATGTCTTCTTCCCTGAGTGGTGCTTTTACCAGAATCATGAAAAATTCACTAACGAAAGCAAAAATAAGGAAAGGCATATTTTATTTCATTCCTTTTGACCCTCTAAACTATTCAGTGGATTTCTGCCCTGAATGCATGAGGGGCATCAGATAGAAATGCTCCTGCTAGACCGTAAACTCCATGTGGGGACATGTGGTCTCATACTTCTTGCTGTCTTTCCTTGTTTTCTCCCAAAGCTGCTCATCAGTTAAGGCTTAAGAAGTCATCTTTGGGCACCTCTGCTGTCACATGGCTATTTCAGGGGAAGGAAAGGGACAAAGGAAAGTGCTCTTTGGCCAAGTTCATTGTTCCAGAGTGAGAAGGCTAGAGAAAGTGAAAAGGATGCTTTGCTCCTTAAGTGCCTGCCTTTAGCACAAAGCAAACTGCTGCTATTTTCTTTATAAGCCATTTTAGTAAAGATACATAATAGACATTATATATAATGCATGTAAAAAGTCAGAAAACCGAATAGTTCTCTGACAGTAACACCTTACAACTTGATGCTAAAGAAAATATCCTTGTAAGAGGAACATGGTGCCTTTTGTAGAAATTGCTCCTTTGTTCCCAAAGTTGAACTGGCAGGTGTAGCATTTCATTCCATCTCATATAGTGACTGATTGCTTGGGGCATCATAGTCCTTTAAAAGTCATGCCTTTAGAAACAGTCAACAAAACCAAAAGACAACCGACAGAATGGGAGAAGATATTTGCAAATGACATATCAGATAAAGGGCTAGTATCCAATATCTATAAAGACCTCATCAAACTCAACACCCAAAGAACAAAGAATCCAATCAAGAAATGGGCAGAAGACATGAACAGACATTTTTCCAAAGAAGACCTCCAAATGGCCAACAGACACATGAAAAAGTGCTCAATATCGCTCAGCATCAGGGAAATCCAAATCAAAACCTCAGTGAGATACCACCTCACACCAGTCAAAATGGCTAAAATTAACAAGTCAGGAAATGACAGATGTTGGCGGGGATGCGGAGAATGGGGAACCCTCCTACACTGTTGGTGGGAATGCAAGCTGGTGCAGCCACTCTGGAAAACTGTATGGAGGTTCCTCAAAAAGTTGAAAATAGAGCTACCATATGATCCAGCAATTGCACTACTGGGTATTTACCCCAAAGATACGAATGTAGGGATCTGAAGGGGTATGTGCACCCCGATGTTTATAGCAGCAATGTCCACAATAGCTAAACCATGGAAAGAGCCAAGTTGTCCATTGACAGATGAATGGATAAAGAAGATGTGGTATATATATACAATGGAATATTATGCAGCCATCAAAAGGAATGAGATCTTGCCATTTGCAACGTCGTGGATGGAACTGGAGGGTATTATGTTGAGTGAAATAAGTCAAACAGAGAAAGACATGTATTATATGATCTCACTGATATGAGGAGTTCTTAATCGCAGGAAACAAACTGAGTGTTGTTGGAGTGGGGGGTGGGGTGGGAGGGATGGGGTGACTGGGTGATAGACACTGGGGAGGGTATGTGCTCTGGTAAGCGCTGTGAATTGTGCAAGACTGTTGAATCTCAGATCTGTACCTCTGAAACAAATAATGCAATATATGTTAAGAAAAAAAAGAAGAAGAAGGTAGCGGGAGGGGAAGAATGAAGCAGGGGAAATCGGAGGGGTAGATGAACCATGAGAGAAGATGGACTCTGAAAAACAAACAGGGTTCTAGAGGGGAGGGGGGTGGGAAGATGGGTTAGCCTGGTGGTGGGTATTGAGGAGGGCACATTCTGCATGGAGCACTGGGGGTTATGCACAAACAATGAATCATGGAACACTTCATCTAAAACTAATGATGTAATGTATGGGGATTAACATAAGAATAAAAAAAAGAAAAGAGAGAAAAAAAAAAGTCATGCCTTTACTGCTTTTCAGTAATTGCATTCTGTGTGTGCAATGATCTGAAAGCTATTTGAGGGAAAAGAGCATAATATTACATATATGTTAGAAAAAGATGCCAAACCTCTGCCTCATTTCCTGATATTTGATGATTCCAGTGGTGCTGATTCAGTAATAACAAAGCCACATTGCTAATTTGTAGGACTCTGGTTTGTAATTTATACAGATTTTATTTAAAAAGAAAAATCTATTTAAATCTTTCATTCATGGTTAATTAGGTGATTGAAAGGGTCAATCGATGATTTACCAAATAAATTGCTAAACCACTGCGGTGTTTCTTGCAAAACCCAGCAGTCAATAAATGAATTAAAGGAGAAGACATTTAATGCTGAACAGAACATGCATTAAAATATAATAATCCAGGAAAATGCTCCTTATACACGAGGAGCAAACTGGCAGTTTATGAGAGCCAAGGTTAAAAGTCCATAGGAAGAGTAGCAGCAGAGGGATGTAGAGGCCATACCAATAGGAGTACAGTTCCAATTAATTTATTGACATAATTAGCACATAGTTATAAATAACATTGCAGAAGCAGTTGGCAAGTGTGTATACATACACCATTTGAATGAATTCAAAAGAAACCTGTACTTATCATAATTAAATTATTAGTTCTGGGAAAGCAACACAGACTATGGAGGCCATAGTAGCAGGCCAAAAGTCATGCATCCAATTTACTTTGTCACTAAAATAAAAAGTCTAGAATTTTTCTATCTTATCAAGCTGAATCTATAGAGCAGAAATTATTACGACTATCAGGACTGAGTGGTCCACTTGTAACTTCACCATTTGTGAAACCATGCACCAGCTCACCTCATGGTTTATAAAAGAGAGACAGGGAAACATAAAAGTAAAATTTGGTAAAAGAAATAAGTCTCTTGGCCAAGCAAATTCTCCAATTTTATATCTTTGCTCCTGGATAAACATGTAAAAATGAGAGCTAAAAGAATTGGGTTTCAGATTTTCTAATGACTACACAGAATTAAATGCAAAGTGCAGAGAATAATCCCAACTATAGTTAAAATTATGGAGTTTTTAAAACTTTCTCACCTCTTTCCTTTAATTATGTTTTTAATGCTATTTGCTTTAATCCTGCACTGCTTTTGTTCATCTGGAGAGAAGGATGCAGACTTTAATCAGTAAGACGGATTTCATTCTAACATAGCTGTTGTATATTGGATTTACTAAAGTCGATGAAACTTGTAAGTAAACAAACCCAAAAATTAAGAAAGAAAGAATATTCTTTAGGGAAAAATTCAGACTCTGGCAATTTTAACAACAACAAAAATGGAAACACGCATTAAAAGACAAATTCTTCAGCATAGGCTTCCTTCAGAGGCAAGTGGGGGTGAGTGTTGGGTGTAAGTGGGAGTGTTAGGTGTGGGTGCAAGTTTTTAAATCATGGCTGTGGTTGTCTGGAAATCAGACCCATGTATTTGGAATACCAGCAGTCCTAGCAGAATATCTATGGGATCAGGAAATTAAGAACTGACTTTCCTGAGGTGATTCCTCCTTGATTCTTAGTCTTTCTAGATCTCTGAGTATCTGATAAAATTTATGTTACTTGTAGCAGAATTGATACATTTGTGCACAAATGCACAATAAGAAGACAAGCTTTAATATTAATAACAATCACGAGTATTTGTTGTGTGCTGACCATTTGCCCAACATTTTTCTGAGCACTCTACCCATTTAATTAACCCATTTAATTCTCCCAACAGCACTATATATAAACATTACCTCCATTTTTTACAGATGAGAAAACTGAAGGAGAAATTAAGTTAATTATCCAAGTTAAAACAGCTGGAAATGGTGAAGCTGAGACGTAAGCCTTCTGGCTTTTGTCTGGACTCCTGGCTACTTAGCTACAATGCTTCTCCAATGATCTTGGAGACAAGATGCCCCTTCTCAGTGTGGACATAGGAGTTGGCACTGCCCCTTCTCCTAACCAATGATTAAGTGCTATAAAGGGCCTGATTAGTGAGGCCGTTGTAAGTATTGGTCAACTGTGGAGTGAAGGAGAAGGCTTAGGAAAATACTACTTCTGCTATCATATACTGCCCTTGCACAATAACTTCATTCGCTCACTTGTTTGAATCTATGTCAACAAACCTCTCAGCCTGAGGCTACCAGTGCATTCACGATGGCCTCACTGATGTTTGCTTCTGTCCAACCCCATCCTGAAATTGTTTTTCCACATTTTCTTTGGACACTATGGCTACTGTGAGAAAGTGCAGGAACCTGTCTAGAATCTTGTGTCTTCAAGAGATGAGTTCTATAGGCCACCTCCTCTCAAAGGCATTAAAGGGTATTATCTGATACTTATCTAATACTCATAGTAGATACGGGGAAGTAGTACATGCCTGTCCTTATTGGGGACACAGAGCCCTGTGATCATCACAGGTCCTTGCTGTGTGCCCTGGTCAGCCAAGCTCTGCATCAATGCAAGTCTGAATTTTGGGTCTTGAGAGCTGGCTGGTAGCAAGAAAGGCCCTCCTGTTTTCATTCAACTGGATTATACTTGGGCCAGAGCTGATGCGAGACAGCAAAATGACCACACTGTTCTTTCACACAGAGTCAAGGATCCTTCTTTCTCTTCCTGACCTTAGAAGGTAATCTCTATTTTATTAAAATCTCTGTATGTATTTCTAGAATAGGGACTTCTAATTTTCATTTATTGATTTTTTATTGATAGATATTTTTTCTGCATTGAAAGACAGACATTTTAAGTGTGCAATTTGTTCAGCTTTGACAAATGCATACACCTGTGTGCCCACACCCCATCAATATATTGAACATTTAGATTCCTTCTCAGACAGGACACAACCACTATTCTGATTTCTTTCACCTTAGATTAGTTATGCCTGTTCTAGAACTTTATGTAGATTAAATCACATGTGGCTTCTGTTGTTCACCATAATTTTTTTAGATTAACTCACATTGTTACAAGTTTATCAGTTGTTTGTCTCATCTTACTACTGAGTAGTATTTCATTGTATGAATATACCACAGTTTGTTGATGGCCATGTGGATTATTTCCAGTTTTGGCTATTATGAATCAAGTGGCTATAAACATTCTTATACAAGAATTTGGGGTCATGTATATTCATTTCTGTGAGTGGGATTGATGAGCCATACCGTAGTTGTTTTTGAAAGGTAGGTAGAACTTATAAAGGTAAAAGGCATAAGATATTCCAGCATAAGAGTAGGATTTGAGTAAATGTATAACGTGGCACTAAAGTGTCATCATCATGACAGGAGCATGGCTGATAATGGAAGAAGAGGCCCAACTGCCTGGGTGTGGCTAATTGTCCATCTGAATTTGTTTTCTTGTGTAAGCTTTTATTCTTGCTAATTATTTTATTAATGACCCTTAATTCCACAGGTGTTCTGATTGCCCTGGAAAGACCACTGTGATTATGTTTATGATACACTGCCATTGAAAGAAACATGCCCAGAAGGGTGCCTGGGCTTGATGGGCTCCTACTGAATAATTCTGGCTCTGGGACACACTCCAGAATAGGCTGGATTTCTCTTCTTTTAGGCAAATGACATGACTACTCATGCACCGTCTGTAGAACTCCCCAGGGAGTCAAGGTGTTAGTTACCATTATTTGGTAGTGTGATGTGTCTTGATCTCTTTAAAGGGTGTTTGGAGTCTACCATAAGACTTTCCCATTGCTCATGGGTCTGTTTGGGGTAGGAAAAAAGAAAAGGCCAGCCCTCAGACTTTCAGGAGCACTAGAAGACCTGAACATACTGCAAAGTGTCTTGGCCATTGAGTAGACCCATGAAATAAGATAAGAGCTGCATTAGGCTGATGAGAAATGCATGCATGTTTTAAAGACTTTTTGTACACATTATTAGGTTGTGTTCCAGAAAGCTAGCCTAATTTATACTCTTGTGGGCAGCAAATAGGGGATGGTCTTTTCCTCCAGACCTTGTGAACACTGAGTAATATTTACTGTTCATCACATATAGAAATTACTTGAACTCTCACTTTGTGGTTTTCAATACACAAATTGGTTCTGTTCTGTTTTGCTTTATTTTTAGTGGGTAGTTGGATGAATTATTTTATTATTTTTCCTTCCCAGTGCTAGGGGATCATTACATTCTCTAGGATGTTAGGGTTGCTTTATTGATTTCAAATTCATCTCAAAAGTCTTTTGATATCATATCTTACTCCTTGGCCGTTCATGATTCTGCTCTGGCATTCATATCTTAGAGGAGCTCAGCCTTGGTAAACTTTGTTGATGCTGGAGGTCCTGAATAGTCCCTGAAATGCCCAAACCTCAGGTTCTCAGTCAAAGAACAAGTTCTTAGTATTACTGTGTTGACTAACTCTCTGCTCTTTAGGAATTGATTCATGATGCCACAGCAAGATCTAACAAAATCAGAGCTAGAAAGTAGCTTTCCCCCTCAAAACTAGCAAAAAGAGGATTGGATTCAGGGTTTAAAATTAAGGTTTGAGGATGTACTATAAGACTTCTGGTCAGTAATTAGAGCCTGTATATTAGTTTCCTAGGGCTGCCATAACCAAGTACTAAAACTGAGTGACTTAGAACAACAGAAGTTTATTGTGTCACAGTTCTGGAGCCTAGAAGTCTGAAATCAAAGTGTTCACAGGGCCATGCACCCTCTGAAACCTATAGAAGGAGCCTTTCTTTCCTCTTCATAGTTTCCGGTGGTTTGCCCATAATCCCTTGGTGTTCCTTGGCTTTAGCTGTGTCACTCCAACCTCTGACTTCACCATCATATGGCGTTGTCCTGTGTTTCTGTGTCTTTACGTGGCCATTTTTTTCTAAGGGTACCAGTCATAATGGATTAGGAGTCCACCCTTGTTTCAGTACTACCTCATCTTAACTAAACATCTGCAATGACCTATTTTTAAATGAAGTCACATTTTGAGGTTCTAGGGGTTAGGACTTCAATGTATCTTTTTTTGGAGGATGCAATTCAACCCATAGCATTGATACACTGAGTTGGATATCAGCCATACTGAGAATGGGCTGTTTCTCAGGTAATGTTTATAAATAAGAATGCTGATATTGTCAGGGAGATCTCCTGGGAAGGAGAAGGGATTGTGCAGGCAGACTGTCTCTGTAGCTTCGGAGAGATAGCAGACCTGAAGTCAATTCCCGATTATCAGCCATGAATCTCTCATCATTTTTTT
Organism: Mirounga angustirostris; assembly: GCF_029215605.1. Lineage (NCBI taxonomy): Eukaryota > Metazoa > Chordata > Mammalia > Carnivora > Phocidae > Mirounga > Mirounga angustirostris. The sequence goes on along the minus strand of NW_026991718.1, from coordinate 17,635,283 downwards.
TCACTCTAAACACTTGCTTCTAATTATGTCCCTTTGATGTTTGCACCTTTCAAATATCTTGAAACTAAGCTCATTTCCATTTCTCACACTTTCAACATTGTTAACACAAGCTGAACAAAACCTCCTTCTTCTAGGCCTTTCTGGTTAGTCAGATCCTCCAGCACCCTGATAATTGTAAGTTGCTCTTTTCTTCAGTTTTCTCCTCAGCTGGCAGTTTTCCTAGCACTAAATAATCTCACCATGTACCTCACATAGTGGGACTGAAGATGTGGCCACCTGTATTATCTGTGAAGGGACTTCTGACACATTTAATTTCATCTGGAAGCCCAGTGTTCACATCAGCAACCTGGTGTCCAGCTGCTTAAGGAACCTGAGTGTTGTCTTCATAGCTCTTCCTTGCATTGAACACTTTGTCTTTCCATCTCTTTCACAAGCATAGCATGGAAAGAAGCCCGTGATTTTTGCACCTTTTGTATAAGCTTTTTGGTGATTAAAACCCTAGGGTGTTGAGTTAGTGTAAATGTTAAAAATGTGTACCTAGAGTCCAGTAAGAGCTTTCTTTCTGTGTATTTTTTAAGAAGAGTTTCAGAATTGTGAATAATGCTGGATTGAAAACTCTGGGAAGCCAAGGCCCGCTGATTATAGTTCCTGCAGGGATATTGTACATTTTTCTAAACTTGGCTGCATAAATACTTCCACATCATTTCTAAGAAAGAGAAGAAAGCTTAGCTCTCTTACAGGCCTTGGGAATTCTAGAAATTTACTGGACAGTGACTATTAAAATATGGGTATATATTAAGCACATCTTTTATTCTGATGCTTTGACTTCCTGGAATCTTGCTGACACTAGAAGGGACAGACTTCCTCTCAAGGATACTCATCCTAGAGATAGCAATCAACTTGCTCTCAGGAAGTGTGCCTTTCATATGCAAACCAACCAATCCAGAGTTCATACTTTCTTTATCAAGCTCTCACCCTGGGAGCCGCTATCCTCTGCCCTAATCACCCCAGGGCCAGGTATCAGATAACCAGAGGCTGCCCTGATGTGCTGGAGCCTGCTGAAATTACTCAAACTCGCCCATCCTAAGTCTTTGTAACCTGCTTACCCTGCCTTGCCCATTTCTACCTAGGAAAAACCACCGTAAAGCCTCTTTCCTATATGTTTGTCTTGCTACTTCTGCCTTCTGACCAACGCTGGTGCCCTGCATGGCATGCTGTACCTCCTGTTTCTAAGATATATGATGTAAAAACTTACTCCTTCATGAGTCTGCGTGTGTTACCATATCTGATTAAAATAAATCCCAAGTGCATTTTAAATCAGAGTATGGAAAGATTCACTCAAAAGTAGCTCTGATCTAATCAGTTTTGTGGTAGCCTTCAATGATTATAGTAGCTAAGTCAAGGACTTGGTCAAGGGTGACTTTGACCAGGCTTAGTCAAAAGAAGAAAGAGACCCAGTATGTTTTCTGAGCCTGTGTCTGCAACAGGAAATCACCCAGGCTTATTGTGGTGCTGCTATTCTAAAGGGGGCAATGTGGCATGCAGAAAGGCCTTTCTAAAATGGATGGTCTGGGTCCATTTCTCCAGCTGCTATAGCTTCTTTTAACAACATTTCCTTTTATTTTGTTCTCCCTTGAAAATATTCACTCCAGGGCTGAGTGAGGCCAGCTAGGTACCAAGGGCACACATTTTTAAGGAGGTGCCCACTGTCAGGATTGTTCAGGGGAGAGTGAGCACTTCTCTAAATTTTGCACCCTGGCTACCTTGCTTGTGTCCCACTATTCTTCACCTGCATTTTCACAACCACAAGACTCTAAGTCTCAAAAATCTGGGCTTTGATTTTGCTGTGTGCTTTTATGCTTAGATAAATCGTCATGTCTAATGGTCATCAGAATTATTCAGGAATTAAATTGAAACTGGACATGATTTTTACCCTCTAATATATCTAGGGCTAAAATTAATGACAAGTACTGGGTATGTTGTTCATTCAAATATAGTCAGCGGGGTTACTTCTCTTGTATGAATTTTGTGATCATGGCAGCAAAAGCTAGACAGGAGTTTCCTGGCATTACTCTTAGTGGAAGGGTTTTTCTGAGTAATAAAATCATACATGGTAAAGAGAGAGGTTGTTCTCCCTTCCTTTGTGTTACTGCAGCACATGGTTCATCCCTCTGTTATATGTGGCTTTATGTGGTACTTGAATTGTTGTGTCTTTTTTTTTTTTTTTTTTAACTTGATAGACTGTTAAGGGCAGAAACCATTCTTAGTCTTCTCTGTTTCCACAGTATCTAGGACATACCAGACACTCAAAAAATACATTCAGGGAAAACTCTTTATTGAATAAAGCTATTTTTAAAGCATTTTAGAAGTATCTATTTGCCCCATAAGTATTTAACTCTGTGAAACTGGTGACTACACTTTCTATCCATCAATACAGAGCTACGACTTACAGGTCCGTAGTGTAAGACTCACCTTTCCAAGGAAGCTATGAAGTCCTTGGAGACAAAAATAAGTATTTTCTGCTTGGCATATATTTCCCAAATCATCTAACAAAAGGGTGTGAGTTTATTGATTTTTACTTCACCCGGGTGAGGGGAAAAAAGAATAATCTACAAAACTTTCAATCTGTGACTATTTAATTCAAAATTATTATGTATTTCACATTTCATATGGTGGATATCAACTGAAAACATTGGGTACCTCCCAATTTCCATTTTAAAACTAAATGGCAGTCTTTGGGAGTCATTGCTTTGCCATTATGCATATCTTTTGTGTTGTATTTTTAAATTGAGTAAAAAATATATGGTAGGGTAAATGACATAGTCCTAGGATTTCAATGTGATACTTGAACAAAAGCTATGGTATTCACAAGATGCAATGGAGCGTGTGTCTACTTATCTGGCTGTGCAAACTTATGAGCCTGATAACAATGTCAATGAAGCATTTTTTTGCATGAGTGACTCTTCAGGGGTTCTTCTAATAGCCATGGAAGGACACTTGCACTTGGAGACCACAGTTTTTGCATTGAATAAAACTGCATACTGTTAGCTTCTCTACTGATCTGAATTCTGACCTGAATAAAGCCTTCCCCCCCTACCCAGCTTGGGCTGGGCTCTGAATCTGCTCTTCTCTTCATTCTATTATCCACCCTTGCTTTGCTCACCTGTGTATGCTCATTTGTATTGAATTTTAAATATAATCTTCAGTTGCATCTCCTATCCTCCTTGCCTTGATGTTCTAGCCAGACAGAGTGGTGATTCCTGCACACACACCCAGCTACAGGCTGTTCTGCGCACCCTTGTTTGATTTCCCTTTGCCAGAAATGGCCCTTCCCTAGTCACCTTCACCTGACAGGTTCTTTTAGATCCAGGTTAAGTGCTCCTCCTCACTAATTCTACCTGACCCTCAAACTGGAGGGGTTGTTTAGACCCTCTGGATGTTGTGTGCTTTGTGTAATACTGCTTCTGTGTCCCTTCCCATGCTCTGAGTTGCTGAGTGTCTCCTGCATTAAGGGCTGAGTCTTACATTTGTTTTCCCAGGAGTATGGGAGGAAGTGCTGAGACACATGGGTATGCATTGAATTGAAAAGGGTTGCTCTGTTTAATTGTGTTGAGTTTACCCTGAGCCAAGTAAAGTGCTATGGTCCCAATCATGGTTTGTGGGCTTCACCTAGCCAGCATTTTGCCCACCTGTTTCACATAAAGGGCAATATAGTGTAGACCTTTAAAGGATGGACTTTGGAATTATCCAGCCTGAGTACACACCTAGGCTCTGCCACTCCCTCGTTGAGTGCCTTTGGGCAAGTTACTTAATCTCTCTGAACTTCAGTTTCCTGACCCATAGAATCTGGAGAACAATAGTATTTATCCATTATTACTCTTTATGTTGCCAATTCCCTTGGTATTTTTTTAATCTTTTTTTTTTTTTTTTTTTTTTTTAATCTGACAGAGACACAGTAAGAGAGGGAACACAAGCAGGGAGAGTGGGAGAGGAAGAAGCAGGCTTCCCACAGAGCAGGGAGCCCGATGCGGGGCTATTCCCTTGGTATTTAAGGTGAAAAACAGTACTAATTATGGAAAATCATTACACTCAAACATATACTTTCTCCTTTGCATTTCAAACATAGAACCACTATTTCTCCATCTGGGGATTCATTCTATGTTTTTCAGGATGTAAGTTAATTTATTTCAGTGTCATGACTCCAATTTAAAAAAAAAGCATCTACTTTCTTTATTGTACAGACTTTATAACTAGGATCCTCCCCTTTTCTTCCAGGTCTTTCTGCCTTCTCTGGTACCCTGCCCACCCCTTTTAGAATCTCTCTTTCTTGATGCCAGGTCCTTCTTTGAGGAAGGAGATCCTATTAGGATGGTTGAACCTTATAATCCATGTTGGGGCCAACTAAAATGTAAAAGAAAACATAGAGATGATGAGGTTTCACCTGGACAAGGAATCAGTGGAGTCGCTCCAGGCAGAAAGAGCAGGTAAAATAAATTTTAAGGGTGGGAGGGGGCAGTATCCCTCAAGACATTATCCATAGTTAAGTTTAACTTCTGTCTACTTTCATTTCCTTGTGTCAGCTTTTTGGGACTCTCACTTTGTTAGCTTTCTCTATCTCTGATACATTTCTCATGCTTTTCAAAGGAGAAAGACATGCCTCCTAATTGGGGAATGTAGTGTAGTAGTTAAGATCATACACTTTGGAGCCAAATGCTAACTATGCCATTTCCTTGTGGGGTGATCTTAGACAAACTTACTTAATCACTTTATACCACAATTTTCCAGTCTTTAAGATGGGGAGGAAAATAATGTTACCTCCCTTATAGGATATGAGAGTTAAAGTATAGAAAGCATTTAAAACTACCTGGGAGGTAACAGGTGTCACTTTGCTGTTATTACCACCTGAGTTCACATGTCTAGCAAGGCAAAGCACAAGTGAGTGGGCAGATCTATTTTCTGCCCTTTTAATTTTACCTTTAAGCCTGACTATCATTCCCTAGAATTAAGTCAGACTGTCCCAGGCATCTGTCCTGAAGTCTGTCTTTCATTTAATTACATGTCTTGTTGATTTCCCTCAATTGATTTCTTGACTCCCATTCATGTACCTCTTGCCCTTGGCTCACAGCATCTTCCATTCAAATACTTGCTAATTAATCTTGGATATTCCTTAGCCTCTCCTTACCTCTCAACCTAGATCATCCTGTGATGAGAAAGGAGGGTTTGATGCAAATTGCAACTGACAAGGTGTACCAGAGTGGACATTTATTGACTCTCACAAACCGTGCATACTCATTCAAATAATTACCATTCATAGTCCACACACGTGGGTGGCCAAATCTCACAGGTAAGGTGATGAGGGGAGGGCTTTAGTTTGATGGGGAGCTTTTCCTCTGAAATATCCTACTGTTGCTGTCCTTCCATATTAGTAATCTTATTCCCATGATGGTAGCTTACTATTTTTCCAAATATAAAAAAAAAAATGTTTGCTCAAAACACACCTTCAGACATCTAATCTGGGTCAAGTCTAGTTGCCTCCAGTGGGACAATGCTCAGTGTCAGCACCTACACTCAGAAGGGCAGAGCCAGTGCTCCATCTTTTGCAGGGGTTCTGGGAGCACAGGCTGGATTCAGGAAAGGAATGGAGCTGCTTGGTAGGCCTGAGATATTAATCCAAATTGAATCCATTAAGCAGTGTCCAGGAATGATGCCAGAGTTAAGAATTAGCTGGTGCAAAGTGACCAAGAAGAGTGAGAAAGATTGAGTGGGGGATACAAACTAGAGTAGGCAGATTCAGAAGGGCAGGTAGAAGAACCAGCTATAATTATCTTAGATTCTAGAACCTATAAAATGTTTTGGTAACCTCAACCTCAGGATGGAAAAAAAGTTGATAAATACACTGAGCTACTTCTTCCTCTTCTCTTGGTCTTCCCACTGGGTCTCTGTGTAATATAAATAACTTCACCATATACACTTACAGATTTTTTCATTAAAATGAGTAAACTTTTTTTCTAAAAGGATAATGTGTGTGTGTGTTTATATATATATGTATGTATTTGAATCCTTGCTCTACCCATCTGATTATTCTCTCTTGCTCACAGAACACATACACACATACACATGATAGAGGCATACTGGAGTCCAGTACTATGGTAGACTATGGTAGACTATGGTAGACTATGGCCAGGCCTCTTACAGGAATTACCTTATATCATGGTCACTTTAAGCCCAGATGGCATCTTAATGCACATTAGAAAAAGGGAGGACACAGCCCTGCAGGGCAAGCCCGGCTTGGGGAGAAGCACACAGATTGGATACTAGCCTATTCAGCCATCAGCTGGACACGCTGCAGGTTCTAACCCACACAAGCATAGTGGAAGCCCTAACTGTCTGGTATGTTGCAAGCTGATATCAACCCTCCCCAACCAAATGGGGTAAGAGGCAACCCCACTCTTGCACTGGGCTCCTCTGATGGTGCCACATCCTCCTTCCAGGTGGGTGGCACTGATCCAGGAAATCTGAACATGACTTGGTGCTGAGTAACCAGAGCAAAGGGGAACTGCTTCCACCCCTGGGGATTTTCAGCTTGCTATCTGTACTGGCTGGAAAGTATACTGAATGTGGGGGGTGGGGGGATAGGCAGAGTCTGAATAGTCAGCTCTGCCCATTTCCAAACCTAGATCAGCTCGGTGCTCTCCCTTAGCTTAGGTGCTCATTGCCCATCCCTCATGATCTGTTCATCTTCCTCTTGATTTCCCTCCCGCTGAGCTCATGGTTACCTCCCAGACCAGTAACTCATTCTGTACTGAACAGTGCCGAGAGGTCCAAGCTCTCTAGAGCTCTACTGCTAAAGAGCAAATGGTATGTTAAATAAGTGACTTGCCATCTCTGAACTTCATTTTTCTTAACTGTAAAATGGAATAGCTTGAAGATCCACAGAGATTCACAGAGTGAACAGGCAGTGAAAACTATGAAGAAGAGTACAAACTAAAGACAACTGAAACCAGAAGGAGTTAATTTAGCCTAAGGGTAAAATAGAACAATTTACTCACCCATTTTTCTATCATTCCTACACCCAGTTTGGACACCTATTAAGTACTGAAGAAATATATCATTTTCAACTGTCTGAATCCATATGCAGTTGATTTCAAAGCTTAATTGTGTTTGAATGAGGAATCAATACAAATAACTGCACTAGCATTACTGTGCTGAAAATCTGTGCATGTTTCTTATGCTTTCATAATATATTTCAATTTTCCCATTATTTTTCCATTATGATCCCATATTTTTGAAAGGATTCTTTGAGCATTGTAAAGTAGCACAAATCCCAAATGAATGGTAACAACTATTTGTTTTGATTTCAAGCTGCATTTGTTAGAATGTTCTGCAAGCTCCTCCTGGTTCCAGGCTCTCTCTAACAGAGACTCCAAACAATATAAAAAACATCCATTTCCTCGTGTTCCTTTCTTGATTAAAAAGGTTGTCCCTCTTTCCTCTCCTGTATTATTATGAGTGACAGCCAGTCCTTCATGGTTTGACTCCAGCCTATCTTTCCATACTTGTCTCTCAGTTTTAGAATATACCCCCTTTTCCAGCCAGGCGGAGCACCTCACAATCCCACATGGGAGGAGATTATTCTCAATGGTACCTTTGTTTATTCTGATCTTACCCAGAATGCCTATATTTCACCTTTTCCATAGACAATTTGACCCACTGGACAGAGTCCAACCGAAACCCAAGCTCCTACTCAGGCCTTGGGGCCTTTCGGTTACTCTGGCCCTACTACCTCTCTCTTTGATAAAACATGACCCCTGCACATACTGAATGGAGCATTGGGTGTTATACACAAACAATGAATCATGGAACACTACATCAAAAACTAATGATGTAATGTATGGTGATTAACATAACATAATAAAATTAAATTAAATTTAAAAAAAGATATCCCAATGAAGCCAAAAACAAAACAAAAACAAAACAAAACAAAAACAAAACAAAACAAAACAAAAAAAACTTGACCCCTGGAACACAGTGCCTAGAAAGCCTCTTGATTTCTGAGACTACACCACATTTTGGTTGGTAATGACGCCAAAGTCAAGTCCAGATGGATCCTCAGCCATGCTGTATTTCCCAATCCCACCCCCTTATCCTGAGCCAGATTCTTCATTTCCTAGCTAGTGTAACTCCACTGTGAACAGAATCAAGCCCACCAATACAAAGCTAATTTGCCAGCTGCTGGTCCTCACAGGTTCAAGAGCAAGAGAAAACACAGTGCAGATATGAGATAGCAAAGGTCAATGTGTCAATGAGGGAAATAGAAAATAAAGCCAGATGCTGAAGAACAGTGTCAGCAAAACTGCAGGTAAACTTCAGGCATCATGGCTCTATATTGGTTTGTTGAAAAAAAAAAAAAAATCAAGGGATGCATTGAAAGACTCTGGTGTATCCACTGTAAGTTATCTAACACATGAGTAAACTGCATTCTAGGAGGAAAATTTGACTCTTACCAGAACATATAATCCAGGTTGGTAATATCTCAAAATATTTAGAAGTTTTGTTCAACCTGAATCTGCTTGGCACCTATTAATGTCAGGTTTTTTTTTTTTTTTTAAGATTTTATTTATTTATTTGACAGAGAGAGAGAAAGCACGTAGGCAGAGAGGCAGACAGAGGGAGAGGGAGAAGCAGACTCCCCACTGAGCAGGGAGCCCGACATGGGGCTCAATCCCAGGACCCTGGGATCATGACCTGAGCCGAAGGCAGCTGCTTAACTGACTGAGCTACCCAGGTGCCCTTAATGTCAGTTTTGACACACAGAAAGTATGTAAGTTCTCTTTGTTGGACTTTTGGGTGTGAATACCTATCCAGCATCGCTTTCCTCTATAAAAGAATCCATAATTTCTTTGCTGAGTTGTTTTCCCTGATTTTCTGTTTATGCTGTTGAGGGAGATGCCTTAACCCCTGGCTGTAGGGTGGGCCTGTGACCCACCAGTGTGTTCCAGTTCCTCCAGGCACCGTGACTGGTTGAGTAAAGGCAGGGCATCCTTCTCATTAGCCTAAGGAGACTCAATGTCAAAAAATGTATTGAAGATTTTGGAGAGATATATTTGACCTGTATCACTGAGGTTCCTATCAGAGAAAGAAAACCAGTAGGATGGATGGATGGATGGGTAGATTTCAAGAAATTGACCTACATAGTTGTGGGGACAGATAAGTCTAAAATCTATAGGGTAGATGGCAAACTGGAAACCCTCAAGCATGGGCTCCTGCTGAAGTTCAGAGGCAGAATTTCTTCTGTGTCAAGGAAATCTTCATTTTGTTTTTAGGGTCCTTCAACTGTTTGGATGAGGCTCACCCGGATTACTGAGGATAATGTCCTTTAAAATATCCTTTTAATTTCCTTTTAAAGTCAACTTATTATAGATGCTAAACACATATACACTTGAACTTGCTTATCAGGTGTCAACTGCTTGGGCATTTCCAAACTTCTTCAAAGAAAGGAAAATGTATAGGAGCCTTTTTATATAACCAGTCAGTGCCAGGACTTCATGTTATAATTTCAAATCAAGTGTAGATACTCTGTAACCAGATTACCTTAAAATTTGTGGAAAAAAAAGTTTTCTCTATGGGATTTCCAATGACTTGTATAGAATTCTCTGTGACTAACAGGGACTTTCCTGTCATCCAAGCATTATCATATAGGGTGCCCCCTAGAGTATGCCACCCCTAGCAAATACTGCTTTTGCAAGATGCTTGTCTATAATAAACAATTTGCATCACCCCAAATCAGCATGTCAGTTCCATTCTTTTCATTCAGTCTCTCATGAATCTGTGGAAAGAAATACTAAACCCACAAATGGGAACAACTAATTTAACAAGTCACCTTCCTGGGATGAGATCCAGCCATGGGGCCTGGCATGACCCCATATATTCTACAATCCCTGAGCACATCTCTGCAACTGGCTGACCCTCTGCAGTGAGGGGTAGGTACAAAGGAGATGTCAGAATGCTCCAAAGGAGGGAAACAGAGACTGGGGCCCATGTGGGTCCCAGTCAGGGCTCAGGGTGTTCTACTCCAGGGCACTGCCAACTCCAGCCAGTCCCAGGCACCACAGTGTGACCAGAGTTGAAATTAGAAAATTTTGAGAAAGGAGCCTCAAAGCACTGGGCCCCCTGAAGCAAGGGTCATGCTTACCTAGGTCTAAGGGGAATGCTGTTCTAATGTCCACATTTTTCTCTTCTGTCAGTTCATGTGATGATCAGAGCCAGAACTCATTTCTTTCTTTCTTTAATTCTGCTCTCTCCCAGAATAGGAAATCTATTTTTGTGAATTGTGTATTTTTAAAAAGCACCCTCCATCTCCCAATACCACTACCCCTCAACACACACACACACACACACACACACACACACACACCCCTAAATAGCATTCTTGTTAGAATAAATAAATTCAGAGATGAATAGAGAGGATTATGTACGGTGCTCATCCTATATTCTCCTCTTACAGTAATTGATATAACATCAGTGAGACTTTGCTGGCAAAATTGATTCAAATCAAACCAGAAAAATTCAGCCTCAAGAACTGAAAATGAGCTAAAAGATGGTAAGCAAAGAATAATAACATGTGGCGATGTCTTCAAATTACTCATATTTTAGGCTTTATACAATTTGAAGTTGCAAAAATGTGTTTAACAAGGGTGGACTTTTAAAAATGTAATGTCTTCATTAATGATCAGGAAGCAGCACAAAGCACAATAATGCCTCTTTCAGTGGCATTAAATTGAAGGCATTAAAAATATTTGGGAAGACATAAATAATACAAATAGAGCTATAGAGGTTATACATATGGGTGGAAGGGAGAACAAAGATATTTCAGAAATATACAAAACAGTTGTGTCTACAGGAAAATAAAATTGAAAGCCAAGGAGTCCTCGGATAGGATATAGATTCTATGGTACTCTTTTCCAGCTCAGTGTCTTGTCCTGTGTGATTTGGGATCAGTGATACATGTATGGTGTTCCAGGTGGATTGTCACAAGTAGTCATGCTGGCATCAGTCAATTAATAAAATGGTGACTTTGAAATTCTTTTTCTATTTTCATAATGTGGCCATATACCAATCTTTATGAAATAAATTTTTCTTTCTTGTTGGGTTGCAAATATTTTAAGACTGCCACATTGCACAATTCTTGGGGCTCCACATGTGTGATTTCTCCATAGTCTGTGCAAATCATGCTCTGGAGGTAGGTAGTGGACACCCTGCATGACTTTACATCACTGCATTGATTTTTATTCCAGGGCACTCCCCAGTGTGCACTGATATTTGCATGATAATACAGTATCTAGAATGTACAAAATGTCCATTGGGTTATGTCAAACAATCATTTGCTATGAATGATATAAATATTCAAATACTTAGCATTAGGCAGACCATGATCTGTATGATTTAATGATTTATTGACTATTTTTCTGGGAGAATTGAGTAATGTAGATGTCTCCCATATTACTCTCTGCAGGTTTTATTGCTTTGTAGCTTTTTTTAAAAGTGATTTCTGTTTATATATTTCATTAGGTTTCACATGCCTGTTAACTTCTAATCAATTTACAGGATAAAATGCATCCACTGATTCCTCTGGAAGGAGGAGGTCTCATTGTAAACCGTGTCAGGTTAGTGTCTCTCAGACTTGTTGATGGGGCTGGTGCAAGTTCTCCTTGCAGGAGCTTTGGAGTTTGTAAATTTGGGCAAAACCTCCCCCCAAATCCCCAAACAACAAAACCCCCAAAAACCATTTTAAGCAAGTATAGAACATTCTCTCTTCCTATGAGAATCCTTTTATTGGATGTCCACTTTTGCATTATCGTTTTCACTTATGCATTATTTTTAAACTAGATTTCCAATAATTATTCTTTTTTTTTTTAAAGATTTTATTTATTTATTTGACAGAGAGAGATACAGCGAGAGAGGGAACACAAGCAGGGGGAATGGGAGAGGGAGAAGCAGGCTTTCTGCTGAACAGTGAGGCCAATGTGGGGCTCAATCCCAGGACCCTGGGATCATGACCTGAGCCGAAGGCAGACGCTTAACGACTGAGCCACCCAGGTGCCCCTCCAATAATCATTCTTAAGAAACTTCTGTTTTCACATATACTAATACAATTACTACTTAAACATAGATTATTTTCCTCTGCATTATATTTTTCTATTCTGATAGAGTCCTGAGGTTAGTTCATAGAGAATTAGATTAAAATATCCCAGAACCTAGAAACAGAAGGATTTAACTAATAAAATTCACACATTGTGAGCAGCCTTGACCAGCAGTATTTTCTAGAAGAGTCTGAGTGAAGCAACAAGGACAGAACTGCCTGAAGTTTAGAAAATTAATTAGAATTCTCTGTTCCCTCTCATTTAGTCCAAGGAGAAGGAACCTGCATGAGTGTCTGATTCCACAGCCAGCTGTATATAGTCCCACAGTGGAGAGATGGATCCGTTAGGTACTCTGTCCAATGCCAGTGTCATATCCTGACTTTTGATGTTCCTATTTAGGACAATGAGAGTGTATATTGACAGGACAATGAGAACATTCTGGCTTGCTTGGAGTTTACTTTCTCATTAATTAATGATATTGGCATCAATGTACTATATCAGTTTGTTATGGTTTTAGGTAATTGACTCATCATGTCTTTAGATTCAGTCATCTCTAGCTTCCTTGACAAGACGTGGTGTCTGGATCCAGATCAGACACTTGGTTGCAGGACTCTGACAGTATAACTGTATCCCATACTTGCCCCATGCATCCCACCCAAGACCCTGCCTGGATACAAGTATAATTAGCATATAGTGTTATATTAGTTTCAGGTATACCATATAATGGTGGAACAATTTTATACATTACTCAGTGCTCATCACAATAAATGTACTCTTAATCCCCTTCATCTATTTCACCTATACCCCACCCACCTCCCCTCTGGGGACCACCAGTTTGTTCTCTATATTTGAGTCTGTTTTATTGTTTGTCTTTTTTTTCTGTGTCCATTTGTCAAAAACTTAAAAAATAGAATCACATGTGATCTAGTAATTCCACTACTGGGTATTTGCCCCAAGAAAACAAAACACTAATTAAAAAAGATACATGTACCCCTATGTTTATTGCAGCATAATTTACAACAGCCAAGATATGGAAGCAACCCAAGTGTGCATCCATAGATGAATGGATAAAGAAGATGTGCTATATGTATGTGTGTGTATTATATAAATATAAATATATATAATGGAATGTTACTCAGCCATAAAAAAGAATGAAGTCTTGCCATTTGCAACAACATGATGGATCTAGAAGGTGTAATGCTAAGTGAAATAAGTCAGTCAAAGACAAACACCATATGATTTCACTCATGTGTGGAATTTAAGAAACAAAACAAATGAACAGTAATCTCTCTGGTTCCTCTCTGACTCTTCATTCTTACTACAGAAAGAGAAGATGTGTGTGTGTGTGTGTGTGTGTGTGTGTGTGTGTGTGTGTGTGTTGGAAGAGTTCCTTTTATTTTGTTCTCCTTTTAACATATTCACTCCAGAGCTGAGTGAGTCCAGCTAGGTACCAAGGGCACACATTTTAAGGAGGTGGCCACTGTGAGGATTTTTCAGGGGAGAGTGAGCGCTTCTCTAAATTTTCGAATGAAGTTCCCATCTGGATGACCTACAAGCAGCAAGATTAGAAATAAATAATGAAATATTAAAGCAGCAGATTAAATTACTAACAGGTAAAACCAGCTTGGCTGGGTGAACTAAAATATTGTCCTAGGCTTTAATACATTTGAATGACTAATTGGTAGGGCCTATAGACCCATATGCCAGACTGATGAGACACCCAACACCATTAGGGTATAGAAATTACTGGAGACAAAAAAAAAAAAAAGAAAGAAAGAAAGAAAGAAAGAAAGAAAGAAAGAAAGAAAGAAAGAAAGAAAGAAAGAAAGAAAGAAAGAAAGAAAGAAAGAAAGAAAGAAAAGAAAAGAAATTATTGGAGACAGCCCTTGCCCCAAATCTCACTGTGGATCAGTGTGCCTTGCTGCTGAGAACACCAAGCCCCATCACATCTGGGAAAAGTGTTATCTACTGGAATTTGCAATAAGATATCCCACCAGGGTGGATAAACCACTTCACACCGCTGGGTGAAGGGAAACTGCTCCACCTTCATGGAAAGAGGGGAGAAGATGGGGGTCCTGGTCTGGCATGTCCTGCCCCAAGTCCATCTCTTCATGGCAGACAGTGCTGCCTCCCCTGGCCAACGTGTGGCGAGCACCATCAGGTCAAGTTCCTAAAGCTGCCAAACTTCCTCTTCTTAAGGCCAGGTGAGCACAATCTGTGTTCCACTGGTATGATTATCTGGCTGCTATCTTTGTTCCCTCAACTGGCCTGGGGGACATTATAGCTCACACAGAAGCCCTTACTAAATTCACCCAGCAAGGCTTACATGGTAGCTGACAAAGCATATCCTCACTGAAGTTGAAACGCTCTAATGAGAAAAGCTGTCTTCCAAAATAGGATGGCCTTGGACGTTATTAGTGCCTCCCAAAGAGGCACCTGGGCCATTATCTATGCAGAATGTTATGGGTTCACACCTGATGAGTCTGCTAATGTATCTTTATTAAATCACATGAGGACACAGGTGAATGCCCTGAGTGATCCTACCACCTCCGGCCTATTTAATAAGTCAGTGGTTTGGATCATGGGGCTCTTGATGGAAAAAATTACTTATTTTGGGAATCATTATCTTAATTTGTGTTCTCTCTTGCACGTGCCTATCCTGTTGCTGTGGCATCTGTCTCCAGTGCAGCCGTATAGCTGCCAAAGAACCTTCCAGGCAGTGGGACCCCTTGCTGATGCTCCAGGCATATTTGGGAGGGTGCAAGGCCTGTAAGATTGGAAGAGCAGGTCAGGAGGTGTGGAGGGTTGGAGGGCTGGAGGAGGTCATTGAGAGGACATGACCTCCATTTGACCTGCAGGCTGGATCCAGCTAATTGGAACTTCCTTCTCCTTCACCTGTCCTTGGAATCTACCTTCTGCCCACCCCTTCCACACTAGAAGCCATTGTCAAGGTAGTGGCTTTGAGAGAGTGAGATGATTTGGGTAGAATATGAGAAGAAATCCAGTTAAGGTCACTACATAAACTTTTAATATTCTGGTGGGCAGGTGCTTGTCCTGTGGCGCCCAGCAATCCTCATAGGTAAGTTCACTTGCTTATTAAGTTTGCCATCTACCAATCTGGAGTGGCTTGTCTCTGTCTTCAGTCTCTCCTTTCCCCTCCCTGTACAGAGAGCTAGTCTGCAAACTGACTGTGTGTGTGTGTGTGTGTGTGTGTGTGTGTGTTTGGTAGGGGAAAAAAAACCACATTACTTTTCCAACTGAGTTTCCAACCTATTTGAGATAGGATAGTGTTTTTACTAAAACTGGGTGATTTTTTTTCAGCAAATTTTGATTCAACATGTTTATATCTATGAAGTTATCTAGTAACTGATCCCAAAATATTTGCATAGCTATTTAATAAAAAAAGGTCTTACTATACTGACTGTGATTCCATACTTCACAACAATCTCTGTGTAATTCTGAAATTACTTCATGAGCTCTTTCAGGCATGATGGATTGGCTATTGTGGAGGAATGGCATATGGTACTGGCAAATTATCCTTCTTTTACACTCACTGCATTTATAAAACCTGTTCAATACAGCTCAATCTCTTAACACATCTCCCTCTCTCGCTCATCTATATACATACATACATATATGTATAAACTTTTTATTGAAAAATCAGATACATGAAGAAGAGTACACCAAATATACAGCTCAAAGTCTTTTCAAAAAGCTAAAACTCATGGAACCACCACCCTCATCAAAAAACAGAATATTGCTGGCAACCTGGAGGCTTTCCATGTGCCCATCTTCCATCACGACCCTCTCCAGAGTTAATCACTTTGTTAACTTATGTCACATTAATGTTGGCCATTTTTGAAATTTATAGAAATGGAGTCATACAGTATGTGTTTTTTTGTAACTGCCTTCCTGCTCTCAGCATTTTGTTTCTGAAATCCACTCATATTGTTGCATACTGCAGTTGTTTATTCTTACTATACACTTTCCAATTTTGTGAATCTACAATTTATCCATTCTACTGTTGATGAACATGTGGGTTGTTGTCTGTATTTAACAATTAGGAATAGTGCCACACTGCCTGGTGTACATCTGTTAGTGCCCAGATGTACACATTTCTGTTGGGTGTCCACCTCGGAATGGAATCGCTTTATCTTAAGATAAACTTAGGCTAAGCTTTAGTAAAAAGTATCAAACATTTCTAAAGTGGTTTACCAATTTATATTCCCACTAGCATTGAATGAGTGAGAGTTTCAGTTACTTCATATCCTCATCCTCTGCAGTACTAGATATTTTCAGGTTTTGAAACTCTAGGCATTATGATTTTTGCTTAATGGCATCAAATCCTGGTATTTCTTTGCAGTTATCTGATGATTAATGAAGTTAAACACCTCACATGTTTATTGGACCATTTAGACTGTGTAAGAGAGAGTGTGTGTGTGTGTGTGTGTGTATAATGCCCATTTGGGGCTTTTGCCCACACTTCTGTTGTGTTGGGTGTCTTTCATCTTATTGCCTTGTAGAAATTCTTCATATATTCTGGATATCTGCATTGCAAATAGTTTTATTGAATATCTGCATTGCAAATAGTTTTTCTCAATCCATGGTTTGTGTCTTTTAATGAAGAGATGTTTTTGATTTTATAGTAGTCAAATCCTTTCTTCTGTGGGTTAGTGCTTTTTGTGTCCTATTGAAAGAGTTTGCTTTGTAAATGATGGCATTTGAAACATTTTATTTCAATGTAGTTGTTTTGTTTTGTAGAAAGACAATTAGTTTTTATATAACTTAAAAAGTGAACTTGTCAAATTCAACTGTTAATAGTTTGACTAGATTATTTTAGATTTCTTTATGTACTCTTTGTCATCTGCAAATTAATGATTGTTTTTATTACTTTCTTTCCAAACCTTACAACTTTTATATATTCTTGCCCCATTGCACTGGGTAAAACCTCCAGCACCATATTGAATAGAAATGGATAGGGCTGACTTCCTCTGTTTGTTCCCAATTTTAGAGAAAAGCATTTAGGCTCATTGCTCTAGGCTTTTTTTTTTTTTTTTTTTTTTTTTTTAGAGAGAGAGCAAACACACTTGCTCAGACACAAGTAGTGGGGGGGATAGAGGAGGGGCAGAGGGAGAAGCAGAGAATCTTTTTTTTTTTTAAGATTCTTTTATTTATTCATTTGAGACACAGAGATACAGACAGAGAGAATATGAGCAGGGGGAAAAGCAGAGGAAGGGGGAGAAGCAGGCCCCCCGCTGAGCAGGGAGCCCGATGTGGGGCTCCATCCCAGGACCCTGGGATCATGACCTGAGCCGAAGGCAGATGCTTAACCATCTGAGCCACCCAGGCGCCCCAACAGAGAGAGAATCTTAAGCAAACTGTATGCCCACTGCAGAGCCCTCCACCTGGCTAGATCTCATGACCCTGAGATCATGACCTGAGACAAAATGAAGAGTCAGATACTTAACTGACTGGGCCAGCCAGGTGCTTTTTTATAGGTACTAGTGTATCACACCAAAAATTTTTCCTTTATTCTTGCTTGCTATTAGTTTTTTTGTCCAGTTGTATTGAGATATAATTGTTGTATAATACTGCATTAGTTTAAGGTGTACGATATAATGATTACATATATGTATATATTGCAAAATGATTATCACAATCAAGTCGAGTTAATATCTATCACTTCACCTACTTAATTTTTTTCTTGTGATGAGAACTTTTAAGATCTGTTCTCTGAACAACTTTCGAATATACAATATAGTGTTGTTAACTATAGTCACCATGCTGTATATTACATACAGCATAATATACCATATTATACAGCAATATACCTGTTATATATATGTGTATCTATCTATATCTATATCTATATCTGTATCTATATCTCACATCTTCTTACATCTTTATCCATTCATCCACTGACAGGCACTTATCCTGGCTATTGTGAATAGTGCTGCAATGAACATGGGGGTCCATATATCACTTTGATTGTCTGTTTCATTTCCTTTGGGTATATATCCAGAAGTACAATGGCTATATCATGTGTTAGATCTTTTTAAAATATTTTGAGGAAGTTTTATTTTTGTTTGTATCAACTTTGATTCTTTTATTTTCAGCCATTGTATTTTTATATTTAAGTTGTGTCTTTTGTAAACTATTTGGTTTTGTTTTATTAATTCTGACCAACTTTGTCTTTCAATTGAGCATTTAAAAAATTACCTTTACTGTGTTAATATATTTTGGTTATTTTGGTTTATATATTCCAACTTACTATTTACTTTCTATTTTTATAACTCATTTTATATTCCTTTTTTCTTCTTTCCTGATTTCTTGACCTCTTTTAGATTAATCACTCTAAAAATGTACTTATTCTATATTTTTCTGTGATCTTTTATTATTCTCTTAAAGGTATCCTTTTGGAAACCAATATGCTTGATTCATTGCTTTAGTCAATTCAAGCTGCTTTCACAAAGTACCATAGATTGGGTGGCTTATAAACAACAGAAGTTTATTTCTTACAGTTTTGGAGGTTGAAAGTTTGAGATCAGTGTACTAACATGGTCAGGTTATGGTGAGAGCCCTCCTCAGGGAACTTGAGCCCTATTAATTCCTCGAAACTCTACCTCTTAATACCATCACATTGGGAGTTACTATTTCATGAAACATAGGAACTTTAGGGAGGACAAAAATTTTCGGGCTATAACACTCAGTGTGATATCATATTTTATCAATCCCCAGATAGATCAAAGCAAACTTTCTTTATGAAATAGTCACAACAATTATAGAGATTGTACATGAATGGACATGCTCAAAACATAGTCTGGCAAGGAACACATTCAAGTTCTTTACTGAAAAAATAATTTAAGCACCTACTCCGTATTTTCCACTTATGCTAGTGGTATAAAATGAATCAATTATCCAATATTTCTTTGGCTCTTTCATGTTTTGGGCATTGGTGCTAAGGATACCAAGATGAGGAAAACTTGACATAGTGCCTTTGCTTCACACCTATAATATAAAGTCTAGTGAGAAGCAGGCAAAAGTACAAAAAAAAAAAAAAAAAGGATGTAAGTGCTTTTAGTAATGAAAGAAATGCCAGTAATATAATAGGTGTTGTTATTACATCCACTTTACTGATAAGGATACTGTAAAAAGATAGATTTAAATGTTTTGCCAAAAGTCACATGGCTGGGAAATAGCATAGGAAAAGAGCTTTGGGAATGCAAAGGAGCCAAGCAACTGATTGCATCTAGAATAACTGGGGAAGGCTTCATGAGGGAGGAAGTCATGGGAGCTTGGCAGACATGGTTGGGCTGGCATTCAGGGAACATAGCCTGGGAAATGTCACCACGTGTGGGCATGTGTGCGACAGTAAGTCATGTTCAAAGAAAGATGAGGAGTCTGGTATGTTGGGATCTCAGGGTTTTAAAGACAAGCTGTAGAAAAAAAAAAGAAAGGTTTTTGAAGAGGAAAAATACAGTATCTAAACTATTCTGATCAGCATTAATAATCTGTCTCTCCTACCTTCTATAGTCCTAATATCTAATACTTACAGAAGACTTATCATGTGCTAGGCAGTGTAGTAAGCACTTTACATGTGTTAATTCATTTTGGACTCAGAAGAAACCCTATTAAGTATAAACTAGAAAAGAAGCAACTATTGAGGTACAGAGTGGATGAGTAACTTAGTCAAGGTCACACCTCTGATTGGTAGCGCTATTAAAGATTAGATGTAGCTTTGCTCTTAATTTCTATACATACCGAGTCTCTGTTCTCTGTCTCTTTCAGTCCGGCATTGTTAGGTATAGTATACATAATAGATATATACTATTATATTATACATATGTAATATTTTAATATATTTAATGTTAGGTACATCATATACCATATTAGGTATATACTATATATTAAAATACTCAGCATTATTAGGTATATTATATACATGAAAAGATCTTACTCCCCAGTTGAAATGTAAACAAATCAGGGACAGAGACTTTTGTCTATACTACATTGACATCCTTTCAGTGATTTTTAGAGAGGTAGGTCATTATGTAGTTGGTATTTGTGGAAGGATTATATATTGAAGAATGGTGGATGTCTGATATATTGGCAAATTAGAATATGTATACACACATACCTTCTGATTTACATATATTTTTAATATTAATTAAAATTGGTTAAAATTAATAGTGTAAATATTATATATTAAAATGAAGATACATTTAGGATTGGCTTTGTAATATAATACGTATATACATATATATACAAAACCAACCCTAAATATATGTTCATTTTTCATGTGAATGATTTAGTGTTTGTTATCATTAAGAAATAACTAAACATTTCAGATTAATGGATTCTCAGTAAAGAGCTTCCTTTCTAAGGTCTGGTAGAAATTATGACAACCAACTAAAAAAAGAAAACCCAAATTTATGAATATTTAAGAAATATATATTTATTTTGTATTGATATATAACCCACTTGTCCCCCAGATAATTTTACCATGGCTTAGAGCATATGTAGTATATGCTCTGTATACAGTATATGTGTAGTGTGTGTGTATAGTAACTGTTAAGTCCTATTTTGCACTCAAACCCAAGCTTGACTTTGCCTGAAGCCTGGGCTGAGTGAGGATAAGGGTTTCCAGCTTTTTAGGAATAAATTCATCTCCCTGATTGTTAGGATCTTCTACAATGCAGCTTCATTCTCTTATCTGTTCTTGCTCTTTCCCCACACAAGCAGGACTTTTTGCCCTCTACTTTACACCAGTGCCTCCTCAACCAACCCATGTTAGACAAAGTAGTGTGCCAGGGAACACTCCTTTGCTAGCTAGCTGGTCGGCCATTTTTATCATGAAGTAGACAGGGAGCTGAGAGACCTGGGTCAATACATTGTTTTGTGACCTGGAACAAATGATAGTTCTCCTGCTTGGGTCTTATTTTTCTTATCTGTAAAAGGAGTTTATACCAAATGTCTTTTAACATCTAAGTTTTTCTGAGAAAGGAAGTGAGTACTGTGAATTAATTTCTCATTAAAAGAACAAAATTGCTTTTAAAAATCAGACACATTATAAATATTAACAGTCAGACACATCTGGGTAGTGTTGGAGACAGTTCTCCATGGGTATAGGACCCTGGTGGGCATGGTTGAGATTTGCACATTGACCTCATCCTGGGGCCTGTAGTCCTCTTGATGTAGCCTTAATTATATGCTGTTTGAGTTAGATTGAAGGATTTGGCTCCTAGTTCCATCAGATTATTCAGAGTGCCTGGTATATTCATGGGGAAATTCACACATGCTAAGATGGTATAGAAAAGAGGGCTAGATGTTACAGGAGATATTTCTTTGTCTTTCTCATGTTTCTTCTGCATGTCTCGTAAGAGAAGAATGACATTGTCTGTAGTTTTGGACTATCTTTTCAAGAATGTACACTGAAAAAGCTTAGAAGGTGGAGATAATGCTTCCCTCCAGAGCACAGGGCAGGCATGTGCGCATACTGCCCAGTACAGAAAGGCTTAGGTTTCCTGTGACATGGCCCATAGTGCATGCGGGTCTCATTTCGCCCTCTTTGTGTGGCCCTAGAGAATAGAGGCTTAGATAACCAGCACGTGCGTGCATGCACGCGCACACACACACACACACTCTCTCTCTCACACACACAAGCTGATCCTCTGGCTACTGCTACTGTTCTGAATAATAAATTGTCTCTCATCTCTGAATCAAGAGTTTTGTGCCAGCATCCATGAGATCGGGCAAACTGACTTACTAGCTTGGAGCAGGGTAACATTTTAGACCCTTTACAGTTCTTGAGAAATAGAATTTTAGGATTTCTTTCTATGTTCCTTTTGATCTGTCTTTCCCCATTCCTTTCTGGAACTGAGACCTGCAAGAATTTGAATAACAGGGCCAATGTTTCACAACTAATTGGTACCAAATGAGAGACTAAAGTCTAGATTTCATGACCCTTTGGTCCTGGACTTCTTTCACTAAAGTGTTTTCAACCTAAACAGACACTGGAAACACTCATGCTGTGCAACAGCTGAAACTTTTAAAAACTTCTGTGCCTCTTACCTGCTGGTTAAAAGCCCTCTGTATGCGAATAGTCTCTAGAACTGTGTAATTAATTAAATGTTAATTTAATAGATACTTTGGTAAGGTACTTCTATATTTAAAGAAAAACACTTCTAAAGAAAAAGATGAAACACTACACTAAAACCACTTGTGGTCTAAGTAAAAAAGCAACGTCTTGGTTAAAACAGAGTTTGTGTTATAGTACGGAAGTGAAGTGACAAATGGCACAGCTAAATCTTTGCTAGCGTTCATTTGTTCTTTTGGCAATTTTGCACAGACTTGGTAAGTGGTTAGTAAAATGTTTATGCGTCCAGTATGAATAATCTCAAGGCTTCTCATAGAATTTCCCTAATCTGTGCTGTTATGAGGCTTTGGTTTCTAATTGAAGTCAGAAATGTATCTGGGTATAACTAGTAAGAGAATCAATTAAGGAGTAAAGCTGACTAGAAACATCTTTTGTGATATCTGAGACTGGATAGTAAGTGACACACTCTTATCAGAGTAGAAATGACACCAGAGATAAGGGACTGGGTCCACATCTCTTCACCCACTCCCCATTCTCACATACCCCGTAGGTATAAATCAGAGTCTCTGTTTTTTGTATTTTTCTTGCGTATGGGTTTCCCCCCACAGAGAGTCTTTGTTCACACTCACCTGTCAGTTTTGAGTGAAAGGCAAAGATCTTCTTAACACCCACCCACCCCATCCTCCTCACTCCCAAAACAAATTTCACTATTCAGGTTTGCAGATACCTGATATTCTGCCTTTTATGGTTTATGCAAATAGGAGCATTATCTCTATAAAATCCAAATGCATATCCTTATCCTCCAGGAAAATTTCAGTTTCTTCAGCTGCAGTTGTTTCAAGTTTATTGTTTTTTTAATCAACTATATTTGAATAACTGTCTCTGTTTCTGATTTGATAATATACACATTTACATGATGCTACAATTTAAGGATTTCCTTTTAAATTAATTTAGGGGGCTGAGCTCACTGCTGCCTCTGGTCCCTGGGTTCCTTGCTGGCACTGGGGCCATGCAGTCATGGTGAATTTACTTCATTTTGCATGTGAACCACTGGGTTCATAGACTCTCCCCTATGGGGTTTGTCTTTGGATGTTATCTAGATAGAAAAAATGATGAAAAGCTAACTGCCTTCTGGAACAAGAGTATGTTATTTAAAGGAGGAATTGAAACCCAGTGATGATGTTACCAGAAAGTAAAGGCTATGCCTGGATTACAGAATATTCACATTTTGTAAATGATGAGAGAAATAAAAACATGTTAATTATTTTTTAAAAGATTAATTAAATTAAAAAATAAATTAAATTAATGCATTTTGTGCTATTGCTTAATAAGGTTTTAGGACCTTAGCGTTCTCTTTCTCTGTCTCTCTATGTGTACACACACACACACACATACCTTTCCTCCCTCACCCCTTACAACCTGGAAATTGTCCCTCCCCCACCCAGTGGTGGTCTGGACACTTATTTTCTGGAGAGTAAACCAAAAGAAGGTGATCAAGGCACCAAACACATGTGAAGGTAGAGAGCCAACACAAAAATAAAGGAATTAATTAAAAGTCTACACCAAATAATGAGGCCATATGGGCATTATTCTACCTACCATATTTATATTTTGAATTTGGGAATCTCCATTAATGGAAAGGTCAGCTGGTAGTATTTACTTCTTTTTAAATAATTTATTTATTTATTTGAGAGAGAAAGAGAGTGAGAGATCGTGAGAGATGGAGCATGAGCAGGGGGAGAGGGAGAAGCAGGCTCCCTGCTGAGCAGGGACTGGAATATGGAGCTTGATCCCAGGACCCCGGAATCATGACCTGAGCCAAAGGCAGACCGACTGAGCCACCCAGGGGCCCCAGCTGGTAGTATTTACTAATAAAACTTATGATCAGACTGAAGTGATACTTGTTAAAACTACATTCTACTGGAAAAATTACTTACCTGGTTTTATACTAGATTATTAAATTAAAATATTTAAAAATATTTAATAATATGTCGAGATGTTCTTTACATTGAGGACTTATGGAAATGACAAAAGTATTTGTTGAGGAAAGCTTAGCCTGATTCAAGATAAGAAATATGCTTTCGTTGGGGTGCCTGGGTGGCTCAGATGGTTAAGCATCTGCCTTCGGCTCAGGTCATGATCCCAGAGTCCTGGGATCGAGCCCCACATCAGTCTCCCTGCTGAGTGGGAAGCCTGCTTCTCCCTCTACCTCTGTCTGCCACAGCCCCTGCTTGTACGCTGTCTCTCCTGTCAAATAAATAAAATCTTAAAAAAAAAAAAGAAATATGCTTTAGCTACATACTTATGGAGTGTTCTCTATGCGTATGTTTGATCTACGATACAGTTAGCAGAACATAGCTATCAAAGATAAATTGGATTCTGGAACCAGACTGGCTAAATTCAAATCCTTGATCCACCATTTATTTGCCAATTTCTCTCTCACTAAGTTTCCCTGATAGGAATTGGGGGCTTTAGGGGCTAAGGATAGCATCTGTCTCAGATAATTACTCTAAGAATAAGTTAAAATAAAATATATAAAGCACTAAGGACAGTGCCTGGTACATAAAAAATGTTTAGTAGAGGTTAACTATATTTCTATTAATGTACAAAGAATTATAAGGATACAGTGGACTCTGAAATGCATATCTGGTCACTTTAATAATTTATTGAACACCACAACCAATGTGTTAGCTATCAGAATATTTTCTCTTTTATCCCTGTCTGGATTCATCTTCCCAGGTCTGATGACTGCCTCATCATGTCTGGTGCTTTCTCTTCTTATTTGAGGTCTAGGATGTACTAAAACATCTGTTTCTTTTTTGGGACTCTATTAATAAATCTCAGTTTATGTGTGTTTTCTCAGCATATGAGAGGCAGCGATGTTGGTTAAACAAATAGCCTTTAGAGTTAGGTGACCTGGATTTAACCTCTTATAAGCTCTGTGACCGTGAACATATTCTTTAAACTTTTGAGTCTGGTCTTCTGACCTGAAAAATGGAGTTATTATAGTACTTAATTCATATTTTTGATGGGAAGATTAAATAAAATGGTACATTTAAAGCCCTCTGAACACAACTACCTGGTCCAGCCAGCTAAGAAAATGACCTTGGTCAGCCTTGAGAGACCAATTTAGTATCAACTGATTACCAGGTGCTTAATGCTTCTTCTGGAGGGGACAGAAATATTGGCAGAACATTTGATATTTAAACTGTAACTTTGTGGAAAAGTCTTTATTAGACAAAAGAGAGGAGGTTAAAAATTCCTGGAAATTGCAGTTGCCAAGAGATGATAAAACGCATGGACTAAGTTATCCATGTGGCAGGAGCCTGGGTATAGGCTAAGGCTTCAAATAGCATTTGGGTTTAAGGGGGATCCAAAGGAGCAGAAAATATATATTCTTTGTGTATTTGCTTATTAGAGTATTTATGTTTCTAATAAAAATAGTATTATAAGGAGGAGGAAGAATAAATACTATTATCTGCCTTTGCTTTTTGGAGAATTGCTTGGCTGATATAATGACACGGAAATGAGGTCTGTTTGGAAGCTAAAGCTTGGTTTGTTTGGGGACTGTAGATAGATTTTTCAGTCAAGGCAAAAGTCATGACCATATTTATGTTTCTTATAAGCAAGAATAAGGCAGAGATTATAGACTTAGTAATGTTTTTCTTTGTCATTGTTTTCTTAACTTCTGGAAGCCCCAGCCTCAGGACTGCCTGACATGCAGGATCCTTCCCCATCCCTGTCAGGGTCTCATTTTCCCAGATGATTTTCTTGAGACTACATCTTTTCTCTTTCAAAACTCTACCCAAGGTCATACTTTCAGCTAGCTGTCACAAAGGATAAGATCTAATAAATTATTTTGTCGTAAAATATGAGTGATCAATAACTTCAAAGCTATGACCACAAGTTCCCCCTACACTCAAGCATAGCAGATCTTTATTCATAACTTTAATTAATAATATTAATGATAATGTGACAGAAGAGTTCCCTCTTGCAAGTTCTAAATCTCTAGAGATAGTCTACCTGTGCCAATTTCATCCCTGTTCTGAGAAGGGGCGTCCAGCCTGCAGTTCTACTGTGGCTTCTCTGCCGGGAACCCTGTCACAGTCCTTGTAGAATTTCAAGGACCAAAAATGAAAGACTAACTACGCTCTCTTAGTTCTCCAAGCACTAATTGCATTGTTTTGTTCAGAAATGGTGTTTAAGCAAGCATAAAACCTAAATATTTGGACTTCAGTGAACAATTCTATCTTGTTTTGAGTACTGGTCAGCACCGCAGACAGCAGCCTCTGAGCACCAATGGGGATGGATTTCTGTTGTACAAATGAAGCATTTATCATTTTTGAGTGACTATTTTAAATGGTTATTGATACAAACCAATTTTCCTTGAAAGATATAAACCCCAAGAAATGTAGGGGTAGTTTGTGCATGATTCCCAGATTGTTGCATAAATCATGAGCTGTCTGGCACTGTTTCTTTACAATAGTAAGTGAATTTTACCACTGACAACACATACCTGCCTGCTTCTTTTAAGCCATTTTAATTTTGGCTTTTCTTCATAGGTATCGATAATTAATCAACTCTACTACTTTAATAAAACTGGTCATCCACAAAGCAAATATGTATTGCTTAATTTTCAGTTTGAGAGTTGATAACCACTGAAAATTAATCATCCATAGAAAGGGAACTAAGCAGCACTTCTAATCTCTGAAAAGATTGCCAGTCTATTAGAGTTATGTGCTATAATCAATTCACTTATAGCTGTATAATTTATAAGCTCCAAATTAGATCAGCTATCTATTAGACCTAATAAAAATGGAAATGTATTAATCAGATTAGAAAAATAAAAAAGAAAATTAGCAAGGAATTAGATGTGATACTCCTAGAGGAAAGAACAATGACAACTTTTCGTGTGAAACCGAGCGGGTTAAACTGGCTTACCCTGTGTACAGCAATGTGCTTTTATTGATAGTTCTCTACAGTTGATATACAAAAGTATAAAAGAAGGCTCTTCTTGGGAATTATATGGAAGCTAATATGCATGAACAAAAGTTTTTTTTACATCATCTGTTACTTCCAAGAAGAAATAACATTTATCAAGCACTTATTACATGCTAGGTGTGGGACTAGGCCTCGCGGACACAGGCATACATTTTGAGATTAATATTCTTGTTGAGCTTACTTTCTAAGTTATAGACCTCATTAACTATTTTTTGGTTTCTTGATATCCAGGTCACTGATTAAGTTTGTACTCAAGTTTCAAAACCATGAATATTTTACACATTTGGTAAAGTTTAATGCTAATTATGAAATCTAGTTTTACTTTTATGCCACATTCCTTCTTCCTTTCTTCATTTTGCTCCTCCACTCACCAGCTAAGGTTGGGCCAGACTCATACTGAACCAACAGAAGTAACCAACAACCACAAACCAACAGTTGCAGTAGGAAAAGTAACAGTAGAAATGAAATCACTTCCATAAAAGTATTCCGTGAAGAATAATATTTTCATGGTTTTTAAACATTCCTAGTTTTCTCGCAAGTGAAAGAGTTTCCAACTTGAAACAAACTGCAACAAACAAGTAACATAATGCCTCTGATCTATAATTAACCATTACTTACACATTAGAAACTTTATAGCATTTAGGGTAATAAAAGCACACAAGTTAATTTTTGTTAATCACTTATTTGTTGGTTTTGTCTTTTGAAATGTGGATATCCTTCTCCATCTACCTCCAAAAGATACTGAGCGTATGTCTGCAAAATATTATGTATGTACGTATGTTTGTAATATCTGTATAACTCCGTTATCATGGAGTAAATTTGCGTGTGACTGACAGATATATCACTTACGTTTTTTCAGGTTTTCATTTTAATTCCAGTTAGTTAACATACATTGTTATATTAGTTTCAGTTGTACAATATAGTGATCCAACACTCCCATACAACACCCTGTTCTCATCACATCAAGTGCAGTTCTTAATCCCCATCACCTATTTAACCCATCCCTGCACCCACCTCTGTACTGGTAACCATCAGTTTGTTCTTTGTAGTTAAGAGTCTGTTTCTTGGTTTGCCTCTCTCTCTCTCTTTTCCCCCCTTTGCTTGCTTGTTTTGTTTCTTAAATTCCACTTATGAATGAAATCATATGGTATTTGTCTACCACTTACTTTAAATCTATGCTGCAAAGAAGTAATGAACACGAGGACTTCAGCTTTCTTTGACGACTCTGTGTCAGTAGACAACATTCCTTTTTACAGTTTTTCTTTATGTTTGTTTATCTAGTGTTATGAATTTTTTCAGTATTGTAGTATGTCTATACCCAGTATCGAGTAATATCATGTATTTATGTGGAGTACATATATACATTTATATGAAGCTTATTTTGAATTCTCTATTTTAAAATAATTAGTTTTTTAAAATTTTGTTCAATTTTTTTTATTATGTTCTGATAATCACCATACATTACATCATTAGTTTTTGATGTAGTGTTCCATGATTCATTGATTGTGTTTAACACCCAGTGCTCCATGCAATACATGCCTACTTTAATACCCATCACTGGGCTAACCCATCCCCCCACCCCCTCCCCTCTAGAACCCTCAGTTTGTTTCTCAGAGTCCATAGTCTCTCATGGTTTGTCTCGCCCTCTGATTCTCCCCCTTCATTTTTCCCTTCCTGCTATCTTCTTCCTTTTTTTTTTTTTTTAACATATAATGTATTATTTCTTTCAGAAGTACAGGTCTGTGATTCAACAGTCTTACACAATTCACAGCGCTCACCATAGCACATACCCTCCCCAATGTCTATCACCCAGCCACCCCATGCCTCCCACACCCTACTACTCCAGCAACCCTCAGTTTGTTTCCTGAGATTCAGAATTCCTCATATCAGTGAGAGCATGTGATACATGTCTTTCTCTGATTGATTTATTTTGCTCAGCATAATACCCTCCAGTTCCATCAACGTTGTTGCCAATGGCAAGATTTCATTCCTTTTGATGGCTGCATAATATTCCATTGTATATATATACACCACATCTTCTTTATCCATTCATCTGTCGATGGACATCTTGGCTCTTTCCATAATTTGGCTATTGTGGACATTCTTGCTATAAATATCGAGCGGCACATATCCCTTTGGATATGAAAGGTGAGAGATCACAACCAACACCAAAGAAATATAAACAATTATAAGAACATATTATGAGCACCTATATGCCAGCAAATTAGATAATCTGGAAGAAATGGATGCATTACTAGAGATGTATAAACTACCAAAACTGAACCAGGAAGATATAGAAAACCTGAACAGACCTATAACCACTAAGGAAATTGAAGCAATAATAAAAAATCTCCCAACAAACAAGAGCCCAAAGCCAGATGGTTTCCCAGGGGAATTCTACCAAACATTTAAAGAAGAATTAATACCTATTCTTCTGAAACTGTTTCAAAAAATAGAAATGAAAGGAAAACTTCCAAACTCGTTTTAGGAGGCCAGCATTACCTTGATCCCAAAATCAGACAAAGATCCCATCAAAAGGAGAATTACAGACCAATATCCCTGATGAACATGGATGCAAAAATTCTCACCAAAATACTAGCCAGTAGGATCCAAGAGTACATTTAAAAGGATTATTCATCACGACCAAGTGGGGTTTATCCCTGGGCTGCAAGCTTGGTTAAACATCTGCAAGTCAATCAATGTGATACAATACATTAATAAAAGAACAAGAATCATATGATCCTCTCAATAGATGCCAAAAAAGCATTTGACAAAGTACAGCATCCGTTCTTGATCAAAACTCTTCAGAGTGTAGGGATAGAGGGTACATACCTCATTATCATAAAAGCCTTCTATGAAAAACCCACAGCAAATATCATTCTCAATGGGGAAAAACTGAGGGCTTTCCCCCTAAGGTCAGGAATGCGGCAGGGATGTCCCCTATCACCACTGCTATTTAACATAGTACTAGAAGTCCTAGCCACCGCAGTCAGACAACAAAAAGAAATAAAAGGCATCCAAATCGGCAAAGAAGAAGTCAAACTCTCACTGTTTGCAGATGATATGATAATATATGTGGAAAACCCAAAACACTCCACCCCGAAACTGCTAGAACTCATACAGGAATTCAGTAAAGTGGCAGGATATAAAATCAATGCACAGAAATCAGTGGCATTCCTATACACCAACAACAAGACAGAAGAAAGAGAAATTAAGGAGTCGATCCCATTTACAATTGCACCCAAAACCATAAGATACCTAGGAATAAATCTAACCAAGGAGGCAAAGAGTCTGTACTCAGAAAATTTTGGAATACTCATGAAAGAAATTGAGGAAGACACAAAGAAATGGAAAAACGTTCCATGCTCATGGATTGGAAGAACAAATATTGTGAAGATGTCAGTGCTACCTAGAGCAATCTACACATTCATTGCAATCCCCATCAAAATACCATCCACTTTTTTCAAAGAAATGGAACAAATAATCCTAAAATTTGTATGGAACCGGAAAAGACCCCAAACAGCCAGAGGAATGTTGAAAAAGAAAAGCAAGGCTGGCGGCATCACAATTCCGGACTTCCAGCTCTATTACAAAGCTGTCATCATCAAGACAGTATGGTACTGACACAAAAACAGACACATAGATCAGTGGAACAGAACAGAGAGCCCAGAAATGGACCCTCAACTCTATAGCCAACTCGTCTTTGACAAAGCAGGAAAGAATGTCCGATGGAAAAAAGACAGTCTCTTCAACAAATGGTGTTGGGAAAATTGGACAGCCACATGCAGAAGAATGAAACTGGACCATTTCCTTACACCACACACAAAAATAGACTCCAAATGGTTGAAAGACCTCAATGTGAGACAGGAGTCCATCAAAATCCTAGAGGAGAACACAGGCAGCAACCTCTTCGACCTCAGCCGCAGCTACTTCTTCCTAGAAATATCGCCAAAGGCAAGGGAAGCAAGGGCCAAAATGAAGTATTCGGACTTCATCAGGTTAAAAAGTTTTGCACAGCAAAAGAAACAGCAAAACCAAAAGACAACTGACAGAATGGGAGAAGATATTTGCAAATGAGTATCAGATAAAGGGCTAGTATCCAAAATCTATAAAGACCTCATCAAACTCAACACCCAAAGAACAAATAATCCAATCAAGAAATGGGCAGAAGACATGAATAGACATTTTTCCAAAGAAGACATCCAAATGGCCAACAGACACATGAAAAAGTGCTCAACATCGCTCAGTGTTAGGGAAATCCAAATCAAAACCTCAATGAGATACCACCTCACACCAGTCAGAATGGCTAAAATTAACAAGTCAGGAAATGACAGATGTTGGCGGGGATACAGAGAAAAGGAACTCTCCTACACTGTTGGTGGGAATGCAAGCTGGTGCAGCCACTCTGGAAAACAGTATGGAGGTTCCTCAAAAAGTTGAAAATAGAGCTACCATACAATCCAGCAATTGCACTACTGGGTATTTACCCCAAAGATACAAATGTAGGGATCCAAAGGGTATGTACAGCCCGATGTTTATAGCAGCAATGTCCACAATAGCCAAACCATGGACAGAGCCAAGGTGTCCATTGACAGATGAATGTATAAAGAAGAGGTGGTATAGGGGCGCCTGGGTGGCTCAGTTGGTTAAGCAGCTGCCTTCAGCTCAGGTCATGATCCCAGGGTCCTGGGATCGAGCCCCACATCAGGCTCCCGGCTCTGCAGGAAGCCTGCTGTCCCTCTCCCTCTCCCCCTGCTTGTGTTCCTGCTCTCACTGTCTCTGTCTCTGTCAAATAAATAAATAAAATCTTTAAAAAAAAAAAGGTGGTATATATATATACAATGGAATATTATGCAGCCATCAAAAGGAATGAAATCTTGCCATTTGCATCGACGTGGATGGAACTGGAGGGTATTATGCTGAGTGAAGTAAGTCAATCAGAGAAAGACATGTATCATATGATCTCACTGATATGAGGAATTCTGAATCTCAGGAAACAAACTGAGGGTTGCTGGAGAGGTGGGGGGTGGGAGGCATGGGGTGGCTGGGTGATAGACATTGGTGTGGGTATGTGCTATGGTGAACGCTGTGAATTGTGTAAAACTGTTGAATCACAGACCTGTACCTCTGAAACAAATAACACATTATATGTTAAAAAAAGAAGAAGAAAATAGTAGGACGGGAAAAATGAAGGGGGGGAAATTGGAGGGGGAGACGAACCATGAGAGACTATGTACTCTGAGAAACAAACTGAGGGTTCTAGAGGGGAGGAACATGGGGGGATGGGTTAGCTTGGTGATGGGTATTGAAGAGGGCACGTATTGTATGGAGCACTGTGTGTTATATGTGAACAATGAATCATAGAACACTACATCAAAAACTAATGATGTAATGTATGGTGATTAACATAACAAAATAAAATTAAAAAACAACATAATGGACAAACTTTTTGAATAGGCACTCCACCAAAGATAATATACAAATGGAAAATTGAGATGCTGAATACAAATACTGAATATTATTTGTCAGTAGGGAAATGAATATTAAACCAAAATGAGATATCACTACAATTTGATTAAAATGTATATTTTGTATATTATATATGTGATATTCATAATATATTATATATATTATGTGATATTCTACAAACCAGTGAGTGTGCATGTGAGGTACAGAGAGGAAGGAAGAGATGCTTACACCCTATAGAATTTTCTTGGCCGGTGGAACTGCTCTGTATCCTGATTTTGGTGAAGAAGCTAAGAGTATGCATTTATCCAAACTCAGAACTGTACACTTTAATTTTGTCTCACTAAAATGAAATATAGAACTGAAATCAGGATAAATATAGTTAAATGATAATGAATTCCAAAAGCAAGTCACTTGTTTTGACTTTTTTTTGTACAAATTAATAGCTGTTTAAAATGCACTTATTAGAGATTAAATGAATTAAATGTATAGCATTTTTACAACAAAATGGGTTAGTCAGATTTCAAAAAACTACTCTTTTCTGTAGAGTTCAGCAGCAATATGCCAATGTTTAACTTAATTCATATTTGTTCTATCTCACATGAGCACTACTTTTAAATACTCTGGAGTATCACATAGTCACACAACAATTTCCTCTCTTCCATTTGCTCCTCATGCTGCTGTAACAAGCTTCCCCTACTCCATTTCCCTTAGCACTGCTCTCACTTTTACCCTGGACCTCTCCAGATGTCCAATGCAATGGGATCATTTCAAGTTTCATCATAAGATACCTCAAGGCATTCAGGACTATTGACCTTTCCATCCTACACAGAAAAGCATTTTTAATTTCTTGAGTTTTCCCATATCCTCTACTGATTCCCCTTCAAACTCTTTAGCTACTCCTCTATTATTCTTTCAGTGGATAAGCTACTGAAAGAGCTTACTTTGTGGATAAGTTAAAATTTGCCATTCTCCATTCTTACTCTCTTTTCAATGAATGCATTCTTCCTGGGTAAGCCCATCTCCTCCCATGCTTTAAACAACTCTCAGTATGCTTATGACTCATCAAGCCATTGTTGTCCCCCAATAACAGTATCTCGAGTTGCAGACTTATATTACTTTAAACTCTCTCATCTCCATCATCCTGAAGCTCAGTGAATAGCTGTCATTTTCTCTTTATTCAATGATGTCATCTCTGCAAACATGTTCATCAGTGTTTCTCGATCTCTAATAGTACTCCAAAAGTCTCTTGCTTTCCTCCAAACTAAGGATGAAATTAGCCGTTTGGCCACATTTTTTGAAGGATGGATCCTTAGGAGTTGCAATATAATTGAATCAGTGTTGTGTCAGATAATCTTGAGCTAGAGTTAAAGGGACCATTTATACTTGAAATAAGATCTTGATCTCTTTTTCTCTCTCTTTCTTTCTCTCATTCTCTCTCCTGGTATTTTTTATTTCCTTTGGCTGGTAAAGTGACCTGGATATGTCTCCTCTTGGTTAGAAGTTACCACCATACTAGATAATTTGGGATATGTGCTTTGATAAATTTAGACATTTGAGCAAAGAGCCTTTTAGTCTCTTACTTTGGCTCTTGTATTCTTTTTCTTTCTCCTTTTCTTTGGATCTCTTAAGATTCAGTGGAGATTTGAAAGAACAAGAAATCTACAGTACAAAAATATAAGCATTTGGGCATCAAAGATAGAGGAAGAGAGAAAGATGCTCATATAGGTTATTATATTAATGGGAAAAGAGATAGGGATATGCTTCTCTGTGATTTTAAACTAACTAGAAGACTAGGAGAGGTGCTCAAATGTATAAGATTTTGGTCTGGGGATTGCCAATGTCAGGGAGTAATGGGAAAATAGACTAGCTGCCCTACATTCTGCTTTATTTAGCTTGTGCTGAACTATTTTCCCACCTCAATGAACATTTTCATTCCCCTTAATGAAAGTTGATAAGTTCTGAAACTATAGAAAAATACACATAATAAAATATCAAATACAGAAATATTAGCCAGCCAGAATAAAGAAATGCTAATATTTTATTGCTTCTCCTTCAGATTTTCTTTTATTTTTAAATAAAATGTATACTGGATAACATTATGGAAGATGGTAAAGCCCTCTTTGTTCCCCATTGCAATGACATTATCTTATCTCTTTTTTCCAAGAGATAAACACTATCCCCAATATGATGTGCATCCTTCCTGTTTATGCTTTTAGAATTTTGTCATTTATATATCCAAAGCAAAGCATTGCTTCGCATTGTTTTAAAAATGTGTATTAATGCTGTCATAGTGTATATATTATTCCAGAATATTTTTTTACTCAGTATTGTGTTTTTGAGATCTATTCTTGTTCACATGCATTAACTGGTTTTTATTGCTGTATGAATTGTGTGAATGCACAATAATTTATTATTCATTCCCTTAACTAAGGACACTGCTGCAGTGGTTATTTTCATGCATATTTTCTGTGGTGAATATGTGCAAGAGTTTCTCCTGGACATATATTTAAAATCAGCATTGCTGAGTCACAGATTATATATCTCAATATCCAGAGATTGACAACATACCCTTTAAAATGTTTTACCATTTTGCTCTCTGACCTGCTAATGAATGAGAGTTTTAGTTTCCTTTGTCTTTGTCAAATCTTGGCAGTATCAGAATTTTGAGTTTTTAAATTTAAATTGATATTAATTAACATATAGATAATTTTCATTGATAATTAAGGAAGATGAGTCTTTCTTCATATGTTTGTTGGTGTTTATTTTTTGGTGAATTGCCTATTTAACAAAACAAACAAGCATTATTATGGAAAACATATACACTGAGATGTGTGTCCACATAGCTTAAATATCATGACTGAGAGCTGAGGCCACCTGTGTCAGCATGTCTACATGATTTATTCTAGGAAATTCTTGCCCAAGAAGATGAGTCTACAAGCCAATAAGTATTTTCACTATTTGCTTCAGGAAATTCTTACACACCAATAGGTCTGCTCATCTGGGCAAATGGTCACCCTATAAGATATTAGATTGCTCACCTGAGTAAACAACTAGCTTATCAAACAACAGTTCATTTATCTTGACCCATTTCAAGATCATTGCCTCTTAATGTCCACCACATTGAAAGAATTACCTTTATCATTGAGCCCAAACCCTACAACCTATGAATGTCCTTCCTTGATATCCTTTTTCTGAGTCACTACTATGACTCTGTCATGGTGTCCTCCTTTACCACAATAAGTCTAATAAATGTAGCCTGATTTTACCTACCTATATTTAGGTAAATCAAAAGGTTTATTGATGATCTTTGGGGAGTCAACAATTGACAACACGTAAGTAGGATAACATAAGGATTTCTCCTCCCTATATATTTGTCACCCAACTTAAATAATAAGCAATCTTGTTTCATCTATATCCCTACCCACTTCCTTCTTCATGTCCAGATATTTTAAATTAATCCTTGACATCATATCATTTCAGCTCATTTGTTAATTAGATTGTATATTTTCTTATTTAAAAATCAAATATATCGTGGACATTCATTCTGTTTCTATTTATGTACTTCAAATATCCTTTCCAATTCTGTTGCTGGGCTTTTATTTGTGATTCATTAATATACAGAAGGTATTTATTTCTTAACAATTTTACAATGTATTTATAAACCTGCTTCTTATAATATGTTGAAATTATTGTTGTGTATAGAATTAGGTAGATATCTAAGTTAATACTTTTCCATATGGAAATGAACGTTCCCTGCTCTAGTTTTGAACACTTGTTTCCTTTGTCTTTGATTTGTAATGCTAACTTTGTCATTTATGAAATTCACATATATGTTTGAGTCTAAATCCTATCTCTGTATTCAGTTCCATTGATCTCTTTGTCTATCACTATATGAAAGCTATATGATTTTAATTAATACAACTCTATACTAATTCTAGATATCCAGTATGGCATGCATCAACCAACATATTGTCCTTTTATTAATCAGAATATTTTTGATGTTCTTGAATCTAAACTTAACCACATTTAAGTTTGTCTTAAGTCTTTTAACATTCTGTTTGAGATTTTTCTCTGAAGTTATATTAATTTTATAGATTTATTTCTGCACAAATGATACATAAATGATGTGAACATTCACAACTATGCGCACAAAATATTTATTCAGATTTTCTTTTATGAACCTTTAATCACCTTTTGTGCTTTTTTTTCCAAAAAGTTTTTGTATGTCTTTTCTCAAGATTTAGTTGTAGGTGTTCTGCAGATTATCTAAATTAACTTTTAAAATATTTTAGAGTAGTATTAAATTTGCAAAAAACATTGTAAAGATAGTACAGAGAGTTTCTATGTATCCCATGTTCAGTTTCCTTTATGTTTAACATCTTACATTAGTATGGTACATTTGTCACAATTAATGAACCAATATTGATGTATTATTAACTAAAATGTATATCTTATTCAAATTTCCTTAGTTTCTGATGAATTCCCTTTTTCATTTCCAGAATTATCTAGGATACAGCATTGCATTTAGTTGACATGTTTCCTTGAGCTCCTCTTGACTGACAATGTCTTGGACTTTCCTTGTTTTTGATGATCTTGACAGTTTTGAGGAGTACTCATCAGGCATTTTATAAATATTCATCAATTGGAATTGATCTAAAGTTTTTCCTCATCATTAGGCTAGAATTATGGATTTTGGAGGAAGGAAGACCACAGAGGTAAGGTGTCATTCTTGTCACAGAATTTCAAGGGCATATATTAGCAACATGACTTACCACAGTTGATGTTGACCTTGATCACCATGTTTAATGTAGTGCTTGTCAGGGATCTGCTCTGTAGTGTTAGTCTTCCTTCCTCTTTCCATACTGTATTCTTCTGAAGGTGATCACTGTGTGCAGACCACACCAAAGGACTGGGGATTTGTGTTCCACCTCCTTGAGGGAGGAGTACCTGCATACATTTATTTGGAATACTTCTATGTGGATGCTTTGTCTATTCTTCCACATTTACTCATTGATTTTTTTATTGAAGTATAATTGACATATAACATTATAATAGTTTCAGGTGAAAGGTTATCTCTGTAAAATTAGATTAAGATTTTTCAATTGTTCTTCAAAAATTCTATACCATTATTAGATTTTATTTGTATAAGCAATTCACTTCTAAAAGATATAATTCAAATTTCTTTCTCTGGTTACTATTCTTTTTTTTATTTCTATTTTAGTTCTATAATTTCTGCATCTATAGGCCATTGCAGTTCACAATGATTTTCTTCTTAGTGGATATACTTTTAGAATACATAGTTTTTGTCTTTATAACCATTAATGCTTTTATCTTAGATTTTTTTTCTTATGTGGTTACTGTTATACTAGCTTCCTTTTTAGTAAGATTGCCCTTTTATATGTTTTTCTGTCCCTCTATATTGAGATTTTGGGTTTGTTTTCTTCTAAAATTAATTCTTGAAGTAGTTTATCTGAATGAAAAATACTTGTTTTTTTTTTACTGTATTTAAATAGGTAAATAGATATTTATTTCTTTTACATTTGTAAGATTGCTACTATATTTGAACTTTTTGTGACTTTGTGACTTTATTTTATGTTTTTACATTGGAACATCCCTAAAATTAGACTTCCTTACAATTGAGGATTTTCTTTTGTTCTGCCTTCTGGGAGTTGATTTTGTTTTTATTGCATTTATTTCTACCTTTAATATTGATTGATTTTTATTATTCATTTTCCTCTTACTTGTCTGGAAAGCATAGATTTCATTTCTATATTAGTGCCTAACATTTGTTATATGATTGTTAAGTTCTTTGTCTTATGGATAGGCAATAAAATAATAGACTAGTATGAAAAAAGAGATTGTAAATGTAAAAAAAAAATAAATTGAGGTCCAAAGAAACTCCATTTCAGAACCAGTAAATAAAATAAAAACCACAAGCAAAGAATAGACACAACTGAAATGTGAATCTACATTTTTAATAAAAAGAATGCAGAACACAAAGGCAAAGGAGTCAAGATAATTAGAAATAAGGTAACAACTAGAGAGGACAGAAATTTGCAATTAAATACAAGGACAATTGATTTTTTTTTAAAAAGAACACAACAAATGCAAACAAAACAAAAAGTAGAGTATAATTTCATGAAACGAATAAGGAATTGAACAGAGGCATAAATGACATTGTTTTAATGTTCATAGAATGCACTGTTTAAAGAGAAGATTAATAGAACCATAATGAGAAATTAAGCACATAATTACAAGAGGGCAAATTTCTGTTAATAAGATATAATAATATCTATGTAATGGGGTAGCTCCTCCAACATTGAAATTGAGGGAGGAACTTCCTAAGATCTTATGAATGAATAGCTGTTAATCTACTGAAATGAGAGGACAGAGGCACCCAAGAAATAGTAATAGCATATGGGAAGACTTGAGGAAAAAAATAGCATGTTTTAGGAACTAAAAAGACATGCATTGTTATGAGATGAATTGTGCCTTCCCCGCCCTTGACCCCGGAATTCCAATGTTGAAGCCCTAATACCCAGGACCACAAAATGTGACTGTATTTGGAGATAATTAAGTTCAAGTGAGGCTGTTAGGTTAGGCCCTAATCCAGTCTGACTGATGTCTATATATTAAGAGAAAATTTGGACTGAGAAAGGTACATCAGGGATGTACATGCCCAGAAGAAAACCTTTATCAAGGCACAGCGAGAAGACAGCCATGTGCAAGCCAAGGAGAGAGGCCTCAGGAGAAATCAAACCTGCTAACACCTTGACCTTGGGCTTCCGGCCTCCAGAACTATGATGAAATAAATATCTTTTATTTAAGCCAGCCAGTCTATGGTATTTTGTTGTGGCAGTGCTGGCAAGCTAATAATGCACATAGATGGAGTTGAGAGCAAGGAGAATGAAGCAAGATGAAACTGACATAAAACCAAAGCTATATCCTGCAGACTTTATAAACCAAGCAAAAGGTGATCTTCTCTATTTGAAGTAGAATGGGAAGCAACTGAAGAATTTGAAGCAGAGCCATGACATATTCAGATCTGCATTTTACAATGATCAGTCTAGTTGCTTTATGGGAAATGGCTTCGAGAGAGGCCAGACCGGATGGATGGCTTTTTTGATAGTCTAGTGATGAGATGAAGGTAGTGGGGACTGAATGTCTGTGCCCCATCCCCAATTCATATGTTGCACCTCTATTCCCTAATGTGATGGTATTTGGATATGGGGCTTTTGGAGAGTAATTAGGTTGTTATGGTGGAGCCCTCATGATGGGATTAGTATAGACAGAGACATGAGAGAGCTTGCTTCCTCTCTGTCTCCATCATGTCGAGGAGACAGCAGGAAGGTGGCTGTCTATGAACCAGGAAGAAGGTCCTTCCCAGAACCAAACTGGCTGGCGCATTAACCTTGGACTTCCCAGACTTCAGAACTATGAGAAATAAATATCTGTTATTTAAGCTGACTCAGTCAATGGTATTTGTTAGAGTAGCCTGAGTTGCCTAAAATGAAGGTAGTCTACACTGTGCTTTCACATCCTAATCTACTACTATACCATATATACTTATTATGCCACACTTCTACATTCTCATGGAAGTGTCCCTGCTTTCATTATAGCACCTAAAGCATCGCACAATAATTTAGCTGTCTACAAATATATATTTATCTGCATTAAACTCTGTGCTCTCTCGTGATGGAAATGTTATCTGATTTATCTTGATTTTTGGAGCAGTGCATGGCATCTGAAGGTATTCAACAAGTCTGAGTTACCTTTCCAGAAAATTCTACAACGTGACTATTGAATTTTATTCTGAACTCCTCTTAACTCCATTGTCATCCTTGTGGTTTGCTGTTACACAGTGTCTGGTGAGGACCTATAGAAATGTAGAAACATCCATCTGACTGCCATAGAGAAATCAGAATTGTCACTTTCTTTGATTCTCCATAAAACCCTCCTACATTTTGCATTGATTTATCCATTGAATGTGCTCTTTCTATCTCTCCAGGTAAAACCATGCATTTTCTTTCTTCTGGCTCTGCTTGGAAAGTTGGTCAGCGTCTTTGCCGATACCTTGTATTTGAGGCTTTGTACCATAGATTGTGATTGATTTACCACATGTGAGTATTTGCATTTCCTATTCATCCTTTGATGTTTCTTTGTTTTTCTTTGTAGCTGGGTTTGCTCTAATGCAAGTAGGATTAACATCTTCAAACACTTATATCTGAATTCTCCTGAGGTCCTCCTGATCCTTTACTTGAAACTTTTTTCACTGAGGTACACTTGCCTTTCATGCAAGCAGATTTGTTAGATGAAGAAAGTTGTTGAGTAATATGGAAACTCTCATTCTTGATTTTGGATATTTGTGTCATTAGATATCCTCAGAAAGGATAAACAATTATTTAGTCAACCTAACATGAAGTTTGGGTTTCCCTGTCTTGTAACAGTTGACACAGAAATAAATTCTGTGAGCCATTCAGCTTTGGTGGAAATTTTTTATTATATGCTGGTGATTGAAAAAGATCCCATGTCTATACTACATATCTGGATGGATTGTGTTTCCTGAAAAGGATTTAGGAAAAACAAGCAAGTGAAGCTTCAACTTGGCAAATTTCAGTCATTCATTTATGCACCACATGTATTTGGTATATACTATGTGCTAAAAATATCCTAGTTACTTGGGTTATGGCATTAATAAGACAGTGTCTGTGGAGATATATTCAGTATAGCGAGGAAGATAGAAGTATTAAAATAACTGTAATATGTTGATTGATGTCATATCCATGATCGGGGTATGCATATGGAGCTATAAATATGATCCCAGGTCCCATTTATTTCTTTATGCTGAACAGGCCTAAAATACGTCGGAAGTCTTAGGATCACTCTTGGTCCTCTTTGGACCTGGAAACAAAAGATCTTTGATCTGACCTAACATTAATCATTTTGAAAAGTGATGAAGTAAAAGTTTATGTATCACACTCAGGATAATGAACAGAAGTGGAGAAGGAATTAGAAAGTAGAAGTGTCTCAGTGTTAATTTTATCACCCACCCACCCACCTCCAAGAGAAGTGAATATTTCAAAACCGGAAGACTAGAGCTGTACCCAAAGGTCGTAGTGGGAAACCTAGTGATTCTCATTTTAGCATTTAAGACTAACTGGCATATGTTCCTGGCAATCTCATTGCATAAATTAGATTTTAAATAAATGAAGTAGGAAACATTCTCAGAAAATGAGGACATTCAAATTTAGAATTTCAAAATTGAGCATCATTTTTTTTGACCCCTAAACAAGTTGCCTGTTTATAGAGTATGCTTTAATGTATCGGCATATAAACTGAGGAATAAGTGGTTGAAAAAAAATATCTCAGGTTGTACAGTGGAGGCAAGGGAAGAAAGAGGAACACACATTGGGAAGAGTCAGTGGGGAGTTAGATTTGGTGTGGGAATTTTGAGTGAATGTAATGAATTCTTGGTAGCTTGTGGGACTCAAGCACAGAGCAATCAATGTAATTTCTGTGGGCTGCAAGAGGAGACATGATGAAGCCAATATGGGCTGATTGAAGAAATGCCTGAGCCTGTGAACAAATATAATTGGAGCACTGGCTTCCAGACTGTTGTTAACTCTTTCCAGAGAGGTGAACGTTCTATGTCATAGGTACTCAGTCAATAATACTATTAAAAGCTAATATTTGTTAAGTTCTGACTATGAGCTAGGACTATTCTAAGTGCTAACATATATTGTCATTTAATCTTTCCAACAACTCCAAGGAGTGGAGGCTGTTATTCCCACTTTTAAAGGATGAAACAGAAAAGATGAATATCTGTCCTAAAGTCACACAGCTGGAGAGTGCATAAGTCAGGATTTAGCCCAAGAAACCCAGCTCCAGAGCTCACTATGAGACTCTTAACCACTATGTGAAGGATATGGTGATACTTGGGTGTTAAGCCACTTTCATGGAACTCAGAATGCCATGGAAATCACTGTTAGATCTTGGCTTACTTTTGGGAGACTATGCTTACATATAAAACCCAGAAAGCCACTCGTCAGTACTGGACTTATTGCCTCTCTGCTCCAAATTCACTTTTTGGTACCTGCTCTGCATGCTGGATTAAACGTTTCTCCTTAATAATGTGCACAGTGTGATGCTCTGTCAGGAGAGAGCACTGAGGTACATTGCATGAGAAGAGGACTTCTCTTCATGGATTTGGTTGTTGTGTTTGCTTCTGTGTGCTCCTGCTGCATGACTGGGCTGTGGTGTGAGTGTACTGGGACATCCAGTGGTGCTCTGCCCTGGCAGCACCCCCAGAACACAGTACCTCAGGTACCTCAGATACCTCACAGCCATAGCTCAGGCCCAGGGACCACTTTCATGTAGTTCTCCTGACACGAACACCAGGTGTTCCAATCCTGCAGTCATGCATGCCCTAAATCCCTTGGCCTGTCCACTCACTAGTCTCAGCTCACTTGTGAGTTGGAGGGTTTTTCCTACCTGTTCAGCAACTGTGGACAAGCATTAGAGTAGGCCAGCCAGTGAACTTGTCCAGCATCCTATAGTCTCCAACTCATGAAACTATGCCTTCATCCACGAGGTCTGAACCCCACTGTTGAAGAGGCATCCCCTTCGAATTCTGTCTTTCTTTCCACCCTCACCATCAGCCCTAGAGTACCTGTCTGAGTCCTTTTTACATTTTTATTGATCCTTTGATCATAGTTCAATAAATTCTTTGTATCAAGCTTCCCCTTTTTAAAATTATCATGTGGTTTCTGTTTCCTGATTGGATGCAGACTGATAGAAAAGCCAAGCAGCTTGGGTACTGTGGAGTCCTTCAACACATATAAAGTACATATGGGGCAGCACGTTTCTCACTCAGTGTGGGAAATGGTGGAGGAAGCTCTCTCAGATTGTGTGTGTGTGTGTGTGTGTGTGTAAGTTTTGACGTTGGGAGTACAGCGTATACTTCCCAGATATTCTGATGATGATCTCTGTCCTAAGAAGAGGAGAATGAGGAACCGAGTTCCTACACGTTAGACAATATTTCCTCCTTAAAGGCCAGATTGAGCAACTCATGGACACAGAGTGAATCTGAAACCTTCCTTTGAAAGATTCAAGTCCATAAATCAATGA
This sequence comes from Mirounga angustirostris, assembly GCF_029215605.1. Lineage (NCBI taxonomy): Eukaryota > Metazoa > Chordata > Mammalia > Carnivora > Phocidae > Mirounga > Mirounga angustirostris. The sequence goes on along the minus strand of NW_026991718.1, from coordinate 17,591,450 downwards.
CTAGATTACACTTTGTGATGGCTTTTGAAATTTACAAGAAAGATAATGTGTGTAACATTCTTTAAAAATTGACTAATTCAAGTATAATTCAGAACAATTTACTAATGTGCAGTGATTTATACAGAGACTTCGTTTTGCTTAAGAATTTCCAAATGGAATGCATGAGAGAGAGTAGCCAAATTGAAATGGCTTTTACAAGTTATAAAAAGATGGGATATCTTATGAAAAATGCTATCACCAGGGCATTCAAAGTGGGCACATGCTGACCTTATAGTGTCACGACATCCAGCCCGTGTGAACTGTGATTGATCCTGAGTCCGCTGCATCCCCTCCTCCCTCTCCTCTCCTCTGGATCTGAAATGTGACCCTTAGCATGAATAATGCTGGTGACAGGATAAGCAGAACAAACAGCAGTTTTTATGTAATGAGAATGGTCATGGGGTAGGGGGTATGTCCATTTTTAGCACCCATCATCACAGTGTTCTAGTTTTAGCTACCCTCATACACTCATTCCACCTTCCCCACTAGATTATAACGAACAAAATTCCAGACATGTTAGGTTGAATTGTGAAATTGCTGAGATTTTCTGACCAAGAGAGAGATCAGTTTTATATGATCAACTTAATGCTACTTTATCTGGGAGTACTTTAGTACCTATTTCAAAAAGATAAGACCTATTTTAAGATAGGGTCAAAATAAAAAAATATGACAGATTCTTTAATATCAAATACCTAATTGACGTTCAAATTACCTCGAATATCTATCTTTTAATAGTTGTTTTGTCTGTAATTTTCTTCTCTTGTCCGGACCTAGTCAAGTTTTGATAGCAGGGTTAGGTTGACTTCATAAAGTGAGTTGGCAAGTGTTCTCTCCACCTCTGTTTTATGGAAGAGTTTTGTGTAAGCTTGGTATCATTGGTAGTTTAAATGGTGATAGATTTTACTAGTGAGGCCATCTAAACCTGGAGTTAGTTTTCTTTCTGGGAAAGGTTTAAACTGCAAATTTAATTTCTTTCAAAAGATACAGGGCTAGTCATATTTTCCATTTCTACCTGTGGCCAAATTGGTAAATTGTGTTTTTGAGGAATTTTCCCATTTCAGATTGTTGTTTTTATCCATAGAAAGCTGTTCATAATACTCACTTTTTATCATTTTTAGATCTGTAAAATCAGTAGTGGTTATTGTTGTTGATTGTAATTTAATCCTGTTGTTGTCAGAGAACATACTCTGAATGATTTCAGTCCTTTAAAAGTAATGAGACTTGTTTTATAGCCTGGCATATGATCTTTCTTGATGCACTATCCATATCAACTTTAACAGAATGTATTTAAAGTAGTCAGAGGCAGTGTTGCATAAATATTAATTAAATCAAGATAACTTCTATTGCTATTCAAATATTCTTCATTCTTATTGAACTTCTTTTGTCAACCTGCCTATCAATTACTGACAAAGGAGTGTTGAAATCTACAACTAAGTCCATTTCTCTTTTTAGGATTTTCCTTTCAATTTTTCCTTTATGTATTTTGAAGATCCACCATTAGATGTGTATTTATTCAGTATTCTGCTGTTGTCTTGACAAAATTACCCTTCTATGCTTATGAAATGCCTCTCTTTACTTCAAGTGTTACCTCTTGTCTTAAAGTCTTAGTTTTTAGAGCCTCTCCACTTTCTTAAGCTTGATGGTTGAACTTTGTAGTTTCTATCCTTTTACTTCTACTGATAGGTATCTTTATATTTAATAAGTTTAGATATAGTTGATCAGAAATTTTTATCCAGTTTGACTAGATAAGAAATTTTCTTTTTTTTTCTAAGATTTTATTTATTTATTTGAGACAGAGAGGGAGAGAGAGAGCATGAGTATTGGGGAAGAGCAGAAGGAGAGGGAGAAGTAGACTCCGTGCTGAGCAAGGAGCCTGATGCAGGGCTCGATCCCAGGACCCTGAGATCATGACCTGAGCCAATGGCAAATGCTTAACTGACAGCCACCCAGGCTCCCCTAGATAAGAAATTTTCTTAATTGTGGGAGTGTATTTATTGATATGGTTGTATTCAAGTTTATCAACTTATCAAATTATCAACAAACTGTTTGTTCCCTTTCCTTTTTTCCTCCTTTCTGCCTACTTTAGGTTAATCAGAAAACGTTTTCTAGTATTCTATCTTCTCTATTGGATTTTTGCTTTAATTTTGTATTAATTTTTAGTAATTGCTCAAGTTATTATAATATACATCTCTAACTTTGTAGTACTTCACCTATAATGTAAGAACTTTATAAAAATATAAATCAGTGTCAGGGTGCCTGGGTGGTTCAGTCAGTTAGGCATCTGTCTTCGGCTCAAGTCATGATCCCAGGGTTCTGGGATCTTAGCCCCACGTTGGGCTCCCTGCTCAGTGGGGAACGTGTTTCTCCCTCTCCTTCTGCCCCTCCCCCTGCTCATGCTCTCACTCTCTCTCTCTCTCAAATAAATAAATAAAATCTTAAAATATAAATCAGTGTATCCCTCATAGGATCAATGAATCCCTTTCTTTTCTAGTGCTAATTTGGTCCTATATTTTTACATATACATGTATTTAAACCCCAATATACAGAACTATTACTAATTTTCTTTAAACATTTAACTATTTTAAAAAGAATTTAAGAGGGCGCCTGGGTGGCTCAGTCGGTTGAGCGGCTGCCTTCGGCTCAGGTCATGGTCCTGGAGCCCCGGGATCGAGTCCCACATCGGGCTCCCTGCTCGGCAGGGGGTCTGCTTCTCCCTCTGACCCTCCTCCCTCTCCTGCTCTCTGTCTCTCATTCTCTCTCTCAAATAAATAAATAAAATCTTAAAAAAAAAAAAAAAGAATTTAAGAAATGAAAAAAAAAACACCTACCTAAGTTTTACTATTTCTCATGCTCTTTGTTTCTTCCTTTAGATCTAATTTTCTGTCTGGTATCATTTCCTTTCAATCCACAGACCTTTCTTCTGCATTTCTAGTGAGATTCTTTCAGCTACAGATTCTTTCAGTTTTCATTCATCTGAAAACATCTTTATTTTAAAATGATTTTTGAAGGATATTTTTATTGGGTATAGAATTCTAGGATGTGTTATTTATTCAATATTTTAAATATTTTGTTCCATCAGATTTTTTTTTCCTGTTGTTTCTTATGAGAAGCAAGCCATCATTCTTATGCTCATTTCTTTGGTTGCTTTTATGATTTTGTTGTTTTGGAGTTTGAGTATAATATATGTAGGTGTGGTTTTCTTCATATTTATCTGCTCATAGTTTGCTGAGCATTTTGGATCTATTGGTTGATGTCTTTAATCAAATGTGGGAAAATTTCAACGAGTAGTCTCTCCAATTATTTTTCCTGCCCCATTTTCTCTTTTCTTTCCTTTTGAATCTCCAATTTTATGTACAGTTTTTTTTTTTTTTTCTCTTGAATATAGGTTACATTTTCCTGATGCTTGGTATACAGAGTAATCATTGATTATATAGATACTATGACTGAAGTGTAGATACTCTGGATTGTGTTAACTTCTAAATGGTGTTTTATTTTTTCAGGCAGTTAAACTACTGGTAGGTCATCTTGATACTGGGAAAGCTTAGATATAGGCTCTGTTATTTCTGTTTTGTCTTTGATCCTAGGGTAAGCCCCTTCCTGAGTCCTGAACATGTTCTTTCTTTTATGGCATTGCCCTTTTAAGATTTTAAAAGTAAGTCTGAGTTGTTTGCCAATCCCCTTTAACATGGCAGGACTTGAACGCTGAAGTTCTCCTCTCCAACACTGAGCAGCTGTTGAAAATCTCTGCTCAACTCCTCAGCCTTCCAATCCTTCCATTTCTTCCAGTTCGAAACTTGGTTTCTACTCTTGCCTTTTGCATATCCAGACAAGAAGATCAAGATGTGATTGATATTTATATGCAGAATTTGGGGCTCCTCCTGTTTCTGTATCCTTATTTTGGGTTTCTCTCCTCAATCACATCTCTTTGGCAGCTCTGAGATCTTCCCTTATTCCTCACCAGATGAGACTGACTTTTCACTTGAGGTCTATCCACCATGTACTGTGAACAGGAGAATTCCCTCCAGGGAAGAACTGGTTTAATGTGGATCTCACCTAATTTGTTTCATTGCTTTAAGGGTCACACCCCCTCCAATTTCTGCCTGCTTTTGCTTGTTCTCCAATGACTTCAAAATTATTTTCTTTTTTTTCTGGATGAGTTTGTGGTCTGAGGCTTAGACTGATATAAACTAGTCCATCATTATCAGAAGTGATACTCCGTAACCATCTGCTTTAGTCTTTTATTTGAACCATGGTAACATCCTCTTATCTGACCTCTCTGTTTATAAACCTTCTACCCACTCCTCCCCACATACCTTTGTATATAGGACATTCAGAGTAGTTTTTCTGAAAAAAAGAACAAAAACAATTTTGATTTTTTCCTGCCCCTGTGTAAACTATCTTGCAGCTTCCTTTTGCTTCCAATTTAAAGTATACACCACTTTTCTAGGTACAAAAATAAGAACTAAAATATTTAATAATTTAAAAGTGCTCCATATTGGGTACACCAGGTGAATCTGTATCAAGTTTACCTTTCCAGCCACATTGCCTGATAATGCCTTCCACTTCAGCCTCTATATTTCTGACTTCCTGAAAAACTCATTTTCCCCAAATATAGCATGCATGTATGGAACCATTCTTTTCCTTCATTGTTACATATACATATACGTGTATTAGTTTCCAAAGGCTGCCATAACAAAACAAACTGGGTGGCTTAAAAAAATACAAAGTTATTGTCTCTCAGTTCTTGAGGCTAGAAATCCAAAATCAAGGTGTCAACAGGATCATGTTCTCCCTGAAGACTCCAAGGGAGGATCCTAGATGGATTCATCACTTCAGTGTTTGCCTCCAACAATATCTACCATTTTCCCTCTGTGTCTAACTTTTTCTCTTTTTATAAGGACATCAATTTCTACATTAGGTCCCATCCAAATGCAGAATGAGCTCCTCTTAACTTCATTACATCCGCAAACACCCTGTTTTTAAATAAGGTCACATTTATAGGTTCCTTACAGATATAAATTTTGGGGTAGAATGGAATATCTAAACTTTGTTTGCCTGATTCCAGCCAAACAACTCTCTTCTTTGAGTACTTTTCTGATATTTTCATAAAATATTTCTCCTTCCATTAAGTAGCTGTGTCTACCACATATAGCATGGATTTGTTTTCCCTACTGCCTCCTCCAACAATTTTGAGTCCTTGGAGAAAGATTGGTTTATTATTTATCTTTGCTTCTGCAGAGACTTCTTCAATGCCTACCTTAGAGTAAATGCTTAATAAATGTTTGATAAATGAATGATTTTTAAGGGAACAAAGGGCCTGTCTTCTTCCTCATTCCTTAAAACCCTCAAGCACTATTAACTTTCATACCACTGGCCCATCCCTGTTGGCCACAATTTTATTTTCACCAAGATGAAAAGAAATTGAAGCCATATTCTTGGTAAATTAGAAACATAAACTGTGGTATCAGTGTGGATTCTCTGAGTAAAAAAATGATAGAAACATAATGTAAATCTAAAAATGTTACTGAGAATGTTAGTAATGATATTGACTTAATTCTGCTCACCAGGGGAGGACCATGACTGAACTCAATGTGTTGAAAAGTTCAGAGACATTAATCTTCTTATCTGTGCCCCAGAACTCCCCCTGCAAAGACAAATGAGCAAGCATTGATGAATGCTGGTTCATTAGGAGAATTTAAAAATGCAATTTGTCTTCATGAAAAGGAAGTATTTTTACATTTTCCATTTTAAAATGAATCAGTGAAAAGAATTTTTCAACCATTACCCTTTGACTTAGAATGGCCTTGTGAGCAACATCTCAATGCAGTAATAGACTTACTTTGGGGGAAATCTTGACAAAAAGATACTTCCTGGAAAAACAATATCCACAATATACAGGCCTCTCTGAGACTCTTTCATAACAGTATTTTTAGGGTTTTAAATTCTCCCTTTTGTTTAACCTCCTAAGAGACAAGAAAAGTAAAAGCTAAAATAATAAAAAGCAAACAAAACAAAAATAGCATACCTTTAAAAGGAAGTTTTCAGGTTTATGCTAGAGTAAATATATCACCATCCCAATCTTGTATTTTTTCCATATCCATATAAGATGTTAAATATTTTGTCTCTAGTGACTAGCATGAAAATCTGAAAGTCCCTACTGACCCAGACATAATTACTCTGCTCTAAGAGGGATATAGAATTTAAACAAAGCCTTAATATTGCACAATATTTTTTAGTTAACCATTAAGTAAATAGAAAATGAAATTATTCAGAAATCCTCATCATACGATGTCTGATTAATGAAAGGCAATGTAGTTCCTTTATATGAGAGTATCCATTCAAGTAATTATTTTTCGCATCTAACTTTTGCTCCAATTGTTAAATATATTTTAGTGTGTCTCAAAATCAGCCCCAAGTTTGGGGGATATGAGGCATATTCCCTCGTGTATTGCCTTTTATTATTATTATTATTATTATTATTATTATTATTATTATTATTTGCATTTGGGTCTATCTGTAGCAAATTTGTTATCAGTAATCTTTTCAGCTTTAGTGACCATAAGAATCAACTGGTGAACTTTTAAAAATTCTGCCCCAACTAAGAATTCCTTCACAGTAGGAAATGGATTGAAGCCTGGAATTTTGCATTCAAAAAAAGATAGGTGATTCTAATGCAAGGAGTGTAGTGACAATATTTTGAGAAAGTTTGATTATCTTTTCTCTACTAAGTATGTTTTCTGTATGTAGATCACCCTTTCCTCATTCCTGAGGAACACACGGAGTTTTGTTGTTGCATCAGTGACTTTCTCTTATATCTTTTTAACTTTACATGTACTGAGAATTTATTTTGGAAACCACCAGCTGGCTCCACGTGTCACCTCCTTTACCTAGACCTTCCATTTTTTTAGACTCTTGTTCACAATTGAATACTTCATTTCCTTCAACCTTGAGAATCAATTTTGTACAGCCTCAAAATCCTTTTTCCCTGGGTCCTTGGCCTCTACAAAATTCAGCTCCTCAACTCAAGTGCCCACCATCTGGAAAAAAATCCTGCTTACATTTCTCTACCTCATCAGCTCTCCATATGGCTTTGAAACTCAGTTAAAAACACATCGCCTTCTTCTGTGCTAAGGATCTCTTGATTTTCACCTATCTTTGAGTTATAATTTATTTTTATCTCAACATCTGCTAACCTTGAAGACCATCTTTAAAAAAAATGGTTTAACTCTTGATTGGTGGTATAGCTTTTAAGATTGATTGCCAAGGACTGGAATACTAATCATGCTGGAGAAAGACCATCTCTCTCTCCTTTGCAGAGTAACTGCATCTATACAGACCTGTTTGTCTGTTCATTGACCCAAAACTGCACCTTTAGTTTTGGTCAGTATAACATCTTCTAGAGCCATTTGGTGTATAAACTGGTTTTCTGATGATGGCACATTAGTTTTCTTCCTTTCCTTATTTTCATGGGAGACCCTTCTGGAAGATCTCCACTCAGCTCTTAAGGAGTGTGAAATATGATATGATCAGGAAGGAAATGGAAATAAATTGCAAATTTGTATGAAAAATGAATGTCATGAAATATTTCACCAAAAAAGTGATTCAAGGCTGAGGAAGCAAAAAATGTGAGAAAAAGACATTGGGAGCAATGATGCGTGAAATGTCTAAAACCACAGAGGAAATGCCTGACAAGATAGGTAGTAACAAGGAGAACAACATATTAAAGACTGGGAAGGAACAGCCCTTGAGGAAAGATAAGAGGGTTGAAGAGAAGGAGTTACTGTGTGTCTGGGAAGGTGTTTAATATACTCAGCTGGGTAACACCCTAAGGGAAAAGATCACAGAATTTATCCAAAAATACTCTGTCATTATGGACTAACACTGCCATCAGAGAAAGAATGTTGGTGGAATTATTTAGAGAGCTTTCTTCTCTCTGAGTTGTAACTTTTTTCCCCAAGATATTGATCAGGAACCCCTAAGGAATTGAATTAAAGCCAACGGGTGTGATAATCATTTGGGGAGTGCATATTCGGTGGACCATAGCTATTGAAATATTTTACTAGCTTTCCATTCTTAAGGGCTCAGGGGGAAAGAAAATGCTACCACCATAGACCCTGGTGTTCCCTCTGAACCAGGTGGGAAGGAGATGGTGAATTCTGAAGCAATTCACATTTATTGTGAAATCCTATTGTGACAGGCTGCCTGAAGCCTTTCATTTCAGGGAATCTTTGAGTTCTGCCCTCCTATTGCTGCTGCTGCTGTTTCTAAATTTCCCAGTGCATTGAGGCTCTTCCCTCTCAACTCTGCCTTCTCGTGTTTTCCGTAATGGATGTAGGTATGTGGTTGGAGGTAGAGCCAGCTCATCCAATGGGGCAGATGCGTGACTCCGTCACACTCTGGAACACTTCCCTCCCCACCACTTAGCCTGCCTGCCTTCTGTGTGAAGACAGTTCTTCCTGTGTAGCAGCTCCTGATGGGAATTAAATCACCTCACTGTCTTCGCCAGCAAAGAATGAGCAGAGACAATGTGTATCCCAGGCAGGGTCAGAGCCTTAGCAGCTAGAAGGACAGAGGATCTTGAGTCCTCTTTTAAGTCGCTGTAGTGTGAACTGGTTCCTATAGAATCTACATTTACTTCCCTGTTGGCTAACTGCCTCAAAACATCCATACTAGTGTTCTGATTTTGAAAGCTAGAATCCTTTGACCTGTAGCCCTGGTTAATTTTTTTTTTTCTTTCACTTAAATCAAAACTGACAGGAAGAAGAATAGACTAAAAGAGTTATTTTCCTTTGCTGCCTAATGGGATATGAAGCCTCAGCTTATGACTGAAAATAAAACTTTCCACTTGGGTAAACATAATTTTCTCCCTTTTTTCCCCCAGAAATAATCCCATTCATTTACAAGGATATAGTAATTTAGTATAAAATAATTCCCTTTCAATATCTTCTGTTGTAATTACTTGGCTATCTTCTTACTTCCCTTCTTCTGTGAATTTTGGACCATTCAGAGACTGAGCTGGCAATGTAACTGTGGAGGAGGCTGAAGGGATGGGCACAGAGCCCTACAATGCCCAAGGAAGCCACAGGCTCTTAATACCACCCTGCTTAGATATCCCTGTAGGGTTGGTATCAGACCCAAAGAGGGAGGAACCCTGGAACATCGCCCACCATGCCATGGGAATTTGTGGTTTTTCTTGGGGGAGTCTGGGAGTGCATCTCTAATGTTTGGAGACTGTGATGTGCATATCCAGGGGAATCTTTGGCTAGTCCAGTGAGGAGCAAAAGCGATCAAGGCAGCTATAGGGGAGCTTCATACACAGATAACTTTGGAAATGCTTTATCTCAGGCTTGGTATCTTTTTTTCCTTCATGTGCTCCAGCTCTTGCTCAAATAATAAGGAGAAGAGGCAGAGAATTTATCACTTAAAATTATCTGCAAGTCCATTATGGGGCTCAATTAGTCTTGGGTTTTGTCATTCTTAACATTCACTAAACTGCAGTTTTTCTTTTGAGAGCTTATTCTGCGTATATTAATGTGCATTAAAATGTAACAAAAAGTTTGGGATGGGGTTGAAAACACCACATATATATAAGTATATCAAGATTTCATTTCTCTTTTGTGGAAGAAACTCAAAGTTTCCTACAGCTTGTTTAATATTGAAACTTAATGAGTCTACCTAGTGCTATTACTGAGAAAGTAATGCTAGGCTTTGCTAAGGAAGGGGCCAGACCCCAGGGCATTGGAAGAGAACAGCTAACCAGACTTTAATATAGAAAAATAGATAAATAGGGTGATAATTCAATTGGAAGGCAATGTACCTATCGTGCACCAGGAGAAAGCACAGCTGGAGGATTTGAAAGTGATTTGGAAGCAAAAACCTCTCATTGAATTACAGACAAAAAAAATCAAGTTAGGGGTTGGCAGTGGAGTGAGACCTGGTTGTGAGGTTGTAGAAAAGAGACTGTCAGCTCTTCTGTTGTAAGCCAGAATTCCTCAGAGAGGCCAGCTTACCTCAAAAGTTTGCTTTGGGTTATATCTAAGCCAACATTCTCCTAACACACATACACACACACACACACACACACAGATGAAAAATTATTCTTGATTTACTTGGTAGCCACATCTCTGGGGATTGATCCTGAGGCTGTCACTGAAACCAGTGTTGTTCAGAAGTCATTGATGGATGATAATTTAACCTGGCAGGCATGTGATGTCACAGAGCAACTAGCTAAAGGGAAATAGCTTTCAAAAAAGATATTACAGTTTACATTGAGTTCATACTGGCATAGATTAAGAAAGTTAATGGAAAAAAATATTTGTAGGATGTTTTAGTCTTTGTCTGGAGGCCAATTTAGGATCTGTGGAAGAAGTCCTTAATTTTGGATTATTGACATGGCACCAACTGATTTCATGGTTGTGCATTTTAGGTCAAATGAATGTTTATTCTGTGCTCCTGTTACAGAAAGATGAAAAGGGAGTTAGACCCACATCTTTCCTTCAGGAGCTTACGGTCTAGAAGTGGGGGGAAAACAATGAAAGTATAAACCCTAATTCGGTGAGACAAAAGTCAGGGTCAAAAGAAAGGCAGTGAGAAAATGCTGGGAGTTTGGAGGAGTGAGATGTCAATTTTTTATTGCTGAGAATGTCAGACTCTTCAATGGCATTGTTTGTCTTCTGTACTCTTTGTAGGTATTAAACCATAGATTTCCCAGAAGTTGTTTTTGGAGGAATATAAAGATGATTTTTCTAAATTATTTGTATTTGTCTCATTTTTCAAAGACAGTTCTTCCTCCTTTTTCTTCCACTAGAGCAGCCTGTTCACCTTCCATTGCTGATCATTGGAAGGTTGTCTGTATAGAAATGTGTAGCCCTAGTGCCTCCTGAGAAGAAAGGTGAAGTCCAGCTTTTGGATCCCCAGTCGTCAGCTGGTCAGTGCCTGGTAATGCAGAACCTGGCTCAGTCTTTGCTCTTCAAAGACTTTGGTTGCAAGTGGAAGAGCTTCAGTAATACTGGAAAGGAATCTCCTGGTCCATGTTTAATCAACAATGTGGTGGCCTTGGAAATCAATTCATGGATTGGTGCTCTACACATTAGAGCAAAACCAGACTGCTTTAAGCTTCTCCAAACTGTCAGGATACTTTCTGGCATTCACATTTCCAATTTTATGTATTTCCTTGATTTATACTTTCTTTGTGCATACATTCTTATCCTTTTATAGCTCCTTAAGAGCAGGATATATGCCTGAATTATCACTGTATCCTTAGTAATTCCTAGAACAATGAAGGGGCTTAATTATGTTTTGGAATAGCGGGGTAGCTGATGAGCTAATATAGTTTTATTCATGGGTATTTTTAGACCTTTCTGTAGACTTTGAACCTTATTTCAAAGCTGTTCAAAAAGAACTATTTTGACAATGAGGGTCACATTATTTCAACTCTGAGACTCAGTTTTCTCACCTACATATGAATCATTGAGACTTCAGATGTGGAGATGTTCTCCAACTGCCCAGTACTGACATTTTAGGACTTTGCAGTTCACCTATGAACTGAACTGCTTAAATGAATGTTGAAATACAGATAACTTTTCTGGCAAAGGGTTGTATATAATAGCTCTCTTCTACCTGGAGTGTGCACTTACTTGAAGATACACAAGAACTGTCTAGGGGCACCTGGGTGACTCAGTTGGTTAAGCATCTGACTCTTGATTTTGGCTCTGGTCATGATCTCAGGGTCCTGAGATCGAGCCCCACATCGGGCTCAGTGCTCAGTGGGGAGTATGCTTGAGGATTTTCTCTCTCTTTCCTCCTCTGCCCCTCCTCCTGCTCATGTGTGCATGCACTCTATCTCTCTCTAAAATAAAAAAGAAGTGTCCAGAGCTGTGTGGGAGTGTATACTTTAAAGAAGTCAGTTTTCAGATTTATGCATCTTCTTTCCTAAAATTGATCTTTGTAAAAATTCCTTTGCACTGCCATTCTTTTATTCCCAACTCAGTCTTCACAATTTTCCTGTTTGCATTTAGTGAAAATCTATTTCTCACCCATTGTGACTCTCACTGTGGTTTGTTGCCCTGTGGCGGGGCGGTGGGGGTGTGTGTGCAGTAAAAACTTCTGAGGCATCAAACAAGGGGCCAGAGGAAATGTCTTGCTTCAAAGAGAAGTCCTGAGAAAGCCAAGAGAGAATGTAGGGCCCAGCTTCATCCAGGTAACAAGCTCCTGGCAATGCTCTGTGCCTTTTCTACCTGTTAATCTGTATTTGAATTAGAACTCAGAAGAGATAAGCTTGCCATTAAGTAATTTATTAATAAATTTATCTGAACTCAAAAAAGTTGAAGTCAGGCTTTTTCGGACAAAAAAAATAATTCTTGTTTGACTGATTAACTGGATGCAAAAATTTGTTTTGCCCATTAGGTCACATGAAAGATTGTATACATCAGTTGAGTAAAATAATCCTTCAGCTCCAAAGTTTTAACAAGTAGCACATATTTAAAGCACATTCAAAGCATACACTTGATTAGAAATTATAGACTTTGCAATTACACGTTCTTATGAAAAAATGTTAATGTCCACTTAACACCACAGAAGAGGGTTTTCCAACACTCTGGTTGGGGGCTCTAGAAACAGAAGTTTGAAATTCAGGGAAATGTAGATACTGCAGTTAGCATTAGTTCTACTTCTTGTAGGTAATGATAAACAGATGGGAAAAGTATGCTCCATGTGAACTTACCTAGTCACCCCCATTAGAGCATACATCTGGGATCTCCATACATCTGGGATCTCAATCCCAAGTTAGCGCTCTGTACTCACAATCCATTCTACCACATTTTCCTGATCTGTTCTCTACACTAATGTTTTAAGCCATTTCGACTTCTTCCAAACCTATAGTTTCACCCCCTTATCCATTTGCTCTCAACAAATGACCTTGCTTCTCACTTCACAAAGAAGTAAAGGTGATTCCAGCGATGAATCTTTTACCTTGTGCTACCAGCCCTACAACTCCATTCTGGTTTTTCCTTACTCCTTAGTAGGAAGGGGCCCTTCATTGTGTGTAAGACAAATCTCCTCTTGACTCATGACTTTGCTCTTTCCTGTATCTTCCTCTTCCCCCCACTCTTCCCAGTCATTATTGAAACACTGAAGTTTTGCCTGTCTTCAACAAGCAAATGCACAGTAATTATTTTTATACAATACATTGTTTCTCAAGTGTCATCTTTCCTTTGCAGACATCTTTTTTATCTCTTTCCACCTCACAGCTAATCTCTAAAGAATTGTTAACTTGTACTTTTCATACATCTCTAACTTCCACTTATTTACTAGCCTGCTCCAGTCTGGCTCCATCCCTGTCTTTGCAGAGAGAATAGTTTTGCCTAGGATACCATGGACCTACATGATATTAAATTCAATAAGAATGTCTTAGTCCTTAACCTGCTAGATAACCCAGGAGTATCTGGTTCTATTGGCAGTTCCCTTTTCCTTTAAATCTATGTGTTTTGCTCTTGACTTCCATGATGTCATATTCACAGGCTTTCCTTATATCTCCTTCCTTTCTACCCAGGAATCCCAAAACACTCAGCACTAGACCCAAGGATACCTGGCTTGAGTTGTGTAAAATTTTCCCACAATGAGGCCTCCTTTCTTTTACACTTTATACTATTTTTCTAAATAATATCACTCATTCTCATGGTTTCAATTGCCATTTATGGGCAACTGGCCCCCAAATTTCAATTTCTAAGCTTCAAACTCATGCATCTGCTTGCTGATGTGACATCTCCTGTTAGATATCTCAAAGGCTTCTCAAATTCATGTCCAAGACTGAACATATATTTTTGCCACCAAATCTGGCTGTCTATTCTTATAGTAAATGACACAAACACATCTCCATTTACAGAAGGCAGACATCAAGTACTCTCTTGCTTCCTGCTTTACTTTCAACCTTCAGATATAAATCATTTATAAGATTTGAACCACTAAATGTTTCTTGCTTCCATCTCTAGCTTATTTCACCAGCCCAGTCTAAGCATAATTTTCTGTAAAATACTTATGTCTGTGTTAAGTAAAAATGATGGCATTATCTTCTGGAGTTTACAATGTATGGGTGGGTAATAACTATGACAACTCCTGCATATGGGAAATAAATACGCTAAGGTTGAGTTTTCTACATTTTATGTAGAAAAAGTAATTTTACATATTAAATATATTTAGAGTATACTCTAAATATACTTTAAAAGATTAAGGATGTGTATTTTAATCTGTAGAGCAACTATTAAAAAATAATGTTAAGAAGTATAGGTAAAAAGTCAATAGATAGATTAAAATGGGATTGTAAAAGATATTGAAAAAGAAAAAGAAAAAAAAAAGGAAAGGAAGACCAGCAGAACAGAAACTACAGGGAGAAAACCAAAACCAAATAACAAAATGATAACTTTGAATCCATTAGCGCCAATAATTGCATGAAGTATTAATGGAGTAAATGCTCCAATTAATTAAAAGGCAGAGATTTGTCAGAACAGATGAAAAAGTAAGACCTGATTAACATGCTATCAACAAGAGAGATACTTTAAATACAAAGTATAATATACTTTAAAAATTAAAAAAATATATACTATAAATATACAGATATTTTGAAAGTAGTTGGATGAAAAGAGTATACACTGGAAACAGGAAGGCTGGAGTGGCTGTATTAATATCAATAAAATAAGCTTCAAGGTAAAGAGTATTACCAGAGATAAAAATGAACATTTCATAATGCTAAGAAGGTCAATTAATAAAAAGGACATAACAATCTTAAACATCCTAGCCACTTATTAGTTGTATGACCATAAGACCCTGAGCCTCAGTTTTCTTACCTGTAAGATGTATTATAGCATGTCTGGACAGGTATGTTAGATAATATGTATGTAAATAAATATTAATAAAGAAATAAGCAAATAGCATTTACGTATTGGCACATAGTAGGTTTTCAATGCACATTGAACATTAATTCTTTTTCTTACATAATTGCTCAGTTTGAGCTCAGGAAGGCGAAAAAGAATGGTGAGTAATTTTGTTACAGAGATAAATCCATCAAAACAGAATAGACTAAAGTACATATGATACAATAAAATTTTGTTTAATGATGGCATAACTTAGATGGAGGTTTTACTGGTACTGTTTCCTAGAGAGGGGGCTTCAGCTTTTACTTTGAGATGCTGGAATTGGGGGAAAGTTATTGAACAGCAGTTTTCCCTTTTATTTATTTATTTTGAGAGAGAGAGAATGAGAGAGAACACATGAGAGGGGATAGGGTCAGAGGGCAAAGCAGACTCCCTGCCGAGCAGGGAGCCCGATGCGGGACTCGATCCCGGGACTCCAGGATCATGACCTGAGCCGAAGGCAGTCGCTTAACCAACTGAGCCACCCAGGCGCCCTAGTTTTCCCTTTTAAAGGCAAAAGTAACAAAAGCTAATCTTAACCCAAGCGTATTATTATTATTATTATTATTATTATTATTATTATTATTATTATTATTATTATTTGAGAGAGACAATGCATGCAAGTGGGGGGAGGGACAGAAGGAGGAGAGAATTCCAAGCTGGCTCCACGCTGGGCATGGGGCTCGATCTCACAACCCTGAGATCATGACCTGAGCTGAAATCAAGAATCAGACACTCAACCAACTGAGCCACCCAGGTGCCCCTTAACCAGCATCTATTGGTGATGCTTTTTTCTTTCAGACAAAATGACCAGTAGTCACTTCTTCAGCACAGCTGCTAACATCACAAACCACTATTAGCACAACCAGCTTACTTTTAATGAGTGTTACACACATTGTGGTGTGTGGAATCTTAACCACAGCTTCTAGAAGTACTTGGCATATTCTAACTTATACATGAATTGGGGTCCATTAAGTGTTTTTTTCTAGTTTACACAGCTCTTATATGGCACACACAAGGTAGTTTCAACCTTAAATCTAGGTTCTTAAATTATTTTGCCTGCAAAAATAGGTTATACTTGGTGCACGTAGGTTGCTCAGGCGGTTAAGCATCTGCCTTCGGTTCAGGTCATGATCTCAGGGTCCTGGGATTGAGCCACATGTCAGGTTCCTTCTCAGTGGGGAGTCTGCTTCTCCCTCTCCCTCTGCCCCCGACCCGTGCTCACTCTCTCTCTCTCTAATAAATAAAATAACATCTTTAAAAAATGGGTTATCCTTTCCCTAAATGGTTTTTAAAAATTGAAACTTTGTAGCATCTCCAAAAGCTGGATTCTATTTAAAACAATTTTAAATGAAAATTACAGTCATTTTTGAGGGTCATGATGGGATTTTAAATAGCAAAATCAAGACTTAGTGTTTCTCCTAAGCTCTGAAGTGGACTTATAGGAAATAGATGGAGGAAAATGGTCACATGTGGCCTAAAATATGGAGAAAAAAATCTATGTTCAATTAGGTAGTAACTAAACAATTCAACATGTAAAGTTGAATTTAATGCCTATTTCTCCTTTAGAAAATTTTATGAATAAGAATTTCACAGTCAACTCTGAAATTTAAGGGAAAATTCCTGTACTGGATGCATATTATTATTTGTTGATCTTGAGGTCACTTTTCTAATTTCATGGAAATTAAGTGTCTGTGAATCAGTCGTCTTACGTGGAAAATTTCTTCTGCTTTGATGATGATGATACAGTGCAATGATAAACATTTCCTATTTACTGAGCAATTATTATGTGCCAGTAACTTTGTTAAGTGCTTTCCATACATTATTTAATTTGAAACTCATGAATTCTCAATGAGATAGATACAATTGTTATCCACATTTTAGAGATAATGAAAATTAAACTAGTAGAGGTGAAATGACTTGTAAGTCCCACAGTACATGGTGGAATGCAATGACAATGTAGACTGCTTGACTATGAAAGGCTCTATGTTGAATTATTGGTAGAGATTAGAAATTTTCTTTCACATAATCATATACAGAATCCCATTTTCCTTTTCATATGATCTTCAATGGCTAGTAGGGTTACCTTGACTTGAAAGCTTAGAAAGTGTATCAGAATCAGAAGAGGACTGGGGACAGGGTGACCTGGAATGAACAGCTTAGTTCACTTATACAACAAGCTTTGAGAAGAATAGGTTGTCATTCAATGAGTTTATTTTTCTGTGCTTCTTTTTACCAACACAGTGGCATATCAGAACTTGAACAGGCTATGAGGCAAGGTGGTCACTGACAAACAAAGCCTCAGACTTATATGTTAGGTCTTTCCATGTTAGAAAACTGATAACATTGTCTTGGTCCTCATCCTGATTCTTCCACCTCCTGACCAGATAGGATTTTGGCACATCATTTCTTATAGCATCTATTTCCCCATCTGCAAAATGGGGGCTTCCTTTTAGGGGTGTTATTTTGATAAAGGAGAGAATTCATTTAAAGTGCTTAGTATGATGTCAAGTATATAGTTAGCATGCAAAATACATATTAGCTATTATATCATTATTATTTTCATCATTATTGTCATTTGCTTTGGAATGCCTTCCATGTGATAAATGTCATAGATAAAACTTGGGAATCTATGACAATTTTGGAAAATTGTTAAATAATTTGGGGACATCTACATCCTCCCTGGGGACTTGACAACACTTTGCAGTTGGCTCTGCTGTGTGATACGTCTTTGATGTCTTCACATGCATTGTGTTGGTAAAGAAAGACACTAAAACCATGGATGGTTTCACGGAGAGGATAGGTAAATACTATCTAAAGTGGTGATTTATCCTGTTTCTTTGCACATTTCTTCCTGGAAATGTTTCTTGAAAGAGACTCAAGGCATGAGTTGGGATTTATTTTATAAGAACTTCTGGTGTAAGTGGGCCACAGTGAATGATATTATGACATGAACAGTGGTGCCTCTCCAATGAGTCATATTTCTGATCTTTGCTTTGTGACTGGCATGGAGAACTGGAGAGCTGGTAGGCATGATGTACTGGATACAGCAGTGCATAGTACACACAAGCAGACCTAACATTTCACAGCAAAATATCTTGCCATCCTTGCTGCAAGGATACAGTAGTGGATAAAGTGTTTTAGAACAATAAAATGCTTAGCATTTGGGGGCCAACTACTGTTAGGAAATGTTCTTTTAAGTGAAGAGCTGTGAGCGGTTAGTAGAAAGCAGCAATTTCTTTAGCTTCTCAAAAAAGAATATGAGTGTTGTGTGTGTGTGGGGGGGAGGCTTCAATTTAGGACACAGATGCTGATAACTTTATTAAATATTGATTTTTAAAAAATATATATATTCACTAAGCCATGAGCCAGAGAAGATCAGAGTTGGTGATAAAAATAATTATTAGTAGTATTTCAGTTTAATTGCAAGCAAAATGAGGTGGTATAATCTATGTATATAACTATATATAAAAATAACTCCCATCCATAGCCCACTTGGAAAGTGGATGCCACTCTTTCTGGTGTGACAACAAGACCCACTTCAGAGTGTAACAATATTTGTTTCTTTTGTGGCTTTTGGGGCCAGCAAAGCCAGGATTTCTAGACCTATAACAGACTTACAAAAACTATTAACCCAGGCTCAGAGACAAAGGTGCAGAATTTGTGGCAAGCAGGGCCTGGGAAAATTCTCTGGAGAGGAAAGGGCCACTTGAACAAAGACCAGGAGTAAGCAGTGGCCTTGCTAACTCAATATAACATTTATTTGGCATCAGGAGTGTTTCAGACTCTGGGAATCCTGAGAACCTTCAAAGTCAGTCACTTCTGTAGATGAGGTGTAATGAGGAGAAACTACTGATTCATGCAAGAAGTGTTTCCTAAACTCAAAGATGTAAATGTAACCATGGGAAGGGTTTGCTTCTGAACTTTGGAAGAGGCTACCTTGAAAACGCTGAGCTTCTTGTCACTACCAGTAACAGGCAGAGTCTAGACAAGCACCTCCCTGGGCATATGCTATTGGTGGGGTATTGAGTCAGGTCAGACACCCCCAAAGCACTAAGCATTCTGTAGACTTCTACAGGCTCACATCTACTTTGTACTCTCTGTGCTTTTAGGAATGTAATGAGAGCAATACTCGTGTTGTTGTTGATGACAACAATGATGCTAACTAGCTAGCACTTACTGAAGTTGAATATATGGTAGGTACTGTGATGAATGTTCAGCAATCTGCACATACAATCCTTACCACTACCCTAAGATGTTGATATTGCCTCCATTTTATGGGTAAGGAAACTGAGGCTTAGATAGATAGGAATTGGTTCCTGTGCTTAAATATTTGGGGATGAGATAAGACTCATAACTGCAAATAGTTACTGAAAACCTTAGTCCACTGACATGTGACAGTGTGAGAACTGTTATAAGACAGTACGCATGATGCGCATGCCAAGTGTTCATCAGCCAGACATGGCCGGGGGCCGAGGAGGTGGAGGTGGGAACACATTACTTAAGAAGATGGTCTATTTGGTCAAGTAAGTGGAAGGTTTATGCTTAGTTTGAAATAAAATCTTAAAAAAAAAATGAATGTGCTAGCTGGAATGTTTATTGTGGTGTCAATAACTTCCCATGCTATAGCTATCAAATTGGCTTTGCACTCTGGATAAATATCTTCCCCATTTTATTTGGCTTTAAACCTGAGTTACAGGAGGTACAAATCACTACAAGTAGGAATACCCAAATTAAATGAGGGTTCAGTTTTGAGTCTATCTGCCTCGGTGTTCTTAAGCCACACATTTTAAAATCCCTTTAGATGACGTTGGTGGGAATCTAAGTAGATCCAGATAAAGAAAACAGATATTTCTCATATCTTTCTGAACTCTTAACCTTGCTAAACTATTCTGTGAAATGGGAGATACTGACAACTTTGAAAGTGGTGTGTGCACATACACCTGTATATATAGTGGTTTTCTCTGACTTTTCCTGAGACAATGTGCAGAGTGAGTTGGAAGACATGGTTTTCAGTGGGGACTTTGCCACTGTGACTTCTGATTAACCTTGACATTCCTATCTGTGGGATGTGGCCTTTGTACAAGATGCTAGAATGGGATCATTGTGTTACAGGATCTTTTGAGTTTGTGTTTTTTTTCACATAAGAAAACAAGTAGAAAAAACTGGAAGTCATCCTTGAGTACAATCCATCTTCTACCATGCTACTTTATGGAGGAGTTTTGGAGGTCATGTCAAGTATTCATTTAAGGAAGGAACGATTCTAATGCAAATTAAGCCAAATAGTCATTGGCATCTTCAAGGAGAAGGAAGTTTACATAACCTCAATTAAAAACAAATATCACTATAAATCGGTTCTTGAACTTCATATAAATGTTTGTTTGAAATATTTTCTATTTTGTGCCTGACTTCCTATGCTCAACATAATATTTTTGAAGATAATCCATGTCATTGCATGTTTCAGCAACTAAGATTTTGCATTTTGTTATATGTAAACCATACCCCAGTAAAAAAAGGAATGAAAAAATATTATTTAAGAAGGAATAAACAAAATAATCAGCTCCTGGGTCTTGGGGACAGGCTGAGAGTAAAAGAGATTATATTATGGGATAGGAGAGATCAGTTGGGGAAAATTTTTCTGCATCAGCAGGGTACTCATCTCTATGTTGGGCCGTTCCTTTTGTGTAAGCAGAAGTAAAGGAAAACTATTTAGGTTTGTAATATATCAGTTTTCCCCATTGTGATCCCACTTAACACAATGTTAAAAACCCCGCTGTCTTGCAACATGGAGATGGTGCTTCTTACCAGCAGTAGCAAGGCATCTGTGTGGATCTACTCTTCTAGCAGGAGGTGGGGACATGGCTAGACACAAGCATGAAGTCTAGACTCCAAGTGTGGCGTTCCAAGCTGTTCAGAGCCAGGCCTTGATTCAGACTGATGTGTTCCCACTCCATTCTGATTTTGGATGGCTTACAAAAGAGCCAGATAGCTCATCATCATGGCACCCCAGAGCTAAATTTAAGGTGGTAGGTTTTTCCAGAGTGGTAATTCATTCAAGCCAGCTAGCATTTATATAGTGGTTATTGCATGCCCATCTGTTTTTAGGTAGAAATAAATCAGGGTGTGATCTTTTAAACTCTACTTTTTGTCCTCTTATTCCCTATCATCATTGCTGATATGAGCACCCTTTGATATATCATAGACTTAGAGATTCTAAGCTTGTCTCTGAAAAGTGAGAGCATCTTCCAGTTTTCACCTTATTTCTGGCAGGCTCTTTCTCTGAAATATCTTCACTCATCCACCCATTCATTCACTTAGTCCCTCACTCATTTCATTAAACCAATATTCTATTCTTGGTGATACATGGTAAAACAAAAATGCAGAATTTCCTATCTTCTTCGCCACAAGTGTACCTGTTATCCATTGTTCAGGAATCTGCTTAATTCTCATGTCCTTCAGAATCCTACCCTCTCCTGAGCTTCTGCAGGCCTTATCTTCAACATCATCCACAGACACTGCTTGCTTACACTGGCCTTGCAACTTTTCCTTTACAAGGTTAGATTGTTATCGAATTCTTGGAATGCAGATATTTCCATCTCCCAGCACCATTATCGTCTCCAAGGTGTTGTGCATTTTAGATCACTGGAATCCTGACCATTTCTGCCTCAATATATTGTACATAGTAGGTGTCAAGTTGACAAGGGAATGGCTATTTGCTTTCTAGCAATTATATGACAGAATGGACCTTGATGTCCAGGCTGAGCTCTATCTTCTCTTAAAACCTAGGAATCACTCTAATGTAATTCCATTTAAAACATTCCATTGAATCTGAAGTTGCCTCAGTACTACCTTGGGGCTTGGCATATTTCTGTCACTCAAAAAAATCTTAGGTTTATGACTTTCTCAAGAAGATCCCATGGGTATTGCATATGCAAAGAACAAGAAGTTTGCTAAAGGACCTCCAAAATACTCATAGGCTGGGGTGAATTGGGGTCCTCCTTATTGGACTGGGAATATTCAAACAGACAATAGAGAATATTGAGTTGCCTGAAGTGGTTCTGGCCAGAGGGGACATCATGATCATGGTCTTATTCCTGGTCTTACTGTCTTTCTCCTTATATGTGATCCCTAAAGAAAGAGTATGGTTTGGCAGCAATGACGCGAAGGACTGCTCTCTGGATAAGTATATTGAGCGTCAGAGAGTTGGGGAGAACTTCTGAATTATGAAAGTTGCCTTGGTTCTTGAGTTCTACCCAATTTTCTCTCAGCCAACAAGTGTTAATAAATTCTACTCCTCATCCTACTTAGAGCAGATCATCTTTGGAAGGGACTACCATAGGGGCATGAGGTTCTTGTGAATACAGCTGTTCAAGCGGAGGCCATATAAGCACCTCTCAGGGGATATGCTGCGGGAGGGCACTGAGCTAGATCTAATGCCCCCTTTGTATCCTCCTTCAGTATACATGCATTTTCTCTGATGTTATGTGAGAGGAAACCTATTGCAAGGGGGAGGGAAGACTTCAGTGAGGGGCTGCAGGTGGTCTTAAGCCCCATCAATGCACAGTGGGAATTCTGGGGTGAGCTATCCAAGGATAACCAGTGCACCCAAGTGCAACACTACTAGCAGCCTTGAGCATTTCCACGTAACACTTTCGTCTCCATTCCCACTCCCCGCAAAGTGAACTCAAACTGCTTACTACCTATATATCCTCCAGGCTCCTGTGAGGTTGAATGTGTTAATGGTTATAAAGTGCTTTGACCGTCTCTCTTGGAAAGTACTGCAGGAGTAAAAAAAAAAAATTATTATTATCATTTCACAGACATTTTGCAGTTCCCACTGGTTAGTTCCATTCTCTCCTTCAATCTTGAATGCATTAAAGTGGCTAAATAAAAAGTATTTTGAGTAAATAAAGATATCCATGATTTTTAAAAGTTCTTTATTATATATTTTGATAAGCATCATCACCTTCTCTGACTTTCCACATAAAGTGCTATGGCTAAACAGCTCTGTAATGATATTGCTACTTGGCTATAATTTAGAATGCTATAAAGATTATTTAGCACAAAGAAGTATTTCCAGTTAAAATTTAGCAACTCCTTTCAAAGAGATTTACATTAAATCTTAGGCTGAATTTTAGAAACATTGAACAGAACAAAAATAAAATCTAGTTCATGTTCTCATAAAATATCTGCTCTTCTCCTGGCTCTTTACCCTCTGTGTGTGTGTGGGGGGGGGGGCAGATTTCCTCTCTGCTTAGAATCAACCTACCTATCCTTCCTTTTTTCCCCCTACCTCTTCTTCTCTTTCTCCCTTCCTCCCTCCCTAGATTTCTTCTTTTTTGCTTTCTAAAAAAACCAAAATGAAACAAAAACAAAAACAAAACAAAGAAACAAAACCGCAAATTGAATAAATTACTTCCTTAGCGTCTGGCATATTGTGAAGCCTGGATAAGTATTCAGTCTTGTTGTTGTTGTTATATACCAGATACTGTTTAAGTTCTTGAGAAGACAAAAGAGATTGAGTTCCTGCCCTTAAGAATTATGCGGTCTAGAGAAATAGAGACGTAGACATATAAATGCGTAAATAACAACATATTGTTATAGTCCTAAAATGGGGAATATAAAAAATGTTGTGAGACTTAATAATTTCTTAAGGAGCCAGTAAACCATAAGTGTTAATTGCACAGACTTTGGAGCCAGAGATAAAATGTCAGTCTTTCCACTTACTTTCTATGTGACCTTAAACAAGTTGACGATCTCTCTCTGTTCCATTTTCTCTTCCGTAAAAAGAGGATACTCATGCCTTCCTCATATGCTTGTTTTAAGACTTAAAGGAATTAATATATGCACAGAACATAGGCTCATCCATGGAATGTAAAAAAACTTTCAATACACGTTTGCTATCATTTTTACTGGGAGCAGGGGAAGATCACACACACGCACACACACACACACACACAATCCTTCGCTCGAACTTCTCAAATTATCATCATATTTCTTTCATGTTTTTCGTAGCTACATTTTATGAATAGGTTTTTACATTTTATTTTCTAGACCCTCCTTTTACCCCTTTAATCCCACTTTTTATTTAATTCCATCAGCACAGTATTTAATGAAAGTGCTTGGATCCTTCTGAATTCTGGTAGTTGTATGGTGCAGAGATAGTCACAGTTGAAAACCGACCCAAGGACTCCTGCTAATTCTGCTTTCCAAGTACATCATTTTACTATGCCATCCTCTCCTCAACCCACCCCATTTGGGCTTTCCTTCTCATCACTGAACTTAACATCAACCACCTTCATCTTGCCATATCCAGTGTCCAGTTCCCCATTTTCCTTCTACTTCAACCCTTGGCCCTAATTCATTATAAAAGGCCAAGTTTTAGGTAAGGTGGGAGGTTCCTTTGACATCTTCCCTGTCCTCATCCTGTGCCCCCCTTTTCTCAAAAATTTAATTTAATTTTATTATGTTAATCACCATACATTATTACATCATTAGTTTTTGATGTGCCCTTCTTGAGTTCATTCCAAATCTTTCAGTAGCAACTGACCCTCTTTATCCTCCTCCCATTTACACTGACTTTCTCTGCCAGTCACGGAGGAGACTCCACTCTATCTGTGTTCATTTATTGTACTCTCTAGGGGGCACTTGGAATTTAAAAGTCCAGAGAGACAATCCATAGCAGAAGGGGATACACCATAATGCTAAAATTTCAGGGTCTGAAGTAGACATTAGGAGACATTTCTGAGTGTGGATGCTCTCCTGTGTTCCTTAAAGCAGACCCTATAAACAACCACGTGGCCAGCACTATGAAAATCCAGGCTCTGTTACATTCCTAGCAGCCTGGCTGGAGATTAGTCTCCACTTTGAGTTTACCTATTCAGTTTGAATGAGGCAGGATATTCAAGAAACTGGAGGAATAGCTAGAAAATGACATATCACCTTAAGAGGTGATGAGGCAATCAGGAGCTATCACTTTCTCCTACATCCCAGTGTCTCTCTCTTTCTGTGACATTTCAGTGTTGGTGTCATCTCCTAAATGTCAGATTCCTTTTGAAAAATCTTATGCATGGATTAATAAACAATGTGCTGTCAGTTAATTCTTATTAATCTAAGAAAATATCATGGACAATTAGAGATTCTGAAGTGAGGAGGAAACCCTTAAATATTGTTCAAGAAGCAAAGAGCTTATAACTGAATTTATTCACAAAGTTAACTGATAGACTTAGTGTTTTAAAATAGCATATATATTAAAACATCAGAATTAATTAAATTACAATTGCATAATGATGAGTAAAGTATGTGTGTGTGTGTGTCTCAGTGTGACACAAAGATTTCTGGGGTAGTTTATACTAACAGTCACCATGGGCAGCCCCAAGTTTCATTAGAGGAGATGTATAACTCACAGACACAAATCAGTGGCTGCAATAGTCAAAGCTCACTGCATATCCATTGTGATATGGTTACAACAAGCATTTTAGATTCTAGCATATTCTGAAAAGAAAATTATGGTAACATGGTGCTGCTGCCAATTATCTGAATATGACTGACAGTCGGAGCAACCACGTAGAAAGTCTAGCTTCTGATTTCCCTTTGACTGCCAGTTTTTGAACTACAGGGGGTTGAGTTCCCAATCAGATTTTCTTGTTTCCCAGACTCAGCCTGTGTAGAGCTGCATTTTCCTTACTTTAAGTTTGTCATCCTAGGGCCACAGGGCCTTTTTACCCCCCACACAGTGGGCTTTATTTCTGACTTGGTAACTACAAGGAGGCAGAGAATTCTGGGTGAAGCATCTCACACAGTGTGGTGAGCAATTGTCTCATGACTCACCAACCTTTAAGACCTATGTTCACTGAAGGATGTTAAGTTGGGTTCCTCGGATATGCCTTCCTTGCTTTATATTCAACCCAACACCTTGATCATTCCATTGTCCCTAGGGCTGGCAGCATTGCATTTTCTGGGATTTCACTTGTACTTGCTACTTCCTCTGCCAAAAGTTCATCTTGTACAACCACACGTGGAAAGCATGTCACTCTTTAGGGGTGACATTTCGACCCATCATCAAATCCTGTTATCTGTCCCTGTAAAATATATGTATAAATGACCACCTTTCAGACCATCTCTGTCTCTACTACTTGAGCCCAAACCACCATCGTCTCTGGCTTGACATTGCAATAACCTTCTGAACCTCAGATCTTCCTCTTAGAGGCTTGTTTCCTTGAAATTCATTCTCTATAAAGCATCCAGAGTGATCTTTCTGAAATTTAAGTTAGAATGTGTTACTAGTGTACCAAAAGTCTTTTAATGGTTTCCTACCTGACTCAGAGCATAAGCCATGGCCCTTACTAGCAGGAGAACCACCCACATTGTCCCATGTGAGCTGGCCACCTGCTCTATCAACATTTTCCCTTTTTGACCTCCCCCCACCCCTTCCCAGCCACATAGGTTTCCTTACATTTCCTCAAACTCACCAAGCACTTTCAAGCCTTAGGGCTTAATTTGCACTTTCTGATTCTCCAGGCAGGGATAATTTTCTCTGAGTTATCCATATGGCTATTACTCATTTCTTGCAGATTTCTGCTCAAAGATCACTTCCTTTGAAAAGCCTTTCTGTGGTAGTGTTCTTCATGTGGTTATGGTCTTTCCCTTTGCCGCTTAATTTATCTTCCCAGCACTTAACCATGCCCAAATATTGTTCCTTTTTTGTTTATTGTCTATTTCCCCACTAGGATTGGGCACTGCCTGCACAAGGCCTTTTTAAGGTTTGTTTACTATCGGGTCCACTCATCTAGAATTGTGTCTGTGACACACAGTAGCGTTCAGTAAAGAAATGGCTGAGTTAATGTCTGCGGTCCTTTGTACACAGTCCTCCTCATTTTCTTTATAGCCCTGCACTTGGCCATTTCAGTGCCTCCTGGTGGCAAGTGAGCTGCTACATCAGGCTTCCTCATTTTACCTTCATCTTCCTGGGAGTTCAAGTTTGATATTTGTGTATCTCATGTTTGATAATTCTGTTATTCCAGCTTTTAACAATGCTCACCTGGAAATAAACTTTTCTTTCTGGAAAGTTTTGGAATTATGGTAGAGAATTGGGAAGAAGAAGTCATTTCTAGTGCCCTCATATATAATCGGCGCATTACCTAAGCCACTTAGTTCAAAACCTTTCTTTAGCAGATGAGTTTGTGGCCCACAGACGTGAAGCACTTTTCTTGTCACGTAGCAAATCACGTTTGGAAGTAGAACTCAAATATAGTGCTTCCTCCCGTTACTATCCTGTCCTTAGACTTGATTCCTGGGACCATCAGTCTCTGGTCTCTTTGTGTGGGAGGGCAAAGGAGGGGGCTATCCTGTATTCAGAGATTGTGCTTTTAAGGGACAAAATAGGATGAGATGCATGCCCCTTTCTGTGGATCATGCCCTATGGTCTCTAGTTTCTTTATCCTCTATTTTGTCTTGGAACCATTAATCATCTCTCTCCTGCCACTTGTTCTGGGCACCACTTACTTCATTTTTGTCCAAATTACACATACAGTTATGAACTCTGACCAACTAGCTCATGGGATTCAAGGTAACAGTGTCATTGTATATCTACTATGTGCTCCATACTCATTCTCTTTCATTGCAGACAGAGTTTGAATTAGCAGTTGTGTTCATGGAGACACAGATTTCTATACTGAAACATTTTCTTCCTGCCAAAGCCAAATGTTAAATACATTCATTCTCTGCTGAAGTTTTAGAAAGCAAAATTGCATGGTTTGAGAGTGAAAAATCAAAGTATCATTTTAGGATATGTCAGGTACAATTCTAAATCTGTGTGCAAGGATTGGAGATTTGCTAAGTACAGATCCAGGCTGGTATTAAAATTAGCATTCCTGTAGAATTCAGAGGAGCAAGCAATGCTAGCTTGGCTATACCTTTGAGGGCTGCATAGGCTTGCTTGTTCACCTGACTTTTGTGTTTATCTGACTGTTTAGGGAGCCTTTGCCAGCATAGGGTTATCTACTGGCTTAACTACTTCTCAGCATCCATAAGGATATACGTATGAAAGTACTTTTCACTTCATAGCTTAAGGGAGCTGATTATATTCTGATTAATACACAAAAAATACCCGGAAGTCTTATGAGCAACTCTATGCCAGCAAATTAGATAACCTGGAAGAAATGGATGCATTCCTAGAGATGTATCAACTACAAACTGAACCAGGAAGAAATAGAAAACCTGAACAGACCTATAACCACTAAGGAAATTGAAGCAGTCATCAAAAATCTCCCAACAAACAAAAGCCCAGGGCCAGATGGCTTCCCAGGGGAATTCTACCAAACATTTAAAGAAGAATTAATACCTATTCTTCTGAAACTGTTCCAAAAAATAGAAATGGAAGGAAAACTTCCAATCTCGTTTTATGAGGCCAGCATTACCTTGATCCCAAAATCAGACAAAGACCCCATCAAAAAGGAGAGTTACAGACCAATATCCTTGATGAACATGGATGCAAAAATTCTCACCAAAATACTAGCCAATAGGATCCAACAGTACATTAAAAGGATTATTCACCACGACCAAGTGGGATTTATCCCTGGGCTGCAAGGTTGGTTCCACATCCGCAAATCAATCAACGTGATACAATACATTAACAAAAGAAAGAACAAGAACCATAGGATCCTCTCAATAGATGCAGAAAAAGCATTTGACAAAGTACAGCATTCTTTCTTGATGAAAACTCTTCAGAGTATAGGGATAGAGGATACATACTTCAATATCATAAAAGCCATTTATGAAAAACCCACAGCAAATATCATTCTCAATGGGAAAAACTGAGAGCTTTCCCCCTAAGATCAGGAACGTGACAGGGATGTCCACTATCACCACTGCTATTCAACATAGTATTAGAAGTCCTAGCCACAGCAATCAGACAACAAAAAGAAATCAAAGGCATCCAAATCAGCAACGAAGAAGTCAAACTCTCACTCTTTGCAGATGATATGATACTTTATGTGGAAAACCCAAAACACTCCACCCCGAAACTGCTAGAACTCATACAGGAATTCAGTAAAGTGGCAGGATTTAAAATCAATGCACAGAAATCAGTGGCATTCTTATACACCAACAACAAGACAGAAGAAAGAGAAATTAAGGAGTCGATCCCATTTACAATTGCACCCAAAACCATAAGATACCTAGGAATAAATCTAACCAAAGAGACAAAGGATCTGTACTCAGAAAACTATAAAATACTCATGAAAGAAATTGAGGAAGACACAGAGAAATGGAAAAACATTCCATGCTCATGGATTGGAAGAACAAATATTGTGAAGATGTCAATGCTACCTAGAGCAATCTACACATTCAATGCAATCCCCATCAAAATACCATCCACTTTTTTCAAAGAAATGGAACAAATAATCCTAAAATTTGTATGGAACCAGAAAAGACCCCAAACAGCCAGAGGAATGTTGAAAAAGAAAAGCAAGGCTGGCGGCATCACAATTCCGGACTTCCAGCTCTATTACAAAACTGTCATCATCAAGACAGTATGGTACTGGCACAAAAACAGACACACAGATCAATGGAACAGAACAGAGAGCCCAGAAATGGACCCTCAACTCTAAGGTCAACTCATCTTTGACAAAGCAGGAAAGAATGTCCAATGGAAAAAAGACAGTCTCTTCAACAAATGGTGTTGGGAAAATTGGACAGCCACATGCAGAAGAATGAAACTGGACCATTTCCTTACCCCACACACAAAAATAGACTCCAAATGGTTGAAAGACCTCAATGTGAGACAGGAGTCCATCAAAATCCTAGAGGAGAACACAGGCAGCAACCTCTTTGACCTCAGCCGCAGCAACTTTTTCCTAGAAACATCACCAAAGGCAAGGGAACAAGGGCAAAAATGAACTATTGGGACTTCATCAAGATAAAAAGCTTTTGCACAGCAAGAGAAACAGTCAACAAAACCAAAAGACAACCGACAGAATGGGAGAAGGTATTTGCAAATGACATATCAGATAAAGGGCTAGTATCCAAAATCTACAAAGAACTTATCAAACTCAACACCCAAAGAACAAAGAATCCAATCAAGAAATGGGCAGAAGACATGAACAGACATTTTTTCCAAAGAAGACATCCAAATGGCCAACAGACACATGAAAAAGTGCTCAACATCGCTCGGTGTTAGGGAAATCCAAATCAAAACCTCAATGAGATACCACCTCACACCAGTCAGAATGGCTAAAATTAACAAGTCAGGAAATGAGAGATGTTGGCGGGGATGCGGAGAAAGGGGAACCCTCCTACACTGCTGGGGGAATGCAAGCTGGTACAACCACTCTGGAAAACAGTATAGAGGTTCCTCAAAAAGTTGAAAATTGAGCTACTATACGATCCAGCAATTGCACTACTGGGTATTTACCCCAAAGATACAAACGTAGGGATCCGAAGGGGTACATGCACCCGGATGTTTATAGCAGCAATGTCCACAATCGCCAAACTGTGGAAGGAGCCAAGATGTCCATTGACAGATGAATGGATAAAGAAGATGTGGCATATATATACAATGGAATATTATGCAGCCATCAAAAGGAATGAGATCTTGCCATTTGCAATGACGTGGATGGAACTGGAGGGTATTATGCTGAGTGAAATAAGTCAATCAGAGAAAGACATGTATCATATGACCTCACTGATATGAGGAATTCTTAATCTCAGGAAACAAACTGAGGGTTACTGGAGTGGGGGGCGGGAAGGATGGGGTGGCTGGGTGATAGACACTGGGGAAGGTATGTGCTATGATGAGCGCTGTGAATTGTGCAAGACTGTTGAATCAGAGACCTGTACCTCTGAAACAAATGCAATATATGTTAAGAAAAAAAAAAAGAAGATAGCAGGAGAGGAAGAATGAAGGGGGGAAATCGGAGGGGGAGATGAACCATGAGAGACGATGGACTCTGAAAAACAAACTGAGGGTTCTAGAGGGGAGGGGGGTGGGAGGATGGGTTAGCCTGGTGATGAGTATTAAAGAGGGCATGTTCTGTATGGAGCACTGGGTGTTATGCACAAACAATGAATCATGGAACACTACATCAAAAACTAATGATG
The DNA here is from genome assembly GCF_029215605.1 of Mirounga angustirostris. Taxonomy (NCBI): domain Eukaryota; kingdom Metazoa; phylum Chordata; class Mammalia; order Carnivora; family Phocidae; genus Mirounga; species Mirounga angustirostris. The sequence goes on along the minus strand of NW_026991718.1, from coordinate 17,560,407 downwards.
TAATGTATGGTGATTAACATAACAATAAAAAAATAAATAAAAATACCCAGAAGTCACACCCTATATTCATAATTCACATCCAAACAGACCCTTGCATGTGATAGAGTTCTCTTTTCATGATTACCTGACTCAGTGGTTATTTAACCTTGCACTGAAATTCCTAAAGGAGGCATTATTAGGCATTTTGTTGCAAGATAATAATAACTGTCATATGAGGTCACCATTCTTCCAGTAGCATTACCTCAGTCACTGCTGTGCCTGGTATTATACCATCTTCACATACATAATGCCTTTTTAGTGCAAAAGTGAAAAAATCACAAAAATAATAAATCTCTTATTGGGGTTTCAAAGGAGTGGATTTTCCATATCTAAGAAATGTATGAAGTAGAAATAGATGAAAGGAGACACAATCAGAAATGAAATATCCTAATGATTAATCAAAGATATAATCCCATCATTGAAAAATGACTCAATGTTTAAGGTTTTTCTCTATTTCTTAACATCAGAATTCTGCAAGACTCTGAACTCTCATTATTAGAAATGTAACTATAGAAAATTTTCACTCATACTTTTCTTTAACAAGATGGAATATCATACATTAAAGCATAGAATGATTGCTTCTTCTTGCCTTTCAGTGAAAGCCCAAACTCCTGGGCTTGGACTCAGAGGCCCTCTGGCTACAGCTCCCTACCTAGCCAAACCCAACTCCCTAAATTCTTAGCAGAGACTGACTGTGCCAGTCATCCTCATTGCAAGCTTCTCCTCCATCTTAAACACCTTTTCACCTCTCATTTTCTCTCTCTCTCTCTTTCTCAGCATCTTGACCATCAAGAACCCATCGAAATCCATAAACTATCAGCTACTCTTAATGCTTAGATACAGAAATAGGTATTAAGTGGAAGTTTAGTTCCTTTCTTCAAGGAATGTTTCCTTCCTGCCCAAACTCAGATTTGTCTCTACCTTTCCTAAGCTGTAGTAGTGCCTATAAACTCCCATAGCGGTTCCTGCCAGCCCACGGTAGTATTATAGGCTATTCTGAAGTGCTAATAGACTGCAAATTCCTCAGGAACTCTGAACAATGGCTTATACTTCCTTACCATTCCCCGGAACGCCTAAGAAAGTATGAAGTACAAGGCTTAGCCATTGTTTTATGATTTGATATTTTCAGAGAGAACTCTATTTTTTATGAGAAAGGACATATTCTCATCTTTAGGCATGACCAGGTGAGGTTCAGGTAATTACTACTGGCAAGAGGTTTCTTAATGAAAATGTCAAGTGGCCTGGAGACACTATACTCCACATTCAGCACCTCTCAAGTGCTTTTCCTCACCTACAATTAGCATTTATATTCTGGATACTTCTTTAGCATCTGTAAAAATTCTAAAATATTTTCTTTATATGGAGTGCTCAAAAACACCAGCAATGAGGGGTAGCTGGGTGGCTCAGTGGGTTAAGCATCCGACTCTTGATTTAGACTCAGGTCATGATCTCAGGTTCTTGGGATCAAGCCCCACATCAGGCTCCCTGTTCAGTGGGCAGTCTGCCTTTCCCTCTCCCTCTCCCTCTGCTCCTCCGCCAACTCACGCTTGCTTGCACTCTCTTTCTCAAATATATAAATAAATCCTAAAAAAACAAAAAAGGAGATTTAACAGCAGTAGGACTCTGTAGTCCCAGTATGTGAGATCATCAGGGAAAGCATGTACCAGAAACAAAACAAAACTGGAGTTGTTTAAAATAGGTCTTTATATACCATCATAATGAAACAGTACTTTTGTACCATACTTTACAGTACATGATACACTTCACATTTCTTATTTTATTGTATTTTAGTTTCTTTTACTTCTTCTCAATATTCATATCTGGATTTTTCAAAGATGAAGAATCAGAAGCTTGGAGATGGTGGTGGTGCTGGTGAGCTGTCCCAGATGCATAGAACACATCTGTGGCAGAAACTCAATTAAGGCTGCTTGTTCTTTCTATAACAGCAGCTCACGTGTCCCCTAATTCCATAATACAAATCTTGGAGGGCTTTATTAGTTATAGGGGAAAGTAACGCTGAGAATTCTTTTAACTACTTTTTCTCAGTCCAAATCCACATGAGACCAATATTTTCGGACTCTTTTTAGTATATGATTCCCTTTTAACATATATCACTGTACCTTATGTACCCGCACAGTAAAGAAACAATACACATTTGCTGAGTAAGCAATTGACAGAGTGTGTAAGCTAAGTAAATATTCTATTGAGGCAGGGAAACAAAAGTGAATCTGCAAGCTTCTGTCTGGTAAACTTCCTTTCATAAAGAATTTGTTTCAAACCTTGGAGAAAACAGTCCCATCTTTCACATTATGTGGATACTAGGTTATTAGTCTGGGGTGACATGAATTCTGTTGCAAGCTTTTTAGAGTCATATTGAGCCTCTGTTAGACACTGAGGTCTTAACATCGTTAAAAGCCTGAAAATTTTTAATTTTTGTTGAATGTCAATCATCTCTTTTCTAGATAGGTGGGCTTGATTGTTACTTTGATGATCCCAGTGAACCATATCCTCTGATATCTATGCTCTTGTGTGGTCCCTTTTGTTGAATCTGGGCCATGACCTACTTTAAAGATTAAAATATGGCAAGAATCATGCTATGCCTAATAAAATAAAATTAAAAATTGAAAAGTTAAAAAAAATTAAAAATCAGGTTATGCCTATTTCAGGCCTATACCTTAAGACTTCAATATGTTCACCTTTGTGGTCTGGGGGAATTCAGCCTCCACATAAGACATTTGATGACCCTGTGACCACCGTACAATGAGAATCCAGACCCAGCCATGTAGCCAGGCTGTGTGGAGAACTGAGGCCCCAACCAATAAGCCAGCTGAGCTCAGAGCTGAGAGTCCTCATCAGTTTGTTGGCCGTGTGTGAGGTCACCTAAGAAGCAGTGTCTTCATTCTTAGTCAAGACATTCTCGCTGATGCCCCCTCACACAGAGATAGATTGCCCTTGCTGAGTTCTGCCCAAATTGCAGAATCGTAGCAAATGAATAAAATTGTTGTCCTTAAGATCTATTAAGATTTTGGAATAGTTTGTTATGCAACAGTATCTCACCAAAACAACAAATAACCAGGAAACGGAGAGCTATCAGAAGAAGCTGAATAGGTAGCCCACTTTGAAAGAGAAAAGTCTGCTGTTACACACTGTTGCAGGTTCCATCTGTCTGCCCCAGAAAGCTGTGTCTCTGTTCTCTCCTTCATTCCTCTCTCTGACCCCCTGACCACTTGCACCGCTTCCCACTTTCCCTGATGTCATTACCACCTCCCCTCACGTAGAACAAAACACATATTATTACAACACAAGAAAATAATAAAAATTACCAAAACAACAGCAGCCAAAAACTGGTGTAAAGTTTTTATTTACAAATGGGCAAGAGGACTGTTTTCCAATTAATTCCACTAATTGTTGCCAGCATTTAAGAATAAGATTTGTTTCTATTTTATTGACTGTTTTTGTCATCCTGCTAATTAGTCTTATCTGAAGCTACCATATTTTAAATGAAACCATTTGATCTGTATTTACTATCTACACCAGCAGAAGTTCTAGTCCTTTAGCTCATATTCTTGAAAGGATTTTAAAGTCTGTATTAATTAATGAAGTTGGCACCCAGAGCTACAAATCATGGCAATTTTTATTTTTCTCTGACACAGTCTATTTTGCTTTCGAATGTTTTTCTTCAGCTAGGAAACAAACTTTCTGGTCTCCCAGAATGACTTTCAGTCTTTTCTATAAAAACTCGTTATCATGAACTCTAAGCAGTGGCTTGCAATTTCATAGACAGTAAAATGTACAAGAAAATGTCCCAGGTCACATCACCTGTTTATCATTATGGTTGTTACAAGGTGTTTATAAGTCAGTGTTTTAGTGGTTTTATAATAATATGAATAGTGCTGGTAATTGCTCATTTATTTTTATTCTTTAGTAAAATGTTTTCTTTCTACCTTTCCCAAATTACAAAAATCAATTAATCGCAGATTTTGATATATTCCTAGTTATGTGCTTAATGCAAACATGCCCATGGGATACCAATCTAGACATTCTTTTGTATATTGTTAGACATTTCATATATATGATCATGTAATAAATCATAATTATTAAATAATAAGTCATAAACAATAACAATCCTATTTACATTTATTTCACAGATTAAGAAATCATTCTAGTGTGGTGACAGGGGTACCTCAGTTGAAATCAAAAGAGCTGTGTTTAAGTCTGTCACTAACAATTATATCTCTCAGTATTTCTCAACCTCAGTTTCCTTGCCTGGATGGAGCAGATAATAATCAGTGATCCCATGGAGTTCTTCTGACCATCAAATGAGACCATAGGGGAAAGTGCTTAGCACAGGCATCTTGGGCAGAATAATCACTCAGAAAATGTTTGTTGTCTGAATCTGAATGGTCTTGAATACTGGCATTTATTGAGTTAATATGGAAGAGGCTTTTTAGTAAATATCTACACTACTGAAAATGTTTGGCTCTTCCATTGGTTCCTGGATAATTATATTGCATTTTACTTGTGTGTGTCATCTGGATGATAAAATAATCTCTCCTTGTCAGATGCACGAGCATGTGGGCACAGGTTATCTGGACATATTGAGAATCGAGAGAATGTACCAGTGGTTTTCATACACAGCGTACCTCCCTGATATGGTGAATTACTCAGATGATGGATGCAATTATTTACATTCAATTTAACAAAAAGTGGGTGATTGTTACTCACGCTGGGCACTGGAAATACAAAGCTGACTCAGACACACAACTTTTTTCCTAGAAGATCTCAGAACCTATTTATGGAGACAAATATACACCCAACTGATCATGAAATACCTCACAATGAAATAAAGGTTAAATGTAAAGAAAGGAAAGTCCTATGGATAACAAAAAGTAGTAGCTGATTGTAAGGAGATCTGGAAAGGCTTCGGGAAAAGGTAAGCTATTAATAATGGCTTCAAAGATGTGAAATACCCACATACTACCTCTCTTGGGACTGGTCTTAGTCTGTACCCCTCTGTGCTGGGTATTTTAGGTTGTTCTCCAGACCTGCACTCCAACCTTCTTGGGTATGCTCTGTGCTGAGGGTTTCTGACCAGAAGAGACTACATCAACTGGCTCTGTTGGTCTCTGGCTTGCAGCTGGCTTTGACCAATGGGGAGCACCAGGAGAAGACAGGGAGGAGGGTGAAGAGTGATGTCAGGAGTATTCATCCTCCTGGTTTCCTCCCTGCAGTCTTGTAGTAGGTGGCTGGACGCTCAGATTCAGTCTCTTGTCATTTCTTAACACCCTGCACACACCTTTGTGAATAAACCCTTTATTAAACTTGACTCAGATTATCCTAATTTTGTTTTAGTTCCTATTTCCTACTGAGAGACCTTGACAAGAATACTTTCTTTCACAAAATTTTGTTGGCTTTTACTGTTTGATTTCCCAGATAACATGCTATGACCATTTTCCTATTTGGCTCATGCTGCCTCACTGCTCATAGCACCTGCCCATTCTTCTTAAGCTGATATCCACTCATCCTTTAAGACACTTAGTTCAAGAAGTCACCTTTGTTTGGGTCCCCATTATGGACTCAGTTTCCTTCCTTTACTTTGCACAGCATCATTCACACATATGAGCCACAGCTTTTGCCGCAGGAATATTTAAGCTAGTATTTCCCATTAAAGTGTGAGTTCCTCAAGGGTAGAGATCCCATCTTTTCCATCTTCATATAATAGTGGTTCCCATGGTTCTCATAATATTACTTATTACACTGGAATGATTTAGTGTTTTATTCAGTAATCAGTAAAAATCTTAGTTTTCCTTGTTCACTTGATTAATTTGAAACAATCTTGGACTTGGTATGTGAAAGTTCAAATCAGGTGATGGGTTCCTTTAGACGAAAACTTTGTTCTGGGTTCAGCTAGCCTGGTAGGTGTTTTCTGTGTCTTGGTTAGTCTGACAATGCACTCTCCATGATACAGAAGAGGGTGTTTAATTCTTTGTGCTATTACATATCAGAATCTCTGGATTCCCTCACATTCCTTTTTCCTCTTGCCTGAAGTTGTTAAAATGCTGTACATATAGTCATGTGGGATTCACATGACAGATATATGTCATTCATATGCCTAACATACTTCATGGGCTGCAGCATAGATGAGCAAGTATGAGTTTTGCTAAATTTCACACTTTTTCCTATTCAATAAATTAGGCCATCATTAAACTGAAAGAGAGTGGTGTCATAAAACTGCACTAGCCTTGGCCCTATTCTAATTCATTTTATAAAGAAAGCCTAAGACAGAATTTAGCACAATAGGTAGGTGTTTTGTTTTGTTTTGTAAAAATTACTGGGGAATGTGACAAAATTATGCAAATGGTAAGCCCTTTCCAGTTCCTTAGAGGGTGGCATCCCTGTTTAACTTTACCTATCTTTAACATCTTGAAAAGAGATGGAATGGCAAGCCATTTTTGTGTCTTCATAAAAGATATGACTAAGCATGATATGAGAAGGAGGAGGCAGAGTCTCTCTTTTCTCCATTTCCCATTCCTTGCTCTCCCTCTTCTGCCTCCATGGGAGGACAAATTGAGAGAAGAGAAACCAAGCACTGTGAGTGGTTTGGGTGGAAAACTTTTGCCTATCCAGAGAACAAATAGTGATTGGTTCCAGAACCTCTGTAGATTCTACTTCAAAATTACTCCAGAAAGGGTGCCACCATGGTTTCTTGTTCTCTGTCTCTATCTCTATGGTGGACTTTAAGAGAGCCAAGTGACATGGTTTCTAAGCCCGGGATCTTTTGTAGTAAACCCACAGGTGAAAATGCCATCAATTTCTTGTTGCCTTGTTTTCAAGAACAAACTGGTTTGATGTTTTTTCTTCTTCGATTTTTCCAGGACATCACATTCAATTCTCAACTGTCCCATTTTTGAAGAAAGATAAGACTTTGGTTTTGATTGAATTTTCCGTGATATCAATTATTTCCAAGTCCAGTTTATTAAAGGATTAATGTGGCATCAGTTCTGAATTCTCTGAGGTCATACTTAAGTTCGTCTTTGAATTACAGATTTTTTTTTTTCCCCCAGAGTGTGAGTCTTGAGTTTTATCTGTTTCTTATTCAGGGGGACAGAGGATAAGTAAAAGGTAAAATGGGAAGATTATCCTTCCTTCTTTTTGGTATTTAATGCTTTTTTCTTAAGTATGCACAGATGTTGATGCAAATCTATTGAAATATATACTTGTTAAGTTTACTGCTTTGTTTCTTTGTTTTTATTATTTATATGTTAATGATTTCTGTGGTTTGTTTAGAATAAATGTTTAGAATGTGAGACTCTTAGAAGGAAATATTATTTCTCTTCATTTAAGGACTCGAAAGATGCGTCGAAAAGAAAATGTAATTGGTGCCAAACAAAAATGCATGGCTCCTCACCTTTAGTGTGTCATGTTATGGATGAGAATTTTATATACTTTGCTTTCTTGGAGAGCATTCTGTGTGGGAAGATGCTGGAAAGAAAGGAGTTACAGGTGCCCCACTTACTGTTGTGCACCTATGTCAATGATACACCTTTATAGGTGGCATACCTGTGCAGATGTAACACTTCTTTAAACGGCAAACCTATTAGGTTGGCACACATTTTATGGATGGCACAATAGAACGGATGGTACCTATTTGTCCATCTAGGAGACGTCTGTACAGAAAGCATTTTTGTGTGGGTAACACATGAGGGGATACTAATGTTTGAGCTTTGGTTGGCCAATTGGTCCATGCTTTCCTAAAATGTATAATGTATACATTTCCTAAAATGTACACCATTTAGGACTCTCAAACTTTAGAAAATATTTCCTCTGCTGTTATCATCCCCACCTCAGAGAACCGTTAGGGTCTTAGGGTGAAAAGCCATGATCGAAATCATATGCAAAAAATGAAGATTTTTTAAAAAAATCTTAATTTCAAATTTCTGCTCAGAAATTCTCACATTATCTACTTGTTTGGTTGCATGAAGTCTAGCATTTTTAATATAGAATTCAAAGCCCACATTAACTTGGTCTTGTCACCCTTCTCCAACTGTATCTTCACTGTCTTCAGGGCATAGAGCAAATTTGTCAAGTGTGGTCTTTACTATTACCATACTGTGCTCACCTCTGACTCATTTTGTATTTTTTCTCAGGTCATTCTCCTTACTCAGAGTTTTAATTTTCCTGTTTTTCCAGCATCTGTTCATCCTTCTAGCTAGGAACTTCTCTCATCTGAGGAGATATCACTGGACATATCAAGATCCAATGATTTTTTTATTTCTTTAAGCTTTTACAGAATGTGTTTTTTGATGTGGAATTTTTCTGTTCCAAACAACTTACTGTTGTCTTATGGGTATGATTCTCTTCTCTTCCACCAGGGACCATTCCCTCTTCTGCCTGCCTCAGTGGTTCACTTTGTTGATTACAGAGACAATTTCTCCTATTTTTCTGCTTCCAGACTTCAAGAGGTAAATGCCTATGACTGGCTGAGTTTCTCCTTTGCCTCTTTTCCAAGGTCCTCCTGGTAGGACTTTGGTCTTCCCAAATGCTGGCATCTTTAATCTGTGAGTTTTCTGAGAGCTGGGTCTTTTTAAATTCCTCCTCAGTTTCTCAAACTGTGAGCTCTTTATAGTGTAGTCTGGGTCTTCTGCTTCTCTGTGTGAACACCTCATGAAGCCATCCATGCCTGCATCTGCCCCCCTTGATCTCTGTTCCTAGAGTTTTACAACATTTAATGGTTTAAATCACATACTTTCATCAGAACCATGGAGCAGATTTTGTCAGCAGGGATAGGAAATACGTTTATTTGGGGAGGCAGGTGTTAAGGTACAGAGGTCATCTGGTAGCCATCCTATTTTAAGAACTAGAAGAACTAGAAGAAGAACTGTGGCTGTTCAGTTGATACGTATTGATTCATTTAAGAAATGATAATTCTGCTTTACTGATTATCTTCTGTCTCCTTCCTCCTACAGGCTGTTCCCAGCTATTCAATGATTCAAGTTTCAAACTTTTTGTCATGTCTCTGAGCTACTTCTTACCTGTCTCCTTCCTTAGTTTTTTATGTCCTTGAAAGTTCTGCTCCAGCCTTAGCATTTTATACTTTGTGCGTGCCTTGCTGTCTGGTGATATCTGCATTTTCTGTGATTCTTCTCATTTGGTCTGAAATCCCACACCCTGTTTAAATGGAACTTTGTGACTACCTCTCAAGCCCTTCCCAGCCCCTTCTCCTAATACCTTAAATACTAATTTGCAGACTTTAGTCTATTTTGGTGACTTATTAGATTTTTCTTTTAGCTTTCCTCCAGGGGACATCAATTTCAAACTCTCACAGGCACAGGTGCAACCTCTGCTCTTATAATTCCCACCCACACTCCTAACTCCACTCTATCTCGTGATAACACCATATTAAGTCACTAATGGCTGGAGTGTGAAAGATTGAATGTTAAAAGCATAATTAGAGACTTAAGGGAAACAAATTGTACCCATAAAATTTAGAATTAATTTCAGGAAAATAGGGCAATTGAAGCACCTAGTGCAATTTGAAATGACTTTTCTAAATGAGCAGCTGTGCCAGAAATCAGCCCCCTCCTAACTTCCTCTGTTTCCTTCTTATTTCCTTCTAAGAATAAGGGCAGGTCAGTGGGGGAGTTTTGGCAAACAGCAATGTACATTTCTTGTCAGAATATCAAAGGCAAAGAGCTCACCTTAAAGTTAAGCTTTGTCTCTTTAGTGGAAATGGAAAATAGGAGAAGGAGTGTGGGTGAGACCAATCATTGCCCTTGGGCAAGCTTGAGAAATTGCAAGACCAGAACCTACACATTCAAAGAGGTAGTGCTTCTGAGCCCAGGCTAATCCCATCAGTCAGTAGTTTCTTATTTCTTATATCCAATATTGGCTAACAGCAGCATTCCAGTTTACACACAGTCATATTACATCCCTTCAGTCCCCTGATGCCTTTGCCCCCGCAATCTTCCCCTTATGGGAATGTTGGGCAGCTTAACTCAGCCAGTGGAAACCCATTCACATTTACACCACCTCTCCTTACACAGCCAGGAAGCCAGCTTTGACTACCACAGTGCTCCCGTCTCTCCCTTCACAAGTCCACACAGAGACTAAAACAAATAGTAGCAGTTCCATGAAAGGCCCTGTGTAAGCCACTGTAGGTGCAAAGAAGAAAACATATGATCCTACTATCTAGGAGCTCATAGTCTAGTGTGGGAGGGAGCCATAAAAGTGGCAATTATATAGCATAGAAGTACCTGTGAATAGGATGTTATGTGGTCTCAATAGGGATACTGGTGGCCCTGCTCTTCCTCCTCCTAGCGATATGATTACAGACAGGTCATTTCTCTGGTATTCAGCTATTTCACCTTTAAAATGATGAAATTATCAATTATTCTGTAGGGTGGCTTTATATATTAAGTGAGATATATTAAGTGAATGTAAAATGCATGGTAAAGGTCTGACCCATAGTGGGTGCTAAATAATCATTTCCTAGTTGGAATTCAGGTAGAAAATGGTTGAAGAGACTACACTTAGAGGTTTGGTTGCAATTTAAGGCTTTTAGTGACTCCAGGTCAGCCTTGTCTGCCATACAATATTTATAACTCTCAAGAAAGCAAGAGCGAAGATTATGGATAAATCAGGGCATCATTAGCCTTAGTCTTAGAAACCCATGACTGCGGATGGCAGCCCAGGATTTTTCCTTGGTTAGAAAATTAAGGCAGCAAGCTCATGGGATCTGTGTTATCTCAGGTTGGTGAAGTTGGATTGATAGTGAATGTTTGGAAAATGTGAATGAAAACAAGGCAAGCTCAGGAAACCACAATATTCCCTAAAAGATTAACCATTACAAATTTCTGCTCTGGGGGACTTACTAGAGAACATTCTTCTAAAATGTCTTATTCCCTGGGATTCTCCAGCTGTCTCTCTTTTGTTGTTACTGAAGCAAAAAGAAGAGAACAAGGAAAATCTCTAAAATCCAAATAAAAATACAGATTTAAAGCAAGCAAAAAAAGAGACTCTTTGACAGTCTCTTTTACTGGCCTGGTAGTTATTCCCATGTACTGTGCATGAGTTTTAGTAAGACCCATGTCTGTCTTTGTAAGAAAATGGAAAACTGCTTTTATTTATTTATTTCATTTAGTGTCTTCTTATACTGATCCTGGAACCCATGTTCCTTATGCTGGAAAGTAAAAATAATAACTTAAGGACTAGGGTGAGCTTTATCAAATGATGAGATCTTACCCATGGTTTGTGGACTGCACATGAAGGCTCACATCACTACCTGCTTGCCTGTGCAGAGTCCTCAGCAGGCATATGGCATGTATTCCCTTCTTATATCTCCTGGAGGCCCTTAGCACTTTGTTTCTCATTTGTATTTGATCATCCTAGAACCGGTGTCACTGGGACATAAATTGGAGAATGCCAGACCTAGAAGTTCTCTATGATCAATTACTGTCCATCCTTTGTGTCTACAGGCAAGGAAAGAAACCCAGAGGAATGAAATAACATATGAGATGTAGCTAGTTTCAGACTAAACCCAGAGTAGAAACGTGGGCTCTTGACTCTCAGTCCAATGGTCTATTAAAATGTGGACAGAAGTGCTAGAACTGTCAGAGATGAGAGGACATTGTTCTTGCCACAAAGTCATTGCCTCTTCATTCAGTAAAGGAGCTATAGGTGGGTAATAATGATGAAAATGCTGCAAATATTGTCTATGTTGCATTCAACACCAAGGGCCATATTGAGCATTTACAATGAACAAAGGTATTAAGACATTGTGGTGGGCTAGATAAGGGGACAGTTGAAAAAGAATATGCCACCCTGCCCTCTGAGAGCTCCAATCTAGATGGGGGAATGTACCTCTGACTCTTATACCGGGGAAAGAATGACATCTGCTCAATGTTAAATTAGTGATGAGAATGATCAAGCACTGTGCAATCTAAGAATTCATGAGGAGGATGGCAAAACAATATTACAGATGTAAAGATCATGCAATGGAAGGGAGTCCGGGGAGGCTTCTCAGAGGAGATGGCATTTTCTGTGGAATTTGCATAGAGGCAGGACTTTGGTAAATATGAAGAGAGAAATTTTTCCTTTGACTAGAAAAATTGGTAAATACCCTCTCTGTCCATATTATCTGGGTACTAATGGCATCCAGAAAGAGGTATGTGCCATTTATTGAGGGAAACATCTAGAGGAGAAAAGAGGGGATGATGTGTTAGGGGAATGCAATAGGGAGTACAGCAGTACAGCCAATACCCAAGTTGGGATGGGGTTATGATAGAACGAGATGCTGCTTAAAATGTCTGACAGGAGCCAGCTTCTAGGACATGTTGTATTTGTCTTCTCTTACACTACCAGCAAATAAAACCCTAAGGCCTCAGAACAGAAGAGTGGCACAGATAGCATTTTGCTTTCAGAAATATACCATCTCAACAGGACAACATTATGACTTTCTTGGGCCTTAGGCACTTTTGCCCTCATGGGCATCTTCCACCACTAAAAAGTAATTTTTAAGAAATTTATTAAAATTGACTGCATTGATAAAAGAGTGAACATACTAACACCAAACATTAAGAACTTCTCTTTGACCTAAAAGTTCATTTTTAAAAATTCTGATTTCAAAGGAAATTAAACCATTTCCATGGGTCCCTAAAAGTTGTGTGAACCCTAAGCATTTACCTATATGCTTTTTGGATAAATTGGCCCTACTCTAAAAACAACCTTTGAACTGTTTTAAGCGGCAAGTATGGAAACAGAGACCAAGGAAGATGTTTCATTAATAGTCTAAATGAGAGTTGAATCTAACAGTTACAAGTTGTAATGCTTGTAGAAACAAAATATTGAGAAAATGTTCTGAATTAGTCTTTCACAAAAACAAAGAAAAGCCAAATTTAATATATAAAAACAAGAATACCTAATGATTTTAATCATTGTGAGGCTAAGAATGTCTGCAAAAGAACTGTATGTTATCATCCAAGTTAATATGAACTTTGTGGTTTATATTATGCTGACTATCATTATATAAGATTTTAATACTTTTCTGTTTCTCCTACTGAAACCTCTACTATGTATAAGTATTCGGGTATGTGCACACAACCATGTTCATTTTTCAGTTATTGGGTTATTCTAAGATGTACCTAGATCAAGGTCATCTATTTGACCTCCCAAGGTGCTTTATCTGATTCACTGGGGGCTCAGAGTTATCATCTAAGACAGTTATTTCTTCTGATCTGTAGTAAAATCCCCTGCCTATTGCTGCAGGAAGCTCTCTCCTGAGTCATTCTGGCTTCTTTTTTGTTCCCTTGTGAAATATATGATTTAGTGTAGAAACCCCACAGACCCTGGGCTTTGCAGCTTCCCTGGTGATGGTGGCTTTGTTGGATAGAGATATGCTCACTTTGTTTAGGGAGGCTCTCCCCTCTCATATCATGAGGGGCATATCTTCTATTGCCAGTTCTTTTTTTTTTTTTTTCTATTGCCAGTTCTTAAGCTTTGACTATTGGCCTCATGGAGTAATTCATTGCTGCCATCTACATTTATTTTTTACTCATCTCTACTTACAGGGTTAAAGATTTCCAATCACACAAAATTTTTAATAAACTCAAGCTTTCCAAATAACATTTAGTTATATGTGGGGGAAATTATTAATTCATGTTTGACAAGTTCTCTGCCCTTGTAAAACTCAGTTGCATTAAAAGAAGAGGCCTAAAGCAAGTCTTAACAAATTTAAAGAGATTGAAATCATATCAAATATGTTTCCTGACCAAAATGGTATGAAACTAGACATCAGTAACTATAGGAAAATTGGCAAATTTACAAATATGTGCCAATTAAACAACACATCCCTGAACAACCCATGAGTCAAAGAAGAAATCAAAAATAAAGTAAAAAAAACCTTGAAACAAATGAAAATGGAAACACAACATAACAAAACTTATGGGAAGCAGCAAGAACAGTTCTAAGAGGGAGGGTAATAGTGATAAATGCCTATATTAAGAAAAAAGAGCTCAAATAAATGATCTAACTGTACATCTCAAGGACTAGAAGGAGAACAAACTAAGCACAAAGTTAGCAGAGGAAAGGAAATAATAAATACTAGAGCAGAAATAAATGAAATAGACTCAGAAATATAATAAAAAAGATAAATGAAACTGAGGATTTTTTTTCAGAAGGATAAGATTGGCCAAGCTTTAGCTTGACTAACCAAAAAAAGGAGCGAAGACCCAAATAAAATTATAATTGAAAGAAAACACATTATAACTGAAGAGAAATCAAAGGATCATACAAGACTACTGTGAATAATTGTACATCAGCAAATTGGATAACCTAGAAGAAAATGGATACATTCCTAGAAACATACAACCTACCAAGACTGAATTGTGAAGAAATAGTAAATCTGCACAGAAAAATAACAAGTAATGAGATTTAATCAGTAATCAAAAATCTCCCAACAAAAAAGGTCCAGGACCAGATGGCTTCTCTGCTGCATTTTACTAAACATTTATGGAAGAATTAATGCCAATCTTTTTCAAACTCTTCCAAAATATCAAAGAGGGGGAGTACTCTTGAACTTATTAAATGAGGCCAACATTATCCTGACACATTATCAAGAAAAGAAAATTATCAGGCCAATATGCCTGATGAATGTAGATGCAAAAATCTTCAACAAATACTTGTAAACTGAATTTATTTATTTAGTTTTTGGAAACTGAATTTAATAGCACAGTAAAAGGATCATACACCAATGATCAAGCTGGATTTATTCCTGGGATGCAAGGATGGTTTAGCATACACAAATCAATAAATTTGATACATCACATTAACAGAATGAAGGATAAAAATCATATGATTATCTCAATAGTTGCATAAAATGCATTAGAGAAAATTCAACATCCACTCATGATAAAAAGTCTCTCAAAAAATTAGGTATAAAAGGAATGTGCCTCAATGTAATAAAGGCCATATATGAGAATTCCTCAACTAATATCATACTCAACAATGAAACGCTGAATGCTTTTTCTCTAAGATCAGGAAAAAAGACAAGGATGCCTATGCTTGTCTCTTCTATTCAATATAGTAGCCAGAGCAATTAGGCAAAAAAAGAAAGTTTTAGCCAGAGCAATTAGGCAAGAAAAAGAAATAAAAGTTATCCAAATCAGAAATGAAGAAGTAAAATTTTATCTGTTTGCAGATGAAATGAAACCCTAAAAGACTTCACAAAAAAAACCTGTTAAAATAAATAAATTCAGTAAAGTTGCAGGATACAAAATCAGTATACAAAAATCAATTAAGGTTCTGTGCACTAACAAGAAATTATCTGAAAAAAATTTAAGAAAACAATCTTACTTATAATAGCAACAAAAAGAATAAATAGGAATACTTTAACTTCCAAAGAGGTGAATGGTCTGTACACTGAAGATTATAAAACATTGATAAAAGAAGTTGAAGAAGACACAAATAAATGGAAAGATATCCCTGTTCATGAGTTGTAAGAATTTATATTATTAAAATGTTTGCACTGGGGTGCCTCGGTGGCACAGTTAGTTAACCATCTGACTCTTGATTTCTGCTCAGGTAGTGATCTCAGGGTCATGAGATCAAGCCCCTCATCAGGCTCTATGCCTCTGTACTCAGCCCAGAGTCTGCCTGGGTTTCTCTCTCCCTCTCCCTCTGCCCCTCCTGCCCCTCCCCCCAAGATAAATAAATAAAACTTTAAAAAAATGTTTATACTACCTAAAGTGATCAATAGATTCAATGTAATACCTATCAAAAATTCCAATGGCATTTTTCACAGAAATGGAAAAAAAAATCCCAAAATTCATATGGAACCACGAAAACCTCGAATAGACAAAGCAATCCTGAGAAAGAAGAACAATAGAGGTTTCACACTTGGTGATTTTAAAATATATTACATAGACCAATGGAACAGGATAGAGAGCCCAGAAATAAATCCACAGATTATGGTCAACTAATCTTCGACAAGGGTGCCAAGAACATACAATGGGGAAGGCTAATCTCTTCAATAAATGGTGTCAATAAAACTGGATATCTATATGCAGAAGAATGAATTGGATTCTTATATCACACTGTAAACAAAATCAACTGAAAATGGATTAAAGACTTAAATATAAGATCTGAAACTAAAACTGCTAGAAGATAGTAGAGAGAAAAAGCTTCTTGACATTTGTCTGGGAAATGATTTTGTTTTATATAAAAGCACAGATAGCAAAAGCAAAAATACACAAATTTGAATAAAACTAAAAAGCTTCTTTTATTATTTTATTTATTTATTTTAGAGAGAGCATGCATGTGAGTGGGGAGTGGGGGAGCGAGAGGAAGAGGGAAAGAATCCCAAGAAGACTCTGTGCTGAGCGTACAGCTGACATGGGGCTCGTTCTCACTACCCCTAGATCATGACCTGACTTGAGACCAAGAGTCAGATACTCAACTGACTGAGCCACTCAGGTGCCCCAAAACTAAAAAGTTTCTGCACAACAAAAGGCACAATCAATAGAATGCAGAGATAACATATGGAGAGGGAGAAGATATTTGTAAACCACATATATGATAAGGAATTAACATCCAAAATATATTAGAAACTCAAAAAACTCAGGAACAAAAATCAGTAAATAAAAATCCTGATTTAAAAATGGGCAAAGGATGGGGCGCCTGGGTGTCTCAGTAGTTAAGCATCCAACTCTTAGTTTCAGCTCAGGTCATGATCTCAGGATCCTGAAATCTAGCTCCTCATTGGGCTCCATGCTCAGTGGGGAGTCTGCTTGAGATTCTCTCTGCTTCTCTGCCTCTGATCCTCCCCCCCCATTTGTGCTCTCTCTCTCAATTAAGTAAATCTTTAAAAAAAATGGGCAAAGGACTTTGAATAAACATTACCCAAAGAAGATAAACGGATGGACAAAAAAAAATGTTCACAGCACTAATTATCAGGGGAATGCAATTCAAAACCTATAGAATGGCTAGTAACAAAAGGACGAAAGATCACCAGAGTTGGTGAGGATGTGGGGAAAAGGGACCCCTTGTACACTGTTGGTACGTTGTTGAATGTAAATTGGTATGGCCATTTGCAAACCAATATGGACATTCCTAAATAATTAAAAATAGAACTACCATATGAATCAGTAATCCCACTTCTGGGTATATAGTCAAAGGAAATCAGATTCTTGAACAGATATCCATATTTCCATGTTTGCTGCAGCATTATTCACAATGGCCAAGATATGGAAACAATCTAAGTTCCTGTCCATGGACGAATGGATAAAGAAAATGTGGTATATCTATATATCACATTATCACTATATATAGATATAGGTATCTATCTATCTATATAAAGGAAACTTACATATATTATATAACATTATTATATACATTATATAAAATTATATATATAATATATATATAAAGGAACATTGATATATATCACATTGTATATATCTGTATCTATATCTGTATATATAAAGGAACATTATTCTGCTATAAAAAAGGAAATCTTGCCATTTGCCACCACATTGATGAACCTGGAGGACATAGGCTAATTGAAATAAGCCAAATACTACATGACAAATACTATGTGATCTCACTTATATGTGGAATTTTAAAAAGTCAAGCTCATAACAGCCGAGAGTAGAATGGTGGTTGCCAGGGACTGAGGGGTGGGGTCAATTGGGAGATGTTGGTCCAAGGATACAAAATATTAGTTATATAGGATGTATAAGTTTTAGAGAGCTAATGTACAGCATGGTGACTACAGTTAATTATACTGTATTATGTACTTGAAATTTGCAGAGAGTAAATTTTAAGTATTCTCACCATATACACACACAAAAAGGTAACTATGTGAGGTGATGGATATGTTAATTAGCTTGACTTTGGTAATCATTTCACAAAACACCACTTTGTATACCTTAAAAATATACAGCTAAATATATAAAAATAGAAAATTTTGTCAATTATGCCTCAGTAAAGCTGAGGAAAATAAAATAAAGGATGAGGCTGGAATTTAGCTCTAAAATAAAACATGTATACTCCCCAAAATCCATTCAATGAACAAAATAATTTATATTTATGTCATCCTTTAAAATATCCTAACATATATTTTATATAATAGTCCATTTGGATAGTAATGCATGTGTATAATTTTGAAATGAACAAATGTACGTACTCTTGGGGCACCAGTTAAATTCTTTTTACTGAAGGACTGATGAGACCTCTGATTTGGGGAGATTATTACTTCTTTTACTTCTTTCACTAGTCCTAAGGCATTAGCTATCTTTCAGCCAAAGGAAATTACTCATTGTCCCTTGCAAACACCATTTTTTTTTCAACTTCTTCAATCTTACCTTTGTGGCTCTTCATATTTTGAAGGTCTTACAACTTCCTCTCTGTCTCTCCAGAGACCCATGCAAAGATTTTGGAGACCTGTGGAAAGATTTCCTCATCCCTGCTTGATTCTCTGGACATTCCAACCTCTAACTCAGACTGTTCTCCTTCTCTTGGGCACTCATCCAAGAATTTGCAGTCACTCATCTGACATCTCTTATGTTGATCTCTTTGTCTTGAGGTGTTGTGTTCTCAATGAATCTTTGCCATCCCAACTTGATTCTAAGATCCTGAGGGCAAGGTCTATGCCTTTTATTTCCCAGAACCCCCTTCTGTGGTGGTTACAGAGATGGCCATAATGGGAGTTGGGAACAACAATGATGTCTGGTCCCCTGAGCTTTAGTAAACTTCACTGAGGTAGGTATTAGCCATTGTTTGGCAAAACCACTGAGTGGTGTTTTCCCGTGATGGTAGGTGCTCAACACAGAAGCTGACAGGATGGATCCTTAGGTAGGGTGCAATAATGTGGCAGAGTAGAAATAACATAGGTTTTCCTATAAAGAACGAGGTTCAAATCCCAGCTCCACTCTTCACAAATTTTGGATAAGTCTCTTAAAACCTCTCAGTCTGTTTCTTTATTTGTAAAACAGAAATAGATCCAAGCATGCAATAAATATCAAATATCATGTAAGTAAATCCCACAGTAGGTGTTCAGAGTATCTTAGGTGTGATAATGACCTGCTGGGTACACACTAATAGCTCAGTAAGTCCTGTCTGTTCCTTTCCAGGAATAGAAGCGCCATCACTGATTACCTGAAGTGTCAGGGCCTCACACAACCTTTCTGGTTCTGACTAGCCATGCCTACTTCAGGTTTTGAAAGGATTTATGTGCTTACTACCAACAGACTAAGATTCCGCTCACAGTTCTGTTCTAGCTCAAGTCCCCCAAAGGACTGTGACATATCCCCCTCAGCTCTGCCATCTCCTTACCTCTCACCTGGAGGCTCTTTCTGTTCCCTGATTTTGCTGAGAGAATGGTTAATGAAGAGGAAGCCTCAGATCCTTGTGTCATGGTTCTTTGTTTTTGTATTTTGTTTTGTTTTGCTTCATTTTTGCACTTGAAAACAAGGAGAGGGCCTAGGTTTTCTCCAGGCAGCATGAAATGAGCGGGATTTAATTATTGCTGAAGGGCTGGTACAAAAGGTTATCCAACAGTGTGCGATCTTATTTGGCACTGAACTTTGAGGCTGAGAATTATGGATTGTGGAACAAGATACAACCGTCTGCTGCTGTCTCAGAGCCGGGAATATAGAATTTAGAGGAAACTGGGTTAGAGCTGATGGGACCTCTCAGGGAGGTCAGAAAGAAACTAACTAGCCATCCATAAAGCTGTCGGAGCAGTTATTTGAAGGAAAAGGCCGAGGGTTCTCTTCCATGTTTCTAAAAACTTCAAATAAAAATAGACAATTCTGCATTGACATAGATATGAAATGGGCAGCAATTGAGGGCATCAAACTCAGAAATGAAACTAAGGTAACCTGTCATTGCTCTGAGGAAAAACTGTGAAATTGGTAGCCACAGCCCAAGCTGGGGAGATGCTGAACAAGGGGAGAATTTTTCTTTCAGACTTACCTAAAGCCACAAGAGAAATGGGATGACCAGGGAGTGAAGGAAAGGAAAGGAGTCCTGACACCATTGTTACAAATGCAGGGCCAAGCCTGGAGCCAAGTGTCCATCATTCCTTCAGTTTTACCTTGAAGAGGCAGAGCTGGGCTGCCTGCTGACATTGGAGAATTGCACCTCTCATGTGCCTTTGCTAACTGTCAGACTGTTTGGCATTTTGTGATATAGCATCCGGAAGCCTAGGCGGGGTTTTGATAAAATGGGGAAGTGTGCATATAGGCCCTTCTCTCTGGGTGAGCATTATTCTCTAATCTTCTACTCTTCCTGGATATCCAATCTATTTAATATTCCTGCAAGTCTGCATTGCCTTTGAGGCAAGCTGTTAATTATCTAACCTACTTCAAGTCTGTAAAGTTTCATACTCCTAGAGCCTTTATGCTGGTAGATAAAGCAAGGTAGTTGAACTACATAGACCCTCTGACTTTTCCTTGAGTTTTGCTACTGGCCACTTGACCTTGGGAAGGTTACTCAAAAACAGCTTACTCTCTCTTCTCCGACTGTCATCTCTATCCACTACAATGCTCCAAAAGGATTATCAGGCTTGTCCCAGCCTCTTAGTCTAGGTTATAAGTACTTTCAATGGCAGGAATCTCACTTTCCCTCCAGTACCTCCCATCTTTGAACAGGTCTGACTATTACAAAGGTTTCCCTGCTAATAGAGTAAAAAGTTTGCAAATCTACTGATTCATCAGGCCCACACAAAGAGTTGCTGTTAGTTTCATCAAATTGTAACATTTTCTTGGATGCTCATTTTTAACAAAAACATATCCATTTGGCTACAAGGATGACCTTTTCTGCCTCCTTACCCCTCCATGCTGGAAGTCTTCATTTTCTGATGCCTGCTGCTAATATAGGACACATGTTGAAATGTTTATGCTAATTAGGCTTTGATTGGAATCTCAGAAACAAGTTAAAATGACAAGTTTTTTCCCATTGATGAATTAATTAATGAAATGAAATCGCTGTTATGCTGTTTGAAATCAGCTCTCTGATTTTTGCAAAAGACAGGAGGATTTTCTACTCTAAAACCCGGTAGTTTTTATGCAGAAAGGTGTGAAGGAGTTATATGTTTTGAGGTGGAAGTGCTGAGGGATAAAAAGGGATCATTCTTTTGGTGAATAAGTGACTAGCAATGGTAGATTATAAGAGCAGGCATTCATTCATGTGACTGTGAATATGAATGAGGAGGAGGTATTGAAAAACAGGCAGAGGGATCAGTGGCCTATGTCTGTGGTTCTAATAAGCTGAAATTTTCCCAACTGAGTCCTATTTGGAAAATTCAACTCTTAAACTATGTCTCAGTATGTATTATGGTTTTCCAGAGAAACAGTACTGATAGGATATGTGTTTATACATCTTTATTGAGCATCAATAGGATTGAGTACCAATAGGATGGAAATATATATATATATATATCCTATTGAGGAATTGCCTTGCACAAATATGGAGGTTGAGAAGTGACATGAATGATCTACCTTCTGCAAGCTGGAGAGTCAGGAAATCTGATGGTGCAATTCTGGTCTAAGTCCGAAGGCCTGAGAAGAAGGAGAACTAATGTTATAAATCTCAGTCCAAGGAGAGAAGACAGATGTCCCAGCTCAAGCAGGCAGGTAGGAAGCAAAAAAGGCAAATTCTTCCTTCTTTTGAGGCCCTCAAGGGATTGGTTACTCATCCACACTGGGGAGGGTAATCTACTCTGTAGAGCCCACATTCAAATGCTAACCTCATCCAGAAACACCCTTACCGATGGACCCAGCAAGAATGCTTCATCTGGGTACCTGTTGGCCCTACCAAATTGACACATACAATAAACTATCACAAAGTGTGTCCTGAATAACATGCTGGTGAGGTCAGTCATTGTTCACAATGGACCAGGGCCATGAAAGAAGCCTACTTTTTAAAAACTTTTATATATATATATATATATATTCTCTCAAGAAAGTAAACACAAAGTATCCTAGCTATCCAGGGAATTAGTCTTTTTGTTTGAATTATTTGGCCATTGGAAACTAAAAGCTCAACCTATAATGAGCAATGGGTACATTGATACCATAGAGTAACCTAGTTAGTTTAATAACCCCACATGGCAGAACATCCTAAAAAGGACAAGGGGCTTATCCCAATCACACATTCTGCCTCTGGGTGAAATGAGACAAAATGCGTATTTCTTCATCTGGTTTAGACTCTTTCTACTGTTTTGATTATGTGAAACAAGGCATTGTAATAATGTCAGAAAAAAAAATCATTCAAGGAAATTGAAGTCCAAAGACAAAACATGAATTGCCTGAGGCCACCCAGGGCATTTACCAAAGCCATAATGAGTAAATTCAGACTTGGTTTCTATTGGCCTATCTAGTCTCTGAGTTAATGTTTAAAATGAGTTTTAAAATAAGTGTCCCCAATACATGACAGTGTGTATGTTCACAAGTCATGCATTTCACTTTGGTCAATCAGGCTGAAGAAACACACTTTTGTCCTCAATGACTATGATTTAGGTAGAACTTGTATTTAAGTAGTAATTCCCGGTGTTGCAAGTCCTGAGATTGCAAAATTCTTTAACAGATTCATTAATGTTCTTTCTTCACAGGGAAAATAACCAGAGCTTAACACAGTTTAATTCCAATGAGCATGTAATTTGGATTTAGGATATGCATGTCATTATGCTTGGTGCTGGCTAAAATACAAAGATGAGTAAGTTCTAGACCTTGCATTCTATCGGCTGACTGTGTATTTAAAGGAGTAAATGTGTAAAAAGAAAAAAAGTAATTTTGGTACAAAGCAGAATGAAGTGTTCTCCAGGAGAGGTACATACAATGGGCTTGGGACTTGCTAATTAAGAACAATTTAGTGGGCCAAGGGTATCTGAAAAGTTGCATGAAACAACTAATATTTATGTAAAGCTTAAAAAATTAATGAAATTTTCGACTGGAGAAAAGGGAAAAGCAGCCATTCTGAGCCATAGGAACAACATGGAAAAGAACCTATGTGCAAGAAAAAGAAAGGCATTATGGGTGAAGGACAAGTAACTAGTCAAGACTAAGACACTGTTTGTGAGATACAGGCATATTTACAATCCATATTTACTTGTATGGTCTGGATTTAAGCTTATAATCTACTTGAATTGCCAACATGTACCTATGGAGGTCAGGTAATGCCACATTCTTTGTGTAATGAGCAATTATTATCTAGGATTGAGAATGAGCTCAGCATGCATTTAGTCATGTCTCCTCCCTTGTCCTAAGATGACACAGTTGGAGCCTGTGGATGCAACACAATGGTGGTAAATATAAGAAAGGCTCACATTGCTTCTTCAACATGCTTTCAGGTAGCTAGCTTCATTGTATTAAAGGGACGGATAAATTTAGCCTAGACCTATAATTTAAATGACTGGCAATTCACTAACTATTTAAGTGCATTTGGCAGGAAACATATTTATTTTCTGGCTTGAAACTGCAATAGAGTCTTTATAATTCACACCAGATTTGGAACCTGTTCAGAAACACTTAGTTAAATTAATGAGATATTACCTACTACTGTTTTTCAATAGTGTCAGTCATGCTACCCAGTAGAAGTTGTGTTTTTGGAGACCCTGTTAGATCCAAATCCAACTCAGGGACGTGTTTGTCTAATTGGTAAGAATGGCACATGATTGATTCAAGCAATTTCTTCTGAGAACTCTCCATAATGCATGTTCGCTGTATTTGTTGTCAGTTGGTGTCATGTGTGTAGTTGGTAGGTGCCAGGATTTGTCCACTCATCGACCTCTTCTCAGGCTTGCTCCCCGCACTGCCTACCTACCATAAATACTTCTCTTTTGCGCATGAACAGAAATAGGACCTCAGCAGAGATTGGCTAAATTTTGATATTATTCTAATGACAATAGTCATATTATTAGTGTCCAATGGATTTTCATTGCTATGGGATAAATACTTTACATGCCCTTCTCATAACATTGCAGAATTTCCTTCTAAGCAGGTGAGCAATTGTATCACACTCAGCTACACTGTTAGACTCCAGGTAGGAGCAGTTTTGCTGCCCAAGACAAGCCTTCAGTGTAAAACACAACTGTAACAGTATTCCACTCAACATTTTTGTATGTAAATATTCTTCACATGCCATTCAAAAAAATAAAGAGAATGATATAATATGGAAATATAATACCAGATTTGCAATAGTCATCATTCATTGTAAAACATTCTTCTTGTATTAGAAAGAAATAGATGCTAACTATAAAGATGACATCTTAGATTAGTTTTCCCTACTCCACTCTGTCCTGTAATATCAGAAAGTATCCATACAAAAATTTGTCAAGTTAAATAACTTTCTTGCTCACAGCTGAAGAGCAACTCTAAGTTTGAAATATTATGATTGGTTATAAGAACAAGTATCACTTTGTTTTTGCTGATATCTCTAATATCAGGAAAGGGTTTTCTACCCCAAAAAGCCCTTTGATGACAGTAACAAACTTACTTTTACATCCTGTATCCAGGAAGAGAATATTTTGATGAAGAAGAAAGGGGAATGGAGGGGGTAGGTCAGTATAATTTGTTGAGGGGCACAATAATAAGTTCATGTAGAAGTAAAATCCTAAATCTGCCATATCTCACTCCTCAAACCCTGTCAAAGGCTTTGGCCCAGCAGGTATTCATGGAAACATCATGGGGTTCATATACAGTTCAAGGCCTAGATTTCCTTAGTTGCATTTCTAGCTTTGAGCCTGCTGGCTGCTGGAAGAGGGGAGTGGAAGATAGTCAGGAGCACATGCTGCTCAGTATGGGTCCCACTGGGTATAACAAAAAGTAGGAGCACAGCCCCCAGATCCCAGTTAATGAAGGAGTAGTTTCTGCTAGGTCCCGAAGGGGTAACAAGAAAAAGGGGAGCTTGCACTAGGGATGGAGATCTTTGATTCAAGATTGGATAAAAGACTGTCATTTTCTATATAAGTGCCCCTCCATGCCCCCACAGATTCCATAGCACACATTCCTATTTTAAATCTAGTGCAATAAGGCAGGAAGATTTTTGTAATCATTAGGAAGACAATTTGAATTAAGCTTTTATTCTATTTTCTTTTGCTCTTGAAACCAAACTTCTGCGTAATTTGTCAATTCCAAAGAAAAAGACAACTAATCCCTCTAACAGAAATCATTAGGATTTGTTAAGCATAAAAATGAATAAGGGGGGGAAGGATTTCTGCATGAAAGTTAATTTTATGATATTGCAGCATAAATTGTGACCTGGCAGTTCCTTCTGCAATTTAATAGAACTGGCAGCAGGCTCCATGACTTAAGCAGACTCTGTATAATGAGAAGCAAAGACAAATCGGTGTGAAGGACAGGGAGAAGGGCATTACTGCTTCCCTCCTGGAAGATTAAAAATAGTAAAATATTGCAACCAGAATTTATCTAAAAGGAGATACTATCTCAGAGAAAAAAAAAAAAAGAAAAAAGATTTTAAGAGACCGCCATAGCCCAGTGTCTGATGAACCGAGCCAGAGAGCCTGGTGCTGACATTTGAAAGAAGTCTGTGAGGGTTGACCATTCTCCTAAAGACCTGGTGGCAGGTAATTTCTGACATTATAATTTTGAAATGGGACAATTTTTTAAAGCATAATTAGAGTAAAATGAGTATATTACTCCTTCTGCACAGTGAAATGCAGGCGAGAGGCTTGGGTGTACTAAATAAATGAGAGAATTTATTGTTACAGGACAAGAGTCAGTCTGCACTGTCAACCAGGGGTGTGACTTCCTCAGAGTGCTGTCCTGAGGAGCCCAAGCACGTGTGATAGGCCTGCTCTGAGCTCCATATCCACAGGAACTATATCAGAGCAATTTCTAAAATTACACAGGGCATGCAGCTTCTAAATCTCCTAGCAGAACAGCCATATTATCCTGAGGACTTGCAATAACAGGAATTATATGCAATTTTCTGATAATGACTCCATTAATGTGAGTCACTGCTGACAATACAATTTGTTAAACATTGCTGGATTCCTAAATCTTACATTCTTTCACTCTAAAATCCATCTTTACCAGCACTGCCATCATTACGATGGTTGTCTTTGTCATCATCATCATCATCATCATCGTCAGCATCAGCATCAGCATCACCAGACTAGCTATGGATGTGTTTGGGTTTTCCAATTTAAGTTTTCTTAATTTCACTAACATATTCATTCATTCATTCATTCATTCATTCATTCATTCATTCATTCATTCATTCATTCATTTTCGAAGCAGGAAGGGCCAGAGGGAGAGAGAGAATCTTAAGCAGGCTCCACTTCCAGTGTGGAGCCTGACTCGGGGCTCCATCTCGCAACTCTGAGACCATGACCTGAACTGAAATCAAGAGTCAGCCGCTTACCCAACTGAGCCACTGACCTGCCCCTCACTAATATTTTAAAAGGGAAGACAAAACATGTCTTTATCTGTTCAGGTATCAATTTTGTAGTCGATGTGTTTGATTCCTTCTTTGGGAAACTAAGGTCCCAAATTAATTAAATTTGGACCAGATATAGCTTAACTTTAAATTGTCCTTTATATCAAGGGAAACTGCCTTGGCAATCAAGTGCTTCAAACGAGTGCCTGTAAATACCCATTATTGTACATTCTAATATATCTGGACATAGAACAGAACCTACAGCTCATGGTCTATCTGATTTACTAATTGGGAGCAGCAAGTGCACCTAGTGTTTTGAACCTGAATTAATTAACCAAAACTGATTAAATTGTCTTTGAGCTATTCAAAGGAGTGACACCAAAGGCAGAATTGAACGAGGAAAGGACTATTTAACTTTTTTTAATCACAAAGGTCAGCTTTTTTATGTAGCAGATCATTAGAAAGTCTTCAAAGGTGGAAAGAAACTAACAAAACAGCCTAAGTTTCCCACACAAATGTGTAATCTGCTTTTCCTTCAACCGGCTTTCCTTCCTGGGATAAGGGCTTCTCCCAGGACACCTGCCTTTGTCTGAAGAATTACATTTTTACCTACCAGATTTGCTCATTCAACGGAGTTTTCTGTTGTGTACGTGAAACTACCTCTTGAGCTTTATTCCCTCATTGATTGAAGCCACGACCAACTAATGGCCTTCATGACATTCCTGTATTCCTGCTCTTGTCTCCTCTGTGGCGGTACTGCCTCCACTTTCTCCTCCTTCCAGCTCAAAATGAAGAGTAAGCCAGACTAACACAAGGAAGTATTTTTACTTCATTATCCCCTTGCTCAAGAAATGCCTGGTGAACACAATTATGACCTCCTCCTCCAGCTTCCATTATGTTCTTCGATAGCATTCATATTTTTTAAAAACCTGACCTACTAAGTGTATCCCTTCATTTTTTTGTCTTTTAATGACCCTTCATCTTATTATTTAATATATTAAATTTGTCTTTTGATTCGATGGCTAGAAAGTTTAGCTCATATTTTATTCTCATTTTCAGTAGCTTCTATCCCACAGTTTTTAAACCAATATTGCCTCCAAAATCAACCCCATTTCTTTCAATACCTAGCTCTTATTATCATGGCCTGGTTTAAACATTTTGCAATGTGTTTGTACACTTGTAATCCATCTGAGGTTGTTTCCTGGAGTCTCTACAAGGGATAAATAAAGCCACACACTCCTGTATGTTTTCTTCTTGATTGCAGATCATTGTTGTTGTTGTGACTTCCCTTGAAAAACCCAGTGTGGGCTCCCTGAAAAACAATGAAAATAATGGGGGCTTCTTTAAGTAAAAGATGCTCTGGCTCCCAAGGCCTCCCACCTCCTGAGGACATTAACTTCTTTGGTTATCCCTCTTCTCCCCTGTGGCACCAGCCTTTCTCCCTTTCCTGGATCTTTTCCATCAGCATGCCAACATGCATTCACACCTCCCCATGAAACACTCCTGCTAGGTAATACTCCCCAGTCTGGCTACTACCCAATTTCTCCTGATTCCCTTCCATGGCCATGGTGGCTATTATTGCATGCTCTGGGTCCTCTTCTTCATTCCCAGCACTATTACCTCTCCCTAATCCGGCTTCCACCACATCTCCACAAAATTGTCCTTGTGTGGTAACTAGGGATTTCCATGCGAGAAGAGTTCTTCCCTATCTCCACCTTAGTCAACTTCTCATTGTTTATCTGCTTTTGGAATATTCATCTCTCCTAGTTCTTCTGACAAGAATTTCGTCTGGGTTTCTTACCACCTCACTGGACACTCTTCCGGGCCTCTTTTGCTGGCTTTTCCTCCCCTCTCTCTAAATATTGGGTTTCTTGAATTTCAGTCCTGGACCCTCTTATCTTCATTCTCTGCACTCTCTTCTTAAATCATTTAAAAAATTGTCATGTCCATATTTACCATTTATACTGATGAATTTCAAATGTGTATCTCCACCTCAGATTGCAACTCTGAAATTCTGGCATATATATTTAACTGTCTTTTTAAAAATCTTTCTCACCTGGTGATCTCATAAATATCTCAAAGTTAGCATGCCCACAATAAAACCATTGATTGCTGAACATCTCAAGGGCAATGTCCTTTACCATTTTATTCATTTCCATAAACAGTACCAACTTGCAACCAGATACTCAAGCCATACCACTGTAAGTCTGGCTTGAGCTCCTTTTTCCTCATCACCCATATTCATTCCATCAATAAGTCCTATTAATTACTTTTAAAATATGTCTTGACTCTATTCACAGCTTGTATTTTCACTGTCAATTTGTTTAGCATTATTAAACCCAAGCTGTATGATTTATGTTTTTTCTCCTCTGCACTCACCTGTTCTCTATGCCATCCCTTGGGTGGAACAGAGCCAGTTTCTTGTTTTATTGCTTCAACTAGTGCCCTCCCTCACCAGCCACTGTTCTAATAGAAACCCGTGCATACCATTCTATGTCTGAAATCCCATGGTGGCTCCCCATAGCACCTAAGATAAAACGAAATGCTTTCCTGTACCACACAAGACTATTATCTGACCCCTGCCTCTGCTCCAACATCATTTGGTGCCCATCCTCCTCTCTCTTCTGAGTGCCAGGAAGTCATTCATTCAGTATCTAAAATATATCACAACTTTTCTTATTCCAAATTTTTGCTAATGCAAAGATTATTTTATCTGCTTCTGGCTTCCTTCCCTATACGTCCACATTTGGAACCTTTCTTGCCCTTTAGAAGGAATCTTAAATATCACTTCATCCAAGAGGCCTTCCATGACTACCTTACAGAAAATGAGTTCTTTTCAGTACCAGCCTCTCAGCCTCATTTTTTCTGTGTCTATGCTACTTTTTACAATGTGTATTATTTTTGTCTGCTTATTTATATTTTATCTGTCTCCCTAAATTGAATGTGAGCTCCAAGAGCTTAGAAATAGTGGCTAGCTTATGCCTCTTTGTGTGCCTGACAATTCTCCATTAATATCAGGGAATGAATGAATGAACGGATGGAGTGGGTAAATTAATTACAAGACAAGGTTTCCTCCTCATCCCATTGCTACTCCAATTTGTACTTCCCATTCTCCCAAAGGAAATCGTGGTTAAGACTTTGCTATGTGTCCTTTCATGTTTCTACTTGAGTCATTATTCTCAGAGTCATGTCTTTATGGAATGTTGTATTTGTCCTCTCCACTAATCCATGTCCTCTTCATTATTCAATAATTACTTCAATTCCTAACTCTCCTTGGAGACTTCTTGATTTATTCTATCCTATTTGCATCCTTCTTGTTTTGATTTCCTATCTCCTGATTAAAGAATCACATACTGGCTCACTGAACCAATAACCCCCATCTCCTGATCACTTATGCACCAATAGCCCCATGTTAGTAGTTTGATTATATTATTTGGTATAGTTTTCTCAAAATTCCTCAGATATATTTCCCATTTTACAGATGCAAACATTGAGACTGAGCATAATAACCCCAAACTGGAAACAACCCAAATGTCTGTCAGTATGTTAATGGATACACAAAATGTGTTATGTTCATGCAACAGAATGCTACTCAACAATAGAAAGGAAAGAAATGGTGATGCACACAATAATAATTTCAAAAATCCGTATACTGACTGAAAGAAGCCTGGTGCCAAAAAAATACATACTGTAAGAGTGTATTTATTAAAAATTCTAGAAAATACAAATTAATCTATAGGTATTGAAAGTAGGCCAGTGTTTGTTTAGAGTCAGTGGGAAGGATGGATTGAAAAGAGGCACGAGGAAGTTTTGGGGGGGAGATGGGAATGTTCCGTATCTTGGTTGTGACATTTGTTTTGTTGGTATATGATTCACTGATTGCACAGGTGTGTATATATCTGTTTAAACTCATCAAAGTTTATCCTTGTAACGGGTGCAGTCTACTGTATAAATCATATGTCAATAAAGTTGTTTAAAAGAAACCTTGAAGCTTTGAGAGTCTGAATAAGTGATTAAAGTTTCATAGCTTCATAACAGACTTAGAACCACAAAGCTCATCCTCTTAGCTGCTCTGGATTACCACCTTGAAATTATTTATTATTATGTGGTATAATTACGTTTTTACTTGAAAATTTCCTTCACTGTTTGATGTAAGAACATATAAACTAAACCATAAATTTATTTAATGCAATGTGAACATAGATCACATTCATATCCTGAGGCAGCCTATATTATACTAAATGCATGGTAGATGCACGTGTGTGATATGAATAAGCTAATTGATTCCCAAACCACATATTTGACTAGCTTATTGATGAGTGTTTTGATTACTTTTTCCAAATACAGGCATTATAATATCTCATGTTCCACATGTGACCTCTATTAAGAATTGATATGGTTTCCTTCCTCTTGAGTCTGGGTGGATCTGTGACAGTTTCAACCAAAAGAGTGCCGTAGAAATGATGATATGTGACTTCTAAGGCTTCATCGTAAGAGATGATATAGTTTCTTCCTTGTCTCCTGAAGTATTTACACTTGGAGTTTCAATCTGCCAGGGAAGAAGTCCCTCAGCACTGAGGTTGCTTGGCTGTAAAGAAGACAAACCACATGGAGAGGCCATGTTTAGGCATACTGATTGGTATTCCAGTTACTCAAGTCATCCCAGGCAAGGCACCAGCCATACGAGTAAACAAGTCTTCAGGTGATTCTGGTCCACAGCGGTTGCATTACTCCCACCTTTGTGTTTTCCCATCAGAGACCCTAGATGTGATGGAGCACAGATCATTCTCATAGAGCTGTCCTAATTCCTGTCCTACAAAACCTGTGCCTGTAAGAAACAATTCTTTTAGCAGCTAATTACTATAAACTTAGACCATAAACAGTACCACAAGTGGGGTTCTGCTATTGTAAAAACTTAAAATGTATGGTATTGGCTTTGGAACAGGGCACCTGCTATAAACTGAAAGGTGTTTTAGTGCTAGTTATGTAAGTTAGTATATTAGCTAAAGCAAGGAGGAACTTAAGGAGACTTTTCATAAAATCTAGCAGACCTTCAGAAAAATTGGAAGTCAAGGCTGTCGGGACAGGAAGGAAATTGTAATTGGAGGGTGGAAAAATAAAGGACCCTTGTTATATAGTGGCAGAAATTTTTCAAAACTATCATCTGCATTGATGTGAAAAATATAATATCTATATTAACTGATGGATTTGGCTAAGGAAAATTTCAGGCAGTTTTTGAAAGTACCTAATGATTTCTTTTAGCTGTGTATAAGAAGATACAGAGAGGAGAAAGAGAAGTGAGCAAAAAAAAAAAAAACACTTGATAGTTTTGAACAAAGTTTATAGGAAACATAAAGGAGCTAGGACTTGCTGGACTCAAGGAACTGGGCAACATGTGGCCAGCTGAAGCTCAGAATTGCTTCGAACAAGTGACTCCCATTGAGCGTCTATAGCAATTACCTAGGTCTGCCCGCCATTGTATTTTGAGTGTGAATGTATAGGATCCTTTTTTTTTCTTTTTTGTTTATAGTTCTCCAGATTGAGAGTGACAGTCCTAACGGTACCATATCCAAAATGCCTTATGGCATCTAGACCTGAGTTAAATGACAATATCCTGGAATTTGTAACGGGATGAGAATTGGGGGTCTTGGAGGAGGGGTGTCAAAGATAAACAAAGCCATATGTTAATTAAAGTGGTGAAAATAGATTCTGTTCTTTCACTACTGACACTGGGGAAGAGAGGTGAGTGAGCCTCATTTCCATGTGTGCAGAGGGGACTGGGTGTTTTAAAGGGATAGTGAAGGAATAAGGAAGGAGAGCTGCAGGGCTCAAGTGAACACTTACAAAGGTTGGTCAATGTAAATGAGGTTAGGCCAGCTATGTCAGCTAAACTGGCAATTATTGAAGTCAGGATTCTATTGCACAGAGACTGGGAAACTGAGGACTTACCTCCTGATGGTTACATTTCAAAGGAACAGTTTTCAGATCCTTAAGAAAGACACTAGTGAGTTGTAGGAGATATGTATATCTCTCAAAGGAAGAGAGGAAGGATTTACAATTGTAAACCCTTTATAAGAGGTTGGGGCCTATCTTCAGGTATTTGCTAGATTCTCCTGACAGCCTTGAGCTTTCTCAGGTCAGCATTTTAATGGAGTGCTGGGGTCATCCTAGGGACACAGCCTTATGCTGCTAGAAGCCATGCTAGAGTTTGGTCCTCTCTTAGTGCGCAGGTTTGAATGGAGTCATGCTGTGCTGAGAAATCTCCAGTTTTCCAGGGGTGAGGGTATTTTGTATGTTAGAGGATTATAAATAATTTATAGCCAGAAGTCAGACCGGCAATTTTAAAACGTAGCCTGCATATTCTCTGATACTCTATCAATAAAGGGCTATAATTGCACTTTTTTTGAATCTGGGACAGCTTGTGACTGACTGATAGGATATTGCAGAAGTGATACTATGGACTTCCAAGGCCAAGTCATAAAAATCTTTATCCACTGGAGCAGCCAAACTTGGGGACCTAATTTTCCATGTTAGAAGAATGTGGACGATTATTTCCAGAAGAATGGAATGTTGAATAGATTAGAAGACTGTAGGATGATTACTAGGTACCACTAATGGACAAGTTGTGGTACACGTCATTCAACTAATATTGGTAGAATGCATGATTGCTAATTGAGTAAATGAATTCATGAATGGATCTCTTCATAGTGGATAATGCAGTGTCTGAATTCAACAACATTAGATTTAAAATAAATATAAGTAATTAATGATAAATTCCTGAATGCTACATTTAAAACACGACAAGATAATGGATCTTAAGTTATGTAATGGTCATGTTAGGAACTCTAAAGTAATTTTAAAGTTTTCTACTAAAAAGGAAAAAGGTCGTGAACAAAATAGAATGGTTTTGATTCATGATCATTATCATCATCCTATGATTACTTGTTGTGTGAGTGAATAACTTAGTTTTATTTAATATGCATTTTTGTGCCAAGTCTTGTGAGGACAGTATTTTCATGTGTCATACACCTAAATGGCAGGTATAATTAATATCCCATTATAGAGATGAGAAAATCATTAATTTGCTCAAGGTAAAGACTTGGGTTTAAATTAGGTTTTAGTAGGTCTTTACTATGACTTTTAGAAAGTGTTTTCTTTCAAAACATTCCACATTCTGGTTTTTAAGTGTAACAGTTATTTTAACAACTGAATAAATTAACTTTGGAAACTTACATCCTAAAAGACAGTTAATTAAACTTTCCTCAGCCGAACAGTTTTCTCCCTGGACACCTTCATGTCTTTGCCCAAATGTCACCTTCCGATTGGGATTTTCCTGGAACACTCCATTTGAATTGTATCCCGCATTCTTGGCATTCTTGTTCTCCCTTAACTTGATCTAAATTTTTCCACAGCCCGGATCACTTTTTAACATAGTATATCATTTACTTATGTTTATTGCGTATCTACCAGCCCTAGAACATAAAGTTTACAAAATCAAGTGTTTGTGTCTATTTTACTCGCTGATATGAACTTAGAACTTTTAGAATAGTACCTGAGACATAGCAGGTGTTTAGTACAGATTTGCTGGAAGGATGATTTGTGCATGCGACACCACGTGCTGTGTCTAAAATGGTGATCAGAAGGATAAAACCCCTGCTTGAGGGGATTTACCCTGCAGCAGGAGAAAATGAGTGGAGATTTTGCCTTACGTTTCAGTGGGTTAATTCAGCTTAGCCAACTCTTTCTCCTTTATTTAGGGGCTAATAGTTCTTGATTCCTTCATTCCCTCTTTGTCTAGCTTTTCTCTACTTAGTCCAATTTTTCACTCTTATCTCCTCCATAATATCTTTAAAAAATACAAGTAATAAATTTGAAAGGAAAATCACTCTTTCAATGAAACCAAAGTATAGAACATGGTACCTCTCAGGGTCTTTTCTCTCAGCACTTTTGCAAAAGCTTCATTTATCTTGTAACATCTAGTATGGCTTAAATCCATGTTTGCCAGAGCCATCCCTTGCCCTCTTGGTACTCAATCACCCACCTTCAAGTTTCATCAGACCTTAATGGATCTATGTTGACTGCTAGGACATTTGTCTGTCCACTACCCCCTTTTTCACTATTATAGTGATGTTTAGTGAGTGGTACTATTTCCAACTCTTAGATATCACCTTCAAGCAACAACAAACAGTGTAAATAATCCAGGAAACAAGATGTCTCTGGTTTATCCCAAATATATAAATGCTTATTTCCTTTTGGAACAAACTGATAATATGAACATTTCAGAGTATGTCAAGTTGGTACAAGAGACTATCCACTTGGGAAGATAAAGTTGGAGGTCAGTTAGACTGAGGACATTTTAAGAACAGGAAGTAAAGTTTTCAGTATAAATTATGACCTCGATTTCTGTAAGACCTTCAGAAATATAAAAGCTGATAGGAGTAAGAAGTTTTGTTAGTCAACCAGAATGCCAGATGCATGGATGCTTGCTCTGCCATGCACACACGCATGCAGGTGCACACACACATGCACCATCACAAATGAAAACACAGCACACATGCACATACAATAATGAGATTATGGAAAATGCTTTTCTTTATTCAAATTTTTAAAAACCTCTTCAGTGAGGAGAGTGCAGAACTGTCAGAGAAGGAAATAGTTGACTCAGATCCTGGAGAGTGGGTTGAAGGTACAGTTTCACAATAAGAATTTTATTCTTAGTTAATTGTATCTGTATTAATATATTTCTCTCTATTTTAGTTATTATTTATCTTATCCAGTTTTGATTCTAATTTCTCTCGCTGTTTATGTTATACACTATTTTTTGTGTGTTTATGTTATATACTATTTTTATAGTACATTCTATTTATTATGCTTGTACAACATGCTTAAAGATGACTTTCCCTTCCTTCATTTTACATTCTCATCTGATTATCTTTTCCAAATAAAAATGAAATTTGCTCTATCCACTCATGAAAAACAAAACAAAAACAAGCAAGTTAAAATACCTATAGGATTTTAGTGGGACAGTGCTCAATTTTTAAAATACTTCAAGTACAAATAGTAAATTAGAGAAACCTCTAATCTACTAGTATATTTATGATTAACAAGCTTAACTGAGAAAAATGCATTCCAATACAAAATCATTTGGTAAGATTTAACCACTATTGACAACAAAAATGAATCTTAAAAATATACACTACTTATATTAAGTAATGCTGTATGTTAAATCATGAATCATTTTTGTTTTACCAGTAGGATAAACTCCTAGGCATTCCTTTTGGAAATAGATACATAAAAATCATCTCTAATCTCACCATCCTTATTTAATTATTTTTTAAAAATTTTAATTGTTGGACTAAAATGTGGAAAACTAATGAGGATAAATATTAAAGGAAGATTTAAATAGCACAACATGTATAATGAATATAAAAGAATAAGTTAGAGTATGTAGATTTTGTAAGGGGTTTAGTATATCAAGTAGTTTATAAGATACAAAGCAATACTCTGCTTAAAAAAAAAGGAGATTGATATTTCGTTGACACAAGCAACAAAAATGTAAAACACATGAAAGTGGTCTTAAAAAGAGGCACATGACAACTATATAAATGCTACAGTAAAGTGGAGCTGTAAGTAACCAAAACCTTCATACATGGAACAGTCATGTAATTTAATGTAAAAAGGAAGTATATAATATCTTTGTTATTTTGCCTGGAATCCTTTATGCAAATGACCCAGACAACACTTAGGTCACATAATTATGATTGTTAATTTTATACTTTTTATTCTCTCTCCCTTTCTTAAGAATACGTATTATTCACAAGTCAGACATCACATTCTTCTCTCCATGACTTAATGTTCGGCATTTTCTTTTCTTTATTCTTTCCATTGTTTTTCTGCATTTCTTATTGTACTTTTTGATGCTTCCAATGGTTATCCTAATTGTTCTATTGCATATTTTTTTATTTGTAGAAATTCACTGCTTTCTTTTGTTGAATAGTGTCAGTGCCCTCTTTTTTATTTTTAAATATATTTCAGAGGATCTTGAAAGTCTTTTTTGTACATAGTGTGGAAAATCTTTTCAAGTGAAGTTTAGCTCTGATCTGTTCTTGAATTATTGTTCTTTTGGCTACAAAATGTTTTCTCATTCCCAAATTGATATTTGCTTTAAGTTTTAATCTGCACATATATCTTTAGGTATACAGACAGTCCCTGACTTGTGACAGTTCAACTTAGGATTTTTTGACTTTACGATAGTGTGAAAGTGATATAGATTCAGTAGAAACTGTACTTTGAATTTTGAACTTGGATCTTTTCCCAGGCTGGTGATATGTGGTGTGATCCTCTCTCATGATGCTGGGCAGTGGCAGCCGCAGCCCCCAGTCAGCACACGCTCATGTGGGTGAACGACCGATGGCACTTAACAATCATTCAGCACCCATACAACTATTCTGTTCTTCGCTTTCAGTGTAGTATTCAATAAATTACATGAGATGGTCAATACTTTATCATAAATTAGGCTTTGTGTTAGATGACTGTGTCCAACTGTAGGTCAATGGAAGTGTCCTGAGCATGTATGAGGTAGGCTAGGCTAAACTGTGATATTTGGTAGGCCAAATGTATTAAATGCATTTTTGACTTAATGGTATTTTTAACTTACAATGGGTTTATCAGGATGTAACCCCAGTGTAAGTCGAGGCAGATCTGTACTCTGTTATTTTCTAATGTGTTCATTTGTTTGTATCAGGGGATGCTAATGCTAGTGTGATTCAATAATAGACTGCTGATATTTCAGAAATCCTTTATTAATCTTTTCCAGATTTTCTTAAGCCCCCTTCTAACCAAGACAGCATCCCTGGGGCGCGTGGGTGGCTCAGTCGTTAAGCGTCTGCCTTCGGCTCAGGTCATGATCCCAGGGTCCTGGGATCGAGCCCCGCATCGGGCTCCCTACTCAGCGGAAAGCCTACTTCTCCTTCTCCCACTCCCCCTGCTTGTGTTCCCTCTCTTGCTGTGTCTCTCTCTGTCAAATAAATAAATAAAATCTTAAAAAAAAAAAAAAAAGACAGGGGCGCCTGGGGGGCTCAGTCAGTTAAGTGTCTGCCTTCAGCTCAGGTCATGATCCTGGAGTCCTGGGATAGAGTCCCGCATCAGGCTCCTTGCTCTGCAGGGAGCCTGCTTCTCCCTCTCCTCCCCACTTGTGCTCTCTTTCACTATCTCTGTCTCTCTCAAATAAATAAATAAAATCTAAAAAAAAAAAACAAAACAAAAACAGCATCCCTTTGGTAGGGAATTCAAGTTCACTGCTGAGAATATCACTCAAGCTATAGCCACAGTACCTCTAAATGATAAACTCACTACTAGGTTCATCAAGAGATGGCTGGACAATTGGTACACAATGAAGCTCCCAGCTAAGAAAGCAGGCTATAAATAATTCATTAACCAGATATACTTTTAAAAATTATGCAAGTTAAAATTCAAGAATATTTGAATGATAATGCTAGCAAATTCAATGACAATTGTTTTGTTAAAAAAATAAAACTGAAGTCACATAGAGAGGAAAAATAAGAGAGATAGAAAAGAAAGATTAAAAAAAGTTTTAGAGGTACCTAATAAAACTGAGCAGAATGTACAAATAAGAGCAAAACACAAAATCAGTTATCAGATCTGATGAATATAAAAATAGAAATCTCAGATTTGAAAAACAAATATGGCTTTGAATGCAGGAACGGTGCCAGGAGAATACTAGCATGCCAATTAAGAAAACAATGTGTTTCTGGAATGTGACCAAAATAAGATACCCAAACCCAAATGGATTTAAAGAAGAGGTAAGAGATGATGATGTTGCCCTGCATCATCATAGCATTCTGTAATTACAATTTCTGGGTAATATTTTTAAGGAAAATAAGCAATAATTAGTGGGTAGTATATAAACGTATACTAACAAGGAATCCTAATTAGGACATGATATTTAATTTCATCAAAATTATTATCATTTTTGCCCTAATGAATTACTCTACTCAGCCCAGACGGTGCCCTCAGAAATAGAAGGAAACAGATAAAGAGGAATAAAATTTCTATCACAAAAGCCAAGGAACTTGAGCTTGGCATACTGGACTGGCCTAAGACACTACATTGATAGAAATTGCTAGAAAAAACCGGCAAAGCATTTTGCAACCCTCCTCAGGACAGTGTTTCCATTAATAACAATTCCAGCTTTACCTGAGGGCAGTTACCTGAGGCATACATTTTAGAATCCCTCCAGATATTTCAATACATTTTAAAGACAGGAGAAAAGTGGAAGGTGGATCATTACATTCACAGAATCCACAGAAAACCAAAGGTCTTCAGATCTGGTTTCTTCTGCTATGACTGAGTTGCTGTGATTGTAGAGAAAGTATCTTCTCTTCCTTGCATTCCACTCCATTGCCTGGCACGGCACATAGGTGCAAAATGGTGCATGTGCCCCACATGTTTACTGAATTAACTAGATACTTTGAAATCTATATTTTATACTTCTGTAAGTTTTGTTGTAGACTCAAAGTAAATAAAATACCAAGAGTTTTAGCACTTGGTTCCAGGTCCTGAAATAAAATACCAAAGGTGACCCATTAAACTGGTTGAGACAAATATGGCTTAGGAAATTGGTACATGAACTATGCTGACATACGAAGATGCTTAAAGCATGTTACATGAAAAATATAGATCCCAAATAGCCCATGTCCACTCAACATAACTTTGAAATTATTTATATAATATATAAATTTTATATATATATATATGTATTCTGTATTTCTTTTCATGTCATCATTACGTAAACATTCACAGCATTATCACCACCACCCTTTTTGGTTCTCCAGGAAGTTTTACTTTTTTAAAAATAATCGCTTATTCTGATCCCTATGAGGGTCTTCAAGTGTCTGAAACAAGAGAAGGATTCCCCAGAAATGGTGATTATGCTCAGTTGTCCTTGGCCTGTGGACATACTTTTTCATGATCTGTTTTACTCACTTCGAACTCAATAATAAAGCCTATGCCACGCAAGCAATACAGAAGCAAAATACCCTTCGGTTCAGCAGCAGTACACCATCTGGAGCATGCAATGTGTGGAATTAAACGTTTTGTGCCGTCCGTAGAACATAGAGGGATGGATATTTTTCTCTTTGTCCAGTGCACACTCAGTTATCGAAATCTTGAATCATTTAATGATCGGTTGCTACAAGTAAGCACCAGTTCAAATTCCTGAACATCATTTGAAATAGCCCTGAACAAGTTCTAGCACCAATACAGTGGGATATTAGTAAATGGAGTTTAGGTGTAACAGATACCTGTCCTAGGGTCCCTGGTGTCTAGTATATTCCTTATCATGCACACATGCAGCGAAATGTTTGTGAAGACCCTCTTAAAGTCTAATGGGGACTGTAAGCGAGGACACAGGTAGTGATTGCAATGAAGTACTGCTCTGACTCCCACAGAGGGAGAAGATCAGTGCAAACATAATTTCTGGGCACAAAGGCCCATTGCCTTGCAAAGATTTCTTTCACCTTCTTGCTAGTGTTTTAAATTCCAGAGATTCAATGACTCTAATCTTGACTGAACATGACCTGGAATTTTTTTTTTCAACTAAAAATATTTTATTTTATAATCAACCTCATCCAACAAGGTTAATTACCCTTTCCTTCATGCTTCATTAGTACTTTGGACAGATTTTATTATATCACTTACTACAAGACAAGATTTGTGATTTGAATAATCACTATGATGCTTTATAGACAACAATCAGAAATAAAACAGAATTAGATGTGGAAAGTGCACTTAGCTAGCTACTGCACTGAGTGGTCCAAGAGAAAGATGACATTATTTTGTACTAGGATATTGGCAGTAGAATGGGAGGAGAATGAACAAATCCAAGAAATATTCATTTACATGACCTGGAATTTTAATATTTTTTTTCACAGACTAGTCTTGGCTTTCTGCACAATTCTCCTGGCATCCAACTTAGAACCTATTCCTAGTGTTGACCTTACTCCTTTCATTTGGGTACTGTCAGTTTATACTGTGTTTTCATTCCTATCTGTATAGGCTACTCTGCCATACCTGAGTGGATGACCTCCTTATTTTTATATATATGCTTTTTCCTTACAAAATTGGCCGGCTAGATATAAACCTTAATTTTAATAAATTATTTAATACTTCTTAATTCTTAATTTTCCAAAACCAATATACAGCCACATACTCATTCCCCAAAACTACTTAGGTTAGTGCTAAGAGATTAGAGTTAATCATCTTAGGTAATATTCAAATTTTATTGGGTTCTATAACTGTAATTGAACTGTCTGATTTTTATTCAGTTGATATGTGTTTCTTATGTTTTGCTTTAAATAAGACATGAGATTTGCAATGCTTTTAGGAGAGAATAAACAAAATGATAATTTTTAGCTTATAATTGGTTTGAAGTTTTCAGCACTTAATTTCAACATAACATTGACTTTGTTGGGCCCTCTCTCGGATTTTATAACTCTTATTAGAGCACAACATTAGAGTTTTCAAGTTAGCCTATCATGCACATCACAGTGTGAACAGATTCAATCAGATTTTTTTTTTTTTTGAAAAGGGACAGGGAAGGAGAAATATAAGGGCATTAAGTCCTTATAGGATGAGGGAGGAGCATACTAATGA
Organism: Mirounga angustirostris; assembly: GCF_029215605.1. Classification (NCBI taxonomy): domain Eukaryota; kingdom Metazoa; phylum Chordata; class Mammalia; order Carnivora; family Phocidae; genus Mirounga; species Mirounga angustirostris. The sequence continues at coordinate 17,519,301 of NW_026991718.1, read as the reverse complement.
GTGAAGGAGACACAGAACCCTGAAATTGAGGAAGCCAGAGGAAGGAGAGATGTCCGAGGCTTCCCCTGTCCGTGGACAGCCAGGACTCATCAAGACTGTGACATCTTATGCTTCTCCTTCTCCTGAAAGTTCCTATCCTTTACTTCTTGATTCAGTCCTCTCCATTCTTAAACATCTGGTTGAAATGTGGCATTCTTTTTCAAATCCTCCTCGACTCCCCTTTCTCCTCCAAATAGACTCTATCCTTCAACTGAATGCATCGAATACAACTGAATGCAGTACAAAGTTGTCAGTACTCACTGCCATGCAGATAATGCTGTGATTTACTCAGCTGTATATGTTTTACTTCTCCAACTGAAGGAGAGTAGGGATAGAACTAACATCCCTTGAACACTCATTAACTGTCAGGCACCATAACAATCCCACATTGCATATTGCCTTTGCAAAAGCCTTGTAAGTGAAGGACTTCCATTGTATTTTATACCACCCTGCATTTCCTTTATAATCATTTACAAAGTATGTTTCTTTGGGAGATTATTTTATTTATTTATTTATTTATTTATTTATTACATTTAGAACACACTTTTATTTTTTTATTATGTTATATTAATCACCATACATTACATCATTAGTTTTTGATGTAGTGTTCCATGATTCATTGTTTGCGTATAACACCCAGTGCTCCATTCAATACGTGCCCTATTTAATATCCATCACCAGGCTAACCTATCCCCCCATCCCCCTCCCCTCTAGAACCCTCAGTTTGTTTCTCAGAGTCCATAGTCTCTCATGGTCCATCTCCCCCTCCGATTTCCCCCCCTTCATTTTTCCCTTCCTGCTATCTTCTTCTCCTTCTTCTTCTTCTTCTTCTTCTTCTTCTTCTTCTTCTTCTTCTTCTTTCTTCTTTCTTCTTTCTTCTTCTTTCTTCTTCTTTCTTCTTCTTCTTAACATATAATGTATTATTTGTTTCAGAGGTACAGGTCTATGATTCAACAGTCTTACACAATTCACAGCACTCACCATAGCACATACCCTCCCCAGTGTCCTTATCACCCAGCCACCCCATCCCTCCCACCCGTATTTTGCAGCCATCAAAAGGAATGAAATCGTGCCATTTGCAATGATGTGGATGGAACTGGAGGGTATTATGCTGAGCGAAATAAGTCAATCAGAGAAAGACATGTATCATATGACCTCACTGATATGAAGAATTCTTAATCTCAGGAAACACTGAGGGTTGCTGGAGTGGTGGGAGATTATTTTACATGTTTATCTTCTCTGCTAAGTTCCAGGAGAACATGCACTGTGTTTTGTTTACCTCCTCAGTATCCAGCACAGGGCTAGTACCAAATAACCAATCAATAAATATCTGTTGAGTGAATGAACAGATCAATAAAAAAGTATTTTATGCCTATTTTGTAAGTGAGGAAACTCAGTCTCAATAAAAGTAAATAACTCAAGGTCACTTAGCAAGTAGGGGCAGCATTGTGACCAGACTGACAACTATTGACTCCCATTGCAGTCAAATTCCAGCCAGACATCGTGGCACTTAACAATCACAGGGTGAGGGATGGTCATGAAGTTCCTAAAACAGAACAGGGTCAAGGCAAATGCTTGTCATCTGTTTGAAGTCACATTAGGAAGACCTCACTTCATCATTCATTTCTTCACTCAGAAACTATTTATTGTGCACATAGCAGCCGACTTCTCTTGATTCTCGTTCCAACTACTGCTGCTGGTCTAGTGATTTGGCATGATTCCTGATCACAACAGGCATCTCTTTAAATCTGCTGTATCAGAAACTGTTAATTCCCTCTCAATCTCTCTTCTCCCGATTTTCCACAAAATGCAACGCTGATTTTTCTTGGCTGTCTACATGTTTACCAAAAACCTCCTTTACCAAAAACCTCCTTGGAATGTAGGTCTCCTTTGAGACCAATATTTGTGAATAAGATGTAAGTAGAAGTGTCACAGCGACTTCCAGGAAATCCCCTTAGAGAATAATGGGAGATGGCATGCTTTTCTTTCTCTCTTCATCCATCCTGATGTGGATGTGGTTCTGATTCATTTTGAATCATGAGGACAAATGTCTCAGACTGATGCAACACTAGAAGTAGCCTAAGTCCATAGTAATAATTATACTAACCCTGGCTATCTATCTCTGAGTTTCTTTTAGTAAAGAGAAAGTAATTGTAGTCTTGGATAAGCTGTTGTTTTCTGGAGTTTTTGTTTGTTTGTTTGTTTGTTTTAAGCTTGTAGCCAAATGTAATTCTAACTGATACCCATTCTAAAAGAAATAAAGATGATTAAACATTAGCAAGTCTTCAGGTTTTAGGAGACATCAAAAGAGAAATCACATATGACAATAAAATAAGTTTTTCAAATGGGTGAGTGATTTTAAGTCACCTTTTGCTATAAAGAAGACATAATTCATAAAATAAAAAGCGGATGGTAAAAGTATTCACCAAGGCACATTTGAAGTATGGGAGGTTTTCATTTCCATTTAAGACCATTTATCCCATCTTTTAGTGTAATATGAACTATGTGTTATAAAAATGCTCTCATAGCTAAATATGCAAAGAATAAAAAAAAAATTAAAAAAAGACAAAAGTATAGGAAATCATGTTAGATGATTTTCAAGCAATATGGAGTGAAATATTTTCTTTAAATGTAAAAGAGAATTGTAGCATCCAATTTTAAAGAATAATGGCGTGTGATTATAAATGCTCTCCTGCACAAGATAAGCATGTTGTTTTGAAGAGATCAAGGGGAATTAACAGTTGGATCATTTTTATATTTTCCATTCTCATTGCTTCCAAATTAAAAGACATGAATACTTGAGCCTGTACCAGAAGAGATGACCCTGTCTACCCGCCCCCCCCCCCCAATGTCTGTAAGGCAGGCCTCGAAAACTGGTTCCTGGCAACAGGCTCGAGCACTCAGGGCTGGTTGCACCAGTGCCATCTTTTGAAGGCAGCTTGCACTGAAGCTAAACTCTAAGTGGTGATATCCAAAAGAAACTGATTTTCTGATTCTCCTGTTTGGTTGCCTGCATTCTCAAGGTTTCAGAAACTATCTGCCTGTTTCCTATCAGCTGCCCACAGGACTCCTGCTGCCTGCAGCCTGTTAGCCTGACACCATTCTCTTATGCAGTGTTGTCCTTACTTGACAAGTGTGTATGCTCCTCCCTCATGCTCACCCGGCTCAGTCATCTGACTTCACATCCACTTGGATAGTTCAGAATATGTGTGACAGCTAAGCTGGAAAGTCTCCTTTGCCAAATTGCTTTCCTGCAGTGATTGTTCTTGAAAATTAAGAATCTAAGTTGATTCAGAAAGTGTTTATCAAGGGCCTACTCTGTGCTGAGTACTATATACTAGGACTAGTTGGGATCAGGTCTTTATAATCTAAGCAGTCCAAAGAGGGAATTCAGTTCTGTCTTAAAAATAAGTTGGCCCAATGTTTAACCCCCTTCTATGTTTTTTTTTTTTTAATTATGTTTAAATAATGTGAGCCTCTCTTGCCCCATTTTATAGATGAGAAAATATTCGTCAGAGTCCGTAACTTTTTCAGGGAATATCTTTATGAAAAAGAAAGAAAGAGTAGCCCCTTCTACTACAGCAAATGGTGAACAGGGAGAAAGAGAACGACAGGTATCAATATCAGGAGTGAATGCCTGAGATCACCCCACCTGTTGAGGAGACCTCAGTGACTAGATGTGGAATCAGGGACTAAGACTAACACTGGTCCTGGTCACCAGTTCCCTTGGTCTAGGTCTAATAGTGGTCCTCATTGAAGTAAGGGATTCTCTCACCTCCTGAGACCAAGAACTTTTGTTTCTATTCCACTACAAGTTTTAAGTATTGAAGAATAAAAGGATGAAACTTAAAGTCTTCCCAACTAAAAAAAAAGAAAAGAAAAAAAGAAAGAAAAGGTATTTTTACACTTTTGTGAGTATGATGCTACTATTTTCAAAATGCTAATTCGCTTTTTCATATTATACTTAGTAATTAGTGAATAAAACCATAATGTACTGTGGGTATGATTTGTAAAGGCTTAAATGACAGACTCTAAGTAGGATAATTTCAGTCCTGATGTGTTGTTAAGTAACAATATATTCTAAATGAGTAAACTTGAAATAACTAAGCCATTGGGGACTATTGGCCACCTGATAATTAAACTTGATCTAACATGGACATCAAAACCAATTATATGTACTAAACAGAAAGAGACAGGTCAACTCCTCAGAGAGATGAAATGAACTTGGACAGATGGACAGAATGCAAATCATGAAATCATCTTAATGAAAAAGCAATGAAATGCAATTTAAAGCCCTGTGAAAAATGTGGATAGCTATTCCTAGTGTACAAATTGCTGAAAAACAATTATGTTGAAACAAGATGGATTGCCATATTTCCAACAACCAGGAAAACCATTTCTCTAGAGAATTTAGATTTTCTAGTTTCTTAGGCAATGAGGTTAAGGGGAAAATTACTTTAACACTATATTCACATGAGGTTGCCAGGGGTGCTGTAACAAAGTACCACAGACTGGGAGCCTTCAACAATAGAGGTTTCCTTACAGTTGGGGAGACTGGAAGTCCAGGACTAAGGTGTCGACAGGGTTGGTTTCTTGTGAGGTCTCTCTCCTTGGCTTGTACGTGGTTGTCTTCTTCCTGGGTCCTCACATGACATTTTCTCTATGGGTCCCTGGTGTCTTTTCCTTTCTTCTGAGGATACCAATCATATTGGATTAAGGCCTGACCCTTGTGACCTCATTTTACTTCAATTACCTCTTTAAAGATCCTGTCTCCAAATACCGTCACATTCTGAGGTACTGGGTGTTAGGACTTCAACATATGAGTTTTGGAGAGACACAGTTCAGCCCATAACAATATTCATTGAACAAATGATGTGTAGTTTAGAGAACAAAAATATCAAAACAGAGAAATGGATTGAGGGGAAATAAATTGAGTACCTTAGCAGAGGGAGGTCTGGATCTGCTGGCAGGGTGACTAACCCTCTTAGTGTGCCTGATTTCAAATGAAAGTCCTATATCTTGGGAAAGTCCTCAAGCCAGAATGGTTGGTGACCAGGGTCATGTATTGGATATCCCTCAACCACTGTTAAGGGTAGGGATGTGCTTAGTGACTTAAGGAAGCATGGTGGTATGTGAAATAAAATTTTACCAGGAATATGAATTATGCCCAAGTGGGCAGACCTCCATATTAGTATGGAGGAAAATCCATAATCAGGAAGGCCTCTGGTCATTGGGAAGTTAAGACATAGTAGCCAGCAAACCACTCTCAAATGTCTCTCATTGACAGATTTTGTCACCCAGATATAACCTCCCTCGTTTCTTCTTAGTTTTTATGCAGGAAAAATATGCTTTTTCCAAACTCTGAGACTTATATTTGGGATGACCAAATATGTGGATGACCATCATCCTGCTTTTCATAGGACAGTCTCTTTTTTCCTGTTGTTTCAACATAATTATTAGTAAGGCCCCTTCACTCTCAAAAGGTCTTTGTTTATAGAACAAAATACAGGGTCACACAACTTCTATTGCTCAGAGTTCTGGCCCTGGCTCTTCTCCACTTCCCTTTTCATATAGCACACCAGTTCCTGAGCTAGCCATTCACAGACACACAGATTCCTTGATCCTCTGTGTCAATTTTCTGCTTATGTCTGACTAGAACAGTGGAGGTAGGACTCACAGATTTTGTTTTGGACCCTCCTGCTTGACCAAATTTGATATTGGGATAACACAAGAGGAAACATCATTTTTCCATCATTGAAGAATAAAAATATAGTAGTAAGCCACAGTTTAAGTAGGGGAAAAATTAGAGAATTCAAAACAGTGCAGATAAATTAACATGTGTGTGCAAAATATTTTTAATAATCACAGCATCTCAAAGGGTTTCAGGGATCATCTACTTAAATCCTGACTCCTCTCTTTTTGCCAACGGATAAACTGAGGCTTAGAGATAGGAAGTGATTTGTCCTAAGATATGATCTAACTTGATCCAGTTAAAGAAAGATTCATGACCACCAAGGAATTAGCTGTTTCTATCACCCAAGTCAGAGTGGTAAGAGAAGACCTTATGAGAAGACCTTAATAACAGTTTCCTTAGAACATTCTTCCTGGGCTTCTTTTTTTCTTAAAGTAGCATACTAGTTTTCTTAAATATATGGTTGTTTTTTAAATATTTATTTATTTATTTTAGAGAGAGAGTGCATGAGAGTGGGGGGAGCAGCAGAGGGAGAGGCAGAGAAAATCTCCAGCAGACTCCCCACTGAGCAGAGCCTGAAATGGGGTTTGATCCCATGACCTTGAGACCATGACCTGAGCCAAAACCAAGGATTGGATGCTTAACCGACTGAGCCACCCAGGCACCCCAGAATACAATTTTTTTTAATGCAAATCTATTTTGTGCACCTTAGAAAAATTATAAAATAGATGTAAGTAAAAGAAACTTTTTAAAAAATTGCAAATCCACTTACTTATCAGATATAATCACAGAATTATTTCCTTCCATTATGATCAGTTTGGTGCATATGAGGGGTATGTGTGTATATGTGTCTGTGTGTTGGTATGTTTTTGTTGATGAGTGTATGCATAAATTCATGCTCCTACCTGTATATGCCATGCAAATTAAGAGCAATTTATTTTTGATATATATTAGCTATATCTTTAAGCCTAAAATATATATAATGAGCATATTTCCAGGCCATTAAATATTTTTTCTATAATAGTATTTTTAATACCACACATTATTCCATTATATGATAGGCCAACATTTATTCAACCACCATGATGTTACCATGGAAGATTTAATTTGTTTGCTTTTTTTTCTTTGCTGTATAAGCAATGTTGCTAGAAAAACCCTTGTGATGGTATTTGTAAATTATTACTTACATCTGTACCACTAGTCACCTGAAGTGAAAAATTGATAATTAGAAACCTGTACATTCTTAGTCTTTTTAAAAATGTATTGCATATGGTCAATGCAATGTGTATAAATTGGAATTTACACACCTTCAGTGCTATGGAAGCATTTCTATTTTCCTCCGACCCTTGACAACACTGGCAGTTAGCTTTTCTTTGTCTTTGACAGCTTGATAGAGAAAAATAGTGTATTATGGCTTTAATTTGCATTCATCTTATGATTGCATGTGTGCAGTTTTTACGTCTATAGGTCTTTTGTGAAATGCCTGTTTCTATTTTTTAAACTTTTTAATCTTCTTGGGTTATTTATGTTTTTCTTAACACTTAGCAATAGATCTTTATAGTAGTATAATAAGGTATTAACATAATAACTCCTTGGGTTGAATATATGTTATAAAATTTTTTACATGGAAAATAATATTTTTCCATTTCAATTATCTATTTTTTAAGTTAATTTAAAGAAGTTTTAAAAAGTGTTATATTATTATTCTATATTGTTCACTCCTGATATTATAGAAATACTTATCCTATATTTGTAAATGCATTTTCATTCTTTGATTCATTCATTTTTGCATTTATATATTACTCCATCTAGAAATTTGCATGTGAGTAGATACAAGAGGAGATGCTATCTTATTTCTTTTTCTAAATATTGGCTATTTATGCCAATAATGATCATTGAAAAATCCACCTTTTCTCTTACTTTAAATGGCTCTTTACTACATCACTTCAGTTACTAAAACACCGCAATGCATTTTAATATATGCTGCTATAAATTTCAGTGTCCTATATGGGCTTTTCTTTTTAGGAATTATTTTGGATATTGTTTCATGTTCATTGATTCACTTCATTATACCCAATACTAAATTAAGCAGAAGTTTTAATGAATTTGATTAATAGGAAAAAATAAGTTGGAGAGAGGTAAGATCATTCTGGGGTTTAACCTTTATATAAGGACATTGTATGGCTCTCCATTTGGAAGACCTTTGAGTATGTGTCTGTGTGTGTGTATGTGTGTGCATGCACGCACCCCTGTGTGCATGCACCTGTGTGCGTGTGTGGGTATGTGTGTATATTCCTCAGTAAGCTGCTGAAGGATTCATTGTTGGTTAAGCAACTGATATCCAAAGATACAATACAGTGATTTCAACTATTTTTCAGTTATCTTACATTGGCTACGTTACCAATCATACCTATAAATACTGAAGTTTGGTCTTTAATATTTTCTTGTATTGTGTCTTTTTTTTTTCACCTGGGAAACTCATAAAGTTATAGAGTAAAAAATGGGATGGAAAACACCCTTGCTTTGTTGTAGACTTTAATGTATGTGAGTGCCTCTATTCTGATATTTGCTGTTGGTATTAATTATATATTCTTTATCATATTAATATTCTTCTGTCTTTATTTTATTAAGAGAATATTTTAAATTAAGAAATGAGTTTTGACTTTTATTAAATGTCTTTTAGTCTTCTTCAAGGTGATATTATTGTTCTTCTTAATTAAGGTAATAAAGTATATTAAATTTTAAAACAATTTTGTACCATTCAGTTTTGCTTGGAAAAAATTTTACATAGTGTGGATTATATTCCATGAAATTTTATTTATAATATTATATCTGTAATACATTTATGCACCTCTCTATCAAGAAATTATATTATTTCATAAATACATATACACACACATATCCAGGCTTTGGGAAATTGATTGGGATATTTTCCCAAAACCTAGGTATTTTAATTATTATTTGAAATTGTTTCTTGAAAACTTGGTAGAACTTGCTTATAATAATATCAACCAAATTAGTGTCTATTTGATTGACAGTTCTTGTACATATTTTTTCATATCAGTCAGAGTACATATCAGGCTAATGTGTTCAAATGGCTTAACACAATAAACATTTAGTGATCATTCCAGTCACTGTGTAATGCAGCATGTTGGGGTTGGTTCATCCAGAGACCCATGTTCCTTCCATTCTGTGTTTTTGTCCTGTGTGTCCTCAGAATTACTAAGTTAAGCTAGCTCCTAGGGAGACAGACACCTGTCTGTGGGAGGTTATTATGGGCCATTTTGTAAGTGATTCACACCCTCTCTGCTCATTTCTGTGTGATCAGAAAAAAGAGCATAGATATTTATAAGCACTAATGTTCTGTGTCAAATGTATTAATTTTAATCATTTATATTTTCCAGGAAATAGTGTAATTCTTTAAGATGTTTAGAGGTATTAGCAGATAATTGTATGGATTATTTTTTTATTTGCTATTTTTTGTCTATGGTTAAATCCTTTTCTTATGTTCCTTATCCCTGTCTTTTCTTACTTTCTACCTGTCTTTTTCTTCTTCCCTTCTATGTGTGCTTGTCTCTCCATGTTCCCTAGCTCCCTCCCTCCCTCTTGGTCTGTCTTCTTCCTTTTTTTCTCCCAACATTTATTAAGTAAATAATATGTCCCTGACTACAGAAAACAACAAGACTGGCTTATCATGTCTCCCTACACAGTATCAAGCACTGTGCCTCTCTCAATTTAGACATTCACTAAGTTGTTGAATTGGACTTGAACTGAGTCAACCATATCCTGGGTTGCTCTGACAGCCTCACAGTTGTTTGTCCTACCTCCAGTAATATCCCCAGTATCCTGCACACACTGCCAGATTCACATTCCTGCAACATAGCCTGGTCAACTGTATCTTCCTGCACACAAGTGTTCCAGAGCTCCCCCTTGTCTCTCATATTAGGTAGTTGTAGCCAGACTCCTCACCTGCACAAGGGCTCTCTATTCTGAAGTGGTAGCTTTGTTTCTCATTACTCATGCATCCTTGCTTTGTGTTTTAACCAAATCCAGACCTCATCTTAATACTTATATTTGTGCTGTTTTTCAAATTTACAATATACTGTCATCTTCCTCAAGAGAATTGCTAAGGTAGTTTCTTTGCCTGAAATGTCATTGTGTTTCAGATTCTGTCTCTTATTGGCTTGCTCATTCTTTAAGGACTTACTGTATCTTTCCTGAAACGGATAACTAAATGGACTATCCTCCCTCTTTTTCTCACAATGGCACATAGCACATTAGAAGAGATTCTAATCAGGGAAGAAATTTATACTAATATCCTCTGCGGCCTGATCATTCAAAGAAGAAGCATACATTTTGCCAGCTTTCTCTGCTATTTATCTGCCTTTTATATGTCTAGAATAAGCCTAAAGACCAACCAAAGCATCTATTTGAAGAATAGACTAGAATCTTAGATAAAGCTGATGGAGAGGTTGTTTTGCCAGACCCAAGGACACAGCTTAGTTTTTAGGAAAGGTGCAAAAATTAAAAACATAAGCTCTCATAATTCTTTCTGGGACTTCTGACTCTTAATTCCAAATAAAGAAGAAAGAGTTTAAACCAACTTTTTGGTAAAGGGCATCTACTTAACCCAGAAGAAATTTATGATGAGAAAGGCAGCATGTCACAGACCTCCTTCCTAAATTAAACGGTAATGTCCATTTCTAATAAAAAAAGGTTTATATTTTATTTATACTTGGTATTTCAATAGATCTAACATAATTTCCAATTTAGATATGGAAAACTCAAAATGAGCAGAAATTACAGCTTAATGCCCAGGGTAAGAAGGAAAGGGATTCGCCTTTTTACAATTCAATCAAATGCAGAATAGGAGCAGTTAATAATTGTAGAATATGAATAATCAGATAAGACATTTTCTAGTGAAAACTCATAAATTTTATTTTGGGACTACATTAAAATTCAGTTAAATTTTAAAATCATAGCATATCTTGAGTCACTGTTGAATAGTTGCTGTATCTATAGAAATCTATTTTAGAAATATGCAAGTACAGATTATAAAATGTCAGCATGCAATTTGATTTTATGTGCTTTTCTGCTAATATAAATAATGAAGCATGCTGAGAGCATTCAGATACATTCAGCTGAGTATAATTAAAATACTGAGGTGTAACATGTTAAAAAAAAAAAAGAAACAAATTAAGTACTAAAATGAAGTAGGTAGAAATACCAGCAATTCAAAGCGATAACTATGTTGTGATTACAGTATTGTGAATAGACTAAATCTAATATTTTGGTTTAAATGAAATCAGTGATAGCTGGAAAGTTAATAGAAGCAGTGTCTTTATATTTTCTGTGAATAATGGAGAGGCTTCATTTCAGGAGCATGCATTTTTTTTGCCATCTCTGGAAATAAGTCTCCATGGTACTCTGAATAAACATTCTCACCCAAATGGAACAAACTCTCTGATAAAATTGGCCACTGGGGCCTACAACAAGTAATTAAAATGGGATTTGGGAATCAGTTGGGTTTTTGTGTTCCACACTTCCCATTGGGTTAGCTGAATGAGGGCAAATCAGCTTCTTCAGACCATGTAAAAACCACAGTTGAACTTCCTGCTGGTCACCACTAATTATACGGTGGTTGTGACTGCCCACTCTAGGCTGAAGGCAAACTTTTAGGTTTTGTTGTTGCGGCCCACCAAAGGACCAACTGTTTATTTGTGCTTGCTCAGGCCAGTTCAGAGTAAGAGATACTGATATTGTTAAAAGAGTGTTCGGTTAACTTTGTTCTATTCTGTCACATGAATCACCACCTACTTTAGTCCTTCTCTGTGATGATGAACCTCTGGGTTCCTGAGTAACCTGTTTTGTACTTTCCTACCTCCAGCTTCATCCCAAACTCCTAGTAGTCGATTAGGATTTATGAGAACTGATAGATAAGAAATTGGGAAAAAGAGGATTTCATTTTACACTACCAGTAAAATACCAAATGTTTAGAGTTTGGAGAAGAAAGTACTGAAGCAAGTGGATTAATCCTCCCCATAGGAGCAGAATCTACTTTCTAAGAACTTCAAATTGGGGGCTGTGATTGTAAAGTCGGAGCTAGAATCTTGGTGGTGTAAACACAAGACTCTGCATTTTGGCCTTGTAAGGTTCACTTATCCCTGAACCTAAACCCTTCCTCTTCTTTGAGTAATCCTTCGTTTGTCTGAATCATGTCCTTAAGTACCTTTCTGAGAAAGGGTGGATGGGAAGCAGATTTCCTCAACCCTTACATATATCCTGTATTAGAGATAAACAATGCATTCCCCTGTTTATCTAGAAACACTGACTGGAGTTGTCTGTGGACTGACGTTCAACTACCACTTGTGTTAAACTTCCTTGACTCTACCCATCTTCTTGGAACTTCCAGTGCAAGTGATTCATAAAAAAAAAATAATATAAAACACAATTTAACAAAATGCCGTGTGTAGAGGAGGACCACATGGACTTTGTCATTATAAACTGTGTGACACTCTGGGCTCCTCATCTGTGTGAGCCTTAGTTTTCTCATCAGTGTATAGATGAAGTTGTAGATAACCTAGAAAATTTTTGTGAGAGCCGCACAAAGTGCAGGTCAAATACTAGCACCATGCCTGGTACGAGTAGGCAGTCAATAAATGACAGTTAATATTTTGCTCCTGTGATTTGAGATTAACAAAGGGGGCATCCAACTTCCCTTCATATCATGAAGTTTTCACTACTCTCTGATCTAGCTTCTTGTGGTTAACTGGAATCTATGCATGATTTTAAAAAATTCCTTGACTAGTTAAATTTAAAATTTAAAACAAAGCTTCCCTGGATGGATAAATTGGAAAACACTGAATGCTGAGAAGTCTTGAAATAATCATGTTTACCTTTGTTTACTCAGTGCTTCCCAAACATATTGGCAAAGGAACACATTAGTGTGTGTGTGCACAACTCTATTAACAAACTGCATATGGGATGTTAAACCTAGTGACACATCACACATAGAGAATCACTATAGTTCATATGTAATAGAAGCCTAATAATGAATGGTTGAATCTGTGCATGAAAAAAAGATGCTTTTCTTACCCTCTATCTAGGCTGCTGATGCAAAATGTCTTCTATGCTTCAACCATTGAAATCTTACCTATTCTTCTTCCCAGATTAAGTGCCATCCATTTGCCTTCAGAGAAAGGAATTTCTCCTCCTCTGCATTACAGAATATACTATCGGTATTTAGTATTTGTTTTGTTCTATAATTGTCTGTGTATGAGTCATGATAATGGCAGCTCCGTGGAATAGAGGAGCACCTTTGTCATTGGTTTTTTCCCATTCTAACAAAACCTGGCACAGATCTGGAAGAAATCTGCCATGGTGGATTTGCACCTTTTAATCTTGTTCTTCTATATGCACTGTACTTTCCTGTTAGCATCCATGGTTTTATTGCCCAGAAAGACACTCAAAGACCCCTTGCATCAGTAGAAGAACAAAACAGCAAGTGAAATTAACCAATTTCTGCAGAACTCATAAACATCCTGAATGTAGGTCACACTCACTGCCTGATGTGCTGTGTGTGTCATGTTCCAACAAAGCAGCTGCCACGAGTAGCCAAACTCCCAGAAAGGAGCACAGCCCCCAAAAGAGCAGCCATTTGGAAACACATTTTCATTGACAATTGGGGGAAGTTGGGCATTCACTTAAGAAAAAGCCATAATTCTGTAAGAAATGAGCAATTTATGCACATTATAATCAAATTTATTTTTATATCCAGCTACTCCTACATGTGGCATAATTCAGTCTGGGAAATCATGCTAATTAGTTAGAAATCCATTACATTGTAAGTCTTGTAGCATATGCAAATGCTATTTCAAGTGTTCTCACCTCCGTAATGCATGTGCTTTTATTAGAATGCATTCCTGATGTGGGCAGTTTGTCGGTGAACCCGGCTCTAAAGTGCATTGGACGGGAAAACATTCTCACAATACCAATTGATAGCATAACTTTTCATGCGCTTTTTAATGCATTATGCTTTAAAACATAAGAACAATTCCACTTGTCAGAATAGCGTCCAGAGCAGTAAACTCTCCAAATAAAATAATAATGATGATAGTAATGTGCTACGTTCTAATGGTCAATAAGATGTGCATCTTTACTGAACTCAACACGTGGGCCTGCCCTTCACAGACAGTGAGGAAGAGAAGTGACCCCCAGAATAAGAGTACAAAGACAGAGTTCCACAGGCAAAGACACTGCTTGTGGGTCACGCTGGTCAAGTCACTAAACTTTTAGATGCTACTCTTCTTCCGCTGTAACTAAATATAATATAACCACTCTGTCTTTCTCACAGAGCTGTTGTGAATTTAAACTAAGATCAGGATGTAGTTTTTAATTTAAAAAATTGCTCCAGTGGGTCACTCTTAGATTATTAAAAATATCCTAGCCCCATTAAAAAGTAAAGCTAATAATAAAATCTCTATAAGGACATCATAAACTGTATATCAATTATATTTTGAGATAACTTATCAATAACAAAGTCTAATTGAGGAACAACTACCTGATAAAAGATTTCTGATGAGTTAGGGCTTTAGGATCCAAAAGTCAACAGGCTGGAAGGGTGAATTTGGTGAAATTCACATATTAGATCCACATTAACAACAATAATGGGAAAAACATTCCAAAGAAATGAAGATGTACACCTTCTCTTCCCTCTCCAAATACCACCACCACACCACCACTGTCCCTTGCAGTTCCCCCATCTTCCTGTAAGCCCAGCCTCAGTGATTGGTACCACACCACCACCTAGCAAAAGCCATAAACCAGAAACTCAGATTGATCTTTGTCCTTTCTATCTGCCTTTCTGTCCAGTCTAGCAGAACATCCCATTAATTCTGTACCCTAACCATCTTTAAAATCTATCCCTTCACCTGTGCCTTTTTCTTTTTTCAAATAGGCTCCATGCCCAGTGTGGAGCCCAATGTGGGGCTTGAACTCATGACCCTGAGATCAAGACCTGAGCTGAGATCAAGAATCAGATGCTTAACTGACTGAGCCACCCAGGTGCCCCTCCTGTGCCCTTTTATACTTTCTCAGGCCATGGTCCTATTTCCTCAAGAAGTCTTTTATCATCACCTAATGGGTTTCTGCCTCCCGGGCAGTTTCACTTACAACCAGTCCCATCAATGGCATCAATGGTTTTCTAAGATGCAATTTAATTTTAAATTACTTTTAAATTTTGAGTGTTTTATTTTTTATTTATTTATTTTTTAAAGATTTTATTTATTTATTTGACAGAGAGAGAGGGAACACAAGCAGGGGGAGAGGGAGAGGGAGAAGTAGGCTTCCCGCTGAGCAGGGAGCCTGATGCGGGGCTCCATCCCAGGACCCTGGGATCATGACCTGAGCCGAAGGCAGACGCTTAATGACTGAGCCACCCAGGCACCCCTAAATTTTGAGTGTTTTAAATGGCTCCAAGGAGCCTCTAGATAAAATACCCCTGTGAATAGTCCCCATATGCTTCTCCTACTCCTTCTTTTTCTGCACAGGCTATGCACCCCATCTGCACAGGTATGATCCCATAATGGCTTCCCTGGATTTACCAAAATGTCCATGCTCTCTCACACTTTAAGGCTTTTGTGTAACTTAATTCTGACTAGAATGGTTTCGGTCATCTCTAATCAGGTCAGTTTCTTCTTTTTCTTTCAGTTTTCAGCTAAAATGTTCATTATTCTGAGTAGCATGTCTTTTTCTCACCAATACATAGTTGACTTTTCCTGTATACTGGGCTCAGTCTTTCAGGAAACTGGGCTTTTAGGGAAGATGGTATCTCTTTCCCTACCATTCTTTTCCCAGAACTGGGTATGAGTAGGTATTTATTTTCTTGACAAAAAATTTATTTTCTTGACTAAAATGAATGAATAAAGAAGATCATCTCAATTAAATAACAAATTTAAATCCTTTTCAGAATGCTCCTTCAGCCTGCTCAAGAAGCTCAGTGATGTCAATGGGAACTTTCAGAATATAGTAACACCAGTTCTTTAGAAAACATTGTGAATTCACTTGTATTGTGAGAAAGACCTCTGAAAACAAGGCTCAGATGTTACATCTGTTAACTGGGTTCTGAGGCCCCATCTATGGAAACAACGTGAAAGAGGAAAAAAAGGAAACCCTCCCTACCCCTCCTTGCCCTACAGATATATCCATCACTATCTTCAAAACAAACAAACATACAAAATACCATCACTTACAGTGTTTTTTTTTTTAATTGAACAGTCTAAGGATAATCTGTCAATTCTCAGATTTTAATAATAAAATAATTAAAAATTAAAGCATTAGAAGTGCCCTTCTGATCCAATTGAGTGTATAATAAGTCATTATTCCTTTCCATCTTCATAATCTTTGACCTTTGAGAATATATGCAATCTGAACATCGCAAAGAACTTGTCCTGCAGGAGTTAATTAAGCTTTGCAAAGTCCATTAGAGATAAGCATTTTCTGGCCTCATGTCTTAGTTTCACTGCTGAGTCCTGAGAGTTTGTACACTCTTGCTGTCAGATACTCAGGGTGGGTCCTGGCTTGTTTGAGAGAAACCAAACATGCAAACACTGTTGCCCATGTATATCCACATTTTCTTGGTTAATTCAGGCCAACTCTGGCTGACAACTTCTGTTTCTTTCAGTTAATTCAATCAAGAAGAATTATGGGTGACTATAGCTGGTGACCCATTACATGCACAATGTAAATGTGAATGTGATTACAGATCGGAGATAATAATGGCTTAAGAAGGAGTCAGCATCAGAGCCCACCAATTAGGATTCTTTTCTCTAGGTGACCATGTACATGAAAATTAGCCATTTATTCTGTGTTTCAAGACTACAGCAAAGGGTCATTCAAACCCTCAGAGTATTCCCTTATTTGCTGAATAGATCCTGAAATCCCTCTATTGGGGGGAGGAAGGAGAGAGACTCTTCCTGCAGTGCAGATCATAGGCAGGAACTTGCTCAAGAAAACTCACTAACTCCACTCACTATACTAATGACGCTCCTGTCCAAGAGTAAATTTTGGGATGGCAAGGGGTCAGGAGCATGAAGAATATGGGGAATGTCAGAGAAAGGGGAAAGGCTCAGAAAGGAGATTCTGGTAGCTGACAACATATCTCTTGATTGTGTTCCTTCAGGTCTTAGAATATGGAATGTAACTATTAGCCAACATGTATTTACCTTGTTTGTAGTTCAACCAGGTCTACACTGCACTCAGTTCTGAGCAAGGAACAGAGAGAGACATGAAATAGAATGCATGATGCACATGCCCTCTGCTCTGTGAGGCTTGCAATCTTTCTGAGTGCACAGCACTCTAAGCAGCAAGACAGCACTGAAAGACTGAACAGTATGTTATTTATTTCCCTATTCATTTATTTGACACATATTCATTGAAACTCTTCTGAGTAGGAAGTACTTTACTGGGATCTCATGCAGAAATTGGATGCAGATACAAATAAAACATGGATGCAGATACAATAAAACATTTTAAATGAGTGTTCAGTTTAAAAGGGAGGTAACTGGGAGCATTCATACCAAAGGGCAGGGATTTGGAGAGCTGTAGGTTAGGAAAGGAAACCAGGAATAAGAAAGCAGTCTAACATGTGGAGGATAAGCTTGTAAATCTTGCCCCTTTGGGTTGGGCCATTGTGGTATCAGATTGGGAAGGGAGGCCACAATTTTCCAGAAGAAAACAGAAGTGTCTCTTTTTTTTTCCCTCTTCAGTGACACATGGAAGTTTTACAATTCTGGTTTTGTTTCTTTTGATTGCTAAGTGGTCAGTGTTTCTTTGTTTTTTGTTTTATTCACGCATTCCTTCAAGTACTGACTCTTTTCCATCATGTTTTCAGCATGGAAAGATCAAGGACTTTGGAACATGTGTTTGAAATCATGCTTTGGCACTTAGCTATGAAAATGTGGACAAATTAAACTCTTAGAGCCTTAGTTGATTACTCTGAAAATTAAAAATATGTGTGTATGTGTACATGTGTTTTTAGGCTTTGTGAACATTCAATGAACTATTACATAGTTTAA
Organism: Mirounga angustirostris; assembly: GCF_029215605.1. Lineage (NCBI taxonomy): Eukaryota > Metazoa > Chordata > Mammalia > Carnivora > Phocidae > Mirounga > Mirounga angustirostris. The sequence continues at coordinate 17,501,496 of NW_026991718.1, read as the reverse complement.
AACATAGTAATGTCCTTGGTGCATAATTTGGGATATGAAAATTGTAGGTATATCTGAATCTTACCATCAAAGTCATTGTAATCTACTTGGGACAACAAGATGATTACTTAAAAACACAGGGAGTGAATGAAGGGCTGGAGAACATCAGGGCTCATAATCAAGAGTGATGATTTTGGATGATCAGTGCAATGTTATCACAAAGAGATTGGCCTCTGTCAAGAACATGGCAGGAGGAAAGGCAGGGAAAACTCTATGGCTCTGTGTCCATCCATATAGGCAGATTCTGAATCTTAGAATAGGGCTTGTTATCATCATGTTCCCCCCGCCTTTTTGGGCTTGATTTAGATTTTAGATAATTTCAAGGTAGTTTTGGGGAAAAAATATTTCTTTTCCTACCCTGTATATGCAACCCCTTGACCCAACTCAGGGGACCTGAGCCATTGAAAATGTGTATCAAGCTTTTAATAACAAATGCTGCTACACAAAGATGCTGTGTGGAAAAAAAAAATGAGTGCCAACATATTCTAGACCAAAGTGTTCTCAGCACCTGTGGCTGCTTTAAAGCTCAACACATGAACAGAGTATTACAAAATACCATAATGTCTTTTTTCCTTGTCCTACTCCTCTCGTCTCTCTCCTTTTCCTCCCTTTCTTCATTTCTCCCTCTTAGCAAAAGTGTATTTTAAGTCTATGTAAATTCCAAAACCGGAAACATCTATTATCAGATATGTTCCATACTGTTTGGGCACACCTTAAAACCGAATATATAAACATATTAAGTCATGAAACAAATCCACTAATAGGAGTCATTTGCATATTAGAACTATCCTTATATTTGCAAAGGACAGTCTGTGAGATTGCCTATAATAGGAAGTTTTCCCAGCACATATAAAATGTGAGTTCCTTTTCAGTAATTTCTATGTATCTTTTTAGGAAGACATCTGTTGTGTGAAAAAAGACACACCTGCATATAGAATTTCAAATGCCAATGTAATAAACACTTATGAATAACTGATGAAAGAGAAAATATATTCTAGGCCACCATATTTCCAGTCTTTCATTCTTGTTATCAGAAGAATTTTTAATAAAATGCCTTACATTCAGTATCAATTCACAAGTCACTTTCCTATTGTTTTAGCAAGCAGGACACTTTTCCAGTTTTCAGCTCAGAAGTGAATGATTCAGTGTGACTTGTCCTTACCACAACTGTACATTAGCATAAAACTATTATTCAAATACCTTGAACAAAGGTTCCTAATCTTCAACAAATGGCATACACCTAAATGCCATTTTTGACATCTTAAGGAATTAATCAAGATTTCATAGGTGTCTTAAGATGCATAGGTAGAATGGTTTTTTAAAGTTTCCTTTTCAGTCAGAAGTAAATTGCTGACTCCTCACTTCTAACTTCTAAGAAAATTTGCAAACTGAACAGTAAGTGCATGCCTTAAAGTCTAAAGACTTATCTTGGAATATGAAATGGTTGCAGAAGAAAAAAGTAATTACTTCGTGCAGATAACTCCATTGGATAATTCTAGGTGGTTGATCTGGAGTTATGCTAAGATAGAAGAATTGGGCTCTGTTAGGGAAATTATAAAATGAATTTAAGAAGGGATAATAAGAAAGGCTATTTTGGAGTTTAAAAATAATGAGTTTGATCTGAACATAAAGTTTTGGATGTTAGAACTTGAATCCTTGAGGCATAGATCAAGTCAGTTAAAATTTGCATATGATGGAGTAATCTTGGGTAAAGATGATGAAGGAATCAGATTTCTTTTTTGGGATAGGCAGCATAGCATCTGCCTGAATCCCCATGATGACTATTTCATTTTCTTTGATCTCTGGGTCTTCCCAGGTGATGTCTCTGGGTACTTGGAACACTTGTCCCTGTCCTCTTCACATGCCTGATTCCTTTAAGTGGCTAGGAATACATTTCTGCCTCCTACCACCTCCAACTATGATTAGGTCAGAATCCATGTAATGGGCCCCAGAATATCCCGTATTTCCCTTTCTCAACACTTTATTCACTTAAAATTATGTAAGAACTTATTTGTAATTAATGACACTGTTTTAGATATCTGCTTTCACTGCTGACAAGGGCTGTGCATGTCATGTACATCATCATAAACTCAGCGCCTGGCACAGGGTACCTTACAGGGACATATGAAACTTTGCTTTTTGACCAACTGGAGGAAATTCAAAATTAGTTACAGACATACACTTATTTGAAGAGGGTATTTTTCAAGGTCAGTGATCTCTTGGCTTCTCATCACTCTTATTGGGAAACATTAGTAGTAACAGACATTTAGCCATCACGGAGAAAGTATAAATAATAAGGTCCTAGCTATCCAGGCTTTGGGGTTAAAAATAAAATCAGGTGCATTCACATCAAAACTTCATTCCATCCACCACTGAGTCAATCAGGTTAGGAGGCACTTTTCCCAGGCTTGCTGATTTGATGTGGGAAGCCATTCCACTTGAGCATCTCTCCCTTAGGATGTGTCTACATGCAGTAGACACAGTGCCTGGAGAGAACACTTGAGTACTTGCTCTGGTGTGAAATTGCCCTTTCTTGGCCTTTGGCTTGCCTTTTGCTATGCATGAAGCTGCATTTTATTTTATTATTTATTTATTTATTTTATTTATTTATTTTTTAAAGATTTTATTTATTTGACAGAGAGAGAGACAGCGAGAGAGGGAACACAAGCAGGGGGAGTGGGAGAGGGAGAAGCAGGCTTCCTGCAGAGCAGGGAGCCCGATGTGGGGCTCGATCCCAGGACCCTGGGATCATGACCTGAACCGAAGGCAGACGCTTAACGACTGAGCCACCCAGGTGCCCCTGAAGCTGCATTTTAAAGTTATACCAAGAGATAATGTTCCCTAGATAGCAGCGTAATCTGGGGATCACCTTCCGTTAATGGTGTTGCCCAGTTACTCTTAAAAAAAAGTCAGCAGCCCATATGATAGAATTTCCTTGGTTGTTAGAATGTTTTTCCTTTGCTACACTTTAGTAAATCTAAAGAACCACAGTTCTTTTCTGATTCATCCTTGGTTTAGATCTGCTTTGAGAAAAATGATTATTTTCTTAAGGTTCAACTTTTATTTCCTTATTAATCAGTTTGAGCTTTCCCTTCCTTAGACTCCCCTAAGCTAAGCTTCCAGTCTTAGACTCTGTGAATGCCTCTGTTTTAGAAAGCAAAAATAAATGCATGGGTTCATTTCATAAATGATTCCAGAAGAATGCTATCCTTAACTTTTATTTCAAATAGCATTTAAGTTTTGCAGCTTTGCACAGAGATCTCTTCAAGGCTGTTTCTTTTACTGAAGATGATGAAGTTATTAGCCTTAAACTCTAGTGATCTCTTCTTTTTTTTTTTTTTTTTTTTAAAGATTTTATTTATTTATTTTGAGAGAGAGATACACAGCGAGAGAGGGAACACAAGCAGTGGGAGTGGGAGAGGGAGAAGCAGGCTCCCCGCAGAGCAGGGAGCCCGATGTGGGACTCGATCCCAGGACCCTGGGATCATGACCTGAGCCGAAGGCAGTCGCTCAACCGACTGAGCCACCCAGGCACCCTCTAGTGATCTCTTCTTAAAACATGGTGGAAGGACACCATCAAGAAGGGTACACTTGGCCAAATCTCATCATCTGAATTTCCTGCCATTCATAATCAGGCTTATCCACCAGTCCATAATGCTCAACACTTGCTCCCATTCTCCAGCCAAAGGAAATAAGTGTTATAACTTGAAAAGAAAATGATTGACATTTGTTGATGAATTTCTATCTCTTTGGTGGGTTTAGGGTAATTTCTAAAGGTTGTCTGACAATAACAAAAGTTTTTGTAATCTCTCTGTACAAGGATTTGTGTTGTGCCATTTTATGAGCCATGCTCAGGACATATAGGAAATGCAGCCAATGACCTTTTACCTGTATAATTTCAGGGATGAAAAAGACTTTGATAAATCATTTCCCATTTTTCTTCCTTTAAGTATGTCTAATCCAGATGATATAATCAATCATGGTCTGAAAAAAAGTATAAAAAAAGAAGATGTAACCATCTCTGGTTAAACTTAGTAGTTCTGTTTTTCTTACAATTTTAAGTTCATATTCCTTATAATTGATCCTAATGAGACTAAAATGGACTGCCAAATTTTAGAATATGAGATAGTAATGTTTAGTGTCATATTGAAACCCTGGCAAATGCTTAGGACAAGGGCAAGAAAAAATAAATATAAAGATTAAAAGGAAAATAAAAAGTCATTATTTGTAGATGATCTGATCATGTACATAGTAAACCCAAAAGGACCCTAAAACAATCATTAGAACAGATAAGATAGTTCATCAGTCCTCCTGGCTTATAGATCAAAACATGAGAGCCAAAAGCCTTCCTTTAAAATAGCATGAAATAAATGAAAAAAAAAAATACAATATAAAAAAACCACAATAAAGTATTTGAGAATTAATCTAACAAAGAAAGAAAACCCCTGGGCGCCTGGGTGGCTCAGTTGGTTAAGCGACTGCCTTCGACTCAGGTCACGATCCTGGAGTCCCTGGATCGAGTCCTGCATTGGGCTCCATGCTCGGCAGGGAGTCTGCTTCTCCCTCTGACCCTCCCGACCCTCCCCCCTCTCATGCTCTCTCTCTCTCAAATAAATAAATAAAATCTTAAAAAAAAAAAGAAAGAAAACCTTTATAGAGGGTTATTAATTAAAGAAGGTGTGCAAGACTATTGAATCACAGATCTGTACCTCTGAAACAAATAATACATTATATGTTAAAAAAAAAAAAAAGAAGAAGAAGAAGAAGAAGATAGCAGGGGGAAGAATGAAGGGGAGGGAAACTGGAGGGGGAGATAAACCATGAGAGACGATGGACTCTGAAAAACAAACTGAGGGTTCTAGAGGGGAGGGGGGTGGGAGGATGGGTTAGCCTGGTGATGGGTATTAAAGAGGGCACGTTCTGCATGGAACACTGGGTGTTATACGCAAATAATGAATCAATGGAACACTACATCAAAAACTAATGTTGTAATATATGGTGATTAACATAACATAAAAAAAAAAAGAAGAAGATACAACCCAAATGAATAATGAGGTATATGTGTTTGTGGGTGGAAAATTTAACCATGTAAGATGTCATTATCCTGAATTTATTCTACAAGATCTGTGCAACTTTAATCAGATCTCTGCCAAGATTTGGGAGGAATATTACAAGAAGATTCTAAGATGTACATGAAATAATAAAGCTTATCAAATAGCTAATTTTGGGGGGAAAACCATAATCTCTCAGTTTTTAGGACCTACGATATAGGCATAGTGATAAGAATAGTATTGACAGGGGTGCCTGGGTGGCTGAGCTGTTAAGCATCTACCTTTGGCTCAGGTCATGATCCCAGGTTCCTGGGATTGAGCCCCACATCAGGCTCCCTGCTCAGAGGGAAACCTGCTTCTCCCTCTCCCACCCACCCCCTGCTTGTGTTCCCTCTCTCGCTGTGTCTCTCTCTCTCAAATAAATAAATAAAATCTTAAAAAAAAAAAAAGAATAGTATTGACACAGGATGAAGTAGATCAATTGAACACATTAGAGACCCAGAGAGAGATTTACATAAATGTAGGAACTACAGGATGGCATCACAAAGGAGTGAGAAAATAATGAGTTATTTAATAAGTGCTGTTTGAAAAAAAATAGTCCTGAAAAATTGGCTTAGTATATAGTAAAAATTTGTAATATAGTAAGACTATTTTGGAACCCAAAAAGGGAAAACTCCTCTATTTTTCTGTCTACTCACATAACACTCTACTTCTCTTCTAACCCTTCTCAGAACACTTCTGATACTTCTGGTCACCAAATGTGTCAGGATTTTCCTCCACCAAGCAATTTTCAGATACCAGCTGGATGTCCTACTACATAAGTCAACATGACACTATCTACCTGGACATGGAAGATTGCCCCTCCACCCCCCTCAGATGCCAGTCTCAAGTCCAGGTTGTTGCCTGTACTTCTGACCAACTGGCTATAAATTAGAGGTTCCCACAACCCCCTCCTAGCCATTTGCTAGAACAACTCACATAACTCAGCAAAAGTTTACTATCTTACAGGTTTATTATAAAAAAGATAGGAACAGCTGAATGGAAGAGATGCATGGGGCAAGATATGTGGGAAGGGGAACAGAGCATCCATGCCCTCCCCAGGGGATACTGTCGTCCCAGACCTTCATGGGTTCACCAACCCAGAAGTTCCCCAACCCTGTCCTTTTGGATATTTATGGAGGCTTCATGACATAGGTATGATTGACTAAATCATTGACCATTAGTCATTAACTCACTTCCAGCCCCTCTCCCCAACCCAAAGATAGAGGGTTATGGCTGAAAGTTCCAACCCTTTAATCAAATGGTTGTTTCCCCTGGTGACTAGCCCTCAACCTTAGGGACTTGCCAAAAATCATCTCTTTAACATAAACACAGGTAAGACGGGAAGGAGCTAGTTATGAGTAACAAAATGAATTTCCAAGAGTTTTAGGAGCTCTGTACTAGGAATAAAGATGAAGACCAAATATATAGATATTATAAATTAGATGATCACAAAACCCTGTAGAAAACCATATACAAATAAATTAAACTAAATGTGAAAGAAAAAATTATGAAGCTAATACAAGTGTAGGAGCATATTTCTTGGTCTTTGAATGGGATTGAAACATAAAAGACCTAAAGAAACACTAAAAAAAAGAATGTCATATATGTATGTGTATATATATATATACACACACACACACATATGTATATATATATATACATATATATATATATATATATATATATATATATATATATATATACATGAATCAAAAAGAGATCAATGAACAGTACCAAAGAAAAATTAATAGAAGTATGACAACTGAGTGATGATACTTGCAGAGTGTAATACTGGTGATGTACTATTATATAAGAAAGGAAAGAACAACAGTAAGTTAGCAAGAAAAAGACAAATTTTCTAGTGGAAAAAATTGACCAAAGAATATGGAAAAGCAATTCTATATGAATAGAGAGAAAAATTCAATAAGACTATGAGATAATGTGCATCCCCTTAGTAACCAGAGAAATGTAGATTAAGACAAAGAGACATTATTTGGTGTACTTCCAAATGGTAAAAATCAAAAGCTTTCTAATATTAAGGGCATAAGATCATGTGGAATTTGACCATAGATTTGAGGGTCCATATCTGAGCTCTCTATTCTGTTCCATTGGTCTATATGTCTGTTTTTGTGCCAGTACCATGCTGTCTTGCTGATCACTGCTTTGTTTTTGTTTTTTTTTTTTTTTTTTTTTTTTAAGATTTTATTTATTTATTTGACAGTGAGAGAGGGAACACAAGCAGGGGGAGTGGGAGAGGGAGAAGCAGGCTTCCCGCGGAGCAGGGAGCCCGATGCGGGGCTCGATCCCAGGACCCTGGGATCATGACCCGAGCCGAAGGCAGACACTTAACGACTGAGCCACCCAGGCGCCCCTGATCACTGCTTTGTAATATAGCTTGAAATCAGACAACATGATGCCCCCAGCTTTGTTTTTCTTTTTCAACATTTCCTTGATGATTCGGGGTCTTTTCTGATTCCATACAAATTTTAAGACTGTTTGTTCCAGCACTTTGAAAAATGTCATTGGAATTTTGATCAGGATGGCATTGAAGGTATAGATTGCTCTGGGCAGCATAGACATCTTAACAATGTTTATACTTCCGATCCATGACCATGGAATGTTTTTCCATCTTTTTGTGTCTTCTTCAATTTCTTTCATGAGTGTTCTGTAGTTCCTAGAGTATAGATCCTTTACCTCTTTGGTTAGGTTTATTCCAAGGTACCTTATGGTTTTTGGTGCTATTGTAAATGGAATAGTTTCTTTAATTTCTCTTTCTACAGTTGCATTGTTAGTGTATAAGAAAGCAACCGATTTCTGTGCATTGATTTTTGTATCCTGCCACATTACTGAATTGCTATGAGTTCTAGTAATTTGGGGGTGGAGTCTTTTGAATTTTCCACATAAAGTATCATGTCATCTGTGCAGAGAGAGAGTTTGACTTCTTCTTTGCCAATTTGAATACATTTTATTTCTTTTTGTTGTCTGATTGCTATTGCTAGGATTTCCAGTACTATGTTGAACAATAGTGGCAAGAGTGGGCATCCTTGTCGTGTTCCTGATCTTAAGGGAAATGCTCTCATCTTTTCCCCATTGAGGATGATATTTGCTGTGGGTTTTTCATAGATGGATTTTATGAACTTGAGGAATGTTCCCTTGATCCCTATACTCTGAAGAGTTTTAATCAGGAAAAGATGCTGTATTTTGTCAAGTGCTTTTTCTGCATCAATTGAGAGGACCATATGGTTCTTCTCTCTCTCCTCTTATTAATGTGTTCTAGCACATTGATTGATTTGTGAATGTTGAACCACCCTTGCATCCCAGGGATAAATCCCACTTGGTCATGGTGGATGATCCTTTTAATGTATTGTTGGATCCTATTAGCTAGGATTTTGTTGAGAATTTTGGAATCCATATTCCACAGGGATATCAGTCTGAAATTCTCCTTTTTAATGGGATCTTTGCCTGGTTTGGGGAATAATCTTCGACAAAGCAGGAAAAAATATGCAATGGAAAAAAGACAGTGTCTTCAATAAATGGTGCTGGGAAACTTGGACAGCTATATACAGAAGAATGATAATCGACCATTCTCTAACATCATACACAAAGATAAACTCAAAATGGATGAAAGACCTCAATGTGAGACAGGAATCCATCAAAATCCTAGAGAAGAACATAGGCAGTAACCTCTTTGACATAGACCACAGCAGCTTCTTTCAAGACACATCTCCAAAGGCAAGTGAAACAAAAGCAAAATGAACTTTTGGGACTTTATCAAGATAAAAAGCTTCTGCACAGCAAAGGAAACAGTCAACAAAACAAAGAGGCAACCCATAGAATGGGAGAAGATATTTGCAAATGACAATACAGACAAAGGGCTGATATCCAAGATCTATAAAGAACTTCTCAAACTCAACACCCAAAAAACAAATAAGTAAAAAAAATGGGCAGAAGACAGGAACAGATACTTCTCCAAAGAAGACATATAAATGGCTAACAGACACATGAAAAAAATGTTCATCATCATTAGCCATCAGGGAAATTCAAATCAAAACCACATTGAGATACCACCTTACATCAGTTAGGATGGCAAAAATTGACAAGGCAAGAAACAACAAATGTTAGAGAGGTTGTGGAGAAAAGGGAACCTTACACTGTTGGTGGGAATGCAAGTTGGTACAGCCACTTTGGAAAACAGTGTGGAGGTTCCTCAAAAAGTTAAAAATAGAGCTACCCTAGCGGGAGGGGAAGAATGAAGCGGGGGAAATCGGAGGGGTAGACGAACCATGAAAGACGATAGACTCTGAAAAACAAACTGAGGGTTCTAGAGGGGAGGGGGGTGGGAGGATGGGTTAGCCTGGTGGTGGGTATTGAGGAGGGCACATTCTGCATGGAGCACTGGGAGTTGTGCACAAACAATGAATCATGGAACACTTCATCTAAAACTAATGATGTAATGTATGGGGATTAACATAAGAATAAAAAAAAAAATAGAGCTACCCTATGGCCTAGCAATTGCACTACTGAGTATTTACCCCAAAGACAAAGATGTAGTGAAAAGAAGGGCCATATGCACCCCAGTGTTCATGGCAGCAGTGTCCGCAATAGCCAAACTGTGGAAAGAGCCGAGATGCCCTTCTACAGATGAATGGATAAAGAAGATGTGGTCCATATATACAATGGAATATTACTCGGCCATCAGAAAAGATGAATATCCAACTTTTGCATCAACATGGATGGGACTGGAGGAGATTATGCTAAGTGAAATAAGTCAAGCAGAGAAAGTCAATTATCATATGGTTTCACTTATTTGTGGAACATATGGAACAGCATGGAGGACATTAGGAAAAGAAAGGGAAAAATGAAGGGGGTGGGGAATTGGAGCGGGCGACGAACCATGAGAGACTATGGACTCCGAGAAACAAACTGAGGGTTTTAGAGGGGAGGGGGTGGGGGGATGGGTTAGCCCGGTGATGGGTATTAAGGAGGGCACATTCTGCATGGAGCACTGGGTGTTATATGCAAACAATGAATCATGGAACACTACATCAAAAACTGATGATGTAATGTATAGTGATTAATGTAACATAAAAAAAAAAAAAGCCATAAAGCCACCTCCTAAAAAAAAAAAAACCAAAACAAAACTAATGATGTACTCTATGGTAACTAACATAACATAATAAAAGAAAAGAAAATTTAAAAAAAGAAGATCATGCAGAATTTCCATGCACTATTGGTAAGAGTATACACTGGCATAGTCATCCTGGCAGTTTGTTGAAATTGAGTATGCATGTACCCGGGGGCTCAGCAAGACTGTAGAGAAAATCTAAAATCCACAGCAAGGTATTTTGTAGGAAGTGGTTGGAAGCATGGCTGTTGATATGTAAAATATGCAATATGCATGCCCCAGAATAATGTGTCAGTCCCAAGGAACATATTTACATAAACCAACATGGATGGCTCCCAAAAACATAGAAGTTAATTTTAAAAAAGGAAAAAAAACCAACATGAGAATTGTACCACAGTACCATTTTGTATTTTAAAAAGCCACAATATTTTAATAAATTATATTAATAAAATTATTTATAATATAATTAATTATAATATCTATTCTATAACATATAATAGATTTAACACATTAATAAATTATATTAATAAAATTTTTATTTTAAAATAATACATATATACAGGACAACATAACATCAACTTATGCATACCCAACATAAAAATTGATGTAATAATTCCCTCAGATTAGTTTTAAAGTTAAGAAATTGCAAATTCACAGTTTTCAAGGAAATATCTATATCTAAATAAACATGTGGAAAGCAGACATTAAAGACATAGTATGTGAAAGGGAGTCTTAAGGATTTGCAGAATGGAATGGATTTGGTGATAGGACATGAAAGGTAAAAAATAATAAAAACACAATAAAAGCAGTGATCTTTCTTGGACTGGTAATTATAGTGTGCTGTTGACCAATGGGTATAAACAGCTCAGTTCTGTGTATCTGAGGTCCAGAAAGAGGAACAAAGAAATAACTGTGTGTATGTTTGTGCGTGTGTGTGCGTTGTGTGTGTGTGTGTGTGTAAGCATGCATGTGTTTATTTCACTTCATGCCATTTCAATGGCTATGTCAACTTTCTCCAAAGTGTCTCTAAGTTTTCTCTTCTCTTCTTACCTTGAAGCTTGCAATTGGACCCATCACTTGGTGTCTGAAAAAGCATGGCTTGGAACTTACCTCCTTCCCACCAACTTCTCACCTGATTAAAACCTTGCCTTGCCTTTCTGAGGTTGGCCCTGATATGTTGTCTCATCACTACAGTTCCAAGCCACAATTTTACCTGGATCTTTTCCATTCCTGGTTTCATCTTCTTGGCCTTTCTTGTTCATCTGCAACACAGATATAGACACCTTTACTTTTCTTATCATCCTTTTTATTCCTCTTTGCTATGTAAGCTTTGACCCTACTTTTCTGTGATTTAGGATTATATCACCCATAAGACCAAAGGACCTCTCACTATTTCAAAGAGCCTATCACTTACTCATGATAGAAGTGTGAGTTCCTTGCTGTATCTTGTCTCCTTGTCCCTGTGCCCTCCACAGACACACAGAGCCATGTTTACTAAGTAATCAGAGACCTCCCCTCCCATAAGGCCAGATCAGCATGAACAAGGTGGACGAAGACATTTTCCGTGCTACAACAATAAGCTCCAGTAAGGGGATAAAGTTTGAGCTGGTAGAAGACATGGATGTTTGCCACAACATTCCCACACAGAAAAGGGGAGAGCATTCTAGTGAGATTTCCAGAAAGGAAATAAGTGACTTAAGGGAAATTAATACTTTTAAGGCTTTTTAAAATTAAATACTGACAGCTGTCTTTCCAATAGGGTTTTAAAGTAATTTATGTTCACATTTATGTTGCTATAAATGTGCCTCTTTCACCTTCCACCAACTGGCATTGCTATGTGTGTATTAAATTTAAATCATTGCTAATTTGTTGGAATTAATAAATGCATGCCATTATACCATTGGCTTATTTATTTATTTGGCTACTCATGAGGGTAAACATTTTTCTTTCAATGTACTTGTTAAAATGTTCTATTTTCATTTTGAGGAATTATCTTTTTTATATCCATTGCTCATTTATTTACTGGAATCTTTATATACTTATTTTTCCTTTTTAGAATTTAGCTCTTTATAGCATCTGGAGTGTGTTTTGAGGTTTAGTTTAAGAGTAGGATTTATATTTTTAAAAATAAATTTTTTATTACCCCAGCTCTATTTATTATTCTTACCCTTCTAGACTGATTGGGGATGACTCATTTATTACATATAAACTTATTTTATATATCTTGAGATTGGCTTATTACTTGCATGAAACCGTACTCTTCTGCTGAGAGGCAGAACACTCCATTTTTGATAGTGTCTATTTAAAGCTAATAATGGAAAATATAATCATATCTGAAAATATTATGAAACTGGTCTTTAATTTTCAAAACTGTGCTCTATTTCTGTCTTCTTGCTTTTTTTATACACAGTAAGTAATTGAAGAAATATTCTGCCTATTGATTTAAAATCTTGGCAGAAAACTTTAATATATTTCAGAAGAAAGTAAAACAAAATAAATAAGTTATGACCACACTTGTAGTGTGTTAAAGCAAAGAGTATATTAATAAAATTCAAAAATAAGTTTAAATTTTTATTGTTGATTAACAGAATTGGACTTCCTAGATGAGGACACTTCATACTTATGTTCATTCATTCATTCACTAATTTAATAAGTATGAGTCCTCCAGGTTTGTGATGGTTATAAAATATGGAATGGTTAATATATTATTTCTTTGTGTTTTCCATTTTTGTTTGTTTTTTGTTGTTGCTGATTTGTTTGTTGATTGGTCTTTCATTAACTGGATACATGAAAAGAAACACTGACTGAATGTAATGAAACATGTTCAAAAATGGAAAGAAACACATTGTGAAGCAAAGCGACCACTGCAAAACAAATGAAGAGATTGTAACTGAAAACTGACCTAAGAATTGCAAACACTAATCTTTAATGAGCAGGGCAGAATGGGGGAGATGGCACAGGACTGGGAATGGGCAAATGACATATTACTGTTCAATATAGGGAGAAGGTAGAATAGGAAATTGACAAACGTGAGCTTTATGCCAACTTAGAGTGTTATTATAAACTGTAAAACAATGGCCTCGGAGGCACTACAAGAAAAAAATATAGTAATATCTCTAGGACTTAAAATGGGCTTATTAAGTAGTCATTTCCAAACTAAATCCTTAAAAACAAGATTTATTTATTTATTCCAGAGAGAGAGAGAGAGCACGTGCAAGAGAGAGCACTTATGTACGTGCTATGCGTGTGGGGAGGGGCACAGGGAGAGAATCCTTAAGCAGATTCCATGCTGAGCTTGGAGCCCTTCCTGGGGCTCGCTCTCACAACTCTGAGACCATGACCTGATCCAAAACCAAGAGTCAGAAGCCTAACAGACTAAGCCACCCAGGCGCCCCTAGAGACTTTTTTATTTAACCTAACAGTGATCAAGCTGACAATGCCAGAAAAATGCAGCAGACATAACTCAAGTATTTTAATATCCTTGTGGATAAAGTGAAGATATGTAGGATGGATATCAGGAAAATAAAGAGAAGTATTAGTTGGTAGAAGGTCTGTTTGGAAAGAGTTTGGAAGATCTGAATCTGAAGAGATTGCTGAAGGCCACTAGGATGCTGTCCAACACATTTTCCATTTTAACATTTATATCAGTAACTCAAATGCTAATAGTAACTTGACAGGTAATAGACTTTTTAAATTGTTGGATAATATTGTATCTATTGTCAGATATGTTGATTATCTAAATATTTACTGAAAAAGATCTAAACAGACTGGAGAGAACCAAATGTAAAGATGTGAAATTATTAAAAATAAATGTACAAATCCAAATTTAGATCTAAAAAGAATTGCATAAGAGCAGGATGGGGAAAACAACATATTAGTTGTCTATTACTGTATAACAAATTAGCCTAAATCTAGCAGCTTGAAACATGAAAATTTATTTTCCTGCATAGTTCCTGAGAAGCCAGCAGAGGCTTGGGTGGTTCTGGTTTAGCGTTTTTCAGGAGGTTATATTCAAGGCTTACTGGGGGCTGGAGATTTTGGAGTTTATGTGATATTAGGTGTTATAATATATATATATGAGCTCACATACACACACAGTTAAAACATACCTATGATTATTTTTGTTACTTTAGAGCTCCAAATTTTATGAAAAATGGATATAAATTAGAATATATTCAGAAGAACAAAATATGCAATGGAAGAAAGTCTGGACAGTCTCAGCCTGCATAAAAGAACCTATACAGGGGATTTGAAGGCAATAATCAAAGAACTGATAGGGATAAGGGATTAGATTTGCTTTGTGTGTTTACAAGGGGTGGGAATATTCATTAATAGGTAGAACACTTCAGAAAGGCAAACATCAAGTGATTAAGGAAAAAATCTGTGCTATAAAATCTGTATAAAAATGAAGAACTACTGAATTTATTATCATGATTTCTACTCAAGGAAAAATAGGAATCACACTTGCTTAAGATACCACCAATAAGTATGTTTGAGAGGGGTTTAAGAACTGAATGAATTATTCATTCCTTTCATCATTGTTTCAGAAGAGAGTAAATGAGCACCCACTCTAGGTTGAGGGTTGTTTTTAAGGCCTAGATTGAGAGATTGGTGAATGAGCAGGCAAGATCCTGCTCTTACTGGGTTTCTGTCAGATTGTGGAAGATGTACAATAAACAAGAATACAGGGCGCCTGGGTGGCTCAGTTGGTTAAGTGACTGCCTTCGGTTCAGGTCATGATCCTGGAGTCCCGGGATCGAGTCCCGTATCGGGCTCCCTGCTCGGCGGGGAGTCTGCTTCTCCCTCTGACCCTCCTCCTTCTCATGCTCTCTGTCTCTCATTCTCTCTCTCTCAAATAAATAAATAAAATCTTAAAAAAAAAAAAAAAGAATACAAAAAAAAACTACAAGTTTATTTCACTGAGATAAAACAAGCTCAGGTAATAGACTGTGAAGAGGTATTTGTGAACAGGTGTATAAGCTAGAGTGGTCAGGGAAGTCTCTCTGGGGGTGAGATCTTTAAGCCAAAGATCTGAATGGCAGAAGGATCCAGCCCTGTGAAGATGTGGGGGGAAAGAGTTTCTGGCAAAGGGAACCATAAACTGAAGGCCCCATGACTCAGCTAAGTGTAGCATATTTTATCTGCAGGAAGGTGGCCCTTCTGACTATACCATTACTAGTGGTGGGGAAGGTGGAAAGAGACCAGATAAAAGAAGTAATAACATCAGCTTCAAAGTGTATGTCTTGTAGATAATAGTAATGAATTCAGATGTTATTTTTTTTATTTTATTATGTTATGTTAATCACCATACATTACATCATTAGTTTTTGATGCAGTGTTCCATGATTCATTGTTTCTGTATAACACCCAGTGCTCCATTCAGTACGTGCCCTCTTTAATACCCATCACCAGGCTAACCCATCCCCTCACCCCCCTCCCCTCTAGAACCCTCAGTTTGTTTCTCAGAGTCCATCATCTCTCATGGTTTATCTCCCCCTCCAATTTCCCTGCCTTCATTTTTCCATTCCTACTATCTTCTTTTTTTTTTTTTTTTAACATATGATGAATTATTTGTTTCAGAGGTACAGGTCTGTGATTCAACAGTCTTGCACAGTCTTTCACAGCGCTCACCATAGCACATACCCTCCCCAAAGTCTATCACTCAGCCACCCCATCCCTCCCACCCCCCACCACTCCAGCAACACTCAGTCTGTTTCCTGAGATTAAGAATTCCTCATATCAATG
Organism: Mirounga angustirostris; assembly: GCF_029215605.1. Taxonomy (NCBI): domain Eukaryota; kingdom Metazoa; phylum Chordata; class Mammalia; order Carnivora; family Phocidae; genus Mirounga; species Mirounga angustirostris. Next base: position 17,485,494 of record NW_026991718.1, on the reverse strand, counting down.
AGATCATATGATGCACGTCTTTCTTTGATTGACTTATTTCGCTCAGCATAATACCCTACAGTTCCATCCACGTCATTGCCAATGGCAAGATTTCATTCCTTTTGGTGGCGGCATAATATTCCATTGTGTATAGATACCAAATCTTCTTTATCCATTCATCTGTCGTTGGACATCTTGGCTCTTTCCATAGTTTGGCTATTGTGGACATTGCTGCTATAAACATCGGGGTGCATGTACCTCTTCGGATCTCTACATTTGTATCTTTGGGATAAATACCCAGTAGTGCAATTGCTGGATCGTATGGTAGCTCTATTTTCAACTTTTTGAGGAACCTCCATACTGTTTTCCAGAGTGGCTGCACCAGCTTGCATTCCCACCAACAGTGCAGGAGGGTGCCCCTTTCTCCGCATCCCCGCCAACATCTGTCGTTTCCTGACTTGTTAATTTTAGCCATTCTGACTGGTGTGAGATGGTATCTCATTGAGGTTTTGATTTGGATTGCCCTGATGCTGAGCAATGTTGAGCACTTTTTCATGTATCTGTTGGCCATTTGGATGTCTTCTTTGGAAAATTGTCTGTTCATGTCTTCTGCCCATTTCTTGATTGGATTCTTTGTTCTTTGGGTGTTGAGTTTGATAAGTTCTTTATATATTTTGGATATTAGCCCTTTATCTGATATGTCATTTGCAAATATCTTCTCCCATTCTGTCAGTTGTCTTTTAGTTTTGTTGACTGTTTCTTTGCTGTGCAAAAGCTTTTTATCCTGATGAAGTCCCAATAGTTCATTTTTGCTCTTGCTTCCCTTGTCTTTGGCAATGTTTCTAGGAAAAAGTTGCTGTGGCTGAGGTTGAAGAGGTTGCTGCCTGTGTTCTCCTCTAGGATTTTGATGGACTCCTGTCTCACATTGAGGTCTTTCAACCATTTTGAGTCTATTTTTGTGTGGTGTAAGGAAATGGTCCAGTTTCATTCTTCTGCATGTGGCTGTCCCAACTTCTGCAAAGAATGTCCCAACACTATTTGTTGAAGAGACTGTCTTTTTTCCACTGGACATTCTCTCCTGCTTTGTCGAAGATTAGTTGACCATAGAGTTGAGGGTCCATTTCTGGGCTCTCTGTTCTGTTCCACTGATCTATGTGTCTGTTTTTGTGCCAGTACCATACTGTCTTGATGATTACAGCTTTGAATAGAGTTCGAAGTCCAGAATTGTGATGCCACCAGCTTTGCTTTTCTTTTTCAACATTCCTCTGTCTATTCAGGGTCTTTTCTGGTTCCATAAAAATTTTAGGATTATTTGTTCTATTTCTTTAAAAAAGTGGATGGTATTTTGACAGGGATTATATTAAATATGTAGATTGCTCTAGGTAGCATTGACATCTTCACAATGTTTGTTCTTCCAATCCATGATCATGGAATGTTTTTCCATTTCTTTGTATCTCCCTCAATTTCTTTCATGAGTATTCCAAAATTTTCTGAGTACAGACTCTTTGCCTCCTTGGTTAGATTTATTCCTAGGTATCTTACAGTTTTGGGTGCAATTGTAAATGGGATCGACTCCTTAATTTCTCTTTCTTCTGTCTTGTTGTTGGTGTATAGAAATGCCACTGACTTCTGTGCATTGATTTTATATCCTGCCACTTGACTGAATTCCTGTATGAGTTCTAGCAGTTTTGGGATGGAGTGTTTTGGGTTTTCCACATAAAGTATCATATCATCTGCAAAGAGTGAGAGTTTGACTTCTTCGTTGCTGATTTGGATGCCTTTTATTTCTTTTTGTTGTCTGATTGCTGTGGCTAGGACTTCTAATACTATGTTGAATAGCAGTGGTGATAGTGGACATCCCTGCCACATTCCTGACGTTAGGGGGAAAGCTCTCAGTTTTTCCCCATTGAGAATGATATTTGCTGTGGGTTTTTCATAGAAGGCTTTTATGATATTGAGGTATGTACCCTCTATCCCTACACTCTGAAGAGTTTTGATCAAGAACGGATGCTGTACTTTGTCAAATGCTTTTTTGGCATCTATTGAGAGGATCCTATGGTTCTTGTTCTTTCTTTTGTTAATGTATTGTATCACATTGATTTGCGGATGTGGAACCAACCTTGCAGCCCAGGGATAAATCCCACTTGGCTGTGGTGAATAATCCTTTTAATGTACTGTTGGATCCTATTGGCTAATATTTTGGTGAGAATTTTTGCATCCATGTTCATCAAGGATATTGGTGTGTAATTCTCCTTTTTGATGGGGTCTTTGTCTGATTTTGGGATCAAGGTAATGGTGGCCTTATAAAACGAGTTGGGAGTTTTTGTTTCATTTTTATTTTTTGGAACAGTTTCAGAAGATTAGGTATTAATTCTTCTTTAAATGTTTGGTAGAATTCCCCTGGGAAGCCATCTGGCTCTGGGCTTTTGTTTGTTTGGGAGATTTTTAATGACTGCTTCAATTTTCTTAGTGGTTATAGGTCTGTTCAGGTTTTCTGTTTCCTCCTGGTTCAGTTTTGGTAGCTGATACATCTTTAGGAATGCATCCATTTCTTTCCGGATTATCTAATTTGCTGGCATATATTTGGTCATAATATGTTCTTATAATTGTATTTCTTTGGTGTTGGTTGTGATCTCTCCTCTTTCACTCATGATTTTGTTTATTTGGGTCCTTTCTCTTTTCTTTGATAAGTCTGGTCAGGGGTTTATCAATCTTGTTAATTCCTTCAAAGAACCAGCTCCTAGTTTCGTTGATCTGTTCTACTATTCTTTTGGTTTCTATTTCATTGATTTCTTCTCTGATCTTTATTCTTTCTCTTCTCCTTCTGGGTTTAGGCTTTATTTGCTGTTCTTTCTCCAGCTCCTTTAGGTGTAGGGTGAGGTTGTGTATTTGAGACCTTTCATTGCTTTAGAAAGGCTTGTATTGCTATATGCTTTCCTCTTAGGACTGCCTTTACTGCATTCCAAAGGTTTTGAACAGTTGTGGTTTCATTTTCATTGGTTTCCATGAATTTTTTAATTCTTCTTTAATTTCCTGGTTGACCCATTCATTCTTTAGTAGGATGCTCTTTAGCCTCCATGTATTTGAGTTCTTTCTGACTTTTCTCTTGTGATTGAGTTCTAGTTTCAAAGCATTGTGGTCTGAAAATAGGCAGGGAATGATCCCAATCTTTTGGTAACAGTTGAGGCCTGATTTGTGACCTAGGATGTGATCTATTCTGGAAAATGTTCCATGGGCTCTAGAGAAGAATGTGTATTCTGTTGCTTTGGGATGGAATGTTCTGAATATGTCTGTGAAGTCCATTTGGTCCAGTGTGTCATTTAAAGTCTTTACTTCCTTGTTGATCTTTTGCTAAGATGATCTGTCCATTTCAGTAAGGGGGGTGTTCAAGTCCCCCACTATTACTGTATTGTTGTCAATGTTTTTCTTTGCTTTTGTTATTAACTGCCATATATAGTTGGCTGCTCCCATGTTAGGGGCATAGATATTTACAATTGTTAGATCTTCTTGTTGGATAGACCCTTTAAGTATGATATAGTGTCCCTCCTCATCTCATTACAGTCTCTGGTTTAAAATCTAATTTGTCTCATATAAGGGTTGATGTGCCAGCTTTCTTTTGGTGTCCATTAGCATGGTAAATGGTTTTCCACCCCCTCACTTTCAATCTGGGGATGTCTTTGGGTCTAAAATGAGTCTCTTGCAGACAGCATATCGATGGGTCTTGTTTTTTATCCAATCTGATAGCCTGTGTGTTTTAATTGGGGCATTTAGCCCATTTACATTCAGGGTAACTATTGAAAGATAGGAATTTAATGCCATTGTATTGCTTGTAAGGTGACTGTTACTGTATATTGTCTGTGTTCCTTTCTGGTCTTTGTTACTTTTAGGCTCTCTCTTTCCTTAGAGGATTCCTTTCAAGATTTCTTGTAGGGCTGGTTTTGTGTTTGCAAATTCCTTTAGTTTTTGTTTGTCCTGGAAGCTTTTTATCTCTCCTTCAATTTTCAATGATAGCCTAGCTGGATATAGTATTCTTGGCTGCATATTTTTCTCATGTAGTGCTCTGAATATATCCTGCCAGTCCTTTCTGGCCTGCCAGGTCTCTGTGGATAGGTCTGTTGCCAATCTAATGTTTCTACCATTGTAGTTTACAGATCTCTTCTCCTGAGCTGCTTTCAGGATTTTCTCTTTGTCTCTGAGACTTGTAAGTTTTAGTATTAGATGTCGGGGTGTTGACTTATTTTTATTGATTTTGAGGGGGGTTCTCTGTGCCTCCTGGATTTTGATATCCGTTTCCTTCCCCAAATTAGGGAAGTTCTCTGCTATAATTTGCTCCAATATACCTTTGCCCCTCTCCCTCTTTCTTCTTCTTCTGGGATCCCAATTATTCTAATAGTGTTTCATTTTATGGTATCACTTATCTCTTGAATTCTGCCCTTGTGATCCAGTAGTTGTTTATCTCTCTTTTTCTCAGCTTCTTTATTTTGCATCATTTGGTCTTCTATATCACTGATTCTCTCTTCTGCCTCATTTTTCCTAGCAGTTAAGAGCCTCCATGTTTGATTGCACCTCATGAGTATTCTTTTGATTTTGACTTGGTTATATTGTAGTTCTTTTATTTCTCCAGAAAGGGTTTCTCTAATATCGTCCATGCTTTTTTCAAGCCAGCTAGTATCTTTAAAATAGTCATTCTGAACTCTAGTTCCAACATCTTACTAATGTCCATATTGATTAGGTCCCTGGCAATCAGTACTGCCTCTTGTTCTTTTTTTTTAGGTGATTTTTTCCATCTTGTCATTTTGTCCAGACATTAATAGATGAATGAGAGAACAAAATGCTAACAGGGTAACAATGACCCTAGAAAAATATACACTAAACAAATCAGAAGAGACCTGAAATTGGAGGAAAAGAAAGGGAAAGAAAGAAAAAAGAAAAAAAAGAAAAAGAAAAAGATAAAAAAAAAGAATATGATCAAATATGATCAGGCTGGTGCATAGATCAGTGCCACACACTAGATTTTGGGCGTATTTTGGTCTGTTAGAAGACAGTGCCTCCAAAATTTTAAAGAAAGAAAAACTTATATATGCACAAAAATAAGGGTAAATACAATGAAGGGATGGAATATGACTGTAAAGGTGAAAATTATAAAAGATTTTATAAAAGGAATTGGTAAGATAAGAAGTTGGTTGATAAAAGAAAGAAGAGGAGTTAAAAAAGAAAAAGGAGAGGGGGGCGCCTGGGTGGCTCAGTTGGTTAAGCGACTGCCTTCGGCTCAGGTCATGATCCTGGAGTCCCGGGATCGAGTCCCGCATCGGGCTCCCTGCTCAGCGAGGAGCCTGCTTCTGCCTCTCTCTCTGCCTGCCTCTCTGCCCACTTGTGCTAAAAAAAAAAAAAAAAAAAAAAAAAAAAAAGGAGAGAATGTGATCAGGCAGGAGACTAGAACAAAGCCAAACACTAGAGATTTAGGGTATATTTTGGTCTGTGAGAAGAAACTGTATCCCAAAATTTTAAAGAGAGAACAATATATATATACATATATATACCAAAAATAAGGTTAACTACTATGAAGGGACAGAATATGACTCTAAAAATGAAAAGTAAAAAACATTTTTTAAAGAGGGATTAAGAATTCCTCATATCAGTGAGGTCATATGATACATGTCTTTCTCTGATTGACTTATTTTGCTCAGCCTAATACCCTCCAGTTCCATCCACGTTGTTGCATGAGGAATTCTTAATGCAGGAAACAAACTGAGGGTTGCTGGAGTGGTGGGGGTGGGAGGGATAGGGTGGCTGGGTGATAGACATTGGGGAGGGTATGTGCTATGGTGAGTGCTGTGAACTGTGCGAGACTGTTGAATCACAGATTTGTCCTCTGAAGCAAATAATATATGTTAAAAAAAAAAAAAAGAAGAAGATAGCAGGAGGGGAAGAATGAAGGGGGGGAAATCGGATGGGGAGATGAACCATGAGAGATTTTGGACTCTGAAAAACAAACTGAGGGTCCTAGAGGGGAGGGGGGTGGGAGGATGGGTTAGCCTGGTGATGGGTATTAAAGAGGGCACGTTCTGCATGGAGCACTGGGTGTTATTCACAAACAATGAATCATGGAACACTACATCAAAAACTAATAATGTAATGTATGGTGATTAACATAATAAAAAAGAGAGAAGAAAGAAATTCCGCCCCCCCCCCAAAAGGGATTGATAAAATGTTGGTTGAAAAAGGGAAAAAGAGAATTTAAAAAAAAAAGAAAATTAAAAAAATTAACTTTGAAAGACTAAAGAATCATGGTAAAAAAGCCATGAATTCTATGTGCTGTATTCCCCTAGGGCTGCTGTTCTGCCATTCTCATTGATCTGTAAACTTGGTCTTGGCTGGCTGTTCTTGCTGATCTTCTGGGGGAGGGGCTTGTTGCTGTAGTTCCCAAATGTCTTTGCCAGAGGCGGAATTGCCCCTCCCTTGCTGGTCTGGGCTAAGTAATCTGCTCGGGTTTGCTTTCGGGAGCTTTTGTTCCCTGCAAGCTTTCCGTACAGATTTGGAGGACAAGAGTGAAAATGGCGGCCTCCCAATCTCCACCCCAGAGGAGCCGAGAACTCGGGGCTCCACTCCTCAGTGCACCCCCAGAGAAAAGCAGTCAATCACTCCTATCTCCCCAGTCTCTGGCCGCATTCCGTGCTCATGCAGCCTGTGACTGAGCATTTCTATCTCTGGCACCCAACCCCGTGTGGAGTCTCCAAACCCAGCAGATCCCTGCAGTGTGCTCCCTTGATGCCCCTCCTGGAGGAGGAAGGTGAGTTTCCCCGGATCTGCCACTTGTTGGGTCCCTGCTGTAGGAGCAGTGGCCCGACTGTGCCGCAGATCATCGTTTATGGCAACTCCGAGCTGAGAGCCCAGTCCTCAGCTCCGTTTCTGCAGCCGGCTTCCCCGCTCCCGTACCTGGGAGCTCTGCCACACTCAGGCACCCCCGGTCTTTCTGTGACCCCGAGGGTCCTGAGACCACACTGTCCCAGAGAAGGTTCCACCCCCTGCTTAGCCACCGGAGTGACGTCCCTCAGCAGAGCTGACTTCTAAAAGTTCCGATTTTGTGCTTTGTGGCTCTATCACTTGCCAGAAGTGACTGACGGAGGCCCCCTCCCCCGCCATCTATCCTCCCAAATATCGCCTTGGATTTACTTCTCTGCATGTCCTACCTTCCAGAAAGTGGTTGCTTTTCTGTTCAGAGAGTTGTTGCTATTCTTTTCTTTGATCTCCTGTTGAGTTCGTAGGTATTCAGAATGATTTGATCCCTAATCTAGCTGAATTTCTGGGACCAGATGACATTTAGGTCTCCTACTCTGCCATCTTGCTCCGCCCTCTAGATGTTATTTTGGCATGCTCAAGAACATATATAGGATATAAGCAGAGGCTGGGATATAGTCTGGTTTACAATTTATAAAATCATTTTGTTTGCTTTGTGGATAAAGTGGTTGAACTAAGGGCAACCTTTAGGTATAAATAGGGAAAGGAATCAAAGGCTATTGTTCCAGTTTGGGAGAAAAGAGAAGCTGTTAGATTATTTACTGACACATCCTCTTGACCAGATATAGGCTGGTTCCTAGAAATACAGAGGCAAAAAATAAAATTTGTACTTTCAAAGAGCACACTGCTTATTAAGGTTAGGCATGCACAGCTGTGATACACCTCTGGTGGCTGATATAGATACAGTGTTGTCAGAACAGGAACAAAGACTGAGTGAATGAGAGGATACCAAACAAGATGCATTGGCCTGAAAACTACACAGATAACCTTTGAGATCCTTTCCAAATATGGGATTCTATGCTTCTACTGAAGCTCTCACAAAACTGTCTTTCATCCGGTTTTGACTATGACAGATAAGGGTTGTGGGATCTATGTTCTGCATGGCCATGAGGAATAGGGAATTTGATACATCATTGGATACTTGAGGAACAATGATTCTTTCCTTATGCATGAGCCTGATAGTCCAGTCCTAAAGCTGAAAGAGCCCACTGTAAGACCACTTAGAGACAGGTGCATGAGAGAGTAGCTCTTTCTTAGGAGCCAAATCTGAGGCCGGGACTCCGGAGTCTTTACTGATCTAGTTCCCCTAAACTTCTTTGAGTTCATTTTTTCTTACCTGAAAATAAATACAAATCTCTAAGAATCTAATGCTGGTTCTATCCAAGTCACAAAGGTGCTGGGATGATCAAGTAGTCCTTATTGCAGGAAGGCTTGGAAACCCATTTGAAATCTATGGAAAAGCAAATAGCTATGTAAAAGAATAGAAAAATGAATGGATACCTGAGAGTCCTTGTTTTTATTTAATGCTCAGTTAGAATAGGGCCAGAGTTCTAGCTAGACATCACATTGGATTGGCCACACACAAAGAAAGAATGACCTCTCATTAGGGTGTTTTTTGTTTTTTTTTTTTTTCCTCAGTGCCCTCAGATAAGCATGAGTCTCCCTGAGGGAGTGGAAAAGATAAATGGAGCATGAAGACAGAGTTAGTCTTCCTAGCACAGATCACCAGTATTTCTTATTGGCAAAGAGCTTGAAATCATTTATGTTAATTTCATGCCCATGCCTGTGATGGGAGTGCACTGCTAGATTCATTTCATAGATTAGAAACCCAAAGATGGTAAAATCTAGTGGTTTACACTTGGTTTCACAGTGAATAATCACAAAGCTGGAGAAAGGACTCCTAGGTCAGTCTGTGGTTCTACCACCTGGGACTCAAAGGCGTCCAACAAAATGGACTCAATAATCTCTTTTAACCACTCATGAGTGCTTTTAACAGTGTAGAGCTTTCTAACCGTTGAACAGATTCTATTAGGAATGAATCTATATTTTTTTTCTTTTGGGGGTTGCTTCCTCCCATCCTTTTTTTCAGGGAAGGTTTCTTAGAAGAAGCTCTACCACAGTATATGAGTTTAGTAAAAAAGAAGAAAATGGAGTTAAGGCAGATAAAAATAGCAGATGAGAAATGAGGGTATGTGGACGCCTGGGTATCTCAGTCGGTTAAGCGACTGCCTTCGGCTCAGGTCATGATCCTGGAGTCCCGGGATCGAGTCTCGCATCGGGCTCCCTGCTCGGCAGGGAGTCTGCTTCTCCCTCTGACCCTCCTCCCTCTCATGCTCTCTCTATCTCATTCTCTCTGTCTCAAATAAAATCTTAAAAAAAAAAAAAAAAGAAATGAGGGTATGGGCAAACGTTTCACTTCATCTTTGGGAGAAGAGTATGCAAGTTATATTAATGACACTAGAGCCTTGTCTCTGGCTGCATTATCTTCTGATTCCCATGGCCCAGAATGTGAGTGGAAAAATTAGGCTGCCTGGTCAGGATGGCTATTTAGAGTCAGCTGTATTCTGCCACAGGTTTTTGTGGGGAAAACTCAAACCATATAAAAGACATTTGGAAAAGGGAGGTCTGAATGGTTGGATTACTCCTTTTGCTGGGTTGAATAGGGTTTTGGCAAGTTTTTCCAAAGTACATTTTTAAATATTATCAAAAGCTGTCAAATTATATCTGAAACACCAGAAGAGCCAAAATTATCTAAAGAGAAGCTCCTACTATAAACACCAATTCTTGGGGCATGTGGGTGGTGCAGTGCATTAAGCATCTGACTCTTGGTTTCGGCTCAGGTCATGATCTCAGGGTCATGAGGTTGAGCCTTGCATCGGGCTCTGCTTGAGATTCTCTGCCTCTGCCTCTCTGCCCCCCACTCTCTCTCTCTCAAATAAATAAATAAAATATTTAAACACCAATTCTTTTATGAATGCTTAATTCCGCTTTCCTTAAAGCATTTGCATAAAGAATGGTAATATTTTCAAAATGTGAACTATAAACTATGTAGAGATAATGCCACCTGAAAGCTCTGCACACAGTATGTGGGCAAACCAGCTATAGGACAATAGGGCTATATAGACATGAGTTAACATAGTACCCTGGGACTGCCTGCCCTTAGAAAGGTCTGATTACAAGGTTGGTCCTTGACTAGTGTCTGGGAATTTGGCTGGTAAATATACCTACACTGACACAAAACTTACCCTAAATTGTAAGAGTGTTTCACTGTGCTTAAACTATATAAACAATCAGTTTGTTTCTGGGAGTTTGGAATTTTGGTACATGCTAGACAAGAAGGTGCCCATGTGATCAGCCTTCTAATAAACACCTAGGACATTGAGTCTCTAAAGTGTGTCCCTGGTGGATAACATTTCTCATTTGTTGCCACACTCACTGCTGGGATAGTTTGTTAAGTCCTGTGTGACCCTGTTGGGAGATGAATCTTGGAAGCTAGTACCTGGTTTCCTCTAGACTTCACCCTTTGTGTCTTTTTCCCTTTTTTTGCATTGGGTTTGTGTCCTTCCACTTGTTATCAATCTTAGTCCTGTGTACAACTATAGAAGAATCCTGTGAATACTTATAGCAAATCACAAACCAGCAAATCTGGGGTAGTCTTAGAGTTCTTTAATACAGGACTCCTCTCTGAACATCTAAGGACAAGGCCACTCATTTTCTTTTCTTAAGACTACTTTCCTTCCCATGTGCACATTTTAGTTCAAATTAGATAAATTTAAAAGAAATAGTAGGCCTGCGAAAATCAGTATCCCATTTAGACATTTTCTCAAATTTCTAGACACATCTGTGTTTTCTCCAATTTCCATACCTCAACGGCAGCATGCATTTTGTCTTTCATGACAATCTACTATAGAAGTGACAGAAGTTGCAAAATCCCATGAAAATACACACACACACACACACACAGATAGAAAGCAATTCTCATATTCTTATAGTATTTTCAGCTCAGTTGAGAATAAAACACTGTAAAGTCTTACAAGGATGCCTGCTATCCTGAGGTATGAGGCCAGATTGGTTGATTAGAGAGGTTTGAATCTCAGGGTGTTAGAAACAGGCTTCTAAACCTTTCCCCATTTTCATTGGGTTTGAAAAAAAATGAATGTGAATTACAGAGGTTTGATTCTGACTATGGAGTCAGGAAAGCATTCACAGAAATGAGATGCTTGAGGCAGTTTCAAACACACAAAGGACATGAACATTTGTAAAGCTCTTACAAACCCAGGGTTTTGTTCCTAGAAAGTATCATGAGTCCCAGTTCTGCATAGCAGGGGCTGTGATGTAAGAAACCTAGGCCAAGATTTATGGATCCTCCTTCCAACTCTAAATTTGCAGGCCCCCACTGTCATTTGTAGTGTCCTCTTTGTGCTGGAGAAAATGAAGTGAAGCTAATGGCATCCTTTGTGTGGGCAAAGGAAAGTGATATCCATGCATACAAAGGGTGTGTTGGAGTGAAATATTAAGAGCAGAGACCTTCTTGAAATCAGTGACTTTATGGGAGAAGGGATGTGCTGCATCTTGGTTCTCCTGCAGAAACAGAGAACCTTCACACTCCATGTCAGAGTGGTCTTGCTCTTCTAGTGTCAATGAGTCCAGTACAGGACCATGATACTTAGAATAGACTTTGCCCCCAAAGCAATAAATTGCATCTGCAAACCATTTGCTATCAGTGATTGAAACTTGTTATCCTATGCAATTCCATTTAGTTATGAAAAATAAAATAACTGGCCTTTTTAAAGAAATGAGAATATTTGTCCAAAAGTGATCTTCTGTGATCTGTTTAGAAATTTTATCAACGATTCTGACAGTTATGTGAAATGATATCTCTGGGTGCGCCACTGCACCAACAATAAGAATAATTTTTTTTCTATTAGCTCCTACAATGAGCAGCTTTCTCCAGAAATGAAAAAAGTATATTAAACTCCCATACTTCCATGGAATTTTAAAAAGCTAAATATGACTTCATTTATACTAAAAGTCTTTAATTTTCACTGGTGATAAAAATTGAATCAATGGATTTCAGTGCAAAAAAGAAAAAGAAAAAATGTTTTCTTTCCAGCTATTATAATTATAATTCCCACCCAAGGTATAATGGTATTGAACTCTGCTAGGTAATCAAAAATATTAAGTCTGTTTGCATAGTTTCTTTTAAGATTTAGATTTCTGTTTATTCAAAAATAGTTCTTGTCTGATTATTTGCATAAAATATGGAGACTAGATATGTAATACTGCAATATAGTTTTCTAACATTTCAACAGTTTACTCAGCTTATCTTTAATGCCTCATTACAAATCTCATCAAGGCTAATTTATTGGGTGTCTTAATGACTTTATTTTTGTAAATATGATGGATTGCAAAAGCATTTGTGTATTTCGGTTATTTCCAATTTTCCTTAATATGTTGCACTCACAATTGACATCTTTGTGATAACTTCACATGGAGGTATCCCCCCTCCTATGCAGATGTTGATAAGGAAATTAGTGGATCCTGGTGGTAGGATCAAGGCAGATCTTTGTCATGTTTCTCCCCTGTTTTTTTCTTCCCTCTGGCTTCTTGCGTCCAATAAGTGTCCATATATAGATGTCTCTTGGACATAATGCAGACAGTAGCCTCGGGAATATGCCGTGAATCAAGCAAACCACTCATTTAGTGAGAAGTTTTAGCTGATGAACTCATTTATCATGGAGAAGTTATAAAAATAATCCTTTCATGGGAGAGTCTGCCATTTAGTCAGATCTGTAAGTCAGACCTGTAAGTCAATTTTGCCCCACGAAAATTCTCCTACATTAAACCCCATCTCATAACTATGCTGTGGAGGTTTGCCTTTGAGGAAATCAGAAGCTACCCAATGAGAGAGGAAGGATGATCTGGTTTATTCCCCCAGTACATCTGAGTAGAGGCATGAGGACATGGCCATATAGTGCATGGAAGAGTATTTTATGTCTGACACTGTTAGCCAAAGAAGCAAATGTGCTGAACAAAATAACTTTCTGGAAACTGTTATCTTTTTTCTTTTTCTTTCTTTCTTTCTTTTTTTTTTTTTTTTTGACAAATGTTGCATAGTAGGGCTAAAAAAACTAAGTCAAAAAATCCAATTGTTATTGACTATGGGAGTGCTAGTTTTGCAAAGAGATGACATTTATGATACCTTCACTAAATATTATGAAAACTCTTAAGCTTCAGAACCAAACTGTGACCTATGAGCAATGTCCTACTTCCTTAATAGTATGTTAAATGTCAGTTAAATCATTCTGATGGTGAATCTTTGGAAAACTTTATCATAATAATCAAATAGTCAAGTAATCTTAACCAAGCCAAAAAAAGGGAGGGGGGAGATGGAAAAGAACAAGAAGTGAAGGGTAAAGGGAGGTAGTAAAGTCAGGAGGAAAGAGAGCACACTAAGAAATGAGGGTAGGAGTGAATTGCTAAGAATCCCACACATTTCTATGTCTAAGACTTTGTGTGTAAGGCTAGATCATCTTGATGAATGTAGAGAGTGAACAATTGAAATAAGACCATTGAAATAATCACTTATTCAAAGTAACACCTTGTGAAAGATATGTAATTACCAGCTGCAGTGCCACCAAAAACCTCCATCTTTTCAGAGCTTATGAAATCGCTTCAAATTAAATCCTAAAGGTGAAGATTATGTCTAAATTGTCATCAGATTTGATAAACATTTAGTTCTCCCAGTTTTGTGAGAGGGGCTATGGAGATAAAGATGAATATAGTCTGATCCCCTTCCTTGAAAAATTCAGAAGTTAGTTGAGAAACTGACAATTAGGTACCAGGACTAGACTCAATCCATCCTGACATACTATGAGAGAAAAATAGGAATACAAGTGGGAAATTAACTAGCTGAGAGGGATTTCATGTTGGTCTTCTTGGAGGTGCAGATGACTGATTATGAGGAACTTGTATGCCATGCTACAGGTTAAGAATATCATCCAAAGAGCAATGGGTAGTGCTAAAGGGAAAAAAAAAATATTTTTAACACCTGTTAAAGATGGAAAGGAAGACTTTATTCAAGAAGGATTACTGCAGTAGGGTTTTTGTAGTAGGGGAGAGATTTATAGACAAGAAGCAGTGTAGGGGTCAGTGGATGGAAAATTACTAAAGGGAACCATCAAGGCTTGGGAGATTCTTGCTAGACCCACTGAACAGGAATCCTGTTGGGGACAGACCAGGGTAATAAGATACCAAGATGGGGGATGCAGAAGTTAATTCAGATATCTAGGGCCAGAGACTCTCTAAATTGATCTGTCAGGATTCTTGCTAAAACTGGACTCAACTGACCAAGGACAGAGCCATGAGTCAGAAAGAAGCCATTTATTTCTAGTAATTTATTACATTATGCAATGTTGGAAAATTAAGTTCCAATTTGGAATACTTTTGTATTTTTGTGCTCTATCTGAAGTTTTATTTGTTTTTTAAAAATTTCACCAAAGATAAATAAAATGCTTTGAATTAAGTTTAACTTTGTTTTAGAAAAGTGTCCTGTTTGCAGAACACTTACGATCTGGCTAAGGAGAATCCTTTTTTTTTTAATTTTATTTATTTGAGAGAGCGAGAGAGAGTAGAGAGAGAGACAGCACACAAGCATGGAGGAGAGGCAGAGGGGGAAGCAGACTCTGATCCCAGGACCTTGCGATATGACCTGAGCTGAAGGCAGATGCTTAACCAACTGAGCCACACAGGTGCCCCTAAGGAGAATCCTAAATACAGGCAATTGGTCCTCGGCTTTTAAGGACCACCTATCCTAATTGAACTGATATATACATATATGTATATGTGTGTGTGTGTGTGTGTGTGTGTGTGTGTATATATACATTTTTTAAAAATTCAGTGGTTTGCACAAGTGTTACTTTTTAAGGTAATACCTTCATGTGATTAATAAAAAAGATAAAATAGTACAAAACTACAGAGTCATTCTGTAGAACGAAAAAGTCATTCTTCTTTCTATCCTTTTTTTCATTGAAGTATGGATAACATGCAATGTTATATTAGTGTTTCAGGTTTACAACATAGTGATTGAACAATTCTGTCTACTACTCAGTGCTCACCATGATAAGTGTAGTCACCATACAATGTTATTATAATATTACTGACTGTGTTCCCTTTGTTGTACTTTTCATCTCTGTGACTTATTTATTTTATAATTGGAAGTTTGTACTTTTTAATTCCCTTCAACTATTTCATCCATACTGCCAATTCCTCTTCCCTGGCAACTACCAGTTCTCTGTATTAATGAGTTTGTTTCTCAGTTTTTTGTTTATTTGTTCATTTATTTTGTGTTTTAGATTCTAGATATAAGTGAAATCATACAGTCTTTGTCTTTCTCTGTTTGACTTATTTCACCTAACATACTACTGTCTAGGTCCACTCAGGGTGTCACAAATGGCAAGATTTCATTCTTATTTTTATGGCTGAGTAATAATATTCCATTGTGTCTATCTATCTACACACAGAACATCTTCTTTATCCATTCATCTACTGGTAGACAGTTGAGTTAATTCCACATCTTGACTATTGTGAATAATGCTGCAGTAAACATAGCGGTGCATATCTTTTCAAATTGGTGTTTTTGTTTTCTTTGGGTAAATACCCAGTAGTGGAATTATTGCATCATATGGTATTTGTTTTTAATTTTTTGAGGAACCTCAATACTGTTTTCCATAATGGTTGCCATCAATGTACATCCCCAACAGAAATGCATGAAGTTTCTTTTTTCTCCACATCCTCATCACCACTTGTTATTTTTTGTCAGAGAAGCCATTTTAAAGTTGGTCAAGGATAGAGTTTTTGTCAGTATCTACCAATAATTATTGATAATGGTACAGAAATTAAACTGGAAAAGACAAATACTGGAAGTTGAGAGACCAGTTAGGAGACTAAGAGGCAGATCAGATGAGTTTTGTCCAGGAAAGAATGAATTAGAACCCAGACCATGTAAAGAATAGTAGATATAAGAAGCAACGAGAACATTGAAAACAAGGATAAGGAAACATTGAGGAGGTTAAATGAATAAAACATTGATTTCTATATACTTTGCCATTTATACAGTGCCTGGCATATAGAAGATGGGTGCTCCAAAATATTTATTAAATGAAAGAACAAGTAGGGCATGTTATACGTATATTAGTGTTAACATTGTGGTTTCATTCCTACCTGGCCATCCCCAAATTAGTCTTAAATACTGGATGGCATCATAATTACCCACCTTCCTAACTCTGATTATAACCCATTAATCAACTCATGCCTAGTCATGACTGGTATATGAGAGTATTTTTATTGCATATCCCAGGTATTTGATAATAGCAAATAGTTTGCATTTAATTCCTTAAATTAAAAGGAAATACTTTCCATTTAAAAGAGTATGATAGATAATTAGCAGGAATTATGTTCACACTGATAATCATTCAAAACTTTTGTCTAATCTCTGAGAAAAGAGTTTAGTAAATATGGGTCATTAAAAAAATTCTGGCTCTGTCATTCACTAGCTGTATGATAGCTAAATCTCTGTGCCTTAATTCCATCATCTATAAAATAGACATAATTATACTTATTTTTCAGGATTTGGGGGAAAATTAAAAGTATTCCTATTTATAAAGTGCTTAGCAAGTGCCTAACAGAGAGGAGGGGTTCAAGAAATTAAAATATTATTTCATTCAAAGTCACCAACTAGCAATGATGACTAAGTAATTAGTGGTGCCATATTCCTTTCAGTTATCAAGTAAATTTCCCTGTTGGAACCTGACAAACTTTTCAAGTTTCCCACATAGTAGTAAATGTAACAGTGGCTGGTAAACATTCTTTTGGGGAACTGGGAACTTCAGCAGTCTCAATGACTTCCTTGACGACTGACACTTTCTTTGGAAAACAAAGACTTTTTAGAAGAGTAAAACATTATGGACCAAGTATAAACTTACATTCACAGAGAATGAGTGCAGTAAACACTACATTATTTATCCTCCCATTTAGTCATGAAATAGTCATTCACTGAGCTTCTATCAGATATCAGACACTGTTCTAGCTACTCGTTTTACATAGGTTATTGAGACACATCTCCTGTTCTCAAATAATTCACAATCTAATAAGGAGCACTGGAACATAAATAGTTTATTATATTACAGAGGAATTAGAATTTTGTACAAAAACTTGTAGAAGCACAAAGTACTCTCTGAATTATTCTGACAATGGGGTCATGAAAATTTCAAGCCATGGGTTATCCTTAAGGATCTAGTTCTCAGAGAAGGAATGGAAAGTGTGAGTGGCTGATAAGAGCTATAAGGATAAGCGCAGTCTTTCATGTCCTGTTTTTTTTCTTTTTTTAACACTTGTCACTTTTTGCTTGTGTCATGCCACCCTCTCCCAAATGTACATGATTATATGGTTACAACACCTTATATTTTGTCACTCGTGGTGACCCTTAGGTAGAAAAAGTGGCATTGATGGGTCCAGGTCCCTTCCTTAGTCTTTTGTGTCTGTACTATTCACCTGCTGCTTTTTATATGGAATATCTTTTCTGTGCACATGCCCCACTAATACAGACTCTCCAAGTTCCTTTGATCTAACCCTTAAAGATCAAATTTGTGACTCATTCCTAAGTCACTTTTTATGTGTGTTTCTATAGGATAGGTGAGCACAGAATCCTGCAGAAGGCAGACATCAGATGGAAGATGGGGATAATTTTTGTTTTTCCTTATGAAATGGGAGACAGAAAGGGAGATGCTTTTGTCGCCCACAAGGTGAGCTGGACATTCAAAAAAATATAAAAACATTTGCAAATAGTGAAAGTTTGACTTCTTCCTTACTGATTTGGATGCCATTTATTTATTTATTTATTTATTTGTTGTTGTTGTTGTTGTTGTCTGATTGCTGAGGCTAAGAATTCTAGTACTATGTCAAATAGTAGTGATAAGAGTGGACAACCCTGTCTTGTTCCTGACCATAGAGGAAAAGCTCGCGGTTTTTCCCCATTGAGGACATTCTAGTATTATGTTACATAGTAATGATAAGAGTGGACATCCCTGTCTTGTTCCTGACCATAGAGTAAAAGCTTGCAGTTTTTCCCCATTGAGGATGAAATTAGCTGTGGGTCTTTTGTATATGGCCTTTATGATGTTGAGGTATGTTCCATCTATACCTACTTTGTTGAAGGTTTCTATCAAGAACGGATGCTGTATTTTTGTCAAATGGTTTTTCTGCATCTATTGAGAGGATCATATGGTTCTTATTCTTTCTTTTATTAATGTGGTGTGTCATGTTGATTGATTTGCAAGTATTGAACCACCCCTGCAGCCCAGGAATAAATCCCACTTGATTGTGGTGAATAATTCTTTTAATGTACTGCTGGATTCAATTTGCTAGTATCTTGTTGAGAATTTTTGCATCCATGTTTATCAGGGATTTTGGCCTGTAATTCTCATTTTAGTGGGGTTTTTGGTTTGGGAATCAAGGTAATGATGGCCTCATAGAAGGAATTTGGAAGTTTTCCTTCCATTTCTATTTTTTGGAATATTTTGAGAAGAATAGGTATTAACTCTTCTTTAAATGTCTGATAGAATTCCCATAGGAAGTCATCTGGCTCTGGACTTTTGTTTGTTGGGAGGTTATTGATTACTGATTCAATTTCTTTGCTGGTTATGGTCTGTTCAAATTTTCTATTTCTTCCTGTTTCAAGTTTGGTAGTTAGTATGTTTCTAGGAATTTGTCCATTTCTTCCAGATTGTCCAGTTTGTTGGCACATAATTTTTCATAATATTCTCTTATAATTGTTTGTATATCTGTGGTGTTTGTTGTGATCTCTCCTCTTCCATTCATGATTTTATTTATTTGGGTCCTTTCTCTTTTCTTTTTGATAAGTCTGACTAGAGTTTATCAATTTTATTAATTCTTTCAAAGCATCAGCTCCTAATTTTATTGATCGTTCTACTGTTTTTGTTTTATGTTTCTATACCATTTATTTCTGTTCTAATCCTTCTTATTTCCCTTCTTCCTCTTCTAGATTTAGCCTTTATTTGCTGGTCATTTTCTAGTCCTTCAGATGTAAGATTAGGTTGTGTAGAGACTTTACTTGCTTCTTGAGGTAGACCTGTATTGCAATATACTTCCCTCTTAGGATTACCTTTGCTGCATCTTAAAGGTTTTGGACTATCATATATTCATTTTCATTTGCTTCCATGTAACTTTTAATTTATTCCTTAGTTTCCAGGTTAGCCTATTCATTCTTTTTATTTTATTTTATTATGTTAATCACCATACATTACATCACTAGTTTTTGATGTAGTGTTCCATGATTCATTGTTTGCCTATAACACCCAGTGCTCCATTCAGTACGTGCCCTCTTTAATAGCCATCACCAGGCTAACCCATTCCCCCTGCCTCCCTCCCATCTAGAACCCTCAGTATGTTTCTCAGAGTCCATAGTCTCTCATGGTTCGTCATCCCCTCTGATTTCCCCCCCTTCATTTTTCCCTTCCTGCTATCTTCTTCTTTTTTTTTTTTTTTTAACATATAATGTATTATTTGTTTCAGGTGTACAGGTCTGTGATTCAACAGTTTTTCATGCTCATGGTTTGGAAGAACAAACATTGTTAAAATGTGTATACTACCCAAAGCAATCTACATATCTAATGCAATCTCTATCAAAATACCACCAGCCTTTCACAGGGCTAGAACAAACGATCCTAAAGCTTGTATGGAACCACAAAGACCCTGAATAGTCTAAGAAATCTTGTAAAAGCAAAGCAAAGCTGTAGACATAATTCCAGACGTCAAGCTATCTAACAAAGCTGTGGTCATCAAGACAGTATGGTACTGGAACAAAAACAGGCATAGGTTAGTGGAATAGAATAGAAAATGCAGAATGGACCCACAACTATATGGCCAACTAATCTTTGACAAAGCAGGAAGGAATATCCAATGGAAAAAAGACAGTCTCTTCAACAAATGGTGTTGGGAAAACTGGAGAGCAACATGCAGAAGAATGAAACTGGACCACTTTCTTACACCATAAACAAAAATAAATTTAAGGGGCACCTGGGTGGCTCAGTCGGTTAAGCGGCTGCCTTCGGCTCAGGTCATAATCCTGGGGTCCTGGGATCGAGCCCCACGTCTGGCTCCCTGATCAGCAGAGAGCCTGCTTCTCCCTCTCCCTCTGCCTGCCACTCTGCCTACTTGTGCTCTCTCTTTCTCTGTCAAATAAATAGATAAAATCTTTAAGAAAAAAACAAAATAAATAAATTTAAAATGGATGAAAGACCTAAATGTGAGACAGGAGACCATCAAAATCCTCAAGGAGAACACAGGCAGCAACCTCTTTGACCTCAGCCATAGCAACTTCTTACAAAGCATGTCTCTGGAGGCAAGGGAAACAAAAGCCAAATGAATTATTGGGATTTCATCAAGATAAACAGCTTCTGCACAGTGAAGGAAACAATCAACAAAACTAAAAGGCAGCCTACAGAATGGGAGAAGATATTTGCAGATGACATATCTGATAAAGAGTTAGTATCCAAAATCTGTAAAGAACTTCTAAAACTCAACACCCTAACAACAAATAGTCCAGTTAAGAAATGGGCAGAAGACATGAATAGACGTTTTTCCAAAGAAAACATCCAGATGGCTAACAGACAGCTGAAGAGATGCTAAACTTCACTCATCACCAGGGAACTACAAATCAAAACTAAATGAGAGATACTACCTCACACCTTTCAGAATGGCCAAAATCAAGAACACAAGAAACAACAGGTATTGGCAAGGATGAGGAGAAAGGGAGACCTTCTTACCCTGTTGGTGGTAATGCAAACTGGTATAGCCACTCTGGAAAAAAGTATGGAGGTTCCTCAAAAAGTTAAAAATAGAACTACCCTAGGATCCAGCAATTGCACTTCTAGGTAGTTACCCAAAGGATACAAAAATACAGATTTGAAGGAGTACATGCACCCCAATGTTTATAGCAGCATTGTCAATAATAGCCAAACTATGGAAAGAGCCCAAATGTCCATTTGTCCATTTACTGATGAATGGATAAAGAAGAGGTGTCATGCATATATATATATATATTCTATACACCAATAATGAACTATATATATATAACATATATATAGTGGAATATTACTTGGCCATCAAAAAGAATGAAATCTTACCATTTGCAATGACATGGATAGAGTTAGAGTATATTATGCTAAGCAAAATAATTTAGAGAAAGACAAATACCATATGATTTCATTCACATATGGAATTTAAGAAACAAAACAGATGAACATATGGGAGGGAGAAAAAAGAAAGAGGGAAATAAACCATATCAATATCTGCCACGTCTACTGGTTTTTAGTATATAAGCTTCCTTAAGTTGTGACTTACTTCTTTGTTGCTGTGCTTTCCAGTGAAATGCTGACTCTGAGGCCAGGAGGCAAGTTCAGTTCATTTTTTACCTAATTGCTCCCTCTCACTCATCCCTACTGGTATCAAAATAAAGTAGGATTTAAAGATTTGTTTGTTTGTTTGTTTATTTTAGAGGGAGGGAGGGAGGGAAGGGGGGCGAGGGAGAGGGGGAGAGAGAGAATTCTAAGCAGACTCTGTGCCTAGTGTGGAGCCCAACATGAGGCTTGATCCCATGACATTGAGATCATGACCTGAGCCGAAACCAAGAGTCAGACACTTAACTGACTGAGCCACCCAGGTGCCCCACAATGCAGTAGGATTTATAATTCAACCTTCATGAAGGCAAGAAATATTGGACTTGAAGACGCTAGTATCAGAGACTTGAGAGGTGATGCAGGGAGGGCTTTGGCAGGTAAAACAGGTAATCAGGAGGAGATCTGAGGGGAAAGTAGTAGGAAGGGTAAAGAGAGGTTAAAAGTGAAATGAGGGGGACTAAGAGCTGGAGACATTGGCCCAGGCAAACTGAAGCCTGGGAGGTCACCTGGAGGTGGTAGCTGATATATATGGTGCACAGTATCCTGGTGGGTGGGATCCAGTGCTAGACTGAGAGTCCAGATGGGAAGAATGTGGTGCTTACTGGAGAGACCTGACCTAAGGGCAGGATCAGGGTGTGGGAGCCATTCTGCAAAAGTATTGGTAAGAGCAAAGCCAGTTTCTATAGTTAAAATGGTGAGGGTGGGAAGTGAGAGAGAGAAGAATGGAGGCAGAGGGACCCACATTACTGAAAATGGAACTGAAAGAGATGAGGAAACCTTAGCCTCCAAGGGATAGTGAAAAGCTTTCTTCCTGGGACTGGGGTCCAAGTCCAGAGCCAAAACTGTTGCCAGGCTGACTTGGTGCTAGACTGTTCAGATTCTAAATGGGGAATTCCTCAGTTCTCCCATCCACAGAACAGGATTGGTTCTCAGGCCTAGAGTAGTGTTTAGCATGCATATGGGAACTAATGGTACCAGTATGTGATTAAAGAGCCGTGGGAGAGATATTAGGTGGTTCTCTATAATAAAGCCCTGATATACATCTGGTAAGGACAATGGCAAAAGTGATCTTGATTCTCTGACAATGATGTCTGTATTTATCCTGCTCAGAAGAGACCCATGCAGGGAAGCTAATAATGAGGCAGTTTTACATTTTATTTTTTTATTTTTTTTTAAGATTTTACTTATTTATTTATTAGAGAGCGAGCGAGAGAGAAACAGCATGAGAGAGGAGAGGGTCAGAGGGAGAAGCAGGCTCCCCGCTGAGCCGGGAGCCTGATGTGGGACTCGATCCCAGGACCCTGGGATCATGACCTGAGCCGAAGGCAGTCGCTCAACCAACTGAGCCACCCAGGCGCCCCCAGTTTTACATTTTAGCCCTAATGAAGATCGTTGCAGGATGGATCCCAGACACAATCAGAGAGGCTAGGAGCTCCGAGACATTTTGCCACCAAACACTTATTTTCAGTTTGGGCAATTGGTCCCATGAAATAAAAGCTAATTCCACTCTGCCAGCTTTCTATAGACTTCAACATCTTATTCAATTTCAACCATTCAACTTATGTTCTCTTCCTTTTTCCTTATATTATTTTTATTTTAAAATTAAAATTAGTTTCCTGGTTAAAGTTAGTCTTGGACTAAATCCTAGAATTTTTAGCACTTCATACTCAGAGGTGTGTTGGCTCTAGCTCAGCTGTTTTTCTGAGAGTACCTGTGTTGACAAGAATATTTGGAGAAGCTGCTCAGGCTGCTTGAGTATAATTGGCTAATATATTTCAGAGTTCTGTTTAATGGATATTACACAGGGGACTGCATTTTCTGTGGTTTTCTTCAATTTGTGACTTAGCACTCATAACTAAGGTGCTTGCCTCTCCCTTTGACTCTCTGCTACTTTTTATTCTTCTTTTATATGAGATCCAGCAAAGAACAGGACTGGAGGGACCTATCCCCTCCTTTTAAAGTTCTACAAATAAAGGATAATACTCTAGTCCTTAAGATTCCCCAAATCCCCTTCCCCACCCCCCACTGCCCTAGCCTCCTGGATTCTTTACCCTGGGAGTATAGATCTGAGCTCTAGTCCTGACTCTGCTTTTAATACAAAATGGAATATTGAGCAAACTATTACCTCCTAAAAGCCTTTTGAATGTAGAAGAGAGGAAGGGAAAAAAAGCAGTGGGAGGAGCAGAATTGATCCAATTAAAATGCTTCTAGTAGATAGATGATAGAGTTATCTGTAAAGCAAATGTTAGTTCAAATTTTGTTTTAATTTCTATTTATTGACTGTTTATTCTGTGGCAGGTTCTGAGCTACACTCCTTATATACATTATCTCATTTAATCTTTACAGCATCCCTATGAAGTTGAAATGCATCCTCAGGTTAAGCTTGAGGAAATAAAAAGAATGAGTAATGGCCCAAGGTCATCATACTGTAACAGAACCAGATATTGAAGGTGGATCTAACTCCAATGTTGTGTCCTTCTTGACTCTGTGTCATATGTCCAGTTGCCTCAGGTATTCAACTTCTTTTTGCTTCCTACTGTGCTGCAGATAGAAACATTATGTCATTACATAGGCAATACCCAGAGATTGTCATGATGGGCCAGAAGAAAGGAAACAGGTGAAGGAAGATAAGGAGGTAGAAAGAACATTGATGTGGCTGGAAGTTGTGATTCCCAAGGAGGAATCCAAGAAACCCATTGCTTAGTGAGTCTTGTCATGTGATGGTAGGATTTATTAGTTACAGCTGTAAGATGGTGGGGGAGGCAGAGCTATTGGAATGAGGCTACAAATGACATTTTGGCTCTGGCCCATTTATCTGCTATGACAGGACTTTCATCAACAGTTAAAGACACAGAGAGTACAATCCAATCTCATGAAAGGAAGATGATGAGAAGGTCAAACATTGGCTTAATAATCCTGAAATTTGCCAAGATTCTAGGCCCAAAGACAACCTTAATTATGAGGCATGAAAGCAAGATTGACCAACATGGTAGATGACAAGTGGAAAGATGTGTCAGAGCTCCCCTAAATTCACTATTAATAGGCATTGCACTAACATAACCCTACTCTCATCAGTTCGTGAGCTGGGGCTGGTAATATGCTATTTGTCTCATCCAGTCTAGTTTAGGAAGGCAGAGCTTCTGTGAGTTTTATACAAAGATACAGTTTGTATCTTTCAAAGAATTGGCCAATTTCATCTAAGTTATCAAATATATGAGCATAGAATCATTCATAGTAGTCCTTTTTATCTTTTTAATGTATATGGGATCAGTATTGATGACCCTTATTTTATTTCTGATGTTGGTAAGTTGTATCTTCTCTATCAGTATTCTACTTTGAGAAGCAGATGGAGGCCAGGGCTGATGCATTGCTTCAGCTCTGTGATGGGCTGAGGCAGGCATATGTTAAGGACACTGTGTTTTCATTCTCTGTGAATCAGTACAGACTGCACATAATTTGCAAGGTGAAGAAAGAGAAGAAATGGAATCCAACCAGAGGTAAGTGATGGTGAAAAACAAGGGAGTGTGAGGTTTTAAAAAAACATAGATGGGTGCCTCAAAGCTGTAAGTAGGAAGTATCATCCACAATTCAAGAATTCAGGCATCAGGCTAGTTTAGAGATAGTACTGAGTAACCCTAAGAACCTCTAAGGAATACCCAGCTTTTCTTCCTTAAGGTGTTATAATGAGACTTTTTTTTTAGTGCAGAACTCTATGGTTATATTACTAACTACTTTGGGGAAAACACTTGGGGACAGGCATCGTGTACTTTCTGTATAAATGTTGAAAAGTCCAGTAAAATCTCATCTTATACTGAGTTCCACAGCAGAGGAATAACTTATTCTAAGATTTTATTTGATCTTTGGAAAGGTCTACAAGTTTGAGAAATATTTGAGTTACAGATAAATTGACTGAGGTCCAGAAGGGTTAAGTGAAATTCCTGGTAAGAGGATAAGCTAGGCTTAAAACTTGTTTCCAAACCCCAATTCCAGTGTTCTTTCTACAGCAAACACAGTTCATCCTCAAATTTGCATTCTTAAGCATATGTTTTTGCTTCCATCAAATATACATACATGAATTCTTGCTGAACCATCCAATTATCTAATCTACTCCCTTTACTCAGGATAAAGGAATGCTGGCAGAGGCTATAAAGGACTGTTCAATGCTCATGTCAGTCATACTATAGTAACTCCAGGTGCCTCAAACCTCCAAGTGACAATCTCTAATACAGCACCTTTCAAACCCACCAGAGAAATGATGCATAAAGGATGCAAACCTGAGTGACAACCTGGAATTAAATTTAACATTCAGTGAGTATATATATTACAATAACCTGGGACTTTAAAAGTACATATTTGTCTGCTATGTCTGTCACATTAATAACCAATTTTGTCGAAAGGACTACCACTTACCTTTTTACCAAACACTTAATGTAATGAATTCCTTATTTTTTTGTGATACATGTTTGATCTTAGTATTTTGTTTACAATAGGTTAAAATTATAATGTTTTATGACTGACTAGATGGCTTAAATTAAAACTGATTCAAGTTCAAATTACATAGGAATAATATATGTATACATTTGCATATAATACATGTGTATGTAAGTGTATATATCTATTTTTATAATTATACATATTAAAATAATATTTATATATATTTTTTATTTGGGGAATTTTTATTGAGCATCTTCTATGTGCCAAATGCTGTTATAGAGACTGAAGATACAGCAGTGAATAGGACAAAGTATCCTATCTTAGGAAGTTACATTCTAAGGCAAGGCAAGGCGGGGCAAGGAGAGGCGAGGTGAGGTGAGGTGAGGAAAGGAAGAAGGAAGGAAGGCAAAACGACAAAAAAAAAAAAAACACCTCAAACACAAAAACAACAACAACAAAAAAAACAACCCAAACCCACAGGATAATTTAATGCAATGATACATAGTCTGGAGAAAATTAAAGCTTATCTAGAAGTATGAAAGTTTAGATGTATAAGAAAGCATCTTCTAGTAAGTCACACCTAAATATATATTTTTCAACACACTGTTGATCCAGTAGAAAAGTAAAGAAATGAAATATAAGAAAGACCAAATCAGGAGGAGAAAACAAGAACTTATAATCCTCTGGGGGATTCTGTTTATTCTTGATGACATAACACTTGGAAGGTTGGGACAACTACATGAATCTAGATGCATTGAAGGCCAACATTCTCAGTGACAAAATATAAAGCATAAATGCACAGTATAGTGGAAGATGTGTGAACTTGCACCCCTTTGGCACACAATGTCTAAGTGAAAACTTTTTTTAAAGAAAAGAAAAAAAATATCTAATGAGAATTCTAAGCAAAAATCTTCTCTTTGAAATTTTGAGGCTTAGAATTAACATTCTCCCTGCCTCCCAACCCACTTCCCAAAGAAAATGTAATATAAAGTGACTCCAAATGGTAGTCCTTTAGGCATTAGTCAGAAATAAATTATTATCTTTGCTGGAACAACATATTTTAAACCTAGATTTCATCTCTATAAACTCTCACAGAGTTCCAAAGGACATATGTTCACAATAAAAAGTTATTAAATAAATCATGACACTAACCATCATGAGTAAGAAATACAGAAATAACTAATTACACAGTCAGGACATTAAAGACTTCCAATTTGGAGATTATCAGTAGATTTTTTTTTTTTTTAAAGCTTGAACTCACAACCTTGAGATCAGGACCTGAGCTGAGATCTAGTCAGATGCTTAACTGACCGAGCTACCAGGCACCCTGGTAGAGTTGATATTTTTAAAGAATTAGAGGCTATTAAAAATACAATGAATAGGCAGATACTATTAAAATCAACATGGGTATATTTGCAAAAGAACCAGTTACAATTGTAAAACACAATGATTGAAATTAGAAATTTAATGAACAGGCTCAGCATTCAATTAGACAGAGCTGAAGAGGGAATTAGCAAACTGGATGTTAAATCTGACAATACAGAATTACAGTAGAAAGAGGCACAGAGTGAAGAGGAGATAAAAAATTTGAAAGAGCGTTTAAGGACATAGAAGATCAAGAGGGTGATGTCTAGTTATATTGTGATGGTTAGGGTACAGTCCAAGCTCCTAGGATCAAGAGACTATCACACAGTGGCTTAAGTAAAATTGAGTTTATATCTCCCTTCCAAAAAGGCCTGGAAATAAGTTGTTTAGAAATGGAAGGGAGCCTCTGCTATTCTCAATATGTGTTTCCAAGTTTATTTAAGTACCAATAGGAGTATGTGGGAATGAAAAATTCCAGGGCAAGCATCTTGTCTGCAAGAAAGTGACCTAGAATTTTCCTATAGCACCTTCACTCTCAGACAAGTGGTCAGAACTCAGAATGCCATTACATGGACTCATTTAACTGCATTTTTTAATCCCAGAAGTGGCACATCAAATCAAGTTTCTGATTGTAGTCTTTTATGCTAACAACTGTAGAAGCTTTCTGGTTTTGAAAGGCTTATGGGTTTTATTATATCCATTCAGATAATCACCCTATCTTAAATTCAATCATGCCACATGACATGATATAAATATGGGAGTGCTATTTTCTTATTTACAAGTTCTGAGGGTTAGGGTGTGGAACCCGGGGGCCATTTTTGGATTTCAGCCTACCATATAAAGTAAGCATACTTTTAAGAAGGAAAACATTTTAAAAATACTGGTAGTGGGGTAAATTAAAGAAAGAGTAAGACAAAGATATAATGGAGAAAGGTTCAAAAAGACAAAATGTCTACCTGGAATAGACAAATAAAATGGACAATTCAATTTTCCAGATAAAGAAAAGTAAAAACCTAAATAACAATATTAGGCATGAAAAATAGTCCATAACCATAGATATGGCACAGATTAAAGTAATGATATGCTAATGAATTCAAAGCATATCTGCAGGGAATTAATTCCTAGAAAAATATAAGTAACAAAAATAGATTTAAGAAGAAACAGAAAATATCAACAGTCTTAAACTCATTAAGAAAATTATATTAAATCTTTCCCCAAAGAAAATTCTGATGGTTTTATAGGCTAATTCTATCAAATGTTCAAATTACAAAACACATAATTCCAATCTCACATAAACTTTTTCAGAAAATTGAAATTGAAATAATTTTCCCCAATTCACATAATAGTGTAACATAACTTTGACACTAAAACCTATCAAAAGCACCATAAGAAAGGAACCAACAGGATAATCATATTGACAATTATAGATGCAACTTTCTTAAACAACATATTAAAAAATAGAACACTTATATATGTCAGAAAATTCATCATTGCAATGTTGGGTTTATTCTAGAAATCCATACTTTTTTTTTGTTCATAATAGCTTTATTATTATGCCCCAATTATGATTGCCCCAAACTGGAAGTAACACAAAAGTCCAGTGACAGATGAATGTATAAACAAACATGAAACACTTGAAATCCTACCCCGCAATAAAAATGTCATGAAGTGTTTGTGCATGTAGGAATATGGATGAATTTATTATTTTTTTTAAAGATTTCATTCTTTATTTGAGAGAGAGAGTGAGAGAGCACAACTTCTTTTTTTAACTTTGGAAAACCTTGTAATATGATTTAGCATATTTACTTATGAATGAGAAAAATCATATACAACTCTCCATTCATTTACTATTTTCTTAAACCATCTAATAAGTACTAGGTATTATTCTCTGTGCTGAGGAAACAGCAGCAAACAAAATAAATAAAAATTCCTGCTCCAGTATAGTGGGAGAGATTGATGCTCCAGAGGGGGGAAAACCAGTGATGTGCTGGTAAATTACAAGATCTGGTTTGTACTGTTTGCTGATTTCTGTGGTAAATACTCCTATAATCGCCAATTTCAAGCTACCAAATGAAACAGAGTTGGCAAGGGATGTCTTCATTCAGGTCTGTTGAGCTGGTATGAGCAATTGCAAAATGCCCCTGGGAAGACAGACAATAAAATAATTCAGCAAGCTATGTATTACACTGGGAGGTGAGAAATGTTATAAAGGCTAATGAACAGGGTAAATGGGATAGTAGGTGCTAGAGGAGAGGTTCATTTTAATTTTCAATTTTCAAAAATGTCTTCAGCCTCAGTGACAGGGTGACTTTTGAGTATAAACTTGTAGGAGGTGAGGAATCTTACTCCATGATCAATCTAGAACAAACATACTCAGGCAGGAATGTGCTGGCCTTCTCAGGAAAGTGTAGTTGGAGTGGGCTGGGGAGGAGAGAGTGTAGCAGAAATGAATTCAGAGGGAGAGAGAAGGGTAAGCTCTCAGAGGGCTCAGTAGGCCATGGTCAGGGGTTTTCGCTTTTATGTGAAATGGGACATCACTGGAGGATTTTGATGAGTGAGTGATACAATGTGACTTAATGTTAAAAAGATCACAGAGGTCACTGTATTGATGATAGGTCCTGAGAGAGTGAGGGTGAAGACAGGGACAAGTTAATGATGCAGCAATCCAGGAAAGAGGTGGTGGCAGCTTAGACCAGGCAACAAGAGTAGAATTGGGAAGAATTGGTCAGATTCTGGGAACACTTGAAGTTTGCAAGAAACACATGAAGAAAAGGGTGTAGGCTGACACATACTGGTCCTTGATGTCATCCACTTTTAAGGGGTCAGGAATTAAAGAAGCAATCACTGATGCAGAAAAAAACCCAGCAGACTTTAGTACTCTAGAAGCCAAGAGAGGGTGTTTCAAGGAGAGAGGGATCAACTCTGCCCAAATCAATGTTAATCAAATTTACCAAGATAGGGGTCATTGGTGATCTTTGCAATAACACTATCAATAGAATGGTGGAATTGAATGCTTGAACAGTGTGAGTTTAAGAGAGAATGGGATAAGAGGTATTATGTCCAATCAACTCTTTCAAAGACTTTTGACAAAGGGGAGCAGAGAAATGAACATAGCTGAAGGGATACAAGTATTCAAGAGGAGGAGTCTTATTTATTTCTTTTAAGGATAAAGTATGCTCATATTCTGATGAGAACAACTCTTTAGAGAAGTAAAAATTGATGAACTAAGAGAAAGAGAAGAGAGAATCACTGGTGAAAAACTTCTTTTTTTTTTTTATTCTTATGTTAATCCCCATACATTACATCATTAGTTTTAGATGTAGTGTTCCATGATTCATTGTTTGTGCATAACACCCAGTGCTCCATGCAGAATGTGCTGTCCTCAATACCAATCACCAGGCTAACCCATCCTCCCATCCCCCTCCCCTCTAGAACCCTCAGTTTGTTTTTCAGAGTCCATCGTCTCTCATGGTTCCTCTACCCTCCGATTTCCCCCGCTTCATTCTTCCCCTCCTGCTACCTTCTTCTTCTTCTTTTTTTTTCTTAACATATATTGCATTATTTGTTTCAGAAGTACAGATCTGAGATTCAACAGTCTTGCGCAATTCACAGCACTTACCAGAGCACATACCCTCCCCAGTGTCTATCACCCAGTCACCCCATCCCTCCCACCCCACCCCCCCACTCCAGCAACCCTCAGTTTGTTTTCTGCGACTAAGAATTCCTCATATCAGTGAGGTCATATGATACATGTCTTTCTCTTTTTGACTTATTTCGCTCAAGATAATACCCTCCAGTTCCATCCACATCGTTGCAAATGGCAAGATCTCATTCCTTTTGATGGCTGCATAATATTCCATTGTATATATATATATATATATACCACATCTTCTTTATCCATTCATCTGTTGATGGACATCTTGGCTCTTTCCACAGTTTGGCTATTGTGGACATTGCTGCTATAAACATCGGGTGCACATACCCTTTCGGATCCCTACTTTTGTATCTTTGGGGTAAATACCCAGTAGTGCAATTGCTGGATCATATGGTAGCTCTATTTTCAACTTTTTGAGGAACCTCCATACTGTTTTCCAGAGTGGCTGCACCAGCTTGCATTCCCACCAACAGTGTAGGAGGGCTCCCCTTTCTCTGCATCCCCGCCAACATCTATCATTTCCTGACTTGTTAACTTTAGCCATTCTGACTGGTGTGAGGTGGTATCTCATTGAGGTTTTGATTTGGATTTCCCTGATGCCAAGCGATATTGAGCACTTTTTCATGTGTCTGTTGGCCATTTGGAGGTCTTCTTTGGAAAAATGTCTGTTCATGTCTTCTGCCCATTTCTTGATTGGATTATTTGTTCTTTGAGTGTTGAGTTTGATGAGTTCTTTATAGATTTTGGATACTAGCCCTTTATCAGATATGTCATTTGCAAATATCTTCTCCCAATCTGTCGGTTGTCTTTTGGTTTTGTTGACTGTTTCCTTTGCTTTGCAAAAGCTTTTTATCTTGATGAAGTCCCAATAGTTCATTTTTGCCCTTGCTTCCCTTGCCTTTGGCGATGTTTCTAGGAAGAAGTTGCTTCGGCTGAGGTCAAAGAGGTTGTTGCCTGTGTTCTCCTTTAGGATTTTGATGGACTCCTGTCTCACATTGAGGTCTTTCAACCATTTTGAGTCCATTTTTGTGTGTGGTGTAAGGAAATGGTCCAGTTTCATTCTTCTGCATGTGGCTGTCCAATTTTCCCAACACCATTTGTTGAAGAGACTGTCTTTCTTCCATTGGACATTCTTTCCTGCTTTGTCAAAGATGAGTTGACCATAGAGTTGAGGATCCATTTCTGGGCTCTCTATTCTGTTCCATTGATCTATGTGTCTGTTTTTGTGCCAGTACCATACTATCTTGATGATGACAGCTTTGTAATAGAGTTGGAAGTCCGGAATTGTGATGCCGCCAAGTTTGCCCTTCTTTTTCAACATTCCTCTGGCTATGCGGGGTCTTTTCTGGTTCCATATAAATTTTAGGATTATTTGTTCCATTTCTTTGAAAAAAGTGAATGGTATTTTGATGGGGATTGCATTGAATGTGTAGATTGCTCTAGGTAGCATTGACATCTTCATAATATTTTTTCTTCCAATCCATGAGCATGGAATGTTTTTCCATTTCTCTGTGTCTTCCTCAATTTCTTTCATGAGTATTTTATAGTTTTCTGAGTAGAGATCCTTTGTCTCTTTGGTTAGATTTATTCCTAGGTATCTTATGGTTTTGGGTGCAATTGTAAATGGGATCAACTCCTTAATTTCTCTTTCTTCTGTCTTATTGTTGGTGTATAGGAATGCCACTGATTTCTGTGCATTGATTTTATATCCTGCCACTTGACTGAATTCCTGTATGAGTTCTAGCAGTTTTGGGGTGGAGTCTTTTGGGTTTTCCACATAAAGTATCATATCATCTGCAAAGAGTGAGAGTTTAACTTCTTCTTTGCCGATTTGGATGTCTTTTATTTCTTTTTGTTGTCTGATTGCTGTGGCTAGGACTTCCAATACTATGTTGAATAGCAGTGGTGATAGTGGACATCCCTGCCGCGTTCCTGACCTTAGGGGGAAAGCTCTCAGTTTTTCCCCATTGAGAATGATATTCGCTGTAGGTTTTTCATAGATGGCTTTTATGATATTGAGGTATGTACCCTCTATGCCTATACTCTGAAGAGTTTTGATCAAGAAAGGATGCTGTACTTTGTCAAATGCTTTTTCTGCATCTATTGAGAGGATCATATGATTCTTGTTCTTTCTTTTGTTAATGCATTGTATCACATTGATTGATTTGTGGATGTTGAACCAACCTTGCAGCCCAGGGATAAATCCCACTTGGCCGTGGTGAATAATCCTTTTAATGTACTGTTGGATCCTATTGGCTAATATTTTGGTGAGAATTTTTGCATCCATGTTCATCAGGGATATTGGTCTGTAATTCTCCTTTTTGATGGGGTCTTTGTCTGGTTTTGGGATCAAGGTAATGCTGGCCCCATAAAATGAGTTTGGAAGTTTTCCTTCCATTTCTATTTTTTGGAACAGCTTCAGAAGAATAGGTATTAATTCTTCTTGAAATGTTTGGTAGCATTCCCCTGGGAAGCCATCTGGCCCTGGGCTTTTGTTTTTTGGTAGATTTTTGATGAATGCTTCAATTTCCTTAGTGGTTATAGGTCTGTTCAAGTTTTCTATTTCTTCCTGGTTCAGTTTTGGTAGTTGATACATCTCTAGGCATGCATCCATTTCTTTCAGGTTATCTAATTTGCTGGCATAGAGTTGCTCATAATATGTTCTTATAATTGTTTGTATTTCTTTGGTGTTGGTTGTGATCTCTCCTCTTTCATTCATGATTTTGTTGATTTGGGTCCTTTCTCTTTTCTTTTTGATAAGTCTGGCCAGGGGTTTATCAATCTTGTTAATTCTTTCAAAGAACCAGCTCCTAGTTTTGTTGATGTGTTCTACTGTTCTTTTAGTTTCTATTTCATTGATTTCTGCTCTGATCTTTATTATTTCTCTTCTCCTGCTGGGTTTAGGCTTTATTTGCTGTTCTTTCTCCAGCTCCTTTAGGTGTAGGGTTAGGTTGTGTGCTTGAGACCTTTCTTGTTTCTTGAGAAAGGCTTGTATTGCTATATACTTTCCTCTTAGGACTGCCTTTGCTGCATCCCAAAGATTTTGAATAGTTGTGTTTTCATTTTCATTGGTTTCCATGTATTTTTTTAATTCTTCTTTAATTTCCTGGCTGACCCATTCATTTTTCAGTAGGATGCTCTTTAGCCTTCATGTATTTGAGTTCTTTCTGACTTTCCTCTTGTGATTGAGTTCTAGTTTCAAAGCATTGTGGTCTGAAAATAGGCAGGGAATGATCCTAATCTTTTGGTAACAGTTGAGACCTGATTTATGACCTAGGATGTGATCTATTCTGGAGAATGTTCCATGGGCACTAGAGAAGAATGTGTATTCCATTGCTTTGGGATGGAATGTTCTGAATATGTCTGTGAAGTGCATTTGGTCCAGTATGTCATTTAAAGTCTTTATTTCCTTGTTGATCTTTTGCTTAGACGATCTGTCCATTTCAGTGAGGGGGGTGTTAAAGTCCCCCACTATTATTGTATTGTTGTCAATGTGTTTCTTTGCTTTTGTTATTAATTGCCTTATATAATTGGCTGCTCCCATGTTAGGGGCATAGATATTTACAATTGTTAGATCTTCTTGTTGGATAGACCCTTTAAGTAGGATATAGTGTCCTTCCTCATCTCTTATTACAGTCTTTGGTTTAAAATCTAATTTGTCTGATATAAGGATTGCCACCCCAGCTTTCTTTTGGTGTCCATTAGCATGGTAAATGGTTTTCCACCCCCTCACTTTCAATCTGGGGGTGTCTTTGGGTCTAAAATGAGTCTCTTGCAGACAGCATATCGATGGGTCTTGTTTTTTAATCCAATCTGATAGCCTGTGTGTTTTGATTGGGGCATTTAGCCCATTTACATTCAGGGTAACTATTGAAAGATAGGAATTTAGTGCCATTGTATTGCCTGTAAGGTGACTGTTACCATATATTGTCTGTGTTCCTTTCTGGTCTATGTTGCTTTTAGGCTCTCTCTTTGCTTAGAGGACCCCTTTCAAGATTTCTTGTAGGGCTGGTTTTGTGTTTGCAAATTCCTTTAGTTTTTGTTTGTCCTGGAAGCTTTTTATCTCTCCTTCAATTTTCAATGATAGCCTAGCTGGATATAGTATTCTTGGCTGCATATTTTTCTCATGTAGTGCTCTGAATATATCCTGCCAGTCCTTTCTGGCCTGCCAGGTCTCTGTGGATAGGTCTGTTGCCAATCTAATGTTTCTACCATTGTAGGTTACATATCTCTTCTCCCGAGCTGCTCTCAGGATTTTCTCTTTGTCTATGAGACTTGTAAGTTTTACTATTAGATGTCGGGGTGTTGACCTATTTTTATTGATTTTGAGAGGGGTTCTCTGTTCTTCCTGGATTTTGATACCTGTTTCCTTCCCCAAATTAGGGAAGTTCTCTGCTATAATTTGCTCCATTATACCTTCTGCCCCTCTCTCTCTTTCTTCTTCTTCTGGGATCCCAATTACTCTAATGTTGTTTCGTCTTATGGTATCGCTTATCTCTCGAATTCTGCCCCCTGATTCAGTAGTTGTTTATCTCTCTTTTTCTCAGCTCTTTATTTTCCATCATTTGGTCTTCTAAACTACTGATTCTTTCTTCTGCCTCATTAATCCTAGCAGTTAGCGCCCCCATTTTTGATTGCACCTCATTAATAGCCTTTTTGATTTCTACTTGGTTAGATTTTAGCTCTTTTACTTCTCCAGAAAGGGTTTCTATAATAACGTCCATATTTTTTTCAAGCCCAGCTAGTATCTTTAAAGTGATGATTCTGAACTCTAGATCTGACATCGTACTAATGTCCGTATTGAGTAGGTCCCTGGCAGTCGGTACTACCTCTTGTTCTTTTTGTTGAGGTGATTTTTTCCGTCTTGTCATTTTGTGCCGAGGAGAATAGATTAATGAGAGAACAAAATGCTAGCAGAGTAACAACATCCCCAGAAAATATACTCTAAACAAATCAGAAAAGACCTGAAGCAGTGGAAAAAGAAACAGAAAGAGAGAAAAAAGAAAAAGATAAAGATAAAAACAAACAAAAACAAACAAAACAACGACAACAAAAAAACCAGAATGTGATCAAATATGATCAGGCTGGTATATAGATCAGTGCCACACACTAGATTTGGGGTGTATTTTGGTCTGTTAGAAGAAAGTGCCTCCCAAAATTTTAAGGAAAGAAAAACTTATATATGTACAAAAATAAGGGTTGATATGATGAAGGGATGGAATATGACTGTAAAGATGGAAATTATAAAAAATTTTATAAAAGGAATTTATAAGAAGTTGTTTGAAAAAAGAAAGAAGAGGATTTAAAAAAAGAAAAAAAAAGGAGAGAATGTGATCAGGCAGGGGAGTAGAAAAAACCATATACTAGAGATTTAGGGTATATTTTGATCTGTTGGAAGAAACTATCTCAAAATTTTAAAGAGAGAACAACTTATATATATAATGCCAAAAATACGGTTAACTACTATGAAGGGATAGAATATGACTCTAAAAATGAAAAGTAAAAATGTTTTTTTAAAAAAAGGGATTGATAAGATGTTGGTTGAAAAAGGGAAAAAGAAAAATTAAAAAAAAAAAAAGATAGTTAAAAAAAATTAACTTTGAAAGACTAAAGAATCATGGTAAAAAAGCCATGATTTCTATGTGCAGTATTCCCCTAGCGCTGGAGTTCTGCCGTTCTCATTGATCGGTAAACTTGGTCTTGGCCTGCTGTTCTCGCTGATCTTCTGGGGAGGGGCCTGTTGCCGTGGTTTCCAAATGTCTCTGCCGGAGGTGGAAGTGCCCCGCCCTTGCCCCCTCCCGGCTAAGTAATCTGCTCGGGTTTGCTCTCCAGAACTTTTGTTCCCTGCAAGCTTTCTGTACAGCTTTGGAGGCCGAGAGTGAAAATGGCGGCCTCCCAATCCCCGCCCCGGAGGAGCTGAGAACTCGGGGCCCCGCTCCTCAGTGAGCCCCCAGAGAAAAGCCATCAGTCACTCCTGTCTCCCCGGTCTCTGGCCGCACTCCATGCTCACCCGGCCTGCGATGGAGCATTTCTATCTCTGGCTCACAACCCCGGGTGGAGTCTCCAAACCCAGCAGATCCCTGCGGTGCACTCCCGCGCGGCTCCTCCCAGGGGAGGAAGGTGAGTCTCCCTGGATCTGCCGCTTGTTGGGTCCCTGCTGGAGGAGCAGGGGCCCGACTGTGCCGCGGATCCCGGTTTATGGCAACCCCGAGCTGAGAGTCCGCGCCTGGGCTCCGTCTCTGCAGCCGGCTTCCCTGCTCCGTTACCTGGGAGCTCTGCCACACTCAGGCACCCCCGGTCTTTCTGTGACCCCGAGGGTCCTGAGACCACACTGTCCCGGAGGGTTCCACCCCCCACTTAGCCACCAGAGTGATGTCCCTCAGTGGAGCAGACTTTTAAAAGTTCCGATTTTGCGCTCCGTGGTTCTATCACTTGCCAGAAGCGGCCGACGGAGGCCCGTCCCCCCGCCGTCTATCCTCCCGAATATCACCTCGGATTCATTTCTCTGCACGTCCTACCTTCCAGAAAGTGGTTGCTTTTCTGATGAGAGAGTTGTTGCTATTCTTTTCTTCGATCTCCTGTTGAGTTTGTAGGTGTTCAGAATGGTTTGATCCCTATCCAGCTGAACTCCCGAGAGGAGACGAAATCCAGGTCTCCTACTCCTCCGCCATCTTTTGGTGACTGTTCTTAAATAAAAGAAAGTGGTTGAGATCGTGCACACAAATATAGAACAACACATAAAATCTCGAATATATTAAGCAAAGAAGCTCATTGTGATCTCTTTTACCAGATGCTGTTATAGAGAGTAGATCTGTTGGAAGGAATCAGGAGAAATTGAATTTTGATTGCATCACTTTTCTGTGTAAACTAGAAAGTAAGATACTCATTCATTTAGAGTATGAATACACAATGTCACATAAGTTTCAGGTGTACAACATAGTGATTTGATAAGTTTATATATTAT
Organism: Mirounga angustirostris; assembly: GCF_029215605.1. NCBI lineage: Eukaryota > Metazoa > Chordata > Mammalia > Carnivora > Phocidae > Mirounga > Mirounga angustirostris. The sequence goes on along the minus strand of NW_026991718.1, from coordinate 17,447,822 downwards.
GCTATGTTCACCCCAAGTACAGCTACTGTGTGTTCTATTACATCACTATTACAATATCATGGACTGTATTTTTTATGCTCTGCATTTTGTTCCCATGATTTACTCATTCCATAACTGGAGGCTTGTATCTCCCTATCCTCTTTACCCATTTTACCCAACCCTCCACTCCCCTCCCCTCTGGCAACCATCAGTTTGTTCTCTATAATTCTGATTCTGCTTTTTGTTTATTAAGTTTTTTAGATTCCATTTATAAGTGGAATCATATGGTGTTTGCTTTTCTCAGTCTGACTTATTTCCCATAGCATAACACCCTGTGGGTCTATCCATATTGGCTCAAATGGCACAATTTCACCTTTTTTTTGTGGCTGTGTAATATTCCATTGTATGTATATGTATGTATGTATGTGTCTGTGTGTGTGTACACATTTTTCTTATCCATTCATCTATTGATGGATACTTAGGTTGCTTTCATGTCTTGGCTATTGTAAATAATGCTGCTATAAACATAGGAGTTCATGTATCTTTTCAAGTTAGTGTTTGCATTTTCCCTGGGTAAACAACCAATCGTGTAATTACTAGATCATATGGTATTTCTATTTTTAATATGGTATTTCTATTTTGAGGAACCTCCATATTGTTTTCCACAGTGGCTGTACCAATTTACATTCCCACCAACAAGTACAAAGGATTCTTCTCTTTCCCCATCCTTACCAACTCTTATTGTTTCTTGTCCTCTTGGTTTTAGCTATTCTAACACGTGTGAGTTGATATCTCATTGTGATTTTGATTTGCATTTTTCTGATTATTAGTTATGTTGAGCAACTTTTAATATTTCTGTTAGCCATCTCTATGTATTCTTTGGGAAAATGTTCAGGTCTTCTGCCCATGTTTTAATCAGATCGTTTTTGTTTGTTTGTTTTTTGTTTTTGTTTTTTGTGTTTTTTTTGGTGTTAGGTTGTATAAGATTTTTTGTATATTTTGGATATTGATGCCTTATCAGATATGTCATTTGCAAATATAATCTTTCATTCAGTAGGTTGTCTTTTAGTTTTGTTGGTGCTTTCCTTTGCTCTGCAGAAACTTTTTATTTTGATGTAGTCCCAATAGTTTATTTTTGCTCTTGTTTCCCTTGCCTTAGGAGATGTATCTAGAAAAATATTGCTGTAGCTGATGTCAGAGGAATTACTTCCTGTGTTCTCTTCTAGGATTTTTATGATTGCAGGTCTCACATTTAGGTCTTTAATCTATGTTGTTTTTATTTTTGTGTATGATGTTAGAATGTTTTCCCAGCCCCATTTATTGAAAAGATTGTCTTTTCTCCATTGTATGTTCTTCCTTTGTCATAGATTAGCATTAATTAATTAATCAATCAATCTTGGGGCACCTGGGTGGCTCAGTCAGTTAAGCGTCTGCCTTCAGCTCAGATCATGATCTCTGGGTCCTGGAATCTAGCCCCACATTGGGCTGGAGCCTGCTTCTCCCTCTACTCACCAATCCTGCTCTCTTGCTATCTCTGTCTCTCTCTCAAATAAATAAATAAAATCTTAAAAAAAAATCAATCAATCAATCATGGGTTTATTTCTGGGCTCTCTCTTCTATTCCACTGATCTATGTGTCTGTTTTTATGCCAGTATCATACTGTTTTGATTACTACATCTTTGTAGTATATCTTGAAATCTGGAATTGTGATACCTATAGCTATACTCTCCTTTCTCATGATTGCTTTGGCTATTCAAGGTATTCTGTGGTTCTGTACAAATTTTAGTATTATTTTTTCTAGTTTTATGGAAAATGCAGTTGGTATTTTGATATGGATTGTATTGAATCAATACATTTTGGGTAATATAGACATTTTGACAATATTAGTATCTTTACACTTATTTGTGTCATCCTCAATTTCTTTCATCATTGTTTTATAATTCTCAGAGTACAGGACTTTAACCTCTTTGGTTAAGTTTATTCCTAGATATTTTATTCTTTTTGGTGCAATTGTAAGTGGGGGGTTGTTTTTGGTTTTGTTTTTTAATTTCTCTTTCTGCAACTTCATGGTTAATGTATAGAAACACTACTGATTTCTGGGTATTGATATTGTATCCTGCTTTACTGAATTGTATCCTGCTTTACTGAATTTTTTTCATGTCTGATTGCTGTGGCTAGGACTTCCAGTTCTATGTTGAATAAAAGTGATGAGAGTAAATATCTTTGTCTTGTTCCTGACTTTAGAGGGTAAGCTCTCAGTTTTTCACCAGTGAGTATGATGTTAGCCATGGGTTTTTCATAGACAGCCTTTATTATGTTGAGGTATGTTCCCTCTAACCCCATTTGGTTGAGAGTTTTTGTTTCATGAATGGATATTGAATCTTGTTATATGCTTTCTGTGCACCTATTGAGATGATCATAAGATTTTTATCCTTCATTTTGTTGATGTGGTATATGACATTTATTGATTTGCAAATGTTGAACCATCCTTGCATCCTGGGAATAAATCATGGTAAATGATATTTTTAATGTATTGCTGTATGCCAATATGTTGTTGAGGACATTTGCATCTATGTTCACCAGGAATATTGGCCTGTAGTTTTCTTTTTTTGTGGTGTCTTTGGTTTTAGTATCAGGGTAATAGAATGTATTTGGAAGCTTTCCTTCCTCTTCTATTTAGGAATAGTTTGAGGAGGATAGAGATTAACTCTTCTTTAAATGTTTAGTAGAATTTACTTGTGAAACTAACTGGTCCTGGACTTTTATTTTTTAGCAGTTTTTTATTACCAATTCAACTTTATTACTTCTAATCAGTCTGTTCAGATTTTCTATTTCTTTCTAGTTCAGTTTTGGAAGAATGTGTTTCTAGAAATTTATCCATTTTTTTCTAGGTTGTCCACTTTGTTGGCATAAAATTATTCGTAGTATTCTCTTATAATCCTTTGTATTTCTGTGGTATCAGTTTTATTTCTCTCTCATTTCTGATTTTATTAATTTGGGTCCTTTCTCTTTTTTTCTTGATGAGTCTGGCTAAGAGTTTGTCAGACTTGTTTATCTTTTCAGAGAATTAGCTCTTGGTTTCACTGATTTTTTTTTTTCCTTCTATTTTTAAAGTCTCTATTGTCATGTATTTCTGCTCTGATCTTTATTATTCCCTTCCTTCTACTCACCTGGAGCTTTCTTTTTTTCTAGTTCCTTTAAGCATAAGTTTAGATTGTTTATTTGAAATTTTTCTTCTTTCTTGAGGTAGGCCTGTATTGTTATATACTGCCCTCTTAAAACTGCTTTTCTGTGTTCCAGATATTTTGGACCATTGTGTTTTCATTCTCATTTGTCTTCATGTATTTTTTAATTTCTTTTTTGATTGCTCCATTGACCCATTGGTTGTTTAGTATCATCTTGTTTAGTCTCCATTGGTTTGTGTTCTTTCCAGTTTTTTCTTTTGATTTATTTCTAGTTTCATGCTGTTGCAGTTTGAAAAGATGTACGATATGATTTCAATCTTCTTAAATTTGTTGAGAGGTGTTTTATGGCCTATTATGTGATCTATTCTGGAGAGTCTTCCATGTGCATTTGAAAAGAATGTATATTCTGTTGGTTTTGGATGGAATGTTCTGTATATATCTGTTATGTCTATCTGGTCCAATCTGTCATTCAAAGACATTGCTTCCTTATTGATTTTCTTTTCTTTTTTTTTTGCATTTTTTTATTTTATTATGTTATGTTAATCACCTTACATTACATCATTAGTTTTTGATGTAGCGTTCCATGATTCATTGTTTGCCTATAACACCCAGTGCTCCATTCAGTATGTGCCCTCTTTAATACCCATCACCAGGCTAACCCATCCCCCCACTCCCCTCCCGTCTAGAACCCTCAGTTTGTTTCTCAGAGTCCATAGTCTCTCATGGTTTGTCTCCGCCTCCAATTTACCCACTTCATTTTTCCCTTCCTACTATCTTCTTCTTTTTTTTTTAACATATAATGTATTATTTCATTCAGAGGTACAGGTCTGTCAACAGTTTTATGCAATTCACAGCATTCACCATAGCACATACCCTCCCCAATGTCTATCACCCAGGCACCCCATCCCTCCCACCCCCTCACCGCTCCAGCAACTCTCAGCTTGTTTCCTGAGATTAAGAATTCCTCATATCAGTGAGATCATATGATACAAGTCTTTCTCTGATTGACTTATTTTGCTCAGCATAATACCCTCCAGTTCCATCCACGTCGATGTAAATGGCAAGATCTCATTCCGCATTGATGACTGCATAATATTCCATTGTATATATATACCACATCTTTATACATTCATCTGTTGTTGGACATCTTGGCTCTTTCCATAGTTTGGCTATTGTGGACATTGCTGCTATAAACATCGGGGTGCATGTACCCCTTCGGATCCCTACATTTGTATCTTTGGGGTAAATACCCAGTAGTGTAATTGTTGGTTCTTATGGTAGCTCTATTTTCAACTTTCTGAGGAACCTCCATACTGTTTTCCAGAGTGGCTGCACCAGCTTGCATTCCCACCACAGTGTAGGAGGGTTCCCCTTTCTCTGCATCCCCGCCAACATCTGTCGTTTCCTGACTTGTTAATTTTAGCCATTCTGACTGGTGTGAGGTGGTATCTCATTGAGGTTTTGATTTGGATTTCCCTGATGCTGAGCAATGTTGAGCACTTTTTCATGTGTCTGTTGGCCATTTGGATGTCTTTGGAAAAATGTCTGTTCATGTCTTCTGCACATTTCTTGATTGGATCATTTGTTCTTTGGGTGTTGAGTTTGATAAGTTCTTCATAGATTTTGGATACTAGCCCTTTATCAGATATGTCATTTGCAAATATCTTCTCCCATTCTTTCAGTTGTCTTTTGGTTTTGTTGACTGTTTCCTTTGCTGTGCTTCTTGATGAAGTCCCAATAGTTCATTTTTGCCCTTGCTTCCCTTGCCTTTGGCAATGTTTCTAGGAAGAAGTTGCTACAGCTGAGGTCGAAGAGGTTGCTGCCTGTGTTCTCCTTTAGGATTTTGATGGACTCCTGTCTCACATTGAGGTCTTTCAACCATTTGGAGTCTATTTTTGTGTGTGGTGTAAGGAAATGGTCCAGTTTCATTCTTCTGCATGTGGCTGTCCAATTTTCCCAACACCATTTGTTGAAGAGACTGTCTTTTTTCCATTGGACATTCTTTCCTGCTTTGTCAAAGATGAGTTGACCATAGAGTTGAGGATCCATTTCTGGGCTCTCTATTCTGTTCCATTGATCTATGTGGATGCAAAAATTCCTTATTGAGTTTCTGTCTGGATGATCTATCCATTGATATAAGTGGAGTGTTAAAGTCCTCTACTATTATTGTATTGTCATCAATTTCTTTCTTTGTAATCTGTTAATATTTGATTTATGTATTTAGGTGCTCCAGTGTTGGGTGTGTAAATATTTATAATTGTAATTTCCTCTTGTTGGATTGATCCTTTTACCATTATGTAATGCCCTTCTTTGTCTCTTGTTACAGTCTGTTTTAAAGTCTATTTTGGGGGCACCTGGGTGGCTTAGTTGGTTAAGTGACTGCCTTTGCCTCAAGTCATGACCTCAGGGTTCTGGGATCAAGCCCTGTGTTTCAGTTTCCCTGCTCAGTGGGGAGCCTGCTTCTCCCTTTCTTTCTGCCTGCCACTCTCCCTGATTTAAAGAAAAAAGTCTATTTTGTCTGATATAAGTAATCTACCCTGGTTTTTTAAATTTTCACTTCCATTTGCATGGTGAATGTTTTCCTATCTTTTCACTTTCAGTCTATATGCATCTTTAGGTCTGTGGTGAGTCTCTTGTAGGCGGCACATAGATGAGTCTTCCCTTTTTTTTTTTTTTTTTAAACCCACTCTACCACTCTATGTCTTTTGGTTGGAACATTTAGGCCATTTGCTTTTAAGGTAATTATTGATAGGTGTGTATTTATTTACATTTAAAAAATCTGTTTTCTGGTTATTTTTGTAGATCTCCTTTTTTTCCCTTCTTCTCTTGCTCTCTTTCTTTGTGATCATTGAATATAGTGTTTTGTTTGGATTTCTTTCTCTTTATTTTTTGTGTATCTATCATAGGTTTTGGGTTTGTGGTCACTATGAAGTTCATACATAACACCTTTAGTAAATAACAGTACATATTAATTTGGTGGTATTTAAGTTCAAACATGTTCTTAAAAAAAACAACCCAGAAAATCAAAATAACGATTCTTTCTTTTTCTTTTTCCCCCTTCTCTTCCCTTTTTACTCCCTTCTCCACATTTTATGTATATGTTGTCATATTTTGCATATTTTTATTTGTATTTTTCTTATGTCTAATTATGATCATTTCTTTTCCACTTAAAGTAGTCCCCTTAACATTTCTTGTAAGGTTGGTTTAGTGGTGATAAACTCCTTTATCTTTTATTTGTCTCAGAAACTCTTTTTTCTTCAAATCTGAATTATAACTTTGCCAGGTAAAGTTTTCTTAGTTGTAAATTTTTTCCTTTCAGCCCTTTGAATATATCATGCCTTTCCTGTCTGGCTTGCAAAGTTTCTGCTGAAGAAATCAGATGATAGCCTTATAAGTTTACCTTTGTAGGTAACTTTTTGTTTTTCATTTGTTGCTTTTAAGATTTTCTTTTTGACATTTTAATTATTATATGTCATGGTGTGGGTTCATCTTGTTTGGAACTCTCTGTGAATCTTGGACTTGGATGTCTACTTCCCTCCCTAGATTAGGGAAGTTTTCAGTTATTATTTCTTCAAATAAGTTTTCTGCACCTTTATCTCCCTCTTCTTCTGGGACCCTATAATGCAAATGTTTGCTCACTTTATGTTGTCCAATAGAATTCTTAATCCACATTCTTTTTTAAAAATCATTTCTCTTTTTGCTATTCAGCCCGTGTGCTCTCCATTACCCTGTCTTCCAGATTGCTGATATGTTCTGCATTGTCTAATCTACTGTTGGTTCCCTCTAGTGTGTTTTTATTTCAGTTATTGTATTATTCAATTCTGATTGGTTTTTAATATTTGCTATCTCTTTATTGAAGGACTCATTGATTTCTTTCATTCTTTTTTTCTGGGCCAGTGAGTATCTTCATGATCATTACTTTAAATTCTTTATCAGGCATATTGTTTATCTGTTTCATTTAGTTCTTTTTCTGAGGTTTCTTCTTGTTCTTTCTTTTGGAGCATATTCCTCTGTCTCCCCATTTTGCTTGACTTTCTGTGTTTGTTTCTGTGGATTAAGCAAAATGGCTACTTCTAATGTTGAAGGAGTGGTCTTGTGTGTGGTGTCCCTTATGCAAACCATGTGTGCTTGGTAACTTTTGCTGGCTTGCTAGAGCTGTGCCTGTATGTGCTGGTTACTGTTAAAGTATATGGCATAACTACATCTCTCTTGCTGTTCTCTTGCCATTCTCTCTATTTTTGGCTGCTCAGTAGCTGTTGGGTCACCACTCAGTTCTTCAGGATGAATTATCCCATTAATAGGTGTAATCTGGTGTGTTCTGTGGAGGACATGTGTTCAGAGTCTTCCTATGTTCCCATCTTGAACCAGAACCAGGAAGTAAGATATTTAAACCTGATAGACAACTGGATAGGAAAATTGAACAGAAAAGGATTCCCAGAAGTAGATCTACACATATGTGGACTCTTGACATTGGAGAATGTAGCACTGAAAATCTTTGATCACTGCATTGTGGTAACAAGGGTTGTGTGCTAATTCCACAGAGAAAAATGGCCATGCATATGGAATACATTAGGAGAGTCAATGGGTACACTTCTTGCGGTGATTTTTTTTTTAAGAAAGAGAGCATGGAGAGGGCCAAAGAAGAGGGAGAGAGAGAATCTTAAGCAGGCTCCACTCCCAGTCTAGAGCCCCATGCAAAGCTTAATCTTACAACCCTAAGATCATGACCTGAGCTGAAATCAAGAGTTGGATGCTTAAAAAAAAAAAAAAAAAAAAAAAAGGTTGGACGCTTAACCAACTGAGTCACACAGGCACCTCTAATTTTCATTTCTATTTTAATTTGTATATTTGCACTTTATATACCAACAGTTCCAACTTATTATACATGGCATGGAGAATTCCTTTTAATACATACCTAAAGATATGGCCAAATTGTTACATAGCATAGTATTTTCAAAATTACCAAAAACTGGAAATATCTCAAATGTCCATCAGTGGTAAAACAGACAACTGATTTGTGGTACATAAATTACATATAGATACATAAAGATGAATTTCATAAACATAATGCTGAGTACAAATTTTTAAAAATAGCTTATTATATAAGAGTACATATGGTATAAATATATTTATATAAAATATAAAAATTTAAAAAGTTGGTAAAAGTAAATAAAATATATTTTAGGGATATTCTTATGTCTGGTAAAACTATATAAATAATACAAATTTGGGATGGTGGTTGTATCTGAGAGGGAGAGAAATAGGAGGGGTACATAGGATTCTTCTGAGGTATTAATTTTCTCTCCTTTAACCTAGATGATGATTTGGTTTATTATATTACTATTTTTAAAAATACTGACCATGCATGCTAAATGTATTCTTTTGAATGCTTGCATTATTTCTCACTCTTAGGCCTGGTTTTTCTGTATAAATTTCCCATTTGTTTTGCTTTTAATGTGAGCAGCTAATACTGTATTCATTCATTCAGAATCTGTAGGTACTGGGTCCACAGAACAAAGAAACAGTGGCTAATGTCTGTCTAAAGGAAGGATGTTAGTGTATGTATGAAAACCTTTTCATTTATGGTGCCGACGTGAAGCAATAGAACCTGTTATTTAAGGACACTTGAATTTGGTTAAGGGATCTTTACCTTGGGCAAATAAATAAAATTGAATTTTTGGGGGGAGTGGATCCATGACAATGCAAGAAGGCTTGAAGACATTGTGTGCCTCTGATCTTCAAGAGAAGTAGCTTTATGTCTTTCAATCACTCAGAGAAAATATTATATAGGTATTAAAACAGCCTTGAAGGAGAAAAAGGAGCAGGTGTTAAAAGATGTTTATATAGAAGTCCATCCACCCTTATATCTTGGTCATGCTGGAAGTTTGAGCTGACTTCATATAATGGGCTCTAGCCCAAGGGTTTTCCGAATTTGTTTTTATGTTTTATTTTGTTCATTTGCTTATTTTTTGCTTGTTTCTATTTTTCTAATACTGCTGATAGTCAAGCTAATTTTTTATATTTCTCCAGAAATCTTTATGAATCCTTGTTCCTCTTTATTCAGGTCAAGATGCCTAAAATAAGGAGTCATAATCCTTTATAGGTCCTGGCCATACTTAAATCCTGATAGAGAATGATATCAAATCTATGGCATTTAGTTTATTCTCATCAAGTAAATTATGATTATATAATTCTATCTGGTAACCAAAATAGCTCATGGGTTGCTGTTCCCTCATCCCAGACATCCACATCTCCTCTCATCAATGCTTAATTCAGTATCAGGGAGGAGCTTCTCAACTAGCAAAGAGACTTTTACTTTATTGCATAGTACAGAAAAAAACAAAATAGGACTTTGGGATTGAAGATCCAGTTCTATTGTCACTTCTTATTAAATTTATGAACAAATCATACCTCTTACCAAGCTTCAAAGACATACATAACTCAGCTAAATTGGAGACTAAGGGTCTTCCAGGTCATATAACTATTTGCCAGACTGTGGTCAAAAGGCATGACTAGACATGACCTGAATACCATCAGGAGACACCAAGATCCCAAAGAGAGTGATCCTGAAAGCTACAGTGTAAAAATGAAACCAACAGCTGAGAATTAGTAGACTAGCCTAGATATAGGGAGCCATGCATATAGTGAGGTTTAGAGCAGAGTTCAAACTCATTCTACCAAATGGCATCTTTCTTGCTTAGGTCTGTTAGAAGTGTGTCATCCACTCAGGTCCTAAAGCATTTTTGCCTTTGGAATTTTAAAGACTTCAACTGGACACTGAAATTAAACAGGTTGAGTTGGAATAGATTTGCTTTTACAGTCCTTCTTACTCAGGCATTCTGTGATATACAAATGACTTTTACTAAAAATCTGTGCACACCTGGATAAGCACATTGCAAATCCTGATTGCTTATGGGGGAAAAAAAAAACTTCTGGATGAGTTCATGAAAGGACAGATCAATTTTTTTGGGAAAATTCAATCTTCCCTACTGAGCATTGAAAAATCTTATTATTGATATCTTCAATATTCTGGAGACTAGGAGGCAAGGATATAATTTTTACCTCTTATATTCATGGCCTTGAGACAATTTCTTTATTTCCTCTAAACTTCTGTTTTCTCCTGTGTAGAAAATGTGTTATTTCTCTTTCATAGGTGTTTTGTATAAGTCAATTATTGAATGTATAATGTCTATTAAAATTCCTGGCAAATTATAAATGTCCTTTAAAAGAGATTATTTTATCATCATTATCATTATTATTCCAAGTAATAGTCATTTCACAAATCTATCATTTGGCAGACATTTTTTTCTTTTGATGCATAAAAGGTATTGCCCTGGATTCTGGGGATAGCAGGAGAAAAATTTTGCACAAAGTCTGTACCTCAGTTAGCTTGTGATCTAACTGGGGTATCACACAGACATGTATAAGTAGAGCTTCAGGTAGTAGAAGCCAGAAGAATAGCATAGAAAGTCAAGTTCAACCTATTTTATTTTATTTTTTTTAAAGATTTTATTTATTTATTCATAAGAGACAGAGACTGAGCAGGGAGCCTGATGTGGGACTTAATCCCAGGACCCCAGGATCATGACCTGAGCCAAAGGCAGATGCTTAACCATCTGAGCCAACCAGGCACCCAAGTTCAAACTATTTTAATCATATTGGGCAACAGGGTTGGAGAGAATTCCTTAAAGACTAGCTCTTACATGAGATAGGCCCTGAGGTCTTGAGTTCACTGGCAGATGAGGCTATTTTTTAAGGGATGTTGGCATATGTGGGTGGAGAGACAATGGGGACACATGTAATACCATTCTCTGTCATTGTTTTTTTGTGTTCATTAATTTGGCAGATACCATGCTTTATAAGCTAGGTATTTCTTGTCACATAATAAGAAACATATATTTGGCCATCTTTGTCCCTAGTTCTGATTTCTGGTACACATCTCCTGAAACCTTTAGAACATCTGGAGTAGTGAAAGTGTCTTTTGTATGCTAATGAGATGACTGGTGGCTGGGACCCTTATATAGCTTTAGGGTGGGCTCTGTCACCAGAAAGACTAAGGCATGGTTAGATGATTGAAATTTTCAGCCAACCCCCAGACCTCTAGGTGGGGAGAGGGACTAGAGGTTGAGTCAAATCACCAATAGACTATAATTTCATTAGTGATGTCTGCATAATGAAATCTCTATTAAAGCTCCTAAAGGACAGAGTTCTGAGAGCTTCTGGGTTGGTGAACACATTGAGGTACTGAGAGAATGGTATATGGAGCGCTGCTAACTCCCCTCCCCATACCTTGCTCTATGTATCTTTTCCATTTGACTGTTATATATGGAATTGTATTATTTATAATAATAATATTAAATAAAGTACTTTTCTGAGTTGTGTGAATTGTTCTCTCAAATTATCAAACCTGAAGAGAGGATTTGGGAACCCTTCCTTAAACTTGTAACTGGCTAGTCAGAAGAATAGGGAAGAAGAACACCTGGGACCTAAAATTGGCATCTGCAGTGGGGGAGTCCCATGGGAGAGAGCTCTTTTAACTTGTGGAATTTGATGCTGACTCCAGGTGTGTAACATCAGAATTGAATTGAATTGTAGGAAACCCAGCTGGTGTCTGGAGAGTTGAAGAATTGGTTGTTGGTGTCAGAAAACAGTGCAGACTACTCTGTTCATTCATTTGGCAGATACTGTACTTTTTAAATTGTATTATTTTCCTAGTGGAAAAGACATTTATAGCAGTAGCTCCCAGATAAAGATGTGTCTCAGTATAATTTCAGCCACAGTTGGAGAGAACCAACCTCATAGAAGGTTGGATTATGGGATCTGTGTGCCTGATTAAAAAGGTGTTCCAACAGATCCAGAGAAAGCTTCCCCCGAGTAGAACCCAGGCCAGAAGTGAGGAAGAATCTGAAAGTGGCTTGACTGCAAAGCACACTGTGGCAACAAAGCTAACAACTTCATTCTGTGAAATGTACCTAGCCTGAAAATTGAACTATCTCTTCAGCATGGGATCATATTTTAACAGCCAAGGGACTTCAAACTAATATTTGTGGAAAAGCCTCAGGAAATAGGCCATGCTATCTGGTCGGTGGCATGCAACTGATCCTTGCATGCTGGCTAGGACGTATGAATCTGAAGATGAACATTGTTTCTGATCTTGGCCATATCTATTTCATGACTTAGGCAGCTAGATGCTGCCTGGCATGCTAGCAGAAAAATTACACATATATACTTTTTCCAGAGCTTTGTCAATAGATATGTATTACCTGAAAGAAAGAAGAGAGGTGTCCATGCTAGCAGAGGGATGGGAGGAGGCAAGGAGGGAGAGATGGAGCCAGGGAACAAAAAAAGGAGGAGGAGAAGAGCTTTGGGAGATAACACATTTATTCCAAAAACAATTTACTCAGCCAGTCATTTTCAGTATTCTTCTTGCTATTACTGAGGCAGAGGAAGAAATATGATGCTGGAAGAGAAGACTCTTTATCTCTCTCCCTCAGCCAAACCTTCTGCTGACAGACTGCCCAAGAACCATTTTTCTCTCACAACGGTCTGTGACAGTTTATGTGGATGACCACAGGGTTGAGTGATTAAGCAGAGGAAATGGGCAGAAGATCTCCCACCATTGCCTATGTCCCTGTCCCCTAACATACCTGCTGGCATTATCAGATAACAAGGGGAAGGTCAGGGCTCCCCTGACAGACTGTGATGCAGTTTCCATAGAAGGCAATTATGCTCAGGGATGGCTGGGCTCCACAGCCACCATTATGGAGGTTTGGTGGGTATCATCATTATTAGTATTATCTTCACGTGGGCTCTGCCCTCTGAGGATTCCATATGCTATACAAGCATATTTAAAATAAGCATCCTGCTCTTGCTTATAAATTCAGGACTGTGTTTTGTAGCGCATAGCAGATGAGTATTGGGCTGATTTTGTTTTAGAAAAACAAATGTGGAATCAGAAGTTGAGGTTCAGGTCTAAGACACAAGGCCCCTATATCAGATTCTCTAGTCTATCTGCCATTGACTCAGCAAGGATCTATCTTATGTAAAAATCTTCTATCCATGGTTTGTGTAGTAGCTTCTTAAGGACCCTACTCTCCAAGCTACAAAGAAATATACCATGTCCTCCACTCAGCTTATCTTCTCAATCAAAAGCTTGTCTCTCTTAATGAATTTTCCAATGATCCAAAATCTTGTGTCTCCATTCCATTCACTTATGGATGTGATTTAAAAAACAAAAACAAAAACAAAACCCCAAAAAACCTTGTATCATCTTTCTCAGTCATTTTGGAGGATAAAGTGTGGAACACAGGAATACTATTTTCCAGAATAGTATAGGAGCCATGTGAATAAAGAGAAATATGACAAGTGTGAATTGTTACGTGTGTTATGTCAGTTTTGAAAGTGATTAGCAAATTTTGGATGACAATAATGTTTGAGAGTAATGCTCTTTTAATCATTCTCCACAAATAGAGTATCAGCATGAAGTGGTGGATAGGGCTGGGGGAGTTCAGGACCAGTGAACAAACATTTCACTTCCACTTTGATAGTTGACATTCTACTTTTTAAAATTTTTTGATCTTGCATATACTATTTTATATTTAAAAAAAGATCAAGAGAATGAAAAGAGAAGCCATAGATGGGGGAAAATATTTTCAAAAGATACACCTGATAAAGGACTATTATCCAAAATATACAAAGAACTTTTTAAAAATCAATAATAAAAACACAGATAACACAATAAATGGACTAAAGAGACTTAAAATATATTTCACCAAAGATATACAGGTGGCAGATGAACATGTGAAAAGATGCTCCACATCATATGTCAGTAGAGAAATGCAAATTAAAACAATGAGATACCATTGCACACCTATTAGAATGGCTAAACTCCAGAACACTGACAATACCAAATGCTGACAAGGATGTGGAACAACAGGAACTCTCATTCACCACTAGTGGGAATGCAAAATGGTACAACCACTTTCAAAGACAGTTTGGTGGTTCCTTACAAAACTAAATGTAGTCTTACCATAGTATTCACCAGTTGTGCTCATTGGTATTGCCCAAAGCAGTTGAAAACTCATTATCTACACAAAAACCTACACATGGATATTGATAGCAGCTTTCTTCTTTATTGTCAAAACTTGTAAGAAAGCAGGATGTCCTTGAGTCAGTAAATGGATGATGAAACAGTAGTATATCCAGCCAATGGAATATTTTTCAGCAGTAGAAAGAATTTAGCCATGAAAAGAGACAGAAGAAACTTAATTTTGTGTTAAGTGAAAGAAGCCGATCTGAAAAGGCTGCATACTGTATAATTCCAACCATGTGACATTCTGGAGAAGGCAAAACTATGGAGACCATAAAAAGATCAATGGATGCCAGGGTTGAGAGGGATTGTAAATAGGCAGAGCACAGAGGAATTTTAGAACAATGAAAATATTGTGCATGATATTATACTGGTGGACATATATTACATTTATCTAAACCCATAGAATGTACAATATGAAGAGTAAACCCCAATGTAGACTATGGATTCTGGGTGATAATAATGTCAAAGTAAGTTCATTAGTTGTAATAAATGTACCGCTCTGGGGGGATGTTGATAATGGAGAGGCGATGCGTGTGTCTGGGTAGGGAATATATAGGAAATCTCAGTACCTTCTGCTCAATTTTGCTGTGAACCTAAAACTACTATAAAAAATAATCTATTAAAAAAGAGTTCAATTATTAAAAGCATAAAATAAACATTTAGAAATACTTTTTAGAACAATTACTAGTATTTTATAAGACAGTAATAGTAGCTCTCTTAAGAACTTATTAGTAGTGGCTGACACATAGTAGGTGTTGAATCAACATTTATTGACAGAACATGTATATATAAATGCATGAGTGTCTGCTCACTCATGCACACACACCACTCAGTAACTCAAAATACTTTTAGTCTTACAACCTAAGGAACACTCTAATTTAATCCAAGTTGGCCCTACTATATTAGATGAAGCAATTCCACCTCAAGAGGCTTTCCTAGAAGTTTTGTTTTTTAATGATCATCTCTGTAGTTTGTTTTGTTTTTAAACTAGCCAGTAGTTTTGTAAGCAGGCTTTGGTTTAGAGATTTTGCTTTTGGAAATCCACTATTTCTGTATCCCTTGAAAGTTGACAGCAGAACTGGCAAAATGTCAAGAACAATTCACAAAAATGCCAATACAGGATATTCTTCAACAGAAGGAATACATCTTTGGAAGATTCCCTGCCTGAGTTAATTAGTGTTCTTTCTGAAATCTTTCAGAGAAATATCGTAGAACTGCTTTTATTAGTGGTTTTATCCATAGCATACAAATCATGACCAGCTTTTAGTCTGGCCTTAATACAGTGATACCTGTTCTGACAATCCCTGTCTTTTGATTGGAAAAGGGATTTCAGGAAGACTCATTATTAACTCTTGTTATGAGAAATTGGCTCCTCAGTGTGGAGGTTAGTATTTGAAATGATTTTTTTTCTAGTCCTAGAATAATGGTTGGAATTGAAAGAAATGCTCTGTATTTGGTGGAGTCAGATGGGGTATCAGCCCAGGATTCCACTATGTGGAAGTCCTGGATATTGGCCTTTCCCACTCTGTACTGCTCCCCCAAACCTCCCTACATAAAGGAATCCTTTTAATCAAGGTAAATTCTCTTCCCTGTCAAAATGCATCAGCAGTCACCCTGAAGGTTGAATGAGGCTGACAGATTCTGAAATATCACTCCTGAACAAATGTCCTTTTATAGCTGCTGATCCCTTTCCCTCTTTGCCTGTCCCCATTCTAGATTCCTTGATGCATGTGGTAGGTGAGATAAGATGGGGAAAATTTAAATCTTGAGGAGCTGTACTTATTCTGCAATCATATACTGTGTTTAAAGCCATTTCATCAAGGTGTGTCAAACTAAAAATAGCTTCTCCATATCTTTCTTTCTGTTCCTCTCTCCTTGCCCTGAGAGACACAATTATTTTACTTTCTAAACAATAGTCCTTGCATTTAGTACATATCTGTTCTAATAATTGCAGGGGAAAAAGTCTGACAGAACTAAAAAGTGACAGGTCATAAAAAAAGACATAGGAGCAATTAGAACAACATAGATGTCTGGAAGAATTTTTGGTAAAAACAAACAAACAAACAAGAGATGCCTTATGTATAGTATTAAGTCAAAGATGTGGGAAGGGGGAGAAGGAATGTTTCCATATTGTCATCCACAATAATTACCCTGAATCATCAAGTAAAGTCTTAATTCCATTAAAATATAATTATAGAGCATATTTATATAATACTTTTTATTTCTCAAAGCATATTCTCAAACATCACTTCCTTTGATGTCGCAGGGTAATGTCTGAATAAAGGGCAGCTTTAGAAAAACTATTTGGAAAAACTTGGGCTAGCTAGATGAAATGGCTTTAAAATGTCCCACAGTAATAGAAAAGTCAGAATCATTGTCTGCTGATTTTAACTTTCCCTGTGCACCATCTCTGATGCAAACTCACAGAAAGTCTTCTGCCTTGTTAACAGATAATGGTTAATTTATCCCTGAGTTATAGGCCCATCTTTCACCCCAGCTCAAAGAAGACATCAAAGAACTGGAGAACATATGTATAGAGCAAGGCAGGATCAAGCTGCTAAGTCAGAGAATGGATGGAGATGAAGAGATGCAGGATTGTAGTAAAAGATTTAAGTTTTTATCATCAGAAAATGTTTGGAAAGAGAATAACCAAACCATTAATATGATGAATTAATAATTTGGACATTTATTGAGCACATATGATATTATGTGCTTAGGATAAAAGGATGATACATGGTTCCTTTGGGAGAAACACGCTTTAACAAATATGGAAAAACCACACAGATGAGTCTTCTGGTTAAAAATGAGAATTTGAGGGCACCTGGGTGGCTCAGATGGTTAGGCGTCTGCCTTCAGCTCAGGTCATGACCCCAGGGTCCTGGGATCGAGTCCTGCATTGGGCGCCCTGCTCAGCAGGGAGCCTGCTTCTCCCTCTGCCTCTCCCTCTCTCTGTCTCTCATGAATAAATAAATAAATCTTAAAAAAAATGAGAATTTGAATACTATGCATTTAATTTAATTATCTTCCCTCCCAAATTTGCATTTATATGAACATATGTACATATGTGCATATTTATGTATGAATGCATATAAATATATATGTATATATGTATGCATTTATGTCTATGTGCATATGCACACACAAATAAGAAGTTTACATCAGCATAGATAAAGTCAAGAGTGTACAAAATGTCATGTTGACAGCATCAAATTGAAGGCTGGACCAATAAGCCCAATATCCAATAACTGAAGCCATATTACAAAGGGTTATTAATGTATAATCTTATAACTAAGATGAAGGGAAAATTTTGGAACAATAAATACACTAATCACACATGACCAACCATAATTTGTATATATGTCTATAAATTGTGTTCCTAAACTTATTCATAATGTTAGAGTTTTATCCCAACTACCATCATTACCTACCCTTTCCTGTCACCTTTATTCTAATTCACTTGGGGTACCATCCACCTCAGCCTAGGGGGCTTAACCATAGGGCTTGTGGCCAGTGGAATGTATTCAGTGGTCACAGCTTTGGCTT
Organism: Mirounga angustirostris; assembly: GCF_029215605.1. NCBI lineage: Eukaryota > Metazoa > Chordata > Mammalia > Carnivora > Phocidae > Mirounga > Mirounga angustirostris. The sequence goes on along the minus strand of NW_026991718.1, from coordinate 17,430,023 downwards.
TAAGAATTGTCTTCTGCTCTGGCTCACCATCCTGAGGTTCTGTGATCCACCATGGGAAGCACATGGGTCAGATATCTGCTATCCTTGAAAGAGAAGATGTTTGGCACAAACTATATCTGACCTGCTGCCAAGCCCATTCTATCCCAGCAAAGTCATAGCCTACCCAGAAAAGTAAGAAAACTAAGTGCTTGCTATTTTAACCTATTAAGATATTGAGGTTGCTTGTCACACAAAATCATTGTAGCAGTAATTTGCTGATGTACCATGGGTCCTCACTTAGTATACATGGCATGGGGCCCATACTATTTAAAGTAGGGGCATTACTGAAGAGGATTTGTTAATAAGCAAAATCATATCCATTAGGAAGAGGGAGGGACAGCCCAGCTAACTTAAGTGTGTCACAACTATCCTGAGGGGGAAAAATCCAACTATTTTGCAAGTAGCAGCAAGGTTTGTTACCATATATTGCTCTTTCCAGTTGTAATGTAAGGGTAAAGGTATGTCAGTCAGACAGGAGTACCCATTAGGGCAGGCAGCAGGGGTTGGATAAGGGTCAGGGGTAGTTGGGGAAAATTTCAATTTTTGGAAATGCAAAGATGCACAGTCTTCTCTGGAGGTATGTCACATAAGGAGGAGGCCTTGCAACTACCTCACAACTTCGACATCTGCACCACCTAGTAAATAAGGACCAGGTGCCTACTCGGGTTGAGTTGCTACATCAAACACAAATGATAACAACCCCAAACACAGAGAACTAAAGTTATGTCAGAAGAGTAAATCTTTCTCATGGAATAAATTCCTGTAGTTATAACTCCCTTCTTACTCCTCACTTACAACTGGCATCCTTATCTGGCAAAACAGAAGTGCAGAAAATAGCACAGAGCAACACAGTCATCTTCAGTGGTTTGCTGAGGAAATGTCTCTATTTTATTTGGTGTTTTTTTGTGTGTGTGTGACTGCCTCTGGCCAGAGCACCATGAAGGGATAGTCTGATCCTGGTGACCTCAAGGATTTTCCAGATGTCCATACAGAAGTCATTCACTGTGAGATTTGGGCTCCCTTGATGATTACCCGGGTCTTCCCCATCCCTCTGATCCCTATCCCTGTGTTTCAGAGAATTGGAGGATTGCCTTCCATATATTGAATCTTAGGCTAGAAAGTAATTTTTCCAAACCTATATTATATCTTGGAAAAATGTTCTCACAATATTGAATATGTGAATGGCATCCTTCCCTGTTTGGTCACACTGATACAGTTTTCTAAAACATACATATTTTTATATAATGTAAATATAAATGAAAATTTAGCATGATGCAGTCAAATATACGGGCTCTGTTTACCATCTTGAATAGAAACTTGGAAGCATTTCCAGAATCTAATGAACAAAATTGACAATGGATTATATATGGAAGAGATTTGGAGGTTTTGTTTTGTTTGGGAGCCTGAGAAATGAAATTATATAAGGAAAGTACATGTAGAGGGAACTGAGTACAATTCTTTATAGTGCTAACATTTAAGGACCAAATAATGGAAAAGACAAGTCAAGAAACTTAGACAAAATTTTCAAGGTTGTAAGGACAAGAATCAAGGTATTGCATGGTCCTAGAAACAAAAGAGTTTGGAAAATGACTGGGTAACAAAAAGTGGCAAGTGATGTTGGAAAATGGGTATGATAAGGATTGAACTGGCCATCAGATTGGAAGGTTGGGCAGTTCTGGTGACCTTGGGGAGATACTGATCTGGAAGGGGTGTGGGCCAGATTGCAGTATTAGGAAGTGAATGGAATAGGATGGAGTGAAGATTGCAAAAGTCAACAGCCCTTTTGGGAATTCAGTCAGCATGCCATCTCTCTCTCCTATGTTCTGATAATTTGTCACTTGACTATCTGCCCCATAGGGCAGTAAGATCTTGAGGGTAGGTACTATGTCTTTAATTTTTATATCACCAGCATCTAGCAAAGAGCCTGGCACATAGTAAGCATTCATTAATGTTCCTAAATGAGTGAATTACCAGCTTTGGTGGCCAGTAAGCACCATGTTGACAGGTATTTATACCATCTTTGGCAGAGGAGCCAGGGAAAGCATGATCCTCCTAGAGAGTTCTCTAAAAGTCTTAGCAATGCTTTTCTGTGCAACCTGGAATAGATGGATTGCCGAAACTACAGTCTGTAGAAACTGCAAGGGTAATTTTAGGTCATCAAGATGTCATTTCCCTAAATGGAATAACTAGTCTCTTGCTGGTTGGAAATCAAGTGTATTCTTGTCAGAGAGCTTTCGGTGCGGATACTGGTGATGGCCTTGCTGGTTTGAACTGAAGCTTTTAGCCCTCATTCTATAAGCATTAGATTTGGATCCACATTTAAAATGGAAAATGCTATTTAAAAATATCTGATAGCCCATTAAAGTTCATCGTTCTGTCATCTTACCATCTCCTCTCAAAATGAAGTGCTGGGCTGTGCTCCTCTCTGCTGGAAGCAGCTTTTACAGTGACATAGCACACAAAAGCTGATTGTCTCTTCTTGAAGGGGTACGATCTTCCCATCTCTGGATAGGTCACTTTTTAGAAAGCATTGTTCCAATTCAGCTAATTTCAGTCTGATCATTTTCTTCCGTTCAGTCTTCTAAAAGAGCATCCATTTTGCAACTCTAAATTCCAGTCTGGCTTTTCTTAGTTTTCATCTCTCATCAAGTTTTTTTTTCTTTTTGCCCTTTCCAACCAATACTAATATAGTCCTATACCCACATACATATATTTGAATATATATTTGTGTGTCTATAAATATATATGTATATGTATATTGTGAGAATTTTTATACATGCATATATTTTATCATTAAGGAGATTAAAAGGAATAGATGGGTTCATTTGTCAATATATAGTGGAATGCTGGCCACAGTCTGTGTTACCCCAAAGAAAAGTAGGTTTAGTGTTTACCTCTGTATCTTTTCCTGTTTGGAATGAACAGAGCAGAAGATATTATCTCTATTTAAGGCTTGTCCGAGGTCTGACTGATTCGCTAATATCCCTTTTGTTTCAGTCTGACATGAGGGTCCAGACTGATATTGGGATAATAAGCTCAGGACATAGGCATACTTAAGATGGTGACACCCTGGATTGAAACAAAGTATCTTTCTCTCATTCTCTCTTTCCTCACTCTCATCCCTTCCAACTTCTCTTCCATCCAAGATGTTTAAATGTCTGGTCCCTTATATTGAATCAAAATTGCCACTGAGACGTCTCTTTCTGTTCAATTTACCACCCCTTCCTCCATAATGTTTCCCTGACCATTACATTCATAGGGATCTCTCCTCACTCTGAAATCACTCAGCATTATTTAGCCATGTCTCTGTGTTCTTCATATGCAATGTTGATATGTTATATTTAATAGTATATGGCTGTATTCTAATCTTTTTAGGGTCAGGATACTAATTATTTTCAGCTCTGTTTCTTCTTTAGTCTTAGAGAATACCTAGACATAGTAGGTGTTCAATCAGCATATTTGTTGGTTCACTGACTAGATCACCTTTTAAAATTCTATTTTTAAATGTCTGATTGAAGTTTTCAATTTTATGTAACCTTTAGTTAAATGGCTCTTCTCCTAGGCAACCAGTATGGGCTGATCCCTTAGGATCCTGCTCAAGAACAAATTTGTTTTATTTCAAAATGGCAGACAATATTTGGTTGTAAATTTGATAATCATTAAGATAACATATAGCTGCCTATCTGAAGGTCTCAAAATAATCCAAATATTTGTAGAGTGATTAATGGTTTCATAGACTATCTCACTCATAAGGTCTTATTTTTTTCACAATCATTTACAACAAGTATGTAAGCCAAATATTACTCCATATTAGAGAAAGGTTAAATGTCTTAACTTGCTGAATGTCACAAAGCCATCAAATAGCAAACTGGAACTAGAAACCTAGTTTTCTGATTCCAGGACTAATGGGGTTTTGTTGGTTGGTTATTTGTTTGTTTCTCTTCTAAAGTGTTCCCTTGGATATTTAAGAATTTTGTGTGCTCCTTCACTGTTTCCCTGGAAATTAGAGCATTTATATTGTTTTTATTTAGTTTTGCACTGTATTGTGGTAACTCTGCCTTCTGTGGCTATATAAACGGTTTTCCCAGAGTGAATGTTTTTTTAGCAAATTTGTAGCATGGTATTTTAAACAGAGTCCTTCAAATGAAATTTTAAAAGGTTGGCATGTTAGGGCTGACCTTTACACAGAGTGAATCCAACTTGACATTTCCCATACTTTAAGATGAGACTTCTCCATGATTGCTTCCTCTCCCCACCCTGCCTGCCTTAATTATTCCTGATCTCTTATACTAAAGCTTTGCTTAAGTGAACTCCACTGTACCTACCAGTGGCCTCCCAGAAGAGCAGGTCAAAAGCAATTACCATTACAAAGTGATTGGCTTTTTCTTAGTAGAACCAAGACTTACAAGAAGAGTACTTTTACTGCCTTTCTGTGGCTGAGTCAGTGCAGAAAGGCTTCCCTGCAGAGCCTGGCACATCATCCTACACAAAGCAAGCTCCCTAAATATAATGTCATCATTATCAGCTGAGTCCTTAAATTCTCCCAGTTAAAGAAAGATACTAAGCATCAAAAGCAGGATAAGGGTATATCTCTGTCCTGAGTTGACTAGTGTCCCCCAAAGGTATGTCTAAACAGAACCTCAGAATGTAGACTTTTTTGGAAATAGGGTCTTTGCAAATATAATTGGTTATGATGTGGCCATACTGTTTTAGAGTGAACCCAAAATCCAATATATCTTGCCTCCTTATAAGAAGAGGATAGAACACACAGAGACACTGACACAGAGAAAAGTGGCAGAAATTGGAGGGATTCAGATACAAGGCAAGGAAGGCCCCGGATTTTAGGCAACACCAGAGGCTAAGAGAAAGCCATGGAATAGATCCTCCCTTTCAGTCTTCAGAGTATGACTCTGCTGATACCTTGATCTTGAACTTCTAGCCTCCAGAACTGTGAGAGCATGTATTTCTGTTGCTTTAAGCTACTTGATTTGTACAGCAGCCCTAGAAAACCAATATAAGCTTCTACCCTTGCAACACTTGTGTTTTCTTTGAGGGGACAACATACCTACAAGCCCTAGTGCTAGGAAATGGCTGCCTTGGTAGTTTAAGTGTGTCTTAGCCAATTCAGGGAGGGGAGTCCAATAAACTAGTGTGATCAGTGTAGTGACCATACAATACATGCCCTCCTTAATACCCATCACCAGGTTAACCCATCCCCCTCCCCCTCCCCTCTAGAACCCTCAGTTTGTTTCTCAGAGTCCATAGTCTCTCATGGTTCATCCTCCCCTCTGATTTCACCCCTTCATTTTTCCCTTCCTACTACCTTATTTTTTTAAATTTTATTTATTTATTTATTTATTTTTACTATGTTAGTCACCATACATTACATCATTAGTTTTTGATGTAGTGTTCCATGATCCATTGTTTGTGTATAACACCCAGTACTCCATTCAATACATGCCCTCTTTAATACCCATCACCAGGCTAACCCATCCTCCCATCCCCCTCCCCTCTAGAACCATCAGTTTGTTTCTCAGAGTCCATAGTCTCTCATGGCTCGTCTCCCCCTCTGATTCCGCCTCCCTTCATTTTTCCCTTCCTACTATCTTTTTTTTTTTTTTAAACATATAATGTATTATTTCTTTCAGAGGTACAGGCCTGTGATTCAACAGTCTTACACAATTCCCAGCACTCACCATAGCACATACCATCCCCAGTGTTTATCAACCGGCCACTCCATCCCTCCCACCCCCCACCACTCCAGCAACGCTCAGTTTGTTTCCTGAGATTAAGAATTCCTCATATCAGTGAGATCATATGATACATATCTTTCTCTGATTGACTTATTTCGCTCAGCATAATACCCTCCAGTTCCATCCATGTCATTGCCAATGGCAAGATTTCATTCCTTTTGATGGCTGCATAATATTCCATTGTATATATATACCACATCTTCTTTATCCATTCCTCTGTTGATGGACATCTTGGCCCTTTCCATAGTTTAGCTATTATGGACATTGCTGCTATAAACATCGGGGTGCACGTACCCCTTTGGATCCCTACTTTTGTATCTTTGGGGTAAATACCCAGTAGTGCAGTTGCTGGATCATAGGGTAGCTCTATTTTCAACTTTTTGAGGAACCTCCATACTGTTTTCCAGAGTGGCTGCACCAGCTTGCATTCCCACCAACAGTGTAGGAGGGTTCCCCTTTCTCTGCATCCCTGCCAACATCTGTCGTTTCCTGACTTGTTAATTCTGACTGGTGTGAGGTGGTATCTCATTGAAGTTTTGATTTGGAATCCCTGATGCTGAGCGATGTAGAACACTTTTTCATGTGTCTGTTGGCCATTTGGATGTCTTCTTTGGAAAAATGTCTGTTCATGTCTTCTGTCCATTTCTTGATTGGATTATTTGTTCTTTGAGTGTTGAGTTTGATAAGTTCTTTATAGATTTGGATACTAGCCCTTTATCTGATATGTCATTTGCAAATATCTTCTCCCATTCTGTCGGTTGTCTTTTGGTTTTGTTGACTGTTGCCTTTCCTGTGCAAAAGCTTTTTATCTTGATGAAGTCCCAATAGTTCATTTTTGCCCTTGCTTCCCTTGTCTTTGGCGATGTTTCTAGGAAGAAGTTGCTGTGGCTGAGGTCGAAGAGGTTGCTGCCTATGTTCTCCTTTAGGATTTCGATGGACTCCTGTCTCACATTGAGGTCTTTCAACCATTTTGAGTCTATTTTTGTGTGTGGTGTAAGGAAATGGTCCAGTTTCATTCAACACCATTTGTTGAAGAGACTGTCTTTTTTCCATTGGACATTCTTTCCTGCTTTGTCAAAGATTAGTTGGCCATAGAGTTGAGGGTCCATTTCTGGGCTCTCTGTTCTGTTCCATTGATCTATATGTCTGTTTTTGTGTCAGTACTATACTGTCTTGATGATGACAGCCTTGTTTTAGAGCTTGAAGTCTGGAATTGTGATGCCACCAGCTTTGCTTTTCTTTTTCAACATTCCTCTGGCTATTTGGGGTCGTTTCTGGTTCCATACAAATTTTAGGATTATTTGTTCCATTTATTTGAAAAAAGTGGATGGTATTTTGACAGGGATTACACTGAATGTGTAGATTGCTCTAGGTAGCATAGACATATTCACAATATTTGTTCTTCTATCCATGAGCATGGAATGTTTTTCCATTTCTTTGTGTCTTCCTCAATTTCTTTCATGAGTATTCTAGTTTTCTGAGTACAGATCCTTTGCCTCTTTGGTTAGATTTATTCCTAGGTATCATATGGTTTTGGTACTATTTTAAATGGGATCAACTCCTTAGTTTCTCTTTCTTCTGTCTTGTTGTTGGTGTATAGAAATACGACTGATTTCTGTGGATTGATTTTATATCCTGTCACTTTACTGAATTCCTGTATGAGTTCTAGCAGTTTTGGGGTGGAGTCTTTTGGGTTTTCCACATAAAGTATCATATCATCTGCAAACAGTGAGAGTTTGACTTTTTCTTTGCCTATTCAGATGCCTTTTATTTCTTATTGTTGTCTGATTGCTGAGGCTAGGACTTCTAATACTATGTTGAATAGCAGTGGTGATAGTGGACATCCCTGTCGCGTTCCTGACCTTAAGGGAAAATCTCTCAGTTTTTCCCCTTGAGAATGATATTTGCTGTGGGTTTTTCATAGATGGCTTTTATGATATTGAGGTATGTACCCTCTATGCCTATACTCTGAAGAGTTTTAATCAAGAAAGGATGCTGTACTTTGTCAAATGCTTTTTCTGCATCTATTGAGAGGATCATATGGTTCTTGTTCAATTTATAGTTGTTGAACCAACCTTACAGCCCAGGAATAAATCCCACTTAGGCATGGTGAATAATCCTTTTAATGTACTGTTGGATCCTATTGGCTAGTATTTTGGTGAGAATTTTTGCATCCATGTTCATCAGGGATATTGGTCTGTAATTCTCCTTTTTGGTGGGGTTTTTGTCTGGTTTTGGGATCAAGGTAATGCTGGCCTCATAAAATGAGTTTGGAAGTTTTCCTTCCATTTCTATTTTTTGGAACAGCTTCAGAAGAATAGGTATTAATTCTTCTTTAAATGTAGGTAGAATTCCCCTGGGAAGCCATCTGGCTTTGGGCTCTTGTTGGGAGATTTTTTTTATTACTGACTCAATTTCCTTACTGGTTATGGGTCTGTTCAGGTTTTTTATTTCTTCCTGATTCAGTTTTGGTAGTTTGTAGGTCTCTAGGAATGCATCCATTTTTTCCAGATCGTCTAATTTGCTGGCATATAGTTGCTCATAATATGTTCTTATAATTGTTTGTATTTCTTTGGTGTTGGTTGTGATCTCTCCTCTTTCATTCATGATTTTATTTCTTTGGGTCCTTTCTCTTTTCTTTTAGATAAGTCTGGCCAGGGGTTTATCAATCTTATTAATTCTTTCAAAGAATTGATCTGTTCTACTGCACTTTTGGTTTCTATTTCATTGATTTCTGCTTTGATCTTTATTATTTCTCTTCTCTGCTGGGTTTAGGCTTTATTTGCTGTTCTTTCTCCAGCTCCTTTAGGTGTAGGGTGATGTGTATTTGAGACCTTTCTTGTTTCTTGAGAAAGGAGTGTATTGCTATATACTTTCCTCTTAGGACTGCCTCTGCTGCATCCCAAAGATTTTGAACAGTTGTGTTTTCATTTTCATTTGTTTCCATGAATTTTTTAAATTCTTCTTTAATTTCCTGGTTGACCCATTCATTCTTTAGTAGGATGCTCTTTAGCCTCCATGTATTTGAGTTCTTTCCGACTTTCCTATTGTGATTGAGTTCTAGTTTCAAAGCATTGTAGTCTGAAAATAGGCAGGGAATGATCCCAATCTTTTGGTACCGGTTGAGACCTGATTTATGACCTAGGATGTGATCTATTCTGGAAAATGTTCCATGGGCACTAGAGAAGAATGTGTATTCTGTTGCTTTGGGATGGAATGTTCTGAATATGTCTGTGAAGTCCATTTGGTCCAGTGTGTCATTTAAAGTCTTTACTTCCTTGTTGGTCTTTTGCTAAGATGATCTGTCCATTTCAGCGAGGGGAGTGTTAAAGTCCCCTACTATTATTGTATTGTTGTCCATGTGTTTCTTTGATTTTTTTATTAATTGGCTTAAAAAATTGGCTGCTCCCATGTTAGGGGCATAGATATTTACAATTGTTAGATCTTCTTGTTGGATAGACCCTTTAAGTAGGATATAGTGTCCTTCCTCATCTCTTATTACAGTCTTTGATTTAAAATCTGATTTGTCTGATATAAGGATTGCCACCCCAGCTTTCTTTTGGTGTCCATTAGCATGGTAAATGGTTTTCCATCCCCTCACTTTCAATCTGGAGGTGTCTTTGGATCTAAAATGAGTCTCTTGCAGTCAGCAAATCGATGGGTCTTGTTTTTTTTATTCAATCTGATAGCCTGTGTCTTTTGATTGGGGCATTTAGCCCATTTACATTCAAGGTAACTATTGAAAGATATGAATTTAGTGCCATTGTATTGCCTTAAGGTGACTGTTACTGTATATTGTCTCTATTCCTTTCTGGTCTGTGTTACTTTTAGGCTCTCTCTTTGCTTAGAGGACCCCTTTCAATATTTATTGTAGGGCTTGTTTGGTGTTTGCAAGCTCTTTTAGTTTTTGTTTGTCCTGGGAGCTTTTTATCTCTCCTTCTGTTTTCAGTGACAGCCTAGCTGGATATAGTATTCTTGGCTGCATATTTTTCTCATTTAGTGCTCTGAATATAACATTCCAATCCTTTCTGGTCTGCCAGGTCTCTGTGGATAGGTCTCCTGCCAATCTAATATTTCTGCCATTGTAGCTTACAGACCTCTTGTCCTGAGCTGCTTTCAGGATTTTCTCTTTGTCTCTGAGACTTGTAAGTTTTACTATTAAATGTTGGGGTGTTGACCTATTTTTATTGATTTTGAGGGGGGTTCTCTGTGCCTCCTGGATTTTGATGCCTGTTTCCTTTAGGGGGATGACTCTTAAACTTTATACAGAATTTAGGGGAGTGGGTGGGAATTATGGAGAACCCTATACTAAGAGTAGGTCCACATTTTTGGATTGTACCCTATAGATGGAATGGGGGCATTGAAGGTAGCAAAACTGAGGAAATGCATTCATCATCCTTTCACCAATTATTGATAAGGTTACTTTTCATTCCATTTGCAATCTATTAAAAACTGTATAGAAAAAATGAAAAAAAAAATACTGTAGGGAAGTCTGTATTACTTAGAGGAAAGACAAAGAAGTCACAGCTTTGATTTTTCCCAACACTTTGTTTGAATGAATCACTGTCAGTTCTTGTCAGCCTACTTTAATTTGGCACAGTCAATGAGCGCCTAGTGTCCTGTGAAACTGTATCTCAGCCTGGCATGCTGTGAGATAGTCATTGAGAGATTGATTATTCTTTCCTTTTTCACTGGAAGGAGTTTTTTCTTGGGAGGCTATTCTTGGTGGGTCTTCCAGGGCAGGTATGCATGTGAGTTCTGCTGCTTCACCCTATCTTGGTTGAGAATCAAGACGTGTGCTCTTGTAGTGTGTGTGTATATTTATATGTCTCCTTCCAGAAAGTGAGCCAAGCCCAACAAGGCTTTCTCTTAAACTTAAGGACATTATGGCAAGTATTTTTTCTCAAACCATGATACAGTGGTATTGCCTTTGGTAACAATCGAGCAAATTGTGGATCAGAAAGGCTTGTACTTGTAGACTATGACCACTCTGAAGGCATTTACTTCAGGAATACCTGAGTACAACACAATAGATTTGGTCAGAAAAAGAATAGAAAGTGAGATTCCACGATAGTGTTTATTTTTGGCACATTGATTTTGATAGTTAATTGGTATATTTGCCATTGGTAATGAGATATTTTAAATGGTCAGGAGTTTCTGTCTCTTTTAAATATGTATTTCATGTTCAATAAATATGTAATAATATTGGAAGTCCAGAAGTGAGTAGATTAAATAAGATAAATAATATTCACAATGTCAGACAATGAATGAATGAAGTTATACATCTAATTTCATATATACTTCCTGGCCACACATGTTTTCTAAATATATTTTAAATTATGTATTTTCATAAGGCATTTTACTAGCTGAAATATGAAATGTGTTCATTTTTGCTATGAGGTTGAATAAAGAGTTGCATGAAAATGCATAAGAAATTTCTTTTCTTATTTCAAAATCTGGTGGGTAGGTGGCTTCTAGTAAATTAAAACTTACTATATAATATGATATGTAATAGACTATTCTATCTGAGGCACAATATAGGGGCCAAGGATGGAGACCAATAAGCACCATTTCTTCCCTTAAGAGCTCACATGTTGACTTTACTAGAGAAAGCTACATTGTACTCTATGGTAAAAGAAGGACAGCCTAGCAAGTAGGCCCAGAGAAGGGAGCCCCTAACATTGTCTGGATCACACACAAAGACTCTGGTAGAAGTTACTAAACAAAGATCCAGTTATCTAACTGGAGGTAAAAATGGAAAAAAAGCCCAGGCCCTGTCACTAGCATGGGGCCTAAAATTAGGGATGACATGATGCTGAGTTCTAAGTATTGTTCTGGGGACCTTTATTTACTTGCAGGAGTGAAATGAACCCCATGTGACTTCTTTGATATCATCTGCATGAAAAGAAGGCCAGTAGTGTCTGGGATAACCATGATAATTTTTTAAAGATTTACTTTTTTGAGAGAGGTGGGAGAGGGGCAGAAGGAGAGGGAGAGAGAGAACCCCAAGGAGATTCCCTGCTGAGCATAGAGCCCAATATGCGGCTCAATCTCATGACCTTGAGATCATGACCTGAGCCAAAACCAAGAGTCAGACACTCAACCGAGTGAGCCACCAAGGTGCCCCAAGGTATGATCTTTTGATACTGTTTAAAATGTTCTAAGGGAGGCCTTGGGATAATCTTGATCGGCCTCCAATACTGATTGTACTTTGTAAACCTCTTGCTACTTCTTACATTGCACCTATTACCACTCCCCAGCCTAAATTTCCAGGAAGATTCTTACTTCCCCTTTCCTGGTGAAAGTTAACAAACAAGATGTTAGTATTCCCACTTTGATACAAGAGGAGAAATATGAATTGATTGTTTGGGACTCTTTTATCTGGAAAGGAAAGCTCTATAGAGGAGAGACCTAACAGAAGAGATGGTTGTGACTGGCAACATCTTAGAAAGAAAGTTATCATTCTGTATAATTGCTTAGGATGCATAGTCTCAAGGGTAAAAAGGCAGTGGTCAATTGATTCCAAACTTGCAGTGCTGGAAAAGCATTCTCTGGGACTCCAAGCTTAACCAACCCTACACACTTCCAGGATTATTTATTTGATTTTCACTGCACAACTTAGGAGGTTTTGTTTTGTTGTTGGTTTTTTGTTTTCTTGTTTTGAAAATGATGTTTCTGGATCATTTAATCCCTATTATTAATGCATCACCTCCCCATTCCCATATTTCAATTAGATGTTGTAGACAATGTTGCAGAGGTGTGCACATCATTGTAGAACCAGAAGAGACTAATTCCACAGAGAGGAATGATTAGGCCAAAATAAATTATCAATAAGTATGTGACAAGGAGTTAAATTACATACAGTGACCTGTTCACCACATGATTTTGTACAGAGACAATGTTAAGGAGTGTGGCGTGAACAATTGTACACTATGTCTACACAGTTATGAGTGTGTATGGGCCCCCTAGAGTTTTGGGAATGAGAGTACTGTGCATTCAAAATAGCACAAAGCAAATATACAAGAAAATGCTGTGCTTCAGTTCCCCAAATTTCCACTCAAGTCCTTTCCATTTATCATTGAGATGTTTCCAAGGTAACTTCAGTCTCAACCCACAGGCCAATGCAAATCAGAGTCAGTTGCTGGAATTTCTAGGGAGAGCTGAATGAGGCCAGCATTCTTCTGTGGCACTTTCTGCAAGTAGGTGAGCAGGAAGCCATCTGAGAGAGAGTACTATAGGGTGTACTCTTTTGGGTGGGGCTATAGGAGATTAACAAGAACCTGATAGTGAGTTCAGACCATCCCTCCATGGGCAATGCACCTTCATCATGTGTTCCCCACAGGCCTATGCAACCCATATAGAAATGCGTTACACTAGATCCCACAGAAAGCATCTCCCTAGACACCAAACAGAACACAACTCCTAGAATGAGCCCGCTTGGCTTTTCCCTTCCTAGTTCATTGAGATTTAGGCCTCAAATCACACCTAAAAGTCAACTTGTGGAATCAGTGTATCTAGCACTTGTTTTAGTTCTTTGGGGCTGCTATAACAAAATACCCAGACTGGGTGGCTTATAAGCAACAGAAATTTATTTCTCATGGTTCTGGAGGCTGAGAAGTCAAAGATCAAGGTGCTGATAGCTTGATCAAGTCAAAGATCATGTCCAGTGAGCAACTACTTTCTGGTTCATAGATGGTGATTTCTCACTGTGTCTTCCCATGGTGGAAGGGCTGGGGAGCTCTGTGGGACCTCTCTTATAAGGGCACTAATGACCTGGTCATCCATAAGGGCCCCACCTTTTATTTATTTATTTATTTATTTATTTATTTATTTATTTATTTATTTATTTATTTATTCTTTAAAAGATTTATTTATTGATTTGAGAGAGAGTGGGGGAGAAGGCACAGAAGGAGAGAATCTTTGAGCAGACTCCACCCTGAGCACAGAGCCCAACTCCACTGGAGGCTTGATCTCAGGACTCATGAGATCATGACCTAAGCCAAAACCAAGAGTTGGATGCTCAACCAACTGAGCCACCCAGGCACCCCAGGGCCCCACCTTTTAATACCATCTCTTGGGGAATTAGAATTTCAACATATGAATTTGGGGGGACGGAGACATTCAGACCACAGCAGCACTATCTGAAGTCACTTTATCCTACTCTAAATGTATCCCACGAGAACAGTGGGTATAGCTTTTCCTTTCTCATCTCAAAAATTCCCCTGCTTAACTTGAAGTATTGATGTTACCTACTGTCTGCAGGAGGGCATGTACTGAATGGAGCACTGGGTGTTATACAAAAACAATGGATCGTGGATCACCACATCAAAAACTAATGATGTATTGTATGGTGACTAACATAACATAATAAAATTAAAAATGTATATATACACAGTCCCTTTAAATGGCACTTTTTGAGGTATTGCAACAGACTACCCCCAAATCACTTCCAATTTTTTAGGCTTTCCCTTGAAATTTTAAAGAGATGTTATTTTATTTTATTTTATTTATTTATTTTTTAAGATTTTATTTATTTATTTGACAGAGGGAGAGAGATAGTGAGAGCAGGAACACAAGTAGAGGGAGTGGGAGAGGGAGAAGCAGGTGTCCTGCAGAGCAGGGAACCTGATGATCCCCAGGGATCATGACCTGAGCTGAAGGCAGATGCTTAATGACTGAGGCACCCAGGCGCCCTGAGATGTTATTTTAAAAAGAAAAGAAGAAAGCCCTCTTTCCATCATTTGAGAATGAATGGAACCAGCAGAGAAAGAGAAGATTTTATAAACATTAAAAAAAAATACAAAGAAAGTTCTTTGTTGTTCTATACTTCAGAATAACCTGGCATTACTCTTACCCTGAGCATGGAAGACTAATCTCACAGAACTTTTGTTGCCCGAGGCTTTACGACCATGGTTATAGAGGTCAAATGATTTCTGAGGTTCTGTAATAATTTTCAAAACTTTCATATTCCCTCTCATTTGTAGAGCTGCAGAATATCAATGAGGGACTTTGTTATGTCTTTGAATAAGTTTCCTACCTCTTTACCACTGGAACAATGGATATATGACTAGGCTCTGAGATCCATGAAAGAGACCATCATTTCCCAACCCACTCCATCTTTCTATTCCCAATTCCAGTGGAGTGCCCAGGATTATTTTTTAAACAGTAACATTTTTTGAGCAATTGGATAAATGAAACAATTATGGGGACAGATGCTACCTGTAGAAAAGGCAAGTATAGGGAGTCTAAGATAGTAAAACCAAATAGGATTAGAGAAGGTGGCCATCTTTGAAAAACAGACATTGTGATCCAGAATAGGGAGTTCCCTGCATTCACTTCCCAGGAAGTTTCTTATGTTTTGGAATTGTTTTAAATACCTTGTAATAGGAAAGATCTCTCCTAGTATAATATGTTTCTTCTTGTGTCTCTGTATGTATGCCAAACCTCAGTTAGTTGAAACTTCCTTCAAAGAAACTAAAGAAGGAAATTACTACACTTTGGTCCTTTTTAAATATATATTTTTGTTGTGGGGGTATTGTTTTTCATACCTGGTAATTATGACATCTTCCTGTGGGTCATCAAGAAAAGTCATTATCTGTCTGTTTAATGTGTGATTTGATCATTAATAAGAGTGTTGATAAAACTTGGCTGGTGATTAAATTGGAGTCCTCAATCTGAAGTTGTTCACATCCCTGAAGATCCACCTGGAGAGAACCCAGAGAGCTCAGAGATGTAATGGACTCATAGTGAGTCATTGAATCAAATTTTTGTTGTTGTTGTTATTAATGGCCAAGCTAAGGATTTAGTTGGTAAGCTGGAGTGTAAACACATTATCCATCATCAATGTCATGATTTGGCCACAAATAAAGCCTTTTAATAGTTAGATTTTACCAATTTTTTATTTTACTCACCATGAGGGAGGGGTGAATAAGTAAATGTGTTTACCTTAATTATCTCATTTAACCTAACAGCAGTCACATTATATCTATCTATCTATCTATCTATCTATCTATCTATCTATCTATCTATCTATCTATCTATATCTATCTATCTATCTATCATCTATCTATCTATCTATCTATCTATCTATCTATCTATCTATCATCTATCATCTATCTATATGTATGTATCTCCATTTCCCTCTCTGTACCTCTCATTATTTTTCCTCTCTCTTTCTCTTCATCTCCTTCTTATTTATTTATTTTTTATAAAGGAATACATGGAATGGGAACCCAAACTAGGAGGAGGAACCCAAACTCTTTCCTCTCTGCCTCATTTCTCGGTAGGTAGAAAGAAGTGGACTTTGGACTTTTCTCAAAAACTTCTACTTTTACCCTTAGAGGGGAAGAGGCCTTGGGTTTAGGAAATAAGAGTACTGTCATATTTTAGTGTGAGCCATTGTCTGTGAATGCCCTTAACCATCACCTTCTTGGCATTATACTTCCCAAGAAGCTTCCCTTCAGGCCATGGAGAGGTGCATTTAGGTATGAACAGTGACTGAGGTTCAGGAATCTCAAGAGATTTGGATGTGATTTAGTGTCCAGGATTTTCAGTTGCCAAATTGCTGGAGTCAGAAGGCCTGGGCTTGGGAACTGTTTTACTTAGTCTCCTGTCCTGATCTGTATTCTTCTGTAACATGGGCATGATATCTCCTCTGCCTGCTTCACTGATGTGTTCTGAGGATCAGATTAAATAGGGCAGAAAAAATATTAATTATAAAAGAAAAAAAAAGATGATGGAATTTTATTATGCTTGATAAAACAACAAAAGAAGTCATTAAGAGAGAAAAAGCAACCCTCATTGGGGAAAGTTACTGACTATACACCTATCCAACAAAGACTCCTCTCTAGAATATATAGAGTACTCTTAAAAATCAATAAGAAAAAGGAAAAACAATGCAGTAGAAAAATAGGCAAAAATGTGAGCATAACTCCTCAAAGGAGGATGTCCAAATGACCAGTAAAAAAATGAAAAGGTGCTTAACTTTATTAATTATTTGGCATGTCACAATGTCCAAATGGTAAATAAATGTATGAAAATGTGATCAGTTGGGGGTCATTTAATCAAAATGTGATACCACTACACTCTCATCAAAATTGCTAAAACAACAATAATAGTAATAATAATGCCATAAAAACTGCATGTTGAGTATATAGGGCCACTGGGATACTCATCATACAATGATGGTAATGATGTTACATTTCTACAACCATTTTAAAATACTGTTTGTTAGTATCTACTACAATTGAACATCTGTACACTTTAGGACTCAACACTTCCACTTCTGAAATTTTCCTATAGAAATTCACATATATATTCACCAAAATACATGTACAAAAATGTTTGCAGCAGAACTATTCATAATACTGTAAATAAGTAATTACCCAAATGTCCACCAACAGAGGAATATATAAATTGTGGTAATTTAAAAAATGGGATGCTACACAGTAATGACACTGAATGAATTACAACTCCATGCAACTGTATGGGTGACTCTCAAATGTAATGTTGACTGAAAGAAGGAAGATACAAAATAATTATTATCATGTGATTTCTTTTATATAAAATTCCAGAGCAGGCAAATTAATTGTTGGTAATAGAAGACAGGATAATTTTCTATTACCTCCTTGGGTGGAGGTAGTGACTGTTGAGGGTCCAAGAGGGAGACTTCTATTGTACTAATATTCTTTTTCTTGAGTTGCATAGCTGGTTACAAAGGGGTATTGAATTCTGAAAATTCAACTGGCTGAGTACTTACGATGTAAGCACTATTCTGTATGTCTATTATACCTCAATACAAAGGTTAAAAATATTATCCCGTAAGTTGTCTTGAGGTTCAGGAATGATGGAAAATTTTTCCAGTAGAAATGCATTGTATTTGTCAGAAATTCTATGCATAGGAAAGAGAAATTATGACCTGTTTCTAGTCAAGGAGCAAGTTCAGACTAAGAAAAAATTGATGTAGATTTGAATTCAATGGAGAAGAACCAAGGAATTAAAGAAAGGAGAATATTTATGGTATAATCCTGGATTTATGTGTAAACAAGACTGACTGGAAATTGGAGAAAAAGTAGCTGGCATGAAGTTCTGGTAGAACTCCAATTTAAAGAGTTTGTTCTGAATGCTGAGATTTTGAAAGAGTTTGATCTCTTACCACAGAATTAAAAAACAGGTAGAATGACAGAAGGACCAGATGTGGGGTCTGAAGTCCAACATGGAATGAAGGGGAGAGGTGAGATGGAAGAAGGGACAGTTAGGTACAATGAATGAAGTTCTTGGTCATGAAGTTACTGAGGCCTATAAATTCTTTCTTATTTAACCAGACTATCATGTGTTATGACAGAAACTAAAGTCAACATCTGTTCTAAGGGTTCTCACAGAACTGGAACTTCATTATGAGTTTATGTATTTGTCCACATATACTAAATATATTTACAGTGAGGAATCTCAACTATCCTCACATTAATATGTGGGAAAACTATAATTTTTGGTTTTAAAGCATCGTTAAAAAACCTGGCGGTCTTCTCTTCCTTCTCAGCCAAAATGGAGTAGTAGATTGCACTCCATTTATGAACCGGCAGTACGTTAACTTGCAGCGTGGGTAGGATTACCATAAATTAAGGCAAAACTACAACGCTAAGCAAAAGAACAGAATGTGTTTGGCAAAGGGCTATCCTTGACTTTGTAATCATTTGTTTTAGTTCTAATCTGCACACTTCAGTAATCTGCCAGCCAAAGAAGCTTGTGAATTAGCAAGGTTTAGCTGTTTATAAAACACATGCATAGATATATGCGGGGACTGTGTTTGCATACAGGGTGTGTGCTTCTGTGTGCAGATGCAACTGTGTGGGAATGGGCAAAACCCTGGATGTCTTGGGGGGAATGTGAATGTGTGGGTCTGTGTATCTGTGTGTTGAGTGGGTACGTATGTCAGTGTGTGAGGAGGAGTTGGAGTTGTTATGCACACAGTTTGCTGGCAAGAATATTCTCATAAAGGACTGACACAGCCAGAGGTTTGTGCAATTGCTGCCTAGTCTATTCAACCACAATCAGTATAATCATGGAGCAGATGGGAATCTTCAAGATATTCTGTAGAAGAGGTCACAGCGAGAAGAGATGGTGTGCTCAGAGTCACATGAATAATAGAGAACAACTCCTGAAAATAACTACAAAATGAAGGAATTTTTAAGTCCATTGAGTAAGACTGGCTCTAAGAGTTGTAATCAGAATCAGAAGTCAACAGTTGGAAGGCAGGCGCTTCCCATTCAGGGTACTCTCAGTGTCACTTTCTTTATTTGCTTTGGTGTGGTAAAATGGTGGCCATTATCCCACTTGCTGGAGCCCTTGGAGACTAAAGACTGAAACACAGGGAGGATATAAGAGACATTTTGGTATGTTTATTTAAGAGATCCTGGTATTTACAGGGTGCACATACCAGTATACCTATATGTGTGTATACATGGCTTTAAGTATACAGAAACTAGGTAGTGACAGTATACTATGAGGTCAGTAAGTGACCTTCCCTTCCATGCTCACTTATGTATTAAATTCTCCTAATAAGAGGAAATAGCTTTTTCTTTCCCACATGACAGGGGGCTAGCAATTGGTCTCCCTAGGAAGCTTGGAGTCATCTGGAGGGATAACAAACTGATATTTAATTTTTTTTTTTTAAGATTTTATTTATTTGACAGAGTGAGACAGCAAGAGAGGGAATACAAGCAGGGGGAGTGGGAGAGGGAGAAGCAGGCTTCCCGCTGAGCAGGGAGCCCAATGTGGGGCTCAATCCCAGGACCCTGGGACCATGACCTGGCCTGAAGGCAGACGCCTAAAGACTGAGCCACCCAGGTGCCCCAACAAACTGATATTTAGGACCCTTCCCAAGAACAGGGCTGAAAACTGGACAAACAAGAGAGTGTGAAGATACCAGGAATAGGGGAAGTATAAAAAAGAGAAGAAGGGCTCAAGAGCTAAGTTTCACTGGTGCAGAATTTGCTGAGCATTGGCTGTGTGTGTGTGTGTGTGTGTGTTGGGCATGTACACACATGAACACATATTGAATATATAAATTACCAGCACATTTTCTCTGTTGTGAAGTATTTAAGTGCCAAGATATAGGTGGTTCTTGGAAGTACTTACAGAACATATGCTGTGCTATTCCACCATCTGTAGCCTAGGACTTTGGATCAGATTCTGTTGCTTTGCTTTGGGGCAAGGAAGAAGGAAAAGAGCAGATTTCTCCCTCATTTGTGACTCCTCTGCCCAATCAGCTGAGTCCTGTGACTCTAACCTTACATGGGTATAGTTCATTCCTCTCCTTGGGGTGCACTTGAAACTTGATCTTTCAAGTTAAGAAACAGCTCTGTTCCCACTTGAAGGGGAAAATTTTACCCTTGCAGCCAACACTGTGGAAGCAATTGTACTTACCAATGTGTTTGTCCATATTCTTCAAATATACCAGTTTTTTTCTTCCCTCAGGACTTCATGAATTTCATTCCCAACTACAATTGCCTTCCTTGCCTTGATGATATAGTCTAGCTACAACTAATGTGATCACTGTCTACCCATAGCTTTTGCAACAAAATGTAAACTCTTAATTTAGCTACATAAAACTGTTTGTGGCCCGATTCTGCCTACTTTTGCTGACTCATGTCTCACTACTATTATATTTGTTCAATTGTCCCTATCACTTAAATGTATGTGAAGTTACACTAATTTGCCACTCTCTAGGATGCCAGATATGTTATTTCTTCTGCCTGGAGGGATGAGGGGCAGTAGGCATCCCTCCCACAACCCCCTGCTCTACCGAGCTCTCCATTCCTGATGTCACCACACCAGGCTCTTATAGCACTGTGAGCCTTCAAGCTCTCTTGGCTGAGTCATAGAAAGAGAAATCTTTCCATTTGTCCTCTAAAGATGAGACTTTTTTTTTTTTTTTTAATGAGAACAGTGAGGGGAAAAATAGAAAGGAAAAAAAAAAGCATGGGACAAAACATAGATTTTATTAAGTTATACAAAATGGGTTCCTTATTAAAATAACTTGCCCCAAAGGATTTAGCTATCCCAGTTTTCTCCAATCCTGCCTTGGCTGAACTAGGGAATAAACAGATTTCCTGAGACCTTGGCCAGCATTCTGCCACTGTCTTGGGAGGTTTTCTCCTTCACTCCAGGGGACATTGCTGATTCATATTGCTTCATTCTGGAAATTTGAAAAGGGCAATCAGATGTTACACTGCATGATTTTTCATCTCCATGCTCACACAGAGGGCTGCAATGAGGGCATTGAGTGAGGTAACCTCCAGGATTAGCCCTCCCTGGGTCTCTCTCCCTAGCATCTTCCCTTGCATCCCTAGCTGAATTTTTAGACCTTACAGCTGAAACTTGCTTTTCACTCATCCTCAGGATGATTCTGGCATGACCAAACTTGGAGTAGAAGAAGCACACTTCGTAATTAATTACGATCTGGGACCTCTTAATGACGCAGCTTGTCAGATGGCAGCAGTGATGTGAATGGAGACAAGCACCACTTGTGGGGTGATAAGCTCCATTCGGCTCTTGGCTGTCTCTTGGTTGCCATGGCAACATCCTTGCTCTAGGGCTCTGTGACTATGTGAGGGGTTGCAGGGATGGATTTGTGGCAGCCTTTGGGAGTCAGTCCTGAGGCTGAAGGAACACTCCCCCTAACCCCCAGGGACAGTGCTTTCTCCACTCTATCAATGAAAAAGGAGAATGTGGCATTGCCATTTTGAGGCTGTTGGTTTGTGTTGTTCAAAAACATACTTGAACGCTGGGTTGTGAGGAGTTGGAAAGCTGAAGAGTAGAACAGGGGTTCTTGGCTCCTGAAGACTGGCATTAGTGGCAGTGAGGAATGAGTTATGGCTTCAGACAGTAAATACTTTGGGAAGCTTTGATTCACTGAGGCATTCATTGTCTGGAATGCTGGATAATGGAGCAGAGCTGGCTTTTTAAACTCATGTTTGCCCTGTGCTGGTGGTTCTCAGGATGTGTCCTGTCTCATGCTCACTTTCATATGTTTATATGAACTCTGTTTCTTTTTCCAGTCCATAGGAATCTCCACTGAATTCCAATTCCCAGTAGGACCATGGTTCCTGAGCTGGCATTTTTTTGTTTAGTTTTATTGAAGTACAAGTGACAAATAAAAATTATATATGTTTAAGGTGTACAGCTTGATGTTTTGATATATATACACATTGTGAGATAAAGTCTGTGGGGAGGCCTGCAAGGCATGTTGAGGGTGAGCACTTTGCCTGGGTATGCGATGGCCTCTGCATCTGTTCCCACTCATTGTGCCCACTCTCCTAATGCAGGATGTCTGTACTTTAAAATATTTAGATAGAGAACAGTTTATTTAACTGATTCCTGTTAGGGAGAGCATTGTAAGAATTTGGAAAAATATCCTAAGTATTTTGAAATGGGAACTGGTATTCAACAAGGGGGATCCAAGTAGCGAAATATGGTGTTGAACAGGTTTTTGAGACTTCAATTTCTTTCATGAGTGTTCTGTAGTTCCTAGAGTATAGATCCTTTACCTCTTTGGTTAGGTTTATTCCGAAGTATCTTATGGTTTTTGGTGCTATTGTAAATGGAATCATGTCTCTAATTTCTCTTTCTACAGTTACATTGTTAGTGTATAAGAAAGCAACTGATTTCTGTGCATTGATTTTTGTATCCTACCACATTACTGAATTGCTATATGAGTTCTAGTAATTTGGGGGTGGAGTCTTTTGGGTTTTCCACATAAAGTATCATGTCATCTGCGCAGAGAGAGAGTCTGACTTCTTTGCCAATTTGAATACCTTTTATTTCTTTTAGTTGTCTGATTGCTGTTGCTAGGACTTCCAATACTATGTTGAACAAGAGTGGCAAGAGTGGGCATCCTTGTCGTGTTCCTGATCTTAAGGGAAATGCTCTCATCTTTTCCCCATTGAGGATGATATTTGCTATGGGTTTTTCATAGATGGATTTTATGAACTTGAGGAATGTTCCCTTGATCCCTATACTCTGAAGAGTTTTAATCAGGAAAGGATGCTGTATTTTCTCAAATGCTTTTTCTGCATTAATTGAGAGGACCATATGGTTCTTCTCTCTCTCCTCTTATTAATGTGTTCTAGCACATTGATTGATTTGTGAATGTTGAACTACCCTTGCATCCTGGGGATAAATTCCACTTGGTCGTGGTGGATGATCCTTTTAGTGTATTGTTGGATCCTATTAGCTAAGATTTTGTTGAGAATTTTGGAATCCATATTCCTCAGGGATATTGGTCTGAAATTCTCCTTTTTGATGGGGTCTTTGCCTGGTTTGGGGAATAATCTTCGACAAAGCAGGAAAAAATATGCAATGGAAAAAAGACAGCGTCTTCAATAAATGGTGCAGGAAAATTGGACAGCTATATATAGAAGAATGAAACTTGACCATTCCCTAACACCATACACAAAGATAAACTCAAAATGGATGAAAGATCTCAGTGTGAGACAGGAATCCATCACAATCCTAGAGGAGAACATAGGCAGTAACCTCTTCAACATAGGCCACAGAAACTGCTTTCAAGATATATCTCCAAAGGCAAGTGAAACAAAAGCAAAAATGAGCTTTTTGGGACTTCATCAAGATAAAAAGCTTCTGCAAAGCAAACAGTCAACAAAACAAAGAGGCAACCCACAGAATGGGAGAAGATATTTGCAAACGACACTACAGACAAAGGGCTGATATCCAAGATCTATAAAGAACTTCTCAAACTCAACACCCCCAAAACAAATAATCAAGTCAAAAAATGGGCAGAAGACAGGAATAGACACTTCTCCAAAGAAGACATACAAATGACTAACAGAGAAATGAAAAAATGTTCATCATCATTAGCTATCAGGGAAATTCAAGTCAAAACCACATTGAGGGGTGCCTGGGTGGCTCAGTCGTTAAGCATCTGCCTTTGCCTCAGGTCATGATCCCAGGGTCCTGGGATCGAGCCCCACATCGGGCTCCCCACCCAGCGGAGAGTCTGCTTCTCCCTCTCCCACTCTGCCTGCTTGTGTTCCCTCTCTTGCTGTCTCTCTCTATCAAATAAATAAATAAATAAAATCTTTAAAAAAAAAAACACACACATTGAGATACACCCTTATACCAGTTAGAATGGCAAAAATTGACAAGGCAAGAAACAACAAATGTTGGAGAGGTTGTGGAGGAAGGGGAACCCTCTTACACTGTTGGTGGGAATGCAAATTGATACAGCCACTTTGGAAAACAGTGTGGAGGTTTCTCAAAAAGTTAGAAATAGAGCTACCCTATGACCCAGCAATTGCACTACCAGGTATTTACCCCAAAGACACAGATGTAGTGAAAAGAAGGACCATATGCACCCCAATGTTCATAGCAGCAATGTCTGCAATAGCCAAACTATGGAAAGAGCCAAGATGCCTTTTGACAGATGAATGGATAAAGATGTGGTCCATATATACAATGGAATATTACTCAGCCATCAGAGGGATCAATACTCAACTTTTGCATCAACGTGGTTGGGACTGGAGATTATGCTAAGTGAAATAAATCAAGCAGAGAAATTAAATTATCATATGGTTTCACTTATTTGTGGAACATAAGGAATAGCATGGAGGACATTAGGAGAAGGAAAGGAAAAATGAAGGGGGGAATCAGACGGGGAGACCAACCATGAGAGACTATGGACTCTGAGAAACAAACTGAGGGTTTTAGAGGGGAGGAGGGTGGGAGGATGGGCTAGCCTGGTGATGGGTATTAAGGAGGGCACATACTGCATGGAGTACTTGGTGTTATACGAAAACAATGAATCGTGGAACACTACATCAAAAACTAATGATGTACTGTATGGTGACTAACATAACATAATAAAATTAAATTAAATTTAAAAAAAGAAACAGGTTTTTTAGGAGAGTGACAGCTGCTACTTGGAGGGCATTAGTTTCACTTAGTACCATGAGATAAGGAAGGAATTCAGGTCAGGATTTGGACAGAGATGAATTGTTCCACCAACAACAAGGAGTGGAATTAGAAATTCAGGGACATTCCAGAATGGAGACAAGCATTAGGTAGAAATCTAGATGCTAGAAACAGAGATGTGTTGTAGGTGATAATTGCACCCAGTGCTTCCTTAAGATTAGTAGTATGTTCTCTTATTAAGTAATCTCTGGCATATCATTCAGTGTACTTTTCATAAGCCAAGATAGCAATAATAACACCTTCTAAATGTGTATAATGTATAATAGTTTCCTTGCATTATCTCACTTATACTAAGCAGGTCAAGATGGTTTTGCCTGTTTTCTAGATGAGAACACATTGGACATGTTTTCTAGATAAAAACACCTAATTTTACCAACAATTATTTCCCACTGTAATGATCTGTTTACATGGAAAGTCTCAGACATAAAAAATTGCATTAAATTTATGTATAATTTATTTATTCAGCAACACATATTCTTTCTTAAAAAAATAAAAGTGCCTAAACTTAAGATAGCATAGGAAATTCAGGTTGTATCATGGAAATCAAGGGTCATCTTCTATATGAGGATTGGCTTTGAGTCTAGTGTGGAATTTATTGGTGTGTCTCTGTTCTTCTCTTCTACACTCAAACACTGTGAATCCTACCTTCTTTTTCACTGTCAACACTCCCCTGGAATTCTAATTCTGGTCTCTTCAGGTCTCAATCAGTATTTTCTTGTCCTATAATTAGGAAAAGGTGATATGTAGTTCCTACTCTTGGGGATAAGGTCCTCAATCTTATAGATTAATTTGTTACTCTTTTCAGAGTACCTATTGCTTTTTAGAAAGGGTTTTTGAGGAAAATTATACGGGAGGCAGCTTGCTGCTGAGAGAATATGAGTCAAATTTTAGAAGACTGCCCTGCTTTCAGTAACTGGTGTTACAGCACCCAAGGAATTTGCCCTAAGTAGCAATGTTAGGTTTTATACATCATTTTAGAACAACCTTGCTTGCTGTAAGTTTCATATTTACAGACAGGAATTTTACCTTGGGATTCTCCAATTAGGTTATAGATAGGAGATCTCAAAATATCTCTCAAGGACCACAAAAACTCAAATGACTTCGGGGTGCCTGGGTGACTCAGTCCATTAAGTGGTTGCCTTCAGCCCAGGTCATGATTCCAGGGTCTTGGATTGAGCCCCGCATCGGGCTCCCTGCTGAGTGGGGAGCCTGCTTCTCCGTCTCCCTCTACCTGCTGCTCCCCCTGCTTGTACTTTCTCTCTCTCTCTCTAATAAAAAATAAAAAATAAATCTTTAAAAAAAAAACTCAAATGACTTCATAGTCTCTTATGAAGAGGGCAAGATATAGTGAGGACAATGAGGACTATGGCAAATATGCACATAAATTTATATATAAATATGTATTATACATATAAATATATGTATATATGAAACACTGCACCTTCCAAACTAACAAATCTATAGCCGTAAGGAGTCTGAAGGTTTTTTGTATAAAAGCCTCTGAATATTATTGGACTAGAAAATTAATTCCAAAGTTGAAAAAGAAAAAATCAGAAAGGGCCACAGATGAAGAGCTTAGCCTTTTTATTCTTTAGTCTGCAATGAATCTTACAGATGAATGCTCAGTACATTCTGGTGAAGGCTCATCAGCCTACTAAGACCCTGGTGGGAACCTTGAATCATACACTGTCCAGAGCCAGGGATCAGAAATGGGCATCCCGGGAAGACATATTTCTGTCTCTGAGCCTCTGGTCACCAGGAAGGGGAGGTGGCCTTGGACAATGACAGTGACGACTGAAGGTCAGAGTAGAATCAATTCCTTAACCAGTTACTCAGTATAGCAATAATTCAGACTTTAGATCAGATTATTAAGAGAATGGCTTGGGGTAAAATATGTTTTTTGTCTGAAGATTGTCTTACTAAGTCTTATGTTCAGTGTGTTGATGATACAAGTCATTTTGAACACTGGATTTTTCTTTTTCACATTTAGATTCACACTTCAATATGGTACATTACAGCTTCAACCCAACTGCTATCAGATTCTGCATTGGGAAACTGGTCGAGATAAGAGGTTATCAAGTAAACAATTAGAATCATGAGGGAGTAGGGAAGGTGTTCTTCTAGTAGTATTGCTTCGGGGATATGTTTGTTAGCACTTGGCTTTGTTGAAATGTGCACATTGTATTTGGGAGATCTTGAGAGGCTTTTTAAAGTTTAATTGCTGCAAATCTCTTGTTATCATGCTTTCCTGTGAGATTTACACAGCCCTAAATGCTTTCCAGTATGAAAATTATTCTTTCCTATATTGTTTTGCCTGAAAAAGTAGAGTGTGATGAGCTGTAGGAAACAACAGCCTTCATTTTCTAGAGTCGGTCAAAGTGTGTGTGTTAGTTTGCTACAACTGCCATAATGACATACCACAGCCTGGGAGGCTTAAACAACAGACCATTATTTTCTCACAGTTCTGGAGGCTGGAAGTTTGAGTTCAAAGTATTGACAACCATGGTCTCTTCCAAGACCTTTGTCCTTGGCTTGCAGATGGCTGCCTTCTCCCTGTGACTCACATAGTCTTTCTTCTGTGTGTACACATCCCTGGTATCTCTTTGCATGCCCCAGTTTTCTTTCCTTGTAATGACACTAGATAGTTGGATTAAGGGCCAACCCAGAGGCTTTGTTTTAACTTGATCACCTATTTAAAGGTCTCATCTCCAAATACAGTCATATTCTGAGGTCCTGTCGTTTAGAGATTCAACAAAGGAATTTTTTTTTTTAAAGATTTTATTTATTTGAGAGAGTCTTCTTGAATGGTTAACAGAAGGTTAGCCCCAGGCTAAGGTGCCTGAGAGCATTTCTGTTTTAAATGGAAAATGGGTAAGTGCAAGAACTGGACCATATGTAAACACATGGCATTTGTATCTTAGACAAAGTAACCTGTGTTGAAAAAAAGAATCATATAGCCAAGGATCCAGCATATAGAATTAAATAATATGTGCATTAAATCAAAGGACTGCCAATCCTGCAATTCTTTAGTTCTTTTGTACAGTTCCTTTTTATCAAAAGGATAATGCTCCCTACTCCCCAGTACCTAATTAACAATAAATAATGTGTGGAAAAGGTTGAGAAATAAAACATTGATAGTGAGCATTTCATTATGTGATTAAAGATAATTAGATGCATTAACTGCCGTACTAATGAATGCATTGTTAATTACTTGTTAGCATTTTGTCCAGGCACATTACTTAGAATACTGCTGACTCTTGTGAGGAGATATGTTGGCAGTAAAAAGTGGAAATATTGGGCTACTTTTAGAGAAACAGCAAACCTATGAGTTTCCCCTAATCTAAGATGATATCAATATTCCTTTCTGAATTATTATGCAAAAACCACCAATGTTAATTGACTATTGATAGTTAGAAGCAGAAGTGTGTTGATCTTCTCTGGCCAAAAAGATGAATCTTTTTATGTGTATTATGCATTATTCTAACCTAACTTTAACCCTATTCTTTATTCTGAAGGATGGAGTTCAAAGGTTGATGATACCAGGTTTCAATATTGCCAAATCCACGAGTGGACCACTTAGGGGTAATATAAGCTCAAGTGTAGAAAAAAACATCTTATCCAACACATATAGAACATTTGTTTTGTTCAAGAGTCTGAGAAATTTTCATTGTTGAAACATGGTGAAGTAGATGATTACAGCAGATGCCTAACCACCTCCCTGTAACCAACTTATCAGAATAATTTCGTTCAGCGCTCCATTTGTAAACATACTGAGCAGTGTCCAGGCACTCTTATCTCGTGGCCTGCAGGCTTCACACCCCTGTTCCCATGCCTGTCTGCTCCTGCCACTGGTGCGAAGCTTATCATGAGTCAGTAAATATATTTATGCTAGTTGCCTTTGCCATTGTAATTGCATAACTCAATTAAATATTATGTAAGTCAATGAGCCATGAGTGCAATGGAGAAAATGTTTCAGATTGTTCTTCTGGGAAGGTGAGGTGCTAAAAAAATTGTTGTAGAATTAGGTGTGGTTAGACAATTACAAATGTAGAGGAAATTTTGTAAAATTTTAGAATTCTGGGCTCAGGCTCTTTAGAGACTTTGAATTCTCACTCCCACTTAAAGATGCCAAAAAATGGAATTGTAAACCATGCATCATAAATGCGGCTTTTATAAGAAAACTATGGAACTCTAATAAAAGGACCTGAACACAAAGAAAAAAATCTTGGTCCTACATCATAAGCATTGCTAATGAATGTACACTTATATATGTTAAGTGAAAATAAGATGTTTAAGCAATGAACATGTTTTATTTTTTCTAATTTTTTAAAAAGATTTTATTTATTTGTCAGAGAGAGAGCGAGAGCACAAGCAGGGGGAAGTGGCAGGCAGAGCAGGCAGAGGGAGAAGCAGTCTCCCCGCTGAGCAAGGAGCCTGATGTGGGGCTCGATCTCAGGACTCTGGGATCATGACCTGACCCGAAGGCAGATGCTTAACCAACTAAGCCACCCAGGCATCCCACAGTGAACATGTTTTATAATGATTCTCTGATTTACAGATCTTTTTAAAGATTTTTTTGATTAATTGTCCAGTTACTGACTCTGAATGCACTAGATAGAAGAGCTTTGATTGTATATGAGGAGTGAAAAAAGGAGTGTACAATATGTTTATAATATAATCTAACTTTAAAAAATATACATCCAAACATGTATATCTATAAAAAAGGTTAGATGAGAATATTAATATTTAATGTTGGGGGGATGTTTATGCCAGGTTTTTAATTTCTTTGTTATATATTTCTATATTAAAAATTCCTATAATTCATTCCCATTACTTTTATATTGAGATGCTAAACAACTAAATACTTTTTTAAGGTTTTATTTTTAAGTAATCTCTACACCCAGTTTGGGGTGCAAACTCACAACCCCAAGATCAAGAGTTGCAAACTCTACTAACTGAGCCAACCAGGCACCCAACCACTAAACGCTTTTTAATGCACTATGTTTTTTGCTTTTCTCTCTCTATCCTCATATCTCCACCAGGGACATTAAGCCATTCCTGAGAGTGAGGCTGGTCTGGGCTGCTTCCAAGATGACACAAAGGGACTTCACTGCTGAAAGACCCCTTTTAATGTGTCTTCATTCACACGGTCTCTTCTTGGTCCCAGGGACAATTTAGAGGTAGTTGATGTGCGTTCCAGAGATACAAATGCTCCCTTTCCTGTGTTTTAGTGAGCCATGATCACCATATCACCATGGTTTAGCTGAGTAGGTGAGGTTGTAGAAAAGTGAGGCATTTTGAGTCGCAGCAACATTTGCAAGCATTTCAAATTGGTGATAGTTTACATACTTTATCTCCTTGCATCCATGTTGTGAAAAATAATTTATTTTAGTTGAACCTGTACTTTGAAGTGCACATGTGGGTTATTTTAAGTCATTGTTGAATAAATAGGGGAAGAAATGACTTGTGTATTTATGTCAGGAGGTCTAAGCAGATATAAGGTGAACATCTACCACTAATACTGAAAACTCAGAGTAAAGAAGACAAAACTCCAGAAGGGTCTTAAAAGGGGATAACACAGAGGCTTTGTTACCTTGAGCCCACGACTCTTACACCATAAAGCACACAGAGAACCAGAGCACTGAAGGCAGCATGCAAGGCGTCCAAATCTCTGCCCAGAGTGTACTAAGAGTTTACCAGTCACTGGTACATAACAGATGGATATGTGGTTATTTTCAGAATGTTTTGTCTGATTATGTTTACATCTGAATTTATTATTTCAATTAGATAAAATTTAGTTTAATCTTACTTGTCCTGTGATGTGTTGGCATTTTTCTTTTGTAGGGCTCTGGTAACATTTTTTTTGTATGATGCAATATCATCATGTCTTTGTGTCACATTGTCTTACAATCACTGGATAGATCAGAGAAAACAAGAAGAGTGAAGTCAGGAGTCTAGGCAACCTCACAGTTATTCAATCTGTGCTCCTTGGAGATGCTAACGCTGTCCATGGGACTCCTCACCACCTCTATGTGGGCTGCCCTCTGCCCCATCAGTAGGTTGTGTATGAGAATAAAAGTGGTACTTAAATGTATTGAGCATATATGAATACATAATTTACATATGTTCTCTTAGCATAATCCTCACAAATGAGAAAATTGAGGCTATGTGATCACACAGCTAAGAAGGGTGATAGCCAGGGTTTGAACTTAATCTGGTTGTGAAGGTTCTAAGAGACTAGTTGTACATTTGAGGCGGTTGCTGCACCTGTCCCTTAATACAAAACTGGATTGTTCACACAGGGTGCAGAGAACACAGAAAAGTCAACCATATACACCAACCCTCAACTTGGGATCTCACTCTCCATCTGTTCTACTCTACCACCTTTCTTGGGTCTTTGACTCTACATATTAGCTCTTCTTGTTTACAGTGAACTATGAAATATACTGTCTGGTATTTTTTTGGTATTTTTTTGTTTTTCTGTTTAAAAAATAAGGTATAATTTACATACAATAAAATGTACATATTTTAGGTGTACAATTCAATGAGCTTTGATAAATATGCATAACCATTCAACCATTATCCTAATCAACATATAAAACATACCCATTACTTCCAAATATTCCTTCATGCCACTTTGTAGTCAATCCCCACACTCCAGTCTCAAACCTTCACTCTGATGTCTAGTGCCATGAAATGGTTTTGCCTAGTGTAAACTTCATTTAAACCAGAATTGTAGAGTGTATGCTTTTTGTCTGATTTAGTTGACTCAATACAATGTCTATGAGACTCAAGCATGATGTTTCATGTCTCATTTTTATTTTGCTCAGTAGTTTCCCACTGTACAAATATATCTCAATTTGTTTATCCATTTTCCTATCAGTGGACATTTAGGTTTTCTAGTTTAGGGCCATTATGCATAAAGCCACCATGAACATCCACATAGAAGTCTTTTTGTGGACATGTGATTTCATTTCTCTTGGGTAAATACCTGGGGATGAAATTAAGTCATGGAGAATGTATATTGTAAAATTTACAAGAAACTATGTGCTGTTTTCCAACATGATTATACCATTTTACATTCCCACAAGCAACACATGAGCATCCCAGGGCCAGATTTCACATCCTTGACAACACTCAGTATTAGAAATTATTTTTAATTGTAGATGTTCTAGTTGGGTGTGAAGAGGTATCTCATTGTGGTTTGAATTAATATTTCCCTGATGTCTTATGATGTCCAGGCACTTTTCATTTGTTTATTGACCATTAATATGTCTTTTTGTTGTTGTAAAATGTCTGCTCAAGTCTTATCCTAAAATAAATGAAAAAAAAAGTTGTCAGTGTTGAGTGTTCAGAGTTCTTTATATATTTGGGATTCAGGTCCTTTGTCATGTATATGTATTGTGTTGATTTTCACCCAGTTTGTGTTGACTTTAAGTACCCTTTTTCTTTTTAATTGTGTCCCCCCCCCCCCGCCGCCACTGCCGCCGCCCACAGTGAGCATTCTCAACTCCTTCCTCCCCTGAATGCTCCCCTGCGTAATGCACTGGGATGTGCTAGCAATACTCAAGAGAGAGGTACTTGTTCCAGGGAGCATCTTGTGGCCACAAAATCATGAGCCCTCCTCTTGTACCTCTTTGTCCTCCCCACTAGGAATCTGACATGGTCTTAAAATTAAGTGTGTCATAAATATTTCAGATCCCTTACTTCTTTCTCCCTTTACCTTATGATTTGCTCCTAAATGCCAATGATCAAATGGTTCCTATCTTGAGGATTTTGTGATGATATTTGATTTTTTAATAACTACTTCCAATCTGGTGACTAATACCTCTACCAGAACACATAGTACATTTCAGTTCATTTATGCAGCATACCTGTAATAAGGGGAGATGGAGCCATGGAATTCAGGAACAATAACTTCAAATTTAGGAAGCGATTGGTCTGGCGAGTAATATCAGATTCGGCTGTATTTTCCGAGGTGGTATGTATGGTGCTATAAGTGAAAATTGCATTTTTAGCAGGAGGTTGAGGATTTTTTGGATGCCTGAAGAAAATGAAATTGTCAGTTTGAAGTAATATAAACAGTTTGAAGTTGAATGATCTATGCAGCTTTCACCAATAGCAAATAGCTTCTGGTAGAGGATAGGGTACAATGTAAAATGCAGGATATATTGTCATTTTTATTACAATACAGAAGCAATGGCAAAACATTCTGGTGTGCTGGAAGCTGTTTCAATCTGTCCTAGGGTTTGCTGGGTAAATAGGACCAGTTCCCACATGAGCATCAAGACTAGTCTTAGTGATGGGGCAGGAATTCAGAGCCCATGAAATCCCCAGATGGATCCAGGTCACATGGGACAGGCTTTGGATGTCAAAGTAGAAAGGCCTAACATAGTGTCTTTTTAGGTTCTATCCTCATTGGCCCTCAGTGGGTACAGAGTATATAGTGATTTCAGCAGAGGTTTTCTATGGACTATCAAGCTGAACTGGAAAAAAAATAAGGAATTTCCAAGTTTCTTGTAGGAAACTCTGAATGCAGTGGAAGGATCTGAGATGATGATTGGTCCCTAAGTCATAAAACATATTGCATGGAATTCCTAACCTCTTGAGCCAAGGGTATCACTGTTCCTTGTATTGTATTTTAATGAATACTATAGTACATGGAGAGACAAAGAAAACATAGAATCACTTTCTAAAAGATGCATAGTTTAACATATTCCATATTGGACTACTTCTCAGCTTAATAAATTGTAAAGCATTGTGATGCTGTGAAAATAAAAATATTTAGTTCTGATTGTTGCACTTCATATACAAAAGAGCTAGAGGATCATGCAGGAAGCAGTGATGAATCATGCAACATTAGAAGTGCAAAATTTCAGCTCTTACCTGAACCCAGAGTATTAATGCTTGTGTTTACAGTGGACTTGCATCTGCATGAAGAATGGCCTTGCTTCAGCAATCCTGACATCTATAGCTGCAGTTGGGCTGCATCTATTATATATCCTCCATTTCTTTCTTGACTGATGCCTTCAATCCTTTTGTCACTGAGACAGAAGAATGTCACATTAACCTTCTGTTTCACTATGATAACTGTGTTTTGTTTAGAATGCAGCATAGTTACATAAAAGCAACAGTCTATTCACAGGCTTGTTGGGGGGTCATTAGTAGCTTTGGTGGCCATAATTATTGAATGATCCATCATCTTGAAAGCCTTATACTCATGGTTCTCCTTTTATGTAAATCCTCAGCTGCAAGATATGTTTTTCTTGAATTGTAGAAACCAGTCTTATGGCAGTAGCTGTGCTGTCACCCTCGATGGAGAAGGGACAATCCAAATGTGGTATAGCACATTGGAAATGACAACCGGAAAGTGGTGTCCGGGCTTCCATTCCACAAAAATAAATAAATAAATAAATAAACAAACAAACAAACAAATAAATAAATAAATACAATACAATACAATACAATACAATACAATACAATAAAATCAGACAAGCAGGTAAAGGCAGAGATCCCCCACCCTAGGTACACAAGAAGCTTAGTAAATAGCCATGGATCAGGGGAACTAGTAAGTCATCTTTTTTTTTTTTTTTAAAGATTTTATTTATTTATTTTACAGAGAGAGACACAGCGAGAGAGGGAACACAAGCAGGGAGAGTGGGAGAGGGAGAAGCAGGCTTCCCGCCGAGCAGGGAGCCCGATGCGGGGCTCGATCCCAGGACCCTGGGATCATGACCTGAGCTGAAGGCAGATGCTTAATGACTGAGCCACCCAGGCACCCCTAGTAAGTCATCTTGATAGACAGAACCTTGCTAATAACCTGATTACCTCACCCATCTCCCAGAGAAACATCTGTGGAGAACCTGTGGGGGTTGGTCCTCTGGGCTCTTTTAGCCAGAAGGTTAGCTGAAAAGAATCTGTAGTTTCTACAAGACAGATCTAACAGTTATTTAAACCAAAAATTCATGGATGGAAGGGGGGAGGATTAAAATATTTTAACAGAAGGTAAAATGTATTTCTCAAGTTTACAATGTAGAATCTTAGACCTTCAGAAGTTCTAAAATAAATGTCCTTGAATTTAGACTTAGTGTGCCTTTCAGAGATGAAGTTAATTATGTCTCTAAGAATAAAGATTTATCTCATCAGAAACACTGGAATGTTTCTCACAACTTGTAGTTGTTTTGTCAGTTATCATGGGAAGAAAATGTTATTGTAACCTTTTATTTAAAGTAAAGCACATCTTTTTAAAAATTAAGCTTTCTGCAATTAAAAAAATATATATATATTGTTATTTTTTATTTTCACTAACCCAGAATGTCAAAAGTACTGAACCATAACTATAGATTTCAATCTGTGGAAGCTTATTTGTTACAACCTGCTTATTCAGATATGAGGTGGGGAAGGCAGATCAGCACGCAGGGCTGGCCTGGGGAGGGGCCCTGGGGATGGTGCTGCTGGACAGGTTGAGAAGTGGCACCATCTGTAAGAGGTGAACTCTGGAGAGGGTGGGCAGGGGAAAGCAAGGGAAGAGGCAGAGGAGAAAGAAAACTAGCTATGGAGCTAGTCTGGAACTAACCAGATCACACTGGCATCTCTGTCTCCTGAAGGTACCAAGCTAATACTGATTTTCCACTAATGTACAGTTCAACAAATGTGTGTGTGCCAGAATCTATGCTGGGTGATTGGGATACAAGCATCAGTTAAACATGATTTTTTTGTTCTCAAGTTGCTCAGAGCATTTAAGGATTACAAACATTAACTAAATATTTTCACTTTCATTTTTCCTGAGGTATTATTTAATTTTTAAGTTTGTTATCTTTTCTTTGCATAGGTAATAGATGCGTATTGGAGAAAATTTTGTAAAAATCAGAAAAAAATATTCTTGTTTTTTGCATTTTGATTGCAAGGTTTCTGTACCTTTTTTAATTTTTTAATTTTTTTAAAAGATTTTTATTTATTTATTTGAGAGAGAGTGAGAGTGAGAGAGACCACAGAGGGAGAAGGAGAAGCAGACTTGTCACTGAGCAAGGAACCCAATGTGGGGCTGGATCCCAGGACCCTGAGATCATGACCTGAGCAGAAGGCAGATGCTTAACTGACTGAGCCACCCAGGCACCCCTGTACCTTTTATAGGCAGAATTTATTGATACATGTTTTGGTGGTGGTTTTCTCCTTACTCCTCCCTCAATGAGAGATCTTTACAAATTTGTCATTCTAGGTCTAGGGAGAAATAAGCCTCTGTTTCGAGTGAGGCTTTCTTGCTCAGAGATGCAGTGGAGGCCGACCAAAGTTATAGCCCACAGGCAAATTGTTAATACCTGCCCACTAATTACTGAGTAGACTGCAGAATTAAATAATGATCAGAGAATAACATGTATTAAGCAAGATGTGGTCAGGAGGACAGAAGTCACTCTAGAGGGGCACCTGGGTGGCTCAGTTGTTAAACGTCTGCCTTCGGCTCAAGTCATGATCCCAGGGTCCTGGTATCGTGCCCTGCATCCAGCTCCCCGCTCCGCGGGAAGCCTGCTTCTCCCTCTCCCACTCCCCCTGCTTGTGTTCCCTCTCTTGCTGTGTCTCTCTCTGTCAAATAAATAAATAAAATCTTAAAAAAAAAGTCACTCTAGATATTTCAAGCAGGAAGGATTTAATATAGGGAATTACCTACTTAAAAAATTTTGCAGAAAACGTAGGGAAGTCATGAACTAAGGTCAGTTCAAGCAGTTGACTTTGTGGCAGTCAGCACACGCAAGACTTACAGGGACTTCCACACATGATCTCAAAGACCCCCAGTCCCAGAGGGGGTGCTTCATAGGAGCAGACCCACAATGCTCTGTTAACCCCACTTTTGCCTTCTGCCCTCTCCTCTACTTGGAGGCTGAGAAGGGTGGCTTCTCTTTCTCTTCTGTTTTTTTTCAGTTTTGTCTAGGTGAGTTTCACTGATGGACTCTAAATTTGAACCTGTGAACCTGAGAAAGGTACTTTCCAGACCCTGCTTGTATGGCTTAGGGCTGTGTGTGTGTGTGTGTGTGTGTGTTTTCCCCTGGGGTATATGCTGAAAAGCAATAGACAATCTCCAGCATATAATAAAAATAGAAATAATAAAACTAACAGGTACAGAATATTACCTCGTTCTAATTACCTTGCTAGGGATTTTGCATGTATTCTCATGGGAGCTAGGCGAAGGGGTCATTAATATTTTCCTTGTTTTATGGGTCAAACTTGCTGAATTTTAGAAACATTCAGGAAATTTATCAAAGCCCCACCACCACCATGTAGCAGAGTTGGCATGCAAATACAGGCCTATCTTTTTTAAACATCACCATTAGTAAATAGGTGAAACTTTTTTTAAGATTTTATTTATTTATTTGACAGAGAGAGACACAGTGAGAGAGGGAACACAAGCAGGGGGAGAGGGAGAGAGAGAAGCAGGCTTCCCGCTGAGCAGGGAGCCCAATGCAGGGCTCGATCCCAGGACCTTGGGATCATGACCTGAGCCGAAGGCAGACGCTTAATGACTGAGCCACCCAGGCACCCAAATCCAGGCCTATCTTATTCCCAAACATGGACTCTACTTAACAATGTATCTGGCTTCTACTGTTTGATCAACTAATGTCACAGAGAGTTATTTACTTCTGAATAATTAGGTGCATTCTATATTTATCCTTTGCCATAAAGCAGAAATCAAAAACGGTAATTCAGAGAGTTCATCCATCTCCCAGATCTTCACACCCTTTCATCTAGCCATTTTATTCCCTCAAAACCTTATCTGTGCTTTGGTTGGTAGAAATTCCCCCAGGTTTTTGGCTGAGCATTGAGAAATTTCAAGTTTCTAGTGCTGTTTCCACTTGGTAACACTTGTGTGTGTTTTCATAAATGTTACATCAGGGCCACAGCTGAGAGGTATTCACAGATCTTTTCAATAAAATATATGTCCATTAATAGAGATATGCATTCAGGGCTGCAGAGAAGGAAGGAACATGTATTGTATATCTTTCTATTGTGCTAACACAGTACTTAAAAAAAAAATCCCATATCCTGCTGTTTTTATTCAAATAACATGGTCACTATATGCATGGACAGTAGAAAGAAGATGCTTAGCCATAGGGAAGGTAGATATTAGCCCTCGACCACATGCTGCCCACCTACCTAAATTTTCTGGGCTTGGTTCTTCAGAAGATAAAACAATCTTTTCATACGTGAGATTGTAGTTAAAGAACAAATGGAATAAAATAATCTAAGGATTATGTACAGTTATTAAAGTTTTAAGAATTGCAATTCTTTTGCCTACATTATCTCATTTGATCCTTTTAACCAACCTAAAAAGTAGATAGAACACATAATATATCCTTATTTACAAATGAAGAATCTCTAGTTCAAAAGGATTAAGAGTGACATAGTGTGTATAGTTAATGCTTGCCTAAATTTATCTCCCATGAAGTCAGCATTGTGCAAGAATGAAGTCTGTTGCAACCCTTGCTCTCAAGTTTTTAACTTGGGGACACATAACTGATACACATGATCTGTGAAATGCCAATTAAATACAGAATATGGTGTGGCAAGCTAGATATGTAGAGTGTTCAGATGAATTGTGCAAATATCCAGTGTGGAATGTGTTTGGAAAAGGGACAGAGGCATACAGAAAAGCATTGTCAAGAAAGTTCCCTTGGGGCTCTGGGCAGTGGATAGGAAGCAAGTAAATGAGATGTTGGCCAGAAACCTGTCATGGGTATGTTGCCAAGGCAGGAGAAAAGACCTTTCCCTAAACTTCTACTATACTCTAGAAATCACACTAGTCATGACGTACATTAGTTTTCCATTTAAAACCCATAAGAGACCCATGAATTAGGTAAAATAGTTCCTTTTAAACACACACACATACACACACACACACACAGAAATCAAGGACATGGAGTTGAAGTTACTATTCCAAAATCACACAATTTTTAGGTGGTGAGGACAGTATTTGAATGCAGTGTGTCTGACTTTGAAGTCCAAACTTGGGACTTTCTCTTGCACCAAACTAGCAAAGCAATGACTATGCTCTATCACTTCAGTTGCCCACTCATTTCTCTCTCTCTCTTTTTAAGATTTATTTATTTATTTATTTGAGAGAGAGCAAAAGGGAGGGGCAGAGAGAGAGGGAGATGAAGAGAATCTCAAGCAGACTCCCCATGGAGCATGGATCCCAATGTGGGGCTTGATCCCACAACCCTGAGATCATGACCTGAGCTGAAACCGAGTCAACTGCTTAACCAACTGAGCCACTAGGTGTCCCAGTTGCCCACCCATTTCTTCAGCAAATGTTTAGACTTCTTATGTTCAACAGGATAACTTGCTTTTCAGAATCTTAGGTGAATGACAAGACCCCCCAAAACTGATAGCTGGGTAGCTGTGTAGTGCTTTTCATGTCACTGACCAGGTACACTGCCAATATACTAATATTCCATTTGGGGAATCTCCTATTTTAGTGAGGTCTTCATAGGGTTCAATCAGGGGATTTCCACCAAAATCATGACTAGAGGCACATTATACAACACACCAAAATCAGTAGAACCTCCTGTTCCCCTACATAATCAAAGACATTTTTGCATACTTTATAATGGGAACATGCTTTTCCCTCTCAGGTCCAGAGTCCCAAATCACAGGGCAATGGTGGTAGAAATGACTTGGACATGAATTTAAGGTATAAAGTACCATCTGTTTTAAGCAGTTAGGATAAAGATAATGTGAGAGACAGTTTCCAAGATAGATGGTTATTGGAAAACAACATTTGGTTTAGGAATTACTAAAACAGCACACCTGGGTCATTTCCAATCTACCCAGCATCCTATGACAGAAGGAGAACAAAATGATGTGACAACAGAAATGGCGCCATTTTTTAGCCCGGTGGTGTAGCTCAGGAAGTGCGGTCTGTTGCTTTACATGGAGAGGAGACCTCACAAGGCATCCCCAGGCATACTCTATGAGTCTTGGGTAAATAACACCAAGAGCTGGTCAGAATGCAGCCGTCTGCCTTCGGCAGCCCTGAGCCCCTGTCCTCCAACAGCATGAGATCAGCTTTCAAGGTGTTGGTACTGGACTTCAGGCATGGAGCTTCTGCATTTTATGACAGTGTCCACAAATATCTTTGACAGAAGATCAAATAACCGAGGGTACCCAGTTATTTAGGTATCCTAAGTTATACTGATCTGAGCTGTGTTAACTGCCCATTGTTCCATATTTGTGCATTCTCATTTCTTGCCTTTTTTGGAATTACAGACATGCAAGAAGATCTTATTTTCTTGTTTGGTTGTTCCTCTTGCATTCATCCCCTCTGGTATTAAATTATGTGTGTAATTCTTTATCTCTGAATTCCCCAGCATTGGTTGACCTCTGTTTAAAATACAGAGACCCAAGGTAAAATGGCCCTGCAGATCCAAAACATCAGGCACACAGAAGCCGTTTTTTTCTTTTGCCTTGGTTAGATGAGAGCTTTTTGTCCACAGCCCAACTGATTCCCGAATGTCTGCTCCCATCGCCTCTTGGCAATGTCTTTATGATGAAGTGTCCACTTTCACCAAACCCTTGTGGTCCCTGCTGCTCTGCTTCCCATTAACCGTGTGTGTTTCTGCTTGTTTGTCTCCAGATGTATTCGTTAGCATTTTTCCAGTTGAATCTCATCCTGCTATTTCTTGCTCATATTGCTAACCTCTCCAGGGGCCCATATGCTTCCACAGCTCTTGTGCCAAAATCACAGAGCATCTTAATACAAACCTTCCTTCAACGTCTTCACACCAGCCAAAACCACAGGCTCAATGGACTGCCAGTCTGATTTACAACCAGTTCTGCTGCAGCATAATAGGACAGGCACCAGGTTTGGAGTTGAAACATAACCATGCAATTTCCTAGTTCTGTGACCTTAGGCAAGGTGGTTCCACCACTGAACCTCGGTTTCACTCATGTCCATTCTAAAAATGGTAACCTTCTTGCATAATTGGAATATGAGATGATGGTTGGTAAGCACTTCCTATGTTCCTTGGCATATTAGGTGCACCTCTCTGTCTCCAGTGATAGCAGAGAAGAGCTGAGATTGTTGGTGAGCACCCAAGGAAAAGGAGATTGTGCCACAGTCAAACAAGGCTGGGACATTAGTGAAATGACTGCCTTAAAAAATAAACTGTGAGGGCAAATTGGTTAAAAAAATGATGGGCACAGAAACTGACATTTGGGACAATGTCCGCCTCCTAATCATTGGATTTCTGCTTCTTGTGGACAGGCTTCTAGTTCCCTGAACATACTGTGCTTGTATACACCTGCATGCCTAATTAGCATTATTTTTCTATAGAATGTCTGTCTTTTCCCACATTTTTCCCCACCTACCTTGTATTCAGCCTTCAAGAGTCAGACCAAGTATCCCCTCCTGCAGGAAGCTGCCTTAACCTCCACAGACTGAATTAAACACTTACACTTCTGCACTTCCATATTAAACTCTGCAAATATCTCAAAGCACAAATCACATTACTGTGATTTGGACTTGCCTGTCTATCTCCACACTTGTCTGTGCACTTTTGTAAGGCAAGGGCTATATTCTACTTTTCTCTGTATTCCCAGAGCCAGAATTGTGTTTGAGATACCAAACAAATGCTGATGAAGGCATGTGTGAATGAATGAATGAACACAGTAAT
Source organism: Mirounga angustirostris (assembly GCF_029215605.1). NCBI lineage: Eukaryota > Metazoa > Chordata > Mammalia > Carnivora > Phocidae > Mirounga > Mirounga angustirostris. The sequence continues at coordinate 17,388,577 of NW_026991718.1, read as the reverse complement.
TAAAAAAAAAATTCCATCATTTTCATTCAACTTTGGCTAACAGCCATCCAGAATAATGATTTTCAGACTTGTTCTTATGATCGGAGAAAGAATAAGCTCCACTGAAATATCCTGCCCAATGGCTTTCCACACCAATGCCATCAGAAAGAGCACTTGCTATGCCCTCTTTCTACTGCCAGGAACAGAGGAAATCAGATTATTTTTCCTCTGAAGCTGGTTTTTGACTGTTTAATAAGAACAGGTCAGAAATCGAGGAAGCCAAGCAGCAAGACTGGGTCTGCTTGCTGCAGTCATATACAAAAGGGAATTCAGTCAATTAGTACAGGGGGAGCTCAGAATGGGCTCACAGGTCTAGGAGGGTACAGACTATGTTTTTCCATGTTTGGATATACAATGTTAAGCTCATTTAACCTTGGAAGTCTTTCTAATATCTAACCCTTTCTTTGGAACATTCTTTCCCAGATCATCTCAGGGTTAGGAGTGGGCTTCTTTGACCATCCTTTATAACGTGGCTCCCCATCTCTCCACTCTCTGTAACAGTATCAAAGTCCATTTTCTTCCTATCATTTATAACTTTATAAACTTATCTTGTTTACTTACCTACGTCTTTTCCCATTATTCTGTGTCTCTTATCCTAGGACTCTAGGTCTCAAGAGGACAGAGATTTTTTTTGACTTAGTAAGTAGTTAATAAGTATTTGAAGACTTACTGATTCATTTCTCATGCTGTAATGTTTCCCTTATTCTTTTGCTTATTCATTTAATAGTTATCAAGCACTGACTGTGTGCCAGGCACTGATATAATAGGGGTGATGTGGTTAATTTGAGGGAAATTAACTTGGAGGGTTTATAATGGGGAAGGGCCATCTTTGAAAATCAACTATCTCTGAAATTGCAAGGTAGATCAGTAACATAAAGTAATGTATGGGAAGTATGTATTTTCCAGAAGTCCTTATTTTTCAACAGATGGGGGTACAGTAAGGTAAGAGCAAAGCTAACTATGTAAAGACATTCCTACCCAGCATAATTCCTGGCTTACAGATGAGAGGTTGCCTGCACAATCCATTTACATACTTGTCCAGGCTACCCCCTAATCCCTGGGCAAGTATTTAACCTGAACTGGATGATAAGCCCATGGGAAAGATCAGAATCTCAAGCTATAGATTCTTAATACCCTTCAACTTGTAGGTCTTGAATTATTAGGCAACGAGGAGTTAATAGTCATTTACCGCGATGGACAGTTTTTGCTCTTTTAAATTACATGAATCTAGAATGTAACCATGGATAAAATAGAAAATCAAGCACTAATTATCCATCTCATATTTGCTTTCCAAAAAGGTGTTTTTCCCTCTGGAGGTTAGGAAAAATACAAAGGAAATTTTGAAGTCAGTAGCTTGAGGAAGACATAGCATTCTGTCTTGGAATGGAATCTTAAGGCAGGAGGCCATAAATATGAATGAAAAATATAAGAATCAGAATGAATGCACTTGAACTTGGGTGATGTTCCATTGTCAGAAGCTACTTGAACATCTGAGAGGTGGAACAGAGAGTGACAATCAGGTGCTATCCAAATCAGGCAATGCCATGCAGAGCTCTAGCCAAGTAAGGAAAGGAGAATGGGTCCTTCACTTCTGGTAGTCTAATGATCAGAGAAGTGAATCTATGGCTCCTGATGTGGAAGAAGTCAGTGACAAGCGTCATGAGTTACATAAACAATTTAGGACCTACATTTTAAGAGTTTCATTTTATTTTTCTATATATTCATATTTATAGACATACACCACACACATACACATACACACACACACACACATGCTTAAAATAAAGTAACCACACCTAAAGAGACTCTTTTTAAAAGACAAAGCCAAAATTATTTACAACCTTTATAGAGTTCTCATACAGGTACCAGATACAAGGCCAGCCAACATGGCGAGGGAATTTTAATGTCAACTTATTTTATCTCTCAGTGTCTCAAATTCTCCCTTTCTTATCATGGTGAAACCATTATGAGATCAGTACAGGGAGGGACATATCCAGAAGCAGAGAAATGCTGCCACTCAGAGAGTCTACTCTTATAGCTGCCAAGACAGGACATTATCCCTAAATTTGGGCTACTGTATGTCTACTTGGGGGACCAGGAAGACTCATCCCCCTATGTGGTGGAGGGTGATGGACAATGGTAAGAGTTTATCCTCAGCCAGTCCTTCCTATGTTCCTAGCTACTGGCTACATCCTCCTTACTATACTCGGTCCTCCATTCCCTGCCGCTCTTCTCAGGATTGCTCCTGGTGTTTAATTCTTAACCCAGAACCTTAACAGGACATAAAACCAGGGATAGGGGAGAAAATAAGGGGAGAGACCAGTGACTGCACTTTACAATGAACTTCATTCACTCGGCTGATACTCACCAAATGCCTATTTTGTGATAGGTACTGAGACAGTCTCAACATTAAGGGTTGCTTAGGCCCTGACCTTTAGGACTCAGTCTAGGGAGGTATATAGAAAAATTACTGTCCAACTATAATGAAATATAACTATCTCAGTATTGAACCTGTCTCTGAATTAGATTCATGCAAGATATTTGATATAAACCCAGATTTCTTGCATCCCCATCCTGCCATTTATTAAAACTAGGCCTCTCAGGATGGGACCTAGAATTCCTTATTAAAAACACAAAACATTTTTCAGGTGATTCTGATGGCCTAGTTCAGACTTCCTTTGGGAAACACCACTCTAATAAATGTATGCATGATGGACTGTAGATAAACAAAAAAGTGGTGCTTTCTCAGTCTCCTGCTTCCTCATAGTTTCTCCTTCAACATCTTTGACTTTATAGGTTTCACACTTTCTATGCTTAAGGAAATTGTTTTACTTTTATTTGCTATCACTAACAGAATGCCTCAGACGGGTGGTTCCTTTTGTCTGTGTAATATTAGAAAAAAATTACACTATGTACTACATATCTGTAGAAAAGTCTTTGACTTTTAGGTACTATGGATTTCAGCTCATGTTTTGAGCTTAATAGCAATGTGCTTTAACACCTGGTCTGTCATATATTTTGGAATGCGTTCAGGAGCCTGCTACTTCCTATGCATAATTTAAAAATATAGGCGCCATGTGTCTGTCGTTTAATGGAGGAGAAACCACCAACTGCAAACTGACCTTGCTTGCTCTTCCATTCAAGTGCTCTAAGTTAATTGTCACTAAGAACGAAATAACATTTTATGAGAGACCATTCCCTGTGATCAACCCCAAAGTCCCGATCTCATCCCCTGCTAATTGACTTAACCAAGACCTTTTTGATGAAGATATTGTGTAAAACTGGCAAGGAATTTTCTCTCTGAAGCTCTGTTGATTCTCAAATTGAAAGTTTCAGCAGAAAGAAATCGATTGTGTCACTTTTTTTTTTAATAGCAAGACGCATTTAATATAGAACCAAAACTGCTCTTAAAAATCTGAATGCCTTGGTTTGTACTTCTTTGCCCTTCATTTGGAGAGAATCCATGATCTAGGTGGAGCCCTATTTTTCCATCTCTAACGCAAGCATAGCTGCATTCATATACTTAAAAGAAATTTTGAGAGAATAAGAAAAAGAAAATGACATCAAATCTTCTGATTCTGACACCATTATCACCATCACTACCACTATAATTTGCCCTACCTAATAGTTTAGAAATTGTGAGTCTGGCCATATGGGCATCATTCCATTTCTTTTAAGACATTACTCCTATAATTCAAGTTATAATAAGTCTCTGAAGGGGTAAAGTTTATGTCCTACTTCTTTCCTGTTTCTCCCCTGCATAACCTAGAGCCTGAATTTGCTTAGTAGGTATGTAGCATCCACTTAATAAGTCTTCCTGATCCTGTTTGCTTGGTTATGATTTTATATTTCAAAGCCTTAACTTTAAAATGTGCCATTCCATAGTTCACAAAGTCTACTCTCATGCAACACCTCACCACCCCAAGAGACCTCATATGGAAGGAGATGTGTCATAATGGTAATATATCTTATTACTATCCTATAAATAGTAATACTATTTATTGACTATCCTATAAATAGTAATACTATTTATTGACTGTTTACCAGGCATTATACCTAAGGAGCTGGTGCTAATTGCCCCCAATTTTACATGTGAGGAAATTGCAGCATAGCAGTAACTGTGACTTGCCCAAGATAAGGTTGAAAATTCAGGAAATCTAATGCCAGAACTGCCATCCTAATCACTACCCTCTCTGAAGCACAGGTACCATGTTGCCCACTTACTTCTCCAGTACTTCCCAAGCCCTAATTAAATAGTATATTTCTGAGTTCACTAGTTTTATATGTTGAGTTTTCACAGGATATTTCAAAGAAAGCTATTATGTACAATAGTACATATCCCATTATGTGTTCATAAAGTGTCCTTTCTAGAGCATTTCTTAGGCTTCAGGTGATATAATAAAAACTAGTATTTTCATTCAAATATGATATCATTTAGAAGAAAATGCAAAGAAATGCCAATACCTGAACATACAATGAGTTTCATTCAACATTTAGTGCAAGCTAAGCTTTGCGTAAGCCACTGGGTTTGGACTGAGTTACCTTTGGTTAACAGTCTTTGTGGCTGAATATACTGATGCTCTAAGTTAACTAAGCTGTGCTGATGATGCTGTCATGTTTACTGGCTCTAAGACACTGTAGATAGCAAGTGACACCATTATTTTATGTACTATTAAGAAAAAAATACAATTTTTAACTATTATGACATGCAACAAATGTAAGATGAGTTTCATTTCAGACATCTTAAAATATGAAAATATGCATCTAGGAATTAATTAAATGTAATTACCTTCAATTCTCTTGTGAAATTGCTAGTCTTAAACTTTTATCTTAGAAGAGAAATAATTCAACCTCTATAGATAGAGTCGCTGTTGAGAAAATGAACTCTGGATTTGGACTTCATAGGTTAGAATCCTGATTCTACCTCACATAAGCTGTATGATATTAGATAGCTTACTTTCTGTTATTTATTTTCAGTGTTTATAAGTAGCAATGAATAATATTATCTACCTCATGGCATGGTGAAGATGACATGGGTAATTCACATAAAATTGTTTAGCACACAATAAGGTTGCTTGGTGCAATATAGATATTAAGTATTTGTAGTTTACAATCAGATATGAAAATAGTAAGGAAGATCATGAGTATTTTCTTCAAAGGTGAAAAATGACCAGTCTTTGAAGTTTCTCCTACCAAAAGGAACTCTTCATTTCTCCACTCTTTGAATATGAGCTTGGCCATATGAATTTCCTTGGCCAATGGGAAACCAGCAACATAATACAAGCAGAGGGGTACCTGGGTGGCGTAGTCAGTTAAGTGTTCAACTCTTGATTTCCAATCAGGTCATGATCTCAGGGTCATGGGATTGAGCCCCACTTCTGGCTCCGTGCTCAGCATGGAGTCTGCTTGAGATTCCCTGTCCCTCTCTCTCTGCTCCTCCCCCTGTTCATGCTCTTTCTCGCTCTCTAAAAATAAATCAATAAAATCTTTAAAGAATAATACAAGGAAAAACTTGAAAAGTGTTATTTTCCACCATCATTTGAATGAATTACTGGATGATGAGAGACATGTAGGCATCACTCCGGCTGATACAGCCAACCATTGGACACGTGAGAGAAACATTACCCCCATGTCCACAGCTTGCCAAATGCCAGACATGTGTGTGAGGCCATTCAAGACCAAGGAGCCCTCATGTGACCTGTTGTCTGACTATAACTGGATAAATAAGCTCAGGAAGTTATAGCAGGAACACTGCCTAACCGAGCCCAGCCCAAGTTGTTGATCCACATTATTGCCAGCTCTTAACAATTGCTATTTTAAGCCACAAAGTGTTAGAATAGTTGTTATGCATCAAACCTAACTGATACAACTACAGAGACAAATATTTCCCTGTGCCTATTTTTTACTGTTTCTTTTTTTATACGTGAAGAAAAGTCTCATTGGACTTACTGGTCTAACTTTTATTTTTAAATGAAGGTCAATATGTATAAAATCCTACTTTAAGTCTATTAAATACTTTAGCAAGATCTGAGAACCTTTCAAACTTTTTCATTATTTTTTGTGGTAGAAATATTTCAATTCCTTTGGAGTTATAATTTTTAATTTTGAAGCATTTTCAGTAGTAAATAGATATTTCAAATAGAGGCATACCGTACTTTCTCAACATCTCTGACTTGCAGTGCTATGAGAAATAATAATAAAAACATGGGGCATGTAGGGAAGCATCATATTGACAGTTCACAACTTAAACATGTCTTTGAGATTCTGCTTGTTTAAGGTTTTTTCTAAAGTAATAACAGGTCACTTAAGCCTGGTCACAATTAAAAATAAATCCACAGGAGAACCTTGCCATGTAGGAACAATGCAAAGTCCCTGATGGTGTCAAAAGAACAGCAAAATGAATGTGCAATGAACACAGACCCCAGAAGAAGTATGTTTAAAATGCTAAAGGTAAGCTCTCAGAAGACACTGCCCCTCTGGTACCAATTTAAACAGCTCAATCTTTCATTACCCTTGAGAAGTCAAATCAGTCTTTTCCTGAAAGGCCTGAAAGTCCATGGAAGATGGGAGAATTGTATGCTCCCCTTTTAAACAGGCCAGCTTTAGTGAAGTTACAAGATGAGCCTCATTAAAAGCTTTTTTAAAGAGTATTAAAACCCACTGACCTCGGGGCACCTGGGTGGCTCAGATGGTTAAGCGTCTGCCTTCGGCTCAGGTCATGATCCCAGGGTCCTGGAATTGAGCCCCATATCGGGCTCCTGGCTCAGTGAGGAGCCTGCTTCTCCCTCTCTCTCTGCCTCTCTCCCTGTTCATGCTTTCTCTCTCTCTCTCTCTCTCTGTATCTCTGTGTCTCAAATGAATAAATAAAATCTTTAAAAACAAAAAACAAGATGTATCTTTAAAAAAAAAACCCACTGACCTCACAGTAAACAGGACTGGACAACGACAAAGCAGCAGTATTATGTCCAATTTGTTGTGTGTTTGCTATTGAAAAAAATTCTATGAGATTCATTTTGGAAAATGTATGTCAGCATTTGCAACATTTCATTAATGCAGAAAACTATTCCCTGAAATAGGGTACAGCTTCAGAAGTGTCTGCCTTGGTGTCAGTTTTATTTTCTATAGAATTTACTACAATGTTCATTTTATTTAAAAAGATAAAATACATTTATGTGGAATTATTCTTATAATTGTGGAATTATTATCATCAAATTATTATTAGTAGACATAGTAGTAGTACTAGGGGCATGTGAAATTATTGTGTAAACATGAGTTGTTTTCTCCACTAGAGAGTTACTTCATGGAGGATAAAGCTGTGCCTAATATACTTTGGACTTCCCTCACTTTCCCCATCCCATGTTTTTTTATACATCCTTGTCCTGTTGCAAGTACAGAGTAAAGCCCTTTCCAGCAGGTAAATTTTCTATGTTTGCATATGTGCTTTTACAGCATATGTTTCTTGCTTCTTTTTCCATCTTAATGGCCAGCACAAGGCTAAGCATAAAGAAGGTAGTTAATATAACGCACTAGCTTTGAGGACAACACATTCTCTGAGGATGATAATGCCAGCTAAGAAATGAGTTGTTTTTTTATTCTGAACATTCTAGATTTTAATGCATGTACTGAATCAAAAAGAATACCTCCTTCTGGCACCAATGACTTAATTTGAAATTATTAAGACTCCTTTAATAAAAAACTAATTTGAAGAACTCTGGGAAAACTAGGAGACACAAATTAGGAGTTCTTTCACAATTTGTTTTGCCTTCTAACATTGCCAAATGAAAATTAGCAAGGAATTTTCAGACCAAAGCTTTATGATTATTGAATAATTAAGGAAAGGAAAGATCTGAAAATCTATAAGATTCTTCCAAGAAAGCTTTCTACTGGTCTATGAACCATCTCACTACTTGTTTGTTTTTGATTTCTTACCAGTGCAAAGAAAGTCATGTCTTCGTGTTTTGCACCAAAAATAGGTTAGTGATAAGACAGTTTCCATCATACTTATACATGTTTTTGTAATATGTCATTAAATATTTATATACCCATCTCTTCTACCCATCACTGAGTTATTCTAGAATGTATACTTCTACCTTTTATCTTTTGTGACTGGCATAGTACCAGTAGCATAATGCTTCAGTTATCTATTGCTGAATAATAAAATACCCCCAAATATAGTAGCCTAAAATAACAGCAGTTTCTTTTTCTCATGATTCTGTGAGTTGATGGGCATTTCTCTGCATTCTGTTGGGAGCTGAGCTGTGGCTGGAAAGTCCAAGATGGCCTTATTCACATGTTTGTCTAGCAGTGTTGGCTGTTGGCCTGGCAGCTCAGTTCCCCTCCACATGGTCTCTCTTCTTCCATTAGTCTAGACCAGCTTTCCTAATGTACGGTGACTAGATTCCAAGAGAATAAAGCTCAAGCTGCCAGGGTTCTTCAAGTTGGGCGCAGAACTGGTACAGTGTCCCATCTGCTGCATTCTATTAGTCAAAGAAAGTCACAAAGCCAGACCAGATTCAAGTGAAAGTGAAACAGAGCCCATCTCTGGGATGGGAGGGAGGGAGGAGGAGCAAACCAGTTCCTGGATGGGAAGAATTGTTGGTGGTCATCTCTGAAGGCAATCTTCATTAGTTTTTTTAGTCTTTAATAAATATTTGTTGAATAAATAACTGAGCAATAGGAAAACCCAGTTAGGATGACAACCGAATTAAGAAGCATCAAATACTGGACAGAGAACATATTTTTTTTCTTCCTCTTTCCCTTATTCTCTTCCACCTTTCTCTTTTTTTTTTTTTCATTCATTCACAAATTTTGAATAATGAATCTGCATTTGTCTGAAGAGAATGAAGTTACTGACATTTCAGATAGAGGGACTCCCCTATTCAAAGAACTGGGACAATGAAATTACATAATGGGTCTGAAGAACAACAACTAATTGGATGTAGCCAATGAAATGGGATGTTTGTAGAGGAGTGGAGGGGCATGACGATGAGAATGTGTGAGGAGCTTGTATATTACAGAAGGAGATTAACATCTGTTCATTAAGCAATGTAGAGTTGAAGGATTAGAAGTAGGATTACATCATGAACATCATGGTGAGTCTTTCCAGTACATGTCTAAAATGGATTATTTATGGACTCTAGTGAGAACAAAAGTCATATCTGCCTTATTCTTTGCTAGGTCCTCTCTTCTTAAAACTCTGCCATAATGTACCTACCATATGCTAGGTAATGCTAAATTAACTTAAGAAGAAAGTTGAATACTTGATGGTTAAGTTAATGAAGCTATCATGTGCCAGATTGTTCAGAAAAAAACTGAGTATGAGGGAGCTCATGCACAGGATTTTTTGCCATTAGCTGGAGCCCTAGGTGATGAACTCTGCATACAGGCTTTGAAAGCCATGATGAAGATGAATGGATTAATGTGAGATCTTGTTCAACTAACCCTTTCACAAGGAAAACTCTTTGCATAGATCACATTACTTTATTTTATACCCTAGACATATTCTAAAGAAATATTTTCCTATTTATTTACATAATTAAATGTAAGTTGCCTCTATTATATTAATTCATTATTTTACTATGTCATAAGTATTTCATTTTTGGCATTTTACTTGTTTGCCTTATCTCTTTGATTTTTGGCCTACCTGGAATAAAGACTCTCATTATATACTATGCTTACATCATGTTATGATTGGTCTGGAGGGAATGATGGCTAATAGTTCACCTTTTCACATTTAAAATTTTCTAGGCACAAACCACTTTTATGTACATAATTTGATTATAATATTGATCCCCATTGCAACTACATGAGATTGGTTGTTTGGGTATTAGAATCTCTTTTACAAATCAAAGGGGGAAAAAGTGAAGTTTTGATTATTCAAGCAACTGCTGGTATAGAACCTATGCATTTATTCTGATTTCAGAGAAATTACTCACAATGAACCATATAAATAGAGCCAAATAAAAGATGGATTCAGTGAAATTTGGAACAGACCTGAACTACTTCTTGTATCTGACATCTGGGTTCTTTGCTCCATGATCTGTGGCTTGCCAATTTCATGTTTCTCAGCAATTTCTTACTTAATGCTTCAAGCTGAATACCTCCTGGGTGACCAAGACCAAGAGCAGTAAGAAGTACATATTTCTCCTTCAGATCACCTGACCGTTACGACCACAGGCCAAGTCCAAATTTACATCACTCTATAATATACAGGAGTGCCCAGTTACCACGGTTCAGCATGCACAGGGCTCCAGAAATGCCTGTGGCTCTGCCTTCAGGATCCCAGACAGCCTTTGGACACAAGTTGGAGAGCAGACTATGGATTTTAAAAGACCATCCATACGCATTTGGAGCCCATTATTCAATAAAGTGAAAACAAATTCCACTGAGTATTAGAAAAAATGTAAATTTGGCTCGGATCTCCTTATAGATTTTCACTTACCCTGATCAATAGAATGGTTATACTTAAGAAAGTGGTGGTAAGAAGACAAAATGATTTTTTTTTTCAAAAATTCTCTCTTCTCAAAAGTGAATGATTTGTAAATGAGAAATGAGGAGGTACCTTCCTGAGTTTCATCAAGGATGTACAGAAAGAATAAACTCAAGTGGGCCCTTCCTATTATCATTCTTGCTTAAATCTCTTTCCTTTTCCTCTCCTTACCCTAGTGTGTTCACTTTCACATTTCCCACAGCCTTACTTATTCTTTTATTTTAATCATATGGATGGACCCAGAGTGCTTTTTAATTCAATATATTCAGACATAAATTCATTCTGGAGATACTGCTGGGTAACATTGGAATGCATTAATCCTAGTATTAACCTGTCTTCCCTCTGTCTTTTTAGTATCAAGAATTATATTGTGAATGAATTCATGATCACATTTCTAAAGATGTTACTTGGGGGCTGATCAAGTTACTTGTAGCTGTCTGAGTATTCAAAGTTGTAGTTTTAATGCCCTAGTACTGGCCATCTAGACATGAATTACAGGCTCCATATACACATACTCACACACCCAAACATAGACACTCCTTTACAAACTGGCCATTACTCACCCTGATTTCTCATTCACAGGTAATGTTATGTGATGTCAGTATGGATTGCTTATTTCCACTTCTCAGGTTTTCACTGAGAGAGATTTTCCCTTACACTTCAAGCTTCTTGCCCCATTCCCTCACTTACTCCTTTAGGAAAAAGGGAGTGTATTATAACTAGTACTATGGGGAGCAGAAACTAAAGATGTGAAACCAGATGCTCCCTTTTTTCTCTTTGGGATGTGCTTGCTTGCAGAGAGCTTATGCTTTGGTCTGTCCTTGGGCATGTGGTGTGCTAACCTGCAGGTGAGACCCATGGTTTTGTGTAGTGCTTGCAATGTGATAATTTAAATTCAAGGATGTAGTGTCACCAAGTCTACCTGGTTAATAGTCTTAAATCCATATCCTCCAAGCTAGACTTTGAGAGCCATATATGTGATATATTCATCTCTATCTTCCTTCATTTTTCTTTCAGTGTGATCAGACCTGGGATAGAGAGGCAAGGGTGCAATTGATTAGTCCCCTTGAACTCCAACATCTATGACTGAATTTTTCTTCTATAGCTAGTTGTCAGGCTCCTCTGAATGCCTTTCTACGTGATGAGAATGATCTCGTTATATCCTCTTTTGCTTCAGTTAGTAAGCTCATATTAATTCCCTCCATAGAACTAGAAAGAAAAGTACTTTGCCTAAGACATGCATGATGGTGAATAACATAACCATAACTGCTGACAAATACGAACAGTACTGTGGAAGCCCAGAGGCATGCAATTTATTTGGAATTTTCCTATAAGCCACTATTTTTTCTTGGATGAATGAGAGGTACCAGAATAGAGTGTGATTGTTCTTAATTTTTTTTCTTTCATCAAGAAAATTTGTTTGAAGATTTATTTTAGTCCAATACGTAGAAGAGATAAAAATGATGCCATCATAGATAAAGTGGGGTGAAAGTCTACAGTTAGATACTACCTCCTTTTCCATTATGATGCCTCCATGATACCCTTAGAACATATGGCTGAAACTCATTTTTAAGACCAGAGGAGAAAGATCACTGCACTGAAAGTCAATCACATGAGAATTTATGTCCATAAACACCTCAGTGAACAAAGAACATTTGAACTGGTCCATTTATTTTCTCATCTCCTGTTGGAGACAACTTGTCTCTTAAATGCCTCTGGCTTATAGAATTAAAGATAATATTTTTAAAAGTAGATGACCCAATTTCTAAATTCCTATGGTATCACATTTCAACATTCCATTCTTTAATTTTCTACAGTGTCTAGAATAGTACACCTGGCACAGAGCTGATAGTCAATGAATGTTTGATGACTGAAAGAGTGAATGAATGAGTAAATAGAAAAAGTTGATAGCTGTCCTTAGGTGCAGCAGAGTGCAGGAACCAAGCATGCAAAATGCAATAAAGAATCTCATTGAGAAAGTTCTTTATTGACTTTTCAAAGATCGGAAATCTATAGACCTAGAATTACCTTCTCCATCTTCAAAGGCAAATTTTCACAGAGAAATCCCTGTCTGTTGAAATATGCCTCGGGTGCCTGGGTGGCTCAGTTGGTTAAGCAACTGCCTTCGGCTCAGGTCATGATCTTGGAGTCCCGGGATCGAGTCCCGCATCGGGCTCCCTGCTCAGCAGGGAGTCTGCTTCTCCTTCTGACCCTAACCCCTCTCATGTGCTCTCTCTCTCTCTCTCATTCTCTCTCTCAAATAAATAAGTAAATAAAAAATCTTTTTTAAAAAAAAGAAATATGCCTCTCACCTGCTGAAAACACCTGTTCCTGATAAATTTGGCTTCCTTATCCTGTCAAGGCATTGTGAAGAGACTACCCATAGGCTTCCAGAGCAAAACAGAAATACAAGGAAATAACATGGTTTCATTTAGGTGGCAAGAATGCTTCTTGATGAGAAAAATTCTTTTTCAGGTGTATCTAAGTTTCTAATTTCAACCACCTTTTTTCTTTTCCTGTATAAAATAAATATCAGGCCTTTAAAAAAGATAAATATTGTCTCCTCACCCCCATCCCTATCACCTTGTACTTCTAAACCATAATTATTGACATTTATAGGAAGACTGTGAATAAGAGATTTGTCTAGCATAATTCTTTTATATCTGTTGCTCCTAAAATGTGTGCTGAAGTGCTCTGGAGCACTATGGCAAATTCACAGGGGCATTTTAGGATAATTTAAATTTTGGGGTGAAGCAAAACCTTTGTTGGACATTGCCCAAACTACTACTTCAAAATAATTCACAGTTTCAATATTAGATTGAGCTACTTTCCTTTAGATGATGTCATATCTTTACATGACTGGGCTTCAGGAGGTTCCTATAAAAACAAGGTACACAGTCAGGCCTCAACACTTCTAGGAGTTATAATAGGGATTAAACCTAAATGGCTCTTTCTTATGAACTGGTGAGCTACTATTTCCCATGTGACACCTAGTTACTGTCATTCCTAATCATGGGAAAGAAGAGTTGCACAGAAAACTTAATAGGGAGAAAATTGATGCTCAGCTCCTTAGAAATTAGAGCATGTACCACAGCCAGTGTCTACTACCAAAGGGAGAGGCTGTAGGTAAAATATATAGGAAAAATCATGCAGAACATTGTGTGAATCCTGCATGAGCAGTAGTGCTTCAGAAGTCACTGGGAAAATGCAACACAGAGATTGGAAAAGGACATAACACACAGTGTGCCTTCCGCAGAGTGAGGCTTGAGAGGAGGACCATGGTGTTGGGCATCTCAATGGCTGCAGGTTTAGCACGCTGGGCAGGAAAGCAGAGAGCACCATGGAAGGTACCTCTCTCCATGTTCATGAGGAAGAAATTCCTCACTTGGTTTGCAAACAGTGAACTTACCAGGAAAGCAGAATTGGAAGGAATAAAAGGAACATATTAGGAACATATAAGAGACTCCACCTGGGGACTCCCAGAAATGCCTGAGGAGACTTCATGGTGGGGGGTTGGGGGGTGTGCTATTACATCAGTAAGTTAGGGTGATGAAAATGTTAATATGAGCACAATTATGTCCACAAACTGCTGGGTATGGAAGTTTTTTCTTTTTGCACATTCCCATTCCCAATAGAACGTATTTCTTCCTCTCCTGTGCCTTGTCTTTTTACCATTAACTGTAGAGGTATAGAAGCAACACTTCTGTAAGGCCATTTCACTTCTGTGTCCATATGTCTGTCTTCCTGATTATACTGTAAGCTCTTTGAGGGCAGGCATCATGATCTTTCCTGTATTTTTCTTCACTGAATACAGTGCCAGGAAAAAGAGCGGATGCTCATTAATGCTAATTAACTAGAACTGAATTGCCTCGGCAACCTTAGAGAGGACTGGATGACTGAAGTATTATTTTCTAATTTGCAACTAAGAGGCAACTAGCAAGCTTCCTCATAATCAAAGAAGTGATAACTATCAAAGCACTATTAATCAAAATGTGTTTTATTTCCTACCAGGCTTTACTCATTAGGAAAATGAGGGAGGGGATTTATGTGCAGGCATAAATCAAAGTTTGTGATGCTAAAAGAGTCGCGTGCTGCTAGAACCAGACAAATGACCCCCAATTTAAAAGAAGCAACATTTAAACCTCTCTGTGCACAGAATTCTTTCCAAGAACACTCAAGCTTTCTGTAACTATGGAAATGTTGAAACAAGATGTAATATTGAAGAAGAGAGATTTACTTACACATTGGAGCCTTGTTTGTATCTTTTCTATGTAATTCCAAAATTATTTGGGTTTTTTTCTTCACCATGTTATTGAAGTGTCCCTACAGTTTACACACATCAATAATAGAACTAGGAATTGTGTTGGAGATAAAAATAAATAAAAATTGCTTTCTTTCTATTGTAGTTATGAATAATGAATATTCTTCTTGTTGACTAAAACTTCACCATACTGCAGGAAGGAGCTAGGGCATCATGATATGGAAAGACAGGCAAAATCTGCCCATGCCTGGGAACTAGGTGTGAATCTCAGTTATCATTGATGCCATGAGTATATTGTCTATAATGGTGAACATAGTCCTGCCTTTGGTTTTGCAACTATAGCTAGAAAGGTTACTGGCTGGAACATCTCTTACTTGAGACAGAAGTGGGGGTAATCAATAGAAATGTAGGGAGAAAACCTGATATGGAATATATGATCTCTAACTGGGCTTCAGTTTTTGGATTCTCGCCTATAAAACAGAAGGGAAAGGAGAGTTTTGCAGATGTCTTAGGTAGCATAGATAATTCTTTTTTTAAAAGATTTTATTTATTCATTTGGGAGAGATAGAGAATGAGAGAGAGAGAGAGAGCATGAGAGGGGGAAGGGTCAGAGGGAGAAGCAGACTCCCTGCCAAGCAGGGAGCCTAATGTGGGACTCGATGCCGGGACTCCAGGATCATTACCTGAGCTGAAGGCAGTCGCTTAACCAACTGAGCCACCCAGGGACCCAGCATAGATAATTCTTAAGGATTCATTTGGTGGTAGCCTTAAAATCCACTAAAATGTCCTTTATATTCTCAGATATTCTGCAGGGGCTCATAAGTTTCATACTAGTTCCATTTAAGGATGCTTATGAGTTACAGCCTAGTAACAGTATATTTTTACTATACCACTTTCAGTTTGCTCTTTATACACCTAACTCATTTAATTCTTACAAAAATCCTATGAAATCAGTATTGTTATTATTACCATTTTCCCATGAGGAACCTGAGCTTAAGGAGTTTAAGAAATTTCTCCAGTCCTTCATGTGGTTAAATGGCATAGCTGGATCTTGAACCATATATCAGTGAATGACATTGATTCACCACTAATTATATTGCAACAACCTTCACAGAAACAGAATATGGCTTGTAAAAACTCAACTAGTTTAAGTCATCAGTGAGGGATGATAAAGTCCTTTCTAGATGGATTTGCAGCTTTCTGTGCTAATTCAAATTTCACATTTCTGTCTCTGGGCTAGACAAAGATGTATTCTCTTATTCCAAGAATTTCTAGGTCTAAGGGGAAGAAACATTTCTAAGTTCCCAGCTATGAAAAAACATGAGGATTGCTATAAAGAGACATATACACAATGACATGAGAGGTTCAAAATAGGAGAGATTAGCTCTGAGTTAGAATATTTACTAATTTTACTTGAACTCAACACAGGACCTGGATGGAATACGAGATTTTGACGGGTAGAGATGGAAATGCTAAATCTTATAGGCAAAAAGGCAGCATAAAAAAAGGTGTGAAAGCAGTGAGTGAAGACTGTGGTTCAGCATAGGCTATTTTAGGTAAAGACTTGGGATGGGATATATAGAAAGAAAGATGAAAGATAAGACTAGGATCTTAATAGATATAAAACAAGTTGTTGGATGTAATTTCTCCTTTTCATTTAACATATTCCTGGAATTTCTAACATTAAGATTTCAATTACCATACTTGAGAGAGATGTTGATCAGAAGGGAGTGCATCTAGATTTTAAAAGTTTTTTAAATGTTTAAAGAGACTAATGTCTAGCATATTAAAGGTAATAAGTAAATATTTATTAAATGACTGAATAATCAAACCATTAATGGCTATCTAGAATTTGTGATGAATTTTCAAAATCACTGATTTTTATTGTATAGGCAATATGAATTAAATTTTAATGAGTTTTAATTTAGAGTGGTTCCAAATGTGAATTTTTTCCCATAATAAAGTATGTTCTAATTATTACCAGAGTAGTTCATATTTGGTAATGGCTGGCATTGCTGTTGGGTAGTCCATTAAATCATGAAGTGATTGATTTTCTTTTCCTTTTCTACTTTCAAGGGGATTATTTCTACCAAATATAATTGCCCTTTAGTGAACAGTGTTAGTTTGATGTACTGTGAACTTCCTTGGGGATGATCAGCCTCTGTGAATAGTAGCATTAATCTAGTACAGAGACATTAGTGGCTTGTAAGGATTAATTCTATCTTAAGAACTTTTATGAACCTTGAGTGTATACATGCTCCATAATAACTTGTTCCCAATTTCTCAACTGTCACATCTTTAATTTGGTTATTCACATTGTTTCTTCACAGTTGTTGATTCAAAAATCTGCCATACATTCTTTACATAATATTTTCAACCACCCTGTCTTTCTGAGAATGAAAAATGGGTGACAGGAATGCCATTGGTGTTTAAAACACATGCCCTCAAAGGTAGAATGGGTCTTTCGATCTTCCTTCCTACTGCAGCAAATAAATAGCCCAGGTTTTTCCTGATTCAGTTCTGTTTCTTCTATGAAATTTAGGTTTAAATTTTACATTCAGATTTCTAAAACAATTATCACTTCACCTGGGCCTTCCAACAAGTTAATCAGTAGTTGAACTGAGATCATCATCACCTCATCAAGCAATTGCACAGAGTATCTGCTAATTCAGTTCCAGTCAATTAATCTCCAGTGGAATGAAGCTGCAGCAGATGGAGACAGAGGGAGTCTCTCCTATCCAACTCATCATTTGTCCTAACTCATCAAGGAACCAGTGAGCTTTCTTCCCGGAACTTACAGTTGATGCACGAAGACCATATCATTTTCCTGTTTAGCATGATGGATTATAAGATTCGCAGGGAAAATATTTGCAAGGTGTAATGATCATAGGCAGGAAATGTTTTTCTTTATACAGGGCTATTCAACAGCAGACTTGGGATGCCTGTCTGTTTCTGGCAGGCGAATTAAAAATAAATAAATAAAAGGGAAGAATAGTCTAATATTATGCTTGGGATTAATTCTAATTGATCCCAGAGAATTTAGAACCTAAGTCTGGAGAGGTTAACATATGAAGTAAAGCTCCTTAAAAATAAATGACTTTTCTATTGACAGTTTGATGGCTATGACATCTCTGGGCATAATAGCCTTTTTATCCAGAAAGATCCCCAAATTGAATGTGAGGACAGAGCTGAGCTTTTGCTCATTATCATTTGTCGCATCTCAGTTCTTATGGGTGATAGTATTGTTTACTAGCACACCAGAGTGGCTCTAAGCACTTAAGAGAGTATACGTGTCATTTGGACATAGGAAAGCTTACTTTATAACCACCCACTGGTAAATGTTTTCTGGCTGAAGCCCAACATGGACTAATAGGAACTTGGTAAATTAATGGACCATTTACTCTTTTTTAAAATAATTTTTTGTGTTCTCAAGGAAATCTTACATCTAGAAGGCTATAGCATTTGAGGTAGGAGGCATCTACAATTAGAAACTGAGGGAAATGAGCATGCGAATATATCACTGTGGCTGAATTCAATCATTCACTTTTTCACATTTACAACTCTTTAATTATTTTGATTAAACATTTTTTCATGAGGATAATGCTGTGAAAAACCAGAAGTTTGAATGATAGAATTCCTTATTGAAGAAGGTTTAAGGCCATTCAATGAACTGTAATGGTTGCTTTAATGTTCGAGGGGGAAAAAAGAGGAATAAAGAATTTAAGCTCCAGCAAAGAAAGCACCATTCATCTTTCAGCCACTTCCTTGGCTAGCATAAGGCCAGGCATACATTAGACATTTGCCCAAAAGCTCAAGGATAATGGTGATGCCAAGGTCATGAGTCTGGGCTTTTCTGTGCAGTGATCCCATTCTTCTCATAGTTATGTAGAAGGAGAACTATGGATGCTTCAGGATAATAATGCCCTTGTTTTAGTCATTAAATCCTTTCTTAACAAGCTATTAGTTAAGGTTGGGGTGGGGGTAAGTGCCTAGTAGTTAATTTGAAGAACTGAATCTTTGGAGCAAGCCAAAAGAATGGTGTAACTTTGTGTACGTTGCTAAGTCTTGCTTTTTATTGCTCTAGAAGGACATTTTGAAAGTTAACAGACATCATGCAGAATCCTCTAAGTGATTCAATTTTTTTAAAGGCAAATCTGTTAAAAAAAAACTATCTGATTAATATTCTGCTTTGTAACTTACATAATCCATATTCAATTGCTTAATGAGTTTTTGATTGTCACAATGTTCCCTGTATGTACTTGAAGGTGAATTGAAAACAAAAGTAGTGGGAAAATATAGTAGATACCCAAATGCTACAGAAAAGCTCATATCTGTTTAGGTGACAAGATATATGTATCAATATTTGATATGTATATAGTATGTTTGAGATATATATTTCTATATTTATTAAAAGGATATCAAGCTTGAAGTAGGATTCAAGAAAAAGTATATAACATGTCTTTAAACGTTGTATGTTTATATAAACTACCAGATCTAGCCTGAGAAGAAACAATGCATTGATTGTATATATACAGTTATAAGTAATATAGTAGAGATTTTTCTCCCAAATCCCTGACATTTTAACATATCCTTAAATAATATGACCCAGTTTTTAGGTGAATTACAAGCATGGTCATCTGTCATGGCAAAGAAAGTCAGGAATCCTCCAATGGACCATTTATAACCTCACTTACATACCATGATTTAATCATTTAACATATTATACTGTGATTATATATTTTCATGTTTTTATTTCTTATTAGACCTTTGGGTTTTATCATTCTGTTTTTATAGATTCAACTCCTTACACAGGTGCTGTAAAAGAAATGAATATTTATTTGATAATTTATTGGATATTAATAGTGTATTAATTTGCAGAATTTACCCTATTCTTCTGGTTAGTACTATAAAGAAAAAAAAAACAGAAAATAAGAACATTTCATTATTTTGAAGACAGCTAGATCAACATTACAAAATTTATTTTTTTCTAACATTCCCCAGCATTAAAATAAGCAAACATTGAATTCCACCAAATATCTGCTAGGGATTTATTTCACAATGACTTCTTCTGGAAAAAAGATGCATTCAAAATTCATATGTTCTATAAAAGCCATTCTGAGGTGGCAGACAACTTGCTTTTTTTTAAAAAAAGTATGTCCAGATCCTGTGATCCATCCCTACACTATGATGAAGAACTGAGAGTTACATACTTGGACAAGGTATATACTTGGACAAGAACAACCTTGTGAGGAAAAAAAAAAAAAGTGTTTCTATGAGTATGACATGCTGATAGGTTGTCCCTATAACTAGTCAGGCAAAGAAGTCTGACTGTTTTATTTGCATAGTTGAATGTTAGCTTTGCCATCTGGTCATCTTATTGGTCAAAGACAAAGATATCTATAGCTCAGCATAGGATATTGAATTGATCTTGACTGGATGGTTATTGAGTTTCCAAATATTTTCTAGAATACTTGTTTTCAGTTATTCTATTTTAAATATTATTTTATTATAAATTACCACAAATCATTTTGGAAATATCCACAGTATATATTATGTCCATACAGTGCTCATATCTGTTTAGGTGACAAGATATATGTATTTATAATGATACCTAGCTATGCAATTTTTTGTATGAATATCTAGTCATGAAATTTTGAGACCTCAAGAAACTGTTTGAAATGAAAGAGATATAGTGGATCTTGAAACATGGTTAGGATTTGGATACACACATATTTATTCAGAATTTTATGTGAGATTGACTGGATCTTCTCTTATTCATGGCAGAGCAGAATGGTCTGTTTGACCATTTAGTGGAGGTATAATAAAGTAGAAATAAAGAAAAAAAATAGGATTACTTATTTAAGTAATCTCTTCACCCAACATGGGGTTTGAACCCATGACCCCAAGATCAAGAGTCACATGCTCCACCAACTGAGCCAGCCAGGCTCCCCAAAATAAAGAAAATTTAAATACAGACTGGAATAAATGGATTTTAAAACTAGATGTTCTTTGGTATCTTCTTTTGAGGTCTTTCTCAGCTTGTTTATTAACCCAGATGTTTAAAATATTGTTTAAAAAAGGGAAATAATCATTATAGGTAAAGTAACCAGAATTTGGAATTTAATTCTTCTTTGGTGTTATTTTTTCATAGTTCCTTTTATATTTGCTATCTAAGACTTTGTCATAAGGTTCTTTCTGACCCTGATGGATAAGTCAATGATCTACCATATAATTCCCATTTATTTAAGGTTATTTCTTAAAGATGGTGTTTATAATATGGTATACGTCTTTTTTAGTCTGATTCCTGAAGAGTTCTCTTGCTAACTTAGTAGCCTTTATTGAGCCCAGAGAGAATTGTTAGTTTAGTGATTGCCAGGCCTTAATTAATTACAAACTGCTTTGCATTACCTGTGTGACCTATGGATTTATGGTTAGAGAGGAAGTATCTTACAAAGGATCTTTGGGGCAGATGCTAAAGAAATCTTTGGACCTCAGGAAGATATGGAAATCCATCTCTCTGTTTTGCTTTTGGAAAGCATGGGTCTTGTCAATGCAATTATGTCTGTGTGTTAGAAAGGAAGATTTATTCTCTGCTTCTCATATTAACATGGGGAAAGTCTGCAGTTAGACTAACTCTCCTGGCTTTTCTCTCCACCCCCCATCCCTACAAGAGGAGTATGTTATCAGACTGATGAATTTGAAAGGATAAAATCGCCATGCTCAACTTAGCCCATTCCTTTCTCTTCTTTTGGATCTTTTTGCTATAGATGATACATTATGATCTGCTGTTATCATCCCAGTAAGGGACTCTTTGGCAATACTAAGTACTGGATTCTGGGGAAATAACTTGGCTTTGGATAAATCCTTTAGTTAGGATTGGCCTGTTTGCTATACATACTAAACAGAAATTCTTTATATTCTTTCATGAGAAAGGCACATAAGAGACTTGGTGTTGTTGAACCAATGCAACTTATGTGTTCCTGAAAGAACATTTTTCTATATTGGAGTCTGGAATTTGTCCAGTTTTGCCAATAAGGGATGAGTAAGTCTGTTTAATATAAAGACAGTGAGTGTTAACAGCTCTTTTACAGGCAGATCTAAAGTTATATTGTAGAGCTTTTTTTTTTTTTCCTACCATTAATGCAGGTGATATTTTCATCTCCATTTTTCTGTCTGAGATGTTGCACAGTTGTTTCCAATTTCAGGAAAGAAAGAAAGGGGCAATGCTTACCAATCCTGTAAAGCCCCAGTCATATGCTATGCAATAAGAAAAATGATGTTAGATAGGTAGCAATCAAATTTAATACCTACTATAAAGTCTATTTCAAATATGAACATAAGCACACTAGGGATACCTTCTACATGATAAAAAATTCTGGCCCCTTTACAATAGTTGTAAAAAAAAAAATTCCACTGTAATCTTAATTCCTACACTGAGCTTCCACTGAGACAACTTATCTTTAATTGAAGTTAAGTGTATCTAGGAATTTCTTTCTGATATGGATCATAGATACTGTGGGAACTTGTGGTATGTTGTGTTATTATTCCCAACTGTTTGCTGCCATTCTCTATCACATTTGTCATTGCAGAGCCCCTCCCTGTGGAAGGAATATAAACAACCTTCCACTGATGTTCAGCTTGGCCCTCTGGTCTGTTTTGGCCAATAGAATGCCAGCAGAAGTAAAGTAGAACACGTCTGAGAAGTTTAAAGAGCCATCCCTTGATTCCATCATTGCTTCTTTCCTGTGCCTTGAGTATGCATGTCCCAGATGCAGGCAGGCTGCTACTTCAGACTGGATCCCAGCCAATAAAGGTGAGAAATAAACCGTTGTCCTCATAAACCACTGAGATTAGGAGTTGTTTGTTGACATGACACAGCCTAGCACACGGTGGATGATACAGATTCAACAGTAATCATCTATACACATATTTCCTCTCTTTTCTTATTCTTGTCTATGCCCTCTATCATAATTTGTATGTATATATACTACAGTTCTATACACTATATAGTCCCTTGTATGTATCCATATATTTATATGGACTATATGTAGTCCTTTTCTTCTCCCTATTTTATCTTCCTTTAAATTTCTGATTTTCTGCTCATTTGTATCTGTTTGTTGGTTTAACCTTCTCAACGCACTTCTTTTTAAAAATGCTCTGTCAGAAATCTGTTCTTAGCCAGAGTTAAAGAAAAAAAAATCAATTTTCCTAAATTGACTCATCTGGGTGGGGTTTATAACCAACTTACTTTATTTTTGAAAAGGTCTATGAGATACTTTTGACATTGAGCATTTTGAAAAATCTTACTTATAAACATTCTTTGGTCTCAGCATTGTCACACCATGGAAAAGAAGGAGGACATGCATAAGATTTATATAGCTGACAGAGATTTCTATGTACTGTGTGCAGTACATTTATATTTTCAGCTTAAATCATTGAGTGATTATTTTCTGAAAGAATTTTGTCTTTCTTGGGGGAGGTTGAAAATCATGTCTACTCGATGATTTATTAAGTGAATAAGTAAGTGAAAATGAACAGACTGGTACTGATTTTTACCATAGGCAGCAAATTATGAATAATGATTCTTCCATGCTTGAACTCCTTTGCAGTGATTCTGCAAATAATTCTAGTTTTCTCAGGTTGTTTCAGCCAAATGGATTTGCATAGGCAGGAGAGGCTGAAAGACAGCAGGTTAGGCTTGAAGCACTATGTCAGGGGGCATGTTAGAATTTTATTAGAAATATGGGCTTTTGTGCCATTTGGTGCCCTGCGTTCATTACTGTCATATCCTTGCAGCTCTGTAACTGAAGGGAAGACCAGAAAACATTTAGGATAGTGTAGAAAATAAACAAATATATGGGTTAAAGAACTTTTAAAATGTACCTTAAAATACCAAAGGTCTTATAATTAAACTGAAGAGATTTAAGAAATCTGTGGAATCTGTCACTGCCTACCTTTATAAATAAATACTGTTGACTGGCATTCCTTGAGAGGAAAACTGCTTCTTTTTTTCAAGGTAGCATTTTTAATATACTAGACTGAACGAAATGCCATTTCCTTTTTATAGGTCAAAAGCAGTTGAAATTTGGCAATTTCATACTGTTCAAGCAAATAACTTAAAATTTACAATCCAAGTACACTCCATGACAAAATGTCCATTTCTCAATGTGCACATTTGAATCAACATGCAGAATGTGCATTTGTAGATTTATAACTATCAATTTCTATTATGTCATAGATATTTACATCATAAGTATTTTGCTCCTAAATAACAGAATCTCTAAATTATGGGGTTTCTGTGGGTATGGCATAATTTATTAAAATATCTTAATATTGAACACATAGTTTGCTTTCTTAATTTTGGTTTTGTGGTTGTTGTGATTGTTGATAGTTGTAGTAGTGAACCGAATTCTCTTTGCTTTTGCTTTAATAAATTATAATAAAATACCCTTCCCCCAACATAGACCATGTATACATACTACATATGTTGCATGGTTTTCTTTTACAACTATGTCTATGGTTTCTTTATTTTATACCATTTTGCTTTCCCAAAGTATGAATTTAAAATAGGATTACAAATGATTTATTAATCATCTTTTTTTCTATTTTTTATTTTTTTTATTTGCTTACTTTTTTTAAATTTCTTTATTCTTATGTTAATCCCCATACATTACATCATTAGTTTTAGATGTAGTGTTCCATGATTCATTGTTTGTGCATAACACCCAGTGCTCCATGCAGAATGTGCCCTCCTCAATACCCATCACCAGGCTAATCCATCCTCCCACCCTCCTCCCCTCTAGAACCTTCAGTTTGTTTTTCAGAGTCCATTGTCTCTCATGGTTCGTCTACCCCTCCGATTCCCCCCCCTTCATTCTTCCCCTCCTACTACCTTTTTCTTCTTCTTTTTTTTTTTACTTAACATATATTGCATTATTTGTTTCAGAGGCACAGATCTGAGATTCAACAGTCTTGCACAATTCACAGCGCTTACCAGAGCACATACCCTCCCCAGTGTCTATCACCCAGTCACCCCATCCCTCCCACTCCACCCCCCACTCCAGCAACCCTCAGTTTGTTTCCTGCGATTAAGAATTCCTCATATCTGTGAGGTCATATGATACAAGTCTTTCTCTGTTTGACTTATTTCACTCAACATAATACCCTCCAGTTCCATCCAAGTCATTGCAAATGGCAAGATCTCATTCCTTTTGATGGCTGCATAATATTCCATTGTATATATATATACCACCTCTTCTTTATACATTCATCTGTCGATGGACATCTTGGCTCTTTCCACAGTTTGGCTATTGTGGACATTGCTGCTATAAACATCGGGGTGCACGTACCCTTTCGGATCCCTACTTTTGTATCTTTGGGGTAAATCCCCAGTAGTGCAATTGCTGGATCGTATGGTAGCTCTATTTTCAACTTTTTGAGGAACCTCCATACTGTTTTCCAGAGTGGTTGCACCAGCTTGCATTCCCACCAACAGTGTAGGAGGGTTCCCCTTTCTCCGCATCCCTGCCAACATCTGTCATTTCCTGACTTGTTAATTTTAGCCATTCTGACTGGTGTGAGGTGGTATCTCATTGAGGTTTTGATTTGGATTTCCCTAATACCAAGCGATGTTGACACTTTTTCATGTGTCTGTTGACCATTTGGATGTCTTTGGAAAAATGTCTGTTCATGTCTTCTGCCCATTTCTTGATTGGATTCTTTGTTCTTTGGGTGTTGAGTTTGATGAGTTCTTTATAGATTTTGGATACTAGCCCTTTATCTGATATGTCATTTGCAAATATCTTCTCCCATTCTGTCCGTTGTCTTTGGGTTTTGTTGACTGCTTCTTTTGCTGTGCAAAAGCTTTTTATCTGGATGAAGTCCCAGTAGTTCATTTTTGCCCTTGCTTCCCTTGCCTTTGGCGATGTTTCTAGGAAAAAGTTGCTTCGGCTGAGGTCAAAGAGGTTGCTGCCTGTGTTCTTTCCTTTAGGATTTTGATGGACTGCTGTCTCACATTGAGGTCTTTCAACCATTTGGAGTCTATTTTTGTGTGTGGTGTAAGGAAATGGTCCAGTTTCATTCTTCTGCATATGGCTGTCCAGTTTTCCCAACACCATTTGTTGAAGAGACTGTCTTTTTTCCATTGGACATTCTTTCCTGCTTTGTCAAAGATTAGTTGACCATAGAGTTGAGAGTCCATTTCTGGGCTCTGTATTCTGATCCATTGATCTATGTGTCTGTTTTTGTGCCAGTACCATACTATCTTGATGATGACAGATTTGTAATAGAGCTGGAAGTCCGGAATTCTGATGCCACCAGCTTTCCTTTTCTTTTTCAACATTCCTCTGGCTATTTGGGGTCTTTTCTGGTTCCATACAAAGTCTAGGATTATTTGTTCCATTTCTTTGAAAAAAGTGGATGGTATTTTGATGGGGATTGCATTGAATGTGTAGATTGCTCTAGGTAGCATTGACATCTTCACAATATTTGTTCTTCCAATCCATGAGCATGGAACGTTTTTCCATTTCTTTGTGTCTTCCTCAATTTCTTTCATGAGTATTTTATAGTTTTCTGAGTACAGATCCTTTGCCTCTTTGGTTAGATTTATTCCTAGGTATCTTATGGTTTTGGGTGCAATTGTAAATGGGATCGACCTCTTAATTTCTCTTTCTTCTGTTTTTTTGGTGGTGTATAGGAATGCCACTGATTTCTATGCATTGATTTTATACCCTGCCACTTGACTAAATTCCTATATGAGTTCTAGCAGTTTTGGGGTGGAGTCTTTTGGGTTTTCAAATAAAGTATCATATCATCTGTAAACAGTGAGAGTTTGACTTCTTTGCCGGTATGGATTTCTTTTTGTTGTCTGATTGCTGTGGCTAGGACTTCCAATACTATGTTGAATAGCAGTGGTGAGAGTGGACATCCTTGACGTGTTCCTGACCTCAGGGGGAAAACTCTCAGTTTTTCCCATTGAGAATGATATTTGCTGTGGGTTTTTCATAGATGGCTTATATGATATTGAGGTATGTACCCTCTATGCCTATACTCTGAAGAGTTTTGATCAAGAAAGGATGCTGTACTCTGTCAGAAGCTTTTTCTGCATCTATTGAGAGGATCATATGATTCTTGTTCTTTCTTTTGTTAATGTATCATATCATGTTGATTGATTTGGGGATGTTGAACCAACCTTGCAGTCCAGGAATAAATCCTACTTGGTTGTGGTGAATAATCCTTTTAATGTACTGTTGGATCCTATTGGCTAGTATTTTGGTGAGAATTTTGCATCCATGTTCTTTAGGGATATTGGTCTGTAATTCTCCTTTTTGATGGAGTCTGTCTGATTTTGGGATCAAGGTAATGGCGGCCTCATGAAATGAGTTTGGAAGTTTTCCTTCCATTTCTATTTTTTGGAACAGTTTCAGAAGAATAGGTGTTAATTCTTCTTTAAATGTTTGGTAGAATTCCCCTGGGAAGCCATCTGGCCCTGGGCTTTTGTTTCTTGGGAGATTTTTGATGACTGCTTCAATTTCTTTAGTGGTTATAGGTTGTTCAGGTTTTCTATTTCTTCCTGGTTCAGTCTTGGTAGTTGATACATCTCTAGGGATGCATCCATTTCTTTCAGGTTATCTAATTTGCTGGCATAGAGTTGCTCATAATATGTTCTTATAATTGTTTGTATTTCTTTGGTGTTGGTTGTGATCTCTCCTCTTTCATTCATGATTTTGTTGTTTTGGGTCATTTCTCTTTTCTTTTTGACAAATCTGGCGAGGGGTTTATCAATCTTGTTAATTCTTTCAAAGAACCAGCTCCTAGTTTCATTGATCTGCTCTCCTGTTCTTTTGGTTTCTATTTCATTGATTTCTGCTCTAATCTTTATTATTTCTCTTCTCCTGCTGGGTTTAGGCTTTATTTGCTGTTCTTTCTCCAGCTCCTTTAGGTGTAGGGTTAGGTTGTGTACTTGAGACCTTTCCTGTTTCTTGAGAAAGGCTTGTATTGCTATATACTTTCCTCTTAGGACGGCCTTTGCTGCATCCCAAAGATTTTGAACAGTTGTGTTTTCATTTTCATTGGTTTCCATGATTTTTTTAAATTCTTCTTTAATTTCCTGGTTGACCCATTCATTCTTCAGTAGGATGCTCTTTAGCCTCCATGTATTTGAGTTCTTTCGGACTTTCCTCTTGTGATTGAGTTCTAGTTTCAAAGCACTGTGGTCTGAAAGTATGCAGGGAATGATACCAATCTTTTGGTACCAGTTGAGACCTGATTTGTGACCTAGGATGTGATCTATTCTGGAGAATGTTCCATGGGCACTAGAGAAGAATGTGTATTCTGTTGCTTTGGGATGGAATGTTCTGAATATGTCTGGAAGTCCATTTGGTCCAGTGTGTCATTTAAAGTCTTTATTTCCTTGTTGATCTTTTGCTTAGATGATCTGTCCATTTCAGTGAGGGGGGTGTTAAGGTCCCCCACTACTATTGTATTGTTGTCAATGTGTTTCTTTGCTTTTGTTATTAATTGCCTTATATAATTGGCTGCTCCCATGTTAGGCACATAGATATTTACAATTGTTAGATCTTCTTGTTGGATAGACCCTTAGTCTGATATAAGGATTGCCACCCCAGCTTTCTTTTGGTGTCCATTAGCATGGTAAATGGTTTTCCACCCCCTCACTTTCAATCTGGGGGTTTCTTTGGGTCTAAAATGAGTCTCTTGCAGACAACAAATCAATGGGTCTTGTTTTTTAATCCAATCTGATAGCCTGTGTGTTTTGATTGGGGCATTTAGCCCATTTACATTCAGGGTAACTATTGAAAGATATGAATTTAATGCTATTGTATTGCCTGTAAGGTGACTGTTACTGTATATTGTCTATGTTCCCTCTGGTCTATGTTGCTTTTAAGCTCTCTCTTTGCTTAGAGGACCCCTTTCAAGATTTCTTTTAGGGCTGGTTTCGTGTTTGCAAATTCCTTTAGTTTTTGTTTGTCCTGGGAGCTTTTTATCTCTCCTTCTATTTTCAATGACAGCCTAGCTGGATATAATATTCTTTGCTGCATATTTTTCTCATTTAGTGCTCTGAATATATCCTGCCAGTCCTTTCTGGCCTGCCAGGTCTCTGTGGATAGGTCTGTTGCCAATCTAATGTTTCTACCATTGTTGGTTACAGATATCTTCTCCTGAGCTGCTTTCAGGATTTTCTCTTTGTCTCTGAGACTTGTAAGTTTTACTATTAGATGTCAAGGTGTTGACCTATTTTTATTGACTTTGAGAGGGGTTCTCTGTGCTTCCTGGATTTTGATGCCTGTTTCCTTCCCCAAATTAGGGAAGTTCTCTGCTATAATTTGCTCCATTATACCTTCTGCCCCTCTCTCTCTTTCTTCTTCTTCTGGGATCCCAATATTCTAATGTTGTTTCGTCTTACAGTATCGCTTATCTTTCAAATTCTGCCCTCATGATCCAGTAGTTGTTTATCTCTCTTTTTCTCAGCTTCTTTATTTTGCATCATTTGGTCTTCTATATCACTGATTCTCTCTTCTGCCTCATTTATCCCAGCAGTTAGCGCCCCCATTTTTTATTGCACCTCATTAATAGCCGTTTTGATTTTGACTTGGTTAGATTGTAGTTCTTTTATTTCTCCAGAAAGGGTTTCTCTAATAACTTCCATGCTTTTTTCAAGCCCAGATAGTATCTTTAAAATCATGATTCTGAACTCTAGGTCCAACATCGTACTAAGGTCCATATTGAGTAGGTCCCTAGCAGTCGGTACTACCTCTTGTTCTTTGTGTTGAGGTGATTTTTTCTGTCTTGTCATTTTGTCCAGAGGAGAATAGATTAATGAGAGAACAAAATGCTAACAGGGTAACAACATCCCCAGAAAATATACTCTAAACAAATCAGAAAAGACATGAAGCCAGGGAAAAAGAAAGGAAAATAAAGAAAAAGGAAAAAGAAAAAAAAGAGAGAAAGAAAAAGATAAAAACAAACAAAAACAAAACAAAACAAGAAAAAACAGAATAGATCCAATGTGATCAGGCTGGTGCATAGATCAGTGCCACAGACTAGATTTTGGGTGTATTTCAGTCTGTTCAAAGAAAGTGCCTCCCAAAATTTTAAAGATAGAAAAACTTATATATGTACAAAAATAAGGGTTGATATGATGAAGGGATGCAATATGAATGTAAAGATGAAAATTATAAAAAAAAAGTATAAAAGGAATTGATAAGATAAGAAGTTGTTTGAAAAAAGAAAGAAGAGGATTTAAAAAAAAAGAGAAAAAAAAGGGAGAGAATGTGATCAGGCAGGAGACTAGAACAAAGTTATACATTAGAGATTTAGGATATATTTTGATCTGTTAGAAGAAACTATCTCAAAATTTTAAGGAGAGAACAACTTATATATATATGCCAAAAATAAGGGTAACTACTATGAAGGGATAGAATATGACTCTAAAAATGAAAAACAAAAATATTTTTTAAAAAAGGGATTGATAAGATGTTGGTTGAAAAAGGGAAAAAGAAAAATTAAAAAAAAAAAAGACAGTTAAAAAAATTAATTTTGAAAGACTAAAGAATAATGGGGGGAAAGCCATGGATTCTATGTGCAATATTCCCCTAGCTCTGGAGTTCTGCCATTCTCATTGATTGGTAAACTTGGTCTTGGCTGGCTCTTCTTGCTAATCTTCTGGGGGAGGGGCCTGTTGCCGTGGTTCCCAAATATTTTTGCCGGAGGCAGAATTGCCCCTCCCTTGCCCGTCTGGGCTAAGTAATTTGCTTGGGGTTGCTCTTGGGAGCTTTTGTTCCCTGCAAGCTTTTGGTACAGCTTTGGAGGACGAGAGTGAAAATGGCGGCCTCCCAATCTCCACCCCAGAGGAGGTGAGAACTCAGAGCCCTGCTCCTCAGTGCGCCCCCAGCAAAAAGCAGTCCATCACTCCCATCTCTCCAGTCTCCAGCCACATTCCGTGCTCACCTGGCCTGTGACCGAGCATTTCTATCCCTGGCACACGACCCCGTTTGGAGTCTCAAACCCAGCAGATACCTGCGGTGCGCTCCTGTGCCACTCCTCCGGGGGGAGGAAGGGGAGTCTCCCTGGATCTGCCACTTGTTGGGTCCCTGCTGGAGAAGCAGTGACCTGACTGTGCCACGGATCACAGTTTATGGCAACCCTGAGCTGAGAGCCCATGCCTCAGCTCCCTCTCTGCAGCCGGCTTCCCCGCTCCAATACCTGGGAGCTCTGCTGCACTTAGGCACCCCCAGTCTTTCTGTGACCCTGATAGTCCTGAGACCACACTGTCCCATGAGGGTTTCACCCCCCTCAGCCACTGGAGCAATGTCCCTCAGCAGAGCCGACTTCTAAAAGTTCTGATTTTGTGCTCCGCTGCTCTATCACTTGCCAGAAGCAGCCAACAGAGGCCCCCCTCCCCCCGCTGTCTATCCTCCCGAATATCGCCTCAGATTCACTTCTCCACATGGCCTACCTTCCAGAATGTGGTCGCTTTTCTGTTCAGAGAGTTGCTATTTTTTTCTTCAATCTCCTGTTGAGTTTGTAGGTGTTCGGAATGATTTGGTCCCTATCTAGCTGAATTCCTGAGACCATACAAAATCCAGTTCTCCTACTCCTCTGCCATCTTGCTCCGCCCCTCCTCTTTCCATTTATTTTTAACTATAATGTTATGTTATTCATAAGCATTAATTTTTTCTAATTTTCAATAGCATTTTCATACAATAATGCCTATAATATTAAATAATTTAACCTATTATGTTTTATCAACTTAAATGTTGATTTTTAAAAATTTTTTTTTATTCTTATGTTAATCCCCATACATTACATCATTAGTTTTAGATGAAGTGTTCCATGATTCATTGTTTGTGCATAACACCCAGTGCTCCATGCAGAATGTGCCCTCCTCAATAGCAATCACCAGGCTAACCCATCCTCCCACCCCCCTCCCCTCTAGAACCCTCAGTTTGTTTTTCAGAGTCCATCGTCTCTCATGGTTCGTCTACCCCTCCGATTTCCCCCGCTTCATTCTTCCCCTCCCGCTACGTTCTTCTTCTTCTTTTTTTTTTTCTTAACATATATTGCATTATTTGTTTCAGAGGTACAGATCTGAGATTCAACAGTCTTGCACAATTCACAGCGCTTACCAGAGCACATACCCTCCCCAGTGTCTATCACTCAGTCATCCCATCCCTCCCACTCCACCCCCACTCCAGCAACCCTCAGTTTGTTTCCTGCAATTAAGAATTCCTCTTATCAGTGAGATCATATGATACATGTCTTTCTCTGTTTGACTTATTTCACTCAACATAATACCCTCCAGTTCCATCCACGTCGTTGCAAATGGCAAGATCTCATTCCTTTTGATGGCTGCATAATATTCCATTGTATATATATACCACATCTTCTTTATCCATTCATCTGTCGATGGACATCTTGGCTCTTTCCACAGTTTGGCTATTGTGGACATTGCTGCTATAAACATCGGGGTGCATGTACCCCTTTGGATCCCTACCTTTGTATCTTTGGGGTTAATCCCCAATAGTGTAATTGCTGGATCATATGGTAGCTCTATTTTCAACTTTTTGAGGAACCTCCATACAGTTTTCCAGAGTGGCTGCACCAGCTTGCATTCCCACCAACAGTGTAGGAGAGTTCCCCTTTCTCCAAAGGCATCCAAATTGGCAAAGAAGAAGTCAAACTCTCACTCTTTGCAGATGATATGATACTCTATGTGGAAAACCCCAAAGACTCAACCCCAAAACTGCTAGAACTCATACAGGAATTCAGTAAAGTGGCAGGATATAAAATCAATGCACAGAAGTCAGTGGCATTCCTATACACCAACAACAAGACAGAAGAAAGAGAAATTAAGGAGTCAATCCCATTTACAATTACACCCAAAACCATAAGATACCTAGGAATAAATCTAACCAAAGAGACAAAGGATTTGTACTCAGAAAACTATAAAATACTCATGAAAGAAATTGAGGAAGACACAAAGAAATGGAAAAACGTTCCATGGTCATGGATTGGAAGAACAAATATTATGAAGATGTCAATGCTACCTAGAGCAATCTACACATTCAATGCAATCCCCATCAAAATACCATCCACTTTTTTCAAAGAAATGGAACAAATAATCCTAAACTTTGTATGGAACCAGAAAAGACCCCGCATAGCCAGAGGAGTGTTGAAAAAGAAAAGCAAAGCCGGCGGCATCACAATTCCGGACTTCCAGCTCTATTACAAAGCTGTCATCATCAAGATAGTAAGGTACTGGCACAAAAACAGACACATAGATCAATGGAACAGAATAGAGAGCCCAGAAATGGATCCTCAACTCTATGGTCAACTAATCTTTGACAAAGCAGGAAAGAATGTCCAATGGAAAAAAGACAGTCTCTTCAACAAATGGTGTTGGGAAAATTGGACAGCCATATGCAGAAGAATGAAACTGGACCATTTCCTTACACCACACACAAAAATAGACTCCAAATGGTTGAAAGACCTCAGTGTGAGACAGCAATCCGTCAAAATCCTAAAGGAAAGAACACAGGCAGCAACCTCTTTGACCTCAGCTGAAGCAACTTCTTCCCAGAAACATCGCCAAAGGCAAGGGAAGCAAGGGCAAAAATGAACTATTGGGACTTTATCAAGATAAAAAGCTTTTGCAAAACAAAGGAAACAGTCAACAAAACCAAAAGACAACGGACAGAATGGGAGAAGATATTTGCAAATGACATATCAGATAAAGGGCTAGTATCCAAAATCTATAAAGAACTCATCAAACTCAACACCCAAAGAACAAAGAATCCAATCAAGAAATGGGCAGAAGACATAAATGTTGATTTTTATTTGGTTACTTTTGAATTATTTTTATATAAGGTCTCATAATATTTGTATATTGTTTGCTTATTAGAGTACTTTTTTAATTTTGTGAAGTTTCATTTTGTATCTATTGAAGTAAAGACTTAGTTTTTCTCCCTATCCACATCTTCCAGTGAGCCCCATTTAGAAGGTTTTTTGTAGAGCACACAAATATACACTGATGGTTCTTGAAATAAAGTCAGTGAGCAAACTAAAAGAGCTCTCAACAACAAAGTTTAAGTTGAAAAAATTTGAACAGCAAGATAAATGAATTAGCACTAGGTTATTACCCAATATATAAAATAAATACCCACGAGTTCATATTGATATAAATAAGTGCTTGAATAAACTTATAAATGGAGGAGAAGAGACAAATTTCCCATGAAGGAGAATTTCAAATAAATTAAAAAGATACTCTACTCTCCAAGAGAGAGAACCTAACTCCCCACCCTTTAAGTTTGGGCTTTGAATAGTGACTTCCTTCCAAAGAGTAGAGTATGGGAAGGGGAAAAAGAATAACTTTGCAGTATAGAAACCTGACAAACATTACTTCAAGAAATAGATGATTAAGGTCAACGTTAACCATTATAAATCATGTTGATACAATGTATCCTTGACATGAGATGATGACAATGACATTTTACCTCTATTACGTTCTTCCCTAAAACCTAGAACCTCAGTTTCACCAGAAGAAAAACAGCACACAAATACCAATATTGGGGCATTCCACAATATAGCTAACCAGCACTTCTCAAAACTCAAAGTCATTGAAACTTTGAGAAACTTTCGTAATGGGGAGCCTAAAGAGACATGAAAACTAAATGTAATATGGATAGAATCCTGGAACAGAAAAAGGACATTAGGTAAAAATAAGGAAATCTGAATAAATTATGGACTTTAGTTAATAATAAGGTGTCACAATTGGTTCATTAATTGTAATGAATGTGACCTGCTTGTGGAAGATGTTAATTGTGGATGTGGGGTGTATGGGGACCATCTACACTACCTTCTTAATTTTTCTATAACTCTAAAATCATTCTAAAAAAGAAAGTCTAGGGCGCCTGGGTGGCTCAGTCGTTAAGCATCTGCCTTTGGCTCAGGTCATGATCCCAGGGTCCTGGGATCGAGTCCCACATTGGGCTCCCTGCTCAGCAGGAAGCCTGCTTCTCCCTCTCCCACTCCCCCTGCTTGTGTTCCTGCTCTCGCTGTCTCTCTCTCTGTCAAATAAATAAATAAAATCTTAAAAAAAAAAATTAGGGCGCCTGGGTGGCTCAGTTGGTTAAGCGACTGCCTTCGGCTCAGGTCATGATCCTGGAGTCCCTGGATCGAGTCCCGCATCGGGCTCCCTGCTCGGCAGGGAGCCTGCTTCTGCCTCTGGCCCTCCCCCCTCTCATGTGCTCTCTCTCTCTCATTCTCTCTGTCTCAAATAAATAAATAAAATCTTTAAAAATAAAATAAAATAAAATAAAAAATTAAAAAAAATAAAAACGAAAGTCTATGCAACTGATGAATTACTGAATTCTACATCTGAAATTAATGATGTACTATATTTTGGCTGCTTAAATTTAAATTAAAAAAAGAAATAAAAATTAAAAAAGAAAAATGAAAGTCTGTTAATAAAAATAAATAAAGCCAGGAAAATGTGTAAAGTTGAGGTGCTTTCAGGGAAGTTGGTGTCAATTCAAGTTTGAATATTTCTTGATCCAGATATATTACCATTCAATATATTTTACATCTTGAATGCAGGGATACTCTTGAATTATCAATGATTTCCTACAAGTTACCCTGGAAACATTGCATCCAAATGAGTGAGCATTGTCCAATTTGTATTACAATGAACATCTTTTTTAAAAAAGGAGTTAGGTAATTGAAATAATAATTATCCATCATCATTTATTATAGACTGTGATGGGAGCTAGTGCTCCAACCTAGTACACTTAGCAGAAACATGAACTTTTATAAATATTGAATGATAATTAATCAAATTGAAATACTTTGCTCCAAGACATAAACCTTAATTCTTTAGAAAATTAATTGAATTTAAAGTAATATTTTTGTAGGTTTGGGTAACTATTCATTAATACTTGGGGACATTTACAAATGCACAACTTCAAGAACATTTACTAGAAATACAGACTCATAGAATTAGGCGAGATCATCTGCTTCTAGTCTCTTATTTACTCTACAAGGGAGAGAGATCAAATGACCTGGCTAAGATTGATGCATTGTTTGTCACAGAGTGCTTAGAATTTATTTCAGTTTTCCACTGAAGCTTAGAAGTTGAAGCCAAGAGATTTGGATTTGGTTCCTGAATGTGCTCCTCACAGCCTGTATGAAAATAAGCTGGTTCTTTAACTTTTATTTTTCTAGGTATTACTTTTCTTTATTATGAAATGATAAAGATGATGATATAGTAATAATTCCCCAAGTATTTCATAATGATGTTTAAGGTTTCAATGGCAACTTTTATTGAAGGAACTTTTAAAACTATAAAGCAAAATACAACTTGTTAATATTGTTCTTATTTTTATTAAATTTTATCAACTGTCTCTCACCTCTGATTTTCCTTTTCTAGATGGATACATTAATAATTAAGCCAGAAAGCCCAGTCTTACAGAGCTATTAAAATTTATTTTACATATACTTAGGTATGGATAGATTGTATACTTTTCATCAATTTCCATATATCTTTCTCTCTCTGTCTCTCTTTCTTTATTTGTCTATAGCCTGTGGGGTACTTTAATTTGGTTTGCTAGGTTCCATAGTTCTAAGAGTAGAAGAGAGTGCTCCCTTGTAACTTTAGATTGTCTTCACCCTCTCTCCTTCTTATAGTTACACTTTCTTCCAGTGACTTCTGTAATAATACTTCTGCCTGGTTTTCCTTCTACTTCTTTGAACAGTCCATTGCAGTGTTTCCTTCCTCCTGTACCTTAGACAGTAATGTAACTTTGAGTTCTATAGTTAGCATCCTTGTCTTTTCATTACACATATTCTCCCTGGATAATTTCATTTAACTTCCATGACACCAAGTTTATAGTTTACATCAATGAACTTCATATTTTGATCTCTAGCTCAGACCATTCTCTTGAGTTTCAGACTTATAAAGCTAACTACACACAGATACTTCTCCCAGAATAATAGTCATGTTGAATTCAAAATATCTAAAGACAAAGCCATGGCCCCATAGCCCCCTCTCTTTAATTTCCATAACCTTCCTCTCAAATTTTAACTCATATCCATCTGTTGTATACTTCAGAATCCTGGAAGTTATCTGAAGCATTGTCTTCTCTTAACATTCTCATTTCTAATTGTGAAAAACATCCTAATGAGTTTATTTCCCAAAGAATTAATTAAATCTGTCCTTTTTCAGCATTTCTACATTCTCTGTTTTGGCTAAGGTTTCCATGATATCTCCCTCATACCTTCACAATAGTCTCTTAGCTCAGGTACCTGGGATTCAGGTAACTAACTCCTCCATACAATTCACATTTACCCAGGTTTCTAAATTACGTGTATGCCATACGGCTTTACTGTTTAAAACTGTTTGATGATTCTCTGTTTATAACATTATTAAAGACCAAAAATTCCTAGAAAGCAATTAAGGATCTTCATGATCTGAGAATCTTTCTAACCTCATCTTTCTCCATTCCCCACATTCTATGCTTAACATCCCAACTGAAATACCTTTTTTTTTTTAATTTTTTTTTTTAAAGATTTTATTTATTTGCGAGAGAGAGAATGAGAGACAGAGAGCATGAGAGGGAGGAGGGTCAGAGGGAGAAGCAGACTCCCTGCTGAGCAGGGAGCCCGATGTGGGACTCGATCCCGGGATTCCAGGATCATGACCTGAGCCGAAGGCAGTCGCTTAACCAACTGAGCCACCCAGGCGCCCTGAAATACCTTTTTAAAAAGGTTTTATTTACTCATTTGAGAGAGAGAGAGAGAAAGAGAGAGAGAGAGTTGGGGGTGGGCAGAGGAAGAGGGAGAGGGAGAGGGAGAGAATCTCAAGCAGACTCCCCACTGAGTGCAGAGCCTGACTTGGGGCTCTATCCCATGACTCTGAGACCATGACCTAAGCCAAAACCAAGAGTCAGACACCCAACCAACTGAGCCATCCAGGAGCCCTAACTGAAATGCCTTCTAATGAATGTTCACTTTATGTAGGATGTGTTATATATAGTTAGTCTATTGTGTTCAAGATCCAAGTCAATTGTTACTTCTTATAATTTCTTCAAAGTATAGCAGTCCACATCTCTAACAATTTTTCATGGAAATGAAATTAGTTTTTATATATATACTTACATTGCTAAGCTACCATATGATTCTACAAGGTAGAATAGTCATCTACTCCTGGGTATTCACTTGACAAAGTTAAATTAGAAGTTTAAAGTGGTAGAAGATTCCCTTTGGTGTATATCACATAAATGATTGTGAAGTAATTAATAAATATCTAAATTGGTGGAAACTGGTATTTTTTTAAAGATATTATTTATTTATTTATTTATTTGACAGAGAGATAGAGAGCACAAGTAGGCGGAGCAGCAGGCAGAGGGAAAGGGAGAAGCAGGCTCTCTGCTGACCAGGGAATCTGATGCGGGGTTCAATCCCAGGACCCCGGGATCATGACCTGAGCTGAAGGCAGCCGCTTAACCAACTGAGCCACCCAGGCACCCCTGGAAACTGGTATTTTTATAACTCGAGTATGATCAACTGTCATTGCTTGTCAACAGAGAAGTGAAAAGGATCAGTCAGTATAGGACTCCTTGGACCAAATTCCCTTCCAATAAAAAGGCTTTTTAATTTGAAAATTAATTGAAATATTTTTGTTCTGGGAACATTTACTTAAGTGTTGCTTATGTATTTTTCCTATGATGTCTTCTCAGGAAAGCTTCTGGTCACTAGTGTTACCACAAGAAAGTTGTTGTTAAGGTTGGGTCTGCTAAATGAACTCTGTAAACACATTCAGCATCTGGCAGACATTCCAAGGTGAAAGCCAAGCAGATGGCTAATTTAATATAATCTAAGTGACTTTGGATCAGATAAAGCAATTGAATTAACAGCACTTTAACTCCGCATACATCAGTTCCCAGCCATTCCTACCATTTCATTCCAATAGGCACTTCTTCAGGATGAAAATCAATGCTAATTGAAAGCTCATATGGTGATGTTTATGCCTGTAAAATGTGTGGTTAAATAGCATATTAAAAACATGTGGGCATGAATATCAGGATTGGGAAATGGGTTTAATATAGAATAAATCATAATGCCATTAGAGTAGCTCTATGCATTTTAAATCACAAATTGTATTTTATCCATTGTGCCTACTGTATTAATCTCAATTTCATTCAGACTCTTTCTATTAGATCCACTGGAATTTATGGTTGATTCATAGTGACTTTCAACTTGCTATCCTGTGGTATAGGAGTGTGTGTGTGTGTTTGTGTGTGTGTGTGTTGATATATAGAGAGAGACTTTATTTTGTTATTCCATACTATATGTGTTTTTAATATATTCACTGCACTTGGCAAAGTATAATTTAACCTTATTTTATAAAGAGAGATTCATGTACAACAGAAAGTTGTAAATAATTAGTCTCAAGTCACCTTAGCCAGGAGGTAGCAGAGTAATCCCACAACTGGTGACTTTTAGCTGTAGTGGAAGAGCATGGATATAGTAGTTAGAAAGGCCAGGGTTCAAATTCTGATTCTGTGATTAACCACCTGGGTAGCAGACCAACACTGTGCCTATTGAGAGGACTGCATAGCATGGTGCTTGTAACTCACGGAACGCAGTATGTCAGGTGCTTGATAAATATAAATCATTATTGTCAGTATCTTCTCACCATCATCACCTTTAGCATGATAGTCATCCTTTAATCAATGTATTCAATAAGCATGCATTTACTCTTTGCAGAGAGCTATGCTAAACACTAGTAATAGAAAGCTAATATAAAGGAGGAGAGATAATAGAGCAAAGTGAACAAGGATATGGACTTTGAAGTCAAAGTGCCTGGGTACAAATTCCTGCATTACCATTTACTAGTTCTGTGCCCTTGAGCAAGGCGCTAATGCCCCCTCTGCTTTAGTCCTTCCATGTGAAGATGTAACGAATACCAGTATTTACTTCACAGGTGGTTGTTTTAACATGTTAATATATGTCTAGGCTTTGGACATTGGAATACAGTAAGCATTGCAGAAGTGATAGGAAAACACTAAAATATAAGCTACACGAGAAGGAGATTATTTTACTATTTTGTTTACTACTTTAGAAAGTTACAAATATTTGTTTAATGAAAAGTAAATTCCTTTTGTTCAAGAGACATGCAGTCTAGTAAAGACATTTAGACTCACACAGATCACAATCAAAGTATCTTTTTTTGTGTATGCTAAATAGAGTTATGCTTACACATGACTCCTGCCCTCTTAGAGGGATTTGTGAGAAGCAAGAAAAACATTAATGAAATATGTGTGAAGACTTCACAATTAATTATTGTGCTGGAGGCATAGACTTTTATCTTTGGATAATTCAATGAGAAAAGAGAGAGTTCTGCCTTTGAGTCCGAGGAAACCTCACTGATGGCATGATCTCTCTGGGCAACATGGCCGTGGATGATGCCATTTTATACTCACAGCTCAAATGAGTACAGTCGATGTAAAACCATGCCTCCCTCTACATTGTGCACCACCCTCCAGTTCAGCACATCTTCTCCCATCACTGGTATCTCACATCCAAATGAGAAAAAGGACTTATCATAAGGTAATATAGGAGAGCACCTACAAATATGACCTCAACTCTCCATTCACAGGTAATTTTATTACTTTCTTGTAGGACCTTGACATCTTGTGATATGCAATACTTAACTGAACATTAATTTTCACATGGAAGTTTTCCAAGATGAGGAGCTACCATTGAACTACTCTCAATAATACTTGGACCATGTATGTGCACACACATGCACACATGCACACAAACAGCATCCTTAAGTATACTTTAAGCAGGAGAGATGATCGCAGTAGAACATGGCTGTCCCATATTCCCTACTAGCATGTAAGCTATGAGAAAGACCACTTTCCAGTTTTCGCCTGGAAATGCCAGATCAAGAGCTTCTAGTTTTAAATGGCAGAATCTTGTACTTTCTTCCTCGTGTGTCTGTCTGGGACTCTCCAAGAAGACACAGGAGCAGTCTCTTCATTTATTCCTAGGTATAGTGTTTGCTCTTGTTGCTGTCTTCTCCCCTATAACTCTTCCTCACTGTAGGCATCTGTCTGCAGAGGCTGACTGTGCCCTCCAGCAAGTCACCCAGGTGATTATCCTACTCCTAACTTCTAAGGCTCTTGGTTTATCTGCTTTATTTTCCAACTTTCTATCTAATGGAGGAAATGCCCTTCACAAATCTCTTGTTTTGAAGTACAGATCTCAGGTAGAGTGCATCAGACCTCTAGGTGATACAGTATTTTTTTCTTTATCATACCAGCTTCTCTTTCCCAAACCTTAGTGCTCACTCTCTCAGGCTCTTGTTGCTGTGTTTAAATTTGGGTTCTACCAACTGCTTTATTCCTTTTCTGTGTCTTTCCAAACTCCAGTTGAAAACAAATTTCAAAGTCTTTCCTCCACAATAACTCCAGAACCATGAAAAGCAGGGAATGTGACAGGATACCTGTGTAAATGTCACAGGCTATTTTACCATGGTTACCCGCTGGGAGACATAAGTGACTCAAAGTGGCCACACACTAGCTAAGTCCATCGTACAGGGTACAGAGACATGTTACTGCAATCACAAACACAAGATAATGCAGCACCTCACCTCATGCTCTGTTGACCAGTTGAAAACCACCGTTTCAAAAATAGATAAATAAAAATAAAACAAGTTGGGAAAATGAAGGCAAGACAAGGGGGTTGAACCATCCACAGCAGGACCTGGCTTTTAGGTTGAATGTCCAATTTAGTTTTCCCAATTTTATTTGAGCATTTCCTTTTGTAAGCATACATAAAGTAAAAGACAGATTGCTGTGTCTGAACAAATGCATAAGGAAAGAGTAAGTAACAATGTGGGTGAGTCATGTGACCGCATCTGATTTTAGATCCTCTTCAGGTCAAGTCAACAACTTCTCCTTGCTTATAGTTTGACATGTCCTAAAAGTCTCTGCACCATCTGGTGCCTCCCTACCTCTCCTGGCCAACTGTCCAGAGTGCTCATACCGACTCTCCCAGCCCCATCCATGCTGGCCTTCTTCTCATTTCTCAAACATGTGATGCCCTTTCCCATCCCACAGCCTTAACACATGCTATTCCCTTTCAGATCTGAGCTCCATCATTATTTTCTTGGGGAAATGCTACAAGACCCACTGGCTACACCACATCTCATCAAATGCTCTCGTAGCACTAAACACATCTCAACTGTAGTACATGCCACTTTATATTTATCTTGGGCTAACTTGATCAGCATCTCTGTTCATCTGTTTTGCTCACTATCTGTTTCT
The DNA here is from genome assembly GCF_029215605.1 of Mirounga angustirostris. Taxonomy (NCBI): domain Eukaryota; kingdom Metazoa; phylum Chordata; class Mammalia; order Carnivora; family Phocidae; genus Mirounga; species Mirounga angustirostris. Next base: position 17,346,441 of record NW_026991718.1, on the reverse strand, counting down.
TCAGCCCTGACCCAAATATCTGACACATATTAGGCCTCAGTGAGTATTTGTTGAACAGATTACTGATTTAGATTTTGCCTCTTCTTTTTCTTCTTCATTTTTTTTTTTTTAACATTTTTGAGCTTTGACTCTGGCCAAGCACTTTCCTGTCCCAGTACATGTATTTTTTCATGTACTTCTGTTACTACTTTGATATTTATGTCCTGGTTAATTAAAGCACTGATAGTCTTAGAAGCTGTAATTTTGGAAATTCCTTAATTGGGGAATGGAGAGGATCTTGATGAACAAAGAAAGGATCACAGATTTTGCAAGAAGATTTAAAATTGATATTTGATAAGCAGGAATGAGAAATGGCCATATGGTGAGCAAAGAGAGGTCAGAGAGAGAGAGAGAAAAGGAATCTATACAACCCAGGGGCCTGTGGCCACTGCTATGTATCCTTGGAGGAGTGGATGTGAGTATTTGGGATTGAATAAGCTTGTTCTTGGCCCCAAAACTTAAAGTACCTGTCACTGCAGTTGGCCGTGATGAATTAAGTGGAACCTGTTCTAAACAGTCCACCCTGCATATTAAACTTCTCAAATGCATTAACAAAGCACTTTTGGAAGTATTCTAACTAGGTCAGCAATACACTTGCCATATATCTCACGAATAATTCTAATGTAATTCATAAGTATCTAGGCTTATGGAAATTGATGTTTTCTGTAAATATTGAAGTGTGAACAACTCTCACTGCCAGTCAAAACAGAATTAAATTTCAGGCTGGGCTCTATCAAGGGAAATAATAGAGATTCATAGATTATAGGGTGAGAGGGGTCAAGTGCTACATATTATCTGGCATAAACAGAAACTTCCAGACTTATAGCTTTTTTTTTTTTTCATAGAGTTATAGACAATCTGCTCTCCCTTTGAACTATGTTCCTGAAGGCACCTCAGTGAGATTTTCTGGAGTAAATGATTCTATTGCCTGCTTGAGCTTATTTGAAAGGATTCATCCTAATGCATCCTCTGAGCTTCTCTTTCAAATCACAGTTCATTGCCTTTCCCTGGCCCTTTTGACTGCCTCGATTAACTTTTCCAGACTTATATCACTATGGTCTCTTCAGAAGCCTCAATAACTTTAATAGGAAATCATCCAAAAATTTTCACTGAAATGTTAACAGTGGTTAACTCAGGGTAGTAACATTACACCCACGTACACATATCTATTTTTTAAACTTTCTACAATTAGTATGTATTGATTTTATAATGTGTCACTCAATTATTTATTCAGCCAATATTGATTGAGTGCCTACTGTGTACTCTTCAGTCTTCTGGCTGATAGAGATACAGAAGAAATAATGATTGAAATAAATCACCAGAGTGTCATGTGGGAACGTGTCGGGAAGGGCCATGCTGACTCCTGCCATTACATTTCAGGTAATACCTTCCAGAACCAAAAGAGCAAAGTCTGTGGCAGGAGCTTCTGGTCTGAAACTTGGGAAAGGAAAGACATAGCTGAGAGGAGAGGAGGCTTTATACTTTATGCTTTAGTATAAAGTCTTGAGTTTTTATTTTAGAGTGAAGTTAAAATTACTTCCTGAAGGTGAACTAATCTGCTCTTTTATGTTTTTGGAGTTTCCTGTGGGGTGAAGCACTTAGTGACCTAATTCTTGGCAAGAGTTTGTAATCTGGAGGGATCAAAATTCTAAGAAGAGATGTGTGCTCAGGAAAGAAAAGAAGTCAAAAAGGATGGTTGATCACCACAGATTCTAGCAATAGAAAAACAAAAATCTGTTAACTCACTACTATATTTATTTTGTGTCCCTTTTTTTTCTGGGGAGTTGTTGATATAATAGTGGTATGATACAAGTATTTGAATTTACTATCCCAGATTCTCTAAATATCTAATAGGCAAGAATGAGATCTTTTAAATACTAGATTTAATTAAATATTTATTTGGTGTCAACTGTGTGCTCATCAGTAGATAAAATGCCTACCCTGCCATAGACACTATTCAGTTGTTTAAAATTTTTTATATGTGACAGGTAGCTAGGCATAACATATAGATGTCAGCTGCCATTCTCATGGCTTGCCCCAGGCATCTGTCACCTCAAGAAGTATTGAGAGGTGACCTGGATTCCCAGCCCAGGGCTTCAGAAGGAACATATGGCTTCAGGAAGGCTGTCAAAGATGATTCTCTTGCTGACGCTACTCTTGATGGACTGCTCTGGCTTTGAGCTGCCTGACTCAATAGGAGTTTACCTCTGGTTTGTGCCATAGGACACTTCCTATGACTTATCTTGGGTTAGCCTGGTCCCTGGGAGGATGCCACCCTCCCACACACACATTCAGTTCCAGAATTCCCTGGACATGTTCCTTTGGCTATGCCAGGAAGTGGGAATCATCTTGGGATCCCTCTGTATGCTTTTTGTCAACTATAGCTAGTCACTGTGGCTCATATTCAGGCCCTGACCTATCATGGATGGGCAACAGAGAGAAACTGGGGAATATGTAGGAAGACTCTTATTAGGTGTGCATCTCTACTTTCTTTTGATCCACTCTTTTCTTGATACACTCAACATAATGGAATTTACCATCACGGAATTCAGGTGAGCATGCAAGTATGGGTCCACCTTGAGCTCTTCTTTTTCTCTGGGTCTTATTTCTAGCAGGGCAGCTTCCTCAACTGTGGTCCAAACCTATATTAAACACATTCTACCCACTGTGTTAAAACAAAAAAACAAACAAGCAAGGCACTTGCTAAGGGAGTCTTCTTCTACCTCTTCTGGCTAGTGGGGAGGTGAGTGGGGGTATAGGGTTACTGGGTGATGGGCATTAAGGAGAGCATGTGATATAATGAGCACTGGCATTACATGCAAAAGATGAATAACTGAACTCTACCTCTGAAATTAATAATACACTATATGCTAACTAATTGAATTTAAATAAAATAAGTTTAAAAATCTTCATTTTTAAGATTTTTAAGTGATTTCCCATTGCCTTCAGAATAAAATCTTGATTAAGACCCTGGCATCCTCTAACTTTCCAGCTTTTTTGTGTGCCTTCTGCCTCTTACATTCTTGGCTTTGTCCCATGAGTTTTCTCTTAGGACCCCTAAAATTGCCACTTAATTTATATCTCCTCTGTTCTTTTGCACATAAGATTCAGTTTGTCTAAAGAGAACCCTTTCCCTGTGACTTGCTGCCCCACCCTCTAACACATATTCATGCCTCGGCTTATACACCATTTCCTGTCTCCAAGGCCATGTGAATTCTTCATGGTCAACATGCCCATACATCCTGTCACATCACACACAAAGCACCAATGATGCTAACCAGCTTAGCCCAGTTGTTGATCTTTCTTGCCAGTTTAGAAATTCAGTGAAGATGGGAACTCTTTCTTTATATCTACATATTCAACAAGAAATAATTATGGATTGAATGAATTGAAAGCCTAGATTTTTCTCTTGCTCTGGAGCCTTTATCTTTCTAGGAAAGAAAGCAAACACAAACATCTTTAATGTATGTCCTACCTGACAAGAAGAAATTCTGATTGTGGACCTAAAGCTTGTATTTACATTATAGGTTGAACTATGTGACTTTTAATACCATCTTTGTGGTATTTTTTTTTTCCCTTAAATAGGTTCATCTCTAGTTATATAATACAGGTCAGAAGGGAAGTATGGTTCAGGAAATGGAATTCTGTTTCATGTATTCTTCTCTAGAAAACTTAATTCAAACTGGCCCTTGAATCTTTGACAAAAGCTACTAGCCATTAATACCAGAAATTAAATAAATAAATAAGCAAATAAATAAATAAATAAATACTGAAATTTACAGATGTCTGCAAGGGACCCATGATCCTGCCCACTTAAGACACAGGGGCAATGAGAAAGTACTTCATTGGCAATTTACCAGTAAGCGTCTTGCAACTTTCCCAAATTTTCTCCATCTGAGCAATCAGGAGTATAATTGGACAGGTATTGAAAGCTTTCTCAAAGTAATACAGAACAAGATTAACTAGTCAGTTATCCTTTAAAAACCTAGAGTATCACTTCTTTTGTTTCATAACTTCATCTTACAGAAGATTGTTGTGACACTTTGAACTCTTTATTAGTTTACTACCCCTTCATTATTATCTGTCATTCCACCCATTTTTCAGATGGGAAGACTAAAGTAAAGAACGATTTATTCTTCACATGGAACCAACACTATAAATTATCATGATGTGAAAAATAACAGTAATCACATATTTACATGATTTTTATATAAAACAGAATAACTATGCAAGTATTTTCACTGTACATATCAAAGCAACATCAGACAGTGCTACAGGAGACATAGAACCATATAAAGCAGATATAGTAATTTAAAAACATAGCAGGCTAGATTATTTATTATGGGGGAAAATATGTCCTTTATGACTCACTAGTTTCTGGGTCATTGCTGAGTGACAGTCCAGGATGGTTTGTGTATTTAGCATAATAACCCAGAGTCATCTAATCAATTTGAGTTATTTTTATATCCTCAGGTTCAGGAGTCAGAGAATTATGTCATGCATTTTTTAAAGATTTCAAGCTTAGAATTGAGGTATAAAAGTTTATTATGGATACTTTGTGCAGTCAATAAACATGATTTCAGTTGTAAAATTCAGGCTGGATTGACTCAGAAGCCCTGACATGAGGAGATCCTCCCCTGGGGGCCCCCGGCATTCTGCAAACACTTGTCAGATTCTACTGTAATTGGTTGTACATCTGTCTTCTCAATTAGGCTCTTAGCCCCAAAGAGGAAGAACTGAATTTTCTTCTGTATAACACCGAGCACCTGGAGCATAGTAGGCAATCCATAAGTCTTTCTGGGAGGAAGGATACCCACTTGGAATAGCCTGTGTCAGTCTGCATTGGCTGATTGGATAGAGGCCAAGAAACTCTGAACTTCCAGATTCTTCAAATCTAGTCAGGGATGAAAACTCCACTCTTTTTGTACCAAATGTGGGCATGTTTATAGTTAGGTCAATATGTACGTGAAGCATTGATAATCATTCAGAAATTCAGATTGTTAAGAAAAATGACTCAAAACATGGAAAGGATTACAGAAAGTCTTTTCATTGTCCTGCTAGACATTATCTAACAGCCCTGCCAAGGGATTACCTAATTCTCTTGTTTTCTATATTCCCTGTTTGACTTGCTATTTACCATCATTTAGAATAGTTTGCAACTTTGCAAGGATACATGTTACCCTGAAGAAAATGGATAGCAATGTAATTGATTCCAATCCTATAGCAATGGGAATTAATTGCAAATGGTTTTTGACCAAAGATTACAAAATCACTTGTCCTTGATGAACTTAAACTTATTTTGCACCTGGACTAGCAATCTTTCTCAATCTTTTTTTTCTTTTAGCCACTATAAATATCTCCATACCATAATGCTTTTGAACTAGCTTCGGTATCCTGGTGATTTTATCATCAGTAAGCTAAACAGTCTTTGACATGTACTTACTTTATATTTGCATATAATTTATTATTTTAGCTTTTTGAAAATTATACTTTGACAAAGTAAAATCTATATATAGTTTCTATAATCATGTTTTTAACATACTTTAGTACTAAAAGTACTGTAGTACTTTTTTTAAAGTACTAAAAAAAAACACAGAAATAACCATCCAGACCCCCCACATTATGGTTTTGTATTATATTTAAAATTTTTTTTGGAAAAAGAGAGTGTGAGCAAGGTGGAGAGGAGCAGAGAGAGAGGGAGAGAATCTTAAGCAGACTCCATGCTCAGCGCAGAGCCTGATAAGGGGCTTGATCTCATGACCCTGAGATCATGACCTGAGCAAAATCAAGAGTCAGATGCTTAACTGACTGAGCCACCCAGCACCCCTACATTTAATTCTTAAAATATTGATGTGAGAAACCAAATATGTTTAGGGGGGGCAGCTAATCTATAGAGTGCAGTTTGAATTTTGTATGCAATTATATTTTTAGGAAACCAAGATGGATCAAGTGAAGAAAACAGATCTTGATAATGAGGATGCCAGTAGGAAATTGATACATTTGTCAATGTGGAGTGCAGGAAACAAAAATACCAGCAGGCCAGGAAATAAGCCAGTAAGGGAGTCTGGGTGAAGGGGAGGTGTTGGGTGGGAAACTGACAATTTTGAGGCATTCTACTCCCAGTATCCCTGGAGAATAAAAATTTAAAAAATCATAATAACAACAACATAATTATATAGGCATTTTTCTATGAAATATTTGGTTCAAACTCCACCTTAAAATAGGCTCTTTGGGGGAAATTCAGGGAATGATTTAAAAATAGCAATGCCAGTTAAAGGATGATGTGTTTTTGATTCAATGCATATATATGAATAAAGAATTGGATTTTCATATATATGTGTATACACACACACACACACACACATATCGGGGTTTCTATTTGCCAAAATTTCACCAAGCACATAGCAGATATTTTTTGAAAATGTACACCATGGACCTTTTTCTCAACAATGTGAAATCTATTGGGAATGCAAGGCATAGCAATAAAAACAGAGGAAATGGGAGGACAAATTATATAGGGACATCAGGGTTTGTGGGAAAAGCAGACTATGGGGATAGTTACTTCTTGAATTACATAATTATGGCCATTCCAAACCCTTCTTTATAGTTGTCTTCAATCTTCAGCTTAGGGAAATTCTTATGAATAGATAAAATAACCGAGTGAGTAGATTCATATCATTCTACTAGGAAATGGGACCCTTTTGAGCGGATAGAGGCATCGACCTGGGCTCTTGCATCTGGCCCTCAATCAGGTGTACCCAGCACTTGGCTCAGATCTGCCTGTGGGCAGTGTCTGCTTGTCTGCATGTCTCAGGGAGGAAGCTGGGGAACAAGCCCTTTTGCAGCTCTGGTCTTCTTTCCTCCCCTCAGCCCTTTGAGGGAATAAAGGGGTAGATCATGTGAGCCCGGCCTTTACTGCTTTCTGTAGATCTCTGAATTTGCTACATTTTCCTTTATTGCACAGATACCCTTAGAACAAAATTTGGTTGGGGACGGGGGTATGAAAAAAATGAATATCCTCTAGCCTCATTATTGGGACTATTTAAAGTGCTCTTTAATTTTCCCCCCTATATATCGCTCCATATTTATACATATGTGAGCATGCTTCTAGAGAATTTTATCTGTAGTATTGAAATAGTTTATTTTTCCTGTTCATTTAATGTTCTTTCATAAATATTCTCCTTGTAATTATATGTTAATAATTATTTTATATTGCTGCATAAGATTTAGACTTGGTATACTTCACTTAGATGTTTATCTAGTTGTAGGCATTTATTTAAATATTAGTTTGCTATTTTAAATAATTCCACCTTAAATATATTTGTGAATATCTCTATGTTTTCATCATATGAATGACTATAAACTCTAAATCCTAAAGTAAACATTTTTAATATCTTAACTACTCTAAAATCTATGTGTACTTGATGTGGTTATTAAATATTATTAACAAGCTGTATTAAATTGATGGCATGTTCTAGAATCACTATTAGTTTGGAATCTAAAAGCTTCAGTATTTCCTTAGTGTAAATTCCTAAATTGGTGATAATAATCATACAGGAGGATATAAATATGATAAAAGTAAATTGTTGTAATATAAAAAATAGGATACAAAAAAGAAGAAACTTTTCAAATGCTCAGTAATGTATACATAGAAACACATTTAATAAAATAAAATATCAATAAATTACAAAATTTTTAAGTTTTAGGTTTATACAAGTTGTAAATGTCATTGCCACTCACAACAGAAATACAAAAATAGATATGAAGAATGAATATAGAAACCAAAGTAAGAAAAAAACTATCACAAGTAATTTTATAAAATATATTTTTAAAGATTTCATATTTAGCTAAATAAATCAAGAACAAAAATCAGGAAATTACAAATAATATTCAGAAATAGTGAGAAAAAAGACAAATACTAACAGATATAGAAAATTATACCTGTATCTACAGAATCTTACATGAATCATTTGGAAAATCTAAATCAAATAAAGATTTCTAGCAAAAAACATGTTAAAAAAGGTCACCAAGAAAACACAGAGAAAATAAAGGACACATAAAAACACTAAACAGACTGAATCCATATGAAATTTTGAGGTTATCAAAGAGCCGTTTCTAGTCAAAATAGAAGGGCTCAGATATTTTTCCAGATAAATTATGTTAAATATTTAAGTGACAATTTTTATACTCTCTAAACAATTTATGACATTGAGAAGAAGTCTATCTATGTATATTTAATGTCATTTTTAAAATGTCATTTTAAGAGGGGCACCTGAGTGGCTCAGTTGGTTGAGCTCCAACTCTTGATTCTGGCTCATGTTGTGATCTCGGGGTTATGGGATTGGCCCACACTGGGCTCTGCACTCAGTGGGGAGTCTGCTTGGGGATTCTCTCTCTCCCTCTCCCTCTGCCCCACCCCTACTTTCTTTCTCAAATAAATAAATAAATCTTCAAAAAAAATTTAAAAATGTCATTTTAAGAAAATGAAAAATAAGCATGTACTAAAAACTATAAGCCAATTCATTTAGGAATGCCAATGTAAATTCCAAGTAAAATAAATATTAGTAATTAAACCTATACATAAATTTAAAATACATTGCTTCTTGATTCAGTAGATTATGTGAGCATTTACTATATGTGAATTACTGTCCTAACACTCCTAAAAAATGTAGATATGAAGTAGACGCATAATAAACAAGGTCTTTGGAGAGCTAACACTCCTCAGGGAGAAATAGACAGTAGCCAAATAATTAAGTGTACCAGTTACTTAGAGATTTTTGACCTATGCTGTAGAGGAGCTATAAACAAAGATGAGATAGAAAGCAATTGGGGACATCACTTCAGATAATGTGGCAATGGGTGCTTCTCTAAGTAGATGACATTTGTCATTAAGAGAGTTTCATTCTAGAATAAAATTCTTTGATAAAAGTCAACAGCCATTTCTTATAAAAGTGTTAGCAAAATAGAAGTCAGTGGATGCTTCCTTGACTCTTTCTCTCATCCTCTTCCTCCCTTCTTTCCTTCACCACCCCTATAAAAACAATATTTCCCCCAACTAGTATAAGAAATAATATAAGTAATCCCATTAAACCAAGAAGAGGACAAGGGGCTAATGATTACCAGTATTATTTAAATTTGTTCTGGTAATACTAAAAAACATAATTAGATAAAACCACACTGTAAGATATACAAATGCTGCTAAAGAGGTAAAGTTGTCATATTTATATATTGCATATTATATGGTGATTTATAAAGAAACTGGAAGAAAATGAGTTTAAAAAGGTTAGAAATAATAATACAGCAAAACAGGTGAAAACAAAAAAATCAATTTAAAAGAACCAATAGCTTACCAATATATATTGTCTGATAAAACCTAATTACATAGTATAACAAAGGGGGAAAATCCCTTCACAGTAAAAATAAAATAAAAACCAACCTTCTAGGGATAAATTTATCAAAAATAAATAGGATTTTATATAAAATAAATTCTAAAGAGCCTTCTGAGGATGTAAAAGAACTAAAGGAGCCACAATATTGAAGAACATCAAGAAAGTAAAGATAGTAATTTTTAAAAAATTAAATAAATTCAATGTGATCCGTTCAAAGTATCAAGAGTCTATTTGTAATATAATGAAATGATATGGAAAGTTCATCTTGAAGACTAAAAGTGCATAACAAAAATTTTTAGATGTATCATAAAACTTACCATGACTTTATAGCACATTTTGATGCCTTCCAACATTAATCTCCCCACCTCCTGCTTCCCATTTCACACCTGTCCTGGCTAGCCTCACTGACTTCTTATTCTAGGTGAACTTCAGTATCAGGCTATTGGTACTAGACCAGAGATACTCCAATCACTGAGCAGAAGTGAGTGCCAATTCACACTCTGTAGCAATTTAATATATGTTACAATTTGTATTTCAGGTAGATGAATAACAGTGTTAACTTAATTCATGCTATAGGGATAAATGGCTAAATATTTTTAAAACCTAAAAAGTGAGTTAACATAGATTATCATAACAAAATAAATTGAAGATATATGAAATGCTTACATGTAAAGAAGAAAACTCTAAAAGTGCTAGAAGGAAATGTAAGGGCATTACTTTAAAAAATATTATTTTTTTACTGTGGAAGTTCTTTCTAAACATGACACATAACCCAGAAATTATAAAAGAAGGATTAAAATGCTTCAATGTCTTAAATATAAGAGTGGTCAGAAATATCCTAACTATGGTTAAAAGACCTATAGTAAATTGATAACAACCATTTGTAATTTATGACAGAATATGGCTAATTTTCTTCACACAAATTAGTCTAACGAATGCTTGGACAAAGCACTTCAAAGACATACAAGTGACCAGCAAAGAGAGAAAAACACACATAACTTCAGTCTTGATTAAAGAAATGAAAATGAAATGAAATATTAATTTTACCTATCATCCTGCCTCGCCCTCTCCCTGCTTTTTAAAAAAGTATGACAAGAGCATTTGTGTGCCAAAGCATAATAAAACAGGGAATAGCCCATGGGGTTGGGTTGGTGTGTTTCTGTGCAGAAAGGGTTAACATAGCCCACTTGAGACTGATGTTCTTAGAAAGGCCTGCTTTTGAAGGAGGCAGCCAGGAACTTGAATTTCCACGGGGTTTCCACTTTTTTCGTATTGATAAAAGTAACTCACTGTGCCTAGACTGTTTATGCAATGGTATAGTTTCTGCCGAACACTTCCCTTCCTTTTGGACTTTTGATAAATGCCAGATAGAAGCTGCCTACATGAATAGCCTCCAGTGAAAACCTCGGGCACTGCATCTCTCATGGGCTGGAGAGAGATCACACACATGTTGTTGCCTTTTGGTTGCTGGAGGAAGTGTTCAGTGTAGCTCCTCATGAGATGGAGAGTGTCTAAAGAAGCTTGCATGTGGGCTCCTCCAGACTGCTGTCTGTTTTACCCTTCTGATCTGTGTGCCCTTAGTGTGTCACTGTAAGAAATCCCAGCCATGAGTATAATTGTATGCTGAGTCCTGTGAGTCCTTCTAGTGACTCTGTCAACATGGTCTTCAGTTTCCCATTTGTGCCTCCTTAATGGAAAATGTTTGGCAAGTACTGTCAAATATGCATCATCTCTGTCTCAGCAATTCCAATCAAATATACAGTGTATAGGTGAAAACCATGGGAAGATGATAGGGCAAATTCCAAACTTACTTTCAGCCAGGAGAGAATGTTGCATTAAATATGGTAATCCTGCAAGTGTAATCGCTAGGTGAAAGTATAACTGGGTAGCCATGGCTCTTCTTTTTTTTTAAAGATTTTATTTATTTATTCATGAGAGATAGAGAGAGAGAGAGGCAGAGGCAGAGGGAGAAGCAGGCTCCCCGCGGAGCAGGGAGCCCGATGCGGGACTCGATCCCAGGACCCTGGGATCATGACCTGAGCCGAAGGCAGACGCTTAACCGACTGAGCCACCCAGGCGTCCCAACCATGGCTCTTGATACATAGTGCCAGATTTGTTTTCCAGAAGGGTTGCATCATAATGTGCACACATGCTACACTTATGACCCTGTTAGCTTTTCACAACCTGTCCTTCATTGGTTTCTATAGTGTATGTGTTGCTGCTTTAATAAAAATGTAGAATTCTTTATTTAAATGGATGTTTTTTTTCTGAATTGAATATTATTTTATTTGTTGCATTTTCTTTTTTCTGAGCTTTCTAATTCTGTCCTATTTCTAAAAAAATTTTTTCTCAGATTATTAGATGTAGCACATATTTTTTCTGAATGTGTTTTCTATTTGATTTTAACTATATATGTGCTTCTAAAGGTGTTAAAATTCATTTCAAATTATAAAAACAAATATTTGAGCACTATGTCAATATTTTCCTTAATGATTTCAATTATCATTGAAAAATTTAAAATTAGGAATTTGAATGATATAAAAATTATGACACTTACGTGTTTGTAACTCTAATTTAGAGATAATTTGTTGTTTTCTTTTCACTTTTAAAATATTTAAGTATATTCTGTTTGATATACTACATATTATTTTCCTAACCATACATGTTTCAATGGCTTATCACAAATTTAAGCATTACATATAGTCTATAATCTTTCTGGAAATCTATTAGGAGATATATGTATATATGCATATATAGAGAGAGAAGGAGAGATAAATATATAATATAATAAATATATGATATATAAATACATAATATATATTATGTATAATATATTGCGTATCATATATTTTTTCTTTTGCACTCTTAATTACTGTTGCTTAATGATTTAATAACTTAAAATTTATTTATGTAAAGCAATCTGTGCATATTGTGGACTAATTAAAAAATAAAGGCAAGAAAGAGACATTAAGTATCATCCTTAATCTAACAATTGACAGTCAATCATTAGTCACACTTTGTGTATATCTTCTAGAATGTTTCCTATGCTAATATGTACTCATACCATGTATAATGATTTTTATCCTGTTGTTCATTGGTTTGTTCTGCTTGATAATCTACCATGACCTTATTTTCATGTTATTATTTTTCTATTACCAAACCTTTAATTGCTAAATAGATTTCCATAAAAAGATTTGGCATGATTATTTAACCACTTCCATGTTGTAAGAAATATGTTATTTTCAATTTTTTATCAACTGTGATCAGATGACTATTCTTGTAAATTAATATTTTCACACATGCTTAATCACTTCCTTAGGATAAATTCCTAGTTTCTGAATTGTTGGATCAAATGTTATGATTATTATAATAATCCTTGATACATATCATAATATGGCCTCCCAGAAAGATTTTACCCTTTCGCCATCTCACCAGCAATGTATGCAGGGCAAGATACATGTTTGTTTACATATTTGCCAATATTAGATATTAAGATACTAGCCCATCCTTTAGAGGAAAGCAGTGTCTTCTCGTTAATTAACATATTTATTATGTATGAACTTTTTATAGGTGTATTGGTTATTTGTGTTTTTCACTTTTAAAGTTTTGGGGTTGGTTATGACAACTGATCCAAGGATATTCTTTTTTTTTTAATTTATGATAGTTCTGAAGTTAGCTTAATTTTCTTTTAGATGCAAGTACAGTAAGGAATAAAATCCATAAGGAATAAAACAGACCTGTACCTGGTTGGTAAAATAATGGAATTAAACATCTATTTCTCTATTGCCTGCATATGGTAAAAAAGTGACAAAGTTAGGTTTATCTTTAGCTTTGTACTATTGAAGCTTGGTGATTCTTGTTTTTATTTCAGCCTCCATTATGTGTGTGTGTGTGTGTGTGTGTGTGTGTGTGTGTGTGGTTGTCTTTTTCAGTTGTGTTCTCTATGTAATTGATCCTGGTATCATTTACTAAATGTTATATCAGTTCATTGGAGACAGTCTAAAATTGTTTTTCATTTGAGCTCAGACTAAAAAAAAAAAATCCATTCGTTTGTTGCTGACTTTGCTTATTTGATCTTCACTCTAGCTTTCTGAGCCAATAAAATCATGTTTCTTCAAAAAAAGAACTTTTTATTAGTCAGCTTAAATTTATTGTGTAGTGACAAACAACCCCAAAGTCTCAGTAGCTTTCACATAGTAAAGGTTTATTTCTCACCAATGCTGATAAATACTGTGGATTAGCTGCAGCTCTATTCTATGTAACCTTTACTAAGGGTTCAGGCTGTCAGAACAACCTTTAAGACATCACCAGTCTCCTTCCAGATGGAAAAAAGTGCATGGCAAGTCATGCAGTGGATTTTAAAGCTTCTTCCTGGAGGTGAAACACATTATTCAATTCACAGTTCATCAGGCAAAGACGTTATATGGCCAGACCTGATGTTAAAGGAGCCAGAAAATATAATTCTCCTCCCAGAAAGATACAGTAAATATTTTGAACAAAAATACTATCACCTTATCTGTTCAAGTTGTTTCCTAATATTTGGCTCTAGAATTAGAAAGCCATGCCAGTGTAAAGTCCCTTGTGCATTAATTAGCTTAAGAAATATGATCCCAGTGCAGCCCTGAGTGATTTAAAGCAAGAGCCTGCAAACTTTTCTGTAAAGAGCCAGATAGTAAACATTTTTATTTTTGTAGACCATGCAGTCTGTTGCAAAACTTGGAACCTCTCAAGTCTTCTGATATAGCCAGGCAGGAGGAGCCATAGTTATTGTGGAAGCAAATATGTATGTCTGTGATTTAATAAAACTTTATTCAAAAGTAGGCCATTGACTGGGTTCATCTTGATGGTCATTATTTGCCAATCCCTCAGATAAACCAGTTCTTATCTGGCTAGAGTAGAAATTCAGAACATTGTGCTAGAATCTGGAGTTTTATCTGTTCTTGCTGAAGGGAATTCTAATAGAAACTGTGAAATTTTGTTTGTGGTAGGTTTTGCTCTAGTCTAAGGCAGGCCGTATTTATTTTAATAGCTGTTGATTCTATGAAAAATATTCCAAAATACAGAGACATAATTTGAAACATTTTCAATATACTTGCTTTCTTAAAACAGCCTTAAAAAGGAAAGCTCTATAAAATTTGTTTGGCTAATGTGGACATGCAAAGAATTGAGAAAATATTGTAAGGGACATGAATTAAGAAAAGAATGAGAAATTCTAATTTAATTGTTATAACAGAAGTAAAGAGAATAGTTTCTTCGAGAGGGTACTCATATTATCATCTTCTTGGAAAAGACGCATTACTATTTAGCATCTAAATAGATACAATATAGATCTAATCACAATCTAGCCACACAGTGTATGTGTATATACATATGTATAATATATGTATTTCATAATATACATTATATTATGAAACTATAGTCACAAAAATAATGAGGATATAAAATCTAGCTAAGGATGGTGATGTCTATGTCTTTTAAACCTTCAGAGGAGTTATTATAGGTAATCATAAAAATAGAACTGTCTAATATAGTTGACAAATTAAAATATTATCATTCTATTGGTTTGAGACTTGCTGAAAATATTTAACAAAATTATATTGCTCAAATTTGTTTTTAGAATAGGTACAAAGATTTTAAATTTCTTTCCCCCAAAATGCGGGCTTAAATACAAAGAAATGTTAATTGATTCATTGAACTTTTGAAGCAACTATTTAACATTTTCAATAAAAAGAAGCATACCTCTCATCCCAGGTGGTAGCTTTACTAAAGGCATACATTATAATTATGCTTCTGTGTTCATTTTCTCCTAATAACAGAGACTGGGGAAGCCTGCTTTCTACATCTGGATTTCAAACCATCCTTCAGACAAAGCTTCATTAAACCCTACCAAACACTAAAGGTCACCGCGGTTTCATATGTTTGTGTTATAGCAACCAAATGTTGCAAAAACTCTATCAGCAGCCAGCAAAATTCCGAAATACCAGAAAATGGCAAGAGTAAGATGAGGACATAGGTGATAAGTTCATCTGTTCAACAAATAGAAACACAGATGAATAGAATATAGTCCTTTTCCTCAAGGAAATCATTCTGCAGAGAAGACTAAAACTAAATTGACAATTAGAATATTTCATGTAAATGAAAAATTGATTTCCGTTAAATAGCTGGACTGAGCTGACCCAGAAAATCTTTTTCCTATTTCAAATATATAGAAGTGCCATTTAAAATATAACACTGCAAATGTAAATATTTGGCTGAATTCAAGATACAAACAAGGAAAAAAATCTCCAGATACAGAGGGAATTCAAAATTGGAGCAGTGAATGTAACCTGAAGCCCAGGGCACACAGGCCTTACTGGCTGGGGCCTGGGACTCTGCTAGCCACTGTAAGAGCAAGAGACCATGTTGGGCATTAGAAATGACCTACTGGGGGCATCTGGGTGGCTCAGCCATTAAGCATCTGCCTTCATCTTGGGTCATGATCCCAAGGGGATCCTGGGATCAAGCCCCACATTGGGCTCCCTGCTCAGCGGGAGGCATGCTTCTCCTTCTCACAATCCCCCTGCTTGTGTTCTCTCTCTCACTGTCTCTCTGTCAAATAAGTAAATAAAATCTTAAAAAAGAAAAATGAGCTACTGGATAAAACCAGGATTCATAAGGTCTGATCCATTCATAAAATAGAAAACTATTCAAATTCTTTTTTTAATTATTATGTTAATCACCATACATTACATCATTAGTTTCTGATGTAGTGTTGCATGATTCATTGTATGTGCATAGTACCCAGTGCTCCATGCAGAATGTGCCCTCTTTAATACCCATAATCAGGCTAACCCATCTTCCCACCCCCCTCCCCTCTAGAACCCTCAGGTTGCTTTTCAGAGTCCATCGTCTCTCATGGTTCGTCTCCCCCTGATTTCACCCCTTCATTCTTCCCCTCCTACTATCTTCTTTTTTTTTTTTCTTAACATATATTGCATTATTTGTTTCAGAGGTACAGATCTGTGATTCAATAGTCTTGCACAATTCACAGCACTCACCATAGCACATACCCTCCCCAATGTCTATCACCCAGCCACCCCATACCTTCCACCCCACCCCCCACTCCAGCAACTGTCAATTTATTTCCTGAGATTAAGAATTCCTCATATCAGTGTGGTCATATGATGCATTTCTTTCTCTGATTGACTTATTTCACTTAGCATAACACCCTCCAGTTCCATCCACGTCGTTGCAAATGGCAAGATCTCATTCCTTTTGATGACTGCATAATATTCCATTGTATATATATACCATATCTTCTTTATACATTCATCTGTCGATGGACATCTTGGCTCTTTCCACAGTTTGGTTATTGTGGACATTGCTGCTATAAACATCGGGGTGCATGTACCCCTTTGGATCCCTACCTTTGTATCTTTGGGGTAAATCCCCAGTAGTGCAATTGCTGGATCATACGGTAGCTCTATTTTCAACATTTTGAGGAATCTCCATACTGTTTTCCAGAGTGGTTGCACCAGCTTGCATTCTCACCAACAGTGTAGGAGGGTTCCCCTTTCTCTGCATCCCCACTAACATCTGTCATTTCCTGACTTATTTTTAGCCATTCTGACTGGTGTGAGGTGGTATCTCATTAAGGTTTTGATTTGGATTTCCCTAACATTGAGCGATGTTGAGCACTTTTTCATGTGTCTGTTGGCCATTTGGATGTCTTCTTTGGAAAAAATGTCTGTTCACGTCTTCTGCACATTTCTTGATTGGATTCTCTGTTCTTTGGGTGTTGAGTTTGATAAGTTCTTTATAGATTTTGGATACTAGGCCTTTATCTGATATGTCATTTGCAAATATCTTCTCCCATTCTGTCGGTTGTCTTTTGGTTTTGTTGACTGTTTCCTTTGCTGTGCAAAAGCTTTTTATCTTGATGAAGTCCCGATAGTTCATTTTTGCCCTTGCTTCCCTTGCCTTTGATGATGTTTCTAGGAGGAAGTTGCTGCAGCTGAGGTCGAAGAGGTTGCTGCCTGTGTTCTCCTTTAGGATTTTGATGGACTCCTGTCTCACATTGAGGTCTTTCAACCATTTGGAGTCTATTTTTGTGTGTGGTGTAAGGAAATGGTCCAGTTTCATTCTTCTGGATATGGCTGTCCAGTTTTCCCAAAACCATTTGTTGAAGACACTGTCTTTTTTCCATTGGACATTCTTTCCTGCTTTGTCAAAGATGAGTTGACCATAGAGTTGAGGGTCCATTTCTGGGCTCTGTATTCTGTTCCATTGATCTATGTGTCTGTTTTTGTGCCAGGACCATACTGTCTTGATGATGACAGCTTTGTAATAGAGCTTGAAGTCTGGAATTGTGATGCCACTGGCTTTGCTTTTCTTTTTGAACATTCCTCTGGCTATTCGGGGTCTTTTCTAGTTCCATACAAATTTTAGGATTATTTGTTCCATTTCTTTGAAAACAATGGATGGTATTTTGATGGGGATTGCAATGAATGTGTAGATTGCTCTAGGTAGCATTGACATCTTCATAATATTTGTTCTTCCAATCCATGACCATGGAACATTTTTCCATTTCTTTGTGTCTTCCTCAATTTCTTTCATGAGTATTTTATAGTTTCCTGAGTATAGATTTTTGCCTCTTTGGTTAGATTTATTCCTAGGTATCTTATGGTTTTGGGTGCAATTGTAAATGGGATCAACTCCTTAATTTCTCTTTCTTCTGTCTTGTTGTTGGTGTATAGGAATGCCACTGATTTCTGTGCATTGATTTTATATCCTGCCACTTGACTGAATTCCTGTATGAGTTCTAGCAGTTTTGGAGTGGATTCTTTTGGGTTTTCCACATAAAGTATCATATCATCTGCAAAGAGTGAGAGCTTGACTTCTTCTTTGCCAATTTGGATGCCTTTGATTTCTTTTTGTTGTCTGATTGCTGTGGCTAGGACTTCTAATACTTTGTTGAATAGCAGTGGTGAGAGTGGACATCCCTGCCGCGTTCCTGACCTTAGGGGGAAGCTCTCAGTTTTTCCCCATTGAGAATGATATTTGCTGTAGGTTTTTCATAGATGGCTTTTATGATATTCAGGTATATACCCTCTATCCCTATAGTCTGAAGAGTTTTGATCAAGAAAGGATGCTGTACTTTGTCAAATGCTTTTTCTGCATCTATTGAGAGGATCATATGATTCTTGTTCTTTCTTTTGTTAATGTATTGTATCACGTTGATTGATTTGCAGATGTTGAACCAACCTTGCAGCCCAGGGATAAATCCCACTTGGTCATGGAATAATCCTTTTAATGTACTGTTGGATCCTATTGGCTAGTATTTTGGTGAGAATTTTTGCATCCATGTTCATCAAGGATATTGGTCTCTAATTCTCCTTTTTGATGGGGTCTTTGGTTTTGGGATCAAGGTAATGGTGGCCTCATGAAATGAGTTTGGAAGTTTTCCTTCCATTTCTATTTTTTGGAACAGTTTCAGAAGAAGAGGTATTAATGCTTCTTTAAATGTTTGGTAGAATTCCCCTGGGAAGCCATCTGGCCCTGGGCTTTTGTTTCTTGGGAGATTTTTGATGAGTGCTTCAATTTCTTTAGTGGTTATAGGTCTGTTCAGGTTTTCTATTTCTTCCTGGTTCAGTTTTGGTAGGTGATACGTCTCTAGGAATGCATCCATTTCTTCAGGTTATCTAATTTGCTGGCATAGAGTTGCTCATAATATGTTCTTATAATTGTTTGTATTTCTTTGGTGTTGGTTGTGATCTCTCCTCTTTCATTCATGATTTTGTTGTTTTGGGTCATTTCTCTTTCTTTTTGATAAGTCTGGCGAGGGGTTTATCAATCTTGTTAATTCTTTCAAAGAACCAGCTCCTAGTTTCGTTGATGTGTTCTACTGTTCTTTTGGTTTCTATTTCATTGATTTCTGCTCTGATCTTTATTATTTTTCTTCTCCTGCTGGCTTTAGGTTCTATTTGCTGTTCTTTCTCCAGCTCCTTTAGGTGTAGGGTTAGGTTATATACTTGAGACCTTTCTTGTTTCTTGAGAAAGGCTTGTATTTCTATATACTTTCCTCTTAGAACCGCCTTTGCTGCATCCCAAAGATTTTGAACAGTTGTGTTTTCATTTTCATTGGTTTCCATGATTTTTTAAAATTCTTCTTTAATTTCCCGGTTGACCCATTCATTCTTCAGTAGGATGCTCTTTAGCCTCCACGTATTTGAGTTCTTTCTGACTTTCTTCTTGTGATTGAGTTCTAGTTTCAAAGCACTGTGGTCTGAAAGTATGCAGGGAATGATCCCAATCTTTTGGTACTGGTTGAGACCTGATTTATGACCTAGGATGTGATCTATTCTGGAGAATGTTCCATGGGCACTAGAGAAGAATGTGTATTCCGTTGCTTTGGGATGGAATGTTCTGAATATGTCTGTGAAGTCCATTTGGTCCAGTGTGTCATTTAAAGTCTTTATTTCCTTGTTAATCTTTTGCTTAGACGATCTGTCCATTTCAGTGAGGGGGGTGTTAAGGTCCCCCACTACTATTGTATTGTTGTCAATGTGTTTCTTTGCTTTTGTTATTAAGTGCCTTATATAATTGGCTGCTCCCATGTTAGGCACATAGATATTTACAATTGTTAGATCTTCTTGTTGGATAGACCCTTTAAGTAGGATATAGTGTCCTTCCTCATCTCTTATTACAGTCTTTGGTTTAAAATCTAATTTGTCTGATATAAGGATTGCCACCCCAGCTTTCTTTTGGTGTCCATTAGCATGGTAAATGGTTTTCCACCCCCTCACTTTCAATCTGGGGGTGTCTTTGGGTCTAAAATGAATCTCTTGCAGACAGCAAATTGATGGGTCTTGTTTTTTAATCCAATCTGATAGCCTGTGTGTTTTGATTGGGGCATTTAGCCCATTTACATTTGGTGTAACTACTGAAAGATAGGAATTTAGTGCCATTGTATTGCCTGTAAGGTGACTGTTACTGTATATTGTCTGTATTCCTTTCTGGTCTATGTTGCTTTTAGGGTCTCTCTTTGCTTAGAGGACCCCTTTCAATATTTTTTGTAGGGCTGGTTTTGTGTTTGCAAATTCCTTTAGTTTTTGTTTGTCCTGGAAGCTTTTTATCTCTCCTTCTATTTTCAATGACAGCCTAGCTGGATATAGTATTCCTGGCTGCATATTTTTCCTGTTTAGTGCTCTGAATATATCATGCCAGTCCCTCCTGGCATGATATATTTCTGGCCTGCCAGGTCTCTGTGGATAGCTCTGTTGCCAATCTAATGTTTCTACCATTGTAGCTGTCTTGTCCCGAGCTGCTTTCAGGATTTTCTCTTTGTCTCTGAGACTCATAAGTTTTACTATTAGATGTCGGGGTGTTGACCTATTTTTATTGATTTTGAGAGGGGTTCTCTGTGCCTCCTGGATTTTGATGCCTGTTTCCTTCCCCAAATTAGGGAAGTTCTCTGCTATAATTTGCTCCAATATACCTTTGACCCTCTCTCTCTTTCTTCTTCTTCTGGGATCCCCATTATTCTAATGTTTGTCTTATGGTATTGCTTATCTCTCGAATTCTGCCCTCGTGATCCAGTAGTTGTTTATTTCTCTTTTTCTCAGCTTCTTTATTTTCCATCATTTGGTCTTGTATATCACTAATTCTCTCTTCTGCCTCATTTATCCTAGCAGTTAGTGCCCACATTTTTGATTGCACCTCATTAGTAGCCTTTTTGATTTCGACTTGGTTAGACTGTAGTTCTTTTATTTCTCCAGAAAGGGTTTCTCTAGTAACTTCCATGCTTTTTTCAAGCCCAGCTAGTATCTTTAAAGTCATGATTCTGAACTCTAGGTCCGACATTGTAGTAATGTCTGTACTAATGTCCTGGCAGTTGGTACTACCTCTTTTTCTTTTTGTTGAGGTGATTTTTTTCTGTCTTGTCATTTTTGTCCTGAGGAGAATAGATTAATGAGAGAACAAAATGCTAACAGGGTAACAACATCCCCAGAAAATATACTCTAAACAAATCAGAAAAGACCTGAAGCTGGGGGAAAGAAAGGGAAAGAAAAAAGAAAAAAAAAAAAAGAAAAAGAAAAAGAAAAAGATAAAAACAAACAAAAAAGAACAAAACAAGAAAAAACAGAATATGATCAAATATGATCAGGCTGGTGCATAGATCAGTGCCACACACTAGATTTGGGGTGTATTTTGGTCTGTTAGAAGAAAGTGCCTCCCAAAATTTTAAAGAAAGAAAAACTTATATATGTACAAAAATAAGGGTTGATATGATGAAGAGATGGAATATCACTGTAAAGGTGAAAATTATAAAAAAAATTTATAAAAATAATTGATAAGATGTTTGAAAAAAGAAAGAAGAGGATTTAAAAAAAAAGAAAAAAAAAGGGAGACAATGTGATCAGGCAGGAGAGTAGAACAAAGCCATACACTAGAGATTTAGGGTATATTTTGATCTGTTAGAAGAAACTGTATCTCAAAATTTTAAAGAGAGAACAACTTATATATATATATGCCAAAAATAAGGGTAACTACTATGAAGGGATAGAATATGACTCTAAAAATGAAAAATAAAAATGTTTCTTAAAAAAGGGATTGATAAGATGTTGGTTGAAAATGGGAAAAATAAAAATTAAAACAATAAAAAAGACAGTTAAAAAAATTAACTTTGAAAGACAAGAGAATCATGGGGAAAAAGCCATGGATTCTATGTGCAGTATTCCCCTAGCTCTGGAGTTCTGCCATTCTCATTGATTGGTAAACTTGGTCTTGGCGGGCTGTTCTTGCTGATCTTCTGGGGGAGGGGCCTGTTGTGGTGGTTCCGAAATGTCTTTGCCAGAGGCAGAATTGCCCCTCCCTTGCCGGTCTGGGCTAAGTAATCTGCTGGGGTTTGCTCTCGGGAGCTTTTGTTCCCTGCAAGTTTTCCGTACAGCCTTGGAGGCGGAGAGTGAAAATGGCGGCCTCCCAATCTCCGCCCCTGAGGAGCCGGGAACTCGGGGCCCCACTCCTCAGTGCGCTCCCAGAGAAAAGCAGTCAGTCACTCCCGTCTCCTGGTCTCCAGCCGTACTCCGTGCTCACCTGGCCTGTGACTGAGCATTTCTATCTCTGGCACCTGACTCGGTGTGGAGTCTCCAAACCCAGCCAATCCCTGTGGTGCACTCCTGCGCCACTCCTCCTGGGGGAGGAAGGGGAGTCTCCCCAGATCTGCCACTTGTTGGGTCCCTGCTGGAGGAGCAGTGGTCTGACTCTGCCACAGATCACGGTTTATGGCAACCCCGAGCTGAGAGCCCATGCCTCGGCTCCGTCTCTGCAGCCGGCTTCTCCGCTCTGATCTCTGGGAGCTCTGCTGCACTCAGACTCCCCCAGTCTTTCTGTGACCCCGAGGGTCCTGAAACCACACTGTCCCAGAGAGGGCTCCACCCCCTGCTTAGCCACTGGAGCGACGTCCCTCAGCAGAGCCAACTTCTAAAAGTTCCGATTTTGTGCTCCGCTGCTCTATCACTTGCCAGAAGCCGCCGACGGAGGCTCCCTCCCCCGCTGTCTATCCTCCCGAATATTGCCTCGGATTCACTTCTCTTCATGTCCTACCTTCCAGAAAGTGGTCGCTTTTGTGCTCAGAGAGTTGTTGCTATTCTTTTCTTCGATCTCCTGTTGAGTTTGTAGGTGTTCAGAATGGTTTGATCCCTATCCAGCTGAATTCCTGAGACCAGACAAAATCCAGGTCTCCTACTCCTCTGCCAATTTGCCCCACCCCCTGAAAACTATTCAAATTCTCAACGACCCAGGAAAATAGCACAAAAACTTTCAGCCTGCATGAGGGCATGGACAGAAAAAAAAAAGACCTGAAAAGAATTATAATCTCAGGCCTTTTAACCTTCTGTGAAAGACTGAACTCATACTCCACAATCCACACCTCCAGCTAGTGAAGGAAAAAGGCAAATTAGAGTCGCATATATCTGAAGAGATAGTCTTACAATCTAGGAGAAATAAACTTCTCCTGAATGTAGTAGCTTCTTGTGAAGATGAA
Source organism: Mirounga angustirostris (assembly GCF_029215605.1). NCBI lineage: Eukaryota > Metazoa > Chordata > Mammalia > Carnivora > Phocidae > Mirounga > Mirounga angustirostris. Next base: position 17,322,990 of record NW_026991718.1, on the reverse strand, counting down.
TTTATTCTAAAAATTACAAACAACACATGAGATAAAATTTGGAGGGAATCACACACGAAATAGAAGAGAACTGCAGTTAATAAACTAATTTAAAGAACTTAAGTAGATTTTGAAATTTTCAGACAAAGGAAAGTAATAAATAGTGTAAGAACTGTAAACTATGATAAAGGAAAAGACAATGTTGAAAAGTAAATAGTCTAAAAAACAAAATACAGAGTCATTAAAATAAAAAAATGTCTTTGGACCATGTGATAAGTAGATTGGATATAGTTGAAGAATGACTATATTAATTGGAAGACAGAGTGTAGGAAATCGTCTGGGATAATATGGACTGATAAGTACATACAAAAGAGGTTTTAGAAGATATAGAGGACAAAATAAAGTCTAGATGTTCCAGATGAAAGAGTATAGACAATAGGGAGACGGGTAGTGTAGTACTGAGAAATTTCGTCTATTGATGAATGTCTGAATTTTCAGATTTGCTAAACTTTCTAAGTCTTAAATTGGGTGAATATAAACATCCACATTTGGTTGAATTATAGTGAAATTGCACAACACTAAACTTAAAAAAAAATAGGTTTCCTGAAAGAATTCATTTTTTTTTTTATAAAAAGTTACCAAATGAACCTACAATGAATATTTCACAAACTATGTCAAATCCCAAACACTGTCAAACAGATCCTCATAGTAGAGAGGAAAAATAACTAATTACCTAGAGTTTCAAACCAAGCTAGACTTTATTTAAGAATGAGGGTGAAACAAGGGAATGTCCTTCTGGCACATTGATAATAACTACTAAGGAAATGTTTGAGCAAGAAGGTTATTGAAGCCAAAAGGAAAGAGTAAGATGAAAGAAACAGCAAATGTGGATCAATCTAAACAAGCATTGAATGTAAATAAGAGGAATGACTCAGTTGGAAAGTGAAGAAACAAGTAGATCTGAAATACTGAACAATAATAGTAAAGGTGAGACTTAGGGAAGATTGTTCTGAAAGAATTCTAATGTTCTTATAAACGAATTCTGAATATTTCTGTTAAATGTTAAGTGTTGCTACTAAAACAAAAGAAAGAGTATGTACATCTTCCCAACAGGTAGAGGAAACACAAAATAAACAAAACATGTACTGGGTGAAATAAGTCAGCCTGAGAAAAACAAATACCACCTGATTTCACTTACATGTGGAATCTAACAAAACAAAAAAATAAAAAAAGAATCAAACAAACAAAAAGCAGAATCAGACCTATAAATACAGAGAACAAACTGATGGTTGCCAGACGGGAGGAAATTGGGCAGATGGGCAAAATGGTAGAAGGGAGTGGAAGGTACAGACCTCCAGTTATGGAATGAATAAGTCAGGGGAATAAAAAGCACAGTGTAGGAAATCTAGTCAACAATATTGTAATAGCATTGTATGATGACAGATGGTGGGGCTACACTTGTGGTGAGCATAATGTATAAACTTGTGGAATCCCTATGTTGTACACCTGAAACTAATATAACAGTGTGTCAACTATACTCAAATTAAAAACAAAAAGAGCAACAAAACAACAGCAACAAAAAAACACTTGGCCAATCCAATAAAGGGCAGAAAATAAGAAAAACATAATGAACAGTTAAAGGAAGACCTACAATAAGATGATATAAATAATGTACCTAATGTACAATTGAATGTAATTATTAAGCTCATCTGTTTCATCAGAATCTAAGGAATTGGAAAAATAAAATGAATTCAGCCATGTGCTTGTCAAGAGTATGCATACAGTAAAACTAACTTTGAAAGATTATAAAATGATGAAAATAAGAATATGTACTATTAGATGAGTTCACATGTGTTCATTACATTATTGTTTGAAAAAAAATTGAAGTGTGATGGGGAATTGATAAATATTTATATGTATTTTATGTTTTTATTTCTTTATATTTTCCGATTATGTTTTCCTAACCAATTATTTCTGGTACACATGGATATAATTACTTTTAGGTATTTATTTTGCAATTATTTATATTCTTAAACCTTGCTAATCATCTAATTTATAAATAATTGTATATTAGTTTCTTTTCGCCAAGTGATGGGAAAAAAGCTAATTTTATCATATTACAATGGCTAGACTTCCAGAGAAATACTAAATCACATGGCGACAGCTGGTATATGCATTTTGCTCCTGAGCTCAATGGGAATTCTTCTAATACTTCACTATTAGCTATGCCATTATTTGTTAATATGATATAAATATTTTTATCATGGTAAGGTAGGTTCTTTATTTATTATTTTGTATAGATTTTTGTTAGGTGAAGAATTTTATTAAAATTCATCATATCTAATGAGATGGCCCAATAGGTTTTCTTTTTTGCTGTACTGATAAGAATGTTATTAATAGTTTCTTGTTATCAACCATTCTTGCATTTTTAGGATAAATCCTAAATGGTTATAAAGTGTATTGTTTTGTTATAGTGATTATTTGGGTGGTATTTCATTTGGAATTATTGGATCTATGTTTTTAAGTGAGATAATTCTGCAGTTTTCTTGAAAATTATATTTTATCTTGAAAAAAAAACATCCTCTAACATCTGTAAGTTCAATTAAAGCAGGAGCCAGATTTGTTTTATTTCTCTTTCCCTTAACATTTAACATTTATGCTTAGCACAGTGCTGGGCACATAGCAGAAAATCAATAAATGTTTGTTGAATAAGTATGGCAATCAGGCTTTTATCAACAGACTTCTGCTTAAACTAAATTTTTAAAAATCCTTTATTCTCTTCAAGCTTTCCTTTTCTAGGTTCTTCACTCGCAAGGTAATTGTAGAAGATCTCTTGTCTTGAAAAAAAGGTCACACTAAATTCTTTATGACTTATTAAAAAACCTCTCTAAAGAAAGAGTCCCCTTTTATTTATTTATTTTTTTAAATAATAATTGAGGAGAAGTTAATCTGTTAAATGATTCCTGGTTATGCTTGTTTGCTTTTGGAGATGGAAGGAATGAAATCTCTAATCTTTTGAAGAGTAAAATTTTATTTTGAGATGTTCCCTTGTTTCTAAGAAGCGCTTCGATAGTAAGTCTTAATTCTCTGCAAATGGCAATAACCTCTAAGTCAGTATTATATTGGATCATAGGGAATAAGAAGAGATAAATTGCTCACCTTTTGCAGGCAATTTAATTCTGTGGCTCCCTGACCTGTCTAGCTGGAGTACCGGGGGGCATGGAGGGTGCTCTAAGATAGTCTGATGAACATGTACTTCCAGGTCATACTCTGACTTAACAATAAAATGTTGGTCTGAATTGTTTGTGTGGAGCTACTGGAAAATGTTTATCAGCACCTTGGACAGCGATTACTCTGGTCTAATAAGAGCAGGACCTGGATTGGCTCTCTTCTTGTATTTCATGTGGCATTGTCCCTTTTCTCTCACTACCCCTCCTTATTATAGCAGGACCACTTTCTCTGACTTTTGCAGATGTTTTTGCCATTATGTGAAAATTTTTGAACCAGAAAATAGAAGTTACTGAATCTCTCTAAACTTTGGCTTCTCCAATTATAAACTAAGTGAAATCCCAAACTCAGTAGGTTGCTATAGGAGTATGAGTGTTCAGTCTTATGAAGAATGCCCTATGGCTCCTAGCTTACAGTACGGTCTAAAAAGAGATAAATGTTTGTTAGTTCCCATCAATGTTTCATGATTATATAATACTTTAAACATGGTTTCCCTTTTATTCTTTAATTATTTGTAATAAGTAATACAAAAATCCCAATATTCTATGTTGGGAAAGTCAGTCTTGTATGTGCAGTCTTTCAGCCCCACTCAGCTGAATAAGAATGAGCTTGGGGCCTGGAACTCTCCCTTACCAAGAGACAAAGAGCCCCCACAACCTGCGCTGGGCTTATCAACTGTGGGGCTATCTTTCCCTGTTTCAGACTCAATATGCGCTCCTTTGTTCTGTTTATGTATGTGTTTGTCATTAAGCACCTGGGCAACCCCATTACTATATCTGTCTTCTATGGGTCATTCTGAGGTACAAGAGGGTAGCATGCAAGCCAATGGCCCTGTGATGTCTTCCGGGAGTGACTGCTGGTCATGGGGTCCAACACCCCCTATTAAAGCTGATCTTTCCCTGTCTCTTCTCCATATGAGCAAAGCATTGTTCCATTCAGTGCTTGACTGCATTATGCTTTCCTTGATGACTCCAATACCAAGATGCAGTGGGCAGAAGTATGTACTCCTTGTGCTCCTGGTGGTTAGCAACAGATGCCACTTGCTCAACAGTTTATAACAATTCCAGGGAATTGTTAGAAATGTAGAATAAAATATGACAGTCTCCTTATTAATCCCCACTTTTTCCTCCTCTATCTTACTCAGAACCATCGTTAAAGACTTAGTGTGCATAACACTAGTCATTTTTAATGATTTTAACTTTTATGTATATACATATATAAGCATATGTATGGTATCATCATCACATATAATTTTTGTGATTTTGTTTTTCTTAATAATATAATCTTAAAGATCTTACTGTTCTTTCCTTATTAAGCTCATAGAATACCATGGTATGTATATATTATAATCATTTTTTCCTTTGAGGAGTGCTTTAATTTTACCCTTTTAATTCTGAACAATATAGCCAAATTTTCTTCCCAAAACAATTACATAAATTCACACTTTTCTCAATGACGTATATAAGTATCCATTTCGTGAATGAGCAAATAGTTTATTTCACTTAGCATAATGCCCTCCAGACTCATCCATGTCACAAATAACAGGATTTCATTCTCTTTTACATTTACATTTTACTTTTACATTTACAGTAACATTCTGTTGTTTATATGTATATCACATTTTCTTTATCCATTCATCTGTCAAAGGACATTTAGGTTGTTTCCATATATTGGCTATTGTGAATAATGTTGCAAGGAATATGGGTGTGCAGATATCTCTTCAAGATACTGATTTCAATTCTTTCAGATACATATATCCAGGAGTGGGATTGTTGGATCATACAGTAGTTCAATTTTTAATTTTAAGGCACCGCCACACTGTTTTCCATAATGGCTGTGCCATTTTACATTCCCATTAACAGTGTATAAGAGTTTCCCTTTCTGCACATCCTCACCAACATTTGTCTTTTTGATAATAGTCATTTTAACAGATTTGCATTTTAAAAGGATGCTCTCCTGCAGTGTGGAGAATCTAGAGGTATAAGAATGGAAGCATAAAGATGAAATTTTTGTTTTCCTCAAAGAGATGACAAGTTCTCTCAAAAACATATTAAATTATCTTTTCTCACAAAGATGAGGTAAAATTAAGGAGGTAAAATTGTATTAGATCTGAAGCTGATTCTATTGTTACACTTCATTTCCTTTTGTATGTAGGACTATTCTAGTTACCATATGGTTTGAGTTGGGCCAATTTTTACTTCATTATTCTTCTCTTTACACTTCTTTACTATTGTGCATTTTCTTCTTCATCAATTGTAGAATCAGCATGAAAACATACATTTTCAAAATGTATTGAGATTTATTTATAAATGAATGTGGAAGAAATTTACATATTTGCAATATTTGTCTTTCTAACGAGGGCTCTTTATTTAGGTCTTTTTAAAATGTCTATATCACTTTATTTTTTTTGTTTTTATATGGTATTCCAGGTATTCCCGATTGTCTTATTTATTTTTTTTATTAATTTTTATTGTTATATTAATCACCATACATCATTAGTTTTAGATGTAGTGTTCCATGATTCATTGTTTGTGCATAACACCCAGTGCTCCATGCAGAACGTGCCCTCTTTAATACCCATCACCAGGCTAACCCATCCTCCCACCCCCCTCCCCTCTAGAACCCTCAGTTTGTTTTTCAGAGTCCATCGTCTCTCATGGTTTGTCTCCCCCTCCGATTTCCCTCCCTTCATTTTAAACAGAGATCTAGTACATTTCTATTTAATGTGTTCTTAGGAATTTAATGGCTTTTTGGAACATTTGTGAATGGATTTTTAAAATTACACTTTTGGGGTGCCTGGGTGACTCAGTCAGTTAAGCATCCGACTTCAGCTCAGGTCATGATCTCCTGGTTCTGGGATCCAGCCCTGGAACCCTGAGAAGTGTGGTATCAAGCTTCCTGCTCAGCAGGGAGTCTGCTTGTCCCTGTCCTTCTCCCCCTGTCTCCCCCACTCCCCTCCTCATGCTCTCTCTGTCTTTCTCTCAAATAAATAAATAAAATCTTTAAAATAAAAGTTACATTTTTAAAATTTGTACCAGTTTAACTGTGCAAATGTTTTATGCAAATGTTTATCTTGTATTCAGATGCTTAATTCTGTTGTATTATTTTTAATTGTTTATTGGTCAATTCTTCAGAATTTTCTAGGTAAGTACTTGTATTGCTTTTAATGAGTGATGATTTTGAATATTGTTTTCCAATATTTCCATTTCCCATTTATTTTACTTTAACATATTTTTTAGGACCCTCAATAAAATGTTAAAAAATTGTTAAAAAGAGAGATGACATTGAACATCTTAAGATGCCTTCATCACTAATATGGTGAGACACATGTTTTATAATCAAAAGCATTTTTAAGTCATAATTTAGGGAATACTTAACAATGTTTTCATTTAATCTTCATAACAACCTAATGACACTGTGCTCTTAGCATACCCACTTTTTGTGTGAGGAAACTGAGCAACTTGCCTGGGGCATATAATAGAGAATAGAATACAGAACTTAGAAGACTAACTTCAGAGTGTATGCACTTGGAAAATCTTTTCAGGTTAAGAAGGTTTCTTCTCTTAGTGTACCGAGGGTTTTATCAAGTACGAATGTTGAGTTTTATCAGCACTCTACTGAGATAATCATATAGTTGTTCACCTTTAATCTTTTAATATACTGAATTACATTAATAGATTTCCTGATGTTAATCCATTCATGCACTGCATTTCTGGGATACACCTAGCTGGTAATGACACACTGGTATATTTGATTTGTTAATATTTTATCTACGATAGTTCCTCTAAATTTATAAGTGGGATTGGCATTTTTATTTCATTTTACTAGCCAAGATAAATATTAGGATTAAGATAGGCTTTTAAAATGAAGTAGAAAGATTTCCATGTTTCTGATAATAAAATAGTAATATATATTTTTTAAAGATTTTATTTATTTATTTGAGAGAAAGAGAGAGAGAGCACAAACAGGGGGAGGGGCAAAGAGGAGGGGGAAACAGGCTCTCTGCAGAGCAAGGAGCCCCATGTGGGGCTGGATCCCAGGACCCTGTGATCATGATCTGAGCTGAAGGCAGACACTTAACTGACTGAGCCACCCAGGCACCCCAACAAAAGAGTAATATTAATCATCAAAAAACATAGCTAAAATTTTTGAGAATATGCTAAAGCTTTGTATGTATAACCTCATTGAATTCTTGCAATAAGCCCTATGCAAGAATAATATAATTATCCACTTATTAAGAGATAACAACAGCTAGGATGTTGAGTAACTTGAGAAGGGCCACACAATTAGAAAATGACACAGTCATGATTATGACAACTGAGTTCTTATGTCTGCGATGTCTTTATTTCTACATCATGTTTTCAAATGGTAGTTTAGCTGATTAAAGAATTTAAACTTGACAGTTTCTCCCTCGGCACTTTGAGGATATTATTCCTCTAGGTAGCAGCATCTACTGTGCTGATGCTAAGTCAGACTCCTGTCAATCTGACTCTTGGCCTTTGGAGATCTATTTTCTCTCTCTTGAAGCTACTAAGTACTTCTGCTTATCAGTGACTTTTTCTTACAGTTTATACAATAGGCCCATGTGTGTGGATTGGGGTGGGTACTTGGGTGTTTTAATCAAAGGATTTAGTATTCAATTTTTTCATTTATTCTTTTATTGAATATTTATTGGACACCTCTGATGTTCCAGATACTGTTCTAGCTGTGGGGTATAGGTTAGCGAATAAATAAGAGAGAAAACACTGCCCTTACTGAGCTTATTGTCTAATCTGGGAAGTTAGACAAAGGGTAAAATAAATAAGTAAATTATATACTAGGTTGTACAGTGATAGTTCTATGGAGGCAAATCAAGCAAGAAGGGTCATGTGGAAATTCAGGTTTGGGAGTAGAAATTTTAATAGACATGGTCTTTGCTGGGAAGGTGGTATTTGATAGAGTAAGCAATGTATATGTGATATAAGGAAGAGGATTCTAATCAGAGAGAATAGAAATGCAAAAGCTTTGTGGTAGGAGTGTACTGGCATGCTGGAATGACAGAAGAGGTCACCATGGTTGCAGAGAAACAAACAAGTGGGACAGAGGGGTAAGAGATGCAATCAGAGAGTTATTATAGGTCTAACGGTGTAGAACTTTTTAGGCCATTTAAAGAGGGCTTGATTTAATCTGTGTGAGGTTGTCAACCACCAGTGCTTTTAGCAGAAGAGTTTCTCAACTGGATTTATGTTTTCACAGGATCATCCTGACTATTGTAAATAAATTATAAAAGGCAAGGGCAGAAACAGGAAAACCAGTCATCAAGTTATTGGATTGTTTTAAAGATTATAAGAGCATAGAACAAGCGGTAGCAGTGGAGGTTATAAGAAGTAGTATGATTCTGTACATATTTTGAAGGGAGAGCCAAGTGAATTTGCAGATGGATTAGATGTGGGTTAAAAGAAGAAAGGAGAAATCAAGGAAAATTTTGATCTTAGTCACTGGAATGATTGAGATGCCATAAGGGGCCTAGAAAAGACTTTGGGAGAAGCAGGGAAATAATAAGAGACCAGTTTGGTATCTCTTATATTTGAGATGGTTATTAAAACTCCATAGAGAGTAGGCAGTTGGAAATTTGAGTCTACGGTTCAAGAGAGAAGTCTGAACTGAGATGCAATTCTTAGACTGTCCAACTTATCCATGGTATTTAAAGCCAAGCAGCTGAAAAATCTCCAAAGGATAGACTGGATATAAACAGAGAAGAGAGTAGAAGGAAGGAATTTTTAAAAACTCCAAAAAACAAAGATTGAGACCTGTGGTATCCAAGACAAATAGAGGGAAGATGATCAGTTTCCTTCAGCAAAGGAGACTGAAAAGTGTGAGTCAATAAGGTAGGAGGAAAATCAGAAGTGTGTGGTATCAGAGAAATTAACTGAAAACATTTCAGAAGCATAATTCAAATGCTACTAATAATGTCAAAACTTATAGTGGAGTTTTAGGGAAGATCTAGTTTGAATTGTTTTAGGAGAGAATTGGAAGGACAGGATGGGGAGACAGTAAAATAGACATATAGACAGTGGTTTCAAGGACTTTTGCTGTAAAATAAAGAAGAAACATACACTACCAGCTGAGGTGGAATTGAAGACAGCAGTGGGTATTTTTTTTAAGACAGGAGAAATGAAAAAAGCAATTCCATATGTTGATGGAAATAATCCAGTAAAGAGAGGGAGGCTGATGATACAAAGAATATAGGAAAAGTTGCTGGTGTGATGTCCTTGATGACCTCTTGAGGGACTAAGAGCTCATATACAAGAGGAAGCCTTGATCTCAGGTGGGCATGGGGAGTTCATCTGTAGTTGCAGGAAAGAAGGCAGTATATATGGCTGCAGATGATGGTAAGTGCATATGTGGCAACTTGTGAAAATTCTCTTCTAATTGCTTCAGGTTTTCAATGATGTAGGGAATAAGGTCTTTAAGGAAAATTAAGGATGGTGGGGGGGCAAAAGAGATAAAAGAGAAAATGACTGAAGTAGCCATCTAGGAGATTGGGAGAATCAAAGCACTAAAGAAATGTATTATGATTAGTATTCATATATAAAGAGCTCTTATAGATGAACAAGAAATAGATGAACATGCCAATAAAAATAGGAGAAGGAATGTATATCTATAATTCACACACACATACATATAAATACATATGACTAATAATCAGAGGAAGTAATCATTACCCTCAATCTTGGTGTAAGAAAGGAAAACTAACACACTGGTTGGTGTCACTGGAGAGACATTCTTTCTAGAGAGCAGTTTGTTTTTTGTTTTTTAATTGCAAGTTGTTATTTAAATTCTCATTAACATATATGGTAAAATTGGTTTCAGGAGTAGGATTTAATGATTCATCACTTACTTAGAACACCCAGTGCTCATCAGAAGTGCCCTCCTTAATACCCATCCCCCATTTAACCCATTCCCCCACCTCACCCCCCAACCCCTGCCCCTCCAGCAACCCTCAGGCTGTTCTCTATAGTTAAGAGAGCAATTTGTAAAAGACATTATTAGTTTCAACAATATGCCTATCCTTTCGCTTGCTTTAAGGAATTTTCCCTCCAAGGAAATAATTGATTATGCTTGAAAACTTTTAATTGTATATTGTTTATCTCTACTATTTCTGAACATCGGGGGAAAACATAAATGTTGAAAGAAGGAAAGTGGATAAGTAAATTGCTGTGAAAGGCAATTAAATTATATTCAACTAGTAAAATGTTATTAATTGTAGATGGATATTTAATTAAAAAGTTTATGAGAAACAAATGAATTCACGATGCCAATTATGGTAGTGTCTTTTGAAAATGTAATGCATATATTTATATTGTGAAAAAAATGAGATTGGCTATATATGATTTTGGTATTGATTTGGATCTATTCATTAATTTAACACTTTGGAAGTTTTTCTTGACTTTTTGTTAGTAGTGATAATCTGTAAATCAGTGATTCCACTGCCATCTTTCTGGGAAGCACAATTCACTGATTGTTTCTGCTAAATCTGTGGCCTGATCTGATTTTCATTTTAAAAAGGTTATTCAAGTACCACAAGTGGTATGGTTTGGACAGAGAGAAATTGGACACACAGAGAATACTTAGAACTTACTTTGGGAATCCCTGAGGGAGGTAATGAGGATCAGGGATGTAGGCAGTGGGAACAGAGAATAGGGAAAAGAGTGGAGGTTCTAGATGGAGTGTATGAAGGAAAACCCCTGATATTCACATGGAAAACCACATACCAAGATGAACATTCAGGAAAATCTACAAAGGCAGGCATAAGAATGAAGCAGAACCAATTTCTTCCCTACTGAAAAAGCCCATCCTGCTTGTACCTCGTACCTCAGCTTTACTATTGCAATTTAAAATTATAGGATTATTTTTGTCTTCAGTTACTCCATCTGTGTTTAATTATACACCACTGTGATGATAGGAAAATAGCAGCTATTTTGAGGACACTGTACCTTTTCAGGCTCTGTATTCCTTCTCCGTGTGACACTGAAGTTAAAAAGAGGAAAGTGAAACAGAAGAGGTGCAGGTGGTTGTGTTTATGGGCTTCAGGGAGATATGATTACCTCACTAGGCTGATTGCTACCTGAAGGAAGTCAGATTACAATTAAGACTGTCAGGTAAACCACAATTAAAGTTCATTGCAAATGCTGTCGACAAACTGGTATTAGCTGGGAAATGCACTCTGGCAAACAGATGTACTCTGGAAAATAGAAAGGGAATGTTTCCTTCTAGAAAAAATCTACTTTATCAAATCTGACAACTTTCACTTGAGCTCTGGATCCTGCGCTAAAAGGGGCTTCTCATTTGATTTAAGCAATTGGTACATAACATGCAGGTTGGAAATGAGTTGACTCATTAACTTATTTTGCTTAGTAGAAAAGGTAAAGGTGAGAGAAAACATGCTTACCTCACCACATTTTGCTCTTTGCTTTCCAGATTTGCTTAAGATCTAGAAATATTGCATTCTACTATGTTTATTAAGAGATGAGGTTGTGGTTCTAGAATTGGAATGTTCTTATCACAAAATGTTGGGAAAAATCATAGCTATCTTTTTAAAATTGGCTTTTAGTCATTCTAATAGTGTGGCTATACCTGGCCCATGTGTTATAAATCTCCTTAAGTATCTACTTGCATTTATATGACACTAATAAGAAAAAGTTCCCATAGACAAATAGCAATTCTGCTATTTGATTTTACTCCATAAGTAACTATATATATCATTTCCTCTTAATAAAGTGGAGTATTCCCTCAGCTCACACACATCACAGACATTACTGCTAATGGAAGTTATGCATGGGGACTGAGTAGAAACTATAGCTCCTAGTCCCAAGCTTCCACTTTTTTTTCCTAGAGTAATGATATTTTTCATCTGGTCAGTAACGGAGGCAGTTGATCTGGGGAATGGCGATCACAGAGAAATTCTAATCTAGGGGAAAGGGTCTGCTTTTCTCCATAGTACTGGGAGCAAATTGTGTAGATCAAACCTCTTTCTCTGAGAAGCTGCATCTGACCACCACGAGAATCCCCAGAAAACATCCAGATTAGAAAAATAGAAAGTAAAGACATACATAGTATTTTGGTTTAAGATGAGAAGAGTTTTATGATACAACCACTGTCTTCTCTTTCTCATGGCACATCTCTCCCTTGGGAAAATTAACCCCTCCAAGTTCCTCTCAATTACTTTATCTGTTAAATAGATTGAGGATTAAATGAGATAACACGTATAGAGCTTGTGGTAAGCTCTCGGAGAATGGTGGTTTTCACTCTCCTTTCCTCAGAATCTTTGCTGTCTTGATTGTACAACCATTGGTCCCATGCCATGTTGCATGTCCCAGCTCACTTCTCCTAGAAGACCCCTTCACTAATAACATAAGCTGTAGTGTCTATCAAACAGCCAGTACGTTGAGTTTAGTCCAGCTCTGACCATTACTGGCAGTAACCCAGGGTGTTCTGTGGAATTCAGAAAGTGCATTGACTTTCTACTACATTCCTTGCAGTACATGTTTTTATTTGAAGTATCTATTACATACAATAAGGCCTGAAAAATGCATAAAGTTTAAGTGAACAGCTTGATATATTTTGATCTCTTTCTACATAAGTGTCCATTCCTGTAACCACCATCACCTCATTTTCTCCAACAGCACCTCAGCTTCTACTTCCTTTGATATATGAAAACATTACATTCCTACCTGCTCTCTTTTCAGGTGCTTTGGAATTATTGTTGTCCTTCTTGACCAAGATGTGCCAGGCTTTTAGACTTCTGCTCCCTGACAGGGAAGCCTGGCTATGGAAATGCAAACAAACAAAAACAAAAACAAAAAAAAAACTCTTCCTAATCACCAAGCATTTGTATAGCAGTAGTGAAGACATTGTGAAACACTCCAAAACATGAGGGATGATACCTGATTGTAATGCATTCATGGTAGTCAAGGCAAGGGAAAATACAATGACACTAACATCAAATTAGTGCCTATTCTGAACCAAGGGTTATGCTGGGTGGTTTACAGCAGTGTAGCCTTTAATCTTGCAAGCGTTTTCTGTGGAAAGCCACACTTAATACCCTCCTAAGTCTCCATCATTTTCTTACTCTTTTCTTCTAAACACCTTTGCAGTGACTACCTTGCCCCTGAGCTCTTTGTAAATATTGCCTTGTCCCTAGCCCTTATTTCTCTCTGTCTCTCCTTTCCTCTCTTTCTTGTTCTCAGTCTCTCTCCTTCTTTCTCTCTCTCTCTTTCTTTCTCCCAGTCTCTCCTCTTCTCTCTCCCTCTCTCTGGCCCTTCTTTTAGCCTTACATTCTTCCTTTGACATTCATGAGCATCCTTTCTTGCTTTCTTGTCTTCATCTCTACTCTCTGCTCTACTCCTGTATCTCAGATTGATGAAAATCCATCTGTGATGGGTTCCTGAAAACACTATTCCTCAACCTTGGGTGTCTGTCCAGCTCATAAACTGTCTCTTTCAGTCATCTCCCACTGGTACAGAAAGACTCAAGTTCCAAAAGTGATAGTTCTCTTGTGGAAAGGAGCATATGCTGCTTTAAAATTTGACCACTGGTTTTTGCTAAGTCATTTTCCACCCTTTTTAGATGCCTGGTTTCTCCACTTGATTCCAGTCTCTCTCTCTGTCTCTCTCTCTCTTTTTTTTAAACAGTGGCATCCTTCATCATTCTGCTTCAATATTCACATTAATCTTTTCTATTATGTTAATTACCATAATTCTTTAACATCCTGTTCAAAGCAATTTAAAACAATGAAATAACATCTTACTTGAATGGAATTACTAATGTTTCTCAGGAGCTTTTTCATTTCATTATCACCCTACACTGTGATCTAGGCAAGGTTGGCATTATTATTTTTGTGTTTCTGGATATTGAGGAAAGGGACACAATAGAACTAAGTAACATGCTCTAGGTCACTTATCCCAGCCTGCAACTATCTCTATACTGGTTTTGCATCTTCTCTCTCCTCTACTGCAATATAAACTTCAGAAGACACAGGACCACATATGTGTAGTTCACTTTTTTATTCTCAATGCTTATCCCATGCCAAGCCCTGAGAAAACAATAGTGGCCTGTGGATTTGAACCTGGAGCTCCAGTCCAAAACCGTGCCATATGGGGTAGCTGGTGCGCTGGTACTGCTCATCTTCGAGGCTTCAGTTTCTATTTCCCTTAGTCTGAATTTATCCCTTGTGACCTGTAAGCCCTTTGTCTATGTCTCAGCTTTTCCATGTTATAGCTGTCTCCAGTAATACTCCTAGGGTTGTTGATATTTCACCTGTTTTGCTGCTAGGTCACTTAGACATTCCATCTCTTAAATATCCAGGCTTTCTTCATAAGCCTGGGGAAACCCAATACTCTATGGCCTGAATATAGTCCATGAAGCAAAGCTTCCTTTCACCTTATGCTCAATAGCTAAGGTTACTGGGGTTAGGAGACTTAGGACCCTATCCCTAGAGTCCTTTCTGATTCCTTTATTTCTGGTTCTCCTTGCTGTATCTCTGCTCCTAGTCTCTGAAGCCCCATGGATCTTAATTCTCCAGGGCTCTCATTCCTTTAACCCACATTCAATACACATAAAAACAATAATGGAAACAATGGCCCCAAGAAATAACAATTCTTGTTTCTTTTATTGTCTTTTCAGATTATAATGTGACTATGCAAATAAATTGCCCTGAATCAGTTCTTTTCTGAAAAGGGCTTTTAAATGAATCCTATTGCTGTCTTTCTTTCTTTCTTCCTCCAGCCTCACTTGGGATTAATCAAATTAATTGTCACCAAATTAAATTCATCCATAATGTCAGTAAAGTTTTATTATATTCCAAAATTTTCAATGTCTGCAATTATCAGGCACCTAAGAAACAAATCAGCACTTTGAAGAGCCCCATTTTTGCAGGGTGTTCAGCTAATAGTCCTGTTAACAAATAGGCCAAGGACCTTTGGCTTTAGGCTAAAAATCAGGTTTCCCACCAGAGTAGACTTGGCAGAACATTGCATACAACTTCAGTTAAACTCTGATTTGCAATATGATGGTAAAATGACATTCAGTTAGACTGAATTTTTTGAAGAACAATCATTTTGAAAGAGCGAAGCACCTATGCTGACTTTTCAGAGCTGGAAGTCCCTCTGCCCCTCCCCTATAGGCATACATGCTCTGGACTCCTGGAGATGGTTGTCAATAGTGGTTTTATTAGTATTGTTGTGTCATGGAGTTGCCAACCCAACCAAGTAAAGACTTAGTGCTGAGAAAACTAGGAATTCAAAATCTTAAGGGTATGTTTTACTTAAAAAAATAGGGGGAGAAGGAGAAAATTATGGAATCCAAGTTTAGTTCAGTTTGAGGTTAGCTCTAGGTTTGGGGTCTCTGATAAGTCTATTCACGTGCTGAATATCTCACCCCTGGTTGTACCAGTGCTTTGGATTCAGGCAGACGTCCGTGTGAATCTTGGTTCTTCTGATTGCTGGCTGTGTGAACTTGTTTGTGTTTCTCATTCTTTATGAACCTTTGTTTCCTTGTCCACGAAATAGGGATAGGAACACCTCCCTTGTGGTCCTGCTCTGAGGATTAATTGGAATGATATATATGTGGCACTTTACACACTGCTTGCACAGAGCAAAACATAATGAAGGCATTAGTTATTTTTTGTTCTTGTTGGTACTACTATTATTTATTTATTGCCTATTCATTCAACACATATTTGTTGTTCCAGGCACCTTGTAAGATGCTATGAATATAGATACAAATAATGACCAATGAGTGCCCTTAGTGAGCTCATGCTCTGGCAGGAAACACAGATAAGGAAATCCTGCAATTGTAGTTCAATAAGTTAAGTGCCACAATGGAGGGGAAGATAGAAACTTTAACTGCCTTGTCCACATCACGTTGTGCTTGCTGCAGGGAGGAAGCTTTTCCCTCCATGTAGCAGCATGCCAGGAACACAGAGTGGTTGCTCTCACCTGCACCTGCTGGCCCAAGATGTAGTTGAATTGCAACAGTGGGGGGCTGGCAATGCAGCCTTCACACATTTTCTGCTGGGCATAGGGTTAGGTTTTCCTCTCAGAATCCAGATTTTGTTTGTGCTTACTTCTTAACCAGTTGTGAAGGAGCACTATTTCCCTGAGAAACTTTTATCAATACTCTGGTGGTGTCCATGTCAGGAAAAAGGAGAAACTGGAAACCCAAAAGGTCTTATAACAATGTGTGTACAGTTATTTTATCCCTGTAGTTATCCGACCCTTTTAAGAAACTGAGACTCAGAGGAGAAAGTTATTTGCCTTAGATAAGACAGCTAGTTTGGGCAGAGCCAAGACTAGGACCTGGGTCTCCTGAGTCCTGTTACACAGCTCCTTCTATCTGCTAAATCTGTCAGAGCAGCACCGTAGGGCGGGAATCATGAACATCAGTGTCATAGCAAATCTTAACAGCATCTATTACCAAGTGCCTGTTTTGTATCAGGTACAGTTCAAAGATTTTTGTAGAGTACTAATTTAGTTGGGCCTTATAACAAACTAAGACCTAGATCCTTTTATTCCTATTTTATAAATAGAGTAATAGAGCTATTAAGTAGTTGTCTAAGAGCACATCTAGTAGTTGGCAGTGGAAGGCTTTGAGCAGCCTGTCTGACTCTCTGAATGCCTCTCTGCACTGTCCTCCCTTGGTACTATTTTCTAAATGACCACTCTCAGCCCAAACTTGTGCTAGGCATGCCAGGGTCAAGAGCAGCATTTGATTCCTGATCACAGCGTTTAATCATCACCTTCACAGTGGGAAGGTATTGCTGACAAAATCAGAGCAGAGTCCCATAAGATTTTGGACTATAAGAGCTGGTCTTCAAAAACATCAGCCCTTCTGTTAAAAATAAGAAAATAGGCTAGAAGCCTTGACTGGTGAGCTGGCTAGACTCTGATTGCTTTCATTCTTTTAAGCATTTACTCAGTTTATAGTTGAATGTGTCTTACGAAGCAGGCACTGTCCAATGCCCTGGGAGAGAGATTGAGAGGATCAGACATACCATGGCACAGTGAGTAAAGAAAGGTCCTCTGAGAACTATAGGGTCTTACCTTTCTAAGATGCAGGGAATCCTGATATCTGCATTTGCCCGCACTTATTTTTTAATTCCTGAAATGCACAACTTCCTCTTCTGGCAAACTCCAATTTGTCATTCAAAGCCAAGAGAAAATATTACCTAGTCATTTTGGCTTTCCCTACATTTATGGGGAAATTATTCACCTTTTTCTCTGTGTTCCCATAGCACGTTCTGTGTACAAATCTTACAGCGCCTGTTGCATTGTATTATAATGATGCATTTATAACCCCTCCCTATATCCTGGCTGAAACCTTATGTCATTATCATTGTATCTCCAATACCCAGAATGGAGCTTGAATCATAATGGAGTTTTAGTGAATGTTTGGATTCTGCATATTAGTCTTACCATTTCTTTGTTTCTTATTATTCTCATTATTTCTTTGTTTGTCTCCTGGGTCCTGACTGTAGATATCTTGATGTTAGGGTCAATGTCTGCTCCTTGTTTTTCCTTACTAAAGTGCTAAGTGCAATGCTGGGAAGATGGCATACCTGCTCTGTCCCCAGGAGGTGGGTAGGAGATGACCTGTGTCTTTTCAAGTTTAACTTCTCAGACTCTTGGGTCTTTAGAAGGTGATGGTACTAGTATGCTCCCAGCTTGGTTCGAAGCTTGTATCAACAAAGACCCCAATGGGGGTCCCATACTACAGAGAGGATTCTGACATCCAGTCTTAGAAACCATGTGCCTGTGCTCATTTGCACATTCCCAAATAGTTCTGTGTCCTTGGAGGTCTCTTGATACCTTCCCTGGTTGCACTATTTTTAGGTGAGCCATTCTTGAAATACCCAGGGTTTGGTAAGGATACAATGTCCACTCATTCTTTTCTATTCTATTCCATCCCATTCTATTCTATAAAAACAATTTCTTGAGTATACCTGCTAAGTGCCTGACACTATCATAAGTGCTTGCAATGCATCAGTGAACAAAAGCGATCCAAACTTGCCAATTACATAGAGTTTACATAGTGAGGAGATACACACTAAATAATACATGGAATAAATAAATATATTTTATCAGATGTTAGAAAAAGGAGCAGGGTAAAGAGAAAGGAAAGAGTTCAGGGAGAACTAGCAAGGTGAGGCAATAGCAATTTTAATTCAAATGGTTAGGGTAGGTCTCCTTGTGAGGGTAACATTTGAGCAAAGACTTGAAGGAGGTAAGGGGTATAGTTCCTGGACATTTTTGGGGAAAGAGTATTCAAAACAGAAGAAATTGCTAGTGAAAAGGTGATCTATTTATCTATCTATCATCTATCTTCTAACAGTTTAACAGATTTTTGTAATTGTGTGCCTGCCCCTGTCTCTCCCTCTGAGATTTCTCCAACATTTTGAAATGTAAATTAAATTAACAGGTTTTAAATGGTAGAGTCTGTCACGATTGATAGTAAAACCCCACAAGGATGGACACTACAGCCACGAATGAGGCTTAGTCCATTTGATGATTATAGATTTGAACACATCAGAAGTCAGAAATTGTTACAGTTATTAACACATTCCAACCTCAGGGAAAGAGGTTTCCATGAAGAGATCTGTTTAGGCTCGTCTCCCTCCATTCTCCATCTGCCTTGGGCAAAAGCCCTTTGGACCCCAGATATGTAAGGGAACAGGGAGGTCAAAGGGCAGTGCCTCTACTGGTGGGTCCCTGAGCCTGATTTATTCCCTTCACCACCCATGAGGGAGTCTGATCTCAGTCTAGAATCAGTTGCACAGTAAGAGACAATACTGCCAAGGCTTCCCAAGAAGATTCAGACACCCTCGTATTGTATATTTTTGCGTCTGTATCTACTCTGCTTACCATGTCTCTGAAGAGGGGCTGGAGTTAGAGCAATGAACAAGTACATAGCAAGTTGTCCATAGCAAGTTGACAAGATATTAGGGAAATAAGAATCAGTCATATAAAAGTAGTCAACAACTGAGATTCCAGATGAAAGTTCTATAAGTCACTGATGTAAGAACTCAGAAAGGAAAGAAATCCCCATGGACCTAAGGCCAAAGGAGGGCTTCCTGGGGAAGGTGAAGATCCGAATAACATGTGGAGGATATAAGGCTGGTGAGGGAAGACCCTTCCAGGCTAGATTAAATGGCCGGCAGGGTAAGAACCTAGAGGCTAGATCAAGTGACCAGCAGGGTAAGAACCTAGGGTAAGAATTAGAGGTTGGCAAGGGAAGAAGCTATGAGATCATTTTAAAAGCCTCCAAAGTGCCTAACAGGTCTCCTGGTCCCATTCTGCATCTCCTGTGCAGCTGATTGTTGTAATAACAATCATTACCAACAAAAACCGAGGTGCAACCTGGTGAGAGAGATTAGAATTTGTCTTCAGAGGACCTAGTTAAGTCCTGGCACCATTAATTCAATACCAGCTAATAGTCAGGACTTGGGATTCAGTTTCCTTGCTTATAAAATTAAGATTACTCACAGAATTTTCAGTCAGTTAAAACATTGTCATGGATTCCTTATAAAGTATAAATGAGGTACATATGCCTGCTCCTAATCATTAACATCATCTTGATTATGCCACATGGGTTGTTGCCTTCCAGAAGCTTCTAATTTAACCTTGAGACAGCTGATAATTTGATAAAGCAAATAAGCAACAACAAAAATGTAGGTGAGGTCAAGTATCAAGCTAGAATGAAACAAGATTGAATTGACAACAGTTTATTTGGAAAGCATGGGAGGACCTTTTGCTTATGCTACAGTTTCTAAGCAGTTTTTGTGTTCTCCACAAGTATACCTCAAGCTATCCTCATGGCTTTGGTTGGAAGTCTGCTGCAGGAAAATGGGTGTCTGTGGCTCACCTCTGCATGTCCTATAGAAAGCAGGGAATAGAATTCCCATATAATTAATCATCTAAACGGGCATTTTTGAGAGTGGAAGAGAATACTAGTAACCAGGATTATCCTAGGAAAACTGGGTTATTTGGTCACCCAGAGTACAGTTCCTTTGCTTTGATGGGTAGAGTAATCTCAGAAGCTCTGAGATGCATCCCCCAATTACAGAGGATTGTGGGTACAGAATTGTTGCCATGGGTAATAACTACCCCATATTCTGGCTCTGATGAGGCCATCGCTGGGGAGAGACAAGGAAGGCACATGGTATATTCCAAGGTTCTATAATCAAATATCTCTCTTCTCATTCTTATTTCTAAGATAATCCTCTGGATGATTTATATTTTCAGTTTCTACTACACTTGGTTGCCAATTCCTGTGTGTGCTTTGTACTATGTAAAGACTTTCTGCTTCATTGACATCTAAACTTCCTTTGGATTTTGTGGATTTCCACTTTTTCAATCTACCTTTCCATCCTGTTCATAGAATCACCTTGTGATGTAAAAAAGGGAGGTGGATTTGTATACATCTTAAAAGCAGAGAAGCTGGTGTTTCAAGTTCACACAAAGGCACAGATTCTTGTTAGCAGTCATGACTTCCAAATGTCATCTCACCCTTGAAGACTCTCTCATCCTTAGCAATTGCTTGTGTTTTGTTTTGTTTTGTTTTGTTTTTGTGGACCTATTACACATTGAGTATGCCTTCCTTTTGATACTTAATGTTTGTTATTATGAATTCTCCTAGATAATTAACCTCTAGAAAGCAGAGACCATCTGTAAATTAGCTCATACTAACTCATTCTGCCTACTCCAGTGTTCTGTATTTGTTTAATGAGTCTGTGTTGACAAGCATTGTGCCTGGGATTGCTTTAGTCTCATGGCTGTGATAATACTCCAGGCTCTGAGGTCTCTTTGGAGAGAAGGCTCTGCATAGCTGAAGAACATCAAGAACCTGGTGCTGTAGACGTAGATTTAGATGGAAGAGTTGCCAAATGGTGATGCTGTTGAATCAAAAATTAGCTAAAACTCGTAAGAGTGGATGGACATGTAGCTCCTTCTCTCATAATGCCAAGAAAAACCCCTGGCATGCAGGAAGCTCTTAATCAGACCTGCTCAATGAATGAAGGATACATTCTATAGCAAGAGAAGATAAATGAAATGCTGTGTAGTTTAAAGCTATCTCCACTGTATCCACTTTTGAGGTCAGTTCTCTCCTCACTGGAAGATACTCTGACTAGGCCGAATGATAACCCATCAGGGATGATGGGAGGTGAAACCAGGTGATGAATGAGGCTCCCTCTAGATGTGAACATGTATGATTTAGGTACTATTTTTTATTTTTTAAATTTTTGGCTTTTAAAACTTTATCTTATGAAGACAACTAAAGTAGCTTGACTCAGACATTTACCAGAGGGTTTTACATTTTCAGTAACTTCCCAATTCATGTCCTTGCTTATATTATGCTGCCAAACCTGGATTGTAACCACTGGACATGATGGGAGAGACAGATGAGAGGAACATTATCATTGGAGGCAAGATGGATCTAACATTTTCTCTTCTGAGAAGTCTTTATCCTCCCCAACACTACCTTTTTAGGGTTAGTAGGAGGGGTATAATACTTTGATATTGCCAAAAGTCTGTTTTAGATCATTTCTGTTAGTGACAAATATGGAAAAACCATCATAAACTAACAAAATTTGATGTACCAGATGGGAGGAAAGAACATGATTTACCCCTTTCTGTTTTACTCTTGTTAAAACTATTGTGACTGATCTCAAAGTCTGAGCACTGATTTTCTTCAAAGACCAAAAACTAGCACAATTACTGGAAGGAAGGAGAGAAGAGAGAATCATGATAGGATATCTCACCATTCAAAACATTCTGCTTTTGGGAGCCTAGAACTGAGATGGGGGAGATGAAGCATTAGCAGCTTCTCTCCAAGTTTACTCACTTTAAGATCGTACATTCATATGATTGCTATTATTGTCATCTTATTCACATATCAACATGATCAGTGTTTTTCTTCCTGCTATACACTAGATAGTCATTGGACTTGAAGCTTCTGCCTCATCATGACCTAAGCCAAAGGCAGATGCTTAACCTACTGAACCACCCAGGTGCCCCAGATTATAACTTCTGTTCAGCTAAGTCACTATTCATTTCTCCAACCTCTGCAAAAATGCAGAACGTTTTACCCCTGGTTGCATTCTTTTTTATTCACTTTGTCTTCCTGAGATAATACATTTTTTAAAATGTGTTTATTGTAACTTTAATGAGCTCACAGAGAGAAAGGAGATAAACAATAGTAAAATAAAAGTTATCATTTAGGCCTTCTAATTTTGAATATAGTCCTCTCAGTGTCGAGGTAAAGATTAACAAGTTAAAGCCTTTATCATGGTGTTGATGCACAGGAAATACTCAAATTATATCATCACCATCATTATTATTATCTTCATTACTGGTATAGCCCTTTATCATGTATTCATTGTTTCTCTGATTTCTGCCCTGTGGCCTCATACCTTTGTGACCTGATTCTACAGGTAGTTCCTCTATTGGATCATAATGCTTAGTTCTAAATCCTGGCTTACCCTTGGAATTTATGTTTTGGCTTTTCCCTTTTAAAACACTGACACCAGGCAAATCTTGTCCCTAATCATTGACAACTCTCTCAGGTTCCTGGAACCCATACCTGGAACCAATGCTCTGGTTCCCACTTGCTTGGGAGTAAATGTCTTTTCCAAAGAAGCTAACAATCCAATGTAAAGAAAGATAAGAACAAATAAATAGCAATAAATCCTACAATGCAAACTACAAAATTTTCATTACAGTGAAAATCCAGAGAAGGTAGCAATTAGCCGTACGGACAATTTGTCCCAGAGAAGATGATTTCGTGAATTGCAAGAAAGTATCTTCCCCTAAGATTATTCTTTGTCTTTCACCCCACAGTGTAATATTTTTCTAAATTCTCTTATTTCTTTTTTTTGACGTAGTCTCTCTTACTGCCCATGTCTCCCCCATTAACACTATCCTTATGCCAGGGCTGACCTTCATCACATGGCTAGAGCATGATACTATTTGCCAAATGGAACTGCTTATAATTATTATTTCCTAACCCTACATACTGCTGTCAGGTTAAGCAACCTTCAATACTATTTTGATCATGATACCCAGTGATCAGAGAGGTAGAATTTTGCCTGATACCATTTGTGTGAAAGAGATTTTGGGTGTGTTTCTAATATCTTCCCAACTTGAATGCTCTCATTTGCTCCTAAATGTCCATTCCTGTATTCATTTATCAATTCATTTATTAAGTCAGTTAGTCAGCAGTCAACATATATTTAATAGTTGGCTTCTACTCATGAAACAAGCACTGTAACCAGCATTCAAGCTCCCGAAGTTCATGCAGCTCCTTCCCTCTGTCCTCTTTCCCTTCTTTCCCTACCTCCATCCCTCCCTTTCTCTCTCTCTCTCATGCTTATTTTTCTCTTGTCCTTTCTGTGTGTGTCTCTCTGTCTCCTTCTCTACCTCTGTCTGGTGGGTGTGCTTCTTTTTCATCCAACCACCCACATTGCCCAGACACACAGCATCTATACCTAGGTGTTCCCTAGTCTCTTCTGGCTGGCACAAAGGCAGTAAGAAGGTGGGTGCGTGAAATATGATGAGCCAAAAGATCCATTCCTTTATTTTCTCCTAACCGCTTCAGCCTTCATAAAATCCAGTCCTATAGGTTATTGATTTTCGCAAAAAGAAGAAAAACGAGTGTGGGTGGAAAATTATGATGTTATGTCCTAAATGAATTTTTCACAGAAAAAGAAGAAGAAGAAAAACAACAACTATTCTCTGTCTTGGACAGCTGGTCAGAAATGAGGTTTGGGGTATGGAATAGGAAAGGCAGGAGTGCGTCTGTCCCCAGGGGAGAACAAGCATTGATCTCTCGGGTGATTGCCCTGACTACCTCTGAAGCTGAGAATTAGGTTCAATATGTTAGTGCTAACATTTAAGTCCCTTCAAATCTCCAGGGGCAGAATCTGCTTTCTCTCCTTCTACCTCATTTATGGTTAGTTGAAAACTGACTTAACTCTTTAGCTTCCAGGTTTGCTCTTTATACAGAAACCTAGGCCTCAGGAAATCCATGAAAGCTTTGATGGGATGTTTTAATTATTGTTTCACAAGCAATGATGAAAATTGAGATAAATAAAGCCAAGTCTCTACCTCTATAATAATTTACTTTCTAGCTAAGATAGCAGTAACAGACCCATTCCTTTTGCTCATCATCTATAAAGAACACTCAGCAGCATGGTGTTGCAAAAAGCCATACATCAGAATCACTTAGGGAGCTTTTAAAATGTGCATTTACAGATGCAGCCTCAGACCTGCAATCTGCATCTCCAAGTGTGAGCCCTGGGAATCTGTATTTTAACTTGCTTAGAATTTACATTAATTAGCTACTAGATGTAAAAGGACAAAGGCAATGCAGGCAGGGGTGGGGCACCAAGCTCCATGGAGAAAACTGCTACAGATAAAAAAATTCAAAGCTGCTTTGCCTAATTTCATGAATATATCACCAAAGAAAGAGCATAATAAGAGAAAATGTTTAACTGCAGACTTCTAGCAGCATAAAGATGTCCCCAAAAAGCATGTCTAATGATCCATTGATCAGTGTTATGAGATCTAGGGTCAGGCAAGGGGTAGGAAGAGGTGGAAAACTGTCCTGTGGAAAAATTACTCAACATCTCTCAGTAGTCGGGGCAGGGGGGGCGGGGGAAGGCTTGAGGAGAAGTATACCTACCAGCTATTTCTATCACCTAAAATGCAGCCTGTTCTCTTAAGAGGAAGAAAATCTGGTGAGGAAGTGCATTGAACAGAGATTTTGTAAGCTAAAGGACTTTGATTTGAGCCATACCAAGCTAGTGCCTATAGGAACTTGGGTAATATGTGCCCTTGAGGCAAAAGATAAATTAGATTTGGCCTGAGGATGTTTGGAACAACAAGGTCATGTACAGGCTGATAAATACACCAAATTGCTCCCCTCCAGTCTTCTGCACAGGATGTTCCAGCAAAAGCCAGAGTCACTCAAGAAAGAATAATTTCAAGAGAAAGAATTAGAAATAAGCCAAGAGGAAACCCATGAATGGAAACCAGTAAGCCATATTTTAGCCAAATTAATGAATTCCAAGGGAAAAAGAAGAATCACAAGTCACTGACACTGTGATGGGTAGGAAAGGAACATCAGATTTCTGTATAGGCAACAAAAGGGTCAAAGGAAAAAATCTTCGGCCTCCATATCCATAAAATAGAAGGGGAATTCATTCATTTATTTATTTTATTTTTTTAAAGATTTTATTTATTTATTTATTAGAGAACGAGTGAGAGAGAAACAGCATGAGAGAGGAGAGGGTCAGAGGGAGAAGCAGGCTCCCCGCTGAGCCGGGAGCCCGATGTGGGACTCGATCCCAGGACCCTGGGATCATGACCTGAGCCGAAGGCAGTCGCTTAACCAACTGAGCCACCCAGGCGCCCAAGGGGGATTCATTTATTAATTCATGAATTTATTCGACTATTATTAATTGAATATATACTATGTGTCAGTCACTATTGGAAGATTTGGGGATGTAGTGCTTCACAACAGAGACAGGTCCCAGCTCTCAGAGAGCCAATATTTTAATGGAGGGAAGAAGCAATACAAAAAATAAACAAGAAAGAGTGTTTTGGAGTCAGAATAACCTGATTTCAAATCTCAGTTGTGCTACTTACCATCTGTATTGTACTTAACCTTGTTGTGACTGTTTTCTTCTCGCAAAATTGATAGGAATGCCAACCTTGAAATGTTGTGATAAGGATAAGAGAAAATTTGTGCTGCTGAATAGTATCTGGAATATAATAAACATTTTATAAATATGTGTTGAATGAAAAATTGGCAACATGCAGGAGCCAGTTAAAAGGGAGAGAATGAAATTCAAAGCATAGTAGAAGAATGTACTCTTAAGTAGAAAAATTATTGATGCACATACATACCTATATATACACACAAATATGAATTAATATATCTATGTGTATATGGAAGACAGAGAGCCACAAAGGGACAGAGAGAAGCAGAGAAAGAAGATACATGGTTGAAGATATAGGTGAAGTGATTTGGTGAGTTTGGAACAGAGAGAAGATGAGGAAGTTTTATCTAGTGGTTTCTATTTCCACTATTACACAGAAGGTGTTGAAGGAAGAGCTAAAATGTTCTAGGAGGGTAATGTTGTTGAATAGGAGAGTAGTTGAGAATGGCATAGTGAGTTGAACAGAGTTTTACTTTTGCAGGCCCAGAATCCTGATTTCATCATCATATGGGAAGAGTTGTATCATTCAGAGATCTCTACAAGAGGTTGTAGGAGACGTAGCTAATATAGGTACCTTTAATATGTACCGAGAAATCAGGTGGTCACAGAAAAGTCAGAACTCATGGGCATAACCAACTTCTTATGATCTGAAGGCCTATGTAGGAAGCCAGATTGCAATCATGGAACTATCATAATGTCTTACAGAATTTCAGAACATAGTCTCTGGCTAAGGTAACTCGAGGAACACTCTTTGCACTTTTAGGGAAGATTTTGTCAATGGGACTGGAACATTCTCCCCCCAGACTCACCTAAATGGATACTAGGGGCATTGGTTTCTCTGACTGTCCTTCTGCTAAGCTTTCATGGGACCAACACGCCTTCTGGCTGACTTAGTCTTTCCTAGATATGTTAATATATTCAATTAGTCTTATAATAGAATTTAATTGGCCTGGAAACTTTTCTTTTTCTTTAAAGTAGATTTGCATAATTTTATTTTATTAATTATATATTGATTTGTTATTTAACTTACAATCAAGTACTACAGGAAGACTTTTACTATTTTTCCAAAGTACTGGGATGACAGAGCATCCACTTTTTTTGAGCCCCAGGAAGAAGACAGATTTTAAGAAGCTACTCCAGGGAGAATTTCTGGGCTGCATGATTAATAATTAGAGAAAAGAGAAAGTGGGCACAGAAGCTTCCAGAAAGTTTGTAATGTCTTAGTGTTTGGAAATCCTAAGGTGAAGTAAGCAAGGGGAAAGCCAATGGCAAGTTAAGGCTGTATTCATTCAGAAAGACTCACTCTCCTGCTTACTGCACTTAGGATTTAGTCTATTACCTATAAAGGTTCCTCCCACCACCTGCCAATCTGTAATGTGGCATCCTTTATAATTTGCTCCTTAGTAATAATTCTAAGGTTTTCCTGATAGCATGGTTAAGGGCTTTTTTCCATCCAAGGTTTAAGAGTAGGATTTTTGTTTCCCCAGATGCACCATTTCTCAGTCATTTTTATTTCCCTGTATATGAATCTTCATTCTTCCTTTAATTTTCAGGTCATAATGAAGTGAATAATCTGTGGTTATCACTAGTGATGCACAAGAATGCCGTTGGGAATAATCAGTGCTAAGCACCCTAATGGAGAAGTGAACTCACTCTACAGAATTCTAGGTACCAGTAATTGTTCAATCACACCAATCCCCATAGATACGCCCACAAAAGAGAAGAAAATTCAAGGGTGCCTCTCCATTACAACTTCAGGAAGTCGTCTATGGATCCTGACTTCCTTAGAGCTATGCTCCAATTTAAGAATTACCTTAAGATTTCAGAAAAGCTACTTTTCTATTTGCAATTGTATGCCCCAAATGTGGCTAATAATTGTGTGTATAATTAAAGGAGAAGCTCTGACTCGCAACTAGATCCTTCCCAAACCTTAACTCTTGGTAACACATGCTGTTTGCTTAATGATGGCTCACATCATGGGATTTCTGTAAGAAATGACACACAAGACTATTGCTCCCTTCCTTCCTTCCTTCCTTCCTTCCTTCCTTCCTTCCTTCCTTCCTTCCTTCCTTCCTTCCTTCCTTCCCTCCTTCCCTCCTTCCCTCTTCCTGCCTTCCTGCCTTCCCTTTTCTTCTCGTGTAAGCCCTTCCTTCCTGCTCTTCTTCCTCTATGAAGTGCTTCCCTATGTATCCATCATGGTTCATGGAAAAAGTGAGTATAAGGAAGACTGATTGGTATTTTAGGATGATGAACTCCCCCACATTATCACTAGAGAGCTGCTAATCAAGCAAAACCAAACCTTTTTAGGATTTACTGCATTAAGGGAGAACACCATCTTGACAGAATCTCAGCAATTGCCCAAACTGAAGAAACCAGAATTCGAGTATTTATAGGGTTTTGGGGTCTGAGTTTAAGTGGTTTAAGGCAGATCTTAGATGGGAAGGTGGGAATTGATTGGGATTGGGTACAATTTGTAATATAATTGGTTAGAATGGCAGACACAGCAGTGTGAAAGTCTTGAAGTGAGTCTTGATAAGTAAACTGTGGTTAATAAGTAAGCTATTTCTTAGGTGTCTCTTATAAACTGATCTGTGGGAAGTTCCTGAAGCAAACTGTGAAATAGGTTATCAGGTTATAGCCTATCTTTTCTGGGCAAAACTTTCTTGGAACAAATGACTAAATTATTTTTAGATCAGAGACCTACGGTCTTATCTAAGACATACTAACACAAATGGTCTCAGTTCTCATGAAACTTGTTGAGAAGAAAAGGCATCACAGACAACACATGATGGATCTTTGAGGGTTGGATATAACTCACCTGTTCAGAAGGAAACATCTTTCAGAAATGGTAGCAATAAATCCTCATTCAACTTTAGCTAGGACTTAGAGAATGGATAGGATGTGTCTAGTGGAGAGGCTAGAGTATTTCAGCTGGGGTTAATGATATCAGAAAAGGTATGGAGGTGACAATTATGTTCATGCATTCATTGAATTCTCATGTGATTTATCTGTATGAAGCAGAGGTTAAATTTGGGGAGCAATGCTAAATAAGGTCAAGTCATGATAAATCATATTATGAAGGGCCCAGAATTCTAGAAAAGTTGGTTTGAATTGGTTAAATTTCACATGGAGAAATCTGTGTCATGGGCTTGTAGTTTTTTTGTGGTCTTTTTGGCCATTTGAGATCCTGGTGGTAACTTTAAAGAGAAGGACAATCTGCTGACAGTTTTTGAAGATTTTAGTATCCACAAGAGACCAATGAATTTGGTAAGAAATAGACGATATAATACGCCAAACTTCCTTCAAACATGTATTTTTTTAATTATTTAAGTAAAATCCACATAATACAAAATCATCATTTTAATGATTTTAAGATATATAATTCAGTGGAATTTATTTTAATTACAATTTGTAAAACTATCATTTCTAATTTCAAAATATTTCATCATCTCGGGCACCTGGGTGGCTCAGTCGTTAAGCGTTTGCCTTCAGCTCAGGTCATGATCCCGGGGTCCTGGGATCGAGCCCCCATTGGGCTCCCTGCTCCGCGGGGAGCCTGCTTCTCCCTCTTCCTCGCTCCCCCTGCTTGTGTTCCTGCTCTCGCTATCTCTCTCTCTGTCAAATAAGTAAATACAATCTTTAAAAAAAAAATATTTCATCACCTCAAAAGGAAACTTCCCTTCCCAATATCCCCTTCCGTCAGCTCTTGGCAATCACTAATCTGCTTTCTCTCTCTATGGATTTGCCTATTCTGAAAATTTCATATAAATGGTATCATACAGTATGTGACATTTTGTGTTTGTTTTTTTCCTTTAGCATGTTTTCAAGTTTCATCTATGTTGTTGTATGTGTCAGTACTGCATTCTCTTTTAGAGATGAATAATATTCCACTGTGTGGATATACCACTTTTGTTTATTCATTTATCAGCTGATGGATATTTGAATTGTCTCCACCTTTTGCTATCTTGAATAGTGCTGATATGAAAACTTGTGAAAATGTGTACTTTTCCCCAAGAATTCTACAGCTTATGAAAACTGCATGCCTTTATAATTTTAGGATATTCTTAACCCAATATCATAGCCATCTACATCAATTAACAAAGACACTGGATGAACATGTTATCAGGATATACACAGGAAAAATTAAGATGCACTTGCCAATTTAGCCTTGGTCCTGTAGATCCTCTCTTTTTTTTCCCTTTGAGAGTTCTTAGAATCTTTTTATTATTAATATCTACTCTTAAACACTGAATAATCTAGACATATTAATGTTTGGTACTTTCTTACCCACAGAAAATTATCAAAATTACAGAAGCCTTACATGTCAAGGGAAATGATGAAAAAACATTCACAGTATAATCAACAGATTATCAAAAGGTGACCCTGCTAACTAGTTAACTAATGGTAGGTTAGAATTTATATTTACATTACAGAGTAGTGCAAAGTTGAGATTTGCCTCACCTGGGAAGTTCTGACCCTGGAACAGTGATGGTGAATGGGAGCGTGCAGGAGAAAATGATCTAAATCTATTCTGAGAGAACTATGGGAGCTGATGGAAGTTTTGGAGCAAGAGGGCAATACGATAGGAATAATATTTTGGAAGATGACTAATGTGGCAGCAGGATGGATTCATGAGTCAATTCTTACAAAGTGTTTAAAAGACTAGCTGGCATGGGACACCTGGGTGGCTCCACTGGTTGAGCATCGGACTCTTGATTTTGGCTTAGGTCATGATCTCAGGGTGTGAGATCGAGCCCCTACTGGCTCCGCACTTAGCAGGGAGTCTGCTTGAGATTCTCTCTCTGTCTGCCCCTCCCCCTGCTTGTGCACTCTCTCTCTTTCTAAAGTAAATAAATAAATCTTCAAAAAAAAATAAAAGACTACCTGGCAGATAGCATGACTAATAGAAATAGCAATAACAATAATAATGATATTGATAATTTGGAGAAGGAGAACAGATAAGAGGCAGAGAGAATAGTCAGGAGGTCCTGGCAATAACACAAAGGCACTGATGCTTGCCCAAGGGTGTAGGTAACAAGGAAGAGTCAACCAAGTGCCAAAGCAAAATAAATTAGAAAGTCAGCTAAAACACCATGCAAACTTTTCTTTGCTCACCACAGTCTTTATTAGCCTTAGGCCTGGTTATTCAACATGTGATGGAGCAGCAGCAATGGTTTCATCTGGGAGCTTGTTAGAAATGCAGAATCTCGGGAGCCTGGGTGGCTCAGTTGGTTAAGCGACTGCCTTCCGCTCAGGTCATGATCCTGGAGTCTCAGGATCGAGTCCCGCATCGGGCTCTCTGCTCGGCAGGGAGTCTGCTTCTCCCTCTGACCCTCCCCCTCTCATGCTCTCTCTCTCTCATTCTCTCTCTCAAATAAATAAATAAAATCTTTAAAAAAAAAGAAAAAGAAAAAGAAATGCAGAATCTCAGGCTCCACCTCAGATGTTTGGAATCTGAATCTGCATTTTAATAACTTAGCTCAATGGTTCTGTGTCTCTGAGTAACGAAGGACCTATTTTCAAATGCAAATGTGTCCTGGGTGTAAAATGTATTTTCCTTTATAGGAAGTTCATTGGCTTTATTTGTTTGGGCTCTTGGATGCATATGGCCACAACCATTGACATTTCCCAACTTCAGAAAAGATAACATTTACTCCCTCTTTTTTCTATTAATATGAGTATTTATTTATTTATTTATTAAGATTTTATTTATTTATTTATTTGAGAGAGAGAGAGAGCAAGAACAGGGGGAGAGGGAGAGGCAGAGGGAGAAGCAGGCTCCCTGCTCAGCAGGAAGCTGGATCCAGGGGATGCAGTGCTTGATCCCAGAACCCTGGGATCATGGCCTGAGCTGAAGGCATACACTTAACCAACTGAACCACCCGGGTGCTATATGAGTATTTAAAAGACAAATTATAACTCTACTTAATATCCTTCAAACTCTAAACTTCTGGTACTTATTTACTCATTTGTTCTATTAGTTTAATCATTCAGGACAGTTTCTGTACAGATCTGTTGTCCAATTTTTTTTTACTCTCAAGACTTCTTGAGAATTTGATAAAATCTATGGAATTCCTTCACAGAAAAATGCACATAAATACATGCAAGCGTTTTTCCCACACAACTTACTTTTGCATTGTAAATATTTCCTTCACATGTATTAACTGTAAAAAAATCTTCATAAATATTATACCTCTTGTTTTTCATGCAAAAATAAATACCTTCTTCCTGGAAAAGGGCAAATAAGCCCAAACCATACAAAATAAACAGAATATAAAACATTTTATTACTGAGAAGTAAATTCCAATGAGATGCCAACTTTGGCATTCAACTGATTCTTTTTGTTTTGAATCCAACATGTGCTGAAAGCTCCTGACTTACAAAGGTAAGGATAAGCAGAGTATCAGAGTTCCTATGGCTCACGTTGCAGATGAAAGCAGGCTCTCTTCAAGGAACAAGAGAATTCTTTAAAACCTTTCAGATTGAATCTATGTCCCAGTATTTTCTTTTCTTTGTCCTCAAGTCAATTGGGCAATCTTACGTAAATCCTGCATCACTGATGTTATCTAAGTGAGCATGAGACAGGTTATGAATTTATTACCTCTCTGAATCTACTTAACTTTTGAAATTATTGAACAGAACCAACCACCAAAAGAAAATCTGTAGTTTCTTTGAAGGTATAACTGACTTCCAATTACTGAAAAGC
The DNA here is from genome assembly GCF_029215605.1 of Mirounga angustirostris. NCBI lineage: Eukaryota > Metazoa > Chordata > Mammalia > Carnivora > Phocidae > Mirounga > Mirounga angustirostris. The sequence goes on along the minus strand of NW_026991718.1, from coordinate 17,290,321 downwards.
ACACACACAAAGACTTCTCTCTTCTTGGCTATAGTCAATGAAAGTGCTTCTTCAAATATATGAAGTTTTATAAAAGCACAATCTTTCCTTCCAGAGTGGAAACTTACTTTAACCAAGAAAGGTTACAGTTTTGTTTTGGATTTTACTTTCCATACCCCTACACCAGCGGAGTCATAACAATGATTTCTAGGTTACATATTGAAATTTTTGCTTTATTGATAAGGTCAAATACATGCAGCAAGTGAGTCAACGAATAAATTCTCCCCAAGAATCTCCCCTTCAGAGATTTTTTTTTCTCTCTCTCACCAAAAGAGAGGGAGAAAGAAGAAAGAAAGAAAGAAAGAAAGAAAGAAAGAAAGAAAGAAAGAAAGAAAGAAAGAAAGAAAGAAAGAAAGAAAGAAAAATGGAGTTCATTCAAGTGTTTAAGAATTCCCCTGGTAAGCCAAATAATTTCTGTGCTGTAGTAATATTCACATTTTACTCTAATTTCTTGAAAATTGTCTTAGTGACTTTCAAGGTCTGGGGCTGGTAAAGATAACAGTTTGCATGGCCATAAGCCAAGATTTCTTTAAATCAAATTATGTGACTCTAGAAAACAATGCATAACAGTACATTTTCTTCATCAAAACACCAAAATCATATAAGTTTTACACACAAATTACTGTCTTTCCTAAAAATATGTGGCCTTCTAGGGTATGTTGGCCTGATTCAGGAGAATCCACTTGGTAGGAAGAAATGTCACATGGTATTCCACCGGCTGCTAGAGGAAGTCAGAGATAAGGGCCTTCTTCAGCATATATGAGCTATCACATTCCCATAACTGCCTCTACCTCCTCCCATTCACCCCATTTCCAAACTCTGCCTTTCTTGAATGAATGAAGAAGAGGCTTTTCATGCTATTTTGTTTTGTTCCTTTATCTCACACTTTAACAATTCAAATTTGACCTTGAGATTTCTTAAAGTTTACATATAGGTGGGGCTGGGTCTCTCCAAATAATAATATAAGAGGCACACTAAAGCAACTTTGTGAAACAAAGGAAGGAAAGACAAAGGAAGGTCACATGGAACTGTCATTTACCACCTTGAAAAACCTAGGGAGACAAACTAGAAGGTATGAGAATTCTTCTCTGTTGGGTGCTTGGCTATCCTTATAATAATAGCAGCAGCTACAACCTATTCCTCATGGACTAATAAGACTTTATATTCATGGAATTTTCCTTGTCAAAGAAACCTTTTCCTTGCTATCAGTCACTGTGACTCTCTAACGTGGTTACTAATAGAAAGTCATCCGTGATTTATGGAGTCTATTTAATTAATTTTATTTTATTGTATGATTTTTGAATGATTATCCTATGCCAGATGCTGTGCTAATCAAGGAACAAACATTACTTAATACTTATGAAAATTCTTGACATAGGTTCTATTGTTATCTGATTTCATAAATGAAGAAAATGAAGTTCAGAAAAATTAAGTAGTGTACAGGCAGAACTAGGATCGTGTTCTAGATTTATTTTACTTCATAATCATCAGTCCTAGCTGCTGCACTTCACTACCTCCCATGAAAACATTTGTGTTCATCTGGCAGGGAAAAATCAGGAACTAGTTGCCTGCACCAGAGAAACCTGTGGTTCCATTCAATATGTTTTTGGAAAAAAAAAAAAAAAATCTCTACATTCGTTCCAAAGTATATGCTCTCCCTAAGATATCCTTGGACTTTTAAGTATTGTTAAAATCTTGAACAAACTTGCAGCCATTCATGATAGAGTTGCCCAAGTGAGAAGCCACTGAGTCACATATCACTGCCTATGATTTAAAATATCTGTGCTTGTGACTTCCAGTTTAGAGTTAACACCATTTGTTTTTCCTGTACACAGTATGTTATTATGTATGATTCCTCCCTCCTGGTTGATAATTGCAGAAGCCTCTCAGTAAGACTCACTTTTAGTTGCTCTGGGGTAAGGATGATTTATGAGATCCTCCAGAGCACTCTCCCCCAAATTGAATGTCATGAATGCCACATAGTCTATATTTTAAGCCAAATGCATGCTCCATATATGGTGCCAGTTTATTCAGTTTTGGGGATTGAGATAGTATTAGACAAAAAATAATTGTATGTATATTGTTACTAAGTGCTCTCTACATATTAAAAATAGCAGTTGTAAGAACCAAAATACCCCTGCCCTGCACTCTTCACAAAACAGTCCAGGTTCTGTGTGTGCTTCTGCTCTATAAGACTAGGTATCCAAACAATGCCCTCTTACTGTTCAATGGGCAGAAAATTAGGTAGTCTGAAATTCATTTTAGAAAATGAATCTCCTTATAGAGAGGGAAATCCCTCCCCTCCTATAGTATAAATACTTCATTAAGCGACATCTTCTGCCAAATTGAGATAATCCAGAAAAAAAAAAAAATGGGTCAACCAAAACAGGCTTCCATCTGTATTTAGTTTCAAACCTTCCCAACAAGGAGACTCAGGTAGTACAATTTTCCTGGAGTACACATTTGATATGTTTCTTTTCTAACCTAAGTCATAGACACTTGCCTTAATGAAGGAAGATTTTTTTTTTTCTCCGAAGGGTTTGCCTGTCAAAACTGTTTTACCACTTTATAATTTTTCATTGCTTCAATAGTTCCTCATGCCCCCTAGGGAAAGCCCAGCCCAGCTTGTTTGCTGACGTCAGAGACTTCAATACAAATGTTCCCTTTTTTTCCACAGGAAAAATAATGGACGTGGGACACCAGAGCTACATCCAGGCACCAAGTCTGTTTACCAAAGACAGCCATTATTCTGTAATTCTCTCTGCTAGTTTTGTGTGGGAACAAAGCCTTTTGGCTCCCTGATGCTAATGAGCTTAGGGCATTTCTCTTGTTTCAGTTCCAAGGCAGGGACTTTTCTTATTTTCCTTTCCTGTCACCTTCAGGTGAGCTAATCAGCAATAAGCAGTCACTGCTTTTGGAGCTGGAGAGTTTCCAGCTTCCCTCCTTCATGCTTCCATCTTTCGCCAGGTCCCTTTTCCTTCCCAAGTCATTTTTGGCTCATATATCCTTTGTGTTTGGCCTCCCATGTGGATGCCTGAAAGCTTTCCTCCTGGAAACTGCTCTGTGGGGATTTCTTTTTGTTTTCTGAACATGACTTTTAATTATACTTGGATTATTTGGCCATCAGCTGCTATGTAGAGCCTGAGTTAGTGCCATCTAACAGCATTAGGGTAGAGAGTGGCTACCGGCCAGAAAAGTGGCCTTTGCTCTTTACTCTGAAATGGGCCATCTGTGGAAAAACAGGGGCTATGGAGATGGGCCCTTATATACCTGATCCAAGCTCTGCACATAGGGCATGAGTCCTACCTGCTAGGCTTGGCAAGGAAAGACTTTAACATATTGAAATTCTTCAGTATGTTCTCACTCCTCACTAGACCATCTACAATTTTCAAACATTTCAATGGGAAATATGGACCTGTGGTTATAAGTGGCATCTTATATCCTGGATTCATATCTGATTAGTGGAGAAATTGCACTTTACTCATTGACATCTGGGTATGGTATGGCCTTAAACGAGTCTCCCAAATTGATTATGTGATTTCACTGATTGTGTGTAGTGGGATCTTGTCTCAATCATCTTAGAAGAGTCTTTGAATTTTCATGTCTCCTTCAAGTTCTTACATTCTAGCATGTTAGCTTGATCACAATAGACATTTAGAAGACGTTTGCTAGCAAATCAGTGATAAAGCTCATTAAGAGCAATGCAAGGTTAAGAATGTTCGTAGGAAGCTCACTTTTAAAGTTCAAGGTCACAATCTTCAGAAGATACTTCTTTTAAAAATGAATGTTATAGTCTAGAAACATTTACAATAAATTTTTCACCTTATCTCTCATTTGGAAAAATTAAGAGTAGTCTTGCTTTTTGGTAGAGAATTACAGAAGAAATTATCAAACTATCAAAACCTGCCATTTCATGTAGCTTTTAAAATTATAGTCTAAACATTTTATTTGACAAGACATATTTTGATGTTTGGTTTTTTTGTTTTTGTTTTAAATACCTTTCTATCACTTGGAACTGGGTCTTTTTTTTTTTCAAATTTTTTTTAGAACTGGGTCTTAATGCATCCTTTACTTGTTTTGTAGAAACACTTATTTCTAGTTCCTATTAAAATAAATTGTAAAAGAGGAAAAATATATGTATGTATTTTTTTATGTAGCCAGATTTTTAAAATCCCTTAGCATGCATTTTGTAAATTTATCACAAATTCTTATCCATTCAATTGTATAAGATGACAATTTATTTTTCTGGTAATTCAAAAGATACTTCAGGGCCCCTTAGGAAACAAGTGTCACAAGTGTCACAATCCTGGAATAGATAGCACATATAACAAGGAGAAGTAAAGGCAAACACATTTCTTTGATTTCCCTGTGGACCCTTCTGGTCATGGTATTTAAAAGGAGCAACCCAATGGAAAATGTTTTTCTTGCAAAACTCAAATATCTAATACTAACATTTACCTGGACCTGGATTCACCTTTGCAAGCTGTAACTGACTGATCTTATAAACTTGAAACATACCCAATAAGTTCAAGGTGATGTCTGTCGGCACACTCCTTCCCTCTCTGTCTCTCTAGGTAGTCTGTGTCAAGATCTTTTGTTATGTGGAAACTAACCTGCAGAAGAAGCCAAGAGGATTTTTCACTTAGCACTAGTATTTTGGCTAGAACAGAAAAGAGATTTTAGATTAAATTTTTAAAATATTTGTTTGATCACTGGCATTAATACAACTAAAATGGAGCTAAACTTGTCATTATGACTCATGTATAATGAACTAAGCTTCTCTCTCTCTCTCTCTTTTTTTTTTTTGCTAGTTCATTTCACAGACTAGTATTGGCTGCCCACCATGTATTAGGAGCTGGTGGGAAAAAAAGAAAAACTAGATAAAATATATTCTCTGCTCTCAGGTGTACACTATCTGCTGAGGGAGACAAACACAAATATTTTTGAAACATCACGGATGTGAATAAATAGCTGTATGTTGAAAACACCACGGGAATGGAGAGAATAGAGGAAATGCAATGAAACCGGATGTCAGTATCAATCAAAACTGATTTTCTAATTATTTTCTAGAAAAAAAAACATGCTCATTTTAACTTCAGAGAATAGGAGGAATAAGCCATGTTCCATTTGCTTAAATGCACTGGGGACGGGAATGGTCAAAGAAGCAGAGAGAAGATCAGGAAAAAAGAGACAAAGCCTAAAACCACATGACGTATTTAGCAACAAACAAACAGATTGGTGTTGCTGGACTATAATCTATATAATAGTAAATTCCGAAAGATGTTGCTAGATAGGTAAGTCTAGCAATAGAGAGTTTTGTATATATAAACACTGTAAATGTTATCCTAAAGGTGACTTATGGTAAGGAAAAGCCTTCAAGGAAGGGAGTGAATCATCAGATTTGTGTTTTAGGATTAATTCTTCAGTGGTTTTGTGGAAAGTGGGAAGATCAGGGCAGATGAATCCACTTAGGAGGTCCCAAAATCCAGGCATGATAAAGAGGATGGGCCTAAACTGGAGAAAAGGTAGAGAGATGAAGAGAAGAAATGAAGGGCTATTTAGAAACCAAAACCAACAGAAAATGGTGCTTTGATAAAGGGATAAAGGAGAAGGCAGAGGGAAATTTTGATCTCCTGTGTCTAGCTTGAGGACTGAATAGATCTCAGTGATACAGATAGAGCATCAACTGTTGCTAAAGTCAGGTGCCTCATTTTTATACCTCTGGCCAAATAACTGGCATGTAATAGATGAAATACTTTCTTAAAAGGTGATAGTTGCACTGGGCCTTCAAAGGTGAATACTGTCTTAATTGATGGAGACCAGAAATTAGTTAGACGAGTGGAATTAAACCAGGTAAACTGGAGATTAGAACCTATGAGTAGTAATGGTGAGAGAAGACAGGAATGCTCGTCTTGAAGAAAGACCCATATAAAGGCAACTGATCTGTAATCTATAGGTAAGAAAGTGGTTGTTTATTTAGGTTTTCATTATTTTTCCTAATCAATAGGGGCAAGACATTGTGAGAGAAGTAGTTTAGGGAAGCTATCTTGTGCAATACCTAAGATGAGAGGACGGAGGTTACTGTCAAGCAATAAAAATATGATACATTGAGATAGTGGGACAATGGGGGCTTAACTATGGGGGTGGTAATAGAAATGATGAGCAGGCAGAGCTGGTGGTTGAAGTGAATTGGTTTCTTTGAGAGAGGGAGTCTGAGAGAGAGAGAGAAAGAGAAAGAGAGATTTCTTTTATTTTGGTGGTGTTGTGCAGGCTTTAGCAATCCCATCATAAGGTCCAAGGGTGAACCATATGTTACCAATGTTTCCACAACAGAAACATGGATTGCTCCCTGGCAGTGACAACTGGCTACCCAGGTTTGTAAGATACTTGAACACTTTTAACAGGACATCACCTGGAAGACACAGAGCTAGCCAAAATACCTTTCTATGCCAGTTTCATCTTTTTATTCTAGTTGTCTTAATTGTGAAAACAATACTATAATACCAATAACGGGGGTTTGAAGAAGAAAAGCAATTCTTCCAAAATTGTACTTCCCTTATAAAAATGATTATCCTTCACATTATCTTCCAGTTACTTTTTCTGTTCAAATACATATTTTTGTGAAGTTCTCTACGTATTGTACACATAACTGTTTGGCTCCCTTTCCCACTGATACGTGCATACTATCACCTGCATACCATGAATCATGTGTTTACATTGAAATGCTAGCAGCTACTCTTTCCTTGAAAAATATTTCATTTGTATACTGAAATACCTACATCACGGGCCATGATATACATAATAGTAAACATCTTTATATGCATGCAGCTCCCCCCCCCCTTTTTTTTTCTTTTTAGGACATTTGTCCAATAGAAACAAGATGCAAAACACAAAGGCAAGCCACACACATAACTTTAAATTTCCTAATAGCCATATTAAAAAGGTGAAAAGAGACAGGGGTTGCTAAATCTAATAACATATTTTATTTGATCCAATATCTTTAAAACATTTCATTTCCACATATGATTAAAATTACTAAGGAGATGTCCTATATTCTTTTTTTTTAAATTGTCTTCAAAATCCAGTGTGTATTTTACTCACTTACCTATGATAGCACATCTCAGTCAGACTAGCCAAATATCAAGCACTCAATGTGGCTTATGGATACTGTGTTGAACAGTATGGTTTTAACGTATTCCCTAAAGAGAAATTCATAGTCATAGGACCACAGGTTCAAAAAGTCGAGAAATTTTAAGACTTTTGCTTCATATAGTTATTCACTTTCACAAATAAATCTATCAACCTAAGCTGTATGTTTATTTTAATTAGCTAATTAATTCAATATTTCCTATATATAGATCCTGAGCTAGATGTTGCAGAAAAAGTCCTATAAACAAAATGTTGCCATTAACTCCAATATGAAGTCACACAGAAAGGAGGGTTGAGATGCCATAGCTTTACTTCAGAATCAAACACAACCAAGTGTTATGTTGTAAAAGTAAAATTAACACTCAAATAAACTTACGGATTTTAAAATTTGGTCACATAAACAAAAAATCTCAAGAAATATATTCAGCGTTGTTTAAAGTTTCTTTTTCTTGTTTGTTTGTTGTTGTTTTTGTTTAAAGTTTCTTATAAAAAATTATCCTCTTAATAATCATATGCCATGATCATAATCAAAAAAAGAAACCTAAGTCTATACAAACATCGTCAGAGAAAAACTGTTCAGTATGGCCAATCCAGATGATTCCAGTCCACCCCAAATGAAACATGTGTCTTCCTCCTACCCCTACAGATGGCTGGTGTCTGTAATTCCCAGCAGCAACTACCGCTTTGCCCAGGTAGATGTTTTCAAACCGCACATATCTGGGGCTGTTCCACTCCACAGGCGTGAATTGCCAATCCTATCATAGCAGCTTCCGCTTGAATTTTCAGCTGTAATTGTTCACATTCTTGCAGTACTTATGTTACGAGGGCAACAGCATCAGCAAACAGAAGCATTTGCAGTTTCTCTCCATCTACTGGGAAACCGCCTTCCTAATCAATTCTCCTCAGCAAATGCTCCAGGACAGTGGAAAATTCCTTGGGCGAGAGATAATACCACCCAAGGGAAAATGCATTTATAATTGATGTGGTAAAAAGCTGTCAGACAGACATGGGTTTTCTCAACCATTTTTGTAAACACTGTTAGCACTTCCTACAACAGCAGAAGTCTACAGTGTCTCTACCTCTGGGTAGAAAATTGTCTGCAGTGAGGAAAAGCCCACATGCCACATCTTGTGCTGCTGCCTATCGGAGTCCCCCCAAAACCGAATAATTACTGTGGACTCATGGCTCACATTTACTCAGCCGTACGTTTTTTTAAAAAGTATTCTTCTAAGTGAAATGCTTGATTTACTGTTGAGTACGTTGCCAAGGATGGGGAAGAAAGAGAAAAAATGGAAAGGAGCTTTATCCAAAATTGAGGTTTTCTTCTTAAATGGTCTTAGAAGTTATCAGGAAAAGGACATGGTTTGCCATATTTTTGGATTGTAAAAGATTTCAGAGGTCTGTGCCTTACATAAAGCCAGGTATACTCTGCAATTGGCAGAGTTTTATAGAGCTAACAAGTTTAAATGATTTCAGCTATCAGATGTGAAAATCCCAACTGTATACATGGAGTCATATTCTATTTTTACCTCACTTGCATCTGCTTTCAGGGAACCTTAAGAAAGAAAACAAATAAATTTTATGATATCTGCATAATCTCAAAACTCAGTGAAAATAACATACATATTATAGAACTAGGAAAAGCTTAAGTAGAATTCAAGGTGGTTTTCACCTTTCCAAGGACATTGAATTTTGAATTATTGTGTAATTCTACACCTGTGAGTACAATAATTGAAAAAAAAAACATATATACAACATTAAGAGTCATACTTGAGTTTGAATCCTAGTTTTCTACTCATGGTTTGATTCTGAGAAAATAATCAGTCTGATCCTCTACTCTCCACTTGATAAATGGGGCTAATAATATCTACCTTTATTTAAAGGATGTGGAGAAAGCTAACAATAATAGGTAGGCAAAGTGCCTGACATATAGTAGGCATTTAATACACAATGACATTAAAATAATATTGAATTTATGGTTAATTTCTGGCTTATTGTAGGATTTGAGTTGAATCTCCCATCAACTACATTGACTTCATGGCAATTGCCTTTCCAAAGTTCCTTTTGGGATTAAAATTCAATCTCACTATTGGTTTTAGTTTGGGCAAAGGACTAGTGTAAGTCTTGGAAGTGTCCAGTTGGGATTTTGATTTTATATCATAGTTCTTTATTACTCACTTGTCCCAGGTTTTTAATTGTGTACTATTTTTAGTTTATCTTTAAATCCATGTCTATCTCTACTGTTTAAATGCAAAACAGACAACAGTAGAACCCAGAAGATCATATGAAAACCATGGCCAAAGCAATACTATCCTTTTTCATGGTTAACTCTGCCCACACCCTTTCTGAAATTGATCTGATGATATTTAGCTCCTGGCAAAAAAGAAACCTTTGCTCTTGGTTTCAGCCAATAAGAAGAAATTGAAAGCCTATATTAATGTTAAAAACAGTCATCTGGCTGAATTTGGACAGCCAGAGACAGCATAGGGTAGTCATAGGGGCACAGATTGTGGAGCCAGACATCCCAGGTTTGAATCCCAGCTAGGCTACTCACTGGTTGTATGATCTTGAGCAAGTAACCTAGCATCACCGTGCCCCAGTTTCCTTACTTATAAAGGTTGGTGTCCAGGCAGTAAGATATATTAAGATATATGCTCAAAAGGGACAATTATTTTAAAGACTTTTAGTTATTTGAGAGAGAGAGAAAGAGCATGAGTGGGGCGGGGGTGAGGAGAGGGAGAGGGACAAGCAGACTCTCTGAGCAGGGAGCCTAATGTGGGGCTTGATCCCAGGACCTGGACTCATGACCTGAGCTGAAGGCAGAGGCTTAACTGACTGAGCCACCTAGGTGCCCCTCACAAGGGACATTAACAGAGTTTAATAAGAGGAATATTTATAAAGTTATGAGCAGGCTTAGGGAAAAGTAACAAGGGATAATAATATTCTCTGACAATGGAAAAATCTTACCCTTCCTGAAGGGGCCAGGGAGAGAATGGCTAATGGAATCTTAGGAGAGTTATTGCTGTAGGAGTGGGCCAGCTATGGAGGCTGTGGGCTTGGTAGAGAAAAGTATCTATTGTCAGAATGCAGCCTGGCATAAAGGAAGCTGATGGAGTAAAAATATTGATCTTTCTCTCCTCCTACTCTCTCACATATTGCTGGTATCTCTTACTGCCTGGATTTAAGGACAAATCAGAGGGCAAGGAGCCTGAAGTAGGTGAAGAATGAAGGAGACCCGACGTAAGGTGGCTAAGGGAGAATATTCAGTGGAGTAATAGTATCTATTTCATGACATTTTTATATAAATTAAATGAGTTAATATCTATCAAGCACCAAGAATTGCACTTAATGCATAGTAAGCATTATATAAGGGTTTATTTTTTTAACAAAACATTTAGTATTAGCTTTACTATTACTGAAAACTTCATAAGTGAACAGACCTAAAGATAGCTCCAAGATTCTATAAGAATGGGATTGTCTCATCTTTAGAAAAATTTAAAATCTTTATGATGAAATTTAGGAACAAGATGCTAGTCTCTGAGATACCAGAATGTGTCTGTAGACCTCTAGAAGGAAAAGGGTGCACATTAATCCACATATTTCAGCCAGGATTACATTGGCTGTTTTAGCTTGATTTTTCTTTGTTTAATAGCAAGTACTCACCCTAAAAGATAAAACTATAGTTGGGTTGGCTGAAAGAAGAACAGGAGGGAAACACAGAATTTGCCAGACTGAGTGCCTCAGGTTAAATGATGAACAGGGCCCTAGAGATTGGTCAACTCTGCTTAACATGACATTAGCAAGAGGTTTGAGTGCAAGCTCATACCTGTACTAATGAATCGGTTTTAATTAGGTAGCTACCTATGTGCAGCCACATGGGTCAAACATATATCAATACCCTGAACGCAGTCCCAGATTTTCAGATGTCATTATTTTGTTGGTGAAAAAACACATATAGAAAACTAACTATGCCAGAAAGACATGAAAAGACTCTAAATTAGTGCTAATGGGAATAAGTCCTGGAGGATTTTGGCATCTGGAAGTTCTCAGAGTAACGGGGTTAAAGGCTTAATGGAAGAATAGAAGAGATAGTTTTGGGAAGGGCTTTGGTTACAGGATGGTCTTTTTAGGCAGAAAAGAGATGGAAATGACATTTATGATGATGATGGATTTGAAAGGTAGAGGGTTGCTATTTGTGGAGACTGGAAAATATGCACAAAGGCTTACATATTGCAGGACAAGGCAAATTAGACTGGTCCAACAGGAATGACTGGAAAGAAGACATGACTAAATCTGAAGTGATAACACAGACCCAGAAAGTGTAACATTTTTAGTACAGGGCCAAGAATTTTGTCATATCCTATTTTCTATTCAGCTAAAGACATAGCTTGAGTTGATTTCCCTATTGGCTTTTAGATGTGGATACAAACACATTAGTTCTGGACTACCTATATCTGAATCAATGACTAGCACAGAGAAATCCATGCATGCGAACTGGTTCATATACACTATGTATTTTCTGACTTGTTGTTTGGAATTTATTGATCCCTCTCAACTTTCTATCTACTCTGTGATAGACAGAGAAGTCAATGTAACTATATTAGAATTGATCTTGTATTCAAAAAGCTAACCTCGAGCCAATACTAATGGATTGGGGATACAGAACTGAAGTTGGACATGAGTGTCTGTCAGTCCTGCATTGGGAATGACATTGTTTGGAATGATGAAGTAAGTACAAAACAAGAGAAGGCTACAATCTTATAGTCAGCCTGCTTGGTTAATACACACGGCACTTAGAACCTATCAAGTCTATAAAAGTGGGTGAGTGCTTATGCCTTGCTCCTCTCTTCCTGTGGGTTGGAACCATCCCAAATAATAGTAGGAAACAGCAAAGCAAAACATTCCATTGCCATTCTTTCCAGTGGAAGATTATGTAAAACCTGCTACCTTGCTGTGCTTAGGAGTTATAGGGGAGAGAGCTGCTTAACATCATTAATAACCAGGAGAATGCAAAATAAAGTGTATTGAGTTACCATTTTATAACCACAAAATGAGTAAAAATTGAAGTCTGAGAATTCCAAGTGTTGACAAGGTTTTGAAGTGATGAGAACCATCATATATTGTTACAGGGGGTGTAAATTAGTACAATTGTTTTGAAAAACAGTGTGTTATTACCAAACGCAATTGAAGATGGGTGAATCCTATAACCCACAAATTTGATTCGTGGATATATATCCAAGAGAAAGTATGCATGTGCACCAAGAACTATGTGAAAAAGTACATTGCAGCATTTTCTGAAGAACTAAGTATTAGAAGCAATTAAAAATTGCCCATTAGCAATAAAACAGATAAATCAATTTTAGTATATTCATATATCATAATAAATATTATACAGCAGTAAAACTGAATGGGCTGTAGCTACATAAATTAAAACAGATGAATCTCAAAAATACAATGTCTATTGAAAAAGTAAGTCATAAAGAAACTTAGAGATGTGTTTCTACTTAAGTAAAAATTATTATGATGAACTGAAGTAAACAATAATACTGTTTTGAGATATATTAATATGTGATGAGGGGTGCCTGGGTGGTTCAGTTGGTTAAGCCTCTGACTCTTGATTTCAGTTCAGGTCATGATCTCAGGGCTCTGCCCTAAACGGAGAGTTTGCTTCTCTCCTTCTCCCTCTCCCTCACCTCCCCCCACACACTGCTCTCTCTCTCTCTCTCCCTCTGTCTCTTTCTCTCTCAAATAAATAAATAAACCTTAAAAAATATATGATGAAACTATTTTTAAAAAGCAATGGGATGATTAATACAAAACTCAAAGTAGTGGGAGAGAGGGGAGAGATACAATCAATGAGGGGCATACTTGGAGTATATTAAATCCTGCTAATGTTCTGTATCTAAAGTTGGGCAGTAGGTAAATGATGTTTCTTTTACACACTAAAGTGTAAATGCATTCTCCTCTCTCCCTGTGTCTTTCTGTACACATGCATACATACATACACACAAATATATGTATATGCAAATATAAATATATATACTCACTTTTCTATGGAAGCTATATTTAATAATGGAAAGCCCCTTACATTCATTGCATGAATCTGGACAATAGCCAATTTGGTTGGGTTTTTACCCACTTGAGGAGATGTACTTGCTTTTATTCCATTGGTATAAGTTGTCTACTTTCCACACAGAACAAACTGGAAAGCAAATTTTGCCTCTAGTTGTCTTCCTATTCTCCTCTCTTCATCACATAAAATCTTGAGCTTTCCATTATCACTGGTTTTTGAACTCACTTCAATAAGATTTTTACCTCTAATACCACTGAAACTTTTTTTCCTAATACCAGTCACATCCATTAGCAACATGAGTCATTATTTCTTATTCCTGGCCTTATTTGATGTATCCATTTTAGGCAGTACGTTGATTACTTCATCTTTCATGAAGCACTTCCTTGACCTCTGGACACCTCTCAGTAATCTTAATTTTCTGGTCGATATTTTCAGTCTCCTTGGCTAATTCCTGTCCAATTTGCAACTTCTTAACTTTGAAATGCCCCAGGTTTGGTCCTGGAATTTCTTCTCTATCTACACTCACTTAGAACGAATTCTCCACCAGTACCATTGTTTTAAATAACCAGCTACATGCTGATGGCTCTAAAGTCTTCTTTCCAGCCTGGACTTTTAAGGAACTTCAGACTTATAATCAAGTTCCTACTCACTGTATCCACTTTTCAATGCCATTCCTGCCCCCAGTGTGTTCTTCCCCCTGGGTCCCCGTCAGGACATGGTGCCACCATTTACTCAACTGTTAAAGCCAAAAACTAGATATTCCTTGATTTCTTTTTCTCACTCTCCCAGTATTCAATCCATCCTATTGGCCTTACTTCACAATTTGTCCCCAGGCAGATCATTTTTCACCATATCCATAGCTACCACCATAGGACAAGTTTCCACATGTCTTACGTGGACTATTGCAGTAGTCCCTACTTCTTTACTACTGTTGTGTCCCTACTTCTGTACTTTCCTCCTTCAGTCTGTTTTTCACAAAGCAGCTAGGATGAATCCTCTAAAAGACAAAGCTAATGATATCAACTTTCTACATAAAACCTTCCTAAGGCTTTCCATCATATTTTGATTCAGATTTAAGGTCCTTAACTTTAACTCACTGCTTCTGTATTTGACCATCTGGCTAACTCTTCAGCCTCATCAGTCACTCTCTCTACCTCACTCTGCTCTAGCTTCATTGGCTTTTTTCTCTTTCTCCATTGCAGGAAACATAATCCTATATCAAGATTTTGTACTTACTAATCCTTCTGCTTTTAATAATCTTCCCCTAGATATTTGCAAGACCATCTTCCTCTCTTACGTCTGATTTCTTCCTACATGTTATATGGGCTTTCCCTAACCACCTTATCTAACAAAATGCCTATAAAACTCTCTATCTTCCCACTCTGCTTATTTTTTCTTTAAGGAATTTACCATTCCTTGACATAACACTAACTTCATTTTTTGTTTCTTATTATCTATGTCTCTTTCTAGAATAAAAACTTCATGGAAACAGAGACTATTTTTGTTCATTGCTATATGTTCAATACTTAGAGTGGTGCTTACCATATCATAGACACTCAATAAATATTTAATTGAATGAATGAATCTCTGGATGAAGTGAGTATATAGTTTAAAATTTGGTTCCCCAATTGTGTTACAATTTTTTCTTCTTAGCCATTCTCAGAGGAAGCTTATCAGTTGCTCACAATCTCTAGGTAAATTTAGTATATTCTTGGTAAATATTAGTGAACAACTCTCTGGATAAACAATTCTAAAAAATTAACATGTGCTGAAATCATTTGTTTCCTCTTTTAAATGTTTGTATTCTTAAATGTGAACTAAGTTAGTGATAAGAATTTGATTAGGACAGACTGAGTGGATCCTGGTTCATCACTTGCCACATGATTGGTTATGCGGCCCTTCTCTTACAGTCACTATAAGAGTGTGCTATACACAGTAATATGCAATATAAGCTTGGACTCTGCTATGGTGTATCTATGATCCAAGATTGCACATCATACTGAATTTTTGCCCCAAATTATTTTGATGACTAATGATTTGATAGAGGGTAGATTAAACTATTTTTCAATTAGCTTTTTGATAGTTTATTTGAAATGATTTAAAATCTTGTGGAAGTTTTGGCAAGTCAACCCATTGCTTACTCTTCTAGAGACTTTATTATCTCCACGAGATAATAAAATGATTCAAGAAAGTTAAATTGTCACTATTAAAGCACTGAATACTGTAATGAATTTAAAACATATAAAATCACATTTAATTGACTGGCAGCCTCTGTAAGAAACCAACATTTCTGATATTCCCTGAGACTAATCTTCCTTTCATTCAGTTATGCGCAGTTCCATCCAGTTAAGGCCAGTGTTAGAACTGCTTGATGCTGTGCATGACAAAATCTCTCCTCCTTAATCCTCATGGTCCTTCCTTTTATTCTGTTAATGAAGGACCTCTGCAATCTTGCTAAATGGCTCTTTTCAAGATTTATCTGCTTTTATCTTCTGCACAGATCCTTTGCTCCCACTTAAGTGATCCCACTGTCTTCTACACAAGGATTGCTCAGTTTCTCTTTAAAGTCTTCACTAATGATATTCCCAACCGATCTGGCTATATCCCACTTCCCCTCTTCATACACACACACACACACACACACACACTCACTAGCCTGCAGTTTAAGGTAAAACTAATCGAGGCCTCCTCCATGGAGCCTTGCCTGCTCCTCAGCAGGAAGGAATTCCTTCATTCTCTGAAATCTTAGAGCCTGTTTATATGTGAATTCCTATATATTTGACAACTGATCAAACACATTATTACTTTGTAATGTTAATTCTCTCTGTGCACACAAATGTGCATGTGTCCTTGTGTGTATAAACTCCTAGAAGACATTTGAATTTTCTTGTTAACAAGGGCTATCTTTTAATTCCACCAATTATTCATACAATGCATCTTCATAGGTTTTTGTACCTTTTTTAAAAAAAGCTTTGCAGCATGCCTTTGCAACTTAAGTGACTGTTGTCTGTGTTTCACTTTGGAGATGAGGTATTCCAAGCTTATTACTCCTCATTATTTTTGCAGTTTTGGGGGGCTGAGAAAGAAGCCCTTTACTTGCTACATCCAGCTTTTTATGACTTTGATGCATCCAGCGTGGGTCTCTGTTAATTCAGGAAGCTCCCTGTTGCTTTGGTGGCAGAAGATGGCATAGCACCACTCTTTCATTCCTTGCATATCTGCCAAAATATTTAGAGGGGATGAAAACAGGAAGTCTAGGGCTGATTAGCTATCTAGTGGTATTAAAAACAAACAAACAAAAAGATAAATTGTGGCAATCTCCAAAAGGGATTGCTAACAGAAAGAATGGTGTCAGAATGGATTATCCAAGCTGGAGAATCTGCTAACCTTCCAGCCTGATTAATAATACAGTTCCCAGGACATGTCTGTTTCCCTCACATCTGTCAGGATTCTGGGTTCACAAGGCATTTTTCCATGATCTCAAATTCCTTCACAGCAGCCTTATGAGTAAGAAAAAGTAGAAATTGTCCCAATTTTTATATTATCTCTATCAAACAATGTTTTCTGATTCACAAATCCCTTTCCCCATCAGAAATGTTTTCACCCCTTTGAAACCTTTTCTTATGAAGTCTTACAAGCCAGGAGTATGCCCATTGTGGCTTCTGAAAGCCTTCAACTGATTGGCTTGCCTCTCAGACCCTCTCCTGCTGTTTGCTTCTTTTCAGCACCAAATAAGTGTCAGACAATTAGAGATGGGATTGGAGATGTGTAAATTGTACTGTCGCCAGCAACAAATTAGTAATTTTGTGATAATACGCTATCCTTGTAACATGGTTAGAGTTAGCACGGTTACCTGCCTCTATTTGTGCTAAAAGGCCACGGGTAAGATTGATGAAGATCCTGTGTGGTAATTCATTTTCCTTCTTGACACTCTCCCCTCACTATCCTCCTCCCAAGAAATGAGACATTAACCAGCCCCTGGAGTTGAACAAAGCCTCTACCTGGCCTCCCCAAACTCATAGTGCTTTCCTTATAGTCCTTACCTGGAAGGCATTGCACCACCTGTGCTGAATTGGGTACAGGACGGAAAGCCTATGACACAGTGAAGGGAATTAACCTCCCACACCTCTTGATCTAGCCTTCTTTATTCCATGATCTGGGCCTTAATGGGAACTGATAGTGGGTTCAGAAATCTTAGTTACTGCTTTAACTTGAAAGCTTATAAATATGAATGGAGGATATCCTGGCCTTTGTCTTTCCTTAATAAGTTGATATGGGAATAAGTCCTCCACAGAGTTGCTGTTTCCAGGCCTTGAGGCTTCCTAGCCTTGACCTTTCCACAGGAAGAGTTTGTGCATTTCTGAAAGGTCCTCCCATTGATGGATAGCTGTCTGCTCACTTGCCTTGTTACCACTCTGACTGCTCTTCTAAGGAACAAGAGAACAGAAGTGGAACCATTTACTCTGGAAAGTCCCAGTTAAGCTATGCCTGGTGGTTTGTTACAATTTAGTAATGAGGCAGTCTTATGAGTGTGATTGGTCATAATGTTATTGTGATATTGTGATTTATAAGAAATACATTCAGATAACCAAAATATATTTCTCAAATATATTTGGTCTTTGTCCACAGTTTCTGGCTCACAGCTCCCCAAACCCTTGTAGTTTCCTAAGTGTTCAGGGCAATAAATGTATCTTTTGTTATGTTAATGAAAGTAAGGTTTTGATCTTGTCCTAGGCAGGGAGAGTGGGGGGCTTGTTGCCAGGAGGAAATCATATGATTAGAGGGTTGAAACTTTCAGTCCCACCCCCCAAACCCAGACCTCTGAGGAAGGGAGAGTGGCTGGAGGTTGAGCTAGCCAATGGCCAATGACTTAGTCATTCATGACTATACAATGAAGCCTCCATAAAACCAAAAAAAGAGAGGGTTCAGAGAGCTTCTGGATTAGTGAACACTTGGAGATGCAGGGAGAGGGCATGCTTGGAAAGGGTATGGAAGCTCTGTGCCCTTTCCCCATACCTTGCCTATATATCTCTTCATGTGGCTATCATGTCCTTTAATAAACTGGAAAATGTGTTTTCCTAAGTTCTGTGAGCCACTCTAGCAAATTAGTGGAACCCAAAGAAGAGGTCATTAGAACCTCCAAAGTGCAACTGGTGGGTCAGAAGCAGAGGTAACAACCTAGGTTTGCGACTGGCATCCAGAGAATGGGCTGGATGGGCACTCTTAAAGGACTGAATCCTTAACCCCTAGAATCTGATGCTAGTTCCAGGTAAATAGTGTCAGAATTGAGCTGAATTCTTAGATACCCAGCTGGTGTCTGAGAATTAATTGTTGTGTTTTTCCCCTCCCTCCCTCATCCCTTCCTCCCTTAACTTCCTTCTTTTCTTCCTTTTTTCTCTTTTCCTATCTCTTTTTCTTTCTTCCCTTCTCTCTCCCTCTCTCTCTGTATCATATATACATATGTATGCATGTATGTATGTACCTATCCATCTGAAGAAATTTAGAAAGCATGATGTTGAAGAAAGTAAGCAAGTATAAAACACTATTTAAAATATGTACTAAGTATATATATTTAAAACATATTCTAAAAGCCCTTGATATATAATTAATAATGTGTGTGTTTATATGTGTAAAGGCAAAGCATACAGAGAAAAAAAATCAAGCAAAACAAGCAACATACTAACAGGAAAGATACCCATATAATTCATAATAGGATGCACCTCTAGGGAGTCAGGGCAGAGAATGGAGCAAGAGACGTGGGACAAAGGATGATACTTATTCCTTAGAAAGAGGTTGTACTTGATGTGACACAAGAAGTTAACAGTTTCTCTTCTGAGTACTGGGTATGAGATAAATATAATACATATTTTTCTCTATATCAATAAAGAGAGAAAAAAAAAGTCTCTGCTGACCTACCTGCTTACTAGCATATACATTCTGAGTGTTGTCCTCTAATTGGCAGAGCTGGGCTTACACACACACACACACACACACACACACACACACACACACTACCAGCCAGATTTAGAAGTATATTCAAAGTCCACAGAATTCAGAGAAAATTCTGCTTTTACTCTAACTTTCCTAGTCACTCCCTCTTCAGAAAGAACAGAGAGGGTACTTACTGAGAGGAAAGTAAAGTGGTAGTCATATATATTTCTCCCCTACTTTTTAAAAATCTCTAATAAACCTTTGATAAATTCTATCCATCTCAGCTATACTGATAAGGATAAGGAAAAGGATTTAGATTTGTTTCACACTGAAGAGGAAAGGAAAGCATTAGATCAAGACTGATGAAAGCAATGTGTGTATGTGTATGTGTGTGTATGTGTGTGTGTGTTTGGCAGTGGGGTGTGATGGTGGTGGACTGATGAGTAATGATAATGCTCAGGGGAGGAAAACTTGGTGGAAAAACAGCAAGAATCCTCTGGATTTTTCCTATAGCTTCTTTATCTGTTCAAGCCATGAACCTTTTTCCAGCTTTAAGCAAAGCCAGAGCCATTAACCCGGTGACTCTCAAGTGTTCAGTGGCATTTATGTTGTGGAAGGGGTGCAGCAGGTGGAAGTTGGCTGAAAGAAAAGTTACCAGAATTTTTGGTAAATGGAGGGCAACATAGTGGGGGGCGGGGTGTTTTTGTTGATGAATGTGTGGGAAAGAGGAGGGGGAGGCAAATATATCCTCCTGGATATGTGGAGGCAAAATGCCCAGTGTTCTAGAGACCAAGTTCACTAACTTTTCTCAGCTTTCGCAAAACCATTCATTTTCCTCTTAAATAAGAACGATTGTCATTTTCTGTGTTGCAGAATAATTAACTAACATGGATAAAGAGCTATTGAAATGTTGAGTGTCATTACCCCGATGACTCATTTTTTAGAATAGCTTTGGAACCGGATTGGCAAAGTTTGTGAGTCATGGTGGGGAAAGTTTTCAGAGTGGTAACGCCCTAGATTTCTAACCATACCAAACTCAGGGTGCAGGGCACAAATAAAACTTAAGGATGACAAGTTGGAAGGGTCTGTCACCTTGTCTGAAGACATTAAACTGCCAGTGGAGGAGCGCTGAAAATTTAAGGTGTTTCCTAAAATCTGCTGTTACCCCAACTAATGAAGCAGCTTCAGATCTAACCATCAGCAAATGATCTAACTCTATCCCCTTTTCTCTCCAATAGGCAGGATGTGAATCATTTGACCATAAAAAATGAAATTTAGATATTAATACTCTATCATTAAGTATTAACTATGGAAGTTAGCACTTACTTATTTAGCATAAACTAGAAAATGAAGGTCAGTGGTCTCAACCTTCGAAAAACTAATTTTACTTGTACAGAAGAAACTATTTCTCCTAAAACAGAAAAGGACAATAGCACAGTTTAACCAAGCATTTATATTTGATTTTAAAAAATGATGCCTGTGTTTTAATACAGACTCAGAGTATCAGAGAAGGCTCTGCAGAGAATGGACAATGCCTAGATATGGGGAAGGAGATAAAAAGCAATGTGCATTTCAGGAGGAGAAGCCCGAGATATAACATAAACAGTGAGAGCTTCCCTTCCCTTCATTTTCTTTATTTTCTCCACTCAGGTTATTTTAGGAACTGCCGGGAATATGTAGTTGGATCATAAATGCTGTTCAAAGATCATATGGTTAATGTTGCAATTTTTTAAATATAGAAATGGCTTCAGGCTGGCTCTAATTGAGCAGTCTCTGTAAAACATACTAAACCACAGAGAACTTATGCAGAGAAGGATTTTTTAATTTATTTGTATGGCCTCTTTGGAGTGGAGGAGGAGGCATTAACAACTTAGAATGGCATTTTGTTTTGTAAAATCAACATAAATATGGGCAGTTGGATTAGAGGATTAATGGCGCCCTCATTGCCTGATCCTTTTTTTTTTTTTTTTTTAATACTCTTTTCAGACAGAATATTGTCCATACGGGTTTCTGATTATCTTCCCCGTTATGCTTAGCGAGAACTTTGAAAAACTATGAAATTGGACTCAGTAGGTGTTAAAAAAGTTTATTAAATGCTGATGGGAATCTGTCTAATTCTGGAGATTTTCCAGTTCCAAGGAAATTGCCTTATTTGCAACATTTCCATTCCATTGTTAACTGATTGTGTATCTTTTAAGTATATGTCACTTGATAGGAAAAAAAAATCAGAAAGACAAGTTATGACAAAGAATTATTATTGCCTTTCTCTGTTGCTGTCTTATTCCTTTGTTTGTGTATGTGCTATTTACCAGAGGACTGGACTCCTTTATAGGTCTCTGGATTAGTCATTAACACCTTCATGTGGGGGCGAGATACATGGGCATCCTGTGGGGAAGATAACGAGTTTGGGATTTTATTGCAGGGACTGCATTCCAGTTCCGAATTTTTTCTATAGGTCACTCATATTGCGAGTAATTCTTGAGCAAACCATTCCCCATCTGTTCAGATCTTGTTATAACAAAATCAGCCATGACAGATTATGGTACATAAAACAGAATAAACTTTGCCCAGCTGGATGTACAAAAGTAAGGAGCGGAAGGATATACAGGGCCCTCTGGCTACCGAAAACTGCAATCAGGAGAACATTCTCCATCAGAAAGAGTGAAAGGTGTGAAAATGCTATGGGGAGAGAAAAGGAGGGTTGCCTTTTTTGGAAATCCACTTCTCACTGCTGATGACTGTAAACAGGCAAATTAGCTTTTTCTTCTTTTAAATTTTATTCTATTGTGGTAAGAACACTTAGCATGAGATCGACTATCTTAATAAATTTTTTAAGTGTGTAATAGATAATTGTTGACTATAGGTACAATGTTTTACAGTAGATCTCTAGGTCCTATTTATCCTGCTTAACTGAAACTTTATGCCCATTAATTAGTGACTGCCCATTTCCCCTCCCTCCCCAGCCCCTGACAACCCACTATTCTACTCTTTTGATTCTATGATTTTGACTATTTTAAACACCTCATATTTAAGTGGAATCATGCAGTATTTGTCTTTCTGTGACTGGCTTATTTCACTTAGCATACTGTCCTCAAGCTTTATCCATGTTGTTGCGTAAGATGGGGTTTCCTTCTTTTTTAAGGTTGAATAGTATTCCATTGCGTGTTTATACCACATTTTCTTTATCCATTCATCTGTTGATGGGTATTTAGGTTATTTCCATAGTTACTTCCATATCTTGGCTATCATACATAATGCTGCAATGAACATTGGAATGCTAGTATTTCTTTGAGATCCTGATTGCAGGTCTTTTGGGTGAACACCCGGAAGTGGGATTGTTGGATCATATGGTAGTTCTAGTTTTAATTTTTGAGGAACCTCTGTACTGTTTTCTGTAGTGGTTACACTATTTACATTCCTATCAACAGCGTGCAAGGGTTCCAATTTCTCTCCATCTTCACCTAGGCTTCTTGTCTTTTGTTTTTTTTTTTAATTGCTTTGTCTTGATATGCACATCCCCAGGCCCAGCCCTCTGCTGTCTCACCTCAAAAATGCGTGCACAGAGCCTGAGTTCCTCAGTGGGTATATCCCACTTCAGGGAGCACACACTTGGCACTGTGGCTGCCATCACTAGGACTGACTGAAAAAAAAAATCCCATCACCATGAGCTGAAAAACTCTCTAATGTATTCTAATGAAAAGGTCATTTTGTTCATGATTGATCCAAGAATCCCAGAGACTGCCTCGGAAGATCTGCTTTCAACTTTAAGGCAACCATGGGTTCACTTTTGCAGGGACTCTCCTGGAGAGCAGGGCTTGTTTATAATACTTTGCTCTGAATTTTTCACCTTTGTGGTGAAAGGAACAGCATGAGTTGTGGAAGTCAAACTAATGGTGGCATTTCTGATATCCATGTTATTGAAGAAGTTGTGTGCAGGCCACCCGTAGGCCTCCCAAGTCTCCCAAGTGCCCCTTTCCAGAGATAAGCTGTAGTATCTGGTTGTTGGTGGTGTGACAGAACCACTACTCCTCTCCAGTCCTAAAGTAGTAGGGCTATTGGGTTCTTTTGCATGGCTTTGTCAAGAAAAGCTGGAGATCCACTTTCCTTTCTCACTTTGGCAGGCTGTTGTGGATTCATAGACCTTCTTTGGAGAATTCCACTGACCAGCTCCTTTCCTTCTCACCCAAACTTTCCTATCCCTGTCACCAGGTTCACTCTTTAGTGTTCCGTAGAACCAGTCAAGTCAGCAGCTAGTTAAATCAGAAAACAAAAGAGTGGATACATCAAAACTGCAACAGTCAAGGAGGTACTCTGGCCTCTCTTCTACTTTGCTTTCTTCAACTCACTGTCAGCTTCAAAGATGTGGAAAGGTCCATTACCTGCTGTTGTGTTTTCATAGCTCTAGGGGTTATTGCTATGTGGTTATCATGCAGTTCTTTGAAATGATCTAGAATATTTCTTTTGAGAGGTGTGTTATGCCTGATCAATAACACAGGCTTACAGGGACACCTAGGTGGCTCAGTGGATTAAGTATCTGCCTTCAGCTCAGGTCATGATGTCAGAGTCCTGGGATCAAGCCCCATGTCCTGTTCCCTACTCAGTGGGGAGCCTGCTTCTCCCTCATCCTCTTTCCCTTCCCCCGCTCGTGCTCTCTCCCTCTCTCAAATGAATAAATAAAACCTTTAAGGAAAAAAAAGATAAGACAGGCTTTTAGGATTCCAACCAAAAAGAAGGTGGGCTATATATTATTTTACAAAATGATATGCATATACATCTCATGAACAGAAATGTGCATATAAAATGTATATTTGCATTTATACTTAATTTATTTGAATTTTCCTATTTACTTACTGCTCCTGATCTTTAGACATTTATCTAATGGGATTAAAATGTTTTAAAATATAAATATTTATACATTTCTTATGAATAATTACTACTTTTAATATTTAATGTTTTTATTTTTTCTGTTTTGTTTATAGTTTTTAAGAAATATAGGTTTTCATTGTTAAGATGTGAAAGCTATTGATCTTTTATTTTTTTTCTTTGAAAATGTAGTCAAATTTATTATGAAAATATATAATCAAAGATGTATATTTTTATTTATTCATTCATTTATTTTTTTATTTATTGCTATTAAATTTTTAAATTTTAATTCCAGCTTACTTAACATACTGGTTTATATTAGTTTCAGGTATACAATATCGTGATTCAGTGATGCTATGGATTACTCAGTGCTAATCATGTTAAGTGTACTCTTTAATCCCCTTCACCTGGGGCACCTGGGTGGCTCAGTTGGTTATGCATACAACTTTTGATTTCAGCTCAAGTCATATCTCAGGGTTGTGAGATCAAGCCCCATGTCCAACCCTACACTAGGCATGGAGCCTGCTTAAAATTCTCTCTCTCCCTCTCCCTCTGTCCCTCCACCCCTCCTTTCTCTCCCCCTCTTTTAAAAAAAAGATCCCCTTTACCTGTTTCACCCATTCCTTTATTATTTTTAAACTTAGATTATCCTGCTCCATCCAAATATATTTTTTTGACTTTTGCATTTATTTCCTGTAATTTTTATAGTTAAAAACTAATCTGAATACCAATATGGAATATTTGGTTGATACATTATATGAGATTTTATGTAAGGTTTGATGGCTTAATCAAATAACCAAACAATTTTCTCATATCATTTAATAAATTATCTTTCTCTTTTTCAGTGATTTATGGTTTCTCCTCTGTGGGTATGAAGTTCTTAGATAAACTAAGGCATACACAGAAGTACACTATTCTAGCCCACTAACTACTCTTCAGTAAACATGTATTAATGGATAGATTAACGCATGGGGATTTCTGGACTAATATCTTTCTATCTACTTCCAAAATGATCTTCTAGCTATTACCAGTTCAAACTATGTTTTAATATCTGAAAGGAGAAATTGCTCATAATAATAACTTCCTAAAATGGTTTATACCGATGACCACTGGCTATTCATTCAGGGGAACATGAGAATCCCTTTAAGATTAACATCAAATTGCTACTAGGATTTTGACTTATATTAGGTTAAACCTATTAATTAGCACTTTTTTCCCAAAATGTTATTCTGCACAACACTATGTCATATATTAATAAGGTGCTACCAAAGACATATATTCAATAAGCCTTGATTAAAGAAAGCTGCATTTACTGTAGATTTACATATGGCAGATTATCTGAGAATTTACCAACAGTTGAATTTCTATATGATTGTCCAGTAAAGAAAGAAAGTAGCATTTCCCAAACTTCTTTGTGATGAGATGTGTGCATATGTGTGTGTATTTGTGTGTGTGTGTGTGTGTATATATATATATATATATATAAATATTTCATCCACTGACATACTCTAGATCGAAGTCCTCAGCATTGGCATTTGAAAACACTGCAATAAATAAATTTGAAAATAAATGTCATTTTTATAACATCCAGCCTTCTTAGGGATATAATAGTTCTCCATTTACTTCCTTTTATTTTTTTTAATGTCTTAACAAACTTTTCTTTTATGCTTAGTTCCCATAAGTTTTCTTTAAAGTATTCCAATATATTATTTGAATTTGTTATTATGAACAATTTTTCTAATGTATTTTCCAAACAAGTATTGCTAGTATGTAGAAATATTTTCTAATCAATTTTGTGTTCATTTTATTTAACTCTTATTAATTTTAATGGATTTTCAGCTGGTAGTCCAATGTTTTCTCAGCAGAAAACTATAATATGTACAAATAATTGTGATTTCATTAATTCTTTTATATTTTTGCTTTAAATAGGAGTTCTAAGATTATGTTATGTAATAATAACTGCTGAAGCAGTATAGAGTAGTATAAAAGAGGTGGAATAGAAGCACAAAATAAGCATTTAATAAATATTAACTCAGTTTATTCCTACTTTAATAGATATACTTCTAGTCTTCTGCTATTATGGTAGGATGGTTTTTATTTCTTAATTTGATGCGCATAACTGAATTTGTCATATATATCATTCAGAACTTTGTACAGATACTTTATTCTTATATTTTTCAGAGGAGTTATTTTTCCCCAGTCAGAATACTCTGTAGAATTTATTAGATTAAATGACTTTTGGGTGTCCTAGAGATACAGCAATAAAAAAAGTTTAAAATCCATGCCCTAAAGCAGCATATATTCTAATGGAAGAAAAACAGATAAAAATAAAATTAAAAAGTCAAATTCAAAGAACACAATATAGATTGGATAGGATAATAATGTTCACGATATATCTAACCAGACTTCAGAGGTGACAGTAAGGAAGAGACAATGACTGAGAAAAAGGCCTGAGATATTGAGAGATATCAAAGAGACTCAATGGACCCTAAGAAAATTAATGTGCTTAAAATAGTTATTTCAACATTCTTGTCTGCTGAAACCAATATTTAGATTATCTGTTAGTCTGCTTCCATTATGTGTCTTTTGTCTTGACTTTCAGATCCTTTTTCCTGGTTCTTCATGTTTCACGACTTTTTATTGTACCAAGAACCACAGAGACTGTGAATGATGCTATTTTCCCCTAGACACTACCTAAGATAGAGGGTGAGCAACTCATCATCACAGTCAGGGATTAGAATATTCTGTGTTGGGCTTCAGTATTAGTAACAATGTCTACCTTGGATTCATTTGTTTCTAGAATGTGGGGTTTTGAATTTAGCTCTGGAAGATTGAGAGTTTCAGTTGTGCCCTCTAGTTCTAATCCTAGCTCTCTAATTTCTTTCCCAAAGTCTTCAGAAGAGACTAGTCATAGTTTGAGTATTTTTGGTTGAACTTTATTTTCAAAATACTATGAGACAACTAGGCATTTTTCTGCCTTTTAGAAAGTTCTGGTCTAGCTCCCTAAACTCCCATGCCACCCAGAACTTAGCAGATGTTCTATAGGGAAACCAGTTGTTTTAGGGGCCCCCATTCCAGTCTGTTTCATCAGCCTGGGCAAACCTCAAAAACTTCACTGTTTTCTCTTTCCTTCAGCAGAATCCTTCTGCCCAGGTAAAGTCTGATCATTGGTCAATGTCCAGAATGGACAAATGCCTTCAGGAGAGAATAATGGGCAGTGAATGTTAACTCACCAAGAATCCCACTTTTTCCTCTCTGGAATTCCAATTCATCTATTCTTCATTATTTTCAAACCCTCTTCTGTCTTTTAAAATATAATATTTGTATGTCATCTATTTTTAGGTGTTACAAGCATTGTTGACCTGTTTTGATCTACTGCATTCTATCCAAAAAGAATAATTGAAAAAAAAAAAAAAAACTTAGACACATTATATTGAAATAACAGCAGACCAAGAATGCTAAATGGAAACATAGATGGAAGAAGGGCTTGTGCCTACTGGTTTGCTCTGAAACCAAGTGTGGCAAATCCAAATGTTAAATGCGTAGACACCAATTTCTTGAAAAGCTTTTGAAAGTCATTTGGCATAAAGCAAGTATAATGAGAGTATATGGACAAGTGTTCGAATAGAAAAAAAAAAGACATATAAGTATGATGAATTTTAGATAACAACATATAGGAAAACATTAGGAAAAATTCTCAAGTAATAGGTTCCAAAAAGTTCACTGGGTTTTAGGCATCTTCCTACCATGGAAGAACCTGGAATAAGCAAGTTGTGACCTCATGTCTGAAAGAACTGAACAACTGACAGGTGATTGAAGCAGGGCTTGTTATGAGAACAGGTGTTAAAGGCACAAGCCATGTTTCTAGTACTGTTACATAGATCAGAGTGGAATCAGGATACAACTGACTTAATCTTGAATTTTCTGAGTCCCTTAGCTGAAATTCTGCAAAGTCAAATTCTCTTGTCTAAGGGTATGATTATTCACAGAGCCTGAAACAGACCTGAGAGGAAAAACATGGACCTGGGCACCAGGCTTTGCTTTTCTTCCTAACTCTGCCTTGATGTGCCTTCCTACAACTTACCCTTGATCAGTCATCTTTTGACCCTTATCTGTCACTTGTCTTATTACTTACCAGTGTGTTTTAAAGTGTTACAACTTAGAAAGAAGCCAACCCTGAATAGCATTTCCCTTGGTCAAAAACTTTCTCTGGCAAAGAGAAAAGACTGTAAAGATAAAAATAAATGGAAATCAATACAATGAAGACATTGAAATTCCAGCCCATTTGCCACTGTCACCTGCACAGGGCAGACGACCTGGTAGCAAAGAGGGAGCAAGAATTTCTAACAAGTTAGAAACAATAAAATTTGCCAAGTCAGGGGTCCTCTGTGGACTTGAGTGGTCCCAGCAGTGGCTGTGTATGGCTCTTTCTCAATGCTGGACATTATTACTGCATGGTGTCTTACCAGAACTTGGGTTCACTCAGATGCCCCACCTCCCTCTTGTGCCCCTGCAGAGGTGGAGAGTGAAGGAGAAGCCCATGAGTTCTCTCACTGACACAGACAACTCAGAGCTCTGAAAAGCAGTCAGAGAGGGACAGGCAGTGTCCCAAGAAAATAGCGTGACAGTTTTTTAGAAGGTATGGCTAGAATCAAATGACTGATAATCAAGAATAACTGGATATGCTTTCGGTGGAATGAAAGAGATGATTAATCTGCCGTGAATGCTACTACCATAGGAGAGGGTTGGGTTGGTAACATTGAAATAAGTCAGGGTTATTTTTTTTTTTTTAAATAAGACAGGGTTCTTTGAAGGTGAATTGAGGGTGAAGTTGTCCAGATGTTTCCTGGCTAATAGCTAAGAAACATTTACTATACTAATCTTTGAAGGCACAACTAATAGCCACAGGTGCTAAGTTTTCACCCTTTCTGGTATTAGGATAATTCCCAACTGGTATTATTTTTCAATAAAAACCCAAACCATTTGGTTCACTCTTCCACGTAAACTGCCCCTGTGACCAGCAACCCTACACTGAACTTAGAAGTGCACTGATAGGCATAAGTAGCCTAATAATCCAGGCCAACCCAATCTACCCACCACCGTCAAAAGTATTGATTCCAGATCACAAACTGGATGTCTACCAGCCAAATGCTAGCAAAAATGTTTTGTTTGTGACACACCTTTGTTTTAGGTTATTATAAATTAGTTACAATTATTTAAATACTAGAATATTTCACAAGTGCAGAATTTCTACTTAAAAAAAGCTTAGATGTTCTGGAAATATTGGGAATATGGGGGCGACATTTTACATGACAACAATTAGATGGAGGCTGCTGCTTTACATGGGGCATGTGCTATACATTATTTTCCTCTTATATTCTGCTTATTACTTCTTTATCCATTAATATTCCTGGCTGGATATAATCAGAAATTAAGTTTACAAACCAGGTAAACACTAATTTTTAAAGTTGATATGTATCAGGAAGTTCATCTTGATAGTTTCATAAAACCTTTGAAGGTAAATAGAATTTCCATAGTACCAAGCACTGCCGTCATTAATCAAGAAATTTCTGTTTTTTCAGTCTTGTTTTGTTTTGTTTTACTTCTCTGCAGTTCAGTTTGTTCAATAGTCAAAAGCAATGGCTACAGATCAGTTTCCTCATCCTTAGATGAGGTCATAACTCACAAGATGTTATATAATTAAATAAAAGTAATGCACATAAAATTTCTGGAGTAGTTACTATAATCTCATAAGTGTAAAATAATGTTCTTTGTGTATCTATTAACATTGTTCCATAAAAAAACTGCCTCAAAACTGAATGGATTAAAACCACCATTTATTTAACAAAGTTATTTGGGTTGATTGCTTAGTTTTTCTGGTCTAGAGTAGTTCATTTGGTTTTTCCTGGGCTTGCTTTACTTCTTTAGTCAGCTCTCATGTCATAAAATCACATCATGGCTTGGCTGATGGCTGGATGATCTAGGATGGCCTTACTCACGTATATGGCTAATAACAGGTTGATAGGGCAACAGTGTGACTGGGAAATATGTCTCTCATCATCCCAGAGGCCACCCCAGACTGCTTCACATACAGTTTGAGGTTTTCAAGAGCAACAGGAGTAATAAGCCTCTCTATGAAAGCCATTTCTGAGTCTCTAATGGCTCTGATGGTTGAATTAACTGAAGGATGTCATATACCAAACAAAGACTCATTGATTAGAGACTTTTGCCTCTTGATAGGAGTTGTTAGAGTTATTTTGCAAAGGGACACACATAAAGGGATGGAGAAAATTTGTGGCCAGTTTTGCAATCTACCATTATTGCTTTTGTAGTCAGTTTTTTATTATTATCATAATCTAAATAAGAATATCTGAACATCTGGTCATTTAACTTCCCTGTGTCACTCCTCTCATTGGCTCTCCATTACTATAGGAAAAAAGTCCTATAAACTCTATGCGAACATCGGGAGGATCCTTTGGGATTTGACTCCGTGTATCTTCTAGCCTCATCCTCTCTTCACCATATACTGCATGGGTTCCACTCATTCTGAACTACTTTCTAATGTCCCAATATTATACTTTCAAAACTGTGTACCTTTTATATATCACCT
This sequence comes from Mirounga angustirostris, assembly GCF_029215605.1. NCBI lineage: Eukaryota > Metazoa > Chordata > Mammalia > Carnivora > Phocidae > Mirounga > Mirounga angustirostris. The sequence goes on along the minus strand of NW_026991718.1, from coordinate 17,259,656 downwards.
GCTACTCAATGACCACCTAAGAAACTCCAATCCAGATCTCAAAATTTTACTCACACTTTAATTCCTCCATAAAGGCTTTCCTGACCCCTCTTTCTCACCCACAGAGTAAGTTTCTCCTTGCTTAATAGGACCTTTATTACACTTTATTGAAAATGCCTGCATAACTACAAATCTTGTGTAACCGTAGGTGGGGACCTCATCTTACCTATCTCTGAGATCGTATCACTTGGCAAAATGTCTAGAATCTAGCAGGTTCTCCATGAATGCCTGGGGAATGAGGAAACCAATAACAGAATGGCATACAAATTACATGTCCTTAAGTGTCCTCTAGAATCAGGGTGGAAGAAACCACCAATAATGCATCCTACAGTATGTGAGAGAGTCATATTTGTGTGGCCAGATTTTATTGGCCTCAGATAACCCACTCTTTACTCCTCTAAATGTATTTCATAACAAAGGAAACTCTCCTTTCACTCTCAGTGAGAATAAATGCTTTGTTTAAAGTAGACCATTCCTTGTTGTGAATCGTTAGGATAGGGTCAAGCGTTTTCCAGATCCTGAAACTAAGTTTTGTGCGCAAGTGCATAAATGCTGTTAGTAATGTATCTGGAGAATAGAATGTAGCCACTCTGTGCCAGGGGACAGACTGCTCTGTGAGAACGATTTATGATCTGTCAGGTGGGGACTTTTATGGTGCTGTGCTAAGAGACAAAGAAATTTTAGGAGCTGCTAAAAGCAACACAAAATATGCTTTCAAGCTTAATGAGGAGAGGCGATAAAATCGGGTTGGCATGTATGGCTGGCTCCATGTGTTAGAGAAAAGCTGAAATGTTCTTAGTGTTACATATTTTGATTTTGCTAAATTTGTTTTGGGCAGAATGGATATTTATGTCCCTGCACGATGAGCAGCAATTTCAATGTCTATCAATATAATAGAGTTTTATTTGAAAATTGTGCCCCACGAACAGTTTTTATGTGAGTTTGTCATAAATTTTTTTCACACAAAAGCTTCTTTTTTTTTTTAAGGGAAAGTAGATAATAAATCCATTTTTCATTGTCTTGGCTAAAGAAAATAGCCATACACTGGCTGAATATCATTTTTATTTCACTGATTGAAAAACATTCCCACAGGAATGGGCTTAAATGGGTAAAGTGTTCAGGTTGGCAATATTTGTAAACTTTTTCTCTACAGTCTGTTGATCTGACCACTAACAAATAAAGAGTTTCTAGAATAGAATAAACTTCAGGATGGGTGGTAGTAACAGACAGACTCAAGCAGAGGACAGTCATAAAATTTAGAATAGAAAAGCCCTGTTAGAACATCTTTTTTTTTTTGAAGATTTTATTTATTTATTTGAGAGAGAGAGGATGAGAGACAGAGAGCACGAGAGGGAAGAGGGCAGAGGGAGAAGCAGACCCCCTGCTGAGCAGGGAGCCCGATGTGGGACTCGATCCCAGGACTCCAGGATCATGACCTGAGCCGAAGGCAGTCGCTTAACCAACTGAGCCACCCAGGCGCCCGCCCTGTTAAAACATCTTAATCTGAACCAATCATATTAAGGATGAGAACACAGAGGTCAAAGCAGTTTAAGTGATAGACTAAGGTTCAAATGGCTCAAATATATGTTGAGCATAAGGGCTGAACTCTTCCCACACTTTAGGACTGTTGTTTGGTGTCTTAATTAAATGTTGACAAAACCATATTTCTAGTTATTCTAATCAGACTGCACAGAATACTCTCAACTTCACTATAAACTAGTGATAAATAACTGATTCAGTAGAATTCACTTCAGTATCATTTACAACATTGAAGGCACCCAAACAATCACGCCTCATACTTGATGCCATAATACCACAGGTGTGCATAAAACTTTGTGTTGATTGATTTAGGAAGCAGTGAAAAGTATCAATAGCTTGCAAAAATTTTATTTCTTCTCTTTTATGACAAAAAGAAGAGGCATGATTAATGTTTTCCAGATCTTGATACTATATACGTATATATATATATATATATATATATATATATATAATTTTCAAAGACATAAATTGTTTTCAAAGATAAATATGAAGTGTTGTATTCATCAGTTCATATATCCATCTGAAAAAGTACATACTTGTGTGTTTAAGTTTTCCTACAATAATGCAGGTTGGTATTTGAAAACTGCTTAGAACTTGTACGGCGACTGTTAAACGGGTAGCTTAATCCTAAGCCAGGAATCCTGATTGTCCTCTTGAATCAAAAAGTCTTCAAGTGCAGTCTTGTTTCATTAGCTGGTGACCATCCAAGTGGCCCAGATGGAAATGCATCAACTCCTGTATTAGTGGATTGCAGAGATTTTGATTCAGTATATATACAGTGTTATGGGGGAGTACAAAAATTTGCACTTTTTACATTATCACAGGTGAAACTTAAATGTGGTCTACAAGTACTTTAAGAACCATTGCTCTAGGCTTGAAATCACTTTTGCTAACTTGAGAAAGCATATGGGGTCCTGGATCTGAGGTTTTCCCTGTAGTCTGATGAATGGTTGTGCATTTGGAACAAGTGGGACAATAGCATCCTGTACAGAATAATTGGCATAGATAGATAGATAAGAGAGGGTGAGTGGCAGAGGAAGAGAAAGAGAGAAAGCAATCACAGGAGCTGAACGCCTGTGTTTGTGTCCGAACTCCACCACAAATTAGTTCCATGGCCTTGGACAAATAAATTAATTTCCTTGAATCTCAGATTTCTTGGCACCATAGAGCTAATAACAATGCTTACTTTATGAGGTTGTTTTGCTGATAAATTAATTGACAAGGAGGGGGCGCCTGGGTGGCTCAGTCGTTAAGCGTCTGCCTTCGGCTCGGATCATGATCCCAGAGTCCTGGGATCGAGCCCCGCATCAGGCTCCCTGCTCAGCGGGAGGCCTGCTTCTCCCTCTCCCACTCTCCCTGCTTGTGTTCCCTCTCTCGCTGTCTCTCTCTCTATCAAATAAATAAATAAAATCTTTAAAAAAAAATTAATTGACAAGGAAAGAGAAAAAAAGACAAGAATACTTAGAAGAGTGTCTGCCACATATTAAGTTCATTGTACAGATCTTCCTTGACTTATGAGGAGGTTATGTCCAGGGAAACCCCTCATAAATTGAAAGTATCATAAGTTTAAAATGCATTTCATATACCTAACCTATTGAACATCATCATAGCTTAGCCTTGCCTAACTTACACATGCTCAGAACACATCCATTAGCCTACAGTTGGGCCAAATAATCTAACACAAAGCTTATTTTATACTAACGTGTTGAATATTTCATGTAATTTATTAAAGACTGTACTGAAAATGAAGAACAGAATGGTTGTATGGGTGTAGAGGGTTGTCAGTGTGTTGTTGTTCAGCCTTAGGATCATGTGACTGACTGGGTGCTGTGCTCACTGATGCTGCCCAGCATCATGAGAGAGGGTTGTCCCTCATATCGCCAGCCCAGGGAAAAGATCCAAATTCAAAATTCAAAGTATAGTTTTTACCAAATGCATGTTGCTCTCACATCATTGTAAAGTTGAAAAATTGTAAGTCCAACCATTGTAAATCAGGGACCATCTGTGATATAGAAATTAACTAAATTGAGGTATAAATGTAGGGAGAAGTACTAGTTCTATTGAACTCCATTATTTTTTGGAGAATGAATTTATTTAAAAATGAAGAAAGTAAGAAGGCATCAGAAAGCCTTTCCCATGACCTGAAAAAGGAATCAACGTGCAAGAGAGAGTGTTGGAAAAAGTCATAAAGGATTCACTATCATGCAAGGTTGACCATCTTGATCCTTTTCTGTGTTCTCCTTTGCAAGCATGGGTAGACACCTGCTCTTAGAGAGCATACTCAAGGGAGCACCCCTTCAATGTCTGGCAATTATTTCCCAATGGATGCGGTCTTGTAGAGAGTTGAAGTAATTGAGAGATGGAGCTATAATGTGTGTATTTTTTACAGGCTGTGATCCTGAGTCTGACATCTAGCTCTGGTTATATCAAACAGTAGAAGAAAGGGATTATGAACTGAAATTCAACAAAAGCAATATAGATGTGTTTCTCGTAGCTGAGGAAGATTCTCTCTCTCTGATTATATAGGGATATACTTTGAAAAATGCATTGGCAGATACAAAAGGATTTGCACTGAAAAAGCAAACAGTATATTGTTTATTAAACAATCTTTTACTGAAACAATATTTATTCTTAAACAAAAAAATATTTAATGTGCTGCAGTAGCAGAAATAAAATCATGCCTTTTCCAATACTGAGAGATTATACAATTGATAACATTTTGGCGTGTGTCAAGTCTTTTGAAAAACCTCACTATATAGCCATCTATGAAGATTATACTGGATATTTGATTTGTATCCCATTTTGTTCATAAAACATGGCCTTATGACTGAGTTCCTGTATCTTTAAAATTAGTTTAAAACCAAAAAAATAAAAAAATAAAAAAATAAAATTAGTTTAAAACCAAATTTGTATTGATGCCCTCTAACGGATATAGAAGACTTCCGCTTTTGGAAGAGTATATTGTTTCTAATTCTTCTTTATTATAAATAATTATTTGTGTAATAAATTGTTCTAGAAATGCAATTCCAATTTATTTATCAAGTGATAGTACAAGGGAAAGTCCATTTTTCTGCACCCTTGCTAACCCTGAGTATAGATGATTTTTTAAATTTGTAAATTAGCTAGTTAAATAAAAAGACTCCTCATTCCTGTTTTGTTCTGAATCCATTGTTTACTAGAGAGAAGCAAACTTAGTTTTAACCAATTGAGGATGTAGAATTTGGAAATGAGAGTTTGATGCCAACTTTTATGATCTGCCTTGGATTCTTGACTTCTCTCCCTGCTGGTTGGGATTAAAAATGAGCCTGTCACCATCTGTCCGTGTCTGCCCCATTTCTGTTTCTCGGAGTCAAGCATGGGCAAAATCACACAGACACCCCTTGATTCCACACATAATCAAGAAGAAAATTTAAAACCCCAGGAAAAAAGCTTTTCACAGAACAGGAATTGCATCCTCCATCTTTACATGCTAGAAACAGTCTTCAATTTTCTCCATGGAGATCTGTTTTATGTGTTATTTTGGTTGGCTTCTAACCCTGTTTTCTACTGCAAAAAGGCAATTTCTATTACTGGACTCTTGATTCGATGTGCAGTTAAATGCTACGTCACAGCTGAGTTTCGATATTTCACAGTGGATGGGAAAAGTATTAACAAAGTTTGTGTTTTCCTCCGCATGTAATAACCACTAATTCACGGGAGTTATGGGTTTCAGTGGGCTGACTCTGTACTTCCATAACAGCAGATTTTCCACCCTTTTCATCTGAATTTCACCCAAATTTAGTGTTTGTCAGAAAACCCTCTGGTTTGACTATTTGACAGAATGTCAATCTCTTAGTCATTTAACTCAAGTGCTTCAAACTTCTGACCCAGTTGGCCAGTGGAAGGCCAACAAAACGCCTCAAGGACAAGAGTCAATTCCTGGTTCAGTCTGTTCTTAACAAAGCTTTACATTTAATTGTGTAGGTGTCCTACCATTGTCTATTCTCTGTGTTAGGTAATTCTTACCAAAAAAAAAAAAAAAAATTGGCCGGTAAAATCCAACTGATACCTGTAAATTTGTCTCAAAGATGGCAGTGGAGGAATTCAGTTTCTGAAAGCTATCAGGGTTCCTTTCTGATCAAGAAGCTTCATTTTATATGTTCAAATTTAGGAGTACTAAGTGACCTTAAATATGAATAGAAATTCTGAGTGATATAAATCAGTGAAAGATGTGGACTCTTGGTGGAAGTCCAGGAGCAGAGAATGAACCCAAAAATGAGAAATCAGAACCTCAGATGAAATGGAAAGATGGAGGAGCAAGCATCACTCTTAAGGGAAATGTTTTTATTTTTGTTGTTTTGTTTGATTTTTAGTGTTTTCTCACTGACTTCTCCTTAGGTTTCTCTATTCTCCAAAACTACACTAAATTCCTCAAGGGCAGTTTGGACCCTGACAGATTTGAATTGTAAATCAAGGTTCACAGATTAGTAGCTGTGTGACATCAGCAAATACATTTAACCTTTTTCTCTTAATTTCAATTTCCCCATGGGTTAATAAAATATATAATAACATTGCTATGGGGATTAAATATAATAATATATACAAATGCCCACCGTATAGCTTGGAACTTAATGAGCATTAATATATAGTAGCTGTTTTTAAATATGATTCTTTTGAATCTCTACAACCTCAAAATTAGGTTGGCCATAGGATTGGCATTTAATTTTTGGGCGGAGGGGTTTGAATTGAGCTGGAGTATTTTAATATATCTTATTAATTTATTTATCCTTTCAAATACCCAAGCCTTCATATTTGAAAGATTTGCTTGAAATATGTCATGAAAACAGAAATGATAGGAGGGAGAAAAACAAGTCATATCATTTTGAAAACAGTGGCTGGCACACAGTAGGCATTAAATAAATATTTGCTGAGTGAATAAACGTATGTGTATATTCCAAGCTACTTAGCTCAGTAGAGGAAATTACGTGTTTTAGCCATGGGTCTCAAGTATAGAGGTATAGAGGTGAAGAATGCAAGGGATTTCAAGCTACCAGATATGTACTAGAAGTTTTAGTCAGCTAAATGCAGAGCATTGAACAAATTATAAGTTTGTTTTATTGAAAAACTACTCTCCTTAAAGGGGAACCTTAAACAAAGTTCTATCTCTGTCTAACAAGGAAGATCTATGTATTAAAAGCCAAAGTACTTTGGAAGAAAGAGAGCAAAATATCCAAAATTTATGATAACTTGGAAAAGAGTACCAGATTTTGGGAATCTAAAATGTTGAAAACCAAGAGAAAAAAATTTGTAATGCAAGTTTTTAAATGGGGAGGTGATTCAGTCTTGCATGGGATGTCTCAAAAATGAATTCTGAGTCTATAGTGGTAAATGCTTTAGGTAAGCAATACAGTGAAGATTCTTCAGAATCCCTATAATGATGCCAAGGAGCCCAGAAACTAAGTCAGATTTTGAAAAGTGCTTAAGAAATGGAGTGAGAAAAGCACACAACAAAGATCATTCGGAATGATGTGCAAATTCTTTTTTCTCCTTAATAAGTTAACTTCTAAGAGTTGCCTAGATTTCCCAATATTTGACTTACCTTCTTGCTCCATTCTGATCCTGCTACCACTCCCACCCCTCCATTGGCACTGTCTCATTTACAAACATTAATCAAAAAGAAAAAATTCAGTCCTCAACATGCTTCTCCTTGCATCTTTAACTGTCTTACAGTTTCTCTTCAGTCTTCTGTGCCAATTCTTGAAATGAATTTCTTTAGCAAGCCTCGAAATGTTTGTATTTCTCAATGCTCTGTCCTAGGCCCTCTATCTTCCCATTCTATGTTTTCTCTTGCAACAAACTTCTCACAAGCCCATTTATTTTAATTTTTATATGCTAATTGTAATGTAGATCTGCTTCTTAAATTCAGGTTTACAACTCAGTTTTCTCCTCTGAGCTGCTTACTTGGCAGCTCCATCCAAATTCAACAGATTCTGCAGGTCCAAAACTGGATTCATGACCTTCCCATGATCTTTTTAAAGGCTGAAGCTCATTCTCTTTTCTGTGTTCACAACCATCTACTCAGTCAGTGATGCAAACTATAAACAGTTGAGCTATTCTTGATTGGTCACAGTGGTTATCACCAGATACTTCCCTTCTGAATATGTCTCAACTAAGGCCAAGTCTCCTCAGGTTACTAATCACTGTATTCCCAAGCTATCATCTCTCACTTGAACTAGATGGAGAGCCTAAAAAAATCTACATTCTGTCTTTATAGTTGAATAATTTGAAGGGATTGCTTCCAGGGTTGCTACTGAACAACTGATGTCATTCTGTCTCTTGATTCTTTTTATGCAATCTATTCTTTCTCTGCTCTGGAAGCTTTGAAGGTCTTCTTCTATTCATTACTGATGTTTTGAAGTTTCATAATGAAATGTCTCTGGGTCAGGTCTCTATTTTGCAGGGAATTCAATGGTTCCTTTTAATTCAAAGATGACTTTCAGATATAGGACAATTTCTTAAAATATTTCATGCATAATGTTCTTTGGTCCGTATCCTCTAACACAAGATAATCAGCAACATCTGTAATTGAAAAAGTTGGTTTTAGGGGCGCCTGGGTGGCTCAGTCGTTAAGTGTCTGCCTTCGGCTCAGGTCATGATCCCAGGGTCCTGGGATCAAGCCCCACATCTGGCTCCCTGCTCCGCGGGGAGCCTGCTTCTCCCTCGGCCTCTGCCCCTGCTTGTGTTCCATCTCTCGCTGTCTCTTTCTCTGTCAAATAAATAAATAAAATCTTTAAAAAAAAAAAAAAGAAAAAGTTGGCTTTATTGTCTCTTGTCACTGTTGGAGAATGTACACCATAATGAACCATGGGGCATCTCAGGAATAGGGTGTAAGAAAGGACAAATTATAGAGTTTGGCCTTGTGGTGAGAGAGTCTGGGGAAGGCAAAATGAGTTGGGCTCTGCTCTAGATTGGATGCTGTCAAGAAGTAGGGATGTTTTTGGAATATCCTTGTCATCCTCATCTCAGATGAAGCCTTGCTCAAAAGCAATTGATGAAGAAGCAGCAATTACTCATAGTAGTTAGGAAAGGAAGCTGTTTGGGTATTTTTGTGGTTTAGACAATGTTCTCATTTCTGTCTGAGCCCATCATGCTTGTGGAGTAGTTTTGTCTTTGTCTTGTTCCATCATGGTCAGAAAGTAGTTTTGTCTGATGTTAATTTTTTTGTGTGAAATTATTATGTTAAACAGGAGAGCAACAAAGCCTAGCCTACTCTGAGCTCTTGGTCACTTCCTCCCAGTACCACAGTCCAGCTCTCAGCTGCTTTTCTCTTTCTCACTTCTATTTTTTTCTTCATTGTGGAATTTATATTGTTTGGTTGTTGAACAAGGTGGGTTAGCCCTTTAATTATCTTTCACTTTTGTTTTGTCTTTGCTGCTTTCCATCTTTGTCTATTTTTGTTTTCTTTCTGGGAGATTTCCTAGATTTAACTTGCATCTTTTCCAGTGAATTTAATCTTTAAGAGTTCTTTGTGGCTCTCCAGACATTTCTTTTCATGGCATTCTGTTCTTGTTCATGCATGGAATACCTTATTTTATTGCTATAAAGAAAGGAGAATTTAAAGAAGGCTGTGTCTTTGTTTTGCTTTATTTTTATGTTTTAAGTTTTTATATCTCTGCATTTTTTGTCTTTATTCATACATCCTTTTCTCTAGTTCATTCTTCCCCCTTCTATTGATTCTTGTTTCTCCTTTGTTATTTAGCAGTGAAACACTAGAAAGCTCTATGCACAGGAGTGGTGTTTTTTTTTTTTTTTCCATATTGGTGGACTTTACTGTAGGGTGACATAGTTGGTTTGTTTTATTGGAACACCTACAACTGTTGCTATCTATAACTCTAGTTAGTTAGTTAAGTTAGTTATTTAATTGTGTCTGAATCTAGACATCATATCTGTCTGGGAGTCCAAATCTGGTTGGTAGGGATTAAGGGGAAGCAAGTGAGGTAAGGAAGCTTCAGGTTTCAAACTCATTATATATATTTTTTCATTATTTTCCCTTTTGAGTACAGCACTCCTGCCCTGTGCTTGTCCAAGTATTCCAAATCCAGAATCACATGATAGAAAGGGTAGTAGCAGCTGCCCATTTTTACATGGTCAGTGAAGTGGGAGAGTTTCTTAGAGAATCTAACTTCTTCTCATAGACTTACAGACATTTCTCCTGAGCTTCACTTGGACCTCACTTTTAGAAATTACTGAACCTCTAATATGTGTGTGTGTTTTTTTCTGGCATATATTCACATTCACTTGATTCTTGTTATTCTCATTGCTAGCTTATATATTTTTTCTCTGGGTATGTTAGTGAGCTACTACTTGTTCATCTATTCTCCACCTTCTAATTTTTTTTTTTATTCCTTAATTTTCCTTTTGCTTTATCACTGAGGATTGGGGGGTAACCAAAAAGAATTAAGGGAGCTCATGCCTCCATGTTTAACTAGAAGTTTCAGTTCCTACTTTAGAAGTAAGAAAAAATTTGATTCTGAAATTTGAGATGGTAATGGCATGGACACTGAGCTAAAATCTAAAATGGGGAATTAAAAAGAAAATATATGCAATTATTATATATTACATAATTATATATTATATATTAATATTACATAGTTATATTATTATATATATAATGGGTTGTGGGGAGTAATGTAGGAAACAAAATTGACCATGAGTTGATAATCCCATACTCAGATGACTTAATGGTATATATTAGACACAATATCCCAAAACGTATATACTAAAGCAATAGGACAAGTGGAAGTATTACATTTATTGGAGTGTAAATGTAACACAGAACTTGGGCCAGAAAGGAAAGTAATGGAATCCATAGATTTATAATTATTCTGTCTTGGCTCAATCAAAGAAAGTTTTAATAAAAATTTTTAAAGTTTGTTAGTATTCTAATGAACCTGTCATCTTTCTTTGTGTTTGCCCTGGATCTGTGTCTTATTTGAGCAAGTGACCTTGTACTATGGAGCTCCACATTTCCCACAGCACTTAGCACAGAGCCAACCATGTAAAATATCCTCACAAAGACTTATTAAATTAATTTTCTTAAATCCCTTCTGGACTGCCCATTTGCCTTCATTAATTATATTAGACCGAGAGGAGATGACCTCTACTTGCTGTCATGATTGAATTACATCTGAGACTTGTGGATTCTTTGAACAATAAAATTTTTGAGGGGAAGAGATAAACTACGAGCGTTAGAGCATATTCATTTTACAGATGAGGATATGGACATTCTTTATTGAGCATGGATTTTTCTACCTCCCTCCCTAAACGCATATATGCATTCATGTCCTCCTTACTTTCTCTCATAATCATTTCTAGCTGCAAAAGAATGGATTTGGAATGAGAATGGAGATACGCCTTCTCTTTTGTCTTTTCAGCTGGTAAACTACAAATAAATATCAGTCTTAACTATTGTAATGCAAAATACAAATATGTCATGTCAAACTACTTTTTAAATGATAGATTTTCATTTTTTAATTACACCAAGTATTTCTTTTGAGATTTAAGAGATTTTAAGCTTTATGAGCATTAATACCTTTGTGATTGTGATTTGTTTGCCACTAATTAAAAAGAATCAGGAGAATAGTGGGGAGAGAATATTGATGCACCAGGAAAACTTATGAAGAAATCAGCTACTTATTTTTTTCCTTTTGTTTCAAAGATCAAAAATCCAGCACATGGCAGAAATGAGGCAAATCTGTTATGATGGGATAATTGTGACTGTAGCCTCTGTTCCATCATTCATTAACAACAGGATAAATATGAAGCCTGGATTTTGCTAATCTGATGGTCTTGGCTCTGTTTTCAGTAAACAGTATAAATTATTTCCAGAAGAGCTGTGGAGAAAAGTGTGAAATATTGCAGAATCCAACATTCTCATAAAACTTAAAAAAATTCTGTCTGGCCCAGGAGACACTAACTACCTATGTGTCTTCAGGAGCCTAGGGGAAGACATCAGACAGGCTCTCTCACACTCAGTACCCTCATCCCCAGTTCTGGTTGCACCTGGATGAAAGAGAGTCTGCCAGCATTTCTTTAGCAGGCTTATCGCTGTCAAAACAAACCAAAGCCTCATGGGGATGCTCACACTTGCCTGCTGAGGAGAAAACACTGTGTTAAGTGTTTTACACACATTATCCTATTATATCCTTACAAAGCCTTTTGAGTAGAGTCTCCATTTAACAAATGAGATTGTTAATACCATATGTCTTTTAAATGGAAAGGCTGGGATGTGAGCTTCTGTTACTTGGTACTGAAGAGGGCAGTGTAATATACCAATTCCCTGAACTGGTCTGTTGTTAACATTAGCCCTAGGACCCTCCTCATTCCATTCCATTCCTTTGATGCTTGAGATTAACTGGTGAATGAAGTAAGGTATCCCAAGTGATGTAAAGAAAGTCTTTCTAGCCCGTTGTGTCTTAAGAATACGGTTGTTACATGATAGTAGTGGCAGTTAATTAAAATATTATTAATGCTGGCTCCATGAGTGTGGGATACCTGCCTGTTTAGGTGGGTGTTGTATCTCATGTTCCTAGAAGAGTATTTGACAAAAAGAAGAAACCCAAGAAATAACTGTAGGATGAATGAATTTTCCAGGTTGAGATGACTTCCAATGCCAACTTCAGACTGCTCACCATTATTTTTGTTTTGTTGCAGAAAAGAAAGGTTGCACTTTAGAGAAATAAATGAACCTTTTAGAATTCACTGAGAAAAAAAAAAATAATAGAAGTTCCTACAAGCCACAACTAAATAGATATAAAGTCTCCAGCTGCTCCTTCAGAGTGGTTCACCACTGGTTATAAACTATAGGCATTTCTGCTTCCAATCCACTAAAAGCATTCATTTTTCTTCAGAATAAGTTTTAGTCCATTAATCACACCCCTACCAGCAATGGTTGGTGCACACATGGCAGGAAGAAAAGGTTGCCTTGGTCTAAACAACCAGAATGCTAACTCTGCCCAAAGAAACAACTTTCTTTTCAGAGAAATTGTTTGCTTATTTGATTGTTCCTAATTAATCTCTCTAGTAAGGATGAAATTCAAAGAGATACCCTACTTGCACAGGGTTCCAATAGCTGCTTTCCTTGTGTATGTGCATTTAAAACCAAGAGAGAAGAGAACACATTTTTTTAAATGTTAGGAAAGGCAAAAAGGGGGAGGAAAGAGATGTATGCCAGAAAAAGAGAGAGCAAGATACAGAAGATAGGAAGCATGAGGGTTGACAAGAAAGGGAATTCCATTATACTTCAAAGGAAATGAGTCTGAAAGTTGACTATCAGGATGTGATGAAAAATATTATGTCCATTGAGAAAAACAGTGTTGTGAGCTAATGAGTTCTGCCATATTTTCAATTATACACATCTGAATTGCACAGCCATCTGCCATCAACTGGTCACAGTTGACCCCCCTGAAGGCATGGTATCTAGGAGGAAATAAGCAAAAGCAGATATAAACATTTTAAATGTGTTAACTCCCTGATTTGTATCACTTTCACAGTGATCCCCATTTACTTGTATGAAAAAGAGACTATTCACCACTGCATGGTGTTACTGTAGCAAAGGAAAGATTGCAGACTTTTCTTCTAACTATAGCATCCAGGCTTTGCAATAAAATAGGTAGTTTGATCATTTATATAATCATTTTTTTAAGGGAGCAATTCAATCCCCAAATTAAAGAGCCGATGCATGTAAACAGATATGATGCTCCCTTAACACTCTCATTGAGAAGTTACTTTTTAATTGCTTTGCTTATAATTTCAACTTCAAAGCCAGTAATAGCTTTCGAATTAATAGCTCATAGCCCATTTGATACACTGATATTTAATTAATGAGTTCATAACTCAAGTGGCGCATTGCTTTTCTGACAGCTTCTCCAGGTTGTTAGATTCCATACTGCTGACTGTGGTCTGCTATCCATTCTTAGAGAGGGTATTTTGCCTATGTGATGATCCTTTCCATTGGTGAAAAAGAATGGGCTCAATCAGAGGGAAAGGTGCCCCTTTCCTGCTCAGTGGAGTAGCTAAGCTTTGTTAGGCCTCTCAGGATAGCTGGAATTTTGTATTTTTTTTTTTCAACTTTAGGATTATTCTACACTGATGTTTTCCACAATACCATTAACTAAATAATTGCACCTCTATTTGGTACCTCCTCTAATAGGGAGGTGGATGAATGAGTCCACATCTCTGCCTTCTTCTTTCAAGAAAACTTCCCAATCCATCCCATGGCCCACGATGTTCTTCCCCCTCCCAGGACTCTCCTACTCAATTTGTAGGAGTTGACAAACAGTGGCTTTGGAGTTAAAAATGTGTTTTAAATTTTTAAAGGATTGTGGGGCACCTGGGTGGCTCAGTTGGTTAAGCGACTGCCTTTGGCTCAGGTCATGATCCTGGAGTCCCGGGATCGAGTCCTACGTCGGGCTCCCTGCTCAGCAGGGAGTCTGCCTCTCTCTCTGACCCTCCCCCCTCTCATGCTATCTTATTCTCTCTCTCAAATAAATAAATAGAATCTTTAAAAAATAAAATAAAATAAAATAAAAATAAATTTTTAAAGGATTGTAACCAAAAACAAAAAAGAGAGAGAGAGAAAGAAAGAAAAAAATGATGAAAATTATGCAAGACTTTTATAGAAAAAAGTTTGCTGACCCCTGAAGGATAATTTACACTTGCCATCAGCTTCTATAATTGAAATCCTTTTTCACTGGGCATGGCTTGGCCAGTTTTCCTCTCCAGTTCACAAAACACATTTTCTCTGGGTGTTGATGACAATGATGAGGCCCCTCCACAAAGGCCGCCCCTACTAACAGGCTCTTCCTGTTGAGGAAGGCAGACTCGCAGGTCTACCTCACATTCATCATCTCTCCTTTTAGGTGAATTTGCACCACCTCGTATTATGGCCTCTCACAGGGTTTCCAAGTAAAATAAAAGTCTCTATTATTGGATCTCCCTCTACAAAATTCCCCAGAGATGTCTTCAGTTATGACTACCAGCAATGGGACCACCATTTGAAATCAGCTTTGTTGACTTTTAAATTTTGACCTTTCGGAGGTCTCTGCTAATGAGCAGTGACTCTGGGAACATTCACATCTACACTTGTAAATAGCCCATGTCACCCACCAGGGGTTGTTTGGTTGCCAGCTGAAAGCCAGGGCGAGAGAGGGTATGACACAGGACAAGTGCTGAGAGAGGGACAAAGGACCACACCTTGGTGTGTATCAGCCAATTCCTCTTGCTGAGAATTAATTTATCCCGAACTTTTCTAGGAGCAAGTCTTCACAGGAGAAAGGAAAAAATAATACCAAAGGAGTAGAGGAAAAGAAGCAAATTCAAGTATGTCTACTTGAAGTTTAACTGAGGGCTGCCCCAGCCAGAACATTATAGATTGCCATGAAGTTAGAAGTAATTAATGATAATTGAAATAGCTGTGAGTTATTAGTAGTATTTGGATTATTAAGATAAAGATAATTATAATAAAATTAGGTACTACAAATAGTGATTGCATTAATGATTTTAACTTTAATGATTACTTTAAAAGTGTGCTAGAAATAGATTTTCTATAAATGGATTAATAATAATAATAATGATAATAATAATACCTACCATTTATCAAGTGCTTACCATGCATCAGGAACTATGCTATGTTCTGCATATACATTATCTTAACTGATTAAAAATGTGTTGATGATGTGAATTCATGCGAAGAGGGACCCTGTATGAGTTTTGTGGGAGTATATACCTAGAAAGTTACCAGAGGAGAGAATTAGCTGAAGAAAGGTTTCATTAGAATTCTACATACGAGGACTTTCCATTATAACGATAGCATTTCTGAGGTGCATCTACCTAAGATCACCAAGGAGAGAATATTTGAAATTGACTCTGAGCATCTCCATGGACTGCTGTGCAGGAGGCTCATTTCTACATGCATGGATAGGAGGCTTCTGCAGCACAAGCAACCTTGGGAGGAGTCCTTACTCAGAATTACCCACCAAAACTAAGCAAAAGGCATTTCTGCTTTGTTCTGGATCTGGCATATTTTGTCTGTTATCAACTTCTGAAAATGTTGAGCATTTGTGCAAAGGGAGTTCAGGTATGTGCAATTATATATAAAAGTTTGTGATAAACATGACATAAAACTGGACTATCCTTTACATATTGATTATTTTTTGATTCGTCTCTAAGGATGTTTCATCAAAAAAGAGATGAACAAATAATAATAAAAGGTGTTATTTTCTGAATGTTTAGAATGTGCAAAGTACCTGACAAGCATTTGGTGTGTGCTATAGGATTTGAATGAGTTGGTAAAACAATCTCCTCTTGTAAGGAACTGAAGCTCAAAGAGGTTTCTTAATTCCCCCCTTGCCATGCAAATGATATGTAGTGTAGTCAAGATTTAGGTGCATATTTATAGGATCTTTTAGCCAGTAAGCTATCAGTTGTTCAATTTGGTGGTTTGATGTAGAGTGTGTGTGTGTGTATAAGTGTGTGTGCTTTGCATTATGAGTCCAGGAGAATAGGGACAGCCCAGATCACAGCACCAAGCAGTGTTATGCATTTAATTAGCACGTGCTTAGATGATGTTGATAACATGCAGTATTTTCCTCTTTCCTGCTCTGAGATATCTATCGCCATGGATCAGCCTCCTTCCTCTTTGTACTACTGGGAAACTAGCCTTAAGGTGTATCAGGAAAGGGAAATCATTCATCTAATTTCAGTTTTTCGCTCTGCTTTTGTTGTCTCTTTTTGTATGTGAACACAGCTGGCTGCTCTAGAATTTTGAAGATTCCAAAGCCCTCTTGTCTACTGAGTTAAAATCCTTCCCCTCCGCTTAGTCTGTGAACTAGCGTCTTTTTCTAATCGAAAGCCTTATAAAAAGCTAATGGATAAAGAAGTGTTTATGTAACTGTAGAACCACTACTTATTTTTTATGCCACTCAGATTTTGTTCAACACACCAGGGTTGGGAATTGGGTAAAAACTCTTAACGTCATTATATATATTAATACAAAACCTAAGCATTAAAACAAAGAGGGGTTATTTCTTGAGCCCTCTGGAGGTAATTTTAAAAATTCCTTTGTTCCTCCACAGAGATACATTTTGTAAGCATCAGGTTCCTTTCTTAGCACAAAATCAGGTCAAGATGGCCCATTGTATGGGCACATTAGATTGAACACAGTCACATTGAAGCCCAAATGAGGTTCCAAGCAAAGATCACTAGAAACTTCCATTACTCTTAATGATCTTTTGGAATGTATAGTACTTTTTTTTTTTTTTTTTTTTTTTTTGATTTATGGGATGGTAGCTTGCAGTTGGCAAAGCAAATCAGAGGAACACCCAAAGTTAAATGTGTGAATAAAATACAAGAAAAACATAGTAATGACTAATAAGATGTAAATGCCAAGAAATTTTCTTGTCTTTTAAATTAGACATCTGTGCCCTATTTTTACATGCTCATCACCATAAGCGCTTTAGCATGTTTTCCCCAATCTGTCAGCACAGACATATTCAGAAGGCCTTGGAGCTTTAACACCTTCACTGCTACAGAAATGCCCTGGCAGCCACTCTCATGGAACATCTGCTGAAAGCAAGAGATGTGTGATGCAGACCCCGCCCTTGAGTGCTTTGTTAGAGGGGTTGGCACAGTGCCTCTTCTCTAATGAAAGAAAGAACTGTGTTTCTGCGTCGCATCTGTAAGAAGATCAGCTTGGGGGACACCACATCTCCCTGACAGGCCTCCTTGTCATATGGATTCACCAGTTCAGAACTTGGCCTTGTGTCTGCACAGGAGGAGACGAGCAGATGAAGGGCTGTCTCAAAACCGAGCTGCCTCAAGCCCACACATGTTCACACAGCTTGCAGGAGTGTGGGCCGGTCCTATCTGCTGAGAAACAGTTGCTCTGGAGTGCTCACATCTGACCAGAGGAGGTGCCTGTGCTTGGCTTGGTGAGAGCCAGGGACTGAGGGGCTTGGGCTGCCCACTCGGGATTAGAGCCTTATCTGAAGGCAGAGTGTCTTTAGAGGATCTCTAAATATCTGACACTTCCAAAGCTACTAGTTCACCTTCCAGATACCTCAGAACCTACTTCTGCCTACCAGACCCTGGAAAAATTTGTCTTTTAGCAGTGTGAGATGGGTTTAAAAATCAAACCCCTTGGTGTGGGAAAAGAGACAGTACACCTACAATGAAGTAGAAATGTCTGATAAATTGTTCCAGAGAGAAAGATGAGGACATGGACTGGGTGAAACGTTATATGAAGAGTGAGAACAGAGGCAGAAACCTCACAAAAGACAAAGTCAAGGACACCAAAACCTATTAGTGGTTACATTATTAAAGCTCAAGACCAAATGCATATTCTATTTTAAAATGTACCTGTTCCTTTGTTGAGCATTTTACATTATATTCACCAACTTGTTAATTTAACCAACAATCCTGTGAAGATCTTTCCATTTTATAGATGAAGAAACTCAGGCTCAGGAAAGATCAGTGATTGGCACAAAGTTAGCTAAGAGAGATGCGTGGATTATAGTGGAAAGAAAATGGAACTTGGAATCAGACAGGCCTGAGATGTGAATCCTGGTTTCAGAAAGGATGAGCATTTGACCTTGAGCAAGGTTCTTCAGCTCTCTGTGCATTTGTACTATAGGGATGAGAATGTCCTTTCATGACACTAAAAGGTTAAATGACTTGCTCAAGTTTACACAACTGATGAGTCAGCACATAAAGCACAGACTGCAATTCTCAACACATGGCAAGTGGTGAATAAATGTTTGCTAGTATTAGAAGTGGCAGAGCCCAAATTTAAATCTCTCAGGTTTATGTGTTTATGTTCTGTCACCTGTTATACTACCATATTCACAAAGGATGATTGCACAGGAACAAGGAACATTTTGCCATTTATGCTTTTTTAGGCACAATTGTGGCCAATGACAATGTCAAGATATATCCAGGGAAAATTATTCATATTGATCATCACCCTATGTTTAGGAGATAAAAGCAATTTCTGGAAATGAATCTCAGCGTAACTTAGGAGAATAAAGAAACATTTCCATACACACAAGGTTTAGTCTGGTGATCTGTGCTTAGTGGAGCACCTCATTCCTTCACCCTCTCCTGCAGCTTCCCTCAGCCCAGCCCACTGATTTCAGCTTCTTCTGAGTTCTTACAGCACTTTGATACGTCTTTGATACATTTGTTCATTCATTTATTCTTTCAAAAATATCGGGCTTCTGTTTTGTGTCAGGCACCATTTGGAGTGCTGAAGATAGAGCAGTGAACAAAATAGACAAGGCCTCTGCTTTCATGGACCACACATTCTGGTGTATGGAAAGGGGCCGACAAAAACATAAGTAATAAGTAGATAGTGTATTAGTCTCCTGTGGCTTCTGTGACAAATTACCACACACTAGATGGCTTGAAACAACAGAAATGTATTCTACCAGAGTTCTAGAAGCCAAAAATCTGGAATCAGTATTACTGGGCTGAAATCAAGGTGTTAGCAGGCCACACTCCCTAAAGATTTTCTAAGGGAGATTACAGTCTTTGCCTCTTCCAGCTGATGGTAACTGCTGACATTCTTTGGCTTATAGCCACATTGGTCTCTGCCTTCGTGTGTGTGTGTGTGTGTGTGTGTGTTTCTACAGACAGAGAGAAGGGCCAAGAAAGCCTCCTAAGAAGCTTAACCAAGAAAGTCTTTTCTCACTACTCTTTGCCTGAAAACCTCTTGCTTCTTTTCTGAGAAAAACTCAAAATACTTCATCTCTGATCTTCTGTCCTTTCTCATTTCCACATTGACCCTGAACCAATACCTTTCTTTCCTTCTTTAGCCCAGTATTTAGTTCTCTGTCACCAGAAGTCTATAGTCAATCCCCTGAGGGCAAGGCTTTATATCTTATCCTTGTCTTCTTGCTCTCTGGAATATTATAGAATACACATGTAAAACCTCCTCTTTGAAATATTTTATTTTTCAGATTTTGGTAATGCTGCATCCTTCTGGTTTACTTCTTCCTACCACACCGCCACACCACCAGCAACTTCTAATTTCATGTGCTTAACCCTCTGCCATGTTGTGCTAGTCCTGCTAGCTTTCTCAAAGTCTCTTTTCTTGTCAAACTATCCTGACTGTTTGAGTAATCATATCCCAACCCACAAGTACAACTATCACCCACAAGCTGAAACTGCTGTGGAAGACTCCTAGTTGTCCTTCCACAAATCTGTTGGCTCCAACCTCCCCAGTGATAAGATTGTAGCTGGGCTAGATCTCCTAGGCTCCCCTATAGTTAGGTGGGGGCAAATAAGTAAGTTTTCATCAATAAAATGTGAAAGAAAGGATCAATGCAACATTTGTGCCATTTTTTCAAGCTTCTTTTTCATTCCCTCTGTTCTTCCCTTTCTACTGGTTTGGGAATGGCTCCAACTAGAACAGTCAGCATAGACCCAGAAAGGGGAGCCAAATGTCAAAGAGAGTAGTCTACAGAAAATAGTCTCTGCAGATCCTTTCCAAGATGTCTTTAAAAATTTTTGAGTCTTCCTTCCAGTACTTTTACTTTCAACTCTGCATCTGGAAATCTTCTTCAGAGAACTGAATTTGTTCACTAGAGTTGTTTTGGCTGCAAACACTTGTAGAAAGAAAAATGTGTCTGAGAATTTAGGTAAAACCTATACCCAAGATGTTAGTAGCCAATGGTGACATCTAAGTCCCAGGTTGAAATAAACGTTGAAGCAAATGTCCACTCCTAAAGAATGTTCTCCTACAGGATAATGCTGATGGTGTGATCAAGATAGCCTTTGCCTAAAATTGTACCCATTTTTGTCTTTCCCTTTCCTGTCCTGCCTCACCTGTTCACTTACAGATTTCTCTTGGAAGTATTTCCTTAACCAAGCACTTGAATACAAATTCAATCTGAGGGTGTGCTTCTGTGCAACCTGATTTAAACCACTGCTCATATCCTAACTCAGTATCTTAGCCTGTTTCCCACTCAATCATACAATAAATAGCAGGCCAAATAAGAATTCCTCTATATAAAAATGAACACACACACACCATCATCATAGGAACAATAAGAACTACAGGAACTTGGGACAGCCAAACCTTAGGACACCCAAGGTATATACTCTCACTGTAAAATGCAATAAAAATAAACTTGAAGGGACATCTGGGTAGCTAAGTTGGTTAAACATCTGCCTTCAGCTGAGGTCATGATCCCAGAGTCCTGGGTTTGAGCCCTGCGTCAGACTCCCTGCTCAGCAGGGGAGTCTGCTTCTCCCTCTCCCTCTCCCCCTGCTCCTGTACTCTCTCTCTCACTCTGTCTCTCAAATAAATAAAATCTTTTTTTTTTTAAAGGAAAATAAACCTTAGTGAAATCAAGAATAGTATGCTGTCACCAATCATGGTATGAATAGAGGTTCAAAAAAAATCAGGAGACAATAACAAAATCCCATGCACATAGGGGTTTGCAGTCAGAATTTGTACTATGCAGGTAGACTTAAAGCTTAAGAAAGAGAAATTGGTTTACAGAAATCCTGAGTTGGTAGTATTCTTAGCTGCCTGAAAGAAGAAACCACAAATACCCTCTGGAGAAAAACATAATCAAGCTAGGCCTCAAAGAATTCCCACAGAAAAACTACTAAGGAATATGAATTGACTGTCAAAATTAACATAACAAGAAAAGGAAAAAAATCATGAGGGAGAGCCAGCAGAAATACAGATAACAAAGAAACTCACATTTTTTTTTAGATTTTTTCAAAGCCAGTTATTGAATATAAAACAAATGTTGTATGTATTTCAAGAAATTTAAAAAAATGTGAACGATATTATTGAGAAGGGAGATATGAATACAACTCCTATGGTGATTGTGTCCCCCAGATTCACAAGTTAGAACCTTAACACCCAACATGACAGTGTTAGAATGTGGGACCTCTGGGGGATGATTAGGTTATGAGGGTGGATGATGTACTTATAAAAGAGACTCCACACATCTCCCTACTCCTTCTGCCATGTGAAGATACACCAAGAAGTCTGCAAGCTGGAAGAGGGCCACTGCTTGGCTATGGTGCACAGTGATCATGGACTTCCAGTGTCTAGACTGTGAAGAATGAGTTACCCAGTCTGTGGTATTTTGTCATAGCAGCCTGAATGGACTAAGGCAGAAACTAAGTTAAAAATAATCAAGCCAAACTTCTATAAATAAAATATGAAATATTCAGAAAGGACAGAAGAAACAGTTATGGCCTGAAAGATAGATCTATACAAACTACCCAAAATACAGCACACAGAAACAAAGACATGGGAAATGTGAGAGAATAAGAGAAATTGAAGCTAGAATGCAGAGATCTAACATTTGTCTAGCTAGAGTTCTGGAAGAGAGGATAAATAATGGCTGAAATATTTTCCATTAATCATAAATCCTTAGGTTCAGTAAGCCCTATCAAACCTAGGCAGGTTAAAAAAATAAGTGTCCACATCTGGACTGAAAAATAATAAGACTGAAGAACACTAAAGAAAAACAAAAAAAGCAGGGTACCTGGATACAGTGGAATATCATCAGTGATTTGAGAGAAAATAACTTAATCTTGAATTTTATACCCAGCAAAATTATTTTTAAGTAACTATTAAAATTAAGTTCTGTACCTGGGAAATTTATATCTTCAAAAGAAGGGAAATTTAAAAACATTTTTTTTTTCCCATCAGGAACTGAAAGTATTTTCTCCTACACACACACATACACACACTTACACACACACACACTCATAGCACATTCACTAAAGGAAATTTTCATGAAGGTAAGATGAAATAACTAAGGTACAGGAGAAATAATAAGCAAAGAAAATTGTGAATATAAATAAATATAAAACAACGATTTCCTAAAAAACGAGTAATTCTGTCTTATGGGGTTAAAATAAGGTAAAATAGGGGTGCCTGGGTGGTTCAGTCGGTTAAGTGTCTGCCTTTGGCTCAGGTCATGATCCCAGGGTCCTGGAATCAAGCCCCACGTCAGGCTCTCTGCTCAGTAGGGAGCCTGTGTCTCTCTCTCACTGTGCCTGTGCCTCCCTCTGCTTGTGTTAACTCTTTCTCTCTGTCAAATAAATAAATAAAACCTTTAAAAAAATAAGGTAAAATAAAAGTAAACAAAAACAATGACATAGAAGCTGAGATGTGAGTGATTGGTAATATAAATATCTTTGTATAGTTTGGGAGGAGAGTAAAAATAGGTTGTTTTTTTTTTCTTATTTTAATAAGAAAACATTGACATCTCTTGGGTACCAATCAAAGAAAATAGAGCATATAACTTCCAAACTGGTATAGATGAAAACAAAATGAAAAATACAATAAAAAAATCAGGCCAAAAAAAGAGAGAAATATAAAATTTTGTATAAATCAAACTATTGAAATAGTTTTAAAATGAATACAAATATATTAGAAATTACAATAATGTAAACTGATTAAGTACTCCAGCTAAGAGATAAAGATTGTTAAGTTGGATATAAACAAAAACTCAAATTTAACTATATGCCATTTACAAGAGATGCATCTAAAATGTACTAAGATAAAAGATTAACATATATAAAAGGTTCACTACACACTAATAAAATATTCAGTTCACCAGGAATGCATAGTAATACTAAATTTATGTGATCTAATAACTGACTAAACTTATATAAGCCATCATACTGGGAGAGTTAGATATACTTCTTTCAGTAATTCATAAATTACATAGGCAAAGTAGGTGAATAATTTTATAGGAGAATTGAATTGCAAAATTAGCTACATTGATTCAATTAACATTCATTGAATGTTGAATGCAAGAAATGATTAATACATATTATTATCAAGTACTCAGAGAATATTTATGAAAATTAATCACATATTGGAACATGAAGCAAATTTAAAGACATATTTAAAAAATGGTTTACAGACCATATTCTGTGATCTTAATGAATGTAAGTTAGAACTCAGCAATAAAAATATTGTAGAAACATTCTTACTTTTTAGAAATTAAAAATCTGATTTCTTAACACACAGAAAAAAGAAATCATTATGATTAGAACTAAATGATGCATATGCCACATATCAATAGTTACATCAAATAGTTGAAATAGTTGAAATAGTTACATCAAAATTGTTGAAATAGTTACAGTGGAACTTGGATGGTAAATTTTAGCCTTAAATATTAAAAAAAAAGTCTGAAAATGAATGATCTAAGCATCCAAATTGAGATTTTTTTGTTGTCTTGGGAATGGGGAGATGAAAGTGGAAGGAAGAGTCCACAGCAAGATAAAATGAAAGGAAAAATGATGTAGACAAGGAAGAGCAGAAAAGGATGATAAACTTGTAGCAAGATTTATCAATAATAAAAGAAAATGCTCAAAAAAATCAATATTGTGATATTAAGGAGACATAACTACAGTTAGCTCAGAGATTAAAAAATTAATGAATGGACATGGTGAGCAACTTTACACTAATAATTTGAGAACTTTGGTGAAATGGACAAATGTCTAAGAAAACATAACTTATCAGATCTATCTCAATAAGAAATAGAAAATGGAAGAACAGTTCTACAACCATTAAAAAATGATCAGTATATGTATTAGTCAAATTCACTTATAAATATAGATCCAAACTTTAATTAAAATAATCATAAACTATATGTAATGAATAAAAGAACATATAGATCATGACTGCATTGGATTTTCTCAGAAATATAATATTGGAATCTTAGATTGAAATTTGGTATTTAGATTTAATATTTGGATTGGTATCTAGATTAGGAAATCTATTGAAATTACTCACCCTGCTAAGATACAAAAGCCATACATTAAGTCAACAATTTCAGGAATAGCATTAGACAAAATTTAGTATCTATTCATGTTGGGAAAATATATTAGCAAAATAAAAGTAAAAGGAATAAAACAATCTTCCTTAATATAATAAAGGATATATTTAAATCCCTAAACAAATATTCTTAATGGAGAAATATTGAAAGCAATTTGTTCAAGATTAGGGCAAAGAAGAGAGTGCATGTTACCCCCACTTCTAGTTCATGTTATATTGGTCAAAGTTCTAACCAGGCCTATAAAGCATAATAAAATTTTTAATGAATAAGTTAATTAATTGGTAAGGCTTGAAATGAAAGAATCAAAATTGTCTGTATATTTGCAGATGATTTATCTATGAAAAATCTAATACAGATAGAGGTAATTAATAGAATTAGTAAAATTACTTACTATGGTTGCTATACAGGGTCAATATATATATGTAAAAAATCAATTGGCATTTTATAGAACACAAAGAAATATATAAGATAAATTAAGTGTTGTATTTTAATAAATAACAAAATAAAAATACTCTGAAATAAATGTAATCAAAGAGTTTTAAGACATCTATGAAAAGTGTAAATTTATATCAGATTATGTTAAAAACTAATTAAATAGTGAGATAGCTCATGTTTATGGATAAAATGACTCAATATCCAAAAGATGTCTATTCTTCCCCTATAAATGATCTATAATCCAGCACAATTACAATCAAAATTCCAAGTGATTATTTTGTTGATTTTGATAAGCTGAATCTTAGGTTTATGGAAGAATAGAGGACCCAATTAACAGACCCTCTAAATAAGAACAAGAGGGGGATATTTTATATATTTTGAATTAATGGCAGCTGCTACTATTTCTAAGGGATGTGCCTCCTGTATTGCTTATTCACAAAAAATTATAAGAACATGGTTCTGGAAGGAGGGCACCAAGTACAAGTCTTTTGTCCAGACCACTCAGCAGGTCTTCTGGGAAGGTTACCTTGCCTTTTATAGACCATTTTTTGCCCAATCCTTTTCCAGTGGACACCAAATACTGCCATTATGTTGTCTACTTATGAGTTAATTGTGTACTTGTTAGAAGACCATAGTCAGTAACAGGCCAGAAAACTGTGCTCTAGAAGAAAAATACTGGAAAAAAATCTAGAAAAAAATATAGATTCTCAGGCCTTTAGAGTCAGGATGAATTATACTACTGACATTCTTGGTTCTCCAGCTTGCAAAGGGCAGGCTCTGAGATTTTTTTGGTCTCCATAACCATGTGAGCCACTTCCTATAATAAATTTTTTTTAATATATTTCTCTATATATCCCATTGATTTTGTTTCTCTGGAGAAATCTAACACATCCAAAGGTTAGCATATATTGGTATATGTTCTGTGGGCACTTGAAAACAATTTGTATTCTGCTATTGTTAGGTGGTATATTGTGTAAATGTTGATTAGATCCTGTTGGTTGATGGCATGTTTAGTTCTTCTTTATCATTGCTGATTTTCTGTCTCATTGTTTTATTAATTGTTGACTGAGGGGTGTTCAAGTCTCCAACTCCAATTGTAGATTTGTCTATTTCTCCTTTTTTGTACTATCAGTTTTTGTTTCACATATTTTGCAGCTTTTTTGTTTGTGCATTCACATTTAGGATTGCTATATGTTTTTGGTGGATTGACACGTATCATTATATAATTTCTCCCTCTGTCCACAATAATTTACTTTGCTCAGAATTCTACTTTATCTAATATTAATATAGCCACTCTTGCTTTCCTTTGATTAATGTTTGCATGATACATCTTTTGTTGTCTTTTACTTTCAACCCGTCGATGTTGTTATATTTGAAGTAAGTTTCTTTGTAGATAATATATTGGACTGGGTCATGTTTTTTTACAATCTACTTTGCTTATCTCTGTCTTTTAATTTGTATGTTTAAAACATTTATATTTAATGTAATTATTGATATGTAAGGACTTAAGTTTGCTGTTTTAATTTTTTTCCTGTTTTCCCTCTATGTTTTTGTTCTGTTTTTTACTGTCTTTCTATGGGTTATTTGAAATTTTTAAAAAATGTTTTTAAGAATTTCATTTTGATTTACCTACACTGTTTTTGACTGTATCTCTTTCTATAGCCTTTTCAGTGTTGCTCTGGGTATTATATTATATATATATAACTCATTGCAGTCTAAGTTTTCGTTGGCTCCCACTGGTGTTCCATGTTATTGGTTTCTTCAGTTTCATGTCTGGGGTATATGAGTGAGAGGAAAATCCAGGAAATTTACCACTTCTTTGAATCTTGAGGTGTCTAAGTAGTCTGCTTTCTTTACCCTACCTTTTCAGGTTTTCTTATGTTTGTTGTACATATGATGTTCACAGTTTGAACCTTTTGACTACCTTCACCTATTTTACCCCTTCCTTTTTTAAAGCCAGCAATTATAGCACTCTAACCTCTGCTTCTATTGTTGCATTTTCTTCTCTGACTCTTACTCTCCTGTCTCCCTCTTTCACATATAGGAATCAGTTTGATTACATTGGTCCCACCCAGATAATCCAGAATAATCTTCCCATCTCAAGATAAGTATTTAATCACAACTGTAAAATCCCTTTTGCTGTGAGAAGGTAACATAGTCACATGTTCTAAAAATTAGGACATGGATCTCTTTGGAAGGTCCTTTTTCAGCCCATCACTGAAAGCTTTATTTGGAAGAGCTCTCTCCTCTCACTTTTAAACCATAAATATATTCAATGTAGTTTTGAACCAAATAAATATGGGATTTTTCATGGTTAAACAAGTGTAAACAAGTTTTTGGTTTTTTTTTTTTTTTTTTTGGTTTTTGATTTTAGAACAGATTTAGCAAAATCCTTACTATGCAAATACCAGTGGCTTAATGTCTTCTTATGACAGGTCTTTTAAAAAGGAATATCAAATGCATCATTTCTTGGAGATATGTAGTTTTTTTTAACTTGTAAGGTTTATTTTTGTGCAGAATCCATTAAAATGCCCTTCTTCTTTTCTCAAACATCATGGAGATGACTGTCTTGGACTGGCTATGTAGTAGTATGCTGCATGTATCTAGAACACAACCCACTTTCTTGAGACATGTCTGGCATGTTATGAACTCTATTGCTATGACAAATGCTCCAAATGACTAGTTTGCCACATTACCTGAAAAAAAAATCTCATTCATTACAACATGGGGATAAAGCATTGCAAACTTCTACATTGATCTCAAAAATCAGAGATCTTGGTATATACTTTTTGCAAAGGTGACAAAAACATATTTGTTAATTTGTCCATTTGTCATTTATTAGCCATTCACTGAGCATCCACCATGTTCCATGATGAAAACTAAGCATTCAGCGTGCAAGGATTTGGAAAAAAATATGGGCCTTGCCCCTCAGGAGCAGAATTCAGTGGAATCAGGGAGTGAAACCAAGGAACAGACTTGGCCTGTTTGGTAAAGAGGTTGGGAGGAGACTCAGAAAAGCTTCCATGAGTTGGTCTTATTCTTAAAGAGGGAATAGAAGTGAGATGCTAACTAGGAGAGTAGTTACAAAGGGAGAAGTTGGCCAAGTGATTAGTTAGCCAACAGAAGAGAATAGGAAAATGATCCAAGACAGATGGCAAAGTGAAGAAACTTCAGAGGTAAATTCTGAAGAGCTCTAAGAGATTTAATGATTTGGAATGGGGATGTGAGGCAAGGAGTGGCAGGAGATGAGACCGTGGAAGTATTTAGGGCTGAATCAGGGAAAATAATATTTTAATTACTATATTCCATGTAAAAAACACAGAATCATCAAAGGTTTTTTGAACTTTCCAAACTGCCCATTATTCTTCCTTGAGGTAATTAGACCTGAGGTGAGTGATCTATAGGGCTCTGTTTACCCAACAACATTTATGTTTATAACCATTGTCCCAGCATAATCATCAATAGTGTACACTTTCACTTTCAAAAGTATCCTGGCTTGACTTATAAATTATACAATAACATTTAGACAATTGCATTATTTACTGAAGAAACATAAAAGCATTACATAATTAATGGTGTGTCTCATTTTATTCCTTTTTACAATCCCTGCCATCTGAGAATGGACTTCGGAAAACAAAATTGGACTGATCCTTAGAAAAGGAGGTTGGGCAACTTATTATACCTCCCTACCCACAGGTTCTTCATTTGGGAAATAACTATACTAATACTCATCTTACGGTATTATTATAAGAATTAAAGCACTATGCATGCATAAAACATTAATAGCAGTATTTGGCATAAACTAAGCACGTATATAATTTTCTATTATCTAAGTGGTTTGCTTATCCTAAATTCTGATCTTGACTTTAGCTACTGTGTAATACCCAGAGAGTCCATGAGGGGTCAGCTCTTTCAGAAGGTCACAACTTACCCTGCTAAAACTGATAACAAAATCGCCATCAATACCATTACACTTGACCCAGTTTATTATTTCCTCCAGTGTCATTTCCCCCACTAGTTTGTGGGCTCCCCAAAGGCAGGGCAAAATTTACTTCTTACTCAAAGTTACATCCTTAGAGCCTAGCAGATGCTAAAATAGATGTTTTTGAAAGAAATAAAAAATGAATGAATGAATGATTGAATGAATGAATCGATCCTTTTTTTGCGTGTAGTAGAGGGAGGTTCCTGGAGCATTATCTGTAACGTGGGTTCTCTGTGTTTTTTCTGACATCCTAGAGAACCAGAATGATACCTCATATGACTCTTAATAAATTGCCTTAAGTCATTGGTCTCAATCAGGGGCTATTTTGCCACCCACGGGACATTTGGCAATGTCTGGAGAGTTTTTGTTTGTCACATTTGGAGGAGTGTTACTGGCATCTAGTGGGTACAAGCCAGGGATGCTGCTTCGCATCCTACAATATACAAAGCAGCTTCCAAATAATTATGTGGCCCCAAATGTCAGTGTGCTGACCTTGAGAAACCTTGACAGAGTCATGGATATAGCACATAATTTGTGTGACCTTACCACATCTTTTTGATACACCTCTGATTTCAGTTTAATGCCGGTGCCCTACTTTAAACCCACATGATATTTCTGACTTTTTGTTTGTTTGTTTGCTTGTTTGCCTCAGGAATTTATTTCCCAAAGGCTTAGGAACTTGGTTAGCCTAAAATTATGTGTACTGGGCAACCTGGGAATGGGAGGAAATTAGCAGTCTTGGAGGACAACATTAAACAATGTGGGATAGAAGTTGGAGGATAAAAGGCTGAGCCTCCAGATATTTCAAAAGGCAATTTTTTACCTCCTTCTACATGTTTTATCAGATGTTTCCCTGTGGGATTGAGTCCCAGTTGCCCCAAGTGGTAATCTGCACACTTCATTGGATTTTTCTCCTTCTCATTCTTGCTGTCTTTGCTCCATCATTTCCACTCCCAGATATACTACTTGTAGTCAAGTCCCTGTCTTGGCTCTGCTTTTGGATGAACCCAAACATAGGCAATGGATCTTCCTTTAAAAAACAAGTAACAATTCCCAGAAGTAATGTGGAAGGGGTATGAAAATTTAGCTATTCCAAATCCACTGTTGGACATACTGGAAATATAATAGGGGAATGAAATAGTCAAGCTGAACAGGTTACTGTTGGTCAATTTCATTGATGTCAGTCATTTATCTGACTAAGGCACAAGAAACGAAGGTTCAGGTGCCCTGAGTACTGAGGCAGTGCTAGACTAATTACTAATTTAGAAGTAGTATCTACCACTCTTGCTCACTCCTTATCTTACTTTCCCTTGACCTGAGTAGAGTGTGAGATATGGGGCAAAGAAAAAGCCCTCGCTATTATAATAGTCTGAAAAGAGGAGATGAGACAATTGGTATTCATTTATAGCATTTTCTCCTGCGCAGCCGTCACAGATGCTCTTTGAATCACTGCACAAATTTATAGACTCTGTCATTCAGTGGAAAGCATTAATGAAACCCTATTGAAGGCATTATATTGTGAAAAAGGACACAGAGAAATGAGGAAGACATATAAGTCTTCTAGAGTGAAACAGAATCCACAAGAGAAGTCTCATAGTATAAATTTATGCATAATTTTCCTGAAGGCTGGTAAGAGTTGTCTTAGCAGGTAGAGTTATCTGGGGACCTTGCAATATTGTGATCCTGACATCGAAAAGCTTTCAGGGTTCAACGCGATCAGTCATATGAGTGCCTACATGCAATATTATTCTGCCTGGAATTCTTCATGCATTATATATAGGTTAAAAGAGGTTGCCATAAATAGTAGGTTCATAGAAAGGACAGATTGAACGTTTGAACTCTTTGCAAAAGAAAAAACAAGTGAGAGAGAGAGAAAGACTGTTTTTCACTTTCTTCCTGGACTCCCCATCACCCCTCTAATGTGGGAGACCGCAGATGCAACATTAGTTCAACATTAAAATCCAATAAGCCTTTTTCTTGATTCCAGTCTGGCAGTTCTCCTGCATGGCTGACTGAATGGGTTTCTAAACAAATTGAGTCAAATGTTGCTTTTGCTTGACTTAAGATTGATTGGTAATTAAGAGATTTAAAATGGTACTTTCCTAGTAGAGCAAAGTTGGAAAAGGGCTTTTCAGGTTTTTTGAGACCTTCAGAGGATTGGGGATAAAAAAAAAATGATAGTAAAGAGAAATAGATGTTTTTGAAGGGTCTTGGTGTCAAAAGAAGAATGGGATGTGGTTTATTTTTTTGAACATACCTCAAGCATGGGACAGATACATTTAATGATGGAAAACCACTCCATCATTGGAATTATAGCGGGTAACAAGTGCTTTATCTTCTAGAGAATGCAGAAAAATAAATGTGTATCCACCCTCCTCCTCAAATCAAAATCAGTGATTTATGGACTGACCATCATATATGGGATGGAATTGACTCTCTCTGGTGGCCTAGACAATGTTTGGTAAGTGAGTGCAGAGACTGAAGTAGGGGAGAATGGAATCCTGGAAGAAGCCTAAGGAGTCCTGGGTGGGCAGGTCATCTCAGGGTGAGACTAAATAGATCGTAGAGCAGATTATTCAGGACTTGATAGAGCACAGCTAAGCATTACTAAAAATCACAGTTAAAGTCACCCCTTTTGTATACCTGTGAAAATGTAGAAATTTGTGCATAACTATATTGTATTAAATATAATGGAAATTATAAGTATTATAAAATATGTGTTTATTTGTTTATCTCAACCCCTAACATATGCACTCTGATAATTCTACTGTGTCTATTCCAAGGTGATAGGTGTTATTTATTTTTATTTCTCTAAAATCTGATGCAAGCTTCTATAGAATTTGGTGCAAGCTTAAATCTTCAATAATATTTAGGGCCAATCAGAAGACATTATTGTCATTGTTATTGTTTGAGGGGAGCAAGGGCATAGAGAACTTTATCTGGTTTTATATTTTGAGGTTCCTGGAAACGTCAAAAGTACTTCTAATGCATACATTAATCTAATGAAAGTTTCTGGAGAATAGATAGTTGCAAGATGCCAAAGGAAATAAGACAATCAATTAGACAGGAATCCTATCTTTAAAAAGCTTATATATTCTATAGGTAATAAGATGGTACTGACCCTGTAAGGTAAAACATTATAGGGTAAAAAAATACAAAGTATTTATTAGTTGGATTAAGTAGAGACTTTTAAATGGGAGAAACATCAGGGAAAGCCCTGGGGAATAGACAAAATTTGACCTTAAATTGGAGGGTTGGTGGGGTTTGAATTTGTATTATTTGAATGTACTATGTGAAGAATTAAAAAAAAAAGAGTAGAGTGGAGAAGAGTAGGGATAGGTACACAGAACATCAGGTGACTTGGTACAATGTACAGACTAGAGGAAAATAAAAGATTAGGGTGGGAGAGATTGTCTATGATTTGGATGGTCAAGGGCCTTATGTGGCAATTTGAGAGTCTGAGGCTCTACCCAATGATCAATGGAGACCTACTGAGGACTGATGAACTGAGTTACGCCCAAGATAGATTCATTCAGTAATAGTATTTAGGATGGATTCAAATAGGGAGATTGGAGTTAGGCAGTCTGAATTTGCATTGAAAGTGTGCCAGAAGAGAAGTACAATGGGCAAAAGGCACTGGCTCAGTGGTGGAGAAGAAAGATCAGAGAGCAGGTGGTTTCACACATGCTGAATTCAAGTACCACCATCAAGTACTTCAATGAAGAGGACCTGATTTTCAGATCCTTTGATCACCCATCATTATGCCAAAAATACTGTATGTAATGAAACTTTTTTAAAAGTTAGTTTTTAATTTCACTAAGCTCTATATTAAACTTAAGAATTACTTTCATGCTCTAAACAAGTATTTTTCAACCGGGGCTATACATTTAAATCTCCTGAGGTGTTCTTAAAACTGAGAAAGCCTGGAGAACCACTCTATACGTGCTTGGGATAGGGCCCAGGAATCTGTATTTGCAATGTTCCAGAGCCCATTCAAATGCGTATCCTAGCAAAATTGGACAATAGTGCTCACTTTGTAAGTTTATACTCCCATGTGGAAAATGTTCCTATATTATGTGCTGCCTGTGTCTGCAGAAAGGGACAGTAATTAATGCAATCACAGATACTTAAGTTGGGTGATTCGTAGAACATTTTTAATTTTTAATTTTTATGAGATCCTTAAAATAGTTTATGGTTATGCATTTTGAGACGCTTTTTTCCCTTTCTTTACTAGTTAGTGACTAGCATTATTCTTGAAAATCCATTATTAAATGCTTATTTTTGAGTTATTATTTTAATATCTCACTATCATTTGATTGGTTGGAGTTAGAAAATGCTTCTTAGTGCCCATCCGAAGCAGGTTTTTTGGTTTTCAGTGTGTATTTTAAACAGTGTCCTAAGAAGGGGAGCAGAGAGCACTCTGAAAATGGTTGTCATACTATTGAATTGGAATCTCAGTCAATTGTGTCTAAAAATATTAAATTTTAAACACAATCAAAAAATATTTATTCTGAAGAAAAAATATTCAAAAAGAATCTACAATCAACCATTTCATATTTCTGTGATATATAGGCTATTTCATTTTGCCTTCTGGTTCCTGTTCATATATGTATAGTTGCAGAGTTATTATGTAGATCTTCAATAAAATTTCCTTCTTTTTCATGAATTAGATTAGTTGCCATTATATCGCTAAGATTTTTCAGCATTTTAATGTATTTGATTTCACAATAACATTTTAATGAGTGTGTAATACTTCATCAAATATATATACTATAATTAACAGATAATTTCCCCCATCAGTAGAAATTTGGGTTGTTGTTTTTGTTGATAAATAATGCTGCTGTGAACATATAGTCTCTTTTCCTTTTCAATTAAAATATTTATTAAACAATGATTTATAATACTTACTGTTGGGGAGAGATTCAGATGTAAATAAACTATCTGGCTTCAGGGAGCTGACAGTCTCCTAGGAAATTATATGAACCATACAATAATATCATAATAGATGAATATACAAATATGAAAACACAATGGAGGAAAACTTAATCATTATACATGGATCAAAGACAGTTGACAGGAAGAAATAACACTTGCATTCAGTCCTAAAGGATAAAGAAGGGTTTAGTAGGAAAACAAGGTAGGTGGGGAGCCCATTCTGAAGAAACTAAATAAGACTTTTGTGGAAGTTTGAAGCTTATGGAAAGGAATAGATGTTAAATTGGTAGGAGCAGATTGTTTGGTATCATGGTAGTTTAGAATGGTAGATAATGCATGTGAAAAGAGAGGAAAGATCATAATCTTCCTTATTTTTCTTTTTAATAAAATGCAAATAACAATACTATGGGGTCAAAAGGAAAGAACAATTTTTATAGCTCTAGATATGTATTGCTAAGCACACAATATTCACCAGCGTATCATAGGTGTTACAAATATAATTAGCAACTTAGGTGTACTGCATAATGCTTTGGTTAATGTCACATGGTTAAGTTTTTTATTGCGGAATATATCATACACACTGAGAAGTACATACTATCTATAGCAGAGTAAAATAATAAGAATTGAGTACACATGTATCCTCCAACACTGAACTTAATAAATAAAAGTTTTCCAGTGAATCAGAAGCCCTTCCATCTTATCTCATCCTCTTTACCATTCCCTCACAGGGGTAACTACTCCCTTAAATGCAGTATTGCTTTTTTAAATCTTTCTATAGAGTTCTAATATGTATGTATATAATTCTAAATAATATTGTGTGAAATTTATTCCATTTTAAACTTTGCATATGTAGAATCATATGTTAAATATTCCCTTGACCAGCTATTTTGACTAAATATTTTATTCTTGAGATCTGTGCTGTGACTGCTTTGCTATAGTTCATTTCTTTTCACTGCTTTATAATGCCACATGAATGGAATATATACCACAATTTATTTATTTACTTATGTATCTTGTCTATTGTTGATGAACTTTTGCATCATTATTGCTGTTTTGAACATTCCATACATGACTCCTGGTGGCCAATCTTTCTGGGATATATATCTAGGTATAAAAAGGCCAGGTGTAGGTAGGTGCATCTTCAGCTTTACTAGGTGATGTCATACTCTTTCCAATATAACTGTGACAGTTAACACTCCCACCACCAAGTGTGGAAGTTTCACTACTGTATTGTTCCACATCCTCATCACTACATTGTCATTTGGGTTACTCCAGTGCATATTCAATAATGTGTCATTGTGATTTCATTTTGGATTTCCTTGATTTTGAGTAGTATTGAAAAGCATCAGTGTTTTTCAACCATTTATGTTCCTTATCCTAGTCACTACTACCCCATTGTACCCTTTGCCATTTTTTTTTCTGTTGGAATTTTGGAGTTTTATAAAAATACACTTTATATATAATTGGCTTATTATGTTTCAAGTTATCCCAATTTGTTGCTTGTCTTTTTTCTTTATATGTTTCCAATGGGCATTAAAAAGAGAACTTTGTGCAATCATCTTATGTGAGACAGAAGGACATGCTTCAGAATTGAAATAGCAAAGTAGATTTATGTAGGGAGAGAAGCAGGTCCTGATCACTTTGTTTGAACCCTGAGCCAAGGTGTGCCTAAATACTGTCCCTGGAATACCCAGATTCTAGTAGACTCCATTTTTGACTCAAGCCCATCCAGGTGAGGTTTTCTCTTAATTGCAACTTATATTGTTTTTAATGAACAGTGATATCTATTAGCTAGGATTTTACTTATACTACTGCATATCACTAAGTTCTAGTTACTATACAGTTGTTAAATAAAAACCCAACTAACTTTCATTTGTCTCATTTCAAAATCTGGTGATTTTTCTCTGCACAATCCCTCAGGATTCTTCATTATTTTTCCAAGCATGTTTCTTAGTTGCCTTGAATGTAGGCAACTCTTGAATGTAGGTCTTTGTGAACCAGAACAAACTTCTCCCTTAGGGATTCTGAGAGGTAAAAAAAAAAAAATGCATTTCACATTTCTGCTCTGAAGGACATTTTCTTCAAGATGAATTGGTAACCTTCAAATATTGGATGACTGACTTTCCCGTCTAATTTAGAAAAGAATGACTTCAAATCCTATGAAAAAGACATCGCCTACCAAAAGACTCCTCTGTTGGGCCAGTCTCTCCCCTTGGACCCTGGATCTCAATCCTCCTTGCCTTGTCAAGGGCTTTGTTCCTTCATTTATTTTTTCTCTTCTGTCCCAGTAGTCTCTGTTCTATTGTTTTCTCATTTCTATAAACAAGGAAACATGCTTTAGAATCTCTCATTAAGAAAAAACCAGAAACTAACAAGCAAAACAAAACTAAGTCCCTTTTCTCCTCGTGTCCCTCTGGCTATATTCCCACTTCTTTGCTCCCCTTTTGGAGCAATACTTTTCAAAACAGCTTCCTATGCATGATGTTTCCAATTCTTTCCCTGTCAGTCAAATCCTTATCACTCCACTGAAAGTGTTCTTATCCATGGTCACTTTTCTGTCCTTGTCCCACCTGACCTCTTCAGTTTCTCCTTTATGAAGGATGTTCTTCTCTTGGCGAACACCACACCATACCCTCTTCCTGGCTTTCATTTGACTAAGTTTCTTGACTCATTTCTCTTCTTTTACTATTTGCCTAATAGAGGAACTGCATCACAGAATAATATAGAGGCTTACCTATCTTCATTTTTACCCCTAAGGTGATCCATTTCTTACCATACCTTTGATGGTATCTGCATGGTAACAACTGCAAGATTCTTATATCCAGTTGAGATTTCTCCACTATACTTAAAGTACAGGTTATAGACTTGTCTACTTCATGTCTCTATTTGGATATTTCAAGGCCATTTCAAATTTAACATGAACAAAACTTCTCATTTTGGAACTTTTCCAGGAAACACTTTCTCCCTTGTTCTTCCTCATCTCTTTAAGAGTGACATTATTACTCACTTGACCACATCACAAACCTGAAATACATCCTCAATTCTTCTCCTTACCTCATTCACAAAATCAAATTTATTGACAAGTCATGAGTGTCTCCACAAAATATGCCTTGCACTTGCTCTTTCTTCTTGACATGAACTTCTACAATCATATTTTCAGAAACAATCATATCTCATCAAGGCAGTTTCTATAGCTTCCTAATTGGTCTTTCACATTTACTTCACTATGTTTCATTTTCTTCATGACAACCAGACTGATATTTTTTCCAACAGAAGTAAAACCATGTCATTTCCCAGTTGGAAAACTATCAGTGACTCCCATTTTAGAAGAAGACTCAAACTCCTTTTCTTGGCCTACTTGGCCCTGCCTGATCTTGTCCTGATCTCTATCTACTCTGACTTCATGATAGTTTCACCCTCTTTTGGTCTTGTCCTTTCTGACTTCAGAGACTGAATTTTCCAGATCCTTTGCCTGTATTCTAGCGCCGTTATGCCATACTTCGTTCTTACAAGACTGGCTCTTTCTCATCCTTCAGGTTTCATCAAAACTGACAACAGCTCCATCTCAAGTAGTTCACCTGGGCATGTGATTTTTCTATCACCCTCCTTTCTTATATTAATGATAGCACTTGCCACAAGTCTAGAATTATTCATATGTTTGACTAGTGCATTGCAAATACTTAATAAATATTTGTTGAATGAATTAAAGGCAATGATTTACTAGAATTGAGAAAAAAGTAGATGTATACATGGAAATCATCAGTTTCACATTGTCATGAATTTCTTTGCAAAGCTGTGACTTCTTTGCCCTGGCACTATTTACCCAGGTCTATAGAGCATAACCTGGAGGGGTGCTATAAGGTGCTTGCCTCTATTTTGTAGGAGGTTGGACTAATTTTCCAATAAAGTTAAAGTTTGTATGAACTAACCTACATAATTAAAATACTAACAAAAATGTTTAAATGACAAACAAATCATATTGCTCAAAAAGTAGATAAGCAAGAAAAGTAAGGAAATAAGGAAAATTTTACTTGGCAATAATTTTTACACCTGTTGTGAACCTGCCAAATCTCATTTCGTTCTCTGGAAACCAGCTGGTACTAAGGTGGTCCCAGTTCCAGGTGCCCAAAGCCAATGGATTGGTATTCCCCAGTCAAGAGGCTAACGGGCAACTATAGAAATTCAGGTTTATCTTCCTAAACTTTTCTATTCTTTCAACATTTTCCTGAGAAATATTTGCTAATATATTTCAGAGTCTGGCTGCAAATTTCTTGACATCTGGCACTTATTTAAGCTTTTTATATTTGTGTGTAGTTTTTCTTTTTAATTTATTCCAATTCTTCAAATAGGAACGTGAACTTCAAAATTACAAAACATGATGATCTAATAAAAGAAAATTGAAGTGTTTATGATTTTGAGGTTATTTTGGGTCTACATCTGGAGTAAGTCTAGAAATGGTATAGTTTATAAGCTAATTTAAAGAATATTGGAACATAGTGAAATGTTCCCTGAATCACCAAACTTGGATGCTCATTTTGTTAACCACAGTGACACTCACCTTAATAAATGGCTGAAGGGCTAAGGATCCATGATACCTTTCCTATCTTTATGAGTAAACACAAATTTGAAGAATTGCCATACAGGAATCACGAAAATTCATTACAAAGAAACAAACTAGGACATTCTTAACCATACCATGTATTGATATAAAATGCGTGAAAGACACATGGCTAGGGCTAATTAGGCACATACAATAGCTGAGAAAAATAAATATCCAAAGTTGTTGTTCATTGTACCAGGAAGTTCCAAGTTTGTGAACTAAGTTATTTATTCTAGTTCTCTAAGTCCACTGCCAGATAATGAGAAGCTCGAGAAATATGGCTTATTTGTATTTACATCATGGATATCTGACAAAGCTTTTTGGCATACAGTAACAATTTTTGGAATTAAAGAAATATTATTTGTCTAACCTTCATTTTTTGTCAAATAATTAAATTTTACAGTCACTACTTTTAGCTTGAGTGATAATGGCTATCATTTCTGCTTTTTGGTTTTGGATTGTGTCCTTTTGGGAAGAGGCTACATGAAATTCTATAAAGAAGTGAGCATATATCTGACAGACCCTTTTCTTGCCCTAAATGTACTTTTGTTTATATTGCAAATATGCTAGTCTCTACTTCCAATTGTTTGTTTGTTTTAGAAATGATAGTATGATAAAAATATAGTATATGTAAAGGTAAACATAGATCTGTTTTAAATAAATGTTATTGTAAATTTCAGACAAAGGAAAATGGCATATCTAAAGAATTTTCTGATGATAAAGCTTTAAGCAGATGTTAAAGCTCTAACAAATCTAAAATTTAGGAGCATCTTTTACTCTTATTAACCCCATAATTATGTTAGAGATCAGGGCAAGAAGACTGAACAAAATTATCCAAAATTTTGATACACTCCCTATGAATGCACATAAGTATATATTAGATAGGAAGAAGAAATAAGAGCCACAATGAAGCTGTTTTTAACTAAAGCATAAATGTACATCAAGAAGTAAAACAACAATGTGGTGATTTTTAGGGATGCTACATGGCAAGTAGGCAACAAGGTAAATTGCAACAAGGCAAATTCCTGTTAAAACTTGAACTGCCACTTAAGGACTGTGCCTGATCCATGTATGGTATTTATTTGTTGCTGTCATTTTGCTTTTTACTTTTTCTATAATGGGACAATATTCTCTCTGTCCATGCTTATCACTGAAATGAAGGAAGATTAGAAGGCTTCTAAACTTAAGAAGGGGGTTGGGAGAAATTTGTTATTTAGAAATTTGTTATTTAGATCAGGGAGATATAATCAGATTTAAATTATTGAGTAATAGATAATAGCTGAGATTTACTGTGAGCTATTACAAATTATCACCAGGCATTTCTACTTTTAAAGTTATTCTAGGGGCACCTGGGTGGCTCAGTTGGTTAAGCGACTGCCTTCAGCTCAGGTCATGATCCTGGAGTCCCAGGATCGAGTCCCGCATCGGGCTCCCTGCTCAGCAAGGAGTCTGCTTCTCCCTCTGACCCTCCCGCCTCTCATGCTCTCTCTATCTCATTGTCTCTCTCAAATAAATAAATAAAATCTTTAAAAAAAAAATTAAAAAAAAAGTTATTCTAGATTTTATCTTAAATGTGATATGCAAATAATGGTAGGGATTTATTATTATT
This sequence comes from Mirounga angustirostris, assembly GCF_029215605.1. Classification (NCBI taxonomy): domain Eukaryota; kingdom Metazoa; phylum Chordata; class Mammalia; order Carnivora; family Phocidae; genus Mirounga; species Mirounga angustirostris. Next base: position 17,219,661 of record NW_026991718.1, on the reverse strand, counting down.
ACTAGTAGCATAATAGAGATATTGGTGCAAACTAATTTAAATGCATGCTATTTAATGATCTCACAGATATTTCTGCTCATTAAAAACCTAACTGCCGGGGCGCCTGGGTGGCTCAGTTGGTTAAGCGACTGCCTTCGGCTCAGGTCATGATCCTGGAGTCCCGGGATCGAGTCCCACATCAGGCTCCCTGCTCAGCAAGGAGTCTGCTTCTCCCTCTGACCCTCCTCCCTCTCATGCTCTCTGTCTTTCATTCTCTCTCTCGCAAATAAATAAAATCTTAAAAAAAAAAAAAAGATAAAAAAACAAAACAAAAACCTAACTGCCCCCAACCAGCACGAATAGTGTCTCTCTTCATCTGCTGGCAATGAATGGAACAATTAACACAGTTCTGAAAATGACACAGATTTTAGGAAGCTGATTTTATTCAAGAAAGTGTAAGAAATGTCTGTCATTATAAACAATGCTTTGATTAAGGAATCTGTTGTATTATTATTATTATTTTTTATTTATTCATTAAAGACACAGAGATACAGAGAGAGAGAGCATGAGCAGGGGGAGAAACAGAGGTAGGGGGAGAAGCAGACTCCCCGCGGAGCAGGGAGCCTGATGCAGGGCTCGATCCTAGGACTCTGGGATCATGACCTAAGCTGAAGGCAGACGCTTAACCATCTGAGCCACCCAGGCGCCCCTGTATTTTTACTATTAAAAATGAAGCTATTTAAAGTTGTCAACTCAATTAGAAAAATTTTATTTACAATAGAAGATATTATAGGTGGTAGCTTATAAGGAAGAGGTCATAAGAAACCACTGTTAGTTCTATATGAGATGTAACTGCACCTTCTGTGCATCTGATACAGCATATAAGTTCTGCCCAGGTATAGGTTAAGCATGTGTTTTGGCCTTAACCTTATGGATTCTGATCCAACAGTTCCAGGTAAAACCTGGAGATTTACACAAGTGCTCGACGGGCTTCCGATTTTGGTTCTTGAAGGAAACCATATTGAGAAGAATAGATTTAAAATACCCTCCCCACCATCAAAGACCTGGAAGGTGTCTCCATAAGAACTTCCTCTTGCTCTACTGAATTTTTCCCCTTATCCCACATGTTCATCTTTACACCCTGAAATGTTTTCAGATCACCTTCACAAGTAAACACTTCTTCCCAGTGCCCACTACCTGTTCCTTATTGCCTTAGCACATTGAACTATATTTATTTTATTTTATATTGTTCTCAACTAGTTTGTAAGCATTTTGAGGTCAGGGACTGGAACTCTTTTTTTCTTTTTATGTATTTTTTTTTTAAATCCTTGATGCAAAGGATACTGTCTAGTATATTTGATGCACTCTCTATATATTTATATGTATATATTACATGTACATACTGAAATGAGTGGATAAAAACAACTAATCATCTAGGGTTATCTCTTTATAAACATGGCTCTGGCTTTGAAAGAATATGAAACACATGGAAAACATCATTTTGTAGGATCTGTGTTCTTCCTCTGTGCCCTATTTCATCATCATTTTGCATTCTCTGTGTAATTTTTAAGAACATAAGTTCTTGGCAATATCCTGGTTTATAACTTAAGTAGCAAGTGTCTGAGAGTCCAGAGTCATTAGTATCTATTGTGTATATCTATATTTAGTATCATAAAATCTAATGGAATCCCAAATTACTGATCATAAGAAATGGCTGATTTTTAAATACTGAAAGTAAAACATCATGCTAAGTGCTTTAATTATTTTTTCCTTGAAATGGATGGTTTTATTATATCTGACACTATTAAGAAAAATGAATTCTTTGGGGAACTAAAATCTGAAAAAACTGCACATTTTAAGTGCTTTCTCTTTGGGTGAAGATTTATTTTATTTTAATGTGGGACCACTTAGTGAGTGAGGAGGTTGTAAAAGACTTGTGTGCACATTAAAATTTTACATGCTCTGTGTTCTTAATATTTTATAATGTATATCATTATATATTTCCTGAAAAAGCAGAGGATCCCTCAGAATGGAACTAATAATACTTAAAATTGCTATTTGTGTGTACCTACTATGTGACAAACACTCACATGCCTGATTTATGCAATATATTTGGAAGGGTTCAATGGGATATGGTTTTTCTTGGTGGTTGGCTTTCTTATTGAACAAGAGACTTAAAAGTTTGAATAGACCTTCTAAATTGCACCTGCTTGAGTTCTTTAACAATACTCCTTAAGAGGATATATTTGTATTCATCTGATTTTTAAGAAAGACCTATGATCATGAGAGATATGCTTGATTGAACATATAAAATGAAAATGGGACATAACTTTTGAAATTGGAACTGCTTTGAAAAATCTAAGGAGAATGGTCACTGCAACAGTCTGGGTTTTCTCTTGATATTAAGAAGCTATGTGCCTATGTAATCCCACATACATTGTTGGCTGGAAACATGTTACCTCTTCAACTGGAAACACTTAGGCAAAACTAAAAATGCTGTTAGTCAATAGGATGTGTAATCTCCTCCTGTATAATTGAACTCAACCTGGTTTAAGGAAACCTTTCTGAGGGAGACCTTCTTGTCATGGAAATACATGGTAGGTTGAGTGAATGTAGGTTCAAGGTCAGATTTCATACTTAATATAATAGATGACTTTGTATTTCCATTTTTCCTTGAGGATCCAAGGCAGAGGATCCATTTTTAAGTACATCAAGTATGAAATATTTTGCAATAATTTCTCTTGCATTCAGAATGTATTTGGCTTTATCTTGTATCACTTGAGTTGATATAATCCCAAGATGCAGCCTCTCTCAAAACTTCACCTACACATTTCTTTCCCAGTTTGAAAACAAAAGAGTTTCTGCTCCACAATTTTCTCTTTTCTTCTTACTCAAAATGAGTAACTATTGCCAGTAGCTACTGAAAAAAAAAAATAAAAAGATTTGGATGAAAGATTATATTTGCAAAAATGTGACTAAGTTAAGAGGATGCATGCTGAATTCTACATTGCTATTAAAGGTATATTCCAGTAGAGCTTTAAATTCTAGGAAAAAGGATTTTCTGTAGAAAGTATGTATTTTGGAATAAAAGCTTAGATTCAAATACTATTCTTGCACTCATAGCTGGAGGACTTGGGAAGGTCTACTTCTCTGAGTTTCAATTTCCTAATTTGTGATATTTGTAAAATAAAATTATATCTACTTCAAATAGTTGCTATAGATGTAAAATGAGTCAAGAGATTTAAGCACATACTCCAGTGTCTGGCAGATTTTAGCAACCTCGGATATGTTAGTTTGCATTTCTTCCAGCCTGGACTGAGCGTCTTACTGGTACTGGCATTGAGAAAAACAAAGCAAAACAAAACAAAACACCAAGTCAACATTTAATCAAATATACACAATACACCTCTGTGCTTTAAAGCTTTCACAAGTGTGTATAATCAGTTAAACAGAACAACACAGTAACCAGTCATACAACAGATGCGTTTCATTCAATACATTTCCATCATAGCATCATAAACATACTGCAAATTCCCCTCCCCCCTCCTTTACCATTACTCTGTGTGTGTGTAGGTGTGTGTGTGTTTATGGCGGTAGAAAAACTGAATAGTGTGGAACATCTTTATTAGAATCATCGAATTCTGAAGGATTTTTTAAAGAAACATATACGTGTGTGGGGCGCCTGGGTGGCTCAGTCGTTAAGCATCTGCCTTCAGGTCAGGTCATGATCCCAAGGTCCTGGGATCGAGCCCCACATCGGGCTCCCCGCTCTGTGGGAAGCCTGCCTCTCCCTCTCCCACTCCCCCTGCTTGTGTTCCTGCTCTCGCTGTGTCTCTCTCTGTCAAATAAATAAAATCTTAAAAAAAAAAAGAAAAAAAAGAAACATATATGTGTGTTTTAAATTTATATATATATATATACATTTTTTTTTGAGAGAGAGAGAGAGAAAGAGAGCATGCATGAGTTGGGTGGGGTAAGTATGGGGAGAGGGAGAGGGAGAGTAAGAATTATATATACACATGTTTTTTTTTTTTTTTAAGATTTTATTTATTTATTTGAGACAGAGAGAATGAGAAAGAGAGAGCACATGAGAGGGGGGAGGGTCAGAGGCAGAAGCAGGCTCCCTGCCGAGCAGGGAGCCCGATGCGGGACTCGATCCAGGGACTCCAGGATCATGACCTGAGCCGAAGGCAGTCGCTTAACCAACTGAGCCACCCAGGCGCCCTATATACACATGTTTTAAAGAGACTGTTGCTTAAGTATATTTGAAAAAATTATCAGGGAAATATTATATAATAATAATATAGATAGATAATATAATCTATATCTATACATCCATCCATCAATCTTTGTCTGATCCTCTCTTGGGATCTAAATCTCAGGTTTTGTGGTCTCCAATCAAAATATCTATGTGTTGTAGAAATCTCAGGCAAGAGATTTTTCAGAAAAACACCCAGAATGGGTAAAAGACGTGGACCTGTGGGAACTCAAATACAAAACTGCCTGCCAGATATTACTTCCATTGTCCAGGGCTCACATCGGATGTAGGATGATACTGAGGATGAGTTCAATGTGCTGAAAAGGTGGAGGGTTCTAACCTCTATCTACACATAGGGAACTGGGTTCTTGTTTCCTACCAAGCATGAGATGCATTTGGTTTCTGTTTCTTGATTGGCATTGAAAATTGGACCAAATCATCTCTGTGTGGTCCTGACTTTCCATAGATCCTTTGGGTTTTTCTTTCTGTATTACTCAGAAATCATGCTCATGACTTTGAGGATAGGCATTTCTCTATCTATTTCAAATTTTAAAATATATTTTATCTATCATGTCTATATGTCTTGAATGGAGGGTTAGATTTTACATTCCTTACAATTTCCATTTTATAATTTTCTTTTTTTTTAATTTTAAAAGGCAAAATTCCTGAGCCATTATTAATGTGTATTATTTCTTAGTTATAAATATAATGTGTTAGTTATAAAAATAAAAACATTTGTGAATTACATTTTCTTAACATATTTCCTAGAAAATAGGATACTTTGAATGGCTTTAAAATGTAGTGCCATGATGCTAGCAGTAATCTTTCAACCAAATCATGCAAAAACATTTAAAAAGCAATTGTATATTAACTATTTTCTTCCATTCTTTTAATCAGTCTGGGCACGTTTTGAGTTTGTTCTGATGGTCACTGATCCTCATATTCCATTATCCAGGCCAATTTTGTAGCAATATTGACTGACAAATTACACATTTTGATATGTTATTAATATTTACAGAACACCCATCCCAGGTTTATCACTAATGTCACCTTGAGTGGAAGAATGATGCTCAAACATTATTTAAATTTATGGCAACAAGCAAAAGCAATTATTATTATTTTTAGTTTAGAAATTGATGCAAAGAGTTCCTCTCAAATGGCTATTGCATAGAATATTCATAACCCTGGATTGCTGTCACCTTTTCTAAGAAGAAAAGGAGTTTAAGAAAGCTAGTAACCACAACCACAATTAAAGCAGAAGCTCTAAGAGAAAATGCTACTCATTCTCATCTTGCTTTTCTGGAAATAAACTTGTCCCAAGACTCTTAAAAGACCAAGGGAGAGGAACATTGCTTTCTAAGTTACCCCAAACCTGATAACATAGTGGTTGGGGATGGCTTTCTTTGCAGAAAGACAAAGAAAAGGAGGAGGACACAGAACTTTCCAATGAGCTACAGCAACTGTAGTTCATCTGCTGCTCTTCTCTTCAAGATGACCCTGACAGAAAGGGAAAAATAAAACACGGGCCTTCTTTCTTCTTGCTGAGAATTTCAGCTATGCACATTGCCATACAGCCAAGAACTATATTTCACAAACTCCATTGCAGATAAGTGTGGCCATATAATTAAATTTTGGTCAAGGCAGAATGAGAGCACGGCCTTCATTTTGACTAAGTCATGTCCTTACGAAGGAAGAGTGTGTCCTCCCCTTACAATTTTTCCCTTCTTGTCAGAAATGTGCTTTCATAATGGTGGGAGCTGGATCTGTCATCCTGAAATATGAGAGAGAAGTTTTAAGGTCCACAGAGAAACAAGATAAAAAATAGCTTTGATCTCTTACAACACAGACCCATGGCACCAGCCTTGTTGTGACAACCTGGACTTTTATATTAGAGATAATGAAATACCTATCTTGTGTGAGGCATTGCATTTTAGTGCCACTCTGTTTTAGTACCTTAACCTGTATCCTAATTAATATGCATCACAGACTAGGATAATACCAGTCTGCAAAAGTTAATACCAGCTATAAAATGTATAATATATAAAACACTTGAAATCAATGATAAAAGATATCCCACTGTTGAAAAATGTACAAATATTATGAACAGGCAACTCATAGAAAAGGAACATTGAAAAGCAGCTTTGCATATGAAAAGTCATTCAACATCCTTAATAACAGGGGTTGTAAATTAAAACAACAGTGATGGTTTTTCAGTAGTCAAATTTTCAATCAATAACATTTTTGAAAATAGCAAGTTTTTGGAAGGGAAATTGGTACTTTCATAAATTGTTTTGGGGAGTGTAAATTGTTGCAACCACTTTGGAAAGCAATTTTGCACTGTCTAGTAACATTAAAAATATACATACTCCATGTCTCAATAATTTCCATTTTTGGATAAGTGCATCCCCTACTGCATGGTTTATTGTAGCAAAAAAATCTGGAAATAACTTAAATGCTGATTAGACATAAACAGATATTACAATGTGGTCTATTTATAGTATGGGATAGACCCAAACTCACACATAACACACACATACATAGTGAAACCATGGAACTGAGAGAGAAAAGCAAGCTGATATGGATAAATAGGTAAGCACTACTTATCACCACTGTTTAAGCACATATACAAAATAGGCCATATTATATGTATAATAAAGACTAGAAAGATCTTAAATCTATGATATCTGTTATCTCTGAGAAGGAGCATAGGTAATGGAACTGGCTGTGAGAGGAAAAACAAGATTATCTCCAAAGATATATTTTTAATTAAATACATGACAAAATTAAAAAAAAAAAAGGCAAAAATGTAAACAGCCACCAATTTAGGGTGTTGGAAACATGAGTGTTTGTTGTAAAATTATTTCTAGTTTTCTGACTTTTTTCCCCTAAAAATAGCACTGAAAAGTTTTGATAAATATTATAAAACCATTGTTAGAGGCTCCCACATTTTATTTTGGAAAATTATATATCACCTTGATAAACATGAAAATTAGAGGCACTGTTCTGTGAGATTTATACACACTGAGGTAGACAGAATTTTCTAGAACCAAGTTATTCAAAGTTCTGAATATTCATATGTTCTAGTTTCTGCCTCCATGCCCAGAAGAAACCTAACTTTGAACATGTGAACAGACTCAGCTTATGATTTTTTTTTTTTTTTGCACCCAGGACATTCCAAAATATTTTCCATATTCTTTAGCTTTCCCTCCTGGAAACTCCATTACTTTTATTTTTTTAATTTTTTTAAACAGTATACAATATTTCTTTATTAACATAACGTATTATTTGTTTCAGGGGTACAGGTCTGTGATTCATCAGTCTTACATAATTCACAGCGCTCACCATAGCATATACCCTCCCCAATGTCCATCACCCAGCCACCCCATCCCTCCCCGCCACCTCCACTCATTACTTTTAAAATTGACTCCGTCCTCAAAGTGAAAAAGGTACTTTTATCTGACTACTTAGTATAACAAGACACGGTGATCCACTGAAATGATTTTGTATGCGGGGAGAGAGGCTTCAGAATTATATTTTGTATAAGAAATGCCTTCAGAACAATTAATTTCAAAGTGGTGATTAAAGACATCCTGGATGTGGGTATGTGTGATTATGAGGTAGTGAGAAAATTGGGGGAAGTTCTCTGCATATAGGATGTTTGCACTTCTTTTATTTTTTTTTTTTTTAAGATTTTATTTATTTATCTGACAGAGAGAGACACAGTGAGAGAGGGAACACAAGCAGGGGGAGTGGGAGAGGGAGAAGCAGGCCTCCCGCGGAGCAGGGAGCCCGAAGCGGGGCTTGATCCCTGGACCCTGGGATCATGACCTGAGCCAAAGGCAGATGCTTAATGATTGAGCCACCCAGGTGCCCCTGCACTTCTTTTAGGGACCCAAAGCAGAGACCCAGGAATAATGAGAGCACAGAGTAGCACTGGGTGCCAACCTTGGGCGAGCACTCAAAGTCGGAAGAGGTGGGAGATAGAGAGGACCCAGGATAGGAATCAGGTACCAAGCTGGAGAGGAGGCAAGACAGAGTTCTCCACAGACAAGAGAACTGCCTGTCACATTAAGGAGGTTCAGAGAAGAAACCAAGCAGGTAAGAGAGACGGGATGTATACTGAAGAGCAGTGGAGGTCAAGTTTGTCTATGTAAAGTCGGCTCTGGTCACCCAAGATCATGCAAGCCAGGTTAAAACTGAAGTTCAGTCCAAGGTCAAGGGCCCTGGAAATCTCCAAGCTTGGGAGTGAAGACAGTCACATTGGGGACTTGGGGGCCAAAATGAAAACCTTCGGTGCCTCGATAGTGATTATTTTTCTGTGTTGGTCCCAGGTAGAACTGGAAACTTCTGGTTAAAGGGTACACTTAAGAATTGTAACCAACAGCCACAAGAGTCTAGCAAGAATTCCTCAGAAAGAAACCGAGTTTAAGAAACGCAGATTCAGTAACTTCAGTTGCCACTTTGAATGTCAACCCCGCAGCTTATTTTTCTTTTCCTGATAACGACCTGGTTAAGGAGAAAAAGTGGTACATGTGGAGCTTCTGCTTGCCTTTGACTACGAACAACAATGCAAGTGGGCAGTGTTACTGCTGTGTAACTTACAAAGCTGAGGCACAGAGACTGCCAGCCAGTTTCCCAAGGTCACACAGGGAACTGGGCTTTCAAGCCCAGATCAAAACTCAGGTTTGGAAGGTTTAGAATTCTGTGTTCTTTCAACTGCCACTGCTTCCAAAGAGCCAAGTGCTATTGCACCAAATACCACAGTGAAAATAGGATTCCAGCCACAAACTCTGGTTTCCAGATCCTTGTGTTAGCCACTTGAGAGTATGCTCTGCTCTTTTTGTGAAGGAAGCCTCAAGACAGTGATTTAGAAGATGAAATGGGCAGTACTACTTGGAGCGGGGGAGAAGCACAATTTGACCAAAGACAAGCATGGCTGTATCTGGAAATAAACGCTCTGCTTCACTACCTCCTGACTCTATGTGGATATTCCCCTGGGAAAACACAGGGGACTATTACATGCAGTACTTAGGTTATCAGTAAGTGCTGGGTACAGCTCTGTGGTGGGCGTCTCTCTGAGTTGCTGAAGCAAGAGATAAGCTTGAGGCTCATTCAACTGTGAAATTGGTTAAAGGGGAGAAAACAAATATCACCCCCCAACCCATACACACATACATACTCGATGCCAACCATCTTCATAGGAAAAAGTGATTCTCCTGATATTGAAATTAACCATTTTGTTACTGCCATGGGCTTCTCCCTGCGTTTGTTTGAGAAATATGGAAATAATTTTTGGGGAGTTCAAGATACTTCTAAAAGTAAATCATTACTGGAGAGCCAAAGTAAAAAGGAATTACAAATTATAATTGAGAATCTAAGATTCTTATTTTATTTTATGTATTTGAGAGAGAGAGAGAGCATGAGCAGGGGGAGCGGCAGAGGGAGAGGGAGAAGCAGGCTCCCTGATGAGCAGGGAGCCCGATGCAGAACTTGATCCCAGGACCCTGAGATCATGACCTGAGCCAAAAGCAGACGCTTAACCTTCTGAGCCACCCAGGGGCCCTTATAATTGAGAATCTAAATAAAGTCTATAGTTTAGCTAATCGTAATGTACTGATGTTTATTTCATCATTTTGGCAATGTATCATGGTTGTGAAAGATGTTATCATTTAAAAAATATAACTGAGGTCATTTGGACAAACAGGGTATATCTTTCTTGAGATTGCCTTAGTATAGAGGTCAGAATCCCTAAACTCATGTTTGGAAAATGTGCTCTGTATTACACCTGAAGGGCTAATGCTTGGGCTAGAACTGATGCACTCTTTATCCAGTAAGTTTCCACACATTTCCTTGTTTACTAACATAGGACCTCATGCAATGGGAAACTTGCCCTAGCAGAGCACAGAACACCCAGTTCAATGTACTGATGCCTAAGCAGCTTCCTGAACCTACCTAGCCTTTGGTGTTGCACTATGGACCTTAATTGTCAGGAAATGTACATATATATGCCCTTACTCTAAAATGTTCTTGGGCTTTCTTAAATGGGATAACATCCACAATTTCATACTAATTTCCTACAGTTAAGTCTGCATATTACTTTCTAGGTAATTGACTTTCTTTGTTAGATTTACTATTTGTTAGAGTTTATGATTATTTAGAGTTATTATTTGTTTGAGTCTGACTCTCTTCTTTTAAGAGAGGAACTAGTTAGAGGTGCCTGGGTGGCTCAGTCGGTTAAGCATCCGACTCTGGGATTTGGCTCAGGTCATGATCTCATGGGTCATGAGATGGAACCCTGCAGGCATCAGGCTCCACACTCAGTGGGAGTCTGCTTGAGAGTCTCTCTCCTTCTGCCCCTCCCCTTGCTCGCATGTGCTCTCTCTCTCTCACTCTCTCTCACTCTCGATCTCTCTCAAATTAATAAATAGATCTTTAAACAAAGAGCTAGTTAAAGAGTTTCAGAAGAAATAAGAGGATTTTAATGAGGATGAAGTAACTCTGGGTTCAATAGAGCTTTTTATGCATATATAAATACCTTAGTTTCCTCAAACAATTGTCGTTAGAAAGTGGGCCATGGATTTTGGTTTGCCTGGAACAGTCCTGATTTCTACTTGTTATCCCAGTGCCCTCTTTCACCCACAAAAGTGCACCATTTGGGGTGATTAACCAAATTGTCACCTATTTAGATTGAATAACAGCACTTCTTCCTTTTGCCACAAGGAAATAGTGATCCCGTAGGATTAGAAGATTGACATGAGGCCACTCAGATCTCTTAGCACTCAAGCCAGGTCTTAGAATCATCTCTGTAGTTGGCTAGGTCTCTTAATAGTGAATGAGGATAGGTGATAGATATTAGCATTTAGGTGACATTTTGTGAAAACGCAAGCATGAGCTGTTCACCTGGGCTTAACACTCAAGCAAGAAAACCAGAGTACCCCTGGATCAAAACTGAATGTCTTTATGTGATCTGTGTCACCAGGGAGGCATTTCAATCAGTGATGTCACAGACGCATCTGAATGAGAAGCACTTGCCATGTGCTAACTATTTTAATAATATAAATTCTATTTAACTTACAAGGGACTTTATCACATGGGAGTAGGGGAACTAGCTATTCATAATAGTGAATTAATTGGGAATTGCTTCCTCAAAAGCAGCTGTGTTTGCAGCTTCAGAACACCTCCTCCCTTCCGTTCTCCTCCTTGGCTGCCAGTGATAGGAGTTGAGGAGTGTAATACGCAGTAAGTGTTCGCAGACACAAAGCAATCTAGTCCTAGGGCTGGATGGGTTCCAGTTCTTATGAACTACCCACAGCAAAGCTGCAGCATTAAATATGACAAAGCTCCTCCACATACAGCAGCCGTGATAACAGAGGGCCCTTCGCAGCCGACCTTTAGATGAACTTAATTACAATCAGCAAGAGAAAAATGCTAGGCCTTTCATACAACATAATGGAGTTGCTCTAATTTGTTTACCAGCGGTGCCCAGCAAGGGCCTGCTCCCCGCAGAAGGCTTTGGTGTGCAGAGATGAATCCAGACAACCGCATTTTAGAGAATCTGGCAGATTAGGCTGTGAGGTGTGCATATTACAAATGGAACAGGAGTCCTGGAAGACAAATCCCTTTTGCAGTCTGCTTGTCACTCTGGGGGTTATTGTCTAACTGGATGTTCCAAATTCATTCAGTGCTACTTAGGAAACCATTTAAAATCATCGATGGCAACAGGCAACAAAAGTTTCTGATTATAAGGGTCTTGTAGGGATTTTGAGTGACAGATAAGTAATTTTCAAGCTCACAGAATCGACATTTCTTACGTAACAACTTAGATTTTTTTTTTTTCCTTTTTAAACTAGGAGAGAAGAGCAGAATTTCTTTTTCCTGTTTAATATCTACTGGTCTAAAATAAAATTCTAATATAATTTGAATATACATTAATGAAGAAGAAAGTGATTGGAAAATCTAAAATTATTTCTAAAAGTCATAGACTCTATTTCCCCGTTCTTCTCTTCTAAGGTAATGTCACACACGTGCACACACACACACACACACATTGTATACCAGAGAACTCTGGCTGCAAGTGCAAGATTAATATTAGGGTAGATTTTATGTATTTTTCTTTGTTTACCTTACAACTTGGTTGAAAAAGAGTGGACCACTGTCACTGTAAAGTTTACTGATTTTATGGTGGAGGCTTGGTAATTGAATGCAGAAGTAAATGCTTCGCCAGCTAGCAAATGGCAGAAGGATTGAAGTATTCCACATTATATATTTTGTAAGCAAAAGCACCATACCGTGAGCCTTTGTGTACTGGTGAATTCTGGCTTGCACTGAGGGTTGGGTTTGGCCACCTGTACTCTAGGGTAGTGAGACTCAAACTGTCTGTAGTGAAAAACTTTTTTTTTCTTTAATTTTCATTCTCTCATGTACTGATAAAATAAAAACAAATTGCAAGGGAAAGATTACTTAAAAACTATAACAAGTAGGGGCGCCTGGGTGGCTCAGTTGGTTAAGCGGCTGCCTTCGGTTCAGGTCATGATCCTGGAGTCCCGGGATCGAGCCCCGCGTCGGGCTCCCTGCTCGGCGGGGAGTCTGCTTCTCCCTCTCCCTCTGCCTGCCTCTCTGCCTACTTGTGCTCTCTATCTGTCAAATAAATAAATAAAATCTTTAAAAAAAAAAAAACAAAACTATAACAAGTAAGATAAAATGCAAAATACAAGTCCAATGTTTTAGTTAGTATTATATTCAGCAGACATTAACATTACTTTGCCAAATTGCTATAGAAGTTTCTAAATGTTTACTCTCAATTTCTGTGTTTATTTAATCACAAACTGACAACTTCACATAGACCACAATTGATTAGCAGTGCTCTAAGGCATATTGAGTTTAATATTCTCGTCTTCTTTCCATGCTCTAGACCAGGGATTGGCAAACTTTTCCTGACAGGGTCCAGATAATAAAGAGCACTGCTTTGCAGGCTATATGGTCCCTCTTGCAACTACTTTACCCTGCAACTGTAGCATGAAAGCAGCCATAGACAGTATGTCAACCAATGACCATGGCTGTGTTCCAATAAAACTTTATTTATAAAAGCAGGCTACAGGTCAGATTTGGCCGGTGGACTGTAGTTTGCTGATCCTTGCTTTAGATAGTCTGGACTATATTTCCACATGCCCTAAATATTTTATTTGTGTTTTCAAAAGACATTTTTAAAACAGAGTACTCACAGCTGTTGCTGTACATTTTAAACACACATTTTGCTTTGGTTTTCACACCTTTTGGAAATGCTACCAATAAAAAGTTATAATATTTTAAGGATTAAAATTTTCTGGAGGGAAAAAAAAAACAAAAAAACAAAAAAACACCATGTCAAAGCAGCAGAGAAAGAACCCAAACCAGATTCTATAAGATGTAAACTTTCTTGCTTATAGCAGCTGGGAGTTTTCAGTATTAGCCAGTGTGGGTGGAGGGTGGTGGGGTGAGAGGGTCTCTGAATCTTTGCACACTCAGCACAAATCCCACAACCTCTTTCATTCTGGCCTTCATTATGGCTCTTCAGACTGTTTTTAAGTGGAACATTCTATGGGGGAGAGATTGTGGCCCTCTGTGAAACCTACCTTCCTGTTTCCCCTAGAAGTGGCAAACATTACTTCCCCCACAAACTCCTACCATTTATCAGTTGAAAAGGGCTGTTTATATGTTCCTTTATCCTCATAGACTGAGCTCTTGGGGATAGATTCAAGTCTTTCCAAAGACTCTTCGTTATTCCCAATGCCTAGCATAGAACTGGAAACACATGAAGAGAGAGATATATATAAATAATATTACATAATGTTAATTTATATATAAAATATGTTATTAAATATTATGTAGGTATATCATGATAAAATTACATATATCTTATTTTTATAATATAAAATTATAAAATATAAAATTATACATGTAATAATATATTATATACATATATAATATATATGGACATAGATCATATCTATGTATATATACACATCTGTGTGTATGTGTGTGTGTATGTGTCAGTTTTTAATATGTGAAGAGAATAACTTGAAGTGGATAATACCCACGATAGTTGCAAAATGCAACTGGGATTATATATAAGGAAGTGTTTGGAATCTATGAGTAATTACGCAAATGTGCTGCTGGGATAGCCTTCCTTTGTTAATTTCTCTCATTACACATGTTAGAATAGGATAGTTTGGATACTGAAAAAATTCAGTTGCTTACACATTATTACTTTTTACTTTTTATTACTTATAAGCCAGGTATATCAATAAGAAAAGATAGGTATACATATGTATAAATCAGTGGTTTTGCTGCCAACCCCTAGGAACTTTTACTTTTAGAAACAGGTTTGCAATGTTGAAGGAGGGGGCATTTCAGACAGTCTGAGAAGTTGAGAGCTGAGGAGGAGTACCTGCTAATAACTCTGTCCTTCTGGAAAATGTGAAGTCTAGAAGAAAAAGAAAGAGCAAGGGTGGGCTGAATCTGAGAAGAGAACAGATGGGCCATGGTTATGCCTGCCAGAGGCATGGGCAGAAAGAAATGAAAAACTATTTCTGCTCTCCTTTCCCTCTAAACAGAGAACGTGTACACCAGAGCTCCTTGTGGGTTGGGGCAGATGGGATGCTTAGAGAAAAAAAGTCTGCCAGTGCCTTCCTCACAAGAAGAGGAGGCAAGCCCATGAGCCTCACTTCCTCAGAAACCACAGTCTGGCCTCTGCTCTGTATTTTGGCAAGGAAAACTTATCAGGAAAGGAGGCTATTAAGAGTCTGCAAATAGAGCAGACAGCATGTCCCATTCTCTAAGAATTATTCCTGATTTGGAAAGATTTATTTGTTTCAATACTTTACTATAAGCAACACTTTATAGTTTTCACTCATGGATACTGCTGTGATACACCACAGCCCTGCCTCAGGAGTCTGGTCTCAATCCCTGATACACTAGCATCACTGAACTTGTTGCAAATTCTTGGGCACCACCAGACCCACTGAATCAGAAACGTTGGGGGTGGAGCTCAGTAATGTGAATTTGGTGCAGGATGAAGAGGCTGAGGGTTGAGAACCACTCACTGTACTAGCATTTAGGGATATGAGCTCTCAGTGAAAATCTTGGATCACTCCTTTACCAGCGTTGTGACTTTGTGCAGATTTCTCACACTCTCCAAAGCCTGTATCTTGGGTTGTTGAGAGAGTCAAATGGGATAATCCATGTGTCATTTCTCAAGCCACTGAAAGGCAAACAGACAAACACCTCCAAACAGATACCTGTTTATGAGAGAGAGAGAGAGAGAGACAAACTCAGAGCAGCCACTCAAGTGTCTTCAGGAGAGAAAAGCAATAATCTATTTGCTCCTCCATATTTCCCAGCCTCCCCTGAAGTTAGTTTGAGGCCTGGTAACTAGTAACTAGATCTGGGGGATGGCCTGTGAGAAGTGATGTGTGTCACTACCAGCCAGAAGCATTAGAGCAGGGGTCCTTCCTTCATCCTTTAGTTCCCCTGCCATGAAGCATATTTCCTGTCCTACTCCTGTGAGCCAGGAATAAATCTTTGTTGTGTTCTGCTACTGAGATTCCAGGAGTGATATGTTGTGGCAGCTTGCATAAATTATCTGGGTCAGCAGCGTAGAAGGAAAAGCAATGAGAAAGAGTTAAGATTGACAGCGAGATGTCAGCTAGGGTGAAGCCGGTTCAAAGAGAGAGAATGATATTGTCTCCTGATGATAGGAAGCAGACACGGGGCCGTGTCTTTATTTCCATAAGTCCTGGGAAGAAGACAGAGATCTCTAAAAGACTAACGCCGAAGGAAGGACAGATAAATTTCTAGAGCATTATTGTCTAATCAATGGCTTGTGAACATGACCAAATCAGACAGGTATTCTCATTCTTTAGTTGTAGAACAAGAAGGGAATAGGATGGATTGAGCTTGCTTCCCATAAAAACCTACAGATTCTACCTGTTAAAAACAAACACTATGCCAAGCCTCTTAATGAATTTCCTGTCTGCATTTGCGTATTATCAACCCATTCTCTGTAATGCATTTCTTTTTTCTTGCACCAAAAAAGGGTCAGAAATCCATTTATGATGTGGTTTCCTTCCATTTGCCCCTTCCAGTTCCATCTCTTGACCTTTCTCTGAATTCCTTCTTAAGTTTCAATCATACTGGACCACTGGTGTTTTACTGAATGCATCCTGCCCTTTGTAACATTACTATATGTATCCTCCGGCAAAGTTTGACTTTTAGGAGCCAGATTGTGATATTGCTTCTTTCAGAAAGTCTTCTCTGACTCCCTAATATTAAATAAGGTGTTTATCTTATGTGATTTCTCAAGGTATATATTTAATGCACTTCCATTGAGGAGGGAATGACACTTCTCCTATACCTAAGGATGGAGAGTTCAGGTCGGTTGGAGGAATCTTCCTATTCAGAAATCTCTCTCTTTCTTTTTTTTTTTAAGATTTTATTTATTTATTTGAGAGAGAGAGAGCACAAGCAGGGGGAGCAGCAGAAGGAGAGGGAGAAACAGGCTCCCCACTGAGCAGGGAGCCGATGTGGGGCTCGACCCTGGGATCATGACCTAAGCCAAAGGCAGACACTTAACCAACTGAGCCACCCAGGTGCCCCTACTCAGAAATCTCTTGGTGGACACTTTTAGTCACAATAACACAAGGCATGTAGATGACCATTGTCCTGGACATAAGAAGCCAAAGGAATCTTTATTGGCTTGAAACTGCAGTTTGGAAAACTGGTATCTCGAGAGAAGACATAGATTAATCTACATACATCAAGAACCTCTTTCTCCTGCTTTTTCTTACAGCCTTTATTTTTGTATTTCTATCTGGGATTATTTTATTTAGGTCTGACTTAAGATCAGAATTTATTTTAATTGAGGTATGCTGGTAATTTTATTTAGTCTTTAGGTTTCTGAATATATATTTATTTCTAGTTAAATTTAAAATATATTTTTACTATGTATAGAATTCCATACTGACAGTCATTTTTTCCAGAATATTAAAAAAATCATTTGTCTTCTGTCTTCTATAATTTCTGTTGACACGTTAATTTTACTGTTGTAATTTTGAAGCAAAATCTCTCCAATTTTGCTATTTTCGGATTCTTTTCTTTTCTGTAGATTTCAACAGTTTTGCTTTATTTGTATACTGGTATGATTTTCTTTGTATTTATTCTGCTTGGGGTGTGCACAACTTTATGAAACATCATGATATTGTATATTGATGTCTTTATCAATTATCTACCTAACATTTCTTATTTCTTCAAGCATTGCTTCCTCCCCTTCTCTCCGCTCTCTCTTTCTGTGATTCCAATTACATAGATTTTTTTTTTATTGTAATGAAAAAAATGTAGGTGACCTGAATCATATTATCTTTCTCAAGAGAATGTTCACCATTTTTTTTGCTATGCAGATAGAGAGAGAACCTACTCATATGCATTCTTAGGAACTGAGTTGATTTGAGGCAGGGTTACATTTTAGGTGAGTTTTCTATTTATATGATTCATTGCTTCTCCTAGGGCATATCCCTGTAGGAATTATAATTAAGAGCCTGTGGTGTTCATTGGAGCCTCTTGCTCTACTGGGTCCTGAGCTCTAGTTCCTTTGTCCCTCAGGACCAAAGACTGACAGATACTCTTCTCCACTTTTTGGAGGGTTTTTGTTTTTTGTCTTGTTTTGTTGTTTTTTCCTTTTCTTAGCTTGTTAGTCTCTTTGAATATGCAACTTAAGAATTTGGCAAGTATCTCATTGTAGGACTCAATGATATTCCCTCCCTCTTCATGAAGTTTGTAGCTACCCAAATCTCTAGGTTTTCATTTTCACTGTTTGTTCATTTTGGTTTTTCTCACTAATTCCTTGAAAGTTCTAGTTCATTTCATTTTTCTCTACCTTTTAGTATCAGATCCTTTGTTTGGGCCTTTTGTAGATGCTCAGCCTCTTGCCTAGTGCCCAGAATCCACAAAGGCCCCAAGGTGAAAAGCAGCTACAGAATGTTGACTCATGTTCTTGAAGTTTGCTCTGCTGTTAGATCCTGTTCTCTCAATTCTTCGATGCCACACAAAACTTTTAATGTCTTCAAACAGATTTCTTTTCCTATTTTATCTGGTTTTCCTATTTGGTCCTGGTGATGGCATTATTTACCTACAAACTAGGCACCCTCACCTCCCATCTTACCTGGAAGAGGTAATCCTCAATGTCTTGCAGTTCTCTGTTTATTAGTGAACTTAAGCATCAGATTATACACTTGGTGGCTGACAAGATACCATAGTCTATGTATTATGCATTCTTATAATTTCCATGTTTATGTCATATCTTTTTATGTTTCTAATTAACTTTCAGGAATTATTATTATTATTTTTTAAGTAGGTTCCACACCCAGTGTGGGGCTTGAATTCACAACCCTGAGATTAAGAGTCTCATGCTCTACTGACTAAGCCAGCTAGGCACCACAGGAATTACTATTTATATATACTTTAGATGTTAATTCTCTGTCCTTAGAAATATTTCAAAGGGCTAATAATAAACTTTCACATCTCTGCTTACACCATGATACCTTCCAATGAACAGAAATTCTTTTTTTTAAATACAGGGAATTTAATTATTTTTCCTTCATGTTTTGCTTTTTTATTTTTATTAAAGAAATTCTCCCCTACTCTAAGGGCCTCCTTTGATATCCTTCTATGTTCTCTATTATTAACTTCATTATTTTACATTTCCATTTACAAAGGATTTAGGCAATAGGGAATAGCTGTGAAAACTGAGACTCAGATCTTGGTTTTTAATATTATTCTCCAATAAAAGGAACTAGTTTCCTTGGAGAGATGGTTGATTCTATGACTAGGACTGCAAATATACAAAATAAGCTGGAATATCTTCCATTGTCATAATGTAAGGAAATAGCACCCCCACTCACACACACACACACACACACACACAAGATGGATGACTGTACAACTCTCAACAGAAACAATGCAAGTGAGAAGAGAGTGGGTAAAATTATTTAAAGTATTAAAAGAAAAAAAAAACTGTCATCCTAGATTTTATACCCATTGAAAATATTTTTTTCAAAAACTGACATGAAATAAAGAATTCTTCATAAATACAAAAGAGAAAAAATTCAGCAGCAGCAGACCTGCATGATAAGAAATGTTAAAGGAGATCCCTGAGGCAGAGGAAAATGACACCAGAAGGATGTATGGACACCAATGATACCAAGGAAGAGGAACATTCAACATAGTAAGTATATGGGCAACTATATAAGATTTTTTAATTATTTAAAGATCTTTAAAAGGTAACAGACTGCTTAAACAAAAATAATAGCAATGTAGTGAGGATTTATCATACATTTATATGGAAAAGTTATGGCAACACTATCTTAAAGTCCTGGAGGGACAAAATGGAAGTAGAGTATCATAATATTCTTATATGTGAAGTAGTACAAATAGCAGTTGAAAGTAGACTGTGATAAATTAAAGATATATACTATAAGCCTGAAAATGACCACTAAAATAACAAAGAATTATAGCTGATAAGCCAGCAAAGGGTGTTAAATGAAATAATTTAAAAATCTATTAATATGAAAGAAAGCAGAAAAAGAAAAAAATGGGATAAAAATTAGAAAAATTGAAAAACAAATAGCAAGATGATAGAGATAAACCTAACTACATGAATTATCACATTACATATAAGTGGTCTAAACATCCCAAGTGAAAGGCAGCAGTTCTCATTTTTGATTAAAACAATACAAGACTCACCTATATTGCTGCATGCAAATAGAATAGTTTAAAAATATAGCCATTGCTAGGCAAAAAGTAAAAGGAAAGAAAAGCTATACTTTGCTCACATGAATCAAAAGAAAGCTGCAGTGGCTATATTAATATCAGACGAAGTATAATTCAGAGAAAAGATTACCTTGGATAAAGAATGTCATTTCATACTAATAAACGAGTCAATTTATCCAACATTCCTAAAAGTTTATGTATTAATACCAGATATTCAAAATACATGAGGCAATAGTGTAAGTGCAAGGAGGAAGAGATAAAACTAAATTAGAGCTGGAGATTTCAATAACCCTCTCTCTCCATGACTGATAGGACCAGTAGATACAAAATCATAAAGGACATTCAACACTTGAACAACAATATCTACCAACTTACCTACTGACATTTATAGAACACTCCAACCAACAACAGAATACACATTCTTTTCAAGAGCACATGAAATATTTACCAAAATAGACCCCATTCCAGGCCATAAAAAAAAAAAAAAATGCCTCAATAAATTTAAAAGGATTCAAGTCATACAAAAGTATGTTCTTGTGCCACAATGGATTTAAATTAGAAATCAATAACAGAAAGCTCTCTGGAAAATCCCTAGGTATTTGAAAACTATATAAAACAGTTCTAAATAATCCAAGAACCAAAGGAGAAGAGGGAAATTGCAACATGTTTTGAACTGAAAGAATCACAAAAACACAACATATCAAAAATTGTGGGATGTCATTAAAGGAGAATTTAGTGGGAAATTTATAGCACAAAGGCATATGTTAGAAGAGATGAATCATCTTAAGTCAATGACCTCAGCTTTTACCTTATGAAGTAAAATAAGAAGAGCAAAATAAACCCAAAATAAGCAGAATAAAGGAAATAATACAGTGAATTTTTTTTTTTTTAAATAGAGACAACTAAATCAAAGTCTGGTTCTTTCAGAAGATCAATAAGCTTGATAAAACTTTAGACAGGCTAATAAGGAAGAAGAGAGAAGATCCAAATTACCAATATCAGGAATGACAGTTGGTGTCATTACATATCCTAAGAGATATTAAGAGGATAATATGAGACATTATGAAAAACTTGTCAATAAAATTGGCAACTTAGATGAAATGAGCAACTTCTTTGAAAGACATAAACTATCAAAGCTCAAAGATGAAATAGATGATCTGAATAGACCTATCATCTACTAAATAAATCAAATTTATACTTAAAACCTTTCTGTAAAGAAAACTCCAGGCCCAGATATTTTCACTTGTAAATTCTACCAAGTAATTAAGGAAGATATGAAATCAGTTATACACAAAGTGATCTAGAAAATTGAAAAGGTGAGAATATTCCCAACTCTGTGCATGAGAGCAGAGTTACTCTGATACCAAAACAAGACAAAGACATAAAAATTACCACAACAAACACTTGAGTATAATATCCCTCATAAATGTTGATTTAAAATTTTTATTAAATCCTATCCAATAGTTTTTTTTTTAAAGATTTTATTTATTTATTTGAGAGAGAGAGAATGAGAGAGAACACATGAGGGGGGGAGGGTCAGAGGGAGAAGCAGACTCCCCGCCGAGCAGGGAGCCCGATGCGGGACTCGATCCAGGGACTCCAGGATCATGACCTGAGCTGAAGGCAGTCGCTTAACCAACTGAGCCACCCAGGCGCCCCTATCCAATAGTTTTTATGTAAAAAGGGTAGTAGATCATGATCAGTTCTGGGGTTTATCCCAGAAATGCAATGTTGGTTTAGCCCCCAATGTCCATCAATGCAATTTAACATATTGACAGACTAAGAAAGAAAATATATGATCATGTTAAGAGGATGCAGAAAAGCATTTGTTAAAATGCAAGATCCATTCCTGGTAAAATTCTCAGCAAACTAGGAATAGCAGGAAACATTCCCAAACTGATAAAGGAAATTGATGAATAACCTATAGCTAATATCTTACTCAATGTAATTAAAACTGGTGCAGCCACTTTGGAAGACAGTTTGGTGGTTACTTATGAAATATAGTCTTACCATAAGATCCAGCCATCATACTCGTTGGTATTAACCCAATGAGTTGAAAGCTTATGTACACACAAATCCCTCACAGAGATGTTTATAGCAGCTTTATCCATAATTGCCAAAACTTGGAAGCAACCAAGATGTCTTTCAGTAGGTGAATGGATAAAAACTGTGGTACATCCATGCATTGGAATATTATTCAGCTCTAAAAAATATGTATGACGAAAAGATGGAAAGACATGGAGGAAACCTAAAAGCATTTTACTAAGGAAAAGAAGCCAGTCTGAAAAGGCTGCATACTGTATGTATGATTCCAACTATACAATGCTCTGCAAAAGGCAAAACTATGGAGACATTAAAAAGATCAGTGGTTGGGGCACCTGGGTGGCTCAGTCGTTAAGCATCTGCCTTCGGCTCAGGTCATGATCCCAGGGTCCTGGGATCGAGCCCCACATCGGGCTCCTCGCTCTGCGGGAAGCCTGCTTCTCCCTCTCGCACTCCCCCTGCTTGTGTTCCCTCTCTCGCTGTCTCTCTCTCTCTGTCAAATAAATAAATAAAATCTTAAAAAAAAAAAAAAAATCAGTGGTTGCTAGGTGTGAAGGGAGGGGGTGATAAATAGCCAGAGCACAGAGGCTTTTTAGGGCAGTACTCTATATGATGCCACAATGAGGGACACATGTCATTATACATTTGTCCAAACTCATAGAATATACAACACCAAGAATGAACACACACACATGCACACGCGCGTGCGCACGCACACACACACCCCCCAAATATATAGTTGTTTCACCAGACAAATGCTTTGTAGGACAAACCTTGTGGAAATCTTAAGGGAATGAATGCAGGTCTATAAATTGTTTTTCTGATAGTTTGTGAAGTGGCTTGCAGCTGAATAAACCTGAAAATCATTCAGAAGATGGAAAATCTTAAAGAAGGGCATGGATGCTTATTTTTTAAAATGAATGTTAGGAAATAACAGTGGGCAATAAAAATAACGTAGTGATATGTAAAAATGGCATGCAGCCTAACTTAGTCACCAAGCCACCCTCCTCACACAGATTCATTAGTCTCCGCATCAGTTTTGCTACTGAGTATCTTTATAGAAATGCATGCAATGTAATGGAAATGTACCTGTACCTTATTATACAAGTCTTCCGAATATAAATAATGCAAGAGGCCTGTTCTTTGCAAAAAGATGTTGCGTTAGAAAATGAAAACTGTAAACAGATTTCTAGTGATAGGTATTATATATGCTGCAGACGGCATCAAGCTCTAATGCATGTGCTAATTTTAAGCACGATGCATACACACACACACACACACACATTCCTTTAACTGTACTGGATTTGATTTGGTTTTTTTGTTTTCTTTTTTTCCCCCCTTTTTTCTTTTCTATTCCTCAGTGAATCTGTACAGAATCTGTAATGTGAGTGTTCTTTGTTCATGATATTGTATACAAGGTTCCTCTGAAAATTAATAAGGCTGTCTCCAACTCACAGCCCTATTTACATACTTCTCCCCTACCAGTTAGCTTTTGATTTTCCTCTGTATCTCTTTATCTTCAGGCTATAGATGAATGGTTCCAAATTCCAAAACAGCCTTTCATATGGATCCCACATAATACTCTTCTTCAATTCTGGACCGTGTATTTGGGGTATTTACTCCTATAAGGTTCATCTGATTATTTTATAGTTCTTTTCCTCTAAAAAGTAAAATATACTTTTCATATACTTTTTTATAAAGTGTCAAATTAAATTGATAAGGTACTGCTAATGGGTTAATAAAAACAGAATTATGTAATCATAATTAGGATTATAACCAAGAGCTTTCCAATAAAGCTATAGGGCAACTAACCCTTTAAGAGTATAATATTAAGCCAGATCTAATTTAGTAGAGTGTACAATTAATAAATCTTGGTCTCTTTTTTCCTTGCTACTGGGATCATCTCTGAGAAGAACTCTGTGAGAGAAACACTTATCTGCTCCTTCGAGGCCCAAGATAACTGAAGTCTTTGATACATGGACCTGATGAGGACGGGTTTCCAACATTTTCTCTAATTGGAATAACTCTTGTTTCCCAAGAAGGTTTTATTATACATCATTAGTTTAGTGTTTATAGGACCATTATTTAGTAACTCATGATTTTGAAGTTGGGATTAGCAGTCCCTTTTAACCTGCAAAATGTATATCATTCCCCCTGGAGAGGGTATATTCAGCTCTTAAAAATCCATGCCCTTTGACCTCTCCCGGATTCTGAAAATTCTCTCCTCCCCATGAAATCTCATCCCTTCTCTGTAATTGCAAAGACATCCTAGGATGGGCATACACACATCCTTGTCTTTCTAGTCAGAAGAATAAGAAAGCTCACATACTTTACTCTGTTAGATTAAATCGGTTGCATCTTGGATGCCAATGCAAAGTCAATGGAGAACCAGCCACTAAGAAAGCTATAATTAAAATCTTGAACTGTCTCAAAATGTAAATTGGAAAAAAAAGTAAAATATTTCCATTTTAAAGCTCCTCCTGGGCATTTCTTGTTGGGGAAGAGTGGTGAAGGGAACGAGGATGCTTTCGTAATAGGTTGCTCCTCACGGGTCAGTAAGCACAGAAGTGCCGTGTGCAAGCAACATCAAACAGGGGACAGCTGCCCTGCTTTGTACGAATTGCACACCTGTGTAAAGTACCAGCTCTGCCATGGTTTTGAGCAGCTGAACAGACTTGGTGGCAGTTAAGAAAACTTTTATCTTCCTCTAGGTGGATTTTTACTTTTCTGTCTCAGAAAATGAAAGATTTGCTTTTGGAAGTGGGATCTGTGTTTGACTCAATAGTTACCATTTGGAGGATCAGGAAGAGTGATCCATATCTGCACTTCACACTAATGGGGAGATATCACAGGGGCCAGGCGGGGACTGAACACAAGGCTTATCCTCACTTGTTCTCACGCCATCCTCCCCTTTCCTACGTGCGCTGTGGTGTTATTATAGTATGAATTACTTGTGCTTTGGAAAACATACTGAAGCAAATCGGTATATAGATTTTCTCAGTGAGGGGAGAACTGGATGGATTTTAAAGTCAGATAAGCCCACTCAGATAAACAACTTGGGTTTTTCTAAAAGGAGGAGGGATTCACATTGTTAAGGTGGGAACAAGAGACACCATCTAGGCAGGTAATGGACTCCAGACAGGGGAGGAAGCTGGAAACTGCAGTATGACCACAAGACAACTCATGAGAAAGGTATCATTTTTGTGCTTTTTGCCCCCTTTCGACCAGAAGGTTAGTCATGTGCAACATGCAGTTCTTACTCTGAAATATTCCTGAATACATTGCGAATCCTTTTGTTACCCAAACTCCCCAGTAAAACCCATATTGCCCTAGAAAGCGGTGATTGTATTGTGGGGAATTAAACACTGAGCACTTAGAGTATAGCCTGCCCCATATTCTTCCTGCCTGACTTTGAAGTCTGTGAGGAAGGAGCAACATCTTGTGGAGGAAAAGTACAGTATGGAAGCTCTAGGTGGTACCAATATTAGTAGGCCCCAAGGAAACTGGGCAAAGCATGAATTCAGAAGCATACAGAGGAGATGAGTAATAGCCCAGGGACGCAATTCAGGGGCTGAAGGAAAACAATTCCCTCTTTCTCAAACACCTCACAGGAAATTTACCCTTAAAACCAAGACCGTATTTTCCTATACACCTAAAAACTTGACAGCAATGTTTAGACATTTATTAAATATCTTTTATAGATATGATGAACTCTCATTATGGCCTTTGAAAAACACTGAGATATGCAAGGTGATTTTTCCTCTTTAAAATGTCCCAAGACTATGGTGCTTTTGGGATCTGCTTTGATTTACCTTATGGGCTTTGTCTGTGGTACCAGCCCTCAGACTCACTTCTTTCCAAACAGTAGGCCTGTCCCTACAGATTTATTCCTTTCTGTCTAATCTATCTGTTCTAATCAGGTATGAACTAGACGGCAAGTATGGTGAACTAGAGTATGGGAAAAAGATATTGTAAGTTGTGCCTGAATGAATTGTTTATGAGTAAAAAGCAGATCAGGTTTTAGGTTAGATGTCAGCTTCTCTGGGCAGGGACCTCCCTGGAGGTACTCCCGAGAGCCCACCTAGAATTCCCTGTATAGTCTTCTCTCATCTCTCAACACAGTGCACCGTGTCTTTGTGTTTCCTTGACAGTCTCTATCCCCAGACTCTATGTTCCTTGAATTCTGGGACTGGGCCTATTTCAATGACTGTTTAACCCCATCCCCATCACTTATCAAAACGCCTGGCAGAGTGTAAGTTTCCAATGATGTTTTTAGACCCAAAAATGAATGGAACATAATACAACATTTAAAAAATTATGTTCTCCAGCTCACGCCTCTCTCCTTCACCCATGTCCATAAGCAGCACCCCCCCACACACACGAATTACTTAAACTAGGGTTCTCGACTCTGTACTTCGGAATCACTGAGAGAAGTCTATGTTCTCATGTCTGGGCCCTACCAAGAGCAGCAATTCGATAACCTGTGAATACTTTTATGTATGTATGTATCTGTTAATGTTTCACTGCTACGAGATAATTAAAATGTGGAGCCAGAATTAAGAATTGCCGAGTTAGTCTATTTGGTTTTACATGGTTCACCATGTATTTTGTAGATACCATATTCATCATATTGTTTCTTTTCTCAGTTTATTTGAATATTTTTTACTGTTTTTTTGAGAAGTGAATGTAAATGGTATACTTTCAAAATTTTTTTCATGTCTTTTTAGTTACCAGTAAGTACAAATGAAAATTTGGTTAAATATATAATTATTGGCTACGAACATTTTTCCTCTTCAGCAGTTTATAGAAGTCCCATTAACTTGTAGCATTTACTGGCATTGAGGAGAAATGGGATATATTAGAGCAGTTGCTATATTTCCATGAGTAACTCCTTTAGCCTTGTAAATATAATATCCCCTTGAGTGTCTTTGCAAATAGGAATTAGATAATTTCTAAACTTTTTTGATAGAATAACTTTGCTTCTGTTTTAACTTTTTGCAGAAGGTGGCATTGGAATTCATTCTTCATATTGGTTGGCTTCTTTGAAACTGTTGAATATTTTCATGTGTGGCAGTTTTTCTCAGTTGGGACTATTTGTCCAAAATTGGGATTAAGCATGGTTTCTGATGGTTTCTGTCAGAAGTTTTGTGAGTTCCTATCCAATCTCTTAGGCCCCAGTGAAGGGACAGATGCTTAAACCAACTCTTTCTTTTTTTTAAGATTTTATTTATTTATTTGACAGAGAGAGAGATAGCGAGAGCAGGAACACAAACAGGGGGAGTGGGAGAGGGAGAAGCAGGCTTCCCGCGGAGCAGGGAGCCCGATGCGGGGCTCGATCCCAGGACCCTGGGATCATGACCTGAGCCGAAGGCAGTCGCTCAACCGACTGAGCCACCCAGGCGCCCAGTCTTTTTTTTTTTTAAATAAATATGAGTTCCAGGTGCTCACTAAGTTGAAGAAAAGCTACAGCTGGAGGCTGCCTGACCAGCGAATCACTGCTGGGCCAAAGATTGTCTCCCCGTGTACCAGGGAGACTACGTTACTATTTCAGAGGCTGCCCATGGGCTGCACCTGTGGCCTCAAGACAAGCTGGGATTCATAGGAGCACACTGCTCTTTTGTCTGGAAAACAACTTCGCGGACGTTTTGCCAGGCAGCCCGGTTTCTCTTGGTGGGAGAAACTACAACAAAAGTAGGGGAGCTGGCCTGTGCAGTGGATTAACGGGAGCTAGAGTTGTTTTCAGGAGAACTGAAAAAGGAGGCAAAGGAAGAAAGAAAGGGCTCAGGAGGAAGAAGGGGCCCTTGGTCTGCCCGGATAGCTAGGATGCCATAGTTAATGCCGGACATTGAATTTTAAGTTGTTCGCTGTTATTTGCTGTGCTTTACAACTCCTTAGTCATACCCAGATCCTTAGAAAAACTCATGACAAAAAATGGGCTTGTGTCACTGGTGTTTTAAGGAACGTAGATGGAAGGACTGTGTCGGGTTGAAGTGCCCTCACAGGGCCTGTGGAGTAAGAATTGAGGAAACAAGTTTGCCCTATTCTTAGGTATCTTCTGAAATATGGGGCAAGATCCTGGACTTTCTGTGATGTGGTAAAAGTAGAACTGGAGTCATTTTTATTTTCATTAAACAGCACATTCTGGAGGAATTGGAGGCAAAAGATTGTTTGCTTTTGGAAATGGAAGTGAGTCAGCTCTTGAACTTTTCAGAATACCCCAAACAACTATCATTATGCTCTTTACCTAGGATGTGGTTAGAGCCAAGGGTAAGTTAGGACTGAGTCTTCAGTCACTAAATCCTAGAACTCAAGACTCAGGACTGTAATTCAACTGTTAATTCCCCAATTCCTGCTTCCTTCAGCCCCAGCTTCCTGATTTAGGTGGTGTATGCATGATTCCTCTGGACGCTCTGTCTGCTCTGCCCAGATAGACTTTTTATTCAGATGTTTAAGTGTTGCAATGTTTTTCATAAACTTCTATCTGCTATAAGTTATTATATGTCTTATAGGAATTATCTTTTCTATGGATGGGACTCCTACATAGCAATGATTTTATTTTATGCTCTGTATTCCTGTGAATCTAAGAGGGCAGCTGGATAACCCACTATGTCTCTTGTATAGTCAGGCTACTTCATGTTTTCCTGGGGGAAATTTCAAAACTCTCTGTATTTGTTTAAACAAATGATGTTTTTCTTAAATGTAAACAGGAAGTAGTACAACTATGGTGCTATTTAATTAGCTTATCCCTAGGGCATTGGGATAGAAATCAGAAATTTTAAGGTACTGATGAATTTATTCTGGGGAGAGACTGGTGAATGTATTTGTTTCCTATTGCTGCTATAACAGTTACTACAAACCTAGCATATTATCTTACTGTTCTGGAGGTCAGAAATCTAAAATGGGTCTGCAGGGCTGTGTTCCTTCTGCAGGTTCTTGGGGGAGAATCCATGGCCTTGCCTTTTCCAGCTTTTAGAGGTTTCCTGCATTTCTTGGCTTGTAGCCCCTCCCTCCATCTTCAAAGACAGTATCCTAGCATTTTGAAATCTCTGTCTCTATTTCTCTCTCTTTCATTGGCCTCTACTTTTGTCATGACATCTCCTCTGTGACCTCCCTGTCCTGCTCTCATAAGTCACCTAATGAGTATATTGTGCCCACCTGTATAACACAGGATAATCTTCTTGGCTTAACATCCTTAACTTAATCACATTTGCAAAGTCCCTTTTGCCCTATAGGGTAACATACTCACAGATTCTAGGGATTGGGTGTGAGCATCTTTGGGGTGCATTTATTCCACTATTACAGTGAATGAAAACCTCATGACCTGTATGCATATGTTAGGACAACTGTTGAGATTGGCAGTGAATAGAGAATCCTACCTCAGTATTAAATTGTTGGGCCTAAAAACTGCTCCACAGAACAAACACCAGTCTCAGGAGCCATCTGACACCATGGAATAAGGATACCCACAGGTGCCCCAAATGATAACCTCAGAAGATAAGGAATCATTTCATCCAAAACATTGTGCTTGCTCTTACCTCCAGCCTCCAAAGATCCAATATTGCCTACATAGAAAATTTTAAGCATATCCCCATTTTTCTACTCATCCTTCAGATCTTAAAGTTAATTAATGTTGAAGCATTGTCAGATGGAGTTTTGCAGGCCTGATGATTTTGGACAATGCTTTGTGTGTTAGTACCTCATTGTCTCTGGAGTTGCTTGCTGAGTAATCTTAGATGACTAATAACCCCATAATTAGATAAATAATTGATATGGTTCAGTTATCTGCTACTTCACAACTTTATTAATATTCGTGTTGGAGCTGTAGATGCCTTTCTGCCCTTTACCTGCCTGGGAGAAAACTTAATCCTCCACAGATTTGGTGAGACATGCCAGAGAACCCTTGCTAGAATCCAGGATATGTAAATTAGCCATCTTGTTCCCAAGCATTAGCAGCTGTTGTTTTTAATCATTAATGAGATGGTCAGTATTTGCTGTAGGAGAGTGAAACCAAGTGAATGCGTTAGGTGTTCATATCATTTAAAATTTATTATTCAAGAATTCTTGACCAAAGTAGCTGAGTTGCCTAGAGGTGGCTAGAAGACCGCTGGCTTTGGTGGTTTGTGTCTCTAAGCTATGCATGGGGTTGTGTTGTTGCATTCTTCTTAGTGATGGGCCTCTTGCAAACTAGACTGTAGTCAATAAGGAATAATTAACAACTCAGTGAACTATCAGTTGAAATAATAAATGACAGTATTTTGCAAATGCAAAAGACACTTTTTATGATTAACTGAAAAGCATCATAGAAATGTTAAACTACAGAAAATTTTATACATGGCTGGATTAAGTACTAGGAAACCGTAAAAGGCAAATGGGTAAAAGTGGTGAAAAGGTACAAACTTACAGCTATAAGATAAATAAGTCCTGGAGATGTAAGGTACAGCATGGTGACTGGAGTTAGCAATACTGTATTATATATTTGAAAGATGCTAAGATCTTAAAAATTCTCATCTCGAGAAATTGTAACTGTGTGATGATGAATGTCAACTAATTGTAATCACTTCACAATATTTGCATGTATCAAATCATGTTGTATCTGTAAAACTAATACAATGTCACATGTCATCTGTATGTCAATAAAAATTTAGCTCATCTCAGTGTTGAAAGGGAAAACTAAACAAAATACCTGCCATTTTTTTCTTAAAGGCACTATCTTAGAACTCCATTTTATTAATCATTATTTTTATATCTTTAAAATTATCCATATACATCATAATCTTATTTTAAGAGAGAAAACATAATTTCTATTTTTGTCTATGTGTTTGATAACCACACTCAAATTGTCTTATTCTCTGACATAATATGCATATAATTTTAAAAGAAATTTATGAAGGAACTATCACAAGCAAAAAAGGAATCTTTGGTACTGCACTGCAGAAGACTGGAGAAAGAAATCAGCGTTTGCTTTGAATATTTCTTAATGAATTAGCTTCATGGGCTTAGCACAGAAGTATATAAGAAATTAAGTATTTACTCTGTTGATTCAAATTATTAGTTCAGAAAGCTATAATTAGATGATTAGTGATTTAGACTATAGAGCTCCAAGTGGTAGACTTTATTTCTCCAGAACGTTAAGCTGTTTTTAGGCAGATGTTTTCACGTGATCAAGATACATGTCATGGTTCTACATATACCAATATAAGTTTGTTTTATGCTATCAGTGACTTCTTTGTGCTTTAAAAGAATTGGTAACTATGTTAGCCTGTGCAAAGTTTGCAATTCAACAACAACAACAACAACAAAATAAAGTCAGAAGTAGGTGGTATAGACAATGTCCAGGAAATAGGAGGGATTAACAGGGAGAAAATTTTCACCAACTGTTATCATGGACTCTTATTTACTGCTGAGTCTGGCATTCCTTGAATCTGACATTCAATTAAGATGATATAGCAAAATGGGTATGTTATTTTTGAAGTCTGAATGTTTGCTGTAGATGTTGGTTTGACAGATAATTGTGGAGAAGATCAATATTCCCTGATTAGAAACAAGTTGGTCTGTACAGGGAGACATGGACATGCTAAAGATGGGCTTGTTAACAAAGGCCACTCATCATAGGGCTGTGATGCTCCATTGGTTGGAGACATTTAAGATCATTTGGAGCAAAAATTCTCCCTGACTACTCACTCTGTTGCCATTTTAACTTTTAATCAATCAGCTGATTCCTGATTAGTCAGAAACTTGAACTCTTTATAGCCATGAGAATGAAGATAAATAATCGGTGGTCAGTGACCATGTTAAATGACTGGCTTATTAATACCTTAAGCAAGTAGGGTGAGGAAGAGACCAACTGAATCCAGCTGTGATAGCTGGTTGCTCAGTGAAGACATATAGCCAT
The DNA here is from genome assembly GCF_029215605.1 of Mirounga angustirostris. Lineage (NCBI taxonomy): Eukaryota > Metazoa > Chordata > Mammalia > Carnivora > Phocidae > Mirounga > Mirounga angustirostris. The sequence goes on along the minus strand of NW_026991718.1, from coordinate 17,187,688 downwards.
TGAACCTATGACCTTGCTGGAGGTGGGAGGTGGGTAGCAGCTGAATCTACCAAGAACACCAGCAACTTCACACGTACAAAGTCTTGCCTCCCCACTTCTATTCTTAGGACATTTAGGAATTTTCCCTATTCTCACCTGTAGGAAGACTTAACACTTTGAAAGTGTTCATTTTTTTTTTTTTTTAAGTGGGCTCCACGTGGGGCTTGCACTCATGACCCTGAGATCAAGACAGACCTGAGCTGAAATCCAGAGTTAGACCCTTAACCCACTGAGCCACCCAGGCACCACAAAACTGTTCATCTTTATAAGCGGATTAAGAATCAAGTCATCAGAATATGCAAATGTGGCTCTAGGTCCATTCGCTTCCAGCAAGGAAGGGTGGTGGTAATGTTGTCAAGTTCCACATGGTTTTATAGAAGTGGAAATCAGTAGTTATCACCAGTCCTCCCAAGTAGGAGGAAGGGATGTAGGAGAGTGCTGTGCTGGACACAAGGTAGCTCCTCCAGCTCATTCTCAATGCTTCAGTGTCCAGCCTTGTCTGTACAGGCCCCATTCCAGTGACCTTTCTTGTAGGCTATGTATTTAAGACCTTGAAAGGGCTGTAATCTCCCCAGTCTGATTGAAAGTAGAAAAAAAAACAGTCCCCCTTCCATTCTTGAAGGAGTTATTTGTTGCGATGATTAAATAAGGTGTTGCTTTAAAACACTTTGTGGTCAGAATCAGGCAGTTGAGATGTTACGTTTTTTTTTAAGCTGATTTCATGTAATGCTTTTCTGGCAATAAGAACCATAATGCTTCTTTTTCCTCAAGGAAGTAATTTTAAAACTGCTCAAATCCAGTACAGTTTGCATATTCAATGAGTAAAAATGATTAGAAATACAGGACTAATCTTGTCAGAGAAATGTGTCACTCTTGCTAGGAAAACCGGAAGTATGAAACTCTTCCCTCCCACTAGCAGGGGTTGGGGGAGAGAACTGCATTCTGTGAAGTCATAAACTATAATTTCAAAGTTTAAATGAAATCTTTTGGAATACAAAAGGAAGCCTTGAACTAAGTTTGAGGTGGATGCTGTAGAGAACTGAACTGAATAGCTTTGCTTACAAAAATGAAAGTACTTTGGTTTGGTTTTGTTTTTCCTTTGTTTTTAGGGCAACGGAGAAGAGAAAGCCAGTAGGGAAAAAAGGGAGAAGAGAGACTGAGCAAGTCACTTAACTGTGTGGAAAAAAAATGCTCACGAGGATAGGAGAGACATTCATTGCCTCATGTGAAGTCTCTGGAGTTGTGAAACATAAGCCTGCTTTGTCTCAAGACAGAATGAGTTCCCTGCCCTATAGAATTAAATTTCATTGTGCATGAGTACATGCATGAGATCATGGGGGCATGGTGGCTAGGATAAACGATAGATCAGTAGGTAGGTACATAATAGATAGGTACTCGTGAAAAACGCTATGAAGATCTCGTGGAAGTTTGATATAGCTACTGTCTTATACTGGGTGGTCTGGATAGGCTTGCCTGAGAAGGAAGGGCTCAGGTCTACAAAACACTAAGGTAATGGAGTTCCAGTTTGAGCAGATAACAAGTTCAAAGTTAACATTCAGGTGTCTAGGAGTATACATCTTTATTAATCATAGAGCAAACATTCAGTCAATTTCTTCAATGAATGATCAAATAAAAGGACAAATGAAAAAATAAACTCTATATAAACAGTTTGGCTTGACCGTGGTTTCCAAACCAAAACAAATTTATAGTGTGTTTTCTCATAAAAATCTAAAATAGGTTTATGGCAGGTAGAAATTATGAATAGGAGATCATATTAGTAGGAGCAGCCCTCATGATGAACTGTCAGAATTAATGGAGATAGTTAGTCATCTCTGATTTTAAGTGGGACAATCTCTGTTAGGCAATATGGAATGTGCCACTTGAATAAAATTGTAGTTTTATGACTAACTTATTCCTAAATTTGGGGGTTCTTCAGGGCTACTTGCAAAACAAATCTGAATCACAGTCTTCAGGAGGTTAAAGTTTCCAGTGGAGGAATGCTCTATTTTGTCATTGTGTCATTTAGAATTGTTTTATGCATCTCAGTGCAAAGTAAAAATGTAAAGGGATCATCACTTAGTAATAAACTGTAGACTTCTAGACAAACATTTTAACTGATTTATATCTGTTTTTCCTCTAGGATAGCTATAGTATTTGATATATCTGTTCTCCAACTGATCAGTGATAGTGGGGGAACATTTCCTTAGCTGTATGCAAATTGACCATGAAATGCAGAAAGCCGGGCTATATGCCCACCGAGTGAGATCTGTTATGAATATCAGCTGTAGAAATACTGAGCCATTCATCAAACAAACAGCGCACTGAAGACCTTAAGAGTAATTGATTGGTCGAGTCACATGGTAGCGTCAGGATATATACTTAAAAGAGCCCTGAGCACTCCTGGGATGTTCAATAATCAAAAGTAGCATTATCAGAGACGAATCAGAAATCAATCATTACTTCATTGTTGGATACATAGAGATAGCTCCACTTAAAGTATTTGTCTTGCAAAATTTCTGAGAGAAAAAATATAGAATTTAAATAAGTTGTTGACAAACTAAAAAGTAAAAGTCAAGAAAAATTATTTCCCTATATTCAGGAAAACAGGATTTAAACCATCTTATTTTGGGTCACTACTATATTTTTAGGCTTTCACCTCCTGACATCTAAGCAAAGGGGAAAATGTAAGAATAGAGAAACCTAATTTCCCAGTGATCTATATGAAGGTCAGAAAATACGTAAGGTTACTGAGGAATGGGGCATTTGTATCAGAAGCTTTGACAAGTTTGAGAAGAACGTTGAGTCTCCATTCCTACTTTCTGTCAAAGAGGTCAGGAACTCTCTCAGGAACCGGACAGATGGGGTTTAAATCTGAGCTCCGGGTTCCATTACTAATCCTGTTTGATGTTGTGCAAGATACTTAACTTTCACATCTGTGTCCTTATATATAAAAGCTATCAATTATTATCTTCAGAATTATTAAAAGGATTGAGGTAATGTATTCCTAGTATTTAGTAGCTGTACAAGTGTGCAAAAATGACATTAGTTATAATAATACTAGTAACAATAACCACATTTCTTCCATAAACATAAGAATGAATAATTATAGAAAAAGATGAACAGAAATGTAGTGGAAGAAAGCATAAATGTGTCAGAACAATAATGCATGCAAAACATTGGAGATTTTTATGGATAAAATCAGGACTTTGGGATGTAATTTTGGCAGCAATAACTCAGGCATCCTCTGGCACCTCTGACATCCCCAGCTCTTGGCTGGGAGTGGGGACAGTGGAGGGCAAAAAATGATTCTAGGAGCCCAGAACCTGCCGCTGCTGCTGCAGACTTACCTTATCTTCAGTCCCCTTGAACCTTAAGAGCCCAGTGCTGGGAAATTAACAGCTGCACCAGGGGAAGCAAGTGCTTGTCAAGGTTAGTCCTCAAGAACTCCAAAGACTACAGTGGGTGAATTTTATGCCAACGTAGAGAAAGATCCCACCTGTGGTGTCTCATTGAACCAGTTTATGCAGACTAGTAAATACGAAAGCAGTTACTGAATTAACTGGACTGAATGGATCTGATTATTAAGGGGAAATATGTTTGTTGCAGTGATAGCTGGGGGAGCATTTCGTTAGCTGTATGCAAATTGACCATGAAGTATATCTGGACAAGAAAGCCTGGGGGGGCGGGGGGGAGTCGTTCCTAGGACACTTCAGAAACTCCATACAAGGACTCACTCTTCAGGTATGGACGTTTGAGTTGTTCAAGAAGTATAAGATCCTCAGCAACGATGTGCTGGCTGAAGGTAAAGGAATCTGGGAATGTAGTGTGAAAGATGGAAATTAGAAATACCAACTGTGGCCATATGATCAGTTGCGGAAACAAGAACCAGCAATGCATGTGTCTTTTCTCCTTTGTTATATACATATTTTTAATATATTAAATAATTTTTGTTCTCGCACTTACTTTACATAAGGTATGTTACTGGCTTTATACTTCAGAGTCTAATCTTTAGGTTATAGTATCTCAGGGTGGGATTTTGACAGGATCAAGAATGAACAGTGTGTAGGGCACCTGGGTGGCTCAGATGGTTAAGAGTCTGCCTTCGGCTCAGGTCATGATCCCAGGGTCCTGGGATCGAGTTCTGCACCGGGCTCCCTGCTCAGCTGGGAGCCTGCTTCTCCCTCTCCCTCTGCCTCTCTCCCTGCTCATGCTCTCTCTGTCTTTCTCTCTGTCTGTATCTCTGTGTCTCAAATGAATAAATCTTTAAAAAAAAAAAAAAGAATGAACAATGTGGAGGAATAGAAATGGACACTGAAGGAGCCACGGGTTTCCTCTCTAAGGGAGGGAATGAGTAGGTTTCATGTGTGCAAGAAATTGTTGCACTACATGAAAGAGAAGCAAGTGGATCTTCCTATTATCACCGTTGAAGGTGATGAATATGTATAAGACTGTGTATGACTGTGGAGTAGCTGAACGTTTGGATTGGCCCTCTTGACCTCTATTTTGCATTCCTTCTATTTGGAAGATTTGGAAAGGTAAAAATAAATTTTCCAGACTCTTTTGCAGCTAGGGTTCTGGGTATTAATTAGTTTCTACCAATTAAATGTACTCACATAAGATTAGGACAACAGACCCATCTCTGTGTGTCTATGTTGGCGGACAAGTAAACTCTACTATGCATTAGTGTCTGGAGGGGATTCGTTTGTCATCAGCTTCATGGGTTTGAGACCATCGTGGTGGTGACAACAGAGCAGTATAAAAGCAGATACTTCCTGCTGTTGGGTCTGTGTCATGAAGGTGTCACCTTGAAGAGTAGATTTAGTAGGAGCCCCTTGACTTCAGCTCTCTCGCCTTTTCAATGATTTCTACATTAGACCCAATTTTGCTTGAAAAACCTAGAATGGGTTTGTTTTCCTGCACTGAACCTGTGTTGTTTAGGAATTTCTTTTCAAAGAGCTACAGTAAAACATCTGGAACAAACAACTTGAGACCAAGTCATATTACACGGCTCCAGGTGAATCAGAACCCCATCATTAGGGGCCTGGCATCAAAGAGGAATACAGAAGATTCAAAAACAAAGTTGTTTGATGAGTGGATGGATGAGAGTACTTTAAGAAAATAAAAGGGAAAATTAGTAGGAAAAGGGAGTTATTTGAGATGTAATCTGCTTCTAAAAATATAAGTGACTTTTAGAAATAATTAACAACTGAATGAATTAAGGTTAATAGAGAATGAATTCTAGAGAGAAAATTAGAGCTATTTGTTAAGTCCTTACTGTGTACAGGCATTGTACTAAGTGATTCTCAAGCATAATCTCATTTAAGCCTCATAACAACTACATAAGGTAAGTGCTATTATCATTGCCATTTTGCAGATGCAGAAACTAAAGTTCTCAGGTGTTAGGCTCTGTAGTATTTAACACATGTGTTAGACCATGGGTTAGAACCCCCCAAGGTTTACCTTTAGATCCTGTCTCAATGATTACACCATTTTGCCTCTCAGTGATCTGTAGGGCATATTTTCTGAACAGGTAACTAGAGAACACGTCAGCTAGAATGGTACCTGAAGTTTGACTTGTCTAGTGGTTTTCTGCTAGTGGCAATTTTGCACGTAGCAGATATTTGGAAGTGTCTGGAGATATTTTTTAGTGTCATGCTTGGGGGAGGAGGTGTGCTAGCTGACCTTTAGTGGGTAGAGGCCGAAGTTGCTACTATATATTCTACAATGTGCAGAATATTGCCCACAAGGAGAAATTCCCTGATTGAAAATGTCAGTAGAGTCAAGATTGAGAAACCCTGAGTTAGCCAAATATTTCCCGAACTGTCCTATGGAATTTCTGTATACTCTGTAAAAAAGCTTTGTGGTTTAAAGAAAAACTTGTGGGGGCGCCTGGGTGGCTCAGTCGTTGGGCGTCTGCCTTCGGCTCGGGTCATGATCTCAGGGTCCTGGGATCGAGCCCCGCATCGGGCTCCCTGCTCAGCGAGGAGCCTGCTTCTCCCTCTCCCACTCCCCCTGCTTGTGTTCCCTCTCTCGCTGTGTCTATCTCTGTCAAATGAATAAATAAAATCTTTAAAAAAAAAATTGTGAATGCTAGATAGTCTATTCCCTTTCTGAATAATCTCTATGAGGATTATATTTTAAATCTTATTTTAACATATAATTTAAAATTCTGAAAAGTCCTCCAACAAAGACACCTGCTTACCTTTTACTCCATAGAGAGATGCATAGTTTGGATTGCAGATGGTGGTGCTCATGCCAGTCATAAGTGACTTAACCAAAGTATTGGGAGAAAGAGCCAAAATTAAAATGCTATTCTCTTGACACCAACTCTAGAAACTGTGAGATATATTTTTTTTTTTTTCTGGCAAAGTATACATTACCCTTAATTTAAGGAGTTGAATATTTAAATAAAAAAATGATCCAACAAAATGTAATAAACCACAGATTATAAATCCTATTTCATCCAGTTGGCAGAAATCAAACTTCGTATGTGTACAAGATTTTATTATCGGTATCAACACATTCCTCCCAGTTGAAGGCAGAGAGACGATGAAGTGACTATGCACCTATATAGAGGTTTTATCTATTAGCAGCCTCTCTTTTACCACAGGGTATGACAAATAGAGTTAGTTTTATAAGCAGGACAGGGGCTAATGGCAGGTGATGAGTTAACCTTACAAGGCTATTTCTGCTTGCCAGTCTTATCTTTGATTATTAAGTTATATGCCTGCCTTGGCCTTTGTTTTCTTTGGAAAACTGACTATACACACTATGTTCTTTCTTTACATCCTGCCACTGTCCCATATTGCGTGTTGGACTTGCAATGTCCTCATGTTCCCTTGCAGGATCCTTAGAAGAGTAGAAGGTAATATAAAACTATTGAGCAGTGTTTTCCTTGAACTGAAAGATGCAGATAAACCATTTTTCAATGACGTCTAAAAGGAACCCATCAGGGAAAACAAAAGCCTTCGAATGGTATTTCTCACTATGCTCCAGATTGAATTGGAAGAGAAGTGTCTGCCATGCCGATTTCTGACTCCTTTTCTGCACAGCCTAATGGATGGCTTGGCATACCTCTGGGTTCCTTCAGACGGGCACAAGTGCTTTTTTCTTTGTCATAATGAGATTTAATCAAGCAAAGCCAAAACCATTGCTGCAAGTTAAACACTCCCCAGGGAGGGGGAGCCAATGACTCGGGGAGTAATGAACCTCTATTTAACTTTCAGATTTTGTTAATAACAGTTTGACTTGTACTGGTTGGAGCTAATTAGTTGCTACAGCTTCTCCATTAGTGGCTTATAAAATGGGGCTTACCTTGAGCATGTTAAGCAATTTTCTCAGTGTGGGTCATTTTAGAGAAAACAGAAGGAAACTAAGTGTCTTAAACATGCACGATTATTGTATTTTGTTGTGGTTTCCTTTCATATGGAGTTTCAGGAATGTCTGCAGATCCAATTCTGACAACTTCAGAAGCGTGTACTAAGATTAAATAACTTGGGCTTATTTGGGGATCAGCCCAGTTAGTTGTGAGGCATTAAGAAATGGAGTTTATCTGTATCTCATAGACGACCTGATGTGGTGTAAATTCTGTTTTGGTAGCAGTATGAATTTACACTGACGTTCTGTTTTGGTAGCAGTATGAAAAGTAGGGTGCTGGTGATATTGAGTAATAAGCTGAAGCTTCTTAGAGTGAAAGGTATTCACTGTATCCTTAGGCTTATGATGTTTGGCATTGTTCCCAAAGCAGATTGCCTTCACCATTTATATTCTCTTCTAGAATAGTATTCTCAAGTAAAACCAGGGAAGGAGCTTGATTACAACATAGCATTTAAAAGTCGTTAAGTGTCTGCCTTCGGCTCAGGTCATGATCCCAGGGTTCTGGGATCGATCCCCGCATTGGGCTCCCTGCTCCACGGGAAGCCTGCTTCTCCCTCTCCCACTCCCCCTACTTGTGTTCCCTCTCTTGCTGTGTCTCTCTCTGTCAAATAAATAAATAAAATCTTTAAAAAAAAATAAAAAATAAATAAAAGATACTGGAAAAAGGATCACACAATATCAGGGCAAGGAGCAAAGAAAGAATGGTTATGACCTCAGGCCCTGGTGGTTTTAGAAGGAGATGTTTATGATAATTATGGAACGTGCCTTGAGACCAGGATATTTTAAATCCCAGTGTGATATTCTAAACCCCAATGTCACTAGATTTCAAACTGAATTTGGAAGTGGAGGCCATCCAAAGTAGGAGTGGGAGACAGAAGGGCAGCCTAGTACATGCTGTGGATCAGTAAGGTATGGGTGCATTTCCCTCAGCCCATGGTCTCCTTTTTAGCCTGGGCTGATCTTGTAAACTTACATCTCTGGGCTGATTACCACATGTCTTTATGTCCTATGTCTCATCTTCTCAATTTCTAAAGATTTGGAATCTGATCTTTATGGTATTTGGGGTTCTATAATGAATAGAATTAACATGCTGTTAGGATGTATTAGCTAGGTAGCTTGATTTCCTAGTAGGAAGGGCTCTAGGCTATTTTAAGTCCTGGGCATCTGATGGTGTAGGAAAAATTGAGGAAGGAAAGGTGGGATGGAACTTGGGGTGGTCTTGACTTAGAGCAAAATTAGACTCACAATGCCATCTACTAAACCTAGTAATATACCAACATTGGGTTTTAAACCACTCACTCAGCATAAGCAGGCAAAGTTGAGTAAACTTGGTCCTGATGTTGCATACTTGACTACTGCATCCATTCCAGAAGTCTATAAAACCTTCATTTTTACAGGTGTCACATCTTAAAATCTGAGATATGACATATTCAACTGTATTAACAAATTTTCAATTAAGCAAGATATACCCAAGGGTTGTAACCTCTCCATCTCGGGTGCCAGAATGCAGATGTTCTTAACAAACAGAATGAAAAACTAATTTGGTGACATACTTAATGAAATGCATTTTTAGTTCTGGTTGTTCATTTAACATTAACAAAATGGGTTAATCCTTCAAATGACACAGAAATCCCTCCGTGTGGCCATGAGTGTATCTGATAGTTAACAATCCAATGCTTACCCATCTAATGCGTGATGTGCCCTAGAAAGCGGTCCTTAGTCCTTAGGGAAGCTGGTGCCTTGTAACAGGTTTAGTCTGAGAACTCTTTGGAGTAAAACGGACCCAGCACACATTGTTTTTAGGCGCTGAGGATACAAGACCTATATTCTAAAGAAACACATGAATACTTTCTGTGAGTATTTAAGGGTTTGTAGCAATACACAAATGCTCCAGTGACATAATATCCTGTTAAAGTATATTATTCAAGTAGAAAATTTTGGAACCCAGAGGAGTAGAACTATGTCTTCATTTACTTTGTACTATCCTCTATTCTTCTCTCTATATGGGCTCTAGAGGTGGAGCATTTCTTCCCTAGGGCCAAAAGCTTCTCAGCTTTGGCAGAGATTGTCCTTGTGTTCTGACTGGTTTACTTATCATAGCTTTCCATTTGCTACATAAGGTAATGTAGCAAAGAGGAGTACAGAATGCAGTGATTTTTATGGAATGTGAAAGGAAGAGACGGAGGCTTTGGGGAAGATAACAATCAAAACTCTCTATGAATCCATGGTTTCTTGAGGTTTTTTGAGGGTACTGGAAGGCATAATTGTGAGAAAACTGGAAATGGAAGAAGACATTACAATATGGAAACCAACATTCTCCATTAAGGTCTCTTTAGAATTAGTTGAAAAGTGTGTACTCCGTTTAGGTGCCGCTAGCCCTGGGATATTAGTATAGTTCAAGATTTCATAAACTAACCCTACATCGCCCTCAGGACAGGAAGAGGCCACTACTAGGAAAGGTCCTGGTATTAAAGTTTTAATATTGTCTACTGTTGCATCTTTATCCTTTGAGAGTTTGTTTATTAGAACCAGCCCTGACTCATTTAGGTCTCACTGTGGCAAATAAATGAAGAGATGAGGTCAGGATACACAAATTTTTAATGTATTTAATTAACCTGGTAGTTTATTAATTATAGAATTAATATATGCCTGTGGGTAAAAAATAATCACTCTTCAAAGAAAAATAAAAAATACAAATTAAAAGTTTCCTTCCCCCACTCAGAAAACTTAGTTTCACTCCTGAGAGACAAATGGTATTAACGGCTTTTTGTTTTTCTTTTGATGTGGTGATCTTTTTTCTTTAAACAGTGAACTCCTAGATTTGTTTTGTGACATGTCATCAATACATAGAATTTTTGAAATGACCATGAAAATTGGAGATGCATTATATTTATATCATTAAACACCTACCCTCCCCAACTTTACTGCCTAATTGTTAGAACATACGTTGAATGAGTGAGAAAGTATTTCATTTCTCTTTTGACTGATGTCATTAATTAAAATGATAAGTTTAAATTATTTTTTCCTGATGTATCAATTTTAGAATCTGTTGCTCTTTGCTTAATGAAAGATGTAGAATTAGGGTACTTACTGTCCCTTACTAACATTCCCATTAATCCTTTTCCATTTTTTTTGGTCATTTTGTTATTTTACATCAAGGGTTATAACATCATATTATCTCTTGTATCTATAATTGAATTTTTTATTGTGTCTGCAGTTTGTTTTTAGAATATGACCTCAATATAAAACTTCAAGCACAATTAAATAGAATGAATGTATCTTTAGAGAAGAAAATGTAATCTAATGTCATTAAAAGTTATTGCTTAAAGAAGAATCTATCTAGTGTCCATAACTGATGAGCTCTCATTTCTGGATCAGGTTCAGTTATCAATCTTTTAATCGTGTAAACAGATTTCTTTTGCATTTGTTCAATACCCCATGGCTATTAATGATTTGACTGTATCTACACATCTATGGAAAATATTTTTCATCAAAATTTTGAAGATCTAATTTTTCTGTAGATCCGGTATTACTGATATGAAGTCTGATAGTCTGGAATAAGTAAATTGTTTTACTTTTGAGACACTTTATAATGTTCTCTTTTTCCTTAGAGTTGTGAAAAATCATGAATGTCCAGGTTTAATGGTATTTTTTGCCATTTTTTTCTTTTTCAAGTTCTTAATTAAATTCCAATAACATGCAATGTTTCAGGTGTAGAATTTAGTGATTCATCACTTATATACAACACTCAGTACTCATCACAAGTGCCCTCCTTAATCCCATCACGCATTTAGCCCATCCCCACCCATCTCCCCTCCAGCATCCCTCAGTTTATTCTCTGTAGTTATACCTCTATATTCACTATAGTTATACCTCTATAGTCTGTTTTCTGGTGTGCCTCCCCCACCTCCACCATTAATTCTATTTCAGAAAACATAGACATTTAATATCTAAAATGTTTTCCTCTATATCTATTGTTTCTTTGATTATTTCCCCCCTTCCATTGTTTCTGCTTTTTCATTCTGGGAAATTTTATTAGGAATAAGTTGAAAACTTATAACTAATTTCTCAGTCACTTACTTTGCATACTTATTCCATTGCTTTGTTCTTTGTCTCTCTATATTTTGGACACTTATTTCAACTATATTTGCAGATAACCATCTTGCTTTTTTATTCATGTCCATCTTGTAATTCAGATGATCTACTCTTTGAAAATTTAAGCAACTTACCAAGTATATATTTTACAATTAGTACATAACACATTATATAGTTATCTTATATATATGATGTATATGGACTTATACATTTTTAGTCTCAGATTAGTCCATTTAAAACAGTCTGGTACTGTTTTAGGAGTACATTTTTAAAACTTGTGTCTGTTTACTGGCTTGTCTATTTTCCTCAGACAAGGGTCCTTGTTTACTCTTGTTGGCATTCTAATTCAAATTTATTTTTTTTTCTTCTCAGATGCTTAATAATTTCTAGATATGTTTGGATATCTGTGAACAAAAGAATTATGCTAGAAGGAGATTACAAAGAAAAAAAGGCAATCATGGTGGGTGCCCATCTTCTGCATAAGCTGGAAGGCTTTCTCTTTTTGAACTGAAATCCAATATGAAAATAATGACTTTTCTTTTTTTGTCCTACAGATTTTCTTTGGTATTAACAAAAGTAGGAATTTCTAGTTAGACAATTACATCATCACTGGAAGCACAATATACAGAAATGATGGCTCTTTCGAGGAAAAACAAATCTCATTTAGATACAAAATCCAAGTATGTCAAAGTTATTTTTAGTTTGGAGTAGTTGTAACTCATAAAATATCAGCTAAAAATAGGAAATCATACTTCATAGTTGATATTATTTTAGTGTGCTTCATGTTCAAAAAATTTTATCAATATGTTTGGGTATCTAATCCCACTAATAGGAACATTCTGTGAAAAGGCAGTTTTGTCTAGGTCTGGGAGTAAGCCCTATATCTAGTCATTTATTTATTTAACTAGTGTTTGTTCCATTTCTACCATGTACCAAGCATGTCACTGCAAACTGGGTTTACAGTGGTGAACAAAACACAGTGGATTTCTTTCCAGGGTAGATGAGGAAGATCTAAAACAGACCGACAACCAATAAGTTATAGATGTAATATATGATGGAAAATTATAAGGTTCTAAGAGAAACGAAATATGAGTAATCAAATATTCTCCTTTAGGGAAGTGATATTTAAACTTAACAAAATTAGGAGGAGACGAGAAGGGCCTCTGATAATAGAGTGTGGTCATGTGAACACTCCAGAAAGATGAAATAGGAGATGGGAAAGCCTGATACAGGAAGGCAGCTATGCTCACCACTATACCACCAATGTGGGAAAGCCTGATACAGGACCAGACAAGTATATTATAGGATTAATCAAAGGGCAATGTCATTTGGAAGGAAGAAAATTTTGCAAGGCAAGGTTGGAGAGCAAGAGAGAGGTTACAACATGTAGGAGTTATCCTAAGGAAAATTAGGAGTTACTGGGTTATTTTGGAAATTAGAAGTTACTGGATTATTTAAAATGTTTGGGTAGAGTGATCAGCTTTGCAATTTAAAAATCAATTTGATTCCCTGCAGATGGTGAATAAGTCAATCGGATAGAATTGAGAGTCCAAAAATAAACCTATATGTCTATGATCAATTGATTCTCAACAGGGTACAGACACTTCATTGGAGAAAGAATAGTTTTTTTCAACAAAGGATGTGGGCAACTTTAATCCATATTTAATCCAGATGTCATATTATATTCAAAGATTAACTCAAAATGGGTCAAATCTAAATGTAAGAGAAACAACTATAGATGTCTTAAAAGTAAACATAAGCCTGTGACATTGGATTAGGGTATAGTTTCTCAGATATGATACCAAAAGTAGAAGTCACCAAAGAAAAAAGTTACGGAAATTGGATTTCATCAACATTAAAACTTTTTTAAAGTCAAAAGACACTATCAAGGAAGGGAAAAGACAAACCACAAAATAAGATAATATTTGCAAATCCTATGTCTGATTTAGGTCCCATATTTAGAACATTAGAAGAACTCTTAAAGCTCAACAATAAAAGACAAATGATCCAATTAAAAAAATGAGCAAAGGATTTGAGTAGATTTTTCTTCAAAGGAAAGAGACAACCAATAAGCAAGCACAGGGAAAGAACATCACTAATCATTAGGGAAACTCAAATCAAAACCATAGTAAGTCACTACTTCATAAGATGGCTGTAATCACTAGATGAATAACAGTAAGTGTTGGTGAGGACATAGTGAAATTGGATGGCTTATGTAACGTTGGTGGCAACCTAAAATGGCCCAGCCACTTTGGAAAGTTTGGCAGTTCTTTAAAAATTTTAAACATGGAGTTAATGTATGACCCAGCAAGCCTACTATAATGTATATACTCAAAAGAATTGAAAACCTATGTCCACACAAAATTTGTACAGAGATACTCATAAGCATCATTATTCATAATAGTCCAAATATGAAAACAATCCAAATATTCATCAGCTGATGAATGGATAAACAAAATATGGCATATCCATACAGACATGATTCCATTTACATGCCTCGTTCAGACTAGGCAAATCCATAGAAATAAGAACTAGCTTAGTGGTTGCCAGGGGCTGGGGGAAAGGGAGAATGGGAGTGACTGCTAATGGATACAGTGTTTCTTTTAGGGTTATGAAAATAATTTGGAATGTATGCACAAACTTGTGAATATACCAAAACACTCTGAATTGTATGCTTCCAAAGGGTACATTTATGGTGTATGTGTATTTGTTTCCTAGGTATGTCATAATGAATTACCACAACTTGAAATGGCAGAAATGTATTTTCCCACAGCTCTGGTGGCTGGAAGTCCAAAATCAAAGTGCTGGCAGGGCCATGCTTTCTCTGAAGTCTCTGGGGGAGAATCTTCCTTAGCCTTTTCTGGCTTTGGAGGGCATGGCTGTTTCTTTTTTTTTTTTTAAAGATTTTATTTATTTATTTATTTGAGAGAGAGAGAGAATGAGAGAGAGCGAGTACATGAGAGGGGGGAGGGTCAGAGGGAGAAGCAGACTCCCCGCTGAGCAGGGAGCCCGATGCAGGACTCGATCCCGGGACTCCAGGATCACGACCTGAGCCGAAGGCAGTCGCTTAACCAACTGAGCCACCCAGGCGCCCGGCATGGCTGTTTCTTATAGTTTGTGGCAGGATTGTTTCAGTCTCTCTTGCCTCCTTCCCTGTGTGTCTCTGTGTGTCCACTCTCTCCTTCCTTCCTATTATAAAGGCATCAGTTACTGGATCTAGGGCCCACCCTCAGTATTATTTTATTCTGAGATACTCATTTAAATCTGCCCTATTTCCAAATAAGATCACACTCTGAGGTGAGTGGACATGAATGTAGGGGGGCACAATTCAACCCACTATAGTATATAAATCATCTAAATTAAAAAGTAGATAGTAAGGACTACAAAATAGTTAAATATCAAATGCCTAGTTCAGGTCCTACACTCTTGTCAAAACCTTCCTTAATTACCCAAGATGAGGAAACAGTCTCCATTAAATTTCATATTCTCAGTGCCTTAAGCAATGAAACAAAATAGCACTTATATTTAGGCAATACTGATCAGGTGAGTACACTGGCCAGAAATATGAACAAAATAGACTCAATCTCAGCAGTTCTGGACCTTACTCTTAACCATGTCTTAAACCAAAAAGCAAAGTAACCATGTTTCAAAGATTAATATGTTTTTCTTTCTAATATTTATGTTACATGTTATATTGTTATATACGTATTCTTTCAGTTATATGATCTTTTCCCTGTGACCAAATTGGCATATATATAAAACCATTATTTGAGCACTGTTGTGCTGGGCACTATATCAAGCCTGTGTTAGTTCACTTAATTTCTTACAACAGTATTATAAAATGTACACTTTATATTATCTTAATTTTATGGATAAAAAAATACAAGAGACTATGTGTAGCTAAACAACTCTCTCATGGTCACACAACTATTAAATGAGTTTCAGAATTTATTTTCCATGGATGTGGATTTCAACTTGATGCATCTTTATCGTTCATCCACAACATGCAAGTTTGTATCTGATTAAAGAGTAATTAATTTTCCTAAAGGAAAACTGCTTTTTCTGGTAAAACATGGTCTCCTTTTAACATGACAAATTTCAGGATCTAATTGTATTGAATTGCCATTTGGTTATGCTTTTTACATTGCAATTCACTTTTTAATGTGTTTTCATTTGATTCCACAGCAACACTGAAACAGGGTTTAATAGGAATTATATTCCCCATTTTACAAATGAAGAAAAGAAGGTTCATGTAGAGGTTATTCAGCTAGCCCGTGGGCTTACATTTACTATGAAGCTGACTCAACTGGCTTCCAGGCCAGTTGTATTATCCACAATATTATGTCTATCTACGTTTCTAATGTTTCATTAAGGCTGTGAATAATTCACACAAGTAAACTTTATTAGTAATGTCTCCACTCTGTCAGATAATGAAACACTATGAAGTTCTCTATTTTTATCTCACATGAATTGTTCGACTCTGAGCTGTCCTCACAAATTTCATTGTCCATCATTACAATGCTGCCCTAGATCTCCGGGGAGAGAAACTTTCCATTCCTTCAACAACCCAAGGATAAAAGGGACTAGAGGATACAATGCCCAAACAATTATCAATGGAGACCTAAGGTATACTGATTGGACACACACTAAAAGGGGGTGACAGACTTAATGTGTTAAGAAAACGGAGACAAGAATTTATTTCATGCCATTCTGCTTTGGCTCTGAATAGAGTCAAAGCTAAGATGTCAGTGTTGGCAGTAAGAAAGAGGAGGCTGGGTGAGCTGGCATGTAAAATTAAGGAAAAGGAAGGGAGCCTTGTAAGCATGAAATTTACAACTCTAAAGGGTTCAGTGGCCTCCCTCCCCTGGGCAATTAACGAAGGTTCCACACAAACGTGCATTGGTAGATGGGTGGCTCTGAACCCAGCCTTTCCTGAAACTGATCAATAATTGTAGAAACTTCAGCTGATCTGGGAGTAGGGGCCCCTGGGAAGAGTCACTGAATAGAAAGCGTGGATTTCTGAGATGTAATTTCAGAACAGATTCAGCAGTTTAAAATGCATGGTTCAAAGAGTCTCAGAGAAAATGGCCTTTCACTAATGGGAGATTGAGAAAAGCAAGTAAGAAGAGCTGAGGTTTTGAAATATTTGAGGATAAGGCTGGAATAGTCCCTCTGACTATAAGGAGTTTGGGGCTGAACTTTAAAGCTTCCTGGGCAGCTTTAAGCTTGCCCTAAGGCAGAGGCAGTCTCCCCAGTATACCATAAAATATCTCTTTGGTTTTACTAATAAAAAATAATGAGCTTTGAAATTTTCCTTTTCAGTTCCTGTTTAATTACCTAGAAACACACTATGCTTCAGGGCTCCACCCACCACGGGTAAGGTCTTATTTTCATACAATCATAAAAATGTTTAATTTTCCATTATGCTCATAGAATTTTTCAATAAATTTTAATTATTTTCACAGACTCCCCGAGTACTGCATTATCTAAAAAATATGATTTTGGTTTAAAAACAATCAAGATAAATTTCGACCAGCTATACTCGTAAACTTTTCTCAAAAAAGAACCTTTAGGTTGGGTTTTTGAGTTTTCCAGAAATTTCACCATACATTTCCCCAATCCTCGCATGCACATATGGACTGGGAGCCTTGATCATCCACTAAATTGTTCTCGGCTAGGTGCTGAGAGCCTGGTGAGCAATTAAGTTAGTATTAAGTAAATGAGTGAATGAATCAAGTGCCCATTTCATCTACCAAGATTTTCAAAGATGTGGCTTTCTGGAAGGCTTTGAAATCTGCTAATGCATTCAGGACACCAAACACTATAGCATAGGAGAAATCAGGACCCTGATTTTCATATGCCATCATATCATTGAGAAATTTACGGTGTTTAAGGTCCTAATTAGGCACATGGAGTAGATATTTCACAAATTTTGAAATGATTCTGAAAATCAGATGGCATTAGCCACATGTTGCTGACAGGAACCTTAAGCCCAGAGAGGGCAAGAGAATCCCCAGGTTCCTCCAGCTTCTCCACTCCATGACACTGTAAAGCCTTGTTTTCTTGTTTTTTGTTTGTTTTTTCCCCCGGCAGGCAGGGCTCTCTCTCCCTCAATTACCTTTTTATGAGGTTTGGAGAAATATCTTGTTGTTTGTTTCTATATTTTGGACTCTAGGATAAACATTTTACCATATCAAAGCCAAATTCCCACTGGTATTATTCCCCTGAGCTGCTTCACGAAACAATGAACTGGCCATGCTATCCTAGGCCCTTTTTCTCATTTTTGTATTCTAGCAGCTGGATGAATCTGTGTTCAGGCTCCTTGTAAACATAAGAAAACCCTGCCCTTTCATTTGGACAGTGCCTCAGAACAAGTGATTTTTGTGACAGGGTTTATGATTTTGGTCTGGTGAATGAATAAAATTGAAGACTTAGAGGATTTGTCTGTTCTTAGGTCTTCAATGTAAAATGTTTCTAAAGCCAGTGTTCCTGCCTCACAAATGATAGTCGAAGTGTGCAGCACTGTGATACCAAAGCTTAATGTGGCCAGACCTTGAACTTTCTGTCTCCATCTGACTCGCTAACGTTTAGTGGCTGGAATACAAAACGGTCTGCCGAGGCTCTGCCTCCCGGGTGTCGGCAGGAGCAAATGCTGAAGGACTTTCAACTCAGTGGGCTTCACACAAACCTTCCCCCAGAGAGAAAATCTAAGCAGTGCTTCCGGCAGGTGCATGATGTGGTTCAGAAGCAGAACACATTCGATTCATGAGCAGGAGGCACTAACACAGAGGTTGGGGAAGAAAGGAGGGCTCAAGCCGTGATGGAAGCGATAGTGCACCTGAGTTCCGACGTTTGCACTGCCTCACCCGCATCTCTTCCCCGAGCTTTGAGGTTCCAAACAGATCAGAGGGAGCAGGTGAGGCAGAGGGTGCCGTGTGGAGCAAACCAATCCCAAAACATCCTGGAGAGGGAAGGAGGCACTGCTCCCTCCAAAGAGGGGGAGAAGGAGACTTGCCTTTGGTTTTACTAAGGAAGAGTGTTCCAGGACCTTGTGATTAGCTCGAAGGGCAAAAGGCATTAAGTGGGTATTTTCTGATTTCCTTGCAGAACAGTAGAAGAAATCGGTGGTGGTGGGGTAGGGGTTGCAATGCTGCGAGGCTCCTCCTCCCCCTCCTCCCCCTCCTCCCCTTCCTCCCATCTTCTGTGTCATCTTTTCCCTTTCTTCTTAAAACACACACAAACTTTGTTGTTCTAAAATAGGCTTGGCAGAATTTGTAACAAAGTTTTTTTTTTTGGACACAGCCGTGCAAGTAAAACTTAGTTTGTATGTTGCTTTCTAACAAATCAATTTTGTTAAGTGACTGCTAGCTGCTAGGACTGGGGCTGTTTTCGGGTTTGGGGAGGGGTGGATTTTCATGGATTTAGGGACAGGCTAGTGGTTTGTGTTTGCTCACCAGAGGACCCTGGACATCAGAAACTTGTCATGATCTGCCCTGTTTCATCATCCCATGATGAAGACTATGGCTGGACTCTAGGGATTTGAATGGCAATCAGCACAGGACCCGTGGCAATGAAAATGGAACTCCATAAAGGCAGGAAATATTTGGATGTACCAAGCGCTCTGCTTAGCTCTCAGGGAGTAGTTGGGAATACAAAAATGGATTTAGCCTGGTGTTTCCTTTTGTTGGCTGCCTCATTTTATTTAATTTGTATGGTGAGAGGAGTCCCAAAACATAACTCCTTTAAGGAAAAGTCAGATTGGGCAACACGAACATTGTTTTGATCCTTATTGATACAGATCTTCCCAAAGGTGGGGTATCAGATGCGTTCAAGTTGCTAGCCATATTGATCCTTTCAGCCCCTATGGAGGCCAGGACAAGCCTTGAGGCAGCCATAGCCCTTGGGCTTATCACCTCTGGCTTCAAACAGTCTCATCAAATTACTACAGTGTGCTATACAAATATTATTATATTCTGAGTATACCGATGTAATCAAGACCCATGCTACCTTCTAAACTCTAGACATTTGATGCCAACAGACATGCCAAAGAATAAACAAAATAGTAGAAGCCCTCCTTTTCTAGTCCCACAAGCCTGTATTCATACTGCTCAAGAGGCGAGTTTTGCCAAAAAATATCCTGGAACTTCTAGATTATTGTTACATGTTGGAATCAATAGTAGCAGCCCTTTACAACTTAATTTTTCCCATAAAAGATTATCTGTTTGAGAATTCTTCTTCTTGATCGTATGTATGTAGATGATGCATCCATTTGAACTGCTGGAAGTTATACAGCTGACTGTCGCTCCATTTTATTTCACTATGATGGTCATTTAGACTAGAATTTTTCACTGTAAATGACAATGCTGCTGTGAATATCTTTATGCAAATATGCCACAAATACTTCAGGGAAATGGTTCACGTGTGTGGGGGGGTGGTATACTCCTCCAGGGGTGTGTTGGGAGATGCACATGTGTAGCTTGCTCATGGTGATGTCTGGAGGACACTACTGGCAATTGATTCAAGGGGGCCAGGGATGCTTCCCATTCTATGATAAATATCTGGCATAATAAAGAATTAGCCATCCGAAACACCGATACCTCCCCTCTGGATAAACAGCATCCTAGGTTGTGTGCTTAAACGTGAAATTGCTGGATGCAATAGATGTAGTAGATTCAGGCTCAATGTGCATGTAAAACTTGTTTCCCTGTCCTATAGCAAAACTTGGAAAGTTAGAAGCTCCTTTCTGTCTGCAGTTGCAGATTTGCCGTAGCTTTCCCAGTCGGAGGTTCACACGGAGACTTGGAAGGGAAACAGCAAGGTGAAGGTGGACTGCTCTGCTCACAAGCAGGCACAGAAAGAGGCCATTTAGTTATTTACCTTTCCTGCAGCAGATGCTGTCCCACTGTCAAGAGCCAGCATACAGGCAACGTTTTTTTCCCTGGGAGCCGGCAGAAGTGTTGTGGGCTTGGAGCTGACAATTGTGATGACGGCTTCCTGACCGTGGGGTAACAGCTATGCGGTGCTATGTTCCATCTGGTTCCCCAGGGGCCTTGTTGTGGCAAGGACATAGCAGCATCCCAGGTGGGCCAGAGAGAGAGCTGCTGTGGAGTCATTCCCAGAGGCCCTGTGTGAGGCCCTTCCTTCAGCCTTTCTGAGAATTTTGTATGCCCCTACTCTCCTGTTTCGAATTGCTTTCTGCTTCAGACATCTAGATTTGTTTTCATTATATTCAACTGAACCACGGCCAAAGCACTAGGTTTTAGGAATTAGATATCTTTGTTTTTACTAGATTCTGCCATATTGCTCTTTCAAAATATTGGATCAATTTATACCACCACCTATATAAGTTCCTGTCTCCTCATACCCTCAACAACATTTGAGATTGCCAATTGTCAGATTATTACTATTTCTCCTCCTCCTCTTTCTCATTATTGTTATTATTATTTGTCCATCTGATAATTGTAAAATAGCAAACCGGTGTCTCTCTTTAAGTGCCCTAATTATTCGTAAACTGAACAGTTTTTTTTTTTTTTTTTTTTAAGATTTTATTTATTTGACAGAGAGAGACACAGCGAGAGAGGGAACACAAACGGGGAGTGGGAGAGGGAGAAGCAGGCTTCCCGCCGAGCAGGGAGCCCGATGCGGGGCTCGATCCCAGGACCCTGGGATCATGACCCGAGCCGAAGGCAGACGCTTAATGACTGAGCCACCCAGGCGCCCCTGAACAGTTTTTTCATGTTTACTGTTTGCTTTCCTTTTTTAAGTAATGCCAGATGATCTTGCAAATCTATTGTGCTATTGATTTGTTTATAATTTTCTGTTTTTTAAGAGATTTATTTAGAGAGTGAGTGAGCAGGGGGAGGGGCAGAGGGAGAGGGAGAGAGAAACTTAAGCAGACTCCCTGCTGAGCACAGAGCCCCACGTGGGGGCTGGACTTCACGACTCCGAGATCAGGACCTAGGCCGAAACCAAGAATCAGACACTTAACCAACTATGCCACCCCGGCACTCCACTATTTATTTATAATTTTCTATGTCAGGATGTAGAAGTTCATAGTGTCCCTGCCATTCCCAGTCATTGGCTGGAAGCATCTCAGGGGAGCATGATCTCGGGGAAAACTCAGCAACGAATTCCAGAGCTCAGTAGCTGAGGCCCTGGTCATCCCTGCTCTGCGTGGTAAGACGTTGGTGAGGCGCATTCTTACGGCTACCACACTCCTCCCTGTGTGGTTCAGATCTGCTTCTTCATACAGGTCTGGGAAGTGGCTCCTCTGTGTGTTCCCTGTCCTTCTTTCCTGAGGGGAAAATGAGAAGAACAGGGTTAATGGGATAAACTAGAGGCCCCCTTGCTGCAGATGATCCCAAACTGTAACTGATGCTCCACTCTCCATTCTAAAACTCCTCCGCCTGCAGCTACCCAACTCATCCGGTCTTGGTGGCTCACCTCGTGGTGTGATCCAACCCTTTGCTTCTGAAGGTCCAAAGTTTTGATAGTCATTCTCTTGTCAGTTCTGGATTACTGCACATAGCCATATACACTTAATTGTAGGAGGAGAATACCAGGAGGTGTCCAAGTTCCACAGGTATTTCTCCTTGCTCCCACATTGTGTAAAAGGAGTCTTATCTCATCCTGATGATCAAGGCCAGTTACTCCTGCTAATATTGTGACCCCTTTAGTGCCTGCTTTTCCCTGGGCACAGAGTCCAAAGTGCCCCGGTAACCGGTATAACTTATAGTTCAGTAGGATTCTTAGCTGTGTACTTTAGCAAGAACGTACACCTTTGGGGACCAGGATCCCTAACCCTGAAGAGCCTAGAGTTATAGGAACAGAAATCATAAGTTCCCCCAATGAATCATTGGGAACAATGGTAAGTGGGGCCACCCATACCTCTACCCCCTGGTTTCTGAGCACATGTATCCTTCCTTTTGGGGACAGACCACTATATAGAGAGACATTGAATAGATGCATTGTGCTGTGAAGAGTCATGCTTTACTCATTTCAGACTTTCACTCAGAGCTGGCATTTCAGTTTCACCTTTAGGAGGTCATTCTTGTGTTCCATAAAAGGCCAGAAGCCTCCTGATGGCATAGTGTATAATATAACCAATGAATCTCATAGTCACGGGCCACTCCAGCACCTTTTTACATCCATCACTTAACATCAGTCTCCTGATCTGATGAGATATGTAGAGAAGTTCATGCCCATGGCTCAGGCATTCTGTCAGCCCCCAAATAGTGGTGTTGGCTATGACTGTTGCTGTGTGGGCAGGAGAGGAATGCCCATATTCACAACTTATTTATTATCCCCATGAAATTGAACAGATGGTCTTTTCAGGATAGAAGGAACTCCATGTAATCGACTTGCCAAAGTTCGTGTCCTCGAGGAATGGTGCCATATCGGGTATTCAATTGTTGGTCTCTGCTACTGATAAATCAGGAATTCAGAGGTATCAATAGATTTGCCTTGGTAAGTGGGATTCTGTGCGGTTGGCCCATTTACAGCCTCTGGCTCTGTCACCATGACCGCTCCACTCATGTGCTCATACCAGTTGTGGATGGCCGATGACAAAGCATGGCTAAAGATAACTGGCTCAGTCACATTATCTGGTAGTTCAGGCAAGTGCCTCTCCTGTGCTTTATGTTCTCCTATGAGAGTTAACAAAATAATTACGTTTTGTGCCCACTTCTGTATGAACTCCACGTGCCTCTACCTGGAAGGTATCTCCAATATTCCAGTTCTTTTCCTCCAAGGCCCTTCACTGTCACTTTGGGTCATTTCTCCTTCCACAAAAAAGACAAGTAGGTTAACTGCTCATAGTTTAGCCCATTTTGGAAATTGTCACTCTTGACCATCTTTCAGGATGACCCCTGAATATGGATCTGCAGCCATGGCTCATTTTCAGTTTGTACCCACATACCAACCTGAACTATTCATAGACCAAGCCCAGTTACTTCCTTCCTCCTTCAGCTGGTTGCATAGGAACCACATCTGGTCATTGGTACAAGTTGATGGAGGGGCACTGGTGTAACTCTGCAGGTGACGCGAGGTCTGGACTACATGTTCACGGATGTAACTTGTACCCTCTGGCTCTGCACACGTTCATTCCCAGGTGCATATTTCCATTATATTATAGACAGCTGCTGCTAGGCCTACCAGAGGTGGTGGGCTGGGCAGAACCAAGCTCATAATGGGAAATTCCAAAGGCATTGTCACTTTGGGCCCCATGTTCAAGTGCCCCATCAGTGAGATGTCAAAAGACACTTATTTCTTAAAGGACTTATAATTCTCTTGTAGATAATGTGGCCCCAGAATCCCAGGGGCCTACGTTGTGATTCTGCACCAGAGCTTGCCATAAGGTCCATACTGCATCCTTTCCCACCACTGACACTTCCAACACCATGGTGTTTGCTGGATTGTGTGGTCCAGGTGGCAGCACTGATCACACTATGGTTTGGACCTGCTGCAGTGTCCTTTCCTACACCAGGAAGCCCAACAGTCTTTCACGTTTCCTGGTAATTATGAATGTGTTGCCAGTAGACCAAAAAGGGTCTATCAGGCACTGTGTTTCCTTCTTTGTGATGGAAGAGGCAAACTGCTGCAATTTGTGTTTTACTTTGAAAGGAATATCATGGTACTCTCCTGACTCCAGAATCCCCCACATGCCACTGAAGTCTCCAGCCCCTGAGTCTTTTCAGGGTTTATTTTCTCTTCTCTGGGATGCACATATCTTACCAAGGCTTATACAAGACTAGCCACTTCTTTCTCACCTTGCCAACTTCGCATGATGTCGTTGGTGTTGTGGAATATTGCGACATTCTTTGAGATGTCCAGGTGGCCCAGATCTTTTAGAATTCCTAACAGAGGACGAGAGACTTAACATAGTCCTGAGGCATAATCATGAATAAATACTGTTGTCTGTCCTACGTGAATGCAAACTATTTCTGATCTTGTTTTCCAATTTGAATGGAAAAGAAGAACCCATTTGCCAAACCAAGGGCTACATCCCATGTACCTGAGACCTTATTAATCTGTTGTAGTGACAATAGCACATTGAGTGCTGCAGCTGTAGCTGGGCTTAGTGCTTGATTAAGTCTGGCAAAGAATACAATCATCCTCTAGGATCCATCCAGTTTCTAAAGGAGCCAGATTGTTGAATTAAATAAAGATATGGAAGGGACCACCACACTTGACTCTGAGGTATTTAAAGATTGAACTCATCTCTACCATCCCCTGCAGAATGTATTATTTTAAAAAATAATTTATTGATGTGAAATTCACAAAACACAAAATTTATTGTTTAAAAATGAACAACTCAGTGGCATTTAGTACAATATTGTGCTGGATGTTACAGTGTTAGGCAATCATTACCCCTATCTAGTTGCAAAACATTTCCATCACTCCAAAGTAAAACCCCTTACATATTAAGGAGTTTGTCCCTGTATCCCCCTCCTCCAGCTTGTGACAGGCAATAATCGGTGTTCTTTCTCCATGGCTTTATCTATAATGAATATTTAATACAAATACAATCATACAGTATGCGACCTTATATGTTGAAGGTTCATCCATGCTGTTGTATGTATTAGTACTTCATTTCTTTTTATGGCTGGATAATATTCTGTTATGTGTATATAATACAATTTCTTTATCCATTCCTCCATTGGTGAACCTTGGGGTTGTTTTCATCTTTTGGCTTCACTATTGTGAATAGTGCTGCTATGAACACACATGTATGGATATTTGAGCACTGTTTTCAATTATTTTGGTTATATACCTAGGAGTAGAATTGTAGGGGTCATATGGTAATTCTATCTTCAACTTTTTGAGGAACCAACAGACGTTTTTCAGCACGTAGTCAAGTCATTTTGCATTCCCCCGGCAATGTACAAGGGTTTCATTTACTTCCTCTAATTGCCAATACTTATTTTCCATTTTTCCGATTCCAGTGATCCTAGTGGGTATAAAATGGTATCTCACTGTGGTTTTGATTTGCATTTTCATAATGACTAGTGATGTTGAGTATCTTTTCATATGTTTGCTGAGCCTTCGCATATCTTCTTTGGAGAAGTGTTAATTCTAGTACTCAGACCATTTTTTAATTTTGTTGTCTCTGTTGTTGAGTTGTCAGCTATATGATTTGCCAACATTTTCTCCCATTCTAAAAGTTGTCTTTTCACTTTCTGGATGTTTTTTGATGCTCAAACTTTTTTTTTTTTAATTTTAATGACGTCTGACTTATGTATCTCTTATTTTTTTGTGCATGCCTTTAGTGTCATAGCTAACCAGGTCATTGTTATTTTTGTGTTAACTTCACTCACCAAACGACTTTCACATAACTGTCCTGTCCTGTGTTTCTACAAACTTATTTTAAAACTGGGTTTTGTTCTGTCCTAATATGGCATGAGCTCAATCTAGTGATCATTACAACTTTTGAGTGTGCTTTAAATAACTTTCTTTATTCTTTAATGTTAAAAGTGATATGAGTACTTTCAAAGGGATAAGTGTAAGTTTCCAAGGTGTCCAATTTACTTAGAAGTTTAAAATCTTGGGGCTAGAAATACATTTGAGGTCTCACATCTCAACTTCTATCAATGCAGGATTCCCTTTGATTCTGTTCCTCATGGATGACTGTCACACTTGAATTCTTCTAGTGACAGGGAGACTAGTGTTTCAGAAGGGTTAAGTTGTGTTATGAACAGCATTAATTGTTACAAAAATTTTTTGTTAAATGACATAAACTCAGGGGCACCTGGGTGGTGCAGTTGGTTAAGCATCTGATTCTTGGTTTCTGGTCACGTCATGATTTTAGGGTCATGAGATCAAACTGAGCACAGAGCCTGCTTAAGACTTTCTCTCCCTCTCCTTCTTCCCCTCCCCCATCAAATAAATAAATAAATCTTTTTTAAAAAAGATATGAACTCTAACATATTTCAACTTTATCCCATTTGACCTACTTTTATTATCTAAAGCTACACAATATGAAGCTATTCTTTTTTTTATGATAGTGCCTCAGAATTGTAGAACTATACAGCGTCTTTCCTATGTATTTAAGCTAAACAGTTACCGTACGTATAGCTCTTCCTCATTTCTAAATTTGGATTCTAGATATTTCGTCGTCCAGATCACCCTCCTCCAACAAAACTTCATTTTGTCAAGGTTCTTCAAGTGTAAGAGTCAGAATAAAACAAAATGCTCAACTATGACCAAAGGCAAGAAATGTAATTATTTGTACATCATGATTTTATTAATGAAACTCTGGTTGCTAACTTCCTTATTAGTCAGCCTCATGTAGATCAAGCCCATTTCATGTACTGTCATTTATATTTGCCCTAGTGACAATACCAACCCCTAAGGAGAACTCTATGTCTCTGCATGTGAACTAAAGTGATATTCCCCCATTCTGAAGTATATTATCAGAGCTTCCAGGACCACACAGGAAGGCTCATGATACCTTACAAGGAAAATGTACTATTTTAACATCAGACTGCATGAAACATGTTTCATCTTGGCCACAAAGTGGATCCTATTTGTGTGTCAGTTTCTGATTTATTCTTATAGAATATATTGGCATATGCCCACTCTGCATCTAACCAAGAGAATACTGGAATCATACTGTAGTTACTGTGTGTGTGTGTGTGTGTGAGAGAGAGAGAGAGAGAGAGAGAAGGAGAAAAAGAGACTGGCTTATTTCATTTAGCATAATGTTCTTAAAGTTCATCCATGTTGTAGCATAAGTCAGAGTTTTCTTCCTTTTTAAGGCTAAATAATATTCCCTTGTATGTATACACTACATTTTGCTTATCTATTCATCTGTCAATAAAACTTGGGTTGTTTCCATGTTGGAGCTACTACAAATAATGCTGCTATAAACATGGGTGTACAAATCCGAGGTTCAATTTTTTGGAGTGTATATATATGGAAATGGAATTGCTGGATCATATGGTAATTATATTTTTAATTTTTTGAGGAACTGTTATACTATGTTTTCTATAGCAACTGCACATTTTCGCATTCCCATCAACAGTATACAAGGGTTCTAATTTCTTCCACATTTTCACCACCACTTGTTTTTTTTCTGTATTATTTTTTTTAATAGACATCCTAATGGGTGTGAGATGGTATCTCATTATAGCTTTGATTCGCATTTTCCTAATGATTAGAGATGTGTTTTCTAAGCTTATTTTGGATGAGGTTTGAGGCTTAAGAGGTGTGATGTTTATCAAAGACATAACTGGTAGTGTTGTTAGAATGTGAACTCATATGTAGTAAAGGAAAAGTTGGCAGTCACTGCAATGATCCATTGGTCAGCTTTGGTGGATTAATATTCCAGGAATTCTCAGTTGCAGGAACAATTGCTTCTGGTTTCTGTCCTTATCTACAAAAGACTTGAAGGGACTTACTCCAATCTCTGGTGAGAATATTCAGAATGAATCAGCATTTGAGTAATGTATATCATTATCAGTATAAAATAATAAAGAATAGACAGAAAATCAGCTTAGGGCAGTGTAAAACTAATTTTCTATATGGGTGTGATAAGAAGCAGAGGGAGTTCTTCCTGTGTGATATATCAAGGTGATAATGTGCCCCATTAGGACAATTTGTTTTATATTTCTTAAAATAGATATGACTGAGAAAATGACAGATGGAGGTCAGGAAAAAATTCATGAAGTCCTTCACCTTATATTCATAAATCAATGACTTGGTCCCAGAGAGGTGGCTAAAAATATATTTCTCTTTCAGATGAAGGAGATTAGGTTGTGAAAAGAAGAATGTGTTGACTGAAATGACTGAGAACATCACCTCTGTCATTCACACTGTACTATAGCATTATGTGGAACATAAGGAACATGATTTTTTTTCTTTCACTTGTACCAGTAACACACAAATCTCTCCCCTGTCCCCCCTCCCCCCTCTCTCCATGTCTCCCCCTCTCTCCTCTTGCCTCCCCATGCCTCCCCCTCTCCCTCCTCCCATCTCTGCCAGTCTCTCTCTCTCCTCTCTTTCTCTGCCTCTCTCACACACACAGATACAGATTTCCATTTTATAGATGAAACCACATGAATTTATAGTCAGAAAAATAATTAGATTCAACTAAATCTTTGGTCCCTGGCAGGGAAATAGTTAAGGAAGAAATAATTTAAGTGAAATTGCACCAAGTATTTTCATGGGGGAAGAATTAGAAAAAAAAATACCCAGAAGAGATTATGTTGAAACAATACTAATGCCTGAAAAAATAAGACTTTAGATGTTTCTCACTCTTAGAAGGCAGTACCAGCATCAACTCCCAAAAGAGATCAGTATATGAAATGACAATCTTGGGCTGAGAATGAAATTTTTAAAGTTCACTGTGAAATACTGATTTTTAAAAATAATTCCTTTTTGAAATATCTGTAATCTTTTAAACTTATAATAAGTTACAACCTAAACTATAATGAAGGTACTTAACATGTCAGGAAACAAGGAGAAAGAGTCAAATGGCAAGGTAGCATTATGAATTTCTAGTGAGATTTGCACTCTTGCTTCTGTTTTTTATTGCATTCCATAAGCGTCACAGAAAAGAAATCCTTTAAAGAAATACATTCTACAGCTTATCACTCATGTCGGAGAAAACCAGTTTAATGCTTTTGTTGGCCATGATACTGAAAATAAGTCTTGATTGAAGCAAGCACAGTCATATATTGAAGTACACAAATAGACGCATTTGGTTGGTTTATTCTGCAGCCTTGCTGCAAGAATGCAAATGAGCTTTTCCAAGCCCAGTTTCAAGCTGTCAAGTGACAAAGGGGAGGGGGGAGGGGGCAGGAAAAAAAAATCAATTGAGTTAACCTAGCACAGAAGTCTACAGATTAATTATGTTTAAAAAAAACTGAAAACAAAGTGTTTTTTGTTGGCAACTTGAAAGATTGGTGCCTGAAATACTCCTTAATATTATGTAAACAAATGGAGCTTAATCAGTTGCAGGGACAGCAGTCACCATACCTGCAAATGGTGTAGAGTAAGGTTGTTACTTTCCTTTCAAATAAATGAATAGGGCAGAGAAGACAGTTCTTTTGCAGCTGCAGACAGAATTTATATATTGCTTACAGGATGGTGACAGATTGGCACTGTGACTTCAAATGCCAAGTAGGTATCAGTGTGCTTATTCTTTCTGTTGGGACTCTAGGGATTCGAGGGCAATTAAACAGGCAATAAAATTCTCACTTTATCCCTAGCATTTTGTAGTAGAGACATGACTTCTGAGGCTTATAAGGGTGTGGAACATCCTCATTACTGTTTTTGGTTCATTTGGATGGATTAAGCCCACTTTTGTAGGATTGTTACTCAACCATCAACTCAGTAAATCAAAAAACATACATTATTTTGGTTCTTGACCCAACCCTGACTTAAATATTGGGAAATTTACTTGTTGATTAGCTACTTGATGTTGATTGAGAATCCAAGCATGGTTAGCTCTGTGTGCTAGAATAAGCAGAAAGGTAAAGTTGAGCTTTGACTCTATGGAACTTTGGGAAGGGCAGACTAACTTCAGGCAAAGTAGCAAAGGTTGTCCTTTGGAAGATAGTGGGACCCTAAAAGTAACAGATGCCTCTGAGGTATTACCTAGAGCATTCAAGCATTCAAGGCTTTTTAGTAATTAGAAAAAAATTAGTAATTAAAAAATACTTGAGTTCATGAAAAAAAAAAAAAAAACTTGGCTATGAATGGAAGAGAGATCCAGAGGAAAGTAAAATGATTTGGTATGGTTTCGAATGGCAGATGTTCACCAATTGGCAGCAAGAAGTTAAGGCAACTAGAAGGAGATGGGGATAAAATGGGACAAGTTAATTTGTCTGAAATGCAAAGAAGATAACTCTAGTCCTCACAATTTTAAATGAGATCAGGGATGTTGTAGAGATAAGATGCGGGTTTTGTGGAGAAGCACTAAAGATAACTTTCTGAGATTATTTTTACTTTTATGAAATGAAAAATTAGAAGAGAGAATTTGGCAATGCATTGGAAGTAGAGGATACTTTGAAGACATTTCCCTGCTTTCAGTTGGAAGTTAAATGGGTATGGTTAGATTACAGCTGAATATAGAACATTGGCTAAAATCTGCAACAGGAAATAGCAAAGAGCAGATTATTAATTAGGACTCTTGTTTTTACCCAGTGTTTTCAAATAGTTTTCCATTTATTTCATTAAAAAGGTATCCATTACCTTAAACCCCCTACTGATAAGGAATAAGCAAAATGATATATTTTGTTGCATTAACTCATAATTACCTAGCACGTTCATGCTGTATAATCTCAGGTTTCACTTTATTTGTAAATATGCTTTATAATTGTGCAGCCCACACAGCTTCATTTGAAAGGTTTGAATGTGTTTTCCCTCCTGCATTTATTATATTGACTTTGCTTAATAGCCATATTGCATTTGTTGAATAGGGTCTTAATGTAGATACTTTTTTATCCTTTTCTGTCAGATCCATCTTCTCATCCCTATCCTGTAAGGAATAAACATATCACAAAGAAAATTCAATGCAAAGTATGTGCCCATTAAATTCTGTTGATGAATACACAAAATGCCTGAGTAAACAATATACAGATGAAAAATCCCTATATAGCCTTATAATGCACATGCACACACACACACATATATGTATGCACACACACATATACATACAGACATACATTTAGATGTGAAGGTTGACATCCTAAAAATAAATTTTCTTTCTCACAGTAAGCCAAGTTACAGTACTTTGTTAAGCAATAGCATTAAATTATTCTCATTTTATGCACTGCCATCTGGCATACTTGTACTTTTTTTGTGAATCACAGAAAAAGCAATTCAAAACCAGACATTAAATAGACTCATAAGTAATTATCGACATATTAAGTAGTTTCTGAAGACAGGTTTGAACACATACATTCCAACAGGATTTTCTTAGGTTGATAGCCATAAGCGTTTCCATTGAGAAAAAATATTTTATAATATTATTGTAAAATAATTTGGCAAACTGTTTCTATGTGCATCTGCTTGAGTCTTCTTAAAACATGCTACATTACAAAAGTAATTCTGTTCTGTGATTCATGCTCATCCCCTTTTCTGTGACATTTTTCAACATTTTATTAATGGGGAAGTAATCCTCATAATGAAAAAAAGTGTCTTCATCCTGAAAACACCCAGATTGTTCTGCCATATACGTCTCAGGATTCTGTGCATTTGGAGGGAGAGTGGGTGGAGTTCATCTACTTTCTTTGTGGAACAGGGCTCATGCCATAGGGACCACTCAGATGCTCTCCCATTTGCTTGTGAAAGTAGCATAATGATGTCACAAGAAAACTGGTTTCATTTTTTTATAGTCCTGATCTTAAGAAATATGCCTTTATATTTAACCAAAACAGATGCCCCTGCTAGAACTACTAGTCTGGAGGACTTTGTGATGCCACATGGCAGTCATTTGTAATTTTGGTCACACTAGTTTACATGTCGTTGAGCCTCTTGAAATGTGGTCCTTGGAACCAAGCACCATAGTCCAAACATGGGGTCCAAGAACAGAGGGGTTCTCACTTTGTTTTCCTAATAGAAATATTACAGTCATTCACAGACTGCATTCGTCTTGTCAGGAAACACTGCAAACTGTTGCCTAAAACTGATCTTGACTCATTAAAATCATGAATATTTATTAAATTTTTTTTGTCTTCTCAAATGTGTATACCTAAACATAGACATCTGTAATTAACCATTTTAGATCCCATTCTATTAGTTGTTTCTGATTTTAACGATTAAGAAATCTTTTAACAACCATTTAATGTTTATGACCATAAAAATAAAATACCTTTTAGGACAGAAAAAGTGAAAAAGATAGGACAGAAATAGACAAATATTAGACAAAAGTAGAACAAAATATGTATATATATATAAAATGCCTAAGACAGCACCATCACCATTATATGTGTAACAATATTATATGCTGCTTTTTTTTCCCGCTTTAAATTACTTTATGGATATTTTGTATTATTTAATATTCTTTTGAAATCTGATTTACAGGAAGAACTGAATAATATTTGACAAAATGGGTATATTTAGTTAAATAGTAGACTGTTATTAAGGATGTGTCTGTCATTTATTTTCTATTGAAAATAATACTACTAAAAACATTCTTATACTTAAAATTTTGCATGCATGTCTCAATAACTTTAGAATAAATTACTGGATATAGATTCCCTGGATTAAAATTGTGACTATTTAGAGGAAATCTTAATGCATATTGCCAAACTGAAATTCATTCTCAAGGTGAATTTTATTTTCCAATATGTAAATCCATATAATAAATATGTATGTGTATATATAATATTTATAACATATGTATATAGACTATATAAATTTATATGTATATACACATGTGTAGATAAGTTTACATTTACATATATATGCACATGTATATGTGTGTGCATAAATATAGATATCTGGAGTGGGTAGAAAGAAGGAGAGAACCTGGAAAGATTCTACCAAGTATTATTATGACTAATCTTATAGCTGAATCTTAACTGTGGGGTTGAATTTATTATGTCAGGGTAAGTGTTAACATTGTGCTATCAGACTCGTCCCGAAATTTATACCCTGGGTTTGTGGGATACAAAGGTACTATGATGGGCCTGACCTGTATTTTACCTTTCCTGTTTCTTTGACACACATTTCAGTAACAAATGGAGTAATGAAAGTCTGAAATTTTCGTAGGGTATTACCATTGCATGAAAAGATGGATGTGTGAAATTCATCCAGAGGTAACAATAAAACTACAAGCTCTGATGGGGTATGGTAAAAATTGTTGCTGTTACTTTCTGAGAAGACAAATACTCCACTGAAGCTTCCTTGGTGGTTGCAAGGTTTATGAGCATTGATGGACTCTGCCGGGTTTGGCATTACAGTTCATTTAGACTAATAAAAGTATGTTCCTTTTATTCTGAAGATATTACTCTCTAAAAGGGGAAACTGAAAAGTAAGCAGTGATCTATGCAGTGATCAGATATGTGCAGAGGTCTGTGTGAGATTCCCTGGGGCACTCAGTTCTGCCTTTAACCCTCCACTTTAGCATTCTCCTTCTTCCCTAGTCACGTATCTCTGTTCTGTAGGGACCAAAATAGTATAATGGGACAGGAAAAGGTAAATGGGTGGGCTAACAATGGACCAAAAAATCTAAGCAGAAGTACACCCTAACCTACACCCTGTCTTCAAAGAAAATTAGATTACCTTTAGGCAAGACCAGTCCAAGAACTTGGCAGCAAATTTTGCTAATGGCATATCCTGGCACTTGCTTACAACTGTGTATACCTGTTCTCTGCTTGCCGCTAAGCAGAGAAGGAGGGATATGCTGGGCACCAGAGCAGGTCTGGCCCCTAAATAAACCGATGTATCTCTGCGTGAACACCACTCATTGCTGATTTACTGGTGAGAGTACCTTTGTTGCATAGTCACTGATGTTTGCACATCTAAACTGTGTAAGAGGGGCATCTGGGTGGCTCAGTCGGTGAAGCGTCTGTCTTCAGCTCAGGTCATGGTCCCAGGCTCCTGGGATCGAGCCCCGCGTCGGGCTCCCTGCTAAGCAGGGTATCTGCTTCTCTCTCTGTCCCTCTCCCTGCTCATGCTTGTGCATGTGCTCTCTCTCTGAAATAAAATAAAATAAAACTTTAAAAAAATAAAATAAACTGTGTAAGAGCCAAGAATGCAAACAAAAGATGAGAATTTCCAATTCTGCAAGTTAGAGGAGCCACAGGCTTCAGTATTCCATCAGAAAACTCCTAAGATTGTTATTTACAAGAGCTGCCTTATTATTTCTATAAAATTGGGAACTATCATTCCTTCTCTGCAACACACAGATTGGTAACTCAGATTGAGAATTCAAGCTATTATCTGGACACCTGTAAAGGACCAAATGCAGAAGAAGCCTGCAGATGACAAGAGTGTCAGCCTTCGCACCCACAACAGGGAGATGACGAAGTAAAACCATTTATCAGGCTGCATCAGGAATGGGTGCAGGAAAACCCAGCTACACAATGAAGACCCAAAGACCGTGGCAGTCCAAATATTTCCTCAGCTACATCGTCAATTACTAGTTCACTGTGAAGTTCCCACCACACCTCTGGGTTGTGAAAAGAACTCTAAAACTCTAGGTGCATTTGAGAGGGTAGAGGTGACAGTGGTGAATAAGGGTTCCAACAGAACTTCCTTACAGCTTCTGGGAAGCAGCAACAAACGGATCCTTACCCAAGTCATCGTGACAGATGAGGTGACCAAGAACTGAAGCCTCTGACAAGCAGTGGGAACCATTTAAGGAAAGAGCAGTACATGAAGGAAAGCAAAACAAAGAGCAAGCTGAGAGGTAGAAAGAAAGCCACAACATGTGGTGTCCTAGAGTTCAGGGAAAGAACATTTATAAAAACATTGAGTAATGAAAAATAGCAAATATCAAGAAGACTCAGAAAAGAGAAGTGATAGCCACAAAGAGCTGATAGATGATCACAAGGAAAATGATGTGTCAGGGTAACAGAGAAAGCAAAGCCAGAGTGTTGTGAGTTGATGAACAAATGGGAAGTGTGAAAATTAGAGACAGTAAGAATAGACAGTAATTCTAGGATTATTTCATGGAATTTGATTTAGGATGAGAGAGACTTGAGGATGTTTAAGTGGTAATATGATACAGATAATATACGGTAGCAAATAATTCCTCTCTGTGGTGTTACACATTTCAGTCTTAATTCTAGCCCTTCCATTTTCAAGCAGCATGATTTTGGACGTTTCTCTAGGTCTTCCTCTCTCCTTCCTCTCTTCATCTGTGAATGTGGGTCCACATCCTCTCAACCAATGTTAGCTAATTTGTTTTATTTGAAGTCACTGCAGAAAGAGGGAAAATCAGTGCAGCCAGGTCTCTTGGGAGGTAGCAGGCTATAGATTCGAGAATTCTGGCGAATGAATTAATCCTTCAAAAGGGGAAGGTCTCTCTTACACTTTTACTCACATGTAAAAGATAAAAATAAGGGTTTAGGTACATTTACCTTTATGGGTTTGACTTGGACAGATTTCCAATTGTAATGGCATTTGTTTGTTCTGAAATAAAAGCTAGAGTTATTAGCTCCAGGTACGTTACAGGGCTAGTGAGTTAGTTGAAGAATACAGGAAGATGAAGATTTAAAATAGCTAGAAGAGTAATGGTGAGAGAGTTTACTGAGACAACAGGTTTTCCGACAGTCTTGGTGCCCATCTAATGCTAGAGAAAATGCACCTAAAGGAACAGCACTTTGTGGGATTCTGGTTTTTCTCTGCACAGTGTCTCTACTCTGGCGTTTGATTGGGGAAGTGCCATTGAAATCTACAGGAGAAAGAAGGGGGTAAAGGAGGTGGGAATGAAATATGATAGAAATAGATAATGGAAAAGTAGAATAGAACGATGGAGATCTTGGTCAGATGAAAGGCAAGTTGGAATAAAACTGGAGAGGTAGGAGGGTAGAAAAACGTGTGAAAAACAAACAAACAAACAAAGACCTAGGGTGTTTATAAGCTGAACTTTTCTAGATTTTACAGACTGGGCATTTATCTATGTGAGTGAGTTTATATTTCAGAAGGTTAGAGTCAAAGGCTAGGTCACTCATTTTATCTTTGTTGTCCTTACATCATCATTAATGGTTCTTTCATTTTTTTCTAATCACACATTTAATAAGTTATTTGTAAATCAATAAGTAAATACACTAAACCTGAAAATGTGAAAAAGGAAGACTATGTTACTGATCCATAGGCATGCAGGAGACTCCAACTGCACATAGATATGAATGTTTTATAAATAGCATAGTCACTGCAGACATATACTCCAGATATACATTGTTGATAATCTCATTTATGCCACCAACTCTCCTCAAAAAGATGAGTTCTACTTAGTTCTAGTTAATGTGATCTAAATCCCAGACTAATGAAGTTTTACTGTATTTGAGGACCACTCTTTGGCTGATGTCCTAATCCCTTCGGTCATTTGTTTCTTGCTTACATATGCATACATCGGTAAGCATTTGTGTGTGTGGGGGGTGGTTCTGAAGTTTATAACAATATACTGTTAGTGACTGGAATGGAAAGTTGTTTGCAATGACTCTGTAGCCCTATTCTACATTTGTAGTTCTGTTGATTTTATTGCCCTCACCCGTCTACACAACGATCACACACAGGAGAAAAACACCGGGACCCTAAATCAAGTGGTTATTCACAATGTTTTGCTTCAAATAAGATTTATATTTAAACATGAATCAAGAAATCTACATGGTTTGAGAGAGATTTTAGAATCCTATGTTTTGATCCTTTCTTGAAGAAAGGTGACACATAATTTCTGGATAATTTAGAAAAAAGTTATGACCCTTCTAGCTAGTTTTAAAATGAACATTTTTTTCTATCAGTTTCTAAATTTATCTTCCCGAATTCACTGGTTTCCAGAACTTGCCATAAGCTCTGAAATCTAGGAAACTACCAAGCACTATGTAACCCAGCCCAAGAATATACCTCAAAGTGTCTTAGATTTGTGTATCAGTTTAGGGGAAACAATTGATTCCACCAAATCCTGAAATCCTGTGCAGGGGAGTCCAATATCCCAGGCTGTACCCCCCCCCAGGACCACTCCATGTTCTACTATGGAGACTTAAAAAGATCTGTTTTATGGATAAATGATGCCTATTACCAAAGACTTCTCAAGAGACAACATCTTTACCACTAATCCCTTATACACCAAAGTGGCTGGAGAAAAAGTACACTTTAATTACACAGCACCAAATATAACTACCAATTTATTTTTCATCTGGAAAAATAAGAGGCCCTGAAAGAGGAGAGAAAGTAAAAATCTCAAGATTAAAGGGCATTTAAAATTTTAATATTAAATCTTTTGCACAAACTTTTTCTCCTTACATGAAAAGTACTAAATAAGTTACATTTAAATGCCCTACTTATATAAAAATAAAATTAGGTACTTCTCATTTAAGAGAGAGTGGTAAGATTTAAAATATAAGGAATAGGAGTAAAGGATGAGCAGTATATCCAATCTAAATTACATCAAAAACCAAATATAAAATAGAGACAGAACTTACATTTTTCTAAAAGGAAGTAAATATTCACTACCAACCCCAATAGGTAAATTACACTGATGAGAAGAAAGATACATGAACGAAGATATTTTCTTGCTTTGACTTATAAAAAAAAATGATACATTTCATGTTCGTTTAAATGTTTAGGGTTATAGTGTTAGAAATACATAATTCTACTTTTATGGACAGGTCGACTAGGGGAATATCACAATCATTTGAATTGGTTGTCTTCATACTGAGTAGGGCTTGCTTCTCTCTCTTTCTAAGCTTTATTGAGGTAAAACTGATATAAATTACAAAAAATTATATGTGTTAATGTATACATTTTGATATGTTTGGACATAAGCATACACCCATGATGTTATCACCACAGTTAAGGTCCTAAACATATCCATCACCTCCAACAATTTCCTTGTGTTTTTTTTCTGTGTGTGTGTGTGTGTGTGTAACTTGACATGTCATCTACCCTCAATGTACTTTAAGTGCCTAATATGTATTTACTGTATGTACTATGTTGTACAGCAGATCTCTAGGACTTATGCATACTTTTTTAAAACTTCTTTGCACATGTAAAACATGCCATAAGGTGTCCTATATTGCAATGGAAAATGCAACTATTTTTAGGCAAATCCCATTAGAATCAATGGCATTAAGGAGAAAACTAGATTCCATACTTTCTTCTTTGTCTCACGTTTTTTCACACTCAAACTCCTTGACATCTTGGCTGCTGTAAGTGATGCAATTAGAAGTCCATGGCTGAGAATAGTGTTTACTTTTGTCAGAATTGGGAGGTTTGTGTGATCATCATTTTCTTCAACATATGTCTCTTTGGAATCATCCACTGTAGTTTTTTATTATTATTATTAATTTTATAATCAGGAACATCAAAGCTCTCTTCTACTTGTGTTGACTTTTCTAGATTGGTTCTTACAGATATTTTCTCTCTTTATGAAGCCACTTCTCACCAATTGCCCAACATCTGTTGCAGTGGGGTGGATTTATTTTATTTCAAAAATTATACTTCCAGTAGACTGCAGAAGAAATTTCAGGATCTTCTTCAAGTGACTCTATACCACTCTGTCCTGTCTGATTTACCTTGATATACCTCATCATCTTCCTCTGAGAATTCTTCTTCTTCACTAAGGCTATAATCTTCTGAATCAAGACTCAACTTCAAATTCTACAGCGAAGTCATCTGAAACTGAATCTTTTTTTTTTTTTAAAGATTTTATTTATTTATTCGACAGAGAGAGAGACAGCGAGAAGGAACACAAGCAGGGGGAGCGGGAGAGGAAGAAGCAGGTTTCCCGCGGAGTGGGGAGCCCGATGTGGGGCTCGATCCCAGGATCCTGGGATCATGACCTGAGCCGAAGGCAGACGCTTAACGCCTGAGCCACCCAGACACCCCCTGAAACTGAATCTTGATCTAACCATCCGAATGTTCACTTACACCAGCATCAAGATCCGGATTTGCTGGAGTCTCTGATTCCATGCTCCTGCTTCTTCACAATATATCTCCCTTATTACACATAAAGTGAGGCTTTCATCAAAGAAAGGGAAATACTGTCAGATTTCTGGTGCTTTCTTTTTCATTCACCAGGTAATTCATCTGAATTTTCATCTAGTCAGAAGTCATCTCTTCTTCTGAATTCCCAAAATACTCTTCTGTCCCAGGCCCGTATGTGTGTGAGCACACTAGGTCCCTAGGAAGAGGCCACTGGCAGTGACAGAAGCTGGACCTTGGTCAGAGGGGCCTAGGGCTGCCCACCATCTGGGCTTCTTGCTCTCTCTTCCTCCCCATCACTAAGGCTGCTGAGGTTCCCTAGTGCACTTCCACGGTGTTTGTGCATGTGCACCCAGGCCATGCAGCCTCACTAGTTTCTCCTTTCATTTTCAAAATTGCCCAGATTTGGACACAAATTCTGTTTTCATACTATGTAAAGATCATTGGAAAGTAGAAGCTGAGGAAAGGCAAGGGTAGGGTACTTGAAGCATCATCCAAATGGGTACAGAATTCATGGCCCAGCAATGAGGGAAAAATAGAGGCCTTGAGTAAGAATGCTAATAAATGAGTACATATTAATAAAACATATTTTATTTTTTTTCATATTAACAAAACATAATTGGATGAGAGCTAAAAACTCAAGTTTGAGTCCTCACATACGATCAACTGCAATCCAGTAGAACATATGGGCACCTAATATTCAGCATGCATCTAATAGAGTGGTGAATGATTCCATGTGATGCTCCTCTGATTTAATTACCTTTAGAAGTCCAAGTTTGATTCCTTCCAAACTAGCATCTATTGCAAGTCTAACGAGTTAAAAGTTTGAGCTGGAGAATAGAGCCATTACAAAATAAAAGTAATCAAACAACTCTTACAGATCTCCTAAAGCAATGATTCACAAAGGATTTCACACAAAACTCCCATTAATGCTAATGAAATTGAGTAAGTTGCAGGCTGAAACTCTCCCATACATTGATAGGTGAATAGTTCCCTGAGGTACTTACTTAGATGAGGGAACTTAATTTTCTCTCCACTAATCCTCTCTGGATGAAAAATAAGAAATAATACTTCACAAGTTGGTTTCTTTTTAAAGTAGATGGCACAAATTCAGAATCATTGGTGTGAATTAATCAAAAGCCACATTAGGACATCAACTAGCTCATTTTCAACCAACCAAACCATCTTCCATTCAGATAGATACCAGTTGGCCAAAGTCTTAAGTCAGTCTTGTTTGTGGCTCTGAAAGTAACCCATTAAATCCATCCCATCTTGCTTCTTCAAGATTCTAGAAAAAGGAACTGTGCAATTATGTGAGGGAACTAGTTGAAAAGAAATAGAAATTCCTGATTGCCTTAGTATGAGTTCAGCTGCTGTTTTAATTAGCTGCCTAGGGAAGGAAAGATCATGAAATGTTGAGTTAGAAACAATATAAGATCATTCAAAGACATACAAGTGATAGTACAGGTATAATTAAGCTTCTGGGGCAGAAATGGTGTGTGCGTGTGTGTGTGTGGTTCAGAAGAAGCAACTTTCACTAGCATGTGAGTGTTTTTGCTTAACAATAATCATTAGGATAATATCAATTTGATTGTGTACAACTCTTGACCTGGTCATCTCATTTATTACAATTTCCCAGGATAGGGGCAGGGTTGTGGTTACTATATTATTTTACAACTGACAGAATGAAGCTCAATTTAGTAAGTTACCTCATAGAAGAAAAGTGGTAGGCTCCCAAAAACACACATTAAGTCAAACAAATGTAAATAAAATAAATATGCTGATTTTGATGAGAATGATATCACAGAAAGTAAAGATTCTTAAAATCTCATTTAGTCTTCCCTTCTTTCTTCTACAACTAATGCAACTGAGCCTTAAAATGGGAATTTTCTAAAAACCATCATCTAGGATCTTAATGTCAGAAGAAATTTCTGGGCACCTGGGTGGCTCAGGCAGCTGACTCCCTGACTCTTGATTTTGGCTCAGGTCATGATCTCAGGGTCATGAGATTGAGCCCTGCGTGAGGCTCTGTACTCAGTGGGCAGTCTGCTTGAGATTCTCTCTCTCTCCCTCTCCTTCTGCTCCTACTTCTGCTAGCCTGCACTCTCTCTCTCTCAAATAAATCTTGAAAAAAAAAAAAAAAGAAATCTAGTGTGTTCCCTTTTGGTTAGTGATATCTAGAAAGTTTGTTGAATAGAGATAGATCCCCAAATACCAAAATATGTCTTTGATTTAATTATGCACAAATGCATAAATAGTTGTTACCATGTGCTGTTTGATGAAAATTATCTGGTGCTGCTTATTTTGACTAAGACCCAAATTACATTGAATTTAAGCATTAGCAGACACAATTTTGGCAAATTATATGGCTTTAAATAAATAAAAGAAAATTTGCTGATTTATTAGACCTTAAGAATCAGTGCCACTACACATGGCATTTTAAAAATGACTACTCTAAACTCCACAGTTATAGTTGGAGATGTTTTAGTAATTGATGAAACAAGTAAAGTGAAAATCAGTAAGCAAGGTCACCTGGGTGGCTCAGTCGTTAGGCGTCTGCCTTCGGCTCAGGTCATGATCTCAGGGTCCTGGGATCGAGCCCCACATCGGGCTCCCTGCTCTGTGGGAAGCCTGCTTCTCCCTCTCCCACTCCCCATGCTTGTGTTCCCTCTCTCACTGTCTCTCTCTGTCAAATAAATAAATAAATAATCTTTAGGGAAAAAAAAAATAAGTAAGCAAATATAAGACCTGAACAACACTATCAACCAACTTGACCTAATTGACCCTCACAGGGCAAAGGGAGAAACCCAACAGAATGCACACCATTCACCAAGATAGACCACTTCTGTGTCACAAAAATTCTAGAATGAAGTTGCACAACATATATCCTCAGACCGCAATGGGGAGGAGAATAGAAATCAATAGAAAATAATTGAAAAAATATTCAAATATTTGGAAGTTTAAAAACACACTTCTTAACCCTATGTTAAAGATAAAAACAAAAATGGAATTAGGAAATATTCTGAATTAAATTAAAATGAATACATACCAGCTTTTATGTGTTACAGCTTAAATAGTGCTTAAAAACTAAAGCATTAGATAAGTCTGGCTAGGGGTTTATCAACCTTGTTAATTCTTTCCAAGAATCAGCTCCTAGTTTTGTTGATCTGTTCTATTTTTTTTTATTTGTATATCATTGATTTCTGCTCTAGTCTTTATTATTTCTCTTCTCTTGCTGGATTAAGGCTTTATTTGCTGTTCTTTTTCCAGCTTCTTTAGGTGTAAAGTTAGGTTGTATATTTAAGACTTTTCTTGCTTCTTTAGGAAGGCCTGTATTTCTATATATTTCCCTCTTAGGACTGGCTTTGCTGCATCCCAAAGGTTTTGTACTATCTTGTTTTCATATTAATTTGCTTCCGTGTACCTTTTTAATTCTTCTTTAATTTCCTGGTTGACCCATTCATTCTTTAGTATGATGTTCTTTAATCTCCATGTATTTGTGGTCCTGCCAAATTTTTTCTTGTGGTTGACCTCAAGTTCCATAGCACTGTGGTGTGAAAATATGCATGGTATGATCTCAGTCTTTTTGTACCATTTGAGACCTGATTTGTGACCCAGTATGTGATCTATTATGGAGAATGTTCCATGTGCACTTGAAAAGAATGTGTGTTCTGCTACTTTAGGATAAAATGCTCTGAATATATCTGTTAAGTCCATTTGTTCCAGTGTGTCATTCAAAGCCCTAGTTTCCTTGTTGATCTTCTACTTAGATGATCTGTCCATTGCTGTGAATGGTGGGGTGTTAAAGTTCCTTACTATTATTGTATTATTATAAATTAGTTTCTTTAAGTTTGTTATTAATTGATTTATATATTTGGCTGCTTCCAAGTTGGGACATAAATACTTAAAATTGTTAGATCTTCTTGTTGGATAGACTCCCTTATTATGATATAGTGTCCTTCTTTATCTCTTATTATAGTCTTTGGTTTAAAATCTAATTTGTCTTGGGGCACCTGGGTGGCTCAATCAGTTAAGCATCTGCCTTCGGCTCAGGTCATAATCCCAGGATCCGGGGATTGAGCCCTGCATTGGGTCTCCCTGCTCAGCGGGGAGTATGCTTCTCCCTCTCCCTCTGCCCCTCCCTCCAGCTTGTGCTCTCTCTCTTGCTCTGAGCTCTCTCTCAAATAAATAAGATATGAAAAAAATAAAATTAAAATAAAGTCTAGTTTGTCCCATAAAAGGATGGCTACTCCAGCA
The DNA here is from genome assembly GCF_029215605.1 of Mirounga angustirostris. NCBI lineage: Eukaryota > Metazoa > Chordata > Mammalia > Carnivora > Phocidae > Mirounga > Mirounga angustirostris. The sequence continues at coordinate 17,144,323 of NW_026991718.1, read as the reverse complement.
ACCCTAATGTTCATTCATAGATGAATGGATAAAGAGTGGTGTATGCATATATACAATGGAATATTACTCAGCAATCAAAGAGAATGAAATCTTGCCATTTGCAACAATGTGGATGGAACCAGAGCATATTATGCTAAGCGAAGTAACTCAGAGAAAGATAAATAACATATAATTTCATCATATGTGGAATTTAAGAAACAAAACAGATGAACATAGGGGAAGGGAAGGGAAAATAAGATAAAAACAGAGAGGGAGACAAACAATAAGATCTCTTAACTATGGGAAACAAACTGAGGGTTGCTGGAGGGGAGATGGATGGGGAGGAGGGGGTAACTAGGTGATGGGCATTAAGGAGGGCACTTGATATAATTTCATGCAACTGATGAATCACTAAATTCTACCCCTGAAACTAATATTACACTATATGTTAACTAAATTGAATTTAAATAAAAAAAATTTTTAAAAATCACTTTCCCACAATGGGGAAAAAAAAGGAGCAAATTAAATGCAAAAGAAAAAGAAAAAAAAAGGAAATAAGATAACAAAAATTAGTGAAATTGAAAATATAAAAGAGAGAAAATCAACAAAACCAAAACTGGTCCTTTGAAACGATCGATAATAAAATTGATAAAACTCTGGCCAAACTGGGGCAGCAGGATGGCTCAGTTGGTTAAGCATTTGCTTTTGTCTCATGTCATGGTCTCTGGGTCCTAGGATCAAGCCCTGCATGGGGCTGCCTGCTCAGCAAGGAGTCTCCTTCTCCCTCTCCCTCAGTCCCTCCCCCCTACTCATAAGCTTGCGCTCTCTCTCTCTCTTTCTCTCAAATAAATAAATAAATAAAATTAAAACAAGAAAACAAAAACAAACCTCTGGCCAAACTGATTAAGAAAAAAAGACCAAAGACATAAATTACCAATATATTAAGAACAGAAGAGGGAATGTCACCTCAGGTCCTACAGACATTCAAAGGTTAAAGGAACCTTATAAACAACATTATGACTATAAATTTGATAAGACGGGTTAAATGGATAAATTCTTTGAGCGAAACAGTTAAAAAAGGTGAATTTTATTATCAATAATTTAGATTTTAATAGCCCTGACTAAAAAAATAGATTGGCTGAGGAAAGGAAACAAAATGTATCGCTGCTGTGACTAACACCAACGTGTTTTATTTAATTGTTTTGTTTTTATACCTCTGCCTGACATTTTTTGGCAACATTAAGATCTACAGGGGGTAAAGTTCAATCTCTTACTATCTGAGAAAGTCACATTTATTTCCACACTCTCTCCTCCCCCATTCTTCTTTAACAGACCTTATATCTCAGACAATGCGCTTCCACTTTTGAATGGTTTCTAGTGCAAAAGAAGCTCTTGGCTATAAGAAATAGAGCTAATAGTCATTTTCCCTGCCTAGACTGTGGTGAGTCCATTGGGATACCCTATTTAAGTTTTTTCTTAATTTGAACCTTAGGAATTTTACTAAATTGTATTAAATGAGAGCCTACATGGACTGATACTTTTGGGGAGATTTGAAATTATCACATTACTTTTTGTACCTCATCCTAGTTGTGGGCTTTGTGTGCTGGTAGTCAATCACTAGTATAAAATAAAAATGCTTTCTAACATGAGTATTAAGTATTCATTAAGTTATTAATTCTCCAATAGGTCCAGGAAGAGAAAAAAAATAGATCAAGATAGTTTTTATTAGAGAGATAATAACATGATAGCTATAATTTATTGAACGCTTGTATGTGCCAGTGAGCTCTGCAATTTTCATTCATTACTTAAATTAATCCTCATAACATCATTAAGACATGAGAATAATTCTTATTGTATCACAAGGATCCTATACTAAAGACTAAGAAATAATCTGCCAAATAAATTAACAAAACTTAAGGGGGAAAAATCACCAGTGTTGGAAGTGGCTGTTGGGAAATGTATACATTCAAACTTGCGTAAAGGTAAGAGGGAGCTTAAATTAGTAAAAACCATTTTATTAAGTGATTTCTAATATAGAGAATCATAAAGGTGTTTTTATTTTGTTACACTATCTGCCAGGCTAGGAACATAGTCTAAAGGAATGGTTCAGGCTGTAGGGGGAAAAAAAAAAAAAGACCAAACCTGGAATTAATGATATTAATTTGAGCAACAGCCATAATATTATTAGCAATATTTAACAATATTTATTTAGAAATTTATAATATTTAACAATATGTAATATTTAATAAGTAAAATATAGTGACCTGATTTTATGTTAAATGCGATGTGGAATAAACATACACACATGTAAGAATACACACATATGTATATAAGAATGAATACATAACAGTTCTATATGTTTCTTGATTAAAACTATGTTCAAAGCATGATGCACAGACTAGCCGGCAACAGGCTAAGAGTTTTATTTCTAACATTTCCCACCACTTAGGTTATGTTCCTGCAACAGTGAATTGCTTATAGTACCCCAAATGAAGCTATGACTTATGCCTTGACTCATGGCATTTCTTTTTCCTGGAATGAACTTCCTATCCTTCCTGTCTTGAGTTAGCCCAGTTTATCTCTTTAGATACAACTTGGGAATCCTCTTTCCTCAGAATCTTTCTCTGCCTCTTTTCACGAACAGCTAAGTTTCCCCTAATCATTCCATCCCGCAGTCTCAGGCATTACTCTCTAAACTAATCTCTTCATAGGCTTTGTAGACTACCATCTCCCCTGGGATCCCTGTGAGCTCAGACACTATTCCATTTCTTCTTTATATTCCCAGGGTCTAGCAAGTTTTGGGTGTGCAGGAGCACCATAAGCTTCTCAAAAACAGAAACTGTAGGATCTGAAATGAAAGCAGTGTTTCTATTAAGGTAGTATGATTATACTAAAGAGTATGGTTCTCTTTCTTCAATTTCTCATAATTTTATACTGTGGTTATACTGTTTTTATAATGAACAAAATATATACATTTAAACATGAAGCAAATGCATATAATGTCTCTCTATATTTGTAGCAGTACCAGCCTTCAACCAGCAAATTTTAGAAATACCTAGAGAAATAGTTATATTTCGTGACAAACTTTAAATGTTTATTTGAAATCTGGGGTCAAAATTGAAGAAAACCTAAAAAAAAAAAACAAAAAAAAAAACAAAAAAACTATGCTGCATGCCCATACAAGTCAATTCTATATGTGGTTGAAAAGTGTAGTAAAGCATGAAAACTGCAAATAATTTATTTAGTCAAAGTATTGTCACAAAACACAGTGTATATAGCTGATGATAAACTCACTCAGCTAATAAAGCAAACTACGTGTCCTAAAAAATTAAAAAAAGGAATAAGGGATGACATTATGCAACATATATATATATATATTCCAAATATTTAGCATAATCATGCAATTTGTGTGCATCCTGCCCCCACCATAGATATACAGCACTACTTGGAATCCCTGCAGTTGTGATTTCTGGGAAGTAAGGGAGCAATAACAGTTAAGAAATTATTTTAAATTTCCTGCAGACACTTATTAAAACAAGCTTCTTAGATTTACTGCCCATCAGCAGGGACAGATGAGGAGCTGTTTTTTGGCTTGAGTGGAGATCTGATTTAAGGAATACACACCGACTAATTGATTGTTGGGCATTAAAACAAGAACAAAACATCAAAATCTGTGCAGGAATATTGAGCTTCTCTGAGGTGGTATTTCTCTTTCAAAATACCAACAATAGGATACCATCTGACACATTAAAGTTTCTGGAGGCCAAAAAGTTTATTTAAGCAACACCATTGTGACACCCTAAGTAAAGGAATCTCTAAGAAGAGGGCACTGAAAAAAGAGCCAAAAAAAAAAAAAAAAATCACAGAACAAAGGGAGATGACTAAGTTAAAGCACAGACGGGATAACTAAGCCTAGAACAGAACATCTTTGATCCTAAATACATATCCAGAAACCATCAAAGGCAAATGTTACAGGTAAAAGCAATAAAAAGGATTACTTCAAGAGGGAAGAAAAAGGCACATATTTAGATGCACTCTTAGAAAACGAAACCAGGCAAGCAGGGAAAGATCTGAAAATTGAAAGGGAAAATCAAATCAGTGGCTTTTCTGCCTCATCCATCTGCCGGCGCCCAGACAGCACAGTTTGGAGTCCAATAGAGTGAAAACAAGATCGGGCAACTTCAGCAGAAACACATCCTCTCCATTTTTAAAATAATGAAAACAGTAACAGAGGCATGACCAGGAACCAAATGGAAGAAATGCCTGGGAAATTGCACAGGGGATAGTCAGAGGCAGTGAAAGGGAGTTTATTCATTGGAAGGAAAATTCAGCATGGCTGGACCAGGCCACATGGATCAATGGCCTGGAAGAAATGGGTTGAGAAAAATGTGAATTGGCTAATGATCACATTTGGTCAAGCAAGAAAAAGGGTTCTGGAGCTGCTTGGGGAGAGGTGGATTGAGTTTTTGAAGTGATGTAATGAGACTGTTTAAGTTCCCAATCATGGCACCCAGAGTCCTCACCATCTACCCACAGGATTTCCCCCACAGCACCTCCTTTGAATCTTTGGGATGGCCCCTCTGTCGTTGTCACAGCTGCCTCTGAGAACAAACTCAGACCCTCTACTGCAATTTAAAAGGACCTCCGTTGTCTAGACCGTGCCTTCATGCCAGCCTCTGTGTTTCTCCCTGGTGTTTTCTATACTCCAGCCTGTTTAGTTCCACCAAAACGTGAAACTCATCCATCAGATCTATGTCTCTACCTGTTAGTCCCACTGAAAAAAGTTGTCTCCAGTTCCACTCATCTGGATATCACTGTACCACAGAGTTTCCCCTGACTACGCTCCCTCCCCTTCACTATCACATCACACTTTTAATCACCTCATAAAATGTGTCAACATTTGAAATCTGCTTGTATAATTATTTGGTTACTTGGGATTTTTTTTCTTTTTTTTAATGGAACTCCCACAAAATATAAACTCTAAGAAAGTAGAAAATCTTGTTCACTGCTCAATCCTAAGCAACTGGAACAGTGACTACCATAGAGTAAGAATTCAATCAATGTTTCCTTTTTTTTTCCCCCAAGATTTTATTTATTTGACAGAGAGAGAGAGCACAAGCAGGGAGGAGGGGCAGGCAGAGGAAGAGGGAGAAGGAGGCCCCCTGCTGAGCAGGGAGCCCGATGCAGGGCTCCATCCCAGGGCCCTGGGATCATGACCTGAGCCGAAGGCAGATGCTTAACGGACTAACCACCCAGGTGCCCCTCAATGTTTCCTTAATTAAGGAGCTGAGTGGCAGAAGAACAGGGATCACACCAGCCTTAAATCAAGGATGAGGAACAGATACAGATTGGGGCTCACATTGTTTCAAGAAAGGTTCTAAGTATGGTGTACATGTTATTTCATTGACTCTTCCATCAAAGCTATAGTTATTATTATCCCCATTTTACAGATAACAGTTGAGGCTAAAAGCAATTAAATAACAAATCATGTAAGTATTAAGAGGAAGAGTTTGGTTTCAAATTGGTTTCTGAATTCCATGTTCTACTCACTTCAACCACAATGACCCTTCTTTGATCATTCCCCTTCCTAATTAGCTCATTTTGGAACATCTTCCATGAAGCAGATAATAATAAACATCTTCACTGAGTGACATCCTGTTATTTTTTAAAAGATTTTTATTTATTTATTTGACACAGAGAGAGAGAGAGAAAGAGAGAGAGACCAAGTGAGCACAAGCAGGGGGAGCAGCAGAGGGAGAGGGAGAAGCAGGATCCCAGATGATTAGGGAGCCCAAAGTGGGGCTCAACGTGGGGCTCGACCCCAGGATCAAGATCCGGGGATCATGACCTGCGCTGAAGGCAGACACTTACTGAGTCACCCAGGCATCCCATCCTGTTCTAATCAATTAGACTTTTAGAAGAAAAAAAATACATCGACTCAAGATGCTGGCTATCACTTTTATGTATCTATTCTATTTCTCTAAGGAATAAAGGCTTTTGGGGCAATATTCTTAGCTATTTCTTTTTTGCCTGCTGTCACTTCTGACTCTACTATACCCCCTGCCCTTCCATGACCCCTTGACCTCTATGCCCTGCCCCCAAGCCCCTGCCCTCTTATCCCCAGCCCTCCTGTGCCTCCCTGTGTCCTTATATCCCCTGCCCTAACTTGGAACACAATTCTCTACACATCAAGAGACACAAACTCAATAATAAGTCTGCATAAAAATAGGAGAAATTATAGTAAATAAACTTTCTTATTCCAGATACATGTTCATCATTTGTACGATAATGGTTGGAAGAATGAATAGGACTACAAAAGTATTGAGAGTGAGTGGCATTCTCAATTGCTTCATTTGTCCTCGCCTGGTAACACAGCCTTATTCATGGTTCTGAGGTCATCTCCTCTTGAGAAACAATTTGCCTTGTAGTTACAATCATATGTCTCAGAGCAACACAGACCAGCGTTCACGTTCTGACTCTTCCTAATTTACTTCTCAATTTTACCTGTTTACCTGTCCAATGTTAGACTCTTTAGTTCTAAAACAATTATTAAAATGCCCATTTCAAGATTCTTGTAAGGAATAATATGCTATATGGAGATTTCTTACCAAAAGGTCAGGCCCATTTAAACATTCAATAGCTGTACTGTTCAAAATGGGTAGAAGTTCCAACCTCTACCCCTCTGGAGGGTTGATACCATCAGGCTGTGGAGAAATTCCCTTTCCTCTTGGAAGACTGTATCAGCTTTCTCCAAAGGACCTCAAGAGAATGAACATGTTTCCTTGTTTTTATCACGAGATATTACCTCCCAACTTCTGGTAAAAAGACACTATTCCTTTTCAGAAGGGTTGATACTAACATGAATGAACACATAAAAATATTCTCATTTCAAGAGAAGCCTTTTGGTACCACTAGTTCCCTTGGTTGGGTTTTTTTTTTTTTTTTTTTTTTTTTTAGTTCTCAGTAATTTAAAAATACAATTTTCCTGGTTATAACTATGTATAATCTCTCTCATTTATAGATTTAATATCCACAATATTGATAATTTGTAAATATGATGGACACTGCTAGTTCTCACTGATAGCTGCATCTCAGTCCCTTTGTCAAACAAGGAAGGACTGAGACTGTAAAGCAAACCGAACGTTTATTTGGGGTATTGAGGAATTCAAATCCAGGAGACAAAGATTCAGGAGGAAACTGAAATGTGCTCCAAAGAGGGAAGAGAAAGAGGTTGATAAAGGCAAAAACTGCAGGCGATATAAGTTGTGTTGAAAGAATTATGATTGGCAGAGGCAAAAATAATTAATAGGTTGCTATGCCAGATACTAGATTGGAGTTCAGTGAACTAAGCCTCATTCTGAGAATTGCACCAGGATGTGGTAGTTTGTGGTTGGCACAGCCTAAAAGTTCATGTTTCACGAGGTGTGGATATGTAGGAGACTAAACCCCCCATTGGCCTCCTAGCGCCATTTTAGGGCCGCTTGATGTTCCTAAGTTCCTGACTTCATTTCAGATGTTCCTGTTCATACCTTCTTTCAGGGAGTCTGAAATCCCTGCCCCTTACACTTTCAGGGAGTCTCAAATCCCTGCCCCTTGCAGTTGGGTGGGGCCTTGTGAGAACCAATGAAATGTAAGCAAAAATAACATGAGTTACCGGCTGATGCCGTGAAGAGCTCCACGGGATTCTCTAATCTCTTCTTCTGCCACACAATGGCAGATAAAGCTTTGTACTCACGTGGCAGAAACAAAGGACAGAAGCTGCATGGATTACTAAGCTTGGGGGTGCTGATCAAGTGCCTTGGAGTATTCTTCAGATTTTCAGTAAACCTCACATAAACAGGGTTGGCAGGTGGTGGTGGTGAAATACTTGTATTAAGTCAGTGAAATTAGGGTTTTTCCTTGTTATCACAGTATATTCTAACATGCATGTACAGGAAAAAAGTTAATTCATCAGGTCTAAATTCCTTAAAAGATGCACATTCCCAGAAGAGCCTGTTTTCTTGAATGGCCCTTGGGGGGCTACTGGGAATTGAATACTTGGAATGTCCTACTGATAAGAGTGTGTTGCATGCTTGGAGTTTTGAAGGAAATAATATGCAGTTTGTTTAGACAGTTTATGCAAAAAAATGTGATTTATGGTGGACACCTGCTTTCTTTTTGGAATTCTGCAGTTTTGGTAACAACAGTCAGTCATGAAAGTATTGGTATGCTTTCTGTGTGACTCTCATTAAAAATTCTTAGGTTCAAGCAAGCTTTCCTGGAAGACAGCCCTTCACACATGAAGCTACAGTTTATAGCAGAAGGAATTAAGTGTCTCTTGGTTGACTCCACTGGGAGAAAACTCTTGGAAGTTTGCTCCTAGTTCCCTCTAGACTTGGCCCGACGTACCTGTTTTTGCTGATTTTGCTTTGTATCTTTTCATGGTTATAAACAATAACCATGAGTATAATGACTTATGAGTTCAATGAGTCCTTTTAGTAAAACATTAAGCCTGGGGATGATCTTGGGAACCACCAAGACACTACCCTAATACAGAAAATTAGTACTGCAAGTGGGATGCTCTCATAACAAAAACCTCAAGTGTGACATTGCTGTTACAGGTGCCTGGAAATATGGTGATTTATAGTAAGAAGTGGTAGAACATTTGCCATATATGATAGAGTGGTAAAATTTTTGCCTGGGGTAATTTTGTGAGTTAGATCATGTAGACAGTGAACTTGTCTTCTTAACCTGAATGTCTAGAGAAAAAGGCTGGGAAATAGTATTTTAGTAGTGTATTTTGGATGAAGTTGGCCACGTTTTATAGGACATTTCAAGAAACTGATGAATTCAGGAAAGAATTGGCTATAGAATGGTGGAATTACATTCCAGGTTTTCCAATACTGGTGAGATGACTGCTTTTGATTTCAAACTATAAGTGAAGTATATTACAGAGACTTTGAAAATCAAAAGCATGTAAAAACTCAGCTATGCAACAATGATTAAATTAAAAGCCTCTCCATCTTTTGGTAAAATTTCTCAAAAGACTGAAGTGCCTTAAAACAAATCAATGCCCAATAAATTAATATCAATTTTTAAAATATCTAGAGGTAAAGATCAGATTTATGATGTAGCCTTTTCATCTACCATTCAAAACAGACTTAGTAAGTTGATAAAAATAAGGGGCCAAAAAATCAATAAAATCAGAGAAAAAAACTGGACCTGAACATATTTGTAAATGATATCTTTAAAGCAAGTGTGGGTTTGGTTCCTAGTACATGGATCTAAATAGATCCCAATATATAAAAGCCCTGGTGTGTGTGTGTGTGTGTGTGTGTGTGTGTTTATATAGTCATGTGTTGCTAAAGAAACTGGTAGCCTGGATGGAAAAAGCCTGTGGTTCTTTGAGACTTAAAAATGACCTTTGCATTTGTCAAAAGCAGTGATTATGTTCAGCTACTCCAGGAATCACTTTTGACAATTCCTGGAACAATCCCTTTCACTCAGGAGTATAAAGACAATAGAAATAAATGAAACATTACAGATTGGGATCAGACAGAGCAGGGTTTGAATCCAAGTTCCATTATGGACTAGCCATGGAACACTGGGCAATTTAAACAGTAATAATTATAATGCCATTTCAAAAGGCTATTGTGAGGATTAAATGCATGCAATTGATTAGTATAATTTCTATCACATAGAAAGCATCCAATAAATGTTAACATTTATTGTCAAAATGATCCTTGGCCCCCCATGCTTCCACAGGCAGGTAGTGGATTGAGAAACTGTCATAGTCTCTATGAAGAGTTTATTCCCTCAAGTCCACTTCAGATATAGACATGGAAGATAGAGGGAAAAATGCTTTTAGAAGATGGAACTAGAAGGCTGCTAAAGACACTGGAAAGGGAACTTCTGGGAGAGCAGGATACAGACATCATCAAAGAATATTCTCTACCTTCAAGGTAGGTGGATCACACAAACGTTTGCCCACTGGGATTTCAGAATTTCTAAGGACCGATGACTATCTTGTATCCTTCATTCTTTCTTTTCAGAATGAAAATGTTTATTACAATTATCCTAGCCATATTCTACTGTTATATAATAAATGTGTATGGGAAGGATTGTAGGTAGAGTTCATAGGTTTCCCATCCAAGAGGAGTCACATCCAGATCTGATGGATAGGGTATTACTGCACAACACATAAACTTTAGAGCTGTTTTTGGACAAGATCAGGGTGGTCTTCCTTGGAAAGGAGGTGTGTGTTTTGCAAAAAGATTAAACTTAATATATTAGAACTGAAAGAGAAAACTGTAGCAGAATTTACCATTGCTCATCAATTTCTTGTTCTCCTTCCCTGCCTTGATTTATAGGAACTGCACTTCCCAAACTCCTTTTAGTGAAGTGATGCTACATGAAGTCAGTTCTGGCTAATAAAATGAATCCCTTTCAAGCAGAGGCAGTGAAGATACCCTGAGGATTTTCCAATGTCATTATCCTACAACTGTAGCTATTATGAAAGAGTTCTTGTGTTGTGATGGATGGCCAAGTCCCAAGAGGGCAGAGGCTAGATGGATGATAGTTGTCACTGAGTTTCCTAAACCCACATTGAACCTTTTGTAAACAAAAAAAATTAGTCTTATTTATGAAGCCAAAATGATTTGTGGTTACATGTTAAAGCAATATATCCTAGCTCATGCTGACTAAAACAAGAACACTGCTGAACATCTGTGACTTGAAATTGTTTTCAATATTTCTAAGTCTATATTTAAATTTTTTCTTCAGTGAAAATATATGCTATTTATTGTCAATTTGTCCTCCAAAGGCCAGTGTAGCTGCAGCATATTAAACATTAAAAGGGTGGTACAAGAGAAGTTCTAATTTAGGAATTTTAGATTATAAAGTATTTTTTTCAGTTATGGAAATGAGTGTGGATATTTTTTAAAGCAATGGAAAGACATTGAAAAATATTAAGCAGAAGAGTGACATGTACATTCTATAAATATTCTGGGCCATATGAAGTTTAAAAATAGAAACAAAGGTAGTAGTTTTAGTGGCTATTGTGGTTCCTCAAGAAAAAAGAAAGATATGGTTTAAATTGGAGTGGACACAGCACAGTTTGTGATGTGAGACTGGACTCCACATGTATTTTGTAGTTAGAAGTAATAAGACTTCCTGATCTTGAAAAGAAATATTCTAAAAACTTATTTCTCTTGAAGGGAATATAATTTTTAGAGAAGTCAAGAGACTACAAACTTTTCTGTATTTGCAAAGCTAGAAATTTGCTAAGATCTTGGGATTTATCCCTTGTAAATGTCAAGGGTCTTATGATACCTGCTTATTGTAGAAACTTGAAAAATACAGATGTACCCAAATGTCATTGAGAAGTGGGTATGAATTACATCTACGTCACAGTTCCATTTTTTCTAGGCACTTTCAATTTCATCTTCTATATTTTCTTCCCCAGCACAGACAGAAATATAGACCTCCAAATAGCCTCCAATCCAGTGCCCATTATCTCTAGGAACATCCAAATGGGTGCTTCTCCAAAGATTTCTGTGGTTCTTCATCCTCTCTTATTTTGCCCCTGATCTTCAAATTATAGCCTCCACCACCACTAGACACACACAAACTCTTCAGGGAGTCTCATGGCTGACGCTTCTATAAATTTTGTCAAGTGAGCACTAATATCCATGACAAGATATTTTTAAATGATAATTTAAATTTTTCATAGGAAAAATCTGTTTTTTTACCTCTTGCCACTTATATCTCATTGAAAGTCTTTCAAGAAAGCAATCCATTTATAACTGGGCCTTCACCACCCTATTTATGTAATTGCATCTAAAGTCTATGGATTATAATTTTTCCTTTATTTCTGTTTTATAATCAAGCCCACCATTATTCTTTCTGGAACTACTGAAACAGCCTCCTAACAGATATTCCTCCATCCAATCTTGTTTACAACCAATCAGCACTCCAGAATAAACCCACTGAAATGCTGACCTCCACCCCACAACTAGCTCCATTAAAATCTTCCTGCCCCGTGGATAGATCCCGTTTCTGTATATGCTTCTAGGAACATTTAGGACTTGCCACCGCCTACTTCTAAAGACTCATCGTTTTATTCTTTCCCCCAAAACATGCACCTGATAATCGAATTGAATACCATTCAATTCCTCCAATGTGGCAGGGGTCTCTCATCTCAGGGCCTTCATGTCTTGATCTTTCTTTTTGGACATATATTGCTCACATTCCTTTAGGATCTGAGTCTTAACAGCTCTTCCTCTGTAAGTCTTTTAACTTTTTCCTAAGCCAGATCCTATGTTCTTAATATGTAGTTTCTAAATACCTTACATTGCCCATTTTACCATTTATCACATTTACATTGTTATTGCATTTTTTATCATCTATAGACAGTACTTGACTCCATGAGGACAGGGCATCTCCATTGCCTAGCACGCAGTAGGAACTTATGACAAGTGCTTACTGAAATTATTATGTTGCTAGCTTCTTATGTCCTGACTCCTCACTTGTCATCCATACACAAACTAATAAGTAACTAAGTATGTGCATTTTATGGAGAAGGAAAATTATCTACCTTAGATACTAGTGGAGTATGTGTCCCCTCACCAAATTTCTCTGCTACACTGGGAAGCATATGGAAAAAAAACCACGCACACACACACAAAAAAAGAGTGGCGGGGGGCACCTGCGTGGCTCAGTTAGTTAAGCATCTGATTTTGGCTCAGGTCATGATCTCAGGGTCCTGGGATGGAGGCCTGCATCAGGCACTCTGCTCAGTAGGGAGTCTGCTTAGCTCTATGCCCCTCCCTCTATTCTATTCTGTTCTCCCTCTCTGTCTTTTTCTCTCAAATAAATAAAATCTTAAAAAAATAAAAAAAGGAAAAAAGCATAATATCTAATTAGTTTCCTTGCAGTCTCCTATACATATCTGGTAGATAGATTGAAAGCATAATTATTTGGAGAGATCAGTAGATGACAAGTATCTAGATGACTGGATAAATGATAGTTATATTTGAAAGCATGACTGCATGTAGAGTTTTTCTTTTTTGAACTTATTTTGCATGGTTTTTTCCTTAACATCCGAGGAAACTTTCCCATTTAATTAACAATTGTTCTTAATGCCCAGATGATATTCAAATATATGTGATGCACAGTATTTATTTAGAATTCACATTCAGTAACATATATTGATTTCATTTTTTCTCATTATAAATAATCCCCTAGCAAGCACTTCTGTCAAAATCTTTCCTGAATCTGGATATAATATTAATCTTTCACATTTTTATGCTTCTTTTCCTCTGGTGCCTCATCTTCCTATGGGAACTTAGAAATCTTTTGGTACACCTACACTGAGACCCATTTTCAGAAGCCAACGCTCCCTTTTACCAATTCTTTTTAGCAACATTCTCTAGAGTGGTGTAGTAGCATCCAAGCTATTGAGTTTGAAGACATCAATCCAGTGGAATTGTGTGAACTTGAAAATTCGCTTAGATGCCTTGAATCTTGGTTTTCTCATTCATACAATGGTAATCATCCTACTACCTGTCCTACTGCTGCATAGCTATTATGTTTTAATTATTTGCGTCTATGTTTTATTTACTATTAAGGGAAGAAATATAAGTAAATTCATTTTAACTAATGACATTGTGTGTTGTTGATAAGTTTTATTTTATTTTAAATGATTTTCATGGATTAAGTTCAGGTGCTTGTATCACTTGGATTAAGTTCAGATGCATGATTCATACACAGTGTGTTTGGATTACATCCAAGGTCTGAGGCTTGGCATATAAGGCTCTTCTCAGCTTTACTCCAAGTTACAGCTACAAACTCATTTTGTGTTTATTTTTCTGTGCCAGAGGTACTTTCCTTCCCATGTTTTGCAAAATCTCAAGGTCCTTACAGCACATGATGTCTTTCTACAAGCTCGTTCCTCTACTTGGGATGTCATCTACCATTTATTCTCTCCCACGGGCAAATTGACACAAATCAAAGATTGAAAGGGATTGGCAAGTCATTTTCAAACAAGTTTATAAAGAGGCTGTGTGTATTGAGTGTACCATATATTTATGTGATTTTTCAGAGTGTGAGTGAGTGTACATGCAAATGTATTATCAAATGTATGTGTGTGTGCATGTATGCATTCATGAATGTGTGGCTGAATATATATTTAGGATTAAAATAAAATATGCTTTTTTCCCAGAGTTTCTAGGTGTCAAACTTTCAGCCAGTGGATTTCTAGTTAATGCAAAAATAAGGATAGGCTTGCGGTTCTCCTTAGGCTTTTACTCAGAAGACAAATGGCTGATGGGTTACTTTAAGGCTACTTCACCTGCACTGCCTATTGCTATGTAAAGCAGCCAGCTTCTATCAGGAGATGACCTCACACAGCAAGGTGCAGATGCTTCACTGTATTAGTTATAACAGTACATTGGAGAGGGAGAACAGACATGCATTATTGTAAGGAAAATTAACAACCAGCGTCTGGAAGAGAAAGAATTGAAAATGACAGGCCAGTTTTAAGAGGCCTTTTGTTTGGGCTTACATTTTTCACCTAGAAATGGACACAATTACTGAAAATTAGAAATGAAGCTGGGCTTTATACAACGAAATGAGATAATTTCACAGCCAAAACAAGTGGGCTTATGTTGAAAGGAAAGCCATTAAAATATACCTAAGTAGTAAGTTAATGGGGGAGAAATTCAATTTGAAAATGAGAGAGAACATTTTCAGATAGAAAGGGCAGGCAGTGGAACAGTGTGCTTAATGAGGTACAGTCAATATATTCAAGTTTAATCTAGATAATTTTAGATAATTACAGAAGAAGCTTAGGCTAGGATTTTTTTTCTTACTTTTCGCCCCACTGTTTGATGCCAAGTATTGGACTGGACCAGGAAAAAAAAAATACACTATCATCCTGTTATCATTGTCTTGTATAAGTTCTATTTTAAAAAACTAAAAGTTCTAAGCGTTTTTACCCAGGTGACCAGATGTCAGTCCCATGAAAGAACTTTAATGCTCAGACAGGACCTTCAGTATTTTCATTGCTTCTGATCTTACACTTCTGTCCAGAGTGCAAGCTCCCCTTGGTGGTACTCCTTCTTTCTTCACATCTCTCTTTCCTGTACTAGGAAATAATGTGCTGGTAAGTGGCTACTCTCTGAGAGTCAAAGGCTGTTTCTAGGGTGGTGATGGGATTTCCCAAGGATAAAAACTTCTCAAAGTTTTGCTCTTTGTTTATAGTGGTGTTTGCTCTCATTGTAACATCCCCCTCATAATTTTCTTCAAATCTTTATTCAGGTTTGCATTTTGCTGTAGGTATTTGGTAAACGTTCATTAGCGCTTTAACAGCTTGTAAGATTATTTTTCTCCTCAGTACCAGGACTGTAATGATTTATCATGGTGAGGGGACATACCATGACATAGCTATAGGGTGAAAGACAGAAAGGAGTGTTGTACAGGAGGGAGACCATTTCAACTTCCCTGTCTGCTGAGGTTTCAAACCTGTTGGGAAATATTTGCTGTCATCAGGCAGGCTCTGGTTGGCATCTCAGGTTCAATGACTTACACTTATTTTTGTCTGCTCAGTACTGCTAATATTTCTGATGAAGGACTGTATGAACTAGGCTACCTGGGTTCTACTAAGAAGCACCTTATTGGCTTGTATGCTAGGGTATTCTCCATAGGGAACATTTAGTGAAATGGTTAAGGATGCAGATTTAGGAGAGAGATAAACCTGGCTTCAGGTTCCTACTTAGCCGTTTATTTACTGAGTGTTCAAGGACTAGTTGCCTTATTTCTCCATAGCACTTCATTTTCTTATCTTTTAAAACATGTAATAATGTTAGCCAATTCTCAGGTTGTTAGGAGGAATAAATGCAAGAGTATATGAATTGCTTTTAAGTAAAGGCCATTACCCAGTTTAATTTTAACTGATAACTAGTAGATAAATTTTAACTGTGACTATGGTAATAAATAAAGTGATACACTTACTACTACTATTTTAATCATTTCAGGTCAGAAAATTTAGGGAAGCTACTATCATACATTCAAGTTTAGACCAAAAAAATGTCTGTAGTATATATCAACTTAATCAAAGAGATAAAAGCTCATTGCTATTATCTCAGAGAGCATAAATATTACCTTTTTTGAGGTATAGAATCAATTCCTGATTGATTCAGGATTGATTCTGTGGCTACTGAAATGGTAAGCCCCATATCTAGCACTTAGCCCACGTTCTAGAAAAACCCAGAAACCAAAACCAATTGGAAGTGACTCTCAAGGCACTAAAACTAAGCCATAAATCCAGTGAAGACCACCACGTAGACCATGTGAATGTATTGATTC
This sequence comes from Mirounga angustirostris, assembly GCF_029215605.1. NCBI lineage: Eukaryota > Metazoa > Chordata > Mammalia > Carnivora > Phocidae > Mirounga > Mirounga angustirostris. Next base: position 17,128,000 of record NW_026991718.1, on the reverse strand, counting down.
CCTTAATAATTTATTCGATGAAAACACCTGTGCCAGCTTTGTTTGTTATAACATAAAGGGGTAATTAGCAATACCAAACCAATTCTCCTATACATTAATAATTAAGTCTATGCTATTCCTTCAGTGTGATAAGTTATTCTAGTTCTTCACCATCAGAGATATATGTCTACAATAATTCTTCCTTCAATTCATAACTCTTATTTCTGGAAGGTCAATATAAATGCTGCTGGGATCTCAGAAATTACTATCTGCTGGTCAAAATACAGAAAACTGCTACTAAGTTCAGCTTATATAAATCCCATACCACACCTTTTATCCAAAAAAAAAAAAAAAAACAAACAAAAAAACAAAAAAAACCACATGCTTAATATTATTGCTGTCTTGATTGCTTATTTGTTTTCAAATGGAGATACTACCCAATAATGGGCAAGATAAAGTAGGTTAAAGTTCTTTTTGCCTACCATCACTCCATAGGCAACTTCAGGAGCAGCAGAGATCTGCAATTGCCTCTAGCAGGTAAAAAGTATGACTTTATCTCTTAATGGATCAGGAAAATTCAGAAAAGCATCTACACAGGCAAGAAGACCATGCTCTGGATCAAATTAAAAAGATAGTAGGATCAGATGACTACAGATCTTCCTGTTACATTTGGATTTTCTGGTCTTATATTTTTGTGAACGAGGAACCATGGAAATTTTCTTTGATACAGAAATCTTGAGGACACAGTGGAATTTAATGTGAAAATGCTTTCTATTGGTCAAATGCCTTTCCTCGAAGAACATGGCTAAGCATGCTTATAAGTTCTAGAAGTGGAGCAGTTCTACTCCACCCCATTCCCATCCTGGTATCTCCATAATATAAAGGAAGCCCCACCAACATAATACTTAGGGCCATTCTCTGGCCCTTCCATAACTCAGACCCCATGAGGAGAAAGGGGTTTATACTGCTAGTGAATTTGAAAGAGGGAATACAGTGGGGCACCTGGGTGGCTCCGTAGGTTAAGCGTCCAACTCTTAGATTTGGCTCAAGTTATAATCTTGGGGTCCTGGGATTAAGCCCTGTGTCAGGCTCTGTGCTCACTGGGGAGTCTGCTTGGGATTCTCTCTCACTCTCCCTCTGCTCCTCCCCCAGCTCATGCTTGTGTGTGTGCGTGCGCTCTCTCTCTCTCTCTCTCTGTCTCTCTGTCTCTCTGTAAAATAAATAAATAAACCCCTTTTTAAAAAAAAAGGGAATACAGCAGGTATGGCCCACCTCCTTTCTCTCTCCTACCTGTGGGAAGTTGGCAGTTACTCTATTCTGTCTTAAGGTTTACAGTCATGGATCCTGCTCCCTTCAGTGACAAGTCCTGTGAGTTTATTGTATTCTCAGATCCTCACATCACATTTGAGAGTTACATGTGGAGAAATTCTGAAGAAACCAAGGCACATGGTATCTTATCTCCATGGTTTCTTTTAAGACCCAGTTTAATTAATACCCAGTTTAAAATAACTGCTATATGCTGAGTAGCCTCTGTTTTATTTCTCAGTCAGATCTGTAGGTCACTAAGAGATTTTTTAAAGCTTTGAGAATGTAGCTACTATCTTTCACCAGAACTGAGACAAGAAAAATTTTAAAAATTGTCTTCTTTAAACATATTAACATACTCTTAAAATTATACTCCTTATTAGTTGATAACTATGCTTGTGAATATTGGAAATTCAAATGGGAGTCCTATATACTAAAATATGATAAACTTGATTAATGAGCAAATAGAAATGGAGGCCCCAGCCAAGTTCAAACATACAAGCTTCCTTGGATAGAAGTAGAAAAGAGCCAATCAGAGATACTTGAACTACCTCTTCAATTATTATTATTCAAGAAAGTTTATGTCTCAGGTGACCTAATCTTGAGAATTAGCATGTTATGGACATAGAAAACTGGTAGAGAAACTGAAGAATGCTTTATATGAATAGGAGATGGTATTTTAAGAAAAATCTCTTTGAAAATGACTGAGGAAGATCTAGGAGGACAGCTAAAAGGGAAAAGGTATATACTTCAAAGAAATTCAAGGTTTCAGAGACTGTGATTCAAATGAAAGAAATATACTTAGGATACAATATACCAAGATTTAACTACTTTTAAGTTTTTGGCTGGACAACCAGGCTAGAAAAAGTGATCAGGGCTTGAGAAACATAACAGAAGAATATAGTGAGGATCAGAGACCAGACAGCCATAATTCCCCTGGGATGGAGCTAGGACTCAGAAACTATAGAGAAATGCCATCTCAAAGCTACAGACAGAGGGCATAGTAAAAGCTAATGGGAAACTGCCTTATTGAAGATTGTGATGATTATAACGACAGCTTATAAACTATTTCCACAAATATAATAGGCTATAACGAGCAGTGCAGGTATAAAATGCTCAAATTATTATTGAGTGAGTTTCAAGGTAAATTGATTATTACAAGTAGAGACACATATTAACTTCTTTCAAGGAATATGTTGTGGAAATTATGTGAAATAAGAAATCTAAGGCAAGATAAATGATGGACAATATAAACTAGAGGAAGACAGGCAGACCTGGATTAGATTTGGGGTTAAAAGAAGAAGAACTCTTAGGTATGAACACTGTACTCAGGAGAATGAAAGCAGAAATGTTTTGACAGAACCAGAAATGAAAAACAACATATTTCTTACTACAGGGGATCCCAGCAGGGATTGAGGCATATATTATTTAAAAAATGTGAAAGACCTTCCACAGAGAAAATTAAGCACAACTGTTTTCCCCCAAATCTAAACAATTAACACATTTATACATCAAGAGGGACTCCAAGGAATATTGTGAGGACAACATCCAAGTTGGGTGAACAGACAGAATTAGGTTGATAGATGTTTAGGAATATCAGGAAATTGAAGACACCCATATATGACTGAATGAGGTCAAGCACTATTTGGAGAGCAAATAACTGGAGTTGCCCAAATTATAAATCAATGTATTTTGCCAATAGGATTGCCTGTCATCAGTATAAACACCCCTACTGTCAGGAGAAAGCAGCACTGGTAGAAATTTTTTAGACCCAGAGTATAGAAAGAGGACTTGAAATTAGAAAAAACAGGCGCTCAGATGCTCCAAATAATAGCAGGACCAATGATAAGGAGGCTCATTACTCCCCATCCTGGTACTTGGTTAGGGCCAGAGTATGGGCAACTGAAAGAATCCTCAGAAATTAACTTTTGATCTTGTGTCCTCATCTAGTGGGATTACATTTTCCCTTCTGGAGAAGGAGAACTTGGGAACATGTTCTTCTTTTTCTTTTTTTTCTTCCTCCTCTCCCTGGTCCTCCTCCCTCCTTTTCTCTCTTTTTAAAGGAACACAGAAATGTGTGACTTCTTACTTTCAGGAAGAAATATAATAATGTCAGAAATGGTGACAGGGGATTCTCTTTAATTTTAACATTTTCTTTTTTAGATTGACTAGAAAATCGCGTATTTTAATTTATTTTCTTTGGCTTTGTACATAACTTTATTCTGAAAAATCTGATAATGGAAAGTGATTTGTATTCAAATTGAGCCATAACTTTATTGAAATTTATGTCAATCATGATGCTGTCATTTGGTCCCATTATGGAATCTCTGATAGACTGTTTTGGACAAAGTGGCTTGAAATAATTTGGGATGGAAAATTGGAAAATTCTGGCCTTAGATGCATTATGAATCTAGAACAGATTTGGTAAATGTGCTTTTGTTATCTATTTTAAATTTTGGAGTGGCAAAATCTCTATTATCTAGTAGTATTCCCAGGAAGATAATCACGGAGAGTAGTTGGTTTTTTGGGGGAAGTGGCCTTGATGAGTAGAGCAGTAATGTTGATGCCCTCCATGGTGGAAGAATAACCATACTTTTTTTTTCCCCACAATCCTGCCCAATCTTTATTGTATATTAAGAATATGAAAGCCTTATGTATCATTTGTTGCAAATATTTTGCCAGTCCTTGTATGTACTTTTTATGTTTAATCAAAGTCATGCATCTACATAACACACAGAGTTTAAAGCACCAAATGGCTCATTAGCTTGTGAAAAAGTGACCCCCTGACTACACCCTCCCCATTACTTTCTGTTGTTCAGAAACAATTACTTTGCACTCTTTCAACCAATCTTTAGGATCAGCTTTCATATCTCTGAAAAAAAAAAAAAAAAGAAAACACAAGGCTGAATGGGGAAGAAAACATCATAATAGCCCCATTGCCCCTATCATTTGCCTGGTGTCATCAGTAAAAAACACCGAGCCTTGGGGCAGCCCAAATAACACACATCTAGTTTAGCAGGAGGGGGACTGAAAAAGGGGGTGTGGGGTGGCAGGTGGCGGGCTGCCATGAAAGTGCTAAATCCACCCATTGCAACAGAAGGATGTCAACAGACAAAGCCTAAAGCTGAGTAAAACCAAGAAGCAGCATAAGAATAACCATACTTTTGGTTGACCATAAGCTTAATGGCTAGGCCCAGAGACAGAAAGAAATGGAATATTTGGAGGACACTTCCTCCCAAGCTGAGATTTTCTTACATGGGGTTAAAAACCTGTTATTGTAGCAATTCTTGCCCTTTACTATCTCCAAATACACATGGAGTAAGTCATTATATTGGTGAGTTTGAAAGAGGAACTAGATTCAGGTAGCCAGCCCCCTTTATCCTCTTACAGAGAGACATGCTGACTAGAGAAGATACGTACATTTCATTGCTTTTGGTTGTGCATACAGCACAGAGGAAGCTGACTCTCTTTCATGAAGGTAGAAGTGGGGATACAGTTCTTGGGAATAAATTCAATTTAGGGAATTGTCAATAGCAAGAAGTTATAGAAAGGTCAAGTTTGTCTTAAAGAGTATCTCTGCTCATGCTGGAACATCATGACGTACTCTGCCTAATCAACAAAATGACGATGTAATGGGAAAGCAGCAGGGACTGACTGATAGTAGGTACAAAACTGTGCTACTGACTCCATGACTACTAAAGTCAGGAGCTAATTAAAACAGAAACACAGATGACCTCCCATTGCTGGGGCAGGCATTCAAAAATCTTTAAAATGATCCGATAAATGAAAACTGAGGCAGTTATTTATAAGTTATTTATAAGTGCTGAGTGTAATGGTGGGCATGTTAAATATATATCCAAGTAATTTCAAGCATTCTATCTTAGAAACATAGTCCAACCTCAAGGAGTCCCACTTAATAGGAAATAGACTAAACAAGAAGCCCAGGGTCCCTTCACTTGCATGTTCTATGAAAGTCAGGTAAGTGAGGCTGTCATCATAACTCATTCTTGAGACTTATGAGTCTCTAGTCATAGTCGATGGATGAGTAGCAATAACTTATTGAAATGACCACTATTTTCAGAGGAATATGATTTTAATGTACTTACCAATTGTCTTTTCATCATATCAAGAAGAGGTACCATCTATAGAGAACAATGCTCTTATTATTTGTAATCCAACTATTATCTGGATCAGAGCTAAGACAAAGAAAATTTTATATGCATGATTTTAAGTAAGTAATCAATAAGACAGAATTAGTCATGGGGTATCTGGGTGGCTCTGTTGGTTAAGCGTCTGCCTCCAGCTCAGGTCATGAACTCACGGTCCTAGGCTAGAGCCCTGGTATAGGGCTCCCTGCTTGCTCTTTCTCTCTCTCTCTCTCTCAAATAAAATCTTAAGAAAAAAAAAAAGAATTAGTCATGATTATAAATTTTTTAAAAGCCATTAGACAATGCATTTATATAGAAGTTTGACTTTTGATAGTATAAAAATTATATCCTCTTTAATTCAGTAAAAAAACTATACATATTTTACAGATGTTTTCATATTTAAAAAATGCATTAGCTTGTATTAAATAAATTACCACAATAGTTTGTATTTTTATAATAAATAAATAATAATTTCACATTGAAGACAACATGAGAAACTTAAAATAATCGATTCTATAGCTAGCCAGTTAACCAGCTTTCTTTAGTAACTTATTCAAAAAGTGACAAGAAAAAGATTAATTTGCAAGCTGTTTTTTTTTTCCCAGTCTCTAAATGATTCCTAAGTTTATAATTAATGAGCCTAAAGAAATAACCCTTTTTTCAGTATCAGTAGATGTGTAAAGCATTAAAATTATCAATCATTTATCATGTTTTCACATTATGTTTCATAGATCACTGATAAGATCCTCCAACTTAATTTTTAGCACATATGTATTGAATGATGCACAGAGTAAATCTCAGAATTTATAGAAGAATATGTATCAATGTCATAGCCTCCTCATCCATATCCAATTGTTCTCCTTAACAATATTCAATTTATTTTTCCTAAAGAAATTCATTCCCAGGAGAGGTCAGAACTTGACTTCATTCGGCAAACTTGATAGTTGGGTGTGTTTCTTTCACATTTGCATTTTGTTATTAACAACCAGTTCATTTCTACACCTATACAGAGTAATAAGTGAAAAGGCTTTCATTAATAATTAATGACATTTTATTTGCAGAAGACTAAAATTCAGTGAGATGAGAACTTAATCTTTTTAACAATATCTAGCAAAATTCTCTGAGTTCCATTATATTGTACTCCTGTGATATTCTATGGCTACATAGGTCTTATAGTCAAAATATTTTGAATAAGTTAATCAAATTTATCTAGTTTTTATTAAGCCTCCACTTGACAAAACAGTGGATATAGAAATGGAAACTATGTGGGATTCTTTTTTTTCCCCTCAGGTATTTCTTCAAGTAGTATATCCTGATTTACTCTATTTCTTCCATTAATTTATATGTTCAAGAAATAGTTACTGAGCCTTTACCGTGTGTTAGCATCACTCCAGGATCTGAAGACTGAGCAGTGTTGAAAATACTGTTTTTGTCCTCTATGCCCTTCAAATCCAGAAGACAGACAGACAAGAAGTAGATAGATTTTTTATAGATAGATAATTTAGTTTGAATAACATAAGAATAATGTTCTTTAAAATGAAATATATCTGAAGTTACATTTATTTGTATAGTTTTTGTGTTTGTAAGTTCTGAATGTGTATCTAAAGGATGAACAAAACCTGTTTTTCTCAGTAGGAAAGCAATGGAAATAATTATTTAGCTTTCCAGGAGAACTACCCCAGAGGAGGAAAACTTTAATAAGCTTCCTAAAGACAATAACGACATGTGTGTAGTTCATGAGGTGTTCTGTGAACACAATGAAAGATCTTAGTATATAAAGCAAAAATTAAATACTCTTTTGTGATTTAAAAAGTCACATTGTTTCATATTTAAATAAAATCTGTGTAAATTAGTATTTTAATTCTTACGGACATTCTTATTATGATCTCCTTGCTCATTCACTTCCCAGATCATCTGGAAGGTAATATACATTGTTTGTCTCCTAAAACCCCTCAAAACTTCTTCCCTTCCTCCATTTATAGCTGTTTCTTTCTTTCCTAGTTTACTGAGAAAATAAAAGTGATTAAAATAGACACTTCATGAGTTTCTATTTTTATATCTGTCACCTATCTACAGCCGCATTCTAATGATCTTTCTTCTCTGGTGTTATCACAGAGGAATTCCTTCTGCTCCTAACAGAAGTTCAACTCCAACATGAGATTTCATGACTTTTACCCATTCTAGGATACTGCTTCAGGGTCTTCTCTCTCGTACCATTAAACTTTCTCTCTTTACAGCGCATCTCCCATGAGCATACACACATCCTATTCTCTTTATCTACTTTTCTCTTGCTTTGCCTTTTCTTTCCTTTTGAGCAAAACTCTTCACAAGTGTTGTAATCACTACTACTTGTTTCTCACCTTTCTTCATTCAGGATTTCACCTTCATCAGGCTTCTGTCACCAATGGTCTCCACATTTCTAAATCAATAATCAGTTCTTGGGTCTTGTCTTACCTGGCCTATCAACAACATTTAACAATTGATTGATATTTCCTCCTAGAAACATAGTTTTCTTTGATTAATTTCCAGGTTACTACATCTTTTGTTCTTCCTCCCACCTCACTACCACTCCTTGGTTTCCTTAACTGGTTCTTCCACCTCCACATTTAAACTTCAATGGTCAGTTGTCTTATCATCTTTATTCTGTATATTTACTGCCTTGGTAATCATTTCCAGTTAGATAATTTTGTATACTTTTTCTACCCTGATGATCCCCAAGTATATTTCACCAGTCTGGACCTTATCACCGAACTCCAGACTTTCATATGCAACTGCCTACTTGACCTTACCACTTGGATTTATGACTGGCATTTCAAATTAACATGGCAAGAAATTGAATTACTGAGCCATCCATCTCCTCCTCCATGAAAGTAAAAGCTCTTACGCCGTCTTTCTTATGCTTATTTGGTGACAAACTATCTATTAATTTGTTCAGACCAAACCTTGGAATGATTCTTCACTCTACCCTTCTCTACTCCATACCTTCATTCTACCCTCTTCTTCCTCACTTCATATGTTCCAACAGCAAATCTATTATCTCTCCTCTCAAAATATATACAGAATTTAACTCTTTCCCGCCACCCTAACTGCCCACCTTAACAAGCTACCATCATCTTTCCTTTGATAATGCCAAACTGCAAGTGTAGTACAATTCCACAAGCAATGTGCTCTACATTCCCACCACATTTGGTATTGTCAGTCTTTTGTAGTAGATATGCAGTGACATTTTATTTTGATTTAATTTGCATTTCCCTGATTACTAATGAGTCTTCACACATTTTCCTATTAGCCATTTGGATATCTTCTTTTGTGGAGTTTCATTTTAAACTTTTTGCTAATATTGATTTGAAGACTTTTTAAAATATATTATAGACATAAAACTTCATTGATTATGTGAATTGTAAATATCTCCCCAGTAGCTTGATTTTTTTTTGTTCTCTTTATTGTAGCTTTTGGTGAAGGTAAGTTTTTGCTTTTGGTAGTCAAATTAATTGATCTTTCTTTTGTAGTTAGTGGTTTTCAATTTCTTTCATTTCATTTTCCTACCCCAAGGTTGTGACGATATTTTCCTATACAATCTTCTGAAAGTTGTGACTTTCACGTATAGATATATAATCTCCCAGAATTTGATTTTGTGTATACTGTGACAAAGAGACCAAACAACAGTTGTTGTTGTTGTTGTTCTTTCCATATGGATATCTAGTCTCCCTTTGGAGTAATTTTCCTCTTGGGCTCTCTGTTCAGTGTACTAAAATAGGCAGGTGAAAAACCCAGAAGTCATCAACAAAAATATTGATACATTTTATTGATATTATTAAAATAGATACAGCTTTAAAAGTTTCATCCTGATATCTATACCAAAATCAAAGTCAAACGATAAGCAACAAACTGAGGGAAATATTCTTGCCATATATATTATTGACCACAGGTTAAGTTTATTAAGATATAGAACACTTCTTTGAATCAGTATGAAAATGATGAGCAACACAATGGTAAAAGAGGGAGAGGAAAAGAGTAGAAAGTTTACCAGGAAATCAATGAAAAACAGTACATGAACATATAAAAACTTTTATTTTCTCCATAATTAAAAAATAAAATTTAGAACAACAATGAAATGCAATTTTATTGCATTCAGAATGGTAAAGGTTTTTATATGTTAGAGTATTCTGTTACTGAGGATGAATGAGAACTGGTGCTTTCATATTTTATTGGTGGGAATGGGAATATGTGATAATTTTTAAGATGTATATCTATACTGACTTATATATTCCACTTGTACATGTACTCATCAATTCATTTTATCCTCACAAAGCCCTATGAAGCCAGTACAATTATAATCTCATTTTACTCATGAGGAAACTAAAACAAAGGTAAAGTAAGTTTCTTGACATCAAAGCTAGTTAAGAAAGAAAGAAAAGAAAAAAGAAAAGGGGAAGGGTGCCTGGGTAGCTCAGTCATTAAGCATCTGCCTTTGGCTCAGGTCATGATCCCAGGGTCCCGGGATCAAGCCTTACATCAGGTCCCTGCCCAGTGGGGAGCCTGCTTCTCCTTCTCCCTCTGTTGCTCCCCCTACTTGGTTCTCTCTCTGTGTCAAATAAATTAAAAAATAAATTTAAATAAAAAAGTTCCAGTTTGATTCTAGATAGTCTTACTCTGGACTCTAGGCTCTTAAACAATTTTATTAACTTACATGAATGTATGAAAATATTCATTGGAGCATTTTCAACACAGTATTAGATATAAATACCACACAATATAGAAATTTATTTAAGAGTAACTTCATGCAGTGTAATACAAAGCAGTCATTAAGAAAAAAAATGCTATAAACCTTTAAGTGCTGATTAAAAGGTACTCATTATACTTATTATCATAAGAATCCTGTATCCCTGGTTAACTTTTTGGTATGTCCTGGAAATCTTGAGTTAAAGGCAGATTTATTTTTCATTATACTATATTCTTGTCTGGTTTTAACATTTTTACTATAGGCATATGATACAATTATGTATATATTTTTCAAGAAATAAGCAGTGTAGTAATTTAAAACTTGTCTCAGTAACAAGAAAATGTGATAAAAACAAATAATCAACTCTGTCTGGACCACGTCCACCCTAAGGCCTGCACTAGATGTCGTGCTTTGTAAAGAAAGCTTTTCACTCATCTTTGCCCATGATCAATGTGGAATCCTAGGAACTGTACCTAGAGCAGATTCCTAGGTGGTGACTTAGCCCTTTAGTTAGTTATTAAGAGAAAAATATAAATGTAATTTTATCTATGACGTTTGGGAGGCAATTTGTGGAAGAGGTCCAAAGCTTTGGGCCTCCTGCTGGGCTCTGTCATGGCTTCCAAGAACCCTAATAGTTCATTCCTCAGAAGAAATGTCAAGCTGCTTGTGCTGTCAACAGAGCAGATGCTCTGCTGACGTCTTTGGGGAACAGTGTCAAGTGACTGGAAAATAGATGCCAAAGATGAAATAAAAATCTTACCCTCATCACTAAATTTCATGTACCTCATGACCTACTGTCTGGTTATCTACCCCAGGCCTCAGTGTTAGTAGCATCCCCAGCTGGGGAGACTCAACCATGTTACTACTGGAACACCAGAGAACTTAGCTTTCTCTCTTACACTTTCACAAGATATTCTCTTAAAGAAGAGAATGTGTCTATTTAATTTGCTTTGTGAAAGTTTTTCCTCTTATCTGACAACTTCTACTTGGGAGATATCCTCTTTCCTTCATCCTATGCCTTAAAATTATTCTGTTCTTCTATCTGTTGTCTTTTTTTCAGTTTTTCTAATATTTATAATTCTTTTCATAGAAGGCTTTCATTAGGATCCGAAGTATACAATAAAAATACAGAAATTTTAACTTTTTCCCCTGTGCTTTCTCATATATTACTTTGTTTGAAATTTCAAAAAAAAAAAAAAAATCACAAGGCTGTTCACCTTATAGAAAAAGAAAGTGAAATCCATGAATTCAAATAACTAGTCCAAAGTGGCACAATAATTGGAGATGAAGATGCGCTGAGGGCTCTAGTTGGCTGTGCTTTCCCATATGCTAAAAGCTCTGCTAGGTTCTCTGTGATTGGTGTCTTCATCCTCATTAGAAAGTATAGCTTAAATTTAAAAATTCAAAAGAATGGAGGTTATGAATGTAGTACAATAATACTGCAGAAAATTTGTAGAATTCTGGACAACAGAAGGATAATGGAAGGGGGAGAGGAGGGAAGAGAATCATGAAGCAGAAGGGGAAGGAGAAAAACAGGAGGAAGAGGACCAGGAAGGAAAGAGGAAGCAATAAAATTAAAAAAAAAAAAAAAACATAATCAACCAAAGACAAACACTATTAACACTTTCATTCTCTTGTAGCATGCATTCTGTTTTATTTTGTAAATTATTATGGTCATATCATCTACATCTTGATATTATCACTTAACTTGGTAAAATCAGTTTTATAAGTTGATTGATAACTCTTAAATTTTCATTTTCCACCTATATTCTTTTAAATAGATCCCCCCCTTTCCCTGTACAGGGAATTTATGATTAGCTTTACTTTTGCTATTATAATTCATATAGTGATTAAGTAATACATGATATTTTTGGCCAGTGATAGTGGAGGAAAACCAAGAGTATGATTCCTCAAAGTCAATTGAAGAAAATATATCAAGAAGAAAAAAAAAATAGTTAGTGAAAGTATTGCTGACAGGTGCTGACAGATAGTGACATTGTTTACTTTGTCTTTATCATGAACACAAATCACAAAATGTCTCCCTGCTATTTGTAGGAGGAAAAGATAAAATGTCATAGTCACCAGCACACAGATTATATGTTTCTAATACCAGAAAATATGACTAGTGTCTACTTTTCATATCAAAAGTTCATAATTCCCAGAACATTTATTTCACATAAATTTTTATTGGGGCACTGGGGAAAAAAAAGGGCAGAATTAAAAATCCTTTGCATTTCTGTTTGAACAGCATGATTGATATGCCATTCATTCATTGACATGTAATTCAATACAATTTTCTAATGATCTTTTTGAATTGACATTCATAGGCCATAAAATTTACCATTTCAAAAGCACACTCTAGAGATTTTTAGGTTGTGCAATCATCATAATTGATTCCAGAACATTTTCATCACTCCTCAAAGTAAAGCCATACCCATTAGCAGTCACTCTCTCACCTTATTTTTCCCATTTTCTCCCCACCCCATCAGCCCCTGGCAGCCACTAATTCCCTTTGTCTCTATGGATTTGCCTATTCTAAACATGTCATATAAATGGAATAATACAATATGTGGCCTTTTACATCTAGCTTTGTTGACCTAGCATATTTTCAAGGTTTGTCCATGTTGTAGCATGAACAATACTTCATTCCCTTCTAATGGCTAAATAATATTCCATTTTGTTTATCCACTCATCATTTGATAGACTTTTGAGTTGTTTCCACTTTCTTGCTGTTATAAATCGTGTTGTGATCAATAAATAGTGTAATTTTTTTGTGTGTGAGTATATGTTTTTATTTATCTTGGGTGTAGAATTAGGGTGGATCATATGGTGACTTCTAGAGAACAGCCACACTTGTTTCCAAAGTGGTTGTAGTATTTTACATCTTCACCAGCCTGGTATGAAAATTCCAACTTCTTTATTCCCCCAGTACTTGTTGCTGTCTGTGCTTTTTATTTTAGTCATCCTGATGGTGACAACTGGTTTTGACTTGTATTTTCTTGATGATAAATGATGTTGAGTAGCTTTTCTCATGCTTATTGGCCATTTATATATCTTCTTTAGAGAAGTGTGATTTCAAGTTCTTTGCTTACTTTAAAAATTGAGTTTTTTGTCTTTTTATTGTTGAATAATAGTATATAAACATATCTTCCCTTTATACTAGACTATCAGATACATGATTTGCAAATACTATCTCTCATCCTGTAGGTTGCCCCTCTATTTTCTTGATAGTATTCTTTGAAATACAAATAGTTTTAATTTTGAAAAAGCCTATTTTTTTCTTTGGTTGCTTTTACTTTAGATGTCATAACCAAGAAACAGTTGTCAAATCCAAGATTTTCACCTGTTTTATTTTAACAATTTTATCATTTTAGCCCATCTGTTTCTTCAAGCCATTTTGAGTTAATTTTTGTGTATTGTATGAAGTAGAATTCCAACTTCATCCTTTTGCATGTGAATATACAGTTATCCCACCACCAATTTTTAAAAAGATACTTTTCCCTATTGAATTGGCTTGTCATTCTTTTCAAAATCAATTGGCCACAAATGTATGCATTCATTTCTGGACTCCCAAGTCTATCTGTATGTTTGATCTATATGTTCATCCTTAAGCCAGTACCACACTGCCTTGATTACTGTAGCTTTGTAATGAGTTTTGAAATCAGGAAGTGTGAGTCTTTCAACTCTGTTCTTTTTCAAGATTGTTTCAACTATTCAGAGTCCCTTGAATTTTCATATGAATTTTTGGATTAGCCTCTCAATTTCTGGAAAATCTCTAGCTGGGATTCTAATAAGAATTGCAGATTCAGTGTAGATCAATATGGGAAATATTGACTTCTAATCCATGACCACAAGCTGTCTTTCCGTTTGCTTAGGACTTTGATTTCTTTCAAGATGTTTTGTAGTTTTCAGTGTAGCAGTCTTACGCTTTTTTGTTAAAAATATTCCTACATATGCTAGGTTTTTGATGCTATCGTAAATGAACTTAATTTTTTAATTTCATCCTGAGTTGTTCTTTGCTACTGTATAGAAATATAATTGGCTCTTACAACAATGGTTGTAACCATTGTTACTGTAACCAGAAACTAAGCAAAAAGTTCCCCTTTTCCCTGTTTTTAACTAACAGCTGCATTTGCTTGAACATGTATGTCTTTGCTTAATTTCCTTCCAAAATGAGGGAGAAATTCCCACCAATATTATCAAATATTTGGCTCAATTCCTCACTAGAAAGATGTTTCTTTTACCCCACCTTCTGAATGATGGCAGAAAGATTAATCCTGTATTTTAAGGAAGAAACCTTTGGTTTCAAATGAGGATTTTCTGTCTTCTCTTGGCCTGCTTGTTTCTCATTTGAAGCCTACGCAAACACTGGTTCCTGCAGCTGCTGGAAATACAGAGATAGAGATGGGAGATGGTTTGGAGTGGGGTGCGTGTGTGTGTGTGCACGTGCACATGCACAAGTGTGCACACTCATGCATAGGCAAATCTTTGATGATCTTCTTTTTGAATATTAATAAGTGTCAACCTGAAATCCTAACAGAATTTTTCTAGTAACCACCAAGAATATGGCTGACTTTGAGAAAAGAGATATTTCCTATATCAATTTTGTTGAGAAGGAAAGTTAATTTAAGCCAGTGCCAAGGTAGATAAATGAAGAATGCATCTGTTTTAACTCTAATACCAGCAGGAAACTCATTAATTTTTATGGATTACAGAAGGAAGTTAAAACGAAATAAAATTTGTTTTCTAAGAAGCTACTGGAATTTTTCTCTCTCAGCCTGCTTTTCTTATTCATGTGTGTGGAGTGTGATGGACTATTGAATCCTGACAACCTGTTGGATGAGATCCAACAATAACCAGTCAGATCAATGCAACCCCGACTGCCCTCATGGGACATGACAAGAAATTTGGCTGTTGTTTAGGATGCAATTACCCTGTTGGTTGCTGTAGAGAGTGACCTCCTTTACTCTGGTATTTATTGAATCCAGACCTAATGTCTGGTCTCATTTCAAAGTCCCTGTCTGCAATGCCTATCCCAAGGCCAAGTACAGTAGACAGTGAACCACCATAGCTGCCGAGATTCAGTACTTTGAAAAGTGTCTTTGCCAGGAGATCATCATGCCTGTTCCCGTTAGAATCAACATTGCTTTTTCTGGCTCACTTAATGTAAAATGCAATTCAGCTTCAAAGATAAGTACTTAAATTCACAAGTGGTTGACAGCAGTAGGATTATAGTATAGGCTCTGAACTTAAAAATAGTTTGGGTCTCAAACTGGGGGTTCTAGAGGGGAGGGGGGTGGGAGGATGGGTTAGCCTGGTGGTGGGTATTGAGGAGGGCACATTCTGCATGGAGCACTGGGTGTTATGCACAAACAATGAATCATGGAACACTCCATCTAAAACTAATGACATAATGTATGGGGATTAACATAAGAATAAAAAAATTAAAAAAAAATAGTTTGGGTCTGATTACAAGTATTTCTGTCCTGAGAAATATTTAACAGCATAGGAACTGAATAGAGGATATTAGTATTTGGCTTTATCAGCTCAAGAATAAAGACACATTGAAAGTATGACAATTGAGTAATGGGATTTGGAACTAAAGCCATGATCTTCTATTTCAGATTAAGAAACACTTTGAAGAAGTAATGTATAGGTTTCATTAAAATTTATGCTATGATTTATTTTCTTAAACTTCTACAGTGATTTATTAGATGTAATTGCAAAGAAGAGATAGTTCAGATTTTCCCTATTTGGCTAGAAGTTAAGTGCTCTTGAGTCTAAACTTGGGGGACATGTCCTTATTAAAATGGAACTCATAATTAACATTTCTGGTGCATTTTCTATAATCCAAACATGCAAGAGGGAACATTTAAATGCCTAGCAATTAAAATGAAAACATTTTACTTTTACTGGCAGCCTTTTAACTTTTCAGTTCATCATATTTATAGTTATCATTATTAGACATCTGGAAAAATATAGTTATGCTTGCTATTTATATTACCAACTAAAGACTTTGAATCACTTTGTAGACATGATCTCATTAACGCTCTCTACATCTCTGTGAGGTAAGTGCAATTATCTTCATTTTATTGAGTTTAAATTACTTTCTAAGGTGTCAAAGAAAATTGTGGCAGGATATGAAAAAAAAAAACAAAGTCTCTTAGTGTCCACTCTAATGGTAAATCCTGTTCAATAAAATCAGAAAGAAATGAATCCAGTTTTCAGTGCATGAGGCTTTATTTTCTACAAATAGTCATTTGATGTAGCTATATGAGACATAACATTTTGTAGTTTTGCCATTTCCAGTATAATTTATCAGCCTGACCCATATTCTAATGCATTTGACAAACCAATGTTTTATGCAATGACACTTTCCTAAGTTTTCTGGAAGAGAGTTTTATAAAGAGGTGGACTTGAAACTGTCTCTGTGAATGTTTTTACTTTTTAAAGAAATTGTCATTTCCTTTCTAATTATTCCTACTTTTTAAAATCTCCACCATCCACAGACACACTTGTAATCTAGGCTTGGCTTTTAGGTGGTTGTTTTTGTTTTTGTCCCCCTCCCCCATTTATTTATTTATTTATTTGATGTAGTGTTCCATGATTCATTGCTTGCGTATAACACCCAGTGCTCCTTTCAATACGTGCCCTCTTTAATACCCATCACCAGGCTAACCCATCCCCACACCCCCCCACCCAGGACACTCAGTTTGTTTCTCAGAGTCCATAGTCTCTCATGGTTTGTCTCCCCCTCCGATTTCCCCTCTTCATTTTTCCCTTCCTACTGTGTGTTTTTTTTTTTTTTTAACATTAATGTATTATTTGTGTCAGAGGTACAGGTCTATAATTCATCATCCTTACACCACACACAAAAATAGGTGGTTGTTTAAAATGCATTCCTCTTTACATTTTGGGGAAAGGGCAAGAGCTTGCCTTTGTTCACCTTGTGGATTTACTGAATTATTATGGAATTGATTGCCCTTACTCTAAATGCTTCCTACTCCTAGATTTTTATCAATGCTGAATATTTAGGCTAGCATTTTCTGCTCCAGTGTTGCTTCTAAATATAATAACAGACAATATAAGCAATTATATTTTTATTTAATTTTTTTACTGTAAACATTATCCCTCACATATATGGTCAGTTGACTTTCAACAAGGGCACTGAGACCATTCAATGTGTCAAGAATAGTCTCTTCAACAAATGATGATGGCCAAACTGGATATTCATATGCAGAAGAATGAAGTTGGATCTTTACCTGGCACCACATAAGAAAAGTAACTCAAAATGGATTGAAGACTTAAGAGCTTCATTAGAAAACTTATAGAGGAAAATTTCGTGATCTTACACCTGGCAATAGTTTCTTAAATAAGACACCAAAAACTTAGGCAACAAAAGAAAAATTATAAATAAATCAATCTTCATCAAAATTAAACATGTTCATCCATTAAAAAGCACTGTCAACATAATGGAAAGACAAACTGCAGGATGGAAGAAAATAAATTATATTTGGTAAGAGTTTAATATCCATATTATGTAAAGAACTACAACTCAAAAATAAAAAGACAGTCCAATTAAAAACGGGCTCTAAAGACTTAAATTGATATTTCTCCAAAGAAGGTGTTAAAATGGCAATAGCATATAAAAAAACTGCTCAACATCATTAGTCATTAGGGAAATGCAAATCCAAATCATGATGAAGTACCACTTCACATTTACTAGGATGACAATAATAATATTAATAATAACAATAATTAAGTGTGGAGGCTGTAGAGAGATTGGAATTCTCCTGGGAATGTTTGTGGGAAAGTAAACTGGGATAGCCACTGTGGAAAAATCAGTTCCTCAAAAAAATAAACACAGAGTCACCATATGACCCAGTAATTCTAATTCTAGGTTATATTCCCCAAATAACTGGGAATAAGGACTCAAAAAAAAAATGCTAATACATGAATGTTCATAGAAACATATTCACAATAGCCAAAAGGTGGAAATAATCCAGATGTCCACCTATAGATAAATCAATAGATAAATGGATTATTATACCACCAATGTGGTATTATATAACAGAATGGAATAGAATATTACTCAGTCATAAAAATGAAGTTCTGATGCATGCTATAACATGGATGAACTTTGAAAACATGCTAAATGAAATAAGGCAGATATAAAAGGACAAATACTTTATTATTCCACTTATATAAAATATTTAAAATTAGCAAATTCATGGAGACAGAAAGATTACAGGTTATCTGGGACCAAGGAGAGGGAAGAATGGGGAGTCATTGATTAATGAGTTCAGAGTGGCTTTGGAAATGATGTTTGGAGTGGTTTTGGAAATAGTAATATGATGGCTGCACAACATTGTGAATATAATTATTGTACAATTAAAAATGGTTAAAAGGGGAGATTTTATGTTATATATATTTTACCCCCCACCAAAAAAAATAAAACTTACCCTTAGCATTTCAGCCTAAGCTGTACAAGTTCTATTCAAGTGAAAGTCACATACTTAGTAGTGTTTTCTAAAATGGAAAGCTCTTGATTTGCTTTTATAGTTAAAATAATACAGAAAGGGTTGAAAATTTCTCTCCCATTTCAACCCCCTTTAATAAACATTTAATAGGTACAGAAAACAACCATTCTGTTAGTGTATTTGGAATCTCTTGAGCCAAATACATGTTGTATATAATAGAAATAGTTACATTTTGTTATATATGAGAACTTAAAGTTCTTCTAGGACTAACCTACATAGATTTTAATGTATGCATTTGTGGTAACTGTTTTGGTTGCTCAGAGAGCCTATTAAATTCTTTGTTTAGTCTATTCCGAATAGGTACAGTTGTATTATGGCTATGTTAACAGTATTTATTATATGATATACATCCGGAAAAGGCATACTTTCCAGCTCTCAAGGCGAAAAGCTGCTGCACAAATGCAAATTTAAGAAAACCTTCTATTAAAATATGAGGTTCATAGTAAAACATCTTCACAGTGAAATATAAGACAATTATATAAATTCTCAGTTTGACTATAAAAACAAGCATTTAGCTATCAGTAGGGGAAAACTCTACTTTTTTTTTTTTCAAAAAAATAATTAGCAAACACCTAGTGTAGTTTATTTTGAACATTTTTATTGCTAATTGGCATAAAAAAATATAGTAATCCAAAACTCCCATATGTAAATATTATATAGACACATACACACCAAGCCAAAGTTTTCAGAAAACTGTGATTAGTATTTCTTTATGTGAAGTACTCACATGAATATATCTTTTATGTTGTATTTCTCTCTGTTTTATTTAAAAAAAAAGTCACAGCCTTGAGCCATTAATGGGTCATGACTAACAGCTAGAAAACACTGAAAAAGTGAATTTCTGAAAAGGATTCATGGCATGAAGGCCAATAGGAGGTGTATTTAATGGGTAGCTGTACTTTTTCATTCCCATTGTCAGATGACAACCCAAACCGTAATGAACTGAGCTGCTCTTTGCATCTATACAGTTTTGTGCCAAGGAGAGATGAGCCAAGATTCCTAGAAACGTGTCCATTATCGGTGGAAAGTAAAAGTATTGTTCTAACTGGCATTTTAATTAAATAAAGGAAAATGTCTTTGAAAAAATACGTTGAAATATTGTTAACTGGCACTGAAGCTTCAGAGAAAAGATAAAACCTCCTTCTTCCTTCCATCTTTTTCTTGGCCTGTCTCTCCTTATTTCTTTCACAGAGATAAACTGTTAAAGCAGTTACTCTTTCTCTTTGCAGAGAAAGAGTCTGCTGTCTAGGCAGCAGACATCTTTGCCTAGTTTCCAATCTTGCCAAGGATCCACAGGTAGGTTCTTTATCAGATTGAGAAGTTTTCTTCTACTTCTTGAGCTCTTACTTCAATGGGTGTTAGGATCCAGTAAGTGCTTTTTCGCTATATATTCATATCATTTTGTGATTTTTTTGTTTCTGTTTGTATGATAGATTATGTATACTGATTTGTTTGAATGTCAAACCAATCTTGCATGCGTGATATGAATCTATCTTGTTTGTGATATCTATTTCTTGCTGTATTTACTAAAATCTCATTAAGAGTTTCTGTGTCTATGTTCATGAGAGATATTGGCCTATAGTTTCTGTTCTTTTAGTGCCTTTGTCTAATTTTGATATCAGAGTAATGGTGGCCTCATAAAATGAATTGAGAAGTGTTTCCTTCTTTTCTATTTGCTGGAAGTTTTTTTTTTTTTTTTTAAGAATAGGTTATAGTTTTCCTTACATCTTTGGTAGAATTCACCAGTGAAGCCAACTGGACCTGAAATAGTCTTTGTTTGAAAGTTTTGAACTGTGAATTCAATTTATTTAACAGATGTCATCCTATTTAATTTCATATTGAATGAGCTTTGGTAGTTTGTGTCTTTTAAGGAATTAGTTCATTCTAACTAAATTGGAAACCTTTATTGGAAAATTGTTTATAGTATTCTCTTATTCTTTTAAAACTTAAATCAACTTTCCAATGGCTTTATATTTAGAGGAAAGTTGCAAAGACAGAACAGATGGTTCCTGTATATCACATACTGTTTCTCCCATTAATATTTTACATTACTATTGTATATTTGTTACCACTGATGAACCAATTGTGATACATTATTATTAATTAAAATCCATACTTTGAGTTCTAATAGTTTTGATGCCAGCAGGCTGGGTCTGAGGACCCAGAGGGGGTCCCACAGGACCAGCCAAAAGGGTCTCTGGCTGCATGTAGGATCGAAATCAAACGCAAACCAGCAGGAAATGAAAACAGTCTATTGAAGGTATAGAGAGAATACAGGTACAGATAGTGTCTGGGAGACTCAGAAAGGAAAGGAGAGAGCCTCCTCTTTGCTTGGGGTCTGGAGGTTTTTATTGAGGATTGTGGCCTGGTGTAGCGTCCTCTTAAGCATCCAGGAATGGGTTAGAACAAAGATGGGGCCCAGGTGTTATCCTTGGAGCTAAGGGTCTTGGTATTGAGAGGTCTAGCTCTGGTGGTCTCGAATGCACATATGATGGCTTTATTTGGTCATTTTCACCTTCCTTCCTTAGATGTTATCTATTCTAAAGAAATCATTAACTTCTTGTCCTTTACAAGTAGGACTACGTTATTTACGTTATTTACGTTATGAGGCATGTGTAAAGTAGGGGCAGGTCCTAGCAAAAATAGAAGCAGGTAAAGGGGCAAAAAGCAGATTTTTATGGAGTTCTTCGAGTTCTCTGTCTCAGTTATACCCTAATATTCTTTTTTCTATTCCAGGATCCCATCTAGGATACCACAGTACTTCAAATTATCAGGCCTTTTTAGGTTTCTCTAGGCTATGACAATTATCAGTCTTTGGTTTGGTGACCTTGACATTTTTGAGGAGTACTGTTCATGTGTTTTGTAGAATGTTCCTCAGTTTGTGTTTGTCTAATGTTTTTCTCATGGTAAAACTGTGGTTATTGAATTTTGGGAGGACAACAGAGATTAATAATCATTCTCAACATATTTTATCAAAGGTATGTGCTATCAACACAGAGGAAATATATAGCATGTTTAGATTTATTTGTTTCTGATGGTTTAGCTCAATAACATCATATTCTTCTCTGTTATTTTCCTGTGTGTGTTATATTTACTGGTTCTTCATGCAGTCTTTTCGTCTCCCTGTCCCCTCTTGATTTTCTCCATCTCAGTCTTGTGGAGTCATTCTCTTGCTTTCTTGCATTCTCTTCAAAACAAACAAAAAAAACACCAAAACCCCAAAAACCAAAATTTCATACTTAGGACATTTTGTGTATATGTAGTAGTTATCTATACATTAAAATACTGTTTGGAATGACCTTAGCCTCCCCCCGCCGCCCCGCCCTTTCCTTGTTTATGCTTTTCTTATTTGTCTGCTTCGATTTTTACCATTTCATTTCTGTTACCTGTGTGAAATCATGAGCTAGCTTATTCTAGTTTCTCATATCTTGCTCTATTCCCTTCCTGTTTAAAAAAAATCTTGATTTCTATTAACTAAGGTGAATCTGCCCCATGGTAAATTACAGGTAGAGACTACATAGTTGGATCTGTCACACAAAGGAAACCTTATCTACAGCAGATTAGAAGATCATGGGGAATAACCTCCAAAGCTGTGACTCTCTGAGTGGGGGTGAATGGGTTCTTTTTATTTAGGGTTAGGATGAATATTCAGAAAGGGGAGCTTTGTAATTGCATATAAAGGTGGGCATAAGGTCTCTTAGAAAACATGCCTATAAATGCATAACATAACCGTTATGTTAATGAAACTTGTGCTCTTCCCAGAGTGGAGACTTTAACATTATAATGAAGAGAGATAACTATCCTACAAAGGGAAAAGCAATGGGCATGCTCCCAGGGAAGGTATAAACTGGATGGGGTCTTGGGCTCTTTATCTCAGGTAAGGGATGCAGGGCCTTGCTTACTTTTGAAATAGCACTGGGAGTTTTACCACTGATTGTCTCTGATTAGGGTAGGCTATTTCCAGACCTGGTAGAGAGGGTTAATTTTTACATTCCCTTTGTTCCCTTAACTACTAAGGTTTTTGCATTTTTTTGTAATTCTGACACCTCCTGGGAAGTTGTACAAGAAGGGCAAGTGGAGGGTACTTGGGTGGCTCAGTTGGTTGGGTGGCAAAAAAAAAAAAAGAAGGGCAAGTGGAGATGGTAAGGCATAGATCAGGTGGCCTAATGACCTCACTTTCTTTTCCTGGGGACCCTTGACTCTGCTTACATTTCTACTGTGTGAGAATGTATAATATCCTTTACTCTTCATCCACTCATGTCCCCGTTTTTATTTTAATCTTATATCCACAATTAAATACATTTATTTGCTTACCATTAGGTCTTCTGCAGGGTCTAAAGTCCTCTCTCCATTGACTAAAGTTTATTCTCCAGTGGATTCCTAGGAAAGTCTTACCACTCATCTGAGTTCTGCATTTCTTTGTTTTGGTATCTTGTTGGCAGCTTGACTGGTTTGAAAATCTTAGGTTAGCACTTTGTGTTTTTAAAGTTTTGTTTTGGTTTTGTTTTTAATTTTGCTCCATTCTCTTCTTTCTATGCTCTTGTCTACAAGTTTGATGTCAACTTGATTGTCTTTTCTTTGTAAGTGACTTGGTCTTCTTGCCTGGAGACTCAAATAACTTTTTTTCTCCTATCTTTACAGTCCAGTAATTTTACTAGGATATATTTTGGGGTTGAATGTTATGTCAGTTTTTTTTTTTTTTTTTCCTTCAGTAATGGGCTCTTATAGTGTGTAGATCAGACCTTTAATTTTTACAGTTTTTTTGGATTATAATTTTACATATTAAGTTTCAGTGTTTTCTTTTTCTTCTACAAAAATCCAATTACACATATGTGACTTTTTTTTGCCTTTTTTATGTCTATCACTTTTTATGTGATGCATTTTACCTCTTTTATGATTTTATTTTTATTCTCTTGGTTCTTTCCATGCCATTTCTCAATGTTTCAGTATATTTTCCACTAAGTCGACTTTTCCTTAGTCACCTTGAAATTTATGCTTTTCTACTGAGTTATTTTTTTTTCCTTTTTCTCCTTTCTTTTCTCTTTTTTTTTTTTTAAAGATTTTATTTATTTATTTGAGAGAGAGAGAATGAGAGAGAGCACATGAGAGGGGGGAAGGTCAGAGGGAGAAGCAGACCCCCTGCCGAGCAGGGAGCCCAATGCGGGACTCGATCCAGGGACTCCAGGATCATGACCTGAGCCGCTTAACCAACTGAGCCACCCAGGCGCCCTCCTTTTTCTCCTTTCTTTCTGAGTGTGCAAAATTTTCATTTCACATCTTCCTGTTTTTTTTTTTCCATTTCCCTTCTCAACTGATTAATTATTTATTTTTTAAATCTCTGATTTAGAACTTTCATATCTGCAAATGCTTGTTTTGAGTTATTTAATTTTCCTTGGGTATTGCTATATTTTTTGCTGTTGTTATTTTGTGTATATTTGTTTGTTTGTTTTTCCCTGTTTTATTGTTGCTTGGGAGGATATTTTCTTTTGCTGAACTGTTTTAATTCTCATTTTCTGTTTTCTTTTCTTTTTTTTTTTTTAAGATTTTATTTATTTATTTGACAGAGAGATAGACAGAAGAGCACAAGCAGAGGGAGTGGCAGAGGGAGAGGGAGAAGCAGGCTCTGCACTGAGCAGGGAACCCGATGCGGGACTCGATCCCAGGACCCTGAGATCATAACCTGAGCCAAAGGCAGACGCTTAACCATCTGAGCCACCCAGGCGCCCTCATTTTCTGTTTTCTTAAAGTAGCTGTGTAGGGATGTTACTTTCCAGTTTTGTTCATTTTTAAATGTCTTCTATTTTTTGAAAGTGTCAATAGAGAGTGTCTCTATGGCAACTGGGTGAGGGACTTGATAGTATTGTTTCTTACATTGAGAGTATCCTTGTCTGTTAGTAAAGTGAAACAGAGTTTCTTGATTGCTTGGCACATTTCCTTGGAATCGGTGATATTGATGTGCATTCTGATTTTTCTCATTTTTTCCTTAGTTTCCACCATTTCCTTCCTTTTTTTTTTCCTTTCATACTCTGCCTCTAACTGGTATATTCTGTTTGCAAGTTCCTTTACTTTTTCCTGGCAGCAATACTTCTCAAGACTGCCAACTTTTGATTCTTTAGCAGTTAACATTCTGATCAATGCAGTAGTAATCATCAGCATTATAATATTTAACCAATTTCTACAAACTGTATACTTCATCCAAATATGTACATACACTACACATATACCAAAAATAATGTACTTTCTGTTACACTAGTCAGATTTCAAGATTGATTTATTTACTCAAGCAATATACTGTGGCAATCTACTAGCACTAATAAGAGATAATAAGTAAAACGAATCCCCAGACTTACATTCTAAAAGATCCAAATAATAACCCAGTAGTTGTAGTGTCATAATATTTGTTTTGGAGGCCAGATTTATAGTTATTTGCCTTAGTTCACACATCAATTGTGGAGAAACAAAGATAAGTATTTTGCTATTAAGCTGAGAAGTAAGAGCTAGACAGAATGCCCCAGCCAAGAAAAAACAATTGGTTCTTGCACTCAATAAAATTCAGAATGAATTAGTTTTCTATGTTATTTGTATTAGATTCTGTAATTGCACTATACCTGAAATAGTTTGAAGAACAAATTATTTATCCCTAGTTGGTATCACAAAGAAGGGGCATTTTCAAATGGATCGAGATAATAATTTGAAGAAAGTGTTCTCCATAAAACCCAAGTGGTGAATCAATTATTCATGTAGTATTGTTCACAAAACTTTTTAAATGCTTATGTTTCTAACTGTTGTGACTTCCTTTATTTATTTTTTTTTTGGCACCTACTTAGAGTGCCCTACAGATAGAGGTGTGCTGGGTATATTTACCTTTATATTTTGTTTCTGTTTTTGTAAGAAACGTGTGTCAATTTGGCTCCGTCCTAACCTTAGAAATTTAGTTCAATCTAAGGTAAACAGAGCAATCATAAAAATACCAAGTCAATTATTAAATAGTATCCATAGTCTCCTATGGACCAGTACATCCAGAGATGTACCTTAATATTTTAAGCCTGGATGAGTCACTTATCATATATTAAAATATTTCAGGAGTGTATTAAAAAATAATGGTGAACCAAGCAAGGATTCTGAGAACTCCTCATTTGCAGCCATCTGTGAATTCTTCATAACTCTTTGAAGAAATTTTAGTATGGCATTATTTTTTTGTCTATACTAAGACAGTATTCATCTTAAAGTACTTCAAGAAGTATGGACATACTCATGCTCTTTCCACTCTTAGTAATGATGTTTCTGTTTCCTTTATCATTTTTTCAGAGTAAACTCTTATTCAGATTCAGTTTCAATTTCTCCTATATGCAAATGATGGTCCCATTCTCTGTGATTTAGCATCTAACATGTTGCTTGACAAATAATCATTTAATAAATATTGAACTAAACTTGTAACACTTTTATTCTCCTTCAAAACACAACCACGAAGAGATAAAAAGTACAGCTTGGGGGATATAGTCAATGATACTGTAATAATGTTGTATGGTGACAGATGGTAGCTACACTTATGGTAGTGAGTAGAATATGTGTAGAACCATCAAATCACTATGTTGTATACCTGAAACTAATATAGCATTGTATGTCAACTGTACTTCAAATTTTTTTGGGAAAATGCAATCAAAAAGTAAGTTTATAAAATGGCACCATGTATCCTCATTCAGAAAAAATATGAATACTGTGACATTTACTTCAGAATTTTGTTTCTTCTTAAAAAGAGAGTGAGCAGAGCACATTTGGAATAAAACCTCCTGAGTTCTCACGCACAGGGATAACCTTTGATCTTTCTCAGATGTGACCATTATTGTGAATTTGATGAGTATTCTCCCTTCTGTATTCTTATATTCTGCATATTTTTTTATAAACACTCTATAGCATTAACTATTTTTTAGCTTAGCAAAATACTAAAGGCACATATAATGATAAATTGTTCTATGACTTATTTTCATAACTTTGTATTATTTTAAGATTACATTATGTTAAGATTGATCAATCCTGATAACTATATAAAATGTAACTATTTTGTTGCTATAGTAGTCTAACATATAAATTTTTATGTACTTGTATGTTGATTGAATTTTGGTAGATTTTCTGAATTTTTATTTATTACTAAAAATTGAGCAATGGTTCTCATTAAATACATCTCCATGTACAAATGTACAACATTTTCTATAGGGAGCTTACCTATAAATTAAATTAGTTAAATCTCTTTTAAAAAAGATGACATTACAGAGTATGTGCATTTTTAACTATAATTTTTTCAACTACAATATTTTTTCCCATTTTGCATTCCAAACATTTTATAACATTGAACAGCACTAGTAACTGTATATAAGAGTTTTTCTTTACCTTCATCACTGCCTACAAAAATTATTTTGGACTTTTTTTTTTCCAAACATACATATTTGATATAGAATCTACTTCCTTAAAATTTGATTTCTCTCATTATTGTATATAACTTTATAATTGCCTCTTTTAAAAAATCACCTATTTCATTATTGATTTGTAGAAATTTATTTATTCTTTCAAAAAATTTTATTTAGTTATACATTTGTTTCCCCTGCCAGACTGTAAACATAATGAAGTCCGGTGTTGTACTGAGTGCCTTCTACATTCAAGGCATCCTTTTAGGTTTTAAGATTACAGCAGCAAACATCATGAAGCCCTTGTCCTCACAGAGTTCATATGCTAGTGGAGAAACAGAAAATAATAGGATGAAGAGGTGAAACTTGGAGTGAAGGTATAGAAATTTCTTGAGAAAGAACATTCCAGAGAAAGGAAGCATCAAGGTAAAGGATTTGAAGAGGGGACATGCTTGGTCTCTCCAGGAATAGCAAGGGCTAAGCCAGCTGCAGGGCAGTGATGATGGAGCAGTTATTGAAGGTGAAGTTGGAAAGACAACTGGAATTAGATTGTGTAGGGTTATGTTGGACATGGTAATGACATTGGACTTTAAATGTGTTGACAAATTATTGATGAATCTCAAGGAGTGAGATATGATCTGTTTGCATTTTAACAAAAGATCTAGATCAATTTTAAAGGCAGTGATTTTTGCCCTCCAGGAAACATTTGGCAATGTCTGGATACTTTTTTTCTTAAACAACATGACAGGTGCTAGTGTCCTCTAGTTGGTAGAAGTAAAGGATGCTACTAAGCATCCTAAAATGCACAGAGAAGAGCCAGTCCCCTCCCAACAAATAACTATCTGGCCCAAAATGTTAATAATGCCAGAATTGATTGCTCTGGTCTAATCATCTACCAATACAAAATCAGTTCATTTAGAGTATTATGCATTAGGGTAAGGCAGTTACTCATTTGCTAGAATTTCTTTTTGGATTTTTCACTAGATCTCTAGATTTTTTTTCATATAAAGTTAAAATGCAACTTATTTGGGAAACAAATTACATGGCAATTTTAGGGTAATTGACAATTTTGTGACATTACATCTTTCCATACAAAATGTGGAGTACAAGTACCATATTTTTCTTTCTTTATTCTCATACATATGTGTATATGCATAAATATGTATGTGTATATATTTGTGTATGTGTAATTTTTATATAAATTCATTAGAATAAGACTTTTTTATATACCTCTATTATAGAACTTGACATATTTTATGATACTTCTTTAGTTATACATTCATTTCCCCTGCCAGACTGTAAACATAATGAAGTCAGGTGTTGTATTATATTAATCTCAGTGATGAGGGTCCAAGATACGTTTATTAAATATTTGTTAAGTATTTTGAGATCCTCAAATAACAACAGTATATGGGGTGTTTTCCAATTACTTTTTCTCCATAGCAGTTATGATTGTGTTTCAGAGAAGGCAATATCAAATAGGTGTAAGAACTGGAATAACAGGTTAGGATGTCTCAAGGGTGATTAAGATTAAGATGAGTGTATTGATGATCAAGTATAAGAAGTCGATGAGATGACCCATTGCCATATTCCTGACTCAAGGCACCTAGAATTTACACCCTGCCTTGACAGACAGGATTTTTTCACTATGTAGTATTAACTTGGGCAACTAGCCTTAGTGTCTATTTTAAGGTAATGCTCAAAATGCCTAAAATGTGCAGTCGCACCCATTGCTGCATGGCCTCTGAATAAGCAGGGTTTAGAGTAGACAGTGACACAGCTCTTTTGTAATCATAGCATTAGTGATTCATGATCTTCCTTGTCAGGTTCTCTTTGGTTATCTGTGAAGAAACAAAAATGTGGTCTTATTAATCCTTCCACAGTACTTTCCTCTTCTATCTACTTTTTAAATTTCATTTTCCATCTTATTTTTCTCATTCTTACTTTTTTTAAAGTATAATTGATACACAATGTTACATTAGTTTCCGACGTACCACCACCCAGGTTCCCACAGAGGATAACTTAGTTCAGAAGGACCAGGATGTACTCACAACCACAAGAACTCCTGGAGATGGAGAGGTACCACCCATTCCACAGCTATGAAGATTCATTCATGAAAGTTACACCAAGCTTTTCTCTCATTGAACCTTTGGCTATGCCTTTATTTCCTTAAAAAGGTGGGGGGAGGTGGGAAGAAAACTAGAGGCTCATAAACTATAAAAACAAGTACATTTTGGCAATAAATATACAACAAAGAATGGAGAAACATAGAAGTTATTATCTCAATAAAAACTCGTGTTATAAAGAGGAATGATGGGAGGCTTCTAGCACTCACTAGTCCATAGAAATCCTAAAATCCCAGTGGGCAGATTTCCCAGGTACTATTATATTGAAGGTAGGAAAAGTTCTTTGATTAAGCCCTGATTCTCCTTCTTCAGAGGGACTCTCCAGTGTATTTTTTTCTATACCTCTTGACTCTGCTGTTTTGCAACATTCTTCCTTTGCCTTCATCCTATTGGGCCACTGCTGAAAAGTCAGTGGAGAACATTTTCTTACTGATGGTTGAACAGTTTTCTCAGCTTACTTCTTGTCTGTTAGAAGTTGAAGGACCAGAGGTATTTCATGACTTAAATGGTCTAGAACTCTTTAGATCGGTTTGGCAGTGCATTTGCAAATACACCTTTCTCAGAAAAGTTTCTAAGTTTTCCATGATTTGATACTTATCAATTCTATATACTAAAGCTGTACCTACAGTTCTTTTTGAGATATGTTTTTCTTTTATATTTAATTATGGCCTATTTGAGCTCATTAAATGGGCTGCCCATGCCATATTATTGTCTTAGCAATAGCGCATTTATGCAAGACTATTTTAAACCTTTGTTTAGATCATGTCCACTAGCATCATATTTGCCAAAGCTAGTTACATGTCTATGCATAACATCAGATAAGCACAGAAATATATTCTTCCCATGTAGGTCAAAGGGAGGTAGTGAATATTTATTTAACAATGATTTAATATACCACACCTACCATAAGAGTGGTAAGCAGGGTATTTTCAGGGTTCCAGGGATGAAAGGAAGAGGAAATATCTAGTCACTGCAGTGATTAATTGAATTAAAGGCTGAACAAATCCTACATTCAGTGATGTCACTGTTAGAGACAGAGACTAATTGCACTATGAAGCTCAGGAATTAGTCATTCTTATTGGCAGTGTAGTAGATACAATGGAAAAGAATGGAGTAAAACTAAATTTGAATCAAATAGACTATGTGGCTTTTTACAAGTTATGGACCAATCTGTACCTAGTTCTTATTCAATTAAAAAGGAGTAATTATTGAGGCACCTGGGTGGCTCAGTCAGTTAAGTGTGCCTTCAGCTCAGGTCATAATCCTGGAGTCCTGGGATCCCTGCTAGGCTGAGAGTCTGCTTTTCCCTCTGCCCCTCACCCCGCTCGTGCTCACTTGCACTCTCTTTCTCTCAAATAAATAAAATCTTAAAAAAAGGAATAATTGTCTAGTTTATATGATTCTATAGAGAATATGTATTACAGAATATACAGAAATATATATATATATATATATATATATATACAGAAAGAGAGAGAGAATGCTACATTTTTATCCTTATTTAAATGTTACATCCCTCCAATTTCTACTTTTAGCACATAGCATAACCTGCATTTGTTTTCTTTTTAGCTGACAAAGAAGATTCAGTTTCAAAGAGAATTTTTGTTAACCCCAGGAGATGCAGTGAAGCATACAGTTGCAGTAGTAAGAGAAAGGAAAAATGTTATAAATGAAAGTCTTATATAATTAGAAATAATTATTTAATGTGATAGTAGATAAAATTGAGTACATCCTGGGCTGTGATTGGGGAAATACCTTAAGCTCCACTGTGCATATTCAATCTAGATCTACAGTGAATATTTATACCAACTTTAATTATCACACTGGAGATTTAATAAATCAGGTTTCAATGATATTCTTTCTCTGAGGAAAAAAAATAAATTAAACTCTGTGATGATGACGGAACTATAGACCAGTTTTCATGCAAAAGGCATAAAATCTTAATAGATCAATCTGTACAATGCATTTAAAAAACAATTCACTAAGCTTTTGTGTTAAAAGGATAATTTGGGCATAGGCCTAAATATCCCCTTCTTGCTGTAAATGCATATGATGCTATATAAAATGTATAAATGTGCACATATACGTTAAACTATGTATTTTCATTTAATAAGGAGAAAAGTGGAAAGGAAGCACTTACTGGTGAGTGGGAGATGAGGCTGCACTGCCCTAAGAAACTGGTATCATTATTAGGGGCTGGAAATTCAATGTCAAAAGAGCATCAACATTAGCCCCATGTACATAGTATTGGGAACTCTGGATCCATGTTCACTTCTTGTAGTGAAGCTGGAGGTGAGCTTCAGGGCCACCAAGTATCAGTTATGTTTCTAGGAAAACCTTTTTTGGTGCTGGAAGTGTGAATAATTTTTCTGAGACATGACAGAATCTCTAGTAACTAAAAACTTTAAAAAATCTGTTTCAGGGTAAGTGTTCCTCACAAGACTCTTCATAGCAGCAATCAGGAAACCATTCATAGGGTAGTCTTTTATATGTAAGAGATGTAAGAGATATTTGCAACAAATTCCAGTCATTTAAGATTATACAGAACCTATCTTTGACCAGAATGAAAAACAAAACACAACAAAGCAGTGGTCAACAACAAAATGAACGCAACATAACCAATCAAGCAAATAAACAACAATAAACAACAACAAAAATATATGTGTGTGTGAATACAACAAAACAAGTTTCTAAGTAGCTCCTGGGATAAAATAAAAACCAAAGTGAAAACTGAAATGTTTGTGTTGTTTTTGTTTTGTTTTTTAAATGCTTAGCTTATTCAGATTCAGTAGATTGGTAATTAGAAGCAAAATCATAGCCTTAAATGCATTTTTAATACTGTATAAATATTTGAAAATGAATTAGTTAGCCATTGTACCTAAAAAAAAAAAATCAACAAACTCAATTTTAAGAAAGCAAAAGAAAGGAAATAAAATAAGTTACAAGTTACTGACGTAGGATAGGAATAGATGTAGATATCAATGAAATAGAATTGAAGGATCCAAAACTAAACCCATGCATATATTGTCAATTATTTTTTAAGAATGTGCCAAGATAGTTAAATTAGGGGAAGAACAGTCTTTTCCATACATGGTACTGAGCCAGCTGGATATCCACATGCAATAACTTGAGTTTGAACTCCTATCTGAAGCCATACACAAAGATTAACTTAAAAAGGATCAAGGACCTAAATGTAAATATAAAACAATAAAACACTCCAAGAAAATAGGTGTAATCTTTACAACCTTGGGTTAGGAAAAGTTTCTTCAGATATGGCACTACAATCACAAGTATAATTAAAAAAAAAAAGATGAACTGTGTCAAAATCGGAAAATGCCATGCTTCAAAAAATACCAGAAAGTGAAAAGACAACAAAATGTGAAAAATACATTTACAAACCATATATCTATTAAGAAACTTGTATCTAGAATATACAAATAACTCTTAGTTCAACAATTTATGTTTTTTTATTTTAAGATTTTATGTATTTCTTTCAGAGAGAGAGGGAGGGGAAGGAGGGGGAAGAATCTAAAGCAGACTCCACACTAAGTGCAGAGACTGATGCAGAGATGTGCAGAGACTGAAGCAGGGCTTGATCCCTTGACTCTGAAATCATGACCTGAACTGAGACCAAGAGTCGGACACTTAACCGACTGAGCCACCCAGGTGCCCTTTAGCTCCAAAATTTGGAAAAAATAACTCAAAAATAGGCAAAGGATTTAATTAGACATTTCTCAAAGAATATATTCAAACGGTTAAAAAGCACATGAAAAGATTCTCAATATCATTTTTATTTTATTTCATGCTTTTGGTACCTAAAAAGCTCTTTGCCTAATTCAAGGTCAAGAATTTTTTCTCTTATTTTTTTTTTTTAAAGATTTTATTTATTTGACAGAGAGAAACACAGCAAGAGAGGGAACACAAGCAGAGGGAGTGGGAGAGGGAGAAGCAGGCTTCCCGCTGAGCAGAGAGCCCGATGCGGGGCTCGATCCCAGGACCCCAGGATCATGACCTGAGCTGAAGGCAGACGCTTAACGACTGAGCCACCTAGGCGCCCCTCTCTTATGTTTTTTTATAGTGTTCTTACATTTAGACTCTGATTTACTTTGAGTTAATATTTGTATATGGAGTGAGGCAAGGGGTTAAAGTGTGTGTGTGTGTGTGTGTGTGTGTGTTTGCCTGTGATATCCAATTGCCCCAGCATCATTTATTGAAAAGATTATTCTTTCTAATTTAGTTGTTTTGGCACATTTGTTAAAATTTTATCAAATATAAATTAAACTTAAGTTTATTGATGTGAACTATCAATTCAGCTCCATTTATCTAAATGCCCATCCTTATGCCAATACTACACTATCTTAATTACTGCAGTTTTATGATATGCTTTGTAATAAAGTAACATAAGTGTTCCAACGTTTTTCTCCTCTTTCAAGATTTTTTTGACTACTTTGGGTCCTTTGCATTTCCATATAAAGTTTAAGATCAGATTGTCAATTACTGCAGAAAATCCTACTAAGGTTTACATAGGGATTTCATGAAATCTATACATCAATGAAGAGAATTGCTATTATTATAGTGAAATTAAATTTTAAGAGTCATGACTATGGGATGTCCATTTATTTAAATCTTTGATAATTTCAGCAATGTTTTATAATTTTCAGCATATAAATCTTATACTCCCATTATTTAGTTTATTTCCAAATATTTAATTTTATGACATTGTTATAATTGTTAATTTCATTTTCAGATTCTTTGTGACTAGTATGTGAATTAGTTTGAGACATAAGTGAGACTTTCAATTTTTTAAACAATAAATTTAATACTATTTATTCAAAAATGTTTTTATTTTATGAATTTACTGTGTTATTGTAAGGCCTTCACCTATAGATATTTATTAAATGTGATTAGACCTATTGATTTGGAGGTGCACTATGTGGGTGAATACTCTTGCAGTGAATATGTATGTTTATTCTTCTTTCTTACATTCATGTGTCTTTAGTTTTGACCCTGACTATTTTTCCTTCTTGTTTCTATTCAAAATTATAAAAGAGTATTTCCATGGAGAAAAGATGAATAGATAGTTTTGATGAGGTTCCAGCTATATAGCTTTCTTATTCTACATGAATATCACTGCATCTACCATTGATCCCACTAACGCAGATTGTCATATCCCTTTGATTCCTAATCCACTCAAGTAGGAAGAATTCTGTCCTAAGCACTTTTCCATGTTTCAACATGAAACTTACTTTAGGACTATTACAGGAGAACAGTTCCTCTCCTGTTTGATTTAAAAAACAAAACAAAACAAAAACAAACAAAAAAAAACCCTGCAAATTTAATAGGTATAGAAGTATTTGCAAATGGAACTACCAGATAAAATGTACTGCAGAACTATTTTCAGAAGTCCCAGAAAATTCTACAGCATACAATCAAATTATAGCTGATCTGGAAGTCAGTAGACTTATACTATGTATAATTCAAGAAAGAACCAAAGAATTAGCTATGTTCTCAGAATCCCTACAAGCAAAAAACTCCAAGACTTAAGCAGAATAGTTGGAGCAGAGCCCATAAGAGTCCAATTTAATACTTGTAAACTGTGAGCTAAACTTTCCCCAAATCTTCTTGAAACTAAAGCCAAGAAAATTCTTTGGCCAATAGCAATCAGAAAAAAAAAAAAAATGAGAAAAGTTCACACCAGTTCTTGTAATATGTTAAGCTAAAGGAAAAAAATAAAACCTAATGTTCAAGGATACATATTGTTCTTCTATTTTTACAAATTTTTCTTATGTTTCCTTTATTAGGATTGGAACATTATATTATTTGGATATATTGCATGTGATTTTTATTTTAAAATGATAAAGGGGACCTTGCAAAATATTTGTCATGGAAAGGGAAAGTTTTATCAGGAAGGCTGGGAGCCTCCAATCTGGAGCATCACTGAAGATCCAGGATTGTCACTGCTTCTGCTTTTGATGTAGTTGTTTGTATCTATAGGGGTGAGGCTCATCTGCCCTAACGGGGTTCTGGCTAAAGGCAGGCCAGGATGGAAAGCAATTAGCAAGTAGTTATACCTTCTCAGTAATGCCTAACCTGAACATAACACTTTAGATCAATCTGTAGCCAAATTTTTATTATAATAGATTTATGCTCTTCTTTATGGTCCCCACTAATAAGCATATCCAATACTTAATTGTTTTCACCTGGAAAAAACAATTTACCTGGAAAGTTATGCTTTGACAGTGAGTTTTTAGATAAAACACCAAAAGCATGATTCTTTAAAATAATTGATATATTTAACTTTATTTAAATTAAAAACAACTTTCGGTCTGTAGAAGACACAGTCAAGAGAATGAAAGACAAGCCACAAACTGTGAGAATATATTTCCAAAGCACATATCTGATAAAAGTCTTGTATTCAAAATATACAAAGAACTCTTTTTTTTTTTCTTAAAGATTTTATTTATTTATTTGAGAGAGAGAGAATGAGAGACAGAGAGCATGAGAGGGAGGAGGGTCAGAGGGAGAAGCAGATTCCCTGCCGAGCAGGGAGCCCGATGTGGGACTCGATCCCGGGACTCCAGGATCATGACCTGAGCCGAAGGCAGTCACTTAACCAACTGAGCCACCCAGGCGCCCAAAATATACAAAGAACTCTTAAGAAGAAAACAACTCAATTAAGCAATGGGTGAAACATCTGTCCAGATACCTTACCAAAAAGATGCACAAATGTATGTAAGTATATGAAAAGATACTCAATATAAGTGTTCATTATGGAATTCAAATTGAAATACCCATGAGATCTCACTCCATAACTATTATAATAGGTAAAGAAAAAAAAGACAAAAGCAATTGTTAGTATGAATGCAGAATAATAGCAATGTTCATGATTGCTGGTAGTAAAGTAAAATAAAGTCTCTTTGGAAAATACTTTGGCAGTTTTTTAAAAAGGCAAACATAGGGTCATCCTAAGATCCAACAATTCCGATATTGGACATTTACCTATATGAGTTGAACACTTATGTCCACCCAAAAACCTGCTTGAAAATGTTTATTGTAGTTTATTTATGATTGCCCAAAGCTGGAAGCAAACAAGGTGCTCTTCAATAAGTAAATGGATAAACCAACTGAGGTATGTCCACTCAGTGAAATATTATTCTATGATTTAAAAAAAAAGAACTATCAAGCCATGAAAAAACATGGATGAATCTTAAATGCATATTTTTAAATGAAGTAGCCAGTCTTAAAAGGCTACATCTTTTTGATTCCATTTATATGACATCCTAGAAATGGCAAATATATAATGCAGGTAAAAGTCAGTGATTTTAGAGCTTTAAGGGTTGGGGGAGAAGGCTAAGTTGATGAAGCACAAGGGATTATTTTAGGGCAGCGATATTAGTTTAAATGATACTGTAATGTCAGATATATGTCACTATGTATTTCACAGCCCATAGAAATTTACAGTAGAAAGAGTGAAACAATGCATGCAAATTGAAAAGAAAATATATTTATGCAGTCAGAGGATCCTAATGTAGAATGCTGAATATGACAAAACTATCTGGTTGCATTACAAATTTATGAAAGAACCATACTGGAGAATGTAGAGAAAGTAAGTACTGACCTAAGTAATTCAGAAATGAGTTCATAAGACTAAAGGCAAAAGGAACTGCAAACAAGCGCTACATTCTAGTTTATATTCTTTTCTCATAGGGGCACAGGTTAACACTTCCAATACTGCTGTACATGTATACTGGATTTGAGCAATTAAATAACTGAAGAAGGTTGGAGCCAATTCACTGTTGGAATTGGAGGTTACAAATAATCAAGGGAAAAAGGCTAGAATAATTCATGTGGTAATAATGGATTAGAGCTGAAGATATCAGTATGAACTCATGTTTAGTAGATGGTGACACACAGGATTGTTTATGCTTTTGTGTATATACAAAAATTAGTTTATACATATATATGTTTTTGTTTTAGCTGAGCATGCCTAGAGACAGTGACACCCTAGCATCCATTAGCACACCAAGGGCCCAGATCCTGGGTTCTAATACTATCCTCTGATAAAAGGAATTGAGGCTTCTTTGGAGAAATGGCTGATTCTAGGACTTAGACAACATAGGCAAATAGATTGATAGATATAGGCATAGATATATATAGAGAGAGAGAAGTGGAGATATATATTTGTCATCTACCTACCTACCTTATCTATGTCCCTAGTATCTTCTTTGTTTTTATTTAAAATTTTTTTTTTCCATTCAGTACATGCCCTCTTTAATACCCATCACCAGGCTAACCCATCCTCCCACCCCCCTCCTCTCTAGAACCCTCAGTTTGTCTTCTAGTGTCAGAAAACAACACAATAATAGGAGTATGTATAAGGGACGTAGAGTCAACCGAAAGAGCTCTCAATGGCCAATATTGGAAAATTATTTTTCTAGTTTTGTTGTTGTTGTTGCTTGACAGTTAAATTCTGAAGTTCCACTGGGAGAACAAGCGGTTGAGAAATTCTGGGTCTTCTACACACATGTTCAGTGTGTCAGCCAGACATACAAAAGAGAATGAGAGAAGGTACAGCATCACAGGATGTTCACAAACTTCTGGAGCCATGTGCATATGTCAGGCTGAGGATTGTTTTATATGCACTCCACAAAACTAGTGTTTGGTTTTTCTGGAGAAGGTGGGTGTGAGGACTGGAAATAGTCTTTGGAAACCCAAGGGAGATATCGGCGGTATACCTGTCCGCTCGGAGACAGAATGCCTATATAAGATTTAGTTAGGAATATATGTTTCTAAATAGCATAAAATTAGTTCCTGTTCTTTCTTAGTATGAAAGGGAGGTCATTTTATAAGAAATCAATCTGTACAGGATCCAAATTGGGATAGACCGACAGTATAAACAAGTGTTTTCAATGAGATTGGGTTTTTTCTTCTTAGGGTAAATCACAGGCACAACAATCCCATCATTCTAAGGCTGGTTTTTCAATAGTTACACTCTATTTTTTTTAGGTGAGGGTTTCTTCCTTTGATATCTTATAGTCTTATATTTTAGAAGTTAAAATAGGTTTTCAAGATTGATTGGAGGGGAACCAAAAGTAAAATATAGCCTGAAACCAAACATTTAGACTTTTAAGTTATTCTTGTTTTCTTGATTTTTTTTCTTTAAAGGTGAATGGAATTGTCACTACAGAACTGTGTTTTTTATTTGTCTCTGGAATGAACCTTGGTAATTCCACAAAGGCTACTGAGAGCTTTAAAGAACAAGAGAACTGCATGCCTCCAGGGACTTGTCAACACTTAGTATTGCTTGTTTTCTGTTCCCTTTGTTTTCAGTAAGAAACAAACTTTAGAATTTAAACAAGAAATGCAGTCCTCATTAAGTATGAGCCTGTGTGGGAACAAAAGGAGCTAGAGACTTTCCATGGGACTTTGAACCAGTGGGGAATAATGCTGGGGGTTATAAATGCCAGGACTGGGTGCTCTGACTCTTGAGAGGCTTGTATCCTCCCAGAAACATTTATAGAGGTGTTAGAAATGGAAGCAAATCTGGAAAATTTGAGACCTGTTTATTTTTCTATACCTGTTCATTGCCCTAAAAGACAACATGAAATTAAGTAAAAGGCATGTTTTCTGGAGTCTTCTCCCAGTTATCGTCTGCAGAGGGTAAGTGGGCTTTAGTAAGGTTGCTCAAATCCCAAGAATGTTCTTTGCAGTCCATTATGCTTATGTAGTATGTTTGAATTTATAGTATACTTTTACTATATGAATTTCTCTCTTTATTCTAAAAAACCCTCTCTTGGGGTGCCCAGGTGGCTCAGTCGGTTGAGCATCTGACTTTGGCTCAAGTCATGATCTGGGGATCCTGGGATCACCCTGTATCCGGCTCCCTGCTCAGCCAGGTGTCTGATTCTCGCTCTCCCTCTGCACCACCCCCACCGCCCCATGTGCTTTCTCTCTCTCAAATAAATAAAATCTTTAAAAAAATCCTCCTTTTCTTTTATTACCCAAATCTTGAATATAACCCCCTTCAGTTTTAAAGGGGGTTTACCTCAACCCCACCACACATTAATCCAGTGAAACTAATATCTTAAATATTAAGTATATTGATTTCTTTTCAAACTTTTCTATTTGACATCTCTAGAATGTGATGCCTATGTTCTGAATTTCTGCCTTAGCCTGGAATTCTTGCTGTGTTCCAGAACTTTATTTCCATAACCCATAAGCATCCATCCTGGGATGCCCCATAGACCCAGGGTTTTGTCATATGCAAAACCAAAATTGTCCTCTTTTCTTACAAACCTGCTGCTTTTATCTGTAAAGGCATAATGCAGTCATTCCACTAGAAATCATGGAGTCCTTCTAGAAGGACTTCTAAAATCCTTTTATTCCACTTTTACATTTAATTAGCTGCTGAGTCCTCTTGAATTCTACCATTGGTAGATTTATCCAGTCAGTTCCCCTTTAATCATCCCTGTGGACCCTACTCTGGTTTAGTTTCTCTCCTTCTCTTAGAGTTTCCTGGTTGATTCTTCTCATGAAGTTTTTCTAAAGTGAAAATGTATCATGTGATTCTGATTCTTGATAGTATGTATCTCCTCGGTGATCACAGTCCAAAGTACACCCTCTTAGTCTCATGGACTTCATATATTTACAACTAGGCCCCTCGATACCTTCCGCCTGATATCGTTCCGTTGTAAAGTCTTGTACTAATAATACACTCCTCTGTCCTTATTACCTCCTTGCAATAAATTTAATCATTCACTTCATGTGCTTTGAAGGCATTTTGTACCCTCCTTCAGTCATTCTTTTCCCATAGTATGGGGAATTATATTTTCACACATGCCAGATCTGTAACTAGCTCTACGACCTTTCTCCCAGTAATTGGGGGGGGGGGGAGAGAATGAGGTGAAAGACATCCATATGTCATTCATCTTTGTATTCCCAGCATCTAGCAGCTTTCTGGTAACTTATAGGCGCTCAAATACATCTGAAAAACAAGTAGACATACACCTCATTAGAAGCCCCACCAGGAAGACAAGATGAGTCACATCTAGCCTTATCCCTAGCTTCTAGATGGTCAAATTCTTGAAAACATGAGATTTTACAGAGACCCAAAGAATATGACTCAGGCTGCACTGAAGGTCTACCTATAACATTTCAACTGGACTCTTTTCTTCAGAGGTTAGAAAGTTAGCTTTTCTCATTTTTCCTCTTTTTTTTTTTTTTGCATACCTGCCAAGCCATCAGCTAAAAAAGATAATTTGTCTCTATCCCTAAGAGAAATTCAGAGTTTGAAATAGAAAATATCCAAGGTGCAAAGCTATGTTTTCCCTGAGATTGAAGAAAATTATATTTACTACCACTATAGTATTGTTATATAATGTAAATTATATATTATGTTATAGTCTCTAACCTTTCTCTTTTTTCTTTTTATATTTTCTGTTTTACCCTCCCCTTCATTACTCAATGGCCTTGTTTTTTCTCTAACCCTCCACGGAGTGGAGGTGGGATTCCCATCTACCATGTATCCTGTGGTTGGTTCTCTATGTGGTCCTTCTATCCTCTGTTGTGCAGAGCTTTCAATGAGCCCTCAGTTCTTCTTCAGGAGGAATTGTTCTATATGTAATTGTAGATTCACTGTGTCCATAGGAGGAGGTGAGTTCAGGGTTTTCCTATATCACCATTTTGGAACCCCTCTGATCTATTTCTTGTTATTGAGAAAATAAAAACTGTAAGACAATAAGCAAGTGGTGTTCAATGTAAAAAAGAGGACTAAAATTATCAGAATTATAATAGTTAAATTATTAAATGTTTATCCTGTACCAGGTTCTATTCTAAGAACTTTACAAAATATTTTCCTTGTATAGCACTTTATGAATATATTAACTTATTTAATATTTAGACTAATTCTAATGGATAAGCACTATTATTATTTCCAGGTTACAAATAAGTAACTGAGTCATGGGAAGATTAACAATATGCTCAAGACCAAAGAACTAGTTAAAGAGCTGGGATTCCAGCCCAGGTAGTTTGTTCCCCGGGATATGTCCTTAACTACTCTACTATACTGCTCCCTTGTTGGAAAAACGGGATTCAGGGGATTGAATTAAATATTGAAGTTAGAACCCTTGGGTATCCATACACAGATATTTGATCACACAGGACATATCAAAGGTGAGGATATAAATAATGTAGAACTATTTTAAGATATTTCCCATTTATACAAACCACTTAGAGGAAACTATAATTATCCTAGAAATAACCACTTATTAATATAGACAACTTAATCATAGTTGTTGACCCATGTGTTGTTTTTGAAAAGGACAGCAGGTTTAATTTATTAAAATTCACCATGTAATGACCCAGAACCACATTTTAACAACAGGTGATTTAACCTGTATAAAAATAAACCCAATGGTACTAATGAATCAAGGAATCTCAAGGCTTTGGTGTGAGGTGGAGCTAAGAACAAAAGGTCCTTTAATAGTCATGTTTTACATGCTGTGATTTTTTTTCAGTCTAATTTTATGTGATATAAAGGATTTGTTCAAGGAACAAATTCATCCTTTGTATGTTTTGTAAATCTTATTAATTGCATGTTACTTCCTTTGTGGTGATGGGCAATTTTGTTTTGTTTCTTCCTTCCCCAGACAAATTCATCCTAATAAGATGCTTGTGTATTTGTGTAGTCTAAATACCACACTAAATTTCAATGTCCTTGATTTTGCTTTTCATATTTGTCATCCTTGTCAACCGCAGGCAGATAACTCTTTATGGATTAGCTGTAGCTCTACAAATGTAAGCTCACTTCAGCACGTTAAAATCCCTTTCCCTTATATCTCTCCCCCCCACTTTTCTCTGTGGCTCTCTTGTTGCCCTGAAATCTTGTGTGCACCTGAAAATGACTTCCTGCTTTTTCATGGCCTTAGTCACATACAAAGGATCTTGGTTGTGTTCCCCAGGGTTCTATCCAGAGCCCTCTATCCATTCTATGCTGCACTGGGTGGTTGTATTCAGGCCCATGGTCCAACACACATAAATATGCCTATAGTTTATAATGATAGATTTTTAGATCCATCCTTCCTTAAAAAAAAAAAAAAAGACACTGGACACTTCTACCCTGGGAAATCTCACACTTCAGTGGGAAAGAAACAAAGAGAAAACCATAACTGAGGAATATTTGAAAGCACAAAAGAGGGGCATCCAACACAGTCTGGAGTGTTAGAAAGATTCCAGGAGGCTGATATATTGAGGATGAGTAATAGGAGCCAGCCAAGGAAATAGACAAATGGTGCAAAATCACTAAAGGCAACAGAGTGGAACTGCGTGAAACTTAGTCTGCCAGCAGCCCAGTGAGTGAGAGGATAATGCAGAGAAATGTGGTTTTGGGGGTAAGCAGGGCCAGATTCTAAAAGGCTTACCCTTTGAATTCTGTTGGATATATCCTTTAGAAATAGAACTCTTAGTGTGGCATTGAGATTAGATTTTAAATTAGCAAGACAGGAGTCAAGACCAGCTATGAGTTTATTGCAGTAGTTCACATGACAGAGATGGATTGAATTAGGGTAGTTAGCTATTACGTTGGAGATAAGTAAGTAGAGTCAATAAATAGTTTAAAAGGTAAAACTGACATAAGTTTGCAATTGGACTCCAGGTATATGGAAAAGGAGATCTCAAGGATGACATAAAATTATATGGCTTGAGTAACAAGATAGATTCCCTATATGAATGTAGGAGCTTGGGTTGGAGATGAAAATTAGGATTGCTTTTGAATTATGCTAAATAGGGGTTTCTATGCAACATGAAGGTGGAGATGCCCAACAGATACTTAGCTATTTGGGTCTAGAGCTCAGATGGATATATGGGCTCAAGTTTTGGTTTTAGATTTGGGGAGGAGGTGATATAAAGAGCATAGGAAAAGTCAGTGGTTGATTCTGAATATACCTCTCAGAGTGGAAGGAAAAGGCAAGGATATAAAGGACATAAATGTATTTGTTGTTAATGGACACACTAGAAGTTGAGACAGGTCCTATCTTAGTTCTTCATGATACAGGAACTAATGATATCTACTAGATGTGAAGTGGATGGGACTGAATGGCGGCTTGAGGACAGTGTTAGATTTTGGAATGGTAATGAAGACGATGGAGAATGGAATTGAGTAAAAGCAGGTCAGAAAGTTGCTAGATGGTACAGAGGGCTATGCTTAGAGTGGAGAGTAGAAACTCATTGTGGAACTTTGTGGGGTGACAGACAGTGATGTGGACCAATTTGTGGCCATGGCGCTGAGATACAGATGGATGTTACCAGAATCAACATGCTTATTCATAAGCATACCTATAACATAAACCCAGTTTGCTGATAACTGCTCTAGTATGTACTACCTTTGAAGTCCCTAAAATAATCCC
The DNA here is from genome assembly GCF_029215605.1 of Mirounga angustirostris. Lineage (NCBI taxonomy): Eukaryota > Metazoa > Chordata > Mammalia > Carnivora > Phocidae > Mirounga > Mirounga angustirostris. The sequence continues at coordinate 17,084,375 of NW_026991718.1, read as the reverse complement.
ATACAGTATTACCACTATCATTTCCATTTTTAAGATGAAAAAAAAATGTTTAGAGAGAATAAGTGATTTGCTCAGGGAAACCCAGAAAGTCAGTGGTGAAACCACATTACATGTGGACAAATAATCTGTTTCTTAATTTGGTAAGCTTGCTTTCCACATAAAGTGACTTCCATTGTGTGAGTGGCAATGGCCACCAATCTCTAGTCAGCCTGTCTCTGATCAGCCTGGTGACACCTGCCTAGGGCACTGGAGGGATTTCTGTCCAGGGCAGAGTTGGATATGATGACGGCTGAAGCATCTTCTCAAGTTGAAATTCTGAGTATCCTTCTTTTAAATGCCAATGACAGTCTCTTTTTTTTAATATATTTAATTTCATGATGTAAAATTCCAGAGGTGTCTGAAATTTTAAGTAACTTAATTGCCTTCTTCACTTGAGGCTAAGATGAAATATGAGTTTGTTGAGTGTGTGTGCGCGTGTGTTTGTGTGTGTGTGTGTGTGTGTACACAGAGCCAGAGATTTGACTTTTGCTCTTTATTGCATTTCTTAAACTAGCTACACTTGGCAATTCATTTACATTAATAATTGAAAAGCCATCAGTCTCCTCTTGTCTTAAACTCCTTGCTATGCACACTAATGATATACTTGATTGGCTATTGCCATAAAAATGCACCATAAATTTATTAAAGATAATTCAACTACAGAGAATGAATCAATATGAACTATAGTGATAACATATGAGACAATCTCTATTGCCACTTCAAAGCAGTTAGTGCTCCTCTTGGTGAGAATGCATCATTGCTTCCAGTTGGGGTTTTTAGGCAGTGGTTTAGGATTTTCCTCTTTCAAAACTTGCTGTAGGTACTGTCTTTTCTTCAGCCTGGTTTTGTGTCTCATGCATCCCTAATGCTACTGCTTTTGTTCTGTGCTTTCTGGTTTCTACCATTCTTCAGTGCCCTGTAAGTAGAAAAGAGATGTTGTGTCTTACATGTGTCATAAAATTGGGCATGATAGACTGTATTCATTCATTCATTCATTCATTCATTCATTCATTCATTCCACAGACTGTCATTGTCCTTAAACTGATAGTAGTCTCATATGTGCAATTATCATCAATTAGAAGACTCAAATTGCAATAGAAATCCAAAAGAGAACCAACTCAGACTGGTCAATGCTCAGACAGAGGTGCAATGTCTATAGTGAATGAGGATATTCTGGGCCCTAAGGATGCAATGATTTTGCTTATTTTCTTATAGAAAGCTAGGCAATTCTATTTCCAGGTAATTCATCAGCCTGGAGAGCCACCCTGGGGGAAAAGATCAGAAGGCAGAAAATCTCCTTCTCCTAGCATTGTCTGTCCTAGGTCAGTGACAACAGGGTTGTTTATGGAGACTAAGCATCACACTTCAACATTTTAAGTAAGGAAGAGAGTATGGCCATACTTAACCATCTGCTCTATGTAGGTGTTTTTATGGAATATCCCATCATTAGATGGGAATGCAGTTCTCTGCTTGGGTAACAAAGATTTCCATGTTCCTCTCCATTTTGCCTGATAGTGTAGCCTTCTGTTGAAATGCACATTTCTAGCATGCACACACAGACACTTTGGAACTCAGTTTTGAGGTCTGTGATTCACTCTCTGGAGCTACCCTGCATGTATTTGCATAGAACTAGATCCAAAAATTCTTTTGGAGTGGGATAGATAAGTTTTCTTAAACCTCAAAGCAATTTATTTTTGAATCTCAGGAGCTAAAATCCAGTTTATTATATTTTTGTTACCTAAAACTATAATCATTGATTAAAGGGATGTCTTGCTTTTTTTTTTTTTGTTTTCCTTCTGTTCCTGATCCCTGCTTATATCCCTCTCCCTCATTAGTAGATCTCCATTCTAAGGTATGGAGTGAGTATATCCATAACTATACATACCAGGTAGTATTGTTTGGCATGGATAGCTTTAATTTGTATACATATTATTGTGCTTTACTCTCATTATATTTCTTACATTATTCTTTAAAAGTAAATTTTTTAAAAAGATTTTATTTATTTATTTGACAGAGAGACAACAAGAGCGGGAACACAAGCAGAGGGAGTGGGAGAGGGAGAAGCAGGCTTCCCGCTGAGCAGGGAGCCCAATGTGGGGCTCGATCCCAGGACCCTGGGATCATGACCTGAGCCGAAGGCAGATGCTTAATGACTGAGCCACCCAGGCACCCCTAAAAGTAAATTTTTGAATCTATTTATATTACAGTGCATTATATCTAGTTCTTTGTTTCCATAATATATTTCACTGCCTCCACAATATATTACTTATCCATTCTCCTGCTAAATATTCCTCAACTTTTTGCTACAATAACATATGCATATACCCACACCACACTGCAATCAGTTACTTTGTACAGATCCCCTGATAGAGCTTCTCTGAGATGCGTGTGTCTAGGAATGGAAGTGGTTAATCATAAGGCATAGCCTTGCTTAATTACGTGAAGTACCTTCTGAATACTCTCCACCATGGTGGAGGACTGACATGATCAATGTGCCTGAGTTCTTGTCTGGAGACATCTTCACCAGTACCTGGCATCGTGCACCTTTCCAATTTTTGCTATTCGTATGAGTGTTGCCCAGTATGTCATTATTGTTGAATTTGTATTTGTCTCATTTCAATTTAATTTGAATGATGCTTGAGAGAATTTGCAGATATTCCCTGTGACTTATTTTTGCCCAGTTTTCTGTTGGATTTCAAACTATTTTTTCAGTGTTAGGAAAAAGATTTTTAAGGGAGGCATACCAAAATAATGGTAAAAACTCAGGACTCTAGAGGCAGGCAGAGCTCTGGATTCCTGGATTCACTATTTACAAGCTACATGACATTAAGCAAATTGTTTAAGCTTCTATTCTTCCTTTTGTGTGAAGTGGATAAAGTCTTAGGAATTAGGAGTCAACGTAGGCATCCCTTTACTGTTGCTGCTGTATGGCCCACAGTGACCATTTAAAATGTTAACTCATGTTATTTCTGTTAAAGAAGGCCTCATATTTTCTACTTTCTTCCCTCCCTACCTCATGAAAAATTTTTGCCAGAAGTGTCAAGGTAAATGGTGTTAGATATCACCTTTAGATTTATTGTTACTTTTACTTTCTTTTCCTTTTTTGACAAAGTAATATTGTCCTGAAGTATAATTTATGTCTAATAAAATGCACAGATCTTAAATGTTCATTTCTATTCTTTTTGACTGTTTCACACATGCATGTAACAGCCATTCAAAACATTTCAAACATTTCCATCATCTAAGATAGTTTCTTTATGCTTCCTTCTGGTCAACCATCTTTGCACTTACACCTCTGACAAAATTGTTATTTTGATTACCACATGGCAGTCCTGCCTGTTCTTGGGCTTCATATAAATCTTTGTGTGTTCTGTTGTGCCCGGCTTCCCTGGCTCAGCACAGTGTTTTCTAATCCACTCATGTCATTGCAATTGTCAGCAGTTCGTTCCTTTTCATCACTGACTAGTATTCTATGGTATGCACATACTGCAAGTAGTTTATACACTCTCCTGTTGATAGACACTGGCTTATGTCCAGTTTGGGGTCATTATGAATAAGGCTGCTAATGAAGATTATTTATTAGAAGCTGTGTGTGTGTGTGTATGTGTGTGTGTGTCTGTCTGTCTACCTTTGCTTTATTTGGAGAAAATAGCAAGGGTTGGACTAACTGGGCTTAGGATAGATGTATGTCTAATTTTATTTTAAGAAACTACTAAACAGTACTTCAAAATGATTATACCATTGTACATTTCTAGCGAAGTAATAGAGTGAAGGTACCAGCTCATCAGGCCCAACACCTGTTCTCTGGGATATAGGACAGGCCAAGCCAATCCCCACACACTGGCCATTATACGTGATTATACCATTTTACTTCCTAGCAAAGTAATAGAGCTCCAGCTGTTCCACATGTTTGTCAACACGTAATTGCCTACCTTTTTTACTTTAGTCAACCTACTGGGTATGAAAAGGTTCTGTGGTTGTAATCTCATTCACTGATGACTAATTCCCTATTTGTGTTTACTGGCCATTGCCCTTGCAGCCTTGGTCTAAGGAATCTTTTCTGCCCTCCTCTCCTGGTTCCTCTGACCCCGCCACAGCCCTCCCTCCTCAGCTCTCCCTTATCCCTGGAGAGGGGGCTCTGTTGGGTGTGGGGGAGTGTGAGGGTGGGGCTGGTGGGGGACCACATGTCTTCATTTGTAGAGTATCTATTCCAATCTTGTTATGCATTTTTGTTTACATTGGGTTGTCTTCTCTGTTGTTGAAATGTAGGAGTTCGGGGCGCCTGGGTGGCTCAGTCGTTAAGCGTCTGCCTTCGGCTCAGGTCATGATCCCGGGGTCCTGGGATCGAGCCCCGCATTGGGCTCCCTGCTCTGCGGGAAGCCTGCTTCTCCCTCTCTCACTTCCCCTGCTTGTGTTCCCTCTCTCACTGTGTCTCTCTCTGTCAAATAAATAAACAAAATTAAAAAAAAAAAAAAGAAATGTAGGAGTTCTTTATATATTCTTCATACAAAGTCCATCTCTGTATATCCATATGTATTGATATAAAATATTTTGTGAATATTTCCTCCAATATGTGGCTTGCTTTTTTTTTTTTACTCTTAAATATTGTATCTTAGAAGAAAATTTAATTTCAATTATATTTTATTTCTTTATTTCTCCTCTTTTTTTTTTTTTCCTTTTTCGCTTTGTGCTTCTGGGATTTATTTTTCTATTTAAGATATCTTATTCCAATGTCATGAAGACATTCTTTGGAATTCTTCTTTCATAAGATTTATTCTAGCATTTATGTTTAAGATGTTTCAATCTATGATTCATCTTTTGTTTGGAATGGAGTAGGGGGTCACACATTTTTCTTTATAAATGTAATCCCAGTTGTTTCAACATTCCTTTTTATTTCAAGACCTTTCTTTCTTCCTATTTAATTGACTTGGCTTTGGTAAAAAAATCAATTGACTGAATATTTATGAGCAATTGTGAACTCTCTGTTCTATCGATCTTAGACGAATGCCACAATTTATTATCAGGGATTTATATTAATCTGAAATCAGGTTGTATTAATCCTTTAATTTTTCCCAAGATAATTTTGGCTATTTTAGACAATACACATTTCTATGTCAATTTTATGATCAGCTTGTCAATTTCTTCAACAACAAAACTTGGTGGGGCATTCACTGCAATTGAATTGTATCTGTAGAAATTTAATGAAAACTGACATCTCAACAATATTCAATCTCCTAATCCATAAACATAACATATCCCCCAAGTTATATAAGTCTTTAATTTCCCTCATCAATATTTGGTAGTTTTCAATTTGGAGGTTTTGCACATCTTTCATTAGGTTTATTCCTAGGGTTACGGTATTTTTTGACAATTTTGTAAATAGTAGCATAATATTTTTCAGTTGTTGATATGTGAGATATCTATGTTATGTGAGTTATTGATCAGTAATTTTTAATTAATTTTTTAATGTTAATTCCAGTAAAGTTAACATACAGTGTTATTTTAGTTTCAGGTGTACAACATCATGATTCAACACTTCCATACAACACCTGGTACTCATCACAAGTACACTCTTTAATCCCCATCACCTATTTCACCCACTGCCCCCCTACCCCCATAGCCATCAGTTTGTTCTCTATAGTTAGGAATCTGTTTCTTGGTTTGCCTCCCTCTCTTTTTTCCCATTGCTTGTTTATTTTATTTCTAAAATTTGACATATGAGTGAAATCATATGGCATTTGTCTTTCTCTATTTTTTAGAATTTCTTTTCAGTATTGGAATTATGCTGGCCCTCTAAGACTATTGGGAATTGTTCCATTTCCTGAAAGAACTTCTATAGGATTGGTATTATTTTTCCTTAAATGTTTAATAAAATTCATGGGTGAAGCCATGAAGGCCTGGAGATTTCCATATGGGAATGTTTATGATTATGATTTAATTATTTTAATAGCTGTAGAGCTATTACAATTTCTTAGTTCTACTTGTATCACTTGTTTTTGAAGAAATTCATTAATTTTATATAAGGTGTTGAAATTATTGCTGTAAAGTTGTTTCTAATATCTCCTTTTTATCATGTTAGTCTTTGTAAGATCCATAGTAATGTTTCCTTTGTGCATTCCTAATATTAATAATTTGAATTTTGTCTTCTGTTCCTTGATTAGTCATCATGGGTTTTATCAATTTTACTAATATTTTTTAAAGAAACACCTTTAAATTCATTGATTTCCATATTGTTTCTCCATTTTCTATTCAGTTTATTTTTGCTTTTATCCTTACTACCTTTTATTTCTTATTTTTCACTTTATTCTTCTTTTGTTACTTTTACATACTGGAATATTATTCATTTTATATTTTTCTAACATAGGCATTTAAAGCTATATTACTCATTATAATTAATACTTAGCTGCATTTCAAATATTTTGATAGTCTATGTTTTCATTATCATTTAGCTTGAAATATTTTCTACTTTTCCTTGTTATGTATGTTTTATTCATGAATTATTTAAAATGGTGTAAGTTTGGGGGCACCTGGGTGGCTCAGTCGTTGAGCATTTGCTTTCGGCTCGGGTCATGATCCCAGGGTCCTGGGATCGGGCCCTACATCGGGCTCTCTGCTCCATGGGAGGCCTGCTTCTCCCTCTCCCACTCCCCCTGCTTGTGTTCCCTCTCTCGCTGTCTCTCTCTGTCAAATAAATAAATAAAATCTTTTAAAAAAATGAAATAAATAAAAATAAAATGGTGTAAGTTTAATTTCACAATACTGGGAAATTTTCTTCATGATATTATTGATTTTTAACTGAATACCATTAGAGTCAAAAAATATGTTCTGATCAGAGTTACATAATATTTATTAACTTGTTCTATTTATCTTAATGTTACAGTTTCCTTTAAAAGTAATGTGTATTTTTCAGTATCAGAGTGTAAGTTTCTGTAAATGCCAACTCAGTCAAATTGATTGAGATCCATTTATTGTTTTTGAGGTTTATTCCTACATCCTCTATCCTTAATGACATTGGGTATAAATGCTCTGTGAATTATTGAAATTTAGATTTATCTGTATTCCCAATATAACATTTCTTTATATTTCCCTTTAGTTCTGTCCATTTTTTGCTTTGTATTTTTTTAAATATTGAGGTGAAATTCATATAACAAAATTGATCATTTAAAGTGAACAATTCATTAATACCAGCACTGGGTATTATACGAAAACAATGGATCGTGGATCACCACATCAAAATCTAATGATGTATTGTATGGTGACTAACATAACATAATAAAATAAAACAATAAAATAAAATAAATAAAGTGAACAATTCAGAGGCATTTAGTACATTCATAATGTTGTTTAACTTCCACTTTTATCTAGTTTTAGAATATTTCCACCACTTATACACTTAGCAGTTTCTCCTCATCCTTCCTTACCATGGCCCCTGGCAACCACAAATCTGTGTTCTTTTTCTGTGGGTTTTCTTTTCTGGATAGTTCATATAAATGGAATTATACAGTATTTGTCCTTTTTTGTTTGGATCCTTTCATTTAGCATAAAGATTTTGAGGTACCTCCATGTGGCAGCATGCGTGAGTACTTCATTCTTCTTTTTGGTTAAATAACATCGCATTGTATATTTATCTCTATCTCTATCTCTATCTCTATCTCTATCTCTATCATCTATATCTATATATACACAATAATTTTAACACAATGTAAAATAATTAGTTTTGGTGCATAGAAACATGGCTGCACAATATGTGTTCTAGCTTCAAATTTTGCCAGGAAAGGTTGATTAACTTAAACATGCAGGCTTGTTTTTGATCTGTTGATGTAGATCTGTCGAATGCTCACAGTGTTTCCCAAGCCCCTCAAATTTGATGAGACATGACCTTTAAATTCTATCTCCCCTTAAGGTCATGTTAAGGTTTGGTTTTAGCATTCTTTCCTTTGTTCATTTGGGGTTTGTTTTTCTTTTTGTTTTGGTTTGGTTTTGATTTTAGTGTTCTTTACAGTGGGTTTAGGATAGGTCTTACTCTAAGGGGTGACCTTTATTCATAAGGAGCAGCCTTTCTGTTATTTTAGCTGGCTGTTAGGGCTGTTAAGAATTTGTTCATGATGAGCAACTATATGCCAGCAAATTAGATAATCTGAAAGAGATGGATGCATTCCTAGAGATGTAAAAACTACCAAAACTGAACCAGGAAGAAACAGAAAACCTGAACAGACCTAAAACCAGTAAGAAAATTGAAACAGTAATAAAAAATCTCCCAAAAAACAAGAGCCCAGGGCCAGATGGCTTCCCAGGGGAATTCTACCAAACATTTAAAGAATTAATACCTATTCTGAAACTGTTCCAAAAAATAGACATGGAAGGAAAACTTCCAAACTCATAAAATGAGGCCAGCATTACCTTGATCCCCAAATCAGACAAAGACCCCATCAAAAAGGAGAATTACAGACCAATATCCCTGAAGAACATGGATGCAAAAATTCTCACCAAAATACTAGCCAATAGGATCCAACAGTACATTAAAAGGATTATTCACCACAACCAAGGGGATTTATTCCTTGGCTAAAAGGTTGGTTCAACATCCATAAATCAATCAATGTGATACAATACATTAATAAAAGAAAGAACAAGAACCATATGATCCTCTCAATAGATGCAGAAAAAGCATTTGACAAAGTACAGCATCCTTTCTTGACCAAAACTCTTCAGAGTATAGGGATAGAGGGTACATACCTCAATATCATAAAAGCCATCTATGAAAACCCACAGCGAACATCATTCTCAATGGGGAAATACTGAGAGCTTTCCCCCTAAGGTCAGGAACGCAGCAGGGATGTCCCCTATCACCACTGCTATTCATCATAGTACTAGAAGTCATAGCCACAGCAATATCACAACAAAAAGAAATAAAAGGCATCCAAATCAGCAAAGAAGTCAAAATTTCACTCTTTGCAGATGATAATGATACTTTATGTGGAAAACCCAAAAGACTCCACCCCAAAACTGCTAGAACTCATACAGGAATTCAGTAAAGTGGCAGGATATAAAATCAATGCACAGAAGTCAGTGGCATTCCTATACACCAACAACAAGACAGAAGAAAGAGAAATTGAGATACCTAGGAATAAATCTAACCAAAGAGGCAAAGAATCTGTACTCAGAAACTATAAAATACTCATGAAAGAAATTGAGGAAGACACAAAGGAATGGAAAAATGTTCCATGCTCATGGATTGAAAGAACAAATATTGTGAAGATGTCAATGTTACCTAGAGCAATCTACACATTTAATGCAATCCCTATCAAAATACCATCAACTTTTTTCAAAGATAGAACAAATAATCCTAAAATTTGTATGGAACCAGAAAAGATCCTGAATAGCCAGATGAATGTTGAAAAAGAAAAGCAAAGCTGGTGGCATCACAATTCCGGACTTCCAGCTCTATTACAAAGCTGTCATCATCAAGACAGTATGGTACTGGCACAAAAACAGACCCATAGGTCAGTGGAACAGAATAGAGAGCCCAGAAATGGACCCTCAACTCTATGGTCAACTATGACAAAGCAGGAAAGAATGTCCAATGGAAAAAAGACAGTCTCTTCAACAAATGGTGTTGGGAAAATTGGATAGCCACATGCAGAAGAATGAAACTGGACCATTTTCTTACATCACACACAAAAATAGACTCCAAATGGTTGAAAGACCTAAATGTGAGACAGGAGTCCATCAAAATCCTAAAGGAGAACACAGGGAGCAACCTCTTTGACCTCAGCTGCAGCAACTTCTTCCTAGAAACATCGTCAAAGGCAAGGAAGCAAGGGCAAAAATGAACTATTGGGACTTCATCAAGATAAAAAGCTTTTGCATAGCAAAAGAAACAGTTAACAAAACCAAAAGACAACTGACTGAATGGGAGAAGACATTTGCAAATGACATATCAGATAAAGGGCTAGTATCCACAATCTATAAAGAACTTATCAAACTCAACACCCAAAGAACAAATGATTCAGTCAAGAAATGGGCAGAAGACATGAACAGACATTTTTCCAAAGAAGACATCCAAATGGCCAACAGACACATGAGAAAGTGCTCGACATCGCTCAGCATCAGGGAAATCCAAATCAAAACCTCAATGAGATACCACCTCACATCAGTCAGAATGGCTAAAATTAACAAGTCAGGAAACGACAGATGTTGGCAGGGATGCGGAGGAAGGGAAACCCTCCTACACTGTTGGTGGGAATGCAAGCTGGTGCAGCCACTCTGGAAAACAGTATGGAGGTTCCTCAGAAAGTTGAAAATAGAGCTACCCTATGACCCAGCAATTGTACTACTGGGTATTTACCCCAAAGATATAAATGTAGAGATCCAAAGGGGTACGTGCACCCTAATGTTTATAGCAGCAATGTCTACAATAACCAAACTATGGAAAGAGCCGAGATGTCCATCGACAGATGAATGGATAAAGAAGATGTGGTTTATATATACAATGGAATATTATGCAACCACCCAAAGGAATGAAAGCTTGCCATTTGCAATGACATGGATGGAATTGGAGGGTATTTTGCTGAGCAAAATAAGTCAATCAGAGAAAGACATGTATCATATGACCTCGCTGATATGAGGAATTCTTAATCTCAGGAAACAAACTGAGGGTTGCTGGAGTTGGTGGGAGGGATGGGGTGGCTGGGTGATAGACATTGGGGAGGGTATGTGCTATGGGGAGCACTGTGAATTGTGTAAGACTGTTGAATCACAGACCTGTATCCTGAAACAAAAAAAAAAAAAAAAAAGAAAGCAGGAAGGGAAAAATGAAGGGGGGAAAATCGGAGGGGGAGACGAGCCATGAGAGACTATGGACTCTGAGAAACAAACTGAAGGTTCTAGAGGGGAGGGGGGTGGGAGGATGGGTTAGCCTGGTGATGGGTATTAAAGAGGGCATGTACTGCATGGAGCACTGCATGTTATATGCAAAAAATGAATCATGGAACACTACATCAAAAATTAATGATGTAATGTATGGCAATTAACATAACATCATAAAATAAAGAATTTGTTCATGAGATCTCTGTACTCTGGCACAGCCTGTACTCTAACATCCTTCCGCATTTTTTTTCCCTCAGAGGGCCTCAGACCCTAGTATCTCTCTTCCACTCCCAACCTCATAATGGCTGCTCTCCAGGAAGTATTGGTAGGTCTCTTCCTGAACACATATGGTCCATCTGTTAATCTCAGACTTGTAGAGAACTCTGAACCCATTCTCTTCACAGCCTCCATTCCCCAATATCCCACTCCACAGACTTAATGCATTTCAGCAGCTTCAAATTCTGATTTCTTCTTAATTTCAATAGGACAGTCCTGCTCTACTGGATCTGCATCAGTTTTTGCCCAAATAGGATACTTTCCCCAAGCTGGTGATCAAGAAGCTCAACTCATGAGTTTCTTTTCTCATAGGTTCCTTCTTGTGTTACCTGTTTTCCACTCCCTGAGAAAGAGCTAGTGATGGCACCCATTTTTACGGTAGTTATGGCAGGAGAGAGAGTCTGGTAGAAGTCACTCCATCATGACAGGAAGTGGAAACTCCATAATAATTATTTTAGTTTCTGTGTCTGTTAATTCCATCTAGGCAGTCTCTTGAGTGCTTTCTATCTTGACCATGCAGTGCATTCCCTTGCTTCATCATGTGCCTTGAAATTTTTGATTGAATGCCAGTCATTTTGTGTAGAAGAACAGGAGAGATTGAGATAAACAATGTCTAACTCCAAAAGAGGGCATGCCACTGTGTCTGTTAAGATAATATTGGAGGAGGTTTGAGTGAGTTTAATTTTTTGATGACTTGGATCTGGGCATTATTGTAGGTTTAACTGATTTAACTTTTAATTTCAAAATTGTGAGGGCCATATCAGGATTTTTCCTTTAGAATGGCTTGGGATCTGAACACTAGAGGTATTCCAGAGATTCTTTTATGCTTTATGGACAAGCGTCCAGCTTTCTGAATGCAAGGAGATCTCTCTGTACTTTACAGATTAGCTCTAAGCTTTTGGGTTGGTGAAGAATTCTCTTTTTATCTAATTCCTACCCACCTCCTGCTTCTTGTGCCTCCAGAGATCTCTCTCCTCTTTGCTGCCTCATTCCAACTTTCAGAAGACTGCTGCAGTATTCTTGTGAAAGAGGGATTTCTCTCAGATTTCCTACCTTTCATGTCATCTTTAGCACATAACCCCTTTGCATTTGATATGGGAATGAGTTTTTGTGTGGATATAGGTTCAAACTGTGGCTAGGTCTCTTTAGAATTCTCATCCATTTTGCCAGGATCCACATGTATTTCATAAATTTGTCTTTCTTTAACATCCCAGCCTATTGCAAGTTTGTTCTCTTTGCACTTCTTTGTTAAGGATTGTAGCAGTCATGGGTCTTTTTTTTTCTCCTATCAAGTGCTCATGACTATTAGAAATTCAGTTTGTTTAGATTGTTTAGGCTATCCAATGAGTTCCCAATGAGTTACCTTGTTCTCATTGTTAGGTTGAAGCAATGTTTTCTTGAAAATATCTCCTCTGTGCTTTTGGTTTTGTATATATGTATATTTATTTCTCAAATCAGATTTCCCCCCAAAAAAAGCCCAGACTGAGATCCACCATGCTTTGAGTCTTTAGATAATCACAAATTAGAGTTCACAAATGCAGTGTTCAAAAGACAAAATTCTGAGCATGATCTAGTTAGTATTTAGGGGTTTGGGAAGTTTACATACAATGTAACTATGCCTTAGCAGCCTAGAAACCATGTATAACTGTTCTTCTTCTGGGCTTCTTCCTTCTGACTACTTAATCTACTGACTGCATAATCTTCTATACATAACTGTTCCTATCTGACAACTTCCTAGGATAGCCCCTTGCCTCTCTTGAATGAAGCAGAAAGGATGAGGGAATGAGCAAGATCCCAAATGGGAGAACTCTATAGAGGGGAAGATAAAGAGATAGAGAAAAGGGCAGATAAGGGGAGAAGCAGAGAGTTGGGCTGGAACAACAGGGAATAGAATAAGCAGGGACGCTCTGGGGAGAATGCAGGCAGGCTTCCTAGCAGAGCAGGGAGCTGATGGCTAGAACCCAGTAACTCAGTTCCCATGAGTCCTCAGCATCATCTGTGGAGAAAGTCTGAGCAAAGGAGGGGAGGAGGCTGGCCTGTTCCTGTGAGTTATTTCTGGATGCATTATTCATATTTGATAAATCATTTAGAGGCAACTACTTTATTAGCTTATAAAGCACATTATATGGTTTTAAATTGTTAATACAGGCTGTTGTGATGCATATTGTACTCAGAAAAGCCATGCATCACTTTAATTCATAGCCTCATTATAAAACTTGTTATAAAGTGCTGCATTATTGAATGAAGGATAGTGGAGTAACATTTCTGCAAGAAACCTGGATGTTTTATTTACATCATTGGTGGCTTGGTATAACCTATAAGAAATGCTCTGGAAGATGGAACCAGATCAGATTCTGAGTTTTGAGGACAGATACCTAATATCTGCCTCCTCCAAACTTATCTTAATCCAGACTTAGCATCTGGTTCAACGCTGCATACATACCTATCCAGAAAAGTCTTGATTCAGTGATCACTTCCTTGGATGAGTTGGCTTGTCCACTTCTCTAGGATCCCCAGAAACATTGGTGCAAAACTGAGCCTAGAAATTGCTTTTCATTTATTCATTTAAGAGACATTGATCTCCATCCACTTGTTACTGTGCTAGACATTGGAAATAAATGGTGAAGAGTATAGCCTTATTCCCTGATTTCATGAAGTTTACCAATGTTTCCATTAAGAAGGAGAGAAGGGTAGATTTTGCTGGAGTACTGAAATTGAGTTACAATCTACATCTACAATTTGTAGGTGACAAGGGTAGCATGCTAGTAAATAACCAAATTTTCAGAAGTCTGAGTGACCAACAGACCTTCATTCAAACTGAAATTCAGACCACCACCTCCAGGAATCCCACCTTGACAAAGATGTCAAACAAATCTAAGTTGGAATCCTGGTTCACCTACTGGCTGTTTGCCCTTGGGGAAGTCATGTAGCCTCATTGGTACTCAGCGTTCTCATCTATAAAATGAAAATAATTATTGCCTTATCTCACTGACTCACTATGAGTATTAAATAAAAGACTTATCTGAGAGTTTGAGACATTTCAGGTGCTCAATAAATTTTTGGTGTTTCAGTCATTCAGCAACTGAAAGCAGAAGGTAGCAATGCACCTCAAACTCACCTGAAACATGCCTAGGTACACACCATGGCATTCACAATTATAAAGTATCACAGATGAAATTATATTCTAGGTTAGTATTAAAGCCTCTGAAAATTAAAGGCCTCCTTTAGGTCAAGTATAATCTAATTCAGTATTTGTGCCTTGGCATCTTCTCTCCCCTTGTGAATTGCTACTCTGTTCATGGCTTTCTAGAATTTAAAGGAGGGCACTATCTCTCATTTGAAACCAATGGAAATACTAGTTAGCTCATGGTGAGGGTTCATATTTAAGAATAATTGGACTGCATGGAGCACTGGGTGTTATGCACAAACAATGAATCATGGAACACTTCATCTAAAACTAATGATGTAATGTATGGGGATTAACATAAGAATAAAAAAAAGAATAATTGGAAATGATGTAGGTTGGAAGAGGAAAAGTCATGAGGAGCATTAAACATCAGTTCAAAGAATACAGGGTTGAAGAGAAGATAATAGGCAGCCAGTGCTGCTGCCCAAAGACTTAGAGAAAGGGTTACATCATCAGAGCTTGACTTTTGGAAGTCATGTGGATCACTGTTTGGTTTTGGCATGGGGGTGGGTGGTGGGGGCTAAATTAGGGAAGACCAAGTGTTGACCAGTTTGGATGGTAGAGCAGTCTTAGCATCTTCTAGATTCTGCAGTTACTTCCTCTCCCAATTTTCCTGACATCTCAACCACCAACTCATGTGGGGCACCCAAGTCCCATGTTGGCATAGTCTTCCCTCCATAACACAGAGAAAAATAATGCCACCTACAACTCTCATTAAGAAATAAGTGCTTCTAGGGCGCCTGGGTGGCTCAGATGGTTAAGCATCTGCCTTCGGCTCAGGTCATGATCTCAGGGTCCTGGGATCGAGTCCCGCATCGGGCTTCCTGCTCCTTGGGAGCCTGCTTCTCCCTCTGCCTCTCTCTCTCTGTCTCTGTCTCTCATGAATAAATAAATAAATAAAATCTTAAGAAAAAAAAAAAGAAAAAAAAAGAAATAAGTGCTTCTATAAATTTCTTTGAGGATCTCTAGGAAAAGCAGAGTTAAGAAAACTTTGAAAAGGAAAGAAAATTAATACCTGAGTGATATTATTATACTAAACTTTGGAATTGGAAAATGCCTTCTTCATATATAATGAAAATGTGCAATAACATTTGCCTTTATGTTTATTGTTAGCATATAGAATGATGGAATGTAGATGTCTGTGCCCCCAAATCACCTGCGTGCTGTAACTTAAGTCTTGCTAGAAATAATTTTTTATGATTTATGAAACACTTTTTTGAATGTCAAAAACGGAAAAAAAAGACAACACTCACATACTTGAGAGTTAATGAAGCTCAGTGTTAGCTAGTCATTTACATTAAAACTAAGCATAGACGGGGAGGGAGAATCTGGGCAAATACTTTTTTTAGATGGTATCTGTACTAACAGGTGAATATCCAGACCAAATAAACTTTCTTATCTGGCACTCTTTGATTTCAGAATCCATGAAATGGAGTAAGGTAGAGAAGTGCCAACATCCCAAGGATCCTCCAGAAAATAAGTTGCTAACATTGGCTGACTGACTTTCTTCTAAATTTTACTTACAAAACCAGCATTTCTACATGTTTCACTCTAATTTCAAGACTTTGGCATTTTTACCAAAGAGGCAGATGAATGATGAATTCCATTCATATTCACTTGGTGTTAGACATGGCAAGTGAGCAGAAAAACCTACAGCCTTAATTAAAATGCAGGAACTCATGGGTCCATACAGGAATCAAGACACAATCAACACAGTATCTATTTGTCCAAATGACGTGCTCAGAAATAGATTCGTCTCTCTCTCTTTCTCTCTCTCTCAAAATTGAAATACTTAAGTAGGGAATGTCTTCAGTCATTTCCAAAGCTATATTTACCAAGTTCAATGAAGTTTCCTACGAGTCACCAGGAAATGGTTCCCATGGGGCAGTTGGATGCTGTTAAAAGAATAGGATCTCCTTCAGATTTTGAACTGTAGACAGTTTATCAGTCCCCGTTTTGCCTTCTCCTAGCCCTCAAGAACTCTAGGACTTGCCTGATATTTTCTGTTCTCTTGTTGGGGTTCATCTTCCTCCCCAAAAGAGAAACGAAACAGAATAGTTTCCTAGATACCATTTTGTTTCAAAACAAAGCATGCAAGCTACTTTACATTCTTCTGAGATGTTTACTGCTAGTAAAAGCAAAGAAACGGGGGTTAAGAAGAAACATAAGACACACATGCACATGCAAACACACAAACACACACACACACACAAAATATCCTTTGCATTTCTGTGGCTCTCTACACTGTGTAGACTCACTCTATAGACAGGATTTCATTGGAAAGGGGCAGCATTACTATCTTTACACTCTTAATCCTACTTTAGACATGAGGGCATGGAGGTCCAGAGAATTTGAGAGGATTTACTCTGTAGCGAGTAATGGTGAAACTGGACCTGCTATCAATGCTATGAGAATCTTTTCTGCATGGCTCCTTCTAACAAAGCATGAGGAATATTTAAAAGTACCAGTAAGAGTTTCTCTAGAATTTGCTAAAATGTTAGTGGAATAAAGCTGGTTTTTATATAACTGCTATCATTTTGAAGCATTTACCATTTGCTATGTAATATATGTGTGTAGGAATGGACATTTGATCCTAACAACAAACTTACAAGGGAGGAATTTTCTTCCTAATTTCATAGACTGGAATCTTGCTTTATTCTGACTGCACATTTCTGAATCATGTACTTAGTTCTCTCATTTCCCTCCTGCTCCATCACACGCTTTCTCACCACAGGCCACTCCATAAGATGGTCAGACATGATCATATTCCTGCTTTTCTAGGCATGGATTTCCCCTACATCACTAAAGGGAGCAGGGGAGTGCAGGTTGGGGGATGGGAGGTAACTTCTCTTCTCATTCCTCACTGTCTGCCCCCATCTGTCTCTTCTAGACCCATCCTCTAAGTGCCATCTGATATTCTTAGGCAGCAGTCACTTTGTCTTCCTGTAGCTTGGCTCAAGGCTGCCATGTAAAGTTTTGCTGGTTGTACACAACTCCAGGGGGCGCCATTTACTTGTGTAGTTCTAGCCAAAGACTATTTTCTGGAAGATGGCAGTAAAAGGTCTGGAGGAATAGGTGGCTTTTTCTCGTTCATAAATATGCACCATTTGAGCTGTGTGGTGACCCTGGTTTGGCTGCGCAGTCTCAGGCAAGGGCCACTGCATCTGGCTGTGCTCCTTGAATATCCAGTCTTTTTCAGTGATCTGAATGGCACATAATTCTTGTTCCAGGTAGACGATTCACAATCTAATTATTACAGGTTATAGATATATATTACTGTCTACACATAACTAGATGCAACATTTTAGTCAGGTTTAAACAAGCACCCTGTTGTCAGCAGAACGGATTGCTTTACATTTGTTGTCTGAACAATTACTGTATTTCCTTTGCATTTAAAAAAAGTTTGTAATGTGATAACTAAGATGTGCAAAGCATGTTTATTAACTCCTTCTTAAAGAAATTTACCTCTTTTCTTGACTACAGGTCACTGGTAATATGTTTTTCTAATCTTTTCCCTGCTTTTTTGATAATTGACTATTTAAAATCTTTATATTATTCTTTGGGGACATGAGCTGCCACATTCCTTTATATGAATATTCTGAAGTAGAGTGACCACAGCTTTTTGTTGGACATGCAGTGTTTTCATTTTCATTTTGCTATTATAAATATTGTGAGCATCTTTTTGTACATCTAAAGGATTTTTTTTCCTCTAAGATAAATTCTGAGAAATGAAATCATTTGGTAAAACAGCAGAAATATGTTTAACGATCTTGAAACACAGAACCAGATTGATTTACAAGGAACTCTGTTATTTTATTCTCCTGATAGAAACATTTGAAAAAGCCTGCCTCATTGCACTATCACTAACCTTGAAACAATTTGATAGCAAATGGAATACCCATTTTTTATATGCTTTTCTTTCTTATTTTCTAGAAATGATCAACATTCTCTCACATGTTTATTAGTCATATTACATTTATATTTCTTTTTAAAACATTTGTTCATGTTCATAGTCCATTTATATCTTATTGTGTTAGTGTTTTCCTTATTTATTTTCAGGGGCACCTTAATTATTAATGGCATTATTTATTTGTTTATCATATATTTAAAATATATTTCTGAGTTGAGATTTTTAATCTTTTTTTTTTTCCAGCTAAGAGAGTCCACCACCCTGAAGTCACCACAGAGGTCAGTGAAATGTTTAATATTATCTGCTTTTAGAATGGTATATATTTATTGTTTAAAATAACACCTTAAATTATCTGGAATTTATGTCTATGTGACATGTATCTCTGTGGTGTGGTTTCAGTTGATTATCCAGATAGTCAAATTTGCCATCTACTTTTACTAAGTATCCAACTTTTCCCCATTTGTTTGTGGCTTTCCTCAATTCCTGGGGAATCAACTCACCTGATGCCCATCTACTGACTCTGCTCATACCACTCCAGCTCATCCCCAAAGGAGCCCACTTTTCTTCCCTTTGATTTGACTTAATCATCTTAATAATAATCTGATTTTTTAAAGGAAATTTTGAATATACTGTGTACCTGAGGTCAACATATTAGTCCCCTATTGGATGTTTAATATTTAAAAAATTTCATTGCATAACTGCACATCTTAGCTCCGTTTTCTTACAAAAAAATAAAACAATAGAAAAACACCTAGTAAGCCTGCTGAATCAGTAATAATTTACAGGTAGATTAGGAAAATATTATAGGGAAATGGCCATCTGCATCTCCATCAGAAGGAAATATAAAGGGAAAACTTTTTGGTAATTGGAGAAATTTGGAGTTATGTTGTTATGTTACCTGAAAGCACTGAGTTCTCTAAGTTGTCTGATAGTCCCTTAGGAGGTAAACTCTATAACCATAAATATGAACAAGGGTTCATATTTTGAGGCTTTGTGGAGGATGGATGAGCATTAGGAGAATAGGAGTCTTTAGGAGAATTGACCAAGGAGAATGAAGGCTGCAGTTGGGGTGGCTGTAAATCAGGTAAGGGTATATGTGAGTATATATCAAATACTATTTTATTTCATCTATTGGCTCAAAAGTGAATCTTAGCTGTTGTTTTGGCATTTAGCTATCTACATTTTAGCTATTTTGATAAATCTATATATTTATTCCCCACATATCTCTTTTTAACATTTTTTTTAAAGAGTCTGGAATTCTGTTCTTTAAAGGAATCAGAACTGTTTTCCCTGACCAAGTAGTGGTCACTGCCACAGATTTAAGGGCTCTCAGATAAAGAGACCTCTTTAGTCAATACACAAGTGCTTAACTAAGCATGGGAGGTGGTATTGTGTGGATATAAGGAATTCAGACTCTAGAATCAGAAAATAAGCGTTCTATGTATTCTTCTACCACCTGCTTACCAGACAATTAAACTCTCTACGCTTCAGGTGCATTCTTCATAAAATAGGAGAAGTAATCATTGTAACTACTGTATTTGAAGTTCGGGAGGGGGCAGGTAGGGAAGAATTCAATGATATACCTTGTACAGTTCCTATTCTGGTACTGAGCATGTGCAAACACTTACCATACCTTAGCTGTGTAATAGGAATGCCCCGCCCTCTGGGGAATGTTAAATGTTGTCTTACTGAGATGTGGAAAAGAAGATAGGTTCTACAACCTCACTGGGACAGCATTTTATCACAGCAAGAAGAAAGGTTTGCATATAAGTTCTTTGAGAGCTAAGATTGTTCAGAACTCTGGATGTCCCTTATCTTTAGTAGATGAATAATTAATATTTGTTAAACTGGGAATCAAATCTACTACGTTTTGACCTTAGTAAATAATCACCTCTAAGATCTTCATTGGATCTATTTTGCAACAATGAGGGCTGAGGGTTGTCAGGACTGTTTAAGCCAGTTCTTGTGGATCTCATTTTCTTTATGGGTATTACGGAGGGAAGGAGAAGATACCCTTTCTCTAAGCTCCATACCAGTTCTATCATGCTGAAAATCTCAGACTCTATCCCTAGTCTACTATGACAAAATCTTGCTCTCTGAGAATACAAAAGGCAGCACCAAAGCTGGGTTGGGTGCAAGAAAGAATAAATCTGGAGGTGCAGAGCTGTACTGTCTTGCCCTAGGCCTTGAAGCCTAATGCACATCCTGTTTTGCCTCCTTTCCCTTCCAATTAAATGGAGTTCTGAAGGATTCCAAATGCAAGATAAACAAGGCATTTATCCCAGTCAATTTTAACAACCTTCCCTTTGTACATTTGCATATAGCTTAACTTTCGTACAACCATGGGAAGCTCATAAAATCTCAGCCTGTGCTGACCATTAAAAAAAAGGGTATTTTTGTGTATTGTTGGGTTTGTATACTTGCTTGAGGCAGTAAAGGAACTGCAGGAGCCTTTCAAACTAATTAACAGCCCCCTGTTGGGGACATGGCACTTTGCAGTGATTTATCCTGGGTGGGAGTGCAGACCTGTGCTACGGGAACTTCCAAAGTTGTGTGCAGATCTGAGGGGATTTGTGAAGTGGTGTTATTTACCACACACCTCCCACTACCCACTTTTTTGGTGGAGAGTGGAATAGAAATATTTAATACATCCCCATCCTAACAGGAGAGGTTAACAACAGGTAATTCTTTACTACCATGCCCCTGCCACAGTGATAGCCTCCCAGAACTTAAGATGAGTCTCTCCTCCCGCTACAAATGTTACTGTGTGTTTTAGAAAGTCAGGTAAAAGTGCTGTTCCTTCACAGCCTGCAGTACTTCTGACGTGTTTTAAAACATGTGACTCTAGAACATGGTGTAATTATTGCTGCCATAATGCTTTGGGGTACCAACAATTTCCCTTTCTCCCAGTAGCAGAATGATCTGATGCCATGAGATACTAGATTTTTTAAAATTTTATTTTATTATGTTATCCACCATACAGTACATCATTAGTTTTTGATGTAGTGTTCCATGAGACTAGATTTTTAAAGCACCTTCCCTCAGGTTATTTTCTAGCTGCAGAAGCGGACTTATTTTCTGTGGCTAATTTCCCCCCAGAAGTCCCTGAAATGGACTCATTAAGGATGGGGGGGTGGGGGTGGAGTGGGCTTGGAGGGCAACATGGTTCTTTCCATTCTCACTGACTCCCTCCCCAGTGCTCCTTTCTCACCCAAGGGAGTTTATTATTGACCACAGGTAGGTTTGAGATCAAGCAAGAAAAAATGAAAACTGAAAAAATATTTAGTATAGAAGAAAAACAAACACAAGCATTCCAGGGAAGAAGATCCAGAATGACTGGAGGAATCTTGGGTCCACCTATGTCATGTGCTAGCTGAGTAGCCATCAGGAGTTACTACAGCTTTCCAATCCTCAGTTTCTTCATCAACAAAATGAGAATTAAATGAGACAATCTTCTTTAGAGTCAGCATAGTCAGCATCCCATGGAAAGGTTGAAAATGGATTTAAATATGAAAGAAGTTTTGACTGTAGAATTTCTGGCATCAGAGCATTTCACCACATTTGAACCACTATTCTTACCCTGATAGATCTACTACCTAGTGTGTCTGAATGAGAAAATGAGTAGGCTTTCACTTTGTCCCCCATCTCCAATGCCTTGTCACCTGTTTCACTCCTTCCTACCTAGGCTCTCAGGGACTCTCCACCCTTGGCTCCCAGTCTACATTTGCCCTCTGAAACGCCACAGGAATTCACCCAGACTTTTTGACTCATTCCTAAATGTTTCCATGATTATTTTAGTCTTGAGTCTTGAATCATAAACCTTCATAGCCAAGATAGTGACAGGATCCCATGTGAATTGTGCTATGGCCATTCGAACATACAGATACCTCAACCAGAGGTACCATCTTGAACTGTAAGAGGATAGAGTCAGATTTATTACCATCTATAGAAGAGCATTTAAATATATATTTTTATTTTTTTCTTAGTATTTCCATTCTTTGTTAAAGTCTGAAGGATGTGAAGTAGAAGGAAGAGTGAGAACATGCATAGAACACAAGCACAGACTGACATAATATGGATACATTCTGCTAAACAAGCAAAACCAACTTATAATTCAGTTACATTTGGGTATGGCAGTTTTTTTACTGAAACAAAACCATTGAGGAATATGATAACATTTAGTCAAACTCATGAATGAATGAAAGGCATTGAAAAAGGAAAAAATTGACAATAGAAAATACCACCTTTTATTTATACAGCACTCTGCATATTTTATTTTATTTTTAAAGATTTTATTTATTTATTTGAGAGAGAGAATGAGAGAGAGCACATGAGAGGGGGGAGGGTCAGAGGGAGAAGCAGACTCCCTGCCGAATAGGGAGCCCGATGCGGGACTTGATCCTGGGACTCCAGGATCATGACCTGAGCCGAAGGCAGTCGCTTAACCAACTGAGCCACCCAGGCGCCTCTACTCTGCATATTTTAAAGATTTTTTTATGACCAATGAAAGACTGAATCCCACATTACTTGTGAAAAGAAAACAGGGAAGGGATTTTTATCCCAATTTGTGGATAAAGAAACCATTTCAGGGTCCAAGGTTATGCAATAAAAAGTTTCTCTCTGTGGCAATTACGCTTATGGAAAAAGTGGTCAACAGGGTCTAGAAGGTTGGTGTTTTTTTGTTTTTTTTTTTTCCTAGACTGGTCGATCCTAAATTCAATCCAGAAAAATAAGATAGGGTAAAGCAAGTCAGTGGAAGAAGAGAAAAAGAACATTTCTTTTTTTCTTGAAATGAATTAAATGCAACTCCAGCTATCAGAATCTGAATATGCAAAATCTGAAATTAGCCAGTACTAGAAATTCACAGTACCAGTTTGGATTTGTAAGACTTATAAAACAGTGAAACCTGTTTTTGTACTTTTAGATTAATATACTAACTTTGTTTTCATAAGTTTAAAATAAATGAATAAATACATGTCTATTGACATGGAATGATATGGTGATGTTCATTATATATTTTTAGGGAAAAATATGAAATGAAATGTGATTCTGTTCCTGTTTAAAATATATATATTTACTTATATTTAGCATTCAACAATAGAGAAAAAGCCTGAAATAGCAACATGAACATTTTTTCAGCTTTACTGAAGTATAATTGACAAAATTGTAAGATATTTAAAGTGTACAATGTGCTGATTTGATATATGTAAACATATATATGTAAACATTGTGAAAAGAGCACAAACATTTAATATTTCACTTAGCATAATACTTTCCAGTTTTATATATATAGTTGCAAATGACACAGTGTCATTCTTTTTCAAGGCTGAATTAATATTTCACTATGCATATACACATCACATTTTTTGTTCTGTTCATTAAAAATGTTAACCTCAAATATTTTACGGTCCAAAGAAAAGATTGCCTTTTCCTGATCATTTTATTCTGGAGGTGATAATATGATTTAGGGGCTGAAGTCACAACAACTTTCAGATCATGGAGAATCATACCAGAAGAAAACATTGTGCACTTCATTGGTTATTGGAATTCCTTTTGTAGATATTCATCTATACAAACTTCATTTTCCTTCCTTTCCTTTTCTTTCCTTTTCCTTACTAGTTTTGTGCTTCAGGCAAGTTTTTCAACATTTCTGTGCTTTAAGTTACAGAATTGTAGTAACTATCTCCTAGGGCTCGGTGAAGAGTGCATGAGATAATGCAGAGTACCTTAGTGAGCATGAATAAATGCTCAATTTCATTATCAATTGGCAGGTCTGATGACTTGATTGCAAGCCCAAGACAATGGTAGTTCTGAGGAGAACAGAGAAAGATGTTGCATTAATAATTAATAAGATGAATTGATGGCAAGTAAAAGAGGCTTTAAACAATGTTGGCATTTAATATCTCATTTATTACACAATCCAATGCTAGCATTTCTAGAGCTGGTGCTTAGTGCTAACACCAAAGACTCAGGAGCTCAGTTATCCTCAAATATGATTTGTTCTGTGTATGATGTATGTTGCGGCTCTATATAGAAAAGCAGATGATGGAAACCAAATTATCTGTAAGGAAAAATTTTCCTAGGAACTATACCCCATCCTTCTTCACCCCCAAAGATTTTACTTTATGCCTCATTGCCCAGAAATGGGTTGTGCAGCCACCCATAACTGTGGAAGAATCCAGAAAGCAAAAATATGGTAAAAGAGAACTGGAATGCATTATTCATTCTCTTAAGCTGGACACGTTGTCTGAACAGAGTAGCGGTGTCTTGAGCGTGGATAGAGGAAGATGAGTGGGACACTCTGAATATGCAGTGATTGTCATTGAAAGATTTAATTGGACACAAAATCTCAGTACCACTATGGCAGACATTTTGGGTACCACTGATCCCAGGAGCTTGATATTCAGTGGTGGACATGGCCTGTGAATGTCACATCATTAACACTGTGGCATATTTTGCCTTGCCTTTTTGGAAAACGTATTACAAATGTTACTCTTTACAATATAGCTCAACTTGTGTAACTGGTTATTAATTCTGGGCAAGGTATACTTCTAGGTGGTATGGAGAAGTACCTACAATTAAATAAATGCTTTTAATAATAGTGCCTCAAATCTGATGATCAGCATATCTCAGAGGACTTTACAAAGAACTTTGGGGTTTTGGTGGGGACTCTTTTTCTTTTTCTTTTTTTTTTTTTTGCTTACTTAGGTTTTACAGTGAAGACTAAACTTTTTTAATTGATTTTATTACTTGTTTCACCAAAATCTCATTTTGCAATGCTTTGCACATTACCACATAGCTTCAGAGCCTGAAATTATCCCTAATTTAGATTTATGGGAAGAGTTTGCACATTTTACAAACATGGATTTTCTTCTAGTTCTAACAAAGTGCATTTATTTTGTGTACAAACAATATATCTGTTTTGGAATGCTTTTATTTAAATTCTAATGATTTATGGGCACTGTGGTTTGGCTGCCCATGTAGCATTTTATCTGGCCCTTTCTAGAACCTTAACTCTTTAATTGGGCAAGGCTATACTGCCGAAGCTCGTTGATCACTATCTTTTGGCTTCGACATTATCTCTATGGGGGCAAAGGGGGGAACAAGGTTCTATTTAGTTTTTGTTTGCTTTTATTATTTCCTTCAACTCTCTGGCTGGTTATTGCATTCCTGTATCATTTTGAAATTTATAGTCTATTTAATAGCATTTTTATTTTTTATGATTATGTCAGTCTTACCCATAAGAGGATCTTAGGGAATATGTTTTGAGTTTCTTTCAATACCAACCACATCTAGAAACTACCTAACTGAATTATGAGTTTTATTTTTTTACCGGAGGGAGCTATGAAACAGAGATGATTTTAGATGTAGATTATAATAATAATTTAGAGGCATCTTTATGATGTGTGAGTTTCATATGACTCTCAAGCCTAGTCCTCCTTTGATTATCACTGTTCTAATAGAGCACTGCAAAACTTCTAAACGTATCCAGTAGCAATCTCCACTTCAGGGGTAGGTGGAAGGACGCGGGGTATGCTTAATACTGAATCGTTCACGAAAATGTCAAGAACAGTCTGTTCAAACTGTCCCAAAAGGCAGCACAAATTGGTATTTCTTCTTCAGAGATTAGGTGTTTACAAAGATGAAAACATTAAACTATCATTAGTTGGGGGGAAAAGATAATTTATTGGAAGGGTACAGGGATGTTTCAGGGGAGCACAAAGTCCTGTTATGGAAGACCAGATCAAGAAACTAGTAAGTTATCTGGGAACAAGGTGTCCTCCCGTCTGACCCTCCTTTACAGAAATATGAGAGTGGGTCATCCTCATAAATGGATACAGACATATAATGGTAGATTAAGAAGTCATAATGAGTCATAATTAGAAGTAACATTATAGAATGTATACCATGTCCCAGGCCCCCTTCCAAGTGCCCTACCTATATTGGCTCATTGGATCATCACAATGACCCTATGAAAGATTAAACTGATCAGGGAGAAGTTCAGTAACTAGCTTAAGGTGACATAAGTTGGTAAATAATAAAAAGTGGAGACCTGATTTGACCCCAGCTACCCGCTTCAGACGTAAGTTCTGTTGCTTCTGTTTTCTTCTCTTTCTGCTGACCTTTCTTTTCTATTTTTTCTGCTTCAGCCTGTGCCAGATGGCCCCAGTCCCAATATTGCACATTTTCTGGTTCAGATGTCTGACAGAGATTGACTAGACTCTCTGGGTTCTAATTCTGAATTTCTGAGAAGCACAGTCTGTTTGGTCAGTCTGGTGAACAGCTCAATTGACTCTGAAGAGGGCAATGGGGCCATATGATTCGGACCTAGATGCCTCATTTCACTGTGAATGGTGAGGACAGATCTTATAGAGGGGATATGGCTGAGTAGTCCCTTGCAAAAGCTGTCTCTTATAATTTATAACTAGTAATATAAACACCCACATCTGGGGAGGTCATTCACATGATCTCCAGTACATCTTTATATATCTTCAATTACTAATTTTAAATCAATTTAATCTATATTTCCTCTATATTACTCTAGAAAGTCATTTTATTTCTGCCTTTTTTGCATCCATTGCTCTCCAGATTAGAGTAAGTTTAGAAACCAAATAAACACAATGAAGATCTAGCAGTCTAAAGTTACCCTTAAAGATAATAGCTAAAATTAATTACCTTATTTAATCCTCACAACAAATCTATGAGGCAGAATCAGTACTATTCCCATTTTAACAATGAAGAAACTGAAGCAAAAAGGTTCAAATGAATAATCCAGGTCACACAGTTAGAAAGTGACAGAACCCAAGTCCAAACCTAGTCTGAGTACAGGACCTGAACTTTAAACAATTATACTACATTAACACATGTGCTTGTTTTTACTTATTTCAGCCAGTATTTGCAGGGTGGGGGGCAGGCCCCCATCTAAAAATACCATAGCAATCTCAGACATAAAAGTGGTTCATAGAACAAGATCTTCCCATGTGTATCTGCATCTGCTCACTCTCAGAAGAAGTACCTGCCATGAATCCTTACAACTTCTTGCACATCTGGCAGCACTTGTCTCATCCCAGAGAAGCTTTGGGAGCTGGAAGCGGTTTACCTTTGTGGCTGAGATGGGAGATGGGGGTCTGAATTCAGGCCACCAAGATTGGAATGCTAAATACATTTCTTAAGCGCTGTGTAAATTTGAGCAAAGAACCAAACTGCTCTACAATTCATTTTTAAAATCTGGGTGTTGATGCCTACCTCCCAATTTCTGTGAGGATTAAATGAGGCATGATACACATTTAGTTAATTTGGCTGCTAATTTTAGGGCATACTCGTTGCTTAGTCTCAACTGCCTCCTGTCTCTTCCTTTTCTCCACCTACCAGTATTTAACACCATGGTTCTCACTGGCCCTTGCACATTTTAGCATTAGAACTTCTACTTTGTGTGGCTCTTCAGTCTGCTGTCCTGTATATCTTCTGTTGTCAAATTGTAGCTTCTGTAATAAGTGAATGAAACTCAAGAACTCGTAAATCTCCCTGATTTCTCTGCATAGGAAGACTCAAGAGGCAATACTGTGATATTTTAACTGGTCTTTGGATTTGCAAAAAGCCAAAGAAATCATCATCCACTGGAAATAGCTTCCAAGGAGAATCCAGCAGAATAGAGAAATGTTAGGTCATCTCTGGCTTTTTTGAGAGAACTATGAAATATATTCAGCCATCACTGATTTTTCGTGAGTGGAATATTTAGGAAATATGACACTTTATGTTCTAAAATTGTATTTTATGATCAGCAGAATCTGTAAAGTCTTAAATCTGCATTAATAATAATATAGGTCTAATTTCTATTGCTCTTAGTTTTTGTAGAATACTCTTATATAAATTTTTCCATCAGCCCTTACAAAAATGAATGAAGTATTTGTTATTATCCCTATTTTATAGATGGGAGAATTGGTTTCCAGAAAGATTAATGGCTTCTCACTTCATTGTTCAAACCAAGGGCTCCCATGCCTTGCAGCATATGGCTTGAGAGCATAGAGTTTGGAATCAAAGGGACTGGTTTTCATCTGAGCTTGCAGGGTAGCAAAAATAAAGATAGTAACACCTCCTTCATAAATGGGAAATGTGTTTGGCTGCAAGTACCAGAAAGCCAATTTACAGAGATGTAACCGAGTTGGGGATTACAGATCTCACACAAAAGGAGATGTGGGCCCAGGACTGGTTTCCTCCTTTGACAGTGTTGTTGACAACCAGACTGCAGTTCCCTTGGCTTTTCCCTATCCTTGTCACCTCTTCCAGAGCTGCAGACATGCTGCCTGTGTCTCGGGTAGAAATAAGAAGGATGAAATTTTCAGTCTCTTTCTTTTCTTTCATAGACAAAGCAAAGGCTTTGCTTGTTATAGCCTCCCCATGCACTTTGCTGTTCTGCCACAGTGTGCACTGTTAAATGACCACCACCTGCTGCAAGGGACTCTGGGAAAAAGAATGTTGACCTTGGGGCTGGCAATGTTGCTGCCCACAACTAGAAGGGGTCACTGTTAGTAAAAATGGGGGGGGGGTGGATCTTATCAGGACCAGCAAGTGTGTCTATCTCACATAGCTTAGATCTTGCTCTCTGACTCCATACATTCCAGACTGTTCAATGGATTTGTAATAAATTTCCAAGATGAAGGGAAATTTCTTGCTCATTGTTTGCCTGAAATCTTGGCTTGTGTTCATCTTATTAGACAAAAAATATGCTCCAAAACACCCAAGAGTTCAACTACTAAAACTCCTTTAAAGATCTTCTTTGCCACTGGTTCCATAGTGCGGGCCATCCTGAGGTGCTTACACGCAGCTGTTTTTTTTCATAGACAAAAAGCACCTTTGAAAGAAAAATGGTAGTTGCTAATAATTATCAAAGTCGAATGTTACCTATATTTTTTATTGTGTTGAACTCTTAATAGCTTTCAACTTGTTTTAGCCTCATAATATTCCTCTAAATAATAGTGGATAGTATAATTATTATAATTTACATGGGGTGCCTGGGTGGCTCAGTCATTAAGGGTCTGCCTTCAGCTCAGGTCATGATCCCAGGGTGTTGGGATCAAGCCCCGCATCGGGCTCCCTGCTCTGCGGGGAGCCTGCTTCTCCCTCTCTCACTCCCCCTGCTTGTGTTTCCTTCTCTCACTATGTCTCTCTCTGTCAAATAAATAAATAAAATCTTTAAAAAAAATCATTATAATTTACAGACAGGAAAACTGATCTCCACAGAAGTGAAGGGAATTGCTTAAATTAATGGCAGGGCATGAGTTTTTACTTCAAATCTTGCAGTTGGATCTGAATATCATGTACTCAAAAGACACTCTTTCCTCCAGACTGATAGAGGTAGTTATAAATGATAAGTAATGGTCATTTTGTTGTTGATTCATTACTGAAAAATTAAAGATAGATAATATTCTCTAGCAATAGGATCCCTTGCAATTTAAAAAGTATTTCACTATTGGACATTCAAAAAACACAAAATAGACATTTGATTTGTATATTTGCTCTCTATAGGCAAGTGAGTTTGTGACCCCTAATTAACTTACAGAAAAGCCATTTCCTGGTACCAGTCACTGGAGCAGATGATACAGCATTTTCCTTTTTCATTTCTGAGATTTCCTTGGGATCTTTATACATTCACGATATGAAAGGAAACTTTGGTTGTTCTCAGGTTAGATGGAAAAAATGTACTCGCCTTTAGTCTTTTGGGCAGTGATTGGCATACACTAACTGCACTCAGTAACGACTGGGTACAGATTTGACCTTGTTAGCCTACTCTGGGACAGAACAGAGACGTTGAATGAGGTGGCTAAAAATACAGCGATGGATGTAGATTGTTGTATGAAACAGGCCGATTCCGCACAGGCTTATCTGCCACCAGAGCTCAGATTTAGGCCATCTGAGGACCACTTCTTGACAGAGAACTCCATACTCACCCACCGTTAGTAGCAGAGGAGGCCTTCTTAAAGGAGTTGACTTATCACTTGTTTTCCTCCACATAAATATAATTAACTATGAAAGGTGGTGATGGCAGCAGAACATCTGTCTTTAGCTTTCAGATTTTTCACAGTCTGTTGATTAGGTTATGTTTTGTATTATTCCAATGTCCACAGCTGTCAAGTGAAATGGGAGCAGGCGTGCCTGAATCAGGGAGCGGAGGTCTGCAGCGGCTCTTCACGTTCCACGTGGTAATAGCCAGTGACAGCTTCTACTCTGAACAAATTGTTTTCCCTTGGTTGATGGGTCTCAGCTGTTCTAACCTGGGAAGTGATGAGTTTTGCTTTCATTTGGAAAGTAAGATCTGTTCAAATAGAGTTGCTGGCTTCTTTGGGTGTTATTGTTTGTTTGATTTTTTTTTTTTTTTTTTGAGCTATGTGTGTATGCACATGTAAGTGGTGCTTTGGTCCATTTTGACAGCAAGTTCTAAACTTACCAAAGCATAATATATGGAGGATTCCAAGGTCTGTGCTGTTCCTGATACATGGGAGGGAGTGATCAACCAAAGGCAGAGGAGCATTCAGACAGTCTCACTCCCACCAGGCTTCCTGAGATTGATTTCCCATCTTGACTCAAGAGCATTTGTTCTTGGGCTGATATCTTTTCCTAGTAAGTGAGGTTCGCTCAC
This sequence comes from Mirounga angustirostris, assembly GCF_029215605.1. Classification (NCBI taxonomy): domain Eukaryota; kingdom Metazoa; phylum Chordata; class Mammalia; order Carnivora; family Phocidae; genus Mirounga; species Mirounga angustirostris. The sequence goes on along the minus strand of NW_026991718.1, from coordinate 17,053,460 downwards.
ACCAATATCCTTAGTAATGCCAAACAGTGGAGTGGTAATTAAGATAATAAGATGAGGAAACAGAGGGTCTTCCTTCAGGGTTGTCAGATCTACTGACTTAATTTATATGCTCTAAGTGTGAGCACATAGCATGGGAGTTGAGTATGTTTAAAATGGAAAAGTCGAGAAGATTTTTCCTCAGTGCCTTCATGTTCCCTTCCCTTTCTACATATCAGAACATGGCCTTAGAAAAGGATCTAAATATACTTTGTCCCAAAGGTATAAATAATGAATGATTGCTTGGTTTGTGCACTTTAATAAGAAACAATGAAAAGTATCTGTTGCTATTCAATACAAATTTCTGTGATGGTAGAAATGTTCCATAGGAAATGTGCATAGTATGCCAGAGGGACTCAACTTTTATTTTTATGTAATTTCAATTAACATAACTTTAAAGAGCCACATGTGGCTAGTGCCTGCCATATTGGAATGTGGAAACAGACCATTAATGATGAGCTTTAAAGCCTTCAGCTATTTTAAATGAAGTGTGTTTCTTTAAAGAGGGTTTAATTATCCTGGCATTACTGAAATGGTACCATTGCCACCTAAAATAGTAACACTGACCATGTCTAGTGTCTAGCACAGCAGTATTAAATCATAGGCAACAGTAAGAATGAATGAATGAGGGGCACCTGGGTGGCTCAGTCATTAAGCGTCTGCCTTCAGCTCAGGTCATGATCCCGGGGTCCTGGGATCGAGCCCCGCATCGGGCTCCCTGCTCCGCGGGAAGCCTGCTTCTTCCTTTCCTGCTCCCCCTGCTTGTGTTCCCTCTCTTGCTGTGTCTCTCTCTGTCAAATAAATAAATAAAATCTTAAAAAAAAATGAATGTACGAGTATAGTGTCTTAGATCTCCAGTGTCCCCTTCCTTTATTAACTTGATGATTACATTTAAAATAAAATGTCTGCATGCAACTAGCACAGAATAAATACTCCATTAAAGACAGCTATATTCCTTTTTACCATCATCATAATTATATGACATTTCTATACACTCTAATTGTACATGTGGTATCAATCAGGATGGTCATTGAATCATGGATGAATCCCATAAGTGATTCTGCACTTAATGTCACCAATGACAAAAGTGTCACAAAATTATTGTTCTGAAGATTTAAGGGTCCCAAAGAGAGTACTAAAAACATTGCATCCCAAACAGAAGAGCTTTTGCCATATGTGATTCTATTCTCCACTCAAAATCAGCAATACTACTTATGAATACAGTTACCAATATCACAGAACTTTAAACTTTTAAAAAATCTTGTACCTCATTGTCTAAGTAACTACTGCGTGGTGAATTTGGTGGGAACAAGGAGGGGGAAGTTGACTGTAAACTATATTGAATTGTTAATTAAGGGTGAACTAAATCTACCATCATTTCCACTGAGTACAGCTATAATTTTCTGCCATTCATTCTCCCCAAAATGTATTTCCTAGTGTTCCCACCCATAGGACTTGTCAACCACTGCTCCAGGCACTGAGATTCGTGGAAACTTATCCACTGGTTATATTAACATGGGAAAAAATTCTACCACAAGGCACTTAGCTGTCAGCCATATGATCTGAAATAAATTCAATGGAATTGATTTGTTTTAATTCTCAGTATTTCTAATTGGTCCCAAGCTGATTGCCAGCTAGTGTTTATAACATTAAATTCAGGTTAACCATTTGATTGTCAATCTTTGCATTAGCATTGGACTCTGTAATTTCAGGGCTCCTCAAATTGATTGTAACTTCTTAGTGACCATATTAAGATTTATTTTCTATTTTGCTGTGACGTATAGAATGGTTCTGGTGACACAAAATACATTCAGTGGGCCTCTAGTAGATTTGGCTGAATGCCTGGGAGAAGGGGTCAAGGTGATGAATTTTTTTGGTCTTATAGCAAAGACTTGCAGGTATTGTCTGCTGTGCAGTAAGATGGAAGTAAGAAATTACAATAGAGATCATCAAGTTTGTGAGGCCTGGAAAACCCAGGAGTTAAGAGTGCAAACTGGTCATTGGGCAGGAGTATTGCTGGGCAGAAGGCCAGTGTTGGAGGTTGAGCCTTGAGAAATGTCAAACAAACCAGCAGGCTGAGGAAAACACGGCAGGCCCAAGAATCTGTTTAGGATAAAAAATAGAGATGAGGCAGAGTGAAAAGATGAGTTTGAGTCCTCCTCTGCTAGAGAGCTGAGCTTTGTTTCTGTAAACCCAGGCACTGCATCTGAGAGTGGATAAGTAGGACACCGGATTCAGTTTATTTTGTACATTTTTTTCCTTTGATAAAAATATAAATCTCTATTCATTCATTTCCTTCATTTACATTCACATTGATCTGTTAAGACAAGCAGTTGAGATGGGGATAATTTTCCAGTTGAGCATGTGTCAGCATGATGCTAAAAAATGTAGTTGGTGCACTGTACTCACCCCCCAAAAAGTTGGATATATTTCCTTTTAAGTAAACAAGCCATAAGAGAGGAGATGTTAATAAATAATAAGGAAGGAAGGGATAATAACTCTTGAAAAAAATTAAAGCACGGGCTAGATCAGCAGCATTTCATTGAGCAGAATGATGGTCCTTCTTCCTTTTTCTGCTATAGGTTATAGGGAAGGAAAATCACATTGACTTGGTTCTGAAATTCTTGTTAGGGAAACCTGTTCGTCTGAGGCCATACCTTTGCCTGTAGTGAGTTTTTACAAACAAATGAATTATAATCAGAAATTAAAGGAAGGCAGATGTGGGATGGTTATTAAATAAATTATAATCAGAAGTTAAATGAGTACAGGCCAGAGATCAAGGTTTGAATAATGGGACCTTGAGGAGCCAGAAGCTGCCAAATATTACAATCACAACTTCATGCTTTGAGGGGGTCAGTTGAATTGATGGAGAAATCAGGCAGCAAGGGCGTAAAAAATTCTGCATAAAACATTCTGTGATGAACATTCTCTGCTACAGGTCTTCATTGTGTTTGTTCAGTAAGCAGAATCTTATGCATGCTCTCAGAGAAAGCATAAAAGTTTCAAAGAAAGATCATTACAGTCACAAAAAAACTCTCTTTAAAATACATATATATATGTACATGTGTGTGTTTCCTTCAAAACAGTATCTTACTTTTTGTACTGTTTCATAATATGCTTTTCTCACCAGTATATTCCCTATATAAATATTGAAATCTAAATTCATATTCATGGTTTTATATGGTTCCTACCAAGAAAAAATGTTGTTTGGTTTGTAACTGCCAGTTAATTTTTTTGACCTCATAGTATCTGATTATCTCAAAGAAGCAAACTTTCACAAAGGTTTAATGGGCATCAATATACAGCTTTTCTCTATTCTAGTTCCAGTTCTGCTCACACCTCTTACCATGACACTCAAAGGCTATAATGAACAAGTATAAACATTAACAATGTAGGTTTGAGGAGGGAAAGGTCTAGGGTTTATTGGGTTTGGAGCCTCAACTTTTTCTGTGCTATTACATATTTGTAGGGTTTATTTCAGATTTCATAGGTTTTTATTTAAACATTTTATTGAGATAATTATAGATTTACATTCAGGTATAAAACACACACACATGGGCGCTTGGGTGGCTCAGACGGTTAAGCATCTGCCTTCGGCGCAGGTCATGATCCCAGGGTCCTGGGATCGAGTCTCGCATCGGGCTCCCTGCTCCGCGGGGAGCCTGCTTCTCTCTCTCTCTCTCTCTCTCTGTCTCTCATGAATAAATAAATAAAATCTTAAAACACACACACACACACACACACACAGTGATTCTTTGTACGCTTTTCCCAGTTTCCCCCAAGGGAACCACTTTGCAAAACTTTAGTATAATATCACAACCAGGATATTGACCTAAATACAATTCACCGATCATACATAAATTTCCCATTTTACTTTTACTGGTGTGTCTTGTAAGAATACACAATTATATTTTTTTACTAATGTATATTTAGTATTTTTCCTCTTTGGTCACATTTTCTAAATTTGAATATTTAATGTGTTTTACCTTTTTTTGGTGTTAGATAGGGTTTAGGGTTTTTTTTTGTTTTAATTTGAGTATAGTTGAAATGTAATGTTACATTAGTTTCAGGTTTAGTTCTTCTATTTTCCAGGTGTTTAGCCTTTTTTTAAAATGTCCTTTTCCCTTGGATTTGAACAGTTTACTTGATTGTATACTATAAGTGTAATATATTCTTTCCCCTGATTTTTCCAACATGTGGCCCTGATGCCTCTGCCTTTTCTTGGTCTCGTCCCACAACCTTTAGTTACCATAGCTTTAAAATACATTTTACTCTGTGGGAAAGAAAATCTATTCCCATTACTCTATTTAAAATGAAAACTTATTTGCAATCCTTAAACATTTATTCTTCCATATAAATCATATAATTTAGCATTTGTTTTCATTTCTTAAGGAAATCATGCCAGTATAAAATTAATTTGTATTATGCTTGTAAATTAATACTTAGAATTTTTTTTTCTTCTTACAAATTTTACCATGTAAATTCTTGCCATTTAGCTTCATGCTGTAGCTTTACTTTTTGTTCAAGCCTTTTTCACGGACCTTAGCAAAATTACTCCGTTTGCTCTATACGGGTTCTGCACGTTTCCCAAGAGTTTCAGAGAAATTTCCCTAGCTCTTAGATTGAATCATTAAAAATGGGTCTTCCCCACATGCTTCAGTACATTTCTCTTCTTCTGACTTAGTGGCAGGGTGGCCAGACTGTTACAATGTTACCAGTAAGTGAAAGGGAGAGTGAGTAACATGACTGTTTCTGATGGAAACTCGGGGTCTTATTTGGATGAGACTCAGAGGTGTTACTCAATGATTCCTGAATAGGTTAAATGATCTCAGAAGAGTACACAGCTTTCAGGATAGGTTATTCATCTCCCTCATTGTGTTCTCTCTGCAATCATTTCCTCCAACTCCATCTATGCCCTTAGAATACAGAAAAGACACAGTAAGTGTGCTATTCCACTCTCAAATGGCTGCTCAGAGAAGTAGGCCAATGACTGAGGCGGGCAAGAGTCAAAGATAATTTAAGTAGACCATATCAAAGCAAACAGAGGATTTGGAAGAGGTTGCTTGGAATAAAAGCAACATTTCCCCACTACTTTTGCCACTCAAGTGTGACCATAGGACTAAGTTTTGACCAGTGGGATGTGAGTAAGAAGAGTGTGTATGAACTGCAGGAAATATTGTCAGAGGGACATGGTTTGCTCGTTTTTCTGCATTTCTCCTTATGGTGCTTAGAATACTGACATAGTGGCTTCCTCCAGATTTTTTTTTTTTTTTTTTTTTTTTTAGTATGAAAGGAAAATAAGCTATTATCTTGTTAACTCACTGTTATTTTGGCTTTTGCTGATAATTGCAGCTGAACTTGATTTTAACAAATATAGGCTGTGTCTTTTGCAGAAGAATTCATACGTAACAGCTACTGCCACAACATATCCTCAAGAAATTACTGAACTTCATGAACGGAGAAAGAAATTTTCAGTCATCCAAGCAGAAAAACAACTCTCAAAGCGAAAAAAAAAATCAGGTTCATTTTCTAATTCTTTGCAACAATGTTGAATTTTTACAAAAAACGGCCTAAGTCTGCAAGTTCAGCACACAGTAGTTTATGACCAAACTATCATGACAAACTGAGTTAAGTCTTCTATCCAAATGTTAGAAGAAGACATTCTCAAACAGGGACGAACTTGGGGAACTGTTGTACCTGTGAGAGAATCTCAGGGATAATTTTTTTTAAAAAAGAGAGACATAAAAGTAAGAAAATAAAAAACAAGAACACCTGACCATGGAATCTATCCAGAATCATGAATGGGAACACCATGCTAAAAAGGGCTGATGCTGAGAACTGGTGCTATTTAAATATTACACTACAAAGAAATTACATTGGAAGAAATGACATTTTTTAATTGTATGCATAATAAATGAGTAATAAAACTCCCACAGTGAGAAAGGGAAAAGTGGGAGAAATCATAAGCTCTACTTTTCATTCCAGACTTATATATCAAGTCTTCTTGATATATTATCTTGGGCATCTTAAAGTCAATATATATAAAACCAGATTTGTTGTCTTTCTCCCCAAATGTGGCCCCTTTTCACTATTCCCTATCAGTGAATAATCCTACCATTCATTCACAAACTTGTCTGAAAGACTCCAGTGGTCACTTTTCATAAGCAGCCAAGTGTTCTTGGTGCTCAGCCTCAGGTACACATGCATGCTCTTCCCTCTATCTATATCTTTCTATCTCTCATCTTACCCCTGTTCTCACTTCATCCCTGCAGACCTACAGGAAAGGATTCTTTCACTTCTTCCTGGGACAGGATCATAGGGCCAGGACTCCTACAGATACCTTCCTTGAGTGGATAAATTCAATTCAGGTATTAAAGCTATGTCCTCAATATAATTTTACCAATATAGGCACTGTATTGTGTCTGATGTACTCTTGAGTAAGTTCTCAATGTAGTTCAGAAGCAAGAGAGAGAGGCTTATAATTAATCTCTGCCCCCTCAAATCATATCATTATCTATTGTTTCTGCCTGTGTGGGTGAAGGACATTTTACCAACCCACTGTAATTTAAGACTTTGATAACCTTTCTAAATCATTTGTTTTAAATATATCTCTTGTATGGAGTATATAGGGTTTTGATTTGTGGTCCAACTGATATTGTTTCTTTCAATTGGTATTGTAGCCAATTTATGAATGTACATATATGACAGATATGTTTAGCTTTAGATTTTTTTGTGATATGTTCCTATGTTTTATAATCTTTACATGGTGATTTTCTTTGCTATGCTTTGTGTATGTGTTCTGATAATTTTGAAGGTTTATACATTTTCTTTTAGTGGGTTTCTAAAGGTAACTATAACTTTGTGTAATACTTTATATAATTAGCACTTTTAAAAAGTAATATCTATTTAACAATAATAGCATTATAATTTTACGTTCTCTTCATTTTTCTTTTTCTGACCTCCTATATTTCATTGAACTTTGGTTATAAAAAATTAAAGAATTAGTATCTATATTCTATTTCCCACCATTTGTTTGGTTATAGCATTCCTACACTCTCAGTGTATATAACTAAATCTAAAACGAAATTTTATGACTAAATTTAACCATAATCCCAACATTTCTTCTACCTCAGTTGCACAATTAAATGAATTCAATGCCACTTGTCTGTAGGCTTAGTTTTAATATTCAGTATGTTAATAATTTAAAAAAAACAAAAACACAAAGGGCCATGGGAAAATCATCTTTAAGTTAGCATTGGGATACTTGGGCAGCTCCCTAAAAGTATTAAAGTAGCAATTTCAATAGCCACCATAACATAACTAACATATTTTTAAATTCCCCTCTATTCCTGTGTTTGGTTTGTGAATTGGTCAGTGTCTGTAGAGGAGATGTTCATTACTAACAAGCAGGATTCCAATAGAGAACATAAAATAAACAAAATGGTGGTTAAAATAATGGCTAAGTGTTGTAGGATCAATGGCCTGCTTTGAAGCCTAACTTTACCACCTACTATTTGAGAAAAGTACTAATATTTCCTGTAAAATGGAGATTAGAAATAAGACCACAAGTTAAATGAGAATTATAAAAAAATAAAGCATGTAGAAAAATGTCATCACATAGTATGTACTCAGTAAAGGCTGGCCATTATGGTATTATCCATCTTCTTAACGTTTGCTGGTCTGCTAGATGAGAAATGGTAGCTAGTTGTTTGAATTTACAGCTTCCAGATCAATAATAAATTAAACATCTTTTTAAAAACATGTTTATTAGCCATTTGTATGCCTTCTATGAGTTGCTTGTTAATGCTCTTTGGCCATTTTTTTCTTGGGTTATTTGTCTTTTTCAAATAAATTTGTCAGGTTTTTTTTGTTTGTTTGTTTTTACATTAGACACAGTAACCTTTTCTGGGTATTGTATCTTTTTTGCAAACTTTACTCTTAGTCTTGTGTTTATACTTTTAAAGCATTTTTTAATTAAAGTGATATACATTTAGGAAAAGGTACATCTCAATAAACTTTCATAATCTGAACACACCTATGAGCTAGTACCTAAATCACAGAAAAAAGAAAATAATCCAGCAGTCCAGAAACTCCCTTCTTGGTCCCTCCTCAGCAGTACCACATCTAAGTGTAACTATTATCTTCACTTCTGACAACATAGATTAATTTGTTTTCATGTTTTTGTACTTTAAATGAATTTGAATCATATACAGTTGAACTCTTTTGTGTCTGACTTCTGTCATTTGTAATTTAATTTTGTTTAATTATGGCACCTTTCATTTCAGTAGGATTTTTTTGATGTTTTACATAATTTAATCCCTTAAAAACTCAGTGAGGTGAATAAAGCAAATACTTTTACATATGGTTGTAGAAAAGGGTGGACTAGTAAATTTTAGTATAATGTGTGGTTTTTTTTTTTAGTAATTTCATCTCCTAAACCAATGTTTCTCAGAAAAGAGAATAAAAACCTTTTAATCATTGGGATTCTAATTTTCAACAATATTTCATCTACATTATGTAGTCTGGTTCACCTGACCTTTGCATCCATATTATGTGCTACTTTCTGAAGAAGTCTATAAAGGCAGGGCTGTCATTATCTTCCAAACCTATGGTCTCTTTGCATCTTTCATTCTGTCGGGAGTTGCCCTCTTGATGCCCCTTCACTATTCAAATCCACATTATCCCTGATACCTAACTCTACAGTCATGGTGTCTTCAGGCCAATGCATATTTATTGAGTAACTCTGGTGTTTCACAGAGGTCCTGAGGTTAAAAAAAAAAAATGTGCTAGGAAGTCATTGTTATTAATGTGATCACAATCTAGTAGACACATTTAAATGCATATTTATAATCAAGTAAGTTTGGAAATAGGGACAAGTTATAAAATTTGTATAAAGGAAAGAGTGGTTCACTTTGCATACATCAAAACTCATTGAAAACTAAGAAGTGAAACTTTACAGTCAGAGTGATATATGATGAATGTGGAAAACGATGTCTATGAGTCCACACACAGGGGGAAGAGTGTTTTAAGAAGAGGGAACAGATTGTGGAAACCCAATGAGGACTGAACCATTCTAGCAGTTACATGTGGAAGTCCTTGTATCCTAATGGAGAAAGCAGAAATTGTTCCCAGTTTGGAAAAGAATCCACAAAGCATGAAGTGAGATTAGGCAAACAGGCATTTATTAAGAGGTAAGGTTGAAGAAGTTGATTGTGTCCATATTGTGAAGGGACATGTCACATATTATCCATAGAAAAGGGACATGTCACATAGCAACCATATGAATTTTCTCCTATTGTTGGTGAGGTGCCTAAAAAATATAAGGGATGACTCTAGGTTGATCACTCTGTACTTATGACAGGTGCAAAGAGACAGGGTCAGGGGAATAGCTGTGCCACCAACTGAGTGGGGTGATGCCTCTGAACTCTCTTACTAGAAACATCAGTCTTCTTGCTATATGCCACCTGTCTCCTGGCAGCCCAGTCTTGGGGGGTGCCATGATCTGTACTCTCTATCTGCATGCCTAGGTGACTGTTAAATTTTGAAGAAAACACCACCATGCCTGTAGATGACAATTAAATCCGTGTCCACTATTGCAAGAGTCTCAGTATCACTCCGCAGTCATTTCAGTTTTCTTCCTAGGAAGGATTGCTCTTATTCTTCTCAGTTACTCTTTTAAAATTTAGATCTTCTCTTAAACCTGTTATCCAAGTACATAGTTTTATTCTCAGCAAAAAAACTTACCTTTTGTTTCTTGAAGAATTTTGGAGACTTCACAAACAATTTCTCTAAAAACTTCCTCTCTTCCACCAAGATAAAAACTATTGTTTATTACTACTAGGTATCACCCAAAGGATACAAAAATACTGATTCGAAGGGGCACATGCACCCTGATGTTTATAGCAGCATTATTAACAATAGCCAAATTACAGAGAAATCCCAAACATCTACTGGCTGAGGAATGGACAAAGAAGATGTGGGGTGTGCGTGTGTGTAATGGAATATTGCTCAGCCATCAAAAGAGTGAAATCTTGCCTTTTACAATGACATGGATGGAGCTAGAGTATATCATGTGAAGCGAAATAAGTCAGTCAGAGAAAGACAAATACCATATGATCTTACTCATATGTGGAATTTGAGAAAACAAATGAACATAGGGAAAAGAAAAAGGAAAAACAGGGAGGCAAGCCATAAGAGACTCTTAACTACAGAGAACAAACTGAGGGTTGCTGGAGGGGAGGTGGGCAGGGGATGGGTTAAATGGGTGATGGGTATTAAGGAGGGCACTTATTGTGATGAGCACTGGGTATTATATGTAAGTGATGAATCACTGAATTCTCTAACTGCAATTTAAAAACTTGAAACAAACAAAAAAACCTATTGCTTATTTATGGCTATAATTAACTCCTTCCCCTGGGGGAAGATGTCCCTTCTCCTGTATGAAAAAATCCCATCCAATTGTACCTATAATTCCATATCCCTGGATTTACCTGTACTCACTCATGTTCTCTGCTAGAGCTTCAATGTCTCATGTCCATTTTATTCACTTTAACTTATATTATTCAAGACCACATCCTAAATTTAAACCTAACACCACTGATGTGTTTTTTTGCTAGATTAGCATTCATGCTTTATGTAAGGTGGAAGCAGTGAGCTCTTCTCCCAGTTGAAGAGACTTTCTTCCATGTGTCCTTTGCTCCCAGTACTGTTGGATGCCACCACAGAAATGTAATACTCTTCAGTTTACATGCCATGCATGGTAAAAGTTACATGTTAGTGAGGACCATCACCTGATGCTCCATTTATAAGCTTCTGATTAATTTCCATAGGTCACCACTTAAACATTTCCCATCGTGTGTCATAGCTAAATCTTGACTTCCACGTTGCCACTTGGAGCCTAAGAGTACAAGTGGGATAACATTAAATGACCTTATTCATTTACCCCTGTGGACAACTCTTTCTTTGCTTGTGGGGCTCTTGGGTAAATTAACCCTTTTCTTTCTCAAGCTGAACCTGTTTGCACTTGGTTTCTCCTTGATTACAAGTGCTAATAAATATTTCCTGGTTTTTGTATGTTTTTGGTCAACTAATCCAAATATGTTTCCTGGAAACCTTTGTGCCATATACTGGTCTAGATTCTGAAAATATAAATATGAATAAGACAACTTTCCTGAACTTGTGGGTCTTAACATTTGGAAGAGTGGATGAGAGTGAGTGGCATGCAAACAGACAATATACTTTTTTTTTTTTAATAAATAAATGCACAAATGGATTTTTTTTAAAGGAGCTAGGGCTAGCTAGGAGTAGTTAAAATAATTTTGTTTTCTTCATTTCATACTGCCTGAATAGTTTTCATATTTCTGTGCTTCCATTCTTTGCATCTTTGTGGGTATGTTCTGCAGACCTCAGCATGGGTCTCATTTATACAGCCAAGGTTTTGCAGAATAATGTGATCATCTTTGACTTTGAGAAGATGTCTCTTAGATCATCAAGGTTCTATGCTACAAAGGTCTTGTTTTGTTTTCATATCAGTTTGTCAATCTGTGTTTCAAAATATTGAAACTCTATTTCATTCCATTAAGCTAAGTTGAGATGAAAGCCCTTTCCCTTGTGAGAACCTCCCCACCCAGTTCTTGGCCTTAACTTTTGGTTTCCCACTTGTGCTCAGTATTAGTAGGATGGACAGGACCTGTGTTGTCCTGGCACCACAGTGCAGTGTTGAACAAAGTCTGTGATAGATGGGGCAAAGGACTTTTTTTTTTTTTTTTTTTAATGGAAAGGACTCTACACTGGAAGAAAGCAGCATGCTAATTTGGCAAATTCAGAAATCAGTCAAATCAATTAGGCAGCAACCTGAAGACCAAATCTCTAGCTTGTTCAACCATAGTTTGTCTTCCTACCACCTGTGTTAGCCTCCTATGTCTCTGTCAATGGGAAAGATTTAAGTGGCTTCAGGAACCTGTTTTTTCATCTTTTGTTTTGCTAATAGCGAATGAAAGAGCTTTGGCAAAGAAGTGAGGCTGATAACAATATGCTCAGATAGATTTCAGGCTTCTATCCAACATGAACCAGATCTATACAACGGAAGAAGAAAAGCTTTAAGCAGATGATATGTGGAGCTTTAGAGATTTCAACCCCAAAATGGAACATTAAAATAACTCTTTAGGGCCATTTCTCTCTGGCCTTTAATGAGCCACTGCTGAGATAGGTTTTGTCATTTCCACCTAAGGCTCACAATAGGCACTGAGTGGCCAGCAAAAGATTAATAAGATACAGAATGAAAAGTTGAGTGTTTACCGACAGCCCCATATCCAAGCTTATATTCAGGAATAGGTGGAATAAAAAGTGGATTGTAGAGAAGGCATATTTCACAAACATCAAGTCTTCACTGGGCTTCTTTCTCTGTGCACCTGGTGAGCTAAGGCAAAACTCACTCCAGGTGCTGGCACAAAGCCCCCTCTAAAGGAGTAAAATTTCTTCTTCTACTGTCAAAGTACTCACATCATCTACTACTGACTGTTGACATTCACACCTGTTTATACCTGTGATAGTTAATTTTTTGTGTCAACTTGACTGGGCCACAGTCTAATTGCTTAAGCCTTATTCTGGGTATATGTGTGAGGATATTTCTGGATGAGGTTAATATTTGAATCTATATACTGAGTAAAGCAGATTGCTCTCCCAGTGTGGATGGGCCTCATCCAGTTAGTTGAAGGCCTGAACAGAACAGACAGTAGAACAGCTGAACCTCCCACAAGTGAGAGGAAATTCCCCCTGACTTACTGCCTTGAGCTGGGACATCAATTCTTTCTTGCCTTTGAACATGAACTGAAATACTGGCTCTTTTTAGGTCTCCAGGATGCTGAATCAATCAGTCTCTCTCTCCCTTAACTATTGGATCTGTTTCTCTGGAGAGCCCTGACTAATATAATACCCGCATGGTTCTGTCCTAGGGCTGGTATATGTATTTTGAAAGGAAGGACAATGGACATGAAGAGACTGAGGAACATTTCTGAGTTTTTAGAAGGCTCATCCCTCCCTCTGCTTCTTCTTTGTTTCTCCTCTTCCCTGACAAAGGGCCTTTGTTAATTTGCATAATGATCTCAGCATTATCTCTCTTTTCACCAACTTCCTCCAACATATTATAAAGCTAGAAGTTTTTATGTAATCACCAAGACTATAACTGGATTCCTAATATTGCCCCCAAATACCTAACATTACACACAGAATAGTGGCAAGTGTATCCAGAAATAATCTCAGCAGATTTCTGTACAGACCCAGAAGCCCTCATTCTTTTTATCCAGAAAGACAGTAAAATATATCCAGAGATTTCAGTAAACCAAACAATAATATGGTGGAGCATGACTCCATACTGAAAGGGAAAGAAAGGAAGGTGGTAAGGCAGAAAGAGGGGAAGGGAAGGAGAAAAGAAGAGTCTGCTTGCTTTACAAAAGCCATTATCACAGTGATGAAATGTCACTATGGTTAGTAAGAAATAGCATCTTACACTCAGGAGTTAATAAGCCAGTGATGGATGGGAATTGTACACAATTAACTCCAAGCATAAAATAATAGTTTTAAGAAACTCTCTCAGCCAATGTGCTTGCCAGTGAATCTAGATCATTCCTAGTTTTCAGTAAGTGAAACATTCCAAACTTCAGCAAAGCTCTTCTTCTCTAATGTAAGTAGATAGCTGACTCTGACTCAAATAGCTTTCATGCTGCATATTATTTCCAGTGTTAAAGCCAACAATTCCAGAAAACAGCTGGGCATTTTTTTTTTTTTTTTTTTTGCTAAAAAGAAGTGTAGGAAGAAGGGAGAATACTTAAGAAAGTGTACTTAGATTGCGTTCCCCTCTGTTCCATGTGTTTTGACATGATGACTGGTGTCTTAGGAGCTTAGAATTCAGAATTGGTCTTCCTGCATATCTCATAATCTAACATCAGTTATTCCCATAAACAAGAAACTGTAATTCAAAATAATTTACATTTATTAATAAAACTCACTGTGGATAGACATTTCATTTTTTTTCCTAGTAGAGTTGTCTTCCTAGTATACCTAAATTTAATATTAAATTATAATGTCTCCAGCACTAGAGTACTTTGCCAGTTGTTTCTTATTGTATTCATAATAAAAAGGAAAGATGAATGATGTTTTCTCTGTTTTACAGATGAGAAAAAATGAGGCTTAGAGTTAAAATGAATTACCAAAGGGGGCACCTGTGTTGCTTAGTTGGTTAAGCATCTGACTCTTGGTTTTGACTTAGGTCATGAGCTCAGGGTCCTGAGATCAAACCCAGTGTCAGGCTCAGTGCTCAGTACAGAGTCTGCTTGAGATACTTTCCCCCTCCTTCCCCTCCCTCTCTCTCTCTCTCTCTCAAATAAATAAATACATAAAAGATTTACTAAGATTACCCAGCTGGTAAGCAGAAGCACTAGAATTTAGTCTCAAATTTGCTGGGCTTTGGGACATGGTTCTTTTTTTTTTTTTTTTTTTAAAGATTTTATTTATTTGACAGAGAGAGACAGCAATAGAGGGAACACAAGCAGGGGGAGTGGGAGAGGGAGAAGCAGGCTTCCCCCGAAGCAGGGAGCCCGATGCGGGGCTTGATCCCAGGACCCTGGGATCATGACCTGAGCCGAAGGCAGACACTTAACGACTGAGCCACCCAGGCGCCCCAGGGGACATGGTTCTTGAAATCAAACCATGGAATCCTAAAGTCACACTCACATTGCAGTGGACATCTAAGGAAGAGGTGAAGTGGTAGATAAATCAAGGTGAAAAAAGTCCAGCTGTCCTTTCATTCAATCATTTATTCATCAATTTGTCCATTCATCATGTATATTTAGTCTCACTTTGTACCAGTCATTGAGCAGAATGTCACAGCCCATATATTAGTGTAGTCCATGACTTCAAATAACTCACAGATGTTTCTTTTGAATTGAAAACATTTTTCTTTTTTGAATTGGAAACATTTTGCTTTTACAGTTCTTCTTTCCCTCCTCAACTTCACTCCCATTCCCGTCCTTTGCTTACTCACCTCCCTTGTCCCCTAATGCTTAATCTCTAGGTAGAGTTCAAACTTCATCTTTTCCAGAAAACCTGCCCTCAACATACCTACCCTGGGCTACATGAGATGCAGCCCAGTAGTTAATTGCTCTCTAAATATTCTGTTGGATTTTTCCAAATGGACCTTAAGCTTATGGACAACAAGACCTGTGGATAAGACATTTTGCCCTCTATTAAAAAACACAATGCTAGACCCATAATAGCTGCTAAATAAATTCAGTATAATTTTAAGCTAGGTGTATTTCTTGAAATTCAGCCATACATTACTAGGGCATCACTTAAGTTGCCCATTCCTTTGTTGAAAACATTGAAATGCAAAAATAAATAGATAAATAAATAAATAAAAAACAAAACATTGAAATGACTTTCATCCTCCAAGTTATCTAGGTCCTACCTTAACTCCTGGTAGATATTCAGTCTCCAATCTTGTCTAATTTCTCCCAGTTCCAAGGAGAAGGATTCCATTAATTTGCAAACACATTTGTTCTCCATAACAAGAATGAACTCCTAAAGTCCCACTGGAAAGCAGGTAGGTGATTATCTAAATGGTTCTCATGCACAGCGATATAATTTTTCATCTGGGCTTTAAAAATTGCAAAACATGATACTCCACACACAAAACTGCTGATGTACATTTTTTGTTTAATTTTGCCAAAAGCCTTGAACTCAAATCTGGAAGAGAATTCCTCCTTTTTTTTCTATCAACCAAGATTTTCTTTCATTGCTGGCACTCTGGAACCTTGTATCTCGTTGAGATTTGATGGTGACCTCACAGGTACCTTATTAATAATAAACCAGAGGGGCTCAGCAGAGCTTGGGTTTGGTGTAATAAATCATATTGTAAGTAAGTGCCGTGTTTGCAGTTTTGGAATTTAGAGGAATATAATAACCGAGATTGAGGGTCTGGCAGGTGGTGAGAGTGACTAGGGGTGGGGACTGGCCTTTTATGGGTCTGACACGTGCTTATGGTTATTAATTACTTTTGCCTCTTACATTGTTAATTGCCAGTATTCTTTCCAGTTACAATGTAACTGAATTTAAAAAAATGAAGCCTCAAATATCACATCCAGATATTACATTGTGCCTCTACCTAAGGAAGTATATACAGTTAGGTTACTTGATATAATGGATAATAAAGGTAACTAATGATATCCAAAGCAGCAAATAGCAGCGTGGGAAATGCCAGGGGGTTGTAAAGCAGAAATAAGATCTCAAAAAGTTAACATGTGGATTTTTGCTAGTCAGTAGACCAGCATGCAATTCAATTGTTCTGTTTATTAGAAAAATCCTTTCAGTCATTAAGGAGGAGCACTGCTAGTGTAGTTCCAAGTCCATGTGTTTTTAAAACACAGTCTATTTTCCATGCATTTTGTGCCCACACTGCTAGGTGATGAAGGTGACAGCATTTGTTAAAAACATGCAGTCATATGAACATTGCAATGTGGGCTCCTTAGCATAGTTCAGTGCTTCCTAATAACTTGGATGTGGACTTCTTGGACAGTCTAAGGAAAATGTGGACTTCTTTCTCATGCACATGCATATAAGCATAGATATACTAGAACCTATCAACAAATTGGTGAGCACAGGTAGGGGATCCTTGGGTCTTTGCTTTGATGGATCCCAGAATAGGAATACCTGGTGCAGGGGTGGGCTGACTGGTGACCCAACTATATCACCACCCCACTATGGTAATGGATTATCATAATAATGATCCCTGGTTACTGTGAAAGATTAAGCCATGTCTTTTGTCCTTTCTTAAGAAGGCAGGTAGATGGGTGATTCATTTGTTGGTTAGAATTTTCAAATAAAGTAACTGTTCCTTAATTAAGCTTTATAGAGCAAATTTTAATAGTGAAAATGCTATTTATTATAATGACAGTTTACTCTTTGACAGTAATTGCTAAATAAGGAGCTACTGTAAATCGAAAGACCACCTGCCCAGGGTTACCTTCTGTACATGGGAGGCTTAGAGCAAGGAGCTATTCTGTCAATCCTACTACCTCCTCTCGTGAAATTAGAATGCCCTGCATGATTAGGCTGCACACATTTCTGAGAAAGGCCAAATTGCCCCACACTGTACTATTAACATCTTGAAATAGCATACTTTTCCAGCATCCCCTTACTCATCACACAGGCTACCTGAGACTTCATCATCATCAAAGAGAAATTTGATTGGAAGCCCGAATTTCACATAAATTTCTCTTTGTTAAGATGAGAGAACAGAGGCTCCAAGACGGAAGGGGAGTGATTCTTCTAAATCTCCACTAAGCATGAGATTGGAAATGAAAGCCAGTCCAGTGTTCTCTCAGAATTGGGTTCCATGTAACCACTGGGAGTACAGTTCCTTGAGATTTAGCAAACCTGTGGTAACTGCTTTCAGGCAGAAAGCAGCCTGGAAACAACATTATTGACCTCTGTTAGAGAAAAGCCTGCTCCCAGATCTAACAAAAGTTCATGTCTAATGATGTGTTCTTCGGTGCCTCTCTGTAAGGCAAGATGCCTTTAACAGCATCTTTGAAATTATAGTACTTTGTTCTAGTTTCACAGTAAATGCTCCGATGGCTGTGTGGGCTCTCTTGGGTTTCTTCTTTCTTTGCTGTGCTGTGAAAACACACACTGCATATACATTGTTATTATCATTGTTGCTAAGAAGTAAGAGAGCATGAGTTTCTACCCCATCATCTGTGCAGAGCAGAACAGTGAATCCTACTGGAGCGTAATAACAATCTATAAGTAAACCAGTCATGGTAAAATCTATCAAAAATGTGGCAATTTACGAAAATACGTCCCTCAAGCACACCAAAGTTGTCATCAAAGTGAGTTAGCTGCCAATTAACTTCTACATCTTGCACAAAGGGCACAGAATTCTAGTGTAAAAATAAAACCAGTTAATGCATATCTACTGTCTATGAACAAATAAATCAGAAACAAAAAATGAACATACCACTTGGTGCTTTTCAATGTATGTTATCACCTTATGGAATGCTACTGTTTAGGCTTCTGATTTAGGAAAATTACTTTCAAAGGAGACAATGATGTAGATATTTTTGCCTACAAATTTGAGCTTCAAATTTCAGCCAGTGAGCCCTTAATTGATTACCAAGTATGTTCTAGGCACTGGTTCACAAAAAGCAGGACAATTTGTTAAAAACTCAACACTACTATTCATTTCTGTGACAGATTACAGTCAGTATATTTATTTTTCATTCACTTTTCACACTGAGCATTCAGTTAATTCAATTTTGGCAAAATCACCTATATCCCAAATAGAAGTGTATAGAGGATGCTACATGTGTCTGAGAGAGAACGAAATGTTCAGGAAAGGAGGCAATAGTTGTACTAGCCCTTGAGGGATACTTAGGTTTCTATCATTTCCAGCCAACCTATTAGTGTGTTCTTGTTCTGCTTCACTTATTCAGCAGAATTCTCTCAAAAACAAAGAAATAAATAAAAATAACAGCTACCGCCTCTGTAACCTGCCTCCCAACCCTAAGCTTACTCACTCTGATGAGTTTCTGCAACACTTGTCTGTGGCACAGAAGGTTGCACATCTTTCCAGCATTCCACTATCCCGGTATCATGGGGAGCCTCTTGACACTTTATGACTGACTCTAATACAAGACTTTCACATCACACTTCCGAGCTCATAAGCAAAGCATGTAGTCGCTGAGGGTACAGAGTAATTTTCCTCTGCCCACATTTATTCACCCAGCTCTTGGCCAACCACTTACTCACTCATCTTGATGGTGACACCATGCATCACGGGCTCTTCCTGGAAAGAAGATGCACACCTGCACATCTGCTACCCAGTTTAACCATCAAACCTTCCCTGGCCCTCTGTGCCTTTCAAAATAATGTTCTCACCTAAAATCTCATCACTCATCAGTTCTACTTCTTTTATGTTTTGATCATTTTCTTCAGTCACATAATTCAATAGATATATATTGAGCCTACTGTATTCTAGGTATTATTGTGGAAGCTTTGAAACAGTACTGAATCAAAAACAAAGGTTTTGCCCTCTTTGAGTGTATAGTGTATTGTGGGAAATGAGATGATAGACAAATAAGTAGCATATATTGTAATAAGTGCTCTGAAGAAGACCAACTTACAACAAATAGAAGGAATGCTTGAGTCCTGTGCAGTAGTAAAGAAGATGATCAGGGATGCTTCATGGGAGAAGGGAATATTTGAGCAAAAATCTGAAGGGGGTATAATTAGACAAGCATTTATCAAGCAGCTATTGTTTTACTTCTCCCTAAGATTATAAAATAAATAGATGATAGATCAGTCTCTTGTCTCTGTATTATTTCAATCCTATATTAGGCATTAAACAGCTTGAGACCTATTCATTATTTTTATCTTTAGCATCCAATAGAGAATCAGGTACTTAGTACTTATAAAAAGAATGGATGGGGCGCCTGGGTGGCTTAAGCGACTGCCTTCGGCTCAGGTCATGATCCTGGAGTCCCGAGATTGAGTCCCGCATCGGGCTCCCTGCTCAGCAGGGAGTCTGCTTCTCCCTCTCCCACTCCCCGTTTGTGTTCCCTCTCTCGCTGTGTCTTTCTCTGTCAAATAAATAAATAAAATCTTAAAAAAAAAAAAAAGAATGGATGAATAGTTGAAGGCATGAGCATATAAATGCTGGTCTATATTTTCTAAGCTTTTTAAGTCTTAGTCCCTCCCCCAAAAAAATGCTATGGAAGAGGCAATAAGGTAAATCCAATATTTCATGAGCTCTTCCATATTTCCCAGCCCCCCTTTGCAGTTAGCAGGGACAGATGACTAGTTTTATCCAATAAAACACAAGCAGAAGTGAAATGTATCACTCCTAAGCCAAGGCATTTAGGAGACAATGCATGGCCTCCAGTGTTCTCTTCGCTCTATTCTGGAGATCTTGAAGGTCACATGTTGAAATGAGATTGTCAAAAATAGAATACTGTGGGTCACTGGATGGAGAAGAGTCTTATTAGCTTGCATCAGATTTTAAGAGAGAGAAATAAACTATTTTGCTAAGTCACTAAGATGTTATAAATTATTTGCTACCATAACATTGTCTAGTTTATTCATTTCAAGTGGGTGTGAGCATATCATTGTTGGGAGTATGTAATCAGTCTTTTAGGCATCACTGAAAATATAGCAGAACTAGGACTGAGTGCACTGAAAGTTCTCAGTAATTATGTTGAGACATTTTAATTAGTTGAAAAGTCTTAATATTGGTGTCAGTTCTAGGAAGGTAAGGGGCTTTTCTGAAGATATCCATGTGGCATCTGGAGACTATAATAATAGGGCCCCCACCTAAGTTTCTTTGATCCTTTAGTTGCTGTTCTATCCACCATGAGTTGCATGGGAGAGGGGTCAAGAAATAGTAGCTTTGGCTTTTTTAAAATCCTGAAGTGCTCCTAGGGAAATGAGTGGACATGAAGCACTGAAACACTTACTGCCTTGGGAAGGCTCATGTTGAGTATATATACTGCAGCTGACCATTTATTCTCACAGTTTTCACTAGACTACCTTGCTGTCCTATGAACTCCTGGATAATGGGAGCTTTAATCTGTTACTCCCCAACATTCCTCACATCACTGAGCAAGAGAAGGATCAATAAACTATTGATAACTGTATTTGGTTGGTTAGTTCATTAGGTGGTTGCTTACTTGGGTAGTTGAAAAGCCATGAAATGAATGGATGAAAGAAACCAGACTGATGAGAACACAAATTTACTTTCAGATTATTTAGATATCTGAGTTTGAATCTGGACTTCTCAAATCCTAAATTTATCACTCATTTATTTTTCATTGGTATAGATGCTGAAGGCCAAACCATCAGTAGGCATACTCATTTGCAAACAAAAGAAACTGACTCTAGGGGTGCCTGGATGGCTCAGTCGTTAAGTGTCTGCCTTCGGCTCAGGTCATGATCTCAGGGTCCTGGGATCGAGCCCTGCATCGGGCTCCCTGCTCCGCGGGAAGCCTGCTTCTCCCTCTCCCACTCCCCCTGCTTGTGTTCCCTCTCTCGCTGTGTCTCTCTCTCTCTGTCAAATAAATAAATAAAAATCTTAAAAAAAAAAAAAAGAAACTGACTCTGGATGATTTAAGCAGAAAAGATAGGTGAGTGGAAAGCCAATATCAAGGATATAAAGCCAAGGGCATGTTCAGATCACCTGCAGACCTGATAAGTGAGGACACCAAAACCAGACACCACACTGGGCACTAAGTGCTACAGTTTACATCACCAATACTCCCAGCCTTGTCCACTGGAAAGCACAACCAGCATCACTGTCACCGTTGCCCAGGCTATTCTCTCTGTAACCTCTTCCTCTCAAAGTTATTCAGTATCTCTTGTGTGTTCCTGATAGTCAATCTTCTAAGTATACCATTTGCTGTATTCATTTGTTCACCTCACCTTCATTTAACAACCCAAAACAATTGACTTCTTGCTTCATCACTCCACTGATGCAGCCCCTTGGCTAAGATCTCAGTGACTTTCTAATAAGTGCAATGACCACTTTATCCAACTAAATTCTCATAGATTTAATATTCTTGATCACTCCCTTTGTCATCAGCACCTGTTTTCCTGCCCATGCCTTAAAATGCTAATATCCCAAGGGTATAGTCTGCAACCCAGATCCACCCACTATAAACTTCCCAGGGATCCCATCCACTCTTGTGATTTTAACTACCACCTACATGGTGGTGACACCAATTATCAGCATTTCTAATTGTGTCTTCTGAGCTTCAGACTTGCATATAGAGTTGCTGGTAAACATCTCTAATAGGATATTTCCCAAGAACTTTAAGATTAACATATCTTAAATTTAACTTACCATCCACCCCCAAAAATGATTTTATTTTTATGTTCCTTGACCCAGTGAATGATCTTTCCTAGATTCCAACAAGGTAATTATTCATCCAGTTTCCCAGCCAGAAACCTGGTAGTCATCCTTTTTCATTTTGCTTATCCCCAACATTAAATCAAACAACCTCAGGTACAGTAATGTTGTATTCCCTTTCGCCTGTTTGGTGAAAATGAATAACCTCTTATTTTAGGCTTTCACCATAAGTTTCAATAACTTGTGACAGAGTCTTTGTTAGGTGGGACACATATTGCTGAATGGAGTGCCACTTGCTCTTCTTCTAAAGTGAAATCTTATTTAAAGTGGTAATATGGTTGAGTTTTTTGCCTCTGTGAAACTGATTTCTCTGTAACTGCAGATTTGGTCTTGAAATTAGGCACTCTATGCTTATTAATTTTCACTGAAACAAGTTATACTTCTCAGATCACTTATTTACCTGGCAAGTGTTGTTTGAGCATATAAACAGACGGGGATGTATGCTTGATAGTTGGGGGAAATATAAAACAGTTCCTGCCATCAAACAATTTACTATCAGTAGAGCCAGGGACAGATACATGTAACTATTTACATAGGATAAAGGCCATAAAGGGGGTATAAACACAATACTGTGGGAATTCAAAAAGGAAACCCTCTACCACAATAAGATCAAGGAAGGCATTGCTGTGAATATGTCACTCTAAGTGGGGCCTAGGAAGATAGTGTTGAGTGGCCCAGTGGGAAACAGGCAAGCCTGTACAGAGTGGGCTTAGCAAAGTTTTTTGAAGTTTGACTTGAACTTCAGCCCTGCCTGGGCCCATCAGCTGAGGATCTTATAGTCTGTCCCCATCAAGGCTTATATATTCCCAATGATATTAGTCATTCCTCCCCAACTCTCAGATCTGTCTGCCCTCCCAGGAAAACCCACAAATCCTATTTACTGTGTATACAAGTCAACAATCCTTTCTCAGGTGTGAAGTGCAGTCACACACATACACCAAGATTTGGCATTTGTTATTATAAATTATAGAGTATTATAACTTACTGCTCTTTCCCTAGTAAAACTGCCTTTGTAAATAAGAAAATGATTTAGTTTTTAGTTCAAGGGGATATTATTATGGAGTTGTATGGAAAAGTTAAAAAGAAAGATGCATGGTTTCCAGAAATGGTCTGGTTTTTAAACTTTTTTCCAACCACTCCTGTTTCTCTAGGACAAAGATGGGGGAGGGGGGTCAGGAGGAGGCAATCTGAAACCAGCCTTGGCCAAGTTATAGCTGATTCTCAGTATATTTGATGAATGAATGAGTGTGTCTCTTTAGTATTTTCCAGAGACTCAGAAGTAAATTTGCCTGGTTGAAAAAGCAAGTGGGAACAGGAACTAGAGTTAGGTGGGGCAGTTCCTGGGAACTTGGGAAGGGAAGATGTAGAAGAAATAATATTTCCTTGAAAACAACTCATTAATAGAATTAGCCTTGGGGAAAAAATAACTCAAGGCTGCAGCATGGTCTGTAGATCCTGACTTGGGCTCCCACCTACCTCTAGACTCTTCAATATCTTATGGGAAAAGACAACTGGAAATTGGCATTTGTTTTATTTTGAATCTGGTTAACTGAAAACAAAAGCAATCTAAAGTCATAGACTTGAATGTTTTTCTGCTGCCTATTCCACTCACATAATCCCCCTGCGCCATATGGGCTGTGTTCCCATTGGCAGGTCAGAAGTGTTGGCTGAACTGACAAAACCAGTGAAAGCCAGAGAACATCTAATGTGAAGGGGTGGGCAGAAAGTCTCCCTCCTATCCAGTCTCATTCATGTATCCTTGTGACAGGGTGATGCAAACTTGACCAAGTGGGAAAGGTTGATAGACATTTATGTGCATGTTTTACCCTGGATCTCATGCTAGCATAGCCTTGTCCAGTGATAGTGATCAAGACCTTCTCTAGGAGTGCTGAGGTGACTGGGGATCAAACCACTCTGCTGTGGGCTAGCCCTAACAGACTCATGCTGCTGGGCCCTGACCTCCAGGTCAGAAGCTCTCCAAAGCGACACTGACTCCATTCCACTTCCTGACAGCTCCGAGGAGTCCCAGCTGTGCCTGTGATTGATTTCAACAGGGCTCTCCAGACACATTCATTTTGCCCAGAATCTGAGGTTCTTGTTCACCATCCTGTGTTAAATCCTCAGCACCAGAGAAGATACTCTCTGGCTGAATGCAGGAAACACATTGAATTTTTAAATTAAAGTCATTTCGCAAAATGGATGCTGAGGAGGACCCTCTCTAAAATAATAAAAACTAGATAACCTTGTTAGTGATAAGTTTGCCCCAGGGCCAGTTCTCTGAAATGTTACTATTTAGCAAACAAACTAGTCCTGGGTAAAGTGAGTGAGATGTCATTGATCTAAGTGTAAAATCTCTTTTTCCCTTTTATAGAAGCTATGGCAAAGCATCTGCAACAATCTGGCAGACTTTTGTTTGTGTGTAAAATATATATTGAATATTTAATTTTGCCAGTAAGTATTATTTATTTGTTTGTTTTTATGGTAAAGATGTGATAGTATTTTTTCAGCTTTATTGAGATATAATTGACATATAAAATTGTAAGATATTTAAAATGCACATCATGATGATTTGATATACATAAACATTGTGAAAAGTTTCCTAACACATTCATTACCTCACATATTTATCTTTTTTTTTTAGAACATCTAAGTTCAAGCCTCCTAAAATGTCAATTGTGCAATATAGTGTTATCAACTATAGTCACCAAGTTATACATTAGATCCTCTGACCTTATTCATCTTACAGCTGACAGTTTGGACCCTTTTATCAGCCTCTCCCTAATTTCCCTCTCCCCCAGCCCCTAGCGACCACTTGTCTGCTCTCTGGCTTGTGTATTTCACTTAGCATAACTCCCCCATGGTCCTTCTATGTTGTTGCAAATGGCAGGATTTCCTTCTTTCTTGTGGCTGAATAATATTCCATTGTATGTATAACTTCTTTATCTGTTCATTTGCTGATGTGCATTTAAGTTGTCTTCCAATCATGGTTATTGTGACTAATGCTACAATAAACATGGGGATGCAGAGATCTCTTTGATATTCTATTTTCATATCCTTTGGATATATATCCCTAGAAGTGGGATTGATGGAGCACATGGTAGTTATATGTTTAATTTTTTGAGGAATCTCTATACTGTTCTCCATAATGGCTGCACAAAGAAAGTTTCTATTTGAGTATTTGAAGGGAATCCTCAAAACAGCTGCTAGACCCTTAAAGAAGTAGAGCAGTGGGGCTGAACATTGGGTTTGAGCCCTGCCTTCACTATTGACTGGCAATGAGAGGTTGGTCAAGGTACTCATTGTATTTATATATCAAAATTATTGTAATAACAACATGTATTGCTTACAGTAATTCACACTATTATGTCTATGCAATGAGCCATCCATAGAAAGCACTTTTAAAATGCTTTTTGCAAATATAGAGGGGAGGGTTGTGGGAGGATGGGTTAGCCTGGTGATGGGTATTAAAGAGGGCACATTCTGCATGGAGCACTGGGTGTCATATGCAAACAATGAATCATGGAACACTACATCAAAAACTAATGATGTTCATGTCTTCTGCTCATTTCTTGATTGGATCATTTGTTCTTTGGGTGTTGAGTTTAAGAAGTTCTTCATAGATTTTGGATACTAGCCCTTTATCTGATATGTCATTTGCAAATATCTTCTCCCATTCTGTCGGTTGTCTTTTGGTTTTGACTGTTTCCTTTGCTTTGCAAAAGCTTTTTATCTTGATGAACATTTTTCCAAAGAAGACATCCAAATGGCCAACAGACACATGAAAAAGTGCTCAATATCGCTCAGCATCAGGAAAATCCAAATCAAAACCTCAATGAGATACCACCTCACACCAGTCAGAATGGCTAAAATTAACAAGTCAGGAAATGACAGATGTTGGCAGGGATGCGGACAGGAATGCAAGCTGGTACAGCCACTCTGGAAAACAGTATGGAGGTTCCTCAAAAAGTTGAAAATAGAGCTACCATATGATCCAGCAATTGCACTACTGGGGATTTACCCCAAAGATACAAAAGTAGGGATCCGAAAGGGTACATGCACCCCAATGTTTATAGCAGCAATGTCCACAATAGCCAAACTGTGGAAAGAGCCAAGATGTCCATCAACAGATGAATGGATAAAGAAGATGTGGTATATATATATACAATGGGATATTATGCAGCCATCAAAAGGAATGAGATCTTGCCATTTGCAATGACGTGGATGGAACTGGAGGGTATTATGTTGAGCAAAATAAGTCAAACAGAGAAAGACATGTATCATATGACCTCACTGATATGAGGAATTCTTAATCTCAGGAAACAAACTGAGGGTTGCTGGGTGGGGGGTGGGGTGGGAGGGATGGGGTGACTGGGTGATAGACACTGGGGAGGGTATGTGCTCTGGTAAGTGCTGTGAATTGTGCAAGACTGTTGAATCTCAGATCTGTACCTCTGAAACAAATAATGCAATATATGTTAAGGAAAAAAAAAAGATAGCAGGAGGGGAAGAATGAAGGGGGGGAATCAGAGGGGGAGACGAACCATGAGAGACAATGGACTCTGAAAAACAAACTGAGGGTTCTAGAGGGGAGGGGGCTGGGAGGATGGGTTAGCCTGGTGATGGGTATTAAAGAGGGCACGTTCTGCATGGAGCACTGGGTGTTATGCACAAACAATGAATCATGGAACCCTACATCTAAAACTAATGATGTATGGGGATTAACATAACAATAAAAAATTTAAAAAATACTAATGATGTAATGTATGGTGATTAACATAACATAATAAAAAAAATCCTTACATTTAAAAAAATCTATTATTACAGTAGCGTTTTTAGATAAAACATTTGGCTACAAAATACCTGAGGGCTTCCTTTGTTCAATATTCAGAACAGAGTAATATGTAAATAGAGGCAGGTTAAAGGAATTTGATGTTGATGGACTAGAGAAAATAATCATTTAAGCATTTTTGGGGTGATTGGATAAAAGGAATCCAAATTCTTTTAAGATTCTATTCAGTAAGAGTTGGGTGGGGGAGAAGGGGGCTCTTATCCCAGACTCAGCATGTCCATAAAGAGCTTTTGAGGTCAGCAAAGAAGGAAAGCAAGAGTTTTTTTTTTTTCCCCCTAAGATTTTATTTATTTATTTGAGAGAGAGAGAGAGAGCACACAAGCGGAGGGGGCAGAGGGAGAGAGAGAAGCAGGCTCCCAACTGAGCATGGAGCCCGACATGGGCTCCATCCCAGGACCCTGAGATCGTGACCTGAGCCGAAGGCAGATGCTTAACCTACTGAGCCACCCAGATGCCCCAAGAGTTTTGTTTTGTTTTGTTTTGTTTAAGCTTGAGATTTAATCTCTGACAAGACTGACCACTTCCACATCACTGTTGTTATCCAACCAGATGGCAGTGGTCTTGAGGACAGGGGTCATTTCATCTTTTCTGAAGCAGAACAGTACAGGGCACAAGGTAGGTGTTTGATAATGACCTGCTGATGGATTCTCTTGCTTCATTTCAGTTCCATCCTTAAACAGAATGTAAAATGCCATTGATGCCTGCAACAAAGCAACACTAAATATGTTTATAGATTCGGTACCATGGATCTTGTGATATGAGGACCCAGTAAATTGCCCTAAGGATACACTACCATGCAGGGTAGTGCCTCTGACCTGCTTTGGCTTGCTCGCATTAAGCACAGACCCCATCTTCCAGCAACTACGTTTATTAAAGGTGGAAGAAATACCTCTTAGTGCTTGTACCCAAACCTAAAACTACTGCTGCACTGCACAATAATGGTCTAGTGTTCCTTATCCCTCTTCTTCTATTAATAATACATTAAACCTCAGTTATAAAAAAAAAACAGAGAAAAAAGAAAAAGAAAAGATAATGATTTCTTGACAGATCTTGAATGAAAGGCTTTAGCACAGCTTTAACTGAGCTTGACACGCCATTTTTTAATGTGCACGTCCCTTCTCTTTCCCAATCTCTTCATACTTAATTGAGAAGTCCCACTTAGGGATGAAGCAAAGAGTTTAATGAACCTCCTCCCTAAAATCATTAATTTAAAATATCTGATGTTGATTATGCATTTTTATTTTTGGTAATAAGTACTCTCCCTGGTGATGTCTGCATAGAAATGGGCTGAATAACCATGTTTTGTGAATAGAACCCACACTGTTCAAATTGGAATGTTTTATTAATCACAGTTCTTAAAAGATATTGAACATTGGAGGGGGTAGATAAGGAAATAAATAATACATACTCTTGAAATGGCCCTGAGATGAGTAGCTGTTCTCTTTATAAATATTACAAACCTCACATAATCCCTTAGGTAAAGACACAATATTCAGCACACATAATGATAAACAACAAAAAACCCAGCATTTTAATTTGAACCAGAGTAGCCCTGGTTGTGGTTTGCTCATCCTGTTAATATAATATTCCCATAAGTCTTATTAACTAGGCTATTAGTAGCCCCAAATAATAGATGATTATCTTGAGATACAGCAATCGACCCACATTGTAATACATTTGGTCACTGTCAGTGATTAAATGATATGAAATAGAAGAGATAATTCATATGCAGGGAAGGTGATGGTATCATTTTCTGATCATGTCTAGTACCAAATGTGTTGGACATACATGTTTTTATAGCTTCTTTAATCATTTAATTATACAAATAGAATCTGGGTGTTGCTGAAATTTGGAAAATATTTTTTATTGCATTTATTCTTTAGTAGGAATTATTATGGCATGCATTATCACTGTGGAACTAATTGCTCTAATTAGCAACTGCTATCAGTGACAAACTAACACAGAGTATTCTGTTTTCCACAACTGTCATTAATAATTTGTTTTTTAAAGAAAAAAAAGGAAGAAAGAAAAAGAAAAGGAGTTTTCAGGTAGCCATTGGTTTCTCTTGGACCAGAATGACCCATGTTTCTTTTCCCCTGACTTTTGGCTCCAGCTGCTGAGATCAGGGGTTGGTACTGGGGTACCTCAAGTCCTGGGAACCCCTTTTCCCCAGTAGTTCTTACATTTCTGGCTTCTATTTTCACACTGATCTCCCATGATCTTTATAGCTAATTATCTGTTGACATATTTTAGGCTTGTCTTTTCAAGTAGAATGAGGCTGGCAACTATGTCTAATTCATTTCTGTATGATCAATATTTGAGCCTGGGATCATGTCTTTTTACAATGTCTTCATAAAATAGTACATTCACAAAAAAAAAGACAAGCTGGTTGGTTGGTATTTGAATGACAAATCAATTTAGGATAAGCAAGTTTTTTCCTCTGAAAAATCAGAAAAGAAAGTATATCTGCTTATATTATGCTTAAGTAGAAATGATGTATCATATGTTTGCATTTCCTGATCTTGTTCAGATTGTAATAATTGTAGATAGCCCTTCACGTTTCTCTTACAGAGAATCATACTTATGAGGAGACAGATTCTGCTTCATTTTATGAAAAATTTTTAAGGACCTACTATGATCAGGTAATGGAAGATGCAAAAATATGTAAGATAAGGCACTGTCCTCAATGTACACTTTGGAGAACACAGATAAAGATATATGATGGAAATAAAATAGATATGATAGAATGAAAATAATTTTAAATAAACACACAATAGGCTTGCTCTTGTCTGAAATTTAAGGTTGTTAGACACACACCTGTTGAACTCACAAGCTCCTTGAGTACAGGATGTATGTTTTTATTTTTTTTATGTCTCAATTCCCAGCAAGTCCTACAAAGAAAATCATATTATCAGACATTTATCTATAAAGGATACTCTCTATAAATTTCTCCTCTTTTCTGATATTCTTATAATTCTACAAGCTAGTAACTGGCTCATATAGCCAACTCATATGGTAAGATTAACAGATTTATATCTGTATTTTACTTCTCATTGTGTGACTGGTACCTCAGTGGGAATAACACATGGAGGTCAAGAGGCAGATGTTCTCTTACAAATTGCTCAGCTTGTTCAAAAGGAACAAGGTGTTTGGCAAGGGAAGAAGTCAATTTAATAATAATTTATTTAATAATATTCTGAATATTTTATCTGCCAATGCTTTATTTTCAAATAAATTGAAAGTTCTACAAAAGTAAAAATATAGTAATAAATTGAATGTGTGACTGGATGGATAAACACTTTCTATTTTGTATATAAGAGCCAACCACAATAATAGGCATGAAATATTACAAAAATGAAATGAACTTTGATTAATTTACTGCCAAATTTGCATATC
This sequence comes from Mirounga angustirostris, assembly GCF_029215605.1. Taxonomy (NCBI): domain Eukaryota; kingdom Metazoa; phylum Chordata; class Mammalia; order Carnivora; family Phocidae; genus Mirounga; species Mirounga angustirostris. The sequence continues at coordinate 17,023,224 of NW_026991718.1, read as the reverse complement.
TGTCTTGCTTTTTTATTGGGGCAGGGGAGAGAGGATTGTGTGTTGGAAAGGTGGGGTTGTAAATGCAGTTACAATAGCATTGCAAACATCACAAATCAAAGCGCTTTTTTCTGAAACTGGTCACTGTTTGGTGTTTGGTAAAGTTAGTCCTACATTATCATTTCCAAGCATTTCATGTTGAGTTCTGTGTTTGAGTTGGTTGAAATCCATTTCCCATCCCATGTGTGTTTGAATGTATGTGATTTAGGGTGAGCAGACCCTCCCCAGGAGCTAGTCTAGAAGAACTGGACAGAGAAACTCTGCCCAGAGTGTGGCAGAAGCATCTGGAAGGTACCCTGTTTCAAAGTTAAAATGTGTGGCGGTAACTGACAACCTAGCAAATCCCCGCCTGATTTGTTCTTTTATAGAGTGAGTGCTCCCTGGGAATGAGAAAACTTATCCCCAAATCTTTTGTTAAACTCTTCTTGGGCTGTGCTTAAAGAGCATGAGCTGGTGTCTATTCTTGGGTTTTCTTTGTGTATTGTGCTGAGAACGTAGGAGATCTGGGCAAGCCACCTCCTCCCCCTGCATTAGAGAACATTACTTTCTGTAGACTCCAGTAACATGCACACCTTCTCCCACTGCTTCACAAAGCCCTTTACATCTCCATGAAAAGTCTTCATCAGAACTCCCTCAGTGAAGAAGTCAAGGAATGGAACCCTGAGTTCGTTTTGATTCATGAATCTGAATGTCCATAGAACTTCAAATAAATCCAAGTCTTTGCTGACTACTGCAGTGCAGTCAGCACAGTGATCTTGGGCAAGTTCCTAAACCTCCTTCTGCCTCAGTTTACTCATCTGTAAAATGGTGCCAGTCATGTACCAACCTTAGAAGATTGTTGTGAAGAGTGAATGATTGAGCATATGGTAAGGGCCTAGAACACACCCTGGCAAATAGGGAGCATCTGATATATCTAAGGCATGTTGCTGATACTGCTTCCTGGATAACTGTATGGAGTTCCTTGGAGATCCACTGTGTCACTGTAGGAATGGGGGCCGAGAAACCAGCATCCTTGGATTCCTGACCCACGAGCTTGACAAGCCCTTTCCTACCCCACCTTCAGTAAAGGGCATCTTCTGGTCATTCATGTACTGGGGGGGACACTGAACCCATCTTCTCCAGGCCACACTGATCTTCTCTCCCCTGCTCCCCAATGCAGGTACCCTGCACAGCTCACCACATCACCTCACAGGGTTCCTGTGCTTCTGCCCTGCTGTCCCACCTAGACTAGAAGGTCTCACCAGTTCTTGGTGTTTTATTACCTTGAAATTCTTTAATGTTGCAGTTCACAAATGCAGAGTATATAAAGGCTTATCAAAGCAGTATCTGGTGGGAAATACATTTGTGTGTGAGGGGTTGCTACTGGCTGGCTGCATATTACTCTTCTTACCATGTGGGCACCAGAATTTGATGGTAATTGCACACTGTACCCTCCTTGCCCTAAAACCTATATTTAGCAATCCCTGAAGGGGCTCTCAGAACTGTACATAAAGGCAATAAAGATTAAGTAACAATGGTTAAACCCAGTTGATAGAAATAACTCTGTGTAGTTTTCTAACTTAGCATAATTATGTATTTAGCAAACTATAAATTGATGTTAGAAGTGTGCAGAGATGTTTCTTTCATTGTTAAAGCACTGCAGAGGCTTTCAAACTACTTTATTCTATTCTATTTTTAATATATATATATATTTTTTTACCTACATGCCTCTTTCTTCTAACAAAATCTTATGCTGGGAACCAAGTACCTAAACAAAAGAGAGAGAGAGAGAGAGAAGTGTGTGGGTAAGAGCAAGGGGGTAGAGAGCTGCTCTAAAGAGGAAGCATGAGTGGCAGTCCTAAACTCTCCCCAGGCATCTCCTGGGCACCATCCATGGATATTTAGGGAGCAGTGAAACCTACCGGCTTTAAAAAGAATGAGCTGTGGAATGGAACAAGTCTTGGTCTGTCACTTACATGCAAGAAAATTATGGGATGGATAAGTCACAGGAATAAAAGGCACAGCATGAGAGATCTAATCAATGATACTGTGGTAGCATTGTGTAATGACAGGTGGTAGTCACACTTGTGGTGAGCACAGCATAACATATAAACTTGTGGAATCACATGTTGTACACCTGAAACTAATGTAACAATGTGTATCAAATATACTTAAAAAAATGGAAAAGAAAAGTACTGGACAGTCTACTGAGATCTGTGAGCTACAAGATAAATAGTCAATATATTACCTTCAAGTGTTGGAAGAATCAACCAATATGTGGTAGAGGATAGAGCATGTCCTCCTACAAGTTAGAGACTATTCTTTTCTGTGTTTCATGTCACGAGAAGCCATGTGCTAGCCTGGGTTGAAACGGCTGCTTCCTTCCATAACATGGTTGTCGCAGGCCCTAGTGAAGAAGACAGAAAGAGGTCTTTAATCATTTACACCTGATGCTCATTGTTCCTAATGCTCTACTTGCATTACCACAGCAAGTCCACAAAGTGCAGGCTAAAAAATCTATCAAGCAAAGGTGTGCCTCCTGGTTGGTGTTCACTGCTCTAGTGTAAGCCTCATCTCCTGAGGGTGATGCCAAAGTGGTGAGATGCGTCTGTACCTCTGCTCACTCCTTATCTGTTATTTTTATTTTTTACTCTCAGATTTCCTTGAAAATACTCTTACATGGATGATGAAAGTATACTATAAATAGACCTCAATGTAAGAGAAAACTTTCAGTACTCAGCCAAAGGGAGGCAAATGGTTTCATTACTACTTGTGGCTAGAGTTCCAAAGAAGAGTTGTCTAAATTGGTTAATAGTCATTATCGACATGACCTGATGATCCAGGTAGCCTGGGGACTCAGGACCATGCTGGGACTCACCTAGGCAGGTCAGAGTTACGCATTCATCGTCATTTCTGCCTCTAGACCTCCCCATGTCTTGCTGATTTCAGAAAGTAAGTAACACAGTGTGCCTTGGTTGTGTTCAGACAGGAATCAGGGCAGGGTTTCTTGCACTTTAAAGTGCCCTTACATTGAATGACACAGCTCTCAACAGCCACACCCACTTCCCTCCTTCTGGGTACACACAGCCAGCTGGGAGGATCTGAATGACTTCTGGCTTGAGGTGATATACTGAACAGTCACTGGTAGGGTATGGCCTATATCATTGTTTGACAATTTTCACATATGGAACACACTAACAGTTTTTATGCTTACTATTGTAGAGTATATGGGCCCTGAGCAGGGCACATAGCAAAGCTCACTTAGGATTTAAGAATGGAACCACTTTAAATATGACTCTTAAGTGTGCATTGCTTGCAATTAGAAATGCTTCAAATAAGGTTTCCTTCCCTCTTTCTCAGTGGTTCGCTGTGAGGGAATTTGGGTGGTCTACAAATTGCAATCTGCCCTCTTTCCTATTTTCTTTTAAATTCCTAAATGGAAGTTTTGCACCTTTGGACCTGTTGGTAACCTTGGGGCTCTGCCAGGGGAGAAAGGAGAGAGATTAGCTCAGAGTTCTCCTCTGGCCACAGGAGCAGTTTGCAGAGATGCACGGGTAGGCAGAAAGTCATCCTGGGCCCCATAGTCCATCCTATTTCCTTTGGGCCTTTCTTTTCTGACTGCAATTTTCACCTCACCCAGGTGTGAAAACCTTTCCTGGGGAGAGGAAGATGCAAGTTCCTCTATCAGCAGCAGGTTGAAGTCATTGTCCTCCTTGTAACTGAGGAAGTGGGTCTGTGACTTGGCCTCTGATTTTGCTCAGACACTTGAACTATTCATACTCTATTAGACACATATGAAGGAAGGAAATTGGACTTTCTCAGGTTGCAGATGTATCAGCAGGGATGTATGGCTGAAAATTAATTCCCTGACACAGACTGATGAAGACAGCAGTTTCCTGAAATACTGAGATACATTTTATATTTTTTATAACACGTGATCTCAATATTACATATTTTCCCGAGTTCAAAGTGCTATTGATATTTTGACAATGGGACCTGGAATATTCCATTTTCACACACACACACACACACACACACACACCTTTCTTGTTAATTAGTCAAGATGTCAAGAAATTGGTCAGTGTGTCTAGTAACGAAAATACTTTAATGAAATCTATGGATCTTTTCATGAATACAGAATGTCACTTAACTATGAAGTGCTAGATGAACTTATGCCTTTTGAGATCTAGAGTTTAGCTACAACTGAAAACTAAAAGTCCCTTCTCTTAGTGTTTTTATGTATTGCTAAAATCTACTTTTTTACACATGGTTTTTTTTCTTCCCTCCTTATATAGTAATAGTGTAAGCATTGCTTATCATTCAAGATTCGTTCATGATGCCATTTGGTGGATGCCATTCTTAAACCAACCTTGCTTATTTTTAAATCTGATTTCGTTTTTCCTTCTTACTCTTACTATGCTAAAGTCTTATGAAATCTCTGGTCATTAAATTTTATATGTCACTATTATCCATGGCTTCTAGAGTAAGTCTCTTTATTTTTCTGATCTCTTGTCCACTTAGTTGAAAGAAAGTAGCATCTGCTTTATCTTACATCATTGTTTTGATGAACAAATTGCTGATATAAGAGAACGTCAAAACCTGTGAAATATTATACAAATGTGTAAGACTATTGCTATTACTGTGTTATTATATGCACCCATATTGTGCTTTGTAGCAGAAGCAATAATCTAATCAAGATGATTAAAATCTATCACATGGAATAGCATTCAGAAGGCGCTCAACATATTGGCTGAAAGACTGAAGGATTTAATAAAAGTTGGCAGGATTCTCTTGACTGTGCATCAAGGCCAAATAATTGGGATCTTTCTATGCTGCAAACACTTGACATCAGAGAGGACTTTTATTTTTTTTTTTTAAATTTTTTTTAAAGATTTTATTTATTTATTTGACAGAGAGAGACAGCGAGAGCAGGAACACAAGCAGGGGGAGTGGGAGAGGGAGAAGCAGGCTTCCTGCCGAGCAGGGAGCCCGATGTGGGACTCGATCCCAGGACCCTGGGATCATGACCTGAACCAAAGGCAGATGCTTAACGACTGAGCCACCCAGGCGCCCCTAGAGAGGACTTTTAGAAACCACGAACCATGTTGGAGAAAAAAGGCAGAAACAAAGAATCAGCAAGACACAAAGGTTACAGACATCCCCAAAATGCATCCAAGAACAACTTCTCTTCAGTTCTAGCAACAGCCCATAGCAGGGCTGAAGTCAGAGATGAAAAGCAGTAGTTCTTTAAAATACTGAGTAATATTGGTGATGTGAGGCTTGTGGTCACCTATAAGCTAGATATCTGCATCTCTCTGGGTTTTAAAAAATTGGTTTGTAGAATGAGTCTTGAAAGGGATTAGAGCAAACCAGCCAATCTTATTACAACCATATGAAGCAGCTCATTGTACCCCCAGTAATGGTTTTCAGAACTGATTTTGGGGTGTGTGTGCATGTGCACACACACGTGTATTCCCTTCTGAAAACCAAAGGCATTATAACCATCAGCTAGTGTTTATGAAAGCAGTTCTCTCTACAAATTAATTCATTTTGTTTAAGATAAAATCTGGAATGGCAATTAAACAAAGCACCCTGTAGTTGTTGGAACAAAGACAGGTTACTTCCATTGTGCTTATTGGTGGATAGAATGAGGAGAGAAAATGTGGATAAATGAAGCACCAATGACAAGGGAGGAAGTAACTGACAGCACTCTGACTTTAGACTGTGTTATTTCTGGGTTAAAACAATCACTGGGAGAACCAATAGGAAAAGGAGGTCGATAGTTGTAGTGGAATCTAGAGAAAAAGGTCCTCCTTTGAGATATTTTCAGATACTAAGGTACTTACTCATTTGTTAGAGTATGGAGATTTGCAGTGCAGTGGCCACTGATGGCTTTCAGAGTTAATAACCCCTACAAGCTTCAGAATATAGTACCTTGATCTTTGAGTATGCCAGTGGGGGCCGTGGTTGGGGGCTCAATCTCCCTCTCTGTCTATAGGAAGGAGCTATTTGGAAGTTCTCAAAGCAATCTCTTGCATATAGGCAACTCCTTAATTGTTGTTCTCCTTCTCTGTTTAACCTGTTAATATGAAAATAGATATAAAAATATAAAAACTGTTTCATACTGTATCCAAACATGAAATAAGCTTTCTTGAATCTGTCCATCTCTATTTTGTCCTAGGCATGTGGCACCATAATTGGAGATGCTAGAGTAACAGTATAAGAATAAATTCCATGTCTTGAGCTTGAGGAATTAATGTGTTGAGATCTGTGCATAAATGGTAAAAATAAATAAATAAATAAATAAATAAATAAATAAATAAATAAAAAGGAGATGCTGCAGTATCTATTACATGTGTAGTACACTAAATTATCTGAGGGTTAGTCGGGCTTAGAGTCAGGTATGTCAGGGGAATTCAGGGGACTTCAGTTCAGTAAATATGTGTCAAATACCTCTCCTGTCTCTTCCTAAACACTTAGGACATCAAGATGAGTCCATCACAGCCCATGTTTTCTGCATGCTTATAAATCTTTAAGAAAGGACTGGACAAATAGGAAAATGAAAGTAAAAGTATAATTAGTAGGTGGGCTATTATTTCTATATGGGGGAATTGAAAATGAATTGAAGTTGACTCCAGAAACAGCCTGCCTGCAACATTTTAACCTCAATGCCATTGCTTTCCTAAATGAAAGGTCCAAATAGCCCAGTACTTTCCATATTGAAAGTTGAGAAAGAGATGAGCTGGATCAGCTCTATCTGATAACTGACTTGGTTTTTTTCTCTAATGCTCGGTCTTTTTGAAATCTCACTCCCATGGGTTGAAACATTCTGGATGCTTTCCATAATGCTTTCCATTATTACTCAAAAGACGTTTTGTTCACAGAGGGCAAAAATTGGAAAGAACAAGTTTGGCAATCTCACCGGTATGGAAACCAAGACTTACTATTCCTCTTCATTTTCCTCTCCTTGACATGCCAACAAAGTATTATTAAGCACTATTTCTCAGAGAAGTGAGAAATCATGCTTGGCTTGTATATCAGGAAAGACTTCACAAAGTAGTTGGAATTTGAAAAGAAATCTAAATACAGATTAAGATTTTCATGGGAGACAGAGTGGAGAGAAGATATTTCACTTGCAGAGAATATGAATGGAGATACAAAGATAAAATAGTGTGAAACATGATAGGGACAGTGTGTAATTATATTTTGTGGGAGCTTAACTATGTATTGATGAAAAAAATGAAGTAAATTCTGGAATGTAGGTGTCAACCATGTTTTGCACAGTTTTAAATGCCAAGATGTATGTAAAATCCAGTAGACAGGGAGAGAGTCATAGAGGTTTTATTGGAGATAGTAATGCGTTTGAAGTTTATCTTCACAAACTTAGTATGGCTGTCATACATGAATTATCTAAATTAAGGCAAGTAGGTATTAGAGAAACCAATTAATGAGCGATTAAAAGAGCAAAAGCAAAATATAATAAAAATCTAATTAATTTGATGGTAATGGGCAGGGTGACGAGTGGGTAAATGAGATGAATATCATGAAGGTAGAATTCTGCATGACTTGGCATATAGATTTAGAAAACAGTGAGTGGCTCTAATGAATGTAAAGAAAAATGGAAGGATAAGTGAACATGACTCCAGGAATTGGTTGTTTAGGAACAAGAAAGTGCCATTATTGGGAACTAGATAATCAGGTGGAGAACCTGGTTGTTCCAAATGATGAATGCATAGCTACATGGAGGGCTAGATGTTTTAGGAACAGGAGTATATTACTTGCAAAGGCATATTTTAGAATGATCAATTTGGTGGGAGTGAGAGGATGGATTGAAAAGGGTGAGTGCTTTGAATAATAGTTGGTTTATCATTATTAGAAGCTTCAAAAGGATCATCCCAAAATGGCAGGATATATAGCTAGGAAATAATGGGACATCACAATAAACAATGATGATTTGTGAGTACATAACTAAACAGACTTTATGTCTAGCAAGTGGCTATTCCCACTGATTTTTAAGAAGAATTTTCAGGGGCATAGAACCTACATAATTTACATATGGAAGTCAGTTTTCACCAAAAAAAACAAAAAACAAAAAACCAAACCAAAACAAACAAACAAAAAAACAGTCTTTACTAATCCTTCTGGAAGGCACACACGTATCCACAGGAAAGGAGGGGAGAACTCCATGTATTTTCATTAAGGGCCCCCCATAGTCAAAGGATAAAGACAAGAAAGACACATATTGATAAAGAAATTTTAATAACTGGAAGGAAAGGATAACACTTTTCAGCTTACAGAACTTGAGTACAATTACCTGACATCTATTTTTTAAGAAAGAGAAGGAAATTTAATTGAATGCATAGTTAGACATCTATCAAAATGAATTTTCTTTAAAAACCTCATATAACAATATCCCATTTCTCTCTCAGCATAATGATTTCTTACCAACAAAGCCTGTCAGTGTTTCCTAGAAGCAATATTGAAGTGACTTCTTGCTGGAAATTCAGCAAATGAACTTTTTCTGCTCCCCGAATCTCTGTCCTCATTAGGCTAGTTAGAAATTCGCCCGGGGCTCCCAGCCCTTCTTCTCTCTGACGGATGCTAAGTGTAGAGGAGCTAATGGACACTTTAACTGTTAGGGGGCTTTCGATTCAATCCCTTGCAGCCTGGCAGCTCATTCTAAGTCCTTTCAGAGGAGCTGCAATCATATGCTCAAATATGATGGTTAAATATGGGCTGGAAGGGAAATAGCATTTTTTCCCCCTCATCATGAGAGATACTTTTTAAAAACAGGAAGTCATTCCTAAGTTTTCCAACTGGTTGGAACCCTCACCTATTCAAGAAGTCCCTCCCACTGGATGTCCCTGTAGCAATTTGGTCCTTGTAAGGAGAAAAGGGGGAAGGAAGACCCTTCTCTAGGCCCATCTATGTTGATACAACCTCCTCCCATGGGCCATAATGTCATATATTTCTTCTTTAAAATACCATCTAATAGCAATTGCTAATAGAATAAAACAGCCTGAAAACAGTTTGAATTTCAAATAAATGAAAACTGACAAGCACCCTGTGAAGTGAACCATGTTTCCAGGTAAATGTGTATTATCTGAATAGGTGTAATTAGCAGTTTTCCCAGTTACCTTACCTTTCGCCCCCACCCTTCTTGTCCCAATATCAGCACCAATAAAGTGGTCAGTGATTGCTCTCTGATTGTCGTGTCCCCTGTTTCAGTATTTAGTTGGAAGGTTTTTAAGTGATTGTTTCTTTTCTTCTACTTCTCAGTTCTCCCCCAACCAGCCTGGCACTGAAGCTCGATTTTGCAATTCTTGACTGCATTCTTAATCTACAGGTTAAATTTGGTTTGGGGAACATTGCCTTGATGTTTCAGATGGTTTAGATTCAATAATCCACAAATGTCTAGACATTCAAATGAGGTCAGGGAAAAAAAAATCTATTCTTTGAAATTTATTTAGCAATTTCAGACATCGACTTGGAGAATGTGTCTTCCGCAAGCAACCGAAAGAGAAATTTGTACTGGTTCTAAATATGAATCAAAGTGGCAAGGCCCAGACTGTCTTATCTTTCTAAATGCAAGCCTTTTGGAATCTATAAAGATGCTCCTGTGAATTTGGCTGGTGATGAAGTGTCAAGGCACAATTTATCCAAAATGACTGCCATTGCTGGGAGTCCAGAGCTGCATGTAAAGAGGCACTGTCTTGCCGAAGCATTGGAGTTCAAAATTCAATATTGATGGGATTATTTTCTCCAGAATGTTACCTCATGATTTCTTCAAGTCTATTGACTATTTTTTCTTGGAAAAAAAATATGATATATTTTGTCTGGTGGCTACAGAACTTAATGGTACAAGGTCCAGCTCATGTGTCTCCCAAGACTGTATAAAAACCAAAGGCTTTTGAATCTGTGGCAATCTATACGCCGCTGTTCTGGCAATAGCATGTCCCATCGTTAACTCTGATGGCATGACCTAACATAATATGACACGCAGTAGAAGAAGTAACGTGACAGGTGGATCACACAGGCAGTGCTGCACATGAGAAATATGACATCTTATCTGAAACCAATCCTGCTTTTAGCAAAGATACTACCTCAAAGGGCACATCACTTTTGTCCACATCCTTCAAGCTTTCTGATAATATGAGATTCATGTAAAGACCACATTGGCTATGGACACAGAGGTAAGCAGTCTTCAGGCAGTGAAAAAAGTCAATCTCTGACAGCTGACATGCTCCAGCAGTCAGTCAGAGGAGGTGTAATTAGGCAGTGGGCATAAAGAGGGGCCACCTAGATCCTACACTACCAGGTCTCTAGGACTAAGATCTACAACAAAGCAGTCAAGGTATTCCTGAAGAGGATAGTTGGGATGAATGCTGTTGAGAAAGCATTAATCTGTTCTCCAAAGATTTCTTTGCAGAGTTTCAGAACTTGGTCCTAGTTCATTTCCTCATTCAATTAATGTAATTCATGTATATATTACATGTATCAGTCAAGGTCCTGTCAGAAAGATAGAAACCACTCTAAGAATTCCAAACAGAAGAAATTAAGTATAGAAACATATTTACAAATTGTTGGAAAAATGAGGGGGGGAAATTGGAGGGGGAGATGAACCATGAGAGACTACGGACTCTGAGAAACAAACTGAGGGTTCTAGAAGGGAGGAGGGTGGGAGGATAGGTTAGCCTGGTGATGGGTATTAAGGAGGGCACGTACTGCATGGAGCACTGGGTGTTATACACAAACAATGAATCATGGAACACTACATCAAAAACTGATGATGTAATGTATGGTGATTAACATAACATAATAATAATAAAAAATGTTGGAAAGGGTTATAGGGAAATATAGAAAAGAGTGGTGCTACCCAGAGATCAGAAAGCAGAGGAAGTCAGTACCCCCTCCTCTCAGGGCTAGAGAAAGAAAAGTGAGGAAGTGGAATTAATTCCTTAACCTAAGCCCCAGATGCTATTGGAGCCCACATTTTCCCTTTCTTTGGTACTTCTGTTACTAAGACCCAACCCCAGAATCCAACTGATAAAGGAGTCCAACAAATGTAGTTTCTAGACTTCTAGCCCCACAATAAAGAGCAGAGGAAGTTTGTCAGGTGTGGCGGGGGGTGGGGAGGGGGGTTTAGTACAAAAATATAATATCTGTCATATTATGCTTTAGTCATTGTATTAAAGGTAAGTAAGGCAAGGAGATATATACATATACACACAAGAAATTGTGAATGCACTGTAGGTAAGTAACAGGTAAATACTCATTTATTCCTAGCTATCTTCATACATCTGGGATTGGACAGTAATACCTGATATGCATTTGCATTAGTGGGATGCGGAGGATGCAGCATTATCTAAAGATATGATATGCTTAGCTACAGTGCACATCAAATGCTTTAATATGGCTTATACTTTAATCCTATTTACTAAAGGTTTGCAAATCATTTTAGCACTATAGTTCTCAAAGTTTGGATTTCAAATAGTGGGTTATAATTTATGTTTTGTTATTTACTGTCTTCTCAACTGAGTCACAATAAATACTGGATATTTAACTTAAAGATTGACCCTAATACCCATGGAAGAGAGACACATATTTAATATGTTACTACAAATCTTGTAGAACACCACATTTTTCTTTTTAGAGCAGCAAAAAAATAGGGGAAAAAAACAAATTATGGAAAATTAAAGAATTTACATTTAAGTTGCAAAAAGAATTTCCTACAAGAAGCTTTTTTTTTTTTTTTACATGGCACAGAAATGCCTCATTAGATTGATCATCAATGGGAAGTGAGGTGTTCCACTTAGCTGGTTTCTTCACATAAGCAAAGACTACCTTTTTAATTTATTTTTAATCATTGTAATATTTTTAGAGTTTATTGTTTTCCTGCATACAAAATTAATATGTGACAGAGGAGTTGGATCAAGATTGCAACTTAGGTCATTTTTTTACTTCCACTCCCACTGAAAGTGAACTGAAATGATAGAAATACTATTAAGAAAGAATATTTCTGTATAAACACTAAGAAATAAAGTATCCAAAGCATAAACATCCTTCACTTCAAAGTGCAAGGTAGGATTATCTTTATTCTGAAGATACAGAACTTGTTTTTTCCTTTAAAGCAGTGCCACAGTTTTAAGTATTTTGTCAATGATCAAACAGCATGTAAAGTGGTGTATCCAGGATTTAATCTAAGTCTGTTTGCAACTAAAGGCCATGCTCTTTATTTATTTCTCTTTTTAAAATTTATTATTGTAGCTTAAATCATCAAGAAGGCATGATTTAAACTAGGTCTTAAAAAGTGGAAAGAATTCACATTCAGAATGACAGAGGTAGGAATACTAAAAGGTGAGAAAAGTTGGAAAACAATTCAGAAGCGAGAAATCACATAGCATTTGGGAAGGCATCTACTTTCCCTGGAACATATGTGGAGCAATAGTGGCAAATAAGGCAGTCATAGTGAAGATACTGCACCCCAAACTATTATACCCCAAACTGATGGAGGTAGACATGTTTCTGTAGGAGTTGAGTGTCATTAAAGCTGACATATCTTTGTAATCTAGCAATGCATTTTTGGAATGGAAGAGATTATAAAAGTGGTAAGGCACAGTAAGAGAATTTTTTGATTGGAGGTGAGTTGTATGGGGAATAAAATCAAGCTTCATTTAGGGGAATTTTTGAAGAAGTAGATAAATACAACACAAAGACATATATGGCTGACTTAAATAATGCTCATATTACTAATATTATCACATTAGTCTAAGAAGTAAGTACACTCCTATTTTCAGAGTAAAATGATAAGTTTAATTTTGGATCTGTTGAGAATGAGGGGATTACAGGTTACCCAGGAGATGATATCCAATAGACAATTTGGATTTAGATCCATCAGATAGCTGAGGGCTGGATTTTGGAGTATTCTATAGGGAAGTGGTCCTGTATCCAGTACATAGTAATTGCTCAGATATTAATTAAACTGAATTGAATTGCACTGAACTGAATTGAACTGAACAGGGTCATCAAATACATCAGAGAGAAAGTAGTCAAACAATTAGCAGGAAACCAAATAGTTACCTTGCTGTGTTAAAGAAGTATATAGCAGGAGTAATAAGGTATTCCATGGGGTAAGGCAGGGTACATGCTGGAAAGAAGGCTCTGGAAATGGGGACACAAAGTGGTCAGTATGGTAGCCATAGTTCAAAGAATTCTGGAATGTGCAAGTGATTTTGCATTAAAAACCTGTTTATTGAGTGTCTACTATAATAAATACAGCAAATAAAATAGTGAGATGCTTTCACATGGATGTAGATGCTTCCAGTTTACAAGGCAGCCAGGTGCTAATACAGTACTGAAGTGAATCCATCGCAGAACCTGCCCTTGAGGAGCTCACATTTGTCTATGGGAGATGGAATAAGTGCAAGAGTAGAAAAGTAAAAATGTCTCAAGAGAAGACAACAAGTTTGCCTTTTCCCCAGACATTCCTATTCTAGTAACATCTGGTCTGTCATCCATTGCTGATGAATTAATAAGAACTTAAAAAACACTCCTCCTTTGTTAGACTGTAAGCTCTGTGAGGTCAGAGACTGTCTGCCTCATTCATGCTGCTTTCTTGGCACATAGAATAGAACCTGGCACAAGGGTTGCTCAATAAAACATTTTTCAAGAAAAAAAAATGGATGGATGGATAGATGGAAGGATGAATGCATGAATAGATAGATCCCTGACCACTGTTTATGTAAATACTGCTTCACATCACTCTGTTTCTTTTTTTCGTTGTATTTACCCATCGACATATTTCTCCTATTATTTCAGTCCTTATTTTTGAAAATACAAAAGGTAGTAAAGTACTTAGCAGCTCTCCTGTTTGAAATCTGCCACATTGTATCTCTCAACCTTGTGTCCTTGATTTGTTCCTTCAACATCACAGCTGTAGCCAAGGTACCTTAAAAATACAATAAAAGATAGTTAGATTCTTTTGAAAGATAGAAAATGCAATTTTCTTCACTTTCTCAAATGATACAGCTTTTGAAAATATTAGGCTTTTGACCAACTTCTGAATTCAGAGCTAAAGAGTTGCCTTTCAATTACTTCCCACATGAACATAATGTGATTTGATATTGTCACCTGGTTTGGATAAATGGGAAGTTATTTGCAGTTAGTCTGAGAGGTACTGAAGAACACTTTTTGGAGAGTTGATCAGATTTTGCTAGACTTTGAAGTCCTTGGGGTCCTTGCAACCATCCAAGTACATCAAATTATTTGAGGGAGATGAGAAAACTTGTTTTGATTAAATTGAGACCATTCTCTGACTTTCTAAGCCTTCAGACAAGTTAGGGACTAAGGCACACTGCACATGTCTCTTTCTGAAATGTTCCCCACCTTAGTTTTTATATGAAAGTGAAAGCACAGCTCTGAAACACATGAAGAAATCTGAGGATTCTGTAGAGACAGGAGTGGTGTGACATAAATCTCAGGAAGGCATCTTCATAAATGTCCCAGTCGATTTCTGCTATCGTGTGAGGCTGGGCTCTGCATTTCTATAAAATCCAGTCGGGAAACCTTCTGAGATGACTTCATGAGAAACTAATACTCCTGCAGATTGGCCCAAAGAAGCCATACCCCCATGGGTCATATTATACGTTTAAGGATTGTTGTGCTTTAAAATTATATTGTAAATGCATGACTAAATTTATGTATATTTAACATCAGTATTAGGTGTTAATAGGTTTCATGTGAGAAGGGACATTGAGCCCACTCTTGGGAAGTTTTTGTCTAGGGACGTCAGATAGTCCTATTATCTACATAAGTATATGGTCAGAGAATAGGATATGTTCTGACATGTCAGCATTTTTTTTTTCCCTGACAAATTCCATGCCCTGGAGAAAGAGAAAGATTTATACAATAAGCATGTGAGTGTCGAAGGCCAGGTGTATTCTAGATAGACAGAAGAATTCTAGATAAATAGAATTTCTAGTGATAGAAACACTGTTGGGGCAGACATCTAAGGAAGGTGAGGAGAGAGAAGGCAGTGAAGCCATGTCTAGCAGGAGTGTCCAGGAGAATTACCACAGGAGAAGCAGAGGCATCTGGATATGTCCATACTCACAGAATTCTGTTTACTTTTTGTTTGTTTGTTTGTTTCTTGTTTTGTGTTTTTTTAAATATTTTTTATTATGTTAATCACCATACATTACATAGTTTTTGATGTAGTGTTCCATGATTCATTGTTTGCATATAACACCCAGTGCTCCATGCAGAACGTGCCCTCTTTAATACCCATCACCAGGTTAACCCATCCCCCCACCCACCTCCACTCTAGAACCCTCAGTTTGTTTCTCAGAGTCCATAGTCTCTCATGGTTCGTCTCCCCCTCCAATTTCCCCCCCTTCATTTTTCCCTTCCTGCTATCTTCTTCTTCTTTTTTTTTTTTTTAACATATAATGTATTGTTTCACAGGTACAGGTCTGTCTGTGATTCAACACTCTTGCACAATTCACAGTGCTCACCATAGCACATACCCTCCCCAATGTCTATTACCCAGACACTCCATCCCTCCCACACCCCACCACTCCAGCAACCCTCAGTTTGTTTCCTGAGATTAAGAATTCCTCATATCAGTGAGGTCATATGATACATGTCTTTCTCTGATTGACTTACTTTGCTCAGGATAATACCCTCCAGTTCCATCGACATCGTTGCAAATGGCAAGATTTCATTCCTTTTGATGGCTGCATAATATTCCTGTGTGTGTGTGTGTGTGTGTGTGTATCTCACATCTTCTTTATCCATTCATCTGTCAATGGACATCTTGGCTCTTTCCATAGTTTGGCTATTGTGGACATTGCTGCTATAAACATCAGGGTGCACATACCCCTTCAGATCCCTACATTTGTATCTTTGGAGTGAATACCCAGTAGTGCAATTGCTGGGTCATAGGGTAGCTCTATTTTCAACTTTTTGAGGAACCTCCATACTGTTTTCCAGAGTGGCTGCACCAGCTTGAATTCCCACCAACAGTGTAGGAGGGTTCCCCTTTCTCCGCATCCCTGCCAACATCTGTCATTTCCTGACTTGTTAATTTTAGCCATTCTGACTGGTGTGAGGTGGTATCTCATTGAGGTTTTGATTTGCATTTCCCTGATGCCGAGCAATGTTGACCACTTTCTCATGTGTCTGTTGACCATTTGGATGTCTTCTTTGGAAAAATGTCTGTTCACGTCTTCTGCACATTTCTTGATTGGATCATTTGTTCTCTGGGTGTTGAGTTTGATGAGTTCTTTATAGATTTTGGATACTAGCCCTTTATCTGATATGTCATTTGCAAATATCTTCTCCCATTCTGTCGGTTGTCTTTTGGTTTTTGTTGAGTGTTTCTTTTGCTGTGCAAAAGCTTTTTATCTTGATGAAGTCCCAATAGTTCATTTTTGCCCTTGCTTCCCTTGTGTTTGGCGATGTTTCTAGGAAGAAGTTGCTGCAGCTGAGGTCAAAGAGGTTGCTCCCTGTGTTCTCCTCTAGGATTTTGATGGACTCCTGTCTCACATTTAGGTCTTTAATCCATTTGGAGTCTATTTTTGTGTGTGGTGTAAGGAAATGGTCCAGTTTCATTCTTCTGCGTGTGGCTGTCCAATTTTCCCAAAACCATTTGTTGAAGAGACTGTCTTTTTTCCACTGGACATTCTTTCCTGCTTTGTCGAAGATGAGTTGACCATAGAGTTGAGGGTCCATTTCTGGGCTTTCTATTCTGTTCCATTGATCTACGTGTCTGTTTTTGTACCAGTACCATACTGTCTTGATGATGACAGCTTTGTAATAGAGCTTGAAGTCCAGAATTGTGATGCCACCAGCTATGCTTTTCTTTTTCAACATCCCTCTGGCTATTTAGGGTCTTTTCTGGATCCATACAAATTTTAGGATTATTTGTTCCATTTCTTTGAAAAAAGTTGATGGTATTTTGATAGGGATTGCATTGAATGTGTAGATTACTCTAGGTAGCATTGACCTCTTCACAATATTTGTTCTTCCAATCCATAAGCATGGAACATTTTTCCATTTCTTTGTGTCTTCCTCAATTTCTTTCATGAGTATTTTATAGTTTTCTGAGTACAGATCCTTTGCCTCTTTGGTTAGATTTATTCCTAGGTATCTTAGGGTTTTGGGTGCAATTGTAAATGCAATCGACTCCTTTATTTTCTTTCTTCTGTCTTGTTGTTGGTGTATAGGAATGCCACTGATTTCTGTGCATTGATTTTATATCCTGCCACTTTACTGAATTCCTGTATGAGTTCTAGCAATTTTGGGGTGGAGTCTTTTGGGTTTTCCACATAAAGTATCATTATTATCTGCAAAGAGTGAGATTTTGACTTCTCTGCTGATTTGGATGCCTTTTATTTCTTTTTGTTGTGATATTGCTGTGGCTATGACTTCTAGTACTATGATGAATAGCAGTGGTGATAGGGGACATCCCTGCTGTGTTCCTGACCTTAGGGGGAAAGCTCTCAGTATTTCCCCATTGAGAATGATGTTCGCTGTGGGTTTTTCATAGATGGCTTTTATGATATTGAGGTATGTACCCTCTATCCCTACACTCTGAAGAGTTTTGATCAAGAAAGGATGCTGTACTTTGTCAAATGCTTTTTCTGCATCTATTGAGAGGATCATATGGTTCTTGTTCTTCCTTTTATTAATGTATTGTATCACATTGATTGATTTGTGGATGTTGAACCAACCTTGCAGCCCAGGAATAAATCCCACTTGGTCGTGGTGAATAATCCTTTTAATGTACTGTTGGATCCTATTGGCTAGTACTTCGGTGAGAATTTTTGCATCCATGTTCATCAAGGATATTGGTCTGTAATTCTTCTTTTTGATGGGGTCTTTGTCTGATTTTGGGATCAAGGTAATGCTGGCCTCATAAAATGAGTTTGGAAGTTTTTCTTCCAGTTCTATTTTTTGGAACAGTTTCAGAAGAATAGGTATTAATTCTTCTTGAAATGTTTGGTAGAATTCCCCTGGGAAGCCATCTGGCCCTGGGCTTTTGTTTGTTGGGAGATTTTTGATGACTGCTTCAATTTCCTTAGTGGTTATAGGTCTGTTCAGGTTTTCTATTCCTGGTTCAGTTTTGGTAGTTCATACATCTCTAGGAATGCATCCATTTCTTCCAGATTATCTAATTTGTTGACATATAGTTGCTCATAATATGTTCTTATAATTGTTTGTATTTCTTTGGTGTTGGTTGGGATCTCTCCTCTTTCATTCATGATTTTATTTCTTTGGGTCCTTTCTCTTTTCTTTTTGATAAGTGTGGCCAGGAGTTTATCAATCTTGTTAATTCTTTCAAGGAACCAGCTCCTAGTTTCGTTGATCTGTTCTACTGTTCTTTTGGTTTCTATTTCATTGATTTCTGCTCTGATCTTTATTATTTCTCTTCCTCTGCTGGGTTTAGCCTTTATTTGCTGTTCTTTCTCCAGCTTCTTTAGGTGTAGGGTTAGGCTGTGTACTTGAGACCTTTCTTGTTTCTTGAGAAAGGCTTGTATTGCTATATACTTTCCTCTTAGGACTGCCTTTGCTGCATCCCAAAGATTTTGAACAGTTGTGTTTTCATTTTCATTGGTTTCCATGAATTTTTTAAATTCTTCTTTAATTTCCTTAAGGCGCCTGGGTGGCTCAGTTGGTTAAACGACTGCCTTCAGCTCAGGTCATGATCCTGGAGTCCCAGGATCGAGTCCCACATCGGGCACCCTGCTCAGCAGGGGGTCTGCCTCTCCCTCTGACCCTCTTCCGTCTTGTGCTGTCTCTCTTCTCTCTCTCTCAAATAAATAAATAAATCTTTAAAAAAAAATTCCTGGTTGACCCATTCATTTTTTAGTAGGATGCTCTTTAGCCTCCATGTATTTGAGTTCTTTCCAACTTTACTCTTGTGATTGGGTTCTAGTTTCAAAGCATTGTGGTCTGAAAATAGGCAGGGAATGATCCCAGTCTTTTGGTACTGGTTGAGACCTGATTTGTGACCTAGGATGTGATCTATTCTGGAGAATGTCCCATGGGTACTAGAGAAGAATGTGTATTCTGTTGCTTTGGGATGGAATGTTCTGAATAGATCTGTGAAGTCCATTTGGTCCAGTGTGTCTTTTAAAGTCTTTATTTCCTTGTTGAACTTTTCCCTAGATGATCTGTCCATTTCAGTGAGGGGGGTGTTAAAGTCCCTCTATTATAGTATTGTTTTTGATGTGTTTCTTTGCTTTTGTCATTAATTGGCTTATATAATTGGCTGCTCCCATGTTAGGGGCATAGATATTTACAATTGTTAGATCTTCTTGTTGGATAGATGCTTTATGTATGATATACTGTCCTTCCTCATCTCTTATTATAGTCTTTGATTTAAAGTCTAATTTGTCTGATATAAGGATTGCCATCCCAGCTTTCTTTTGGTGTCCATTAGCATAGTAAATGGTTTTCCATCCCCTCACTTTCAATCTGGCAGTGTCTTTGGGTCTAAAATGAGTCTCTTGCAGACAGCATATCAATGGGTCTTGTTTTTTTATCCAATCTGATAGCCTGTGTCTTTTGATTGGGGCATTTAGTCCATTTACATTCAGGGTAACTATTGAAAGATACAAATTTTGTGCCATTGTATTGCCTGTAGTTACTGTATATTGTCTGTGTTCCTTTCTGGTCTATGTTACTTTTAGGCTCTCTCTTTGCTTAGAGGACCCCTTTCAAGATTTCCTGTAGGGCTGGTTTTGTGTTTGCAAATTCCTTTAGTTTTTGTTTGTCCTGGAAGCTTTTTATCTCTCCTTCTATTTTCAATGACAGCCTAGCTGGATATAATATTCTTGGCTGCATATTTTTCTCGTGTAGTGCTCTGAATATATCATGCCAGTCCTTTCTGGCCTGCCAGGTATCTGGATAGGTCTGTTGCCAATCTAATGTTTCTACCATTGTAGGTTACAGATCTCTTTTCCAGAGCTGCTTTCAGGATTTTCTCTTTGTCTCTGAGACTCGTAAGTTTTACTATTTGATGTCAGGGTGTTGACCTATTTTTATTGATTATGAGGATTTTGATGCCTGTTTCCTTCCCCAAATTGGGGAAGTCTCTGCTATAATTTGCTTCAATATACTTTATGCCCCTCTCTCTCTTTTTTCTTCTTCTGGGATCCCAATTCTAATATTGTTTCATTTTATGGTATCACTTATCTCTCGAATTCTGCCCTCGTGATCCAGTAGTTGTTTATCTCTCTTTTTCTCAGCTTCTTTATTTTCCATCATTTGGTCTTCTATATCACTGATTCTCTCTTCTGCCTCATTTATCCTAGCAGTTAGCACCCCCATTTTTTATTGCACCTCATTAATAGCCTTTTTGATTTTGACTTGGTTAGATTTAGTTCTTTTATTTCTCCAGAAAGGGTTTCTCTAATATCTTTCATGCTTTTTTCAGGCCCAGCTAGTATCTTTAAAATCGTCATTCTGAGCTCTATTTCTGACATCTTACTAATGTCCGTATTGATTAGGTCCCTGGCAGTTGGTAGTGCCTCTTGTTCTCTTTTCTGAGGTGATTTTTCCTGTCTTGTCATTTTGTCCAGAGGAGAATAGATGAATGAGAGGACAAAATGCTAACAGGGTAACAACGTCCCCAGAAAAATATACACTAAACAAATCAGAAGAGACCTGAAACCAGGGGAAAAGAAAGGGAAAGAAAGAAAAAAGAAAAAAAAAAAAAAGAAAACAATAAAGATTTACAAAAAAAACAGAATATGATCAAATATGATCAGGCTGGTGCATAGATCAGTGCCACACCCTAGATTTTGGGTGTATTTCGGTCTGTTAGAAGAAAGTGCCTCCCAAAATTTTAAAGAAAGAAAAACTTATATATGTACAAAAATATGGGTAAATACGATGAAGGGATGGAATATGACTGTAAAGATGAAAATTATAAAAGATTTTATAAAAGGAATTGATAAGAAGTTGGTTGAAAAAAGAAAGAAAAGGATTTAAAAAAAAGGCGGAAGAGAATGTGATCAGGCAGGAGACTAGAACAAAGCCATACACTAGAGATTTAGGGTATATTTTGGTCTGTTAGAAGGAACTGTATCCCAAAATTTTAAAGAGAGTAAAACTTGTATATGTGTGTGTATATATATATATATATATATACACATATATATATACACACACACACCAAAAATAAAGTTAACTACTATTAAGGGATAGAATATGGCTATTAAAACCAAAAATAAAGATTTTTTTAAAAAAGGGATTGATAAGATGTTGGTTGAAAAAGGGAAAAAGAAAAAGTCAAAAAAAAAAAAAAAGAAAAAGAAAGTTAAAAAAAATTAACTTTGAAAGACTAAAGAATCATGGGGAAAAAAGGCCATGAATTCTATGTGCTGTATTCCCCTAGTGCTGGAGTTCTGCCATTCTCATTGATTGGTAAACTTGGTCTTGGCTGGCTGTTCTTGCTGATCTTCTGGGGGAGGGGCCTGTTGCCGTGGTTCCCAAATGTCTTTGCAGGAGGCAGAATTGCCCTGCCCTTGCCGGTCCGGGCTAAGTAATCTGCTGGGGTTTGCTCTCGGGAGCTTTTGTTCCCTGCAAGCTTTCCATATAGCTTTGGAGGACGTGAGCAAAAATGGCAGCCTCCCAATCTCCACCCCGGAGGAGCTGAGAACTCGGGGCCCCACTCCTCAGTGCACCCCCAGAGAAAAGCAATCACTCCTGTCTCCCCGGTGTCTGGCCACACTCTGTGCTCACCTGGCCTGTGACCGAGCATTTCTGTCTCTGGCACCTGACCCCGTGTGGAGTCTCCAAACCCAGCAGATCCCTGCGGTGTGCTCCTGCACCGCTCCTCCCGGAGGAGGAAGGGGAGTCTCCCAGGATCTGCCGCTTGTTGGGTCCCTGCTGGAGGCACAGTGGCCCAACTATGCCACGGACCATGGTTTATGGCAACCCCGAGCTGAGAGCCCACTCCTTGGCTCCATCTCTGCAGCCTGCTTCCCCACTCCAGCACCTGGGAGCTCTGCCGCACTCAGGCACCCCCGGTCTTTCTGTGACCCCAAAGGTCCTGAGACCACACTGTCCCAGAGAGGTTCCACTCCCCGCTTAGCCACTGGAGTAACGTCCCTCAGCAGAGATGACTTCTAAAAGTTCTGATTTTGTGCTCCATGGCTCTATCACTTGCCAGAAACTACTGAGGGAGGCCCCCTCCCCCACCGTCTATCCTCCCGAATATCGCCTCTGATTCACTTCTCCGCATGTCCTACCTTCCAGGAAGTGGTCGCTTTTCTGTTCAGAGAGTTGCTGCTATTCTTTTCTTCGATCTCCTGTTGAGTTTGTAGGTGTTCAGAATGGTCTGATCCCTATCCAGCTGAATTCCTGGGACCAGACGAAATTTAGGTCTCCTACTCCTCCACCATCTTGCTCCTCCCTCCTCTCTGTTTACTTTTTATTATCCAGTTGGTTTTCTGCTAAGTGAAAATGCTAAGACTTGATCTCTACATATTCAGAAGCTACTTTATGTCCTTGATATGGAAGAACATTATGATAAAAGTAATGTTTGAAATTAAATCTGTAATACTTATTGTTGACACCTAACTTTTTTTTTTTTTTAGCACATAGCTCATGCCAGGCACTATGCCTTTATATTTATGAACTAATGTAAACCTCAGAACAATTTGATGAGATTGCTACCATTACCTCTATGAGTAAACTAAGGATCAGAAAAGGTAAATAATTTGCCCAAGAATACTCGGGGAATCAAAGGCAGTGTTGGGAACCAAACCCAGGCATTTGTACTCCAGAGCCTACTAAATCACTATGCTGTGATTTCAGTTTGTTCAATATCTCTGTCACATATCTTTAAATAACAATGAAGTTTTTACAACAAAATAACTCTTAATAGTTTCATATTATTGTTTGTTAGGAATATATAATGTTATTTACTCAGTTCTCTCTTTGGTCAACAGTTAGATTGTTCTCCATTTTTGAAAAATGCTATGATAAACAAAGCTGCATGAATTTTTATCTTTGCAAACACACCTCCAGGAAAACTCAGTTCTTAGCAGTGAAATGACTGGATCAAAGGATATGCATATTTTTAAGGATTTTGACATATGCTATCATAAATCACTCTCCAGAAAGATTGTCTCAAATTGCATTACACCATCAGAGACTGAGATGATCAATATCCCTAAACACTCACCAGAAATGATCATCTTTTCTTTATCTTTGATAGTTGCTAATCTCAGTATAACTCATTGTAGTTTAATTTTGAATTTTTGATTGTTAATCAAAAAAGTTTAATTTTTTCATGTATAATGTTAATTATATCTCCTTTTTTAGGAATTAAGTGATCCCATTGTTTAATTTATTTGCAGTAATGTTTGTAGAGTACAGTTATCATCCCTTTATAATACTTATTGAAAATATTTCCCTAGAGATTTAATTTTATATTTTTTAGATGTAAAGAAGCTGTTTGAAAATTTACACAAGTACATCAATATTTTTCTTCAGAGTATCAGCACTTGTTTGGATGGTTAGAAAACCTTTCTCTAATCTTAACAGTATATAATTGTTTGCTCTTATTTTGTATTGTTCCTTACCGTCTTTTAAAAAAACTATCTGTGACTTATTTTGATGAATGAGCTGAAATAGGCAGCTTGCTTTTTGTTTTTCCTCAAATAATTAGCACTTGTCCTATTTATCAAGTGACTTTTTAGCCACTAGTCATTATGATCGTAATTTTTATTCATACTATTAACCTGAATTATTGTGTTATTAACACATAATATTAATGTATGGAGAAATATTGAAACACACAACTTCATTAATTTAGGTGCTAATATGAATCAACTCTTTTCCTTGAGATATTTATCTTAATTATTGTGGTGTTTTTATTTGGCTACTAGAAAATATCTTGCTTTTAATTACACGAATAATACAGACTTATTGCAGAAACAAATCAAACACAGTAGAAGAAAAAAAACAGGCAATCCTTGCTATTAGGTTTTTACATTAGACCCTTCCATCTCTGTTGACTGTTGTTTTTGACATGCATTTTTCAAGACACTATATATCTTGATTTACAATCTAATTTTAAATTCAATCATAGCAGAGTTTTTTCTCTACCTAGATAAGTGTCTTAAAACATCAAGTATAATAAGTATATAGTTTGACACACACACAAATGCGCTGCAGTCTATTCAACCAATCATAGATTTCTTACATTCTGTCATTTTCCAGTGTTGCTTTTATAAACAATAATATAGCCCTCAGATATCTAAATCTTTGGGGAAGGATACGCTTGATTTTAAGAAGATAAAGCATAATTTTTCTTGGGAGTTCTAACATTTTTCCCCTTCATTCTGCATAGCATACCTCAACAAAATTCCTCTTCCTAAAGCATTGTTTTTAAATGGAGGAATAATTTATTTTCAGTGAGGTGCATACATTTGAAGTGCACTGCTTTTGAGATCCTATTTACGTATAAGCCTGTGTAACCACCACACAGGAGGCTCTATCCGGCCTGTGCTACTCAGGATCTATCTATCCTCAGATTTGTCTCTCAGCTTCTCTGCCTGTTCCCCAATTTTCCTTAGCTGGAAGCCTGGAGTGTTGGGACTAAGGATGTCTTTGCTGCCCTTCGCCCCATTACTCTGAGGAAGGAGGATCTTCCAGCACTACTATTCTTACTGCCCCTTACCTTTTGGATACTCCTCAAGTGCTCCATGTAGGGACATAGGGATATGTTGGCAAGGTGATGGATTCCTGTTTGGTGGCTTGCCATTTGGGGATTCTACACTATTACACCATGTCAGCTCACACACACAGTCAGTTCACAGCCTGATGGATAGTCTGTTGGTCTATCCCCTTTTTTTCCTAATTGGATAAATTTGACATGTAACATTGTGTAAATGTAAGTTGTACACAGTGTTATTTTTAATACATTTATATATTGCAATATGGTTGCCATTGTAATGATATTTATCACATTATGTACTTATGGTATAATATTGTATATATTCAATAAACTGTACATTAAATCTCTATGGTTATTTGAACACTTGAAATACATTTGTACTCTGAAACACAATTAATGTTATCCTACCACCCCCCAATCCCCTGGTAACCACCATTTTACTGTTTATTTTTTTTTAACATGTTTGATTTTTTTTTTAAGATTCCATGTTAAGTGATATGTAGTACGTGTCCTTCTCTGTCTAGCTTATTTTGTTTAGCATAATGTGCTCAAGGTCCATCAATGTTGATGCAAATGGCAGGATATCCTCCTTTCTCATGACTTTCTCATGACTTAGTAATATTCCATTGTATATATACCATGTCACTTTTATCCATTCATCTATAGATGGGCATTTGGGTTTTCCATATGTTGGCTATTTGTGGATAATGCTGTAATAAACATGGGGGTACATACATTATATCTCATCAAATCCATGTTTTCATTTCTTTTGGCTATATTCCCAGAAATATAATTGTTGGATTGTATGGTACGTCCAATTTTAATTTTGTTGAGGAACCCTCCTATTGTTTTCCATGGTATTTGGACTAATTCACATTCCCATCAACAGTATATAAGGGCTCCCTTTTACCACATCCTTGCCAGCACTTGTTGTCTCTTGTCTTCTCAATGATAGCCATTCTTTTTTAAAGTAAGCTCTTTGCCCAACATGGGACTTGAACTCACAGCCCTGAGCACATGCTCTACCAACTGAGCCAGCCAGGTGACCCTTGATGATAGCCATTCTAACAGATATGAACTGATATCACATGGTGGTTTTTATTTGCATTTCTCTAATGATTACTGATGTTTAGCATCTTCTCATTTGCCTGATGGCCATTTAGATGTCCTGGTTTATCCCTTCTTAGAAGATTCCTCATCTTTCTGCATTGGCAAAGATAAGAGAAATGGTCTCTTCCTTCTTATAAGAAAGCCACTCTCATTGTTTAGTTCATTTCAGCTTCTATGTGTCTTCAACTCTCAAATGTTTTTCAAGAACTATGATATTATAGCTTCTCAGGCTTGTTTTGGTGTTTGGTGTGAACTCTATTGTTTCTTGTAATTTTCTACACAGAACCTAGCACAGGACTCCTAATGTTTTTAACCTTGGGATATAGATATATATCATTAACTCTGTCTGTCTAGCTATATAGATAGAGATAGAGATACAGATACAGATATATAGCTATGGTTATAGCTTATTTCTCTTTCTCATTTATAATGCTAGGAACAGTATATTCTCTCAATTCACTTATGATTCTTGCTGTAATTTGTTCTGTTATATGGATCTTTTAAAAATTTTAGTTATTGAGTAGATCAGTTTTACTATGACTTCTTTCTCTCATTGTATCAATCATGTTTCCATCTTAAACTCATTTATTCTGGTATCATAATATTTACTGTGTTGCTCTTTTCTAATCTTAATTAACTTAAATATTTTATAAACTTTAAAAATAAAAGTATGTAAATCTATAAAATTTCCCCTAGTTATACTTTTGTTTCTATCTTAAAAGTTTTGGTAAAGGTTTCTCACAGTTCTTAGTTTTAAATGGATTTTTTTCACTGTTTTATTCATTTTTTGATGAAATAATTATTTAGCAGAGTGGGTTTTTTTTTTTTATTTCCCAGTTATTGGGTATTGGGATATATACTAGTAAATAATTACATTAGTGTTTCATTGCATGTATTTACTGCTTAGAGTTTAAGTTTTCTTTACTGAGTAGAATATGATCAGTGTTACTCCTAAATATTCTGAAGGCAACTGATAAGCATGTTTAGTTTTGTTTATAAGACATAGATTTGAACATTTACCAATTAAAGTCTGGTAATTGATTCAAATTCTCTCTCTTTTTATTCTTTTATACCATGTTTCTCAGTGAAAGGAAATTATTATAAGCATAACCTGGTGACCAGGTGATTTAGAGAGCAGAGGAAATGGAGGTGAAGCTAACATTCAGACACCTGGAAGAGAATAGAATAGAAACCTAAACAAGAGTAGTAGCGATGGAAAGGTGATTCAAGCAATCGATAAATTATCAAACTCAAAAGATAAAATTTTGACCTTATATTGATATATACTTTACCCTTTCAAAGTTATTTTGTATGCATTTTCCCCTATATTTAGAAGAACTAAATGTTTAGTTAATATAGTTTCTTTTTTTTAAGATTTTTATTTATTTGCTTATTTTAGAGAGAGCGAGAGAGAACAGGGGATAGGGGCAGAGGGAGAGAGAGTCTTAAGCAGACTCTGTGCCGAGCATAGAGTTCAACATGGGGCTTGATCCCACGACCTTGAGATCATTACCTGAGATGAAACCAAGAGTCAGACGCTTAACCAACTGCACCATCTAGGTGCCCCTGGTTAATATAGTTTCAAATTCATAGATGTGGAAAATTACAGAAATTAAGCAGTTTTCCTGACTTCACACAACTTTTAAGTGGCAGAGCCAAGGACTAAACTAAATTTTTCTAACCATTAATTGTCTTTCCACAATTTTGGAATTGTCTACATAGTTTAAAAGGCCTTATTACTAAATGAATTGGGAAAAAAAATTAAAAAGGTGTAGAAGGCTAGAGGTTGGGTTAATTCAGTAGCTCTTCCAGGGTCCAGGTTATTTTCATTTTTCCCATCATTCCCAGCAAAGTTGACTTCATTATCCCCTTACATCCTCAAGATAGCTATCATAGCTTCAAGCATCACATCCTCATAACATCTAAATAAGCCCCTTTCCCCAATAAAAGCTGTCTCCCTTCCTCATGCCACCTTTTAAGAATGAAGAAACCTTCCTAGAATACTCCTCAGTGGCCAGAATTGCATAGCATGCCCAATCCTAACTAATTATGAGCAAGGAAAATGAAATTACTGTTATTAATTTATACTTACCAAGATTTAGACCATGGGACATTAAGGCTGACTTCTGATCCCAAAGAAAAGAAACAGAAAAGAAAAAAAAAAAGTATAAATTTCTGTTTTTAAGAGTAAGGCAGGGGAGTGGCTTTGGGTAGATGACAAACAGTGTCTGTGGTACAAAGATTGGAGATAAGAGTGAGAGGATGAGCCAAAAACTATTACAGACCACACATCTGGGGAAATGGGAAAATAGATTATTATTGAGAGAAATATGAAAAGAACAAAGAGATGTCAGTCTTGACAGAAAGATGATAGCTTTGGTTTGGCACAAGTTGGTCAGAGATGGGATTTTTAAAAGGAATTGCAGGCACATAGTTACAAAGATTTGAAGCATGCAGCAGCATTCAGAAAACTTGATATTGAATCTTGAAAACTCCTTTATAGATACGTTTGTCAATGCCATGGAAGTAAGATTACAGAGAATGACAGTGGAAAAGAACAAAGAGTAGGCATTAGGAATTATCTCTAATTAAGGCTACAAAGACTGAATAAATGAAGAAGGTACAGGTGAAAACAGAGTAGATATTATTTTTAAAAAGCCGATGACCCTCTATGGCAAACATAGACTACCAGACTCATCATTGAATTACTAACATCCTCCATCGTTTTTCTTCTCTGTAAGCAAATATTTTAAAATTTTTAGGTGTTCCATCTTGTGGCTGTACATCATTTATTTAATCATTCCTCTGTTTGGGGATATTTACTTACTACAGTTACGTTTTTTTTTTATATCTGCTCCTTTAATCTAGTTTCAGTTTCCCACCTCAGAGTCTGAGCCAAGAGTATATAGTCCCAGAGCAAAAAAATAAAGATATTTTTAGCAAGACAATTGCCTTGAAAACAATGATTAATATAGAGAAAAACTGCTTGAAATTCCTTTGGTATATGATGAAATAAGCTTGATCTACTGAGACCATATATTCTCTCACTCAGTTCAGAGTGATACATTTATACTCACTAAAGCTTAACCACAAGGTTGGATTCAGGAAGGAGAATGTGATGTAAAGAAAATAAAAATAAAATCCTATCCTTCTTGTCCTGAAGTATTGTGCAAAGAAAAGAAGGCAATGGAAGAAAAAGTAGTTGATCGGATGGGTTTTCCAATATTCCTTATCAGATTTAAACCCACAGAGATCAAAATGAGTCATATTGATTGAAAAAATGGGGGTCTCAGGAGGCAGCTCTTCTTCATTTGGCCCTGTACAAATATGAAGGAACCCTGAATAATTAATGGGTAAACTTTTTACTCAGAAAGAGAGGATTCTTGTTTGCTTTCCTAAGCTTCCCTTAATTCCTATGTGGCCTGGATACTGTGGCAGGGGCAAGGTAACCTTATGACATAAGCTGAAAATGGACTAATAATATGGTAGGTTGCATAACAGAGGAAGTGACATAAAATTGGAAATATCTAGAACCTGAACTAGATCTGAACAATTGAGTTAGCAGAGAGATCATTAGGCTTTAATTGAAATCCTAAGGGACTGATTTACATTTTATCAACTAAAGATATCAGCAATAAATGCCAGAAAAAATGCCAATGGATATTATGATTGCTGTCTCCAAAGTGGCCACTTGTCTATTTCTTTTCTATATCTATTTCTTTTCTCCCTGTATATGCAATGATATTACTTTGTTAAGAAGTAGAGTATATGACTATTCCCTTTGAATCTGGATTTTCCTTTGGGAACTTGTTTCACCAATAGAATGTGGTAAAAGTAATGTTCTAGGATTTCTGAGGCTACATCATTAGGGGCTTTGAAGCTTTCAACTAGGTCTCTTGGAACTTCAGGTACCATATTATGAGAAGTACAAGGCACATAGAGATGGTTACCTGTGGGCTTTCTGTCTCACAGCCTAAGGCGAACCTCATCCATGGACAGAATCAACTGTCAGCCATGTGAGTAAGCCACCTTGGACATACATTCCAGATGAGACTTTAGATGGTCCCAGCACTGTAGCTGCAATTCTGAGAGACCTGAGGATAGAACCAATCCACCCACAAAACTATGAAAGAGACTATCAATCTTTAAGTCACTAAGTTTTGGGGTGGTTTGTAACATAGCAAAAGATAACCAGGGCAGATGAGATCAGTCCAAACATCCCAACAGAGGCCTCAAGAGCTAAGCTCAAACTGGATCTTGGGGATGGCATTTTGGTATGAGGACTCTTTCACCATATAGGCAAGAGGTCATGAAACCATTTTCCTAAATGCATTTTTAGTAGAGCAGGATTAGGGGACAGGCATAAGGAAAACTGAATATTTTTCCCCAGATATTAGACATTACCTGATAATTTTGAAATTACCATATTAGGTTAAATACTAATAAAGATTAAATATAGTAAATGGAAGTGCTGATGAGGAAGACGAGATCATGTACAGGCATATAAAGAAAATGTATTTTATATAGGTTGCACTGTAATCAAATAGAACAGGAATCACTCCATTGCAACCTGTTTTTTGTAAATAAAGTTTTTACTGGAACACAGCCATGCCCATTTGTTTACATATCTTCTGAAACTATCTTAGTGCTATTAACAGTTGCAGCAGAAACTGGCCTGCAAATTCTAAAGTATTTACTCTCTGGCACTTTAAAGGAAAAGTGTACTGACCTCTATATAAAATGAAAATTGGAACCTCAATTCACACACAGATTTTAAATAATTTTTGCAATTATATTTTCAGGGTAAATTTCTAAATGGAGAATTGCTAGGCCACATAGTTTGTGTAACATTAAAATCTTTCATATATTTTGGTTCTAATTTATCTCCAGAAAAATGGTGTCAGTTTACATATAATCATATCAATATGAGATGGCTAAGTTCTCTATATCCTCATCAGACTCATAATATTTAACTTTTGAGTCATATAAAAAAGGAGGAGGAGGAGATAAAGCTCTTATATGCAAATCTTTACCATTATTTAGGATACTTCCTACAAGCAAAATACAGGGTCAAGCGATAGTGTATTAAAAGTGTACTAGGTCCCTTTTCATATATTGCCAAATTAATTTCCAGAAGAGTTATACCAATTTATACTCCTCTTTATAATGTATGAAATTGATGTATTTCACTTAACTAATAAATACATTAGATAAATGGACATATTTATTTCATGTGGTAGTGTCACTTAAGTTGTTCACATGTCAGGCAAAAACTGTATCCCATATTGGTTTTTATTCACCTTTTATTCCTCAGTAAATCTCAGTATTTCCTATACGGTTATTAATCATGTTGATTTGTATAAAAGTTCTCTTATAGTTTTTTGGCCAGCTTTTCTTTGTTTTCCTAATTGTGTTTATATATATAACACAAATTCAAGAAATACATTTTTAAAAATAAGCATATGAGTCTGTTGCTGGACTTCCTATTCCATTTCTGTGTTGATCTACTTCTATACTAGTACTAATCAGAAATAGATATTATAGATTATGATATGTTTTGGCATCTGGTAAGGCTTACATTTATTATTCTTTTTTAAGTTTTGGGTTATTCATATGCCTTTTCTCTTTCAGATTATTTTAGAAACACGCTGTCAAAGTCCATAAAAATCTTTTGGAGATTTGCATGGAGATTGACTTGGTATGTTTGCAATTTTATCCAATTTTCTACTGAGATGTTTGTCACAAAAAATATTTTGAGTTGATTACAAATTAAATAATTATTAATATTTGTGAGAATTATAACTACCTTTTAATTTTTAAAAGTTTTTTGGCACAAAGTTTTTATCTTGATTAGTTCATTATATTGATCTTTTAAATTGTGTATTTTTTCCTTTGTTGACATATTATACTTTCTTGACATATTTCAGATGGAAAATATTGTGTAAGTGGTTAAATAAAAGTTTTACCTTCAGGGCGCCTGGGTGGCTCAGTCGTTAAGCGTCTGCCTTCGGCTCAGGTCATGATTCTGGAGTCCCTGGATCGAGTCCCGCATCGGGCTCCCTGCTCGGCGGGGAGCCTGCTTCTCCCTCTCCCACTCCCCCTGCTTGTGTTCCCGCTCTTGCTATCTCTCTCTCTGTCAATAAATAAATAAAATCTTTAAAAAAAAAAGTTTTACCTTCAGAGAAAGAAAAATGGTTTGTTTTCTATAATGTAAATATAAACCATAATGAAAATATTAACTAAAAATAAAAACTATAATACAATCTGTTGAGATTTTTTAAATAGTGAGGCTAGTTTGAGTATAAATAGAGTATTTTGAGGAATTTAAAGAGTGCACATAAATAAATTTGATAGGGAAAAATTGTTTTAGGTCCAGACTTCATGGCACTCAGGCCTCATTGGTATCTGACACTGAGTCTGGGGTTCATGGATTCATGGTGTTTCTGACTCATTTATATACCAACCCAGTTGTATCCAGGAGAATAGAAGCAGGCTCTCATTCTTGGTCCTACTATGAGTTTTTTATCTGTAGGTTATATCTAAAGATCCTGGTCTCTCTTAAGTATCAGCTGCCATATATTTCTCTCTACTGTACCAGATCTTTCTATGGCCTCTTTAGTTGACATGGTTATCTTACTATATAAAAATTACTTTGATTTGAGATATAGATCATCTGTTGCCTCTTCTTAGTCTGAATACAGACTTGTGTGTGTCACTTCAGAAGCCAGGAGGAATGGGACAATCTAACAGTAGGATGCTACGAAACTCAGAGTAGATCTGAGCACTGCTAATGGAAATACAATAGCAGTAACAGGGCCATCAGTAGGCCTCTAGAGATTAAGCTATCAACCAGCAAATGCTCATCTTAATTCTCCTTAAGATGGGTCTGCCAGTGAAGCTGATATCAAGATTCCTAAAAACTTCTGTGAAGACAACTAAAAGTTAATATTAGCCTTTGCAGTAAACAAAATACAACAAAGCAAAATACAACAAGCTATGCAGCTTGAGATGCAAGGGCCTATGGCCATCAACCCAGGTTGCTTTTTTTTTTTTTTTTTAACTGTCATTCTTCTCCCATCCCTACCAAGGATGAAAGGCAGCCATATTTTTTTCCTATTTTTAATTATTTTTAAATTAACTCTTTAATCCATTTTGAGTTTATTTTTGTATACGGTGTTAGACAGTCCAGTTTCATTCTTCTACATGTAGCTGTCCAGCTTTCCCAGCACCATTTATTGAAGAAACTGTCTTTCCCCATTGAATATTCTTGCCTCCTTTGTGATAGATTGACTATATAGTCATGGTTTTATTTCTGGGCTCTGTTCTGCTCCATTGATCCATGTGTCTATTTTTTGTCCTAGTACTATACTGTTTTATTACAGATCTCTCATATATCTTGAAATCTAGTATTGTGAAACCTCCAGCTTTGTTATTCATTCTCAGAACATCTTTGGCTATTTGGGGTTTTCTGTGGTTCTATGCAAATTTTAGTATTATTTTTTTCTAGTTTTGTGAAAAATGCTATTGGTATTTTGAAAGGATTGCACTGAATCTGTAGATTGCTTTGGGTAATATGGACATTTTAAGAATGTTAATTCTTAAAATTCATGAGCATGGGATATCTTTATATTTGTGCCACCTTCAATTTCTTTCATCAGTGTTTTATTGTTTTTGGAATACAGGTCTTTCCCTTCTTTGGTTAAGTTAATTCCTAAGTATTTTAGTATTTTTTGGTGCAATTGTAAATGTTTTCTTAATTTCTCTTTCTGCTACTTCACCTGGTGCAATTCGGTATGTTTGGGGCAATGTAAATGTTTTCTTAATTTCTCCTTCTGCTACTTCATTATTAGTGTATAGAAATGCAATGGATTTCTGTATATTGATTTTGTATCCTGTGACCTTTCTGAGTTCATTTATCAGTTCTAGTAATTTTTTGGTGGAGGCTTCAGCATTTTCTATGTATAGTATCCTGTCATCTGCAAATAATGGCAACTTCTTTGCCAATATGGATGCCTCTTATTTCTTTTTCTTGTCTGATTGCTGTGGCTAGGAATTCCAGTACTATGCTAAACAAAAGTGGTGAGAGTGGACATTCTTGATACTAAACCAAATACACCACAAAAAAAAAAAAAGAGAGAGAGAGAGAGAAAACTATTGGGCAGTATCTATCCCTGATGAACATAGATGCAAAAATTCTCTACAAAATATTAGCAACCTGCATACAACAATATGTTAAAAAGATCATTCACCACGATCACTTGGGATTTATTCTGGGGATGCAAGTATGGTTCAATATTCACAAATCAATCAACATCATACACCACATCAACAAAACAAAGGATAAAAATCATATCATCTCAATAAATGCAGAAAAACATATGACTAGATTCAACATCCATTCATGATAAAAACTCTCAACAAAGTGGGGTTAGAGGGAACATACCTCAATATAATAAAGGCCATGTGTGAAAAACCCACAGCTAATAACATACTCAATGGTGAAAAACTGAGAGCTTTCCCTCTAAGGTAAGGAAAGGCAGCCATCTTTGATTATGATCTTGGCACCATCCTATAGTCCCAAAATGTAAAAACAACTTTGCTCAGGATGCCAGAATTATTTGGCTCTCTGCTATAACTGTTATGTTACAATCCACATAGCCTTTGAGCATTTAAAAAGTTTATTGGAGAAAATGGAGCCTCAGTACTTTCCCTAATTTTAGGTAAAAATTAGTGTCCTACTCTGGCTTCAAGCTGGATGTTTAATGTTCTTATTTTGGAAATATCGGAACCTGTGCAGTGTCCCAAATGGCCCTGGCCTACACGCAGGCATTCACTTTGCCACCACCTTTGCTCCGTTGTCTCCTACCACAGCTTTCTTCTCTCGCTTTTGTTTTTGTTTTTTTTTTTAAGATTTTATTTATTTGACAGAGAGAGACACAGTAAGAGAGGGAACACAAGCAGGGGGAGTGGGAGAGGGAGAAGCAGGCTTCCCCGCGGAGCAGGGAGCCCGATGTGGGGCTCAATCCCAGGACCCTGGGATCATGACCTGAGCCGAAGGCAGACACTTAACGACTGAGCCACCCAGGCGCCCCCTCTCGCTTTTGTTCTAATTCATTTTTCAGTTTGCCTATGTTCTCATTCCCTTCACTTTCTCTCAGATTTGGATTCCAAGTTATTTTAGCTCTAGTTTTGCAGTCTTCCCAGGCATAGCACACTGCTATGAGTATCATCTTTTTTAACCAGCTCATGAACTTGATAGTAACAGTGTTATTTTTCTCCAAAGATTATTTCCAACTATGCTGTGAAAGTATTTTCTTCCTACTAGCAAATATGTATCCTAATAATATTTTGGGGAGATTTGATAACTACCTTATCACTTAGTCAAAGTCAGTCCCCTTCAGTTTAAACCTAAAACCACATGTCTGCATCAAAGCTCGTTCTTTTCCATTGCTAGCCACAGTTGTGACTCAGAAGCCCTGAAATGGGGAAAGGTTGTGGCCCAACTCTGTCATACAACCACTCAACAATATTTATTGAGTAATTATTGTATGCAAGGATCAGATCTAGGCAATTAGAATTCATCAGTTACTCTTAGAGCAGGGCCTGTTAATAATTTGTGGGGCCCAGTGCAAAATGAAAATGCAGGGCTCTGTCCAGAGACTCTCTGTCTCATGAGTCCACTGCACCAACTCATCATAGATAGGTAGACCAAGGGCTTTAAAATTCTGCTTAGAGGGGCTCCTGAGTGGCTAAGTTAGTTAAGCATTTGGCTCTTGATTTTGGCTCAGGTCATGATCTCAGAGTTGTGAGACTGAGCCCCGCATCAGGCTCCATTCTGGCTGTGGAACCTGCTTAAGATTTTCTCTATCCTTCCCCTCTTCTCTCCCTCTCTTAAAAAATATGCTTAGAAATGTCCTCAGTACCTGGACTAGGAGGGGGGAAGCCCCCCAGTTGTTCAATGAATGTATCTTGCATTGCCAGCCTAAGGTAAGAACCTCTGCTGGCTCACCTAGATATTCTGCTAGTCTTGCATCTGAACCCTCCTGATACCCAGGTCCCTATTGGGCTGGAGGGCAATGGTGAAACACAGGCTTCTGTGCCACCACCACTCCACAAGGGTACAGGAAGGCCAGGCAGTGCCAAGGATGCCAGAGACTAGGAAACAGGCAGCCTTAAAACTTACTCTGGAGGCAGTAGGTAACAGGAGTCAGGTCAGCACGTTAGGTTAAGAATTTGAACTCTACAGCCAGACTACCTGGAACTGGAATGTGAGCTCTTACATACCAAATGAGTAACCATGGGTAAGTCATAGAACCTTTCTCAGTGTAACAAAAGGATGAAAATATTTCCAAATTATAATGTTACAGGGTTGTTGTGAGAACAAAATGAGCTCATATACAAAGGGCTTAGTATAGCACCTAGAATCAAATAGATGCTATATAAATGTTATTGCCTTATGATTATTACTTTTATTATTGTTTGCCGCCTACCATATATTGCCTTGTGTCATAGTGATTTTCCCACATTTAATTATCGTAAGCTTCTTGAAGCTTAAAATGTCTCATTTTCATTTCAATAATTATAACAAATCCATCTATTCAACACATGTTTATTGGGAACTACATTAGGCACTAGAGAAACAATGATGAGCAAGATAGACATTATCTCTACTACCTGGAGCTTACAGTCCAGGAGAAGTTTATTTAAACAAGTAACTATAATTAGTCTAATCAGTGTTAATAACTATAACAGGAAACACAACATACTGTGAGGACATGTAACAGTGGAATCCAGCCAAGGGGTTACTACCTACTTTGAGACTCTATTTACTCAGAAATATTGTTGAATGGATGTATACCAGAATCAGGTCACAACTTCTTCCCATTTCAGAGCTCCTGAATCATAACTGACTAGCAATGGAAAAGAGACAGTTTCGATATAGATATGCATCTCAGGATTCATATAAAAAGTGGTATTTACACCAAAATGAGTAGGATTTGGAAAGGCAAATAGGAGAATAGAATAGAGGTTGACTTGGGAAAGAGTAGTCCAGGAAGAAAGGAGATAAAATTTTAGAGGTGAGGGGAAACATGGAATATTGGGTAAGGCAGCCATCTTTAATAACAATCTTGGCACCATTCTATAGTCCCCAAATGTAAAAACAACTTTGTAATACCATGTAATTGAAGTCAAGTCAAGAACAGCCTTGGGGTGCCTGGGTGACTCAGTCAAATATCTGACTCTTGATTTTGCCTCAGGTCATGATTTTGGGGTTATGGTATTGAGCGCTGTGTCAGGCTCTGCACTGGGCATGGAGCCTGCTTAAGATTCTCTCTCTCCCTCTCCCTCTGCCCCTCATTGCTTTCCACCCCCACTACTCATGCACATATGTGTGCTCTATCAAAAAAAAAAACAACCTTATGAGACATTTTAGTGGGTTTAGACTATAACTTAAAGAAAGACACTATTGAATGATTCAACAAAGGAATAAAAGAATCATATTTGCATCACAAAAGGATCATTCTCTCCTCTTTGTGAAAAAAATGGATTGAAGAGATGCAGGACTATAGGTAGAGACAAGGACTAAGAATTAGTAATCTAGTCAGTGGAATTGGGCTGTAAGGATAATTATAGCTAGAATGAAAAAGAAGGGATTGCTTAAAGTTAAGTAGTAGAATCAATAGGAATTCTTGATTAACTGGATAGGATTATTGAGGGAAAGTAAAGATTCCAGGATTACATCTGGGTTTCTGTTGGTGGTCTGAAATAAGCACAGAGAGGAAAGTTTGGGGGTGGGTAGTTGGGAGCTCAGAGTAAATGGCAATGGTTCTGTTGTCTCTGAGTGGTAATGTCCAGTAGGGAATTTGTTGTAAAAACTTAGCAATGTATAACCATCTCATGTACATGATATTATCTGATTTCCAGAGTCCTCAGAAGTAGGACTGACATGACATTTTAGGAACTAAACTGAAATCTAGGCAGATGAGATAATCATCCATGTTCACCCAGAAAGTAAAGGGGATGGGCAGGAAAGAAACTTTGCCCCCTATTTCTTGTCTAATGCTCTTTGCTCTGTGGCTTATGATCTCCCAGAAGGCACTACACAAGAGCTTGCTGAATGGGTGAATTTTAATTCTTTATATAGAATACAATAGACTATTTTACCTCATATATTGTACAAGGTTATTTGTAGATATTGAAGGATGAAGTGAGATCATGAAAAATGAGAAAAATTATAAAGGACCTGAAAATAAATGAGAAAAATTATAAAGGACCTGAAAATAAAACTTCTACTTCATTGGAAAGGCACCTCCATTATTTGGCTTTCAGCACATTTAATTCTTTATTTTTAGAATGTGTGTCAGTGCAAACTGATCTCAAATTGCATTTTTCCCCATGCTGTTGATGGAATGCTGCTTTTTAAAGTGCTGATTACAAATTAATCAACGTTATGTAAAATAAATTGTGGGAGGTGGTCAAAGAGAAGCAGAAATAATATTTCCTGAGTGGTTGCCCTTAGTATCATCACAAAAATGACATCTCATATAAGGTTAGCACAAGGAGCACATTTACAGAATAAATTGTAAACAAGATTAAAGGAAATAGCAGTGAAGAAAAATAGGGGGGGTTATGACACAAGGAAGAGAAAAATGTTGGACAAAAAGTGAAAAATTATAAATGGTGGCACATAAACAATGCAGTTTAGGACAGGGAAACAATCTGAATATAGAGAAACAAGATTGTAAGATGGATGGAGAAATAAATCCCAGGCAAGGACAGGAGAGGGCTATGTGGTTGAAAAATGTCAGTCTGACGTCCTTCTAGAAGCTGGTCCCTCCCAGGACCTGACACGGTGCTGAAGTGGACACGGCCAGAGCAGCTGTGACAGCTCTTTGGTTTCCATCATTCCCAGTACCATCTTCTAAGCCTTGTTAATTGCATGTCTACAAGAATATTTTCTCTTTTGAGATAAAAAGAGAGTTCAAACTCTGTCAATGTTAACTTAAAAATCTTGTTTGTAGTTCTTGTGTCTTTAGACTATGATCTATATTAATCTAAGGCCCAATTACTAGAATACAGATGTGTGATCTGAATGAGGGAACTATCGATCTTAGGACTGCCATTGGCTTTATGTGATTAGCTTTGAAAATAGCTCCTTGCTAGGTCTCTGAAAGGCAGGAGAAAAGAAGGCTTTTTACCTTAAAACTGGCAGTCCTTGGCTCTTGCTAATCACAGAGACTCCAAAGATGTCATCATCCCCTCAAAAGGAAGGAACAAGATGTTCTCCAAAACCTGAGGATATGTTTTCCACAGAGCCCTTTCAGATTCTAAGCCCCAGTTACTAGTCACTTTGCCCTTTCTGGGGATCTAGATATAGTGGAGGGACGTCAAGTCCAGGAAATAGATGACAAGAGCTATTTTTATCTGTGGCTGGAAAATTCTGATTCTAAGGAGCTTCTTGATTTCACATTGATAAAATACAAAATGATCTGTGAATGCAGTGCAAATAGAGAATACAATATGAGTGCAAATTCATATAAACACTTTAAAATGGTTCTCGGGCGCCTGGGTGGCTCAGTTGGTTAAGCGACTGCCTTCGGCTCAGGTCATGATCCTGGAGTCCCGGGATCGAGTCCCACATCGAGCTCCCTGCTCAGCAGGCAGTCTGCTTCTCCCTCTGACCCTCCTCCCTCTCATGCTCTCTGTCTCTCATTGTCTCTCTCGCAAATAAATAAAAAAAAATGGTTCTCAAACTTAACTGTGCATCAGAGTCATCTGGAAAGTTTGTTAAAATATTGCTGGGCCCCACCTCCAAAATGTCTTAATCAGCAGGTCAAAAGGTAAGGCCTGAAAATTTGTATTTCTAACAAATTCCAGGGTGATGCTGATGCATCTCAAAGGACCACCTTTGAGAACCACTGCTCAGTATCCTACAGTGATGAGTGGCAGTGCCAGGACTGAAGCTGGCTTAACCTCACAGCCAGCACAGAGCTCTCTCCATGGCAGTATGCCCCTTCCCCCTGCATGCTACATGGTCTGTGCATTCATCAATCTAGGTATTTATCTGTCCCGGCATTTCCTAGTTTGGCTTAATTAAGCTATTATTCAACAAGACAAAGGAGGTCCTATGACCTCTAGACAATTCTGTCTGCTTGGTTTTCAGCATCACAGTCTTCAAATAAACCACATACACATGTATGCACACTATTTAAACTGGCTAAGCTCTGCCAGTGGATTACTCTTAAACTGCCCGACCTATGGGGTCAGATAAGTTCAAAGGTGCAGAGTAATAGAATATGTTCTACCCCTTTGGGTACTCTTGATCTGCCCACTGTAACCCATACTCAGGAACATGTGAAAAGCAAACAGTCATCACACATGGTCATTTCCATGAACCACCCTGAGCCTGATTCAACCCCGTCTGCCCTGTTACTCTGCACTCTCAACTTTCATATTTCAGCTCCCTTTAATCTCTGTACTTTTGCCCTTACCCATGCTCATTCTTCCTGTATGTCACCTATTCAGAAAGTGGTTCTTTTGATTTTTAGTTTTTGAGGTACTTCCTTTTCAAACAGGATTTTTGACGTTTACCTTCTGGAGCCAGCCACTCCCATGTGGATAACAAACCTGATGACAAACAGGGTGCTGCTGGCTGCCCACCTGTCACACCGGTCCTTCTGCAGATGGGTGCTGGCTATAGAGGAGGGTCAGAGAGAAACAGCACACTGTGCCCACAGACAAGACACTGGGGCTAAAAGGCAAGACTCCTTTGAGAATGCAGCTTCAACCCCGTTGCTTTCACTCTTGTTACCAAACCGAAACCAAATGGGATACCCAGGTATATCTAAAGTTCTGAAGCCACTCCGCATTTACCTCTTGAGGGACGCTTTCTAAGGCATCACAGCCCCCAAATCTGCCATGTGAATTTCTGATAAAGACTGCAGTAGCTGTGAAGTGTGAGCTCTTGCCAAGCCCTGGCTGAAGCACTTCACTTGTATTATGTCATTTAAGAACTGCAGTGCCTTTATCAGAGAAGTATTCCCCGCCCCCCACATTTCACATGTGAGGAAGTTGAGACTTAGATGTTAAGCAACCCGTCCGTAGTTACCCTTGTAATCAGGGTCACAGCTAGTATTTCAGCCCCATCTGTCAGATGCCAGGCATCACACAAGCATGGGTGTGAGGTCTGGTTTCCTGGGGCACAGCCAGCCAGTCACATGGCACTTCCACAGTTTTTGTTTGACAGATTTGAGATGAGTATCTTATGAACGCATGTACCTCTATTCAACACGGACATGTGGTACAACAATTGGGTTTCCAGCCAGCTGTATGCAAGGATCCCTTGCAATGCAGAGGTGAGAAAAGGAAACCATGGAACTTGGTCCCTACCTAAGGAAAATGTATATATGCAAATAAGCTGTTGGAGAAGGGGATGGAAGAACATATGGCTAAGAGGCCAAATGTACGTAAAGCAAACTATAAAATATGTATTTTAGCTAAAGCTGAGAACTAAAAAAAGAGGCTAAGTAGGCTAAATAGTATAAAGGAAGATCTTCCAAAATCAGTGGCAGAACTGCCCCAAGCTCAGATGGTGACAGACTGGCTGCCTAATGTCCTAGGGACTTAGGCATGTATCTGTTGCACTGGGGGTATTTACAATGCCCTCTGATTTTAATATTTATTTAGAAGTTAATTACTGTCACTGTCAGCTCTTTTATCTCAACAACATTTCAGAGAAATGCATTCAG
The DNA here is from genome assembly GCF_029215605.1 of Mirounga angustirostris. NCBI lineage: Eukaryota > Metazoa > Chordata > Mammalia > Carnivora > Phocidae > Mirounga > Mirounga angustirostris. Next base: position 16,981,653 of record NW_026991718.1, on the reverse strand, counting down.
GCATTATGTGACTTGTAAGTAAGATTAACAAGAAAGTTCAGAGAAGTGTAATAATCAAGGGATTTGGCTGTTAATAAAGAACTTAATGAAAAACAAATGAGTTAACACCACATTGAATTTGAATTTTGCTAAAGCAAATTCCAGAATTACATACAGTACACTTTCTTAAGCATATGTCATTGTGCACCTAGAATCAAAAACTAACGACCAGTGACCACATTCATGTGTCAATGGGAGATGAGAATACCAACTTGGAGGATTATTTTAGATTCAAAACCCAGGGCTTTGCCTGTATTACTTAAGCCTTTAAGTCAACACAAATGTGCTTTCAGGTGGGTTTCATTGGATGTATTATCTGCATTATGCCCTCATGCACACAGACACACACACACACAGACACACTGACACACTACTGATGAGTTGATCGAGTATATTACTCTGGCTCTACAGATGGCTAAAGGGATTAAGCAAATATTGTTGCTGCAGCATGAGGCTGAGCCTTTGTATTCATTTATAAAGTTAGGGAAGTCACTGAAGAGAAAGAAAAATCATGCAACTGGAATGGAGAAGAAAAGCTCCAATTATAGTTCCAGAATTGGCTTGCCACCTTTAGTGTTAACAGAGTGTGCACGTTTCTCAGAAGTGACACCTGCATTGTCTATTGGGAAACATTTAATCCCTGAAGTTGCATTAAGGAGGCTGGTGAGCATACAAGTGAATAGAAATTATGTCAGTTCTTTCTCTGATAGAAGAAGCTGCACTAATTTAAATAGGAGCACATCAGAGGGTTCTCTGGACCCCTCTTAATTTGATTTCAGTTGCAATGTACCATTCTGCCCCTGAAGAATACCTGGAAATTGCATAAACATATGACTCTTTGAATGTAGGTATAGTTCTGATGTTCCCACTGCCCTTTGTATGTGCCTCTATCCATGATTTGATTAGCTTGTGTCTCTTCTTCCAGAAGGGAAGGCATTTTGTTTTATTTAACATAGTATGGCCACTGACCAAAGTGTGCTGAATGCATATGGCTGGCACCTGGGGAATGTTTATGTCATGAACGGCACTACACTTAAAAAAACACCTCTTTTTCTCAGGGTCACATCCTACAGCTTCACCTACGATAGACCACAGCTGAGAGGCCATAAAAAGTTACTCTGAACAGTTAGAATCAAGGTGACGATGAGGCCAGTGATTAAAATCTGTGCTTTACCTGAAGGAAATTCTCTTGAGCCTCCCCATAATATCCAACATCCTGTTCTTATTTCTGTCCCTGGTAATCATTGCAGTGCCTGAACATAGTTGGTGGACAATATATGAGTGTTGCACCAAGAAAGCATTTTATATATATTGAGAGATTTCAACTGGAAAATGTTGAATGTGCTTAATATGTGGGCACTTAAAAACATAAGTTCTGGTAATCTGATAAAGCAGTTCATGGTAGTAGCTGATTTCTTGTGATTTAAACAAACAAAGAAGTGTTTTCATATTGACTACTTCCAGGCAGCATCATTTTTTTTTTTTTTTTTTGGTCCCAATCAGAAGACCTGGGTTGCTCAGCCTGCTGCTGAGTTTGCTATGAGAGTATAAAGTCAAGACAGATGCAGATGCTAACAGGATGCTGACACCTTTCCAGATAACTGGCTTCATCTGTCTGCCTGTTTATGGGGAGAACTGATTATCAGCCGTGTGCAAATGCAGGGGAACCGATCTGATCTCTGTGCTGTTTTACACCAAAGGCAGAGCCATCTCTCTATCCCACATTCACTCAGCAAGGCAGGGAATATAATTAAGCTTTCATGCCTATTCCCCCAGTACCCTACATAGTCATTCAATCATTAGAGGAAAAAAAAATGAGTCCATGTCAGCAATGCTTGCTTGTTTGAAGGCACTACGTAAAACTGAAGAGCTCTGGGAGGCAGAAGAGGAGATGTGAGGCATGGGTGTAGATAGTGGATTTCTCAGGGAAGTAAAAGGGAGGCTGAAGGCAATTGTGGGCGGTTATTCTACAATACATACAAAGTGTATTTAGTCAGTTAAACATAATCCAGAGACGTTTTTAATAAAAAAAAAATAACCTCAACATTGAACTGCTTAAAAGAGCAGAGTCCTTGGCCTTGGTTAGGTGGTCAGTATTGCTAGGGTATGGTAATCACTAGTTAGCTGGACCTGGAGTGGCAAAGGACTTCACTGAGTTTATTTGTAGAAGCTGTTCACACAAAGAAATGTTACTGTACCAACAATCATAAGACCTGATTTGAATTCTAGGTTTGTTAATTATCGTGTGAACTTAAGCAAATTATTTAAGCACTAGAGCATCAATTTCCTCATCCATAAAATGCATGTGCTAATACCTAATCATAGTATGATTGTGTGGATCAAATCAAACAATGTATTATATTTAAAGCAACCCATAGACTGCCTAGATCTCTATAAGCCATGATTGGTTTTATCAGCCTTTTATTGACATTCCCAGAATGTGCTCCATGAAACACTAGTTATACCAAATGTAAATATATATAGAAATACATTTAGAAAGCACTGCATACTAGATCCTCTTTTTGATATAGTGCATGCTAGAATTTTAAAGGCTCTGAAAAGGCCTGAAGTTAAAGCAATAACAAAAAACACCTGTGTGCCTAACCCAGCATTTTGCAAATGTATTTGGCAATGAGCCCTGTGTTTCTCATATTTAATTCTTACTAATATGTCTAATTAGTCACTAATTGTGACTCCTATGTCACAGAAATGTGCCACAGATTATATTTTGGGGAAAGTCCACTTTGTCCAAATTCTTTCATTTCCAGGTCTCTAAAGTTCCTGAATAAATCTTTACCTTATACAGGTTTCCCCTGTTATCTGAAAGTAGAGCATTCCTGTGAAATCTTTCATAAGTCATAATGGCAAAAAGCAAAGAAGCAATTGCCATTAATTTTTATGGACATTTTTTTGAGTGTTCCCAAACCCAAAAAATAACCTTTCTTAGGTTTTTCTGGTATCTTAGGACACATCTTGCTAACAGAATCACAAAATAAATTGAGATAAAACACACATGCTCACAGACACAGTTCGGAGCCTTGGCAGCTTGAAGCTGAGATGTTGAGTGTGATTCCAGAGGAAGGAGCTGGGTGGTACCACTCTCGCTGCTCGTGCTCGAGCTGCCTCTCTAACAGCTTGCTACAAAACAAATGCTGAACACGATTTTTGCTTTTAGCCTTTTTTCATAAAAGTGAAAAGCATCTTTGAATTTCAGTTAGCAAGAACAGGTACCAACGTTGAGTCTTTCATAAAAGCAAAGTGGTGTAATATCAACTTTCAGGTTATGGCCCTTGCCACAGGGCACTTCATATCACATTGCACTGGAAGACAAACTGCTTTACAACTGCATTTCAAATCTGGCTTCATGGCTGCAATCAGCTAGGGTGCTTTAAAAATTACGGATGCTTGGGCCCCATCCCTAGAGATTCTCAAATAATTGGTATACATGGTGGACTGGGAACATTGTTTGAAACACAATAGGTAATTCCAAAATGCAGCCAAGTTTAAGAACTAGTACAAAAAAATAATAATAATCATCCCAGGGCTATTATTTCTAACACTGTTGACATATTTTTCACTCAAATTTGAGAGTAAGCCTGCAGTCTTTCTGACAAAGCTCAAGGGTATAGTAAACATTCAGTGATTATAAACACTATCATTCATGCTTTAATTAATTCAGTTAACACGCATACTCTGGTCACAAAGTCAATAGCCACGTTCAACAGGTTTTGTTCAGCCTTTACTTCTGGCTACTGCAGTTCTCAAAGTTCTCTTGTTTCTCTGAACTACTACTCATCTGATTGTCTTTTACCATGCAAAATAGCATATGCAGCATTCTGCCCAGTTAATTACTTTTTTTGTATGTGTCTAGCTCACTCTTCCCTCCACCTAAGCTCAGACCACGAACTTTTAAACTCAGACACCAGCTATGAAGCATGAAGGCATGCTTCATGAAGAGCTTTTGGAGTAAGACAGACATGAGTGTAAACACTGACTCTCCCTCTTATCAACTGTGTGGTCTTAGACATTTTCTTTAATTTCTCTGAGCTCAATGTTTTTATCTATAAAATAGGGCTGATAATACTGACCTGGAAGTGTTGTTATGAAGAGCCAGTGGGATAAGGTCCTCAAAGTTCATACACGAGGGCGTAACACATGAGAGATAATCAAACAAAGGAAGCTCTTATTACTATCCATGTTGACCATCTTGAGACCTCAGGTGATTGCACCTACATGTGTAGTGAGCAGGAATGTTGACTCTTCAGAGAAATCTTGCAGAATTCCTAATTCTGGGCCCAGAGCAAAGACTTCTGGCATTTTACACAGAGTGATTTTCCCTGAATTCATTATTTTCCTGCTACTAAAAAAAAAAAAAAAAAAAAAGGACTGAGGGGGAAAATTAATGTGGTCACATTAATACATGAATATGGAGAGGGAATATATTACCACTTTGGATAAGTGATGTCCTTAAATAGAAATAAATCTGATAAAATTTTACTTCCATTGGACTTGAAGGTATTTCCAGTAAATACCATTAGAAGCCAAGAGAGAGAAAACGTGAAAAAGATTGGAATGCAGTATAATGAACACATTAGCAAGTTATTATTCATGCTAATGAAAACTATAAAGAAACTGCCTTTAATGACACAGGGAGACCCCAGATCTTGTGGGGGTGCATGTGTGGTTAGTTTGGCCTCAGAGGTTTAGGGCTCTGGCCGGATATCTGTGCCAGACCCAAGAACATAGTCATTTGGCATTTATACTTCATTAGTCTTTACCTTCCCATCTATTAGTAGCTCATTGAATTCAATAAACATGCTCCATTTCTGTTTTGGTTGGGCCTTATTGACTTATTCCTGGACTAGCTATATGGAACTTGCTCCCTAGAATGGAACCAAAGTTGGGTGTAAAGAAGTGGCCTTATGGCCTTAGCTTCACCTGTTCTCGGTATGGCCACACAAAGTTCAGAGCAAACGTTATCATGGAGAGAAGCAGAATGGGAAAGGAAGGCAGGAAATCACTAACCAATCTCTGGTAATAGGTGTGGGGTGGCATGCCTGTATCTTTGATTGCCCGATGAGTTAGTCTCTGCTATTCTGAGGCCTTTATCTGGGGACTGTGACCCCTTCCCAAAGATACCCAGGCAGAGAGGGGAACAAGATCAGAGTCTTGGCACCACCAGCAGAAGGGTTTGGAATCAGTGATGTCCTCTTCAACAGGGTATCCAGGATCTGTAGGTATACATAGCCCCAAGATGACTCTCCACTCAACTCCTGCTATATAATGGGTACCCTAGTCTATTCATCAGAGAATATGCCAAATTCGCATGTCAGAAAAAAAAACAGAGTGTTAATGCTTTTTTAGCACAGTGCCTGGCAAATATTTAACACTCAATAATATTAGCTATTATTATTATTATTACTATGAAACAAAGGGAAGGAAGTATAATATCTAGTGATATGAAAAGGTCTAGTAAGATAACAAATGGTCAAATGTCATTGGCTTTAGCAATATGGAGGTCATGGTAACCTGATAAAAGCACTTCTGGTGAAGTACACTGAGTAGTGAATGGAAGGGAAGGAAACTGGATGGAGAGTAGAAAACCTTTTTAAGAAATCAGGATGAGAAGGATCTGCAAAAGACTAGGCTGCATCTAGGGAGGGAACACCAGGTCAGTAAAATCATTTTGTTTTTTAAAAATTTTTCTCCCCTAGGATAGGGAGTTTGTGGTGATGCTGAAGTATGCATGATTCCCAGCAGTTCACCTGCACCTCCCCTACTACATGGTCTTGTCATCTTGAGGTCCCTGAGGCATTCATGACTTTCCTGGTGTCTAGGTACCCTCCAAAAGCAAGACCTTTTGGAAGAGTTGGATATTTCTATTTTTTTTTTAAGATTTTATTTATTTATTTGACAGAGAGAGGCACAGCGAGAGAGGGAACACAAGCAGGGGGAGTGGGAGAGGGAGAAGCAGGCTTCCCGCCAAGCAGGGAGCCCGATGTGGGGCTTGATCCCAGGACCCTGGGATCATGAGCTGAGCCGAAGGCAGACACTTAACGACTGAGCCACCCAGGCACCCTGGATATTTCTATTTAAATTGCTAGTCCACAGGAAAGATGCAAGAAAGGAGCAGAATGATGAGTTTCTTTCCTCTGTGTTCTTCACACGTAGTTGTGACCTGAAGCCGAAATATTAGCAGCCTTTTCTTTCTTATCACTCATTTACTCCTCTTTCTGGAAACCCAGAGGGACTGGGTAGATCATTTGGCAGAGGCCCGATGGCCTGAGTCTGAAGAATGCCCTAGAGCTGCTTGTAGGGCAGCTGTTCCAAGGGTGAGCAAAGAGCAGTATTGAGGGGTTGAGCTCCCTGCCCTGGAGAATAACAACTCTGTAGTCTTCCACTAGAATCAGCCTTTCTGGAGGCTGTGTGGTCTTTGTTTGAAGTCTTCAGTCTTCTTAAAAAGATTCCTAAGAGGGGCGCCTGGGTGGCTCAGTTGCTTAAGCATCTGATTCTTTTTTTTTTTTATTTTATTTTTTTAAATTTTATTTTATTATGTTAGTCACCATACAATACATCATTTATTTTATTTTATTTTATTTTATTATTTTATTTTATTTTATTTTATTATGTTGTTAATCACCATACATTACATCATTAGTTTTTGATGTAGTGTTCCATTTCATTGTGTGTGTATAACACCCAGTGCTCCACTCAGTACGTGCCCTCTTTAATACCCACCACCAGGCTAACCCATCCCCCCATCCCCCTCCCCTCTAGAACCCTCAATTTGTTACTCAGAGTCCACAGTCTCTCATGGTTCGTCTCCCCCTCCGATTCCCCCCCTTCATTTTTCCCTTCCTTCTCCTAATGTCTTCCATGCTATTCCTTATGTTCCACAAATAAGTGAAACCATGTAATAATTGACTTTCTCTGCTTGACTTATTTCACTTAGCATAATCTTCTCCAGTCCCATCCATGTTGATGTAAAATTTGGGTATTCATCCTTTCTGATGGCTGAGTAATATTCCATTGTATATATGGACCACATCTTCTTTAACCATTCATCTGTTGAGGGGCATCTTGGCTCTTTCCACAGTTTGGCTATTGCAGACATTGCTGCTATGAACATTGGGGTGCATATGGCCCTTCTTTTCACTACATTTGTGTCTTTGGGGTAAATGACCAGTAGTGCAATTGCTGGGTCATAGGGTAGCTCTATGTTTAATTTTTTGAGGCACCTCCACACTGTTTTCCAAAGTGATTCTTGATTTTGGCTCAGGTCATGATCTCAGGGTCCTGACCTCAAGCCCTATCTTGACCCCGCATGCAGCTCAGAGTGTGGTTTTCCTTAGAGTTTATTTCCTAAAATTCTCTCCTGTAAGTGTGTTAGTGATTCTTTTCCCCTCTTGTTGGTCACATTTGCAGTGTTTCCTTTTCTATTTTTTTCCAATATTTTCTTATTGACAAAATAGCTGTTGAGAGCCACTGAGCTTTTGGGCTCAAGAGCGTATAAGTGAATCCTTGTATTCTCTGATTATCCAAACCTGGCTGGTTGGCACGCTGGCAGTACTTGTTATCTAAATGATGTGTCTCTGTTTTGAGAAGATAACATGACGGAGACTTTGGAAACTTCACTCTATGCAAAGTTTATTCAGTTTTTAAATTAAGATGATATGTTCTTTTAAACTCTGCTAGCTCTCTACTGCCTTTAGGACAAATCCCAAGTCCTCTGACATAGCAAAAAAGTCTCTTAAACCAAGTCCTGACATACTTTTCTAACATCATCTTTTGAGGTTTTCTGAATCTGTGTTCTAAGCTATAGTCATACATATTTTCTTTGCATTTGCAAATGCTATTTCCTCTGCCTAAGTGTCCCTAGTTCCACACCTAAATCTAATTGGAAATTATTCCTAATAATTTTATATCTAATTCAAATATTAATTCTTTTGTAAAATTTCTGGCAAATCCCTACATAGAAATCTCATTTATATATACCTGTACCTCAATTATATTACATTAATTTTAATTGGCTGGTTTCATTCACTGTGGGCATCTTACACTAATATCTGATTCCAAATGTCTGAGTTTCTTGTAAATAGTAGTTAATAAATGAAATGCTTAAATTATTTATTGCTTACTCAAAGTAAATTGATCCTATTATTTCCAAACCTTATTTACAATGCTATGGTCACCAATCCTTGACCAGCTGGCTGTGCCCGACATCCTCCTAAAGGAACAACATTTCCTTAATTTAGGTCTTTGATTTCTTTTAAGAGAATGTCCATTGCCTTCAGAGAAATCAGAATGGAAATGGTTAGCTTTTGATTTCTTGGTAAGCTGATGATCCCAAATAAAAATGCGGGTAAAACAACAACAACAACAACAAAAACACACAAAAAAACAAAACATAAAAACAAAAATTTAGTGCATATCTGTCTCATCTTATTCTTGCTAAATATGGAAAGAATCAAGGAAGGGGTAAGCAGCTGGTCCAAGCAGTGATCTGGAATCCATACAGGACTAGAATGTAGGTCTCCTGATCAATATTCCTAGGATTATGGAAAATAAAATTAGATTAAGATATCTCAGTCCTATTTTTGGTTATGCCATCAATAAACTGGGTAATTTAAAGCAAGGCTCTTAGATTCTGGGTTTTGGTTACTTAATCTGCAAAATGAGCAAAACCACACCTGTATTATAAAAATGTTGTGAAGATTAAATGTGATAAGGGAGAGGCAAGGAACACTCTGTAAATCACAAAATTATTCTAGTTAATGCCTTTATGGCAGATAAAAAACCCTGTAGGTCACAGCTCTGATTGACTCTCATTGGCTTTGCTTCTTCCATAATGGGAAAATTTTCTCATGGAGTAATGAGAAGCTTGTCAGGATTATGCCTATATGTCCCTCCCATCGTACCATGCACCACTCAAAGGAGAGGTATGTGAATGACTGGATTTCAGGTATTTGGGGGAGAAGAGAATGAAAGGTCTGGGGCACAGTGGTAGAGTGCTTTTCAGGGAGCTCATTATTCACGATGTCTCATCTGATCCCAGCAAGCAGTCACCCTTTCTAGGTTATGCCTCACACACCCAACCAAACCTTCTCTCTAACCACCAGAACTGCTGGGCTTTTACTTTAGCCTGTCTGTCGCTGATAAATACTTGTACAAATCTGGCAACAAGGGTAGGACACAGATAGCTTCATAGCTTTCTGTGTTTTGTAGTGAGGGTGGTGGGGTAGAATACTTTATAGAGGAGAATTTAATATGTGTCCATGTACAAAATCTAGTTTTCAAATCTATCTGTATAACCCATGCCTCTTCTACCTCTTCACACTGAGAATAGTATATATTGATATCTGTATCTATATATAGGTAGTATATTCTATCTGTCTGTCTATCTGTCTTTCTAACCACAATAAAAATACAGGGGCAACATTGCATTTGCCTTGGCAATCACTATGCAGAGCTGGCCAACTCTTCTGTACCCTACAGATTGTAGTCTTTAATCACCTCTTGTCCAGATTGCTAATATTGACAAAGGTATATATGCTGTGTGTGTGTGTGTGTGTGTGTGTGTGTGTGTGTGTGTGTGTGGCAACACTTCCAAAGATACTGCCTGATGAAAAGGGACATTACTTGGTGGATACTTTGTTATCTTATTAATGAGATGCCCAAAGCTCAGATTAACTCCATAAGACTTTGAAGATAACCTCAATAGGTTTTTCTGAAAATCAGAGCCTTATAACCACTAGCTACCTTTTAGCAACCTATATTGAAATTTGGATATAAAAGTGATCCCATTGTCTTGCCCTGTTTTATTTCCCCCTTGTGACTCTATTATCACCAAGGGACACCCAGATTTATCTGCCTTAATAGTATATTTCATTGTTTTCCATAGAACTAGAGATAAATGGATTTATAAAGAGAAATGGAATTGGATTTTTCTCCTTCTTTTGATAATGTAGGAATTCCAAAATTATTACTTGGGAGATTTTCCTCACTGTGACTAGATTATTGTCCGTACTACATTTTAATTTCTTCTGCCCATATCAACATATTTTTTAAAGATATGACTATTTAAAGATATATTGTATTCTCTTTCTCTGGATATGAAGAAAAAGAGTTGAAAAGTTTCTGTTAATTAAAAGTATGTGCTGGAGGGAGTGAGATACTTGTGGGTCATTCTTTTGGTTGTTAATTTTGTGGTCAGTAAGTGGTGCCCTGTAGCACCTCATGTCTGATTCACTATCACTCTGGACATTTAAATGTTAGTTATTGTGGCTCTTAAAATTATTTTTATATGACTTTTCCATGCCTGGTTCCCTGGACATTATAAGCCATTGCTACACTTGTGTTCATGAAGATATCACAGCTCCTATTTCTTTTCTGATGGTAGGATACATACTTCATGCAGAAGTATACCTAGCTGATTGATAGTGTTTTCCAATCTGCTGGGTTATTAGAGGAAGGAGCTATAGAATGAAGAGATAGATGGAGGGACTGGAAACTCAATGTGTGACAGGGCAAGGGAAGAAGGGCCAGAAGTGGGGATAAGGAGGCCCTACAGGAGCCACAGAGAGGCTAGCATTTTAGATTCTGCTAAGACAGTTGGACATGTAAGGGCAGACAATCGGCTGGAAAGCTAACTGGCACACCAGAGTATGCTCACACAAAATTACCTTCTTGGTAATGAACCTTAACAGACTTCCCCCAACTTTGTATCTGTGTGTGTGTGTGCTTGTGTGTGTGTTTCATGACTTATTAAATAGATTAGCTACATTGATTTTTACTTTGAGATTTCCAGGCAATCACACAATACTTGAATTTTTCAATCATGTTGCTACATTATATGTTAATAAAAGCCAATAGCAAACATTTAAAAAGTTTTCCTAGATTAGGGCCCTTCCAAAAATCAATAATCTCATTGACACGGTTCAAAAAGCTATCAATTCTGAGGACCACTAATGGCTGAAGAAAGCATGCATGTAAACACCACCAGAAAAATCAATGTTCTCTCCAACTCATCAATAATTCTTGATGGAAACTGGAATTATAAAAATGTAACATATGTCTCACACCTTAAGCAGAAGAAGTATCCATATCAAACTATCTGATGTCCTGGTGTCCAGGACAACTGTGGGTTAGGTCTTGTTGATCTGATAACTTTTGCATGGATGATACTTTATGGGTTCTAAGATCACAGCATCATATATACATCACTCATTTGATAGCCAGAGCAAACCTGTGAAGTTTGGTATTCTCACCTTATTGCTGTAAGACAACAGAAGAAGGTATTCTCACCTTATTGTTTTAAGACTTCTCTTAAGTCTCAGAATAAGAGCAGTTGTACATTGGCCGAGACACTTAGGGGATAGCTGGGAGTAAAGCTCTTCTGATTCCTATGCTTTTGCCCTTGTTGGTGATGGGTGCCCACACTACTGCAATGGGGCATGCAATAATTATTTCTTATTTACCAGTTCTCAATAGGCTATAGGTAAGCAGTTTCCAGGGAAACCTGAAAACTAGTACGGGATCCAGAAGGGTTAAAGACACAGTGCACCTCACCTAGGTTTAAAGAATTAACATACAAGAGTATGCATTGAAGGATAGTACTTTCTCATGCCCTTCTATTGTCTCAGTGGTTACTGGAGTATCTCTGCTCTCTCAAGTGGGAGGTATTTGGCATTTCTTCCCGTACATTCCTATTTTAGAGGAGATAATGATAGACAGAGCTCACCTTAGTGAGATAGCCAGCTAGTAGCCACAGTACTGCCTCTTCTAGCAATGAAGACATTTTTTATCCTCTAACAGTGTAACTTCTCTGTAGCAGATTCTGTCTTTGGTTGAATATTTTTACAGTACAAATTTTTATTAAAATGAAATGTTTACAAATGAAATGAAGCCTCACCCTCAAAGAAACAGAACTAACAGGCGAAAGAAATCCTGGGAACTCCTCAATGTAATAATGAATTCAACATTCTTCAATCAAATTTAAAATTTAATTATAGGTAATTGTTCTTTTTTTAATGAAGTACTTTTGACATAATGCTCCATTATTATATAATTAGATAATTAACTCCATTAATCACCTTACAACTTATTTTTCTCTGTTTTCGTTAAATATTTATATACTGTGCCCATTTTTACAGCGACAAAGCTCACCATAATCAAGAATGTGAGTCAGGGTGAGCAAAAAAAGAACTCGGTGAAGGACAGTCACTGTGATTTCCCCAAGTGTACCTTTCATGCTCCTTGCTTTATCAAAAATTAATTTGCAGAGTACCTTCTATATTCTCAAACCTATAACAGGCACTCAACATTTCTTTTACCATTTGCTGACCATCTAATATGTGTCATTCATGCATGTCACTAGTCCTGGATTTGAAGGAAAGGGATAACAAGAGATGACTAAGGCATAACCTCTGACCTAAAGGAGCTCATAATTTATTGATGGAGAATCCATGAAGGATGTTCATGGCTCCTTCTCTCAAGAAGTTTACAGTATAAAGTAGGAAGTCAAGGGTAAAATGTGTCACAGATAGGAGAAACATATTATATTTAGTGCCCCAAAAATGTCAGGAGAGTTTTTCTGGCTGCATCCAATCTTCTGGTGACCTTGACCTGGTTACATTTTACATATTGAGTTAACTCTGCATCACATAGGGGTCCTTACAGGTCTGTGGTAGACAGCTCATGTCCCTGTTCACATTGTTGCTTCTTAGTTGATATATTAGCATGGCATGATATTCATTTTCCATGTTTGTATATGACCAAAGAATCATGTTTAAAGAGCACTTACTTTGACTAGGGACAGTTATCTAAGCCAGCTCTGCAGCCTTCCACTGTATAATCTTAGGCAGGTTATTTAACCTTTCATACCTCAAGTTTCCTCACCTGTAAAATGGGATATTCAAAGAGTATGAAAATTTTAGACTTTAATAAATATAAATCACATCAGTTTCTAGCACATAGCAAAAATGCAAAATAATAGATATTATTTCTATTATTTAATTAGTATTAACTAGGGATGCAATGAAAACAGACTCCATCAATATCTTCTTTCCTATCCCAAACTCTCATCTGAATATCCACAAATGGTTTTCATGGGAGTGGTTTAAAGGACTGTGTGTATTAAAAACCTTCTTGTTTTTATTTTTTATTTTTTTTAAAGATTTTATTTATTTATTTATTTATTTATTTATTTATTTGAGAGAGAGAGAATGAGAGACAGAGAGCACGAGAGGGAGGAGGGTCAGAGGGAGAAGCAGACTCCCTGCCGAGCAGGGAGCCCGATGTGGGACTCGATCCTGGGACTCCAGGATCATGACCTGAGCCGAAGGCAGTCGCTTAACCAACTGAGCCACCCAGGCGCCCCATAGCTATATTCTAACAACAAATTCAAAGAAAGGAAGTATATAGAGTTAAAAGGTGAAAGTCTCTGTAGTGAATTATATGGCAGCTGTTAATTGGGGCTCCCCCCTCCTCCATTTCGGGTCACAGTATCTTTCCTGGTGGCCAAGGGATGGGCCTGTGACCTAGGCTGGATATTTATTTATTTATTTATTTATTTATTTATTTATTTATTTGGGAGAGAGAGAATGAGAGACAGAGAGCACGAGAGGGGGGAGGGTCAGAGGGAGAAGCAGACTCCCCGCCGAGCAGGGAGCCCGATGCGGGACTCGATCCTGGGACTCCAGGATCATGACCTGAGCCGAAGGCAGTCGCTTAACCAACTGAGCCACCCAGGCGCCCAAAAACCTTCTTGTTTTTAGGAGGCAAGAAAAAAATAGACATTTGAATTGACTGTTGTCTTAAAGTATCTTCTCCATTGTTTTGTCTTAACGGTTATTTCCCACTAGTGAGTATTCTTATGGCTAAAGCAGTCTTACAAAAAATAATAAAAGAAGAAAAGTAAAATGAAAAGGATGAGCAAGAAAATAGGAAAGTAACCTTCTCTTATTGCTGACTTAAAAGAACTTTATTGTTTTACTGCTTCAATTCTACTCACGTGGTTACTCTGGATTCTGTACAACTGATTTGTTGTCATTGTAGAGAATCCTTCCAACTTTGGTAAACCAACTGAAACCTAGGTATTGAGACTCTCTTACAGAGGAGCTATCTGCTTTGGGAGAAAGTTCCTGAAGAAAGCCTTTAGGAATCTCAACATCAGTTGAGAAATCAAGTGATTAAATATTGTAGTAACAAATGTTTTCTCTTGGAACGGTCCCAGAATTCTTTTTTTCTTTTCCGTAGTTAATAAGAAAGAAAAAAAATCATACTCTCAAAGAAATACCATAATGAACACCTTAATAGAGTGTGCTATGGGCTTTGTGCTAGGTTGTCGATGATGTGCTGAACTGATGGTGGAACTCAGGGGAGTGTGGTAAAGGTAGGTTTCACTGGGAAAAGTGAAGCTTCCCTCAGATTGGCCCTCTCCTCACACACCAGTGGGAACTGCTACTTGCACAAGAAAATACAGCCCATCAGAAATGAGAGGTAGAACTGGATATTTCACTAGGATACTGGGAGAGATGGGACAAAAATTGACCCAGGGCTTTTTATTTATCTTGTCTCTAAAAGTACTAAAATTTCTTCATAGTTGAGGTTCACATATTCTTTCTTTTAACCAAGTACCTAGCTCACTGGTGATGCTCAGCAAAGAATTATTAATTTGTTGATTGGTCATGGGTAGAAACTAAGGTGACAGATGCTGAAATTTAATGATGAGTATGTGGCAAGAGATCTGGAAGTTTCTACACTTTCCTTATGTGACTTAATCCTCACAGCAATTCTCTAAGGTCAACAGCAACACTCCCAAATTGCAGATGAGCAAACTGAGGCTCAGATAGGCTAACTAAATTTTCCATAATCAAAGCTATGTTTCTATCTCAGTTCTATCTTTGCCCATTACTGGGGGGGGGGACACAAAAATGAGGTTTATGCTACAAAATAATCACACCTTTTGCCTGTTTATTATTTCTTTCCCTGTTAATCACTAATGTTAGAGCCCTACATCTTTTGCAAACAATTATTCATTCAGGTAGCAGAATTTTTTGAGGATTTAATAGGAAGAAGGGCTACAACCTGACTTAAGAATAAAAAGTCCAAGAAAATACTCCAAGACAAAAACATACAAATAGTATTCTGGAGGTATTCTTTCAGCAAATAGCTTAACCAAAATGAATCCACCTTTAAATCCAGCTGCTGAGGATGCTAAATTGTGTTCAATTAACTGCACAGATTCCAACAGATCCCTAAGCACTTAAGTTGTGCTCTTTTTAAATGGCGTAATGACCCCAGGGACTTCTTGGGGGGTGGGGAAAAATAGGAATGGATATTGATTAAGAGCAGTCATTTATAACTCATCAGATGACTGAATGTAGAGCTGTTGGGAGAAACCGAGACCTCCTTTCCACAGGCATTTATAATCTAACCTGATGGGAGACACCCAGGGCTCAGAAGGAAAACCAATCTCTATGAACTTCTGTTTCACAATCTGTAAAATAGGAAAGCAAACAACTACCCAACCCACCCCCCCTTAGCAAAAGGAGAAAAGGTGTATGACAGTCACATGTTGGAGCCCAGCAGTTCTGAGTTCTCTTCCTTTCCCTCCTAATCTCATCCCTGTCCCTTGGTTGAGGTGCTGTTTGCAAGGCAATACTGTTTGTGAAGGTTACTCTGTCAAACAGCCCTTTTCCTCTTTTCTACTCCATGAAAGAGTAAAACAAGGCCCTTTAAATCCACAACTCCTACCAATGTCAAAAAGCACTTTTCACAAATGGGTGGAGCTTCAGGTATAGGGAAGGGCCCATGGGCCAGAATCATTCAGTAGAACCCCGTGGGGGATGGGGAGTTGTGAGGTTTTACCTAGGGTTTAATAAGGAAGTCTAAATGTCTGATGGTCCTGTCCTGGCTAAGTTAAGTGCAAGCCAGACTGCCTTGAAGGGGGACCTTATATCATACCAGTTAGTCGATAAGCAGGGGAGAGTTAGTGACGGGAAAGGCCAATTTCTCTGCATGGAATGGATTCAAATGCACAGGAAGTACCAGGTCAAAAGTGAAAAGTGGTGCTTGTTCATTCCTCTGGCAGAAGTAGGATCATAAAGGAGGAGGAGTTACACTTTGCAAGAACTGAAAAGAGAAAGGATTCAGAAGACATATCAACCAGCTCCAATGAAAGGCAGCTGCACTGCACTAGACTCCTATGACTACAAAAAGTTTCAGGCTGATGGGATAACTTCATTCTGATGGGGAAAGTAAAAATTGTTTCCTCTAGTTCTGGCAGCCCAGCAAGGAAGAAGAGGTATTAGCAGAAGTCTGAGCCTTCGGGGGTCTGGCCCACATCCCAGCCATATCCTGAGAAAATGGCAGGACTTCCAAAAATTCTTGTGGCAGGCATTCGCATTTCCTGTCCTAAATGGTTAGGCCATCTGGAATGTCTATTATGGAAGCATTAAACTTATGGAACTGTCCTCACGGGCTCTCAAAACCACTTCAAGTATTCTACAGAATAAAAGTAAGTTGAATAAACATAAACTATGCAGATTACCAACTCTTCTAGAGGAGGAGGTACAAATGTATTGAAGTCATATGGATTATCAAAATATAAAAACTAAGAATTTTAAAAGTGAAGTTCATTGAGTGATTTCAAAGGGTAAACGTAAGATATAAATGACTCTAAGGTCAGGACATTTTGGCCATGGTCTTCTGGAGTTCCTAGAGCTACCTGACTTAGGTATGCTAATGGTCTCCACACAGGCAGGACTAGCCCCACCTCCCAAAAAGCAGCCAAAGTGCTTTAACAACGGAGAGGCGGCATATATCTGTCTATACACAAGACAGCATTACTCTTCTTTAGATGTCACTGCCATTGTAGATGTACATGTAAAGGAACTGACAGGTAAAAATATGTAACAGGAAAACCTAGTCATGGTGCAAACATGCCCACACATAATATAATTGTTTTCTCTGTCTGTATAACAAATTACCACAAACTCAGTGACTTTACACAATAACATTTACTACCTCCCAATTATATACGTCAGAAATCCAGGCAGGCCTGACTGAGCTCTCCGCTTTAAGGTGCTAGAAGACCAAAATCACAGTATCTTCTTGGCTGGGCTTTAACCTGGAGCCTCTGGGAAGAGTCCAGTTCCAGGCTCATTATGGCTGCTGGAAGAATTCAGTTCTGTGAGGTTGTAGGACTGAGATCCCCATTCTCTTGTTGGTTATCAGCTGACTCAGCTCCTTAAGGCCACTTTCATTCCTTTTCATGTGGCCTTTTCTGTCTTCAAACCAGTAAGGGCCACTGACTCCTTCTCATTCCCTTAGAATCTCTCCTGACTTTTCCTTCTGCCTGCAGTCTGAGGAAACATCTCTGGTTTTAAGGTGCTCACATTACATTACTCCCACCTGGATAATCTCCCTTTTGCCATACATGGAACATATTCACAGGAGTAATGGCAGGAGGCAAAGATCATGAGATCATCTTAAAATTCGGCCTACCGTACATAGCTTGTGACTCACTGTAGGGACAGAAACAACTCTGAGCTGTCCTACCAAATGACGACTCTGGTTAAAGAGAACACCAGAGAGGAGGCAGCCTGCATTTTTGTGTGGAATGTATAATCACAGGTAGTGTGATATATGGTGGTAGTTGTGGTTGTTAATCTCACATGACTGCTGCTTAGTATCCTTTAAAATGATCTCGGGCATATATTCTACCTCTGCCCATATAGTTCCTCCCCATCAGAGAAGTGTCAGGCCTGAATCTTGAAGAAACCTCACTTTCCTCTGGCCATACTGCTCTTCTGAACACAATTAGTGCTGTTGATGTTGCTCTGTCCATGTTGATTTGCCTATATAAACCTTTTCTCTGGTTATATTTTAAAACCAGTCTACTCTCAGCACCTCAAGGGCAGTTAGAGTGCCCGAGGAGATTCTACTCACCTTGTAAATCCTGCCTGAAAACTGACACTGACCCAGAACAGGGGCTCAAGGAATGATTGTAAGATTGAGATAGGTAATGCCATTACTCTGTACTGTATTATGTATAGGCAGTAAATTATATGCCCAACAGCTTTGCATGCTGTTATGTTAGCAAAACAGATTAAGGTTTTAAGTCCCACAATAGCCAATCAATATATATTGCAACACAGAATCCATACACTTCTAAATGAGTTTGTACAGTTCAGTTACCTTCTTTCCCCATTCAGGTAATACAATTCTCATATTTAATCTGTTGGCTGATATGTGAGCTCTCAGAAGCCAGGGGATTATCTTCTTTGCTCCTGCAAATGATATCAGAATTAGCTACAGTGAATATGTCAGTCCCACTTGTCCTACAGGTAACCACATGATTGGGGGAGTAGGCAGCTATGGTCAGTGAAGTACCTCTTGTCCACTCAGGTTATTCCAAAAACAAATCAAACCATATCAATGTCATTTCAACCCAATGAACAAAGGAAATTCAGGGCCACCTATCAAAATGTGATGTTGAAATCTAATAGGTATAGCCAGATCTATGACAAAGGACTGGATAGGAGACATACCTACAGGGCTTCAGTGCCAGGTAGCACTTGGGTGTTCAGACACTTCCACCCAGAATATGGCATTTAACTGCTGCCCATAAAGCATAAGGAGCTGCCTCTCAGATATACAGGGTCAGAGTGGGAACATAAGTATGCATCATCGGGGCAGTGCTGAGGAACCCCCTGATTGCAGAAACAGAATATCTCCAATGACATGCACTTAAATGTTGTCCGGAGACTAACACAGACCCAGGGACTTTTGTAGAATAAAATATGATTGGAGAGCTGCCAAGTGAAAGAAGGGGTGGAGGAAATATTATGACTTTGAATCACAAATGATATGTCCATAGAGGGTCCCTGAGACAGAGCAGCCAGACTCTCAAATGACCTGCCTCTGCATTTCCAATAGATTAAACAGTGGACAGATGTCCCAAGGAATGAGAAACAGTGGCCAGATTTGGATACTTAAAAGTATTAAACTCTGTCTTCATTGGCCTTTCTGGTGCTTCAGAAAGGTCACTGAGGGCAATATAGTAATTTAACACTTGGTATAGATGCTCTCTATACATTGGTTAGGCATTAGAATATGCTAGGCTATAAATGTAAAAAAAAAAAAAAAAAGATGAGCTGTATATAAATTGATGCTATAGGGAAAAAAAACAGAAAATGAAGATGGCTATGAAGGTGATGTCTTTATTGTTTACCGTTATTATAGCTTACCATCTATTCTATTCTAAGAATAATCCCTGGCTTTATGCTTAAAAAGTTATAGACTACGTAAATGGTCTTCTTAGAACGTCAGCATGAGCCCCTTTACATAGGGCTAAAAAGCTGTTCAGAAAACATTGCAAGTGCATTTTTCAATGAATAAGCACATCATTGAAGTAGTTCTACATAGACCAAACTTTTATAATATTTTGGTTGAAGTGTTTGGGTTTTTTTTTCCCCCCCCAGGGAGCCCTCTTGTGGGTAAAAAGAATATTACTGAAACATAGATTATCAGTGACTTGGTTGGAATTGAGTTGGGAAGAATGCTTCATGTTTCATTCATGATAAGCCTGAATATGTATGCACTTTTCTGCCCCCACATTGTTTCTCCATTTTTAACTTTCAAATTTAATTTTAGAATCCTTGACTTCCAAGCTTTCAGAGAACTTAAGGTCATCTGGTCTGGTGGCTCCCAAACCGACTGATCATCGTTATCATCTAAGGAGCATTTCAAAAGTACATATCCACATATCCTCTGGTTACACTCAAAGATATTCTGGGTTGGTGTGTCTGGAAAGGGTCTGGCAATAACTAGTGTTTTAAAGACTCCCCTGGTGATTCTGATTATGAATCAAACTTAACACTGTATTTGTCCAACTCCCCTTCTGATTATACTTGCTGCAGCACAAGGGAAATTCATCCTTAAAGTTATTCATTTTCTCACCAACTCAACTGTGAATCTGACAGGGATAAGGTCCTGCTTGACTTCCTGTCCCCTGAGAACCTAGTGTAGTGATGAGTAAAGAGTAGATACTCAATAAATGTTTATTAAATTGAGTTAGGTCATTCTAATCTAATCAATATTGTTAATAGTATTGAAACCATAGTCCCAATGGATTTGTACTTTGGAAAACCTTAAAGAGATTTCAGTATAAAATCTAACAATAATCAATCAGTTCAATGACCTTACAGAATCCAGGAGCATTCAAACAAGTATCATGTGTATTTGGAGTCCTTATGTTGAATGGTAGGAATAAAGTTGATATTTATTTCCCCTCACTTATATTTTAAAAGAATGTGGTGTTATATTTCAGTTAAAGTTAATAAAGTTTTTCAGCCCTTCTCACCATTCAATGTAATGTACTTGTATGACTGCTGTAATGGAAAAAGACAATCATGGGTACTCTCATTTATATGCACTTGACTTCCAAGAAAATAGGAAGCAAGTTACCATGCATTTACCTTTACAAATGCTGGGATGAGGCAAGATTGGATATAAGCAATCGGATGTGATGATAATATATTCCATTTGCAATTGTTAGAGATTTATGCAAGGTAGCAGGTAACACCTGCCTTTTGAATTTCAAATGCTGTATAACCTTTTGAAGATAACAAGGGATATTCATCCGAAATAATGGTAGGAAATTTATAACGCAGACCACATAATTAGTTGTTATTTTTTGCAAGTGTCATATACTCTGATAGGAACATGGCTAGGAAAAAATAATATATACTCTTTAGTAAAATGTGAGCTCCTCTCCTCTCCTCTCCCTTCCCCTCCCCTCCCCTCTCCTCCTGTCCAGTCCTGTCCATCCTAGTCCTGTCTTGTCCTGTCCTGTCCTTTAGTTGAACAGCTTGGTACATAGGGTACCCAATAATTTAGAAGAATATAAATTAAATGTAAAAGCATTCTGAAATGTTTATGAGCTCTGTTGGATTCTCTGGTTTATTTCTAATGTGTATCCTTACCGAAATAGAAAATTATATGGTTCTGGGTTAAATTCTTTGGCATGATAGGCATCCATCAGTCCCAAACCTAGCAATTCAATGTAAGAAGAAAGAAACATGAATTCAGTTATCTTAGAGTGACCATTCTTTACATGATATTTTCCAGCAGAATTCAACACCTTACCTTCAGTTTCAGAGTAAAGCTACTTCCAAGCAGCTTTACTCCAACAGGAGTAACTCAACAGGTGTTCCCCTAGAACCATGGCCTGGCAATTCTGTTCATTTAGGATAATTTTAAGCTGATATTTCCAGATATGACCACTAACTCCTCGTGTAGCTGAGATAGCTCATGCAGAGTAAACTACACTGAGTCTTCACATATCTCTAGAAAGTTCTCCAATGTGCAGCAGCTACTACTAAGTGATTTTATCCATCTCTGCCATTTCAACTTTGTCTGTTGTTCAGAGAGAGAGAGAGAGAGAGAAAGAATCTTCTGTCTCATTTCACCAAGCTCTTAATCTTGGTGAAATGAGGTAGAATGATTCTCGTTTTGCTCCCTAGAAGACCCTTTCAATTCCATACTGAACCAGTAGCTTTAAAGACACTTCTTTTATAACAGACCCTTGATGCAATTTCAGAGGAAAACTCCTTGACTCTTGGCTATTCCTCTGTCACCTTTCTCCCACTTGTATACAGCCAGAGAAAACATATTCCTAAACATAGTGCCAGCTGGATAGTCACTTACTTCTCTTTACATTCATCCAGTGACTTATCTAAGTCCTGCTCTGTTAAATATTAAATGAGGGATGTCTTCCTCCCTCCCCACAAAACAAAATACCCTCCTTCCCTGAGGAGACAACAAACAAACAAACAAAAACATGTTAATAGTAATAGAAGTTCTCATAAAATAACAGCAACAAAATATACTGTATAGACAATAAAGTCTACACACATGAATGGGAATTCAGCACATGACATGGTTACGTGGTTACATGTTCCAGAATAGCCAATGGAAGCCTTGGGGAGAAAGGGAGATGTGAGTGGGAACTTGGAGGATCAGTTGATTTCCATAGTAGAAACAAGAGGGGAAGCATCTGAATATCTTTTTTCTGTGGAAAACCTTGCCCTCTCAAGCAAGAGGAGGTCCAATCTGGATGCCACTCTTTAAAGGGAACTGATTTCTCAGCTGTTCAATATTTTCATATACATAGTTGTTGGCTGAGTATACTTAATCTTATGTCTGTCCTTAAATTAGAACTTAAATGTCAACATTAAGACAACAAAGCTTTAGTTGAAAATGGTTGGGCACACACTACTGAATATAAATTATATACTGTTTGCCAAATACACAACTTGGGAGCATACAGATACTTTCACATTACCAGTGACATCCAGAAATAACTGCATTATAATTCTTATGTTAACTGTAATGCTAATGTTCCGTAATTGAGTGATTGAGATCTGGACTTTACTC
This sequence comes from Mirounga angustirostris, assembly GCF_029215605.1. NCBI lineage: Eukaryota > Metazoa > Chordata > Mammalia > Carnivora > Phocidae > Mirounga > Mirounga angustirostris. The sequence goes on along the minus strand of NW_026991718.1, from coordinate 16,959,171 downwards.
CTGTTTCCTGGTCCTGATTCTGTAATTCTCTAGTTGGAAGATCATTTCTTTTGATGAGAGTTTTTCTTTTCCTTCTTCTCCTCCTTCCCATCTCCTTCTCCTTCTTTGTTGCAGAACATTGGTACTACAAAACTCAGTGTTTAAAGTAAAGACCCTTTTAGTTTCCATAACAGACCCCCCTGATAATATTTCAATTCTGGCTGTTTCTGATATTATTTGCTATTGTGTATCAGCGAGAAAACTCAGTCAAGGCCTAACACTTCCAGTGCAAACATTCTGCTAATGTTCTCCACAAATTGCTTGTACATGGGTTTCTACAAAATGTTTTCTGTTGCAATAGTAGGAAAGGTATTGAAAAACTTCCTGGCTTTAGGTAGAACAAAATATCTTTTATCCTGAGTACCCAGGGGAAGGTTTGTTTTTCTTTCTGTAATAATTGGGCTCTTAAAGTTTGCAAGGACAAATACTCCCTGGCTACATTAGTAAGGGGGTTCCTGCATGGATACCAAGGAGTAGCTCATGTCATGAGACTTAAAAAAAAATCACTTAGGTAGGATACCAAGAAAGAAATTGTGTGATACTGAGTATTTTGTCATGAGTCATTTAACAGGCACACCTTCAAAGAGAGAGGATCTTTATGGATCAGTCACTCTTCAGTATGAATCACCCCACTGAATAGAAGTTTTCACCAGAACTTTTAATGCCATATTTTTTTATTCTTATGTTAATCCCCATACATTACATCATTAGTTTTAGATGAAGTGTTCCATGATTCATTGTTTGTGCATAACACCCAGTGCTCCATGCAGAATGTGCCCTCCTCAATACCCATCACCAGGCTAACCCATCCTCCCACCCCCCTCTCCTCTAGAACCCTCAGTTTGTTTTTCAGAGTCCATTGTCTCTCATGGTTCGTCTACCCCTCCGATTTCCCCCGCTTCATTCTTCCCCTCCCGCTACCTTCTTCTTCTTTTTTTTTTCTTAACATATATTGCATTATTTGTTTCAGAGGTACAGATCTGAGATTCAACAGTCTTGCACAATTCACAGCGCTTACCAGAGCACATACCCTCCCCAGTGTCACCAGAACTTTTATTTGTATTAATCCAAGAACCTATTATGTGCCTGACACTGTCCTAGGTACTGAGGTTTCATTGTTCTTTAAATAATACCCTACCTTCTTTGAGCTTACATTGTAGTAGTCTTTCACTTAAAAGAAATTTAGCCTTTTTTTCTTTCTTTCTTTTTTTTTTTTTTTGTATCTGGCAGGACTTGAGTACTACTGCTCAGGCAGTAATAACCAGAATAGCACAACTGGTTTCACTTGACCCAAAGCATGGTAGCCACCGTGATGTTATACAGACAAGACCTCCAAGACATCTTATTTTTTTTTAATTAGAGGGTATTTTAGCTTTATGAACTCTATGAGCATTGCTCCAGGGACACATTCTACTTCAGAACTCTTTTCTCTATGGTCTTTCCTGCCCTCAGCCTCAAATAACCCTCCAAGAGGAGCTGGAACTAAGTCTGGATCTTTTCTGAAAAATAGTAATGTGGTTTCTTATGTATTTTATTCCCATAGTCATAAATATCAGTAACCTAAAAATATATAGTAAAGATACAAAATAAGCAATGATTTAATCATGAAAAGCATGACTAACATAGTTTTACTGAAAATAAAACATTATTCAGATACACAGACACATCCCTTTACAATTCAGAAAATAAATTTATATGCATTTAATTTCACCTCATAACAGATCTGGGAGACTGATTCTGGAAGCATTACTGTTCCCATTTTACAGATGAATAAACAAGGCCTCATATTGTAGAGACAGAAGATTTAGAATTTAAACTGTACTTGCCTGGCTAGAAGCCCACTTCTATTTCCATATTATATTCTGCCGCCCCTAAAACTGCTAATTTGATTCAGCAGATATTTATTAAATGCATGATTGAGTTTTATTTCCCCCATGCTTGCTACTTGATTGACTAGTGGTTAGAACTGATTGGTGTAAGTAGCAGATTCTACTAGGTGGCTTTCATAAAGGAAAGGGGCATTTTTGTGCATGATTTTAAGTGATGATGATTTTTTTTTTAAAGATTTTATTTATTTATTTTGACAGAGAGAGACACAGCGAGAGAGGGAACACAAGCAGGGGGAGTGGGAGAGGGAGAAGCAGGCTTCCCGCGGAGCAGGGAGCCCGATGCGGGGCTCGATCCCAGGACCCTGGGATCATGACCTGAGCCGAAGGCAGATGCTTAACGACTGAGCCATCCAGGCGCCCCTTAAGTGATGATGTTTAAACAACAACAGGCTTGCCAACATATTCAACACTCAGAGGTAAGTACCCCATAATAAATTTACACCCGGAGTTATTTGAACAAATCATTTGATTTGATTAGTACAGATATAATTTCAACGCTTAGAACAACTAGAAGTGACTTTCATGAAGGACCCCGGAGCTTGGAGCCTTCAGATAATAGGAACAATGTGTGTCTGAAATCTCTAATCTTTACCTCCCCCATCCTCTCAGATCCCAGAATTCTGTTGGTGGGACCTTTTGGCTCACTCGCCTTTCTGATGATCTATAAGCATGTATTATAAGGCATTCATTTTGCTTTTTTATCACATTGCATTTTTCATGATTTATGAATACATAGTATATCTTATGCACAGTATGATTGGGGTAAAGAGTGTTTTCCTACTCCTTGAGGTACCCCCTTAGCTTTTAGCACAGTAGTGGTACTCACTACATTTGGGGAATAAAATTAAAACATCACCAAGCAATAGAAATGCCCATTATGGAAGTAATATAAAAATGCCAAAACCCTAGTTCTTAATTCACTTCTCTGCCGCTGGAGTCTATTAATTTGGCTGATTAGATTCTAAACATGTGCACCCATGTTTCTAAGGAAAAAAAACATGGAAAGAATTTGTAGTCCTTTTAAAGAAAACATTCTACTTATTGATTCACTAAAATACTCCTTTTCCCAGAACACTTTCCCATGTTTGTTCTAAGGGAGAAATGTAGTATAAAGTCTTCAGGCAGAAATTAAAGAGAGAAATATGCTTCCACTGGGATCCATTGACTATATATTTGAATAATTCTGAAATGGAAAGAAAAGTGTTCATTATCATCCTAATTCTCAAGTGTTATGTTTCTTCCCTTCAGGGTTATATTAGAAGCAGTTTCTTATGGGTCATGAAATGGTAGCCTGAGTCTCAGGAATAGGCTTCCACAGGGTCAAGGCTGAATGTCCTTGAAGTGCAGAGAAATTTTACACTTGGCATCCAAAGAAAATGTGGGCAAGCCAGTGGAGGTGGATATTAAATGAGCAATATCTACTGAGCATTTTCTGTGTGTTAGTCACAGTCCCAATTGCTACATATCCAGTATTTTATACAACCTACAAAAGTCCATTGCAAATAACTTATTGGGTTCCTATTTTACGACTGAAGAAAATACGTTTTGATGATTCCAGTTATTGGGACACGAATATAGTAGCTCATTATAATCTGTGCTTCTACAAACTATCTTAACACAAACTTCCCTGTCAGACTGACCAAACTGAACAAGGTTTGTACATCTCTTAATAGCTTATTTGCTCTCAGAAGTGCTTTAACTCCATCATAGTTGAAGTTCATGCCTTATTGTGATGGTATATAGTCAGAAACATAATGTGCCTCATTTTGGTACTTTTTAATTTTGATCTATTTTCTAACTCATAGAAAAGTTGCAAGAATAGTATGAGGAACTCATGTATAATCTTTACTCAGATTTCTCATATATATATATTTCTCATATATATATATATGAGAAATATATATATATGAGAAATATATATATTAGTTTTTATTTAAATTCCAGTTGGTTAACATACAATGTTATATTAGTTTCAGGTGTACAATATAGTGATTCATCACCTCCATACATCACCCAGTGCTCATCAAAAATGCACTTGTTAATCTCTATCAATGATTTCACCCATATCCCCACCAACCTCCCCTCTGGTAACCATCAGTTTGTTCTCTATAGTTAAGAGTCTGTTTGTATCTCTTTGTATCTCTTTTTTCCCCATTGCCCATTTGTTTTGTTTCTTAAATTCCAAATATGAGTGAAATCATATGGCATTTGTCTTTCCCTGACAGACTTATTTCATTTAGCATAATACTCTCTAGCTCCATCCATGTTGTTTCAAATGGCAATATTTCATTTTTATGGTTTAGTAATATTCCATATACATATATCACTTCTTCTTTATCCATTCATCAGTTGATAGACACAGGATGATTCTGAAATTTGGCTGTTGTAGATAATACTGCTATGAACATCAGGGTGCATGTATCCCTTTGAGTCAGTATTTTTGTATCCTTTGAGTAAATACCTAAGTAGTACAATTGGTAGATCTCAGCGTAGTTCTATTCTCAAATTTTAAGGAACCTCCATACTGTTTTCCAAAGTGGCTGCACCAGTTTGCATTCCCACCAACAGTGTAGGAGGGTTCCACTTTCTCTGCATCCTTGCCAAAACCTGTTGTTTCCTGTACTGTTGATTTTATGCATTCTGACAGGTGTGAAGTGATATCTCACTGTAGTTTTGATTTGCATTTCCCTAATGATCAGTGATGTTGAGCATACTTTCATGTGTCTATTGGTCATCTACATTTCTTCCTTGGAAAAATATCTATTCACGTTTTCTGCCCATTTTTACATTGGAGTACTCATTTTTGGGATGTTGAGTTTATAAGTTCTTTATATATACTGGACACTAACCCTTTATTGGATATGTCATTTGCAAATATCTTATCCCATTGTATAGGTTGTCTTTTAGTTTTATTGTTTTCTTTGCTGTGCAGATGGTTTTTATTTTCAGGAAGTTCCAGTAGTTTGCTTTTGTTTCCCTTGTCTTAGGAGACATATCTAGTAAGAAGTTGCTAAGGCCCATGTCAAAGATGTTACTGCCTATGCTCTCTTCTTGGATCTTTATGGTTTCAGGTCTCACATTTAGGTTTAATCCATTTTGAATTTATTTTTGTATGCTGTAAGAAAGTGGTACAGTACTCATTCTTTTGCATGTTGCTGTCCAGTTTTCCCAGCACCATTTGTTGAAGATATTGTCTTTTTCCCATTGAGTATTCTTCCCTGCTTTGTCAAAGATTAATTGACTATATAATTATGGGCTCCTTTCTGGGTTTTCTATTCTGTTCCATTGATCTATGTGTCTATTTTTGTGCCATTACCATACTGTTTTGATGACTACAGCTTTGTAATATAACTTGAAGTCTAGAATTGTGAGGCCTCCTGCTTTGCTTTTCTTTTTCAAGGTTGCTTTGGCTATTTGGGTCTTTTGTGGTCCTGTACAAATATTAGCATATTTCCATGAAAAATGCTGTTGGCATCATGATAGAAACTGTATTAAATGTGCAGATTGCTCTGGGTAGTACAAATATTTTAACAATATTTGTTCTTCCAGTCCATGGGCATAGAATGTCTTTCCATTTCTTGTGTCATCTTCAATTTCTTTCATCAGTGTTTTATAGTTTTCAGAGTACAGATCTTTCACCTCTTTGGTTAGATTTAATCCTAGATATATCTTACTGGTTTTAGTACAACTGTAAATGGGGTTGATTCCTTAATTCCTCTTTCTGCTGCTTTGTTATTGGTATAGAAATGCAACAGATTTCTGTATGTTGATTTTGTATCCTGTGACTTTACTGATTTTATTAGTTCTAGCAGTTTTTTTTTTTTGTCAATTTTTGGGGGGTTTTCTACATATAGTATCATAGCATCAGCAAATAGTGAAAATTTTACTTCTTTCTTGTCAATTTTTTTGTCTCTTTGTTGTCTGATTGCTGTGGCTAGGACTTCCAGTACTATGTTAAATAACAGTGGTGAGAGTTTTTTAATGTATTGTCAGATTCGGTTTCTTCCTGTTTCAGTTTTGGTAGGTTATATGTTCCTAGGAATTTATCTATTTCTTCCAGGTTGTACCATTTGTTGGAATATAGCTTTTCATACTATTCTCTTATAATTATTTGTATTTCTCTGCTTTTTGTTCTTATTTCTCCTCTGTAATTTGTGATTATATTTATTTGGGTCCTTTCTCTTTTCTTTTTGATAAGTCTGGCTAGAGGTTTATAAGTTTTATTAATTTTTTCAAAGAACAAACTCCTGGCTTCATTGGTCTGTTCTATTGTTCTTTAGTTTCTATATTATTTATTTCTGCTCTATCTTTATGATTTCCTTCCTTCTGCTGGTTTTAGTCTTCATTTGTTCTTTTTCTAGCTCCTTTAGATGTAAGGTTAGATTGTGAGTTTGAGATTTTTCTTACTTCTTGAGGTAGGCATGTATGGCTATGTATGTCCCTCTTAGCACCATTTTTGCTGCATCCCAAAAGTTTTTGACCATTGTGTTTTCATGTGTTTTTAAATTTCTTCTTTTATTTCCTGGTTGACTCACTTATTGTTTAGTAGCATGTTGTTTTACTTCCATGTATTTGTGGTCTTTCCAAATTTTTTCTTGTGATTGACTTCTAGTTTCATAGCATTGTGGTGAGGAAAGAAGCATGGTGTGATTTCAGCCTTTTTGTATTTGCTGAGGCCTGTTTGTGACCTAATATGTGATCTATTCTGGAGAATGTTTCATGTGTACTTGAAAAGAATGTGTATTCTGCTGTTTTAGGTTAGAGTGTTCTAATTATATATGTTAAATCCAACTGCTCCAGAGTGTCATTCAAGGCCACGGTTTCCTGGCACTTCAGAATGTATCTCTGATATATGCTGCATTCACTCTGCTGTTGTGTTTTGGCTGGTCTATCCTTCAGGTGAATTGTCTGCAGAGGCTCTCCTTATCTGCAGGGCAGAGTTTGGTCCCTGGCCTGAATGTGATGAGTTTTAACTAGATGTGCTCTGGTCTGCTTGTGAAATGAGACCTTCCACCAACTCCACCAGAACTGAGGCCCCGCAGAGCACTCTGGTTGGGAGATGTGGTGTGGGCACGGGTTTGTGCTGGTCTTCTGGGGGAGGGGCCCACCATACTGGGACTGAGGCAAGCTTTATTGAGAAAAACAGTCCCACCAGAGCACAGGGGGTGGGGCTTGGTGTAAGCAAATTATGTAGCCAGTGTCTATGCTGTGCTGCTTCCCACAGGTAGCTCTGGGTTTGTGCTGAGGGGCAGGGGAGGGAAATGGTACCAGCCAACTCCTTTGTTCCTGGTGAGGTATCCCCAGGAATGCTGCCTCTCAGAGATGTGCTCTGAGAAGAGTGAATAATCTCCCTGCTGTGTACCCCAGGCATTCTTCAGATAACTGTTTCCACAGTGTCTGCCCTCAAGTTTTTTGCCTGCCTTTTCTTCAGGAGCAGTGCAGTGCCCTCCAGGCTGTATCCCAGCCAAGCCTGCCACTGACCTTTAAAACTCCAGTCTTTAAGCCACACTGGTTGCAAGAACTCACAAAATTCAGCCCCTCTTGTTTTACAAGCCAATGACTTTGGGGAAATGTTCTCCATGTACATTCCCCTGTGTATTCCTTTCTCTCTCACCCTTCTCTGAGACCATGGCTCCCTCCTCTCTGCAGCACCTGTGATCCATTTATCCCCTAAACCACATTTCCACACTCTCTACCTTCTTCAGTGTGGCTCCTTCTGACTTTTAGTTATGGAGTTTGTTCTGTCAGTCTTCAGGTCAATTTCTGGAGTATTTAGGATGATTTGATAGTTATCTGGTTGTGTTTGTGGGACAAGACTAGCCTGTGGTCCTCCTACTCCACCACTATCTTCCTCTAGTCTCTCATTTGTATTCTGACCCATTTGTTCTATCATTCTCTCTCTCCCTCTATCCCATGTTTTATATTATGTGCAAATATGCATATTTCTTTTCTGATTCATTTGAGAGTAAGTTCAAAAACTTCATATCCATTTGTTCCCACATACTTTAGGGTGTATTTTCCAAAAGCAAAGATACACTCTTAAATAATCATAGTACAGGTATCAAATTCATAAGATTAAGAATTAATGCAATACTGTTATCTAACTTGTGGCCCACATTTAAATATCATCAATTTTCCAAGAATCTCCTTTTAATTGTTTTTCTCAGTTCAGGGTCTAATCCAGAATCATATGTACTTTTAGTTGTCTTGCTTATTTGTTCTCCTTTAATCTGGAACAGTTACTTGCCCCCCCCCCTTTTTTTGGTCTTTCTTTAACTGCGCAGTTTTGAAACACACATGCTGATTATTTTGAAGAATTGCCCTTCATTTTGGTTTGTCTGATATTTGCTCTTTTTTAGATTCAGGTTTACACATTTTAGCAGATATATTATATATGCAATTTTGTGTCTCTCTCAGTGTGTCCTAGCAAGAGACACATGATATTGATTCATCCCAGTATTGATATATTGATGATATTAGCTTTGAATCACTTGTTAAATTGCTGGCCTTCCCTATAAGATTACTATTTTCCTTTGTAATTAATGTAATTTATAAAGATATACTAAGTAATTTATGGTTGAAATGATGTAACTACTCTTTCATCAAAATTTTCACCTGCTTATTTTAGCATCCATTACTGATTTTTCTAACTCCATTACTTCTATAACTATTAGGTAGAATTCCACTGTAAGGGAGACTTTCCTCTTCTTCATTTATTTATACGTTCATTCATTTATTTATATCACTCTATGGACCCATGAACTCTTGTTTTATTCATTAGATTACAATCCATTCGTTGCTATCATTCTTTATTTTGAGGCTCAAATTGTCCTAGATTTGATCAATGCAAGCCCCTACAAGCTGGCTCCTGTGTCCTTTTAACATGCCTTGTGGTTCCTAGAACATCCATCACTTTCTGGTTCAAGTTATTCTTTTGTACTGTCTTTTAAAGGGCTGTGTCAGACTTTCTCTAGTTACCCTAGATGTACTTTCTCTTTATTGCTCTCTTGTCTCAGTTTACTACTTGTGGACACTTAGAAAACACACTGTACTACCTGGACTAGTCTTTCTCTCAGTGACTGAAGTTAAACATGTTCCTAGTTCCCTGGATCATGTGAAATGGCAGGCTAGTTCCAAAATCAAGTCCTCTCTGTTCGGCATGTGCTCTAAAAATGTGAATGTCAGCATTTGGACAGTTCTTAAATTTCTAATTTGCATCCTTGCTCTATAACCTCCCCTTGTGGCAGATGTAGTGCTACGTGGCTCAGAATATATTTCTTATGAGTTAATTAAAAGGCCTGTAGAACAAAGGTTCTGTACTTTCACCAACAATATGAGTAATGCAAATACAAATGGTAACAGCAGGTTCAGAGCATATCATGTGAAAATGGAGTGCCAAGGAGAGGGTCCGAAGAACTTCTACATACCATTGACTGATTCAGTGGGAATGAGTAAAGTATATCTTGATACTTGATACCTGTTACTTAATTGCTGTGACTTTAGAAAAGTCATTCACCATCTCTGATTTTTAGTTTTTTCATCTGCAAACAATGGAAAATATGACACTTGCACTTTCGAATTTGAAGAAGCTCTTAATAGAATGCAACTGTAAAGATAAATAATGTGTTGCTAAAATAATCAGTTTATGAGTTCATTTTGATATTTACTTTGTCAAGTTAAATGCACTACATAAACATGTGTAGGGCTGTCTAGAAAAAAATGTAGAACTAAGTGGCAAGTCCATCAGCTATCGTGATACTGACAAACCTGCATAGATTTTTTATATGACAGAGGGGGTCACTACACTGATACATAGTCTGTGCAATATAGCATGATATTTAGTATGAAACTATGTCAGCAGCTCTTCAAGCATTCAGACCCTAGTGCTTTCAAGACTGGGGCCAGAACAGAAACTCAGTATCACTATTCCCCCCTGATAATTATTCTGCCTCCTTACTATTCATCTAGATGTAGTGTTTCCACCATGAGAGGAATTGATTGGCCTTGTTTTTCATAGGTCAATGAGAAGGAAACTTACTGAGTAGAATTTGATCCCAGATGCCTCAGAGACTGCCACCATCCACCTTCTCTAGGTTACATGTTACCTTTATAGTTCACTTTGGCCAGGATGAAAGGGGTAGTTTTACTGAGTCACTGTGGTAGGGCATGTAACCTAGGAAGATATAAACTTCCTAAGTTCACTTTCCTTAAGGGAAATGGAGCATAAATGGAGCATCATGGGTGTGAAAAACACTAGGGTATTGCTCCATATTGGTTCATAAGCACAGAAAAATGTTTCCCAGAAGACAAACAGACAAAATCCACTATCCTGCCAAGTACCTTGGCTCTGATTTGTGCCTTATTTTAATGATATCCTCTCTTACAACTTCCTCCTTGAAACTGAAATAGCTTTGCTTTTGGATATTGTGCCATCATGTTAATTGATTATGATATGTTGATAACATAGCAATGAGAAGATCCATAACAAATGAATTGTACCATGCCTGATAAATATTTACTGCTGGTGTAACCAACTATCTCACTGCATGCCATATAGCAGATGCTCAATAGATGCTGGATTCTTTTATCTTCTTGAACACATCTAGTTTTACATATGTGCTTTGCCTAGGATAATGTTTTCCAAATTCTGGAAAAATAAAATCAACAGAATCAATTTTATCATGATATAGTATGGCTTTTCTGAACTGATCATGTTATGTGAATTAAGAGTCAGAATTCTGAAAATTATTTTCCATAGCCAACTACTTAGTGCAAAGTGCACCTAAAGATGTGTTCAAGGATTCATGTTATCTGACCTCAATTCTAAATGACAAAAGTAAAACTCAACTGTAATTTGTTTGCTACATATTATAATCTAATGAGAACAATGGCCCAAAAAAGTATCTAAGGCAAGTACTGTGCCAATAGCAACAAATTCCAGGACAACATGCCTCCCCATAACTAGACCAGTCTCAAGCCACAAAGAGCCATACATTAACTATGTAAGCTAATAAGCTATTCAATCATCATTTTTTTTAACCTCAAACATCACAAATCTCTCATTTTTCCCCTCTTCTAAGATACATTCCAAAATAGAGTGCCTTCAATAAGAAATCTCACATTTGTTTATATGTTACCAGAACATATTTTGATACATATTTAGTTATTAAATTACTTACATTTATTACAGTATATGAATGATATAAAGTAATAATATTCACAGTTTTGAAATGTCAAGTAAAACATTTCCCACAAATATACCTGCTTCTTAGGCATACAATCTTAAACTTTATTACCTTCTCTCATAAGTCAAAATAAACATATGTACAAAAGTGCTAAAGTCTTCATGTGTAGTGATATATAAGGGAACGTTATAAAAATATAGATTTGTCAATAGTATACTGAAAACTCTTTTCTAATGCTGCTACAGAGAGGTAAATCTTTTTCATAATCTGTAGGTCAAAGCCCGTAATAGTTCAAGTCAAAACAATGTATCAAAGTAAAATTAAAGGAAAGTTCAGTCAGTTTTATTATCCTTATAATCAGGACTTTATAACAGAAAGTGAAATAACATCTTATGAAAGCAGAATCAAATTATACTTTTGTTTTATTACCAGCCCTGCTTTAAGATTTCACATCTTACAGCTAATCACTGCAACTGATTTTTATGCAAAAAAAAATATCTATTTTTAGATCTTCCCATTAAGCTACATTGAAACTTCATACTGGGGAAATGATTATTAAAATATGATATATATGTATAATTTTTCAAGTATAACCTAAATTTGCTAATTTTGATATAGTTGCTAATGGTAACTAATGTGTTTTGTTTGTGTTTACCATTCTGCCATTTAAATGAAGAAAGCATACGCTTCTCTCATTAGGAAAGTTGGCATGAATATAATTTGTATGGCCTTACCCAAGGCTTTTTAGTTGGAAAGGGTAAATGTCTTTAGGCAGTCTCTGGATTAAAATAAAAATTCAGCTTCCCCAAATGCCTCAAAGCTGGATCAGTGGCAAGTCAGTCTTGATGAGCTTTCATAAAGCCAGGCTTTTATTCTTGGCAACAGGAGGAAGGCCTTACTGGACTTATCTTTTTCATTTAAAAGTACAAACAACAAGGCTATAGCAACCAAAGCCATTTCCAGTAAGCACTGACATGATTTAATAATTGAGGGCTAAACACTAAAATTGAACTATTTTTTCCTATTCCCTCCACAAAATATAATTGAGCTTTTAGGCTTAACATTGACAAAACAGATCCATGAAATACATAAAATTCCTGACAATAAATTGTACATCAGAGATAAGAAAAACACATTCTACTTAGGGGCCAAGATAATTCATGAGTAATGGGCATTTGGGACTTGCAATACCTTTGAATCACCTGGTTAAGGATGCATAATCTCTTGATGGTGTTTTTGCTTCTGTCTTACCTTTGCACACAAGTCTATTACTCACATAGAATCCAGAGAAATCCTTTTAAAACAAAAATCAGTGCATATCTATCCCCTGCTCAGGGATTTTCCATTTTCTTTTTGTGGGACACTCTTCCAAAGATATCAGTACGGTGGACCATTTCATGCCATTTGGGTCTCTGCTTAGATGTCACCTCCTCAGAAAGTTCCCTAAATGCCCTAAGAGCAAATGTTATTCTTGCTTACTCTGCTTTATTTTTCTTAACACTTTCCAGAAACAGATACTTAAGTATTCATCTGTTTATCTGTAATGTAACATGCACAGTCACCACTGTATCTCCAACACCCAGAACAGGGTCTAGCACATTCTGGATAATGAAAAATATTTGTTGAATAAATGAAGGAATAGATACTCAAAATAGACCAGTCCAAGAACATAAAACTCACTAAGAGGGTGCATTGAACAAAGGAGGTGTAGCTACACAGCGGTCAAGACTTGGCAGGAGCCAAAGAAATGATTCTAAACCATTTCTAAAGTTGAAGTGGGCAGGTGAATGTTTCAGTTTGGGGAGACAATTAGAGAATATTTCCAGTTTATTAGAGCAATCCAAATTACTAAGGAAATGAGAAAATCTGCAAATGTTCCTTTCTCCAGTCATCATTTTTTGTAAGATTTTTTTTAAAGCATAAGTATATGAAAACTAGACTATCTCACAGAAATAATTTTGCAAAGGTTTTGCTGTATATATAGTCTCCTTCTTGCCATTTCTGAAGCAGTCTTCATCTTTATGGCAGAAGTAAATTTGTGATCAGTGAGTCTTTTCTCCTAAAGTTTACCTGTATTTTGACCATGATCTCTTAAGTCAAAAAAAAAAAAAAAAAAAAAAAAAGCTTTCTCCAGTGCCAAAAAATTTCATGTTATAATTACACAGTGATCTCCTTAAGGAACGGAGCTGTTTCATTCTTCTCTGTATATCCTCTTATTGTAGCACACTCCCTCATATAGAAACTGTGGTCAAGAAATATGAGCTTTTGATGTTGTTGGATGAATGATTCAAGACTTAGGTACAAGGCATGTATGTTAGCAGTTCTGGGGTTGGAAGAGGAGAGATAAGGAGAATCTTGCAAAAGACCTTCTTACCAATTCACTCTAGGACAATGGAGACTAAGTGATCCAAAGATCTTTGACTCTAGAAGTGTAGTAAGGTGGGCAAGTCAGGGTTGAAGAAAATTCATTAAATTCAGGTACTTCTTGTAGATCAGTATTAATGCCTGCAAAACTGGATGCTGCAGTCTCGAGTACCAGGTTCATTTTTTTCAAGGAAGCCAAAGGAAACTTCCTCATATAAAGAATATAAATTGTACAGAGTAATGAGAAATAAACCTAGAACCAGGAAAGTTATAAATAGTGCCAGGTCTAGGGACAAGGCAGTCCTATGTTTAGAAGAAATGAGAGATTCAGGACAGGCTTGACATCAGTGAGACAGTGAATGGTAGAAAGATGATTCAATTACTGTAAAATGGTAGTAAGGGTCTTAAGTACAGAGTGGTCTAGACTGCTTCAAAGGTCTGTGTGCATAATGGGTTCAGCCACAATTCAGAAGTTAGTAGCTGTTTGAACTACAGGGTGGGAAGAACATAGTGAAAGTGTGGACTATGAGTCTCATAACTCTAGTCACTTGCATTTGATATTCCATTAATGGGCAGCAGACAAGGATACTTAGGAAAGAGTTTAGATCTGAGTATAAAGAACAAGCAACAAGATCTGGAAACATAGGTTGGGGGTTGGGAAAATTTCTATTAAAAAACAATGCAAATCGGGTGCCTGGGTGGCTCAGTCAGTTGAGTGTAGACTCTTCCTTTCCCCTCAGGTCATGATCTCATGAGTGCTGAGATTGAGCCCCCTGGTGGACTCTGTGTTCAGCCTGGAGTCTGCTTGAGATTCTCTCCCTTTGCTCCCCCTCCCCCACTGCTTGTGCTCTCTTGCTCTCTCTCTCTCTCTCAAATAAATAAATAAATAAAAATCTTAAACAATGCAAATCTTGGTTAAACTATAGAGCAGAGACACCCAATAGACCTTTCACAATAGTGTCTTCATGGCCACTAGCCATGTGATTATTGAGTACTTGAATTGTGGCTAGTGTGACTGACAAGTGAACTTTTAATTTAATTATAATTTTAATTTAAATGACCATGTGTAGCTAGTGGCTGCCATATTGGACAGCATCAGGTCTAGGGTTTAACTGACAGCATGGAGACTCAGAAAGCAGTGGCAGACCATGGATGAGGTAGAAATAGGATAAAGCATTACAGGATTGCTTAGGAGTTTTAATTTTCAGCAATACATATGTGTTTATTCACATTAGTCCTATTTCATATCTAGATTGTTCTAGGAACTTGGAACTAAGACTTTAGGGACATCATTGTATCATTGGCTTTTTGGAGGTCTGGGGAAAGGAGAGGCTTCGATACACTTAATTGTGAACTCCTTGAAGTCAGAAACTGGTTTTGCCACTGTTGTTTTTTTACTGCTGTATTCACAGCCCCCAGAAAGTAGGCACTTAATAGATATTTGCTTCAATAATGAATAAAATAGCATAATGTCTGATATTCCCTGCATCAATAAATTTGTGGAGATGGATTCTGGGAATCATGGAGGCTTTCTGTTGGCTTTGTAAAAAAAAACTTAAATGACAAAAAACAGGCATCAATTTCCCCTTTGGATAAATTTATTCCTGGTTATTATGGCATCTTACTATTTTTATTACTAGGAAGAAAGAATAATCATTACTATTGCCATTTGCAGCATGGGGGATATTTGACAAACTTGACAACATTGGTGAAGGAGGGACTTCAAACAGGGCTTGCTTTTGAAGGAATGATGTGCTCCGTTACCTACTTCACAGAGGTGTTGTGAGAATTTATAAATATTTGGTCATTAAATGCTCATAAAAATGCCTGTTAAATGCCTCCAGAGTCTGTCACAGAAGATGCTTGTTTGAATGTTTAGTGGATGCAGTGCTGTCAGTGAAAAGGCAGGCACTCAGGAAAGGGCATTCATACTTTTTAAAAATTTTTAATGCTTGTTTTTCCTTTTCTGACTATGGAAACAGTGGATGCTCATTTAAAAAAAAAACGGAAAAAGCTGAAAAGGTTAATGAAAAGAATGAACAATAACTTCAAATCAATTATATATATTTATATATCTCTATATATCTACATTTCTCTATAATATATATCTCCTTTTCTCCTTGTCTATACATATTCAAACACACAGTCAAGTGCACTTTGAATATTTTGTACTATTTTCTACAAATATTTTTCTGAGTGTCTATGTGTGTTAAATAAAATGCTTAACAGTTCTGTATTCTATTTTTTCACTTATGATGATGGTGGACAGTCATCTACAGCATGAATTTTAGTTAGTGCTTATCAATCTCTCATGCAGATACTCTGTAGTTTCTAACTGTCTATTGTTAGATACTTGGATTGTTTTCATTTTTACACTACGATAATTTTAATGCAATAATCATTATTTTGCACAACCTCTTGCCTATATATCTCTTTCTCTCTCCCTTTGTCTCTCTCTCTGTTTACATAGATTACCTAAAGTGATATTGTTGGAGTAAAGGATAAGTATCCATTAAGGTTCTTGGCAAATTTTGAAAATTGTTTTATAGTAGGTAACCCAAATTTATACTCACTTTAAGAGTGTATACAACTGCTCATAAAATTAATCCTCTCTAGTATTGAATATTTTAAAAATCTATTTTAATATGGTGAATGAAAAAATCAATATGACTTTAATTTGCATCACTGATTACTTGTGAGGCTGATCTTTTTACCACATTTTCTGGCCTCTGTAAATTGTTCATGTCAAGTGGCCACTTTTTTAAGTTTTTATTTTAATTCCACTTAGTTAACATAGTCTTATCAGTTTCAGGTATACAGTATAGGTGATTCAACAATTCCATACATCACCTGGTGCTCATCACTACAAGTGCCCTCCTTAATCCCCATCACCTATTTAACCCATAGCCCCACCCAATTTGCCTCTGGCAGCCATCAGTTCTCTGTAATTAAGAGTCTACATCTCAGTTTGTCTTTCTCTTTTTTCTCCAATGCTCATTTGTTTTCTTAAATTCCACATATGAATGAAATCATATGGCATTTGTCTTTCTCTGACTGATTTACTTTGCTTAGCATTATACTCTTCTAGCTCCATCCATGTTGTAAGTGGCAAGATTTCTTTCTTTACCATGACTGAATAATATTCCATTGTATATATATATGCACGACGTATTCTTTATCCATTCATCAATTTATAGACTCTTGGGCTGCTTCTATAATTTGGCTATTGTAAATAATGCATAAACATAGGGGTACATGTATCCCTTTGAATTCATGTTTTTGTATTCGTTGGGTAACTATCAAGTAATGTAATTGCTGGATCCCAGAGTAGTTCTATTTTTAAGTTTTCGAGGAACATCTATACTGTCTTCCACAGTGGCTTCCAAAGTAGCTGTGCCAGTTTGCATTCACACCAACAGTGCATGAGGGTGCCTTTTTCTCCACATCTTTGCCAACACCTGTTGTTTCTTATGTTGTTGATTTTTAGGCATTCTGACAGGTGTGAGGTGATGTCTTATTGTAGTTTTGATTTTTTTAATTATGTTAATCACCATACATTACATCATTAGTTTTTGATGTAGTGTTCCATGATTCATTATCTGCATATAACACTCAGAGCTCCATGCAGAACGTGCCCTCTTTAATACCCATCACCAGGCTAACCCACCCTCCCACCCCCTTCCCCTCTAGAACACTCAGTTTATTTCTCAGAGTCCATCGTCTCTCATGGTTCATCTCCCCCTCCGGTATCCCCCCCTTTGTTCTTCCCCTCTGGCTATCTTCTTCTTCTTCTTTTATTTTTATTTATTTATTTTTTAAAAAATATAATGTATTATTTGTTTCAGAGGTACAGGTCTGTGATTCAACAGTCTTGCACAATTCACAGCGCTCACCATAGCACATACCCTCCCCAATGTCTACCACCAGCCGCCCCATCCCTCCCACCCCCCACCACTCCAGCAACCCTCAGTTTGTTCCCTGAGATTAAGTATTCCTCATATCAGTGAGGTCATATGATACATGTCTTTCTCTGATTGACTTATTTCGCTCAGCATAACACTCTCCAGTTGCATCCACCTCATTGCAAATGGCAAGATTTCATTCCTTTTGATGGCTGCTTAATATTCCATTGTATATATATATATAGCACATCTTTTTTACACATTCATCTGTCGATGGACATCTTGGCTCTTTCCACAGTTTGGCTATTGTAGACATTGCTGCTATAAACATTGGGGTGCACGTACCCCTTCAGATTCCTACATTTGTATCTTTGGAGTAAATACCCAGTAGTGCAATTGCTGGGTCATAGGGTAGCTCTATTTTCAACTTTTTGAAGAAATTCCATACTGTTTTCCAGAGTGGTTGCACCAGCTTGCATTCCCACCAACAGTGTAGGAGGATTCCCCTTTCTCCGCATCCCTGCCAACATCTGTCATTTCCTGACTTGTTAATTTTAGCCATTCTGACTGGTGTGAGGTGGTATCTCATTAAGGTTTTGATTTGAATTTCCCTGATGCCGAATGATGCTGAACACTTTTTAAGTGTCTGTTGGCCATTTGGATGTCTTTGGAAAAATGTCTGTTCACGTCTTCTGACCATTTCTTGATTGGATCATTTGTTCTTTGGGTGTTGAGTTTAAGAAGTTCTTTATAGGGCGCCTGGGTGGCTCAGTTGGTTAAGCGACTGCCTTCGGCTCAGGTCATGATCCTGGAGTCCCGGGATTGAGTACCGCATTGGGCTCCCTGCTCAGCGGGGAGTCTGCTTCTCCCTCTCCCGCTCCCCCCTCTTGTGCTCTCTCACTCTCTCTCTCTCAAATAAATAAATAAAATCTTTAAAAAAAAAAAAAACTCCAAGAAAAAAAAAAAGTTCTTTATAGATTTTGGATACTAGCCCTTTATCTGATATGTCATTTGCAAATATCTTCTCCCATTCTGTCGGTTTCTTTTGGTTTTGTTGACTGTTTCCTTTGCTGTGCAAAAGCTTTTTATCTTGATGAAGTCCCAATAGTTCATTTTTGCCCTTGCTTCCCTTGCCTTTGGTGATGTTTCTAGGAAGAAGTTGCTGCAGCTGAGGTCAAAGAGGTTGCTGCCTGTGTTCTCCTTTAGGATTTTGATGGACTCCTGTCTCACATTGAGGTCTTTCAACTATTTTGAGTCTATTTTTGTGTGTGCTGTAAGGAAATGGTCCAGTTTCATTCTTCTGCATGTGGGTCCAGTTTCATTCTTCTGCATGTGGTTGTCCAATTTTCCCAAAACCATTTGTTGAAGAGACTGTCTTTTTTCCATTGGACATTCTTTCCTGCTTTGTTGAAGATGAGTTGACCATAGAGTTGAGGGTCCATTTCTGGGCTCTCTATTCTGTTCCACTGATCTACGTGTCTGTTTTTGTGCCAGTACCATACTGTCTTGATGATGACAGCTTTGTAATAGAGCTGGAAGTCTGGAATTGTGATGCTGCCAGCTTTCCTTTTCTTTTTCAACATTCCTCTGGCTATTCGGGGTCTTTTCTGGATCCATACAAATTTTAGGATTATTTGTTCCATTTCCTTGAAAAAAGTGGATGATATTTTGATAGGGATTGCATTAAATGTGTAGATTGCTCTAGGTAGCATTGACATCTTCACAATATTTGTTCTTCCAATCCATGAGCATGGAATGTTTTTCCATTTCTTTGTGTCTTCCTCAATTTCTTTCATGAGTATTTTATAGTTTTCTGAGTACAGATTCTTTGCCTCCCTGGTTAGATTTATTCCTAGGTGTCTTAGGGTTTTGGGTGCAATTGTAAATGGGATCAGCTCCTTAATGTCTCTTTCGTCTGTCTTGTTGTTGGTGTATAGGAATGCCACTGATTTCTGTGCATTGGTTTTATATCGTGCCACATTACTGAATTCCTGTATGAGTTCTAGCAGTTCTGGGGTGGAGTCTTTTGGGTTTTCCACATAAAGTATCACATCATCTGCAAAGAGTGAGATTTTTACATCTTCCTTGCCGATTTGGATGCCTTTTATTTCTTTTTGTTGTGATATTGCTGTGGCTATGACTTCTAGTACTATGTTGAATAGCAGTGGTGATAGTGGACATCCCTGCTGCATTCCTGACCTTAGGGGGGAAGCTGTCAGTTTTTCCCCATTGAGAATGATATTCGCTGTGGGTTTTTCATAGATGGCTTTCATGATATTGAGTTATGTACGCTCTGTCCCTACACTCCGAAGAGTTTTAATTAAGAAAGGATGTGTTTTCAAATGCTTTTTCTGCATCTGTTGAGAGGATCATATGGTTCTTGTTCTTTCTTTTATTAATGTATTGTATCACATTGATTGATTTGCAGATGTTGAAACAATCTTGCAGGCCAGGGATAAATTCCACTTGGTCGTGGTGAATAATCCTTTTAATGTACTGTTGGATCCTATTGGCTAGTATTTTGGTGAGAATTTTTGCATCCATGTTCATCAAGGATATTGGTCTGTAATTCTCCTTTTTTTAAAAATTTATTTATTTATTTATTTATTTATTTAAAGATTTTATTTATTCATTTGACAGAGAGAGACATAGGGAGAGAGGGAACACAAGCAGGGGGAGTAGGAGAGGGAGAAGCAGGCTTCCCCATGGAGCAGGGAGCCCGATGTGGGGCTCAATCCCAGGGTCCTGGGATCACGACCTGAGCCAAAGGCAGACACTTAATGACTGAGCCACCCAGGCACCCCGTAATTCTCTTTTTGATAGGGTCTTTGGTTTGGGGATCAAGGTAATGGTGGCCTCATAAAATGAGTTTGGAAGTTTTCCTTCTATTTCTATTTTTTTGGAACAGTTTCAGAAGAATAGGTATTAATTCTTCTTTAAATGTTTGGTAGAATTCCCCTGGGAAGCCATCTGGCCCTGGGCTCTTGTTTGTTGGGAGATTTTTGATGACTGCTTCAATTTCCTTAGTGGTTATAGGTCTGTTCAGGTTTTCTATGTCTTACTGGTTCAGTTTGGTAGTTGATACATCTCTAGGAATGCATCCATTTCTTCCAGATTATCTAATTTGCTGGCATATAGTTGCTCATAATATGTTCTTATAACTGTTTGTATTTCTTTGGTGTTGGTTGTGATCTCACCTCTTTCATTCATGATTTTATTTCTTTGGGTCCTTTCTATTTTCTTTTTGATAAGTCTGCCAGGAGTTTATCAATCTTGTTAATTCTTTCAAAGAACCAGCTCCTAGTTTCGTTGATCTGTTCTACTGTTCTTTTGGTTTCTATTTCATTGATTTTTGCTCCGATCTTTATTATTTCTCTTCTCCTGGGTTTAGCCTTTATTTGCTGTTCTTTCTCCAGCTTCTTTAGGTGTAGGGTTAGGTTGTGTACTTGAGACCTTTCTTGTTTCTTGAGAAACGCTTGTATTGCTATATACTTTCCTCTTAGGACTGCCGTTGTTGCATCCCAAAGATTTTGAAGAGTTGTGTTTTCATTTTCATTTGTTTCCGTGAATTTTTTAAATTCTTCTTTAATTTCCTGGTTGACCCACATGTATTTGAGTTCTTTCCAACTTTCCTCTTGTGATTGGGGATCCCATCCTTTGGTACTGGTTGAGACCTGATTTGTGACCTAGAATGTGATCTATTCTGGAGAATGTCCCATGGGCACGAGAGAAGAATGTGTATTCTGTTGCTTTGGGATGGAATGTTCTGAATAGATCTGTGAAGTCCATTTGCTCCAGTGTGTCATTTAAAGTCTTTATTTCCTTGTTGATCTTTTGCTTACATTATCTGTTGATTTCACTGAGGGGAGTGTTAAAGTCCCCCACTATTATTGTATTGTTGTCAATGTGTTTCTTTGCTTTTGTTATTAATTGGCTTATATAATTGGCTGCTCCCATGTTAGGGGCATAGATATTTACAATTGTTAGATCTTCTTATTGGATAGACCCTTTAAGTAGGATATAGTGTCCTTCCTTATCGCTTATTATAGTCTTTGATTTAAAATCTAATTTGTCTGATATAAGGATTGCCACCCCAGCTTTCTTTTGGTGTCCATTAGCATGGTAAATGGTTTTCCACCCCTTCACTTTCAATCTGTGGGAGTCTTTGGGTCTATAATGAGTCTCTTGCAGACAGTATATCGATGGGTCTTGTTTTTTAATCCAATCTGATAGCCTGTGTCTTTTGATTGGGGCATTTAGCCCATTTACATTCAGGGTAACTATTGAAAGATATGAATTTAGTGCCATTGTATTGCCTGTAAGGTAACTGTTACTGTATTGTCTGTGTTCCTTTCTGGTCTATGTTGCTTTTAGGCTCTCTCTTTGCTTAGAGGACCCCTTTCAATATTCCTTGTAGGACTGGTTGTGTTTGCAAATTCCTTTAGTTTTTGTTTGTCCTGGAAGCTTTTTATCTCTCCCTCTATTTTCAATGACAGCCTAGCTGGATATAGTATTCTTGGCTGCATATTTTTCTAATTTAGTGCTCTGAATATATCCTGCTAGTCCTTTCTGGCCTGCCAGGTCTCTGTGGATAGGTCTGTTGCCAATCTAATATTTCTACCATTGTAGGTTACAGCTCTCTTGTCCTGAGCTGCTTTCAGGCTTTTCTCTTTGTCTCTGAGACTCGTAAGTTTTACTATTAGATGTTGGGGTGCTGACCTATTTTTATTGATTTTGAGAGGGGTTCTCTGTGCCTCCTGGATTTTGATGCCTGTTTCCTTCCCTAAATTAGGGAAGTTCTCTGCTATAATTTGCTCCAATATACCTTCTGCCCCCCTCTTTCTTCTTCTTCTGGGATCCCAATTATTGTAATTTTGTTTCATCTTATGAGATTGCTTATCTCTCGAATTCTGCCCTCATGATCCAGTAGTTGTTTATCTCTCTTTTTCTCAGCTTCTTTATTTTCCATCATTTGGTCTTGTATATCACTAATTCTCTCTTCTGCCTCATTTATCCTAGCAGTTAGAGCCTCCATTTTTGATTGCACCTCATTAATAGCCCTTTTGATTTCTACTTGGTTAGATTAGTTCTTTTATTTCTCCAGAAAGGGTTTCTCTGATATCTTCCATGCTTTTTTCAAGCCCAGCTAGTATCTTTAAAATCATCATTCTGAACTCTAGTTCAGACATCTTACTAATGTCCATATTGATTAGGTCCCTGGCAGTCAGTACTGCCTCTTGTTCTCTTTTCTGAGGTGATTTTTTTTCCATTTTGTCATTTTGTCCAGAGGAGAATAGATGAATGAGAGAACAAAATGCTAACAGGGTAACAATGTCCCCAGAAAATATACACTAAACAAATCAGAAAAGACCTGAAACTGGGGGAAAAGAAAGGAAAGAAAGAAAAAAGAAAAAGAAAGAAAAAAAAAAAGAAAAAGGAGAAGATAAAAACAAACAAAAACAAAACAAAACAAAAAAACAGAATATGATCAAATATGATTAGCCTGGTGCATAGATCAGTGCCACAACCTATATTTTGGGCGTATTTTGGTCTGTTAGAAGAGAGTGCCTCCCGGGGTGCTTGGGTGGCTCAGTTGGTTAAGCGACTGCCTTCGGCTCAGGTCATGATCCTGGAGTCCCGGGATCGAGTCCCGCATCGGGCTCCCTGCTCGGCGGGGAACCTGCTTCTCCCTCTGACCCTCCCCCATCTCGTGCTCTCTCTCTCTGTCTCATTCTCTCTCTCAAATAACTAAAATCTTTAAAAAAAAAAAAAGAGAGTGCCTCCCAAAATTTTAAAGAAAGAAAAACTTATATATGTACAAAAATAAGGGTTAATACGATGAAGGGATGGAATATGACTGTAAAGATGAAAATTATAAAAGATTTTATAAAAGGAATTGATAAGAAGTTGTTGGAAAAAAGAAAGAATTAAAAAAAAAAAAGGGAGAGAATGTGATCAGGCAGGAGACTAGAACAAAGCCATACACTAGAGATTTAGGGTATATTTGATCTGTTAGAAGAAACTGTATCTCAAAATTTTAAAGAGAGAACAACTTTTGATATATATATATCAAAAATAAGGGTAACTACTATGAAGGGATAGAATATGACTCTAAAAATGAAAAATAAAAAATATTTTTTAAAAAAGGGATTGATAAGATGTTGGTTGAAAAAGGGAAAAAGAAAAATTAAAAAAAAGACAGTTAAAAAAATTAACTTTGAATGACTAAAGAATCATGGTAAAAAAGCCATGAATTCTATGTGCAGTATTCCCCTAGTGCTGGAGTTCTGCCGTTCTCACTGATTGGTAAACTTGGTCTTGGCTGGCTGTTCTTGCTGATCTTTGGAGGAGGGGCCTGTTGCCGTGGTTCCCAAATGTCTTTGCCGGAGGCGTAATTGCCCCGCCCTTGCCCGGTCCGGGCTAAGTAATCTGCTCGGGTTTGCTCTTGGGAGCTTTTGTTCCCTGCAAGCTTTCCATACAGCTTTGGAGGATGAGAGTGAAAATGGCAGCCTCCCAATCTCCATCCCGGAGGAGCCGAGAACTTGGGGCCCTGCTCCTCAGTGCACCCCCAGAGAAAAGCAGTCAGTCACTCCTGTCTCCCCGGTCTCCAGCCACAATCCATGCTCACCCGGCCTGTGACCGCGTGTTTCTATCTCTGGCACCCGACCCCATGTGGAGTCTCCAAACCCCACAGATCGCTGTGGTGCGCTCCCGCGCAGCTCCTCCCAGGGGAGGAAGGTGAGTCTCCCCGGATCTGCCGCTTGTTGGGTCCCTGCTGGAGGAGCAGTGGCCCAACTGTGCCGCAGGTCACGGTTTATGGCAACCCCGAGCTGCAAGCCCATGCCTCGACTCCGTCTCTGCAGCCGGCTTCCCTGCTCTGGTACCTGGGCGCTCTGCCGCACTCAGGCACCCTTGGTCTTTCTGTGACCCTGAGGGTCCTGAGACCACACTGTTCCTCAAGGGTTCCACCCCCCGCTTGGCCACTGGAGCAACATCCCTCAGCGGAGCTGACTTCTAAAAGTTCCGATTTTGTGCTCTGCCGCTCTATCACTTGCCAGAAGTGACCGATGGAGGCCCCCTCCCCCGCCGTCTATCCTCCTGAATATCACCTTGGATTCACTTCTCTGAATGTCCTACCTTCCAGAAAGTGGTCACTTCTGTTTAGAGAGTTGTTGCTATTCTTTTCTTCGATCTCCTGTTGTGTTCGTAGGTGTTCAGAGTGGTTTGATCCCTATGCAGCTGAATTCCTGGGACCAGATGAAATCCAGGTCTCCTACACCTGTGCTATCTTGCTCCGCCAGCTTTCTGTAGTTTTGATTTTTATTTCCCTACTGGTAAGTAATGATGAGCACATTTTCTTGTGTCTATTGATTTTCTGTATGTCTTTGGAGAAATGTCTGTTCATGTCTTTGGCCAATTTTTAATTAGATTACTCATTTTTGGGGTGTTGAGTTTTTTATAAGTTCTTTATATATTTTGGATAATAATCCTTTATCAGATATGTCATTTGCAAATATCTTCTCCCATTCAGTAGATTGCCTTTTAGTTTTGTTGACTGTTTTCTTTGCTGTGCAGAAGCTTTTTATTTTGATGTAGTCCCAATTATTTATTTTTTGCTTTTGTTTCCTTGTCTGAGGAGTTAGATCTAGAAAAAAAAGTTGCTATGGCTAATATCAAAGAAGTTACTTCCTGTGTTCTCTTCTAGGATTTTTATGGTTTCATGTCTCACATTTAGGTCTTTAATCTACTATGAATTTATTTTTGTGTATGGTTTCAGAAAGTGGTTCAGTTTTATTCTTTCTTTCTTTCTTTCTTTCTTTATTTATTTGACAGAGAGACACAGCGAGAGAGGGAACACAAGCAGGGGGAGCAGGAGAGGGAGAAGCAGGCTTCCCGCTGAGCAGAGAGCCCAATGCAGGGCTTGATCCCAGGACCCTGGGATCATGACCTGAGCCAAAGGCAGAGGCTTAACGACTGAGCCACCCAGGCACCCCGGTTCAGTTTTATTCTTTTGCATGTTGCTGTCCAGTTTCCCAACACCATTTGTTGAAGAGACTATCTTTTCCCATTGGATATTCTTTCCTGCTTTGTCAAAGATTAATTGACCATATAATTGTGGGCTCATATCTGGGTTTTCTATTCTGTTCCACTGATCTGTGTCTATTTTTGTGCCAGTACCATACTGTTTTGATGACTAAAGCTTTGTAATGTAACTTGAAGCCTGGAATTGTGAGGCCTCCAGCTTTTCTTTTCTTTCCCAAGTGTGCTTTGACTATTCTGGGTCTTTTGTGGTCCCATACAAATTTTATAATTTTTTGTTCTAGTTCTGTGAAAAATGCTGTTGGTATTTTGATAGGGATTGAATTAGATGTGTAGATTGCTTTGGGTAGCATAGACATTTTAACAATATTTTTTTCTTCCAATCAATGGGCATGGAATGTCTTTCCATTTCTTTGTGTCATCTTCAATTTCTTTCATCAATGTTTTATAGTTTGTAGAGTACAAGACTCTAATAATTTTTGGTGCAATTGTATGTGAGATTGATTCCTTGATTTCTCTTTCTGTTGCTTCATTATTGGTGTATAGAAATGCAAGAGATTTCTGTATGTTGATTTTGTATCCTACAACTTTACTGAATTCATTTATCAGTTTGAACAGATTTTTGGTGGACTCTTTCAGTTTTTCTATACATAGTATCATGTCATCTGCAAATAGTGGAAGTTTTCCTTCTTCCTTACTGATCTGGATGTCTTTTATTTCTTTTTGTCATCTGATTGCTATGGCTAGGACTTCTAGTACTGTGTTGAGTGAAAGTGGTGAGAGTGGACATCCTTGACCTTGACCATTCCTGACCTTAGGGGAAATGCTCTCAGTTTTTCCCTATTAAGGATGATGTTAACTGTGGGGTTTTTATATATGGCCTTTATTATGTTGAGGTATATTCCCTCTAACCCTACTTTGTTGAGGATTTTATCATGAATGGATGCTGCATTTTGTCAAATGCTTTTTCTGTATCTATTGAATGATTATACGGTTGTTATCTTTTCTCTTATTGATGTGATGTATCATGTTGATTGTTTTCTGAAAATTGAACCACATTTGCAACCCAGGAATAAATCCCACTTGGTCATGGTGAAAGAGGTTTTTAATGCATTGTTGGATTCAATTTGCTAGTATTTTGCAGAGGATTTTTGCATCTTTGTTCATCAGAGATACTAGCCTGTAGTTCTCTTTCTTTGTGGTATCTTTTTTTAAAGATTATTTATTTATTAGAGAGAGCAAGAGAGCACAAGTGGGGTGGAGGGGCAGAGGGAGAGGGAGAAACAGGCCCCCCCCTCTGAGCAGGGAGCCCAACACGGGGCTCAATCCCAGGGTCCCGGGATCATGACCTGAGCTAAAAGCAGACACTTAACTGACTGAGCCACCCAGGCACCCCTCTTTGTGGAATCTTTATCTGGCTTCGTTGTCAGGGTAATGCTGGCCTCATAGAATGACTTCAGAAGTTTTCCTTCCTTTTCTAATTTTTGGAATAGTTTGAGAATAGGCATTAACTCTTCTTTAAATGTTTGATAGAACTCACCAGTGAAACCATAAGATCCTGGACTTTTTCTTGTTGGGAGTTTTTTGTTTATTTGTTTTGCTTTGTTTTTATTACTGATTCAATTTCTTTGCTGGTTATTGGCATATTCAAATTTTCAATTTCTTCCTGTTTCAGTTTAGTTAGATTATAGATTTCTAGGAATTATCCATTTCTTCTAAGTTGTCCAATTTGTTGGCATATAATTTTTCATAATATTCTCTTATAATTGTATTTCTGTGCTGTTTGTTATTTCTCCTCTTTCATTTGTGATTTTATTTACTTATGTCCTTTTTCTGTTTTTCTTGATAAGTCTGGCTATTGGTTTATCAATTTCATTGATTTTTTTTTAATAATCAACTCCTGGTTTCATTGATCTGTTCTATTGTTTGTTTTTCTAGTGTTTGTTTTTGTTTTGTGTGTCTATATATTTTGTTTTGTGTCTATATATTTTATTTCTGTTCTAATCTTTTTTATTACCTTCCTTCTGATTGCTTTAGTCTCCATTTGTTATTGTTTTTCTGGGCTTCTTTAGGCATAAGTCTAGGTTGTTTATCTGAGATTGTTCTTGCTTCTTGAGGTAGGCCTGTATTGCTATAACCTTCCCTTTTAGAACAGCTCTTGCTGCATCTCAAAGGTTTTGAACCATTGTACTTTCACTTTCATTTCTTTCCATGTGCTTTTTAATTTTTTCTTTGATTTCCTGGTTGACCTAGTCATTGTTTAGTAGCATATTATTTAAGCTCTATAAATATATAGAGCTTAAATAATAGTCTTTCTAGATTTTTTTCTTGTGGTTGACTTCCAGTTTTCTAGTTTTATAGTATTGTGATCAGAAAAGATGCATGCTTTGTAAAAAAAAAAAAAAAAAAAAAAAAAGATGCATGTTGTGATTTTGATCTTGAATTTGTTGAGATTTGTGGCATAATATGTGATCTATGCTGGAGAATGTTCCATGTGCGCTTGAAAAGAATGTGCATTCTGCTGTTTTAGATTAGAATGTTCTGAATATATATGTTAAATCCAACTGGTCCAGTGTGTCATTTTTCCTTCTTTATTTTCTGTTTAGAGGATCTGTCCATTGATATAAGTGGGGTGTCAAAGTCCCCTACTATTATTTTTATTATCAATTAGCTTTTATTTAATTGTTTTAGATATTTTGGTGCTATCATGTTGGGTGCATAAATATTTACAAGTGTTATTATCTTCTTGTTGGATTGTCCCCTTTATAAGTACATAATACCCTTTTTTAAATCTCTTTTTATAGTCCATTTTAAAGTCTAGTTTGTCTGATATAAGTATTCTACTCTGACTTTCTTTTGACATCGATTTGTGTGATAAATGTTTCTCCACCCCGTCACTTTTGATATCCAGGTGTCTTCAGGTCCAAAATGAGTCTGCTTGTAGGCAGCATATACATAGGTCTCATTTGTTTGTTTGTTTGTTTTATCCATTCCATATGTCTTTTGATTGGAGCATTAAGTCCATTTACATTCAAAGTAATTATTGATAGATATGTATTTATGGCCATTTTATTACTTGTTTTATGGTTGTTTCTGAAGATTTCTCTGATCCCTTCTTGTTGTCCTGTAATGCTCTGCCACGTAGTGTCCTGTTCCCCAGGGCCTGGCACTTTCAGCAGTGTTTCCAAAGTGTGCTATGTGTGCTCTGCTCTTTTGTCCTAAGAGGGGTCACTCTGTACTGTGGTATTTTTAAAAAATTGTTTAAGAATTATTTACAAAGTAGAAATAATATGTTGCAATAATGTCTTAGTTTGCTATTTGCTTCATAAATTTATTTTTGTTTTTGGCCTATACATTGTATATGGTACATATAATAATCACTGTATGATGCCATCAATGAATTTGTTCATTTATCTTTAAAATTAGTTTTAATTAAACAATCAAAATTGATCTTCCTCACTGTAAAATATTGAAAAACAAAAAGCAGTTTATCTTGATCTTTATATCATCCCATTGCCACCCCCTAAAATCTTTTTATTAACCTTTGTGTATCATTGCAGACATGATCTATGTATTTAATTATCTACATATACATGTAATAGTAGACATTCCCTTATTTTACATTAATAAAACTGCAATTATGTTTTAGTGAACTACATGTCTTGAATATCTTTTGGTTGATTTATACTTTGAAAATCTATCTTCTATACACACACATGCGTAGGTGACTCTAGCCAATTTTTTTGAAGGATATCTTTATTTTCTACATCAATTCTTTGATATAGATAATATATAGTATATATATATATATAAATGGATTGCATTCAAATCTAACTAACTTTATCATTTTCCTATGTGTTTATTCTCCTGAAATCATATTCTAAATAATTACTTAGTTCCCCATTGGTGTATGTTGCTTTATCATCATTAGACTCTAATAAATTCTATAGTGGAGTTTAAGGCTAACTAGTCTATTCAATTAGCATATATTCTTACACCAATTCAACCATCTTTTGGTTGTTGTAATTTTATAATTACATATCCATTAAAACTTGGGTAATTTTTTGCCACTTATTGTGACTTTCTGTTTCAACATTATCTATGTTTCCTATTTATTTATTTATTTATTTATTTATTTATTTATTTATTTATTTATTATTTATTTTTATTATGTTATGTTAATCACCATACCATACCATACATCATTAGTTTTTAATGTAGTGTTCCATGATTCATTGTTTGCATATAACACCCTATGTTTCCTTTTAATCAAACTTTCAAATAACTTTTTCATGCTTCCCCTGCTTTTGCCAGAAAGAATGAAACAACCTAATTTAAATCTTTATAAGGAGACGAACCATGAAAGACTATGTACTCTGAGAAACAAACTGAAGGTTCTAGAGGGGAGGTGTGGGGGGGGATGGGTTAGCCTGGTGATGCGTATTAACAAGGGCACATACTGAATGGAGCACTGGGTGTTATACGCACACAATGAATCATGGAACACTACATCAAAAATTAATGATGTAATGTATGGTGATTAACTTAAACAAAAAAGAAATATGTTAAAACTACAAACTGATTTAGGGAGACAGAACACTTTTAAAATATTTGATATTCCTATCTAGAAACAGGGTATATCTCATCTTTTTTATGCCTAGTAGTTTTGGTTTTTTGTTTAATTTCTATAAGTTCTACATATTTCTTAGCAAGGTGTTCCATGTAGTCTATGTTTTTTTGCTCTCATGAATAGCACATTTTCCCATGGTATCTACCAATTTGTTATTTCTGGTGCATTATAAAGGTTTGACGCACTTTATATCTTGAGTCATATTTCAATTAATTATCTTGTGTTTCCACAGAAGCTGCTCATAAATATTGATATTTCTCTTCTTATTACCAATAGCTATAGTTTTATGTTTCCTGTTGTCTTATCTTGGTCGGTGTTTTAAAATGATATGAGATAGCCAGAGGAATAGTAGGAACTTTGTCATAATCCTCATTTAAGTAAAAATGCTTTTTATAGCATTTTCCAGTAACTATAATATTAACTTTAATGATTGATAATTCATAGTGTTAAAATAGATGTCATATTGAACAAATTCATTTATGCTTATTTTTTAATAATTAATTTCCTAATATCAACAATGAAATAAATTCTTGTTGGTTATAAATTCTTCTACTAATATACTATTTGTCAATAATTTATTTAGAGTTTTTGAGACTGTATTCATAAATTTTATATTTATGAATTATATTCATGGTTATATTATTCATGGTTTCCTTCTCAAGGTGATATTTGCACCACAAAATAATTTGATAATCTTTCTGTATTTTTCCAAGTGATGAAATATTTGACATGACATTGGAATTTCTTTATTAATAATCTAAATAAAATCCATAGTAAAACTCAGACCCTAATAAGCCTTTGATTATTTTTTATTCTTTCCAGTAGCTATTAGACATTTTGTTTTCTAAGATTTCTTGAATCACTTTTCATCAGTTAAAAATGTCCTGTAAAAGTATCTTTTTCATTAAGGTTTTGAATTTGTTTTGATATTTGTTTTGATATTTTTTTTATTTTTCTGCTGTCCTTAGACTTGTGTTATTTTGTAGACATTGAAAGTTTAGCTTATTGCTGTTTCTTAGTGAATAATGAAATCAGGTAGGAGCATACATTTGTCTCTAGCAGAACTCTGGATAAATTCTACAAATTTTTACAAAAATAATTGTATGGTTGCTGCAGGTTTTCTCCCTCTAATTTATTGATAATAAATCTGTGTTTTGTTTTCATCTTTCAGTGTTGTGCTTCAATAGCTTTGATGTCAGAGAATCTTGTATATTTACTTTCATATTTTTATAATACTTTAGTGTTTAATTTGTGGTCTGTGATGTTTAAAATAACTATTTTATCAGATCTTAAAAAGATACACCCTGTATTTGTAGGATATATATTTCTGTAATTAATTTTAATTGGACTTTATTAATAATTATGTTCTGTGTTTAAAGAGGCAAAGTTTGAAAATATTTTATTCTTTCCTAGGTTTTGTAAATTTATTTCTTTTAAACTACCTATCCATTAAAAAGCTGAATGTTTCTGTCAATTTAGACTTGTATTCATAATAGGCTTTATTTTATATATTTGAAGAAAAAATTATTCCTGCATAGATATTTAGCTTCATTATGGAATTATTGTTATTTTTCAGTGGAAAACTCATCTCTTTATCTAATGTAATCTTAAGGTTAAAAATACATTGATAAATTTTGTCTTATTTCTGTCATGTTTTATAATTTTAAGATTACACTTGTACTATGTGTCTTCTTTATTCTACATATATTTAAAATTACTAGTGATTATAAAAAATTAGACATTTAAAAAATAGAACTGTAAAGATAATTTGATTTGCAAAAACTCATTCCTAATGTTAATTTATAAAATTATAAAAGTCATGAATTAAACACTGCCTTTTGTATTCATCATTTCAGGTAAGTCACCTTTGTCGTTCATATTTCATTTTGAGGTTTTAGATACAGATCACTGTTCATAAAGGATGACTGTACCATTTAACTTTAAGTTTAATATTTGAATTCTACTTTGTTGACAAAATTTAAATAATTACAAATACAGTTTATCTGTTTCTAATATTTGGCTAGGCTTTTTATTTTTATATCATGGCTATACTAAGTTATTAGTTTTATTTATTTTTTCTTTCATGTCTGGGATTATTAGCACTTTTTTAGTTGAAAACATGGGATTATAGTACCTTCCCTTGCATGTCTAAGGATGGTTATTTATTGGGTACATACTCATTTCCCTGAAGACTTTTTCCTTAAATTCCTATAGACATTGCTCCATTAATTTTTGCTTGTTCATTTGTCTCTGAGGTGCTGGCTTATTTGTTTTGGCATTTTACATTGCACAGGAGAAATCTGAGGCCAGCTTGGGCTTTATTTAATGAAGCTATCCTTGTTTTATGCCTGAATCTTTTTTTTTTTTTACCACTTTTTGTTACAAACAAGATGTCTTTTTTAACTAGACAAAATTGGTCTTTCCATTGTAATTTTTTGTCTATTATATACCTCTCTCTTTCTTCATTTTTTTTCTCTCTATATACCTATTTTTCAAAGATTGGATCTCACCTCTTCTACATGTAACATATTCTTTGTAGCTATTTTCTGTTTCTCTTTTGAATTAGTGGAGAGGTTTTCAATCTCATCCTCTGCATAATTCAGTTTCTTGGAGGGTCACTTCTGATGATCAATTCTTCTGATTTCTACTAATGAACCTTCTTTTAGAAGCAGAGTTTCTCAACCCTTGAAGTACTGGTGGCATTTGAGCCAGATGACTCTCTAATGTGAAAGACTGTCATGTGCATTGTACAATATTTAGTAGCATTCCTAGCCACGAGATGACCAGTAGTATCCTTTAAGTCGTGACTATCAAAAACGTCACCAGACATTGCCAAATATTCCCTGGGGGAGACAGGTGCAAAATCACTCAGTTGAGAATCACTTCTTTACAGTTTAACATGTTTTTATATCTTGCTTTCTCTTTGTGTCAGTCTTTACCTGAGTGCTTTGCCTATGAATCCTTGTTTTGGTTTGATGCTTTAATCACCTGTTTGTTTTTGCCTAGCCAGTATTTCTACGGTGGGCTTTTCTTAGGCTACAAGGTCTGCTCTCTCCCATAGTGTGGTAAGGAGACATGTTTAATCTGTAATTCTTTTCTTTTTGTAATTTTTAATTCATGTGTAATATATTCAAGAGAGCAACCATAGCATCAAGTACTTTAAGATTTTTCTAGGGCGTGCCTGGGTGGCTCAGTCAGTTAGGCATCCGACTCTTGATTTCAGCTTGGGTCGTGGTCTTGGGGTCATGGGATCGAGCCCTGCATTGGGCTCTGTGCTCAGCATGGAGTCTGCTTGTCCCTCTCTCTCTGCTCCTCTCCCCCCCACAAATAAATAAATAAAATATTTAAAAAATAATAAAATTAAAAAAGAAAGATTTTTCTAGAAACAGCTCTTGTTTTTCATTGTTAGCAAGGGGAAACAGGATAATATGCACCAAGCAATGCATGCCCTGCTTTTCAGATCACAATCTACCCAGTGTACCATCAATCCAATTGGAAATTATATAATCTCTATTTCCTCACCCTCCCTCTGCCTCTTCTTTTTCTTTTTCTCATCTTTCTTCCCTCCTCATGTGTGTAGGAGATGGTGGCAGGAAGAACCATAGTAATATTAGATAGATGATAAACAAGAATGGCTATTGAATACTTATGTGTACTCTTGGGCTAACTATGCCATGTGTATTGCCCTAAGAATCACAATTCTTTGAAATAGGTACTGTTACTATCCCCATTTTGCAGATGATAAAATTAATACTTAGCCTAAGTAAAATGCCTAAGCTAGTAAGTGGTGGAGCTAAGGTTTAATTCAGGTTCTGCTTACCTCAGATACTACCCACCACATTATTCTGCACAATGATTTTTTTTTTTTTTGGTCCAGGAAATAGTTACCATGACATGGAGGTGGGGTAGAAGTGAGGGTGAGTAGCTGCTTAGTTTTCTACTTAAATAATTTCCTCTGACCTTGAGCAAGGATAAGACAATGCAATGGGTCAAAAACTTTTGTTACCACTTCCTGGCTGGATGAATGTTTTAGTTCAATGGCAGACCATTTTCCCAAACCAAATTTATAGTTTCATAATCTGTGATTATCATTGCCATATTTTGGCCTGAGTTCTCTTTTGTCCCCAAATCCCAGGGGTTTTTAAGGTTTTTCTAAATTAGAGGATTCTGTTTTTGTTTTTTTTTTTTAAGTGGGATCTTAGAAGAGACTCTTAGTCATTGATAGCATGAATGTTAAGATTTTAACTAGAAATTTTAAAAGTGTTTTTTTATTAATCTTTTTGCATACTAACAAAAATATTAGTGGTCCATCAAATAAATACATGTATTATATTTATGTATTAAATTAAGATTAACTTTAAAAATTAAACAGGTTATTTTAATTAAGCAACAAATGGTTTTTACAAAGGGCCTAGAACAATGTTGGAGTACTTCTCATAAATCTAGCTGGGAAATTCTGGTTTCTGAGACTTTTACATTGTCATAGGGCAGCCTTTATATCCTCCTTTGGCTCGAGAGTTATAAATACACATGGGCAACTGAATAAAGATTTTCAACTTCTCATCCTCTGACTGACATTTTTATTTGAAAATGTCTCTTATTTTAAACAAGATACTCAACTTGCAAAAAATAATTCTTCAAGTTTGTATCCATACAATAGTCTTACATTTTTCCAGAGAATAAAATCCTTCACAGAATAGCCGTAAAGAAAGCATCTGTGTTGTAGTGGGATAGATAAACTGAATCCCAATTCTGGAAAGCTGATTTTTCATTCCATGGCACAAGATTAAAGTCAGTGCATAACTCTGCACCTGAGCTACCTACAAGGACAGATATAACACCAGAAACTCAAATGGAACTTATGCCCTGTCTACACCCCCCCCCCCAAAATCGTGTTTAATTCCATTTAGTCTCCAGGATACCCAATACGCATTACTCTTTGTCGTGGTTAATGAAACCTTGGTTTTGTTCGGAATAGCAACATGTTCAGCTCAGACTATAGACTAAAAATAGTCTAAAGTAGTCTTAACGGGCCATTTGGAACATTTCTGACCAATGAGCTCTATGGAGAACTCACTAGGATTCATTTCTGGGAGAACATTCCTTTCCTAATCCTGACAGAAGAGGACAGACACTACGAGTATAGTTCTGTGTCCTCCCTCCCCACCTTTTTCATGAGGTCTGGTGCTTGCACACCCATCTTGTATCTCTGAGGCAAAAAATTAATTAATAAAAAGATAAGAGGATAAGAGCTATCTCTGAGGTTGATGGAATGGAAGGATAGGAGAAACCTTGGTTCTACCCTGAGCAGCTTATGCAAATGCTAGCACCTCATATTCGAATCTCTTTTTATGTAGGAGTAACAAAGCCTTGTGTTAAAGGCCTGTAAATCAGATTCACTTTACTTGTGGCAAAACAAATTCTGAACTGGTACCATTCCAAGGATTTCTTCTCTACCTTACTTTTGAATTTTGGGAATGACCTTTACATATAAGAGTGGAGGATTAAGAAAGAAAATTTAAAGACAGTTGTAGTTATTTTCTAGGCCATGGAAACTTTATGAGGAAAGTTTACCCTTCCTCATTCTCACAATCAATAATCTTTAGAATATATACTTGATTCTCATTATTCACTGTAGTTATAGCCTATAAAGTTCCCGAGGAACACTGAAGTAGTAAATACTGAACCAGTGCCCCTGCAGGAAATTGACAGATGTAGGTATAGATATCTCATATATTATAATCCTAAATATTAAACACTTGATTCTGGTAGATTCTATTTTCTTTATTTTATAAAAGAATAAATGAAATTTAGAAATTTTAAGGGACTTGCCTGAGACTGCTTCATTAACAAGAACCAGTGCTGGATTCAAACCCCAGTCAGTTGGACCCACAGCTTGCGCCACAATGCACTGCCCCCGACCTCTCCATCCTCTGGTCATCTCTAAAGCTGAAGCAAGGAGGCATAGTGCTGCCTTGGTTGATCTCAGCTGAGAACATAGGGGAGGGGAACAAAGGGACTCACATTTTCACTATTCTATGCAGGTCTGCAAATGACTGCAAACCATAAGTACTGATCTGGGGGTTATAAATACCAGTTTGTTTGTTTGTTTTAAAGTTTTGTTGTAGGCTTTGCTGCTGGATACAAAGTAAAAGGCATGCGACAGTCACAAGCAGAGTGGTACATACAGAGCCTAGGCTATAAAAGCCATTTCCAAATACAAGCTTTTTTTTTTTTTTTTAAAGATTTTATTTATTTATTTGAGAGAGAGAGAGTGAGAGACAGAGAGCATGAGAGGGAGGAGGGTCAGAGGGAGAAGCGGGCTCCTTGCCGAGCAGGGAGCCCGATGTGGGACTTGATCCTGGGACTCCAGGATCATGACCTGAGCCGAAGGCAGTTGCTTAACCAACTGAGCCACCCAGGCGCCCTACAAGCTCATTTTTTAAAATATATTGTGTCAGAGGTTACCCACATCAATACCTTGTCTATAAAATGGTAACATTTCCCTTGTAAAGCAAACCAAACCCATCCATTACCTAGTAACTACTCTACCAGTCTGTTCTCTACCACCCAGTTAGTCACAGCTCACTTCTGTCCCTTCACAGATGTACAGGAACTGGGAGGTCGGTAACCTAGAAGGTCCCTCCTACACAGTCACCATGCAGTCAGCCTGCATCCAGTGCTGGCCACCGTGGCCCACAGGCACACTTCCCCATCAATAGTACTACACATATCCCTTAAACC
Organism: Mirounga angustirostris; assembly: GCF_029215605.1. Classification (NCBI taxonomy): domain Eukaryota; kingdom Metazoa; phylum Chordata; class Mammalia; order Carnivora; family Phocidae; genus Mirounga; species Mirounga angustirostris. The sequence continues at coordinate 16,922,378 of NW_026991718.1, read as the reverse complement.
AACGGGAACATGCTGACAAGACCCCCAAAATCTGCACACCCTCTCAGTCTGCTCGCTGATGGGCATTCCGTTTTAGCAAGTGGGTGAGCTGCAAATACAGAATCCCTAAATAATGAGAATCCATGTAACTGTATTTTTGCTCTTTTCTCATTACAATTTCCTTTTCTCACTAAGAGGTAAAATCTTGTTATACCCATTTGAATACCTCTGCTGACAGCTATTCCTATCAAAGTGTAAGCTGACTTCCCACCTTTGCTTCTCTTCATGAATGATTTCTTGTATTTCCTTTAGCCTCTGGGCATGCGCATGTGAACACAGGTGCTCATACACATAGAGCCATATAATAGCCATGCATACATTGTGTTCTCCAGTTCATACAAGTGCCATTCAATTATTCCCTGGCCCAATCCACAAAGTGGCAAGCATATGGGAGTCAGTATCTCCTAAACAATGGAGTAAAAATGAAATATCATAGACTGAGGTGAAGGAGTGAATAGGGAATTACTGTAGGGGCGCCTGGGTGGCTCAGTCGTTAAGCGTCTGCCTTCGGCTCAGGTCGTGATCCCAGGGTCCTGGGATCGAGCCCCGCATCGGGCTCCCTGCTCGGTGGGAAGCCTGCTTCTCCATCTTCCACTCCCCCAGCTTGTGTTCCCTCTCTTGCTGTGTCTCTCTCTGTCAAATAAATAAAATCTTAAAAAAAAAAAAAAAGAATAGGGAATTACTGTAAATGGGTGTAAGGATTCTTTCTGGGGAGATGGAAATGTTCTAAAATTAGTTTGTAGTAATCATTGCACCACTTTATAAATATATTAAACATTATTGATTTGTACACTTTAAGTGGGAGGATTGTATGCTATGTAAATTATACCTCAATGAATCTGTTAATAAAAACAAAGTGATGCATCAGCTACACATGCACAGGCCTGCAGAACAATGGGGAACATATTGTCACTGCTCAGGAATTTACACTCGCTAGGGATTTTCTATGTACAGTTGCGACGTTCTTGGGAGCCTTTATTATTCACCTGTCACAAGAAAGCTGCAAAACTCCATGTGCTTGCATGGGTTGAAAATGTCTATTAACTTGTCAGTAAATGAAAAGGGTGAAGGGTTTTCATCTCTGCAGATGAATTGGAACAGGTGCAACATGTCTCTAAGATCGCTAATTAAAACTACTCAGGACTTGTATTTATTTTATATGAAAAAGAGTTTTACACGTGTTTGAAAACTGTATGGAAATATAGCTTTTAAAAATTTGACTATAGAGTCAAGCTTTATTTCTGCTTTATATCACTTAATGAATGGAACCCTCGCTAGGGCATTTCTCATTTTTGGATTAATATACAGGTTTTATATTCCACATACCAATGTAGCAAATCTAAGCTGTATTTATTAGCAAGAGGATTTTAGTTAGTGTGGGCATAAATATATGCTTTCAATTTGTACCATTTGTATTTGAGTCCATGGAATGACACTAATATATTTTTATACATAACTTTGGAGAGTCTGAGGCTCTTGTCCTTCCAAATTGTGCATATTTCTTTGTAGCTCAAGGAAAAAGACATACAGTGCATGGGGAAAGAAAAGAACAATTAGATGGATCTATATTATAAATTTTTGAAAAAAGTCTGAATCTAAGTATAAGAAAACCTGTATTTGAAGAACTTATGAAATTTTAAACAAGTCACTAAGCCTATCTGTTCCTTAGAAACTTAATCTCTTAAGGCCTAGCTCAAATGTCACTTCCTTCACAAAGCTTCAGCAGATCTCTTTAGCTGTAATCAATATTTTCTTCTTCTATCCTCCCATAGAACTGTGCACCTTGAGTATATTATATAGCATAGAGGAGGAGGTGTGGAGAAAGCAGCAAGTTGAGAGACTGTAGTTTTGTGATGAAGGTTTGGATTCTGCAACCAGAGTCAGAGTATCCGGGATGAAAGCCTAGTCTTATCCCTTACTAGCTATTAACCTTGGAGAGGATTCTTTAAATTTCTTATCTACCAAATTAGAGTTATAATGGTACTTGCCTTACCTAGTTTTGTTGGGAGGGTTAAATGGGAGAAGCCAAGTAAAATGCTTTGAATTGTGCCTGGTAGAATGTAATTGCTCCAGAAACAATGGTTGTTGATATTATTTATCAGGAAGGCAGTTTAACATAGTTTAAAAAAAAAATGAAAAAGGAAAATTGGATTGAGTCCTGACTCAACAAGTTGCTAGCCTTGTGATCTGGAAAATCAGTTAACTATTTGTTAATTTCCTCATCAATAAGGTTATAGATAGAGAGATAGATAGATAGATAGATAGATAGATGATAAGGCTCCAACAAAATGGAGTGTGTGAACGTGTTTTACAAGTGATGCAGCACTGTTCAAGTATTAGACATTATTTGGAGGAAATTAGGTCTTAAAAAATCTGTAGTCGTCAATTAGACCTGGAGTTAAATTCAGGAATTGTCCTTCACTAACTTTGTTTCTTAGTAAATTACTTATCTCTGTGCAACAGTTTCTTAATATCAGTGAAGATTGGATTGTTATTGAAAGCATTAAACAATATTTTAGGTACTGGACCCATTGTGGTGTATGTAGCAGGAATCAAATTGCACGTCATTTCTTAGCACAATTTGTTTTGTTATTTGTACATATGTCTCTCTGGTCTCCTGGACTATACAGTGCTCTGTTTTGCACATTTAAAGCCCCTTGAACAAACCCACACAACATAGGAAGATTTCAGCCAAGTCTTGAGTTGCTGGACAAAAATAGCTTAGCTTCCAGGCCTTAGAAAACCAATAGATTCGGGATAGGTTTCCCTTGTCATACCTAAGGTTTTTAACAGAAAATGAAATGCATCAACAAATACAAAAGTACTCTCACCAATTCCAAGGTCTTTAGTATAAAGATATTTTATTGTACAACAGCTGTTCCAATGTCAGGACCCTCCACACCTGCCTGTTATCTGGTTTGCCCTGCATTTTTCTTTAGCCTAGCCATAGTTGGAGTAAACAGAATCTCCTGGCATTGTGTGGGTCATGGCAGGAATGAGCAGTCAGCCTCCTTATTTATGTTGAAGAAAGCAGGCCATCTTGAAGAATTATATTGTTACTTTAGTGTAACCACCAGTCCACTAGCTTTTAGGGGGTATTGAGCTTATCAGTGCTTCTCATTTTTCTTGCTCCTTAGCCCCAGTGGTAGAGAAGCAGTGGAAGATACAAGGTCCAGCCTTGCCTGAAATGGATCTGACCTGGCTAGATAGATTCTGTCTGGTGCCTGCCTGCATTTAGCAGGCTTAAGAAACAGTGTGGCATGTGGAAAGGAATATCATAGGGGTGGTAATTTGGTTTTGGAAAGAGGAATAAGGATAAATATGCAAATCATTTGTCAATCAGAAAAATATTTAGTTTTTCATGATACTAGGCAGTAACTGAGAAGTCTAGACCGGCAATGGAAGATTCCTGGGCCCAACACAAAGTAACCACGGGTGACTTCCGCTAGGTAGCTCTGCAAAACCAAGCATCATTTTTGTCTGTCTTTCTGGCATCTGTCCCATGGTTACTCTTTCTTCTAAACCCTTTACCATGCCAGATATGCCAGTTACCTACAGCTTCCAACATTCAGCTAAAATGTAAAACAAATAGGCTCAGTAAACAGTAGCAAAATAATTTGGTGGCAGTGGCTCTCTGTGCCACTGGCTGGCGTTCACAGAATGAACGATGAAGTAAGAGTCAGAAAGAAAGAAGAAAAAAAAAGAAAAGGACAAGAAAAACTGTCCCACTTAGTAATAAGTAAGAATCATGGGATGAATTCAGATTCAACTGGTCAACCCACATCTTCCCAGAAGAGACCTGGACCATTTTCAAGTTCTGTTTAGGTGCCCACAGGAAGCAGGGTTATAAATATCCCCTGATGCACCACTGGAGCAGCTGGCCAGTCCCAGGGACTTTCAAACATTAAACATTAATTTCCCCACCTTCTGGCTCTTCCTATTTTGTGTCCTCTCCTTGTTCTCCCTCTCAAGGCAGAATGAAACTGGGTTCTGAGTTGCACTGTGGAAAGACAAAAGAGTTTCTGCAGCTTGCAGCTTATTCCAACCAGGGAAGCAGTACAGACTTCAGGTGCTTGGGGAAGCCATCTGTAGCTCTTGAGGTGACAGAACTGTGCTGAGAATGAATGCTTTCTGGCTGCTCTGCCTCCAGCTGGAAAGACCACTGAGGAAGCCCATCTTGCAGCGCTGCCTGCAGAATTGTCTTTATCCATCCTATCTGCTGTTTCCCAGTAATGGAGAGCTGCCTGAAATGTCCCAGAAACTGAAGGAAAGGCTGCCAGGGTTCCCTCCAGAGAGGCCTGGGGAACTGTGTTTCCCAGGTGAATCACGGAATGCTGGAACATACCTGCCATTCGCAGGCTGCCTGAGTCTGGGGCAGGGGCTCACATACAGGCATGAGCATCTCAGGTGAAAAGGGAGGGATTGTCTCAAGTGTACCAGGAGAAGAGAAGCAGAAAAAACATGAGGCTGCTTTTGAAGTATGCAAACCATAGACCAAATGCTACTCCATGAAATCACAAAACATGCCACAGCAACTTTTAGCTACAAATGTGGATGTAATCTGCCTGAGATGAAATAGAAATCTCAAAGGTATACACAAAGGAAAGCCTAATAATGTCCTGGGTAATGTGAAAAAGAAATGAAGAGGAGCTAAGGAGAGAGAAAGGAAAGTGAGCAAGGAAGGGAGGGAGATGTACTTATCCTGTGCAACACAATCTCTGGGGAATGGGGACCTTCATCTCCCTGCCCACTGCTTCATGAGAGAAGCAAAGCACAGTGTGCTCTTTGTGTGGTTTTTCATTATTTTTTTCAGTATGTTCTGACTGAACCAAAGCCTCCATGTGGCACACTAACAATACCCTTTACCCTCCTTTTATCCAGCCTGTTCTCTAGATGTGTCATTATTTCTCAGGCCTCACATGTTGGGTCCCTTTCATCGTTTCTCAGAAATGATTACCTTCAGACCTGTTATGTGAAAAGCTATGACATAGCACATAATACCCAAGACCTTTCAAACAGACCACCTTGAAAAATCCTTGTTAGTACGACACAGGGACCTTCTGGATTAATGTTTGCTGTATATTATTACCACAAGATGTGTAGGAAGGTACCTCCAGGCACATTTACCTGTAAGACCTTGGGGAAAAGGAAGGGAAAAATCTGAGAGGGGAAACCAGTTTATGCTTTTGTAGAGAATAAATATTTTTCTTTTTGGCAAATTTATATATAACCTACTTCTAATAACGACTTGGATGTCTTATAAAAAAAAAAAACAAACCTTGTTCAGCAATAGGCACAGATAATTAGAATAACAAAGATGGAGAATGATATTAATATAACAAAAAGATGAACTATTATAGTAACAAAACATTGCATTTAGCTTCCTGGAAGCCAAAGCAAAAAAAAATTCTATATATATATAAAATATTTAATTAATAGTTGAGGAACAAAATCATAATGGTTAATTAAGTGGGACAAATATCTTTCTGGAAATAAATTCTAAAATTCAATATATTTAGATACCTTTAGTTAGATAAATTAGCATGGAAGGTGAATAAAGTCATGGAAATATTTTTGTGTGTGGCTTCGAAAACCATCTTACCACTTCAAATTTATTCCTCATATATTTGTGCATATATGCAAAGGCTCTTAAAACACAGTGGTGTCAAAAAAAAAAAAAGAGTGGTATCAAGCTGGAAAAATTCTATTTCAGAATTTCCATGGGAGATCTTTTAAATGTGCTCGTTCTCCCCATCTCCCAGAAAATTCTGATTTGAAGGATATAACAGTAAGGGATCTGTTCTTAGGAACGTTACTGAAATAAATCTTTCTTTCCCATCCATATCCCTCCCTGGTAGAGAATTTGCTGGAGCAGCAGGGAGAAGTGCAAAGAAGGTAGCAGTCACTGAGGACAGCCTTGTTGCTCTTTAAACAAAATGGGTATGACTTGTAGGATATATCTTATTTTAGCTTTCTCAGGATACTTTCAAATATAACTCATATCCCAGGTTTGTCCTGTCCCATAGGAATCTTTTAGTTTCTAGCTCATTACCCTGATCACTAAAAACTTTATTTTTTTCTGAGCTGTACATCACTAGTTTGACTCAAAATGTTCTTCTAAAGAAAGAGCATAAGAGGTTTCTTCTTTCTTTAAATGGTCCTTTGACACAAGTCCTCTTCATTATCAATTCTTGAATGAGGGATTTGTCAATGCTTCAACCATGCCATCACTATGGGCTTTCAGTACAGTTCTACAAATCTAATCTAGCAAAGGATGTGACTATAGGCACTGAGGCTAAAATTTAATAATGATTGTCATTTGTTGATGTCTACGAATGGCCACGAATATATAATTTCACCAACAAACCCTATGAAACCAGTATTACTATCTCCCTTGTTTTACAGATGAGTAAACTAAGTGATTTTCCCATGTATCAAGCACCAAATAGATGACTGAGGACATTCTGGACAGAGCCATAGATCTCAGCAATTATTAGACTGAACTTGGGCTACCTCATGTACCCTTAGTAGTCATGGTCTTATTTACTCACCAGATAGAACCTATTTTGGCAAGTACCTTAAAGCCGGGTCAAGGGCCTTGCCAAATCTGTGCCCACATTCTAAGAATATCCCCACTGATCATCAGTGAAAGGCACGGTCCTGTTCATTGAGTTAATTTCTCAACTTGAGAGTATCTGTAGTTAAACTGTAGCTTTGCCGCTGGAGAAACATAGACCCAGGAGTCATACTGTCCATGTTCAAATCCTGCCCTGACACTTGTTAGCTTTATGACTCTGTATCTCTATGCCTCAGTTTTCTGTCTGATAAAAAGACAGTAACTATGGTGCCTCTTAGGTTTCTTGTGGGGATTGAATGTGTTTTTACATGTACAGTATTTATAAAGTACTCAACACAGAGTATGCTTTCAATGAGCACTGTTTTTAGTATTTTTATCTATTGAAATTAATCTATTTGCATCTTATTTGGACATCACACTAGTTATGTCCTTTTTCTGAAGAACATTTTTTTTAAAGATTTTTTTATTTATTCATTCGAGACACAGAGATACAGAGAGAGAAGGAGAGAGAGAGAGAGCATGAGCAGGGGGAGAAGCAGACTCCCTGCTGAGCAGGGAGCAGGGCTCGATCCCAGGACCCTAGGATCATGACCTGAGCCAAAGGTAGACGCTTAACCATCTGAGCCACCCAGGCACCCCTGAAGAACATGCTTTTTAAGGTGGACCTGTGAGTCCAGTGACACTTGAGGCAGCATCAAAGACAGCCTCCCTTCCAAGGCTCACAAAATCAAACCTTCACCAAGCTACAAAGGAAAACTCTATCTCTACATTTCTCCTCCAAGCATTGCTGTGCCTTCTGGCTCATAAGTCAGAGCATCTGAATGAGGGAAACTTTCTCCCTGGCTCAGTCTCTCTCCTTTTCTCACTCTCTCAAACAAACACACAGAATTTCTTACAAGATCTTTCTATATCTCAGTCTCCTTTTTTATGATTCCAAATTTTAAATTTAAAAGACTTACCTATGCTGGGAATTGTTCAGTGATGTTGATTAATGAGACTTATGCAAAAAAGGACAGTCTTACCGATGCACGTATCTATTTGGCAAGGCAGAAGTGATTTATAAAAAGACAGGCTGGTGACACTCGTATAAAGGCAGCTTTCGTGTGGCAAGTGTAAAGGCAAAAAGAAAACCTGCTACCAATTGAATGACAAAATCTTTTGCTATTTTAAGAGGAGAGTAAATGCCACCCGAGCTTCAACTCGAAGTCCACCTGTGGGGAATATGCCATCGCAGTTGGGGCGCCCAGGGTGAGCTTGTATTAACTGTTCTTGATCCCTGAAACTCAGCTTCAGGTTAGGTTGGCTGTTTTTTGTCTAATCAATATTTATGGGTCTGCCAGTCATGAACTTCTCTCAACTTCATTGAAGCTCTATACATTTTGTAGATTTTTTTTTTTTATCTAGATGACCCACTGGGCAAAGAGTATGTAATATCAAGCTTCTTTTATTTATCCTAGAAGAATATATTTCACATTTTGTACGACATGTTCTAAGAAAACTAGACTTGAGAAATTGGACTTCACTCTTGGGCTTTCAGAACTATTTTCCAGTGCACTAGCCTCAATCATTATTGGTCTTGTTCCTGAGACTCAGTGTAGTTCAGCATAAACAAGAGTCCAGCTTTGTCTCCAGACCTTTCCCTGGCAATGCACAACCTATCAGACAGAATGGCTGTGGTGAATTGTCAAACCCTTTCAATGACTGCAGAACATCGTACACATTGCATGGAATGACTGCGCAAATGCTTCCACCTGCCACATCAGTTAAAAGTTCACTCTTGGGGCACCTGGGTGGCTCAGTCGTTAAGCGTCTGCCTTCAGCTCAGGTCATGATCCCAGGGTCCTGGGATCGAGCCCCACATCGGGCTCCCTGCTCGGCGGGAAGCCTGCTTCTCCCTCTCCCACTCCCCCTAAAAAAAAAAAAAATCACTCTTGCATTCTTCCCACCTGTATGGGTCAAGATAGGCTTGGTGCCATAGACTGAATGTTTAAGTCCCCCCATCATGTGGTGGTTAACCACAGTTGCAGCAATTTACATCAACAAAGGTGATTTCCTGCTCAGGCTGCATGTTTGTAATGGGTCAGGTGAAGCTCTGTTCCATATCATCTTCACTCTTAGGGCCATGTTAATGGAATAACTTCTATCTTGAATCTTGCCTGTCTTGTGGTAGACGGAAAAGGAATCATACTAAAAACTATGAAAATGGCTTACTCAGAAGTGACACACATTTCTGCTCAAATTTCTTTAGCTGAAGCAAGGCATATAGTCAATATGTTCTAGTCAGTCAATAATCCTCCCTTAAGGAGGGAGGACCATTGGGAGGGAAAATGGAATCTTTTCTATGACAGAGAACTAACATGATCCCTCAGGTTATGATGAGAACACAAAGAAGCAGGAGTGAAGTTGCCACTGAAACATCCTAAAACTGGTCCTTTGGGTAAGATGTGTCTGTGTAGTGGACTGATTGGGGAAAACTACTTTGTGATGAAAATAAACACTGGAAATTTCTAGAAAAGAGAGCAGCAGTACCTATTTACCACATGTTCATTATGTGTACAGGTTAAGAATTTTAGCAGAGCAGAAAAGAGGTAATGAAGGGTTTAAACTGTTAGACCCTTGGAGACTCTTCCCAGAATAGTTTTTGTAGAGGACAACAGGCATCAACAAAATCAGAGAGCCTGAGCTCTGCTTGAAATCAACTCTCCCCCAGGCTGAGGATCAGCAAAGTCAAGGATGGCCTGCCTTTTGAGAAGGAAACTGCCCTGTATGGTGAGCAAGAGATAGGACTGTGCATGGCACTGATTGGGGGAAATATTTTTCAGTGAACAGAAGCACCAGACATTTCCATGTAGAATGGAAATTCCCTTTCCTCCCAAAAAGGAAAGCAGCAGCTGAGAGTGGGTGAATGTGAATTGCAGAGAAAGAAGAACAGAGAACACTAAGAAATGGAAAAAATAAAGGAAATTGAGAAGCTTAAGTTGAGGAGGGGGAAGGAAATTGCAGGTGGGATGAAGGCAGCAGACAGAACAAAGCCTGGATAAGAACTGGAAGATGATAAAGAATCAGGTGAAGGAGAGATTTTACTAAAAAAGGTTGGCAGTGCTAAAAAAGGGGATTATGAGAAGTAGTGAGAATAGCAGCCTTACTTTCTCAAGTCAACAAAATCTTCAGATCCTTCTATGGCAGACTCTGTACAGGTCCTGAGAATGGAAAGTTGAATAATGCACAGACCCTTACCTCCAGAAGCTTATATTGTAATATGGATGATGGTCAATAAATAGAAAAAGTCAATATTGCGTGATTAAGTACAAACAGAATTAAATTCAAGATGGTAATAGGACACAGGAGAATGGCATCTAGGCAAAGAGAGACAAAAGTAATGGAGGAAAATCAAGAGAGATTTCCTGGGATGGTAATACTTGACTATCATATTGAAGGATAAATAAGATGACTATATGAGGAAAAGTTAGAAAATTTGCACCTCTTTGCATGGCAAAGAGCAGATGCAAGTGCATAGAGATATCAGAGCCATTGAATGGAAGGCCATATTCAGGGAACTCAGCACAAGATGTGTTGTGTGGCTGAAGCTGTGAGTGGAGAACACTCAAATGTGAATCACAGGCTGGGGTCCTTGTGTCAGCTCTGCCACTAATAAGCTGAAAATTGAGCGAAGATTCAACTTCTCTGGGCCTCAGTTTATTTCTGGGAAAAAATGATGGTGTTGAAGGAAGTGGTGTCTAAGACCCCCTTGATACCAGACATTATAAAAGGTCAAAGTCAAGAATTTTCAGTGGAGGGCTAGACATCTGCAGCACTTATTAATTAGCTGTTAGAGCAAAGGCATTATGAGGAGAGATATTAAGTCCTGAAGAAGGAAGCTCAAAGGTTGTTCAGGTCATTTATTGTTTTAACTCCAACTTCCCACATTCAGTATCCCTTCTGCTCCCTTCCTGATAGAATTATGTTTGAAAGCTCATTACCACTGGGGGCAGACTTTTTAAATGACAGGACATTTTGATGTCTGGAAATGCTCCTTAGACTGTGCTGAAAGATCATAGATGAGGCATGACAGCCCCTGGGGCATCTCCAAACTCCCCTGCAGGTGCTTGAGAGATGTCATTGATTGCAGAGAACAGGTGCACTGGACATTTCCACCCAGAAGAAAGAAGGTGCAGCAAGAGTGAGCAAACATGGATTGCAGAGAGGAGAGGAAGAATGTTAGGAAGTGGAAAAAGAAAGGAAGTTGAGAATCTGAGGTTGAAGAAAGAAGAGAGGACACCGATTAAGGTAAGGGTAGCAGAGAGAATAAAGCTAGAGAAAGGGTGGATGAAAAGGAACCAAGGTGAAGGAGAATGTATTTTTCACCCATAAAGTTCAGTAATGCTTTTAGAATTGCAAATATGCATTTAAATTTAATAATACAATTATGGTATATTAAATGTCAAATGACTGTTACAGAAAAGCACTTAAAATTAATACATATGCATGAGATAAATCCTGTCTAGTTGTCAAGGTCTGAATTCAAAGTTACATAAGCCAGGCTTTTGCACTGAATTTTCTTACAGCTTAAGGTTGCAAAGATCTATGAATTTCATTGGTATTTAACAAAGAAGCCTGAGCAAAGCTTAGAACCAAAAGATGGGTGTCCAGTGAACAGCCAAGCCCAAATGCTATTAAAATCAAAGTAAAATTGAAGGCAATGATGATCTTCATCACTTGTCATCACCATCACGATTGACAAATTCACCATCACGATTGACAAATGGTTATTGAGGTCCCTAAGTATAGCTCTTTATTACCAAGGAGTCACTCTTTCCTTCCTTCCTTAAAAAAAATACCATGTTAACTATATAAATAATATATAATTAATAATATAAACAATAATTATATTATATATTTATATATTACTAATCATATTATTAATTATATATTAATATATAATTTATAAATATATATTCAGGAAAGTTGTCACCAACAATATCCCTCCACCAATTCTACTTTTCAGAAGTAACTAATTTGAGAGCTTCTGAACCTTTTTATTTTATTTTTTTAAAGACTTTATTTATATATTTGAGTGAGAGAGGGAGAAGCAGGCTTCCTGCGGAGCAGGGAGCCCGATGTGGGGTTCGATCCCAGGACCCTGGGATCATGACCTGAGCCAAAGGCAGACGCTTAACGACTGAGCCACCCAGGTGCCCCTGAACCTTTTTCTTCACAGAAATCTTTTTCAAAGAATTTGTGGAATACTTCTAGAGGACCCATAATTTTGTTAAGAAGCTAACAATGGACAGTGGAAGACACAACAAGCATACTTCACCCACATGTATTCTGTGCACAATGGGGTTCTGTGAGAGGGTCATCACATCCCCATGATTGGAGACTCTTGGAAAATATCCCTCCTGGGCTTATTCTTTTTTTGGAGTAACTCAGTTCCTCACAGTTGTGGGGCTATGTCCCTATTTCCTTCCCAGTTGCCAACAGGGGGCTGCTTTCAATCCCTGAATGACACCTATATTCCTTGATACGTGATCCCCTTTATCTCCTTATCTAAGGTAAACTGTGCTGTGTACACAAGGAGAGTGAGTAGAAAATCTTGGAGGCCACCTTAGAATTCTGCCTACCACAAACCTTCTTTTGACTTTGGAACCAATACAAAATAAAATACAGGAAATGATGAAGCTGATTACAGAATGTGATCTTTGGACTGTGACAGAATGGGCTTACAGATATTCCCTTACCAAATTAACCACTTTACTTTCCCCATCCCTGACAACATGTACAATTTCAGGCCTCCCCAGCACAGGAAGATACTGACTTAATGAACATACCTCATGGCAGAAGAATAATCCAGAATGCACTTTCTGTGTAGCCAGGCAAATCTGAGAAAAACAAAAGTGAGAGTTGGGACTGAATCATTCTGCTCCCTGAAATAGTTCATGTATTCCTCCATGTTCTCTCTTTCATCATAATTGAGCAGAGCAAGAGGGAAGAATCAGAAAATGGAAGAAGTATGAATTGCCAAGTCCAATCTGACCCACAATGGGCTTTTTGTGAGTAAAGATTGAACTTTTTTTTTTTTGCATTCAGCCACTAAGATTTGGGGTAGTTTGTTATAGTAGCCAACAGTGAGTTCTCTGACAAACAGCCAAAAGATTCTTTATAAACTTAGCATACTTTACCAGTCTTATCTCCCGTCATACAGCCCATATGTTTCATTAATATTGTTACCTTAATCATCACCTGAAAAATATTCAGCCAGTGAGTGACACCTGGAATGTTGTTTCTCCCCATTCTCCTTATTATCTCTTTCTGTATGTATCATTCAGAATCAAAATGCAGTATAATTGTAATAGCGTTGTATGGTGATAGATGGTATCTACGTTGGGGTGGGCATAGCATAATGAATAGAGTTGCCAAATCACTATGTTATATATCTGAACCTAATGTAAAATTCTGCATCAACTATACTTCAATTAAAAAAAAATGCAATACCTGGGGCCCCTGGGTGGCTCAGTTGTTTAATGTCTGACTCTTAATTTTGGCTCAGGTCATGATCTCAGAGTTGTGGGATTGAGCCCTGTCAGGCTCTGCACACTGGGTGTGGATCCTGCTTGAGATTCTTTCTCCCTCTCCCTCTCCCCACACTCTCCCTCAAAAAAAAAAAAAAAAATGCAATACCGTTAAAAAAAAAAATCCCACTTTTTAAAAATTACCTGACCAAAAAAATTGTTTCCAAGTATTAAAATATACCATAAATCAGTGTTAAAATATATGAAAAAAAAATGGACAAATAAAAAGAATATAATCTTTAACATCTGAATATATATCAAAATTTAGTATATGGCAATAATAGACATTTCAAATCAGTGAGTAAAAATAATACAGTTAACACATTACACTGAAAATAGCCATTTGGGTAAGGAATGAGATATGGATCATTTTCATCATTATAACTAAGTATTTAAATACAAGATTAAACATAAAATTACCAGGAGTGAATAGGTACCTGGCTTATTTAAATCTTAGCATAGAGAAGACCTTCCTAAGCATAATTCCAACACAGAATAGAGAAATGATAATTCACAAAGACTTCATGAATCATTAGAAAAAATTAAAAATCTAATAGCAAAATAGGCAAGATACAAGAAAAGCAAAGCACAGATTAAAATGGTCCCAAAACATGTGAAAATATTTTCTTCATTTCATCTGAATTTAAACTTCATGAAGGCAGGATTCTTTTCAAGTCTGTTTATCAAGATACCCTAACAACTTAGTTTTTAGTCCCTGGTAAGCATTAATTTGATAAGTAAATTAATATATGAATCAATCAATAATTAAATAAATATAAGTCTGTGGCTATTTTTGTTTTTACTCATTAGGTTAACTTTACTAAAAGATCTGTTGATATACAATGCCAACTTAAACTTTCTGAATAAGAATTTCCAAAACCCTTTTACAAATAGGAGTCATATAGGAAACAATTAACAGAATAAATAATCTAACAACATAAATATTTGTTTTATAAACTTGGGTAAATATGAAAAAAAATCATACTTTTAAACACATCTGTGTATGGTATATGGAAGCAACAAAAACTAGATGAACTAAAATTCCAGAATGAGAACTACCTCAAAATAAACTATTACCAATTGCCTTTCATTTTGTTCCTTGGGGGATTTATCAAATCTGGGCATGTATTGAGCCAAAGAAGGGACAATACTATGGGAAAGAGTAATTAGCAAAGCTTTTAGTGGTGATACAGGAATAGAAAACTATATTGGGTATTACTTTTGACCTAAGTGTCCTTTGGTTTTGTAATTTCAATTATACATGTATTGCAAAAGCAATATCTAAAGCCATATCTTTTGATTATTTTCCAAAAATACTGAAAGACATCAACCCACAGATTCAATAAGCTCTGAGAAACCCAAGTAGAATAAATGTAGAGAAAACCACATGTTGGAACACTATAGTAAAGTTTCTAGAAACCAAAGTCAAACTCATATATGTTCAGCAGAAGACAAGCATCCAAATGTTCAGATCTACAGTATCTGAAATAGACAACATTGAAAACTACCTAACTGGGGCACCTGGGTGGCTCAGTTGGTTAAGCAACTGCCTTCGGCTCAGGTCATGATCCTGGAGTCCCTGGATCGAGTCCCACATCGGGCTCCCTGCTCAGCGGGGAGTCTGCTTCTCCCTCTGACCCCCCCCATCTCATGCTCTCTTTCTCTCTCTCTCTCTCATTCTCTCTCTCAAATAAATAAATAAATAAATAAATAAAATCTTAAAAAAAAAAAAACTACCTAACTGACCTTGAGCAGCATAATGGAATACTATAAAGCAATAAGAGTGAACTATACATAATAATAAATATTGATACGACCTATAAACAGTGTTCAACAAAAGTATCCAGTCACAAAGGAATATATATGATCTCATTTATAAATACTATAAAGTTGTCAAAACTAATTAGACACAGGTTTTATTTTCAGAGAAGTAGTGACTAAATGGATATCTGGGTTGCTGGTAATGTTCTTAATCTCATACTGTTGATACAGATTGTTTAGCTCAGAAAATTCAGACTGTACATGTATGAAATACACATTTCTGTATGTGTATTATACTTCCATAAAATGCTTTAAAAATAATTCTGGGAATTGGAAAAGTCCAATTTTTGAACATAGAAATAGATAGCAGAATTAGAATAGAGGTAAAGTTCATTGGAGTTGAGAATTTCAAGAATATAAGCAGCCAAATGTTGGATACACTGTTTAAATGAACACTGGCTCCTCCACATAAGGGCAGAACTTGAGAATGCCTGTAAGCCAGCTGTTAAAATGAATAGAGTGGAATGAAGAGGTTGGAATGCAGTATTCCTGAAAATATTCATAGGGTAGCTTTGGGCAAAGAGTAAGAGCTTTGAACAGGACAGTGAAAAGTAAAGATTTGGAATTAGAAATATGGAATAAAAAGAGAGCTCATCTCCCCAAAACATGACAAATGGGTTGTGATAAATAAAGATCCCTCACTTTGGAAGAAGGGAGGTCAAACAAAAGACTTAAGATAAAGCTATATTTTTGTTAGAGTATGAACCAGAGGTGACATGTAGAAATACACTTAGGAATATAGGAAATACTTTGTATCATAAGAAATGGGCTCCAGAGACTATGCTAGAAAGATTTGAGAGGGAAAAGAGTAAAAGGTAGTATGTAGGGTTAGAGGTGAGAGACAAGGATACAGAAAGAATGAATAAACAGAGGAGCCAAAATATTAGATGTTACCAAGGATAACAAGCTTCTGAGGATATCTCAAGCCATGTGAATCTAACCTTGATTATTCAGTTTGTGGCATATACTTTTCAAAGTACTTGGAGATAGTGACATATGCTGATAGTGGTATGTGTGGGGAATGAGATGGCAAAGTGGTGCCTTCTCTTCATACTATAGCTCCAACCTTATATTAAACTTAAAAGAGGGGTACCTGGGTGGCTCAGTCAGTTAAGTGTCTGACTCTTGATCTCCGCCCAGGTCTTGATCTCAGGGTCATGAATTCAAGCTCTGCCACAACTGGGCTCCACACTGTGTGTGGAGTCTATTAAAAACAAACAAAACACAACAAAACAAAAACAACCTTAAAAGACCTCAATAACTTTGATCTGGTATGAAAGATGCATTGGAGATAACTTACTCCAAGCATGCATAATATAAGAACCCTTCTATAACATCCTTGAAAAGAAATCCTCTACTCTCTCCTTTAATACTCCAAGCAATGGAGAATTGACTGCTTCATGCAATTTTTCTCTTCAAATAATTCCAATTATTAGAAAGTTCTTCCTGGGGCATCTGGGTGGCTAAATCCATTCAGTGTCCGACTCTTGGTTTTGGCTCAGGTCATGATCTCAGGGTTATGGAATCAAGCCCCATGTCGGGCTCCATGATCAGCATGGAGCCTGCTTGTCCCTCTCCCTCTGCTCCTCCCCCTGCTCTCTCTCTCTCTCATAAATAAAAAAAGAAATAAAATCTTAAAAAAAAAAGTTCTTCCTAATCTTGAGTCCACATCTGCCTCCATGTCATTCCCATATATTAGTTTTGGTTCTGCCTGCTGGAGCCAAACAGAGCAAGCCTGCTTCCTGTTTCACATGACAGCACATCAAATATTTATTGACAGTTTGCATGTCACCAGTGTTTTCTCCAGGCCAAACTCCCTTAGGTCCTAACTGTCTCAGAATCAATGGACTATGGCAACACAGATGATGTATCGTTCATTTCCAAACTACTAACACCTGTTTCAGATACTAAATGGTAGCAAAATAAAGAAAACCCTGGTCAGCATTTACACCTGGGGTTCCACTGGCATACCGTATATGGAAAATTAAATGATTCATCTTCAAAGTTATACAATTGTACAGTGGCCTCCAATACCCCCAGTGGATGCATGAAACTGTGGATAGTATTGAATCCTATGTATAGTATGTTTTTTCCTGTACATGCATACCTATGATAAAGTTTAATTTATAAATTAGGCATAGTAAGAGATTAACAACAACAGCTAATTATAAAATAGAACAATTGTAAAAATATGCTGTAATAAAAGTTATGCAAACATGGTCTCCTTCTCTCTCAAAATATTTTATGGTATGTACTCACCCTTCTTATGATGATGATGATGATGATGTGAGATGATAAAATTCCTATATGATGATATAAAGTAAGGTGAAAGACATAGGCACTATAATAAAGCATTAGGCTACTACGACTTTCTGATAGGACAGAGCAAGGATCATCTAATTCCAGACTGCAGTTGACTAAAAGTAACTGAAACTATGCAAAACATAGTGTGGATAAGTGGGGACTACTCTATTGATAAATGCCTGCTCCACTTCTATTATTCAAATAGAAAATATACTATACACTACAGGTGCATATTGGTTTTAAAGAATCACAATTACAGTTTCATGGTTGATAATACCAGTTATAAAACACTGATTTTATGAGAATTGTAGGTCAAATGAACTGAACCATGAAATAGCAACTGTGTCTTAAGATAATATTCTGTCACAAAGTTAAGTTATATTTGTACTCCAAAATTTTACTTTTGAAAACTTGGGAATAAGGAATTGCTTTAGGATGTTCAAACAATACCAAGTTTATCCAATTAACTTCTACTTGTTTCAGAAGTGTCCTTTAGACTCAAAGCAAGAAAGGCATGGGAAATTTATTTTTTCTCTCTAGTAAGATGGAATATCTACATGGGTTGAACAGTATGGCAATTATTGACTTTGGCTCTTTTTGCTTGCATTTCTAGCATGATTCACCACATAATGCAACTTTTCCCTAACCAACAAACTAAAAGTACCTTCTCTGAGCAAAATGCTTAGATGTTAGAGTGAATTGTGCAGGTGTGTATTCCACCATGCCTTCTTTAAATAGCTTCCAATATGGTTGAGGAGATAAGACTGAAACTTCAGTGTGATTAGCATAGAGTGATCAATTGTAGCAACAGTGAAGGCAATGGATGATGTATATTATATATATATAATAACAGAGCTGCATGTGAATCCAGGCTTTACCATATATTAGCAGCATGGTCCTTGACCAATCACTAAAACATTATAAGCCAATATCAGGAGGATGATATTTTATATTATGGTATTACATAGCCTCTTCTCTAATCTTCCTAGTCCCAAAATGACATGGAATATCACTGATTTCTCCCTCATTATTGAAAGTGGTTTTTTTCTAGGTGTCCATAACACCATATTCTTCTAGTTCTTCTACTCCACTGGCTGCCCCATCACCCATCTATTTTGCAATTTTTTCCCTCTCTTCCAGAATTCTCAAAGTTGAACTGCTTCAAGAGTTGGTCCTATAACATCTTATCTTCTCTGGTTATTTTTTTTCTATATGTAATCTCATACAGTACCACAGAATTAAATATCATCCATATGTCAGTGATATCCAAAATCATATCTCCAGACTTCATCTCCTAAGTTGCAAACTCTAGATCTAATTACCTTCTTAACATTTTTAAGGAATGCTGTATGTGTAATACGTATCTTAAGCTAAATATGTCCAACACAGAAAACTGGATTTCCCCAACTTTGAATCTGTTCTTCCCTTACTGTTCCACTCTTAATAAATATAATCCTGTCCACAGAGTTCCTAAAGCCAAAGATGAGGCATAACTCTTGAATAATGTTCTTCTTCCTTTGGAGGATATCTATGAGAAAATCCAAACTATCAGAAAGTCATGTTGACTCAATTTCTAAAACATTCCCCATATGAGTTAATTCCTTCCACTTCCACTATGACTATAATTGTCCAAGTCCCGGCCTATCTTCTCTCACCTTGAGTAGATTTTCTAACTAGCCCCCTTCCCCCACTCTTGTCCCACATACAACAGAGAGGCTAATCTTTAAAAATATTATAGCTAGGATAAGTCTACTCACCTGCCTAAAACAACAACAATAACAACAACAACAACAAAAATACAAACACAAACATTGTAGAGGTCTTGGTCCAAGATGTCAATGTAGAAAGACCCTGAAATCACCTCCTCCATTGAACACACCAAATTACACCTATTAATAGAATAATTCCTCCTGAAGAACTGAGGACTGAATGAATAGCTACTGAATAACCAAAGATAGAACAGCAAGAGAGACAGAGACACAATAACAAAGTGAACTCCTACCCCACCCCCCAACACTGCCAACAGCAATGGGGAAAGATACTACTGAGGGACCAGGAACAAATTCTTTTGTCCTTGGGCATATAAAAAAGCTATGGTTTAAAAGAACAACTACCATAAAAAAAGAGACAGCACTAGAACTCTGTGAATCATTGAAGGAACTGTGAGAATGCTGTCCAGGCCAGAGGGACTGGAAAACAACACAGTTTACATTCCCACTCCACCTTAAAAGTCTAGGCTGGAGCAGGGTCTGGACACCATAATGGGTGGGTTGACTCATTACTGTAAGCTTGCGGCCTCAGTGAGCCCAGAGTCCATAAGCCCACACCAGCCCACATTGCACTGCGACACAGAAAAATAGCCAAGGTTTAAAAGGGCCAAGAAGCTGCTGAAACACTCTCTCCCCATCCACCTTAAAAGACCAGGCTAGATCCCTACATTTGTATCTTTGGGGTAAATACCCAGTAGTGCAATTGCTGGGTCATAGGGTAGCTCTATTTTCAACTTTTTGAGGAACCTCCATACTGTTTTCCAGAGTGGCTGCACCAGCTTGCATTCCCACCAACAGTGTAGGAGGATTCCCCTTTCTCTGCAACCCTGCCAACATCTGTCATTTCCTGACTTGTTAATTTTAGCCATTCTGACTGGTGTGAGGTGGTTTCTCATTGAGGTTTTGATTTGGATTTCCCTGATGCTGAGTGATGTTGAGCACTTTTTCATGTGTCTGTTGGCCATTTGGATGTCTTCTTTGGAAAAATGTCTGTTCATGTCTTCTGCCCATTTCTTGACTGGATCATTTTTGGGTTGGGTGATAGACATTGGGGAGGGTATGTGCTATGGTGAGTGCTGTGAATTGTGTAAGACTGTTGAATCACAGACCTGTACCTCTGAAACAAATAATATATTATATGTTAAAAAAGAAAAAAGAAGAAGATAGCAGGAAGGGAAAAATGAAGGGGGGGAAATCGGAGGGGGAGATGAACCATGAGAGACTATGGACTCTGAGAAACAAACAGAGTTCTAGAGGGGAGGGGGCTGGGGGGATGGGTTAGCCTGGTAATGGGTATTAAAGAGGGCATGTATTGAATGGAGCACTTGGTGTTATACACAAACAATGAATCATGGAACACTACATCAAAAACTAATGATGTAATGTATGGTGATTAACATAACATAAAAAAAAAAAAAAAAGGACCAGGCTGGAATGGGGTCTGGTTCATAGTGAGTTTGCAACCTTAGGGAGCCAAGGGTCCTCAAGCCCACACCAACCTCTGTAGTGCTAGTGCACAGAAAAAAAGCAGTGGGTCGGGCGCCTGTGTGGCTCAGTTGGTTAAGCGACTGCCTTCGGCTCAGGTCATGATCCTGGAATCCCTGGATCGAGTCCCACATCGGGCTCCCTGCTCGGCAGGGAGTGTGCTTCTCCCTCTGACCCTCCCCCCTCTCATGTGCTCTCTCTCATTCTCTCTCTCTCAAATAAATAAATAAAACCTTAAAAAAAATCATTTAAAAAAAAAAGCAGTGGGTTTTTTATGAATTTTGTTATTGTTTTTTTAATTAAAATTTTCTTTTTCTTTTTTTTTTTTTAAGATTTTATTTATTCATTTGAGACACAGCGATACAGAGAGAGAGAGAGCATGAGCAGTGGGAGAGGCAGAGGGAGAGGGAGAGGCAGACTCCCGGCTGAGCCAGGAGCCTGATGTGGGGCTCGATCCCAGGACCCTGGGATCATGACCTGAGCTGAAGGCAGACGCTTAACCATCTGAGCCACCCAGGCACCCCAAAATTTTATTTTTCTAATTGATCTAGTTTTGGTTTAATTTTTGTTCTCTTTGGTATTGTTCTTTTATGTTTTTCTTTATCTTCCCTTTTTAACTTTTTCTTCTCTTATTTTCTTTTTTCTATTATTATTTATTATTTTCTTCTTTATGTAAAAGCAGCATTTTAAGAGAGTAACTAGAATATACAGCCATAGTTCCAGGCAGCCAGCAAAAGTCACCAAGCACACAGTCTACATAGGGGATACTAACACAAGACCACTCCTTCAAGTTTAAGAGAAGTCACCATTCCACCTAATCATAGAAACACAGACAGAAATTCAAGCAAAATTGGGAGACAGAATATGTTCCAAAATAAAGAACAAGAAAAAGAACTCAGAAGAATAACCAAATAACACAGAGATAAGCAATATGCCTGGTAAAGAAATTAAAGTAATGATCATAAAGATACTCACCAGGCTGGAAAAAAGAGTGGAAGATCCCAGTGAGACTTTCATAAAGAGGCAGAAAATATTAAAAAGAATCAATCAGAGTTGAAGAATTCAATAATTAAAGTTAAAAAAAATAGTAGAGGGAATCAGTAGTAGACTAGAGGATGCAGAATAATATATCAACAATCTAGAAGACAGGGTAATGGGAAGCACACAAGATGAACAGCAAAAAGAAAAAAGGATTAAAAAAATGAGGATGGTTTACTGATCTCTTGTATAACATTAAATGAACAAACACTTGCATTATAAGAGCAAAAGAAAAGTATAGCAAATGTATTTGAAGAAATAAGAACAAAAATCTAATCTAGGGAAGAAAAAAAGACATCCAAGTCCATGAAGCATAGAGAATTCCAAAGAAGATGAACTCAAGGAGGTCCACACCACAGCAAATAATAACTAAAATGTCAAAGGTAAAGATAGAGAATCATTAATCAGCAAGAGAAACAAAAAGTTACCTACAAGGGAAAACCTATAAGGCTGTGAATTGATTTTTCAGCAGAAACTTTGCATGCCAGAAGAAAGTGACATGATCTATTCAAAGCACTGAATGGAAAAACCTACAACCAACAAGACTCCACTCAGCAAGAGTATCATTCAGATTTGAAGTGAGATAAGGAGTTTCCCAAACAGACAAAAGATAAAGGACTTTATCACCACTAAATCAGCCTTATGAAAAATGTCAAAGGAAAAGAAATGTCCATAATTAGACATAAGAAAATTATTAATAAAAAGATGTAAAATGTGGCAACATATACATAAAATGTGGAGAAGGGAGTAAAAAGGCAAGAGAAGAGGAAAAAGAAAAAAAGTGCTTTTTTTTCCTTTTTTAGAATGTGTTTGAACTTAAATGACCATCAAATTAATATAGACTGCTATTTACTTAGGATGTTATAGATGAACCTTGTGGTAACCACAAACCCAAAACCTATGATAGATACACAAAAAATAAAGAAAAGGAAATCCAAACATAACACTATAGAAACTCATCAATCACAAAGAGAGCAAGATAAAAAGAAAGGAACAAAAAAGAACAACAAAAACAACCATAAAACAAATTTTAAAATGGTACATACCCATCAATAATTGCTGTAAATCTAAATGGCCCAAGTGCTCTAATCCAAAGACACAGGTGGCAGAATAAATAAAAATACCAAGAATCATCTATATGCTGCCAACAAGAGACTCACCTCAAATCTAAAGACACATACATACTGAAAGTGAAGGGATAGAAAAACATTGATGCTATAAATGGAAGCAAAAAAAAAATGGCCAGATAGCAATACTTATATCAGACAAAATAGACTTTAAAACAAAGATGGTAAGAGGAGACAAACAAGGATATTACATAATAACAAAGTGATCAATCCAACAAGAGGAATTAATAATTATAAATATTTATGCACCCAACACTGAAGCACCTAAACACATGAATCATATATTAATGGACAAATACAATAATAGAAAGGGACTTTAACGCCCCACTTACATCCATAGATAAATCATCCAGGCAGAAAATCAATAAGAAAACATTGTCTTAGAATGATACATTGGACCAAATGGACATTCCACCCCAAAACAACAGAATACACATTATTTTCAAGTGCACATGGAACATTCTGCAGAATAGAAAACATATCAGGCCATAAAGAAACCTTAATAAATTTAAGAAGAGAAAGCATACCATGCATCTTTTCTGATCAGAATGGTATAAAGCTAGGAATAAATCACAAGAAAAAAACTGGAAAAACCACAAACACATGGAGACTAAACAGTATGATACTAAACAACCAATGAGGGAACTAAGCAATCAAAGAACAAATTTAAAAGTACATAGTGACAAATGAAAATGAAAACACAACAGTCCAAAATCTTTGGGACAGAGAGAAAACAGTTCTGAGAAGAAACAAGAAAAAGCTCAAATAAACAATCCAACCTTACACCTAAAGGAATTAGGAACAGAAGAACAAACAAAGCCCAAAGTGAGAAGAAAAAAGGAAGCAATAAAGTCAGAACAGAAATAAATGACATGTGGGGATTGGGCCCCACATCGGGCTCCCTGCTCGGTGAGGAGTCTGCTTCTCCCTCTCCCTCTGTCCCTCCCCCAGCTTGTGCTCCATGTCTCTCTCTCTCTCTCAAATAAATAATAAATAAAATCTTTTTTTAAAATGTCCATATTACCCAATGCCTTCTACAGATTTAATTCAATCTCTATCAAAATACCAACAGCATTTTTTTAATAAAACTATAACAAAGAATCTAAAAATTTGTATTGAACCACAAAAGACTCCAAATAGCCAAAGCAATCCTGAGAAAGAAAAACAAAGCTGGAGGTATCACAATACAAGATTCCAAGATATACTACAAAGCTGTAGTAATCAAAACAGTATGGTATTGGCACAAAAACAGAATAGGAAAAAAACCCACAACTATATGGTCAATTAATCTATGACAAAAGAGACAAGAATATACAATTTGGAAAAGACAGTTCAATAAATGAGGAAATTGGACAGCTACATGTAAAAGAATGAAGTTGGTCCACTTTCTTACACCATACACAAAAATAAGCTCAAAATGAAGTGAGGACCTCAAAGTGAGACATGAAACCATAAAATCCTAAAAAAGAACATAGGCAGTGATTTCTCTGATTGGCTGTAGCAACATTTTTCTAGATACATCCCCTAAGGAAAGGGAAACAAAAACAAAAATAAACTCTTGGGACTACATCAACATAAACAGCTTTTACACTGCAAAGGAAACCATTAACCAAACAAAAAGACAATCTCCTGAATGGGACAAAATACTTGTAAATGATATGTCTGACAAGGGGTTAGTATCCAAAATATATAAAGAACTTACTTAACACCAAAAAAAACCCAAAAACCCAATTAAAAAATGGGCATGGTGATGTAACATAATAAAAATAATGCCAGTTGAGACAGTATGGATGGACCTGGCGGGTATTATGCTAAGTGAAATAAATCAGACTGAGAAAACCAAATACCATATGATTCCATTAATAAACAAAAAGCAGAATCGGAACTATAAACACAGGGAACAAACTGATGGTTGTCCGAGGGCACACAGATGGGGGACTGGGCAAAATAGGTGGACAGAGGGAAATAAGGCCTCCAGTTATGGAATGAGTAAGTCATGGGTATAAAAAGCAGAGCATAAGTAAGATAGCCAATGATATTTTAATAATAATGTAATGGGACAGATGGTAGCTATACTTGTGGTGAACATAGCATAATACATAAATGTGTCAAATCACTGAGTTGTATACCTGAAACTAATGTAACATTGTGTGCCAAGTATACTCCCCCCAAAAAGCAAGCATATAAAAAGCAGAATCAGGTCTATAAATATAGGGAACTGATGGTTATATGTAATGTAACACTGTGTATCATCTATACTCAAAAGATAATAATCTTTTTAATTAAAAAAGAACACTCTGATCATTCTACATTTTATACTAAATATTGAAACTCTTCACATGACCTATGAGGCCTTACAGTATCTGATCCAGCTATTTCTCAGACATCACCTCCTCTAACTCTCCGTTCTCTTGCTGTTTCCAGTCACACTAGCCTCATTGAACATGGTGAAGGCTCAATTAGTCTTGGAAACCTTATAGTAGATGTTTCCTCTACCTACAACTGTGTTCCACATCTCTTCATGGCTGATTCCTTCTTGTCATCCATATCTCTTCTAAGAAAACTTCCTTGAGTGTAAAGTAAATGTGACAGAAATGAGAATGCGCTCAGACACTCAACCATAGGGAACACAACTGAACCAACTGTTGTATTTTGGTATTCATCACTGTCTTTGCACCAAAGTCATGCCTCCTCCAAATAATGATTGAGTTTGACAGAGACACTAAGGCACACTCATTGCTAAGAGACATGGAACTCCCCTGATAGCCATCTTTAGCTTGAAGACTCACGAATGGCTTTGCCAAACCATAGACTGTACAACAATCTATGACACGTTTGCCCAAACTTCCTTTCTCTCTCCTTCACTCAGGGTCATACTTGCATCAAGGTATTCAGTTCCCTCAGCTTTCCTCATCTCCCTCCCTATTTTCCCTGACATAGGCACTTCCACTAGTAAAAATCTTGCAGATTTTAGCCCTTTTCTTGTACCTGTTTTTCAGAGAACCCCAATTAAAACCCCTATAAAAAATATTTGATTCTGAGACATTAATGATTTTTAAAATCTGCCGCATAACTTAAAAATCGTTTTATTGTTACATTATTCAGCCCACCTACAACATTGTCCCCATTTTTTGCATTAGGAGCTGAGGCTCAGAAAGAATAAATGACTTATGCTAAGGATCATAATAAGCAAATGTAAAAACAGAACTTGCCTTCCTAAACACCTTACACTATATCTACTGTATGCCCTCCTGTGTACCAAGGAGGGTTTCAGAGATGCCTGGGAAGACTGAAAACTCCACCAGATCTGCATCCAAATTATGCTCTAAGGGTTTGTACTTTGGTTGTGACTGACCCTAGGGTTATGCATTTAGTTGGGGAGGACAGAATGCTTAGCATTTTTATTATACATGACATTCTTCTGCAGCAGTAACACATACAGTCTTTACATTATGCAAATGCATTTTCTTCTGGCCTCTCATTATTTTAGTGAATGAAGTCTACCAAAGGTCAATGTCTTGTTCAGCAGTAGGGTGGATGCCGGCTGGCAGTGTGACGGGACAAAAGCTGCAGTCCGTTAGCAGTCACTGTCAGTAGTAAGTAAGCTGTGATCCTACCTCTACTGCCCTAGCAGAGCCATTTCGCTCTCCCTTCACACCAGCCTGGAAGAAAGAATTTCCTCTGCTTTTGATATTTGAAACCCGGATCCACCTATTTGTCCAAATGCCCAGCAGAATTGCTGCTGGCTATTTGGAAGGGTCACTTTATCAAAACTTTACTGTAAAGACTTTCTGCTCCTTCACTCAGCTATCATTCCTGCACCAATACTCCTGCTTCTTGCTTCTCAAGAAGATTTAACAAACCTCAGAGAGGCCAGGGAGCGCAGCCACCAATTTGCAAATCCTGAAATATCCAAAGTAACACGAGTTCTCAGTAGTACCAGTTCTACTCTATGAGATTTGGGTGGCAAGCCATCATCATTTCCTTTGGAAAAGCCCTGCTCTGGGACGCCTGGGTGGCTCAGTTGGTTAAGCATCTGCCTTTGGCTCGGGTCACAATCCCAGTCCTGGGATCAAGTCTAGCTTCTCCCTCTGCCTGCTGCTTCCCCTGCTTGTATGTGTGCACTCCCTCTGACAAATAAATAAATAAAATAAAATAGAAAAGAAAAGCCCTGATCTTCCAACATAACACACATACAAACTTTGCGCCATTTCTTCCAGTACAAGTTTTCTTCTAAATTTTATATTTAGGTGTATTTTCACTTGATATATAAGGCATAGCAGGAAACTATTTTGGGGGGAAAAAAACATGTAAGGAAAGAAAAAGCAGTTTGCTGTCAGGATCACAGGAAAAGTGCCATATATTTAAAGGATGAATACATCGTGGGATTCTAAAATAATGAGACTGATTTTCAAGTGTACTTTATATATACCTCCTTAAGAATCTGATTCATTTCTTATTTTTTAAGATATTTTATTTATTTATTTGAGATAGAGCAAGAGAGTGAGAGTGAGAGCACAAGCCGGGAGACAGAGGGAGAGGGAGAAGCAGGCTCCCCACTGAGCAGGGAGCCCAATGCGGTGCTAGATCCCAGGACCCGGGGATCATCACCTGAGCCAAAGGCAGCCGCTCAACCAACTGAGTCACTCAAGCATCCCTGACTCATTTTTTTTTTAAATTTGCGTCAACACTACTAATTTTATTATATTTATCAAAGTTAGAGGATACACTGTAATTTTATACAAAATCTGGTTAATATGAAATGCCACTATTCTAAAATTTTTTAAAAAATAAAGTTTTCTGATAGAAACTTTATATGAGAATCCATTCACTCATACAGTATTATCTTTTTGCAGAAACAACTAAAATGCAAAGAGCATAATTAAGTTTCCCAAGGTCATACATCTGGTTAATGGCTGAAAAGGGATTAGAATCCAGATTTGCTAGTACATAATTACTCTCATGCTCTGTACTCATCTTGCAAATATCTGAACACCATGGTATAGTCTGATTGGTTCATAACAATATAGTCCATATATGTACACCAAGGTAAGATGACTTTATCTTGGAAGTGTTGTGGTTTTGTTTTACTAGAAGTGTTCAAAGAGCAGCTGGGAACCAGCCATCAGAAAGTTTAGGAAGATTTCTAACCCTGGTTTGGAGAAGGTAGGACTTGATTGACCTTTGAAGAATGGAGTGAGACTAACCAAGAGAAGATAAGGGATTTAAAGTATAGTCCCAGAAAAGAGTGGGAACATTTGGGGGTAGTAACTATATTACTATGTACATAAGAGAGGCTGCAACACAGGCTGGAGAAGTCAGGGAGACCAAATGTGGGGCTCTTGAAGGCTTACTGGAGAGGAGATGCTAGTTAAGTGTATTAGACTCAAGTGGGAGCTGGCCTAGATAATGGCCAAGGCACAAAGTGGTTGGCAATGAGAGAGCGAGATCTTGGAATTTTTCAGAATCTGAATTTTTGTCCAGCCCTATGTCTGACACAAACTTGCAAGTCAGAATTTATATGGTCTTGCTGTACTTACAGGTAGGTTCACATTCCCTGTGACTTCTAAACGAAGCTTGTCACATATGGGAAGGTGGTTTCTCTGAGAACCAAATGCACTTGAGCAGTAACACAAAATGCAGACTCAGGAATCATAGACTTGACCTCCTAAAACTGTTCTGGAATAGATAAAAGTAGCATAGCATGGATTGATGCAAGAAGGAAGCTGAGGACTATGAAAACAATCAGGGCAACTCTTAGCAAGGAAAAGAAACAGTGAGAGGTTTACAGAGAGGGGACTTGAGGAGTCCAACACTACAGATAAGTAAAAAGAGTATGTAAAAAAAAATCATTTCCTCTTCCTTCTCCCCCTGGCTCTACTTCCCACTTTCATGTAAAAGGCTCAGGTACTATCATTCCTTACAAATACCTTTAAAGCAGATGAGAACCCAACTGAAACATGTGTCTCAGAAGTAGATACAACTTCACAGAAGTTCAAGGGCCCACAAATGACAATACAGACGGTTACCAGCATAAAACATGTAGAAAACCATCAAAACTCAGAGAAAAAAAACAAAACCTATTTTCATATTTAGCAAAAAAAAAAAAGTAGGCCAACAACTTAGGTATTTAAATTGATGCATGAACCCCACAGGGCAGGAGGAAATCCAATGTACTCCAGAACCAAATTACAAGGTAGAAAAGTTCAATTCACATAAATACATGGATTAACTGATCTGAGAACTGGGTTCAGTTGTCACCTTTGGGAAAATAAAATCTGTCATATTAATAACAAGAGAATTAAGATGATCCTCCTATTCAAATGCTAATCACAATAAGGGCTTTTCTACGTGTTATCAAGCAAAATAAAACATTTTTCAAATATAAAGATTCTACAAACTTCATAATACCTCCAGAGCCTTATTAAAAGTGTTCACACATTTAAGTAAAATTAAATTCCAGCCTAATCACCTCAGGCAGATATCTTTCCATGTGAGGTGGCTTGCCCCCAGAGTCACATCTTAACAACCATACGCAAGGGATTTCACAGTGGTTTATCTCTTGTGGCATTACATATATTGAATTCAGATTATTTATGTTGCAGAACTAGTGGTTTAATGATCTAGAGGCCATGTCCACAATCTTAGCACCTAATCACTTTGACCAGGGTGGAAGAATGCAGATACTAAAAAAAAAAACAACAACAAACAAACAAAAAACCCAAAAAACAAAAAAACCCAGAAAACTTCCTAGAATAAGACTTATTTCTGGAAGGCAAGGCTGCCAAGCCCTTATACCTAAGAAGAATTACAGTTTATATTCAGAACACCGCAGCCTGGATTCTTCAGGTAGTTTGGAAATAAATGACAACCTCATTAGTCACAGAAGCTTACAGTCCTGTGCCCTCTGCACTCAAGCAACAAAGCCAAGGCCTCAATCCCAGATTGAGTTCCTTAAAGATTTCATTCAACTATCTAGTCTAGTGATGAGCATCACGCAGTATTTAGCAAAGTCCTATGGATTTATTCTCATCACTGTATAAAGTATGTTAGGAGAGTGAACACTCAGCTGCAGAAACTACCAATTTCTCAGTCTCTGCGATTTAACACAGTAGAAGCATATTCCCACTCATCTCACAGTCCCTTGACTTTTGTTGGGCAGGATCCTGGTTCTTTTTTTTTTTTTTTTTTTAAAGATTTTTATTTATTTATTTGACAGAGAGAGGCACAGTGAGAGAGGGAACACAAGCAGGGGGAGTGGGAGAGGGAGAAGCGGACTTCCCGCAGAGCAGGGACCCCGATGTGGGGCTTGATCCCAGGACTCTGGGATCATGACCTGAGCCGAAGGCAGCCGCTTAACGACTGAGCCACCCAGGCGCCCCAAGGATCCTGGTTCTTTACAACTTATATCACCATCACATTTGAGGGCCCCTCCACTGAATTATTTACATCACTCAGCCAACTAGTAAAGAGAGTAAGTATGGAAAATAAGGGACAAGAGAAAATGGATTGATAATCCAGTCTCTGCTATGTAAACTGCCTAATTTGTGTTTAAATTCAAAAAGAGGAATTTCATGGGAGAACACGGGAATGGTAGGACAAATTACAAAATTCCCTAGGTAGGGGCGCCTGGGTGGCTCAGTTGGTTAATCATCTGCCTTCAGCTCAGGTCATGATCCTGGAATCATGGGATCACTGTCTGGGCTCCCTGTTCAGTGGGGAGCCTGCTTCTCTCTCTCCCTCTTCTCCACCCGTGCCCCCCCCCCCGCTTATGCTCTCTCTCTCTTTCTCTCTCTCAAATAAATAAATAAAATCTTAAAAAAAAATCCCCTAGGTAAATTATAGCTTCAACAAAGAAAATTCAAAATAAAAAGTTTATGCCCCACGCATCAATTCCCTCAGTCAGCCACTGATAAACACCGTGTCCACCTGGTCTTTTTCACATCTTCAGGGCTGGATTTGAGCCTCTGCAACCACCCCCATGCCCAAGAGCATGCAGGATACTGGGAGTGTGTTGGGAAGGGGAAATAATAAACAGAGGAACACAGTGTGGTGGGAGCAAGAACAGAGACATATTAAAAGGTGCTACCTCTTCTGGATTCTTCTTTGTGTCTGCTTAGTCTCAGAAATTCTTTGTGACAACAACACATTTGCCTTTGAATTGCCATTTCTTGGTCTCCTGGAAAAGGTGTGAGGACCTTGGAGTATCTGTGTAAGAGCAAATAAAAGAGGGAAAATGCTTAAAATAGACTAAATAAAAATTAAACATTAATATCTAGTGTATAGCAAAAACCATTAAGGTATTCATTCCCTCTAGCCTAATCATTGTTTTCATGAGAACATATCCTAAAGAAATCATTCAACAGAAGCAAATTGTTTGATAAATCAACAGGTCTATTGAAGAGTAAGTTATAATAGTTTAAAAATAAAAGAAGGAAGAGCCCAAATACCCAATACTAAACTTACATTTACTTGATGGGATATGATAGACTCATTAAAATCATACTAAGTTGCCACATCAAAATGTTTATGTCACTGTTTTAATACAAGCAGACAATGAAATGTTTCTTTCACATAGAGTATAATACACATAAAAAATGAAAGTATTGCTTTATTGTGATGAAATGACAGGTAATTTTTTAATTCAAATATTATCTTTAATATTGCTACATCACCTTCTCGGTAATTAAAACATTTATACCATCTGCATGTGGGAGGCTAAACATACAATTTATTATTCATTCTGAAAAAAATTGTCATTTCACAAAATTACTAGTATTTGTCATCTAGGATTTTTTATTTGAGTTGCATGTCTCCCTTTTCCCCAACTGTATTGCTTTCTTCTTCACAGGATCCTCCCCCAAATCCTTTCTCCTGCAGAATCATAACATTCCCTTTGGCCCTCAGAGGGCTGGATTCCTGGGTAAAGGAGAAAGCCCATAGCCATATCCATTCCCAGCAGTCATGATTTGCCATCTCTTCCCTAAAATCCAGAAAATCCCTAAACTCTGGGGCAGAAGAAATTGTGTTTGCTCTGAGTCATACTTGAGGTAGGAGGTAAACAATAGTTTGAAGACACAACAATAAATGTCCTCTAGGGTTGTAGGGTTGAGAATTAAGTAAGATAATATATGTAAATTATCAGATTAGGAGCTGTAGTAAATTGCTTCAGGTCAAATTCTGATGGTTCATCTTATTGTGATATTGGGCAATTTATCTAAAATTTCTATGTCTCAATTATTCCATCATGTGAAGGACAAGAAGAGGAGAGGAGGGGAGCTGCTACCACACAAAGGCAGTATAAGGATTAAATGGGATAATGGATGCACTTGCTTAGAACCATCTTGGCATATTGTGTTTACTCAGATGGGCTAGCTATTTTCTCAGTAATAGTTATGAGGGTGGAAAGAGATTGTGTTTTCATTTAAATATGGGTGAATTATGTAGAACTGACCAGGTGTACAATTCCTCAACTTTCTGCCCTCCCTTCTGTAAGAGTCATCTGCATCTCAGATGACAGGTATCCTTGTTCTTGTTCCACCTGTGTTCTTGTCCCCATCTCTTCAAATCTTAAATATTAACCCATAATTTTTCTCTCATATTTTCTTTATCTTCAACCAGTCCCATTTTGATTATCTTTCTATCCAAGCTTGTAAATATATTCAAATCTCTAACATTCTCTGGGAAAAAAAATATATTTCCCAGATCATTTTTAAACCTACTCTTTCTCCTTCAATTTTAAACTCATTTCCCAGTGATAGCCATTTGCTCTGTTCCACTCAGTTTTCAATCTACCCTAAAAGTTTCTGGCCAGACCATTCCATTGAAACTTCTCTAACTAAAGTCATCAATGAACTTCATATCAGGAAAGAATATTTTTCATTACTTATTAGATTTCTCTGGTAAATCTAATATAATTTTATGATGTATTTCTGTTGTTTATGTTTATTTTCTCCAGTCTTTCATTCTGACTATCTACCTCCTTGACTTCTGTGATTCTAACCACATCTTTCTATCTGCACTCACTACTCTACTACTTTTTCATTTCCAGATTCCTCCTCCATCAAACACCAAGACTCAGCATCCCCCAAATTCTGAGCACTGCTCTTCTCTCTCACAAGAAATGCTCAATAGTCAACCTCAAGTGACTGTTGGTTTTACCCATGATGCTAAAATTGATAACTTCCAAATCTATATTTCTATCCTTGACCAGTACCATGAACATATCAGACTCAGAGTAAAATAGCACCCAGCCTGTACATATTGACAATAAATATTTGTGAAAAAATAATAAAAAAGAATTTTTATTACAGCATCTCAATGTCCCAGACCTGCCCCAAAGGCTAAAATTAACCTAAGGAGAAATTCCTGAGAAGGAGCAAAGCCTTCTCTGTATTACTGGTCTCTGAATGGCTACAACATACAGCCATTTACGTAAATCAGGGATGTGGAAGTCATCAAAATCCTTCAGTCTATCCTCTTTCCATATTATTCTCCTTCAAGATATCAGCAAATATTGATTTCACTCCCTGGTATTTCCCAAATCTATTTTTTTCCTTTCTATTTTACCTCTGCTGCTCTAGTTGATGTCATCAGTTCCTACCTAAAGTATTGCAGTAAGGAGCCATATAATCAGTCTTGCCTGAAACTTTGCACTGTCTGAAATCCACTCTGCCCTCCAGAAAATTTACCTAAAACACAACAAATGACTGTACCACATATTTCTCTCTGCAGAACTTCAGTGGCCTTTGATTACTTACAGGATAATGTGCCAGATTTTCAGCGTGCCATGCCCCTTCTACAATTTTTGCTCTTTGACTCACCTTGCTATGAACTTGGCCATTTTTAAGACTTATTTTCTGTAGTACAGCATACTAGATAATGAAAAGTCTCAGTCTGAAAATACTCAGGCATTCACAAAAGCAAACACAAACTCTGTACCCTCAGAACTTTCCTTCAACAACAGCCTCAAATTAAAAAGATTTAGATTATGACATCATAGGCAAAACTCACTAAACATACAAGAAAAGAAGGCACCATGTACAAGAGTAGACAGAAACAACAGATCATAGAATCAGATGTCCAAATACCTTAACTGTGGAATTATGAAAACTGAATATAAAAAAATATGTTAATAAAAGGGAAATTTTAAATGTAAGAAAATATAAAATGCCAGGCTTATTTGAAAAAAAAAAAGCCAAATATGTCTTGTGGAAATAGAAAGTATAGTATTAGAAGTTTTGAAAAATCTGTAATGGAAGATTTAAAGGTAAATAGACATGACTGAGGAAGTAACTGATGAATTGGTCTAGAATGTAGCTTAAAAAGATGGGAAATATGAGAAAGAGGTTATAAGACAAAGTGAGAATATCCATAATGTATCTAATCTGATTCTAGAATGAGAATAGATAAGGAATGAATAGAAGCTATATTTTAGGAGATAACGACTAAAATTTTTCTAGAACTATTAACAGTTATAAATCAATAGCTTCAGGTAAACCACACATCTATTTTACATATCAGAAACAAGGAGATGACTCTAGAAATAGCTATAGTAAAAATACAGATTACTTACAGAGGAACAATTATTGGAATGGCAACTGCTTTCTGAGCTGCAACAATGAAAACTGGAACACAGTGTAATAAAATATTCATTGTCTAATAGGCAATAACTTTCAATGTAAAGTTGTGTTTACAGTAAATGTATCTTTCAAGAATGATGTGTAATAAAGACAGTTTTTGACAAGAAAAAAGTGTGAGTTTGCTACCAGCAGATCTCACATACCATTGGTGAGAATGTAAATTTATATGACCAGTTTAGAAAACAGTTTGGGATTACCCAGTCCAGTACACTTGGACATGGACATACCCTCACACCCTAGTTTTACTCCTACATATGCTCCATAGGAAAAACTCTCCTATATGTGCACTAAAAAAAATATACTATGATATTCATAGTGGATACAATGTCAATAGCATGATATTAAAATGGGTAACTATCATTATAATATAATTAATACAGTGTAACAAATGGGTAAATCACAAACTGAAACAAGGCATAGAATATATGTAGTATGACCCATTTATATAAATTTTCAAAACACATGGAAAGTTAATAATTATTTAGAGTCAGAAATATATGTTAAAAATACAAAAAAAAAGAATAAAGAAAATCAAGAATCTGATAAATACAAAAATGAAGACAATGTTATCTGAGTGGGGTGGAAAGCAATGGAATGGGAAGAAATATATCATGGGCTTCAAGAGTCGTGATCAGGGATGCCTGGGTGGCTCAGCCATTAAGCATCTGCCTTTGGCTGGGGTCATGATCTCAGGGTCCTGGGATCGAGTCCCACATTGGGCTCCCTGCTTGGCAGGAAGCCTGCTTCTCCCTATCACACTCTCCCTGCTTGTGTTCCCTCTCTGGCTATCTCTCTCTGTCAAAAAAATAAATAAAATCTTAAAAAAAAAAAAAGAGTTATGATCATTTTTAAATGGAGCACGGGATACATGAGTGCTTGCTGTATTGTTATCCTTTATATCTTACCTATATTTTATAAATATTCATACGTATCTACCCAATATTTAATTTGAAAAGTTGAAGTGAAGGAAAGGCATCCACTCCACACTCTTGAGTTTTCTTCCAAATTGCCTGTACACAAGCTTGTCCTTCTTGGAATATGCTCTCTCCTATTTTTGCCTGGCTAATACTTGTACTTACCTTTACTCTCAAAACCTTTTTATCAAACCCATGGTGGATCTAAGGACTGCCTTCTTCTACCCTTCCCCCAAATACATATATACACACCTTCCTTTGTTCTCTGTGAGTGCAAACCAGTCTTTATCATGCTTTACATAATATGCTGAAAACACTTTACTTCCCTCTCCCCAACACACTGCAAGTTCCTATAAAGTGGGCATTTTCTCTTATTTTGCATGCCCAGTGTCTAGCTCATAGTAGATGGTCAATGAAAATTACATGGTTTATCACTTGGAAGTAGAGTTATGTTCTTATATCCACCAGAGTCATTCTGGAGGAGGTGGAAACTGAACAAGGTTTGAAAGGAGAAAGTAGAGGAGAATGAGGAATTTATTTATTTATTTTTATTATGTTACATTAGTCACCATACAGTGCATCACTAGTTTTTGATGTAGTGTTCCATGATTCATTGTTTGTGTATAATACCCAGTGCTCCATGCAATACATGCCCTCCTTAATACCCATCATCGGGCTAACCCATCCCCCACCCCCTCTGTTCTAAAACCCGCAGTTTGTTTCCCGGAGTCCATAATCTCTCATGGTTCCTCTCCCCCTCTAATGTCCCCCCTTCGTTTTTCCCTTTCTTCTCCTAATGTCCTCCATGCTATTCTTTATGTTCCATAAATAAGTGAAACCATATGACAATTGACTTTCTCTGTGTGGCTTATTTCACTTAGCATAATCTCTTCCAGTTCCATCCATGTTGATGCAAAAGTTGGGTATTCATCCTTTCTGATGGCTGAGTAATATTCCATTGTATATATGGACCACATCTTCTTTATCTATTCGTCTGTTGAAGGGCATCTCAGCTCTTTCCACAGTTTGGCTATTGTGGACATTGCCGCTATGAACATTGGGGTGCATATGGCCCTTCTTTTCACTACATCTGTGTCTTTTGGGTAAATGCCCAGGAGTGCAATTGCTGGGTCATAGGGTAGCTCTATTTTTAACTTTTTGAGGAACCTCCACACTGTTTTCCAAAGTGGCTATACCAACTCGCATTCCCACTAACAGTGTAAGAGGGTTCCCCTTCCTCCATAACCTCTCCAACATTTGTTGTTTCTTGCCTTGTCAATTTTTGCCATTCTAACTGGTGTAAGGGGGTATCTCAATGTGGTTTTGATTTGAATTTCCCTGATGACTAATGATGATTAACATGTTTTCATGTGCTAGCCATTTGTATGTCTTCTTTGGAGAAGTGTCTGTTCATGTCTTCTGCCCATTTTTTGACTTGATTATTTGTTTTTTGGGTGTTGAGTTTGAGAAGTTCTTTATAGATCTTGGATATCAGCCCTTTATTTGTAGTGTCATTTGCAAATATTTTCTCCCATTTCCTGGGTTGCCTCTTTGTTTTGTTGATGGTTTCCTTTGCTGTGCAGAAGATTTTTATCTTGATGAAGTCCCAAAAGTTCATTTTCGCTTTTGTTTCCCTTGCCTTTGGAGACGTGTCTTGAAAGAAGTTGCTGTGGCCGATGTTGAGGAGGTTACTGCCTATGTTCCCCTCTAGGATTTTGATGGATTCCTGTCTCACATTGAGGTCTTTCATCCATTTTGAGTTTATCTTTGTGTATGGTGTAAGAGAATGGTCCAGTTTCATTCTTCTGTATATAGCTGTCCAATTTTCCCAGCACCATTTATTGAAGAGACTGCCTTTTTTTCCATTTGATATTTTTTCCTGCTTTGTCAAAGATTAGTTGACCATAGAGTTGAGGGTCCACATCTGGGCTCTCACTTCTGTTCCATTGATCTGTGTGTCTGTTTTGTGCCAGTACCATGCTGTCTTGGTCACAGCTTTGTAATATAGCTTGAAATCAGGCAACGTGATGCCCCCAGCTTTGTTTTTCTTTTTCAACATTTCCTTGGTGATTCAGGGTCTCTTCTGGTTCCATACAAATTTTAGGATTGTTTGTTGCAGCACTTTGAAAAATGCCATTGGTTTTTGACCGGGATGGCATTGAAAGTATAGATAGCTCTGGACAGCATAGATATTTTAACAATGTTTATTCTTCCGATCCATGAGCTTGGAATGTTTTTCCATCTTTTGGTGTTTTCAATTTCTTTCATAAGTGTTCTGTAGTTTCTAGAGTATAGATCCTTCACCTCTTTGGTTAGGTTTATTCCCAGGTATCTTATGAGGAATTTAAAAGTTGAAATGACTGGGAATTCCATCAGGATTACAAATTATTCTGATGTTGCTTCTACACTTATGGCCAGTGTTCTTACTGCCCCATTAATATGCATGTACATCTCTGCTTCCAAGTCCTGCTTCAATCCTTCTTTTCCTTGGTAGGTGGAATGCCTCCCTTTGCTCATCTTACATTCACCCAACTCATGTATTAAAAAACTTGATCCTAGGGGGCGCCTGGGTGGCTCAGTCATTACGCGTCTGCCTTTGGCTCAGGTCATGATCCCAGAGCCCTTCATCGGGCTCCCTGCTCAGCAGGAAGCCTGCTTCTCCCTCTCCCACTCCCCCTGCTTGTGTTCCTGCTCTCACTACCTCTCTCTCTGTCAAATAAATAAATAGAATCTTAAAATAAAAAAAGGAACAAATAATAGTTAAAAAAAAAAAAAAACTTGATCCTAGAAAGACAACTTTCCTCATTCATATCCAGTCCTTAGGAATCATTTAATTAAATTAGAAATCATTGATTGAGCTGGTGACTAGCTGGTCACTTTACATTTTCAAGACTCCTGTTACCCTTGGAAAGATAAATAGCCCTATGTGATAAGTAAGCCATTTAGGGCCTGATTTCTGTAAGAATTTTTTTTTCAAGGAAAACGTTTGTCACATAAAAAAACACATCAAGAATAACTTTAGTTATGGGTGAGGGATAAACAAAGGTACAAGATTCCTAGAACCAGTTCTCATGGAAACGAAGATAATAATCTTGTTTGTCAGGATCAGCAATAGACATTTCCACAGTAATGTTCTCCAGGGGATATAGTCCCTCAGGGTCAGAGGTTTTCTTGAGCATCTAATATGCATTCAACTTGAAGAAACTAAGGACATAATGCTTTGTCTTAACCTTTATGATTTAAAAATTATTTCATTGAGAAAACAGTAAAACACCCATATGGCAGTAAATAATATAAAGGAGCTATTCCATTTAATTACAAATATTACTGAACATCTATGACATATCATTCTTCTAGGCATGGGACATAACTAAGAATGAATTATGTTGTGAAATCTATTTTTCCATATATTTTGAATAGCCATCAAGGCTTCTCTATTTTCACAGACTCTAAGAACCTAGAATGGTGCTTTAAACAGGTTCCATGATCAATCAAGGTATGTTTTAGAGGATCATGGCAGCTACATATATGTAGGAAAAGTTGGTGGATAGTTTATAGTATTAGAATACCTTAGTGCCTTTGGAATTGCATAGGGCAAAGACATGGTGGCATGTATATTTTATGTGTATTTATTTTAAGTGGATTCTGACTATTGCCTCCATGGTGGTACTGTCCCCTCTCTATTCAACTCAGACTGCTTCCATTAGCCTGAACTCAAATGTTGCTGAACACGTTATTGGTCTGAATTAGCATGAAGTAGGCTATCAGTTAAAATGGTCCTATGAGCACTCATCCATTGTCCACCATCAACCATGTCTGGATCACTATCTAAAGAATTGCCTGAGGACTAAAGGGACCAAATGTGGAAAAAAACAGAAGGGTGGAGAGTAGGATGACTTTCCTCTGGCTTCTTCAGAATGCCTAAGGTTTAGAGGAAAATCACAACAGGGTCCTTGAGCTCTCCATCATCTTTACTACAGGAAATACAGGCTACTATTTCCTTCCTGTCTGAGGCCTTATGTAGCTGATGCATCCCCTTACCATCAGCCATTTCAGTTCCCCAATACAATGGTCGATTCTCTTTTATAATAACTCTTCCCTTTCTTACTACTCCCAAGAGATAAAACTGGTTTATTATATCTTCAAAGATCTTGCTTCTCAGAAACTCAATATTCTTCATTTAAAGCCTGTCTTTTTCTTCATGCTCTCTTCCATCAG
Organism: Mirounga angustirostris; assembly: GCF_029215605.1. Classification (NCBI taxonomy): domain Eukaryota; kingdom Metazoa; phylum Chordata; class Mammalia; order Carnivora; family Phocidae; genus Mirounga; species Mirounga angustirostris. Next base: position 16,882,875 of record NW_026991718.1, on the reverse strand, counting down.
TGATGGAAAAATAAACAAAGGGCCAGACATCTTTGGATATGTACCACAAGAGCCAGGCAAGAGCTAGCAGCTCATAGACATGATCTAATATAATCCTCATTACACTGAATCAGCTGTTATTATTCTCTTTATTTGCATATAAGAGAGATTAAGTGAATTGCCCAAGCAATTCTGAATTAAACCAACCATTCAAACTTTCAACCAAATTGTATCAAACCCAACCTTGTATTGTTTACACTAAACCTATCAAAACCTTTTGTTTCTCAAGGAAATAGGAAATAGTACCAGTCTTGAGTAAGGGAGATTCGACTCTCTTCAAGAAAGTTTACAGAATTTTATTGTGAGAACTTTGCTAGGGAATATTTTATATTCCCTATGAATATATGAATATAAATATTTTCTAGGTAAAGAAGTTTTGTGTTTGTATGCATACATGTGCTATATCCAAGTTCACTATAAATTATTGACCCTTTTATACTATAAAGAATTTGAAAATATCTATTTTTTTGCAGATTTTAAGATTTTTTATTGTTCTCATATCATTAGGAATTAAGAAAAAAGAGAATAGTCTCTGCAGTGTTCATTTCTTTAGTAATCCTCAAAAGAAACATAAAATGTGACCTATACTTCCTTAGCCAAAACTAAATATAAAATCTGCCACGCTGAGCTGAGTAGTCCTTATGCTAACTCTTGGAAAGGAATGGCCTGTTTCCTCTCAATTCCATCTGGATCTTTCTATTCAGCTCAGATTAATGGATTCAGCTAATGAGTCACCCTGTCAGTGTCTAGTTGTTTAGCACTGGAGTTAAAAAACAAAACAAGAAACCTTCCACCTCTCCTTATAGCAATTAAATTTCTTAGCTGAATAAAACATTCAAGAGGAAAATATAAAGTTATGAAAAATAGATTTGCCTCTTTCCAAATAACAGTAGGGGTATTTTATAAGGTGTAATTCCAAAATGGCCACATTTGGATGGGCTCAGATATAACAGGGTATCTACAAATTGGATTTGGCATTTATTACAGCAGTTGAATGAGATATTATGACCTTTCCTTTACATACTTGGCTGCCCATTGTATTACATATGTGATTAATGTGTGTGAGTGTGTTTATGTGGATGTATGTGTTTACCAACTCTGCCTATTTCCTTTTTGGAACACAATGGATGATCATAAAATGATTACTTATGGAATACAAGAAATTAGAACACCTAAAATACAGGAATCCCAACTTTGTGCCCTTTTTCCTGTAATTGGCTTCCCGAAATATTAGACTTACAGGGAAAAAAAGGAAGGAACAGGACATTTATGAGTGCCTCTGATTCATAGGAATAGTTCATTATGTTGGTTGTAATTATGTCAGGTGAGGAACCAGAGAGAAAGAAAGAAAAGGAAGGACCAGAAGAGACACAGACAACATTTTAGGATAGGTGTAATGGTGAGTACAGGTGATGACCTAGAAATAAGGATATCTAGGAGAAAAAGATCACAATGAGGCACTGAGAAAAACTGGAGACAAATGTGGCACAGATAAAAGAAAGTTGTATTTTACAAAGCTTCAGGTACCTGGAAACAAAATCCCAGTTTATGGCCATTGAGCATGCATGGTGTAACAAGATAGGAAACCCAGGACATTAATCTGAAGCACTTTCAAGAACATTCAAGACTAAAAGTCTCAGGAGTTTTAATAAATGTCACATGTGTTAGGTTAAGATGTTCAGAGCCAGATTTTGGAAGTACTGAATGGTTAAAATATAATAACTTGCATCTCCTAAAGAAGTACAGAGGATAACCCTGGGATACACTTACCAGAAGAATGGCTGAACTCCTGCATCTTTAGATGTGACCCTGGAAAAATTATCTCCAACAAAAGAGACATATTTCCTAAGAAAGGAATCATCTCCAGGAAGGCTGGACTAGCAATGACATGGAAAGAAAGAAACCATGACAATTGTTTTCCAGAGCCTTGAAAGTGGAGAAAAGCCTTGGGTGTTTAATACTTCAAGGGACTCCTCTGGTGGTAGGAAATGAAGTGGATGACTTTAAAAAATATGAGGTTGTTTACATAAGCCTTATATCAGGAAAAGTATAATCTTATAAAGAATATTAAAAATCAATATGATAGTTATTCAAACAGTTGAATGACCCATTTGATCATAATGTATTATTCATTTTATATGTTTTTGAATCCAGCATGCTAAAATTTTGTTTAGAATATCTGCATCTATGTCATAAAGAATATTGGTCAGAATTTTTTTTCTTTTTTATAATTTTATTTTTTCATCATGATAAGTGTACTCTTTAATCCCCATCACATATTTCAACCATCCCCCCCCACCAACCTCTCCTCTGGTATCAGTTTTTTCTCTATAGTTAAGTGTTTCTTGGTTTGTCTCTCTCTCTTTTTTTCCTTTGATCAATTGTTTTGTTTTTCAATTCCACATATGAGTGAAATCATATGGTATTTGTCTTTCTCTGACTTATTTTGCTTAGCATAATACTCTGTAGCTCTATCCATGTTGTTGTAAATGGCAAGGTTTCATTCTATTTTATAGCTGAATAATATATTCCATGGTATGTGTGTGTATATATATATATATACACCACATCTTCTTTATCCATTCATCTATTGATGGACACTTGGGCTGTTTCCATAACTTGGCTATTGTAGATAATGCTGCTATAAATATAGTGTTGCATGTATCCCTTTGAGTTGCTATTTTTGTATTCTTTAGGTAAATACCTAGTAGTGCAATTGCTGGATCTCAAGGTAACTTTTTTGAGGAATCTCCATACTCTTCTCCAGAGTGGCTGTACAAGTTTGCATTTCCACCAACAGTGCAAGAGGGATCCCCTTTTCTCCACATCCTCACCAATACTTATTGTTTCTTGTGTTGTTGATGTTAGCCATTCTGACAGATGTGAGGTGATATCTCATTGTGGTTTTAATTTGCATTTCCCCGATGATAAGTGATTGTTGAGCATCCTTTCATGTGTCTGTTGGACAACTGTATGTCTTCGTTGGAGAAATGTCTGGTCATGTCTTCTGTCCATTTTTAAATTGAATTATTTGGGTTTGGGGTGTTGAGTTGCATTGTTTTATTAAATATTTTGGATACTAATCCTTTATTGGATATGTCATTTGCAAATATCCCCTCCCATTCAGTAGGTTGACTCTTAGTGTTGATTGTTCCGTTAGCTGTGCAGAAGCTTTTTATTTTGATGTAGTCCCAATAGTTTATTTTTTATTTGATTTCCCTTGCCTCAAGAGACATATCTAGAAAAATGTTGCTATAGTCTGAAGGTTTATTTTCTTGTAACATCTTTGTCTAGTTTTTTCATCAGGGTAATACTGGCCTCAAAACATAAGAAGTATTCTCTCTTCTTCAATTTTTTGGAAGAGTTTTTATGGAATTGGCAGTATTTCTTCCTTAAATGATCAGTAGAATTCACCAATGAACCCATCTGGGTGTAGAATTTTCTATGTGGGAAGATTTTTCACTAGAAATCACACTACTGTCGTTGATATAGAGCTATTACATTTCTTTTTAAATTAGGTTTTCTAGTTTGAGTCATTCAAAGAATTTGTCCATTTCTTCTAAGTTGCAGAGATCAGCATAAAATTATTCAAAATATTATCTTATTAACATTTTAATATGTGTAGAATGTATACCAATGTCACCTTTCTCAATTCCAACACTGACAATTTTGTATCTTTCATTCATTTTTCTGATTAGTCAGGCTAAAGATTTGTCAATTTCTTAAAATCCTTTCAAAGATCAAAAAAGATCATTTGGTTTTAATGTCTTTATATTTTTCCTTCTTTCTAGTATATTGATTTCTGCTCTGATATTTATTCTTTCTTTTCTTTTACTTATTTTGTACTTAATTTGCTCTTCATTTTCTAGTTTCTTAGGGTGAGCTGAGGTCATTGGCTCAATACTATTCTTGTTTTCCAATATAGACATTAATGTGATAAATTTCCCTCTAGCTATTGCTTTAGCTTATCCCATAAATTTTGAAATGTTGTGTTTTCATTTGCATCCAGGACAAAATTTTAATTTCTTTTTTGCTTCTTTTTTGACATGGGTTATACAGAAGCATGGTATTCAATTTCCAAATATTTGGAAACTTTCCAGAGATCTTCCTATTTTGTATGTCTAATTTAGTTCCCTTGTAGTCAGAGACCATATTTTTGAAAAAAAATTACTGAGACCTACTTTAAGGCCTGAATATGTCTTTTCCTGGTAAATGTCCATGTGCACTTGGAAAAAAATGTGTATTTTGCTATTGTTAGGTGGAGTGTTCTATTAATATCAAAATTTCAGGTTGGTTTACCTGTGATGATTAATTCTATGCATCAACTTGATTGGGCTCAAAGATGCCTAGAAAGCTAGTAAAACATCATTTCTAGGTGAGTCTGTGAGGGTACTTCTAGAAGACGTTAGTATTTAAATCAGTAGACTGAGTAAAGATCACCTTCACCAATATAGGTTAGCATCATCCAATCTGTCAAAGGCCTGAATAGAACAAAAAGATGGAAGAGGAGTGAATTTGTTCCCTGCTTAAGTACCTAATTCTGCCCTTGGACATCAGCACTTGTTGTTCTTGGACCTTTGGATTCAAACTAGAACTTATACCATTAGCTCCTTGGTGCTCAGGCCTTTGGGTTGGACTGAAACTGCACCATCATCTCTCCTGGGCTTCCATCTTGAAGATGGTAGATCAAGGGACTTGTCACCCTCCAAAATCATGTGAGCCAACCCCTTATAATGTCTCTTTCTATGTATCTCTTCACAGATATTCTACTGGCTCTATTTCTCTAAAGAATCCTAACTAACACAATTGTGTTATTCAAGTCTTTTATATACTTAATGATATTCTTTCTACTTGTTTTATCTACTATTGAGGTAGGAATATTGAAGTATCTGAATGTAATTGTGGCTTGTCTATTTCTTTTTCAGTTATATCAAGTTTGCAGGTGTATTTTGAAGCTCTGTTATTTGGAATGTAAATGTTTGGGATTATGATGACTTCTTGATGAACTGACTTTTTCATCATTATGAAGTAACCTTCTGTTTCCCTAATAATATATTGTTTCTCTGCAGTCAACTTCATGGGACCTTAATATAGCCAGTATAGCTTTATTTTCATTAATGTTAGCATTGCTATACTTTTTTTTTCTCCTTTTATTTTCAACTTATTTCATTATATATTTTTTTTCCCCAAAGAAGGATTTGACAGAGAGAGACAGCGAGAGAGGGAACACAAGCAGGGGGAGTGGGAGAGGGAGAAGCAGGCTTCCCCCCGAGCAGGGAGCCCGATGCGGGGCTCGATCCCAGGACGCTTGGATCATGACCTGAGCCGAAGGCAGATGCTTATCGACTGAGCCACCCAAGCGCCCCTTCATTATATTTAAAGTGCATTTCTTTTGGGTCTTGCTTTCTTATTCAAACTGATAATCTCTGCCTTTTTATTGGGATTTTTTAAAAAATATTTATTTATTTATTTGAGAGAGAGAGAGAGATCACGAGTGGGAGAGGCAAAGGGAGAAGGAGAGAGAATCTTAAGCAGACTCCATGCGGAGCATGGAGACTGATGCGGGGCTTGATCTCACAACCCTGAAATCAGAGCCTGAGCTCCAGAGTTGGATGCTTAACTGACTGCTCCACCCATGCTCCCCTTATTGAGATTATTTTTAAACCATTTACATTCAATATGATTTTGAAATGGTGAGGTTTAAGTCCAATGCCTTGAAAACCATTGTTTCATACATTTTATCTGTCTTTTGAATATTTGGAGATTAAATTCAGTTACTTTTATTCCATGTTGACCTGATGTAGAAGTTGCTATATTGGCATTTAAGTACATGTTTACAGTTCTATCTTATATTCTATGTTATTAATGCATTACAAGCAGAAAATGCCTTATTCATCTTTCTTGAACTTTTGACATTATTGGTATTTTACAGCTAGAATCTAAAATTGCTTGGCTATCTATCTTTTCAGCAAATGAATACATCCATTCATTCTTCACTAAGGAGTATCAGTTGCAAATGGGTGCTTTAACTTCTCATTACAAGCCCATAAACATCATCTGGGTTAAAAGTTGCGCTTCTATTCTATGGTCTCAGACTATTTTTAACTTTAAAGCAGGGTGGGGGGAGGTAACTGAGAACTGATTTTATGTACTTTTGGAATCAATGGTTTATTGGATATACCACCAGTATTCCAACGGGAATGTTAGTGTGTCAAGTATATGTTCCAACAGGATGTAAGAGAGAAAACTAGCATTAAAATTACTTGCCTGATTATTTCTCCTTGTCTTACAGAATAAGATGCTTATTTTAAGTGGTATAAATGCTATTAATTCAATACCGGAGAGAGAAAAAAAATGAATATTTGACCAGCACTGTTAGCGCATTCAATTGAAATACTGGTTTTAGCCCTTTCCAAATCCCAAATGTGGAAAAGTCCAGAACGAGATGAACAACTTGACTTGTCTCAATTAGTCAGAATTTTAAAAACAGTAACACTAATTTTAAAACCATCTTCAAAGATTTAAAGAGCAATTGGTTCGAATTAAGTTTAAAAAATACTACTATTTTCTGAATTCAGGTATTAAGATTAGTTGAACTTGATCAATATTAATGCTGTAAACATGCTTTTATTTTTTAATTTACAACTTTTTTGTGTGCTCATTGTAGTATAACATATATAAGATGTCTGGGTTTACTTATTAAGCCATGAATCAAATTTTCCTGTAAATTTGGACTAGTTCCTAACTAGAAATTTTAAGGGGAAGAAAAAAGCAGGCACATCTTATATTTTGAAGAAGTTGTAGAAAATATATCCTTAAAAATGAGTTTTTCCAAAAAAAAAAGGAATATGACTTCCCCCTTTAAAAAGGTTTGAGAATTTGAGTGAAAGATGAAAAATGATTCTCCATATAGTGAAACCACAGGCAAAACAGAATAGTTTTGACATCTTAGGAGCTGTAGAGTGAAAAATGAGTACCCAGAAGTAGATAATTCTATTTTGGTTGTACAGTTAAAGAAACTTAAGGGAAACACTCTTTTTTTTTTTTTTTAAGATAGATAGATAGATGTGTATGTATATACCTGAAGTATTATAAATTGGCCAACATATAGTTAAGCTGCTATAATTCAAAGTATGTTAAAGGCAAAATTATAATTGGGCATCTTTTATCACAAATGACTTAAAAGTAAGATTGGGTTCCATAGAATGTGAATCATCTGCATACTTATATATTCTGTTACATCAACTTGGTGAGCTATTGCCACTGCTGCTCTAGCATGTAATTTATTAATAGTAATATTAAGCAATATTCCCTTGATTTCCATAACTGTAGTTTCCCAGGACAGTGTGATGCCACAAATAAGCTAGGATAATGGTTGTTGTCATTTGTATTCGTTATTTTGGAAGCTGCTCCCAAAATAGAACTACTGGTAATAGTTACCATGTCTGATTTTGTGTTCAAGGTTATGATTTTAAGAAATGCTTGCCCTGTTATGAACCACAGTTTGTTGGTCTCCTATCAGCAACACTGAAGTTTACCTAAACCAGGTAAGTCTTTAAGGGACTCTTCCCAAAGGCTTGAAATTACCAAAGATGCACTTAATAATTTCTCTAAATGAAGTTGCACTGCAAGGCATACTGTACCAACCAGCCACACAGGCTGGCAAGATAGTTTATATGCATAGGAACTCACAGTCCCAGAGTTTCTCCCCTGAAGAATGTTTTTCAAGTTTTTCTTTAAGCACACCATACTGTTTTCCATTTAAAGGCCTTGGCCTCCTACCACTGGATAATAGCATGTTGTTGAGTAGAGAAGTGACATTGGGAGAACAGCTCTTGAATGAGGAAGACCTGAAGGATTGTTGGAGGCAGGGTAGTTTACAAATGTCAAAGATGATTATTCCCCAGGACATAAAATAAAGGTAAATAGAGAACATAAATCTTGTCTTTCTACACTGAAGGTTTTATTGTGTTTCCCCTAGTTATTGCAAATCCAATTTTCATTGGAATCCCATTGGGAGTGTGGCTCACACTAATTTTTGAGCTTGGAAGAATTATCAGAGAACAAAATCATTTGTATTGCTTTTGGACTCAAATGCAAATCTAGTATGAATATGGAACAGGCATTTCTGTACATTGAAAAAGTGTGTTTCTTTTCACCTTAAAAAAAACAAGCTACAAGAGACATATTCCTCTCCAAACATTAAGAAACAACTGAGCTAAGTTGCAAAATACCTTCTCTTCCTAGGTTGCCAGAACATGAAAAATTGCAGAGTTTCTAGGCCTTGAGCCAACCTTATTCAGGACTCAGGAAAGAAAAGAAAAAAAAAAAAAACAGTCTGGATAAATTCTCAATGTAAACTGCTATGGGATCATGCTACCATGTAAGCCTGAAGAGAGGATGTACTTGTACCTCTGTCTTGCCTTTCTGTTATTCCATCCTCAGCAAAAGGCAAACCAAGTTAAAATGCTACCACCAGCCTTCCTTTCACTCAGCTCATTCAAGTCATCTTTACAGACGGCAGCCACACCTTGTGTCTACACATATTTCCTAAGTATTTCCAAAGCAAGTGGTCAGCTTTACCAACTAAAAGAAAAAAACAGATATTAGTCACATTACATGATTGAATTTACAAGGTCTAAAATCAAACAAATAATTGCACAACAGCCCTGGTTTTCTACCTGTTTTGTTCCAGATACATTTCATCAGTTGAAATAATCCCCCAAATCCAATATATTCAAATGAATAAACCAGAGGTCTCTGGCTGAAATGTCCATGGAGATCTCTGAGCCAGCCCTCCCTGGCCCAAGAGCTTCCTCTTCCCTGAACAATTGCTAAGACCCCTCAGAACTTCTATGGCTTCACCTGGCTCAATGTACAAACCTCTAGCATAAGATCACCCAACTCAGATGCAGGCCACTTGTACCCCAAACCAATCATCATCACTAAGATAAGGTATGTGTTGAAATGGAACAAGGTTAATGCAAGAGATATTAGGATTTGAGTAGGTGTTAGAGAATCTAAAAGAAGCCAGATGAAGCCAACTCTGATCTTCTTGATGTCTGTCTAATGATGACTAAACAAAATAGTAAACCCTTCCTTATAGTCATGATCGTCTCACTCTTCATCAGTTCTTGAGGCTACCTGTACATGATTCTCCTTCTAAACCTCCAAGGAGATGGAACTTCTCACATCAATATGCTAGGGACCCCCAGATCAAAAGGCCATTGTTTCTTCCCAGACTTACACTTTCTGCCCTGTGCTTGAGGCTCTGATGATACCCTGAGCCCCTCTGGCCTTCTGCAACCATCTTCTAGCAATCACCTATCCTAGGTAAATATGAAGCTCAAGAAGGCCCCTGTTAGGATTGAAGCAGATTCTTGTTTTATCCAGGTCATGGACACATTCTGGTTTGCTCTTCAACTTTAACCCTAGTCAAATATTTTAGCTAGAAGGGTCCACATTGGCCAGCTACTCGTCCCAACTGACATCCCTCCATGAATCACTAGGTCTCCTTATAGCAGACAACTTTGCCCTGTCTTCCACTCTCTGCATTTCCAGAGGCCACTAGAGATGCCATGTCTCTAGACAAGTGACAACCTCTTTTACAATGGCAAACTTAGAGTGGCCCTGTACTACATATTAGACCCTAGGAATGCTGGTTGCTATGTAACACTCATGCCAATATTTTCCAAAAAATCCATCTAACGTATGTAATAGAATATTCAGGGAACAAAAAGAAAGTAAATCTTTTCCTAATAGGTTATATACCTTGCTATAAAAATAATTAATTTTCGAGTTTTCAAAGATAAAAAAGAAATGACTAGAGGCTGTGCATGTGTCCAGGTAAGGAACATATGGGAAATCTCTATACCTTCTATTCAATACTGCTCTAAAAAATAAAGTCTATTTTTCAAAAAAAATCAAACTAGCTCTAAAATAAATACAAACATCTGGAATAAAAGAAATTTTAAAAGTAACTCTTAGCCTTTTCCCTGTCAACACTATTCTGCTTTTTACATTGTTTTCTATTTTTAAAAATTGTGATAAAATATATGTAACATAAAATTTACCATTTTTGCTATTTTAAGTGCACAGTCCTATGGCATTAAGTTAATTCACATCATTGTGCAATCATTATTGCTATCCATCTCTAGAATCTTTAAATCCTTCCCCAATAAAACTCTGTCTTTATGGATTTGGCTACTTTCTAGGAACTTCATATAAGTAGAATAATACAGTATTTTTTGTAATGTGTTTTCATTTAGTATAACATCAAGGTTCTATGTTGTTACCTGTATTATAAATTCCTTCCTCTTTAATAAAAGGCTGAATAATATTCTGTTGTATGTATATATCACATTTTATTTACCCATTCACTCATTAATGAATGCTTGGAGTGTTTCAATCTGTCTCTTAACTATATATAATTTTGAAGTCATAAACAATAAAAAGATAACCTTGTATCATCACCATTTCCTTAAAAAAATTAAGCAAAGGACTTTCATGAAACACATGTTGATAAGAAAAAAAGAAAAAAAGAAAAAGAAAAAGTGGCCATATCTTATCAGCATGAAAAGGCTTAATCATCACTCAAAAATCAAAGTAGAAGACATATGAGTTACAGATTCTAGGATGTTATTATGTGACTATTGTAAATTTAATGGAGCTTTATACAATGTCTTTAATAATGGGTGATATTATGCCCACATTTTTCACCTTCTCTAACTGCTCTTCTTGTTTTTATTTCTCTACTTCACTTAGGATAGCTGCTGTCTCCTCCAAGCATTTTTCAAATACCTCAAATCCTATGTCTTGCAGAAAGTCTGACAGCTACAGTTATCCACCCACCCTGATCTTGCCTTCATTCTACAAACATATGTTGATAACTACATGTAACAAACTCTAGGTAATCAGGGCTAAGGGCTCTGACTTATTTGATTTCCTTTTGCATGTCCACATACACTGAGAAACATGGATTTTCCATACACGCATTTGCTAATGGCTTCATGTGTCTTAGTCTCTTTTGGTCTCTGCTATAATGTCTTGCCTAGAACTGGCCACAGAGTTCGTGTTCAACATACTTAATGATGGTTAATGGCATGTTTGCTCAGCATGTGTCCACATGCCATCTCTCCAATAAACAGCACACTCTACTGTCAAACGGGTATAAAACCTAGTGCAGGGTTGTGCTTGGGTGGCTCAGCCGGTTAAGTGTCTGCCTTTGGCTCAGGTCGTGATTCCAGGATCCTGGGATGGAGTCCTGCCTCAGGTTCCCTGCTCAGCAGAGAGTCTGTTTCTCCCTCCCTTCTACCCCTCCACCTACTTGTGTAGGCTCTCTAAAATAAATAAAATCTTAAAAACAAAAACAAGAAACCTGGTGCATTATCTCATATGGTAACAACAGAATGGTTGAGCTGAAGAAACTATATTCATTACCTGAGTAACAGCACAAAGGTAAGTATCAGATTCCAAAAACTACTACAAACCATTAGAAAGCATATGGTAAGTGACTCACAGCAGTTCAATGCTTTGGTCAGAGCTTGAACTACAGAAAAGGACTCTCAAATCTGATGCCTTTTGTGATGGCCATCACAATCTTTACCGCATAACACTAACTGCACCCAGCTAAGGGTAAATAACTCAACACTAGTACTCCTCTTTATAGAAAAGGCTGTGTATACCTGACCCCAAGCTCTAGGTATATGGAATGGGATAAAAACCATAAATATCTAAGTTTCCACTAACATTTGGCCATACATATACCTCCTAGAGAAGTTCCAGGTTTCTGGCTATTTCTTCAAGGTCCCTTTGCAGAGAGGAGAACAGGGAAAAAGTATGCTACTAGAAGTCAGAACATCTGGGTTGATTTCACATCTGCCATACTCAAGCTATCTGAATTTAATTCATTTTCTCTTCAATCTGAGAATTTATTTCCTCTTGAAAATAAGTTGTCTTTTTTACCTTTTGTGAAGTCATGCAATATTACATGTATAATAAATGTGATTTTTTTGTAACTGTGAATGGCTAGATATACCCAAGCAAAGTTTGTTCACATACTGTCTATGAGGCACAAACTTATAGCATGGAAATACTGGGGACAATACTACAGATTTTAAATCTTTTTCTTTCTTTCTTTTTTTTTCTATTCCACCAAGATTTGATTTCCTATTCTTTCCTAAACAGTATCAAAGAAAAAATTTCAGATCCCTGGGATGGTTAGAGGCACAAATCATGGCAGGAAGCACATGGAAATCCTGGAGATTTGAAGTGTGGGTGCATCTTGATAGTAACTTGTGCACAGATTCAGATATGTCTGTGGATATGTGTAAGCAGTATGCAATGATAAACATTTACTGAACATGTACAAGTGCTGGGCCCTGTAAGGATAATGATAGCAAATGTTTAGTAAGCCCTAATTTGCATCAGGTACTGTTCTAATAACTTCATATACACTATCTTATTTAAATATCACAGCAATCCTAATAGTCAGTGACTATTACTATCCTATTTTACACACAAGGATACTGAAGCACAGAGAACTTGAAAAACTTGTCCAAGGTCCCTCAGCTAGTATGTAGAAGAGCCAGAATTCCAAACCAGGCACTTACCAGAAACCATACTAAGCATTTTTCTGCTCCCAAGATAACAACAAAGCAAAGCAGAAGTCTGGCTGAGTGAAGAATGGATAAAAAATCTTTATGAAACAGCAGCTGCTGAGCATTTCCATCTTTTCTTCTAAACCTTAAATATAGGCAGTTACAACCAGGAGAAAGAAATTCTTAGAAAACTTCTAGATTTCTCAAGGGAGAAGGAAAGACTGGTAGTGACACAGCAAATGGGTATGTTAAGGCTACCCAACACTAAACTCACCACAGGGAGCAGAAGCCCTTCTCCCCTGGTAAACATGACTAGCTAAGGTAAATGAGCTTAAAGAAAAACATAAGAAGCTGAGTACAGCCTTTAAAATAGGATGTCAGCACACAGAACAATGTATATTCTGTGATTCAGAGATCAATGTTTAAAAACAAACATAAATATCTTAAAAGAGCTAGGCTAGGATATATTGATGACATTGAGCAACAAAACACAATTACCAAGAAGAAGCAAATAGATTAATTAGTATAAAAGAGAATAATAAGCATAGATAATAAAAACACAATAGCCATTTATAGCAGTTTCAGAATGAAATAAATAAATGAAGATGTTAAGTCGATAAAATAAATATAATAATAATATTCTATCAATATTTCCCAGGATTTAAAAATATGAACACCTAAGATAAAGGACCTTGGAATGTGCAAAATAGTGTAGATAGAAAAACCTCCACACATGTGTGCATTTTAAGGAAATTTAACAAAATGTTCTACATGCTTTCAGAGAGTGAAGTTATTTTAAAGGAAAAAGTTTCAGATTGATACCAAATTTTTCACTATTAACATTGGGAGCCAGGTGACAGAAGGCTAACATTTTCAGAGTGTTAAAGACCTTTAAACCTGTAACTACCAATTGTTTTATTTATTTATTTTATTTTAGAGTGCAGGTGATTCCCTGAATAATAAAACCCCTCTTTGAAAAAAGTAAGAAAAGAAATGAATCTTAGACAATGTTATGTGAAATCTGGGAAATGAGTGTAATCAAATAACTTAGTAAGGTTTATTATTGTCTAAAAGTAAAGAATATAATGAAAACTTAGGAGAGGTGGTGATGAAAACAGAAGGGAGTTTACGAACCATGTGGGAATATCCAATGGGTTTCTCCATCTTTCTCAAACATTTCTGTTAGTTATTTATAATCTAAAGCAAAACACTCTTCTCAGCACTTCCTTCCTCCAATCATTTAAAGACAAAAATCTGCCCAAAAGTATTGCCTGGTGGTATGGGAGCCAAAAGGAATACTCAACAGAGGACCAAGGATATACTGGTTTTCTATTACTGCATAACAAATTGTCACAAATTCAGAGGCTTAAAACAGCACACATTAATTATTTCCCAGTTTCTGTAGAAGTGTAGACACAGCTTAATTAGGTCTTCTGCTTTAGATTCTCATCTGGCAGCAATACAGGTTTAAGTGGGGTTTCAGTCTCATCAATGGTTTGATGGAGAAAGATATACTCCCAAGCTCTCTCAGGTTGTTGACAGAATTCATCTCCTGAAGCTGTGGGACTGAGGCTCCCATTTTCTTGCTGATTTCCATTCCTAGAGGCTACCTGTGATTCCCTGTCATGTGACCTTTTCCATAGGCAATTCACAATATGTCTGCTTTCTTCTTCAAGACCAGCAGGAAAATGTCTCCCTCCAGTCTGTGAAGATGAAGTCATATATAACAAAACATAATCATGGGAAGACATTCCACACATTTGCCAAGGTCTATTGCTTAGAAGCAAGCCACCGGTTCTACTGACACTGAAGAGGGAGGGGATTTACAAGGACATGATCGGTAGTAAGTGACCAAAAGGTGTGTCCACCACAGGTGCACAGGGGTTTCCACCTTGGAACTTATTTCCTCCTTCTATTAGACTGCCAAGGTAGGTCAAACTTGATCCTGTCCATTACCGCAAGAGATAACATTCAGGAAAATATGAACTGGCATGCCAAATTTTCAAGCACCTACAGAGTACAATCACTATACAAGAAAAACTACAAACCAAACAGCATATGCTACATAAAGCAGAATTATTGAAACAGATGGCCTACAAATATAAAATAAGCACACTAAATATTCTCAAAGATAGGAGGGAGTATACTATTAATATAGAGCAAGGGCAAGAAGTCATAAAAAAAAGTTGGAAATATTGTTTGCAGGATACAGTAGCTAGAAGTTTTTAAATGTTCTAATTAGTATGAGGACAACTGAAGAGTGAATGAGCAAGCTGAAAGATCAGATTGAGGAACCCTCTCAGAAGACACCAAAAAGGAAAAAAAAAAGAAAAAGAAAATGTAAGGGAAAATTAGGAGAATACAGAGGTTAGAAGTAGGAATGCCAATAACTGTAATAGTTTCAGAAGAACAAAAGATAATAAACATGAGAAAGAAGGTATTTGCAAAAAGAATGAAAATAAATCTCCTAGAATTAAAACCTTGATAAGAAACCTCAGCCTGGAAGGGTCTATATGGTGCCAAATAAGGAAAGGAAACATCCGTAAGGAATGTAAGGTAAAGAAACATCTGTACCTATACATGTTAGAAACATCCAAAACACATGGACATTATCCTCCAGAAAGAACATAGGTTACCTATAATGAAACTGAATGAGACTGACATCAGATCCTAGAATTCTTTGTTTAGCAAAATTTCCATTAAAATATGAGAGTGAAAAAAAATATCTTCAGGCATGTTGATCTCAGAAGATTCAACATACAAAAATTCCTTTGGAAAACACTCTTGGAAGAAGCATTCAAATAAGAAAAAATACATATCCAGGGGGATGCTGCAATCCATATTTTAGCACAGATTATAGTTTACCTCTTAAAACAAGGATAAAAGAGGAAAGCAGTACTCTGTACTGTGTAATGAACTTAGAACTAAAATGTAGAGGGAGGTAAGTGGGAGAAAAGACCAAAACATCCTAAGAATGTCATAATTTTGCTTCTTTGGGGGAAAGATGCAGATAATAATAAATTTAAGAAATCAATATGGATATAAACAGGAGGATTCTTTATTGAAAGAATAAGGAATAAGGAATAAGAATAAGGAATATAAAAACAAAATAAGCACCTGGAATTTCAAAACCAACAAAAGAAAACCTGACATGACCAATGTTGACCAAAGTGAACAAAAGTAAAGGACATTAAAGGAAAAACATTAAATAAGATCACACAAACAATTCCCCATGTAATTATGAAAATAAGATTAAACTCACCAATAAAAGAGAATAACTCAGACTGAAAATAAAAACAGTTACAACAATATATCATCTGTAATATTTGAAAATAAAGTAAGAGTTGAAAGTAAAAAATGGATGAGAGATATGTCATAAAAATATTAATGAAAAGAAATATGGGAAAGTATTCTCAATATCTAGCAAAATATAGTTGCAAACAAAGAAAATCACAAGAGTTGAAAGGGGATCATTATACTGGCAAAAAGTGCAATTGAACAAGATCATAAAACCATGATAAACAGCTATCACTACAACAATAAAATCACAAAATATATAAAACCAAAATGGGAAAAACTAAAGAGAGAAATAAATAAATTATCAATTGTTGCTAGAGATTTTATTATACTTCTCTCAGAAATAGATACAGAAGGCAAAATAAATAGAAATATGAAAAATCTGGAGAAATGAACTTCTGTTCCTTGAAGGACACCCTTAACACAACACAGAAATACAACAGTAGGGACAGGGCAGGTCATAAAACAGTATCTATAAAGTGAGGACCCCAAAACAAATGTGAATAAAGATATTAATAGGTAATAGAAGAAAACAAAATTGACTAATAAGTGCAAGAAGAAAATGTCAGACTCACTAGAAAGCAGAGACGTGCAAACGAAAGTACGATATATGATTTTACATCATAAGAAAGGCAAAAACAATTTTTTTAAATGACTAGTACCTATTAGGAAAGATGCATACACCTGTGTACCAGAGATGGCAATGCAATGTCCAAAAAAAACCCAGGCTCCCTTGGCACTAGTACTAGTATCCAATGAGGGTGCGATCTCAGATGGGAGACATGCCAGCAGAAATACAGTAAGTGCACAAATCCCCAACTCAGTTCATCCTAGGTGATCTCAGCTGGCATTCAGAGTGTGCTTTAATTTAAATCTAGAAGCAACAACAAAAGAAAAGACAAAAGTCCCACTCTCTGCAGGAGGAAGGTTGGGATAGGCCTTACCTAATTCACTCCATGGCTGTCCCAGATGTCCAGAGTATCTTGAGGACCTCAGATCCTGTCTTCCTGGGAGACCTCACTCTCCAGTGATGCCCAGTTATGTCCTAGGTTTGAGTGGCTTAATCTCATGTTTTATTTCCCAAGAGTAAACCCCTGAATATTACTTGTTTCTCCCCTCTTAAGCCACAAACATTGGACTCCAGATAAACCAACATATATCATGTAACTGGATATAACAAATCAATAATAATCTTTTACTGCAAATTAGTTTCTGATTAAACATAATATGATAATTATGATCTGTTAGCAATTACCAATTTTTGATTGACTAAATGCTAATATATCATAATGATCAATTAAACTCGATTCTTAAAATTACTTCAGCAAGTACCTCCTCATCTAATGCCTTTCCAACACAATAATAATCACCTCGCAATTTCTCTGTGTGTATTAGCACTGTGATCTTCACATAGACAGAAATCTTTTTTGCCACATATTCATGACACTTTGTGATCAGTTTTGTCAGATAAAACATAAGACATCAGTTAAATTTGAATTTGAGTTAAATAATTTTTTTAGTATAAGTATGTCCCAAATATTACTTATACTAAATCTGGCAACTGCTTGATTCCACATTAGCCTGGCCTCTAAATAGCAGGGCTGTTGATATTTAGTATTTTCTTCTTTCTGTTCACTTTTGTCAGAACTGAGTCTCATTCTTCTGGTATTTTTTCATTGCCCATAAAGTGAAATAGGCTTCCAAGACAAAAGAAAGGAACATGGATTTTTCCCCTTAATTGTAATAAAATTATGATATAGGTATTATTATTCCCAATGTATAAAGAACAAAACTGAAGTTCATATGTTCAAAATTTCTCCTGGGATCACAGAGCTACCCAGTGGAGTCAATTCTAGAATATGGAGTAGTCTGAGTCCAAAGTCATTCCCTTTCCACTTAACCATACTATTAGGAAGAATAAAAGAAAAACTCAAAGACTTGGCAATGCATTGGGGTGGGTGAATGGGGCAATATTTTTGCACTGATTGAAGAGTTTTGACCAAAGTGGGATAGTATCCAAAATATATAAAGCACTTAATAAAACTCAACAACCAAAAAACAAGTAATCCACTAAAAAAATGGACAGAAGACTCGAACAGACATTTCTCCAAAGAAGATACAGATGGCAAACAGACACATGAAAAGACGCTCAACATCACTGATCATCAGGGAAATACAAATCAGAACTACAATGAGATATCACCTCATGCCTGTCAGAATGGCTGAAATTAACAGCATAAGAAACAATAGGTGTTGGCAAGGATGTGGAGAAACAGGAATACTCTTACACTGTTGGTAGGAATGAAAACTGGTGCGGTCACTCTGGAAAACAGCATAGAGGTTCCTCAAAAAGTTAAAAATCGAACTACCCTGAGATCCAGCAATTGCATTACTAGGTATTTACGTAAAGAATACAAAAATACTAATTTGAAGGGATACCTGAACCTGATGTTTATAGCACTATCTATAATAGCCAAATTATGGAAAAAGCCCAAATGTTCATCAACTGATGAATGGATAAAGAAGATGTGGTGTACATATACAATGCAATATTATTCAGCCATAAAAAAGGAATGAAATCTTGCCATTTGCAATGATCTGAATGGAGCTAGAGAGTATTATGCTAAGCAAAATGTCAGAGAAAGACAAATACCATATGATTTCACTCATATGTGGAATTTAAGAAACAAAATAAATGAGCATAGGGAAAAGAAGAGTGAGAGAGACAGACCAAGAAACACACTCTTAACTCTGGAGAACAAACTGATGGTTACCAGAGGGGTGGTGGGTTGGGAGATGGGTTAAATAGGTGATGGGGATTAAGTAGTACGCTTATGGTGATGTTAAATGTGTTGTATGTAATACTGAATCACTACAATGTATACCTGAAACTAGTATTACACTTTATGTTAACTAACTGGAATTTAAATAAAAACTTAAAAAAAAATAAAAAGAAAAAAGAACTCCTGATACTGATGTTGGGATCTCAGGCTGGGTTAGAGCAATGGTGCCTGGACCTCTGTAAGTTGCAGAGCTGAGCTCACTGTGCTGCTTCTTTTAAGTCATCTACTGGAAACCCAACAGTGAAGAGCCATCTTGGACATGCAGGGAGAAGGAAAACCCAAATCAGTGACTTGAAACCACATTTACTTGTCCCTATTCCCAGAGCCCCCAGATAAGTCATTTTACATCCTCTTGCTTTAGTCACCATATATAGAATACAACAAAGACCAAATTCTAAATCCTAATTCTAGGAACCATTTACAAAACTCAGTGCCCTTTCCTCCATCTGTCCTCCTTCACTGAGAAGACATAACTCTCCTACATTTAGGAAAATCACCCAAATTATATGAGCTAATTATCCAAGTCATTTATCTCTCTCTCTCTCTCTCAATTATGGTCACCTTTAAGAGAATCCAATTGCTTTTTTTTAAACAGAAGATTAAACCACCTTTTGGAATATAAAAGAATGTGCTAATTGGAGTTCAAATCAAATAAGGGACACAGCCTAAATTTACACTTATAAAACAAATTATCCTCACCTTTGCACCCCTAACTCCATGGACTTTTCAAAACAGAAGAATGACCCAGAGTCACCTTGAACCTGTCCATCCTTACAACCTGACAATGACTGTTTTGTTGTTGTTGTTTTGTTTTGCTTTGTCTCTTTCAACCAGAAGTAACTGCTCTTAACTGTGAGATTATGCAGCTCTGTTCGGGAAGCTTTTGTGAGTCCCTGTAGTATAATGACTTTCCTTTAGAGAGCATGTAATTTTAGGTTCTTGCATAACAGCACAGATTTTTATAGTATTACTAAACTTTGTAATTTTATTTCCCTCTGACAATTAAGTGCACATTGATGTTATGGATTTTTTTCTTCCTTCCATCACAGTTGGATGAAATTGGAAAGGCAGACTGTGCTGTGTTGGGAGTGCTCATGTCTAGAAGTGTAAATGTTTTGTGATTCCCTTGTTGAAGATCCATTTCACACATAGGCAAATCCATCACATTGCTACTGTTTGCTTTCAGTTACAAACAAGCTGTAACCCAAAACACACAATGCACCAACCAAAAACAATCACTGTGCCATTTATGCATTCCCTTTGTTTAGGAAATAGTTTAACAGTTTACAGTACATTAGCTCAGATGTTTAAACTAACCTTTCTGCAGAAAGTGAGCATCTTCCAAATAAATGCATTTTTTTTTCTCTTGGAATTCATCATTTCTCGTCACTAGCCATATCACTTTCTTGTCTATTGCACCAGACCTGAGCAGTAACACCTGTCTTCTATAGAGACCCTCACTGCTTCCCTTTGCTATGTAAATGAGACACATCACCTGTTCAGATCCAGGCAGCTGAATGCAGATGATTATGAACTGATCAACCTTATTTGGACATGTATGACACTTTGTCCTTGGAGGCAAGGTGAAGGTTTCTCTACCACAAAGATGACTATTCAGTACCCATTAGTCATATGACAATTAGCCTCTGAGTTCCTCTAAATTGAATTTTGTAATTTATCCAAGAATCTCTAAGAATGATAATGCTCTCTTTTAATTTTCATTTGTTGGCTTTAATCCATTCCCTGATGATTAGAGTTTTGTAGGCTTGCTAGGACTTAATGATGCCTCTCCTAGAAAGGTTTATATGATCAATAATAGTATGATCCCAAGACAGGGTGGATAGAAACTCTGAAATTCAGTCTGGCTCAGCCTCTACTCTATGGTCAGATGCAGGCATTTCCCACTAGAAATCACTTCCCATAGTTGGCAGATGCCACGTCCTTATACTCTGTCACTCAGATTTGTGAAACGGAGGTACTAGACAAATATTTGTGATCTTCACTCCATGTAATAACCTTATCTTAAAATCTACAAGTGGCTCTTACTCCTTCCCTAACACCTGGATATACTCTCATGGACTGAGTGTTCACACCCCCGCCAATTCATATGTTGAAGCCTTAACCCCTAATACGGCTGTATTTGGAGATGGGATCTCTAAGGAAGTAATTAAGATTACCATTGTGTATGTATGTGGTGAGAGCACCTGAAATCTACTCTCTTAGCAAGTTTCCAATATACAATACAGTATTATTAACTATAGTCATCATGCTGTACATCAAATCATATTGTACTCCTTAAATATATATAACTGTCATTTAAAATTTCTTAAAGAAAATCTCTAAAATTGTTTTTATTTGAAAAAAATAAGGTTAAATGAGGTCACAAGGGTGGCCTGATCCCATAGGATTAGCATCCTTCTAAGAAAATACACCAGAGAGCTCTCTCTCAGCACACATGCACAGAGGAAAGGCCATCTGAGGACACAGTGAGAAGGGGGCCATACACAAGCCAAGAAGAGAGCTCTCACCAGAAACTAACCATGCTGGCACCCTGATCTCAGAATCTGCCTCCAGAACTGTGAGGAAATAAATTTCTGTTGTTTAAGCCCTCTAGTTTATGATTATGGCAGCATGACAGACTAATACATACTCGTGTGTGTAAGTTATCCTAGAAGCCATCTTAATATTCTTGGGGTTTTCACCAAAGAAGTTGCAGATGAATTGGGACTCATTTTCCACACACAAAACACCATCTCTAAAATTACACAATCAAGAAATTAATACATGGAGATGTATGGTCTCGGATTTAGTAGCTGGGCAAATAATTATGGATTTATTCCCTCTAAACTTTGAAGCCTGCTTCTATGCGCTATCCTGAATAAACCCAAAATAGTCAAGAAAGGAAAGGAAAAAAGTGTTTCCCCAGTAGTGGTCTGTCCACTAATGTCCAGAATGGTATGTCTAGAAGCAGTATCTCAGAGCTCAGAGATTTTGCTGAGGTAAGGATAAAATGGCAGTCTGTTCATCCTTGATTCCCTAAATACTCACTTTTCATGTTGGTCAAACCCACCAATCACTTATTACTTTTTCTAACAGAAGTTTTTCCCAGATTCAGGAACCTCA
Source organism: Mirounga angustirostris (assembly GCF_029215605.1). Lineage (NCBI taxonomy): Eukaryota > Metazoa > Chordata > Mammalia > Carnivora > Phocidae > Mirounga > Mirounga angustirostris. Next base: position 16,860,974 of record NW_026991718.1, on the reverse strand, counting down.
ATTGTTAGGCTGATTAGACTACAAAGTTTAGTGGCTGCGCTTGCCTAAGTGTGAACACACAGAATAGAGCAGGCCCCACACACTGCCATGTGAGGATGACCCTTCTGTGGCCATTCTGTCCATAGTCATTCAAGAAATTCTCCAGCAAAACTGACTCATGTCAGTTTCATAAACAATTTAATTGGGTCCAAGAAAATAACCAGGAAACTTTGCCTGGTGTATCAATGTAGATTGAAAATCTATAGCTTTCTTTGTGTGTGTGTGTGTGTGTGTGTGTGTGTTGTGGGCTAGGAAGCTTTCATTGGAATTGTTATTTTTAAGAATGCATGAAATACCCTGTGTACTGAAAACTGTGGAGATCTGAAGATCCAAAATGGACTTAAGTGAGCCATGCCCACTTCAGGAGCTCAGTCAGCATTAGACTTCTTCCTTCTCACAAGTGTCCCATGCCAGCTGGTTCCCTATCCCTCACTCCTCTTTCCTTCCCAAGTTCAGTGCTTTCAGCTAAACCTCTGGGGCATTCCCTGTATTGAGTATTTTAATTGAGAATAGGGATAAATAAATGTGAAGGAGGGGATGAATTTAGCCTCCTCTTTGACTGAGGCACCTATTCAGTGAAGGTTTGTCCAGTAAGAATTCAGTGATCCAGGTTCTTAGAACAGAGAAATTTTTACCCTGTGATGTGACTTGCTCTTCTTCCATTTGGTGACTACAGATTGTGATTAATGACTCTCTCCCCACTCATCTGGCCCAAATCCCCTCTAGACCCTCCTCTGGGACTATGTAGTGAGACTAGAAATGCATTTCTCTTCCCCAAACTCCATCTCCCATTCCTGGAAGAACTCTGCAGCTTCCTGTTGAACAGGGCTAACAGGGGAGCCTGTGTATATGCTGGCCAAATTCAAAACAGGATTTATGAATCCTGAGCAGGATTTTCATGCTGTCTATACCACCGCAAAATTATCTGCTGACTCCATTTAGTGAACAAGGCAGCAGGTTGAAGCCTGCCATTCCCAAGCCCAGCAGAAAGATTATGTGGTCACAATGCTAATGCGATAATGCACAGACTAATGAACGGGACTTCTACTGGGGAGGTGGGCTTATCCAACCCAGCATCACTTTTCTAGTGCCTAAATAGGAGGCAAATGAAAGAAGGTATGTTTGCATACTATTTCTCCACTTATTACTTATGCACAGTGTATATTATTCAGAATAAGCAATTATCCCAAAGAAAACAAAACCATTTGCATTTCCCAGGAGAGAACTTGCCCCTTTGAGGACATTAGTGTCAGAGAGTAAGAAACCACTGCTTAGAGCAGAAATAGTACCATATTCCCTCTGCAGGACAAAATCCAAATGCTTCAGCCTGGCGAGCCCAACCTTCCACATCCTGGCCTTGCCCAGTCTGATTTGTTTCACTTCACAAATGCCCAACATGGTCCTTGCTCTTGAGCTGGACTTAGTTCTTGTTCAAAATAGAGACCAGTGTTGTAAGCACCAATGTTTAAAAAATCATGGGTGGGAGAACCTCCACTATTCGCTTCCTTTGGTGAAATACATACAGTGAGCATTACAGTATGAAGATGATTCTTCTGCATAAATCCTTCCTTATGTACTTTACCCACAGTGTTTTTTCCTGGATTTTTAGAGCATGGTTTTCAAATTTTCATAAGCAATCAGAGTTCCTTAAAAGGCTTGTAAAAACACAGATTGCTGGGCCCCACCCCCAAAGTTTCTTATCCAGTAGGCCTACGTTGGACACCAATAATTTGTATTTATAAAAAAATTCCAGGTGGTTCCTATGCTGCTAGTCCAGGTACCAGCTCTGATAACCACTGTTCTAAAGTTATGCTGTCCAACTGCAGACAGTCAAAGTAACCTTGAAAGAGAAGAAGAAAAGTGGAGGTATCACAATCCTAGATTTCAAAATATCCAAAAAAGCTGTTTAATCAAAACATTATGGCACTAGCACAAAACAGACACATAAATCGATGGAACAGAACAGAATACAGAAATAAACCCACAATTATATGGCCAATTCATCTTTGACACAGGTAAAAATATGCACTGGGTAAAAGACAGTCTCTCCAACAAACAGTGTTGGGAAAACTGGACAGCTACATACAAAAGAATGAAACTGAACCACTTTCTTACACTATATACAAAAATAAACTCAAATGGATCAAGGACCTAAATATGAGAACTGAATCCATAAAAACCTAGGGGGAAAAAAAACAGACAGTAATTTCTCTGACATTGGCTTAAGCAACATTTTTCTAGATACATCAAGGGAAATCAAAGCAAAAATAAACTATTGGGACTACATCAAAATAAAAAGCTTCTGCACAGTAAAGGAAACCATCAATAAAACTAAAAGACGACCTACTGAATGGGAGAAGACATTTGTGAATGACATATCTGATAAAGGGTTAGTATCCAAAATATATAAAGCACTGATACAATTCAACACCCAAAACACAAATAATCCAATTAAAAATGGGTAGAAAACATAAACAGACATTTCTCCAAAGAAGACATACAATTGTCCAACAAATGCATGAAAAGATGCTCAATATCACTCATTATCAGGGCAATTCAAATTCAAACCACAATGAGATATTACCTCACACCTGTCAGAATGGTTAGCCAAAAACACTAGAAATAATGGGTGATGGAGAGGATGTAGAGAAAAAGGAGCCTTCGTGCACTGTTGGTGGGAATGCAAACTGGCGCAGCCACTGTGGACAACAATATGGAGGTTCCTCAAAAAATTAAAAATAAAATTACCATATGATCCAGTAATTTCTACCACTGGTATTTACCCAAAGAATATGAAAACACTAATTCAAAAAGATATATGCACCCCTGTGTTTATTGGCAACAAAAGCCAAACTATGAAAGCAGCCCAGGTTTCCATTAATGGATGAATGGATAAAGAAGTCATGGTATATTTATATACAATGGAATATTACTTGGACACAAAAAGAATGAAATCTTGCCATTTGCAACAACATGGATGGATCTACAGAGTATTACACTAAGTGAAATAAATCAGTCAGAGAAAGACAAATGTCATATGATTTCACTCACATGTGGAATTTAAAAAACAAAACAAACAGGGGCACCTGTGTGGCTCAATCAGTTAAGCATCCAACTCTGGATTTTGGCTCAGGTCATGATCTCAGGGTCATGAGATTGAGCACTGTGTCAGGCTCATGCTAGGCATGGAGCCTGCTTACGGTTCTCTCTCTCTCTCTTCCTCTGCATCCCCCACTTAAAAAATAGACAAAGAAAAAAGGAGACAATTCATGAAAAAGACTCTTAAGTATAGAGAACAAACTAATGGTTACCAGCGGGGATGGTAACCAGGGTTACCAGCGGGTGGCAGAATGGGTGAAATAGGTAAAGGGGATTAAGAGTGCACTTGTCATTATGAGCACTGAGTAATGTATAGAATTGCTGAATCACTATATTGTACACATGACACTAACATAACACTATATGTTAACTATACAGAAGTTAAAATGTTTAAAAAGTTGTGCTGTCTAATAAGGTAGCCACTAGCCATGTGTGGCTACTGAGTAGCTGAAATGTGGCTGGTCTGAATTGAGATGTGCCATAATTATAAAATACACTTTGGATTCTAAGACTTTTGTACATAAATAGAATGTAAAATACCATATTAATAATTTGTATATGATTATATGATAGTTATAATATTTTTGAATATTTTAGGTTAAGTATAACATTATTAAAATTAATTTCACTTGTTTTTATTTTTTAATATGGCTACTATAAAATTTAAAATTATATACATGGCTCACATTATATTTCTATCTAACAGCACTGTTCCAGAGGATGATATGTGGGCTAAAGATGGGATACTGTTAATATGCAATCGAATGGTGAATAAAGATTCAAAGTGGAAACCAAATTCAATTACCTGAGTATTAACTGACTCTTCCTAGATCTTAGGGGAGCCTATATCTAAGCTATGAAGTAGCTAAGATGATCTAATTCAGAGGAAAGGGGTTGGTCAAGAAGAGAGAAACTTAAAGAACAATTTAGGTCAAAAGTATCTAATAGAATTAGGACTTTCAGAGAATCAAAACATGGTTTTCCATTTGCCCAGTCTTACAGGTGTACCAGCATGCGAAACACAGCTCTTATCCAATGAATTTGACTTCAATGTATACAAATTGATTCTTCAGGGAGATTGCTACCTTCACGAGGACAAGAACTAAATCTCTTATTTTATATAATTTTGAATACTGAGAATTGCATCAATCTACATTATATATGAATTAATGAAGATATCTTAAATATTTTACATCCTAAACCAAGAATAAAATCATGCTCGTATTTTGTGGGACTAACATCAAGTCCAGGGAAACATTTCTCAGCTGGTGTTGAATATTTACAAGTAATCTATAGTTGTAGTAGTTTAGGAGAAAACATACACCTTTCCTTAGATATTCACAGCAACAACAACAAAATACATTAAATACAAAATTGCTCTGAGAAGTCCTACAATTATTAAACATTTGACTTTATCTGAGCATTTTATATAAACATGAGATGATTTTTGCTCATAGTATCTTTTAACTTTTCATGAAGTTAAATTTAACATTTAAGTTTTTATAGAACTCACTTCTGGAAGATCTAGTCCAGTGACAAGAGGTTTCTTACTCATGATTAACTTTATGGGCCAGGAGAAAAGAAGCAGGAAGGCTACTCCCTAATATACCATGTAGATAAATCCTTCCTGATACTACTCTCTTTACTAAACTTTGACCCTCCCAGTCTGTGAAGGCAGGAAAGAATTCTACCATTTTAGCTCCATCTAATCCTTTCTGGAATCAGCAAAAGTGAGCACACTGAGATGAGATCTCTGTATGGTAAAACCCTTCCCAAGATCTTTCACTTTCTGGCCCTTTTCTTGGGATTTCTCAGCATTGGTCTCATGTCTGACCCATGACTTGAAGAAAATGTCCTCAACATGTTATTTTGGTGGGCTGACCACCAAGTACAAGAAGATAGTTCTCAGGCAGTAGCTGATAGACCCAGGCAGTAGTCTGGCCAGGAGAGCAAGAGATAGAGAAAAGAAGTAGAGGAAAGTATAACTGTGTTCAGGGGTGAGGGGCCCTGTTTGCAGCAACTCCTTCTCAAATATCTTTAAAGGTGCTTGAAAACAACTCTAATAACATGTATTATTTTTCATAAAATCATTATGGTTACCTTTGGACAAAAAGGATTTGGGCTTTCATCACAGCAGAGGCTAAAGTAATTCGGAAGGTAAATATTTAAAGTAAAAATATGTTGTTTGCCTTAGCTCCAAATCACAAACAACAATCATTCTCTCTTATAAATTGATTTGGGATTCTCTATGACAGCGTTTTTCCTCTAGCTGGACTTTCTTCCCCAAACTCTGATCTGCCCTGTAAATGACAGAGCAGGACTAAATTATTATTCCCCCCCTCAACACTATCTAAGGTTGGACTGCTTGCTTATGTGTATGCATATGATGTGGATGCACTCCTTAGGGAGGGGCTATGTAAGTAAAAGGCATTGTTGGAATGTCTTTGTTTTATTATTCTGCATTGTTATTCCCAAACCTAAGCAAAGAGTTTTCTCTGCTGATGCAGAACCAGAAGAATGCACTGTTCTTACAAAGTCATTTGGCAAAGATACGCTTCAGTAGGAGGGTCAAGAAATTATCCGTATCACATTCTTGTGTTGGAGAATCCAGCTCAAGCTAAATCACTCTTCCTTAATTTCATAAATATTCATTTTATAGGGAGGAATTTATCCAAGTCAAACTATGTTATTCTTGTAAGTGACAAAGGACAGGGGATAAGCAGGGCTGGCTTCCTCAAATCCCAAGCTTCCTACCCTGTCAAGTGATGGCATGACATTTAACTGAGGTAGTTTTTCCTTTCTGCTTACCTGTGTGGTAGGTAGCTAAGAGAAACCGATTCACTTAACATAAAATATTAGCAATTGTCAAGGTATTTTTTTTTTTCTCTACGTGATTAAAACACTGTGGAAAGAAATGTATTTCCCTAAGTGAGGTGTGAGTGTGCTGGCCCCAAGAAAAACCCTACGCGTGGAAATGGGGAGAAAATTTTAAGTAGACATGGAAAATTTCTCTCATTACGTTACTATAAGAATCTTAATTAGTCCCAAAGGTTTTTCTCACTCATTTTAAAGCAAACTCAGGTAGATCAGACAATGAAATATGTGTCAATCAATCTCTGCTAGAGTCAGCCACTCTTATGCAATCTGACCCTCTATACTTGGAATTGTGAGTTGGCTAGGAGTTTGTTCCATTTGAAATAGCAGATACGTAAGTGGAATTGTGCCGATAAATGAGCTTTTCTAATTTAGTTCATCCTTGTAAATTAATAAAAAATTCCTGCCAATCAAACATGTGCATGTTTGCAGGAATATTATCAGTAGGTAATGGAGATAATTAATACTTCATGACATCAAGGTCTGAAATTAAAATCAAATCTGAGACTTAACTGCGATTATTAAATCTGAGGAAAATTATCTTCCAGATGACAAGTGTCACAACCCTGAGCGCCCGAATTAATAACAGGGAGCGAGCCTCCAAAAACACACTACACACTGCTTTTTTTCTGTGTTGCAATAATTACCACATCATGACATCAAGGACCTATATGTCTGGCTCAAGATAATATTGCACATCAGTAAAATATTACTGAAGCAGAAAATACAAATTTCAGACAATGTATCTAGTAGCACAATATTACTGAAAGGGTACAGGGTGGGGAGGTGGGAGACACTGGCTATAGTTCTGACTTTTTGAGACCTGGGTTCTAGCCCAGAATCTTGCTGACATTTCTCCTTTTGACTCTAGTTAAGAAAATCATTTTACCTAGCTGATTCTTAGTTATTTCATCAGGTGAAGTTAATTTTTGCTCCATTGAAGAGATGGATCAAAGAGGAGTGTTTTTGAAATAATTGTTTTCTTTTACCCATTCATCTTTCCAAGATGTACTGCGCTCCAGCCATTATGTGAGGTATTTAGGAAAGAGAAATTAGAAAAGACAAGACACAGTCCCTGATGTCAAAGGACATCATAACCTGGTGGGAGAATTATCTACAGAAAGCGTACCAAGACTGAGAGAGAAGCTTGGAGTCCATGGGAGGCGTGTCTCATGTGGCAACCCTGAGGGTGGGTTGCTGGCAAGGAGACCCCGAGAAGAGAGGATGCTGGGCTGAATCGTGGGGGACATGCATCTTTTAACAGACAGATGAATGCCCAAGGGAACAAGATAACTGTTCATAAATTATTCTTTCCCACCATAACTAGGTTGGAGTGGTTGATTCTCAGGGTATAGTTACATACTAATGTGTGACTATCATAGGTACAAGCTGAAAACAAAACACTGTTTCTCAAATCACATCTGCACTCTGGAAGTGGAGTGGTGGAGTGCTATGGTTTATAAAAAGGAAAAAAAACCAGCTTGCCTGAGGATAGTTGAATAGAAAGGACTGGAGCTAGGATTTGAACCATGTGGCTTAACCTGTATATGTAAGATTCTACTTTTGTTGCCATTGTAAAGGTCCAAGAATTATTGGGGTAAGGCCATTGAGGACCCTTTCTTTTAGGGACAGGACCCAATAGAACAGTTGGATTGAGGACTGATCCCAGACCCAGAGAGGAAGCCCAATGCCCCTCAGGGAGTGCAGTCATGGAGACCAAGTTTGTTTGCAAGAGTGAGGAGAAGTGTGAGGGGTGAGGAGAGGGATGCGGCTGACCAGGGCCCATTGAACCTCAAACTGAAGGCTGAAGAGTAAATCCTGACACAGTGTTCAGGTGTCTGAGCTGGCTTTGGCCCTGGCTTCCTCTGCCAGGACTGACCCAGGGAAGGCTATGCTTCTTATAACTGAGAAAGGGAAGGGAGAGGCAAGTCCTGACCATACCCAGGGGTGACAGAAGGGGAGTGAGAATCCTGTGTTCATCTGGATCTGGCAAAGCTCTCCCTGTCAAGGGCTAGATGTACGATCTACAACTGTCCCTGCTGCTGTTCAGACCCTATACCTTCTGACATACAGGCCCTGAGGCCTCCCCTTCTGTATAAGCTGGGCTGAAACTCAGGTGGTATGCACCCACACTGGTGGTTAAAATATGAAGAATCTTCCATCCTGGTGTGTAAATAACCACGATGCAAGCTCCAACCTCCCTACCATCCCAACCCCTCCTCCATGATCTTCCAGGGCTCCCCTCTGGGGACCTTCAGGGCCTCTCTCCACCACTAGGGCCACTGTCTGTTCAGTGCCTAGGCCCTGTGCTATATACACTCTTAAATATTTTGAATGTCACCACTAAGTTGAAGAACAGTGCTACCCCCCTCCATGCCCTGGGGGACAAAATACCCCCTGCCCCTGGTCCCACTTGCTGCTCAAATGTGAAATCTCCTCTCAGCTCAGATGTGACTGATTGGAAACTGTTGGAAAACACAAGACTTAAACTCAATGCTGGCCTAGCATATGCCCTTCTCCAGCACACACCCAGCATACGCTGCTGTTTCTTACTCTCCTGTCTGATTAAAATCCTTTATATATTACTTTGTAGCTGAGACATGAGATGTTCAAATTGTGTTAAGACAAAGGGTTGCTAACATACAATTTCCTCTTTCCTCTACCCATCAGAGCTTGCCATTCGTTATCTCACTTCTTCTGAGCCTGTCAGATGCCGGAAGTCTAATTTGGGACACCAATTATCACTTTGGAAGTGACAGTTGCCGGAGGGTAGTACGGTCTTATGACTGAGCACAAAGGTTAGTCAGAAAGACCTGTTCTGGAGTCCTGTGTCAGCTACTTAAAAGAAAAATGACTTTGTATAGGTGATTTCATCTCTTCAAGTCTCAGTTGTTCAACTATATATATAATGGAGACATTAAGAGGATCTAACATATAAAGTTGTTGTGTGGGTTAAATGTGATCCTGGACATTAAGTGTTTAGAATGCTTTAGTGCAAAATAAGTGCTTAATAAATGCTGGCTGGTATTGTTGCTTATTAACACCTTTGCAGTATAATGTGCTCCGACTCTCAGAGAACAAGTGTGTTCGGTCCTAATGTGAATCCTTGAAACCCAGAAAGAATGCAATGGAATATCACGGGAATGTCATAAACCATGGGAGACTGCTGAGAGCACTCTGCGGCGGGGGTGCTTATCCTGCTGTCAGCCACCTTCCCATAGTGAGGATGTGGCTGAGTGTTTCCACAGGCATTACAAAAGCACTGAGACCGACTCTAAAATCTGGGTCTCATGAGAGCCCTGCAAAATGGGGGTTTGGAATTTACTTGTAAACAGACAAACATGTGCTGCGGTTGAAAGGTAGCTGAATTTCCAGGCCATATCTATTCTTCTGGGAGTTTGGTGTGTATTAGCATAACTACAGAAATCATTTTTTAAGCAACCCTTCAATGGCCAGAGTTGCAGTGGACTCCCTGTTAGCACAGGGAGCCCTGGTATGCTGCAAGCTTTCTGTGATCCAGAGAGAAGGATCTGGAGAAGCTTACCCCACCCCCCCACCCCCCCACCCCTGCCTTGGAACAATGTTTATTCCCTGTTTTATCCTCCAAGTGAAGGCATATGTTTCTTCGATTTGTTGTTTGCAGCAAGGTGCAGCTTAGAGGGGAGTGTGGATGCGCTTGTGTTTGCCATGAAATTAAATAAGAGCAATGATACATAGCCAATGTGCACCCATAAATTTCAAGAAGGAAAATTCCAATGTGGCATGAGGATAGAAGTAGCTGATATATTAGAAGGGAACGACACTGAATCTTGTGCGAAACGAGAGAAATATAATTTCCCTGCATTATCTTGTCCCTTTCTTAATTGCCTACCAAGATGCATTCATCAACTAGCTTCCCTAGGCTCAAGCTTACGACTTGCATGCATTTTTATATAAAACCAGCTTGTGTTTTAAGTATAAAACACACTGCTTGTGCTATCACACCAGACACAGCAAATGGATAAAAATCCTCACTTGTCAGTTTCTAGATACAACGCACTTCGCATTTCAAGACTGGGAAATAGGCTGCAAACACCGAGCACTGACAGTAAATATGGAGCTTTGGAGTATCAGCTGGACCATATTTACTGTGGAGCAGGCTCATGCCACTGTCTGGGCTTTGTACAACCTTGGAGTTGATAGAGGGAAAGGATGGCTAGCCATCCAGGTGCTTCCCATCCCGCTGGCAGGCTCAGTGCCCCCTTCCAGACTCGGAATTAGTTGCTGAGAGATGTACTCAAGCTCCATCAAACCCTCAAAAACTGAAAGGAAGGCGAATTTGGAGAATGTGGGCTAACCAGCAAGTCAGGACTCGATGTGGAAGAGAACATGAAGACCACACAGAGAGGGCACATACAAACCATAACATCTCCTCCTGACAATAAGGCCCTCTGGTACATACACCCCAAAATGGCAGAATGTAGCCGATGATGGTCCCCAAACAAGAATGCCAATAGGAGGAAGAATGCTAAGTAACCTTAAGTCCAGTGATCCCTGAGGTGGCAGAAGCCACATTTCCATCTGTGTGTGCTTTAAAGGGCCCTATTCCATTCCTTGCCGCCGCCTCACCATGCAAATGGTGTACTGTAAGAACTTGGCACAGAAAGCTGGAAACATATGGAAGCAATTCCTAGTTCTGACACTGTGTGATTTTTGGCAAATTATATAATCTCTCTTAGCCTCAGTTTCTTAATTTGTAATTTGGTGATAATAATAATATCAATCTCATAGAGTTATTGTGATTATTGAGTCAGATATTGCATGTTAACAACTTATCATCATGCTTGCTATATAGTAAGTGCTGAAAAAATGTTAAGTATCATTATCGGCTTTGACTGATGTTGCACAAAAGCAGTGTGTATACATAGAATTGCAGGGAACTTTGTTTAATAGCTTAGGTTTTGAGGTCAAGGAAGAGTCTGTGACTTTACCCAGAGCCACACAACTAGTCAAATCTTTTATTTTTCATCATTGTTTTGGGGTTTTTAGTATAAAGCTCTTGCACATATTTTGTTAGATTTATACCCGCTTCATTTTTTGTGTGTGCTGTTGTAAATGATTTTTTAAAAAAATTAAATTCCAATTGTTCATTGTTAGTATAGAAAAGTACAACTGATATTTGTGTTATATGTGTGCTGTGACCTTGCAAATCTCATGTGTTAGTTCTAGGAAGGTTTTTATCGATTATTTGGCATTTTTATATCTTCTATGAATGGATACAATATTATTTCTTCTTTTCTTATGTGTATGTTTTTTATTTTTCTTTCTTTATTGCACTGGCTAGGGCTTCCAGTACAGCACTGAAAGGATTAGTGAAAGAGGAAAGTCTTGCTTTAATCCTAATATTAGGTGAAAAATATTCCCACTTTCATATTATATATGACGTTAGCTGTAAGTTTTTGGTAGATGCCTTTTTCAAGTCAAGAAATTCCTCTTCTATTTCTGACATGCTTGAAGTTTTTATCATGAATAGGAATGTTAAACTTTTTAAAAAAAAATTTTTCGGGTGGCTGGGTGGCTCAGTCAGTTGAGCTTCCAATGCTTGATTTCAGCTTGGGTCATGATCTTAGGGTCCTAGGATAGGGCCCTAACTAGGCTCCATGCTCAGTGGGGAGCCACTTTCTCTCTCGCTCCCTCTGGCCCTGCCCCTGCTCTCTCTCTCTCTCTCTAAAATAAATAAATAAATCTTTAAAAAATGTTTTTGCATCTATTGAAATGATCATATGATTTTTCTTCTTTATTTTGTTAATATAAATTATGTTGATTTTTTCAGAAGATTTTTTTATTATACGCAGTGAATCATGGAACACTACATCAAAAACTAACGATGTAATGTATGGTGTTTAACATAACAATAATAAAAAAAGAAGATTTTTTTTATTATAAAACTAGAAGAATTATAACTTTAGCAGAATTATTTTTATTTTTCCAAGGATAGACATTTTGATTTAGAGAACTTTAGTAGGGAAACTGGGAAATAGCTGTTTACATCAGTGTTAAATGTAATTAGTGGATATCTCCTATAGGTCCAGAGGGTAGGACATCTGCTTCTGAATTCAGAGAGTGCCTGTGGGTTTGTCCAGGGTGTTCCATGTGAAACTGGCTTATGCCATTATTTTGAAAAATAAACTCATTTTAACATGTTATTTTCCCTAAGCTGAATATCAAACACTATGTAATTCAGCTCAAAGGCTGAGATGTGCTCTAATAGGCCCTGAGGAGAAGGTCCATATAGAGACCAGCCAGGTCTGTCACAGCTGAGGGCTGGGAAAGGTGCAGAGATGGCTGTGCCAGCATGCGCAGGCCACAGCAACTACCATAACACCTGCCCTAAAGGTCCCAAGACAGAGATGATAAAAGATAAAATGATTTAATACCCAGGCATTGGTTCCAGAGCTTTCCAGCCTCCAGTTAAAAGTTGATGTGTGGGAGTTTGAATGGGTGCTTTAATAAAATATTGATTCACTTGGGTCCTGATTTTTTATAAAGAAATAGGTCTTTTGCTCCTAAACAGCACTTGCTCCTTTCTAAATAACATCCATGCCCAACTTATACTTTGCTTTCAGCATTCAAGTTTGATCTGTCTTAGACTCTAAAGAGTCTTTTGGTGCTATTGTTCTTGGCTCCTTTGCCCATTGTCCTTTTCATCTCACATCCCTCTAGCAATAGCTATTCCATGAAATGAAGTTAAAAACAACAACAACAATAAAAAAATTACTTAAACCATTTTAACAAATCAGTGCAAGATCTTTTTCTCCTTTTAATTTCCTCGCTTGCAGTTGGGTGCAGACAGGAGCCCTCACAGCCCCAGACTGCAGCAGATATTCTGGTTCGCATGTTCCATATGAAGGAAGCCATGTATTAAATTGGGATGAGCCCTTGCATTTCATCACAGAAAGTGAGTGTTGGCTTGAAATGGAGGATCAGCTCATGTGGGGATGAGATGGTGGCTGGGATCATCAACTGCTGCTCCTGGGCAAAGGACCGAAATATTAAAACTGTTGTTTATGGCCCTTATCATTTACAAACAGGTGAACAGAGAAAAAAGACTTTCAATTTCCCTAAATTAATTTGCAGTTGAGGGTTCTCTTGTGTTAAAAAGATAAGAAACTTGTATAGAATTACAGAACAAGAAGTTTACAGCTGTCTAAAGGAACTGCAAGTCTAAGGTTATCTAGCAAATATGGATAAAAAATGACTGTTACTCTTTATGACACATTTGAGAAATTGAAATAGCTTTGAGACAAATAATACCCTAACTCGTGATCCCACTGCCTGGGAAAAACTACTGGGTAAGTTCAGTAAAGTTGGCTCCAAGACAGTAACTGTTGGCAGAAGGTGTAGTCAGGACCTTGATGCACTGGGAAGCCCAAACCGGGTATTATTTTGTATTTTAATTTCAGGAAGTCCTTCCCCAAACCAGTGTCATTGGCTCAGTAAAGGGCTGCTCAACATTTCAAAGTGAAGAGGTATCAGCTTTTCTTCTCTCCACTGACTGGTACTACTACTGCCTTGTACATAAACACTCATCCACACATATTCACTTCCATATTAATGTTTATATACCTCTCTCTCCAACATTATATATATATAAGGACACTCACAAAACCTTTTGTATCTGTATAATAATGATGATAGTATAAAATTTATAATACTAATAACTTGTATTTATTGGATGTTACAATGTCCACATAACTTACCAAGCTCATTTCCACCTCACAAAATCCCTATTTGATACAACTATAAGAACCACAACCATCCTACTGATGACAAAGTTGAATTTTAGGGGTTGGGTAACTTGCTCAAGTTCCCACCAATAGCAAAGAAAGGACTCCAAAGTATAACTTCTCTGATTCCAAAGCCCATGCATTCAACCAGTCCATATACTACCTGATATAACTCATTCAACAACTATTTAGTGTGTGTCAAATATAATGTTATATGCCTTCCTAAATACCTTGCACTTCCAATCGTATACACAGTCCTCTCCCCATTTCCTGCTTTGAAATTTAGTACCACTCGTGTCTTATCAGTAATATTGGAGTATTTTTCTTATAAGAATTCTCCTGGGTTTTGTCTTTTGTTATTTAAGATAGTGTTTATTTTTCCCTCCTCCATGTATTCATCAATTATGCCGTGACAAATTATTCTGAGATAAATTTAAATTTCACCTCAGTGTCAGATTTCTCCTCACCTTCCCCAATGTATAGACATTCTTCCCACATTTGAGATTATGCTATTTCACTTCACAATCATCAATTTGAGCCATATGTCTTTTTGTCCATTCTAGTTGTAATACTGTATAGAATATGTTTTAATGTCTTTCTTGAGCATTAAACTGGGCACCCAGTTTTAACTTGGTGAATTCCTATTGAATGATCAGATGATTAAACAAGTACCCCAAAGATTACATGCTCAAAACAGCAATGAAAACAACTGCAAATAAAACACAATAATAATTTTTAAAAGCAAGTGTTTATGCCTTTTGGGAAAATGACACCATATATCAAAGCCAAAGGAATGATTCCTACAAGAAGACAGAGAATCAGAAAGGGTCCAGGGCAGAGTAAAGTCAATAACTCCACTTTTACCTTAGGGAAAATTCCTCTAACTGGAGGCTATATAGCTTAAGCTAAGAAAAAGGCCACCTAGAGTTTTACACAAAGTGAAGTGAAACAGCTGTGCTTCATGTCAGATGCCTTCTCTGGGCTTAGAAAAGTCTAGAATGTGACCTGGAGATCACAATTCATTCTTTCTTTCACAACAGTGTGGGGACAGATCTGTCTGGGTGAGATGTTCAGGATTTGTTTGTGCAGGACCCAAGATTGATGTTCATTACCTTCCCTCAACCATTTTACTCTCATTATGCACAAGGGCTTAGGTTAGCAAGGATTAAAGAATGAATTATTCTAAAGCAAGAAGCTCTAGGCTCAATACATACAAATAGAGAGAAACTGGCTTTAAAAAAAATAAACAATGTAGGATTAGATTATGAACTTGTTCACTGAACAGTTACATGGCAATTTGCTAAGGTAATTATTACCATTAATTCGAGAGCCAATAATTATAGCAGTTCTACCATTTCATCTCTCATTTATTCTGAAATCCTAGAAGCAGATTTTTTGTTTTTGTTTTTGTTTTTGTTTTCAGATACCTGGTTTGCTTGGCTAGTCTAAAAGCCTCCATTCTATGTCTTTTATAATTTTAGGCATTTTTTGGTGGGAATCACAAACTTTTCAGAAAGCCTTCTTACGTTAGTGAAACAATGCACTGAGATCCAAAAGGTAATTAATCTTGGTCACTCTTCCTTCTGTAGAGCACTCCAGCCTGGAGGTTAACAGAAAAGAAGGCAGTGGCTGCCATTTTGGATCTCATTCTGTTTCAATTTTCTGGTCACAAACACCAATGATTTTTCTAGCCAAAAGGGGTGAACAGGAGCATATAACTCTCCCCTTGATGCCTTTCCCTCAGGCCCTTCAGTCTTTGGAGTGCAGGACTTGGTGCTAGTTTAATTGAACTGCTGTGCTTGGCTTCTCCTCTGAAAGAGAGAGATATATGGTCCCTCTGGTGACTTGTTGCAACAGATTTCAAAAACAGCTGGATTTTACTCTGTGAATTAAAAATACTGCTTGAGATTGGGAGCCTCACGAGAAGAGTAACTCCAGATACCAGCATGTAAACAAACACTTTACAAAAGGTGTGCAAAAGTTTTGGCTTCTCTTCCACTTGACTACCATAAATTTGCATTGCTCAATTTTTCTTTATTGGACCGTAATAATGGCTGGTTTGGGGTGTGTGTAGTCATGGTGTATCTTGGTGGAACATCTAATAAATCTGTACTTCGGGCAATAAAATACCAATATCCTTGCCTTAGAGAAGATATTAGCTTCATAGTTTTGAAAGAAGACAATTATCAGCACTGTTGCATTTGCTCACAATAGGTTAGAATAGGCTCATTTAAATCTAAATAACCTAATTACACTGATGTTTTGAGAAGAAGAGCTAGAATCAAAGACTTACAGAATCTAGGAACTGTAGAGTATCATCATCAGAATAATCTATGCAGCTACTTGAATATAAAAATGAAAAAAAAAAAAAAAAACACAAAAACTGAGGCCCAGAGAGTTTGAACTGACTTGATTTATTGCTCAACTAGTTGGGGAAGGATGGAACCAATATTCAAAGGCTTTTAGGTCTTCCGTGTCCTAAGACTTTTTCTCTCCTCTACATAACACTGCCTCAAAGCACTGGGGGAAGCTCTGAAGCTTATTTCCTAGCTATATTACACAAGAGAAGGTGAGGTAGATAAGGCTTTATAAAGCCCTAGTAAGATAGTAAGATAGGATGCTTTAGCTGGATGACAAATAGCAGCCAAATAAACATGCACATGTTCCTTCCCATATTTCGTCTCAGAATCCAGCCTTCCCTTCTTACCCTTGGGCTGGGCTAATGATGGAACCAGGTAGATAGATAAGAATAGGCATCAGAAACCAAGGTTTCAATAAGTCTGCATGACTCATTACCAGAGAAAATTTCTCAACAGACAAAGAGGAAAGGAAGCTATCTAGGAAACAGGGAGAAAAAGTGGCAGGGAATTCTTGATTGGGATGGGGCTTATAATTAGGTCTTAACAGAGGGTGTTGGGCCTTTAATTCGTTATTGCTCTTCCAGACCCAGGACTGAAGGACTAGCATGGAGAATATTGCAAGGCAGAGCCTTAATCCAATATTCTACCTAGCTAGTTCACAGCAATGAAATTTAACCACTTATTAAATCTCCTAACGTTTGGCATGCCCTGTGCTGGGTGACAGATGCAGAGATGAATGGGCCACACTCCCTGCCCACAAGAAAAAGACAGATATGTACAGTGAGAACTTCAGAGCAATGTGGTACATGGTAGAAGCAGCATGTGGTTCTGGGGAACAAGACAGAGATCTCATTTCTGACTGTGATTAAACATCCCAGATAAGGGAATGGAGTGATCTCAGAGCCTTTGTGTAGGAAGAATCTACCTGCTCCTCTCATGTTGAATGCTTGCCTACTCTAAATGTCCAAGGATGAGTGAATAGAGCTGAGGAGAAGGGACTATTATTACAGGAGGTCAAGCTTTCAAAGACAAAAGCAGGGCAATAGAAGGCAGTTCACTGGCCACGATTATCTTCCAGTATGAGCGTGGTTTGTGGCCCAGGAATGAGCTATGGGCAACATGGCTCTGCCACCCCAAAAAATCTATAGCTAATGAAAAATACCTGAGATGTGGCACAGGATACTAAGGCCCCCCTCCACAGGGAAAGGAACAAAACTGAGACAGGATCCCACTGTGCTGAGAGCAGCAGAGCTGTCAGTAACAAGTGGACATCCAACAGATTCGCTGCATTGTTTGAGTTTTTAGCCCATGTTTAAAATAGGCAGGTTGGCTGCAAAGGAAGAGAGCTCAATTTTATAGACACCTGCTTCTGTTATGAGCTCCTACTCTGCTTTTACCTGGGCCCTCTCTTTGCTAGTCACACTCTTGCCCTACAGGTACAGTCCCCCCATGCTCTGTATGGTAAATCACTATGAGTCAAGACCCTTTGGGGTGAAGCAGTTGAAGAATGTAACTGAACCTGACTCTGCTTTTTGAACCTGGGCGGGCTCTTTCTTTGGGCCTTAGTTCCTTCCTGATATCCCCTGAGGACGTGGTAGATGGAGTTAAGATTCCTTCCAGGAAAGCTGTAAAGAAATAATGATTCGAAGACAGCATCCAACTTTATGATTATAAAATGTAAGGAAGCAGTTTAACATCAGTGCTGCATGGGAGTGGGAGGGAAGAGAAAAGAGGTAGTAAACATGCAGTGTGTCCTGAAGCTGTTCTGTGTCTTCAGCGCAGTCAAGCAGACAAAACAAAGGAGAGGCTGAATCCTTCCTCATGTGCCTTGGGCTCCACAGGGAGCATAAGATCATCATCATTTCCTGCTCTACCTCAGTGAAGATGAGTCCCTGAAACAGAAGGGATAACTGATACTAGAAGCACAGTCTCCCCTGTTCAGGGAGTTTTGTGTCTCCGAATGCACCTTGCTGATGAATGTCTGCTGTCTGGAGATTCTGGACCCATACAATTACTGGCCTGGCTTTGCAGCAAGACTAGCTACCTGGCTACGTCCAAAATGGCTAACGGACATAAATAATACAGGTCTTTTTTCTCCAGTGAAATCCCTCTGGTGACATCCTGGAGTCATAATGCATGCACAAAGATATTGATGTGGCTCTTGCACCTGAGTGCTGGCACCTTCTTCCACACAAGATATACTTAACCTAAGGTAAGTCCAGAGACACTCAATGCATCAACAGGCAGATGTTGGTGGGATGACTTTTGGAAAGCACAATTCCTGGTGCCTCTGCTACTGGTTTATTTAGCATACTTCCCAAGAAATGTGATCTGTGACTTTACTTTTCATGTGGTGCTATCCATGCATGCTCTGATACATGGGGTGAGGGGGTGCTCCATATGTTAAATATCCACTTAGCACTTTTTCTCCTTGACAGTGTGCAGCTTCCTGCCATACTTACAATGCCCATTTCCCAACATATGCCCTTCCCAATTTTCCTGATTCCTCTCTGCTCTTTCATTCACCTCCTATTCCTGCCATTCCAGAATATTCTCCACCCACTTCTAGCTCCGTCATTTTGCTCACCCTGCTCCTCTCATGTTGAATGCTTGCCTACTCTAAATGCCCAGAAGAATTGTTTCTTTTTTTTTAAATATCCCTCATTGCTATCAGATAAATATCATTTCTCTTACTCTCAAGCTCTGGAAATGTGGTGTTCTACAGATCATGCACACCTATTCCCAATTCCACATTCAGTTAAATCAAGGTTGGTATCTTGAGACCAGCCTAGGTGGTAGGAGTATAGTATTTACACCACAGAAATTGGCAAATGCTACAATTCAGAGCTTTCTGTTACCCTAACGTCAACCCATTTATGAATAGCAAGTGGCACAGGAAATTATATATAGGTGGAACTCAATAAATTTTTACTAAATGGATTTTCACATGCTAAAGATATCTATTTTTTATGTCTACCATACAAGATATTTTTGTTTGTTTTTTAAAGAGTAAAATATTTAATCATTGTAGACAAAAGAACTTGGTAAAATTTGAAGAGCATATTTGAAAGAATGTTACATTGTTTACAAACAGAATACATTAATTTAATGGAAACCAAAGCATTACTGTCCTCTGTAAAGCCAGCAGACTTCCTGCTCTCCTCCAGCTGACAGATTTGCTCATCTGAGGATGAAAGTCTCTCCTGCCCAGAAGAGACTTCTGAACACAACTGCTGGAGCCACAAAATAACTGTGGCTCTTTATCTTTCCTTTATTTTTTCCCCAAAGCAACAATAGCCTTAAAAGAAATTTCTGATCCAAGATACCCATTTTCTTGGAATGTAATCTTAGCCCACATGTCATCTAGCTATGACCTTCTTTTTGATGAGAAAACCTCCGGAGGTGGAAGAAATGGTTTGGATACAAACTAGGAGGCAGAGGGTATATGGCTCAAAGATATCATGATTCTTTAGAGTATTAAGAAAGTGAAAGAGGTAGACATATGACATTAATTTCTGGTTCTAAATATCCCCCAGTCTCTTATTTTTGAACAGCGCCCTAATTGTAAGTATCCATGCATGCAAGCACACAAACAAGATCTGGTTCATTTAGGTAACAAAGGATATGAGGTAGCTTACAGATTCCATAAAAGTCTAGTGAATCAGACTCAGAAAACAGGCAGGAATCAAGAAAACAAAGTGACAAAACACAGCCTAGGTCCTGTCCCTGACAACTCATGTGTTAGAATCTCAACACTTCTATTATCTGTGGATAATTTCTCAACTGCGTTCTGCGGGTTTGAGCTTCTTCTTCGTGATTTAAAGCCCTGGGCAGGAGTATTAGCTTAGTTGAGCCTAGATTACATGTTCCTATGTTAGCTTACTGATTGAACTCTTTAGACTCCTATAATGGGAAATAGGCACTGCCTCCCATAAGAATTCCACTCTAAGGAATGCCTTAAAATAAAGAATGTGGAGCTAAAAGAGAAAATGAGAACTATACATAGAAATGTAAAAAGAGAGAAGATAGGGAGGAACAAAGCAAGACAACTCCTGATCTGCTTGTGTATCTATCTTTCCAGGTAAAAATAAATCTTGAAAATCATGTAGTTTTGATATTGCCATTAAGGTATATTTTGAAGCTATCTAAGCATTGAAATACTACATAATTAATTTTATAAATAATCCCATTCACTCACCTTTCTATTAAATCAGGTAAAGTGTTTGGGCCAGCGTGTATTTACAAAGTGGGGAAAAAAACTCATTTGAAATAAGGGATAACTGATTTAGTCCTGAAGAACCTAAACTAAGTCTTGTTTTGCTTGTTCAATAAAAACAATTAATTAACTCTACATTGATTTTCCCATTACATCATCGAAGAGCAATGGCTCCATGGTGATTAAAGTTGTAGAAAGTCAATCTGATATTCAGAAAGCCACCAGAGTAATCACTGTTGGTTGTCTTCCCCATTCTGTGCATACTCTTGGTCCTTTGTATTTTTTTTTAATTTATTTTATTTTTTTAATTATTTATTTTTTTAAGATTTTATTTATTTGAGAGAGAGAGTGAGAAACAGAGAGCATGAGAGGGAGGAGGATCAGAGGGAGAAGCAGACTCCCTGCCGAGCAGTGAGCCCGATGCGGGACTCGATCCCGGGACTCCAGGATCATGACGTGAGCCGAAGGCAGTCGCTTAACCAACTGAGCCACCCAGGCGCCCCAACTCTTGGTCCTTTTTAAATGAAAACGTTTTGCTTCATATAACCATCTTTACTTCATATGACATGTCTCAACTTCACAATGGCTATCCCATTCCCCTTGCCAGGGATTGGCTTAGAGGGGGTATATGACCCAACTCTGATCATTGAGATTTGAAGGAGAGCCTATGGAGGCCCTTTGAGAAGATAAAGAATCATGTTGGTCCCTTCACCCTCTGGATGTTATTAGGACCACATGTGATGCCTGAAATTGCTCCAGACACCACACTAGTTAAGAGGGAGGCTATCACTTGGGAAAATAACCAAATGAAACACAGAGATTCAGGGCCAAATACATGACATACCTTGCACAGAACCTGCCCTACCTCTGGATTTCTTGTTATTTGAGACCATGGTTTGCCTTTTCATGAAAGGAATTTAAGTTGGGATTTCTTATTAATTGCCATCAAATGTGTCCTGTTATCACTAGTTGGAACAATGTGTATGTATGTATGTATGTATGTATGTATGTATGTATGTACTTATTTATTTATTTTGGAGAAACTGAAGGCTACACTGCTCACAGTGTCTCTTAAGAGGCAAAGCAAGACAGGGGCAGAGAGACAATTGTTTTTCTTCTAGGAAGAAGGTAACAGCATACCCTTATAAAAAGATCATCCTAATTCTTTGGAATTAACTTAACGTTAAGGGCCAAACTGGATGCTCCTCCTGCCTTTCACAAATTCATGTCCCAAATTATGATCTAATGATCACATGCACTGAAATGACATTCAAAGTGAAGTCATTTTTCAGTACTGTGAAGCTTACTGAATTTGTCATATATCTAGTAATACAAATAGTAACGCAGGCTAGAAAGGGCATTCTATTAAGGGTGTATGCTTTAGAGAAAGAATAAATGGACTCAATTATCTGGTTTCATAGGAAGCAGGTCCACTTAGAAAGGGTTAATGCAATATAGTTACCATCCATTGCCTGCTAACCACATGTCCTACGTGATTCATACTGCACCAGAATCGTGTAATCTTTAAACGATTCCACAACTTAGGTTTTATTAAACCCATTTCTCTAGGAAAGAAGCTAGGTTTCAAGGAGGTCAAGTAAATTGTCCAAGATCACACAGCCAGTAATTAACATGTTGGAATATGAATCCAACATTCCTGACTTAAGAAGATAAAGATATTTATCTTTTTTCTTCATCTTGTTTCTGGGTTAATAAGCCCAGATTAAAAAAATACTGAGAAAGGCTTCTTTTGGTCATCTTTTCCATTTCTTCCTTTTTAAAAAAATTTTTCTATTCTCATCTTCCTTTTTTTTCTTTCAATTTTTCTTCTTTCCTCATAACATATTTAGAGCAACTATGAAGGATACAAAGCTGACGCAGAACAGGTCCTACTCTTGCTGTCTTCAAAAAAGCTAATCCAGGGGCAGAGCAAGATGGCGGAGGAGTAGGAGACCTGGATTTCGTCTTCTCTCAGGAATTCAACTGGATAGGGATCAAACCATTCTGAACACCTACAAACTCAACAGGAGATCACAGAAAAAAATAGCAACAACTCTCTCATCAGAAAAGCGACCACTTTCTGGGAGGTAGGACGTGCGGAGAAGTGAATCCAAGGCGATATTCGGGAGGATAGACGGCAGGGGAGGGGCCTCCATCAGCTGCTTCTGGCAAGAGATAGAGCCGCGGAGCACAAAATCAGAACTTTTAAAAGTCTGCTCCGCTGAGGCTAAGCGGGGGGTAGAACCCTCCGGGACAGTGTGGTCACAGGGCCCTCAGGGTCACAGAAAGACCGGGGGTGCCTGAGTGCAGCAGAGCTCCCAGGTATCGGAGTGGGGAAGCCGGCTGCAGAGATGGAGCCCAGGCGCAGGCTCTCAGCTCAGGGTTGCCATAAACCGTGATCCGCGGCACAGTCGGGCCACTGCTCCTCCAGCTTGTTGATCTCCCAACAAGCGGCAGATCCGGGGAGACTCACCTTCCTCCCCCGGGAGGAGCCGCGCGGGAGTGCACCACAGGGATCTGCTGGGTTTGGAGACTCCACCCGGGGTCGCGTGCCAGACATAGAAACGCGCGGTCACAGGCCGGGTGAGCACGGAGTGCGGCCGGAGACCGGGGAGAAGGGAGTGACTGACTGCTTTTCTCTGGGGGCTCACTGAGGAGTGGGGCTCCGAGTTCTCGGCTCCTTCGGAGTGGAGATTGGGAGGCCGCCATTTTCACTCTCCGCCTCCAAAGCTGTATGGAAAGCTGGCAGGGAACAAAAGCTCTGGAGAACAACCCGAGCAGATTACTTAGCCCGGACCAGGCAAGGGCGGGGCAATTCCGCCTCCGGCAAAGACTTTTGGAAACCACGACAACAGGCCCCTCCCCCAGAAGATCAGCGAGAAGAGCCAGCCAAGACCAAGTTTACCGAACAATGAGAACGGCAGAACTCCAGTGCTAGGGGAATACTGCACATAGAATTCATGGCTTTTTTACCATGATTCTTTACTCTTTAAAAGTTAATTTTTTTTTAACTGTCTTTTTTTCTTTTCTTTTTTTTTTGAATTTTTCTTTTTCCCTTTTTCAACCAACATCTTATCAATCCCTTTTTAAAAAAACATTTTTATTTTTCATTTTTAGAGTCATATTCTATCCCTTCATAGTAGCTACCCGTATTTTTGGCATATATATATATATATAAGTTGTTCTCTCTTTAAAATTTTGAGATAGTTTCTTCTAACCGATCAAAATATACCCTAAATCTCTAGTATATGGTTTTTTCTACTCCCCAGCCTGATCACATTCTCTCCCTTTTTTTTTCTTATTTCTTTTTTTAAATCCTCTTCTTTCTTTTTTCAAACAACTTCTTATCAATTCCTTTTATAAAATTTTTTATAATTTCCATCTTTACAGTCATATTCCATCCCATCATCATATCAACCTTTATTTTTGAACATATATGAGTTTTTCTTTCTTTAAAATTTTGGGAGGCACCTTCTTCTAACAGACCAAAATACACCCCAAATCTAGTGTGTGGCACTGATCTATATACAGCCTGATCATATTTGATCACATTCTGGTTTTTTTTGTTGTTTTTTTGTTTTGTTTGTTTTTGTTTGTTTTTATCTTTATCTTTTTCTTTTTCTTATTTCTCTCTTTCCCTTTCTTTACCCACTGCTTCAGGTCTTTTCTGATTTGTTTAGAGTATATTTTCTGGGGACGTTGTTACTCTGCTAACATTTTGTTCTGTCATTAATCTATTCTCCTCAGCACAAAATGACAAGATGGAAAAAATCACCTCAACAAAAAGAACAAGAGGTAGTACTGACTGCCAGGGACTACTCAATACGGACATTAGTACGATGTCGGATCTAGAGTTCAGAATCATCATTTTAAAGATACTAGCTGGGCTTGAAAAAAATATGGAAGTTATTAGAGAAACCCTTTCTGGAGAAGTAAAAGAACTAAAATCTAACCAAGTAGAAATGAAAAAGGCTATTAATGAGGTGCAATCAAATATGGAGGCGCTAACCATAAATGAGGCAGAAGAGAGAATCAGTGATATAGAAGACCAAATGATGGAAAATAAAGAAGCTGAGAAAAAGAGAGATAAACAACTACTGGATCACGAGGGCAGAATTCGAGAGATAAGCGATACATAAGATGAAACATTAGAATAATTGGGATCCCAGAAGAAGAAGAAAGAGAGAGGGGAGCAGAAGGTATAATGGAGCAAATTATAGCAGAGAACTTCCCTAATTGAGGGAAGGAAACAGGCATCAAAATCCAGGAGGCACAGAGAACCCCTCTCAAAATCAATAAAAATAGGTCAGCACCCCAACATCTAATAGTAAAACTTACAAGTCTCAGAGACAAAGAGAAAATCCTGAAAGCAGCTCGGGAGAAGAGATATGTAACCTACAAGGGTAGAAACATTAGATTGGCAACAGACCTATCCACAGAGACCTGGCAGGCCAGAAAGGACTGGCAGGATATCTTGAGAGCACTAAATGAGAAAAATAAGCAGCCAAGAATACTATATCCAGCTAGGCTGTCATTGAAAATTGAAGGAGAGATAAAAAGCTTCCAGGACAAACAAAAACTAAAGGAATTTGCAAACACAAAACCAGCCCTACAAGAAATATTGAAAGGGGTCCTCTAAGCAAAGAGAGCCTAAAAGCAACATAGACCAGAAAGGAACACAGACAATAAACGGTAACAGTCACCTTACAGGCAATACAATGGCACTAAATTCCTATCTTTCAATAGTTACCCTGAATGTAAATGAGCTAAATGCCCCAATCAAAAGACACAGGCTATCAGACTGGATGAAAAAATAAGACCCATCGATATGCTGTCTGCAAGAGACTCATTTTAGATCCAAAGACACCCCCAGATTGAATGTGAGGGGGTGGAAAACCATTTACCATGCTAATGGACACCAAAAGAAAGCTGGGGTGGCAATCCTTATATCAGACAAATTAGATTTTAAACCAAAGACTGTAATAAGAGATGAGGAAGGACACTATATCCTACTTAAAGGGTCTATCCAACAAGAAGATCTAACAATTGTAAATATCTATGCCCCTAACATGGGAGCAGCCAATTATATAAGGCAATTAATAACAAAAGCAAAGAAACACATGATAACAATACAATAATAGTGGGGGACTTGAACGACCCCCTCACTGAAATGGACTGATAGTCTAAGCAAAGGATCAACAAAGAAATAAAGACTTTAAATGACACACTGGACCAAATGGACTTCACAGACATATTCAGAACATTCCATCCCAAAGCAACAGAATACACATTCTTCTCTAGTGCCCATGGAACATTCTCCAGAATAGATCACATCCTAGGTCATAAATCAGGTCTCAACCAGTACCAAAAGACTGGGATCATTCCCTGCCTATTTTCAGACCAGAATGCTTTGAAACTAGAACTCAATTACAAGAGGAAAGTAGGAAAGAACTCAAATACATGGAGGCTAAAGAGCATCCTACTGAAGAATGAAGGGGTCAACCAGGAAATTAAAGAAGATTTAAAAAAATACATGGAAACCAATGAAAATGAAAACACAACTGTTCAAAATCTTTGGGATGCAGCAAAGGCAGTCCTAAGAGGAAAGTATATAGCAATACAAGCCTTTCTCAAGAAACAAGAAAGGTCTCAAGTACACAACCTAAGCCTACACCTAAAGGAGCTGGAGAAAGAACAGCAAATAAAGCCTAAACCCAGCAGGAGAAGAGAAATAATAAAGATCAGAGCAGAAATCAATGAAATAGAAACTAAAAGAACAGTAGAACAGATCAACGAAACTAGGAGCTGGTTCTTTGAAAGAATTAACAAGATTGATAAACCCCTGGTCAGACTTATCAAAAAGAAAAGAGAAATGACCCAAATCAACAAAATCGTGAATGAAAGAGGAGAGATCACAACCAACACCAAAGAAATACAACAATTATAAAAACATATTATGAGCAACTCTATGCCAGCAAATTAGATAACCTGGAAGAAATGGATGCATTCCTAGAGATGTATCAACTACCAAAACTGAACCAGGAAGAAATAGAAAACCTGAATAGACCTATAACCACTAAGGAAATTGAAGCAGTCATCAAAAATCTCCCAACAAACAAGAGCCCAGGGCCAGATGGCTTCCCAGGGGAATTCTACCAAACATTTAAAGAAGAATTAATACCTATTCTTCTGAAACTGTTCCAAAAAATAGAACTGGAAGGAAAACTTCCAAACTCATTTTATGAGGCCAGCATTACCTTGATCCCAAAACCAGACAAAGACCCCATCAAAAAGGAGAATTACAGACCAATATCCCTGATGAACATGGATGCAAAAATTCTCACCAAAACACTAGCCAATAGGATCCAACAGTACATTAAAAGGATTATTCACCACGACCAAGTGGGATTTATCCCTGGGCTGCAAGGTTGGTTCAACATCCGCAAATCAATCAATGTGATACAATACATTAACAAAAGAAAGAACAAGAATCATATGATCCTCTCAATAGATGCAGAGAAAGCTTTTGACAAAGTACAGCATCCTTTCTTGATCAAAACTCTTCAGAGTATAGGCATAGAGGGTACATACCTCAATATCATAAAAGCCATCTATGAAAAACCTACAGCAAATATCATTCTCAATGGGGAAAAACTGAGAGCTTTCCCCCTAAGGTCAGGAACGCGGCAGGGATGTCCACCATCACCACTGCTATTCAACATAGTATTGGAAGTCCTAGCCACAGCAATCAGACAACAAAAAGAAATCAAAGGCATCCAAATTGGCAAAGAAGAAGTCAAACTCTCACTGTTTGCAGATGATATGATACTTTATGTGGAAAACCCCAAAGACTCCACCCCAAAACTGCTAGAACTCATACAGGAATTCAGTAAAGTGGCAGGATATAAAATCAATGCACAGAAGTCAGGGGCATTCCTATACACCAACAACAAGACAGAAGAAAGAAAAATTAAGGAGTCGATCCCATTTATAATTGCACCCAAAACCATAAGATACCTAGGAATAAATCTAACCAAAGAGACAAAGGATCTGTACTCAGAAAACTATAAAATACTCATGAAAGAAATTGAGGAAGACACAAAGAAATGGAAAAACGTTCCATGCTCATGGATTGGAAGAACAAATATTGTGAAGATGTCAATGCTACCTAGAGCAATCTACACATTCAATGCAATCCCCATCAAAATACCATCCACTTTTTTCAAAGAAATGGAACAAATAATCCTAAAATTTGTATGGAACCAGAAAAGACCCCGCATAGCCAGAGGAATGTTGAAAAAGAAAAGCAAAGCTGGCGGCATCACAATTCCGGACTTCCAGCTCTATTACAAAGCTGTCATCATCAAGACAGTATGGTACTGGCACAAAAACAGACACATAGATCAATGGAACAGAATAGAGAGCCCAGAAATGGACCCTCAACTCTACGGTCAACTAATCTTTGACAAAGCAGGAAAGAATGTCCAATGGAAAAAAGACAGTCTCTTCAACAAATGGTGTTGGGAAAATTGGCTAGCCACATGCAGAAGAATGAAACTGGACCATTTCCTTACACCACACACAAAAATAGACTCCAAATGGTTGAAAGACCTCAATGTGAAACGGGAGTCCATCAAAATCCTAAAGGAGAACACAGGCAGCAACCTCTTCGACCTCAGCCACGGCAACTTCTTCCTAGAAACATCGCCAAAGGCAAGGGAAGCAAGGGCAAAAATGAACTATTGGGACTTCAAGATAAAAAGCTTTTGCAAAGCAAAGGAAACAGTCAACAAAAGCAAAAGACAACCGACAGAATGGGAGAAGATATTTGCAAATGACATATCAGATAAAGGGCTAGTATCCAAAATCTATAAAGAACTCATCAAACTCAACACCCAAAGAACAAAGAATCCAATCAAGAAATGGGCAGAAGACATGAACAGACATTTTTCCAAAGAAGACATCCAAATGGCCAACAGACACATGAAAAAGTGCTCAGTATCACTCGGAATCAGGAAAATCCAAATCAAAACCTCAATGAGATACCACCTCACACCAGTCAGAATGGCTAAAATTAACAAGTCAGGAAACGACAGATGTTGGCGGGGATGTGGAGAAAGGGGAACCCTCCTACACTGTTGGTGGGAATGCAAGCTGGTGCAGCCACTCTGGAAAACAGTATGGAGGTTCCTCAGAAAGTTGAAAATAGAGCTACCATATGACCCAGCAATTGCACTACTGGGTATTTACCCCAAAGATATAAAAGTAGGGATCCGAAAGGGTACGTGCACCCCGATGTTTATAGCAGCAATGTCCACAATAGCCAAACTGTGGAAAGAGCCAAGATGTCCATCGACAGATGAATGGATAAAGAAGATGTGGTATATATATATATATATATATATATATATATATATATATATGCACACACACACAATGGGATATTATGCAGCCATCAAAAGGAATGAGATCTTGCCATTTGCAACGATGTGGATGGAACTGGAGGGTATTATGTTGAGCGAAATAAGTCAAACAGAGAAAGACATGTATCATATGACCTCACTGATATGAGGAATTCTTAATCTCAGGAAACAAACTGAGGGTTGCTGGAGTGGGGGGTGGGGTGGGAGGGATGGGGTGACTAGGTGATAGACACTGGGGAGGGTATGTGCTCTGGTAAGCGCTGTGAATTGTGCAAGACTGTTGAATCTCAGATCTGTACCTCTGAAACAAATAATGCAATATATGTTAAGAAAAAAAAGAAGAAGAAGAAGAAGGTAGGAGGAGGGGAAGAATGAAGGGGGGGGAATCGGAGGGGTAGACGAACCATGAGAGACAATGGACTCTGAAAAACAAACTAAGGGTTCTAGAGGGGAGGGGGGTGGGAGGATGGGTTAGCCTGGTGGTGGGTATTGAGGAGGGCACATTCTACATGGAGCACTGGGTGTTATGCACAAACAATGAATCATGGAACACTACATCTAAAACTAATGATGTAATGTATGGGGATTAACATAAGAATTAAAAAAAAAGAAAATTTAAATTAAGAAAAAAAAAAAAAAAGCTAATCCATACATACCTATAGGTCAAAGTGGAAATTAATAAACAATGTAAGAGAGACGAATGAAGGATGATAGAAGTTTGGAGAGAAATGAATGATTTCATAACAATGAAAAATTTGTACAGGAAGAATGCAGACAAGTGGTCCTCTATGAAGACAAGCAATCTAAATGCATATTATACTTAGACATCAATGAGATCTTGACTTTTAGAGATGAGAAAATCTTGGGAAGACAATACACAGAGATAAACATTTCTCAGGTTCTGAAAATAGTCAGTTTTTCTGGCATATATGAGAGTATCCTAAATTCAACTTCAATTACCCCAAGATGTACCGAGATAGAGTCACGTGGATTGGTGGACTAGAGGAGTGGCGTGTCCCTCCATTACACTGGGTGTATCTTCTCTAATCAAGGATTCAGGATCCTCGGTTGATCATTCATACATGCTCCCTAGGTCAGATGCATGCAACAACCTGCTCCTGAGTAGATATAAGGATCTTAAAAGGTTCCTTCTATCTGTATTCCTATGGAAGAAAATACTTTGCATGGATATTTACTTCTTTGGGATGAATACACAGTGCTTAAGAGAGTGAAATATTTGTAAAGGTTTAATATGTTAGGGAGCTAGAGGGGGTGAGTAATATTACATCCATGTTAATAATTCTCCTAGAGGCAGGAAGGTAATTTATTATACTCCATTACTGAGATTGGGAGATAGGGTGAGAAAACTCAAACATTTCAGTCAAGATAACCTTCCCTTGCCCCTGAAAAGTAAGTTCTCATTTATCTTCCTTCTACCCAGATAGCTTTGACTAAATACTATTATATGAAAAAAGAGTGTAGTAGATTTTAAATAGGAGGGAATAATACTATGTTTAATATGGCTATATATCATCTGTGCTTTCATGAAACTCTTGCAACAACTATTTGCTCATTCAAAATTATGTTTGAAAACACCCTTTTGCTGGTTTCCCTATTTCTTATCACATGGTACCAATAGACATAGGTGATTCATGAGTTTTACAAATATATGGATTCCCTAAAGTAACTGTTTCCATATTTTCCAGGACTGTCATAAAGTTACAGACTTAGACCAATTGAGATGATTTTATCATCTATCCTTGAAGCAGAGGAACAGGTTATAAACATTCCAATCCACAAATTTAATAAGCAAATAATGTAAGTAATAAGAAAACTGCCAGATTCCCTATCTCGATTCAACTCAAAATACATTTACCACAATTTATGAACAGACATTCTAGGAAAGTAGAGGCAAAGAGTTCTAGAACATAGTTCTTCCGGGAAGAAGATCACTGTGGGATAGAAGGTGGGAGCTGAATGATTGATGTGAGGCAGAATATGGTCAGCTGTGCGACAGGTATGGATGAGTGCCACGTGATGTAGAAGAGATGGGCTTCACACTTGACTGCAGAGTCAGGAAAGGCTTCAAAAACACTTGATGTCTCAGCTGCACTCTGGATAAATGGACAGAAAGAACTTCCACACATAAAGATGGGGAGGAGTAAATGAGTAAAAGGAAGGCCAAAGATGGCCTCTATCAGTTGATGTGGAGACAATATAGTAGTGAAAAGATCAAGAACTGCATCAGACAAAAATAGATTCATATCCTGGCTGTCCCACCATCTAACAGTGCAACTAAATAAAGCCTACTTAATTTCTTAGGCCTCATTTTTTTCCCTATGTGAAATGAAAATATTTGCCTTGTAAAACTCACCTTAATTGGTTTGTTTTGAATATTAAATGATGTATGCAAGTGTTTAGCCCAGGCCAATGGGAAATATTCTATTATTCCTTCCCCTCTAGTCTCGTCCACTTTTCTCTACTTAACAAACCCTATCTATCACCACTAGGAAGACATACAGCCTGCATTCATTCATTCCAAAAGTATTTACTGAGCACTGTCTATATCATTCACCTTCTTCTCCTAATACCTACCACACTTATTTTCAGTGTAGCAATTACCTTGAGAGCAGAGAAATGTTCACACTTTCTGTCCTCCCCAGTTTGAGAATCTCTGTTGTCCTAAGTCAGGACTAATTGGTGAACTATAGGAGTGGCAGATGTGAGTGACTGCCATGTGTAAACAAAAATCAAGACAGGAAGCTCATCCTGGGATCAGTGGTTACCCTCTGTCCCTCTTTAGTGCAGCAGGCCTGAAAGATTACTGACTTAGCCAGCTCTGGACTTATGTAGACGATGAACCCTCGCTGTGGAATTTAATTTCCCATTTTTTAGTTGTCACTTGAAAATACTGGCCTATTCCAGCTCTGGTTCCAAGATGAACACATCTTGGCACAGTGTGAGAGTATCATCAGGTGCTCATAGCCCAGTAAGGCCATTTGGAACAGAAGAAAGAATATAAATAAAAGAAACCAAGTGCATTAGCAACTCACTTTTCTCCATATGTTAACATAATTGCCACTTCCCTCCTTTTCCCGCATGGCCTCACCTTTGTTTTTTGTTTTTTTTTTTTCTTATTTTGTTTTCTTTTTTGTTTGTTTGTTTTCAGTATGTGCTACAAAGAAATTAGAAAGTTGAACTATTTTCACTATACAAAAATAAGAAAGTAACACAGTTGTAGTGTCAGGGAGTCTATGAAAGTTTCTAATAAACAAAACCACTGCTGGGAGGTCCCTGGAAGAATCTTTTACTCTGTGTGCAAAATGAGCAGGTCCTGAGCCCATTTACCTGAGTCAGGTTTCTTGGAACCAAGCCTGGAAAATCATACATGGAGATCATCATAAATAGTTTTATTTTTGCTATTTTTTTCTTTTACATTGTTATCCTTTTCTCCCCCACCCTGACCCCAATTCTATATTTGATGGTTTCTCTAAGGCAAGAAGGAGAAAGACAGCTATGAATCCCCACAATTACAGAATCAGCAATGAGAAGACAGTACATGCTATTGGGGTAGAGCCCACTTAATGGAAAGACCAATGGAACCTCTACTAATTTGCTGCAGCCTTTAGAAAGGTATATCCAAAAGCAAATGAATGCCCACAGTCCTACAAAAATAAACAACTGATAAATATTAAAGGGGTTTGATATGTACAGCAGAGCTATCTTCTTTCTATTATTTCTCTCACCCTCCCTTACCCAGTTGAGTCACTTAGAGGATGCATTTAAGAAAAAAAAAATTCAATGTTCCTTTTGTCTTGCCTTTAATGTCTCCTAAATTCATCCACTGCAGATTCATATGAATTATAAAATACTTTTCCTTAAGAGTCCAGATATTCTTGAAGAAGAAAGAACAGTCAGAGTGTAAATTTAAGTCAGCAGATTGCTTTTCTCCTAACCTTACCATGTGGACAGAAGTTTTGAATGGCTGGAGGAAAGAGTATTATGGCATGTGGGTTATTTTGAGGGTTTTGGATTTGGATATGACACTGGAGTCTAGGATTTTAGCCAAGAAAAAAAAAAGGAGGGAGAGAAAGAAAGAGAGAGCAAACTCTGCCAGTGATAAACTAGGGCCAGACAGTAAAAAGAGAACATAAAGGAATTCAAGAAGTACCGAAAGCCAATTTCTCAGTCTATCAGACGCTAGATATTCAATACAGTAAAAACACTTTCAGAGGGTGGCAACTTTCTAATCACCATGTTTTTTTTAGGATAATGTTGTTTATTATTAACAAAGGAAGTGTCTGGAAACACTTTCTGGCCAAGTAGATTCTTGGCTACAGCAAACTTCTCCAGATTTATCGTTTGATTTGTTGCTGTTGCAGTTTTCTTTTTTAATTATTGTGATGTGCTCAGTTTGAAAGCATTTTTATTTTCACACCGGAGATATATCCAAAGATCTCTGGAGTAGACGCTCCCTCAAAATTCTACTCATCAGCATTGGGTTGTGATGTGGGAAGTGCTACCATCCACCCAGGTTTAGACACAGTTCTGAGCTATGCGTTCCCAGTCTTCAGGTCACAGGGCTCAACTGCACATTTCCTACTCTGTGTCTGGTTCTTTTCCTTGCCCCATATGATTTTCAGTTCATTTCTGCTTTTGCTTCTGGCATGATGCTACTTAGCATGTCTTCAGTAAATAAAGATTTGGCATGTTACAGGCTTTTTTTCACACTGCTGCACTCAACGAGAACTTTCTGTTGGTTCTTTTTCCAGTGAGAATGTCTTAAAGATTGCAGGTTAATTCCTCCTTGTTAGATGCTTTATTCAAGAACATCCTGATTCTGGAAGATTCAGCTTTCAGTGGTTATTTTTAGTACTCAATTGATTCAAGCATATTCCAAATTCTGAGGAAAAAAAATCACTTCAACCAAGAGATCCTATCAATCACAGCGTGGTTTGCATGCTTATTTAGCTGGTTAGTAATTAAAGGCAGCTAAAAATACCAGGCATGCATGAATGGTGTGATTTTTATATCTTAGCTCCTTTCCAGAGAAGACACAAGTTCCATCAATCAAACAGTTGGTAGCTGAAGTCATTATCACTGAAATTAAGGCAATTATATACAAATGAATATTAATGAAGTATCTAGTCAAAATTAGGGTCAGTTCTTAACACATTAAAAGAAATTGTAGAGAATCTAGGTTCACTGTTAATCCATTATAAAATAACTTGCAGACACACCTTCCATATTAAACTGCCACTACAGTTAAGAGGGCTCCCATCACATTTATGTTATCTCTTGTTTCAGAGACAAATGATTTTACATCCATACTATAGCCTTTATTTTAATATTTCAAAATGGCCTGTAAACCTACATTTAATATAATCACACAACATCCTAATAAGAAAAAGGCACATTGGCCCCAGGCACTGTGATTTTATAACTTAAAAAAAAATCTACATGACATTCATTGCAATTTACATCAGTTATTATTTATAAAATAAGGAGACTATACCAGATGATCTCAAAGGCTTTTTTAGTCCTAACATTCTATTGTTAGAGGATTCCAATGTAGAATGAGAACATATCACTTTAAGAACTTTGGAAAATCTAATGCTGGTATATAGTTTACAGTTTGATCCTTTAAAATGCTATGACTAGGAAAGAAATTATGAGAATGTAAGAAGTCTGACTTTTCTAGATAGGCTTGCACATAATTAAAGGCCCCCAAATGAGACATTCTTTTTTTTTTTTTAAAGATTTTATTTATTTGACAGAGAGAGATACAGCGAGAGAGGGAACACAAGCAGGGGGAGTGGGAGAGGGAGAAGCAGGCTTCCCGCGGAGCGGGGAGCCCGATGCAGGGCTCGATCCCAGGACCCTGGGATCATGACCTGAGCCGAAGGCAGATGCTTAACAACTGAGCCGCCCAGGTGCCCGAGACATTCTTTTTTTTTTAATTTTATTTATTTATTAGAGAGTGAGAGAAAGCACAGGCAGGGGAAGGGGCAGAGAGAGAGGAGAAGCAGACTCCCCACTGAGTAGGAAGCTAGATCCAAGGCTCAATCTCAAGACTCTAGGATCATGACCTGAGCTGAAGGCAGATGCTTAACCAACTGAGCCACCCAGGTACCCCCCAAAAGGGACATTTTAACCAAAAGCTGGTAGAAGCCCTCCAATAACCAGATGTGTGTCTCCAGGCATGGCCACCACATCCCACAGCTCCAGGGACACCATTTACATTAGGGTCTATACAAGCAGTTCTCCTGGGATTGTGCAGTGCACAAAATGTGTGGCTGTAGATGCTAGCCCTGTACAGCAAATGATTTTGTACCACTTTATTTTTCTTATCTTCATGCTACCTATTTTATATGCCACAGGGAAACAAAAGAAAGAAATAGAACACTGGGGGCACCTGGGTGGCTCAGTCAGTTAAGAGTCTGCCTTTGGCTCAGGTCATGATTTCAGAGTCCTGGGATTGAGTTCCGCAGCAGGTTCCCTGCTTGGCGGGGAGTCTGCTTCTCCCTCTGCTTGCCACTCCCCCTTACTTGTGCTCTCTCCCTCTCCCTCTCCCTCTGTCTCTCTTTCTCAAGTAAATAAATAAAATCTTTAAAAAAACAGAAAGAAAGAAAGAGAGAAAGAGAGAGAGAAAGAGCAAAAAAGAAATAGAACACTGTTCTGTGACTATTGGAAGTGGAAAAATTTGGACTCAACAGGTCTTTGGGTTAGTCATGCCTCAGCCAGAAAAATCAATGATCAGGGCTTTTCAGATGGTCTCTAAAAGGAGCCAAAACTTAAGGAGCCCATTCCAATTTCAAAATATGTAGAACTTTGAAAACTGGTAAAGAGGAATGAGAATAAGAAGGCAATAAGAAGGCAGTAGGTTAACTGAGCTAGAAGGATTCTAAAAAGGATGGATCTGGAAAACAATAAGGGAAAGTAAAAATGGTTGGGAGAGGCAGAGAAAAGACAGTTGTGTAGGAAGATATAGTCATTCTGATCGAATCCCATTGGTTCCACTCTCCTCAGTTGCTTGAGAGAGGGGATCACTATAGAATAGTAAGGCCTCAAATAAAAGAAAAGTCTATGGCCTGGGGCGGTTTGAAAAAATTGCCATGCATAGAAGCATAGTAGATATTCTCATATTCTTTAGAACCCTGTGCAACACTACAGAATGATTTATCTTTGTGACGCAGTACTCAGTATAGGGTAAAGTACTATAGTTCATCTGGTTAAGAACATATAGCTTTCTACTAAGATCAGGTACAACTCACCACTCTTTTTCAATATTTAACTAGAAGTCCTTGCAAATGCGTTAAAGCAGGAAGAGGAAATAAAAGGTACATAGATTGGGAAGGAAGATGTAAATCTGTCTTTGTTTGCAGATGACATCATCATCTATGTAGAAAATCCAAATGGAACTAAAAAGCATTATAGCAAGGTTCAGAATACAAGGTTACTATACAAAAGTCAACGGCTTTCCTATATACCAACAATAAAAAAATTGGAATTTGAAATAAAAAATACAATACCATTTACAGTAGCATCCCCGCAAATTAAATACTTAGGTATAAATCTGACAAAATATGTACAAATCTATATGAAGAAAACTATAAAACTCTGATGAATTAAATCAAAGAACTAAATAAATGGAGAGATAGCCATGTTCATGGATAGGAAGATGCAATATTGTCAAGATGTTAAGTTATTTCCAACTTGATCTATAGATTCAATGCAATCCCAATCAATATCTCTGAAAGTTAACTTATGGATATCAACAAACTTATTTTATTTTTTTATTGCTTGAGGTAAAATGCCTGGGTTTGTTTGTTTTTATTTAAATTTAAATAGCCAATGTATTTTACTTTTTAAAGATTTATTTATTTATCTGAGAGAAAGAGAGAGAGAGAAGGAGGGAAGGGACAGAGGGAGAGGGAGAGAGAAAATCTCAAGCAGACTCCCTCCTAAGCATGAAGCTTAATGTGGATCTTGATCTCACAACTCTAAGATCATGACCTGAGCCAAAATCAAGAGTCAGACGCTTAACCAATGAGCCACCCAGGCATCCTTCAACAAACTTATTTTAAAGTTTTTACAGAGAGACAAAAGACCAGAAAATCCAACACAATATTGAAAGATGATAACAAAATTTGAGGACAGACACTACCCAGCTTCAAGAATTACTGTAAAGCTACCTAATCAAAAGAGTATAGTATTGGAGAAAGAATACACAAACAGATCAATGGAATGGAACAGAGAGCCCAGAAATAAACCCTCATAAGTACAGTCAACCTTTGGAAAGGAGCAAAGACAACACAATGAAGCAAATATAGTATCTTCAACAAATTGTGTTGCAACAACTGGACATCCACATGCAAAAAAAAATACATCTAGACACAGATTACAAAATTAAAAATGGATCACTGACATAAATGCAAAACTATAAAAACCCCTGAAGATAATATAGAAGAAAACCTAGGTGACCTTAGGTACAGTGATGCTTTTTTAGGTATAACACCAAAGACAAAATCCATGAAAGAAATCACCAATAATCTAAACTTCATTAAAGTTAAAACTTCTCCTTTGCAAAAGGCAGTATCAGGATAATCAGAAGACAGAACACAGACTTGGAGAAAATATTTGCAAGACATATCTGATAAAGAAATATTACCTAAAATATATAAAGAGCTCTTAAAACTTAACAATAAGAAAACAAATAGCCTGATTAAAAAATGGGCCAAAGACCTTAACAGACACATCACAGAGGATATAGAGATGGCAACTAAACATACAAAAAGATGCCCCATCATATCTCATCAGGGAATTTCAAATTAAAACAATGAGATTGCACCACACACCTATTAGAATGACCAAAATTTGGAACACTGGCAATACCAAATGCTGGTGAGAATGTGGAGCAGTAGGAACTGTCATTTATTGCTTATGGGAATATAAAATGGCACAGCTAGTTTGGAAGACAGTGTGGTGGTTTCTTACAAAACTAAATGTACTCTTACCATATGATCCAGAAACTGGGTCCCTTGGTGTTTACCCAAAGGAGTTGAAAACTTATGTCCACACAAAAACCTGCACATAGATATTTATAGCAGTTGTATTCATAAATTGTCAAAACTTGGAAGCAACAAAGATATCCTTTAGTAGGTGAATGGATATATAAATATCTGGACAATGGAATATTATTCAGTGCTAAAAAGAAATGAACTATCAAGCCATGAAAAGACAAAGGATACTTAAATGCATATCACTAAGTGAAAGAAGCCAATCTGAAAAGGCTGCCTTCTATATGATTCCAACCATATGACATTCTGGAAAATGCAAAACTATGGAGACAAAAGATAAGTGGTTGCAGGTCTGGGGAGGGAGGAAGAGGAGGAAAGAAGACAAATAGGCAGAACACAGAATATTTTTAGGACAGGGAAAATATTCTATATGATAATATAATGATGGATACATGCCATTATACATTTCTCCAAACTCATAGCATATACAACACCAAGAGTGAACCCTAAGGTAAATTATGTACTTTGAGTGATTACAGGTTCATCATTGGTAAAAAATCTACCATTCTGATGAGTGATGTTGCTAATGAGGAAGTCTATGCAAGTATGGGGGCAGGAGACATATGGAAAATCTCTGTACTTTCCTGTCTACTTTGCTGTAAACCTAAAACTTATCCACAAAGTAAAGTCTTAAAAAATCATGTATATAGGTATATTCACAGTGTAACTGAAATCAACCTTTAATGGAAACTGTCTAAAATACTCTAGAGAGATGGATATATACATATATACACATATTCCTCCCCCAAGATTTTCAGTTTGCAGCTAGGATTGAAAATGACTGCACTGAACTGTAGGCTGCTGGTAAGTAAATGTTGTATTCTATTTTTCCCCTAAGTCACACACTGTGAATTCTAGATAAATGTCTGTTTTTAAATAAAAAGTCTGTTTTTAAAAAAATCAATGCCATACACAATCAATGGAAGAATCCCATAAATAAACCACATGCACAGTATTTGTGGTCAGTAGTATCAGAGAGCTATTTTCAGGGTGCTATGAAGTTCAAAGGAAGGTCACTGCAACCACACTAGGCATCATGGTTATCCTAATACGGAGCCCATGCACATTTCCTCCCTGTGTATTGAGAACCTTCTCAGGGCAGGGAGATGCCAACAAAATTAGCAAGTGTATGAGTTTGGCAATCGGTTCAACACAAACTTTAGAACCTGCATTCTTCTTGCTTCTCTTCCAAATAGCCCCCTTAAGGAAGAGTTTGGTTAACTCAGCAGTATACCTCATTCAGAATATTTTAAAATACACTTTTCAGGAACTAAGCCACAAATGCATGCTGAAGTGATATTAAAAGAGATTCACCCTCAAGTGTCTTAATATTACATTAGGAATGAATCCTGATTGCACTCAGAAAATCCTGTGTGTCTCCAAATTCTAAATTCCAAGAGTAATTTGTTGTTCTGCTGATAGCATCCACAATAAGTTTTCCTAAGTCATTTATTATAGAGACAGTCCTTCTTAGTGTGTAGAGTGATACAGCAAAGGAAGTTATCATTAGGCAGTTTCCATTTTAATTATACTATTGTGAAACAACAGGCTAAATATAAAATTTACATGACTTGGAGGATGATAATTCCTCCCACTTATCTACCTTTTCATTCATTTATTGTATTCTTTCAATTTTAAATAATGAATTATTTCAAAAATATAGAAAATCACAGGAAATTCTATCATAGCCATTTGTGCATTCAACACCAAGATGAAAAAGACATTTACATTCTGCCAAATGTCTTCAGCTCTCCTTATTTTAAAATAAAGTAACTGTACAGATTCAGCAAAATACCTACCTGCCTCTTCCCTTCCCTTCTTCCCTCTCTTGAGATAATCTCCTATGGCTAAGATGTGTATCATTCACTGTTTTGTATTTCTACTATACCCATAAACATGAGTATGGTGCTTCATACAAATATAAGTCATGCATTTTAATGACAATGTCCAACATATGCCCAACATATGAAAAAAATCAGCTTATTCATTTATTTTATTGTGGACCAGTTGGGTTGTTTCCATTTTCTTGCTATCACCAACATTTTTGCAGTGTTGCAACTATTGCAACAAGTATGTTGCGCATGTTTGAGAATTTCTCTGGAGAATACAAATACAAATATAAATACAAAGACATATATGTTTGTATATGTGTGCTTGCATGCAGAATCTATTCTGTCTTATTTTGTGCTTCTCATTTACCATGATTTCTCTTTGCTTCAATTTCCTCTTTCCATTGGATTACATTTTCTTAGTCTTTTTCCCATCCATTAATTTAAAGATTTATTTATTTATTTGAGAGAGAGAGAGAGTGAGTGAGCAAGTGGGAGGAGGGAGACAGAGAGAGAGAATCCCCAAGCAGACTCTCCGCTGAGTGCGTAGCCCGATGGGGGCTCCATCCTAGGACCCATGAGATCATGACCTGAGCCGAAACCAAGAGTCAGATGCTTAACTGACTTAGCTACCCAGGTGCCCCTCCCATCCATTAATTTATGTTATATCTTTTTTCACTTTTTGTTTTGTAGCATGCATGCTTGTCAAAATCTAAAGCTAATCACATTATTATTCTCTTGTATGATGCACAGACCTCAGGATGGTTTAATGAGCCCACCTCCTTCTGGATTCCTTGCAATTATTTTCTGATAATACAATTTCAGTCTGTTTTTATGTCATAAAATAAGTTAATTTTACATTTATTTTTTAAATGAATGCATATATATTAACAGAATGCTTACTAATTTATTGCTCCCCATCCTTTTTTTCACATTCCACTTTATCCATCTGTTTTCCAAAGTTATTTCTGAAGTGCATGCATTTAGTAATTGTTTCCATAAGAGTTTGTGAATGGGAAACTCTCAGACTTTACTTTTCTGAAAATGTATATTTTCCTCCTTCACTTTATCTAATCCTATGTTCCTTTTTTATTTTTGTTAAAATTTATTTAATTTCAAGTATTCATATTTTTTCGTATCTCTTTGAGGGCATTAATGATAGTTTCTTTCTTTTTTCTTTTTTTCTGCTTCTTCCATAGTCTGTTTCCTCCAAGTTCCTTGTCTGTTTGTTTTGGTAACAATGTTCCTTGTGGATGATCCCCTCAGTGTCTGGTGATTAACTAAGTGGATAGTGGAACACTATAAAGCTGATCAGCAGCACTGATGTGGGAAGACAGGATGTTGACTTCAGTTTTACACAGGGTGGTCTGAGTGACCACTGTTTACCCCACCCTACCCCCACAGTATTTTCAGACCTTTCCCTTTGAGTTAGCTAGTCTGGGGGAAATCTCCCAATCTTCCCATGGTTCTGGGAGCCATGTTGGGAGAAGGGGCTGGGAGACTCAGGTTCAGTATTCATTATGCACATGTTCCTTTTCATCCCATGACTATGCCTGGATTCTCCCAATTCAGAGACCATCCATTTTACCATCCCTAGAGAATAAACCTCCAGACTTCCTTGGAGATAGGATGGGTTAGTCCCCAAAATCATGCAATGAGGAAGGACATCTACATTCTCAAACAGATTATCCCAAATACGCTTTTTTTTTTTTTGCCTTCCTCATTCACTTCCAGTTTCAGAGGTATGTGGTGCTTCTTTGTCCTATTCTTGTGTGGGTTACTGGATTTTTTTCCTTTCCACTTTATACAGAGTGCAATCTGTAAAGGTCATTGGGTCTATGAACGAGTCTTATATACACTATTTATCACAAATCCAAGTCTTATCAACCTTCCCATTAAAGGTTTTAAAAGCCACACTTAACAACTGCTCTCAGCCTCATAGCTGCCCCCTTCCATCCCTTGCCCTGAGTGGCCAAAGACTGAATGGGGCTTGGAAGGTAAGGCCAGGAGAGAACCCTTACCCTGGGTGGCCAAAGCATCAGCTCATGTGCTCACTGATCTTAATTTCAGTTTGCTCTTTACTTCTGGATGAAATTCTCAGGCATTTAATTTCTTTAAGAATCCATCTATGTATTTAAAATATTTTAATAGCCTTTTTATTAAATTGTATCTAGCTTTTAAAAATGTTTATTCTAGGAGGAATTGGGTGGCTCAGTCAGTTAAGCATCTGCCTTCAGCTCAGGTCATGATCCCAGGGTCCTGGGATGGAGCCCTGAGTCAGGCTCCCTGGTCAGCAGGGAACCTGCTTCTCCCTCTCCTTCTCCCTCTGCCTCTCCCCCTGCTTGTATGCTTTCTCTCTGTCAAATAAATAAATAAAATATTTTTTAAAAATGTTTGTTTTAGTGATGCCTGAGTGGCTCAGTCAGTTAAGCATCTGACTTCGGTTCATGTTATAATCTCAGAGTGCTGGGATTGAGCTCTAGCCCCGTTTGGGGCTTCCCACTCAGTGGGGATTCTGCTTGTCCCTCTCCCTCTCCCTCTGCTCCTACCTTGGCTTGTGTGCTCGCTCATTCTCTCTCTCTCAAATAAAGAAATAAAATCTTTTAAAAAAATGTTTGAAAAAATAAATTAAAAAATGTTTGCTCTAGGTGAATTCCAGTTAATTCTGTCTTATCATTTTCCAAGAACCACATAAAATCCATTCACTGAATACGATGGCAACTACTTATTGAGTGTGACTGTGGGCCAGGGACTCACAGATGTAGAAACAGTGATGGATGGAGGGCAAATTATTCTCTGAAGAATACCCAATTAACTGGCAGAGCTGGGATTTAAAACCAGGTTTGTCCATCTCCTAAGCCCATATAAGGTAAGCCAACCAATCTCCCTTGAGCATTAATAAAGACTACAGAGATGCGCTGGCGGCCTCCAGGGGAAGGACATGCAGAGCCATGTTTGTGGGTGTGTG
This sequence comes from Mirounga angustirostris, assembly GCF_029215605.1. NCBI lineage: Eukaryota > Metazoa > Chordata > Mammalia > Carnivora > Phocidae > Mirounga > Mirounga angustirostris. The sequence continues at coordinate 16,818,320 of NW_026991718.1, read as the reverse complement.
CGTGCATGTGCCCACTTATGGACAGAGACATAGGTGTGGGCAGAGAGTATTTATGACATAGTGCTATCATGCTACTTGGTTCAGGCAGTGCCACTTTTCACTGATTTGCCTTCTTCCTCTGTGCTCATTCAACAGCATCTAATAAACACCTTATTTCCCTTCTTACTGACTTTCTATTTATTCTGAACTTTCTGCTGAAAATGCCTATTGTGGTCTGGCAGATGAATGTCACAGCATGCACACTGCTTTGCAACACTAGGGACTGTGAACAAGAATTTTACTTTGAAGTAAAGAAGTAATGGAGACATGGAAGATGAGGAGGCTGTGCAGAGTCAACACAGAAAATAAATGTGTGTGACTCTGTAAGCTTGAAAAGGAAGCCACAGTATGTGTAATATTGCACTTTTGTTGAATAAATTATTAAAAGCACATCTCTATGTCTTTCCAAGATAGAAACATCATCTTAAATATGCTCTTATTTCAAGGGCCTATCGTAGTAGGTACAAAGTAGTCATTTAATAAATATTTGTCAAACTGGAAGGGTTATAAATTGGGAAACCTTAAATTCATACTAACATTGTATATTTTATCACACTTCCAAGTGAGTTAGTAGTGTGGTCTTGTTTTATCCTTTATTTTTAATGAATCATAGAGCTTACTTTTCCAAGATATCCTGATTCACTTTTATCCTCGAATGGAATAATCAAGACCATCTCTTAATATCAAGATCTGTATTTTATAGGTCTGATGCATTTATCATTGTGCCCAGTTTGATGACTTGTGCACAGTAGGTCCACAGTATGTACATCACTAAAGATAAGGATTCTTGTCTCTTTGGAAAAATAGAATGCACACTTAGTGACATTTGGACAGAAGACAGAGTACATAGCCAGGTACCAGAAGGTGCTAGAGGAATCTACAATATACGGTTCCTCCCCAGCCTCAAAGAAAGATGATTAGAAACACCTAAGAGTAAGGTTCTTCACATGACTATTTTTGCTCATTTTTCACTTCTCATCTACATGTCACCTCCTTACAGAAGCTGGCCATGGCAACTTTAACTAAAATAGGATCCCCTTTCTTCTTTCTTCTCCCAGTTATTCTCTTTACACCTGCTTAAAATTTATAGGAATTTGTACGTATTTAATTGTCCTGTCCTTTTAGTTGATTTCTGTCTTTCCTTCTAGACTTTAAGCAGCATGAAGTCAGGGACCAAGTCTTTTTTACATATCCCCAAAACAAATAGAGACCCAATGTTTATTTAATGAATATTGACTTTAGTGAAGTCATTCCCTTTCTCCTTCCTCTTCTTTAACCCAGAAATGAGAACTGTTATTCAGAGCATAGAGTAGCCACTCAACTTGCCACTATTTAATTTCCATGCTAGTACAAGCTTCTAGGCTGTACATCCCAAGAATGGTGCTTCAGAGAGTTATAGAATCTCTCTGCAGTTGAAATGCTCTTTCCATGTAAAATCCTCCTGTGCTCTCTATACTGCTCAGCAGCAGTTGAGAAGCAAGTCACTTGTGCAAACTCTGAAAGACTATTGATAAAAGCAAAAGGATGACATTTGCTTCTGGCAGTTGTACTCAAAGGTATGTGCCTGAAAGTCAGAGAAAGATATCATGAGCCATAGGAAGTATGAGAGATCTCCGAAGAGAAGGTAGGAAAAGGATGTTCACAGGGTAGGGGCACTTTTCCACTGTGCTTGGCAGAAAGAGCAGCTCCGAAACTGAAAGAAGAGTGAGTGGGGGTTAGTAGTTAAGGCCGGGAGAGAGATTGTAGCAAACTGACTCTCATTTCTTATGCATCATGACCTTGAGCCTTATTGGAGCTTCTGTGTGATAGAACTAAGGCCAGGGTTCACTGCAAACACTTGCACTGATACAACCCAGCATGTAAACATCAAGAGAGAGTCAAACAGAAGTGAATGGATAAATCTGATCAAACATGTACCTAGTTTGACAAGAGACATATAAAATAGATAAATAAAATATTTCTAGGATGGATATTGGTTGGAAGATGGTAAGGAAATTGCCCTAAATTTTGTTACGTTTTAACTGAGATTTCATGGAAAAACTCACCTGAGAAATCAACTGATTCCCAATCAGTGTTTTAATGCAGCCATTTATAGAGCTTCATGCTGCTTCATTGCCCAGGTAATTACTTTTCATCAACCTAAAATTCTCCAGTACTTTCAGCTGGAAAAGCTAGTCCTCATTTCCCCACGTTGAAGTCAGTTGCAAAATGTTATTGACCCAGGTCTGCTGTCATCTTCCATCTGAATGCAGGTGTATGTGTAAGAGAGTCATTATTTACACTTGCTTTCATGGATACTTAAAAATAGTGCTTAGCCGTAAGGATGGACAAATGGATATAAAGAATAAATGGATATACAGATAGCAGGATGTGTTCTAAATGGGTAAGTAAATGAATGAGTATCGTGTACCAGGAATGACTTCATTTATTATATTCATTCATTAATTCAGCAGACATTGAAAGTGAAACATTCTTCTTTTTATTTTTAACTTCAAATGGGCAATTTATCAGCCAGGGTTTAATTAGAGAAGCAGAATCCCTTGCAGTGATCTAGACGAAGGGGTTGATTAAAGGGAGTTGACTACACAATTGTAGCAGCTAAACAGTAGGTAAATAGTCTATGTATAATTTCTGCTTTTGCATGTGGTGCTGGAGGCTAAAGTCCACATGGCAGGAGGTTGGGAAGGAAGGATGGATATAAAGCTCTGGAGAGAAAGGATGAACAGGAACCACGAGATGACCTAGAACCTGTGATGATGAACTAGAACCCTTTCAAATTCTCACTGCCTCTAAGCCTTCACATTTGATGATGCAGGTTAATTATAGAAGACAGTGCCTCTCTTCCTGGATCTAAACATACAACTGACCCAGGAACTAAAGAAATGGAAGAAGGTAACCCAGTGGTTGCTGGAGGCTGCATGCCTGGCTCTTAAATTTTGCTGCCGAGGTGAGTCAGCAAACCTATGACAACATGTGTTAACTTCAACAACATCTGAACCTACACCCACCTTCTGAACATAAAAATGGCTTGTACAAATCTCTCATGTGGTTAGTTCTATCCCAGAACCACACACTAAGAATTTTGCTAGACGAAATGATGACACCCAGTGGGAGGCCTAGTGAGAGGAGGATGGGGGAGTGCTTGGGAATAACTCTTGGTGAGTACCGAGGCCCTGACTCCTATTCATCTCAGCCACAGATGTTCACTTTTTTATTTTGTTAGCCAGTAAATCTTTTTGTGTGCTTAAGCCAATTTCTTCTGCTTGAAAGTTAAAGAGATCTGATCAATGCATATATTGCATGATAAGTCAGAGTTACTAGGTATGGAATGTAACTGGAGGAAGGTAATTCAACTGTGAAAAACAGAGTCTAATATTTCTACATGCCCCAAACAATGAATTAATGAATGAATGAGAGGTTCTAAAATGAGAAACATTATGGTGTATATATGTGGAAAGTGCAAGGTGATGATTAGTATTGATTTTTTCCCCCCAAAATTCCATTTGCATGAAATAGCCTCCAAATGAGTTTGGCTTCACTGTAGTTCCAAAATAGACTTTATGGCAAAATTCTCTTGTCACTTGTTATCATCACGGTGATTGTAGAAATTTCTAACAGTACAATGACCAAGGCTATCCACGTCCAGTTTCTGCATTTGTTTTCCTTTAAATGCTCAGCAAAGTGCTAACATCATCATGTATCGACAATTATAATAAATTAAGATAAAATTAATTTAATTAAATAATTCAGCACTTAAAGTTGATTCCTCTTACGCTGTCAGTTCTGAGATGCCAAGATTTCTAGAATGTTAAGGGAAAAATGAAGTCCCAGAAATTATTGAGTTCTTGTATTTATTTTCCTGAGTTTAATTTCTCCCTTCATACATGCTAGTGTTTAGTCAGGATTCCTAATGTTCCACAACGAAACCGTCTGGAGACACACTCTCTAGCAGGTCTAACCATTTGTGTTTTACTCTGGTAATTCATTAGAGAAAAGAAAGATCTCTCAATATGCTCTCTTAAAAGTTTTAAAGAGGGGGAAAAAATTATTCTCAGGACCCTGTAGAAGGTGCTGCACACCCGATTCCAGTTTGGCTGGCTAGGGAACACATTTAATTACTTTGCAATCTTGTCTTTAGAAAAGACAAAGCAAGTGGCATTGAATAGGGAGATAAGTGAAGAGATTTTAACAGAAAGTACAAACTAACAGCTTGTGGTTGGAACTGCAGGTGTGCGGTAGCCCAGGGCCCGCAGGGCTTTCCTCACAGAGCTGCGGAAATGTTGCCTGTATGTGAAGAAGTCCAGGAAAATCACAACCATTTTTTCATCTGCACCACCTATATGGCTCTTCACGATGACTTTCTTGTGTGGTTGTTTAAGTTAATTTTCTCTAACATAGCAGTGTATCAGTTAGATGCAAATACTGAAGACGTTATTTACGGGGGTCTAAGCAAGTTGAAGCTTATTTCCTTACGTAACAAGTCGTCTCTTGGTAAGAGGTCAAGGGCATTTGTTTACAAGCACAACATTTTCAGAACTGACACTCCTGTGATTTTCTTGACACTCTTCTCACGATCGACACATGAACGTTGCAAGACGGCTGCTACAACCTCAACACGGATGCTCACGTCAGGACGGAGAGGCGGGTGGAGGAAGCCATACTGAATGCATTCATTTACACTGATTCTTAAAAGCAAACATCTTTGCAGAGCATCTAGCAGAGTTCACTTCTATCTCAATGGAAAGATTATGTCACATGCCTGCGCATACGGCACGGGAGGCTGGGGTTCTGTCAGCAGGAAAGAAGGCATAAAGGGATACCGGGCAGGCAACCAATGGCTTTGGCTGTATTCGCCGAGATAGTTATGAGTTCTTTGAAAGCAGGAACTAAGCTCTATACTTCTTTCACTTATCTTTCTGCTTTAAAAATTTCTCATATCCTCATTTCCCTTCTCTGACCATAATTGGGAAGGAATTGGCCTTTGACACCTGATGACTCATTTAAATTAAAAATGAATCAACATTAGACATAAAGGCACTCACACATATGATGGCTTAATGTTTTAAATTGACAGGTTAATATAGACATTGCCCAGTATAAGATTAGTCAAGTAAGCTGGGAAACTGAAAGAAAAACAAATAAAAGCAATAGCAACAACAGAAGGCTCAGATGTATGCAAAACTTGGAGAAAAAAGAATTTATCAGCAGCCAGGCAGGGAAAACAAATCTTATGAAGAAAAAGAAGTCTATTGATATAGATGATTTTAAAGACAACAGAAGAATATCAAGAGATTTTTGAGGGAGTAAGAAGAGTAGAGTACTACAGATGCTCTTTTTCTTGACACTGATAAATATAGAAATATAAGTTTAAGTATACGTGTTTAAATTATAAAATATGCTGGGACACCTGGGTGGCTCAGATGGTTAAGCATCTTCCTTCAGCTCATGATCCCAGGGTCCTGGGATCGAGTCCCACATTGGGCTCCCTGCTCCGTGGGGAGCCTGCTTCCCCCTCTGCCTGCCATTCCCCCTGCTTGTGTTCTCTCTGACAAATGAATAAATAAAATCTTTAAAATATATATATATATAAAATATGCTACCACCAGAGTTAAAATGTGCTATATAATTTTCAAGTTAGAAGACGAAAAACGGAAAAACAAAAATTTAAACTACAGTAAATAGACAATAAAGTAAACTTCTAAAAAAGCAAAGAAACAGAAAGCAAAGCACAGGTTGGATTTGGACTTCTAATTCCCATTAGTTGTTTCTGTCAAGAACATCTAGTAAACTTGGACAAAATAGAAAAAAAAAATACTTGAAATGCATGAGAGTCGTGAAGCTTTCAGCACTTGAGGGTACAGAAGAGAAAAGGAAAGAGAAAGAGGCAACATTCTGTAAGCTGCTTTTCTCCTAGGCTTTTTTCTAATTCTTCGGGGCAGGAGGATGGCAAACCAGTCAGAGTGTCTCAGCTAAGAGACTAATATTTACCCACTTTACAGAGCAGGAAAGATAATCATTGGAGGAGTCAGGGCCACCAAGGAGGGCAGGATACAAGAGGTCAAGGTTCCGGAGGAAAAGTAGATGCAGAGAAACTAGCCCAACACTGGAGTGGAGGTTTTCCTTCAGGAGGCATTTGCTGAATTTAAACCTATGCAGGGTAGAAGTTAGGAGGCCAAACAGAAAGCCACTGAAATGTAGTCTCATTGTATTGAGGAGACGAAGATGGACCCTAGGGCCTGCCAAGAATAGAGGCACTAACAAACATCCTAGTCTCTCAGTTGGGACCCTTGTAGAGCTATATCCTAGAAGCATATAGGAGCCACTTATGATTTGTAAAGTTTGTAAAATTTCCTATATTTTTTTTGTTAATAATTTATAAATAATTTACCAAAAAAACCCCACAAAAACATGTGATATACACATTATCAAAATAAATGAAAACAGGTTGAATCCTTGTAATGAAGGCCAAAATTGAGATTGGTTTAAAATAACTCAACTTACAACTTTCATAAAAATCACACCCCAATCAAAATAACAAAAAGGATAATAATTAAGAAAGGGGCAAATAGTAGGGACAACAGAAATAGTAATCATAATATCTAAAGTAAAATCATGCAAAAGACATTAACTCTGAAAAAGGAAATTATTTAATATAAGGGACAATTCACAATGATGATATAGTTGTCATGGTTCTGTGTTCTGAATTCATAATTCCAAAGTATGTAAGAAAAAACTTAGAAATATAACCAGCAAGCTGAAAAAAAAAAAAATAGGAGAAGACTGACAGATATTGCTATATATATTTTTTAAGACTTTATTTATTTATTTAAGAGAGAGAGAGTGCACAAGCAGGGGGTGGAGGACAGAGGGAGAGGGACAAGCAGACTCGGAGCTGAGCACAGACCTCAGAGCTGAGCATAGAGCCCAGAGCTGAGCACAGAGCCCAGAGCTGAGCACAAAGCCCAGCCAGGGGCTACAGCCCACAACCCTGAGATCATGACTCCAGCGGAAGTCAGATGCCTAACAAACTGAGCCAACTGGGCGCCCCCTATTTTGCTATATTTTTTACAGCTCAATTAGAACAAAATGATGTCTACAGTATTAGAATAATATAATTAATATATTAAACCTAGTAGATGATATTGAAATGTGTCCCTAGCATTCCCTAACATTGTTCCAATACATTTATTTACAAAAGATCACAATTAGAATCATAAATCCTCTATTCACAATGTAATAAAACCAGAAATGTATTACAAAACAATAAAGAAAACTAATCTAATCACTTAGAAATAAAAAACAAAAACCTCTGCTAATAATCTTTGGATCCAAAGCTTAATCAAAGCTTCTATGACAAGTTATTAAAATTAACTACAATAAGATTTTATGTAGCATGGTAATCTCACTGTAGCTATTTAGTCATTTATAGGTGTGGTTGAGACTTTAAAAAGAACAAAATTCATTTTCTTAATTATATTTTTCATTAAATAAGAAATAATGAAATCAAATGAAATAAACGTTGAAGCACAACAAACCTAATAAATTATAAGTATTAAATCAGAACACAGAAAAAGTTTTAAACACATCTGAGAACTTTTAAAATTAAAAAACCAGTAATGTGTTTGCAAACATATCAAGTCAATTAATGAAAGATGAGAAAAATAAAATATAATTATGCAATATGACGAAGGCCAAAAGGCATAAAAAACTTGGTTATCTAAGAGACAACTAGATAATGGTGCTTTTTTTCAGAATGCAGGCTTGTTAAGAGCTCTTCTTTTTTTCCTTCAATCTGATCAAACTGTGCCATACATAGTGGACTTTTTTTTTACCTTACTAGGAGATCATCCCCTTGTTATTTACAGGGCTACTGCAAGCTTTTCCCTATTGTTATTTTAATAATTCCATCAAAAACCGTTTTTGTTTTTGTTCTGTTTGTTGTTGTTACCACTGCAAGGACTTTTACCCCTTCTCTTTGTTCCTTTCCAAAGGAGGATGAAACACAAGGGGGGGATGACAATGTGAAGTCAACATGCTAGTTTTTTTTTTTTTTTAAGATTTTATTTATTTATTTGACAGAGAGAGAGACAGCAAGAGAGGGAACACAAGCAGAGGGAGTGGGAGAGGGAGAAGCAGGCCTCCCACTGAGCAGGGAGCCTGATGCTGGACTTGATCCCAGGACCCTGGGATCAGGACCTGAGCTGAAGGCAGACACTTAACCAACTGAGCCACCCAGGCACCCCAACATGCTACTTTATTATCAAGGTTACTTTATTATTAGTCAGACACATGCCTTCTACAATACAGGACTTTCTGAGACCTATCTGGAGTACTGGCTTAATCTAAGGCCTGGCCAAGGTTTTGCCCAAAGGTCCCTATCTGACCACTGACCATGTTCTGGATAGTGAAGGATAAAAGAAAACCACAAGTGAGCAATCTATCCAAGTCTTGAGCCTTGAGCAGAACCACTTACAGAGGATCCCTTGAACGCCTGTTGACCTTGCCTATTAGTAAACAGAACTTCACCATCATCCTGATGTCTCAACAATCTGATAAGCAACTCCATGTGGGGAGGTAGGATGGTGAGAGGGGTAGAACACTGCTTCCAGAGACACAATGATTCCCCCACACACACCATGGGTATGGCCGCAGGCAGAAAGGGTTACAAACCAGCTAAGTGATACATGCACATCTTGCCTCCGTGTCAAGGAACTCCAAGAGCAGAAATGAAACACAGGTCCTAGCCTGGTTAAAGATGTAGCTGTGGATTTTCACGTGCTCCTCCTGATGATTTATAGATATGCATAATCAACCTGTTTGGCTAACATATGTAAATAGTTCCTAATGATTGCTTAAGTAACAATGACTCTGCCAGGAGAGCACTTTATAGAAGCAAATTTCCTCTGAATAGAGAGTGCCTTGAGAACAATATTTTTCTGAGCCTTGATACAGAATGGTGAGTTGAGCCCACTGTATTTTTATATATAATTGTGAAAAACAATTAGTTCTTTTCAGCAAATGAAAAGGCATCCACAAAGGAAATTCTTTAGAAAATAGTTCATCAACCAAAGCCTAAGGGAACTGAAGGGGAAATAACTGTTGTAGAGGGTTTAGAAACTTTTTTTTTTCTGTCTCCAATTAGAAAAATAATATATTTAACCCTTGGTCTTTACTATTGAGCGAGATCATTGGTTTTCTTTTCAATTCTATTCTCCAAAGATTTTCTGGGACACTGAGTGCTGAAATTATGAAGATGAATGAAAACCCTGAAGTTTGTCAGAGACAGATCTATAAGCATGTGTAATTCATCTTGTGGTTTCTTCTGCTGAGACTTTATTGCAGGGATTTAAAAATATCAGTGAGAATTCTGGCATGTGGAGTCATCAACCAGAAATAACTTTGCATCAAATCCCAAAATGGTCTTTCTGATTGGCAGGCATGCACAGGCTGAGAAGTAGCATTTCCTTTCTCTTAGACTTGCTCTGCCCTTTATAAAGGAGGCAGCAGTTCTAACTAAAACTCTTGAAAGTAATAGGTCTTAATGTGGATTCAATTCCGTATTCGTGGCAGATTCTTGCACTATAGATAACAGGTGAGTTATAAACGACTCCCTGGCCATCTACACTAGCTAAACTTAGAATATAAAATTTTAAGACTAAATAGAACTTTAGGAACTATCCCACTCATTCTTAATCCTCTCATTTTGCAAAAAAAGAAAAGAAAGAAAAAAGAAAACTAACTTAACTTAGATGTTTTGACAAAGGCCACAAAATTAAATAGAATTCTTGACTCACAAAAGTTATTTGTCTATGGGACCAATATTTTTATCAAGTTCAATATGATTACCTCACTAACTATATATATCACAATGTTTGGTTTGATTATTTCTAAAAAAAAAAATAAACATCTTTTGTAATCTCTGGAGCATGGGAAAAGTACCAGAAAACATGAAAAAAGATATTGTTTCAACTGTCAGAAGGAGATAGGAGATGTACTATGGGAATATCTGACTGGTCAGCCTTGCTGCTAGCTTCAAAGATATGAAGAGCAAGATGGCAGTGAACTTTGGTGAAAAATATGGGAAGAAAACATCAGCTCGTACTAAATTTGTCTTCTCATTATCCAGACAAAGTCTGTTAAAGTAGGTATATCTTGGTTTTAGAAAACCATTAAAAATGGTGTAGGGTTTTTTTTTGAATTTTTTTTTATTTTATTATGTTATGTTAATCACCATACATTACATCATTAGTTTTTGATGTAGTGTTCCATGATTCATTGTGTGCATATAACACCCAGTGCTCCATTCAGTGCATGCCCTCTTTAATACCCATCACCCTCCCCTCTAGAACCCTCAGTTTGTTTCTCAGAGTCCATAGTCTCTCATGGTTCGTCTCCCCCTCCAATTTCCTCCCCTTCATTTTTCCCTTCCTACTATCTTCTTTTTTTTAACATAGAATGTATTATTTGTTTCAGAGGTACAGGTCTGTGATTCAACAGTCTTACACAATTCACAGCACTCACCATAGCACATACCCTCCCCAATGTCTATCACCCCGCCACCCCCATGCCTCCCACCCCCCACCACTCCAGTAACCCTCAGTTTGTTTCCTGAGATTAAGAATTCCTCCTATCAGTGAGATCATATGATACATGTCTTTCTCTGATTGACTTATTTCACTCAGCATAATACCTTCCAGTTCAATCCATATCGTTGCAAATGGCAAGATTTCATTCCTTTTGGTGGCTGCATAATATTCCATTGTATATATATACCACATCTTCTTTATCCGGAAATAAAAACCATTTTTATCCAAGATGTCTATCGACAGATGAATGGATAAAAATGGTTTTTATTTCCATTATATTTTCTTTGATAGTATGACAAAATGTACAGCAGGGCACATATCTGTTTGTGAACTGGTTTTATAACTGCTTAAACAACAAGGTGGGATCACTTACTGTCTTCTTTTCAGCCTGGACAAAATTTCCAGTGGTCCCACTCAGGATTCCTCCCTTGGGTCTATTTGGTTCAATATTCTCAGCCCATTAACTGACAAAAAAAAAAAAAAAAAGGAAGAATATATGCTTGTTACATGCAACCCTTGATAGCTGGAAGGGAGCACTTAGTATTGTCGATGGTGAAATCAGAGTTCGAGATTATCTTAAAAATTTGTAATGTTCTAAGCCAATAAAATGAAATCTGACACTTATAAATGCATAAAGTTCTGTAGTTAGGATCAAAAATCCATTTGCATCAGTATAGAATGAAAGAAACCATAGGTTTCTGAGAGTTTTAAATAGGCTCAATATGAGCCTGTGATCTCATGTAGCTAATATATTCTAACACTGAATTTACATGAATTTATAAATAAGAGTTTACAGAATCAGAGGGAGTCTGAAGGTTAAACCTGCATTGGGAGTTTTTCAGTTCAGATATCACATTGTTAGAGGATGGTTGGTCAAGTAAAGAGGATAGTCAATTAGAGAGGGAAAGAAGCAGACAGATTATAGGGAAGTTAATGATGTCAGAGACCAGAGACTCATATGAATAAACTGTAGTTTAAGGAACTGGTCATTCCTCAAAAACTCTTTCACACAGTAAGTACTGATCAGTGTATAAGATCATGGAACTACAGAGCCTTACTTCCACCCTTGAAGAACTCACAGTAGCATGAGGAAGAAAGACAAATATTTCTGACATTATGTGTGGAATGGAACAGTCTACAGAGCACAGTAGCACAGAGAAAGGAATGTTTCTTCATGGGGACAGTAGCAAAGCAGTATCAGGATAGTTTAAAATTGGGACTATTTCATTTGGAAAAGAAGGCTAAGGAAAAGAACTATCTAATTAAATCTAATAGTGCTTGAGGCATCCCGCAAATATGCTATATTCATTTTACTTCCGTATCTTTGCTCATTCTATTGCCCCTTCTGTAAGATCCACCTCTCCTAAATTCTATCTAACCTTCAAGACTTGGTTACAAACCAGTCTCTCCCATCATTCTGCCCACAGGATTATGTCAAGCTGATCCCGAGAGCAAGTATTCCCTTTACACTTGTTCTGCCATTTGTCACATTTTCATACGCTGCTATCATAACCAATTCACCTGACCCTGAGAGCAGAAGAGAAACACCTTTTCCAGTCCTGTGACTGTGCTTTGTACCAGGCTGGCACACAAAGGCTCAATAAATACCTTGGAGTTAGTCAATTAGCCTACTTTCTTTAATAAAGATCAATTCTAGACCTCTGACTAGTGAGCTGACTTCCCAAGTTCCTTCCTTTGTGCATTGTTTCTCCACCTAAGAAAGCAGAATTCTTCCTTCCAACATTAGCCCTGTGGGGGTGGAGTGAGAATGCATTGCACATCTCTGATGGGTCCAGCCTGGTGAGGTTGTCAGGTTAGGTAGAGCTCCCTGTCCCAAAAGGTGGCCCTAGATCCAGACCAATTTCTGTCCTAGTTGTAGTGATTTTGTCCATAAAGTTTCAAGCCACAAGGAAAACTGATATCCTTGTGTCCTTTATCCTGAAACTTGTGAAGGTGTCATGCTTTTATTTTTCTGATTTTTTTTTTTCATCTATTACAAAGCCGCTCAAAGCCTCAGGCACGGGCAATGTTTCTTTGGGCTCAGTTGCACACATCTCAGTGGCTTCTTCCCTTCTGAAAACCAGTCTTTTCTGTCAAACATGCCTTCATCATGTTACAAAATAGGGCTCATGAATTTGGCCCTACCCAGGGAACAATCAGCATGCTGGTGATTGCTTTCAAAGCAGTATTATACTAATACAGGATCTCATTAGAACCCCTTTCCTGGGATCTGGGGGTTTCTTCCAAATCCAAATGGAGATTGTGGTGTTCATTATGTGTTCAGAAGTGCTGCTTCTCTGTACCATCAAATGGCCTGAGGAGAGAAAATCTTCTGACCTTTGTAATTGCTACAATATTATGTAGGATTCTTCCTCCATTTGGACAGAGGAATAAATATCGCAGAGCTGTACTTCTTTTTTTCCTCCTAAATGCAATTTAAATAGAGGGGAAAAAATTGTTCTGAAGACATTTCGGTGGTGCCATGCCATCCAACCCCTGGGAGGGACATTTGTGGGGGGATTGTACTGCAGGTGGCAAAACTCTGGGTCCATTTCGGATAATTTCCAACAACTGGCTCAGGGCTGAGGGTTGCAGAATTAGCTGATCCAGGGCTTCAGCTCCTGGTTTCAGACTCATTAAGACTGTCTTGTCAGGGTAGGTATGTGATCAGTTCCTGGACTGCAAACTAAGCCCAATAAATTGCTGAACTCGGCTTAAAAAGTTAATTACCAAATCTGGTGCATGTGGTGCAGAAAAAGGACAGAAACTACAAATTAATGTGCAGAACAGCAGTTTTTTAAAAAAAATTAACTTCAAAAATACAAATATTCCACTGCAACTCCTTGGGCCTGAGCATAATCTCAATTCACCTCCAAGTTCTCGTTTCTTTTTCACTTGCCAGCCTGTTTCCTTTTCCTGTTCTCACACAGGTTTGTGTGGGGATGCACTCTGAAACTTGTCAAGGTATCTTGACATTTCAAGCACAATGCACAAGGCATGAGCAGCTTCTCCAGACACATTAAAAATGTCCACATTCAAGCTAAATATGATGTGCATTTTTAGTAGAAATATATATTGGGTGTCAGTTCATAAGTTTTCCTGAAGGGCCACCATTTTTAATGGAGGAAATTCTTTGGTATTTAAGGATTTTCTTTTTCAAACTAGTAATATATAAAAGTAATTGCTGTAGGGTCCACAGCAGGCCACATCATGCATCTGTGCCTGGCACTGTGGGAGCTACAACAGGAGGCAATGGGACCACTGGAATAGACCATCTGCACTGGGGGCAATTCGGAATGGCTGGACCATCCACACGCCACCCCCCCATTCTCTTTCACCATGCCCCAGGTTTGATGGAGTAGAGGGAGGAAGTGAGCCTTGATCTTCTCTTTGTTTCCATCTTCTTCATCCCTTGGGTTGAACATAAATATGGTTCTTTTCACCAGATATGTTTGAACAATCCTTGCTTTCCTGGACCAGGCTTAAATATACCTAAGGAAGCAGAGTTGAGCCAAAGGTGCTACAGAGGATAAACTCTATAGAAGTGGACACCCATCTTTCCATTCTTGATTCCTATGGTGCCTGACACAGTGCCTGTCATCAAAAAATTAAGACTGGCAGTTAGTCCTTGTTGGAATGAAGGAAAAGTGAAGAAAGGAAATGGAATCCATTCACAGTGTGTTTAAAAGAGACACGATTCTCCAAGATGCCCATGTGAATGTGGTGATGCCTTCACAGATGTCTTGCAAAGTGCTTCAGGATCACCAAGGATGGAGTGCCTGCAGGACCCAGGAGCATTTCAATAAATGTTGAAGCAATAGTTTGCAGGGTTTTACACTCTGGATCTGTTGTGTCACACAGATCATTTTCCAGAAAGTCACACCATTCCTTATTTCTCCAGCCAAAAAGAAATAGCATTTCCAGAGTGCATAGTAGGAGATGAGTGCCATGCTAGGTGCTCCAATTCACAGTATAATCCTTTAAACAGCTCTGTTCCATTAAGATATTGTACATAAATATAGTTATACCAATTTAAAAGATGTAGAAATTGAACCTCATGAAATGTAGGTCACTTCCCAAATGTATAGTAATTTTAAGTAACAGAACTAAGGCTTCAAGTCTAATTACATCTTAAATACCCGGCCCATGATCCATCCACATCACCATGCCATACAATTGGAGAAGAGGAGAAAGAAAATCCTGTCTTCTGTGCTAGGAATAAAAAGTGTATACATTTAATATCCCCTCCTAATTCTTCAAGTGTTACATTCATTTCTTAGGTGCTTATTTATTAATACCCCATAATAACATTTATTTGCTTTATTAAAAATTAGGAAAGAAAAGGAAAGCCTAGAAAATCCACATATCCAGGCAACACCACCTCCTCCTGTGTCCTCCAATTTACTCTGCAAAAACTTTGCAGTTGGCTAATGGTTACAACATCAACAAAATAACTTCTTTCACTTTCCTCATTAAACTAAAGAAAAAAAAAATCAGCTGATGCACTGCATCCTTGTTGACTGGTGGCTCATTACAGAGGCTAATAAGAGAAAATACATTTTCATATACTGATCACTGGAGCTCAGAGAATTTGAGGAAAGCCACCTGCTGAGTAAGTATCCATTTTCGCTTCTGACTTTGTATGTATTAGTCTGGTCAATTTCCCCTAACTGGCCTGATTAGGAAAGTTTTATTTAAACAAATGGAGATGAGACCTGAAGTTAGTGGAGAAAAACAGAAGCTGTGCCTGACCACTCAGCCAGTTTTCACCCTTGGCCAGGTGTACTGACCACTTGGTGGACTTCCGTGGCAGAGACTACAGTGCATTCATCAGAGCCCAAGGCTTTTTCTTCTTGCACACAGCTAGACCACATTTCTCAGCCTCCCCTGCCACCAGCTGCCGTCTTTCATTTGCCATCCAACTGAGGGGAATGAGGTATGCTACTTTCATATCCCAGCAAGAACACACCTCCCCATGCACACGCACAGCTTCTCTCCCACCCACCCCACCGCTTGTCTGTCTCCGAAATTTTTTGGCTCCTGATGACTTACAAACCACATACCAAATACAGCAGACCTTTTTTAGACTGGGTTCCTGAATGACTACATGAACATCACTGCTTCACATTGCCAAACAGTCACTGATAGGACTTTAAATGAGCAAGAAGTAACTTTGTATGTGTTAAGCTCCTCAAATTTTAATGATTATCTGTTACCATATGTTATGGACTAAATGTTTGTGTTCCCCCAAAATTCCCATGTTGAAACCCTATCTCCCCTACCCTCCACCAACACACACACATAAGATGTGCTGGAATTAAAAGAAAGGGCCATTGGGAGGTAATTAGGATTAGATGAGGTCAAGAGGATGGAACCCTCGTGAATGACATTAGTACCCTTATCTGAGTCACAACAGAACTTGCTTCCTTTCTCTGCTCTCAGCCATGTAAAACTACAAGAAGTCTGAAGTCTACAACCCTGACATGGACTCTTGCCAGAACCTGACCATGCTGGCACTTTGATCTCATATTTATAGCCTCCAGAAATGGGAGAAATAAATTTTTGCTGTTGATAATCCACCCAGTCTATGGTATTCTTATTATAGTGGCCAGGCTGACTAAGACCATAGACAGTGCTAATTTAACTAACATATACCCCTTAAAATATTTACATATATTTGGCATATATGGACTTTTTCTTCTTTTTAGAAAAAGACTTTAAAATTCACATGTCACATTTTAACATACTTAAATCTAGAAATGAATATATCGAACTGCATATCTATTTAACTGTATAGTTACTGATGTCAATTTAGACCTGGATATGATATGGATGTAGATGTAGATCCAGGTGTAGATATAAATATAGACGTGTTCCCTAACAAAGATAAAGTGATATCTGTACACAAATTTGACACAACATTCATCACATAATAAGTTTCAGTGAAGATTCTGTGAACTTGAAACAAACTGAAAATGTAATCTAATTGAATACAGTTGCCTGGAAAATTTATTTGTGAATCATTTAATATCATGTCAATAAGAACTTTGAGACACAACCTAATTTATAAACAGAGGAACACAAAAAAACAGACTAAGTAAGATAAATAGGGGAAGAAAAAGAAGGTCACATTAGAGTTATATTTGTAAATTCTCCATGAAAGCTTTATCTTGAAAATCTAAGTACAAAAGTCTGAGGTTCAAGTAGGATAAATCAAGAAGAAAATTCAGAACTTGAAAGAAGTGTCATAGTGGATTCTAAGCCTTGTAGAAAATAAGCCTCTCAAGAACAAGAATATGTTCAATTTAATAAAATGTTTTGAAGGATGGCCATGAATAAATCATTCTGCAAAATTAAAATATAAATAATACCTAGAGTGTGACAGGAGATCTTCACAATCCAATGGAAGGACAGGCTTAGGTAAGAAAATTTCAATACTTTATGTGGGAAACCCAAAAGACTCCACCCCAAAACTGCTAGAACTCATACAGGAATTCAGTAAAGTGGCAGGATATAAAATCAATGCACAGAAATCAGTGGCATTCCTATACACCAACAACAAGACAGAAGAAAGAGAAATTAAGGAGTCGATCCCATTTACAATGGCTCCCAAAACCATAAGATACCTAGGAATAAATCTAACCAGGGAGGCAAAGAATCTGTACTCAGAAAACTATAAAATACTCATGAAAGAAATTGAGGGGGGCGCCTGGGTGGCTCAGTTGGTTAAGCGACTGCCTTCGGCTCAGGTCATGATCCCGGAGTCCCTGGATCGAGTCCCGCATCGGGCTCCCTGCTCGGCAGGGAGTCTGCTTCGCCCTCTGACCCTCCTCCCTCTCATGCTCTCTGTCTCTCATTCTCTCTCTCTCAAATAAATAAATAAAATCTTTAAAAAAAAAAAAAGAAAAAGAAAGAAATTGAGGAAGACACAAAGAAATGGAAAAACGTTCCATGCTCATGGATTGGAAGAACAAATATTGTGAAGATGTCAATGCTACCTAGAGCAATCTACACATTCAATGCAATCCCTATGAAAATATCATCCACTTTTTTCAAGGAAATGGAACAAATCATCCTAAAATTTGTATGGAACCAGAAAAGACCCCGAATAGCCAGAGGAATGTTGAAAAAGAAAAGCAAAGCCGGCGGCATCACAATTCCAGACTTCCAGCTCTATTACAAAGCTGTCATCATCAAGACAGTATGGTACTGGCACAAAAACAGACACATAGATCAATGGAACAGAATAGAGAGCCCAGAAATGGACCCTCAACTCTATGGTAAACTCATCTTCAACGAAGCAGGAAAGAATGTCCAATGGAAAAAAGACAGTCTCTTTAACAAATGGTGTTAGGAAAATTAGACAGCCACATGCAGAAGAATGAAACTGGACCATTTCCTTACACCACACACAAAAATAGACTCCAAATGGTTGAAAGACCTCAATGTGAGACTGGAGTCCATCAAAATCCTAAAGGAGAACACAGGCAGCAACCTCTTTGACCTCAGCCGAAGCAACTTCTTCCTAGAAACATCGCCAAAGGCAAGGGAAGCAAGGGCAAAAATGAACTATTGGGACTTCATCAAGATAAAAAGCTTTTGCACAGCAAAGGAAACAGTCAACAAAACCAAAAGACAACTGACAGAATGGGAGAAGATATTTGCAAATGACATATCAGATAAAGGGCTAGTATCCACAATCTATAAAGAACCTATCAAACTCAACACCCAAAGAACAAAGAATCCAATCAAGAAATGGGCAGAAGACATGAACAGATATTTTTCCAAAGAAGACATCCAAATGGCCAACTGACACATGAAAAAGTGCTCAACATTGCTCCGCATCAGGAAAATCCAAATCAAAACCTCAATGAGATACCACCTCACACCAGGCAGAATGGCTAAAATTAACAAGTCAGAATAACAGACGTTGGCGGGGATGTGGAGAAAGGGGAACCCTCCTACACTGTTGGTGGGAATGCAAGCTGGTGCAACCACTCTGGAAAACAGTATGGAGGTTCCTCAAAAAGTTGAATGTAGAGATACCATATAACCCAGCAATTGCACTACTGGGTATTTACCCCAAGGATACAAATGTAGGGACCCGAAGGGGTACGTGCACCCTGATGTTTATAGCAGCAATGTCCACAATATCCAAACTATGGAAAGAGCCAAGATGTCCATCGACAAATGAATGGATAAAGAAGATATGTTATAAATATATATGATGGAATATTATGCAGCCATCAAAAGGAATGAAATCTTGCCATTTGCAATGACGTGAATGGAACTGGAGGGTATTATGCTGAGCAAAATAAGTCAATCAGAGAAAGACATATATCATATGATCTCACTGATATGAGGAATTCTTAATCTCAGGAAATAAACTGAGGGTTGCTGGAGTGGTGGGATGGGAGGGCTGGAGTGGCTGGGTGATGAACATTGGGGAGGGTTTGTACTATGGTGAGTGCTGTGAATTGTGTAAGACTGTTGAATCACAGACCTGTACCTCTGAAACAAATAATACATTCTATGTCAAAAAAAAAAAAAAGAAGAAGAAGAAGAAGAAGAAGATATTAGGAAGGGAAAAATGCAGGGGGGAAATTGGAGGGGGAGATGAACCACGAGAAACTATGGACTCTGAGAAACAAACTGAGGGTTCTAGAAGGGAGGGGGGTTGGGGGATGGGTTAGCCTGGGGTGGGTATTAAAGAGGGCATGTATTGCATGGAGCACTGGGTGTTATACGCAAACAATGAATCATGGAACACTACATCAAAAACTAATGATGTAATGTATGACGATTAACATAACATAATAAAAAAAATTTTCAATACTGTGTGAAAGTACAACAGAGGTGCACATAGGATAAAATAGAAATTTGGGGAGATCATGGAAAGATTATTAAGGGAAATGAAAACACAGCTATCTTTGGAAAAACAAGTAAGTTCTGGATGAGCATAAACCAGAAGCAGACAATCATAGGAAAACAACAGACTGGGCATGTTTCTCTACAGTTTCATTCTGTTCCAAACCCCTTCCATGTCAGAAAAGTTGTATGTATAAATGTTTTATAATTGTTATTTAGATTGCATCTATTAAAAGGATAAAAATCTGAAAAGTGCCTTAATTAGATTAAGGATGAGGAATTCCTAAAAGATTAAAAAAGCAGATATCGGATGAATAGGGAAATACAATAGAAAATAATAGCCCAAAATACATGCAGAAAAAGAAGGGCAACTGCAGTAGAGGCAGGTTCTGGAGTGGAGTGTGGTTTGGGCTGCAAATAAGGGAAGAGAGAAAAAAGTCATATAATCTGTTCACCTACAACAAAGTCTGGATATGGGCCATTCCAGGCTGATTCCCTGGGCCCCACTATAGCATCAATGACCTCCAGGCCCTTCTTGTATTCCTTGTCTTCTGTTATCAGGGTTGCAGAAAGTTTCTTGGGACTGCAAACACTATTTCCTGACCTGAAATCTCCCAAGCAGGAAAAAAGGGAGCATTAAAGCAAAGACCTTCTTTTTGTGCATCTCTTTCTTTTATAATGGAACAAGGAGTAAAATCTTTCCCAGAGACCTCAGAAAACATGACAACCTCTTAGTTCTTATTTTCCTTGCAGCCAGATTTGGGCTACATGTTCACCTCTTGACCAACCACAGATAAAGACAACAGAGTCTGCTATCATCAGGTAAACTGATCATTATTCAAACTCCGGGGATGATGCATAATAGCTCCCCCAAAGTGAGGGTTCTGTTAACAAGAAATAAAGGGTACAATCTGATGGGTGGATAACTGCATATGCCAGGGTTCAAGTGACATAAGGATCTGGAAATGACCTGGCAATAGTTGTGAGGATGATTGTTACTAGAACTATATTGAAACAACGAGGTCTGTGTATCCTTTCCGTCTCTCCAGCTTGCACTTCACAGTGTTCACTGCTTGCCTGGAAACTAGATAAAGCAGTGAGTATGAGCAGTTGGGCTACTGGAGCAGGGCCCTAGATGGCCTCCTGATCCAAGAAGAAGCACAGGAGCCCTCACACTGGATTGCAAATTGTCAGCAAATTCCACTCATCAGCACATCCTTCCCCTATCAAACACAACCAAAGGTAAACTCCCACAGGCAGAGCTTCTGTTCACAAGGGGGCCATCAGAGATCCTCAAAAAGTGTGGTTAAAAAAACCTGGAAGAAAGGCACCAAACTAAACCAATGAACTAAAAAAAAAAAAAAAAAAAACACCAGATTGAAAAGTGCAAGCATAGGATAAACACAAAGTAAGGAAATTCGATGTCTTTACAGAACTTGAAACAATTACCACATTCACAAAAAGAGAACAGGTTGCTAAAACAAACCAAACTAAATATGAACCAATTAGAGAGCCTGAACAATGAAAGTACAGTTACAAGTAAGGGCAAGACAAATTTAAATCAAGACGCTTAATTCTCTGTTGAAAATAAGGGCATGGACTTCCCTCCTCCCTTTTCTTAGAGCATTTTCTTTGGAAAACTTGTAATTCCAAGTTCTTCCTCTATGTCTTTGGAATGTATGAAAATCTTTTTAAAGGCTAAATAAGGCTTTTGACAGCTTTACAACCCAAGAATGTCTTTATCAAGGACCTGAGGGTCATCTCTTTGAAATGTGATCATCCAGAGAGAAAGTAGCCTCATCTCCCAGTTTCTGGGGGAGGGGAGGAGCTTAACCTAAGAGGGCCAAAGCCCACCAAATTGTAAAACCACTTCCCATCATAAAAATATGAGAAGTTTCTTTTTCCTGTGCATAAAGCCAATTAGCTAACACAGATGGTCACCCCAGTGAATTCAGGATGATTTACGTGTGACAAGCAGTGCTGCCAGTCTTCCTACTTCAGGACCAGTAACTGTTTACCCTGAGAAGCTGTGTCTAAGGAGTTGTATCTGCTAGGCTATAGAAAAGGGTGGGATTTCTTTCTGTCTTTGAAAACTCTTAGCAGATTGCATGTGATACATACCCGACTCTGGTTTAATGCTTCACTTAATAATAAAATTGTTCTCTTTTCTTCTATTTTGTCACAGAAGTATTCTGGGATAAGTTTTGTTTTTAATTATATTCCCCCAAATATCTAAGGAACACACTGTAGAATGAGAAGAATGAGCCTAGAAGTGCCCCAGAAGGCAGCATATTAAACAAATAGATGACAAAATAATTAAGTGACATAGAGGACAGATCCAGAAGTTCTATAATATATTTATTAGGATTTCCAGAAGAAAACTAATATAATTGAGGTAAGATATAGTAAAGCAAAAAGAAAAAAAAATAAACTTCTCAATATTATAGGGAAGATATTTAAGTCTTCAAATTGAAAACAAACAAAACAAAACAAAATGTTTTCCAAGGAAGATAAGTAGAAAACATAAATAAAAGACCACACTTCAATTTTACCAAGTGAAATTTGAGAACTTCAATAAAATGATAAAGTCCAAAATATGTTCAGAGAAAAAAGTACATTTGAGTAAAAAGAATAAAACAAATCATTAGCATTATGAATACTGGAAGATAATTGAGTCATTTCTGTAAAGTTGTGAGATAAAATGATCTCAAACCTGAAGTTCTGTACCTAGGCAAACAGCACTTGGGAAAGAACCAAATCCAGAAATTTTCACATGGGCCTGGTCATAAATAGCTTTTACCTATACACAGGCTCTAAAAATCTTACTTGGGTATATATTCCATCAAAATTAAAATAAATCCAAGAGTGAGAAAATATGGGGTGTAAGAGCAAAGACACTAGTAAACAATAAAGCTTGGTGATATGTATTATTAAAAAATAAATCTTGAAATAAATATCAAATGATCTTAATATAGGAAGTGATCAAGGAAGGAGAAGAGTGTATAAGCACTTTAAGCCTCTTCTCTAACCTAGGGGAAGATATAACTAAAAATTAACCATAGGTGTTAATAAAAAATGGAAGATTGAAAGTGTATGTTAAAATTTTTATAATAACCACTAGAGGGATAATTAACATATGCAACTATTATGCTGCCAATGGGAGAGAATAAAGCAATAAAAGAATCCATCTAAAAAAGATAGAAAAGAGGAAAAAAAAATTAGCAAAAATAAAACAAACCGGAGTAAACTGAAATAATAAAAAAAAACTAGATGGTAAACATAAACCGTATTCACTACATTTAAATGGATTAAATTTACTTAAACAGAGACCCTCAAATCAAGTAACAAAGTAGTATATTTTAATTACAAGAATGATACCTAACTAAAATGATATAGCAGCGAGCGTGTGGAAATAAGCAAATGCAAATGAAAAAAAAAAAGTGGGAGAGCTGTGTCAGGAAAAGAAAAATAGTAAGAAAAATGTATTATAAAATTCAAGTGAAAAGTAAGGAGCAATATAATTTTAATTCATTCAAGAAGGATAAAATTGAATAGACAAGTAACTTTAAAATATTGGAAAATGTCAATAATATGTCAATAAAAAGTCACTAAGCATCATTTTACTGCTGTGTTCTACAAAATTTTCAGGGAATTTTTATTCCAGATCCTCATCCTAATCATCCAGTTGTATTACTGTGTAATATATTGATGGAAAGCCTCCCAACTTAATTTAAAAGATCAGCAAAACTATGATTAACAAGATAAAGGTAGCACCAAATGTTAAAACTATAATATTACTTAAAAAATATAGATGAAAAATGTTAAATAAAGTAAGAGTAGATAGAATTTAGGGTAAAATAAAAGTTTGAAATAATAAAACACGAATAATACATTGAGATCAAATGGACTCAACCCAGAAATATAAGTATTGGTCAATATTAGGTTAAAAAAACCCTGGAGTGCGGCTGATTACCTGGGGAAGTAGTCAGTGCAGAGAACAGGCTGACCAATAAGAGAAAGAACAGAAAACAAAGGAGAAAACCTAAGAGTTCATAGGAAAATGTGAAATCTAGAGTCCAAGTGAAAATATGCCCTTGAGAAAGGAAGAGCTCATCCTCTGAGAGTATACGGAAAGAAGCAGCTGTGATGGGAGTACGGGTAAGTTAAAACGTAAAGCAGAAAAGCTGAGAGTTGAGGGTGATCATGCAAAACCTCCCCAGTTCTCCTTCAAAATTAAAAGGAGATTTTGCTTTGCAAATTCTGGGCTTGTGGTTTGGGTATGGGGGTCTCAAGAAGAACAATGGACATTTAAAGTTGTCAGGGCAAGCGGGAAAGGATGCAGACCAATGCAAAGTAAAAGGATAGTCAGTATTACTGAGGTTACAGGTGAAAGTGAAGGAATTTATTAACATGATTATTACTGTTATTAATCAGAAGAGATGTTTTTAAGAGCTATTTTTAAGACTACCTGTAATTCATGTGACTAATACTATTGTGAAGTAGGGGCGCCTGAGTGGCTCAGTCAGTTGAGTATCAGACTCCTGATTTCGGCTCAGGTCATGATCTCAGGGTCCTGGGATTGAGCCCCACTTCCAGCTTCCCGCTCAGTGGGGAGTCTGTTTGTCTTCCCCTCCCTCTGCCCCCCCACCCTGCCCTGTGCATGCTTGTTCTCTCCTTCTCTCTCTCAAATAAATAAATAAAACTTTTTAAAATATTATTGAGAAGTAGAAATGAAAGCAGAAGTTTTCTTTGGTTTCCTTTCATTTTAACATTGCCTTGAAAACTACCTAAGACGTAGACAAAGAACAGAGAAAATGCTCTCAACAATAACCAGCTCCCAAGTGGGAAGTTATGGACCTGGGTTGGTCCAGAACAGAAGACCCTGGAATTTGGCAGATAGACTAAGAAGGGAGGTCCAAGGATGGGGCATGTTCAAGAACATCTCTACTTTCCACATCAGAAATTACAGAAGTCCCGGGACGCCTGGGTGGCTCAGTCAGTTAGGCGTCTGCCTTCGGCTCAGGTCGTGATCCTGGAGTCCCGGGATCGAGTCCCGGGATTGAGTCCCGCATTGGGGTCCCTGCTC
Source organism: Mirounga angustirostris (assembly GCF_029215605.1). NCBI lineage: Eukaryota > Metazoa > Chordata > Mammalia > Carnivora > Phocidae > Mirounga > Mirounga angustirostris. Next base: position 16,793,741 of record NW_026991718.1, on the reverse strand, counting down.
AGCAGGGAGCCTGCAGCTCCCCCTGCTTGCGCTCTCTCTCTCTCTGATAAATAAATAAAATGTTTAAAAAAAAAAAGAAATTACAGAAGTCCCTGTGAAGAGGAGTGGGTGATGAAATCTAGGGGCTGTCCTACCCAATAGCTATTTTTAAAATTTCCTTTTCTGCATTCTAATTTCATTATTTTTTCTTAGTTTTTCTTAATACCTTAGAAATTAAACATAACAACCTTTATCAGTAATGCCTTGAAAAGAAATTGTCATACCTCTCTCCAAGTGCTGGGGCAAAGTGGACTAGAAAAAGTTCAGAAACCACCAGAGGCGATGAGAAGAGAAGGTAGAGCACTAGGCAAGAGGAAAAGGTGAGAGGAAGCCCTGTGTACATGTTAGCTCCCCATCAAGGTTGCACATAAATCCTAACTAAGGGAAGGATATATAATAATTATAAAAATATAATAATTGCCTGGTCATGCAGAATGGGGGATTCAATATTTAAATAGACTTTCAGAGAAAAGGGTAATGCCAGAAGGTTGGAAACCCTGAAAGCTTTGATGTGTCTTTGTTAGGAATGATACCAAAACAAGGCATGACCTAAGTTCAAAGAACATGTGTATTCTGTGGCTGACCATACATGGGATCATGCAGATGTGATGTTAGGAAAAGGACAGCAGTTAATGAAGTCTCAATTGAAAGCATGTGTGGGGACACTAAGTTGTTTACGTCACTCCCATGCCTAAGAGCAGGGAAGGAGATGCTTCATCTCTACCTGCACAAACCCTTCCTTAGATTCATAATAGATTTTGCCTTATCTGAGAAAGAAAACATAATTATTTTCCCAAATGATGACTTCTTTGAATGCTATGTCTGTGAACTCAATAAATCAATTATAATATGGACACCTCTATACATTTTCCTTAGAATAAGACCTGGGTATCTGGAAAGTCCCAGGGTCTGCAATAGAAAAGAATCCATTCTCTGATCCCCAAAAGTATCAAGCTAAGGCAGAGAAAGGATTCCAGATCAGTTTTTCTAGAGTACCTTCACCCCTGCAAGTCAGCTGGGGTCTACTTGGGTCAACAATTCAAGCAGGGCCCTTAGAGCATTATCTTTTCTTTGATCCTAGCAATGCCATGTGGATTGATTTTAAGGCATGCCTATTCTTCAAAAGGCTTGCTCTCTAGCTTAAGAATGTGAGTTAAGTAGGGATTTTATAGGAATTTTTTGGCTTTAGGAAATAAAACATAAGAGACCCCCTGCCTCTTATAGTCTTCTGTAAATCACCATCTCTAATTGTTTCTCCCCTTCAAAGCAAATTCCCATACACTTCATAATGTATTAGTAAAGTCTCCAACAGGCGTGTGTCTAATTACCTTCCACCTTCCAGTCACAGTTCAGAGTGAAATGAGTAGTCATATTTATTGTCAGTTTGATCTCTGACAGATGACAGTTTTTATCAAATCACTCTGGGTCAAAAACTGAAGGGTGTGCCACAGCGGAAATGCAACCCCACAGTTCCCACAGGTGGATGGAATCCCTGCTCCACGTGGGACTCCAATGTGTCTACAGCTTAGAGACTGGGATCTGGCCTTCTGAGCCAGCCAGCGTCTTTCTCACATCCCACCCAGCAGCTGATGCCGCAGTAGTGCATTTGCCCAAAGCTGCTTGCTGTCATTGTTCAGAGGCCTGTTCGCTTATTTCCTGCCTGCCCTCTTTCTTATCCAGTCTCTGTTGATTCAGAGCTCCCGGCTCCACCCCTCAATTTTGATACACCCCTTGGCCTTCTGGGCTTTTAGTCTACTTAGCATCTGAGGAACAACTTTCCCTATCGAAGTCCAGCTTGAATTTGGCCCCGCCTCTTCTTCCGACCCCACCTTAGCTGTGACATTGTCAGAAATGAAACCCTATCTCCAGCAGTTTTGTGTACAGCCTCGGCCACATTCTCAAACTCCCCTGTGATGGAATCCAGGGTTATTCTTAAATATGCAAAAGCAAGGCAAGACAAAACCACCTGCTAAAAAGGGAATTAGGGAGTTAGTCTCTTCCTACTGTGCAGTTATACTTCCAGTGTATTTGTCAGTACATCACTGTGACCCACTCTCAGGTAGCAGAATTATAGTCACCTCCTCTACTTAGAATGCCATTCTCTGTCCTCTGGTGTGTCCATTCTAGTCATATAAAAATAAATAAATAAATCACTCCACCTGATTGAATCTCCCCTCCAACCTGGATTTCATCTCTCCCCTATCATTTGGCAATCCCCTAATTCTGCTTTTCAATACATATCATCACAGCAGAAAGGGCAGTTGCTAAAAAACAGAATGATCTACCAAGATAGGATAAAGAGAAAGGAATGATACCATTTGCACTTTAACTCTTCTGACATTTTGGAAAATGGGGGAGGGGACAGGAAACACACAATATTTGCCAATACTTGTTCCACTCATCTCTTTGATCATTCTCTGAATTCACAAGTGTTCCTGTTTACTCCCTCTGTTGGAATCACAACTATCCCCAAGATAGCAAATTCGAAGTAAGAAAAATCATCATAAATGAGATCTATTATGACTAAGCAGCCACCTTCAGTCTATCTGAGACAACATAGGGACTTCTAGATTGCATTGTCTTGAAATTTGTTTGGAATTTGACCAAAGAATCAGTGGTTGAAATTCTGCAAACTGCAGGTTAAATTTTAGTGTGTTCGAGGTGATAACAGAATACCACAGACTGGTGGCCAATAAACAACAGAAATTTATTCCTTACAGTTCTGGAGGCTTGGAAGTCTAAGATCAAGCTACCTACGGATTGACTGTGTAGTGAGGGCTCGCTTCCTTGTTCATAGATGGCCTCCTTCTAGCTCTTATGAAGGACAGGGCTAGGGACCTCCCTGGAATATCTTTTATAAAGTTACTAATTCCTCATGACCTAATACCTCTCAGAGGCCCCACCTCTAAACACTATCACAGCATCACAGCAGAGATTAGGCTTAAACATATGAATTTTGCGGTGAGGAGGGCTGGTAAAATACAAACATTTATTCTATAGCAACCGAAGATCTTTCCTTGAAGTCAGAGTTAATTCCTTCCTAATGGAGAGAGGGGTACTCCTCTATTACATACATTTCAAACCGTTCCATATAGTTCATACGGAGACACATATAATAGGGATGCTTAATAGATCACTGTTCCTTGCGGTGACTGAGATGTGTTTCCTGGCTGTTAATGTTCAGTATATTTCTTATTTCTGGATTTTTTTTTCCCAGAGAGAGAGAGAGAGAGAGAGTGCATGCACATGTGAGCAGGGGTGGAGGACAGAGGGAGAGGGAGAGAGAAAATCCCAAGCAGTCTCTAAGCCCAGCAACTCAGAAGGAGCCCGATGTGGGGCTTGATCTCACAACCCTGATGCCTCATCACTCAGAGAATGCCATTCTTAACATACGGCATAAAATGAGGGATATTTCCTTCTGGCCTGAAATTATGGACAATACCGATGCCACTAAGAACAAGGTGAAAAAATATCACAAGGTATTTTTATTTTTCTTCATATTGCACTTGATTTTTCTAAAATGTATTGGGTAGGCCAAATGTGTGGCTCGTGTGTGTTCAGCATTCTGAACTCACTGCTGTGGATAATGGAGCTGAAATGACGTAAGGCAAAACCAGTTTGACGTCAAACTTTTGTCATGTGCCTTTGAGCCACCCCAGGTGCCATCTGAATCATTTACAGAACATATTATTGTTTGCTGCCTAAATCTGGTCATATAAAAGTAATAGAGTATTGTTTTTTGCCCTTTGTGTTGTGAGGTTATCCAATTTCCATTCCCAGATGCACATCATGCCTGCTTTTTTTGTCTTTAAAATAAATCTGTTGCCTAAAGCTAAATATACAATACTTTGAACATGACAATGAAGCTATTTTTAATTTGTCCTTTCGTTTTAATTATGTTCTTGGTATTATTTAGTAGGTACAATTTGCAACATTCTTGCTGCCACCTACAGGCAACCCTGTGCACCACCTAGGCTGTTGGGGGGCCGGGGGGGGTAGGTGTAGCACTACCTGTTTATCTTGAATTAGAGATCCTGCTGTATTTCTAACCATTATTTGTCAGCATGGATATGAGTATGTTCAAAATGTTTTTTAAACAATACCTACATCTTTATTTATTTCATGAAAATAAAAATATCTACAAGATCCTCATAAAATCAGTAAATAGGACAATCTCTGCAAACAAAGAATTCACTTGGGACAATACAGGAGAAATTCTACACAAATGTGTTCTTAATCGTTTCATAAGTAATAAAATTAGCATGTTTATGAAAAACCTAAATACATAATTGATCAAAGCAATTTTCACAGTTTAAAATTTATTAGCTATGAAAATAGCTGATGTGAAAAGGAAGGTTAAGAGAAAAGAAAAACTAAGTCTATTAAAGAGTGATTCTCTCTCATCTCGACAACTATTGCTAACTGCACTGAGCTAACTCTGAAATAAGCACAGAGAAGAAAAGTTGAAATGCAGAATGAAAATGAAATGCATTTAACACACACAGAAAGGAACAGAATGATGAAGTTTGCAGTAGAATCCTGGAACTCTGTTATGAATCTTAGTTCTCTATGAGGCAGGAAGAGCCCAGCACTTGTGGGACCAAAAGAATATTCTCTTTGGGAAGCTGGCCTCAAAGGTAGGGGATAGTTACTTGTAGAATATGCCTGTGGTCTTTAAGTAACTCTTCAGGGATCACTCATTAATTTCCTTCAACTTTCTACTTTTTATTGTAATATACATGCCTGTTAGAGCAAAACTCATTATTCACAGCGTGATATGGAGTTGTATGCCACTTTCTCAGTCTTGAAGATCTGCATCCCCTGGCCCTAAAACCCCAGAATTTTGAAACTCTTTCACATGGTACATACCAACATTTGAGAGTGTGAGATGGAACCTGTATTTCTGTGGATAATCCATTTAACCTCACTATATAATCTTTTATTTATTTATTGAAGAAACTAGCATTCATTCACCTACTGTATTCCAGGCTATGTATTTGATACTAAGGATTAGGATTGAGCCCTTACTTCAAGAATACTTTCTCAGAGGGGTGACAGTAGCAAATGTGCCCCAAGGGCAGGTTGCCCCAAAATGGGCCACTTTGGCATCAGATTATTTCGAGCTGAAAACAATCAAGACCCAAAGACTCAAAAAGCAACTTCGACCTTTCCCTGTTTAAAAAGAATTTAGATAGAAAACCTATTTCAGGAAGAGAGCTATCTCCATAAATAACTCCATTATAATAGAAACTAGGGGTGGTAGACAGGGAGGAATTTAGCAAAATATGTTAAAATCCCTCTCTATGCCCCATTGCTTCTGTATGGTCTAGCAAACATTTGCTTATCATTCACTCTTTTTTACCTCCCTGCGAATTGTTTTCCTTCCCTTTGAAGCCTCAGACCCCGATCCTCTTCTCCTTAGTTCATGATGACATTTATACCTCATTTTGCCTGATTGTCTTTGTCTGTGTGGATCCCCTGTACATAGGAAAGTAAATCTGATTTTCTTCTGTTGATCTGACTCTTGTCAATTTAATTCCTAGGCCAGCTAGAATAAGAATCGAAGGGTAAAGTTTTTGGTTTCGGTTTTGGTTTTTGTTCTTGTTCTTGCTTTTGTTTTTGTTTTTTTTTCCTCCCTAGCAGTGACACACGGAACTGCAATTGAGCTTGAGGACTATTATACAGGCAGATACTGGCACAATGACAGTGCAAAAGAAGGTCACCTCTCTGCAGGGAAAAGTCCTAGAAGGCAAAGGGATAGGGAAAAAGGATAAATACACAAGGGAGAAAAGACAGCATAGCTTTGGCCATTCCCTTTCAGTTCTTCCTTTCCATTCCTTTTATTTCTTACCAAGAGAAAGAATTTTAAAATAAAATAAAAATCTTAGCAGTATTAAAAAAAAAATCTTAGCAGTACAGTCTTGGCCCCCAGGCTCAGCCCTGTATTTGCCACAAAGAGGACTTCCATTAATAATTCATTCTCAATATTCTCCCCAGTCCCTTCACCTAAAATGCAAATCATCCAGAAATGTACAGTACACCAACCTTCTCCGTCACGCTTTCCCGAATGAGAGCAAGGAAAAAAAAGCAACTTGATCAGCAGCACAGAATTGTTAAGTGACCTTTATGTGACTGGACATCACCATTATATGATCCCTCTCATTCTTGCCCAAATACTAGATCCTGTTGGGTTTTCTTTTTTCCAACATCTTCCCTCTGACATTAAAAAATATATATATATCAATGTTGCAATTAAGTATAAACTACTATTATAACATTTCAGTTTTGGAAAACTAACCTTCTTTCACATAATAAAATAAAACAGAAATAATGAAAAGCACCATGTTCTCAGAAATTTCTGTATACCTAAAACTATATGAGATATTGTAATAGGTATAATCTTTGGATACATTTCTTCTCCAAAAAGAGTGTTCAAGTTTATAGAGCGAAAGGAAAAAAAAAAAAAACACATATATATAGAACTACACATAAAAGCAGGTAGGTTTGGCACCGGGAATTTCTGAAATCCATGAAGCCTATCATTAATATCTTTAAATTCTCTTGTTGTACTATTTCCCAATTTTCTCAAATTATTTTCTCTCTCTTCACTATGCATGACAATCTCCAGACCACCAAATAACAATGCTGCTCAAACTCCCAGGCTCTCTCACTCTGAAGGAAGACATGAATCGATTTGATGGAAGCTTTAATCTGCTATACTCCCTAGCATTATATGAGTTTCAATAATGAACCCATTTTAAAGACCCATTTTAAACACCAATCTTAAAAACCATTAAAACATTTTAAGCTCACCAATAACCTTTGTTAGATCTAGATGACTCTGAGAATACTCAATGTAGATTGACTACTTTTCTGATAAAAATGAAAAAAAAATGTTTTCCCATCTTAAAAATCCACCTGATGTACAAAATAGACATAAATGCTTATGATACTTGGTCATTTTCCTAATTATCTTCAATTACAGTATTTGACATACTGTAATAAAGTTTAAGGACTGGACTTGTTTTTGAATTACTCAGGTTTGATCCCAAAGCAGGATTTTAATTAAGAACGAGAATTGGGGAATGTTTGAAATGAATTCTGGTGAGTGTTTCCACAGACAAAAGAAAACAGATATGCAATACTTTGACCTTTTCCTAAAATTCCCCAGACCCACTGATCTCGGACTTAGATCAGTCTATTCTGATCAGATTCTAAGAATTCTCAACCAAGCATATTTCATTAGACATGATAGGGATGCCTGGGTGGCGCCGTCAGTTAAGTGTTTGGCTCAGGTCATGATCCCAGGGTCCTGGGATTGAGTCCCAGGTCAGGCTTCCTGCTCAGCGGGGAGCCTGCTTCTCTCTCTGCCTGCCACTCCCCCTGCTTGTGCTCTCATGCTCTCTCTTTCTGACAAATAAATATTTTTAAAAAAGAAATGATATTTATAGTTGAAAGAATAGAAAATACTAAATATGCAAAAGTTTTGTTGTTCTTTTTCTAAAGTACCTAGTCAGATGGTTAGTTTATTTTTATTCTTTTTTGAATATGAAGTATGTAGGCTATGAATTTTCCTCTGAGCTCTGATTTAACTCTGTCCCATTGGTTACTGCATTGCTGCTTTCTGGAAATTCTGAAATTTAGGGTTTTTTGTTTTCATTGTTAATGGAGGAGTGTCTGAGAAAGATTTTATTTAAGTATTTTTTTCTACCTTGTTATCATGTCTACTTTACTGTACAAGAATACCTTTTAGATATGTAAAGGCTTTCTTTACAGTCTAGAATATAGTTTTAAATGTCACATAGGCTTGTGCTTAATTTTCTTTTTTTTTTTTTTTTAAGAGAGAGAGTGTGAATAGCGGGTGTGCAGGGGCAGAGGGAGAGAGAAAATCTTAAGCATGCTCCACAACCAGTAAGTGGAGCTTGACCTGGGGCTCGATCTAACGACCCTGAGATCATGAACTGGGCAGAAATCTAGAGCACAATGCCTGACTGACTGAGCCACCCAGGTGCCCCAGACACGTGCTTAATTTTTAAAGTAATAAGTACCATATATATCTTCTTGATAACATTGTTAAGGAATACAATATTCTTAAGTGTGTTTTGTCCTTTTGCTATATCTACTTTTGAAATTAATGACTAGAAGGCTTTGATTTTTTAAGCCTATTTTGTTATCTCCCATAATTTCCAATTTATGAAAGTTACTGCTATACTATTTGGTACATGGGTATTTATAACTGTTATTTTTATTGTGACTTATACCACTTAAAATTATAAACTGTTCTTTGTGTCAGATAATGCTCTTTGACCTATTCTGCCTCATCTAAAGTTAACACCAAGACTTATACTTTTTCTGTATTTATACTAATGTGAAATAGCTTTACGCTACTTACCTTTTTTTTGGGCAGGGTTTTTCTAAGTAACCTTGTTTAAAGTGTGTCTCATACAAATTAGAGTAGGGTTTTGCTTTGTAATTCTATATACAAATCATCTACACCTTTAAATAGTGAGTTAAACTTATTTATATTTATTAATATAACAGGCATGTTTCCTTTTTATATTCTTTTGTTTTTTGTTTATATTTATTAATGAAGTATTTTTTATATTTTATGTCATTCTGATATTTGTAAAGTTTAATATTTTAAATTATAGTGCTTACATTCTGTTTGCATCTTTATGTAATACTTTCTGTCCTTCTTTTTAAACAGCATCATCTCTTAAAATATTAAGAGATATCATCTCTTAATTAAAATATTCCCTGGATCAAATCTATTGTAATATTTAAATTTGAAGAAAAGTGATGTGTTTAAATATTTCGGCTCACTCTTCTGGAATATCTTGTTAAGTGTTCTTTCATTGTTTCCTATCACTGAACATTACTGTCAAGAAGTCTGTTGAAAATCTAATTTTCTTTCCCTTAAAACAATAGTGACCATACATTTTTGTCTGACCACATTTTGAGATGAAAGAGACCACTATTTATACTGATTTATGTTTATGGGACAATAAGCATAAATATGGATTACCCCAGGGTAACTGGGCCATATGGTTCTGCTGCCTACACATGGCTTGACTTTTTGGTTTGGGAGCCTAAAATAACCTTTTTTTCTTATCATCTTATCTATAATATTCCTTTCCTTACCTATATTACATTGATCTTTCCTCTAAATAAAGATATTTTTCTTTCATTTTCACCTAAATCATGTTTCAGTGTTGACAATTGTTTTTTTACTTCAAGTATAATTAACAGTGTTATATCAGTTTCAGATGTATAACGATTCAACAATTCTATACATTACTCACTGCAGTGATGACAGTTCTTAATCAATTTTCTCTTAGTGACTTGTCAATATGTATAATCTTTCTCATATTTCAGAAGTTTTTTTGAGTTATACTTTTAAATATCTATGTTTCTTGTTTTTCTTCATTCTCCTTTGCTTATATTTTATATCCATCATTTGGTCCTCTGGTTTCTCTATTTCTCATTCACTTTATTCCATTTTTTAAATTTCTATCATTATTGTTTATGTGGCATATTGATAATTAGTGATTCCCAACTGATCATGCTTTTTGACATCCATATCCTTTTGTTGTCCTCTCCCGTACTGACTCTTGACTTAGCTATGTGACTTGCTCTGGCCAGCAGGACATCAGTAAGTGTGACAAATGAGGAAGCTTGATAAGCACTTGCACATGGGGACTTGCCCCCTTCACCATGTGAAGAAGCCGAGTTTAAACTTGCTGAGAATGAAAAACCACATGTAGATAGAGGCTCAGTCATTCCAGCTTAACACAGATCTCAGCCAATTCAACAGCTAAATTCAGGCATGTGAATGAGCCCAGGCAAAACCAGTAAAAGTGTGTTATTGGGCACAGCCAAGTCACAGAACCATGAGAAACATGAAATAATTGTTCTAAGCCACAAATTGTGGGGGTGTTATTACGTATTATTAGATAACTTATAGAGAAATTGTGGCCTAGAAGTGTGGCATGGATGTGATAAAACCCCAAATATGTGGCATTGGCTTTAGAATGGAGCAGCAGATGGAGGCTTGAGAAGTTTAAGGAGTCTGTTGGCAAGGGCTGAAGGAATGGCAAAGAAATGTTGGCAGAGACTTGAAATGAGCTGAGGAAATCATTAGTGGCAGGGAAAAAAATGGTTGTCCATATTCTATAATAGCAAAACATTTGACAAACCTGTTAAGTGCTGGTACACAGAAGATAGAATCATACCTGATGAACTAGTGGATCTGGCTAAGGAGGCCTCCTATTTCACTATTCCTAGCGGAATGATGAAAATGCCAATTGGCTTCTCTTAGGTGCATATGGTATGACAGTGGAAGAGAGAGATAAGCTAAGGAGAGAACTATTTAGTTTGCAAGAAGAAACTAGACATGAAGAAAAGACAGAACTTTCTGGGTTGGAAAATAAAACAACATTTTCAGACTTTCCAGGTGGCAACTCTCAGTATAATAATTGGCCTCAAGGTAAAGATGAAATCAAGGATATGGATGTAAACCCCCCTTTTTTAGACCTGGGAATGACTGAAAGTGATTTTTAGTAGATGCTCTCAGCTAAAAAGAAGGGCTTACAGGAATTTTACAAACATTATCCCATAGCATTCTGAGATACTCAATATACAGCAAGGTCTATTTTAAAGAATTACGGATGTGAACTGGAGGCATGGGATGAATCCAGCCACAAACACAGGAAATCATTAGGATTTTTAAGGTAGTTGTATCAGTTTGGACTAAAAAGAAGAGAGTTTAAAAAGAAAAGAGCTTTCTGGGCCTCTACCTTCCTACATACAAAAAATTCACTGATAAAGGTATTCAGGTATTTCTTAGAGAAGAAGAAAAATCTAAGAGAACTGAGCCAAAAGCCTATAGGACAAAGCCAAGAGCCATGGACAAGAATGGACTAGGAAACCATTCCAAGGGAACAAAATGAAATCTTAATCAAGGAACATTCCATGACCCTAAGTAAGGATTCCTAACAACATATGCTCAGCTAGATTTCAGAATTGTTATGGACTAGTGATTGCTATAAATTTCCATTTCTTTCCCTTTTCAGTGGGAGTGTCTATTGTGGTCATACTGTTGCTGTCTCATGATTCAATGTTGGGTCTGTGGAGGAAAGCAGGGCAGATAAGTTGTCTTGTTCTTGGTTCTCTGGAACAACGGGAGCTATATCCAAGGAGCTACACCTGAGGAGCCTTTTCTGTATCCAAAGCTAATACACAAAAGCATTGCATTTGAGTGTGAATAGACTTCAGCATGAATCATCAGGGCCAGATAGAAGACTGTGTTATATTGTTATATCAGTAGCCCTCAGTGAATCACACTTCCCTCTTTTTTCCTGTGTAGCTTCTCCAACCTTGACTCTTGAGCTTGCCATGTGACTTTCATTTTTGTTTTTGCTTTGTCTAGCTTTGTTACTGGGACACCAGAAAATATGACATAAGCAGAGGATTAATAAGTACTTGCATATTTGGACTTTCTCTTAATGAATGTATCTATTTACCATTTTAAGAAGTCTGGTCTAGACTCCCTGAAGGCAAAAACCACACTAAGAGAGTAGCTCAATTGAACCAGCCATCCCAGTTGATCTCAGACCCGCAAGACAACCTACCAGCTGAATGTAGCTATAGGAATAGCCCAGGCAATACCAGCCAAACTGCTCAGCCAACCTACAGCATCTTAAGACATAATCATTATTTTGGATCTTTAAGATTTGAGATGGTTTATTATATAATAATAAATAACAGAATTCCTTACTCTATTTCCCATCGTCTCCCTTTGGCCCCTTGAAATTTACTCTTCATTTCTTAAACAGTTTGTCGTTTTCTTCTGTTTTTCTTCCCAATATTCTTCCAGTATTAATTTCATCTCTTCTGTTAGTCTTTTATCTCAGGACTTCCTTCTCTTCCCTGAGTTCTGTATTTCGTTTTTTACATTTTTTATCTAAATACAATTTAGTTAACATATAGTTTATTATCAGCTTCAGGGGTAGAATTTAGTGATTCATCAGTTTCATATAACACCCAGTGCTCATTCCATCAAGTGCCTTCCTTAATGCCCATCACCCAATTACCCCATCTCCCCAACCACCTGCCCTCCAGCAACTCTCAGTTTGTTTCCTATAGTTAAGAGTCTCTTATGGTTTGCCCCTCTCTCTGTATTTATCTTATTTTATTTTTCTTTCCCTTCCCCTATGTTCACCTGTTTTGTTTCTTAAATTGCACATAGGAGTGGAATCATATGGATTTGTCTTTCTCTGACTGACTAATTTCACTTAGCATAACACCTTCTAGATCCATCCATGTCATTGCAAATGGCACAATTTCATTCTTTTGATGGCTGGGTAATATTCCATTATATATATATATATACACACCACATCTTCTTTATCCATTCATCTGTCAGTGGGCATCTGGGCTTTTTCCATATTTTGGCTATTCTGAAATTGCTGCTATAAACATTGGGGTGCATGTGACCCTTTGTATCACTATGTTTGTAACCTAGTAGTGCAATTGCTGGGTCATAGGGTAGCTCTATTTTTAACTTTTTGAAGAACCTCCATACTGTTTTCCAGAGTGGCTGCACCTCCTGAGTTCTTTACTTCTTATGAGTAACTTCTTCCATAGAAGCAATGGCTTCATTTGATATTTTAAAAATTCTTACTGGACTATTGAATAACAAATTTATTTCTGCTTTCTAGCTATGTTCTACTCTTTTTATTTTTTTGTTTTGTTTATTTGATCTCAGCCTTTCTCATAGTAGTTCCCATCTAGGCTGAGGACTCTTTCTAGAAGTGAGTAATTTCAGGAGATTTCTGAAACGTACCCTCAAAATACCTTCTCTAGGACACCTGGGTGGCTCTGTCGGTTAAGTGTCTGCCTTCAGCTTGGGTCATGATCCCATGGTCCTGTGATCGAGTCCCACATTCAGGCTCTCTGTTCTGCAGGGAGCCTGCTTCTCCCTCTGCCTCTGCCTCTGCTTCTCTCTCTCTCTCTGTCTCATGAATGAGTAAATAAAAATTTTAAAAAATCTTCTCTATTCTTTCTGTTCCTCCAATGCTTCAGTGTCTCCCCTTTTCTCAAGATTTGTATGCTCTGGCTCTGCTAGTCCCAGTGCATTTAAAAAATATCTAACAATAACTTGGAGTTGACAAATTTTTCTTTTAAAGATTTATTTATTTTAGAGAGAGAGAGAGAGAAAGAGACAGAGTGTGCATGAGTGGGGGGAGGGGCAGAGGGAGAGAGAGAATCCTCAAGCAGACTCTATGCTGAGCATGGAGCCCAATGCAGGGTTTGATCCCAGGACCCTGAGGTCATGACCTGAGTGGAAATCAAGAATTGGTTGCTTAACCAACTGAGTCACCTAGGCACCCCTGGAGTTCAGAATCTTTACAGAAAACTTATGATTTCATTCAAAATGAGAGTTTTGTTTTTATTTTCATTTTCTATGCATTTGTAGAGTTTTCAAGAGAATTGAGAAAGGAAGAACAAAGCTGCCCTCATGATCTTGTTAGAAGCCCTCTCCTTATGGCTTCTGAGCACAGAAAACCCCCAACAAAATCAACAAAAGCAAGACATATTGCAACGAAAATGGCAAGGTATAATGATAAAGAAAAAATATGCTGCCTACAAGAGACTCATTTTAGACCTAAAGACATCTGAAAATTGAAAGTGAAGGGATAGGGAAACATCTATTATCAAATGGATGTCAAAAAAAAAAAAAGCCAGAATATCAATACTTATATCAGACAAAATAACTTTAAGACAAAGATTGTAACAAGAGAGAAAGGACACTATATAATAATAAAGGGGACAATACAACAAGAAGATATAACAATTATAAATATTTACACATCTAACATGGGAACACCCAAATACATAAAACAGTCAGTAACAAACATAAAGCAACAAATCAATAATAATATAAGAATAGTAGGAGATTTTAACATCCCACTTACATAAATGGACAGATTATCTAAATAGAAAATCAACAAGGAAACCACTTGAATGACAGTAGATGAGACGGATTTAACAGCTATATTCAGAACATTCCATCCTAAAACTGCAGAATACACATTCTTTTCAAGGGCACAAGGAACATTCTCCAAAATAGATCACATATTAGGCCACAAAACAAGCCTCAACAATTTAAAAAAGACTGAAGTAATACCATACATCTTGTCTGACCACAATGCTAGGAAACTAGAAGTCAACCACAAGAAAAAATCTAGAAACACCACAACTACATGGACGTTAAATAACATGCTACTAAACAATGACTAGGTCAACCAGAAAATCAAAGAGGAAATAAAAAAGTACGTACATGGAAACAAATGAAAATGAAAACATAATGGTTCAAAACCTTTTGGACACAGCAAAAGAAGTTCTAAGAGGGAAGTTTATAGCAATACAGGCCTACCTCAAGAAGCAAGAAAAATCTCAAGCTAACCTTATACCTAAAGGTGCTAGAAAAAGAACAACAAACAAAACCTAAAACCAGCAGAAGAAAGGAAATAATAAAGATTACAGCAGAAATAAATGATATAGAAACTAAAAATACAATAGAACAGCTCAATAAAACCAGGAGCTGGTTCTTTGAAAAAAATTAATAAAATTGATAAACTTCTAGCCAGATTTATCAAGAAAAAAAGGGAAAAGACCCAAATAAATAAAATTGCTAACGAGAGAGGAGAAATAACAACAAACACCACAGAAATACAATTGTAAGAGAATATTATGAAAAACTATATGCCAACAAATGGTACAACCTGGAAGAAATGGATAAATTTCTAGAATGCATAAGCTACCAAAACTGAAACAGGAAGAAATAAAAAAATTGAACAGACCAATAATGAAAAAAATCTGAATCATTAATAAAAAAGTAAAACAGAAACCAAAAACCAAAACAAAAAATTCCCAACAATCCAAAGTCCAAGACCCGATGACTTAACAGGTGAATTTCAGAAAACATTTAAAGAAGAGTTAATACTGATTCTTCTCAAACTACTACAAAAAAAAAAAAAAGTAGGAAAACTTCCAAATTCATTCTGTGAGGCTAGCATTACTCTGATACCAAAACCAGATAAAGACACCAAAAAAAAAAAAAAAGAGAGAGAGAGAGAAAGAGAACTACAGGTCAATATCCCTGATGAACACAGATGCAAAAATCCTCAACAAGATACTAGCAAACCAAATCCAACAATATGTTTTAAAAAATCATTCACCACAATCAAGCGGGATTTATTCCTGGGTTGCAAAGGTGGTTCAATATTTGCAAACCAATCAACGTGATACATCACATCCATAAGAGAAAGGATAACAACCATGTGATTGTTTCAATAGACATGGAAAAAGTGTTTGACAAAGTACAACATCCACTCATGATAAAAATCCTCAACAAATTAGGGAGGGAACATACCTCAACATAATAAAGGCTTTATATGAAAAACCCACAGTGAACATCATACTCAATTGGAAATACTAAGAGACTTTCCTCTAAAGTCAGAGACAGGACAAGGATGTCCACTCTCCACTTTTATTCAACATAGTACTGGAAGTTCTAGCCATAACAATTAGACAACAGAAAGAAATAAAAGGAATCCAAATCTGTAAGGAAGAAGTAAAACTTTCACTACCTGCAGATGACATGACACTATATATAGAAAAACTGAAGGATTCTAAACAAAACAAAACAAAAAAATAAAACAAAACCCCTGCTAGAACTGATAAACACACTCAGTAAGGTCACAGGACACAAAATCAATCAACAGAAACCTGTTGCATTTCTATACACCCACAGTGAAGCAGCAGAAAGAGAAATTAAGAAAACAATTCCATTTATGATTTGCACCTAAAATAAGATACCTAGAAATAAACCTAATCAAAGAGGTGAAAGATCTGTACTCTGAAAACTAAAAACACTGATGAAAGAAATTGAAGACAACACAATGAAATGGAAAGACATTCCATGCTTATGGATTAGAAGAACAAATACTGCTAAAATGTCTATACTACTCAAAGCAGTTGACACATTTAATGCACTCCCTATCAAAATACCAATAGTATTTTTCACAGGCCTAGAACAAGCAATCCTAAAATTTGTACAGAACCACAAAAGACCCTGAATAGCTAAGGCAACCTTGAAAAATAAAAGCAAAGCTGGAGGCATCACAATTCTGGACTTCAAGTTATAATTACAAAGCTGTAGTGATCAAAACAGTATGTTACTGGTACAAAAACAGACACATAGATTAATGGAACAGAAGAGAAAACCCCGAAACAAAACCACAATTATATGGTCAATTAATCTTTGACAACAGGAAAAAATATGCAATGGGAAAAAGACAGTCTCTTTAACAAATGATGTTGGGAAAACTGGACAGCAACATGCAGAAGAATGAAACCGGACCACTTTCTTACACCATACACAAAAATAAATTCAAAATGGATGAAAGACCTAAATGTGAGAGCTGAAACCATAAATATCCTAGAAGAGAGCATAGGTAGTAATTTCTCAGACATTGGCAACTCTTTCCTAGATTAGGTCCCCTGAGGAAAGGGAAACACAAGCAAAAATAAATGACTGGGAATTCATCAAGATAAAATGCTTCTGCACAGCAAAGGAAATTACTCACAAAACTAAAAGGCAGCCTATGGAGTGGGAGAAGATATTTGCAAATGGCATATCTGATAAAGGGTTGGTACCCGAAATATATAAAGAACTTCTTTTTTTGTTAAAAAACAAATAACTCAACTAAAAATGGGCAGAAGCCATAAACAGACATTTCTCCCAAGAAGACATACAGATGGCCAACAGACATAAAAAGATGCTCATCATCACCTATCATCAGGGAAATGCAAATAAATGCTAAATGAGATATCACCTCACAACTGTCAGAATGGCCAAAATCAAAAACACAAGAAACAGCAAGTTTCGGCAAAAATATAAAAAAAGAGGTACCCTCATGCACTGCTGGTGGGAATGAAAACTGGTGCAGCCATTTTGGCAAAAATATGAAAAAAGAGGTACCCTCATGCACTGCTGGTGGGAATGAAAACTGGTGCAGCCATTCTGGAAAACAGTATAGAAGTTCCTCAAAATGTTAAAACTAGAATTACCCTATGATCCAGCAACACACTACTAGGTATTTACCCAAAGAATACAAAAACACTAATTCAAAGGGATACATGCATTGTTATGTTTATTGCAGTATTTACAATAGCCAAACTATGGAAGCAGCCAGAGAGTTCATCAACTGATGAATGGATAAAGATGGGGGGGGGGGTGTAATTATAATGGACTACTATTCAGCTATAAAAAAGAATGAAATCTTCCCATTTGCAAGGACATGGATGGAGCTAGAGAATATAATGCTAAGTGATATCAGCCAGGGAAAGACAAATACTGTATTATTTCACTCATATGTGGAATTTAAGAAACAAAACAAGCGAACACCGGGGGAAAAGAGAGAGAGAGATAGACTAAGAAACAGATTCTTGGCTATAGAGAACAAACTGATGGGTATGGGTGTGGGGGGGTATTGGAGTATGAGATGGGTGATAAGGATTGAGGAGTACACTTGTCATGACAAACACCAGGTGATTTAAAAAAATGTAAAAAGTAAAACGAGGCTTTCCTAAAAACAGCATAGGTTGTTGAGACCTTTGAAGTATGGAAAATACGACCTGTCAACCAAAGTTCTACTGGCTGAAAAACTGCACTACTTTGGCCACGTATAGAACAACTTTAATTTTGACAGCAGTACAGGGCTATTGTGCTGATGAAGTAAGGAGCTACATAAATCACCTTGGTGCACTGCTTCCTAGATTGGTAATCAGGGTCTGAAAAATCTCTGCCATATGCTGGAAGAATTAGCACCTAAGGCCATGAAGGTTGAATAACTTTATCAGAGCCAGGGCCTTGAATTACTGCCTGAAGGCTTTTGAAAAAAAAAAAAAAAAAAAAGTCACACTGTAATATTGTTACTCTTTTTTACAAAGAATTTTATTGTTTTTTGTTTTGTTTTGTTTTTTGCTTTTTGTTTGTTTGTTTTTTTTAGAAAAGATATTTAGAGTACCTCACTGAATTTTAGGAATTTTTTTTCACTTTTTTTTGCAAGTAAAGTAAAAGCCCATTCTCAGAACATTTATCAGAGAAAGATTTATTCATAGAATCCTTGGAAGATATTTTTGGCTATATGAATGAACCAAATCTTCTGAATCAAGGCCTTGGATTAACTACTTAAAACGGCACTAAAACTCTGTGAGCAATTTTGGATAAACTGCCATTTTAGAAAAGGAGTTTGGAGGCAAACAACTTTGCAAACTTTCAAATATTGGAGGAAGAACTTCAGAAGACTGGAGTCTCAAGTAACTGAGGATGCCAACTTTTCTGCAGTCAAAAATCTGCATAAACATTTTATAATTTTTAATGTCAATGCTACTCAGAAATCTTTAATTCCCTTATTATCAGGTTGGCAGGATTTTGCACTATTAATATTTTTTAAATATTTAACTTTTTTTGCATTTAACTCTTTAGAACTTTTGGAAATTATTTTGTTCTATTACATGAGAAGAACATCTAAATTTCTCCACAGAGTGTGTGTTCTCATTTTTTGAACACTCTCTCTTTGTTTTCAGATGCTTCTGTTAAACATCACATGCCAAGTTATCACACGGTAAGACAGGTCTATTAAATATTTTTTATATGAAAAAACAGGAAGAAAGAAAAAAAGGATGAAAGGAGAGAAGAGAGAAGAGAAGGACAAAGATAAACTTTGAGCACTGTGTTAAGTAATTTCACATAAACTATATATGAGTTATTCTTAAATTAACTCAATGTCATATATACTTTTATGAACATGTTTTACAAATTGGGAAAATGGAGTTCAGAAAATTTAGTAGCCAATGCTTTTGGCAGAGATATGTGGAGAGACTGGCTCAATAATTGATTATGAAGAACTAAACCAAGTGGTAGGAAATTGGGTATAATCTAACCTATATGCACACAATTTCCAGAGTTTTAAAATACACCTGGCAATTTTATAGAAATGAAGATTAAATGTGAGCTTTTATTACCTCAAGTCTGTAACATAGCGGCAACTCCATTGTTAACATTATATTAAACTATTCCAACTTAGCCATTACTCATCCTGGCCCTTGTTACCACCAACCAGTGTTTGATTGGTTGTATCTCTTACAAAGACCTCAGGTCTACACATAACCATTGTGACTATGCTTCTTTTACTGCAGACGGGTAACATTCTGGGGATTGGATTGAAGAATTATTTTTTTTTTGATGCTATGATATCCCAATCTTTCAAATTAATGTAGTCATGCTGATGGCATATACTTAAAGCTAATCAAAGTGATATTTTAGAAATTTTATGATTTTATTTGAAATAAAACAGTTATTGTTGAAAAATCTCTTTGAACTTTCCATATTTCCATATTTCTCCAATGCCTCCTCAGGTCAACCATAATCTCTCCTCATCTGCTACATTCCTCAAAGATTGAGGCAAATAGTCCTCTAGTGTGTTTCCCAGATCTGTCCAGCAGAGTTTGGCAGTTTTGCGAGAGTTTTGTGAGAGTTTTGCTCTCTCACAGCCCTTGGTTCATTCCATTATTACCACACTCAGTACAGTGAAGAGTGACTACATAGTACCACCTGAGCCTTCACCACTAGACTGTGGGTACCTTGAGCCGGTGGCTATGGCTTATATCTCTACACCTCTCAGTCTAAAAGTGTAGTGTCTAATCCAGTATAATATAATGGTAAGAAGAATTTTTAAAAAATAAACATAAAACTATTACTAACATTTTAATATGCTTTAATCTTTCATGTATATTCAGTGTATATACATATATATGTATAAAATATCAAAATATTGTTTTATAATATATGGTCTAATATATTTTTTAAACAACAGTATACTGTGAAAATATTTCACATGAATAATTATTCAATAACACAATTATTTTTACTTATCATTATGGACATTTCAAACATATACCAAAATAAAACAAAAGCATAACCAATCTCTATGTAACTACCACCCAACTCAATAATTATTAATATTTGGCAATTTTTAAAAATATATATCTCTATCTACTTTCCCACTCCTCACTCTGGGTTATTTTAAAGCAAAGTCCAGGTATCATATTGTTTCATTAGTAAGTACTTCAGTATGTACATCTAAAAGATGAACGTTAAGAAAAAAGCACAATGTTATTATCACCCCAAGTTATTTTAAAGATTTATTTATTAATTTTAGAGAGAGAGAGTGTGTATGAACGGGAGGGACAGAGAGAGAGGGAGAGAGAATCTCAAACTGACTCCATGCTGAGCACAGAGCCCATCAGAGCCCCTCAGAGCCCCCCATGGGGCTCAATCCCATGACCTTGAGATCATGACCTGAGCTGAAACCAAGAGTCAGACACTCAACTGACTGTGCCATCCAGGAAACCCCACCCCAAGTTATTTTAAATAATTCTTAATATAATCAAGTATCCAGTCAGTATATAAGTTTTCCTGATTGTCTCATAAGTGGTTGCTTTATGGTTGATTTATTAAATCAGTGTCCAAAGTCTTCATATTGAATTTGGCTGATTTGCTTCTTCATTTTATTTTCTCCTTGTTATTATTTTATAGAAACATTTCAAAACCTTCATCCTATCCCATGCTATGGCTACAAGACAATTTATTCAAAAGGCTTCTATTATTGAACATTTAACTTATTTCTAATTTTTTCTCCTATTAAACAATGTTCTAATGAATATGCATATAGATAAATCTTCAAGCACACCTAGAATTATTCTATTAGAATTAATTCTTAGAAGTGGAATGCCTCATGGGTTCTTTTTTTTTTTTTAAGCTTTTGATACAGCTTGTCAAATTACTCTTCAAAATGATTGAGCTAATTTACACTCCTACCAGCAGTATGAACATATCTGTGCCCCCACACCCTCATCAACACTGCATAATATCTTAATTTAAAATATTTGCCACTTTGATAGACCAGAAAGATCTTGCTGTTTCAATTTGCATTTTTTTTAGTTAATAGTAAGAGAAAGTGCCCTGAATCCTTGAATCCTTATTCAGTGCTTACTGTGGCCACAAAACCCCTTTCTGGTAAGTCCATAAAGGAGATACACCTGTTTAAGGGGCAAGGCCAAGAAAATGCAGATTTTTATTACTAGATTTAAGCAGAAATCCTGGCTCTGGTGAATATGAACTGCAAGAATTCTTTTTTCTTAGTCAAATGTAGCATTTCCCTTATGTGCCTTCATTAGGACGATGATACTTCTCAACTGGGATGCAGCTCCAGACCCATTGCACCGTCTCAGGCACACAGTTCCAAAAGTGCATGGGCCCTAAAGTTCCTTTAGCCTCTTAATCACACATGTACATAATAACTCCTTATACCACAGCCAAGCTGTAGTCTTGGCGTATTACTGTCCAGCATCAATGTTCCTCCTTCCCGAGGTAGAATTCCTGGGAGGTAGGAGGTAAAGCAGGGTGGTACACATGGAGTAGCAATGAACCAGCTCCCCTTAGAATAGGGGATGTGAAGCCAAAGTAAAGTTAAACTTTTTTCTCTAGGGCGCCTGGGTGGCTCAGTTGGTTGAGCGACTGCCTTCGGCTCAGGTCATGATCCTGGAGTCCCGGGATCGAGTCCCGCGTCGGGCTCCCTGCTCGGCGGGGAGCCTGCTTCTTCCTCTGACCCTACCCCCTCTTATGTGCTCTCTCGCTCTCTCTCTCATTCTCTCTGGCTCAAATAAATAAATAAAATCTTTAAAAAAAAAAAAAAAACTTTTTTCTCTAACACTTTTGGTCATTAGAGTATGTCTTTTGTGAATCATGTGTTCATTTTCCCTGCCAATCAATGAGTGATGAACAAATGAAAGAATGAATGATCACATTTTGGGTATAATCGTTCAACTAGTTACAAATCAACCAAATTGCACTGTCTTTTAGTCCATATTTCATTTTCTTGTCAACCTTTATTGCAGGAACTATCCAGTCTGGTAGACATCTATTTTAAAGCAGGCTTTTATGTCTAACTTCTTTCTCAGAATTCTTCAAAGTAACTTAAATAGTCAGGGTCTTATCTCTATACACCCTTTAAATGAGGCCAGTCAAGATCCCACTGGTCTAAAAACCAATGGATCAAAGATCACAGAATTATTGATCGTGAGTTTGCTTTCTTCACTGTGGTGTCAAGAAGAGGACCCCTCCTTTCTGAATAACCTAACCATGTGCCCCGCATTTTTATTCTTTTCTCCTCATCAGGCCCTTCTCCCACCAATCTTCTCTTCTCTCTTAAGTCATCAACCCTACTCTGAGAACTGTGGTAACAAAGCCCTTTATCCCATCTTTTCACAAGAGACTTAAATATGAAATTGTTTTTTGGTTCTTACAGTGCTTAGCTTACGCATAGGAGTAGTGCTCTTCAGAAAATGTAAATTTGGAAATCAGCTGGCAATTAACATCTTTACAAATTCATATTGCATACCGTCAACAGAATTTATATAGCTAGCTAGCTAGCTAGCTAGCTAGCTAGATACATAGATATGATTCTCCATGGCCTGTAGAACAACATTTCCTAAATGATGTCCCATGAAACCACAGAACTCTTAAATTATTAGTATGCTCAGAATTTTTTTTTTGCAAATACATTTTAGAAATGTATTTTGCATTTGTTTCATTTAAGATTCATAATATACATAAATATTAGTGTATTAAACTGAGGAATTTTGCATTGAAGAAACCTTACTTATCTCTTTTAATAAAATATGTATTTGATGACAGAATGAGGGTTTTTGTTTGTTTGTTTTTTTAGTGAAGCATCCATTAATATTTTTTGCAGAATTGCTTGGGACACACACAAAACACAGGTGATGACACACAAGTGAAAGCATTTGGAATAGCATATCAGAGAAGCTAGATTCTGCATAGCTTTTTGGTCCTCTTTCTTTACCTCCCTGTTGCTCTCTCCCAATCTCTCCACTTTCAGTGCAGATATACTAGCTTCATTAATATCAAAAGTCCTATGCTTCCTTGAACACAAAGTGCTTTAGAATATTCACAAGCCTTTTGACATGCTGTTGCTCGCTATCTCGAAAACATTCTTTTGCAATTTCATCTGCAAATTGCCACATATTCCTTAACATGCAGTTCATATGATAGCTATTCAGCAAGACCAGTCAAAATTCCAAGTTTTATACTCCTTTCTTCTTGGCTATTCCAGAATTTTATTTTTCCCTTTATAATATTCCATCCATACTATATTACCTATATATCTGTCTGCTTCCCTCTTTAGACCATTTTCTCCTGTAGGTGAGGTACCATATCTTATTCATTATTTTATATTTACTGACCAACACAGTGTCTAGCACGTAAAAGGTATTCCATGTCTATTTTAGAAGTTAATTAATTTGCTTATCCAATAAAGTTCTTTTCATTGAGTCCTAAGGAGCATAAATATCATGTATCCTGTTCTGACTGTGCATCTCCTTGCAATATTTTAAGACTGCATTGTGCTGTCCTAACAGAAAACAAACAAGAATGGTTTGATTGTTCCCTATCAAAATGATGACAGGTCTGTTTGCCCAAATGTATGGGTCATTCTGTTAATTTGGTGGTGATGGAGCCATGGAACCATGAACTCTCAGAATTAGAAGAGCCATTCAAATCATCTAGTTCTGCCATTCTTGTCTCTTCATTTACTGTGGAGCCTGTCTGGAGTTTTCTATCTTTTAAATAAAATATTTTAAAATGGAAGTTTTACCGTGCATTTTTTACATTCATTGAAGTGCATAAAACGATCTATAAAAACAAACTACCCATCAGACATAAATTCATGAGCCTTAAGGCCTCTTAAGGATCATTCATCCTCCCTAGAAATTGTTCTCTATCCTCATGGAGAACAGAGGGGAGCTCCCTCATGGGCAGTAAGTACAGGTTTGTGTGGGGGATGCTATCAGACGTGGCCCCAGCATCTATACTAGTTTATACTTCTTCTGTTCTTTTTTTTTTAAGATTTTATTTATTTATTTATTTGAGAGAAAATGAGAGCAAGAGCAAGAGAGAGAGAGAGAGCATGAGCACAGAGAGAGAGGGAGAAGCAGACTCCCTGCTGAGCAGAGACTGACTCGGGGCTCTATCCCAGGACCCTGAGATCATGACCTGAGCCGAAGGCAGATGCTTAACCGACTGAGCCACCCAGGCGCCCCTATACTTTTTCCGTCCTTAAATTGCTTCTCAAAGATTTCAGGAGTATCATTCACCTGGCATCATGATGACACACAGAAGACACAAATGGATACAGCATACCCATGAATAATGAAGGAAATTATTCAATGTTCTTTTAGTCACCTTGTTATTAAGGGCTAGTATATCTGACAAGTCACAAGGAAATCAGAAGTCTTTGCTAAACCATTTGAAAAATGTACTCCTCAACTATCATTATCAACTCAGATATTCAGAAACCTGAATCCCACCCAGAAAACTTCATTTTTAATGCTCCTATGTCATCTCTTGTGTGAATCATTTGCATTATGTCTGGCTGGAATCAAGAACAAGAATTTCAGGAAGTTAGAGCCTGTGACACTCACTCTGTAAAGTTATTGAGCATCATACGAGTTATATAATTTCAATTTCATTGTTTCATTTAGAACAATTCTAACAGCCAATCCCCACTGTTGATTTATATCCATTCATTTATCTAGTACTTCATTCAACCAATTATGCAATAAAAATAGGTATTGAATACTGTTATGGACATGATGGTGTATAAGGCACATGGAGCTTATCAACGTAATCCTTAGCCTTCAAGAGCTTGAGGTTCTGCACGGGTCAAGTGCACACATGAGAAAGAAAATGCCTTATAGACATTTTCAAAGACAGAAAAAAGCATTAAAGCTTAGAGGGACTTAGTGGAATTGCTCCACTGAATATATATATAAAATACAAACACTGGGTAACTATATATCTTTTCTGTCCAATATGGTAGTCTCTAGCCATACGTGGCTATTAAACACATGAAATGTGATTACTCTTCATGGAGATATGTTGCCTATATACAATACTCACCAAAATTTGAAGATTTCATGTGGAAAAATAATGTAAAATATCATTTATAAATTTACCTTGATTGGGGTGCCTGGATGGCTCAGTCGGTTAGGCGTCTGCCTTTGGCTCAGGTCATGATCCCAGGGTCGAGGGGGAGCCTGCTTCTCCCTCTCTCTCTACTGCTCCCCCTGCTTGTGCTCTCTTGCTCTGTCAAATAAATAAAATCTTTAAAAAATAAATAGATAAATGAATAAATAAATAAAATTTACCTTGATTACTTGTGAAAATTGTAAGATTTAGTATATATTGGATTAAATAATAAATTGCCAAAATTAATTTCATTTACTTCTCTTTACTTTTTTCATGTATGTGGCTATTACACACACATTTTTCATTATATTTTTATTGGCTGCTAGTAGTAGAGATGATTTGCGTGCATACACACTGCAGGCTGAAACACAGGCACCTAAATATTCTTACCACTTTCTTATACTGCAAGGGCTAAAACTAACAATCATTTCCCCCTAAATCCTTTACAGCTATGGATTTAGAGACAATTTACTCTCATTAATTAGAAGCATGAGCATAACACTTGACCTAGGGGCTAAGAAGGAGAGATACAGATCATTTTGCTGGTTCAGACTGTGAGAGAAGTGGCAAGGCTCTGAAAGAACAGCTGCATCAGTGGATTTCCAATTCAACAGGGAAATTTCCTGATTGTGGCAGAATAATCAACTCCCCTTGATGGTTCATTTGTACCGTGTAACTTCAGAAGTCAATCCTAGAATGTCCTTTTTAGCTTTGTCAACAATTATACAAGATACTTAAGAATCTATATTAACTCTATTTCTTCTTAAATTAGCTAAAGTTGATTCTGTTGTCTGCATTTGAACACTTTTCAATTCAGGGTTGGTGGAATAGGTATTAACCGATTTAGCATAAGTTAAAGCACACATATATACAAGTCACGTGTTAATATCTATTTCTCTGTTGTCTCCTATAGGTACAGATGCATAGTAGGAGAGCATTTAATAACTGTTGAATGCGGGCGCCTGGGTGGCTCAGTTGGTTAAGCGACTGCCTTCAGCTCAGGTCATGATCCCAGGGTCCTGGGATCGAGTCCCGCATCGGGCTCCCTGCTCTGCGGGGAGCCTGCTTCTCCCTCTCCCCTCCCCCTGCTTGTGTTCCCTCTCTCGCTGTGTCTCTCTCTGGCAAATAAATAAATAAAATCTTTAAAAAAAAATAACTGTTGAATGCATTTAAATAAAATAAAGAAATATAATGTAACAAATGACAAGTCATATATTATAAATTTTAATATGATCTCTTTATCATCTGATGTTTAAGTAATGTTATAATAAGGCCCAAAGAATTGAAAAAATCATACCATTTTCTATAATGTGTATGCCAAGATTTTTTTTCTTTGTAAGTGGGTCATCAGCTGGGATTTTAGTGTTCTTCCTTATATTAGAAGTGTGTCTTTTCTCTGTTTCTATCCTAAGGACTACAGACATTGCTTTTGATATGACAGAACTAATTCAAACCTTTTAGAAATTGCAACAGATAAGAACATGACCCTGATGTGTCCACCTAAAGGCTTGGGACCTTGGTTTACCATTAAGTTCATGGCTTGGCATTTTACCAAGAAAATCAAGAAATCATCTGTGACTGCTCCAAAAAGTTCACATCAAGGTCAGTGAAAGCTAAGTTTGGCCATGATCAAGCAT
The DNA here is from genome assembly GCF_029215605.1 of Mirounga angustirostris. Lineage (NCBI taxonomy): Eukaryota > Metazoa > Chordata > Mammalia > Carnivora > Phocidae > Mirounga > Mirounga angustirostris. Next base: position 16,766,885 of record NW_026991718.1, on the reverse strand, counting down.
CTGTAAGGTGGAACAAAGGTCAAATGCACTGGGGATTGAGATGTCCCTGCTCTCCCCACTAGCCAAAGTCCACAGAAGTCACAACTGCTTTGGGACCTCAAGGGCTGCAGGTCAGAGGAAGCACCAAAGCATGCCACAGAGTTCTAAAAAAACACAGATTTTCTGGCTTAATTTTCCCAGATCATTAACTCTAGAGGATGCCTTTGAATTTTCTATCCTTTACCAGTATGCAAATTTTTAGCTTTCTAAATCAGTGGTGATCATACTAATAACTACTGTGCAAACAGAAGAGATGCTTCTATAACTATTTGCAGTCTCAGTCTGGCCACTCATCTGCATAACTCTTCCATTTTTAGCTATTACTCCAATTTTAGTGTCACTGCCCAACTCTCCACATGCACACCACCTATTATTACTGAAGCAGAAAGAGTGAGCTAAGAAATACAAGAACAAAAAAATCAATGTGTAGAATTTTTTTTGCCTCTAAGTACCAAGACCTTATAAAGTGGAAGAGAAACAGAGAGAGACCTGGAAGAGGATGCAGTATTAAGTGAGAGATTCTTGGAATGAGTGTGTATGTGTGCACACGCATATTTGTGTTTTAAGATAAGAGGTAAAAGAGCAAGTGAGATAGATAAGAATGATGCAAAAGAGAGAATAACGAAGGCCTTAGGGAATAGAGTTTGACCACACTGGCTCATGTCCTCACCATGCTATTATAAGATTCTGCTTTAATTCAGAGAAATATAACTTTATGAAATGGACTTTCAAAAAAAAAAAAAAAGCCATTTCTATCTTCAGATACCTAACTCAGCCCTCAGGCATGATTAATGCTCCAGTGGACCTGATCCAAAGTGAAATCATTACAGCCTATGCAGTTCATGCCTTCGAATGATTCATTCTTACAGGAAATTAAAGAATAAAGAGAATTGTATAAGTGCAATGATCAACCCAAAAGAGAAATTGGGAAGTTTAAAACTCATTTTTGGCTCCCAGGTGGAGGCCATCCATAGACCCCTGCACTGAGTTTAATGAATCTGAGTCTTGTTAATGCAGAGCAATACTTCTCTCTGATCCCATGGATCTAGTTCCTATGTGGATTCAATGATGCCATGGGAAAGCACTTCAGCATTACCAACAACCTACAGAGGCATGATAACTATGCCAGTAAAATCCTCAAAGACCTCTTACCTTACTGCCATTAATCACCCTGAAGAGCTGGAAAGCATGAGGCACATCTTTTTTCAGGGCACATTTTGAGAATTTAACATTTTTCCTTTGCTTCCTCTTGGTCCCTCAAACCACACTTTAGGTCCCTCTTTCATGTAACCTGGAATTTCCTCCAATAAGCTCCATAATGTCAGTATGCCAGGAAAATCTCCAGATCTTTTTCAAATGTCTACCCAATTAGGATGATCCCACCCAATCCCTAACAACTGAATCTTTCACCCCTTTACAAACCAAGACTCCACTCATCATTGCAGTGCCTTAAGACTGATATTAGAAAGAAAGCAATGTTCTGAAATCTCCTTAGAGTAGGGCCGATTTTTAAGGAAATTGGCTCTGTCACTGGAAGTTCTCAGAGACTTGAACATTTTCTATTACAAATGCTATAAAAGGGATTCTTATCCTTGGTGGGAGGTTAGACCAGACCCCTAAGGTCCTTTCAATCTCTGAAATTGGAAGTTATGAGTAACCTGTGGACCACTCAACTCCCCCTGTGTAATACGTGTTTTTAAATAGAAGGTTGAGGTGATGAATATAGAGTTAGGTTCCAGGGGCCCATTCCTAGCTCAGAAACTGTTGGAGGCAAGACAGATCCTGTTTCTATTGCTATTTCCACACCTGACTTAACACAAGCCCCAGGAAGACAATAATATATCATCTTTTTTCTCAGTCAGGGTCAGATAAAGTCTATAAAGTTCAACAAAAAGCGACTGTGACCCTTACTTTTCTCTTCTCAATGTACTACCAAAGTCTCTGGGATTTTGACTCAATTACAATGTAATTTAGGGTCAGCAGAATAAGACTGTTGTTGGTTCTGAAATTGGAAGAGAGTTGTTTTCTGAGACATTAGCAATTGTGGACAGTTAGGCCATTTTGGCTTTAACATCTCTACCTCCATGACTTCACTTGTGAGTTGAATTTGCTCTGTTGTGGGAGCAACAGCTGTGGCGGCTGTGGGCAAATCACAGCTGCTGAACATCCACCTGGATGAACCAGGGGCTGAGGCTGGCATAATAAAGTCCGTGCTTAACAGGTATGGGCACCGCAAATGTTCTTAAGGTGGACTAGAAGGAGGGAGGGGAGATATGGTAGGGAAGTTACTAAAAAAAATGAGGAGGCCTTTACATAATTGAGCCAATAAGATCTCCTTTTTCAGAAAACATGTAATTTGCTCTCCTTTTCCAGGCATAGTACTTGAGACATCATATCCATTATTATCCAAGGCCATTTCTTTAACAAATAAGATGAGAAATGACATATTTCACAGTTTGACTCAAGATCACCCAAACCCTGTATTATAGACAATTCCTTGTGTTTTCTGAGCATAATTATTTCGTATGGAGGTACAAAGAAGAGCAGCTTTCAAAACAAGCTCAGCCCAAACTCAGGCCTGGATAGGGTATGCTCTGGGGTGTGCATCACTAGTGTTCTCCAATGTGATTTGACATAAAAATATACATGGGCCTGGATTTCTATACCTATCATAATGACACATTTTAGTTCACATGGTTTGGGATGTGGAAACTTGAGTCAAGAGACTAGAAGGCCCAACAGATTTTGACCCCCGTGTTCTGTCCTTATCAGCAAATTTCTCCATAGAAAGATATGAATAAGGATACAGAATATTTAAAGGTGTTTAAGGTGCTCCCAGAAAGTGATCAGGGAAGCCAGAGGAGGAGATGCAGTAGAACAATAGGTATGATGTTAATAAATTGAATAAAGATGTGAAGACTTGTAAATGTTTTATACAGCATTTGTCTGAAGAACGGTGGTGGAAACCCCACCTGAGAAAAATCAATTGGCGTCAAATGCATGAATAATATCAATGTTTATCAACACCCCCAAATGATTAGTAAAAATTCTCTATTGGGTGAGCTTAAGGGGAAACAAAGTCAACTTGTTTCTTTAGTGAACAGAACCCCATTTTAGGGCCCAGTAAGCTAATGCTTCTAGAATGTTGGCTTCCTCTTTGGCTGATACCTCTAGGATAGTCTCCTCATGGTCTACATTGCTACTTATTTCTCCTCTCTCCCATCTCCAACACGATCAGCATGCTTTACTCACCTAACCATGTACCAAGGAATAGGGCAAGGGCAAGTGTAGAGGGTGCCACCTCTGGAAGGTAGGATTGGTACATTTGCATATCGACAAAGGAATGCTCAGTTTTTAATGACAAATATGTGTCCCTTGTAGAACTATTTCTTCCTATATGGATTGCAAATCATAAAACATAGGGGAATTTTCAGAATCACAAAGAGTACATTAAGTTGCTTGAAGTTTGGATAAGATTCTCAAACAGAATGGAGATATCCTGGTGGACTAACAGTGTGGAAAATGGTTCATTTCACACCTTCCAATGACCCCACTAAGTCCATATTCTATCTCTGCAGTATATACCTTTCTGTGATCCAAGACATTGTCTCTAACAGTTTAACAAATGGTACTATAGTAAACATTAGGAGAAAAAAGATCACTTACTTAAAGAAAATAAGTGTAAGGACATTGCTCTGTTGTCATCTTTTCTCCAAAACAAAAGTTGGCATTAAGCCTTTTCTTTCTTTTAGATTTAAAGACATTTAGGATTAAATTCAGAATCACTTTCAGAAAACACAGACTCTATTTCAAAGATACCGTATTGCCTCTAATTCTATTAAATGTGACCTTGTAAACACCTGCAAACTTCTGCAAAATTACTATACCTAAAATCCCTCAAATCCAGTGTGCTTTTTCAGAGATTAAAGACACTTGAAGTATTATCGTCCTAGCAAAACACATCAGAGTGGAAGAGCATCACCCAAAGCTACTCTGGTCATGGTTGGATTGTCCCCCCAAATTAGTATTCAGGAAGGTCTCTCTGACAAATGGAGTTATTATCCACAGATGCTGTAAACATAAATCAGGAGGATATCATCAATAATGTTGTATTCTCTTTGTCCTCATCGTGTTTACAGATCTCGCTTTGAACAGCACATAAATACTTAGAGCATATTGTGGGAAACATGCCACTCATCTTATTAGCTTTCTCTGGCTCCAAGCTCTGATGCTGATCATCCCCTGACAGTGTTTGCCAACAACAAAAGAAGCCTATTGATCACATTGCTTCTCCCTTTGGCAGACTTTCTGCCCATGATTACCTTGCATCACTTGTCTTAAGTCAAATGTCACAGAACAACTTAACAAGGGATGCATCTATCTGGTAGAGCAAAATGTATTACTATGAGTTTAATTGGAGGAAAATCCTTTGGTATTATGAATTGTTTACAATTTAAAATTTTATTTCTTGGCATTAATGAACAGTCAAAATCAAAGCTTACTTTGTGAGATCCAAATCCATAAAATTGTACTCATTTGCAATTTATTTTCTGAACAGTTTGCAGAGTCCCAAATATCTTGGAAGCTGACCCATCAATCATTCTGAGTCATTCTATATATGAACGGTTTTCTCTGTTGGCATTTTCTTTCTGTAACAGAGTATCTCTATTGAAATTTCCTGGTAATTTTTCATCTGTAGCATAGTCTTCATTTGTCTTTTTACTTTGATTCCAGATAGATACTATGAAAGGATATATTTTTGTTGTTGTTGTTTAAATTGAAAAGAAAACTCCACAGATTGAGAATTTAGGGATATAACTAGGATAAGCATACTCTGTGTGAAAAATAGAAAGATTAGTGTGGGATTAATTGCCCGAGAAAAAATAATAGTTCCATTGGAGTGCCATAGAGAACAGGTGCTTACCTGTAAAGACAGTCATTTCTGGTCATAACTGGTTTTCTTGACACTTCATAGTCTCCACCCTGTTACCTATATTTTGTAAGGTGTGTATTAGACTCGAGAGAGAGACTAGATGTCTCTGTCTCTTATCAAATCAGGAGCAGTTCTACCTCACTGCAGCATATCCTGTGCTTTGGCTATTACCGTACGTCTTCAAGCCCATGTCCACTAACATGTACTGTGAAGGGTGCAGGAACCCAGCCCTCTTTATGCAATTACATGATCTTTGTTTCTGTCCTCGGGTAAATCTTGAACCTTCAACTTGCTCTATGTTTTCTACCTTTGCTGACTCGACGCTACTACTTAGCAGAGTGTTCAATCCAATTATCTGCTATTTGGATTCCCTGCCTGACTTCTCTGCCTTTCCTTCCAGTCCCTGGCCTGTCAGATTCACAACCTCTTCTTAATCATACCTGCAGGACTTAGGGAATTATATATGCTTAGCCAACTGATGGTGTCCACTACCACCTACCCATCTCCATGTAATGATGTCTCTGGAAAAAAAAAAAATGGGTTTCAGAGTATGAAACCAAGATAATTCTTCATGCAAGCATATTTTGTTTTTTAAGATTTATTTATTTGAGAGAACCAAAGAGAGATAGAACAGAGGGAGAGTGAGAGGGAGAAGCAGACTCCCCACTGAGCAGGAAGCCTGATGCAATGTGGGGCTCCATCCCAGGACCCTGAGATCATGACCTGAGCTGAAGGCAGACACTTAACTGAATGAGCCACCCAGGCGCCCCAGGGTTTTGGTTGAGAAGAGGAATTGAAGACTCTATATTCCTATGTTCCATGTTTCACTAAAAAGCCTAAGTCACCTCAAAGTCATAAATATGGCTAAAATAGAAAGCATTAAAAGAAATTTCTGCATAAACTGCCAATCACAAACCAAAGGAAACATTTCACTTAAACAAGGATGCCTTGAACTGTCCTGCAAACTACTGAAACTCCATGCTTTATACATAAAAAAAGTGCATTGGTGCCAGTCAAGAAAAGACATATTTTCTAAGTCCTTATGTCATTCATTAAGTGACTATTATATACTTGACTGTTTCCTTCATTTTTTCATACTCATTGATCATATTTTTTTTCTTTGTGGATTTAAATAACTTCCCACTCATTTCTCAAGGAACTGTGTTCTTTAGGCTCCTTCTCTTCTAAGAAGTCCTTCTAAACCACCCACATGTCAGCCTGTTTGAACACCAATAATTTTTCAACTGGTTTGTACCTGACATGTCTGGACTGGATTCCTGAACAACTACATTTGTATTGGCTTTGCCTGTCCAGATCTAGGTCTATATGATTCATTGATTGAATCATTCATTAATTTATTCATTCATTCAGAAAATAATTGAAAGATAAACATGAGCTGGACTGTATACCTGGAATCTTTTAGTCAGCAACAAAAAATAATCAAAGCTAGCATAATCCCTAGAATTATCATGGATTTTTTTCTTTTTCTTTTGTAAACATTAATGAGCTAAGCAACCAGGGCTTTAGACCCTGAGGGGGGACTAGGATCAAGATTCTAGCTCCAACCGTGAAAATAATGTATGTTATACTGGCCCCTGCAAAACTCAGCTCCTTCATCTACCTCTTTTCCTTTATTGAGGACATTTGGTGAATAATTGAAATAACTGCAGAGATACATATTGAAAGACTCTTTGTAAATTCAGGGTATTATTGTCACTATAATTAGGCCACGCACAGTATATGGAAATCTTGATTAGAGTACTGCTTTTTCAAAAGCTAATTAGCTTGTATGACAATATGTTTCCTGGATGTGTTTTCAGAGAACTGTTTTATATTTTCTTTTCACTCCTGTCCCCAGAGCAAATGAACTGAAGTGTCCTCCAAGACTTGGAAACTGAAGGGAAAAAGATGCTGAGTGAGACTGATGAGAAGACATTTCCCCATAGTGGCTTGGGATAAGCACCTGAGCAGAGGCAAACAGATGACCAGGCTATGGGAAGCTGTTCTCTCCTGGGATTATGTCAGAGGCCGACAACCGCCAAACTCCACAGTTTCATCTGTAGAGTGATTTTTTCAATCTTCCCTGACAAACCTTTCTCATTCTGCTCAAATGCCTTCAGCCCTCCCTGACCTTGCAAAAACTCTGTGCCCACATAGCACTTGTTGGACTTGATGTTGTTATTTGTTTAGTATGCCCATCTCTCCTATAATAGATCAGAATCTCATCTTCCAGTCTCACTGAAAGAAAGGACAGGAACACATATCACTTGTCCTTAAGTCACCAGTCCTTAAACTATCTTGATCTCAGACTTCCATGAGTCTGCTGACTTTCTCCTAAGTGAAATGCATATGTACATGAATTTTTCATAAAATTTTAGGAAATTTATGAACTCCTCCGATTCCTCAAAACACACATACTTGCTCCACAAGAATCCTTGCATTATTTCTGCCGCCTTCCCCAAAATGGTCTTGAGGTTCTGGCATGAGCTGACCAATCAAAGGCAATCATGGTCCTACATCTGAATTTTGGCCAGGTAAAACAAAATCTGGTCATTTTTGAATCCCTTGGGAAAATGATCAGCACTGTCTTCAAGTTGCATATATTTACTTCTGAAATTCACAAGGGAAGAACACATGAACTACTCCAGCATACAGGGCCACCATGTGAACCTCACAGATGTATGTAGAGAAATTCTAGGAGGGAAAGAAATCTTAGACTCCTGCCTCAGGTGAAATAATTTCTACAGGAAATTCTCCTTGGTGTTTTGAATTAATGTTTTGCTATTACCACCAACAATACACTTGTCATAAACATCTTCACCATAAATGTGGAATGGTTCTCAACTGATATTAAAGGGGGAGAATGATATCAAAATCACTCAGGAGGCTCTTACTAAAGTACACATATCCTACTTCCCTCCCCCACCAGAAAGGTACATTCAGGGAACGGGGCTGCTGTATTGAAAGAAGTAACTTCTGGAAGCTAAGGAATCCTGTGCCACTTTTCCAGATGAATGGGCATTTATAACTAAAATAATGTCACAAACTCATAAGGAAATTTATTGAGAACTTAATATATATGCAAGATATTATTCTAAGTTCTTTATTTGTATTATCATGCTTAATATTTCCAATAATCCTATGACATAGACATAACTATTTCTGTAGATTGCAAAAAAGGAAACAGAATTACAATGTTCACCAAGTGGCAAGTTCTGAGCTTCTAACTTCAGAGTGTACTTGGAATCCCCCTACTACTTGCTTCCCTGGACAATGATGACATCCCCATCCCCATCCTCAATCAAGTGACAACTACTATGATAGAACCTTAGCAGGGAAGGCAGCATAGCATCCGTCTGTCCTGAAGAAGCAGCTCCGTCTTCTGAATCCCCCAATCATTTTTCATCCTCCCTCCCCACTCTGCCACTTCCTCTAACTTTGCCCATGATTAGGAAACACAGATCCTCATTAAAGTCCATCTCTCCATCCTATTGGCACAGATTAAAACTAGCAGTGTCCCGTGCAGTGAACTCAGTGGGATCCCAGCTAATCATTTTTATAAATTGAAAAATAGACTTTTTCTTCATAAGCACCATCTGTACCTTCAGGACATTCTTATTAACACTTTCTCTCCTGGGCCATGCTTTCCACTGAAAATAACTGGAGGCAAAGGTCATAGAGCTTCTCATTTTTCTAGCCTCTGAGATTTTTCTAAAGGGCTCCAGGTAGTCAGCAGCTTATCTGGTCATTGTAGCAAAGTCATGAAGTCTTTAAGACATATGCTACTGTTTCCATATTACAGATGGGACTACAAAGGTTCAGAAACTTGAAAGTGATATGCCCATTCACTGAGCAAAAGTTTTTAGGGGGCTTATTATATAAGAGGTATTATTCTAAGTTCTTCAGATATAGCAGTGAGCAAAACAGTGAAGACACCCCAATCTCATGGAGAATACATTCTAGTCAAAAAAAAATAAAGGGCAAAATATGTCATACTTAATGTACACCAAGCATTGTTCTGAGATTATGCACAATATGTACACGTGTATTCGCTCAATAGTTTTATCAGGGGCTTACTGCTATTATCTCTCCATGGCAGTGGAAGAAACTAAGCAAAAAAGTTAAGCACCTTTTCCAGGTCATATGGCTAATAAGAACCAAAGCTAGCCTTCAAGCCCAGGAGTCTGGTACCAGAGTTTATGCTTTGAACTGCCATTTCATCCCTTTGCCATGTAGCTAGCTAGTGGAGAGATATGCTGGACACATCATGTGGCTTTGGGCCTAGCCTTCCAGCACAAGACTAATTTTCTGGGGAAAAGACTTACAAACTTTATTAACTGCCCCTAAAGGGTTTTTCTCTACTTTCCATTGTACTGGGCTTCTGCACACATTCAGACCTGCCTTATACCCAGGCTCCCCCACTCAGCAGCAGTGTGGCCTGGGCAAGCCAAAACCCTTCAAGCCATCCAACAAAAATGAAGCACTTACATCATAAGTTTGTTTTAACAATGATATGTAACTTTAACTATATAATATATATGTATACGTGTATATATATGTATCTGTGTGTGTGTGTGTGAGAGCGCACGCGTGTGTATATGTAACGTACTCTCTCTAGTAAGGAATAAGCACTGAAAATATTTTCATTATTATCATATTAAGTTGATGGGTCTTTAACCTTCTCTTATGGCTTCTTATTGGCCTCTCCTTTTGTTTGAGGGCGGCTGGAACCACAAGGAAACAGAGTCGATCTTAGAACCTCACAGGGATTCAGCCTCTAGACAGTACAGCAGGGAATTCCAACAGTGGTCCTGAGGGAACACAAGGATCACCTGGAGGTCTGAAATCCCTACTGATCAGCGTTGCCACTGCTGAGAGTTTCAACTGCTCCCTCAGCAACTTTTACCATGTCCTCAAACCATGAGCAAAACCAGCTGGTTAGAATTGGATTAAATTAGTTGATAGAGTAAAACTTTTTCTGAGAGATTGTGTTAAGGGCATGATGCTGATGAAGATGATGATGACAGCTATGATTCTTGGAGCACTTACTGCATACCAGGCATACAACAGGTGCTTCACATCACTAGGTCATTAAATGCCAATATATTCCTGCAGTATAATCGTCAGAATTTTACAGATGAGGAAAGTGAAGTTTAACAGTGACAAGTCCTGTGTCCAAGACCACACAGTAAGAAGTAGCACAAGTAGGGTTAAGGCCCGGGGCTGTCAAACTACATAGCCTCTCTGGGTTTTTCTTCCTTGGTTGGGACCTTGGTTCCTCAAGAGCTCCTCACAGAGATGGACAAGGGGATGCTCCCCTGCCTCCCAAAGCCAGTGCCGTTATTGCACAGAGTATGCTCAGGAGCTATCTGCTCCAAACATGCAGGTCCTCTGTCCGCTGCCTGGACTGCTAGGGAATTCACTGCTCCAGAGGCAATCCTTGGTCAGGGATGGATGGGAATCCATAGATGTGCACCTCAGTCCCCCTGCCCCTTGGTAAGACAATACTGAAATGCATTCTACAGGACTCCTCAGAGGATCTCCTGAGAGATGAAGCCCTCGGTGGTAGGTAACTTGTTCATTAATGCACGCTTTACTGGAGTGTTACCCTTCCCTGTCATCTTTGCCCCTCCCTCATCTATGTTTCCTAAGATCACCTCCTAAATAAACTAACTGCACCCAAGTCGTTGCCTCAGCATCTGCTTTTGAGGGAACACCACCTAAGACAGGGTGAGAGAGAACTCTAATTAAAGATGGCACCATTTAAACAAACTGAGTGTTGTTGGAGTGGGGGGTGGGGTGGGAGGGATGGGGTGACTGGGTGATAGACACTGGGGAGGGTATGTGCTCTGGTAAGCGCTGTGAATTGTGCAAGACTGTTGAATCTTAGATCTGTACCTCTGAAACAAATAATGCAATATATGTTAAGAAAAAAAAAAAAAAGAAGAAGAAGGTAGCGGGAGGGGAGGAATGAAGCGGGGGAAATCGGAGGGGTAGACGAACCATGAGAGACAATGGACTCTGAAAAACAAACAGGATTCTAGAGAAGAGGGGGGTGGGAGGATGGGTTAGCCTGGTGATGGGTATTGAGGAGGGCACATTCTGCATGGAGCACTGGGTGTTATGCACAAACAATGAATCATGGAACACTTCATCTAAAACTAATGATGTAATGTATGGGGATTAACATAAGAATAAAAAAAAAGATTAATAAAGATGGCACCATTTCTTCTGGAAAAATTAGTAGCAGAGTCCTTGCAACTAGCCCATTCTAACTTTTTTTTTTTTTTTTTTTTACTTATGTCCTATTACATATTGACTTCGGCTGATTAAGCAACCAAATGTCAATCTAGTTGCTGGTGGAACCGAACTTAGTGCTGTCAGCAATCAGTGAAAGAAGTGTCAGACCCAGGGCCTGTCCGGGGGAGGTTTATAGTCTGCAGGGAGAAAAGGGTGACTCTCATGCCACAATGAGAGAATAAAATAAGACAGTGCATAATCAGGTGCGAGTCTGAGAGACAGCTGCTTTGCGTGCTTTAAGACTTTGGAGGCAGTGGGGAGGGCAAAAGTACTAAATAATGCAGATCTCTCCAGCTGTGCCATGGTGGTGGGGGGGGGGTTGGTTTCCAGTGCTCCGCGGTTTACAAGATGTAAATTGCCTCTGATCTTTGGTTTCCATCAACTCCAGTCACAGCAAGTTAAGCTTAGCATGTAGAAGAATGGGACGCCAGGAGAAGATTAACAAAGCACACCATGTAAGAGTTTCAAATATACTCAAACCCTCCTTCCGCATGAGGTGGCTGGAGTTCTGGAACAGGCAGGAGGCATTTCCTTAAGGCAGCCTTAAAGGGCAGGGCCACTTGCCACCACAGAAGGAGCTGTGTGCATAGTCGGAACTGGGTAAATCCTACATTTTGCTCATCCTAGATTTCCCAGTCGAGTTACACAGGATGTGAATGTGGTCTTTGACAAGTTTCTGCAAATGGGACTTATATTGAAAGCACAGCAATGAACAATGGGGAAATTCACATTTGATTTAAGTTACATTAAGTTACATAGGCCATGAATTGGTTGTGGTTCTGGCTCTATGGGCAAAAGGACTGGGCAGTGCCAGCTACCTAAGCCTGAGTCTGATATGTGAAGTTTTTTAGGTTAGCTTTGATCCACAGCTCATTAAGTAATCTCTAGTAAGATTCAGATACCAAGTGAAGCTCTTCGTATTATTCCTCTCTAACTTTGATGACAAACTCATCAAATGATACTCCATCCATTTCTCAAATAAGGAAACTAGTGCCCAGAATAGTTATATGGCTCAGGAGAGCTAGCCAAGATTTCAGGTGGATCTGACTCCAGCGCCCTTGTGTACATACTGGTTTGTGTGGCGTAGGTAGGTGGATCGCATGTAAAATGCATTCTCCATGCACATATATCCATGTGCTTATCATAACTAATACATTTGGCTGATAAAAAAGTTAGCTTTCGAACAGGCAAACCAGCACACCTGCTTTTCAAATGTCTTGTCCAATGCATGAGACACAATTGTCCTGCTTCATTATTTGAAAAGTGAATGAATGAAAGGTTTAGAGTTATGCTATCCTTTCATTTTTTTTAAAGATTTTATTTATTTGAGAGAGAGAATGAGAGAGAGAGAGAGAGAGAGCACATGAGAGGGGGGAGGGTCAGAGGGAGAAGCAGACTCCCTGCTGAGCAGGGAGCCCGATGTGGGACTCGATCCTGGGACTCCAGGATCATGACCTGAGCCGAAGGCAGTCACTCAACCAACTGAGCCACCCAGGTGCCCTGCTATCCTTTCATTTTTAAGGCCTTTTCATTCTCACTAACCAAAATGCCATGCTCTTTTTCAAAGCAATATTATCCATGAGCAAATGTGTTTAGGATTCTCCTGTTGTGTGTATATGGGTTTGTTTGTCTGTTTGTTTTGGCAACTACAACATTTCCAGGTAGCTACTGAATAAGTAAAAGGGGATAATATTTCATAAAATTAATGAAGCTTTATTTGTGGATTAACTAAGTTTTCTTTCCTGCTACAGACTTCATCTCCTATGAGAATGTTCATTTATTTTGGACTGCCTTTTTTTAAAGCAATTTCACATAAGTTTTTCTACAATAGTTATGTAAAGCTGCCCACATATGGCTTAGAAAATCCAGAGTCAAAAGATGTACCATTCTTCTGAACACTGTTTAGCCAGTAATGGAGTCAAGTCTTTGTTTCAAAATGTGTGCATGCGTGTGTGCGTCAATGTATTTTAGTCTCAGTCAGATACACATTTACTGAACATTCACAATGTACTAGACAATGTATAGAGATGCATGAGTTATGGACTCTACACTGAAATTAAGGAGAAAAACATGTAAACAGTCATTTTTTTCAGTCACAGGTATTATAATAGAGCTATAAATAAAGTATGATAAGATCATGGGCAGGGGGAGAATAAACTGTCCAGAGGTGAGAAATCAGATGAATCTTCTCAGGGCTATTTTAGTTAGCCTTGGAAGAAGAAGAAAAAAAATTGGACAGGTAGAGAAATTAGGAAGAAGGGATTCTATGCAAAGAATACCACCTGAGGACAGTGAGGATGTTAGAAAGACTGCAGGGTAGATGGAGTCCAGAATGCCTGAAGGACATGGTGACAAGAGAGGTGGAAAGCAAAGTGGTAGCAAGGTCACCTAGAACCCCTTAGAAGCATGTTGAAGAGTATGGGCTTTATTTCACAGGCATTGGAGAGGTTTTACAATTTCCCAGTGAAGTGGAAAGAATGATTTCTATGGGAGAAGTAGGGAAGGAATTGGAACATGTTAATGGGGCTGTCAGGTGACTGAGAAAGCATAGCATCCTCTGTGAATCATTCCCTGACACCCTGAGGTGAGGGTAGTTGCTTTTTCCCCTGTGATCAACAGTACCTTCCCACATGCCTATAACAGCACTCAGTGTACTGTGTTTTACTTTGCCTATGTCTGTATTTGTCTCTATTTGTCTCCCCTCTTCCTCTACCCCACACAAATCAGGCTATGCACACCTGGAAACAGTAACTGCCATTTTGTATATAGTTAATCTTTAGATCCTAAGCACTCAGCATATTGATGGCTCACAGTAGGTACTCAAATAAAGGCCTATTGGATTTCATTGAATGGAATCCATAGGAAACAAGACAAGGACAGATGAAAATATTGATGGATTTTAGGTAGAATGAAAGTAGTTAAGAAATTTCATGTCTGATGATCATTATTTTCTCAGTGTGAAAGGAAGAAAAGCCATCTATTGTGAAGGAGAAGAATATAAATTATGCTGATTTCCTAAGGAAATCAGTAAAGGTTTTGCTCTGGAGGATGCAAAAAAAAAAAAAATCTAAAGTGGAAATGTGTGTGTACTGGGGGAGACATTTAAAACAGTACTGTGTGTCCAGATGGGAATAGAAAGCACTGTTGTAGAACAGAGCATTTAAGTTTGGTTACACAATTTGTTTCCAGAGAAGAAAGATGGTTTTATGACCTCGAGTTGGGATCTACCACCTGGTTCTTTGATTTAAGTCGTCAAAAGAGCTGAAGATGCTGGAGAAAGAGTAAAATATCACAGTGGGCAGGGTAGAAAAGCAAGAGAACACACCACTGAGAAATTTTAAGGGATTGACTCCAAAAAATGAAGAAGGTAAAAACCAAGTTCAATGGACAAAGTAGAAATATAGACTTGTAAGACTACTGAAAAAGACATGGTGCCAAAGAGAAATCAGTTTTAATTTCAGCCCCACTACCATATATTAGCTGTGACCTGACCTGAATTTACTAACCACTCAGAAACTTGATTTCCACACTAGAACATAGGTATCATCACATGGTTTGAAACTGAGAGGCTTCCTATGTTTCTAGGACAGGGCTGAGAACCACAGTATCCCACAAACTAAGTTCAGAGAAACACAGGAGGTAGATCATCCATCTCCGGGCAAGAAGGGCCATTCCTAGAACCCCACAATTCAGTAATGCTGTAAGGAAGGCTCTCCCAATGTTTATGAAGAGAGCTGTAGGAGTGCTAATAATACTGACTCCATCTCTGGCCCTCCATCTTGTGCATGTTTGCTCAGTGACCTCTACTGGGTCTGTGTGTTCTGGGCCCCTTGGAGATTAATATACATAACCTTAGAAATGCCTGCAAGGGCCAGGATGTAAGGAGGCTTGTTTTGGCATCCCATGAATCTGCTAAAGATAACAAAGTCTTTCCTCTTCTTGATGCACAGGTGGTAAGTACCATAAGATCTAATTATAGGTTAGCTGTCAATAAGGTGCATGCAAGCCCTCTGAGCTGTGTGCGAACCCTCTGATCCCAGGACAGTGTTCTTCGGCATGTCTCCTTGCTCTATAAAATCTGTGGACTAAGGTCCAGATTTGGTGGAGAATAACTCTGCAGCTGCTGTGGATCGTCCTCTGCCTGATCCCCTGTGAGTAGGTTACCCTGAATAAATCTGTGTAGATTGTGTGGAGTGGCCTGCTTCATTTTCCAGTTGCAGTGTCTTCTCAGTTTGGGGGATACTTTACTGTCTCTCCCCCACCTTCTAACAAGAGACTATCATCCCCTCCCATAGATATCCTCAGCTTGCACATTACGCTCTCTCTCTCCACCCTTCTCTACCTGGCTCCAGGTCCTGAAAGGTGATTTCTGTGAACTGGAACCCCAAGACTTCCAGCCCTCTGGCGGCTTCTGGTTGGTTTCAATTACTGTGAGATACCAACAGGAAAACCAAGGACAGAGAAGAAATATTTTGCAGAGTATTTATCCCCCTGGCTGACTTCCTGTCAGAGAGCAAGTTACCCATGGCAATGTTTCTAAGACCAGAGCTCCCGCCAGGCAAAACATCTCATAGTTACAACTCTCTTTATTCACATCCCTGCTGGGTAAGGAGACTCGAATGAACAATATTTAGTATTTATTTTTTTATCAGCTGGCTATCTTGCATATTCTTAAAAGGCATCATTTTGAGTGTCATTTCTCACAGCTCAAGGCACAGAAGATTTCATACAAGTTTAATGGACGTACTCCATCAGTTGTTTCAATATGTGAGGGGTGTGTGTGTGTGTGTGTATGTGTGTGTGTGTGTGTGAGCACGCATGCACACACACGCTCTTGTATTTTGTTAAACTAAATCATGGATTTTTGCCAAGACTTTTTCTTCTCTTAAGATGGAAATGTAGCTAAAAACAAAAGTCAAACCACTGAACTTGAACATCTGTTTCCTTGAATTCTGGTTAATTGAAGTTGACAAAAATACACATGCTGAGAGAGCAAAATAAAACATTTCCCATGGAAGTTCTGCCTAACAGAAAAGCAGCCTTGCAGGACCTGGAGAATATCAAGCATTGAGTTTTTCTTGACTCTGAGGCACATTTTAGAGAAGAATAAAAATCCCTATGCTTCTAAGCCACTGTTGATGCAATTAGGAGGGCCTTCCAACCCATCACCATTGCAACTGCAGTCAGCTTTGCTTGATGTCACTTTTGCTCAAAGTGCAGCTGGGCAAAGTGGGCCCAGTGACTCCTTTGCAGCTCATCTCACAGTGACTGTAATTGGTGGTGCTGAAAAACACACAAAAAGCCTAAACATAAAATCTGTTACCTCCAAGTGTCCTTTTCCTATTCACATTCAACTCAGGTTAGTTTCTCACAGTTCTCCACTTGCTCAGGATGATAACAGCAGGGCAGCCACTAATTAGTTATTAATAGAAAGCATTTTTAAACCTTCATCATGAGTATCAAATATTCTACAGCTCTACACAGAGAGCCAGATTCCTCCCTGAAAGCATGCAGTGGCTAAGTTAGATTTCGCTCAACTTTTGTTTTTGCAGAAGTGAATAATAATTATGATTATTTTTATTATAACCATCTTCTGACACGGCTGTTTTTCTAATTATACAACACATTTATGTGGAAGAGATTGGCTTAGATGATCTCTAAGCATTTAACATAATCCTATCCTGACCACATATAAATCACATGAAAAAGTGGTAAATGCATCTCTAAAACAAAGGACTATATCACCGCAATTAACAAACTGGAAGTTTTCAGAACTTCCTAAGAGATGACGAGTAGAACTGGATCTATGTAAAAGCAGGCCAAGAAGAAAATACAGCCGAACACACGGATGAAGACTCCTGCAGAACCAGGGGCAGTTCTGGGGAACTTCAAAGCCCAGACTTACCAGAATCAAGGAACAGGGAAGGGAGGTGGGGGAGAGTTGGGTCTTAAACAAGTGATGGTTGGGAGATGTTCTGTTGAGAACAGCTAAATGGTTCCTTCTGGAGTGAGAGCAGCAGAGGGTTGAAGAGGGATTTTCATCATCACCAGGGCAAGAAGAATGATGCTGCAGAAGAAGGGCATTTCCCCTGGTAGCTCCTAATCCCCAGAGAGATGTTGGCACACCCAGTAGCTGGGTATCGTATCCACCACCTTTGTCAAGTCCTTCCTTTCCATGGAATTGCTGAAGGCAGACCAGGTTGAACAAAGTTATCGCCCATTCAATCATAAAAGCAAAGGTGAGAAAACAACCAATTGCCAAATACATGATGAATAGTACTACCCAATTTCACTAGCAGTTATAATGCCCAAAGAAATAAGGAGAAGATCTTTCTCATCTTATGAGAGTAATTATTGTATTAAAAAATAGGGGCACCTGGGTGGCTCAGTTGTTAAGTGTCTGCCTTTGGCTCAGGTCATGATCCCGGGGTCTTAGGATCAAGCCCCACATCGGGCTCCCTGCTCTGCGGGAAGCCTGCTTCTCCCTCTCCCACTCCCCCTGCTTGTGTTCCCTCTCTCGCTGTGTCTCTCTGTCAAATAAATAAAAAATCTTAAAAAAAAAAAAAATTTAAGGGGCATCTGCATGGCTGAGTTAAGCATCTGACTCTTGATCTCAGCTCAAGTGTTGATTTCAGGGTCATGAGTTCAAGCTCTTCATTGGGCTCCACACTGGGCATGGAGCCTACTTAAAAAAAAAATAAAATAAGAAATTGCCTTTGTTTCAATGGTAAAAAAACAAAAATAAAAAAACTATGCATTCCTGAGCCTCCAACTCGATATACCTTTATACCAAAACACATCAAATCCCATTAAAATGGAAATAATTACTTCAATAGTTCATATTAATTATTGTGTAATACACCAATGTATTTCTTCGTAACAAGTTTTGCTTTATAATTTGGCTGGTTACTTATTCTCATAAACTGTTACAGATATTACTAGAAAATGTACACATAAGAAATGCTCACAAACAGCATTTGGACCAAAGATCAAGGAAGTCAATCTTTAATTTAAAGATTGGATCAATTTTAAAAGGACAGAATGAGTCAGTGGACACAATATAAATGAAATAACATTTTCAAACAAGTTTTTTATTGTAACGGTCATCTGGCATGAAATTATCACTGCTACAGCTTGAATACTCAAAGTTTTCAAGCATATAATACGACACACAACAACTCTAAAACTGGGACTTTTTAAAGTGATCTGCTCATAAAGTGTATAAAATTCAAATTCAGAGCAATTTACATTGGCTGAGTTTTGTGAATTCCTGATACCCAGATGGAATCCTGCTGGGGTACGCTGTCTATGACTGCCCTAATCAGAGTCATAGCACCCAGGCTGGGAAGCAGACTGTACACAGAGGAAATCGGAGGGGGAGACGGACCATGAGAGACTATGGACTCCGAGAAACAAACTGGGAGTTCTGGAGGGGAGGGGGGTGGGGGTATGGGTTAGCCTGGTGATGGGTATTAAAGAGGACACGTTCTGCATGGAGCACTGGGTGTTAAGAGTCTCATGCTCTACCGACTGAGCTAGCCGGGCGCTGGAGCACTGGGTGTTATACGCAAACAATGAATCACGGAACACTACATCAAAAACTGATGATGTAATGTATGGTGATTAACATAACATTAAAAAAAAAGACAATTGTTCTGCATAATAGGGAAAACAGATGGAAAGTCTGGCAATAAAATTAAGAGAGAGAAGAGCTCCAGAAAGTCCAGCTAGAGAGAACAGGGTAGAAAACAGGAAAACATCAACACATAACTGGAAAAAAGATACAAATCTTCTGATTCAAAGGCCAAACACAAATTTTCAATAGATCATATGTAGACAATCCAATGTCTGAAAATAATGGCTTTGAGAGAGCTTGTTTGGAGGTTCTAGCAGGGGAGCGCAGCTACTCGTATACCCTTGACCGAAGAACGGTCCTCCTCTATCGGGGAAGGTCGTCCTCTTCGACCGAGCGCGCAGCTTCGGGAGGGACGCACATGGAGCGGTGAGGGAGGAAGGGGACACCCGCCTAGCCAGCCAGATCAGCCGAATCAACCCTGGCGATCAATGGGGTGACAGATGTCGCAGCCAGATCGCCCTCACATCCAATAATGGCTTTGAGAAAGGCCAAGCAAAGGATGAGGGGAAAAAGATGATGCAATAGAGTTAAAATAAGATTAAATGAGTAAAAAAGGATGTAAACTACATAAAGTGAAACATACAAATCAATCCACCCAAAAGGCTATAATATTTTAAAATATTTTTCACCTGACTACATTGCTTTGAAATATTTAAAACAAATCTCATAAAAAATACAAGAAAAAAATTGAAAATCCATAACTGTTGTAGGAGAATTTAATGGCATCTTTCTGTATTGATAAAACAAATAGATAAATAAAAGTAAATAAGGGTATCAAGGATTAAATAAAACAAAAGTCTTGCAAAAAAAAAAGTCCTACCATGTGAAACAAACCACCATACCCTACAAATGAAAGAAAATAAACATTGCTTCAAATGCACATGAAACATACAGCCATATATGATGGCTCTAATAAAGAGCTCAATAAATTGCAACCATATTCTCTAACTGCAAAGCAGCAAAAAAAAAAAACAAAAAAAAAACCAACCCAGAAATTAAACATGAATTAGACTGTCTATAGAATCTGTTAGCTTGGAAAGTTTTCTGCTGTTGTTTAAATAACTTTTGGGTTGAAAAGTAATCCAAGCAACAATCTGGTTTGTAAGGGTGAGCTTGAAAACTGTATCTGCAAAGCACTTTACATAAGAAGGAAGAAAAATCTTTGTCCATATTTTTTTTAAATGAACTGTTTGTCTTGTATTTATTTATTTATTTTTTTTAAGATTTTATTCATTTCACAGAGAGAGACACAGCGAGAAAGGGAACACAAGCAGGGGGAGTGGGAGAAGGAGAAGCAGGCTTCCCACTGAGCAGGGAGCCCGATGCGGGGCTCAATCCCAGGATCCTGGGATCATGACCTGAGCCGAAGGCAGACGCTTAATGACTGAGCTACCCAGGCACCCCTTTTATTTTTTTTTTAAAGATTTTATATATATATATATATATATATATTTTTTTTTTTTTTTTTTTTTTTTTGAGAGGGAGAGCAAGTGCATGAACCCACATGAGCGTGGAAGGAGCAGAGGGAGAGTGAGAGGGAGAGAGAGAATCTTAAACAGGCTCAACACCCACCTCAGCGGAGTCCAACGCAGGGCTCAATCTCATGACTCTGAGATCATGACCTGAGCCAAAATCAAGAGTCAGACGCTTAACTGACTGAACCACCTAGGTGCCCCTCTGTCCATATTAAAGAATAAATTTGGAGAAATTTATGGGGCCTATGGGAATCTAAATTTCTCCCCCCCATTTCTTCATAGTCCCTCCAAAAAAAACAAACTAAAAACAAAAACAAAAAAAAAAAAACCAAAGCAAACATTAAAAAAAAAAAAAAAAAACCTTATAGTAATGAGGTAATCTAACTGACCAGCTATGGAGAAAGAAATATGGTCATGTACTGTTGATGGGACTTCGCATTGGTAAATCTTTTTGAAGAGCAACTTTTCAGCATCTATGATGATTTGAAATGTGCATACTTTTTGATCTAACAATACTACTTCTAGGAGACTAAACTAAAGCAATATTCTTACATGTAAAATGTATACTGCTAAGAATGTCTTTCCTAGCACCACTTGTATTAGCAAATAATAGGAAACAAAATAACTGTAAATTAAGAGAAATAGTTACATAAGTGACATTTCACCCATTTTATAGGATATGAGGCAGATTTTGTTCTATTTGTTTATTTTAATTTTTGTTTAGTTAATAATGAAGGATAACTATATATTCCAATATGGAAGTAAATCCAAGACATATAATTAAGTGAAAAAAATGTAAATTATATAATAATAATATATGAGCTCACTTACTTTAAAAAAATGTACATTTGTGTATGTGTATAGAAACAGATACATAGATATGAAGAAAAACTTAAGACAAGGATAATGATAAAACACTTTTTTTTTTTTAAAGTCTTTATTTATTTGACAGAGACCGCGAGAGCAGGAACACAAGCAGGGGGAGTGGGAGAGGGAGAAGCAGGCTTCCTGCGGAGCAGGGAGCCCCATGCGGGGCTCGATCCCAGGACCCTGGGATCATGACTTGAGCCGAAGGCAGACCCTTAACGACTGAGCCACCCAGGCTCCCCAGTATTGATTCTCATTCATTCAATCATGAACACTTTCTTTCACATTCTGCATCCAATTGAGATTCCGTGGCTTTCCTTTGAAAATACATCCTGAGTTCATTCTTTCTCACTACCTCCGCCACACCCCCCACCCAGCCTCAGATGTCTCTGGAAGATTTCAGCCATAGTCTTCCCACTCCCATTTTTCCCACCACAGTCTTTTTCACAAAGGACCCAGTGTTATCTTTTAAAATTTAAATGCTTAAAATATAAATCATATAATTTAATCTCTGGTCAAAAATACATGTGCTCGGTGATGTGGAGAACAAAGGTAAAAGGAATGTAAAAATAATAATAATAATAATAATAATAATAATAATAAGCTTCCTTACAATTTACAGCCCATTGACAAGTATTTGAGACAGGTAGAGTAACCTTCCTCTGGGAACTCAACTGCCTCAATGTGAGTACTTTGCTAAAAGCAAAAGGTGACCTTAGCCTGACATTAGCCTGATCTCCAGGATCCTGTAAGTCTTCTTTAACATATAAAAATCCCTTTGTGCAGAGGTGCGTGGGCAGGCGATGGGGTAACTGGGTGATGGGCATTAAGGAGGGCACTTGATGTAATGAGCATTGGGTGTTATATGCAACTGATGAATCACTAAATCTCTACCTCTGAAACTAATAATACACTATATGTTAATGAACTGAATTTAAATTAAAAAAAAATCCCTTTGGAGGGGCACCTGGGTAGCTCAGTAGGTTAAGCATCTGCCTTCAGCTCAGGTCATGATTCTGGAGTCCTGGGATTGAGGCCTGCATGGGGCTCCCTGCTCAGTGGGGAGCGTGCTTCTTCCTCTCCCCCTGCTCATGCTCTCCTGCTCTCTCTCTCTCTCAAATAAATAAATAAAATTTTTAAAAAATATATTAAAAAATCCCTTTGGAAACTTCCTTTATCTCCCCCACCCCAAGATATATGTTAGCAATCATCTGCCAAACATATGGTCCACTGATACACATCCAAATGGTCTCATGACTAAGGGTTTACTAGACAGTAGTAAATGACCTTATCCTAACAACAGCTAGTCCTGGAAACCTTGATTCCAAATTCCTTAGAGACTTACACTATCCCTAACCCTCTCCCAACTTAAAAGTATGTAATCAGTCACCCATCACAACCCCAGTGTAGATCTTTCTGTCCACAGGTCCTGTGCCGCATGCTTAAATAAAACTACCTTTTCTGCACTGAAGACATCTCAAGAATTCTTTCCTGACCATTCGCTCCTGAACCCCAATACTTCACATCACTCAGAAAAATAAGAATAAAAATCCAAATCCATACTCCTTATCATGACCTGCATGACTGAGTCCCTGCGTTGCTCTCCCTTGCTTACTCAGTTCCGCCTGGACAGGTCATCTGCTACTCCTCCACACACCAGGGTTACTCCCACTTAGGGTCTTGGTTCTTACTATTCCACCTGGGAAGATCAGTGCCATTTCTAAATAGGGTCACTGGGTCGTTCTGTTCAAATGTCACCTTCTCAGAGACACCCTAGCTGTCCTATCTAAAATGGCACCCATCCCAGTGCCTGTCCTTATCCTGCTCAGTTACCCTTAGAGTGTATTACTACCTGATATTAAGTTACGTAAGCATGTGCTGTTTGTCAATCTCCCTGATTAAAATGTAGGCTCCATCACACCAGGGATTTCATCTTGTTCACTTCAGCAGCTCTTGTGTCAAAAAGACTGACAGGCACATACAACATAATCCTGACATTCAATGAAAATATGTAGATGGAAGAGAAAGGCATAGATAATGGATATTAGAGAATTGCCTAGGAAGTTACCTGGTGAGCCTGGACTGTGGTAATGGTGCTGAGACAGAAAGAAGCAGTCAAACTTGAAAGATATCTCAGGGGTAAAATCATCAGAGCAGGTGACAGACTGCACAGGGAGTAGGGAGTGTGAGGAAAGGGAAGGTATCAAGAATCGGTTAAAACAACTGGATATTGTGCCATTGATTGAGATGGAGAACACTGACAGGTGCCCAGAAGAGGGATGCAGAAGACACATGGAGATTTGAGGTTCCTGATATGTTCAACTTGGCACATGTTTTTTGGGAGGTGACTTTGGCAACCAATTTCTGGTCCAGAGAGAAGCGCGAGCTCATTTCAGGCTTGAGTTTCGGGGATCATCTCGTCAAATGTCCTGCTAGCAGGCATAGTATTGGAATCTGAATGTGGGCCTCTCTTTTGATCAATCAGCTGTGTTGCTGTCAGATTTTATCTTGAGTTGAACACTTTGGAGTCTTTAACTGAAATTGGATGAAAGGTAAGTCAGGCATGACCTGGCAGTTGCCATAATAACTAGAAGTCATATTTTGTTGACCCAATTTGAGAGTTTTTCTTTAATATAAGTGTTTAAAGTTTCATATTTTTTGAAAACAGTATGGAGGTTCCTCAAAAAGTTGAAAATAGAGCTACCATACGACCCAGCAATTGCACTACTGGGTATTTACCACAAGGATACAAATGTAGTGATCTGAAGGGGTACGTGCACCCCAATGTTTATAGCAGCAATGTCCACAATAGCCAAACTATGGAAAGAGCCAACATGTCCATCAACAGATAAATCAATAAAGAAGATGCGGTGTATATATACAATGGAATATTATGCAGCCATCAAAAGGAATGAAATCTTGCCATTTGCAATGATGTGGATGGAACTGGAGGGTATTATGCTGAGCGAAATAAGTCAATCAGAGAAAGACATGTATCATATGACCTCACTGGTATGAGGGATTCTTAATCTCAGGAAACAAACCGAGGGTTGCTGGAGTGGAGGGGGGTAGGAAGGATGGGGGGGATGGGTGATGGACATTGGGGAAGGTATGTGCTATGGTGAGTGCTGTGAATTGTGTAAGACTGTTGAATCACAGACCTGTACCTCTGAAACAAATAATACATTATATGTTAAAAAAAAAAGAAGAAGAAGAAGATAGTAGGAAGGGAAAAACGAAGTGGGGGGAATCGGAGGGGGAGATGAACCTTGAGAGACTATGGACTCTGACAAACAAACTGAGGGTTCTAGAGGGGAGGGGGATGGGGGGATGGGTTAGCCTGGTGATGGGTATTAAAGAGGGCACATACTGAATGGAGCACTGGGTGTTATACGCAAATAATGAATCATGGAACACTACATCAAAAACTAATGATGTAATGTATGGTGATTAACATAATAAAATAAAATTTTTTTTAAAAGTTTCTTTTTTTTTTTTCAGAACTCTGCCTGTCACCCTGTTTTATGTTTTCTAGGTGGGTTTGTTCTAGTCTGGTTTTACCACTTTTCTCTTTCCTCTGGCTCTGTCTTTCACCACATTGACTATTTTTAGTTATTTTTTAAAACCTTCTATGGAGATTTGGGGTGCTAACAAACTTGTAATTTTCCCAGTGACTAGTTTCAGATTTTTAAAAAACTGAGTTGAACCATATTTATATAATTCCTCAAATCAAAAATAAAACAATAACATGAAGCTCCCTCTAGGGAGGATTAGAAATTTAATGTGTGACATTTTATTTCTTCACTCAGCATGCTGCATCCTTATGAACCAATCACTCAAGCTGCAAATACAGAAGGCATCACTGGACTCTTCAACCCTCCATCTTCTCCATCAGACTTTTCAACAAATTACCTAATTCCACCTAGTTTCCTTCCTAAATATCCCTGGCATTCATCCTGTTTTCCCTTGTAACTACTTCTCACTCTTCTAGGTCCTTGTTTTTTCTCACCTGGACTTTTCAACAGCCTCTTAACTAGTCACCCTGCCCCCAATGCATTCTTCTGAGGAGCAGCAAGTGATGTAGCATGACATATTTTGACCCTGCATAAAACCCTTCAATGATGTCTTATCACCTTGGGATAGAGTTCCCACCCTGAAACATGGCGTGTAACATCCTCTTAATTCTCACTTGCCCACTTTCCTGGCCCTGAACTTCTTTAGCCCATACTCTGGACTTCTTTGAGGCAGAAACGAGAAACTATATATATTTTCTCACATGAATGTTACATTTTTCTATTTTATTTGTCCCTATTGTCCTGAAACTTTAAATAAATATCCTTTCCATTTCCTTGTGTCTAGTGCTTGGACATAATGAATATTTTATATTTTACAGTCTCTTAGAAGTCTGCTCCAATAGACGAACCATGGACACTACCAACCAATCATCTGCCTTACTTTGATGCTACAATGATCTGCATCATTATTTTATCTATCGTTATATTTGCCATATTTTAAATAACTATCTTTTTTGTGTTTTTTCCAATAGACATTTATCCCTTTGAAGGGAAGGGACTATATTTTGCTATCCCTTTTATCAAAGTACTAAATAACACAACCACCAAACACTAGGTGCTCAATATATGTTACTGAACGTAGTTCCTGTTTGCTTCAAAACATGGCCAGAACTTTTTATCTGAAATATTCAAACTGTATTGTTGTTGCTATTGTTACATCTTAGGAAAATGTTCTGTTTTTTTTGTTGTTGTTGTTGTTGTTTGTTTTTTTCATTTCAGCTTCATTTGTTCTGGTTTCCTCTCTAGGAAACCCTACTATTCATCAGTTAGCTATCTGCTCTCTGCATATTCATTCCTTTGACCTTTACATTCCGATTTTTATTATTCAACACTGATTTAATTTTGTGCAGTGGAAGTTCTGTCATTTATTGTCTGCTGTGAGGATTTTAATTGTATTTCCATAGCATACAATGCTTAAGAACACTTGCTCTGGAGATAGTCTAGTTTGATGGCAGAGAGATCAGGTGTGCGTGACCCCTTGTAAATAATTTATTCTCAGCTTCAGTTACCTGTGAAATGAAACTTACAGCAGTATCTACCTCACACAGTCATTGTAGTGGTTAAATGTAACAGCAGATAGAAAGCACTTGGAGCTGGGCACATTAAAATGTGCAGAAAAGGACCTTCATTCCCCACTGCTGATGTTTCCTTCCCACTAGAAGAGCATCCTAACAGGGGAATATTCCCACCTCTGTCTTCCCCTTCTTGCTTCTCCCTTCAAGTTACCTGAAGGTTTGGTAAGGAAGAAATTTTCAGGCTCTCTTTCTCTCTTCCTTTTGGAATTTCCCTGTCTACTTGAAGAGAGCAGCATGTGTTCTTGATTGCTATCAGCTAAACTTTAAGTTTTTAATAATTGTGTGTAGTTTCCTTACTGTTTTTGAACGATTTTTTTTTCTTTTAAATCAGTAGCTCAAACTCAGGTGGATAAGAGGAATGTTATTTCTTGGGAGACCTTAAATTCTCAGTATCTGGTTCATTAGGCTGGGAATCTTGAGGGAAAAAAAAAAAAAAACAAAAAAAAACCTTAAAATAAATTCTGGGTGATCAGAGTAACAACTGGAGTTTGAGGTATATGCACCAAAGGGTGTGGCTGCCAGCTTGAAAGGCACAGTACTGGACAATGCCCACATGGGATTTTCTCTCTGTTTGCTATGAAAACTTCATATTTAATGCTTTTAAGAGGAAACTATGAATGTTTCCCTCTAAGAGAGTTTAATATTTTTTTTTTAAGATTTTATTTATTTTTTAGAGAGCGAGCGAGAGAGAAACAGCATGAGAGGGGAGAGGGTCAGAGGGAGAAGCAGGCTCCCCGCTGAGCCGGGAGCCCGATGTGGGACTCGATCCCAGGACCCTGGGATCATGACCTGAGCCGAAGGCATACGCTTAACCATCTGAGCCACCCAGGCGCCCCGAGAGTTTAATATCTTTAAGAGTAAACTAAGAGTTCCAAGATTGGAAGAAACCATTTATTGTTTCATGTAAACATAACCCTACTTTCTATTTCATGTTCAAATATTTGTTGTCTTTATTGTGTTGTTTACAGTTCTTCCTAACATTTGAATAAAAATAACTAAAGATGACATCTCTTATAGCATGCATTGCTTTCTTATTCTTCAGGCCTGCCTAACTTATAATAGAATTTCTCTGAGCTTGAGCTAATCATGGATGCTTTGCACCTTGCTAACTTGCTGGGGAATAGCTTAACCCATGGAGAATGTCAGATGTTCAATGAAAAAGCCTCTGTCAACTTGGTTTTCATGTAACTCATCAATTTAAAAAGTTTTTTTTTTAAGCTGTATGATGTGGTTTTAAAACTTTCTTCCTCTTTTTGTTGATGCAACTCATATAACATAAAATTGACTTTACTAAGTGTATGAGTTAATGCTTTTTACATATTCACAAAGCTGTGCAGCTAATACCACTATCTAAGTCTAGTACATCTCCAACACCCCCAAAATAAGCCTCATACCCATTCACAGCCACTCTCTATTCCCTTCTACCCCTAGGCCTGGCAACCACTATGTGGCCTTTTTTGTCTGGCTTCTTTCAGTTAGCATAATATTTTTATTCCATGTGGCATCATAAATCAGTATTTCATTCCTTTTTGTGGCTGAATAATATTGAAGTGTGTAGATATACCACATTTTGTCTCTCCATTCATCAACTGATGGACAAGCTGCCTGCTTGAAGAGACTACCTATTCTTGATTGCTCCCTGTTATGCAGTAATCTCGGTGTTCACAGGTCTTCCTGGATTCTGCACTGTTGGCTAAGTGAGTCTCTCTAATTCGGAGACCCAGTGTTAGTAAGAGCATGTCCTTGCCTCTAAATGAAAGCTACAGTCTCTGTTATCACATTTATTTGTAAGAACAGCGATATTTTGGCCTCCCATCTGTATTAATATATGCATTTTTTAAATTTAACAATTGGTTCAAACCCGAGTAGAGAAGAAGGGTGTTATTTATTGGGTCATCCTGAGCTCCTGATAGTAATCAATTTAAGCAGTGAGCATGAAGCTCGGTGTCATTTTGCTGTTGCTATCATTGCTGAGGCTGTCCTCCTCTTATCTCAACTGGACCCTTGCATTTCAGCCTGTTCAGTTCTTACAAAGTCACACTTGGGTTTCAGAAAGTTCTCATATGCTTCTCTGATATTCCTAGATATCAGTTTCAAGAATAACAGTTTATAGAATGTTCTTTTCTCTTTTTACAGTAATCCATATCAATGGTACCCTTTTTCTTCTGTGTTCTCATGATGTCATTTTCAATCATATATTATATATATTTATAATATATAATATAATAATATATATTATATTATAATATATAATATAATAATATATATTATATTATTATATATAATAATTATATATAATAATTATATATATTTATAATATATTTTCAATCATATATTATATATTATATTATTATATATAATATAATATTATATTATTATATATAATAAGTGGTATTATATATGTGTGCATGTCAATCATACCTGTGCAACCATCACCACCCATCTCCAGAACTCTTTTCATCTTGTAAAACTGAAACTCTGTTCCCATTAAACAATAACCTCCATTACCCCCACTTCCCCAGTCCCTGGTAACCACCATTCTACTTTCTATGTACTTTCTTTTTGTTGTTTTTGTTGTTAATTTCCTCTTCTCCTCCACACCCCAGCTTCCTTCTGGTAACCACCATTCTACTCCGTTACAGTGAGTTTGGTTTTTTGTTTTTTTGTTTTTTTTGCATTTTTTTAGATTCCACATGTAAGTGAGACCATACAGTATTTATCATTCTGTGTTTGGCTTATTTCACTTAGTATTACATCCTCCAGGTTCATCCATGTTGTTGCAAATGGCAGGATTTCCTTCTTTTTTAAGGCTGATATCTTTATATCTAGCTCACATTTTTTATCCATTCATCTGTTGATGGACATAGACTATTTCCCTATGAGGCTATTGTGAATAATACTGCAATGAACATGGGAGGGCAGGCATCTTTTTGAGATACTGATTTTATTTCCTTTGGATATATGCCCACAAGTGGGACTGCTGGATTATATGGTAGTTCTCTTTTGAATTTTTTGGGGAGCCTCCATGCTGTTTTCCATAATGACTATACCATTTTACATTCCAACCAACAATGCACAAAGATTTCCCTTTTCTCCATTTCCTTGCCAACACCTGTTATCTTCTGACTCCTTGATAATAGCCATTCTAATGGATGTGAAGTGATATCTCATGGTGATTTTGATTTGCATTTCCCTGATGGTTAATGATGTTGAGTATCTTTTCATATGGCAATTTGTATGTCTTCTTTGCAAAAATGTCTATTTCAGTACTTTGTTTTTTAATTGTTTGTTATTAACTTTAAGAGTTCTGTATATATTCAGACATATGGTTTGCAAATATTCTCCCACATTGCCTTTTCATTTTATTGTGTCCTTTGCTCTGCAGAAACTTTTTAGTTTGATAGAGTCCCACTTCTTTATTTTTGCTTCTGTTATCCTTGCTTTAAGTGTCAAATTCAAAAAAATCACTGCTAAGAGCAACTTCTAGGAAATTTTCCCGTGTTTTCTTCTAGGAGTTTATGTTTCAGGTGTTATGTTTAAGTTTTTAATCAATTTTGAGTCAATTTTGTATATGCTGCTAGATAGGGGCCCAATTTCACTATTTTGCATACAAATATATTTTTTTTATTTTTAATAATCTGAAGAAAATATGGCAACATGTTAAAATATTAATTAATTCTGACAAGTACATATAGGGATGTTGTCATATATTGCTCTCTGAATCTTCTTTATGTAGAAAAAGACATTACTTTATTGACCTTGTATAAATTTGAGATAATTCCCAAAATATAAACATCTTTTTATACAATGAGAACAGGATGATCAAGTTAAGGTCAGAAAGGAAGATGGAACAGAGACAATGGAGAAAGATATCTAGGAGAGTAAGTAGAAAGGAGGCAGAATATTGTGTATTGCACTTGATTATATGTGAAGAGATGGATCCAAGAAATTGAAGGAATTGGAGTTGCACTGTAATGACGGGAATTGAAGAGAAAAAGCTAACAGATAGAGGCAGATGTATAGATTTGGCTTATTTATGATGCTAAGATTCCTATCCAATGGTTTCTATTTTCTTCATCAACCTGAAGCATAGGTTGACTACTGAGATTGAGAAGAATAACAGAATGTGGAACTTGAGGTGTTTGGAGATTATGTATGGGAAATGGGAGTGAGGGCTCAATGAGTATAGTAAGATGGTTGTACAGTATTTTTTTTTTATTTAAATACAATTAGCCAACATATAGTACATCATTAGTTTCAGGTGTAGAGTTCAGTAATTCATCAGGTGCATATAACACCCATGCTCATCACATCACGTGCCCTCCTTAATGCCCATCACCCAGTTACCACATACCCCTACCCACCTCCCCTCCAGCAACACTCAGTTTTTTTCCCATAGTTAAGAGTCTCTCATGGTTTGTCTCCCTCTCTGATTTCTTCCCATTCCATTTTCCCTCCCTTCCCCTATGATCCTCTGTGCTGTTTCTTATATCCCTCATATGAGTGAAACTATATGATAGTTGTCGTTCTCTGATTGACTTATTTCACTCAGCATAATACCCTCCAGTTCTGTCCACGTTGATGTAAACGGTAAGATCACCAGGAGAAAACAGTATATAGATTGGAAAGATTGTGTTTTACAGTATTAATAGGGATGACTGTCCATTGCTAGTGGTTCCAAATGACCTAGGGGTGCGACTTATCAAGCTGTTATTAGCAGTTCAGGTATAGACACAGAACCAGACAGCTCCATAGTTATTTAGATTCAACCACAGTGAGATTTTATCACGTGTATGTGATAAAGATAATTACAACTTAGTTTAGCATATTGTCAAGAGAGTGGCTAAGTAAAAGAGCAGAGACTCTAGTCTGGAAAGAGAGGAAAATAAGAAGATAAGGGGGAATCTAGAAAAACAAGAGTAAAACAGGAAAAAAATAAATATGTATAAATAAATATAAAAAAAATCTCACAGTCCTTCTACCCAAGAATAACCACCATTAACATTTTGGTTTATTTCCTCTGAGCCTTTAAAAATTATACAGATAGAGGGGTGCCTGAGTGGCTCTGGCAGTTAAGTGTCCGTTTCTTTTTTTTTTATTTTTTTAAGATTTTATTTATTTATTTGACAGAGAGAGCGAGAGAGGGAACACAAGCAGGGAGAGTGGGAGAGGGAGATGCAGGCCTCCCGCTGAGCAGGGAGCCCGATGTGGGGCTCGATCCCAGGACCCTGGGATCATGACCTGAGCCAAAGGTAGACGCTTAATGACTGAGCCACCCAGGCGCCCCAAGTGTCCGCTTCTTGATTTCAGCTGATGTCATGATCTAACGGTCATGGGATTGAGCCCCATATTGGGCTCCATGCTCAGCTGGGAGTCTGCTTTAGATTCTCTCTCTCCTTTCCCTCTTCATTTGCCCCTTCCTCTCTCTCTCTCTCTCTCTCTCCCCCCAAAATAAATAAATAAATCTTAAAAAAAAAAGTATACAGCATTTCCTTGGCGATTCGGGGTCTTTTCTGATTCCATACAAATTTTAGGATTGTTTGTTCCAGCACTTTGAAAAATGCCATTGGTATTGTGATCGGGATGGCACTGACAGTATAGATTGCTCTGGGCAGCAAGACATTCTAACAATGTTTATTCTTCCGATCCATGAGCATGGAATGTTTTTCCATCTTTTTGTGTCTTCTTCAATTTCTTTCATAAGTGTTCTGTAGTTTCTAGAGTACAGATCCTTCACGTCTTTGGTTAAGTTTATTCCAAGATACCTTACGGTTTTTGGTGCTGTTGATTCCCTAATTTCTCTTTCTACAGTTACATTGTTTGTGTATAGGAAAGCAACTGATTTCTGTGCATTGATTTTGTATCCTACCACATTACTGAACAAAGCTGGGGGCATCACGTTTCCTGATTTCAAGCTATATTACAAAGCTGTGATCACCAAGACAGCATGGTACTGGCACAAAAAACAGACACATAGATCAATGGAACAGAAGAGAGAGCCCAGATATGGGCCCTTAACTCTATGGTCAACTAATCTTCGACAAAGCAGGAAAAAATATCCAATGGAAAAAAGACAGTCTCTTCAATAAATGGTGCTGGGAAAATTGAACAGCTATATACAGAAGAATGAAAATCGACCATTCTCTTACACCATATACAAAGATAAACTCTAAATGGATGAAACACCTCAATGTGAGAAAGGAATCCATCAAAATCCTAGAGGAGAACATAGGCAGTAACCTCTTCGACATCAGCCACAGCAACTTCTTTCAAGGAACGTCTCCAAAGGCAAGGGGAACAAAAGTGAAAATGAACTTTTAGGACTTCATCAAGATAAAAAGCTTCTGCACAGCAAAGGAAACAGTCAATAAAACAAGGAGACAACCCATGGAATGGGAGAAGATATTTGCAAATGACACTACAGATAAAGGGCTGGTATCCAAGATCTATAAAGAACTTCTCAAACTCAACACACAAAAAACAAATAATCAAGTCAAAAAATGGGCAGAAGATATGAAAAGACACTTCTCTGAAGAAGACATCCAAATGGCTAACAGACACATGAAAAAATGTTCATCATCATTAGCCATCAGGGAAATTCAAATCAAAACCACAATGAGATACCCCCTCACACCAGTTAGAATGGCAAAAATTGACATGGCAAGAAACAA
This sequence comes from Mirounga angustirostris, assembly GCF_029215605.1. NCBI lineage: Eukaryota > Metazoa > Chordata > Mammalia > Carnivora > Phocidae > Mirounga > Mirounga angustirostris. The sequence goes on along the minus strand of NW_026991718.1, from coordinate 16,733,815 downwards.
CAAATGTTGGAGAGGTTGTGGAGGAAGGGGACCCCTCTTACACTGTTGGTGGGAATGCAAGTTGGTATAGCTACTTTGGAAAACAGTGTGGAGGTTTCTCAAAAAGTTAAAAATAGAGCTACCCTATGACCCAGCAATTGCACTACTAGGCATTTACCCCAAAGATGCAGATGTAGTGAAAAGAAGGGCCACATGCACCCTAATGTTCATAGCAGCAATGTCCACAATAGCCAAACTGTGGAAAGAGCCGAGATGCCCTTCAACAGACAAATGGATAAAGAAGATGTGGTCCATATATACAATGGAATATTACTCAGCCATCAGAAAGGATGAATACCCAACTTTTGCATCAACATGGATGGGACTGGAGGAGATTATGCTAAGTGAACTAAATCAAGCAGAGAAATTCAATTATCATATGGTTTCACTTATTTGTGGAACATAAGGAACAGCATGGAGGACATTAGGAGAAGGAAGGGAAAAATGAAGAAGGGGAAATCAGAGGGGGAGAGGAACCATGACAGACTATGGACTCCGGGAAACAAACTGCAGGTTTTAGAGGGGAGAGGTGGGGGGATGGGTTAGCCTGGTGATGGGTATTAAGGAGGGCATGTATTGCATGGAGCACGGGCTGTTATACAAACACAATGAATCATGGAACACTACATCAAAAACTAATGATGTAATGTATGGTGACTAACATAACATAATAAAAAAGTATACAGATATAAATAGACATAGATGTGTGTGTGTGTATATATATATATGTGTGTATATATACATATAGTGTATGTAACATGTTTATATGTTGTATATACAATATATATACACAAATATAGATACAAACATATATACCATATAGATGTTCATTTTGTAAGTAAAAAAAAAATGGTATTATACTATGGCTAGGGTTTTATGCCTCTTTAAATGTATGTGACTATCTTTCCAAGTCAATAAATATTCATCTAGCATTGATTTAATGGATAAATAATATTTCTTTTTTGGAAAATAAAATTATTTATAATTTATTTAACTTATTTTCAATTGTATGGCATTGATACTGTGAGCAATTATTTGCTATAATAAATACTGTTGTAATAATCAACTCTGAGATTAAGTCTTTCATATATCTTTTTTTTTTAAGATTTTATTTATTTGACAGAGAGAGACAGAGTGAGAGAGGGAACACAAGCAGGGGGAGGGGAGAGGGAGAAGCAGGCTTCCCGCGGAGCAGGGAGCCCGATGCGGGGCTCGATCCCAGGACACTGGGATCATGACCTGAGCCGAAGGCAGACGCTTAACGACTGAGCCACCCAGGTGCCCCAAGTCTTTCATATATCTTAATTCCTTTCGCAGAATAAGTCCCTGAATATAGAATTGTATCAAAGGGTTAGTACATTTTAGCTACAAATTGCACTTTAGGAAGTTTTTACTAACATGTTCTCACAGTGTACAATATGAGAAAGTCTATTTCTTTTCACCTCTATCTATACCTATTTTTCTATCTATATCTATATATTTGATAACTGATCTTTAAAACTTCCCTAGGACTCTCCAGGAGAGAAGGTTTTATAACACCACAAACTACAGGAGATGGGATCCAGGAGTGACTTTTTATAATTCTTCAGCAACTATAAGTGCAGATACCACACAGATACAATGAACCCTAAACTCACACATAATTCAGTTCCATAAATTCCTGTCTATTAAACATTCTGAGGCAGGACACAGAAAAGAACAATCAATTCAAATTCTCTCCCTTGGTTCAATTCTTTATTTTTGAGAATGATGAAATATTCTTCCTGCTACCCAAGTCAATCATTTTGTAGTTATTCTCCCTCCTGCCTGTCAACAACCAGCAAACTTTCCTGAGTACACAAGCCATTCATGTCACAAAAATCTATTGGGCTGACCATGTAACAAATATTTTGCAAGCTTGGGGAAATAAAGAGATACTCAATTATACAAAAATGGAGAGATTTCTCTCTTTTAGATATCCATATAGCATTTATTATCTGCACCACTCTATGAACCTTAAAACACAGAAGCTCTGGTAGGTAGGTAGATTAGGTTTCTCAGGAGACAGGCTCTGAGATGGAGATTTGTGTACAAAGGGCTTATTGGGAAGGGCCCTTAGGAACAACAAATGTAACCAAATGAAGAAAGCAGAATTGGGCACAGAAAAATATAGAACGGTAATGCATTGCAGCAAAAGCTCTAGCCAGTCACACGGCAAGCTTTTTAGTTAGAATGGCCCTTCAGAGACATCCCTCATTTAGACACGGGGGTTGGGCCTTTGTACCCCCTGACCCATCAACCAGTTATTGGATGTGTATTGTCCCAGGGGAAAGGGAAAGGCAACTACCTCAGGCCAAAGGAAGTTCTTGGGGAATACTAATCGAAGGCAATACTCTTGAGGAATGAGTCATAAAGATGCAGAACCTAAGAGGCATGCTACAACATTCACTACACAGCCCAAGCTAACTTATATTACTGAGCTGGGTTCAACTTCTTGTATTCACATCAAGAACTTGCCTATATATGAGTCTTATATCTCCAAATAATGTGTAAACTCCTGGAGATCAAAGAGGGGATATGAAATGTTTTCTGTTTACCCATAGATCCAGCATAACGCTTTGTAAGTATTATGCTCAATAATACCTACTATTTAAGTTTACAAAAATCCTACCTCTTACTTTTACAAAATACTGCCTGTACCTGTCCCTGTTTGCTTTCTCCTTTATAGGCACCATCTTAGTCGAATAGTCATTCATTGTTGCCTGGCTTGTTGCTTAAGTTTTTACAAGCAGTTCTTACATTTTACCTCTTCAATAAAATCTCTTCCATTTACCAAGAAGATGGGGGCTTGCGTCCTTATGGTTAATTAGGAAGGATGGTGAAATTCAAACACAGTATCTTAGAGTGGAGTGATGTATTAATTATCCATTTTCTTCTTTTGTATAACCTACATATTTACTGGCCTGGATTTATACATCTGATGGCGGGAGCTATGTTTGCCTAACATTTGCTTAGCACCCAAGTCCAAATACGTGGACTTCTGGGTGAATAGTCTATAGGACGTTTCAGATGAAGTCTCAAAGTAGAAGCCGAGACATACCAGGTGAAGTTGCAGCAGCAGGCATTTGAGAAACAGCCATACAAGATTCTGGCCCAACTCTGATTCAAGAGGTATGACCCTTAGGGACTAGCCCTACTGCTTTTCCTAAAGTTGTTTTCTCAGTGAAATTCTAGTTCTTCTTCAGCAATGGAATCTCAGTTTCTGCTTCTCAGTTCATCTTTACTCTCCAAAGATCAGAAGATGAAATAAGAAAATAGGAATCTATCAATAGGAAAGAGAATCTTAGAAGTGAAGTTTATGGACTGCCATTCGGGGAAATACACAAGTCAGACTACACATGGCATCTGATACATACCTTGACTTATACCCATTTCTCCCTACTCCAAGTACTTACACTTTTGGAAACATAGCATATGAATTTTCCATCCTCTGTTTCATCAAAGAATATGGTTAAATTCATTTTCTTTGCTTCTTTCTCTTTCTCTTACTGGATCTCTTCTTCCCCTTCTTTCCCTCTAATCTACATGGTCAGATATCATCTTGTGATACCTGTTAAAAGCCAGATATCATGACAATTACTTTACATTCAACATCTCTATGTATCTAATCCTCATAACACTTGTTCTTATTTGTGATTATCCCTATTGTACAGTAATTGAGACTTAGAGATTTTTCATATCTTGCCAAAGGTTACACTGCTAGCAAGTGACAGCATGGAACAGTCCCTACTTTTCCAAAATGTTCCATGCTATTTGTCCACAAACACCTGGAAGGAAAATTCCTGATTGTTGGGCTCCAAAGTAAATAAATAAAACCTATACCCAGTCTACTTGGTGCTCTAGACACCTCCTCTAAATCTCTAGCATCTGCCTTCTCTATCAGAGCAGAAGCCAGCTAAGAGCATCTCCTAAGGTTGGCAGGTGAGGAAGGGAAGCTCAGTCAAGAACAAAGCAATGTAACAATGCAGGACTCAAATTACACCTTATACACATGTTCCACTATAGGTATCTGCCCCAGACAATACTGACTTTCACAAAGTATCATAAGGTTGTGATCACTAATACACAAAACTCCATGAAATGCGATGACTAATCAATAAAACATAAGCATGAGATGGAATGAAATATGTTAAGAAATATATACTGTATTAATTTAGCATAGACAGTAACATATTCTGTAGACCTCCTTGCACAATGTAGTGACACACCGCTGCATTATTAATGCTTTGGAAAAATTTATTTATTCTATTCCATTAGTATATTTTAACAAACATTGCTTTGGGACAGTATGCCTGCCAATTTATGTTTATGAGACTGTCAACATAATTTACATGCAGACAAAAATATGATACAATATTGCCAATGCAGAATTGGCTTGTCAAATGATATTGTCATGAAAAACTGAGGAACTGAGCATATTCATCACTGTTGGCTGCACAGAATTTGAGGTGACACGCTGAAATACATTTAATGCCTTTTTTTCATGCATCAAATGAATAAGAAGTGAATGAATGAGGTACTTCTGACTGCCATATACCATGCAAAAGCAAATAGATTTCTTGTTTCTCAAGGAAAAAAAAAGAATAAAAAGAATACATGGGTTTTCTGAAATTTTTGAAGAATTTTATTTATTATTCATCTGGAAAACTGAGGATGCTACAGAAATCATGAACGGTCTAGGTGTTCAGCCACAGTGATGATAGTGATTGAAATTGTAATGGAAGGAGATCCTGTCAGTTTAGAGTTCCTGACTCACCCAGGATGAAGAGCTGGGGCAGTGTGCAATGATAGTAATATAGCCCAGGAAGTGATGATAAAGAGTACAAGAGGTTTTAATAAGACTACTTCCTCTAGAAGTGAAGAATTCGAATTGTGGGCTTGCCTTTTCTGCACTTAAAAAAACTCCAGCCGCAAAGCCATCATTTCTGGGTCCTGGTAAGTTCCAATCCTGGTTCTATCTGAACATATCTGAGCTTCAGTGGCATGTATGTAAATACTTCAGTAAGTGAACATGACTCCAGTAAATGATTCTGTGGTTTTAACATTTATGCTCAGACCTTGTATTTTCAAGGGGAGAAGAAAAGTATCCTGGTCAGGAACTAAAGAAAACAGCTCATATTCACAAAGTATAGGCCGTTGGGTCAGCAGCACATTGAGGACACTGAATTCTTCCCTGAAACTTTTTGTTAACATGAAACATGGAAATCACAAAATGAGATTAGGGTGGGTTTTGTATAGCAGTAGGAAAAATGCACGCTCCAGTCTGAGGCTCTGACTCCACATAGTGCTCTCTGATCTTGTCCTCAGTGTCCTCATATAGGGAACAAGAATAATATTTACCTCAAAGCTTTATTGTGAGAATTAAATGGGAAACTGTTGAACCACACGAACTGTCTGATAGCCATTTTTGATATACCAAAAAATATATCATATGGTTCACCAGCCACAATCCCAGACATGTAATCAATGTTTGTGAGATGTTGGTTGACCCAAATATATTAAAAGTTGAAGAAACTATGCAAACAGGAAGGTAGTATATGACTATTTTTACTGCTAGAAATACTGCTACTGCTGCTATTATTACTATTCCTCTCTTAGTCATTGTTCTCCATCAACAATATCTGAAATGGAATCTGTGAAATGTAATATGCCAAATATGTTAGTACCACAATAAAGCATATGATGAAATATAAGATAGTCTATCTTAAAATGTATTTAAATTGATGTAACATGTATATGGAACTTTGGCTATTTATCTTTATGTACTATGAATATATCAATCCTATCAGAAAATGTTTTCCCTGAAATTGACCTTTAATCCAAGACCCTGAAAATTCTGTTTAAGCTAATGTCTCCTGTTAGATAGCATAGAACCTGCCATTTTCCATTTTATACCCTCATTGGCAGCATTGTCCAAGAAGCAGCTGGCTCCTGCAATTCAAACCAGAATGTTAGCGAATGTCCTAATTAATGGCTGGGCAGAAGAAATGATGACAAGTGGCCAGCACACCAAGAGGGGTGAAGGGACAGATGCAGATTCTGAAAGCTCCTAAACCCAGATGCATATACAATTCACTAGTAAAGAGGGAGAGAAAGGATAGGATATGAAGAAGAAAAGTAATACAGGAAAGAGACACTGAGGCAGGAAGTGGGTAGAGGAAGGGGCAATATGTAATGAGAAAAGAAGGCTGTAGGAAAATAGAATGATGCATCATGAGGAGCAGCTCACACCTGCTGGGTCTGAGAGAAGAAACTGTTTGCATTAAGCACCAATTGGAGTGAATTATAGGGCACCTTTCTCTGGGCAGAAAAATTTCTTCCTGATCCCAGCTGGTGATAAGATGGTGTCCTGGAGAATGAGGATGAATAGCTCTTGTCATTTTGATCTCCAAATTAGAAATTACCTTTGCTATCCTATGAAAGAATTAAACCCATCTTAAAGAAATTATATTAAAGAAATTTACCCTAATAACAACTTTTAGCCAAAAGAATAAAAGAGTTTGTGGGGAAAGAGACAGAATTTAAAACAAACAAACAACCAAATATCTTCCTTCTAAGTCCTTGCCAACATAAAAGATTAAAATATATTTTATCCTTATTTAACTGCATGGAGTGATGTACATATTGGTCAAAGCCACTAATGAATTTGACAAATTATTGAATCTGGAATTTTTTTAGCTGAAATCCAAAAAGATTCTGATGATATACTCCAAATATATTTGCACCTGAATCAGAATATTTATAGGCTCTGAAAAGGCAGTTGGAATGTGAAATCATATATAAGTTGGGTTGGGATAATTTTAGAGTCAGAGACTAATGAAAGAGCCAAATTAACTACCTAAAATAATCTGAACTTTTTAAAGCCAAGCAAATATGTCAAGACTGAAAAATGCCTCTGAGAGAAAGGCCTTTTATGCAGCCTTCACTGTATCAGTCAATGTGCTCAGATTACGGCTTACTGTATCATCCAGAGCTTTGGCCTTTGGCTCTAGCACAGAAAGTGGCATCACAGATGAGACAAACATTTGATGATGAACGTACCCAGCACTCCACAGATGACAGGAATAAATATCATCCCTTCCAAAGGATGGTACTATACTATTGGTAGGTGGCTCACATGAGAGTTTTATTTAGTCACAGACCAAAACTGGTTCATGTATGTAGTAGGTATCTTGTACATCAAACTCATGCTACAGAATTCTTTAAAAATAAATTTATATAAGTAAAAAAGTGAAAATGTTAAAGAAAGAAAAATATTAAATTTATAAGATGCATGTGAATATTCAAAATGTCTCAAAACTGTGACATTGGTCCTCAAATAATTAACACTAGCTTAGATGAAGGCCCGGGTGGCTGTTGGCCAAATCCCCAGATGGTGCAAAGCAAAGAGGGATGGAGCCAAAGTCTGATGAGAGAACCTTGATGAAAGGAATACTGAGTTGAAACTAACAGAAATAAATTAAAATAACAGAAATGTACATTTTTATATTTTAGATGAAAAACACTGGAATAAGCATAGGAGGTGTGGGACCTCACCTCACTGCTATTTATGTGGGAATAACTTGTTTTATAAATAATATAAAAGTTCTGTGCTTGTGTTTGGCCTCACAGTGTATAAGTTGCATTCACATATCTTTTTCTCTTTCAGCTTTAGATAAGCACAGCTGCAAATGAGTCAAGAATTTCCTAAAAGTCTAATTTAATTTGGGATGTAAACAGAAGAATATAGAAGTAGAGGGCAGTGTTAATCATACTCCAGAAAGGGAGGGGAAAAGAAAAATCAAGTCCTATCACTTTAATCATGTTTTTCATTTTATAGTTAAGATGAAATGAAACGTCTTAATCTTCCACCCTTTTACACCATAAATTTGTGCTTTCCTAAACTCCTATTCCCCTTTGTCAATAATCTGGGAATTTATAACTTTATTCTTAATGTCATTAATATGCAAATAGTCAGGTTTTTAAATTTACATTCAGTTTTAAAACTAGAGTTAGAGAATATTTACTTTGACTTTTTAAATGGGCTCTTCTCTACCTCTTTATGTCAAAACAGCTATGTTCTTGATCTTTTGCTTCTTTTTTTTCCCTTCTCCCTTATCTCCCAATCAGAAGACTATAATTTCAGGAGCTTGAGTGTGCGTGTGCATGTGCGTGTGTGTGTGTTGAATACACTTGGCTGGTAGAGGATCTGATCCTTTGCAAAGCTGAAAATGTTTTTCTATTTTTCACATTAAAAAAAAAAACACAAGTAAGCTACATAAAATATTCTTAAATAACAAAAAACATTCTTCAAAATTCTATAGATTTTCATCTATTATCTTCTGACAGTTGGTGTTGTAGAGCAAAAATTGAAGCAACCTTGAAACTGGTTTCTCTCTAAAACACCATATTTCTAGCTTTGCTTTTTTCCCCTTACTGAATGCTTATGAGTACAACATCTATTTATATTTATTGCAATTCAGATTTTTGTTATTATCTGTGTGGGTATTTTCCTTATCTCATCATGCCTGCAATATGGTGAGATACTTCCTTCTACATACAGGTTTTTCTTCAGGTGAAAGGAATATAGGTCTGTTTGATTTTTCCACCTGCTATATTTTTGGATATTGATTAGTCTCCTCTTGTGTTGTTTATTCTCAACCATATTTATATACTTTTATTTTTCTTACATTTATTTTATTTATCCTATTGTTCCACATTTTGAGAGGTCTTCTCAAATTTGTTATCTACACTACAGATTAAATTATTGCAGAATCATACCTACTTCTTATGACTTCATCACCCCCTTGTGCTCTTAATCCTCTTGCAATTCCTCATCTCATCTCTCTCTTCTCATTTACCTTGTTGCTTCTCCAACAAAATCATCTTATTCTTTCTCTCTTTATCATTTTTGTTCCTGTTTTATAACACAAAATCTTCTTTCATTCTAAGGAGAATGACAAACTTTGCCCTTAAATTTTCTCCTGGAAGTTAGAACACATTATTTTTAGAAATAAAATAAACAAAATAAAATAAAAACTTCCTCTAGTCTCCCATCATTCCATAGTATTTTTTCAATGGCCACAGGACCACATGAAGAATCTCCCTCCCCACCATTCCTCTTCTTCTCATCCTTGAACCAGGTAAGACTAATTCAATCAGTATTTGTCAATAGACTGTGCAGTTTGTTTCCTTTCACGAAAGTTTATTCTCTATCAAGACACTACCATCTTTGCAGTGGTATTTTAAAAAAGAAACAAACAAACAAAACTAAGGAATCAACTTTGATACTTCCTTCTCTCATAGTTGCTATATTCTAGCACATTAACATGTGCTGTAGGTTTGACCTGGTAAACAGATCATAATTAATAATATATTCACTTTTCCACTTCTGTGCTGCCATATTCCTAGCCCAAGGCACCATGATCTCTGGCTTAGACAGTATAGATGGTCTCCTAACTGGTTTTCCCACATCTACTTTTCTCTTGCCCAGAGTGACCTTTTAAATGCAAATGAACCTGTGACTTCTCAGGCGAAAATTCTTCAGTGACTTGCCATTGTTCTTAGGATGAAAATCAATTAACTCCCCATAACCTATAAGATTCTACCTATCCTGGCACTTGCTCAGCTCACCAGACTTATCTGGTACTCTCCCTGACTGATAGTTCCTTTCAGGTTCCTAAACAGAGCCTTTTCCCTTTTGTCATAGGATCTTTGCATTTGTTGTTTCTTCCACCAGGAAGGCTTCCTGCTGTCCCCACCCCACAGGAAACATCCGATTAATACTTACACAGATTTTAGTCTTTAGTTCAAATTGTATCATTTGGGAAAACTTTCCTTGACCTTTAAGATAAGAATTAGTCCTCTGTTACATATCCTGAGATTAGACTCTCATTTTCCTTTATGGTACATTTAATAATATATAAACTATATTTCTACCATTATTTGAATATAGAGTTCTTCCATCTAACTGAAATCTCCATCACATGGTAACTGTGTCTGTCTTGATCAACATTTGTTGAATTAATAATTGAATCTGTGTCCTTTTCTCAGATATACAGTTGGAAAGCGGGTTGAACTACATAACTCCGATCCAACCCAGCATTTCAAGCAGGCTTTCAGCTAATTCCTTCATGCCGTACTGAAGTCATCTCTTTGTATGAAAAACTACAATTCCAAGCATGCACCAGAAATAGGGCTTTTGGCCTTGCCCATAGCAGTTTATGTCAAAGGACTCTATAGTTTACTGCCCCAAATTCCCCAATTAATTTATGCTCCAGATAGGTTCTGGTTATTCAAGACTACATCAAAAGCCACCTCCTTGAAATTGATAAACTAGTTTCTTCAACTCTCATATCATTATCTCCCTGTTTTACTTTCTTCTTCATAATTAACACAATTTACCAAATCCCTTATTATTTGGTTGATTCTCCACAAAATTCTTGAGCATGGAAACCCTACCCTGTCTTATTTCCACTATATCCAATCAAAAAAGACAACTGGAGAGTATCACATTAAAATGAGAGGTAAAGTATACAGCCCCCTCATAATTATCAACAAAGACTGTCTTAATTCAGAGCTGCTTAGCACCCTCTTTGCTCTGGGGCACTAATCACCTATGTTTTTCCAATGTAGGCATAACCACCCTCCACAGACCACAGGGGCTCCTTAAAACACTCCTGAGATTGTGTCCTCAGTGTAAGTGAAGTAGTCAGAGGGAAAGCTGCTTTGATCTACTCATATTTTCTTCCTTGCAGGGCCCCAGGGGGGCTAGCGGAGCAGAAGAGGAGGTGATGGCAGGCGAGGGAGAGCCTGTGGCCATAGTTTGGGCAGCATGTTGTGGGAAGGAACTGCAGCTACAGGCACCAGAGCTCTTCAGAGGTCCTCCTAAACATCTCTGGGAAAGAAGTTATGAAGTGAAGGAAAGAAGGGTAGAGTCCTGAGGGAAGTAATAGGATCAGTCTCTGCTCAGAAAAAGCACTTCAGTGGACATTATCCCTTCCTCTTCCTACCAGAACTGCCTATCCCGTGATATGAGTCTTGGAGCCTTGTGTCTATGTCTCATGTGACTAAGAATGAGTGGCACCTCTACAAACACTGGCCTTGCCTTTCAAATTTGAGCTGTTCCAGGGCCAGCTGCTCCCACAGGAAGCCTGAGCCATAAATGTACTCACAGAGCAGGAATGACCTGGCAGAGATGGAACATAAGGTCAAAACCATTAAGTGGGGGCCCGGTCAAACATATGAGCTCCTCTTGCTCATATGAATGAGGAATCTTGGTTATGAATCACGCTTGTCCTGCTTCATTGATCCCAGGTGATGGTTTGGGTCTGAGAACCTAATATGAAAAACCCTATATTGAGACTATTGCAGAAGTGTGGCTTCCCTCCATTGTCCTAGAACAAAGATTGACACTCTTCCTTCTTTCCTCTATTTTCCCCCTTTTTCTTACCTCTTGTTACTTTTGGTACCCTAGAAAGATTGTTTGGTCCAAAGAGACGTGAAATATTCCAGATGTGTTGCACTGAGAGTGTGTGGAACACAAATCAACTTGCCTTGAGCTTCTCTGATATATAGCCAGGGTTTTAATGTTCCCATTTATACCGATCTGTAATACATCTTCATAGTGTTGGCTTAATCACAAATGACAAGGGTGGAAAATGTAATAAAGACAGGAGCACATTAATCCACTTTGTATGAAAATGTAGAAAGGTAATCCAATTTTGAACTGCTTGCTCTTAAAAAATATAAAAGTTTGTACAATTTCTGTATCATAGTTGGGGAGAAGGCAGTCAATCCTAATGAGCAGTATTTCAGGGTAATGAGGCTTTGGTGCCTTGAATGTGTGCACAGCAGTGGTGGGCCCAAGCTGAGAAAGGACCCTGGGGGGGAAGAGAAAGGAGGCTCTGGGAACCAAGTCGCCTGGTGATCTGGAAGCCTGTTTGTCAAGAGATCAACATGCAGACAGCATCCAGGCGAGTTCATTCTGTGTGAGCCTCGGAGAGAATCCAGGGCTAGGGATGCTGTTGTGCCTCCCCACTGCATAATGCCTAAGGCTAGTTCATATGAAAGGTAATTCTGACTCTGCTCCCTAAAGACAAGCCAGAGTTCATTTTGTAAAAAATCCATAGAAGGGAGGTAGATATAGCTGGAGTACATATTTCCAAGCAGGGGAGATGGTGTGAGGAATAGAGTGGTCATAATGATGTCAGGTTTGTCCTAAACCACAACTGATGTCATTTTGATAATTATGCATGTCTGTACTTGGCGGGGGGGTAGGGGGTGATGTTCATCAAATGCATGGACATAGCTGCATACTTAGCGCTCACATCTGGCAGAAGTACAGTGGAAGAAACATGAACTATGGACTTAAAGGGCACAGAGTTTTAATCTCACCTTCTATTTGTTCTATGATATTGGGCAAATGGTTTAACTCTCCTGAATCTCAGTTTCCTTATCAGTACATAGATTGAGCTGCTTACCTCACATGATTGTTAGGAAGATAAGACCCAGTAATTCTACCCCCATGTGTTTACTCAAGAGAAATGAAAACAAAACTCATACAAAAGATACCAAAAAGGAATATTACTCAACCATCAAAAAGAATGCAATCTTGCCATTTGCAATAATGTGGATGGAATTAGAGGTTATTATACAAAGCGAATTAAGTTAGTCAGAAAAAAATAAATACCATATGATTTCGCTCCTATGTAGAATTTAAGAAACAAAGCAGATGAACATAGGAGAAGGGAAGGAAAAATAAAATAAGATGGAAATAAAGAGGGAGATAAACCATAAGAGACTCTTAACTATAGGAAACAAACTGAGGGTTGCTGGAGGGGAGGTGGGTGTGGGGATGGGATAACTGGATGATGGACATTAAGGAGGGCACTTGATGTAATGAGCACTGGCTGTTACATGCAACTGCTGAATCACTAACTTCTACCTCTGAAACTAATAATACACTATATGTTAATTAAATTAAATTTAAATAAATGTTTTTAAAAGATGCATAAAAACCTATACATGAATATTCACAGCAGCATTATATATAATTGTCAAAAGGTGGAAACAACCCAGATGTCCATCAACTGATGGATGGATAAACAAAGTGTGGTATGTTCATACAATGGAATATTAATCTGCCACAAAAAGTAATGAAACACTGATGTGACAATGTGCTTGCACCTTAAAAACATTACATTAAATAAGTCAGTCACAAAATATAACATATAATTCCTTTCATATGAAATGTCAAGAAAGGGTAATATAAAGAGACAGAAAATAGATTGGTGGTTGCTTTGGGCTGGTGAAAAGGTGATTGCTAAGGAGTACAGAATTCCTTTCGGAGAAGATAAAAATGTTCTACAATTGACTGTGGTAATGGTTACACTTATCTATTAATATACTTAAACCACCAAACTATATACTTTAAATAGGTGAAATATACGGGATATGAATTATATCTCAATAAAGCCATTTAAAAAAAAAGAAATATAGGAGATAATATATGAAAAACCTATTCCTAAAGGCATGTGATAAGAACTAAATAAATAATACCTGGTATTATTACTCACCATCATGTTTACCCCAAGATAGACACAGTTACATAGTGTTAAATATATAAAAAGTTCAAAGTACATTATGCTTGCTTTGCATTTCACATCTGCAGACCCGACCAAAAGGAGCATAATCTGGAAATTAATACAAAATTGGTAATAACTTACATAGCCTTGAAACTACAAGAGTTCACTCAGCCTTCCCTCCATGACCAACCAGCCTCACTCCAAAGGTAGCACTTCTCCTTCCCAGCCCACATCTCTGTCCCTGGGGCAATGGGGCCAAGTGGCTGATTCAGTGCCTTCACCTGATGTGGTCCAGCATCATGGCCCAAGTACTACCAAAGTGCCTAGAGCAGAGACTTAACCTCTGTTGTCATATTACATGCACAACATCATGAGATCAACTTGGAGTCAGCCATTAGTGCCCTGCTGTGGTGCAATGGTACTGTGTCAACTTAGCTAAATGAAAACTATGCTTCCCTACAGAGTTCTAGGTTAGTGTGGGCCACAGACAACATTTTTCAGAAAATTCAGAGGGCTAATGTGTACAATGTGTACAATGATGACTTCTCTGAATTGGTTCTGGGTTGTCTGGAATTGATTCTCTGACCTGTATTGAAAGTGAAGGGTGTTTGGCCATATCTACAATGGTAAGAGACTCTAATAGTTCATGCCAGCATTAATACAACAATTATTTAATTAATCATCTGCATACACATTTAATTAAAGGCCCATAGAAAGTGACCAAGTATTTGCTGTCATAGAACACTGTCGGAAAAATAAGTTGTATAATATAGTTGGTTATGTCTAAGTGCACCAGAGAAATTGGGAGAAATAAAATTATCTGGGGGCTTTAAATTTCCAACTCAAGGTATATGTCTCACACATACCTTACAATAACCCCAAGTGAGTTGTTCCCTTGTATGATCTCCTTCCTTTGACTGCTGGTAGGACCTGTGACCTACTTCTAGCCAACAAAACATGGCAAATGTATAGATCCTATCATAAAGCAATTACATTATTTATATAAGACTCCATCATAAAAGACTATAGAGAAATTCTTCTGCTGCATTTGAATAAACAAGCCATCATGAGTTCTGCAGTTGCAAAGAAATGGATTCTGCCAACAAACTCATGAGCTTGGAAAAGGACCTGGGCTTTAGTTGAGATTACAGTTCCAACCAATGTGTTGACTACAGCTTTGTGCAACCCTAAACAAAGGACTCAGCTAAGCTGTATCTGAAATCCTGACACATGGAATCTGTGAAATATAATAAAATGGAGGTTGTTTTAAGCTGCTAAGCTTGTGGTAATTTGTTATGCAGCAACAGAAAACTAATAAGCAAAGAACCTGGAAGTTTCCATGACTGCTTTAAAGAAAATCTTTATATCTTAGAGTCACAGGCTCAAGATTTTTGAAAACCAAACCCAAAGTCTAATCTTGCAGATTGTTGGATTATAATTAAAACTGAATTCTCACTTTTGTGAGCTCTTACAATAAAGTTAAGACATTGTCTAGAAATAAAGGGGATTCTGAAAATTGGGATGGGGACATATGAGGTGATTTCCACGAAGCGAAGCTGGTGACCATTAATCCCCACCTTTTGCCAAATAGCCTGAGGAGGTTTGCACTGATAATGGCCTCTCCTGTATGTAATAGTTTCCCTACAAAGGGCTGATGATTGTTCTAAGGACATATCCTCATCACCCTTTGTTACTTCTTCAGCTATACCCAGATTTAAATCCTAGCAGGTAACTCACAAACACTGAAGTACAAAGTATGACCTGGGAAGAGTGAAATACACATCCAAATAATTGCATGATTTTTACAATTTATCAACCAAATCCGTGTGTGTTGGAATGAGTCCTAAGACTGTGGAATAAGGATGGGAGGAATACAACATTGGGTTGAGCCAATTTTATTGATATGGGCTTACCAAAGAGATTCAGAATTCAATATGTTAGCTCAGGTGTCTGAAGTGATCCTACTAGCTTGTTTGGTTGGTTGACTGAAATTTGGACTCAAAAGTGACCTATATTAAATGAATTTGAAATCCCAAAAATTGCTTGGCATCATATTGTAGAGGAAAATATTAATTTGCTTGGGGAGATTAGAATTCTGGAGTAGTCTTTCATGTAACACCCTACCCTGTTACTATGTCTCCCAGAGGATACACATCCTTCACCTAGGCTATGAGAAATACACTGGCAAGGAGAGCCCCAGAACCGTTTAAGAATTCTCTGGTACATATTTACTCTCTATATACTGGGATTGGCAGTAGGAATTACTGCCAGTGAACTGAATTCATTACGAGTAATGGATTTGAGAATTCCAAGAGCCAGGTGATGGCACTTAGTCACCAAAATCAAAGTAAGAGAGATTACCATAATAAGCTGCACAGCCAAAGCAGTGACCAGTTTTTAGTGCTGGTTGTTTGATAATGGTGTCCCCAGAACTGAAATAGATGGGCAGACTGTTAAAGTCTTACTTGATCTGTATTAGGAAGAATCTCTAGGTCTGAGGAGAAGTCGGACTTTAATCCACAAAAGATAGTCATGACCTATCAATCAATTCCTGGTTTTGAGCCAATTCACAGACACAGAGCCTCTTAACTGAAGAGGAGGCTGAGACCTCTTAAGGAATAATGCTGCCATATTGCCAGCATTTATACATAAATCTTTCTCCTTCCCTTTCTCAAAAAAAACCTGTGGCCTAGCTATTTACCAAAATGATAATACATTGGGGAAGAGAAACTAATCACACATTTCAGGAATTATTGGCATTGATTATAAACTGGCTTTAAATCCCAAAGATCCCAAAGACTGGTATACCAGTCAGAAAAAGGGATTGTGAAGGTAGGAAGATTAATGGAATTTTATTGGGTTCTGACTCACAGTGAACCCGAGTCACCAAAATCATACTCTGTTTATTTTCCCTATTTCAATATACATAATTAATGTAGACTATGCATCTGGTAGAATACCCACATCAGTTCCCTGACCTGTAGGATGTAGGCTATTATTATTGGAAAAGTCAAAGGTAAAATACTGCAATTAACTGCTTCTATCAAAATAGTAAACCAAAAGTAATACTACATTCCTAGAGAGATTTCAGAGATTAGTGTTACCATCAAGGATTGAAAGATGCAGAGGTGTTGAATCCTTCCACAGTCCTATTCAAGTTGCCTATGCAAAAGACTAATTGATCTTGGAGAATGACAGTGGATTATTAAAAATTTACTCATGTGATGACTATAACTGTATATGTAAATTCATGGTTGGAGAAAATCAACACATTCCCTGCTAACTGGTAGGCATCAATTCATCAGATGAATGTTTTTTCTTTATGCTTGTTAGTAGAGACCATCAAAAAGAGTTTACTTTCAGGTGGCCACTGATAGATCTTCCCTGTTCCACCTAGGACTGACTTTCCAGCACTATGCCATAATCTAGACCATAGTGTCTTCAAGAGCCTTTCCTTTCTACAGTATGTCATGTGGATCTGTTATGTTACTACATGGAGCAGAGAGTATGGTGGGAATGAGGCAGCTCTTTTAGTTTCTGACATTAGAGTTAGATAGATATGTCCCCACCTTACAAAGAAATTAGTAGCTTCAACACTTTGAGCCAAGTTACAACTTTAATGAGATAAAGATATTGACAGTCTTTCCCCCCGTAGTTGAGAAAATGAGATATTGAATATAAATATTGTGTTTATTACATAGTAATTGCTAAGTAAATGTTAATATATTGGCGAAGAACGATATAAAAGATGTTCACAGTAAGTTAAATGAAATACTACAAAATGTGACCCCAAAAAGCCCAGAGCAAGAAAAGGCTCTGAAACAAGTCGAGAGAGCCATGCAAGCTGCTCTGTCATTTAGGCCATGAGACTTGGCAGACCTAGTAGTTGAAGTGTCTGTGGAAGACAAGAATGTTGTTAAGGAGCCTCAGTTAGATCTCTGTATGCAAATCCACTCCGAGTTAGAGTATTTGGTCCACTGAGCTGGGCAAGGTCACCACAGTCCTGGCTTCTTTATGAAATTTCAAAGCCTGAAGGCTATAAGGGATCTTACAGAACATGGGACCCAATGTCCCCCCAGGCTAGTATGTATGAAATACTTGACAGGGGTCCTTCACCTTCTGTTTGAACACCATCAGTGACAGAAGTTCTGTGCCCTATAAGGAAGACTGCTCCTTGTTGGACTGCCTGGATTGCTACCTGCCTCATGTTCATGTTACATTGAAATAGTCTCCCTGAAACTTCCACCCAGCAGTTCTATTTCTGCATTATAGAGGCTACATGAGCAGTCTCTACTCTCTTCCACATGACAGCCATACAGAAAGATTTCCTTTTCCTTTGGAGATACATCACTTATCAAAAAGGGGGCTGGCAAGTGATCTTCAAACCAGGGGAATTATAGAGTAAGTTTAGTAAAATAAGTATGTGTGTGTCTATATGTGCATTGAAATTTTTTTAAAGATTTATTTATTTATTTGAGAGAGAGAGGAGGAGAGAGAAAGAGCACAGAGGGATGAGCAGAGGGAGAAGGAGAGAGAATCTCAAGCAGACACCCTGCCATGCCCGGAGCCCAATGTGGGGCTTGATCCCATGACCCCAAGATCATGACCTAAACCGAAATCAAAGTCAGACGCTCAATAAACTAAGTCACCCAGGCACCCCTATGTTGAATTTTAAATGTATGTGATGTAAGATGTTTACCAATGAGGTCCACCAAAAACTTTAATTTATATGAATATAGCTTGATAAGGAAATAGGCCAAAATTCAAATTCATTAATATGTTGAATCTGTACTGCTAGAGGGTCTGGAGTTGGTGATAGTTTTGGAGAAATGGGGAAAGAAGGTTTAAGAGTATGAGCTATGGAGTCAGACTGAATGAAAAATTTTGCTTTTCTCTACCCTTTAATAACTGTGTCACCCTGAACAAATTTCTTATCTCTCTGAGCTTCAGCTTCCTTATCCATGGCTTGTCTTTTGAGAGGATTAAATAAGAAATTATGAAAATTTTAGCTCCGTTTAGCATACAGTAGATACTTAATCAATAAAAATAAATTATATAATAACAGTTAGTTTGATTATTGCAGTTCTGGAGTGCCTATAACCTCATTTTAGCACAATAACCTGAAATCGATTTTTCCCCAAAAGTCAGTCACTTATCCAAGACCACTTAAGTAGCAAGTGTCAGGGTAAGAAATGTTTAAAGCACATCTGACTGAATCTTTCATGCCTTTGTTACCAGACCCAAGATGTCTATGTGTCATAAGACTAATTAGCAAGCCAGGCCATCAGCAAAAATTGAGACCCATTCTTCCAAACAGCCTCCACAGGAGACTATATATATATATATATATATATATATATATATATATATATATATATATATATATATTTCAAAGATGTTGCCTTTGATCAGAATATGTCTAGACTCCTCTTTAGAATGGACTTCAGAGCCAGTAGATTTTTTTTTAATTCTCAATGGCAGCAAATTATGTCTTTTATTGCCAAAAAAATAAAATTCACCCTCATTTAGAAGTCATTCAGAGTTAAAGTCTGATGAGTAAGCTGGGTGATAAAGCTGGGAGTTAGTTTTATGCCACACACAGCAATGTGCTATTGAAGCTGAGCCCAATTTCCTTATGTGATTTGTAAGCAGGCTCCAAAGCAGCCCCCAAAGAGGAGTTTCCATAAGGTTTTGAATTTTTCTCACCAGATTAAGCCTACACCTCCAAGAAAATTCTTTCAGGAAAGACAATGTTTATTTAAAGACATAAATTCTCACTTATTTTTTGAAAGTTTAAGTCAACCCCACTAATTCACCTAAAGATATTAATTTGGTGCAAGATGTGCTAAAGATATTATGTTAAATCCTAAGGCTACAAAGACAGAATCACTTCCAACAAGACATTTAAAATGCAGCCAGGGAAAAAGAAAGAGTACTGCCATCATGGAGATGGATTTAAAATTTTTTTTTTTTTTTTAAGATTTATTTATTTATTTGAGAGAGAGAGAGAGTACATGAGAGGGGGGAGGGTTAGAGGGAGAAGCAGGCTCCTCGCCGAGCAGGGAGTCCGATGCAGGACTCGATCCAGGGACTCCAGGATCATGACCTGAGCCGAAGGCAGTCGCTCAACCAACTGAGCCACCCAGGCGCCCAAAATTGTTTTTTATATAAGGTGTTATGAGAACATCAAGGAAAGAGTTTATTTAGATTCAGGAACCAGTGTTGGTAGCCTTGTTGGAGATGGTGACAATTTACCAACTTTGAATGAACCTCCAGGAGTAAACTAAGCAGATAGTCAGGAGAAAGGAATTCAAGACAGATGCGACAGAGTAACAGCAGTCCATGAAACAGAATGGAGCATTCAAGTAACTACAGGATTATAGATATGGCTGAAGTGGGGATCGTTCACAGGGTTGTGTTGCAAAACAGATTTATAGAACCAGGCAGGAGCAGTATCACAAAAGGATGTATTTGAAATATTAAGTTTAGTTTTAACGTTGGAAAAAGCTCAGTTTTACAAGTTAAAAATAAAACAAAACAAAAACTACTCTGGCAGCAGTGTGGAAGGACTTCAGTGAGACAAAACCAGTAAAGCTGTAGAGAAAATTCAGTCAAGATGTCATAAAGATCTGGATGGAGGTGGTGAGAATGAGGATAATGAGGGGATACGGGGTTTAGGTAGGACTAACAACAAAAGGATCAATTAAGGAGATTTGGTAACCAATGGGAAGTGGCAAGTAAAGAAAAGGAGGGAAACAAAGCATTTTTATTACAGTGTGGCTCACTCACGTCCCCTGCATTTCTGCAAAGGCTTAACATTATCAGAAAGGATATCTAGGCACTAATGTCTAGAATAGTCCCCCCCCACACACACACCCTCTGCATAATGAATACATTTCATTATTTTTAGTCAATTGCAGGGCCATCACATAGAACGTAAGTGATGCATGAGGCCAGAAATAATTTTAGACCTCTGTGTTTGGCATTTATTTAAGGTTTATTATCAAGAGATAATAGCCTATGTGCTCCTTATAATAGAGCTGTAGTTTTTTTAGAAATTAAAGTAGTAAGTAGTGAAATGCCTCATGCATGGCAATGATATTTAGCTTCTTCTTTTACTTTCTTTCTGAGATATGGGGTCCAAGGTGATTTTAAAAAGAGTCCTTGGAGACTGCTGTGAGTTTTCCATTGATTTCATATTCACAGAGGCTTCAGGTATGCTCCAAATGGCGCCTATTGTTAACCAGTTTTAAGGGGGGAAAGCATTTATTTAAAAAAAAAATGAGATGAATTTCAGGCCAAGAGAAAAACAGCAACCACCAAAGACCTATGCTTTGCTACTTCTACAACTACCATATTGCAGATTGACGTAGGAAGGTAGACAAAGAGTCCTATTTTAAAAAAAAATCTTTCTGGAATGCTCAAGCTGCTCCCTCAAAGCTCAGTGGGGAAAAAAGGATTATCCCTTCCCCATGAAAGATTACTCATAGACAGAAGAGCCCGAAGAGGTTTGGGCAGGGATCTGGGAGCACATTGGCTAGGGCAGGAGGTAAGATCAATAGGGCAACAAAGGGAAGAGGGACCATCACAGAAGAGTCGCCTCTCTCCTAAACTTGAAGTTTGGCTTCACAGAAGGGCCCTGCAACTAGGAGCCCAGAGAGAGCACCCAGACAAGCAGCTCTTCTCTCTAAACAAGTCAAATTTAGCCATCCCTTGCCCTGAGTAAACTCATAATCTGAAGGTGAGTCCTCTCTGAACTCTAACTCATTATAGCACAAGATGGACACAGCTCAGTATCCAAAATCAGTACAAGTAACATGCTGAAGGAGCAAGGAGGAGACACCAGCCCAGGCTTCTTGAAGGAGACAATATTTGCACAGGAACTTGATGGATGTACATGAGTTTCATAGTAGATACAGTGCTGTGTTTCCTTGAAATGGACATTGTGATGAGAGGGGTATAAACGGCACATGCTTCTACCTTCAATGAAGAGGTCATTCTCTGTCTTCAGTAATCAAGTGGCCTTCCCATGTGTCATAACTGAGTAGGCGACACCACAACCTCCCTAAAATATCTCTCCATCTGCTGAAAGGACGTCACTGAATCTAGCCTTAGAGAATTAAATGGACACTTACAGATTAATGCCAGTCTGAGATCTGCCAAAGAATAAGATTGTCGAAGGGCATGAGAAGGGAGAAGTATTTTGGGAACCCAGGGAACTTATATTTAGAGCAGACATGGATTGAGAAGCAAATGTGACAAGTGCCAAGCTAGAGGTAATTTACAACACTCGGTTAAATCTCAGCATTTCTTAATCCCTTTTTTAGCCTCTCTTTTTCCTCTTTTCCTTACTTCTCATTGCAAGACCAACGTACCAATATTTTGTCTACAACTTAATCTGCTTCAGGCTCCCCAGAAAATCACAGAAGAGACTGTAGAATAATTTGGAGATAGAACTAACACTTTTAGTCCATAAGGAATAATGAAGAAAAAAAGCCAGGTTTATCTTGGGACAGAAATGTTTCTTCTTTATTGAGGGCCCTACAGAAATCCTAAAACAAAAGTCGGATCCATGAATGTGAGATGTAAAAACTTTATTACATTAAATATTTCAAGGGACACAAATCATCCAAATTCACACGATTTGGATAGAGTGGAGAAGGCTTGTGTGCTATGATAGCCATGCTAAGACTTCAATAGTGTGGGAGTATGGGTGTCAGTTCCTCTGTGAGGTGGGTCAAGGCTCAGACTGTTGGACTCACGCTCTCTAAGCAGGATCACACCAAGCTGCCTGGCTGCCTTCTAAGTCTGTTGTGTGATGTGGATCCACTGTGTGACCCTGTAGGACAAATATGGCACATATTTCTGGAGCATTAATTTAACTTGAATATCACAGGAAAAATAACCTAATCTTTATTAAAATAGTAACTAATATTTGTTGAGTACTTAGTAATTGCTTAGCACCATCTTAAGTGCTTTATATAAGTTAATTTATTTGCTTATCTCAACAGTAAGATAGAAACAACTGTAATCTTTGTCTTAAAAGTGAAAAAATCAATGTACAAAGAAGCTGAGTAATTGCCCCAAGGCTGTACAGTATTAAGTGGTGGAGTCAAATTTTGGATTCGGTCTCTTGACACAGGTATGTTGTAGTTCACAATGCAAAATTTAAAAAAAAAAAATAATTAAAATTACATATGAAACTTCAAGGAAATGGCAAACTTCTTAAGTGTGTCTCTTAGAATGAGGTCTTTACTCTTCTTTGTTTAAGGATATTTTTTCTTAAGGATATTTCTTGTAGAAAGCTTTAAAACATACCAATTTATGTATGCCAAGTCATGTGCTCAACACATCGATGAGTTTGAGAGAAATGTTAGAATCCCTTCCCTCAAAGGCTTGAGGAAGAAATACACATGCAGGCAGATGGCATACATGGGAGTTTAAGGCAGCTAGTTCCATGTCCTGTTAATGTTTGCAGAAAGACAGAGGTTGCATAGCCTGGATAGTCAGGGTAGGTTTCCATGAGCATTTAGAATTAAAGTAAATCCTTGAGGAAATGTAGATTTAGGTGGGGAGACGAAAAGCCCAAGGGAGGGTTGAGCTTAAATAGGAGCACAGAAGTAGGATGGGGATTCACCCTGGAAACAAGCGGGGGCAGGGAGGAGGTCATGACAGGAAGAGAGGATTCATGTTATTCAGTTAGAGAAAAATGTTGTTAGGCAAAGAAAAAGCTCTGATAGAGATTTGAGAATGTCATTCAGCTCCTCCCTTCATTTATTGAATGATTTCTATCTTCAGGCACTGACAGTTCAGGCTGAACTGGATACAAAGAGAAGGGGGAAACATACATATATATGTATATATCTATATATATATTTATATATGCTAGAAGTTGTCATGGTGACAGTGGTCTTCAGGAAGGTTTGAGTAAAATGGGAATGGAGAATGGGGAGATCAGAACTTGCCAACAGGTTGTTTTGCAATAATCATGTTGAGAGGTAATGAGAGCCTGAACTAGTAAGAAAGAAATGGTTAGAGGCAGAGAGGGCACATTTGAGAGATGTGATGAAGAAAAAAATCAATATGCATTACTAATAGATTGAACTGAGGGACAAATTGGCAATGTAATATAACAGTTTGGAAATCTGGAAAATGGTGGTATCCATGGCTACAAGCAGTAAGCCTGAAAGAAGCACTAAGCTGCAAGGAGTATTCTGGTGTTTTCCAGTTGAGTTTTAGCTACAACCCGTTAGAATATCTAGGTAAAGCTGTCCTGTAGGAAAGAGACCCTTTAAAAGTAGACCTTCAGTGAACTAGTATATTTAGAAACTTTGATCTTCCTATCAATAACAACAAGAAAATAAAGACCACTGAACTCTAAAAGTTGATGAGGACTTTCAGTTAAAGACAGCAGGTTCATCACACAAACTGGATTCGGCCACAACCAAAAAGAAACAAGTCAAGATAGAAAATGCTATAAAGTGACTGTAAAAGGACATACACACAATGGCAAAAAACAGCAGTGGAGACAAGAGAAATAAAATTTTGAAGCTGGAAAGCAGTCAGTGTTAACCGCCTTCGCTTGACTGGAGAATGTTATATCTACTTTAATTACTAATCTGGGAAGCTAAGAAACATATTCATTTACATCACAAAGTCCCCAAAGACTCTAGAATTGGAAGAAGCAGGTATCCAAGAAATGCCGTTTGTATTGGAGGGTGGGAATATAGGGTTAAAAACAGCATGACTCATAGAAAGCTTTTTGATGAAGCAGTTAGACTCCCACAGATCCTCCTCCTACTCCTTGTAACTTCTTCCCCACTGCAGGAGCCTAATGGGTTTTTCTCTGGAGAGAATAAAACAGAATGTCTCCGGACTGAAGGATACCAGGCACCAAGGAGAACAGAGATAATGAACACACTGTAGACAGTGAGGCTGATGAAACAAGGTTGTCAACTCCATGTTTTGGCCAAAATTCTGAGGGAAGATAATATCCAACAAAAATTCAGAATCAAACTCTCAGTTGATTGTTGGAGAGTAGGAAAAGATGTTTTTATGAATGAATATATATGTCTAAAATATCTTATCTCCCTTACATTCTTTATCAAGAAGCTTCTGAAGAATATATTCAACTGAAATGATGGCGAGATCCCACATGATATGAGGTAAAAGGACTCTTCAAGATGCAGCTACAGGGAGCTTCTTTCCCACAATGCAGTTGGGCAACACACTTAGAAATCAACAAATCCAGATTGAACAGGTCAGAAAATCCTGGGAGAAAAAGTTCTTCAAGAATATGAGACTGACAGGGACGCCTGGGTGGCTCAGTCAGTTAAGTGTCTGCCTTTGGCTCAGGCCATGATCCCAGAGTGCTGGGATCGAGCCCCACATTGGGCTCCTTGCTCAGTGGGGAGCCTGTTTCTCCCTCTGCCTGCTGCTCCCCCTACTTGTGCTCTCTCTCTCTGACAAATAGATAAATAAAATCTAAAAAAAAAAAAAAAAAAAAAGAAAATGAGACTGACAATACCTAATTTGACTGGAAAGGCTGAGAGGGGATTTACACAACTGGGAGAGGGTATGGCTAAGAGATAAATACACAGGAAATATAATAAAGAAAATGTCTTTCCAGAAAAAAAATAATCATTCTATAATACATAATTCAGCTATGAATAGTGTTTATATAATAGTAGTAATGTAAAAACTGTATTTGATCTTATTTTAATTTCACCATATAGGGAAGATGAAAGGACAAGAAATGGACATATTTTATAGGATGTTGAGAATGAAAGGTAGCTAAATCCTCATCTTCTATAACTGGAAGTCAATACATAATTATAAAAACTGAAAAAAAAATCAAGAAATTCTAATTTAGGAATTCTATTCAGAGAAGCTGGAGTAATTACCAAATAATTATCTAAAAGAGCTGAATGCGAATATCCCTGGTATAGTAGGCAGAATAATGCCCCTACCCCAAAAGATATCTAAATCCTAATTCTCAGATGTGGGAATGTTACTTTATATGGCAAAAGGAACTTTGAAGATATAATTATGTTTAAGGACTTTGAAATGAGGGAGATTATTCTAGATTATCAGGGTGGGCTCAAGCTAATCATGAATCGTTAAAAGTGGAAGAGAAAGGCAGATGAGGTGAGAGAAACAGCAGGGTAAGAATGACCGAAAGTCCTGCTGCTGGTTCTAGATGGAGGTGGTTATGTTCAGGGACCAGGGCTCCAGGCAGCTGGAGGTCCCAGCCAGAAACTGTCCCTCAAATGCATAGAACTGAAGTCTGCTGACATGTGAGTAAATGAAGAACCAGATTCTCCCCTAGAGCCTCTAGAAAGGACTGCAACCTTAATGACACTTTCTTTTTATCCCATGGAAATCTATGTCAGACTTCTGACCTCCAGAACTATAAGATAATAAGTCAGTGTTGTTTTTAGCCACTAAGTTTGTGGTAATTTGTTATGCCAATAGAAAACTCACACATGAGAAGTGGGAAATATTAGCAATGAAGCAGGTAAACTTTTCTAAGAAACTCTGAAGAAATATCTGACTCTTTAAACCATATTCATGTGTAACCTTAATAAAAATCTAAAAAATGATATACAAAGGAAATATAAAATATTAGGACCTATTAAACCTACCACCAGAAATTTGTAACTCATTTTTTTTTTTAATGTAGGATGAGTTGAAAAGAAATGACAAGTATGAAGGGAAAGCTAGGATTACATTACTGGAAATACGTATAAATGGATAGAAATCATGCTCAGTTATAATTACATATTTGTATTTCAGTTTTGTTAAAATTGTGATATTTATATTTATTTTACATATTATGTTTTATTAGTACATATGTTATTTTAGTTTATGTCTTGCTATTTTTAAATAAGCTTTGTGAGGAGCCCTATTTCTAAGAAATCATACTCAAGGACGATGTACCTAGGAAGAACCAAAGAAGATCTTGAGTTCAGGTTTTCCAATGGCATCCATTGCTTTTCTGTCTTTTGGTGATCTATCCACTGCCTTGAAATGAACTATTTCACTTTCTAAAACAAATAAACAAGAATGAAAGAAAAAGGAAAGTGAAGTGAGTGAAAAAAGGGAAAACCATAAGGTGGGATGAGGGAAAGACTTAAGAGAAAACCCTGGAAGACCCCCATGGTTCAGAGCCAGAGTATGTAAGAAAGAAACCCAGAAAAATCAACTAAGGAGGGTCAGTTGGAGGCAGCAATTGGCATAGTGGATTCAACATGAAGGAAGGTGAGTGTGTAAAGATTTCATTCACTCGACAAACCGTTACTGGGTTGGCAATGAGCCAAGCACTCTGCCGGGCACTAAAGATGCAGAAGAATAAACAGATATCAAAACAAACATGAGAGGAAAGTGGAAGAGAAGGAACACTTGAGGACAAAATTTATTTGTACCTACTCAAAACCATGAAGCACAGCTAATTAATAACATCAGAAAAAAAAACAAAAAACATTAGTGTCTCCCTTGGTTTGGTAACTGGGAAGAAAGAGGTGGTCAGGGACACTGAATCCTTCAGTCCAATTGTTCATGCTATTGGGTGCTCAGCCGCTGTGTCTAGAAATAGCCTCCATGGATGGATTACTCACTAGTGTCAGAAATTGGGAGGGGGAAGCCAGAAAGGATGGGCTCAGAACATTCCCCTGGCCCTAAAGGAAGCTGAGAATCAATGCAGAAGCTTAGAGAATGCAGAAGCCATGAGTCCTTCTGCTCCCAGTGGAGGGTTTTAACATCTACGGAGTTGGTGCCACCACCTGAAGTGGTCACCTCCATAAACGAGGGCACACAGCCTAGAGATGATAGAGGAGCATAGAATGAAACATGCTCGGATGAAGCATTCCTGGCTTTGAAGAATTTGCTTTGCGATTTGAATCATTTTCATGTTTTTTTAAGCTTTTTTTTTTTTTTTTTGGTAGTATTTCATGTAAAGGCAGATTAGTAGTGAAAGGCGCATGTTTCTCTTGGTTCTTTTATGTTGTCTTGTAAATGTTGGGTCTTCAGAAGTTGTATTATTTTTGTCTCTGCTGTGGAGGCCTGCTGTTTCCTTAATTGATGTGGTAGCATTTGACTGGCTTTATTCCCATCATCACATAATCATTATTTCCCATATCTCAGTTGTTGCTCCATTTCATTAACTTTTTCAGAAAAATGCTCCCTATTTATCTATTTATAGGTTTTGAATGCGTGTAGTCTTTGTCCAAAACCAGTATGATTTCCTTTATCTTCTTGCTTTTGATCTTTAATTTTTCTTTGTTCAGAATCAATCACTTTTCCCCTCGATACTTCCTTTGATATTCCCTTTTTCTAACTGCTGCCACAGTAATTGGAATTTTCTTGAATTTGTACTTTATTTAAAACCTTTTGGTTATGGGTGGTCAATTTGGAGGATAGCAGTGGTTCACCAGCCACAGCTCCTAACTGTGTGCCTCAGGCTCTTGGTCCTCCAGGCTCATTTTTATCCTTGTCCTCCACCAAAGTCAATTCCCTGAAAGTTTCCCTGAGCTCCTTCTTTCCACCAAGTAGTTTTCCTTCCCTTTTTCTTTTGGAATTTTTCTGCTTTTGTTTGTCTACCATTTCCTTTTAACCATAGACTCACCATCATTCATAACCCTGGTCCTTTCACTACATGTCAATTTACTCATTTTATCTCATTTTCCAGTTTTATATTAACTACTAGTACCATTATTTACTTATGGATCTAAACTTGCCAGGTTTTCTATTCATTTTCTATTAACTAGTAAAAATGGCCTTTTATTAGCTCCATGTACTCATTGGTTTGATGTCATCTTTATCACGTGAGATCATTAAATCCATTTTAGCTGATTGATTCATTTGGCATCTCTTATCCTCAGACTTCAGCCAAGAGGCAACTGTGCAGTAGAATTCAATATTTATCTGTAGAATGAATGAATGAATGGAAACCCGTGTGTGTAGGCTCACAGGAGCAGTCCCGAGTATCTCACCATCTCATTCCGCGTTGCTTTCTGTGATGTACATTTAGATCCAGTCAAGCAAGGTAAGGCTGTGAATCTCTGGGTTCTCTGATTTCAAGATTTCACTAACTGTTTATGAAACCTTTTATCTAGTTAACTCAGCTGCTTGCTATTAAGATGCGTTATCTTCTTGGCTCAGAAATAAAAGTCCCTGGGTAAAGAAATAAAGAGGCCTGGTGTTCCCTGTTACTAAAGCCCTGCTTGACTGTCCCTGGCTTAAGCTTCCTGGGGCTAAATTATCTATAACGGATCTTGTTTTATCATTGTAAAATGTAAATTCTAAGGAATGAGGGGGTGCTTCCTGGGCCCAAGAAGGCTGTGGTTCTGGGGGATGGTAAATGGAAGGAACACGTAAAGCATTCTCTCACTCTCTTCACCACTGAAAATTTTTCAAAAGGCTCTAAGGGTTCCAACATCTTTACCAGCATTTACTGCCTACTAGCAGTAGACAGGTCCCTCTATTTAATTTGGAATCAGGGAATGCTGCTGGAGCGACACTGGCCAGTGGCTTATAGTCCTTTCCTATTGGAAGCAATGTAGATACTCAGGTCTAAGCTTTGTGACATCTGTGCTTTGGTTCTCACTAACACAAGTACCCTCTCAATTTGCTATAATTGATATTGCTGGTGTTTTCCTATTCGTCCGTGAAAACTTTTATAGCTGCCACCCCACTACACCAATCCTCTTAGAAGAATCCTCCTACTCCTCCATCCCTGTCAACTACACCATCTTTGCTACACAATAGCAAGTCCACAATGCAGTAGTGTCCCTCATTCAGGGACGCCATCATTACTGCCTGCTACTTTCAAGTAGGATGCAAAGATGTGCAGAGCAAGGCCATTAGCTCCCATTTTTCCCAGAATCACTGGCACTCCTCCCTCCATATTCGTGTGGCATTCCTGCTGCAACAGGTGCGGGGCACCACTGTTCCAAGTGGGATGTGCCCACCCTAGGTACCACCACTGCCATGAATCCTGCTGCGTGCACTGAAGCCTTCTGTGTGCCCAAACCAGACTATCTCTTCTGAAACTCTCACTATACCCCAGCTCATTTTGTAGCTCATGCTGAGGCAGAAAAAGGGCCTCCATTCCCTCGTGGAGTTATGCTTTGCTACATGGGAACCAGAGCGGGGCTTCCTCACAGCACAGTCTCACGGAGATTTTAGTGGAATTACTTTCCTTTGTTTCATTTTTTTATTCCTTGTTTTTTGTTATCATTTCTACTTCCCAGGATTCTGCGAAGGAGTTCTGAGTTCAGGCGTTAAGGAAAAGGTGGAAGCCAAGAGCTGGATAAGTCACACACTCACAATTGACCCTCCCCCTTGGGCCTTTACTCACCATCCTTTCAACATCCTTGTGTGCTCATTCTCTTATAAATCGTGCTCTCTTTCCAGGGAACTCCTGGGTAATTTGTACACCTAGACCTCTTTGGCCCTGCCTCTTAAGCTTGTCAATCTTGGTCAGGTGTGTTTGAATCCTATAGTGAACACAGAGTAGGTTCACTATAAGATGTCTCCTTCCCTTGATTTATTGGTATGAAGGGACATTAGCACTTGTAATCCTCACCATTTTTATTTCATTTAATCCCTTTTATTTCCACACAGCTCTGCCAGTTATAGGTATTTTCACACCAATCACTTCATTAGTGTCAGTATAACCCTGTGAGGTATACAGCACGGTGTTATTATAACTGTTTTAATCCTGAACCAGCTGAGACCACAAAGCTGCCCCTTGCCCAAGGCCACATGATGAATGAAGTGCCCAATTTGAGCTGAACTCAGCTCTCTATTAGTTCTCGTGACTTCACTGCGTGACACCAATTCTTCAAGTCCCTGAGATATGGTCAATGATAAAGTTTGGATAGGATAATCTATTTTTAATCATACATATAATTCATTAAGGAGTTTGAAAGGTTGGTAAAGTTTAGAAAATATAAAACTTATTTGTAAACTAAGTTGAAAGTTTGGTAAGAGAGTGTTTTCCTAAATAGAGTTCCCTCATAGCTAATAAACATAGTATGATTGAGCTAACATGGGGGGATAATAAATTGATTAATTTGATTCCTGTATAGAATTTTATCTAGAGGGATGACCATGCTTGCCAGGTATAAAGGAAGTGCCTTAATTCTGTTCACCAAGCAGACTCAAGCCATCTCTTTGCCAGGCTCTGTGCTAAGGTACAAGGAGGGACTGAAAGGATGATTACAAACTGGACCTTGATATCAAAGAGTTCATGGTCTGCTGGGGAAAATAAACCTCAGACAAAGTAACTGAGAGACAGGTTGAGTGTAATAAGAAACAGATAAAAAGCAATGGTAATCCAGGAAAGTAAGAAATATGAGTGACAAAAACATACTTTAAAATGTACATAGTTTTCCTTTGCTGAGGAACAGGAGCAAGGATCAAATCCAGTTTATAAATCAAATATAGAAGAGATGTAAAATAGCCCCAAATGCCGCAACCCAGACACATGGTCTTCTGTTGTTAGTACAGTTGGAGACTTAGTCCTACTAGGTCCTACCAGAGTTTGGAAGGGATTGCACTATATTGTTCTCACTGAGGGACAGAATTCAGGATCTTTGGTGTTAACCTCTGAAAATCAGGCTGTTTGGCTGTGTGAGTGGTCTGACTCAGCCCAGTCCCTTTTGTCACAATCGTATTTTCCAGTTTCATTAGGGACACTGAATTTCCATGGGGCGGATTCCCATTTCAACAAGGTGCACACAACTCACTAATGATTTCAAGTAAGAAAGCCGTGTGCATCCATACAAATTGAGATCACACCTTCATTCTTGGAATACAATTGTAATTACATTAAAGCCACATTACAAGTCTGTCGCCTCTCATTTCGTTTATTGTGTGTGTGAGCTGTGTTGGATCACTTTACCTGCTATTAAATTGCTAGCATTTCCTCTGGACTCGGATGTGTACTTCTCTAGTACCAAACAGGAACACACCCAACAGCTGCAGCTGGAAGGAAAGGGAGAGTCATGTCCACTCAAGCAAGTTTGTATATGGCCTAATAGGCACAAATATGCCTTCCTCAGTTCCAAAATGTGAATTATGGGCATTATGCCTAGGATTTGCCTTCGATTTTTTTTAATTATTTTTTTTATTCTTATGTTAATCCCCATACATTACATCATTAGTTTTAGATGAAGTGTTCCATGATTCATTGTTTGTGCACAACACCCAGTGCTCCATGCAGAATGTGCCCTCCTCAATACCCACCACCAGGCTAACCCATCCTCCCACCCCCCTCCCCTCTAGAACCCTCAGTTTGTTTTTCAGAGTCCATCGTCTCTCATGGTTCGTCTACCCCTCCGATTTCCCCCGCTTCATTCTTCCCCTCCCACAACCCTCTTCTTCTTCTTCTTTTTTTTTTTTCTTAACATATATTGCATTATTTGTTTCAGAGGTACAGATCTGAGATTCAACAGTCTTGCACAATTCACAGCGCTTACCAGAGCACATACCCTCCCCAGTGTCTATCACCCAGTCACCCCATCCCTCCCACCCCACCCCCCACTCCAGCAACCCTCAGTTTGTTTCCTACAATTAAGAATTCCTCATATCAGTGAGATCATATGATACATGTCTTTCTCTGTTTGACTTAGCCTTCGATTTTCTTTTAAAGAGACAGAGCCTGGTTGCTTTACACCTGCTGCATCTCATACTCACTTTTTTTTCTAGAGTAGCCAGGCACACCTTCTCTTTCACTTCATATGCAGAGTGGCAAGGGTGACCATGAGCTCTCAGAGCTTTAGGGGGTACCTGGATTGTGGTCAAACAAACACTATAGGGTACCACTCTCTGTAAGATAACTTGAGGCTTTTTTTTCTGGAAATAGAACTCATCATATTTTTATATCTATTTATTTTTAAATATTGAACATTTCCTTTTTTCCCAAACAGTACCCCACTCTTTGCATTTATCATTATAACTCCCGAGTGCATAGGGCTAATCTTACTGCCCTCACTTTATGGAAGAGAAATAAAGATCCAGACATGTTTTTGAAATGGGGAGAGGGGCCACATAACACAGTTGCTTAGTGGTAGAACTACAGTCTGGGTTGCTCATTGGTAGTTCTGGGCTCTCTCCTCTAGTTCTACAAGCACTGGGGACACTGACCACATACCAGACATTGTGCTAGGTGATGAGAATACCCAGGTAGTGAGACATGGGCTCTGCCCTGGAGACCTCAGTCTGTAAATGGCATTGCCCTTTATATGTCAGGAAAAGCACCGACCTGGGAATTGGGAGTCTGAGTTTTACCCTGGATTTTGCCCCTGACAACTATGATCACTGTGAGCAAGTACTTTAATATCTCTGAGCAATAATAGCCCAGGCTCTGCCTATCCCTTGGCAATTGTGAGATTCAAAGGAGAAAATTCATAGAATGGAGTTTGGAAAGTAGATATTGCACTAAAAGTACGTATCCATAGTGACGGTAGGGATGTTTAGAGCTGTTGGAGATACAAAGGTGGGTGGAACACAAAATATATAGGCTTAGAAAGGACTCCACTAATACAACTTGAAAGGTGAATTAGTCTATTATACATGGTGGGTTCTAAAACCTTTGTGTGAGCTGATGCTTGGGGTGAATAGGGAGCTAAATAATTCATCATCCAAATGCAAACAGGCATAAACCTGAAATGTCCTTGGAAAACTGGGTATGGACTCATACTATCAGTAGAGTTCTAGATTTCTCAGTTTCAGGTCAGAAAATCAGTTCTGTCAGCTTGCTCTGATGATCAATGCGCATTCTACCTAAGGCACCGCCTCTGTCACTTCTTCCATGGACCACCTCCACCTCTCTCTGATAACCTCTGCCCCTTCTCCCTTCTTGCCAGCAGAGTTCACAGAGATTCAGATCATCCTTAAGGTTTGTGTGTCAATCCCTTTGGTGAAGAATAATCATCATGGGGGTTTGGCAAATGCTGAACTGCTGGGCACCACCCTATCTTCCTGCATGTTGTAGTAACCCCTTTAAAATAACTGTATTTGGGGCAGCTGGCTGGCTCAGTCTGTACAGCGTGCAACTCCTGATTTCAGGGTTGTGAGTTTGAGCCCCATGTCGGAGTTTACTTAAAAAAAATAATAATAATTGTGTTTCATGGTTTAAATCTTAAGTTCTGCATTTCAAAATGTTTTATAAATAGCTAAATACTTTTTGAGCTTTATTTGCAGTTGGCTGGAAAAGCTATAGATATATTGTTATTTCTACTTTCTGCCCAACCATAACCTGCTTTTCTGAGCCAGATGGCAACACTGCAGTACCAAGTACCAAGTTACCAGTCTGTCTACCACATTAAATCCTAAGCTCGTGAACAATGGGATCTGTCAAGTTCACTGTAGTATTCTTTAGGCCTGCAAGTGAGAGACCCACAAGAAGCTCTAATGGAAATAAAAATATAAAACATTAAATTTGAGTCTTCTGCTTGGCTCTTAAGACCATCATAACTTGTCATTGGTTAGTTCTGGAAAATAGAACCTAAAATATTTAAAGTAATTGATTTTTTCCCTGTGTAAACAACTTCAGAGATAAGCTAAGGGTTAGCATATTATCCTTATATTTCCCTTCACATACACTGGGGAGAAAAGGGAGGGCTGTTTGGGAAGATACAGTTATAATCTTTCCCAGCAGAAATACCTAATTACACTCAGGTCTTGAATCTCCAAGTTAGCATATTTTGCCCATTCATTGCTCAATAAATATTAATTGGTGGAGATGGGTTATAATTTAGCATGTGTATAATATATAATTTACCTGTAACCTATAATTATCTTAAATGTTCAAATAAGGGAATTGATTGGACTGAAAAGAAAATAACTTATTTAAGTTTAAAAATGTTGTTATGATCTAACTCTTAATAAAATCACCCACCTTCAGACATCATTTCACTTACATAGGCAAACTACCATTTGCCATGTTCTGTCTCAAGGAAGACAAGACTGAAGTCAATATTGAGTGCAGCTTTATGTATGCTCTAAGGTTCTCTGGTGTATTAGAAATATTCTGTGCT
Organism: Mirounga angustirostris; assembly: GCF_029215605.1. NCBI lineage: Eukaryota > Metazoa > Chordata > Mammalia > Carnivora > Phocidae > Mirounga > Mirounga angustirostris. The sequence goes on along the minus strand of NW_026991718.1, from coordinate 16,699,128 downwards.
ATTTGCCCAGCTCAAAATGGCCAGTTTCCATGACTGCCAAGCCCCCATTAGTGCATATTTGTTAATTCATAAATGGCTGGACCAGAGGCAGATCTTTTTTTTTTTAATTTAAAAAATTATTTATTATTATTATTTACCAATGGGAAGATGTACTTTATTTACACCAGCAGCCAAAGGAACAAGGTGAATACACGCAGTTAACCACTGGGAGAGGACTCTTAAGCCAAATCTATCAGATGATCATTCCTAGGAATATGGAACTGGGATTCAATTCAGCCAGTGTGGCTGGAATTAAGAGAATATAACTGGGAGATTCTTGGGCAGCCATTTTATGCCCAATATAAATGGAGAGAAACAGAAAACAGTCTCAGAGAAAGGACAAATGAAGAAGAGAAGAGAAGCAGAAAAGTAGAGACAAAGAATAGAGAAATCCCTACTAAATGGTTTTCTGATAGCTTTCCATTCCCTCCTTCGGCCTTTGAAAGGCCCTGTTGCTCTGTGTCCCTCAAGGTACACCAGCAACCTAATAATAAATCTACCTTCATCCCACCCACCAGCTCTTTTTTTCTTAAATTAGTTCTAACTCATTTCTGTTGCTTGTAATCAAAAGAATCCCTTCCTAGACCCTTAAGAATACTTAACTTATTCAGCTAAAAGGTAGTAATTCCTCTGCCCTTCAGCATGTTTTTCCCAAGAAGACTGCAATCTTTGTCCCCTGCACCCTCTAAATTCCATTTTTCAATGAACAAGAATAAGTCATTATATCTAACTTTGTTAATCTCTATTGGTAGAAATGAGAAGTAAACATGGTCTTTGTTCTTGGAGACCAGTACTGATCTAGACAAGAAAGCAGGGGCAACTGATGGCAGCTGCCTCAAAACACCTGGCCCTGATTTGGTGGTGGGAAGAGTGCAATCAAGGGGCATAGAGAATGGTCCCACCCTCGCTCACTCACACATGTACCTGCCCAGATATCTGTGTATACATGAGCACATATATACACATGTGAGCACAGTGGAAAAGAGAGGGAAGTTCAGAGTCCAAACTCATGCCCTCTGTGACATCCTTATTCTCCACATCCCCAGAGTCTCTCACAATCCACTGGAAGCATTCAACCCGACCAGCCCTCCCATGGAGCTTATAATCAGAATTACCATTCAGATCCATCTTTCAGGGCTCCTTGCTTTGCAGTTCTATTATTGTTTCATGAAACTTTAAAACTTTCCACCCTTCCTTCATTGTAGTCAACTTTAAATAAATTCAGAGTGTCACTTGTTAAAATAAATGACATTTAAACAACCTCAGCATTGTAACTCATTCCTCATTATCATAGAGAGCTCTTCTGAAAGGTCTATAGTACATTATCTCTATGAAATGGATTTTACCTTCAATATTAACCTCATTGCTCAGAGAGGACAGGTGCTAAGCACTCTGGTGAGAGGTGGCATAGAAATGCATAGGTAGATTGATAGAACCGAGCAAGTGATGATGAACTAAAACAAAAGAAGGGAAAAGGTTTAGGTTAAATATTAGGTAGCAAAGCTGAGCTGGGAGAGAGCTGTGATGATTGAGCAAGCTGCCATGGAAGACTAAAGAAAATGTTTTATTATTTTAACTACTCAAAGCTCATGATGTCTGTGCTTCTGGTCAAAGAAGCCATCTGTGGGGTATGGCTGATAACTACAGTGCACCTCAGAAAAGCCCCAGGTATCTATTAGCCCACTGTTTGCTTTGCACAATTTGGGAAACTGAGGCCCAAAGCAACTATTGCCCTACATTCAGGTGCAGAGTGAGTAACATAACTCAGCTGGTCAGCAACCATGCAGCTCCATCGAGTTCTCGTAGTTCTTTTGCTTGTTCACTCTCTGCCTCCCCAGATTTTTATTTTCTTCCTCCTTTAGAGTATGGAACCAACTGATCTGACAGTACCATGTCTGACAGGGTGTTTTCTCTGCCTGCATATTCCAAGCATTATACACATCCAATTAAAAAATAAACAAAAGTTGTTTTATTCTTAATAACCTAAGGAACTAAGAGGCCCTCTGCTCTCTTAGCAGGCTCCAATGTCACGGCCCAGGAGTGAGGTTATGGCCACTATATGAGGACATCCATTCCCAGGAGGGGGTGGTAATCATCTCTAAATTTGGAGTCTCACAAAGATGGCTGTTTCCCTATCCACAACTTCTCTATGGTTTTTTTAATTTGTTTTTGTTTTCTTTATTTAAATTCAATTAATTAACATATAATGTATTAGTTTCAAAGGTAGAGGCAAGAGGTTGTTGTGGCTAAGGTCACAGAGATTGCTGCTTATGTTTTCCTCTAGGATTTTGATGGATTCCTGTCTCACATTTAGGTCTTTCATCCATTTTGAGTCTATTTTTGTGTATGGTGTAAGGAAATGGTCCATTTCCATTCTTCTGCATGTGGCTGTCCAATTTTCCCAACACTATTTGTTGAAGAGACTGTCTTTTTTCCATTGGACATTCTTTCCTGCTTTGTTGAAGATTAATTCACCATAGAGTTGAGGGTCCATTTCTGGGCTCTCTATTCTGTTCCATTGATCTATGTGTCTGTTTTTGTGCCAGTACCATACTGTCTTAATGATGACAGCTTTGTAATAGGAGTCTGGAATTGTGATGCCACCAGCTTTGGTTTTCTTTTTCAACACTCCTTTGCCTATTCGTGGTCTTTTCTGGTTCCATATAAATTTTAGGATTATTTGTTCCAGTTCTGTGAAAAAATTTGATGGTATTTTGATAGGGAATGCATTAAATGTATAGATTGCTCTAGGTAGTATAGACATTGTAACAATATTTGTTTTTCCAATCCATGAGCATGAAATGTTTTCCCATTTCTTTGTGTCTTCCTCAATTTCTTTTATAAGTGTTCTGTAGTTTTTGAGTATAGATCCTTTATCTTTTTGGTTAGGTTTATTCCTAAATATCTTACGGTTTTTGGTGCAACTGTAAATGGGATCAACTCCTTACTTTCTCTTTCTTCTGTCTCATTGTTAGTGTATAGAAATGCAACCGATTTTTGTGCATTGATTTTATATCCTGCCACCTTGATGAATCCCTGTATGAGTTCTAGCAATTTTTGGGTGGAATCTTTTGGCTTTTCCACATAGAGTATCATGTCATCTGCAAAGAGTAAGAATTTGACTTCTTCTTTGCTGATTCAGATACCTTTTATTTATTTTTGTTGTCTGATTGCTGAGGATAGGACTTCTAGTACTACGTTGAACAGCAGTGGTGATAGTGGACATCCCTGCCTTGTTCCTGACCTTAGGGGAAAAGCTCTCAGTTCTTCCTCATTGAGAATATTCATAGATGGGCTTTTCATAGATGGCTTTTATGATATTGAGGTATGTACCCTCTATCCCTACACTCTGAAGAGTTTTAATCAAGAAAGGATGCTATACTTTGTCAAATGCTTTTTCTGCATCTATTGAGAGAATCATATGATTCTTATCCTTTCTTTTATTTATTCAGTGTATTACATTGATTGATTTGCAGATGTTGAGCCACCCTTGCAGCCCAGGAATAAATACCACTTGGTCGTGGCAATTAATCCTTTTAATGTACTGTTGGAGCCTATGCGCTAGTATTTTGGTGAGAATTTTTGCATCCATGTTCATCAGGGATATTGGTCTGCAATCTTCCTTTGTGGTAGGGTCTTTGTCTGGTTTTGGGATCAAGGTAATGCTGGCCTCATAGAAAGAGTTTGAAAGTTTTCCTTCCATTTCTATTTTTTGAAATAGCTTCAGAAGAATAGGTATTAATTCTTCTTTAAATGTTTGGTAGAACTCCCCTGGGAAGCCATCTGGCCCTGGACTCTTGTTTGTTGGGAAATTTTTTATCACTGCTTCAATTTCCTTGCTGGTTATGGGTAGGTTCAGGTTTTCTATTCCTTCTTGTTTCAGTTTTAGTAGTTTATACATCTCAAGGAATGCATCTATTTCTTCCAGATTGTCTAATTTGTTGGCATATAACTGCTCATAATATGTTCTTATACTTTTTGTATTTCTTCAGTATTGGATGTGATCTCTCCACTTTCATTCATGATTTTATTTATTTGTGTTCTTTCTCTATTCTTTTTGATAAGTCTGGACAGAGGTTTATCAATCTTATTCTTTCAAAAAAACAACAGCTCCTAGTTTTGTTGACCTACTGTTCTTTTGGTTTCTATTTCATTGATTTCTGCTCTAATCTTTATTACCTTTTCCTGCTGGTTTTAGGCTTTATTTGCTGTTCTTCCTCCAGCTCCTTTAGGTATAAGGTTAGGTTGTATATTTGAGATCTTTCTTGTTTCTTGAGAAAGGCTTGTATTGCTATATACTTCCCTCTTAGGACCACCTTTGCTGTATCCCAAAAGTTCTGAACAGTTGTGTTTTCATTTTCATTTGTTTCCATGATTTTTTAAAATTCTTCCTTAATTTCCTGGTTGACCCATTCATTCGTTAGTGGGATGTTCTTTAGCCTCCATCATTTTGAGTTCTTTCCAAATTTCCTCTTATGACTGAGTTACAGTTTCAAATCACTGTGGTCTCAAAATATGTAGGGAATGATCCCAATCTTTTGGTACTGGTTGAGACCTGATTTGTGACCCAGTATGTGATCTATTCTGAAGAATGTTCAATGTGCACTTGAGAAGAAGGTGCATTTTGGTCAGTTTGTTAGAAGAAACTGCATCGGGGTGCCTGGGTGGCCCAGTCATTAAGTGTCTGCCTTCAGCTCAGGTCATGATCGCAGAGTCCTGGGATCGAGCCCTGCATCGGGCTCCCTGCTCTGTGGGAAACCTGCTTCTCCCTCTCCCACTCCCCCTGCTTGTGTTCTCTCTCTGGCTGTCTCTCTCTCTGTCAAATAAATAAATATTTAAAAAAAAGAAGAAGAAGAAACTACATCTCAAAATTGTAGAGAAAGAAAAACATATATATGTAATTAAATACATTAAAAGGATAAGATGTAACTGCAAAGATGAAAATTTAAAAAGACTTTAGCAAAAAAATAATAAATAAATAAGAGAGAGTATGATCAGGCAGGTGAAGATAACAGAGCCATACACTAGATTCTGGGTGTATTTTGGTCTGTTAGAAGAAACTGCATTCCAAAATTGTAAAGAAAGAAAAGCTTATACACACACACACACATAAAATTAAATACAATGAAAGGATAGAATGTAACTGTAAAAATGAAAATTAAAAAAGATTTAAAAAAAAGAGTTGATAAAATAAGAAATTGGTTGAAAAAGGAAAGAGAAAAAAATTAAAATTGAAAGACTAAAGAATCGTGGAAAAAAATCATGAATTTTATATACTATTTTCCCCTAGTGCTGAAGTTCTGCAGTTCTGTGTGAGCAGTAAACTTGATCTTAGCCAGGATTTCTTGCTGATCTTCTGGGGGAGGGGCCTGTTGAGCTGATTCTCAGGTGTCTTTGCCCCAGAAGGAACTGCTCCACCCTTGCCAGGGGGCCTGGCTAAGTAATCTGCTCTGGATTGCTTTCTGTGGCTTTTGTTCCCTGAAGGCTTTCTGTGCCACTTTAGAGGATGAGAATGAAAATGATGACCTCTCAATCTCCAGCCACAGAGCCAAGCTCAGGACCCCTCCTTAGTGCACCCTGAGGGAAAAGCAGTCAATCACTCCTGTCTCCCTGGTCTCCCTGTGCACTCCATGCTCACCCAGACTGTGACCAAGCCATTCTATCTCAGGCACGGCCCATTTTGAGTCTCCAAACACTGCAGACTCCTGTGAGCCACTCCTCCTGGCGGAGAAGTAAGGGGGGTCTCATGGCAGTTCTGCTGCTTGCTGGGGCCTGCTTGGACAGTGGTCGTCTGACTGTGCAGTGGTTCCCCGCCACAACCTCTCTTTGAATCCAAGATGTTAGCTGTGATGTTGTGACTTACAATAAGAAATATATTTGGCTTTAGTCCCTGCTTTTAGTACAGAGCTCCTAAATCCCTTGGAATTTCCTGTGATAACCATGGTATCTTGTTTTATGTTAATGAGGTGACTTCGGGATGCATCTAATGATGGGGGTTGGTTGCCCAGAGAACCAAAAAAGTCATTAGAGGCTTGGAACTTTTGGTCCCACCCCAACCTCCGTGAAGGAGAGGGCCTGGCGGTTGAATCAATTGCCAATAGCCAATGATTTAATCAATCATGTCAATGTAATGAAGCCTCCATGAAAAAGAATGGGGTTTGGAGAGTTTCTGGGTTGGTGAACACAAGGAGATTTTGGGAGAGTAGCAGGCCTAGGAGGGCATGGAAGCTCTGTTTCCTTTCTCCATACTTTGCCCTATGCTTCTCTTCTACCTGGCTGGTCCTAAATTATATCATTGTATAATAAACCAGTAATCTAATATGTAGAATATTTCTCTGAGTTCTGCGAGCCACTCTAGCAAATTAGTATAACCAAAGGAGGGGGGTGTTGGAATCTCTGATTCATAGACAGGCAGCCAAAAGTACAGGTAACAAGCTGGACTTGTAACAGACTTTGGAATTCCAAGGAGGGGGTCATTGGAACCTCCAATCTATAGCCAGTTGGTCAGAAGCACAGGGGACAACCTGGGTTTGTGACTGGTGTCTGAAGTGGAGGGGGTGGATGGGGGGAGTCTATAGGACTGAAATTTTAACCTGTAGAGTCTGATGCTATCTCTGGATAGACAGCGTCAGAATTGAATTGAATTACAGGACACCCACCTGGTGTCCAGAGCATTGCTTGTTGGTATGGGAAGCCTTGCCTCCCAAAAGTAAAAACAGCTGACCAGAATCCCTTCATTAGCCTATAGGAAACTCATGAGGAGTAGAGTCTCTTGTACTCTGGTCAGGTTCTGTGAGCTTAGGAATCTTCTAAGTAAATCTTCATAGTCTTTGTGCTGTGTGCCTAGCCCTGGTGAAGGCAGAAGACTGAGAGGGAACTTAGCCTTTGATTTACCTACAGCCTAGTTGTAGTAGATGGGTAAGGAGGCAAGTTTTACATGCATGAGGCAAAGTAAGATGACATGCCTATGGGCTTTTAATTACTGCAAAAATGAAATAAAGAAGTCAGTGTGGATTTGGGTCAGAGGGCAATAAGAGAAAGCACTAGATGTAAACAGGTTTTACTTTCATAACCTAAAAAAACAAGTCTATAATTTCAAAGAAAGTAAGAACACAGGGATGAGTGTCCAGGGATGAGAATTATTACTTCAGCCCATAATTTACCATGTGACCTAGGAATCACTCTCCCTCCCTGGATTCCCTCTCCTGTTCAGTGATGATACCTGGGTCTTTTTCAGCTGAGGGAACACTACTGTGTCTCTGCAGCCCCTCCCTTGTGGTACCATGTTGAACAAGTGAATTCCCTGAACGTTGCCATCTGCTTCCTCACAACTCTCTTAGGGCCACAGTGACTGGTGAGTCTTAGACATTTTCTCTCAGACTAAAAACATTTCCATGAGGTCCAAAAACAGTCCAAAGTTTATCTTTGAACTCATACCAGTAAGTGTTTAAAATAACTATTTACTGGTAATAAGGAAAATATTTGAGGTGCTCTTACAAAGTTCTAGTTGTGAAATATCAATAAAATAATTGCCTAATTCTAAATCGTGTACTGTTCTAATTAATTCTGCGTGAGACATTTTTCCAGCTTCAAAGATTGCTTTACTTGTATTGCATAACAAAATAATGGTATAATTAGGAATAAATTTGTCACTTTTATAAGTAATTCCTTTTTATTATGTGTTTGGAAGCAAAGCACAAGCATGATTAAAGCCCCCTTTAAAACGTTTTATTATTATGATTATTATGGATAATAAGCGTCCACAAGCTGCAGAATGTATCCCAGGCAAGATGAACAAAGCCACAAAACATGGCAGGAACAGGGATGGATGCTAGGTTCAGGTTTCTTTATTCTCTGTGGTTCAAGTCTCACCATCTATCTTGTCCCTTGTGTGAGGCAGGGATTTCACGTTTAGTTTCCTCTTATGTCTGCTAAGGCACCTTCCCCACTGATGCCTTACTTAACTCCCCTCCAACACCCCGTTCCATAAAAGTGCAATCAGTCCTCAAAAGCTAGCTCTGAGAGTCTTCTGCCAGGGAGCTTCCTCTGGCTTGCCACTCTGGACTGGGGGCCCCTCCTGAGTTATTGCTCCTATCCTGTGCATTTGGCATTGAGCAACTTTAGGCAAGGACAGCATGTTGTTTTTCTCTGTTTTTCTTCTATCCCCAACACAGAACCAGTTGTAGAAGGCATTCAAGAACATTTACTGAATAGATGGGCCAACTAATGACAGAATAAATGAAAAATAAAACCCATCTTTCCATTAATATGTATTGCCTAAAACCCACGGATTGGACTCTATTAGTGAACACAGGTGTGCCAGGAATCTGGTATCCAGCCAGCTGTCCTGACAAGTAACTGGGATAGCTACCACCTAGAACTCTCTCTATATATAATGTGTGAACTATCCTGCTTTTGAGAATCCACATGTTAACCTAAAATATGCCTCACCAGCATTCTCTCATCAAATGACTTAATGTGAAGCCACAGATTCACAGATCATCATAGCTGCAAGGGCCCGCAAGGGCCATTTTCTTTAAGTTTCTAATTTTACATGTGAGAAGAAGACTCAGATAAAGGCAGAGCCCACTCAACATCACACTAAGTTAGGTGATATGGGACCCAGGGTTCCTGATTACTAGACAGGAGTTCTTTATTGTGAATTGCCAGCTCATCTCCTTCTTCTAATGACAGAAGAGGCCATCCCAGGGGGATGAGGAAGGAAGCACATCTCTACAACTTATTCCTTTTCTGGGCTGTTCCATATGCTCACAAACATTTCACAGGTGTTATTGGGGTCATAAGACTATTAGGGCCATCAGTCCACATCATTTATCAAGGCTATTCCCTCTGCCTCCTTCTCTTCCCTCCCAAATCCCATAGCCCTTACCCTCATTCCAACTTTCAGCTTAAAGGCAACCATATCTACTGAAGATGATGACATCACCCTACAGATGACAATCCCCATGGAAACCACATAAACATGAAATGAAGCAGAAGCCATATGTCTTATTTTAGGTCTACAGCCTGGCTTTCTTAACTTGCTCTGACTTCCTTTAATCAAGCCCTCATTTCTATAAGTGTCTGTCCAGGGGCACATGCATAAGGATGAACAGAGAAGGAAGCAGAGAAAGCCTACTTGTTGGGTTGGTTAGATAGGGCAGTCCAGCCATAGGTCATTGATCAAAACATAGGATGGCGGAGACAGGAATACAGTAGTCCTGGCTTTGAGTGGACATCCAAGAGATGATATTTAAAATACTAGTTTGAGCAACACCCCATGAGGGAAGAGAAAGTAGCTGGGGTAGCTATGGAGGGAGAAACTAATGCTGGTCTCCACTAAAATTATGTACTACCTATCTCAGTTTCCATTTTCCATTATGTTCTGCTTCTACCTTCAAGGTTTCCACATGCTCTTGGTTATGGCTTGTGTTTAGCTAGAAGCGCCCTAAACATCTCCTCAGCCCAATGAGGTGGAACGGGAAAAGAACAGGAGGTTTGAGGAAGGGATCAGAGCCAGGTAACGTTCTGAGGACATTTACAGGGGCACAGGGGCTCTCTGATTTTAGCAGATGAGGGATGGTTTTCCCTAATAGATGGCTTTCCCTAATAGTTTCATTCTTTCACTAACCTTTTCCTGAGAGACTATATACCATTAAAAAGAAAATCACAAACCTTCATTTCCCACTAGACCAAACCTAATGTGAGGCCTTGCGTTTTACACACCAGAGAAAGCTGCATCCTCTGGAGGAATGACTGGTAGGTTGGCTGGGATGGATATCCCCATTGTCTCCTTGGAAACTCAAATCCTACTACTCTGTGCACCTTGCTGGTTTCTCTATAGCCCATCCTAACTATCCCCTCTAAACACTTACCATACATAGTACATGAATCTATTTAGTAATTCATTGTCTGCTGTGTCTATTCTCTTTTGGCCCACATCCAGACTGTGAGCTCTTCAAAGGGTAGAGGATGTGGCTTCCATTTTTCTTATGTCCAGGGAGATGGAAACTATGCATTCGTCCATTAATTTATCCCTCAAGCATTTATTGAGCACCCACTCTATGCTAGGACTTAATCTAGGCACTAGAGTTACAGAGATGAGTAAAGTATGGTTCCTGACATCGAGAGCTCTCAGTCTAGTGAGTGAATCAGCTATGCGGGCATGTAATGATCATACATTGTGGTAAACGTGCTATAAAAGTATAAGCAAGGTGAGCTCTATGAAAGCACAGAGGAAATAAGGGCAGGTTCAGAAGGAATGGCAGTAGGATTGTGTGCCAAAGCTGTTCAATAAATATTTGTTGATTAATTAGGGGAGGAGTATACTTCTTTAGGGATTACAGGGACAAAATGTCCTCATTAGCTGATGATGAAAGAAACGTTTTTCCTTACAGTCAGGAAGCTCATGGGAGCTGGCAAATGATAATCTGTGTATAAATGATAACAAAAGGAAGAAACACTGGCAGAAGCAAAAAGCTCTCAGGCATGTTAAACATCAGATAAGCCTATTACATTTCTGGACGTGCAGTGCCCTGTCCTATCCATGGGAGACCTCCCATCTTTCTCCCTCATTCAGGAAGATTCTCACACCCAGAGAGAGCCACATTCCAAAAATCCGGCCCCAGAAGTTCTGTGGGCTCAGACCGGCAGCTGACAGGCAACAGATGTGCAGGTCTTTCCTCAAGACCCTGGCCTGGCAAGGGGTGGGAGCTTCTCTGTGTGGCCTGGGCTTTGCCTGCACAGTTTATTTATTCTGCAGCATATGCTGGCTCAGCACATTAAGGCAGCTCCAATTTTCCATGTTCATTTTAGTTGTCCCTTAATTCTCATAAGTTGCCTTTTGCAGCGATCTCGCCCTTATAGTTTATAAGGGAAGCAGCTGTGATTTTTTTCATCCTTTGAACTTTTGAGCCAAATGGCTTAACACTACCCCCTAGTTACCCTCTCCCCTGGATCAGATGGCCAACAATGTGGTGGTCAGTAACAAGCATCTTCTAAAAGCTGGTAATGTGTTTATTCTTACACCCTGCTTCATGCCATCATGGTGCTTGTTTGTCCTCAATCTGTCCATAAATCACTATTGAGGTGTAAAGAAACATTGACTAGTGAGAAAGTGAAACTGCTTTGCTCAGGTGGGAGGAGTGATCTAATCATACATGTAATGCAAGGAATACTTACACTCCCTTTCAGGTCATTTCTGTCACTTACAGTGGGCTTCTATCCTTGGTCAACTTCACAATTTTTATGACTACCCTCTTTTTCCATGTCGACGATTGTAACCCAGGCCTTGCACATTAAACTGTAAAAGACAGTAGTAGTTCTTATTGATCAATTAATAAGAAAGGATGTACACTTCAATTCTATTTATGTTAAAAGAGCAGCAATGGTAAAAGGAATTTTTACATTAAGTCTCATGGTATTAAAGCAATTAATTTCCATATGGATCAATGGTCTATCTCTGTAATAAATTTTTAAAGATCAATATTTAAAGCTAAAAATTAGGTCAATATAGTGTTAGTAATCCTTCAATCTTTGGGAGTTCAAGGTTCAAGAGCAACATATCCAGTGCTTCAAAGCTCATACTTGGTTTGCATACTGCAACTCTTTATAATATTTCATTGCAATATTTCATTTGTCATTTTAAAGTTTGACTCTGGAGGTCTAAGTACCATGTGAAAATGTGTCTCTTAGTTTTAAGCTCCTCTCTAGAATCCCACCTGGTTGGGGAACCCAAAGAGAGGGAAATTCAAAGAACTTAGAATATCAGGAAATGGCAAGGCTGGAACAGAGTAAGGACTGAGCTACAGAACTTTTATTTCATCTGTAGTTTCTGTTGGGTTTGACATTTATTCTTGAGCAGAAATTTTGGTCAGTGCCAAAGATGCTGAGCTTAAGAGAATAGCAAAGTGGGCTGGAATGTTGTAAGCATCAGGAAAAACAGACTTTACTGAAAAAAGAGAAAAACATGAATGAAGAGAGCAATTCACAAAGGATCATCTCAGCCCCATAAAATGAAGGCTAGTTAGCCTCTGTTTTTGTGCCTGGTATTCTCATGATAGTCCAGGCTAACGGGCATCTTGAGAGCTGGTAGCTAGTGCTGTTGCCAGAGGCTCTGAGGCACAGTCACACTCCGTTGTCTACACGGCTGGCCCTGACACTCTTGAGGAGAAGCAAATGCAACAACCTCCAAAAGTGTTTGGCCAAGAGTAACAACTGCAGAAGAGTTTGTTATGAAGAGGAAAGGTGATGTGATTTGTATTTAGCAAGTGGTTAAGACTTCAGAATTTAGTTCCACACTGCCTTGGAAAGAACACTTAGGAAGTGTATGCATATTGTGGACCAGGATGATGGGAGAAATGCCCATGGTTTCAAATGGTCCCACTAGGTGGGAATCATTAGAACAATGGCAGGAAGTTTGTATTTAACTTCTTCTAACACTGCCTAAAGCTAGCACTGTTTGAAGTGTGTTTCTCTACTCCTCACGTGATTGCCTCTGTGCTTAAGTCAGTTTTCCATAGTCAGAATGGAGAAGGTCACAAGATTTAGAAATCCAGGTCAACCTGTGATGTCAGTCACAACTCTGTTGCAAGCAGGCTGGACCCTGGCATATGTTCTACTGTTCTGGGAGTATAGATAAAGCAAGTTTGTTTGCTATTTGCCCAAATGCTGAAATGGACTCTGGGGAAAAAATTAAATTTGGGGAAAAGATTGTCTTCATCTGAAAAGTTCTTTAATATGTAACTAGGTTTTCCTTGACTCTGTTAGGCCAATGCATAGGCATCACATCATGGTAGCTGCATACATGTCAAAAGACTAAAGTCAGTTAGGCTCAGAAATGCCAGAGCTGAGCCTTGACATTAAAAAGGGTCCAGATGAGAGATTCTGGGCAGCAAGTATGCAGGTGTCTAGGAATGCCTATCTCCCCAGATTATTATCACTCCCCATATTAGAGCAGTGGTTCTCAACTGGGATGAGATGCCACCCCCAGGTAATATTTGGAGACAGTTTTTGTTGTTACAGTTGAGGGGTTGATACTGATATCCAGTGGATAGAGGACAGAGATTCTGCTCAATGTCTTACAATGCATAAAATAGTCCCTTGCTACCAAGAATTACCCGGCCCCAAATGTCAATGGTGTCAAAGTTGACAAGCCTTGCCCTAGAACCACTAGAGTATTGCAGAGCTAAAAAGATCTTCTAGCTGTTCTTGGGACACATGACACCCCACTAACCAAATTGGCAGGTTTCTATACTCTTCTCAGGTCTCTCCCTCACTGACACATCACCCTCAAGACACTGGTCCTTATTCCATCCTGTAATATGTGCTCGCACTATATATTCACTCCATGCATGTCCAATGTCCCATAATATTCTCAAGGGGGCAGAAGGGCCTGCTACATAGAAGGACAGAAGTCAGAGCTTACCTTTAAAATATCAAAGTTGCTGCTTTGAACTTGGCATATAATTCAGCATTGGCCCTCCTCTCTGAAGCCTTCAGATAATTTATGAACAGATTCTGTTGGTAATACCCTCTCTGGCCTCCTTCTGATTAGTTCAAATGTCTTATCCTTAGGATTAAGTGTGCTTCATCCATGAAGTACTTTCTGTCAACTTGGCACAAATCATTAGTCCTTTATGTTCTAAGAAGTTCCATGTCGTAGTCTGCCTTTATGACCTGTTTCACATCCTATCTCTTCAGGGAAACCTTCCCTACCTGCTCTAGTTCACATTTCTCTCCTTTTTCTGAGGAAGTAGAACTGAGTGTGGAATGCCCTCATACCCCCACCTGTGTTAAGTGGTTACTGATTATATAAATCTTATCCCAGCAATGAACGGTCATTAAGGGCACTAGGAATATAAAAAGAAAAAAAGACATTGTCCCACATTATCATCATCATCATCATTTAATTAAGAGCTTCAGTGCTCATCATGAGTCAGCGTTTTAGATGTACCACCTCAACTTTGCAAGAACCATGTTATTATTCCCATTTTTCATATGAGTAAACTGAGCTCAGAGAATTTAAATAAATTGCTCAGGATCACCACCTTTTAAATTCAAGATGTTTAATTTGAACTTAGATGTGTGTGAATCTAATCTAACTAGTCCCCTGCACAGCCTCCCTCAAGGTGTTCACAGTCTAATGGAGGGACAAATATATTCATTTGGGGGTTAAGCCTCCACAAGCCAAGTCAAGCTAATGAGCTTGTTGGTGACTAAGCATCATCAAGCTCCAGGCGGACATCCCACTGATGACTTTAATGCACCTTTTCCGAAACCAGCCTTGAGGACCCTGCAAACACGTGGCTCAGTGCCACATAGTCTTATGAATAATAATGAAATCCAATCAGGAACAGAGGCCTTACATTTTAATTGAGCTATCTTTTAAAGGACTGCTTTTTTCAGTGTCAAGGTCATGTTCTCCTAGCTAAAGCAGTTATTTTATGTGTGTAGCAGAGATAATGGGCACTGGAGACACATTGAGGACATGTGGCATACGGCATGAAAGAAAGGAGGAAATATACGAAAAGCAATCATTGAAGTATATACTATAGACCTTCCCATTGATAATTGGTTTAAATTATTAAAGCACATAAGAGGTTATTAACTAGAGAGAGTATAAATTACTTTTTTTTTTTGCTGAGCATGACTTTTCAAAGTCTCCCAAACTTCCACTTAAAAAAAAAAAAAAAAAAAAAAAGCTTTAAATTTAAAGTCATTAGAAAAAATATCTTTTAAAAATTATCTCCAGAGTGGATGGATGAGGAGAGAGCAGATGCTTCATGAATTTGAGATCATGTTACCTGCCATGAGAATATAAAATGAGAATTGGTATTTAAATAGTACTAATGTTGCTCAGGAGGTGGTTAGCATTGGCTAGGTCCAAAAAGTCATGGTTATAGGACCCTGGGATTGAAAGCATGCCTGAGGGACTGGGACAGGTAGCTGAAAACATACTCTCAGAACCTCTGGAAAACTCTGGAATGAACAGCTCTTTGAGCACAGCTACATCAGGATGGAAGGACATATCTGCAGTGGACATGATGAGTAGGAACCTGAGACCTGATCTTGTCATCTCCACCAATGTGCAGGAATAGTAGAGGGGAGTTGTTGAACCCAGGAGACTTTATGAAGAGGCCCAGCCAGAGCAAAATGAGTGACATACATCTTTCTTCTTGCACTCAAGATGCTGATATATATCCCTGTTCTCTAAGCCCTCCTGGACTTTTCTGCAAATAGGTCTGATGAGCCTGTTCTTATCGAAGGCTGCTCCAATCTTCTGGGGCTCTGAATTAGCATTTTTAGGATGTACTGTTCTGGCAAGAGACCCTATATCTAGTAAGGCCAATTATCTCCTTGGATTCTTAGTTCTATCTTTATTCATTAACTCCCATTTCCTCTCTCAGAAATGAGCTCATTTGGGCTGCTTGCCTTTTCTTTGAATGATTTTCCTCCTTGTGGCCTAAATCCAGGATCCTTTTGCTCAAACTGCCTCTAGGCCTCCTACTCTGCCCTGTGGTTTCCTCGCCTCCATATTTTGTTCATCAGTGGTGCTTCACTGAGAGAATGAAAACGAGGAGCAAAACTGCTCTCCCCTGCCATCCATCCCAGGCCAAACTCTGCTTTGTCTGGCCCTTCAGGATGACATATCTGCTACAATCACAGAGCCATCTTTTTAAAGATGGTCATGATGTATCATTACATGAGGTAAGAGGATAGGAAACAGCATGCCATACGTGCGGGTACACACACACACACACACACACACACACACTGTAGTGCATACCTCCCACCAACCTTCGCCAGGACTTCTTTCCTTTTTGTCACTGTTTGTGCCCCAATTCCAACCATATTCCTATAGATACCAATTCCCTTGTTCAAGTTCAGACTCTAGCCAACATGACAAATGAGAAATTTTCTCTAGAATAAGAATTCTTCTCAAACTAGAAATAATAAAGTCTTTTCCATTCCAGAGTCAGAATTTCCTCTGTCTGCAAGAAGCTGTATTAGAGAAAGACATAATGATGCTAACAGCCCTGGAAATGGGACAGTGAGTTAGGGGGACAAAGAACAAAAGAGTAATGGAATTTGAGACCTGGGTTCCAATTATTCTCCTGGGCTTCCTAAATTGGAATATTAGCCTCTCCTTTGACTATGTGACCTTAACAGATATCCTTCCAGTAAATCCACTTCTTATCCAAGCTCACTTTTGTCCACTTACTGCTGTTTGTACCCAAAGGACTCATGAATAACACAGAAATATATTCTTGAATAATATACTCTAGTATATTAACAGTATTTATCTCTAGATTGTTTTTCTTCTGCTTCTCTGTATTTACCACTGCATTATAATGAACATAAAATATTCACATAATATTTTGGTCATAAAGATTTTGTCAGATGATTTATCTGATTAAGAGAGAAGTACTTGTCAAAAGAATAACAAACATAACTGTGGAGGAAGTCATCTAGATATGAGGTGAACCCCCACAACTGGATCAGGATCCTATGTTTGTTCTGCACATATTTACTGAGTGCCCAGTACTACCAGAAACTGGAGGTACAGAGTAAGAAAAATTGGACATTGATTGTGCAGCGTGTGAACTGATGGGAAATATGGATACATCAGTAATCACCCAAATACAAAGTAAAGTTGCAACTACAATGCGTGCTATGAAGAGAGCAACTTGGAAATAAAAAAGATGTGACTAAATTAGAAAAATCAAGAACACTTCCTGGAGCAAAATGACACTTAATCTGAGACCTGAGCAATAAGCAGGAATTCAATGAGGAAGAGAGAAAAAGAGAATGAAGACTGCACAGCAAAGTCTCCATCCAGGAGGAGGTATGGGGCATCTGAGACACTGAAAGTTCAGTTCCCCTAACATGGAAGGAGCAAGGGAACCAGAGTAAGAGAGGAGACTGGAGAAGCAGGTGGTGACCAGACTATGTGATACTCTGGGGGTCAAATGCAGGAGTTTTATCTTTTTTCTCAGAGCACGGAAGGGCTATGAGTGTACATGGATGTAGTATCTATATGTATGTGTGTTTGGGATGTGGGGTTGAAGCATGATCAAAATTGCATTGTTTGGACATAATCCTGACCCTGGTGTGGAGAACAGATTTGAGAAGATCCAAAGAGGACACAAGTTAATTACAAAAGTCTCCAGAATGGGCATTAGCCAGTTGGGCAGCAGGGGGGAGGTTGGTAGCTCATGCTAGGTTGGTGATGATGGATATAGGGGAGAGTCTGA
This sequence comes from Mirounga angustirostris, assembly GCF_029215605.1. Lineage (NCBI taxonomy): Eukaryota > Metazoa > Chordata > Mammalia > Carnivora > Phocidae > Mirounga > Mirounga angustirostris. Next base: position 16,681,834 of record NW_026991718.1, on the reverse strand, counting down.
AAGATATTTAAATGTATAGCCACAGTTCTGTTTTCAGGAAATTTAATTTCTGTCAGAGGCAGGAATTCTTTTGTCACAGGCAAAGGAACGTAAATACATAAAAAAAATGTGACATGGTCAAATATAATTGACGTAAATTTATAAAGCCACATTTCTATCAGAAGTAATTAGAGAAACCTTAACAGCAGAGGTAGGACCTAAGCTATGTACTAAAGAATAGGTCTGGTTCTATGAAAAAGGAAAAGATTCCTGTGGAATTTAGCAAGAAACAGGAGGCACCCTCAAACTGGGTAATTTGAGGAGGGTTTAAGTAAGGGAGTATTTATAAGGATATGGGCAATGGATATAGAAATTATAAGGAATGGTGCAGTGCTGCAGATATAGTTACCACCCTTAGGATCGATGCACTGAAGTGAGGAAATAGCCCCTGGAATTTAGTAAGTGTTGTGTAGAGAAAAGTGATGAGACGGAGCAAGGTATTTCAACAAAAGATAAAGAGTCTATGATGATCCTGCAGGGTGAGGAGGGACCAGGGAATGAAACCTCTTCCCACACTGTCCCTTCTTCCTCCAGATCTCTGATCTATGCTCCTTACTGGCTGGTCTCAGTCAAAGCTAGAAGGGGTGAGGGCTGTTTGATAAAGTACATACCTGTCAGTCTCCTAGGGCACAAAGGAAGGGAAAGAAGGATGGTGAGTCTATCTACAGAGAAAAACAAAAGAAGATCCAGCTCATGGATACTGTCATGGATTCTGACATGGATAGTAAATAGACATTTACTAAATACACACTGTGTCCATGGAATGGCACTGGGAATCTTAGTGAACACTGAAGGAGATACAAGTCTGTTTTGGAACTATAGGAGCTCAGAATCAAAAAGGGAAGAGGGGAGAGACTATACGGGCATTAGAAACACTAAATAAAAATAGAAGTGATAAGTCACAGGACAAGAGAGCAACATAGGGTGTCATTTGGCAGTATGTGAACAATTACCAGAGATGTATACAGTTAAAATGCACTGGTGGCCATCAGAGGTGGGGAACTCTATAGCCTACAATGACCATAAAACATTTCTTAATAGAGGGGCCATGAGACTTGCTGGATAAAAAACATCCTGATAGATAAAGAGCAAAAGGACAGGTACACCATTGTAGGCTAGGAAATGAGTGATTGCAAAATGGCAGAACAGAAGAAAAGCAAGTTGTGCTTGAGAAATTTGACTATCTAGTTATTACAAGGACTGTATAAACAAGCAGAGATCAATTGTGCTGGAAATGTTATTTTATTCTTTGACTTGTTTTTCAAATTGAGCATCTAGTGTGTGTTAGGCACTACTCTTGATGCTGGGGATGCACCAGGGAATATGATAAGACAAAAACCTTGCAACTGTAGATATTATAGTCTAGTGAGGCAAATGGAGTATAGATAAATATATACTTTAGGTAAACATCAGATAGACTCAAGTCTCATGGAGAGAATTAATATCAGTATGTACCAGAGAATGACTAACTGGTAACTATAGGGGATGTTCAAGGAAAACCTCAGTGAGGAGCTCATTGGGCTTAGGTAAGACCTAAATAACCAGAATTCTTCTTGTTCTACATCATGATCAAGTAGATCAGGCAGAGAGAGAAATGATACCTAAAGCAGATACTTGAATAATGTGTTGGAGGAAATAAATGGCTGGAGTGGCTAGAGCACTGTGATGAAGATTTATATCAGGTGGTGGGGCTGACTTGTACTGGCTACTGAGAGACAACTGTTACATTTCCAGGAAATTTCTGAACCAGCTGACATCATTTTGGTAGCTTGTAACTGACCATGGTGGGAGAATTCACAAGAGAAAAATTAGAAAACACAGTAAATCAAACTTCCCTACAGTTCCAACCCCCTCCTCCACTGGGAATGGCCCCCATTTAGAGAGCCTGTTCTTAAACATTTACTAGCATACCATAGGGTGGATATGAGAGGAAACTGGAGAAGTAACCAGGGACCTAACATTGAAGGCTCTATAAGCCAGGGTAAAGGAGTTTTTGATTTTATTTTAACTGTGATGAGAAGCCATTAGAGGGTCTTAAGTAGGACAAGGAAGTGATCTGATTTGCATTTTAAAAGACAGTTCAGGCTGTGTTGCAGAAAACTGAAAGTAGGTGAAAAGGGGAAATAGAAAAATCAGTTGAGTCTGATGAGAAGCAACAATGGCTTTGACTATGAGGTAGTAATGAAAAATGAAGAAAATTAGAAATTTGAGACCTATTGATATAGAGGTAGTAGAGTCCATACTTCTTACTCATGGATTTGATGTAGGAACTGAAGGAATGAGAGGAACCAAGGATAATTTTTCAGTTTTGATTTGAGAAACTAGGTATATGATGATGTCATAAACTGAAAGGTAGAGAATTTATGTCAGAGCAATGGTGAAGTGGGAAATTAAGAAAATTATACTCACTCTGCTAAGTTTCAGATATGTATATGACATCCATCTGGAAATGTCAAATAGAGAATAGAATATTTATACTTGGATTATTGGGGAGAGATAAGAACCAGAGATACAGTTGGAGAGTTACTGGCATATAGGTAGTATGTAAAACCAGAGTTTCAGTTAGAGCACCCAGGGAGAGTGCAAAGAGAGAAATGGGAGGTAAAAATGGAGGTGGAGCAGAAGGAGAAGAGCCAACAAACATCAGGTTGGAGGAAAACCAGTCTGGTGCCATGATGTCAAGAGAAAACAGCTCCAAGAAATCAGAGTCCATTTTGTTGAATGCTACTGGAGATCAAGTAAGATAAGAGGAGAGAAGTCCACAGTTTGGCTATTGCAGACATTGCTGCTATGAACATTGGGGTGCATATGGCCCTTCTTTTCACAACATCTGTGTCTTTGGGGTAAATGCCCAGGAGTGCAATTGCTGGGTCATAGGGTAGCTCTATTTTTAATTTTTTGAGGAACCTCCACACTGTTTTCCAAAGTGGCTGTACCAACTTGCATTCCCACCAATAGTGTAAGAGGGGCCCCCTTCCTCCACAACCTCTCCAACATTTGTTGTTTCTTTCCCTGTCCATTTTTGCCATTCTAACTGGTGTAAGGTGGTATCTCATTGTGGTTTTGATTTGAATTTCCCTGATGGCTAATGATGATGAACATTTTTTCATGTGTCTGTTAGCCATTTGGATGTCTTCTTCAGAGAAGTGTCTTTTCATGTCTTCTGCCCACTTTTTGACTTGATTATTTGTTTTTTGTATGTTGAGTTTGAGAAGTTCTTTATAGATCTTGGATACCAGCCCTTTATCTGTAGTGTCAAACTGTGGAAAGAGCCGTGATGCCCTTCAACAGATGAATGGATAAAGAAGATGTGGTCCATATATACAATGGAATATTACTCAGCCATCAGAAAGGATGAATACCCAACTTTTACATCAACATGGATGGAACTGGAGGAGACTATGCTAAGTGAAATAAGTCAAGCAGAGAAAGTCAATTATCATATGGTTTCACTTATTTGTGGAACATAAGGAATAGCATGGAGAACATTAGGAGAAGGAAGGGAAAAATGAAGGGAGGGGAATCGGAGGGAGAGATGAACCATGAGAGACTATGGACTCTGAGAAACAAACAGGGTTTTAGAGGGGAGGGGGGAGAGGGGATTGGTTAGCCCGGTGATGTGTATTAAGGAGGGCACGTACTGCATGGAGCACTGGGTGTTATACGAAAACAATGGATTGTGGATCACCACATCAAAAACCAATGATGTATTGTATGGTGACTAACATAACAATAAAATTTTTAAAAAAAGAAAAAGAAAAAGAAAGAAAGAAAGAAAGAAAGAAAGAAAGAAAGAAAGAAAGAAAGAAAGAAAGAAAGAAAGAAAGAAAGAAAGAAAGAAAGAAAGAAAGCTTCTTACAGTAGAAGTGTTAATGAAGGAGTGAGGACTATATGAAGTCTCCTTGGAATAGATTTGAGAAAGGATGTGCAGTGAAGAAGCAGAAATGGTTATAAAGTGGGGAGATGACAAGAGCTGATGGAGGATTTGAGGTCAAAAGATATGTTTGCTTATGTTACTTTTTAGGTAGGAATGATCAGAATGTGTTTATATGCTAATGAACTGATCTTATACAAAGGGAAACTTCAGTGAATTGGGGGGAGGGGAGAGAAATACAGGAGCAAAGTCCTTGAAAAGCCAAGCAAGAAGGGAGTCTAGAGCACAAGAGGAGGGGTTTCTATTCCACAGACAATTTATTAAATGCTCCCCATGTGCCATGTTTCATTGCACGGATTTCTGATATCACATCCGGAATATTTTCCAACATTTATTTGTCCTATTAGATTCAAGCTGCTTAATGACTAAGACCCTATTTTGTTCTTGTTTCAAATCCCAAGTCCCAGCCCAATTTCAGGTACACAGTAAGACTTAATAAATAGTTGTTGAATATGTGTTGAATGATACTAAAAAGTTTTAATCTAAACTATCACTATTAGCAGCTATTTGAACATTTGATTAAATCATAGGCAGCACTGAAGAGACAGATATAACTAGCAAAAAATAGACAACTTCAATTACAGGATTTTTTTTTCTTACTTTAAATTTGACTTGGAGTGACAGAGAAAGAGGTTGGGCCAGATGGATGTGGGAGTCAGGGAAGAGATAGCTCCCTCTATGTCACCAAAGAGAAATAAAGCTCTTTTACATAGAATCCGGTTTAATTCTTGACAAAAAAAAAAAAAAAAAGTATCATTGTTCCTATATATAGTATATAGTGTCAACTTTATAGTGTGCTTAGTGTGTCTCCTTGATAATCTTAATCTCCTGGACCTCCCTGGAAGCATATTTTACTTCTGCCACTACACGTGCCCCTGGGGCCAGCGAGTCCAATGCCAACTGTTTAACCTAATCCCAGCCATACCCCATCACCAATACATCATGTTCTGTCCTACATCATGTACTCTCTTCTCTAATTATTATCCAGATTCTCATCTTTCAACATCCAATTTAAGTCCCACCAACTCCAAGAATGCTTCTCCAAGGAAAAGAAATCTATCAATTTGCTTAAATTCTATAGTATTTAGGGAATCAATTATTTAGCAGTTGTCAAATAACACCCGATTGATTTAATTTTACACAACTATGCATGTGTGCAAGCAAGTGAGCAAGCAAGGAAGCGAGAGAGATTCCTGTCTGTGAGAATTTGACCTGACAGCAGATGACAGGTGTCCATCAGACAAGAACTTCACTCTAGCATCTCTTCTGCTCTTCCACCCTCAACAGCCCAGAGAGCAAGGTCAAGCACTGAGTGTCCTGGGAGACTCAGCCCTAAGTGCGGATGGAACATTTTTAATTGCCTGTACCACATAAGTGCTATATCAACCACATCCCCCTGGTAGTAGGTTATTGACTCTGTTCTTTTTCTTCAAAAACATGTAAAAGGTATACACTTTCAGTTATAAAATAAATAAGTCATGGGGATATAATGTGCAGCATGGTGACTATAGTTAATTATACTATATTGTATATCTGCAACTTGCTAAAAGAGTAAATCTTAGATATATATATTGTAGCACATTTCTATTTTTGAAACCAGTGTAATCATGACATCACATCTAGAGGAGGCAGATCAATGGGGTTAAGTGGAGAGCTCACAGAACAGCTTCAGAAGTCCTGGAACATTTTTAAATCTCTGTAATAGCTGTGTGATCTTGGGAGAGTCACCTCCCTTCTCCAGGCCTTGGGTTTCTAAAATGAAAGCTTTTGAATAAATGATCCCTAAGGTCCTTCCAGCTTTATCAGCCACGGCTCTAGGGTTATGAATAAGATCTGAGCTTTACTGCCATCCTTTGATCAATACTGCAGACCATACTCTTTCCTGACATGCTGTGCTTCCTAGAACATAACTGAAACAATGTGGGTGTCATATCTCTTTTGATTCCCCAAACATGAACTGGAGTCATCAACTCTCCTCATTTAATCTTTCAACAAATAGCTCTGTTTGTTTCAGCTGGGGGACAGTATAAATAATTATAATAAAATGTCTTAATATAAAGAGGAACAGATAACAGTCAAGCAAATAAATTAAAAAATATCCACGTGCCCATATGGCACCCAGAAATTATTCTCCCATTAGCTACTGGCTTTCAGTTAGTAAAAATGGAAATCAATTTACCAAACCCCACAGCCATGCTGGAAGCAGGGCTGCCCTAATATCCCCTTCGGTGTCATCTTCCTTGTTGAGGCTGGTGCTGGCTAACAGCAAGGAGCACCCCCAGATCGCACACAGCAATGGACTTTGTTGTTGGCCGGGGCAGATGCCCTCTGGCAATCCTCCCTGGTGCCTGGTTCCTGCCTCAGCAGGAGAATTGGCTGCCTCCTCCTATTTGCCTCCTTGCTCCTATCGGCCTATTGTGAGTATTTGTTTTACTGAAGGGTTTGCTTCACTCACTTGGTATTAGACTTAGGGATCAGACATGAAATAATTATTCAGCCTAGAGCAGCTTTTTTTCTAAGGTGCTGCTATTTCTAAGCAAGCAGCTAGTTCCTGCAGGGATCTGTGTTACAGGAGAAAAAGCATTCACAGCCTGACTGGAGTTCTGTATAGATGGAGGGAGGCCTATTAAACCCTTTATCTACTATTAGCTTGAAAAAAAGAAGTTTCTCCAGCTTTTCTCTGAATTGTGGGATTCCAGGAATCAAACACATGGCTCTGCCATTAATATCTGTCAAATTCAATTTGTATCTTGCACCTCTGTGATAGTGACCTTCACCTGTGCCCCACAAACTCCACAGACCCTGTCTTAATCATGTCTATGTACTGAATAAGTCAGGACCTATACTTCAGGAAGGCTCAGTCCACTGCATTTGGAGGACTTCAGTGTCGTGTCATATGCAGGATTTTGGGCTCCTATTCTCTAATTGCTACTTACAGAAATTGATCAGAAGGATGAGCATTCAAAATTCTTCCACACAGAATTAAATCATTCTGTTTTGTTGTTGTTGTTGTTGTGGTTGTTGTTGTTGTTGAGAACGCCACACCTTCCATCTACTTCTGAAGGTTTTGTGTGCTTGCCAACCCCAGGTCTCAGGATTGTGCTTTAGTTCTTCCAATCCAAATGACTCACACTTAGTATTTAGCATCTGAAGATGTGGATAACCACAGATAAGTACTTTCAATCATTCCTCAAATATTTAATGAGCAATCATGTGCTGAGTTCTGTGGATAAATGGTATTTGCCTTTCTAGAGATCATAGTCCAGCAAGAAAGACAGAAAAGTGAATAGACACAATTACTGTAAAATACACCAGGTACTGCAAAAGGCACAGTACAGAGGGAAATGAAAGCATATGGCAGATCACTCATTCTGAGGGAGTCGGCCCCAGCGTGATTTTCTGTGACACATTCCAAGCCATGCTTTATCCATTAAGTCAATGTCATCTTTGAATATAACGATGTATATGTATACATTCACCTACACACACACATTGCAAGGTCATCCCTGTTCAAAAGACTTAGTTGGTAAATGAAGCAAAAGACAAAATCCCTACTCCTAAGGAACTTATAGTCTGCATATAAAACCATTATACAGAAAACACAAATATGGTATGAAGTCTAGCTAAGCAGAGTCAAAGGAGTAGAATTCAGTCTAAAAACTATTTCATCTATAACTATACATCAAGTCAGGGAGGACTTCATTGAGAAGGACCATTAAATCCAACCTGTCAACACCATTAAGTATTTCCTGTGCACTTTCCATGTTTCGGGCTTCAAGGATGTAAAGGACAAGACATGTGGGGCCTATACTCCAGGACAAAATTAAAGCCCCAAGGAGACACAGAGAGGCATAACTGTTTATAGTGTAGACCTCTTAGGCAGATTTGCCAGATTCAAAACTTTGCTCTTCTCCTTACTAGCAACATACCTTTGGGCAAGTAAAATGGGGATAATTAATACTACTTACCTCACAACATGTATGTATGTATGTGTATATGTATGTATGTATTTATTTATTTAAATGAGATAATATGATTAAAACTTCTATAGTTACTGACTCATATTGAGTGTCAATAAATGATATTACTCTTTTATTAAAATAAAGCGCATAGTCTAATGAAGGTCCTTTTATCATCTTCTTCAAGGGCAGGATAACCAGTCACCTGCAAGATAATAGAATCTAACAGAACAAATGAATTCTTCTACCCAGTGATAGCACTACTAAGATATACGGAGCCTTATGACTGAACCCCTAGAGTGACTTTTGAGGAAGTAAATGTATCTTAGAAATAGATTTGTTTGACTTACATGGTTAATTTTCTCTCCTATGTCAATGCACAGCACATAGCATGAATTAAGGCTGCCCTAAGTCCAAAGACACAGAAATAAGGAAGGTGGGTAGTATGTTTATGACCTAGCCATTTGCCCTAATGCTTTTAGTCATCCTGGCTCTTGTCCAAGGCTGAGGCCTCTACTCCTTACTCCTACAAATGGCATCATTTTCTACTGCATTGCTGACACTCAGTAATTAAAGGGTTCCTAAGACTTTTGTCAACTTTTTGCCATAAAATATTTCCTAGGTCTCTGGAAGCTTTGCATAGTAGTAAAATTCCTCCTGCAAACCATTTTATATATTTGGAGATAAGCCTTGCTCTTAATATTAGGGGACAGAGGCATTAGTTCTTTCTAAGGATTCCCAAAGAGGGTTACAAATAAAATAGAGAGATGGCGGAATTTACCTTGGCAAACTTCAACTAAGGGATTCATGCACAGGTAGACTCACCTCAACATTACAGAAGAAAAATGGGCAGCTAGAGATCCTGAAGCATAGGCCAGATCAAAACTACTGGGGTGGAGAAAGTAGTGAGCAGCTTCAGAGGTTAAGACAGGAGTGAGATGTTACGGGGTCTCTCTTTAGTCCAGACTGAACTAGGTGGGGAGGTGGAGAAAAGTTCTTGGGTGAATGTTTCCATGAGACTATTTCCTAAAGGAAGCTCTTTGGAAACCAATGGCTGAAAAGTTTACTTTCTGTGAGAAGTGTAAATCAGAGTTACATTTCTATTTCCAGCAATAAATGAAAACGAGATAAATTTGATGGACTCAAACCGTTAAGTCTGCCCACAGACTGACTCTGGGGCTTGCTGGAAAATCAATGCCCATAAGATCTGTCTCATTAGAGGGCAAGACAAGGTGGATCACCTTTCCACATCAGTGCCCAGACCTGTTCTGTAGCAGCTTCACTTCTAGTGGATTCGTTGCAGCCATCTGAAGAAGGACAACTTCAGCAAGGAGGCTGCTGTACCCAGGACTGAGCACCATATATGGCCATATTAGGCAGCCTGTGAAACTTCCAAGCCAGGAAGCAACTCTGCAGTTGTCCAGGCTCACACCCTGATTGTCTTTGTGTTGCAGAAACAGGCACAGGGACAGTATGATTAAGAGCAGAGTCTGAAGTCAGTCTCCCTGAGTTCAAATCCCAGTTTTAGCATTTACTACCTAGGTGACTTCAAGAAGTTATTTAATCTCTCTAAACCTCAGTTTCACATGCAAAATGGAGGTAATGATAGTAGCAATTCCATAGGGTTATTACGGAGAATAAATATAAATATATGAAAAGCACTCCAAATAATATCGGACACATAACAAAAGGTTACCATTATTATCAAGAATTGTTCATACTTTTTTTCCTATTTTGGGCCTTGGAGAATGACAACTAGGTCCACCTATGCAGGCCTTTGGATAATATCTCCACACGACTTCTTTGTAGACGTAAAAAATGCTTTGTAGGAAGCCACTCCTTTCTCAATTGTGCCCTGCTTATTGCAGGAATATGCATGAAAACCAAGGAGATAGGTTATGTGAGCTACCAATAACACCCCATATCACTGAGTGTCCCCACCAGGAGCACTGTTGACAGAAGCTGAAGGACAGTCAGTTCATTTGTTTGTCAGCCACAAAAAAGCCATCTTTCAGGCTCCCATGATTGCAATAGTACCTCTGACACTTTTCAACAACTCTATGCCCAGGACCTGATCTGTGTGCAACCTATCCTAAGCTTCCCCAAAAGAGAAGGATATTCCTCCCATCAAAGGTATCGGTTTGCTTAGGGAAAATGTCCTATCCTCAGAAAACAACTGGCAAGCTCCCTGAGGTCTGTTTGGTTGACCCTCTCTCTTAGGAGTATATAGAAACAAGAGCACAAAGTTTCCTGCAAGAGATCAATATTCCTGCCCCAGACATGGAGAAAAACTGAGGACACTCAGACCTCTGGTTTGTGAGAAGGGACCTATGCCTTCCAAGTGAGCACCCAGGAATCACTAGCAGCTTCCCTTGCTATGCAGAGATCCATTACTTCCTTCTGCTACATCTGCTTGCCCAAAACTTTCTTTTAATGATGGCTCAAATACCTTTAATCCAGTTAACCTGGATACCTGAAGGGGACAGTGGCACTGGCTCACCTTAAAAACCAAAGGTGTCATTTTCTGAACTTATTTTTTATGTATCATGAAACAGTAGAAAACATGCTGGTTTGGAACTCAGGAGACTAGAGATGGGTGTGGCTGCCTCTACCATTAATTTGTGTGATTTTTGGTACCTTTCTTCAACTCTGGGAAGAATGAGTCATCTCTGAACAGTGAGATGAAGATAAATAATGCAGGTGCCTCCCAGTTCCATGGCTCTCTGATCAGGTGAGGCTATAATGACCTCCATAAAAGCAGAAAGCAAGGAGATCCCTAGCAGAGATTCTGTAGTTTCCAAAACTAAGTCTAAGTTCACTCTCAGAGGTCACTGGTTGGCAAGTTAACTCTATGACAAATCTGTGATATTTGACAACTGAAGACAATTCCTTGTAAAAAAAAAAAAAAGTATATAATTACCACCCCCCAAAAGAGAAAAAGGAGACTAGCAATGTATCCATATACTTTAAAAGTATCCACTTTTGTTATGAGAAATGTATCAAAATTATTTTTCCATTGATCTGTCTCATGAAATAAACACTCAATTATGGAAAAAAAAAAAAAGAAACCTTAAGATTTTACAACAAGCTGAGCACTGGAAATATGAACTTCAGAAACACTTAACTTTATGAACTTTATGATCATTACTCAATCTTCCCTAATAAATAATTTCTTCCACCTCTCCCCAGAAATGATCACATATCTGGGGCTTCTTTCATCAACTAGCATGTACTAGAGGATTGTAATGGTACATTTCCTAAAATTTTCCATTTCCTGACAAGTGCCAAACTCCAAATAGAATATCAAACTCCAAACAGGATAACACAGAGTGGTCCCTGGCTTTATTAACACAGTACATTTGACTTTGGATTACCAAATTTTACAGAGAAGGGAAACCCTCAAATGGAGGACTTCAAGTGCATCCAAGGTGGAATCATATATCACCATTCACTTTCTCGAATCATTAGTCAGTGGATTTTGTATATTACCATCAACTATATACCATGTATTATTTTAAAATAGATCATTGGGATCTTTACAGTTATGTATCATCAGCACCTAAACTTAGATGTAGGGAATTGAGAGCTGCATGACTGTGTGACAATGGGTGGTTTATGAAGCAAATTCATATTTTAAATTTTATTCTTTGTTCTCAACACTTTACTGAGAAAAGAGGAAATCTTAGTTCTCAACAAGGAATATATAGTTGCTGAATGATGGATGGAATGCTGCCATCTCTTGGTAATCTAGCACAGAGGAAACTGTTTCCAGAAAAGTGATTTTGCATTTTTATTGGCTGAAGGCAATGCAGTTAAGAAGTATAATTCTACTTTTCTGGTGTCAGAACAATCTATAATTGCTGTTATTATTTTTAGCATTTAATGCTTACGGTGCATATTGAAGCTATTCCCTGACAATAATACCATATTAAAAAGAATCCATCACATGGTTTGAATGCCTTAGCTTTCACGGAGGAAGGTCTAAATTAGGTTGGCCCAGCATTTCCTCTCACAAATTTGCCTTTTAGATCTGTGCTGAGTCCTCGCTCCGTAAAGTTCACAAGCTATGCATGACCCCTTTGAGTTCTGGGCATCACCCAAATGTTCTCTCTTCCAACATACATACAGATAGGTTTGCCCCTCAGATTGGCTTTTGATAGAATCAAAAAGCTGGGATTCAGAAAACCGTGGCTCTTACTGGTACTACAACTTTAGCCAAGCAAGTCACATCTCCTCAGTATTCTTAATCTGCAAAGTGGAGACAAGCAATCTCTATTCTTCCTACCTCATCATGTTACTATAAGGATCAAACAGAATTGAAGATGTGAAAATGTTCTGTGAGGAGCAAAGCACTGTACTTAGGTCAAGGATGATCAGAGAAGGAATGACATTGTTCTTGTTCTTTAGAGATTAATAAATCTAAATGAGTTTTATTTGGCTTTGTTCACAGTTGATTACCATTCTTCTCAGAGTTGAGCATCTGATGATACCAATAAAACAGTATCAACAAGCTGGTAGGCTTACCAAGGAGGTATTATCATTTATAAGTTGTCAAGTAATTCAAATTTGTCAAAACATCATATCAACTCATGGCCCTACAGTATAATTTTGGCCACTCAAAGACATAGCATATTAAAGATAGCCTGTAAGATTGGGGGAACCATCCTGCCTTATTGTCTTTGTACTATATCTACATCTTCCCAGAACTGATTACTTTATTAGAGCTACTTGTTCACATTCTGTCTTATCTCAAAGACTAGGTCCTCCTAGGTTACTAACATGTCCCTCAGCACAACTTAACACTGTACCTGGGGCTGTATTTGTTCCATAAATATTTATTTTACTGTTAAACTGAAATGAATTAAGTATTATTAAACATTCTCCATATCTTGAGTGCTAAACAGTAAAAAGGAGTGAATTAAATTCTTTTTTTAAAAGATTTTATTTATTTATTTATTTATTTATTTATTTATTTATTTGACAGAGAGAGAAAGTGAGAGAGGGAACACAAGCAGGGGGAGTGGGAGAGGGAGAAGCAAGCTTCCTGCCGAGCAGAGAGACCAATGCGATCCCAGGACCCCAGGATCATGAACTGAGCCGAAGGCAGACGCCCAATGACTGAGCCACCCAGGCACCCCTGAATTAAATTCTAAGTGTGGTCTACACATTACAAAAAATGTACCCATTTTGGGAAAACACAGAATTTGGGGGATAGAAAATAAATTGAGAATGTCACAAAGCAGTGTCTTGTTTGTATTTTTCTGAAGTGTGAAAATATCTTGATGGGAAATAGAAAAGTCATGTTTATTTGGGAGTAGTTGGTAAATTGGGGGGACAGGAATGATTCTGTGCTTCATTATAAACCAGTACAATGGAAAGTCACTGTTAGCACAGATATTGGGATCATGAATTGTACCAGAAAAAGCATAACAAATTTGATAGGGTCACTATAAGCTGTGTATTTATACATCTGACATATTATATTAAGTTATGAGCTATTCATTTAGAGGATCATGGAGAACTTTACAGAGAATGGCAACTAACTTAAAAAAAGATTCTGGGGAAAAATGACAAGTAGGAACAAAGGAAGAAATTGAATAGGGATACAGAGGAGAAAACACCTTTTCAAGAGATGTGTCAGCTGTATTCAGATATTAGAAAACTTTCCTGTGAAAAATGTTGAGAGTTGATGCATAAGTCCAGAAAGTAAGAATTAATGTCACTGGAAAGAAAAGACAAGGAAGTACCTTCTCAATCTAAAATAAAGTAAAACAACAGCAAGCATAACTTTCTAAGGGGAATCTTAAATGGTACAATGAGCTGTCCAAGGTAGAGATGAGCTTCTTGCCCCAGATGTATTTTAGTACAGGACAGAGGAAGATGGGGGCCACCGGCAGGATATTAATGGAAGACTCTTTCATGAAGCAAAGGTCCTCCCTAAGTGAAATAATAAGCTCTCGCATTATAAAATAAACATGCACTATGAATATAGTATTTTTCAATGATATGTTTATGAATATCATATGGACAATGTTATTAAAAACTATGGCTTGGAAAAGGAAATAGGGAAAGCAGAATCCTCAACAGTGAAAGAATAAAGCAAACTTGCAAATTTTGACAGAATCCCTAGATATGAGTTATAGCTAGCTGCTGCAGGGTCAGCATTTATGTACTAACTCTATGGTATGACATTTAACTAGGTGCCATCTGTAATCTACAGGTAGGGAAGTTGCCTTACATATAATCACTAAATGCAATCCTTCATCAAGGTGAGTTTGTCTTATATTTAGATAAAATGATTATAATTGTTTGCTTTTGATATTGTAACATCCTCTGTACCAGCTCTCCTGCCTAGTACATAATTAACCTGTCAACCCACCCTGCAGTAATAAGTGTGATAGACAGGAAATATATTAGGAAGGAACTTTTGTGTGATGTGCTTTCAAGCCCTCCTTTATCCTTCAACTATCTTTCCTTTTAATTAGCACTTGGATAACAGCATACCATAATGAATTACCATATTACTGTTATCAATAAAAATTATTTTGTGTCTAAAGTAGTCATTAAGATGAAATGTGTAAGACCTGTTCTGGATAGTTTGTAGGGAGATAGCAGTTGGAAATCAAATCTCTGTTTTGTATATTAATTTTAAAAGATTCACATAATGTCCAGATTTGTGAACACATATTTGCTAAATATAAAGATATGAATGTATGGGACATAAAGACAAGAGAATAAATGCATGCATCTGTGGAGAGTACAGCACTGATGTATTAAAGAAGACATTTTTGTTAAAGACGGCATATTGAGCAAACACATTTGTCTCAGCTACCTGTCTAGAAACCCAACTGAAACAACAGCAAGAGGACTACTTGCACCCCAAATACAAAATGAATGGGAGAAAGGAGGATAATAACCAAATGCTGCAACAAGAAAGCTGAAGAATGAGTGAATCTAACTTATCAGATGTGAGCATGTTGAACACTCAACTGGTAGTAGAGAAAACAGGAGTAATCCAATTTACCTCCCACAAAAAAAAAGCCTCCTGTAAGCTTAAGAATTGCCAAAACCAGCCATCTAGAACAGACGAAGAGAAAAAAATTACTTAAAAGATTTTTCATCAAGTTAGGTCAGAGATTCCCTTCTCCTCTTGGATCAGCTGTGCAATTTTCCTCCCATAGCATGCTATCAGATTGGAGGTAGGGATGGTAAAAGACCAGAAAGAGTGGAGAGCAAAGATTTGATATGCTACTCTCCTCCCACAAGGTTCTAAGACTGTAGGCAGCCAGAATTGTACAATCCAGGCAGAAAATTCTCAGTCCAGGAGAAAAAACTTAAAGCTCCAGTGAATAGCTTAACCAGTTCCACCTATAATAAAACCTACCAACATGCACACCTGATTAGCATCTAATCAGGCTTTTTGTGTCATTCTCTTAAATGAACATGTAGTAAAAAAAAAAAAAAAAAAAGACCAAGAAATCCAAGGAAAATAGCATGCAGAAGACAAAGAACAAAACAAAGAGTAAAAATACATTGGAGGAAACAAACAAAAAAAAGTCATCTAAGGGAGCAAAACTTAAAAAAAAAAAACACTGCTCTAATCATATCCTTAGTGAACTAAAAGAAAATATTGCATCCCCCAAATAGTAACAGCCATACAGAGAGGATAACCAGAGGAAAAGGAATAGCTGAAAATGAATGCAAGAAGGAAAAAATTAAAAACCAAGTAAATGGATTGAACTACACAGTTGTCAACAGTTGTAGGTATCCTTCAGAAAGTGGAAGAGAGGATGGGGACCAGTGAATAGAAATGAAAATAAAAACAAAAAAATTAAGATTATAATTAGGTTAAGATTATTACAAGAGGTTTCATATATAAACAATAAAAATAGAGAGTAAAATAATTCAAAAGAACTTCTTAGACATGATTATCTGAGCTCCTAGACTGAACAGTATCATCAAGTCCCCTGCAAAAATGAATAAAATATACAAGGCACAATATCATGAAATTTTAGAACACTGGAATAAAAAAGAAAAATCTGAAAATTGAAGAGATAAAAGAAAAAAAAAAGCAAGTTACTTCAAAGCATGGAGAATAACAAAAGCTTCACACTTCTCAAATGTAGTACTTGAATTTATAAGATAAAGGAACAAAGCCTTCAAAACTTTGAGGAAAATTATTTCCAATTTTGAATTCTTTAGTCAGCTAAACTCTCACTGAAATAGGAGCATAAATAAAAGCATTTTGAGACATGTAATGTCATAGATTTGTCTTCCATATACCCTTTCTCAGGAAAGCGCTAGAAGAGGTGTTACACCTAAATAAGTAAACCACAAATGAAAAGACATCGGATTTAGGAATCAAGGCAGATAAAGGAAATCCCCAACCTGATAATGGGAGGAGATGTGGTAATAAAAGCTCTTTCTCAGTCCTAGAGATAAACCTGTTCAGATTGGAGCAGGTCAGAGGGACCCAAAAAAACACCAAAACAAAACAAAAAAAAACCCAAAAAACAAAAACCAAGATATTCTTCAAGAAGATGAAAGTAACCAAATATATGATACATGATGTGTTTTAACATATTGAGAAGAGATTTATATATCATAGATAAGAGCTTAAGATGAATTAGTGGGAAGACCATGGAACATTAAACATATAAAAAAAAAGTATTCTTAATTCCTGAGAAACAAGCTTTGCAAGAAAGAAAAAGTGGTCATGATATAATGCATGGCTTCATTGTGAATAACACTGGCACAGTCATAATTCTGATCTAGCCAATATTAAGTCATAATTTTACGGTGGTAGGATGGGGTGTGAAGTGAGCTGTCAAAACCGAAAAGGAGAACTCGGATGGCCTCCAGGCTTTAGCATTTCAGACAGGGAGAACAGTGAAAGTTCCTCTCTTCGATTATTATTGTTTGCAGAAAATGAACAAAACTCATGAGTAAACAAAAGTTTCTAGGCTCCTTCTTTTCATATTTCCTGAGATGGTAACAATTTCATGTGTGTGCATGTATCTGAGTATGTTAGTCTGAATGCATGTTTACACATTTTATGATACCACCTTCTCTATGGAGCTCAGAGATGAGCTGAATTTATGAATCTTGTATGCATGCCATTGGAATTTTGGAATTAGTACTTTTTATTCCAGGTTTAACATAAAATATAGAAATGTAGATATATAGAGAGATGACTCATTTTTCCAATATTAGAAAATTATCTATTTCATATATGTGACTTTTCCATATAATTAAGTGTAATTTGGTTTGTTCTGTTTCATGGTGCTATGCCATGTGAAGTAAAGACTATACAAACCCTGTGAAGTATCCCCATTTCACATATGAGGAAATTGAGGCCAAAGAGGTAATACAAATTTGGACTTGAAACTGCTACTTATGCGTTGTGTTACCATAGATTTTAACCACTATACTGCATTGTCCATATACCAAAACCTTCACTGTTCCATTATTTCTAATGATCTCTCTGAAGAAGCTTAACCTTACTAGCCATACTAAGTCTCCCTGTTCTGAAGGTAGTGCTGTATCTCACCAAAAGGTGAAAGGGCATATGATTTGTGAAAGCTCTTTTGCTTCTTAGAAATCTGCTTAACTAATTTCAACTGCTTTGTGTGGATGGGGTGAGTGGAAACATGACCTATGGACAAGTGAGGCATTTCTTTATGACTTATTCAGAGTAAGAAATGGGACCAAAACTCAGTACGCTAATTCTTGAGTCAGAGGTTAATCACCTTTCTTGTGATGTGAGTTAACTGAAGGCAAATAGGTAGCCCAGTTCAAATAATTTAACAAATATTTCCTGGATTATCTTTAATCTCAAGACATTATGTAAATATCTATCACCATGCATACATATATGAGTGTGTATTCCTTTGAATATGTATCTATTTCTTTGAATACAAAGATGACACAAACATTCTACTGTGGCATTTTGAGTCCCACCAATCATTCGTATTCATACCACATTCCCCTTATAACCAATAGTATAGCTTTGGGCCAGTGCTGAGGATGGTAGTTACATCTCATAATAGCTATGGAAAAATAGATGCTGTATCCAAGAAAAACAAACTGAACTTGTACATAAACAAAATTGTGATTTTTTAGTTTATTTCTACCATGAATTCAGTATGTATTATCATAAATAATCAAAAACATTACAAAAATGAAAGTAGAAAACTCTTCTTTGGATTTAAAAGTACATATACATTCAATCAATCAAAAAGTATTGACTAAGTTCTTACAGTATACAAAGTCTAATACAAAGACTAGTATTATGAGGAATTGAAAACATGATCTTCATGTGTAATAAGGAGTTAAAAATAGAAAGAACTAAAATTAGGAAAATGAAAATTGAGATATTTATTTCATGTTTCCTACAATTCCTGTGCTAGGATCAATATCATCCCCTATGAACAGGATCCCCTTGTCCTTGATGATGGAGGCACTGCCTAGAGCCTTGGCATGGAAGCAAAGGAAAGCCACAGCCCTGAACCCCCAACCACAAACCCACAGGCATGAGGGACAGGTACCTTTGCTTTCTCTGTAAATGGAGCCCACACAGTTTAGACTTTTACACATGGATCACTGACCTTTCAATGCCTTTAAAATTGCCCATGGAATATGTAAGAAGTTAAAATAAAATCCCCCCCACACCCACCTCAAATCAATACACACACAGAATTAAACCCTGATCAGCGATTTGCTGATAAGGCACTTCCTTTTCTAAAGTTCATCCCAGGTATATTCCTTCCTGTATGGTGTAGATTAAGGATAGTCATAATTTATTTTTTTTGTTTGTTCCTTTGTTTTGTCTCTAATCACACACACAAAAATGTGGTCTATTTCCATTTACTTTGAATCTTGGCTGTCCTGTGATTCCCTGTAACCAATAAGAAACAGCAGAAGTGCCACCGTAAATTTCTGAGGCTAGGCTTTAAACTGATCTTCAACTCCCACATTCTCTTAGAATTCTACTGGAATCCCAGCCATCATGCTGTGTGGAGCTTAATCCACATAGAGAGGCCACAAGGAGGAGAATCAAGGAGCTCTGGGTGACAGCCCAGTGGAGCTCTACCTGATGCCGCACCAACTGCTAGGTATATGATTTAGTCATCCTGGACATGACAGTCTCATTGTGCCTTCAGAAGAAGACCCACCCAATACCACATACATCAGAAGAACTGCCTAGCTGAGGCCAGCCAGACACAGAATTGTGAGAGATTATAAATGGTCATTAGGTTTGGGACATGGTTTATATTGCAATAAATCACCGACGCAATCCCCATCTCTATTAAGCTTTTAGCCTCATTTGGGACCTGTACTATTCCCAGTATTTTGGAAAAACACTCCCAAGTAACTGACACATATTAAAAGCTATATAAATATTAGCTGAGTGTGTGTGTATGCAATCTACATCTCTGTACACCACAATAAAATTGTTTTAGAAAAATAACTAGTAACCACATGTTCTTAATGTTTTTAGATCACTCAGGGGATATCATAATTATTTCCTGGCCATCACAGTATTTAGAAGAACTGTAGAAAGGCAACATTATTGCATACATTTTTATATGCTCCTGCTGTTTACATTCCTCACCCGTGTCCCATCAGTCCTCTCTAGGCTCCACATCAATATATGCCAGCTGAGTTCCCTGTGGGGTTCCCACTGTCAGGAGTAGGATAGAATGTTTACTTTCCTGAAACTAGGTTGTCTCTATGACCTAAACTCCAAAACTCAAATAGGAAAGACTCTGATAAGGAGGCTGCATTGTCAAAGGACTGTAGAGAACATTTCAGAGGCTTGTTCAATACATAGATCATTCCAATGATAGTCATAGATTAGGATCTTTCATTCATACAATTTTTTTCTTTTCTATTTTAATAGGTCTCCATTCTTTCCTCTACATGTTGAAACCGCAGGCATCTTCCTTTATGTTTTCACTACCCCAGAAATACTGAAGACCCTGCGTAGGGGGTCTTTTAATGAACTGTTTAAACAAAATAGCTCACATTTGGACAGTTTCTTATAATTTTGAAAGTACTTTTTAACCACTGTCTCCTTTGTTTCAGTCTCTTTATGAATAAAATTCTCGCTTTGGGTCATTTA
Organism: Mirounga angustirostris; assembly: GCF_029215605.1. Classification (NCBI taxonomy): domain Eukaryota; kingdom Metazoa; phylum Chordata; class Mammalia; order Carnivora; family Phocidae; genus Mirounga; species Mirounga angustirostris. Next base: position 16,661,778 of record NW_026991718.1, on the reverse strand, counting down.
GGGTTTGCCTTCTAAGGAGGGTAATTCTGTAAGGGCTATTGATCTAGCAGATGTTCGCCTGCTTCTCTCAGATGTTTCTCCAGTCCATTGTCTGTTCTCAGACATTTGTAAAGGCAGGAAATATACAGATGTATTTTATTCTGGGACTTGTAGTAGCTAACTAATCACTTTCCAACAATCATTTTGAAAAAGCAATGGCATCATTGATGCTTTACAATTATGTAAATCCATGAGAGGGGAAGTGCTGCAATCCCTTTCCTCTGCTGTGAAAGCAGAAGGGGTTGGAGCAGATTTGAGTGTCAAGAGGGCCCAGGTGAGTGACCTGATTAGACAGCATTAATAAACTCCATAGTCTCTTATTCCATTTGTGATACTGGAAGTGAAGACTCCACCTTTGGTGCCTCTTCCATGTTTAAGAAATACTACCATCATTATGGAATTAAATCATTTGGAATCCAGGTACCTCAACTAACTGTACAATGTGACTTTACGCACTCCTTGTTCCCAACATCAGTCCCCTATAAGCTCTTCCATGGAGAATTTCTGGCCATTTATAGATCTTTTTTTAAACCATAAAATACCACTTTCCACCCCACCCTCAAGAGGATGATTATGGTGATTAAGGAGAGAAGAAATAAAAGAATAAATCACAGAGCAAAGCCCTGGAGAGAAACCTCATCACATCATGGAGTATTTGCTCTAAGATAGAACCCAACTTCATATCCAAGCTCTGACACTTGGCACACTGTCTAAACCATCTAATTTCTCAATTTCTTCATTTTTAAAATTGGAATAGTAATGGTATTTAATTCAGAGAGTTGCTATGAGATAACATGTGTAATGTGCTTAGCATGTAAGTTTTCTTTTTTTTTTTTTTAAAGATTTTATTTATTTGACAGAGAGACACAGCGAGAGAGGGAACACAAGCAGAGGGAGTGGGAGAGGGAGAAGCAGGCCTCCCGCCAAGCAGGGAGCCCGACGTGGGGCTTGATCCCAGGACCCTGGGATCATGACCTAAGCCGAAGGCAGACGCCTAACGACTGAGTCACCCAGGCGCCTCAGCATGTAAGTTTTCAACAAAATGTTATTACCACCTTATATTTCACAAATACTGCTTGAGCAATTGGCCTGTGCCAACTCTGTGCCAGACAGTGACAAGGAGGTTAGGACACAGGGTGGCCACTCAGGGGCATAGATCTATTTAGTCTGTTTAGGGTGACATACATACCAGAAACATTAAGTAGCATGAGAAGAAATTAAGAGCACAAGGAAGTATACATTGAGTGGAAATGGATGTTGTCAGAGAAGACTTCTTGGAGGAGGCAGACTTTGAAGAAAGGGCATATTTTTACTAAGTGGTAGAGGTAAGAGAAAATAAATTCATGAAAGCAGAGTTGGGTTAGCAGGGATATGGATGAAAGGTCACACTTTGAATAAAAATCTGGACGTGTTCAACATGTTTGGGAGAAACTGCACTTTTCAGCCTCTTATATTCTACCCACCCACAAAATAAATCTCTTGTGCTTCAATGGATCATTGTACCCTCTTCTGACTTTAATGCCCAAACGAGTATGAGTAAACCCAAGTGGCCAATGACACAAAGAAACAAATATTTTAAAAGTAATGGGATACAAAACAATAGGCTAAGAAAGTGGATAATGAGGAAGTCACAGGCGAACATGGAGCTGCATACCAGAGGAGATAATGACCTGAGTGTGGCATTTCCACCATCAGATGAGGGGTCTCAGACATGAATGAGAAAATTATCTTGTACAGACCTGTACATCCTTACAATGGTGTTTGGACCCTGGTCTTGTTAATTCCTGTTCCCTTCATTGCCCCCAACATACTTGGTGATTGCTTTTCTGCTGAATTGTGGGTGGGAGAAATTAGAATGTAATTAACAATTAGATGATATCACAGGTTTTGCAAATATACTAACAAGGGTTGTTATATTTGAAATAAGTTCTCATTGTATTCAAAAGCGAAGCTAGTTTGGGAACAGAATGAGTGTTAGTCTTCCATTCTAAGAAGATTCCAACAGCCAATATTCCTAATGCCTTAGATGAATACATGCTGACTTCACCTAAGGCACAGCAAAGATTTAGCAACCAAAAGCAAGGCAATCTTAGCCAAAGCACTAAGCACATGATGCAACAATAAAAAATAAAATGTTTTAAGGCTAGGGAGAAAAGAACTCTTTGGAAGAATCAATTTAAATTTACTTTTTAAGTCATTTTGGCTGGATGGTGTTTATCGAGAGACTATGGATGAAAGTGGATTGGGTGCTGAGGGAAAGCAAGGGCTCCTTGCAGCCAACAGACTCAAGACACATTTTCCTCAATACTGTTTTGGACTTTATTCCCCCCACCAGCTTTCAAATTTCAATCACTGCCCCACTGAGTCTGGGGAGAAATTGATAAAGAAAATAATATAGCACACAATCACAAGTGAATTGAATTTGAGCACAATTGAGATGAACTGCAGTGTTTAAAAATAGAATCATTTCAGAAATGGGCTTAAGGGAGAGCGTTTTTCTCTCATGTGTCGCTTAGATGTTTGAGACCAGAAAGAAGGGAAGGAATTAAAGGGTGGGCAGATGGGAGGGGGGAAGGTTGTACACTGACTTGGCTAAATGTTTATTTAATTCCTCTCAGCTTTTTCATTTTTTGGACACTTCTTCAAACTACCTGAACAGCATTAGAAAGGGAAATTGTTAAAATAAAATGATGTTGCCTATAATCACAAGTGAATTGAATTTTTCCACATGGGCTGTGGTGCGTAAAAGCCTTTTCTTTTTAAGATATATGTATGTCTGTATAAAATCACTGAAGTTTTGAAGAGAGAAAAACAGAATCACAAACTCATAGACTTTTAGAACTGAAAAGGACCTTAGAAATCATCTTACCCACTTCCCAAATTGGGCTGTACCATCAGGATCCTTGGAAAAACTTAAAAGAATATGTTATTTCCTAAACCTACTCAAGATCTATTGAATCAGGCTTCCTGAAGCTGAGGTTCCACAATGGATAGTTTATAAGCTCTCCCCCCCCAAAAAATTAAAAAGTCAGACTGATATCTAGAAACTACTGACTCAATGCATCTCTCACGATTTACAGGAGAGGAATCTAAATCTCCAAGCATTTATATGGGTATTAAGTGACAAAGCAAAGAACTGAATCCAGCATTCCTGAATCCTGGTGTATTGTACTTCCCACTACTCCAAAAAGAGAGGAATGAAAGAATATAAACATTTCCTCAATAACCTGGATTAAAGGAAATCTCCCCACAAAAGTGTGGATGTCCCCAGCTGACATGATGTCAGATTCACAGATCACAGATTGACAGGACCAAGTGAAAAAGTGCTTGGCCCTTTTCAAGGTTGAAAGCTGGGAAATCAGCACTGCTTTGGTTAGAAGCTGTAACTCTGTGTCTCTGGCTCTGGTGTTTTGGAGTGTATGCTCTTTGGACAATAACCATTTCCTTAAATACAGGACAATTAACAGGCTACAGTCCTGAAATAAGCTCAAGCCAGATAATATGAAGATACAGGTACAAGGTCTTACCCACAAGGCTTATGCTAGGCTTATGTCAGAAAAAAGCTAATGCTTTAAAATATCTAAAGAACAAATCAAATCAACATTTCCTGTAAGCAGCTTTCCAATTTAGGAAGCTGCACATGCCAGTAACAGATTCTCAGAATTTGGAGTGACCTTAAAATTCACTTAGCTCAACTTTTCACCAAAGCAGGAATCTGGTCCACAATGCCTGTGCCAAGTGGTGGGTTGGACTCTGCCAGGACACGGTCAGTGGTGTGGAATTCACTCTTTTTTTTTTTTTTAGGGTAACCTATTATCTCATCTTTTATTGCTAGAAAAAAAAAATCACCTATTAATAGAAGTTCTTCTTTCCCATGATTTCCAAATGTTTATGCTCCTTCTGGTGGGCTTTGTTTAACAAATCTGTTTCTTGTGCCAAATAGCAGCTCCTAAAATATTTGCAGAAAGCCATCAAGTGACCCCCTTCTGTGATCCTCCTCAACAGAAGCACTTCTGCTGACTTCTGCTCATCCCATAGTGTGTTAGGCCACTGTATGTTTTACTAGCATGTTATTCATCCTATCACAGTTGAATATATTGTCCATCTCTCATCTACTGGACTGTGATCTCCTTGAGAATGGTTATCATAATGTATTTATTCATCCCTGTATCCCTGTTATCAAACATAATGTGTGACACAAACCATGTACTCAAATGTTTTTGGTAACTAAATCACACCTTCTCCCCTTATCCTACTCTCAAGTTACCTCTTCTTTGGGATAAATACCCGAAATTGCTTGAACCTGAAGCCTTCTTCAGATAAGCACTGTATTGCTCAGCATCATACCATAATACCTATCACAGGGTACTCAGTTAATACAGTTGAATTAATTTGGCAATGTGTTCCAGGGCCTTCATAAATCTTACTATTGTCTTCTTCTGGACACACTGCATTTTAAAGGCTCTTTTTAAAAATCAGTACCACCCCAAATGGGGTCTTGATGCATGGTGGGATTATTACTTCCCTTGAGCTAGACATTATGTAGCTCAGATTTGCATTTGATTTTTCAAATAGCCATCTTATGCCTTTGGTTCAGGTTGACCTTAAAGTTATGGAAATCTGAAAGTCCTTTCTCATGAATATGAGCATTTATATTTTCCCAATCTTGAACAGTTACTCATTTTACTTAAAATATAAAGCATATTTTAAGGTATGTATAAAAGGTAATATAAAGCTATATGAAGACCTAAACTCTTTATATAGTAGGTTGGCTAACTACTCAGGTTCAAATCCTGGCTCTGCCACTTACTAGCTATGTGATCTTGGGTAAGTTATATCACTTCTCTGGGCCTCAGTTTCCTTATCTATTAATTGGGCATAATTATAGTACCTACTCCATACTTTTTTTTTTTTTTTGCAAAATATATGACAAGGGCTTTTGCATAGAATATATAAAAAATTCTTATAACTCATTGATAAAAATCAACCCAATAAAATAAGGAAAATATTTTTTACAGACTCTTGATAGCTGTACATAATGCAGTAGGTAAAAGGAACTGATATAAATAGACCTTTAGGATGTGGTGAGGTGTGGTAGGAGGGGAAGCATTCTATGGTCCCATTAGATCTCAGTCTTTTAGTGAGGCTACCTCTGAACTGTGAACTTCAGGAGCATTTCTCAGTTTTTCTTACCCTCCCTTAGGTGGAACAGGATGGCTAGAGTGGGTTGGAGTTGGCTATTACCCTCCCCCAGATCACTTAGGTTCTTATAAAACCCTAGTAGTTTAGGCCTGGTTAAATAGTTTCTCTTAAGGGCAGATCTTGTTAAGAAGAAGAGAATGCTCTGGTATATTTCAAAATAAGGAACTAACAGTTCCAGTTTTCATATCCCAGCACTGGTTCCCAGGCAGGTTTCAGCTCATGGCCTTTTTCTGCTCTGGTAGCCTGTGATTCTTTGTATTTGCATGCTAGCGTCTCCAATCTGGGGAACGGCAGCTTGCCCCAGAACCTCATTTCTCTTAGGGATCTGGAAAGAGTTGTTGAATTTTCAGTTTGTTCTGCTTTTTACTTGTTGTTAGGATGAAATGGTGACTTCCAAGCTTCTTACATCCTGGGCAGGAAAGCAGAAGTTTCTTCATAGCTTTCTGGGCACACAGTACATAGTATTTTTTGAGATAATGCATGTACAGCACTTTCTTCTGCATCTAGCGAATAGATGTTAAATAAATGTTTATGATTTTATATGGTTGGGCATGTTATTCTACTTTGGCAAGATTATTTGAACCTTGTCTGTCAAACAGCTTATTAAATTGACCCTCCTAATTTTGGGCCAAATGAAAATGTAATTAGTCTGCCTCCAGACATGGCATTGATTAAAAAGACATAGAGATAGGAGCTCTAAGTTATCTTGGACATATTGATTCACACTTCTGTTTTTATACAATTGCTTAATCACTTATACAAATGAATCTACAACATAAACCATAAAACTTCATTCTCTTCTTCCCTATAAAATTAATCTCAGTGTGTCAACTAATGTTCTGGGATGACATTGTGAGAGACACTGTCTTGTTCTACCACCGGACATGTAGCAGATATTTTGTGTTGATACAGTAAGACAAAACTAGCTGTCTTAGAGTCAGTAGAGGGACTCCTTAAATATTCTAATCAAAGGAACCATTTGCCCAGTGCTGCTGCTGGACTACACCAAGGCAAAGCTCCGGGCAGGACACTGCACACCATAGTAAGCTTCACGTTTTGGGAACAGGCTTATATGTTAAAAGTAGAGCCACCATTTTTTACTCTCGTTCCATAATGTCTTATGTCAATCTCTAAATAACTTGAGCCTGAGTCTGGATTCTCTAAGAACACTGTGAGCCACATGAGGGCAAGTACTGGATACCCCACCAATATCACTCTCACTCCAACAGAGGAATGCAGATGATAAGAGTCTATCCCCAGGCTCTTATGAGATTGAAGCAGAAACTGCCCTTTGGGACTACTGATGTCTCTTTTAGGTCCATTGACCCAGAATGTGAGAAACAGAAAAGACAGAATCCTTGCACCTTCCACTAAGTGAAAATCTCATATATTGTTCAATGGTCCCATTCTAAAGCCTGCTACCAGATGATGCATTACTAGGAACACAATAGGATGAATAGACACACACAAAACAACCACACACACCCTTGTAACCCATTACTGGTATTCTCACCTGAAAACAAACAACAAAACTGATCATGGCTTCTAGACCCTGCCCTAGAATTCTCTTTCCAAAGCCTTCCACATTCCTATGTCTCCTGCCCCCATCTCTCCTGATAGACATTCTGGAAAAGCCAGTTAGAAAATAATGTACTGAATATTTATATTGTGCCTAGTTATGCATAAAGCTCTGGGCCAGATTTAGAAAGTTAAAAAAAAAAAGAAGAAGAAGAAGAAAAGAAAAGAAAAAGACTAACCCCTGCCTTCAATGAGTTCACTGTCATCAGGAGGGAAAGGACACCACCTGAAGGACTGGTTCATCATTATACAAGGCATCCAAGAACTGAGGGTTGGATTGTGTATTATAGACCAGAAGTGTCAAGGACTTCTGAGGAGAAACAGCACTATGAAAAAGAAATGGCTGGGAAAACTTCATGGAAGGGGTAATGCAACTCACTGCAAAAAGACAAACAGGATTGTGTGTAGGCAAAGTGATGTTTCCAGTTTTTTTCAATCATTAAACTGCACTGCAGCCTACATACATCCTGTTGCTTCTATATTCAGAAAAAAAGATTATATTCAAAGTCCAAAGTTAATCATGGGCCCCCAGGCCTGTGCCTATAGAGAGCTGCCTCCTATTTCCCTGGGGCCTCCCAGGGTGAGTAGCTGTCAGAGGTTATCTGGGAAATAGTGTGAACACTAATTTTGTGTGCCATTTTTTATAAAAAGATTATGCCTAAATTGCAGGCAAGTTTCTACATACCAAGAAAGCACTTTTGGATACCAAATTAAATTTTTAACTTATGTTGAAGTTTAATTATGATTTTGAAATCCAGTTACACCACACAAAAAAATAAAATTTAGAATTATTCAAGCAAAGGGACAAAGTTATTCCTCAGATGACGAAGCCTGAGATCTCTGGCCATCAAAGCAAAGCAAAGAAAAGGGAAGGGAAAGGGGGAGGGGAATTAAAAAAAAAAAAAAGAGAAGGGAAGGAAAGGAAAGGTTTAGATACTTAATAGAACTAGTTGGCTTTAAATACTTAATGAATTTCCTAGAAATTTGCCTAAACAACTGTATCTTCTACATATTTATCAGATAAAAATGACCTTAATGTAAAGAATTAACTAACATTGCATCAGTGACTATGACCAGAAAAAGACCCAAAGGTATGAGCCAGAGTAGGAATAATCAGCAATTATTCAATCAACAAACATTTGTCAAAAGCTTGCCATGTACCAGTTACTGTGATGAACATTAAATTTTCCTAGAGATGGGGTACTGAAGGCAAGGCAGAAACATGTTAGGAACAAGTTTAGATTTGGAGAGCTCTGTGTTCAGGCATCAGTCCTAAGCAAAGCAGGTCCTGATGAAAGAAACGGAGTCAGAAACCACAGAAAATGTTAACATATCTACATGGTGAACATTCTTAATTCACCTCAATGACCCAAGGGGGAGAAAAGGAAATTACTGTGACTTCAAACCATTGCTTTACTAGAATTATTTTAATTCTTCTAAGTTAGAACATTTCTATTTCCCTCGTTAGATACGCTACATGACAATAATCATTTTTCTCATCCCTCTGTGATCCTTCAATGTTTTCTACCAAGAAATATTTGGTTCATTTAACAAATAGACACATAGGAGCGTCTGGGTGGCTCAATCAGTTAAGCATCTGCCTTCAGCTCAGGTCATGATCTCAGGGTCCTGGGATCGAGTCCCGCATCGGGCTCCCTGCTCAGCGGGAAGCCTGCTTCTCCCTCTGCCTGCCGCTCCCCCTGCTTGTGCGCTCTCTCTCTCTCTCTCTCTCTCTGTCAAATAAACAAATATTAAAAAAATAGATACACAGACTGCTTATACACAGAACACACATATATGTGGATGTGTGTATGTATGCATATGTATGTATATGTATTATGTGTGTTGTATATATACACACATATAAGTGCATGTTATATATATGTATATGTGTGTTTATATATTTGTGTGTATGTACTATATATAGTGGGTTAACAAATATTTTGGTTTGTTTTTAAATGCAATAGTATAGTCACACAAGTTGTAAGTAGATGAAAACAAGACTTGAAAATTATTGAAAAATAAAATCAATTTTTTCAGTTATAGCTATAATTAGATACATATGTAAAGTTATTATATATTAGATTATTATCTATGATTATTTATAGCTTAGGAAACAGAAGCTATATCAGATAGTCATTTTCCTTTGAAGACTATCATGAAGCGTAAAACAACAATTCCAGTAAAGCCAAGGAGAGCAAAACAAAGGGATGAAGCTGCATGCAGAAATGTTGTTTCTGAGGCATATGAGTGTGGAGAGAGGTAACAGCTGGGGCAAGGTAACAAGCACAGGGCATACAATCCAAATGAGAATGTTTGCTCATTGTGGTTCAGGTCCTTCTTGCAGTTGGGCTCAGCCAAGAAAAATGCAGAGTAGGTGATGAGCTCACCTCCCAGGAAGTGAGCCTGGATCTCAGCTTTCCCCAGCACAGGACACCCTTTATTGTGTCGGTCTGGGTGCTTGAATCCCAGGCATGGCATCTGGAGCCAGTGACCATGTCAGTGTCAGTCCTTCTCAGCTGCCTCGAGGTGAACGCTGTGTCCCCACTGCCCATGTGGCATTGTGGCACAAAGGGCATCTGCCCATCAAGCCCGCTTGAGGAGCCAGGAGAGGCTCCTGAGCTTCTGTGCTAGGGAAACTTAGTACATAGCTTCCATCTTCTGTTCTGCCCAATGGGAGAGAAGTCTAGGATTGCAACATCACTAGCCTCTTTCTTCTTTAACAAGTGCAAAGAAAACCAAAAACAATGAAATTAAATTTTGTTGGTTTCTTTCAGAATGGAACGAAGTAGCAATTGTTGATGGAAAAAAACCTAAGAAATCTAATTCCATTATCTAATTCTCTAGTTGGAGACAGTAATTTTATTTTTCCTCACATTGTTTGGATAATAATTACTCTAATATTACTTCCACACCCCCAAAACAAGTGAAAAGTAAAACAGAGAAGACAAAATCAAGATGCATAAACTGTGGAGAAATTCTGAGATGAAAAATTTGCTGGGAAAAGATGTTGGATGGTAAATTCATAAGCTCTGGCTTGTATCTTTTTCTTTTTTTAGTCCTGGTAATGGTGGTCTCCACACTGTACTATATACAGGGTGGACAACTATGTCTGTGGAGGAGAGCAAGGATTGTTTTTGTTTGTTTTGATCAATTCATGAAAAATTTGACTCTCACGAGACCATCCAATGCTACAAAAATCAAATGTATATTTTAGTCTGGAGAATTATCAAAAGGACTTACATTTAGACTCTAATCCAGTAAGGAGAATGACAGTAAAGGCAGAGACCCTATCTTCTGACTCATTTATATCACTAGATGGTAAGATGGCAGAATGTTGTATGGTACTGAATAGAGTGGTGTAGAACAGTATAGTGTGGAATAGTGTGAATCTAGTAAAATCTTTGTGGGATCTATCCACATCATCTCAAAATACACATCATTAAAACATGCACTGTTTATAAATATACATCTTTATAACTCCTTGACCCACCCATTTATCTTTTATTACAGTGCACAATTATTGCCCACATCATTCAAGCAACATTCAGCATAGACTAAAACCAGTAAGTTCACATAGCTTCTTTTCCAAAATCTATGTTTTAGCTGTGGTAAAAAAAAAAAAAAAGCAACAGCTGATGGAGGGAGGGTCTCCTTCTTAAAGTTAATAGCACAGGGAGAAAGGAATATTTAGCAAAACACTATAAAGGCAGAAACCCAGAGCAATATCAAATATGCTTCTTTGATAAATGACTGAATATCTGGAGACCATCCCCACCCATCCCCACACCCTCACATCTTACGCACATCAGTGTGATGACATTGCACCCATTTGGAAATAGTAATAGTGATTAATCAGCAGGGTTTCTATTATATTATTATGACACATTCTTACTATCTGAATAGGGATGCTGAAGCTTAATAGAATTGGAACAAAGCCAAGAAAATTTTCAACAGAAAACCTATATACCTATGAATTTTTTATTAATTTTTGTCTAAGGTAGTGCTGCCATTTATAGGCTCCATCTGTGTGGTCAGGAGAACAGAAAAGACAACGTGACCTACGACAACACACCCTGTCATTTCACCCCAAACAGGAGTGAGATGCTTCCTCTTTGTTCATCCCACTCAGCTGGTTCTGACTTTGCTAGGTCAAATCCCCAAACACACCACTGCATACAGCTCTGAAATCATTCCTAGCTTGGACAGCAGAATGGGGACTATTTCTTCTTTATGGGCATGATTATATTCTTATTTTATTACTATTACTAACAACCATTGATAGTAATAATATGGACTTATTTGAAACTTTAAGTACAGATATTAAAAAAGGGATGAGAGATACCAGGGTTCCATCTACAAATAGCTGAGAAGAAAAAGGTCTGGGAGATCTCTGGGCCAATCCCACTTAGGGGACTCAGAAAAGGAGTTGAATTTGCTAGAGCATTAGATCCAGCTTGAGTCAACAAAGTGAAGTGGCTGCCAAGGAAACTTCTTCAGACCAATTAACAGAGGTCCGATCCATGAGAACGGTAGGCCAGCCCTCTCCTATATCATCAGAGTAATATATCCAATTCTGTACACTAGGATAGAAAAATATAATGATAGCCTATTTTGAGGTGCTGGAATAAAATAGTGAAGAGTCTAGAAATGTATGATCTGGGGCACAACTGAAAGCAGAGACGATATTTAGCTAAGGGAAGATTCGGATAGTTAATGGAAATTGTATTGAAATAGTTGAACGGTATCTGGTAGAGGAGGGAATGAGCATATCGTATGGCTCTCAGAGGCCAAACAAATGTCCAGCTGGTAGACATTGTAAGAAGCAAGTTCTTTACTCCATAAGAGGGATCATTTTGACCATCTGAGAAGGTCGTCCACTCTCTATCCTGGCAGTGCTCAAGTACAGACCCAACACCCACTTAGGGAGGATATAGTGTCAGATGGAGTGAACCTAAAGGTGCCTCCAATGTAGCAATCACTCTCAAGCAATTCTCCATCTCTCACTGAAGGTCACCAGAAAGGGCAGGTCTTCTTGTGTAACTTTCATCCCTACTTCATTTTCTTTTCATTTTCCAAAACTGCTGCTCTCATCACAGGGTGCAATAGCATACTGTCTTCTCATGCTTTCTTGCTCCCTTGAGGAATGTGTTCCAGTTTGGGTAATTACATTCTGCCAGCCTAAATTATCCTTGCAGTTTACATTGAGTAAGGCATTTTTCTTTAATATCTATCCTAAATTGTTGCATAGTGTTTCTGTGTACCAGTAAATATTACATACATGCCAAGGTAATAGTCAGAACCTTGGAAACAGCCCACCCTATTTATAGGAGAACAAGGAAGGATTAAAACTAATTAAAATTTACTTCGATTATTCATACTCCTTCTGCAAGTTTAGGCCTTCATGCTAGTACTTAAGGGAAATTGGCTTCAAGTAACCCGCACTTATTTTTCTGGGTTTTGTGAACTTTTTCAGCTCCCATACCTATCCAATTCCCACTTCACTCAATGGGCATCCCAAAGTAGGTTTGTGAGTGGCAGGAAAGAAGGATGTGTCAGTAATATAGACGTGGGGTGAAGAGGTTGAAGTTTTGGCCTGAACCCCTTCATCATGGAGGTAATTTTTAAACACAGCTCTGCAAATTCTATCATGGTCATGGCTGCTCCAGTCAGAAGCTATATATATATATATATATATATTTATTTATTTTTTTTTTTTTGGCTTGTCTGCCTCCTTATTAAGAGTATTTATTCTAGTTACTTTCATTGCTGACCTTGGGAGTTAGTTTATTGCAAATATTATTTCTGTGGTTTGCTTGCTCTCTCTCTCATTCTCATACACACTCTCTCTCTGGTCTCTGACCTCATTCCTTAATGATCTCAGTATCTCAAGATAGCATTTTTTCCAACAGCACATCATTTTTCCCATGTATGTTCTGCATTAGGCAAGAGGCACAGGCGGGCACACAGCAGCTTATTTGGAGATCATGAGTATCAGCGAACAGTCTGCATATGCTGGTACTTACTACATACAGTGCGAGATAGTTTATCGACTATTGACTCTGAAGGTCAAGAAAGCAGGGGTGGGTCTACTATCCTCATATCTCCAGGGTTCACACAAGGTCTAAAATAAACAGATATCCAGGAAATGCTGTTTGAACTAATATGAATTGAATGGAAGAAGTGAATTGCATGTGTGAAACTCTAAACTCCAACACCCCAAAGCCCTCTTGGGCATGTGCCCAAGGTCCAGGAGACTTTTCTCTGATTTGCAGGCTCACCTTCCTCTTTCAACCTTAATTTCTCTATTTCTGTCTTTTCCAAAGCAGAGATGCCACTCTGCGAATATTACATACAAAGAAGTACTCTCTGTCCCTTTAAGATTTGGTTCTTTTTCTTTGCCATTTCTTGCTAGGTGGAGATGTTCACTTACTTATTCATGTATTTATCCTTGATATGGCAAATCCTTACAGAAAAATAAGAACCAGAATGGTGTGATTTCCAGAGGTACACAGATGAGGGCTGCATTCATGAAACATACAGTGTGGAGAAGAAGAAAAATATTAAATATTTACACAAAGAATTAATTTCTATTCTGAGGTGGAAAAGCCCAGAAGGAGAAAAGAGTATAATAGAGAAAAGAAAATTCCAAAGCTCTTACGTGAGGCCAACAGACATTTAAAAGCAATCTTTGATGTTTGGATGGGAACGGTTATTACCAAACCGTCTGCCTTTGACAGTCTTCTCACTCCCTGGGCTGGAGCAAGTGGAGAGAGGGGTCCCTGACTAGGAATTAGGAGACCTCAGTTCTTGCTTAGACCCTGCCACAGAGTCTGTGGTGGTCTGGGGATAGCCCCTTCCTTTCTGGGCCTCTAATTCTCTGAAAGCAAGGTGTGCAGATGGCATAAAGCTCACTGTGGTCCTTCAGACTCTGACATGTTTTGCTTCTCAGGGCAGATGCCTTAACTTAGAGTGAACAGCAGGCTGGTATGACTGGGTTGCTATTTAGGCCTGAAGTTGCTAATTAGGCATGGAACACTACATACGTTTTACTTCATCTGAACTTTAGATAATTTTTGCTTTCCAGTTTACTCCTTCCTCCATACAATCTCCCCATCTATTCTAAACTGATTCACAAATGGTTGCAAGAATTTGGGGGCTTACGTTGGCTGTTTTGCAATTCAGACAAGTGATTAGAATATTCCCAGCACATACACTTAATCAAAACAAGCCCAATTAAGCTCACTACTCCAGATTCCACCTCATTAGTTTTCTGTTCCTAAAATATAACAGATGTCATTGCTGCAGGCCCGGAGGTACAGACACATTTTTCAGCTAAGCACTTACAATGCAACCTAAGTTAGACGAAAATTTAATTATTACTTTCATTGTCATGGCTTCCTGTGGAAGTTCATTTTTCACTTAATAGCAATCTCTTTCTACCTAGTTGCCCACTGCCACCAAAATAATGCGTCTTTCTCCTCAAAAAGTGAGTTCATAAAAAGTGTCATCCCTATCCTCTCCTTTTTTTGGCCTGGTAAATTGATTTGGGTTGTTCCTGGATTTATCTGACCCTGCACTTTTTATTAAGTGAATGGAAGGAGTAAGAAACAGCATGCAATGGTTCCCTCACCTGTCTTAGTAACGCCCGGCCTTGTTTATTGGCTGCTCTCGCACCTGCACTCAAAAAAGGGCTCATGTCTCTATTTGTTCTCACTGCATTTTGGACAATATTGTATGATAGCCCTTAGTCTGCATATGCATTTGCTCCTTCTCAAGGCCATCAACACTTCTAATCCTGGACTCCAACCTATTGCTCTTCATATTCCCAACTCTAAGCACACGCTGGCACAGAAGTGGGCCCTTGTTTTTTTAAAAATGAATGGAAAATTAGAAAGGGAAAGGAATCCAGTTCTGCTCTGGGCAACCAAAGAAACGAAAATGCTTTATGTGATAGAGAGTTGGTAACTGACTCTTGCAAGTAGAGTAATTAGTGATTATTTGTCCGATAAGCAGGTAACTGTAAATCTCAGTCTAATACATTATTCACAGTTTTAATCCATTTTTCTAATCAATGTCAGCATTAGTTAACTAAGTCTTAGGTTTTTGTTTTTTTGTTTTCTTTTTTAAATTACATATGTTCTTAATTATTGTAGAAATGCCATATTTTGAGATTCTAACATTCAGGGAAGGAATAAGCACTCTGACATGTCGTATATACAAGCAGACTCCCGTGCCTTTCCTCACAGGCCACAGGAAGAAGTATGTCAGACTGCGCCTCCTATTCAAGGTAAATTAGGCACCTTACGTGTTTCAGGATGGGTTTTATTCATCGGTATGTCTTTTTTTCCTCCTCCCCCCATTTTGTATTTCTAAATAAGTACTTATTTTCTAAAAAAGCTGTAGACAATTCCGCTCCCACAGAAATATTAAACAATGAGATTCCAAAATAGCCACCCCTCATAGATGTATCTCTTGTTTAGATTTGCAGGTGACCCTGGGCTTAGAATTCATAATTACTAGGGGATTAAATAAGATGCAAACCATACATACATACGAGATTATAAAGATATGCTTTGTAGTTTTTAAAACTGACAAGAACTTATGTATCCAAATGAGTGTCTTCCTCTTTACTGCATCTCCTTGGTGAGTGGAAAATAATTCCAAGAAGGCTGACATTACTCAGAACTTTCCAAAGCCTCCTTTAGGAAATTTCTAGAGCCATGTATTAGTCAGCTCAGCCTGCCACAATACAAGGCCACAGACTGGGTGGATTAAACAATAGAAATTTATTTGTCAGAGTTCTGGAGGCTGGCAAGTCCCAGATCAGGGTGCCAGCCACTTCAGTTCCTTGTAAGGACCTGCTTCCTCCCATTTTCTCACTGTGCTCTCATAAGGCCTCTTTGTGCATGTGAAGTGGTTGGGGGAGGGGGCATAAAGAGAAAGTGAGAGCACGTGCGCCAGTGAGCTCTCTGGTATCTCTTCTTATAAGGGCACTAATCCCACTGGACCAGGACCTCACCCTTATGACCTCATTTAATATTAATTACCTCCATGAAGTCATTATCTCCAAATATAATCATATTCAGGGGTTAGGGTACCAACAGAAGAATTTGGTGGGGAGGGCAAAAATACTCAGTCCACAACAAGCCAGTCTAAGAAAAATAACACAAAATTTCAACTGGATTGCCTAGAAATCAATCTGATTTCAAGGCAATGTGTTTCCAAAGGAGCAAGCATCACTTGCTTTTTTTAGTCACCTTTACTCATCTGATTCATTTACTTGATTTGGCTTTAAACAATCTTTGGCAGTTTCTAATATTAAAATTCACGATCAACATGTAAAAAATTGTCACTACACAAACCATGAGAGACTATAGACTCTGAAAAACAAAGTGAGGGTTCTAGAGGGGAGGAGGGTGGGAGGATGGGTTGGCCTGGTGGTGGGTATTGAGGAGGGCACGTTCTGCATGGAGCACTGGGTGTTATGCACAAACAATGAATCATGGAACACTTCATCTAAAACTAATGATGTAATGTATGGGGATTAACATAAGAATAAAATTAAAAACAAAACAAAAATTGTCACTACAGAACAATGTACTACAGAGTCTGAAGACAGTTTTAAAGGAGGAATTTGATATTTATTTAGAATGATTACAGCATTGTTGGAATTAGTTCATGGGCATCTAGGTTGATTCTGATATAGGGAAAGGTATTTAATCAGATAGAGAATGTGGAGTATGTTTACTGAGGCAACCAATGGCCTGTGTCTATAGTAACACCTTCCAGTTATATCTACAACACACCTGTAATTAAATAGCACCATGCCATATAAGAGGCAGCAGGGCATACTGAAGTTAAATACTGATGCTTTCATTTTTGAATTCCTTGAAAGTAGGACAATATTCGTCTTGTTTATGACTTTATCTCTAGGGCCTAGAATAATGCTGAGCACAGAGTAGGCATTTAATAAATGCTTATTGAATTGAATTGGTAGGTAATTTTCTAAAAGGCCAACTAACTGGGTTCTGTTAAACCTGAAGCCTCTTTAATATAAAGCAAGGGTTGGCAAACTATATCCCTGGGGTCACATCTGACCTGCCATCTGTTTTTGTATGGATTGTGGGCAAAGAATGATTTTTACATTTTTACAAGGTTGGGGGGTGGAATCAGAAGAAGAATAAAAGTTTGTGCCACTTGAAAATTATATAAAATTCAAATTTTAGTGTGTATTATCAGACCACAGTGTAAATACAGTGGTCTTTATTAATAAATCTAGACTTAGTAAGAAGAAGTTTTATCCAAAAGGATTATTGCAAGGGGGTGGGTGGAGGGATTGATGCAATAGGGAGAGGGAGACCACAGCAATAGAAAGAAAGCTCTGACTATAAGATCACCAAGCATCTCAAGGGTTAGAAACAAAGGAATTTTCTTTTGTAGAAAGAAATGGACAGGATGAGAGAGAACCAAGTGTGGAAGTAAGTTAAAAACTTGGTGTAGTGGACAGTAGATGGGACGTCAGAATGTTTTGTGCTGAGGCCAGTCTATTTTCTGGAAGCAGCCCCTAAAGAGGGGCTGTAGGCTGGCTGAGGGTGGGTCAAAGTTCAGAGGCCTGGGGGAAAGTGAGACTCTTAACCAAAGTTTGGTTTAAAAGTATTTTGTTCTCATTTATCAATGGAGACAAAAAGTTTAGCTAATTATTTATGAGGCAAAAAATGAAAAAAAAAAAAAAGATGGAGAGTTTGTGCCTGGCCCTGGCATGGGTAAACAAGGGGGCCACCCAGGAGTCTTATGTAAGTCATATGGGGAAAGGTGTTTTTTTGCAGTAAGCTGTTTCCTAGAAGACAACAGGGTTGGGGGATTTCTTAACCTCTTTGTTTTCCAGGACCACAGGGTTCAGGTGAAATTCACCCTGTCAGTAGCCACACCCCTTTATTTATATATTGTTCATGATTGCTTCTAGGCTATGAGGCAGAGATGAGTAGCCCCATGGAGACTGGATAGCCCACAAAGCTAAAACCGTTACTATCTGCCCTGTTACAGAACAAGTATGTTGACTGCTGATATAAAGGAACTGGGGGCGGGGGGAGATTTTGGTTGAACTGGTGAAAATTCTGAATAATGTACTAAAAGCACTGTAGCTTATCAAACTCTTACTCGGCCTCCCAGAATTCAGTGAAGTCTCAGAAAGACATTGCCCTCTGACTCCTGCTGCAGGCCGTCTTGAGTGCCTCCTCCATGTGCCTATGACACCCTCCTATGTCTCCCTCCTAGCACTCACCCACTGTATTGTAAACATCCTTGAGGGAAGAATAAGACTTTGCCTTCTTCTTTGAAATCTTAACACCTAGGAGAGAACCTGAAATTCTGAAGAATGAAGAAAATAACACAAACAAACTTTGATGTTCAAACTCATTGCTAACAACATACAGACACACCTGGGAGACACAGCAGTTCAGTTACAGACGTCCGGCATAAGACAACGGATATAGCAATAAAATAAATCAAATGAAATTTTTGGTTTCCCAAAACTTATAAAAGTTATGTTTATACTATCCTGTAGTTTCTTAAGTGTGCAATAGCATTATGTCTAAAAAACCAATGTATATACCTTAAGTAAAAATACTTTACTGCTAAAAAATGCAAACCGTCATCTGAGCTTGTTGCCAGTTGAAGGTATTCCCTCTAGGTTGATGGCTGCTGACAGATCAGGGTGGTGGTTGCTAGAGGCTGGGGAGGCTTTGGCAATTTCTTAAAATAAGACAGTGAAGTCTGCCACATTGAGTGACTTCCTTTCACAAAAGATGTCTCTGTAGCATGCACTACTGCTTGGTAGCATTTTACCCACAGTAGAACGTCTTTCAAAATTGGAGTCAATCCTCTCAAACCCTGCTGCTGCTTTATCAACTAAGTTTATGTAATATTCTAAATCCTTTGTTGTCATTTCAACATTCTTCACAGCACCTTCACCAGGATTAGATGACATCTCAAGAAACCATTTTCTTTGCTCATCCATAAAAAGCAACTCCTCATTTGTTGAAGTTTTATCAGGAGATGGCAGCAATTCAGCCCCATTTTCAGGCTCTACTTCTAACTCAGTTCTCTTACTGTTTCCAACACATCTGCAGTTACTCCCCCCCCACTGAAGTCTTGAACCCCTCAAAGTCACGCATGAGGGTTGGGATCTTCTTCCAAATTCCTGTTAATGTTGCTATTTTGACCTCTTCTCATGAATCATGAATGTACTTAATGGAATCTAGAATGGTAAATCCTTTTCAGAAGGTTTTCAACTTACTTTGCCCAGACCCACTAGAAGAATCACTCTCCACGGAAGCTACAGCCCCACAAAATGTATTTCTTTTCTTTTTTTTTTTTTTTTTTAAGATTTTATTTATTTATTTGACAGAGAGAGACACAGCAAGAGAGGGAACACAAGCAGGGGGAGTGGGAGAGGGAGAAGCAGGCCTCCCGCAGAGCAGGGAGCCCAATGCAGGGCTCGATCCCACAACTCTGGGATCATGATCTGAGCCGAAGGCAGATGCCCAATGACTGAGCCACCCAGGCTCCCCACAAAATGTATTTCTTAAATAATAGGACTTTAAAGTCAAAATTACTCCTTAATCCATGGGCTACAGAATGGATGTTGTGTTAGCAGACATGAAAAGAACATTAATCTTGTTGTACATCTCCATCAGAGTTCTTGGGTGACCAGGTGCATTGTCATCAGAACTCTTGGGTGACCAGCTACATTGTCAATTAGCAGTAATATTCTGAAAGGCATCTTTTTTTTTTTTTTTCTTCCTGAGCAGTAGTTCTCAAGTGTGGGCTGAAAATATTCAGTAAACCATGTTGTAAATAGATGATGTACTGTTACATAGGCTTTGTTGTTCCATTTATAGAGCACAGGCAGAGTAGAGCCCTGGGATTTTAGGAATGGTAAATGAGCACTGACTTCAACTTAAAGTCACCAGCTACATTAGCCCTTAACAAGAGCCGATCCTTGAAGCTTAAGCTTGGCATCGACTTCTCCTCTCTAGCTATGAAAGTCCTAGATGGCATCTTCTTCCAATAGAAGGCTGTTACATCTATACTGAAAATCTGTCGTTTAGTGTCGCCACCTTCCTTAGTGATCTTAGCCCAATCTTCCAGATAACTTGTTGCAGCTTCTACATCAGCACTTGCTGCTTCCCTCATCTTGCACTTTTATGTTATAGAGATGGCTTCTTTCTTTACACTTCCTGAACAAACCTCTACTAGCTTCAAACTTCTTCTGCAGCTGCCTCACCTCTCAGCTTTCACAGAATTGAAGAGAGTTAAGTTCTTGCTCTGATTTAGGCTCTGGCTTAAGGGAATGTTGTGGCTGGTTTGATCTTCTATCCAGTCCACTAAAACTTTTTCTATATCAGCAATAAGGCTGTTTTGCTTTCTTATTATTCATGTGTTCACTGGAGTAGCACTTTTAATTTCCTTCAAGAACTTTTCCTTTGCATTCACAACTTGGCTAACTGGCACAAAAGGCCTAGCTTTGGGCTCATCTCAGCTTTCGATATGCCTTCCTTACTAAGCTTAATCATCTCTAGCTTTTGATTTAAAGTGAGAGCCGTGTAACTCTCCCTTCACTTGGACACTGAGAGGCCACTGTAGGGTTAGTAATTGGCCTAATTCCAATATTGGTGTGTCTCAGGGAATAGGGAGGCCACAAGAGAGGGAGAAAGATGGGGCAGCAACCAGTCTGTGGAACAGGCAGAACACACACAACATTTGTCAATTAAGTTTGTCTTATATGTGCATGGGTTGTGGAGCCCAAAACAATTCCGATAGCAAAATCAAAGAGCACTGATCACAGATCACCATAACAAATACAGTAATAATGAAGACTGAAATATTGTGAGAATTACCAAAATGTGACAGAGACATAAAATTAGCAAATGCTGTTAGAAAATTGCCTCCAATTGACTTGCTCAAGGCAGGGTTGCCACAAACCGTCAACTGGTTTAAAAAAAAAAAAATGCAGTATCTGTGAAGCACAATAAAGGAAAGCGCACTACAAGGAGGTATGCCTGTATTGCCAAAGACAAGTCTGGCTCCAGGGAGAAGGTAAGAGCAAGCTCTAATCACACTGTGCATATGCAAATAGCTACTGTTAGAGTGCAGAGAAACACTTTGTTCTCTTTAGTAGATTAAATATGCCTATCCACAAATGTGTTAACATCCCTCCTTTGCTCAGCAAATCCTCCTTTCATGAGCTGTTCAAAGGTAAACTTTATCCCCAGGTTGGATTATCATAACCTCCATATCTGTGTGCCTGTATTAAGCTCATCTCTCCCATCTTAAAAAAGAAATTAATCTTCAACCCCCACATTCACTGCAAATATCAACTAGCTTTTCTCTCCCCTTTCATAGTCAAACATCTTTAACAAGTGGTCTACATTCTCTCTCTGAAAATTTGCTTCAACCCTTAATGATTCTCTTGATATCAGTTCTCCTCTGGGGACCCTTTCTTTGCCAACTCTTAAGTGTTACTGTTTTTCCAAGCATCCAGTTAGGTTCTCTCACCCCTAATGCAGTCTTCTTGAACAAGCTCACTCACTTTCATGGCTGAAAAGATCATCTAAAGGCTCATCACACACAAATCCGTATTTCCAGCTCTTAACCTCATCTGTGAGTTCCAGGACTAACTTGCACACTGTCTGCTAGACACCTTTACTTGAATGGCCCATAGACACTTAAAATTTAAAACCTCTAAGAGAGAACTAAAGCCCTTTCCTCCAGCCCCCAAGTTCATTTTCTACCATGGACTCTACATTATCCAGAATGTCCTTATGGAATTAGTCACTGATGCCTGCTAATTTTACTTCCTAAATAGTTCCTAAATACCTTCACATCTCACAATTCCACCTGCCTCTATTGTGCTTCTCATAGCAACACTTTAACTGGTTTTATCCCTGCAACAACCTCATAACAGGTTTCCCAGTCCTCAACTTTATCATCATGGAAAGTTCTTCATCCTAAAATGCAAATTAGATCAAGGCACATATGTGCTTAAAACTACTGTAGGGTAAGTCCAAACTCCTTAATAAAACTTAAAAGAACCTTTGTGATCTGGGATCCCCAGACTTAAGTCTTGTCTTCTCCTCAAACCACATCCCTCTCCCCAGCAACCCATCACACACACTCGCCTTTAGCCACACAAAACAATGGTGTTTTCTGAATATTTCTTTCTTTCACTAGGCTCCAATCCTTTTCAGAGGAAGTTTTATCTTTTCAGAATATCCTTGGGGAAATTTCTATTCATCATTCAGATTGTAGCTTAGACATCCTTTCACTAGGAAATTTGTGCATTGTCCCTGCCTCACCACCACCAGGTCTGTTAGGCGGCCGTCCTATTGCTCCCTTTCTTCTCCTCTCATAGTCCATATCACATTGTGTTTTAATTGCCTACTTCCTCATATAAATCTCACATAATTGGCAAGTTAGGTGAAGTCAGAACACATGTTTATATTGGTCTGTCATGTGTCCTCAAAACCTATTTCACCACCTGGCACATGGCTGGCATTCAACAAATAAAATAAATTGAAGAATAAAATCTTTTCTGTACTTCAAAGGAAAATGGTGAAAGAAAACCCTTCTTTTATCTCCTTCAAAATAATTAGCACAGATTATTAAGTATCTGATCAGTGTATTGGCCCAAACCTGTTGAAAGAACTTGAAAACTAAAAGGTGGATGGAATATAGAAGATTTTACCTAAAAACTCACTGTTGTGCTGTTATTATCATTGTTTCTGCTGTTGTCTAGATTAGTCCTGTGCTTTCAAAATCGTTCTTTGGTCGAATTTTACAACTGAGAATATGTCTTGAATGTGATCAGAACTTTCACTTTGAGGGATTATACAAGATATTCAGAAACACTAGTCATTGTGTAAGCATGCTTCAGAACCATGGCCTGCTGTGAATTCTTGTTCCATCCAGACAACTGCCTCCCTTTTCCTGTACCCCTTCAATATCTTGTTTTGGAAGCCCACCTCGCCTCTACTACCCACCCCCTCAGAGCCTCCATGCATATCATATGTATTTCATCCAACCCGAGAAAATTTCTAGAAAATTGAGATGGAACTTTCAAAAGATACAAATTGTTGTAGGTTTGGCATCACCCACACCAGCCATTTCAGTTGATTTGCTATTAGCATCTGTGATGAGGCTTGGAGGTGGCTGCCAAACCTTGAATGTCACTGAGATGAAATTTAGCTGGTGGGCTGAAGCCAGGCTTATTACTGTTCAGATTATGGAGCTTCATGATTGTCCTCTCTTGTTAGCATGCCTCTGCTTGAGCACAAAAAGCATAGATTGCTTTGCAAAATCTATCTTAATTAATCATAGATACTGCCTGATGGGAAGATTGCTGCTTTCATCTTTGTTAAATAAAACACAATCACCAAATCCTTTTCTTGCTCCAGGTTTTCATAGCATTGTGCAGGTTGTCTCCTTACATATTTGAGATGCTGGGAGGTCTAATCACATGAGTGTCTTACTGATAGCCTCATTAGGTGGTGCCATCAAAAGCTGTTCCCAGCCCTTTCTCCATCGGCAGAGCCAAGTCCCAATGAGTTAAACGGGGACACTGGAATGGCAAAACAATTCCACTCCTTCCCAGCAGCTAATTAAGAAGGAGGGTAAAGCATTGTGCTAAAGACTTCAGTGAGTTTGCCTTGCAGCTCTTCAAGGGTGACCTTGTAGCAAATGGTGAAAGTACAGAAGAGAATCACTGTTGCGTGGTAAATGATCATCAGGAAAGTTCAAACGCTACCAAATGGGTGGCTAAGTATGCTAGAATAAGCTTGCTTTGTTCTCTGCCCCTTTGAACTCACAAAATTTCCCTTCTGTACAAAATAGAAAGCAAATAATGAAGAACTTAACACTCTACTTAAATGGACAATATATAATCAGCCTCTTACACCAGTAATATAAATGCTATGTATTAGGGTTTAAATACAGCAGTTTACTGTGGGGCACCCATGTAATATAATGGGTCTATGTATCTGTATAATGAGTATTGTAATTGCCCTTCTCTCTTGCCAGCCTCTATTTATAGAGCTTAAAAAAAAAAAAAAGCTAAAAATTCAATTTCCCATCTTCTCTTGCAGCTTCAAGTAATGCTCTGATACAGTTCTGACCAATGAAATATAAGGAGAAATCTCCTGACACAACCCCTTCTCCCATCTTCCACCTGGAATGAGGAAATGTACCAGTACTTGGAAGCAGGAAAACAAAAGTCACATGCCAAGGACGGCAAGATAGATAGAAGAAACCTGATTCTTAATGCGATCTGGATTCTTACAAGTCCTGGATTGCCTATGTCCAGATCTCTTGGTGTATATGTGTTTAAGTCACTATTAGTCAAGTCACGTGTTCCAGAGAGCAGAATCCAATCCCTTCTGATGGAGAACACAAATGACTTATGATTACTTCCTACCTTTTTTCTAAGACTGTCCTCTCTCACTCCATGGGTCTAGACTATATACATGAGCATTGCCAGAAGAGTGCCACATGAAGAGATCAGACCTTATTCATCCCCTCTTCTGAAAACAAATGCAATAGGTTCTTAACATGCAGCAATTAATGTCCTGAAGACCTCCTCCAATTCTCAAATTCACAAATACCACTTGTATTAGTCAGAATCCAGTCAGGGAACTAGAAACCATATTGTATATTTCAATGGAGGATATTTAACATTAGGGATTTAATCTGGGGAAAGGAGAAGCATCATGGAGATAACCAGAGATAACAATAGGGAGCAGTTACTACTCCTAAAGCTGGAGGGACAAAAGAGAGCCGGTAGGTGTAAACAGAACTCAGGAGCTCAGAGAAGGAGTCTCAAAGAGCTGGTGGCCAGAACTTGATGAGGAGACACCTCCAGGGAAGTGAACTCATTTACGGTCTCAGAGGGACCTGATGAAGTTCACACACAGACCTCTGAGGAGGTGGCTTTGCCAGGCTGTTCTGATCTCTCTAAGGGGATGGGATACCTCTAGGCTTGTTCCAGGAGTGCTGAAAGATGCTGGACCAGCTGCTGTAGCTAGGGTTGGGTGCTGGACCAGCTGCTGTTGGGTGATGCTGACAGGGCCCAGAGCATACAGGAAAAAGGAAGCCCCTTCTCCCCTCCTTCTCCCTTCCACTCTCCTTCTACTGCCTCCTACTGGCCAAAACTAAGGGCAAGCCAGCTGGGAAGAGTCTGGAAAATGTAGTTCACAATTTCTAGCCCCAGCATTACATCCCAGAACAGACTGGAACAGGATAGATTAGGAAATATGACACTTTAGGCAAATAAATTTATACAGCAGAAAATGCAATAAAGAATAACTGAAACATTGAAATGATACCTAAGCAGCAGTATTAACACAGAACTAAAGTTATTTCTAAAACTATAGGCAATTCTTTTTTTTTAGTTGCCTTTTTTTAATTAATTATTTTATTTTTTTTAATGTAGTGTTCCATGATTCACTGTTTGCATATCTATAGGCAATTCTTCCATAAAAACAAAATTCTACTTTTCTGGCTAAAAATTGCCAGTAATTTAAAAAATTATAAATGTTATTTTTCTCTTTTTAAATTTTTATTAATATATAATAATTGTATGATGATTAGAAGACAGTTAACCAAAAATCAGAAAATAAAAAAACTTTAATTTTACTGTTTACATTTCTGACATAAATATTGCCAGAAGTCAAAGTTTACATCCTTGATAAACCAAGACAATTATTACAACTTGCCAAGTACCCTTTTAAATGCTTTGCATGTAGTATACCTATTAATCCCCAAAACAGCCCTATGAGTTAGATATGAATATTATCATTTACATTTTGCAGGTATGGAAACTGAAGCCCAGAGAGGTCAAGAGATCACCCAAGGTCATATAGCTAGTAAGCAGTGGAGTGGGCATCAGATCCAAGCAATCAATCTAGCTTCAGAAACTGCATGATTAGCCACAACCCTATATTATTGTCATTGATGATCCAAATTCCTCTTCTGTCACCATATATGGTATTTGATAAAGACATTTTTACTTAGCATAAAAAGTGTGTATGTCATCATCTTCATTTCCTTGGGTTTAAATCTTAGACATGTAATTATAAAGTCACAGGACCACATGTTTCACAGTTTGGGGAAATATCTCATTATTCTTGAAGGTTACAGTTAGTTATAATCTCACCAAAACAGTTTAGCATCTTCCCTCTCTAGTAGTTAATGTTTTCTTCCAGGTTATGTCCACTATTGTTTCTTTCCCTGCTGTTCTTTCTCCTTCTTTTGGAATTTCCATTATACATTTTTTAGATATCCTATATTTGCCCTCATGGATCTCTTATTTTCTTTCATTGTCCCCCCCCCCCCCTTTCCCTCTAACTCCTGGACAACTTCCCCAAATCCATCTTCTAATTCACTGATTTGGTTTTCTATGAAATGGATGCTGCCATTCCCAGGCTTTTTCACAGTTTTAAACTCAGCAATTGCATTTTTAATATCCAAGTAATCATTCCTAACTTTGGACTGTTTCATGATTATCAATGTCCTAATATCATAGGCACAAAAACATTTCAAATCAGGTTGAGACTATAAATTAGACATATTCTAAGGAATTTTTCCTCTTTCTTATAGACATGATTTATAAGGATATATGTTTTCCTATTTCCTTACTATGAACTGCAAAATCACATTACAAAATCACATTACATGTGTCTAGTAATTTTCTATTCTTCACATTGACTGACATACATATGTGTTCAGTTATGACGGGTCTGTCTGAAGTCATGGTGTGTCCATTCAAGTGTTTCCAGCACAAATGAATAGAAAAGAAAAATTTTAAATTTAGTTTTTCTTTGCCCTTTTATAATTCTGTAGCCTTTAGAAATAGCAAGAGCCCTTTTGCCATCAGCCAGCAGATATTTTACCAAAGAACCAAGAATTGTGCTTTGCACTGTGAAATAATAAATATATATACTGGTCTCTGCCCCTGGTTCCTAACACACACTTCCTAAAACCTTTGTAAACAGGGCTGCCATGAGGTCTTTTGTTCTAACATTTGGTCTTTGACCTTACTTCCTAATACAGAGCTCCTAAATCGCTTGGAATTTCTTGGTTGATAGCAGTGTCTTTTGTTCTAATGAGATGACTTTTGATGGGCTCCCAGATGAGAGCTGCTGACCAGAAAGACCAAGTCATAAGTAGAAGTTTGGAATTATCAGCCTCATCTCCCATTCTCCACAGAGGGAAAAAGGTCTGGAAACAAAGGTAATAATTGATCATGCCTATGTAATGAAGCCTCCATAAATATCCTAATAGTAGGGGGTTCTGGGAGTTTCTAGGTTGGTGATCATGCGTACATGCCAGAAGGGCTGCACACCCCAACTCCACAGAGACCAAAGCTCCTATTTTGAGATCCTTCCAGACCTCACGCTATGTACCTCTTCATCTGCTGTTCATCTATACCCTTTATCATATCCTTTATTATATAATAAACTGGTAAATATGTTTCCCTGAGTTCTGCAAGCTGTTCTAGCAAATAATCAAATCCAAAGGTTAGGTCATGGGAACCTCCAATTCATAGCCAAGTGGGTTAAAAGTTGTGGGTAACCTGGGGACCTATTGCATGTGATTAACATCTAAAGTGGGAAGCAGTCTCATGTATCTGAGCCCTTAACCTGTGGGGTCTGCGTTAACTCTGGTTAGTGTGAAATTAAATTGAATTATAGGACACCTTGCTGGTGTCACAAAGAATTGCTTGGCATAGGAAAAAGTCTCACACATCTGGTGTCAGAAATGTTGTGAGTGTGGTAGTAGTGTGAGAGTAAAGAGAAACACATGAGAAATGAATTTTTCCTTTATAGCACAGAAGTTGTGGAGGCTTAAAGTCCACAGAGATAAAGTGCCCTTCTTTAACTGGCAGAACTGCCCATATTACAACAAAGCAGATTAGCACCCCCACTAGGTTTATCCCTTTCACCTAAGGGATAAACCTTGAGCTAGGACTAAAATTTTTTTTTTGATTTTTTTTTTTAAAGATTTTATTTATTTATTCATTAGAGACAGAGGGAGAAGCAGGCTCCCAAGGAGCAGGGAGCCCGATGCGGGACTCGATCCCAGGACCCTGAGATCATGACCTGAGCCGAAGGCAGACGCTTAACCATCTGAGCCACCCAGGCGCCTGAGCTAGGACTAAAACTGATCCCTAATGTCTGTCGTTCTTCCAAAGGGTAAAGGTAATATTTAATTATTTTCATTTCTCGCTCTTGCCCCATAACCCACCCCAATCTCCTTTCCTCATTGCTCCAGGCTAAGGGTTGCTAGTAGAGTTCCTTCAGGAGCCTCTGCCATTTCACTACTCAGGAATATTTTTCCTTCTCATAAAATGAATTGCCAGCAGGCCATTCCTTCCTCAGACGGACTTTATATTACACTACATTTCATGAAACTTCTGACTTGCAGGTACCACTCATTCTGGTTTCTTGGTGTGACATCAATACTGTCCCCTTATTTTAATGCTCCTTTTTCATTTAGAAATGTGGAACCAAGTGTAGTTAAATGCATATGAACAGATTTCCACACTTACCAGAACCAAACTATCAGTTTCCATGACCTCTTCAATACATTTCTATTCTCCAATCCAGAAATTCATTTACACCTCCACAAACAGTTCAAATTGTCCTTTCAGAGTTAACATTTATACAGGGATTTATATTCCTATATCCTAGAAAAAGAAAATGTATGATTCAGAAACATCACAATACTACAGATCATACCATTTGTCAATAGAAGTTGCGAAAACAAAATCTACAATATATTTCTAAGCACATTCTAGCTGATGGTGGATCAAGTACCACCTGTGAATTCAAAAGTTTTATCAAGGAAAATAAACACTTTAAGAATTAGGGAAGGAAATACCTATGAATATCTTGGGATAAAATTTTGGGATAGACTCTCTATAGATCCAGTGCCCTGTGGGTAGCCTTGAAGCAAAGGGAAAAAGAATTAAAAATGCCATTTTACAGTATGCTAATGTCCAAGGTTAAAAGCACTGCAATGTCCATTAGAGAAGCGAAACTTCTGTCAGTAAGCAATAGAGAATACTGCTGTCAAAACACCAAGAAAATTTTAAGTCACTGTGGCTCCTTTTCAACTACTTAGTGAAGTCTGTATCTACCTTTGCTGTTCTTGGACATTCTTGCTCAATGTAACACACCTGTGCAACAGGTCCCCACTACTAAGTAGTTTTCTAAGATGAGTTTGCTTGTTAAAACATGGAATTATCAATGTGCCCTACCAGTTTCTAATTAGATTCTATATGTCCTCTCCTTGCCACTAAAGAGTGACTTCATTATTCATTACTAATAGCTGCAACAAATCAACACATAATTATTTAGGAAGTATAATGAAACAAATTCCCTTAAATGAAGGTAATGGAAAAGGGAAGAGTCTTTGAGAATTTAGGCTAAGGAATCATCATGACGATACCCTGCAAGTTAAATAAAAGAATCCTTTCTTATCTCACAAGCTAGCCCAACTTCTCAACAAACAGAAGATACTTTTGTCACTAGAACTGTAATAAAAATTACATGATGATATAATAAATTTAATAACTGTTGGAGATTTGCCTAATACTAAACATGCAAAAGATGCAGAAGAACTGTGATAATGAATAAGAACATAAGGATGGAGGACAAAGTTCAGAAAGCTCAAACTCGAAAGTCACCTCATGCTCTCAATATTAAAAATAGGCCCATCAAGGAATCTTGATGTACAAATACAGCTCTTCATCAAACCTGCCAAGTTAAATAAGAGCCAAAGTGATGGTCAGATGATGGGTATAAATCCATCTCCATCATCCATCTGGATGTCTATGAAAAGTGACTTGAAAGAATATCTAATTCACATATGCCAATACAAGATCACTAAGTAGCTGGGCATAGGCATCAAGAATCATTAATGCTGATACAAATTCAAATGCATTTTCAACTTGAAGACCAGGCAGGAAGTGTTTTTTTGTTTGTTTGTTTGTTTCTATTCTTCAATTTGGATCTCAGCACAAATTTTACATTTCCTGAGAACAGTGATCCAAGCAGTTGTACTACCACTTTTATTAGATATACCCGATTCTCTAAATGGATTTGGATCTAAATGTGTCCTCAGGTACCTAAAGCTAACACTCCAAGCAGTGGGAGACAAGAGAGGGAGGGATGAGAAAGTGGCCAGGCAGGGTTCTGCAGGATTAATGTGACTATGTTAGAATCTGAAACAAAAATCATATACACTTGGGATGTAAACTCTATCCATTTGTCTTACACCACAGAAATCCACCCAATATTATGACATTTGGAAAGCATATCATATATCAAATTGATTAAAGCATACTTTGAATTTAGTATGGATCATAACATTTCAAATTAGAATCATGTTGGTTACCTCCTGTGAAAGTCACCAGTTGGTTGGCTAGGTTTGCACAGAAGAATCCAGGGTATGAAAGCCCACCAAACCCCTATTCTAAATCAAATTGTTACTTTGGATCCAAATAGGACATCTCAATCAGTTAGCAATTTATACCTATTTGCCCAAGACCTTATGTTCAAAGATATGTAAGGAAGATCTTGGGGAGATCACAATCTAATTGATAAAATTTTTAAAATCATTTTTTAGAAAAACAACAAAGACAGGCCATTAACTATGCAGTGGAGACCACACATCCTTCAAGAGTTAAGGGAAAGTGACTGCAATGTGGGCTAGGACAATCAGAGAAACCTGAACTGAGGTGGTAAGATCTGATTGAAGCCTTGATCAATAGGATTTGATTAAGTAGAAGGGAGAGAATATTTTAGGAAAGGGAAACAACAAAAGCAAAAGCAAGTAAAGGATAGGAAGAGGAATATTTTTCTTTTAACTACAGTGAATAAGCACTTCCTTGCCTCTGGACTTGTCTGCATTGTTTTAACAACTATCTCTGAACTAGTTGAATGATGAATGGCCCCAGGAAAAAAGGTGGAGCATACAAATGAGTGGTAGTAGATAAAAAGAAAGAAAATCATCAGGAGTTGAAACCATAAAAGAAAAGTTAAATTGCTAGGACTATATAATGGATTTAAATTTTCAGTCATAAACTGATATATGCAAAAATATAACTTATTTTTCTATATTCAAATATAATTTCTATCATTTCTGCTCAGTAGCAGAAAACCGATATCAAGTTGCTTTCAGGTAAATTTCTTCCCATTCAGGCACTTCTCAATCAATTCAGGTTTATAATACAGCTGTATTCAGATTTTTTAAATCACTCTCAGATTTTATTCTCTCTCTCCCTTTTCCCCATACTGATTCAAATTTCTGGGAAAGTTCAACCACCATTACCAAAGCAATAGTGGAGAAAGAAAGAGAAGCTCCATTCCACTGTCTTTTTAAGGCTATGTCCTGTTAAAAAGAAAACCAAGGGCCCACAATGGCATCACCTGCTCCAAGTCAATAACCTAACTTAACTGGAGTTTCAACATCCCAGAGATGTAACCTTTAACCAGTCAACATGGGACTCTCCTAGGCAGCACTAGGAAATATACTGAAAGACCCATTCCATTACCCTTTGGAGGGCAACCTTGCCTAAGACAATAGATTCTTTGCTGATCATTTACTCTTTTTTGCTCCCTCTCTCCCTTTAAAACCTTTTCCTTTTCTGTAGCCCTTTGGAGCTCCCCTCTATTTGCTAGATGGGATGCTGCCCAATTCATGAGTGGATTAATAAAGCCAATTAGATCTTTAATATTTAATATCGTTTGTATTTTTGTTATTTAACGGTCTTAAGCTATCTTGCTGTGAGATGTACCTTGTCTTATGTGGTCTTCAGACACACCCTTTTCATGCTGACACCCATTGAGGTGACCAGTCATCTGGTCAAGGATTTGGGTTGGAGGACCCCATTCCTGTTACTTTACCCAGGTGTCCAAAATCCTGGCTTAGCCTTCAACTTCTAAGTCCAATACTGCTGCATGGGGGTCTTCCTTATTCACATCCACAGTTCTCCCTTGCTCTTCTACACCTTTCCCATGGGCACTGGGAAGGTTAACCTATTTTGCTAGCCTAGCTGGAGGCCTCAGAAGGTCTGAGTTGCTAGCAGACACTCTCTTTGCCCCTAACAAACCACTGAGCATCTCTTCTCTAGATTTTCTGCACCATTATATCCAAGAAACATACCATCTGCCTATCACCAGAACTCTGGGCTGGACAGGCAAAGCTCTGCTCCACACTGCTTCTGCTCAGATTTGTTCACTCCATCCTCCTGCCCAATATCCCCAGGAGGTGGTACAAACACTGTCACAAACCCAATAAATGCCTTCTCCCCTTCTCTACTTCTTTCCCTGATTGGAAGATTTTTAATTAACTTTATTCTGGGAGCTGGGTAGAAGAAAATTGGACCTACATATCTATTCCTTGTTTTTACTTTGTGCTCCTTTGTTTCTACAAGTATCTCATGAAGTTAAACACAAAGAATATGGCATATTTATTATTCCTCCTCTGAATAGTCCAGAATTGGAAGGGTTAGCAGCTACTAAACTGAGAGGGTGAGAAAGGGTATAACATACACCAAAATTATGATTCACCAATCAGTATACCAGATCTAGTGTTTCTAATGTCAGAGAGTAAAATAATAAACTGAAATGTAATGATGACTTAAGATTTGAACAAGCCTAGAGTATCATTTCTGTTACTCTAGGACAGGAATTCCATTTGTTCACTTATTCATTCACTCATTCATTTATTCATTTAAGAATATTCATTGAACACCTGTTAGTGGGAAGGTGTTTGGATACACCAGCAGGCAAGTTTCCTGCTCTTGTTGAATAAACATTGTAATGGGGAAGATACACAATAGATAGACAAACAAGTAATTCCTAATAGTTATAAGTACCATGAGGAATTAGGATATTGGGATAAAAACTCAGGAAGTGGATCTTTTAGATTGGTGCTTAAGTGATAAGAATTTTTTTTTCTCTTAGTAGTTTTTAATCCAGTCTGGACTTCCCAACCAAACAGGGTTGGAGAAGCCTGTCTGTTCACTGCCTTATTGAGCTAGAAATACAACTACAGAGAATGGGCTCCACAGGCCTCATTCCTCCTGAAAGGAACTCTACAATGCTTGAAAACAAGGAGTGCTCCAGACTCCTGTGGTTGTGCTGCTTTTGTGAGAGTTTAATTGCTTTTAAATGCATATGAATGTCAATTTGAACCAGGCTAAATATGTCTTCCTGGAGACAGAGCATTTGGTCTTTCTTTCAAGTTCTTTTGTTTGCTTGAATCAGCTTTGTAGTTTAACAGATGTTTTTAGAGGAAATGGAGACATAAGCTTTTATAATGTTGAAAATTAAATGAGAAACAATACTCTTCTCATCACCCTCCCCTAAAACATGCAACCCTGCAAAACTGACAACCCACCTTACACCAAAGAAAATCTGCACTTTTAGAGGGTACACCTTGCTAAAATGAAAGACTTTTTTTTTTTTTTTTTGGTGTGTACCTGGAGTTCATTATATATTGTTTATTCTTTGGGGAGATACATAATTGAATGTGTAAGTGATTATCCCTTTTGCCTTGGGGAAGGATACTGTTTCCAAGATTCATAAAATTTCCTTCCTTTAATTAAAAATAAAGTAAAACTACCATGAGAATATAAATGCCTAGATCTTCTGTGCCAAGCCTACCTCTCCAACCTTCTGCTCTACACCACATGCAAATTTTTTGTCCAAACTCAAGGACCACCCTCCCCCCACTTCCCACCTTCAATCTTTCCATGTTTCTGCCACCTTTTCTTGTAAGATACTGTTCCCTTACTGGGCTGCTTTCCTCTTACCCAGATCCAATAATTAACATGACTTGTGCCCTTGCCTCTACAACACTATTGTAAGGTCCTTACTGGAAGATAATAAAATACAAAGAGTATCACCTATGGAATCAAAGAAACCTATGCAATTCTAACCCTATAACTTTTTACATAGGTGATATTGGACCAGTCAATTAACCACCCCAACATCAGTTCTCTAGTCTGTAAAATTTCCTTATCTCAGAAAGGTTCTGTTTTTCTCTGCAAGTAACTTTCATTTTCAGACACATCTGTCTTTTGTGTGAGATTGCTGCAGCAGATCTAGACTCTACATGCTCACTACCGCAGCCTATCAGAAAGAAAAGAAGGTCCTACCAAAATATCAAGGATTCGGAGTGATTTATCAGGCTATGTCACATTCCCATAGCTGAACAGATCACATAAGCCCAGGGAACACTATACATGGGTTGTGTTACTTCACATGCCCCACAATTAGATCTGGGAATTCTGCGAATTCTACCAGAGCTCTTGTATTGAACATAGAGGAAAGGGTGGTCTGTAGGACAAATGATTCTGGACAGAATGATTGGTGCATCATGAAATCAATTTGGTGAGTTGCACCCAAATATTCTTTTTGTTTTTGTTAGTTTTAGTACAGGGAATAGAAGGGGATAGTATAGAATTTAAAAAATGTGAAGAAAAGTGACAAGAAGAAAAATACCAGAGAATAAAATAGGTAATAAAAATATTACTTTATAAAAATTTTATTTCATATTTAACAGTGTTTACTAGGTTGAAATATTAAATACAGTTATGGTAGGTGATGCTAAAAAAATTCCGAAAACCAGTGTCCTGGTGGAAAATTAAAATATGATTATTAAAGGAGATATGTATGCTAAGCAAGCAAAAACCTATGAAAATTCACAGCATCAGGAAAGATTATATAGTGGGTACTCAACTGAAATTTATGTAATATTTTTTAGAACTTATATTTTGATTGATATTCCTCTTGTCATTGAACAGAGTTTAATCACATCCTCTAGAAGGAGACAGTTTGCACCTCATAGGTTTAAATTTCTGAAGGAATTGTCAAGATACTTGAGTTAAGTGTTTAAACAGTTAAGGTTCCTGAGTGCCCTAGGCTGAGGCTGGCATAGTGAGGTTTTTCAAAACTGGGTGACTTTGGCAAACGCACAGACAGGTAGGAGTGGGCAGGAGACGTATGAAATAAGCACAGTTTGTCTTTGATACAATCTCTCTTCTCAGATTATCTATTCTCCTTTCTCTAGCAATCCACATCCCCGTTAACCCAAGCCATGCACTCTAGGTTTTAAATGTGTTGTTTTCATAATAGATGTCTACAGAAAAAAAAAAAAACAAAAAACTGATTGACAGCAGGAGAATTTATTCTGTTTAGAGGGACAAGAAAGATGAGGAAAGGAAGAAAGGATAAAAGGAAGGAAGGAAGGATACTTTGAAAGTTTTTCCATACATACTTACCTAGACTAAAAAATAAACTTTGGAAGAAATTAATTTGACAACATTAAGCACACAACTGGAATTTTTACACTGCATAAAGACCCATCACACATCACAAAAGTTATAAAAGCCAACACTGGCCATAATAGCCTTGTAAAATGTAGTAACAGTACATTCATAGAGAAAAATAAACCCAAAGATAACATAACTTTTAATTCTAGAGTCACTCGTAACTATTGGATACCTCTGTGTGTGTGTGTGTGTGTGTGTGTGTTTGAAGGGTGTCAGTAACAACCACACGCATCTTAAATACATTATAGAAAATGAGTAACTTGGGGGGAGGAGCAAGATGGCAAAGGAGTAGGAGGCCTAAATTTCGTCTGGTCCCAGGAATTCAGCTAGATAGGGATCAAACCATTCTGAACACCTACGAACTCAACAGGAGATCAAAGAAAAGAATAGCAGCAACTCTCAGAACAGAAAAGCAACCACTTACTGGAAGGTAGGACGTGCGGAGAAGTGAATCCGAGGTGATTTTCGGGAGGATAGACGGCGGGGGAGGGGGCCTCCATCGGCGGCTTCTGGCAACTGATAGAGCCGCGGAGCACAAAATCGGAACTTTTAGAAGTCAGCTCCGCTGAGGGATGTTGCTCCAGTGGCTAAGCGGGGGGTGGAACCCTCTCTGGGACAGTGTGGTCTCAGGACCATCGGGGTCACAGAAAGACCGGGGGTGCCTGAGTGTGGCAGAGCTCCCAGGTATCGGAGCGGAGAAGCCGGCTGCAGAGACGGAGCACAGGCGTGGGCTCTCAGCTCCAGGTTGCCATAAACCGTGACCCGTGGCACAGTCAGGCCACTGCTACTCCAGCAGGGTCCCAACAAGTGGCAGATCCAGGGAGACTCCCCTTCCTCCCCTGGGAGGAGAGGTGCGGGAGCGCACCGCAGGGATCTGCTGGGTTTGGAGACTCCACATGGGGTCGGGTGCCAGAGACAGAAACGCTCGGTCATAGGCTGGATGAGCACGGAGTGCGGCCGGAGAACAGGGAGACGGGAGTGATTGACTGCTTTGCTCTGGGGGCACACTGAGGAGTGGGGCCCCGAGTTCTCGGCTCCTCTGGGGTGGAGACTGGGAGGCCACCATTTTCGCTCGCATCCTCCAAAGCTGTAGGGAAAGCTTGCAGGGAACAAAAGCTCCCGAGAGCAGATTATTTAGCCCGGACCCAGCAAGGACAGGGCAATTCCTCCTCTGGCAAAGACATTTGGGAACCACGGCAACAGGCCCCTCCCCCAGAAGATCAGCGAGAACAGCCAGCCAAGACCAAGTTTACCGATCAATGAGAACGGCAGAATGCCAGCAGTAGGGGAATACAGCACATAGAATTCATGGCTTTTCCCCCGATTCTTTAGTCTTTCAAAGTTAATTTTTTTTTATTTTTTTTTTTTTTGAGTTTTTCTTTTTCCCTTTTTTAACCAATATCTTATCAATCCCTTTTGTTAAAAATCTTTTTTAGGGGCGCCTGGGTGGCTCAGTCGGTTGAGCGTCTGCCTTCTGCTCAGGTCATGATCCCAGGGTCCTGGGATCAAGCCCCGCATCGGGCTCCCTGCTCGGCGGGAAGCCTGCTTCATCCTCTCCCACTCCCCCTGCTTGTGTTCCCTCTCACACTGTCTCTCTCTCTCTCTCCCTGTCAATTAAATAAATAAATAAAATCTTTAAAAATCTTTTTTATTTGTCATTTTTAGAGTCATAGTCTATCCCTTCATAGTAGTTAACCTTATTTTTGGTATATATTTATGTTTTTCTCTCTTTAAAATTTTGAGATACAGTTTCTTCTAACAGATCAAAATATACCCTAAATCTCTAGTGTATGGCTTTGTTCTAGTCTCCTGACTGATCACATTCTTTCCCTTTTTTTTTTAAATACTCTTCTTTCTTTTTCAACCAACTTCTTCTCAATTCCTTTTATAAAATCTTTTATAATTTTCATCTTTACAGTCATATTCCATCCCTTGATGGTATTTGCCCTTCTCTTTGTACATATATAAATTTTTCTTTCTTTAAAATTTTGGGAGGCACTTTCTTCTAACAGACCAAAATACACCCCAAATCCAGTGTGTGGCACTGATCTATGTACCAGCCTGATCATATCTGATCATATCCTGTTTTTTGTT
The DNA here is from genome assembly GCF_029215605.1 of Mirounga angustirostris. NCBI lineage: Eukaryota > Metazoa > Chordata > Mammalia > Carnivora > Phocidae > Mirounga > Mirounga angustirostris. Next base: position 16,624,466 of record NW_026991718.1, on the reverse strand, counting down.
TTTTGTCTTTTTCTTTTTTTTTTCCTTTTTCTTTCTTTCCCTTTCTTTTCCCCCAGTTTCAGGTCTCTTCTGATTTGTTTAGTGTATATATTTCTGGGGTTGTTGTTACACTGTTAGCATTTTGTTCTCTCATTCATCTATTCTCCTCTGGACAAAATGATAAGATGGAAAAAATCACCTCAAAAAAAAAGAACAAGAGGCACTACCAACTGCCAGGGACCTAATCAATATGGACATTAGTAAGATGTCAGAACTAGAGTTCAGAATGACAATTATAAAGATACTAGCTGGGCTTGAAAAAAGCATGGAAGTTATTAGAGAAATCCTTTCTGGAGAAATAAAAGAATTAAAATCTAACCAAGTTGAAATCAAAGAAGCTATTAATGAGGTGCAATCAAAAATGGAGGCTCTAACTGCTAGGATAAGGGAGGCAGAAAAGAGAATTAATGATATAGAAGACCAAATGATGGAAAATAAAGATGCTGAGAAAAAGAGAGATAAACAACTGACACAGGGTATCAGATTGGGTAAAAAAACAAGATCATGAGGGCAGAATTGGAGAGATAAGCGATACCATAAGACGAAACATTAGAATAGTTGGGATCCCAAAAGAAGAAGAGAGAAAGGGGCAGAAGGTATATTGGAGCAAATTATAGCAGAGAACTTCCCTAATTTGGGGATGGAAACAGGCATCAAAATCCAGGAGGCAGAGAGAACCCCTCTCAAAATCAATAAAAATAGGTCAAACCCCCCTCCCCCCCCCAACACACACATCTTATAGTAAAACTTACCAGTCTCAGAGACAAAGAGAAAATCCTGAAAGCAGCTCGGGACAAGAGATATGTAACCTACAATGGTAAACGGGACAAGAGATCTGTAACCTACTATGGTAGAAACATTAGATTGGCAACAGACCTATCCACAGATACCTAGCAGGCCAGAAAGGACTGGAATGATATATTCAGAGCACTAAATGAGAAAAATATGCAGCCAAGAATACTACATCCAGCTAGGCTGTCATTGAAAATAGAAGGAGAGATAAAAAGCTTCCAGGACAAAAAAAAATCTAAAGGAATTTGCAAACATGAAACCAGCCCTACAAGAAATATTGAAAGGAGTCCTCTAAGCAAAGACAGAGTCTAAAAGTAACATAGACTGGAAAGGAACACAGACAATATACAGTAACAGTCACCTTACAGGCAATACGATGGCACTAAATTCCTATCTTTCAATAGTTACCCTGAATGTAAATGGGCTAAATGCCCTAATCAAAAGACACAGGGTATCAGATTGGGTAAAAAAACAAGACCCATCGATATGCTGTCTGCAAGAGACTCATTTCAGACCCAAAGACACCCCCAGATTGAAAGTGAGGGGGTGGAAAACCATTTACCATGCTAATGGACACCAAAAGAAAGCTGGGGTGGCAATCCTTATATCAGACAAATTAGATTTTAAACCAAAGACTATAATAAGAGATGAGGAAGGACACTATATCCTACTTAAAGGGTCTATCCAACAAGAAGATCTAACAATTGTAAATATCTATGACCCTAACATGGGAGCAGCCAATTATATAAGGCAATTAATAACAAAAGCAAAGGAACACATCGACAACAATACAATAATAGTGGGGGACTTTAACAACCCCCTCACTGAAATGGACAGATCATCTAAGCAAAAGATCGACAAGGAAATAAAGACTTTAAATGACACACTGGACCAAATGGACTTCACAGATCTATTCAGAACATTCTATCCCAAAGCAACAGAATACACATTCTTCTCTAGTGCTCATGGAACATTCTCCAGAATAGATCACATCCTAGGTCATAAATCAGGTCTCAACTGGAACCAAAGATTGGGATCATTCCCTGCCTATTTTCAGACCACAATGCTTTGAAACTAGAACTCAATCACAAGAGGAAAGTTGGAAAGAACTCAAATACATGGAGGCTAAAGAGCATCCTACTAAAGAATGAATGGGTCAACCAGGAAATTAAAGAAGAATTTAAAAAAATTCATGGAAACAAATGAAAATGAAAACACAACTCTTCAAAATCTTTGGGATGCAGCAAAGGCAGTCCTAAGAGGAAAGTATATAGCAATACAAGCCTTTCTCAAGAAAGGTCTCAAATACAAAACCTAACCCTACACCTAAAGGAGCTGGAGAAAGAACAGCAAATAAAGCCTAAGCCCAGCAGGAGAAGAGAAATAATAAAGATCAGAGCAGAAATCAATAAAGTAGAAACTAAAAGAATAGTAGAACAGATCAACAAAACTGGAGTTGGTTCTTTGAAAGAATTAGTAAGACTGATAAACCCCTGGCCAGAATTATCAAAAAGAAAACAGAAATGACTCAAATCAATATAATCATGAATGAAAGAGGACAGATCACAACCAACACCAAAGAAATACAAACAATTATAAGAACATATTATGAGCAACTATATGCCAGCAAATCAGATAAACTGGAAGAAACGGATGCATTCCTAGAGATGTATAAACTACCAAAACCGAACCAGGAAGAAATAGAAAACCTGAACAGACCTATAACCACTAAGGAAATTGAAGCAGTCATCAAAATTCTCCCAAAAAACAAAAGCCCAGGGCCAGATGGCTTCCCAGGGGAATTCTACCAAACATTTAAAGAAGAATTAATACCTATTCTTCTGAAACTGTTCCAAAAAATAGAACTGGAAGGAAAACTTCCAAACTTGTTTTATGAGGCCACCATTACCTTGATCCCAAAACCAGAAAAAGACCCCATCAAAAAGGAGAATTACAGACCAATATCCCTGATGAACATGGATGCAAAAATTCTCACCAAAATACTAGTCAATAGGATCCAACAGTACATTAAAAGGATTATTCACCATGACCAAGCGGGATTTATCCCTGGGCTGCAAGGTTGGTTCAACATCCACAAATCAATCAATGTGATACTATATATTAATAAAAGAAAGAATAAGAACCATATGATCCTCTCAATAGATGCAGAAAAAGCATTTGACAAAGTACAGCATCCTTTCTTGATCAAAACTCTTCAGAGTATAGGCATAGAGGGTACATACCTCAATATCATAAAAGCCATCTAAGAAAAAACCACAGCGAATATCATTCTCAATGGGGAAAAACTGAGAGCTTTCCCCCTAAGGTCAGGAATGCGGCAGGGACATCCACTATCACCACTGCTATTCAACATAGTATTGGAAGTCCTAGCCACAGCAATCAGACAACAAAGAGAAATAAAAGTAATCCAAATTGACAAAGAAGAAGTCAAACTCTCACTCTTTGCAGATGATATGATACTTTATGCAGAAAACCCAAGACTCCACCCCAAAACTGCTTAAACTCATACAGGAATACAGTAAAGTGGCAGGATATAAAATCAATGCACAGAAATCAGTGGCATTCCTATACACCAACAACAAGACAGAAGAAAGAGACATTAAGGAGTCGATCCCAACTACAATTGCACCCAGAACCATAAGAAACTTAGGAATAAATCTAACCAAAGAGGCAAAGAATCTGTACTCAGAAAACTATAAAATACTCATGAAAGAAATTGAGGAGGACACAAAGAAATGGAAAAACGTTCCATGCTCATGGATCGGAAGAACAAATATTGTGAAGATGTCAAAGCTACCTAGAGTGCTCTACACATTTAATGCAATCCCTATCAAAATACCATCCACTTTTTCAAAGAAATGGAACAAATAATCCTAAAATTTGTATGGAACCAGAAAAGACCCCAAATAGCCAGAGGAATGTTGAAAAAGAAAAGCAAAGCCGGTGGCATCACAATTCCGGACTTCAAACTCTATTACGAAGCTGTCATCATCAAGACAGTATGGTACTGGCACAAAAACAGGCACGTAGATCAGTGGAACAGAATAGAGAGCCCAGAAATGGACCCTCAACTCTATGGTCAAGTCATCTTTGACAAAGCAGGAAAGAATGTCCAATGGAAAAAAGACAGTCTCTTCAACAAATGGTGTTGGGAAAATTGGACAGCTACATGCAGAAGAATGAAACTGGACCATTTCCTTACACCACACACAAAAATAGACTCCAAATGGTTGAAAGACCTCAATGTGAGACAGGAGTCTATCAAAATCCTAAAGGAGAACACAGGCAGCAACCTCTTCGACCTCAGCCACAGCAACTTCTTCCTAGAAACATCGCCAAAGGCAAGGGAAGCAAGGGCAAAAATGAACTATCGGGACTACATCAAGATAAAAAGCTTTTGCACAGCAAAGGAAACAGTCAACAAAACCAAAAGACAACTGACAGAATGGGAGAAGATATTTGCAAACAACATATCAGATAAAGGGCTAGTATCCACAATCTATAAAGAGCTTATCAAACTCAACACCCAAAGAACAAATGATCCAATCAAGAAATGGGCAGAAGACATGAACAGACATTTTTCCAAAGAAGACATCCAAATGGCCAATAGATACATGAAAAAGTGCTCAACATCACTCAGCATCAGGGAAATCCAAATCAAAACCTCAATGAGATACCACCTCATACCAGTCAGAATGGCTAAAATTAACAAGTCAGGAAATGACAGATGTTGGCAGGGATGTGGAGAAAGGGGAAACCTCCCACACTATTGGTGGGAATGCAAGCTGGTACAGTCACTCTGGAAAACAGTATGGAGGTTCCTCAAAAAGTTGAAAATAGAGCTACCATATGACCCAGCAATTGCACTACTGGGTATTTACCCCAAAGATACAAATGTAGGGATCCGAAGGGGTACGTGCACCCTGATGTTTATAAGCAGCAATGTCCACAATAGCCAAACTATGGAAAGAGCCAAGATGTCCATCGACAGATGAATGGATAAAGAAGATGTGGTTTATATATACAATGGAATATTATGCAGCCACCAAAAGAATGAAATCTTGGCATTTGCAACGACGTGGATGGAACTGGAGGGTATTATATGCTGAGCGAAATAAGTCAATCAGAGAAAGACATGTATCATATGATCTCACTGATACAAGGAATTCTTAATCTCAGGAAACAAACTGAGGGTTGCTGGAGTGGTGGGGGGTGGGAGGGATGGGGTGGCTGGGTGATGGACATTGGGGAGGGTATGTGCTATGGTGAGCGCTGTGTATTATGTAAGACTGTTGAATCACAGACTTGTACCTCTGAAATAAATAATACATTATATGTTAAAAAAAAGAAGAAGATAGAAGGAAGGGGAAAATGAAGGGGGGTGGAAATTGGAGGGGGAGACGAACCATGAGAGACTATGGACTCTGAGAAACAAACTGAGAGTTCTAGAGGGGAAGGGGTGGGGGGATGGTTTAGCCTGGTGATGGGTATTAAAGAGGGCACATACTGAATGGAGCACTGGGTGTTATACGCAAACAATGAATCATGGAACACTACATCAAAAACTAATGATGTGATGTATGGTGATTAATATAATAAAATAAAATAAAATTTTTAAAAAGAAAATGAATAACTTCATAGAATTCATTTATGAGAGACCACTCCTTAGCCACCCCCCCCCAACAGAGAGTAGAGTGACTAGAATCCTGATGTAATAAATAATTCTGTGGCTAAACTGAGGCAAAATTTCAACCTACCCCCCTTCTTTAATCATCTTCATCATAATCCCTTGTGTTTATCTAGCATTTCATGAATTGTATTTCATTTGATTATGTAAAATCATAAAAAGTAATAACTGGAAGGGATCCTGGAAAATACCCTGTCAAATCCATATATTTTATAAATAAGAAAACTGAGGCTCTGAGCTGTTAAACAACTTGGTCAATATGAAAACAATTAATGTTAGAGCCAGAACCAGATTTAGATGTGATACAATGACTATCCTGTGTCCACTTCTCCTTTTCTGTTGAAAAAGGAGAATGCAGGTGGCATTGCAGGTGGCAACGTTCATGGAATGATTTCATTTCTTCAAAGAGAAGACACTAACACATGATTTGACATTGGTCTCATGGGCAGGTATGGTCAAGGCAGCAGCAACAGCAACAAAAAGGAACAAAAGGGCAACAAACCAATTACCGAGAAAGCAATTTTGAACAAGTGTTTTTGATCAATGTATTGAATCTCACAACAACTGTTCAGACAATTATGAGTGTAGCTTTTATTAGGACTGAAACGCCTATCAGTGATTCAGGAGTTTGTCCTCAGTGAAGGAAAAAAGAACACGGTCCCTCACCAGGCACCAAAATGACTTTCTTTACCTCTTAAATGTACTGAGTTTTGAAGCTCAATAAATAAAATGATAATCCTCAAAAGCATTAAATTTTAAAACGAAGCCATGAAAATTGCACACTATTCAATTTAGAGAAAACTGCACCCATATAATGTGCTTATCTTTCATCATGAAATACATACCAGAAAGTTACCTTGTCTGATTTGTAATTTCAAGATTTATGATCTTAAAATTCTGAGTACCTAGTTTGACATCCTAAATACTGCATATGCAGTAGCCAGTAGAAGTGCAAACTTCAAGTAATAATAAGTCCTGAGGATACAATGTATAGCACAGTGGCTATAGTTAATACTGTACTGTATATTTGAAAGTCACTAGAAGAGTGTGTCTTAAAAGTTCTTATCACAGGAAGAAGTAAATTTGTAACTATGTGGTGACAGATGTTAATTAAACTTACTGTGGTGATCATTTTACAGTATATACATATATCAAATCATTATGTTGTATGCCTAAACCTAATACTATGTTATATGTCAATTAAATCTCAATAAAAACAAAAGAGACATAACTCAGCATCACTGAAACCAGTCAGGGGAACCATGAGAGACTTCATGGGAAATGAGAGATATTCAAAAGGTAGAGAGAAACACATACTAATACCAAACATGTACCAAGCAAATCTCTATAAATTTTGCAAAAGTGATGAAGATCGCAAAGACTAACCAGAAAACTTAATGTAATGCCAGATTAATTTGTTGAGAAACACTCATCGTTCTTTGGAAGAAGCAGGCATCAAAAATTTAAATTGTCACTTAAAGTATTCTTTTTCTTCCAATTTTTTCTCCTTTTCAAGTTGGAAACCTAATAGAATTAAATATTTAGTGATGACATTTCTTCTAGACATTCAAGAGAGCACATTTCATGAACACAGTGCAAAAGAATAATCCTAGAAATATAAATAGATGGTCATTTTTTGTCTCCATTGGTGGTGGTAAAATTATTCAAGACACAATAACTTTTGCTGAATGTTTGTATTCATATCTGGGAAGTCTTTCAAACACTAAAATGCATATCTAAACTCTCTCACAGAGCAGTATAATAAGCTTCCTCTGAAAAACCCAGTCATCATTATCCTATCGTCTTGCTTCAGTAATACCCTGAGAAAGGGACCACAGAATTCACAATGACATAATCTTTTTTCACTGGTTGTTTCTGCTTTGAAAACTTCAGGTATAACCCCAAACCAGAGAGGTATTTGGTTCTATTTTTCTTTGAGGAACAGAGTCAAACACATTCCAGTAACCCCATTAGAAATTATGTGCCTTTTGTCCCTGAGTCTGCATGCTGTTTAAATTAATATGACATGCATGGACTCTCCAGTTATCCACCCATCCTTGAAAGTTCACTAAGTTTCCACTGTGTGGCAGCTCCTGTCTAGATTTTTTGTAGGTAACATAGATATAAGGCATGACCTTGGCCCTCTGCTGCTTAGAGTGTAGCTCAAACTGCATAAAGTAAGTATACCACTAATATGAAATAGCTCACCATTCTAGAATATACTGGATACTACAAAAAGTTAATATTACAGGGGCGCCTGGGTGGCTCAGTCGTTGGGTGTCTGCCTTCGGCTCAGGTCATGATCCCAGGTTCCTGGGATCGAGCCCCGCATCGGGCTCCCTGCACCGTGGGAAGCCTGCTTATCCCTCTCCCACTCCCCTTGCTAGCTCTCTGTCAAATAAATAAAATCTTAAAAAAAAAAAAAAAGTTAATATTACAAACATTTAAAATAAGGAGACCCAGATCAAAAAAGGGGTGATGGGGACGGGGAGGATAGGAGATTTGAATTGTATCTTTAAAACTAGAAGTGCTGTCTCTCTCCTCTGGAATTTTTTTGGGACTCACCAAATGTATCTGCTTACACTCCACACATCTAGATCTACATCTAGCTTCCCTTAACACAGATGCATAGTATTTATATGATATGTGTGTGTGTGTGTGTGTGTGTAAATGTTAAGTCAAATACATTATAAGAGCCCTAGATTTCTGCTGTGTTTCATTTATATTTCAGACCTTATCAATCTCTGAGTATTTGGAAAACTCAACTCAGATAGGATTAGGTAATTTTTACATACTAAGCTCTAAACAAATATTTTTCACTAAAATCAGTAATTATTATTGAACTCCTACTTATGTGAGACACAACAATATATAAAACATTTCCCCCTACTCAAGGAGAAAACAGGTAACTTCACTATAATGTGCTATGGTAGAGGTATGAAGGTAGTGTTGGGAGAGCACAGAAGAGAGTCACCACATTCCATGTAGTGAGAGGAATAAGGTTGGATGGAAAAGATACTAGGAAGGACAAACTGATGAACAAATGATGCAAAATGAACAAACAGAACAAACATCAGAGGTAAAGTATAACTTATAAGAGGAAAATAATATGAGAACGGGTACTACAGAGACAAATTTGCCCATATTAGAAATCTTAGGTAAAGTGCTTTGGGGAAAAAAATACAGACAACTTGACTGGGTCAAACCATGTTGGGTTCTGGCTCTCTGACTAGAAGAAGCCTTTTTTCTGAAATAGTGTTGATCCCTCCTTCTTAATCTTGACCTGTATAGCCACTGCAACATCATGGCTGGGGAACCTGGAACTGACCAAGCTTGACTCTGTCAAGGCCAGGTGTATTAATTTACAGAGTTCAGAACTATAGCTGAATCGCTGAATACAGAGAAAAATGTATGGCAGTCCTTGATCACAGAAATGTCATCAGCATAGATATGCACACAAATAAATACATATATGTGGGTAACTCTCTCCCCCCAACACACATAGACTAGTTTATCCTAGGGCAGCTGTGAACTGAGGGATCTTACTTCAGAGCGGAGAATACTAATGCCATAGAGAATTTAGCCTCTTTCCTAACATTTTATGTGAGTCCAAGAGTGTGGAGATTCCAGATCTATATTGCAGCCATCAGGGACATTCAAGTAGACTCTAAATCCCATCTAGCTAGGATGTCATTATAATGAATTAGACCTCCAGGGATAAAGCAGATAGCAATTTGCCATGGAAACTACAATGCAGTTGATTGATCAACATTCCACAGTGGCCAGAGCACGGTATCTGGAGTTTTGACTACCAGCATTTAGATCCTCATTCAGTCTCTTATCAGCTATGATTTGGGGGGATGTTGCCTAACCAATCTGAGCTAGTTTTTACTCATCTGATGAAAGTCATCAACTGCCTCTTAAATGATAAATTCAAAAGACTCCATAAGCCCTCATCTAGTGGTTGTTCTCTAAATACTTCCTTTCCCACTCTCTGGCTTCTCTTAAATCACCCTGTCCTTGCTGCCAGTTTACTCTCATGTTCCTCTTTATTTCCTCTCGCTCCATTTTCTCTGCCCACTCTTTCCATGATAGTAATAATCTGGGGCTGTAAACTTCCATTAATTCAGTCTCCCTGGAGAATCTCATTGCCTTTAATGGCTTTAGTACTACTTACAAGAAATGTTTCCCACACCTCTGTCTCCAAATTTAGCCTCCATTAACTCCAGACTCGTTTTTCTGACTGCCTACAGAACATCAGCATAATCATAACTGGCATAGAGCAGAGTTTATACTTAGTCCTACTCTTCTTCCAGGTGTTACTGGAGCAGGTAAACAATTAGGAGCAAAAGCCAGTTTAGTGGTGTTGGGTTCACATGTAACATATGGTAAACAGAGTGGACTTAAAAGGCAAAAGGAATCATGAAACTCAAAAGAACCTGGGAGAGGAGACCAGAAAGTCTGATCATCAATGAGGATAATAATTGGAATGGATGGAAGTGCTTCAAATATAATTAAATACATGAAAATGTATCATGATATTTATTTTTAAAAACTCCCTGGTCGTCTTTGAAAGATGCTCAAGAGCCCAATGAAAATTGGTAAATAAAGGGAAAGAGTTAGGCACTTCATTTGCCTTGAGGAATATACCTCAAGGTAAATAAGCAGTTAATGAAGGGAATTTTCTCCCTTTCTAGGAATTATTCTAGGTATTGAATAAAGAAAAAAAAATCAAAGAATTAGAATCTCTCCATATCGCATTTAATGACGTACGATAATGAAACAATGGACTAAGATGTTGATTATCAATGGATGCTACCATCACTAAAAAGGAAAAAAGGCAGGTATGATGAGTGCCTAATGAAGATAAAAATTCTACCTCTGAAGTGTTCTTGCTTGAATATCAGAACCTGAACCTGATCAACTCCCAGAGTCTAACTTTAACTTCAGCAAATTAAAAAAACAGAGAAAATGCAATCAACAATCCTGTGGTATATGTTACAAGAAAAAATTATCTGGTTTCTTCAACAAAGAGAAAGGGGTGAAAAAGATTTGGAGATGAAACTCAAAACAGATCTAAGAGATATACCAACTAAAGTCAATATATGTTCCTTGCTTAGAATCTGATTGTATAAACTAAAGATGATAGACATTTGAGAAAATTTTAACACTTACTGACTAGAAATTTGTTAATAGTAAGGACCTTAATTATTATTTATATGCATGATAATGGTATTGAGGTTTTTAAAAATGTATGACTTTTAGACAGTTATACTGAAATATTTATAAGTGAAATGATATGATAACAGATTTGTTTCAAAAAAATCAGGGATGAGGGAAAATGAGTGAGGTATAGATGAATGGTAAATTTTGAAGCTAGCAATCGGTAGACAGAGTTTCATTAAACTACTCTCTCTTTCGTACATTTGCAATTTTCCTTAACAAAACTGAATATGTATATATCTAGGACAGTTTGATTGAATAAAGATTGTGATGTAGCCAGGGGCTTGTTATAAAATCACTATGAGGGGGGCGCCTGGGTGGCTCAGTCTATTAAGTATGTCTGCCTTGGACTCAGGTCATGATTCCAGGGTCCTGGGATCAAGCGCAAGCTCAGCAGGGAACCCACTTCTCCCTCTCCCTCTGCCCCTTCCCCTGCTCATACTGGCTCTCTTTCCCTCAAAGAAATAAAATCTTTAAAAAAAATCACTGTTAGGGTAGGAATCTGTTTTAGGGTTTGAGCATCCCTGATATCAAATGGCTGCAGGTAAGCTGACCCCATAGGTACAGAGTATAATATGGATCTCATGGTGCATGGTGGATGATTAAGAGGAAGGAGAGATATTGCCAAGGAGTAACTGAGAGGTCTCTCAGCCTTTCAAGACAATGATACTTTATTAAACATTCTTGCAGCATAAGAATCACCTCCAGTACTGACTAAAAGTACAAATTCTAGGATCCAATCAAGATCCAATGAAGAAGGGTCTGGGAAGTTATAGGTTTAACTAGCTCTCCAAGTGCTCATCATCACAATTTAGGAATTGAAGTGGTTAATTTCAAGGTACAATATAATATTCAGTTGGGAATAACTTGTAAGCAGTTGGAAGTTGGAGGTAGTTGGACTAGAATTAGACTAGCATTAGGTGAACAAAGAGTGCTACAGGTTTGGGAGTCATTTTCATATATTTTCAAAAATAATTCATTAAAGGCACTCTCCAAAGGAGGGAAAATGACATTAGCAAAAAGACACTATCGGTAATTTGGGGTGCCAATCACTAACCACTCTTGCCCTCCATATCACAACTGATTGAGAACTGTATACACAGACAAATAGGGCTAAAGCATCAATTGTTGTGATGGTAATGAATGGAAGAAGGCAATCTGGACCTGATGCCAAAGTGGAGGTTCCTACTCTTTTCCTACTAGGCTTGAAGTTAATGCAACCCAGGTAAAGGATACTTGATATACCCTCTCATCTGAGCCTTTAAGAGGTTGCCTGGCCTAATCTTTTTACTGCTGAGGAGTATGGATTAAAGCACTGGGCCTTCTAACTGATTAAGGAGTTAGGCATCTAGAGAAACAGAAAGTGGAGCCTGTTTCTTGTCTTACTGGCATCATGAATCCACCTAAGGATGGAGTGACCCAATGGATATCAGGTTCTCCTCTAAGAAAGAGTGAAAAAGTAATAGCAAGAGACCGGAAATGGGCCTTCTAACAAATGCCTTCACCCATAGGCCAAGGCAGGATTTAAAGATTAGCATTATTTTCCACTGGCACTATTTGCACAACCCTCTCTATTCATCGATGTTTATTCAAAATTTCCATAATCTGATGTAGCAAGCTCTAGCATAATGGAGAACAGAAATGAGTTTTTCAGGTTTATTTTGGTGACTTCCTAAGACTGAGGAAACTTATATAAAGGTGATAATTTTATTGCAAACAATCATCAATTGAAAGTTTTGTTTTCCATTTCTTGTTAACTGAGATAATATATGGTATATGCTCAGAAGATGCCCTAGCACAGGTAAGCCCCTGAAAAATGTTTGCTGTTATTGTTGTCACTGTTAAATAAAACTTGTTAAGGGATATAGCAGTTGTGACAGAGTATTTTAGGGAATGAGTTTGCTTCATTAAACCTAAGAATTGTATTACTATAATTTTAAAAAATGTTGAATCTTACCAGTGGAATCCTGAAAAATTAAAAATATATGAGTCCTAAATGCTTCTCAACATACTTCAGTTTACTAAGAATCAGTGGAAAGTGCCAGGGTTTGGAATTTAATATTCGTCAATTTAAACCTGAGCTCCCCCAATTTACAACTGTGCTGCCTTAAACTGGTTACTTGACTTCTCTGAAATTCAGGTTCTTCATCTGTAAAATAGGTATAACAGTTCACTTGGCTATTAGAGAGAGATGAGAATATTATATCCTTCAGAGTGTTACTGGAGGAATAAATGGGATCACATTAATAAAGTGTTTCTTTTAAAATACAATGCTCACATAGTGTTTTAGCATTTTAAAGTGCTCTTAAATATACTGCCTTTTAACTTTTTTAAAAATCCTGTGACTAATGTAAAGCAGATATTTTTATTTATATTTTAGAACTATGGAGACCCATATTCAGTGAGTCACTCACTGTATTAGTTTTTGTTGTTGTTGTTGTTGTTTTCAAAGATTTATTTATTTACAGGAGCAGAGGGAGAGAAAGTCTTAAGCAAACTCCACACTGAGCACAGAGCCCCACACGAGGCTCAGTGTCACCACCCTGAGATCAGACGCAATGTTGTTGAAAATTTGCTGGAAACAAGGCAGTTAACTTTGGCACAATTGTCATTTCCTGTTCAAAGATATTTTCTGAATATGAAAACAGAAATTTGGTAAATGTTGATTGTCTTAGTGCTCTGTGATGTGCCTCCATAAAAGACCTCATGATAAACACTGACAATGATATGGCAGTTATTTCCCCTTACATGGCTAAGAACAAGAATGTTTTAAGCTGTTATAATGTTAAGCCTTACTGGTGGAGGTATAGAATTGAAAGGCTTTAAGCTGGGGAAAGAAAAATGATTTAAAGGTTTGGATGAATTGCACAGGCCCGTAAAATGGTATTAAAGCAGTTCTGGAAAGATTTGAAGAGGATACAATACCCTGTAAATGTGTTACGCTTTGGTATCATTAACAAATGATTGGACACCACAGAAGAGGGAAATGTGAGATGGAATATCAGAATCGCATAAGACACTTAGTCTTAAGAGGCATCTGAACCATGATGGTTGACAGCTAAGCTGTTGCTCCTTATCACACAAATATTGATCATTATAAGAAAGCTTGCTCTTAAAGCAGAACTCCCAGAATCAGGGACTGATAGAGAAATTCAGAGACAACATTTTGGTTTTTTGTCTTGGATCAACTCAAGAATGTTGTGGCCGTACATAATTGTGACTATGTGGGAAATCAGACAGGAAGACTTAGGAAAACTAGTTTATCTGTAGGGAAGAACGGAAGGTCAATATTCAACAAAATGAATTAAACAATTACTATTTTTTAAAGATTTTATTTATTTGAGAGAGAGACAGAGATAGCGAGAGAGAGCATGAGCAGGGAGAAGAGGGAGAAGCAGGAGAGCATGAGCAGGGAGCCCGATGTGGGGCTCAATCCCAGGACCCTGGGATCATGACCTGAACAGGAGGCAGACGCTTAACCACCTGAGCCACCAAGGTACCCCAAGAATTACTATTTTAACTTTTATGTTTAATGCCCACATGTGGCCATTTGCCAGCCTAAGGTCCCCATCTATTGTGCTATTTCATCTGAACAGAAGGAAATACCTCAGCCAAAGATAAAAGTTAGCTTTTTTAAACTCCTTTCTTTCCACACCTGCTGAGGATGACAATGCTGCAAATGGGTACGATAGACAAAGGCTGATTTTTCTTTATGATCTTGTACTGCTGCCTCTTCTAAGTACTTCCCATGTCTTATTCAATCACCCAGAACCCTGTAAATCTCTTTTCAGATGAGGAAACTGAGATCTAGAGAGGTTAAGCAACTTCTTCAACCTTACAGAGCAAGTAAGGATGGAGCCAGAATTGAAACCCAGCCCCTGGGCCCCAAACCCGCACTCTTCTTCACCACACTCTAAGGACAGCTGTCAATGATGCCACCAAAAATCCCTTACATGTTAGCAGCTGGAGAACACTGTGCCACATGCTCAGGTTCCCAATAAGTAACAGGCCAGAATTATTTTTTGAACAATTGAATTTCAGGTTCAGAGACTCTAAATTTGATCTATTAAAATATTTGAGCCACCCAGTTTACAGACTACAGCTGTCTGTCTAACCTCTAAGTATTAGCCTCTATACTTCTGTTCTTGACTGATTGTCTGAGCTGGATGCCCAGAAGGTTGAAATAGGATGCTATCACCCAACTCCGCTGATATCTGAGGCATTTGAGTTAAGAGCAGTGATATATTTTCATACATAAATGCAGGGAGTTGATATTATTACTTTTATTTTTACAATGCCATAAAAGGAAAACAAACTGACATGCTATATAGTAGAGGTGGATTGTCAAATGCTGATTAGCCCAAAAATTAATGGAAACAGGTGCCTAACAAGATAGGCCCTCCCAGGATAACTCTCCTTATGTTCTGATCTTTTCCCTTTAATAGAGACTTACATAGTAATTAACTATTCTAGGGCTCATTTCCCATAGATTCCAACTCAGTACCTGGAGCTAATATGACACTTTAATTAACCAAGGTGTTAATGACCATAAAGGACCTAAAATGTGTTTTAAGTACACATCTACTTTACAAGAGCTGATGCCTGCCTTTGGTACCAGAGTCTCAGTCTGGGATGGCTAGATCACATGGAGGGAAGTCAAAACCAGGCTGAATATGGGTCCAAGCAGGTCTGTAAGTCAACACAGTTGCAGCCAGATGAGGGTGCAGTCAAGGTAAGAGAGTGCATAGACAATTACTGAGATGAAAAGGATACTAGTCAGAAGAGACAACAGGTGATGAGAGCACTCTAGTTCAGGAAAGCAAATCTCAGGGTAGAGCAATGCTATAGATCAACACTTCTCAAAATTTAATGTGCAAAAGAATTGCCTACAGATTTTGTAAGACGCAGGCTTGGAGTTGGGGCCTGGGATTCTGTATTTCTAATAAATTTCCAAGGATTCCTATGCTGCTAGTCTGTGGATCATGTGTTGAGTAGCAAAGCCTCAGAACAAACAGAATGATGGGCCGTTTGTGGCACTGGGTAGGAGAAAATGAAAGGCATGTCAATCCTCTAACAGTAACTAGAAGGACAAATGCTTTGTCAAACTTTAGAACGAAGCACAATCATAGGGGCTTTATCCTCAAAGCCAAAGTATATATTCAACTGACTGTATTCACCTAATCACTGGCTATTAAGTTGCTTTTATGCTAGACCTAATTCTTTTATAGTAGAGCGTCAATCGTCTGAAGATATTGTGGAGAATGATAGACGCTCTAGAGTTACATGATGTGTGTTCAAGTGGAGTTTCTATTATCTACTTGTCATTTTGCCTTGATCAAAGTTTTATTTTCTATGAATCATTCTTTACTTAGCTGTAAATCTGAGAAAACAGTGCCTTTCTGAGAAAATAATTAATAAAGACTGATTACTTTAAGAAAACAACTAAAATTTAATGGTTTAACATACTAAAACTTTATTTCTTGTTTGCATAACAGTTCAATAATGGTATTTGGCAACTGGCTTTTGACACGAATTTAGGAATTCAGGATCCTTCTACCCTGTGGTTCTATTCTTCCCTATATCCTCAGAGCTCTCCCATTTCAGTCAGCAGATAGGGAAAGCATATGGACAAGCATGCAGGAGGATTTCTATCAGCTTGGTTGAGAAGTGGCACATATCAATTCTACATGTATTCTATTGACTAGAACTCAGTTACTTGGCCCCACTTCACTTCTAGAGAGCCTGAAAAATGTGGTCTACCTTCGTAGTCAGGACAAAGAGGAGGTAAATTTGGTGAATGTCTATCTTATGCTTTCTCAACCAGAGAATTAAGTCTTAATGCCCTATGACACCCATGGCATGTAATGAATTAACTTCTCTCCTATGCATGTAGAACAAAGCCTTTTATGTACTTTCCATGGAAAAATTGAGAAAACCATCACTTCAATATTCTACAGTGCTTGGTCAATCTCTGCTATACCTGCATACCACTGAAGGCAGCTAGAAGTTCAAATGAGGAAATACATGTAAATACTCTTAAACTACACAGGACTATATGAATGAAAGCTGCTCCAGAAGAGAAAAATAAGTGAATCAGGTGGGGTTGGGGAAGTAGAAGCAATAGTAGTAGAAGAGGTACCAGGTACTGTGCAAGGTGGTTTCCTTTTTCTGAATTTTTTTATTACAGTTTTGAGGACTCTCTCCACCCAACATAGGGCTCAAACTCACAACCCCAAGATCGAGAGTCACATGTTCTACCAACTGAGCCAGCCAGGTGCCCCCTTTTTCTGAATTTCTTTTGCAATATTTTAAACTTCCTGGGCTACCTGATGACCCCTTAATCCTTATAGCAGTCTCACCCTGAAGTCACTTTCTCCAGAAAGCCTTACTGAACCCTTCCCTCAAGCCCAATGTGTCACTAATTTCTCTATAAACCCTAATCAACATAATGCATTCCTCAATTGGCATATTGCATGTGTGTATTTTTTTTTTTTAATGTACTTGCCTCCCACTAAAAACAGAAGTCATTTTGTATTCCTCCCTCTTTGCTTGGCACATAGTATTAGGCATTTAATTCACATGTATTGACAAGGTTAGATTTTTTTTTTTTAATCAGAGCAGAATCCTGTTGTCTGTTTAGACTAACTGGAGGCTCTGTAAACATGTTTAGATCCTCTGAGGTTCCAAGGCAGGGTCCCCAGGAGTTATCTCGTATTTCTCATCCTGATACAGTTTATTTACTGGTACCATCCTTAAACACATCCTTAAACTGAACTAGCAAAGAAAGTAACCTATGGGACTTTGATCCCTACGACTGGTAAGCATAGTAACGATCTCAGAAACTTGGGTAAGCTGGTACAAATGATCCCAGGAGGCTAAGAAGTTTGTCTCAATGCTCCCCAAATTATGCTTCATAAATTCTACATGTAGCACTAAATCTGGGTACATGATGACTTGGATATGATTAAGGAGTACATTCTTCTGTTACTCCTTGTCTGAGGAAACAATTTTGTTTCCCAGAATGGTCCAGAGCTATGGTTTGTGTCTAGAAGAGTTCTGTTGAAAAGATAAAGATAGAGGACTGCTTTCTCTATCACTCACTGCTGAGTAAAAGGGATGAGAAATCTGTCTTGCAAACCACCTTTCTCAATTTAGTTGCACCAGAGAATCAAATAAATGTGTATTTTATCTACTTAATCTCATAAATTCTATGCAAGCCTAGCCCAGTGGCTGACTATGACATGTCATCAAAAATTTCCTCTTAATTTTATATTTCCCCATTTCACAATTGCTTGATAAATGATTCTATCTGACAGCTTTTAATCCATGTAAGAGTGATCACCGGCGATGAGGACTTTAGAAGAATTGTATGTATCTTGTCCTTCTCCTTACACATCCTTTTACCTGCTTTTTAATCAAGAGATATGCCACACACTGACAAGAGTCTTTCATTACATGCTCTATTCAGGGCTTCAGTATTTTTTACTGCTGTTACATGATAAACAGTAAAGATGCACCCCCTACTACAAAAACAGATTTATTAATAAATAGCTGACACTTTGTACTTTTGCAGAATACCAAAGCAATTAGTGACAACGGTAGAATGATTTTCAATATCTACAGAGCAAAATATCATATTGATTTAAGCTCAAAGCTTTCTCTAAATAACAACCAAGGAATTGTCTACTGTATTTGGTCAATCCTTTTAAATAACAGGTGGTAAAAAAGAAAATACATCAGTAAAACTGCTTTGAGTGTCCTTCCCCTTGGTTCAACTGGATATTTTAGCCAATTTCCCAACAGAATAACTGGAAGACTAATGGCATCAAAATTATTTTGGTTTCTTTTTTTTTCTTATATTTGCTTTTATAAATCAATCAATCAATCTCAATCTCATGTAAAATTGAGATACTCATTGAATTTAAAGGAAAGGATTTACCATAGGAGAAAATGGAACATTTAGGTCATGAAATTGTAGAATCACAAAGTCAGAGGACTATAGACCAGAAGAAATGCAAGGAGATGGACTAGTCTATTTTCTTCCCTGGGGAAATATGATGTTCTTCCTACTCCCAACCTCTCCTAATTCACGTAATATTACAGAAGACACATTGCAGCTAGTGGAGAAACGCTGATTATCCAGCAAATAAGAATTGGCATGGATCAAGAATTCTGCACTCTCTGGTTCTTGATGCTTTCCCCCTAGGGAGTGTGCTTTCATTCATTCATTCATTCATTCATTCATTCATTCATTCATTCAGTACCTACTAAATTCTGTGCACTGGGGAGGCAACAGAGAATAAACACAGACAATACTCCTTCCTTCATGGACCTTTTGTTATACTCAAATGAGACAGACCATAAATAAATAAGTAAATAAATGGTATTTGGGGAAGTGAAAACTGCTACGTAGAAAAGCAGAGGAAGCAGAATAGGGTATACAGAGTATGAGAAAATGGACTACTATTTTTTAATATGATGGTCAAGGAAAACCTCACTGATGAAGTGGTGAATGAGTGAGGATCTGAAGGAAGGGAAGAAAAGAAAGGAGTCACGTGGCTCTCTAGAGAGAGAGCACTCTGGACACTGTCCCCGAAGTGGAAGCACACTTAGTATACTCACACGTGTACCGGCTGCATGCTTATTTTTCTTCAGATTTATTTTATCACATTTTATCCCTTTTCAACTTCTTCACTGAAACTGTCTTTTCTCATTCTGTTGGAGACTAAGATAGCTCAACAAATCGTCACCTGCTTCTGCCATGGCTCCCCAGTCTTGAAGCTGTGCCATTTCAAGTCACTGTCTCGGCTTCTATTCCAGCCTCTCAGCATGACTGTCAACCTCCCCCTCTCCTATGCCGGGTTCTTCTCAGGACGCACAGTACCTCAGCTCAGGGGAGTGATACAGATTCTCTCTTGTCACTTTCAACACCTGAGGTTTATTTAACCCAAGCTTTTCTCTTGGACCTTAGTTCCACCCTACGCCTTTGAGATAACTATGATGTGAAAGGGCAGTAGAAGTGCAGGTCACCAAGTGGTCCTGCGCCATCAACAGAATCACAAATCAAACATGCCTCTTCCTCTGCCAATTGCTGGATACCCGCTCCATGCCAGGCCTCATGCTAAATGGCAGAGATGCTGAGATGCTCCTGTCTTCAAAGCATTTGCATGAGACAGTTCTTTGCCATGAGCAATCACCATGCGTCTGAGGGCAGCACCAGGGGGGCTGCCCACCACACAGCTCTAATCCAGTCCTCTCCACATGTGAGTATCTGGGGGGAGAGGAGTTGTCTTGTGTATGTGTGTGTGTTCCAATGTGGCCAACACTGGGCTAGGTGCTATATGGCAGAATAAAAAGTAAAATACATGATTTCCCCTAAGGAGTTGGCTGCTTAGTTGGTATGACAAGATATAAATATAAATATATATATATGTGTATATATATGAAAAGTTACATGGCGATGCACCATGAAAACCAGAGTTCAAGACCACAATAAGAGTATTATAAAACAGAAATTACTGATTCTTATCCTCTAGCCATTTCCCAACATTATACTCATGTATTCTAAGCTAAATCGATAAATGCGAAGGAACCAGCAACAGCACTGCTCACATGGATTCAAATATCCTATTGGTGATTTTCTTTATTTTTTGTTACAAATAGCAAAATAAATTTTCTATGAATTCTATTTTTGGAAGTATCAAAATGTATCCCTTATAAATCCAGACTACTTACAGGCACATAGGTACAGGACTCCGTTAGCCAGTTTTCATTTCTACTAATAATCTTAGCAGTTCACCTATATTCTGTGTACTTTCTTTTTTAATACCACCTGCCCATGATTTGGTAAAAGTTGTAGAAATGTCTGCTATAGGACTTTTTGCTATTTTTAAGTCTTTTTCAAAATACTTTTCTTTTGACCAGCTTTCCTAAGCATCTTGCTCCGTCTTTTACACTACTCATATATAAGGGACATGGTCACTGTCTATCTTATTTCTGTGTCTTTCCTTCCACTCCTCTGCTCATTCCTCTTAGTATTCCTTGCGTGTAAACTCCTCCACCAATCTTCAGTCCTGTTAAGTTGGAAGTAAATATGTAGAATAATATATTCGGATATTAGCTTTTCTGGTCGAAAAGCTCCAATGAAAAAGGAATACCTGGGCCAAAGCAGAAATATTAACGTTAGAAATGGAGGAGCAGCTCTGCCTATATGGCGGGCCCAATTTTGCTCAAAAAGATAGGATGTGAATAGGTAGAGTTTTCAGGAGTCATCATTTATTTGCAGGCTAAGTAGCAAATGTATTATTTATTCATCCTCATGTGAAATTATTCTCTCTGACATGATTTTGAACATCCTGGGCAACATTAAGTCTGAATTCTTATCTGCTAAACCCAGGATTCTGTGTGCATAGCCATTATCTGCTTGTGCCCAGAGCAGCAGATACGATAAAGGATCTTCAGGGGAGCAGATCTTTCTCATGACCATCCCATTCAAATCCCAGTGATTGACCCAGGAAGACCAGTCCGACCCTGGAGCAGATGATGCCAAGCTTCCTTCACAATGTAGAAAAATTCTAATTCCCCTTGCCCAAGATGCTACCTTAACAGACGTTGCCGCTCGCAGGAGCAGCCAATATGAGCTCGGACTCAACTTACAGGAAAGGGTAATCCATTTAATGCTTTAGTACCTGAAAACCAGCCAGTGTTAACGAAATGGTTAAGTTGGCACCCTTTTATTTTTGGTTTTATGTGCTTTTCTAAAAAGTCAGTGTTCCCTTCATGAGATACATTTCAAAGCTTTAGCAAAGCCCAGCTTAAGCTGAGAGTTCATTGTCTGGCCCTATGACTGTGTCCTTGCATTCCCTGAGGGCGTGAGGCCTGTTTACGTGTTGTAAGACATGCTATCTCTGTTGCAAGTGTTACACGCCACTAAGAGTACGTTTTCTTCACTCCTGAGGAGCAGCTAAGTACCCTTGACTGTTGAAGAATGTAGGACAGCTACTACTCCTGAAGCTCATTTATTCTACAAGGGTATTGTCTGTCCTCTCTACTTTCCATAGTTTTCTCTTACCAAACTTTAACCTTGTGGATTAGGAAGACAAATACCTAGCTAAATGGTGAATTTTGACGATGCAAAGGAGAAGGTAGGAGTGCAGGTGTGTTCTTCACCTGCCTATAAATATCTTCTATTAATTAGGTAAACAAATATTCACTGAGTATGTACTCTTTTCCACGCACTCTACTAATAATCTCCATAGGTATTTTCAAACCTTGCAATCTGTTAAAGAAATATGCATGTGAACATAAGGTCATCCACACCTACAGTCATTCCAGGTGTTTACCTACCTTCAAAACCTCATTCTGCACCCACTTCATCATCATTACTCTTCCCTTTTACATCCTCTCATATCTCTAAATTGCGATGCTCCAAATTTGATATAATATGCCTACAGGTGGATGACAAATGTAACACAAAATCTATTTATTTAGATTCTATTATTCATACAAGACACATGTGTTAAGGACCTAATGGGCTTTGAGGGGAATAAAAAAGCAGCTCAAGTACTGCTGCTTAACTCCAGGTGTTAATCTGGTGGTGGGGTTGACAGAGCTACACATGAAACATGGAGCAAATATCGCAGCATGATCTGATAGTAAAGGCGAGCCCCATAGGAGACCAGATAAGATAGAACAAGTATGTGTTGAACAGGCAGATGAGGTCACATGGCAGATTTGGGAACCGAAGGGTTCCTTGAAGAAATCTGAAGGGCAGAAGAGAGGGTGAGAACTTCAGTAGGCCACAGTATATTGGTATTTATTGGTGTTTAATGAGATACACATTGATGCTATCCCCCATAATCTCTCATATCCACCTCAAAATATGTTATATACAACATGATATTAATATTCAGGATATTTAAGATGACAATTTTATCTTCTAAGTTGAAGCCTTTTCTTTCAGCATTTTTCAAGATGTTATAGTTGGGCTAACAGGTGAGGCCACCAGGCATATTTGACTTGGACACATTTTGTGATCTCTAAGGAACTTCTATTAATTTACTAAGTATTAGCTTAGAATCTATGCTTTATCCAAAGCTATAGTAAGCACTGTTGGACATACAAGAGAGGAATACCCAAGGCTAGTAGAATTAGAGCACCAAACTAGGGTCTTTGAGGTTGAGTTCAGCCCTGGCTCTTTAGTTACCAGTGTTATCAATTTGAACTGATCCTTTAAACCCTCTCAGGCTCAGTTTTCTTATCTATAAAATAGGAATTATTATATTGACCTCACTTTCATGATAAAGTTACTAAAAACATAAGATATATCACAGATATAAAAGGTCTTATAATTATTAAAGTGCTCTAAAAAATCCTTCAGATTTCAAAACCTACTTCCACGACAGTTAAAAAAAAAAAAAGACAATTTCACTATCATTATGGATGAACTTTTCAGATGGAATACACACACACATATTGTGTATATACATATACATATACATAATATACATATATATGCAATATATACGTATTATACATATATTGTATGTATATATATTCAGTTTTATATATACTTATATACATGCACACTTCTCTGTCCTGTGTGTGTGTGTGAACGAAACAACTGGGAATCAATTCTAAGTTTAAATTTAATCAACATGCCAAGGCAATGACAGTTTGTGGAACTGCTAACAGATTTGAAAATACAAGAATGAAATGTGTGAGGAGAATGATACCAGAATCCTTCCTGGAAGAGCTACAAATACAAGTGGGCCTTGAAGAAAGTGAAGGAAGATGGTTTGTCCTCTAAGCTGGGAATACATCCTACTTGAACCTTGAATCAGTGAACTGTTGATATGTGTTCCTAACACAGCCTCCCAATGCCTTTGGAAAGACCTATTTTCAACCTCCCTTTGGGTAGAGAAATCAGCAGCCATCTATGAGGCATTTGTTTTATGTGTTCAAGATGGCTATATTCTTAGATAAACAGGGGGGAAAGAAGGCTTATTACAGAGGGATTTTATAAGGGCAGAGTCACCTCAGTTACAGACTTAAGATTTAACTATCTGAGGTGAATTCATTATAACTCTATTCATTTAGAAACAAAATGTCATTTCTCATGACCCAATAAATGAGTGTAATTACCGAAAGTACATAAATGATAGAATGGAAAAATTTCTCCTCCCACTCAGGCTCATGACAAGAACCAATTTCACATATCTAAATAACTGATAACTGTGAAGAAACACCTGAAGACAGATGAAACACTTTGGACAGAAAGTCGACATTAAAGATCATGTTTAAAAATCAGTCTTTTGAGAGATCTTGGGCTTTTTGACAACTGAAAAAATCCTAATGTGAATTTCACTGTCCCTTAGGAAATATTTAACACACACTGAAATTTATTTAAAGAGCCAGAAAACTGAGGAATGTGACTGAAAAGCCTCGCATGGCCCCTTGCCTTCTAAACCCAGAGCTTTGACCCTTTTAAACTCTGTCAATGACTTCCTACAATTCCTTTCAGGGATTTCAATCCTCTGTGGTGCAAAGATTATAAACAAACAATCCTCTGATTTTTTCAAATGAAAACATTCATAAAATTCTTCATATGATAGTTAAATGAAGTCAAGTATACAGGAAACACCAAGTCTGTCCTTCAACTCATTCAGGTTTGGACTACTGAATGCTCAATTTTTTAAGTATTACTAGAAAAATAAATATTCTGTCAAGCACTTCTCCCAATCTGCTTAAATGACTTCTTATTCCTAAAATGATGCCGATTTCTTCCCGAAAACTGTATGCACCACTCAATGATATATGATTAGAAATTATGAAGCCAATTTTCCAAAGGTGTTTCTTCATTTGCATCAGCAAAAAAAAAAAAAATGTACTTATAATTGTCCATGCAAATCAAGGACTTTTCATATGCAAATGATTATATGTGGATGTAATTATGCTGCTCCAATACATGGAATGAGGTTTTAATCTGTTATACAAATAAGTGTGTAAATATGCATTTGTATTTTTAGTTCCACTAGAAAAAAAAAAATAGTGTCCATATGTGTTCCTATTGATAGGAACAGAAATGAAAGAACCAGCAAGGGTCATCTATTATACTCCAGATAATGTTATTTTCACCAGGCAACATCCTGTTAACAGAACCCCCTCTTTCATCTTACCCCCATGCCCGATTGTAAAATCTTGACCATTGAGCCAGACTTCATCTTCTATTATGAAATTCACTCCATGGTGCCTACTTACCCTCACTTTGCATTTTGGTTACCACTGAGTTTACCCATCCTCCACCCTTCCAGACAGGTCTGAACTCCATTATCGTTGTTGTTGTTTTGTTTTGTTTTAATTTAATTTTTTATTAAGTTCAATTAGCCAATATATAGTACATCATTCGTTTTTGATGTAGTGTTCAATGATTCATTAGTTGTATGTAACACCCAGTGCTCATCAACTCCATTATTGTTTGAGTTGGCTTCCCAGGAGGTGTTTCAACCTCATATAAATCAGATATTCAATTGATGCTGGGGAGAGGATGCTCACTTGCTCTAACAGAAGCTCAGTTCTGGCCAAACTGGAAAGCATACTACATAAATGTTTGCCCAAAGCTGCCTCATCCACCATATACTCTCTGAGAAATCACAGTGACCCCAGGGGGAATAATTTTTAAATGGATAATCTTTGGTTCTAAAAATCTAAGCCATTCAGCCAACACAAAACTAAATTCTTATATACCACAATAAACTAACAACTCACTTTTGGGAACATTTTTCTCTACACAATGAAGCAGTACAGAGAGACAGAATCTATTTACTGGAGAGGATGCTCATACTAATTGACAAGGTGGATCATTTCAGTTTGACCCAGAGAGGATATTTCACCGAATGGGTAAATTATATAGTGTTGTCAAACCAGGAACATTTCTTGTACCTTCCCCCATTCCCCCTGTGGACAGTGAAAACCAATGACTGGAATGGATTTGCCTCATTTGACTACAGATCATATCCTATTTTATACAAAATCTGAAAAAGAGAAAGATTTCCAAGTAACAGCTAGTGATCCTCTTACTGGAAAACTTGATGATATAAGCTATGACAATATTTTCAATATGGAAGTGTAGCTCATGGTCTGAATAATTATATTTATCTTGGTTTCAGGAGCAAGAAGAAGCTGGGATGATGTGACCTAGATGAAAGATATTAAAATGACTAGAACATTTAAATGGTTTAATGGGGAAAGCAAGACAGAATATTGAAATAGCAGACATCATTAGAGCAAGCCACAGCATAAGAAGAGAAAAATGGCTAATTTTATTGAAGTTCCTAAGAACACTAACTTGTCCATCGGTTACATGAGAGATTCTGGGATTTCCCAGAACTATCTGGAAGAAGTGAAAGGAAGGATTGGTGAATGTACAACTGTTTGTGTAAATTGTTACTGAAACACTGTTCTTACCTCCTTACTATTGTAGCCTGGAGTATGTGAATTACAGTGATAACAATACTGACAATTTCTGAACTCAGTCAGTACAATTAAACCTTCCAAAGTACTTTCATGGATAAAGCAACATTATTAATTTTGCTGAAATTTAAAATGGTCATTGGACATTCAGACCTGGTCCTACTTTAATCCAATTTAACCATGGGCAAAAGGACAAAGAGTTGTAATTGGTTATTGCTGGATTTCATGAAGCTCAGTAAGTATTAAAATTCATAAAAAATATTGGGGAAAAACAGCAAAAAGAGCATTTAAAAATTTTATTGGACTCAGAACTTTCATTGTTGCATATTATCCCTGTGGCAATAGAACCTGTGTAAGATCTCATAAATCTGGGCTGGAAGCTATGGAGCCCTGCATGGATAAAAAGGAGAGGGTTAGAATAGAATAAAAATCAGATGGTAAATAAAATGCATGTATTTGTCCTTTCAGAGGGGCATACTGGATAAACATGTACACAATGTTGAATCAGATATCATTCTGCTTAGAAACGTGCATTTTTCATCACAGTGAGGGACATTTGTATTATGGTATCTTACAGGTAATATAGACAAAATAGGAGAATTCTGGTTTCCTGATTGTGTGATATACTTGCTCTCTCTGGACACAGGGAAAACCATCAGCTCCACTTTACTAATTTAAGATGGGGAAATAATATAATTGTGAAAATACAGAGCAAAGCCTAATCCCCAGTGTGTAACTACAGAATCTTCCCCTTTTTTTAAAGACAGTTCTGGCAATACAATTTATTATCCATTCTTGTCATTTAAGTAGATGCATTCAGATAATTTCCCAAGATTGTTCTTAATGGAACCATATGAGTATCAGTCAAAAATATCACAAAATCCAATGTTAATCCCTTGTCTGATACAAGTTAAAAGAGAGTTTGATCTTGCATGCTGCCAGCCATCCCCCAGCCTTGCATTGTGCTCTCCCTCTGATTTCCATCGTAGACAATTTTATCTCTCAGAAGAGCCTGAAGTATAATCACATTGTAATACAACAGGGGTTGTATTGTACTTGTAAGCAAATACTTCTCTTTGAGAAAAAAAAAAATTTCCCTTGGTCTTATACCCTACTGGGACTGGCAGGCCCACCAGCTCCTGTCATTCAGCACAAATACATCTTAGTATCAACCAGTTAATAGATACTGACACATGAAGTGCTTTGCCTTGATGGATCTGTATTTATATCTAGCTTGTTTCAAGTTCAATTTGCAAGGGAGCCTTATCTTGGGTGCTATCAAATATGCTACTTACCCTGCCATTTCCACCTGACAGCATCTGATGGTACAGATCTCATTTCAGTGAAACCCACAGCTGCCTTCCTCACTTGCATATGCCTTCTGGGCAATCATATTATCATGTCTATACTAACGCTGTTTCCTGTTCCCTTCCCTTCATTTCCCTGGCCAACCTCATTTATCGTCAATGCTCTGCTCAGCTCAAAGGTCACCTCCTCCACCAAGTCTGACTCTTGTCCTTGCAGACTCACTGTGCAATTGACCATATACTCTCTCAGAGCATTGCCTTGAACACATTTCAAAAAGAACACCTGTGACAAATTTTTGCCTTTATTTGTGACCTTATCTCTCTAATTAGGATTTAAGATTTTTGAAGACTTGATTGGTTTGCATCCATGTTTGTATTCCTAACATAAAATACTATGACTGCACATAAGTGCTCAACATACATCTGCATGGAATCTTTGCAGAAATAAGATATTTTTACTTATATCAAAATTTAGTTAAAAAAAAATAAAGACTCCTAAATCAAAATCTGTTCACATTTACAATTCTTTTGTATCTTTCTTGTCTGCATTTTTGGTACTCTCTCCATTTTTTATATTTGTTCTCAAGATTTTTCAGAATCCTTAATTGGTTCCAAGTAACACAGTCAACTTAGCAGGGCAGTATGGTGAACTCTGAAACAATAGAACAAGTCCCAGTAATAAGGCTTGTTATAAAACTCATTCATCACTTATCAAAAAAGTACAATTCATCAATCCTTATCACTTCATCAAGTGTCTGAGTATTATTGTGAACCAAGTATGAGTGGGCACATAATTGCATTTCCCCTCCTCTTCCTTTTGTACATTGATTAAGTTAGCAAACAACTGAGAGCCTACTATGTATCATATACCAAGCTAGACACTAGAGATTCAAAAACAAAAACAAAAACAAAAAACAAACAAAACAAACAAAAACAACTTGTAATGGAGAGTCCCTGTCCTAAAGGAGCTCATTGCCTAAAAAAGCAGTTTATTGATGCAATAACCTATTATGATACATAAGAGTTGTGATGGAGATAAACACAGAAACCAAAGGGCAAGGAACAAGGGAATTTGGGAGGTGGGGGGCTTCCACCTATAATCCTCTATAGAGTCCCTAGAATGATATCTGTGTGAATAACAGCAACTATTTCCTTTGGCTCTTACATTTACTTTTCAGTTGACACTGAAAGACTCTAATATTCAATAAAATCCTAATGGACCTCTCCAAATAATAAAATAAACAAGAATCCCCTATTCTATATGGATATCAAGGCAATTTCTTTTTTTTTTCCCCATTCAGTACATGCCCTCTTTAATACCCATCACCAGGCTAACCCATTCTCCACCTTACCTAACTCTATGAAGTTTCTTACCCCATATTACTTTAGTTGACCTAGATACTATTACATTATTTGCATTGGTTGTCAGATGGGATTGATTATGAATCCAGATACAATTACTCCATTTAATTTTACTGTCAGAAGTTCAGCTAAATGTTTAATGATCAACCACAACATAAATAACCATATGTCCAATATTTGTCTTAGGAAGCCTAGCAATAGGAATGTTATCAGTGTACCTACCAGGAGCATCCAAAGCTATAAAGCTGATTACTATCTCAAACAACTTAGTGGTGAGTCTTGGAGGCAAGCTCCACCATTTGATCTTACAGAGATAACATAAATGAGGGAACTTACCAAGTATATTTATCCTAGAGAAGCAGCAGTCAATAGAAATGTGTGTATGAGTGTGTGCATGTGTACATGTTTGTGTGTGTGTGTGTGTGTCCGTCTGTCTGTGTGGATGGGTTTAAATACAGAAGGAGACATTTGGAGTCTAATACCAGAGGTTTGAAGAATTTGGAAAGAAAGTAGAATCATGCCATATGGCAGTATAAATGAACTGACAGTGCTTAGATTTTACCTTCTCCCTAAAGCTAGAGATATGGTAAGGATAACTATGGTTAAATGGCTACGCAAACAATTTTAGTGACAGCTTCTGAAACTGGGAACTCAGCTTCTATTCCATGCTTTCTTACAAAACTTAAGCATTTTTGTTTTGGAAAAAATTCTATAAAATTTAAATGGCTGTATGGGTATGCTAAACCCAAGTGTAACCATTTTATTTTATCTATTTGACCCTTTATGAGACTAATTATTTATTTCAATATTCTTTCTTATGCAGAGACATAACATAAGCACATTAAAATAGTCTGGCTAGATTTGAATTCCTGGCATGAAATAAGAAATTTGGGTATTCCATAAACATTCTGAATTAGTAATCCTTCTCCAACCAACAACTATTACTGGGAGCTAAAGTCAGAATGGAAATGCTATTTCTTAGGCAGGTGTCACTCAGATGGTGAGATTAGTTATTCCTGGCTCTGTTCACCATCACAAGAACAACTAACAACCATTTAAGAATAAGACACCACTAATAGAATCCTAGAACACAGGGTAAGGCTGAAGCTCTCTCCTGCACTACAAACCAATACAGACTGCATTAGAAGGGTCAAAGAAGCAGCTACACATTGACCACACTGTTTTTCCCCCAGGCCAGGACAGCACTATGTGGTGAGGTCTCCCCTGAGCCTGTGGTTTCTCCAGTGGGAAAAGAGAACCCAGGGGACAACACCTCCCACAGAGCAGCATGGGTTGCTTTGTCAGAGCCCTTACTTTGATCTCGCACCAGGAGGATTCCAGGGAAATCTGTGAAGTTCAACCCCTGGGAATTTAACTGTGACAGAGAAGGGGGGAGGGGCTTGCAACAACCAGCAGGGATCTTGGCACACTGAGTTTATATCTGCAGTGCCCAAGTAGTAATCCCAACCAACTAGTGGTTTTGCTCATCAGCAGAGCAAAGTTGAGGGAGGCCCAAAATCACTAGTCATTAGGAACATGCAAATTAAAACCACAATAAGATATCACCATATGGCTATTAGAATGGCCATCACAAAAAAGATAAGAGATAACAAATTCTGGTATGGATGTGGAGAAAAGAGAAGCCTTGTGCATCACTGGTGGGATTGTAAATTGGTATAGCCACTATGGAAAACAATATGGAGGACAGTCAAAAAATTAAAAATAGAACTACCATATGATCTAGCAATTCCACTTCTGGGAATATATCCAAAGGAAATGAAAACATTATATTCAAAAAGATATCTGCATTCCCACATTGATAGCAGCATTATTTACAATAGCCAAGCCATGGAAACAACTTAATGTCCGTTAATATATAAATGGATAAAGAAGTTGTGAGGTGTATGTGTTTGTGTGTGATATAAATCAGAAAGACAAATACTATATGATCTCACTTATAATGGAATCTAAAACAAAAACAAAAACAAAACAAACAAAAAACATAAAATAATAGAAAAAGAGATCAGACTTGTGGTTACCAGAAACAGAAGGTAGGGGCAGGGGGAATTGCAGGAAAGTAGTCAAAAGGAACAAATTTACAAGTTGTAAGATAAATAAGTACTAGGGATGTAATGTACAACATGACAACTACAGCTAACACTGTTATATGATACACAGGAAAGTTGTTAATAAATTCTAAGAGTTCCCATCATAAGTATCTTTTTTTTCTTTTTATTGTATTTATATGACAAGGTAGATGTTAACTGAACCTACTGTGGTAATCATTTTACAATATAAGTACATCAAACTATCATGCTCTATGCCTTAAACTTATACAGTAATGTATGTTAATTATTTCTCAATAAAAATGTTGCCTAAATCATTAACCACAATTCCCTTACTTTGAACAACAGCTGGAGTCTGTCTTAGCAACGTGAGGTCTATAGATATATATAGAAACTGTCAGAAATTGGCATGTATATACAACTTGCTCCTCTTTATCTCTAGGGGCTATAAGTCTTGTTAGTTAATCATTCTGAATTGAAGACCAATTATCTCCAGATTATGTTTCTTGTACACTCTTAACAAAAAACATAGAAAAGCCATCAACTTACATTTGGGATTCCCTGAACTGCATGAGATAACACTCCTTTTCTTATTTCCTTAATTTATTAATTCAACAAAATTTAAGAATCTACTATGAGCCAGGAACTGTGTTAGGCACTAAGAAAACAAAAATGTATATAAGTTCAACGTGATAGAGTGAGGAGGTCAACAAGTCTCTCCCTAGTAACCAAATATAAAGCCACACAAAACTGTCAAAGTAACTTTAGCATTCTGGAAATGGACCAAAAGCATAGAAAAAAAGCAAATATTTATTTATAAAAATTATTAAATTGCAAATAGGAACAATAAGAGTCTGTGATGTTCTTGCCTAGAACTGCTTCTGGTTTCCCAGTGTGATGGTGCAACCAGGGTGGAGCAGGCCATGAAAACGAGCAGTCTCTATGCCACTGCCAAGTGGTATAGGGGATCACTTGTTTTGAAGTGCTGTTGCTATGGACTCACAAATTAGCTTGTGATATTAACAGGGATTTCTAGAAGATCAGGTGGCCATATGAGACTTGATAACTTCTCTACATATCCTGGAAAGACCCAAGGCTTTGTACATGTATAGTATAGTCTAGAGTGTGTAGAAACCAGTGACATAACCCTAGCTGATAGAAACTAAGTGCATTCCCAAAGACATGAAGACATGAAAGTAACTATCAGAAAATTAAAGCAGGAGAGAGTTTAATTAGTCTATACTATGAATGTGGTCCCCAGCCCACACACAGATCCATAAGCAAAAAAAAAAAAAAGGAAGACTTACTCATTTAAGGTTTCTTAAAATCTATCTCTGAAGACACAGACCAAAAATTAAGAATCTGAGCTTAAAACTAGAACAGAACAAAGAAATCTGATTAGAGACATCAGGGCTACACATTGTAGGGAAGAGAGAGCTCACATATTTATTCAAGAAAATCATGTTTATCAACATAGAAGCAAACAAAAATAACAATCCTATTCGGTTGCTCACATTGTTCCAGCTTGGGCCATTGGGAACTATTTCAGATTGGCTCCTTTTCACATGTCCCACTCTTTGGGGCTTTTTTTTTTTTTTTTTTTTAAAGCACTTTCTTACTTTCTGGCACTATAAGAGGCTCCAGGCTCATCTTCTTTTTTCCACTCCAGCCCAAGAATTAGCCATTTCTCCAAGATGCCTTGGTTATTTTCCCTGGAGAATGATATTTAGAAACCAACATCTAGGAGCAAGGTATGCTTGTTGAAACTAGGTGTCACTTCTTCTAGGCCCAGGAGAGTTTGGAAATGTGTGTATGAATATAAACTGTTATATAGATATATATTCTGATAGATTTATTAAAACTGACATGGACTCATAATTATATTTTCAACCTCAATCCAATATCACAGGGTCCATTCTAGCCTTCTCTCTTTGATTATTTTTAAGCCCTTTCACCTACAGTGAGAAACTGGGCTTTAATTATCTATAATATATTTACTAACACGTAAAGTAATTTTACAAGTACTAACCCATACCCTTGTGAAAAATAAATTTACCAGCTAGAGTATAGCATTTGTGTATAGTACTTTAGTCTTAATAGGATGCAGTTAAAACACTGTTTTCCAAAGTTTCTTAGGTCAGGACCTTTTGTCCTCACCCCCTTCAATATGGTTATTTCACACATTCATAACAGTTAGATTAATTTGTCACTGTCTGCATTCTATCTGATTCCCCCAACTGGAGGAATGGACCAGAACCTGCAGTTGATACAATATAGCAACTAAAATATTCAATTTTCAGTAAAATATTATGATATATACAAAGAAAGAGAAAGTGGAAATCATACTCAAGAAGAACAAAATTTTTCAATAAAAAATTTATAGGGGTGTCCCTAGATGTTTTATGTAGTCAACAAAGATTTTCAAGAAACTGTGATAAATTTGTTCAAAGAACAACAGGAAATCATGTTTAAAGAACTAAAGGAGGGGCACCTGGGTGACTCAGTTAGTTAAGCAGCCAACTTTTGATTTCAGCTCAGGTCATGGATCTCTGGATCCTGGGATCAAGCCCTGTGTTGGGGGGGGGTCCGTGCTCAGTGGGGAGTCTGCTTCAGGATTCTCTCTCTCCCTCTGCTCCACCCCCACTCACTTGCTTTCTCTCTCTCTTTAAAATAAATAAATAAATCTTTAAAAAAAGAGCAATAGGAAAGTATGTCAACAAGTCAACAAATAGAGGATCTCAACAACAAAAATAAAAATTAAAAAAAAATAGAAAATTCTGGAGTTGAATGAATCAATACCTGAAATTTAAAATTCACTAGAGAAGCATAATAGTATATTTGATATGGCAAAAGAATCAGTAAGACTGACTATTGATCAATAGAAATTACCCAATCTAAAAAACAGAGTGAAAAAAGAAAAATAAACAGAATCTCAAACATATATGGAACAATAAAAAATATACCAACAGGTGTGTAATGGGAGTCACAGAAAGAGCAGAGAGAGAGACAGGTTTAAAAAAATTGATACATGAGTGGCAAAAATATCCACAATTTGATGAAAATCATTAGTCTACAAATCTGGAAACCTCAACAAAACTCAAGAAGGGTAAACATAAAGTCACAGCCAGACACATCATAGTCAATTTACTAAAAGAGAGAAATCTTCAAAGCAGTAGGAGAAAAACAATTCATCACATACAGAGGAACAATGAAAGGATAAACATCTGATTTCTCCTAAATAATGGAGTCTAGAAGTATTGAAATGGGAAAAAATATATCAAAGAGCCATTATATATCCAGCAAAATTAACTTTCAAATATGAAACTGAAGTAAAAGATAGTCACAAATATACAAAGACTAAGAAAATCCATTCTTAGCAGACTTAAATTGCCTAAAATACAAAAGGAAATCTTTCAAGGTGAAAAGAAGTGACACCAGAGGGTAGCATAAATCCAAAAGAAAAAAGGAAGAGCACTGGAAATGGGAAATGGTTTGGTAAGTAAAAAAGACTCTATAGATATATATTTTATCTAAAAATAAATTTAAAAGACATAATACTGAATAAAGCAAAAATATAACATTGTTTTGTGCTTATAATATATATATATACATATATATATGTGTATATATATATATAGAGAGAGAGAGAGAGAGAGCAATATTAGCATAAAGGAGAGGTGAAAAGAGATATATTGGAGCAAAGATTCTATATTTTACTGCAATTAAGTTAGTACTGTTTTGAAGTAAATTGGAATATGTTAAGATACATATTGTAATTCTGAGAGCCACTGCTAAGAAAATAACTAAAAATAAATGTTTAAAAAAGTTAACATAGAAATTAACATGGCACTTGTAAAATATTGATTTAAAAATGACATTAAAGGAAGAAAAAGGGAACAAAAAAGGATAAATGATAAATATCAAAATGGCAGAGGTATCAAGTTATAATACCAAGCTGTAGTAATCAAAACAGCAGGGTACTAGCATAAAAGTAGACACATAGATCAATATAACAGAAGAGAAAACACAGCAATAAACACACAATTATATGGTCAATCAATCTTTGACAAAGGAGGAAAAAATACCCAATGGGAAAAACACAGTCTCTTCAACTAATGGTGTTGGGAAAACTGGACAACTACACACAAAAGAATGAGACTAGACCACTTTCTTACACCATACACACAAATTTAAAATAGATTAAAAGACTTAGATGTGAGACCTGAAACTATAAAAATCCTAGAAGAGAACACAGGCAGTAATCTATCTGATAGCCACCATAGCAACATTTTTTCTAGTTAAATCTCCTGAGGCAAGGGAAATAAAAGCAAAATTAAACTATTGGGACTACATCAAAATAAAAAATTTCTACACAGCAAAGGAAACAACAAAACTAAAAGGCAACCTATGGAATGGGAGAAGATATTTGCAAATGACCTATCTGATAAAGGATTAGTATCCAAAATATATAAAGAACTCATATAACTCAACACCAAAAAAACAAATAATCCAATTTAAAAATGGGCAGGAGAGAGAAACTGAGAGAGAGAAAGAGAAAGAAATCAAAAAATAGATTCCTAATTATAGAGAACAACTGATGGTTACCATACGTACAGGGCAGGGGTGGGGGGGGGGGGTTAAATAGGTAATGGGGATTAAGGAACATACTTGTCATGACAAGTACCCAGTGATGTATTATGGAATCATTGAATCATTATATTGTACACTTGAAACTAATATAACACTATATGTTAACTAATTGGAATTAAATTAAAAACTTCAAAAAAATAAAAAAAATAGGCAGAAGACATGAACAGACATTTCTCCAAAGAAGACATACGGATGGCCAACAGACACATGAAAACATGTGTAGCATCATTCATCATCAGGGAAATGCAAATCAAAACCACAATGAGTCATCATCACACACATATCAGAATAGCTAAAATTAAAAACACAAGAAACAAGTGTTGGTGAAGATGTGAGAAAAAGAAACCCTTGTGTACTGTTGATGGGAATGCAAACTGGTACAACCACTATGGAAAACAGTATGGAGCTTCCCTAAAAAGTTAAAAATAGAACTACCTTACAATTCAGGAATCACACTACTGGGTATTTACCCCCCAAAATACAAAAATACTAATTCAAAGGGCTACATGCACCCCTATGCTTACTGCAGCTTTATTTATAATAGTCAAATTATGGAAGTAGCCCAACTGTTCACTGATAGATGAATGGATAAAGAAGATGTGATAAATGGATAAAGGAGATAGGTACACACACATATACACACACACAATGGAATATTTTTCAGCCATAAGAAAGAATGAAATCTTGCCATTTTCAACAACATGGATGGAGCTAGAGAGTATAATGCTAAGTGAAATAAGTCGGTCAGAGAAAGACAAATACCATACAATTTCATTCATATGTGGAATTTAAGAAACAAAACAGGCAAGCAGAGGGGGGAAAAAGAGAGAGAGAGAAAGAGAGACAAACAAGAAACAGACTCTTATCTATAAAGAATAAAATGATGGTTACCAGAGCAGAGGTCGGGGGGAGGGGATGGGTGAAATCGGTGATGGGAATTAAAGAGTAGAGTTATCTTTATGAGCATTGAGTAATGTATAGAATGGTTGAATCACTATATTGCAAATATATATAACACTGCATATTAACTATACTGTAATTGAAATTAAAAAAAAAACAAATGGTAGAGGTAAAAATCAAACATATCAGTAATTACATTAAGTGTGAATAGTATACCTAATCCCATTCAAATGGCATAGATTATCAGACCGTGTAATAAAGCAACCCTACTAAATTCTGTCTACAAAAGATACACAGTAGATTCAAAAATACAAATACATAAAATAAACAAGCAAACAAACAAAAACATGCAAACAATGACCATAAGAGAACTGAGTGGCTATAATCATATCACACAAAATCAACTTTATGACAGCAATTAGTACTAGAGACAAAGATAGACATTACATAACAATAAAAACATCATCAGGGATATATAAAAATTATAAATACATGTACAGCTAACAATATAGCCCCAAAATACACAATACACAAAGCTGGTAGAATTAAAATTAGAAATACACAATTTAATAATAATAAAGATTTCAATGACCTATTTATAAATATTGATAGAAAAACTAGAAAGAAATCAGCAAAGATATAAAGACTGGAATAACACTATCAAAAAAAAAATTTTCTAACCAACATCAATAGAACACTTCAACCAAAGTCTGCAGAATGTATACTCTTTTCAAACACACGTGAAACAGTCTCTAGGATAGACAACTTGCTGAGCCATAAAACAATTCTCAAAAGTTTAAAAGGTTGAGAGTATGTAAAGTGTAATCTCTGACCACTTGAAATCAAATTGGAAATCTGTAACAGACACAGATATGAGATACCAATACATGGACATTAAATAACACTTTAACCCATGGTTCAAAGGAGAAATCATAAAATAGTTTGAACTATTGAAACTATGAAAACACATCATATCAATATTTCTGGGATGCAGCTAACATTTTGGAGGATCTGAACTTTAAATGCCTATATCAGAAAAGAACAAAAAAAAAAAGGTCTCAAATCAGTCACCTAAGCTTCCCCCTTAGCAAGTTATAAAAGAGCAAACCAAACTCAAAGCAAGAAGAAATAAGGAAATAATAAATATGAGAGTAAATCAATGAAACTAAAAAAAAACCCAAAAAACCAGAAATGCAATAGAGAAAATCAACAAAACCAAAAGACAATTCTTTTAAAAATTTTTAAAAAATGATGAACCCTTAGCTAACCTAAGAAAATAAAGGAAACAAATTACCAAAATCAGTAAGGAAAAGGGGACATCAGTACTTTCCCTATAAAAATTAAAGATTATAAGGAAATATTAGCTTAAATGAATGCCAAAGGATTAGACAAGTCAAAGTATATGCACAAATTCCTAGAAAGATATACATTACGAAAATTCACTCAGAAAAGAAGAAATAGAATCTGAATAGACCTATAACATATAAGGAAATTGAATTAATTAAATATAATCTCTCAGGGAGAATTTTAGGCACAAGTGGTTTCACTGATGAATTATACCAAACATTTAAAAAGAAATAATACCATTTCTTCATGAACTCTTTCAGAAAATATAATACTTCCCAAGTCATTATATAAGACCAGTATTACCATGACAACAAAAACTTACAAAGACATCAAGAATAATATAGACCAATAGCCAAAGTGAAGAGATACATAAATCTTTAACAAAATATTAGCACACTGAATTCAGCAACATACAGTGATTATACATCATGACCAAATGGAATTTATAGCAGGAATGCACAGTTGGTTAAATATCTAAAAATCAATTACTGTAATGTACCATATTAATGAAAGAAAGGCAAAATCCACATGATAATCCCAACAGATGCAAAGAGTTTGTGAAAGAAATTCAACACCATTTCATAATAAAATTTCACTACAAACTAGGAATAGATAGGATATTCCATAACAAAAATACAAAAAAAAAAAAAACAAAAAAAAAAAACTACTATCTAATATCAAACTTAGCAGTTTGAGACTGAATGCTTTCCCCCAAAGATGAGGAAAGAAGCAAATATGCTCTATTCTGTTGTCTCCATTTATATTTAACATTGCACTGGTGACTTTAGCCAATACATTAGGCAAGAAGAAGGAGAAAGTGGAAGAGGAAGAGGAGGAAGAGGATGGGGGAGGGCAGAAATTGTTTACTGTTTATTATTATTTATTTCTGAAGAAATAAAACTATCTTTATTTACAGATGCATAATCCTATATGTAAAGAATCCTAAGAAATGTCCCTTCCCCCCCAAAAAAATTTATCAGTGAATGAATTTAATGAATGAATTTAACAAGATCATAAATTGCAAAATTAATACCTAAAATCAACTGAATTCTATATACCAGCAATGAGCAATCAGAAAATAAAATCAAGAAAACAATTCTACTCAGAATAACACCGAAAAGAATAATACACATTGGAATAAATTTAACACAAGATGCACAGATCTGTACACTGAAGCCTTAAAACACTGCCGTAACAAATAAAATATAAATAAATGAGGACACATGCCATGTTCGTGAATTGAAATATTTTTCCCCAAACTGATGCAGTTTTTCCCCAAAGTGATCTGTAGACTTAATGAAATCCTTGTTAAAATTCCTGCAAGACTTTTTTTTTTTTTTTGGTAGAAAATAGCAAGCTAAATTTAAAATGCAAAGACCTAGAATAGCCAAAACAAGTCTGCAAAAGAAGAACAAATTTAGAGGGCTTAAAGGACCAGATTTTGAAATTTATGATAAAGCAACAGTGAAGAAGACAATGTGGTAATGGCATAAGGATAAGCAAATAGATCCATACAACTGAATTGAGAGTCCAGAAGTAAATCCTTATGTTTACCGTCAATTTTTTTTTTCTTAACAAAGGCAATGCAATTATATTTCAAACAAATGGTAGTGGTATAATTGGATATTCACATGCAAAAGGAATAATTTAAATGCTTAACAAAGATTCACTCAGAAATCAATCATTGACCTAAATGTAAGAGCTAAAACTACCAAAATTTTAAGACCTCAGTTTAGGCAAAGATTCATTATATATAAAACCAATTATAAAATAGATTGTACTTCATTAAAATGAAAAATATTACCACTTCAAAAGATTCCATTAAGAAAATGAAAAGACAAGGCAAAGACTGGGAGAAAATATTTGGAAAACATATCTGGTAAAGGACCTCATTCATTATATATTATATAACATAGTGTATAATATATAATTTAAACCATAGAATAATATGGTATAACATACTATATGACAACTCACAAATAAGAAAAGTGACCTAAAATTGAAAACAACTTATATATACCAAAGAACACATGCAAAGGGCTAGGAAGCACATGCAAAATTGTTACACATTATTAGTCATTAGGAAATGAGATTAAACCTACAATGCAGTACCATTGCATACTTACAAGAATGAATAATTTAAAAAGTGTGACCATGCTAAGTTTTGGGAAAGAAACTGGAATCCTCGCACACTGCTGGCAGAAATGTAAAATGGTATAGCCAAATTGGAAATTGGTTTCATAATTTCTTAAAGTGAAACAAAACTTGCTTATGTGACCCAGAAATTCCACTCTTTGTAATGTAGCAGAGAAATGGAAATGTGCTCACACAATAATTTACACACAAATGTTCACAGAAGCATTTTATAATGGTCCCAAACTAAATTATCCAAATATCTACCAAATGCTAGATGGTTAATATAATAAAATGTGGTATATATCCATACAATCCACTATTCAATAATATGAAGGAATGAAATATTGGTACATGCTACAACATGTATGAATCTTAACAACATTATAGTAAGTGAAAGAAGCCAGACACTGGCTGGGTCTACATATTGTAGGATTTCATTTATATAAAATGTCTTAAAAAGATAATTTTATAAAGAAGAGCAAAGCTGGAGGCATCACAATTCCAGACTTAAAGTTATATTACAAAGATGTTGTAATCAACAGTATGGTACTGGCATGGAAATAGACACATATAACAATGTAACAGAATAGAAAACACAGAAATTAACCCACAATTATATGGTCAATTAATCTTCGACAAAGGAGGAAAGAATAGCCAATGTGAAAGAAACAGTCTCTTTAACTAATGGTGCTGGGGAAACTGGACAGCAACATGCAAAAGAATAAAATTGGACCACTTTCTTACACCACACACAAAAATAATTTCAAAATGGATTAAAGACCCAAATGTGAGACCTGAAGCCACAAAAATCCTAAAAGAAAACACAGGCAATAACTTCCTTGACATCAGCTGTAGCAACTTCTTTCTAGATATGTCTCCTGAGGCAAGGGAAACAAAAGCAAAAATAAACAATTGGGACTAAATCAAAATAAAAAGCTTCTACACAGTGAAAGAAAAAAGCAACAAAACTAAAGGCAACCATTTGCAGATGACATATCTGATAACGGGTTAGTTTTCAAAATATATAAAGAACTTATAAAACTCAACACCCAAACAACAAATAATCCAATTTAAAAAATGGGCAGAAGACATGAACAGACATTTTTTTTCCCAAAGAAAACATACAGATGGCCAACAGACACGTGAAAAGATGTTCAACATCACTCATATCGGGGAAATGCAAATCCAAACTACAATGAGATATTACCTCATACCTGTCAGAATGGCCAAAATCAAAAACACAAGAAACAACAGGTATTGGTGAGGATGTGGAGAAAGGGAAACCCTCTTGC
The DNA here is from genome assembly GCF_029215605.1 of Mirounga angustirostris. Lineage (NCBI taxonomy): Eukaryota > Metazoa > Chordata > Mammalia > Carnivora > Phocidae > Mirounga > Mirounga angustirostris. The sequence goes on along the minus strand of NW_026991718.1, from coordinate 16,583,173 downwards.
ACTGTTGGTGGGAATGCTAACTGGTGCAGCCACTCTGGAGAACAGTATGGAGTTTCCTCAAAAAGTTAAAAATAGAACTACCCTAGGATCCAGTAATCTCACCGGTGGATATTTACCCAAAGAATACAAAAATACTAATTCAAAGGGACACATGCACCCTGATGTTTATCGTTATCTATAATAGCCAAACTATGGAAACAGCCCAAGTGTCCATCGATTGCTGGATAAAGAAGAAGTGAAATATATACACACAATCAGTCAGAGAAAGACAAATACCACATGATTTCACTCCTATGTGGAATTTAAGAAATGAAACAGATGAGCAAAGGGAAAAAAAAGAGAGAGAACCAAACCAAGAAATAGACCCTTACCTATAGAGTACAAACTGATGATTAATAGAAGGGAGGTGGGTGAGGGGATGGGTGAAAAAGGTGATGGGTCTTAAGGAGGGCACTTGTTGTGATGAGCACCAGTGTGATGTTTGGAAGGGTTGCATCACTATACTGTACACTTTAAACTAATACTACACTGTTAATGAACAGGAATTTAAAGAAAAATTTAAAAATAAAATAAAGTAGAAGGGTAACTTTATATATAGAGACAGAAAGCAGATCAAAATTTGCCTCGGTCAGGGATACTCTTTACATTGAATGACTGCAAAAGAGCTCAAGGGAGATTTTAGTGATGAAAAGTTCTATAACTGGATTAAGGTGACAGTTGCACAACTCTATAAATTCAAAAAGTATCAGTGATTTGTATATTTACAAAAAATGAATAAGGAGCAGTTTCTGTCCTCAAACCCCACCAGTGACCCATTTTGATGGATGCAGAATGGGGTAACTAGATATGGTCTTGCACAAAGGCAAAGAGCTAGATTTTTAAAAGATCAGTACCATTGGAATTTAAATCCAGTATTGAAAATGACAAATTTTTTTTAAGACTTTATTTATTTATTTGACAGAGAGAGAGATAGCGAGAGCAGGAACCAAGCAGGGGGAGTGGGAGAGGGAGAAGCAGACTTCCCGCCGAGCAGGGAGCCCAATGTGGGGCTCGATCCCAGGACCCTGGGATCATGACCTGAGCTGAAAGCAGACGCTTAACGACTGAGCCACCCAGGTGACAAATTAGTATAGGCAAATCCAGTCAGCATTATTTGAAGCTATGCAAATAAGAGTTTTGTAGATGACCCACAATATCTAAATGGCATGTTATTTCATTCTGAAATAATGTAGAGTAATAGAAGGTAGCTACATTTTGAAGTAGGTTAGCTTACTTCAGCATCATTGAGAACCTAATTGGATGGCAGGGATTGTGGACTTTCCAAAGATTAGAATGTGACAAAGTTCAGCCTCCTTTACAAGTTCTACTCTGTTAAGTACTACTTATGGACCTTGGGCAAAATATTTGACACCTCTGAATACCAATCTCCTCTCAGTGAAATAGGGATGCAATATGAAAACATATATAAGCTGTCCAGTAGGCACTTAGGAAATGTTTCATGTTAACTATATTTTTTTTAAATAAATGGGAAGTGGAGGAGGTATATGCTTGGGATTTTAATATCTGTGGGTTCTTTGGGGAGTTGCATCTGAATCTGGCTTCATTACAGACTTGAAAAAAGTAACAGATGTTCTTTGACTAGAAGCCTGCTGAGATAAGCCACCCAAAGTGTCCAACCAGGTAAATGAAATGAGTCATGATTGACATTGTTTCTTACCTGTGGAGTTTCATGGTTTCTTTCCAAAATGGAGCTTTGTTTTGGAAAAGCAGCACACAAGAATGTCAAGAAGCGATTCCTCTCGAAGCCACAAAGCTGTCTTGACTTCTGGAAGTTCCTGAGTGTCAGAGCTCCCAGGTTGGGAAGCAGAACAATAGGTAAGAGTTACCGTAGGCGTAAGAGAAGTAAAAGATCCTAAGAAGGGGAGAGAGAGAAACGCCTGGCAATTCATTCAAGGCACAATGTAAAACTGTGAGGAGACACTGGAGCTCAATTAAACTCAACTGAACAAATATTTTTTTGAAGCTTAAGCTGCGCCTAAAACTATTTCAAGGATCTAAAGATAGAGAGTCAAAAATAAAAATATGTCCCTTGCCTTTAAGAAGCTCACAGATGTGTAGGAGAGATAGATGTTAATAAATAATTGTCTGTGTGAGAAATGCAATAGTGGGAAGGAAAGAACAATCACTTCTGCTTAAGCCACACAATTTTCAAATTCCAGCAACTGAAAAACCTTCTTATGCATCAAGGAAATGTCTCAAAACCTTGCAATGTGACAACACCTGAGAGCTGACTTAGCAATGCAGTTTCCAAAAAAAATTTCCTTTTGTGCTGTTAGTCAGGACTTGGGGGCTGAAAGTGCTAGAAACACAAAACCAAATTAGTTTCAACAAATAGGAAAGCTTTGAGAAAGGTGGGGATCATACTGGGCCTCAAAGATGACCAGATGACTTTGCAGTATCAGAATTTCTCTCCACCTCCCCTTCTCTTCTCCCTGTCGGTTTCTCTCCTGCCTAAGAGCTTCTTTCATGCAGCTGAAACCATGACTACTAGTACCTCCAAATTTACATGTTTCAAATTCTCCACAGAGAGGTCTGACACTTGTACTTCTCTAAATTGATTTAAAAATCTGAAGAAGCATGATTGCAATGTGGGCACCCATTTTGTGGCCCAAGGTGTGAGGTCATTAAAAATGTAGCCTTCACACCAGCATGACTGGTCTGGAAGAAGAGAATTTCTTACAAGTAAGATGGTACATTTCCCAGAAGAAGGATCAAGCATAAAAAGGATAAAAAGTAACACCTTTCCACCACATTGTTTTGCTTTAAATCCTGACCCATCCTTTTTCACTTTTCTTGAACCTGCCCTTACCCCACCCCCCCATTCCAAGACTATTCCAAGTCTCTTCTGTCCCTCCACCCATACTACATGAATTTGTTTTAAAAATCGGGTTGTGGAAGGAGATAGCAACATGTCTTCTAGATTCTGTGCACCTTTGGGAGTATTTCTAAAAAAAGAGATCACCAGGGGCTAAATTGCTTCCCTGGAGAGGGAGGCCGAGGAGCCAATACTGGAGGGGCTAGTCAATATGGAGGAAATAGAGTACATGACACATTCAGTAATGAGAGTCATCTTAAGTGATCTAAAGGACATAAAAGTATTTTGACAGATATTTTGAGTAATCAGCTTTCTTTACCAAATATAAGGTCTGAGTGTTTCTGATAACACATTTCATTTAATCATTTTTTCCCTTTTACACATATGGCACTTAACCACAAATAAAGAATAGCAGTGATTATCTTCCCAATGAAATATGGAGGAAAAAAAAAAAAAACAATTTCTGCAATCCCAGTGTCTTGTTTATCTATAATAAGACAAGTGCATGTGGATGCATGTGTGTTGAGGAGGGGCAATATTCAATGTCAATCAATTGTATGTATAAACACAGCTTAGAGGCAGAGCCTACATACAATTAGACTCTCCCCTGCTTGCTTTTACAAGTAGACATGCTTATGTTGCACTACCATTTTGAATGAACTGAATGAACAGGGTCAATAATGTCACTTTTTCTCATCCAAGGAAAGAAAACTATTCTGAATCCAATCATCAATCAATGTATGTAATCAGTCTGCTTAAAACACTTTGGGTTCTCACACAACTAGCTATTCCTAGGAACCCAACTGAGAAAGCCATAGTTTGGGCTGACTTGTTAATCCTACTACATCCCCACTAAAGTGTTAAAAGGCCAGCTAGGATTCAACATGTGCTCTGCTATTAACAAGATTATGGCAAGGGATTCATTTGAGAAGTTACACAGTCTGCACTCTGAGACCTCTAGTATCTACATTCATTTGCATATAATTGTTTATCCATCACTTTGCCATACCATACAGCTACACTATTTTTCTATAATTTCTGGAGGTTAATGGCTTTTTTCCCCCCTCTAAATTCAAAGTCAACACAAACTGACACTAAAGTCAAGAAAATGTGCTTTTCAAAGTGCTGTAACAACAGTTGGCAGTCTGTACATTGTGAAAAATGTATTTGATCAAGGAACTTTTGCTAGCGGCATGCCAATGGATCCACACTGATTTCTCTGAAAAATAAAGGAATTAATCCTCATCTTCCATTTAGGAATAGAAAACAGACTGAGACATCTTGCATCATACAAATCTCTGACTTAGCCTTCACTCAGCCTTTTGTGCAAGTAAATATAATTACTGAGCAAAAGAGAGGAATAAAAGAGCAGATTTTGATTCTCTCCCTGAATGGCCAGAATAATCAGCAGGCAGCTGGAGATGAGTGGGTTTCCATTGTAGCTATGTTCATGAAGCCTCTGACTAGGCACAGGCCTTGGAGAATCTGGGTTGTGGGGCAAGAATGAATGACATGGCTGGGCAAACTCACCCAACACTGTTTGGATATGTGCTCCTGGTGCAAAAATAGATACTTCTTTCCCTTGCTTTCAACTATCATTTATGTGCTTTCTGTTTCTTAAATTTCTCCACAGAAATACTGTATCTAAAAATGTTTCAACTGTGCACCTTAATACTGGATAAAACACATATGTATTAAAATTTATTTTAAAAATGTAGCTAAGGCAGAGGTAAAAATAGGCAAAACTTAGATGCCAGGAACGTCAAAAGCCATTCGTGAGCTAACACAGCAGTCAAAGAGAATGCAGGCATCTGCTAATACGTAGAGGCCTAAATAAAACTTTTAAAAAAAAATTATTTTAGGGGTACCTGGGTGGCTCAGTTGGTTAAGCTTCTGCCTTTGGCGCGGGTCATGATCCCAGGGTCCTGGGAGGGAGCCCTGCAACAGGGTCCCTGCTCAATGGGGAGTCTGCTTCTCCCTCTGCCCCTCCCTCCCACCCCCCGCCTTGTGCTCACTCTCTCTCTCTCTTTCTCTCCCTCAAATAAATAAAATCTTTAAAAAATTCTTTAACTGTGATTAAAATACATATAACACATAATCATTTTTAAGCGTACAATTCAGTGGCACCAATTACATTCACACTGTTGTGCAACCATAATCATTATTTCCAAATCTTTCCATCACCACAAACAGAAACTCTGTACCCATGAAGCAATAAATCCCCATTGCACCCTCCTCCAATTCCTGGTAACCTATAATCGATTTTCTGTTTCTATGAATTTGTCTATTCTAGATAGTTCATGTGCATGGAAACATACAATATTTGTTCTTTTGTGACTGTCTTATTATACTTAGCATGCTGTTTTCAAGGTTCATTCATGTTGCAGAACTTCATTCCTATTTTAAGGTTCAATAATATTCCATTATATGCATGTACCATATTTTATTTATCCATTCATGTGTTGATGAATACACTGAGGTTATTTCCATCTTTTGGCTATTGTGAATAATGCACTCCAGTGAACACTGGTGTACCCACATCTGTTCAAGTCTCTGTTTTAAATTTTTTTGAGATATATATCTAGTCTAGATTCAGAGTTGTAATGGGTCACATTGAATCAAGAGAAAGTGGACATGGCTTAGAACCCCAGTATCTGAAGGAAGCTTGGTTATGGGTTCCCTAATACACCTGAGACCACCAAAGGGCAATGCCCTCAGTACGTGAAATGGGAACCAAAAAAATTCCTCCCATACAAGGTGTGCTGCATAGATCTTGGCTGTGAATGAGTGGAGCAGAGAGAAAACAACAAAATTCAGAGAATTCCTAAACCAGAGCCCTCAATCACATGAGGTTTTGGCTCTAATTCATAATACCTATGTAGACAGGAAAACCTCAAGTCAAATAGTCTTGGCTTGTTTGGGCCTCCAAGTATCTAGTGAAAACAAATACCAACCTTCTTTGCTAAACAGAAATTTTCAAGAAACATGAACTAACAATAAGAAACCACTAAACAAGTGTAGAAACAATTCGCATATGAATAAAGTGAGCAGAAAAACAGAAATAAGGTATAAAATCAACCCCCAATGGCTGAATGTATTAGAATCATTAGGCATTTTCCAGGTCATCTGAAAAACAGAATTGACGAAATTATCTAAAAAGCAAGCAGAGAAAATAAAGAAAACACATAAAATTGAGGTGAAGATGCAGAGTTCACAGAGGAACAAAGCTTCAAGTCAGAGAATCAGGAAAGAACACTTAAAGAAAAAAGTGAGTAGCTAATATTTAGAGATATAGTAGCTAAGAATTTTCTGGAGTAGATTAAAGGCAACAATGCTGAAGTTCTAGACAATCAACAAATCCTAAAGAGAAAAAAGAACAAGAAATCAATGTCAAATTAAATCAGACATACCTTAATGAAGCTGTAGAACCTTTCAACAGACAAAGCATACAAATGAAAAATAGTTTTCTTTTAGAGAAAGGACAATTAGACTGACATCCAACTTTTTTGTGTGTTTGTTTTTTATTTTTCAAGTATAGTTGACACAAATGTTACATTATTTTCAGGTGTACAAAAATGATTCCAAAAGTGTATATGTTATGCTATGCCCACCACAAGCGTAACTACCATCTGTCACCATACAACACTATTACAGTATTATTGACTGTATTCTTTATGATGTGCCTTTTCCCCCCTGAGTTATTCATTCCCTAACTGGAAGCTTGTATCTCCCACTACCTTTCACCCAACTTTTAAACAGCAAAACTTGGGGGCCAGAGTTACTCTAAGAAAATAACCTTTGATCTAGACATATAACCAGAAATACTATCTAAATAAAGAGTAAAATGAAGATGTTTTTCAGACAAACAAAAACAGAGAGGTAACTAACAACAGACTTTCACTAACAGAACATGTAAAGAAGAAAACAACGGGATAAACAACATGATCCCAGAAGAAAAATTTTAGATGCAAGAAGAAATTGTGAACAGTGAATACCATGGTGTTATAAACATATCTAAATGATTATTTTCATTAGAAAACAATAACAATGCCTTCTGATATGAGTATAGAAAAATCAAGATAGAACTAAAGTCTTAAATAATAATTGTGTGTAAAAAGGGTATGGATAAAAGTTTATACATCTTAAATACACTATTCCCTTTGGGAGAAAGATAGAGATTAACACTAAATTTGTTAAATCAAAAATGCATGGTAACATCTCTAGGGTGATTGTGGTAGGTAGAACAATGGCCATCCAAAGTCATCCATGTCCTAATCCCAGGAACCTGCAAATATGCTGCATGTCAAAGGACAATGGAGGTAGCAGATGGAATTAAGATTGGTAATGAGCTGACCTTACTATAGGAGATTATTTTGGATTATCCAGGTGGGCATAATGCAATCACAAGCATCGTTAAAAGTGGAAAAAGTAATAGAAGAGTTGGTGTCTGAGTGATATAATGTGGGAAAGACTCCACTAGACATAGCTGTCTTTTAAGATGGAAGCGGGCTGTGAGACAAGGAATGCCAACTACCTCTAGAAGCTAGAAAAGGCAAGAAAATAGATTCTCCCTTAGAGTCTACAAAAGTGAACAGAGGGTGCCTGGGTGGCTCAGATGGTTAAGCGTCTGCCTTCGGCTCAGGTCATGATCCCAGGGTCCTGGGATCGAGTCCCACATCGGGCTCCCTGCTCCTTGGGAGCCTGCTTCTCCCTCTGCCTCTCTCTCTCTCTCTCTGTCTCTCATGAATAAATAAAATCTTTAAAAAAAAAAAAAAAGTGAACACAGCCGTACTGACACCCTAATTTTAGCTCAGTGAGACTCATTTGAACCATCTGACCTCCAGAAATGTAAGATAATAAATTTGTTTTGTTTTAAGCCACTAAATCTATGGTAATTTGTTATGGCAGCAGTAGGAAACTAATATAGAGACAACTTGAAAAATGTAAGAGGTTATCAATCCTAAATTTGTGAAATTTAGAAAAAATATACAATACAAAATATACAGGAAAAAAAGCATACAATACACAATACACACTATAATATATACCATACAAAATATACAGGAAAAAGAATAAAATAATAAGTCTAAAAAAGTCATGAAGTGAGACAGATAGAAAAAGAGTAGAAATAGCAAAAGCAGGGCAGAGACCCCAAAATAAGATGATAGGTATAAATCCATATGTATGAAATCCATACTCAATGTTTATGTAAGAGACAAAATTTATCATACTGGACATGACAAAATCCAGCTATATACTGTTTTCATGAAACACCCTGAAAACTAGACTTGCTTTGGTGGTAATTTTGTAATGTATATAAATATCAAATAACTATGTTGTACACCTGAAACTATAAGTCAATTATTCCTCAATTTTAAAAAAACTAAAGTTCTTTGGATATACCAAATTGACAGAACTTTGGCAAAAATAATCATGAAACAAAAGGAAAGAAGACAAATAATTAACATTAGGATATAAATTACAGATGCAACAAGAGAGATTTTAACAAATAATAGTCTATTATGAAATCGGTGTGCCAAAGAAATTGAAATTTTAGGTTAAACTGAGGCATTCTAAGGAAAAAACAAATTACAAAATCTTAACTAAGAAAAAGATTTAGGTTTGAATGTTTTTTAAACATTAAAAAAATTCTTAAGTAGAAATTTTCCCATAAATAAAACACCAGGCCTTCATAAGTTTAGAGACAAGTTCTCATAAAATTTCAAAGAACAGATAAGAGTAACAAAGGTACTTCTGTATTTTTACACATTTTCAAAGAACACACACAAATAAACTACTCCCCAACTTGTTATGAGGGTAGTAAAATCTTGACATCAAAATCAGATGACAACAACACAAGAAGGAGAATTCATAAGCTGATGTCATTTATGTAAATAGACGCAAATTTCTAAATATATACCAAGTTCAGCAATGGATTAAAAAAATACAATTCACTATGATAAATTAGGGGGCATCCAGAAATGTAACTTAAAAATATATATATTAATGTAATTACTACACAATCACATTAAAGAAGAAAATTTGTATATAATCTCAATTACCAAAATTATAATCAGAAAAATTTAACACACAGTCTTCATAATAAAAACAACTTTTAGGGAACTATGAATGAAAGAAAACTCCCCTATCCTAACTATCTATACTATCTTTAAATAGATATAATTCTTAACAGTGAAATATTGAAGGACTCCTTTTAAAAAAGCAGGAGAAAAACAAAAATACCCATTACTGCCCTATTCAATAGAGAACTTTTTCAACTCTGGTTGCATTAAGACAAAAAGAAACTAAAAAAATAGAGAAAAGAAAAATATATCATTATTGCAGATCATATGACTGTCCACATAGAAAACCCAAAAGAATCTAGAGACAAACAATTAGTATAAATAAGAGAAAACATTAATTAATTATGTTTCTGGACACAAGATAAGTATACAGAAATCAGTGCATTTTTGTACACCAGCAATAAACAGAAAATGCAAATTTCACAAAGATCCCCTTTTAAAATAGTAACAAAGATAAACGCCACATAGGAATGAATCCAACAAAAGATTATGAATTCTTTGCATAGAAATCTATAAAACAATTCTGAAAACTATAAAAGACTTATGTAAGTAAAGATGTAAAGATAAATGACATATTCATGAATAGAAAGACTAAATAGTGCAAAGATTCTGCCCAAATTGATCTGTAGCTGCACTGTAATTCTACTCAAATTCTCAACAAAGACCCCAAAAATAAAACACACACACCTATGAAAAGAGCATATATGAAAGAACTGGAATTGCTATTCAATTGGGGTAGGATGAGTTTTTCAGTTAATTTTAGGAAAATTGTATTTCTATACATCAAAAAAAAGTGAATCCCCACTTTTTATCATACCCTGATAAATTAAAAACTTTAAATGTAAAATATGAAACTTTAAATTATTTAGAAGAAAAGTAGTGAAAATTGTAGAGGTTGCTTTTAGGCAACAGGCTTGAGGGAGGGAATGGAGAAAGGCCTACAGAGACCCCCTCGCTGAATACAGAAGGGCCCAGCAGGTGACCCACCTCAAAATAGCCATAGGGCCTAAGTAACCAATGCGCTACTTACCACTAGGCACAGTTACCAAAAAAGGAACGATTCCGTGCATCCCCTACTTCCTCCTCTTCCCCCTTTAAAAACAGCCCCCACCCACCGCCTCCTGGCAGACAGCCTCTCTTTTGCCATCCTGCCCATCGCCCCCTTGCCGTGTATTCAATAAACTATCTCTTTTGTTTTGCCTCAGATAAATTCTTTCATCCCCTGTGCCACTGGCTTCCACCCCATGATCTTCCCCAATCTACGGGCCTTCATCTGATTTAGAGACATCCTATTTAGACATCACAAAAATATCTTTGATTTCAGAGTGGTGAGAATTTCTCAAGGAAAAAACATAGAAATTATTAGCCTTAAAGCAAAATAGATAAAAGATATATCTGACTATGCGAAAATTGGTGATCAAGAGAATAGGAATTATATCCATGAAAGATGGCATTTCACGTCTTCCCCGGCACTTTCAGACTCACCCTGGTCTCCTTATGCCTTCTCACTGGTGACTTCCAGCTATGGCTGGCCTCATGTTGGCGGGTGTGGCAAGAGGCGGAGTTGTTCAATCTTACCACTGAAATGTCAGACTGTTTTCTAAAGTAGTTTGTCAGTTGCCTTCACATCAGCCTCTATGTATGTGCATTTTGCCCTTCTCAGATCCCCACCAATGTTTGGTATTTTCTGACTATAAAACACAGAAAAGGTGAGTAATCCCCAGCATCAGCCCTAAAGACTCGAAGGGGGGTCAAATCTGTCTCCCATTCCCACTTTTCTCCAAACGTCATCCTCATACTCCTCTCTAGACCAATACATCTCCTTTTAGGTAATCAGTGTGTATACACCCTCTTCTGTCTTGAAAAAATTAACTGCCGGGAATAAGTATGTTTTCAGACCTTTGTATCACAGGGTAATTGTGAGCCTGAATGTGGTACTCTCTGCTTAGATACAGAAAGACAATAAGGAAACTTTAAACCTGTTTCAAAAACAGCCCATAGCAGAGAAAAAGGCATCCTTCCAATTCTCTGCTTAGAGCACAACTCACTGTCTGAATCCAGACACAAAGCATGGGTGCGACTCAAGAGGCTTTTTACCTACTTCAGCAATCAGCACTAAGTTGAATCAGGGTTTTCATTTTATAGTCTAGTTTTATACAGCACAGAGTAAGAAAATTCTCCTAGATGTCAGCAACAAGTCAACTGTCAGTTCATGGGGTTTCAGTGAGTACTTTATCTTTGTTGGTGTCTTCCTAGGTATTTCAGTGCATACATGAGGGAGGAGGTCTACAGCTGGAGTTACAGCCATCCTCCGCACACTCACTCCTGAAAGGAAACTGTCAACTCAAAGAGATGACTCTTGGGCCCTACAGATTAATCCTCATCCTCAAACCAGTCTTCGAGAAGATCAGAGCCTCAGGGTCCCCTGCCAGTCCCCTCCCCTCTCACTGCTCTTGGTAACCATAGGGCATTAATTACAGGCCACGTCAGAAGGCCCCAGATGCCCCTGATTCATGGTCTTCACACTCTAAAGAACTTAAAATATTTGGTAGACCTTGATAAACAGGGCCCCCAGATCTGTGTTTCTCATCAGATGAATACCAAAACCCTTGTCAAGGTGACAGAGCTATTAAGTGTCTATTCACACAGCAATCAGAAATTGGAGCATCAATCAGTAATCATAAAGTCAGGGGCATTTTCTCACCAAGTCAGGAATTCAGAGGGCTTTCATAAGCTAATCAGCAGGCATCAAATAGACAATCAATCTAATTAGCTGCTCACATTCGGATGGCAATCAAAGAAGCACAGTGCACTTCATTAGGAACGATATTGAAAACGGTGATCTGTGCAGTATTCAGCTAGCAAATGAATATCCTTTTCTGCAAATAGGGAGGGAGGATGTGGCTGTTCTGTGTGCACCATGTGCCAATTCAAAGATGCAGGGACCAAGAACCCAACCGATGCCTACTTTTGCTTTTCTGTGGGTCTCAAAGTAAGGGAGCCGGGCGGGGTCATTTATTGTTACGTCCGACAACAGCACATCAGTAAACTATGGGTGACGGGGTCCACCTTAGAGGAAAAGTGCAGTAGAACGATGTGAAGAGGAGGTCATTAATTCTGGAAATGTACTCTTTATGAAAACACCATCGTTTAGCTCCAAGTTCAACTCCTCTTTGCCTTTAAAATCCACAACTTTTCTACTAGGAATACCTTCCTTGGATAAAATGGGCACCAAAGTACTCCATGGTAAGAATCTTAAGAATCATCTTTCTTTAAAGTAATAGCACTTTTTTCCTTGCAAAGCAAGCACCAGCTAGAAAGCTGTGGGCTACCCTCATGGCAGAAGGCCTTCTGAGACAGACTCAGTCATTCCTAACCCAGAATGACAACTGAGTATCACATATTCTGCCAGGCATTTTGAAGGCAATGAAAGGGATAGACATGATCACTCTTCTCCAGGAGCTCATCTTATCTTTGGCTAACACTAGTGAAAATAATAGCAAACATTTAAAAATAGCATGTTAGGGGCTAAATTGCTGAGTTACAAATCTTCATATTTTAGGATTTGAGAAATGAACAGAAGGAAGAACACTGATATACTGAATATCAGAAAAGCCTTCTGGAAAAAGTTAGAGGCCAGGAGCCGGTTGCTTTCAAAGCGGTATATTTCTGAATTGCCAGCATTTCCAGAAAATTGATTGTAATTTTTAGTGAAGGTTAGAATATACTTCACAAAGCTGGTATAAAATTGTCACATAAGGAACTTAAAGGGAAAAAACTTACAAATAAACTCCCACATTTGCTCAGTTTAGCATACTTTTAAGAGGCAAATTTCACTCTCTATGAATCTCCTTGGTCAATCCATGTTTATGAGTGAAAAACAGTAAAAATACTCAGATACCAAGTCCTAACATATGTCAACTGGGCTCTAATTTCCTTAAAGGGAAAGTGTCCTGTCCCACAAGTCTTGGGACAACTACATCAGAGCTGGGAGTAGAGGCAAAGGGGTCTGACTAAACATCCATATACTTCAAGTCTCTGCTCCACAGTCATCTTCTCTAAAAAGTCCCCCAATTCTGTTCCTCCGCTGCTGGTGTTCTATCTACTTCTAACCTCCACCATATTTCTAACTCCACCCAGACCTACAACAATTTCCTACACATATTTATTTACATTTTTGAATCCCTCTGTTAGATTGAAAACCCCTTCAGAGCAAATAATGTTTCTGATTCAATTTTGCGATCCCATCCACTGATATGTGTCTGATGATTAAATTTATGAATACTTTCCAATTAGTTTTGGTTTATGTGAAAACATTGAGTTCTATGGAAGGCAAGTGCTTTAGACACTGAGAAAGCCATTATAGGAATTTATTAAGAATACTTAGTGCCCAAAAGGCTATGTGTGAGATATAAAACCTCACGTCTCTGTCTCCAAGGAGTTTGTGTGCCTATGTATGACAGATCACTCATGGATTCACTCTGCAGGAAGTTTAATATGAGGGCTGGAGAGAACAAGCATTCAAAGAATGAAAAATCTGGTTTATGATCAAAAAAAGAATCCTAAGAGGTGTTCAAGGGGCTTGTTATATAGAGAGAAAAGTTTAAAAGGCAGGGAAATAAATGAGGACATGGTATCTTAAGGGAGAGAGCAGGAACAGGCCCTCCTTTATACAAAGAAGAACACCCGAGTCTTAGAAAATGTATAGTAATTCCACTGAAGATATTTAAGCTTCTACGTTCCAAGAGAAAATTTTTGGATCAAAAGTGCCATAAATGAACTAGGAAATAAAACCCCCATGAGTAAAGTAATCTGTGTGTTTCATTTGTTTTCTTCCTTTTTGATGTCTCACCACACAGAGCACTTGATTATATAAAGCCTGGGCTCCACGGCACCTGACAATGGCACTGAGCAGTAGGAGCCGAGAGCCCGGCGCCGACAGGCCCGTCAGTTGCAGACCCCGGCAAGCACCCCCACGGAAGGAGGTGCTGCAGGGTCTGCGCCTGGCTTGGGTTTGGATGCTGAAAGCCTTGTCATTACGATACATCCTGAGATGAGTGACAATTCACTGCTGTTCTGTGCAAGAAAACCTGGATGCTCTGCAGAGGGAGGCATGTGGATGAGCAGCCGCCTGGCAGACATGGAAGTGCTTCTGCAAGAGGCCTTCTGTCTGGGGTGTGTATTAGTTTGCTAGGACTCCGTGACAAAATATCACAGGCTGGATGGCTTAAACAACAGAAATTTGCCTTCTCGCAGTTCTGGAGGCTAAAAATCCAAGATCAAGGCGTTGAAAGGGTTGGCTTCTGCTGAGGCTGCCTTCTTGGCTTGCAGATGGTCGCATTCTCTGTGTCCTCACATGGCCTTTCCTTTGTGTGTACGCATTCCTGGTGTCTCTCTCTGTGCCCTAATCTCCTCTTATAAAGACACCAATCATATTAGACTAAGTTCCACTCTAACGACCCCATTTTAACTTAATTACCTCTTTAAAGGCCCCATCTTCAAATACAGTCACATTCTAAGGTACTAGGGATTAAGAATTCAACATTGGTATAGGGGGTAGGGCACAATTCAGTCTCTAGCAGGGAGGAATGAATGGTTGCCCCTCAATCTCCACCCTCAAAATTCACTCTCTCTATTCTTAGAGATATATTCTTCCACTGATCCAATAAAAACAAACACACAAACATTTTAATGATATTTTGAGAGGGTATACTACTGCCAGGCACAATTCGAAGCATTCAATATGGGTTACTGATTTCATAATCACAGTAATCTTATGAATTGGTCTCATTTATTTCGGGATTCATATATATATATTTACTGTTGCCCACTTTTTAAAACAGCTTTTTGAAGTATAATGGATATAAACTACCTATAGTTAAAGCACATAATTTGGTAAGTTTTGATGTGTCTACCCACCTGTGACTTCATCATCCAGTGAAAAGTTTCTCCCTGCCCCTCTCTAACTCGTCCCTCCTGTGCCTTCCCACAATCCACTAACCTCATGTCCAGGCAGCCATGGTTCTGTTTTCAGTCACGATAGAGTTGCCTGTATTTTGTATGGATGGAATTTACAATAGGTACTCTTTCCTGTCTGACTTCTTTCCCTCAACACAATTACTTCTAGACTCATTCCTATTGTTGAGCATGTCAGTAGTTTATACCTTTTATTGCTGAGTAGAATTGCAACCAGTAGCAACCATCTTCCCACTACCACATATTGGATAGGCAACACTTTCTTCTTGATCTTGAGAGACATACTTTATCTTGTTTGGGATCCATTTTATGCATGTTTTTGGCTCTAACTTTGGCCATGGCATTGACCCTCAATTGACCCTTCAAGCATTGTTTCACAGTCCCTTAGAAATTCTAAAGAGTTATTCCCATCCCCAATAACACCACAAATAAAAAATTGTTAGATCTACTCCTATTAGTTAATGTAGTAACTAGGAATCAAGAGAGCCTACGTTGCTATTTAGTGTGTTTCCAGTTTTCAAATATCATGCATGTGCTATGGAGCGAAGGGATTTGGTGTAGAGTTTTTACATTTACACATTTTTATTAATGACCTAAAATCTTCTTCCTCTTCCCCAACTCTGTTTAAAATCACTGTACTTTTCTTTCTGTCTACAGCGTGATTTAACTTCTCACTTGAATATAAAGCATAATTCAATTGAGAAGTGTGTTTATATCACATGAAACACAATAAAGCATGATGAACTATATCTGAAATCATTTGTAAATGAATGGCTACAATATTCCCAGGGTGTTCTCTGCTCTCCCACAAAATAAAAGCAACTGTGGTTTTTTATTAATATGTGGATCCCAAATGCCTTCTTGAGATATTTAAAAGCTGGATGAGATGAGCATAACCTAATGGAACATCATAGAGAAAGATACTGAATAGAAGATGTATGCTGTAACTGGGAGAGTTTTCAGGTGGAGAATAGCATACAACAGCTCTTATCTAGGTAAGAGCAAGATGAAGTGGGAAAAAATGACTCAGGAACCTCAGAGAGGGTCAATGCCATGGCCAAAGTTAGAGCCGAAAATAATACCCAGGTCTCCTGACCCCACAGTCTGTGCTGCAGTGGAGGGTAAGAGCTTGAGAGACAGGAAAGCTGGGCATCTGCTCTCTTGGTTCACAGCTACAATTAGGAGCCAGTCAGTCCTTAGTCCTTCATTATAAGGAATTACTGTTCTGCCACATTAGTTCTCTTGGTACTTCAAGTATTATATTTTCCCCCTAGTAGCTGTTTTCATTTTAAATCAAAATATATTTTTCCATTATTTCATTTTTTAATACAAGGTTACTCATATTTCTAATGATGGTAATATATCATTTCAACACTTCCATGTAAATAGTTCCTTAAAAATCACCTTAAATGTAGCACCACCTATCAGCTACATAAATACCCCTTTTACCTCATTATAAAAATAAGGATAAAGATAATTTTATAATCTCATATTGTACAGCAAAAAGTATTTGACAAAATTCAGCATCCATTCATAATAAAAATAAAGTCTCTTAGCAGGCCAAGAAGAGAAAGAAACAAACATGATTAAAAATAAAGTATATACATAAAAATCATGCAGGAAGATCAAGAAACAAAACAAGATTTTACTCTCTTCCACCTTCTAGCCCACATTTTACTAGATGTTCTGACCAGGATAAGAAGGTGAGAGACAGAAATATAAGACAGATGGAAAAGAAAGGAAGAAACAGATCCATCATAATTAACAGATGATTTGATTTTATTAAAATTATTAAGTGAGTTTAGCAAGATTTCTATATCCAAAAATCATTTCTACTTCAACCTTTTTTTTTTTAAGATTTTATTTATTTATTTGAGAGAGAATGAGAGAGAGCACATGAGAGGGGGGAGGGTCAGAGGGAGAAGCAGACTCCCTGCTGAGCAGGGAGCCCGATGCGGGACTGGATCCAGGGACTCCAGGATCATGACCTGAGCCGAAGGCAGTCGCTTAACCAACTGAGCCACCCAGGCGCCCTCTACTTCAACCTTAAAAGTAATCAAAAGTATTATATATAATATCACCACAAATATGAAATATCAAATAATTATATGGTCAGTGTGCAAGATTTCTGCAAATCTAATGATAAAACTTTACTGACCTGCATTAAAGAAGAGCTAAATAAAGGAGATGCATTTGATGGGCTTAGAGTATCCATATTTAAAGTTATCAGTTTTTCCCAAATATAGACTCAATGTACTAACATTCAAAATCCAGTAAGTTTATCCAAGTGTGTAACTTGACAAAGTAAGTGGTTCAACTTGTATGAAAATGCAAAGAAAAAAAAGAAAGGAAAAGAAATAGCCAGGATTCACTTAAAGAAGAACAAAGTAGGAAGATTTGCTTTCCAGATATCCTATTATGTTACAAAACTTTGAGAATGAGAAAAGGGAAATACAATAATGGCAGAGAATAGAGAGCCTTAAAGAGATCTGTCTCTCCATGCACACTTGGTTTCTACAGGGGTGGAACTGCAGAGCTGCAGGGCAGGAACAAGTATTTTAATAAATGTTTCTGGGATAATTGGATAAGCCATAAGGAAGAGAAATAAAATTAGAGTTTGCTTCATACCAGAGAGAACATGTTAACTTTAGGTAGATCATAAACCTAAATGTGAGAGGAAAACAACAAAACTTTCTGAAAACAATAGAAAAGAATATCTTCATAAATTTGGATATAAGGTGATTTCCTAAATAACAATGTGATAGCTATGAGTATTCATAAATATCAATATTTTAAAATTACCTCTGCCTTAAAAGGTACCATAAAAAGAGAGAAAATCCCAGGGAATATATGTTACAAATATAAACAAAGGACTCTTTTCAAAATACATAAATATTTCCTACAAATCAATAAGAAATAGACAAGAAAGATAGGCAAGCAAGAGTTGTGGAAAAAAAACACTTTATTAAGGAGGACATTAAGGAGGGCACATGATATGATGAGCACTGGGTGTTATTCGCAATTGATAAATTATTGAACACTACACCTGAAACTAATGATGTACTATATGTTGGTTAATTGAATTTAAATTAAAAAAAGAAGGTAAATGGCCAATAAGAATGTGAAATTTTGTTTAACATTATTAATCATTTACAAACTGTAAATTAAAACTGAAATGTAATACCACTTTACATACATCAGAGTAGCTAAAATGCAAATTGCTGATAATGCCAAGTGTTGGTGATGATGTGGAAGAAATGAAACTCACAAATAATGAGCTTGTTTAACATTGTTTAAATTTGGAAAACTGTTGGATAGTATCTCCTAAGGCTAAACTATGCATCCCCTGTGATCTGGTAATTCTATTTCTTAGTATATAGCCAACAAAGTTATGTATAGATGTTCACCAAAAAACATGAACAACAATTTCATGGCAGCATTATTTGCAAGAGGCAAAAACCAGAAAGAATTAATATACATAAATTGTAGCATCTTCATTGAAAGGAACACAAAATAGCAATGAAAATCAAAGAACCACAGTTACACACAACCAGCATGGGTAAATCTAATAAATACAAGGCTGAATGAGGAATTAAGATATAAAAGAATATACACAGTATGAACATATTTATATAAAACTCAAAAACAGACTATATTCTTTAGCACTGCAAGCTTTTGTGATAAATAAAAGGTCATTCTTAACCAAAAAAAAAAAAAAAAAGGTAGGGGATAAGGAAATAGTGATTGTGAAGGGGCATAGGGCTTCAGGGGAGATAGTAGTGTTCTATTTCTTGACCCAGGTATTGACTACAAGAGAATATACTCTATGAGTTGTATGTTTGTATGTTTTTAAATAACATTCTAAAAAGTTTTAAGAATCTTCCTTAATCCTCATCAACAATCACTTTTGACCCTGGATGCTGAGTTTAAGGCACCACACAACTTATTCTAAGCTATCTACTTTTAAAGATCTAAATCATCTGCTGTTCTGAATGATGTGTCTTGCAACTCATACTGGTATATTTATATCTGTGAGTTCTTGGATAAAACTGCTAATTAAGCTTCATGTTTCATTTAGTCATGTAATTAAATCTCACCCAATGGAATACAAGCTTTTATTCATATTACACGGAGCATAGTGATTCTTTTGATCTGCATTCTTTGGTGGTTTATTTTTATATTTTAGTTCAGGAAATAATTTCTTTCTCAATCTTTTGATTTGCTCCAATTGTTTTTGACTTCTTCCTCAGAAGTAATGATCATGTTTATCTTAGATCTTGGATCACTCATTTATTTTCCATCCTCTCTCATACTGTCATTTATTCATAAATTTCCACCTAACCTAAGAGGATTTCCCAAATGTACAATCCACATTATTATATCTACTTCCATATTATCGGGTCTTTCCTTCACTGCCTCTGTGTGAATTTTGTTGGTCATTATCATTTGAATTTTCTCATAATTGTTCCCCACTCTCTGACCTTTTTTAAAAAAATATAATTTCTTGTCATTTGTTACCCATATGTTATCTCTTTTTTGTCTTCAAATACAGAACTAGAATGCCAGGTTTTGATGCATTTGATTGAAACATTTTAAACTATTTTCCTTCTGTTCCCTCTAATAAACAATCTTTAAAAGTAAGTTCTTAATCTTCAGAATGATCTTTCCTTCCTGGGCTATACCGTACATTGTCATAGGCTCCATGTTGGTTTTCTTCTGTGTCCTCATCCCTGGTAAGACACTATTCTTCCTAGATTTAATATGTGCTAAAAATCACAATATATAAAGTTCCCCTTGCTACCGAATTGCTGAATGTCCAACTGGACGGCAACTTTATGTAAACATCTCAAGACTTTCCCTAAATCCATTGCTATACTGTAAATTATGCTATATATTGACTCAATATATAGCAAACTAAAATCCCCAAATGCACTGCTATCAATGTTTTCTTAACTTAATGTGGTGCCTTTTTTATAGGTTCATGACTGCCAAAATTCAGCATGCCACCATGAGCCCTTCCCTTTCCAAAACATACTTCATGCAGTTGTATTTTGATGATTTCAATCTTTTACTTGATGGTGAAAAAGCAGCAATATAGGTGTGAGTTGGAGATGGAGTTGGGATATGGGGGGAAAGTGGGAAATGAGAGAGAATATCTTTTTAGGTATCATAAAAAATTTTTTTAAAAAATAGCTGTCCTGCAGTGGAGAGAAAGATTATTGCTTACTACAAAGTTTGTGTTTCTAATCAGGAGGACAAAGAATGCATGAAGAAGGGAGGAATTTTTCAACTACATTGGAATGGGCAGATTTCTCATGAGGTTGGAAAATGGACCATCAATTGTACTTTTCAATCTACTTCAATCAACCTAATAGTAGAAATTCCTCCTAGATTTGGCGATAGATTTACTGTCAGTCTTAATTTATTCTGTTGTAAGTTACTTTAGTAGTAATTCAGATAGAAACCAGAAGTCTCTTACCTTAAATATTGTTTCTTAATAACATTTTCATTTTTTAAAACGTCAACCGACCTTATAGGATATGATATTCTAGGAACATGGTGGACTCAAGCCCACAGAGTCCTGCTTACACACACAGTAAAATGTTGGTTCAATTACATATAATTTATAATATAACTTATATTTGAACTCAAACAAAAGAATGTGAAATTCCTATGTATCATAAAAAAAAAGAAGAAATGTAATGAAAGTATGGTAAACTAAGAAGCCAAAATTATGGTGGCCTAAGAAATATTGTATGGCATATTGGACTGTTGGATGTAGGACCCACAGAGCTGGGTTTTCGAACCTGCATGAGGACAGGATATGTGATATTTCACACATGTGAAGCAGGATACTGGAACTGAGAAACCCCAGTGATTGTAGCAATAGTACACCCACTAGCCTGGACACCAAAAAAAAAAAAAAAAAAATGTGTCTCAGGAGCAGTGTGTAAAAATATAAAGTATGGGAAAAAAAAAAACAACATACAATCCAAAAAATAATTTTACAAGATCTGTAACCAAAAGGCTTTTTGTTAGGTAACATAACCTGTGTTAAGTAAAGTTGTAAAGCCTAAATTTTTTCTACCAATATGAAATTCATATCTCCAGAGTGATAACTGAATCAAAAAATTAGTTCTAGACCTATAAAGCCCCCAGATTACCTGGAAAAAATGTTTTTAAACCCAAATAAACATACTTCAAGTAACAGGTCCATAAGAAAGGTTTATGGGAGCAAATATCCTGGGAATAAAACAATGCTTATGAACATAAGCTTATCATTAAATGAACACAAGAGGAAATGATCCCTTGAATAATCCCAAAGAACCGGATAGTAGAAAACTTAGGCTCCATAAACAGCATATTCAAAGTGAACACAGAGACAGAAGAAAAACTATAAAGGAAAGCTATATTTTATAGGAGATTATGGAAAAGAAATAGCCCATCTTAAAGCAAAATTTGAATGCTATGTCTAAGAATTACATACATAAACATGATGTTTTTCAGAGAAATTAAAGATTCAGTGGATAAGCAGAGCCAAAGCCTAAATTGGAGAACTGGAAATTCCTCATACTGATTTAAATATGGGAAATATGAAATAAAATTTAAGAACTATGGATGACAGAAGGAGACATCCAACCTATACTTAATGAACGTTCTACCAAGAGGTTAGAGAGAATGTTGAAAAGTCGTTATTTAAAATAATAATATCTTGGGGTACCTGGGTGGCTCAGTTGGTTAAGTGTCTGTCTGCCTTTGGCTCAGGTCATTATCTCAGGGTCCTGGGATGGAGCCCTGCAGGGAGTCTGCTTCTCACTCTCCCTCTCCCTCTGCCCCTAACCCTGCTTGTGTGTTTTCTCTCTCTCTCTCTCAAATAAATAAATAAAATCCTTAAAAAAATAATAATATCTTAGGATTTTCCAGAACTGGTAAAAGGTAAGAATCCTCTGTACCTTAATGAAGTCAACATACTTAAAAAAAAAAAAAAATCCACAATTACACACGTTGCCACTAAATTGCAAAACCCCAAAGACAAGTAAAGAATCTTAAAGAACACCCAGAGAAAAGGCAGAATATTTACAAGGAATTAATAATTACACCTGTCACTAGCAAAAATAGAGATTGAAAAAATAAATTCATGTTAACAAAATACTATAGGAGAACAATTTATTTAGAAATTTTATTTCCAGATTATCATCATGCAGGAGAGAACAACAGAGACATTTTCAGACCACCTTAGTAATTTATAGAACCTTACTGAAAGAAACAATAAAGGAGGTAATTCAATAAGAATTAAATTGAATCCAGGAGGAAGAGTTTGATAAATACCCCACCATATTTTCTTCCCATTCACATACTAACAAATTTATTGGTGTAGTAGTAAAACCAAATAATATATGCAGAATACTTTGTTTGTAATAGGCAGTCAATTAATGTGAGCTATTAGGAGCAATATTTTAAAATTGTGTATTTTAACCTTCAATTGCTGGGGGTATAAAAATATAGGGGATTTTTGCATAGTGTTGGCCACACTCTTAAGCCCTCTTATTATTTCTAATAATTTCACTGCAGTTTGATAAGAGTTTTCTGAGCTATAAATTGGTATGACTTGAAAATTAAGGGGATATGATTACTAAGAGGTGGATTTGTCTAGGATGATTTCAGGAGCTCTGGACTGATTCAACAAATAGCAGGTGTGTCAAAAGTAGATACGGGAGGGGAATTCTGAGAGGAGTTGACATCATAGGACATTTCTGCAAAATATCTGCATTGTCTGTGCTTTAGTTTCCTCATCTGAAACAGGAATACAATGATGATACCCACCACATGAATTTGTACTTCTAGGAGAGGTCCATCTCCTTCTTTATAGCCATTTCATGTCATCAGAGTGCCAAAGATATAAATTTATTAAGCATCACATGGCACGAAGTACAGCACCAGCTCTTTATCGTACAGAGCACTTAAGGAGAGCCATCAGAAGGACTCTCTATTCAAGTGTCAACCACAGGGCCATAATTTGAGCTTGGATTTAACTAGCAATTCCTTGCAAATAGATTAAAGCTTTCCTCATCTGTCACTGTGTTGCTCTGCAGGGTGTGCCTGCGAATGCAATTAGCAAGCAACCCTTCGCCCTATATCATAAATAGCAAAGCAAAAGGTCTTCAGGGTTAGACATTAGGATGGATCCCAGGAGTCAATAGCACTCTGCCAGACTAAGATTTCACCCCTACACCTGTTCTGGCAAGAGGCTTTCACTTCATACATGCAGCCTCTCAATGTTCCTGAGTGACTACACAAGGCAAGTACAGATGAATTCCATTATTCATGAATACTCAGCCAATTTCCCACTTTCTCTTCTTGATTACGTTTCCACTTGTAGGAAGGGAGGCTGGGAGCTGAGATCAAAAGTTCCAAAAGTATCCTAGGTTTCCTCATGAATAGAGATCTGAAGGATTCCTAAAGTCACTTAAGCCCTCCTCCCCGATGCCAAGCCATTGTGGCCAGGCCCTGCGTGTCCTCAGGTAAGATCCTTAGGCATAAAGATGGTTGATCCCCACTGGCTTCCACTCACATTGCTGGCTGCCACCATGCCAGAGAACCTTCTCAGAAAACTCAACACTTAGGCCAGGTCTAAGCCTCCGTTCTCCAGACAACAGGAACCCATAGTGAATATATTCTTATTTTCTGTAGAATAAGCACTCCAGCACCATAGTAGTTTCTGTGCAATTTTCTACTTTGTAGCAGGAGGCTGTGGGAAGTTTCTGGCTTTGTTTTCCTTTTTCATGGTTTTAACTATGGCATCTGAGAAGAGGCTTGAAAGAGAAGAGGCTTGAAGAAAGCAGATGACATAAGTGGAATTCTTCACCTTTTTATGCTAGAGATGCTTCCAAACTGTCAACAAGGCACATATTCCCCAGAGGGAGCTATCTATCAGCCAGTGGGAGAGGAATCAACCAACTAAGCCTTGTGGTTCAGAGGAGAGCAGCCTCTATCATAAAGGTGTTCCCTCCTGGTGCCTCCCAAACCTCTCACCAGGATTTTCAGACATCTTTTTAGCACTCTCTTCCATTGTCTGAAAATCCTACAGATGCTGCAGCTGGTACCCGACAGTTAACAATTATACTTTCTATAGATACCTGTGCTCCTTTCCAGATACAAAATCTTATTTACCAAATTCCATCCCAGGTAGAGTGTGGTCAATGCATCTCAAGTTCCCTTTCTTTATGTTGCCAAATCGGTAATAGTAACACATCCCATTTATCTAATGATTTGCTTCTCTGGGAATCCCTTTGGCTTCTATTTCTTAATTCTCAAAACAAGCATGTGGAACAAGTCACAGTCTAATTATAAAGAAGAGGAATCCAAAGGTCCTCATCAAGTTAAAGAGTAAGAACACTAGACCCGGGCGCCTGGGTGGCTCAGTTGGTTAAGCGACTGCCTTCGGCTCAGGTCATGATCCTGGAGTCCCGGGATCGAGTCCCATATCGGGCTCCTTGCTCAGCAGGGGGTCTGCTTCTCCCTCTGACCCTCCCCCCCTTATGTGCTCTCTCTCTCTCATTCTCTCTCTCAAATAAATAAATAAAATCTTTAAAAAAAAAAAAAGAACACTATACCCAATAACCCCTTTTGTTTATTCAGTGGTATTTTTACTGTAGCGCATTGCCTCTCTGTCTACTGATGGTTATGGCTGACAAACCCTGGATCCTGGATGAATGATAAGGATCAAAAGCAAATTATTGGGAGCCATGTATCTAACCCTGACTAAACCCAGAAAAGAAGATGCTGATTTTCTGGAGACAGAGTATCACTAAGAAAACAAAATTTCACATCTGGAGCCACCAGAGAATCATACATAACCACAGACAATAGAATTGTTCATTGTGGGGTATCAGCTACAGGATTTTCAGACAATGACAATCAGTGATAAAACATGTCCAAAAATGTTTCAAGTTGATCTTGAAAGATGGGAAACATGTAGAAAGTCAGAGGTGACAGGAGGGCAAGGGGACAGCAAAATGTGCAAAAGAAAGTGATCTTGTGACTAAAGACTGCTCTGTGCTGCTACTTCTCCCAGGATTTTATCCTCAGGGCCTCCTGTGGGAATGGAAAAAAAGAGGATGAGTTGTCCACCATCCTCAAGGGGAGCTCCCACTACCAGGCGGTCCACCTGCTGCCTGCTGGTCTGTGTGGGGCATTCTGCCAGGTGGAACAGAGCCTAAGGAGGTCGTGAGGGCTCTAAGAGTCACACCATGAAAACATCTGGCTCGGGGACTGCTCGCCTGTGTTCTGTCCAGCACAGCTGACAGTTTAAAGTGATTCTTATCTCCTTCAAACATGCAACATAAATACTTCATATAAATGAGTTCGCATTGGAAAATCATCCTTTCATCTTACATCTTTGTGTTCAAGTCGTTCCTTAGAACCACCATAAACTGGGGTCTCTAACTATCAACCTTAGCATTTTTATCTCTCCTCAAGGATGTTTCTACATAGATGTTTTAGAGAGGGAATTTTTGGAGGCAAGGATACCTCACTAGTCAGAGTAAGTTTAAACTTTTCTACTTCTAGACAGTGTTGAGTGGCTCAGATGGCTATGGCAGAAAAGGAAATCTCAACAGCGGCACAGACTGAAATTGTCCACAGAACTGGCCAATCTCAGAGGGTTTCTCCCTCTCCTTTGGGGGGCTATTATGCCCAAACTCCTCTCTGCCATCTAGTGGTCATTCCTTCTCTTGCCTCCTTCTCTTCCTCTTCTTTTCCTTAACCCGTGGCTGACTCATGTGGCACCAGCCTAGATAAAGAAACACACATGTTCCCCTATAGGCCCTTTGGCTAAAACTCCTAGAAAGATACGAACTAACCTCTTTCCAGATCCCTTTGCTTTGAAATTTCTCCCCATTCTAAATTATCTTTTAAACTATAGGTTTTATAAGGCACCTTGAACCGTGTTTTATAAGGCACTTTGTAGGCACTGCCATGAAAATTAATTGTTTGAGTTATCATTAAAAGGGATGCCTCTGAAACAAAAATCATTCTCATCATCTTTTTTCTCCAGAGTAGCTTATCATCCAGAGGCTTAGCATTTACTTTAGAACCGGGGCTCACACTGCAGCCAGTGGCCCCTTCCTCTAGCCAAGTGTTTAGCACAGCAGCTCATGTGCATTCCAGTAAGATTTTTACATCCATATACTGTCCCAGGTCCCTATGAGAAGCCTGAACTGGATTTAAATGGGATTTTTTCTTTCAGACTCTGTTTCCTTTCATTATTACTAACAGCAAGATGCACTATGAATCGGGGGGCTGGAGGGCATCCAAATCTTTTAGAGCAGCCAATTTCTGGGATTCTTTTGGAAGTCATTATTTTATTTTGTGCCTCTTAACCACTGTAAAAAATCAGTCCCTGTCAGAGAGAAGCTCTAAAAATCAGGATACAATTGGGTTGAAGAAGGAGATGGAAGGTTTTTAGGGAGGGACTGGGAATGGTGTGACAAATAGGTTTAGTGCTCTGGGGGACGGAAAAGCAGCTAAGGGTCACCAAGTAAGGGAGAAGACTGGGGGCAACCAAGACCGAATATTGACCTCAAAATTTTGCCCTGGAGCAGTTCTGATCCCTAAGCCTTCAATTAGTACCTTAAAATTTTCTTATAGGTTCATCTTCTTAAAAAGATACAGTTCTTGGGCGCCTGGGTGGCTCAGTCGTTAGGCGTCTGCCTTCGGCTCAGGTCATGATCCCAGGGTCCTGGGATCGAGCCCCGCATCGGGCTCCTTGCTTAGCGGGAAGCCTGCTTCTCCCTCTCCCACTCCCCTTGCTTGTGTTCCTGCTCTCTCTTTCTCTCTCTGTCAAATAAATAAATAAAATCTTTAAAAAAAAAAAAAAAAGATACAGTTCTCAGGTTTATCTTCGGCACTAAATGGTGCTGCTTCCAGAACACACATTCTGGTTTTACGGCTACTCTGTGTGACTTTGGACAAAACTCAACCTTCTTCTTAACTCACTGTTTCATTGTTTCTGGGAGATCACCTGTATCAGATCTTTGTTAAAATGAAGATTCTTGGGCTCTGTCACAGACCTACTGAATCAGAATCTTCAAAGGCAGTGCTCAGGGAATCTGCATTTCTTTCACAAACAGGTAATTCTTAAAAACAATGAAAATCGGCAAACCACTTGTAGCATCTAAATGATCTCAAAGCATCATTTCAACTGAGACATTGGAGGAAGCACCATCTTGTCAGTTTTACCTAAAGTCCTTCCTCCCAGGTAAGCTTTGTTAGAACAACCTTGAAATGACAACATGAGAAACAAAAGTGCCATTAGGCCCCATTTAGTAAGTGCAGAGTTACTGGTTAGTTTTATGTGTTTTTTTTTTTATTCAAGCCATTGCACACAAATTATATTTTCTAATGTGTCAGCATTTTTCTAATTCAAATTTCCACTAGTAATCTGTTTTGCTGTGAATACTGGGTAAACTTCATGCCCGGCAGCTAAAATTTTTGGATGCAACAACTCATTTACAAAATTCTCATATATTCATCAAGGAATGAAAGCATGATTTTGCAGAATTGAATTTTAGAACTCTGATGCAACTGAAAATTATATGGACCAATTTCCTCATTTTAAATTAGAAGCATTAACATGACTTTTCTTTTCCCATCCCCATTCTCAGCCCCCAACTCATCATAGCTTGCCTAATCCTAAATATCCTTCAGCTCAAATGTCACACTCAGCCTTGCCAGATCCGTTCTTTCCCTCTTCGGTGCTGTGTCAGCACTTTGCCTCAACCCCTCTATGGAAGGTATATATATATATATATATCTCCATCCCCCTAATGAATCCTTGAAAACAGAAACTGCATCTTTTTAATCCCTGTAACTTGTAGGCAGTACAGGGTACTCAGTAAGTGAAAACTTTTAGCTGAGAAAAACTTGGCACAGGGCATGCTGGGAGGCAGTAGAAGAATTACCATGGTCATTACTATTAATTGCAGACATTTATTTAGTTCTTGCCATGCCAGGGTTCTAAGTGTTTTACAGCATTACTGAACTTAATTCTCATAACAAACCATAAAACCATACATAATTGTTTTCCCATTTTAGAGTTGAAAACACTGAGGCATTGACAGACCAAATAACTTGCCCTCAATTATAGGACTAGAAAGAGAGAGAGAGCCGTGATTGGAAAAGGGAAGTCTGAATCCTGAGATTCTACTCTCATTGCCCCACTAGACTGCTGCCCATAGTGGTACGTGAGGGTCTTCCTTCCACGACCATGTTTTCCCACTGTGCACACCCCGTCATGGTCAAAGACGGAAAAGTCCGTATCGAGAAAGCCCGATGCGCAAGGAAACACACTCTTACAGCTTAGAGGGGCTGAATTTCATAACATAGCCACAGAATTGTGGGGTGTCAAGAACAAACAGAACCAGAAACGGATATATTTTTTAACATCTTTATAGATTTCTCATAATATGAGCTTATGAAGCCTGAGATACATGAAATCAGCCCATCAATAGTTGTTAAAGATATAAAAATACATAAATACTAGGGCGCCTGGGTGGCTCAGTTGGTTGAGCGACTGCCTTCGGCTCAGGTCATGGTCCCGGGGTCCTGGGATCGAGCCCCGCATTGGGCTCCCTGCTCCGCGGGAAGCCTGCTTCTCCCTCTCCCACTCCCCCTGCTTGTGTTCCCTCTCTCGCTGTGTCTCTCTCTGTCAAATAAATAAATAAAATCTTTAAAAAAATAAATAAAATAAATAAAAATACATAAGTACTCATTTTGGTCCCACTCCAGCAACTAATTTGGAAGGAAAAGGCTATGTATGAGAGATCCATATGGAAATGCCAAAGTCTTTCTTGGAATAAAACAAACCAGCAAATGTGAATGGAGAGGGCAGGAAACCGATGCAAAAGGTAGGCATGTGTTCACCCTCCACATAAACTATTCCAGTTCCATGACTTAATCCCAGAGCTCTGTTAACAGTTCTCTACTAAGGATCTCAGGTGTATTCACTTGGTTTTCACCTACCAGTGCGCTGCCTCCCCATCCCTGCCCCCATGGCTTTTTCTGTTACCACCATCTGAGTTGTTACCCAGTTTTATCCCTTCTTCTCCTCCAAATATTAAATCCATCTCATCATGAAGTACGTGGTAGGTGGTAAATTAATCCAATTGATCAGAAATCTGACCTTACCTGATTTCTCTGTGACCCCATAACCTGCTAAATCACATTTACGTCACCCTCACCAGAGAGACACTATCACTCCAGGATTCCTTGACTCTCGCCTGAACACAACTCAAACAACCAAGTACATTAAACTCTACCACTGTTCTTGTCTAGTCCTAACAGCAACAATTTTGTAATCTTACACACCCTACAGGCACCTTCATCTACATTCTTCCTCTTTCATATTCCTTACTGGAAAACATCACAATACTGGTGATTTTGAAGATATTATGAGGGAACTGTCTGTATGTCTGTCTCACTTACTATAGTGTGAGCTCCTAGAAATCAGGAGCAACATTTTTTTTAACTGCTCTTCCCCACAGGGTGCCTAACATAGTATCTTGCTTAAAGAACTTGTTTAATAAATATATGCTAATTTAATCAAACAAAAACACAGAATAAAGAAGACCTTTGACTTGAATATGCAGTGTTTACTTCTCCTAACACCAGCACCACTTCCATTAGGTTTTTCTTTTTTTAAAGGGTTTTGCTGTAGAATTAAAAAAAAACCCAGAGCCCTTCATTACTCCTAGTGGCCATACTTTTTGCAATGTGTTATAATGTGATGTTGCATCTCATTTCATCAAAAAGTGGAGTTTATCTCCTCTCCACTTGATTCTAGGCTGTGTGACTTGCTTTGGCCAACAGAGTTCCATGGAAATGATGGTGTGCCAGTTCTGGACTACCCTCCCAGGGCCTTGCATGCTCCGCTTGCTCTTTGGGAACGCTGGAACCATCATGAAGACAAGCCTGGCTGGGGCTGCTGGAGGACTGGAAATAGTCGTCATAGTGATGCTGTTGCCCCAGCCAACAGCCAACCAACCCCAGAAGCATCACTGCTTGTCTGACCTACAGCTGACTGCAGATACAGAAGGGGGCCAAGATGAAACTCAAATTGCCCAACTGATTCCAGTCTAAATTAGAAACTGGTTAAAGCCACTAAATTTTGGAGCGATTTGTTATGCATTAGTTACAAGTTCTAAGTGTTGATACCTAGTGATTTTAATCCTCATTTGTAGCAAACAAGAACTTACAGCTGAGGCCTCAGAGGCCCTAACTGCAGGTTGGACCCCACCCTGGCTCTTTATCAGCCCCCTGGTATTGGGTGTCAGACAGATTACCAATGCTCCTCACTGCTTTGACTTTTGATGTTGCTCTCCAGGTTCGCTCCAACTTGAGAGTTTTAATCTCATGTTAATAAATATGTGGCTGTTCAGGCAATTTGTTTGGGTATAATTATGCCAGTCTCCTAGGAAATTACTGCCACCTAAGTTATTACAAATTCACCTTGGAGACACTGCATCTGGCTGGTTCTTGTTCAGTCAAGTGCTCCCTTGCCAGAAACCAATACATAATGCTCTAAAGCTCTCTCTGCTTAAATTCCTCTTCCTTCTTGGCATGATTCTTGCTAGGAACACCCTGCATAAAACACAGCTCTGGAGAATCAAAGGAGCTGATATGTCCAGAGGCACACTGCAGCAAGGAGGTAAGAAGTTCTTAGAAAGACAGTATGAGTTTGAATTCCAGTTTTTATTTTTCTTTCCTTCTTATTGTTTTGAGAAAATGAGGCTGTTTGTGCTTCTATGGAATGGCCTGCCTCACAGAAGAATTGATAGAAGTCAGTGTCCAGGAACCAGGCATCTGTGATCTCCAGGGATTATTCCTTCACTGGAAAGTCTTTCTTTTTTGTTGTTATTGTTGTGAAGATTTTATTTATTTATTTGACACAGAGAGAGAGACAGCTAGAGAGGGAACACAAGCAGGGAGAGTGGGAGAGGGAGAAGCAGGCTCCCTGCTGAACAGTAAGGCCGATGCGGGGCTTGATCCCAGGACCCTGGGATCATGACCTGAGCCGAAGGCAGACACTTAACAACTGAGCCACCCGGGGGGCCCCGAATGTCTATTTCTATTGGGTCCTTTGAAGAATAGTGATCAGTAGCTATAATAAAGTATATAACTTAACAAAAAAAGACCTCTGTGCCTCCGAGCAGTCACACATCAAGGCCAGAGTACTGGGCGATGTCCACCCCAGGTGCAAGTAATAAAAGGGAATATTATCTGTAGAGAATTTAAAAACAATAATGAAATGGACCAAAAGTCAGTGTGCTTTTTATTATTACCATGAGTCAGAACTTCTAAACAATGTTAAGATACTGCTTTTTGTGGATGTCCCATCAAAATTGACCTTAGTGTACCTGCATCCTTATGTGTGCTCTTCTCTTCAAAGGAGCCCTGTAAGGAGGGGGCAGACCTATCCCAATGATTCTGGCAAAGCTTAGACCATTTCAGGAAACTTCCTTCAGGAACTGCCTTCAGTTGTTCTTTTCAATTAGTAGTCTCAATGGTGATAAATATGTATTCTTACAGGTTGGAAGCCACTGAAAGCCAGACTGTTCTTTGCTACCCCATCAGGTAGCCAGCAGGGATTATGAGGGTTTTTGGCCCTCTCATGCATGGGAGAGCTAGGATGGGGAACACAGCTACCTCAGCCCCATGTTTTAAATACAGAACTACATTTGTGAAGATAAAAGGAATCTCAATGAGAGATGGAAAATACAAAAAACAAAAGGAATTAAATAAGCAGATTGGAAATGAAAAATACATTAGAAATTAAGACTCCATTTGATGATATTAACAGTAGACTGATAGAAAAGAACCAAAGAACTATAAATTGAAACATATAGGAAATCCAAACTGAAATCCAAAAAAAAAAAATAGTGGAAAAATACTGAACACAGCATCAGAAATATGTAAGACAATATTAAATAGCCTAACATATGTGTAATGAAGTCTTGGAAGGAGAAACAGCAAAGGTCAGTAGAAATATCTAAAGAGCTGCTGGTTGAGAATTTTCAAAAATTGAATGATTTCAATCCACAGATTAAAGAAGGTCACTGAATCAAACAGGATAAATTAAGTCAGAACAATGCATACCATACTTTTAAAAACTAAAGCTAAGGAAAATTATTAAAAGAAGCCAGACAAAAAAGATTATATACAATGAAAAACTGGTATTAAAAAAAAAAGTTGGGGTGCCTGGGTGGCTCAGTCAGTTAAGCGTCCAACTCCTGATTTGGCTCAGGTCATGATCTCAGGGTTGTGAGATCAAGCCCCAGAAAAGGCTCCGTGCTGGACACTGGAGCCTGCTTGAGATTCTCTCTCTCCCTCTCCCCTTCCTTTCTCTTTCTTTCCCTCTCTTAAAGGAAAAAAAAAAAAAAAGCTATCTTGTCACCAAAAACAATGGGGGTCAGAAGTCAAAGAAATAGCATGTGTGAAAGGTTGAAAGAAAAAGCCTTGTCAATTTAGAATTCTACCATAAAAAAAAAAAAGGCAAAATAATTACATTCTAGACAGAAAAAAAAGTCAACATAATTCAATTTCAAAAGATCTTCATTGCAAGAACTACTAGGAAAATTTCTTCAGGCTAAAGGAAATACAATGGATGGAAATTCAGATGAACAAAAGTCATGGTAAACTTAAATAATATTAATATTAGATAACAGTATTTTATCGATGTCAATTTTTTTTCAGTTTAGTATTGTACTGTGGTTATAGAAGATTTTCACATTTGGGTAATTGGGGTGCATTCTTTTATTGTTTTTATAATTTTTTTTGAAAGCTTGATAAGTTTAGACAATTTAATGTTAAAAAATATATTAAAAGAAGGAACAAAGTTGGAGGATTTATGGCACCTGATTTCAAAACTTACTATAAAGCTACAGAAATCAAGAAAACTCTGGTATTGATACCTTATGGATAGATCATATCTATAAATTATAGTTGATCAACAAAACAAAATGGAGAACCCAGAAAGAGATCCCCATAAATATGTTGATTTATTACCAAGGTACTGAAGCAATTCCATAGGGAAGGATCATCTTTTCAATAAATAGTACCAGAACAAACAGATACCTAGAAAAAAGAAATGAACCATAACCTTTACATCACCCCAATCATAAAAGTCCATTTGAAATGGATCATGAGCCTACATTTAAAAGCAAAAACTATGAAACTTCTAGAAGGAAACAGGGTAATTTTGAAACCTCAGTGTAGGGAAAATTTATTATATAGGATACTAAAAGCACTAACTTTAAAATAAAACAATTAATAAACTGGACTTTACCAAAATAAAAACTACTGCCTTTTGGAAGACACAGGTAAGAAAATGAAAAAGCAAGCACCAGACTGGGTGAAATATTATATATGGAAAATACTATATGTATATGACAAAGAATTTATATCCAAAATATAAACCATTCCTACAAATCAGCAATAAAAAATTAAACAATGCAATCAAAATGTGGACAAACACTTGAAGAGACACTTTATAAATAAAAGATGCACAAATGGCCAATTTATAAACACATGAAAAATATTCAATGTGATTAGTCGTCATGAAAATGCAAATTTAAAAACTGAGCTATCATTTATGACCACTAGAATGGCTAATGGCTAAAAAATAAGATGGAGGATACCGTATGCTGGTGAAGATCTGGAGTAACTGTAGCTCTCATACTGGTGGAAATATAAAATCATTCAATACCTTTGAAGAAGTGTTTGGTAGCTGCTAAAAAAGTTAAGGATACATGCACCCTATGGCTCAGCAATTATGTATCCAAGTTTGTACCCAGGAGAAATGAAAATACATGAGCACAAAAGACTTGCAACAGCCTTATTCATAATAGGAAAAAACTAGAAATAGGCCACATATTCCTCAGCAAGAACACTAATACATAAATTCCCTTGTACTCATACAAGGGAATACTATTCAGCAACAGAAAAGAGCAAATTAATACATCGATATGGATGAATTTCAAAAACATTATGTTAAGAGATAGAAGTCAAGCTCAAAAGGCGCATGCTATATGCAGATGAAATCAAAGAACAGGCAACACTAAAATGATGGAAATCGGGGAAATTGGGAGCCTCTGGACTGGGAAGGAACACAAGAGAGGTTTCGAAGGTGAAGAAAATATGCTAGATCTTATTTTGGGTACTGGTTACATAGGTGTATGTAAATGTCAAAATTCAACAAGCTGAACAATTTAGGTCAATGTATTTTATTGTATGCAAATCATACCTCCAAAAACTAAAGAGGGAGGAGGAAGATGACGAGGAGGGAAGGAGAGATACAGAGAGAGGATAGGCGGAGGAAGCGAGGGAGGAGGGAATGGCAGGGAAGTGAAGAGAGATCACATGCTAATATCTGAACCAAAATATGCCAAATTAATCAAAATAGACATTTAAAATTCATGGTAGCTCCACCACTGGATCTTTCAAAAAAACTAACATTGTTACACATTTTTCAAGTTAACTCACCATTACATTTCCAAGAAAATTAACAATCCAACTGTAAAATCTGCTCTTTGCACATGTAAATAGAATAGAATCCATAGACACTGATTTTTGTTTTAACGCTGAGGTCTTAAAAATCAGATTGCTGGATGAATTTCATGCCAAAATGAGTGATTATTTCAAGGTTTGAGATTGTACACATCAGGCCCTGTGCCCTCTCTCTCAGGCACCCAGTAGATAACAGAGCTTCTTTCTATACCCCAGCAGGATGTAGAAAGTTCCCTCAAGAACATAAATTCAAAGTCCTATTAAGAAGCTTCTGGAAACATCCTAGTCTAAGAATTAAAATTTCAGCCTCAGCAGGCTCTTTTCTCTCCTTTCTCCTCTTAAACAAACAAACAAAGAAACCACACACCCTAACAACGAAGACCTTAAGCTCTTAGAGAGGTTCCACATTTGAAAGTAAATATCAGGTTTATTTATTGGTTTAATTATTTGGAGATCATGTACTTAAACTTCATCACTCATCTTTTAGCAGATGACATAGGGAAGTTAGGGGAAGATTTGCTTGAAAAGAACAGGTGGCCTAGTATATGAAATAATGTTAAGGTGGTCTTCTTTATTCTAACAACGGAAGCACCACCTATTTCTCCAGGCTGTGTTTTCTTTTTTCAATTTAAACTTTCCAAAGATGACGATGATCAGTTTTTGATAATCAGATCTATAGGCTCAAGCATTTCTGTTATTTTTCTCTAAATTTGTTTATTCCTTCTTTCAATCTATCAGGGAAGCAGGAGACTTTTTTTTTTTTTTTGGTAATGTTCAAGTAGATGTGACATTACATTGATTTATTTAATTTTGGTCTTTTTGGAGAGACAATGTCAATTAAAACTCCTTTCCCTCCCCACTTTTTCCCTATAGTAACAGCTAAATTCTAGGGGACTTTTCCAGTGTCCAGAAATCATTAGGGAGAAGAACTCTCATCTGAGACTATCCCATGAGCTCAGTTGGTATCTCCTAAGATATAACTTATCTGTCTTTGGCTGTAGACACGTCTAGTTCTCAGAAATTAGCATGCCACCAAGCACATTTTCTGAGCCAGCCCTCATCTGCCTCTGTACTCACTGTCCACACTACCAGTCTTTGGCTATATCCCTCACTCAGTTGCTAAACCTCTTTAGACCACCAGATCTCCTCCTAGGTTAACTTCTGCACCTGCTCGGGGTGAATAAAACTGGTTTGGCTGTATTTGTTTTTTGTTTTTTGTTTTTCATTTTTCTTCAGGGGAGAAGAAAGGTCTTCTTAGCTTTGTCAGCCCTGTGCCTTGATGATGGGTAAAGTAATATAGTATATAAAAAGGATAGAGACTCAAGCTCTCAAAGATATGGAGTCACTATGATTATAGGATTTATTAAATGAAGTTTATTGATGGAAATCACAAGTGCCAAATGTGTGACCTTTCAAATATTATTTAGTCATGCAATACATGTTTATTGTATGTGCACTATGTACTCGTATCAACCTAAAAGCTGGGACTACACAGAATAATAATAAGGCAGACATAATCTCTGCCCTCTTGGAATTCAATTAGAAGGGAAGCCAAAGAACAGACAAGTAATTTGGGGAAAGAACCAAGGGTGCCACAAGAGCACATGAAATGGCCCTAACTCTTGGGGGAAAGGGGACTATGCAACAATGTTCTCTCCCGTTTTTTTCATTAATTAATTACTAAATACTTTTACACTCCATATAATGTGCCCAGAGTTTCACTAGGCATTGAGATTCTTAGATTTGAAACTCAGAAGTCTTACCTTTCAACACCAACAACAAAATGGTGATCCTAATTACAATATAAGTGTCAATAAGGCTTTAATTCATACATTTGCTAATGGTTATCCCTGCTGTTCAAAAACAAATACAAATGTGATTTTCTCTGCTCAGTTGCCCTCTGTTCCACCTTTCCACTGAGATTTCTCAGCAGCATCTACTTGTGATACTCACTCAATAAAAAAAGAGCTGACAGCAGTGAGAAGTTGGACTAATCTTTTAATCTTGTCTTAGCCAGGCACAGTAGCCCTCCCAGTTCAGACTCAACCATGCCCAGACAAGAGTAAGCAGCAGATCAAAATGCAGCAATCCCAAAGGTAAAGTAACCACCACTGTGCTCCCCCCTTCTGCTTTCTGAGATGGTAGTCTGCTTCCTCAGCATAGAGTCAAGGTTATTTTCCCATAGTAAGACCAAGACAACTCCTTTTTTGGTGCTCGCACTATTCACAGCTACCGCTGACATCCCATGGTATCTGCTCCAGAGGTCAGGCTGCAACTTTTGATTCACACCATTTGATTAAAAAAATCAGAGATGTGTTGCCCTTGGAAATAGGCTGCAGTAAAAATAGATCAAAATATCCAGTGTCTCCAGGAAAGCTCAGGTTATTGTCTCTTTATCCAATTTTTTTAAATTTGTAAAGGCAGGAAGAGCTCTAGGTCTCTGAAGAAATTGTACAGCTAAGAGTAGATTTAATAATATAAACTTTTCTCCTGCACAATAAGAGTGACTCTTATTGTCACAAGACACAAGACAAAAATCTGAACTCATGAAGCATTTAGGGTTGTGACATCCTGGGGAAAAGCAAGAAGTTAGAACTCATATTTATCTTTCCATAATTAGAATTTGCTCTAGCTGTCACAAGGAACATCGCAGGGCTGAGACACTGAGAGCATTCAAATTTGGAGTAATGCTGAAAATGAAGGCATATTCCACTTTCAAGCAGATCAGTTTAGAGAAATATCCCAAAAGAAGACATGTCATTCAGAGTGTTGTTTAAACTCAATGGTTTCTCTGGAGTTACTTCTACCTCCCAGGCATACCCATCTACATGAAAGAGACACTGGTTGCACATTAAATATCTCCAAAGACCTTTTTGGAAAGAGAGATTAATGTGAGTGGTCATTAAAAGCTGTGTCAGAGCCTCGTAAACACAGGCACCATGCAGAGTTTGCAGAGCAATCCATCAATCAGCAACAATCCTTGAGGGCCTGTTCCAAAGGCAGTGGGAGCCAC
The DNA here is from genome assembly GCF_029215605.1 of Mirounga angustirostris. Lineage (NCBI taxonomy): Eukaryota > Metazoa > Chordata > Mammalia > Carnivora > Phocidae > Mirounga > Mirounga angustirostris. The sequence continues at coordinate 16,545,663 of NW_026991718.1, read as the reverse complement.
AGAAGGTCCTTGACCAGATGACTGGCATATGGAAAAGGCTGTCTTATGGAGATGGTGGGTTGACAGTAAGGGCAGCTGGAGGGGAAAGCCAATTAGAAGACAGTGAAATGGGTAAGAGCTATTTGAGAGCCTAACCTAGGCAGGGGACAGTGGATATGAAATGTTTGACTACAAGAAGCCTTGGAGGTGCTAAACATCAGGGCCTGAAACAGGCAGAGGTAGGTCTGGAATCCAGATAACTATGTCCTGGAAATGAGGAAGGCAGGTAAGTATCAGATAGAAAAAGGTGAAAACCTAGAGCAGCCTCAGCGGGACAATGATGCTGAGGTTTACATAATGTCAGAGCAATGTGAAGAGCAAAGAGTCTTTAGGAGTCTTTCAGAACAAATTACAGCTGGGTGGCACAGAGACCACATCTTTACTGTCCCCCACTCCCTCATTCCATACCCGTCCCCCCACTGAATTGTTCTCCCCTTAGTAACCACAGGTCTCAAAGCAGCTTCTGTACGCCTTATTCTAATTTTTGGCTTCAGGCTCCTGCACTGAATCTAAGGCAGGGCAGAGGAAGTCTGCTGTGCACAAAGCCATCCCTATCTATATTTCCCAGACACTCCCAAGGGAGGAAAAGCACGAAGTGTTTTGGAAACATAAATATGTTAAGGGAAAAGTTGTCTATCAAGGCCATGAGAAGTATTGCAGATCCATGAAGGCACAATTAGCAGCTGCAGAGATTACTGCCCCAGCAATGTAGCATAGAGAGACACGTGCAAAGACAAAGGGACATGGGAAGAAAATAAATTAGGGAGGCGAAGAGGAAACTTTACCCTTTCATAGAGAAGCTCTTTTCCTATAGAGTTGGACAGAGCTGATCAAAAAGATGCTTAATTTTGTGTTGCTGCTTGTTGGTTGGCAAGTTCCCTGGGAACCTCCCAGTGGTAATCTGAAAGCTGTCCCCATAAGCAGAGGGCAGGGAGAGACCAAAGAAAGAGGCAGGTCACTCCAGACTGGTAGGTGGCAGGGAACTTACATAGAAGGCTTGTCTTGCACAGCCACACAATTAGTATCTCCACATTTGCCCACATCTTAAAAGTTTATACTCTACAGAGGCCTTAACTGAATTCAGTCGTGTATACCATCCAGATGTTCTCAATATCACATCACTATCTCAAGGCTATGTCCTTAAAGTAGCCTCTGGGAGAGAAGAAGGCAAGTAGAAACCATATTCCAAGGACAGGGGAGGGGTAAGGAGCCTCTAATTGCCCAGGTCCAGCTCATGGTTCAACTGGTAGTCATATCTTCTTGATGACCTCCCCCAACACTGCTAGGATCCATTTTATCCTCTGCAATGTGTCACATTATCGTTCCATTATGCTTATTTTATTGTCAAGTCATTGTTTTTGTTTAATGTAACAAATGTTTATTGAATGCTCTGTGTTACATAGTACTCTGCTAGATGCTTAATGCGGTCAGGTGAGGGCAGAAGGTGGATAAAGCAAAGTAGAAGAATGGTAGATGGGAGGAGGCACAGTGCTATGGAGGGAAGCTTGGTTCAAGGTTCTAGGTTGAGTCCTGACGTCAATTCTTAAAATCCATCATAGCAGTCAAATGGATGAGAGAGAAACAAGCAATGGTTAGAGGGCAGAAAAACAAGCTGGATGAAAAAGTATGAAAAGGTCCCACTAGAAAAAATGCAGAATCAAATAGATGGACAAGTTCTGAAAATTCTCAGAGATCAGTGGAAATGTTCTCAGATCATGCAGAACAGATTGCAAGTAACAAGACACTGTCATGGTGGAAAGGGGAATAGACTGATATGGACAATATCCCCAATTTCTCTCATCAGCTCACATATGACCTTAGCAAAGCTTACTGGGCCTCAGTCTTCCCAAATGTCCAAGAAGGAAGGTAAGCTGCATATTTCCTGTCATGCCAGCATCCACTGCCTTTTATTACTCTGTAGTGCAACAGGGCTCCGCTCTTCCTGACAACATTCTTAGTGACATTCCTTCTCTACTCCCCAAGGATACTTTTCATTTCATCGTTGCCATAAAACTTTTTCCTGATAAATGAAAAGATCATATGATTCTCTATCTAGTCCAGGTCCTACCTGAGATCACTCATAAGCAAAATCATAAATTAAATACACCCTAAACCTCCCCTCCATTGTCCTTCAAAAAGAGAATCACTGCTATCTACAGTGAGTATGCATCCATAGCTTCATAAATGCAAACTTTTTTGGCTGTCTGTGGGGAAAGAGGAAGTAGAGGAAACAAGGCAAGGGCTGACTCCTTAGGTGGAAGCCAGAGCATGTTAAATCAGATATGACCTACCTTTGCAATATGTCATTTCTGAATTTGTTTGCACATATTAGGAGAGAGCAGATTTTCCTGTTATTTCATCATGAACATGATCACAGAAACCTTAGAATGAAACAAATATTCAAAGGGCTCTCTGACTCTCTAAAACCCATTTGTTAGGCCTCAATCTTTTCTCTGGGCTACCCTATACATACTTCTACTGTTAATTGTATCAGTCTAATGCAGTTACCTCTCTGTGCAAGTATTTCAAGAAGGACAGAGACCACATGTAAATCACCTCTGTATTGCCGGTGCCTAGCACAGTAGATGGCACTGGGTAGGTGCCCAATAAATACTTCTGTAGGCACGCAATGAAAACGCAAATGAATAAACATGGCAAGTGGGTAATGTCCTAGTTTAATAGGTCACCAAAGGCTATTTACAGATTCAAAGACATGTGCTATTGAATTGCTTTCTGCCAAAGAACTCATCTGTGTGCTTCACAATTATTCCTAAATAGTGTATGTGTAATAGTAAGAGCCATGATTTGAGCTTCTCAGCGTGCCAGATCATGAGCTGTTAGCTCATTTAATTCACACAACAACCCTGTAGACACTATCATTATCTTCATTTTATAGAGGAGATAACAGACACTAAGGGAACAAATACAACTTGCTCAAGGTTATTTCATGAACCTGATTTTGAAAATCCAGAGCTAACTCCAAATTTTGTGCTCTAAACCACAATGAAATATACCTCTCTAGAGGCAACTTAACAGACTAGGTCAGTGTCCCAGAATGTTACCTCACAGAGGATTTTATGTTGATGAATCAGAATAGCAGTCAAAAGGTCACCAAACCAGCATATAATCCAAAGTCTCCCACTGACTTGCTAGGTGACCAGGATTAAAATGCTTACTTTTTGGATTTTAGGCTCCTTGTTTGCAAATAATGGGTATCAAACTCTGAAATCTCTTTCTAGAATATATTATGATTCTAATAGGCCATGTGTTTTAACGCATTTTTTCCCTCTATCAGCTTTTTCTCATTGGCTACATCTCCTGTCACCATTCCTTGCAAATGCAGATGTACTTTTCATTCAAAAAAGAAGACAACAGTGAAAACTTTAGGCTAAGTGGAGTATGAAAATGAACAGGAAAGGATTTTTAACTGAGTTTGATGTTGGAGGTGACATTGCTAATTTCTACCATATCTTCTGTCTTTATGAAATGTACAGAATGACAGAATATCTGTCAAGGAGTGGCAGAATTCCCTGTCTTATCACAGATCTGTGCAAATTTAAAAGCTATACAGAAGGTCAGTGAAAAAGAGGAAAAAGGAAGGGTAATGTATGCCAAGTAATAATTGGAGCCAAAAAAGAAGGTTTAGCGGGTTTCTATGATGCAAACGGAAGAAATCAGAACTATAAATAAACATTCATTTAGAAAACAAGATGTAACCACTCCCTTTGGTTTACAAGAATTTCAAAATAATAGTAAATGAGTGAATAGCACTGGCATTTACTTATGCAATTCAACTGACTGGCTACCATGATCAGTCTTTTCCTATGTGCAAAGTACTGTGCTGGGCAATGTTAGAAGATACTAGGTAAAGTATCAGCTACAACGTCTCCTCCAGGAGCTATTTCACAGCATAACAAGATCAAAACATGAAATAAACAAAAAAATTCATAACATATATGATGCAATATTCCTAGACCCAGCACCAGACTTGACAAAAAGTAAATATTCAAAGAAAGGTTGAGTGGAATTGAAGTGAAATGGAAGTCTGTGTGGTACCAATCCCAGTGAAGATCAGAGATGAGCTGGTCTAGACAGGTTTCACAGAGAAGATGAAGTCACCCTGTGCTTTCAAGGATGGACAAGATTACAGATCAACTGATCTTTAATATATTTAGAAAAGTATCTCCTGGGATTTGTCGCATCTTTAAAACCATGGTCAATAAAACTTAGAAATTTGCACCTCTCACTTGACATTCAAATTGTATCTAACTTGGGACAGTTCAAGTGCAAAGTACTGTGTGCATGACTGGTCTATGAGAGCTTGGTAGCAAGATGCAGAGGCAGATTTCCAAGTCACTTTTGGTTAGAAAGTTTTAATACAGATTCTTTGTGGATGCTCAGTAAATAGTTGCTCCTGAAGGAATGAATGATTCCTTTCAAAATACCGTACCTCAGAGAGTTGCATACCAGCTGAAATACAAGAGTGGAGTCAGTGTATCTCCTTGGGTTGGCCCGTCCCACCTGTAACCTTCTCACTGCTGACTGCTGAATCCTCCAGACCTAACTGCAGCACAAGTCCAGGCAGAACTGCATGTACAGCAGTGAATCCCACAATAGAGCCCCTTTTAAGAATTATACAGATCAACCCTTCAATGGCAAATCTGATTTCTCGTAATTTTCAGCTAGGAGAAATTGTTAAACTCCTCAAATTAACTAGGAAGAGAGCTTCAAATTATTCCCTTTATTCTATCTGTATCAGTTACTGTATTTCTGAAATGGGAATAACAGAGCTGTTGGAGGGAACAATTATTAAAAGTGATTATGAAGAACTTTGCAATATAAAGTGCTTGTTAAAATTGAGAAGTACTCAATGTACCCTTCTCAATTCCCCCCAGACTATGAAAACCCCATTCGTAGAAATATCATAAGCTTGCCTAGACAGCAAGTATTTTGAAGCTTATGCTTCATCATTTAAATCTGTCATCTTCCAAAGTAGCTCATTATTTTAGAAATATGAGCATTTTAAAGATGCTGCTGCAGTTCTCAATCAAAGTTTTCATTGCTTTTATTCAAAATAAGCCACCTTGAAATTGGTCTCCAAATCTATGTCTTTGCACATAGGTCTTAAATAGTAGTTATGTGTGTGCCCATGTGTGTTTGTTTTAAATGTGATGTCTAAGTTATATCTCTTTTAATTATCCCTGTTAGAATGGTCTTTCCCCTTTAGAATTCCCATTCAGTTGAACAATAAGTGGGAGAATTCATTTTCTCATGTACACCTCATTGAAATGAGCTTTAGTGAGAAGTTAACTTAGCTAATTTGTTTGCTTTGCATAATTATTATAATCACCCTCTAAGTACTACCAGTGAGTAAGCACTAATATCCTAAAAGAACATCACGGCACTTTTTATAAATCCTTCCTTTTAATCCAAGGAATGTATTTTTGTTTCCTTCTCTATTACAGAGAGACAAAGGGGTTGAGAGAAAGTGAAGTCCAGTTAAAACCCAGAGTATAAGTAAAGTCAGACTTCCCTGGGAGAGGGTGGTAGTGAGTAGAAGGGTAGAGATGACAACATAAAGAAAACAGACTGTGGTAGAGGAGGCAGTTCAATGTAATGCATAATTGTTTGGACTCTGGAATCAGACTGCCTGGGTGTTTGGCACTAAAACTTACTGCATAGGCTTGGGAACATTATTTAATTTCCCTGGTTCCCAGTTTCTTCCTTGGTAATGGAGGTAATATTAGTTCATACTTCAAATTTATGCTGTTAGGATTAAATGTGATAATAGGTATAGAGTACTTATAAAAGTGCTTGACTTATAAGAAGTGCTCTAGAATGGCTAACAAGTATGAATGGCATATATTTGGAAGGACTCCCAAGAGCAGGCACCTGGACCCCTTCTCAGGAGGGAGCTACAGGAAGAGCATCAAGCCATGCCCACCCACCTGTGCCAAACTCATCTCCCACTTCTGCCCTCATGGAAGGCAGTAGGAGATGGAGAAGCATTGCCTGGGAATCAGAACTTGGCTTGCTTTCTAGCTCTGCTACACGCTATGTTCTTACTATGTTCCAGACACCATGCTAGTTGCCTTACACTGAGACTTAATTTCATAAATGTAAAAAGAGAAAATAGTAACTCTTGCCACAGGTTTGTTGTAGGACTTAATGGTGAGAATGCATGTGAAAGCATTTTGCATACTGACAAAAACCAACAGCTACAGATTGGATGGCATTAATGCTAAATACATCAGGCTGTGTTTATTTTACTACATGGTCTAGTTTCAGGTAATCCACATCTACATTTGACAACCAAGTAAAAGTTTTTATGGCCATTTTCCTAACAGTATTCACTATAAGCTATTTCCCCCAAGGGCAGAGTGTGACACTGGGTGTGTGGAACCTTGCCCCCAAAGCCCCTGCCTGCTGCTTTCCCTGCAGAGGTCTGACATGAGGAAGAGAAACGTCAAGAGAACCTGTCCTTGCTTGTACCAGCTAGATGGAAGCTGTCAGAATGACTCCCATACTGCTGTGGGGGGTGAACATGTAATTAAAAAAGAGCAAATGTGTGGGGATTTCAGAATATTCATACATGGTGGTGCTCTTGTTTGCTATTCACTGATCACCTTATTCATTGTCCTCTCTGGAGTGGCTGTGCCTGGCTGTCCCAAAGATGTATGTTCCAATATTATGGATAAGGAAAGGGCTAAGGCACCATTTTATTCAATCAGTATTTATAACATAACTTTGATGTGCAAAATGCTATGCAAAGATATCAGGGATATACCTGTGAGCAAAACCAAAACATGCCTTGCCTTTTATTCATTTATTCATTTACCAAAGATGTCTTGATTGTCAGCTATATGCTGGACAATGTTCTAGGAACTAGAGCAATAACAGTGAAGAGATGCAGCCCCTCCTCCCTTGCTTCTTAGAGATCACATTTCAGTGGAAGAAAGTGATTGTAGACTGATTGTGTAATTCAAAGTTTCATTACAATTATGATACATACCATGAAAGAACAGTACAGAGTACTACAAGAGCATTTTACAGGATACGTGACCTGGACTGAAAAATCAGGGACAGCTGCTTGGAGAAGATGAAATTTCATCTGGGACCTGAAGTTGAGCAAAGAAGGGTAGGGGAGGAAAACTCCGGGAAACTAAAAATATGTGTAAAGTCCCTGATGCAGAAACATCATGGAGCATCAAAGAAATATAAGAAGGCCAGTGTGGCTGGAGTGTGGAGAATGAGTTGTGGAACGACGTGTAAAGCTGAAAGGATAGAGTGGTGCTTAATCTTTGGGCCACATAATATACATTAGGAATTTTGAAATTTATGTGATGGAAATGAGAAATATCTAAGGGTTTTATAAGGAAAATTACATAATAAAATCTGTGTTTTAAAACGGCAATACATATATACTATGGGAAATTGATGGGTAGGGGCAATACTAGATGTGGGAGAATTATTACAAGAGACCCATCCAGAAACATTGTTGAATAAGACCTAAGAGTGGCTGTGAATATGAGGGCATCAGGAGAGGTGAGGACATTTGAGAGTTGTTTAAGTGCTAGAATTTTCTGAGTTACTTTATGAATGATTGGTATTAAAAAGACAATGATGTCAAGGACGACAACACACCTGGTTTGCATAGCTGGGTGCATGGTGATATACCATTCACTGAAATAAGGAACTGTGAAGGAGATCCAGCAATAAGGAATGATGAGTTTACTGCCTTCCATAGAATTTTAGCTATTTGTGGACTTTCTCTGGGAGAAGTCCAACAGGTGGGCTGGAGCTTAGAGGTAAAAGACAAAGCAGCAGATGGAGATGCAGGGGTACTATCTGTCGAATTGTGCCCCCTCAAAAAACATGTTGAAGTCCTGACCCCCAGTACCTCAGAGTGTGACCATATTTGGAAATAGGGTCATGGCAGATGTAATTAGTTCAGATGAGGTTATGCTAGAGTAGGGTGGCCTCCTAGTCCAATATATATGGCTGTGTCCTTATAAGAAGAGGCGAAGACGGTGACATAGACACATGAGGGGAGAGCACCACGTGGTGGTGGAGCAGAGATTAAAGTACAGCAGCTGCAAGCCAAAGGAAGCTTGAAGCCTCCAAAGCTGAAAGAGGAAAAGAAGGTTCCTCTGCTAGAGGCTAGAAGAGAGTACAGCATGAGAGATATCTTAATTTTAGACTTCTAGAACTTTCAGACTTCCCAAACTTTGAGAGAATACATTCCTATAGTTTTAAGCTACCTTCTTTGTGGCACTTTATGAAAGCCTAAATTTCCCGAAGAAACTAAGACAAGGAGTTATTGGCAACTGATGGTCACTGAAGCCAAAGTTGTGGCAAGATCACCCACAAAGACAACATGGAGTAGAGAGGGAGGGTCCATGTCTAGGAAACCACTCTTTAGGTAGAAGAGAGTGAGATGACCAAGGGGACAAAGAAGAAGCCAGAGACTCCCAAAAGATGTTTGTGGTGTTTGACATATATAGTGACAAAGAGTTAAACTTAGAGGATCAGCCAACTGGTCCCAAACCTCTGAGCACCACAGGTAACAGGCAGATGAAGATGAAAGGCCAAGCCCACCTACCCATAAACCTGCCTGAGGTCCACCTCCTGACCTTAAGCCAGAGAGGACAAGCCTTCTTACTTTGACCTTAAAAAGATCTTGCTTTTAGCAGAGAATTAAAATACAAAGTATACATGTCAAAGTTTAATATCCAAAGTTAATTTGAGGATTAAAATTCTCATCTCATTAGTAACACAAAAATATGAATTATTTTCAGTCATAATATTGAGATTTCCAGCAAGTAAGTAGAGGTTATCAAACCTGTCTCAAAGTAGAGTTTCCTGCAATGTTTCTTTAAGATATCAATTCCTGGAGCCTAATTCCAGAGAATTCTGATTCATTTTGTGTCAAGTGGGACCAAAGTATCAGTATTCTTAAAGCCTCCCCAGAGTACTGTCCTTCTAGCTAAGGCTGACATCCACTGGAGAAGAGCCAGGGGACCGCCTCTGTCCTGTATCAGTGAGTTATCTATCTAATCTGTACACTAACAATGTGCTCTTACCCCTTCCCCTTTTTCTTACAGTGAAACTAGGCTGTATGTATATATGCCTGCACATTTGTATGCCTGTTTGTTTAGGTGGTTATATCTGTGTATAGGTGTGTGTATTGTACAGATTCACTGATTTGTTGATTCATCCGGCAAACATTTATTATCTATAAGGTTCCCAGTATTAGGAAAAGTGTTAAAAATAAGATTTAGGCCTCCATCTCATGAAACTGAGTCTGGGGTAGAAATGGGATGAAAACTGGCTGTAAGTGATGATTTATTGCTTTAATAATATTAGGATGAGACTAATTCTGATAGGCTGGAAGCTATGTGTAAAAGCCAATCAGTAGCATGTTGTGGGCAGACTGCCAGGCAGGGTCCCAGAGGAGGCTGTGCTGCCTGGACCTCTCCCTCTCTCTTCTCTTAACTGCTTACCTCTAGCAAATCCAACTCCACCCAGCACTCCATGTGCTCCAGCTATGTTGCACATGTTGGCAATGCAGAACACATAATTAAACACAGGCTTGCAAACCAAACAGATGCAGGTTTAAGCTTCAGCTCTGCCACTTCCAGGTCGGGGCTGCAGCAAATCTTTGCCCCTCTGAAACTTCTTTGCCTCTTTGCATAAGTGGAATGACCATGTTGATGGGGAAAGTAACTGAGTTAGTACTTATTCTTTGGGTTACAATAATTACTATTTCAAACTAAACTAAAACCCATAAAGGACACTACCTGTATTTAATATTCTTCTGTATATCCATAAAACATAGTAGTAAACTCGGTAGTTTAATAAATGCTTGTTGATGTATTACCATGTTTACAAAAATCTGTAACAAGTTATTGGAATGTTCATTAATATGATAATATGTGCTTATCATGTATAAATCCTTGTAGGGAAGGGATCCCAGGGAAAGACCAATGGAGAACTCCCAATTTTTCACCCTTTCAACCAGAGAAATTCCTCCTTTACCCATCACCTTATGTAAGAGGTAATGATTATATTTTGTTTCAAAAATGATGTTCCTAAGATACAAGTTGGGGATGAGAGGAAGGGTGGCATCTGGATTACATAATTATTACAATTTTTTCGTGTAGTTTTGGGTCATGCCACAATCACATGGAGCTTAGCTCCCAGCTATTGGGCAGGTCAACTGGGGTATCTCAACTTAGTCCCATGCTTAACGGGTGCCATGAAATCCTGAACACTTTTTTTTTATTTTATTTTATTATGTTATGTTAGTCACCATACATTACATCATTAGTTTTTGATATGAACACTTTCTAACCCTAGACAACCGCCCTTGGATACATACTTCCCTTACTTCCTGCATGTAAAGGGGCTGTTCCCTTACTTCCTGCATGTGAAGGGGCTGTTCCACTGAGCTCTGGAAGCTAGTGACTATAAAGCAAAGGTGCTGAGAGGCCAGTGCCCCCACAGTAGGGCCTGTGGAAGATGGGCCCAGGAAAGAGAGGAAAAGAGACAGGTGTATCATTCAGCCAGTGATCACACTGCTCACCCCTCAACAATCTAGATGATAAAAGGGCTGCAAAAGGGCCCACTTTGATCCTTCTCCATGAAGAATTTCACTGTCTCTATATGGTTTGCTTCTCCCTGGAGGGCCATGGTTATTTTTATAAATTTCAACTCCCTACTCACCTTTCCTCAGTGCCTACCCGCAGGAGCTGGTAAGAAGGAGATCACTTTAGTATGTCTTTTTAGTTTTAATTTGTTCACAAAAATCATGCAGGACACACTGGCATTGATGAGATTTTCTCCCAGAGCTACTATTGATCAGCTTATTTGGCACAAAATGTATGCGTTATTAAAAGGGCTACAAGAGAAATAACTGCATCCAGGGGGGATTGTACGTACTTTCAATTTAGCCATGACCTGATGCAGAAATTGGCCTATTTTATCATTGTAATAGCCAACAAGCTTGGCTTCTTAACTGATTTCAAATCTGGACATATGGTTATACATTTTTTAAAAGTTTTACTCTCACAAGTTGGAAAAAAAACTCAGGATATGCTAAAAAAAAAAAAAAAGTATGTAACCTTTGAAATTATTCATGGGAGCAACCCATTGTTTCTGTGATGCTGGCAGGGAGAATGAAGTGGTAATGTATAGGAAAGGCTATTCTCTGCAGAAACTCCATGATGGATCCCCTTCCATTATCAAGCATAATGCTCAAGCTTGGGCACTAAAATGTTTTAATTCCTATTCATGGAATAAAAAGTGCTGGATTAGCTTTTACTCGTATGTGTAATTGCATTTGCTGCCATCTGGACTGAAGTCAGAGCAAGAACATTATGAAATGGAGGACAGATTTGACCCAAAGACTATAGTTATGAACCATTTACAATATGGTGAACACATCATTTTAAAATGGCTATTTCTGTGAAAACCCACTGGCCTCTAGATAAAGAACTTCAAATTTAGTTCTAAATCTCACTCATAACCTGGAGTAAGACATTAACAGCAGAAATAGACACTTCTGAAGACAATGAATATGTATCTAAAATTAAAAGCTAGATATATGCTTAACAGAAACCCTAAAAGTCACCATTAATGTCAGAAAGAATACCAGAATGTCCACTATTTCCACACTTATCTTTAAACAAGGACATGCCAATGCAATTAGGAAAAAGAAAAAAACAGCAATAAAGGTGTACAATTGAAATCAAGAAATGTTTCCATTATTTGGGGGATGACATATGGTTGTTATTTTACAAAACTCAAGACAGTCCAGATAAAACCCATTAAAAAAATTTTTTTAACAAATTTATGTAATTAACATTAAAATTAAGTTTTCTTATATATAAACTATAACCATGAGAAAATATAATGGAAGAAAAGATTCAATTCAGAATGCCACTCCCAAAAATAAAATAGCTTAAAATTAACTTGAGAAATGCATAGGATCCATACGAAGCAAAACATAAAACTACTGAGAAACATGAACTAAGATTTAATTGCATGACATGTTCTAACATAAGAAAACTCAATATTGAAAAAAAAAAAGTAAAGTTCCCCCAAAACTAATATACAACTTTCAGACAAAATTAAAATACTAATGAGATTTTTTATTAGTAACACGAAATGATGCCAAAAGATTTTCAAGAAGAATCAATATAAAATATTATCCCAGAAAATACTGAGAAAGTATAGTATGAAAGGACTCAAGCCTAAACACATATTAAAAATACTATGATACTGTTATGATTAAAACAGTTTGGCACTGTTTTCCATATTGGAGTTAATACATGAAAAATTATATTAGGGCAATTGGCTAATGCTTTGAAGGGAAAAAAAGCTCTTATCCCATATAATTCGTTATATCAATAAAATAAACAAATACATTCCTAGAAAAAAGCACATACATAATTATTGTAGCCCTAGAGTCATAAAAATATTTCTAAGCAGGATAAAAACACTTAGAAGCCATGGAAGAAAATATTGACAAATATTGGTACTTAAAAATGTATTACTTCTCTCTAGCAAAAAAAAAAAAAGCCAAAAATGACCTGAACAAATTCACATACACCACAGGGAAGAGAAATTCTTTAACCTATAGTTTCATAACAGTTGATGAAGAAAGTAAGCAAAAAAACAAAACAAAACAAAAGGTAAAGTATATACATATTCATAGAAAGAGAAATAGAAATGGCTAAAAAAGACAAGAAAGAATATATTCAAATCCACTCATGATTAAAGCAATGCATATCAAAACAAGATACCATTTGCAGGATACAAATCAATATATAGAAACCCAGTGCATTTCTATATACCAATAATAAAGCAGCAGAAAGAGAAATTTTTTTAAAAAATCACATTTACAACTGGACCAAAGGAATCAAATATTTAGGAATAAACTTAACCAAGAAGGTGAAAGACCTCTACCCTGAAAACTTAAAACATTGATGAAAGAAAGTGAAGATGACACAAACAAATGAAAAGATATTCTGTGCTCATGGCTTGGGAGAACAAATACTGTTAAAATGTCCATATCACTCCAAGCAATCTACAGGTTTAATGCATTCCCTATCAAAACACCAACAGCATTTTTCACAGAATTACAACAAACAATCCTAAAATTTGTATGGAACCATAAAAGACCCCAAATAGGCAAAGCAATCTTCAAAAAGAAAAACAGACCTGGAGGTATCACAAAACAAGATTTCAAGATATACTACAAAGCTGTAGTAATCAAAAGAGTAAGGTACCAGCACAAAAACAGATACATAGATCATTGGAACAAAATAGAGAGCCCAGAAATAAATCCACAATTATATGATCAACCAATCTTTGACAAAGCATGAAAGAATATCCAATGGGAAAAATAATGTCTGTTCAACAAATAGCGTTGGGAAAACTGGACAGCTACATGCAAAAAAAAAAGAAAGAAAAGAAAAGAAAAGAAAGAAAGAAAGAGGACCACTTTCTTACACCACACAAAAATAAGCTCAAAATGCATTTAAGACCTAAATGTGAAAACTGAAACCATAAAAATCCTAGAAGAGAGCACAGGCATTAATTTCTCTCACACTGACTATAACAACATATTTCTAGATACGTCTCCTAAGGCAAGAGAAACAAAAACAAAAATAAACTACTGAGATTACACCAAAATAAAAAGCTTCTGCACAGATAAGGAAACGATTAATGAAAATAAAAGACAACCTACTGAATGGGAGAAGATATTTGCAAATGACATATCTGATAAAGGGTTAGTAGCCCAAATATATAAAGAACTTCTACAACTCAAAACCAAAAAGCAAATAATCCAATTTAAAAATGGGCAGAAGACATGAACAGACATTTCTCTAAAGAAGACATACAGATGGCCAACAGACACATGAAAAGATGTTCAACACCATTCATCATCCAAAAAATGCAAATCTAAACAACAATGAGATTCGCCTCATACCGGTCAGAATGGCTAAAATCAAAAACACAAGAAACAAGTGTTGATGAGGATGTGCAGAAAAAGGAACACTCGTGCACTGTTGGTGGAAACGCAAACTGGTGCAGCCACTGTGAAAAACATTATAGAGCTTCCTCAAATAATTAAAAATAGAATTACCATAGGATCCAGTAATTCCACTTCTGGATATTTGCCCAAAGAATATGAAAACACTAATTTAAAAAGAAATACACACCCTATGTTTACTGCAGCCTTATTTACAATAGCCAAATTATGGAAGCAACTTAAGTATCCACTGACAGATGAATGAATAACAAAGAAATGATATGCATATACAATGGAATATTACTTGGTCATTAAAAAGAATGAAATCGGGCTCTCCACGTGAATGAAAGGCCCGCCAGCGGGCGCCGGCCTCCGCGGCCCGCCGGCCACACTCGGCGGGAAGGAACGCGCCAGACGACCGCGCCGGAGGGGCTCGGGCTGGGCGCCGTGGCCCCCAGGCTTCCCCTGGCCGCGCTCCCGCCAACTTGGGCCCTGAGCACCGGGACGCGCCGCGTTGCCGTAGAAACGCCGGAGCCGGCGCAGGGGCGCAGGGGGCTGGCTCTCGGGCTCCAGGAGGCGGCGGCTCGCACCCTGGAGCTCGCTCGGGTGCCTCTGAGCCCAGGTCGTTGGGCCTGGATCAGGGTCCCCGGCCATGCGCAAGGGACGCTCACACCAGACAAGTGCAAGATGCTGTCACAAATGTGGAGAAGCATTTCAGAGAGCTGTGCCAAATCTTTGCTGCTTGTGTGCGGAAAACTGCCAGAATGCGAGACAAAGCGGACCTACTGGTGAATGAAATCAATGTGTATGCCTCTACAGAGACCCCAAATTTAAAGCAGGGCCTGAAAAACTTTTCTGATGAGTTTGCCAAACTTCAGGATTATCGACAAGCAGAGTTATATTTTATAATAATTTTCAATAGGTTGAAGGACTTGAAGCCAAAGTAGTTGAACGTTTGAAAGCTTATGGAACCATTGTAAAAATGAAACGAGATGACCTCAAAGCAGCATTAACAGCAAGGAATCGAGAAGCTAAACAGTTAACTCAGAAAGAACACGTCAGCGAAACCCATCGGATCGACATGTTATTGATTTTGAATAATTTTAAGAAAAAGAAGAAGAAATAGAAACCCAGGCAGAAACTGAACTGCAGAGAACTACAATGGATGCTACCCGAACAACTCGTCATCTGGAGAAAACTACTGACAATTTTGAAAAGCAGAAAATAAAGGATATAAAGACTATATTTTCAGAATTTATCACTATTGAAATGTTATTTCATGGCAAAACTTTAGAGGTCTACACTGCTGCCTACCAAAACATACAAAAGATTGATGAAGAAGATTTGGAGGTTTTCCGAAATTCTCTGTATCCACAGGTTATGCATCCCGTTTAGATATCGTAAGAGCAAATTCAAAGTCGCCTATTCAAAGTCGCCTATTACACTCTCAGCTAAGTGTATATCTGGAACAGGACAGGTATCCACCTGTCGACTAAGAAAGGATTAACAGGCAGAAGATGATGATAAAGAGGATGAAGACTTAGATGTTACAGAAGAAAATTAATTTTCTTAAGTAAACTTCACCTTTCAGTTTTCATCTTAAATGACTTGGAATCCAGAATTACTACACTATAAAACTTTATACTGGCTTCATACACATTAAACCTCAAAATGAAATCCTACTGGAAATGAAAATTAAAGGAAATTTGTGCTGACCAAAAAATGAAGGTTTTAAAAAATATAACCACCAGTCATTTCAACATCCTATCCAACAGTATGTGATTTTTGTATAGGTTCTATTTTTTAAAAAAAATATGTATTTCAAAAGTATTTCATATTAATGCACTATACGTAGTTGTGGTTGCAGTATAAGTAGATGACAAAAAAGAGATCTGGGGCGCCTGGGTGGCTCAGTTGGTTGGGCGACTGCCTTCGGCTCAGGTCATGATCCTGGAGTCCCGGGATCGAGTCCCGCATCGGGCTCCCTGCTCGGCAGGGAGTCTGCTTCGTCCTCTGACCCTATCCCCTCTCATGTGTTCTCTCTCTCTCAAATAAATAAATAAAATCTTTAAAAAAAAAAAAAAAAAAACAAGAGATCTAACAAAAAAAATAAAAATAATGAAATCTAGCCATTTGCACAACATGGGTGGATCTAGAGCGTATAATGCTAAGTGAAATAATTCATTCAGAGAAAGACTAAGACCATATCATTTCACTCATATATGCAATTTAAGAAAAAAAACAAATGAACAACAACAAAAAAGACAAACACAAAAAGAGATTCCTAACTATAGAGAATGAACTGCTGGTTACCAGAAGGGATGCATGGAGGGACGGGTGAAATAGGTGAAGGGGATTAAAAGTACTCTTACCGTGATGAGCCACTGAGTAATGTATAGAATTGTTGAGTCACTATGTTGTACACCTGAAACTAATATAACACTATATGTTAACTATACTGGAATTAAATATATACATATAATAAAGGCATGGAGAATAAAGTTAAAATCCACCTATCATCCTCTTACCACTTAGAGAGCATTCCTCTGAAACACATCTTTCTCTAATTTGCTAAGTATATATATCAATATCTATCTATAGATATATCTGTATTATTTGTGGGATAGCATACTTGCTATTTTATAATTTCTTTTATATTTGATTTATTAAAAGCATATATATATTTCCCATATGAATCATTTTATCACTTTCAGTGCCTACATACGATTACATTGTAATGGTTGTACCATAATTTATTACATTTATTTAATGTAATTTTAGGGTTATCCAGGGAAACAGAATCTGTTAGTTAACATATCCCCAAGTATACATGACAATCTAAATATTCCTAAGTTAGGAAATTCTATGAGGTTTTGTCTGTATTTGGTACACCTTCCATGATGTTTACCTAAAGCACAATATTCCTTCACAATTTTAAGCCTTGTATCTTTTCCTTGTCATTGTCATTGTCTTCAATCATATTTTCTTTTATTGTTTTTGTTCTTCCTGTTTATATTCTCTAGGATCCCTGTTATATGTAAATTTAAGTCTATTCATTTTCATCTGTGTCTTTTTCTTCTGATTTTCTGGAGAATTTCTCACATTTGCTCTTCTAACTCACCAATTTGATTTGATACAGTGTCCAATTTGCTATTCAGTGGTCCCACTGGCATTTTTAATTTGACAAGTCTGATTCTCATTTCCACCCAATCCGCCATGGTCTTCATAACTTTTTCCCTCAATGTCATCCTGGTTGCAGTGAACTCTGATCTTGTTGAGAACACACATTTTCCATTTCTTGCAGTAATATATTTCATTATTCTAGTTTTTAAGGGTTACCTGTTTTCCATTGTTTTGTTTTTAAATTTGTAATATTTGTTGATAGACCTTGCTTCCCCCTGCCATTCTCTCTTTTCCAAAAAGAATCTAATGTATCCATTACCAGTTTTTAGCCAAATAGGAAGTGGGTTGACTCCTGTCAGAATTTTGTGTCACTGCTCTAGAAAAATTGAGGAAAGTCACATATAAAATAAATTGTAATCTTCCAGTGCAGCTCAAGTAGTCTCAACAGAGTGGTAGTGACAGAACTGGGCCTGAAGGAGCACTGACTCCCTGTGAAGTGTGTCTCCGAATGGTGAAAGGTTGCCCAGGAGGCAGAGAGCATGCATTTCTAGGCCTCTGCAGGGTTTGGATAGCAATACTAGAGACAAAACCTGGAGCCATCCCAAGCCATAGGTGCCAAATGCCCTGGAAGTTAGAAGGTGTGGGAGGTGGTTGAACTGTCTTGTTTTCCAGCTCTCTCCTATCTCAGATACAGTACAAGGTGTTTCCGGCCACCATCTCCTCTACTTCCTTTCATGCTGCTTCTGTGCTCAGAGAGGAGCCACATACTCATCCTCCAAACTTCTCTAGTGTGGTGCCATATTTATATTAGTTCACAGAAATTCCTTAAATTCCTGCCATGTAGTTGATATCTTTTCCTTGATTCTGGGGCTGGTAAAGACTTTTCATAATTTGTATATTTTCTATTGGTTATTTTAATAGGGGAGGGGGAGATATGTCATCATGTCTTGAATATGAATGACTCCTCTTCATTAATTCTCAATTTTCTCTTCTCTTTCATTTCATTGCCATCAGAAATAGAACAGTTATAATTATCTTCATTCCCTCCCTCTGCCCTTCACTTATTGGCATAACTGGAAAAATCTCTTGTCTTGGTGGAAGAATTGTCATTTTTTTCACCTTCATTGAAAACACCCTGGGGATTTTCCTCAAATAATTGATTAAACTGTATTTAAAATAAGTTACCCATTTGATTTATTTCTCTCTATTTTTGATGCATCTAAATTTCCTCTTAGTTTGAATTTATATTTAGTATTTTAGTAGCTTTTAGTAATTGCATCTACATTTGATGAGATGTGGAAGAAGCTTATATTTATTAGATTGTAAATTATTATGCATGTGCAATTTTGATTAGCGAAGTGCACCAGAGTATTGTTATGGATTAATAAGGGAGAAAATGTATGGTATTACCCAAGAGAAATAAGTTGAAATTTTAGTTCACAAACGTAATGGAAACAAATGGCTTGACTGTCACATATGTTAAATTGCAAAAAGAACTACTGCTAACATCTCTGTACTATGGTAACCTGGCTCTTGAGAATACCTGAATGGGGGGCGCCTGGGTGGCTCAGTTGGTTAAGAGACTGCCTTCGGCTCAGGTCATGATCCTGGAGTCCCTGGATCGAGTCCCGCATCGGGCTCCCTGCTCAGCAGGGAGTCTGCTTCTCCCTCTGACCCTCCCCCCTCTCATGTGCGCTCTCTCATTCTCTCTCTCTCAAATAAATAAATAAAATCTTAAAAAAAAAAAAAAAAAAAGAGAATACCTGAATGGTACTTTGGTATTTTTTTCCCAGAATATGCAATTTATAGCTAACTAAACCACCTGTACTATTTTTCCATTAGTTACATTGAATGCATATTTATTCAAATATATTACATATATTTGAGATATATATACACACACATATATATATATTTGGTTATGAATGCAAATATATACATAAAAGAATATAAAACTAATGTTTCTAAGCATGACTTAATATGATCTGGGCTTGGTGAGTTAGGAAATGGGGTTAGGGATATTGCTATGAGTTCAGCAGGGCAGTAACCGAGTTATAAGATAATTATTCCTCTTCGATGGCTCTCACCATGACAACTCGGTTCTGAAATTCAACTATTATTCAGCTCAAATTATTGTCAAAGTTTAAAGCTTGAATTTTATTGACCTCCTTCTGATGTCTATGACATCTAATCATCTGGGTATATGAAACCAGATTGTTAACAGTAAGAGCAGCTCAAAAGATTCTTTGCTATACACACCTAGACAGTTCCTTTGTTAAGCCCAAATGATGATCCAGTCCCTGGGTTCTGTTCTACATGCACCACCTTGGGGCAGAAATTGAACATGGCATTCCCATCTCCCTTACTATCAAACTGCAAATCTTTCACAGCCCAAACATCACAGTTTGTTTTATAGTCAAATATAGGTTATCTTGTAGCATAAACAGTAAATCTCTGCTCAACTTTCATCAGAAAGAAAGAGAAAGAAAGAAAGAAAGAAAGAAAGAAAGAAAGAAAGAAAGAAAGAAAGAAAGAAAGAAAGAAATACAGAGAGACAAGAAAGAAAATAAAATAAAAAAGAATAAGAACAAGAAATATACAGGAGCCATTAGATTTTAGTGCCAATAACTGATAAATTCCATGCCTCCCTGGCTTAAAACTATGTGGGCAAGAATCCTATCCATTTTTTTTTTTTTCTAAGCATCCTATCCATTTAACCCATCTGATTTTGGACCCATCTCTAGAATTAAAAAAAAAAAAAAAGTGTTGTTTTCAACTGTCAAGTCCAAAAGAAGTATTGAAGTATTGCTCCTCAACCCCCGAATCTGGTTAGTAGCCGTTAAACAGTATATTAGTTTTCTAGTACTGTTATAACACACCACAGACTAGGTGGCTTAAAGAACAGAAATTTATTTTCTCATAGTTCTGGAGGCTAGAAGTTCAAGATCAGAGTGTTAGCAGGTTTGGTTTCTTCTGAGGCCTCTCTCCTTGGCTTGGAGACAATTTCCTTCTCACTGTGTCCTCACATGGTTACGCTCTGAGTCTGTGTGTTGTCTGTGTCCTAATCTCTTCTTCATAAAAGGACACCAGTCATATTGGATTAGAGCCTACCCATATGAGTTCCTTTTACCTTAATTACCTCTTTAAAGGCCCTACTTCCAAATATAGTCATATTCTGAAGTACTGGTGGTTAGGACTTGAACATATAAATTTGGGGGTGGGGGATGGGCACAATCTATAAGACTACTAAAGGAACCAAAAATAGTTTTATATTTGTTTTATAACTGCTACTACAAGTAAATGCTATTGGCCATATAAAAGTACACAGACTGCATCTCTAATAAACTGACAGACTCATTGGTGAGATCAGACGTACACATGAGAAAGATTAATAATTAGAGAGAGTGTCCCAATGAGTGGTGAGGGCTATGGAGTCACTCAGCTCCTCCAAGTTAAGATCCACCCTGTCTCTGCCCACAGCAAGCTTACTACCTAGAAAGGGGAAACAGATCCATACACAACTATAACTAAACCTGCCAATTACTCTTGATATTTGAGCTAAATGCTGTGGAAACTCAAAGAAGGGAAATATATCTTCTAAGCTGTTGAGGAAAGAAGGCGGGGTTAGAAAATTTTATGGAAGAGGTAATGGGGTGAGTGGTCATTAGCCAAGAGAAAGTCAAATCCTACCTGGGGAACAGTATGGCAATAATGATCAAGTATGAGGTATGTTCAGTGTGTGATCATGAGCAGAGCTGCTAGTGTTTAGGTATAGGTCTAGAGATCAGAAGAGTGGTGCCTGACATAAAAAAAAAAATTTTTTTTTCGTGGAATCAGTCATACAGCAGGATATGGGTGAAGTGGAAGCTATGAGCAAGAATGGAGGGAGTGTAAGAAAGAGTAGCACTGAGAACAAACTTTTGGGAAACGTTCACATGCAGGAGTGAAGCAGAGACAGACAAGCTAGTGAATCAAAGGGACACAGTAGAGGCAGTCATGCTGAGCACAGAAGACGTAAAAGGAAGCCAAAGGCAAGGAGAGCAAGCACTTGAGAAGTAGGTGAATTATACACTGTAAGAAACTGAAGTTGTTAGGTGTTCAATGCTTCAGAAAGATCAAGGAGAGACATCAGCTTTAGCAACTAGGAGGTTACAGGTGATCACACAGGCTTGGTTTTAAAGGAATAAATAGGCTAGAAGCTAGACTGGAGAGAATTAAGGAGCAAATGGTCCCAGGAGACATGGAGGTAGCAAAGCCAACCCTTGTAAAGCAGCAGCACTGAAAGGAAAAGTGTGAGTGCCCAGAGGTGGAGGGCAGCAAAGCAAGAAAAGAGGGATAAGAAGTAGGAGTTGGCAATCCCCAACAGAGCTGGATTCTGTGCAAGAAACTGTAAATATGTCCCCTCTGCTGTTCCTCTCAACAACTTAGGTACCCTAATTTGACCATGAGAAAACCAAGCCAGAGCGTCTAAGTTTCAATAGTTGGTAATGGACAAATTGAGACTCAATTTTAAGCTGTAGTTGCCAGCATTTTGTTTCTCTCTGTCTCTATTAGTGGAATTTCAAGTACTAGGAGGAAAGGTTAATTAAAATATGGGGGATCGGGGGCGGAGCAAGATGGCAGAGGAGTAGGAGACCTGGATTTCGTCTCCTCTCAGGAATTCACCTGGATAGGGATCAAACCATTCTAAACACCTACAAACTCAACAGGAGATCAAAGAAAAGAATAGTAACAACTCTCTCATCAGAAAAGGGACCACTTTCTGGAAGGTAGGACATGCAGAGAAGTGAATCCGAGGATAGACGGTGGGGGAGGGGCCTCCGTCAGCCGCTTCTGGCAAGTCATAGAGCCGCGGAGCACAAAATCGGAACTTTTAAAAGTCTGCTCTGCTGAGGGACATCACTCCGGTGGCTAAGCGGGGAGGTGGAACCCTCACGGGACAGTGTAGTCTCAGGACCCTCAGGGTCACAGAAAGACAGGGGTGCCTGAGTGCAGCAGAGCTCCCAGGTATCGGAGCAGGGAAGCCAGTTGCAGAGGCGGAGCCCAGGCGCAGGATCTCAGCTCGGGGTTGCCATAAACCATGATCCACGGCACAGTCGGGCCACTGCTCCTCCAGCAGGGACCCAACAAGCGGCAGATCCGGGGAGACTCCCCTTCCTCCTCCGGGAGGAGTGGCGTGGGAGTGCACCGCAGGGATCTGCTGGGTTTGGAGACTCCACCCGGGGTCGGGTGCCAGACATAGAAACGCTCGGTCACAGGCCGGGTGAGCACGGAGTGCGGCCGGAGACCGGGGAGACGGGAGTGACTGACTGCTTTTCTCTGGGGGCTCACTGAGGAGCGGGGCCCTGAGTTCACGGCTCCTCCGGGGCAGAGACTGGGAGGCCGCCATTTTCACTCTCATCCTCCAAAGCTGTACGGAAAGCTCGCAGGGAACAAAAGCTCTGGAGAGCAATCCGAGCAGATTACTTAGCCCGGACCAGGCAAGGGTGAGGCAATTCCGCCTCCGGCAAAGACATTTGGAAACCACGGCAACAGGACCCTCCCCCAGAAGATCAGCGAGAACAGCCAGCCAAGACCAAGTTTACCAATCAATGAGAATGGCAGAACCCCAGCGCTAGGGGAATACTACACATAGAATTCATGGCTTTTTCACCATGATTCTTTACTCTTTAAAAGTTAATTTTTTTCTTAACTGTCTTTTTTCTTTCTTTTTTTTTTTTGAATTTTTCTTCTTCCCTTTTTCAACCAATATCTTATCAATCCCTTTTCTAAAAAACATTTTTATTTTTCATTTTTAGAGTCATATTCTATCCCTTCATAGTAGTTACCCGTATTTTTGGCATATATATATAAGTTGTTCTCTCTTTAAAATTTTGAGATAGTTTCTTCTAACAGATCAAAACATACCCTAAATCTCTAGTGTATGGCTTTGTTCTAGTCTCCTGCCTGATCACATTCTCTCCCTTTTTTTTTAAATCCTCTTCTTTCTTTTTTCCAACAACTTCTTATCAATATCTTTTATAAAATCTTTTATAATTTCCATCTTTACAGTCATATTCCATCCCTTCATCATATCAACCCTTATTTTTGTACATATACAAGTTTTTCTTTCTTTAAAATTTTGGGAGGCACTTTCTTCTAACAGACCAAAATACACTGAAAATCTAGTGTGTGGCACTGATCTATATACCAGCCTAATCATATTTGATCACATTGTGGTTTTTTTGTTGTTGTTGTTTTGTTCTGTTTTTGTTTGTTTTTATCTTTATCTTTTTCTTTTTTTTCTTTTTCTTTTTTCTCTCTTTCCCTTTCTTTTCCCACAGCTTCAGGTCTTTTCTGATTTGTTTAGAGTATATTTTCTGGGGACACTGTTACTCTGCTAGCATTTTGTTCTCTCATTTATCTATTCTCCTCTGCACAAAATGACAAGACGGAAAAAATCACCTCAACAAAAAGAACAAGAGGTAGTACCGACTGCCAGGGACCTACTCAATACGGACATTAGTACGATGTCAGATCTAGAGTTCAGAATCATCACTTTAAAGATACTAGCTGGGCTTGAGAAAAGCATGGAAGTTATTAGAGAAACCCTTTCTGGAGAAGTAAAAGAACTAAAATCTAACCAAGTAGAAATGAAAAAGGCTATTAATGAGGTGCAATCAAATATGGGGGCACTAACTGCTAGGATAAATGAGGCAGAAGAGAGAATCAGTAATAAAGACCAAATGATGGAAAATAAAGAAGCTGAGAAAAAGAGACATAAACAACTACTGGATCACGAGGGCAGAATTCGAGAGATAAGCGATACCATAAGATGAAACGACATTAGAATAATTGGGATCCCAGAAGAAGCAGAAAGAGAGACAGGGGCAGAAGGTATAATGGAGCAAATTATAGCAGAGAACTTCCCTAATTTGGGGAAGGAAACAGGCATCAAAATCCAGGAGGCACAGAGAACCCCTCTCAAGATCAATAAAAATAGGTCAACAACCCAACATCTAATAGTAAAACTTACGAGTCTCATAGACAAAGAGAAAATCCTGAAAGCAGCTCGGGAGAAGAGATGTGTAACCTACAAGGGTAGAAACATTAGATTGGCAAAAGACCTATCCACAGAGACCTGGCAGGCCAGAAAGGACTGGCAGGATATATTCAGAGCACTAAATGAGAAAAATATGCAGCCAAGAATACTATATCCAGCTAGGCTGTCATTGAAAATTGAAGGAGAGATCAAAAGCTTCCAGGAAAAACAAAACTAAAGGAATTTGCAAACACAAAACCAGCCCTACAGGAAATCTTGAAAGGGGTCCTCTAAGCAAAGAGAGACCCTAAAAGCAACATAGACCAGAAAGGAACACAGACAATATACAGTAACAGTCACCTTACAGGCAATACAATGGCACTAAATTCCTATCTTTCAATAGTTACCCTGAATGTAAATGGGCTAAATGCCCCAATCAAAAGACACAGGCTATCAGACTGGATTAAAAAACAAGACCCATCGATATGCTGTCTGCAAGAGACTCATTTTGGAACCAAAGACACCCCCAGATTGAAAGTGAGGCGGTGGAAAACCATTTACCATGCTAATGGACACGAAAAGAAATCTGGGGTGGCAATCATTATATCAGACAAATTAGATTTTAAACCAAAGACTGTAATAAGAGATGAGGAAGGATACTATATCCTACTTAAAGGGTCTATCCAAGAAGAAGATCTAACAATTATAAATATCCATGCCCCTAACATGAGAGCAGCCAATTATATAAGGCAATTAATAACAAAAGCAAAGAAACACATTGACAACAATACAATAATAGTGGGGGACTTGAACAACCCCCTCACTGAAATGGACAGATCGTCTAAGCAAAAGATCAACAAAGAAATAAAGACTTTAAATGACACACTGGACCAAATGGGCTTCACAGACATATTCAGAACATTCCATCCCAAAGCAACGGAATACACATTCTTCTCTAGTGCCCATGGAACATTCTCCAGAATAGATCACATCCTAGGTCATAAATCAGGTCTCAACCGGTACCAAAAGATTGGGATCATTCCCTGCCTATTTTCAGACCACAATGCTTTGAAACTAGAACTCAATCACAAGAGGAAAGTCCGAAAGAACTCAAATACATGGAGGCTAAAGAGCATCCTACTGAAGAATGAATGGGTCAACCAGGAAATTAAAGAAGAATTTAAAAAATTCATGGAAACAAATGAAAATGAAAACACAACTATTCAAAATCTGTGGGATTCAGCAAAGGCAGTCCTAAGAGAAAAGTATATAGCAATGCAAGCCTTTCTCAAGAAACAAGAAAGGTCTCAAGTACACAACCTAACCCTACACCTAAAGGAGCTGGAGAAAGAACAGCAAATAAAGCCTAAACCCAGCAGGAGAAGAGAAATAATAAAGATCAGAGCAGAAATCAATGAAATAGAAACTAAAAGAACAGTAGAACAGATCAACGAAACTAGGAGCTGGTTCTTTGAAAGAATTAACAAGACTGATAAACCCCTGGCCAGACTTATCAAAAAGAGAAGAGAAATGACCCAAATCAACAAAATCGTGAATGAAAGAGGAGAGATCACAACCAACACCAAAGAAATACAACAATTATAAAAACATATTATGAGCAACTCTATGCCAGCAAATTAGATAACCTGGAAGAAATGGATGCATTCCTAGAGATGTATCAACTACCAAAACTGAACCAGGAAGAAATAGAAAACCTGAACAGACCTATAACCACTAAGGAAATTGAAGCAGTCATCAAAAATCTCCCAAAAAAACAAAAGCCCAGGGCCAGATGGCTTTCCAGGGGAATTCTACCAAACATTTAAAGAAGAATTAATACCTATTCTTCTGAAACTGTTCCAAAAAACAGAAATGGAAGGAAAATTTCCAAACTCATTTTATGAGGTCAGCATTACCTTGATCCCAAAACCAGACAAAGACCCCATCAAAAAGGAGAATTACAGACCAATATCCCTGATGAACATGGATGCAAAAATTCTCACCAAAATACTAGCCAATAGGATCCAACAGTACATTAAAAGGATTATTCACCACGACCAAGTGGGATTTATCCCTGGGCTGCAAGGTTGGTTCAACATCCGCAAACCAATCAACGTGATACAATACATTAACAAAAGAAAGAACAAGAATCATATGATCCTCTCAATAGATGCAGAAAAAGCATTTGACAAAGTACAGCATCCTTTCTTGATCAAAACTCTTCAGAGTATAGGCATAGAGGGTACATACCTCAATATCATAAAAGCCATCTATGAAAAACCTACAGCAAATATCATTCTCAATGGGGAAAAACTGAGAGCTTTCCCCCTAAGGTCAGGAACGCGGCAGGGATGTCCACTATCACCACTGCTATTCAACATATTATTTGACGTCCTAGCCACAGCAATCAGACAACAAAAAAATCAAAGGCATCCAAATTGGCAAAGAAGAAGTCAAACTCTCACTCTTTGCAGATGATGATACTTGTGGAAAACCCAAAAGACTCCACCCCAAAACTGCTAGAACTCATACAGGAATTCAGTAAAGTGGCAGGATATAAAATCAGTGCACAGAAGTCAGTGGCATTCCTATACACCAACAACAAGACAGAAGAAAGAGAAATTAAGGAGTTGATCCAATTTACAATTGCACCCAAAAACATAAGATACCTAGGAATAAATC
This sequence comes from Mirounga angustirostris, assembly GCF_029215605.1. Taxonomy (NCBI): domain Eukaryota; kingdom Metazoa; phylum Chordata; class Mammalia; order Carnivora; family Phocidae; genus Mirounga; species Mirounga angustirostris. The sequence goes on along the minus strand of NW_026991718.1, from coordinate 16,518,760 downwards.
TAACCAAAGAGACAAAGGATCTGTACTCAGAAAACTAAAATACTCATGAAAGAAATTGAGGAAGACACAAAGAAATGGAAAAATGTTCCATGCTCATGGATTGGAAGAACAAATATTGTGAAGATGTCAATGCTACCTAGAGCAATCTACACATTCAATGCAATCCCCATTAAAATACCATACACTTTTTTCAAAGAAATGGAACAAATAATCCTAAAATTTGTATGGAACCAGAAAAGACCCCGAATAGCCAGAGGAATGTTGAAAAAGAAACGCAAAGCTGGGGGCATCACAATTCCGGACTTCAAGCTCTATTACAAAGCTGTCATCATCAAGACAGTATGGTACTGGCACAAAAACAGACACATAGATCAATGGAACAGAATAGAGAGCCCAGAAATGGACCCTCAACTCTATGGTCAACTCATCTTCAACAAAGCAGGAAAGAATGTCCAATGGGAAAAAGACAGTCTCTTCAACAAATGGTGTTGGGAAAATTGGACAGCCACATGCAGAAGAATGAAACTGGACCATTTCCTTACACCATACACAAAAATAGACTCCAAATGGTTGAAAGACCTCAATGTGAGACAGCAGTCCATCAAAATCCTAAAGGAGAACACAGGCAGCAACCTCTTTGACATCAGCCAAAGCAACTTCTTCCTAGAAACACCGCCAAAGGCAAGGGAAGCAAGGGCAAAAATGAACTACTGGGACTTTATCAAGATAAAAAGCTTTTGCAAAGCAAAGGAAACAGTCAACAAAACCAAAAGACAACCAACAGAATGGGAAAAGATATTTGCAAATGACATATCAGATAAAGGGCTAGTATCCAAAATCTATAAAGAACTCATCAAACTCAACACCCAAAGAACAAAGAATCCAATCAAGAAATGGGCAGAAGACATGAACAGATATTTTTCCAAAGAAGACATCCACATGGCCAACAGACACATGAAAAAGTACTCAATATCACTTGGCATCAGGGAAATCCAAATCAAAAGCTCAATGAGATACCACCTCACACCAGTCAGAATGGCTAAAATTAACAAGTCAGGAAATGACATGTTGGCGGGGATGTGGAGAAAGGGGAACCCTTCTACACTGTTGGTGGGAATGCAAGCTGGTGCAGCCACTCTGGAAAACAGTATGGAGGTTCCTCAAAAAGTTGAAAATAGAGCTACCATATGATCCAGCAATTGCACTACTGGGGATTTACCCCAAAGATACAAAAGTAGGGATCCGAAAGGGTACATGCACCCCCATGTTTATAGCAGCAATGTCCACAATAGCCAAACTGTGGAAAGAGCCAAGATGTCCATCGACAGATGAATGGATAAAGAAGATGTGGTATATATATACAATGGGATATTATGCAGCCATCAAAAGGAATGAGATCCTGCCATTTGCAACGATGTGGATGGAACTGGAAGGTATTATGCTGAGCGAAATAAGTCAAACAGAGAAAGACATGTATCATATGACCTCACTGATATGAGGAATTCTTAATCTCAGGAAACAAACTGAGGGTTGCTGGGTGGGGCGTGGGGTGGGAGGGAAGGAGTGGCTGGGTGATAGACACTGGGGAGGGCATGTGCTCTGGTAAGCGCTGTGAATTGTTCAAGACTGTTGAATCTCAGATCTGTACCTCTGAAACAAATAATGCAATATGTTAAGAAGAAAAAAAAAGAAGAAGAAGAAAGTAGCAGGAGGGGAAGAATGAAGGGGGGGAAATCGGAGGGGTAGACGAACCATGAGAGACGATGGAATCTGAAAAACAAACTGAGGGTTCTAGAGGGGAGGGGGTGGGAGGATGGGTTAGCCTGGTGATGGGTATTGAGGAGGGCACATTCTGCATGGAGCACTGGGTGTTATGCCCAAACAATGAATCATGGAACACTACATCTAAAACTAATAATGTAATGTATGGGGATTAACATAAGAATAAAAAAATTTTAAAAAAAATATGGGGGATCAGAATCTTCTGAGACTCTTAATATACCACCTTACAGAATAGCTATCAGAGGAGCTTAGAAGCAGAGGATGTTCCAACATGTTGAAGGAATTACAATATCAAGTTTAGTGTGTGAATCTGTGAGTGTGAGTCTCCAAGAATCTGAGGTAACCACCTAGGTGATGTGATGTGCAGTGTTCAGGACAGGTCCATCATCAATTTTGGAGAGGAGACTCTGGACTCCAGGTGTGAACTGCTGGATGCCCTGATGCTACAGATCCTCCCAGGTGATTCTCATATGATGGGTAGGGGTTAGTGGAGCAGGACCACATTCTCTCTGTACTCCATTCATTTCATCTGTAGCATGGAGCTACAGAGATTGCATGGAGCAGGTGTAAGGGACTAGACTTTCAACCAGATTCCCTGGGTTCAAGTCTCAGTTCTGACACTTACCAACTGTGTGACCTGTACCATTGGGTAAAATTTAACCTCTCCCTTTTTCCCTATTTAATGGGGAAATGTTGTATGTAACACGGTTATTATGATAATTAAGTCTCCTTAATGTTTGTGAAGGGCAAGTGCATTTGTCAAATAAGTCTGGGACTGATAATGGTTCAACCAACTTCTGTACTTATGACTTGGCAGAATATAAGGAATATGAATATACATTTTAACCATTTGCAAATATGTTTTCATACATTTCCCATAAAATTTATACAGAATTTTGTTTTCCTCATTTTTAGATGAGGAAATTGAGGCCAAAACGTCAGGTGACATGCCAGGAGCAACCCAAGCAAGTCTTTGGGGGAGCTGGGCTGAGGCCTCCTGACTCTCCTTCCAGAGTCTGTCAGCTCAGGTAGACAGCTTCAAAATCTCCCTGCTGCTTCCTGCTGAGATGGTGGCGTCTGACTTTTCTGTCTAACCAACTGGATGGTAGGTCCTCGAGGTATAAATGCTTTGAAGCAGTGTGGTGGGCAGAATAATGACCCCCAAAGAGGTCCATAACCTAATCCCCAGAACCTGGAAATATGTTGGATACATTACCTTACGTGGCAAAAGGACTTTGCAGATATAAGTTAGGATTCTGGGATGGGGAGTCTTCTAATACCAACACCAACTGATATGGGGTGGACTGCAGTTCAAGTCCGGCACTAACCACCCAGAGTTAGTGCAGACTCTGCAAGTTAAAGAGCACAGCACACAACAAGACTGCCCTCACTTCAGACCTACTGGCTACAAATCCAGGGAATTCTCATGACTTCTTCAGGCACAGTAATCCGCTAAAATGACTCACAAGACTCAGAAAAGCATTCTACTTACAATTATAGTTTTATTGTTAAACCCGTTTTGGATTTCTGCCCTCCAGAACTTCAAAATAATAAGTTTGTGTTCCTTAAGCCTCAAAGTTCGTGGTAATTCGTTAGACCTGCAAAAGCACACAGTAACGGTAAGCATGATGCAATGATCTGGAGCCCAGTAGGTACTGGAGCCAGACTGCCTTGGCTTGAATTTTGATTGTTCTGCTCACCAGATGTATGGCCTTGGCCAAATTACCTGTTCTTTCCTCTCCTTAGTGTCCTCATCATATTCCATAGAGCTATTGTGAGGACCTAGTTTTTACATATAAAATGCTTGTAAAAATAACCAAAACTTAGTAGATATTCAGTATTATTTGACGTACAGTGTTTCAGATATATGGAAGTACTCATCAAGCAAACTTATAAGATTTTCTAACTCGCCTTGGGAATTCTGGTCCTGACCAACAGCCTCCCTGCATTTTGGCAGCCTAAAGGCCCATTCTCCTGGAATCTTGATTCACAGTCATTATTAAAATCAATCAATTTTTCTCCCTCTCCTTCTTTCTCTCTTCCTTTTTCTGTCTGAAAAAGAGCCAGGCAAATCATTAAGTATGCCAAATTTCTGCCTTTGGAACCTAGCATCCCTGGCTTCACTTCTCAGAGGTGACCCTCACACGTGCTCTTGTTTCTGCAGTGCACCCTGCTTTGCACTCATCTCGGCTGTGGCCTGGTGATGGCTGAAGCAGCTGTATGCTCTGGCCTCCAGCACCATGCTCTGGGGGCAGAGACTCTGAGGAGCTATCAGTACGGCCAGAACTGTCGCACTCTGCTGGTTTCAGCGGACCCTTACTGTTGCACACCCACTGGAGTACAGAGGTCCCATTCTGGGGACTTCAGATGAAATTGAGCTTCAGGAAGCAATAGAGTTTGAGAGAAAAAGTGTCTTAAAGTTCACATTGGCCCACTATCTCATTTTACAGGTAAAGAAAATATAAACACCAGACAACAACAGACTTAATCTTAACTTACCAACATTTTTTTTTTTTGGTCCAGGTCAAGTATAGGCACTGTTTTAATTCTCATTTTATCACCTGTCCCAGGTTTGAACTTTGTAAGAAAGTATCACTAAGCTTCCCAAAAGGTTGTTCTAGCAAAGAGTCTTTACAGTTTGACTCTCACACTGTTGGCCTGTGGAAGCAGCAGAGCAGGAACTGAATCTTGACAGCCAACCTAATGTCTCAAACTGGTCCTCAGGCCACAAATGATTCAGAGTGATGGGCAGCCAGCACTATCAGGGGCCAAAGCTGGGAGCATGGTAAAGTAACATATAGGATATTTGGCTATAGAGTTTAAGTAGTGAAGAGTGAGTTCTAACTATTTACACAATAAATGAATGAATGCATGCATGAATGCATGAATGAATGAATGAATGTTTTGGGTCCTAAATTTGATTTTGATTACAGGACTCATTTCAGGACCAGCTGCTGCATGAGTTGTTGGTATAGTTTAGCAATAGGAAATGAAAAGTCAGCACATGGTCCTTAGCCTTCTGCCCTGGGAAGGAGCAAGCCTGTCTCTCCTTTCAGACACCTGACTGATAGGTAAGTACACGTACAACAGGGGCGATCTGCTGAGACTATAGAGAAGATAAAAAACAACTCACTAGGATATCTCTGCCAGTCACATTAATGAGAGAACTGAGGCATAGAGAGATCTGCTGTATCTCACCCTTCCTTATGAACCCCCACTGGCTTCCTACTGACTGGAGGATAAAGTCAAAACAGCTTGTTAGGGCTACAAGCTGTAGCCTTCTCAATCGGTTTTTCCACTTTATCTTCTAGCATTTTCTCTGTACACATTCCCCTCAGCCATCCTAATGAATGACCACTCCTGAAACTCACCAGAACTTCCATCTTCCCTGGGCATCACCCAGACTGACACAGCATTCCAGAATGTCCTCCAAGACCAGATTCCCCTTTTCCTCACCTACCTCATACAGACCAACTTATCCTTCATGAGCCAGCTCAAATGTCACCTCCCCTTGAAGCCTTCCCTGACCCCTTGAGGCAGTCAGTGTCCCCCTCCATCACGATTCTGCAATTCTCTGTTCATTACTGTTTGATCACTTATGCCATTGCATTGTAAAATTACATGACTTTTTGAGCTCCAAAGTTCAGGGAACACACTTCATTTTTTCCTTTGTAACCCAGTTCCCAGCATGGGATAGGTTCCTGATCTATGTTTACTGAATGGATAAACAAGCAGCAGAAACTAATGTTTATTGACTTCCAACCACGGTGACACACTGTGCTAAGTACCACACCCACATTCTCCCCATCACTGCATGGACACTATACCTGGGTCATTCTGCAAGCATGAGGCCAGTCCTGAGCCAGCAAAGCCTCATTCCATTTCTGTCATTACTTTCCTAGGAGCACTAAAGAGCAAGGGGTAAGAGGGATGGTGCAACACCATTGCCCAATTCTGAGAACTCACAAGATCTCCCCAAGGACCCAAGTGCACATTGCTGTGACCTCCTCCAGACTCCTTATTTCCCTGGTGTGTGTCTTTATCTCTTAAAATGCATCCTTCCATCACCAGAGCAAGCTAACCACACTCCCACTTCCCCTGCCCTCCCCAGGAGCCCTGGGCTGTGGTCTGGTTGCCTTCCTGGCTGCAGCCTGACTCCAGGCTTGAGGATACTTGCTCCAGGCTTCATCCATGACCTTTCACCTCCAGCTGCCTGGCTTTTCCTATCCTCCTTAAGGCTCTGCATTTGTTTATTTTCAATTTGTCTCCTGCTTCCCTCACCTACTCAGAAGTCAAACGTTCATGATTTTATTCATTGTAAGAATAAATAACCCCAAATGAGGCACACTTAAACATTCTAAAATATCTAAGTAGGATGCTCAGCACACATATCACCTGAAAGACATTCCTAGAACATGTTTCCATCTTTCTGAAGGCTGAAGTAAAAGTGAAGCCTCGCCAGGGGCTAGAGTGAGGTAGGAAAGTTCTAATCTTAACTAATGAGTCCAGGTACCCGATGGCCTTGCTAGTTACAGGGAACTTTTACGCACATTTGAGAAATTCAAAGGACCTCAAAATTGCTGCTCTGAAATCTCCCTCATCGTTTTAAGTAGGAGATTAAGAGATTTTATATTGCTAAAACACTTTAATGGAAGGAATCTTGAATGACATTATTTAAATCAGCAGAAAATTGCCTTGACTTCCATTTCCACCAGCCTCGGGCTTGGGGAAAAATGAGAAGACACACAGTCAAGGTCCCCTCAGAGCTGACTGACAACTGTGGCCGTATCTAAGGACAGCCAGGCACCACAGGCAGGTAGTCAGGGTGCCCAACCTCATTGATTTTTATAACGGGTCACTCCCATCCAAATTCACTGTTCTTCCCCCTATGAACATACAGGCCCAGGGGGAAAGGGAGATCTGCATCATGTTTCAATGAGCACCACCTGAATCCATATAAGCATATGATTCTATCTAAAACTCAATAATTCACTGAACTGGCATCCTTTTAGCATCTCCGCAGTCAATGCCTCTCAAAGAACAGCATTACAATTGAACTAGAAAATTAGAGCTTTTAGCTGGACTCCCTGGAGGTGCATATGTAAAACAGAATAATAAATGATTGTCATTTCAGTTCAGAACATAGAATTAATCATGGCAAAAGAGAGAGTCTGGAGCCCTTTGAGAAGGGCCACGTGGGTCACTGGTCATCATCACTTGCCAGCAATGGAAAAGCCCATTTTCTTTGTTACCTGGCTGTCTGTGTGGAGTATCTATAGTTGCATATAACCTTTAGAGAGCCCACCAACAGGAAAATTATTTCCCAGTATATTTTTTTTTCCTGCTGAAAAATTCAAAAGCCCAGCCTCAGGCAGTAGAAACACAATCAGGCTACAAACATGATGAACACACTTGTCTCTCCAGCAGGGAGGGTGGCAAGAAAGGCGTCCCAAGGCCCCTGGGGGGCAGGCGCGATGAGAAAGGCAGAGGCTGTGAGAGCTTCTAGAAGCCTCTCGTCAACAAGATCAGTTAGGTCGCTGAAAGAGCATCAGTCCAGACTCTTAGACAGAGAACACCTAACAGCCACTGGCAACAGGAATGGTCATGCATTTTGAGAGCCAGTTGGAGTGTGCATCTGTGGGTATGTTGGCTTAAGAGCTTGGTGCCTCTGGTGCAAAAGCAGTTAGATCTATGCAATGTGTGGTACTTGGTGTCTGCATCAGTGGAAGAAATGCAGAATCTCAGGTTCCAGCTCAGACCTACTGAATCAGAACATATCACTGGGCAATGTTTTGTACATAGTGAATTGTGGTTTAGCCCTGGTTTACATCACTGTTTCCTGGTCTTGGCGAGACATTTTAGAGCTGTGTTGGTATATGCCGAGATGAGCCCTAATTAATGGTTGTGTATTGCAGAGACAGGCCTCTGATCTCATGGGCTTTCTGTTTGGCATAAATCTATATAAACACAGGGCTGTGGCCTATAAGTCAGTGTCATTGGAAGGAGGTGACCCCTACTCCCTAGTCTATCAAGAACAGCTCCTTGGGGCACCTGGGTGATGCAGTTGGTTTGGTGTCTGACTCTTGGTTTCAGCTCAGGTTGTGACCTCAGAGTTGTGAGATCAAGCCCCGCATCAGGCTCTGCATTCAGTGTGGAGTCTGCTTAAGTTTCTCTCTCTCTCTCTCTCTCCCCCTCTGGCCCTCCTACCAACCCCCCTCCACTTTCTCTCTGTCTCTCAAATAAATAAATAAATCTAAAAAAAAAAAAGAATAGCTGCCTAGAAAAAGGACTCAACTTGTAACTAAGTATAAAAGAGGCCAGGTTGGGAGCCTCTATAGAGGGATGATCCTAGATACAAATATGTGAAGCATCCTTTTGGAAGGGGCTACATCTTCAGGCAGTGGGTGGTAAGTAGAAAGTTCCTCCAGGGAAACCAGGAAGCAGAGGAGATACATATTTCTAATTGGGCCTCAATATATCCCCTGCTCTCAGACCCTTGTTCTGTCCCCACCCCTAGGCCTACCCCCAGGCCCTGCCCCTCCATACCCCTCTCCCCCTAGATCCAGGCTTTCTCATAGACCAAAGCTCCCTTTTCCTCTGTACTGATCTAACTACTACCCCAGCCAGGCTATAAAACCTCCTCCACCTCTTAAAGCCATCACACCCCCTCCACCCTTTCTAAAAGACAGCAATCCTAAATCAGGGAGAAGTTATGGGGAAGGCCTGCTTAAAACCCAGGAACACCTCCCAGAGGCATTCCAAGTCCCCTCTTTCCCCCACCACACTGCCACCTTTCTCAGCTTGCAAGTGCTACTGCAATTGAATTGAAGGCCATGCAAAGAAGGTGAAGGGCTAGAGTTGGCGCTGCATGCCCAGACTTCAAGGGAAGAGGGTCCCTGACAAGAGGAGAGTGCCCCGCTCAGTGAGCAGCCTTTCTCTGGGATCCACCCACAAAGGTAAGTGCCTTTCAGACCACATCACCTGTTCATAATATCATATTCTCAGGACTAGCAGGTAAGAAAGGCCGGAGGGTTACTAATATAGACTTGTGTATAACCAAATGTGCTTATAATCTTTTAAAGTCTTGATGCTTTGGACAGCACTTGGGGTCAGACAGACTGAGGTTTGAGTCCCATCTTCACCCTCTATGAGCTTTGTGACCTCAGGCAAATTACTGAACCTCACTTTTGTCCTTAATTTCTCTTCTGTAAAATGGAGAATAATTGTGATCTCATAAGGTTACTTAGATGCACAAAATATATATTCTCTGGCATATAAGAAGATCAGTACATTTTATTCAAATTATTATATCAAAAGGATAACGTATCCAAACATATTTCCTATACAATGCAAATGGTTCCTAACCTTAAATAGTTTTTAAATACCTAAGGCTAAAATTTGAACTTGACACTTTATTGGTTGAATGGTAGGAATACAGGCTGACAATGACTTCAGACTTTAGAACCAGACCAATTAAGAGAATTTTTCATCAATATAAATATTGATAAAAAAATAGGGGCATCAGAAGAATCAAAGCTGGTTGAGGAGGGAGAGGAGATGGGAACAGAAGCTTTTGTGACACTGTGTTTGTAAAATGCTGCTAGCACAATGAGAACCAAAGGAAATCCAATATTAACATCATGAAACAGCAATAGCATCATTAATCTCCCTCTCTTTGCATTTCTATTATCAAAGCTAGGCATTTTGCTTACAGGTAATAACACATTATTTACAGATTTTAACCTCTTGGTACTAAGTGTAGTTCCTGGGTAATGCAAACATAATTTTTTGAAATGCAAACGTATGTTCATTTACCAGTAATCCTGAATTCACTAAAAAAGAATTTGCCTGCTTCTATCAACACCTTTGGGAATCAACAACTACTTTTAACACTTATATAAGTCAACTCCCAGCTGTACTATTTATCAGTATTTAGACTTCAGCCATAGTAAATATATAAGCTAAAATATTTACAGTCAAATATATTTTCTGTAATAAATGATTAAGAGTCTCTAAAAATCAAGCATTGTACATGTGCATTCACAAAATCAACAAAATGTGACAGCTAAAAAGAGTATTTTGAAAGTATATATATCTTGAAAACAATCCAAAGTTCAAACATCACTCTTTACTGAGTTCAGCTCAATATCAAGAAATGCCACACCAAGAGAGTCTAATTTTGGAAAGTTTTCACCTGAGGGGAAACAGAGTTGGTTTGAAAAGAAGCTTGGATGCATTTCCCACTGTAGTGTTCACTGCTGCCAACATGACAGCAACATGTTGGAATTTAAGAAGAAGAATGACACAGAAAGAGAACATGAGAACAAATGCACCTAAGGGTTTCTTCAAACCAATACAATGTCACCAGCAGCCATTTTCTCTCAGGACACAAGGAGCTAGACATGCTCTCAACCTAGATACTGAAAGAGAAGTACCTAATGATGGATTTGTTGCCTTAAACTCCTGTATTCACATATGCCTATCTCTAGGGGATGAATGGCTCCTGTGGGAGGGACCCCTTCTCTCATTAAGAACCCTGTACTTTATGCAGGAAAATCAACATCTTCCAAAGGGGCTCTAAACTACACTGTGTGATGCCTCCAGCTGGAATGCACACTAGTGGATGGGAGGAAAGATACTGAAGAGTACCTCTGGGAGATTTGGGGCAACCCATTTAGAATATGCCAACCTCAAATATTCATTGAATATCTAGTCTCTAAAATGAGACTCTGAGTTGAGGGAACAAGGAACAGAGAGCACCCACTGTCTACAGGGAACATGTGAACGAGTAGCCAATGGATTCTTTCTCTTGCAAATTGTATAATCAAAGAGAATTTCTAGGTATTTTGTTAAATGGGCTGAGAAAGTATATCTTAGTCCAAGGGCAACATTATTTCAATAGTCACCTCTGCAAGAAAAACAATGCTAATAGTCACCATTTATTAAGCCTCAGCCATCTTAGTTCCTGAGAGTATCATTATACCATGTAAATTAAATTCTGGTACTTCTTCAGAGGTTCATGGGGTTTTTTTGGCAGGTAAGGTGTATGTTGGTTGAATTTCAGGCAAGACGAGTAGGAAAACCTGAGATAAGTTCCTTATTTCCACTGAGGACAAAGCAAAAGCTCCAGATTGGCTTTTCAGAAGCTTCAGCCAGCCCTGAGCAAAGCAGAGGCCCTGTCATCAGAGACTTTCCACCAACAAGGCTTGGACACTCACACTGAGCTCTTTGTCCCATGCATGGCTAATCTGAAGACTTCTGACCACTCCATCTGCTCCATGTGATTTTATTCTAAAAATCATATGCTATTGTTGGACCAGGAGGGGCTTCAAAGACAATTCGTGGTAGACACCCTTCCAGGAAGAGGGAACAGCTGTTGATCAAGACTCTGCTTTTACCCAGCATCTCACTGCCTCATTTGCAAGTCTGAAGGATGCATTATCTTTGGGTAATAAGCACTGTTTTTTCTCTATTTGCAGTAGGTAGGACACTATGCTAGGTGCTGGAAAGAAACTTCTGATGCACACCCTGTGAAATTCTGTATCTGGGAGGCTGGTTGTGCTGCTCCAGCTTGGATCCAAAAATCCCTTCCTCCAGGTCTCAGTCTCAATCTGTCCTGATCTACCACCATGATGCATTTGACTCACAAGCCTAGAGAATCCAGTTTTGCTTCTGCATTGAACTGCTCTAACATAATCTCTGGCAGAATTTAGTAGACCTGCAATACATTTAGAATATCACATTTTATACCATTTAAAAGGATTTGTGTTTTATATTTAAGTTTAAAAAGGACTTTGGGGTGCCTGGGTGGCTTGGTCAGTTAAGTGTCTGCCTTTGGCTCAAGTCATGATCCCAGGACTCTGGGATCAGCCCCACTGGCCTCCCTGCTCAGCAGGAAGTCTGCTTCTCCCTCTTCCCCTCTCCCTGCTCATGCCCCACTCTTTCTGTCTCTCTCTCATGCTCTCTCTCTCTCAAATAAATAAAATCTTAAAAATTTTTTTAAATAATTTAAAAAAGTAAAAGGGACTTTGGAAAGCAACTGTTCAACCTCTCTACTAATGGGAAACTGAGACCCAGAGACAGGGTGACATGCCACGGTTGTTAGATCACTAGAAACTGTGAATCCTAGTCTAGGGCCCTCTCCATTCAGAGACTAGTAAACCAAATGATTCCTCAAGATCTGGTATGAACAATAAGATGAACAGGGTATCATGAGGGAAATAGTAGCTTAAAGCCACTCTTTCTAACATGAGGGCTTTAATTTGGAAATTAGAGAGTGCTCACTACCATTTCTATAGAATATTGGCCTCTCCTTCTCTCCTACTTTCCAAATGCCATGTGAATGTTACTCTTTGGCAGATTCTTCCCTAAACCCCTAGGAGAAAGGGGAACCTGTGCAATGTGGCTCACAGCTTCCCTCTGGAAGAAAGAGGTGGTGATGTTGAGTTGACAACAGATGATCCTGCACTGATGAATTCATTAGTGTTAAAAAGTGTGATGGGGCAGGGAGGCCATGATTACTTAAACAAGGGGGATTGTTGAGCTGTTAACCAATTAAGCAGGGAAGTAACGGATCAGGATGAATCTTTTCTAAATCCTTTCTCTCTCTCTCTCTCTCTCTCGCTCGCTCTTTTTTTTTTCCCAAAAACTGCCTGGGCCCAATTACTTAGAAAATGTCCTCCCTCGCAGGAGAGATCATGTTGAAGAAAAAAGAAGTGCCATTTAGGAAGTTAGAAGCTATAGTGGGTACTGACAATCATCCTCTGAAAAGGAAAAATAGCTGGGACGTGGGGCTGGGATCGTGATGGGAAGGGAACACACCGGGAAGATTTCAGAGACTGCCACCTTTGCTAAGTGAGGACAAACCAGGAGGAGGGGCTCTGGACTTAGATACAAACTGATCTCAAACTTACCCAAAATGAATGATATCTTCTAATCAGAGATGTGATACGTTGTGCATTATTCCTCATAAAAGGCAAAACCAAATCAATGGACATGTTTATCTTACAAATTCTCCAGGTAGTAGGTTTTATGAGTCTCTTGTAATAATTCATTCAATCTATATTTACTGAGCACCTACTATATTCCAGGTACTGGACTAGTAGAAAATACATAGATGAATGAGACAAAATCCCTGCCTTCAAGGATCTAGTAACCTAGTGTGGAGACCAACATTTTTTTAAGATTTATTTATTTTAGAGAGAGTGTGAGCAAGTGAAGTGGGGGAGTGGGAAAGAAGGAGAGGGAAAGAGAGAATCTCACGGAGACTCCCTGCTGAGCACAGAGCCCCCAATCTGGGGCTCTAGCCCACGACCCCAAGATCATGACCCAAGCCAAAATCAGGAGTCAACGCTCAACCAATTGCACCACCCAGGGGCCCCAATGTGAAGACAAACTTAGCAAACCAGCCACTGCTATAAAATACACTACAGGCTATGACAGAGGAACAAAGGACAATGAGAAATAGAAAGGAGTAAGTGTCTGGTTCCCTCTGAGAGGGACAAGTTTAGCAGAGGAAGAAATGTCTGAACTGAGTTTTGTAAAATGAATAGGCATTCAATAGGCAGAAAAGTGTGTGCTGTATGTGAGAGGGCATGAGGCTTCTAGACAATGTACATGAGCAGACAGACATCATGTAATGGTTCGATTTTATGAGTCAACTTGACAAGGCTATGGTGCCCAGTATTTTGGTCAAATACTGGTCTAGATGTAGCTATGGAGGTAGTTTGCAGCTGTGGTTATATCACAATCAGCTGACTTTACATAAAGGAGAATACCCCTGACACTGTGAGTGAGCTTCATCCAATCAGGTGAAGACCTGAAGTGCAAAAACTGAGGTTTCCTAGAGAAGAAATTCAACCTCAATACCAGAACATAGAACCCACCAGCCTGCTCTATAGATTTCAGACTTGCTAGCTCCCCAATAACATCAGCCAATTCCTTAAAATGAATCTATGAACATATATCCTATTGATTCTATTTCCCTAGAAGACCCTGATGGATACCTATCAGGTGCATGATGCACCTAAGCAAGAAGAGGAAAGACACTGTGGCAGAGGTGCAGAGGGTGGTGGCAGATGGAATCATAGGAGAGGTTAGCACCATTATGAACTTTATGCATCATGCTCAGTAATTGGGATTTTATCTATAAATGAACAGTGGCCACTGAAGGTTTTTAGGCAAGGACTGCCAAGCCTATTAGAAAAATTCCTTGGGACCCCCCAAATAGAGGAATGGCCTCATAGACACTCAGTCTGGACCCTAGGATTTACTCTATCACTTTTTTTTAATATATTAATGTTTTCTTTATTTATTTGAAAGAGAGAGAGAGAGACGAGCTAGAGGAAGGGCAGAGGGAGATGCTGACACCCTACCAAGTGGGGAGCCCAACGCAGGGCTAGATCCCAGGACCCTGGGATGATGACCTGAGCCAAAGGCAGATGCTTAACCAACTGAGCCACTCAGGCACCCCTAGCCTATCACTTCTTTATGTCTATTCACTAGGTCTCTGAGCTTCTTTACCTTGTTTTTGTGTGTGCAAAATGAGGTATATGAGCAAGCCAGGTTGTGCTGGTCACCAGAATTTCAGGTCATCCACCCCTATCAAGGGCCTCAGGGAAGCCTATGAACAGAGATACTCAGCCCGTCACCTGCTTCCCCGGCCCATCAGTATTGCAATCGTCACCATCCTGAGTGACAGCCTTGGAAATTCATCACCATGTCACATTTGGCAGCTGAATCAACGGGCGCCTTTTATTTATTTATGAACTGAGCACTGGGGAGCAGTGAAGCTCTGTCTCCAGATCTATAGGGCTGCTGATTTTGAGAGAGCAGCATATTTATTCAAAACCATCCTCAGCTGCGTGAGACCTTTACACATTTGTAAGTAAATAGAGTGGGATTATTCATGCTTCCTGTGCAGGCCCCCATTCATTGCCCTCCCCAAAGGCTGTAGGCGGCCCACAAGTGAGAAGGTTCCAGCCAGTCAGAAGGGCAGCATTCATCACCAGGTGATTTATTTACTGCCATTCACCTAAAGGACTTCAGGCTGCATTGTAGAAGAATCACTAATCTGCCAGAAAAATATGGCCACCTTCCTACTCATGCTCTGGAGACAACCCCCAGCAGGTAGCACCAAGAATTGAGGCAGGGAGGGAATTCAGTACTTAGCCCAGAGAACAGCATCACAGAGGGCCACCCTGGCTTGACTTCATAGTCAACCCAGCATGCACAGCACTGCATGCTCCTAACCCAGAGAATACACAAAATCCAAAGTGCTTCTCCTTGATTCCCAAAAGCTTAACAAGTCTCCACAATGCCTTTCTTTACTCCGAGGCTCTTTAAAGAGGTAAGCCCAAACTAACTGGATTTAGGAGCTTGAAATACGAGGAACCCAGCTTAAAATCAGATTCTGATGTCAAGAAATATTCAAAATGCTTTTGGCCTGTGCTTTTCTCCACCTAATCTCCTAAAAGAAGGCTTTTATAGTTTCCTAAGGATTAGGTAATCTAGCAAAAATCCAAACTATTTTTTCAGACATGTCCAAGATGCAAGGAATGACTGAAATGGGGGATTTGAAGAAGCTGGCCTGACTAATGCATAAGGGGGTCACAGGGTGATAGAGGTGTCCCCCAAAGATTGAGATACCTGTTTTCACCAATGGACATTCAGCAACTCAAATCGCTGGGGAAGAGAAGTGGTCTAGAGCACACAGTGGGCTTCATACTAGAGAAATTTCTTCAGAGATCTAGTCTGTGGTTAAGTATTTGAAATTTTGCTTTTGTCGAGCAAACAGCAAACTCTGACTCAGGTCCTTTGATGAAGGACATGGTGGAGGCAGCGTGCCCAGAACCCCTGTATGACCCTGAGCACATTGTAAAGCAGCAGTTAGACCCGATGTGCTCCAGCATTTCAAAGAGAAGAGAAATGTGGGGCAGCATGGAGATCTGCAAACTCTGCCTCTCTTGCTCTTCAAAGCCCAAGATTTATAGCCAGTGTTTCTATCCAAGACTTCCTTGTGGGAGAATTGCTGGCTGTTTTGTTTTAATGACCTTCTGCATACTGTTCGTTAGTGTAAACTAAAAGCAGCACACGAGTGATGCTAGGTGATGGTTGACAAGCATTATGCTGGCTCTCAGTACTTTGTCTTGGAGACGTCATTCTCTCTTCTGGTCTAACCTTCACTGCTCCACTATTGATCTTTTTCCAGACAGAGCTCCTGCTTTGACCACAAGCCCAGAGAATACAAAAGCATAATTGATACAGACACTCCCTTTGCCTGGGAAGAAGAAGGACCCCTGTCCTTCCTTAGCCACTTGCTCCTCCACTCAATAAGCTATTTCTATGGCACTTATTTTTAACTGCCCGTGGTCAGAGGTTGTCAAATAAATCTAAGTGCACAGATGCCATAATCTGTGTATTTACAAAATCTTTTTAAGACCACACAAAAATCTGCCCAAGTATACTATGTTTTGAAAATGGATCACTAATAATGCAAATGTTAAGGCACTTTTTGTAAGCATAATTAACTGAAGGACCCTCTATAAGATGCATGTGAGACATGGACACCCGAGATTTCACCTTTTTTTATTATAATAGAAACTGGAACTAATTATTATAAAGTTTCCATATTGTGACATTCTCAGAGAAGAGTTAATATTACTTAAAGTTGCTTATGACCCCTGCAAAGATGAAGCCAAATCAGTTAATTCAACAAGAAAATAATTTCAGAAAGGATAAGCTGCCATCCTGTCTTAAAATTACCATTGTACCTAAGACTAAGTAGGAGATGGTCTGCACCAAGGCAACCTTCATCCTCACCAAGCCCTGAATCCACTTGACCTTAGCCGTTGGCCATAGTTTATTCATCAGAGACAGAGGGAGTTGTGCCAAGAGATTCTTTGAAGAGTAAGCATTAGAAAAGGAAATTTTGGATGTAAACACCTAGTAGTGCAATCACTGGGTTGTAGGGTAGCTCTATTTTTAACGTCTTAAAGAACCTCCATAGTGTTTTCCAGAGTGGCTGTACCACCTTGCATTCCCACCAACAGTGTAAGAGAGTTCCCCTTTCTCCACAGGCTCGCCAACACTTGTTTCCTGTCTTGTTATTTTTGGCCATTCTAACTGTTGTAAGGTGATATCTCATTGTAGTTTTGATTTGCATTTCCCTGATGGCTAGTGATGTTGATGTAGTAAAAAGGGGCACATGCACCCCAATGTTCATAGCAGCAATGTCCACAATAGCCAAACTGTGGAAGGAGCCGAGATGCCCTTCAACAGATGAATAGATAAAGATATGGTACATATATACAATAGAATATTACTCAGCCATCAGAAAGGATGAGTACCCACCATTTGCATTGATACAGATGGAACTGGAGGGGATCAGGCTAAGTCAAACAAGTCAAGCAGAGAAAGACAATTATCATATGGTTTCACTCACATGTGGAACATAAGGAATAGAGTGAAGGACCACAGGGGAAGGGAGGAAAAACTGAATGGGAAGAAATCAGAGAGGGAGACAAACGATGAGAGACTCTGGACTCCAGGAAACAAACGGAGGGTTACAAAAGGGGGGTGGGGGGTGCGTGGATGTAGTAGCCAGGTGATAGGTATTAAGGAGGGCATGTTTTGGGATGAGCACTGGGTGTTATATGCAGTAAATGAATCATTGAACTCTACAACAAAAACTTATGATATACTATATGCTGGCTAACTGAACATAATAAAAAAAAAAAAGAAAGAAAAGGAAATTTTTAAGAGGGTAAACTCTAAGGAAGGGGCAACAGTGGCTGAAGGAGACACTTGCCTGAACCCATTTCATGTCAGTTGTTGCTGAAATCTAGAAGGTTGGGTTCTGACCTAAAATGGGGCACTGGTCACACTGGGAGCAGCTATGCCCCAGAGCAACAAGGGGGAGAGGCCTGAAAATGGTTGTATCTGACTAAGACACACATTCTCTGGCTCGCACAGCAATTGGATCTTGTCTCCTACTTGGTAATCACTGCTACTGATACGAGTTGCTCAGGGAGGATGGCTACAATAAAAGTGACAGAGAATTTAGGGGCAATTTTATTGAATATCTGCTAAGCATCTGTGGAGCAGTCTACATAAGGAGGATACTGAGAGAATAAACACCACCCTATTCTTGGGGAGCTCCCAATCTATGAAGAAAGGCAAACACATGTGTGACCAATTGTAAAGAGACAACAAAGTATGACAGCATTGCCTGGATGGACCATAATGGGAATGGTAGACAATAAATATGGAATGAGTTTGAAGACAGATGACACTGGTATGAGTTGATGAGTTAACCTTTAATTTTTTTGAAGCAGGGAACCACTGGATAGTTCAAATACAGAATTAGAGCTCTGCATTTATATACAATTGTTCTGGTAGCCCCTGCAAAGTTTTGATGTAAGGAGTGGGCATTTCACAGAGGCGGGATTGGTAAGAGGCTATGGATAATACAGTAGACAAGGGAATGATGATGAGTAGTGCAATGAAAGTGAGAAAGGAGAAAAGACATGGGCTCCAGAATCTTTAAGGAGAAAGGTAATTCACAAGAACTTGGTGAGTGACTGTAGGTCATCTGTGAAGGAAAAATTTGATAACCTTTATGTTTCCAGCCAGGGGGGACAGTGGCAAGGGCTATTGAGAGGGGGGCAGTGGGAGGACAGAGAAGAGCAGACCCAATAAAGATGGTGCCACCTCACATAAAAGTGACTTAGGATAATCAAGGAGAGGTATCCAGCAGGCAATTGGGTCAAGGAAATAAAACTCAGGAAGACAGTCTATTTTGAAGATCAGGATTTTGGAGCTCTCAACCTACAGGCATTGTCTGAAACTGAAAAATCAAGCAACACTAAGTATACACAGTTTTGCCTAATGGCAAAAACTGGGCCAGGGGCTCAAGCCCTATTCTTCCCTTTCCCTCTACTGTAAAGACTAAAAGAACATAGCCCCCCTGGGGTAGGCAGAACAATATTCCCCCCAAAGATATCCATGTCCTAATCCCCAGAACCTGTGTTAGGTTATATGGCAAAGAGGAATTAAGGTTGCTAAACAACTGACCTTAAAATAGAGATTATCCTGGATTATTTGGATGAGCCCAACATAATCATAGGGCTCCTTCTAAGTAGAGAGTGATAGAAGAGAAGGTCAGAACCAGAAAGAAAGCAGTGTGAGGACTCAACCTAATTGTGATGGCTTTGAAAATGAAGGGGCCAAGAGCCAAGAAATGCAAGTGGCCTCTAGAAGCTGAAAAAGGCAAGAAAATGAATTCTACCTTAGATGTTCCAGAAGAAACAGTCCTACCAACATCTTGACTTTAGCCCATTTAGTACTGCTGACATCTAGAACTATAACTCTCTTTCTCTCACTTTTCCTTCCTAGGCCTTACCTCCTTTCCACATCTCTTTCTCTCTCCACCTTCAACACTCCCCTCTCCCTGGCCAACTTCCAGGAGGAAGCTGCCAAGACACCACCATGTGGGGACTCTTCTGAGCGGAGTAGACCCTTGCCTAGAAGGAACTCTCTTGGGAGCACCTCTTGGGAGCCATCAATGGCAGGGAATCCTGCTGAGAGAATGTGCAGCCTAGCCATGTACCTACCCAGCCTTCAGGTGCTGTCAGGACCAATACCTGGGAGGGAGTGAAGACAGCAGGATTGACCAGAAGGCTGTGATACAGTCACAAAGGCCTGTGACAGTCCTTGTAAACTCAGGAGCTAGGATGGCCATGAAGGGCTGTCCCAAACTGGGACAAAGCACCAGATATTCTAAATTCTGTATCAGTCATCCACTGGATGTGAGTTACTCCCCCAAAAGGAGACTAGGCAAGGCAGCTCTCTTCAGTTAAAAGTAATGGTAGAATGGGGTGAGTCTCAGCTATGAGCTGTCAGCCATCAGCATTCCCATGGCTGAAAAACTGAGACCTTCAGCTCTGCAAGTGGGTATCTGGATGGTGCCTTCGTAGCCAACATGCCCCCCACCCCAGCATCATGGCTGCTTTCATTCCCCTCCTTTTCACCTACCTCCAAGACCTAACCTAGACACTACCACCCCATTGTACACCTTCCTCAGCCACGGGGCTCTCTCCCATCCTATAGACCCCAAATGGACACCACACTCCCCTCACCTCAAATTTTACATGACTTGCTGCCTCTGCAAATTGCTAACCAGGATACCTTCCCCACCTGCACCAGTTCAGAATGCCCTAAAGGATTTCCTTTGCTTCTTCAACCCTGACATCTTCTGATCTTCATCTGCTCAACCTGCCTCCCTACCACCACCACCACCACCAACATACATACAACACACACACACACACACACACACACAAGACAAAACAGTGGTCAGACCATATAGCATAAGGCTAGCCATGCCAATATAGGGTTTTCTGGGGGGTTTTTTAGATACTTGATTGACGCATAGGAGAAAGAAATGGTGGTGGATTTAATCCCCAAATGAGGGGAATGAGCTGGGGTGACAGGTAACAAATTTTGGGGATATGTGATAAAATTCTCCTGCTTCCAATACCCAGACTGTAGGAAAGATGCTGTTTCTTCTGACCTAGCATAGAAATCTCCAGCTGGTTTTGCTACAGAATGATCACAGCACTGCTGGATGAGCAGCAAACTCTAAAACTCACCCAGCACCAGAACCAGAGCAGTTATGATATGGGACTCCTGAGTTTGCCCCTCTTCACTTCCCAGCCATGGTCCTTCCAGCTAAATTGCCTCTCAGTTATATGTGACATAAACTTTCAGGTTCTTGGTTCCCTGTTTAACAGTCAAATAATGGTCTTAATTGCTCGTGAAAGACCTATAAGATTTTAGAAGGAAAAGCTAATGAAATGGGAAAAGAGTAAAACTGCTCTGGCTTGCACTATCCGAATAAAGAGCCCCACTGGCTTATAGCAGGTGACCCCTGATTTCTGCTTTATCTTTCTTACCTTTTCATTTCGTTGGTTATAGCCATGGGGGTGACAGAGCAGAGAATACCACTTAGTGAGCTGTTATTGGTCTGAAACTGTCTTATTGCTTTGTGGAAAGAAATTGCAGGAAGCATTTTTAGATATTGATATCTGTTTGTCAGAGAAAGTACAGTCATTCATAGAGGGTTTCGACAGGTCAATTTTGCAGAGAGAATCAACCACCTGGAATCTGCACTTTCTTATTTTCAAACATTGGCTTCACCCAGGGTTCACAAAATGGGCCCTGGAATCTTTGACCATCTTATTCCCCCACCCAGCCCTGCCCCAAATTTGGGAGGAAATAGTCCCATTTGATTTTGATCTGTTAATCACTCATCCTCCAATTTATTTCTTTTGTAAATGGGAACTTAGCTGATTTTATTATTCTGCATTATTAAGCATTGTCTGTTTCCAGATGGTCTGCGGAGCAGGTCTAAGCTGAGAGTGTGTGTCATTGGGCCTCTGCTAATCTATCACTGGGGGCACATGTTCTGCAGGCTTCACTTTCAATAACTGGTCTGTGTTTTTCCAAATGGATTTATATTTTTATGTTCAACTGATGACTTCTCTAGAGACACATAACATGAACGTCTGGCTCACTATTATTACATGTTCAAGTCATAAAGCTATGTAATAAGACTCATAAAAACATGCAAAGAGTACTTTTCCAGGGAGGAAAGGAACACCATCACCCTTAAAATCAGAAGCTTTGCAAAGCTGATTGTTCTGCTGGGAAATGACAGGAAGGAAGAGGAAACTTCCTCTGGGATGTCCATTCATTCATAGATAGATAGATAGATAGATAGATAGATAGATAGATAGATAGACAGACAGGCCCAACAACTGCAGATTTTTGTGTGGCTGGGGAGCTAGCTCTAGGGTTTAGGAGAAGAGGGCCCCAGCACTGTCCTGCTGTCAGCTAAAATGTGTTCTCCCTGCTCCCTGCTATGAACCCCTATGGAAGCCCCATCATTCACACTCTCCACTCCTGGGAACTCAATCTTGAGGCCTGTCTCCTCATTTAAAATTCTTTCATCAGTGGCTCCTCTCCACTGGAGCCCTCTTACTCAACACTGTTAGCTCTTGGTTTTATATTCAGCCTGTGCTTTTTCTTCCGTAGGAGATTCATGACTTTATCTCCTCAAAAAGATTTCCCAAGCTCTTCAAGAATATATACTTCTTCCTCATTCACTTCTTCCTCCAACATGCCCTGCATACTCTGGAGTTCATCCAACAGTTTCTGCAATCAGTAGACACTAAATTAAAATGCATGTGTTAGGTATTCACAGCTTGTTCACAAATGGGTTCTCTGCATCTCTTCATGCTTACCTTCAATCCATTCTCCATACTGCAGACACAGTGGATTTTTCTAATGCAGATCTGGTCATCATGCATCAGCTTAAAAACCTACCTGACTAGTTCTCCCATGTCCTTCCAAGTCTAGCTACTGTGCTCCTCCACAGCTCACCTTATATCTCTGCCTAAGCTATCCTTGCTCCAAACACACAAACACAGCTACTTTCTATTCCTCACACGCCAGGATTTCCCCAGCTTTGGACATCTCAGTCAGGCTGTTCCTTCTGTGTAAAGTGCTATTCTTTGATAGTTAACATCTACTAAGTGATTTATTTATCATTCAGTTCTCAATTATTAAGTATTCCTTCTCTCTGGAAGTCTTCCCTGATCCTCTAAATTCACATGGCACCTGATACTTCTCCTTTGTAGTATTTTCCACAGTTATAATTAATTTATATAATTACTGAACTAATTTCTATTGACCTGTGGAAACTGCCTCATAATGAGAGGGACTTTACCTCACTTACACTGTAGCCTAGAGCTTAGCACGGTTTCTGGCATACAATAGGCACTCTATAAGCATTCTTTAATAAACAAGTAAATAAACATAATATATGATACAGTTGAATTTACCTCTTCATCTCTAGTCCTTTTTTCCCCCCTAGGCATCTTGAGTCTTTGGTAAAATATAGATCACAGGTACCTCAAAACACTTACACCACCACACCACACAATTGCCCCAGGGATGTCCAGATGATTCCCAGTACCTGATCCTTTATAATTTCCCTCAGCCACATAACTGAGCAGCAACAACAAGGCCAAAAGACCCTGAGACAGAGGACTAGTGCATGGGAGAGAAACACAACATTGCTGAGAAATCTGTCCTTCCTGAAATGTCCTCTCCCCTCGGCTTCCATGCTTCCATGTTCTCTAGAGTCCCTTCTCCCCTCTGACCTCTCCCTCTTGGCTTCCTTCCCAGGCTTATTGACCTAGGTCTGTCCTATAAATGTTAATGATCTGTTCTTGGACCTATTTTTGGAGCTTTCTCTTCTCACTCTGATTTTTAGATTTGTATGTCCAGCTACCTCCCGCACATTGCCCACCCCCCTGCCCCCAGACACCTCAGTTCATGTAAAAATTAACTTTTCCTCTTCATTCTCCCCTCTCAAATAAAAGCAAATAGAACAAAACCCCTCTTTCTTTCCTGGTTCCCCATCTCAGAGAATGACACCATTTTGGGTTCTTTGGGATTCAAGCCATCCAACTCTGAGTAATCCTTGACCATGTCTCAATCCCTACAACTAATTAATCACCAAGTCCAACTGCTATCACCTTCTAGATGTCTCTCAAATCTGCCCACTCCCTTCCATCACCATTACCACTACGCAGGTCAGTGTCACCATCTTCCTCCCGGACAACTGTAACATCTTCCTATCTAGTCACCTTGCCCCTTTAATTGCTTTAACTACAAGCCAATTTCCACATTGCAGCCAGAATGAAATTTCTAGAATAAAAATCTGACCATGCCATTTCCCTGTCTAACACATCACTGATTCTCCATTGCTCTCCATATTATATCCAACAGGACAGCATGGCATTCTCTTGCCACTTCTTCCCATCGGCCTCTGTGGTCCAGCTATCCTGAACCACTTGCTTCCTTAACATGATTTCTGTCATCTCTGGGTTTTACGTGCATTCCTCTCTCTGCCTGTCCATTCCTACTTGATCTTCAAGTGTTAACATAAATATTAACTTTTCTGTAGAAATTTCCTGATTCTGCCTGGATTAGGGTAGTCATTCCTCCTCTGCACACAGGAGGAACAGCAACTCAAAGCAACCAGTCACCTGTATTACCCTAGTGCTTACTCTGGGGTATTAACCTCTTTAATCTCTGCTTGTGATCTTCGGCTCTCATACCCTCCCCTCTTTGCTGCTAATTATTAACAGCTCATGTTTTGGGCTTACACCAAAGACATGATACCTTTGCCCAAAAATCTTCAACCTTAAACTCTTCAAGATAAAGAAGTCAAGTAAAACTGACCATAGGTAAAAGGGCAAATTCAAATGGCATTTGTACCTTAATGTTTATTCAGATTTAGAAGATATGAGTATAGATCTTATTTCACTTGAACAGAGAGGCAAATAATAAACTGTGGATAAGACTTTGAAATGAAGACAGATGTTAAACACAATGCCCAAGGCATGTTATAGGATCCTCAATGCTATTAGACTGTGGGAAGAGCCCATGTCCACCTTGCTCATTACGGCCAGCCCCAGTGAAAGAGTTGTTGAAAGAATGGGTTTAACTATAAACACTACATATAATTAGCAAAAACCAAACTGCAGAATTCATCATTTGAAATATCTTTCTCCTTGATACCTCATTGATTATTTCTGAAACAAGAAATTTCTTTGATAAAAGATGAACAGACATACTAAAGCATCCCTTACAAAGTCAACAAAGTCAACCGTGTGTATGGATTGAGCACTGAGGGAATGTAGAACTGAAGAAGGAACACCTGCAGTGTAGATGAGCACTGGGTTGGCAGTTAGAAAGTTCCACCCTGTAAGACCTTCACAAATCTCCTATCCTTTCTGCAACTTGGTTTCCTTTCCGGAGAGCCTGGGATAGCCATAGCTTGTGAGGTTGATGTGAAAGATGAAGGAAACAACATTTTTGAAATCACACATCTCATAACAGATGCTCATAAGTATCAGTTTTATTATTTACTTCATAAAACAAGACTCTTTTCCTTGGTGAACTCAGCAGTTGGCAGGAGAGATAAGCACATACATACATAATAAATAAAATCCCATACAGATGGGATCAGAGCCTCCAGGAAAGAGGAGTGGGTACTTTCATAGAGTGGGCTGTCCTGAAAGTAGGAAATAGTGTGCAGTGCTGCAATGGGAGCCTGCTACCTCCCAGGTACTCCTTTCTCCCTGTCCACCCCAGTCTCGGCTGCCAGCCCCCACTAGGGCTGATGAGCTGCTCTCCGCTGATGCCTTCAACTCATTAGGCCAAGAGTAAAATATACTCCATGTGAAATCAATGGAAGCCTTTCTACTGCCTCTAGTTTTAATATATTAGTGAGTCTCCCTCTAAAATATAATTTTATCTATAGCAATAAGGCCAAACAAAGATGTCAAATCATTAAATATAATTCAGTGTCCCTTAACTCCTCAGGTGATTTCTTTTGAAAAGTTTATTTCCCAATTCCCCCCTCCCCTCATCTGCCCCTCTAGGCCAGATACCTGGCCTTCAGTAGAATGGGAAGCACATCCTATACTCCAGATATGTGCCTCATCTTCCATATGAGTTAGGCACTAGGCAGAAGAACAAGTTTATGCAAAAGCCCTAGCACCACCCCATCTGGACAGGCACCTGCAGTCCCTTGCCTTCTCTGATCCTTTAAAATGAAATGTACTCCCCATATTGAATATGCCACCCTTCCCTAGACTTCACCCACCCAAGTCCACACCCCAAATCCACTCAATGGATTTCTATTCATCTTTTAAGACAGTACTTGTCACCTCCTCTGAGAAACTTTCCAAAATACCTTCTGAGAAATGTTCATTTTGGCTACTCTTTACCAGCCTATGGGTACAAACTAGTGATAGTCACAGTAATTTCTAATATTTTGTGTTGATGTAGAAACTCAGTCCCTGCCAAGAACTCCCACCAAGACCTTCTGGCGGTTCCCTATGCAGTGTCTCAGTGCCTCACATATGCTCTGGCTTCCAAAGGGAACCCAGTCTCCACCTCTGTTCTGATAGTGTCTTCCATCAAGCTCCACTGCTTTTCCCCTGAAAACTGTGATCTCCCTAAGGTCATCTCATGTACCTGTGGACCCCACAACCTCCATCCTGCTCTGGAGACACTGTGATCTCCACTAGGATTTGTTCACTACCCCCGCACCCTCATATACCACCACTGATGTTTTTGAGCAATATTCCCAAAGTGTTCTCCCAGGATCAGAGTTCTGCAGAATACCACATATGTTCTATAGATCTTTTTTTTTTTAATGCTGGATTCCATGGTTAAGCAAGTTGAGGGTTTCTAAACTATTTTTTTTCAAAGTGTGGTCCTTAGACCAGCAACATCAGCATTGCTTGGTATCTTCTGAAAAATGTAGAAACTTGGCCCTACCCAAGACCAGAATTTTAACAAAACCCCCAAATGAATCACACACACAGACTGGAAAGCATGCTCTAAATTAAACAAAATTAAGCATGTTTCTTTATGTTAATTCCTCAGAGCCTTTAATATGCTAGTATGCATTATAAATTCCAAAAAGTATGCAAGGCTAGTGTTTTGCAGTACACATTTTGAGAAATCTTGTATTAGAACTTCACCATGCCCAACAGTACTGTGGTCAGGGACTGCTTTGGAGACAAGATCTTCCCTTTGACTTTGTTGGTTACTAACATTTTGTTAGTGGCATGCTGGTAAATGTTTAATAATCAGCTCTCCAGGGGACAAAATGGCCCCAATCTGCTTGCCAATTTCCATGGTGTAAATATTCCCACCATGGCCAATTTCAAGCTACCACAGTGATGGCACTGGAAAGAGATAAATACAATCAGCTCTTATAAGCCATTAAGATTTGGCATGAGAACTCCACTGGTTAGGGTGCACTCCAGCTGTGCTGCATGCACCCCAATGATTCATGCATGTTTAAATGGAACATTTAGTCCATTTGTACTTCCCTCCTCCACTCACCCATTAGTGACAGTGTACTCAGAATTATCTTTCCCTCCATGACTAACGTTTTCTTTATAGGACCAACCCCATCATGCCCTTTCCTCATCATCCTTCTCTCAGAATGAGCTCTCCCATGAGGGCCCTCATTCTTCCATTTCTATAGTACCTCTTCCCCATTTATGTAGTACCAACTCAACCAATTTGCCAGATGTGGTCCAAAAGTTTGCCTCTGACTGACAAATACGCACACACAGTTGGTGCTCCCCCAGTACTTTCCTGGGGCCTCCATGAAGCACACATCTGGCACATTGTGTTATAACTGGTTGCACTTCCCTTTCCCTGGTACACCATGAGTTCCTTCAGGACAGATACCTTGTATGGACTGGCTTTATATCTTTGGTGCCAGAGCCTGGCCCATGGTAGGTGCTTGAGAAGTGTGAATAAATGCAAGACCACATGCTCATGGTACAACCTGTACTTTCACCTTCCCTACTCCTAAATTTCACTCCCCTGCCCAGTCAGTGTTTCAGCCCTAGACCACCACAACTAATTACTCCTGGCTACCTGAAGTATGGCTAAAGACTTTTTCCCAGCAGGCTGTGTTGAAGTCAAGTCAGCCACAGGACAGACATGGTAAAAACAGAAGAGTTCATTTCCTTTCTTGTCCCAACCAGTTTGGAAATGACTTCTGATTCTGGCCTATTCAGTTCCTTCTTTTCTGAAACATTTAGCATCTCTCTTTCTGTGGGCTTTTTAAGTTGTCTTAACTGCAAAGTTTGCATACAAAGTATTGGAGTTCAGAGAACCAAGCAGATAGAGGAAAATTAAACAGGGAAAAGCTCTGAAGAGAGGGACTGGGATAGTTCCTATGAGAGAATGATCTTCAGGGCTCCTTAAACTTCGCACAGCCTGACTGTCCCAGGATCTGAGATCAAGCATGGTGTCTGGGGAATGCTGGTCTGACTAGAAGAGTCTTAACAAAAAGCCAGTTTTCTGTAGTGAGAGCACTGGATCTTAGCATCTGCCTCAACACAAAGACTTCTGAATTGCCGTCTGCATCTCTAGGAGGACTCAGGCTTATAGACAGAGCACTCAGCTGGGCCTAAATTTCTCTGCTGACAAGCATCTGCATATCAAGAACTTCTATCAGAGCCAGAAAATAATTATATGGGAAGAGGCTGGGGATCCCTGGCTATAATATTGTGTGATTAAAAATGAAAGGAGATGGTTTACCCTGTGGGCTTATCTTTCATCCTCTGAGCCACACCTTCTCAACTTTGTGGGTCATAAGGAGTCCATTCCTAACTCCTATTAGAGCTATCATTCAACAAATACTTGTTGAGCATTTACTCAGACCCTTTGAACTAGACTGAGATAAGTAAGAGTCGGTCTCATCCCATAGGGAGTAGAATGGGAAGTGGCATGGCCACATTCACCCAGTAAGTAAGTGACAAGGTAGGAATAAAAGTACAGATTTCTAGATTCCCAGCTCAGGGTTCTTCTCTTCCTTTACATATTCCTCTTGGGAGCTACCCCCTGTATAACTAGTAATGCTTCTCCGTTCAAATCTCTGCATGTGCCAATCTATGTCATTTTAGATTTTCCATAGCTTGTCTTATATCCTAAGTAGTTGTGAATCGATTTACTAAAGATATTTGCTGCTTCCTGCCTTTTGGTGAAGCTGAAAGTGAAATCATATTACCATCTTTTTTCACAAGAAGGGAAGTTTTCATTCATTTATTCATTCAACAAATACATATTAAGTACCAATACTTTCCTAGGTACTTGGAAAGCCGAAGTGGGGAAGAAAATGGAATCTCTGCCTTTTGGTGTTTATACTGTAGAAGGTTAGACAGAAATAAATAATAAAGGTAATTTAAAAGTAGGTTGTATGTAATATCCAAAGAGGATAAGCACTATGGTTTTATTTTTGTTACTCATTCCATCCCATCCTATTACCTGGCTTATTGCTTTCAAAGGAATCTTTGCAAGATGCAAATCTCACCATGCTACTCCTGTGATTAAAAAATTCCTATTGTTCCCACTATCTTCAAACTAAAGCCCATGGCTCTGACCCCTGCTTAACTCTCCAGCTGGGTCTTTATCACAGATCCCTTTGCCACCTAGCTGCAAGGTATACCATACCCATGGATACATTATGCTGCTTTACATTTTTCAAAGGATCTGAAAGGAAAGTCTGTCACTCATTTCTCTGGGTCTGCATTATACTCTGTCCCTCATGAATCCTTTGTAAAATTTAAAAAACTGTACCACCATGACTCAACTCCCACTTCCCTGTTGGCCCCTAAAAGGCATGGATTATGTTTTATCTTTCTATACCTAGGATCTATACATAAAACATGTCCAACACGTATTTGTTGACTGGGAAAACTAACAAATGGGTAGCGTGCCTAATTGGCCAATCTGTGATCCAATGTCACAACATAGAAGATCTTCAATTCCTGGCCAATGAGGACAAGGAGTCATCTCATTTCACAGGTTCTGTGTATTAGTTATGTCAGGGATTGGTTAAATATGGCCTATAGGCCCAATCGGACCTAACAACTGTTTTTGTAAATGGAGTTTTATTAGAACACACAACACTCATGCATTTACCTATTATCTATGGCAGCTTTCACCCTAATCAGTAGAGTGGAATGAATGCAACAGAGACCACGTCGCCTCTGTTATTTATTTTTATAAAAAAAAAATTTTATTTATGTAAGTTTTTAAAATAAATTTTTTACTATTTTTACATTTTATTATTTACTATTTTACATTTTTACTTTTACTATTTACATAAATATTTACCTTCTGAGTCTTTACATATGAAGTTTGCTGAACTCTAATGTAGGTTATGCCAAACTGAGTTGCTTTGATCAAATTTCTAAAATGTATACAATTAGCGTAACTACTCCTTGGTTAGTTCAGAAACAGGTGTGGAACAGACCTGTAATCATTGGTTTTTGGGCAAATGAGTCATAGCACAAGCCAAAAGAGATCCAACAAAAGACACAGTGCCTCATGCACCTCTTTTCTAAGGAAGGCATTTTTTTCCTTTCTGACAGGATTTATATGATTTTGTTCAACATTAGAGCTTGATGCCTCAAATGAATAATTCTTTAAGGAGATTTTACCAATGGGCATATAAAAATATCATGGACAGGCTTCAATGCATTCAACCTGTATTTACTGAGCACCCACTACCTAATAATCATGATGTATTATGATGATAATAATTTTTATTCTAAGCTCAATTTTTTAAAAAGTACTCCTATAGATCAGGTTAGCTGGGAAGTAAACTCTGAGATGGAGGTTAGCATACAGGAAGTATATTAGGCAGTGATTTTAGGACCAAAATCTGTGGGGGATGGAGAGGGAGAATTTGGGAACGGGAGAAATTGGGCTGCAATACAATCACAACAAAAGCCTCAGCTGACTCCACAGGGAAACTAGAAGGCTGTATGTTCTTTCAGAATTCTCACAGTTGGGATGAGGAGGCTAGTCTTTATGCCTCTGCAGTGACCAGTCAATAATTAGAGGCATACTACCTATGGGAAGGGGCATCTCCGCAGTGGAGGGAAGTTCCTGGAAAGGGCTGACAGCTAGTCCTAGAAATTATGTAAAGTCCTGAGAGGATAATGTAAACCAAGCAATCCTGTGTCAACAACACTCCACTGTTGTGCCTCACAGATTCCCTTTATATAAGCTCTGAGACCAGCTCCTCCAGGACTCTTGGGGGTCTTTATTCCTGGTGTAAAGTTATAAAAGGAATGATAATGGGGGAAATTAGAGCCTCTGTTGCTTCAGCTGGTCTCTAGGCCTCAACTGCTACTAATCATCTCCATCCTTCACCACCCATCTTAGATGTCCTTTACTCTCTCAGCTAGCACCTCTGCTATCTAGGTGGCATAACCCAGGCCCCCCTCTCTAAAGGGTCTGACCTTCAGGTCATCATGCCTTTCTCAGGCCCTGGCTGCTGTATTTGTCCATTTACTATTAAAATTAGGCAAAGGGGTGACAAGAGAGGTCCAAGTGCTCCATATCCTGATTAGGTGCTAGGAGCCCTACCTCTTCCTGATTCATCAAGCTCAAATGCCCCTGACTTGATGGTAACTCCTCTCCTTGTCTGTTGGTCCCCTGACACAAGGAGCACAAAATACACAGATAGCAGGTGAAGGTCAATGTTCGATGGGACTCATTAAGTTCCCTATGTAAGCTTGTCTCCTATGGGAATCAGGACCTCAAAACCTACAGTGCCCAAAGTTGTGAAAACAGGAAACACTAATTCCCTCAAATGGTTTTTTGAGACTGATGGTGAGATGGGCCAGTCCTTCTCTTCCCTCTTGGTTCTCAGACCTATGTATCCTACCTGTTGGAGACACATCAGTCATATGCCACTCTGACCTTATCTCACTACCAGTTTCACTTATTTTCCTTCTGAGCATTAAGAACCATGCCCTGGTCTCTATTATTTGGGGATCTTATCATCCCATTGCTATTAGTGAACATAATATCTAAATTCTCCAACTGTCAGTCACAGTCTTTAAAGAGAGCAATCATGGAGTTCTGGTGCTCTTCTTTCTAGTACATCTCTTATTGCTTTGAGACATGGAGCATCCTCTGGGTCCTCCCACTATATATAACCAGCTGGTGAGTTCTCTAGCCTTACATGGTACATCATATCCTAGCATGCTCATTTTTCTGAGACTTTTGATCCACCATATGCCATAGCACTTCTGGCATTTTTACCTTACTTGATTCAAGCCATAACTTTCTCCATGCTTCTAAGAGGTATGCTAACAGCATGTTAACACCATCTCCTGGGGGATCTTGCCAGGTTGTTAAATCTTGAAGATTTAACTCAGAAGAGTGCATCTATGTTGATAAGTCCTCCCTCATTCAACTTTATGTTCCATCCCCCTTGATTTAGCTACCTCAGAATCTACTCCCATATGTATGTTATTCTCCCATGGGTGCATATTCCTCCTATATTTGATTCTAATTTCTGTAGTCCCTCTGCATCTCCCTGGCCAGTTTATCCAGACTTTGGATGAAGACATTATATGAAGTCTGCCTCCAAGGAAGGGAGCAGTAACCTTGGGATAGGAGACTCTTTTCAGCCAAAGGCAATACCTGAAGAGAGCTAATAGCTGGATGCTGTCAACCAGTAGAACTCCCAACATTTGGAGGAATATGTTCTTCAGTAGTGAAGGGGGCTGGTTCTGAGTGGTAAAATCTGATGTCCACTACAAGTGATTTTCCAACATCCCCCTCTATGACCAGATGAAAGTAAGACCTATCTCCTAGGAAGTTAGTTCCTGGCAGCACCAGATCCAATAGGGATTAAACTTCCCTAAGGGAAAATTTTGCGATCAGACTATTTCAAGAGAAAGAGACTTAAGGCTCCATTCTTATGTTATGATGAGAAAACTGAAGCCTAGAGGTCAGATTTGCCCAGAGTTCACTGAGATGACACTTTGGGTTGATTCCAGTCCCTGTTCCAGAATTTCCTTCAAATAGTTCATTCTCAGTTTGCCATTCTATACCCTCCATACAATCCCAGAGGTGATGCATAAATCTTGAAATGAAGATTCCTGAGTTCCCAAATCTCCATCCAGTAAACTTCATAAACCAGGGATGGGGAGGGATTAAGTCACCCATCAGCATGCTACTTACCAATGGCCCAACTACTGCAGACAAGTGTGACAGCCCAACCAGGTGTGTCAATGCCAGCCCCTGATATGCAAAGTGCCAGCTAACTGTCCTGCAGGGGAAGTCTTCCAGTAAAAGCAGGAAAGAACTAGGAAGTGATCCTATCCAATCTCCTCATTTCACAGAGGAAAAGGACTTGTCCCAAATCACACTGTAAAATAAGAGCCAGAAAAGGTAAAGTCCTTTCCTCCAGGAGTTAACCGCAAATGCTGGAGGGAGCCCATCTAACTTCTGTAATGGGAGATAGTAGGAAAAAAGACACTCTAAAGCATACCTGCAGGTAGACCTCAGTGCTGTTTCCTCTGCGGGGGAGTTAACAGTTGCTGGTGGTATTCTACCATATGGAGGATGGAAGAAGAGACTAGATTAAGTTCAGTGTTTCTCACTGACTTTATCCTAAGGGGTGTGTGTGTGGGGGGGGGGGGTGTCTACCAGAAGCCCAGATCTGCCTCTTTTTCCTGAGGCATTAGGTCTCATGCTCTCAGATGAGACAGCCCAAATCAACCATCCACAGCAAAGTCCAGACTTCATTTCATGTTTCCCAAGAATAGAAGGCCACCTTTACGGTGATCCTAGGTACATAGTCAGGTCTTGATTATTATACTTTAGGGACAGAAATATGACATGCTTGTAGGAAATCTCAGTATACAAATGAAGCTTTGAGTCCCAGGATGAAGGAAGATTTAAAACCAAGGTCTTGATGAGAAACTTTGAGAAGACCCGGCGCTAGGATGGGTCAAGGATGCTGCCTTCAATTTTCTGAAAAGTAGCCATGCAGACCTGCATATGTCTCCAAAAAACATGAGTTAGAATTAAAGGGAGGCAGCTCTCACTCTTCCCAATGTGTGGCTTCCTGATATCTCAAGCTATTTAGCAATGCTAAATGGCATAGCCTGTCCTTGGAAGTAAGTTTCTCAACCCTTCAAGTGTTCAACAAATCATATGTCAGTAACACCACCCATGGGGTTTCTAAACTGGGAGGGACTCTTCAAGATGTGGATGCTAAGGTATCTGCCAACAAAAGATTCCTCCATGCTGTCTAGCTTGGTGGAGAAGCAGAGGGCAGAGAAGTGGCCCTGATAAATAATACAAACTTATTTAGACTCCAGCTATTATAAACATAACATTCTCCTCTATCTCTGTCCTGTGACTGGCATCTACCTGGGCAGCACTGAACTGACATTCAATCATCTGTGCCCCTGCTAACAAACCCCAGGAATTATGACTCTATCCCAATCACAACATTGCAGCAGTCCTCCTATCAACTTCCCTACATATAAACCCAAAAGTGCCCCCCAAGTTACCAACATTTTCTATGATTTTGGATATATTAATTTATAGCAATTTAAATGACCACTCTCTTGGGGCACCTGGGTGGTACAGTCAGTTAAGCGTCTGATTTTTTGTTTCAGCTCAGGTCATGAGGTCAGGGTCCTGGGATCATGCCCCACACTGGGCTCTATGCTCAGCGTGGAGTCTGCTTAAGAGTATCTCTCTCCCTCTCCCTCTGCTCCTCTCACTCATGCTCTTTCTCCCTCTAAAATAAATAAAATCTTTTAAAAATAATAAAATAAAATAAATGACCACTATGTTATCTCCTCTCTCTCACATATACTGTGACGCGAGCTAATAAAACAGAGAATTCAGAGATCATATTTCAAGAAAATAATAATATATCCTGGCTTCTGCTGACAGTACTCATTTTAAGCACTAGATGTTTATAAAGAGGAAGAACCAACCATTGGGGGATATTCCAGAATCTAAAGGCCCTGTTGGACACCCTCGGAGGGGAAAGTGGGTTGAACCAGGAACCCAAGCCACTCTTACTCCCACTTCTCACTTGCAGGGGAACTACTTAAAAAAAAAAACAAAAAATTAGCCAGTATTCCTAAACATTAAAGAAACTCAAACCAAAAAACTCATTAATTAAAGAACTAGAAAAGATAGGTTCCTGGCAGTTTGAAAATTGGGTTTATAAGGGAGGGATAAGGAAAAGACCAGAGTTTGGCAGATTACTAAATGCCAGGTGTTTACAGAGGTCTCACTCCCATAGCCAGAGCCTTGGTGTTGAGAGATGAGCTAAGCTACTCCATGTACTTGCTGCCTCTGTATCCATTTTGTGGGGCCAAGTGGCCTGCAGGGACCTTACACTGACACTAGCTCCTCATGGAAGCAAATGCCCTACACTGCAGCCAAGACTCACAACAAATGTAAATTCATAATAGGCTGTCCCCAACAGGCCTGTGAGCAACAGTCCCCCTGCCTCCCAGGGTCTGTCTGTCTTATGTGCCCCTTAAATGGGAGTCCTGTGGGGTTTACCAATACCACACACTTTTGGTTTAAATTGACCAATCCAGCCGCAGCCCAGGAACCCCAAAGCACTCCACTCACAGACTATAATAAAGGCATGAGCCCCAGGCCCTTTCTTTCTCTCTCTGTCTGCACTCTCCCTTGACCTCCTCATGCGGCCCTTCAAGGTGTGCCAGCTTCTTTGTTTCTCGGACCTGCGAGTAATCAATTTCCCTCAATTTCTCTTGTGGTCTGTTGTTGAACTGAGGGTCACCATCCAGCACCCCGTGCTCCACTTGACAAATGTTAATTTAACACAGTCATATCCCTTGGGTAAGGAGCTGAAAGTGAATGCAGCTGGGACCCAGGGTCACCTGCAGCTCAGTGTTTCCAGGCCCAGAAGATAAGAAGCATCTGCCATAGGCAGGCTGGCACCCAGTCTGGCAGTTTTATAGAAATATGGCTACTTCTTAGAGTCATAAAACACTCTGCGAAGGACTCTTAAGAAGCTCAGAGCAATTCCTTCATTTGACAAATAAGGAAACTGCTTAGAGTAGTACGACAGCTTGCCAACGTTCCTGAGGGAGTAATTGGTAGAACACGACTGGATCCCATTTTTTCTGACCCCGGGGTCAGTTGTTTAATCCATCATAACACACCATCTCTCTAAGTGTCGCTTCAGGGAAAGCTGACCATTTAGACCGCATTCTAAGGTAAAGCCAGAATTGAATAGATCTGTCACCATCATGTCTCCCCTTCTGTGACCCTCTTCCACATACAGGACCAGCAGGACCTGCTCTGCCTCCCGGCTGCTTCCACACTCCCCAAAACTCCTCACAGGCTGGCTCTTCCATGAAGGACTTGCTTTTCTCCCCCTCCAGTTTTCATTCAGTTTATTTCTTGAAGGGAACTGACCTAAGCCAAGTGGCTCTAATAATTCTCATTAAGATGGGTGCTTCTCTGAGCTTAAGCTTCCCTAGAACTTGTTCACACAATGCATGTCTGTGGGTAAAATGGAGAGCTATTTTTAAGCAAAGGCACTTTCCCTGTGGCCTTTGCCAATTCCACACTATTCCCAAATCATAGTGCTCGAGGCAGTGACCCTTCTAAACTCCCTTCCACAGTGCAGGGCATCTCTGCCAAGACAAGTGCCACCAAACAGGAAACTTGACTGAAAGGGGCCATTAGAAGCCCACTTCTGCCACCACCAGCAAGGCTGGGGTGCAGCCAGGAGCCAAGGAGAAGGAGTAATGAACTCACCCTCCCATGAGGCGACTACACAGCGGTCATATCTAGAAAAGACAAAATGTCATTACTGCCCATGGGAGAGGGTAATGACCCAAATTCTGGCCTGTCAGATGAGGCAGTGCCTGCCCCAGGAAGGCCAAGGGAGCAAGCACGCTCACAGAGCCGGTGGGAAAGAGAAACGTGCTCCTGAACAGCCTAGGGGAGTGAGGACTTTGGCGTCAGACTCCAGCTCTCACACTCCAAGCCTGTGTGAAGTTCCCTGGGAGAAAGCATCAGGGCACCCCTGGCTGGGTGAGGGGAGGGGGACATGGGGGCCCGTAGCTAAGTTACCCTCTATATAAGGCCAGGTAACCAGTAAACATCCCCTTCACCAGAATCCTTAAAGGCTTTTTTTTTTTTTTACAGACTTTAATTTTGGAGAATTTTTATGGACGATAGAATGGTATAAATAAAATAAATCTCTGCTACCTGAAACGGTGAGGAGTGGAGGTCATAGAAATCATTCACACTAGGGTCAGCTAGGGCTGAGTCTCTGTCCCAGTTTCACCTCTGGGTAGCCTCGGGTAAGGTATTTTTCTCTCTGAGCCTCATTGTCCATACAATGACTGAAGATTGGGCATTCATTCATTCAGAAAATATTTTTTGAGCATCCATTCTATGCTGGAATACACTCTAACAAGCAAGTGTTAGCAACAGCTGTAGTAATAATAATAGTAGGTGTTATCGCAGTTGTAGAAAGAAAGAAAGACCAGATTAAAATTTAGAAAAAAAGCAGGAAAGAGACCTAATTAGATTAAGTGGTCCTGAATAACACTGAAGCTAGGGCTGCGGGATAAAAAAGCACCAGCTATGAGAAAAGCATGGAATGAGGTAAGGGAACACCTAAAACACTGTCTAATGATGGCAGTTGCTTAATAAATGCTAGTTTGCCCTCCCTATTATAGAAACTTGACAGAAATATCCACTAAAATGTTTATAATCATGGTGAAGATAACTGTATGTCTAAGATTGAAGAAGAAAGTAATGAAAATCAGAGAGCTGACCTTTGAGCCAGACAGCCTACCTGATATATAAGACCAAAGGTTACTGCAGCCCCATGAAAACTAAGGAATATCCTGTCCCCCACCCAAAGAGAAGGACCCCACACAAAGCCTGATCTGGCACTATGACAGGAGATCATGTGAAATGTGATAGTATCCACCATCCATGAGACACTTGAGAATAATAAACAAAGGTCTTAGCTAATGACACTCCTTTGAGAAATTTAGGACATGTGTTCTACAACCAGTTAGAGATCTTAACTCTTTACAACAATTGGATGGATGGATGGGTGGGTGGGAGGATGGATGGCCTGTCTGACATTTCTAAGTGACTTATTCCAATCATCACCTTCCTATTAAGGAACAACCAATTCATCCTGACAGTAGCTAGGCTTAGAGTTTAATAAATACATTTTCTAGCACTCAGACAAGGGACCTATTAGGCTAGTAATGGAAGCTGCACTTTCAAACCAGCTATTTGTGGCAAAATGACTGTTCAATATATTTTGAAGCTCCTTGATAATCCATCTAGTGCATCTTCTATATTCTGTGGAGGCCCCTGGAAATACTTCAGGAGATGAGGGAAAAACTAAGATGGTGTTACAAATTACAAGAAGAGCAGATCCACATTTTTATGTTTTACGTGTTGGGGTTATACCAAAAAAAATTTTTGAACTAACTTATTTATTGCTAAATCATGGATCCAATATAAGTTAATATAAAGATTCTCCCCTTTAATGTACATCTGTGGAAAATGGGTGACAACCTATAATTAAAAGAATGTTTAAAAGGTTGGTAATCTTAAGGATTCCATAATAAACTGATAAGAAATATCAAAAGCATGGGATATTTTTGATAGTTAAATAAAAAGTTTTAGAATATCTTAAAAAGAAGCCAGTAATTTATATATTTCCCCTACAATCTTGTTTACACATTAAGAGCCAAATCACTTTGAATTCTATGAGAATTTCTCTCTTTTTTTTCCTACAAAATAAAGAGGTTTAATAAGGAGAGACCGGAACACCTGGATGGCTCAGTTGGTTAAGCAGTAGACTTCAGCTCAGGTCATGATCCCAGAGCCCTGGGATCAAGTCCCGCATGGGGCTCCTTGCTCAGCGGGGAGCCTGCTTCTCCCTCTGCCTGCAGCTCCCCCTGCTTGTATTCTCGCTCACTCTCTGTTGCCCATGCTCTCTCTCTCTACCAAATAAATAAATAAAATCTTTAAAAAAAATAAATAAAAATAAGGAGAGACCTAAGAGTTTTAGAGAACAGAAATACGAGCTATTTGATGTATAGGCTAGAAAAGTGGACAGGTCATAGGCTGAATTAATAGAGGTATATATTTCAAGTTAAAGGAGGTGAGGTTACTATACCAGTAGGTACATTTTAAGAAGAATATTAGTAGCCTAGAACATTTCCAACAAAAATAATCAAAATATTAAAGAATCTTAAAACTGTGACACATAAGAAAATGTTAATAGACCTAGAAAATTGGGAACTATAAAAGAGAAGATCTAAAGAGAAATGTCATGATTATCTTGGGTGTATTCAAGTCTGTTCTTTGCCTAAAGTGAGTAGACCAAGGAATAATAAGAGAAGGAATAAAACCTCAGATCTAAAAGACCTTTCCAGTAAGGGAATTGTATGAGTTTCCTTTCATAAAAGGGTTTGGGGAAATGACAGCAAAGAAAATCTTAGGCATGATGCAGAAAATCATGGCAACAGGCAAGAGGTTGAACCACAAAGTGGACCCCCACATACCAGTGTGAGCTGGGCTTGCTCATAAAAATAATTCAAAGAGCTTGTTTTAAAAATATGGAATCAAAGTGGAGCCAAGCCATGTGGGCTTCACGCTGAGCGGAGGGCATATAACCTGATATGGACTATCAGAGACCAAGTGGACGGAGGAGATACTGACCCAAGGGAAGATGATGAGGGGTGGGGGTGGGGGTGGAGGTGGAGGCAGCCCAATGTTGCAGTCTCAGTGGGGCAGGGAGGATACCTGAGCAGGGAAAACAGGGGCAGTGGCAGCCCAGCTGGGGTGTCAGAGCTGAGCAGCATGAAGAGCCGTGCAGGTGGCAGTAAAAGCATCCTGGAATCTGGTGTTAGAACCCAAAAAGGCTGAGAAAACATTCTGTGCAGCCTGGCAAAGGGTATCAGAGCCTGGTTGGGTGAGGAATGTGTTCAACAAGAACAGAGGGGCAGTGGCAGCAGCTCAGCATGGAAGGTAGGACCACAGTGAGAAGGGCATCAATGCAGGGAGTGGCAATGACAGCATTTTGGTGTGAAGTATTCAAGACCAAGAGGGGCAGGGGGAGCTACTGCACTGGGGGCTAGGCATGGGAGAATGGTGGCAGTACACTACTTGTATACTGGGGGAATTCTTCAAATAAGGAAGTATACATAGAATCAAGGGGGGGCAGGCTTCTCACAGTTGGGGAATGAAATTACAAATATGGAAAAGAAAAAGAGTAACTATAATTAATGCAGATGTGTCAAATTCTAATTAGAGTTTGAGGTATGAATTCATGGTTTTTAACACATAGATCTATCTAGTCATATAGACAGAGAAATTCATACAGATGTGTTTATATACATGCATATAGTCCCGAGCTTTGCCCACTGAGAACTGGCAACAGTGGCACCCAGTAACAAAGAACACACCTAGCACTGAGCCCCTGGTATCTAAACATCTACACCACCAAAAGAAGCCAGGACCCCTTGGAGAAACAGCTGAACCTGGGGCTGGATCAGGGAAAGTACAAGATGAAACTGTGTAATCTTGTTGGGCCAGAAAATAAGGAGATGCTCGGTTGAATAATCGGGAACACATCAAAAAGTTACAGGAGCCAGCTCAAAGGGGCTCTTTCCACCCAAACCTAGGAAAATTTAAGTATTAAAATAAATATAGTAATGAACACCTGGGTGTCTCAGTTAAGTGTCCAACTCTTGATCTCAGCTCAGGTCTTGATCTCAGAGTCGTGACTTCAAGTCCCACATTGGGCTCCATGCTGGGCATGGAGTCTACTTAAAAATAAATAGATAGATGATAGATGATAGATGTCTAGATAGATAGACAGATAGTAACAGATTACAACCCAATAAGTAAG
This sequence comes from Mirounga angustirostris, assembly GCF_029215605.1. Lineage (NCBI taxonomy): Eukaryota > Metazoa > Chordata > Mammalia > Carnivora > Phocidae > Mirounga > Mirounga angustirostris. The sequence goes on along the minus strand of NW_026991718.1, from coordinate 16,478,601 downwards.
ACAGGAATTCATGAGTCCATCCTGTTATAGGTAAATAAATTGAGAGAAGAAGTTTTTTAGTACAGTGCAAAGTCAATGGATAAATGTAGAAAGAATGATTCAGTTTGAAAATCACCATATAGCAACCATCATAGCATTAATTAATTCAACCAAGAAATATCAATGGACACGAAAACTAATACATTAAAGTGTGATGTGGCATGTGATAGCTTTAAAATACCTCTCCTCAAAACATTTATTTACTGGTATTAAAGGGAAGAAGAGTAAGTTTACAGTGGAAAAGCCTGGCAGCCATCACCCTGTCAAAGATCATGATTCATATCACCAGTAACAGGACAAATAGAAATCAAGTAACACCTTGTGAAATGCAATGAGGAAGAACACAGCATCACTTATGTGACATTCCTGGGTGAAAAATGCATAACCCAAACTTAATCATGGAGAAACTTCAGAAAAATCTACACTGGAGGACAGTCCACAAAATAACCAGCCTGTGATCTACAAAAGTGTAAAGGTCATAAAAGTTAAGGGAAGTCTGAAAAGCTGCTTCAGATTCAAGGAAACTAAAAGAGACAAGACAATTAAATTTAACTTATCGTCCTGGATTAAATGTTTTTCCTATAAATGACAGCATAGTAAAATTTGGAAAAGCTCAAATGGTGTCAGATGATTACATATTAGTAATAAATCAGTGTTACCTTATTTTGATGGCTGCATTGTTGATATACAAAAAAAAAAAAAAACTGTCCTCAACTGTAGGAAATATACATTAAAGTTTTCTGGTTGTGATGGGGGCTGTATATAGGCAATTTATTCTCAAATAATCCAGTGTGTATCCCAAAGCAGGGGTGTTTTGTAATATTCTTGAAACTATTTTGTAAATTTAAAATTATTTCAAAATTGAAAAATGGAAATTCCTGGGCCTCAATATACCTCTACTGAAGAATGTGAATTTATGGCAGTGAGGCACAAGGAAATATATGTTAAAAGCTATCCATATCATTCATTGCCAGGTTTGGAAACCACTGGACTAGATCAGTGCTTTTCAAATTTTAGTGTGCATACAAATCACCCAGGGACCTTGTTAAAATTCAGACTCTGATTCGGTAGTTCTGGAGTGGGATCTGAGATTCTGCATTTCTAACAATCTCCCAGGCGATGCCAATGCACTGGACCACAGACTGAACTTTGAGTATAGACCCATATGATCTCTGAGAGCATGCTGCCCCCGAAAATCTACGAGACCAGGATTCTTCTTCCAGACTGCAAAGAATTTATAGCAGTAGAATTCATAAATTTGAATGTACCTTCATGAGCAATCTGTTAAATAAACTGGCAACAGACTTTGTATTTGTGGATGATCTTTCTTGATCTAACAAAAGAAAAATTTTGCCCCCAGAGAACATCCTGTCAGGCTCCAGGCATGTAACAAGAAGCAGCTTTCACTTTTTTGCCAACATGATCAAAATCTAGGCAATGACACTTCACCAGAAGTCTAGAGACTCATAAAACAAATACGGAAACTTATTTGAATAACCCACTACCTCTTATATCACCATTTGCTTGCAGTTGAAATGATATATATATATATATACGTATATATATATATATTTTTTTTTTTTTTAATTTTCTTTCCCTCAAAGCACAGAGGGGAAAGAGACCTAGAAGTCTGTGCCAAAGGTGACTGTTGTAGTTACTTGGTGAGCATTCAGTTCTTCTTTACATCTATATCAAATCCCAACAAACTGATTTCTTCACCTCTTTTGTACAGAATAGTCATTATTACTGAGTGCCAGCATATGTCTAGCAATGAACTAAGCCTCAGTTTAACTTGTTTTATAGTTTTTTCATTGACAAAAAATGGGCAATTTCTGTCCCAACTTTCCTGTGTATCATACCAGATTCACAATTTTATGCTTTTCCACATATGGATGCCCACAAAACAATATATATATAATGTTTATGTGTGTTTTAAAGATTCACTTAAATGCTAACATAGTGTACTTATCTTTCTGCAAAATTAAAGTGTTCAGATCTACAAAGACAGACAGGCAGATAGAGAGATGGAAATATTTCGTTCTATAAAGACTGTACCTTTGATCTATGGACCATTAATTTGCATTCAGTTTTTCCCTATTCAAGCAGTGCTATAATAAGCATCTTAATGCATGTTTCCTACTTACTTCACATGTGCAAGAGCTTCTCTGGGTATGTAACTAGAAGCCAAATTGTGGGTCAGAGGATGTGTGCACTGTCAAACGTGCTGGATAATGTCAAATGTTCCTCCAAAGCAGTTTTGCCTGTTTATACTCCCCCTAGCAGTCTAAGGCAGTCCTCACATCCCACATACATGCTAACACTTGAGATTCTCATCTTTTTAAAATGTTTGGCTGATCTATCGATTATAAAATGGTACTTTAATATTTTAACTTATATTTATCTGATTACTAGCAGGATTGTTTATCTTTCCCTAGCTAGGTTTCTTCTTTTATGCACTGCCCATTTTTATCCTTTGCCCACATTTTAGGCTGCTTGTCTTTTACTTCATGACTTGTAGAACTTTTAAAATGCATTCTAGATTGTCAGTTAGCATGTGTTGCAAACACCTTCTCCAGGCCTGTTCTTTCACATTTAGATTGTTCATGGCATCTTTGGTCATGCAGAAGTTATAAATTTTGAGTCAAATATATCAATAATTTCCTTTTGTATCTTGTACATGTGGGTTTTTGCTTAAGAAAACTTTTTCTTCCCCCAAAGGTCATTGAGATGTTCACAAAAATTTCTTCCAAGATTCTTTAAAGTCATCTTTTGGTCTTTAATCTACTTGAAATTTATTTTGCTTATAAGAAATAGATGTGAAGTTTATTTTTACGTTCATATAGAAAGCCAACTGTTCCAACCCCAAATCATCTTTCCCACTGACTAGGTAAGGGCTTCTCTGTCATCTACCAAATTCCTATAGAAGCTTCAGGCTGTTTCTGGTCTTCCCATTCTGTTCCACTCATCTACTTGCTTTTCCCTGTGTTGATGCTGCACTGTTTTAATTACTAGGGCTTTATAAAATGCTTTGATATTTGGTAGTGCAAGTCCTATTGACAAGTTCTTTTACCAGTCTATTCACAGATGATTTTCTTGAATTTTTTTTAAATTTCCTTTGTGAATGCATAGTTAATTTTCATGAATGTTCTGTATGCCTTGAAAAAAATGCATATTCTTTAGGTCTGTCTATCTATAACATCAAGCTTGGTATTCATGATACACTAATATTCTAAATCTGTTCTAAATTTTTATTTATTATATGATTGAAAGGTATGTTGATAAGGACCTGTAACTGTTGTCCATTTATCTCTTCTGCAATATTTCCTTTTGATTATGAAGTGTCCCTCTTTATCACTAATGTGCTTTTTACCTTAAATTATTTTTGGTAAAACTAATGTTTTTCTTCACTTTTTAAGTATTTTGTTCTTTTTCTGTCCAATCAACCAAGTTTTCTTTATCCCACTTCTTAAATCCTACCGGCTTGGAAGTTACTCACTGTTCTTCACTCAGAGTTTGCCCTTGTATTTTAGCACACACATTTAGTTTATGGAAGTCTACGGTATTCACTTCAACACTGTTTTTGAAAACTCATTAAACTATCATTCACTATCATTAGTTTTTCTAGTTACCATGCATAAAATCATCACTGTGTAACCAACTGAATGCAAATGTCTCAGTACTCCTCTTTCCCTCCCTCCCTCCTCAGTCTCTCTACTGCCTCGCCCTAGAATGAATGAATTCCTTTGTACTCCTGCTCCACAGGTATCTCCCTTTCTTCCCCACTATAACAACAGATATGAGGCAGGAAATCCAGATAAAAGCATCTACTTTGTATGTCCAGCCTCCCTATGGCATAGGAGACTTGGAGGGAAATGCCAGAAGGTGCAATTTGTAGCTGCCTATCTAATCCATATTCTCAAATTCAGACTCATGATTAATAAAGCTGACATTTTAATCTCCATTTCTCTGATTCTTTCACCTAGTTTCTTGATTGGTTCTAAACTGAGACAAAGAAAACAATAGATAATGAAATTATAAGCCTGACCTCCAAACCTGCAAAATGCACAAAGAAATATACATAGCAAAATTTTGCCTTTTCATTAGGATCTCCATGACATAGGGTGCATTTCTTTAGCAGGGTTCTGGAATTGAAACTGTGCCCCAGAGGGTTAATTAAATTCATTAGCTGTCTCTGCAGAAGTCTGGACTCAAGGTCAACTGATATGGTTCCAGCCTATGAACAAACAAGGCCCTGCATTCCTTACTCAAGACCCCATACAGATTATATGGGTTCTCAGATCATTCCCAGAGCCCCTTCTCCTTGTTCTAAGATAACCTCCTTCTGATATTAAGTCTCCACCCCAAAGTAAACATGGGATGTTATATGTATGTTTGCTCAATGCGCATACTCCACCTTTCCTCACAAATAGTCATGAGTCTACCCACCCTTTTCATCAATATGTATATAATTTCAACCCCTTTATTATAAAAACCTTGTTCTCCTCCCTTTGGGGAGGTAGATTTGAGGCCTACATTCTCATCTCCTTGTGTTGCCTCTTGAATAAACCCCTTCCTTGCTACATACTCGATGTTTCAGCGATTGTCTTTGCTGCACATCAGGCAGACGGACTTGGGTTTGGTTATAGAACTCCAAGATCCACTTTGGGTGATACTGAAACAAAAAAGGGAAGTTAAAGGGAACAGAACACCATGTGCATTCCCATCAACAGTCCAAGAGAGTTCCCTTTCTCCACACCCTTCTCCAATCCAGCAATTATACTACTAGGTATTTAACCAAAGAATACAAAAATAGTAATTCAAAAGGATACATACACCCTGATGTTTATGGTAGCATTATCTACAATAGCCAAATTATGGAAGTAGCCCAAATGTCCGTCAACTGATGAATGGGTAAAAAAGACGTGTTCTATATATATAATGGAATATTACTCAGCCATTAAAAGAATGAAGTCTTGCCATTTGTAACAACATGAATGGAGATAGAGAATACAATGCTAAGTGAAATAAGTCCATCAGAGAAAGACAAATACCATATGACTTCACTCATATGTGGAATTTAAGAAATAAAACAAATTATCATAGGGAAAAAAAGGAGAGAGAGAGAGAGAGAGAGAGAACAAATTGAAAAACAGACTCTTAACTACAAAGAACAAACTGATGGTTACCAGAGGGGAGGTGGGTGAGCAGATGGGTTAAATAGGTGATGTGGATTAAGGAGTGCACTTGCTGTGATAAGCACCAGGTGTTGCATGGCAGTGTTGAATCACTATATTGTTCACCTGAAACTAATATTATATTGTATGTTAACTGGAATTTAAATAAAAACTTAGAAAAAATATGTAATGCGAAAAAATAAATAAATAAATAAAAAATAAAGGAAACAGAAGAGAGACAAGGATGACATCAAAAGGCAGGTTCACTTTGCCCCTGGCATTGGATCACTGATGTTGAAAAATACAGCTCTAGAGGAGGCCAGGGTCCTTAGCTAAGTAACTGTTTATTACTTAGTTCAAGTCAAGTTGTTGTTGTTGTTTTGTAGGTAGGGAGGAGAGCCAATGGTTTCTTCCTGAAGATGCCCCCAATTCCCCAGGAAAGCACAGAAGCAGTAGCTCTTGATTCATTGACTGAGGTGGAAAACACACTGTGGAGCATTGGTCTCAGGGCATGGCTATTCCAGGGGCTCTACTGTGCTATTGCTAATGCTGTATTTCCAGCCAAGACAGCGGAAGGAAGAACAAGATGACCCACCATTCTTGGGTCAAGACCTTGCCAGCCAGCTTCTCTCTGGCCTTCAGGCAGCAACTCTCCATAATTTCCTACTCACTGCACAGGGACTGAGGGAGGAGATGGTGTGGACAAGCTTCACAGAGAACTAACATTTGAGAAGGGCACAGGGTAGCAAGGAAACTGGCCCGGCACAGGAAGACAAAAAGGCACAAAGGATGGTCAATGACCATTGAGTAGGCATTTTTGTCCTGAGTAGTTATTTTAAGTAAGAAAGAACTGGATGATCACTTTGACAATATATTTAGAAACCCTCCACTTCTGTGCACTCACAATAGCACATTATTATTTATTATATTACAAATAGTCAAACTACATAATCACCCTATCTCCTGCCACTCTGTTCAGTTTGAACAAACTGCACCCATTACAGAAAGTCTTACATAAAGACAAAGTTTGTTTTCAAGGAATATATTCAAATATTTTTAAAATGCAGAAAGCACCTGCATCATTTAGCTAATATTTATAAAGAACTTATGCATGATACATGTTCTAGAATTGACAGTAGTAATAGAGCAGATTTATATTTGATTTAACTTGCTCATTGTGAAAAGTCCTGTACGCTCTTGTTAATGTGCTATAGCATTTTAAGTAAAATGGTGCTGCAGAGAAGGCAGGGTGGGCTTTTCCCATGTTTTCCAAAGGGAGCCTCAGCCTACACCAGAGGAGTTCTGGGCATGGGGGGAAAACTGAGAAAAAGCCATGTGTGAGACGAGCCAAAGTTAAGTGAAATGGCTGTGTGGAGAGTCCCATCAGCTTCTTTGCAAATGGACAAGTCATAAACCTGCCTAATGACTTGGAAACTCAAAATTGCCCCTTTCATTTTAAAGAATTTTTAATGTTGTCCTCTCCAATGGGCACCATTAACAAAGAAACCCTCCATTCCTCCACATGGTTTCCCTGGTAAGCAAGTGTGTTTTCAGTAAGACCAGAGGGGAAAAGAACTCTCAGTGGGGGAAAGATCTGTGTGGAGAGAGGAGCACTTGTTAATTTCTCCAACCCACCCAACCCATTGAGGCGGAGAGACTGCAGGGTGTACAAACCACAGAGAAAGTAGAATTTATCTCAGCTGTGATTGCATCTTCCAACTATTTTAATCTCTCTCTTTCTTTTGACACTGTATAATAATACTTTCTTCAAGGAACGTTCTTTAATCTTATAATTTGAAAACAAATTCTATTTCAGCTGTCCTTACAGTAGGTGACCTTTAATGGCTCTGCTATAGGTAAAACTCTGTCATTATGTTCTGCCTCCCTGCTCAGCTTTCTGGATATCAAATTGCTCAGATGCTGCAGTTTTTGTCAGTGATAATATTGCCCTTTCAAAATTTCTCTGTAAGCAGCCTGAAAGGATTCATTCGGAGCAGCGGTTTCATTAATTTATTTAAATGCATTTCTCAAACAAAACAGGTTAGTTGTTTCGAAATGTCAAGGTCCAGAAGCAGATTTGAAAATATTCTGCAAAATACAAACGTCCAGGCTTTCCAAGGGAAGGAAAGAAAGCAGGCACTTAAGAAGGAAGCTAAGTGACGAGATAGCTGCATGCCTCTTCCAAAGGCCCCAGTGGTCCTCCTCAAGATCAGCAGCATTTACCCCAGCTTCCGTGTGGGGATCATGCTTACAAAGTGGTTTTTGCTGTAGATGGTAGTCAGCGTTAATCTTTCAAACATGACTTGCTCCTCTCTTAAGAGAGTTGTTTGGAGGCAGATAGCTTTAGCTTAACAAAGTGCTTGGGCAGGTTAGATGAGAACCAGGATGTAGTGACTCCCATGTGCTTGAATGGGTGAACTGGGGCCTAGGGAGCATCAGGTTGGAGGAAACAGACAGCTCGGGACCACGCAGGAGAAATGAAAAAAACATGTGTTGAAAATCTGCATGAAATGTGAACAGGCAGTTTTGAAGTACTGGATGGTATATGTCATTTAAGGAAGAATAAAATAGATCATCTTCAAACAAAGCTCTTATCACTCTGGATTTTAAATCACCCAGATGTTTTGCCTCTTTTTCACTCCCTGGCTAAAAAAAGCGATGACTCCCCATTGTCTACTGAATAATATCTAATCTTCTAAGCATGACATTCAAGACCCTCTGCAAGCTGGCATCAGCTTATCTTTGAAATTGTCATTCCTTACCACCACATCCCCCTCTACCCACATACACACCCTTTACATACTCCAGTGAAACTAGACACCTCTCCATTTACTAAACATACCAGGCATTTTACCCACCTTTATCCATTATTGACAGCTTCGGACCCCCTCTCTTCTCAGGCATCCTGTCAGCCCCTTTGATTCTTCAAAACCCAGAACAAATGCCTGAAAACTCACCCCATGCTACAAGGAGGGTCTTTGCCTTCTGGATTTTCTTGACACTTTGTAACTCTCTAAGGTTCCTAGTACAATGGACTGACTCTATGGTGTTCTCCGTACACATGGCACATTCCCTCCAGATGGCAGGACCAGCCCTTATACATCCTGCCTCCACTCCAGTGGTTCTCAACCCTGCTGCACACCTCAGTCACCTGGGGAGCTATGTTGAAGCACCAACCCTGGGTCCCTACCCCAGACACTTGGTGCAATGGTCTGAAGTTGGGGTCTGGGCATGGTATTTTTTTAAACCTCTTAAACATTTCTTATTGTACAGTTCAGTAGTGTTAAGTATATTCACATTGTTGTATAGCCAATCTTCAGAATATTCTTATCTTGTAAAACTTGAACTCTATACCCATTAAATAACAATTCACCCCTCCCCCCTCCCCCACCACTGGCAACCACCATTCTGCTTTTTGCCTTTATGAATGTAAGTGCCTCACATAAGTGGAATCATGCAGTATTTGTCTTTTTGTAACTAGCTTATTTTGCTTGGTATAATGTCTTCAAGGTTCATCCATGTTCTAGCATGTGACAGAATGTCCTTCATTTTTAAGGCTGAATAATATTCTTTTATGTATATACCCCATTTTCTTTGTCCATTCATCCATCAGTGGACTTTCAGTTTGCTTCCATGTGTTGGCTCTTGCGAATAATGCTGCTATGAATATGGATGTTCAGATATCTCTTTGAGACCCTGCTTTCAAATGCTTCCATTTTTTTATTTTTTTAAAGATTTTATTTATTTGACAGAGAGATACACAGCGAGAGGGGAACCCAAGCAGGGGGAGTGGGAGAGGGAGAAGCAGGTTTCCCGCCGAGCAGAGAGCCCGATGTGGGGCTCGAACCCAGGACCCCGGGATCAGGACTTGAGCCGAAGACAGCCACTTAATGACTGAGCCACCCAGGTGCCCCCCAATTGTACTTTATATTCCTTTTAGAGAAATATCAAAGTATAATAAAGGAAGAAAAAGTCTAAACTCAAGAAATGTGGCCTGTAAGGTGAAATCTATCATCACAGGTTGTTTCTCATATTTTTTTTAATTTTATTATGTTATGTTAATCACCATACATTACATCATTAGTTTTTGATGTAGTGTTCCATGATTCATTGTTTGCATATAACACCCAGTGCTCCATTCAATACATGCCCTCTTTAATACCCATCACCAGGCTAACCCATCCCCACACCCCCCTCCCCTCTAGAACCCTCAGATTGTTTCTCAGAGTCCATAGTCTTTTATATGTACCCAGAAGTAGGTTTAGTGTTTTGAGGAACCACCGTACTGTTCTCCGCAGAGGCAACACCATCTTACATGCTCCAGCAACAGTACACAAGCGTTCCAGTTTCTCCACATTCTCACCAACACTTGTTATTTTCTGTCTCTTTGACAGTAACCATCCTAATGGATGTGAGGTGACAGGTCATTTTGATTTCAATTTGCATTTCTCTAATTTATCTAATTAGTGGTGTTAATTAGGTTATATCTTTTCATATGCCTGTTGGCCATTTGTGTATCTTTGGAGAAAAGTCTATTCAAATCCTTTGCCCATATTTTAATAAGGTAATTTCTGTTGTTATTGAGTTGTAGGATTTCTTTATATATTCTGGATATTAGCCCTTTATTAGATGCACAATTTGTAAATATTTTCGCTCATTCTGTAGTCTGTCTTTTCACTCTATTGGTTATGTCCTTTGATGCACAGAAGTTTTTAAGTCTGATGTAGCCCCAGTTATCTAACCTTGCTTTTGTTGCATATGCTTCTGGTATCATATCCAAGAAATTATCCTGAAACCCAATATCATGATTCTTTCCCTAGGAGTAAGGTTTTAAGTCTTATGTTTAAGTCTTTTGTCATTTTGAATTAATTTTTACATATAGTGTAAGGTAAGGGTCCAAGGTCATATTTTTGCATGTGGACGTCCAGTTTCTACAATGCCATTTGTTGAAGAGAATGTTCTTTTCTCCTTCAGTGGGCTTGGCACCCATGTTAAAGAATATTTCCATTCAGACCAGGGTTTATTTCTGGGCCCTCTATTCTATTATACTGGTCTATATGTCTATCTTTATGCCAGTACCACACTCTTTTAATTACTTTAGCTTTGTAATATGTTTTTGAAATCAGGGAGTCTGAAACCCCCCAACTTTGTTCCTTTTCAAGATTGGTTTGGCTATTCTGGGTCCCTTGAGAATTTCATTTTAAATCTTTCTATTAATGTAAAAATGTCATGGGGGTTTTGATAAGGATTGCATTGAATCTGTAAAGTGCTTTGAGTTCCATGCCCTCTCAAAGTAATCTACAGATTCTGTTTTATTAGAAGCTCCTCAGGAGTTTCCAATGCATAATTCTGGTTGATAAACACCATTTTCCCTCTACAGGGCCTTACAGTCATTTAATGAGAATTTGCTTTAACTTATTAATCAGTTGTTTAGCATGTATTTTGCAGCAATGTTGTTCTCCAGAGCAATGTGACAGTAAATTTGATTTAAAGGGGGGAAAAAAGAAGCCTAGAAATGGGACTATAATCAAAAGCACCTAGACAATGTAAAACAGTAAACCATGAAAGCAAACCACAACTGTAACTATGCCTCCTTCCCAGAAAAACATCCCTCACTCAGAGAAGAAAGCATGTACCTCCAGTGAAATGAGGAGAAATGAGGAAAGGAGAAGTTATGAGCAAGCAACGTGAGACAAGAACCCACATCTAGAGAGACAGCCAGTTTATTCTCATCTCTCCCAGGGATTCCTGCAAACCAGTGGAAGTGTCTTGTCCTTATTAATTCAAATAACATTTGTTTGATTAGATAGACTTATATATTGCAAAATGATTACCACCACAGAGTAAGATAACCCCTCCACCATGTCACATAATTACCATTTCTTTTTTCTGTGGTGAAAACATTTAAGATCTACTCTCTTAGCAACTTTCAAGTGTATAATACAGAATTATTAACTATAATCACCATGCTGTACATTAGGTCCCCAGAAATTACTCATCTTATAACTGGAAGTTTGTACCCTCTGACCAATATCTCCCCATTCCCCATGACCACCACCCCCAGTCGCTGGTAAACACCATTCTACTCTGTGTTTCTAGGAGAAACAGACCATTTTAGATTTCACATGTGAGGTCATACAGTATTTGCACTTCTCTGACTTTATTTCACTTAGCATAATGCTCTCAAGGTCTAGTCATGTTTTCACAAATGGCAGCATTTCCCTCATTCTCATGGCTGAATAATATCCCTATTCTTCACATCATGGGGGCCCATGATTCTTCTCAGTATCCTCCTGGGTAGAATTTTCCTGAATACTTCTAGCCTCCTTCTAACCCCGGCAGAAGCAATATGCAGCTATCCACAGTTCTGGTTTAAAAGTAAGTTCTTTCTCTCTCTCCCGACCTCTTTTTCTCTGAAAAAACTGCCCTTTTTCCTTGGCTCTCCCTGCTTTCCTGAAGTTTGCAGTGATAGACACATGCTCTGTAGGTCACCTTCTTTCAGAGAAGCCGGCATCAATAGAGCAAAAGGGGGCTGGGGAACAGAGTGTTACCTATAACTTCCCAGAGGAAGAAAGGAGTTTGCAAATACAGTAACTATGAAAAGCACATAAACGTCTTGTAATTATGAAACATTATTTTACACTTAAAAAAAGTACATTTTTCACTAATTGGAAGGGATACAAGCCACCCCTATGTTTATTGTAGCATTATCTACACTAGTCAAATTATGGAAGCAATCCAAGTGTCCATTGATAGATGAGTAAACAAAGAAGATGTGGTGTGTGTGTGTGTATGTATGTATGTGCACACACACACACACATACACACACAATGGAATATTATTCAGCCATAAAAAAGAATGAAAACTTGCCATTTCTAACAAAATGGATGGAGTTAGAGAATATAATGCTAGGTGAAATAGTCAGAGAAAGACAAATACCATATGATTTCACTCATGTGTGGAATTTAAGAAACAAAACAAATGATCATAGGGAAAAAAAGGAAAGCAGGAGAGAGAGAGAAACCAAAAACAGACTCTCAACTACAGAGAACAAGCAGATAGCTACCAGAGGGAAGGTAGGTGGGGGGATGGGTGAAATAGGTGAAGGGGATAAAGAGAACATTTATCATGATGAGCACTGAGTAATATATGGAAGTGCTGAATCATTGTATTGTATACCTGAAACAAATATAACACTGCATTAACTATACCAGAATTTTCTTTAAAAGCTGGAAAAATAGTACATTTTTCATTAGGAAAAAAAATTAAAATCTACTGCTAATGCACTCAAAACCCTGCCCTTCTGCCTGTGTTAACTGGACAGAGTACTTGAGGTTCTGAGAATGTTCACTGGGTTTCACATCCACCTGGTAACACAGCTCCTTTCAAAACACCTTGACTGAGGGGAGCTCACGGTTCACAGTTGTAAATGGCAAGACCAGAACAATGACACTCAGCAATTTGGTTGTCTTAAAAGAAATCCTCTTGAAAAATGATAACAGGCTCTCTTTTAGGAGGAATATTAGACCTTGGTTCAGAGGTAAGGAAGAGACGGGACACCTGAGTGACTCAGTCGGATAGGCGTCCGCCCTTGGCTCAGGTCATAATCCCAGGGTCCTGTATCGAATCCTGCTTCGGGCTCCTTGCTCAGCAGGGAGCCTGATTCTCCCTTTGCCTGCTCTGCCTGCCACTCCCCCTGCTTGTGCTCTCTCTCTCTCTCTTTCTGACAAATAAATAAATAAAAATCTTTTTTTAAAAAAAAAGGTAAGGAAGAGACAAAAATGTGTCCCTCACTGAAAGTGCCCCAACTGGGTCTTCAGCCATCAGTTCTCCTCCTAAAGAAGAGAGATCTGGTGTTAAGGAAATTTCAGGAACCTAGAGGAGTTAATGTTCCCTGGATAGGAGGCAATCAGTCACCCCATGCCCCAGAGTCTCAGCTTCTAATTTTGGAACGACAGCCCTGACATTCCAGAATGTTCTGACTGGTGTTTTTCTGGCCCCAGTCCCCAAGTCCAGAGAGACAGCAGGATGGAGTGTATGTGAAAGAGTGTGGTATAAAGACTTCTAGAAGAGGAGTGGGGAGGGAGAAGAAAAGGAGAGTGAAAAGGGAAAGAGAAGGAGGAAGAGGCAGGGAAGAAACAAGAGAAACATCACTGTAGATACTGCCTCAGGCACTTCAAGCTGATCTTTGCAGGGTTTGAGACTGTTGCAGAGTTGGAGAATTCTACAGTAAGCATGGACAGAAAGTAGGAATGTTGACTACAGATTTCTTCTTTCTTAAAATACTGATAATTTTCACAATTTTTACTCCAGGCTAAATAATCAAAATCAATTGGTTAACTTCTGAAAAACACCTCCTCACTTTCACTCATGTGGGGCAAATCTGTTCCCCTTACCTCCCTGTTCCCCCTACCTGCCCATCCAGTTCATCCTTCCAAATGCAGATCAGATCATACATTCTTGTTACAGTCTTTATTAACCACCCAGCATTAAGTAGTGATGCCACTCTGTTCCTTATTTGAATCTCCAGAGTAACTATAAACTGTAAAATTCACTTTGTAATGAGTGATGTACTACTAGACATCTATGTCATTGTTCTTGCAAAGTGTTACTAGACAGGTGATGAACATATGTCCAGGTTTAGCCCCATGGTACTAGTTTATGCAGGTTAGACCATATTAACAATTAATGACACCCTCCATTTACTCTCACAAGTAAGTATTCCATGTTGGGAAGATAAATAATACAGCCAGCCTGTTGAAATGTTAAATCCTGTGGCATTCCAGACTCCCTAAGGAGAATCTAAAAGCTCCTAGGGAGCTCTGTCATTTTCCACACCAGCCTGGCTCCTTACAGGCACTGCCCAACAATATTTTTATTGTGAGCATGAATTACCCTTTTCATTTTAAAAGATGAAAAATGAACAAGCCCTACAAACTTGTGAATATGTGGAATGTAAGGAGGGAAGTTTTAATTTAGCTTAGGTTCTCATTGTTTTTATTGTGTAAGGCCTAAATGTATCACATTCTGAAACCAAAGATGAGTGTTATTCTCAGATTTGCATCTGATTTTTAAAAATCACAGTGAAGGAGAAAGTACCAGTTCAAACTCAAACATGCTGGTCTGCCCTTCTTGATACCCAGACTTCTTGCCCTCTAGCAAGCTCAGGCTGCCTAGGTCTGCAGGTCACCTTGGGTTATTCTGAAATGTATTTATTCAATTTCATTCTTACAGGAATATAAATGGTTCTGTCAAATAAAGTGAAAATTTCAATGACAAATATTCTGAAAACAACAGTCCAGAAAATGAAATCTCTTATTTTTTATTGAAACATTATGTTCCTCCAGCTGACACCAAAAGTCATCTCTCTTTTCATCCCTCTTCATCTCTCTCAAATGGGGAGAAGTAGGAAGATGATTATATTATCTCCCACCTGTTCATCTACCCACTGATCAATATTAAGTGTGTGTCATGTCCAAAGTTTTGTGATCTGTGCCAGATGTGAGTGATGAAGGAAGTGGGCACAGTTTCTGATCTCAAGCAGCTTATAGTCTGATATACAAAAGAGGCATCAAATGCTTATGAAATAATTATGTAACTAATGTCTGCTGTTAAATACAGTTTATCTCAGCAAGATCTTGACAGAAATCCTCATTCTACTCTAGAAAATCAAAATGGACCTTCCTAACAAGAGACACTTAGACTGGAACCCAAATGATGAACAGGAAATGGGCAAGCAAAGAAAAGGAAGAATATTGCAGACAGAGGTTGCACCTGCCACGTAAGCCTTCAGATGGGAGTGCATGTTGTGACTTTCAGAAGGGAAAAGTGTGCCAGGATTCCTGAGCATTCTGAGTAAGGCAGCAGAAAGGGGAGGGCTCTACTAGTCTTATCCTATGGTTCCAGGGTTGGGTTTCTTACTCTTCCCTTTGATTGGTCAGCCCAAAACAGTGACAAAGTCCAACAACAAGCAGGCAGCTGAGTGAACATCAAAGTCACCACCAGGTCTTAGGGACTTTCAGTCTGGTTCATGTCATTTTGGGCGACAAAGGATGAGAATTAGGCTTAGTAGAACTCTGGGCCTTGGCCATAACATTACTTGAAAAGCCAGACATACTAACCATCACCACTTCTAAACCAGTTGCTCCATTTCTCTCAGTCCTAATATTCAGGAATATTCTGCTTCAGGAATAATCAATATATTAGCTATAAATTTTCCTAAACACCAGCCTGGATGTGGTTGTTACTACAAACAAAAAAAAAAAGTTATGCAAATAAAGAGGAAATAGGCAGTCTCGGTCTTTAAACTTAAAATGGGCAAAGGGAATACTGGGAATAGAGTTCTGGTGTGGTAGAAAGAATATGGACTTTAAAGTCAGAGAGGCTTGGGTCGAAACACTGACTCTGTCACTTATGAACCCTGTGACTCTTATACAATTGTATTAACCACTCTGAGCCTTAATTTGAAAAGTGAAGATAATATCTATCTGCTTCCTAGAATTGCTGGGAAGATTGAATGAAGTAATATTTTCAGATACACTCTGTGTGTGTGTGTGTGTGCGTGCGTGCGTGAATGCATGCATGCATGCATGGGGGAGGGAGTAATCCAAGTGAGAAGGAGCAAAAAGATAAACAGAAATTGTCCCCTACTCTTAAATTTACAGACTGACAGAGATACACATAAACAAGCAGTGTAGGGCGCCTGGGTGGCTCAGTTGGTTAAGCGACTGCCTTCAGCTCAGGTCATGATCCCAGGGTCCTGGGATCTAGTCCCGCATCGGGCTCCCTGCTCTGCGGGGAGCCTGCTTCTCCCTCTCCCACTCCCCCTGCTTGTGTTCCCTCTCTCACTGTGTCTCTTTCTGTCAAATAAATAAATAAAATCTTAAAAAAAAAAAAAAAAAACAAGCAGTGTAAGTCACAATATAAAATGGAAATTTAACAATCCAGGAAGAGATCATGAGTGTCTGAACTAAAGGAGAGGCAGAGGTGATATGAGAAAGGGACAGGGTCAAGAAACATCTTAGGTAAATTTAAATTACATAGATTTGAAAGGTGATATAAAAATATTTATATAAAATTTATTTTATACAGACAATTTGAAATAATGTGAATTCCCTGAATGTAAAATACATTAATGCATGGTTCTTTTCAAAACTATCAGGCCAAATATACTAAAGCTTTGTGTACACTCTAATCATAGGGCAGTGACACTTAAGCTGATCAACAGAAATACCTGTCTTCCACAGTCTTATACAACTTTTCCGCTATACATGGTCTTCAGGAACCACATTCCTCCCAATAACTGCAAGTTGCCTTGCATTTCGGGTGGGGTAGGGGAAGTTAATAAGACAATAAATGAATAAGGGGCAAATGAATGATAGGAGGTGGAAGAAAAAGTAACAGTTGGCTTAGTTTCCTAGCTTATGTGACTTGGTACCTGACAAAGCCATTTAATAAGATCACTTCAACCTGATTCAGAAAGAAGTGAGTTCCCTACTGAGAAGTGTGCAAGGGTATATTGAACAATTATATGCTAGAAATATTAACAATTAGGTTCATGTGTCTTGTCGAGTACTGGATGAGAAGATCACCAAGGCTCCCTCCAGTCAAGAGACTTTAAGATGAGGGTCTTCCCTGAACCTCTGCTCAATTCCTGTAATTCTCAGTATGAACACCTTTCCTTTTGAATTGACTAGGCTAAGCCCTCTTATTTTATTGTTTAGCTTTTTAACATGTTCCAGTGTTGCCTTGTATGTGGGTTAGGGTCTAGATTTGGTGGTGGTAGTAGTGTAGTAAGTGGGCAGCAGTGGCGATAATGGTAATACTTGTATCATGCTTAGTATGTGCCAAACACTAAGTGCTTTTCATCTATAAACCCACTCAATCCCCTCACAGACCTCTGAGTTAGATAACAGTGTTATCCTCATCTCACAGATGAAGAAATGGAAGAATAGAAAGTATCTAACTTGCCCAGGTTCACAAAACAGAGCCAGAATTCAAACCCAAAAAGTCTGTCTCTGTAATCCATGCTCTTACCTACCATGCTATCGTGCCTCCCCAACAGGGTGATAGTTCACAGCCTTCTAGTTCTGCAGGTGCAGCGTATGATAGGGGTAGAGGTTGTCTGAGCCACTGGGACCTGGGAAATCTTTTTCCAGGGTTGCTATCCCTATAATAAGTGACCCTGGCAGTATTGAAGGACTGTAGCTCCAGCAGAAATTGGTGGGGAAAGGAAAGTCTGAGGGACTCTGCTCTTCTCATCCTTTCCTTTTGTGTCCCTGGTCTGTGAGTTTCCTGGGGTTCAGTGTTAAAAACTGCCAGTATCTGCAGCTATAATGCCACTCGAACTTCTCTCTTATCCCTAATACCGTATTGGTTTTACTACCTCAGAACTGAGAACATGTTATCTACCATTGTTTATTTCATGCAGAGGGAAAGAACTCAAAGAAAAAACAATAACATACAGAGAGTCATTTTAAAACTCATGTATACACTGTCTGCTCTGAGTGTAATGACAACGACCAACCGTTTAGAAAGGCCAGGCGGGTGTAATGTTGGCTATGTGTAACAGCTACAACATCTGTTAGACATGTGTTCTGGGCACCCTCCCTGGTACAACATTCGTAGAAGGTATTACTTAGAATTTGGGGGGGTTGCAAGTGACAAAAACCCAACTCTCAATAGCTTAGGTAAAAGTAGAGATTAATTATTCAAATGCTGCTGGATCATCTCAGGACTAGGAATATGGCTGGATCTCAGGAATAAATGGAGCAAGGTAATGCTGGGGATTCACTCTCCAGCTCATATTCACATTCCTCCCTACACACCCACCACATATATCTTTCTCTTTCTTTCTTTTGTTCTTTTTTCTTTTCTTTCTCTTTCCTTTTCCTTCTCTAGACCAAATTCTTTTGCTTCTCAGGTCCATGTGGAAGGAAGCACAGCTACTCTAATATCCCCAATCTTACTGCTACAGGACCAGAAAGAAGCAAACTCAACTTTATGGGTCCCAAGTCCAAACCTTGGGCCAGTCAGCTGTGTCTAAGGAATAGAATCACTGCACTGGCACAGTAACTCTTACAGTCACACTAAGGATGAGCAAGGGCAAGGTAATTATTAGAAAATGGGGAACTGAAGATACAGCTCCATGGGTGTCTTCTACAAGAAGCCACGATGCCAATTAACAGAGCTGGCAGATACCCTCCATTAGATAAAGTGTGCCAAGGGACTCTGTCTCATGTAGTGTAGAAGCCATAGGCACCATGCCTTGATAAACATGTGCACAGCATGTATACAGCTGGTGTTCTATAACAACAGTTAATGTGTATTACACCTTTAATATGTGCCAAGAGCATTTAGGAGTCACAAAATGTCTATAAGGTAGTAATAAGTTATCTCTATTATAGAGATGAAAAAGCTCAGTTTTGGAGAAAAGAAGCAACCTGCTCAAGTTTATACAGCTACTAAATTGCAGTTTCAAAACTTAAATGTGGCTCTGTCTGACCTTAGACCCAGCACTCTTGCCACTAAGACACTTTCTCTTTAATTCAGAAAATATGTATACGCACCAAGCCTGATGCTAAGTAGAAAAATCCCAAACACACATTCCAGGCAATGGAAAAAAAAAGTAAAACAGAACCACCATTCTTGTAGATGCAATATTTCAACTTTGATTCCCCTCACCCACCCAAAATGAAGAGCTGATACTGCTCACCTTATTAGCCTCAAATGACTGCAGATGGCATTCCAGAACAGATGCACAGCTATTCAGCAGCCTTAAGAAGAATCTAACACCATGAATCTTTTTCATGCTGACTTTCCAGGGAGGTCTTCCATGTCCCTAAAGATCCAAGAGATAATTCTATGGCATAAACTGTCATTTACAGACAAAGGTCAAATAGCTGCCTAGTCCCTATGTGATGCCATCCATGACCCAAGAAGCATTTGCTGGATTTGGAATTCTAAGCACATTCCATGACTGAACTCAGGTTTTGTTGCTATTACTATTTTATAGGTGAGAAAAATGAACACTGGAATATTTCATCTGGCCTATCAAACTCTAGAATCATAGGCACCTCTCAATTAAATAATCATACAAAAGATATCAGAAAATTCTGGGTGAAAGGTTTCAGAGGAAAGACCCATCCCTGCCTACCTGACTCCTACTTGTATCACAGAACCCTGTCCTCTCTCCTATAGTGATGGTTATCAGACTACACTCAAGTTGCCTCTTTGTGACTGCTTTCCCCACTAGACTTTGTCTTCTTCACCACAGTATTTCCAGCATCTAGCACAGTGTCAAGTACATAATAAGTTAGGAGATGCTCAACATGGAAGGAAGGAGGGATGGAGAGAAGGGGAAGATAGAGAGAGAAGCAGTGGGGGAGGGAAGGGGGAGAGGTGAAGGAACATGGAAGGAAGGGAAGGAAGGGAAGGAAGGGAAGGAAGGAAGGAAGGAAGGGAGGGAGGGAGGGAGGGAGGGAGGGAGGGAGGGAGGAGAGAGGAAGAAGGAGAGTGGAGGAAACCTTGGGGGATGAACAGAGTCTGTATGTCCTAACATCAAGGCAAGTTTTTGAGCAAGTCATCTACAAACCTAGATGAGTATCTATTAATATCTGGAGATCATTAGTTCTGACAAGAAGATACCCTGAGTGGCCACTGGACTCCATCGATAATCCCTGGGCAGAGAAGAGCAAAGCCTAAAGTCACCCAAGGCTGAGTGCCTGTTTCCCTCTATGAGAGTGAGAACAACCTTGACCAACACTGTGTATATGGAAATGGCTAAATCAAGAGAATGGACATTTATTTCTCATTCTCAGCCTGACAAGGAGATCCTCCTAGTTATACCAATTAAATTTCCACTTCTCATGTACCTTCAACTACTGTCTTAAGAAAAACCTGCGCCGACAAAGTAGGCACTCTGACCCTCACCAAGGAAATAGAGTTAATTGCATGGCTTCAGGCTGTAGGGCTTCAGCAGCGTAAATTGAAAAAGTAAACCCAATTTGAGAGATATGCAAATGATAAACTGAAAGAAGAATTAATATTTAGTTTTGTAAAAACACAGCTCTCCTCCTCATTATGAGGGCTGTTTTTTTTTTTTTCCATAACCAGAAGGAAATATGAATTGTTGGAAGCTCCTCAAAATGTGCAGCTGAGAATGCCTTTATATTAATGAGGAAAATGATGTTGATTAATGGGTAGGCCAAAAGTAGTAAGGAAGATTTCCTCCTTTCTGTCCTCTTCTTGGCCTGGGAATAGGTAGTCTACTGAGGTCCACAGGCACAGCAAGAACACAGTCCCCTGGGTCTGATGCTGGCTGGAACACATGTGGTCTGATCATGCCTCTTTCAATTACACTAACAAACATGTCTAGACTTGAACAAATTTGCCCTTGGGAATTAAAGCGGTTATAGAAATCCACATCCTCTGAGCCTCCCTGACCTTAATTGATCAGTACCCCTCTATTGTAGTCCACAGCTAGTCCAGGAGAAGATTTTCTGAAAGTTTAGCTAAATGACAATATTGATTTTTACCTTAATATTCTCTTATATTCATCACATTTCTTACATCTGCTTTGTACATTACATGTTCCCATGGCTCTATGGACAACATTACATAATAAGTTCTTTAACACAGTCTAGCAAAGGATTATGACCCCCATTTTACAGAAAAGAGTCCAAGTCACAGGGAGCTGGAAATACCCTAAGGAGTGAGAAGTGAAGTCTTTTTGTCTCCTAGACTAGCAGTGCATTTTTTTAAAAGATTTTATTTATTTGAGAGAGAGAGAGAAAGAATGAGAGAGAGAGCATTGGGTGGGGGAAGGTCAGAGGGAGAAGCAGACTCCCTGCTGGGCAGGGAGCCCGATGTGGGACTCGATCCCAGGACTCCAGGATCATGACCTGAGCCGAAGGCAGTCGCTCAACCAACTGAGCCACCCAGGTGCCCTAGCAGTGCATCTGAGCATCTATTTAGGGCCAGACCTTCTGACTTCACCACCTTCTGGGTCACACAAGTCACCCAGGAATGAGAAGACCACTCTCTTTCCTAATGAATCACAAGGAAAACAGCCTCCTCTGCCTGTTGGCTGGCTAGTCTTTATTCCTCTCCTTACAAAGAGAGGGCTTTCTGTGAATGATCAGAGGCTATACTCCATATGCTGCACTGCTCTGGGCATTGCCACCTGTGCTCAATTTCAGGAAGCTTTTCAAAGATTGATGTTCTTTTATAGCTCATGAGACATCAGTCCATGCAATGGAGGAGTGTCATAGATAAGCAAATAAAGCCTTGTTGGCATGTGAAATCCTACTTTGGTCAAGAGCCCAGGCTTGGGAAGAGCAGGTTAAATGACACCTGAAGCTCATATAATTTTGAGGGCCCACTTTAGAAGAGAATTCAGTTGCAAGAACAAAAATTTCATATGAAAGTAAACATTTATAAAGACAAAATATATCACATAACACATCACAGAAAGCTGACAAATACCATACAATCATAAAATCAAGAAAAACAGTATCATATTTGTATTAATTAAGTGCCTGTCATTCTTCTTTGGTACTTTTTCCTACATTTTGGGCTTATATGCCAACAGTTTTATGGCATTGTTTTCAAGGCAGAGAAGAGAATGACTCTTGTCCTTTCCTCTGCAGGTTCTTCTCCAGAGCCTGCCATGGTCCAGTGCTGTTCGTAGCAAGGCAGACTCATAAGGCAGCACAGCCTCCAGCCTTGTGTCCTCCTACCAACACCAGGCAGTTCATCTCAGCAGGTGGCAGAAGAATCCTAGAAGCCACTTCTACAACAGGACAGCCAACTACAGCTTATGTCTGCAAAGTAGTAGCTGTCAACTACAAAACCCCAGCTTACTGTAACCGCGAGGCAATTTCTCCTCAGTCGGATCCCAAAACAGTCCGCAGCTACTCCACCAGAAACAAAACAATAGGGATGTTTAGAGAAGTGAGGGAGAAAGAAAGAATGGTCCTAACTAATAATGGTTAAAATATCTTAATTTTGCAAATTAATAAAAAGTGACCATTTGAACATATTGCCAAGACCCTTACTTCATCTTGAAAGGACCTGTGCAAGTGTAGAATCCTAAATGTAAGCCTCACTATCTTCATAAAGCCACTTCTGTGCGCATCCTCAATCTCCCTGCCCCAGCAAGAGTGGGGAGCCAGGAGGAAGTTCAGAGGAGATCTTCATCTCTAACACAATGGGGGTTAAGATTCTCTAAAGCACCTGGATTCTAATCACAGGTAAGGCAGAAACTCTGACCTGAGCATGGTCTTGTCTGAACAGACCTTCATTACATGAGAATGTCATCCATACAGCACATCTGGTGTATATCCCCAGCCTGAATTCCATACCACTTTCCCAGGACTAAGTAGATTCACTCATATCTCTTACAATCACACTTTTTCATTGAAGGAGGAAACCTAGAAGTGAATGTCCAGTATCTAAGTGATTTAGCGCCACACTTGAATCTTTATTTGGTACCTGATGATCTGGTTGCATAAATAATAGAATTGCAGGTTCATGAAACTCAGCCCTAACATTAGTCCCCAGGCTCTATATAAGCCATAACATGCCAGCCTCAGTATGAACAAACATATGAATATGTCATACAACATAAGAGCATTCTAGTCAAACAAAGTGGAATCGTCCCTTCAGGCAAGCAGAAGCACTTTTAGGTTCTCAAACTTCCCTATAGTCACACTATGAATTTCTTTAAAGGCAGAGGATTTAAATAGCTGGACATCTACTGATATGCTTCTCTTTTATTTCTATATTTAGTTAACTAAGTGGTTTTCACCAGGTACACAAGGAATACCACATAGGATTGTACATTTAAAACCTTATATATTTTATGAGTAATATAAAAGATTTTCATGTGTAGTTTTAACTATATATGATTTTCACCCTACTCATTGATTTTTGAACCTAACCCACACAGATATGACTTCACAGAATTTTTGCTCATTAAATCAGGAAAGTAAATAATTTTCTTTTTAACAGATACTTATAGGATAGACACTTTAGTGCTGTAACCTGGGAGGGGGAGGAGCAGAATGGAAACAGTAGTGTGCAGCATCCTGATAAACTTCTCTAGACACAAAAGGAAATTGCGTCTCTAATCTCCAAATCTGATTAAATATGAAAAAGAGAGGGGGTGGTGAGAAAGCTTCACATAATCTTGGGTAACTCTTGAAAGGAAGGCTTCTGAGCTCTACATCACAGGGCTTTTAATTTGTATTCCACATTTCTCTTATAAATATGAATCTGGATATTACTCAAAGTGATCGCATTTGGTTATAAACACTGAAAAGACTTGAGCTTTTATTTTTTTAATATCTATGTTATTCAGATGGGAATGAAAACCAAAAATTTCAAGCTTACAAATAGCAGCTAGGAAGGTTGCAGTAGTTACCCCAGAAATCAATGTTTATCCAGCTGTCTGGTCAAATCCCATAAAGGCAACTCCCAGAGACCATTCCCTGCCTCTAGTCACTCTCTCCCATTTCTAACAGGTTCTAAATTCAGGTTTCTGTTTATTTTCATTCTGAATTCTTTTTACTCATGGGTTGTCCAGATGTGTTGGTTTTTTAATTCTCATCTGAAGTTGTTCTACTTATCTTTGATGATTGGTTTCCAATTGATTTCATTCATTTATTCCATCAACAAATATTTATTAAGCACCTACTATGGACCAGGTACTATTCTAGGCATTAGATAGACAACTGTGGGCAAAAATCTCTGTGACATCCTATTACATTGAATCATATGAAACTGATACTTTTGTAGGTCAAAACGGTCAAGTATCAACAATCTCGTGGTTCAGCCCATGTTGGGGAGACAGAAAATAAACATAATTATAAGAACGCTGATAGTATGTTAGAATCTCTTACTGAGGTTAGAGCCCTTAACACTGCCCTCTTATTACACTCACCATTTTGATGGACTCGACTTTACCTCCTGTCCCAGCCTTGAAAACTGAAGTTCCTGGTGCCCAGGAGTCAGCAAAAGGCCTCAGAAAACAATCTACACTCAGTGATTTCCCTGCCCTCCAGCTTCTGCTTTTACTTAGTTTTTGGCCTATGATGAAACCTAACTTTCTTACTGGCTCAAAGATGGGTTGAAAAACTACTTATCATTCTTTGTTCAAAAGCATTAGTTATTTTTAACAGGAGGCTGACAAAAAAAAACTGGTTCATTTAATAACAGCTGAAATAAAGTAAATCATTGGTAAGTATTTGGGAGCATTTACTTTATCTTATTATCCTCAGTATAATCACACCTAATGAGTTGGAATTTGCTAGATTCTGATGCTTATGGTTTTTAGTGTGGTGTTCCTTTTTTTTTTTTTTAAGATTTTATTTATTTATTTATTTGAGAGAGAAAGAGCATGAGAGGGGAGAGGGTCAGAGGGAGAAGCAGCCTCCCTGCCAAGCCGGGAGCCCGACGTGGGACCCGATCCCAGGACTACGGAATCATGACCTGAGCTGAAGGCAGTTGCTCAACCAACTGAGCCACCCAGGCACCCTGTGGTGTTCCTTCTAACAGAATTGTGAAATAAAGCTCTCCTGATATTTTACGCACTTCTATGACCTATTGGTGTACAAATCTCTATGAACCTTCTGAGATTTACAAACATCCATATACTGCCTAGGGGAAACTGTGTCTGGTACCAAGAGGCATCCTGATAAAGGAAGAAAATGGAAAATATGGCTTCACAGAACTGACAGATATTTAGAGCCCCATGCAAGACTGAAACAGTGGGAAAAAGCCTTGAAGCTGGAGACAAGTATCTCTTCCACTTATCAATGTGTTAGTTTTGATACAGTATTACCTACATGAGCCTCAGTTTCCCACAGAAAAAAAATGAGACTCTACACCAAGACTGTTGAGTGAGAGAACATAAAAGCGTAAGTAGAGAGTATAAGTGCTTTATAAACTACATAAGAAAGGGCAATTTTCAAAATGAGGAAACAAAATTAAAACAAAAACAAGAATAAAAAACGTAATTTATCCCAGGAACTAAAGGCAAAGTCCCCAGATGGCTAGATAGAGGATTTCTAGGCAGTTTGGGGGAAGGGAAGATCAGTGCATTTCAGCATAAATTCACTGAGAACAGCGTAGAACCTGTATTTATTCACTGTTGGTGTTTTAGGGTTTGCAATGCATCATAGCAAAGTGGGAACATGACAGTTGGAAAGAACACTGGTTTGCTAACAAATCAGCTGGAGTTCACATCCTGGCTCCACCACCTCCTAACAGTATGAGCCTGAGCAAGTTAAAGGACTTATCAGAACCTTGATCCTCGGGGCGCCTGGGTTCAGTCATTAAGCGTCTGCCTTCGGCTTAGGTCATGGTCCCAGGGTCCTGGGATCAAGCCCCGCATCAGGCTCCCTGCTCAGTTGGAAGCCTGCTTCTCCCTCTCCCACTCCCCCTGCTTGTGTTCCCTCTCTCACTGTGTCTCTCTCTGTCAGATAAATAAAATCTTAAAAAAAAAAGAACCTTGATCCTCATCTGTTAACAGGTGATAAAGGTGTATATGGATTAAACACACCCAAATTCATAAAGTGTCTGCATATATAAGGGGCTGTATAGCAATAAATTCCTAACTCCATTGTACATATTATCACAGGTGGTCCTCATGTCACGTCAATCTTGTAAGTTGGATTTTTGTCTTTCTCATCTTAAAGATGAAGAAACTGGCCTGTTTAAGAAAGCATATAGGCATAAGTAGTGAAACTATGGCAAAAACCTAGCTCATTTCCAATACTGACAGGTATTTCTACCACACTACTGTTGCCTCCACTGTAAGAGATCAGGGCCAGTAGGGGCTAGTAGGAGTGAGGGAAGATCATTTTAAGTAGAGTAACCAGCTTTCACCCTCCTGGAGCAATTGAAAATACATAGGCTGCCTGGAAGTGTTATCCAGATATTTAGATGTTGGAGCACCTGACCCCAAAGGTATAGACTATTGGCCTGAAGTCATCTTACACATGGGATTTATTTGTTGCTCCCTGGCACACATGTTTCTCACCAACATAGCTTGGGTTATTGCTATATTTAACTCACCAGGTTCAAACACTATAATATTGTCAATGCACTGAACCAGCATGATCTGCCTGAGAACTAGATTATGACATATGGCTGGAGAGCTGAGTGAGGTAGTAACATGAAAGTGTACTGTTGGCCCCACTGGATGGAAGCCAAACAATTTCTAATGAATTTAGTAACAAGTATAGAGAAAAGGGCATTTTCCTAGTCAACAGCTAAATACTAGGGGCCAAGGAATGTGCTGATTTGCTCTAGGAATGAAACTGTATCTGGAATAACAGCTGCAATTACAGTCACTACCTGACTAAGTGTATGATAATCCACTGTCAGTCCCCAAGATCCATCCATCTTCTGCAAAGCCAAAGAAACAAGCTGAATGAAGATCTGGTAGGAAGCACAACCCTGTCATCTCTCAGGTCCTTAGTGATGGCACTAATCTCTGAAATCTCTCCAGAAATACATTATGCTCTAAATCAGCAAGTAATGTACATATTGTTTCTCCCTCAGCCAGAGCTTACAAGGCCTAAAATGGAGGGTTTTGAAAATGAGAGTGGCTCCTTTCATTGCTACTCCTAGTGATCCACAAGAGAAAGTTTTGCTTTATTCCCACTTTGGCCTTTCTGGTTTACAATACCTAGCTCCCAAGGAAGGATGCTTCCAACAAAGGACACAATAATGCTTTACTGAAACTGGGAGTTGAGACAGCCACCAACCACTTTGAGCTCCTCCTCACATTAATTCAACAGGTAAAGAAGGGAGTTACTGTAGTGACAGGGATAGTGATGTCTCCAAGATGATACCGAGTTACTACTGCATATTAGAAGTAAAGAAGAGTTCATCCATGATCTACAAGAGTTCCTGGGGCATCTCTTAGTACTCCAGGTCGTGCCATTAAAGTCAGTGGAAAATTTCAACAACTCAATGCAAACAGTTATATCAGTACACCAGAACCTTCAGGAATAAAGGTTTGGGTCACCCCCACCTGACAAGGAACCAAAGCCAGCAGAAGTACTGGCTACCCAGCAGAAGGTAAAGGAAATGCAAATAAGGAATGTGTAGTAGAAAAGGTAATTAAAAATACCAGCTATAACCACGTGGCCAGTTGCAGAAATAAGGACTATCATGATTTTAGTACTTCTTCATTATTTTAATATACATGTGTTTCAGTACATATTAACCAACTTTTTTCTTCATTTCTTTCTTTTTTTTTAAGATTTTATTTATTTACTTGACAGAGAGAGACAGCGAGAGAGGGAATACAAGCAGGGGGAATGGGAGAGGGAGAAGCAGGCTTCCCGCGGAGCAGGGAACGCAGAGCAGGGAGCCCGATGCGGGGCTCGATCCCAGGACCCTGGGATCATGACCTGAGCTGACGGCAGACGCTTAACGACTGAGCCACCAAGGCACCCTTCCTCTTCATTTCTCCCATTCCCCTATTATCTAACATAAGATATGGTAATAGTAGTTACGCTTATCTCAGTATTTAAATTACAAGGTATCAAAGGAAGAATGTGATTCAGCAAGAAGGGGATTACACATTAACCAAAGATGAATAAAAAGAACGTGTATCCACTTTTGGAGAGAGGATGTGTTTTCAGTTGTACAAGGGATAGATGCGTTATGTTAGGCTGAAACATGGTCTTTCAATTGTATTCATTTAGAAAGTAAGTGTAGTTAAAAGATGTATATGCTAATGACACACAGAGAGGATGTGTCAATTCAGCTAAGCTAAAATGATGTTTCCCAGAATTCCCTTTCCTGCATAGCTTCAGGGTAGTATGGGCCAAAGGAGAAATCTGCAAAAGATTTGGAAAGCCGGGCACGTACTGCATGGAGCACTGGGTGTTATATGTAAACAATGAATCGTGGATCACATCAAAAACTAATGATGTATTATATGGTGACTAACATAACATAATACAATAAAATAATTTTTTTTTTTAATTTTAAAAAAGATTTGGAAAGCTGCATAAAGCAGTAGACAGATGATCAGTGCAGGCAGCTCCTGAGGCTCACTGCTGATCTGCTGGTTCACCTGCCTGCCATGGGGCAGTGGCCAGACTCGCAGTAACTCCAGCTCCCACTGCATCTCCCCTTGCAGTTTCTGACTCTTGAGCCAGGTGTGTGTCTGTCTCTGTGAGGGAGGCACCAGCTTCTCCTGCAGGTTACCTGTACCATCAAAGATGGAGGGCTAGAGGTAAAGGAGAGGCTTCTGATACCGTGTGTGTACCATTCTGTGGGGGCCAGGACATCCTCCTGGGTTCTCATTTGTCCTTGCTCTCCTCTATTTCATACCCATATTTTCTTCCCAACTGATTATCCTGCTGTTTCAGGCCCTAGAAATACACACAGAAGTTAATAGCGTTTCATACTATTTATCCCACAACAGCACAGTTCAAATCTCTATAACAAATCCTTTTTATGTAATTATATATGTAAATCACTCCTAGTGTTTCTGCCTCTCTGATTCGCCCTAACTGAACGGTACACAGATGGAAATGGCAGAGCTGGAACTCCCACTTAGCTCATTTCTAATACTGATTCAGGGTACTTTCCACTAAACAACAGCTGCTTCTACCATAGTAATTCAAGACCATGTAACTGGAGGGTGTTGGTGGTTTAAAACAGCATGCTGGCCATCACCCTCCCTCTTGGGGAAACAAGAGACATACAGGCTGCACGAAGAACTTAGAGATATTGAGATGATTAAATACCTGGGACAAAGGTGCAGATTAATGAACTGAAGTCAGCCTGCAGAAGAGGTCCCTGGGAGCAAGTCCCATCCCAGGGGCTAACTTCAACTTTGGCCCATTCAGCACTTTTAGCTATAAATTGCTTAATAAAGACAGAAGGTATATTGATCAAATTTTCAGATGACACAAGGCTGGGCCAGCTAGCAAATATGCTGAGTGACAGAATCAAGAATCCAAAAGATTCGACAGGATGAATAATGAGTCACAGCTAACAAGATGAAATTTAACAGGATGGATATCAAATTTTACTTTCCACAGCCCTGCCCTGGATAATGCAGGTGCCAACACCCTCCCTACACTACAGGTTGGTGCAGGGGTATCACTTGAGCTCAGTGTGGGAAGAAACACATGATGCTGATGAGAGAGAGGTCTGCTTCAAGGGAATGCCCCTGAGTTCAAAAATCATCTTCAGAGACTTAAACAGACTTGGTTTAATAGCAGCCTTTGTGAAAAAGACATTGAGCTCAATACCAATCACCACTGCGACTGGGTTAAAGGATTCGTTAGCTGCTCAGGCTTCATTATTCAAAGTATGGTGTTCCAGTAGAAGCTGAAGATAGACTTACAAGTTTGCCCTGCTCAAAACCACATCGCTGAGGTTTGGGATACAATCCTGCATGGCACACCTTAGTTACAAACCAGAATGCAACTAATATGGTGAAGATATATAATAAAAGTCATATGAAGAACGTGTTAAGGAAAGCGATCATGAGACTTGGTTCCAAATAATTTAAGAGTTTTCATAAAGGGGAAAACAGAATTTTATTTGTACTTCAAGAATACAGATGGATAGAAACTATAGAAAGGAACACTTTTATCACTATGAAGAGTAAGCATATAATGGGTAAGTCATGCTCTGGAGCCAAACTACTGAGGGCACAGCTAATAATACACTCTCCAGCCATTTGACTTGGGCAAATTACTTGATTTCTTGGCTTCAGCTTTCTCAGTGATAAAATGGGAAAGACAAGAGTATCCCCCTCATGCATTTGTTATGGGAATTAATTAAGCAAAACAAATAGTATCTACCTCACCTGAATGTTTTGAGTATTGTATGACACACGTACAAAGCATCTAGAAGAGCTACATGGTTTGAGAGCAATAAATATTTGCCGGTCTTACTATTATTAGGAAGTACATTCTGATGCTTAGAGCTATCCCCACGTTGAATGCCCTGGAATATGAGGAAGCAGCATCTTGTGTCTGAATGTGTTTAAACGGAAACAGAGATATCTTAGAGTGGTATTTCTCAAACTTTAATGTACATGTGAATCCTCTTGACATTGTATTAAATTGAGTTCTGACTCAGCAGGTCTGGATTGGGGCCTGAGTGTCTGTATTTCTCACAAGCTCCTGGGCACTGCTGGGGCTGCTGTGTAGTTACCACACTCTGAGTAGCAAGACTGGAGAACTCTTCCGCTGGGGCGGAAGGAAAGGTGATGTCCATTCTAAAATATTCATACTTTGTGATATTACCCATCTGAGAACAATAACTATATTGAAGCTACATTATAACTGAGTAGAGCAAATGACTTAACCTCACACCTTGTTTTGATATATTCTGCAAAGCACTTTTTAAGAAATGAGTACTTTTTACATCAAAATCCAAAGTCCTCAGATGGAAGCTGATCTACTTCAGCAGAGGGTTTCATTTCTTAATTGGCTAAACATCTGTTCCAGTTCTGAGCACAGATTGATCTTTATCAAACACTGACTGGCCCTTGGCTCCTGCAAGCTGCTTTGTCCTGGTGTGATGGGGAACAAAGCAGGGCAGCTGTGTGATGCCAGGAAGCTTCAGGAGGAAGGAAAAGAAGGGCCAGAGAAGCAGAAGAGAAAGAGAGACTCACAAGCTACTGGCAGGAGAAATGCAATAGCAAACTCCACCAGCTTCAAGGCTGGATAGAACCAGATCTGGTGCTAGGAGGACGCTTAGGGATCACCTGACCCATTCTTTTCAGTTTTTACGTAGTGGAACAAAGTTCCTGTGAGAGGCTCCAACTTTCTAAAAGTAACACATAGACGGAGCATTAGTACTGGAAACCAGGCGCCACAGTTCCTAGACCAGTGCTCATCCCACTGGCCCTGCCTGCCTCCCATCTCCTCCTGGGACTCCTGCCCCAGCAATGTTGCTTGGTCTACCCATGGTTTCTTTTCATGCTTCAGTTGCCCTCTAGGGTAAGGAGGGTTGAGGAAAATTCTGAAGATATAGGTTAGAGAACACAAAGTTGTTTTTCACTCAAGTTAATTTCTCAGGATGAAACTGCTCCAAAAGATCTGAAAAGCATTTCCCTCTCATTCACATTGTTCCCTGTCTCTGCTCTATGAATACATTAAACAGCAAAGGTAACACAAAAACCTCTGACCTTGACAAGTTTTCAGTAGCCAAGAGGCCAGAGTCAAGCACTGATTCCCAATAGTTCCCCTCTCAAGATGTCTTGGTTCTCTCCTAGCTCCTCTTTCATTCCAGTAAGAATGAAACTTCCCTCACTGCAGTAAGAGTAGAATCCAAAGGCGACATACTCACTTTCCTTTCTGTGAGGATCAGGCTGGGAAAACTCAGAAGCTTGGCCAGGGAAGGAGGGACCTTGAAAAGCCACATGGAATTACTTCAAACCCCAAACCCTCATTTCTCCAACTCTTTTATCTTGATACTAGCTGAGAGCTCATACATTCTTGGCTGAGGACTAAAAGTCATTAATTCATACTAACATGAAGTAACTAGCACCAGTGCTTCTCCTGAGTGGCTAGGTTCTAGAGTGGTCTTCACTTAACTGCTAAGCCTCTTCTGTGTGGGGGAGGTTATCTGTTTTGGTTTTCTACAATTCCTTGATCACCTGTAAGTGGAGTTTACTCACTCTTGACCTCCAACATCCTGTGCAGCAGTTTATTTTAAAGTGTCATCTCTGTATAGGACCTGATCTCTGCCCTCTACCACATTGGCTCCATTTCTCTCTTTATAAATTTGCTGAAAATAAAAACAGTATTAACCACCCATCACATAAGAGAAGATGCATTATTTCTTGCCATAAATACACTTGTAGCAACAGATATAGACACATCAGCAAAAGGAGAACCCCAACTATGGCTCTTGAGAGACTTCCAGGATCACGAATTTATTTGTCACTGCTACACAGCATTGATGATCCAACCTCTAGCATGCAGCCAAAATCAGGAATTCAGGGGCTGCTACTCAATGGTGAGGTGACATACGGTTCTCTGTATTTAGTTGTTTGGGTAATTTTTCACTATTTCTATAAAAATTAAGGGCTGTCATTCATTTATAAATCTACCCAGATATACATGAGTAGGTAGCAAAGACAACTACAGGCAGCAGGAACAGTCTGAGCAGGCTATTGGCATCTTCAGAGTGATTATTACCTAGGATTTGAAAACCAGAAAGGGTCTTGGGGGGACTACTCATTACTCATCTTTGCCTTTTGGTGAGATGTCTCTCCAACATTACTTTACGTTAAAAAACCACTTCTATTTTTAGACTGATGAATAGAAGTGGTAGAGTAAACATGTGAGCCTACAAGTTTGTAACAGCAAATGTGCTAAGCATTTGAGACAGATTTTGTTGGCTATACAAACACAACCTAGCAAGTCCTGCTGCCAAATTGCAGTCCTGTGTTTATCAGCTCACTCTGGACCTCAATGTCCACAATAGTAGGCAGTAACAGGGCCAGTGTCAGAACAACTTCCCAGAGACAGGAGAGATTCACATAGCTGAGTTTAAAGAACTAAAGCTTTCCTCAGTATTTAGGCATTCCCTTATGGGTATTTTTCATGGAAGCCTTAGTATCTTTCTTCCTCTCATAGACAGGCCAAGTCTTATAGGGTGACAGCAGGAAGGAAGACTGTATAGAATGATCTATGTGAAATGGCCACTATCGGTTTGCTTGTAGCTGTAAAGTTAGAACTAAGAGCCCTCTTATCCATATTTGCATGCAATTTTCTGAGTTTGCTTTAATGGATATGACATTTCATTAATTCTGGTTGTGTACTCAAGCCAAAACACATGCAGTTTAGTCCCATTTACTGACAAAAAAATAGAAGCTCAAAAATTCTAAGTCAGAGTAATAACTGAAGGTGTGTAATTACTCATTACCCAATCAGCTACCAGGTTCAGGGGGCAAGAATGGTTTGGAGATAAGTTGCAACTTTTGTGAGTGAATCTGACAGGCTGGGTTAGTAGGTATATTTCTTTTGATTAATGACACAAGGAAGAGAGGTTTACGAAAGGTGTTTCCACTGATTCTGCTACTTCTAGGCTGACCCTTAAAATGTTTCTACCAGTTACCAAGGAAAACATAAATTATAGTGAGCAAAATGTGAATTTTGTAAAAAATATACAAAAATGTTACATCTGTAACTTCTCTGCTATAATTTAAAAGAAACTCAAAATAATAAGTCCCAGAATATGCCAGAATGGGTCATTTGGCTACAGATCTCAACTTTCTCAGAAAATTCACTTATTTAAATAGAGAAAAAACAAATACAATTATAGCTACTCATCATGGCCAATTACACAAGGGTTTGAATAGAGCACAGGTACTGCACGGGTTTTGACATCTTTAATATACAGATGGCTGTAGTTGTTCAGCCTGACCAGAAAGTGAGGAAAAAGAACCAGCTTTAAGGTAATAAAATTAATTCTTGGCAGGGAGATATGCTATAGAGAATGGAAAGTATGTGGTGGATATGCAAAGAGAAATCTGGAGCAGGAAGCTGTGGATGTTGGTCTGGAGCAGAAGTGAGCATCCAGGTCTAGGTCTGGAGTATAAACAATGATTAGTTAGGAGAGATTAAAGTGAAGACCAGCACCAAGTACACCTCCCCTAATGCTACTGCTGAAATAATTCCTACATATATTCTGCATGGTGGGAGTTCATTCTCCAATCCAACCTTGCTATGCAACCCTTGTCCTAACCAAACACAGGACTGGCAACCAGGAAGGATGCAAGTATCTATCTGTTTATGGAGGATGAGAAGAACTATGTGTGGAGGGAAAGTGTCTCAGTCTGTTCAGGCTGCTATAGCAAAAACACTATCCACTGGTTGGCTTCTAAACAACAAACATTTATTTCTCACAATTCTGGAGATTAGAAAGTCCAAGATCATGGTGCCAGTACACTCTGTGTCTGGTGAGGGCCCACTTCCTCCTTGATGGACATCTTCTCCCAGTAATATCACATGGCAGAAGGCAGGGGAGATCTCTCTTTTAAAATGGCACCAATCCCACCTGCCTCTCAAGGCCCCCACCTCCTGATATCACCTTGGTGGGGGTAGATTTCAACATATGAATTTGAGGGGACACAAACATCTAGTCTATGACAGAAAGAGTCCTGTTAATATTCTGTTGTGGAACTCCAGCAGCTGGTCTGCTGAGGCAGAGGCTAGCTTAGGAGTCACTACAGTAGATTGTGATGAACGTAATCATGAAATTTGAGAGTCAAAGGGCCCTGGGAAAGAATCCACTAGGGTGCTTTTAAACCTTTTTAGTATGGAAAAGTTTTGTTGTTGTTGTTGTTGTTGGTTTTGTTTTGTTTTTAAAATAAAAACAGCATCTAAAATGAGTCCCTTCTAAGCAGCATATAGATGGGTCTTGTTTTTTTATACATTCTGATACCCTTTGTCTTTTGACTGAAAGTGAGGGGGTGGAGAACCATTTATCATACTAATGGACATCAAAAGAATTCTGGAGGGCGCCTGAGTAAGTGGCTCAGTTGGTTAAGCGACTGCCTTCAGCTCAGGTCATGATCCTGGAGTCCCTGGATCAAGTCGCGCATCGGGCTCCCTGCTCGGCAGGGAGCCTGCTTCTCCCTCTGACCCTCCCCCCTCTCATGTGCTCTCTCTCTCTCTCATTCTCTCTGTCTCAAATAAATAAATAAAATCTTTAAAAAAAATTTTTTTTTAATTTAAAAAAAAATTAAAAAAAAAAAGAATGCTGGAATAGCCATTCTTATATCAGACAAACTAGATTTTAAACCAAAAATAGTAAGAGATGAAGAAGGACACTATATCATAATAAAGGAGTCTATCCAACAGGAAGATCTAACAATTGTAAATATTAATGCCCCAACATGGGAGCAGCCAAGTATATAAATCAATTAATAACAAAACTAAAAAAAACTCATTGATAATAATACATAGTTTTAGTTGGGGACTTTAACACCCCACCATTCACAGCAATGGACAGATCATCTAAGTAGAAGATCAACAAGGAAACAAAGGCTTTGAAGGACACACTAGACCAGATGGACTTACAGATATATTCAGAGCATTTCATCCTTAAACAGCAGAATGCACATTATTTTCAATTGTACATGGAATATTTTCCAGAATAGATCCATACTGGGTCACAAATTAGGACTCAACCAGTACAAAAAAGACTGAGATCATACCATGCATATTTTCAGACCACAATACTATGAAACTTGAAGTCAATCATAAGAAAAAATTTGGAAGGATCACAAATGCATGGAGGTTAAAGAACACCCTTCTAAAGAATGAATGGGGCCACCAGGAAATTAAAGGAGAATTTTAAAAATACATGGAAGCAAATGAAAATGAAAACACAGCAGTTCAAAATCTTTTGGATGCAGCAAAGGCAGTCCTAAGAGGGAAGTATATAGCAATACAGGCCTTCCTCAAGAACCAAGAAAAGTCTCAAATATACAACCTAACCTTACACCTAAAGGAGCTGGAAGAAGAATGGCAAATAAAGCCTAAAGCCAGCAGGAGAAATAATAAAGATTAGAGTAGAAATCAATGATATAGGGCGCCTGGGTGGCTCAGTTGGTTAAGCGACTGCCTTCGGCTCAGGTCATGATCCTGGAGTCCCTGGATCGAGTCCCGCATCAGGCTCCCTGCTCGGCGGGGAGTCTGCTTCTCCCTCTGACCCTCCCCTCTCTCATGTGCTCTCTCTCTCATTCTCTCTCTCTCAAATAAAAAAAAAAAAAAAGAAAAAAAGAAATCAATGATATAGAAATAGAAAAAAAAAAAAAAAACAGTAGAACAGATCAATGAAAGTAGGAGCCAGTTCTTTGAAATAATTAATAAGATTCAAAAACCTCTAGCCAGACTTAACAAAAAGAAAAGAGAAAGGACCCAAATAAATAAAATCATGAATGAAAGAGGAGAGATCACAGCTAAAACAGAAGAAATAAAAACAATTATAAGAGAATATTATGAGCAATCATATGCCAACAAATTAAGCAATCTGGAAGAAATAGACAAATTCCTAGAATCATATAAACTACCAAAACTGAAACAGGAAGAAATAGAAAACCTGAACAGACCCATAACCAGCAAAGAAATTCTGAAACTGGATTATTCACAACGAAATGGGATTTATTCCTGGGCTGCAGGGGTGGTTCAACATCCACAAATCAATCAACGTGATATACCACATTAATATAAGAAAGAAGCAGAACCATATGATCCTCTAAATAGATGCAGAAAAAGCACTTGACAAAATACTGCTTCCTTTCTTGATAAAAAACCCTCCACAATGTAGGGATAGAGGGAACATACCTCAACAACATAAAAGCCATATATGAAAGACCCACAGCGAATATCATCCTCAACAGAGAAAAACTGAGAGCTTTTCCCTTCACGTCAGGAGCATGACAGGGATGTCCACTCTCACCACTGTTGTTCAACATAGTAACTGAAGTCCTAGCTTCAGCAATCAGACAACAAAAAGAAATAAAAGGCATCCAAATTGGCAAAGAAGAAGTCAAACCTTCACTCTTCGCAGATGACACGATACTCTATGTGGAAAACCCAAAAGACTCCACCAAAAAATTGCTAGAACTCATACAGGAATTCAGCAAAGTGGCAGGATATAAAATCAACGCACAATAATCAATTGCATTTCTATACATTAACAATGAAGATGCAGAAAGAGAAATTAAGGTATTGATCCCATTTACAATTGCACCAAAAACCATAAGATATTTTGGAATAAACCTAACAAAAGAGTTAAAATATCTGTATTCTGGAAACTATAGAATACTTATGAAAAAAATTGAAGAAGACACAAAGAAATAGAAAAACATTTCATGCTCATGGATTGAAGGAACAAATATTGTTTAAATGTCCATGCTACCCAAAGCAATCTATATATTCAATTCAATCCCTGTCAAAATGCTACCACAGCATT
This sequence comes from Mirounga angustirostris, assembly GCF_029215605.1. Taxonomy (NCBI): domain Eukaryota; kingdom Metazoa; phylum Chordata; class Mammalia; order Carnivora; family Phocidae; genus Mirounga; species Mirounga angustirostris. Next base: position 16,441,407 of record NW_026991718.1, on the reverse strand, counting down.
TTTCACAAAGTTGTAACAAACAATCCTAAAATTTATATGGAACCAGAAAAGACCCCAAATAGGCAAAGGAATATTGAAGAAGAAAATCAAAGCTGGATGCGTCACAATTCCAGACTGCAAACTCTATTACAAAGCTGTAATCATCAAGACAGTATGGTACTGGCACAAAAACAGACACATAGATCAATGGAATAGGATACAGAGCCCAGAAATGGACCCTCAACTCTATGGTTAACTAATCTTCAACAAAGCAGGAAAGAATATCCAATGGAAAAAAGTCTCTTCAACAAATGGTGCTGGGAAAATTGAACAACCACATGTAGAACAATGAAACTGGACCACTTTCTTACACCATATACAAAAATAATTTCAAAATGGATGAAAGACCTAAATGTGAGACAGGAATCCATCAAAATACTAGATGAGAACACAGGCAGCAACCTCCTTCACCTAGGCTGCAGCAACTTCTTGAAGGACACGTCTCCAGAGGTAAGGGAAACAAAAGCAAAAATGAACCACTGGGATTTCATCAGGATAAGAAGCTTTTGTACAGCAAAGGAAACAACAAAACTAAAAGACAACCTACAGAATGGGTGAAGATATTCACAAATGACATATGAGATAAAGGGCTAGTATCCAAAATCTATAAAGAAATTATCAAACTCAGGATACCTGGGTGGCTCAGTTGGTTAAGCATCTGCCTTCAGCTCAGGTCATAATCCAGGAGTCCCGGGATTGAGCCCCACACTGGACTCCCTGCTCAGCAGGGAGTCTGCTTCTCCCTCTGCCTCTCACCCTACTCATGTGTGCTCTCTCTCTCTCTCTCTCTCTCTGTCTCTCAAATAAATAAGTAAATCCTTTTTAAAAAGTTATCAAACTCATCCAAAAAACAAAAAATTCAAGCCAAAAAATGGTCAGAAGACATGAACAGATGTTTCTCCAAAGAAGACATACAAATGCCTAACAGACACATGAAAAAATGCTCAACATCATTTGGCATCAGGGAAATACAAATCAAAATCACAATGAGATACCACCTCACATGGGTCAGAATGCCTAAAATTAACAACTCAGGAAACAACAGATGTTGGTGAGGATGCAGAGAAAAGGGAACCCTCTTACACTGTTGGTAGGAATGCAAACTGGTGCCACCACTCTGGAAAACAGTGTGGAGGTTAAAAATAGAACTACCCTATGACCCAACAATTGCACTACTAGGTATTTATTCAAAGGATACAAAAAAGTGATTCAAAGGGGAACATGCACCCCAATGTTTATAACAGAAATGTCCACAATAGCCAAAATACGGAAACAGCCCAGATGTCCATCAATAGATAAATGGATAAAGAAGATGTAGTATATATGTATATACAATGGAATATTACTCAGCCATCAAAAGGGATTAAATCTTGCCATTTGAAATGACATGGACAGAATTATGCTAAGCAAAATAAGTCAGTCACAGAAAGACAAATACCATATGATTTCACTCCTATGTGGAATTTAAGAAACAAAACAGATGAACATAGGGGAAAGGAAGGAAAAATAAAATAAGATAAAAATAGAGAGTGAGGTAAACCATAAGAGATTCTTAACTAGGGGCACCTGGGTAGCTCAGTCAGTTAAGCATCTGCCTTCAGCTCAGGTCATGATCTCGGGGTCCTGGGATCCAGCCCTGCATCAGGATTCCTGCTCAGCAGGGAGTATGATTCTCTCTCTCTCTCTCCCTCTGTCCCTCCCCACTGCTTGTTCTCTCTCTCTCTCTCAAATAAATAAAATCTTAAAAAAAAAAAAAAAAAAAGACTCTTAACCTATAGGGAACAAACTGAGGGTTGCTGGAGGGGAGGTGGGTGGGTGGGGATGGGGTAACTGGGTGATGGGCATTAAGGAGAGCACTTGATATAATGAGCACTGGGTGTTATATGTAACTGATAAATCACTAAATTCTACCCCCAAAACTAATAATACACTATACGTTAACTAAATTGAATTTAAATAAAAAATTTAAAAATAAAATAAAAAATAAAAATGAAAATTTAAATGGAATGTAAACAGCTAAGCTGTCCTATGAGGGATTGGGGGTAGGGTCTATGGGAGTCCAGAAGACACCAAAAAGTTTGTTCTAGGCCAGCTGCCTTATTTTATACATTTGGGTACTGAAGCCCAGATTAGGGACCCCAGAAAACAGCTAAGTTGGGACTGTGACATAGGGCTACAGGAGACCAGACCAGGACTGCTGTGCTGCTCTAGGGAGAGACAGGGCCCAATTCTACTCTATATTGCATCATCCATTGTTGAAAGTATCCTTATAAAATCAATAAAAGTACACTGAATATCTTTACCTGGCACCCACCACCACCACCACCCCCCCCCACACACAAAGGGGCTCATCCTCAGTGATTAGGGAGAAACTGGGAGGAGGGAGCATCAGGTAAGGGCAGCAGCTCTGCAGTTCAAGTCTACCTCCAGTGCTAGATCAAATGAAGACAACATCTGCAGAATCCTCAGGCTGCCCCAGGCAGGGGCCATGCCTCCTTTTGTTCCCTTAACTCCAGCAGGTAGTTCTCAGCAATCAACCTCCAAGTAGCCTTTGCACATTTCATAGAAGATCCCTCCATGAACAATACCTGCTCCAAATTTCATCCCCACAAAGTATTCTGCAGAGCTAATGCTCTGGCTTCAGGGAGAGGTTGCCTGGGGTCTTCTCCCACCCTGAGAAGAAAGCAGAAGTCTAATTTGCTGTGAACTGTCATGAGCAATAAAACGTTCATTAACTTTAATTGTAAACACTTTAAGTCCCAATCATTGTAATGAAAGGATAAATTGAAAAATCAAGAGTTAAGTACCCTTTTAAAATTTCATCTTTTATATTCACCTGGTGTCTTAAACCAGACATAGTGAAATTAAACAGTACACTGACTGAATGCCCTCCCCAATTCCATTCGACAAAACCTTATCCATATTTCAAGGCCCAGCTCAGCATCTCTGATCCTCCTCAACTGCAAGGAATCTGCCCACTTATGGCACCCCAAAGTACTTTTAGAGTATTCCTGATAATGGCACTTGTTTTGATAATACGTTTTATTCGTCCCAAGCATACTGAGTTACTTGCCAATCAGTATCACATCTTGAGCATCCCTATCATTTCAGCCCCAGAAACAGTGTTTCCTGCCCAGGAGTTCTCCAAGATAATTGTAGGTGGATTGAATCAGTGGGTTAAATCTTTTCGAAAAGCCAGTGAAAATTCATTATGAGAGACTCAAAGATGCATTAATTTGTTTAGCCTGTATCTGCATTCTGATTATACATCATATTGACAATTCTAATATTACATACATCATTTTGTTATGCAATCTCACACCTAACACTGCCTAATTATCTATGTATTTGCTAGCTGTGATACATACTGTTGTGGAGTACCTGGGTTAAGATGCCCAATTCTGGGGTACCTGGGTGGCTCAGTCAGTTAAGCATCTGCCTTTGGCTCAGGTCATGATCCCGGGGTCCTGGGATCAAGCCCCATATTAGGCTCCCTGCTCAGCAGGGAGTCTGCTTCTACCTCTCTCATTTGCTCTCTCTCATTTGCTCACTCACTCTCTCTCTCAAATAAATAAATAAAATCTTTAAAAAAAAAGATACCCAATTTTGTACTTTAACTTAAAGTCACCCCTAGTGCTTCATACAGGTTTCAGAAAAAGTCATGATTTATATCATTGAAGAAAAAGATGACTTGAGACAAATGTTTAAAATTTGTGTTTCTAAGGCAAAAGTATGCATGCAAATTTTTTCATTTTTTTTAATTTAAATTCAATTAGCCAACATATAGTACACCATGAGTTTCAGATGTAGTGCATACAAATTATCAGAAAAGAAATTCATTTTATTTTTTGTTCATAAAGAAAAAAATACCAGAAAGTTTACAAAACGTTGATCACTGCCATTATCATTCAGTGGCTTTGGGGCAGAGTGGGCTAGCAGTTTGTGGGTTGCCTCAGGGTAAGCCCCAGGTCACAGAGGCAGGCAGTTGGCCAGCTTTTTGAGAGGTCCCCTCATTCCATATGCCCACCCCTACAGCCTTTGGAGGACAGGGTACATGTTTTACCTTTTGACTCCCAGGTGCCCATCACATTGACACACCTGAGGAACCCCCAAGACCAGTGAAAGGTAACCTAGATTCTACTTAGGGTATGGGGGAACCCTGGTGGATTAGTCTGGAACCCTCAGAAAAGTGGCTCATCAGTCCAGCCTGAAGGATGCATTTCTGGACTGATTCTTCCTGTCCTCCCTAAGAGTCATACAAATTAAATATTGCTGTGATAGAGGGCAGAGTGGGGTGAAAAGAAATTTGTTTTAATCCCTTTTGATGGGCAAAGTGGTAATGGGCCAAGGAGCTAGGCCTAGTCTTAGCCTCTCAGCCAAATCAAAAGGCACAAGTCATATACTTCTGGTTTTATTCTTACTGTGGTTGGAGTAGTAATTAAAAACTCTCTGTCCATAGGTTGCAATGTCTTCATTTGTGTAAATGATGACTCTGACTTTTTCTGCCCTGAAACTACCAAGATTAATTATCTACAATGACTAGACTGAATGATCCCTAACAAACCAGCTTGTTTTTGTGTTGGTGTAACAAGTCCTATAAAAGTAGAGTTGTTGTGACTTCCAGGGGAGATGGCAGAGTAGGAGGATACTGGACTCACCTCCCATGGATACAACTAGATAACACCACATCAGTGTAAATAAATCAGAAAATGATGTAAAAACTGGCAGAACAGACTCTCCACAGCTAAATGTAGAGAAGAAGCCATATCAAAGAGAGCAGGCAGGGCACAGACTGGGTCAGTAGCCAAACTAACCCTCAGGAGGGAGGGTTACTGCAGGCATGGAGAAGGGAGAAGAGCAGACCCCACAGCAGGCACCTAAGGCATTGGGGACCTGCACTGGGAAGATTAATCCCTATAACATTTAGCTTTGAAAACCAGAGAGGCTTAAATTCTCAAGTTCTTACAATCAATGATGCTTAACACCTAGAACTTTATAAATCAGTGGGCAAAGCTCTGGGAGAGGCAGAGGGCAATAGGAAACTGAGTCCCCACCCTTAAAGAGATAGCATAACAAACAGCCCCACTTAGACACAGCTCAGAAGTAGCAGTTTGAAAAATGTCTGGGATATAGAGGAGGCAGATTTCTTTACTAATCTCAGAACAAATGCTAAAGGACAGGGATCTCTGAAAGACTTCTCCAAGATTAAAAGAGCTGGTGAGTGCCATTCCCCACCCCCTTCCTCCAGCCTAGATACATTGATACCTGCAGGAATCAGCACAGCTGCAAATATCAGCTACAGGTCCCCCTGCACAGCAGACTTACACATACTTTGAGAACAATGGGTGCCCTGCCCCCATGTCCTCCTCTAAACCCTCCCCCTCCTACTTGGTCTCAGGGAATCCAACCAAAGTGGTGCCACAAGCATGGCAGTGTGCAAGCAGCCCCAACATGAGTCACTACCACTCCAAAGTGACTCATGCCCTGGGGAGACTGGAAGATAACCACATATACCAGTTCCTTGAGACCCCAGCAGTGGGCTGGGGGCAGACATGTAATCTGACGGCAAGACCTGCCCACCAACAAAAACTTCTCAGGGGATAACACAGGGAGAGTGCCCTGCAGTTCAGTGCAGTGCAGCTCTGGCAAATGCTTAGTCTCACTCAACTCAAGACCAAGGCAACCCAAACTGGTGCAATAAAAACACGGGGACCAAACCCTGCCCATAACAGGTAAAAAGAGTCATTGCAGATGACTGAAGGCAAAGGCAACTTAGCACAACAGTAGGGCACATGCAACACAACTAGGAGACACCTCTGAAGTGCCAGGTTCTGGTGAACAGGGGACATTGCACCTCACGACATTACAGACCTCTTCTTCATAAGGCCACTACCTTCAAGAACAGGAGACATAGCTGACCTTCCCAACACATAAAAACAGACACAAAGAGTTAGACAAAATGAGGAAACAGATGAATATGTTTCAAGTGAAAGAGCAGGACAAAACCATAACAGGAGACCTAAACAAAATGGCAGTAAGTAATATGCCTGATAGAGAATTAAAGTAATGGTCATAAAGATACTCACTGGAACCACAAAAGACCCTGAACAGTCAAAGCAATCTTGAAAAAGGAGGACTAAACTGGAGGTATTACAAACCTACATTTCAAGATATATTACAAGGCTGTAATAATCCAAACAGTATGGTACTGGCACAAAAGCAGATACATAGATCCATGGAACAGAACAGAGAGTCCAGAAATAAACCAACAATTATATGCTAAACTAATTTTTGACAAAGGAGGCAAGAATATGCAATGGGAAAAAGACAGTCTCCTCAACAAACGGTGCTAGGAAAACGGGACAGCTACATGCAAAAGAATGAAACTACTTTCTTACACCATATACAAAAGAGTACTCAAAATTAAATGATTAAAGACCTAAATGTAAGACCTGCAGAGGGCACAGACCATAATCTCTGTGACACTGGCCATAGCAAAATTTTTCTAGATATGTCTCCTAAGGCAAGGGAAATAAAAGCAAAAATAAACTATTGGGACTACATCAAAAGAAAAAGCTTCTGCACAGATAAAGAAATAATCAACAAACCTAAAAGACAACCTTGTGAATGGGAGAAAATATTTGCAAATGACATACATATCCGATATAGGATTAGTACCCAAAATACATAGAGAACTTCTACAACTCAACATCAAAAAAATTTTTAAAAAAACACAATTAAAAATAGAAGAATGGGGTATGTTGGTGGCTCAGTCAGTTAAGCAGCTGCCCTCAGCTCAGGTCATGATCTCAAGGTCCTGGGATCAAGCCCCAGGTTGAGCTCTCTGCTCAGCAGGGAGTCTGCTTCTCCTTCTCATTCTCCCTCTGTGTTCTCCCTCTCTCTCTCTCTCTCTCTCTCTCTCTCTCTGTCTCAAATGAATAAATAAAATCTTTTCAAAAAATGGGCAGAAGACATGATCAGATATTTCTCCAAGGAAGAAAGGTGATCAAAAGTTACATGGGGCGCCTGGGTGTCTCAGTCATTAAGCATCTGCCTTCGGCTCAGGTCATGATCCCAGGGTCCTGGGATCAAGCCCTGCATCAGGCTCTCTGCTCCACGGGAAGCCTGCTTCTCCCTCTCCCACTCCCTTTGCTTGTGTTCCTACTCTCGCTATTTCTCTCTCTGTCAAATAAATAAATAAAATCTTAAAAAAAAGTTACATGAAAAGATGCTCAATATCACTCATCATCAGAGAAATGCAAATTAAAACTACAATGAGGTATCACTTCACACTGGACAGAAGGGCTAAAACCAAAAACACAAGAAACAACAAGCATTGGCAAGGATGTGAAGGAAAAGGAACCCTCATGTATTGTTGGTGGTAATGCAAACTGGTGCAGCCACTGTAGAAAATAGTATGGAGGTTCCTCAAAAAATTAAAAATAGAATTACCATATAATCCAGTAATTCCACGACTGGGTATTTCCCCAAAAAATATGAGAAAACTACTGCAAAAGATATATGCACCCCTATATTTATTGCAGCATTATTTACAATAGCCAAATTATGGAAGCAACACAAGTGTCCATCAATAGATGAATGGATAAAGAAAAGGTATATATAAAAACAATGGAATAATACTGAGTCATAAAAAAGAATGAGATCTTGCCACTCACAACAACATAGATGGATCAAGAGAATATAATGCTAAGTGAAATAAGTCAGTCAGAGAAAGACAAATACTATATGATTTCACTCATATGTGCAATTTAAGAAACAAATAAACAAAGAAAAAAAAGAGATAAAAAAACAACTCTTAACTATAGAGAACAAACTGATGGTTACCAGAGGGGAGATGGGTGGACCAATGGGTGAAGGGGATTAAGAGTACACTTATTGTGATGAGTATTGAGTTATGCATAGAATTGCTGAGTCACTCTGTTGTACACCTGAAATTAATATAACACTGTGAGTTATACTGGAATTAAAAAAAAATTATGGCCATTGCATGTTATCAGAATGGAAATTATGCTTTTTCTTAAAAAAAGGTCTTATGGTTTTGTGATGTGTTAACATAAGCAAGTGAAACTACATTTCCCAGAATCTTCAGGAGATTCATTAAGGAGAGTAGAAGGGAGACAGCAGTCATTTTATAGCATGCATAGACTTTTACTGATGTGATGATTCACCTCCAATGTGAAGCAGCATCACGACCAGGTATGTATATTTAGGTCCATGACTAAGGATTCTAGCCTCTGCAGGATACCCTTATCACAAAAGTCAGAGGCAACACAAACAGACCAAGGTTTCAGGTCATCCTAGTGATAATCTAGGCCTTCTTCCAGGGTTTAAGCTTGTGCCTATAGGATTTCAGCCTCTTTGTGATCTTCCCTTCCTGACTGCCTGCCCTGTGGACTTTAGATCTAGCATCAGGGATGGAGACAGCCTTACAGGAACTGCTTAACCAGCCCCACAATTGTATAAACAATTCCCTGTAATAAATTCATAGATCAATGATAGATAATGGAGAGAGAGAGAGAGAGAGATCTACTTTTGGTTCCACTGATGTTCTGGTTGAACCTTGGCTGACACAGAAGCCTTCTTCAAAATCTCATGCTCATGATGACCACATGGAACTGTATATGGGTATACATGGGGCTGGTTTTCTTTTTACACAACATACAAATGAGAATGTGCTATCAGAGAGAGAAAAAAAAAAACTATAGAAATTCTACCTTCCTGGTTGATATCGAAATTCTATTTCCCTGATGGACTTTGTCAGTTCTGGATTCAAGTCCTGGTTGTGCAATTGTGTTAATCTGTGTAACTTTTTAATCCATGCCACTTAATTTCTAATGCTCAATTTTCTCATCAGTAGAGGTAATAATTTTCTGCCTTATAGAGCTAAAATGAAGATTAGTGCCACAATGCATATAAAGTTTCAAGTGCACTGCCAAGAACAGTAGGAGGCTCCTGACCTTCCTTTCCCATCTTCCAAGTCCCATCTATTGTTTCATTTGCTGCCCAAAGCCATCCCCAACAAATGCATCCTTCGTTGGTCTCCCTCCTCCTTTCCTTCTTTTCCACTGCACTACCAATGTTAACATCTTCACGTTGTATATGCTATCCACCCTATCAGCTAGATTTTGTTTCCAGATCAGAAAGCAAGTGTTATGCTTCTATATTAATAAAAAGAGAATTGCATTAGCACTTCACCTCTTCCCATACACTAAGACATACAATTCCTCATTAGATTCCCACAGTGAGCACCATTAAAACTCATGGATACAATAAAATGGCCACAGTCTGTAATCAAGCTGTACTTTCAAAATCATTAATTTTATTCCATTGCTTATCGTCAGGAACAATTTGAATGGCCATGAATAAGCTAAAGCTACTAATAGATGGGCTGGTTATTAAAAAAGAGATACAGGCGATTCAGTCAATACCTAACTTGATACACAGAAACTAGCATTCATCCAGATTTGGGAAGGAAACAAATAACAAAAGGGTGTGGTAGAGAACACCTAGTGGAAGGATACTACTGAGTTGCCATGAGACCTGCACGTTACAGGAAAAATTCTGGAGAGCCAAAGAGTAGAATGTTGTCTTCCACTTCCTATGTCATCAATACAGAGTCCATCTGCTAAACCAGTATTTTGTCACCAACTACTGAAACCAGCATAGACTTTTAAATAAAAGCAGTATTCTCATTCCAGGCAGAGATGCCACCTTTTGGGGAGGAATAGGAACCTTTAAAATGCCCAAAATGCAAAGACTTTCTCTGAGTTTTAATATCCATTGATGTATGCATTCTATTTAAACAAATCCTAAGAAATACACAGTTCTTTTAAAATAATTTGAATTTTAATAATCACAAATTTATCAACATTCATTTTAAAAATCATAGTATGTGGAAGTGCAAGAGAGTTTTTTTTCTATCTACGGACAATGCCAGAAAGGCATATGGATTTACAGATTCCTTGCTAAATTTTCTATGTCCTTCTGGGGTCCTCAGCACCCTCACTGGAAACCAGTGCTCCAAGGCAAATTACCCTGACCTGAGGTGACTAAAAGGGAATGACTGGAAATACATTTTTTAAGCCACTTAGAAGTATTCACATCAAAGGCCACTGAAAATGGATTAACCCTGGGTTTGAAAGAATTGTTTGTCAGGGATCAAGAATTGGTTTTAAGACTGAAACATATTGTGGGGATAGATGGGCAATTCTCTCTGCATGTAGGTGTAAAGCATAACATAACCAAGAGATCTGTACTAAGTGCAAATCTTATTTAACATGCTATGAATGGTAATGAAAGAAGAAAGTGAGATCTCATGTTTCAATTGACTAAATGTCTTTTGGTGTTAAAGCCAACTTGATTAAAAAAAAAAATTCAGAGGCTGCAGGAGTAGACAGAGTGTGGACAGTTAAATTCAGTGTGAAAAATATTATGTAATACAATTGGAGAAATTATCAAAATTTGCTTTAAAGAGTGGTGACTCTTAAACATCAGTTATGTCTCATAACAAGAGCCTGGGAGTTTCTAAAAAGCATTTCCTAAAATCCATTAGCCTTACAGACAGCTCTAGGAAAAATGGTTGATTAAATGTTGGACACTGTCATAAAAGGGCCTGGAATCAAAACAGAAAATAGACACCTGCCCAATGTGAAGTGTCGGAAGCAGTCACACCTAGATACTGTTGGTGTTTGCTGTTACCACATTCAAAAACTCAAAATTCTAAAACAGATCTGGTCAGTAAAAGGAGCCTAAAAGTTTCAGTTAGGCAGAAAAATTCATATGCACTAGCCCCTTCCCTCACTAGTATAATATATTCCCACGGCTTTACTATCACAATTTGTATCAATACATGTGAAATGAAGATCCAACCAAGTATGTATTTATCAAATGGTGGCTAAACCCCCTTAAAAAATGATCTGCATTTGGGCATTCCTGTTTAACATACAGGACTGGTTTTTATCCACTGAAGAAAACTAGACCTCAAATAAGGAAGGTAGGTCTCAGTTCTCAGAGAAAGATATGCATTGGGAAGATTATTTATAATTCCTCTGAGTCTTAAATTTCTCTTTAACAAACACCCTTCATTAAGCCTTTGTTTCCATGGGAAGTACTTTGTGTCTCAAGGCAGACAGGCAACAAGGCCTATTCAGATATGGAAAACAATGTGTATTCAAATTCCCATTGAATATAATCAAGAGGCCTTGTTTCACAATTCACAGTGATGATTCTGAACCAACTATAAGATATTTGGGGCATCTTCCACATCAAGACATGTGTGGTTTTGGGAGAGCTCATTAGATTACCCAACCTGACCTCTCAACTTTCTCAGTGAGTACTCAGACATAACCCCGTATTAGTTCTTTTTAATGGCTGCTGTTCTCCGGCCCCAGATACTCACTGAGAATGTGACACCGGATGCTAGTGGTAAGTGTGGCTGTTCAAATCACACACTATGGCCAAAAAAAAAGTCAACTGACAAAGAAGTTGGGAGCTGATAAAATTTAGCCCCAGTTTGTGTATTCAGAACTATGTCATGGATTAGAAAGTTTATTTTTTTTAAGACTTTATTTTTTTTATTTGAGAGAGAGAGAGCATGAGTGGGGAGCAGAGACAGAGGGAGAGAAGTAGACCCCCTGCTGAGCAGGGAGCCCGATGCAGGGGCTCAATCCCAGGACACTGGGATCATAACCTGAGCTGAAGGCAGACGCTCAACCGGCTGAGCCACCCAGGTGCCCCAGGGATTAGAAAGTTTAGAGAGAAAGTGGAGTGAAAGGAGGTGACACAAGACAATTACAAATAAACTTTGTATCTCTATGCCTGTGAACGCAAAGGCTATCTAATTATAAAGTCATCTTCCCAGATTTCTGAAAGTCCCCAGAGCAATTTGAAATCTAAAAGTCTTCTCACCTAGTTCTCTAATCATTTTCACCAGCATCAACTATTAGTCACTCAAATGCAAAGTTCAGGGCCAGAGGCCACCAAGGGAAGGATATGCCATGGAAGAGATGCAAACAGTTTGATGAGCCCTGCTGAGACCTATATTTTATTTTGGACAGAGCTTTCAGGAGAAAACAAAAGGGTGGGTAACATAGTCAACAAGCACACTTGCCCCATCAAGTGATTTCAAGATAATGTAATCTTGAAGGGAAAAAGAGGTCAATGAAGTATGGCCAGTCCCCACTGGCTGAACCCAACCCCAAATCAGACAGTATGGGAGCCAGTAGAGGGAGTCCATATAAGCCAGCTTCCCTCCAGGAGCACAGAGTAGGAGCAAAGAGGGTAGAGAATGAATTTAACTGGAGAGTTAAATTGAAGATTTTCAACCTGGAGATAGGGAAGGCCCATTTCTTCAAAATCCTCAGATAATAATATTCATTATATGGTTATGATGACAACTGAGATTTATGCTAAAGCAGTATGCATGTATTAGTTCATTTAATCAAATCCTTTTTTTTTTTTTTTTTTTTAGCTCAGCTGGCTGAGTTGCCACTTTCTCCCTAGATAATTCCTTCCCTGAAGTAGCTCAGAACCCTCAATGCATGGGACTATGGGACCACATATTTATCAGAGGGACTGCAGCTACAAATCAGAAGCAAGCGTCACATAGCCAGGAATGCCTGCAGGAAATTAGTCTGCAACAACTATTTTCCAAAGCATCAGATCTAATGCAGAGAGACAGCTCTGTAAGGGAGTGGTGGTTTAAAACCTCCAAACATCTGTTACCACTGTGGAGAATGTATTTGCTCATTTTAGCATAAAAAAGCTGTTCTAGACCAGTCCTTTTTCTCACTACTTTGAACAGTATATTCTAAGCCACAAAGCTCCAGAGAGCAATGACAGGTTTGTTAGCCATGATGTGTGAACTTGGCTTCTGTGTAGGACACAAGAGTAGTGAGTAGGCACCAAGTGCACTGAATTGTTGGAAAGTTAATACCAGAGCTAGATTGTAGATCCCTCACAATGGAATCCTTATAGTTTATAGTGAGAGCTGGAATAAAGTGCTGATCCCTTTCAGATCCATGCACAGTGCCTAGGACACCTCAAAGAAAGCCAGAATGACAACTGACACTGACCTCCAGAGCATGATTAGAGACTCTTCTAGGCAAAGCAGCAGATTTGACTTCTGATGCAAACTCTAAAGGAAGATCCTGAAATGATTTAACTAAAATTATGCAGGAAGTCAAAGAAATGGGCCACATGAACTCCAGATGACCTTTATATTCCCTTACTTCATGAACACATTTTGGGCCCCTGCAAGGGACCAGGAATGGCACCTATTATGACTAGAGATATGGATTATACATCTTATCCACAGCATAACTGGTGAAAACAACTCTGAGAGATGTAGTATACATTTCTCCCCCAAAACTCTGGGCCATATCTGTGCCTATATTTGCAATTTTAATGACCTGCATACTCACTGAGTTACAGAGTATGATAAATTTCTTTTCAAATGAGAAAGATCATAATTGTTCTCAAAACCAAATATTCAGTTCTGAAATTAGACTTCCTTGACAATTTAGATAGATTTTTTTCATTGCTTTATACTTCGCTTCCATGAAAAACTTTCTAACTCAATCTCCAGAGATTCCAAGCTTTCACCATATTGCCCCCCAAATTATTAACATTTTAATCTTGCTTTAATTAACTCTTGCTCCAATGGGATAAAACTGACAGGATCTGACTTTGCAAACCAGAAGCTGAAAATCTGGCATACTCGATTAGCAGCTCAGAACAACTGTGGAGAGCAAGGCAAACCTCCAAGCAAATGCAACCACAGTGGGAGGAGACACAGGAAAACTGTCAGCTCTCCTGCCACCATGTCCACACCACCACCTCCCAAAACCTTGTTTTCCACTGTTACATGTCCCCAAAATCTGAAATCAGGAGACTTTTACCTGATGGGGCAAGGCCATCAGGATGTTATCTATCCATTCAAATGTTGAAGAGGCTAACACTGTTCTTCAAAAATGTAGAGTAAAAAGAATTGACACTCCATTCTCCACTTAGCTTCCAGGACATCAAATATTTTTGATGGATTTTGATGGAAAACCGAGTTTTCCCTCTTAGTCTCCTTTGCTAGGTCCTCCATTTTCCCTGGAGTTGTAAATTCTTGATGCCTATGTGTCCTAGAGTTCATTCCTTTGTTTCTTCATCTTCTCCGTATATATAATCACTCCCTTGGTGATTTCATTAGTCTGTGGCTTCAGATAGGATCTTTTCTTTTCAAAGATATATTTTTATTTATTTGAGAGAGAGAGCAGAGAGCAAAGGCAGAGGAAGAGGGAGAGAGAGTCTTAAGCAGACTCTGCGTTGAACACAGAGCCCGACACAGGGCTCGATCTCACAACCCTGAGATCATGACCTGAGCTGCAACAAAGAGTCCGTCACTTAACCGACTGCACCACCCAGGCACCCCTCAAATAGCATCTTAATGTCAAAACCATGCTTGAGCCTAGACAGTTCTCCTGAACTTCAGGCTCATATATGAGACTGTCTACTCGATGAGTACACTTAGATATCTAATAGACATCTCAGCATTACACATGCCAGAAACTGAACTTTGGACCTCCCCTTTCCTCATCTTGCTCCACCCCTGGTCTTCCCCATCTCAGTTGACCCTTATGGCTTCTCAGGTCTAAAAACACTGGAGTCTTTCTTGACTTTACTTTCTCTCAATTTAAATTGTATATGTAGCTTTGGCTGCAAAATATATCTAGAATCTGACCACTTCTTAATAAATCCACTGCTACCAAGTTGTAAAAACCGTCATTATCTCTTGCCTGGATTCTCACATGCATCTCCTAAGTGGTTTCTCTCCTTCCTACCTTGTTCCTCTGCTATCTATTCTTCAAATAGCAACCAACCTGATTTTTTTTTAGTATAGTTGACATACAATGTTACATTAGTTTCAGGTGTACAACACAGTAATTTGACAAGTTTATACATTATGCTATGTTCACCACAAGCGTAGCTACAACCATCTGTCACCATACACTGCTTAGAATATCACTGTATTCCTTATGTTGTGCCTTCCGTTTCCATGACTTACTCATTCCACTGTAATGGATCTTGCCATTTGTGACAACATGGGTAGACCTATAGGGTATTATGCTAAGTGAAATAAGTCAGAGAAAGACAGATATCATATGATTTCACTTATATGTGAATCTAAAAAACAAAGCAAATGAACAAACAAAAACAATAAGAACAGACTCATAAATACAGAGAGCTGGTAGTTGTCAGAGGGGAGGTAGTTGGGAGTGGGGTGGGGGATGAGTGAAATAAGTAAAGGAGATTAAGAGGTACAAACTTCCAGTTATAAAAGGAAGTCACAGAGATAAAAAAATAGAGCATAGGGAATATGGTTGATAATATTGTAATAGCATTGTATGGTGACAGATGGTAATTATACTTATCATGGTGAGTGCTGAGTAATGCATAGAATCACTATGAATTGTTGAATCACTATGTTGTACACCTGAAACTAATATAACATTGTATGCCAGCTATATGTCAATAATAAAAATTATAAGAAAAAGAAAATCCAAAAAAAAACACAAAAAATTTTCTAGAGCTAGTTCAACCTTATTTCTAAACACTAACAATGAATGATCCAGAACTGAAATTAGGAAAACAATTTCAATTATGGTAGCAGAAAAAAGAATAAAATATTTAGAACTAAATTTGAGTTTAAAAGAAATACAAGACTGCACATGGAAAAATTAAGTTGTCATTATAAGAAATTAAAGGAGACCTAAGTACATGGAAAGATACCCTATGTTCATGGAACAGAAGACTATTGTTTGGGGTGCCTGGGTGGCTCAGTCATTAAGCGTCTGCCTTCAGCTCAGGTCATGATCCCAGCATCCTGGGATTGAGCTCCGCATCGGGCTCCCTGCTCTGCAGGAAGTTTGCTTTTCCCTCTCCCACTCCCCCTGCTTGTGTTCCCTCTCTCGCTGTGTCTCTCTGTCAAATAAATAAATAAAATCTTAAAAAAAAAAAGACAGTATTAAGTACAGCATAACCCATAAATTGATGTAGAGATTTGACCCAACCCCTATCAAAATCCAAGCTGCCTTTTCTGCAGACATTAGCAAGCTGATCCTAAAATTCATATAAATATACAAGGAATCCAGAATAGCCAAAACAATGTAGAAAAAAAGAACATTTCCCAATTTTAAAATTTATTACAAAGCTATGGTAACCTGAGGCGCCTGAATGGCTCAGTCGGTTAAGCATCTGCCTTCGGCTCCGGTCATGATCCCAGGGTCCTGGGATCAAGCCCCACATGAGGGACTCAGCCGGGACCCTGCTTCTCCCTCCCCTCTGCTGCTCCCCCTGCTTGTGCTCTCTGTCAAATAAATAAAATCTTAAAAAAAAAAAAGGGTCTAGTAATCAAAACAGTGTAGTACTGACACAAGGACAGACATACAGACCAATGGAAGGGAACTAAGAGTCCAGAAATAAACCCATATACCTGTTGTCAACAGATTTTCAGTAAGAGTCCCAAGACAAATGGTGAAGGAACACTCTTTCATCAAATGTGCTGGAACAACAGGATACCCACATGCACAAAAATTAATTTGAAATTAATCAGAGACCTAAATATAACAAAAACATAAGTCTTCAAGACCCTGGATTAGAAAATGGTTTCTTACATATAATACCCAAAAGACAAGCAACAAAAGAATAAAAATACAAAACTGGACTTAAAATTAAAAATTCTGTGCTTCAAAAGACACAGTCATGAAAGTGAAAATACAACCCTCAGAATGGGAGAAAATATTTGTAAGATATTATCTCTGATAAGAGTCTAGTATCTAAAATATAAAAGGAATTCTTATAATTCAACAGTAAAAACACACACTGTAAAAAGAAAAAAACAACTATATTATTTTTTTAATGGGCAAAGGGCTTGAAAAGACCTTTCTCCAAAGATATATAAATAGCTGATAAGCACAGGAAAAGATGCTCCCCATTACTGGTCATTAAGGAAATGCAAATCATAGGCAGTAACTTCTTTGACATCGGTCACAGCAACTTCTTTCAAGATTCATCTCCAAAGTCTAGTGAAACAAAAGCAAAAATGAACTTTTGGTACTTCATCAAGATAAAAAGCTTCTGCACAGCAGAGGAAACAGTCAACAAAACAAAGAGGCAACCCACAGAATGGGAGAAGATATTTGTAAATGACACTACAGATAAAGGACTGGTATCCAAAATCTATAAAGAACTTCTCAAACTCAACACCCAAAAAACAAATAATCAAGTCAAAAAAAATGGGCAGAAGACATGAACAGACACTTCTCCAAAGAAGACATACAAATGGCTAACAGACACATGAAAAAATGTTCACCATCATTAGCCATCAGGGCAATTCAAATCGAAACCACATTGAGATACTAACTTACACCAGTTAGAATGGCAAAAATTGACAAGGCAAGAAACAACAAATGTTGGAGATGTTGTGGAGAAAGGGGAACCCTCTTACACTGTTGGTGGGAATGCAAGTTGGTACAGCCACTTTGGAAAACAGTGTGGAGGTGCCTCAAAAAATTAAAAATAGGGTGCCTGGGTGGCTCAGTTGGTTAAGCGACTGCCTTCGGCTCAGGTCATGATCCTGGAGTCCCGGGATCGAGTCCCACATCGGGCTCCCTGCTCAGCAGGGGGTCTGCTTCTCCCTCTGCCCTCTTCCCTCTCATGCTCTCTGTCTCTCATTCTCTCTCTCTCAAATAAATAAATAAAATCTTTAAAAAAAAAATTAAAAATAGAGCTACCCTATGACCCAGCAATTGCACTCCTGGGTATTTACCCCAAAGACACAGATGTAGTGAAAAGAAGGCCAGTATGCACCCCAATGTTCATAGCAGCAAAGTCCACAATAGCCAAACTGTGGAAAGAGCTGAGATGCCCTTCAACAGATGAATGGATAAAGAAGATGTGGTCCATATATACAACGGAATATTACTCAGCCATCAGAAAGGATGAATACCTAACTTTTACATCAACATGGATGGGACTGGAGGAGATTATGCTAAGTGAAATAAGTCAAGCAGAGAAAGTCAATTATCATGTGGTTTCACTTATTTGTGGAACATAAGGAATAGCATGGAGGACATTAGGAGAAGGAAGGGGAAAATGAAGGGGGGGAAATCGGAGGGAAAGATGAACCATGAGAGACTATGGACTCTGAGAAACAAACTGAGGGTTTTAGAGGGGAGGGGGGTGGGGGAATGGTTAGCCCAGTGATGGGTATTAAGGAGGGCATGTACTGCATGGAGCACTGGGTGTTATATGAAAACAATGGATCGTGGATCACTACATCAAAAACTAATGATGTATGGTGACTAACATAACATAATAAAATTTAAAAAAAAATTAAATTATTAAAAAAAAGGAAATGCAAATAACAACCACAATAAGATACCAGTAAGATAACTATAATAAAAAAGACAATAACAAGTGCTGTTGAGAATGTGGAGAAATCGGAACCCTCAGATATTGCTGCTGGGAATGTAAGATGGTGCAATTGCTTTGTAAAACAGTTTGACAGTTCCACAAAAAAGTTAAACAGAGAGTTACCATTTGACCCAGCAATTCCACTACTCAGTATATACTCAAGAAGACTGAAAACATATGGCCATATATATACATCAATACATTAAACTATCATATAGCAATTGATGAATCTTGAAAGCATTATAAGAAGCCAGATACAATAGGGAACACTTTGTATGATTCCATTAATATGAAATGTCCAGAATAGGCAAATCCATAGAAATATAGAATGTTTATTAGTGGTTTCAAGGAGCTGGAGGAAAGTGGGGATGGGTAGTGACTGCTCATAAGTGCAGGGATTTTGGGGGGGGATGATGAAAATGTTCTGGAATTAGATTGATAGTGGTGATAAATTATATACTTCAAAAGGGTGAATTTTATGGCATATGAATATCTTGATCAAAATCATATGATAAAAATATAAAATGTATCAGTAAAACAATGACATTCCCTTACCTTAGTATACCTATCCCCTTAAAGTGCTTATGTTTCTTTTTTCTGTGTCACCACCTTCTACAATATTACATAAGTTACTTATTAACTCTATTAAAAATAGTGTTTCTCTCCATTGCAGATACTAGAAAATAAGCTGTATAAGCACAGGGATTTTTGTCTGTTTCTTTCACTGTGTACTCAGTGCCTAGAACAATGCCTGACATATGAGACCCTCAGAAATATTTAATGAATGAGTAGGCTGAACTTTGTTAAGGCCTTTAAAAAAAAATACTTGGCTTCACTCAAAAGAGAAATACAATGATCATGTCCCTTCATAAAAACAAGCTAGAAAAACCTCAGCTGCAGAAACATGTTAGATGGGCTCTTAAAGAGTTCTTTATGTTTGTTATTTATCCTTTTATTTGGGGGAGTTCTGAGAAATCCAGGTACACTGTCCACTTTCTCTGAATATACAGGGCTCAACAAACAGGTAAGTAATCTGCTCTTTGGTCTGCCATATGCTAAGTGCTAGGGATGCAGAGATGACTTCCAAACCAGAATTCCAGGGGTCATTCTGACATAAAGTGCCAGACCAGGCTGTTTTCTCAGCTTTAACGGTTCTCCCCTCCTCCCTATCTTATCATTTTTCCATGTCTAGGCCCATTGCTACGTTTTCCAAGGAGTCTTCCTAGCTACGCAAGTCCACAGTGATCTCCCTCTTCTCTGAAGACCAGGTGATATGTGACTTACAGCACCTGTCACCAATATGTGTGTGTTTGTGTGTGCGTGCGCATGCACCTATGACTCTCCATTATCTAATGACCCTCTCCCTACAGTAACTAGCAGTGAGCTGACATACAGTAGGTCCCTAACTGATATGGATAGGTGAAAAAGTAGTTGAAGATGGTGATATGTAAGTTTTCTGTTTAGACGATGTTGGAAATCAGTCTTTTGACAGCAAAAGAAAAAATTTTTAAAAAAGAAAAGAAGAATCTCCATGGTCTGCATAGAAGTGTGACTATTACAGGTGGCCCAATTCCCAGTTACTTTGTTCCTGACACCAGAGACCTATTTTTCAATCAAAATCACAGCAGCTGTGAAGCTGTAAGGCTGGGCTGCCACCTGGGTCAGAGGTTCCCCATTAGTGCTGGCAGATTTTTCATAATCAAGACACTTCTGAAATGCTGAACCCTACTCAGTGCCAAAGGTTAACGATTCAGTGTGCAGGGACTGAAGCGCAAAGCAGGGCAGCAGACAGCTCAGAGAGAGAGATGCCACCAGTGGACCTGCTCTGGATGCTTTCGTTACATTCTTGAATCCTTTGGACATTTGCCTTCTTGCTGAGAAGCCATTCAGTGGAGAACATTCATTAAGCAGACTGCATTAATCCTGTTTTTCTAACCCTGGTTCATGTTTATCCATTTGACAGCCAACATTTTTGAGCAATCCCTCTATCCACCATTGAGTCTAGTTATGCACAAGCAAAGAGAACTGGAAAGTGAAAGGGTCACCTACTGAGTTCAGTGTACACAGGCAATCTGGATAATTCTGAATAACAATTACAACTTGCTTTCTGCTGCAAAACATTAGTAGTGTATGAGAGACTTCTTCATTCTACTTCATTTCCACTAGCAGGCTGTTTCATGAATACAGAGTAAAATAAACTAAAATTAATTTTTATGAAAATCTGCTAGCATTCCTTAAGAAAACTGATAACCTGTAGTGTCAGAGATGGAGATAACTGGTTTTAAACAACCAACCTATCTGTAATTGGTTAGACTTCCACATATTTTTTTCCCCATTCAAGGAACATTACTGAGGACTTTTTATAGGTCACTCCTCACCTCCTCTTGGATATCTTATTATCTTAAGCTCGACCTATTCCAAAGAGGACTGGTCAATCTCCTCCTTCCTCCACCCCATATCATTCCTGGCCTTCTATGTTTTCCCATACCTGTAAGCAATTCTATCTTTTAGCTTAAAAGCTTCTGTTTCCTTCATCCATCATACCAGCTCAGTCTTTTAAGTCTAATAAAAGTCTGATAGCTTTTCCTATAATGTATTAGTCAGGGTTCTCTAGAGAAACAGGATCAGTAGAACACGTGTTTTTGTGTGTGTTGGGGGGGAGGGGTAGATTATAAGGAATTGGCTCATGCAATTATGGAGGCTGACAAGTCCAAAAATCTGCAGAGGTTTTACATCCAGTTTAAGTCCAAAGGCTAGAAGAGGCTGTATAACTAGGAAGAGCCAACATCCTAGTTGGAACGCAGGAGAATTGTCCCTAATCAGGGAGGGTCAGCTTTTTGTTCTGTTCAGGCCTTCAGTCTACTGATTTAAATGTTAATCTCATCCAAAAATGCCCTCACAGACACACACAGAATAACGTTTGACCAGATATCTGGGCATTCCATGGCCCCAGTCAAGTTGACACATAAAATTAACCATCACAGCATGTCTCTAGGACTGATCTTTCCAACCCTTCTTCCTGGGTAACCTCAGAATCTCTCCTACACTACTGTAAGAGCTCCTGGCTACTCTCCCTGTCTTCATTCTCTCTCTCTTTCTACTCCACAGAGCACTTAGACTACACCCAATCCATTAATGAACCTTTGCATGATCCCACTGTCCAACAGATAAATCACACTCACCACAGACTTCCTTTCTCTACCTGGCCTCTCTGCTCCAGTTTCTTATCCTTGGAGCCCTCTCTGACTCCAGTCTACTCTGTTTTTCTTCTTTCCTAAAGTTCTAGAACTTCTTGGAACTGTGCTCAGAGTCAAGCCAGGCCTCCCTTGAATTCCAGCCTGACCAACCTGTGCATTTTGCTTTCCAAGATAAAAGTGATCAATACTTACTCTGAGTGTTATAGGCATTTCTACTGATAGAGGATATTTTCCCCTTCATAGTATATATTTCTCTGTCTATAGTCATACATATATAGGGAGAGACAGAGAGGGTGGAAACAAGCAGAGACCACCCAAATGAGAATGAGCAAAGACTATTCCCAGCTTGCTATATAGCAAGAAAGTCAGCCACCATCACTTGAATTTCCCAGAAACTCAGAGGCTGAAGGGGATGTAAAAGTTGTTGGCTCAGTAACGCCCTTTTTGGAGGTTGTTGGCATAGGGTTAGCTGGAGGCAGGCTAACTAAAAGCAGAGCGTCATGTGTGATTGGTTAGGAAAGCATATTTGACTTTCTCTGGTTGGTTCTAAATTGAAAGCAGGGGCCAAAATTAGGGTAGCTGTCAGCTATTAAGTGCTGACTGGTTTGTTTGTTTTTTTAAAGATTTTATTTATTTGACAGAGGGAGACACAGCGAGAGAGGGAACACAAGCAGGGGGAGCGGGAGAGGGAGAAGCAGGCTTCCCGCAGAGCAGGGAGCCGATGCGGGGCTCAATCCCAGGACCCTGGGATCATGACCTGAGCCGAAGGCAGACGCTTAACGACTGAGCCACCCAGGTGCCCCTAAGTGCTGACTGTTTTGAGTCAATTGCTACAGAGGTTGTGGTTTGTCTTCCTGAACTGGTTGCTGCTGTGGGTCAAAATTCTATTTTTTTATATGGTCTGGACACTGTCCATTTGTAAAACTGGTCTCTCAAGATAGAGACAGAGACAGAGAAATTCTGATGAGATCAAAATGGTATTAGATCAGGGGCTCCTGAGTGGCTCAGTCGTTAAGCGTCTGCCTTCGGCTCAGGTCATGATCCCAGGGTTCTGGGATTGAGCCCCGCATCGGGCTCCCTGTTTGGCGGGGAGCCTGTTTCTCCCTCTCCCGCTCCCCCTGCTTGTGTTCCCTCTCTCGCTGTGTCTCTATCAAATAAATAAAATCTTCAAAAAAAAATGGTATTAGATCAAGACCTAAAATCACCCAATCCTGTCTACTACAATATAAAAGGTCTCCAAGTGAAACAAATATATTCAGAGAACAAGGTATAGCCAGATACGAATGTTTTTACCTGATGTTTTGTCTCAAGCCCTGATCTATGACTCTGATAAGCTAGAGGAGGATTGCTTCTTCTTACTCTAGGGAGTCAGCCTTAATTGCAGGCCAAAGGCCTTACTCTCTCTGTTTCCCCTAAACTCAAATTGGAATCCTGCCTCTTGCCACTGTAATACAGGAAAAAGGGTCCAGCACCCTCCTCCAGCAGCACCAGAGGAAAGGACTAAGAGAGGTGGAGGTATTTGCCCCAATGACTGTAGGCACTGCCCCTCCACCATGTCCACTTTCTCAACTATCCCCACTTCTAAGAGGAGAAAAAAAGGAGGTCAGCCAAAGATTAAAAGTCCTATTATAATTCTGGCAGGACAAAAGCAAGACTCACTCCCATAATGAACATAACCTTAAAAATATACAAAGTTATTCTACCTGCTAATATATTACTCAATAAAAAATGCCCAGATTTGACTATTGTATTCATCATTCTGCTGGAGGGTATGGGGTGGGTTTAAACTTCTTCTCCCCACTATATACAAATTACTTTAGTGGTCTTTTCTGTCCTTTATTAACAGCACACACTTGCTCCATGTCATTTTCCTTCAAAAGATAGTTGGTTAAGGTTTTACAGAACTACAGTATAAGGCTAAACCAAAATTTAGTGAGGCCATCCCCTATTATTGGTATTTATGTTGCTTCTACTTTTCACTCTAAAAACAATGCTCTGGGAAAAAAAAAAATGCTCTAGAGATGAACAATCTCATATAGTAATCATTACACAAATCTCTGATTATGTCCTAAAGAAGAAGTCCTAGAAGTGGAATTACTTATTGAAAGGTTCTGGACATTTTAAGAATGCATATTCTTTTTTTTTTTTTTTTAAGATTTTTTATTTATTTATCTGAGAGAGAGAATGGGAGACCGAGAGCATGAGAGGGGGGAGGGCCAGAGGGAGAAGCAGACTCCCCGCTGAGCAGGGAGCCCGATGCGGGACTCGATCCCGGGACTCCAGGATCATGACCTGAGCCGAAGGCAGCCGCTTAACCGACTGAGCCACCCAGGCGCCCCAAGAATGCATACTCTTAAGACTCTTAATACATGCTTCCAAGTTGCCCTGGAAAAATGACTATAGCGATTCACAACTTCAACAGTAGAGAAGAGAGTCTAATTTACCACAAACTTGCCATAATTTTTCTTTTTGCAAAGTAAACAAATAAAAAATATATTTTAAATTTTTTGTTAGATTCTTGGTAAAGCTGAACATTTTCACATTCTTATTGGTCATTTACATTTCTTTTATTAATGATTCATAAACTACATATTTTTTACTTTTTACTGAGGAACTCATATTTTTTATTTATAGGAGGACATTTAATTTAACTGAGATGGAATTAATTTTATATTTCATGATGTAGAAATTTAACATTGGTATTTTTCCAAAGATTAATCAATTGTTCTAATTGTTGAGTAATTAATTTTCCCCAGGGATCTGAAATATTATCAATATCTTATCATGAATTTATATTCTAGGGAGGTTTTACATTTTTTAAAAATTTGTTCTTCTACTCATTAATGCCTTGTTTTTCTTGAAAGAAGTATCTCTGCATTTCTCAGTTTTGTACAATTTTATACATGGTAAGATATATATGTCTTTTTCGCAATTTTATTAAATAATCTTCCTTACTCATTCTGTTAAGGAGACTTTAAAATAATCTTATCTATTCTTTTAAGTAAACAAACCCAAACATTTTTGGAATTATATTAAAACTACAAATTAATTTTCAGAAAACTGACATCATTACAGTTCAGTCTTTTCCTATGAATAAGGTGACTCCATTTATACAAGAGCTCTTTTATGTTGCTCATTTGTGTTTTGTGGTTTTCTTATAGATATTCTGATGTCTTATTAAGATTTCTTTTAATTGCTAATGTAAATGACATCATCTTCTATTATTTTTCCTAACTGGTTAATATTAAAGTATGGGAAAGGTAGTGCTTTTTAAATTTTTGCTTATATCTTAACTGGCTAATATTAGTTATATATTAGGTTTATTAGGCAAAGCTTGAATCATCAGAAAATGTAATATTGCTAATCTGTTTCACTAGTTCTGCCTGTATTTTTTTTTTTTTTGCCTTATTCCATTAGTTAAAACTTTCAGAACAAAATTTTAATAATAACGAACATGGCTTGTCATGTTCCTGTTTTAAAGGAAATGCATTGGTCTGCCTGGGTGGCTCAGTCGATTAAGTGTCTGTCTGCCTTTGACTCAGGTCATGATCTCAGGGTCTTGGGGTCAAGCTCAGCAGGGAGCCTGCTTCTCGCTCGCCCCCTGCCAACCCCCGACTTGTGCTGTCATTCTCTCAAATAAATAAATAAAATCTTAAAAAAAAAAAAACTATTAAAGTAAATGCATCTAGTGTTTGATCCTTGGGTATGCTATTAAAGATCTGTTTGCTATGTTTGCAGAACAGCCTATTTTTCCATATTTGTCTCATTTGCTTAAGAATCTCAGAATTGAAAAAAAAAAAAAAAGAATCTCAGAATTGGAAATTTGTGTAATCAATAAACAAAAGGAATGAATTATTTGTCCACATAGTTGCTGTGGGAATTTTCCTTTCACATTTTAAGCTTACTGGTTTATTAACATACATAGCCTCTAGTTCAGTGGTTCTTAATCCTAACAGTACATTGGATTCATTGAGGAGCTTTTAAAGTTGCTGATCCCTAGGACCTTTGCCTGATGAATTAAAAGGAAAATCTCTAGGGGGAGGGGTATTTTTTCCCAAAGCTCTCCAGGTGATTCTAATACGTAGGTAGGGTTGCAATCCACTGACATTCATTTTCAGACTTAAGTGAGCATAAAAGACAGCCAGGGAACTTGTGAAAAATGCAGATTCCCAAGACCCAACACCCTGCCCTTCCTAGAGATTCTGATTTGGCATGTCTTGGGTAAGGGTACATTATCTGTATTTTTAACAAGTACTTTGAGAAACACAGCTTTATCACCTTTCTAAGGTAGATACTGGACTACAAAATAATATGCTTCTACCTCTCACCTATAGGGAAATGTATTCCTGAAAAATCTGAAATGGTGGATTGTAACCCTAGCTACCTATTAGATTTACCTGCAGAACTTGGAAAAAATGCTGCCTCCTGAGCCCCCACTGCCATTCTCATTTAACATCAGAAAACTCCAGCTCCTGAAGTCCCTCTCTTTGATATGATCCCCTCCTCTAACTTTGCTGGTTACAGAGCCCCTCCCTTGGTCTGATCTGAGGACTAAACCATATAATAACATTGGGATTGGTATGCTCTGAGCAGATGGAGAAGAGGAGGCACTAATCAGGGGAATTAAACCATTCTTAGTCCTTTGGAAAGCAGTTTACTATGGGTTTTCCATTTGGTGCAATCCTCCTCATCCTATGTCTCTTGTAACCTTACTTCCGGGGTATAGGTGTGCCATCTGTCCTTCCAATGGTAAAATCACAAGCTCCAGTTGATTCAGATATACATACCTTCCCATAATTAATGCAGATCCATCTCAGATGTCATCATAGGACTTTTTAGGCTATTAGGTTTTTTCAACGTTTTCTCAGAAGACATGGATATTTTAGTGGGGCACCCCAGGCCGAATCCCTGATTTTTGCCCAACACTATCTTAAGTGGAAATCACAGTTCATGTTTGTAACAAACATTTATTGAAGGCTACTGTGTGCCAGATACTGTGTTGTTTCATCATACAAGTTATTTCTCACCAACAAGTTCTGTATTTTTCCTGATGGGTAAATTAGAAAGCCAGGACTTAGGCCAAGGTCTATTTCAATACAACTGTCCCATGCCTCTATAGCTTAGGGCATGGTATATGGATGGGCTAGGGTCCCTCATCCTGTGGTTCAACTGCACATGGAAAATCTTACCTGCCTGCTGCGCTAAATGGAGCGAGGAGGAAACCTATCTGAGCAATTCAGACAAAGTGGAATTTGTTTTGCTGCAAATGATTCAAATCATTAAATTCAACAAATACCCATTAAGCCTCTATTATGTGTAAGGCTCCACAACCCTTTGCAACTGCCAACTATAAATTAGATTTGGTTTATGTGAAATCCTCCCCTCTTATTGCTAGGCTGTAATGCTGTATTTTCATTTTTCCCCACTTATTCGATCTTTTTTTTTAAAAAAAGAGAGATACACATTTCTAACCTGTGTCAAGATCAGACATCCCTGATGACCCAACTGCTATTTCAGGAAGAAAGAAAAAGGGCAATGTGCTGATTTCATGAAGCAGCTGAAAGTTCCACAGTGATGATTCTTCATTGCCTCCCTCATCCCTTTCTGAACTCCCCTAAGCAGTTGGGTCTGGTCCCTCCCAAGTCCTTTTTACCTGGGAAAGCTGATTTCTTACTAGCCTGAGGTAGTAGTAGCCATAGCCCCATCTGTTCAACCTCAGTGCTCTCTATTTCCAGCTGGAGTTAAGAGTCACAAATTCAGGGAAGGGCCTGTGAAGGCCAGTACAAGGTCTCCTGGGTCACTGTGTTCTTCCTACCAGACCAAGCCACATAAGCAGCCCCATGAAAAGTGTCCTACCACTGATGCTGGTCAGCGCTTTCCTCCCAGTGTGGTAATAAGGAGATTAGGGTTTAATAAGATCTAATCCAAATTCCTCTCTTGATCTCCCTTTTGAATATGCTCCACTGGGACCTTGGTTTTGCCACTTCACATGCAGAAGACAATAAGGAGCTTAAGACAGACACATATCTAAACCTCCTCTGAACTTAGGAAATCAAAACTGCAACAAATGCTTCCCAACCCTCAGGAGGCATCAGGGGAGCCAGACCAGGGAAGATGATCTGTTCTACATCCTCTCACAAGCCCTGTGGAGGCTGTAAACAATGAGAGCTTGCACTTTGGCCCCTCCCATATTCCTGAGATCAAGGAGCCAGACCCAGAGAAGGTGCCACAGGCGGTGCATTGGCACCTGTATCTCAGCTTGCCTTATCCAGGCATCAGACATGAAATTTCACTCAGAGAAGTCAACTGTCAGGGAAGAAAATAGAAACCTTTGACTCTGTTCATTTATTTTTTCCATAGCTAGTTCTTGAATGCCTATAATCTGCCCCACCCTATAGTAAGTCAGACTGCCTTCCTAAAAAGACAGACAGAAAGACCAAGGTACCAACAAGCCCACCAAGAGTTTCCCATCATAGTGAGTAGTAACGGAAGACAAGGCCATCTGTGTCAGGAGGTATGTGAATTGAACCTAAAAAGAGGGTTTAAGGAATTTGAGGTAAGTAAGACCTCAGTAAGCTGGCAGATCAGAAAAAAAAAATCTTCTTGGGAGGGTTTGATCTGGTGAAGAAGGATGGATGGGAGAGCTGAATGCATAGAAAAGAAAGCCTTTGAATGTTAATGTGTCCAGCAACACGGCACACAGGTTGAACCATCAGCTACAAATATCTAAACAGTCTGATTTTAATTCATTTAACTTCTTCATTTAACAAGAATAGTCTGGAAAGTAAATAATTTCAAACTAGAGAATAAGTGAATAAAGAACCTTCAGATGTAAAATGATCACAGAAGCCAACTTTAGTTTAAAAGCATTTACCAAACCTAGTAAACATGAATATGAGGTGTATCAATACAATGGAATATTATTTGGCCATAAAAAGAAATGAAGTACTGATATATGCTACAACACAGATGAATCTTGAAAGCATTACGCTAAGTGAAAGAAACTGGTCACAAAAGACAACACATTGTATAATCCACTTATATGAAATGTTCAGAATAAGCAAATCCATAGAGGCAGACTATAGATTAGGGGTTGACAGGAGCTGGGGAGTGTGGGGAAAAATGGGGAGTCCTAATGGGAATTTTTTTAAGGGGTGAAAAAAGTGTTCTAAAATCAGATATTGGTGATGGTTGCACAACTCTGTGAATATACTAAAAATCATTGAATTGTATACTTTAAATGGGAAAATTGTATGATATGCAAATTATATCTCAAAGCTGTTAACAACAACAAAAAACCTATAGGAGAGGGATAAAGGAAGTGACTTATAAAGTCATTGTTGAGGATAAAGGTCAAAATATCGATTAACCCTAGGCTTCCAGTTATGTATGCATGTTAAAATTTCCATAGTAATCACTCAAAAGAATGATAGAATGCAGAATTACTAAAATAAAATGTAATGCAAAATTACTCACAAGTAAAAAAGAGAAAAAGAAATATTGAACACACAAAAAATAAGATTTTATAATTAGAAAACACAAAATATATTGTACATATATGAATATATACATAGAAATATATATGTGTATCAGTAATTATGACAAGTATTAATGCATGAACTGTTCTAGCCAAAAGATAAAGACTGAAGATGAAAAATTAATCCAGCTCTATGCTGTTTATAAGACACATCTAAGACACAGATACAAATAGAATGAGAGGAAAAAAATGGAAAGATATACCAGGTAAATATTAAAGAAAGCTACCTCAATATCAGATGAAACTGACTCTTTGGGAAAACTATAACTAGAGAAAGAAAAAAAAAGAGGGTCACTACATAATGTTATCAAAAAGTTGTAATCATTCTTAATGTGCATGTACCTAATAACATACACTGAAAATATTTAAAGCAAAAATTGTTATAGCTTTAGAGAAAAACCAGACAAACCACTACATTAATGGAAGTTTTTTTTTTTGTTTTTTTTTTTTAACATAGCTATCTTGGTAGTTAGCCCAAGCAGAAGAAAAAAAAAAAAAATTAAGAATACTGATTCAGATCATACTATTAACTGTGTAACTTAATTGGTGTTTATAGACATTCCACCCAACAATTAAAGACAAGAAAGTCTTTTCAACCAACACTGACAATATGTTGGGCCATAAAATAAGTCTTAAATTTTAAATGATTTGTTATCACACTAAGTTCTCTGAGCACAAAGCAATTAGGTAAGAAATAGTAGCTAAAAGATCACTAGGAAAAATTTCACATGTGTGGAAATTTAAAAACACTCCTAAATCACTCATACATCAAAGAAATCATATTATAAATTAGAAAATATCTAGAGCTAAACAATAATGCTATATAACAATTTCCTATAGAGTTAAATGTAGCTAACACAGTACTGATAGTAAAAGGTAAAACCTCAAATGATTACATTAGAAAAAGAAAAAAAGGCCAAAAATTATTGAGCTAAGATCTTTTTTAGAAACTTAAAAAAGGAGAGAGAGAGAGAGAACAGCAAATTAAACCCAAAGAAAGTAGAAGGGGGAAATAATAAA
Organism: Mirounga angustirostris; assembly: GCF_029215605.1. Taxonomy (NCBI): domain Eukaryota; kingdom Metazoa; phylum Chordata; class Mammalia; order Carnivora; family Phocidae; genus Mirounga; species Mirounga angustirostris. The sequence continues at coordinate 16,411,131 of NW_026991718.1, read as the reverse complement.
GATAAGAGAAGTTAACAAAATATAAAACCAACATACAATAGAAGATAAAACAAAAGCCAAAAGTTGGTTCTTTGCAAAGAGTAATAAAATTAACAAACCTCTAGCAAGATTGATCAAGATAAAAGTACAGAACATATGAACAAACAATATTAGGAAAGAAGAGGGGGAATTAATTAGACACCACAGACATTAATAAGATGAGATTATAAAGAGCTTTGTGCTAATGAATAGGAAATCTTAGATGAAAATTAACTTTAGCACACCAAATTAGCAAACATTTTAACGTGAACAGAAGAGAGCATCCCAAGCAGAGCACTATGTGAGAGAAGAGCTGAGGGCAGAAATGGCAATGGCTTTGTGGGATACCCTCATTGATGGGTTCTACAAACATTTACTGAAAAGCAGTCTGTGTTACACTATAGGCTAGCAACTGTGAGGAAGACCCAGTGTTGGGAAGGATTACCGCTGAAGAGTAGAGGGAATATTATATCTAAAGAGTTTCCACTGTAGTAGGAGGTTTAAGGCATGTACATAATTGTGTAATGTAAGGAAATTAAGGTTCTCTGGTGGTTCACTGAAGAAATTAGTGAAGATGGGGTTTAGTTTTGTGTTGGAATGCATCCGGATGAGGCTGAAGAACTGAAGAAGAAGGCTGGAGGGCCTTCATGTGAGACTGAGGAATGTGGACTTTATTCTGGACTTAAGCTGGACCAACAGAAAACACTGATGTTTCTGAACAGAGGGAAATGATTACTAGGGCTTAAGATTTATGAAGCTAATATAGATATACATGTATGATGAATGGGATTTGGGGATGTTGAAAGATGAGGCAGGCAGCAATATTGGAGGATATTGCAGTAGTCAAGCTATAATAGAGTACTAAATTAGGGGGTAGGGGCAGACACAGAGAGGAAGAATATTATAGAGAAGCATCAATAGGCTTACTGATTAGATATTAGACATCCAAGGTAGAGGGAAGACTTCAGGGCACCTAGGATATTCAGCCTGAGCAAATAGGAATTAAATAAATTAATAACTTTTCATTCAGTAATTTGTTTTGAAGGAACGGTTGTGAATTAATAAAATCTCTAACGAACTCTAATTTTTCAATTCAGGTAGCATGTGATCTATGGGAGAACACAAAGGCTAGTTCATATGCAAAGATGTGGCAAGAATGTCAGCCTGATCTTGGCTAAGAAATCTTCCAAAGGGCTGCCAAGCAACCAAAAAAGTATGAAGGGTATACTCAATCTCAGAACCGTGAGAATGGAGAGGACTCTTCAGTGCCTATTTTTGATCCTCACCATTCTACAGCACGGAATATAGGAACCATAGAATCAGAGATGCAGAATTAGGGAGCCACTGCCTTTCATGCTATTTTAAGTTGAGAATGTTGGGTGTGCTGGAGCTTCAGCAAGCAAGGGTCCACCTTATTACCATATAAAGAACTTTGTGCTGTGTATTCAATGCCTCATTGGGCTTATTCCAGCTGTCAGTGAAGCAGGACCCCTGTGGACTACAACAGCAGAGCAAGAGGAAATGGCCTGATCAGAAAATCAACCCAGGAAGAACCCTACTGAGGGTATGAGTGCAGCCTTCTTGTTTTTCAGACAGGGAAACTAAGATCCCAAAAGGGAGTGTCTCACCCAAAGCCTGCAGCTTTAGAGGTGTGACTGATAGGCCAGCCATCCCTACCAGGTAGGCTGTCTCTACACCACATGCTGCCTACAGATTCTTCTTGGAGCTTCATGAAAGGATATGGAAACTGGAAGACAATGTTCTGTGAAGTAACCTTTTTAACTAGACTGGGGGTGAGGCTGATACCCTTCCTTGGATCCCAGGGTGGACTTCATTTTCACAGTTCTGAGGATCAGAGTCATGAGCTCTACCTTATCTAGAATGGCCTGAGTAGAACAGCAGTAGATCCTTTGAGTGAAAAGCAAGGCAAGAGTCACTAAAAGGCGCATCCAGGTTCCCAGAGAAACCATCAATACCCACCTTCTGTGATACACAAATGATTCTCTTTAGAGTAACCCACTGAAAACTGCAAGCATCTTGAGGACAGGTACTATGTCTTAGTGTCTCTTCAGGCCTTACACAGAATAGGTAAGCAACAGATGTTAAATTAACTTAATTCTTAATTGATACTTTCTGAAAATACAGCGTCCCAGATAAGTTTACCATCATAAAGTAAAACTGTACCTCCATTTTGTGTCTATTATGAATGAAAACTTTCCACAATGCATGGCACTCTTACTTCCATCTCTAAAATAATCCAACTTTTCTTTAATGATTTGTATTTACCAAATTGTATATTTTTATACAATTATGTATATATATTTTAAATATGATCCTGATATATTATAGGAGGAAGATTAAGAGGTTTCAAATTATTTGTTTATGCAATAAATAGCCCCAGACTGCTGCTCTGTTTGGGTTTTTATGTTTGATGGTTCTCGTCTCTCTTTTGCAATCTGGCTTTCATCTGTCACTTCTTGGTACTCTTTTCTTTCCTCACCCAAGCATCCTAGGCACCCCAATCCCAGAGACTAGAAGAACATCTCACATTTTGCAAGAGGTAGTAGCACTGTCCAAAAGATACCATAGACAATTTGTATGGCTCAGAGGAGGGTTACCCCCATCACAGGCAGTTGTGCCTCTAGACCAGAGTGGCCCTAGCCTACAGTAGGAGGTCAACCACACACAATGGTGAAGTTGAACTTAGCTCAGTAGAGGGATGATCTCCCCCTTGAAGAACACAAACCATGTTTTGTTTTGTTTTGGTTTGGGTTTTTGTGGGTTTTGTTGTTGTTCTGCTTTGTTTTGTTTCTTCAAATTACTAGACTGAATTATTTCCTCATACCTGAGAGACATAGACCAGACAAACATTTTTTTTTTCCTGGTGCAGCCAGTTTTCTCCTTTTAGATACTGTCATATTAACACTGCTCTATTGTGGCTTGATGCTATGGCTGTAGATCAATATTTTAGATACCTCGATCAAACCAAACACAATTTTTAAAAAGCAGAAAGCTGTCTGTAGCCTGGATTAGGAAAGACCTAGGATTAGCTTCATTTTCCCAAACAGAAAAACTATATATGTGAAAACATCAATTTTCCATAGGTATTTATTAAGCTCCTACTATGTACCAGGTGCAGCACCTTCTACAAAGATGCTGCCATCTAGGGTCTTAAATGATATCTCAGAGTTAGTCACTGAGTGTTGTGCTTCCAGGTGCTATAGGCTGAGGGAACTGGATGTAGTTTTGTTTTTGTTTTTTAAGATTTTATTTATTTGTTTGTTTATTTATTTGAGCCCAGGCAAGAGAGAGAGAGAACAAGCAAGGTGGAGGGGCAGAGGGAGAAGCAGACTCCCCACTGAGCAGAGGGCCCGACGTGGGGCTCCATCCCAGGACCCTGAGATCATGACCTGAGCTGAAGGCAGATGCTTAACCGACTGAGCCACCCAGGCACCCCTGGATGTAGTTTTTAAAAAATCCATTTGGTATGAATCATGTCAACTCTTCCTCCTTTCCTGTTCCACCTTCCAGTGGCACATGGAACCTTTAGCCTCCTCCCTGAGATTAAAGAAGTAATTGAGCAGCAGGCTGTGAAGAGACCACGGTGGGAAATGCAGAAGGAATGGACAACAGAGCAAGCATCCAACAGCCATGGGGACCTAGGGCAGTAACAGATACTCAGAAAGAGGCAGGCATTTGAAATAAGAGCATGGGCCTGAGGAGCTCAGAGACAGGCAGCAAGAAGACAAACTGCCCTTTTGTTTCATTTGAATCACTTTTATAGAGGATTAGTGGCTGTTATTTTCAAGTTGGATCACATTCACCGTTGCTGTCTGACTTCATCTAGCATCACAGAAAGCAGGTAGGGAAAATGTAGGGTATGTAACTGTCACTCTTTAGAAGCAATAAGCTCCCTGTAGGCAGGGACAATGTCACATTTATTCCTGTATCTTCTAAACACCTAACATAGGTTCTTCTTCACAGTGAGCAGGTGTTTTCTGTCTTATTTTTTCCAGTTATTTTTATATGCATATATAAACAGTATTTCAAAATATGTACACTTTATAATTTCAAAGCACTTTCCCATCCATTAGTTCATTTGATTCTTACATTACCAAGGTAACTGGTTTCGTGAACCAGCTAGACTTGGCAGCATGCAAGCCAAATGTAACTTTATTCTGTCTCTCTACTGTTTCTTTTTTTTTTCTTTTGTATGTGTGTTATATTTCAAAGTATAATACATAAATTAGAAAACAAAAACAAAAAACAAATAAAATACACCAACAATACACCCATATCACAAAGCAGAATGTCTCAGAAACTCCTATATTTCTGAAGTCTGCATTAGATCTACTATTGTTTCTTTAAACCTAGTCTGAGGAATCATGGGCGCCTGGGTGGCTCAGATGGTTAAGTGTCTGCCTTCGGCTCAGGTCATGATCCCAGGGTCCTGGGATCGAGTCCCGCATCGGGCTCCCTGCTCCTTGGGAGCCTGCTTCTCCCTCTGCCTCTCTCTCTCTCTCTCTCTGTCTCTCATGAATGAATAAATAAAATCTTTAAAAAATAAAAAATAAACCTAGTCTGAGGAATCAGTCTTCTCTATTGCTGGATAAAATAGGAAAGAGTTCCTGTAGCTTTACTGATCACTTTCAAAATTTTAAAGCCCCAGTGTAGTCCAATATTAAAGTTTCAAACCCTCATTCAATGTCAAGTTCTCCACTCCCAAGCTTGGGTCTGGTCCAGGCAAAAACAAAACAAAACAAAACAAAAAACAAAAACCCTACATCAGAGAGCTGGAGGAGCATGGACAATTTGGATTTGGTTTTGCTTTACCTCCCTTCCACCCCTGACCATTTCTGCCCTCTCCAGAGTCAGGTAAAGGTAAGGGGGAGTGATAAGAAGGACCAGAAAAGATATCTCTTGACAGGCAAAGGTGGAATCCAGGGTTAGTACCCCTGGGTGTGGCAGGTGTCCAAATGTTGACTTAATTCTTGCTCACCAGGGTGCTTTTACAGATGTCTGGAGGTTCTTCTCCCTCGCATACTCTGAATGCAGTTCTCTGGTGCCAGCCCCAGCTAATCTTATGATCCTGCACAGCTTTTATAGCTAATACTGCATTTGGGCTTTTTGTGCAAAGCTCATCTCACATTCCAACAGGATGCCCTCATGACCAGAGTTCTTTTGCAAGATGACTCATGGGCTTCTCTGTCCCAAAGGAAACAAGCTTATTGCCCCTCTGTAAGGGCAGCTTGCTCCACTGTGGTCCTGTCTCTGCTCTCCCACCAGAGAGATTCCAGCCAGCCTCTCTCAGGCTTTCTCAGGGTGAGCCATATTCCAGCACTTCTGTCTCCCAAAGCTCACTAGACATAGATCAAGCTTTCTGGATCACTCTCTGAAGCCCTGCCCAATTGACTGATGGGAGGAGAAGAGAGAGGAGGAGGACATGGACAGCATACTAACTCTTTCTCCAAAGAACTCTTCACTCTCCATTTCTTCCTAACTCTTTCCTGCACTTCCCATTATGTAAATTTGAGGAAGGTGATGGCCAAGAGGTACTAGCTCATTGTGGAGTCACTCCATAGCATGGTGTCTCTCCTCTCTTTAGAGTTGGAGAATGTAATACCAAAATCCAGTCAACAAGAAAAGTCCTATTTCACCAACCTATTTCAAAAGGCAAGCCTTCAAAGATAAAGAGAATAGATGTTAATTTTCTTCCATTTAACAGGCAATCAAACTAGGCTCCTGCCTTAGGTTACATGGCCACTAGGAAGACTCAAACTGAAGCTGGCCTCAAACACCACACTCTTTCTATTGCCCTGTGCTCTCTCAGCCTCCTAGCCTCATAGTGTGACCCCTGTTCATCCTAACCTGGTCAAGACAAGAAAGGAGACCTTACTTCATGATACATTGCCTAGTCCTGAAACCAGACACAGCTGGGAGTTCATAAGGAAATGCTTACAGGCTGAGTCTCCTGCTACTACCAAACTACCACTAATAGTGTTAATAGAAAACAGCTACACAGCACTTCCTAAACATTAGTCTAAGTGTTTAATATACATTAATTATACATATGAATTCATATGATCCTTGCAACTACCCCATGAGGTAGACACTAGTGTTACCTCCCATTTTACAGATAAGGAAATAGAGACACTGAGAGGTTAAAAAGATTGTCCAAGATCATGCCATTGAGTTAGAGAGACAGGATTCTGGCCACAATTTCTGATGCAGCTTGCATAAGAATTATCTAGGTAACTTGTTAAAACACAGACTCCAAGTCCTTTCATTTAGATACTGACTGTATATCCGGCTTGGAATCTGGAATCTGCATTTTAGTACATTCTTCAGGTGATTCAGATGAAGGTATATATGCAGGAAGCCTGGTGCATGATTTATCAGGGGCTAAACTTGGAACTGTGCTTGGAACTATGAGACACTATGGTAACTAGGCCAAGGATGGACCCCTCTTGGGTAATACGCCAAGGACAGTCAGTATGAAAGGGCAGCTGGAAACCTCCTCAATTTGCTCTCTTCCTCTATCTTCATAGTAGTACTGTTTGTTGAATAAGTGAAATGTTTGTTGAATAAATGAACCTGTACCCAGGATCCTAAAGAGAAAAGAAGTTTACTTTTAATATAGTTCAAAAACACATAATCTAAAAAATAGCTCACACTATTGAACAACTTTAGCAAATCTCCTGCACTACCTGCCAAGGTCATAGTTTTGATCTCACCTTCAATTATTGATAGATAGCCTGATAATTTGAGAAGAGAGAAACAGACTTTTTTCAAGCTTTGGAAAAGGAAAGTCCTTTTAATAAGAGATTCCATCATGATTACATAGCTCTTATCAAAAAAAAAAATCCCTTGAAAGCTGAATTCCAGAAGGCAACTATTAAAAATGCCATTGAAAAACTGGAAATTATCTGCTTACACAGCTTAGAAGGAGGGATTATGTATTTGATGCAGAACAAGAACTAGAGATTGTTCTTCTGGCCAGACTGGACCAGAATTTTTGAACTACCTTTGCCCCCACAACTAAGCCTCCTTTCAAGTTTAACCAGAAAATGCTCAAGTAAGCAGATAAGAAGGCAAGAGCCAGTTTTGTACCATTACATTGACCAGTAGTCAACGTACCATTAATGATACCACCAGTCAAGATTTGCAATAAGAGTTACTCAAATCCTATTACAGAAGTAAAGGAGGCTCAAGCCCAGATTCAGGATCACTTTAAAGGGCAAAGCTTGGACAAAGGATAAGAAGGAGATGTAACAAAGCAGGAGACCACAGACACTGGACATGGAGTTAATGCCTTTAATGAAGACCCAATCATGAAAGTTGTAAGACTCTGGAAGGCCTAAGTTCAAGGCCAGTACTCCACAGTAGGACTCAAGAGTTTGAGCAGGAGAATCTAAGTGGCTTAAAATTCATAATTACTTATTCATCATACGGAGACCAAAGATACCAACAGACTTCAAGTCAGTAAGATTTTAACTGTTGCTCAGCTCTGGCCATATCACCTTCAAACATGGCACAAAATATCATCTGATTTTGAACTAATTTTTTTCTTAAACTTCTTTGGCTCACTCTGCATTAAGATGTTTTATGGAATTCTTCCAAATGTAAGACCAATTATGCACATAATGGCAAGTAAACAGAGATTTTCCTGTGTTCCTCCATCTCTACCTTCTGCCTATCCCTTAACTGACTATTGGATTTCACATGCCTTCACCAAAACTTTTGACTCACATGATGTGTGAACATATTTCTACGCTTTCAAACCAACCTTGGAGAAGTGACTGTCTCACTAGTACACAGAACAGACAGTGACAGAACAAATGAAGGCTAAGCAAAGAAATAACCTTGTTGCTTTCTCTTATCTACTTGGTCTGCCACTCAACCATTGAAACAGGGAAAAGGGGCCCCAGCAGGAGCCATTAGTCAGAGTCATGCTGGTTCTACCTGGTACCTTGGAACTCCTAGATGATCAAAAATTGATGAATGATTTGTGTAATGTCATTACCAAGCATTGAGATTAAGCTACAAATCAGGAATTATCACAGTCTCTTGTTTCCCACTATTAAATACAGAAACTACTATTTTAATATCTTGTTCAGAAGAACCACTTAAACTAAATATGAATATGGATTTTTTTAGGATTAATGAACTGAATATGTTAATACTGTCCTGCCAGAAAAAAATTTGCCTTTGGAGCACTAAAACAAAGGAATCAGTTCTAGACTTTTTCCCCCACTGGATCAGCGCAGTGAAAGAAAACTCTATATAAATATATACATATTAATATTTTCTTTCTACTGAAATATATATTTATCATATATGTATTCATCAGCTTTCTTGCCTGCTGTCAGATGTGGAAAATTAGCTTTTGCATTTACTAACTCCTCCATGGGAAAGAGTTCCCTCATGAGTTTAACAAAAGGGAGGTTTATTGTTTATAAGATTGAAAAATAAAGGTTGCCATGGCTTTAAGATCTGGTGATTGGTAATCAGTTTTTATAAATGACCATGAATCACTTTTGGCTGGCTGGGCTTTGTTTGGAATATGACATGGCTGTTCTGTCTTACAAGTAAGGAATTATTAATGTACCCTCCCTGGAGGGTTTCAATTTCACCCATACAAACAGCTGTATATCTACCAAGTGTATGTTCGGTGTGCCTATCTATGAAATTTAAAATTATATGCTTTGTGTAAAACAGAATATATAATAGACTCTGAAATTGAATAAAACTTATTGGACTCATTTTTTATCCTTTGTGACATTTTTCTAGTAAGAAGAGTTCAGACAAAAGGCACTGCCACCAAGGAGCCAGGAATGCAAAGTCCTGTCCAATTTAAATAATCACTCCTTTCTGTCATGTTTTACAAAGAGATGTATTCAAACATGCTCTTTGAGCATTTCTATATTCTGTTCTTAGTTTTTACAAATAGGAGCAGGCAAAGATCCTCCCCTACCCCATTTGTATGTTTTTGTTACTTGAAAAAATATAATCTTGGCAATTGTCTCATTATAAAAATGAGAGAGCTTTCTTCTATGATAAATAGGACAGAGGCCTGGCACTTGAGACTGTAATTTAGTTCAGAACTTCACATTCCTCCTCTTCTCAACAAATAAGGTAAGTAAAGCCCAAGATAATAAGGAGCTCATGGAAAATCTGATCATGTCACTTGCCTTTTAAAACCCTTTGCTGATTACGCACATCCATATGGCCCAGACTCCCTAGCTCACAAGGCTTAGCTCATAAAGGCTTTCCACGATTTTATACACACCTTGACAGCCTCTCCAATTTCATCTCCCAACTCGTCTTTGCCAAATCCTTCTCCTGTTCTCCAGCCATCTGAACCCCTTTTAACTTTGGGTAGCAGTCTCCTACCCCTCTCATTAGATCCCGTGTTATTGGATCTAGGACAACATTAACCCCTGAATAGTGGTGCCTGCTGAGGCCCTGCAGGCAGGAAGGACATACCGACACAAGTTATATGTACCTAGTCCAGTAAAAGTGAACTTCTAGCCTCCCAGGATAAAAAAGGCCCGTGCAGTTATATTGCCATTAGATGGTCACCTGATATTTTCAAGGAATGGTACTCATTTTGGTACTCAGCATTGGTATCTATTGCTGGCAGGCTGAAGACTTTACAGTGGCTATAGATAAATCAATCTTGATAAGTCAGAACTCATGCGGTTAAACCCATATGTAGCCTCCATCTCTGCCACAGTGGCTACTCTGTTCACGTATTCATCATGCCAACATTGAGGTCTAGTGACGGAGACTGGCTGACATCAACTGGCTGAGTACTTTTTCCACTTGTTTAATGTCTCTTCTTTGGTGGATGTTCTCCGGTGGGCATTAACGTGTACCATAAAAATGTTCACATAGCATGACAACTCCTATTTCTCCATCCACATGTCATTAACCCAGACTTCGCTGTTCCTGATCTTTTAGTCTGCTTCCATTTGCCACTGCCCATGAGTCCATGCATACTAAACCTTGGGGTCATTTCTCTTTACATACAAAATGGATGGCCAAGCGCATTATCCAAAACTCTTACAATTAAAAGAATTTTTCCTCACTGTTGTCTTTCAAGGCTATCCTGAGGCTATAGTGCAGTTGTCCATTTTTCACTTGTACTCACATAATGGGTTAACTCATTTATACACCAACATAAGGCTTTTTTTTCCTTCTTCAAGTCCTTATACAGGATCCTCATATAGCCACAGGCATGAGCTAAGGGAGGGTATTAATGCAACAGTGGTGGGGGTCATGTGGGTGTCAGCAACCTGTTAAGGTACTGGTTTGTGCTCCTGGTCCTGCTCAAGCTCAACCAAGGATGCACCACTTCTATTTGCAATGGAGTATGGGCGAACCCAAACTTTGACTTCATGGGTTTGACAGGACTCAGCTAATAATAGTTCCAGCCATGTTATCATCTGGTATCCCATTGTCAGGCATTCTTTTTCTACTAGGGCCCAGTGGCAAACCAGGTGCTGTTGTTTTAAATCTTATAAATCTCTACTGCAGACAGCATGCCCTTACTCCAGAATCCTGAGGGCCTGCGTTGTGATTCTCCCATTGGAGTTTGTCAAAAACCTCATATGGCATCTTTTCCCAACAAAACCTCCAAAACCGTAGGGCCTACTGGATCATAAGACCCACTGGCAGAGTTGCAGAACCTTTTCCTGGTCCTGGCCCTCTCAAGACTGGCAGTCTTTTGAATTACCTGGTATATGGGCCAGATTAAGATCTCTATGTGCAGAATATTCTGTCAACTGAACTGAAGAGTACCACCAGGTATTATTGTGCTCCCTTCTTCAAGACAGAAAGTACGGGATATAATAATTTATCTTTCCTTTTGGAGGGATGTCTGCCATGCATCTGAGCACTTGGTTCCTAAAGATCTTATGAATATGGCAGACCCCTAAATATTTGCAGGGTGTCTTTCCCACTTCCTGGAACATGCATCTTACCAAGGCTTCCAATATGCTAGCTATCTCTTCCTTAGCCAGACCAATCAAAATAATGTCATTGATATGATGGATGAATATGATGTTCTGCAAGATGTCTAAAGGTCTCAATCTGTGTTGTCCGTTATGTAGCCACTAGCCACATGTAGCAATTTGCCATGTGGAATATGGCTTAGTGCAACTGAGAAACTGAATTTTTCATTTTAATGAATTTAAATTTAAAGATTGAAGCAGTGTAAAATACTTTTTTTGTTAAACATAACTTCATTATTTTGGTAGGATTACATGTCACGTTAAAGATCACATAGAGTAATGTAATATTATTATACGGTAAAGTACTCTTCAAGGACAGGCATCATTTCTAGCATTACACAGAAACACATCACTGATTGCATGGATGTCAACAAATTGATTAAGTATAAATGACTTTTTCATTGTGTAATATTGTGTTTATTTTAATATTTTCTGTAATCCACACATAATGATACCCATATAAAATGTTATTAGTAACTGAAGTGTTTATTAGTATTTTAATTGTAATATAATTAAACTATGTTTCTTAAAGAAATAAATATAAATGTTTAAAATCAAAATGAAGGCAAATTACTGATGCAGATTGAGTGAAAATGCAAAGCCATCACTTCAACTGGAAAGGTAAAGAAAAAAGGTGACGAGAAGAAAGTATATCACAAATTTCATGATGAATGGCAATTGCAATTTGCTACTGCAAAGAGAAACAAAAAAGTTTTTTGTTGTGTAAAAGAATTTTTAAGATAAATCAGCAATATTGAGGCATTTTCAGCCAAAAATATATACTGAATTTGAGAAGAAGATCCCTCTCAACAGTGAAAAGGGAATTAGTAAAATTAGTTACCTTTCCAACAAAAATTTTGTAGGAGTCTTAATAGGATGTGGGCTTGTAATGTTGGCCAGCTATAAAATATCTCAGATCCTTATACAAAATAGAAAATGATTTTTAGATGTAGAAATTGTAAAAAATTATTTCAGTTATGGAAAGTTTGTTATAAAGTAACAAAAAATCTAAAAAGGATATTTTATAAAATGTGGAGGATCCTCAACTGAGTAATTATCACTAGACTAATAGACTTTCCCAGCAGTTGATTCAAATTTGAAAAATTGAGGGGTGCCTGGGTGGCTCAGTCAGTTAAGCGTCCAACTCTTGGTTTCAGCTCAGGTCATGATCTCATGGGTCATGAGATTGAGTCCCACATCGGGCTCCACGTTCAACAGGGAGTCTGCTTGAAGATTCTCTTCCTCTGCCCCTTTCCTGATTTGTGCTCTCTCTCTCTCAAGTAAATAAATCTTTAAAAATGTTTTTAACAAATTGCAAGTACTTTTCATTAGCTTTAGATGAGCCACAAAATGTTAAGAGACAAAGCCCAATAAATACTTTGGTCTATTATATTATGTCTCAGTTTGACTTCCAAATTTATAAACAAATATCAATTTGCAACCTAAAAAATCAGACTCATGGCATAGCTATTATTAAATGCTTTGCATCTCTCAAGGAAAATTTTTATCTAGATATGAAAAAATAGTTCCTATAACTATGGATGGTGCTCCAACTATGTTAGGTCAAAATTGGATTTTTGGTATTTTAAAACAAGACATTGCTATTTCCCTTGCTGATTTGTCCCACTACAGGATACATATTGGAAATATTTGTGTTTAGTTTTCTGAAGCAAACTCTAGGAAAAGCACCACTGATATAGTTGTTAAAATCATGAAGTATATATATGTGTAAAAATCATCACCAGTTTATCAAACTTTTGAACAATTAAAAGACGATGAATTTAATGATCGTATTCTCACTGACTGAGTATGGAAGAGTTGTAAAAAAAATTCTAGGGGCGCCTGGGTGGCTCAGTTGGTTAAGCGACTGCCTTCGGCTCAGGTCATGATCCTGGAGTCCCTGGATCGAGTCCCGCATCGGGCTCCCTGCTTGGCGGGGAGTCTGCTTCTCCCTCTGACCCTCCCCACTCTCATGTGCTCTCTCTCATTCTCTCTCTCTCAAATAAATAAATAAAAATCTTTAAAAAAAAAATTCTAGAATTATAAACTCCAAATTGCAATCAACTATAAACTCCTTTAGACAAAAGGAATATTTGCTGACATTCAATAATCAAAGGCAAAAATCCCAGCAGTACACTTTACATTTTCTCACTGACAACACACTGCATATGAAAAAACTAACTTTGAAGCTCCTGAGGAAGGAAAAAGTTTTTTTGTGACCTAGCTTACTTGTATGCAAATTCATGCTGGACTTGAAGTTTTTTGTATCAATAATAATGATTACATTATTAATAATTTAATTAATAAATCAATAATAATTGTACATTTTTCCTACATGAATATTGAAATTTTAATTGTAATAGTGTTATATAAATTTATTGAAAAACAAAGAAAAATTTGAAGAACACTTTTTGATATTAATAAATTTAGAGTTGCTTTTCAATTTACATACTACATTCTGAATTCAATTTTAGTAATACTGCGTTGACAAAGAGTTAATAAATTTACTTAATTTTAACAGTTGTAGTTTTAAAACTGATACATATTTCCTTAAAAGTCAAATCAATTCCTCAAATTCTTCAAAAAGATAAACCAGTTTTGTTAATGTTGATGTAATTATTACAGGAAAAGTATACTTTTGGGCAGTTAATTCAGTCAATTTTTAAGTATGTCTGGTTAAGTATGGTCAAATTTTAAGTATGTCTGGAACAATTTGGGCATGTAAATCTACTTTTTCAACTGTAAATTTTATGAGATCAAGTACATCCTATGAAAATTTGACATCTGAATTGAGATATGCTATAAATATAAAACATATCAGAAGTATAGGAGACTTTGTACAAAAAAAAAACCCCATAATTTTTATATTGATCAGGTGTTGAAATAATATTTTGGGATACTGGGTTAAATAAAACACATTAAATTACCTGTTTCCTTTTACTTTTTTAATGTGATTAATAGAAAATTTGAATTATATATGTGGCTCACGTTTTATTTATACTGGACAGAACTGATCTAGAGCTCTCCAGGCTACATACTGTGATAAAGAGCAGAAAAGTTAACACAGCCCTGGAGCAAAATTATAAATGCATGCAGTTTTCCATTCCATATGATGCAATGTGAGCTGTTTCTGAAGCTTCTTTGTGATAGTGATAGAAAGGAGCTAGTCACCAAATCAAATGACTGCATAGCTTGTACCTGAGGCTATATTAATTTGCTCTAGCAAAGATAGCCCATGTGGCAAGGCAGCTGTGATTAGGGCTAGTACAGTAATCTACCATCATTCTCCAAGTTCTATCAAATTTTTGCAAGGACCAAACTCATGAATTAAATGGAAATATGATGGGGACTACCACCTGCATCCTTCATATCCTTTCAGGCTGACACTAATCTCAATCATCGCCCTAGAATACAATATTAGTTTTGATTCACTATCTTGGCTTCAGGGGTGGAGAAGGGTGAGGGACAGTTTGAAGATTTTCTCTACAGTAGCTTTGACCCCACAGACTAACGACTCAATATGGTGGCTACACCAACTGCCAAGTATGTCAAACCCAATTACACATGTGAGATAGGGAAATGCCCACCAGACTTTGTGCAGGACCCCATATGCCCTACTCTAACAGGAAAACCATATGTTTTGGGTCTCTGGTTATCAATATCAACTCAAATCCTATGTCAGATAGTCCTTGGAATGTCTTAGTATTTCCATTTCTCCAGAGCAGTTACCCATGTAAATGACCTTAGCTCTGCCTGGAGGACTGGGCAACTGTTACTGTGCATGTATGTCATAGTGTTACATGATCTTTCTTTCTTCCTAGGGACTTAGCCACCTCCTCAGGAAGTATCTTTGATTCTATGTGGACTCTAACATCAGACCTGCTATGGCTGGGCACTTAACAGTCTTTAAAACTCAGCCACTATCACTATTAAGTCCTTACATGGTACTTGGTTTTGAAATGAGAACTTCCTTGTACGTAACCCAAAATGCCCTTTGGCTTTCATGCCTGGCTTTCTATCGCCTTTACTCACCTCCAGCTGTTCATTATCTCTCTACAAAGCATCAGTGGCATTTAGCAATAGCCATTTAATCCTATCACCCTTTATAGAGACTATTGACTCATCTCACACATTGATTTCAAAAGCTTGTTACATACTGCATTCCTTTCCACCAGTTCACCTTATCATGTCACCACTAGTGAAAGTTATAATAATGTGCAATGTTACCTTTGGCCAAGAGCTGTCTGTGCACCAATGACTGGGTCTTTTTTGAATCCTGGTGTCCTTATCTATCACCTGTTTTCCTGGACTACTCCCAGTGCCAACATTCACAGGTTGGATCCTTTCAAAGCAGAGATGGGAGTTTTGGGTGGAAACTGCTGCTTCCCAGAGGAGGGGAATTGGAGGTTGGCCTTAGAATGTAGGATTGAGATAGTGTAGAGGGATAGGGAGAATATTCCATGTATCTTTTTAAGAGAGTAGGGGCAAAATAAATCACTATGTTGAGAAGACTTGCTTTGCGAGAATAGATTTGAGGGTCAGATATTAGGGACTAGTCATATGGCAATGGAATCAAATGAGAAGAAGTGAAAAGTGTAAATACAAAAAGGGATTGCAAAGGAAGAATTGATGGTGCCCTAGTAACAGTCTGAGATACACAAAGATATGGAGCCTGAATGTCCAGGATGGGAATGGTACCCCTGAGAGAGTGGGAGATTGAGAAGAAAGATAACCAGTTGAGACTGAATCAAAATGAGTTTGCTGAGATGACAATAATTGTACATTCCAGGAAAGCTTTTCTATTTGTATGCCTCTACCAGTAAAGTCTGGGTCAAAGAAAGGAAAGGGCTATATAGATTTAGAAATAAATAGTAAAAGCCCAAAGCACAAACTTTTGAAAGAATTCACAAGCTTGAGAGTTGAGATTCAAGGAACACCAACTTAGGGACTAAAGGAGGAAAACAAGGAGGCACTGGTGAAGGAAGAGGAAAACCTAAGCAGTGCTTGGAGAGTACAGCTCATCAGTGAGGCAAACCTACCAGAACTCCCATGAGCCAATTTGCACAAGTAGTACACTGATACTTCATTTTTCCCAATTAATCTTTTAATGTTTTTTATTCATTATTTATGATAAATGTTGTTGTCAGATCTTTGATTCTGTCTTCTCTCAAGGTTAGAGCTTATTCCTTCTAACACACATAAGAAGAAAATGTGTCTTTGCTGATGAAGTTTTTGGAAAAAGATCTGGAGATAAAAACCTTTGCAGGATGAGTTTTCCTGGATACTGCAACATTCTATATAGATATCTCATCATTAAACAGCAATTTGAAGGGTTATTTAGTCAACAGCTTGTGCCCAGGACACAGATCTCCAGAGATACCCTATGCGTTTGCATCCTTAAGCTGTGTTCAGAAATAAGGCCAACTGACAGCACCACAAAATTATGGTTCCAGTTTTAAATACACAAAGTCCACTTAGGGGAACTAATAGCTTCTTATTTTCACATTTAATAAAAGTATGCACAGCTAATCCTCTCTAAAAGCTTGAGCAACCTTCTCCTCCCAGCAGTTTTGGAAAACTTATAGCCATCAAAATCCACATGGCTCCCATCCAGATAAACTTTAGTTATCTAGTTTGCAGTTCCCCCTTTGCTTCTGAAACCTGCGCTCTCTAGAACCCCAATCCAGGTCCACATAGCCTAGGTCTTTTCAAGATAGCTTCATCCATCTTCTTGCTTATCCAAAATGTGGCTTTCTCCTGAGGAATCACTTCTACCTCCCTCTCATTCTTGCACATTCCCTACTAGCTGCTCAATGTTATTTCTGGACTATTTCTCCACTGCTTTCTTATAAAAGCCCTCTGCTCCTTCTAGACTCATGTCATTCTGTTTGTGGACCATTTTCTACATCACCATCATCATCTACCCAATCCCATATCATGTCTTAGTCAATAAGACTGTAGTCACTGGCCCAGGCTCTCTTCTTCACCTAGCCCAGGGATGGCCTTCCTACAAGGTACTCACTCCATGGCCTCTTCATCTGGCACCTTCTCCTCCATTTCTCTTCCCCATCTCCACATCAAGGGCAGTTTTTTATTGCTAAGAACCACTCTACTACTGAAATAAAAAATAAATTAGCCATCACCTTCCAAACAACACACTCTCTTACAGTGATTCCTCCCATCTGCCACAGCAAATCTTCAACCCAATGAAGCTTTCAGTCCTTTGACAAGTACCTCTTGCTCTCTATGGGCTCATAGCTATTAAGTTTAAACCCCATGGTCTTCATTTAGTCCCTTTTTTTTTTAATTTTATTATGTTATGTTAATCATTATACATTACATCATTAGTTTTTGATGTAGTGTTCCATGATTCATTGTTTCTGTATAACACCCAGTGCTCCATGCAGAATGTACCCTCTTTAATATCCATCACCAGACTAACCCCTCCCCCCACCCCCCTCCCCACTAGAGAGTTTGTTTGTTTGTTTGTTTGTTTCTCAGAGTCCATAGTCTCTCATGGTTCATCTCCCCCCCCATTTCCCCCACTTCATTTTTCCCTTCCTTCTATCTTCTTTTTTTTTTTTTAACATATAATGTATTATTTGTTTCAGAGATATAGGCCTATGATTCAACAGTCTTACACAATTCACAGTGCTCACCATAGCACATACCCTCCCCAATGTCCATCACCCAGCCACCCCATCCCTCCCACCCCCCACCACTCCAGCAACCCTCAGTTTGTTTCCTGAGATTAAGAATTCCTCATATCAGTAGGTCATATGATACATGTCTTTCTCTCTTTGATTTATTTCACTCAGCAAAATACCCTCCAGTTCCATCCATGTCATCACAAATAGCAAGATTTCATTCCTTATGATGGCTGTATAATATTCCATTGTATATATATACCACATCTTCTTTATCCATTCATCTGTCGATGGACATCTTGGCTCTTTCCATTGTTTGGCTATTGTGGATATTGCTGCTATAAACATTGGGGTACATGTTCCCCTTCGGATCCCTACATTTGTGTCTTTGGGCTCTATTTTCAACTTTTTGAGGAACCTCCATACTGTTTTCCAGAGTGGTTGCACCAGCTTGCATTCCCACCAACAGTGTAGGAGGGCTCCCCTTTCTCCACATCCCTGCCAACATCTGTCATTTCCTGACTTAATTTTAGCCATTCTGACTTGTGTGAGGTGGTATCTCATTGAGGTTTTGATTTGTTGGGAAAATTGGACAGCCACATGCAGAAGAATGAAACTGGACCATTTCCTTACACCACACACAAAAATAGACTCAAAATGGTTGAAAGACCTAAATGTGAGACAGCAGTCCATCAAAATCCTAAAGGAGAATACAGGCAGCAACCTCTTCGACCTCAGCCACAGCAACTTCTTCCTAGAAACATCGCCAAAGGCAAGGGAAGCAAGGGCAAAAATGAACTATTGGGACTACATCAAGATAAAAAGCTTTTGCACAGCAAAGGAAACAGTAACAAAACCAAAAGACAACTGACAGAATGGGAGAAGATATTTGCAAATGACATATCAGATAAAGGGCTAGTATCCAAAATCTATAAAGAACTTATCAAACTCAACACCCAAAGAACAAAGAATCCAATCAAGAAACGGGCAGAAGACATGAACAGACATTTTTCCAAAGAAGACATCCAAATGGCCAACAGACACATGAAAAAGGGCCGCTCGGCATCAGGGAAATTTAGTCCCTTTCTTAAAAATATCAACTCTCTTGTCAATAGGTATCGCAGTTTCAGTTATCATCATCTTTTTCTAGACTACTGAAACAGCTAATGTGTTGATATCCTCGTTCAACCACAGATTCTCCAATCAACTCTTTATAATGATCTCTCTTAACTGCAAACCTCATCATATCACCTCCCTACTTTTAATACTATAGAGGTTCCCCCATCCTGAGATTGCTTACAAGGACCTACTTGTTCTAGCCATTCTTTTCATCCCAAAGTTCATCTCTTCTAACTCCCTTCACTAACTTTTGCTACCATCCTACTGCCATATTCAACCACTTTCAGTTGTGAGATCATAACTCCTCTACCGCCTCCCTTTTCATTCCCTCCTTTCCCTCTCCTCCCCTCCTCTTACTTGCCCTGTCCCCTCCCTAACTCATCTCTTTCTATAAAATGGTCCCTCTTCCTGGAATAGTTTCTTCCCTCCTGGCTTCCCATGGCTCCTCATATTTAACCTTCAGATATCAACCCCTCCAGAAAGCCTTTCCTGGCCCCTAATTAGGATAACTAGTCCTTGTCTCTCACAAAATCTACTTCAGCATTATAAAAAGTCTTGCTATCTGAATTAGAATTGCTGCAATTCCTTAGCATTGCCATCTCTACAGGATGTTCACCCAATACTTCCTTTGCTCTCATCATCTGCCCACTTCATTCCTGACCTGGGCACTTAGGTTCCTTCACAAATCAGAGCAAACCACCTCTCTCACCCCACCTTCCATTTCTCTTATAAACTGCATTGTTCTCATTTTCACATCACTCCTTCTCTCCAGCTACAATGCACTCTTGGACATTCCTCAATACACCAAATTCTTTGATACCTTCCTGTCTGCAAGTTGGGTTTTGTTTTGTTTTGTTTTGTTTTTCTTTTTCTGTCTGCGTAAAAAATCTTGTCCCATCCTATCTGAAGACTTCCAAATCAACTTTGAAGATTTAGCTCAGATGTCAGCTCTTACAAAAGTCCAGTTCTCTCCTCTGTACTCCCCCAACATTCTGCCTAAAACTCTCTCAGGGCACAGGGCACTGTAATTCCAGCTTCATTGGTGTGTCTCTCACTGAGACAATGACCTTTAAAGACAGGGACCATTTATTCAACTTTGCATCCCTTAAGCCTTGTGCAAAGAGAAAAAGAGGAAGAGTTTTAATAATCATTAGACAAGTATGGTATGGTTCAAATTTTTTTCCTCAAGTCCCACAATTTTCACTATTTCCCTAAATTCAGCTATGTTTTTCAAACAATCACTATTATCAGATAATCACCCATTAAAATGTATGAGCCATATATTTTCCTTCAAAATAGTATTTATAGACAAAACAGTCTAAACCGTATTGTTCATGTTTTCATGAGGCCACAAGAATTTGCTAAAGGCAAAGTTGGTTGTTTTGGCCATACATTTCCATATTTCACAGGAAGATGATGATACAATTTCGATCTGAAATAAACTACAAGTAAGAATTAGAACAAAATTGTTTTGTGTATTTATTTCTTCTCATCCTACCAAATCTGTGAAAATGAAAAGTGTGAAAATGAAAAAGAGCAAAAATCTTTGGCTTTTATTCTAAAATTTGATTAATGACTACCTTTCTTGGATATGGTGTTATTTCACTAAAAATATTAAAGCCTTTGGACTGTTATTTACTGAGCCTCAAAACAACACATTTCTAAGTTGTATTTGTTTCCTGTCTTGCTGTCATTTGAAGTAAAATTAGTTTCCTAAAATCACATCTCATACTGGGTGGTAACCAAATATACATTCTCAGTGGATATAACTTGACCCCCTCACTTACACTGAGTCTACCAAATATTGGGGAGGCAAGGAAAAGGAGATGAGTATCACTGGAGAATTGTACTTTACCTTTGTTGGAATTAATCAAAAGTTAAAGACAATAAGGTATTTTTTTAATCAGCAAGTACTTGCTGGGTGCTTACTAGGTATCCAGAAATGTGTGTAAACTTTAGGGACATAGCAATAAAGAATGGAGACACCATCACTGCCCTCACAGAGCTTCCATTCTAGTAGGAGTGGCAGGTAATTAAATAAGCTACAGTGCAGTACGATAAATGCAATTACAGAGCAAGTATGATGTCACAGTAGTATGTGTCATAGGTAAGGTATCAGAAAACTGAACACTCCCTGGTTCACAAACCAATAGATGCCAATACATATGTTAAATTTACTTTTAGGAATAAAAGAGAAGAATTAGGTTTGCAGACCCATGGTATGTGCTCAAAAATATTTATTTGATAAACAAGTCAGTAAATGCAGAGACTTTCAGTCACAGCAAAAGTGATCTCCTAGGGTAACTGATGACAATGCCTGGGATTGGGCACAGTACTATATAATGACTTGCCCCAGAATACAGCAGATCAGTCACTGTTGAGCTCATGGGGAAAGCTAAGACCTCCAAATTATCACTTTAGGATAAAAGACCTCACAAAGAACAGCTACAGATGAAAAGTCAGTGTCCTGTCTTTATCCTTCCCTGGAAACAGGAGCCTACAGAGCTGACCCCTGAGGGCCTCCTACAGTTCTACAACCCAGGGGGAAACTGCAGCTGCATTCACAAACAGATTATCCCAAACAACCCTAATGTGTCTTCCTTGCATTTTACTAAATTTGCAGTCACATTTGATTTCCCCAAAACTAAGTTGCCCTGGAATCCTAAAAAGGATCCATTTTCTGTGCAAATAAATGAAAAACCTGTCAGTGGTTTGATACTTTTTAGAGTCTCCAAATAATCTAGGCCCTCAGTATAAAGCTGTTATATAATGGATTTGAGATTTTTAGTTTCTAGACTTCACTTGGCAAAAGGATCTATATTTTTGCCAAACCATTTAGCAAGTGTTCATAGCATGTCAATCTGTTGTGGGTTGTGTTTAATAAGGCATGTACATCCATAGCTACCCTCACTAGGCTGATTGGAGCTTGTCACCTGCTGGGTGGTTGCCATCACTCTTTTCTAATGAGAGAGAATTGAGATAGAGAAGTGCTCTGAACCAGCAGTGAGATCCTGCTTATTTGGGGGTATTCCAAAGATGATTCCCTGAGGCTGTGACCTAAGGGTGCAGGGAAACTGAAAAACTCAGTTGAATGGGGTAGAAAAATGGAGCACATGCCAAATGTTATCAAAGATCTTCCTTCTTCTCAAGCCCAGAGAAAATTAAAGACTCAAGAGATATTCAAGAGATCATTTTGTTCAGCCTAGACAAATAAAACTTTATTTCAGCCTTATAGATGAAAAGATACTGGTAAACAGAGGACAGTATTGCTGAGGGCTAGACAGCAAATCAACAAAATGTTTGAGTTTAAAAACCAACTTCCTTCACCAGAGCTCCCAAAGTTTTCCAGCTAAATATCTTTATATCTTTTCTCTTTCCCAAGAGAAAGAGGTATAACTCTTAGTAGCTAACCACAAGAATGACATTTCTTTGAACTCACATGTCACTATTAAAATTTTTTGTGTGAATTTTGTATTCTACCCAGTGAAGCATCTATTTGGATTAATATAAAATCATTTTCCAAAAAAAAATTAAACAAAATTAGTGTTTCAAGCAGATGCTATGTTTGTTCTGTATCTTTGCATATCTCCAGAGCAATGGGTGCCCAAGTTCAAGAAACACAACAATTGCTGTTTCTCTGGCTTCCTTTACTCTATTCTAGAAGAGTCTTATTATACAAATGCCATTTTGCCACCTAATCCATCTAGATTTGCCTCCTGAGATGCATTCATAGTGGAAAAAGACAAAAAAAGAACCACTCTCTTCACACAGTTCCAGCTTTTTAAGTTCAATCCTCCAACCTGCAAACCTCCAACCTGCAACCAGGCTGAGGCCATAACACCTCTGTCTTGGCAGATGAGAATGATGAAAGAGAGTCATGATTCCCTGCAGAATCTATTCAAATTAAATTGGCTGCTCACCTTCCAAATTTGTATATAAGAATCACAGTAGCATGGTAGGCTCAAGGTAACTCTATGGGTTGGTCAGGAATATAGAGGAGTTATTAAAGATCTTGGCTTCATTCACTAACTCCGAGCCTCTTCTCTTGGAAAAAGCAATATTCTATAGTAGGGATCAAATTCCTTCTTCCGGTATCAATTTGTCTCTTCTAATGTATTTTAACAGAAATTATATCCAGGTATTTAGAAGGAAAATTACTTAGGTATAAAATATTAGACAAAAAAAATATACCCTGATAAATTAAGCCACAAATGCCACATGCATACCTTATATTCAGCCCCAAAAGTTATTACTCTAATTTTTTAATGTTGCAGTATTTTATAGAAATTACATATCCACCCCTGTAAAATCAGGGGTGTCTTTCCTCTGCAGGAGCACTTCCAGGACACAACACCAGTGATAATTATTTATATATGTCAACTTAACTGGGTTACACAGTGCTCAGATATTTGGTTAGATTGTTTATAGGTGTGTCTATGAGGGTGTTTCTGGATGAGATTAATATTTGAATCAGTAGACTGGGTAAAGCAGATTGCCCTCCCAATGTTGGTGGGCCTCATCCAATCTGTTGAGGCTCCAAATAGAACAAAAATGCTGAGCAAGAAAGAATTCTCTCTTTTGAAGCTGGAATGTCAGCTTCTCCTGCCTTCAAACTTGGACTTAAACTGGAACTTACACCATTGGCTCCATTGGTGTTGAGTACAGATCTTGGGACTTCTCAGCCTTTATAATCATTTCAGCCAATTCCTTATAATCTCTATATAGCTCGTGTGTGTGTGTGTGTGTGTGTGTGTGTGTGTGTGTGTGTAAACATCAGGTTCTGTTTCTCTGTAAAACCCTGAGTAACATAGCACCTTCCTGCTGCCACTAGATCTGGAGCTATCCAGAAATGACTTGTAGCCACTGACTATATCACTGTCATTTTCCCAGTTGCAGTCGTACATTAAATGTCTTTTCTCTCTCATTTTGAAATATTTTCTTTAAAATGGCAGCATTTATTTGGTCTGTGCTGTTTTTTATGACTGTTGAGTAACTGAGTTTTATGGTATGTCTATTACTAATATACTTGGATCCCACAGAGGAATTTATGTGTGTTTCTTAGGTTTAATAAAATATTATGCATATGCTTTTTTATGTTTTTGGCAAGATTTCCATCACACTGGCTTGGTGCAGTTTATGCATTTTTTATTTTCTATTTTAATATAGGCTGTACTCCTTGGGATTTCTATTAGTAATGCTGGAAGACTTGGAAAAGGCTTTTAGAAGTAAAGGTTGTTGTTTAAAACCTTCCACAATGCATAATGAAATGCATGGCAGTGAAGGATGATACAGTACATTTAATAGATGAGGCCAATTACAATGGCAACTTTAAGGAAGAGACTTGGCATTCTAACCCTGGCTCAGAAGGGGCCTTAGAAGGTCAGCTAGTTACCTACCCCTCCACTTTTATAGCAATGCCCAGAAGGCCACATGACATATTAAAGGAGGCAATGACTATGGGGCTGTCCCTCGAAAGGACCTATTCCAATATTAAGAATACAAGGATGTCCCCAACTAAGCTGGGGAGTAGCAAAGCTCCTGCAGAGACAACAAAGCTCCCACAGATTACAAAGGGGCCATCAATGCCCCAAACATATCCTATGAGCAGCAGCTCCTTGATTGCTGAGGAGGAAGGCTTTGTCCAGGCTCCCTGACACCAGTCTGCCACCTTCTCACTCCAACCAGGAGATCTTTCTGCTGCCATAAACCCAGTGTACACCCCTACTGGTACTATGGCTATCCACCCAACCCTAATGCAACAGGTTGGGCCCATGTCCCCAGATGCCACCCCTTTCTTCCCTTTTGCTTTCTGTATCAAAGACCCAGAAGCAAAATATCACTTGAAAATAATCCCTCACACTCTAACCCATGTAGTCTATGCCTATAAAAACCTCTGTGGTTCTGCCGAGAAATCTCCCTTGAATACCAAGCCCTGAGCCCATGCCAGATTCCACCATCATGTAGTAAGTACCTACTGCACCAGAGCTTGTGCTGTGTGCCAGGGATGTACAGGGTAATAAGACAGAGTCCCTGCCTTGTAAAGGAAGTTGGACATAAGCAGATCATTTCAATGCAATGTCATAGGTGCTAGCAAGCATAGGGTGCTAAAATCTTAGATCAGGGTCGCTAAATACAGCTTGGAGTTTAGAAATGACTTTCTAGAGAGCATAAAACCTGAACTGAATCTTGAAGGAAGTTGGAACTATTAATTAGACAAGTGGAAGGCTTCCTTAACTCTCTCACATAGTACTATCCCCAATTTCTAATTTGCTCTTCCAAAAATAGCCCAGTGATATAAAATCCAGGTCCCAAAGCCACAGGGCACAGTGGCCTAGTTCCTGGAGTCCTCAGTGGTCAGAACGACCCCAGGACACATCAAGGGAATCACCTGCCTGATGAAACTTACACAGTATCCTCCTCCCCTACTCCCCAGCCACACGTCCCCAGTGCTCAGCCTTTGTCTACTCATAAGGGCACTGTGTTCCCTCCATGCTCCAAGTGATAAAGCTTTAAAAACAGCTCCTTCTTTTGTGCAGGAGGCAGGGATACTGAGCAAACATCTAGCAACATCAGGGGAATTTCTAGAAAGACAAAATAAATGATGCTCATATGCCCTGATTGAGGGGGGATATTTTCCAATCTTTAGTGAATGGTTACTGCATCCGATTTAGATTTTCAATCCCACAGCCTACCCTGTGTGGGAAGACAGAAAAAGAGCCTCAATTTCCAGGTTTATAAATGTCAAAAATGGGATATTTTCACCAAAATTGTGGTGCACATTTATGTGTTCATTAAATGTGATTGCTGCAGTAATGATATACACCTAAAATTCCTTTAACCACATAAGAGAAAACTTAAGTTCCAACAAAGCCCTATAGTACAGCATTAAGACCCAGGATTTTTTTCTTGTTCCTTTTTAGCAAACCAATTACAGGGCTGCAGTGGGTGAAACACCCCAAAGAATAGTCTGTAAGATCATATAGCAACTGGGCCAGTTTATAGTAGGTAGCTGAGAAATGCCTGAAACTGTCATTTCTCCTGGTTAGGGCTGAATAGGAAAGAATGTGATTAATAAATAGCTTAAGCAGCAAACAGAAGGTACTTATGATGCACGAATGCTCTGGGGAGATGAGGTATTGAGAAAATCATTACGATAAAGTACAGGCAGACGTTAAGCTTAAAGAGGCTGAAACAACTTTTTAAAACATCACATTAAGGGGCTATCTGGGCTGGAATTGCTTATTAAGATTTTCTTTAAATGGCCATTCCATTATAAGGTCAAGCTCTAGGTATGTTAAGGTGAACTGAGATCAAGGAAAGTATTTCAGGGTGGATGAAAATCCAGGGTCTCAGAGCCAAGACTAATTCTTTGAGCTCTCCTGACAGCTTCTGTCTAGAAGACAGTCCTGGGTATCCTCTCAGCAGCCTGTTGACATATGCCCTACTCTGCAATTCCATAACCCCGGAGGGAGAGGAGGCATCATCTCAGCAATGGTAGACAGAGACAGAATGTCCCATTATCCATCCTGGACAGAACCTTGGACCCCCTGGGGCCTTCTACACAAGTCGTAAGGAAATTCACCCAAGTGCTATGTTGATGCCATTCTTCAAACAGGAGAGTAAAAGTTTTGAAAGGGACAGACCTCTGGCATTTAGAAACTAGGCTCTTCCAGTGACTTTAGCTAAACTGTGAAGGACAACTTTACCTAGTACTCCTTTCAGTCACTCTCTCTACCTCTGTTTCTCCCTCAAACAATATCTGTAGGTATATCAGTAGATTTTAACTACCTTTTTCCCTGCTTTTCTGGAAGCAAAATTCTTCTTGCCTTGGAAAACTGCCTCTCCTCCACTCCAGACAACTCTGACAGGGCTCCCAACAAAAATGTTTCCCACCCCTCTATCTCTGCACTTATAGGAAAGTCATACAGCACAGGTGTCATCCAATGTGATAACCCCATCCCTTGAGTCACAGTGATTGGTTTAGGGAGAATGTCATAACCCAAGTCACATCCATCAGAAGCTTTCTTTCATGTTCTGTATTTGGGTGCCTATTAACAGATGAGTTACAAAGCTATGATAGCAGCCTATAGTTGACTACAGTCCTGCCCCCCCCACCCCACCCCCCACCCCACCACCAGCCGCACCATTGTTACACTGCAGAAGCCTGGCTGCAGTGGAAGAAACAGTCCTAAATGCTAAGGTCTCCTCCCTGTCTGCTTTTGCTCCTCTTCCTATGCTTCTTTTCCTCAGAGCTTTGCCCTCAGATCACTGTTAGATAATCTTCATCAAGTTTATCCAATTACTTATTAGACTGCTAATTGTCCTAGCTGTTGGCCCATACTAAAAGGAAGGACCATCAGAGGACTCTGGAAATGGTAGAAAGATTAGAAAGATTAGAAACCATATAGTTTGGGAAATAATCACAGATATGGAGGATGCTCACCCTCAAGAAGAGGAGCCTCTGAAGGAAGCTGGGAAGATGGCAGAGTAAGAGGACCCTAAAGCTCACCTCATCTAATGGATACAACTAGATAACACTCACATCAGCATAAATAAGCCAGAAAATGACCAGAAGACTGGCAGAACAAACTCCACAACTACAGGAAGAGAAGAGGAAATATCTAAGAAGGTAGAAAAGGCAGAGATGTGGCAAGGAGCAAAATGGACTATGGCTGGGTGGCAGGGAGGGCAGTGGGTGCAGAGAAGGGGGAGAAACAGACTATTACACCAGGGAGTTCACATGGGCAAGATGAATCCCTATAACATTTGGTGAGAGGGGCCAAATTTCGTGAATTCTTACAACCAAAGGGACTTAAAGGCTGGAATTCAAAAATCAGCAGGCTAGGTTCTGGGAGAGCCTAGAGTGCAATAGGAAACCAAGTCTCCACTTTAAAGAGACAGCAGGACAAACAGTCCCTGGAGATACAGCAGAGAAACAGTAACTTGAAAATGCCTGGGCCATATGGGTGGGAGAATAGTTTACTCATTTCATAGCATATCCTGGAGGGGATTGGATCACTAAGGGACTCCTCTGGGAACCAAGGAGCTGGCAAGTACCACCTCCCTCCCCTGCCCCCCAGCATAAAACACAGCCACCTGCAGGAACCAGCACAAGGACACTCACTACCTAACCTGCTTACACCAAGCCCTGCCCCCTCCAGCCTGGCCTGCCTCAGTCCCTGTGCTACAAACCCCCTCCCCCAGAAGACCAGCATAAACCTTGCCAACAACATGACCCGGGCATTTTGAGGGGCCTGGTTTCCTGGCAGCACCAGGGACAGTGGGCCCTGTGGGACCCTGAAGCACACTTGATTAAAATTGCATACCCCGCCCACTTGTGAGCTTCATGGATCTGCCCAGTTGGCCCAGTCCCGCCTGTGGTCTGTCTCATTTTACAAGCAGACTGGGGGGTACCTTATTAAAACTGCATATCCCACCCCTAGAGGGGACTAAACACTACCCACAACAGGCAAGGAGAGACTCTGCAGACAACTAGACTAAAGAAAAGAGTGGCCAGGACACAAAAGCAAGGCACACAACACAAACAGGAGACATCACCTGAAGTGCCAGATTCCAGTGAACAGGGGACACTGCCTACAGGGCACTACACACCTCTTCTTCATGAGCCCATTATTTTCAAGAGCAGGAGACCTATCTGACTTTCCGAGCACAAAGTAACAGACATAGAGAGTT
Organism: Mirounga angustirostris; assembly: GCF_029215605.1. Lineage (NCBI taxonomy): Eukaryota > Metazoa > Chordata > Mammalia > Carnivora > Phocidae > Mirounga > Mirounga angustirostris. The sequence goes on along the minus strand of NW_026991718.1, from coordinate 16,382,639 downwards.
AGACAAAGGAAAAGACAGACAAATACATTCCAATGAAAGAACAGGACAAAACCACAGCAAGTGACCTAAGTTAAATGGATATAAGTAATATGCCTGAGAGAAAATTTAAAGTAATGATCAAAAAGACATGCACTAGACTTGAGAAAAGAGAGGAGGAAGACCCTTAACAAGGTAATAAAAAAAAAAAAAGGATCACAGATAAAGAACTCAATAAAAGACATAAAAAATACATTAGATGGAATAAATAGCAGGCTAGAGGAAGCAGAGGAGTAAGTGGTGACCTGAAAGAGTAATAAAAAGTAATGAAGCGGGCGCCTGGGTGGCTCAGTTGGTTAAGCGACTGCCTTCGGCTCAGGTCATGGTCCCAGAGTCCTGGGATCGAGTCCCACATCGGGCTCCGGGCTCGGCGGGGAGCCGGCTTCTCCCTCTGACCCTCTCCCCTCTCATGCTGTTTCTCTCTCTCTCTCTCTCTCTCTCAAATAAATAAATAAATAAATAAAATCTTTAAAAAAAAAAGTAATGAAGCTGGGCAGGTGAGAGAGAAAAAAATATGCAAATGAGAAAAGACTTAGGGAGCACAGCAACTCCATCAAACATAGTAACATTCACATTATAGGCATCCCAGAGAAGAAAGAGAACAGGGGGCAGAAAACTTATTTGAAGAAATAATAGCTGAAAACCTCCCAAATATGAGGAGGGAAACAGATATCCAGATACAGGAGGCACAGAGATCCCCCAATAAAATCAACCCAAGGAGGTCCACACAAAGATACAGTAATTAAAATGGCAAAAAAAAAAAAATAGTAATAAAGAGAGAACTTTAAAAGCAGCAAGAGAAAAAGAGAGTTACATAAGGTGGATTTTGCAGCAGAAACTTTGCAGGCCAGAAGAGAGTGGCATGATATATTCAAAGTGCTGAAAGGAAAACAAATCTGCAGCCAAGAATACTCTATCCACTAAGGTTATCACTCAGAATAGGAGAGACAGAGTTTCTCAGACAAACAAAAGCTAAAGGAGTTCATAATCACTAAACCAGCCCTACCAGAAATGTCAAAGGGGACACTTTGAGTCGAAAGGAAAGACTGTAAGAGTGAGAAAAGTAGGAAACACAAAAGCAGTAAAAATAAGTATGTCTATAAAAATCAGTCAAGGGATTCAAAAAAAGAAAGGATATAAAGGATGACACCATATACCTAAAACATGGAGGGAGAGAGGAGTAAAGAATGAATTCAAACTGAAGAAATCATCAACTTAATATATACTGCTATATGCAGAAGATTTTATATACAAATCTAATGATAACCACAAATCAAAAGACAGTTATAGATATGCAAAAAAAGAGAGAAAGGAATCCAAGTATGTCACTAAAGAAAACCAGCAAACCATGAAAGAGAGCAAGAGAAGAAAGGATCAGAGAAGAACTACAAAAACAAGCACAAAACAAATATAGAAATGGCAGTAAGTACATACCTATCAATAATTACTTTGAATGTAAATGGATTAAATGCTCCAATCAAAGGACATAGGGTGAAAGAATGGATAAAAAGGCAGGACCTGAAGGAGGATGTCAGAGGAGTAGACCTAAATTTCATCTAATCCCAGGAATTCAGCTAGATAGGGATCAAACCATTCTGAACACTTACAAACTCAACAGGAGATCAAAGAAAAGAATAGCAACAACTCTCTGAAGAGAAAAGCAACCACTTTCTGGAAGGTCTCTTCTGATTTGTTCAGTGTATATTTTTCTGGCGTCATTGTTACCCTATTAGCATTTTGTTCTCTCATTCATCTATTGTCCTCTGGACAAAATGACAAGATGGAAAAAAATCACCTCAAAAAAAAAGAACAAGAGGAAGTACTGGCTGCCAGGGACCTAATCAATACGGACATTAGTAAGACGTCGGAACTAGAGTTCAGAATGACGATTATAAAGATACTAGCTGGGCTTGAAAAAAGCAAGGAAGATAACAGAGAAACCCTTTCTGGAGAAATAAAAGAACTAAAATCTAAGCAAGTCAAAATCAAAAAGGCTATTAATGAGGTGCAATCAAAAATGGAGGCTCTAACTGCTAGGATAAATAAGGCAGAGGAGAGAATTGGTGATATAGAAGACCAAATGATGGAAAATAAAGAAGCTGAGAAAAAGAGAGATAAACAACTACTGGATCACGAGGGCAGAATTCGAGAGATAAGTGATACCATATGATGAAACAATATTAGAATAATTGGGATCCCAGAAGAAGAAAGAGAGAGAGGGGCAGAAGGTATAATGGAGCAAATTACAGCAGAGAACTTCCCTAATTTGGGGAAGGGAACAGGCATCAAAATCCAGTAGGCACCCAGAACCCCCTCAAAATCATTAAAAATAGGTCAACACCCCGACATCTAATAGTAGAATTTACGAGTCTCAGAGACAAAGAGAAAATCCTGAAAGCAGCTTGGGACAAGAGATCTGTAACCTACAATGGTAGAAACATTAGATTGGCAACAGACCTATCCACAGAGACCTGGCAGGCCAGAAAGGACTGGCAGGATATATTCAGAGCACTAAATGAGAAAAATATGCAGCCAAGAATACTCTATCCAGCTAGGCTGTCATTGAAAATTGAAGGAGAGATAAAAAGCTTCCAGGACATACAAAAACTAAAGGAATTTGCAAACACACAACCAGCCCTACAAGAAATATTGAAAGGGGTCCTTTAAGCAAAGAGAAAGCCTAAAAGTAACATAGACCAGAAAGGAACACAGACAATATACAGTAACAGTCACCTTACAGGCAATACGATGGCACTAAATTCATATCTTTCAATAGTTACCCTGAATGTAAATGGCCTAAATGCCCCAATCAAAAGACACAGGCTATGAGACTGGATAAAAAAACAAGACCTATCGATACGCTGTCTGCAAGAGACTCATTTTAGACCCAAAGACACCTCCAGATTGAAAGTGAAGGGGTGGAAAACCACTTACCATGCTAATGGACACCAAAAGAAAGCTGGGTGGCAATCCTTATATCAGACAAATTAGATTTTAAACCAAAGACTGTAATAAGAGATGAGGAAGGACACTATATCCTACTTAAAGGGTCTATCCAAAAAGAAGATCTAACAGTTGTAAATATCTATGCCCCTACCATGAGAGCAGCCAATTATATAAGCCAATTAATAACAAAAGCAAAGAAACACATCGACAACAATGTGGGGGACTTTAACACGCCCCTCACTGAAATGGACAGATCATCTAAGCAAAAGATCAACAAGGAAATAAAGACTTTAAATGACACACTGGAACAAATGGACTTCACAGATCTATTCAGAACATTCTATCCCAAAGCAACAGAATACACATTCTTCTCTAGTGCCCATGGAACATTCTCCAGAAGAGATCACATCCTAGGTCACAAATCAGGTCTCAACTGGTACCAAAAGACTGGGATCATTCCCTGCATATTTTCGGACCACAATGCTTTGAAACTAGAACTCAATCACAAGAGGAAAGTTGGAAAGAACTCAAATACATGGAGGCTAAAGAGCATCCTACTAAAGAATGAATGGGTCAACCAGGAAATTAAAGAAGAATTTTTAAAAATTCATGGAAACAAATGAAAATGAAAACACAACTGTTCAAAATCTTTGGGATGCAGCAAAGGCAGTCCTAAGAGGAAAGTATATAGCAATACAAGCCTTTCTCAAGAAATAAGAAAGGTCTCAAATACACAACCTAACCCTACACTTAAAGAAGCTGAAGAAAGAACAGCAAATAAAGCCTAAGCCCAGCAGGAGAGGAGAAATAATAAAGATCAGAGCAGAAATCAATGAAATAGAAACCAAAAGAACAGTAGAACAGATCAATGAAAGAGCTGGTTCTTTGAAAGAATTAATAAGATTGATAAACCCCTGGCCAGACTTATCAAAAAGAAAAGAGAAATGACTCAAATAAATAAAATCATGATGAAAGAGGAGAGATCACAACCAACACCAAAGAAATACAAACAATTATAAGACAATATTATGAGCGACTCTATGTCAGCAAATTAGATAACCTGGAAGAAATGGAGGCATTCCTAGAGATGTATCAACTACCAAAACTGAACCAGGAAGAAATAGAAAACCTGAACAGACCTATAATCACTAAGGAAATTGAAGCAGTCATCAAAAATCTCCCAACAAACAAGAGCCTAGGGCCAGATGGCTTCCCAGGGGAACTCTACCAAACATTTAAAAGAGAATTAATACCTATTCTTCTGAAACTGTTCCAAAAAATAGAACTGGAAGGAAAACCTCCAAACTCGTTTTATGAGGCCACCATTACCTTGATCCCAAAACCAGACAAAGACCCCATCAAAAAGGAGAATTACAGACCAATATACCTGAAGAACATGGATGCAAAAATTCTCACCAAAATACTAGCCAATAGGATCCAACAGTACATTAAAAGGATTATTCACCACAACCAAGTGGGATTTATCCCTGGGCTGCAAGTTTGGTTCAACATCCGCCAATCAATCAATGTGATACAATACATTAATAAAAGAAAGAATAAGAACCATATGATCCTCTCAATAGATGCCAAAAAAGCATTTGACAAAGTACAGCATCCTTTCTTGATCAAAACTCTTCAAAGTATAGGGATAGAGGGTACATACCTCAATATCAAAAAAGCCATCTATGAAAAACCCACAGCGAATACCATTCTCAATAGGGAAAATCTGAGAGCTTTCCCCCTAAGGTCAAGAACATGGCAGGGATGTCCACTATTACCACTGCTATTCAACATAGTATTAGAAGTCCTAGCCACAGCAATCCGACAACAAAAAGAAACAAAAGGCATCCAAATCGGCAAAGAAGAAGTCAAACTCTCACTCTTTGCAGATGATATGATACTTTATGTGGAAAACCCAAAAGACTCCACCCCAAAACTGCTAGAACTCATACAGGAATTCAGTAATGTGGCAGGATATAAAATCAATGCACAGAAATCAGTTGCATTCCTATACACCAACAACAAGACAGAAGAAAGAGAAATTAAGGAGTCGACCCCATTTACAATTGCACCCAAAACCATAAGATGCCTAGGAATAAATCTAACTAAAGAGGCAAAGAATGTATACTCAGAAAACTATAAAATACTCATGAAAGAAATTGAGGAAGACACAAACAAATGGAAAAACGTTCCATGCTCATGGATTGGAAGAACAAATATTGTGAAGATGTCAATGCTACCTAGAGCAATCTACACATTTAATGCAATCCCTATCAAAATACCATCCACTTTTTTTTCAAAGAAATGGAACAAATAGTCCTAAAATTTGTATGGAACCAGAAAAGACCCCGAATAGCCAGAGGAATGTTGAAAAAGAAACGCAAAGCTGGTGGCATCACAATTCCGGACTTCAAGCTCTATTACAAAACTGTCATCATCAAGACAGTATGGTACTGGCACAAAAACAGACACATAGATCAATGGAACAGAATAGAGAGCCCAGAGATGGACCCTCAACTCTATGGTCAATTAATCTTTGACAAAGCAGGAAAGAATGTCCAATGGAAAAAAGACAGTCTCTTCAACAAATGGTGTTGGGAATATTGGACAGCCACATGCAGAAGAATGAAACTGAACCATTTCCTTACACCACACACAAAAATAGACTCAAAATGGTTGAAAGACCTAAATGTGAGACAGCAGTCCATCAAAATCCTAAAGGAGAACACAGGCAGCAATCTCTTCGACCTCAACCACAGCAATTTCTTCCTAGAAACATTGCCAAAGGCAAGGGAAGCAAGGACAAAAATGAACTACTGGGACTTCATCAAGATAAAAAGCTTTTGCACAGCAAAAAGAGCAGTCAACAAAACCAAAAGACAACCGACAGAATGGGAGAAGATATTTGCAAATGACATATCAGATAAAGGGCTAGTATCCACAATCTATAAAGAACTTATCAAACTCAACACCCAAAGAACAAAGAATCCAATCAAGAAATGGGCAGAAGACATGAACAGACGTTTTTCCAAAGAAGACATCCAAATGGCCAACAGACACATGAAAAAGTGCTCAACATCGCTTGGCATCAGGGAAATCCAAATCAAAACCTCAATGAGATACCACCTCACACAAGTCAGAATGGCCAAAATTAAGTCAGGAAACGACAGACGTTGGCAGGGATGCAGAGAAAGGGGAACCCTCCTACACTGTTGGTGGGAATGCAAGCTGGTGCAGCCACTACGGAAAACAGTATGGAGGTTCCTCAAAAATAGAGCTACCATATGACCCAGCAATTGTACTACTGGGTATTTACCCCAAAGATACAAATGTAGGGATCTGAAGGGGTACGTGCACCCCGATGTTTATAGCAGCAATGTCCACGATAGCCAAACTATGGAAAGAGCCAAGATGTCCATCGACAGATGAATGGATAAAGATAGATAGATATATATATATATATATATATATATATATATATATATATATATACACACACACACACACACACACACATACACACATATATACAATAGAATATTATGCAGCCATCAAAAGGACTGAAATCTTGCCATTTGCAACGACATGGGTGGAACTGAAGGGTATTATGCTGAGCAAAATAAGTCAGTCAGAGAAAGACATGTATCATATGATCTCACTGATATGAGGAATTCTTAATCTCAGGAAATAAACTGAGGGTTGTTGGAGTGCTGGGAGATGGGAGGGATGGGGTGGCTGGGTGATAGACATTGGGGAGGGTATGTGCTTTGGTGAGCACTGTGAATTGTGTAAGACTGTTGAATCACAGACCTGTACCTCTGAAACAAATAATACATTACATGTTAAAAAAAAAAAAAAGAAGATAGTAGGAAGGGAAAAATAAAGGGGGGGAGAATTGGATGGGGACATGAACCATGAGAGACTATGGACTCTGAGAAACAAACTGAGGGTTCTAGAGGGGAGGGGGTTGGGGGTTGGGCTAGCCTGGTAATGGGTATAGAAAATTTGAACAGACTGATTACTCGCAATGAAATTGAATCAGTAATCAAAAAAACTCCCAGAAACAAAAGCCCAGGACCAGACGGCTTCACAGGTGTATTCTACCACATTTAAAGAAGAGTTTAGGGGCGCCTGGGTGGCTCAGTCATTAAGCGTCTGCCTTCAGCTCAGGTCATGGTCCCAGGGTCCTGGGATAGAGCCCCGCATCGGGCTCCCTGCTCAGCGGGGAGTCTGCTTCTCCCTCTCCCTCTCCCCCTGCTTGTGTTCCCTCTCTCGCTGTGTCTCTCTGTCAAATAAATAAATAAAAATCTTTAAAAAAATAAAGAAAGAAAGAAAGAAGAGTTTATACCTATTTTTCTCAAACTATTCCAAAAACTAGAAGAGGAAGGACAGCTTCCAAATTCATTCCATGAGGCCAAGACCAGCATTTTCCTGATACCAAAAGCAGATAAAGACACCACAAAAAAAAAAAAAAAAGAGAGAGAAAGAGAACTATAGGCCAATATCTCTGATGAACATAGATGCAAAAATCCTCCACAAAATATTAGCAAGCTGAATCCAACAATACATTAAAAAAATCATTCACCACAATCAAGTAGGATTTATTCCTGGGATGCAAGGGTGGTTCAATACTTGCAAATCAATCAACATGACACATCACATCAACAAGAGAAAGATTAAAAACCATATGATCACTTTGATAGATGCAGAGAAAGCATTTGACAAAATATATCATCCATTCATGATAAAAACCCTTAACAAAGTAGATGTAGAGATAACATACCTCAAAATAATATGAAAAACCTACAGCTATCATACTCAATGGGGAAAAACTGAGAGCTTTTCCCCTAAGGTCAGGAACAAGACAAGGATGTCCACTACCACCACTTCTATTCCACATAGTACTGGAAGTCCTAGCCACAGCAGTCAAACAACAAAAGAAGTAAACATCATCCAAATTGGTAAGGAAGAAGCAAAACGTTCACTATTTGCAGATGACCTGATACTATATGTAGAAAACCCAAAAGACTCCACCAAAAATTTATTAGAACCAATAAATGAATTCAGTAAACCCGCATGATAAAATCAATGTATGGAAATCCATTGCATTTCTATACACCAGTAACAAAGCAGCAGAAAGAGAAATTAAGAAAACTATAAATATATATATATATATATATATATATATATATATATATATATATAACACACACATATATATAACAATTTATAATTGTACCAAAAATAATAAAGTACCTAGGAATAAATTTAACCAAAACTATAAAACTATAAAACACTGAGGAGAGAAATTGAAGATGACATAAAGAAATGGAAAGACATTCCATACTCAGGGATTGGAAGAACAAATATTGTTAAAATGTCTATACCACTCAAAACAATCTAAGATTTAATTCAATCCCTATTAAAATATCAACAGCATTTTTCCCAGAACTAGAACAACCCAAAAATTTGTATGTAACCATAAAAGACCCCAAATAGCCAAAGCAATCTGGTAAAAGAAGAACAAAAGTGGAGATATGACATTCCAGACTTCAAATTATATTACAAAGCTATAGTAATCAAACCAGAATGATACTGGCATAAATATAGACACATAGATCAATGGAAAATAACAAAAGCCTAGAAATAAACCCAAAATTATATGGTCAATTAATCTTGGACAAAGGAGGCAAGAATATGCAATGAGAAAAAGATGGTCTCTTCAACAAATGGTGCTGGGAAAACTGGACAGCTACATGCAGAAGAATGAAACTGGACCACTTTTCTTAAACTATACAGAAAAATAAACTCAAAATGGATTAAAGACCTAAATGTGAGACCTGAAACCATAAAAATCCTAGAAGAGAGCACAGGCAGGGCAGTAATTTCTCTGACACTGGCCATAGCGACATCCTTCTGGATAGCTCTCCTGAGGCAAGAGAAACGAAAGAAAAAATAAACTATTGGGACTACATCAAAATAAAAAGCTTCTGCACAGCAAAGGAAGCAACCAACAAAACTAAAAGACAACCTACTGCATGGGAGAAGATATTTGCAAATGACATATCTGGATAAAAGTGTTAGTATCCAAAATATAAATAACTTATATAACTCAAAACCCCCAAAAAAACCCACAGAATCCAACTAAAAATGCACAGAAGACATGAATATATATTTCTCCAAATAAGACATACAAATGGCCAACAGACACATGAAAACATACTCAACATCACTCATCAATAGAGGAATACAAATCAAAACTACAATGAGGTATCACGTCACATCTGTCAGAATGGCTAAAATCAAAAAATCAAGAAACAGCAAGTGTTGGCAAGATGTGGAGAAAAAAGAAACCCTGTGCACTATTGGTGGGAATGCAAACTGGTGTAGCCATTATCGGATACAGTATGGTGGTTCCTCAAAAAATTTAAAATAGAGGATGCCTGGGTGGCTCAGTCATTAAGCGTCTGCCTTCAGCTCAGGTCATGATCCCAGGGTCCCAGGATCGAGCCCCACATTGGGCTCCCTGCTCAGCGGGGAGCCTGCTTCTCCCTCTCCTGCTCCCCCTGCTTGTATTCCCTCTCTCGCTGTGTCTCTGTCAAATAAATAAATAAAATCTTTTTTAAAAAAATTTAAAAATAGAAATACTTCATGATCCAGTAATTCCACTACATTATTTATAATAGCCAAATTATAGAAACAGCCCAAGTGTCCATTGATAGGTGAGTGAATAAAAAAGTGAAATACAGACACATACACACACACACACACACACACATACACAGGAATATTATTCAGCCATAAAAAAGAAAGAGCACTGGGTGTTATATGCAACTAATGGATCATTGAACACTATATCAAAAACTAATGATGTAGTATATGTTGGCTAATTGAATTTAAATAAATAAATAAATAATGAAATCTTGCCATTTTCAACAACTTGGATGAATCTAGAGAGTATAATGATAAATGAAATAAGCCAGAGAAAGAAAAATACCTTATGATTTCACTCATACATGGAATTTAACAAAACAAATGAACAAAGGGAAAAACGAAACCAAAAAAACACTCTTAACTATAAACAAATGGTTACCAGAGGGGAGGTGGGTTGGGGAGGATGTGTGAAAGAGGTGAAGGGGATTAGGAGTACACTTGTCTTGATGAGCACTGAGTAACGTATGGAACTGTTCGATTATTATATTTTACACTTGAAACTAATATAGCACTGTATGCTAACTACACTGGAATTATTTTAAAAAAAGAGTTTTTTTAATGCAAGACATGAAAGTTGACAGCAAATATCTTCAGTTCTGTCGTGTTCTATAGGTTTAGAAAATAGAATAAAATCCAATGCATGGAAAGTACAAGAGACATTTTTTTTTAAACAATTTAAGTAGAGACAGATTATCCTAATGTAGAAAGTTTTCCATGAAAGATAACAAGTTTCCTGTTGACAGACATATTCAAGCATATGCTGGATGTTAGCAAGGATACTTTTGGAGAGATTTTCACATTAGTGTATACAAAGAAATCACTGGTCATAGATTCTCATATTTTAGAAAGAATCAAAGTAATGCTCTAAACATAGGGCTACACGGGAAACAAATTTTATTAATGTCCCCACCCATCCTATGAAAGCAGAAAACAACAGTGGGCATCCATTCCTCATAAGGAGCATATTAGACTCAATTCTAGACACTTCCTGATGGCTCTCTATGTATTATAAGTCTAGCTGGAGATGTCAGACATGCTGGGTGAGCAGCTCAGGGTAAAGGCAGAGAGACAGCACACCTATAGATCAGCCCCTGAAAGTCACCCTGGATCAGAACCATGAAAGGTCTTATGAACAAACAACCAGGGCAATCAGCAATATGGTAAGATATTAGAGACCATAAACGCCTGTTAGCTCCTGAAACTGCTGCTCTACTCATTATGGATTCCTGAAATTCTACCTTTGAGGTTTACTTTTTTTTTTTTTGAGGTTTATTTTTTATCACAAAGCTTTGATTGCTGTTGAGAGAGAGAAAGAGAAACAGAGACACAGAGATAGATTCTAGAATGGAATCACAAACACCTCAGTAAAAACAAAGAATTCCAGAGCAAAAGAGGTTGTGATAGAGCAGGAACATCTCTTCCTCTCCATCCCTCTGCTATACCTCAGGCCTCATTGTCTCTTAACATTTCTGCATCAGATTCTCGAACTACTCCCTCAGCCTCAAGCTTTTGAACCCACCTTCCACATTGCAGCCAGAATGAAGGATCTTTCCAAAATGAAGATCTGGCCATATTGCCTACCACCACTTAAAATTCTGCAATGTCTCTTCATTGACTTCAGAACAAAGTCTATGATCTTTAGCACAACCTAGCAGTTCCTTGATAACTTAGCCATAACTCTCTACCCTCAATTCCAGCCACTCCTGCCTCATACTGATTTCCATGGAATTTTCCATCACTCCTTGTTATTTCTCATCTCCTTGTCTTGGTTTAAGCTGTTGCTTCTACCTAAAACATCGTTCTAATCTTTTTTGTATGAATAATTCTTATACACTCTTCAAGAGTCTGCTCAGATACCAAAATTTTGGAGTCTTTCTTGGTTCCCTGCTTCCCCCATCCCCCCAACCAAAAGTCAGATGGCATCACCAAGGGAACAGATGGCATGGATCCAGGAGGAGGGTAAAATAGCGATAGGAAAGGGGAATGATAATTATTAGGTGCTTTTTATGCACTGGACACATGCTGGGACCTCTATGTTCAGATCATATGTTTATAACCTAAGTCACTTGGTATCAGGCTCTCTCAGGACCCATGTCCCAACTGGAGGGTCACTAGAAACATGTTCTTTTAGGAGAGAGAATCATATGATGTCTTGTTCTCCAGGGTGCCCAACTTTTGCAGAAAACAAAGCCACCCCAGAGTTTCTGCCACCATATACTGATTGGCTACAGCCAAGGGAGCAAGCTGCTCTGAGAAACGGAGGCCAGAGTAAGTACACACAAGCTTTGGCAGAGCTGCATCCCACCCAAGGACTCCAACAAAGTATGTCAATGTCCTGAATAGGACAGCCCCAGTGAAAAAAGGCACCATACATTGGTGCTTACCAGCCTAAGTCTTGAACTGACAGCATAAACTAAAGGGTTATAAAGGTCAAGAAATAAAAAAATAGAATAACTAAAAGTATTTCTTCACTCATTCGATAAGAGTTATTGAGCACCCATTCTGTGCTTAGAGCTGGGGGTTGAGGCTAGGGTAGGAAGCCTTGCAAGCTTACTGTATCCAACACTGTCCCAGCACCTTAGGAGCCAACAGCAATGATAAAGGTAACGCTGTAGCTGTGGTTTTCACTTATGTCCACAAGGCCAGGGGTCAGTGAGACTCAAAGCACTTGATAAGAACAAGCCCTCATCCTTGACCAGGGCTCTTCTTGGGTTTATGGGTGCTGGCTTCACCTGCAAAGCAGAATAATTAAAGAGTGGCCCACTCCCGGCCAGGCAGATTGAATCCTACAGAGTTACCAGAAGAGAAAAATTAGGATTTGGGGAGAGATTTGAGGGCCATGGAAGCATAAAACAGAAAAAAAAAATTTAAAAAGAACAGGATTACTATATTAATATAGTAACATAGTGAAATCTGAAAATTATTTTTTACAGAAAAAAATAGAACACTGCATCCATACCAGATTTTTGAAAACCAGAATCTACTGCATGCCTCCCACAGATGGTGATATCAACCCAAGTATTGAATGTGGATTGATTATTGAGACATTTTTATTATACATTAACTGTATACATTTTAAGGCAAGCTTTCTTTAAAATTCAATAAATGTAATGTTTAAAAATGAAAGACCTTCCATAAAATGAACTCAGGTTAAACCAGGTTCTTAGAGTCATTACAATCACTGTCATAAGGATGAATTAAGAAGGTTGTCCTGGTCTCCAATTTAATAACACTTTTGACTGCCTCGTAAATTGTGTGATATATAGTAATTTGGCATCCAGTATTTGATTGGCTTGCTCCTCCAACCCTTCTTCATAAATTAACGTCACCACGAACACAGACAAGTTCTTTCCTATATTCCCTGAGTCCTTTTTAAATAGCTATTAACCCTTGCTTGCCACCAAGACTGTATTAATTTAACAACAACAATAACAACAAAACTATGGCAATTAAAAGACTCAAGACTGCCTCTAATAATCTATGTAACTCATTGTAAACATTTAGCATAGGGAATACCTCTTTTCTTCTCAAATAAGAACAAGTTTTCAGCATCCCTTCCATGCACTAGACTCCACAGAAGTTCACAACTTCTAAGGCTAAGGTTTAAGGTCTGTCTAGGGGTATGGATCCCCAAATACCATGCAAAAAAGAATTCCATGACTATCCAGGTTCTAATGGGTATCTTCTAATCATGTAGTGAGGGAGACAGGCCATTAAAGCGGCAATTCAAACTCTTTGCTGTGATGGGGGGACTAGAGAGAGTTACAGAAGACAATGAAGAGCACCAAATCCAGTCTTTGTGAAGTCAGCAAAAGCTTCTCAAAAGTTATATCTAAACTAAGATAGAGCTGAGGAGTAGCCAGGTAAGAATGTATGCATTGGGGAAGGAGCAGAAGCAGTGTATCTTTGGAGGTAAAGATAATAATAAATATGCAGGAATGAGCACTGCTTACCTGAAGAACAAATGGGGTTTAAAATAGCCAAAACATAAAGGGCAAGAGGGAGGTATTGTGAAAGACATGGCTGCAAAGGTACAAAAAGAGTCACCCAAAGAATAATGTCAACCATTTGTTTAGATTTTATCCTAAGGGATCCTGAGCAGGAGAATTTCCTAAGCAGGAGAATGACATGTCAGATTTGCATTTCTGAAGGCTACCACTGACTCTAGTAGTGAGAATCAGACTGGATGAGGCAAACCTGCAAGTTTGGAAGTCAGTGAGAAGGCAGGCTGCTACGGTAATCTGGGTGGCAAATGATGGCCATCCGGACTCGGGAAATTACAGTGGAAGTGGAGATAAAGTATTAGTTCTGAGAATATTTAGGCAGCAGGTGCAATAGGATTAAGTGATTGGATGTGACGGCTGACGGGGAAAAAGAAATCCGCGATGATACCCATCTTTCTGGCTACAGCAAATGGTACAGGAGAGCCATCCACTGAGGCTAGGGGCACTGGGGGGATCACAAATTGTAAGGGAGTTAGGAGTTCATTCTGGCTGTATTGAGGTTGACACACCTGCGGAATTCCCGGGGGAGATATTTAGTAGGCAGCAGGATATGTAAATTCAAAGCGCAAGAATGGTCTGGGCCTCTGGGACAACTTGCTTTTCAGAAGCACATAGTCTTAAGGAGATAGGTGCATTAAGGCAATGTGCACTCAGGGCCTTCAAGTTTAGAAATAGAACTGTCATGTCAAACAGAGGGAGGGTTCACATTCAGTCGTAGTAATCAGGAATGGGTTCACAAAAGTGATATTTGAGACCTTTAAAAGTGGGTAGGATTTTAGTTGGTTGTTAGAGAAAAGGTCACCAGTCTGAAGCTGGGGGGGTGGGGGGGTGCCTGACCAAAAGCAGAGAGAAAAACTGATGACACTATAGGGAATTATGAATATTTACACTTGGCTAAGGTTTAAGGTCTGTCTAGGGGTGAACGGTGAACTGTAACTGGAAAAGAAACTGACTGAAAGGCAGGAAGACCAAACTTTATTCTATGAGTGATATGGATTCTTCAGAAGTGTTTGAACTAAGGAATGACAGTCTTTGTGAACTTCACAGACCACATCTCACCTTGCTGAGCCTTTATGAAGAAAGTGTGATTAGCAAGACACTAGCACAAGAAGGCAAGGTTTTGAATTCAGATAGCTCTAGGTTATAATCCTAGCTTTGGTACTCAGAAGCTATGTGATCTTGTTGAATTAGCTCCTACGTCCTTGGGTATAAAATGAGCAGTGTGACACCCACTTTTCATGGTTGCTGTGAACTTGAAGATCATAGATCTAAGGTCCCTGCAACACAGGAGACAGTTACTGAATGAAGAACTGCTTTGGACTGGGTGATGGCTGGGGTAGGTGTAGTTCTTTTGTCACCTCCTCCTTGGCCAGGCTAGCCCCTCAGAAGCAGATCATAATAATAATAAAAGCAACCATTTCAGCTGAGGAAGATCATGCCCACCTGGGAAGGAACCATTTTTTTCTCAAAACAAACACAACATGACTATTTCCTGTGAGACAGGGAAGAAGTCTCAGAACTAGGAGGGAGAGCTATAATTGCTCAGGAGCTCACTCCTATGTGTTTTCACAGACACAAATTAGTGCCTGGGGCCCCACCATCAAGTAACTTCCAAAGTCACAGCTTGTCAAGCAACCCGAATCTGAATTTGGGGACAGGGCCCAGAAGTGGGCGTTTAAGCAACAGATCTGAACACCTCCTCTCAGATGCATGATGTCATAAAATTGAACAGGTAAGGCCCAGGCAGCAACCATTTGCCACATGAGATTCTGTCTACCCTGCCCACAATGGGTTAATGAGTCAAGATTTATCAAGTACATCTATGAAAGAGAAGGTCTGACACAAAATGGATGTGTGCCTGGCATTTTATTTCTTAGAGGTCAATGATAGACTGTGCTTCTTGAGATCTTCTCAGACTTTGGCCTATCTATAAGGACCATACACAATAGAATAGGATATTCCAACAAGAAGAACTGTATGTTTGGAATAGGGGAAGGAGAAAGCAACCACAAGCATTTCACAGTAACTGTCAAGGTCTGCAAAGCATCTGAGAAGTTATTCTACTTGTAAACTAACAAGTTAAGTTGTCACAATTTCATGGATGCTTTCTTGGGTCAGAGACAAAAAACTGTTATAACAAAAAGTAGCCAGGGGGTCAGCAAAATTACTGAGTCCCAATTCCCCCAAATGGATGCACAGGAAGTGGACTGCATTACAAGAGAGGAATACTGAACCTAGAGAACCCATTGTTTTATAGGAATATTTAAGAGAACCTGCTCTCTATCTTGGAGGAGATACTACCTCATCCCTTAAGGTTACTTGTTACAAACCAACCTTGAAAAAGGGCCCAGATAAAGAGTGGTCAGGGCCTCGCAATCTTGGCATACCTGGCAAGATATATAGGAGTACAAGAGACCCATAAAGGAGTGTCTTCCCACACTAAGCCCTATCACACTGGGGTTGGCCTTTAGCTGTATAACTCAGCATCCCAATGCATTCTCTCTTCTTTGAAACAGAGGTCTTGTTGCAAGGACGAAGGGATCCCTTAATGCTCACTAGGATGATGCTCTTCTAAAGGTACCTTTATTTAATCAGTGTCCTTAATGACTCCTTAGAAACCATGATATGATAACTGAGGGTCAAACTACACACACACACACATACACACCCAAAGCAGGGAAGAAGGAGAAAAAGAGAGAAATGATTTAGCTCCTTTTCAAAGCTGTCCCCAGCTTTATAACACTGAAATCAGAATATTCCAGCCCTGGGGAAGAAACTTCTGTTAATTCTCGAGGAGTTCACAATCTGCCACATAAATCAGAGTAATACGGTAAGCTGTGATAAGCACAGCGACACATGTGGAGTTCGATTAAGTCTTTTGTTCTCCCTGGGGAAAGAAAGAAAAGCTTCTTTACATGATATAGCAATATCAAATTATCTGCTATTTTTTAATATTGCACATCTTAGAGTCATATCTGGGGTTGTTTTGTGAAAAGTGAACTGATGAATAATTTAGAATGGTATCTTAGCACCTCTCCCTGCATATAAAAAAATGTAATCTGACTTAATTGTATGTTGCCATGATAACATTAAAAAGTCCCCAAGGGGTAACTGGGACATGCCCAGCTTAATGAAAAGTCAAAGGACATTACTTGAATTTATATGAACTCCATTTTCATGCTTGCACTGCATGTTCTTCGGGATGTGGTGCTGGCCTCCCTCTCCTGAGAATGTGGAGTGCACAACAGTGTCTGTGGTGGCTTGCCTTTGCTGAAAGAACAAGCCTTTGCTTAAAGAGCTAATTAACTGCTTATCATGATTTTCTCATTTGGAAATCAAGAGGCTTATGGAAATCTTTTGGAACCACAGTTGGAATTCACGAAACTTCATTACTCATTGAAGTTGAAACTCCTTTGATTGTGACAGTTTTTGTGTTGTGTGTGTGTATGTGTTCCCCCCCCCCCCCCCCAGTGCAACCATAACACTGAAAGCCATCCCAGGCATCAAAACTATGTGCCTACATAACAACAAAGTAAGTGCCTGCAGGGGAAAACATGCAGCAGCAGAATTAGCAAGGCAAAATATGTCTGTATTTATATGAAGACAAACTACACTCAGAGCTGGCCAAAGCATAGAAGGATTAGGTTACCGTTTACATGGCAAAGAACTAGATGCTGGAAAATTGATGAGTCATCAACTTAGACAAGAACTGGGGACTAGGAAGGGTCAGATGGTTCACATCATCAGGGTTTAACAAACGAAGAAAAGACTGAGGGTGAGCATTCAGAATGCAAAGAGAAAGGGAGGTGATCAGAGAGAACTCAAGCAATGAAAAATCCAGAGCTATGGACAGGTCTGGGTCCATTCCCAGCTCCAAAAGCAGCCCCTGAATTTGTGTGACTTCTACTTCCTGCCCTTGCAGGGATACCCTCTGTTACCCCTCCTTCCTTTCTCAGAGGCTAACCTAGTACTTTGCACAACCGTTGGCATTTACTGAATGAACACTAAACTTGAGGCCTATTCATCTTGCCTTTGATGCCCTGCCTCACTCTCCCCTCCCAACCCCAAATATATATATTCCACATCCTAATTCACCCCCATGTTCCTACCCACAGCCCTTTTCTCACTCGGTTCCCTTTTTTGTTGTTGTTGTTGTTGTTGTTGTTGTTGTTTCAGAAGCAAACACCTGAAACATTTTATTTCAACAATTTCAAGTCTAAAATTCAAATCCATTATCAATCTTATATCTACATAATCCAATTCGTAACATTTAATTTATAAAGTTACATTTTAGTTTGCAAGTGAGTTCAAAAGAAGTCACTAGACTAAGGTCAATTATACTGTCAAGCCTATGGGTCATTAGAATTTTTATCCCTTATTTTTTTTATTATGTTCAGTTAGCCACTGTATAGTACCTAATTAGTTTTTGATGTAGTGTTCAATGATTCATTAGTTAAGTATAACACCCAGTGCTCATCACGGCACGTGCCCGCCTCAATATCCATCACCCTGTTACCCCCTCCCCCCATCCTCCTCCCCTCTGAAACCCCCGGTTTGTTTCTCAGGTCCATAGTCTCTCATGGTTCATCTCCCTCTCTGATTTCTCCCCCTGTGAATTTCCCTCCCTTCCCCTATGGTCCTCCGAGCTATTGCTTATATTCCACATATGAGTGAAACAAAACTAAGAGGCAGCCCATGGAATGGGAGAAGGTATTTGGAAATGACATTACAGATAAAGGGCTGATATCCAAGATCTATAAAGAACTTCTCAAACTCAACACTCAAAAAACTAATAACCCAGTCAAAAAATGGGCAGAAGACATGTTGTTCACTTCTCCAAAAAAGACATATAAATGGCTAACAGACACGTGAAAAAATGCTCAACATCACTAGCCATCAGGGAAATATAAACACAATGAGACCAGTTAGAATGGCAAAAATTAACAAAACAGGAAACAACAAATGTTGGTGAGGATGTGGAGAAAGGGGAATCCTCTTACACTGTTGGTGGGAATGCAAGCTGGTACAACCACTGTGGAAAACAGTATGGAGGTTCCTCGAGATGTTAAGAATAGAGGTACCCTACGACCCAGCAATTGCACTACTAGGTATTTACCCCAAAGATACATAGTGAAAAGAAGGGGCACATGCACCCCAGTGTTCATAGCAGCAATATCCACAATAGCCAAACTGTGGAAGGAGCTGAGATGCCCTTCAACAGATGAATGGATAAAGAAGATGTGGTACATATATACAATGGAATATTATTCAGCCATCAGAAAGGATGAATACCCACCATTTGCATCCACATGGATGGAACTGGAGGGGATTATGTTAAGTGAAGTAAGTCAAGCAGAGAAAGACAATTATCATATGGTTCCCTCCTCTTCTAATCCCTCCCCTTTCTCTATTCTTTCCTTATCTCAGCCCATTGAGCTGTATCTGTTCTTTAAGGCATAGCTCAAATGCCAGATCCTCTTTGAAGCATTCCTCAATCTTTGACTGCCTTTTCCTTCACCAGAATTCCTTATTCCTTCATCTGTGTTCTCATGAGTTTTGTGTGATATGTATTATGTTCTCCACTCTATATGTGTGAGTACATTACTCTCTAGCTCACTAGGTTAAATTATTTCTTGAGTTCAGTATCCATGTCTTTTTCTTTCTGTATATACATGACTGAGCACAGTACTTTAAATTTAGTACACACTCCATAAATGTAGGCTAAATATTAAAGTGAACACTGACCATCTTGGAATGGGGGGGGGATCATTCTGAATTTACCAGAAGACTAGGGTATGAGAATCCACAGGGAAAATCATGCCCTACAGCCTGGGAATTCACTGTGGTTCCTAAAAGAGCTGAGAACACCTCTCTAACAGACCCACTGTCTTGTTGGCCACACTGTGATGAATGTGTTACATACAATACAGGAGGAAGGAATTACATACAAGGTGTGAGGAATTCAGGTTCCAGGCTCCAAAGGAACAAGGCTGCAGACTCAAGGCCAGCTCTGCAGACTGGCCGCAGATCATCACCTGGGACTTCACAGTGGCCATAGAGCAGTCCATTACAGTGATATGCAATGACACATCTGGTCCAAAATAAATGCTCTTTCTGCTTCTTATATGTCACAGTGTTTATTTCACTTGAGCTGCCTCTTTGTGAGTTGGGGGCACTTAAATCTCTCAACCTTTCTAGGTGGCAGTCACGTAAATCTCTGCTTAGAGTTTTCACAACTGACAAGGTATCTTGGATTGGATAGATTAAAAGACAAAACATTCAGACAGGTGGGATAATGCTGCCCAATTGTTCAAAAGACCCATAGCTTCTCCAAATCCAGGCTTTCCTTGAGATGTGGGTCTGCTTGGTCCATGGACCTTCTTTAGTCAGCTTCACAGGATGTACTCTTTAAGGAAGTGGCATGGCAGACTCAGGGGAAGATAAGGCACACAGGAGTCTTGGATATTGATATGAGAATCTTTGACATGAATGGTGATGGCAATGCAAAAAACTGAGGTGGATTTAATTTGATTTGAAGAGTAGAGCTATTGACAAGCCCAGTAAAGGCAAAGAAAAAAGGGAAAGGTATGTAGACTGTGGCTGGAAGATCCTAACTCAGGTTCAAGGTTTTAGGTTTGTTTAGTGATAGTGAAGACCTGGATATTGTGGTGCCAATGGGTATATTTTAGGAACTGGGGACAAAATAAACAGTTCCAACACTGTGATAGTTGTGGGACTATAAACTGGTTGTTGAAACCAAAGAAGTGATGAAGAGCAAAGACAAAAAAATTGATTCAGGTGATTAACTGAAAATTGAAGAAGGTGAAAATCCATTTTGGAGGCAGTAGAGGATGGAGGTACGGTTTTAGAAATAATGGGGTAAACAGAAAGCATAAATTAGGAAATAGAGGAAAGAGTGAGGAAATATTGGTCTGTTAGGGACACTGTCACCCTGTTCAAGTACAAATGTCCTTGAGAAAAGGTCACATTTTTAAATGATGTCTGTCATTTACCTTCATAAGGAAGACTTCCTTACTGATTTTTTATAACAGGATTGAGTAGAAAATCTATAAATAGGGACTAGAAGTGGGCTCTGAAGTCTGAGGTGGAAAGGGAGGATGGGGGAGTGAGGAGGTAGGCTAAAGAGAACCTGAGTGCACACCTTTCACCACATTATGTTAGGGAGACAGGACTGAGCAGACAGGATATATTTGAAGGTCATGACCCTGGATAGAACAGACAGGGGAATAGGCATCTTTCTTGAGTCTCTATGTATTCTGTAACACAGAGAAATGGAGAATTGGTTCCCTGAGCCCAGCATGTCACATTAGTAGCCAACTGCTGCTACAGATGCCCCATGACAGAGGCAGAGCCTGAAGCAAAAGGCACAGTATGAAAACGTAAGATGATTTACTTTGTTATTGGTTTTCCAAAAGCATTAGGATATAGACCAGCAACCAGGAACCACTGCTGTATCCTGACCAGTGACAGAGTGCCTCTTCATTACTGAGTTAGTGGCCTCAAGGAAAGATCCAGAATGGTGGTCCATCCCTTGGGCACCACTGTCCTTCCAATAACCGAGCAGCATTTGAATCATGACAAATCTTTTGAGCAGCCTGTTGTCCCCCCTTGGGACAGTCCATCTTCCTCAGACAACTCCAGCTAGCAGAAACCTTCATGACCCACTATCTGCTGCTGCTTCAGGCTGTTTTATAGGCTACCCAGTCCCAAACAAGGGCAAACTCAAATTTGGAGCTTCATTCTGATTTGTGGTGTGCTGTCTCTCTCCGAGCTAATGCTTCTCAGCACTTCCTCATCTAAAGCATCAACTTCTGACTTATCTCAAATACTAGTGAGTTTCTTTCCAACTGTGACCCTCTTGCACAATAACTGGTCTGAGACAATATAACTCTCCAGCCCGCTCTTCTGGTTTCATCTGTGGAACCACCATCAGAAAGAACCAGGGAGACTGAACCTGTGGAAACTCTAAGTTGAGGACCTGGGTTTTATTCCACCTTCAACACTCAGTTAAAGCCTTTGTTCCTTCTTTGATCCATTTCTATTCAACTCTCGGCTAATTTTGCCAGAGGAACCTCTCTAAGGCTTTAAAAGTAAAAATGGTCATTCAAGCCTATATGTTGGGAGACATTCTCAACTGCGCCTTCATCAGTTCAAAAGTTTTTGGCAGGACATTTTTGAAAAATCCACTTGCTTTTTCTACCATTCCACCAGAATTTTCTCGCTGCTTCTGAACTTTCTTTCCTATTAATATGGGTTCCACTACTGAGTCAAAAGCTACAATATGCCTCTTGTCCTAGATAAGAGGGGCAGAGAGGAGAGTGTAGTGTGTTGAAATTTTGAAAGGATTTAAGTTCAGGGCAAGACATAATTTCTCCTCAAGGCCTTGCTGTTTTCAAAGTAGGCCCCTTTTTAGTAACATAAAACACTGAAGAATCAGATGCCTTTGGATAGGCAAATGGTGATCTTGTGGGTTCCTAAAAAATGGTTAGCCCTCTCTGGTGGCAGGTTCAAAGGCTTCATTTCTACCCAGTACCTGAAATTGGACATGAATGCAAGTGCTGAGTATTGAGGACAGCAAAGCTGAATGCTCTGAGCGACAATAAATAATAACCATAGTGATAAAATCTAGTAATATCACTATGAGCTTTATGATGGAATCAAAAACCCCTTGTTTCAGTTACCTTTAGAGTATCTCTGAACCCAGGAGCAACCCATGACCTCCTAGAGAAATGTCAGTCATCTGTGCTTGCCAACCTAATGAAGTTGGAGCTCACCTGAAGTCTTACATGAAATGCAGCTGAACATAGGTGAAAGGGCACCTGCTTTCCAGTGAAACAGACCCACATATGAATCTTGGCTCCCTCACTCATGAGTTTAATGGAGTTAGACATATCATTTAAATTCCTCTATACCTCAGTTTCCTTATCCGTAAAATGATAATACCATCCTTTAAGGATGACCCTGAGGATTAAGTAAGATAACATGTATAATACACTGGGCACATATAAGGCCTCAATAAATACCAATACCCTTTTCTACTGTTCTTCCAAAATAAATTTAAAGAAAATGATTATTTTTTTTACCAAATCAATATAATACTTGTAATATTAAAGTTCACTCCAAATAACTTATATTTGATTCAATCAACTATGGTGAAACAAAATGATGATCCATCAAAGTTTCTAAATGTGCTGTTTGTATAATATTTTGTCAGATGTCACTCAGATGTGGTAGGGGCTGCTACATGAAGCTGTCCTCTTCCAGGCCTGAAAGAATGACAACCTTAAAGACATGGTCCCAAGATGTACCTTTTCTATCCCTACACCTGGTTCTAGATCAGTGACAGAGTAGTGAAATTAAGAGAATCATAACCAATTATTTGCAATGGAATGAAATGGAATGGAATAAAAAATATCAGTCCATCCAACATAGTGAGATAAAATACTGTTTTGCAGTATATTTGTTTCATTTTTATCTATATGTATGGATCTTTATATATGTATCTCTGTGCTAGTTGGCATCATCAAATTATTTTTTACTGTGGGCCCCCAAGAGTTTGAATGCCGCTACTTTGGATGGTATTCTAGGGGTCTCAGGAGTCAAGCCTTTCCCAACACCTGGAAGGTTCCAGAAGTTTGAGGATGGCCTGGGTGGGGCCTCCTACTAGTACTTTGTGTATGCAGCCTTGTTTTGAGCACAAGAATTAGGTTCAGCTTGTTACTTATTATGTCATGATGTCATCTTTAACTTTGACCACACAGGTGGCCCATCCAGAGACAAAGATCTATATAGTTAAAGAACGGAAAAATGAAGCTGTCAGGGTGTAGAAGATATAATCCTGTTTGCAAACAGCTGCAACGTAGGCAGACTTTGTCACCTGTTCGAACACTTATGCTTATTCTACTTTGGGGGACTCTTAATGAACTCAACCAAATACATGTCCTAGATAGGGCTGGGGATGAGAGGAGGTAAAAAGAAGGTTTTCTTTTTGAAGTAAATACTAACTTATTTGGTCTCTCAGGATTATTTGCTTCACTGAACCAAACAGTGGTCTTCTACCTTTCTTTCATTACCTGTTCTTGTGCCATTACAGGAAATGGGTTGAACTGCATTTTACTCTCAGACACTCATTTATATCACATTTTCTTCTCACAGTTATTTCTTTTCAGGTCCTATTAGTCATCTTCTATGACTTCTCATTACAGAAATCTAATGTTAAATCATGATATATGTGATTAACCTTTATGTTCAGTTCCAAAAATAATATCTATGCATACTTTCCCCCCCAAAGTATATATTTATTTCCTGATCTCAATGTAATTTGATTGGCTCTGCTTAGAGTTGTAAGAAGAAAATTTTTAAGAGAGGCACAATCAGATCATATAGGGAATGTGTTAATATAATCAGGGCTTCTAAGAAAAAGCAATTTTGACAGACTAGAAACAGTATCTTTGTGTGAATACTGCCTATGTTGTCAAGCCCCCCTCCCACAGTGACGGCCCGCTCTCTCAAACTTCAGGGATGCCCTGTCTTCTTATCACATTATGGAAAGCTAGCCTGGAGCTATATTTGGACCACTCTCTCAGAAAAGACTAACACACAGGAAGTAAAGCTCCCTTCTTTAAGTTCCCAGCAGCTATTGCTGATGCTTCTAGATGTTACCACAGAGGTTCCATTTTACAGAGCTAGAAGCTGAGGTGTAATAAGAGTAAATAACTTCACCTACCCTTTTTTTTTTTTTAAAGATTTTATTTATTTATATGACAGAGAGACACAGCGAGAGAGGGAACACAAGCAGGGGGAGCGGGAGAGGGAGAAGCAGGCTTCCCGCAGAGCAGGGAGCCCGATGCGGGGCTCGATGCGGGGCTCGATCCCAGGACCCTGGGACCATGACCTGAGCCGAAGGCAGACGCGTAACAACTGAGCCACCCAGGCGCCCCTTCACCTACCCTTCTGAGGAAAGAGTCTCTGTGCTCTCTCATATGAAATCTGGCAATGTGTTTGGGCACCAACTTTTACTCAATCTGGAAAACCCACTAGCAACTAACAAATTCTTTACATTAGCCTGAAATGAAAAAGTACTAGTGAGTAAATCTATCAGAGCAGAGAGCCCAGCTCATGACTGTGGAAGATGTGGGAAGGCAGATACATTTAGCCTTTCCCTCTCTGCATAGCCATTAGGGACCCTTGCAAGAAACTAGCCACCAGCCCAGGGAGAAAGGGCAGAACAGTGCTGAGTGAACAAAGCAGATATTTAGTGCCTATAGATAATATCCAACTCCAGCATCAGCAGAGAGCTTGGCCGGTGAGGGCATCTCCTAGGAAACCATCAGATAACACTGGGAGAGACAGGCTTTAACATAATAAGAGCTGCAGGGGAAACAAGGCACGTTAGCTAGAAATGAGCCATGTTTCATAACTCGGCAGTCATTTCTTGTACAACAAATAGGCCTGCACTGCTCACGTGGATGCATTCGTGCTCAGAGCAGGGAATCCTACACTCCTGACACTCTGGAGGTCAGCACCTCATCTACCAAGTGAGGTGGGAGAGGCAGAGCCTGGCCTGTCAGAGAGCAAACAACCCACCTTCCCAGCCAGTCCTGGCACCAGGGAACAGCAGCAGTCTCATAGACTGAGAGAAAGCAAGATACTAGGATGGAGGTCACTGTAGAGTGACCTGCACATCAGCATATGTAGCCAATAGGATGGCAGCTGCCAAGAACCTGAGAGCCTTCAAACCCTTCTCTTTCATCACTTCCCAGGACTTCGTCTTTCCCCTCCCTCTCCTCCTTCAAACACATACACACACACACACACACACACACACACCCATGCACATGCGAGCGTGCGCACAGACATACTCCCTTCGGAGGCCTGCTCCACTCTTTCCCTTGTTGAAAATACTTCCAGGATTCATTGGAGGTTAGCTTTAAAAAAAAAAAAAAAAGTAAGATCCCTGCAGGACAAGTCCTCCTTCATTCATCTGACTATGTGATCACAAAGGCATATGTATAAGTGCCTATTATTGCTAAGCAACTTTCTGCAATGAGGCAGAAGCCATCTGAGTACCTCCTGTCCAGCGCCAAGCCCCACATCAATGCCAGCCAGAACCAGACACAGAACTGGAAGTGTTGGTCCTTTCACTGATGACTGTTCAAACTCTTGGTTGCCAAGCAACAGGTAGTAATAGCACAGTGATAAACATACTTCGAATAATTTCAATATTGTCATTTAGCCATTAAAATAAGGAGAAGTGTTTCCATGCTAAGGTTGTTTCCTTGCTGACTGTGGCATCCTGTCTGGTTAAGGACATGTTTCCATCCCAATGCTTCTCTTGTCCAAAAGTTTCCCTTTGAGATTGCCAGGATATATACCAAAATTATTTCAGGTAGGCATGCACTGGTTACTGAAGACATTAAGCTTTCACAGCCCCAACCAGCCACACAGGTATTTTGATTCAGAGTTTCAGTTCTGATCTGATAAAGAAAGCTGACTGAAACTCACCCGAGCCTCTTCAAGAAACACATGGTCTGCTAAGTTAAGCAATAGTGTAAACAAAATCACGAGAGAATTAAAAGGACAAATCATTGTCACATCCATTAAAGAGAAAATAGAAATATGACTTTTTTGAAGGAAGAGGTCAGAGCTATAGACTAACATTCTAGTAGGAGAGGTTTCAGTGCATTCACGTTCATTTATTACAGCAGTACAAAAAGCAAGTGTTCACGTTCAGACAGATCTAGTAGAATTCTAGACTATTCACCCCAAATCTGCAAGTTGAGCCACTTTAATCCATAATTCAGAAAGGGAAATCATCCTGAAAGCTATCTCACCCACTTATTGAGAGACTAAATGAGATAAGTAGTGAATGTGCAAATTCCAGTCCTGGCTCACAATAGGTGCTTAATAAGCACCGCCATCCACCACCTTGCCGTCCACCGGACAGAAATGTCACTCATCCTGTTTTGGTTATAGCTACTACACCTGCTTCAACGGGCTAGTTAGTGCTGCACTACAAGAGGGCTCGACTCAGTCTCCTCACGTTAGCAACGCCTCGTGCTACTAATAGTGAAAATTCACATGCTACATTTTTACTAACTCTTTAAAAGACTCTCCTGTCTCTCAATCCCTAACAGCTACTCAGCTGCTGCCCAGCCCCTGCCCTCAACACCTCCTCTCTTTCTCACTGCCCCCACTGGTCCACTGTCGCTTTCATTCTGCTTCCACCTTCAGCCCTCACCCTGCACACGCTGACCTCCCTTTCCTCTCCTCCTGCTAAATTTAGAGGCCGAGCTGTCTCCCTGGTGTGAGAGGTTGGAGGGCCATGGCAGCAGGCTACAGAGCTGGTCTGGAGTTGGCTGTCAGCAGCAAGGGAAGGACAAATGTCAGGGAGATGGACTCCCAGGCCACCCTCCCCCAGCCCCAGCACTCACTCCTCTGCAGCCTATCTCGACAGGCAGGGTAAAAGGAGGAGGGCACGGAGGGCCTTTGAAGTCTGGCTGCCTGTCACTGAGCTCAAAGAAACCAAGGGCTTGTCAGAGTACAAGTCACTGGGGCTCTCTCCCTTTCGCAATTAATTCAGTTGGCTCAGGAAGGAAAGGGATTGTGATATGCCCAGAACTGGGCAGAAAGCACAGTTTACCGGTGCGATGCTGCGGCACCTAAAATCTTTTCTAACTGCCAGATCCCAGCCATGGCAGAAGAACTTTATTCAGGAGAAAGGGAACCCAAAGGATTCTTTTCCTGGTCCCACTCTTGGCCCCACATGCTGGCCAATGTCAAGAAATATGTCGCCAAAGCTTCCTCTCTTTATTTGGGCTTTACTTCTAATCCCCGTCTATCTGAAAACCAACATCAGTCATTTGTAAGAATCGATGGATCTCTGGCCTTTTCTGAGAACATGTTTGGAAAACGAAAAGCACAAATCCTCTGACAGCCGATGTCAGGAGCATTGGGGGAGCTTCCAGAGAGACAGGGAACCCCAAAAGCAAATGCCCTCAGCTCACCATTTAGACCATTCCTCACCTTATATCACTGTTTTGATTCTAAAGTTTTCATTGATCTAATGTTCATCAGGTCCCTGCTATGTGCCAAGCCTTGCACAGCTATGTTCTCCAAGGAGAAGCCAGCTAGGACAACCCACATGCTCTCACTGCCCAGGCCTGGCTATTTTGAGGCTCCTTTCTCAGGACATATGGAGGGCAGAGAGCAGAAGGGATCACCCACAGCACTGGAATGGCATCAGGTCAGCACCCAGAAATGGAGCTGAGAGGATACAAAAGAGGGTATTCAGCGATAAAACCACCATTTACTTCAGACATTTCAAAGATTAAGACTGTACTGACTTGTGAAGGTGGAGCATCATGGGGAAAACTTGCTGTTCCTTGTCAGATAGTTCTCGGGTTAGGGTGGCAGTGAGCTGGGAGTAGATGGCACTGGATTAGAACTCAGAAGTTCAGAGTTGTGGTGCCAGCCCTGTCTCCAATCAGCTGGATGGTTCTGAATCAGTCGCTTGACCTCTGTGAGCCTTGGTTTCTGGCTCTGTATAAATGGAGGGCAACATTAGTCTGGCCCACCTCACAAGGGTGGTGTGAGAACAAAGGTCACTGTTGAACGGGCAAGGGCTTTCTAACCTGCAATGTGGGAGTTACGGTCATGTGGCTGGCACCCTACAGGAGGATGTAGGAGGAGAAGTGACCCTCTAGATTATAGGCAGAGATACAAAGTGAAGATGAGGAGCCAAGTCTGGCTTTGATGGCTATAGTGGGACTTCACATTTCCCGGGAAATGCCTGGCTATGGGGCCTGCTGACCACACCCCTGCCACTCCCTCGATGTCATTTTGTTACGATTAAACCTGCAGTCACGCCAGGGTGGGGACAGTTTGGTCAGTGTGCCTCGTCTTGCTCTCAGAAATGCCGAGATGGACAGGTATTCTCACATCATGTTTAACATGACCTCATCAGACTATATTTCAACACTCTGTGGCCCCAAATGTGAGCCTCCTTTCGAATCCGATGACCACCTTTCATAGATATGAGCTCAGTTTAACTAAGAATATTGTAATATAGAGACATAAAACGTTCAGTGTTTGTTGTGGGGCATTGTGGGTCCTGCCCCGGATCCAGATTTCCTGATCACTACCCAGTAATGGTGACTGTGTACATACCTCAAAAGATTCAGCTCGATCAGCGAGTCTATGTGCCCAGCTATTAAGAAACTGAAGAAGTTAGGGATACTCCACAGGGAAAATGAACTGTACACTCAGCTTAGGTCACTTTTATAAACCGCAAGAGTTTCGACAGCCCAATAATTCTCTTCAGCCAACAGCTGCACTACAGGCTGAGGACCACACGCCGAAGGAAGATCTCTAACTGCCATGGAAGCTCCATCGCCCACGCCTGCCCAGGCCAGAGGTGTCACTTCGTAGCACACCCCAGAATCACAGGCCTCACCTCCAACAAGTGAGGCTGGCCCAGGGGACTGCAAGGTGGCGAAATAGTCAATGGATAACTCTGCCAAGTCACCTGACAGTGTGGCCTCATTACTCAGCCTTCCCATGGCATATTTTATTTACAGCCAGTGTTATTCATTTGTGAAAGCCATGGTGAAGCAGCAGCTTTTGTGGGAGAATCCTTCCTTAGTTCAGCAAATAGAGATTGACCACCTGGCATGTTTCAGGAGCTGTGGGGCAGGCCCCAGGTTACAGGGGTATAAATCTTCCCGGTCGGTTATCCACATAATGCAAGAAGCAGGTCTGACACCAGAGGAAAAAAGAGAGAAAAGAGGGTCTTGAGGTGACCCTTGGCAGGGGACACTGTGAACGCTGACTGTCAGGCCAGCTCCTCAGGCCTGGAGCTGTCACCCTCTCCTGGGTTGTGCTGGGGGAGGAGGCGACTCTCTTCTCCCAAGGAAGTGGCTGTTAGGACTATGGGGAATGGCACCCACCATGACTTGTGGAAGCACAATCTGACTTTATGTCCTCATGGAGAGCAATGGAAATGAATATTTAAAGGTATGGGGTCATAAAACTGTGGGATATGAGAAAATACCAGCCTTTGAGGCCTGGCTGCTACATACTGCTCCATAATATACACGTTTATAGTTCCCCAGCTGCTTTTGGCTCATTCACAGAAATGCCACACCCGCAAACTGGCATCATCATGCCCTTCATCCTAGAAGTTTAGAAGTCACGGAGAGCCCAGGGAAGCAAAGGCCCCGGAGCAGGCCCTGCTCATCTCGCTGTGTCTGTGGCTCCACACATATGAATGTCGGGGCCCAGGATGGGGACACAGGACAGGCAGGAAGCAAGACCTTGGGGCGAGTCAAAGGACTAGTGAGGGGGAAACTGGGTTTTATGATTTATTGTACTGTTGAAATTATTCTCTCATTACAGTAGTTAAGAAACTATCTTCAATTAACTATAGGTGCACAGATCGTAGCTCAGTATTTTCTTCTATATTTTATGTTAACTATATTGCTTTAATGTAGACCATACAGACCCTTACAGGCTTCCACACACATACAGGCACACACATGCACACACACGTGCACATTTCTTCCAGAAACACTGTCACGCACTGCAGTTATTTGCACAGATATGCTAAAATAACACTTTAGCTTCATCTGAACTTCCGCCATGCTGTCTGGATCATTACAGCCCTGATGTTTCAGTAGGATAAAGCACTGAGAGCAAAAAGCCTCATTTCCTGCAAAAAGCCTCATTTCCTGCAGCATTCCCAGGGCCACAGTTTTATCAGGGAAGTCGTAATGCCCACTGTTCCAACAGTAGTGGCCATGAGATTCCCTCTGGGCACAGACCCCAGGGAGCTGAGCTGGAAGGACACCAGCAGAGTCTGAATTTGGACCAAACTGACCAAACAATAAGAATTCCAGAGGCACAGGCTGAAGCTAAGAACTTCATTTCCAGAAAATATCATTTCCCTCTCCTGAGCAATCTGGCTTAGAACACAGCTCCTGACTGGAGGGTATTATGTTGAGCGAAATAAGTCAAACAGAGAAAGACATGTATCATATGATCTCACTGATATGAGGAATTCTTAATCGCAGGAAACAAACTGAGGGTTGCTGGAGTGGGGGGTGGGGTGGGAGGGATGGGGTGACTGGGTGATAGACACTGGGGAGGGTATGTGCTCTGGTAAGCGCTGTGAATTGTGCAAGACTGTTGAATCTCAGATCTGTACCTCTGAAACAAATAATGCAATATGTGTTAAAAAAAAAAAAAAGAAGAAGAAGAAGGTAGCAGGAGGGGAAGAATGAAGCGGGGGAAATCGGAGGGGTAGACGAATCATGAGAGATGATGGACTCTGAAAAACAAACTGAGGGTTCTAGAGGGGAGGGGGGTGGGAGGATGGGTTAGCCTGGTGGTGGGTATTGAGGAGGGCACATTCTGCATGGAGCACTGGGTGTTGTGCACAAACAATGAATCATGGAACACTACATCTAAAACTAATGATGTAATGTAGGGGATTAACATAAGAATAAAAAAAAAAAAGAAGTCATTTATATTAAAAAAAAAAAAAAAAAAAACCACAGCTCCTGGAGTAGGAAGGCCATTCTCCTGAATGGTGCTAGAGCCCTTCAGGAACAGAGAATTAGAGGAGGGAAAGTGTGGTTCCTATTTATCTCTGGGTGAGGGAATCAAGGAGGCCAAGAGGTAGGAATAGGAGGACCCAGAGAGTGTTCTAGACTATACAGGTTTGTGTCCCTCCAAAACCCATATGTTGAAGCCCTGATCCCCAGTGTGATCATATTTCAAAATGGGGCCTTTAGGAGGTAATTAGGTCATGAGGATGGAGACCACATGATGGGCTCAGGGCCCTTACAAAAAAAAAGACACAAGAGATCTAACACTCTCTCTTTCCACCACATGAGAACATTGCAAGAATGCATTTTGGAAACCAAGAAGAGGGCTCTCACCAGGAACTAAACTGGCAGGCACCATAATTTTGAATATCCAGCCTCTAGAATGGTGAGAAATAAATTTCTGTTGTTTAAGTCACACAGTCTATGGTATTTTGTTGTGACAGTTTGTGCTGCCTAACAGAGAGAAGGCCAAGGCTGCCAACCCCAAAATCCTTCTCAACACCAGTGGCTGCTCATTTCAAGCTGCCTGGTGGAGAGACAGGAAAGCTCTCTGAAGCAGGTGCCATGCCCTTTGTTAAATTCAGCCCATGCAGGATGGGACTTGCCGGGGACTCAGACTGTGCTCTGCTCTCTGGAGACAGTTTCTGAATTCCAGAAGCCTAAAGTCCACTGGGCCAGACACCCTGACTACAAGATCAAAGAAGAACATGAAGAGAGATGTTCAAGTTCTCAAATGCAGAAACTTGAGACTGTCTTCAAAATGCCCACTCCAGCCGCCACACACATTGCTCTTAACTCTGTGGAGTTCTCGGAAGAAAACTGCTTCCACAGAGTAAGAGTCAGCACCATGTCCCTCCTGCCCCTGAGCGCTCTGCCCTTTCCCAGCAGCATGCCCAGCCCACCGCTGCCTCCGGGACCAGAGGACAAGACTAGAGCGCCACCCAGCAGCTGCTGCCAGTTGGGGGCAGACCCAGCTTTCTGCTTAAGGTGACACATTTCCTAAATCAATAGGACTCTGCTGTAATAGTTGCAGTGGTGGTGGTGGTGGTGGTGATGATGCTAATAATAATAATAATATTAATAATAATAATAATAATAATAATAATAATGGCAGCACTAGCCAGGAAAAGATTTCTGAGAGACACTGGGTCTTTTTCTCTTCTGTATTCTTGACAGAGCCCAAGCCCAAAACAGTTTTCAACAGGTGCCTAAATGCATAAAATGCTACATGAAGAAATACATAGTTAAATGCCAAGTATTCCTAATTTTCCTATTTTCCAAGGTCACCAGGGCCTTTTCTATCTAAATAAAAATAATAATTCAACTGCCCCTCTGTGACTGCAAAAAGACCCTATGTCTCTTAGCAGGTGCCTTCTCTTCATCCTGGCTATGAACCCCAGGAGAGGTGAGGAGCTAGGACCCCGAGGAGGCTGCTCCTCACTGCTAGTTTTAGAAGATCTGCTGTGCTCCTTCCTGCTAACCTCTGGTCTTTGAGGCCCCTCGCCCCTGCTTTGCTTCTTCCCACTTGTGGGCACCCTCTTTGCTGTCATGCCCCACACCGAGGTCGACACTCAGCTACAGAAGTTCAGAACTTGAGTGCTGTGTGAGGATGAGCCAGGGGAATGCAGTGCTAAAAAGGAAAGCCTCAAAGTTGAGTATCAGAACCCACAGCTCCTAGTGCCCATCAATAGTGAGATTCCACATGGAGGGCAGAACTCTCCTTAGGCAACACAGACCCTCATACACACATATTCACACACACCCGCAGGAAGCTAGGGACACTCCAGATGGCAGTTCACTGGGGCTTTCTCCTCATTCCCCAAATCAGGAGTCCCATGTCCCATTTTGCACAAGTCCACCAGCCCAAACACAATAGACCATCTCAGAATAACACTGCCAGAACTCCTGCCCTGAACACAGCAAGGGCACAGCCCCTATGTCATCAGACATAGAAGAGTTTTAGGTTCCCTTCTGTCACCCTCTTCCTCCCATGTTAGGCTTTAGTCTTGCTTTTGCAGAACCAAGAGCACACTACAAAGTGTCTCAGGCCGCAGAACACAGCTCCTTCAAAGACAGACTCTGTGGCCACTCCTAGACTACAGAATAGCTGTGCTTATGTGTACTTTTTAGCCAGGAAATTTAGCCAGAGATCTGCCACATGTAGAGAGAGAACAAAATCTTTAAGGGCCTCCAGCACAGGTGGCATGGGCACACCCCACCAAGCACTGCAGGGCTCTGGCCTCAGCGAGTATCCTTTGCCACCCATTACCCTGCAATGTCCCTTGTCCTTTCTCTGCCCTGCTCTGTGGAGAGGACCAAGGAGGAGGAGGACCGTCTGAGCAGACAGGGCTGGGCCGCAGGAAGGCAGCAGCAAGCTCTTCCTACAGCTGACATCTTAATAATCACCAAGTTTTCAAAGAAACTTCCAACCATAGGGAAACTTCCAGACAAAACTGACTTTCAGTGAAATGCATTTGCCTCTTAGCTCTTCTCTACATGTACTTTATGACAGTGTTGAGAGTCTCCTGCCTTGGGTTGAAATCTTGTCAGCTTGTAGGAGCAAAGCAGGATGGAGGGAAGTCAGTGCTGAGAAAGAAAAATGTCAGTCAAGCTCTGAGACAACGCCTCAGAACCTGCTAGGGAGGTGCAGAGCCCCCCAGCCAGCACCCATGCTGCCCACAGTTGGCCCCACTGACCTCTTGGAATGGCCAAGGCCAGGGTCTCACTGTGGCCAGAGGTCACAGACTACACATGGAAAAGTGAGCACGTGGATGGCTGCCCCGGCCTACGACCTAGGCCCACCCCACTCTGTGGCCCCTATAGGGCCAGGAGTATTCTCTATAGGGGACCCCCCTTTGCTCCCTCCTTCAGGAACATTTCTAAAGTCATTTACACTTTTGTGTCCTCTCCCCAGGGGACCTGCTTTCTCAGCCTGCACATTCACTGGCAGACTCACAAAGACGGGAGATGGATCTGAGGAGGGGAGCTACTCTTTCCCTCCTCTGAGCCTCCTCTGCACTGCAGATGTCCGGACTCTACTGTCACACCAAAACGTGACAGTTTTCAAAGCTCTGCTTATACCCTTCCTCACCCAGACGGAAACTTCTCCCTTCCCTGAACTGAATCCTGTCACTCAGATCCAGCCTCACAGATTCTGGGCCTGGGAAGGAAGGGCTTCGCCTCATGGTATAACGGAGCCGGGGTCTACTCACAAACACAAGGCAAGGTGAACAATCCAGACCCACAAAGTACAGAAAGATACAGGACTGTCATCCCTTTGTCTTAGAAAGGCCTCCCCATGTGGGAAAAAAGAAAAAAAAAAAAAAAAACTTTCCCCAGCAGAGGCAGAAAACCAAAGCCTTGCTCAAGACTGCAGGTGGAGGCTGGTGGCCTGTCAGCACGAGTTATGACAACCCCACCTCCTGACCTGCTCTTATTCTTAAAGTTCACGGCTTTTCTGGCAGCCACAGGGGACAGGAGCATGGTATTTGCCAAGAAAAATCACATGTGTACAAGGGGCTGAAGGAAGGCTAAGCAAAATGTGCCTGTGGTACGAGAGGCTCCAGACGGACAACTGTCAACTTCTGCTCCGCCCCCCCCGCCCCCCACGACGTGGGCCTGTCACAGGATCTCAGGAGAGGGCCAGGGGGTCACTGGGGGGCAAGTGGGGGTGGAGGGGCTGAGGAGAGAGAGATTTCAGCTGGACTTTGGCCTTTAGGAGTCATGGAAAATAGGGTGCTACAGGAGAAAAGGCACTGGTACCGGGAATGAAGAAACCGGGTTCTAGTCACAACTTGGATGCAACACACCACAGGGCTTCTGGCAGGTCAATGACGAGCTCAGAGCCTCTGTTTTCTCATTGTTATTATTAAATGAGGTAGTAATTGGACACTCGTGAGCTTTAACATATTATAAGAAAAGAGAACAATGGCTAGCCCTGGGGGTTGGGTGCCATCGTGGATCTGGAGACCAGGAGCCAGGCCAAAAAGCATCACAGAGGAGGAGAGGTCAGGACTCACCCTGCCTTGGAGGTGAGAGGTGACGGAGGGGATCAGGAAGGACAACTGTGAAGGTGGCAGCAGAGGAAGTTCTCGTCTGGATCAGCTGGGGCGGGACACTTCGGGGTTCTTGGCATGAAAAGAACAATTCCATCCTGGGGAGGAGAGCAGTCACTGACATGAGGAGTGAGTGCAGAAAAGCAAAGAGTACTTATGCCACAGAAAACTGTTTCCCCAGGAGCTGGTTGTGGAACACTTACCGCTGCCCAAGAGCATCTTGTTTTAAGGGAAGAGATAAAGGCCAGTAAAAGAAAGCAAAAAAAAAAAAAAAAAACAGCTTCAAAGTGGTAGAGCAGCACCAGGAGGGAACAGTGCCCTGAATCCAAGGCAGGAGAAATGGCCCAGAGGAAAGGGGAGGAAAGGGTCTCTGTAGGTGTGCGCGGGTCCAGCCGAGCCCGCTGCACTGTGGCCGGCGTGTCCTGCTGAGACAGCTAGCTGGCCCCATGCTGCCGAGGGCAGGGCCCTGGGTGTGGGCTGCTGGGCCTGCACCACCTTGTAAGGCACCACCCTGGCCTCTTCACGCCACTGCCAGGGCACTGCCAGGGCACCCCGGCATTTTCTCTAAACACTTGGCTCTTTAGGAAAATGAAGGCATAATCAGAAAGCTATTTTCACAACATCTGAATCCTCCTCTGACAACATTTAGCCATTGATGATAGAAAAACTTCATCTTTCCTGGAGTGCAGATATGAGAGCAGTATGAAAGAATTCATAGCTTCAGTTATTAGCCAGACTGCACTCAGACCCCATCTCATGTACCCACCATTCAAGACTCACAGTCTCCTGGTTCTGGGAGCCTTCTAGGCTGTTCCCAGATTGCAGGGCTCGTTCCCTGTAGAACACTGGCAGGCAGCAGTTACATTATGTATCTGCTCAGCACTCAGGCAAGAAACCATTATGTTCACGGATCATTATTGACATCCTGACATTTGTCACCTCCTTTCATAGCAGTTAAATCTTGCTTTATCTGTAAATGTCACCATGTCATTTATTCATGAAAGGGGTCACATTCCCGAAATAGCATGCTTCAGTTTAAAAGGGGAGCTTGGCTTTATTTGCAGTGGGTAATCCTCAAACAAACTTAACTGCTGATAAATGCTTTTTTATTGGAGTTTCTTGGCCTTAAATGACATCCTCAAATGTAGAATGCAGTTCTGTATTTGTGAAAATAAAATCTGAATGTTGAACAAGAGAGAAGGCTGCTGAGATTAGAACAAATGAATGTTTTCTGTTGCCACCATACATAGGAAGGTATATGTAAAAAGATTTGAATTTATTGAGAGTAAGCCATGATTTTAAAAAGATTGTTATGCTTCTAGAAACATGCCATGGCCTTTTTTCATCATTTATGCCTCAGAAACCTCAATGAGATCAGGGGCTTTTTAACCTTCTTGGGGTGATCCCTAGCTGGGGACATTAGAGGGGATCACTCAGCAAATATGATATACTCATTCCTCCCCCCTCAGATTCCAGAACACTGGTCAGGGAGATGATTACTCATCTCTGGAGTTTATGTTTGCAGGAAGCAATGTCTCTTTGCTTTACAAAGCTTGCTCCAAGTTCACTTTAAAGTAGGGTGACTATATAATTTATCGTCCAAACCCAGACACTTTTCAAGGGGGAAAGGAGACACTAAAAATAATTAACAGGTATTAATTGAGCTACAACAACCATGACCCTAGAAAAAACAGGGCATATGGCCATCCGAACTTTAAGACTTTATCAACTGACTCATTGAAGAGGTTTATATCCACCGCTGCTAATTAACTATTACCCAGGAAAGGTTTCTCTGTGTGTGTGTTGGGGGTGGGGGAGAGAGGGGAGGATCCTGCAGCTATCTGTCTTTAATTCATTTTTCTAATCCAGTGGTTCTAAAAGGGTGGTCCAGGAATGGAAATGGCCTAAGTAGGCTGAGAAAAATGCAGGTGCCTGGTCCCTACTTCAGATCTCCTAAATCAGAATTTCTAAGGATGCGTAAAATGCACCTGCATTTTAAGATCTCCCAGGTACTGAAGGTGTAACATACACTGAAATTTGAGAGCCAATTACTCTGATCCAAATCTTTTGTTCTCCCTAGGTACCTCTGTGTTCTGGTCACATTGTGGTAATAGGAAATAAGTGGGTAAATTCTGCTTTGTTGTTACTGTTGTTTTTGGCCTAGAAAATTAACTTGCAGATGGGTATAAGCTGAAAATAGATTCTCCATTGTACACAAATATGGAGGCCACGACAGTTCCTAGGTAAAGCCACTAAGCATCAATCTACTCCCCCACTGACAGTCCTGTATAACCATTTCACACCCACTAAGTGCAGGCTACATGCACGAATACACTCTCAGAGAAGTTGGAAGGTAAGAAAATGGTTAGATGACATTGAGGCCATAGAAAAAGGTGATTGAGTGCAATTACAACTGTTCACTGTTAGGAAAGAAAAGGGCCAGGGAGGAAGATTTCCCCAGGCGCTAATGAGATCCTTTGTGAGTGTGATATATACCGTAGCAAGAGTATCACAGACCACAGCCAAATCAGAGTCCCTGTTTGTAAGCCCAGGCCAGGGTCACGGTCATATAGCTATCGCTGCCTCAGATAATGTCCTCATTAGTTCACCACAGTCATCACTGCTGCAGCCACAGTAGAATGCCTTCCTCCTGCTGATGGCCCCGAGAGGAACCAGGAGGGTGGCCAGCAAATCAAGGCAGCAGAGGATGCAGAGAATAAGAGTACACACTATTTGTGTGGTGCTCTCACATGCATTGTGTCCTTAGTGCCCCCCTCAATTCAGTCACAGGTGGGGATGAGCCTAAAACCCATACATGACCCATTGCCCCAGGGTCAGCCTCTACTTCTGTTCCCCTCTGCCTCCAGGAAGAGCACTGGCACCAGGCCCTACACAGAATACCTGCTGGGCAACAACTTCTGGAGTTGGACCCTCACACAATTGAGGTCCTCCCACTACCCCTGGGCATGCAAGTTGGCCATTGTGCTGAGTTCCACCCTAGGCTAGTAGCCATTGTTGATCTATGGTGAGAGTCCAAGGAAGAAACTGTCATAGGTCCAGGGTATGTTGATTAAATGCCTACTTTGAGTCTACCTTAAAAATGGTGAAATCTCAGGACCTCTCCACTTGTCATTCTGTGAGCCATCAACTGAGGTCTCTTATTTGACCTTCAAATGGCTCTGACCTCAAGCTCCCATTCTCATTTAACTGGACATATTCACCCTCAGGTTCTTCCCATCTGCCCAGACTAACATTTCACTGAGTCTTAAGAAGAGAAACTTAAAGTTCTACACCTATAATAAATAAAGTTCCATATTATTTCAAAGAAGAATAGGCCAGATCTTCCCAACACCCCAGAAATCACCTCACGGGTTTCCACCAACTCACCTACTCTCAGCAGCCTTGAGAGCCCCCTGCCCTGAGCTGGGTACTGACAGGGAGGGGTACACACTTCCTAATCTAGTGCAGGTCCCCAGTCTTGCTGAGAAGACAAAACAGATGCTATAGGGTCAAGAGGAGAGTGACTCTACACCAGTCAGACCATCTGATGCCAGTTCTTCTCTGCACCAGGCCTCTTAAGAGCTACATAATTTACTAGACAAATGTTCTTATCTTCCTGAGCCTCAGTTTCCTAATAAATGAAGAGAATATTGATCTATCAAATTCACTGTAATATTGAGTTAGAGGATGTCAGGCCCTTCACACAGGGCCTAGTACACAGTAGGGATACACGTTAATACCCTTCCTACTTGTATAAAAGTTAAATATCAATGCGGTCATCTGTTCCAGGATGAGCCAATTAGGAGTATGATTTTACTGAATGCAAACTGGCTCATCCTCTGACTCGTTCTGTGCTTGCGAGAGAGTAGATTAACCTCCAAATGCCTCAGGTTCCTCAATCTGTGAACAGTAATTGCTGTCCCTCCAGCTACCCAGCTCCAGTTATCATCGAAAGAAAAGCACAAGGCACGTTTTAGAATGTCTGGGAGCTGGCTGGGAGACAGTTTCCAGAAAGGTGCAGGGTGGGGTTCCATTATGACCATTGGGATTGAAAAGACAGCTCTATTTTCTACTCTGTCTTTCTGTTAAATTGAACTTCAGCCCTGGAAATTAATATCCCCACTGCATTTTAGTGAGGTGGCTCTATTTTCACAAGCGCCACAGAATCAAGCCCTAATCTGTTATGCTGTGACCTTTCGCTGGGCTCTGCATCAGGGAATCATAATTCAGGGCCAGCCTCAGCTTTGGAAACCTCCATAGGCCTTTTATGACATGAGTGCTATTGAATATTCTATAAAATCTCCTTGGAAAACTGGCCCACATTTCTTCATAATCTCCACACACTGTTTCTGAAGTCTCTCTATAGATTTTTTACTCTAAAAATCCATAGCGTTTCTTAATAAGGATCTGGACCTCTCATAAGGGATTGTGGAGAGGATAAGGCTAGATTGGGTCCCCAGGGGAGGATGAGGTGGGGCAACAGAAGCCATTTTGTTACTGTTAAGCCCCTGCATGAGGATTCTGAGCTTAGGAGTCTGTCAGCAGGATGCAATCATTTCCAGTAAATGGGGTTGAAGGAAGGAATTTAGTTGAGCTACACTACCCCCTTGCTCTATTTGACTGCAAGTTTTCCTCACCTTGAGAAGAAGTCAGTGTTCAAGGCTGCATGCCTTCTCACATAACCTGGAATGTCTCTCTCATTCTCTTAGTCAGACTCCACCTGTGCCAAGCTGTTCCCCCAGCTTCTGCGCTTGTATGAAGTACATCATCGTGGGGCTGGCTTTCTGAACATCCTTGACAGGCTAGACAACACAACCTCAAAGTGCAACTGGGCCAACTGTCTCTGTAACCTTGACCAAAGAGAATCAGAATGGGAGGAAACTGGACAGCCCAGGATGCCAAGTAAACACTCCTACTAAGGATCTCATGTGTCCTTATCATTTCCATCAAAACCCTCTCTCCAGCCAGCATGGTAACACATAGCTTTGGTGCTGTTTTGCATCTTTCCTTGTCTTCCTTTCCCCTTTTCTGCCTTCATTCTCATTACCTTGAGCTTCCACCCCTAAAAAGTATTAAAGTGTTCATACTTTAATTCTTGCTGTAGGCACTGCATTCACAAGGACCTGGCTAAAGTATCTGTGGCTTTGTCAAACAGGAAGGTTGGGTAAATTGTGCTAGGCCCTATCAGAGCCCGACTGTGAGCCTTGGGGACAAAACTTCTATATAACTTGTCTCTTTGCCACATCACCTCTTCTTTGCTTAGCCTACAGCCTGGCACATAGTAGGTATTCCATAAGGAGCTAAAATATATTGCTACTGAATCGAGTATATTAGCACAAGGAATAAACCAAATAAACCCAAAAATGCTTTCTATTCAGAGTTATGAGTAGAAAGCTTCTGCCTACTCAGAGTAATGAGCTTCTGCCAATGCTGTCTCTTCGAGTAACTGAACTTCCAAGAAGCCCCGGAAAGGGTCAAATATCATATCCTTGCCTGCATTAGTCAGGGTTATCCAGAGAAAGAGAATGAAGGTGTGTGTGGAGAAAGAGAGAGTGATTGATGGATTGATTATGAAGAATTGCCTCACATGATGTGGACGCTGGAAAGTCCCACCATCTGCTGTCTGCAAGCTGGAGACCCAGGGAAGCCGGTGGTGTAAATCACTCTGAATCGGAAGGCCTGAGAACCAGGGAAGCCAATCGTGTAAATCCCAGTCTGAGGGCAGGAAAAGTGTGATGTTCCAGATCATGCAGTGAGACAGGAAGGGGGATGAATCCTCCTTTCCTCTGCTTCTGCTCTATTTAGGCCCTCAGTGGACTGGATGATCCCTATCCACACAGTGGGGGAAAATCTACTTCAGGAGTCCACAAACTGAAATGCTAATCTCAGCCAAAAACACCCTCACAGGGCGCCTGGGTGGCTCAGACGGTTGAGCATCTGCCTTCGGCTCAGGTCATGATCCTGGGATCCTGGGTTCGAGTCCCACATCAGGCTCCCTGTTGCTTGAGAGCCTGCTTTTCCCTCTGCCTCTCTCTCTCTCTCTCTGTCTCCCATGAATAAATAAATAAAATCTTAAAAAAAAAAAAAACCCTCACAGACACACCCAGAGATGATCTTTAATCTGAGCATCCTTATAGCCCAGTCAAACTGACATAACATTCACCATTACATCATCCTTCAAACTTGTACAATTTTCAAGACTCTTAAGCAGACTGTAGTTTATCTGATACTTGTAGCAAGTCTCCAAAGCAGACAAAGTATATGGCATTTCCACTGAATGGCCATTTAACCCACAGGGACACCAAGGCTTGCAAAGGCAACATGACTTGCCCAAGCTCATACCAAGTCCAGGACCTTTACTGTGGCTCCATTATAGCTAAGACAATGCAGGTCCCAGGCAGCAATTCAATGCTGGCATGTCCTTAAAACCAATCAGATAGTATAGAGATCATCCTTTACTAAATGGGATTTGTGCTCCACTACCAAAGAGACGAAAGACACTGAGCCTGACAGAAAACAAAGCAAAATTATTTTTTAAAAAGAAATCTGGGGATTTCAAATAAAACCGTGGGAATTGTGAGCACTTTAAGGGATGAATATATTCAAGAGAATTATTACGAAGAAGTCATCCTTTCCGCAAAGTTTTAACCACGAAATAAAGAAAAAGAAACATAAAGAAGTTCTCTGAGTAATGCCATGCTAGCCAGTGCCAGCAATTTTTTTTCTCTCTAGCATTTCCCTGAAGCCAGGAGCAATATTTGGCTCTGGAGCCAATTACTTGCCAAATAACAAGTACTCAAGTATCACC
Source organism: Mirounga angustirostris (assembly GCF_029215605.1). Lineage (NCBI taxonomy): Eukaryota > Metazoa > Chordata > Mammalia > Carnivora > Phocidae > Mirounga > Mirounga angustirostris. The sequence goes on along the minus strand of NW_026991718.1, from coordinate 16,340,449 downwards.
TACACCTCCTGAATTTAGAAATGTCCCCAAAAGCCAAGGGCTGAGCTAGGAAAGGTTCCAGATTCTCCTCTTCCTGGGAAGAATATAGGGAAGAGGACTAGGACCTGTCAAAGACTCCCATTACCTTAGAAATACTCAGAAGAAGGTGCATACTTTTTTTTTTTTTTTTAACTGTTTGCCAGAAACATCAGTCTGGCTCACTTGCATGACTGGTTCCAACTTCAGCGTAAACTCTTCTCCTTAATCTTCTCTCTTCAAAATCCTGTGCTCCTCCCTGACCTCCTGTCTGTGGGCTCAGCCTTGCACTCTTTGCCTGAGCACGTCTGGTGCTGAGTCCTTGGCCAAGCTTTCTGTCACATCAGGATCTCCATGATGGGCCCCTTGGGGACTCCAGTGGCCACAACCCAGGAGATCCTGAACCACTCTTGTTCTTCCCTGAAGGGGAAGATATAGTGACTCGAAAAGAAGCAAAATAAATACAGGAAGGCAGAAGCAGCCCAGGAAAGGGAGGATGAAACATCTACGACTTTTACTAACAAACATGTGTTGCACCCACTAAGTAGTAGACATGTTTATACGCATTGCCTTTTGCTGACCCAGTGTGATTCTAAAAAATGCACCCCAGTTGGAGCACATACCGAAACCCAGAGACATTAGAAAGGCTTCTGGATCTAAAAACAGCCATCAAAATGCCCATGTACCCACTGGACTCTAACGACCTTCTTGTTATTTATTCCCTATGTACTAAAAACTATAATTAAAAATATAGATACCTTGGGCAGTTTCTCTGGTCGTAAGATTAGTGAAGGAGGACAATAATGAAGGATACCACTAAAGGGAACAGCATTAGAAGAGCCAACAGTGGCAGTTTAGGATAGAAGCTGACTGGTACTGTTTCATGCCAGAAGGTGTCGCTATATTACAGCCCTGGGAGAAAATGGCTACTCCCAAAGACTGAGAATTGAGATCTAAGGAGGGATGAAACCAGATAGAACAACTGAGGTTCAGGGAAGATAGAAAACTAGGGATAGAGCCAAAGTGTTATTCAAAGCCCACTGTGTCCACTTCTTTCCCGATGAGCCAGCCAAGCTGAAATGGTATCCCAAATGCTGTTTTAAAAGGAGGAAGGACGGGGGTAATCTATCTCTTTCAAAGAGTTCCAGAAAGTATGTGCCTCTAACACAGGAAGCTTCTGTGATCTGGAGAACACTTTTGTAGGGCAGCTCTCTCCCCAAGGACACAGGGTAGGCAGAGGTCATGGCACCAGTAGGAAAGGGAGCAGAAATCCAGCTGTGCAGAAGGCAGCTAGCAGCAGATTTGTCTGCCTAAGATCTGGCCTCCCATCTCCGCAGACCTAAAGAACTAAAAATCTCATATGGCCAGAGGCAGGGAAATCACCCAGCAAGCTGTGGGCATGCTACCGGATTTGGGCAGCTTCTCCGCTGAATTTTAATGAAGTAATTAAGAGCTAGATAATAGAGATGGGGCTCTGCAGAGCAACACTCATGGACCTAACCTCTTTGATATGTTCCTGCATCAGGAAGCAACTCTATCACTAGATGGCTTCATTAATATTCCAGCCAGCTCTTTGGCTCTTAAAGTGATCTATGCCAAAGTTTGTTAGTCTTTCAAATTACCTGCTGAGGTTCTCTTGGAAAAAAAAAAAAAAAAAGAATGAATGTCTTTCTAGGGAAAGACAATGATACAGAGGAGCAGCAGATCCACTGAGCTGGCTCATATTTCATTTTCAAAAACTGGACTGGGTTATAAAGAAGAAACAATTATGGGACCACTGCATGCAGAGTGATCAGGAGACATGGTCTGTGGCAAAGCAGCCCAGAAGAATAAGAAACCTGTCTTTACCTGGCACCCCTCTCTTTAACAGTTGGCCACTTAGTGGATACCTTCACTACTGCACAACCCAGTTGTTAACTCCTTGGCCCAGAATGAAGATTTAAAAAGCCTAATGCTTAGGCTCCATATGGCCCAAAGAGCTTTTTTCAGAGAAATCTAATCTATCTGCTCCAGCAGCATACCTGTATTACCCAGGGTCAGGGAGCAGAGAGGAACTAGTGCTCCTTTGGCTCACCTGGTGTGTTCTCCCTTTTCCCCATTGCCTTCCAGTTCCTCAAGGCTCATGTGAAACCACACCTCCTTTAGGGTACCTTCCTGTATAATCCTAAAAGCTTAGAATTGGGATCTCAGAGTTCAATTTACCTCTATCCCCTCTCCCTCTATTATATCACCACTTTAAAGAATCCCTGATGAAGAGGATTCAGCTGCTATTTGAATGCTTCCAAGGACAAGAAGCTTACAATTTCACAAGTTCAGTGTCAGGCATTTCTTGCTATAAAAAAATATTTCTACTGAGAATTCTGTTTCTTGACCACTTCAGCAAATTATAAATAATTGTCTGGTGTGTCCATAAAAGGGTAGCAAGAAGGATGCTTATGGTGACTGTACAATTCTATACCTTGTGGTGGTGATTACATGAAGCTGTGAGTGAACTTACATACACACACAGGCACATGCACGTGCGCGCACGCGCGCACACACACACACACACACACTGGGACATGTAAACCTGAGGAAATCTGCAAGAGCCCTGTAGATTGTACCAATGTGAATTTCCTGGTATTGATACTGCATCATAGTTATGCAAGGTGTCAACTTTGGGGGAGGGTAGGTGAAGAGCCCACAAGACCCCCCTAATACATTTATGTTCACGACTTCTTGCAAATCTATGGTTATTTCAAAATAAGAAGTTATTTTAAAAAAATAGCTGGCATCTCTTGAAAGATTACTGTCTGCCACGTACTTTTTAAATACTTTTTTTTTTTTTCAATTAAAACTCAGGTATTCATTTTAGGTATCATCTCACTTAAATCCGACAGAAACCACAGAGAGGAGGTAGGAGGTAAAAGCTGGGATTAGAAGCCAGGCAGCCAGTCACAGGAGTCGAAGTACTTGAAGCCCATCAATGTGACGAAAGGGATTCTGTCACCCAGGCTGCTCCCTTGGAGGATAAGGGCTAGCCCTGAGGTGGGCACAGGGAAAGGAGCTTTGAGCCAGTGTGGTTGCCTGGGACAGGGAGATCCTAAAAGGCAGATCATCTAACTGTTCTAACCCAGAAAAATTAGATAATCTGACCCAGAAAGAAGAAATGACTTGGACAGGTGGGCATAACCTCTGCACAGGGTAGAAGCCTTCTCTGTCCTATTCTGTTGGGTTTTACAAAGTCTAGAAGTGTACCTGGCACATAAAAGGTTTTGGTAACAAGTTATTAAATGAATGAATGAACAGGAATTTACTTAAGGGATAACTTTTTTTCCTGTCATCAATTTGGCTAATTTCATGTCACACTTGAAGAACATTGGACTGCACAATTTTTTCTTCTCTTTTTGGTTTACAACAGGTATTTTGTCAAAATTTTTTCTAAAAAAGAAGACAATTTAACTAGAACCACTAAGTAGCTGCAGAACTGGTTTAATTACAATGAAGCAAATTATGGCAAAGTAGGAAAAATTTCCTTGGAACAAGATGCAATGGTGAATTAAATGACTGTATTTTGCAAAAAAAAAAAAGAAGCCAGGCAGTCTGGCAGCAGGGCATTCCTGCTTGACTACTGCTTTGCCTCCTAACATCTGGCAGGAGGAAGGTGAAGTAAACTTCATCAGCCTTAATACATGGTATTAATCTCTATAATTACTCTATTACAACTAGGATTTATACAAATTCTGTCCCTCAGAGGGCTTTCACATACCATATCTCATTGATCCTCACAACCACCATGTGAGACAAGCTTTTACTTCCTACAATTCCCAGATGAGAACACTGAGCTCCCAGCCCTCAGACCCCAAATCTTAGGCTTCTACCACCTTACATTTCCACTCTTCTGCTGCTTTCCTATATGGTTAGGAAGTAACACAATTGTTTTTAAGTGTTAATCCTCCATCAATTCCAGTCAGCCTTTACCTGGAAACAATGGCCTAAAAAGTCCAATCCTCTCCAAGAGGCTAACCAGAAGACATGGATGGGGTGATGTCTGTCTAAGGATTGGAACTGGCTTAATGAAGTGGCAGAAAGCAGTCTCCAGGGTCCCACCTTGTGGAGAAGTCCCAGGGCATCTTCTGAGCTCCCAACAGCAGGTATCAGCACAACCAGGTGATTTAAAAAACATATATGCCCTGAGCTTCCCTCACCCAGTAATTTTAAATAAAACCAGCTTGTATAATACATTGTCCACCCATTTTCATTCCAAAAACAGGGGAAAAAGCACAGAAGCAGATGAGCTGGTTTCACCCTAATAAAGGAAGATTTAAGGAACCTATAGAGATTAGGCTGCAGGGGAAAGGGAAGTACACAGAAGTTTCCTCTCAAAAAGACTGACAGAATTAGCACAGTTTTTTATATTCTATCATTGGTGATTCATTTCTTTGCCTAGAGAAGGCTTTTGCAATTCCTAGAATCCCTCTTAGAAATACATATATCTCTGAGAAAAATTATTTCTTGTGTCTCTATGGAATCAGGTTAGTGGGGATCAGCTGACAGCCAGGATTTGTTGGGATGAAACATCATCATGGTGCCTGATTTCAGGGGGGCAGGGGTTGGGAGAGGGGAATGAGAAGGCAACACAGAAAAAGGAGAGAGAACAGCATTTAACTACATAGTTAAGAGTTGTTTCTAAAAGGGAAAATGCTGTAGACTGAATGTTTGTGTCTCCCCCAGAATTCAAATGTTAAAACCCTAATCTCCATTGTGATAGTATCTGGAAGTGGGAGATAATGGGGTCATGAGGCTAGAACCCCCATGATGGGATAAGTGCCCTAGAAGAAGAGACAAGTGTTTGCTTCACATACCCCACCACCGCTCTTAGGCACAAGGGACACCAAGAAGAAAGCCATCTGCAAACCAAAAAGAGAGCTCTCACCAGTATCTGACCATGCCGACACTCCAATATCAGACTTTCCAGGCTCCAGAAGAAATAAATTCCTGTTGTTTAAACTACCCTCTTTATGATATTCTGCTATAACAACTTACACAGAAAATGATACATTTCCAAATGTATTCTCCAGTAACCTTCAGAGAACAAAAGCTACCAACATTGTTAAAAGGCTCAGAGCATTTCTAAAATTTCTCTTGGAGTTGGCCTTGCCCTGGGTGGGTTAGGTCTATCCTTCTCATGTCCTCTTCTCTTATTTGCATCTTGGGTGCTCTTACAGAAAGTTTTCAAAAATAAACCCTCCCTAGCCTATGTTTCAAATCATTCCAGTAAGATCTAACACATATTTATCAACTTTCTACTCTGAACAGGGCTCCAGTCTGGGTATTAGGAGCAGAAAGGGGACAAATCATGCCCAACCTGTGTTCTCTACAGTTTCTTCCAGGGAAAAAGATAATTGTACATTCTAGTTCAGAATAATCTGAGTCCCTTTCCATGGGGCCCTTATCATCCAGTCTGTAGCCATCAGATTCTCCTGCTGGTCCTTTCCTTATTCTGCATGTGTCAGTTCATTAGTCAGCTATTACTTCAAAACAATGCTGCATAACAAACAATCCCCAAACCTCACTGGCTTATAACTACAACATTCATTTTCCTCCCTTATTGGTATATCAGTAGGCTGGGATTCAGCTGGTCTCAACTGGGCTCTACTAGGCTTAGATCTAGACTAAGGACTAAGCACTGAGTTGTTCCATGTGTCTCATCATTCTCTGTGGACCAGGAGCTATCCAGAGCATGTTATTCCATGGCAGATAGCAGAAATACAAGAGGTCAAGCCAAAATAACCCAAGCACATTCAAAGCCTCTGCTCACAACATAAATACTAATATTCCATTGAATAAATATATGCTCAACAACAATGTGGCATATACTCCTACTCTAATGAGAGGTACACTAAAGTCACATGGCAAAGCTCATGAAGGTATCCTATTACAGAGAAGGAGAAAAGAGTTAAGATCAGTAATCCACCTACCAGTCAGTAATAACTAATTTACTGTTTGAGACAACTTCCCAAAACCTCAGATGACCCTGACAGAGCAGGGCCTCTGAGACCTAAAACATGAGACAGAATCAATTGGCCAATCAGTTACATTTCCCTTCCATTGTGGCCCTAGCACAACAATGGCCCATTGTAACCAGAAAGCAGCTCTAGACACAAAGGGAACATCCTTCACTTTGCATCTCTGGCTTTGTTTCAGGCCCCAGTAGAATATAAGCCAGAATCCCAGGCAGCCTTGGTGCTGGACTAAGGTGAATCATCTCTGTAACAAGTCTGCAACCAGAGAGAGTAGAGTAATAGGGTCAAGTATCAAAGGTTCAGATCTCCCTATCCACCCCTGCCATTATCCTTAGAGGCTTTGGTGTCCTGGCCCTCAAGAGCAGGTGTGGTCACCCAGTCCTCATGATCAAAAACTTACATTGGTAACTGCCATTTTCAGAGAGGCTTACTATGTGTCTGAGACCATGTGAAATATTCTATTTTGATATACTCTTTTGAAGACCCTGTGAGATTGGCGGTGATCACCCACTTTGCAAATTAGGTTCAAAGAGGTAAGATGATTTTCTCAAGGCTACATAGCACAAGGCCTGACAGGTGGCAGAAGTATAAAGATGAATGAGAGCTGGACCCCAGCTCTTATGTTAAACAACATCCAGGTGGTTAATTCTAATTCTAGGGTCTCCATTCAACAATTTTTAAGTTACCACTATGAAAAGTTACCACTGTAGGAGGGCTGCAATGAAAATTAGGGAAGAGCTTTGTACAGAACAGAGCTTTCAGTGTCCCTGAAAGAACAGACACAGGAGTTCTTGGCCTATGACTTCAAATCTTACCTTATCTCTGAGGGCCTAACTTCAGAGGAGCATCTCTGAGCTACAGCAAAGCTGAGTGGCAAGAAGTCAAGAGAGAGAAGCCTGGACAAGAAGGGGGAAAATTCTCCCCTGGATCTAACTGTGGGCTCCCTTGTCCTTAGCTCGTCAGTATGACTCCCCCCAGACCATTTCTCAGCAGGCTGTTCTATGGCAGGCTGGGAGGAAGAGGGCTGCTCACCCTCTGCTGATTGACTGGTAACAGTGTCACTGGCCCACATAACCTCTGCACTGGGAGTTGCCTCAGTTATACTGCCCCAGCCTCTCAGAGCTTGAGGAGCCAACTCTAAGAATAGGGGCTTAGAAGAGAGAGGGGCTTGAATGGCTAGGCCAGATAGAGCCCTGACCCTCCCTAAGGGCCTTCCTTCAAATACTGTTGGCTTACTCAGAAAGAAGCCCCATCCTACATCCATTGTATTTAGAATCCCAGTGTTCTCTAATAGATAACCTCCAAGGGTGACTCCAGAAATAAAACTGTCCTGAGGCCACTGACTCTGCCCTCTGATGTTAATCCTGCCAACACCACATTTTTAACCAATGTTGGAGAATGGGGCTGGTTGTTGATGGAAGGTGAGATGACAAGTCTTCCTGAGAAAGACCCATAAGCTCCTAAGTAGGCAAGGAAAACAAAAAGGTGAGCCAGGGAGCATCTGGATGGTTCAGTCCTTAAACGTCTGCCTTTGGCTCAGGTCATGATCCCAGGGTCCTGGGATCAAGCCCCACATTGGGCTCCCTGCTCAGCAGGGAATCTGCTTCTCCCTCTCCCACTCCCCTTGCTTGTGTTACCTCTCTCACTGTGTCTCTCTCTGTCAAATAAATAAATAAAATCTTAAAAAAAAAAAAAAAGTGAGCCAGATCCCAGGCTAGGTCAGGGCTATCTCTAGAGGATGGTTCTCTCCACCTGCTCATTCCATATCCTGTGTGCCATCTAGTAGGACAAATACGTGTGAGAGGAAGGAGGGAACTGTGATGGGCCCTGCATGAGGGGAGTCTCCTTCGCAAAGGGCTGCAATCACAGCTTCCAGCCCCCATGTAATTGAGGAAGATACTGGGGGCAACCCAGCTCCTGTCTAACTCCTCCTCTAGTATATTTTCTGAGATAAAGCACGACTGAGGCCAGAGTGAGCTCCAGAAGATTCCTTCTTCATGTCATCATAATAGGCTATTTGAAAAAATAAATAAAACAAAGGAGATAAAAACACTTGACCCAAACTTCAGGAACAATGAACACTTTTTTCTGTTGGTACCCTGATGATTCTTAATAAGTTTGAAAAAGAAAGGCATTTTGTCAGTCTTTTCCATGCCTTCCACTTCTTCAGCTGCAAGAAGCTACAAGACTGGTCAAGTACCTCTGCCTGGGGCTCACACACCTTCCATGCTCTCCATAGCACAGCTCACGTCACACCATATTGTTATTGCCCCTTGCTTCCTCTCCTTTCCAGAAAACATTTTCAGTTTTGTACATCTGGCTGATGGAAAGCTCATTAGGTTTTTAAATAACCAACTTTCATTTTCTCTTATCCTCCTGTGTGTCTCTCTTCCCACCCCACGACATGCCTCTGAGATTTCCTCTGCTTTGAGTTTTAGGACTCAGAAGACATGTAGCCCAGTACTAGGCTCCCAGATAGAGGGTTCAGCAACTCAAATGCAGGTGCCATACTGGACAAGTCTCTACACCCCAAACCCTAGCATCTCCAACAGAACAGGACTCAAAGAATATGCTCAGTCAGTCCGTGTCTCAGCAATGTGAGCTGGTGGTGACATCATGCTTTGGTGTACACCAGATCTCCAGCTCACCTGAGAATATTGAGCACAAGATCAGGATCACAAATGCTATCTCCTGCCCTGTGTCCTGCTCTGAATCAAAGCAACCCAAGTTTCCTACTATGTTCCAATCCTATCTTTCTCATCTCTTTGCTGATGGCTCCAAGGGAAAGCCATAAGTATCCACCATTGAGGCAGGGCAGGGAGAAAGTATGATGACAATTCATGGCAGAGTCAATCCCTGCTCTACAGGAATAGAAGCTGCAGTGCCTGGGAAACCAATGAGCTCAGTATGAACAATGAGACACAGCTCTCCCACTCCATCTGATCCCTACATCTCAGATCACCAAGTACCTCACACCTTTAGCTGTTGAGCCCACTGACATGGGAAGCATTAAGGCCTAGAGAAAACCAGAGTGAAAGAGGGAGCAAGACGCTCCTCAAAGGACTATCTAACCAACATTTTAAGGACCCTAATGTCAGGAACCCAGAAAATACAGGCCCTTGCACACACAAGGCTTCCTCTTGTTGGAATGACTCCCAGTGTGTATTCTCTTCCAACTAAATGAAGCAAATGAAGCCATTTGAGCCACAGTCTCAGTCTTCACAAAGTGCCCTATTTGGATGGGGAGTCAGGACTCATACTGAAGTAAGGACCTCATACTATGGATGAATAGACTGTATAGGTAGCACAGACCTTCAGAACAGCATGAATTCACATGAAGGAGTGAGATCACCTGCAACTCTATCCCTAAAGGTGGCAAAGCCTGAACTGGTTCCCAAATAAGAGACACATCAATGTAAGTAGAGAGAAGACTGAAAGAATGTTAAGTGTGAAACACCAATGCAAGCATGGGTTTTGTGGTAAAATACGCAAACTGTAAATTTTCAGCAATGGCAGAATGGGCCAGTCAATCCCATTGTATGAAATGATACTGTCTTCTTGGCTTGATATTAGTTTAAAATAAAATAAAACCATTCCCTGCTTGATTACAGTTAGATTCAGAGAAGGATTTTCAGTCTGACCCTCAGTAGTGTTTAAAATAGTGGAAAAGAGCAGATAAGGCATTGAATAAAATAAATGTTTCTGATCTCAATCCAGTTACTGCTGAATGCAGCAGCGGATTGGAAAGGTAGGTCGCCTCTGGCATTCTCAGCCATAAGAAATTTAACGATGGATGAAAATGGATAAAATCAAGATGCTCTGATAGAATGCGGAGGCTTCAATATCTCAGAAAATTAGGATCCTTGTAACCAATTTTATGATAGCTGGATTATAGCTAAATAGGATTTTAAGTCTATTGTAAATGAAAGGAAATCTAATTTAACTGGGCCACATCATTTTTACTGAAATGTGATAAATGCTAATTTCTTTGCCGGGCACCAGTGACTTGGCTTGTGATAGCTGTTTGCTATCACAAGGTGATAGCAAAGGTGCTCAAGTCTGACCAATCTCAAATCGGCCTTTTCCTGTCCTAAGGCTAAGCCTGGAATCCGTGTGTTCAGGATGAGGTGGGCAATTAAGGGAAGCAATCAAAGTTTTACCTGCTTTGCTCCAGGCCCTCATCACTATGTGCCCAAGGTCATTTGGCCACTTTTCAGAACCACCTCTCTTTACCAACTTTAGCCTGACCAGAACTACAAGACAGTATCCCAAGTATCTGATTTTAACAATTCTCCCTCTTTACTTTAATTATTCCTGTCTAAATTCTAAGCAAAGTAAAAAATATCCCCCCAAAAATATCCAAAGGCAATATTGTCATATACACAAAAGCCAAGAGATAGAAAAGGACAGGCCAACATGGCAGACAGTAAGCAATAAGCACAGTTGGTGCATAAGATATCAGATGGAAAGCAATGACATATGTGTGTATCATTAAAATGTCCTTGAGCATTCCAATTCTGGAGTCACTCTTTACTTTAATATTCAAATAAAATCATCAGAGTCCATATTTCATTTCCCTACCATACCACTTCTTTGGGAATGTAAACACATGGTTGCTTCTAGTCCCCAACTGCAAACCATGACTGACACAGAACGTAGTACTTAGCCAACTTTCTAACACTTGAGAATGTCATAAGAAATTATGGTACTGAAAAATAAAACTTAAGTATTCCTAAAATCTACTAGCTGTAACCCATTCCACATCTTTACTAACCCTTTCCCTCCTTAGCCCTGACCCTCTTGCTGAGGTCTGCCCTTGCTCATACCAGAGTTCCTTCTACTGACTTATCTTTGCCTATTTCCTGGGCTGCCAGTCCCTGTCCCCAAAACCATCTAATAAAGATACTCATGTTTATAACTATAACTAATATTACTGAACACTTCCATATAACACTGTTCTTATCTACATTAATGTAATCATCCTAATATCCCTAAGCAATGAGTAATATTATATTCATATTTTATAGATGGGGAAGCTAAAGCACAAATAGATTAAGTAAATTATCCAAGGTTTAGAGAACTGGTACATGGTGCAGTTTACAATTCAAATTCAAGAGTCTGATTCCAAAGATCATAGTTTGAACTACTTTGTTATACTGCATATCCAAAGAACAATCTCTACACCCAAGGAACACTAGTTCATTTAATATATAAAACAGTTTAGTGCCCTGTGATGGTTAACTTAATGTGTCAATTTAGCCTAGCCTATAGATGCCCAGTTGTTGATCAAACACCAGTCTAGATATTTCTGTAAAGGTATTTTGTTAGATGTAGACTTTGAGTAAGAAAATAAATAAATAAGTGAATAAATAATAAGTAAATAACAAGTAAATAAATTTGTAAATAAGTAAATCAGTAGACTTCAAGTGAGTAAATTATCAGATTAACATCCATAATGTGGGTGGGCCTCATCTAAACAGTAAAGGCCTTAAGAGCAAAGATTGAGATTCCTTGAAGTAGGAGGAATTTTCCTCAAGACTGCAACACAGACTGCATTGTATACCTGAAATTCACTGGGAGAGTAGATCTTAATCATTCTTACCCTGAGCCAGGACGGGGGGGGGGGGGGGGGGGGGGGGGGGAGAGACAACCATTGTGTTGAAAGATAATCCTTTCACAATGTATATATATCAAACCATCACATTCTTTACTTTAAATATATACAATTTATTCATCAATTATACCTCACTAAAGCTGGAAAAAAATAAATATAAATGCTAAAAATAGGTAGAGAATTTAAAAAATAAATAAATAAATGTATGCAACATAGCACCCTGCCTGAGTTTCCAGCCTGCTACCCTGCGGAACTCGGACTCAAGACTTGCAACATCAACTCTTACCTGAATTTCTAGCCTTCCAAACTGCTCTACAAATTTCCTACTTTCCAGCCCCTACAATCAAATGAGCCAATTCCTAGAAGAGTAGGAGCAGATCTATAGCATCTAAGTAGGCTTACATCTTCCAAGTATCTAAAATCTTGCTTATATATGATGCCAATCCAAGCATAACTTTCATGTTTGATATCTATCCCAGATAGAAGAGAGACAAGAACAAAAGGTACTGGGGGAAATGAAACCCCATCCTTCCACACTCCTCCCAGGTGGAACTTGCCCCAAGCATAAGATGATCCATACTCCTGCTCAGAAAGTCCTGGGCAACACTCTGATCCACAAATGAGGCCACTTTTACCACATCCAGAGGGGTTTTCCTAAGGCACTTCTAGCTCACACAGTGCCCAATGTAAAAACGTGCTCCTTGCTTCTCTATTTTGGACACAGCTATGATCTGAATGCCTGTTTCCCCCCAGAATTCATATGCGGAAATCTGAACTCCCAGAAATAATTACTGGGTGGGCCCTTGGCAGGTGATTAGGTTAGCAGAGTGGAGCCCTCATGAATGGGATTAGTGCACTTAGAAGATCCTACAGAGCTCCCCATCCCTTTTGCCATGTGAGGATACAATGAGACACCTGCAACCCAAAAGAGAGCTCTCACCAGACCATACTGGCCTATATAATATTTCTAGCCTCCAGAACCATGAGAAATAAATTTCTGTTGTTTATAAACTACCCAGTCTGTATTATTTTGTCATAACACCCAGTCTGTATTATTTTGTCATAACACCCCAAAGACAGGCACCAAGATCTCCTTATGCTTGGTGGCATTTACCACATCCTGCTCAATACTAATCAACACATCACTCAGCTTAACATCTGAGGCATGGGAATCAACATTTTCCGAGTAGAGTCCAATGGCCTTCCTATGGAAGGAGTTATGGATGTGCCACTCATATATTTGGAAAAGCCTATGTCTCCATCCTGGATTTTTTTAGTCCTTCACCTTTCTCCAGCTCACTCTCCAATTCCTACTCTCAACCATCAAGGACAAAGACACATACTACTCCCCACCCTCCTAATACATTCCTACTCACCCATTCAGCTCCATCTCACTGGCCTCTATGTTGTGCCTCAAAGACCTAAACAAGCTCCTTTCTTCCTGAAGACTTTTGCAGTCACTTGTTCCCTCCACTCAGAATGCCCTATTCTACAACTGTTTCATGTCCCACTTCTTCCCCTTGTTAAAATTTCTGCCCAGTTCTCACCTTATCAAAAAGGCTTTTCCTATCCCTTATATCCCATCCCCCCATTTCTTTATCTTGCCTTTGATTATAGCTCTTTGACTAGGAAAAGCTGAAACCCAATGTGTGCATATATAAATGTGTATGTACATGTATTTGTATATATGTATGTTAACTGTCCATAAATGAAATTAAAGTTTCCCTAGACCTCTACAATGAAAGTTTGTCTAGACCAGCAGCCCACTGTCTCTTTTGCTTACTCCTGTTTCCTCAAAATCTAGAAAAGTGGTTGGCATATGTAGGATATTCAGTTAAATAAATGAAAGAATAAATTTTCATATGATTCAAAGAAAGAATTCAGCTTTTTTTCCCTCCAAATAAGTGAACTAGTATTCCCATGATTTGCTACAAAATAACCCATCACTTACCTACTGGTTTTGTGGTGCTGACTTAATCATAAACCAAGTTCCCACACTGAAGGTACCAGATTTTGGAAAAAGCAGGTTGAAATTATCACTAGAAATACAAATAATATGAATAAAAAATTAAAATCTTGAACCTTAAGAATTATATGGGCCTTTCTGATACATTATTTTTTTAAAGCTCCCTATGTGATTCTGATGTGTTCTCTCACCTCCACTCCACATAAAGAACTACTGCTCTAGCTATTAAGCACCTCATGTGGGCTCAGCACTGGAAGACAAAGAAATGTGTAAGGCATAGACTTTGCCCTTGAATCACTTACTGTCTCAGTGGGGAGACAAACATGTACTGAAAACCATCAGAATATTAAGTACTAAATTTTCTGGGAAATTATACACATGGAAGAACATTAAGATAAACACTGTAGGAGACAATCAGAAACAAAAAATAGCTTGGTCATGTGTGAAGGGTTCACTGTGACTATTAGACCTGATTTTTATAAAGGACAATAAATAAAATGGAATTTTGCCCTGTTCCTTTGGGAAGAAAGTTTAAGATGGCAATTTCCTCCACTTACCATCCAGTACATTTTCCAGTTTAGTATCTACAAGTAAAAGATGAACTACCTTGATAGAATAAGTGAAACTTGACTTCTAATTAGAGTAATTTACTTAAAATTAAATGACTATGACACAACTGTCTGAAATGAAGCACATGGTGGATCTGTTACTCAATCCATTCCTTATGTGTGTGCATGTGTGTGTATATGCACATGCCTATGTACTTATCTTTTTAAAATATATTAATAATAAAGAATCAGACTGCCCATTCCTCAGGTTGACCATGGAAATTCTGTCCCAAACAATAGTTCTGAAAAGTCTAGTGGTTCTTTTCCAGATGCCATAAGTGATTCTATTTTTATTTATTTATTTTTAAAGATTTTATTTATTTATTTGACAGAGAGAGAGAGCACAAGCAGGCAGAGTGGCAGGCAGATGGAGAGGGAGAAGCAGGCTCTCCCTTGAGCAGGGAGCCTGGATGTGGGGCTCGATCCCAGGACCCCAGGATCATGACCGATTCTATTTTTAAAATATGCAGCATTTCTGGCAGTAGAGACATTCAAAAACACTTGGCACTGTGTTTGTGCACAACAGCCCCCCTCAGCAAATGTATCAGATCCTTGAATTTGCATTTTTGTATTAGACTCATTGCCAGTTCCATGATTTTCTTTTTTCTCTTCCTTGAAGAATATATATATTACCTGCTTTAAGCCCACACTGGACCAAGGCAGGGACAAATATATATTAATTTCTAGCCTCTCCTAAGCAGTTCTCAGTATGTGGGCTCCTGAGCAGCAGCAGCATCACCTGAAAACCTGTTAAAATTGCAAGACCTCAAGCTCCACCTCAAAAATACTGAATTAGTGAAGTTGTGATGGGAGAGGATCCTAGATTTACCTCGTTCCACACACAGATCTAGATAACACCAAAATCAGTATAAATAACCTGGAAAATGACAGGAAGACTGGCAGAATACTCTTTCCACAGCTAAATGTTGAGAAGAGGCTGTATCAAAGAGCGTAGGAAGAGCAGAGACTGGGTCAGGAGCCTGAGGGGCCTGTCCCCTCAGGACAGGGAGGGATTTTGTGGAAATGGAGAGGGAAAAGAATCAAACCCCACACCAGGCACCCCAGGCACAGGAAACCCTTGCTTGGAAGATGAATTCCCCATAACATTTGGTTTTCAAAACCAGAAGGGTTTAACTTCTCAAATTCTTAAAATCAGTGTGGCTTAACACATGGAAATTTACAAGTTGTCAAGCACAGTTCTGGGAGAGACAGAGGGCAATAGGACCTGAGTCCCCACCCTTAAAGAGACAGCATAACAAATACCCCTGCTGAGACAGAGACACACCATAGGAGCACCAGTTTGAAAAACTCCTATGGTATAGAGGAGGAATATGTTTACTAATCTCAGAGAATATGCTGAAGGGGCAGGAATCTTTGAAAGATTTCTCCAAGAACAAAAGAGCTGGCAAGTGCGATTTCCCTCCAGCCTATATACACTGATACCTGCAGGAAACAACTAAGCTGCAAACAATGGTTACAGGTCCCCTCCCACAGCAGACCTGATCATACTTTGCAAACACTGGTGCCCTGCCCCTATGTCCTCCTGTAAACCTACCTCTCCAACCTCAACAGGAATCCATCCAAAGTAGCACCACAAACATGGAAGTATCCAAGCAGCCCCAATATGGGTCAGCACCACTCCAAAGTGACTCCTGCCCCAGGGAGAGGGGAAGATACTACATACACTAGTTCCACTTTGGCACCAGCAGTGAGCTGGGGACAGACGTCTGATCTGACTGCAAGACCTGCTCACCAACAAAAGCTTATCGGAGGACAACATAGGGAGAGTGCCCTGCAGTTCGGTGCAGTGCAGCTCTGGCAAATGCCAGGTCTGATCCAACTCAAGCCCAAAGCAGCCTCAGACTGGCTCAGTAAAAGGACAGGGACCAAACCCTGCCCATAACAGGCAAAAGAGTTATTGGTAGATGACTGGATTGAAGGCAAAGATGGCTCAGCACAACAGTAGGGCACATACAACACATACAGGAGAAACCCCTGAAGGGCCAGGTTCTGGTGAACAGGGGACATCACACTGCAGGGCATTACAGACTCTTCTTCATAAGGCCACTACCTTCAAGAGCAGGAGACATAGCTGACTTTCCTAACACATAAAAACAGACACAGAGAGTTAGACAAAATGAGGAGACAGAGGAATATGTCCCAAATGAAGAAAAGAACAAAATCACAAGAGAGCTAAACAAAATGGAAATAATATGCCTGATAGAGAATTTAAAGATACTCACTGGACTCAAGAGAAGAGTCAAGGATCTCAATGAGACCCTTAACAAAGATACTCACTGGACTCAAGAGAAGAGTCAAGGATCTCAATGAGACCCTTAACAAAGAGAAAGAAAACATAAAAAAGAACCAATCAGAGATGAAGAACTCAATAACTAAAATTAAAAATACACTAGAGGGAATAAATAGTAGACTAGAGGAAGAAGAAAAACAGATGAGTGACCTGGAGGACAGAGTAATGGAAAGCAATCAAGCTGAACAGGAGAGAGAGAAAAAAAAATAATACAAAATAAGAACAGACTCAGTAACACAATCAAGCATAACATTTTATTTTATAGGGATCACAGGAGAAGAGGGAGAAAAAGCGCCAGAAAAATTATTTGAAGAAATAATAGCTGAAAACTTCCCATATCTGGATAAGGAAAGAGAAACCCAGATCCAGGAGGCACAGAGAGTCCCCAACAAAATCAACCCAAGGAGGTTCACACCAATACATATAATAATTAAAAGGGCAAAAAATAGTGATAAAGAGAATTTTAAAAAAACAAGAGAAGGGGCACCTGGGTGGCTCAGTCAGTGCCTGCCTTCAGCTCAGGTCATGATCTCAAGGTCCTGGGATCAAGCCCCGCATTGTCCTCCCTGTTCAGTGGGTAGTCTACTTCTCTCTCTCTCCCTCTGCCCCTCCCCGCTGCTTGTGTTTTTGCTCTCTAATGAATAAATAAAATCTTTAAAAAATAATAAAATAAAAAACATAAAAGCAGTAAGAGAAAAGAAAACAGTTACATATAAGGGAAACCTCTTAAGGATATCACCTGATTTTGCAGCAGAAACCTTACAGGCCAGAAGAGAGTGACATGATATATTCAAAGTGCTGAAAGGAAAAAACCTACAACTCAGAGTACTCTATCCAGCAAGGCTATCATTCAGAATAGAAGGAGAGATAAAGAGATTCCTAGACAAACAGAAGTTAAAGAAATTCATCACCACTAAACTAACCCTACAAGAAATGTTAAAGGGGACTCTTTGAATGGTAGGGAAAGACCATAAGCAGGAATAAAAAAAGTAGGAAGTATAAAGGCAGTACAATTAAGTATATTTATAAAAATCAGTCAAGGGATTGACAAAATAAAGTGATGTAAACTATGACACAATATACCTTAAAAAAATTTTTTTAAAAAGCAGGGGGCGAGGGCAGGGAAGAGGAATAAAAATGCAGTGCTTTTAGAATGGGTTCAAACTTAATGGTAACCACAAATCAAGAACTAGTAAAGGATATGCAAAAATTAAAGAGAAAGGAATCTAAGTAAATCACTAAAGAAAGCCAGCCAACCATGAGAGAAGAGAGCAGGGGAAGAAAGAAACAGAGAAGAACTACAAAACAACCATATAACAAGTAACAAAATGGCAATAACTACATACCTATCAATAGTTACTTTGTTTTTTTTTAATTATGTTATGTTAGTCACCATACAATACGTCATTAGTTTTTGAGGTGGTGATCCACGATCCATTGTTTTCATATAACATCCAGTGCTCCACGCATTACATGCCCTCCTTAATACCCATTACCAGGCTAACCAATCCCCACTCCCCTCTCCCTTCTAAAACCCTGTTTGTTTCTCAGAGACCATAGTCTCTCATTGTTCATCTCTCCCTCTGATTTCCCTTCCTTCATCTTTCCCTCCTTCTCCTAATGTCCTCCATGCTATTCCTTATGTTCCACAAATAAGTGAAACCATATGATAATTGACTTTACTAAACACCAATCAAAAGACAAAGGGTGAAAGAATGGATAAAAAAGCAAGACCCATCTATAGGCTGCCTACAAGAGACTCATTTCATACCTAAAGACAGCTATATATTGAAAGTGAAGGTATGACTGAATAAAGAAGATGTAGTATATATACAGTGAAATATGACTCAACCATAAAGAAGAATGAAATCTGGCCATTGACCACAACATGGATGGAGCTAGACAGTATTATGCTAAGACAAATAAATCAATTAGAAAAAGACAAATACCATGATTTCACTCATGTGGAATATAAGAAACAAAATAAATGAAATGGATGCATTCCTAGAGATGTATCAACTACCAAAACTGAACCAGGAAGAAATTGAAAATCTGAACAAACCTATAACCACTAAGGAAATTGAAGCAGTCATCAAAAATCTCCCAACAAACAAAAGCCCGGGCCAGATGGCTTCCTAGGGGAATTCTACCAAACATATAAAGAAGAATTAATACCTATTCTTCTGAAACTGTTCCAAAAAACAGAAATGGAAGGAAAACTTCCAAACTCGTTTTATGAGGCCACCATTACCTTGATCCCAAAACCAGACAAAGACCCCATCAAAAAGGAGAATTACAGACCAATGTCCCTGATGAACATGGATGTAAAAATTCTCACCAAAATAGTAGCCAATAGGATCCAACAGTACATTAAAAGGATTATTCACCACGACCAAGTGGGATTTATCCCTGGGCTGCAAGGTTGGTTCAACATCTGCAAATCAATCAACGTGATACAATACATTAACAAAAGAAAGAACAAGAATCATATGATCCTCTCAATAGATGCAGAAAAAGCATTTGACAAAGTACAGCATCCTTTCTTGATCAAAACTCTTCAGAGTATAGGCATAGAGGGTACATACTCAATATCATAAAAGCCATCTATGAAAAACCTATAGCGAATATCATTCTCAATGGGGAAAAACTGAGAGCTTTCCCCCTAAGGTCAGGAACGCGGCAGGGATGTCCACTATCACCACTGCTATTCAACATAGTATTAGAAGTCGTAGCCACAACAATCAGACAACAAAAAGAAATAAGGCATCCAAATCGGCAAAGAAGAAGTCAAACTCTCACTCTTTGCAGATGATATGATACTTTATGTGGAAAACCCAAAAGACTACACCCCAAAACTGCTAGAACTCACACAGGAATTCAGTAAAGTGGTAGGATATAAAATCAATGCACAGAAGTCAGTGGCATTCCTATACACCAACAACAAGACAGAAGAAAGAGAAATTAAGGAGTCGATCCCATTTACAATTGCACCCAAAACCATAAGATACCTGGGAATAAATCTAACCAAAGAGGCAAAGAATCTGTACTCAGAAAACTATAAAATACTCATGAAAGAAATTGAGGAAGACACAAAGAAATGGAAAACGTTCCATGCTCATGGATTGGAAGAACAGATATTGTGAAGATGTCAATGCTACCTAGAGCAATCTACACATTCAATGCAATCCCCATCAAAATACCATCCACTTTGGGGCGCCTGGGTGGCTCAGACGGTTAAGCGTCTGCCTTCAGCTCAGGTCATGATCCCGGGGTCCTGGGATCAAGCCCCGCATCGGGCTCCCTGCTCCTTGGGAGCCTGCTTCTCCTTCTGCTTCTCTCTCTCTCTCTCTCTGTCTCTCATGAATAAATAAATAAAATCTTAAAAAAAAAAAAAATACCATCCACTTTTTTCAAAGAAATGGAAAAAATAATCCTAAATTTTGTATGGAACCAGAAAAGACCCCGCATAGCCAGAGTAATGTTGAAAAAGAAAAGCAAAGCTGGCGGCATCACAATTCCGGACTTCCAGCTCTATTACAAAGCTGTCATCATCAAGACAGTATGGTACTAAAAAAAAAAAAAAAAGACAGTATGGTATTGGCATAAAAACAGACACATAGATCAATGGAACAGAATAGAGAGCCCAGAAATGGACCCTCAACTCTACGGTCAACTAATCTTTGACAAAGCAGGAAAGAATGTCCAATGGGAAAAAGACAGTCTCTTCAACAAATGGTGTTGGGAAAATTGGACAGCCACATGCAGAAGAATGAAACTGGACCATTTCCTTACACCACACACAAAAATAGACTCCAAATGGTTGAAAGACCTCAATGTGAGACAGGAGTCCATCAAAATCCTAAAGGAGAACACAAGCAGCAACCTCTTTCACCTCAGCTAAAGCAACTTTTTCCTAGAAACATCGCCAAAGGCAAGGGAAGCAAGGGCAAAAATGAACTATTGGGACTTCATCAAGATAAAAAGCTTTTGCACAGCAAAAGAAACAGTCAACAAAACCAAAAGACAACCAACAGAATGGGAGAAGATATTTGCAAATGACATATCAGATAAAGGGCTAGTATCCAAAATCTATAAAGAACTTATCAAACTCAACACCCAAAGAACAAAGAATCCAATCAAGAAACGGGCAGAAGACATGAACAGACATTTTTCCAAAGAAGACCTCCAAATGGCCAATAGACACATGAAAAAGTGCTCAACATCCCTCGGCATCAGGGAAATCCAAATCAAAACCTCAATGAGATACCACCTCACACCAGTCAGAATGGCTAAAATTAACAAGTCAGGAAACGACAGATGTTGGCAGGGATGCAGAGAAAGGGGAACCCTCCTACACTGTTAGTGGGAATGCAAGCTGGTGCAGCCACTCTGGAAAACAGTATGGAGGTTCCTCAAAATGTTGAAAATAGAACTACCATATGATCCAGCAATTGCACTACTGGGGATTTACCCCAAAGATACAAATGTAGGGATCTGAAGGGGTACGTGCACCCCGATGTTTATAGCAGCAATGTCCACAATAGCCAAACTGTGGAAAGAGCCAAGAAGTCCATCAACAGATGAATGGATAAAGATGTGGTATATATATACAATGGAATATTATGCAGCCATCAAAAGGAATGAGATCTTGCCATTTGCAATGATGTGGATGGAACTGGAGGGTGTTATGCTGAGCGAGATAAGTCAATCAGAGAAAGACATGTGTCATATAACATCACTGATATGAGGAATTCTTAATCTCAGGAAACAAACTGAGGGTTGCTGGAGTGGGGTTGGGGTGGGAGGGATGGGATGGCTGGGTGATAGACACTGGGGAGGGTATGTGCTATGGAGAGTGCTGTGAATTGTGCAAGACTGTTTAATCACAGATCTGTACCTCTGAAACAAATAATACATTATATGTTAAGAAAAAAAAAAGAAGAAGAAGATAGCAGGAGGGGAAGAATGAAGGGGGGAAATCGGAGGGGGAGATGAACCATGAGAGACGATGGACTCTGAAAAACAAACTGAGGGTTCTAGAGGGGAGGGGGGTGGGAGGATGGGTTAGCCTGGTAATGGGTATTAAAGAGGGCACGTTCTGCATGGAGCACTGGGTGTTATGCACAAACAATGAATCATGGAACACTACATCAAAAACTAATGATGTAATGTATGGTGATTAACATAACAATAAATTTTTTTTTAAAGATTTTATTTATTTATTTGAGAGAGAGTGAGATAGAGAGAGCATGAGAGGGGGGAGGGTCAGAGGGAGAAGCAGACTCCCTGCTGAGCAGGGAGCCCGATGCGGGACTCGATCCTGGGACTCCAGGATCGTGACCTGAGCCGAAGGCAGTCGCTTAACCAACTGAGCCACCCAGGCGCCCAATAAAAAATTTTTTTAAAAAAAGAAACAAAACAAATGGCATGGGTGGGGGAGAGGCAACAGACTTTTAACTATAGAGAACTGACAGTTACAGAAGGGGAGATGGGGGGATGGGTTAAATAGGTGATGGCTATCAAGGAGGGCACTTGTTGTGATGAGTACCAGGTATTATACATAAGTGATGAATCACTAAATTCTACACCTGAAACTAATATTTCACTGTCTGTTAACTAGATGGAATTTAAATAAAACCCTGAGGGGAAAAAAAAAAGTGAAGGGATGGAAAAGCATTATAATGCAAATGGAAATTAAAAGAAAACCAGGGTAGCAATACTTATATTGGACAAAATAGATTTTAGAACAAAGACTGTAATAAGAAACAAAGAAGGACACTACATGATCATAAAAGGAATAATCAATCCAACAAGAAGATATAATAATTGTTAATATTTATGCACCCAACAGGGGAACACCCAAGTACCTAAAGCAGCTAGTAACAAACATAAAGGAAATAATCAACAGTAATACATTAATAGCAGGAGACTTTAATACCCCACTTACATCAATGGATAGATCATCCAAACAGAAAACCAACAAGGAAACAATGACTTTGAATGACAAATTGGACCAGAAGATCTAACATATATTCAAAACATTCCATCCAAAACAGCAGAATACACATTCTTTTCAAGTGTACATGAAACATTCTCCAGAATAGGTCACATGTTAGGACACAAAAAAAGTCTTAACAAATTAAAAAAGACTAAGTCATACTATGCATCTTTTCCAACCACAACACTGTGAAACTAGAAATCCACCACAAGGAAAAATCTGGAAAGAGCACAAATACATGGAGGTTAAATAACAGGCTACTCAACAATGAATGGGTCAACCAAGAAATCAAAAAAGAAACCAAAATGTACATGGAGACAAATGAAAATAAAACAACAGTCCAAAATCCTTGTGATGCAGCAAAAGCTATTCTAAGAGGAAAGTTTATAGCAATACAGGCCTACCTCAGGAAGCAAGAAAAATCTCAAATAAACAACCTACCCTTAACACCCAAAGGAGCTAGAAAAAGAAAACAAACAAACAAAACAAAACCAGTTAAAGGAGGGAAATAATAAAGACAGAGCAGAAATAAAATAAAAACTAAGAAAATGACAGATTAAACCAGGAGCTGGTTCTTGAAAAGATCAACAAAACTGATAAATCTTTAGGCAGACTCATAAAAAAAAAAAGAGGGAAGACTCAAAGAAAATCAGAAATGAAACAGAAGTAATAACCAGCACTAGAGATATAAAAAGAATTACATGAGAATATTATGAAAAATTATATTTCAGTACATTAGACAACCTAGTAGAAACGGATAAATTCCTAGAAACATATAACCTCCCAAAACTGAGTCAGAATGAAATATAAAATGTGAGCTGACCAATTACCAACAAGAAACTGAATCAGTAATCAGAAAACTCCCAACAAACAAAGATGGCTTCACAGGTGAATTCTACTAAACATAAAGAAGAGTTAATATCTATTCTTCTCAAACTATTCCAAAAATAGAAGAGGAAGAAGAGCTTCCAAATTTATTCTGTGAGGCCAGCATTACCCTGATACCAAAACCAGCTAAAGACAAAAAAAAAAAAAGAGAGAGAGAGAGAGAGAGAGAGAGAACTATAGGCCAATATTTCTGGTGAACATAGATGCAAAAATCCTCAACAAAATATTAGCAAACCAAATCCAACAATACATTTAAAAAAATCATTCACCATGATCAAGTGGATTTATTCCTGGGATTCAAGGGTGGTTCAATATTTGCAAACCAATTGATGTGATACATCACATCAAGAGAAATTATAAAAACCATATGATCATTTCAATAGATGTAGAAAGAGCGTTTGACAAAGTACAAAACCATTCATGATAAAAACCCTCAACAAAGTAGGTTTGAAGGAAACACACCTTGATGTAATAAAGTCCACATATGAAAAACCCACATCTAACATCATAGTCAATGGTGAAAACTGAGAGCTTTTCCCCTAAGATCAGGAATAAGACAAGGATGTCCACTATCACTTTTACTCAACACAGTACTGGAAGTTCTAGCCACAGCAATCACACAAGAAAAAAAGATAATAAAAGGCATCCAAATGGATATGAAGAAGTAAAATTCACAATTTTCAGATGACAGGATACTTATGTAGAAAACCCTAAAGACTCCACCCCAATACTACTAGAATTGGTAAATGAATTCAGGAAGGTCACAGGATAAAAAAATCAATATACAGAAATCTGTTGCATTCTATACACTAATAATGAAGTAGCAGAAAGTGAAATTAAAATAATCTCATTTACAATTGTACCAAAAATAATAAAATACCTTGGAATAAACTTAACAATGGAGGTGAGAAACTTCACTTTGAGAACTGCAGAACACTGATGGAAGAAATTAACAATGACATAAACAAATGAAAGTTTGTTTGAAACCCAAGTTTCATTCTCATGGGTTGAAAGAACAAATATTATTAAAATATCTATACTTCCCAAAGTAATCTACAGATTTAATGCAATTTCTATCAAAATGCCAACAGCATTTTTCACAGAACTAAAACAAACAATCCTAAAGTTTGTATGGAACCATGAAAGACCCTGAATAGACAAAACAATCCTGAAAAAGAAAACAAAACTGGAGTTATGACAATTCCAGATTTTAAGATATACTACAAAGCTGTACTAATAAAAAATAGAGCATGGAACTGGCACAAATATAGACACATAGATGGAACAGAATAGAGAATTCAGAAATAAACCCACAATATGGTCAATTAATCTATGATAAAGGAGGCAAGAATATGCAATGGGGAAAAAAACCAGTCTCTTCAACAAATGGTGCTGGGAAAACTGAATAGCTACATGCAAAAGAATGAAACTGAACCACTTTCTTATACCATACACAAAAATAAACTCAAAATGGATTAAGGACCAAAATGTGAAACCTGAAACCATAAAAAGTCCCAGAAGAGAGCACAAGCAGTAATTCCTCTGACATCAGCTGTAGCAACATTTTTCTAGATGTGTCTCTTAAGGCAAAAGAAAGAAAAGCAAAAATAAACCATTAGGACTATATCAAAATAAAAAGGTTCTGCACAGCAAAGGAAGCAACCAACAAAACTAAACAACAACCTATGGAATGGGAGAAGATATCTGCAAATGACACATCTAATAAAGGGTTAGTATCCAAAATATGTAAAGAACTTATAAATTCAACACCAAAAACCCAAATAATCCAATTTTTAAAATGGGGATAAGAAATGAACAGATCTTTCTCCAAAGAAGACAACCAGATGGCCAACAGACACATGAAAAGATACTCAATATCACTCATCATCAGGGAAATGCAAATCAAAACCACAATGAGATATCACCTCACACCTGTCAGGATAGCTACAACCAAAAACTCAAGAAACAAGTGTTGGCAAGGATGTGGAGAAAAAGGAACCCTCGTGCACTGTTGGTGGGAATGCAAACTGGTGCAGCCACTGTGGAAAACAGTATGGAGGTTCCTCAAAAAATTAAAAATGGAAGTGCCATATGATCCAGTAATTCAACTACTGGGTATTTAACCAAATAATATGAAAACACTAATTCAAAAATACATACACACCCCTATGTTTATTGCAGCATTATTTACAACAGCCAAATTATGGATGCAACCCGAGTGTCCACTGATAGATGAATGGATAAAGTGTGTGTGTGTGTGTGTGTGTGTGTACACACACAATGGAATATTATATTAACTCAGCCATTAAAAAATAATTAAATCTTGCCAATTGCAATAACACGGATGGATCTAGACAGTATAATGCTAAGTTAAATAAGTGATACCAGATAATTATATGATTTCACTCATATGTGGAATTTAATAAACAAAACAGAGGATCATAGGGGAAGGGAGAGAAAAATAAAATAAGATGAAATCAGAGAAGGAGACAAACCATAAGAGACTCTTAACTCTAGGAAACAAACTGAGAGTTGCTAAAGGTGGGGTGGGAGGACGGGGTGGGGGGATGGGTAACCGGGTGATGGGCATTAAGGAGGGCACATGATGTAATGAACACTGGGTGTTATAGAAGACTGATGAATCACTGAACTCTACCTCTGAAACTAATAATACACTATATATTAATTAATTGAATTTAGATAATTTTTTTAATTTAAAATAAATAAAATAGGGGCACCTAGGTGGCTCAGTTGTTAAGCATCTGCCTTCTGCTTAGGTCATGACCCCAGGGTCCTGGGATTGAGCCCCACATCAGGCACCCTGCTTGGCGGGAAGCCTGCTTCTCCCTCTCCCACTCGCCTTGCTTGTGTTCCCTCTCTCGCTGTGTCTCTGTCAAATAAATAAATAAAATCTTTAAAAAAAATAATAAAATAAAATAAATAAAATAAAATACCACCCATTTTTTTAAATTAACAAGTATGCAATGGTAGGGAAACATACTATATCAGAGAAATAAAAGCTTCATATTAAAAAAAAAAACCCAGCTCTTAACTATAGAGAACTGAAGGTTACCAGAGGGAAGGTGGGGGGTGATGGATGAAATAGGTGAAGGGGATTAAGAGCACCCTTATTGTGATGAGCTCCAAGTAATGTACAGAATTATTGAATCACTATATTATATACATTAAACTAATATAACACTGCATGTTAATTATACTGGAATTCAAATTTAAAGAAAGAAATACTAAATTAGAAACTCTGGGGACAGGGGTCCCAAATCTGTATTTTAATGAGCTTTCCATTGATTCTGATGTATGCTATAGTGTAAGAACCACTGTCTTAATAGATGATAAACTTGCCAGTTCTAATGAGAGTAGGTAGGGTTTAAAGTGTGTATTGTCCTCAGATTAGAAGATTTGATCATCTTAACACTTTGAAAAATTTTCACTTATCATGTGACTTCCAATGATTATATTGTAAACAACTCCCCAGATATCCATCAAGCTATCTTGAAATGTCAGCTTTTAACTGAAGCCATTGGTGTGAATTGGGTTTATTTTCATTGAGAAGACCTTAGACAACACTTCTGGAACTACAGCAAGGCACCGGAACTTTCCATGGTTAATAGATAGAAAACCTGATAATCTATATCAGTAGTTTTCAACCTTATCAGACCTAACACCCCTTTTATTATCCTGAGATGAAATTCAAAGACAATATATCCTTCCTGTGCACAACTTTAAAATAATAAAACATCAGTAATCTAAAAGAGAAATAAAAATGAATTTATAATAAAATAATATGCATTTTAATAAGTGAATTCTTGCCTACTGAAGACCACATAAAACAGTCAGATGGCTACGCCAGGAATGAAACCTCTACAAATACAAATCTACACAAGAGTATTGTATTGGTGATTCAGTTACTATAAGCTGCAATGCTGTCAATGACAGGATTTTCCAAAATAGTGAACCAACACTTGGTAAAATTCTAAACAAAAAAACAAAACAAAAAATATGTAATTATCTCTCAATTTACATAGTGCTTGCATTCCTGCAAAATTCAGTGTACAGTAAAATGGTACAAATGTAAACTTTGTGTTTATATATACATTCTTGTAGTTTGGTTCTAGGCTCAAATAATTATGAAAATGTTTTTCACCTACCTGAATATTTGGTGGGCCATTCAAAAATCATATGAGACATGGGATCATTCATTATGCAGGAGTGTACCATATATTGCAGGATATCCCAGCATACCTAGTTCATGTCCACTAAATGTCAGTGATTCCCCCTAATCATTATAACCAAAAGTGTTCCCCATAAATTTCTAAAACACCCCTTAGAAGGTAGTAATACACCCACTGATCTAAACAAAAATCTGTCTGAATTCATCACTTACTCAACAAATTGCATAGTTAATATGTTTCCAGCATGGTGCTAGCTAAGTGATAGGAGCACAGATCTTACATTCTTTAAGGGACATGGAACATATAAGATCATAAAGAGGCAACAAGCAAGTACACAATTGATGCTGTACATAAAAGAGGTATTAAAAGCCACAGAAGCTCATAGAATGAGCATACCACTAGTGTGGGTTATCAATTAAGATATCATGGAAGACACACTTTGAACCCTGAAGAATGGGCAGGATATAAACAGAGACAGTGAAAGGTATTCTAGAAAGAGGTCATGGTGTGAGAAAAAATATTTTATGCATGTGTGACAAGATTCAATCAGGATCTCAGACTTCTCAGGCAGGGACCCTGTTGTTTCTGACTTCCTGTTGAAGGTCTTTGAAAGTCCTACAGCATTCTCTTTTCTTGTTACTCTTGACAGAAGCATTATATACATACCTATCTTTCAGACCCCAGTGATATATACTTCTCTGGTTCTGTTTATCCCCCTTCATGTTCCTCTGCTCAAAAAAGACTTTACAGGGGCACCTGGGTGGCTCAGTTGGTTAAGCAACTGTCTTTGGCTCAGGTCATGATCTGGAGTCCCAGGATCAAGTCCCGTGTCAGGCTTCCTGCCCATCAGGGAGTCTGCTTCTCCCTCTGCCCCTCCCCTCTCTCATGCTCTCTCTCTCTCTCTCATTCTCTCTCTCAAATAAATAAAATCTTAAAAAAAAAAAAGACTTTACAGAACAATCATACATCTTCAGGTACCTTCAACTACCCCAAGTATGCAGACCTTGCATCATAGAAGTCACCTGACCCCTATAGGAAGGAGAGATCTAGGACATTTTTTCACATTTTCCTTATCACTCCTGTTCATTGAAATCTTTCACATTCCCTATGCTATCTATTCCTTTGAGCATTCTATGTCCCTCAACTCAATAGTTAAATAATCTTCGACAAAGCAGGAAAAAATATGCAATGGAAAAAAGACAGTCTCTTCAATAAATGGTGCTGGGAAAATTGGACAGCTATATACAGAAGAATGAAACTCAAACATTCTCTAACCCCATACACAAAGATAAACTCAAAATGGATGAAAGACCTCAATGTGAGACAGGAATCCATCAAAATCCTAGAGGAGAACATAGGCAGTAACCTCTTCAACAACAGCCACAGCAACTTCTTTGAAGATACATCTCCAAAGGCTAGTGAAACAAAAGCAAAAATGAACTTTTGGGACTTCATCAAGATAAAAAGCTTCTGCACAGCAAAGGAAATGTCAACAAAACAAAGAGGCAACCCACAGAATGGGAGAAGATATTTGTAAATGACACTACAGATAAAGGGCTGGTATCCAAGATCTATAAAGAACTTCTCAAACTCAACACCCAAAAAACAAATAATCAAGTCAAAAAAATGGGCAGAAGACATGAACAGACATTTCTCTGAAGAAGACATCCAAATGGCTAACAGACACATAAAAAAATGTTCATCATCATTAGCCATCAGGGAAATTCAAATCAAAACCACACTAAGATACCACCTTACACCAGTTAGAATGGCAAAAATTGACAAGGCAAGAAAACAAATGTTGGAGAGATTGTGGAGAAAGGAGAACCCTCTTACACTGTTGGTGGGAATGCAAGTTGGTACAGCCACTTTGGAAAACAGTGTGGAGGTTCCTCAAAAAAATTAAAAATAGAGCTACCCTATGACCCAGCAATTGCACTCCTGGGTATTTACCCCAAAGACACAGATGTAGTGAAAAGAAGGGCCATATGTACCCCAATGTTCATATCAGCAATGTCCGCAATAGCCAAACTGTGGAAAGAGCCGAGAGGCCCCTTAACAGATGAATGGATAAAGAAGATGTGGTCCATATATACAATGGAATATTACTCAGCCATCAGAAAGGATGAATACCGAACTTGTACATCAACATGGATGGGACTGGAGATTATGCTAAGTGAAATAAGTCAAGCAGAGAAAGTCAATTATCATATGGTTTCACTTATTTGTGGAACATAAGGAATAGCATGGATGACATTAGGAGAAGGAAGCAAAAAATGAAAAGGGAAATCAGAGGGAGAGATGAACCATGAGAGACTATGGACTCTGAGAAACAAACTGCAGGTTTTAGAGGGGAGGGGGGTGGGGGGATGGGTTAGTCCAGTGATGGGTATTAAGGAGGGCACGTACTGCATGGAGCACTGGGTGTTGTATGAAAACAATGAATCGTGCATCACTACATCAAAAACTAATGATGTATTGTATGGTGACTAACGTAACATAATAAAATTAAATTAAATTTTTTTAAAAAAGCATCCTACGTCTCTCTAATGGGAGGTAACTCTCCTTTCTCTGAGCCTGTATAGCCTGCTGCTTGCTCTTCACATTCTGTATATCACCTGGGTTATTTATGGAATGGCTTATCCCCCCATTTCCACAGGATATAGGGAGAACCCCAAAAGAACAGAGCCCACGTATAATCATATCTCTCTGGGTTGACACATTTGTTCTCTTACCTATGTGAGTTCCAACAAATAATGCCAGGTCTCTATCTTGGACCATTGCAAACTAGCATGATAGGATCTGCTTATCACAGGAAGCCAGGTGAACTTTACATAATCCAATAAAAGAAGGAAACAAGATAGTTTCTGAACCCAGAGGAATTACAATAAGTGGGGTTAGTGGCATCAGTTCAAGAACCAAAACTCTGCCAACTCTACCCAGGAGTAAAACTAAACTATCCCTTATGAAACTGATGCTTAGATATATTGTCCACTTTCCTACAGGCCAAAAGGACTAGCCTGCCACTGTCCATTGTTTTTAAGGCAACTCCTCATTTTTTAAAGAATGGGGGACCCCAAAGAGTGAAGTGATACCAAAAGTGGGGATTTCAGGACTGATGTGAACATAGTGACCCAATAGAGCCACTAGGCAATCAGTTCATTTAGGGAAATGTCACCTAACTCTGGTCCATTCTGTGAAAGAATATACTTCTGGGTAGTGAGCTGAACTCAGAAGCCTGTGTTATACATCTTTTTATTATGAATTTTTAGGATGCCCTCACACACATTTCTTAAGGACCATATAGGTACTATTGTTGGTGAATTGATCAGCCTCCTCCAGATAAAAGCTCTTCTTCCTATATCAAATTGACGTTTTAAGATGTCAAGCTCCATAGGGTTGTCTGAGTCATCTTTGCGAATCTCGGTATCTGGCCCTCCAGAAATGCTCACCAAAATGATTGCTGAGAACTGAAAAGCAAATTTCTCAATGCACAAAAATCTGGGACTAAATCCTATGAATCCTCCTGGAAAATGCCTACAGAAGAGTGGTGACCTTAAAATAATTTCTGTGGATTATTTTTATGGTGTTATGATTTAATTTTTTCAAATAGTATCTTTTTTATTATAAAATCAATGCATGTTCTTTATTTTAATAAATCTGAAAGATACTGACATATATAAAGAAGGCAATATAAATCCTCTGAAATCCCATATCTCCTAGATAAGTATAATTAAGTTTTTTTTAAGATTTTATTGATTTATTTGACAGAGAGAAATAGTGAGAGCAGGAACACAAGCAGGGGGGAGTGGGAGAGGGAGAAGCAGGCTTCCCGCCTGAGCAGGGAGCCAGATGTGGAGCTCGATCCCAGGACCCTGGGATCATGACCTGAGCAGAAGGGAGACGCTTAACAACTAAGACACCCAGGTGCCCCTATCATTAACATTTTTATGCTACTTCTATATATTACTGTTGTACACATAGATTTTTTGAGTACCTACACATATACACTTTAAATACTGTAAAACTGACTTTCTCAATATAACATATGGTGGGCATGTTTCCATTTAGTTATATAAATAATTACCTTATTTTGGACAGTTTTACAGAATTTCATTAGATGGATATAACACAATTTATTTAACCAATTTATTAAACCCTATGGATCAATGTTTAGGTGATTTTTTCACTTTTAGTATAAGCATTGCTACAAATGAAAGATTTTTGCATAAAAGTCTCTGCACACTTGTGCAGTTATTTCTTTAGGATTCATTTCTAGAAACAAAATTGCTGGTAAAAAGTTATGCACATTTTAAACATTATTACACATTGCCAAATTGCCCTCCAAAAATTGTACAATTTAGATTTTCACAAGAGAAGTTGAGAAGCCTATTTGCTTACACCCTTACTAATAGTGGATATTATCAAGTCTTTAAATCTTTATTAATACAGTAAGTGAAAAGCTGTATCTCGTTGTTATTTTAAATTACATCTTTGCTTTTTTTAATTTAATTTTTTTATTATTTTATTATGTTATGTTAGTCACCATACAGTACATCATTAGTTTTTGATGTAATGTTCTATGATTCATTGATTATGGAGCTTTTTCTTTCATTTGTTTATTGGCTTTTAGTATTTTGGTAAATGACATGTATTTCTCCCATTTTCTCTCAGGTTGTTCATCTTTTATCTATTTATATGTAAAAATTCTTTATCCATTCAAAATGTTATCTTGTTGTATTTCATATTAACTATAGACATATTGTTTACATTTGTGCCTTACATGTAGTAGCTACACAATAAATTTTGTTAACTGAAATAATGAATGAATGTCATAGTTTGTCATACAGAAATTCTAGACTCTATGAAGTCAAATTTGTGTTCTTTTCCTTTGTAGTTTCTGGCCATGCTGCCAATCTTTCCACTAAAAGATTAGAAGAAAATTTTCTTCTAATAATACATTAGATTTTTCTAAAGCCTCATTTTATCTTTAATCCAGCTGGGCTTTCTTAAATTTATTGCTAATTCAAGACAATTTTTCCAAGTTCATTGACTAAATAATCAAGATTTTCTCACTGATTAAAAATGCTGATTCCTTCATATATAAAACATTAACATAAACTAGACTCTGCTTATGAATTTTCTCTTCTCTTTCACTTATCTACCTATTCTTTTGCCATACATTAATCCCATTATATGTATATCATAGCATACTTTGATATCTAATAGAGAATATCCCCCCAGTTTTTCCTCCCAAATCTCCTGGCCATAATTAGTCATTTTTTCTTCCAGATGAAAGCAAGAATTTGTCAATATTTTTAAGCTTGCAATTTGTTTTGAATCAGCATTAAAATTATAGACTATTTTGGTTAGAACTGACATCTTTATAGTAGTCTTCTACTGTAGAGAATACATAAAACATCAACTCCAGCGTTACTCTGCATGACTCTGAATGTATTCTTCATTTTAAGCTAATTACAATAAAATCTAATTATTACCATTAAATTATTACATCCATTTGACACCAAAGATTGAACATTAATTATAAAACAAATTAATTCTGCATTGACATTTGTTTCATGTTACTGGATAAGAGCTTTGTTAAAATATGACACCTGGCTGAAGATAGGTCTCCTATTAATTAAAATATTTGTTACCCCCATAATGGATAGAATTCTTCCCCACCAGAATGGGGTCATGATGGGATCTACATTTTCAGATACAGATTATCATAATAAGCAATGATAGCTAAGATTATACCATTCTTGCAGTCTTACAGGAGGCAAAAATTAGAGTAAGATCTGATTAGCTTATTCAGTTTTTCTAGAAAAATGAGGCTTATGGCAAATTTTGCCAATAACTAAGGGAAAAAACACTGGGGTTTTTGGCAGTTCTCTAAGGTCCAAAGTTAGACACACTTCACAGTCCTTTTATTCCTCCCCGAAAAATAAACATCCAGATACTGAGTAAAATGGGAGAAAGTCTCTAAAATATAGATTGAAAGCAGATGATTTCTACTCTAGGAAAACCTATCATATAAAAAAATCTGTTCCCCATTTAGTTAAAAATCCTACTGGAGAGACAAGTCTTGGGCACTAGAATTAAGAGGCTTGTGACATTCTTCACTTTAAGATTTTCCTGAAGTATCCAGTAATCTCCCTATTACCTAGATTTTATCTGTAAAATATAGGGGAAAGTACATGATTAAGTGACAAGTTTTATGGCACAGCTTTCAAGCTCTACACAGCTTTCAGAAAGGACAAGTAGGGACACAGATATGCAAATACCTAGTGGCAAAAATAAACAAGACAAATATGGGAGCAGTGGCTTCTGGTTGGGGTAATGGATGATATAGGTATAGAGTGATGTCAAATCAAAGATGGACTTGAATCACAGTAAAAAAAAAAAAAAAGTGAAGAAATAGTCTCTCAAGCAAAGAAGTGACAGTATTCCATAGAGAGCTCCATGACCTGAGAGAAGAAGCAAATGAAATTAAAATATAAATGAGAGGAAACACTACAAAATGTAGATTCATTTCATTCAACAACTCATTCTTTTATTCAAGAAATATTTATTGCAGGAGAATTCACTCAGTGGTGGTCAATCTCTGCACAGAACATTCGTGCAGTAGGGGGAGAATCAAGGTAATAGGCAAACATAAACATAGTATTATGTTAAGTACTATGATGAAAAAGCAAGATAAAGAGACAGAGAATGGTAAGAAGGTGCTTTTTTAGGCAAGGTGGTCATGAATGGTCTCTCAGAGAAGATGGCATTTGAACCAATTTAAAGAAATGAGGAAATGAGCCACATGAATATCTAGAAGAAAGCATTCCAAGTAAAGGGAATAGTAAAAGCAAAGGCCCCAAGACAGGAGCATGCCCAGTGTCTGGTATCACTACGTGCAGTATAACGTGAACAGAACAGTAGGAAATAAGGTTAGGGAAGGTAAGTGCTATGAGCCAGAGTATACAAGTCTGTATACATCTTGGTAAGGGTTTGAATTTGTTCTAAACATGATGAGAATACCCCAGAGGCTTCTGAGCAAGAGAATGATATGATCTGAATATGCTTCCTAAAAAACTACTCTAATTGCTGTGTGGAGAATAAGAAAGAGGGAAGCAAGAGCAGAAGAGAGGCCAGTTAGAAGTCCAGCCAAGGGGAGGTGGGGGCAGCTTAGAGTAACTGGTAGCAGTGGACATGAAAAGAAGTGGGATCTGCCTATTTGCTGCTAGAGAGGATGTTTACAAGACTTGGCCTGAGCATCTGGATAAATGTCAAAATCTTTCATCCCCTATCTCTCTATGGCTCTTCAAATCCTCTAATCTTACCCCAACTTTCACTCATTCTCAACTCCCTTTCACCAAGCACTCTGGAACTCATGGTCCATCATCAACAAAATCCCGGATATCCTCAATCCTTTCACTGACTGTTCCCTATGTCTTGTTTTTTTTGTTTGTTTGCTTTTGTTTGTTCTTAAACCACTTTGTTGAGGGAGGACTGAGATGCAAAAGGCTGTAGGTATTTAACGTTTACAATGTCATCAGTTTCCCTGTATACCTAAGTAATGGTGATGGCGTCACAGGTATACATGTATCTTCAAATGCTATGTTTTCTTGCTCTATTTTGCCCCAGAAAGGCACGCTGTTCCCCTACACTCCACTTACCTGATGGCTATTTACTTTCCCACATCCTTCACAATTCTGGGCCTGGAAGTAATAGATATCCTTTAGGCTCCTCATTGCCACTTCTCACTAATTCAAAAAACGAGAAATTCAGAAACTGTGCCACAAGAGGACCAGTGAAAACCCACTTCTCCTTGTAAAATTCTTGTTGAGGATAGGTATCATCTTAACATCAGGGATGATAAGTTTGAAATTGATTCAAAGATCTTAGGAACACAACACCTGGCTTCAGTTTCCACTTCCTGTGAATAATAATTCATGCACCAGCACAGCTTTCAGAGCATACACTGCATCCCTGAAACACAGGAATATAGACTCCAAAGCCCAGTTATTCACCCATGGGGAATGGCTGCCAGGGTAAGATGCAGACAGTGAGATCCTAATCATGAGATTTTTCTCAGTAGAATTTCCTGGCTCTGGCAGATCAGTTCTACATATGTATGTAAGTATAGGCTTTTGTGTGTATCTATACATAAGCAAGGGGTATTTCTCCCAGGAAATAAATCCCATGGGATCTTTTCACTGTGCAATACTTCATAGCCAAGGAAACTCTGCACTGGGGAAGCAAGGATGTAGAAGGCTCCGCTGACACATGGCTTGCCCTCCAGAGAGCTCTGTGGCATATGCAAGGCCTGGTCCTGTCAGTCACGGCCAGAGTATAAGTTGAGGCTTCCCACCATTTTCTCAGCTCCCTGCTGTCTTGAATATCTCCCATCACTGATAATACACTTCATGTACTTGATTAAAGGACAGTCCATGCCCCTGAAGTATTCTCATAGTAACCTTGACATGGCCCTGTCATAGCATTCAATTTGTGCTGTTTATGTGACTGTCTCACTAAACCATGAGTTCTTTGAGGACATCTGTGTGCCAAGCACCAGGGCCTCTCTCAGAGGTGGTATTGGTACATAAAAAATGAAGCACGATTAGTTTTGTGAAAATGCTTAGTAGAAGGTATACTGCCAACAAGACGTGTGTTCCCAGTCATTCTAACCTCAGCCTCCTACCCTGAGGAACTGCACCTTCTGGGGAGTTTCCATGAAGTTTTCTTACTTTTGTACTATTATCATTCCCTTTCTGCTCAGATTTATGCCACACTTAATAGTAAATCAATAGAAAAAATTCACTATGAGATGTGATTGACTAAAAAAAATGAAGTTTTTTGCCCTTCTGTATCAGTTAGGGTTCTGAAGTCTGAAATCTGTAAGACAGATTGGCAGAGTAGAATTCTGACAGGATTTCTACATGAATGTCTTTTGCCTTTTTTTTTAAGTTTTTATTTCAATCCCAGCTAGCTAACATACAGTGTAATGCTAGTTTCAGTGTATAATTTAGTCTTGAGGCAAAATTTCTTCTTCAAGAAATTTCAGTTTTTGCTTTTAAAGCATTCAACTAACTGAATAAGGCCCATCCACATTATTGAGGGCAATCTCCTTTACTTAAAGTCAACAGACTGTAGATGGTAGTCACAGCTGCAAAATACCTTCAGAGCAACAGCTAAATGAATGTTACACCAAACAACCAGGCACCACAGTCCATCCGAGTTGACAAATAAATTTAACCCTCAAAACCTTCATTCTGGGAATGGCACAAAGGTTTTATTCTCACTATAATCAAACAAAAAACTAGACAAAATATATGAAACATTTGGTTTCAGGATTTAAGTCAGAGCAGAAATTGGCAAGCTGATTCTTAAATTTATATGAAAATACAAAGGACCTAGACTAGTGAAAACAATTTTTAAGAAGAACAAAGCTGGACGACTGGCACTATCTTTCATCAAGACTCATCATAAAGTTACGAGAATCAAGAAAGTGTGATAGTGACATAAGGATCTTCAGAACAGCATACAGAGTCCAGACATATATTCATGCATATACGCTCAATTGATTTTTGCCAAAGGTGTCAAGATAATTCAATCTGAAAGAAGAATCTTTTCAATCATGCTGGAAAAACTGCATATTCATTTGGCACAAATATGAACCTTGACTCTTGCTTCACTGCATACACAATAAAGTTGAAATGGATCACAAACCTAAATATAAAGACTAGTACTTTAAAACTAACTGAATAGAAGGAAAAATATCCAAAATGTTGGGGTAGGCAATGATTCCTTAGATACAGGGAGACCACTCTGTATGACACTACAATGGTGGATACATATCATGATACATTTGTCCAAACCCAAAGAATGTACAACACCATGAGTGAACCCCAATGTAAACCATAGACTTTGTAAGATTATGATGCGTCCATGTAGGTTCATCAATTGTAACAAATGTACCACTCCAGTGGGGGATATTAATAATGGGGGAACCAATACATGAATGGGGACATGGGGTATACAGGAACTCTCTGTGCCTTCCTTTCAATTTTGCTGTGAACTTAAAATTGCTCTGAAAAATAAAATATATTAAAAAAAGATTCCCTATATAGTATGCCAAAGTTAATAAAAGAAAAAATGATAAATTGGTTTCATCAGCTGTTTAATATCTGTTCTTTGAAAGACACCATCAAAAAAATGTAAAATCACTGCCATAAATGATAATCAAAATATAGTTTTAAAGATCCGACAATTTAGGAAGAAGACAAACAACCCAAAGTTTAAAAATGGGTAGTCTCTTTTCTTAAGAGACCCTTAGCAAAACAAGATATATAAACAGTGAATAATCACATGAAAAGCCATTCGGCATAACTAGTAAGAAAAATACATATTAAAACCATAATTAGATTACCACCACACACTCATTAGAATGGTAAAAATTAAAAGTTTAACAACACAAGTGTTGGTGAGGATATGGAACAACTAAAACTCTAATGCATTGTTGCTGGGAATTTAAATAGTAAAAACCATCCTGGAAGACAGTTTGGCAGTTTCTTAAGAAGTGAAATAAATATCTACCCTGTGACCCAGCAATTTCACTCCAAGTATTTATAAATGAAATTTATAAAGTATTTATAAATGAAATTTATAAATGAAAACATGTCCACATAAAGAATTGTACAAGAGAGGCAGGTGAGTGGCTCAGTCAGTTAAGCATCCAACTCTTGATTTTGGCTCAGGTCCTGATCTCAGGATCATAAGATAAAGCCCTGTGTTGGGTTCCATGCTGGGTGTGGAGCCTGCTTAAGATTCTTTCTCTCCCTCTCCCTCTACCCCTCACTCTTGCTCTCTCTCTTAAAAACAAACAAACAAAAAAACAAGAATTGTACAAGAATATTCTTAGTAACTTATAACAGTCAAAAATTGAAAATAATCCAAATGCCCATCAACAAGAGAATGGGTGAATTGTGGCATATTTATGGCATGCATTACTTCTCAGTAATTAAATGAAAAAATCCACTGTCATCTGCAGCAACATGGATGAGTCTCACAGATGCTGTAATAACCAAAAGAACAGGACTCAAATAAATACATATTTAATTATTTCCTTTACATGAAGATTAAGAGAGAATGGACTACTCTATAATGACAGACACCAGAACAGTTTCCCACTCTTTGGGTGGGAAAGAATTGTTTAGAAGGAGGTATAAGGAAACTTTCTGATATAAGGTAACATCCTAATTAATGCATGTGTTACAAGCACGTATACATTCATCAGAACTCAACAAACTCCACCCTTAAAATTGGTATATTTTATTGCACATAAATCATTCCAAAAAAGACAAATGTGCTCCTTTATAACAATAATTAAAACATGTAATTTTTACATATGTGTGAATACATGTCTGAATTCTGTAATCTATTCTATAAACCTATATGCCTATCCATTTGCCATTTATAATTTAATTATGTAATTTATAACAAAAAAGTATAAGATTTAATTTATAAAATAACCTATAAATAATATCAAAAAAGTATTTTATAGGACTTGACAAGCTAATATTAAAATTTATACTAAAGAACAAAAGCCAAAAATTGTCATGACAATTATTATATTTTTATTTTATTATATAAATAAAATATAATTAAATAAAAATATAGATTTGGTCTTTTATTATAAATAAAAAGACCAAATAAGAAAATGTTCTGACAGATGTGAATACTGACTCTAAAGCTACATCAAATAAGACAATGTGACAGTGACATAGAAATAAGCAAACAAACCTAAGAAAAATATAAGGAATTCAGAAATAGACTCACAAGGACATGGGAATATATATAGGATAGAGGTAGCATTAAAATCTATAGATATATGCCAATAAATTGTGTTAGAAACACTCTTCATATAATTAAAAAAATTAGAGCCCCACCTGACTATATATATTATATCAAGTGGGGCTCTAATTTATACTATCATAGATGGATAGATAAATAGATAGATATCTCAGATAAACCAAAAGGTAACAGCAGAACTTTAAAACTTTTAGATGAAAAAATAGATCCATACCTTTATGGTCTTGATATAGGACATAATTTAAGAATGCACATGCACGGGGCGCCTAGGTGGCTCAGTTGGTTAAGCAACTGCCTTCGGCTCAGGTCATGATCCTAGAGTCCCGGGATCGAGTCCCGCATCAGGCTCCCTGCTCAGCGGGGAGTCTGCATCTCCCTCTGACTCTCCCCCTCTCATGCTCTCTATCACTATCTCTCTCAATAAATAAATAAAAATCTTAAAAAAGAAAAAATATTTAAAAAAAAAAAAAGAATGTACATGCACATACAAAGACAGTGAAGGATAAAATGATACATCTGATTATATCATGTATTTGCTTAACAAACTATCCCCAAAACTTAATGGTTCATTACGCTCACAAACCCATAATTTATGCAAGGCTTGGTGGGGATGGCTTTTCTCTTCTCTACATCTGGTGTCCCATGACCAAAGGTAAAGGACCCACTTTTGATTTTGTATGTGTGTATAGTGAGAACACAATGAACCCTCTTAGCAAATTTCAAGTTTATAATCCAGTATTATTACCTATAGTCACCATGCTCTACATTAGATGTCTAGAACTTATTCACTCTGCAAAAATAAAACTCTGGGCTGCCTGGGTGGCTCCGATGGTTAAGCATCTGCCTTCGTTCGGCTCAGGTCATGATCCTAGGGTCCTGGGATTGAGTCCCGCATCGGGCTCCCTGCTCCACGGGGAGCCTGCTTCTCCCTCTGCCTCTGCCTCTCTGTCTCTCTGTGACTCTCATGAATAAATAAATAAAACATTAAAAATAAATAAATAAATAAAAAATAAAATAAAACTCTGTACCCTTTGATCAATATCTCCCCATTTCCCTAGCTGCCAGCTCCTGGAAGCCACTATTCTATGCTCTCGTTTTACAAGTTTGACTTTATTTTATTTTTTGAGAGAGAGAGAAAAGGAGCGGGGTAGGGAGGGGCAGAGGAAGAGGGAGAGAGATAATCTTCAGCAGTCTCCACACCCAGCGCAGAGCCCAACACAGGGCTCAATCTCATGACCCTAAGATCATGACCTGAGCCAAAATCAAGAGTCAGACACTTAACTGACTGAGGCACCCAGGCACAATGAGTCTGACTTTTTTAGGTTCCATAAATAAGCGAGATCACACATTAATTGTCTTTCTGTGTCTGGCTTATTTCATTTAACATAATGTCTTCTAGACCTACCCATGTTGTCACAAATGGCAGGATTTCCTTAAGACTGAATAATATTCCACTCTGTATGCATGTGTGTGTACATATATTTTCCATGTGTGTATATTACCTATATATCACATATACCATATTTTCTTTGTCCATTCATTCACCAAAGTTTTTCACATAACTTAACTATTGTGAATAATGCTACAATGAACATGGGAATGCAGACATCTCTGACAATGATAGATAAGTTAATTAGCTTGATTGTGGTAATCCACAATGTATACATACTTCAAACATCATACTGTATACCTTAAATATACACAATTTTTACTGTCAATTATGCCTCAATAAAGCTGCATAAAATATAAAGGACCCACTTTCAAGATGGCTTACTCACATGGCTGGAAAGGTGGTATTCACTGTCAACTGGAAGGCCAATCAGGGCTGGGGGCCAGGGGCCTTGGTTCTTCACCTTGTGAGCCCCTCTAAAGTTTGCTTGTACTTCTTCACAATATGATGGCTGGATTCCAAGAGAAAGCATCCCAAGATAACCTGGCAGAAATGAATGACATTTTTTGTGACTTGGCT
Organism: Mirounga angustirostris; assembly: GCF_029215605.1. NCBI lineage: Eukaryota > Metazoa > Chordata > Mammalia > Carnivora > Phocidae > Mirounga > Mirounga angustirostris. Next base: position 16,299,023 of record NW_026991718.1, on the reverse strand, counting down.
TTTGAAATCATATAACATCACTTCTGCCAAATCTCATGTCAAGGCAGTCACAAAGTCCCTCCCAATTTTAAGTGCAAGTGACATTGATTCCATCCCTCAATTGAGGGAGTAGCAAAGTTCTAGAAGAGCATGTTAGACAGGACATACGTTGTGGCTATTTCTTTGGAAAATACTAGTGTTGAATCACTATATTGTATGCCTGAAACTAATATTACATGTATGTGAACTGGAATTTAAATAAAAACTTAAAAAAATAAAACAATAACCACAGAATTTTTTAAAAAGCTACAGATTAGGTAAAAATTTCAACACATGATACTATAAAGTACATATCTACAACATATAAAGAGCCCATATAAATATTAAAATCCAAAACAATGCAGTAAAAAAATACAAATAGACTTCCTTCAGAACAGGGAACCCAAACACCAATAAAAATATGAAAATCTGTTCAACCGTAGTAATAGTAATGTGGGAAATATAAAAATGAGAAACCATTTCAAAGACATCAGGTTGGCAAAACTTCTAAAATGAGTCAATGGTTAAGTGTTGGCAATGAAATGAAACAATTAGAAATCTCATTACTATTGGTCAGCGTTTCATTGACTATCTACTTTGAGTGATAGGCAGTATCTGGTAAAGCTGATGATGTGTATGACCTATGGTGCAATTTCCACTTCTAAGTTTATCTACTAGAGAAATACTCATATTCACTAGGAGACAAGTTTACAGAAGAATGTTTATTGTAATATTGCTTGTAGAGTGGTGAAAAGTTAAAAATAATGCAAATTTGCATTAGTAAGACAATGATTATATACACTATGGTATATTTATATAATGGAGTAATACAGCATTTAAAGTACATGAATGAGTTCTATGAAATATCAAAGTACATGTAAAAACATAGTAAGGAACAAATAGCAAGTTGCAGGCTGGCACGTCAATATTATGTGACTTGTATAAAATAATTTTATAATATTAAAAACAATCCTATATATTTTTAAGGACATATACTTATGTTGAAAACTCTGAAATCATGTACGGTCATATTAAACACAAAATTCAATAGTAATTACTATAGGAAAAGAAAATGCAGAACGGGATTAGTTTGTGGCACCCAATAGCCTTCAACTTCATGGAAAATGTTTTATTTGAAATCAGAGGCAAAGATGGCAATTTTTAGTATTGGCCAATGTGCGTTGATTATCCTCAAACATCATTTTTGCATGTTTAAAATGTATCTTAATGAAGTCCTGTGTTTATACACCAAAGATAGATAGAATGGACCTTATAACTAACGTAACTTAACAATCCCTTTCAACCATGGGCCAAAACCCATTTTGCAGTTGTAGAAATTGCATCCAGAAAGAAAACTAGACTTCCTTAAAGCTATAGAATGGGTTAAGCAATCTACACATTCAATGCAATCCCTATCAAAACACCACAAGCATTTTCCACAGAGCTGGAACAAACAATCCTAAAATTTATATGGAACCAGAAAAGACCCCAAATAGCTAAAGGAATGTTGAAAAAGAAAACCAAAGCTGGAGATATCACAATTCCATACTGCAAGCTGTATTACAAAGCTGTCATCATCAAGACAGCATGGTACTGGCACAAAAACAGACACACAGATCAGTGGAACAGAATACAGAACCCAGAAACAGACCCTCAACTCTATAGCCAACTAATCCTTCACAAAGCAGGAAAGAATACCCAAAGGAAAAAAGACAGTCTTTTCAACAAATGGTGTTGGGAAAATTAAACAGCCACATGCAGAAGAGTGAAAATGGACCACTTTCTTACACCATACAAAAATACAAATTTAAAATGGATGAAAGGCCTAAATGTGAGACAGGAATCCATCAAAATCCTAGAGGAAAACACAGGAAGCAACCTCTTTGATGTTGGCCCCCGCAACTTCTTGCTAAACACATCTCCAAAGGCAAGAGAAACAAAAGCAAAAAGAAACCATTGGCACTTCATCAAATAAAAAGCTTTTGCACAGCAAGGGAAACAATCAACAAAACTAAAAGGCAACCAACAGAATGGGAGAAGATATTTGCAAATGTCTTACCACATAAAGGGCTAGTATCCAAAATCTATAAAGAACTTATCAAACTCAACATCCAAAAACCAAAAAATCCAATCAATAAATGGACAGAAGACATGAGCAGACATTTCTCCAAAGAAGACAAATGGCTAACAGACACATGAAAAAATGCTCAACATCACTTGGCCTTGGGAAAATACAAATCAAAACCACAACGGGATACCACCTCACACCAGTCAGAATGGCTAAAATGAACAAGTCAGGAAACAAGAGATCCTTCTGAGGATGCAGAGAAAGGGGAACCCTCTCTTACACTCTTGGTGGGAATGCAAACTGGTACAGCCACTCTGCAAAACAGTATGGAGGTTCCTCAAAAAGTTAAAAATAGAACTATCCCACTACCCAGCAACTGCACTACTAGGTATTTATCCAAAGGACATAAAAATAGTGATTCGAAGGGGCACATATACCTGATATTTATAGCAGCAATGTCCAGAATAGCCAAATATAGAAAAAGCTCAGATATCCATTAATAGATGAATGGGTAAAGAAGATGTGGTGGGGGGGGGGGCGGGGTATAAAGTGGAATATTACTCAGCCATCAAAAAGAATGAAATCTTTCCATGTGCAACAACATGGATGGAACTAGGGGGTATTATGCTAAGCAAAATAAGTCAGTCATAGAAAGACAAATACCATACAATTTCACTCCTATATGGAATTTAAGAAGCAAAACAGGTGAACATAGAGAAAGGGAAGGAAAAATAAGATAAGATAAAAACAGAGGGAGGCAAACCATAAGACTCTTAACTATAGGGAATAAACTGAGGGTTGCTGGAGGGGAGGTGGGTGGGGGGATGGGGTAATTGGGTGATGGGCATTAAGGAAGACACTTGATGAGTACTGGGTGTTACATACAACTGATGAATCACTAAATTCTACCCCTGAAACTAATAAGAAACTATGTTAACTAAATTGAATTTAAATAAAAAATAAATTTTAGAAAAAGCTACAGAATGGGTTACTAATACAAATAGAAGACAGTCTTCTGATTCCCAGATTAGCCCTTTTCCTCTACACCTTACTCTTCAGAAGGATTTTAAAGTGTGATCTTGGCTGCATCTGCCTGACCCAGACAGGAGTGACAGGTGTGACAATGCTTCTGAAGCAAATCGGACAGAACGGGAGAGGGCAACCAGATGAACCTTCATACCTTGGCAGAAGGGTAGATTATAAATCTAGATATAACACTGCCTAAGATCCCACCATTAATCATTCTTTTGATTTCAGCACTGCCTTCTCCAGTAAATTCTATTAGAAGAGGAAAATACCTTCATGAGATGTGAGGCTTTCAATGTTCAGAGTGAGTTTTGAATGGTCCAGAACTGGTGACTTCTAAGAGAAAAGGGATGCAGGGTGTGGAATACTCACATAAACATCTGGCAGTGTGCTAGAGTCCATTCATTTTACCTAAGCTTAAACCATTTAGGTACAACCCTCTAAGCCCAAAGAAAATGGCCAACCATCGAGGAGGCTGATCAGAACATGGACAGGAACCAGCTTATATCTCCAGACAAATATTTAAAATTTTCAAGTCTTGTAAATAATTTAAGTAGCTTAATACTCATTAACTTTAATGTATTCTCCACAACTGCTTCTATGAAATGTTAACTGTTCTGTTTTCTTCTTTTCTTTTTAGCTTAATGAAGCTTTTAGTCTTATTGTGAGCAGCACCATTTATGATGGAAAATAGCCTCCTTGGGTAGAACAAAAGCTCTCTCAAAATACTGGAAGATAAAGGCAAACAAATTGTTTAGATCACCCTCTCTGTTTTCCACCTGACCAAAAGCTATCTAACACATTGGCTGGGATCCTGTGTTTCTAAATGCCAGTACTGACTTCTACAAACATCTATTCTAAAAGGGTCATATATTTCACAAATGTGCTGCATCACTAAACAGGAGGGTAGGAGATTTGGGCTGCAGTCCCCCCTCAGACATAAGTCACTAAGTGGCCTTGGACAAGTCACGGTAGCTAGCCTCCCTGAGCCCTTCCCTTCATCTGTCAAACAGGCATCAAAAAACTGACATATCCTATACAGGGCTTTCAAAGTTCACATGAGAAAAGAAAAGGGTTTTGAAACTCTGATTGCAAGCATCTAGGAGATAGCAAAGGCTTTACCTTAGTATGTATACATTCCACATGCAACTATGGAAGATGAGAAGAGGAAGAGAAATTAGAACCTGAAGAGAAATTACATCTTTCCTGTGTGGCTAAGGTAGTTTCTCTGACTCCACTCATTTCCTACTCTATTCTCCATTCTTCAGCTTCCTCTACTCCATCTTTTACAAGACAGAGTACCAGTTACTATACAGGCAAAGACTTCCATTGTAAGTGGCCCAAGTCCTCTCACCCACTTCATTTTTTTTTAATTTTTTTATTGTTATGTTAATCCCCATACATTACATCATTAGTTTTAGATGTAGTGTTCCATGATTCATTGTTTGTGCATAACACCCAGTGCTCCATGCAGAATGTGCCCTCCTCAATACCCATCACCAGGCTAACCCATCCTCCCACCCCCCTCCCCTCTAGAACCTTCAGTTTGTTTTTCAGAGTCCATCGTCTCTCATGGTTCGTCTACCACTTCCTGTATTTCTCATGCTACTTCATTCTTCCAAAAGCTCAAGGATTTAACTGTTGCATTGAACCACATTCTCTTGTACTCTTAATGTACATCACTAACCCAAGGGAAGATTCTTTGCATTTAGGTGGAAACTGAACTCAAATACACTTATTTTTACTTTATAAACATTATAAGAATGCTGCAATAGGGGGTACCTGAGTGGCTTAGTCGGTTGAACGTCTGACTCTTGGTTTCTGCTCAGGTTATGATCTCAGGGTCCTGAGCTAGAACCCCACACAGAGCTCCATGCTCAGTGTGCAGTCTGCTTGAGATTCTGTCTCCCTCTCCTCCTCCCCCAACTCATGCTGAATAAATAAATAAATAAAATCTTTAAAAACATAAAAGAATGCTGCAGCAGGTCTTATTAACTACTCTCCAAACCAGCTATGTTCAAAAGTGGATTATACCTTCCTGAGTTTTCTTAATCTGCATTTGAGATTAATTAACATTCTGTGCCTTCTTCCCAACTGCCCTTTCACTTATGCCTACAATAAACCTGAGATAAAGAAAAACTGAGGCACCATTCATTTATGAGATTTCTCCCTGGGGACAAAGAACATCATTAACCTTTGCACTGTATTCTCCCACTCTCCATAAACAGATCCTCACCTTACTTGTACACGGATGGTGGCTCTAATCCCCTGCCCCAGCAGCAGTGTGCATTTTTCTACTTGAAAAGGTGATTTGAATTTCTGGTCGGATTCTCATGAACACTCTGCAAACTCTTCCTATGACATTTGACCCTTATATTGAGAAGTCATGCCCTGGGCACATTTTAATCAGTTAAGGTAAATTGACAGGTAATCTGATGCTTTACTTCTTACTAAATTTATAACATCATTTCTTTGAAATCAGTCTCTTCAGTTTAAAGAAGTCACTCATTCTTGATCTTTTGAATTCTCCTTAATACAAAATGCACACTGATCTGCAAGAAATTTCAAGATTGAAGTATGGCAAAAATGAGACAGATGCTGCACTTTGTATGACATAATAATTGTTTTTATCACACCACCTATATTTCACTAAGGGAATATAAGAAACAGGAGACAATTACTGCTAAATAAAGAGCTTTTCTTATTTTCTACATGACTGAATCTTCTGATCTTTCCATTACAGCTTCCAAATAGAGGCAAATATCTATATGCCTGATTTTACAAGGTACTAGGCTCAGGGCTATCAAAAGGAGCCTCAGTCCCTCTCTGCTGACCAGTCACTGTGCCAGCCGCTGTGCTCAGTTGGTGATAAGGTGGTAAAAATGGTAGTTTCTGGGCTCCAGAATCTCCAGTGTGGTGGGTGAATGCAGTCACATAAACAATTACAATTCTGTGTAATAAATGCTATTAAAAAGGAAAGCAGGACACAGATAAGGGACCCTAACCCAGACCGGTCATGAGGTCTAAAAACATTAGTAGCTGTTTTGGAAGACGAGAGAAGAAATAAAGGTAATAGAATGAAACAGGAAGCCCTATAGGTTGTATTAGGAAGTTTGGACTTTGACTTGAAAGCAATACAAAGTTACTGTAGAATGTTAAGGCAGAGGATGGCATAATCAAATTTTTTGAAGAACGTTCTGCCTATAGTATGGGAATGGATTGAAAGAAGAGACAGTCTGGAGGCATAAAAAATTAGTCAAGAGATAGTGGCAGCCTTCGCTAGGGATTGGCAGTAGAGAGCTCGGTCAGAAAGGAATTGATTTTGAAAAATATTTAGGAGTAGAATCAATAGGATGTGGTGATATGCTGGATGTAGGAAGGGAGGGACAAAGGATTTAAAAAAGGATGGAAGTACAGAAGTAGGGAAGGATATGTTATATCTGAAATGCCTGTGATATCCTGAAGACCCATAATAAGTTACTACATATACAGAACTGAAGCCTTGGAGAGAGATGGGGTCTGGAGGTATAGTTCTGAACATTGTCACTAATAGGCAGTAACTAAAATGAATGATGTTGCCACCAGTAAGTGAGGGAGTATATAGACTGAGAAGAGAACAAAACCCCAAGAAGCATCCACTTTGAAGGGATCGCATAAGGAAAAAGTGTTTGCAAATAAAACTAAAAAGGACTGGCTAGAGGGTAAGAGGAAACAAGAGGTGTGTAGTGAACAATATAGCAATATAAAACAGACATTTAAAAAAGAAGAAATATTGCTCAGGCATGAATGGACAGCCAGCTAGGTAGAGGAACAGAAGCCTAAGAAGAATGTTCCCCGTCAGTGGTTGTGCATCATAGGTAATGACTTTCAGAAAAGCAAAATTCCCAAATATCAAAACCAATGCACCTACAATTAATAAGTATTCCTTCGCACCTAATGATCACCCATCATTTCCATAAAAGGAGATATACTTGGGACCAGAGAGATCCGAATTAAAATCCCGTGCCTGTCAGTGACAAGAGACGTGATCTTGGGACATTCAAGTGAACTCAGACTTTCTTCATCTGCAAAATGAGAATACCACCTCCACCTCACAGGATTATTCCAAGGATTACAGATATAAAGAGCTTAGCACTGTATTTAGTACATAGTAATGCTTATTAGCAAATGCCTATTGAATCTGAATGAATTATTTTATTGGAGTGCTTACCCTCTAGGGCCTTATAATTCTTACACAGGAGAGGTCACTAAACTACCTAATTGCAGACTTGGCTTCTCTCCAATCTAATCTGATTCCATTCAAATATGGTCATCATCTATTAAAAAAAAATAAGGACAGGAGGCTGAGAATAAGGAAACAAGTCCTTCTAAAACACATTCCAGTATTAGATCACCAACTGTTATGATTCTAAGTATATAAACCCAAAGGCAATTGATAGTGATGCTCACTCTGTGAAGAACCTGCTGCCAGACTCTGGAGAGGGGAGAATGGCAAAGGAAGAAAAGAATAAAAAAATAAATAAAAAATCTGACAGCACTAGGAACTTTGTATCTGGTCAGAAAGAGGGTGATAAATACCAAGAAAAGTGCCTTCACATCATATGTCATAAGCAAATTAGTAAAAATAGAGCAGCTGACTTTCCTGGAAAGAAAGCAACAAAAGAATGTAAACATTTGGGGTGCCTGAGTGGCTCAGGCAGGTAAGTGTCTGCCTTACACTCAGGTCATGATCCCAGGGTCCTGGAATTGAGCCCCAGGTTGGGCTGCCTGCTCAGTGGGACGTCTGCTTGTCCCTTTCCCTCTGCAGCCCCCCACCCCGTTCGTGCTCACTCTAATAAAAATAAAATAAAATCTTTTAAAAAAAAAGAGAATGTAAACATTGTTTAATCCCATTTGATTCATTCCCTTCTCCACAGATTCTCCAGAATCAGGTAGCCAAGAGTTCCAATCTAATAGTTCAACCACGCTCCAACCATGACCCTGGGCATATTACTTACTATTTTTAAGTCTTTATTTTTTTTAAGTAATCTCAACACCCAACATGGGGCTCGAACTCACAACCCCAAGATCAAGTTGCAAGCTCTTTCAATTGAGCCAGCCAGGCACCCCAATTACATAATATCCTAAGCTTCAGTTTCCTAAACTGTAAAATGAAGATAAAAATACATTATATATCATACATATAAAAATAAATACTAAATCCTAAACATAACACTCGTACATATTATGTACTCTAGTTATTTGTTAGTTCACTAACATTAATAATAGCAGCTGTATGGATACAGCAGTTGTACGCCTTTGATCATGTTCATCTTCCCCTCTGTACCACCATAACCATTTCCACCCCCTCTCCCATGCTTTCCATCTCCTATGGCACTCCTCACAGTAAAACCCACACAGCTGCTATCAGGCCAACTTTCTGGGTCCTACACAAGAGGCAGAGTCCTTTTCTGCTCTGAAAGAGAATAATGAAAGTCCAAAAGGCACTGTGGTATATTAGAAGTAGCACCAGCCTAGGGGACAGTCTCAATTCTGTTACTTGTGAAACCAGTACCTTATACAAGTCACTAAGCTCCTGTGAGTTTGTTTCCACATGTGTACAGCAGGAACAACACACCTGTAGGACTGTTTTGATAAATTGCATGACAATATTTATGTAAAGGTGGTTTGGAAATTATAAAGCAGCATACCAATGAAGAAATTATTAGTAGTATTACCCAGGTGCAGATTGGTTGCTCTTTTCAGTTTCTTTAAAGATTTATTTATTTGAAAGAGAGAGCATGAGTGCAAGCAGAGGAAGGGGAAGAAGGAAAGGGAGAGAGAGAATCCTCAAGCAGACTCCTTGCTGAGTGTGCAGAGCCTAGCGATGCAGGGTTTGATCCCAGGACCACAAGATCACAACCTGAGCTAAAATCAAGAGTTGGCTGTTCAACCAGCTGAGCCACCCAGACACCTTTGCTCTTTTCAGTTTTTATTACACTATCTCAGATCACACTACTGGAAAACCCAACTCATACTGGTACTTAAAGCACGAAAGATAGCTTCTTTGAGCACTTAGTGCAGACAAGGGATACCAAACGTGCCATATAGCACTTCTGTGTTAAAGTGCCTTTTATCTTTTGTCTTGTTTTCCAACTTTTTATTTTAAAATAACAGAATCACAAGAAGTTGCAAAAACCATACAGAGAAGAGGTCCCTCTACTCACCACCCAGGTCCCTTCAGTGGTGACATCTTACATAACTACAGTGAATTATCAAAACCAAGGAATGAAGATTAAAGTTTAAAAAAAAAACAAAAAACTTTAAAACAATAAGAAGAAAACATCTTAGAGTGGATAAAATCAAAATTCTAGAAATCATAAAAGAAAAAAATCAAGAAATTTAACTGCATTTATTTTTAAATTCAACATTGAAAAAATAAACAAGACAAATATCAAACTGAAACATAATAACAAAGTCTTAATTTCTACAAAACACTAAAGAAGATTTCCTCCAAAGGTTCTTCCTTATAAAAGGACCAAAACTTCAACAGAAAAATGGGCAAGTGGGACTTGGCAAGATGGCAGCATTGGAAGATCTCAAACTCACCTCCTCCCACAGACACACTATATCTACAGCTACATATGGATCATTTCCCTCTGAAGATCTGAAAACCACATGAACTGATTCTCCACCACAAAGGATAAAAAGATCACATCGAGATTCATAAGAGAGGCAGAGACAGTCTCATCAAAAATCCCATACCCAGCACAGTGACTCACAATAGCAAAGGATCTTACCAGTCCCACATTCTCCTGGAGGAGCAAAGGGTTGGTTCTGCACCTAAGGGATCTACATCAGAGAGACAAGTCTCTGAAACATCTGGTTTAGAAAACTTAACGGGCTTATATGTAAGAAACCCAAATTTCTACATGAAACTAAGATTCCCCTTATATAGGGCTTAAGTGCTGTCTCATTCACCCCAAGACCCAGCAAAAAAACAGCAGTTTTAAAAGTGCCTAGACTATATGTGGAGATTCATTTGTTAATCTAAAAGGATCTGCTGGAGGGACAGGGCACACGTGAACCTCTCCCCAGAGACCAGGTGCTGTAGATGCCATTTTTCTACTCCCTATCTGTCCTGCTAGCACAAGTAGACATGTGCAGATGCAGCACCCTCCTGCTACCTTATTAAGACAGTTGGGAGCAAGTGGTGGGAACACTATTGCACGGCCTTTCTGAAGCAGGTGAATATGCCCCACCACATACATTCTCCAGCTGCCTAGCTACAGCCAGCAGGGCATGCATAATCCATATAGGAGGATACCTCCTGGTGGCCATGGGGGCTGGTGTTCCTGAGTGCCACAGGAATGTAACAATCAATGACAGTTATTAGCAGGCCACCCCCCTCAGGGTACTGCATATACAGCAGCCTGAAACACAACCCCAGTCTTTCTATGAAAAATTCCTCACATGTGTTGTTTTAACATTACAGTTAACTCCTACAAGGTGTCCCAATTAATAAGGACATTTGTGATCAGTTAAATAAGATCAAGATAACCAATGATCTATTTGACAAAATTGGTAATGGGGGATCTTATCTAAGGGATGTGATCATAATTTGGGGCCCAATAATTGTTTTATATTCATCCTTTTGCATTTGCTGATGCATGTACCATTTGCTGCCCATCATGAGCCCTGGAGCCATACCACAAGACCCTGGACCAACCCCTGGATAGATTCTAACTGCCACACAGCCTGCCATCCCATTTCAGCAGAAAGCAGCCAGAGCGGTCATCATCTCATTCCCTAACGGCAGTTAGGGTTACTATTCCAGGGGGAGGAATGAGTAAGGGACAGGTGGGGCTAGGCAGGCAGAGATGATAGGGAGCTATGTGATCAGGCTCACAGAAATTGCAAAAATGTGGAGGTGTGGGGAAACCAGAGATAAGGGAACAAACTGGACCACCCTGCCGTAAGCATGTGGGGTGGGTATCTTTTTTATGATAATCACATGTGACCAACAAAGAATAACCAGAGGTTAAAAAGGAAGTAAGCCACAGAAGGTATTATCACGAGTCCTTGCTCAATGGTGATATCAATAGAAGTTAAAAGGATTTAAGTTCCCTGGTTAACTTTCTATAAAAGACCAACCCTAAAGACCCTCAGTGACAACCCTGTCAGGACCCCTCTCACTCTTGAGAGCTTTTTCTGTATCTTCACTTAATAAACTTCTATAGCAAGAAAGGAAAGAAGAAGGAAAGGAAAGGAAAGAAGAAAGGAAAGGAAAGGAAAGGAAAGGAAAGGAAAGAAGGGAAGGAAGGAAGGAAGGAAGGAAGGAAGGAAGGAAGGAAGGAAGGAAGGAAGGAAGGAAGGAAGAAAGAAAAGAAAGAAAGAAAGAAAGAAAGAAAGAAAGAAAGAAAGAAAGAAAGAAAGAGAGAGAAAAAGAAAGAGAAAAAGAAAAAGACTGACTAACTTAACCTGGGTCTTCAAACTGAGGGACAGGCTTCAGACTTCCTACACGTCTAAAGGCTAAAGAGGTATTTCCAGGAAATGTAAGCAGGGAGATACCATCCTTACATACTCTCCTGGCCTCACCACAATTTCATTAGACCTCCCAGAAAGGAGCTTATATGCTTATCCGGTGTCCCAATCTTGGCAACTGTTGCCCAGGGGACACCTCCATATCTCCTGATCTGGAAAATAGTAGAGATTATTATTATGGCCCCACAGGATGGTATATATTTTCATACTCTTAAAGCTGCTACCTGAAGGTCTGGCTTCCAATCAGCCTGAAACTAAGTACTAAATGAGATTCCTCCTCTTGGAACACTGGCAGGTCAACAACAGGGACATTTCAAGAGTAAATCAGGTGGGTTAAAGGGGAGGAGCAAGATGGCAGAGGAGTAGGAGAACTAAATTTCATCTGGTCCCAGGAATTCAGCTAGATAGGGATCAAACCATTCTGACCACCTACGAACTCAACAGGAGATAGAAGAAAAGAATAGCAGCAACTCTCTGAACAGAAAAGCGACCGCTTCTGGAAGATCTCTTCTGATTTGCTTACTGTATATTTTTCTGGGGTCACTATTACCTGGTTAGCATTTTGTTCTCTCATTCATCTATTCTCCTTTGGATAAAATGACAAGATGGAAAAAATCACCTCAAAAAAAAGAACAAGAGGCAGTACCGACTGCCAGGGACCTAATCAATATGGACATTAGTAAGATGTCGGAACTAGAGTTCAGAATGATGATTTTAAATACTAGTTGGGCTTGAAAAAAGCATGAAAGATATTAGAGAAATACTTTCTGGAGAAATAAAAGAACTAAAATCTAACCAAGTCGAAATCAAAAAGGCTATTAATGAGGTGCAATGAAAAATGGAGGCTCTAACTGCTAGGACAAATGAGGCAGAAGAGAGAATTAGTGATACAGAAGACCAAATGATGGAAAATAAAGAAGCTGAGAAAAAGAGAGATAAACAACTACTGATCATAAGGGCAGAATTCAAGAGATAAGTGATACCATAAGACGAAACAATATGAGAATAATTGGGATCCCAGAAGAAGAAGAAAGAGAGAAAGGGGCAGAAGGTATATTGAAGCAAATTATAGCAGAGAAATTCCCTAATTTGGGGAAGGGAACAGGCATCAAAATCCAGGAGGCACAGAGAACCCCCCTCAAAATCAATAAAAATAGGTCAACACCCTGACATCTAATAGTAAAACTTATGAGTCTCAGAGACAAAGAGAAAATCCTGAAAGCAGCTCGGGAGAAGATATCTGTAACCTACAGTGGTAGAAACATTAGATTGGCAACACACCTATCCACAGAGACCTGGCAGGCCAGAAAGGACTGGCAGGATATATTCAGAGCACTAAATGAGAAAAATATGCAGCCAAGAATACTATATCCAGCTAGGCTGTCACTGAAAATAGAAGGAGAGATAAAAAGCTTCCAAGACATACAAAAACTAAAGGAATTTGCAAACACGAAACCAGCCCTACAAGAAATGTTGACAGGGGTCCTCTAAAGAAAAAGAGAGCCTAAAACTAACATAGACCAGAAAGGAACACAGAAAATATACAGTAACAGTCACCTTACAGTCAATACAAAGGCACTAAATACCTATTTTTCAATAGTTACCCTGAATGTAAGTGGGCTAAATGCCCCAATCAAAAAACACAGGGTATCAGATTGGATAAAAAAACAAGACCCATCAATAAGCTATCTGCAAGAGACTCATTTTAGACCTAAAGACACCCCCAGATTGAAAGTGAGGGGGTGGAAAGCCATTTCCCATGCTAATGGACACCAAAAGAAAGCTGGGGTGACAATCCTTATATCAGACAAATTAGATTTTAAACCAAAGACTATAATAAGAGATGAGGAAGAACACTCTATCTTACTTAAAAGGTCTATCCAACAAGAAGATCTAACAATTGTAAATATCTATGCCCCTAACATGGGAGCAGCCAGTCATATAAGCCAATTAATAAAAAAAAGCAAAGAAACACATCGACAATACAATAAGAGTAGGGGACTTTAACATCCCCTCACTGAAATGGACAGATCATCTAGGCAAAAGTTCAACAAGGATATAAGACTTTAAATGACACACTGGACCAAATGGACTTCACAGATCTATTCAGAACATTCCATCCCAAAGCAAAAGAATACACATTCTTCTCTAGTGCCCATGGAACATTCTCCAGAAGAGATCACATCCTAGGTCACAAATCAGGTCTCAACCAGTACCAAAAGATTAGGATCATTCCCTGCATATTTTCAGATCACAATGCTTTGAAACTAGAACTCAATCACAAGATGAAAGTCAGAAAGAACTCAAATACATGGAGGCTAAAGAGCATCCTACTAAAGAATGAATGGGTCAACCAGGAAATTAAAGAAGAATTTAAAAAATTCATGGAAACAAATGAAAATGAAAACACAACTGTTCAAAATCTTTGGGATGCAGCAAAGCCAGTCCTAAGAGGAAAGTATATAGCAATACAAGCCTTTCTCAAGAAACAAGAAAGGTCTCAAGTACACAACCTAACCCTACACCTAAAGGAGCTGGAGAAAGAACAGCAAATAGAGCCTAAACCCAGCAGGAGAAGAGAAATAATAAAGATCAGAGCAGAAATCAAAGATTTCTACAAAAGAACAGTAGAACAGATCAACAGAACTAGGAAATGGTTCTTTGAAAGAATTAATAAGATTGATAAACCCCTGGCGAGACTTATCAAAAAGAAAAGAGAATGACCCAAATAAATAAATAAAATCATGAATGAAAGAGGAGAGATCACAACCAACACCAAAGAAATACAAACAATTATAAGAATATATTATGAGCGACTCTATGCCAGCAAATTAGATAATCTGGAAGAAATGGATGCATTCCTACAGATGTATCAACTACCAAAACTGAACCAGGAAGAAATAGAAAACCTGAACAGACCTATAACCACTAAGGAAATTGAAGTAGTCATCAAAATTCTCCCAAAAAACAAAAGCCCAGGGCCAGATGGCTTCCCAGGGGAATTCTACCAAACATTTAAAAAATTAATACCTATTCTTCTGAAACTGTTCCAAAAAAAGAAATGGAAGGAAAACTTCCAAACTCATTTTATGAGGCCACCATTACCTTCATCCCAAAACGAGACAAAGACCCTATCCAAAAGGAGAATTACAGACCAATATCCTTGATGAACATGGATGCAAAAATTCTCACCAAAATCCCAGCCAATAGGATCCAACAGTACATTAAAAGGATTATTCACCACGACCAAGTGGGATTTATTCCTGGACTGCAAGGTTGGTTCAACACCCACAAGTCAATGTGATACAATACATTAATAAAAGAAAGAACAAAAACCATATGATTCTCTCAATAGATACAGAAAAAGCATTTGACAAAGTACAGCATCCTTTCTTGATCAAAACTATTCAGAGTATAGGGATAGAGGGTACATACCTTAATATCATAAAACCCATCTATGAAAAACCCACAGCGAATATCATTCTCAATGGGGAAAATCTGAGAGCTTTCCCCCTAAGGTCAGGAACATGGCATGGATGTCCATTATCACCACTGCTGTTCAACATAGTATTAGAAGTCCTAGCCACAGCAATCCAACAGCAAAAAGAAAAAAAGGCATCTGAATCAGCAAAGAAGTCAAACTCTCACTCTTTGCAGATGATATGATACTTTATGTGGAAAACCCAAAAGACTCCACCCCAAAACTGCTGGAACTCATACAGGAATTCAGTAAAGTGGCAGGATATTAAATCAATGCACAGAAATCAGTGGTGTTCCTATACACCAACAACAAGACAGAAGAAAGAGAAATTAAGGAGTCAATCCCATTTACAATTGCACCCAAAACCATAAGATGCCTAGGAATACATCTAACCAAAGAGGCAAAGAATCTGTACTCCGAAAACTATAAAATGCTCATGAAAGAAATTGAGGAAGACACAAACAAATGGAAAAACGTTCCATGCTCATGGATTGAAAAACAAATATTGTGAAGATGTTAATGCTACCTAGAGCAATCTACACATTTAATGCAATCCCTATCAAAATACCATCCACGTTTTTTTCAAAGAAATGGAACAAATAATCCTAAAATTTGTATGGAACCAGAAAAGACCCCGAATAGCCAGAGGAATGTTGAAAAAGAAAAGCAAAGCTGGTGGCATCACAATTCCAGACTTCAAGCTCTATTACAAAGCTGTCATCATCAAGATAGTATGGTACTGGCACAAAAACAGACACATAGATCAATGGAACAGAATAGAGAGCCCAGAAATGGACCCTCAACTCTATGGTCAATTAATCTTTGACAAAGCAGGAAAGAATGTCCAATGGAAAAAAGACAGTCTCTTCAACAAATGGTGTTGGGAAAACTGGACAGCCACATGCAGAAGAATGAAACTGGACCCACATGCAGAAGAATGAAACTGGACCATTTCCTTACAGCACACACAAAAAGACTCAAAATGGTTGAAAGACCTAAATGTGAGACAGGAGTCCATCAAAATCCTAAAGGAGAACACAGGCAGCAACCTCTTTGACCCCAGCTGCAGCAACTTCTTCCTAGAAACACTGCCAAAGGCAAGGGAAGCAAGGGCAAAAATGAACTATCAGGACTACATAAAGATAAAAAGCTTTTGCACAGCAAAGGAAACAGTCAACAAAACCAAAAGACAACCGACTGAATGGGAGAAGATATTTGCAAATGACATATCAGATAAAGGGCTAGTATCCAAAATCTATAAAGAACTTATCAAACTCAACACACAAAGAACAAAGAATCCAATCAAGAAATGGGCAGAAGACATGAACAGACATTTTCCCAAAGAAAGCATCCAAACGGCCAACATGAAAAAGTGCTCAACATCGCTTGGCATCAGGGAAATCCAAATCAAAACCTCAATGAGATACCACCTCACACCAGTCAGAATGGCTAAAAGTCAGGAAATGACAGATGTTGGCAGGGATGCGGAGAAAGGGGAACCCTCCTACACTGTTGGTGGGAATGCCAGCAGCCACTCTGGAAAACAGTATGGAGGTTCCTCAAAAAGTTGAAAATAGAGCTACCATATGACCCAGCAATTGCACTACTGGGTATTTACCCCAGAGATACAAATGTAGGGATCCGAAGGGGTACGTGCACCCCGATGTTTATAGCAGCAATGTCCACAACAGCCAAACCATGGAAAGAGCTAAGATGTCCATCGACAGATGAATGGATAAAGATGTGGAATATTATGCAGCCATCAAAAGGAATGAAATCTTGCCATTTGCAACGACGTGGATGGAACTGGAGGGTGTTATGCTGAGCGAAATAAGTCAATCAGAGAAAGACATGTATCATATGACCTCACTGATATGAGGAATTCTTAATCTCAGGAAACAAAATGAGGGTTGCTCGAGTGGGGGGTGGGGTGGGAGGGATGGGGTGGCTGGGTGATAAACATTGGGGAGGGTATGTGCTATGGTGAGCACTGTGAATTGTATAAGACTGTTGAATTACAGTCCTGTACCTCTGAAACTAATAATACATATTTTTTTAAAAAAAGAAGATAGTAGGAAGGGAAAAAGGAAGGCGGCAGAAATCAGAGGGGGAGATGAACCATGAGAGACTATGGACTCTGAGAAACAAACTGAGGGTTCTAGAGGGGAGGCGGTTGGGGGGATGGGTTAGCGTGATGATGGGTATTAAAGAGGGCACATACTGAATGGAGCACTGGGTGTTATGTGCAAACAATGAATCATGGAACACTACATCAAAAACTAATGATGTAGTATATGGTGATTAACATAACATAAAAAAAATAAAGAAAAAGAAAATAAAGAGTAAACGAGGCAATTTAGATGATCACAAAGCTTAGAGAGACAACCAAGAGCTAGGGCAAATTTGAATGAGAAAATCATCACAAGGCCACTCCACTCCTTCAAGACTAAAATAGGTAGCTATTTCACCCAATACACAGAAACAAGTACATACAGTCAAGCAAAATGGGAGACAGAGAAATATGTTCCAAATAAAAACAAAACCTCAGAAAAAGACCTTAATGGTACAGAGATAAGTAATCTAGCTGATAAAGAATTCAAAGTAATTGTCACAAAGATACTCACTGAACTCAGAATAGATGTACACCTTGAGACTTTCAATAACAGGATAGAAAATGTAAGAAAAGTACCAAACAGCACAGAGCTGACAGAAATAATAACTGAGCTGAAAAATATATTTAAAGTGTTCAAGAACAGACTGGAAGAAGCAGAACAGTTGGGTGAACTGGAAGACAAAGCAATGGAGCTCACTCAGAGCAGCAAAAAGAAAAACAAATACTAAAAGATGAGTACTGAGAAATGTATACAACTATTATATACCCTAACACTGTATGTTAATTATACTTGAATAAAAAAATTATTTTAAAAAATTACAATAATTTAAGGGACCTCTGGAACAACATTAAGTGAAATAACATTCACATACAGAGATTCCCAGAAGAAGAGAGAGAGAAGGGGGCAGAAAACTACTTTGAAAAATAATGGCTGAAAAATTCCTATTAGGGAAGGAAATAGATATCCAGGCCCAGGAATCCCAGAGAGTTCTAAAGAAGATGAACCCAAATAGATCTACACCAATGCACATTATAACTAAAATGGCAAAATTTAAAGAGAGAATCTTAAAAGCAGCAAGAGAAAAACAAATTGTGCATACAAAGGAAACCCCAATAAGGCTGTCAGCAGATTTCTCAGCAAAAATTCTGAAGGTCAGAAGAGAGTGGCATGACATAGTCAAAGTGCTAAAGGGGAAAAACTACCAACCAAGAGTACTCTATCCAACAAGATTATCATTCAGAATTGAAAGAGGAATAAAGAGTTTTCCTGACAGGTGAAAGCAAAAAGAGTTCATTACTACTAAATTTTCTTTACAAGAAATGTTAAAAGGATTTCTTTAAGCTGAAAAGAAATGGCACTAATTAATAACAAGAAAACACGGGAAAGTAAAAATCTCACTGGAAAAGGTAAGTATACAGTAAAGGTAGTGTAAAGCTACTACAAAGGTTAAAAGACAAACGTAGTAAATTTAGCTAAAATTATAATAACTTGTTAAGGGATCCCAAAATAAAAAGATGTAAAATGTGACATCAAAAACATAAGACATGGAGGGGAGTAAAAATGTACTTTCGTAATGTGCTGAAATTTAAATTGTTATCAACTTAACATAGACTGTTAAATACATAGGATGATATATGTGACCCTTATGTTAACCATAAAGCAAAAACTTATAATAAATGCACAAAATGAGAAAGAATTCTAAGTCATCAAACCACAAGAGAGAATAAGGAAGAAAGAAAAGAAGGGAATTACAAACGCAGCCAGAAAACAATGAACAAAATGGCAATACATACATACCTATTAATGATTACTTTAAATGTAATAGGACTAAATTCTCCAAAATACACAGAGTGGTTGAATGGATTTTTTTAAAAAGACACACACACACACACACACACACACACATATACACTGCATATAAGAGACTCATTTCAGAAATAAGGACACACACAGACTGAAAGTGAAGGAATGGAAAAAGATATTCCCTGCAAGTGGAAACAAAAAGAAAACTGGTGTGCCTAAACTCACATCAGACAAAATAGACTTTAAACCAAGACTGTAATAAAAGACAAAGGCAGAACTATGTAATGATAAATGGGTCAATCCACTGAGAAGATATAACATTTATAGATATAGATATATAGATATACACACACACACACAACATAGGAGCACTAAAATATATAAAGCAAAAAATATTAACAAACCTGAAAGGAGAAGTTTACAGAAAATCAATAAGAACTATTAACCTTAAGTGACACATTAGATCAGATAGACTTAATAGATAAAAACAGAACACTGCATCCAAAATCAGAAAAATACATTCTTCTCAAGTGTTCATAAAACACTCTCCAGGACAGATCACAAGTTAAGCCACAAAAGAAGGGTCAATAAATTCAAGAATACTGAAATCATATCAAGCCATTTTTTACAACCACAATGATATAAAACTAGAAATCAATTACAATAAGAAAACTAGAAAAACTACAAATACTTGGAGATTAAACAACATGTTACTGAACTACTAGATCATATAAGAAATCAGAAAAGAGATCAAAAAATACCTAGAAACAAGTGAAAACAGAAATATGATATACCAAAATCTATGAGATGCAGCAAAAGTGACTCTAAGATAGAAGGTTCAGAGCAATACATAGGCCTACTTCAAGAAACAAAAGAAATCCCAAACAATTTAATTTTACACCCAAAGGAACTAGAAAAAGAAAACTCAAAGTTAGTAAAAGGAAGGAAATAAAAATCAGAGCAAAAATAAATGACATAGAGACTAAAAAGACAATAGAAAAGAGCAGTGAAACTAAAAATTGGTTCTTTGAAAAGATAAAATTGACACCTAGCTAGACTCACTAACAAAAAAGGAGAGTGCTCAACTAAAAAAATGAGAAATGAAAGAGGAAAAGTTATAACAGATACCACAGAAATACAAAGAACTGAAGATACTACCATGAACAACTGCATACCAACAAACTGCACAACCTAGAAGTGTATAAATCCCTAGAAATTTACATTCTTCCAAGACTTAATCATGAAAACACAGAAAATCTGAATGGACAGGTTACTCGTAAGGAGACTGAATCAGTAATCAAAGATCTCTCAACAAAACTCCAGGACCAGATGACTTCACTGGTGAATTCTACCAATCAAAGAAGATTTAATACCTATCCTTCTCAAACTCTTCCAAAAAACTGAAGAGGAGGGAATGCTTCCAAATTCATTTTACAAGGCCAGCAATAGCCTGAAACCAAAACCATCCAAGTACACCACAAAAAAAGAAAATTACAGGCCAATATTTTTGATGAAATAAAAGAGAAAATCATGATCATCTCAATAGATGAAAAAAAGGCATTTGACAAAATTCAACATGCATTTATGTTAAAAACTCTCAACAAAGTAGGCAGAAAGAGAATGTACCTCAACATGATAAAGTCCATATAGGACAAACCCACAGCAAATAACATACTCATTGGTAAAAAGCTAAAAGGTTTACCCTCAAGATCAGGAACAAGACAAGGATGCCAACTCTCACCACTTATATTCAATGTAGTACTGGAAGTCCTAGCCATAGCAATTAGGCAAGAAAAAGAAGTAATTGGCAAACAAATTAGAAAGGAAGTGGTAAAACTGTCACTATTTGCAGTTGACATACACTGTATATAGAGAACCCTAAAGATTCCACCAAAAAAATTTTAGGATAAATGAATTCAGTAAAGGAGCAATATAAAAAATATATAAAAATCAGTTGCATTTCTATACACTAATAACAAACTATCAAAAAGAGAAATCATGAAAACAATCCCATTTATAATTGCATCAAAAAGAATAAAATACCTGGGAATAATTTAACCAAGAAGGTGAAAGACCTGTACATTGAAAAATGTAAAACACCTATGAAAGAAAATGAAGATGATATAAATAAACAGAAGGATATTCCAGGCTTATGGAAGAACAAATATTGCTCAAATGTCCATATTACTCAAAGCAATCTACAGATTTAATGCAATCCCATCAAAATCCCAATGGCATTTTTCACAGAACTATAACAAATAATTCTAAAATTTGTATGAAAGCACGGAAGACCTTATGTAGCCAAAACAATCTTCAGAAAGAACAAAGCCAGAGGTATCATGCTACCTGATTTCAAGCTATACTACAAAGCTGTAATAATCAAAATGGTATGGTACTGTCATAAAAAAAGACACACAGATCAATGGAACAGAATAGAAAGCCCAGAAATAAACCCACGCATATATGGCCAAATAGTGTATGTCAAAGGAGACAAGAATATACAATGAGGAATGGATAATCTATTCAACAAATGGTGCTGGGAAAATTGGACAGCTACATGCAAAAGAATGAAACTGGACCACTACCTTATGCTAATATAAAAACTCAAAACAGATTAAAGATTTGAGCATAAGACCTAAAACTAAAAGCTCCTAAAAGAAAGCATAGATGGTAAGCTCCGTGAGATTGGTTTTAGCAATATATATATATATATATTTTTTAATCTGATTCCAAAGGCAAGAGAAACAAAAGCAGGGGTGCCTGGGTGGATCAGTCAGTTAAGTGTCCACCTTCAGCTCAGGCCATGACCCCAGGGTCTTGGGATTGAGTCCCACATTAGACAGGGAGTCTGCTTCTCCCTCTGCCTCTCCCCCATGCTCGTGCTCTCTTTCTCTCTCTCTCAAACAAATAAATAAAATCTTTTTAAAAAGAGAAACAAAAGCGAAAATAAGCAAATGCACTACATCAAACTAAAAGGCTTATGAACATTGAACGAAACCATCAACACAAATGAAAAGGCAACCTACTGAAAAGGAGAAGATATTTGCAAATCATGTATCTGATAAGAGGTTAACATCCAAAATATATAAAGAATTCATACAAATCAATAACAAAAAAAATAAAAAATGGGCAGAGGATCTGAATAGACATTTTTTCAGAGAAGACATAAAGATGGCTAACAGGCACATGAAAAGACATTCAACATCACTATTCATCAAGAAAATGAAAATCAAAACCACAATGAGATATCACCTTGTATGTGTCAGAATGACTTATCAAAAAGATAAGAAATAACAAGTGTTGACAAGGATGTGAAGAAAAGGGAACTCTCATGCACTGTGGGTAGGAATATAAACTGGTACAGCCACTATGGGAAACAGTATGGAGGTTCCTCAAAAAATTAAAAATAGAACTACCATATGATCTAGCAATTCCATTACTGGGTATATATCCAAAGAAAATGAAAACACTAATTTGAAAAGATATATGCACCTCTACGTTCATTGAAGCATTATTTACAATAACCAAGATATGGAAACAACCTAAGTGCCTATTGATGAATGGATAAAGAAGATATGGTGTGTGCGTATGTGTGCACACGCCATAAAAAAGAATGAAATCTTGCCATTTGCAACAACATGAATGGACCTTGAAGGTATTATGTTAAGTGAAATAAGTCAGAGAATGACAAATACTATCTGACTTCACTTATATGTGGAATCTAAAAAACAAAATAAAACAAAATGTAGACTCATACGGAGAAAAGATTGGTGGTTATCAGAGGGGAGGTTTGGGGGGTTGGGGTAAAATGAATGAAAGGAATCAAGAAGTAAAAAATTCCCATTATAACACAAATAAGTCATAGGGATATAATGTATAGCATGGGGAATACAGTCAATAATACTGTATCAACGTTGTATGGTGACAGATAATAACTAGATTTTATTGTGGTGATCTATTCACAATATATACAAATGTCAAATCACTCACCTGAAACTAATAGAATATTGCATGTCAATTATAGCTCAAAAAAAGGAAAAATTGGTAAGTACACAAACACATTTCATACCAAAAAATGGGTAATCATCGGCACTTAAAAAGTCATTTAACTGAAGTTATAATTAAATAAATGATAATCAAAATAATTTTTTAATAAATTACTTTGGCAAAGATCAAAACTTGATAGGAAATGAGTTTTGCAAGTTCAAGGGAAACAGATGCTCTCACAAACCGGTAACAGGAAAGAAAATTGGTGCAACCTCTTTGGAGGGCAAGTTGGCGATACATATTCTAATGTCAAATGCCCATACTCTTTGATGTAGCATTTCTGGATATTTCCTGTATTACTATATTAGTAGACATAAGCTAAGGCATGTGGTATTCACTGCAGCATTATTATTAATACAAAAATTTATAATCTATCGGTGGCGCCTGGGTGGCTCAGTCGTTAAGCGTCTGCCTTCAGCTCAGGTCATGATCCCAGGGTCCTGGGATCGAGCCCCGCATCGGGCTCCCTGCTCTGCGGGAGGCCTGCTTCTCCCTCTGCTGCTCCCCTTGCTTGTGTTCCCTCTCTCTCTGTCAAATAAATAAATAAAATCTTTAAAAAAAAATTTATAATCTATCAATAGACTTTTTTTATAAATTATGATTATATCCATATAAGAGAATGCTTTAGAAATATTAAAAATGACAAGACTGGAGGCAACTGGGTGACTCAGTTGGTTGAGCAACTGCCTTCAGCTCAGGTCATGATCCTAGGGTCCTAGGATCGGACCCCGGATTGGGCTCCCTGCTCCTCGGGGAGCCTGCTTCTCCCTCTCCCTCTGCCTGCTGCTCCCCCTGCTTTAGTTCTCTGTGTGTCAAATAAATAAATAAAATCTTTTAAAATTAAAAATTAAATTTAAAAAAAAATGACAAGGCTTGGGACACCTGGGTGGCTCATCGGTTAAGCATCTGCCTTTGGCTCAGGTCATGATCCCAGGGTCCTGGGATTGAGCCCCACATTGGGCTCCCTGCTCAGCAGGAAGCCTGCTTCTCCCTATCCCTCTGCTGCCCCCTCTGCTTATTCTCCCCACCCACCCCCCCATCAAATAAATTAATAAAATCTTTTTAAAAAATAAAAATTAAAAAAATGACAAGATTTCATTTTTTATGGCTAAGTAATAGTCTATTGTATAAATATATCATATCTTCTTTATCCTGGATTCATATGAATATAAAGTGATTCCAAAAATAGTGTTCCATTCATAATGTTCAGGAGAGTGTATGGTATGCTCTCAGTTGTGCAAGCCTCTTTTTAAAGGAATTTACATATAGTTTATCTGTGAATGGAGTAGTTCTGTAAGGATATACAAGGGACTGTAATGGTATTTATGACTTGAGAGACCAATGTCTTTAAAGAGAGATCTTCTCTATGGGAGAAGATACTTGCAAATGACATATCAGATAAAGGGCTACTCAACACCCAAAGAACAAAGAATCCAATCAAGAAATGGGCAGAAGAGGGGCGCCTGGGTGGCTCAGTTGGTTAAGCGACTGCCTTCGGCTCAGGTCATGATCCTAGAGTCCCTGGATCGAGTCCCGCATCGGGCTCCCTGCTCGGCAGGGAGTCTGCTTCTCCCTCTGACCCTCCTCCCTCTCATGCTCTCTGTCTCTCATTCTCTCTGTCTCAAATAAATAATAAATAAAATTAAAAAAAAAAAAAGAAATGGATAGAAGACATGAACAGACATTTTTCCAAAGACATCTAAATGGCCAACAGACACATGAGAAAGTGTTCAACATCACTCGGCATGAGGGAAATCCAAATCAAAACCTCAATGAGATACCACCTCACATCAGTCAGAATGGCTAAAATTAGCAAGTCAGGAAACGACAGATGTTGGCGGGGATGCGGAGAAAGGGGAACCCTCCTACACTGTTGGTGGGAATGCAAGCTGGTGCAACCACTCTGGAAAACAGTATGGAGGTTCCTCAAAAAGTTGAAAATAGAGCTACCATATGATCCAGCAATTGCACTACTGGGTATTTACCCCAAAGATACAAATGTAAGGATCTGAAGGGGTATGTGCACCCCGATGTTTACAGCAGCAATGTCCACAATAGCCAAACTGTGGAAAGAGCCAAGATGTCCATCGACAGATGAATGGATAAAGAAGATGTGGTATGTATATACAATGGAATATTATGCAGCCATCAAAAGGAATGACATCTTGCCATTTGTAACGACATGGATGGAACCGGAGAGTGCTATGCTGAGCAAAATAAGTCAATCAGAGAAAGACATGTATCATATGACCTCACTGATATGAGGAATTCTTAATCTCAGGAAACCAACTGAGGGTTGCTGGAGTGGGGGGGGGAGGGATGGGGTGGCTGGGTGATAGACACTGGGGAGGGTATGTGCTATGGTGAGCACTGTGAATTGTGCAAGACTGTTGAATCACAGATCTGTACCTCTGAAACAAATAATGCAATATATGTTAAGAAAAAAAAAAAAGATAGCAGGAGGGGAAGAATGAAGGGGGGGAAATCGGAGCGGGAGACGAACCATGAAAGACGATGGACTCTGAAAAACAAACTGAGGGTTCTAGAGGGGAGGGGGTGGGAGGATGGGTTAGCCTGGTGATGGGTATTAAAGAGGGCACATTCTGCATGGAGCACTGGGTGTTATGCACAAACAATGAATCATGGAACACTACATTAAAAACTAATGATGTAATGTATGGTGATTAACATAAAAATTTTTTAAAAAGAGAGAGAGAGATATTCTCTACCTATTTCTCTCCCACAGTCTCTTCTTATTTTTTCACAACTAGGTCCAGAGGTTGTCCCTCAAACTCTACATTCAAGATTTCCTTAGTTCCCAGAAAAATCATGACTTGAGATTTAATAAACAAATATATACATATATACATGCATACATAAATGGTAGTTAAGTAGTTGGAACCATCTCCCCAGCCTCCACTCCAAAATATGATGGGATGAAGTGCTAAAATCTTTTCCATTGGTGACAATTAATAATAATGTACATCTATATAGCAATTTACCATTTATACCATACTTTCTTATATTACTTTAAAATTAATTTTCACAACATGCTATGTAATGAGCATATTGATCTGCATTTCCATACTGATAAACTAGGATTCAAAAAGTTTAAGTAATTTGCTCAGGCTAATGCAGCTAGTAAATGGTGTTTTTGAGAATCAACAAGATAAGTCTTACTTCAAATCCCATGTTCTTTCTTTGACACTTTATTTGTATATCTTCCTGTTCTGCATTAACTTTTTATTATTGCATGTATTAATTTTTCAATTTTGAAAAGAAACTAATAAAATAAAGCAGCTTTAAAAAAGTAAGTAGGTAGTGAGAACAGGAGAAGTCATTCAATCTAGGCATTAGTAAATGCTAGATCTAGAAAAAAAAATCTCTTCTTAAGTAAGAATGAATGGACAAAATACACCACATAATGTACACAGAAAGATGCTGTAACTTAAAAGAAGAATGCTATAATATTCAAGAAGCAAGGAAACAGTATACTATGTAAAAGTGTTACTGGAGAGAAAAAATAATAAGTAAGTATAAGGAAGCCACAGAGACCTAAGAAGAGTGGTAGTCCTGGATCAGGTGATTTCAGCAGATGGGCAGCTGCCTGGGCAGAGAAAGATGGTTGCCACCGGTCAACTGCATCATGTTCTGCATGTATAAGTCATGCAGAAAGCAGCCATGATGTATTTTTTATTTCCTGTGATAGCCCTCAGGAGCCCTATAGATACAGTGGGGTGATGGGGCAGAGATCTAACAGTCCACAGGTTTCTACCTGTGTGTTCCAGGCACTTACTTACCTGTGTGGTATGAACGTCTTCAGAAAGTACTACTCTGCAACATCCTTAGTAAGTCAGGAGTGTCTCTGAGTTCTCTTGGTCCTACCAACTTTGTGGAGTTTGCTAATACAACAAAAACATTTCATAACTAACAAATAAGAATATTTTCCCATGTCCTTTCACTTGTAGTTACCATATAGTTGGTAGAGGTAGAGAAAGAACTTTATAAGTTAGAATGAGTTCTTTAAATATTTGGATGTTTAGGGGGGTGTCCTCCCCCAAATCATTATGGTAGCTATACCATTGTTTCTCGTGTAAAACTGTTAGTTTTTCACTATAGAACAATGTAATTTTTTTTATCATTTTAGTTAACACAAAATAGAAGCCAGCATCAGTCTTATTTCTTGTGCTAGAGATACTTTAAATATATGTATTTGTGATCTGCTCAATTTCACTCATATTTTGTTTCATCTAAAGTTATAAAAATGATTACCTTTTAAAATTAGCAACTTCTGGGGCACCTGGGTGGCTCAGTCAGTTAAGCATCTGTCTTTGGCTCAAGTCATGATCCCAATGTCCTGAGATAGAGCCCCACATCAGGCTTCCTGCTGAGTGGAGAGCCTGCTTCTCCCTCCCCCTCTGACCTCCACTCTTGCTTGCTCTCTCTCTCAAATAATAAAATCTGTTTTAAAAAATAAATAAATAAAATTAGCCACTTCTAATGTGTGCATAGAAAAAAAATATTTCCTGCTTTGGGGAGGATTCATTCTAAATTAAGAAGTGTGAAGTCACCTTCTTTTCCTTTCTATAAATAAACCAAAAAATGTGAAGACTATTGGACATATGTTCTAATTTTCTTTTCCCACCTAACCTGCAATTTCTTAGACCAATCTCTTTAAGCTGTTCAGCCTTCTGCTTTAAACCAATACTACAGAGCAAACCATGTAAAAAGCAATAGAGAATTAACTTGAGATTATCAGGCTAATGGTACAGCTATCACAGTGTGGAACACTTTGTGAGAATAATATCACTGCTGGAGAATAAATGTGAACACATTTTCTAAGATTTCACCAGATATCTACATCTAAATGCATGGGCCAGGTTTTTGTTTGGAGTTTGCCTGAGCAGCTTAAGGCTTTTGTCCCATAGAGGGGCAATCCTGCATAATTACTATACTCCATTTGTCCTACACCTAAGAATACACAGTTTCCTTCTTTATTAGCTTCTCCCAGCAAAACAGAACCATGACACAGAATCTGAACTCAACCCAATTAGGAAACTTCTAAGTTGGAATAAAAGGAAGAAGCTCCATGCATACCTCATAAAACCTGCATTCCAGAAATAGATCTGAAACATCCAGGTGGGCCAGAGCCAACAAGTTCACTTTCCTGTCACCAAGTAACCACTAATAGGAGAAAAGATGTCTCTGCATCACCTAGGAATATTTCCTTATCTGCCAAGAGAAAATCACAGTCCCCTCAAGGAAGCCAACCCTTCCAATCTCACAGGTTTAATGGGTACTATAATTTTCTCCCTGGCACAACACATATAAGGAAGCAAGTGAGCAACTCACTAACCTAGTTCTATTTAATGAACTATTGGTCTTTGTGTTTCCTCTCTAGTTCCCTTACATCCTACTCTCAATACGGAAGCCACAATAAACCTTTAAAACTATGTCAGATCAGATCTGTCTTCTCTCAAAGCCCTTCCTTGGCTTCCCATTTCATGCCAAGCAACAATGTCTTATAAGGCCTTTATGATCTTCCCACCCCCCATGATCTCTGACATCTCCTCCTCTCCCCTCACTAACTGCTCCAAGAACACTGGCCTCCTTGCTGTTCTTCAAATAGAAGAGACACTTAGAAGCCCACGCAAAGCCTTTATACTTACTGGTCCCTCTATATGGAAGACTGTTCTTTCTCCACACACTCATCATGACTAACTTACAAACCTCTTCCAGGTGTTTGCTCAAAAATGACCTTCTCAATGAGGCCCCCCCACACACACATTCCCCCTTTCCTGCCTTATTTCCCCCCAATATCATTTATTATCTTCCAACATAGTAAACATTTTAATTTATTGTCTGCCTTCCATTATTATAAGTTCCATCAGTGCAGGGATCTTTGCTTATATACTGTTATATCTTCAGTCTCTAACTCAAAATAGTACTCAGTAAATATTCATTAAAGAATTAACATTCAGAAAGTTAGTATGTACGATAGTCTTACCACTGTATAGACTATGTACCAGAACAACCACAGGTAGTCTTTGGGAGCAACAAAGTATCAATGACTGAATGTATGATTAGGAACCTCCTCTGAAAATAAAGATTCCTTATCTGTTACCTTCACAAGAATTCAAATCACTATTTTTTTCTGATTCATTCTACCTGCACACCCTACCCAGGCTGCAGCCACGATCACCTAGTTTTTGTGTTTGCACAATACAATTTTTTGTTTTGCCATAAAAAAGACTATTTGAAACTGGTTATTCTACATCTTGACTTCAGGTTATCTCCACCATCCTCCATTAATTCTTGAACACACATTGCCTAACCTGGGTCTATTTACTTTCCAAATGTTAAAGAAAAGATGTAGCCATTGAACTCCAAAAGAAAATCAAGTCCATTTCTCATTCTAATGATATTTGAGAAAGGCTTGAGTTTCCTAGTTTGATACATTTAACAACAAAACAAATTGTTCTTGATTTCCATACTATGTTTGTAAGAAAGCTATTGGTTAGATATTTTGTTTCCCAGTTATTCCTTTGAATTTCTTCATCATTGAAATAGAAATTTTTAAAAGTTTACCATAACGTAAGGCTGCCTCATCTTCCCCTCAAAAACTGCAACAAAACAATACTAATTTCTTCCACTTCCTCCCTATAGAGTATTGTTTTCTTGAGAAAAAATCTCATCTTGGACACACAAAAAAAAGCAATGTCCAGACACATTCCAGTTCAACCCCTAACAGTAATATAGGCAGGCACTATGTATATATGCTACTATTTATTTATAATGATAATGACCTTACAATATAAGTTGGGGCACTTTACAGAAGGAAAGATGAGCTTTCAGAGAGGTGAAGTTGCTCATGGTTGTGTAACTCCCAGGATCCAAATCTAAACCTGCAGACATGGCTACATTCTTCCCACCTCACTGTACTGCCTGTATACCAGTGCCGAGTCCAGTCCTGACGGAACCTCCTTAACTGAAACTTATGGCCTCATACTCCCTCATGTTATTAAGGAAATGAATCATTAGTACTTGGCAACATTTACCAACCCTTGAAGAGATTGCATAACACTCTTTGCATTTAATCATTTACTAAGCAGCTAAATTACTATTTTAATCTAATGTAAAAACAACTCTGAAGTTGTTAGTGTAAATGAGAAATCATCATATCCATATCAGTGACTCCCACTCCTAAATAATTAATACTCTGTTCATATTGTAGCTTATAGGATGATGCTTACCAGAACTTAGTTTAATTTTATCACATAACTTGGAAGGCATAAATACTACGGCATTTAAATCAGGTATTCTAAAACAGAAAAGTAAGCCATATTTTACAGTATTAAAATCCAATAAGTAGCAGATCTACTGCAACTTCCTCTACTCTAGCCTTCTAAGTTTAGCTCCACATGAGATGAATCATGAAGATTCAAAAGTAACAACTGGATAGTTATCAATTTAAATGAACCAACGTTAGAGCCCAAGAAAAATTATAAAAACTTATTACTAAGTTAACACCAAAAAGTTACATCAGATGGCAGCACTTTAACTCATCTGTTCTTCATTGACTTACCAAAAATGCACACACACACACACAAATCTCAGAATGAGAAAGGAAGTTGCAAGAGCACTGGAAATTGGCAATATTGGTAAATGGTCAGTTAAAAAAATGTTTAATTTCAGTAAGTATAGGTGGAGTCCCAGATCAAAATTAAAGGGCCAAAGTAACAGTAGATTTCTACCCAAGCCATTGCTTATATAAACTTCAGTGTTGGGGGAAGAGGATGGGAGAGGCTAGGAACAGGAAAAAAAAA
Organism: Mirounga angustirostris; assembly: GCF_029215605.1. Lineage (NCBI taxonomy): Eukaryota > Metazoa > Chordata > Mammalia > Carnivora > Phocidae > Mirounga > Mirounga angustirostris. Next base: position 16,268,117 of record NW_026991718.1, on the reverse strand, counting down.
ATGTGAAGAAATAATGGATAGAAACTTCCCAAATTAAAAAAACTATAAACCTACAGATCCAATAATTCCAACTAACTCCAAGCACAAAAGAAAAAAGGAAAAAAACTACACCACAACACATAATTATCAAACTGACCTATATTAGTGATAAAAAGAAAATCTTAAATACATCCAGGGGTGTAAGGGGAAAATATATTAAGTAGAAAGGAACAAAAAGCATGGTGACAGCAGTATCTCATTAGAAACACTGCAAATGAGAAAACTATGTCACATGATTAAGTGCTAAAAGGAAAAAAAAACTGTCAACCTAGTTTTCTATATCCAGTAAAGGTATCTTTCAAGTAAGAAAGTGAAATGAAGAATTTTTCAGTCATTATAAAAGCTGAGAGAATTCATCACCAGCAGACTCACACTACCAAAAATGTTCAAGGAAGTAGGCAAAAGATGGCATTTTCTTCAAGCAGAAGGAAAATGAGAACAGATGAAAATGTGGGTTTATACAAAGCCATGAATAACACTGGAAATAGCAATTCCATGGACAAATATGCAAGGTTTTTTATGATTTGCATCTCTTTAAAATTTGACTGTTTAAACAAAAATAATGCAATGTGGAGTTTATAAAATATGTATAAGCAAAATGTATGAAACAACATGTTAAAGAAATGGAAGCATCCAATTGTAAGATTCTTAAGCTGTATCTGGAATGTAAGATCACTTGAAAGTAAACTGGTATGTTTAAATATGTAACTACAGACCATAAAGAAACCATTAAATTATCAAAACTAAGAGTTATACCTAATAAGCTAACAAAGGAGATAAAATGGAATCAATCCAAAAAGAAGGCAGAAAGAAAGAAAAACCAGAAAAAAGAATAGGTGGGACAAATAGAAAACAAGTAACAAGTTGATAGACTTAAACCTAACCACACCCATGTTAAATGTAAAGGGTCTGATGATTCTAATTAAAAATCAAAGATGTCAGATTAGTAAAAAAAAAAAAAAAAAATCCCCAACTACATGCTCCCTATAACTATCTATTTTAAATATAGACACTAAGAGCTTAAATGAATGTTTATGTTTTCCTATCCCAGAAAATATGACATACAGTATATTTATATCAGGACAACTACATGATCACAATGGTGTCCACAAAGCATGTACAAGTGGTTCCTGGAGAATTTTTTTTTTCCCAGCAAATAGAAGGCATGTCATAAGCAATATGAATGTGATGCTCTTTTATATATGAAAAATCTTGAGTTTAAAGTTATGTGTTCAATGATTCATATATTATTTTTCATCTATTACGTGGAAGAGAATGTGTTAATCATCACAAGGGACACTAAAAAACAATAAAAACTTAGAATGATATAGGTGACCAACCAGTTTAACCAGGTCTTTTCCAGTTTTAGTCTCAGATATTGAACTACACCCGCCCCCCCAGTCCTGGGGAAACTGGGTAGTTGGCCACAGAGACACTATTGACTGTAGTTGTGACAAAGATTATTGTAACTATGAGCCAAACTGAAATATCATGTATACTTCTGACTTTAATGTCAGGTCTAAAATCAGAATGTATTTATTTGCATAACCTGGCATAGCACATTATTATAAACTAAGTGTAGAGTCTATACCTAAACTCCAACATAAGGAATTGATGCTATACTGTCTCAGACAAATCTCTCAGAATTCCAAATTCTCTACATGCAATGCCAAATAAGTGACTCTTAACCATTTTTGTTAAAAAAAAAAAAAAAAAAAAAAACTTTAGGATAAGCTTGATTTTCCTCAATAGTTAATTCTTTAATCTCACTGAAAATATAAAAACTGGAGACAAATTGCAATATTGGCTATAAATAAGGAGTCTTTTTCTCAGAGAATCTCTTGGCACTATTTAAAGGAAAGTTATCTACTGCAAAAGGTTAATCAACTCAAACTCAACAAAAGGTCTGACTTTAATTGAAAGTCCAAATGTTAAAATCTGAGACAAGCTTTAAATAGAGCAAAACAAATTTAACATGTGTGATGCTAAAAATTCTCATGTAAATTTGCATCCCTCTAATCCTTACTAGGATGACAGTATGTATTTTGGGAGAATGACAGCAGATACTTGCTAAAATGACAGTACACATTTTAGTGATAATTTCAAACATGGACATGAGAGATACTCGTCTACAGTTTTATTATCCTGTAAGGTCTTTGTCTGGTTTTAGCATCAGGGTAATGGTCGCCCCTGAAAAACTGAGGGAGTGTTTCATTCTTTTCCATTTTCTGTGGGGGATTTATGTAGAATTGATATTTTTTCAGCTTTAAGGTTTGAAAGAATTCACCAGTGAAATTGGGGATTGAGTTTTCATTGTTACAATATTTTTAACTAAGAATTCATTTTCTTTAATGGATAAGTATTTAGATTATCTATTTCTTCTTGAAAGCATTTCTGTAGTTTGTGTCTTTGAGGGAATCTGTCAAATTCATCAACACAGTCAAATTTATAGGCATAAAACTGCTTATAATATTCCTTTGTTGTCTTTCAATATTTGAAAGATCTATACTGGTGTTCCTTTTTAGTTTTTTTTTTTTTAATCACTCTTTTTTATTGGTCTTTCCAAAGACAAGCTTTTATTTTTATTGACTTTATTATTTTTCTGATTCCAATTTATTTCTGATCTTATTTTCTTCTACCTGCTTGGGATCATATTTGCTCTTTTTTCTTAAGGTAGATCTTAAAACACTGATTTGAAATATTTACTCTTTTCTAATATAAATATTTAATGCTACAGATTTCCCTCTAAGAACTGCTTTAGTTGCAGCCCACAGATTTTGAAACATTGTAAATTTGTTTTCATTTAAGTAAAAATATTTTTAAATATTCCATGTAATTTCCTTTTTGACTTATGGATTGTATTGCTGATTCTTTGGGAAAATTTTTCCAGATGTCTTTGTATTATTCATTACTAGTCTAGTTTCATTGTAGCTGGAGAACAAATTTAGTGAGATTTTCTTATAAATATGAAGTTTGTTTTATGTCCCAGAATATAGTCTGTCTTGATAAATATCCCTTGTGCACTCAAGAAGAACATATATTCTACTGTTACTGTATGAAGTATTCTATAAGTATCAACTAGGTCAAATTGGTTGACTATTCTCAAGTCTTCTATATCCTTACTAATATTGGGATACTGAAATAACCCATCATAACTCTGGATTTATGTCTCTTTTCTAGTTGTCAGTTTTTTGTTTTATTTATTATGAAGCTCTATTAAGAACAAAAACATTTAGGATTGTAGGCAGAAAATCAGTAGCATTTGGAATACCTGAACAACATGGTCAACCAGTTGACATTTACAGAATGAAGCTGCTCAATATTTGCACTTCTAGTCAACAAATAGTAAGTATAAGGAGACACATACAAAAATATTCATTGCAGCACTTAATCGGAAAAGTAAGAACTCATTTTCCAGAAGTAGAGAAATCAGATACATAAACTAATTTACTCATATGATGCATACCATTGAGTAGGTGAAATGAATAAATATCTTCATGTATCGGTCAAACCTCAGAAACAAGATGTTGAATGTATGAAGCAAGTTGCAAAAGAATACACTATGATGGGAATTCAGGTTTATAAAAATCTATCAAAATAATTGTTTCTTAACAAAAAGGAAGCACACAATATAATATCAATATATACCAAAATATATTTGATAAAATCCAAACAGTTCTTTTAATAAGAATATTATATAAAAGAGGAATACAGAAAAGTTAATACAATGTGAAAACTTGTATTTCAAACCCTAGAGCAACCAACTAAAAAAAAGAGAGAGAGAATTAAACATAGCCAAAGTAAACTGGAAGTAAATTGTATTCATAATTAATATTGAATTAATCCAAGAGAAGATAGGAGGAAAAAAAAGGAAGAAAGAAGAAATAGGTGAAAATTTAGCAAAATGGTAGCTTTTAAATCCTGTTATATAAAAAAATACACTAAGAATAGATGGTTTAAACAATCCAATTAAAAGACATAGATTGAAAGATTGGAGGAAAAACAATCAAAATCAAACTATATTTTGTCTACCAGAAATGAAATTTAACCACAAAAACACAGAGAATTTAGCAGTAAAAGGATGGTAAAAGATATACCAGGAAATGCTAATCAAAAGAAAGGAGTCATTTTGGAAGACAAAGTAGATCTCCTATAAATGAATACCACAAGGTTTATGAGAGAGATTACAATATGTTACTGAGGATAATTCAAGAGGATATAACAATCCTTAATATGTATGTACCTAAGAACAGAGCTTCAAAACACATAAGCAAAAAGAGAACTAAAATAGAAAAATTCACAACATAGTTGGAAACTTCAACAGTTCTAATAATCAATAAATATAGGGAATAAAACATCAGTTAAGAATACAGGAGGCCTTACAAAGAATCCCCTCAAAATCAATAAAAATAGGTCAACACTCTGACATCTAATAGTAAAACTTAGAAGTCTCAGAGACAAAGAGAAAATCCTGAAAGCAGCTCGGGACAAGAGATCTGTAACCTACAATGGTAGAAACATTAGATTGGCAACAGACCTATCCACAGAGATCTGGCAGACCAGAAAGGACTGGCAGGATATATTCAGAGCACTAAATGAGAAAAATATGCAGCCAAGAATACTATATCCAGCTAGGCTGTCACTGAAAATAGGAAAGATAAAAAGCTTCCAGGACAAACAAAAACTAAAAGAATTTGCAAACACCAAACCAGCCCTACAAGAAATATTGAAAGGGGTCATCTAAGCAAGGAGAGAGCCTAAAACTAATATAGACCAGAAAGGAACACAGACAGTATACAGTAACAGTCACCTTACAGGCAATACAATGGCACTAAATTCATATCTTTCAATAGTTACCCTGAATGTAAATGCGCTAACTGCCCCAATCAAAAGACACAGGCTATCAGATTGGATTAAGAAACAAGACCCGTCAATATGCTGTCTGCAAGAGACTCATTTTAGACACCCCCAGATTGAAAGTGAGGGGGTGGAAAACCATTTACCATGTTAATGAACACCAAAAGAAAGCTGGGGTGGCAATCCTTATATCAGACAAATTAGATTTTAAACCAAAGACTATAATAAGAGATGAGGAGGGACACTACATCATACTTAAAGGGTCTATCCAACAAGAAGATCTAGCAATTTTGAATAACTATTCCCCTAACATGGGAGCAGCCGATTATATAAACCAGTTAATAACAAAATCAAAGAAACACATCCACAACAATACAATAACAGCAGGGGACTTTAACACCTCCCTTACTTAAATGGACAGATCATGTAAGCAAAAGATCAACAAGGAAATAAAGGCTTTAAATGACACACTGGACCAGATGGACTTCACAGATCTATTCAGAACATTCCATCCCAAAGCAAAAGAATACACATTCTTCTCTAGTGCCCATGGAACATTCTCCAGAAGAGATCACATCCTAGGTCACAAATCAGGTCTCAACCAGTACCAAAAGATTGGGATCATTCCCTGCATATATTTGGACCACAGTGATTTGAAACTAGAACTCAATCACAAGATGAAAGTCAGAAAGAACTCAAATACATGGAGGCTAAAGAGCATCCTACTAAAGAATGAATGGGTCAACCAGGAAATTAAAGAAGAATTTAAAAAATTCATGGAAACAAATGAAAATGAAAACACAACTGTTCAAAATCTTTGGGATGCAGCAAAGCCAGTCCTAAGAGGAAAGTATATAGCAATACAAGCCTTTGTCAAGAAACAAGAAAGGTCTCAAATACACAACCTAACCCTACACCTATAGGAGCTGTAGAAAGAACAGCAAATACAGCCTGCACCCAGCAGAATAAGAGAAATAATAAAGATCAGAGCAGAAATGAATGAAATAGAAACCAAAAGAACAGTAGAACAGATCAACAAAACGAGGAGTTGGTTCTTTGAAAAAATTAATAAGATTGATAAACCTCTGGGAGGTGGGAGGGATGGGTGGCTGGGTGATAGACATTGGGGAGGGTATGTGCTATGGTGAGTTCTGTGAATTGTGTAAGACTGATGAATCACAGACCTGTACCACTGAAATAAAACATTATATGTTCAAAAAAAAAAAAAAAAGGAGACAGTAGGAAGGGAAAAATGAAGGGGGTAAAATTGGAAGGGGAGACGAACCATGAGAGACTATGGACTCTGAGAAACAAATTGAGGGTTCTAGAGGGGAGGGTGGTTGGGGGATGGGTTAGCCTGGTGATGGGTATTAAGAGGGCACGTATTGAATGAAGCACTGGCTGTTATATGCAAACAATGAATCATGGAACACTACATCAAAAACTAATGATGTAATGTATGGTGATTAACATAACATAATAAAATTTAAAAAGGGCACCTGGGTGGCTCAGATGGTTAAGCATCTGCCTTCGGCTCGGGTCATGATCCCAGGGTCCTTGGATCAAGTCCCGCGTCGGGCTCCCTGCTTAGCGGGGAGCCTGCTTCTCCCTCCGCCTCTCTCTCTCTGTCTCTTATGAATAAATAAATAAAATCTTAAAAAAAAAAAAAAGCTCCTAATGTTTAAAAAAATAAAAAAATAAAATTAAAAAAAAAAAGAGAAACGACCCAAATAAGTAAAATCATGAATGAAAGGGGAGAGATCACAACCAACACCAAAGAAATACAAACAATTATAAGAACATATGATGAGCAACTACATGCCAGCAAATTAGATAATCTGGAAGAAATGGATGCATTCCTAGAGATGTATAAACTACCAAAACTGAACCAGGAAGAAATAGAAAACCTGAACAGACCTATAACCACTAAGGAAATTGAAGCAATCATCAAAAAATCTCCCAACAAACAAGAGCCCAGGGCCAGATGGCTTCCCAGGGGAATTCTACCAAACACTTAAAGAATTAATACCTATTCTTCTGAAGCTGTTTCAAAGAATAGAAATAGAAGGAAAACTTCCAAACTCATTTTATGAGGCCACCATTACCTTGATCCCAAAACCAGACAAAGACCCCATCCAAAAGAAGAACTACAGACCAATATCCCTGATGAACATGGATGCAAAAATTCTCACCAAAATACTAGCCAATAGGATCCAACAGTACATTAAAAGGATTATTTACCACGACCAAGTGGGATTTATTCCTGGACTGCAAGGTTGGTTCAACATCCGCAAATCAATCAATGTGATACAATACATTAATAAAAGAAAGGAAAAGAACCGTATGATCCTCTCAATAGATGCAGAAAAAGCATTTTTCAGTACAGCATCCTTTCTTGATTAAAACTCTTCACAGTGTAGGGATAAAAGGTACAGACCTCAGTATCATAAAAGCCATCTATGAAAAACCCACAGCGAATACCATACTCAATGGGGAAAAACTGAGAGCTTTTCCTCTAAGGTCAGGAACACGGCAGGGATGTCCATTATCACCACTGCTATTCAACATAGTACTAGAAATCCTAGCAGCAGCAATCAGACAACAAAAGGAAATAAAAGGCATCCGAATCAGCAAAGAAGTGAAACTTTCCCTTTTTGCAGATGATATACTTTATGGGGAAAACCCAAAAGACTCTACCCCAAAACTGCTTGAACTCATATAGGAATTCAGTAAAGTGGCAGGATATAAAACCAATGCACAGAAATCAGTTGCATTTCTATACACCAACAACAAGACAGAAGAAAGAAATTAAGGAGTCAATCCCATTTACAATTGCACCCAAAATCGTAAGATACCTAGGAATACATCTAACCAAAGAGGCAAAGGATCTGTACTCAAGAAACTATAAAATACTCATGAAAGAAATTGAGGAAGACACAAACAAATGGAAAAACGTTCCATGCTCATGGATTGGAAGAACAAATATTGTGAAGATGTCAATGCTACCTAGAGCAATCTACACATTCAATGCAATCCCTATCAAAATACCATCCACTTTTTTTCAAAGAAATGGAACAAATAATCCTAAAATTTGTATGGAACCAGAAAAGACCCCGAATAGCCAGAGGAATGTTGAAAAAGAAAAGCAAAGCTGGTGGCATCACAATTCCAGACTTCAAGCTCTATTACAAAGCTGTCATCATCAAGACAGTATGGTACTGGTACAAAAACAGACACATAGATCAATGGAACAGAATAGAGAGCCCAGAAATGGACCCTCAACTCTATGGTCAATTAATCTTTGACAAAGCAGGAAAGAATGTCCAATGGAAAAAAGACAGTCTCTTCAACAAATGGTGTTGGGAAAACTGGACAGCCACATGCAGAAGAATGAAACTGGACCACTCCCTTATGCCACACACAAAAATAAGACTCCAAATGGATGAAAGACCTAAATGTGAGACAGGAATCCATCAAAATCCTTGAGAAGACAGGCAGCAACCTCTTTGACCTCAGCTGCAGCTATTGGGACTTCATCAAGATAAAAAGCTTTTGCACAGCAAAGGAAACAGTCAACAAAACCAAAAGACAACCGACTGAATGGGAGAAGATATTTGCAAATGACATATCAGATAAAGGGCTAGTATCCAGAATCTATAAAGAACTTATCAAACTCAACACACAAAGAACAAATGATCCAATCAAGAAATGGGCAGAAGACATGAACAGACATTTTTCCAAAGAAGACATCCACATGGCCAACAGACACATGAGAAAGTGCTCAACATCACTTGGCATCAGGGAAATCCAAATCAAAACCTCAATGAGATACCACCTCACACCAGTCAGAATGGCTAAAATTAACAAGTCAGGAAACAACAGATGCTGGCAAGGATGTGGAGAAAGGGGAACCCTCCTACACTGTTGGTGGGAATGCAAGCAGCCACTCTGGAAAACAGTATGGAGGTTCCTCAAAAAGTTGAAAATAGAGCTACCCTACAACCCAGCAATTGCACTACTGGGTATTTACCCCAAAGATACAAATGTAGTGATCTGATGGGGCATGTGCGCCCTAATGTTTATAGCAGCAATGTGCACAATAGCCAAACTATGGAAAGAGCCTAGATGTCCATCAACAGATGAATGGATAACGAAGATGTGGTATATATATACAATGGCGTATTATGCGGCCATCAAAAAAATGAAATCCTGCCATTTGCAATGATGTAGATGGAACTAAAGGGTATTACGCTAAGCAAAATAAGTCAATCAGAGAAAGACAAGTATCATATGATCTAAGTGATATGAGTAATTAGAGAAACAAGAGAGAGGATCATAGGGGAAGGGAGGGAAAAGTTAAACAAGACAAAACCGGAGATGGAGACAAACCATAAGAGACTCTTAATCTCAGGAAACAAACTGAGGGTTGTGGAGTGGAGGGGGGTGGGAGGGATGGGGTGGCTAGGTGATGGACTTTGGGGAGGGTTAAATACTATGGTGAGCGCTGTGAATTGTGTAAGACTAATGAATCACAGACCTCTACTCCTGAAACAAATAGTACATTATATGTTAATAAAAAATTTTTTTAAAAAAGGATACAGGAGGCCTTAAAAAAAAGAATACAGGAGGCCTAACCTAGTTGACATTTATAGCACATTCTACACAGTAATAGAATATATATTCTCTTTAAGTATACATGGAACACTGACCAAGATAGAACATATTCTAGCCAATAAATATTTAAAAATTTAAATCATCGAAATGTGTTTTCTGGTCACAAAGAAATTAAGCTATCAATCAATAACAGAATAATATTGAGAAAAAAATTCCAAATATGTGATAATTAAAAACATATTTCCACATAACCAGGGATCAAATAGGAAATGACAAAGAAAATCAGAAAATATGCTTAGGTAAAGCAAGGCTTAGAGGATAACACATAGCATTACATGCTCATATAAAAAAAGAAGAGGTTTCAAATCAGTTACCTGAACCGTTACACTAAAAACTAGAAAAATAAAAGCGAAAGCAAGCAGACAAAAGGAAATAAGAGCAGAAATCAATAAATTTGAAAACTGAAAAACAATGGAGAAAAGTCAAAGAAACTGAAATTGTTTGAAAAGATCAATAAAGTTGAAAATCATCTAGACAAAAACAAATTATTGGGAAATGAATTAAGTGTATAGCTGCATTCATCAAAATGGATGAACTTCTATAATACACTATTCAATGAAAAAAGTCATTTATATAAAAACTAAAAAATGAAAATTTAAATAGTATATTTTTGGATCAGGTACAATGTAGCATAACTATATAGACAAGCATTGGAATATTAATCACTAAAATCAGAAATATGGTTATATTAAGAGGAAGAGAATTCTGTATTAGGGTGGAGCTTTGTTTCTCAAGTTGAGTCATGACTATTTTTTCTTTATTGTTATTAGTCAAAACAAAAAATATCAATCTGTTTTCCAATTATTTAAACAATAAATCTGATTTTTTTAAGTCATGAAATTCTTTAATGGGAACTAGCAACATTCAAACTGTCCATGTATATTCACAATACAGCAAAGACTAATAGAACTTTTTTCCTTCTCTAGACATAGCATAAGCTTCTGCCACAAATAGTCTGACAAAACAGCACAGACCTTACAAGATGTTTTCTTTTCTTGCAGAGAGAGATACCACATATTAACTAAACAACATACCACTGAAAGAAACTATAAATATGGAAACCTCTAAGCTGGATGAGAGGTTCAGTGTTGGCAATATTCCTTATTCAGAATTTCTTCTTAGATGGGTATATTTTTACTTTCCCCAACTCAACCTCCTCACTCAGTAAGAAACAGGAAAATCAAATGTTTGAATGGTAAAGTCTGAACTTTAATTTTTACATTAGCCATAAAACTATGAATCAAAAAAGAAATGTTGAAGTGTTCAGTATGGCTTGCTTTTTATATCTATTTGTTTTTCAAGAGAATCTGAGGTGTGAGCTCAGCATGTTCATTTTCCCACAACTACGAAAATGTATCCCAGTAAAGAAGCTGATCACTTAATTTGACAAAAGAAATATTCTAGATAATTTTTTTTTATCAAAAGACACTCCTTCAGCAAATACAAAGAGAAAGTTGTGCAGAATTGCCCTTAATCTTCTGACAATAGTGACATGTCAGCAACTAGAAAAAGGTTGAAGCAAAAGGCAAAACTGGTAAGCTATGAAAACATCTATTCTGTCCCCCCAATGTTTTTGTTAACAAATGTTCTGGTATTTGAAGTCATTAACATGATAATATGGAAATAACAGCAAATGTAAACTAAATCAATGCCAATTTATTGGGGTCATTTTTTTTTCCTCTGAATGTGTATTAAAGTTTTCACAGAAAAGAGGTTAACAATGACATGTGCTATCAATCCAGTAGTGTGGTCTATGTGAAAACACCACAACATGATAGCATCTATGTGTAAATAGGGACATGAACAAGTAATAACATCACTGGGCACAGGATTCCTCTAACCACGTGTTACCAATTCTATTTCATCAAGGATATGAAATCTTCTAAATCACAAACAGAGGCACTACAGCAGCCCAGAGGATAGTCCAACATTTGGCTACCATGGGTAGTTTAAAGAATAGTTTCCTGAACAGTGCATGCCTGGGGGGATTTTATGGGCAGCGAAGAAACAGAAGGGAGTATACCAACAATTCATGTATAAATCAACTGGGAACCTCTACCAAAATACTACTTATCTTAATCTTCATTACCACATTTAATTCTGTAGGCCACACTCACATAAAATTCAAATCCATTTACTTAATATGAAATTTAGAAATGTCAGAATAATGAAAGCCAGTAGGCCTCACATTATTTACAACTTTTATTTGTATATAACTTATGTTAAGGAAAACATCTACAGAATTTGTGCCCTGTTTTCTTTCACCAGTCTCATGACCATTTACGAAAATAATCTCCAACATGCATCATGAAATCCAGGAAATACCCAAAGGGCTGTGCCTGGACAGGGTGGGAAGAGGAGCAGCAGGATACGAGGTAACATTGGTATTTCACTCATTGATTGGTATGCTTCTGCTGAGAGTCCAGAAGAAGAAACACACGCTGCAGCAATTGCTAGTGTTGATATAGTCATGAAGCAGCATGATGTACAACGAACAAGCTCCAAAATGAATCTTGAAAAAGGGCCCTCAAAGACTACCTAACATCAATCAAAGGAACAAATAACCAAAACTAAGAGTAAAACCTTTTATGATATTATGGTAGAACAAATCAACTATCTTCTTGCTAATTCCAAGACCATAAGTCCTTTCTTGGTGAAAACACGAATCCATATGGCATTGTGGGTCTGAATTATAAGAAGGATGATCTAATCCCATATATGAAGTTATAAAAATAATTTTAAAAGAACAATGTTAACCAATTTAGACATTTACTTTTGCCTCTTGTCATCAAAAATGGCTTTTTTCACCATCACAACATCAGGACTTTGACAAACTGGACTGGTATTATCTTGAGCTCTCATTTATTCTTTGATTTATTTGGTATGGAAGCATTGTATATTATGCAGCCATAAAAAAAAAAAACAACAACAACGAAATCTTACCATTTGCAACAACATGGATGGAACTAGACGGTATTATGCTAAGGGAAATAAGTCAATCAGAGAAAGACATGTATCATATGACCTTACTGATATGAGGAATTCTTAATCTCAGGAAACAGACTGAGGGTTGCTGGAGTGATGGGGGGTGGGAGGGATGGGGTGGCTGGGTGACAGACATTGGGGAGGGTATGTGCTATGGTGAGCACTGTGAATTGTGTGAGACTGATGAATCACAGACCTGTACCCATGAAACAAATAATGTTTAAAAAAAAAAAAAGAAAAGAAAGAAAAAGAAGATAGGAAGGGAAAAATGAAGGGTGTGAAATTGGAGGGGGAGATGAACCATGAGAGATTATGGACTCTGAGAAACAAACTGGGGGTTCTAGAGGGGAGGGGGTAGGGAGATGGGTTCGCCTGGTGATGGGTATTAAAGAGGGCATGTATTGAATGGAGCACTGGGTGTTATACGCAAAAAATGAATCATGGAACACTACATCAAAATCTAATGATGTAATGTATGGTGATTAACATAATAAAATAAAATTTTTAAAAAATTAAAAACTAAATAAAAACCGGAAAAAACAGTTAAAAAAAAAGAATATAGGCTATCTTAAAATAAGGCACCCTTAAAATAAGCAAACTCACATAGAACCTAACAGAAGTGCTGTGGCCCAGCACCACCTGAGCACCTGAACACACCTGGGAGCCTCCACCACCACGGCAAAATTGCCAAGAAGGATGAAGTTACCACAGAATCTTCAGAAAAGTCCTGTTCCTCTTATTGCACATTTAGTAAACTAATCAGAGCTCTGTATCGCCATATGAAACAAGAGGATTTATAATAGCAAAGCTGGTAACATTTTTAAACCCTCTGAGGAATACCTAAATACTAGCTTTACTGCCACACAACTTAAAATACTCAGGAAATAGGACTATTTAAATTGTGATCCCTGCATAGCTCTATCTTCCTCAGCAATGTCCTGCTCACAAAGATGAAGATTCCATATCCCTGATAGAATCACAAAGACTCCATAGCATAGGATTCCCTGGTTAAAGTCTGCAGATTAACCAGTGTGTAAAGCTAGACCTCTTCCCCTCCTTATGAAAAGGTAGGCATAGGGAGGGCAATTCTTCACATATCTTTGTAGCTGCCAAATATTAAGAGATGGCTGTCATAGTATTTCTACCGTGCTTTGAAAGATAATTTTAATTATGTGTATAAGTGTGCATATTATTTCCCATTATGCATATTCAAACACAAAAATGGAAAAAGTAAACTAAACTCAATCTGACCCTTCCATGGGGGGAAAAAGTGTACTCTGCAGATCCATGGCACAAATTTCTACAGATTCTGGGCACACATGGTGCACAGCTCTTAACTAAATCTGGCCCTTGGGGTCCAGGATGAAAGAAAACACAGTTAGAGGTGAAATCAGCAGGCGTTTTCCTTTGTTTGTTTGCTTTCATTATTTGAATGGGAAGAGCAAGGTAACTTCCTATAAGGCAAAGTACACAGAATTTCAAACTCTAATTGCTTTGTCTCTTAATGACAAAGTGACAATGTTCTTTCTGGAAATAAATTCACCTCCACGCCCATGGAGTACAAGGATGAAAAAAAACAAAATGTCTTTGTTGGTCTGAGCTAAAATTAAAATACATTTGTGACACTCTGTCCTACTCCTTAAATATTAAATGGACATCAATACAGAACCTACTCTCACCCCCCCTTTTATTACAGATAACTAATTTTCTCATCTCCCCTATCAGAAATAAACGTCTTGAGGTCAGGAATGATGTTATTCATTTGTGTCCCAAACACAGATCTTGCATAAATATTTATGGAATGATTTGCATCCAGGAGACACACCAAAATATCTGTAGAATGAATCAATTCTGAGTCCCTGAGGAAAATGATATGAGAACAAGATCTTTTATAGAGTCATGATATTTGAGACAAGTGTAGTCTATTTATACAGGTAACAAATTTCACTTGCTAGTGGTAATTTAGACAAGGAAAAAAGGTGGACGTTTCAAGTAAAATCCTCATGTTTCCAAAGTAGAAAGGTAACAGAATGAGGATATTTTTTATCTTCCTCCAAACTATTCCCAGTATATTGCTGTTATAGTAGTTACATAGTTTTTAAAACATTGGGGGTCCTAATAAACTACTATAGTATAGTGAAGCTATACTACTATGTGTGTATGTGCATGTGTGTCTCTGTGTATACCATATATGTGTACAATGGGCTGATTTCAGCTTAAAGGCTATCAGTGGGATGCTGGCCATAATGTCTCTGAGAAAGTTTTAAGTAGAAATGTGGGAAAAAAATACTATGCCTGAGTTCCTACAAGGCAGCCAGTGATTGAGCACATGAAAACAAGGGCATAAAAATATTTTAAATATATTTTATGTTCTACATATATATAATGTATATGTATATGTATATATCCATACATATACACCCATGTGTATACAAAGAACATTGAAATGGTCATTAGAAAAATATAATTAGAAACCTTTACTCTCTTAATTTTTAATAATGACATAAAACCCTCTCTTTACCATTGCCTGTGCAATATTTTTAGTATTTAGGGCCTCTAAAGTCTTGATGTGGCCTGGAGATAGACCCTTTTTAACAAGCATGGTGGCAGTATCCAAGTAAGAAAGTGCCCCCAGGAAAAATAACTTTAGGGACAAAACTAGGAACAATCTAATCCTCACCATACCTCCATATCCAAGATTTTTGAGTTTTTGTTGTTTTTTTTTTAATTCTGTGGTTTGTTTTACTAAAAATGGAGTCACTGCCTTTAAAAAGCTCTATTGGGTAAAAATCATGAAAAACATTTGGGTTTCATATATTTTTTAAGAGAAGTTTATAAAATATTTTCCCAAGTTAGAAAAAATATGAAATATTTTTATTTTATATTTATATTAATTATGTTTATATGTTTTATATTATATAATATATAAATATTAGCATATTTATATATAATTATATTTATATTTGTATTTATATTTCTGTAATCTATAGGACTACAGAATGTTACATCGCCATATGTGGAAAAAAATGGTAATTTTATAAACCCTGTTTTAACATAGAATATTTGTGTTCACAAATTCACAAAAATCTTTAAACCTAAGTTCCCAAAATAAAAATTTCATGTATTTACATTTTATCCAAAATTTCCTTTAAAAAAATATCCATTTCTCCCCATGTCTCTCAAGTTGACAGCCATTCTACACTTCTGATCCTAAAATTTCCTGACACAGTATCTTCTGAATTACAAGGCTCAAAATCAAAGGCCACCTAACATTTGTATTACCAGCACCTTAATATCAGAGTGTGATTTTCAATAGCCTTATATTTTCTGAGTACAGGAAAAGTACTCTCAATCACTCAGTCTACTAGAAAGTGGCCAGAATTCACCAAAGATGCAATGTGCTTATACCTAACCCTAGAGAGCATCTTTCTTCTAAAGTAAGGGAAGGAAAAGACAGCCACAGTTATCCCAAAAAGGCTAATTTACTAATCACTTATTAAAAGACGACTGCCCATAAAGTCTTGTCTCGGGTACAGTTCAGAATTATTTTATTAAGTAGCTTTGATAGATTGGTGGCTTGGATAAATTAAGTCAAGTCAGATCTCCCTTTTGTTGTGCTGCGTCTGTGGTATCTTCCCCCATTGGGTAATTGTAGGTTTGCTATTAAAGGTGCAAAGCTCTTAATCCACCTCAGTCTGCTCACTACAGTCACTCTTTCCTGAGGACGGTCGTGGAAACACTCAAAAAGCAGAAAGCAGCAGCCTATGACGTTCATTCCTCAGGTGCTAGTATCGCTGAGACATTGGGCATTGTTCTGATTTACTTCAACAAATCTTCAGAGCTTTAAGTGATTTCAAGAGACTTTAATCTCTTGCTGTTAATTAGTGCTTTCCACAGACTTGACATATTATCTATTACATCACCGGCCTTAACAAATCTCACTGCCCTTTTACTAATTTGATAAAAGGCCTCCTTGTTTCCAGGGTTGGTGATTTCCACCCCTAATATATATGCTGATAACATTAAAAACATAAAATGCCCACTTAAAGCTTAAAATATGTGTAAGTCCTTTGTTCTCAAAATTCTTCACTCTCAGCAGTTCTTGAATCTTCTCAATATTAAGGGAACTGTACACAAGTCAGGACAGAAAGTCAAAAGTGATTTTCTTCTACTTTGTATTTTAGCTTTCACACTAGCTAAAAACAATGTCTTGAGAAATCATCCATATCACGTAAGACCTCGCAGACATTTTCAAGTTGGTTTCTATCTTTTGATGGCTATTGTCTTTTCCCAAAAAATTTCTTAGAAGACTAATTAATTTAAATGCAGAATACAGGAGAACAAGAGACACATATCCCACCAGTTGCCTAAACCTTTTAGTTTTCACATCTGCCATCAGAGAGAGAAGAGGAAATATGTAAACATAATGTAAACAATGTAACTGACTAAATTTTTTTTTTAGCAGCAATAGGGTCTAAAAGGGGATATGATTAATTATTTCCTAGGATATATCTAGACTTATCAGTAGATTGAAATAAGCACAGATAAACAGGTCAGCACTGAATTCCATATTTTCTCCACCCCCATGCCTTTATTCACTGTTATTTTTACTTTGAATGCTTTTTTAACTATGAAAATTCTACTGAGTCCTTAAGGCCATATTAAATGGCACTCATCAGTGAAATCATACCCCGAAATACCAAGGCCAAATAAATTATTCCCTCCTCAACGTTCCAAAACCATTTTTATACATTTCATTATGATTTAAATCCAAACTGCCACTTACACATCTCCCCACTCTATCACCAGGGTCATAAAATACAGTGTTACCTAGAGTAGATACTCACAGCAAACTAAATTGTCAATAAACCTATAAGATCTTCTATACAGGAACAATCAGAAGTCAAATGGTGGAGCAAAAGTCAATATACCTTTTTAACAGTACTATGCAGCCATTAAAAATATGTTTACCAAGATTTGTTATATAATGACATCAGGTAAAAATAAGACATTAAATTGTACAGCATTTTTATTTCAGTTATGTATAATATATATTTTGAAAAAAGACAAGAAAATATACCAAAGTATCAACCATAGCCTTCAAGATCATAAAATAATTTATTTAACTCCTTCTCTTTGAAACTGAAATGACTAAATGTAAACAGACCATGCCCCATTTCATTCTTGAAGTAGGAGAGGGAATAGATCCACATGTCAGAAATTTCTGTAAAACATATCACAAGATAGACCAGAATAAGAAAAAGGCAAATTCTAAATTATTATATGTGAAGGAAATTCCTAACTTGTAATTAAGTAGATAGCACTGATATCCCAAGCAGAATCTCCAGGACCCATTCTAAACCATGGGATGGCAGCAACTGTAGATGAGAGTAGACTACGAAGTAATGAGTAGGAAGCAAATCCCACCAGCAGCTCTAAGGCAAGACACCTATCCCTACAGACAGAAGGGTGACCATTGATACTCACACCTAGCCTATTGTTAGAAGAGCCCAGAGTGAGGCAAGAGAAGCTTCTAGGGCACAAAATTTAAGGAGACACCCATTCTCAGGGTCTGCCCACTAGGCTTTTCACTTGCCTCACAGTAGTCTACAAGTGTCTAATCAGTTGGGCCACAAAATAAAAATAGGGGTACCTGGGTGGTACAGTCAGTTAAGCACCTGACTCTTGGTTTCAGCTCAGGTCATGAAATCAAACCCCAAGTCTGGCTCTGCACTCAGTGTGGAGTCTGCTTAAGATTCTCTCTCCCTCTGCCCCTCCAGCTCATGCACTCTCTTGTGCACACTCTCTCTCTCTCCCCCCCAAATAAATCATAAAAAAAATAATAAAAACACTGAAAAGATGCCCATCAGTATAATGGATAAGATTATTGCCAAGAGGCTGCTGTCTACTCTTTCTCTACACCTTTGAAAGCAGCTAGAGCTCTAATCTAAATAAAATTAAATTCTAATCTTTCCTTTCTCACATAAGAAATTCCTTAACTTCCAACACTGAACAAATATATACTTCCCCACCCCAAACACAATCATCAATAACAGGATGAAAAACAGTAATTTAAAAAAAAGGGCAGCCATATGAGAGAATTTTGTAGGTTGAAAGAAAATGACCAATCTAAAGGAATTAAAACAAATCCATTTTTATGAAGATTTGCAGCAAAAATTACATTATCAGATCTTAGTATATTCATGCAAATTTTCAAACACTGCATCTATAAAGAATGGAGACAGATGTTAAGACATACTATAAATTTACAATAAAAAGTATGAATATTAGCACCAGAATAAACAGATATTGGAAATGAACATGATAAAAGTCCCAGAAATAACCCCAAATATATAAAGCAATGATTGATTTGACTACACTGATATTAAAAATTTCTGTATAGCAACTTTAAAACCTCCCTTTAAACAAAGTGAAAAGGCAATCAAGTGTAAACAAAGCTAAAGGGCAAGAAACTAGAAAAGCAAATTTTCAACATAAGAAAGTAAATATTCTTACAACATAAAGAGCTCCTAGGGATGCCTGGGTGGCTCAGTCGCTTAAGCGTCTACCTTCTGCTCAGGTCATGATCCCAGAATCCTGGGATCAAGTCCTGCATCAGGCTCCCTGCTCAGCAGGGAGTCTGCTTCTCCCTCTGTCCACCACTCCCCTGCTTGTGTGCTCACTGGCATGCTCTCTCTGACAAATAAATCTTTAAAGAAAAAAAAAAAAAAAGAGCTCCTAAAAAACAGAAGGCGAACATTCCAATGGAAAAAATACATAATTCAACTCAACAAATATATATTAAGCACTGTATTCATTTGCTAGGGCTGCCATAACAAAGTACTGCAGACTGGGTGTCATAACAGAAACTTATTTTCTCACAATTCTGAAGGCTAGATGTTTTGGCAGCACTGATTTCTTCTGAGGCCTCTCTCATTGACTTGTTAATGGCTATCTTCCCCCTGTGTCTTCACAAAGACTTCCCCCTATTTATGTCTGTATCCAAATTCCCTCCTTCTTATAAGGACACTAGATTAGGGCCCACCCTAATAACCTTGTTTTAACTTAATTACTAAAGAACCTCTCTCCAAATACAGTCACATTCTGATGTACTGAGGACTTCAGCATATGAAGATGGAGGAGGCAGAAGTGGAGGTAGGGGGAGGGGGGCAGCCTGTAAGAAATACCCACTATTTGCCATGCAGTATTCTAGGTACATCAACATACAAAACAGACAAATCCTTGCCCTATAGAACTGACTTCTATAGAGATGTCCATGACAGATGGACAATAAACAGTAAACATAGTAATTTATACTTTAGAAGGTGATAAGCACTATGGAAAAACTAAAAACAGTAGTTTAAGGAGGATCAAGAATGCAAGGTGAGGAGTTGCAATTTTAGACCAGGATAGTTAAGGTAGGACTCACTGAGTAGATAAAATTTTAACAAAGATGGGCAAAAATGAATCACACATACTCAAAAAATTAATTTCTCAATAAACATAGGAAAAATGTTCAACTACAACAAGGCATCATTTACCATCTAGCGAATGGACCAAAAATGTTAAAAATAAACCAAAAATTGGCCATGGTGCAAGATAAAGGGTTAATGGGAGTATAAATGGGTATAATCACAAAAGAGTAGAAAAATTAAAGGAGGTAACATATAAAGAAAAAGTTCCCTACATCATAACCAAAGGTGAACTTCAAATGGGTCAGAGATCAAAATGTGAAGGGCAAAAATAAAAAAGTCTAAAAATTATAATAGAAGAAAATGTTAATAAACATCTACATGAACTAACAATAAAGACTTTTTAAATAAGATTGAAAAAGCACAAATCATACTACTAAGAAATGATGGGTTAGACCATATTCCACAGAGAATACCACAGATGACATTAACTGAGAGAAGATAATATCTAAAACCAATAATGGATTAATATCAGAATATTTGGGAAATATTTATACATCAAGATTAAGAAGGGGAAAAAAGGAAAACTTACAGATTGTCGAAGAATAATAAATAATTCCCTGAAAAAAGAAAGCTGGAAAGGCTAACCAATGAAGAGATGCTTAAACTCACTCGTAAGCAGAGAAATGCAAATTCCAATAATGAGATACCAATTTATACAATTAAATTTACAGAAATTTCAAAAGAGGCAAACACCAAGTGTTGACAACACTATTAGAAGTAGAGACCTCATGTACTGCTAACAGCTGTTACCCCAAAACAATCTGGCAGTATCTATTTACTCTATGACCAAATAATTCCATGTCTGACTATGCATCACAGATAAATCCGTGTTCACAGAGTTCCATGAAGAAAGAAATACATGGATATTCACTGCAGTGTACTTTAGGTAGAAGAATGAAGGCTGAGTGTCCACTAGCAGGGAAATGGAGGAGTAAAATGCAATGGATGTGTAAGAAAATATATTATCCAATAGTAAAAACTAAATGTTCTTCAATTAACTATGACATATTAAATGACATATAGTGACATGGATAGATCCTAACGGTACTGTCATGAGTGAAAAAAGAATTATCTACAACACAGTATTTTTATAAATTAAAAACACATACACCCACAATATCACTAGAAATATACAAAAATACATATATATGAGGGCATATTTCAAACATATTAGGATAGTTACCTATCAGGAGAAAGGAATGGAAGTAGCAATAAAAAAAAAAATGAAGGAGAAAAGAAAACCATGAAATCAAACAAGGCAAGGCATGTATCAATGATAATATGTTATGAATTGAGACTATAAACTCAATTCTTTCTACCCAATGGCCACAAAAGAGGGAATGAAAACTACTCTCATGTAAATTTCTGAAATTAATCTTAATTAGGATTCCAATTTTTTGAAGATGAAATTTTAAATTTAACCTGGAAGCATAAATAGGTAAGAATAGGCACAAAAATCTTCCATAAAAAATGAGCTAAGATTTGTACTGCCAGTCATTAAAAAAGAAAATACATAAGTCTACAGTACTTAACAGAAAATAGTATGGTTGCAGAAACTGGGGGGGGAAAGTTCAGAAGTGAACCAAAGACTATGTTAGATTTCTGGGTGTGGAGGAATAGCCTTCCTTCTGTCAAAACCAAACTGTTTACCTATTCTCTTGGTGCCACACTCTTCCACTGCATCCACTTGACTTGAAGAAATGTCCATGATAAAGTAAGTCAAAAACTGAGTTGCAGATCAATTCAAATGAACAGTTTGATTTTTATAATCATTTTAATAAAAACCAAGAAGGAACCTCAGATTTCACCTAAATCCAGTGATTTTTAAATAGTTGTCATTAAAACAGTTCCATTTGGCTTGCTAAAATATTTATGCCTTTACAATTTCACATAGCCCAAAGAAAGAGTGACAGCCAGAAGCTGAGATGACCAGTTTTGGCTGTTGAATACTTGATACTTGTCCAGTATGGAACCCTACAGACCCTACCCACCCTATTTCCCAGTACTCTGGGTATCCTCTATTTATAGGTGGTTTTCAGCTAATTATACTGGTAGAGCTCCCTCTACCCTCAAAAAAACAAAGACCCCTGCTGCTCTCAATGTGACTACTTTAAATGAAGTTGAAATATCAGAAAATTCTTGGTATAATATACAGGAAGGAATCCAAAAACTTGGGGAGGTAGTAATGCTGGAGTTCATTCATAATGAATGATCTACTCACCCATCCTCTTACATCCCCCAAGAGAATCTAGAAGATACTCAGTTGAGGAATTTAGAAATATATTGGTTGAGGGAAATGTCAGTATCATTGAAAAGTGTCAGTATCCGTTCTCTGTAGAACAAGGCTGCTGGTGAGGGTGCCTACACGTGACATAGGTGCCATGATTTCAATAGGAATGATCAGATCTCAGGATGGTATAAGTCTAGAAGCTGCATTTAACCTCTCAAAAGCGGACATAGTTATTGTTAGAGTGGTAGTCTGGATTTTTCCTGACTTTTGGTGACCTTTGGTATCAGGTAATTAATGAGATGAATGAGAATTGAGATGAATGAGTAGCCTTCTAAGATTCTACATGATTTGTATAACTCAAAAACCTCTGAGTCTGGTGAACTAACATGAGCCACCAAAATAGAGTAATAGTCCTCCAAAAAATACTTTGAGTTAGTCCACACATCCCAAGTCATTTGAATGAAGGGATTAGTACCTACCATAATTCCTAATTTTCCCCAAGGGGGCATGAGGCACTGGGGGGTAGGGAAATATCTAGATCTTTGGAGGACTGTTGCACAGTAGCTTTGAGTTAAGGTTCAACCTTATGAATTTAAAAAGCCTCTATGGTCAATTAATTAAAGATAAATCAAATTCAGACATAAGTCAGTCTTTCAGTCAGGTCAGTGTAACAATGGACTCATCCTATGGTCACTTCCCCAAGTCCTTAATACACAGTTGGAATAGATACACTAGGAAATAGAAGAAGCCTTGCATTAGCTCTTATGAAGTAAGAAGTCTTTTATAGTAGGAAGGACCAAGTAGACACCTCAAGTGCCATCTTCCACCTAATTAGTACATTTATAGAAACACCAGATAGCTCTGGAGAATTAGGTTAGCACCACCACCAAATTCTTGAAAGTGGCTCAAGTATGGATTTCTAACACATCCCCATTTAACTCCAAGATAGGTCTTAAAGAAGGACAGCATAATCAAGTGATTTTTTCAATTGAATTTGCTGGTCCAGTTGTGGTCTCTCATTAATCAACCCAACTCATTGCCTGGCATGCAGCTACTGCTCTGGCAAATTCTTTCTCTCCCATCCAATAGACAGTACTCTAAGCAGCTTATTCTCACTTAACAGTGACAGAAGTGACTTTCACTCTTTTGCTTCAGGGTAGGCCAACTCCTGGGTTCTATAAAACAATGTAATCTATATGGACCTTGATGGTTTCCCTCTTCCACAGAACATGAGGTTAGTGTTTTACACTAACAATCAGATTGACGGAATGTAAAAAGCAGGAAGCATCAGATGAGCTAGTCATCTTGGTAAGACATACGTGGTGAAGAATCTGAGAAAAATTCCATGAAAATATAGA
Source organism: Mirounga angustirostris (assembly GCF_029215605.1). NCBI lineage: Eukaryota > Metazoa > Chordata > Mammalia > Carnivora > Phocidae > Mirounga > Mirounga angustirostris. The sequence continues at coordinate 16,244,499 of NW_026991718.1, read as the reverse complement.
GGCCTGGTAATTCAGAGAAGATTTTGGACTTCAGTGATCTTAGGCATGTTAGGATACTCCCTAGAAAGCAAAAGGCAAATATCCATACCTTTCATCTCTACTGCCAAGAAACAAATGTATTGCATGGAGGGTTTCTTTGGATTCCAGAGGCAACACACCTGGTACTCTACATGGCCACCTCCCTCTTACCTCATACCTATGGTCTAGTGGGAAGTTCCTAGAGACCACCTAACTAAGGAAGATCAGATTGCTGCAGCATTACTACCCAAGTAGCCTTGCAGAGAACAACGGAGATGTAAAACCCCACCAGTGAGGAATTTAAAATGTCCACATAGATGATCAGAATCTCTGAAAAAAGAAGTTTGAGGATCAGTTATGAAGAGTATTATAAGTGAGGCACCTAAACAGAAGGGGCATAAAAGTATTTTTGACCAATCAGAGAACAATAAGAGAAAACCAACTCTGTGTAAAACTTCAGATTTGGGGTTGATATGAGTGGCAGGAGTGGCCATTTATCATTGATTATAAGGTTCTGTTCCTGATGCAAAAATAGCATCAGTAGGAAATAAGGACTGCAGCAACAATTTCGTCTAGGGCTACATGGGGACAAGAGCAACAGTGGATATTCTCTCATGCAGCAAATCAGGCAAAAGGATTTTGGATAACTATTAGATATGTAATACCCTTTTTAATTTATGCCTTTGTTGTTTAATTTCAGCCAGTGTCAGCTTCTGTGGCCTTCAAATAAGGACACTAGGATTTAGTTAGCATCCAAGAAGGAAACAAGTGGTGTAAAGGTCTCTGAGGAGACTTTTTTAAAAGTTTTTTTTTTTAAAGGGTTAAGGAAATCAACAAGGGATGGTGCAGTATCCTGGAACTAGCAACAACAAGTGTGAAGGAGCAGAGACAGAGTGGATCCAGGAACCTAGAGAGAGTAGCTGTGACCTTCAGTAGAGGAACACAGCCAACTTCTGACAAGGTAATAGGAAAGAAGGTAAACAAACACACCAACCTCACTTTCTTCCCACCTTCTAATCTCCTGCCAGTGCATCCCATTGATCACACCTAAACAAAAGTCAGAGGGCAAAACAGCCTATTGATGCAGTCTATAAAGGTCAACCTCTGGGAAAGAGCAGGCTGAAGAACAGTAAGAATAAATTTGGAGGGAAAAAATGAAAATACCTAGCACACTCAGAGCTATATCCTCTTATTAGTCACTCAGTTCATTTTCAGGTTTATATGGCCATAGTTATTAGGGTTAAGATGCTGAAATTTACAGCATTATTTCATAATACCATGAAGATACAATACTGCCTAGGTAAGAGAAAAAAAAATGGGCTTGAAGAGTAAGCAAGAATATTTAGAGCTGAAGAGTATTTTGTGTCTTCCACTCCTTTTCACTGTTTCTCTAGGAATGTCCTCCCAGTTAATAGTCTCTACATCTTCATAGTTTTGAGTGAAAAAAAAAAAAAAATCAAACTCAAATTAGTTTTCTAAAGTCTGCAGGTACTCCAGCAAAAGAAAAAAAAACTTTAAATCATCCTTGATTCTTCTTTACCTCTCACACCCAATCCAGCCAACACTTGGTGGCTCAACCTCTGAAATTTCTGATATCAGAATATCTTTTCTGATATTAACCACTGTCACTGTAATCTAAACTATCATCACTGTTCAAATAATCTTTTAAATGAGAAAAAAAAGTTAAAATGTGCCTTGATCTTCCAGCTATTCTATAAACCATTGCTCTGTTGGATTTTCCTAATAACAGTCACCATTATCCACAATCACACTGTTCATTGCTTACTTCTTATTGTCTGTCTTCCTCATAAAGTGGTAAGTTCCGTAAGTGTTAAGAGTTGACCATTTTGTATTCTCCAGAACCTAGGATAGTGCCTGACAAACAGTAGGTACTCAATAATATTTTGATAAATGAATGAATCCTAAAGCACTCTTCAATATTGGGTTTACTAAGACAGTCACACTATACGTCAATAAATATGTATACTGTTGTATGTGTTGGTGTAGGTATTTTTGAGAGAGGGGGGCATACAGGAATTCTTCACTTTGGTTACTACAAAGTTATGAATAGACTTTACTGATGTCTAAATTGTGTGTAGCTTTCAAAAGAGATATAAGTTCTATTAACTATCATCCATAGTGTAATATAAAAGTGACTATGTAAGAGGTTAAAATGGTAACACCCTCTTTGGTTTGTCATTTTGCCCAACAGGCTATTTTTGTTTTGAACACTAAAAGGCAAGAATTCAAAAAAATCAAATTCGTTATCTGAAGTCCTCAGTATGCCATGGCAGGAAATAGGCGATCCTACATGTTTCTACAGAAATAAAATAGAGTGAATGACAATTCACTAATTTACTAATTACCCTCATTTTGGCGCTGAAATAAGACAGGATTCCATACCTCCAGTAACTCAAAATCTATGTAAGATCTAAATCAATCAAGTTAAATACAAGTGATAATAGCACAAACAAAAATATAGGAGCACAAAAGAAGGGGATATGTTACTTTTGCTCAATTAAGGAAGGCTTTTAAAGTTACACTTGAGCTGAGCCATGGAGTCCAGAATGCAGTCAGGGTCAGAATATAGGGGACCTTACCATGCTAAAGAGTTTGGATTTTACCCTGCACTGAATGCAGTCTTTGACAGACTTTGACAGGTCATCTTTGTTTTAGGCACATTAGATTGACAAGATTGTAAAAGGCCAATGGGACAGAAGAGAGAACAAAGATCAGTTAGAAGGAGATTTCTTTCACTCCCTGCAAATGGCAAACTATAGCAGAGTTCATCAACCTCTCCGTGAGGTGACTGCAAAACACAAAGCAAATTTTTCCTCTAAAGTTCAGGTCAAATAGCACATAGGCCATGAAATATTTTTCTTCTCCTAGCATTACCATAAAAGTCTTAAAGTTGTTTTTTGTTTTTGTTTTTGTTTTGTCTGTTTTTTTGGTGGGGGGGGGGATGGGAAGTGGCACCTCTAGAAGCAAGTTAAATGAAATCCAGTGAAGAGAAACAGAAAAATTATTTTAAATTTCCTTTCTGGGATCTTTCTTCTTTCAGATATGAGGAAACCATATTTACTAAGAATTACCTGGAAAACCTTTTCATTGCTTTAGGCATTTCATATGTGGCACATGTAGTCTCCAAATTGCATGGCACTGTGTAAAAATGGTACCAAAAATAAGAGAGAAAGTGATAACATTATCCAACTTCTCCATTCATTTAGAGAAGAACAAACACAATCCAACTTGCCTGGTCAGTTAGAAAATTCTTCAGAACATCTTGCTGCTGACAAATTTCTGGAAGCTGCCTACTTTTGTGACCTTCATTCCTCCCTACTCTGCTGTACCTGGAAAGCACACTTTAGTTATACCTACTTTACCATGAGTTATTTCCCCTTTTAATTTTTTTTTAAGTAGGGCTTGAACTCATGACCCTGAGATTAAGACCTGAGGTGAGATCAAGAGCCAGACATTTAACCGACTGAGCCACCCAGGCATCCCTGTTTTCCCTTTTAAAATCTTCCCTGACTGGCCCTTTTTCCCACTAATACAAATCCCTTGACTTCTAAAATTTTATCACTTGGCATTACTTACTCCAACACCCTGCTCTTCACCACAGAATTAGCCAAGTACCCTGATCTTTGTATGGATCTTTGATATTTAAAAAAATCATAATCCAGGATTCCGTTTTACTGCAAATTGCTAACCACACCAAACCTTCCTGAATATTGCTAATATCTCTAAAGAGTAAAAATTAGAAATATACAGAATAGAAGGGAAAAAAATTAAAGCATTTGGTTTAAGCAATTTTTATTTTTAGGACTGCTTCTCAGACAGTCAACCTATCATAAAAAGTTAGTACTGGGTCTCCATCTGGTGGCCAAAACTTCTATTTTTAAATTCTAAAGGACCTCATTTTTTGGTCTATCTTCCTGACAGTGAAATACAAAAGATAAAAGACATGATTAATTATCCTAAAAAGAATGGACAAGCCATTTAATTAATAATTCAGAAGATTATAGGTTTGGTAATGCACAAATTAAAGGCATACTTACAAAATAAAGTCCAGTATCCTTAAGAATTGAGCCAACTCTCATGCAAGAAAAACAAATGTAGGTATGTTCTGAATTGAGCAGAGAATTGCAAAATGCTATCACAATCAGAAATTGCATTTATTCACTATTCGGCAAATATTTATTGGGCACAAATTATATGTCAACGATTCCCCTAAGTATAGGAGCTATAGGGAACAAGATAAGCAAATTTCTTCTCTTCGGAGAGCTTACATTCTCATGTGGAGAGATAAACATAAATAGATATACATGATAACATCAGTTTGTCATCAATGTTATAAAGTAAACTAGAATAAGGATAGGGAGTTATAGAAGTGAGGATATGTTACTTTATAGAGAAAGGTCAGGATTGGCTTCTGTAAGGCAATATTAGAATAAGAGACTTGAATAAAGTGAAAAATTTATACATTCCTAAGGAAAAGTATTTTAGGCTATGGAATAGTATACACAAAGGGCCTGAGGTAGACACAGGTTTCAAGATCATTAAGTGAAACAGTGCAGCTAGATAATAGTGTGTGATGGGAAAAGTGGAAGAAGATAAGAGAGGTAGCAAGTGGCCAGATCTTGCATGGCCTTAGAAGCCACTCAAGGACTTTAAATTTTATTCTAAATTCAGAAGAAATCCACTGGAGATTTTGGAACTAATCATATTTGGGTTTTAGGCTCACTCCACCAGCTACATAAAGAACAGACTGGGCATAAGTGGGGAGAGGGCAAAAGGGGCAGCAGGGAGACCAGTTAGAAGTCTGTTGCGGTAATCCACATTAGATATAGTGGTGTCTCAGGCTCTGCACCCTAGCAGTGCAGAGGGTGAAGAGAGGGATGCATTTTAGAGGCAGTGCCCACAGGGAGGTTTGTGAGGTGGTGGAAGAACAATCAAGCATAACATCAAGGTTTTTTGGTCATGATAAGTAGGTGAACAAAAGTCAATTACTAAGATGAAGAACATTGGGGAACATCGGGTTTGGGAAGAAAAACAAAAATTTTAGACATACTAAGTTTGAATTGGCTATTAGGCATCCAGTTGAAAATTTCAAAGATGCAGTAGGATATGTGGGTCTGAAATTCAAGGGAATTATAAGAAAAGAAGATATAAACCGCAAGCATTTTGTAACTTGTGTTACAAATTACAAAATGTGAATGGCTCACTCCATATAATCTACCAGAATGAGTTGAACACATGTCAAGTTGATGGCAGAATAATTTAGAACATATGGGTAAATTTTACAATTGATTAGCTTCAAAGCCCCTATGTGCTGACCATAATATAATATCCCAGGCAATGTGATGTACAAAAAAATAAAAGTTTCAGTCACTGCACAGAAGCTTTTAGTTCTAGTGAACTGACAAGATAAATTAATAAAAAATAACAGGAAACAAGCAATATGTGAAATTGAGCAGGATAGTAGGGAAAGAATCAGTGATAATAAGCAGAATTACGTATACAAAGTGACAAAGGCCAGAATGACAATGGTGGTGACATGACCAGAGAAAGCTAAATTAGAGGGGAAAAAACCAATGTCACTTTTTAAAAAAGCTAATTACATTTAGTAATTTCATTTCACACTTAGGAAAACTATTCCAAATATTAAATCACAGGAACATCCCAATTATGTAATATAGTCAAGTAAAAAACATTCCCAATAAGTGTATTTTGAAGTCATAGGAGATTGAAATTTCTGGACTCAAGCTACATTTGTTGTTCTGGCTAGCTGCTTCCAAGCTCATAGTGTAAATTTTTACAGATAAAATATTACCAATAAATGCATGATAAAATGGCTATACCCCCATACACTGAAAATCTGAGCACACTGTGTGATGATTTCTCCTCTGGAAATAGAGTAAATCAAGTTTGCTGACAAAGAATGACATAAGTTGTGACTAGTAAAATTCCTGCTGCATGGTGTATGTTTAGGTCAACACATATTTTTGATGAATGTTCACTATATGCTGAGCCCTATATTAAGTATAGGGTTTAAGGTGACACTTAAGTATTAGAGATTTAGAGGATAGTCTCTATCCTTAATAAGCTTAATTAGATAGATTAATAAATTATATTGCATTCTTACAACTATCTGGAATGGGATAGGGTAGGACTTCAATCAAATGCTGAATAAAAAGTTATTAAAAAAAAAGAGTCTTTTTAAGGAATTGAGTCTCGGGACACCTGGGTGGCTCAGTCGTTAGGCATCTGCCTTCGGCTCGGGTCATGATCCCGGGGTCCTGGGATCAAGACCCGCATCGGGCTCCCTGCTCCACAGGAAGCCTGCTTCTCCCTCTCCCACTCCTCCTGCTTGTGTTCCTGCTCTAGCTATCTGTCTCTCTGTCAAATAAAGAAAATCTTTAAAAAACAAAAGGAATTGAGTCTCTTCATTTGGTCTAGGGTGATATTCAGAATATAAGGAAGGAGGGAGGTTTTATAAATGGGAAAATAATGTCTGGCTTGGGATTAGGGAACCTTACCACAGTGAGTTTAGTCTGGAGAACAAAGATTTAGCAATAAGACAGTCTTTTTTTTTTTTTTTAATTGCATTTCTGATGCAAGCAGTTCAGAAATATTTACATGAAAGCTTACTGGCCCAAAGTCTCCAAATAAAACTTTTCTTTTGTGTCTGCCCAAAGGTTCCAAGCTACTTTAATTTCCCAACAAAAATCTATCTCAAGTGGGATATAAGGAACAAGCTGCAAATATTTTTGATGACTCTGAGCTATCCCTGCAAATACCTATCACGACACTCTTTCTATAAAAAAGAAGAAATCCAGAGCACATTTATAATAAGCAAAAATTAAGTCAACAACAGGGGCTAGCAAGGATATAGAGAAAAGGAACCCTTTTTACATTCTAAGAGTGTAAACTGATGCAACAATTGGGGGAGCAATTTGGTAATATTTTCTGAAATTAAGTATACCCATACTCTATAGTCCTACAATTCCATTCATGGTGGTATACTCTACAGAATCTTAACTAAAGGACTAAAGGAGAACTGTATGATGAAAATGCCAAAGCATAAACCATAAAGCAAAATACATTTGTTACATAGAAGTGAATCATTTTTGTACAACACAGGACACCATCAAGCAGAAGGTATCTGTAGTGTCCCAAAATGATAAAGAAGTGGTATCTATGCCTGCACTAATCCAGTGCATGATCCACTATCTACATGTGGCTATTTAAATTTAAACTAATTACAATTTAAAAGTCAACTCCTCAACCACAGTAGCCAGTAGTTACTGTGGCTCAATAGCTCCATGTGCCTAGTGGTCCCTGTAGCGGAAATACCAAAATAACATATTTCCATCATCACAGGAAGTTCTATTGGATATTTCTAATCCGGAACCTAGGAGGAACTCATGCCAGTCAATAAGGGGTCGGGGGAAGCCCAACAGTAAAGTAGGAAAAGGATATGTACAGGCTAACAAGAATTTTAAAATATGCTCAAAAGTAGTAATAAAAGAACTAAAACTTAAAGTGCTGTATCACTATTATACCAGTAATCTAACAAAATCAAAGTTGGGCAATGTCAAGTATTGATGAGAATGTGAAGGTACAGGAATAATCGTATACAAATAATCATATAAAAGTATACACTGGGGCAGCCATTCTGGAAAGCAATCTAACGCTTCTCAAATTAAATATATATATTCCTTCTCAGAAATTCCATTCACTAATATGTATTAAAAATTATCACCAAGATCCATCACTGGAACATGTAAGATTCATTAAAGCATTATTTATGGAAAAGAGGAAAAAGGGCATATGAGGAAAAGGGGAGATAGAGATGGAGACAGGGAGAGAGATGGATGCACGTAGAGAAATGGAAATGGTGAGAGAGACAGGTGTGACAAAGCAAAAAGAATTTCAAAAATATAAATAAATAGCAAGCATGTTTTAAATAGAAAGTAGAAATCCTAGAAATAAGAGTGTTTCTAAAGCAACCCTCAAAAACAAAGCCAGAGAGCTTGCACACCAGTTACCAAGATCTATTAAGGAGCTAGAGTAGTTCATTCATTCTGGTATTGGCAAGAAGAGGAACTGATAAATGGAAGAGAATAGAGTCCAGTAACAGACCTACCCATATACAGTCTGTTGATTGCATTTTACCATAATGCAACAAAGGAAATATGGGCTTTTCATCAAGTTTTACTGGTCAACTGGCTATATATGTGCAAAATATGCATCTTGACCCCCTACCTCACAGCATATTAAAAACTTCATTTCAAATCTAAATGTAAAAGGCAGCATAATAAAGCTTTTAGGAAAAAAACACTAGACTATCTTAGTGGTAATACAGTAGTCAAATACTTCTCACATAGGAGACAAAACTGAATGGCTTGGTTTTAACATATGAAGAAAAAACTGATGAACAAGAGTAGCTGATAGAAATTATCCACAACAGAACACACAAAGTTAAAAATATAGAAGGCAGTTTAAAAGAAAAAGGATCTAGAATGAAAATATCTAATTTTTATCTCACTGAATTTCCCAAAGGAAAAGAATGGAGCAGAGAAAATACTGGAAGAGTATGGCAAGAATTTTCCAGATTTATGAACGACACCAATTTACACATTCAAGACCACCAATGAATCTAGAAGATAACTGCAATGCAAATTAAGACGTATTAATATCCAAAGTCAATATGAACAAGACAATAACCCAATTAGAAAGGGGAAAAATAAAGGAATAGGGATTTTACAAAAGCAGGAGCATAAAGGTCCAATAAGCCAAAGGTGTAACTAATTTGTTGTCTAAGAAATGATCATTAAAACACTGAGAACACAGCCATGGTGAGAAGGTGGAGAGTTAGGTCTTGTGGCCACCATATCAGAAGAACTGGGGTGGTGAGCATGACCTACTGGTCAAGTGACTGGCTACTTAAAATGGGAATGAATGATTAAGTAAATATACTGAGGATCATGGGAGGCAGGTTTCTCATTACAAATGTGAAAAAGAGGAGAAAAGATGGCAGAGGAGTAGGGGACCCTATTCCAACTGGTCCCCGGAATTGAGCTGGATATCTACCAGACCACTCTGAGCACCCATGAAATCAGCCTGAGATGTAAGAAAATAGATCTGGATCTCTACAAACAGAACATCACAGGCAGTTGGTTTCAAGGTACGAAGTGGGGAGCCATGATTCCACGGGCAGATATTGGAGGATAAATGGCAGCGGGAAGGTGCCTGGCCATGGGGATCCTGCACCTCCAGTGAGCAACAGCCTCACACGCTGGGGATGGGGCACAGACTCACAGATCGGTAGCGACGGGGAAAGGACTTTAGGGCAGCCCCCGGGATGGAAACCTGGAGCAGCGGGGTCACGCGGGTGAAGTGGGAGCGGCTGGCGGTTTTAGAAGCACAAAGGGCAGAGACGTGCCCCGACCTGGAGGAGGACTGCGGGTGCTACAGAGGGGTGCACAACCCAGGCCTCTGCAGTTTATAGCAGCACGGACAGAAATGGAGATGGTGTGGCCTGGAGAGCTCACTGAAGAACAGACTGCGATCTCTCTGCTCTGAGGCAGAGGGTTGGAAACAGTCTCTTCTGCTCTGACTCGCGGATGAGATATGGAAAGCCACCAGGGAAAGCTGCCAGAGAACAAAAGCCCCAAAAAACTGATTCCCACTGAGCCCATTCCCCACCACAGGGGGGCAGGGCAACTCCGCCCAAACAGGGTTGCCTGAGTAACAGCATGGCAGGCCCCTCCCCCAGAAGACAGGCTGGGAAAACAAGAGGCCAGCAACCCTAAGGTCCCTAGAAAACAGGTGCATCTTGCTTGGGTTCTGGTCAACAATTTGGACTCTATACATTCCCTCAACTACCCATCAACAGAATGACTAGGAGGAGGAACCCCCAAAATAGAAAAGACTCAGAGATTATGACTTATGCAGATTTACAAACGGATGCAGACATAACCAAGACATCAGAGATGGAATTCAGGCTAGCAATTGTGAAGACAATAGCTAGAATGGAGAAATCAATTAATGGCAACATAGAGTCTCTAAGGGCAGAAATGAAAACTGAATTGGCAGAACTTAAAAATGCTATCAGTGAGAGCCAATCTAATCTAGAAAATCTAACAGCTAGAGTAAGTGAGGCAGAAGAACGAATAAGTGACCTGGAAGACAATTTAATAGATAAAAAGGGAAAAGAGGCGGCCAGGGAAAAACAACGCAGAATCCATGAAAATAGAATCAGAGAAGTAAGTGACACCATGAAGCATTCCAATGTCAGAATTATTGGAATCCCAGAGGAGTGGAGAGAGAGAGAGGACTAGAAGATATATTTGAGGAAATCGTAGCTGAGAACTTCCCTAATCTGGGGAATGAAACAAACATTCGTGTCCTAGAGGCAGAGAGGAACCCTCCCAAGATCAAGGAAAACAGGCCAACACCCCAGCATGTAATAGTAAAACTCGCAAATCTTAGAACCAAGGAAACCATCTTAAGGGCAGTAAGGGGGAAGAGATTCCTTACGTACAGAGGGAGGAACATCAGAATAATGTCAGACCTATCCACAGAGACCTGGCAAGCCAGAAAGGCCTGGCAAGACATATTCAGGGTACTAAACGAGAAGAACATGCAGCCAAGAATACTTTATCTGGCAAGGCTGTCATTTAGAATGGATGGAGAGATGCAGAGCTTCCAAGACCGGCAGAAACTGCAAGAATATGTGACCACTAAGCCGGCCCTGCAAGAAATATTAAGGGGGGTTCTATAAAAGGAGAAAGACCCCAAGAGTGATCTACAACAGAAATTTACAGGGACAATCTATAAAAACAACATCTTCACAGGCAACATGATGACAATTAACTCATGCCTTTCAATAATCACTCTCAACGTGAATGGCCCCTAAATGCTCCCATAAAACGGCACAGGGCTGCAGATTGGATAAAAATACAGGACCCATCCATATGCTGTCTCCAAGAGACTCATTTTGAACCTAAAGATACATCCAGACTGAAAGTGAAGGGATGGAGATCCATCTTCCATGCCAGCGGACCTCAAAAGAAAACTGGGGTAGCAATTCTTATATCAGACAAATTAGATTTTAAACTAAAGTCTGTAGTAAGAGACACAGAAGGACACTATATCATTCTTAAAGGGTCTATCCAACAAGAAGATCTAACAATTTTAAATATCTATGCCCCCAACATGGGAGCAGCCATCTACATAAGCCAACTGTTAACCAAAATAAAGAGTCATATTGATAACAAAACGTTAATTGTAGAAGACCTCAATGCTCCACTCTCAGCAATGGACAGATCATCTAAGCAGAAAATAAACAAGGAAACAAGAGCTTTGAATGACACACTGGACCAGATGAACTTCATAGATATATACAGAACATTCCACCCTAAAACAACAGAATACTCATTCTTCTCGAGTGCACATGGAACTTTCTCCAGAATAGACCACATACTGGGTCACAAATCAGGTCTCAACTGATACCAAAAGATTGAGATTATTCCCTGCATATTCTCAGACCACAATGCTTTAAAACTGGAACTCAATCACAAGAAAAATTTGGAAGAAATTCAAACACTTGGAAGCTAAACACCATTCTGCTCAAGAATGTTTGGGTCAACCAGGAAATCAAAGAAGAACTTAAACAATTTATGGAAACCAATGGGAATGAAAACACATCGGTCCAAAACCTATGGGATACTGCAAAGGCGGTCCTAAGGGGGAAATACATAGCCATCCAAGCCTCACTCAAAAAAACAGAAAAACCCCGATTTCAGCAACTAACTCTACACCTTAAAGAACTAGAGAAAAAGCAACAGATGATGCCTAAGCCACACATTAGAAGAGAAATAATTAAGATTAGAGATCAATGAATTAGGAACCAGAAACACAGTAGATCAGATCAACGAAACTAGAAGTTGGTTCTTTGAAAGAATAAGATATTTAAATCACTGGCCAGACTTACCCAAAAGAAAAGAGAAAGGACCCAAATTAATAAAATTATGAATGAAAGGGGAGAGATCACGACTAACACTAAGGAAATAGAAACAATTATTAGAAATTATTATCAACAACTATATGACAATAAACTGAGCAATCTGGATGAAATGGATGCCTTCCTAGAAATTTATAAGCTGCCAAGACTGAAACAGGAAGAAATGACAACCTGAAAAGGCCAATAACCAGTAACAAGATTGAAGCAGTGATCAAAAACCTCCCCAAGAACAAGAGTCCAGGGCCTGATTGATTCCCTGGGGAATTCTACCAAACATTCAAAGAAGAAATAATACCTATTCTCCTGAAGCTGTTTCAAAAAACAGAAATAGAAGGAAAACTTCCAAACTCATTCTGTGAGGCAAGAATTACCTTGATCCCCAAACCAGGCAAAGACCCCATCAAAAAGGAGAATTTCAGACCAATATCCCTGATGAATATGGATTCCAAAATCCTCAACAAAATCCTAGCTAATAGGATCCAACAATACATTAAAAGGATCATCCACCATGACCAAGTGGGATTTATCCCCGGGATGCAAGAGTGGTTCAACATTCGCAAATCAATCAATCTGATGGAACACATTAATAACAGGAGGGAGAAGAACCATATGGTCCTCTCAATGGATGCAGAAAAAGCATTTGACAAAATACAACATCTTTTCTGATTAAAACTCTCCAGAGTATAGTGGTAGAGGGAACATTCCTCAAGTTCATAAAATCCATCTACGAAAAACCCACAGCAAGTATCATCCTCAATGGGGAAAAGCTGAGAGCCTTTCCCTTAAGATCAGGAACATGTCAAGGATGCCCACTCTCGCCACTATTGTTCAACATAGTACTAGAAGTCCTAGCAACAGCAATCAAACAAAAAGAAATAAAAGGTATTCAAATTGGCAAAGAAGTCAAACTCTTTTTGCAGATGACATGATACTTTATGTGGAAAACCCAAAAGACTCCACCCCAAATTACTAGAACTCATCCAGCAATTCAGTAATGTGGCAGGATACAAAATCAATGCACAGAAATCAGTTGCTTTCTTATACACTAACAATGCAACTATAGAAAGAGAAATTAGAGAAACGATTCCATTTACAATAGCACCAAAAACCATATACCTCGGAATAAACCTAGCCAAAGAGGTGAAGGATCTATACTCTAGGAACTACAGAACACTCATGAAAGAAATTGAAGAAGACACAAAAAGATGGAAAAATATTCCATGCTCATGGATCGGAAGAATAAACATTGTTAGAATGTCTTGCTGCCCAGAGCAACCTATACCTTCAATGCCATCCCAATCAAAATTCCAATGACATTTTTCAAAGTGCTGGAACAAACAATCCTAAAATTTGTATGGAATCAGAAAAGACCCCAAATAGCAAAGGAAATGTTGAAAAAGAAAAACAAAGCTGAGGGCATCACATTGCCCGATTTCAAGCTATATTACAAAGCTCTGATCACCAAGACAGCTTGGTACTGGCACAAAAACAGACATATAGATCAATGGAACAGAATAGAGAGCCCAGATATGGACCCTCAACTCTATGGTCAAATAATCTTCAGCAAAGCAGGAAAAAACATGCAATGGAAAAAAGACAGTCTCTTCAATAAACAGTGCTGGGCAAATTTGACAGCCACATGCAGAAGAATGAAACTTGACCACTCTCTAACACCATACACAAAAATAAACTCAAAATGGATGAAAGACCTCAAGTTGAGACAGGAATCCATCAAAATCCTAGAGAAGAACATAGGCAGTAACCTTTGACATCGCCCACAGCAACTTCTTTCAAGATACATCTCCAAAAGCTAGTGAAACAAAAGCAAAAATGAACTTTTGGGACTTCAACAAGATAAAAAGCTTCTGCACAGCAAAGGAAACAGTCAACAAAACAAAGAGGCGACCCACAGAATGGGAGAAGATATTTGCAAATGACACTACAGATAAAGGGCTGGTATCCAAGATCTATAAAGAACTTCTCAAACTCAACACCCAAAAAACAAATAATCAAGTCAAAAAGTGGGCAGAAGACATGAAAAGACACTTCTCTGAAGAAGACATACAAATGGCTAACAGACACATGAAAAAATGTTCATCATCATTAGCCATCAGGGAAATTCAAATCAAAACCACATTGAGATACCACCTTACACCAGTTAGAATGGCAAAAATGGACAGGGAAAGAAACAACAAATGTTGGAGAGGTTGTGGAGGAAGGGGAACAGTCTTACACTGTTGGTGGGAATGCAAGTTGGTACAGCCACTTTGGAAAACAGTGTGGAGGTTCCTCAAAAATTTAAAAATAGAGCTATCCTATGACCCAGCAATTGCACTCCTGGGTATTTACCCCAAAGACACAGATGTAGTGAAAAGAAGGGCCATATGTACCCCAATGTTCATATCAGCAATGTCCGCAATAGCCAAACTGTGGAAAGAGCCAAGAGGCCCCTTAACAGATGAATGGATAAAGAAGATGTGGTCCATATATACAATGGAATATTACTCAGCCATCAGAAAGGATGAATACCCAACTTTTACATCAACATGGATGGGACTGGAGGAGATTATGCTAAGTGAAATAAATCAAGCAGAGAAAGTCAATTATCATATGGTTTCACTTATTTGTGGAACATAAGGAATAGCATGGATGACATTAGGAGAAGGAAGGGAAAAATGAAGGGAGGGGGGAATTCGGAGGGAGAGATGAACCATGAGAGACTATGGACTCTGAGAAACAAACTGAGGGTTTTAGAGGGGAGGGGGGTGGGGGGATGGGTAAGCCCAGTGATGGGTATTAAGGAGGGCACATACTGCGTGGAGCACTGGGTATTACACAAAAACAATGGATCGTGGATCACTACATCAAAAACTAATGATGTATTGTATGGTGACTAACATAACATAATAAAATTAAAAAAAAAAAAAAACTAATGTGAAAAAGGGAAAGCAGAATTAGAATTCAGTAAAAACTTGTGACTTTTATTATATAAAGATGACATACGTAGAAGTAGATATAAATGTATATACAGAAATACATAAATATACATATAAATACAAATATAACTGTCAGCTGAGAGGGTGTAGCAGACAGTATAAATGAAACACACCAAAATCCAGATCTCAGTTTATAATTATTATGCACTAAAAGATAGTAGGTCTCCTTGAAGAAATGGCTGATTCCAAAGTTGAGGCACCCTAAAGTAAGGAAGGGCTCAAAGAATTATGGGGACATATTAAAATAGAGAAATCAGCTCAAAGGAGTTCACACTGGCCATTTCTGTGACAATTTAGGATTAAATGCATAATGGTAGCAATGGATTGTAACTTATAAAAAAACAGAAATCCATGAGTCATTACTGATATGAGTACATGAATGGTTAAGTTAATAATCTATGTAGAATGATGGAATTAGAAAATCATTTGACAATCACTATAGTAATAGTTGATTAAAGAATTATCAAGGATGTCAAAATTAGCAGGTGAATGATTGATGGATAAGGTATTTATACAACTCACAAAATAGTTATAATCACTCATTAATCAAGCATAAAAACTACAGATAAATCCGGGAGACACTTTCCTAGGAAAATGATAGAAGTTGACATCATCTGGGGCACCTGGGTGGCTCAGTCAGTTAAGCCAGCATATCCTGGTTTCAGATCAGGTCCTGATCTCATGGGTAGGGAGGTAGGCCTGCACAGGGCTCCATGCTCAGGTCTTAATCTCAGGGTCATGAGTTCAAGCCCTACTTAAAAAAAATTAAAAGGGGAAATAACTCATGGTAAAGTAGGTATAACTAAAGTATGCTTTCCAGGTACAGCAGAGTAGGGAGGCAATGAAGGTCACAAAAGTAGGCAGCTTCCAGAAATTTGTCAGCAGCAAGATGTTCTGGAAAATTTTCTAACTGACCAGGCAGGTTGGATTGTTTGTTCTTTCCTAAATGAATGGAGAAGTTGGATAATTTTATCACTTTCTTTCTTATTTTTGGTACCATTTTTACAAAGTGCCATGCAATTTGGAGACTACATGTGCCATTCTCTCCCTCTGCCCCTCCCCCCACGCACGCACACTCTAAAAAAAAATAAATCTTAAAAAAAGAAGTCAACATCATCAGTATGGGGACAAACTAATACTGTATGCTTCCTGATACAAGTACAAACAGAGCATCATTCCTATGGAATTCACAACAACACACATACCAGAATCTAATCATGAGAAAATATTAAACCCAAATTGATAGTCATTCTACAAAAACTGGCCTGAGTTCCTCAAAAATATCAAAGTCATGAATGTCAAGAAAATTGAGAAACTGCTCCAGATTGAAGGAGACTAAGAAACATGACTACCAAGGGGAACACATCACTTAGATTTAATTCAAGATCAAGAAGAGAGCATAATAGGGGCGCCTGGGTGGCTCAGTTAAGCGTCTGCCTTCAGCTCAGGTCATGATCCCAGGGTCCTGGGATCGAGCCCCACATCAGGCTCCCCGCTCAGCAAGGAGCCTGCTTCTCCCTCTCCCTCGGCCTGCTGCTCCCCCTACTTGTGCTCTCTCTGTCAAATAAATAAATAAATAAATCTTAAAAAAAAGAGAGCATAATAAAGGACACTGCTAGAATAATTAGCAATATGTGAATGATGGGGTGTCTATGGATTGAATTGTAAGATTACATGTCCATTTCCTGATTTTATGCAGTGTCCTTGTTTACAGGTGTTTATGGAATAACTTATGCAACTTATTCTCAAATGGTTAATTTTATGACTATGTTTATGTACATACCCTATACATTGTATACACACACATATATATACAAACTCAAAAATAGGCCAAATATGGTAAATTGGAAAATCTGGGTGAAGAGTTGAGGAAAATTCTTATTTTGTAGGTCTTTAATCTTAAAATTTCAAAATAATTAAAATTATGAGATTCATTTTATACCAAATTAGTAAATATTAAATACCAAACAATATTAAGCATTGGTGAGGATATAAAGCAACTTTCATAAACTGCTAGTATAATTCTGAAAAATCACTACAATAGTCTGGCAGTAACTAATAAAATTGAACATAGTCACACCCTATGGCTTGGCAGCTATGGTCCTAGCAATACACTCTACTTTTGCATATGTGCAGAGACATACAAAAATGTGTTATGGCAATGGAATATTATGCAGCCATCAAAAAGAATGAAATCTTGCCATTTGCAATGATGTGGATGGAACTGGAGGGTATTATGCTGAGTGAAATAAGTCAATCAGAGAAAGACATGTATCATATGACCTCACTGATATGAGGAATTCTAAATCTCAGGAAACAAACTGAGGGTTGCTGGAGTGGTGGGGGTTGGGAGGGATAGGGTGGCTGGGTGATAGACATTGGGGAGGGTATGTGCTATGGTGAGAGCTGTGAATTGTGTAAGACTGTTGAATCACAGAGCTGTACCTCTGAAACAAATAATACATTATATATTAAAAAAAAAAAAAGAAGAAGAAGAAGAAGATAGTAGGAAGGGGAAAATGAAGGGGGGGAAATTGGAGGGGGAGACGAACCATGAGAGACTATAGACTCTGAGAAACAAACTGAGGGTTCTAGAGGGGAGGGGGGTGGGGAGATGGGTTAGCCTGGTGATGGGTATTAAAGAGGGCACATACTGAATGGAGCACTGGGTGTTATATGCAAACAATGAATCATGGAACACTACATCAAAAACAATGATGTAATGTATGGTGATTAACATAATAAAAAAAATGTGTTATGGCATCATTTGTAGAACACCAAAACTAAACTACCACAAATGCCCAAACAGAACAGAAAAACTGTGGTATGACAGCATACAGCAATGAAAATGAATGAGCCATCAAATGCACTAAAGTGGATAAAGCTCAAAAACCTAATAATGACCAAGTCAGAAAAATTCACAAAGCAGGGTTCCATTCTATAAGGTGAACAAGACAAAATTTTTTAAATGTATTGTTTAGAGATGTCAACATGGGTGGTATTTTTTTTAACAATGATAAACACAAAACTTAGAGTTATGATTTGTTTTAGAGGGAAAGGCTCCTAGGAAGCTTCTGAAATACATTAGTGTTCTATTTCTTGGTCTTGTGATAGTGACATTTTATTATATATTATTTAAAGTATATATAAATGTTGTAAACACTCTTATATTTAACAACTTTAAAAGGCTGGATGATATGGGATCACAGCTGAGTTTTATCTAATCTAACCAAGCAGAACTTCAGGTATGTAAAGAGGAATTCAAACTCAGGAAATCAATATAAATGATAACATCAAATTAAAAGAGGGAAATGCATGATTGAATCAATAGATGCTGAAAAGGTATTTAAAACTACTCCAACCTTTCATATAAAAACACTAAGTAAAATATAAGTTGAAAAAATGAGATATAAATAAAAACTACTTAAAAACCAACAGCAATTATGTTAGAACTAAATCCTTTTCAGTTTAAATTAGTAAATAGAAAAGTGTTCACAGCCATTATTCATTTTCTTAGAAGTTTTAACACATTCTGTAAGAAAATTAAATAAATGTAAAGATTATAAAATTGGTGACATTTTTAACTAGAAAATAAACTGGCAATGAAATAATTTTATAAACTGGTAACAAACTTTTTAAAAACCATCATATTCTTTGAAAACCAGCAAAAAGTGCATTTTAATAGTTAAAATAAATTCAACAAGGTATAGAACCTACACAAACATCAGGTTGAAATCTAATTTAAAGACATAATTCAAGACTTAAAATGAAAAGTAGCAGTGTAGCTTGCCTTGGTCCAACTACCCTAAGAAAATCTAGAAAAGCTTCCATGTACATGGAAAAAAATATTCTGTTCTCACAATTATGATATGTATTTCATATAATTTTTATTAAATCACCAAAAGGTTTTTCTTGAAATGTACAAAATTATCTTAAAGTTTACATGGATAAGTAAATACTTGACAAAAGTATGAGGAAGAATAACACGGAGGGCAGGGGACTTGCCTTACTGGAAATTGAAACATTGTAGAACCATGAAAAAGAAATATCCTATAGCAATAAATAGATTAGCATAACAGAAGATAAAAATCAAAAAATAGATACCAGAATATATAAGATTTAATATACTACAATGGTTGTAGTTGAATTCTATAGGAAAAGGATGGATTATTTAATAAACTCTCCTGGCAAAATTTACAACTGATAGGCAAAAAGAATTAAAATTGTATCCCTTTTACCACAGGTAAAAATAAATTTGGCAATAGCATTCCAGGTTGATTTCAACCAAGTGTCATGCTTGGAAAATCTAGAAAACCTGAACAAAATATATGATACATTTGTTTGAAGTTATCAGAGAGCAACCAAAGCAGTAAAACTTGCAGAGTCAAAGGCCAGAAAAACATTTTAAACAAACAGTTTAAAATGAAAGCAGTAACACAAAAAGCAAAAATAAATGGAGTTAAGGTGTTTCAACACCATATTGAACATAGGCAGGGAGAGGTAGGGGGCCACTGACTAGACTCAGACTATTCCTGGCAGGCAGAGGCGCCAAGATAGCGTGAACAAGAGATAAGGAAACAGACCACCTGGCCTCAGATGGTCGGGAGTATTTTTCTTTGGCGGCTACAGTGTATCACAGAAAATGACCAAAGAATTACATCATTATGGGTGTTATCAATAGTCCTTGCTCAAACCAAGATAGCACAAGAATCTTAAGGCCACGAGCTTCCCAGTCAGTTCTCAATAAAAGACTGCCACTAAAAGCCCTCAGTGGCAACCCATTCGGGACCCCCTCACTCTAGAGAGCTGCTCCTTTCCTTTCTGCTCTCACCTTCACCCTGTTGTGTCCAAGAGATTCATTCTTCGACTCTGTGAGACAAGAAACCTGCAATCCTGCAACAATATCAATGTATATGAAGTAGAAAAAAAACTTAGACTCTACTAAATCAAGAAATCATGTGATAATCCCTGGGTAACCATTTAAGAAATTGTGAAACAAAGTATAACCAAAGCTAATAGAAAACTGTAATAAACTGAAGATTCAAAAGAAAATGAGGGGAAAAAAAAGAACAGGTAGGACAAAGAGAAAACAAATGGTAAGATAGAGTATATACACCAAATATATCATTAATTACATAAAAGTCAGTAAGTACTCCCTTTAATATAAATATACTCAGACTGAAAGAAAATAACTACAAATTGCATATGACATACATACATTAAGTAGAAGGCCAAAGGAAGTTTGAATCTAAAAGGAGAGGAAAAGTACATGGAAAATCATCCAAACACTAACTAAACAAAAGCCAAAAGCTGGTATAGCTATATTATCAAAGTTGGCATTAAAGTCAGAAACACTATTAAAGGTAAAAAGGAGTCTTTTATAATGACAAAAGGGTAAAACTACCAGGTAGATAGGACAATTCAAATGTGTATATGCCTAATGACCATATATATATAATAAATTTGTGCTGTCATATTTTAGAACTTATTTTGTGTCCCTTTTTTTTAGATATAATTGGTCTTACTATTTGTCTTTTAGCCTTTATACTAGCTCATAAGTAACTGTTCTACTACCTTTACTGTATGTTTGCTTTTATCCATGAAAATTCTTCCTTTCATAATTTTCTTCTAATTATGGCCTTTTCTTTTCCACTTAAAAAGTCCCTTTAAGGTGGCGCGTGGGTGGCTCAGTCGTTAAGCATCTGCCTTCGGCTCAGGTCATGATCCCAGGGTCCTGGGATCGAGCCCCACATTGGGCTCCTTACTCTGCGGGAAGCCTGCTTCTCCCTCTCCCACTCCCCCCTGCTTGTGTTCTCTCTCTCGCTGTGTCTCTCTCTGTCAAATAAATAAACAAAATCTTTAAAAAAAAAAAAAAAAGTCCCTTTAAGTTCTTGTGAGGCCCATTTAGTGGTGATGAACTCCTTTAACTTATGTTTGTCTAGAAAACTCTCTTTCAATTCTGAGTAACTTTGCCATGTAGAGTATATTCTTGGCTGTAGGTTTTCCTTCCTTTCAGTTCTTTGAATTCATCATGCCACTCCCTCCTGGCCTTTCTGCTGGGGGAAAAAAAAAATCAGCTGCTAACCTTACAGGGTTTCCCTTATATATAATTGTCTTCCTTTCTCTTGCTGCTTTTAAAATTCTCTAATCTTTAGTATTTTAATTGTAATGTGTCATGGTGTGGACCTTTTTGGGTTCATCTGATTTGAAACGCTGTGCTCCTGAACCTGGGTGTCTGTTTCCTTCCCCAGGTTAGGAAATTTTTTAGCTATTCTTTCTTCAAATAAGTTTTCTGCCCCTTTCTCTTATCCTTCAGGGACCCATATAATGCAACTGTTTGCTTGATGTTGTCCAAGTGATCCCTTAACCCATCATATTCTTTCATTCTTTTTTCTTTGTGCTGTACATCTTGGGTGCTTTCCATTACCCTGTCTCCCAGATTACTGAGCCATTCTTCTGCATCCTTTAATCTACTGCTGATTTCTTCTAGTGTATATTTCATTTCAGTTATTATATTCTTCAAATCTGATTGGTTTTTACATTTTCCATCTCTTTGTTAAAGTGCTGATTCATTCACTCTTCTCTCCAGTCCAGTGAGCGTGTTTTATGATTCCTTAAGATTCACAGGTGAATTTTATCAAGCATCAAAGAGTTAATACCTGTTCCCCTCAAACTATTCAGGAAAAATAATAATAAAAGGAAAGCTTCCAAATGCATTCAACAAGGCCAGCATAACCGTGATACCAAAACCAAAGACACTACAAAAAGAAAACCTGCCAATATCCCTGATGAACACAGATGCAAAAATCCTCAACAAAATATTAGCAAACCATATTCAATAATACATTGAAAGGATCATTCACCATAACCAAGTGGGATATATTGCAGAGATACAAGAACGGTTCAATATTCATAAATCAAAATGATATATCACATCCACAAAATGAACACTAAATACAACCATCACAATAGTTGCAGAAAAAGCTTCTGACAAAACTCAACATTCATTCATAATGACTCTCAACAAAGTGGGTTTAGAGGGAACACACCTGAGCATAATAAAGGCAATATATGACAAACCCATACTTAACATCATAGTCGATGAAAAACTGATAGCTCTTCAAGATAAGAATATCCACTCTCACCACTTTTATTCAACATAGTACTAGAAATCCTAGCCATAGCAATCAAAGAAAAAAAAAAAGGCATCCAAATTGGTAAGGAAGAAGTATAACTATCACTATTTGCAAATGACATGATACAATATACAAAAAAACTCTAAAGACTCCACCAAAAAAAAATTATTACAGTGAATTCGGTAAAGTTGCAAGGTACAAAATACGCAAAAACCAGCTGCACTTCTTTACACTAACAATGAATTAGCACAAAGAGAAATTAAGAAAACAGTCCCATTTAAATCCCCAAGCAATGCATTTGCAATTGCAGCAAAAATAATAAATTACCTTGGAATAAACTTAGCCAGAGAGGTGCAAGACCTGTACTCCAAAAACTATAAAATGTCAATGAATGAAATTGAAGACAAATAGATATACCATGTTCACAGATTGGAAGAATATTATTAAAGTCTCCAACTACCCAAAGCAATCTACAGATTCAGTGCAATCCCGATCAAAGTACAACATAACTAGAACAAATCATCATAAAATGTATATGAAACCACAAAAGACCCCAAATAACCAAAGCTATTTTCAGAAATAACAAAGCTGAAGGTATCACAACATATACTATTAAAGCTTTAGTAATCAGAACAGTATACTACTGGCACAAAAACAAGCACATAGAACAATGAAACAGAAGAGAGCCCAGAAATAAACCCATGATTATATGATCATTTAATCTACAATGAAGGACGCAATAATATACAATGGGGAAAAGATGAGCTCTTCAACAGTGCTAGGAAAACTGGGAAGCTACATGCAAAAAAAATAAAAAAAGACTAAGATCTTATGTCATACAGAAAAATAAACTCAAAAGAGATTAAAGACCTAAATGTGAGACCTGAAACCATAAAACTCAAGGAAAATATAAGCAGTAATCTCTTTGATATCAGCCTTAGTGATATTTTTCCATGTCTCCTCAAGCAAGAGAAACACAAGCAAAACTATTAGGACTACATCAAAATAAAAAGCTTTTGTACAAATTAAAAAAAAAAAAAAGCTTTTGCAAAGCAAAGGAAATCATCAATAAAATGAAAAGGCAAACTACTGAATGGAAGAAATTTGCAAATGATATATCCAATAGGCGGGTTAATATCCAAAATATATAAAGAATTTATGCAACTCAACACCAAAAATACCCAAATAATCCTATTTTAAAAAGAGTAGAGGACCTGAAAAGATATTTCTCCAAAGACATATGGATGGCCATAGACATACGAAAAGATGTTGAACATCACTAATCATTAGGGAAGTGCAAATCAAAATCACAATGAAATTACCAATTTATACCAATCAGAATGTCTATTAAAAAAAAAGATCTAACAAGTGTTGGTGAGGATGTAGGGAAAAAGGGACCCTTATGCACCACTGGTAGGAAATATAAATTGGTACAGCCACTATAGAAAATAGGATGGAAGTTCCTCAAAAAAAAAAAAAAAAATCAAAATAGAAATACCATATGATCCTCTAATTCCACTACTGAGTTTTTCCCCCAAAGAAAACACTAATTTAAAAAGATATATGCACCCGTATGTTTATTGCAGCATTATTTACAATAGCCAAGATATGGGAGTGACCCGAGTATCCATCCACAGATGAATGAAGAAAATGTGGGGTGTGTGTGTGTGTGTGTATGTTATATGTGTTGTATATATTTCATATATATGCATGAATATTGATACTCAGCCATAAAAAAAAAAATCTTGCCATTTGACACACCGTGGATGAAACCAGAGGATATCATGCCAAGTGAAATAAGTCAAAGGAAGAAACATACCATACAATTTCACTTATTATATGTGGAATTTAAAAAACAAAACAAAAACAAAGAAAAAAGTAGAAATAAACCCATAAATATAGAGAACATACTGGTAGTTGCCAGAGGAGAAGGGGTTTGGGGATGGGGAAATTGGTGGAGAGTGGAAGGTACAAAAGTCCAGTTATGGAAATAGTCACAAAGTTGAAAGGAATAGAGTCAATGGTATCCTAACGGCTTGTATGGTACATGTGGTAGTGACACTGGTAGTCATCACAGTATAATATACAGAATTGTCAAACCACTATGTCATACACCTGAAACTAATGTAACATTATGGGTCAACTACATTCCAATTAAAAAAAAAAAACAGTAACTTAAGGGAAATAGACCAATCACCTATCAAAATGAGAGACTATAATATATCCCAACAATATAAAATCTGAACAAAGTAGTAAAGGATGTAAAACACCCAAACAGCACAATTAAAAATGACCTAAATGACAATCATATAGTAGTCTTATCAAGTGTACATACAAGATTAACAAAATGATTATATGTAGTTCATAAAACAAGTCAAACTCGAAGAACTATAAATCATTCAATTATGTTGTCTGACCACTATTGAATTAAGGTAGAAAAAAAAAGTAAAAAATAACTTGAAAATGACCAAATGTTTAGAAATGAAATAATATATTTCTCATCCATGGTTCAAAAGAGAAATGGAAATGGAGATTAGAAAACATTTTAAACGATGATGCTGAAAATATATATCAGGAAGTTACAAAAAGGATAGCAAATCAAACCCAAAGAAATTAAAGAACAGAACTTAAAGAAATAAAGATAAATGCACTCACCCAAAACCCCAAATTTGGTGTCTAATACAAAATTCTCAACTAATAGAAACCAGAGCTCTTTGAAGAAATGGCTGATTCTGGGCCTGGGGTAGGGAATATAGGAGATGTGCCTAGAATATCTCCCAAAAAGAAAAAAAGTGATTAAGAACAAAACAATGGGACTATGTCAAAGGAACACAGGAGTCAACTGAAAGAGTGCTCAATGGCCAAAACTGGAGCAATTAGAGTAATAAAACACATAGTATCAGGATATTACCAAAAGTATGAAGTACATATCCATGGATCCATATTGATAAAATAAATGATCAAATATTTAAGTGGGGGAGAACAATTATCTCAACTAATTTATGTAGATACTCCCTCCTCCAAGAGGTGGGGAATAACTTCCCACCCATTAAATATAGTATGCACACTGGGGGCGCCTGGGTGGCTCAGTTGATTAAGCAACTGCCTTCAGCTCAGGTCATGATCCCAGGGTCCTGGGATCGAGTCCCGCATCGGGCTCCCTGCTCTGCGGGGAGCCTGCTTCTCCCTCTCCCACTCCCCCTGCTTGTGTTCCCTCTCTCGGTATGTCTCTGTCAAATAAATAAAATCTTTAAAAAAAATAAAATAAAAACATGGTAACATCTATTCAAATTAAAAATACATTTTTCACCCAGCAACCTCGCTACTAAAAGGCTATCTCAGAGAAACAAAATTACCCCTATATAAGGATATACATGCAGATATTTATTACAGTCATCTTCAAGGTGGCAAAAAAATGCAAAGATAAAGGTCTATTAAAAGAGAAATTGCTGAAAACAAAATTAAAATACATCTGTGCTTTTTTAAAATCCTGCATACATTTAAAATAGAGCCACATTACTTCTTAGATTTCTGATACCCTAGGTGATAAAAGCAAAATGCAGAAAAATTGTATGTGATTTTTCTAAAAGCATGTCATTGTATTTATGTTCACATAATTATATTCATTCATTCACTGAATTCTATGCACATGGAGAAAATCTGGACTATTATGACATACCTTAGGGCAGGGGTTAAAGAATTCTAGGAATGGAAAAAGGAAGGAGAACCCAAGCAAATGAAAAAAAGTGCAGGAAAAACTATACTTAAGAATGAATAACATGGTCATATTTATTCACTTATGTTAAATAATATGGGAGGTATATGTAGAATATCAGGTTTCTTCAAAAGATGCTACCTTCTCTTTAGGCACCTGAATTTTTTTCCTTAAAAAAAAAAAAAAGTCTTAAAAAATTAAGAGAAGATAGTCTCAGAAAGGTAAGTAAAGCTCAAAGGAATTTGAACTATAGAAATGACTGCCACTAGATGGCAGGAAAACCCTCCAAAAATTATAGAAACATTTTCTTAACCTCTAGAAAAACTTGCTTTTTATCTATAATCTTTACCTCATAAAAATAATCAAATTATATATGTATGTATACCATGGAATGAAGTTCCTTAAGACAGACTAACCCTTATTAATAAAGAAGTTAACACTAATACATAATTACCTATTTCCTAAATCACCTAGAAGTCATTCACTTTTTTTTTTAAAAACTCATGAATAATGCCCTCAGAAGTTGACAAAATACTCAATTAGTATGTATTTATTTCACAACTATGTGTAAAACACGGAGGCAAACTGAAGGAAACATTTATTGGGTTTTTAATCAAGTAGAACAAAATGCAAAGTAAATGGAATGTTTACAAATAAACTAGTACAAACTAATGCATAGTGGCACATCAACTCTCTAGAATGCATATAGCCACAGAATTTAATATCCCAAACCAAATAAATGAATAAGTAAGCCATTAGGCAGATAAAACATGTCATACTTTTTCACTGAAACTCATACTTTACTCTACCAGGCCTTTTTACTCTTACTATACACCAAAATGTCTAATGATTCTTTATAAGTGGTTTAGAAGTTTTCCAGCTGTTCTACTTACTACCTCAAGGCTTAGTATAAAACAACTATTTTATTAAGTTTATGGACCCTGTAGTTTATGAATTTGTATATGATGAACATGATGGAGTTGGCTTGTTTCTGTACAATCAATACCCATGGCTTCAGCAAGGAAAACTCAAATGCGTGGGGTCTGGAACTGTTGACAGGACTCCTTACACATGGCCTCCCCATGTGGCTTGGGCTTCCTCACAACCTGGATGTGGTATCTGGATTTCTTGCATGATGGTCCAAGGCACCAGGTACAAGTGTTCCAGAAAATAAGGTGAAAGCTACATCACTGTTTTTGAACTAGCCTTGTAAGATCACATGGTAGGACTTCTACTCTATGCTTTGGTCAAAGCACTCATAAGCCTACCCACTTCCAAGAGAAGGGTAATTTTACTCCCTCCCTTTCTTGAGCAGGACTAGCAAAGTCACAGTGGATGAAAGCTTAAATATTACTGTGACAATCTTTGGATAATAATGTATAACACAGTATGCCCTCTGGCCCCAATTCATGTCATTCCCATATGCAGAATTCACTACACCCTTCCCTGCAAGACCTCCAAAGTCTCAATCCATGATGGCATCAGAATAGTCTCAGACCTCATCATCTAAATCAGGTCCAAGTGTAGATTAGGCTCCCCAGTAGTTGTTCCTCAAGTACAGTTCCTCTTGATCTGAAGACCTATGAAACAAAGTGGCATGTTAGCCCACACACATCCAACATATCACTGTGGGGCAAGCATAGAGTAACTTCTATAGGCACTCTCATTCGAAACAAAGAATCAGGAGGCATACAGTAATTGCTTGGAAAGCCTTCAGACTAAATTCTCCATTCATTAGGTACATTTTCATTTTTTCCATATTGTGGCAGTAGCAATTTTACTAGATATTCTTTTATTATATATAACAAAGATCTCCAGTCTCCTTTCCCCCAGCTTTCAACATTTTCCTCAACTTCCTTAAGGCCCTCATTGACAGCCTCCTTGAGGCTTGTCAGTTTCCTCTCTTCAAGGGCCTTCCAGTTTCTGCCCACAATTCAGTCCAAAAGTTATGGCAGCATCTCACGTCTGGTACCAAAGTTTGTTCCAGTTATTATTTCTATATAACAACTTATTCTAAAGCCCAGTGATAAAAATATTATGTCACAGATTCTATGAGACAGAAATTGGGACAAAACACAGCAGAGTTGGCTTATCTCTGTTCCACAATGCCTGGGCCTTAACTAGGGATATGCAAGTGGTAATACACTGGAATTAACAAGAAAAGAGCCTAAACAGAACCTTTCCACATGGCTTGAGTTTCCTCAGAGCATGGAAACCTTAAGGTCACTGGACTACTTACATGGCAACTCATCATTAAGCAGGACAATTCTAGTGAACAAGTTAGTTACACAACCTTGTACAACCTAATCACACAAGTCAAGAAGCACCACTTCTCTGTACTCCTTGGAAAGGGAACGGGACAGTGTTGTAGCCATTTCTGAAAACTAAAATCTTCTATGCCAGTTTATCAAGAAATAAATGATGAAAACCAAAGTGCAACCGGTAATATGCGTAGTGACAGGAGGGAGAAATAATGTTTGCACATGTGTTTTTGCTGCCCCTCAAAACCCTATTAAGATAAAATGGGGAAAAAATAAGTTGGGGAAAAAATAACTTGGAAAAAATGCCACTTTGGGTTCCTCATCCACTGAGGAAATAGGTAAAGAAGAATTATGTATAGGGGCTGAGGTGCTTGATCCAGCTTATACTGGAGAAAGAGAGTAGAAATTAAAACAAGAGGTCAGAGAACAATATGCCCAGAATCCAAGTGATTGTATTACCTTCAAGTGCTTCCTTATTGAATGGTGTAAGTTAATGAAAACTAGAGAATTCTTGTCTTGGCTTATAAGACTGATATTAGACTTGCCCTATTACAAACAGGACACAAAACAATATATAGAATTGTTTGCAGACATTGGACAGCACTCATGAAGGGCTGTAATCCTTAAGAAAGGAGACATACATGGAAGAATGTCTATATTCATCCAGGTTCTCTCCCTAAGTAAATAATTTGAACCACAGTGCACGAAGGGAGGCCAAGCACAGAGCAGTTTTACTCAATTAAGGATGCAGAAATCAAGGTTTAAGGCTATTTATGGTAGCTGGGATCTGGGCGCCACAGTTACAGCCACAGAGAATGAACCCCAAAGGTTTGCATGGTAACTCCTCAGGTCCTTAGCAACTCCTAGGCTGCAAATTTACAGGGTGAAGACTCTATAGTTAGTGTTTCTGTGTTAAGAGAATGAAAACTGAGTAGAGTTTCTGGAAGTAACAAGGTGCTTGGGAGACTTTGCAGTTTGGGCCAAGCCAGAATATAAAGCACCCTGGAAAACAACCTGGGCATTCAGTTGAGACCCCAGAAAAGTTATCCAAAGAAGGATCAAGAATAAAGCATGAAAACAAAATTAAATAGACCTTCCCTTAAACTAGATGGGTAAAAGCCAAGTGATCCATTAGTAACTTAACCACCTACCAGAACAAAAATTTAAAATCTTAAGAGGAAGATAACATAACCCAAAACTACTACAACATATATCCATATTGTCTTCTACATAATAGTAAAAAAAAAAACAGGGAAACAGGTAAAAGCGATACATAACCAAGAGAAATAAGTAGGTATCTATTAATGATAAAAACTCTCAAATTTAGACTAGAGAAAAACTTCAACCTTATTAAATGTTAACACAAAACCACAAACATCATACTTAATGGTCTAAGAAGGCCTTTCCCCCTAATACAGACAAGACCATGGATACCTGGCTCCCACCATTTCTTTTCAACATTATACTGTAGATTCTAACTACAGCAATCTGGCAAGAAAAGAAAAAAAAAGAGGATCCAAATAAAGGGAAGACTTAAATTTTATTTGCATAGGACATTCTGTATGCAACAAATCCAAAGAAACATACACATACACGCACAAATTAGAATGAATGAATAAGTACAGAAAGGTTACAAAACACAAGGTCAAAATTCAAAAATCAATTGTATTCCAATAGATCAACAGTTAACAATTAGAGAATGAAATAAGTATCTTTCATAATAGCAACAAAGAAAATATTTAGAAACAGAATAAGTGTTTCAAGAATTGTGCACTAAAAATTACAAACACTGTGGAGGGAAATTAAAGATCAACAAACAAGAATAAAAAAATTTAAAAAAAAAAGAAAAACTGAAACTAGAGGGACATAAAAAATAAAAATAAAAAAAAATAAAGATCAACAAACAGATATTCTCTATTTGTGGATTGGAAGATTCAATATTAAGATAGCAACTCTCCCCAAATTAGTCTACAGATTCAACCAATTGCTATAAAATCCAGCTGGGTTTTCTGTAGAAATTTAAAAGGTGACCCCCTCACATTCATATGGAAATGTAACAGACCCAAAACGATTTTGAGAAAAAAAAAATATGAGAATTACACAATGATTTCAAAAATATTCCAAAGTTATAGTAATCAAAACAGTGAAGTACAGGCAAAAGGCTAGTCCTATTCATCAATGGAAGATAATTAAGAGTACACAAAAATTCATTTTGGGTCAAGTAATTTTGACAAAGTTTCCATAACAACTCAGTCGACAAAGAACAGTCCTTTTAAATAAGTGGTAATGTAAAAACTGGAAATCCACCTGCAGAAAAAAATGAAGTCAGACCCCACTTCATTCCACATACAAAAATTAGCTCAAAATAGATCAAAGGCCTAAATATAAGAACCAGGATTCTAAAACTTAGGGAAAAAATTTTGTAATCATTCATCATCTTGGATTAGGTAATGATTTAGTATGTATGACACCAAAAGCAAATGCAAAAGCAACACAAATATGGATACACACTGGACTCCATCAAAATTAAAAATATTTGTGCTTCAAACAGACATCAAAGTGGAAAAGACAACCCTCGAAAATGGGGTAAAGTATCTGTAAACCATATACAGGATAAGGGGCTTGTATCCAGAATTACTACTCAACAATAAAGAGACAAAAAAAATTTTTAATGGTGAAAATTTTTGAAAACTTTTATTCAAAGATATACAAATGGCTAATAAACACATGAAGAGATGCTCAGTATCATTAGTGAAATGCAAATTAAAATCAAAAGATAGCTTTTCGCATCCACTAGGATGGCAAGAATAAAAATGGGTAAAGAAACAAGAGCTGGTCCTTTGAAAATATAAACAAAATTGGTAATTCTTTAGCCAGACTCCAGGGAAAATAAGGGACTCAAAATCAGAAATGGAGAAATAACTATCTACACCACAGAAATACAAAAGAATATAATGCCAACAAATTGGACAACCTAGAAGAAATGTATTCTTAGAAGCATAATCTTCCAAAACTGAATTAGTAATAAATAATAAATTTGAACCAGTTACTAGCCATGAAATAGAATCAATAGTCAAAAAAATCTCCCACCAAACAAAACCCAGGACCAGATGGCCTCACAAGTAAATTCTACCAAACATTCAAATGATTTAAACTATGCCAAAAAATAGAAAAAACCCTTTTAAATTCATTCTATTAGGGCAGCATTACCCCTTAATACCAAAACCAGACAAAGACACTACAAAAAAAAAAAGACAACTACAAGCCAATATCTCTGATAAACAGATACAAAAATCTTCAACAAAATATTAGCAAACCAAATCCAAAAATACATTTAAAAAAATTATTCACTACAATCAAGTAGTATTTATTCCAGGGATGCAAGGGTGGTTCAATATTCATAAATCAATCAATATGATACATCACATTAACAAGAGAAAAGAAACATCACAATAGATTCAGAAAAAGCATTTGATAAAGTACAATGTCCATTCATGATAAAAATCCTCTACAAAGTAGAAGGAAACTGAGGGTTGCTGTAGGGGAGATGGGTGAGGGGGATGGGGTAATTGGGTGATGTGATGAGCACTGGTGTTATATGCAACGGATAAATTATTGAACACTACATCTGAAATTAATGATGTACTATATGTTGGCTAATTAAAAAAAAAAAAACACACACCTCAACATAATAAAGGCCATGTGTGAAAAATGCACAGCTAACATCATACTCAATGGTGAAAACCTGGGAGCTTTTCCTCTAAGATTAGGAACAAGACAAAGATATCCACTCTCACCACTTTTATTCAATATAGTACTAGAAGTCCTCACCACAGCAATCAGATGAGAAAAAGAAAAGGCACCCAAACTGGTAAGGAAGAAGTAAAACTTCTATTTGCAAATGATATGATAATATGTATTTAAAAACCCTAGAGACTCTAGAAAAAACTGGAATAAGTGAATTAAGTCACAGGATACAAAATACAGAAATCTATGGAATTTCTATACACTAATAATGAAGTAACACAGAGAAATTAAGAAAACAATGCCATTTATAACTGTACCAAAAATAATACCAAGGAATAAACTTAACCAAGGAGGTGAAATACCTATACTCTAAGAACTATAAAATGTTGATGAAAGAAATTGAAGACACAAATGAATGGAAAGATGTTCCATGATTATGGATTGGAAGAGCCAACATGGTTAAAATGTCCATACTACCTAAAGCAATTTATGGATTTACTGTAATCCCTATCAAAATATCAACTGGAACAAATGATCCTAAAATTTGTACGGAACCACAAAAGAACCCAAACAGCCAAAGCAATCTTTGGAAAGAACAACAAAGCTGGAGGTATCATAATCCCAGATTTCAACATATACTATAAAGCTACAGTAATCAAAACAGTATGGTATTGACACAAAAATAGGCACAGAACAATGAAACAGAATGGAGGCCCATAAATAAACCCATGCTTACATGGTCAATTAATCTATAACAAAGAAGGCAAGAATATACAATGGGAAAAAGATGGTCTCTTCAACAAACTTGGTGTTGGGAAAACTGGAGAGCTACATGCAAAAGAATGAAATTGGATCACTTTCTTAACACCATCCAGAAAAATAAATTCAAAATGGACTAAGTACCTAAAAGGAATGCATACTGAATTGGAGGAATGATACTGAATAATAAGATATTGTAAAAGTTATTTACGGAGATAATTGCCCAACTTATTACAACTGCCAAACACTGAGTTGTACACTCAAAAAAGTTTATCGTATGATATGAAAATATGTCTAGTGACAAAAATAATGATAATGACAAAAATAAAGATATTCACAGAAAAACAAAAGCTGAGAAAATTCATTGTTATTGGATCCAAGTTAATATAAAGGGATATTAGAAAATAACCTAAAAAATAAGAACACTTCAAAATATAAGGGATGCAGGTGAAGAATTCTTAAGTAGTTTATAGCATTAAGCACTTCCATTACAAAAGAGAAATATCTAAAATAAGTCCACCTCAAGAAGCTAGAAGCAGCAAATCAAGCACAGAGTAAAAGGAAATAAAAGTCAAAGCAGAAATAATGAAATGGAAAATGGAAAAACACTAGGAAAAAAATGAAATTTCTTTGAAAATGAGTTAGAAATAATAAAATCCTACGTAAGATTTATCAAACAGAGGAGAAATTTCCCAACTCATTCCGTTATCCTGATACCAAATCCAGAGAAGACCTCACAAAAGGGAAAAAACCATAGACCAATAGCCCTCATAAGCAAAATTCCTTAAAAAAAAATGCTAGCACCAAGTCTAGCAAGACATTAAAAAGATTACATAACATGCCTAAATGGGGCATCCCAGAAATGCAAGGGTGTTTTAACACTCAAAAATCATATATATAGTCTTCTTTATAGTGGTAACTGGTTAAGTTGGTTGGTTGGGGCTCAGAAGGTACAAACCTGGAAAATAAAGACAAGAAAACCTGTAGAAGAGGAATTTGGATGAGCCATTGGTAATGGCCATGTATATCTTGGTATGTCAATCTTGGTGATTCACGCCAATGCTTATCATATGCAACCACCACAGAAATACACTGAGCAACCAGGTAAAGAGAGTTATTTATCCAGTGGGTATCCTAGCACCTCTACTCTCTGCCACACTAGAGTACAGCCAATGACTACAATTCCAGCAACGGAACCCAGCACACGACAGAAATGCACATATGTTTATGAAATGCATAGTATTTCACATCAGTATTTTTACAATAATTGATGACATTTCTTCCAGTTTAAGAGTAGAATGAATACTTTATAAAGTATTATTCAGAAATGAATGAACCAGAGCTACACACACAAAAATGGATAAGTCCCATATTTAAAAACTTTGCAAAAAGAAACCTATATAAAAGCATACTATCAGTTCCATATATAACCATTAAAAGATAAAACTTTTTTCTTGGTTGTTGGCAAAACTAGGTGGTAAAATTATTTTAAAGACACAAAAAGAAATGAAGATAGTACCACAAAACTCAAGATAGTAATTCCTTTGGATAGGAGGGCATAATATTTGTGAGAAAGGGAAAAGAACTTCTGCAGTCTTGGTAATGTTCCATTTTTTAACTGAGTAGCAGTTACATGGGTGGTTCACTCAGAAATAAAGCCTCTAGCTGTAGATCTGCTTTTTACACTCTGATGTCTAGACTTAAAAATAATAAAGGTTTAAAATGAATTACACACCAATAGCTAATAATGACATGCACAGAATGACCTGGGCTAAGGATATTATTTTCCCCTTCCTAGGGCTCTCCTTTTCATTTATTTTTTGAACCTTGAGGTTTGAGATTTTATTCCCTTTAATTTTGAGATCCCTAAACTAGATATCAGAATTTCATTACATTTCTCCATTCTTCTCTAAATAGTCTCAAGGAATAGCTTATTGAATTCATAAGCTATATATAAGCTTCATACATGTAATTTTTAAGAACCTTCACTGAAACACTCGTCATAAAATTCACCTTTTTAAAGTATACAGATCAATGGATTTTAATATATTCACAGAGTTGTACAACCACTATCACCATTTAGTTTCAGAACATTTTCAGAGCCCCAAAGAGAAACTCCATACCCATGAGCATTCACTTCCTATCCCCAACTTCCATGGGCCTTGGCAATCAAAACTGGTTTGTACCGAGTCAGTTACGCTTGGCTGTACTATGAGGTCTATAATTTCCTTCCCTGTAGGTTTGCCTAAGTTCCCTGACAAATTATACCACCTTTCTTTCAAGAATCAGACTCAGAGATCACTTTTTTTTTTTTTTAAAGTCTTTTTCAACTCGTTCCTCAATCCCAGGAAGTTAGGTACACTCTCCTCTGTCGTCCTAAAGCACCTATTATATACCCTTATTACATACCATGTACCACTTATAATTACCTTGTTTCCACCACTGTATCTTAAGAATCAGAATTTGACTCATTTTTGTATCTCCTATATTGAATATGGTGATTTCCAAAATATATGATGAATGAATGCACCATTAAGAAACTGACTAGATTATAAAGAATGATGATTTAGTACTAAGGAGAAGACATTCAGAGATAGCAGTATGTTTGAGGACGTCAAGACAGAAATATTATGTTATGGAAAAGCATTATGATAATATAACTTTAGTCAACTGATCACTTTATGATTAATAAATTCTGAGAAAGGAAAATATATTAAAACTATTACATAGAGTTCACGCTAAGATTTTAATATATCCTAGCCAAAGGGGATAGGAATCTTAAATATACTTAGTATGGCTGTCATAATATAACCTAAGAAAAACTGTAAAAGTCAAATGTAGGAAAAAATATATTGCTGGAGACTTTTGAAAAAGGTTGAAAATTATATCCAAACTGTTGGCCAAATAAAGATAATACTGGCCTCGTAGAATGAGCTTGGAAGTTTTCACTCCATTTCTATTTTTTGGAACAGTTTGGGAAGAATAGGCATTAATTCTTCTTTAAATGTTTAGTAGAATTCCCCTGGAAAGGCATCCAGCCCTGGACTTTTGTTTGTTGGGAGATTTTTGATTCCTGAGTCAATTTCTTTGCTGATTATGGGTCTTTTCAGATTTTCTATTTCAGTTTTGGTAGTTCATAGGTTTCTAGGAATTTATCCATTTCTTCCAGATCGCCCAATTTGTTGGCATATAATTTTTCATATTATTCTAATTGTTTATATTTCTGTGATGTTGGTTGTGATCTCTCCTCTTTCACTCATGATTTCATTTGGGTCCTTTCTCTTTTCTTTTTGATAAGTCTGGCTAGGGGTTTATCAATTTTATTAATTCTTTCAAAAAATCCGCTCCTAGTTTCATTGATCTTTTTATTGTTTTTGTGTTTCTATATCATTTATTTCTGTTCTAACCTTTATTATTTCTCTCCTTCTGGGGTTCTTTTTTTTTTTTTTTTTAAAGATTTTATTTATTTATTCATAAGAGACAGAGAGAGAGAGAGAGAGACAGAGAGAGAGGTGGAGGGAGAAGCAGGCTCCCCGCTGAGCAGGGAGCCCGATGTGGGATTTGATCCCAGGACCCTGGGATCATGACCTGAGCCGAAGGCAGACGCTTAACCATCTGAGCCACCCAGGTGCCCTGGGGTTCCTTTTTTTTTTAGCTCCTTTAGATGTAAGGTTAGGTTATGTATTTGAGACATTTCTTGGTTCTTGAGATAGGCTTGTATTGCTATATACTTTCCTCTTATGACCGCCTTTGCTGCGAGTCCCAAAGGATTGAACTGTTGTGTTTTCCTCTATATATATATATATATATATAATGGACTATTTCTCAGCCATCAAAAAGAATGAAATCTTTCCATTTGCAACAACGTGGATGGAGCTAGACTATTATGCTAAGCAAATTAAGTCAGACAAAGATACCACATGATTTCATTCATATGGAATATAAGAAACAAAACAGATGAACATGAAGAAGGGAAAAAAAGGTGGGGGGGGAATGGGTTAAATGGGTGATGGGTATTAAGGAGGGCACTTGTTGTGATGAGCACTGCATATTGTACCTAAGTGATGAATCACTGAATTCTACTCCTGAAACCAATATTATACTATATGCTAATTAGAATAAAAATTTGAAAAGAAAAATTATAGGCCAAGTAAAAAGATCTGTAATTTAAAAAAAAAATCCAACAGTCCTTTAAATGTGAAAAAATGAAAAATTAAAGACTTTTGAGACTTAGAAGTACTTTTAAAGAGAAAAAAGTATACTAAGTGTTTAAGTTGAGTAAGGACTAGCTTTGGTTACGAGAAATGTTAAAGTGAATTCAATTTTTCATCACAATATGCACAGATATGATTCTGTTAATGCTATAGTACCCTTTTAAAAAAACACATTCATATACGCTCATTCAGACTTTAGCAAACTATGCTTAAATATTTTACTGTGGAAAATTTTTTTTTTTTTTTTTTTTTTTTTTTTACACAAAATACCCAATATACAAAACAAAAATAATTTCCCTTGGGTGTACATAACTATAACAAAACAAGTTCTTAAAGTGATATTAGAGTTAAATGCACATAAACAAGTCAGAAAGTTATATTAACACAGATTTTTAAAATTTTAAAAATCAGACACTAAGATTTAACCAACTCAGCATCTTATATAGAAGAACTTAGAATCAAAGTGATCATGCTAGGAAAAGACAAATGGATAAATAATTTGTCTTTAACAGTTTTTATTTATCAGTGTTTTTATTTTGTATCAATATATATGGCTTTGAATAATGCATATATGAATATTTTTTAAAAACTAATCCATTTCTAAGGAATATTTTCCATTCTTATAAACCATTTTATGAGTTCAAAAAATAACATTTTTTAATTTATATGAATAAGGCAAAATTAAAAATGAATTTAAAAAGTGAAGCTTAACACTCAACTTTGAAATATTTTAATCTAAAAAATTAGATGTGTTACTGCTTCCCAAATTTTGAATCAACAGTCTGTTGCCAACATTCATAAAATACCAGATTCTACTAACAAACTAATTACAAGGGTTTTAGACTAAGAAAAAAGCATTAATATTGACTTATCTGTAAAATATAATAAAACTTAATCCTATGAAAATGTAAATCCTGAGATGAATATGCTTTATTTGAAAGTACTCTGAATTACTATACATCCTCCATGCTGTAATTTTACAGTGTAATAAACTAGCTAACGTAGAGGGGGGGGAAATGTCCTTCAAAATAAAAAAGGAAAACTATAGTTTTAAATTAATCACTTATATCTTAAAAGGAAACTTAAATCCTATCTTCAGCTACTTTCTATATTGGGCTGCCGTCGAAATTTAAAAAAAAAAAATCAAGTAGGAATTAACTGAAATGTAGGCTTGTAAAAACGTTATTTTAAATGCTTCAATAAATTTGTGAAGTTTGTCTATTTCCAAACTAAAATACTATACCTGAAGACACATAAATGGAGTTAAATCTGAAAAGCTGAAGGGGTATGAGGCCCTTCCTGATAAAACTGGTACCAAAAACATCCATTACTACTTTATTTTGGCATTCAAATTCATTTCTTTAATTAACCAAATCACTATCTTTACCATACTTTATGGTACCAAAACCAAACAACAAAAGCAGCCCCGTGATACAACAGTCACAGAAATTGAATGAAGTGAATTATTTTTCCAATAGAAGCCCTTTTCTAAATTGTACAAAATCTCTAAAATCTGGTGAGGTATGGGGGAAGGGACACAAAAATATTCAAAGAAATTAGATTACAAAGAGTCACTGTTCAATTATCTGCTCTAAAATAACCACAAACCACAGATTAATTTGTAGTGTAAAAATATGAAGTGCCCTGCCTTGAATAAACTTTCAAGATACCAGATTTAAACTCCTATTCATAAACAGCAGTATTTTGGAAATTACTGCCTAACCTCAAAAAAATAACAATATCAGTGCACTCAATATACAATATTGTACCAATGATAAACTTGATTGTCCCTAGCTAGCTTAGGAAATTTCTAAGTTTTCTCAAATACTCTCTAAGTCACCAAATCTCTAGTTCTTCAGAACAATTTGGCAGACATGGATTTTAAGTGCAACTGTATCATTTTATGGTTCTATCTTTGCAACAAAATACTCTGAATTTGCTCAATAAATGTTTACTCATAAAATAAATTCTAATTCACAGGTAAATGCACTGACAAAATATCGCCCCCTCCAATTAAACAGTAATGTTCTTGAATGTCACAAGTATCTACAACAAATAAACAACCAAAAATATAAAGCCAAATTAAAAATAAATACAACTGCAAAATAAAGTAAAAGGAAAATCCCATTGCATGAGCTAAAGAGAAGGAAGAATGGGATTAAGTCTGACTTCTCTTCCATATTCTACTACTAAGTGTCAGTCCTATAAGCACCTATATTTTCCTGAGAATATGGTTGGGTAACATTAACTCTCTCTATATTATCCATGACTGCAACGATGACTCTACAAAGTAGCAACAGACACAAAGGCTTTAGTCAGGAAAGACACCTGAAAGATGTAAGATAATGGTGAAATATTATGTAATGACTGAAAATACAAGCAAAGAATGGGTTATCAAATAAAATGTTTAAAATACTTCAGGAGTGAACCCCATTTCCTAAATAACCTTTCTGAAAACAAGTCATCATAATTCCTGGTCACATAAAATTTCTGTAACATTCTAATCACTGTCTGCTAGGAAAATAATCTGAACAATCTAGATGCCTTTCAGATACTTTTAGTATTAGAAATGGTCATATGCTTACCACTTTTGTTATATATCTGGAGCATCTAAAACAAGACAGTAATTACTGGGTATCCTATATATTATTTGTTGCCAAACTCATGCATAAAGGATCTGAGCTTTCATCTCCCTGCACTGAAAAGCAAGCAAAAAAGAACAATTAGTATTTTGTAATATACTCTTCCAAGCATTATGGGTTTAATAGTCAAGACTTTATTTTGAAAATTCCTACTATAAACAGAATTTTTACTTAATTTCTAAAAGCCACAATTTTAAAAAAGGAATGAAATATGGCATGTAAATTATGCATATGATTATACATATAACGAAAAATAGATTTTCTTAAATAATTTCTAATATATACCCATTTTGGAAAAAATACATATAGCCTATTTTAATCTTTATTTAGAAGTATAATTCTCTCAATCAGAAATCCTACCTTCCAAACAGATTTAACCACTAATCTAACCACTATACTGCAAATATGCATGTGTGTGTATGTGTGTGTATATATATTACACACACACACACACACACACAGAGTCCTAAGTATTGCAATTTCATGCAGAGCAGCATCAATTTTTCAAGTTACTATTTCACAAAAGATTTTAAAAACAAATGTAGCTTTATCAGGATAGCTACTGTTTCTAAAATTAATGAGCATGTACTTTGTACCAGATACTAATAGGTTTTACGTGTTTTAACTCACATAGCCCTCACAGGCAGCCAATGGTGTCATCATTAGCTGCGTATTACAGATGAAGAAACTAACTATAGAAACATATGTTAAAAAACCTACCTCCAATTTCACAGTTAAGAAGGGATGAAGCAAGAATTCAAACTCGGAGTGGGGCCTCACTGCCCATACTTTTAAATACCATGCTAGATTCAATGCAAGTAATTCATAAGTATGTATCACTTACAAATCTTGTATTTTCAGAATTCAGTCTAACATTTTACATGCCTGTCAGCCATTCCCCTTTGGATGTCTAGCTATATCATCTCAAATGTAAAAGGTCAGACAAAACTCTCCTCAAAACTGGGCTGACATTCCAGATTTCTTTCAAAAGTGTCCTCCAGTTAAATAAGCAACTGGAGGAAAGTAGCACATAACAACATCAAGCACTGCCTCATCACCAAAGAGTGACTAGATATTTTTGTGGGTTTTTTTTTTTTTAAAGGGGTATTACATTCTCTAGTTCCCATAATTATCTATTCAAGGACTTCCAGGGAAAAACAAGCAAGCAAGCGAGCAATCAACAGCAAATACATCCTGGAAACAGACTAGTAACTTATTTTGAGAAAACAGTCTGCAAATAAAAACAATTAGCTTGAATATTTTAATATTGATATGTTATAGTAGGCTGAAACTATGGAAAAGTTGTCAATTTTCTAAACATAAGAGGCAACTTCTATAATTAAAACAATACCTGGGCAAGGTAAAATAAATGCA
Source organism: Mirounga angustirostris (assembly GCF_029215605.1). Lineage (NCBI taxonomy): Eukaryota > Metazoa > Chordata > Mammalia > Carnivora > Phocidae > Mirounga > Mirounga angustirostris. Next base: position 16,203,606 of record NW_026991718.1, on the reverse strand, counting down.
TTATACTTCAAGGCCATTTCTAACAAAATGACACTAAGTTTAGCACAGAATTACTGTGACTCATTATGTATAGTTTGGACTCTAAATACCAGAGGGATAGATTCTAAGTTTTCAGAGTCCAGAATTAGTATTTTCTCTCACAAAATAATTCAGGAAGTTATCCACAATCGTCTCCAGAACAGTGGTTCTCAACCTTGGCTGGACCTTAGAATCACCTAGGGAGCTTTAAAGTCCTGACAGTGAGACCACAGCCTGACCAACTAAACGCAATCTCTAGAAGTGAGGCCCAGGCGTCCGAATTTTTTTTTTAAAGCTTCCTTTCTTGATGTCACTGCAAAGCCCAGGCTGAAAAGCACAGCCATTAGAGCTACTTTTCTAGCTTAATAGCTGAGTTTCAAATACTGGTAACTTTAACCAAGAAGAAAAAACAACACACACACACATTTTACCCTAGATTCAGAGCAGGTAGTAATAGCAAACAGCGGTGGCTACCACAGTCCTGCTGCTGGACGAGTAACAAATGTTAGGAGTGCGGACAGTACTCAAGGCAATGGAACCATCTGACGTTTTCTTATTTGGTTTTGTTTTAAAACGGAGTGTAGCAAGTGCACTAGTAAGTTCTTAGTCCATGAAACCATATTTCTTATATTTGTCTCAAAGCTATGATTTTACCCTAAACGAAACTCCAAATTTTATTTCTTAGAATTTTTAAAAAAAAAAAAAATTTATTTATTTATTTGAGAGAGAGAGAGCACGTGAGAGGGGGGAGGGCCAGGAGGGTCAGAGAGAAGCAGACTCCCTGCCGAGCAGGGAGCCCAATGTGGGACTCGATCCAGGGACTCCAGGATCATGACCTGAGCCGAAGGCAGTCGTTTAACCAACTGAGCCACCCAGGCGCCCTCTTAGAACTATAATTTGATGTTTGGTTAACTGCTTTTGTAATAGCTACTTTTACTTAATTCACTCATTCATTCACTGTGTGCTAGGAATGCAGGAGGTGGGATGGAGATGGGGGCTCACAGTGGGGTCTTAAAGAATTTGATAAGAAAAACATGAAGGTGGAAATACACGCATGTGAAGTAATAAAAGAAATTATGTAAGTGCTAAAATGCATGGGCTGAGGGCCAAAAGCTTATTGAAAACTCTTCCTCAAATGATGGAACTGCTCTTCAAAAGGCAGTATAAGTAATTAACAAAAAGCTTTGGAGTTGGAGACATCAGAGTTGCTAGTAAATAAAAGGAACTGAGATTCTGTCTTTATATCCGTTGGCAATTTATTTAACTTTCCTGAGCCTCATCCATACAATAGTGATAATTTGGGGGGGAGGGTACTTCTTCCCATTCCTGAGGTTTCCTTCCATGCAGAAGTACTCACAGGTGAGGCACTCTCCTAGCCTAACCCTCCTCAGGTTTGTTTGCTCCTTCACTGATGCCAGCAGTAGGGCCAATCTGATTGGTCGCTTAGAAGGACAAAGGCACCTGCTAGGTTAGCCTCTTCCTCCTCCCTCCCTTTTTGGATAAAAGCCTCAAGCCTTATGTTTTACATGGGTAGGCCCCCCATGTGGAGAAGTTCTCCTCTGTGCCTGTGCAGATAAGTCTAAATTATTGATTCAGTGTTGGTAAACCCATTTTCCCACTGATATAAACCCACATTTATCAATATTGTTTTGGGTTTTTTTTTAATAAATGGGATATTTTGCTCACCAATTGTTTCTCTCCTTGTCCCTCTCTCAAGTGATTTAGAATCTAGGCAAAGAAATGGGCACTAGTTATCAGACTCCATGCAAACCTAAAAATCAACCTACTTCACTGATTTTGGTAAGCTTTAAATGAGGGAATATGTACAAAAATCTTAGTACATGGTACTAAGCACTAAGAACATAGTAAGCACTCTACCGTAACTGCTAATTCTATACAAAATATTCAAAAATAAGAGCCAATTTTAAAGCATTTATCAATTCACTATAAAACACCTAAATATGAATTCAAATGAAATACTCTTTCTAAAATACATCAATAAAAACAAGATCCCTCCACTGATTAAAAGACTATAACCTGCTATAATACGAGTTCTAACATGGAATAACAGCTTTCTAGTCCATTCATTAAACAGGGAACATTTATAGCCTACAAAATCCTCAGTAACTAATCCACACAGAAAATGAAATATAATGTGCATAAGCAAAATCAGACAATACTCTAGCTATAACATATATTATAGAATCAGTTTGACATCTAAAAAATTTAAGAGGAAATAAGTTCCAGTTTATTCCATAAGTTTAACTGCATTAGCAATATGCTAAAAACACACTCAAAAAACCTAAATAAAGCTATATTTCATCTGATAAGAAACCTAGAACAGAAAACTGGTCTTCAAAATGAGCCCAGGAGCTCACTAATAGCAAGATTTATTAACCTGAGATCTATGGGGCTTTAGTTTTGTGAAACCCTTGAAATTACCTGTAAAATGTCATGTTATATGCAACTGATAAACTGTTGAACACTACATCTGAGACTAATGATGTATACTATATACTGGCTAATGAAATTTAAATTTAAAAAAATGTCATGTATGTGCGCATGCATATATGGTTAAAAATGCTCTCCACTTTCATTACATTCTCAAAGGTCACCATTCAAAAAAGGAATAGTCACATTCCATTTTATAATTAAGTGATCAGTCCCAGTTTATCCATTTACTCACATTTTCCAGTAAGTTTTCTTACAGTATGATATTTTCAATTTTGATAATTTTGACATATAATAAGCTTTTAAAGAATCAAAAATGCCATGCTGTCTTGGTGATCACAGCTTTGTAACACTACATCAAAAACTGAGAATGTACTATACACGGTGGCCAACTGAACATAATATCTTAAATGATTAAACCCCCCCAAAAATAATCAAAAATAGAATCTACAAAAACAAATCTTTTAAAAAATAGCTACTTACCATTGAAGTGTTCCTCTGATGCAATTTTTTCATTAGCATGCGATGCCTTTACTGTTATTCTCAAATCCGTTGTGTTATTTTCCTGTATTTCTTCAGTTGGTGGTTTTTCAAAAATGTTTTCAATGCAGTTGGTGCTGGTCTTTAAACCATTAGGTGATTCCCAAAATGAAGCTGAACACGTATCAAATGTAACCGTACTTTGGGGATTATGTTTTCCAATGTCAGCCTTCTTCCTCAGAGTTCCATTTCTAGAATATAATCTTTTACTGACACGGCTTTTCAAGAGGCTCTTATAGACCTCTCTCCTCTTTACAGTTTTCTCTTTCAGCTTTTGTTTCTCAGTGCATGTACAACTTATATTTTCTCTTTTGTAACAATTTTGATCTAACAATGGGAAGATAGGCTTGCTCTGTAATTGATGCTGGATTTTAGTAGCTCCAGTAGTACTAACTCCATCACTAAGAGGATCTGAATCTTTGGAATACACTGCAAGACCAGATGCAACTAACATATCTGCCAGATTATTTTTCTCATGAATGACATCTACTTCCAGTTTTGTTTCAAACTTATACTTCCTAAACTGAAAAACTAAGCCTGGTTTATTTAGGAAATCTTGAAAGAAACTTCTCACTTCTTCATTCCAATGTTTCCCTTTAGCAGGTAAGATACCATATAAGATACAAGGATAACTTAACCTTGGTATATCCAAAAGTTCGACAGGAACAACTTTCAGATTTTTTATAGCTGAATAAGGTATGTAAACAGAAAATCCATAGTCGATCAACACAAGTAATAAATACTGATTAGAGACTTCAGAAATTTCTACTCTATTCCACTGATCTTCCAAATCGTATTTGAACAAACAACTAGCACCGGGAATTATGCACTCTTGAGGCACTGTTTGCAAGTTTTCTGGTAGATCAGAAAGCAACACAAAGAGAGATTTCATTGTGTCAAAGAAATCTTCTAACTGAACACAGAAATCTGACGGATCACAAACAGCAGTGGCAATACCAGAATATTGCTTTCCATTTTGGAGTTGGGTCCAAGTATATGATCTTATTGTACATGATGACACAGGAGTCTTCGATTCCACGTTAAAAATAGTTTCTGAAGATTTAAGTTTGTTTTCAACATGAACTGTATTTAAATTTAAGTATTCCATAAGTAACAGGCCATCCACCAAAATGTCTACTTTCCACACAGAGTTTAAGTATTTCAAGAAAAGAATATTTATTTCCAAATGAGCAAATAAACACACAATGGACTCAAATGACTGGTTTCTAAAATTTTCACACCAAATCCATTTACAAGGCACAGCTTGTCTTGGAATATTTCTTATTTCATTACTAAGCACCTTGGTATTACCTAAAGGTATTATTTCATACCTACCACAATCTACTAAAAAAACAAGCACTTTCTCATTGACACACTTCTTTGCTACTTTTGATCGATACCATTTCAAGGTTTTTTTAGATTTTGCCAAGCACTCTAAGCCTTTTTCCATATTTTCCATTGATAAAGAGGGGTTTTTTACTTCTTTAGTGATTAATACTGTTAAATCTGATAAGATTTTTTTATTTTTGGATAACTTCACACAAAATGTCCCACTTTTTGAGACAGAAAGTATCTCAGACTTTTCAAGCTGTCCAGGTTTTAACTCTTCAAGAGGAATCTTAACCAGCTGTTGGCAGGATGGCTGAAGGATCCCAGAACCTTCACACTCATCTGACCTTCCTTTCTTCCTTTCATTATCCTCATCAGAGCTCACCTTTTGAGAGACAGCCACAGGCAGCTGCAAAACTGTTTTCTGTAGTTTTGAACAGGCTGTCCATTTCAGTAGTTCATTAATGACACATGTTCCATCGCAAATGATATTGACTTCCCATTTCTGCTCATGCTTTTTCAAAAATTCACAAGAAACTGTTTTGTTACTCACTCTTGACACGAAATAATCCACAGTTTTACTGTCCCATATTTCATCAGGCTCATTCCACTTGACTCCACTAAGAAAAGAATGGATTCCTAGTTGAGGAATGGTCAAGAATTCCCTCTGAAATTCATAAATTTTGGATGTGTTTATTACTGCAGTGTTACCATAGTCAATAAATTCCACTTCAAAAGAATTTCCTGGCAAAATTTTCTTAATAACTGCTCTGTAAATGGCACGGTCACCAGAGTATTCTGCAACTACAAGGTCTCCCACCATAGGCTTCACTGATTTTCTCTTTTTCACTATATTCAATCTTCTTTCACTTAGAGCATCTGCAAGTCTAATGATTGCATTTTCATTCTCCGCAAGCTGGATATGGAAACTTGCTGGATTACTGATATTAGAAACATAACCTTTAATTTTGGCATTCAAGTAAATTTGGGGTTGAGGAAGATCTTTGATCTGTGGTCTAGTAAGATTAGATGGGTTTCGAGAGGCTGCTTGAATTAGTTCTTGGATAAAAGACTGCGATACAACCCTTACTGATTTGCGGCCCACATCATTTTTATCAGATCCAGAGACACTTTTTGTATGTGCAGATCCAGAGACACTTTTTAAACCTTTATTTTTCAGTCCATCAGTCAAAGATTTCACTTTGTTTTTTGACACCGGTTCAATTTTATAACAAACTGATGGTTTCAAAAGCTTAGCATATGTATTTCCAGGATTTGTTAATTGATCCATTTTGCTTTCAGAGTATGTTACTAGATTAGTTTTATTTGTATTATGCTGATAGTTGTTCTCTATTTTGCCTTTCAAAGAAACAGCAAGTCTCTTATTCTCACTTATTTTAGGACCCTTTTCCACACAGTGTGCTTGGTCACAATGTTTTTTTCCATAAGCATGAAGCAACATTTTAATTTCCTGGTTTATATGTTGACAACCATCATATAATTCTACACCAAGCTGGCCATCTGACTCCCTGGACAATATTACTGCCCTTAACAGTTTTCCCAAGAAATTATCTTCAAACCAGCTACAGATTTCTGCTGGAATATCAACATCTCTAAGATCTGACAAAAAACACTTAATAGCTTGCATAGGTGTAAACAGCAACTCTGGAAACTGATCTGAAATAGCCCTCAATGTACTTTCTTCTACTAACTGCTTATTTCCAAAGTCCACAAAATAGACCAGAAAGTCAGTTAATGAATCTGTTGGCATTGCTAAAGCTCGGTAAGAGAGACCATCCTCTATGTACTTAGATATGCACAATCTCATTTTACTAGGATCATATTTTGGACAATTTTTGAGGTTACTAATCTCTGTGATTTTTGTTTCTATTGTCTCTAGGTCTTTATTATTTCTACTGAGTTGGCAATAAAACTTTTTGGGACTATATATGTGAGAGATGTATATTTCTTCCTCGCTTCCAATTTTTATGTTAAAGGAAGAATAACAGTAACTATAAAGACTAACTGAAGATGGAAATGGCCTTGATAATGTATTATACTGTGCTGGGCCATGATTAGTAAGAAATTCTTTTGCACTAGGGAGTGGAGACTGTAAATCCACTAAGTTACATAAACAGTTTGGATATACAAGAACTAAGGCATAAATGACACAAGTTAATAATCCTCTAGATGAAGAAATAAAATTCCCGAAGTCTCTGCATGCTTCTCTTGTCCAACTGAATTTACAACTAATGGGTTCAACTAAATGGTTAAGACTACATCTGAAGGCTTGGCCTTCTAAAGAAAGAAAACGTGGGTTAATAGCACAAATATCTTTGACTAAAACCCTTTCTTGGTAACCATAATCAACAAATACTACGTCAAATTCTTTTCTTGATACTTGAGTCAAAATAGCAGCTCTATACCACTTCCCATCTTTGGAATACTTAGCAACACAAGCAATCTGCCCAATCTGATAAGGATCAGAATGAATGCTATAATAATTCTGAATTTGTTCCATTAGTAATTTTAGGTCCTCTAACTTACATCGAAGCTGGCATGAAAAGTCACCTGGGCCATAATAAGAAGAACATTTGACTTCAAGGACCGTTCCTGGTTTAAACATATACTCTTTATAAGGTTGTAGCGACTCAGGTCCCACAGGCAAGGTGAAAGGATTTTTTAAATCTGAGAAATTAACAGCTGGGGACTTTAACAAGGACAAGTTACTTTCTTTTAGCTTATTTGAATGGTACTTTTTAGGTTTAGGTCGTTCAAGAAGGGCAGATAGGACTTCAATATTAACTTTGTTTTTAGATTTTAAATTTAACACTGAATATTTACTTACAGATTTGGGACAACATTCTGGTTCTACCTCCCAATATTCTGCATATCCAGCTTGTAACATAAGAGAGACAACATCAATATTTTCTGAGGCTTCAATACTCTGAATATTTACAATGTACTTGTCATCTTTTTTTGCTATGACTTGAAGCAAAATTGCTTTGTTCAAGACAATTTTTTTAAAATAGTCAATTGCTGCCTTCACCCATAAATCTTCAACAGGAAATATATGTGCAAGTGAACAGCACATGGCTAAGGCAGGCATCTCACAAAACTCTGGAAGCAAAATTTTTACATCAAAAAATGGTATGGAATCAGTATTTCCATAATCTAAAAAATAAACATTAATCTTATAACCATTAATTTCAGTGATCACAGCTCTATAAAAGTGTCTGTCCTTGCTGTATCTAGCACAACAAAATAATCCAGGTTCTGGATTTCTTAGAATCAGCTCATCATTTTCACACAAATCATAAGATTTGTTTATATTTTTCATTATATCTTGAAGTTCATTCTGATGTTCATTAGTGCGTACCCAGAAATTTGATGGGTTTAATACATAGGCCACAAAAGCTATATAGGCAGCCTGTATCTCCATCTCTACAGTTTTAATAGGAAAACCTACTTTCAAAGTGTTTTTATTTGGAGAGTTTATCAATGGTTCAGTATTTCCAGTAAAGCAGTCAACTGCAAAGCTGTTTACGTCAGAAGCACTAGTCTCCTTAAACGTATTAGAGATTTTTGATTCAGACACTGGACAGAGGACCTGTGTGTCTGCAGTCCTCACCAGACACTTAGAATTAATTGTAGACTCCTGAGTTTGTAGTGTTACATAATACAAATGTTCATCCTTATTGAACCAATCAATATGTGCATATACTATCTGTCCTAACAAGGCTTGTTTAAATACACTCAGTTGAGATTTTCTGGCATCTCTATCTGGACTGTGTAAATATGTCAGAGAACACGGAAATGAAAATAATGGTACTAAAATAAAATCCTGTTTCAGTTTCTTCACATGCATGGAGGGGATAGCCTCACTACTGCCATAATCCATGAACCAAATTTTCACTTGATTATTGGGCAAGAGCTGCTGAAGAATTCCTCTATGCCACTGTCCATTTCTCCTTTTGGCAACACAGAGTAGTCCGAAGTTATCACATGAGGGATTACTTTCTTGACTGACAGTATCATAATGCAAAGTCATACACACTGTTAAGTTTTCTAACTCTGGAATCCATTTAATTAGTTGACAATAAAATTTACTTGGGCTCAATGCAGAGGATACCTTTATACTTTCAATCCTGCCTACTGACAAAGATGGCTGCAAATTAGCCAAAATGTGTTGAATATCAAGTGAAGTATTATTACTTAATGATAAGTCAGGTCTTTTATGTTTCAGTAAATCTTGCATTTCCTGTGGGAATTCTTTTAACATTTCCACAATAAGGCGAAACGAGTCCCCATCGATAAGTCTGCCTAATTGTAATTCAAGAACCTGGGATATAATTTTTGGCACTTCAAGAAGAATCACTTGAAGAGGCAAAACAGCTTGTACACAACCTTTCACTTGTAGTCCTACTAATGACTTGAAATAATTCAAAGCCTTAGGAGGCCATCTTTCCCCATTTGGTAGTATGTTGGCAAAAACACCAACTATTACCCGCGGTGGTAGCTCAAATAAGTTGCCACAGGCTGAAGCAACCTGTGTACCATCAACTCTTAGTTCTTCTCCGTGATCTATGAGGAGCACTGTATAGAGTTCATTTTTCTTTTCCATGACTCTTCCTCTCTGCCATTCTCCAGATACTCTTTCTTCTACCAAACAAAAGTCATCAATGTCCACATTATTTTTTACTTTTGGAATATGCTGCATTTCCCTCTGTAATATGTGGTAGTCAAACTCACATTCAATATTATTCCTGCCTTGAAATTTCACCAGAATGTCCTTGGGAAGACATTCGACATGTGATATTGTCAGATCCAGGTCTAAAAACGTTGGTAACAGAGATGTAGAATCCATTTTCTAAAAGCAAATAATAAGTACGAATTAGCTTCTGGGCAGACAGCTGTCACAAACAAGTCTTCTATAAATTTGAAATTAGCCTTCTTATAAGTTTGGTATGTAAATACAAACCTTTAAAATCCTTATATGCCTGGGGGCACCTGGGTGGCTCAGTTGGTTAAGCGTGGGACTCTTGATTTTGGCTTAGGTCATGATCTCAGGGTCATGAGACACTGCCCTCAGTTAGGCTCCAAGCTAGGTTTAGAGCCTGCTTAAGATTCTCTCTCCCCCCCTCTCATGTGCGTGCTTGCTCTCTCCCTCTCTCACTCTATTAAAAAAAATGTGCCTATTTTTATCAAATTGAGCATATTGGTTAAAAAATTACATTAACTAGATAAAAATGTATCTAACTTCACTGCCTTACACTTTCAAAAAATTCAATTGAAATAACCAAGAGAACAAGAAAAATAGGAAGTATATAGATAGATATAGATGTATATATAGAGAGATGTATGTGTATATATATATATAAAATCACTGGAAAAGAGTGGAGAGCAATCTTTATTTTCTAGAAATTTCCAAGTTTCTACTAGATATTGGACATATGTGATATAATAGAAGGAGGCCAAATAAAGTCCACTGGAGACCTCCATCTACCACTGTGAGAGGAACTACTTTCTCTCATGCAGACTTCTAACAACCCATAACTCAAAGGGGTGAATGCTAGGAGCAAGGGCAGATGGTGAACCCACAGGAGACACAATGTTTGTACTCGCCACTCTGTCAATTAGTAGCATTTGGACCCTATCAGCATCATTACACAACTCCTGGATTCTTCTTTGATTGAGGGCAATAGGCTAAGTCCTGGACACCATTAAGGAAAGCCAGGCATGGAAAGACCCTAAGGTAAGTTAGGTACATCCAGGCTTTGTCACTGGCATGACTGGCCACATCAAGTGTAGAGGGCAAAGAGATCTTTAGCAAAGAGGCAAAGCTCTCTATTGTAACTACAGCTCCAGCTAATTTTCTCTAGATTGTTGGGATTCTAAAAGTAGTAAAACCAATATTCAAGTATAAAATATTCCCCCAATTCAAGCAAGAACCAACATTTATTGTGATAGGCCGCAGCTCACCTCCTACTTGACCTGGAGTTAACACTTCACAACTATCAATTTCTTTCTATGATGAGAAAAATACTGGACCTTAAAAAAGAGAGCAAAAGAGAAAACCACTTCAAAAAAAAAAAAAAAATGCTCCCCTGAGGAATATATTGAAACAGCAAATAATTGTTTTTTAAAAGTCTGATTTCTGTTTTCAAAATGTCAAAAGAGAGTAACATATTTTTATATAACTAGGTGGTCATTAAGATGCAGCAACTGAGATTAGGAAGAAATACACATAAGAAATGTAAAACTGCAATGGGGTTAAAAAAAAAAAAAAACCCAAAATAAAGATAAATGGAATAGAAGGCAATTTTAAAAGAATACCCCCAAACTCAGAAGATAAAAAGATGAAAGAAACAGAGGACAGGAATATAAAATCTTATCAAAGTATAAAGTTCTCTCAGAGATAAACAGAACAGAAACGCTTTCTAAAACTTAAAACCTAAGTCTGAAAAGCTGAAATTGACCACTGGAAAGCTAGAGAAAGAGTTAAGATTTAGGGACATCTGGGTACCAGCTATGGTTTTTACTTCCTCCTAGATAATTAATTTGGTGGTAATCATCATGGTCTGATCTACAGATTACAGCCTATGCTTACTTGATCTTGGGAGTATCTAAGGTGGAAAAAAAAAAATAATCAATGGACACTACACTAAAGACTTTCATTGAATGAACCAAAACACTTCAGGACAAGAAAGGCCTTAAGCCACTGTTATTTAAAGTGACAGGCCTTTTCCAATTCCCAGACTTGAGTCAGTTTACAGACCTATTATTCCTTATAGAGGGAAGACCAGGTACTCAAAAAAGGATCCTGTGCTAGAACACATGAACATTCTTCCTGGCAGTCACCCAAAGGGTCATGTGACCATTCGCCTGAGAAAATAGGAAAAGGAAAAACGTATACTTAAGTCTTTCAGGAACCACACCACTCTTTAGGTATAAAAAAAGAAATGCAGCCAGAAGGACTTCATTAAATGAAGGGGTATATACAATATAAGCCAAAAGAAAGCCCAAATACACAAATAAGTTGAATGGCATACTCAAACTACCAGGAACCTATTCCTCCACACTGTTAACCTTCCTTCAAACAATACAAATGAAACTCCTCATGTGGAGTTTCACAGCAGGAGGGAGAAAAAAATCGGAGTCTGGTTTGCATATGCTCTCACTAATGCCAGTAACATCTAGAAATGGATTGCTGAAACACTGGAGATGCCTTGCCTGAGAAACAATGAAACAGTCACAGTTGACAGAGCTAACAGTACATCTGCTTCACTTGAAGAAATTACTGGTGTTAAGAATCTATTCCCATTAATGGTCAATAGCTAATTCTGCAGGATGATTAGTAATTCTGACGGAGAAAGACTACAGGATTTACTACAAATAAGTCTGAAGAACAGAAATGTGGATGAGCCCTTAAGAATCAACACGTAAGTTTGTAAGTCCTGTGTGATGGTCACCAAAGGTCCCCACTATGGAAAAGAGAGAGAGAGAGAGAAAGAGAGAGAGGGGAGGGGCAGAGGGAGAGGAAGAGAGAATCTCAAATCTCCACACTGAGCATAGAGCCTGATGCCGGGCTCAACCTCACAATCCTGATATCATGACCTGAGCTGAAAATCAAGAGCTGGACGCCCAACTGATTGAGCCACCCAGATGCCCTGGAAAAGATTCTTGATCAGGTAGACAGAATAACCTATTCTGTGTCAATCAGCTTCCTTCACCTGTCTCTTCAATACTTAATAGGATCATGAAGAAAGTTCTCAATGCCATGGATAAAGCTCCCCCCCCCTTGGATTTTTGAAGCTCCAACTGTAACAACCCAGAAAATTAGGGGGAAAAGAAAAACAAGGAATTCAAGACCAAACATGTTCAACTTATCTTTGATGAAAAAGGAAAGAATATCCAATGGAAAAAAAAAGACAGTCTCTTCAACAAATGGTGTTGGGAAAACTGGACAGCAACATGCAGAAGAATGAAACCGGACCACTTTCTTCCACTATACACAAACCTAAATGGTACAGAGGAAATGATCAAAATCCTAGAAAACACAGGCTGCAATCTCTTTGACATCGGCCATAGCAACTTCTTGCTAGACACGTTGCCAGAGGCAAGGGAAACAAAAGCAAAAGTGAACTATTGGGACTTCAAGATAAAAAAACTTCTGTACAGTAAGGAAACAGTCAACAAAACTGAAAGGCAACCTACACAATGGGAGAAGACATTAGCAAAGGACATATCTGATAAAGTGTTAGTATCCAAAATCTATAAAGAATTTATCAAACACCCAAAAAACCAGATAATCCAGTTGAGAAACAGGCAAAATACATGAATAGACATTTTTCCAAAGACCTACAGATGGCCAACAGACACATGAAAAGATGCTCAACATCACTCACCAGGGAGATACAAATCAAAACCACAATGAGATACAACCTCACACCTGTCAGATTAGCTAAAATTAACACAAGAAACAGGTGTTGGCAAGGATGCTGAGAAAAGGGAACCCTCTTCCATGTTGGTGGGAATGCAAACTGGTACAGCCACTCTGGAAAACAGTTTGGAGGTTCCTCAAAAAGTTAAAAATAGAACTACCCTATGACCCAGCAATTACACTAGGCATTCACCAAAAGAATAGAAGAATACCGATTCGAAGGGACACATGCACCCCAATGTTTATAGCAGCATTATCAACAAGAGCCAAAGTATGGAAAGAACCCAAATGTCCATTGACTGATGAATGGATAAAAAGGTGATTTTATATATAAATATATATGTATGTATATATATATACATATATATATATATATATACACACACACACACACAATGGACTATTACTCGGCCATCAAAAAGAATGAAATCTTGCCATTTTCAACAACATAGATGGACCTAGAGGGTATAATGCTAAGTGAAATGTCAGAAAGACAGATACTGTATGATTTCAGTCATATGTGGAATTTAAGAAACAAAACAGATGAACATAGGGGAAGGGAAGGAAAAACAAAAACAGAGGGAGGCAAACCAAAGAGAATTTTAACTATAGAGAACAAACTGAGGGTTGCTGGAGAGGAGGTGGGCAGGGGAATGGGTTAAGTGGGTGATGGGCATTAAGGAGGGCACTTGTGTTGAGCACTGAGTGTTATAAGTGATGAATCACTGAATTCTACTCCCAAAACCAGTATTACACTATATGTTAACTAGAATAAAAAATTTAAAAAACAAACATGTTTTCAAACAGTGGTTCTATACAATGGACATTAAAAGACCTAATTTAAAATCAAGATGTTCTAGATCAAACAACCTTTACTCAATATTCTGCTCTGTAGAGTATTACCATATTCATGGCAGTACTTTGCATACACAAGATTAAGACATCAGGAAAGGAGTTTTACTGGAGATTCAATTGTGTGAGATTTGGGGAATGGTTTCTTAGAATCAGATACTAAATTTATAAAATGAGAGGGTTGAATTAGAGTTTTTCAAACCTTTTTTTTTTTTTTGGCAACAACAGCAGCAAAAATCCTTCTTAACCTAATAGAAGATACAGAAATAGAAAACATAAAACCTCTATAAATTGGTAAGTGGTATTCTAATAACTTCATAAATCGATACAATTTACTTACTATAAAGCTTTAATGAGAACAACAAAACTATTCTGATTAACAGTCTTCATCATATAATTTTCCTTATTGTGGATAGCACAGTAGGAGTAGTTAGAAAATCAGGCTCAGACATATGTAATAGTTCCATAATTTTATATGATCAAATACAGGTTCAAATAAAGATAAAACTACAACTTAATCATCAATAAATTAATCTGATGACAATAATTAGTGCTTATCTCTGCTTTTAAATTTATCCTATTTGAATTTTTTTTTAAATTCAAATTAAAATTTCAAACTCCTATAAATATCAAATAAAAATCAAAAGTCAAATAAAAATCAAGTCAAATAAAAATCAAAAGTCAAATAAAAATCAAAAATTAAAAAAATTCACAGCATCACAGCTCTCCTAAGGTTTGTGGAAAATGCAATCTATAAACACTCTAAGAAAGATATGGAAAGCTCTTCCCACACTAAAATTCCCTGATTCTATAGAATATACGTATTACAGATGTCCCTCTTACCATTTTGGCAACTGTCCATGAATTCACATCTAATAAATCTAGACCAGTGGGATCCAACAGAAATATAGTTGATCCATATATGTAACTTTGAATTTTAAAGTTTTCAATTTTCTAATAGAAGTATAAATGTCCTTCCTTATAACAGCTCCTTATAACACTTTAATTTTTAAAGAGGTTTTTAGTACATTACTTTAACTGATCTTCACAGTAAGATTGTCACCTTTCAGACCAAAGAAGTGAACCTAAGAGATTCAGGAGCTTGAATTTTGGTTTTATTCAGTCCAGTTCTCTATGTACATTACTCCCACTGTTTCACACTGCTCTTTCAACTAAACCACACCATTATGGACAAGCACTAAAAGTGGAAGATACAAATCCAAAACAGACCTACAAACAAAAATGGGGAAGTCACCTTATGGAATAGAATCCGTTTACTAATTCTCCCTTTTTCCAAAATTTAACATTGTTCTGATAAAACTGATTAGTAGGTACTCTGGCAAGGTTACCATGTTCCAGAAGACTGATTCAAATTAAGCATCTGTGTGCGCCCTGGTTTTCCTTCTCCGTTCTTTTCTATTCAGATTGATTTGTAGATTCGGTCTTTTAGGACACCGATGCAGTGGAAATAAAACAGTATATTTTTTAATCTGCATATTTTAAACCCAGAGCTTCCATTTAACATTCCTCAACTAAGGGCCTTTTTGTCCCATAGGGAACATTTGGCAATGTCTACAGATATATTTGCTTGTCATAACTGGGCCGGGGTGGGGGCAGGAGTAGCCACTGGCATGCAGCAGGTGGAGGCCAGAGATGCTGCTAAATAGCACAGAATGCACAGAAGAGTCCCTCACACACACAAAAACGACAACAAGAACTTTTGTTCTTTTGTCCAGACCAAAATGTCAATAGTGTGAAGGCTAAAAAACACTGCTTTGCTGAAAGCAAAAATAAATACCAGGCAGATTAAAAGAACTAATTTTTTTAACTACCTAAAAGAATTAAGAGGAAATCTATTTTTTGCTAAAGAAAGCTTTCAAGAAACAAAAGAAGCTACAAAAAAGTTATTATTAAAATTATAGGGAAAAGAAATGAAGCTAGAACAAAATTAAAATCAATATAGTCTACCACATATAAGATTTGTTCAGGCCAAGTATCTTCAATCATATTTCACTTTTTTGTATCCTACACACAATCCACCAGGAAATCCTACTGGGTTTATCCTCAGCACACATTTTTCTGTTACCTTATTCCTACTACCCTCATTACTCCACAGCTACAGTGCTTTCTATTTCTTGAACTTCCTGCATCTGGGTTTTGGGCTTATTGCCCTCCAAGTACAGTTTGCTTCCTTACCACCTTCAAGTTTTTATCAGAGGTTTCCTTTTAGGTGAAGTATTACCTGACCACTCAATTTAAACTGCAACCTTCTCCTAATTTAGTAGTCTCTGGACCTCTCCCTAACCTCTCTTGCTCCAACATCAAAAAAGTTCTATTAAACCAGTGGTTCTCAAATATTTGGTCTCAGGACCTTTGTGCTCCTAAAAAATTAATGAGGACCCTGTTATGGTCTGAGTTTTAGTGCCCACCCCCCCAAAAGTCATACACTGAAACTCTATCTCCCAATGTGGTGGTATTAGAAGGTGGGGCCTTTAGGAAGCCATTTAGGATTAGATGAGCCCATGAGGATGGAGCCCTCGGGAATGTGATTAGTGCCTCTCTAGGAGTCACAAGAGAACTCTTCTCTGCTCTCTGCCATACAGGGATACTAGGAGAACACAGGCATCTAAGATCTATAAGCCAGGAAGAAGGCTCTCACCAGATCTGCTAACACCTTGATATTTGACTTCCCACCATGCAGGATTGTGAGAAATAAATTTGTTGTTTATGGGCCATCCAGTGTAAAGCATTTTATCAGAGCAGCCCAAGCCAAGACAGACACCAAAGAGTGTTTACATAGCTTCTGTCAATGTTTACCATATTAGAAAAACATTTTTAAAATATTTCAAAATCATAATAAACCCATTAAATGTTTTCATGAGAGAGATTTTTCAAAACCAAAAAGTTAGTGAGAAGAGGGACATGGTTTTACAATTTTTGCAAATCCCAATGTCTGCTGGATTCTCTGAGCTGCCTCTACAGTGTGTTGCAATAGACTGTTTTGGAGTAAAGTTTGTGAATAAAATCTGGCCACACACATATATAATTAGAGAAGAGAGTAGTATTTTAATAGCTTTTTCATATAACTGAAGATACTCTTCAATAGCCACAAAAACTCAACGAGGGGTGGTTTCTTAGACATTATTTACAATATGGAAATATTAAACCCTGTAAGTGAATTTTTTGTACTCTGATCTTAAAATCCTTTCATCTTGAGCTTTGAATGGAATTTTAAACTATGAACGATCTTAAAGGTACTACATTGATTTGCTTGAAAATATTGGTTCAGAATTATCCAGAACTTCCATAAACGGACATACTGCATTACTCAAACATCTCAAAAATCAAATATCACAACCAACCTCAGACAACTTAAGTATTGGGAAGCTCTAAAGCTTACAGTGACATGTACAAGTTTTCCAACTTCATAATTTTGGCTTTAAAGTGTGAATTTTATCATCAATAAATACTGTCATTTTTCCTTAAAGTATCAAGCTTGCTTCACTCACTCTTGAGAAAATGCCTACAAAATACTCAAATCTGAATAACCGTAGTTTGTCTCTTATTGAAGTGGAACCACATACTGGTTGTAGACCATACAATGGAAAGTGATCAGCAATAAAAAGGGACAAAGTACTCTACAACTGAAACCAATGATGTACTATATGTTAGCTAATTTAAATTTTTTTAAAAAGATGCTTTCTACGCACACAAAAGGGACAAAGTATTGATACACACCACAACACAGATGAATCTCAAATTAATTATTCTGAGTGAAAAGTCTGGAGAACGTACACTGCATTTCATCTATACGAAATTCTAGAAAATGCACACTATAGTGACAGAAAGCGGATCAATGTTGCCCGGGGAGGGACCACAACAAACTTTTGGGTGTGATGGATAGGTTTATTATCCTGATTATAGTGGTTTCGTGTGTGTATGTTTCAAATGTCATCAAACTGTCATATGCAGTTTGCTGTACCTCAATTATATTTCAGTAAAGCAGTAAAACACACACACCACACAACCTGAATGTATACTCATGGTGGAGCGGATTACAGGAGATCGCTTTTATCCTTTCAATTACAAAAATAAATAATCTGCCTTCACTGGCTCCGACGAACGGGTCTTAGGAATCCTGCAGAGCTGGGGGGCAGGGAGGGGCTCAGAGTTGGGTGTGGGGAACACTAACACGATGCCCTGCCTGTGTGCGTGAATATGTGCTTGTCTACACACAGCTGACGCGTAAAGGAGCAGACGGACGTGGAAGGGCAGAAGAGGACTGACTTGGCCTTCCGTTTAGCTGACACGCCGCAAAGCGTTGGCATTTCTTCTTCAAAACCCCAAAAGGTATAAAGTTACTTCTGAATGGGTATTAAAGTATTACAATTACGTGCCTCGGCAGACATAAGTTCCTTCAGAAGAGCACTTGAGTAGTCTTTGTGTCTGTCCATCTCCCTAAGTAAAAACACCTGGCCATAGTCTCAGCCATCAGAGGCGACCCTGGGCGACACGCTCCCTGAAAAGGGCATTTTTCGGGGGAGGGGTACTGGCACCTACGCGGAGGTTGAACAGCTGACGCCGTTGGAGGGCAGAGGACAGCCAGGGCTGCGCGGATGCCCCCACAGGGGGCAGAGGGCTGGCGCCCACTCCTCTGGGACCAAAGCCACGACAGCTCAAGCGACAAAGACGGGGGCGGGGGGGCGGGCACCAGAAAACAATACAGCCCAGAGCAGGCCGACAGAAAATACGCAGACTTACGGAGGAGCGCCGACCAGGCCGCTCTTCCCGGAGCTCTTAGAAGAGGGCCAGGGCCCAAGATGGCAGCAAACTTAAGACCTGGTCACTCCCTCCCCCCCCCCCACCTTTTATGTCCCAGGGTGCATGCGCAGAACGCCGGAGCTTCAAGGGCAGTGGGAGGCTCACAGGTGAGCGCCGTCCCTCCTGCCCCAGGGCAAGGGCGGAGGCTGGGTGGGGCTCGGGGCACGTGACGCCCGACCTGAGCTCCGCACTCCGCATGGACAACCTCACAGCCTTGTCCATCTGCGACAGGCTAAAGCCTTGATTGGACCGGGATTAGAGCTTTGTAGGGGGTCTCTGAGTGGGGCTAGGGTGGTGTAGAGAATGTTGGTTCGTCATGAGGGTGTGGCACATTGGGGTGGGGTCACCCCACTTCTCTGGTTGTGCAAGGATTGCAGAGGACGGGGACGGATCCACCGTGTGGCTGCCCGAAATAGAAACCCAGGAGACCCGAGTGAATTTACAGATTAGCGAAAGTAATGGCCAGTTATTGAGCACCTGTTAATTACATACTTAGATATACTATTGCATTTAATTCTATTTCTCTGTTTTTGGAGAGACTTGAATTGGACCTCCGGTTAGATACTAGTAATTTATGATGTTAATTTCCTGATCTCAATAAATGTATTGGGGTTATGCAGGATAAAGTCCTTGCTTATAGTAAATAAATACTAAAGTATTGGAGGTGATTGGGTATGATGTCAGCAATATACTTTCAAATTATTGGCGGTGACATGTTCTTGCTACTCTTCTTGTACCTTTTCTGCAAATTTGAAATTATTTCAAAAGAAAAAGAAAACCTTAATTTAAAAAAATATACTAGCGGGGCACTTGGGTGGCTCAGTTGTTAAGCGTGTGCCTTCAACTCAGGTCATGATCCCAGGGTTCTGGGATGGAGCCCCGCATCAGGCTCCCTGCTCAGCGGGAAGTCTGCTTCTCCCTCTCCCACTCTCCCTGCTTGTGTTCCCTCTCTCGCTGTCTCTCTCTTTCTGTCAAATAAATAAAAATCTTTTAAAAATAAAAATTAAAAAATATACTAGCTGCATAAAATGAGCTGTGAAAATCTCAACTATTTTTCTATATTCTGTAGCACTTTATATTACACAATAATTAACAGTTCCTTGAAAGAATAGGAACTGAGCTATAAAGTGATCTAGACACAGGTATTTGGAGGAAGACAAAATCTTTGACTTCCTTATAAATTCTTTCATGAAGACCTAGTCAAGTTTTCTATGTCTTGAATGAATTTTGCCATTTTATTTTTTCTATCAATTTAACCATTTCCCCTAGGTTTTCTAATTTTTTAATGTGGAGTCTTGACAATACAAGCATATTATTTTAAAATCTGTGTGTCATTTCTCCAAAGAAGACAAACATGGCCAACAGACACGTGAAAAGATGCTCATCATCACTTATATCAGGGAAATGCAAATCAAAACTACAATGAGATTATCACCTCACACCTGTCATAATGGCTCAAATCAAGAACACAAGAAACAACAGGTGTTGGCAAGGATGTGGAGAAAAAGAAACCATCTTGCACTACTGGTGGGAATGTAAACTGGTGCAGCCACTCAAAAAGTTAAACCACTAATGGGTATTTACCCAAAGAATACAAACACCCCAATTCAAAGGGATACACGTACCACTGTGTTTATAGCAGCACTATTTACAATAGCCAAGATACGAAAGTAGCCCAGATGTCCATCAACTGATGAATGGATAAAGAAGATATGGATATAATTGAGCCATAAAAAAGAATGAAATCTTGCCATTTGCAACGACATGGATGGAGCTAGAGTGTATAAAGCTAAATGAAATAAGTCAGTCAGAAAATGAGAAAAACCATATAATTTCACTCCTATGTAGAATTTAAGAAACAAAGCAAACAAGCAAAGGGGAAAAAAAGAGTCAAACCAAGAAACAGACTCTTAACTATAGAGAACTGATGGTTACCAGAGGGGAGGGTGGGAGGGGAGAATGGGTTAAATAGGTTACGGGATTAAGGAGTGTGTTTGTTGTGAGGAGAACAGGGTGATGTATGGAAGTGTTGAATCAGTATACTGTACACCTGAAACTAATATAACACTGTATGCTAACTGGAATTAAAATAAAAACTTTTAAAAAGAGAGAGAAAGAATAATAAAGTAAAATCTGTGTCTGTGACCATTTCCTACTTTATTCTTTATTTATATCTTCTCATTTTTTTTCTTGGCAGATCTTATTAATCTTCTTTATTGGTTTTTCTTGTTCTAATTGTTCTCCAGTTCATTTATCTTTTCTATATCTGTATCCTTTCCTTTTAAAAAATTTCTTTTGAGTTTGTTCTATTATTTATCATAGCTTCTTACATTGAATGCTTACTGTCTTTATTTTTTCTTTATTTTTTTAAGTAGGTTCCACGCCTACTCAGGGCCTGAACTCATGACCCTGAGATCAAGACCTGAGCTCAGATCAAGAGTCAGACGCTTAACTGACTGAGCCACCCAGGTGCCACTACTGTCTTCATTTTTAACCTCTCATATCCTAAAAAAACGTACTTAAACTATAGAATTTTCCTGTAACAATTGCTTTAGTTAAATCCCTTAAGTTTTTATGGCATTATTTCATTATAATTCAGTTTTAAATTTTTCTAATTCCTACTGAGACTTATTTTGTAGTCTATGGGCAAAGATCATTTTTATTTCCAGATATGTGAAGTGTATTGTTATCTTTATATTAATTTATAACTTGTATTAATTGCATCGTGGTCAGAGAATATGGTCTGTATAATACTGATTACTTAAAACTTCTTGATACTTGCTTCATGGCCGAGTGTCTGGTCTTTTTGAAAACATATATCCATGATAACAAGTTATTAATTTTTTCCAAGTATCAGGTACAGAAAGTGATTTTTGTCAGCTTCTTGTAAATCTGCCAATTTTTTCTTTCTATATTTGGAATATATTTTATAAAGTACATAAAGGTTTAAAATTTATTTCTGATGAATTTGCTTATTTTATCAATTTGTAATAACCTTCTTTAAGTCCAAAAAGTTTTTGCCTTAACGTCTATTTTGCGTGGTATTGATTTAGCCATGCCAGCTTTCATTTAGTTGGTATTTGCCTTGGTTTGTTTATCTTTTTCTGTCCTTTTTCCTATTAATCTTCTGTGTCTTTATAAGTGTCTCTTGTAAATAAGATGTAGCTCAACGTTTGCTCATTTTCTGTTTGTTCAATGTTTATTTATTCAGATGTAGAAGCTTCTTTTCACCTTTGGTCCACTGACATTGATTGAGATTTCTAATATTTTGTGATTCATTCCTACAATTTTAAGTGTTAAGTTTTTGATACTTTTTCTAGGTTTCTCCATTATTGTTTTCTTTGAGATTGATTGAAAAAAAAAATTTAACTTCTCCTTCTCTACCTCACCCCCACCTGCTACTTTCTTCTCTACTACTTGGGAGGTTATTCCCTCTGTTACCATCTTTTAGAGATCACCCTACAATTTGTAACACTTACTTAATGGAAGGAATTCTGAAGTTAATCAATGTCTTCACCCTCCTCTTAAACAATACAAAGATTTGAGGGCATTTTAACTTCCCCTTCCATTATCACCTTCCCCTTTCTAACTTAACTACTAGGAGCAATTTCTGTGAACATCTGATGGACCATCTGCCCCCTAACTTACTCCTACTCATCCTTCATTTCTCAGCTTAAATTCCATTTCCTCTGAGAAGACTTCCCTAGAGTCTGGGTCAGTAGTCATCAATCTGGATTACCCTGCACTTAGAAATGCCCAAAGAGGGGCACCTGGGTGGTTCAGTCAGTTAAGAGAGTCTGCCTTTGGCTCAGGTCATGATCCCAGCATCCTGGGATCAAGCCCTACATTGTGCTCCCTGCTCAGCGAGGAGCCTGCTTCTCCCTCTGCTTCTGCCCCTCTCCCTGCATGTGCTCTCTCTCACTCTCTCTCTGTCAAATAAAGTCTTAAAAAAATATCCAAAGACTTCCCAAAGGGGCACTGGCATAATAATTTTAAATGGTTCAATTTCCAGATCCTCACATTTTATGTGTAGTCTTCCCTATTTTGATCTGCCTGAGAACTAAGCTACCTAAAAGCCTGAAGCAGATAGTTTTTCTTTTCTCCTTCCCTTTCATCACTGCCCTGTTCCTACTTTATAAAATAAAGGTATGTCTCTATTACCTCTATTTACCATTGTGCTTGGTTTGGCCCTGGCATATAAATTCCCCTCAACCAAACAAATAAATAGTCAGCAGTTCAAAATATTAGCATCAGTGAAACTTTTAGTTGTGTCTTTCCCTGTATTATTCAAATTTTTCTGAAAGGCAAAGCATTAGAAATGGAGTGTTTTGGTGCATGTTTGGTTGTTAATAATTAGACATGGAGTCAAACAAGAGTAGAGTTGCCAGGGGGTGCCTGGGTGGCTCAGTCGTTAAGCGTCTGCCTTCCGCTCGGGTCGTGATCTCAGGGTCCTGGGATGGAGCCCCGCATCGGGCTCCTTGCTCCGCGGGAAGCCTGCTTCTCCCTCTCGCGCTCCCCCTGCTTGTGTTCCCTCTCTGGCTGTGTCTCTCTCTGTCAAAATAAATAAAATCTTTTAAAAAAAAAAAAAAGTAGAGTTGCCAGATTTAGCAAGTAGAAATACAGAAACCTAGTTACATTTGAATTTCCAGTAACAAAATTTTTTTCAATATATGGATTACCCAGATACACTGAAACACTGAAAAATTATTAGTCTTTGAAATTCAAACTTAACTAGGCCTCCTGTATTTTATCTGACAACCCTAGCTAATATTTTTTTTAAAGATTTTATTTATTTATTTGGGAGAGAGAGAATGAGAGACAGAGAGCATGAGAGGGAGGAGGGTCAGAGGGAGAAGCAGACTCCCCGCCGAGCAGGGAGCCCGATGCGGGACTCGATCCCGGGACTCCAGGATCATGACCTGAGCCGAAGGCAGTCGCTTAACCGACTGAGCCACCCAGGCACCCAACCCTAGCTAATATTAAGAACAACTTTCATTTTTTTCTTTCATCTATTTGACACTTTAAAAAAAAAAATACAATATTCCCAAGGGAGAGTTCTACTAGAGCAAACCCAACCCAAAAATGTAAGAACTTTTAAAGCAGAGATGCTTTATTTAAAACAGGCTACAAACTCATGGCAGGAGTCTTTTCCTTATTTAGCGATCTATTTTAGAATTAGAATTACAAAATAAGATGGTTATCATAGCAATGTTTACTAATATGTTGATTTGAAATGAAAACTAAAGTCAGACTTGTTCTGTTGGAAAATGAGTCAGATTTGGCTAAACAATTAGGTTATATGTGGGAACTTTTCACATATTAAATTCACCAAATCTTCAACTCCAGGATCTCATAGTAACTAATACATTATAAAAACAAATATTATCGGGACGCCTGGGTGGCTCAGTTGGTTGGGCGACTGCCTTCGGCTCAGGTCATGATCCTGGAGTCCCGGGATCGAGTCCCGCATCGGGCTCCCTGCTTGGCAGGGAGTCTGCTTCTCCCTCTGACCCTCCTCCCTCTCATGCTCTCTGTCTCTCATTCTCTCTCTCTCTCTCAAAAAAATGAATAAAATCTTTAAAAAAAAAAACAAATATTATCAAATAAGTAATGATAAATATTATCAAAGGATCTTCATGTTAAAAGTTCATTGATCTGCAGACTTAATATGAGTGCACTTTATATATGTTATACCTCAATGAAAAAGAAGAAAAAAGCTTTGAAAAGGAACATGGAAATTAACAATGTATTTTCTAAGTATACCTGCTAAGTCACATCTAAGTGAAAGAATTACACACATAATTTGGTAATTTATGATAAGGCCTTTTTGCTAAACTTCCCAGAAATTCAGAATGTAGACAATTCTGAAGGCTGGGTAGGAAATTTTTTTCAAGTCCAGTGGTCTCTAATTTTAGCACTAACAACAAAAAGAAGAAGGTGATTGGAGAATCTTGTCAAGTCCTCAATCAATCATTATAGATATGAGAGCATTAAGAATGCAAGAGCAATAAGGTTTAAGAACCACAAACAGCAAGTTTCTCATAGCAACCTGGACTTTTTCCTTTGCTTATATATATAAATATATACATTCATGTAACTATTTGATGTCCATTTATCCTACAAAATCAAGTCTCATAGAAGCAATACTGAGCTTTTCCTCAGTGAACGTTGAGTGAAAGATTAAATGGGCAAATGCATCAAGTGCAGGTAGTATTTGCAATCCCAGGAATGGATGCTATTAGCCAGAACGCATGCACAGAGCAGAGGATGGAACTCTAGAAACAGAAGTAGATTAGCAAGTCATTTCAGGGCCACACCTGTGTCATCTGCATTTACAGCTCTCCCTTTTCCTTTCCTCCTTCGTCCATAATCTTGCACACAGGAACAATACAAAAGTAAAAATGACCTGCTTGAACTGCTTTGCCAAACCAATCTAAGACCCAGGGTAGATAACTACTGTTATGAGAAACAATTACCCATGAAGACTATGGCACTGGGCAAATCTCTTGATCTCTTTGAGCTTTATTGTCATCACCGTCCTATGGAAGAAACAGATGTTAGATACATAAAATATAGTAGCTCCCACCTCCCCTTCAAGGAAGCTGCACACAATCCCCCTGAGACTAGCCGTTTAAACATTAATTTTCTTTTTCTATCATTCATTTTAGTCAATCATCTCTGTGTGCATCATGCACTCATACCACGTGCTATATTTGTGGGTAAGAATTTTTTCCTCCAGTTTCCATTTCCTCCAATATCCTAGAGTCAGGTCCATTTTTCTATGTTTCTGCTACCCACTTTCTATTACTATTACTTTAGCCCTAATTTATTTAACAGTGATGACTTTTTCAGATAGTTCAGTGTGACTGGGTTTTGGTGTTGTCTGGTTTTTTAGATGCCACCAGGAGGCAGCATGGACTTAGTGATGATCTCACATCTACAGTCATTCTGTCACTTCCTAAAGGAAGATGTCTTTTCTACTTAAAATACAATCAAATCTGACCTTTTTTCTTTTTTTTCATATAATACCCAAAGTTAATGAGGACATGGGGGAGCAGACACTGCCATATACTTGCAGTTGAAGTGTTCATTGGGGCAATTTGAAAATGCCATAGTGAAAGCCTTAAAATTGTTAATATCCTTTGTTCTAACATTCTCCTTTCACACAAACTCTCTCCTACCCCCTGTCATTTCATTTAAGGAGATTATTGTGGCTGAGAGCAAAGATTTAGCTACAGAAACATTCAGTACAGCATTGCTTAAAATAACGTAAACTAGAAACAATGTAAAGATCCAACAATAAGGGATTCAGATCATATAATGGATTACTATATGGCTGTTTAAAATGATACTGTTGAGGGCGCCTGGGTGGCTCAGTTGGTTGAGCGACTGCCTTCGGCTCAGGTCATGATCCCGGAGTCCTGGGATCGAGTCCCACATCGGGCTCCTGGCTCAGCGGGGAGCCTGCTTCTCCCTCTGACCCTCTCCCCTCTCATGCTGTTTTTCTGTCTCTCTTTCTCTAATATAAATAAATAAAATCTTTAAAAAAATTTTTTTTAAAAATGATACTGTTGAAATGTTTTTCAAATATGTGGTATGTAAATCACAAGATGTGGTACATGGAACAATTATAAATGGCACATAGAAGGACATTGTTTCCATTTCCCTATATCTGCTCCCATTGCCCAAAAACCATCCTGGTTCATCATGGCCTCCTCCTGGATAGCTAGAAGGTTAAGACTTCCCACACAAGACCACACTCTTCTTTTCGCTATCTTCCTTAGGAGCTCTCTGTCCTGTTCCTGTTTCAAGGCTCAGGCTTCATCCTGCCATCATGGCCCCAGCATCCTTTCCTTTCCACCTAGCCCTTCCTGACTCTCGCAGCCAGCTTCACCCTCATTGCCTTCCAGTCCCTTTTCATATTTCCTGAAACACCCAACCCTGCCCCTTCTCCTAAGCTCCAGGAGGTGGCACTGAAGTAAGCCTTGAAGGATGGGGAGGAGTTGGCGTGGCAGAGACAGAGGACATGGCAAAGGACATATGTCAGAATAATACAGACCAGGGAAAAAAAGAGAAACATAGCATGAAATGCACAGAGAACTAAAATCAGGTTAGGGGCGGGCGCCTGGGTGGCTCAGTTGGTTGGGCGACTGCCTTCAGCTCAGGTCATGATCCTGGAGTCCCTGGATCGAGTCCCGCATCAGGCTCCCTGCTTGGCAGGGAGCCTGCTTCTGCCTCTGACCCTCCCCCCTCTCATGTGCTCTCTCTCACTCATTCTCTCTGTCTCAAATAAATAAATAAAATCTTTAAAAAAAAATAAAAAATAAATAAAATCAGGTTGGGGCACACAAGAGTAAATTGAGAAACTTGTTCAGAGATCCAGCCTATGGGTAGCAGGGACTTGATTACAGAGGACAAAGCATGGTATTCTATAGAGTTTGAACTTCACCCTGGAACTAAGTTTAAGGAGTGATGAAATCAAATCACAAAGTTTCGTGGAAAATGGATTTGTGGGAAGAGGGGTTTTTGCAATAACAGAAATGAGACATGATAAGGGCTTGAACTAGAGCAGAGGTAGGAAATATAGAGAAGAGGGGTCAGATTCAAAATTATGTAGAACATCAGATTAACAGGACCTTGTGACTATGGACTATAGACCTACTGTAGATTAGGTAAGAGCCAGAATCATATCTGTCTCACTCACAGCTGGCATCTCCTCCCCCTAATACACTGTATTCCACACAGGTACCCAAATGAATTGGAAAGTGGGTAGGTATCAGAAGTGTTAAATGCAAAATGACTGCAGATCTTCCCACTGAGTGGAGGAGTTTAATTCTCCTCCCCTTAAATGCTGGCTGGCCTTGTGATTTGATTCACTTTAGCCAACAGAATTCCTGATACCAGAAGGATTAAAATGAGAAAGAAAAGAATCTCTAATTGAAAAATTAGCATAAATTTAAATAATTACTGATGATACATCTGTGAAATAATATGTAATTGAGTGTTCCTCAAAATAAAAGTAGAATACTATTTAAACAAATTTAATGATTATGTAGAATTAAAATTGTTGGCAATGTCAACATAATTTAGAAGAAGAGAGGCATAGATAAGAATGAAGTTAAAATCAATTAAAAGAATCATCTTATTTGGCATAATGAGACTATAATAATGATTAGCTCCAGACAAAGTAAGAAAACAGAAGTACAAATAGGTTTATTGATCTATTTAAAATATAAAGTTACAGACCATAACCATAGACAATATTAAAGATTAAAATAACATAAAATCCAGTTATATGAGACTTACAAAATACATACCAAAGGAGCACTGTATATGAAGATTGAAATTGAAGGGATGAAATATATATATACCTTGTGAATCATAAGGCCAGCCCAGATTCAAGGGGAGAGAAATAAAATCTTCCACTAGATGGCAAGATCTTCAGAGTCATTTTGCAAAGTGTGTAATTCAGGAAGGCATAAAGATGAGAGACGTTTTTGCAATTAATCACCACACCATGAAAATTCTAATTGAGATCAGTAGGAAAATAGGAAGAAAAAACAGGAAAACAAGGAGAAAAAAACAAAAAATACGGAACATAAGAAACAAATAGCAGATGGCCAATATAAACCTAGCCATATTGATAAGCACATTGAGTATAAATGGTCTAAACATTCCAATTAGATGCACAAGTTGTCAGGTTAGATAAGAAAGCAAGAGTCAATTATATGCTGTCTAAGAGAAACTCCCCTCAAATATAAAAACACGGGTTAAAAGTAAAGTGATGAACTTGATTACAATGATGGAAAAATATATACTATGCCTACACAATCCAAAGAAAGCTAAGGTGGCAGAGGAATATGAGAGGAACCAGATTTCAGAGCAAAGAACAATACTAGGGATAAAAAGGTAATTGCATAATGATATAAGGGTCAATTCATTAAAAGGACATAACATTCTTCAATGTGTATGTAAATAATAACAGAGTTTCAAAATACCTGAAGCAAAAAACTATTAGAGATGAAGGGACAAATGGACAAATTTGTAATTTTAGTTGGAGATTTTAACAGTAATAGACAAAGTGAAAAGAAAATCAGTAAAGGTATAGAACACCTGGCCATTATCATCAATCAACTTGACCAATTTGCCACTTAATAAAAATTCCATCTAGCAACAGCAGAAGGCATCATCTTTTCAAGTGCACACAAAACATTTGCCAACATAAGCCATATTCTGGACCACAAAACAAGTCTATAAATTTAAAAGAATAAATCACAAAAAGTATGTTAGGACCACAGTAGAATTAAATTAGAAATCAACAAGCAGATATTTGGGAAAGCTCTAAGTATTTGGAAATTAAACACGCATTTCTAAATAACTGAGGGCTAAAGAAGAAATTACAGGGGAAATTAGAAAATACGTTGAACTAAATGAAAATTACAGAGCAGCATATCAAAATGTATGAGTTACTGCAGCAACAGTGCTTTAAGGGGAATTTATATTGCTAAATGCTCTCAACTTAATGTTATAAAATTTGACTTTAAGATCATAAAAAAGTGAGTTAAATGAATTAAACTCATAGGCATTAGGAAGGAAATAATAAACATCAGAGAAGTCAATAAAATAGAAAATAAATAACAAAGAACAATCAGTGAAACCAAAACCTGGTTCACTGAAAAGACCAATAAAAGTGACAAAACTCAGATCAAGCCTGACTCTTAATCAGTCAGACTAATCAAACATAAAAGAAGGAAGACACGAATAAGAAATGATAGGACACTACAGATACTGCATATTTTAAAATAAAGGGATATTATAAGCAACTTATGCCTTTTAGATGAAATTGACAAATTCTTTGAAAGACAAACTACCAAAGATCACTCAAGAGAAAGCGATAGCCTGGCTAGCCCCATGCCATTTAAATAAGTTGCATTTGTAGATAAAAACTTACCCCAAAAGAAAATTCTAGACCCAGAAGTCTCCAATGGTGGATGATACCAAACGTTTTAGTAAGAAATAATACCAGTCTTATGTAAAATCTTCCCAAAAATATGAAGAGGAGAATATGCTTCACAGCTTGTTTTTTGGCTTTTTTTGAGATAAGCATTACCCTAGTACCAAAACCAGATAAAGCCATTAGAAAAAAAACTACAAACCAAAAATCCTTCATAAAAATGAATGCAAAATTCCTTAACAAAACATTAGCATAGCAAGTCCAGAAATGCATAAAGGGAAAATGCTACATGGGATTTACCTTGGGAATGCAAAGTTGGTTTAACATTTAAAATATCTATCAATGTACTTTACCAAAGTAATAAATTAAAGTAGAAAAAACATATAATCATCTTAATAAAGGCAGAAAATCCCTTTGACAAAATTCATCTCCTGTTCATGATGAAAACTCCAAATTAGGAACAGAGAGGAACTTCCTCAATTTGATAAAAAGCATCTACAGCTAATAACATACTTGATGGTAAAAGACTGAATGTGTTCCTCATAAGGTCAGAAAAAAAGGCAGAGATTCAAATAAGAATTTTAAAAATCAAGTTTGGTAGGTAGTAGAATATAAAGTCAACATAAAAATTAATTCTGTATATTAGCACTGAACAATTAGAATTTGAAATTTTAAATGATATTTATGATAGCATCGATAATATGAATTACTTAGAGATAAATTTAACAAAATATATGCAATATCACAAAATATATGCAATATCTGTATACTGGAAACTACAAACTGTTTCTGAAAAACATCTAAATAATGTTGAGATAATGATGAGATCCAAATAAAGACCTAAATAAATGATGAGATAGTTCCTGGATCTGATTTTGTTAAGATGTCATTTCCCCTCAAATTGATCTATAGATTTAACACCAACCCAGTCAAAATCACAATAGGCTTAAAAAAAATGATCCAGTTTCATTCTTCTGCATGTGGCTGTCCAATTTTCCCAACACCATTTGTTGAAGAGACTGTCTTTTTTCCATTGGACATTCTTTCCTGCTTTGTCAAAGATTAGTTGACCATAGAGAAAGGGGAACCCTCCTACACTGTTGGTGGGAATGCAAGCTGGTGCAACCACTCTGGAAAACAGTATGGAGGTTCCTCAAAAAGTTGAAAATAGAGCTACCATATGACCCAGCAATTGCACTACTGGGTATTTACCACAAAGATACAAATGTAGTGATCCGAAGGGGTATGTGCAGCCTGATGTTTATAGCAGCAATGTCCACAATAGCCAAACTGTGGAAAGAGCCAAGATGTCCACTGACAGATGAATGGATAAAGAAGATGTGGTATATATATATAAAATGGAATATTATGCAGCCATCAAAAGGAATGAAATCTTGCCATTTGCAACGACGTGGATGGAACTGGAGGGTATTATGCTGAGTGAAATAAGTTAATCAGAAAAAGACATGTATCATATGATCTCACTGATATGAGGAATTCTTAATCTCAGGAAACAAACTGAGGGTTGTTGGAGTGGTGGGGGGTGGGAGGGATAGGGTGGCTGGGTGATAGACACTGGGGAGGGTATGTGCTATGGTGAGCGCTGTGAATTGTGTAAGACTGATGAGTCACAGACCTGTACCCCTGAAACAAATAATACATTATATGTTAATAAAAATAAATAAAAAGAAAATGAATGAACTGCATCTATATATATCTAAGTATCTTAAAAATATAACTTTGAATTAAAATAAGTTGAAAAAGACTATGTCCAATATTGTACATTTGTGTAAACACTAAACAAACAATAGTATATATTGTTTATGCACGCTTACACATTTAGAAAAATTTTTTAATTTTTATTTTAAATTATAATTTAATACATGAGAATTAGACTGCTGATTTATCAGCTTTAAAATATTGGTTTCCTCTGGCAGGAAGAAAGCCTGAAGGAATGGGTGGTGGGGTGCAAGGGGAACTTGAGCTATATCTTTAATGTTTTATTTCATTTATGTCCCAGAGAAAATAACAGAGACAGAACTGAACGCAAAAAAAAAAAAAAGCAAAATGTTATGATCTTCTAGGCATTATGGGGAGTACATATAGGTACCTGTTATATTATTTTCTGTAATTTTGATATGTTTAAAATGTTTTACAATTTGACATCATTTTGAGATTGAATAAAGCCAGCCATATAAACTTCGCACCACAAAGTGCGGTACATAGTAATCATATTCCTGAAGAATCTCACAACTGACACAGCTTCCAGATTTGCAAACCTGGAACTAACAATATTAGTTCTCTCAGAAAACGTCCTCAGAGTTATTAACAAACTGAGGATCAGGCCAGTGGTTTCTTAATTACACTTCTGTACTGATCCCTTGGAGGATGCCAGTCAACCCTAGTGATCCACCGGGTAATGGCAGCATGTCAACAAACAGAAATTGCTGCATGATTAAATTATCGCTGACGGTGAGTGAGCGCCCTATGATCCTGGCCTTGCAAGTGAGGTCAGAGATACGTCTGTGCTTAGAAAGGAGGATTCCGTGCGATAAAAATCCAGCCTGTAATAAACTGTACCATGTCCTTCCCCTATCTTAACAGTGATCACTTGGAATCATCATCACCCATCTGTATGCTTGGCTCACAGTAAATAATTGCTAACTGACTAATTAGCCTCCAGGAAATGGAATTCCATAAATAGGGGGATTGTGCCAACTTATCCCCGACTCCTAACATGGTGGACCTAGCCAACATATCGAATAGGTGAAGGGAAAGCCAAAGGTGCTGCTACTCCATGAAAACTTCCCAGCTCTCTCCAGCCAGAAGGATCTGTTCCTTTCAAATTTGTACCCTCTTAGAATATTTAACATCTATTCTTACAGATACATGTGTTCAGGTCTCATTTTCCATTACTACCTTTTAGGTTTAAGAGCAAGGACTGTTCCCTTTTTGTCATTTATTACAGAATGATGGAAAATAGAAAAAAAGTCTTAAAGCTAAAATTAATTCATTTTATACTTTCCTAAGTTCAGCAGAATTATGTTGAACTTAAAGTATGCAACTCCAGACCATTTAAAATGAAATCCCACTTCCATATATTTAGTTAGTTGGTAGCAGAGCAATGGGCGATGACGTGTACCAAATCACCAACAGGGCCCATGCGCCT
Source organism: Mirounga angustirostris (assembly GCF_029215605.1). Lineage (NCBI taxonomy): Eukaryota > Metazoa > Chordata > Mammalia > Carnivora > Phocidae > Mirounga > Mirounga angustirostris. The sequence goes on along the minus strand of NW_026991718.1, from coordinate 16,171,029 downwards.
GTTTGCTCAGCTATTTCCCATTAAACACCAGCGAACAAAGACAGCTGCCAACCATTTTCTAGGTCACTTGTTCTGTTTGTAAACAGGAAGTGTACAATAATTAACAAGGTGTAATTATTTGCAAACAGGATTTACACAGAATGAAAGAATTTTTTTAAAGGAAGAAAATTAAGGCAAGTCTTAAGTGCTTAATGACCCCATTAATTGAGATAGGTAATTGAAGAAATTAAACAGAAGAGGTAATGGCCTTGGAGCCATTAATCTATTCTGGGGGTACTGCTAATGTTTACCAGGTGATTTTCATCTGAATTAAGAGCTGAGAGTCAGTCTACTTTCACACAATAGTTCTTGGATCTGGCCAATCAGAAGAATCACTTGGAAAGTTCTTGAACAATACAGATCCCTGGATTCTCTTCATACAGCCTTAATCAGAATCTCTGGGGTAGGGCTCATACACACGTATTTTTTTAAAAGCCTAACAGGTGATTCTTTAAAAGGGCTAGCCAGGTTTGGAGGTCATTGTGCAGGCTAAGGTTTCTCAACGTGGGCACTGCTGACATTTTTGGATAGTTAATTGTTGTGGATGCTGTCCTGTGCATTATAGGATATTTAGCATCATCCCTGGCCTCTGCCTAGGAGATACCAGTAGGACCCTCCCTTCCAAAAATTGTAAAAAAACAAAATGTTGCCAGACATTGCCAGATTTCTCTGGGGGCTGAAATCACCATCCATTTAAGAACCATTGCTTTAGAACAACCCTGTCTGATAGAACTTTCTGCAATGAGGGAAATGTCCAACCTGCTAGCCACAAGCCACAAGTGGTTATTGAGCACTTGAAATGTGGCTAGTACACCTAAGGACCTGAATTTTAAATGTTATTTTGTTTTAACTAATTTAATTGTAAAAGCCACATATCACTAATGGCTATTATATCGGACAACACGGTTTTACAAGATTCCGATCTGACTCTGGGCAGTGAAATCTATACAATGTCTTCCCTAAGTGCTTCTGAGACATGCCATGTAGAAATAATTTACAAAAATAGAAAATCTACCTAGTTTCCTGTCTAATTAGAAAAGCTCTTGGGATGTTATGACTAATGGAAAGTTTACTTACAGCTTTGCTTTCTAAGTGTTGTCTAGGAAATATTTTTTGTTACTACCCTTTATACCCAGATTAAGATACTTAAAGCAGTCTGGCTGGGGTTAGCCCCCTTCAGTCCCAATTTTGATCCCCTTTTATTGTCAGTCCCTAACACTTTCTTAAGGAAAAAATCCTATTGCTGTCTGGTTTTTGTCAATTCTTAGCAGGTTAAACATAGAGTTACCATATGGTCCAGCAATTCCACTCCTAGATGTATACCCAAGAAAGATGAATACATATGTCCATGCAAACACTTAATATACACATAAATGTTCATAGCTGCATTGTTTTTTCCAGTTTTATTAATGTATAACTGACATACAGCACTTTATAAATTTAAGGTATATGGTACAATGATTTGACTTACATATAAGGTTTGAAATGATTACCACAATAAGTTTAATTAACATCCATCATCTCATATAAATACAAAAAATAGAGAAAAAGAAAAATAAATTTATTTTCCTTGTGATGGGAACTCTTAACATTTATTCTAACAACTTCCATATATACCACGCATCGGTATTAATCATAGTCATCATGTTGTACATTACATCCATAGCACTTATTTATCTTATAATTGAAAGTTATACCTTTTGACCACCTTCATCTAATCCGTCCTCCACCTCTGGTAATGAACACATCTCTTTTCCTTTCTTTGTTTTGCAGATTCCACATATATATGAGATCGTACAGTATTTATCTTTCTTTGTATGACTTATTTTTCTTAGCATAACGTCTTGAAGTTCATCCATGTTGTTGCAAATGGCAGGATTTCCTTTGTTATGGCTGATTACTATATATATATATATCACATCTTCATTACCCATTCATCTGTCCATGGACAGTCAGATTTTTTCCATATATTGGCTTTTGTAAATAACACTGCAGAGCTACATTATTCATAATAGCCAAAAAGTGGAAATAATCCAAATGTCTAACAACTGATGAATGAATAAACAAGTGTATATCTATCAATGGAATATTACTTGGCAATAACAATGAATGAAGCCCTGATATATTCTACAACAGGATGAACCTTAAAAACATTATGCTAAATTAAATAAGCCAGTCGCAGAAGACCACAGACTATATGATTCCATTTATATGAAAAATTTGTAATGGGCAAATCAATAGGGATAGAAAGTAGTTTTAGGGCGCCTGGGTGGCTCAGTCGTTAAGCGTCTGCCTTCGGCTCAGGTCATGCTCCCAGGGTCCTGGGATCGAGTCCCACATCGGGCTCCCTGCTCGGCAAGAAGCCTGCTTCTCCCTCTCCCATTCCCCCTGCTTGTGTTCCTGCTCTCGCTATCTCTCTCTCTGTCAAATAAATAAATAAAATCTTTAAAAAAAAAAAAAAAAGAAAGTAGTTTTAGCAGTTGTCTAGGGCTGGGGTGAAATGAGGACATTGATTGGTTATAGCTAATGGTTATGGGGTTTCTTTTTGGTGTGATGGAAATGTTCTAAAATTAGATTGTGGTGATGGCTATACAATTCTGTGATTATACTAAATCTGTTAATTATATACTTTAACAGGCTGAAGTGTATGGTATGGGAATTGTATCTCAACAGAGTTGTTAAAACCTCTGTTGGTGTAATTCACTCTATAAGCAGATCTAACAAGAAAATCTGCATGATAATATCAATTGGTACAAAATATTTATTATTAAACTGTAAGTGGCTTTGGATAATGTTATTATCTTATTCCAGAATAGTCTCTCCACTGGTTACTAGCATTCTCATTTCCAAGATAATTGAAGTGACCCTGCATTGCATCCAAACTCAGGCTGAAAAATTTTAAACCTGGCCCTTACTCAATAATAAATTCTTAAATTCTTCCACTCTACGAGCTCCATTGTAGGACAGTGAATGCATTCAGAAGATACTCTGCATAACCGCAGAAAGCAATTCCAAGGGCCCATCCTTGTAATTCCTGAGTTCCTCTCTAGTCGATAGGAATAATGGACTCATGAAAATTGCCAATGAGAAAAGATGAAAGGATAAAAGATTTTCTAACCTAATATTGTCACAAGTCAGGCCAGTCAGACCCTGTCCTGCATGTAAAGTGCTAAGTCATGGAAGATAAATAGCTCTGTCAAGCAATGAGAAGAGGACATTCACTTTTAGGGCCTTGAGTTCTCCAAGCAACCCCAGACAGAGCCCGTTCTCTGGCTTTCAGCTTATCTGACTCAGATAACTTTAGAGGAAATGAAAACATTTCTAGGTTTTCCATTACAAAGAGAGACCTGGTACTGAAGATAACTGCCAAACTTACACAGCTTGAGCATGGACCATTTAGGAGACCTACAGGGAGTGTGCAGATGAGGAAGAAAAACAGCAAATATCAAGGGAGGTAAAATTTTTCATAATGTAAACCAAAAAAAGTCCATCTAAGGCAATTTTGCTTTTATTGTCCTGAATAAATAATGTCAAATGAAATCAGTTTGTCTAAGTGGTTAGATAGAGATCTGTGAAGAATGATGTACAGAGAAGTAGGGACTCAGATTACAAGGCAGGAAAGAATAGGCTTTTTAAAGGAAAAATGTGTAGGGAGGAATATTAATTCAGAAACTCATTCAGTAGACAAAGCAGAAGACTTTAGGTTACAAAGCAGTGACACAGTTCTGACCTTCCTTCCATTCACTGAGGATGTAGTTTAACAAATACATAGAGCATTTATGAGAAAAGCTAAGGCCTTTGGAATGGTTCTGGGAAGAGTCTGAGTTATTTGGAGGACAAGTGTCATCTTCAACACAAGATGCATTAACTGTACCCTGAATTTCTTATAACTAGATAGAGTGGCAGCCTTCCCTGGCCTTCATCATCTGGCTGGATAAGGGCATCCCTATTCTGTGTTCTGACAGTGCCCTGGATATACTCTTAATTATGCCACTTTAAATTACCTAAGATTATTGTTTTTTATCTTCTTTCATCACAAGACAGCGAACTTCACAAGAACCAAGACATTGTTGGCATTTTTATGGTTTTCAGTTTTCAAGGGGTGTCTTAACAGAGTTTCTAGGCGGGCATACATTCCCATCTCTGGTAGATATTGTTTCATTTTCAGGTATTCCATAGACCAATTGACTCCTTCCCAGATTAGGTAATTCAAAGGTTACCATACCTGGACTCTGCTGCAAGACCTTGTGGTAAGTCGGATTGTAATGTAATGCTGAATTCCACTAGTATTTGGGCTGGACTCCAATATGGATGCCTTATACAAAATTGTGCCCTGGAGTAGATTTAGTGTCATTACACTGGCTTCAGGTCAAATGTTTTCCAGGAAACATTGTCCCATGTACTTGGGACATTTGAACTGCACTTCCCCAGCCTGGATCCATGTTATTTCAGCCATCTATATGTGAGATGTTAAAGAAACAAATTGCTTCGTGACAGCTGTAGGCCCTGAAAGAATTCAAGCGCCTTCCCTAGTGCCTGTCTTCATGGGAGGAGGTGTAGTGGGGGGCAATGGCTTCAATAGCCATTGAAGAGTCTGATGTATGTCTCAGATCACGGACCCACACCCCAGATATGGAATCAGAAATTTTATCATGGCCCTTGCATATTCCAGGTCATTAAACCTAATCCCAGATCTTGTCTTTTTTTTCTTTTTTTTTTTTTAATCTCTTGCTCCTCGTAGAACTTTTTAATTGCAACCTTACAATGGATTGTCTGGATAAGAAGTGTGTCTTCAACAGATCTTTCAGTTATGATCTTTCCACTTATCCCACTTAAGTAAAAGTTATAAAAGACACAGTTTCTTTTTTCTGGACTGCCTGTGTCAGTGCAGACACTATGTCAGCCTGAAAAAAAGAAAAATGAGAGAGAGAGAGAGAAAAATAAGGTCCATGGGTGTCCCCATGCAGTGCCAGCTTGTTTGAGCCAGTCATTATCTCCAGAGCTATAAGAAGACTTTTTGGAACTCCCCCTGCCTCTGCTGCCAAGGTTCCTGGGATTAGAGACCAGCAGACAGAAATACTCTGTTCTTTATTTCAGGGAGCACAAATAGACGGACTTTGGAGTGAAGAAATCGTATTTGTTGAAACCTTTGCTCAGAGTTATAAATCTATGTGCCACGTGGCAGGGATGTCTCTAACTCTGGAACAAAGAACAAAGAGCATTTTAGTTAGTCACACTGAGGAAAACACCAAAGAAGCAGAAACCAAGGAATGTTCATCCCCCCACCTCCTCCCCTCCTGAAGGACCACCTGCTTTCCCTCCAACTCAAGTAGAGATTTCTTGGCACATTCCAGCTCCACATCTAGGTTTTTGAAACATAAAGCTAGTATCTGAAACATCCCCCAGGCTCTACAGATATTTTTTTTTTTAAGATTTTATTTATTTGAGAGAGAGAGCACATGAAAGGGGGGAGGGTCAGAGGGAGAAGCAGACTCCCTGCTGAGCAGGGAGCCCGATGCGGGACTCCATCCTGGGACTCCAGGATCATGACCTGAGCCGAAGGCAGTCGCTTAACCAACTGAACCACCCAGGCGCCCTCTACAGATATATTTTTAATGATGATGAATTTAGATCTTTCATTGAGTCATAAAACCCCAATGTAGCCAACAGCCTGGCAGTCATAGTGCTTCACTTCATCACCGAAGTGAGGGAGTGACTAAGATCCAACATCACAGAACCCCTCAGAGGCCCCACAACTCCTACTACACCTAGAAGGGTTCTTTAAAAAATTTATCTGATTCATAAATATAATAAATTTTCATTGCATAAAAAATTTTTTAGGTTATTTAAATTCCAGTTAGTTAACATACAGTGTAATATTAGTTTCAGGTGTACAACACAGTGAAAAAGGAAAACACTTTCATAATCCACCACAACACATTTTGTTCACCATACTCTGTTGCACTTAAAGAAAACTAACATGCTAAATCTTACAGAATAAGAAAGAAAAATGTGGATTTCTACTTTTGATGCTTCAATCCTGAATTTTGCAACTTATGACATAAAACATCAAAACATGCTTGGGCAGGGCCCTTGTGTGAGATAGGAGTAGATTACAATAGGTGTAAAAAATTGTGAAATCAGGCCAGCTTCCAAGGAGTGTGCACAGCATGACGTTCTCTATACAGGTCAGGGCAGTGCCAGGAAAACCCTACACTCATAATTGGCCAAATCCTACTATCCTCACTTGCAGGGCACAGCTCATAACCGGTGGAGGGATTCCAGAGATGTGTGATATTACCCTTGAGTTCTTATCACAGACACTGAAATTCAGGCAATTACGTTAGAGAGAAAGCAACCTAGAGTGGGTGAAAACAGAGTGATTGAGGTTTGTGGACTTGTGTTGATCTTGCACTGGTGAGGGCTGCCTATAGAAGCCACCAGCTGCCCTGCAGAGATAACGAGGCAGAACTATGGAGGGCGTTTCCTAACATTATATGAAGTAATCTGGGGCTTAGAAAGGAGTTCTGGTGTCAAGGAAGATGAGCTAAGTGCTAAGCCAGGTTCTGTTGGCCTTAATTCCATGTATTTATTGAGATGATATTTGGTCTGGAGTGTTCCTAAATTGTCCTGTAAACTCTGCAGACCCTGTGGAACATCTGAAGGCAGGTCTGCTTACCAGTAATGGCTCCCTGGATCCGGGATTGGTGGCTACACACCCTTGCCTTGTTCATCTTGCTTTCCACTGCATTCTTCAATTTCCAACTCTGAAATGTAAAAGAAAAATAATTGACACCTCTCTTGGCTTTGTCATCTGCACAGTGACAGAGTTGGTTGGATGGGGTCATCTCCGAGAACTCTCCCCTGCTCTACATTCTAACTCTCCTCTGCTTGGTGGTTCCAAAGACTAAGTGTCCTACATCAGGCAGGAGCAGTGTGATCACTACTCCACATCAACAGTGCTGGCCTGTTGGAAAAGCTACGCTACTTACTGTCTTAAACCAGCTACCTTGTCCCTTCTTCATGCCACAGCACTGATGACCCATAAACCCACCGAAACTGCCCCCCTTTAATCTCAGGCCAAAACTGCATCACCTTCAAATCTCCCTGGGGAACAGAGTGCAACCAAATCAACAGTAGTGTAGAAAAATAACTGCCCCAGTAGTAGCTCAAGACCCCAGGTGAGTCAGGTCATATCTGACCTCTCCCCTGAGGCTCTGGCCAGCTCTGGGTCTGAAATAGAATTGAGTGAGGGAGTCTGCATTCTCCAAAGATCAAGGATGAAAGGGTCAAGAAAACAAAGATCCATCCCCAAACACCAAAGAACACCATTCCTGAGTACTACAGATGCATTCGGTAGAATCTTTGCTATAGAATCAGAAAACTCACTCATAGAACTATGTGAGGGCATCCCGTTTATCCCCCTGCTTTCAAAGAATTAACAATGATTCATTGAATCACTTCCTGCATGCATCCTCAGGCATGTACTGGGATGGAATCCAACCCATAGCATTTTTCAGGACTTTAATTATCTCAAAGTATCCTTTAGTAATCTTTTTCAATGTCTCACCAACATCAGCCACCCAGTTAATATCTAACCTAAGTCCTTCCTGCCACTTATTGAAGCCATTTATTTTCTTTAATACCTTAGGACATATGGGAGAATAGCAGATACCTTTTTTTTGGAATCTTTTCTCAACGTAGGAGCTTTCCTTTTGCTTTGATTCCAGTGAACAGAGTCCGCAGGAGAGAATCTCAAAGAACATAGACTGTTTAATTCTCCAAATAATGAAAAGAATCAGGAATAAAGTTTGTGTGTTTGACTTTTCCATATATTAGCTTTGTGATCTTGGGTGATCTTGCAACACCTCTGAACTTCAATTTCTGCTTTTGTAATATAATACTTAAACCAAAAATTATTATAAAAGTTCAAAGGCTAATATCTGCAAAAAAAAAATTGTCAGCTGTGGATTATAATAAAGATGTTAGATAGAGTAATAATTATTTACTTGTCTTGAGGATTAAGTCCAAAGAATAATGGTAAAATAATGTTGGGAGGATATGGAGAAATTGGAAGCTTTGTGTATTGCTGGTGGAGGTATAAAATGGTGCAACACTGGAAAATAGTATAGTGCCGCCTCAAAATAATTAAACACAGAATTACCATATGATCCAACAATTCTGCTACTAGGTATATACCCCCAAAGAACTCAATGCAGATATTCAAACAGACATTTGTACACAAATATTTATAGCAGCATTATTCACAGTAGTAAAAAGTGGAAGCAACCCAAATGTCCACCATGGACAAGTGGACAAGCAAAATGCAGTATATGCATATAATAGAATATTATTCAGCCTAAAAAGGAATGAAGTTCTAGGGTGCCTCGGTGGCTTAGCTAGCTAAGCATCTGCCTTCAGCTCAGGTCATGATCTCGGGGTCCTGGGATCGAGTCCCACCTCAGGCTCCTTGCTCAGCAGGGAGGCCTCTCCCTGCCCCCCTGGCCTCCCCCCGCTCATGCTCTCTATCTTTCTCTCTCTCAAAAAAATAAACAAAATATTTTTAAAAAAGGAATGAAGTTCTGACACATGCTACAACACAGATGAACCCCGAAGACATTATGCTAAGTGAAATAAGCCAGACACAAAAGGACAAAAGATTGTTATGACTGGTGTCACATATGTAAGAGTAGTCAGACTCATGGAAACAGAAAGTAGAATGCCGATTGCAGGGGTTGGGGGAGGGAATACTGGGGAGTTGCTGTTTAATGGGTACAGAATTTCAGTTTGGAATAATGAAAAAGTTCTTGAGATAGATGGTGGTGACAGTTGCACAGTAATGTAAATGTACTTAATGCCACTGAACTATATACTAAAAAATGGTTAAAAAGGTAAGTTTTATGTCATGTATATTTTACCACAATGAAAAAAATAAAGAAGATAATGGTCACTACATGGTCCCCACTTGGCAGAGGATATGGGGGATACAAACATAAAAGGAAAGATTGGAGAGGGCACCTGGGTGGCTCAGATGGTTAAGCATCTGCCTTCAGCTCAGGTCGGGATCCCAGGTCCTGGGATCGAGTCCTGCATCGGGCTCCCTGCTCGGCAGGGGGTCTGCTTCTCCCTCTCCACCCCGCCCCTGCTTGTGCTCTCTCTCTCTGTCAGATAAATAAATAAATAAAATATTAAAAAAAAAAAAAAAGGAAAGATTGGAGAGACTGGACAATATATAAAACAATCTAGTCTAATGGGCAGCACTCTGTGATTGGAGGCTGCTCTGAGAAGTGGGAGGAGGTGGTAGTGAGTGTGCGGGATCAGAATGACCAGAGAATGTGGGCCTCGTGGACCTAGACTGGGCATAGGTCTTTGAATGGACACAATCAAAGCCTTAATTAATTTCAGGCCTAGGAAGCATTTTCCCAGCAACAAACCCCTCCAGTTTCTGTCTTGGAAAACACCCATTTTCTTCCCTTTCCTACATAAACTCCAGGAATCCCATGCAATATTGTGTAGTGCCTTCATGCCGAGAGTCTATCCAGAGAGCTAGAGACAGGCAATCCTCAACATTTATTTGAAACGGGGGACTTGGGAGAGACGGCACAGAGAAAATCAAAAGGCCAGGTATTGACTGACAAATTATCTGCAGTCAACTGAGATAAGCAGCAGTAAACCATTAATGTCTACATTCTCCTCTCTGTGGTGCTAGAGACTAAATGTCCTGCATCAGGCAGGAGCAGTGTGATCACGACTCCAGGTCAACAGTGCTGGGCTATCTATTGTCTTAGACAAGCTACAGAGATACCACCTTGGTGCTGTAAGTACAGGATGAAGCTCTGGCTTAGTAATGGCAGAAAAATGTTATGGTGGTGGATTTTATAGAGTGGTGACATCAGGCTGAGTGATATAATGGGAAGAGCGTGGACTTAAGTGACAGACAGACATAAAGTCAAGTCCCAATTCTGTCATGTACTGCCTTGTGAGTTTGAAAATCATGTCACTCTCTTAGCTTCTCATATAGCATAATAATACCTATATCACTGGGATTGTAATAAGTGGTGACAGTTTATATAATGTCCCTTAAACAGAAAGGGCCCTTTAACTATGAGAAGAAAATCAGGAAAAAAAAAAAAAAAAAGAGGTATTTTAGAGAAGGTAGCTGTGATTGCTTCTAGATTATAATAAAAACAGCTAAAGTACACAGAACTAACATTGTCCCCAGGACTGTTGTAAGAACTTTACATTTTGAACTCTTCATCCTTGGGAAACTCCTATGAGGTAAAGACCATGGTTACCCCCCCCCCTACATTTGAGGAAAGAGAAGCAGAGAAAGAAAAAGAAACTTGCCAAATGTCACAGAGCTAATAAGTGTTGACACCAGAGTCCATATTCTAAACCACGATAATATAGACCAAAATGATATTTGATAGCCCCTTAAGGAACAAATTTGCTATGCATAAAAAGATGTAACTTTGGTTTTAATAATGAGATGACCAGAGGAGACAAAAGAAAATGTAGGTTTAAATCCCCATAGCAAATAATATAAAGGTTTTTTTATGGCCATATTAAGTTTCTATCATATTAAGTTTCATGTCATATTAATAAGATACTTCATTTTTACATATAGCCATTAAAATATTTAAAGACAGAAATATACTGATTTTCATTGCTTAAGGCTTTCATATTTTTGATAATTTTAGAATTCAAAGGTTTTAAATGGCTATAGCTCAATATGTACATTTTTCCAATTAGTACTGAAAAAGAAATAAATTACCTATTAAGAGACTTGCATGGGTAAAACCATACCTCAAAAATACCAAACGTATTATAGAGGAATATGGGGTTGCTTTGCTCCTTACTCATTACCCTGATATGAGTTACAAAAAGAAACAGTGGCCAGAACACTCCAAAATGGAGAAACGGAAAGATGTTCTGTTGATCAATGATTGGCATAAAGCACACAATGTCAGTTCTTAGTACAGAATTCATTTAACGAAGAACTTTATGAATTAACAGATCGCTTAGCAAATAATAAAAGAATATTATGAATCAGTACTCGTGGAATATAGGAAACTTCATAGCCCTGAATGCCTTTCTAATGAAACAAACAAAAAATGAACTGCACTCAAGATATTAGAAAAAGAACACAAAATAAAACCAAGGAAACTAGAAGGAAGGAATTAATAAAAATAAAAGCAAAAATAAATAAATTAGAAAATGTTAACATTGTTAAACAAATTCAATGTAATAATTGTGATTTATCACATTGGGGGATTCAAGCATCAGGTCTCTATGGTACTCTGGAGAAACTATCAGTTTCTTCTCTATCCCTAAGTAGTTGTCAAATTTTTTCAAATGAAAGTGAACACCCACTCCTGATTAAAACAACAGTAAGTTAGGAATGGAGGGGAACTTTTCTAACTCAATTCTGCATATCTGCCAGAAACTTAAATCTCCTGTCTTATTTGGGCAGATACCAAAGAAGCTTATTTCCCACTGAAGTGTTAGTCCAAGGCGAGTGTTGCCAGTCAGCACGAAGCTCTCCTCCATACGGCCTTACACATATTCAGAATCCCTGCATCTTGTGGCCCCATCTCCTTGAACCTCATCACTTTTATCCAAGCTTCAAAAAGGACGATGGAGGAATACAAATGAGAGCTTTTTATGGGCCCGGCATGAATATTGTCCACATTGCACTAGAGAACTTAGTCACCTGGCTCTACAGTGAGAGAGGCAGGGAGATGGACTCTAGCTATCTGTCCAAAGGGAAAATGGGAAAATTGTTTCAGTGGACAGTGCTCCCTGCCACAGTCAGTTTCCCTGGCTTCACTATCTATACATGCCCTTCTTCACACTCACCTGCTCACCAAGAGAGAGGACCCCAAATCCCAGGCAGGTACTGCATTCATCTCAAGGTTCAAGAACACTGAGTGCTGTACAGTCCAATCCATCAAATATCAATATGGCTCCTTATGGGTTGATGACCTATGCACTAAAAAAAAGTAACCACTCCCACACTCCCACCCACCTAAAACAAGTTAACAGAGCAGGGAAGGACATTAGCAATAAAAACTTTCATTTTAGAAAAAAGGGAATGGGACACACACCAAATCTCACACCAAACACATAATTAAAACCCTGATGGAGCCATATCTAAACATGAAAATACCTAATCATAAAAGATTGAACCATGAAATATTAAAAGGCACTATAATAAAAATAGGTTTTAATTATGTATTAGGAAGGCCCTCTGAGCACAACACAACATCCAGAAATCTTAAAGTAGAAAATGGACGGGTCTGTCCTCACAAAAATGTAAAATTTCTGTATCTCAGAAGTTATCTTAAACAAAATTAAAAGGCATATTTAACAAATATTTACAATGTAGGTGACAATTGCTTACTATCTCTAATATCAATGAGAAAAAGGCAAACAACCCAAAGTAAAAGTAGAAGTTTTGCCTTCCACTTAGGAAACTAATTGCAGACAGCAATGTTCCCTCCTTCCCCAACCCTCTCAATCCTTCTACTCTAAGCCTTAAATTTATTTTTTGACTATGAGAATACATACCTTATTCTGTAAAGTCAAAGAGAAATTTTTAGCTAATCAAAATTATGAAAAATTCCTGAGAGTCTAAAAATACACAGGATAAGTTTGAAGAGGTAAGTGCAGCCTGGAGTTCGTTCTGGAGCCTTTTGGAAAGTATCTCACAGAAGATAGAAGCATCACCAGGGCTGTCTCATGCCGTCAGGTTGTAGAAGCTAGGTGCTAAGAGGAGGGCTCCAATGCACATGACACGGACATGATTTGGGGTACCCACGCTGTTTGTGCCATGTGCAGCCCACTCCCCTCCTCCACATCCATTCAGGTGTGTCCTTGGGTAGGGGTCATGTTGAAGGGGAGCAAAGTCTGAAAATGCCCAGTGGAATGACTACACCCAGAATATTGGCTTCTAAGATATCCCACCCAGCATACATCCCATCTTTTTCGCATTCACCCTGAAAACATTGTGGAGTACAAACCTCAATAGCTACTTCTACAACTCTCTGACGGCTGGCTGTGGGACCAGAAGGATAGAGAATCCAGACAGGGGATCGGAGCCACAAAGATGAGCCCATAGGCAAAATCACCAACATCTGGCATGAAGCCATCATGAAAAATAGTTAACAACCCAACAGAAGAATTATAATTATGAAAAATTAATAGAGTGATAAGAAAAGGACTTTAACACAAATTCAATGTCTTCAGACATAGTGTGACATCACAATCGGAACTGTCTGCTATAAAACAAACCAAACATAAACCTTAGGAAAAAAAACATAATTACTGAAATTAAAAATTCAATAGATAGGAGTAGAAGAATGGGCCCAGCTGAGAAGGAAATTAGATATCTGGAAGACAGCCTTGGAATGAAGCACAAGGTGAAACCTTAAGAGACATGAAGGAAAGTTCTGTAAGTCATAGCATCTATCTAATGGAGAATAATGAGGATAGAAGAGAGATAAAATTTGAGGAAACAACAGGATAAAATTTCCGCTTATAGTTGAAGAAGCATAAATCCTCAGATTGAAATGGTCCACCAAATATACGGCAGGATTAAAATAAACACACACACACACAAAACAAAAGGCAATGTACAAAGGTAGTGACAGTTCATAACATTAAATACACAGTCAATATGTTAGGCATGAGAATAGCTACAAGGATAAAGAGAAGCTGAGGAAGCTTCCAGAGAGGGTGAGAAAATGACTATTCACAGTAATTCTAATCAGATTTGGCAGAAGGTGTTTCATCAACAGTGCTAGGTGAAAAAAAGACATTGGACAATATTTTCCTTTGCAGAAAGCAAAGAAGTTCAAATCTAAATATCTATATGCAGACATATTATTACTGAAATGTGAGAATGACATAAGATTTTTTTTCAAATACCCAGAAAGTCAGAGTTTTAACAACTCAATAGGTGCTGTCTGAAAGTTAAGAGAACTACTAGAGAATATACAAAGAAAATGAATCCAAGACTTAACAACAAGCTGCAGTAGATAGCAGGAAAATAATACAACTATTTTTTTCTATGGGACATAATTAAAAAATTATTTTTAAGATTTTATTTATTTATTTGACAGAGAGAGACACAGTGAGAGAGGGAACACAAGCAGGGGGGTGGGAGAGGGAGAAGCAGGCTTCCTGCTGAGCAGGGAGCCCGATGCGGGGCTCAATCCCAGGACCCTGGGATCATGACCTGAGCCGAAGGCAGACGCTTAAAGACTGAGCCACCTAGGTGCCCCAAAAAATTATTTTTTAAAAACAAAATTTTGGTGCCAAAATTTCAGATTATGTCAACATGGGATATGGAAGATGGAGGCAGGGATGCTGATGAAGAATTCAGGAAAATAAAAGCATTCAAAGATTCATCAAAAATGATCAGTAGATAGTACATAACCTCAGATGCAGTTAGAAAAATATAAATTTAACAACTTATGATAAAAATTTAAGCATAACCTCTAGAAGCATAAAAATAAAATGTGTGTGGTTTTCAAAGTAGTAAATGAAAGAACAAAGGAAATCCCAGTAATCCATAGAAAGGCTAAAGGGAAATGAGAGAAAGGATGGCAAGTGGAAACACAAAATGACATGGCGGGAATAGGTCTAAATACATCCAAATAGTGATAAAAATTAATTGGGTAAGTTTGTTTTATAAAAGGTAAAATAGGTTGGATTTTAAGAATCCAGCCATGTGCAGCTTACTAGAGAAAGTTGAAACTATGATTACTCCAAGTTTGAAAACTTACTCCCAGCACCTACTAACAGAAAGCTACTAACAGCACCATCAATATCACACAAAACAGAATTTAAAGTCAGGAAGATTACAAGTTTAAAAAAGGGCATTTCACAAATAGAGCTACCCTACAACCCAGCAATTGCACTACTAAGTATTTACCCCAAAGACACAGATAAAGTGAAAAGAAGGGCCATATGCACCCCAATGTTCATAGCAGCAATGTCCACAATAGCCAAACTGTGGAAAGAGCCAAGATGCCCTTCAACAGATGAATGGATAAAGAAGATGTGGTTCATATATACAATGGAATATTACTCAGCCATCAGAAAAGATGAATACCCAACTTTTACATCAACATGGATGGGACTGGAGGAGATTATGCTAAGCGAAATAAGTCAAGCAGAGAAAGTCAATTATCATATGGTTTTACTCATGTGTGGATTATAAAGAATAACGTGAGGACCACAGGGGAAGGGAGGGAAAACTGAATGGGAAGAAATCAGAGAGGGAGACA
Organism: Mirounga angustirostris; assembly: GCF_029215605.1. Lineage (NCBI taxonomy): Eukaryota > Metazoa > Chordata > Mammalia > Carnivora > Phocidae > Mirounga > Mirounga angustirostris. The sequence continues at coordinate 16,155,697 of NW_026991718.1, read as the reverse complement.
AACCATGAGAGACTCTGGACTCTGGGAACCAAACTGAGGGTTACAGAGGGAGGGGGATGAGGGGATGGGGTAACTGGGTGATGGGTATTAAGGAGGGCACGTGTTCTGATGAGCACTGGGCGTTATATGCAACTAATGAATCATTGAACCCTATGTCAAAAACTAATGATGTACTACATGCTGGCTAACTGAACATAATAAAAAAGGACACCTCACATTGTTAAATAATTCACCGTGAAGATATAATAATCATGAACTTAAATGTTCCTAACATCATTTTGGAGTACATGAAAAATTGGTAAAATCACAAAAGGAAATTAGCAAATCCACATCTGAGAGGTCTGTTAAAGTCTCCCACTATGATGTACTATGAGTTACAAGAATACTTAATATAATTAACAAGTTTATTCTAATAGATATGCATAGAACTCATATTCAACAGAGAATACATAATTTTTTCATTTACTCAGTTAAAATTTACAAAAATCGGTCCTATAGAAGGCCACTAAGAAAATTACAATAAATTTTTTTAAAAGATATATAGAAATACATAGACCACTTCACTGAATATAGTATATTAAAACTAGAAATTTTTTTTAAAAGTTGAATCCAGGCATCTAGATATTTTAAATCACTTCTAAATAATTCATTGGTAAAGAAAATGTCAAAATTGAAATTTCAAATCGTTTAAAAAATAATAAAAATGAAAGCACCCATATCAGAACCTATATGTTTTGTTCGTGGACAGATATATACGTGGTTTTAAATGCATTACACATTAACCTAAGAAGCTAGGAAATAACTCAGATAAGCCCATAGAAAGTGGAAAGAAAAAATAAAAATAATAAAGGCAGAAATGGGTAAAATAGCAAACAACTCCATCTCTTCTACCTCCTACCTCATTTCTTCTCTTTCTTATAGCAAAACTCTTCAAAATAATCATCTAACTCTCACCGTCTCCAGTTTTTGTCCTCCATTTTTGTAAACCCTTCCAACCATCTTCAACACTCCACCAAAATTTATCTTGCTAAGGCTACCACTTGTACATTTCAACTTTAATTTTTTCTGACCCATCAGTAGGTTGATCATGTACTTTTGAGAGTAAAGGGGAGTGCTGTTAATTATTATACCTGAAAATAGACATAAATTGGGGCATATGGTCACCCCAACTATCAGCAGCATTTAGCTAGGATCAGTGCATGGCATAGAGCGCATTAAAAATAGTTACCTAATAGATGGCATTTATCAGCTCCCCAAACTCTCCCCCCTCCATTTTTCTTTTTGTTGCCAATTGAATATAATAAAAAACCTTCCCAAGATTAATCAAGGAAAAAAGAGAAGCCACAAAAAGCACATTAGGAATGAGTGGAAGTTATAGATGCTCATATGTAAAAGATAAAAGGAAGCTATGAGAATATAACAACTTTACACTAATTCACTGGAAAACCTAATCATATGTAAAAGATAAAAGGAAGCTATGAGAATATAACAACTTTACACTAATTCACTGGAAAATCTAGATGAAATGAATACACTCCCTGTAATACAAATGATTAAATTTGACCTAAGGTGGAATAGAAAACCTGAATAAATCAATCACTGTTTTAAAAAATATTTCTAAGGGGCACCTGGGTGGCTCAGTCAGTTAAGCATCTGACTCTTGGTTTCAGCTCAGATCATGATCTCTGGGTCATGGGGTCGAGCCCCGGGTGAGGCTCCACACTCAGCAGGGAGTCTGCTTGAGATTCTCTCTCCCTCTGTCCCTCCCCGCTGCTTGCTCTCTCTCTCTCTCTCAAAATAAATAAATCTTTTTAAAAAATAAATTAATTAAAAAATATTTCTCAGGGCGCCTGGGTGGCTCAGTTGGTTAAGCGACTGCCTTCGGCTCAGGTCATGATCCCGGAGTCCCGGAATCGAGTCCCGCATCAGGCTCCCTGCTCAGCGGGGAGCCTGCTTCTCCCTCTGACCCTCCCCCACTCATGTACTCTCTCTCTCTCTCTCTCATTCTCGCTCTCTAAAATAAATAAATAAATCTTTAAAAAAAAAAAAATATTTCTCAGGCGCCTGGGTGGCTCAGTTGGTTAAGCGACTGCCTTCGGCTCAGGTCATGATCCTGGAGTTCCTGGATCGAGTCCCGCATCGGGCTCCCTGCTTGGCAGGGAGTCTGCTTCTCCCTCTGACCCTCCCCCCTCTCATGTGCTCTCTCTCATTCTCTCTCTCTCAAATAAATAAATAAAATCTTAAAAAAAAAATATTTCTCAATCGCTTCCCGGCCTTTTGGCTAAGATCAAGTGTAGTATCTGTTCTTACCAGTTTAAAAAATATTTCTCGGGGCGCCTGGGTGGCTCAGTCGTTAAGCGTCTGCCTTCAGCTCAGGTCATGACCCCAGGGTCATGGGATCGAGCCCCACATCGGGCTCCATGCTCAGCGGGAAGCCTGCTTCTCCCTCTCCCACTCCCCCTGCTTCTGTTCCCTCTCTCACTGTCTCTCTCTGTCAAATAAATAAAATCTTAAAAAAAAAAAATATTTCTCAGCTGTGCTATGGGAAATTAAGAAAGTGACCCGCATACCTGATGGGGCCAATATAACAGGGCAGTAAGAAACTTCTTCCAAAAAAGTCAGAGAATTACATAGTAGAAAGAATATAGATTTTTTAATCAAAGAACCAGGTTTGGCTTAGTATTTCCTGATTTCAAATGATATTATAAAGCTATAGTAATCAAAATAATATAATATTAGCATGAAAAGAGGCACATAGATCAACAGAACAAAGAAGCCAAAAATACACTCATGCATACAGTGAGGTCAATTAATTAAAAACAAACGAGCCCACAATATACAATAAGGAAGGGAGAGTCTCTTCAACAAATGGTATTGCAAAAATTGGACAACCTCATGCAAAAGAATGAAACTGGATCCCTATCCTACACCATATGCAAAATTCAACTCAAAATGAATTAAGGACTTAAATTTAAGATCTGAAACCATGAAACTCCTAGAAGAAAACATCCAGTGCTAGGTGAAAAAAAAGACATTGCAAAGATCTTTTGGAGTTAACAAAAGTGAAAAAAAAGCTGGTGGCATTACATCAAACTAAAAATTAGCTTTGCTACAGCAGAAGAAACAATCAAAAAACAAAAAGTTAATTAGCAAATGATACATATGATGAAGTGTTAATGTCCAAAATATATAAAGAATTCACACAACTCAACAGCAAAAAACAATTTGATTTAAAAATAGGCAGAGGAACCAAATAGGTATTTTTCCAAAGAAGACATACAAATGGCCAAGAGATACATGAAAAAGTGCACAAGAGCACTAATCACTGGGGAAATGCAAATTAAAACCACAATAAATCACCTCACACCTGTTAGAATGGCTCTTCTCAAAAAGAAGAGAGATGACAAGTGTTGGCAAGGATGTGGGAAAAAGGGGACCCTTTAGCACTGCTGGTGAGAATGTAAATTGGTGCAGCTACTATGGATAACAGCATGGAGGTCCCTCAAAAAATTGAAAATAGAACTACCATATGATCCAGCAATCCTCCTTCTGGGTATATATCCAAAGGAAATGAAAATAGGATATCTAAGAGATACCTACATTTTCATGCTCATTACAGAATTATTCACAATTGCAAAGATATGGAAACAACCTAAGCGTCCATCAACAGATGAATGGATAAAGAAGATGTGGGAGATATATATATACACAAGGGAGTATTATTCAGCCATGAGAAAGAAGGAAATCCTGCCATTTGCAGCAACATGAATGGCATAACGCTAAGTGAATTAAGTTAGACAGAGAAAGACAAATACCACATGGCATCACTTGTGTGTGGAATCTAAAGAGAAAGCCAAACTCATAGGAACAGAAAGTAGAAATGTGGTTGCCAGGCCTGGGGCGGGGGGTGGTGCGGGCGGAGGAGAGAATAGGAAGAGGTGGTAAAAGGGTACAAACTTTTAACTTTAAAATGAGTAAGGATCTGGGGTGCCTGGCTGGCTCAGTTGGTAGAGCATGCAATTCTTGATCTCGGGGTCATGAGTTTGAGCCCCATGTTGGGTATAGAGGATTACTTAAAAATAAAATGTGTAAGTAAGTAAATAAATAAATGAGTACAGATCTAATGTACAACACAGTGAGTATAGTTGGTAACACTGTATTTTATAATTAAAATTTGCTAAGAGAGTAGAACTTAAGTGTTCTCACCAAATATATATGTGATTATAAAATATATACATAACATTATATATATATATATATATGTATACTACATGTAAAAACATGTGAGGTGATGATGTGTTAATTAACTAGATGGGAGAAATACTTTTACAATGTATACACATATATCAAATCATCACAATGTACACATTAAATATCTTAAAATTTTATGTGAAGTATAACTTAATAAATCTGAAAGAGAGAGAGAGAGGAAAAGACCAGGTTCAAACACTGGCTCAGCCTCTTCCCAGCTGTGTAACCTTGATATGTCACCTATTTTAATAGAGGCTACCCATCCAAGACAGCCTTCAGAGTCATGACATTATCCTACTGCCTTAGGCTGATGCCACTACTTTCCTGAGAAAGCAATAGGGAAAAAATGATCCAGGGGGTCCTAGCTTCATCAGTATGTATTCCTTTGGTTGTATTTTTATTTGTTTTGTGTTTTGAGGCTCCTATTTTGTGGGGCTCTGCTCCTAAGTTCCTCACCCAGTAGGCAGATTTTAATCAAAATTTACAGTGTATTAGGGACATACCACTCCAAAGCATCCCATACCATTTCAAAGCAATTTCAGCTCCCCTAATCTCACCTCTGATCTAGAACCCCCTAAGGAAAATGTGAGCAATAAAACAAGGTAAAACTAGAATATCCCTTCATCTAGCTCTCTCCCTAAATGCTGCCCATGATGCCTTCCCTTGCCAAGGCACCATTGCCTGTCTGTACCGAATACCCTTCTGTTTCCCTAAGAATCCTCAAATAGATGAATATATGCTGATACGGAAGCAACAAAGCCAATATTTCAACGGTTTCAGAAGCTGCCCCATTTTCAACCCTTAGCTCAAAAAAGGAAGCAATGAGATCAAGACCTTATAGTAACATAGGAATCTTTAAAAGGGTTGGGAGTTACTTACAAAGTTAGTAAGTGTATGAGAATTGTTAGTGAGAAAATAAACTGGTGCTTAGTGAGAAAATAAACTGGTGCAAATTCCTTGGAGTGCAGGGCAATTTGATATCTGTCATCGTTTACCAGCTGTGTGATGCTGAGCTTTATTTTCCTTCCTGGCAAAATGGAGCTCTAATACCTACCTCCTAGTTTTGTTTCAAAGATTAAATGTGATAGAGGGTCTTATACATAGTTTGTACTTAACAAGTATTACTTCCTACCTTAATCAACTTGGGCTGCCATAACACAATACCAAACACTGGGCAGCTTAAAGAACAGAAATGTTATTTCTCACAGTTCTGGAGGCTGAAGTCCAAGATCAAGGTGCCAGGAAGATAATTCATTCTAAGACTTCTTCTCTTAGGAAGAAGGGAGGACTGAAGATGGTGGGGGTGTTAGGGGGTGTAGACTGAGAGAGAGAGGGAGGGAGAGATGGAGGGGGAGAGGGGGGAAAGAGACTACTCACTGGTGTCTCTTTTTATAAGAGCACTAGTCTCATCACGAGGACCCCGCCCTCAAGATCTCATCCAACCCTAATTACCTCCAAAAGACCCCACCTTTATTTTTGTTTAAAGATTTTATTTATTTATTTGACAGAGAGAGATAGTGAGAGAGAGAGAGAGCACAAGCAGGGGGAGCAGCAGGCAGGCAGAGGGCGAGGGAGAAGTAGGCTCCCGGCTGAACAAGGAGTCCAATGTGGGGCTCGATCCCAGGACCCTGGGATCAGGACCTGAGCCGAAGGCAGCCGCTTAACCAACTGAGCCAACCAGGCGCCCCAAGTCCCCACCTTTAAATATCATCCCTTTGGGGGTTAAGACTGCAACAAATGAATTCGGAGGAGACACAAACATTTCATCCATAGCATCACCACCTGTGGAAGGAGAATTTTAAGAAAGAGAAAGATACTTGCTTAGACTTTGGTTTCTATTAAAACACTAATAAGAAATTTATTCCAGGATATCAGGTTTAAGCTGGGATTTCATTTTTAAGTTGGAAAATATATTCTAGAGTTTTCTTTTTATGCCCTGAGGCAGGAACAGTATCATCCTACCAAGCATATAGCAGGCTTATCATCTCTCTCAGGAGGTATGGGAAGGAACTATTTCCTCTGATCCATTTCAGAGACAAGAAGAAGTTCAGGGATAGGGCACAAAGCGTAGTGGGCCTTGGCCACAGGACAGTTCCTATAATGCTTAACTAAAATTTATCTTAGGCTTCCTTGGCAAACTATTCAGGAGGTGGACACATACCAGAGATCCTGCACACACCTGCCTTTATTCTGATCTGAATTCAGTCACCTAGTAATAATGAGAATTTTCCATTAGAATGACTTACTTTAATCCCCAAATTCTAACTTTAAACCTTGCTAGGCTAAGCAAAAAAAGCCAGACACAAAAGAGTACCTGCTGTGTTTCCATTAATATGAAGTTCTAAAACAGGTAAAACTAATCTTTGATGCTGGAAATCAGGACGGTAGTTGCCTCAAGAAGGGCAGGAATTGAGTTAGAAGGGTCACCAGGGAACTTTCTGGAGTAATGGAAATATTCTATAGCTTGAGGGCTTACACATTTGTCAAAACTCACCAAACTGCACTTAAGATTGGCTCATTTCACTGTAAATAACACCTCAGTTATAAAAAGTGAATATATGAATGTAGGCTCTTTTGTATCAAGTGGAATGTAATTATGAAAATTATGTGCATTTTTCCTTGGAAAGATCTGTCAGAAATCTAGATTCATGTTTTTATATAGTCTTCAGTAGCAAACAGGAGTATGGATGGGATAGAAGACATATGTTCCTCAGGAATTCTCCTGCATTTCTGTAGCCATCCGTAAAATTGCAGTTCTCGCTGGGAAGGGAGGGACAGTGGAAATTAACACTTTTTAATGGGATATATTGGAGTTACCAGGCTGTTTTTCTAGTGTAGATATGGGCTATCTCCCCACTTCACCCCCAAAGATTCTCTTATGATGTTCCCCCCACTTTAAGAACCATTCCAGAGTGTGCCACTCTTATTAATGGGAATGTTGTACCCCTCAGGGATGTTTCGTAAAAGTCATTGATTCTATGAGGTTGGGTCATTCAGGTAGACCAACCTCTGCCTCCCTTTCTTACTGCCATCTACCAACTTCTCAGGTACTCCTCTTCATTAACTGACAATGATAGGACCTGCATCTTTCTCTCTACCCCAGTTACTATCATAATTCTGGATGATATCAAGGTTCATGTAAATGAGCCATCCAGAAACACAGACTTGGACCTCCATTATTCCAGTAGCCATCACCTCTACTCTACATGGCTAAGCCATGCTTGGAATCTTACTATCATCTGGAGCTGCACCAGATCAGAAATTCTGAATTCCATTATTCCACTATGGGCCTAAACAGCTCATCCTTCTACTTCTCTTGTGCCTTCATTCCCATTAAACCTACTTTTTGACTGCATAGACCTCCAGTTCTTTAACCCCACAATTTTTTCCCAGTCTATGAGGAACTTCTAAAGCTTCCTTGCCAACCTAATCTGTAATAACATGATTGGTTGTCTCAATTATTCTTTGCCAGTATCTTTGACACATTTTGTTAATATAGTTTCCCTGCTATGGCAACGGTACAGTTAATCTCCATCCCAAGATCGACGCAACATTACTGCTTATATATCTCCTTATTATTGTGCGCACATGTCTCTTAGCAACACCTATTGACCCTTTTACTTGCTTTTGGTCAGACTGCTCTCCAACCTCCTGAACAGTTATTCCAAACATCTGCCAATCTCCTCAAAACCCTCAGCAGATCACCTAGGCTCCTATGTCATGGAGAAATTGAAATCATCAAGCTTACTCTCCATTTGCTTCTTGCTTTTAGTCAGCAGTTTTAATGTATTTTCTAGTTCACATTCTCATTCATATCTATACCCTTGGCTCCTTTCCCAAAGTCTAAGAACATAAGGTAAACCTTAAGGTATCACAAAGTCAGTGCCTAAACTTAACTCACCCCCTTCTGACTCCTTTGGCACTTTATCAATCATCTTCTTTTTGTTCAAATATCAATCTCTTTCTTCTCACTTGTTCCTTCTCTTCGGCCTATAAACATGCTCATGTCAGGCCCATAACAAAAACAAGTCATCTGAACCCCAGGATTTGGTCTAGCTACTGTTTATCTTATCATCACCATCTTATTAAGATTGTATTTGCTTAGTATAACAATGGCTCTAATTGGTAAATCTTGTGGGTATTTTAAACCCCAATTTAAATGGACCATAGAGAAACATTAACTGACCATCCTAAAAAAACACTCCAAAATCATAAAAGCCAATAAACAAGGTTAGCAAGGTTACAGGACACAAGGTCAACATACAAAAATCAATTAGTTTAGAGATATCACCTTACACCTGTCACAATGGCTAAAATCAAAAGACAAGAAATAAGTGTTGGTGAGGATGTGGAGAAAAAGGAACTCTTGTGCACTGTTGATAGGAATGTAAATTGGTACAGCCACTGTGGAAAACAGTGTGGATGTTCCTCAAAAATTTTTTTAAAAAATACCATATGATCCAATTACAGAATACTTACCCAAAGAAAATGAAAACACTAATTTGAAAAGATACATGCACCCCTATTTTATTGTAGCATTATTTACAATAGCCAAGATATGGAAGCAACCTAAGTGTCCATCAATAGATAAACAGATAAAGAAGATGTAGTGCACACACACACACACACATATACATATATATACATATACAATGGACTATTACACATCCATAAAAAAGGATGATATCTTGCCATTTGAGACAACATAGATTGACCTAGAGGATATTATGCTAAGTGAAATAATTCAGACAAAGACAAATACCATATTATTTCACTCATATGTGGAATCTAAAAAACAAAACAAATGAATAAACAAAAAGGCAGAATCAGACCTATAAATACAGAGAACTGATGGTCCCCAGAGAGAAGGAGGGGTGGGAGGATGGGCAAAATGGATGAGGGGACTGGGAAATACTGACTTCCAGTTATGGAATTAATAAGTCATGGAAAAGGCACAGCACAGGAAATATAGTCAGTGATATTATAATAGCACTGTATGGTGATAGATGGTAGCTACGCTTATGGTGAGCATAGCATAATGTTTAGAGATGCTGAATCACTATGTTGCACACCTGAAACTAATGTAACATCGTGTATCAACTATACTCAAATAAAACAATTGAAATAAAAAACAATTATTTTATTTCTATACAGGAGCAATGCACAATCCAAAAATGAAATTTAGAAAACAGTCCCACTTAGAGTATAAATATTTAGGAATAAATTTAACAAAAGAAGTATATTTGTAAACTTAAAATTATAAAACATTGAAAGAAATTAAAGAAGACTTAAGTAAATGGAAAGACATCTGATATTTAAGAATTGGAAGACAGTATTAATTTTTTTAAAGATTTTATTTACTTATTTGACAGAGAGAGAGACAGCGAGAGAGGGAACACAAGCAAGGGGAGTGGGAGAGGGAGAAGCAGGCTTCCTGCAGAGCAGGAAGCCTGATGTGGGACTCGATCCCGGGACCCTGGGATCATGACCTGAGCCAAAGTCAGACACTCAATGACTGAGCCACCCAGGTGCCCTGGAAGATAGTATTATTAAGATAGCAAAACTCCCCAAATTTATCTAAAGATTCAATGCAGTCCATTTCAAAACCCCAGCTGGCTTCTTTCAAAAAATGACAAGATGACCCTAAAATTTATATGGAAATGCAAGGAAAGCAGAATAAACAAACTAAACTTAAAAAAGAATAGTGGGTTTGAAGGACTTACATTTCCCAATTTCAAAACTTACTACAAAGCTACTGTAAACAAAACAGTGTCGTACTGGCATAAGAGTAAACATATAGATAGAGAGTAGAATTGAAAGTCCAGAAATAAACTCTCACATTTATGGTCAAATGACTTTTGACAAGGATGCCAAGAGATTCAATGGGAAAGAATCGTCTTTTCAATAAATGGCGCTGATATAACTGCATATGCAAATGCAAAAAAATGAAGTTGAAACTTCAGGTTTCAGCCCTACTTATAGACAGCTTGGAAGTCATCAGTCCCAATCTTATATGAAAAAACTGAACAAACTAAAAATTAATGACTTTTCTTGGACTCATAAGTGAGCTGAGGTTGGGGGGCTAGCCACCCCAAAATCTGGACAAAGAATGGAATCCAGGGACACCTCCGTGGCTCAGTCAGTTAAGTATCCCACTCTTGATCTCAGTCCAGGTCTTGATCTCAGGGTCATGGGTTCAAGCCCTGGATTGGGCTCCCTGCTGGGCATGGAGCCTACTTAAAAAAATAATAGTAAAATAATGGAATCCAGAGAGTCACTGAGATCTGCTTACTTGGAGCACTGAAGCCATGCATTGATAGGAACACTTTGTGGTAATTTCAACAAATTGCTGGAGCTGAGTGTGGACTACTATGAGAGAAAGAGACTCCTGGAGTCTGTGCTCTTGGGGGTCTCTCTCGCTTTCATGGGCTTTACTTCTCAGAACCCCACCAGGTGAAGAGCCAAGAAAGGTAATCTCATAGCTCTGACATGTGATGAAGAAATTTTCTTTTTTTTTTTTTTAGTAAAGCCAGAATTTCTTCCATAACGAAGTCCTACTGTCCAGGGGAAAGATTTTACCAGAGTCTTATTCTACCTGGGAGAAGTACACTGCCTTGATTCTAGTTACCTCTACCTTTCCTGTCTTACTTAAGGGGTGGGGGGAGTCTAAGAAACACTTGTGAGGGTCACATCCCAGGGATCCAGGCACACTAAAACACTGAGGTTTAACCCTACAATTACAGAATGCTACTCCTTTCCAAAACCTCACCACCACAAACACAGACTCTAAGGAAGAGGAATCCCAGGACAACCAGGGAGACAAAAACAAAGACACTACAGAAATTTGAAGCTTCTGGCACCTACAGCTACAGCAAACATTAAACACAGCCCAACTCATAGTAGACCTACTTGGCTTCATTTATTTTAGTCATTCATAAATTTACTCAGCCTATCATAAACTCTTTTATTGAACATGTGATTGGTTACATGGCAAAACATGCCTAAACTCTCTAATACTTTTCACATTATATAAATAACTGTATTATCATATCATTTTAATCTCTGCCTACCTTATTGCCCCAATTTTAGTTGAAGTCCATTAAGGACAACATCTGTGTTTTACTTTTCTGTACCTTCTATGGGTAGGCTAACACAGTGATGAGTGAGTGAGTGCATGGATAAATGAATGAATGAATCAGCATAAGACTGTCTTTGGAGTGACAAGGGAGTCCTTGGAGGGAGGTACTGCAGTTCTGGTTTTTATTGCTCTGATAGAACTTTCTTGGTCCCGGACATCCGCCTCCAGGGAAGGAGTGTGGTACAGTGGGGAATGGTCTAAAGTCTGGAAGCCTGGTTTCTAGAGCTGAATGTGCCATTCGGTGGCTATGTGGCCTTGGAGAGCTCAACTCTGGGCTTTTTTGCAGATCTGTAAAATAAACATTCCTTTTCTTTTTTTAAAGATTTTATTTATTTATTTGAGCGAGAGAATGAGATAGAGAGAGCATGAGAGGGGGGAGGGTCAGAGGGAGAAGCAGACTCCCCGCCGAGCAGGGAGCCTGATGCGGGACTCGATCCCGGGACTCCAGGATCATGACCTGAGCCGAAGGCAGTCGCTTAACCAACTGAGCCACCCAGGCGCCCCGGCAGTTAGGTTTTTAATGAGCAGAAATATCTGTGAGATCATTAAATAGCATGCATTTAAATTAGTTTGCACCAATATCTCTATTATGCTAATAGTAATAATAATAAATCCCTACCATTATTTGCATATCACATTTAAGATAAAATCTAGAATAACTTTTTTTTTAATTTTTTTTTTAAGATTTTATTTATTTATTTGAGAGAGACAATGAGATAGAGAGAGCATGAGAGGGGGGAGGGTCAGAGGGAGAAGCAGACTCCCCGCTGAGCAGGGAGCCCGATGCGGGACTCGATCCCGGGACTCCAGGATCATGACCTGAGCCGAAGGCAGTCGCCCAACCGACTGAGCCACCCAGGCGCCCCTAAAATAAACAGTCCTTTTTTTTTTTTTTTAAGATTTTATTTATTTATTTGAGAGAGATAATGAGATAGAGAGAGCATGAGAGGGGGGAGGGTCAGAGGGAGAAGCAGACTCCCTGCCGAGCAGGGAGCCCGATGCGGGACTCGATCCCGGGACTCCAGGATCGTGACCTGAGCCGAAGGCAGTCGCCCAACCGACTGAGCCGCCCAGGCGCCCTAAAATAAACAGTCCTTTCAGTTCTATCATCCCAAGATTCGTGAAGCCACTGGTCCTTATTAAAATGAAAAAAAATTCCAAAATAAACTCTGAATATAGGAAATGAATCTCTCTTCTCATATCCTCTAACAGCTAGGACTTATTAAATGCCTGCTATATTCACGCACTGTTTTAACTGCATCACCTGTATTAACTTATTTATTCCTATGAGATAAAACTATTTTATCCCTCTTTCACATGTGAAGCACAGAACGGTTATGTGACTTACACAGCTCGTAGCAGAATTAACTTCAGATCCAGGCAGTCTGGCGCCGGTAGCTGTGCTCTTGATCCTAATGTTTCTGCCATGCCCAAGGGTAGCACCAGTCTTCTGCCCTTGGAACCAATGGCCTCTTCCATCGCCACATAGTTCATTTGAAAGACTAAACTCTTGCCTTTATGGAAAGTGATCATTCACAATGATGCTGTGAGGGAACACCATTCCCAGGAGAGGAAAGACATATTTACTAATGCCCTCATTTGGGCCAAGAGCCTTTGTTTTATTTGATATTACCGGTCCTCGATTGGGAAATCAACTTGTGGAGAGGCTTTTGACCTGACTTTTGGACAGAATGCCATTCTTTTCCCAAAACCATATCAAACACGAGGTTGAAAGGTGAGTCCTTTCATTGCAACATCACCTATCTTCCTCCTGCTGAGACGGTTCTGTTTGATTCAATGTCAGAGAAGGCTTCCTCTATCAGTTCTTCCACAGGAACTGGACTTAGGAAGCTACAATGACACCATTTCCTCCCATCCCGTGGCTCAGCTCAGAAGTATTTCAGCCACAAGAGACTTACTGAGATGCTTAAACAGTCTTTTTAAATGGGGTCTTTAAACGGGGTCTGGAAGAATAAGTAAACAGGAACTTTCCATCATATGAAACATGTACTTTGAATCCAACAAAGTATACAGAGTAACAGGTAAGATAAAGGTAACTCTAGAACTAACAAAGATTGAGGTCAACATTCAGTGTTGCTGGGCCTTCTTCCTGTTATTCCAACCACATACTTCCCCTTCATTCCTCTTTCCAGTCCTTCCCTTTTCTCCCCTCAATTCATCTCCCCACCTGTCTTTTCCTTTCCAAGTACCCAGAGGACTGTGTTATTGTCACATTTTCCCCTCCTAGGGCATTGAGGAAAAGAGCCTCATATAGGTGCGTACAAAAAAACCCTGAATATCTACATATGGATAGCATATACTTACACTTTGAGTTTTTTAATCCATATAATCATTCATGCATGCATTCAACAGATGATGATTCAGTACCTGCTCAGTCTTAACTCTCTTATCCTACCTCCTCATACGCATGTGTATATATCTTAGGACAGATGTATGTGTTTCCCCAAGGACATTGGATTTAGCTGGAGAGGCCCAAGGTAGCAGAAATTGGGGCATATTCTCAATAGTTTACCACTGATCATAGATTCAGGGTTTGGCAGAAGCCAGGTCTACAAATTACAGCCTTGAAAAAACAGCTGTTTGGGAAAACTAGCAGAAGCAAAGATCTTCCTGTCTGGTGCTTTTAATGTTTTTCTGGAACTTTCTTTTGGAGCTCTGGGAAAAGCTCAAGTACAGGGAAGAACCAAACAGTGTCCCTCTGTCAGTACCTTTTATCTGTTCACTGAAGAAGCCCTACAAGCTTGGGAAACATTTCCAGTGTCACCCCTTCGACCAATGGCTCATAGACTATCATAGACATGAGATTATACATGAAGTATAATCATACCTTATAAAAGATATGGCTTTTGACCAACCTTATTATACTCTTCTTTTTATCAGGTATTCATGGAGCACCTCCTGAGCATCCAGCCTGATGTTAGGTGCATTCCTGGTCCATTGGGCACTTACAACTAAGTTGGAAAGGCTAGACAGACACAAATCAGATAATAGACGCAGCGTGATAAAGTGGAAACAGCCCTTGATTTGGAATCTTAAGTCTGGATATGGCTTTTAACTTCACCATTTGTTAGCAGTGAAATACAGTTAAACCTACTCCAGAACTGTTATAAGTATTTGCTTTGTATGTCATATAAACTATGTATGAAGAGAGAATATTTTTATGGTTTTTAGAGAAGAATGCAAAGCAGGGTAGCGCTCCTTGTCAAGTTTACTACAATCCCACGAGGTAAGCCAGTGTTTTGCAAACAAAAAGTAGCCACCCATTGGTGGATCATGAAATCAGTTCAGTGGGTGGTGACCAGCATTTTTTTTTAATGAAATGGAACAGAAAAGAAAATATCAGAGTGTACCACATGATGTAGTAAGGATAAGTTTTGTTTCAGGTCACTTTTGTCTCTATTACATATATTTGTGTTTACTGTATTGTGATGAGAAAAGAATTTCTCAGTATGGGTCACTTCCAAAAAGTCTGCAAAATGCTGAGAAGACTGCATGCCCTCTCCACACCAATTTTCATAAAACTATTTGGATTCAGCCTTGTTTCCTCTCTAATAACCAACAGTTGGATTTCTAACTCACTCAATCCAGTCATTCTTGATTTCTGTACTTGCTCAGGCCCGTGGAGCAGCACCTATAGACATTCTGTGCTCAAGGATCTAACTAGGGAAGGAGAATGACCAGAAACAACTGGAGACTACTGAGAATATTTAAATGCCACATGGGTATCAATTCCTCTTCAGTAACAGGAGGTCACAAAAGAGGAGTGGAGCTGAGATATTAGGGGAGATTTCTAAGAGGTCCACTGAAAGCCAACCCTAGAGTAGGAATAAGATTTGGCTCACAGAATAACAAAAGAAAAGGAACAACAAAAGAGTAGAGGACAGAGCCTGAGACAAGTCGGGGAGAGCACAGTCTGTCTAAACGGTCTGCCTGAGCTACCGTGTAGAGCCATTCTCTCCCTCTTGAGTCTTTGTTTGCCTGGTTGACCCCATAGCTTTGGGTCTCTGTCCCCCATATCTCTCTCTCTCTCTCTCTCTCTCTCTCTCTCACACACACACACACACACACACACACACACGAAGCAGTCATAATCCTCCCCTCACCCTGAAAAGGACCTGATTCTAAAGCTGGAGCATGGAATAAATGTGAGGCCACTTGCTGTATTCTTTCTACAGCACAAATTCCCTGCCAAGAGGATTGGTTCCGGACCTGTGCCTCAGTGCACTGCTTCTCTGACTCATTTCAGAGATCCTTCATGATACAGGAACAGTTAACTGTACTATTTATTGGAGGACAGTGATATTCTAACAATCTAACATCATCGGCAAAGAGCCAAAGACAGGATCAGCCTGATAGCAGTGACCTTACTCATGACTTGCCCAGTTGGTCAAGTTGGGGGTGCTTTGCATTTGATTTTCACCCCCCCACCAGCACTCGCACTGCTACCCAGCCTTCCCAGTCTTCTTGGAATCCTTCTCCCCTGAACAGACAGACAAGAGACAGTGGTGGGAGAGCACTAGACCTCAGACACGAGAACACTGAGCTTCCAGGAGGTTTTCTACTGGTGCTCTGGAGCTCCCTGTGGATGAGAGCACCAACCCCAACCCCTAGTAAATTATTTATTCCCAAAGTATCTGAAAATCTACTCCAGGTCAGTCACTGAACTAAAAAGTTTAAAGGTACAGAGATGAGTATGAACCTGATCCTCTAGTTGTCATGGTTAAGTATCTTAACTAAGGAGTTGTTGGGGGTCTGTGGATGGGTGTCAGAGGTTTCAGTTATGTGCAAAATTTGCTGAACATATCTAGGTTTTCACAGTAAGAAGATACTAGTTCTTATCAGCAAAGGGCTCTGTGTCCCCCCAAATTTTTTAAATGATTAGTTTTCTCAACTATAGTTGTTACATATTCTTATATTAATAGCAGTAGTCCTGTAACCCTGGACAAAAAGCAGGGGAGGGTGCTTTTGAGTAACAGGAGTTGGCCTCTATCTGGTTTACTGTTCCAACCTCTACTTGTTAAGTTGGTCAGTTATCAGACTCTAGTGATAGGGTATCACTGCCTCCATGGAAATATGTATCCTGTGGAAGATTAATTAGGAGTGCTCTGACCAAACCTAAGGGCTGACCCTCATTTTCTGTAGAAAATATCATATGTCACTAGTCCCTGTGACATTTATGCAAGCATTCCAGTCTGTCTCCTACCGGAGCAAGCATGTTCAAAACAAGTAAACTTGAAGGCAATCAATTTGTTGTGCAATGTAGCCAATCTCACTATTTCTGTCATCATTGTGAAGAGTGTGGACTGCCCCATGGTGGACTCTGTCACTAAGATTGCTGTTGTTGGAAAATATGGAGACAAAGGACTAGGTGGGCTGTGTCATATCAAGTGGGGCCATGACATTTCCTTTTGAGTTTGCTTCTTGCAATTCAGAGTCCCATTTGACTGTTATTTGATGGCGTTGTGTATATACAATCTGATTTTTAAGAATTTGAATCTAAGCAAATCTAAAATTTATTCTTTGAAAGTGGATATTTCTTTTTGCTTTTGTTGTGGGAGAGGCATTTTTTTTCCTTCATTTTTTTTTTCTTCATTGCTGAGGATCTGAGGGGAAAGTTTACCTGTAGGTAATGTCCTTTAAATTACTGAAGAACTTTTACACAGTTGTATAAGCTAAATCCAGGTGTTTTACTCAGAAGATTAACTGTGGCCTAATTTCACAGCTGTAGCTTTCTTGAGTTCAAAGAAGGTTAATTCCATACCTAAATTGGGATGCTTCTTTCTCTTTGTAGGAAAATACCTAATTATTTAGAGTAATAAGTTTCTTACAGATAATTAATACTAGCAAAATTAATTCATTCTCTTTTTAAAGCATTGGTCTGACAATAAGTGAAAAATTTAGGCTGAAAAAAACATAAGTTGTCCTCTATTTTTTCCAATATTCTAAATCAATAACTATCTCTACCATAATTCGGTCATTACTGATAGAATAATAAAGAGTAGGAAAAGTTAACAGTTAACTACACTATGACACTTCAGTTATATAAAATTGATTTTGGAGAGCTGGATAAAAGTTATATAAAATAAGTTCTGGCTGGCTGCTAAAATAATAGAAAATAATATCAGGCAGCTTTATAACCAGTGAAAATCTAACATGATAATGTAAAAATATCCACTTAGTTTATGATGCTGCATCTCAAATATACACTTAGATGATAATGGGAAAGCTGATTAAAGTTGACCCAGTGACATTTCTCAGATAGCTGAGAAATGAGAAATATATTCTCCCCTTCACTGCTTTATGTTTCATGGGTATAAATTGATAAGTTCTTTTGCTAAAGAAGTGAGCCGTAGTCCATGTACTAGGGTGTTTATATTTCCAATTCTAAACTACTCTTTTTTCCAAAATTGTGAAGAATTTTACTAGAATGAAAATTATATCTCATTACTGAAATCATAAGAATGAATTAAAATGTGGACTCTGTTTTTGCTCAAGGTAGAACAATACTTTATTAAGTGTATAGCCAGAAGGAATTCCATATAGCACAAAGGAAGAACATTCTCCATGTCAAGTCTGACCAGACAGATAGTAGAAATGACTAAAAACCATCTACTGCAGCAAAGTAGTATGGATTTTTTTCCTTCTTTATTCAGTAATTTTTTTGAGAGTTGTGAATGAAGTGTGTGTGTGTGTCTGTGTGTGCAAACAGAACCTCTAAAAAGTGAACTGTAAACAATTCTGCAATAGAAATTATCTTTGTTGATCTTTTATTTTTTTTTAAGATTTATTTATTTATTTGAGAGAGAGAGAAAGCACAAATGAGGAGAGGGGCAGGGAGAGAGGGAAGGAAAGAATCTCAAGCAGACTCCACACTGAGTGTGGAGTCCAATGAGGGGCTCCATCTCACCACCTTGAGATCATGACCTGAGCTGAAGTTAAGAGTCAGATGCTTAACAGACTGAGGCAAGCAGGCACCCTTCCTTACTGATCTTTTAAAATGCATGCCTACTTTCTTAAAATGTCCAATGTCCTTGTCAAATCCAATTGAGCCTCCAGAAGCATTCCTATTAACATTGTGCTTAATTCAAAAGATGATCTTTCCACGGAACAATGAAAACTACCTTGGAGGAAAAACCGTCTTGTTTGTCACATCTCATAGGCAACTGAGACTTGGAAAGAAGACAAATTGTGAATGATAGATGAGAAATAATAAGTTATGAATCTCCATCAATCAAGACACGTGATTGGATATTGGCCACCAAATATAGAGATAGCTCCTTCCCGTACTCAAGATACAGAAGAAGGAAGAGATTTGTTCAACAAATTCATTAACTTTTCATTCATTGAACAAACACATCATATTTGAGATGGTTGCAAAATGCACAGATGCCAAGGGGATTTCCCAGAGCCCTTAAGGTCTCCAGGAAAGTTTATTTATTTCACCTTACAGTCTCATCAAAGCTCTAAAGAGCTTTAACAGCTATAACTGGACAGAGGGGTCCACCTCTGTGTTTTCTCAGTCAATAAAAATTTGTTGAACATTTGCTATGTTCCAGGTACTTTCTGTGACTCATAGGTCCACAAACTTTTTCTAAAACCATTCATGCCTTCTTGTGTCAAAAAATAAATATAAGATACACACTATAACATATATGCTTCTGGGTGTTTGATCACAATGAGGCTCACTTGACGCAATTGGTGTCTACTCCTTGTCTCCCTACATAAGAGTAAATTCTGAACAAGGTTTACACTCTCGTCTCCACCTTCCAAGCCACACCATCACCATCTTACCCATCATCACTCTTCAAACTGTATTTTATTTATTTATTAATGATAATACTTAAACCCGATGTAAAATACATATATATAATACTATATATATACATAAATATACCTATGTATATATATACCTATACATATATAGGTTCCTATAGGTTCAATTTCTCTGAAGAACTCTGACTAATAAAAAGGTCATATGCATATGCAAGCATACATTTGTATGTTGTAGCTACCTTGTACACGTGTACATAGTTTCGCACAGGTAACACACTATAACCATTCTTTTCATCTGTTTTTCACCTAACAGTGTATCTTGGAGACTGTTCTATATCTGTGCACATGTAGAACTGCATAGTTTCCCATTGTATATTTGTTTAGTAATTTCTTTTTAAGATTTTATTTATTTACCCATTTGTGGGTGCGTGTGTGAGAGAGAGAGAGAGAGAGCATGAAGTAAAGGAGCAGAGGGAAAGGGACAGACTCCGTGCTGAGTACAGCACCCAACATGGGGCTTGATCTCACGGCCCTGAGAGCATGACCTGAGCCAAAATCAAGAGTCAGATGCTTAACCGACTGAGCCACCAGGTGCCCCTGTTCAGTAATTTATTGAATTATTCTCCTATGGAGGGACATTTAATATGTTTCTAAACTTTGCTATTACAAACAATGTTGTGAGAATATCTTTGTACACGTGTCGTTTTATAGATGTAGGTATATTACATACACCTACAGATACATTATTGAATCTAAAACAAGTGCTTACAGGTAGAATTTCTGGGACTCAAGGTATGTACATCTTACATTTTGTTTGGTCTTGCCATACCGTCCTCCACAGAACTTGGATGGATTTTCAGCTCTCCCATCAATAACAGCAGAGTGTGTTTTCAAAATTATTTTGTCTTTGCTAGCCTGACAGGAGAAAACATGAATCTTAGTGTAATTACGATTATATTTTTCTTATTATAAGAAATAAAGAGCATCTTCTTATATGTTTAAGAATGATATCCTTTCCTGTGAACTGTTTATATGCTTTGCCATATTTCTGTTGGTGTGGAAAGAATAGCTTTTTGTAATAGTCATTACTGTGTGCCTAGGAAGTAGTCCCAAGATATATAAATGTTTTAATGTTAAACTGGAAGTTGACAACGGTCACTTGGACAAATTATCATTAGAATATCAAAGATAGGGACCCTGATGAGGCATATGAAGTGCAAGAACTATCAGGTGGTGATCTACGTCTTATGTTATAACTATAATACGAGGGTAAAATATCAGCCAAACCATTCCAAGTTGGAGTAATTTCTGTCCTCCTTAGAACTCTCATTAAATCTATTAAAGAGTATTCTAAGGTTAAATAATTCATAATTAGAATTCATGGTTTTGTGACTTGTTATGTAGGGGAATACTTTCCCAATTTCAATGAAAGAGTAAATAATCATTGATGACAAATGCATCTAGTTTTCTCCTAATCTTGTCAGTTGTTCCAAAGCTCCTTAAAGCTGTGATTCTCCCAGATACAGCCATTTAAAAAAGAAAGAAAAAGAACTTTTAGACCTTGGGTAAGTCTCTTAGTTTCTAAGGATCTTTTTATCTCACTCCAAAGTCTAGGGAATGACTAAATAATCCAAAATTCTATGATTCCTTATTTTTCTCTTCTTGCCCTCTGTAATTCTACATTGATTATTTTACCAAAACAAATAAATAAATAAATAAAACCATGAATTCCAATTCTAAATTCTTTAACATAAGAATATTATTCAAAGGATTTAACTGTGAGGGTTCACTTCCCACCCGATTGGAGACTAGAGACGTAGGGAGCCCCGTTTACTCCCACCCACGGTGTCCAGGAGGTTCTAAGGCAACCCAACTTTCAGCCCAACCATGAAGACTTTAATTGCATTGAAAACTCTATAATGATACGTATGATAATTTTATAAATTGCATAGGAAAAAATTTGGTTTTCATAAATATTAAAAGAAAGGACAGCTTCCCTGAAAAATAATTTAAGAGTTTTCAGATTTCTGCAGAAACTCCACTGAAAACATAAAGATACCAGATAAGAAGCTCAAATAGATTTTTATAAAACTGAGAAGTTAGTGTTTCTACTTCAAAAAAGAAAATCTACCTAGTAAAGAAAATATCATGGACATATTTAATAAAACACAAGTATCACAAAAAAAATGTCAACTGGCCATTCAGCTGGCATCCAAAGGAACTATTTGCAAAATTCCTCATAGGATTGGGGCTTTCATCACAGCAGTTAACCTCCCTCCCCCACCTCATGTGACCCCAGCAGTTGCTGCATCCCTCCTAAGCTGCATCCCTCCTAAGGCAATTACAGTAGGTCTTATAGTTTGGCTGTTCTTCCAGCTCTTACTACTTCTTCTCTAAGAGTGTAAACTAGCAGAAAAGTAGCCCTTTTGATTCACCTTGGGGAAATGTCTGAGGTAGACACATGTGTGCAGATCAGAAGATCACAGACATTTGGAAGAAGAAAGGGAGCTAAATTGAAAGGATGTATTGACAGGCTACTTGCCATGTGCCAGAGTTGAACCAAGTACTTTATCTGCATTAACCCATTTAATAATCACAAAACCTCATCAGGCAGGAACATCTATTATGATACTCTTTTTACAGGTAGAGAAACAGAAGGGACAAGAGATTAAATATGCCCCCTATCACATAGCCAAAAAGTAACAGCTGCAGTGTAAGCCCAGGCCTCCGGCTGGGAGTGTGTACTCTTAACACCTCTGCTGGGCCACTTCCTAAAAAGAAACGATACATGAGCAAAGGAAGCCCCAGTACCCAGCTCTGAAAAAAATGGTGGGTTTCTGGGTCTGCCTGTGATCAGCTTGTCCTCCTTAGTCCATAGGTTACCTTGAACCAAGTCTAGCTAACCAGATGAATTAATTGAACACATATAAAATCTTTAGAAAAGGAAGTTACAAATACTTCAGCATATGAGCATCAGCCTACATAGGCTGATTTCACACATAATGAAAACATCCAGTTCTCTAAACTGGACCTGTATCTCAAAATGCTTTTTACTGACTGATTAATTGACTGATTGATAGGAGGAAGCCTATTAATCTGTTATTTTTTGAGCCCCAGCTTCATTTATAGTCAGATACTTCAACATCCCACTGTCAGCAATTCATCGAACCAATACACAAAATAAGCAAAGCTGTGAAAAAACTCAACAGAACCATCAACCAACACGATCTAATTGATATTTTTAGAAAACTACAGCCAACTCATTAAAATAGTTTTTTTTTTTTAAGTCATCATGAAATATTCAACAATATAGACCATACTCTGGGTCATAAATAAACCCGAACAAATTTAAAATAATTGAAATCACACAGCATAAATTCTCTGACCATAATGGATCAAATTATGGTTGAGTTCAGTCAAACTACTCAGCCAAGCAACATTATGCTATTTTTGCCTTATTTTGATATCATTTTTATGAAATAAAATATTGCCATACTTTTCTTCTGATTGATATCAAGTGTCACTTTTTAAATCTCCTAAATAGCCAAAAATATTTCTTCCAGCACTTCCTTGAAGCCTGTTATCTCACATAAATGATTCTTTTTTAATTCATAATTTTTACACTTAATCTTTTCTTGCCAGAGACACCTTTATTTCTCTGTTCTCTACCCAAAGCTTCCACAGTGTCAAGCTTTAATCTGCCCTTCCAGATTAGGCCAAGGTCGCTGGCTGCATTGTCTCTGGAGCTAAGTGAATTGCTGGCCTGGAGGTAGAAGGGAGTCCATTGCTCTCTGGGAGCCTATCTTTAATCCCCTAGAGAGGAGTTTACTCTGCTAGAAGAAAATTAGCCCCTGGAGAGCAAAAGTCAACAAGCTTTATCATCCTTCTTCCTGGGTTATTTTGCTATTGTTGACAGGCTGTCTTAATGTCCCAGGGCAGTTGCTTTCTGGATTTGTCTTACCCTTGGAATAAATACCCCAGGATTTCATGGCTGTATGGCCCCCAGAGTGCAGTAACAATGCTGCCCAGCAGTATGCCCTAGATGCACTTTCCAACAATAGCCTTCCACTGCAGCAAGCACCGTGGCCAAAACCCATCTTGGGAAGCACTTGGACACTAAGGAAGCCATAGTTAGGTCTGTGAGGCAGATACAAGACCATGTGGATCATAGTCCATGGTCAGGTAATCAGCTATCAGGATCTCCTTGAACCAAACCCTTCTCAGAAAAACAAAACAAAACAAAAACAAAAACTCCCTTCTCAGGAAACACAGAAAGTATGGGTCTATATCACGGCCTACTATAAGGAGATCATGTACTTCTGTTTGTGGTCCCTGTTCGGACTATTATGGGCTCAAGGGTGTCCACTACCACCCCCAAAATTCACATGTTGCTGTGGACTGAATTGTGTTGCCCCAAAATTCGTATGTTGAAGCCCTCATCTCCAAAGTGACAATATTCGCAGCACTTCTCTCTCCTCTCAGTCTCTTTCTCTCCCTCTCCTCTCCCCACCCCACCCCTACTCCCCCCACCATATGAGGACACAGGCTTCCTGCAAGCCAGGAAGAGAGGTCTCACCAGAACTCAACCATGCTGGCGTCCTGATCTCAGACTTCCAGCTTCCAGACCGTAAGGAAACAAATTTCTGTTGTTTAAGCACCCAGTATTTTGTTATGGGAGTCCAAGCAGACTAAGACATATGTTGAAGTCCCAACGTCCAGTACCTCAGAGCATGACTATATTGGAGAAAGAGCCTTTAAGGAGGTCATGAAGGGAAATGAGGTCATTAGGGTGAGCCCTAATCCAATATGAGTGGTGTCTTTATAAGAAGAGGAGATTAGGAAACAGAGAGGGAAGACCATGTGAGGACACAGGAAAGAGAAGGCAACCATGTACAAGCCAAGAAGACAGGCCTCAAAAGAAACCAACCCTGCCAACGCCTTGACCTTGGACTTCTAGCCTCCAGAGTTATGAGAAAATAAATTTCTGTGGCTTAAGCCACCCAGTCTGTGGTACTTTGTTACTGACGTCCTAGGAAAACCAATACTCTTGGGGGAACCATTGTGGTATATTCCACATGTGCCCGCATCACAGTCCATAAAGTCACTCAAAACAATAATTACTTCAGAGATAATGGCGTACCAAAATGGTGGATATGATAAAGAAAATGTGAAGGAGGAGGAATAGGACAGACACCTTAATAAAGTGGTGATAAGGGCTGAGACTTGGTGACCAGGGCAAGGGAGTGAGTGCACTGAATGGGACCCAAGTGAGGTCAGGGCATGGGGGAGGAGTCACACACAGGAGCGCCCCTTCTCCACTCATATTTCTCTGTTCTCTACCCAGAGAACAGAGTGAAGCACAGGAGCCATATTTCTCTGTTCTCTACCCAGAGAACAGAGTGAAGCACAGGAGCCATATTTCTCTGTTCTCTACCCAGAGAACAGAATGAAGCACAGGAGCCAGCTGAGAGCCAGAGATGGGGGTCCAGTCATCAGAGGGATGAACACAGAAGCTGCTCTAGTTTTGTGACTCTCCCATCTGTCTACCCCGCTCCCCTCAGGAAGGTTCTAGCTTCTCTGAGCAGTAAGGGAGTAAATAGTTCATCTGCCCTCTAACAAGGAGACACAGCACTATTATTAATGAAGTGAGAACAAAGTAATTATCTGGATAATTCAGACATCCATCCCCATTTCCAACAAAAATGTTCAGGTAAAAAAAGGTGTAAGAGTCAAGAGGAATAGATTGATTTGAATTAATTGACTCAATTTACCATTTTATATTGGAGTAGTCCAAAGTAATTTACAAAGATGACCTTTAGCTGTGCTCATGGGTCAGCCAGTGATAGAGAACGTTATCAACAGTGTTGCACCAAGGGACTCCAGTCCCAAGACCTGGTCTGGAAGGAGAGGACAGACATATTATTTCATCCTGAGTCATTCTCAGAGGTATTTTCTGGGTGTGATGCAGTGTCTCACATTCTAAAGCGTGAATCCAGTAGGATGAGCCATGCAAAGGCTATTATGTACAGAACAAGTATGGAAAAAGAACGGAGGTATCTGAGCCAGCTTCTTATGAATCTACTTGGGGAAAATGCATGAAGGCATGTGGAAGGGGAAACTGCAATCAACAGCATTTACATGAAGACCTCATCCGAAGAGCAGTGACCACCAGTGTTCCAGCATACCTGTGTGTCCCCCCAAGCACACTGCATCAGAAATCTGAATGTTATCAAAGGCCTACCTTAGGAAATGCCACTCAGCCCCATCTCCTTCTTTAGTCGGGAAAGCTAGGATATTTTTTCTTTTTTTTTTTTTTAAGATTTTATTTATTCATTTGAGACACAGATACAGAGAGAGAGAGAGAGCATGAGCAGGGAGAGAGGCAGAGGGAGAGGGAGAAGCAAGCGCCCTGCTGAGCCAGGAGCCCAATGTGGGGCTCGATCCCAGGACCCTGGGATCATGACCCAAGCCAAAGGCAGATGCTTAACCAACTGAGCAACCCAGGTGCCCCAGTGCTAGGATATTTTCATGTTGCTTCCCTCAGTGTCCTCGTTGGGAGCCAGCAGAATCTAAAAACCCCATACCTTACCTCCTTAACAAATGCCATAAAGAGTTCAGGATTTCCTGATCTTCTCATTGGACTCAAGATGACGAAGTACAGGGCACCTGGGTGGCTCAGTCAGTTAAGCGGCTGCCTTCGGCTCAGGTCATGATCCCAGGGTCCTGGGATCGAGCCCCATGTCGGGCTCCCTGCTCAGTGGAGAGTCTGCTTCTCCCTCTCCCTCTGCCTGCTTCTCTGCCTACTTGTGCTCTCTATCTCTCTGTCAAATAAATAAATAAAAATCTTTAATAAAAATAAAAAAATAATAAAAAAAAGATGACGGAGTACAAACTACTTGGGATATGAAGTCGGAACACCTGAGTTCGAGTTTTAGCTCAGCTAGTTACAAGCCAGGCAATCTGGAAAGTCATTTAACTCCAGGGATCCTCAAATGCCTCACCTGTGATATATAACATAAAACACACAGGGTTATTAGAAGAATTAAAAGAAATAATGAATACCAAAGCCCTTAACAAACCTCAAAGCAATGTGGAATTGCAGTTCTTCTTAGTAAGACACTAGCTTACTTCCTCAGATAGAAGGCAACGTGTGTATGAACCGAGTCACTAGTCACTGAGATACAACCTCACACTGCTTACTTGATCCTCTGACACATTCGTAACCTGCCCTTGTAGGTATTTGTGCTTAAACATAATGCAGACAGTAGAATCTGGTGAGTTATATAGAATTTAGCTCTGGCTTCCTTATTTGTAAGATTGGTGGTTAAAGTATCCACTTTGCAGATTTTTTTCTTTTGAATATTAAATGAGACCACTTATGAGTTAACTATCGCAAGGATTGGTACATTTTTGGTGCTTGATAAATATTAGGGTTTTAGGGGCACCTGGGTGGCTCAGTCGGTTAAGTGTCTGCCTTTGGCTTAGGTCATGATCCTGGAGTCCCGGGATAGAGCCCCATGTCAGGCCCCCTGCTCAGCAGGGGGCCTGCTTCTCTCTCTGCACTTCTTCCCTGCTTGTGCTCTCTCTCACTCGCTCGCTCTCTCGCAAATAAATGAAATCTTTAAAATATATATATTAGGGTTTTTAAACTATTTATAATGATATGACTATTCTGTTGCTACTAGGGGGCAGAGAGATGGACATTCTCCCTTCTCAGTGTCTGACATACTGTTACCATTGGTCTGTTGGCTTAGTTTGTATATTCCCCATTCTAACTCCCTACCCACCCCCTCAACTCCTGTTCTTCTCCTCCTCACCCCAGAGTACCATTCTAAGGTTTTTGATGTCAGTTCATTTATTTATTTTTTACTAGTTTTGTATGTTTCCTTGTTAAATATGTTGAACTGTTTTGGGTGCAAACAACAACAACAAAAACTTCATTTCTCTAATTCTCTAACCTCTGAATCCTTTCTGGAGAAAAAGGAAAAATGGCTCTCACAGCATTATGGCATTTTGGACTATACCAGGAGCTTTGGAATTCAGCTTGAGAGACCAAAAACATCTTTTTTCTTTCTGAAAAGATAAGGGCTCAGGGCCTGTCCCCTCAGGGATTGTGACTCTCAGTCCCAGGCGACTAGTCACTGCTTGGAAAGCACCAGGGAGGAGCAGCACCCTGATAAGGGACTGATCCTTCTCCTTGAGCAATAGGACTGATGTCATCCTCGTGTGGAACAGGTCATGCCCTATTAGCGGGAGGGAGGAGAGGTTACTCAGGGCCATGTACAGGCTTATAAAACTTAGACATTTCTAAAAATAAGGCTCAAAAGGAATCTTCCATACACAATAATAGCTCTAAATGGATCATGGACACAAATACAAAATCTAAAGCTATAAACCTTTTAAGAGAAAATATAAAAGTTAATTTCTTTGACCTAGTTTTAAACATTTTTTTAGGTATGATGCCAAAAGACAAGCAACAAAAGAAAAAATAAGGCTTCAGCAGAATTTAAAACTTTTGTACTTCAAAAAACACTATCAAAAAAGTGAAAAGAATCCACAGAATGAAGAGAAAATATTTGCAAATCCTGTATCTGATAAGAGATTCATATCCAGAATATATAAAGAACCCATGCAACCTGCCACTCTGGAAAACAGTGTGGAGGTTCCTCAAAAAGTTGAAAATAGAGCTACCAGACGATCCAGCAATTGCACTACTGGGTATTTACCCCAAAGATACAAACGTAGGGATCCGAAGGGGTACGTGCACCCCGATGTTTATAGCAGCAATGTCCACAATAGCCAAACTGTGGAAAGAGCCAAGATGTCCACCGACAGATGAATGGATAAAGAAGATGTGGTATATATATACAATGGAATATTATGCAGCCATCAAAAGGAATGAGATCTTGCCATTTGCAACGATGTGGATGGAACTGGAGGGTATTATGCTGAGTGAAATAAGTCAAACAGAGAAAGACATGTATCATACGACCTCACTGATATGAGGAATTCTTAATCTCAGGAAACAAACTGAGGGTTGCTGGAGTGGGGGGTGGGGTGGGAGGGATGGGGTGACTGAGTGATAGACACTGGGGAGGGTATGTGCTCTGGTAAGCGCTGTGAATTGTGCAAGACTGTTGAATCTCAGATCTGTACCTCTGAAACAAATAATGCAATATATGTTAAGAATAAAAAAAAAGGAGAAGATAGCAG
Organism: Mirounga angustirostris; assembly: GCF_029215605.1. Taxonomy (NCBI): domain Eukaryota; kingdom Metazoa; phylum Chordata; class Mammalia; order Carnivora; family Phocidae; genus Mirounga; species Mirounga angustirostris. The sequence continues at coordinate 16,127,301 of NW_026991718.1, read as the reverse complement.
GAGGGGAAGAATGAAGGGGGGAAATTGGAGGGGGAGACGAACCATGAGAGGCGATGGACTCTGAAAAACAAACTGAGGGTTCTAGAGGGGAGGGGGGTGGGAGGATGGGTTAGCCTGGTGATGGGTATTGAGGAGGGCACGTTCTGCATGGAGCACTGGGTGTTATGCACAAACAATGAATCAGGGCGCCTGGGTGGCTCAGTTGGTTAAGCGACTGCCTTCGGCTCAGGTCATGATCCTGGAGTCCCGGGATCGAGTCCCGCATCGGGCTCCCTGCTCAGCAGGGAGCCTGCTTCGCGCTCTGACCCTCCCCCCTCTCATGTGCTCTCTCTCATTCTCTCTCTCTCAAATAAATAAATAAAATCTTTAAAAAAAAAAAAAAAACAATGAATCATGGAACACTACATCTAAAACTAATGATGTAATGTATGGTGATTAACATAACAATAAAAAATTAAAAAAAAAAGAACCCATGCAACCTAATAACAAAAAGTCAAAACAACTCAATTAAAAAGTTCAAAACCATGAGAGACTCTGGACTCTGGGAAACAAACTGAGGGCTACAGAGGGGAGGGGGGTGGGGGGATGGAGTAACCAGGTGATGGGTATTAAGGAGGGCACACGATGTGATGAGCACTGGGTGTTATGCACAACTAATGCATTGTTGAACACTACATCAAAAACTAATGATGTTCTATATATTGGCTAATTGAACATAATAAATAAAAAAAGAATTATTTAAAAAATACTTAAAAAAAAGTTCAAAACCCAAAGGATTTGAATAGACATTCCTCTAAAGGACATTTCTCAAATTGCCCATAAGAACATGAAAAAAGGCCCAACATCATTAGCTGTCATGGAAATACCAGTTGAAACCCCAATGAGATACCTCTTCACACCCAATTGGATGACTATAATCAAAGCGACAGATAAAAATAAGTGTTGGCAAAGATGCAGAGAAGTTGGAACATCGATACACCAGTGATGGGAATGTAAAATGGTGCAGCCACTTTGGAAAAGTCTGAAGTCTGGCTGTTCCCCAAATGATTAAACATAGAGTTACCATATGACCCAGCAATTCCACTCTTACCCAAGGAAGATAAAAAAAAATATGTCATGCAAAACTGATACACAAATGTTCATAGCAGCATTATTCATAACAGCCACTAAGTGGAAACAGCACATGTCCATCAACTGATGAATAGATAAAGTAACCACGGTATATCCACACAATAGAATAGTATTCGGCAATAAAAAGGAATGAAATGCTACAACATGGATGACCCTTGGAAACCTTATGTCAAGTGAGAAGACACCAGTCACAAAAAAACACACATTGTATGATCCCATTTATATGAAATGTCCAGAATGGGCAAAGCTATAGAGATAGGAAATAGATCTGTGATTGCCCAGGGCTGGGGGATGTTGGTTAACTGGTGCAGAATTTCTTTTTGAGGTGATAAAAATGTCTAAAAATGTATTGTGGTAAAGGTTGTACAATTCTGTGAATATACTAAAAATGATTGAGCTGTACACTTTAAATGAGTGTGTCTTTTTTTTTTTTAAAGATTTATTTATTTATTTGAGAGAGTGAGAATGAGAGAGAGAGAGAGTACATGAGAGGGGGGAGGGTTAGAGGGAGAAGCAGGCTCCTCACCGAGCAGGGAGCCCGATGCGGGACTCGATCCAGGGACTCCAGGATCATGACCTGAGCCGAAGGCAGTCGCTCAACCAACTGAGCCACCCAGGCGCCCAAATGAGTGTGTCTTAATAAAGCTGTTAAAGAAGTCCCTTTCGAGGGCAGATCTCAGAACACTGAAGGTGGCCAATATTTTTCAAAGTAACATTATTAAGGCTGAGTGCCACCATTAAAAAAAAAAAAAAGACAAGGGACCCCAGATACATGTTTCTACCCACTTTCTGTTTCAGAGACCAAGAAATCAAAGTAACCTGGGTTGTGGGGCTGGCCTAACCCCACCTCCTGTGCTAATAGAGAGGAAGGAGATAAGGTGAAACCATCCGGCAATCTGGTTATTACTTGGTTTTGACCTCAGAATATCGGTAAGACCTGTCAGAGAAACTTCTATTCCCAGATTGGCACCTTTCTCAGCTTTCCCTGAAGTGGCTGGTCTGTGACCTGGACAGGGGGCAGAAACAGAAGAGACATGATGGGGCCCCCCTGGGTGGCTCAGTCGGTTAAACGTCTGACTCTTGATTTCAGCTCAGGTCATGATTTCAGTCTGCTTCTCCCTCTCCCTTTGCTCCTCCCCCCACTCTCTCTCTCTCTCGCTTTCTCTCTCTCCCTTGCTCACTCTTTCTAAAATAAATAAATGAAATCTTTAGAAGAAAGAAAAGAGAGACCTTAGATATGGCCACAAAGCATCGCCATCCATGCACAGGACCATCTGTCCATCTGTAGATAAGCAGGCTAGAAAGCTCCCTTTTTAGGGACTCTCAATTGCTATGCTGACTGGAGCATTATCTAATTTCACAAAATTGCACCAGTTAGGCGGTGTGCTAATGCGTGACCAGTAATTCTCAGACTGATGAGACACCTATATTGGGAGACAAATAGGATTCAGTGGCCTTAATGGCCCTTTGAGACCCTGAGTCTCTGATTCTATATAATTAGTTACATAGCAATATTTACTCTGAATATGAATCCACAAAAAATTAAGCTTTTCACTTTTAATGAGCAGTAGCTTACAAGGAAACACATCCATATCATGGAGTCATCTTCATAAAACAGTCTCCAATCAATTTTATGTAGTCAACATAGATTTAGTGCAATTAGAGTAGAACGAATAATCTAGATTATAATCGAGGAGACCCAAGTTCTTGCCCTGCCTCTGCCCTTGTCTTGGACCCTACAACCACAACCACAGGCTGTCTAGGCCTCAGTTTCTCTATGCATCTAGAGTCAGTCTCTTAAGATCTCTGCATCTAGGGGCGCCTGGGTGGCTCAGTCATTAAGCATCTGCCTTCGGCTCAGGTCATGATCCCAGGGTTCTGGGATCGAGCCCCACATTGGGCTCCCTGCTCGGCGGGAAGCCTGCTTCTCCCTCTCCCACTCCCCCTGCTTGTGTTCCCTCTCTCGCTGTGTCTCTCTCTGTCAAATAAATAAATAAAATCTTTAAAAAAAAAAAAAAAAAGATCTCTGCGTCTAACCCTCTATGAATCCCTGCTCTTCCATCCCCCTTTATAGCTCTGCACATGGGAGAACTCAGCCCTGTTCTCATGGCCTCCTACACAACCTAGGGGTCAGTGGCATATGAACTATGTTTAATGCCAGATATATCTGTGCAGTTTATACAGTAACTCTCACTTAAATCAACGACAGAAAGCTCAGTCCTTGCCTGGGTCACAACAAGCTACTCCCTCCCAATCCCCCAGCCCACTTTCTCCCCAGCCTTCTCCATGGACTCAGCTGGCTGGCTGGGTTATGGACTCTTGAGCACGTCATAGTCTCAACTTCCTGCCACCTTCTATTTCAGTGATGCCACCCGGTACAGTTACCCAAATCCACCCCAACGTCCAAGACACAGCTCAAGTCAGGACCTCTGAAACCCACATTGGACCGGTGCGGTCTGCACAGACCCCACAGTGGGCACTTTATGTACATTGGCTATCAGCTGTGATGTGTACTCATGCCCTTCTCTTCATCTGTAAGCTGTCAAGCACAGAGTGCTTATGACCTCCCTAAATACTTGAGAATCAATTGTTGTGTGGGAATGGCAAGGCTTGTTAGCAAGCCAGCCATCTGTTTACCATCAGCACTGGTCTCAGCCTTTTGAGGGTAGTATATTCCAGTCCTCTGTCCTATGAGAACATAAAGAAAACTTAAGGGGGAAAAAAAGTCAGTAAAGAGCAGCTGACAAAAGTCAGCAAAAAGCCTTTCAAAGAATAGCTAAGATATATCTAAGAAAGCTTATCTGAAGTCAAGGCAAAGACAAAGACTAAAGTTAGACATGAGGAAGAACTCCCTGAGAGTTCCCCAGTACCCCCAGGAAGGCATGCCCTCTCCTTATCTGGAAATCCATTTAAAATGAGTGGAGTGTTCTATTTCCTAGATGCAAGAATGCAAGTCTTTATGGAGGTAGGCGGCCTCCCAGAAAACCCTTCCTTCTCAATGATTCTGAATCCTCAGCCCCAGCCCCTAACCACCATGAGGCTGGAGCCCAGTGTGACTTATAAATTGCTTTTTTAAGTTGCAAAGTCTTCATAGAATCAAATTAGTCAGAGCTGTGGTGGGCATTAGAGGTCACCTAGTCCTGTCCACTTATTACACAGGTGAGGGACGGACACTCAGAGTTTTGGAGACTGTCCCATGACCATGCTTCATAGCAGCAACTCTCTCTCATACAGATTCAAACGCACCACACATTCTAAATTAAGGCTGAGGGTTGCTGGAGGGGAGAGGGGTGGGAGTATGGGGTAACTGGGTGATGAGCATTAAGGAGAGCACATGACGTAATGAGCACTGGGTGTTACATGCAACAGAAGAATAACTGGACTCTACCTCTGAAACTAATGATACACTGTATGTTAATTAACTGAATTTAAATATAATAAATTTTTTTTAAAAAGATATAGACACATGCAGAGAGCACCCAGGAGTAAAAATGAAGTACGTGTATAAAAAAATACCTGTCTCACAAGTACCATCTCACATTATAATCACAGGATGTATACTCTTGCTACTTACTATCTGCCCAGCCTAATAGGAGGTATTGGTGAGCAAGAGGGACAAGGGATACAAAGGTGAAAACCAGGCACAGTTCCTGCCCTCCTCACTTATCTCTCTGGTTGGCAAGGTAATATGTAAACACATGAAAAATTAAATCATATTACCAGAGAAAATATAAATTCAGGGCAATAGTAGAAGATTTGTATGAAGGTTCTTCATGGCCGGTAGTTCGAAAACGAAACTGAGAAGAGACCAGGGTCAGAAGCCTTGAGGTCCAGCTGGGCTGGACCCAGAGAAAGGTTCCTTAAAGTAGGTGGGGCTGCAGCTTGCCCTGAAAGGTAAATGGATGAGATGTGCATAATCCAAGAAGTGGTACTTAACACACATAGAACCTCACTGCACGTAGAACAGCGCTGACTTGTGAGGTCCCTCCCCTTGTAAGAACTGCTGTTCCACATTCTGACCTTATCTCTTGGATAGCAGAATGAGGGAGTAAGAAAATTTCTCTTTTGCTTCCTCACAGGAGTTTAATCATCCAACAATAATGCCTTCATTTGGTTGACGATGGCCCTACCCACTACCTTCCACCTATACCATCCACCTAAATGCATGCCCCATTTTTTGACATTTCCTGGCATCTCTCATTTGTGTATGTGTGTGTGCGTGTGTATGTGTGTGTGTAATGTGTGTGCAGGCAAACATGTACCGACCACACTGGGCCTGCATGGTTCCATCTACAATTCTTGAGGTTTCCCTTCCAGCTTCTGGGTATCATTTGCAATTACAATGCAGTCATAGGCAGAAAAGAGATAGGCTAATTAGTCATTGTCAGTACTGGTCCCTATTTGCCTGATGAGTTTTTTGAACAGCATAGCTGGGAATAATTTGTATCAGATTGTATTTCCTTGTTTTATGTCACTGAGAAGATTTATTTGGCATCATGGTCACTGTACATAAATATCCTGGAGGCAATGGGGTATAAATGAATGGCACAGATTCATCCGTTAGTATGCAGCAAATTATGTATGGAACATCTATATCAGTTTGTGAACTGCACTGAATTCAAAATATCAGGCTTCTGAGGGGCCTTTAATAACTTCCATAGTTCCCTGAACTTGGCCAGGACCCTTCTGGTCACCTGCAGATAAACACAATGCAGAATTTCGCTTCTAAAGACTGCAACTGGAATATTCAACATTATCTAATTCCTTGAAATTCTACTGGTCAGGTGGCTTTCTAATGGGGACCCAGAGCTCTGTGTTTACAAGAGACTCGTGGTTCACCCAATGGGACTTTGCATCCAGGAGCTGGTGAATCGCAGCCACTGGCTGGGATTATTCTTCATGACACCAGAATGCATCTCTGCTAGAGTCATTAGTCCACCTGCTGTAGGAAGGCCCCCCTTTGCCTCAGAAAGGGCAGTGATTTCAAACACTCAGAAATGCAAGGAATCATCAAGGGACAAATGGATACTCTGGACTCCGGGAACCAAACTGAGGGTTACAGAAGGGAGGGGGTGGGGGGATGGGGTAACTGGGTGATGGGTATTAAGGAGGGCACGTAATGTGATTAGAACTGGGTGTTATACGCAACTAATGAATCATTGAACACTACATCCAAAACTAATGATGTACTACATGTTGGCTAACTGAACATAATAAAAAAAGAGAGACAAACGGACAGCTATGCATAGCCCTCCTGGATGCCCTGTTCTGCTTCTGCTTTTCCTCAGCCCTGATTTCCTATTTTTGTTCCATTAATCTTTGCTTCAGCAGGGTTAACTAGTTCAATGGGTATGTTACAAAGATACTTCTGCTCTGATACACACATAATAAGTAAGTTATTTCTCTTTCTTCCTTTCTTTTTTTTCTTTTTTGGCCAGGTATCATGCTATCAGTGCAATTATTTACATAATTGTTTCATTTAATTCTCACAAAAATAGCTAGGAGGAAGGTAGATATTTTTAATCCTGTTTTAGGGATGACTACACAGAGGCTTAGGAAGGTAGAGTCACTCGCTCAAGGTTACAAACTTTCCAAGAAAGCCAGAACTCAATCTCTGGTCTTCCTGAGTCTAATACACTGGTTTCCTTTACATCAGCTGACCTCTCTGGACCAGTATGTTTTCTGTTCAATGAGTAGCTTATATCATAAGATTTCCTGAATCTTAATTCTATTGATGTCTCTATGGAAACTAGTTAATATCCTTTGAAACTTAGAACTTGTTGAGGGGCGGGAACTGAGGAATGTTTTACTCAAAGGAAAGGGATGAGGGGTGATACCTGTGGTCATAAATAATGCTATATTTTCAAATAGCTTTTGACAGCAGGTCTAAGTGGATTTGTAATTTCAGAAAAGTCTATGTATTAATCCTCACAGTACTGCTGTGAGCGCACTCAGGTCAACTCAATGATTCAACATTTGCTCTGTGGTGCTTGTTGTCCGGGCCCCGTCAGAGGATGGAGCCCAGGACAGGTGACTCTCCAGAGGAAATGAGGGAAACAGAGAAGCTGACCCGTATGTTTCCAAATCTTGGGCTTTCTCCTTTAGAGATGGTGACAGCTCAGAAGCATCCAAACATCCCACAAGTTTTCCCTACATCCAAGTTATCAGATTCATTTTTGATTCCCCAATCACAAAAATTACGTTCTCTGTTGGCACGGACAATGGTACAGAGACACTTCATTCATCATCTCTGTTTGGTTCTTCCTACCTAAATTTTTCACCATTCTCTTTAAAGTGAATATGGGTTTCCTGACATACGAACACAGCTCCTCCTACGGAAAGTCAGTCATAAAATCGTTTTAATAAAATGCTCAGAGAAATGGGGTTTGCAGGAGGATACTTTTCCCAGACCTTCCACAGTTCAGTGGCTCAGGTACAGCCAGCCCAGTAACAACACTAATACAGTGTGGATGCCAAGCAGCTGATCACGGCAGGGAGTTCAGCTGCCCAAGGAGTTCCTGGCCAAAGACGACCGCACACGAATGAGGAGAAATGTGGAAATGAGTGCCAGGAACAAAGCAAACGTGGTAGTGTGCGTCTCCACTGAGAGCACGGAAGGAACCCTTCTGGAACCATCCTTCTCACCACCAGAAGACTGAAACACTTCACAGGTAGTTTATTCCATCTGCACACAGAAGCACCGACTTGTGACAAGAAGCACCCGCCCGTGCAACAGGCAACTGTGGATCTGGTAGTCCCCTGTCCCCTTGTCATTGCTCAGGCTCCTTGCCCCCACCCCTGCCCTGCACTCCTCCAGCCCTTACGCCGCACCCACTTGAACGCTCCTGACAGCCTACCTTCAGGGCCCACCAGCAGTTTCCTGTCTACGCATCTGTGTCACCCAGCAGACTGGGTGGAGGTGCCTTGGGGACAGGCCGGTCTCGGATGTCGGTCCATCCCATCTATCACACTCGACGTCCGCGGCTGGGGCAGCTGAGATATCGATGCCGTGCGGATTCCCTACAGCTGGGAGAGGAGTGTGCCTTGTCAGATGTCTCCTGTGGGGAGAAGGGAAGGATTTGTGGAGGAGGCTCTGGGCTGTGTCCATCCACCGCTGGGCTTCTCCTCACTGGCCTCCCCATCCCTGGAGGAAACCCAGGAGCTGGTGCATGCAGGGAAAAGCCTCCTCTCCCCAATTTCCCAAGAAGATGGGGAGGGGCACCTCACTGGGGTTTCTTGAAGATTTGGACACTTGGACTCCTGCTGGGACTGGGACTAGGTCCCTCAGGACGCCCAGTCACTCACCAGGCCTCCTTCCTCTTTCCCTCTGCTCCCTCCTGGTGGGCTGAATCCCAGACAGGTGACCCATAGCCACAGGTACTGATCAAGATCAGGGGACCCTGCCACCCCAAAGTCCACCAAAACGGAACAGAACAGAAAATGTCTCAACCAAGACCCTGTTACGTACTGGTTCTGGAAATGGCTACAAAGTCAGAGCGGGGAGCAGGGGGGGGGGGGTGCCCAGGCGCCTGGTCATCTCCTGAAGGCACCGCTGGGTCGGGGCAGGTACCTAGCCGCCCCCCTCACTCCGGGGCCCCAATCTACGCAGGCCTGAGGAGGGGCCCGCCGGGGCCCTGGCTGGGTCTGGGCTCAGCCCCCTCGCCAGCCCCGCCTCGAGCTCAGGGGCTACAGGAGCCAGGTGTGCAAAAGCAAACAGGCCCGCTGCCCTTTGGACCTTTCGCAATCCCCCGGGCGCGCTCTCTAGGCCCAGACGCTGCGGCCTGGGCGGGCGGCCTGGTACAAATAGGGCGCGGACGCGGGCCGCGCATTCCCTGCTCGTCGGCGCGGGGCGGCCGCCTGCGGTGCCGGTCCCGAGGAGCCCGCCAGCCAGCGCTTCGGCCAGGCCACACGAGGCGCAGCAAGGGCGCCGCCCGCGCCGTCGGCATGGGCCCTCCGAGGCCCGCGCTGCCGCTGCTGTTGCTGCTGGGGGTCGCCGGCGCCTGGGCGCGTGAGTGGGGCGCGCCGGCCTGCGGGCCGCGGGCCGCGGGCCGGGGGGCGGGGGGCGGGGGGCGGGGGGCGGGGGCCCGGGCCGGCGGTGGCGGGTCCGCGCTCAGCCCGGCGGGGGCGGGGCGGCCCAGGCCGGGGAGGGGTCTCTCCAGAGCCTGCCTCCCCTCTGAAGGCGCGAGCGGTGCCCCTGCCCGGGAGACCCTGGGCCGCGCGGGAAGACGGGAGAAACAACCGCTGTGTGTCTCCTTCTCTTACAGAAGACGAGGTGCTGGAGAACGCCAGCCCCAGCTGCCCAAGTAAGGCGCTCCCCCCGGGCGCGGAAGGGCGCCCCCAGCCCCCAGCCCCTCCTCCTGCACCTCAGCTCGCTAAGATGCTGGGACGCTATGATGGATGTGCTCTGCTCTGAGCCCAGGAAGCCAGTTCCTTGAGACCCTGCCCACCTCCAAGGGCTCTCAGTTCCTTCCACCTGCGCTTCTCTTCTGTCTCAAGAGATTGGCCGGGGGGGAGGGGGGCTGACACTGTCGCTCCGTCGGCCCATGGACACATTAAAGAGATACCCCATCGCTATCTGTTTATCAGTGGCTAATCATTGATTCGAAGCACATGAGGGTGAGGAAATGCTGACTTTAACCTTTGTAGAGAAATCCAGACGCCCCCACCCCCGACTCCTTCATATTTACCTGACCTCCAGGGGTCAAAGGAGCTGACCTCGCGGTGGTACCCCGGGTACGCCTCAGAGCGGGAGGCTGGGCTCTGATGGGGCTGCACTGCCATCTTGTGGCCGTCTGGCATCACTGCACCTGTGCTCTTTTTCTCACATTGTTCGGCAAATGCCTCTCAAGCACGATGGAAAATTCCAGAATTCCTTCTGGGGTTTTTCTTAAGACAGTCAGATAGCCATAATACTTAATGAACTTTGCCTCAGGGATTTGAGAGAACCAAAAAAAGAGCCACAGGATTGTGTTATTTTCAAGCTGAAAAGGCATCAGAGGTATTTGCTTTATGTTGCCAGCTCTTAATTTGCCAGTCTTTCCTATAGACCTTCTGAGCCCCATTGTTTAACACGCCCCTCCTTGCACCTCAGATGATACATTCAAAAAATACTGGCAAATGTAAACATTGTCCTCAACAAAACATAGTGGGGAAGTTAAATATGTAAAGGGAAATTAAGTATAATGCAAAGTCAATTAAAAATAATTTGAGTTTAATTACTATTTTTTTGTGATCTTTGCCACTACCTCTCTCTTCCCAGAATAGACTACCCTTGGGGGAGTTATGTCCTATGTAGCTGACCTATTTCTCCCTATTTTAGAAGGTGCAACTCGATTCAAGCACCTCAGGAAGTACGTATACAACTATGAGGCTGAGAGTTCCACTGGAGTCCCTGAGACCCCTGATTCAAGAAGTGCCACCAGGATCAACTGCAAGGTATGAGGGACAGGAAGAGCCACTGGAGGGACCCAGGGCTCCCGTCCTTGCAGACCCAGCTCACGCCAGGAGTGCCATAATCACAAAGTGAGGGACTGTCCCTGGGTTTGAAAGTCAGCCACTCTGCTGAGTTTTCTGCCACAAAAAAAAAATTTTGCCAACCAGATTTATTATTCCATTAGTTTCTAAGGTGTAACTGGAATACATGATCTAGAATATCAGCATTGCAGGACGGTAGATTTAACATGAAAGAAGCCCAGTGGGTAAGCCAAGGCAGGTGGGCATCTCAGGAAAGCTTTCTGGAGTGCAGTTTTTATACTCTGAGCCAAACAGAATCTTTGCTTAAGACAAACAGAAAAAAAAAAAAGAAAGAAAAGAAAAATTTAAATATGTAGTTTGTTTTCAAAACTTTATTGCTGAGATAATTGTATTCATGTCAGTGTTCCTATGGAACGGATCTAAGGGCCACTATTAGGGGCCATGTGGGAAAGAGTAGTCAAGCTGGAAAACTGACCTCTTCTTTCTAGGGCCCCGTAGTCTGTGTTGTCAAATAAGGTAGCCATTGGCCTCACGTGGCTGTTTAAATTGAGTAAATCTTAAACTTCTTAGTCATACCAGCCACATTTCAAGTGCCCATGGCCAGCAGATCTCTGTCAGACACGGTAAATGTAGAACATTTCAATCACTGCAGAAAGTTCTTGAACAGTGCTAGATGACTGTTAGGGACCTCTGCAAAGTCCAACAATACATAAAGCTCTGAATGGGCCCCAAGAGATACAAACAGTTGGGTTGCTTGGTTTTTTGGGTGACATTAAGGAAACATTTGCTACTGAAACCAACGATGGCCTTCTTCCTGCCCCCTGTTGTCCTTCTTCTAGCTCTTAGACTGCATTCCCTCTAGACAGTGGGTCCCCAACAGTATTTCCCTTGGTGTCCTGATTAGAGGGTAAGCCGTGGGCTGTGAACGGTCTCATGTTCTTGATGGAGAGTCTTCACGTGCTGCTTGCTACTCTCTTCTCAGGTTGAGCTGGAGGTCCCCCAACTCTGCAGCTTCATCCTCAGGACAAGCCAGTGCACCCTGAAGGAGGGGTATGGCTTCAACCCTAAGGGCAGGCCCTCACTGCATAAGACCAAGAACTCTGAGGACTTTGCTGCTGCCATGTCCAAGTAAGGCGTGGGCCTGTCTGAACTTCTGAGCTCGGGGATTCACTGGATGTGTTGTACATGCATGTGTGTGCGTGCACGTATGTGTGCGTGTATCCAGGGAGGGAAGAATGCATGCGTTTATATGAGGCATGTGTGTGAGGATAAGTATTTTATTCTGTATTCACCATGGATCAGGGAATTGCTAAGTTGTCACAAAAATCAAAAAGAGGGAAGCATTATTTACCCTTCCCTAGTGAAGTGCCCCTAATTATCATTTAAATGTGTCTCTAAACACTTCCATGCTTTAAAACTCCATGAGACAATAAAGGTGAGATGGTTTATTTAAACAAGTGAATTCTTGTTTAAAGAATTAAACAAGACCGGTAGCCCATGGTCTTCAGGGAGGGTCCAGCAGGACTTGGTGTGGTACAGGGTCTGTTCCACAGGGGTGGCAAGGCCCAGCCTCAGGGAATGCAGGGAATGCCAAGTCTCCCCCGCTCCCCGGGGCCAGCGTTCTGCCCACATAGTGACCAGGCCATCCTGGTGTTTGCAGCTGGGCCTGTCTTCTGACTGATCCATGTCTGTATTGCACTTGTTGTAAATATTTTGAACATCGCCCCTGCCCCAAGTCCAAATCACAGTTGGTAGTGTCCTCAGTGCGTGCAAATACAGACAGCGATAGGTTTGTTGATCTGGGAGCATCAGAAACTCCCCGCCCGTCTTTCGATTTGTTAAACATTAGACGTGAAAGCCAGTCCTTTCTCTGCAGAGTCAGCCTTGATGCTTCTGTCTCTCGCCGAAATTTTATCCAAGACCTAAATGTGTATGAGGGACAGGGATGCAGTGACAGGAGGGACTGGTAGTTACTTTTTGGGCTTTACCTTTCTCCAAACAAAAGGGACTCCTGCTCTTGACTACCACAGGCTTTCCAAGCCTACATTGCTGTGTCTGGAACTTTCTGCGAGGATGTAGATCTGTAGGAGATGTGCCTGGTCTCCTTCTCCTCCTTCTGACTTAACTAGAGCAGGTACAGCCCTGAATTTCCAAAAGGAAGTCCCCAAAGGGAAGTCCCTAAGACCATATAGTTGATATGGGCTCCAGACATGGTCTCATACCATATATATATATATTTTTTAATTTGAGAGAGAATGAGAGACAGAGAGCATGAGAGGGAGGAGGGTCAGAGGGAGAAGCAGACTCCCTGCTGAGCAGGGAGCCCGATACGGGACTCGATCCCGGGACTCCAGGATCATGACCTGAGCCGAAGGCAGTCGCTTAATCAACTGAGCCACCCAGGTGCCCCAAGGTCTCATACCATATTAAAGAGTGACTACCCAACAAATGTATGAAAAGAAGTTCAAATTCACTAGTAATCAGGAATTGTAATTAATGTAACAACAATATACTTATCACATTATGCCCATAAGATTACAAAAATGTAAAACGGCCAAGCGCCTGTTGCTGGTGACCTCTGAGGCGAAGGGTACCTATAGCATTGCTGGTGGAAATGTGAGCCAGTAGTCAATATCTATTATAATCAAAAACTTACTGCCTTTGACACAGCAATTTCAAAATGCTGGGACTCTAGCCCATGAAGAGAAAAGCAGTAATGTGTGAAGATAATATGCATAAGGGTGTTTGTTTCAGTGTTGTTCATGTGGGGGGAAAATCCGGAAAGAAAGTGAATCCCATCAAATAGGGAAATGTCTGAATCAATTACATATAACCATAAAATGAGAAAGTTCTATAGCTTTAAAAAAAAAAAATCTGTTAAGAGTTATACCAAATGAGTCAAAGGACTTCTGTGGAGTATAATTGAGAAAAGCAAGATAGAAAAAAATGTGGAAAATACAATGTCATCTGTATAAAACAAGCAATGAAAAAATCTTTATGTGCAAATGTCTCCACCCCCACACCTCTAAATGGGATTGCCCGAGTGTGGAGATAGAAATGGAAAACCCAGTGGGTTGTTCTGTGAGGAACATGACAGCAGAGACTGGTGTGGGTAGAAAACAGAGTGGGGATGCATGAGGCAAGCAAAACAAGTAAAGAAGTACAAGAAGCCAAAAACATATACATATTTGTATACTTTTTTGGAAAATGTACATTTATAAAGAGAAAAAAAAAAAAAAAACAACAGTGAGTAGAAGGGAGGCTGCAAAGCTACCTAGCTTACGTCCAACAGGCTCTCAGCGGAGAAAGGACATTTCTGTGACCTCACTCTCTCTGGAATAGGTACGAGCTCAGGCTGGCCATCCCTGAAGAGAAGCAAGTTTTACTTTACCCAGAGAAAGAAGAACCTAAACATATCCTGAACATCAAGAGGGGCATCATTTCTGCCCTCCTGGTTCCCCTGGAGACAGAAGCGGATAAACAAGAGTTGTTTCTGGTGAGAACTCAGAAGGTTGATAACAGTGGCCCTTTGAACTCATCTTCACATATTTGAGCCGGGTCCCACTGTGTATATAAAGTGGATTATTGATTTAGCTACATGGCTAGCTACACACAAGAGGCCCTGTACTGGTAGGAAGGGCCGGTACCCAAGGTTCTCCCCGTCCCCTGGGCCCACAGATGGATCCTCCTGAGCAGGTGGAGCAGGTTAGCCTAATTTTAAAGCAGTATTTGAGGAGTCCTGACCACCCTACTCTTTTGTTTGCTTTTTTGTGTCCCCACGAGGTATAACACAGTAAAGCTAGTGTGTATTTTAAACACAGAAAATAATTGAATCTGTTGCCAGCTTCTCTCAAGAATTTCAAGTTTCGACCTGAGAGAGAATTCAATTTATTTGAGTCCTGTGAACATTTTTGAGCCCTTACTGTGTTCTAAGTTTTATACTATACTACACTTGGAGAAGACAGAGACGCGTCCTGCAGAGAACTTTCCTCAGGGAGTTCTCGGGATCTGGGGGAGAGAACCAAGACACACTGAACACAGGGCATACTGGAATACATGCCGTAAATGAGCAATAGAGAAAATCCTCTGAGAGCACAGAATACAAAGTCAGAGTCGGCTGGGTCCTAGGAGGGTCCAGAACCACCCTTCACTGGCCTTCTCACTTCACCTCTGGCCAGCCAGCAATGCCCACCCTCTGCCTAGGAAGAAGAAAGTCCCTTCCCAATCCAAGCTGCTCCTGCCTTTTCTCCCAGGCTCCTTTCCCAGCCCCTCTAAAGCACCCAAGGCTGTTTTCCCACGTTGAACATACCTGTTCTATCTCCTACTCCCATAGGATACTGTGTATGGAAACTGTTCCAGTGACTTAACTGTTAAAACAAAGAAGGCAAATGTGGCAACAGGAATAGCCATTGAAAGGAACCTGGAGAAGTGTGATCACTTCAAGCCCATTAGCACAGGAGTTAGCCCACTTGCTTTGATCAAAGGCATGGTAAGTTTCACATCCACATTGCTCCTTGCACTGAGCACTGTCCTCTTGGTTATTAAAATTCTGGGATGTTAGAGCTGGTAGGGATTTTAGGGAAGAATCAACACAGCCTCATCTTCATCTAGACTATAGCAGGAAATTGAGGACCAGACCAGGAAAGGACTGCCCAAGGCCACATGGCCTGTTATTAATTGAGCCAAGACTAGAATCAGGTTCCTGATTCCCCAGTCCAGAGCTCTGTCCTTCTTGCTGTCCTTCTGTCACTGGCAGCAAACCTTCCACCATCCCTGGAGAATAATGACTGTCTATCCCTGAAATGGTTCTAGGGCTTAATGGAGGGCAGCAAAGCCATCTATTGCTATTTCCTGTAAGAGGGCTAGGTGTCCCCAGCTCCAGGCATCCAACCTCTGAGGAAGGCCCAAGACCTGTGATCTGCTCTCCTCTCCCTCACTCCCATGAAGTGACATTACCAAGAGCGATTCCAATGTCCTGTCCTTTCATCCTATGTACGACCCTGATCGATGCCTGGCCTCTCTTCCTCCTGCCTAGGCCAGCCCCTTAGTATTAGCCTTCTCTCCTGCACCTCAACAGGGGTCATGTGGCACCATATTACCAGACCTTGCCCGATGCCTTGTAATCTTCTGGTACATGAATCACAGCTTATCTCAATAAACAGGAAGGACTTGAGCAATCACTGCCATGCTTGGCAATGTTCCTGGTCATTGTCCTTGAGGCTGAAAATATGATGTCTGACGGCCACAGGCTCATAATCAGAAGAGGCCAAGGCACTGGCTTATGTCTCTTTTCTGAGCACTTGCTGTGAGCTTAGCCCTACTCTGGGCAGCACTGAGGGTCAGAGGCAGTGGCAGATGAACCATGGACCTTCTTTTGTACCTACAGTCTAATCCAGGAACAAGGTTCCTACACATGTCAGTAAAGGACAATAAATGGCATACTTGATAAAGTTATAAACTGAGCAGTGCAGACAAGCAATCCTAGGCCTGACCAGGAAGGAGAAAGCACTACTCATGTAGTTCATTTGACAAAGCTGGTGGTAGATCTGATTAGACGGAATGGTGGGTGAGCATCCATCAATCTAGCCTCAAAGATCTATGGAGGATGTGGACCATGAACCTGAAAGATACAAAGAACATGAGAGTGGAAGAGAGACATAAGGAGAGGCTTCTAGGCAAAGAAAACTTAAGAAGCAGTGTGAAGTGTTAATGTGTGGTGGGTGGGTATATGTACAATGCCAGGTTATATACACTTTGTGCAAGATGAGAGGTCCAGTGGGGTGGAACAAGAAGAGTCTACAGCTTGACTCAGCTTTGGGTATGCTGAGTTATTGTATCCCTTTGTTTAAATGTCAGGTACCAAGTTACCTTCTTTAACTGAGTTTATCTAGTGGTGCAGAACTCCCATCTCCCATCTTCCTTGAAGGTAAATGCCCATGGCAGAAGAATCAGGTTCAAGCCCCAGGAACTGATCAAAATGGTTTTTTCCAATCTCATTTACAGCTCCGCCCCTTGTCAGCTCTGATTAGCAGTAATCAGTCCTGCCTGTACACTCTGGACCCAAAGAAGAGGCATGTGTCAGAAGCCATCTGCAAGGAGCAACACCTATTCCTGCCTTTCTCCTCCAAGTAGGTCACCTTCTGCACCCTGATTCATCGTTTATGGAGTTGATGTGAGATGAATGCTTCTCAATGCCCTGTTCTAGGCAAGGCTGTGCCTGGAGGAGGCTATGAGGAGGTACAAAGCAGAGCCCATCCCTGTCTCCATTTCAAGCTAACAGACAATTTAGCAGGAAAATCTTAGGTATACAAAACAATTTGAGACCAACCAAAGATATCTGAGACCCAGACTTTAAGGGTTATGGATCAGGAAACCCAGGGATCATTGCAGGCTGCCCTGGTTAAAAAGGCTTGATGGAAGATTTGGGATTGGGACCAGAGACTTGTATACCCAATCCATTTTGAAACCTGATCCATCAACTAGTGTTTACTGATTAATTGCTCTATTCTTGGCATTGTGCTGAGGGAGATAACACAGGAATTTCAAGGCACAGTGTTAGTCCCTACCCTCTGGACACTCCAGATTGGTGAAAGGTATAAAGTACAGATGTCCCTCTGATGCAAGGACAGCTAGCATGACCAGGAGGAGGTGGAGGCTATTCACTGGCAGGGAAGGAGGTCAAGGAGGCTGGATTTAATGGTTTGAAAGGTAGGCAGGATTTGGGTAGAAGTAGAGAGGAAAACATTCAACATGAAAAGAATAGTACGCTCTAGGGAACTGGCCATCCATGACATGATGTGCTTCCTTTGTTACCAGGAATAAGTATGGGATGATGACACAAGTTACACAGACTTTGAAACTTGAAGACACACCTAAGATCAACAGCCACTTCTTTGATGAAGGTAAGATTTTATATGCACATAGTTGCCAGGGCTGGGAAATCTGCCCAAGACACACCATGTACCACGGCTAAGAAATGTCTGCTGATTGATGAGTCAAGTGGGCTTTGACATTCTGGCTATGGGCTGCTCCAGTGAGAAAGCACGTCCCTTTCAAAATGTCAAGTGCCAGTGGGATAAAGGAAAAGGAGAAGTATCCCCCAAGCTACCTGGGTTTTTGTAAATGGGAAATTGGCCTCCTAAGTCTACCTTTGGTAGATCTGACAACCTTATACACCCTATAATAGGCCTGGGACCTGGACGAGGTGGGGCAAGTGGGAGAGGGCCTTTGGGGTCAGGAATCAGTCTTTAGAGCAGGATAAAACCTTAACGATCTCTAGTCCAACCCTAAGCCTGCATTTGTCTTATATTTAAATCTGCCATGGGGCGCTTGGGTGGCTCAGTCATTAAGCGTCTGCCTTTGACTCAGGTCATGATCCCAGGATCCTGGGATCGAGCCCCGCATCGGGCTCCCTGCTCAGCCAGGAGCCTGCTTCTCCCTCTCTCGCTCCCCCTGCTTGTATTCCCTCTCTAGCTGTCTCTCTCTCTGTGTCAAATAAATAAGTAAATAAAATCTAAAAAAAAAAAAAAAAAAGACATTTATAAAAAAAAAATCTGCCGTATGCATTCCCTCACTGTTCTCAGCAACCTATGATGTCAGGTGGTAGCCATGTGTGCTTTTATACCCATTCTACAGAGGGGGACATGATACTTAGAGAGACTTGTGATATATCGATGGTCTCTGAATATTGGAAGTAGTGCAAGGTCAGACCTTGGGTCTAATTTAAGTCAGGACTCTTTCCATTGTACCACATTTCCCCCATTATTCCCCCACACTTCCCACATTAACCCCCGTCCTGTTCAGGGTGTGGAGGAGACACAGAAAGGTCTCCCCCCGCCATAAGCTGCTTATAGATCCCATTGGGAAAAATGACAGGTGAGCATCGATGGGTCTTGCCTCAGCCACAACCATGTCAGTGGCAGCACTACCTCCAGTTCCTTCCAGCAAAGAGGTTATCTGATATCAAATTCAGACAAGCCTGGATTCAATTTCAGCTCTGCCTCTTACACTCAGAGAGGTCTTAGGCAAGGTGAGCTGCTCATCTCTGCGTCTCAGTTCCCCTGTCTTTAAATTGAGGAATAATAGCAAACCCATACGGATACTGTGATGAGTCAGTAAAAACACTGAAGTCAAACACCTAGCACAGAGCCAGATACATAACAGGCATTGAGTATAGGATAGTTTTCTTTTCTTTTTTGCGGACACCTCCCTAATTTCCAGTTTTCAGTAGACCAAGAGGTGGTTGAAATGTGGAGGTAAGCAAGAATCCCTTTGACACTTTCACCCTTCCAGGTGCCGAGGAGGTGGGTCTTGCCTTTGAGAGCACCAAATCCACATTACCTCCAAAGCAGGCTGAGGCCATTGTGAAGACTATCCAGGAGCTGCAAACATTGCATGTCTCTGAGAAAAATGCCCAGAGAGCTAACCTCTTCAATAAACTGGTTACTGAGCTGAGAAGTCTTAACAATGAGGCATTCACATCCCTCTTGCCAAAGCTGACCGAGGTGTCCAGGTATTTCTTTAATGGTTGCAGCTATATCTTTTGTATGACCTATGATAAGTGGCTGAACTTTCAAACCATGGCCAAGCAGAAAATCTCAGAGGCCATTGAAATATCAATCCAGTTATTCCACTAGTCAATCAGTTAATGTTTGCTGGATAGAGAAATATCAACTAGCATGCTTAGAGTGCCATGGGCCACACACACACACACACACACACACACACACACGCACACATGCACACACGCTCCATTCAAGGCAGATATGTATTTGTGTGTCAAAATGGAAGAGAAATATTTCCCACACTTTGATGTATCTTCTAATTCCTCATTCTGTTATGAGTACCTTGGAAAATTTTAGAGAAAAAGAAGTCTGTGTCCTCTGGAAGCCTGGGCTAGTGGAGAGAGAACTAGGCAAACAAAGTGATACTGTGATTTCTCTATACTTCAAGGCATGGCTTTAAGTGCTGGGGAGGTCAGAGGAGGGACTAAGGACCAAAATTAGGCCATGCCAATGTTTTCCTGGCACAGTCTATGTTCTGAAGGACGGACAGTGATTAACAGTCCTCTTTTGGTGATTAATCTGGGGTCCTTCTTCAGACTTTCCTCCGTGGTGCTTCTCCAGGGGACAGTGCTTGTAGGGAAGGCTTCCTGGGATCTGAGTTGGATTTTGGAAGATGGTTGGATTTGGAGAGTGAACAGAAAAGAAATCAGGGCACTCCTGTCAGAGGGAGCATCATGGGCCAAGGATATTGGAGCTGCCTGAAGGCTATCTGTGTAACCTTCTCTGCTCTTTCCTTCTCAGCCCCATCACCTTACAAGCCTTGATTCAGTGTGGACAGCCCCAGTGTTACACTCACATCGTCCAGTGGCTGAGAAGTGAGAAGGCCAACCCCCTCGTGATAGATGCTGTGACTTACCTGGTGGCCCTGATGCCAGAGCCCTCAGCCGAGAGGCTGCAGGAGATCTTCAGCACAGCAAAGGAGCAGCAGAGCTGGGCCACTTTATATGCTCTGAGTCACGTGGTCAACAAGTGAGTTTCACACTGGTTCTCCTCCTAGGAGCTGAGGAAGCCCCCACATCTCTGTACTAAGATTATACCCCACTCTCCACTTTCAGACTCTCTTGCATACTCTTGTTTTTTCCACTAGACATTTTGGGAGCAAAGACTTGCAATAAGAAATCTTCACACACAAGTTTGTATTTTAAAGTAAACTTAGCTATGCTTGCTAAGTTCTAACTCTTACTCTGTAGCTATCATAAGGCAAACCCTGTGGTGACCCAGGACCTGCTGGATATTGCTGATTACCTGTTGGAACAGATTCGCGATGACTGCACTGGGAACAAAGATCACACCTACTTGATTCTGAGGGTACTTTCAGTCTTTTGTATGATATGCATTGTTTCAGAAGCATTTTCCTGGACACCCCCTACTTTTCCTTCTGCACTTGATTTGCCCTTGTTTCTTTTCAATGCAGGTCATTGGAAATATTGGAAGAACCATGGAGACAGTAACCCCAAAACTTACGTCTTCAATCCTGAAATGTATCAAAAGTACAGAGCCATCGCTGCTGATTCAGAAGGCTGCCATCCAGGCACTGCGGAAAATGGAACTTAAAGATGAGGTGAAGTTCACAGAGGAAGTCTGAATGTAAAAACTTCATTCAGATTAACGAGGACTTGGAATGAGATTCTAAATCTCATCATTCTACTGCTTTCTAATTGCCATTTCAACAAGCCTGTTGACTGCCTAGCAGTATGTGGAGAAGAAAGAAATATTAGACCATGCTGCCACTCTAGCCTCAAATATGAGATTTTAGCTACATGCTGTCCCCCTACCAGATCAACCATCACTCTCATCTCAGGAAAACATGCTTGATTTCCCCCTGGCCCTGTCTTGGGTGCAAATAACTCCAGAGCTTTGGAAAATGCCTTATTTATTCACCCCAAACTCTCACAATCCCTTCCAACCTTCATTGCCACATTGAAATAATTTATGTTAAAACAAGTTTATTTTCACTTATAGTAGCAGATCTTCCTCAAGTCACAACTTGAGTATGTTAATGCAGTTGAATGTAACATGCATTTAATAGGAGTCTTCTGAGACCCTTCCTTGAGCTGGTTGTTCTGAGGGATGCTAGTGAGAAGATACTATACCAGCATTTGAAAAATTATCAGAAAGAAATTTGACTTGCATGTAGTAAACCACCCGCAGACCACACCAGTGTTTGCCAGGCATGTTCTGTGTTCTGACCAAATGATAGCGGTAACAGTCTCTTTTTTTGGCTACAGGTCCGGGAAGTTCTTCTTCAGGTTTTCCTCAGTGATGCCTCTTCAGGGGATAAGCGACTGGCTGCCTATCTCATGCTGATGAGGGACCCTTCCCAGTCAGATATTAATGAAATCATCCAGCTTCTTCCACGGGAACAGAATGAACAAGTAAAGAACTTTGTGGCTTCCCACATCGCCAACATCTTAAACTCAGAAGAATTGTATATCAAAAAGTAAGTAAGAGTAATTTTCCCCCATCTGCCACAAAGGGCAAAGAGTAATCCACCACCCCACCCCACCCCCGCCCATTCCTAAAGGCCACTGCCTGCCCTTTATGGAGTGTTCTTTCTTCTGGGCAACATGCACGCAAAAATGCAGCAGAAGCAGACCTGAGCCAAGCTCTTGGGCAAATGAAATCCAGATAATTTGGTAGCATTCAGCAATCCATATTTCCTTGGGGTGAGAGAGACAATGGATTCTTAACATGACGTGTAAGCTAAAACTACACTCCTTCTTTCCATCTAGCTTGAAAACGTTAGTGGAAGAAGCTCTGAAAGGATCTCAACTGCCAACCATCATGGACTTCTCAAAATTTTCCCGGAACTATCAGTTTTCCAAATCTGTTTCCCTTCCATCGCTTGACCCTGTTTCAGTCAAAATCGAGGGAAATCTTATATTTGATCCAAATAATTACCTTCCTAAAGAAAGCATGCTGAAAACAACCCTCAGTGTCTTTGGATTTGCTCCAGCGGACCTCTTTGAGGTATGTGTGAGACTAAGAAGAGGCTCCCGTCCTCTCTCCTGTTCTGTACAACACCATAAATAGAAAGTCAAGGGAGTCATGAGCCAGCCTGGGGAGGAGCTACAATCAGGCAGCTCATTCCTACCATCAGTTTGAGGGCTTCTTCTTTCCCTCCCCCCTTGCCCTCCTGCCTTCTAGCTAAAGGTCACCTGAAGCATGACTCTGTAGTATTAAGGGAAATGTAGATGTCTCAGGGAAGCCCTTAGAACCAAATCCAACAAAACACATGGGCTATGCGATCAGACTGATCTGGTTCAAACCCCAAATTCATTCCCAATCTGAATCTCTTGTTTAATTGTTTATCCTCTCTGACCTTAGCGTCTTCTGGAAAAGGACAAGTAATAAGTTCTGCCTTTCAAGATTCCAGTAAGATTTAAATAAAACAACTCCTGTGGTGGCTGAGCTCAGCTCCTACCCCATAGTATTCATTAAATACTTGTTTAATTAAATGGACATAAAGAGAGGAATTGGAGCAACCTGATGGCATTTTCTTGCCTGATTTTCTTTCTCAGATTGGTTTGGAAGGGAAGGGTTTTGAGCCAACATTGGAAGCTCTCTTTGGAAAGCAAGGATTTTTCCCAGACAGTGTCAACAAGGCTTTGTACTGGGTTGATGACCAAGCTCCTGATCATGTCTCCAAGATCTTGGTGGACCACTTCGGCTACACCAAAGATGATAAACGTGAGCAGGTATGTTTTTATTGAGAAAAGCTTTGGATCTCAGTGCAAAAATATTTTTATCCAAGCCTCGAAGTCAAGAAATCTATCTAGCTGAAATGATAATTATGTCTATTATTTACCAGTCCTGTGGGGGTAAAGACTAGGGTTCTCTGCAGTTATAAGCCTCCTGGAGATTCAATGTGCCCAGGAGCCAGACTTATTAGAGGCATTCTCCCATAATGATTAACAGTGTAGACTCTGGGGCAGGGGTTTGAATTCTGACCTTACTGTCTTCAAAATGTGCACACCTAGGAAAGCTACTTGATACTCTGTTTCTACATCCCCAGAGTGCTAATAGTCCATAACTCACTGGGTTATTTAAAGACTAAATGAAATAAAGTATGTAAAATGCTAATCAGAGTGCATGACTGGTACTGATTGTTCAATAAGCAGACATTTTAATTTTTAAATTCATATTTTCATTATTAACTGCTTTCTTTGGCTCTTACTTATATAGTAGGAGCAAAATCTACTTTGAAGCTAGCATAAGCCCCCACTTAAGGAGTAAAAAATAGATTGTATAATCTGGAGCTTCTTATTCTTTAATTTTTTGCTACTCCAAGTGTGATTCAGTCATTGGCTCACATCAGAGTTTGTTAGAAATGCAGATTCTGAGGCCCCACTGGGATATACTGCATCAGAATCTATATCTTAATGACATTCCCTAGATGACCTGTATGTGCATTTCAGTTTGAAAAGCAGGGCAATAATTTACTCCTAGATGCTCACAGATGGCCCCACCTTCTAATTTACTCACCTCCACCTGAGGCTGAGGGTCTTTGCTCTGTTTGGGTCTGTCAATCACTCTTTTCTTTCACATGTTTAAGCATCAGTCTGTGGAGTTCTTCTAATCTCTAAAAAGAACTTGTTTAGGATAGGGTGTTTTTCAAGCTTTTGGCCAATTTATATAGCAGCTACATTTTCTCAAGAAACCCCTAGTATTCATCCCTCATCAAAGGAGAAAGGGGTAATCAGGGGAGACGTGAGGGACAGAAAATCTTCTGCTCTTGGTGAGCCTAGGAATCCTGACATCCTGGAGAACAGAGGTCCCTCTTACTATGCCTACATTCAAGTTAAGAACAGCATGGAAGCACCCACTATCCCTGATAAGACCTCAGTTTCTCTTTCCATCTCAATTTGGAGGAGCTATCTATCTTTCCGTAAAAGGCAGGAGTGATTTCAGTGGCTTCCCTATATCCCCACCTGTGTACTTATATTTAGCCCATCATGGCTGCAGCATATGGGCCCCACATCAGGAACCTAAAGGTGTTTGACAATACTGACATCTCACTAGACATTTTGTCGTTAAAATCCCAGGACATGGTCAATGGAATTATGCTCAATGTTGAGAAGCTGATCAAAGATTTGAAATCCAGAGAATTCCCAGAAGCCAGAGCCTACCTCCGCATCCTGGGAGAGGAGCTTGGCCTTGTCAGGCTCCAAGACCTCCAGGTCCTGGGAAGGCTGCTGCTGAATGGTGCTCGCACTCTTCCCGGTATCCCCCAGATGGTAAGTGGGCCAGGCACCATCACGGGCAATGAGATTAGCCTATGCCCTTTTTAGATCCCCCAGACTCCTTAAGATCCTGTCCCACAAACCAGAGAAAGTACTTGTACTTCCTTCAAAGAAGCAGGTTTGCCTTGAATTTCAGGAGGAAGATTCTTGGGTTGCAAGGAATTGGTAACATTTAGAAATTAGGCCTTTGGTAATATTAGGCATATGTTTCAAGGGCATCCATTTGTTCATCTGGAAAACAATATTAAATGTATCTCCCTATATTTATGCTACAATGATTATGAAAGGATGCATTTGACAAACTGTAATCCACTATCTAAATACGAGCTATAGTTTCCATCATTATTAACTTATTAATAAGGGAGAAAATATCCAAATATTGTTCCCCGATATTTGATAAATAATAATGTTGGCTTTAAGAAACCAGATTTCAAGTTTTTTTCTAAAAATTTTATTTAAAAAAAAAAATGCATACTAATATGTCCATCACCTCAATAGCTCTTTAGTTTTAAAAAAATGGTTTTGGGGTGCCGGGGTGGCTCAGTCATGTAAGCGGCTGACTCTTGGTTTCAGCCCAGGTCATGATCTCAGGGTCCTGGGATCAAGCCCTGAGTCAGGCTCTGCACTCAGCAGGGAGTCTGCTTGTCCCTATCCTTCTGCCCCTCCCCCCGCTCTAAAATAAATAAATCAATCTTTTAAAAAAGTGGTTTTATCATAATAGATTATACTTAAGTAGACCCTCATTTCCATTTAGACTCCAAATAACCAGAATTAATCTATGCCATCCAAGGCTACTTAAAGCTCATAAAGCTCTGAGGCACAGCAGTATTCTTAAGTGACTGAACCACTAGATCAAAATGACATGGTATCTGTCTAGGGCAATTTCTTATATCCCAATCTGTTGAAATCAATAATCATGCATTTTATCAAATAGTCAGCTAATCAAAATATACTAGTCTGTTTCTTTCTGGATAAAGAAGAACAGTTACTGTCTGATATGTGGGAGGTTGCATTTCAAAAATCCCACTCCAGGGCGCCTGGGTGTCTCAGTTGTTAAGCGTCTGCCTTCGGCTCAGGTCATGATCCCAGGGTCCTGGGATCGAGTCCCACATCAGGCTCCCTGCTCGGCAGGAAGCCTGCTTCTCGCTCTCCCACTCCCCCTGCTTGTGTTCCTGCTCTCGCTATCTCTCTCTCTGTCAAATAAATAAATAAAATCTTAAAAAAAAAAAAAATTAATCCCACTCCAGTGAGGCTTACTTGTAGTAACTGCCCCTGTTGGATCTACAGATTGGAGAGGCCATCAGGAAAGGCTCAATGAATGACTTGTTTCTTCACTACATCTTCATGGACAACGCCTTTGAACTCCCCACTGGACTTGGGTTCCAACTGCAAGTCTCCTCCTCTGGAGTCATCACTCCTGGATTCAAGGCTGGAATGAAGCTTGCAATAGCCAATGTAAGACCCTCTTCACTTTTTCATTCCTTAGGTTGTTCATTTCCTCCACGATTGGTTTCTTGTACAATTTTAAAATGTGTGTAGTTCAAGATGAAGTATATCATCGTTGTCATTGCCTTATTCATTTTTATGAAAAACTTTAGGATTCCACTAGGAGGCTCCACCTTGCTAGCTCTGAGCAGTAAGGAGACAGCTATTCTCAATAAATGAGGATTCCTGTCCTCTTTCCATCCTGTTATGTTAACTTTAAGCAGTTAACTCAGGCACTTCCCAGTGCTGGGTATCAGTGTAATCTGGCTCTGGGGAACTGAGAACGTGGCTTTTCTTTCTCCAAAGAAATCACAGTAATGTTTCCTGAGGTGTGAGTGATCCAGAGATGTTTGCCCAGGGATGGGGAAGGGTGGTTGATCTGACTGCACAGGGACTAAGATATTTAATGAAGCTGAACAGGTCATTTTCTGACTTACAGTTGCAGGCAGAGCTGGTGACAAAGCCCTCTGTGTCTGTGGAGTTTGTGACAAACATGGGCATCATCATCCCGGACTTTTCAAGGACTGGGATCCAAATGAACACCAACTTCTTCCATGAGACAGGCCTGGAGATGCAAGCTGCCTTGAAAACTAAGCAGCTGAAGTTCATCATTCCTTCTCCAACAAGGCCAGTCAAGCTGCTCAGTGGCAGGTAATTCCATCTGCCAGATCTGACTACCAGTGTGAGAGGGAGAGTTGAAACTGGATCCGTAGGACTTGACTGCCTAAGATAATTCAGGGCCCTGGGAACCAGGGTGTGGGGGGAGAGAAGGTAGTGAATTACCTACTTTTAACCTAGCTTAGACTCACCAAACAATTACAATTTCCTCGACTGTCCAGGTTTTACTAAATTGATATTTAGGACTTACTGATTAATCACTTGTTATTAGGTTATTTTGTTGTTGTTGTTTGTTTGTTTTGAGAATGAAGAAACACGAACTCTAGAGAAATCATCCTTGGGAAATGAACATATTTTCCACAGGAAAAATACCAGAGGACATACTAATCTGTGGTAGCTAGCTCAGTGGATAGAGCATGAAGGTCCTAATCTCAAGATTATGGGATGCAGCATATATGGAGAGCTCCATTTTCAATGATATCCTTAAACATTGATTTACCTTAGTTTCTGTATCTTGGACACATTAATTTGTTGATTCAAAAAGAGTAAGAATAGTATTTAAGTGTCTAATATATATGAAGCCAGGGAATGAGATACACCTGACCTTCTAGCACTTAGTTCACAGGAAGGACGTACAATGAAGCAAGCCATTAAGTATCAAGTGCAGGCTGAGAGGAAACACTGGAGGACATGAAGTTCTGTAAAATGTAGCCTGTGGACTCAGGGAAAGTTTTCTGAAGAAAGTGATGCTTGAGCTGATACCTGAAGGCTGTCAGAGTTATGCAGACCAAGGAGAAAGGAATGAGTGTTCCCAGGCTAAGAGAAGAGAATGGATTGAAGGAAAAAGAATAGTTCAGGAGCTGCAAGAAAGTCAAAACTCAGTGTGGCGAAGTGCACAGGGGTCATAGAGGGAGGTGACAGAGGCTGGCCTTCTGAACCATCTGAAGGATGTTAGACTCTTCTGAAAACAGAGGAGTTTGAAGTGGGAGCATAAATAAAGCAAGCCTGGTGTTTTCAAGGACATGCTGTGACTCCAGAGTGGGGCACGGATGGACAAGGAGCATGACTGGAGACAGGATGACTGGTTGGAGTCTGTCACACCCACCTGTGGGTGAGAGATGCTCACAGCCTGAAACAGGCGAGGGCCAGGGAGGGTGCGGGGAGGAGCAAGCCTACTCCAGAAATAATTAGGGGGTGGAAACATGAGCACTTGGTGATTGACCAGATGCGAGGCAAGGAAGAAGAGGAAGAGCAGTGGGGGTGTCTCTCACTGAAACAGGGAAAGTGGCTGGTTTGGAGGAAGCTGACAAACTCAGTTTGGGATATACCACATTTGAAGTCCTGTGAGACCACCCGTTTGAATAGCTGGCGGCAGTATCAATGGGTCTGAGCTCAATAAACAGGCTGGAGCTACAAATATGGGTTTGGGCGTCATCTGCAGATAAAGGTTGTTGAAGTCAAGCAGCAATTGGTGTAGGGTAAGACGTGATGGACTAGGACAGAAATAGGGAAAATGTGAATGTGTGAAGCGGAAGAGGAGAAGCAGCAAAGAGTGAGGAGGAGTGGTCCGAGAGGTGGAAGAAGAGCCCAGGCTGTAAAGGCTCACAGAAGCCCAAGAGAGGCCACCAGGGTGGATTGCCCCATAGGCAGCTAGGGTTCCAGCCCACCAGCAAAGCTAGCTTTTAGGGCACCCCTAAAACGAGGAAATAATACAGAGAAAAGAACATGATATTTCAAAAAAAAAAAAGGCATCCTTGGATGAAATCAGGACATTGTTGAACTTTGTTGCACTTACTAATTTTTTTAAGTACATACTTGGGAGGAGGATTCTAAAATCCTTTCAGAGGTTAGGGACTCTAAAGTCTTAATCTGGCCATAAGTGAGCAGCTCTCCCTAATGCTTCTGGGAGAGCAAGGAAGATAACACCTAAGAAGGTCCTTTGGAGTTAGGAGCAAGAAGGTGATTGGAGATGCTGATGGCAGCAGTCCCAGAAGTATGATGGTGGGGCATCAGATCACAGTTCATGAGAAGTTCATGAGAAGCTTGTTGAAAGAGTGGAGACCATGAGGCCGCCAAGTTTCTTGATTGTGAGGGAGACAAGAGGGGCAAGCAGGGAAAGAAAATGTGTGTGTGTGAGTGCATGTGTGCACATGCAATGGGAGAGGTGTGCAATGGAGAGGTATGCATGATGGGAGAGGCATGCGATGGGAGGGGTGTGTGATGGGGGAGGCGTGCAAAGGGAGAGGCTTGCGATGGGGAGGTGTGCGATGGGGGCGGTGTGTGATGGGGGAGGTGTGTGATGGGGAGGTGTGCGATGGGGGAGGTGTGTGATGGGGAGGTGTGCAATGGGGGAGGTGTGCGATGGGGGAGGTGTGTGATGGGGAGGTGTGCAATGGGGGAGGTGTGTGATGGGAGAGGTGTGAGATAGGGGAGGCGTGCAAGGGGAGAGATGACTTGGACTTATTCAATGTGGGAAAGTGGAAAGAAGCCAGTAAAGTCAGAGTTACCCCTAGGCTTCCCTTCACGGGAGGGAAGGAACACACCAGAGTTCAGGGCCCAGTGATCTTTATTTAACATCTGAATCTCTGTTTCCCCTGTAAAACAAGGAGCCTCCTAATGCCTGCTGTTGTGGGGATAACAGCGAACAAAAGTAAACAACTCAGTGCAATGTCTGAAACAGAAGAGTCATGGTGTTTGTTAGCCTTGTTGATGTTTGTACTGTTCGCTGTTTCTGAGTAAATCAGATAATCTGAGGTACGTGTGGACAGAGGGGAGATAGAGAGCAGGTTAAGGGGGCAAATGTTGGCACTGCGACATGCAACCATCAGTGATGTTCAAGTCAACTGGTAACTTGAGGGTAACTCAGGTTTTTTCTTTCTTCACCAGTAACACATTGCATTTCCTCTCCACCACCAAGACCGAAGTGGCTCCACCTCTCAATGAGAACAGGCAGTCCTGGTCGGCTTGCAAGCCTCTCTTTGCTGGCCTGGACTACTGTACGTCGGGTGCTTACTCCACCACCACCTCCACAGAATCTGCCTCCTACTATCCGCTGACCAGGGACACCAGGTCAGAGTTGCTCAGTGTCCCACCCCGCATCTGCTCACCTTCTACATTATGGCCACTTGGTGGGGCAAAGGGAAATCTGCTGTGTGTTCTAAGACCAGCCTTAGGTGTTTGCACCATCCTTTGATTACTTAAAATTACCTCTGTCCAGCGCACCTGAAGGGTACTTACATTCCTACCTAAACTTTGAGTAGGACTGAGTTTCTCCATGGGGGGTGGGGGGGGGGAGGTAAATCATGACTCCTAAAGGAGGTCTTAGCTCAAAAAATAAACAACCAAGGTGATTCTAGCACACTCCCTCCAGGGAGCTAAAGCCATTGCCCATGAGAAATATTCCTTTGAAAGCATCTCTTTATAGATGGTGTCCCTCTTTTCTCCCATATGCATTAGAGGGTGGAATCACAGCACAGATTCCAATTTGCTCCTAATTCAGTGTCCAGGTTTCTGAGCCTCCAGACACATTAGCTGGACTTTTCCTGGAGCCCCCTGATGTGTTTGAAGCGTCAGCCATGCTTGGGGGCTCTTTGTCCTCAACTCTCTCCGCTTCCACTCTTTCTTCTCAGCTTTGCTGATACAATCAGCCAACTCCCGCTCAGTTTGTCCAAACACCCTGGGGTCTCCCCTGGCCTTGGGCTCTTGGAGGGACTGAAAGGGATCAGTTAGGGACAAGAGACGATATTAAAATAAGGACCGTATTTTGGTTGCCATGGAGGCTGGGTTGTTTTGGGGGTGGTTAACATCATCACTGAAAGCTCTAACATTGTGCACCACATTACACTGTGATATCTTTAGATTTGAACTGGAACTGAAGCCCACGGGAGAAGTAGACCAGTATTCTGCCAGTATAACCCACGAACTGCAGCAAGAGGCCGGAGACCTGGTGGACATACTAACCTTTGTAACTCAGACAGAAGGCAAGTATCTAGAAAGGGCTCCTCCATCTCTGCCTCAGTCTCAGGTCCAGGACTCACAAGGAGGACTGATTAATTTAATGTATTTAACAAATTTATTGAATGCCTGAAAGGTGTCAGGCCACTTCTAAGAACTGAGGCTAGAACAATAAACAGTGGTGATAAACTCTGCCCACATACTGTTTACAGCCAACAGCCAAACAAGTAAATATTCAGAATGCCAGATTGGTGTTGGGGAGAAAAATAGAGCATAAAGGAGAAAGGGTGGAGGAAGACAGTGCCATTTGACATGATAAGGGAAAATGTCACTGGTAAAAGAACATTAAGAAGAGACTTGAAGGAGATAAGGGCATAAGCCATATGGAAAGAATGTTACAGGCTGAGGAGCTCATAGGTACAAAGGCCCTGAGGCAGGTATATGGCTGCCAGGTTGGAAGAAGAGGAAGGAAGCTGATATGACTGAAGAGGAGAGATCAGGGAAGAATATGGTAGAAGATGAGGTCACAGAGATAGGGGGAAGTAGGGGAAGGATGGGCTTGTAGGCCATGGCAAGGACATTGGTTTTTACTGTGAGTGAACTAGGAAGTCACTGGAGAGTTTTCATGATCTGTCCCTGTCCCCCTAAAGTCTTCAGCTCAAAGAAACTAGTATATGGGCTATTACAGTGATCCAGACCAGAGATATGGGTGCTTTGGATTAGAGCAGTGGCAAAAGAGATCTAAGAAGTAGTTGGATTCTGGACATATTTTGAAGTTTAGGCTTCTCAGGATTTGCTGATAAGGTGGGTATTGAATGTAAGAGAGAAAATGGAATCAGGATGGCCCTAAGTTTTTTGACCTGAGCAACTGAGGAGTGGAGTTGCCATTTACCCAGATACAAAAAGGCTGGTGGAGAAGCAGGTTTTAGGGGATGGGGCAAACTTAGACATTCACTTTGGAAGATCTTTTAATGTGGGAATAGTATGTCACAAAATTAAATGAGAAAAACAAAACCCACAGGAAAGGGGGTGCATGCTGAAAAAAAGGTCACATAACAACTTTCCAAAGGTGTAAAATGGGCACACCTATGAATTGGAGAAAGCCTAGGAATCTCGTGACAAAGGAAAGAGAAGTCTGGAAGAGGGGAAGCCAGGGCTGGGGTGGCTAGGAACCAGGAAGGGTGTCCCAGGTAGAGAGTCACGTATAGATGTCCTGTCTGCCTGGCACAGAAGAACTTCAAGCCTTTGTTGTTCCCTGACTACGCCAAGTGTTTCCCATGTCAGACCTTTGCATTCCAGGTCCCAGTGCCTGGAATGCTCTCCCCCCAGAACATGGCATGGCTCAGACCCTCTCTTCATTCGGGTCTCTGCCCATACATTGCCTTATCAGAGAGAACTCTGACCACCACACAGGAAATAGCACCTCTCTATCCCTCTCTTTCTTGTCTTCTTCAGTTTTACTTTTCTTCATGAAATCTAGTATCATCTAATGTGCTTGTTTATTGTCTGTACACCCCCCCACTAGAATGTAAGCTCCACGAGGGCAAGGACTCCCTAGTGCCAAGAGCAGTGCCAAACACATGACAGGCAATCAATAAATATTTGCAGAGTGAACAAATGTGTAAGTTAGAAATTTAAGGTAAAATCCTAAACTGTGTGCTCATCTGAGCCATTGAATGCTGAGGATTTCTCTGACTTTTCCTCTCCTTCCTTCCTAAACATAGCTTCTGTTCCTTGATTCTCTTGTACACACCTTTTCAGGTGCGAAGCACACTGAAGCTACTATGATGTTCAAATATAACCATCAGCGTAGGACTTTGTCCAGTGAAATCCAAATTCCAGATTTTGACGTTGACCTTGGGACAATCCTCAGAGTTCGTGATGAATCTACTATGGAAAAAAAGTCTTACAAGCTCACTGTGGACATTCAGAACAAGAAAATCACTGAGGTCACTCTCACTGGCCACATAAGGTATGGAAGGCTTGGGGTGATCTGACCTGAACTGCAGGCCCAAAACTGACCAAACCAGGGCACCTGGGTGGCTCGGTCAGTTAAGCATCTGCCTTTGGCTCAGATCATGATCCCAGGGTCCTGGGATTGAGCCCCATATCAGGCTCCCTGCTCAGCGGGGAGCCTGCTTCTCCCTCTACCTCTGCCCGCTGCTCCCCCTGCTTATGCTCTCTCTCTCAGATAAATAAATAAGTCTTTTTTAAAAATTGGGGGAAAAAACTGAGCAAACTAGGGGCATCCCCAGTCTGTGGTCCAAGAGGCAGATAGAGCCCTCAATATTCTGACCCTCTGCACGTGTCCAGTTGGATCTTCCTACCATTCACTGGATAGTTACTATTCATCAGGTACTGTGCTGGCTGCTCTAAAGGAATTATCTCAGTTCTCATAATAAACTGCAACATAGATACGAGTTTCCCTGTTTTGTAGATGAGAAAATGGTAGCTCAGAGGGGTTAAATAACTTGGCCAAAGCAGTAGAGCTAGTAAATGGTACAGACGGATTCAAACAGTTTTTGAAAATCATTTGTTTCTCCCATATCACCCTGGAAAGTCCTGAATTTGTGCCAAAGTCGGCTTCAGAAGTTAATGAGCTCATTTTCGGAACCGTTCGTGTCCCTCATTTTTGTCACCACCAATGACGCTGCTGCTTAATCCTACGTATCTCCTTGGGATGGATAGTCATGGAGGTCAAATGATTTTCTTTTCAATAGCTATGACAGAAGGGAAGAAGGCAAAATCAAAGGTGTTATTTCCATACCCCGTCTGCAAGCAGAAGTCAGAAGTGAAATCCTTACCCAGTGGTTTCCCACAAAACTACTCCTCCTAATGGACTCATCCGCTACGGCTTATGGCTCAACAGTTTCCAAGAAGCTGGTATGGCTTTATGGTATGTACCTCCTCTCCCCATGAGTGCTTCCAAAGGCACTGTGGACATGAGTGTGTTGTTGAGAGCCATGGGTTAAGGGCTGACCTGGTACTATGGATGACTATTTCACATGTGCACTTTCAGATGAAGAGAAGATTGAATTTGAATGGAACACAGGCACCAACGTGGATACCAAAAAAGTGGCTTCTAATTTCCCCGTGGACTTCTCTGATTATCCTAAAAGCTTGCATACGTATGCCAATAGTCTCTTGGATCACAGAGTTCCTCAAACAGACATGACTTTCCGACACATGGGTTCCAAATTAATAGTTGTAAGTATAAATCAGTCAGTCAATAAATACATGGTTATAAGGACTAATTACATACTCAACCCTGAGTGAGGTGAAGGAGAGTATCCAAAGATGGATAAGGTATGCTTCCTACCTCAGGGAATTCCTGGGGAGCAAATAAATATTCGTGCATGGTTAGTTACCCAGTTACACAAGGCCCTATGTGATAAATACCGTATAAATACTACTAAGCAGAAAAGTTTACTGTGCCTATAATATCAAAGGAAGCTTCAAGACCCTGGCTAGGAGTTTGACTATGTTATATATTCTTTTTATAAAACACAGGAAGAGATCAATGACTAGCACCCAAAATTCAAAATTTTCTGTGATTTCTTTTTTTTTTTTTTTAAAGATTTTATTTATTTATTTGAGAGAGAGAGACTGAGAGAGAGCATGAAAGGGGGGAGGGTCGGAGGGAGAAGCAGACTCCCTGCCGAGCAGGGAGCCCGATGCGGGACTCGATCCAGGGACTCCAGGATCATGACCTGAGCCGAAGGCAGTCGCTTAACCAACTGAGCCACCCAGGCGCCCTGTGATTTCTTTTTAACTTTCAGTGCATCATTCTACTTAATGATTGATCTGTCAAATATAGATTATCACCTGATGTTAATTGTACTTTGAGGCCCCTCCATACCCATTGCTCTAAAAGCTTCTTTTATTTTGTAGGCAACAAATACATGGCTTCAGAAGGCATCTAAGAGTCTTCCTTTTGCCCAGAATTTGCAAGATCACCTCAGTGGCCTAAAAGAATTGTACCTCCAGAAAATAGGATTGCCAGACTTCCACATCCCACAAAACCTCTTCTTGAAAAGGTTAAAAAAAAACACACACACACACACACACAGAAAAAAGAACACAGAAAAATTTCTTGAACCATGAAAAGTAAATGGCAAGTTTTACTTAGCATAATTTAGACTCTTTTTAAATTTACCTTTTTAAGAGAAATAATTGAAGCATCTTAAGGAGATTGATAACTCTCACAGAAACACAATGGCATTTTTGCATGATTGGACATGGGGTCTGAACGTGAACACCAATCGAGTCAGAAAGAACCTAAGAAAGTAATTGGAGGATTCTGGTACATTCACACAAAGAGGTTTTATGCACTGCAACCTGAATTTGAAAGCCATCTAGTTTTCCTCCATCATAAGTGAACTATCGTAATAGTCCGCTATATGTGCATAGTATTGAAAAGACTACAAAGGGCTTTTAGGTATCCGAGTCCAGCTCTGTGAGATCAGCAGAAAGGGTACCATTATCCTCACTATACAGATAACATCACTGAGACTCAGAGAGGCATAGACACAGAGCATCACCACTCAGTGGAAGCTAAAACTACAGCCTAAGATTACTGCTCCCCACACCACACTCTTTTCACATACCCAGTTGTCTCATTTCAGTTTAGCAAATAGGAAGTACCGAGTGTCACATGTGCGTAAAATGCTGCACTAGGTGCAGTGAGAATATAGAAACCAGGTAAGGTGTCATCCTTCCTCCCAGGAAGAGCATGTAGGCACTGACAAGTGAACCAGCTAATTATGTGAGCAGAATTGCAGTGTGTTCTTTGAGATAGACACAAGGGACTGGCTCTTGGAAGGGTTTTGAATGGATTTGAGTGTTTGATGGATGGAGGTGAAAAGCACGATTCTGGACACAGGGAGCAGCATGAGGAAAAGCATAGTGTGGGTTTGGGAATGGGGTACATGCGCCACTGCTTGGAAGGTCAGAGAGCAGGGAACTTTGGGTTCTTGATTTCTGACTGTGGGGACGTTGTCTTTGCTCTTCATTTTAGTGACGGCCGGGTCAAATACACATTGAACAAGAACACTGTGAAAATTGATATTCCTTTGCCTTTTGGTGGAAAATCCTCCAAAGATCTAATGATGTTAGAGACTATTCGGACACCAGACCTCAACTTCAAGTCCATAAGATTCCACTTGCCGCCTTGGGAATTCCAAATCCCCACCTTTACCATTCCCAAGTTGTATCAACTGCGAGTGCCTCTCTTGGGGGTTCTAGACCTCTCTACAAATATCTACAGCAATTTGTACAACTGGTCCGCCTCCTACACTGGCGGCAACACCAGCACCAACCACTTAAGGCTTCAGGCTCGGTACCACATGAAGGCTGACTCTGTGGTTGACTTGCTGTCCTACAGTGTGCAAGGTGAGCCATGGTCGGGCAGAGGGTACACAGGGCTAATTCACTGCAGGCTCTGATGGGATAGCCTCGTCTGGGAAGGAAAAGACTCGGGCTTTCTTACAGATATTTTCCTTGCTATTTAGAAGCCTATTCATTCATTCATTCATTCATTCAACTAATAGAAATATTTATTAAATGTATAATATGTACCAAGCATTCTACATGGGCAACAACAGAGAAAGCAGACAGCTAAACTGGTAATGAAAATTCAGCATAGGAGGTGCTATGATAGGGTATAATGGAAAAGTATAAGGCACAGAGAGGCACTTGATAAGGGAACCCAACAAAATCTGTGGTGGTCAGGGAAGCCTTTTGCTGTCAGATTTTACACTTGTGTCATGGATGGAGGAAGTTCCTCTCGCACAACTAACCCAGATCAGGGGGACTTTATTTATTTGCGGGGGGTGGGGGGATACTTTATTACTGAAAGACTTTCAACATAGAAATTCCTCTGGGAATTTATTATTTAATTTAACTAATGTGTTTTAATTTTTATGTCAGGATCTGGAGAAACAACCTATGACCACAGGAATATGTTCACATTATCATGTGATGGGTATCTACGCCACAAATTACTGGACTCAAATATGAAATTCAGTCACGTGGAAAAAATTAGAAATAATCCAGCCTCAAAAAGTTTGCTAACATTTGACGCTTCTAGTGCCTGGGGACCTCAGATATCTGCTTCAGTACATTTGGACTCAAAAAAGAAACATCATTTGTATGTCAAGGAAGCCAAGATTGATGGGCAGTTTAGAGTCTCTTCATTCTATGCTAAGGGCACATATGGCCTGTCTTACCAGAGGGATTCTACCACTGGCCAGTTAAGTGGAGAGTCCAACCTGAGGTTTAACTCCTCCTACCTCCAGGGCACCAACTACATAACAGGAAGATATGAGGATGGAACTGTCTCCTTAACCTCCACCTCGGATCTGCAAGATGGCATCATTAAAAATTCTGCTTTCCTGAGATATGAGAACTATGAGCTGACCCTGAAATCAGACACCAATGGGAAGCATGAGGATTTTGCCACTTCTAACAAAGTGGATATGACCTTCTCTAAGGAAAATGCATTGCTGCGTTCTGAGTATCAGGCTGATTACAAGTCATTGAGATTCTTCAGCCTGCTTTCTGGATCACTAAATTCCCATGGCCTTGAATTAAATGCTGATATTTTGGGCACTGACAAAATTAATAGTGGTGCTCACAAAGCAACACTAAGGATTGGCCAAGATGGAATGTCTACCAGTGCAACTACCAACTTGAAGTATAGCCCTCTGGTGCTGGAGAATGAGCTGAATGCAGCGCTGGGCCTCTCGGGGGCATCTCTGAGATTAACAGCGAATGGCCGCTTCAGGGAACACAATGCAAAATTCAGTCTGGATGGAAAAGCTGCCCTCACAGAAGTATCACTGGGAAGTGCTTATCAGGCCATGATTTTGGGTGTCGACAGCAAAAATGTTTTCAACTTCAAAATCAGTCGGGAGGGCCTGAAGCTTTCAAATGACATGATGGGATCTTATGCTGAGATGAAACTTGACTACACGAACAACCTGAATATTGCAGGGTTATCACTGGACTTCTCTTCAAAACTTGACAACATTTACAGCTCTGACAAGTTTTATAAGCAAAATGTTAATGTACAGCTACAACCCTATTCTCTTGTAACTACTATAAACAATGACCTGAAATTCAATGCTCTGGATCTGACCAACAGTGGGAAATTACGGCTAGAACCCCTGAAGCTGAATGTGGGTGGGAACATAAAAGGAGTCTACCAAAACAACGAAATAAAACACATCTACACCATTTCTTATGCTGACTTATCAGCAAGTTATAAAGCAGACACCATAGCTAAAGTGCAGGATACAGAGTTCAGCCATCGGCTTAACACAAACATCGCCGGGCTGGCTTCAGCCATCGACATCAGTACAAACTACAACTCGGACTCACTCCATTTCAGCAACGTTGTTCACTCTGCCATGGCCCCATTTACAATGACCATCGATGCACATACAAATGGCAATGGGAAACTGAGTCTCTGGGGAGAGCATACTGGGCAGCTGTATAGCAAATTCCTGTTGAAAGCAGAACCTCTGGCCCTTACCTTCTCTCATGATTACAAGGGATCCACAAGCCACCATCTCCCATTGAAGAGCAGTATCGGTACTGCTCTTGATCACAAAGTCAGTGTCCTGCTTACTCCGGCTGAACAGACAGGCACCTGGAAACTCAAGACCCAGCTGAACAGAAATGAATACAGCCAGGACTTCGATGCTTACAATAATAAAGACAAAGTTGGTGTGGAGCTTAGAGGACAAGCCCTGGCTGACCTCACCATGCTAGACTTCTCAATTCAAGTGCCATTTTTACTCAGTGAACACACCAACATAATTGACACTTTAGGGATGAGGGATGCTATTGGCCAGCCCCAAGAATTCAGTGTTGTTGCTTCTGTAAAATACGATAAGAATCAAGATGTCCACACCATCAACCTCCCATTCTTTGAAATCCTGCCAGAATATTTTGAGGAGAAACGAATGGTGATTTTAACAGCACTGGAAACCATACAGAGAGAACTGAAACTCATCAATGTTGATCAGTTTGTGAAGAAATACAGAACAGCCTTGGACAAGCTCCCACAGCAAGTCGATGGTTATCTGAATGCACTCAACTGGGAGAGACAAGTTTTGAGTGCCAAGGAGAAACTAACTGCTCTCACAGAGAATTATAGAATTACAGAAAATGATCTACAAATCGCATTGGACAATACCAAAATCACCCTTAATGACAAACTGTCTCAACTAAAAACATATGTGATACAATTTGATCAGTATATTAATGATAATTATGATTTACATGATTTTAAAACAGCTATTGCTAAGATTATTGATCAAATCATTGAAAAACTGAAAATTCTTGATGAACTTTATCATATCCATGTAAATTTAGTAAAAACAATCCATGATGTGTATTTGTTTATTGAAAAGACTGATTTTAACAAAATTGGAAGTAGTACTGCATTTTGGATTCAAAATGTGGACACTAAGTATAAAATCAAAGTCCAGATACAAGAGAAATTGCAACAGCTCAAGACACAGATTCAGAATATAGACATCCAGCACCTTGCTGAACAGTTAAAACAACAGGTCGAGGCTACTGATGTCAGAGTTCTTTTACATTGGTTGAGAATTACAGTTGAGCATGTCAAATACTATGTTATAAATCTTATGGAAGATTGTGAAGTAGCTGAGAAAATCAATGCGCTTGGAGCCATGTCCCATCAGTTAATTAAGATGTATGAAATAGACCAACACATCCAGGTTTTAGTGGATAAATCAGTAGAGTTGGCCCACCAATATAAGTTGAAGGAGACTGTTCAAAAGCTAAGCAATGTCCTACAACAAGTTAAGATAAAAGATCACTTTGAGAAATTGGTTACATTTATTGATAATGCTATCAAGCAACTTAAAGCATTGTCTTTTAAAAAAATCATTGAACAAGTAAACAGATTCCTTGACATGTTGGTAGAGAGATTAAGGTCATTTGATTACCACCAGTTTGTAGATGAAACCAATAACAAAATCCATGAGGTGACCCAGAGACTCAATGGTGAAATCCAGGCCCTGGAACTTTCACAGAAAGCTAAAGCACTGACACTGTTTGTAGAGGACATCAAGGGCACGGTCTCAATCCATCTGGAACACCTAAAGGGCACCCAAATAAACCTATTCTTCGATTGGTTGCAGGAGACTTTAAATTCAACATCTTTCATCTACATGAGAGAAAAATTCCAAGAGACCCTAGAAGATATACGAGACCGGGTGTATCAAATGGACATTCAGTGGGAAATTCAACGGTACCTGTCCCTGGTCAGCCAGGTTTACAGCACGCTTGTCACTTACATTTCTGACTGGTGGAGTCTCACTGCTAAGAACCTCACTGACTTTGCAGAACAGCATTCTATCCAAGACTGGGCTGAGAACCTGAAAGCCTTGGTAGAACAAGGGTTCACTGTTCCTGAAATCCAGACCACCTTCGGAACCATGCCTGCCTTTGAAGTCAGTCTCCGTGCTCTTCAGGAAGCTACGTTTCAGACTCCGGACTTCATAGTCCCCCTGACAGATCTGAAGGTTCCGTCAGTTCAGATCAATTTCAAAAGGTTGAAAGAAATAGAGATGCCATCCAGGTTTGCCACACCAGAATTTACTGTCCTTAATACCTTCCACGTGCCTTCCTTTACAATTGACTTGGTAGAAATAAAAGCAAAGATCATCAGAACCATTGACCAAATGCTGCACGGTGAGCTGCAGTGGCCAGTTCTGGAAGTGGACCTGAGGGACCTGATGGAGGTAGACACCATTCTTGCTAGCATCACTCTGCCAGACTTCCATTTGCCAGAAATCAAAATTCCAGAATTCATACTCCCAAATCTCGATTTTAAAGATTATCAAGTTCCTGACCTTCACATACCAGAATTCCAGCTTCCCTGCATGTCACCCACAGTTGAAGTCCCTACTTTTGGCAAGCTTCATAGCATTTTGAAAATCCAGTCTCCCCTTTTCACATTAGATGCAAATACTGACATTCAGAATGTAACTACTTCAGGGAACAGGGCAGAGATCACAGCTTCCGTCACCGCCAAAGGAGAGTCCAAATTAGAAGTTCTCAATTTTGATTTTCAAGCCAACATGCAGCTATCAGGCCCTGAGATTAATCCACTGGTTATGAAGCAATCCATGAGGCTCTCCAGCAAGTACGTGAAAACAGAGCACGAGAGTGAAGTGCTGTTTTTTGGAAATACTATTGAGGGAAAATCAAACACAGTGGCAGGTTTACACACAGAAAAAAATACACTGGAGCTTAGTCATGGTGTGCTCGTCAGGATAAACAATCAGCTTACCTTGGACAGCAACATAAAGTACTTCCACAAATTGAACATCCCCAAACTGGACTTTTCCAGCCAGGCTGAGCTGCGTAATGAAATCAAGACCCTGTTGGAAGCTGGACACATAGCATGGAATTCTTCTGGAATAGGGTCATGGAAATGGGCCTGCCACACATTCTCAGATGAAGGAGCACATGAATCACAAGCTCGCTTTACTATAGAAGGACCCATTGCTTCCTTTGGATTGTCTAATAAGATCAACAGCAAACACCTAAGATTAAGCCAAAACTTCGTTTATGAATCTGGCTTCCTCGACTTTTCTAAATTTGAAATCCAGTCACAGGTTGAATCCCAACATGTGGGGCGCAGTGTTCTAGCCGCTAAAGGCACAGCACTGCTTGGAGAAAGGAAGGCAGAGATAACTGGCAACCATGATGCTCATTTAAATGGAAAAGTTATTGGAATTTTAAAAAATTCTCTTTTCTTTACAGCACAGCCATTTGAGATTACTGTATCCACGAACAATGAAGGGAATTTGAAAGTTAGTTTTCCATTAAAATTGATAGGGAAGGTAGACTTCCTGAATAACTATGCATTGTTTTTGAGTCCTAGTGCCCAGCAAGCAAGTTGGCAAGCAAGTGCCAGGTTCAATCAGTATAAGTACCGTCAGAATTTCTCTGCTCGAAACAATGAGAACAGCACTGAGGCCCACATAGGAATCAATGGAGAAGCTAACCTGGATTTCCTCAACATTCCTTTGACAATTCCTGAAATGACTGTACCGTACACAATGCTCACAACTCCCCAGGTGAAAGATTTCTCCTTGTGGGAGAAAACAGGCTTGAAGGATTTCTTGAAGACAACAAAGCAATCATTTGATTTAAGTGTAAAGGCCCAGTATAAGAAAAACAAAGACAAGCATATCATCCCAATTCCTATTTATGCAAAAGATTTCCAGGTATTGAGTACCCCAAATGATATTTTCATTCCAGCCATGGGCAATGTTACCTATGACTTTTCTTTTAAATCAGGCGTCATCACGCTGAATACCAATGTTGGACTGTATAACCAGTCAGATATTGTTGCTCATTTCCTAACTTCCTCTTCTTCTGTTACTGATGCACTGCAGTACAAATTAGAGGGCACCTCAAGTTTGACGAGGAAAAGAGGCTTGAAGCTAGCCACAGCTTTGTCTCTGACTAACAAATTCGTGGAAGGCAATCATGACAGTACTATTAGTTTGACCAGGAAAAACATGGAGGCATCAGTGACAACATCTGCAAAAGTCCAAATTCCCATTTTGAGAATGAATTTCAAGCAAGAACTTAATGGAAATACCAAGTCGAAGCCTACTGTCTCTTTATCCATTGAATTAACGTATGATCTCAATTCCCCTGAACTGTACTCTACTGCCACAGGGACAGTCAACCACAAACTCAACTTAGAGAGCCTCACCTCTTACTTTTCCATTGAGTCATCTACCAAAGGGGATATCAAGGGTTCAGTACTTTCAAGGGAATATTCAGGAACTATTGCCAGTGAGGCCAGCACTTACTTGAATTCCAAGAGTACTCGGTCTTCAGTGAAGCTGCAAGGGGCTTCCAAAGTTGATGGTATCTGGAACCTTGAAGTAAGAGAAAATTTTGCTGGAGAAGCCACTCTGCAACGCATCTATACCATCTGGGAACACAACACAAAAAACAATTTACAGCTAGAGGGCTTCTTTTTATCATCTGGAGAGCATACAAGCAAAGCCACTCTGGAACTCTCCCCATGGAAAATGTCAGCCCTTGTTCAGGTCCATGCAAGTCAGCCCAGTTCCCTCCTTGAAATCAATTACCTTGGCCAAGAGTTGTCCCTGAATATTAACACTGAGAACCAGAAGGTCAGCTGGAAAAGTGAGGTCCAGGTTCATTCTGAGTTCTTCCAGAACAACATACAGCTTTCCAATGACCAAGAAGAGGCACGCCTTGACATTGCAAGTTCCTTAAAACTGTCCCTATGGTTCCTCAAAGATATTGTCCTTCCAGTTTATGACAAGAGCTTATGGGACCTCCTAAAGCTGGATGTCACCACCAGCATTGATAGGAAACAGTATCTTCATGCTTCAACTGCCCTTGTGTACACCAAAAACCCCAATGGCTATCATTTCTCTGTCCCTGTGCAAAAATTGGCTGATAAATTCATCATTCCCAGACTGAAACTAAGTGGTCTAAATTCAAGTTTTGTCATACCTACATTCCAAGTCCCATTTACAGATCTTCAGGTTCCATCCTACACATTTGATTTCAGTGAAATAAAAATCTACAAGAAGCTAAGCACTTTGCCATTTGCCCTCAATATACCAACACTACCCAAAGTGAAATTCCCCAAAGTTGATGTGTTAACAAAATATTCTGAACCAGAAGACTCCTCAGTTCCCTTTTTTGAGATAACTGTGCCTGCATCTCAGTTAACTGTGTCCCAATTCAGCCTTCCAAAAAGTATTTCAGCTGGCAGTGCTATTGGGTATCTAAATGAGGTGGCCAGCAAGATTGCAGACTTTGAGTTGCCAGCCATTACCATACCTGAGCAGACTATTGAGATTCCTTCCCTTAAGTTCTCTGTACCTGCTGGAATTTTTATTCCATCCTTTGGAGGACTGACTGCACATTTTGGGGTGGCCTCTCCCCTGTATAATGCTACTTGGAGTGCTGGTTTGAAAAACAAAGTAGAATACGTTGAAACATTCCTGAATTCCATGTGCAATTCAACCATTCAATTCCTGGAATATGATCTAAATGGTAAGAAAATGGCCTGACTCCTATATGCTCTATATTTGCAATGAGAGTTGTGAATAAATAATTGCATATTTTTGTAAGACTGGAAGTAAAATTACTCTCCATAGCAAAATTTTAAAAAGAGAGAAAGAGAAGGATATATACCCCACGTGTAAAAAACCACCCTGTAGAAAACCTACAACATTCAAGAGGAATAGATTCAAAGAAAGTATATATATATATATATATTTTTTTTTTGTGATGATTTTAGGACTAATAATGTCTCCTTCTAACTATTTTTGTTAAACATGGACTGCACGTTTCAAACATGTAAAGCATGTAGTTAAGATAGAATTCTCCTGGTTTTCACAATGAAAATATTTATGTCCTGCAGTTATTAATCTAATGAAATATAACATTTCTCCTCTACAGTTGTGGGAACACACAAAATTGAAGATGGCATGTTAGCCTGTAGGATGAAGGGAACATTTGCACACCATGACATCAGTGCAGAATATAAAGAAGATAGCGAATATCAAGGACTTCAGTATGGAACTTTTATGGAAATCTCATCTCTTTTCAAATCATTGTGATTTTTTTTTTTCCATCTCCATACCCTTCATGATGGCTCATCTGCTTTTCTGCTTCTGCTTTCAGGGACTGGAAAAAAGAGATTCGCCTTGACATCACCAGCCCAACATTCACTGATGTCCATTTGCACCACCAACTAAGTAAGAATAGCCTCTCCTCCTCTGTGGCCTCCCCAGCCATAGGCACTGTAGCCTTGGACTTGGAAGACAATGACAGTACCTTAAAATGGAATCTGTACTATCACCCTCAGGTG
This sequence comes from Mirounga angustirostris, assembly GCF_029215605.1. Classification (NCBI taxonomy): domain Eukaryota; kingdom Metazoa; phylum Chordata; class Mammalia; order Carnivora; family Phocidae; genus Mirounga; species Mirounga angustirostris. Next base: position 16,082,914 of record NW_026991718.1, on the reverse strand, counting down.
AGTCCCATATAATGGGTTACATACCCCAAAAACGGGTAGAGAATTTGAGAAAATCTATTCAATTCAATGCAAAGTATTCTCTCAAGGCTTTCCCAAAGTAGAGGAAACCAAGAAATGAGCAGTTCGAACTTTTTCTCTGAGAAACTACTCTCCAGAATGTACTACAATGATTTTATTGATTTTAATTATTACAGGCACACATGACATCCTATTTCCACTATTATTCTATTACCTTATGGCAAATTTAGAATGATGAGGGTTATGCCTCATCACCTAAATCATGCGCAAACTCTGCCCAGTACATTTTTCAGATAAGGGTTTCCGGAGTATCTGAGTCTTCAAAATTTTTCCCCACAATAGAAGAGTTAGCTGAGATATGACAAATTTCTCTCATGTACTTTATAAGCTCTGCCAGGGCCAAATCAAAGATGCCATTAGTAGAGAGGAAGAAGCAATCAAGTTCTACTGCTAAAGTTTGTCACAGGTTTAGAGAATGAATGGCTCCTGATACTGGGATTCTAGGTCTCTGCTAGATGGACTTTGGACTTTTTCCTTTTTGCTACTTCTCCCTTGTCTGAAGTAGTCTTCTCCTGTCTCTTTCTCCACTTTCTCCTCCCCCTCCCCCTCCCCATCTCCCTCTCCCTTTCCTAATCTTCAGTCCTTAGAAGGCCTTAATGTTAAGTGTTACTGTGTAAATGCCATGCATAATTTTATACTTCCTGGGACATATGATAAAGAGGAATTAACAACAGTGAACTTTTTTAACCATAAGACAAACACATGAACTGACATATGCAAGATAAATCCCCTTCAGAATATGAAAGATCCTCTGATCTTTACTTTTAACTGTTAATGAAGTTTTAGTGTAGTATATTATGTAATCAGGATAATTGAAAACATGTTTTTTTTGTTGGGTTTTTTTTTTTTTTTTTTTTTGGTTTTAGTCCTCTCTAGATAAAAAACTCAACATATTCAAAACTGAGTGGAGGTACCAGGAATCTGGTGAGAAACGTCAGATCAAAGTCAGCTGGGAAGAGGAGGCAGCATCTGAACTACTAAGCTCTCTCAAAAACAATGTGCCCAAGGCCACGAGGGCTCTTTATGACTATGCTAACAAGTACCACCAGGAGCACACAGGACTCGATCTGAGAGATGCTTCTTTAAAACTGAGAAGAAGTCTGCAGAACAGCGCTGAGTGGGCCTATCAAGGCGCCATGAGGCAGATTGATGAGGCAGACATAGGGCTCCAGAAGGTAGCCAGAAGCACCACTAAAACCTACCAGCAATGGAAGGACAAGGCCCAGGATCTGTACCAGGAACTGTTATTGGCTAAGGGAGACCAAGCTGATTTCTGGGGACACCAGAATGAGAAATCTGACAGATTAATAGGAGTTACTCGGGAATACAAAGTCATAGTCAGTCATCAGATTGACTCGTTGATTGATTTCCTGAAGTTAACCAGATTCCAGCTCCCAGGAAAAGCTGGGACATACACTAAAGATGAAGTCTGCACTGTGGTCATGAGGGAAGTAGGGCAGGTGCTGTCCCAGGTATATTCAAAAATCCATAGTGGGTTAGAAATAATGTTTTCCTATTTCCAAGACCTGATGGAGAAATCTGTATTAATCAAGGACCTAGAGATTAAAATTCCTTTTGGTTCACAGACCTTTAAACTAATAGATCTAACCTCAGAGTTTGGGAGACTGTTGATACCTTTATCACAAAAGCTACAGGATATATTTAACAACCTTCAGTCTCTCAAGACTACAGAAATGCTAAGTGATCTTCGGAGCTATTTACAAAGAACTTTCCAAGAGCTAGAAGAAGATATTCAATACTTAAAGGAGGTAAAATCTACTTATTTCATTGGTCATATTCAATACAAGATCAACAGAATCTTCAACAAATATATTCCATATGTTTTTCAATACCTGTACCTTAACATTGGCAAGTTTAGTGAACTTGTTGAAAACCAACTTCAGAAAGCTTCTCAACAGTTACAGCAGTACCATCAAATCATAAAGGATCTTCACAAAGAATATGTTGATCCAAGTGTGGTCAGCTGGACAGCAAGGTTTTATGAACTTGAAGAAAAGATCATTAGCTTGCTCAAGAACCTAGTGGACGTCCTTAAGGACTTGCACTCCAATTACACTGTCAGTACTACTATGTTGGTTTCCGAGGTCTCAAGTCAAATTGAGCAGTTTGTGCAGAAAGATATCCAGGAATACCTTAGCATCCTTACCGATGAAGATGGAAAAGGGAAGGAGAAGATTGCAGAGCTTTCTACCAATGCTCAGGAAATAATTAAAAGCTGGACCATTGCAATGAAGGAAATCATTTCTGATTACCGCCAGCAGTTCAGATATAAACTACAGGATTTTTCAGACCAACTTTCTGATTACTATGAAAAATTCATTACTGAGTCCAAAAGATTGATTGACCTGTCCATTCAAAAATACCACATGTTTCTGAGGTATATCACTGAATTGCTGAAAGAGCTACAATCGGCCACAGTCAATAACATGACCCCCTACATCAAGGTTTCTCCGGGAGAATTTACTATCACTTTCTAATTGTTTATAGCAATTCTCATTCATTCTTCTGTTCCAATTAAACTTTCATATAGTAGGGGAAAATTCAAACTGTACGTGTTGATATAACCACACACTGAGCCAGCCTTATGGCAAGCAGCTGACTCTAGGCAGAAGCACATATGACCTGGATCTGTACTGAAGCTGGCATCAGATCTCTGACGGTCTCTCAACTCTGGGAAATAACATTTTTTTTTTTTGCAAGTTAAAGAAAATCAGGATTTGAGTTATTTTACTAAACTTGGGGGAGGGAGAACAAATAAATGAATTCTTTATTGCGTATTGTAGCACTCAATTTGACTCATTCATATTGAAAAATAGCAAAATGAGGGTATTGATTCAAATGTCTGGCATTTCAAAACTTCTAGAAGAATACACATGGAGTTTAGAGTAATAGAATAAAAGAGGAAAGGGAGGATTTGAGGAGGGAACTATTTTGCCACCTAAAAGATAAAAAAGGTAACTGATATCAGGGATTGTATTTTCCAAGTGAAAAGGAAGAACTATTTGCAAAGGCCTTCACATAATTTGATCCCAAGGAGCAACTTATTTGTCTTCATGTGCCACACAGTCTTCCTCATCCACCAGTCTGCCCTTACCTGGCAAGGTGCTCTATGGGGTTCTGAGATAAATAAACAGGCTCTTTATTTCACTCAGCCTGCCAGGAATGGAGAAAGGATGGCTAGGAAGTCCTGGCCCCATTGCTTCATGATAATAGGGACCTCAGATGTCTCCCTGCAACTTAGCCAGGATCCATTCAAGGCACAGAAAGGAAGGGTGGAAGAGGGAGCATGGGGACATATATTCCTAACATTTCTGAGACCAAGTGTACACTTATGTTCTTGAGTTCCCTTATTCCTCCAAATTTAATATCTAAGAAGCCCAAGTATAATCAAAACCTAAGGATGCCTCCTGCCACATCCGCTCACCTCAAACTCTTACTTTTAAACCTTGGCAACCTCTGGTCAGAGCATCGAAGCTGAGCTCTAGTAAGGGAAGCCTGCAAAGAACCTGCGCAACACAACCATCACTAGTATCTTGGGGCTTAGAAGGTGAGCTCTACGTTTCCTTTCAGTGGCACTGAACAACAAAAGAAGGGTGTACCTCTGGGGAATAGGAAATTGGAGATTACCACCCCCTCTGAGTCCTATATGAGGTCGGTTTGGAAATGACTCTTTTTATCCAAAAATACCTTCAACCTTCATTATTTCCTAAAGCCTTCATATTCCCTTGGATTCTTTGGAACTGAGGAGCCAGAAATAGTCCAAGGGAAGTGGAATACATGGTAGTGTATGGATCTGGTACTGAAGGAAAGTCTGTTGGATAATGAATCAATAGATGGATGGACAGACAGATGCATGGATAGATGGATAGATGAATGGACAGATAGTTGAGTGAATGAATGAGTGGGTAAATGAGGGGTCAATTCCAAATGTGATAGAAGGTGGAAAATTAGGCCCAGATCCCAGGACATCACATGACTGGTTCTAGGCACAGCCCCAGAAGAGTTTCCCTGATGAGCTCTGAGTAGCAAGAATGTACTAAGTGCTCAAACTGAAAGAAGGCCTGGAATGGTGGCTTAATTTGGAGGGGAAGGAGGAGTCCAAGGTTTCTGGTGTTCATATAATGATATCTGCCTCTAGGGCATAAGAGGAAGAAAAATAGACACAAATTTGAAATGATCATGTAATCACACAGTGCCCACCTGTCCAGTTCCCTCACTGGTATCCCTTTACGAGGTGCTCCTGGATGGCTTAGAATACCTTCATTATGCTCGATAGAGTTGGAATAAGGGATACTTGGGAGGGCTTCAACTTTGCTTGATTTCTTCTTTGGTCGTCTACCATAAATCAGGATACTTCCCTGGGTTCAATTACTGGCTACATTCCTTACTTGCTTGTAGCTTTGGACTACTTATTTCCCCTCAGTGAGCCTGTTTTCTTAACTATGAAGTGAGGCTAATATCTATCCTGCCTGCCTTTGAAGGGTTGTTCATAAAAAAAAATCAGCTGAAGTAATACATGTGAAAGAGCTTTGCAACCTTTAATGTTGTATAAAAAAAAAAAAGTGCCATGATTTTCAGATGATAATTTAAATGAATTTATGGCAAGGAGAAGAAATGGAAGCAGGGAGACCTATCCAGTTCAATGAAGAGTCATTAAATGCTTCTATGTGCTAAGCACAAAGGCTCTATAGAGGAAACCAAGGTCAGTAAGATGAAGTTCATAGGTACTTGTCCATCTGTTTATCAAAGGTGGAATGTGTTGTCTTGTGATGGGTATAAAGTACTATGAGGGCTTATAACAGGAAAGAATGGAGAGATTGGAATGAATCTTGAAGATGCATTGACAAGTGATAAGGGAGAAAGGGCATTCTAGATGAAGAAAAACATGTGGAAAGGAAAGGAAGATGGGTGTGTGTGAGAGAGAGACACTGGATCATCTAGTAGCCAGAGCACAGGAAAAGTAAAGGAAGACAGGATTGGAAAGGTAGGTTTGGCAGGATTGCAGAGATCTCAAAAACCAGAGTGAAAGGTAGTACCTTCTTTGCTGGAGAAAGTTTTGGAACAGGAGGAGTGATAGAAGTTGTGACTTAAGAAAACTGCTATGACAACTCATGTAGGATAAATTGTAATGGGATAAATATGGATACAAAGCTGTGCCAGCATCCAAATAAAAGATGCTAAGTGCCTTAGCCGAGTCATAGTTGCTAAGAATGGTGAGGAAGAGCATCATGAGGGCATATTTGACAGAACCAAGAGGCTGATTGCTTAGAACAGAAGCGATAGGGGCAAAAGCTATCAGAAAGGGAGCTACCTTGATAAATCACTGGAATCAAGAATTGAAGAGGGTACAGGAGACACCAGAAGAGCAAGGAAGAAGAATGAATGAAGCAGACTTGAGAGTTATAAAATTTTGAATCTGCATAACCTGAAGAGCTATGGGGCATCCACAGAAACAGGAGGGATGTGTTGGGGGCAGATTATTAGTGTAAGGCATGGACTCCTAGACTATCACAGCTGGAAAGGGACTATGGTAACTTTCAAGTTGAAGTGGTGTGTCTAAGCAGAAATTACTAGCAGGCTATTAAGCTCGACAGAGGGGCTAGAGAGACAATATTGAAAGGAACAGAGACAAAGGAGAATTTTAACACTGCATTGATTTTATGAACTTATAAGTATCTTTAGAAACTTAACAAAAAACAAAGAGGGTTTTTTTCTTGTACAATTAATTAAGTACTATCTTGAGAGTGAGTCAACAAATACATCTTTTAAAAACATACTGTGAGGTGACATGGAAAATCCTACTATAAACACAGATATTATTTCTGTAAAACAAATGGCCAACGTTTCAAACCAAAGGAGAAGTGAAATAATGGAGCCCAGGAGCAGGTCCCTGGAACTTTGGAAGCATGATCAGGCTGTGTGCTTTAGTTTTACTTCCAGTTCCTGCCTGGAGTAGGGGTGCTATCCCCAGAATAAACCTTGCAATAAATGAGTTCACTGGGAGTGGGCACCACCAGGTGCATTTAGAGCAATCTCCATTTTCTTTGCTTTTCACTTGAAGGCTGGTTAGTTGAGAAGCCCAATGGCTCTTTACTGGTGAGATGAGCAAAGCCCCTCCTGCCCCGACTTCTTATTCTAGGTCCCCCTTCTGGCTCTAATTTATGACTTAGTCCCCATTCAGTCAGAGAAGGGGCCAACCTAGCCCTCAAACAGGGCCTGCAATATGGGAGCCAGAGTGGCCAAACAGATGTTCCCTCTAAAAGTGTCTAATATCCAGAGATAAACATGCAGAAAAAGACCACTACCTCTTAGCTCATCTCTGTCTTGCTGTTTCACATTAAGAGGTAAGCTACAACTCTCTTCGAAGTTATTTGGGTGGTCACCAACAAATAACATTCCAGTTCCTCCTAAAAGTTAGTGGGGTAGGCGCACATGTTTCTGTGAGGAAAGGGCTCTGCCTTCTCCTCCTACACAAACTGGCTTATGCCCTCTTCAGGTCTGAGCAGTGCTGCAGGTCAGTGATGCCCGGGACACCAGGCGCTAAGCTCTGACCCGTGTGTCAATTTTACACCTTCAACTGGCACCACTGAAGCCCAGTTTCAGGTGAGAGGGATAACTCAGGCCTGGGAGGTGGTCTGGTCCATGAGCGGTAGATTCGTGTCCCCACCCTTGTTTTTAAACTATGGGTAGGACCATGGCTGTGCTGCATGAGCTCTAAGCTACACTGAGTGGAGGAGTTCAGAGTTGAGACTCGAGAGAGTAGCCTGAGGGAAGGGTAATCGGTGAACAACCCAGCTCCACCAACTCCCCCTGGTTCCCCAAGTGCGCACCACCCCTTCTCAGCTGGCATGTTGGTCCCTGTAACGCAGGGGGTGCCAGGACAGCTCCAGGAGCCTTATAGCAGGCCTGGGCTAGCTTGATGGGACCTGTGGTCATTAGAGCACTTCTGGAATTGCAGGAGGTACTAGAAGATCATAGAAACTCACTCACAGTAAGAAAACAACTCACAGTAAGAATAGGACAGCGTGCTGCCTGTAGCCCTACTTCGCTGACGTAGGGAATCCTGCGGCAGCCAATACTTGTCTCTTTTCACAAGAACGCCTAAGCATTGGGGCCAAATTCAGGCTTCGCTGTGGGTAGGTTCTGTAACCTCAGGAAAGTTACTTGGTTTTTCTAGTTTCATCTTTAAAATGGGAATCATGAAAGAATACGTGGCTCAACCTGAGCAGTAGTAGAAAGTGGTTTCCTCTTATTCATAGGGTTGTAATGAAGATCAAATGAGAGAATGTAGAGGTGCCTGGGTGGCTCATTCGGTTATGAATATTCAGGTCATGATCTCAGGGTCCTGGGATCAAGCCCCACATTAGGCTCCCTGCTCAGTGGGGAGTCTGCTTCTCCCTCTACCTCTGCCCCTCCTCCCCATGGTCGATCTCTTATAAATAAATTAAATTAAATCAAATTAAATTAAATTAAATTAAATGAGGGAATGTATATCAAGTGCCTGGCACATGAAGAGTGGATAAATTAATAGTGTCATATTGACAGAAGTAAAAATGAATGATATATAGTTACAATTATACACAACTATGTAAAGGGATTTCACAAATATATTGAGTGAAAAGGTAAGATTAAACACAGCACAACACCCTTCTGATAAAGTTAAAATCAACTAAAACCAAACAATTTGTTTTCTAGAATTATAGTTTTAAAGACAGGGAATGATAAACTCAAGAGTCAGGACAGGTTATATCTGGTGGAGACAGGCAGGGGAAAGGATTGGTATATTAGAGTATTCCAGGAAAATGGAACCAGTAAAATATGAGAGATTTATTATAGGAATTGCTTAAGAAATGGAGGATAAGAAGATGCAGAATCTGCCCTCTGCAAACTGGAAAACCAGGAAAGCTGGTTTTGTTCAGCTGGTGATGTCCAAGTCGGAAAGCCTGAGAATCCAGGGGTTGTTGGTGTAAGTCCTGGTCTGAGTCCAAAGGCCTGAGAACCAGGAGCACTGATGTCCAAGGGGGCGGGAAGGAGAATACAGATGTCCCAGCTCAAGCAAAGGGAGCAAATTCACCCTTCCTTGTTTTATTCAGACCTCAACAGATTGGATGGTGCCAATTCTTACTGGAAGGGCCATCAACTTTACTCAGTCTGCTGCTTCCAATGCTAATCTCTTCTGGAAACACCCTCACAGACACAACCAGAAACAATGCATAACCAGATATCTGGGCATCCCTTGGCCCAGTCAAGCTGACACCTACAATTAGCCACCGCAATGGGAGAGGACATTATGAATTATGCCATGTTCTTATTCTTGTGCTGGCTGATGAGTTTTGGGGTGTCTATTATGTTATGAATTACTTTAACTATGTTGTTGATTAGTTATGTAAAACAAAAGACAGAAAAGACAAACCTTTAAGTGCCTGGCACATATTAAGCACTTAATTTATCTTGTGTTTCCCTTTCCCCTTCAGGGTATCAACCTGGGATTTTTGGATGGACAAACCCTCTTTTCAAGAGAAAATCATCTCAAAGAACTCTATGTTAAACATCTTAAAAACAAACAAACAAATAAATAAATAAATAAAATAAGATCAAAACCAAAAAAAGAGAGAGAGAATCATCTCACATCTTCAGTAGCTATTTATTAAGCCCCTTCTCTGGGCCAGGAACTCTCCTAGGCATTCAGGACACTGCTGGGGGAAGCTGGGGGAGGCCCTCGGTGTGGGAGGGACCCAAATGAAGGGGACTAACAGGGACCCTGGGACCCCCGGGGACCATGGGGACAGGGAGGGAGAAAGGGAGACTAGCTAGAGGGGCCTGGGACAGTCACTTTACCTCTCTGACCATCATTTTCTTCATCTGCAAAATGGGAACTCCACAGTAATGCACTCCAGATGCCCTGAATTAGCCTGGGTCCTCCTGCAATATCTGTACTTTCTTATCTCCACAACTGGCTCTTTTATCCTCACTAGGGAAATCCTTCAAGGCCCAGCAAATAATGTCTCTTAGTCTTCCAAGTCTTCTCCGATCATCTCCAGAGCACACCCAGGCCATGTGCTTGCATTGGTCTCTTATATCTTGCTGATTCATGTTGCTGCCCCAGACCAAACCCTGAAGTCAACCAGACCATGTGCAACGGGCTTCAGCTAGGGCCTTGTCAGTTTTCTTCTAAGTTTTACCTTATGGCTGGGGAGATGAGGGGCCCATCCCTTCTTGGGGGTTCACTGAGTTTGCTGAAACAATCATTCCCTTCCATGAAGTCCTGTCAAACAACTCACTCAACACTGGCATGTGCTGTTTGTTAACTGACTAACCATTTCATCGAAGTGGTACTTCAAGGCTTTCCTCTCACAAAAGCATTTGGATGGTAGGAGGAAGAAGCTGAGGATCCATGAGGCTGACTTTGGTCCTTCGAAGGGAGACTATCCAGGTCCTCCAAGGAGGATGTGGCTTTCCTGAGGCTCCCTAACACGTGAATGTCCTGTGAGCTGTCTGCTCTTGTCTGTCTAGGTCTGTCTCCCTGTGCATCCCCCGTTTAACTTTCCCCAGTTAAAAACCCTGTCTGCTCCACCCAACAGAGGAAGACTCTTGTCACCATGGAGTGAAGAGCAATTTGACTCTTCTGTGGTTATATCTAGGGAGGGTCTCATGTTTTATAACCAACAGGCCCATTGACCTATTTTCATTTAAGAAGAAGCAAGCAGTCTTCTTAGTAGGAAACATTTTGCCTTCCTTTTAGGCTGCATGCAGCCAGCTTTAAAATACTTTTTTTCATCTTTCACAAATAAAACAGGGCAATGACTCATCCTACCATGTTTTTAAAACAATCTATTGATCTAAAACTCTGCATACAGTTTTCCTGGGACAAGGTAGATTGGTAAAGAGAGGCCCACATGCACTTGCCTTCTCCTAAGAGGTTGAGATGAGAACCTTGCTCAGGGGAAATTAGTAAAGTCTTTGGTTTTGTTCTAAGAGATGGGTCCTATAGATTCAAGTTCCTCATAGCACATTCTTTGCCTATGCCCTTTCTGGGCCTAAAGGAAGGAAACAGATGGGAGAGGGTAGGGGATAGAATTTGGAGAATTTGCAGAATTTCTTTTTATTATTATTATTATGTTCAGTTATGCAGGCAATTTTCTATCTCAGAGTCACTGAGGTTGTAAGCTGATCGCTGAGCCAACCACAGCCCTGTCTCAGCTTCCATACACATTTACTAGGTTTAATAAAATTTGAGTATTCCCTTTGATAAATCAAAGAATATTTGAAATCTACAATGTACGAGAACCTGGTGGGGAATATTCGTATAAAGCAGTTTCCTCTTATCCTGTGAACCATTCTACCTAAAATGAATCTTCATTGCAGATTTCAGGTTTTTTATGGAGTGTGCGTCAGTCAACATGGTACCAATCCAGGTCTTACTGAGGCCACGGGAAGACTGTATGCAGCAAACCCACCTTCATAGCAAGAAGGATTTTGTTCTATTGTTACAGAAATACTTCTAGTCCAGGGAATAATCAATCAAGAAAAATCAAGCGGGATGCCTACGTGGCTCAGTCGGTTAAGCATCTGCCTTCGGCTCAGGTCATAATCCCAGGGTCCTGGGATCGAGTCCCTCATTGGGCTCCCTGGTCCGCGGGGAGCCTGCTTCTCCCTCTGCCTCTGTCTCTCTCTCTCTGTCTCTCATGAATAAATAAATAAAATCTTTAAAAAAAAAAAAAGAAAAATCAAGCAAGTTACTTGTGCATTGTCCTCACAGAGGCCTTAGACTGACAGAGGAACAGGAGATGCTTCCTGTCACCTCATCATCCCTGACACATACATGAGAGCAAGGTTTCCTCCTGCCCCCTTGGCTACACAGCATGCCTTGCCACCCACCTCCAGGCTTTTTTCACTCCCTTCCCTGTGCCTAGAACACCCTCCCTGGCCCTCTGTGGAAATAGTCAAGGTCTTCTCAAGTCCCACTTCCTCCAGGAAGACTTCTAAGACCAGACAGCCCTTGCCTTGATCATCTGTCTGCTCACAGTGGAAGTCCACCATTCCCTGTCAGGTCTGATGTTAGCCCTGTGCCTGACCCAGCCTGGGCATGCTCCGGCACCTCAGCAGCCCCTGCCTGGGTCACTCTGGTCTGCAGGCCTCTCCTCAGAGTGGGGATGAAGCTTCCTGCACCCCCTCATCCCACTTTGAGGACAGAATTTGATGGTGCTCCACCAAGAGGGGCATCACCCCCCAGCCCTAGAGGTGGCCTTGCTTCCGGCCAACCAGCAATTCCACTGCGGTGGAAAGGGCAAGTCGGGTCAAGAAAAGCCTGACGTGGGAATCAAGAGGACCAGGTTCTAGTCCCAGCTCTGACCTAAGGCTAGGAACTCACCTCACCTCCCTGAGACTCCTGTTCTTCATCTTGTAATATCCCTCTCACAGGAGCACAGAAACATCTGGTGAAGGCTGACAGCATTGCACTCAGGCTTGCCCACCGCCGGCCACAGGATAGATGCTCAATGAAGGTGCGCTGACTGGATGAAGGATGATCAGGAGTCCATACTGTCCCAGAGCAGTGACCCTTCCCCTTCTAGGCTCTGACTTCAGGAACCAGCCTGGCTCACTTGTTGGTCCAGCTCAGGCCAACTCTCTGCACCATCTTGATTCTTGCAGAAACTTTCTCTTGTCAGACAGAACACACGCTTCCTATCAGCTTTTATTTCTGTGAGGGCTCGCTTACAAGCAGGGCATTCTGTTCTTGGAATTTCTTGTTAAAATATTTCATTTAATTAAGTTTTTACAACCAGCTCTGCTTTGTGTCTGTCAGAAGGTAGGGGCCAGGGCAGCCCTCTCCTCGGCTCCCTGGGAGGCCAGGTCACAGAGACTCTGGGGAGAGCCAAGGCCAGGCTGGGGGCCATGTCCCTAGGTCTCCAGGCATTCTTATGCAGCTACAGGAGCTGGGATCCTCAAAGGGTGCATCTCTGTGACCGGCCCCACTTAGCCACCTCTTAGCACCCCCAAAACTCCAGTCAAGACCCACGCCCTGTCCCCTTCCTACTCAGGACCCTCCTTAGCTCATTCTTCTGGTCTGTTAAAGCCTTACTTGGGTCCTTCTCCCCTGTGGGTCCTACCCAAGTCCCTTGGTTATAACTGCTTTTCTCTTCCAGCCACACACTGCATGGAGATGGTCCCTCCCAGGCCAACCTGGTGATTCATCCACCCTCTCGTCCCTACCGTTGCACACACCCAGGCCACAGTCAGAGCACCTCTCTCCCCTCCCCAGGCCCCAGCTTAGGGCCTTGCTGGGGAGGCCACAAGAGGTCACTGAACCCAGCTGAGCATGTCCTTCCTTCTGTCCACAGAGCCCAGCTGCTACAGGACAGGAATTTGTGGTCAGGGATATGGCAGAAGGTACGTTCTCCTTCACCCATGTTTGGAAAGGCTACAGACCACGTGTGCCTGACAGGCAGAACATGAGGTTACTTAGAATAGTGGGAGAGGAGGGGGCCCAGGTGAGCAGCTGGATTTGTGCCGTGTTCTCAGCAGGGATGTGGCTGCACCCAACGCTCATCATGGAGCCTTGGCAAACTCCCTTTTTATAACAAACAAACCAATGTTTCTGCATTAGTCTCCAGAATTCCATGGCAAAGCTTCTCCCCGCCCCACTCCTCACTGCCCCAGTGCTGCTGGAAAGCCTAGGACCCATGCCGTGGGGGCCTGGGAGGTGGGCTGTTTCTACGCCCTTCCCAGCTCACCACTGGGCTAAGGCTGTGCCCTGGCCTGTCGCAGGGTGGCATTGGTGGCCAAGGCTCTGCCTGCGAGGGCTCCTTTCCCTGAGCCAGCAGCCTCCTGACCTGGCCCATACCTGGCCTAAGGGAACCACTGTGGCCCCTGGATCATTCCAGGCTCCTTGTGGGTTGCTAAGAGCCTGGCTGACACCTGTCAGGAATTTGCGGTCAGGGATGTGGCAGAATGCGCTGTTTTCCCACACTCATATTTTAAAAGGTTACAGACCATGTGTGCATAACAGGCAGAACATTAGGTCACTTGTCTCACTTAGAACAATAATCCGTTTTGCTAGGGGTCAGGCTGACACAAAGAATCTGTCCAGACCAGGTCTCTGGATGGGACTTAGCCCTCCCCTCAAACTAATGAAATTTTCAACTCGTGGGTACTTGAGTTAATAAAGTGTGCCACACATCTGCTCAGGCCCCTGGCAGAAGAAAGCCCTGGGGTTCAATTTTGAGATCACTGACATAATGTTTGAGTGGCCTCCTGCCGGCGCCCGGTGGGACACCAAATTAAGGAAAGCCGCACAATGAATGTGTGAGAAAAAACATTAGTGTATAAACATAGAGGCCAAGGCTCCCCAAGGGGAGGGTGAGCGAGGGGAGGCCTTGGAATTACAGAGAGAGAATCGGTGGGGGCTACCGCTGGGATTTCACACCAATGGCCTGCAGGTAATGAATTATTTTAAAGGAAATTGGCACCAACATGATCTTAGGTCAAAAAGATGAAAAAAGTAAAAAGAGCGTATTTTCTAAGGCTATTGAATTAAGTGCTAAAGTATAATGTGAGCCGTTCTAAACAAAATAAAAACCTGGAGGTGAGAATATAAAACAGCCCCAGGAGAGGTTACAATTCAAGCCTGGGGACCCTGAGAACCTAGCCACTCCCTCCACCTGCCACCTGTCTGGCTGGGACAGGCCTGCTCCCTCTGGGGCCGGGGAAGGATTTTCCTTACCCACAGGCACAGGAACTCTTCAGGCTCTTTCCCAGCAGCCCACAGATAGAAAATCAAACAAAATTTCTCAGGAGATGCAAATCCTGATGGCGCCCCTCCCCCAGAGACTCCCAGGTTCCGAAGAGGAAGGGGACAGGTAGCACCCTGAATTTTCTCTGGTCTTTCCTTGGGGAAAAGAGAGAGACTTTCTTACTTCCATGGCCTGGTGTTTGCTCTGAGGTCAGTGAAGTTCAGGGCTGAGACCTCCCACTGACACTTCCCTGCATTTCCCCAACCCTGCCTGGTGGTGGTAGGCTGTGGGAGGAAGGGGAGCTGAGAGCCCCCCAGGGCCTCAGACCAGGCTCCCAGGCTGCAGGTGGGGGGTGGTCCTGGAGGATTCAGCATCACCAGAGCAGGCCAGCTTCCCCCCAGACACCAATCCAGAGGTTGTGCGAGCTGAGGGGGTACACACCTAAGGCAAAGTGAAGGCCACCTGAAGTCCTCCAGGCTTGGCCAGGCTTCTGCTCCAGGTGCTCTGCTGGGGCACTGAAGTCAGGGGCGGGAGCCAGCTGGTGACCTGTCTTTAGTTTTCTTGTTTCTTCAAGTGCCTACCATGTGCTTTGGGGCCCTGCCCCAAGGGGTACACAGAGAGGCCAGGGTGTACCGAGCACAGGGGATGATGACACAAGCCTGTGCCGGGGGGTGAGGTTCAGACCTCCTGACACATGAGGAAAAGGGCTTAGCAAATGTGGCTCCCAGAGCTTTGCCAGCAGCACCCCTCCCCTCCCCTTTCCCGGGGACATGCCACACCTTGTCTATCCCCTTCCTCTGGGAAGTCATCTCTGACCCCAGTCCTTCAACCTGTAGGGCCCTACCTGTCCTCTGAGGCATCAACCCTCTCTTCTCCTGACTGTGTGGTTTGGCCTGAGTTTCACACACCTGGTCCCCTCTGCAGCCCACTGCTTGGGCCCAGGCTCTTGGTGGGTGGGGTGGGGGGAGGGGTGGACAAGACAGTGTAGATCAACTTTGGGGCAGAATTGGTCCCAGCTACACACCTTCAAGAAGGCCAGAAGCCTACCCACCAAAGGAAAGCCATGGTACCTTTCTCAGTGAGGACTTAGCAAGCGAGAGGGGAGAGGCTGGGAGAGGTGCAGCCGGTCCCCACGAGGGGCCACACCATGATTAATGATCTTCCCCAGAGGCTCTCCCAGCAACTGCATGGGGCCACTGTGGAATGCAGAGCAAGTGCCTTTCGGAGCGGCCCAGCCACGCTGTGCAGCTCAGGCCTTCCCTCTTTGCTGAGAGAAATGTCCATGCTTACAGTTTCCCAGCATTCAGCCCAGATCTGCCCCAGGGGAAAGAAGAGGCTTTGTCCTTCAGTCCTATCTTCCAACAGACAACACGGAGAAAACAGACTCCAGGGCCCAGCCACCTACATCTCATTCCAGCTCCCTCCTGGCCTTTTGAGGGCATTGTATCTCCATCCCTCATACATAAAATGGGGTTGATAATCGCACCTACCTCACAGAGTTCTGGTGAAAACGGTAGACATTCGTATGCGTCAATGGCTCAGAGTAGTGTCTGACCCAATGAAGTGCTGTACATGGACTTGCTACTTGTGTTATCTGATGATCTGATTTCAGAAACTTGCTCTTCCTTGAGAACCAACTCAACACCTCATGGGCCATCACCTCCCTCGTCAACCTCGGAAAGTGGCAATAAATTTCTGTAATGTTCAATACCCAGGGTACGGGGAGGCCTTGTGTTGCCTGAGTTTCTTCCTCTGCCACTAACTTAAAGGCAGCATCTACGCAGGCCTCATAATGTGGAGAGGAGGTTTTGCAGGGGATGGGGCCAGTGCAGCCGATGGACCTGCACACGCCAGCCAGGCCACTGCTGCTCCCAGCAGGGAAGGAGCCCAGCGATGCCGTTCCCCACTTCTCCCCTCTCCTCAAAGTCACTGGGAGCCTGGGCTCCAGGGAGGGTACGTGGAGAATGGGAGCAACAATCCACACGTTTATTGAAAGTAATGAAAGTTGTACATGGCGCCATGTCTCACAAAGCCCAAAGGGCAGCTTTGGAGCCCAGGCTCAGCAAAGTGAAGAAGGCGGTTCCAGCCAGAGGCCCACTGGCCTGATGCCTCCGTTGGCTCCCCAGGCTGCTGCCCCCAGGGAGGCCTGAGGTCAGTCACATGTCACGCTTCTCTAGGCCACAACAGGCCCATCTGTACAATGAAACGGTTGAGCCGGGTGATTTCTAAAGCCCTTCGGGTTCTGACAGACTGCAGAGGGGTCCCTCCATTACCATCGTCGTCGTCGTCATCATCATCATCAGGAATAATAATAACAGGACCCATCTATAATTACTTTGTGCAAGGCATTGTTAGTCATTAGAACAAGCCCATCGTAACATTCTGTGGTCTTTGTGGGGACCACAGACGGGGGAAACTGAGATTCAGAGAGGCTTCACTTACACAAGTTATCAACAGCAAAGTGGATTTAAATCCAGATCTCTGTGATCTCCAAAACCATAACTGGTAAGATATATACTATGTCATTTTTATAGTAACAATGATGACACCAGATGTATTAACAACTCCATGCCCGGTACACCGTATGAATGTGGTCTCATTCCGTCTTTACGCCAACCTTAAGTAAAGGTCCTCCCAATTTTCCGAGGGCATTACATGACTTATCTAGAGCCAACAGAGTGTCCCTTATAACATGGAAATCTGATCCTGTCACTCCCTTTAATGAAAATCGAGCTCCCGGTGACCAGAACATATTTCCCTAATTACTGACCCAACTTGATTTTGGTAACAGCAGAACTGGTGTTCTTCCCATTAGCACAAGGAAAGCTACACCAGTTACCGAAACACTGAAATACCTCTGAGCCAGTTTGTACACAGCCATGGGCCCGAGCTCCCCGCAGGCTCCCCCACCCCACCCCAGTCATTGTAGCCCCCTCCAGGGGACCTGTGGGCCTCCCCTGGACTTCAGTGCTGCTGTGTTCTGATTGGTCAGTGCCCACGTCAGGCTGGGTGTCACCCCTTGGTGACGGCAACCTACGTGCATCCACAGGCACGTGGGGCACATTCTTTACATTCACACCCGGCCCTATGTACTTGCACACAGGGGACCCGGGAATTCACCAGTGCCGACGTTGAATTAATTAAACACGGAAGTCATCAGCCTGAGGTGGTTCCAGTGCCTTCGTAGCTTACATCGGCAAACCAAAACCAGCCTGTAAACGCCTCAAGGTTAAAAAATTGAAACCGAAAGCAAACCAATCACAAACAGCTAGGCTTTCCCAAAGAAGGCAACCACTTCAGCTATAGCCAGTCAGACAATTTCCTTGCTTTGCTTCCAGGTCTTCTCTACAAGTCTTGCCCCTAGCTCGGTCGGTGCAGCGTTCCTAAGCACTTCTGCGTTGGCACTGCCCGATTTGAATTGATTTTGCTCACATAAACTCTTATAATTCTTTTATTTTTTAAAGATTTTATTTATTTATTTGACAGAGAGAATGAGAGAGAGAGCACATGAGAGGGGGGAGGGTCAGAGGGAGAAGCAGACTCCCTGCCGAGCAGGGGGCCCGATGTGGGACTCGATCCAGGGACTCCAGGATCATGACCTGAGCCGAAGGCAGTCGCCCAACCAACTGAGCCACCCAGGTGCCCTAACTCTTATAATTCTTAATATGCCTCAGTTTATCTTTTAACACCAGGCCTTTGCCAGGTGTTAAAGACACCAAGCACACGCGTGCACACACACGGACACACACAGATACACACATCTGCGGGAATGCACGCACACACAAATGAGCAGGTGCACCTCCCTCATACATACCCGCAGCTCATGCCTCTTGCTGCCTCCCTGTAGCTGCCAGACATACTCCTTTCCAGGCTTACTACCAGCCTCTGCTTCTGAAATTCTCTCTTTCCTGCTCCATGGTGCCTTCAGCCGCTCCCTTGAAATCCAGGGCTGTGCTACTTGATACGCGGAGGCAGAGAGGAGCGCAGTGACAAGGGTCAGATGAAGGGGGACTGAGAGCAAGTGCTTTGTCAGCCTGGCCTGGTGCACTGAGCACACGCTGGTGCTCTGCTTGATAGAATAGAAGAGAAGTAGCCCGGTTACAGGCAGGCAGGTGCTCTTGCTGGCAGTCTGCAGGCTTCCAGTAAGTCCACACGTTCAGCTTCTTATCACAGAGGGAATGAGGAGGCTTTGGTTCCACCAGCTTCCGGTCAGCCCCAGCTTGACACCAGCTTCGGGGAGGGGCCAGGGCATTCCTCACTTGGCCTGATGCTCTCCAGGGGGTGCTCAGAGACAGCCAGGGAAGGTGGCCTTGTCACCTTCTGTCAAAGGGATAGAAATCTCCAAGAATGCATCACAGCATTTTGCTCTCAAATGAACTCCTGTGCAGGTCACCCCACACCTCTTGATTTGAGCACAGATTTGGGGAGCGGGGGGCCAGTATGGTGCTGAGACAGGCCCAGGAGTGGAGATGGGCTGTGCTTGTTCATCCAACAAACTGAATGAGCACCTGCTGCATGCTGGTTGCCCTTCTAGGGGAGAAGAATACAAGAAAATCTCTTGATTCTGTCCGGAGTAGCTCTGTCTACAAGGCCATCCCCTTATCCCCAAGTAACACAGGGACATTTTGGTTGTTGGCCTCTGTGACTTCTCCTTTTGGGGCCACAAACTCCCCTTCTGTTCTACAGTGTATTTGGGTCTTAGAAACTCTCATATCCCTTCTAAGTTAAACTTGTCTACCCGGGTAACTTCCAGAGACGTCTAATCTCTCATGGCCAGGAGAGCAGCTGAGCCTCTAAGGAAAGGCCTGCAGTGTCTGAGCAGGGTGAGCAGTGTCAGCGAGCGCTCCCTCCCAGCACAGGCACCAGGCTTGGGTTTCTCCAGGGAGTATCTCACTTTAGTAAGATACCCTGAAACAAAACCCATACCACCTAAAGAACTTCACCTAAAGGCTGGTCCATGGTCCTCACTCCCTTTTAGCTGCACATCTGCTATCTCTGTTTCATTCCAGGTAGAGTGGCCTTTGGGAACATCAGAGGTGATGCTGATAAAGGGAAGGCATAGGACCTGACTGCCAAGACCAGGGGTGTTTGGGGGACCTTCCAGCCAAATTTCTGTTGCCCAGGATTTGTTCACTAGAGGTGCCACCACTGGACCAAGCCACTCTCAACTGGGGCCATCCACCCACCTGCCTATAGCCTGAAAGTGCCCTTGTGCCCTCTCTGTGTGCCAAGGCCATGTCCCACGGCATCTTCACACCCAGTGCAGGACCAGGCACAGAGTAATGACCCCATAAACATACTGATTGTGTTTGCCTCCAGCAGAATCAGCTCAATGAAGGCAAGGTCTCTGTTTCAGACCCTTTCCTTTCCTGAATCCTTATGTGTCCTACTCCCCACCACCCATCACCTCTGTACTTGCACCACCTGCCTCCAGGTGGACATCAGCTGAAGAAGTCAAGGTAGGGAGCCAGTTTTCTGGATAGCTCCTGCCTCCAGGAAGCTGGCTTGAGTCATCCCTGCTGCTCATCTCCATTTCCCCTCGCACCTGCAAGCCACTCAGGGCAGAGGAGGCAACATCTGCACACCGGCTGTCCCCAGCCCAAGGGCACAGATATTTTATACGCAACCCTGAGGTTCAGGCTAAGGCCCACTATTGGCCCCAAGCCAAATTTCCAAATTAGTTAAAGCTGAAAATGAGTCAAAAATGCTCAGCCCAAGAGAGGGATTTACAGAGCGTCAACCAAGACATAGGTGTTAAGCTGACGGTGCATTCCTCACTGGCTGGAGGACCAGTGTGGAGCAGACCCTGGAGCTACTCTCAATCCCCCAAGTCCTCTCTAGGAGGGGGATATTCTCCCCTAGCCTTGCTGCCCAACTTTGCAGTTCAGGGGCGGGGGGGTTGCTCCATGTGCTGGACCACAGTCACTGTCCCTGACAACCAGCTGGACACCAGAGAGCCTCAGGCACGGCCAGTCTTGCTGCCAAGCCTGCTGATCAGAACTGCACTTTGCTCTCTCCCCTTCCTGCACCGGGAACAGTACAAGAGGGAAAAAAACAAGAACAAAATGTTGCTCTGAGTTTGACTCACCTTGGTAATATTTGCCATTTCAAGTACCTTCCATCCCTGGAAAACATACTTAAAAGGAAACTTCAGCCCCCTCAGTAACATCAAGAATTTGCACAATGTCGAGCATTTCCATTGAAATGACAGCTGTATTGAGGCCTGAACTATACCCCGTGATCTCAATGCCCAGAACAAGGTGGTCGTATGACTAGTATTCTTTAACGAGTGACAAGGGACAAGTTGTTTCTGTTTGGTTTGGTTTGGTTTTTTGTCTGTTTCTTAAGCCTCTCACCATGCTTTGTTCATGCCACACCAAGAAAAGCCCTAGATGTCTAGCCCAGCCAAGAAGACAGGCATTCTGGGGCCAGTGAGAACTTGGGGCTTCACATGAAATCTGCAGGACTAAGCGTAAACCTGGGCTGAGGACCCCATGTCCCACAGTCTGCTAAGGTGAGTGAGCATTGCTTCCTTTCTCCTCCCGGGGCTATGCGCCGGTCCTATGTCAGGTCTTAGTTCTGTCCCCAGCATCCCATGAGATCTTGGGAAAACCTCCTCCTCCTTCTAGTCTTCAGTGTTCTTAGTTTCTTTGGAGGGAGGCCAAAAGACAGAAAAATGCTGAGGGACCCAGAGAGCTGCCCCCGTTGGAAAAAGATGCTGAAGTAAATGGAGTCATACCAAGGGCTGATTGATGAGGCTGTTGTCCTGGCTGAGGTGCGAGGCCAGAGCCCTTCTCCTGGGCCCTTGGAATCATGAGAGTGGTCAGGTTCCCTAGACCCACAAGGAGGACACAGGGCAATACGAGGTAGGACAGCCCAGGCAGGGCCCTTTCTTCCAACTCTGGGGTGCATTGCAGACTTCCTAAGTCACCACATGTAGCAAAGCCCCCAGGGCAGCAAGCCAAGCTACACCCAGGCCTTTCTCTCATCCTGCACTTGCACTCTTCTGCAAGGGAAGTTGGTTAGCACGGTCCCGCTTACTCGGTGCAAGCTTCTACAGGACAGAGGTCCAGCCAACCAGCCCTGGGGCAGCTCGCATGCTCTATGACCTTATGTGGGAGTCTTATGAAATTTTAGGCTCAAAAAGACTAAATCCATAACCTCTCCGAGAGTGAAAACAAGTAGTAATCTCCACATCGGGGATGCTTGCAGTGTTTCTGTGAGATGCCAACGCTGTGACAACCACATTCTCCTCTCTGCCTTCCTTCTGCCCTGGGAAACAAGGCTGATGATCCGTTTGAGAATCAGGCAATGGGAAAGTGGGCCCTAGAAAGACAGGTGGAAGGCAAGTGGGGAGCCGGGGATTGTTCGCCCATACTAGGCTGGGAAACAAACTAAACCAGCACCTCCCAAATACTCCCTTTGGTCCCTTTGCCCCAAGTGAAGTCCCAACCATGAGGATTCCAGAATGTGCCTCACAGGCATCCCAAGACCCAGCTCCTTATGAAACATTACCATACTCATTTGGGCACAATCAGAATTTTTTAATCATCTTCCTGAGCCTCAGTTTACGGGGATAGATCATTTCCAGATGTGATTCAACATACAAAAAAAAAAAGCACAATCATTGATTAACAAATAATTTCTAGATGGCGAATACATGTGACTAGCAATCCCTAGTCGCAAGTTGCATCAAATTTTGCTTGAGTGGGAGACAAATCAGGCACCACCACCCCCGCGCCTCCCTCTGGAGAAGTCTATCTCTTTTCAGCTGAGGGCTCTTCCCCAGACTGGCTCTAGGCATATCTTCTTCTGACCAGATCAAACAAGAGCTGGAGAAAGAGCTTTGGCCTTTACCAGATCCCCTCTACCGCTTTTACTGATGACTTCCCACCGCTGCTGTGCTTTGAGCCAAGGGCAAGAGTAAATGATACATAGAGGAAGAGTTCAAACCTGCCAATCAAAAGAAAGCTTTCTAGTCCACGCTCTACAACAAGCTGCCTATGTGAGCTTCAGGAAGACATTTCACCTGTCCATTGTTCTTACTCTTCATTCGCCTACTTGATTTACAAACATTTCTAATTCACTTACTGTGCACTAGTCCCTGATTAGCCCATGCGTTTATGCCCTTGTCCACTGCAGACATTGTTAGTCGATGGTCGCACACTTTCCCAAAGAAGGTTCCCAAAGAACCTTCACTGAGTGCATCAGGCACCCCTTAAAAATCTACTTTTGCCTCAGGTAAGAAATTGGTACAAGTCTGGTGGGACTTGGTGTCCTCAGCGGAGCTGGCAATTCAACAAGAGACAAATCCAGGCACAGCTGCCTCAGAAGGCAATGCGTACGGAAGATTCCGGAAAGGGAGGAATCTGGGCTTGGTGTTTGGACCCTGATGTCAGAGCTTACGGGTTCAAAGGGAGGTGTGCCCATCCTAAAAAGAAAATAAGGACCATGAAAATTTGGAAGGATGACCCGGAGCCCGTCAAAGCCACTGAACTGGCTTTCGTTCTAACCAAACTTAGCTCTGGGAGCCAACTCCTGTGCACATGGGGACCCACTTTGCTCTTTCCTTGGCCTCTCAGAGCCCCTGCAGTTCCCCTAGATGCTCCACATTCCATCAGTTAATTGGTTTGTTCCTTCCATTCTGTGGCAGCCGATGTCACGTGACATTTGCATTATTCTCAACCGTCTTTCAAAGCGTATCAATTCCTCCAGTGACCGTAAGTGATTCTCCATCCCTGCATGTTTCACGGGGCCACTGGAAGGGTGGATGCGCCTATCAAAAAGGAAAATGTCTGCATCTTGGGCTGCAACCAAGCCACAACTTAATTTCCTCCTCTGGCTGTACTTCTTGAGAAGTAAATATGAAAAATGGGGCTGGGGTGACTTTGTCTCAGATAAATAGGCCACACTCCGTAGCTGGACAAACAAGGTGCTTGGCTGGAAATAAGATGTTCTTTGGCATCTCCAAAACGTGACAGATTCTTCCCAGATGCTATTTAAAGCACGCGGCAAGCTTTCCCTGACTCAACGCATTGCTTACACCAGACTTTAAAAATCAGGCAGAGTGCAAACATAGCACCAGCAATGTTGACCCTAATAAAACTAATGTTTTCCAAGCACATGCTAGGGAGCAGTCACTGGGAGAAGCCTTTTGCCTGTGTTTTCTCATTTAATGTTTACTGCAACCCTCTGATGAAGTTGGTGTTATTATCCCCATTTTACAATTAAGGAAACTGAAACTCTGTGAGGTTAAGCAAATTGCCCAAAGACACACAGTTAATAAGTGATACACTAGAGGTTTGAACTCAAGCATAACTTCAAAAGGTGTGGTCTTAATTGCTGGAGGCCATGCCTATTGGCTCTCCGTCCACCCCTCTGCTGGCCACCCCATGCCCAGAGGGTCCTGGCTGAAGCTTGTCACCATGACAGCAAGCCCTGATCTGGGCCACAGTGATTTCAGAGATGCTCGGCAAGTCAGAACTGCTTTCTGTCCTTCTCCCAGAAAGTTTGGGGGCCATTTTTCACAGGTGGGGCCCTCTGGCTGGCAGAGGGGCTTGAATGCCAGGTCTCAGCCTCAGCAGAATGGCCATTGCTCTGAGAGAGAGATGGGCAGCTTTCCGATGAGCACAGAGCAGGCTGAGAGGAGGTATGTGGTTGGTCACTGCCTCACAGCAGGGACAGAAATGCAGTGTGAAGGCCAAAATATAGGGAGTTGACAATGGTTACTTTTACAGCCAAAAGCCAATGTTTCGGGCAAAGCAGAAATTCTATATTGAACACACCCCTCTGTCACAGCCCAGGATGATGACTTTCAAATGCAAATATAAAATAACACACAGAAATGTGTCATGGATCTCAGTTAACGACTCCCTTTTACCCTCCAGGTCTATCCATTACCACCAGCAAGCATTTCCAGCCACGATTTCTTTCCAGCTTCATCTACATCTCTACATTAGGCCAGCTTTTCATTTCCTATAGAGCAATGGTCCTTATCCTGTGGGCCTGGATCTTTATCATATCTCAGAGCTACAACAAGGGGCCCATGAGGCTGTTCGCACATTAATGCCTGAAGCCTTCGTATGTCTTATTTCACATAAACTTTTACTACTTTTTTAATGCCTATTGATGTTACTGTGACTAAAACATATGCATTTATTTCAAAACTTTCTCAAATTTATAGTAACTCGGTTATTAAGTAATTTTTCAAACATTAGATTGTGAAAGGCCATCAACCATTCTGTGGGGTTTTTGAAACTTTTTGACATTAAAAAGGAATCCTTATAATCTCCTAGACATTGAAGTTCTTCTCAGATTCTCTTTTCACAAATTATTTGGTGGCCTTCAAGTGCTGGAAGGAAATCCTTAAAGCTACCAAAAGCACAGAGGACACTTGTGGTTGATTGCAAGAATTGCCACAATTCTTTTCGGCTTCTCCCATCAAAAGGTAGAATCTATGTCTTGAGCCGGTGATTTGGTTTGGATGAGAGAACTTAGAGAACATGACAACGTTCCATAAGTTCCAAGCCTGGGCCTCAAGTGCTTCACATATTTCCATGGGCTCTCCTGGGACCTTGCCACCGCTGTTACGTGATAAAGTCTAGCTTTGCTGATGGAGGATGGGAGAGCAGCTTGTAGGGCTCTGCACCTCTGGGAACACTATATTCTTGAACTTGGCTGACAGTGACCCCTGTCTTAGTCAGCTTGGGCTGCTATAACAAAATACCATTGACTGAACGGATTAAACAACATTTATTTCTCACAGTTCTGAAGGCTGAGAAATCCAAGATCAGGTTACCAGCAGATACGGTGTTTGGTGAAAACCTGCTTCCTGGCTTGTGGAAGGTGTCTTCTCATTATAGCCTCACATGGCACAGAGCAGAGAAGAAGGAAACAAGCTCTTGTGTGTCTTCAAATAAGGGCACTAACCCCATTCACAAGGGCTCCACCCTCACAACCTGATCACCTCCCAAAGCCCCACTTCCTAATACCATCACATTGGGTGATACACATCAACATATGAATTAGGAAGGGGACACAAACACTCAGTCCCTAATACCCTCTAAAGGCAGAGCCTTCACAATTGCCAAAGGAAGGGGTCTGAAATTTCAGAATGAAGTTAGGAGAGTTAGCTGCACTTAATTTTTGGCATCTCCCACCTGTTTCCTGCACTCAAGCTAGCCAGACTGGACATATTGCTTCAGCACCTGTTCTTCCTCCCTCCAGCTTGGGGTATCTCACCCTGCATTCCCTGTGAACATGAGTCCTTTTTATTCTCTCATTCCTCTTACTGGGATTTCCATTTTGACCCATTCTGCCTAAGGTTGAGATTATGCCCCAACCATTTGCAGCAACATACCTCAGTTCTTTGTTTCCATAATAGTTAAAGTCCCTAATGCAATTGTGAACAAAGTGCATGGACCATCTGACCACTTCAGGGGTCTAGGTTCCCTGGAGAGTCAGTCAACATAATACACTTAAGCCTTCTAATTAAATCAGGTCAGAATTAGTGATAAAGGCATATGTCAAGAAGATCCATGTCCCCATTTTGTTGTGGTGTTAAATCATCTCTACAGTCAACTGCGGTGAGGGGTAAGGACCAGAAGACAGTCTTCCTGGGAAAGGCTCATCCTCAGATTGCAATGCTCAGTCCCTGGGCCAGGTCTTAGTCTACAGCCTTTCTCTTTTGACTGTTTCAAAAACTCCTTTTCCTCCTATGAGGTCACTGCCCATCAGTAAATCCTTGAATCAAGGAACCACAATATTAAGGAACATGCTTCTGAGAGAAAAAAATCAGATATTATGAAGTTTGCTTTAGTCCAGAACCCAAATAGCTGGGTGGGTCAGCCTCCCTCTGTGGGCCCCTACCAGTCAAACCAGGACTCTTCCTGATACAGAAAATGGAGCTCTTCTTCAAAAAATAAAATAAAAACTTCCCCCCAGAACAAAACTGGTATACAGGCTCTAACTACTATTCTCAGGATACAAAGGCTGGAAGGGGGAAGTGACCCTTCTTGCCCAGCCCATTGACTGCCCAGGTAATAATTTCCAAGTATTTGGATTGAAAGATATTTTGGTTAATATCACAATAATATCGGCAGCTTATTCCCAGGAAGGAGTGAGAGCTCATAGCCAAGGGAAGGAGTGCCTGTGCCAGAGTAATAATCATCATGTAAGTCAGTTCAGCATTATGTAGGGCTCTGGGTGCCCCCACAGCCCCCTCAGATCAATCCCATCAGGTTCTGCTCACTGCAGCATTAGCGTAAACCCTCCATCTGCCAGTACTTCCTAGGGATGACCCATGACTGTTCACAAGAAAGTGACTGCTACCACCGCCCACAGAGAACCTCAGAGCTAGCTAAGGTCCAGACTGCGACAAGCAATAGATCTTTTGAGACCAACCAACTCTGTGCCCAGATCTGTCCTGGATGCTACTGAGCACAAGGGAAGAGAAAAATCATCACCACCATCACCACCATCATCACCATCATCACCATCATCTTCAACATTACCCTCACCATCATCACCATCATCATCATCATCACCATCACCACCACCACCACCATCACCATCATCACCATCATCATTACCATCACCATCATCTTCATCATTACCCTCACCATCATCATCATCATCACCATCATCACCATCACCACCATCATCATCACCATCACCACCATCGTCATCACCATCATCTTCATCAATGTCATTGTCATTGTCATTGCCATCATCACCGTCACCACCACCACTACCACCACCACCATCACCATCATCATTACCATCACCATCATCTTCATCATTACCCTCACCATCATCATCATCATTACCATCACCATCATCATCACCACCACCACCACCATCACCATCATCATCATCACCATCACCATCATCTTCATCATTACCCTCACCATCATCATCATCATTACCATCACCATCATCATCACCACCACCACCATCATCACCATCATCACCATCACCACCACCACTACCACCACCATCATCATCATCACTCCCACAAAACTTACATAGTTTGTGCCAGGAAGAGTTCAGTATTAACTCATTTAAGTAATGGCAACTCTATGGGACAGATAATAAAATATCTCCCCTTTCACAGGTGAGGAAGTTGAGGCATGTAAAGATTAAGTAACTGGCTCAGGATCACCGGTGCTAAATAGTAAACCTGAATTCCACCCCAGGTGTCTGTGCTTTTCATCCTTTGATGAAAAGAAATGGGCTTCCTGCTCTTGGGGTAGATGGACAGTTGAGACTAGCACACAAGGAACGAGAGAACAGGTGCCTGAAGTATTAAGTAAAAGAAGGGGTGTAGAGAGTAAGGACTGCAGTGGGCAGAAAGGTAGTTGACTGCTGGAGGAAGTATCTCCACATTCCAGCCACAACATGGTAAAGCATGCTTCCACTGGGTCCAACACTATGAAAATCCTGGGGATATCATAATTTCTCTTTAAAAGTTGCCCAGGGCGCCTGGGTGGCTCAGTTGGTTGGGCGACTGCCTTCAGCTCAGGTCATGATCCCGGAGTCCTGGGATCGAGTCCCGCATGGGGCTCCCGGCTCGGCGGGGAGCCTGCTTCTCCCTCTGACCCTATCCCCTCTCATGCTGTTTCTCTCTCTCTCTCAAATAAATAAATAAATAAAATCTTAAAAAAAAAAAAAAAGTTGCCCACACCTGAATCACACTTTGTCCTGAGACACCACGCAGGATATAATGACCTGAGTCGATCCTGAGCTTGTCATATTGGGAGGAACTAAATCATCCTCCCAGAGCACAGAGCACACTCAGGGCTTTTTGGAGTTCAGTACGGGGAAGGAAAAAGGCAGGTGGGCAGAGGGAAGGGGTTTAGGTTGGCATTCTTGGGACCTTTCACCAAGCTACATGGTGACCCCTTGACTGAGAACCTAACTGATAATTCCTACCAACTGTCACTCCCTTGCTTGCACAAAGATACATCCAAAAGACCCAGGCCTAACCATTCCTAAGGAGAGGTATTTCATATCCTTAAAGCTGAGCTCCATTTCTCTGGATCTCAAAACAAACTTCAGAAGTTAGTCTTAGGTTCATGAGCAGCTATGAGCCAATAGGACTTGGCTTATAAATTGCCAAGGGAAAATCCAGACCAGGCAAAACAGTGGCAAACGGTTAGTGCCTGATAAAAGAGAATGTAAACTCTTGAAAATCAAGTCAGTCCTTTGAGAGATAAGATAATAATGAGCAAGCTAATTGTAGCTACATTTTATTTAGTGCTTAATGTTTACCAGACTCTGTGTTCAAGATTACACGCAAAAATCACATTTAATGCACATTTAATACAATAGCAGTGCCAATTGGTTCTAACTAGAATAAAGTCTGGCTTTCTGGCTCTGCTTTTAAGAGGACTGTCACATTTAAAGGAACCTCTGTGGAGCCATTAAAGTGATAGAAAAACAGACTCAATCAATACTGTAGTCTCTCAAGGAAATACCAAAGTGGCATCACCATCCTAATGTACAGAGAACCTTCTTAAAGATTGTCATTCCCTAGGTCCCTCTGTTACCATGGTTCACATGCTTGACAGATGCCCCGAAATCCTCTTTCTTCCCTCAGCCCTAACAGCACGAGAATTGCTCCCAACTGAGCCTGCACAACTCCATCTCCCTCTCTGAGTCCCCATCCTTGTTCTTAGCCAGTAAGTAGCACCTGTCATTTGCGATGGAAATCCTATAAGGCTCTGTGTTTTACCCTCACCACACTGCCCCCCCGCCCCCCAGTCTGGGTCATAAAGACTCCAGAACTATCAGGCAAAGATAGCAGATGCTTCTTAACCAGCAAGAGGAGGGCAGGGGGATGGTAGAGACAGAGCTTTTGGTACTTGTTGGACCATCATAAATGAATCGTCAGCCATAATTTACAGATAAGAAAACTGAGGCTCAGAAGTAAGTACTTTTTCAAAACACACTAATAAATGGATTTGAACCCAGGTCATTTGCAAATAAATAATAAAAAGTTACCACCATCCAAATGTTATTAGTTCATCTGAAATATATATACTCTTTCCACCACTTTTTCCTGGGTTGATACACAAAATATCCTTTTCTATTTTTTATTTTTGGCCTCCGGGGTATCATAGACACGGATACACACCTGTGCATACACACTCACCACAATACACACTCATGCATGAGAAGCACACTCCCACGACCTCACCTACTGTGTGGGTGAAATCTCAGGCTGCTTATACACTGGCCAATGGGAGCCTGTTATGGGAAATGGCTCCTGAGAATCCAGCACTTCGGCATTTAGCCTTGTCTGCTAATTTGCAGGGAAACAAATTCTTTTCGTCAATGCAGAAATAGCCCTAAGTATGTTTGTGCTGCAGTAAAGGAAGCAGCTGACCAACATTCATTTACTGGGGCCGGTACACACAGGCCAACCAGCTAGGGCACATCTTGCTACCCACTGGGAAAAGAGAAGGGAGGGTGGAGTCTGCCTCCTGCAAGAAGTAGGGTATTGTTTTTTTTAATAACACTTTGTTTATATTTGTAACAGAGAAACATTTTGAAAAATAAGGATTAATTTTCTTTTTCTCTTCTGCAACTCCTTACGCATGACCTGTTCTTTAGGCAGCTAAGGTATACATTGGTTGGGTGAGGTGGAATGGGGGTGGCTGCTATGGTTATAACAGGAATGCATAAAGAAAGAGTTAATGGTCAGCTCATATTATTGAAATACGATTTCACAGTAAGACGATAGCCTGAAAGCTAGCCATTGACAGGAGAGAAAAGATGTTCTAAATCACCTTAGCTTCTATTCAACATATTGACAATCAATCAGGCAGGCAAGTAAGCAGAAGTATTTATTGAGCCCTTCTCTGTACTATTCCAGAAGATTAGCTTTGTCCTCAAGAAACTTAGGGCAAAGAGACACACTACAAACAAACAGAGGTAAGATAATATTAGGTATTAATAAGTGCTATGAATGAGATACAATAGGATAATGGGATATGGGGGGTGTGTGTGTGTGTGTGTGTGTTGGCAGGTGAGCAGAGGGCCTGTTTTATTTAGGGAGGTCGGAAAAAAACTTGTTGTGGAGGTAACATTTAATCTGAGAGATGAGATAGCAATCAAGCAATGATCTGAAGAACACCATTCCAAGGAGCAGTAACAGCAAGTGCAAAAGTCCTGAGACAGGAACAAGTTTAGAAAGTTGGAGAGAAGGACAAAAGGTCACTGCTGCTGGAGTATTACAAATGAGCAGAATGGAGAAATAGGGAAAAGAAGAGGTTTACAGAGGATAGATTCTACAGACTAATGCAAAATTTTAAATTTTATTCTTATTGCACTAGCAATCCATATTGTTTTAAGCATGGAAGTGACAGGATCTAATTTATACTTTTTTTTAAAGATTTTATTTATTTATTTGAGAGAGAATGAGATAGAGAGAGAGAGAGCATGAGAGGGGGGAGGGTCAGAGGGAGAAGCAGGCTCCCCGCTGAGCAGGGAGCCCGGCGTGGGACTCGATCCAGGGATTCCGGGATCATGACCTGAGCCGAAGGCAGTGGCTTAACCAACTGAGCCACCCAAGCGCCCCTCTAATTTATACTTTAAAAAGAAAACATTCAATCCCTAGCCAGTGGTCTAGGAAGATGTGATCAGAGAGGCCTGGCACCCTACCACCATCATGAGTCTTGATGCCATCCCCGTAGGCATGATATTACCTCATGTAAGAAGCACCTTCAATACCTATGGTAACTGAGCTGTCACCAAGCCAGCAGGCAGAGACAGGCCACAGGGAACTGCCCTCCCCAGCTCTTCCCCAGCAGCACTGGCCCACCTGGGGTAGTTGTATGGGGGGCGGGGGAGGGATGGGAATATAAACAGAGCTAATACTTCAAACACCAGCTTTCTTAAGCTGCACTCTACAAAATATAGACCACTCAATTTGGTTTATTTTTGACTTCGTACTTGCATTTTACTGAAATATATTCTTTGTACATAAAATGGGACCAACTTGTGATTCCATGCCTACCTTTCAATCTGGCAATGAAGCAGAAACCCAAGGACCTGGTTCTTCCCTGGGCTCTGACACTTGCTCTAGAACCTGGGTGGGGTTCTTTCTCTCTCCGGATCTTGCCTTCTGGGCAATGAAGGGATTAAACTTCAAGCTCTCTTAAGTCTTCCAGCTCCATCCAACTGGGCTTTGAAGAATGAACAAGGTGTGACAGCGTGCTTCCCACCCATCCTCCTTCACTATAGACAGTGGGGGTGACAACTGAACCAGCCACGGCATTCCTTAATTCTTTGGTCCTCAATTCCTTGACCTTAAGGAAACATTGGGTCTCGCTTCCCTTCGGGATGTCATTCCTAGCCCTGTGGAGTTGGCCGTAGGGCCTGGGAGTGGTAAGGAGTAGTCAACCAGGAAGACTTAAGAACATTTTCCCTTGTGGCCAGGAAAACACATCAGAGAGAAGGACCTTGTTTTCCTTCCTCCATTCCCTCAGCGCTTCCTTGAAGCTTAAGGGAATGACATCACAACAAAACAAAGTTGCCAAGACATACTCTACAAAAATGTCCTCACATGGTTACATTTTCTGCAAATTGTAGCGTTTGGGGTATAAATCAGAGTAATTGTTTAAATCAGAGTGACTGTTGAAACAGATTTCCAGTGATCAAATCAAAAACGCAATCATTCTTGCGGTCGCTCGGTGCTTGGAGACCCACATACTTCTGAAACTGTCGGTCGTCAGTTACACGGAGTGTTTACATTAGCATGCTGCCCTACAGAGAAAATATATATTTTAAGAAGAAAATGTGAATCCAGGGTTACAAGAATGTTTCTGAAACAGCTAAGTCATCTTGTTTCAAGTAAAACCAGATGTTTGCATCAAGAGAAAGCCAATCATTTCTTTTAATTATGCTCAATGGTCAGGCCACCAAGAATACCCACATGTGTACACATGAGCCGGTGGAAATCAAAGGCTTTGTGACAGAGAAAGCAATCAGCAACTCCCAGACCACCAAATGGCATCCCCAGCACCAGCTCTGGGCACTGTTCGAGTTCCTTCTCTAAGAAAGCCAGGATCCCCAGCAGGGCCAGGCTCAGGAGTGGATTCTCTAATCAAGGCTGAAGTTCACAGAAAAAGCACCTCAACAGTTAAACTGTCCTCTTCAGTGCCCTCCCAGGACACTTCTTCACCACCAAAGACTCAGGAACGTGCATAAAGGCAGAGCCCATTCCCCTTGTCTTATCCTGAAGGAGATGCAGTGGGGGCTCCCATACCAGCCTGCATCCCCGAGTAGTGGAATTCACAGATGACACACCTGTTGGCGTGGCCTCTGCTCGGATGCACCATGAGGTCTGACGGCCCCGGGGGACAGTCATCCACGTGGCTAGCAGTGCTATCCCTGACAGGTGGGCAGAGGGCAAGTCTTTGGAGCTGTGAGCTTCCCCCTGATGTCCAGGCTGCATCTAAGAGAAGGTCCACTCTCCTGAGCAGATATCACTGCCTGCTGAGTGTTTCCACTGGTGGACTCATAGAAACTTGATCTAGGAAGATCCTTTCGTCAAAATGTTTCCCATAACCCAGGAGAATAGCCGAGCCCTTGAGACTTCCTCCTGAGCCTTCCCCCAAGTGGATGGCAGGTCCTGAATATTTATTCTAAATGTCGCAGCAGAATCTGAGTATTGCTCCTAACAGTGCTATAAAAATGCTCCTTTTGAATCCGTTTCCCAAACTTCATTGTGTAGGTACGGAGCCTCACAATATCACTACATATTATTATTAGTTTTCTTTAACTAACACGCCTTCTTTTTGTTCTCACTTAAATAGCTTCTTTAGCCTTTTCCTAAACTATTCGTGAAATCATAGGTAAGATGTGTTAGTTGTGTATCATTTTAATGTGTTAAAATAGATATATGCCATTAAAATCAATGCCATTAAATAAATGGCCACAAAATATATGCCATTAAAATACATTTGTTGGGGCACCTGGGTGGCTCAGTCAGTTAATCCTCTGCCTTTGGCTCGGGTCATGATCACGGGGTCCTGGGATCGAGCCCAGCATTGGGCTCCCTGCTTAGCAGGGAGCCTGCTTCTCCCTCTGTATGGTGCTCCCCTGCCTGTGTTCTCTCTCTCGCTATCTCTCTCTCTGTCAAATAAATAAATAAAATTTAAAACATAAATAAAATACATTTGTTAAAATAAATATATGCCATTAAAATAAAAATACTTATCCATGTCTTGGCTAGAATCATGTCACATGCTACCATTGGTACTTGTCCACGGCTACGGGAAATGCAGCTCTAAATTATTGCATAGAATTCTAGTGTTTCTCCCAAATCTTTAATCAATTTATTTTAAATGACATGGCAATAAATGACATTGAAGGCCATGCCTCTCCTTCTCCGTGATTCTGTGAGCCCTGAAACCAATTTCCAGCATGGTATTTGCTGATGGGAGAATTAAAGCCCATGCTTCATTTGTCCCAGGAAACAACCACCATTTCCCATCAAGAAAATGAAGGAGAGACATTTGCTCCATGATTCATCATGACAGAGTGTGGACAAGAACTCAAACACACCCTTCACGCTTTCTCAAAGTCTTCACCTGTGCCCCCAAACTTCAGGGATATTTCTGGGTTGTTGTTTGTTTTTGTTTTTGTTTTTTCAAAAGGGTTCCAGCATGAGAAGTTGTAAAGGAAAGCAAATCTCATATTATTGTTAAGCTAAGTATTCTGCTTTGAACTCAGCCTAGAAGTCAGAGCTCTGTCTGTGAAGCAGGCAATTGGCAATCACTTCTAGGCTGCAGTTGACTGGTTGTATCCTCAAAACCAGCCATCGTGGGGATTCCTGAAGTCAGAAGACAAGTGAATTGTTTAAAAATAAATCACTCTTACTTTAGGCCCTCAGATCCCCATAAGATAATGGGTTTAATAACATAAATGATTGTTTTAAAAAGTGCTTTGACTCCATTTTGCCAAATGTTTACTTGCGTCTTTCCATCTCATCAACTGAGTACCCTGACTTGGCTCCAGGCCCTCTGTCCTCTCAGGTAATAGTGGGGTTCACACGTCCAATTTCTTCGCAAAACACTGTGGCTTCGTAGCTCAGAAGCTTCATCTGAAGTACCATTGGTGAGATTCCACCCATCCATTCGTCCATTCAGCCTTTTAACAAACAATTGTTCAGCACCTATTAAATGCAATGATCCAAGATATTTGCTTTGGGTGATTCAAATATGCATTACTCCTGCTGACAACTGACATTTTTCAATCCAGAGACAATGCCAGGAGCATTTAGTCCTCTTAATTTATTTGAGATAAATCTCAGAACAATACAGCATGCTGCTTAGGTAAGAAATTTTTCAGAAAATCACTTGTCTTGGAAGAGGTTGAGTCAAAGACTGAAGGGAATTTAATTAGAGCTTTAACTGGAGATGCAAATAGGTGCTGATACCATCAGAAAAGGAAGAGGGTGGGGGAAGTGGCAAAGCAAATAAGCTCCGTGCCCTAAACATCTGCTCTCTCTCTTAGCAGCTCCAGAGAACAGATGCATCCAGAGTACCTGGCATACAACAAAGTACCCCAAGCAAGTGGACCTCATCAGGCTACAAGGTAGGTCCCCTGGGAGGAAGCTTCAGCCCTTGGCCCCACTCAGCATTGCTGACATTTGGTAAAGACACCCACAGGGAAGGAGACCAGCAGTGAGCAGTCAAGAAGAGACTCAGGGGCCTCATACTGCCCACCCCAGAACCACTGTCCTTCAACCTGGCCATGCCAGGCAGCGCCCCTACAGTGAACTCCACACTGTGGAAAGCCAGCCGCTGTCAAGGCTGGTGAAGGCTGCTACCTTAATCCCATGGCCTGCAGCCTTCCGTAGCCTGACTTCCCACACTTTGGAAGAGTTACTCAACATTCCGAGGTCTGTCCTGTACGCTCTCACATGGGAGTATTTCTCAAGGCAAGAGCCTTTGAGGAGACCTCACAACACAAACATTGGGGTACTATACACTCCGCCTGGGAGTGAAGCTCGCCTTGCCCCTTCTCACGAGCAAATAGAATCTGGAGAGCCACACACCGATCAGCAAACCCAGTTGGAAGTCAACGGCTGCAGCAAGTTACAGAGCTCACCGCCAGAGGGCAGCCCTGCACACAGACACAGCGTGTCTCTCCCCATTTGAGAGAGGAGAAAACTAAGGTTGGAGGAGGGGTTAGCAATGTACCCAAGGCTCACAAGGAGTATAGGACAGATCCAGGCTCAGAACCCCAGTCTCCCGCCTCCCAGCCAGCACTTCTCCACTTGCCCCCAAGGTGTCAGGAAAGGGATGTTTGGGATGGTTTATGTATCTTTACTTAACAGTCAATGAAGTTGCCTGGTGGGACCGGCAGCTTCTTCCCCCAGGGAGCGTGGGATCCCCAGCCACCCCTGGGATGCTCTAACTTTTTTTTACCTTGAACCACCGCAAGAAATACATTGCACATTGCAACCCTCATTTACTAGTCTGCATATCGTACACAGTCTGTGCCTCTAGAGCTGAGCGCCCACTGGCAGTGTGGGGCGAGCCTCACTCAGGTCTCGGTGGAGTACAGCCACCGGCCGGTGCCACGGCCACGCCCACACCACTCACCGACGTCCAGATCCTGCTGCCTGTGGGGGAGCCTGTGACCAACATCCGCCCACAGCCCGCCGCCACCTGGAATCTGGAGGAGGAGTGACTCCTTGGGAAGCTGCCAGGTGTGTCTGAAGCAGGGGGCATGCCAGCTGGGAGCCATGCTCGGGCTCCGGCACACCCAGCCCTGTGGCAGCTCAGTTCACCAGCGAGGGGACCCCTCTGTCGGGCGGGGACCTGGAGTTGGTGGGCAGTGGCTACCGCATGTCGCTTGTAAAGAGGAGGTTTGCCACAGGGATGTACCTGGTGAGCGGCTGAGCCCGCAGAGGCCCCCAGCTCTGCACTGCGCCCTGGTGCTTGCTGACTGATCCCTGCCTTCCTGCCCGACCCGGGGATCCCACCCTGGCCTCCCTCAGGGCCCTGATTCCGCGGAGAGGAGCCCCACACCCAGCCTGGCTGAGCCGGAGGTTCCCTCCTGCTCAAGCCAATTCCCATGCAGGTCCTTGGACTTTTAATGTTCTTTGAATAAACTTTATTTTCTAATAAAATAAATAAGCCTTAAAAAAAAGTAATATCTGTATTCCTAAGATACATCTTGGTATTTTCAATTGTACTTGATTCTATGTCTTCTTCTTCTTCTTTTTTTTTTTTTTTTAATGCTTGACCACATGAATTTCACTGCCCACTAATTGGTTGCCAGTCCTGGTTGAAGGGTGGCCTGGAGAATACTCAAGGCCGATGCATCGCCATCCCTTGTGTGACCCAGGTCCCACAGGCACTTAGGAGGGATCTAAGGACCGTGTGTTTCTCCAGTTGAAGAAGGAGAATAATGGCCCAGGGACAGTGTCAAAGGCAACCTTGACTCACTATTCAGCCTCACTTTATACCCTCAGCAAACACTAAGTCACCACCCTGAGTTCAGCCCTGGCCTTAGCCAGCCCTGCCAGGAGGTGATTTCCGGCTTCAGACACCCCTGGGGTCAGGCTTCAGGTCCTAGAAGCTGGGTAGGGTCCCCATTCAGAAGCTCTGTGTGAAGAAGAAGATAGGAACGAGGGGGAACAATCTGAGGCCAGAGGGCCAGAAGATGCTCGAGCCCTAGGGCCCTCACCAGGCAGAAGCTTCAAGGGGAATTGTTTTGACCAGAGATCAGAACCCCAGAGCAGGGGCCCAGAGGCAGAGCCCCCAGGATGCTCCCTCCTATAGCCAATACAGGACTCCCCCAGACTCAGGCAACAGCCCCCTCCCCCTGGGGCACAGCTAATAGATCTGCCCAGGAAGTGCTTCCTGACACTCTGCCAAGTATTTCACTTGCTCAATTTCATCCTCTTGCTCCCAGCATGTTATTTTATGATGAAACACAAAGGAGGAGACATCTATCACTGATCAACCCTCAAGTGATCCTATAGTCCTGCTTGAACCCAAGGGTGGTTCTCAAATCCGGTTCCTTGATGTCTGGAAAGATTCCTGGTGAGGCCCCAGCACTGGACAAGGGCTCCCAGATTCAGTCCTGGTATTCATCTCTCATGGGGGGAAATGCATGACAAGAAAGAAAATTCTCCAAACCCTGGGGCCAGGGCTCTGCCCTGAGGATGCTGGCTCAGAACCCCTCTCGGGCAACAGTCCCTGACTTCCAGGCACATCACAGTTCAGCAACCGTGGCCCTAACGAGAAAAATGAAAGAGTTGAGTCAGTTCCTAGCAAGTGGTATAAATTGGGTGTCTATGGGTACAAAGCAGTGAACTCAGCATTGAGGGAAGGAAGAGGATGAGTTCACCCCAGTCCCTGCCTTCAAGTTTTTCCACAGTGTAGGGGAGGAGTTAAGCCAAGCATTGGCTTGGGTAACAGGGCTCAGAGGAGCGTCCCGATCCTGTCGGCTGCCACCTTGCTCCCTCCCTGAACCCGTGCTTCACTTACGGGAACTCAGATGGAGTTGTATTCTCTGTGAGCAGGTCACAGACAGGTGACTCTGCTGGCTTTGAAAAGGAAGGAAGGGGCCATGAGGTGAGGAGCGCAGGCAGCTTCTATAAGGTAGAAGGGAAGGGAGAGCCTTCACCCCCAGGGTCTCTGCCAAGGAACACGGTCCTGCCAACAACTTAATTTTAGCCCAGTGTCACACTTGGCCAGAACCATGGGATACTAGATTTGTGTGGTTTTAAGTCACCAAGTTGTGGCGATCCATTACAGCCCTGATAGGAAGCTAAAGCAGATGTTGGCCATTTCCTCCGGAGCCAGGACTCTGTTGACCTCTCTTCTGTATTGAGAGCAAGAGGAGGGGGACGTCATCATGTGCGACAAGGTGAACTTCTCTGGAAAGCCAAATTACACAAAGAGAATTATCTAGTTCTGTCTTCGTGGGTAAGGAATCTAGAGCTGGTTCTCTGAGGGGCCGAGGGAGGTGGCCCGCCCCAGGGGAAGCCCGCACTGGAGGCTGGAACAGATCCCTAGCCTCCGCACACACAGCCCAGGAGCCCGGTGCCGGCAGCAGGGGGCGGGCGGAGACGCGGACAAGGAGCACCAGGGCCGGGCAGACCCTAGCCCCCATGCTGCTGCCCCAGGAGTTGGCTGCCTTCTAATGAGGCCCTGGCCCTGGCAAGAAGCCACCGCAGCGGCAGGTGGTCCTATGGACGGCCCCTGGTTCTCCGGTGCCTCCCCTGGATTGCAAAGCCATGAGGCTCTACTGTAACACAAGTGAGGAGGAGGAGCCATGGAAAGTCACAGATACTATTCATCCACTATGTGCAGGGGTCCTTTTACTAGATTTGGTTGTGCTGTAGGGAAAGAAGGAATTACGACCTTTCTTGCACGCCTTCACAACTCTTGAAGCCCTGGACCAGACTGGCACTCTCCCACCTCCCCACTCCTCTCTCCAAACAGGGCACAGGGTGTGTCATCAGGCCTTTCAAAAGACTCAGTGAATAAATGATGCGGAGGAGGGTGAATAATCGAGCTCTGACTCTGAGCCACATTTAACTTCGTAACTCTGGTCATCCTGGGGGCGGGGCTATCTCCAGGGTGTAATTAGCCTCAGAGGACCAGGGAGGCCCCTGTGGTCATCAGTCACCAGCCCTGGCCAGCTACACCCAGACATCTTCATGCTGGTCCACACTGCTGGTCTGGCGCAGCTCCTGTCCCTGGGGACCCTGGTCCCCGGTTCCTTCCTCCCTAGGGCACATCACAGCCACCCCCTCTACGTGCTGACCCCTCCTCAGGGCACTATCTCAGGCGGATTGGGCATCCATTGTGATTCCCAGAACCCAGAGCTCCCTCCTGCCCCATCCAGTCTCCAGAAATCTCCTTCTGGACCTGGTGGGGTGGCTGATGGGGAGTATCTCCTTCTTTTTGTTTCCTGCAAAATATCCCTCCCTCCCTCTGGCTCTGTCCCGCCCTCACTCACTCCCTCTACCTCTACCTCTATCTCTGTCTCTCCCTCCCTCCTTTTCTCTCTCTCCTTAAACCCTCCAGGCTCTAGCATCATCTCTTCAGCGGTGGTAGACACTGTGGAAACAAAATGCAGGGAGGAGAGTCTTGTAGTGGATGCAATTAAAATTATGTCTCTACATCCAGCAGGCCGAGGAAAAATGAGAACCTTTTGCCTGTCTGGCATTTTCCAGTTGTTGGGACGCTGGGACGCAAACTGCAATCTCTGCTCCAGTTCAGGGAGGGCTGTGTGGAGGAGGGAGCATTTGAGGTGGGCTTTGACAGATACGTAAGAGTGGAAGTCATGCCTCTGTGAGAGCAAGGGGACAGAGTGCTGCTTAACCTGAGTTCCAAATAATTGCACACGTTTGACTTGATGGCACCGGGACTCTGTGCCTCGTACGCAGAAGTTGCTCAGGAACCGTGATGAGGATGAAGATGGACCAGCCAGGGCGCCTGGGCAGGTGGGGAGTCTGCTTCTCCCTCTGACCCTCCCGCTTCTCATGTGCTCTCTCTCATTCTCTCTCTCTCGAATAAATAAATAAAATCTTTAAAAAAAAAAAAAATAGGGGCGCCCGGGAGGCTCAGTTGGTTGAGCGAATGCCTTCGGCTCAGGTCATGATCCTGGAGTCCCGGGATCGAGTCCCGCCTCGGGCTCCCTGCTCGGCGGGGAGTCTGCTTCTGCCTCTGACCCTCCCCCTTCTCATGTGCGCTCTCTCTCTCTCTTGAATAAATAAATAAAATCTTTAAAAAAAAAAAAAGATGGACTAGGCACCAGCAGACCCAGCTGTCGGGCTCCCTCCTTGGGGAAGTCCCTTCCAGTGACCCCACTGGAGGGGGAAGGGACGGGTGACGTGCTGTGGGCGGAAGCCAGGACCTCCTTCGGGGGGCCGGGATGGGTGGCACTTGTGCTGGACCACCAACACTGGAGTCCCCGGCCCGCACGTGGGGTCTGTCAGGTGCAGCATCTACACGGCCCACGGCCTGGGGAGAAGGGCCCCTGTGGAAGGGGAGCTTTGACACCCTCCGCTCTGATCTGAACACAGGTTTTTAATTTCCCTGTAATTTGCCCTGCTCCCTCTCCTGGGCTGGCTTCCCTGTCACTTCATTTCCTGCTGTATTCTCATCTTACAGCAGAGGTGAAGAGAGTTGACCTCTCCTTGCCCCAAAGCTGAATAAAATACAGACCAGATTTTTGTGAGTAAAAATAGGCTTGAATACCACTGGCCAGTCACTTGGGGCTCCTCGCAGCCCGTCTGGTCTAGTTCTCTCCCAGCCACCGGCCCTCAGGACAGAGCTGCACGGAGGGGCGGTGGTCCCAGCCGGAGCCCGAGCCCAAGGGGAAGGGGGGCAGGAGGGCCGCCACCCCGGGGAGAAGGGCAGCATGCAGCCAGAGCGAGGCCAGTCCGAGTGGCTGGTGGACGTGGCTGTCCTCTCCACGAGAGACGGCTGTGAGCATGGAAACTGCCTCCCCTGCCTTGCCAGGGGACCAAGGAGGAAAGATTGAAATGTCAGCACCTAATAGGAAAGAAATTTCTGCCTGGAACATTTGGAAAAATTCCAAGAGGGCTGCAATTAGAGTCTCTCCTAGAAGAGTAGGGGGGATGTGGCTTTAGAGCCAGACGGACTGCAGGTCTGTCTGCTGCTCACTTATCTCAGACAAGAAGCTGAATCTCTGCGAACCTCAGTTTCATCATCTGTAAAATGGAGATAGTAGTGTACCTTCTGTAGGTCAGCTGTGAGAATCTAATAGAACAACGCGTGGAGCGTGCTCAGCACATGGAAGGTGAGCCTGGGTCTCTCTGTGTCCTCTGTCGTTCAGGTCTAGGTGTAAATGTCAAGGGACCATCTCCGACTCCCCCGCTCCGGTCTAATGCAGGCACCAGCTCGGAGCATTGAGCGCCCTGTCCTCTGCAAGGCTCGGATGCTTCCCTGCTTCTCTGTTTAAGAGAGTGTTGTCTGGCTCCTCCTGGCAGGAAGGCCCGTGGGGGCAGGGACCCACCTCTGCATGGACCACTGTACCTCATCAGCCAGCGTCTGGTGCACGAGCTATTGGGTACATGGTTGCAGAAATGACGGCTAGGATGCCTAGTGTCTCAGGGTAACCTTTCAACGTTTTAATTGTGTTTTTATCCCTCCTTGTCTTTTCCCAAGTTCCATCCACCTTTCAGGCAGGTAGCAGGCTGTGGGCTTCTTTCCTCAGGGGAGATTTGCGGCTGGGCTGAAAGCACAAGTTGTCTACGCTTGGGAAACCAATTTCTTCCCTGCAGGTCTTCTCAGGGCCCTTAAGTATGCTAATGTGTCTTGCAAATCCTCAGGAGGGAAGCACGATCACAGAAGCCAACTTTTAATAACACCTCCTGTGACGAATACCCCAGTGAGCACTGTTAAAGGGAGCCAGCAAAGATTTTTGAGCAGAGGAGCAATATGATCAAATCTTAAGTTTAAGGCTATTGCACTGGGGTTGGAAAATCTAGACTCTCAGAGATGGTTGAACACCAGCAGCGGGGCAAGGGTAGGTTCTAGAAGGCTGGGCCTCCATGGGTAGAGTAGCCTGTGACTGAGCAGAGCTATCTGGCATTCAAAGAAGCTGCTCTGCGGCCTCATCGACCCTTGCATTTAACAGGTATGAATTAGGCCCCGACTGTGTGCAGACCCTCTGGTCTCCCAGCCTGCTGGTCCTCCAACCTAGAGAGCCTGGCCCAGGGCACACCTCCTCCCTCATTGTCCGCATCTCTGGGCAGGTTTTCTGTTCCATGTGGATGCGGGTCCAAGCCATCTGGGACCTGACGCCCTGGCCCCTCTCTCCTTCCCTTTAAGCACACAAAGACCTAGGACACATATGAAGGTGACTAGAACCTTCCTGGTGCCTCAAAGCTGAGCTGAGGCCCTGCTGCTCTGGCCCAACAAAGCAATTACAGGGAACTCAAACGCATTCCTTTTGGAACAAAGACTTCTATTTTCCAACTCCCAGGGGTCCCAGGCGGCATAGACACATTCCTGGAGGCAGTCATTCTCAAGAATTCAAGAGGTTCCGTCTCAGTTGAAGGCTCAGGGCAGTTTGCAAGTGCTGATTTGGGGGAAATAAGACCCAAGTATCAAACCCCAGCAGATGAGACTGTGCCGGACAAGGGCCGTAAGGAGGCTATAAATGGGGCTGCCCAGTCTTGCTCCTCAGGTGCAGGATGGAGCCCTGCAGGAGAGTGGCAAGGACCCTATAGGCTGGGGAGTGGTGTGCAGAGATGGAGGGCAGGAGGGGCAGGGAGCTGAGCCCTGGGGCTCGGGGCACCTGACTGATAGTAAAAAGCCCTCTCTGCGGTCTTCCCCCAGGGCTGCTAAGAATCCAAGTGAGATATTTAGATGCAGCAGTTTGTAATCGGGGACTCTCTGATGCAGCCCCTTCCATATATTAAAAACTATTTTTTTCTTTTTTGTTGTGTTTTTCTTCCAAGTAATATATATATGATTCATACCCCTATGACCCAGGCCACAAGCCTCACCTGAGTGCAGAGGAG
This sequence comes from Mirounga angustirostris, assembly GCF_029215605.1. Taxonomy (NCBI): domain Eukaryota; kingdom Metazoa; phylum Chordata; class Mammalia; order Carnivora; family Phocidae; genus Mirounga; species Mirounga angustirostris. The sequence goes on along the minus strand of NW_026991718.1, from coordinate 16,040,551 downwards.
TCCTCTTACCCATATTGTTAGTAATTACAAGGTTTTTTTAATGTTATGTTAGTCACCATACATTACATCATTAGTTTTTGATGTAGTGTTCCATGATTCATTGTTTGCATATAACACCCAATGTTCCATGCAATACAATTTAAAAAAAAAAATGAAAAGAAAGAGCTGAGCATTTCATGGGGTATTTTTGTTTTGTTTTGTTTTTCTTTCTAGTATTTTTAAATTTTATTTCACAGGGTATTTTCTTATGCCACTAAAACATGTCCCTATGTCAAAATGCCAGGTGCCCTCTGCCCAAGGGGAGTCCTCTTGCCCTGCATCTCCCACCCCTCAGCGCACACATGCTTCAGGAAACGGGCTAAGGCTCTAGGGTGAGTCTGGCCCTGAGGTGGCAGAGAGCCTCCCCACCTCCCTCCCTGGGCTTTCTTAGCCAGTCCTGAGCAGCTTCGTAGATCAAATGAACAGCCTGCTCCCATCCAAGTACCCTTTCTGGCATCTGCTAGGCCTTATCCACAAAGGCTCATGGCAGAAATGTATACAGCCGTTCCTTCCTAGTGAGACCCATCTTCCCTCTGGTCCTGGGGGGGAAGGGGGAGGTGGCAATTAAGTACCCTACTTACTACCATGAGCTTCTCCTTGCCACAATCAAGCCAATGACTTTGGGTGTCCCAAGGGGCACAGAAGTCAGAAGAGACAGCAGTCCCTTAGGCCCACATCACCTCCTCACAGTCTGTGACTGTGGGCTATGTGGGCAACATCTGAGGTCTTGGGCAACAAGGCTACCATTCAAATGGCAGGTGGCACATGGCTACCATTCAAATGGCAGGTGGCACAATCCAACTCAGCTGCTGCCTCAGATAACCCTGAGATACCGGCTTCCTGAAATGTGGCAAGAGCCCTGGGGGCTCCCGATCCTGCCCTTTCATCTTGGCTCCAGGCTAGGAGCATCCTTCCCCAGACCTCAGTTTCTTCATTTGTAAAGTAAACTCTAGAATCCCTTCTAGTTCCCAGAGTCTATAATCCTGTTCTCCTATGGTTGGACATATGTAATGTTTATTTGGGGAGAAAGGGATTTGGGGGGGGGGCTTTGAAAGTGTAACTTCACACTAGTAGTCATTTTGGATGACATCACACGAATTCAGGGCTAAGTGAATAGCTAGAATATTGCCGTAGCATGCTTTCTATGGGGACAACAGAATGATTTGGGAAGCTTCCTGTCCCTTAAAACATGTTTTGAGCACAGACTTTCTTTCTCAGCTTTACTTCTGAAATGGAATTTTGCCCCTTTCTTCCAGACTAGAGGGACAGGTCGGGAGACCCCCTCCTAGGTCCGCTCAGAATGCAGGGTTGGGGGCGGGGGGCGGGGACTAGTGGTGAAACTGGAGCGAGTGAATCTGTCGACGGAGGGACGGGTCTTCCAGCCAGATGCCTCCAACACTGTGCTTCTCTAGGGCTAAGGCACCTAGTGCTCTGGGGGAGCTTCAGGCAAGCCTCACACAGCTGTTGGGGCCGAGTGGGGACAGATAGTCATTTAACCCTTTGGGCATCAGCAACATTCCCTTTCAGCTTTAAGAGCTGCCAGATGCCAAGGGGGCCTGAGCCAAGAGGGTCAGCAACATCTGGTGATACCGGCAAATATGAGCAGGCTACACTCTTTTTTTGGAACACAGCTGATGTGAAACAGAGTCTTGAATTAAGATGGTTCATAAATGTAAGGAGTTGCTACTGAGAATCTCAATATCTCCCCAGATATTTTAGGGTTTAATGCCAAGAGAATGTTCTGGGAGGCACAGAAGGGAACAGGCACTTGAGCGGCCTTCAGGCTATTGAGCAGGGCGAGCATTGTTGCCCAAGACCTCAGGTGTTCCCCACATAGCCCTAATCACAGGCCGTGCAATAAGGTTGGCTAGGGCTCAGCAGGGCAGGAAGCAGCAGGTCCTTCAGAACCTCCAAGTAGGACAGGCTTTGCTGCCCAGTGGAGACTGATGACTCGGGGAGGCTATTTTCAGGGCTTTTCTGATGTGAAGCCAGGAAGTCATACAGTCTCCCCTTGCTTCTCTCTGCAACCGGCCAACACATCCAAGGAACAGACCTAAACTCAAATCGTGAATTGCTAGGTCACAAGAGGACACAAATTAATCATACTATTTACAGAATCCTGTCCACACATGCCAGAGGGAGCAAGCCAGCTGATGCCAGTGACATTTTGTGGATTTCTTGCAGCATGTTTTGCCCATCCTTTTCTTATTAAACATTCAAATCCTCTTCACGTCCTCTAGAACGGGATTCGGTTGCCTGCTCACTGGCTGAGTACCAGTAATCAAAGACACATGCCCTGAGCCACACTGGACTGGATGTCCCCAGGGTCCAAGTTCTACCATTCACAACCCATACAGAGACACACACACCAGGCAGGTGTCATGCAGATGGGGCAAAGCCAGGGCCTCCCCTGAGACTCAGTCTCTCAGTCTCTGCCCTGGAAGTCTTAAGCTTCCCTGCAGAGCTGACCCACCGAGGTCTCAGCACAAAACACCTGATTTCTGCAGGTATTAGTAAGGCAAATGCCACCCCCTTTTTTGTATGGAGAAACTGAGGCCCAGATGGAAGAAGCAGCTGGCGCAATGTCACAGAATCCTGCATGGTAGTCAGTCCAGGTTTGGGGTAAAAACAAAGATGGGTTTCTATCCCTCCCCAGTGAGGAAAGGCGCTCTGCCTGGCCTGAGGGAGCACCAGCAACCTGGGCTTTGCCTTAGCTCTCTACCCCCGTTCAGGGACTGACCACTGATCACCACTGCCCCCCTGGTACTCTAACCCATAGACACATTCTGACAGTGTCCCTCATGCTCAGAGGCTCAGAGCTTTGTGCTGGCTCCTGACAGGAATGTTCAGGAATCTTGCTAGTCGGGTATTTAAAGGTGGGTGTTTTGAAATTGACCATGTTGGAAATGGTAATCAGCAAATGGCAAAAGCCACAAATCAGGGATTTTTCTTTTTCTTTTCTAGAGAATGGTTTATCAGCACATCACTGCTTGCCAGACAGGATCACTCAGACTTCAACAAGACCTCAGGCCTCTGTGAACGGAGGGGATTTATCAAAGGGTTCGTGGTTATACAAACAGATGCTAACTCTGGGAAGCACGAATATGATTTTTAGGAAGGCTATCAGGTAGCTCCCAGAACCCACAGGAAATATGGAGAATCGGGATCAGGAAACAGGCTGGAACCCAGGGTGGCAAGGCAGGGTGTGCTGGTCCAGGCCGCAGGAGGCTCACCTCCAAGCTACTGGATGCTCGTCACAGGCCCTGCCACCAGGGGGCACTGGACCTGAACCTATGGTGCTTTCACCTTCTACTAGAAAGAAGTCTAAATAGCTCCTGCCTCTTGGCATCCCTTGCTCTGGTTCTGAATGGGTGCATTTGATTGGCTAACCTTAAGTCCTAAATCTGCAACCCCCAGCAGTCAGGGTCTTAAGGAGCAATCTCAAACCATTTCTGCTTCCGGAGCAGGAGGTGGGAGGCTCACGCCTACTAGTTTCCCAAACAGACAAAATCCTGAAAATGCCTACTACAGAAACACTCTCCTCAGACCTGTAGGCTGATGAGTGGATTGGTCCTAGAAGCCTCCCCTCAAATCTGCTCCCACCTTGACAAAAATGTTTCCCCTCCTCTTCCCACTTAGTTGGGATTTTACAACTTAAGTCTTTCTTTTACCCAATAAGATCCTTCTCTGAAATGGAATAACCTTCCCCATTCTTCCAGGGCTCAAGTGGCATATTACTCACTTCAGTGTGCATCTATGTAATCTGACATTCTCCTTTTATCTCCTTGATTCAGCTCAACTAAGAGAGTGGGCGCCATTCTTAATCGCATACATTAGTAGAAGAGTTAAGCATGGATAATCCAGAATAGCAGGTAACCCAAGAAATATTTCCATGTGGCTCTGGGTTATGGCATATGAATTTTTAATTATAAAAGGAATTAGAATTGCCTATGTAAATTGTGACTTCACAATCAATGGAGATAGGGCTGCCATAGCCCACAAGTCCAAGAGTGCCTTTCAGCCTATAAACTATAAAATGGACGGTACCACTTGTGCAGTGCACAGCTTGTGCAACTGTATATGGTATCTCTGGAGGAGGCTGTTCAGGGCTTTCCGGGCAGTAGGGGAAGATAGCTAGGAAGAGACAGCAACCAAAGATCACATCAAATTGATCACATCATTGGGAGAGAATAAGATTTAATACATAAAATTTAAATGTACACACAGCCCACAAACACCTATAGTAAGGGCTCTTCACATTCACCCAGACCTACCCTAATTTGTATAAAAAGAATCAGGAGAAGGACCAAAGAATTTCTTAGTGCTAATTAGGCTTATGAAAAACAAAGGGTTAGGGACTGTTTTAGTATGCGAGGATGGGCGGGTGGGAAGGGGATGGGACTGCTGGTAGGCAGGTGGAAGGACACTGAACTGCTCATCAACCTATCCTTCAGGCTGTGGGAGTCACAAGGGGCTAAGAGACAAGCACATGGCTTGCCCTGCTTCCCCAAAGGCATGTTCCTTTATAACAAGGGAAAGAAACTTCGAGAGTAACAAGTACCCAATGTAGGAAGACTTTGGTCTCTAAGTGATCCCACGTTTGCAATCAACTATTGTTGATTTTACTCTGAAATGAGGAGGCAACTCACCACTTTTCTCTTGGAGGCCACAGTCACAGGCCTGCCTCAATCTTCTGGTCATCCCGGCAGCCCACGCATCCCCAGCAGGAGTCTGAGCTCAGCCAGGCCCAGGCTGCAGTGCAGACCTCCAGGGCATCCACTGGGCCCTTGGGATGAGGAGGCATGTGGGCCCATCAGCCTCAGAGCTGAGCTCTCTAGTTCAACTGGGACCAAGCTGGGCTTAGCCCCTGAAACCATAGAACAAGCCCTCAGCTGTGGTTACCAGATCTGCGCTCCAATCCTTCCACCACCCAGCTCACAGAGTGGCTGAGAGAGCCCCTTCCCTTTCTAGGTTTCAGAGGGAGGCTGTGTGAGCTCTTCCTCCTCCCTGGTATGGCCGCTAAAGTTCTCAGGGAGCTCTAGAAACCGACACCTGACCCATAACTACACACGCGGAACAGCACCGACCCAAGTGCAAAGTTACGTGGCCCTGTGTCCCTTTTTCCCTCCTTCTTTGGCCACCTCCCAAAGCCCATTTGCTCAGGATCAATCCAGACTCCTGGTAACATGCCCTGCCAGGTAGGACCTCTCAAGGATTAAACAGGAAACATGAAAGTAGGCATGTCCCTGAAGAAAACACCAAAAAAAAAAAAAAAAAAAAAAAAAAAAAACCTGTTTAATAATCCAGCAGAGGGAAAGGGCTTTGTAAACATAAAACACACAAAACCTCAAAATCCACAAAATATGAGATTGATAAATTTGACTAGATTTCCATAGAAAGAAGAAAAATGCCAAACAGCCAAAATGAATAGATAAATGGAAACCTAGAAAAAGTATCTGGAACTCCTATCATCATACAGGTAAAAGATGAATTTACTTAATACTTACTGGCGTGGTGTTTGAAGAGGTCTAATAAATAGCACGCCTTTTCCTACTACAATTCCAAATCAACTTGTAATAGGAACAAGAGTAGGCAAATGAGGATCCAAATATCAGCTTTGTTACTGACAGAGCTGTTGGAGAACGCTACTTAGGTGGGCAGCCCAGAGGTGTCCTCATGCTGGGCCCCACGATGAAGCAGATTGGCCCACCAAGACACGGGTAGCTCTGCAGTGCCTTCATTGCTAAGCTTAGGGCAGAGCCGAGGGCCCCCAGGAGCACCTGTGTTCTGCAGGCAGGCGATCCCAAAGGGCAGGGGGAGAGAGGTAAGGAAAATCTACTTCCTCTTCCCAAACTTACTGATCAGACCATTTACACCTCTTCTCCACAGTTAGAGTGAGCGAAGGGGAAGGGGGCAGAAAGAGGACAAGATTTACACTTACTGATGTCCCTTTACTTGGAACTATAAAGCCATGGAGAAGAGAAATGCCTCTCTCTCTTCCAACAAATCCCAATAAATCAGTAGAAAAAGCCATTATACAATAGAAAAATGGGAAGAACATGGGGGCAAGTTCCAAGCCTCAAGGGTCTTCACCTGTAAACAAATCAGGCTGGAGGAGATGCTTTCTTAGATCCCTCTGGGCCCACAAGACCAGGTAAAAATAGATCTCAGGGCTTGTCTCAGTCAGCTCAGGCTGCTATAGCAAAATACCATAGATCAGGTAGCTTAACCAACAAACATTGACTTCTCACCATTCTGAAGGCTGGAAAATTCAAGGTCAAGGTGCCGGCAGATTCAGTGCCTGGGATGGGCCCTCTTTCTGGTTTGCAGACAGCTGCCTTTTTGCTATGTCCTCCCATGGCTGAGAGAGGACTCTGGTCTCTCTCTTTCTCTCTTCTTGTAAGGGCACTAATCCATCATGGGATGGACCTCATCTAAACTCGTTTATCTACTACAGACCCCCACCTACAAATACCATCACACTGGGGATTAGGGCTTCAACATATGAATTTGGTGGGGATGCAAACATTCAGTCCACAGCAGAGCTGATAGACCCATAGAGCTGCTGAAAACCAACTTGAAAGAGTATATTGTGCTTATCACACACCCTCCTTACAGCCCTCCCCTCCCTTCCCTTCTGTCTGACCACCTGCTTGCTAGCTAAAGGCGTGGATTGCAATTCTGGGGAACCTCAGTCTCTCTTCCAAGTCTTCATTCCCAGACCATTGCGTAGCCTGAGCCTTCACACCCATTCTTCAGGGAGAGTGAGGACTTTGAGCATAAGCCAGAGGGTAACTGGAAACCCCTTTGCTCTTGTGGTTCTCAGATCCACCCTCCTGAGGACCTGCATATTCAAGCTTGTTATTGTACTCATTTGCTGAAGCCAAACAAAGAACTTGCACCTGAAAAACACTGAAACTTGTATGGTACTTGGAGTTCCAGGGTATAAAACTGGAGGTTAATCTTAGACTCCTGCACAAGGGAGAGAGCCGAGGAACCAGAGAAGGAGCTTTCCAAAGCACACAGCTGGTCCTGGTTATCTTCCCAGCTGGGCTGGAGGAGGAAGGGTGGGGTGCTCCCCAAGGGCCAGGCAGCCAACCCATCCCCAGGCAAGGGGTCTGGCCAGAGGAATCCCAGAGCCCAAGGTCCCTGGCAATCCTGGAGCCTGGCATGCAGGGATGGTGGGAAGCTGCTGGAGCCACCTTCCGCCACCAGCCCTCTTAAGGAGCATGGCTTATGGCTCTCGTGACCAAACAAATAGCCAAAAGAGATGTTTAAACCATCAGTGATCCAAGCATCTATTACTGCTCAACAAGCCACTCCAACTTGATAGTATTAAACAATGATCATTTATCATCATCATCATCATCCTCCTCCTCCTCCTCCTCCTTCTCATCATCATCATGGTTCTAGAGGCTGGCTGGGCTCAGCTAGATGGCACTCTCCCAGGTCCCTTGTGTGGTTGTGGTCAGCAGTGGCTGGGGGCAGGAGAAACTCTTGACGTTTCCACACATCTAACAGACAAAGAGACCGGGACCTCAGCTAACACCTCCAGCATGGCCTCTCCATGGGCACCGCTTATGGTTCTGCCCTGTGATTGAGCTAAGGGGAAACGAGGGCGTGTGGGCCATGGTATCCACCCTCCCTGAATTCAGTCTCCCTTGGAAGATGGAGAAAAAAAATCAAGAAAACCTGAAGAGCCACAGGAGGGAGCACGAGGCGGGCGGTGTGGACAGAGGAGATGAGTTTCTTTCAGCCTAGAGGAGGGGTGCCCTGCTGCCACGGTAGACGGGGTGCTGGGGGCATGGCGTACCCTTGACATCACGGGCACTGCCTCCGCTCTGCCTTTGGCCCCACAGGGGTAGCAAGTGTGTTTGCCTTGTTTGTGTTTGTTTTAGTCCATGTTGCTGTCAAAATGGAGTAAATACAGCAGGGTGTTGGGCCCCCAAATAGGAATGGAAGGCAAAGATCTAGGGTGACCTAATTCCCCCTCACCTTGAATCATTTGTTACTCTCGTGGGGGGTTCAAATGGACCCACCTGGGATGCAAGGATCAGAGCTAGCTTAGGAGGCCCCAACTAAGGTATCCGGGAGCTGAAACAGCCCAGGAGGGATCTAAGCCAAATCCCAGACAGTACTGAGCACCACCCAGCTTGACAAGCCAAGTTCAGGTGATGAGCCCAAAGTGAATGGGCTAACCTGAGAGTGAGGGAAGCCGAGGGTCAAAGATAGGCTGGAACAGGACTGAAACAAGGGCCCCATCACGAGCACGGGAGCAGAGTATGGAGTGCCTGGTTTGACCCTGTGGTATCTGGGTGAGTCAGACCCTCTGCCGAACAGCCTGATTTCTGCTTGTATAATAGCAACAATGGTGAAGATTCAGGGAGGGCTACCGTGTGCCAGGCACGCTGCTAAGCAGGTACCATGCCCATTTCCCTTAATCCTCTTAACAACCCTGTGAGGTATTAGTAACCCCATTTTATAGAGGAAGAAGCTGAGACTCAGAGAACTGTGCGCCTCGGCAGTCGGCCCTGTGTCTACGCAGGTGCTCTCCCCAGAGCCACCGCCGAACCCACAAGGAGCCCAGGATGCTGGAGCCTTCTTTGCCCAGTGAGGAAACAAGATGAGTGACTTGCCTGAGGTCCCGCAAAGCTGGTGAGCGATGGAGTGGGGCTTTGAACACATTCTAACTCCCCAGTCTAAGCTCTCTGCACTGCTCCAAAGGCTCTTACTTGGGGGGGTGTCCTCCCCTGCAGCCCAGAATGGTCTGGAACAAAGTTAAGGAGGAAAAGAATGCCAGAGCTCTGCGTAGCCCCAGCAGGGGGAAGAAAGCAGATCGTTAACAGAGGTGAAGGGCAGGGCAGGGAGCAATGCTAACCATATGCCATCTCCCGTTTTTCCCTTAAAAAAAGAAATCACCTTGTCATTTCTTTAAATTACCTGTCCTGAAGAGGGAAGGGAGCAGGTACTCCAAAGAGCTAGACACCTGCTTTCCTAACCGTCTGCTTCCAATCTTATCTGGCCTGGCACATGTCTCCTGTTCCTGGGATGTTTTAAGGGGCCTTCCTAGCTGGATCCAAAGAAAACATTCATTTTGATTACAGAAAAGAGGCGCATCTGCTAGCCTGGATTTGTGGGAGAGCCCATAATCCCTGCATTTTACCTCCTATTAGTCCTCTTCTCCAGGAAAGAAATGTCCTGCTCTTTAAAGCCAAGGCTATAAAACTGTGACAGCTCGCTTGCAAACAGAGCTGATTCTGGAACATGAAACAACCCTTCAGATAAAATATACAGCTCAGGTGTGGGAGTGAGAGGGCCGAGGTCTTAAAACCGAATCAGTTGTTAGTTACATTTTGTTTTATGGATCTATCTGGGCTGTTCCCTACTGTAGAACATCACCAGTTCCAACATTTTGGACATATTTCCCATTAGCCCTTTATTTGAAATTTTATGTTTCCCCTCATAAAAACCTTCAGCAGATTAATGTGCTGGGGATGTTTATTTATAAGTACAGCTGGTCTCCCTGCGAGTTGCTTTTATTGTTGGGTTGCCTGAGTGTGCCCTTTGGGCAGCAGAAAAATGGTGGGACTGCAACCCAGCAACCCTCATTATCTCAGAGATGAGGAGACACATGGCGGGGGTGGAACTGAGGGAAATGGAGGACATCAGGCAGGCCTTTGAGGTTTGCCATGCAATGAGGCACCTGGGAGCCTTCTTTTGCCTGCCTGCAGTTGTATGCACTGGGAATGGACTGCGTGGGGCTGATAGGTAGAAGGGGAACTGAGCCGGCTGTCCTCACCTCCCCGGGGGACCTGTCCTGAGGACCCTTCCCTTCAACATATGGGGCCTGGTCGACTTTGTCCGAGCAAGAGCTACTCTCCTCTGAGCTGAAGAAGAGGATCGAGTACTGCCCAAGACTGCCAGGATTGCTCCACCCTTGGATGAACAATCATCCCTTCCTTCTCAAGATACATGATAATCAGACATCTTGAAAGTTTCTAAATTTATACTGTTCTTTCCTTCATCCTCCTGCTTCATTATTTTTGCACTAAAGATGAGCAATATCATTATTTTTAAGCTGGGTCTTTATCAGGTTGTGTGTGTCATTTTATTGTTAAAGACCACCAGGTTGTATGTTCTTACTATACATTTGGCCTCATAGGCAACATACATCACGGAAACATTGTTTAGCAATATCACTAGTGAGTATCCCCCCAGCTTCTGCTATCTCTCCCTAGGCCTAGCGGCAACGCTGCCCTTTGCTAGGAAGTTTCTATCTTCTGTTGGCCTATATATACCACATTTGGGGCCCCTCTGGGGCCATACAATCTACTTCCTCTCCTTCCCTTTGACTAGTCCCCCCAAATCATCCTTTCCCTGGACCACATGTCCTGGTACTCTCCCATGTTCTGACTCAGAATCTGAATGAGTGTTGGCAGGTTCAGTCTGTTCCATCTTCCTTGGCTGGTGGATTGTTCTGTCAGTGAGACCACTAAGCTCCTGTCACACATACCAGCCAGTATGCACTTATGTACTCTTGGCAAAGACCATCACTCAACTCATGCTCTTGGGCTCCAGGGAGAGATACTTTTTATCACTCAGATGTCTTTTGATTCCCCAGATATTACCAGAGGCAGCAGACATGGAAACCAAAGAAAGAAATGGCAAGAGATTGAGATCTGTCTTGTCCTTGCTCTCAGAAATGTTTCTTGATGTCCAAAGCACAAGAAAATGCAATCCAAGGATCAAATATTAAAAACCATTCATGTGGTCTTTGGAGAGGCAAACACCTCATTTCCCAGAACTTCTTATGAGTCCCTCACCTCCTTGCTCTGTAACTGGTGCTCGAAGGCCCTCTGAGTGTCAAGAAATTCATGCCATCCCCCCAAATTCCGGAGACCAAAGGGGGAAACAGAGGTAAGAGCAACTGTGGTCATGGACTCAGGACATTTAAGGGAAAAGATGAACGGTTGTTGGCATAAGTAATCTCTTTAAAATACTAATGATTGTAACAAAGATGTTGCCCTAAGACTTAAAACTTTTCATTAACCCACAATAGGATAGAAGGCCCTGGAAAGTTAGGAAGAGCAGAGACCCATCCCTTATGCATCTGGGGCCTAGACCACACCACACTTAGGTACTCAGCGGGCAAAGTCAATGTCACATCCCTGTTAAGGTGTTCTGATTCATACATGGCCTCACTTCCATCAGCCCCACCTGCTTGATTAAACTCCAGGGTCCAAGTCCAAACTGGCCAAGCTTCCAGATTACAGTTCCTTAGGAGGAAGGAGACTTTCTGTAGAACAAGTCTGGAAGCAAGGCTGGGGTTTTTCCCATGCTGGCAATCACCCTGTCAGGCACTCTAGGCAAAGACCCAGGATGCTCCGGACTCTCAGAGGGTGAAGACCATGACTTAGGATGGACGAGGAAGACTTCCTGAAGAAGAGAACTGAGCCGGGAGGGGAGGTTGAAGAGGCAGTGCTTGAGGAATGGGAGTGTGAGAACTCTGCTTGTCAGTCAGCAGCATATTCGCAGAGCGGGGAATGGACAAGTTCAATGCATAAAACTGATTCAGAAAAAGGTATGGGTACCTGTGAACATCTATGCTTTCCAAAGCTAAGCTAATCTCCACGGTGCAGAACTCCGGGGCCTCTGTTTTAACCTCTCCCACAATGTCCGGGTGCTCCCAGCTGGTGCTCCCAGCACAGGGCGCCCCCCTCAGAATCCTTGCCTCTGACCTCAGGTGGAAATGAATCCTGAGAGGCTCCTTCTTCCAGCTAATACGCCCCAAGAACTGGGTTTTTTCCTTATAATAAGCAACAGAAATGCAATCCTGTCCCTTGAATTCCAGAAACTGCGGTTCTGGTGCTTTAGAGCCCGGACTGCAACAGCTCCCACCAAGGTCAGATGGTTCACACAACTCCCAGGAAGAGGGAGAGGCATGCGGGGAAGGATTGCTCGGGGGACTTGCAAAGACCAAGCTTCCTTCCAGAATTGCTTCTGACCAGAGGTATAGACCGGAGCTGCTTGGGACAGGGCTTGCTGTTCTGATAGTTGATTTTATGGATAACCTGAGCGTGAGGGACTTTGGTTGTCCTCTTCCACCTGGCCCTGAGTCATAGACTGCTGAGCAGGGACAGACCTAGACAGAGCATCAAATTCTTCCCCTGTCACTAGACAGGGTAGAAGTCCAGTCAGACTTCCCAAATAAATGAGAGCCTTTCCCAAAGCTGGGGTGCAGGTAACTAGAGATGGCTTTGGGAAAAGGTCCCAAAGCTCCCACTCTCTTCCAGGCTTAAAGCCTGCTTCATTTCAGTCTAAAAATGCCTCATGCTGTTTGCTGCAGGCCAGTGCCCTCAGTGAAGGCAGAGAGGGCTAACAAAACTCTGTGGGGAGGCTCACACACGCACGCACACACACACATGCAGACCTAGCATAGTGCTTAAGGGCATTGTTAGTCCCCCAACTTACTTTGAGGGAGTTAATTCACTTGCTGAATAAGGCTACTTGATGAGTCTCACCTACGAGGAAACAGAGCCCACCACCCTCCCACAAAAGATTCTGTAGCCAGTGCAGAGTGTCCGTGAGAAACAGCACGCCTGGGTGCCTGGGTGGCTCAGTCGTTAAGCGTCTGCCTTCGGCTCAGGTCATGATCCCAGGGTCCTGGGATCCAGCCCCGCATCAGGCTCCCTGCTCAGCGAGGAGCCTGCTTCTCCCTCTCCCACTCCCCCTGTTTGTATTCCTGCTCTCGCTGTCTCTCTCTGTCAAATAAATAAATAAAATCTTTAAAAAAAAAAAAAAAGAAACAGCACGCCTCTACGTATGAGGATGTGTGCACCTAGGCAGGCGCCAAGGGCCAGCGCGGCAGGAAGTGCTGCAGGAAGCAGGCTCCAAACAGATCTCGGGGTCGCACATGTCCTGGATATTCTAGGGCTCCCCGATCTCCAGGAGGGTGTGGGCAACAGGCTGGTGGCACAAGGCCAGGAGGAAGAGAAGTGAGGAACATGTCTCCTTGGGGTCCGGCAGCAGTGGTTGCAGCCCTAGAACTGGCCCAGGAATGCTTGCGTGGGGTGGGGGGTGGTCAGCATGCAGCCCATTTGTCGTCCTTCTCCTCCAGGGAGGGCAACGGTCAGCTCTGGACCTTGTGTCCCTCACAACGCAGCCTCCTGCAGCATTATCTTCTACGGGCAACCTCTTCGTCCCTGATCCAAACTCCACATGCCTCGGACCCCCAGGTCTGCCTTCATGACCTTTCCTGTAGCCGGGTCCCTCTCGTCCTGATTCTGTAGAGTCAACTTTTAAAAAATAGGTTGTTGCACAGTTAACAAGGCCAGAGATGTTTTGTTTGTTTGCTTTTATCAAAAAAAAAAAAAAAAAAAAGTAAAAAGGACCCATGGTATTGTCCCTTTAATATGTGCAGGCCATTAGATTTATTATACCATCCCATCCAGCCAGATTTTTTTGAGATTATCTCTAAACAATATATAACGAGCAATGGAATGTGGGGCAGAGTGTCAGCCTCAAGGGAGAGTGGGAAGAAGTAAGATCACAGGTGAGAAGAGCTTTGGAAATGATCACGCATTGGGCATGCTGAAATGTTTACAGGATTATTCTACCACACCCTGGTCCATGCAGTCTGGATCACCACGGGCACTTTTTCCTGCCATGGGGCTGTCCTGCCTGGACTCCAAGTGCTGACTCCCGGAAGTGGATCAGAGAAGGTGCCGCTGGGTTTTGTGAGGCGTTGGGACAATCACTGCATCTCACAGGGGCTGATTCTCAGTGAAGGGGCTCCAGAGTTGTCAAAAGACAAGACAGGTCTCAGTTCCCTTCCAGTCTTATCTTCTACCCATCCCTGGTGCTGCTTTGTCCATCGATCCCCTGGGGACGATAGGGGATCCTGCAGGTTTTCAAGTAGAGCTGACCTGACCTTTCACATGGGTGCAGCCAGATCTCCACGGGGCGTATAATAGTCACGCAAGTGAAAAACACTCAGCTCCCTTGCAGGTTCTGGGCTGCAAAAGGTGAAGGGAACTCCACGAATGCTATAGTTCATGTTTCACTTTGGATTAGAAGAAAAACCGCAGAAAAATAAACCGTGTCAGTCAGCCCTGCTGTGTAAACAAGGGGTTGATGATAACCCATGAGACAGTTTGCATTTCTTTATGGAGTAGCCAGCAACAAAGATCCAAAAACAAACCTTCTCTTTTACGGTTATTTGGAAAAGGAACAAGGAAAGCATTTGTTTTCCCTCCGGGAGCTGCTACAACCAACCCCTCGCTCCCCGAATAGCCTCTCTGCACAGCAAGCCTGTGGTACTTCTACAGCCTGGACCCCGCTCTGGAGTCCACCAAAGCCCACAGGGGCTGAGCTAAGGCTGCCTGAGCACTGACTCCTGCAGGCTCCCACCCTCAGAGGCGTGGCTGGGATCTCCCCTGGAGGGCCTTGCTAGCCCACTAGGCAACTCTGTGCAAATTAGGAAAAGACAGCCCCTACCTTTCAGAGGCAACCCTGGGTTGGCAGGCAGACAGAACCTTTGCATATTCTAAAAAGGTGCCCCTACCTCCAGATCAGTGGTCTCTCAAGGGCCAGATAACTATTTTAGGCTCTGCAGGCCGGAAGGTCTCTGTACAACTACTGAACCATCTGCCGTTTGTCACATGAAAGCAGCCGTAGACAATACATAAACAAACGGACATGGCTAGGTCCCAAAATATTTTTATTTGTAAAAATAGGCAGTGGACCTGATTTGACTCATGGGCTATTCTTTGCCAACCCCTGCTCCAGATGGACGTAGCCCGGCACCAGGTCTTGCAAAATGGACACTGGCTAAAACTCATCCACTTACCCTTCGATTGGTTACCCTTGTGCAAAACCTACACAATCCTAAACAGTGCCTCTGCTTCTGAATCTTGGGGACCTAAAGGGACAAACTTCTCAGACCTGGGATGGACCACCCCAGTGGTCTTAGCACCCCTGAACCCCCGCCAACTCTCCACTGTTCCAACAGCCTCCAGATCTTGGGGTCAGAACACCAGGGGTACAGACCCAGAGCCCCTTCCTCATTCTACTGAGTGGTCCCAAGCCAGTGAACTGCACTGAGCATAGCTTCTAAAACCAGACCTCTTCTATTACTTGAAGAGATACAAACAAGCTCTGCAAAGACAGGAAGTCCAGCAGAGCCAGATCACTGGGATTCTCAGATGAGCAAAGCAGCCTTTCTCCAGAGATCTCTTCTCTGGCAAAATACCATTTAACCAGTGAATAATTGGTTAAAGTGGAAGATTAAGATAGTTGGCAGAAACAAGTTACTTCTGGACACTTTCCACCTCTTTTTCCCAACCAGTCTTCCAGTTATAATTAAAATATGGCGGTGGTTTCATGCAAACCATGGACAGTCCACACCTTGCAATACAGGTGGAATTGACAGAAAACTCATTTCTTACAGCACCAAAGAACAGCCACAGTGGTTGTTTGCACGAACTGGCCTGACTTTAAGTGGAATACTTTGTTGTATTACTCACCCTCCATTTGACCTTCATGAATATCAAAACCTTACTACCTTGTATCCTGACATTTAATTCTTTCCTGTCGTCTAATGAGGCCACATTTGGTTAGAAGGTCACTTGTCATTTACAATGCTGAGAGAGACATATTTCAATGAAGCTCCTAATTCACAGCAAGTCATGAAGTTGTGGACAAAGATTACAACATGTGCTGGCCTAGAGACAGCGAAGGCCCTCGGACTTAGCCCCGCCTTTGTGGGATCACACTAAAATAATGAAAAACAACTGAGGGAGGCTGGCATTCCTGCATGAGCTGCAGAGTCTGGCCGATGTCACTCTAAATTCAATTATCTAGAAGAAAGTGTGGATTCATGTTAATATATTTTACAAGGTCCTATAATTTATCTTTCGTTTTTCTTTATGAATAACAGATTTCCCCTCAGTTAAAAAGCACATTAGGGGTTAGTTGGATGAAAGAAAGACCAAGAGCCACTTGATTTTTCCTCAGTGGACAGGAAGACCATACAAACTCTTTTCCCCAAGATAGCTTGGCAAAGATTTGACAAGAAGAAGTGTGAGGAACTACATGGTAGAGACACAGATTGCAGATGCACCCACACTTCACATTTGGGGGAGGGAAATCAGGTGAATGAAATAGTCTAGATAAAAATGATGGTTGGTGATTACTCCAAACCCTGCCCTGACCCCAGAAGGTGAGGGTACAGACTTTATGAGCAGCAAGAGGAACTGTCCAAATACCACCCAGAATTCAGCCCAGGTAGACACAAACCTGCATGCCAGAGGTGAGGACCTGATGTCAAGGATATGGAGATTGACTTGATTGGGAAAGGCAAACCTTTTCAGATAGCTCACTCATGACACCACTGTATTCTAACATCATCTCTCAACTCATGTATCTGCCGGGGGTCAGAGTTTACCCAAAGACCTCTGATAGCAATGCTTCCTGCCATGCCATGCCCCCTCCTTGCCAACACACACCCAAGGGATGAGATCTCATACTGGCCTCTTTCATGCTCTTGAGGCTGCACCATGTTGTTGTTGATGCAAATCTGGTCAAAAGTAGCTGCGGAGACCCTTGGTGTAAGACTGTGAAGAAGCACTGTCAGTTGTCTTCTCTGATGGAGATGTGAGAACAGAAGAGAGGGAGATCTGGAAAGGGAAGGGGATTCTCCCAATTGGGCCATGGAGGCCCACCTGGGAAGGAGAAAAGGCTGTAGCAGGAAGGGCAGGGAGACATCAAACAGACCGAGTACCAGACTGGTTGAGCTTTTCCCACAGTGATTGGCACAGATTGTGTTTTCCAAGAATGAATTTAATAGGATCTCCCACTCACATGCTTTTCTGCAATGTGATCTTGGCACTCTCCCACCCCCTTGAATCTGAAAGGGCCCTTTACAGCTTTGACAAGTAGACTATGGTGGTGATGGCACCGGGCTGGTTCAGCTTCCTGCCCTGGGCATGCTGGCTCTTGGGATGCTACCTCTGGAAAAATCAGCCACCCTGCTTTGAGAAACCCAAGCCACTTGGAGAGACCAGACGTAAGTGCTCAAGTTGGGTGGACAACACCACCAAGCTCCCAGCTGATGGCCACATCAACTGCCAGCCACAGAATCGAACCATGTTAGATTCTAGCCCAGCTGAGCCTTCAGATAACGTCAGGCCCAACCACCTGACCGCAGTCACAGGAGAGACCCCAATGGGGAACAATCCAGTTGAGCCTGGTAAACCCACAGAACTTTGAGAGATAATAATAAATGGTTGTTTTAAGCGACTAAGTTTCAGAGTGGTTTGTTGCATATCAATAGATAACCAAAATGTATGGTATGGTGTGAACACTGGCAATTAGAATTGATGCCGACTGGCAGTAGGGCTGGAGCAGAGTCCTTAGAGATCTCCTGCTGTGTCAAATGTTTATCTTTTAATTTCTGGGGGAGGGCCAAGGTGGCAGAAGGGCGCTCAGGGAGATTGGGGCAGCAAGCATTTCAGTATTTTAACACCAGTTATGGACAAACTCGTGGGCACCAGCTGGGCATCATCCCTGGCATCCATCATGCTAGAATTCATGCCTACATCATTGCTGGGCTGTGTCAGATATGGAAAGACAACATACACCCAGATCCTAGGACCCAACACTTTTACCATTTTTGTACCTTTTTCTATCCATGATTGCACTGGGTCTCCACAATAGTCTTGAGAGGCTGATGTTACTGGCCTCCATTTGACAGGTGAGGAAATCTGAGCTCCAGAGAAATTAAGTAGGGATGGAGGCAATAATGGGAAGTATATTGGTTGGGATACTTTATTTCTAATTCTGGTTTTGACACCACCTCAGTCAAGGGACCTTAAGCCAGTGCTGTGACTTCTTAGAGCCTCCCCATCTCTCAAGTGAGAGAAATGGAAAGATGATCCCTAAGGACCCATCTGGCATTACCATTCTCTGATTTTCTGACTTGCCTGACATCACCAGGAAGGAGACAAAAGAATCAAGACATGGTCTCAAGGCTCCTGACTCCTTGTCCAATGCTCACATGACTGCCCCACAGCTGTCTTCCTAAGACATCTCAGTGTTATTATACAATGGGGAAGCCAAATCCTATCCCTAGCTCCTATATAGGAGAATATATTCGGGTCTCATCCAGATCTGCTTCTGCCTCTGGCCCTGGGCCTTCTGTCCTGATATGCAAGGACTAAATCCCCACCTTCATGCTTTGTAGGAGAGTACACATGGGGATAAAGAGAGAGGAGGATGGGGAGAGAGATGAGGTGGGGAGTTGATTCTGAATCTCAGCCAGATCTGCCCAAGCTAGCTCTGAGTAAATCCTGCAGCCACCACACAGGAAGCTGCTAATCAGGGCAGACACTGCCTCATTCAGGGGTCCAGGGCCCCTGTCCTGACCTAGTCTTAAGGCAGCATTGGGAGGTGATGAATCTCTCCTGAGATTGTGTGGTTTCCAGGAAAGCATTCCAGAATCTGAAACCGGCTTCAAAGGAATGCATATCTGCTCACTCCCTCCATGGCTGGGAACCAGCCCAGGGCACCTTATTCTTATTAGGCTGGAGATGTCTTGGACACTAAGCTTGAAAAATGCACCAAGGATTTTGACACAGATGGGGAATGGTGTAGCTATGCAGAAGACCCCTAGACTTTGTTGGCAGCACTAGACTTTCTCTGAAAGATTTTTGGGGCAGTAATTTAATTCATCTTCATTTCACTTTTTCTAGCTTTGAAATAAAAATTAAAAAAATTTTTTTCATCTGATAACCTTCCTATACCTGTGAGGATCAGACAGAGTAGAAGCTGACGCATCCATTACCTGCTCAAAGGCGCAATATGAAGAATACTAGAATCAAATGTGAAGGAGAATCTCCATGTAGGGAACAAAGAAGAGTGTCCAAAATAGGCTGTCAGAATAAAGGAGGCCTGAAGTGAAAATTAGGTTGGAGAATTGGGAAAGATCAGGTTGGAATGAACAAATACGATTGAACAGGTATGTGGCCCAACCCTTCCTCTTCCTCCCTCCCCAGAGTACATATGTGTGGTGAGCATGGTGAGAAGGAGTGGGCAAGTGCATCATTATAGCAAAGGTGAAGGGGCAGGTTATTCTTTATTTATTATTTATTTGCCCTCATCTGAACCTGGGTGTGAGGCTTCTGGTGGGTGTCCCACCTCCTGATGTTTAATTTTAGGTATCAACTTGACTAGATCACAGTACCCAGATATGTAGTCAAACACTAGTCTAGGTATTTCTGTGAAGGTATTTTTTAGATGACACTAACATTTAAATCAGTGAACTTTGAATAAAGCAAATTACTCTCCAGAATGTGTGTGGGCCTCCTTCAATCAATGGAAGGCCTTAAGAAAAGTTTGATGTCCCCCCAAGAAAGAAGGAATCCTGCTTCCAGTCTGCCTTTGGACTCAAGACTGAAACATCAACTCTTCCCTGTGTTTCCAGCCTATTGGCCAAACCTACAGATTTTTGGACTTGCCAACCTGAATCATCACATGAGCCAATTCCTTAAAATAAATATATCTTTGCACATCTAAATCTATATCTATATAATATATGTAAGTATATGTCAGAGGAGAATAAAAAAGAAGTGATTGGAATGACATCAGGTTGGTGATGAAGTAGACTGTGAGCAGATGATGAGAGCCCCATGGCAGACTCATTTATCAGCACCTCTTTCTCAACATACCTAGAAAATGTATACATCCCACCAAGACCTGTTCTCTGCCCTCCTCTCCTTCCTCTCCTCTCACGTGACACATTTTGCCTGGTTGATCTAATCTTCTTTCATCTCTTCAAACCACATTCCCTTCGTGGACAATTCCAAACCTCTATCATCAGCCCTGACCTCTCTGTTGAGCTCCAGAACCATGTGCCCAACTGCTACTGGACAACCCTTCTGGAAGTACTACCGGCACCTCCCAGTAGTACCGTACATCATCCCTCCTGCCCCAAAACCCTGCCACCCCTCCTGGTGAATGGCATTATCATCTGCTCAGTTTCCCAAGTTATTATCTTGAGAATCAAGGATGACTTCTTTATCCACCCCAACTTCCACAGCCAATACTCACTAAATCCTGCTGGTGTTGCCTCTTAGGATCCTCCCCATGATAAAGTCACTGCCCTAATTCAGTACTCATCTCTGGCTTGAACTATCAAGTAGCCTCCAGTTGGTTTCACTGGTCCCACTTACAGTCTATCAACAGGATACCCCAAGTTGCCCCCCTTGTGTTTAGATGCTTTCTAAAAGGAGCGTATTCCTACTTCTCAGAGGTGATGAGAATATACTGGTGTGAACATATCTGACTCAAGGGTGGCTACTTCCAAGTAGTAAGGCATTTTGAGTCAGGCTCCTCCAGGCATCTCAGGGATGCATCATTTTTACATTCTTGGGTTTGCTCAGATCTTTTGGTCAATCTTCCCACATCAGTCTAGAGAGCCTAAGCAGCATCTTCTTTCCCTCAAACCTACCAGGCATTCTACCCCAGCACAAAAATGGAGGCAAGAAAAATACTCCAGATGACATGGGTGAGCTTCAAGGCACATTTGCAGTGTAATGTATCCTCTGGGGGAGTTGGCCTGAGCTATCAGCACCTTGGAGAGCTCCAGCTCTGACCTCTGTTGGGGAGCTAACTGGACCAGAGTCCTGGATTCTTCTGAGGGAGGTGGCAGAGAAAGGAAAGTGTTGGTTTTGAGCACCTCCGTTAGCCAGCTACCCAGCCTGGTAATTTCTGGGATCCCAAAAATACAAATGGCCCTGAAGTCAGCCCAGAGTTGGGCTTCAGGGGTTCCACAGTCTCTCCTCAGGTGTCCACAAGAGGTTGGTGGTTATGATCCTGAATCACAGCTGAGCTAGTTTAACACTGAAGACTAGTGCTCCACGAGGTTCTGTGCCCAGACTGCACAGGATCCAACAGCTTTCATGATTTCATTTCAGGTTAATTGCCAGTGAAAAGACAATGAGTTACCCCATCTTTCTGGACTATTGCCACTTGTGCTTCCTAGAGCCTACCCCTGCCATTCCCACTATGACCACTCCAGCATCTCAGCCCCAGCACCACAGGATGAACTGGACAGCAAGGACATCAGGGATGTGGAGGCTTCACCTGCCCTCTGGCTCAGTGCCCATTTGGGGGGAGGAGGTGTTGCCTCTGGTCACATGCTCAGGGAACCCTGAGGAGATTCATACACTGGGTCAGTCTCTGCCCTGCTCTTTGTTCCTACTGGACCAGAAGCCTCTAAACCTGCAGTAGAAAGGAGTGGGTCTCCAAGTAAAGACAACATATGTCTTTGGGGTGACAGCAAATGTCTTTACTCCCTGGAGATAACACAATGATTGCTCCACTCACCTAAGCTCCCTCAGATCCAGCCCTGCCCTGCCGCCACCCTCTCTGACTTCTGCTTCTGTGTAACAGCTCTGCTGAGTCCCTGTAGCTGAGATATCACAGCCTCCCATCTGCTCACAGCGTGTTTGACGTCTCCAGTGCCCCATGCAGTTTTCACAACAGCTTGGATATGTAGATAAGGCTTTTTTGTTATCTCTCCTTACAAATGAGAAACCCCTGGAATAAAGGTTAGGTGACTTGTCTAGACACACACAGCTCCTGACTCCAGTCAGGGGCTCTTTATAATTCCTTAAAAACTGCCATTAAACCAGGACCCCATGGTGGTGCCCAGAAACACTACAGCATGAGCTTGTAATGCTGCCAGTGAAGGAAAAAAAAAAAAAAAAACAGAAGTAAGAACCCTACCTTTTGAAGATTATACTCATCTGCCCAGTTTGTGCAAGTCCGTCTATTACTCTGCCTTCAGACCACAAGCAAAAACCCAGTTCACTGGAAGCCAGTCAGCAGCTTCCTCTGAGGTTTTGGAGATTTCCTGGAGACATTTCCACCCCCTCACACATAAAGGTCAACCAAGGCTCCAAGAGAAAGAGCAATTCTTTTTTAAAAGACTCCCTGGCAAACATTTTGATCCCTATTTATTTTGTCAGACTTGCCTTTAACTCTTCAGGTACAATCTCCTCAAAAAGAAGATTTGAATCCAGCAAAGGGAGATATATTCAGCTTTGCCCTTGACTCCAAGTCCCTGAGAGACATGGCCATACAGAGAAGATGTTCCTGATTAGTCAAGGAAATTGGTAGGGTGGAGGGGGGCGGGCCTCACCATCCATAGCTGTGATCAGCAGCAACCATAATGGTACACATTTTGGTCTCAAAGGATAACATTTTCCTTTAAGTTTGGTTACAGTTTATCACTCCATGTTGTATCGTTAGCCATACTGGACCAGACAAAACTCAAGGCCACGTGGGGTACCCCATGTTGAAAGCCAGTAAATTCACATTCCCCTCGTCCTCTTCCTCTTAGTTCCCTGCGCCTATAAACAAATGCAACATCATACAGAATTAGCAAAGATGATTTATAGGGCAGGCCCGCCTTATTCTCTATCAAGGAAAAAAACTCTTTATTTTCGTTTGATGACTCTTGAGGCCCAATTAGAGGTTTGCTTTGGATAATAGATGTGTTCTTGGAGGTATGTGGGTCAATCACTTTCTGTACATGTGACTCTAATCCTATCTGAAATTTGCTCTTTAAGAAAGCTCAGGTCTGAGCCTTTTTACGAAGAGAAGATCTCTGTTCTAAATTGAAGAATGAACCTTCACCTTTATTGGTTAAGGATGGTCAGACCCAGGGCTATCCCTGTCCCAAGGGGAAGAAAACAGTGTCACTTCAAAATGCCCCACAGGATTAGGCTCTTTCTTCACCTGCTTTATCCTGGGGCAAAATAGGTCAAGATGGCCTCATTCTTTTGTTAATTTCTCTCCTTACCTCTCAGTGATCCTGTCCTGCAATTTCAGTTTCTCAGGGCCCTCAGGCTGTCTCTGCTCTCAGGGAAGAGGCAATGCCGGCCACTTACCCCACCACGACAATCAGACCCTTAGCTCCCCCTTCAGGAGTATTAGGATCTCTACCCTCCATTCCAGCTAGGGAAGGAGAGGCTCTATTTCCTAGGAAGGGGTTTCGAGTCTTCTTGAAGAAGGAGGATGAATGCGTGGGGACAGAAGAGACTAAGGGAGACCATTAGCCTATTCTCCCTACAGGTAAGAACAAACCCAGAAAGGGCCACTCTTAAAATGCTGCCCACAATTGGGTGCTGAGCTCCTGCCAGAGAGAACCAGAGGTCAGGAGGAAGAGGTTGAGGAAAGCAGTTCTGTGTTGAGCATTCAACATGCTCCAGAGCAAGGCTTTTCTGGCCTTCTTGGGGGAAGTGTGGGAAATTCTGGGTCCCTCTTTGCCATGGCTCACTGGGGAGGTGCCATCTGTGAGCTGGGAATTCACAAGAGGTCACTACTGCCTCATGCGGGAGACAAAGTGTGAGATCAGCCCAACCAGGAAAAGCAGGAGTTGGGAAGGAAGCAGCGCTAGCTCTTGATATTCAACCCGAACACTTGGAAAATGACCCATCATCTCTGCCTTAAACTTTTCCATACGCTCAACATTATTAGAATTTCTCCCTAACTACACAAATCATCCTCAGGATCCGGGACAGCTGGACAAAAAAATGTTTCACTCCCCACCCTTTCCCTTGAGTTCTTATAATGAAGGTGCTTAGTTAACACAAATTACCAGCTTTGTTTTTTACTTTTCTGACAGATGAACAAACATAAAACCATCATCAGCATAGAGGCTTGGCTGACCAAATCCGTTTCAATTATCCATCACCAGGGCAGAATTCTCTTGCTGAGATGGGAAGACACAGATGGAGATTTCTGAGTTGTACTGTTCGCTCCAGTAAGCAGCCTGTTTCCTGCTTATCGTGGGACTATAAGAAAGCCTTAAATATAAATCAAACTATGGCAATGGGGTATCTTACTTATTAAAAAAACAAATAACAGGGGCGCCTGGGTGGCTCAGTCGGTTAAGCATCTCGGGTCATGGTCCCAGGGTCCTGGGATCGAGTCCCATGTCGGGCTCCCTGCTCATCAGGGAGTCTGCTTGTCCCTCTATCCCTCCCCCCACCTTGTGCGCACACAAGGCGCGCACTTTCTCTCTCTCTCTCATGCTTTCTCTCTCTCAAATAAATAAAATCTTAAAAAAAACAAATAACAACAAAACACGTTTTTACTCAGACGAATTAAGAGAGAGAGAGAATATAACTGAAAGAGCCCCAGGGTGGGGTGCAGGAGACCTAGGTTCTCACCCCAGCCCACCACCTAGTCTCTGTGTGGCCTTGACATGTCCTTGTCACACTGAAGCTCTCGGTTTACTCATCAGTGACATAAAGAGGGTGGACTCAATCAATGAGTCATATCAATGCACTCTGGGCCCTAGAGAGCCAAGTTACTCTATGGATTCCAGAAATGTTTTATTTCAAAATTTTGTATTTTAAAAATATCTTTCTAAGTTCGGGATTATAAAATAAATATATTTGTCAAATTGATTTATTATTCATTCCCTTTTTTATTATTTATTCACTTCTTTGTTATACACTTGAAACTGTACAATATATTTGTCAGTAGGATTTAATTAATTTTCATTAATCACTAATAAATATCAATATAGTCCTAAAATCCTGCTTTGCCTGCTTGTGTAGTTCAAGCTTCTATGTAAAATTTCATTTGAAAAAAAACGGCTCCAGTCCTTTACAAATCTTGAAAACCGCTGAACTAATTATCTCTAATTTTCCTTCCAGCAAGAGGATACTTTATTCAAATCCTTCTCCGGGGATAGGAGAATTGTATGATTTCAGGAAGTTTCTGGCTTACTCAGAACATTCATAAGAAAAACAAACAAACAAGCCTGATTCCCACATCTATAAATTCCCCTGAATAGCTACGCTCCTTCTCCAAGGGAGAGGAGTCTTGAAGCGGGTTTCACAGCCGCCCTGGCGGGGTGAGCCCACGTTCCATGTCAGTCACCGTGCAAGACACAGAGCGTAGCAGAAACGCGGACTCCGCGGGGTGGATCTCACAGCCTCGCTGCGGAGACTTGCGGTCAGGGAGCGGGAAGAAGCCCAACCTGGTCCGCGTACCTACTCTGTGCCGGATTCTGTAGCAGGCACTACACACATCACTTCATTTATTCCACGCATTGCTACTCGAAATATTTTGCCATATTGTTTCTCTCTTACAGACTAGGAACTCAAGATGGTTGGTTACCCAGGCAGTGAGCAGACGCAGGTCTCAGACTGTCACCGCCCCTCCCCCTCCAACCAGCTCCGGGCAGGTGGTGAGCAGCATCAGAAGCCCCCAGTGCGGGGCTCCGGTGGGCGGGTAATCCACGCAGACCACCACGGCAGTCAGGGAAGGCTGCAAGAAAGAGCTCACATCTGAGCTGGAGCTTGCCGGATGAAGAGAAATTCTTCAGGAGGCAAAGAGAAGAAAAGTTTCCCAAGAAGAGAAGACGGTGTGAGAAAATCACAGAGAGAACGGGAGTGTGGCTTTTCAAGTGACAAGAGCATCTTATGCCACAGGAATGAGAGGTGTGGGTGAGAACACAGCGATGAAGCAGGTAGGGTGGTGATCTAAGAGCAGAGCATGGCTTCCTAGGACTAGAGACTGAGACTCAGCCTGGGATGCCAGCTTCATGCCACCCTGTGCCACCAGGCTCATCTCCCTCCACCCTGGCACAAGGACCCTGGCTGCCAGCAAGTCAGACTATCCTCTGTGTCTTTGTGCACCTGGCAAGCTTCTTCTAGCGCACCCGTGCCTGGGAAAGTTTTTCCTATCCTTCCAGACCTCACCAAAGCCCATCTGCTAGATGCAGCCATGCCTGATCCCCCTTAACCAGATGTGATGTCCCTTCCTTCTGAATACCTAGAGTTCTTTTATTGGTTCAAAGCTGTGCCTCAGTGGATGAACACACAGTGAATGTTTCTTGGCAAGAAATGTTCTCTGGAAAAGATGCTGAAATGGAGTCTGGGGTATCAGCCTCAATAATATCTCTATGTCAACTTCACATTTCAACAACCAACAAGCCCCAGGCCCTAGCCCCTACTCCTTGTAGCTCTGGACCCTGGAGTCCCTAGCCCTGGAACTGTGGAGCCGGGCGTGGCCCTGGGTGCAGCACAACCCAACTCTTCTGTCTGCATTTTCAGGACATTTCCCAGCCCCATGGCAGAGGTCCAAGCACCTAGGTGGTGCCGGGAAGTGTTTGCTGAACCCGGCTGAACTCTAGTCCCAGCTTTTCCCAGGATATCCCCCTCCTGTGCATTATGCATCTTTTCAAGGAACTCAGGAACTTCTATGACCATATTACTAACTTGCAGGAAATACCGCCATTTTCAGATTAAATGTAGAGTTAATTTTTCTCAGATTAAAGTTTATGTTTCTCCCAGCAAACAGGGTTTTCACTGCAACCCCTGTTTCCAGGCCATTACCCAAGGGCTTCAGTCTGCTATTCAGACCGCAGGCCCAGCTCAGACCACACAGCAGAGCCCGCGCACACACAGCCGTCCTCCCCCGCAGCCTCTGCTCCTATATTCCCTCAGTTCCCCCTCCACCACCCAGCCCCCAGGCATCTACCCTCTTGGGAAGCCTGTGGACCACAGGGCTGTTTGAGTCCTCTGCATCCAAATAAAGTCCACCTTGCTGGCCAACTTTTTGCATGAGCTCTGTCCCTAAATGGGGGTCTGAGGGCAGAGTGAGCACCTTCTCTTTCTCTCTGATACCCCACTGCCTGGCAGAGAACCGGGCTCTCTGAAGTGCTCAACAGAGACTCATCCTAGAAGCTCTACTTCCTGTGCAGACATGGAGCTGGAGCCCAGAACTCTCTTGGACTGGCCCTGAGGGAAGCATTCAGAACAACCCTCCAAAACAAAGCCTGGCCTTGGAGGCCAGCTCGGCATGCACAGAACATCAAATGGCTGGACATGAAAGAGCCGGGAAAGATGCTTGCTGGAGAGACGCTTAGCCCGGAAAACCTGAAACCATCTACTTGACTGAGGGCCGCTAACCACAGCTTCAGTGAATGATTAATGATTATGGCCAGAGCTTATTGCAAACAGGCATGTGACAGCAGGGCCACTACCCACCCGCAGGCCCTGCCCGTGTGATTGATGAGCCACTGAGGGGCGCAGAGAGGCTGCAGCGGGAATGGGCCGGCTAAGGCTGCAGCTGCCCGGGAGCACCCATCGTTGGGGGGCCCTGGAGGGACACCAGTGTTTATGCTCGGGTGGCAGGCTTATCTCAGGCACGCCATCCAAGCTAACTGGCACTAACCATCTACCTGGGTGATGAGGGTAGGGCTCAAGAGGCCTGGACTCAACTCCCATGAGGAGAGAGGTGCCAAAATGGATGAGAAGTGGCCCCTGGCCTTGCAGCATCTCTATCTGGGGTTGTGCATCAAGAAGTAGAACTATAGTTCCAGAACTACCAAGAGAGTGCAAGGTGATGTGAGAGAAAACTGAGTGCTCCATGCGGGCAGAGCAGGCTGCCCGGCCCCCCACTGGCCCCCCACCGGCCCTCCCAGCACCACGGCCAGCCAGAGACAACCTCCCTTGAGCCTTAGGTCACTTTTCAACACGATTGGCACGTGAGAGAAGAGGGTAACTGAAGCTCCTTCTCTCATGCTTTCTCTGTCCTTCACCAGATAGGGAAGGTAGCACTATGTCCCCACCCTGCCTGCCCCTCCCAACCTGCAGCTTCCAGAATGGCTGAACCAGGCTTTCTATGTCCCCTTCCAAAGCCTTCTCAGTCGGGAGGCAGGTCCTGACTCTGACACGTGGGTTCGGTACAGCGCAGCTGGATTCACGGAGCACAGACTGCGTGAGCTGGCCAAGACACGGCTCCTGCCTTCAGGAGTTTGTAGACTCATCAGCGAGGCAAGCTTCCCTCGTGGGAAACACAGACGGAACAAAGCATAGCCCCCAAATGTGCTGCCAGGAGACAGTGAGGAAAGGGAGAGTGATGTGGAGTTGAGATGCCACTGAGGGTGGCCAGGGAAGCTGAGAAGGGCCCGTGAGGCCCCCCGGGCTGCAGGCCGCTATCCTGTCCAGTCTGGGCCATCTAAGGGCCCAAGCCCACCCCCTCCGACCTGGAGCTCCAGAGGCACCACTGAGCAGGCCTGAGGCAGTGGCAGCTGCAGGTAAGCCCAGCGGGGACCCACGAGCCGGCGCAGAACCGGGCTCTGAGATGACCCAGAGAGCCGCTCGGGAGCCCAGGATGACCCTTGTGGGGGCCTGGCCGCTCTGCAGACTCTGGCTGCGTTTCATCTTAATACACTCCTGCGTGTACCTGACATTGGATACCCGTCCTAGAGCATGCAAATCTAATAAATTCTTGGCTCCTGCAAGTTTCTTTAAAAAATATAAAAGAGGATCATATATAAAGAAGTTGATTAATATACACCCTGGTAAAACAGCCTGGAACATCTGTGTATTAAGTTCATTTATTAAATTACACCAATCTGTATTTTAATGAGTGAAAGATACAGTACTTATTCTGTCATCCATCAAAATAAACTCAGGAAATACTTAACATTATAATCATTTTTCTTGTTTGAACACGAGTTATGAAATATGAATCCCACACTAAGAATGCTGGACTTGCCATCATGATCAAATATGTTTTCACAGGTGCAGCAAATATTCAGTTTTCATTTCTTTCTCCAACTGTTGAAAATATAAACCATGCTTTCTAGTTCGTAGCTGGGTAACACAGCCTTCCCTCCACATGGCAGCCATTATTACAGACTTACCCCACCGTCTTTCTTTCCCCAAACACACTCCTCCTAAAGTTGCTTAGTAATGAAAACACAGGCTTCTGTGGGGCTGCCCCAACACAGCCTCTTTTGGCTCAGGCTGGGCACTGTCCCCTTTTCTTCCATCCTGGCGGCACCTAGATCCTCTGGGTTAGGGCCTGAGTTTCAAAAGCCATCTGAAGCCAACAGGTACACTTGGTTGAAGCACAAAAGACAGTTGGGCTTTGGCCTTATCGTTGAGCTCCCTCCGGCCTTGGGGGACCCATGCCCCGCTTCTGCCCACCCAGAGACCCTTCTCCCCAGACGAGGCACAACTTTCACATGGACTAGAGCCTGAGGAGCGAATGTAGGCTTTACGTGTGTTCAGCTCTCCCAGAATCAGAAACCACAGGGCCCATGGAGCAACACCACTAACAAAGCAGCCAGGCTCCATGAGCCTTGGAAGGCTCTGCTCAGTGGCCAATGGGAGCTCATCGAGACACAGGAGCCTGGAGAAAGGCCCAAACTGGGGTAAGCTGCTGGGTAGAACCACGAGAGGAAGCTATGAAGACCAACTACAAGCTGGCTGGGCTTCTGTCTGCTTAACTCGCCCAGTGGCTCCCCATTGCCAGAAGGTAAGTCATACTTCAGCTGCAAGGTCCCTGCCTGTCTCTTTGATCTCATTCCAGCCACCCCACCCCGGTCCCCCAACACACACACAACACATGCACTCCTCTCCAGCCCTCCTCAACTACTTACTACTGGTGGGCGAATCCTCTGAGCTCCCTCCACCCCAGTCTTCTGCCCACGCCGTTCCCTAGGAAGCTCTTCTGCTCCCCCTCTCCTTCACCTGGGTAATTTAGCTTTGATCTAAGGCCCCACCTGTTGGGAAAACCAGTGAAGGGAGCCACCCATTTGGCCAGTAGGAGTCAGGGAAACTTCACAGAGGGATTGTCCCCAACGGGAAGAAAGGGAAGACATTCAAGGCAGAAGGAACCCAGTGAGCAAAGGCATAGAGGGCAGGGAGACTCCAGAGCTGTCATGGGATTGGAGGAGAGACGAAAGGTAAACAGGTGTCTGCGGGGAGGAGGGCTGTGGGACACAGGACAGGATGAGAGTTGGGCCAGCTGAGGGAAGTCTTGTGTGCTGGGCTAAGGGACTTTTCACTATAGACAAGGAGGAGCTTTCCTTTCTTTCTTTTTTCTTTTTTTCTTTTCAAATTCTCACTTTTATTTTTGGCAGATTTCAAAAAAAAAAAACCCAAGTCCCAAGCTGTGGACATTAAAAATATAAAACAATGGATGCAACCATTTCAGAGTAGTATAATCCCAAAACAATCTCAGTAATCAAAGATTTCCTTCTCATGTTTTTCAAATGTTTACACCTGAGCACTTCACTTCACTTTTGGTGAAGAACATTTAGATTTTTATCCATCGTATAAAGCTAAAAGGGACCCAACCAGTTATGCTCCCTGGATAACACACAATGCTAATAAACAATAAGGAGCTTTTGAAGGGTTTTGAAAATTCAAGAGATACGTCCAGATTTAAAGTTAGAAATAAAGAAATAAAGTTTACTTAGAAATGAAGTTTTAGAAATAAAGTTTACTTGGGATTTAGTGTAAAGAATGGGTGTTTGGGGGAGAGGCCTGAGCAGGCAGAGGCTAGGACACAGAGTAATAGAGACAGGTGTGTGGAGCTGGTGTGAAGGACACCCTCCCCGCACTCACGCCAGGGACGACCATAGCAGGTGTTCAGTAGGCCTTCCTCAGGAATGTCACTGATTACCTGGGTTCCCTGTAAGCACAGCTGCAGGCCCCTGCTCTTCTTTGCCCAAGGAACCCCCGGTATCCTCAGCCTGACCTTCTCCCAGGCCCTGAATCTGTTTAGCCCCTGACCTGAAGACCTGCTGATTCTCGCAGGGCACTAACCGAAGGAGGCACCTGCCTAGACCCTTCCCCTTTTCCTACCCCACACTCACCACCACAAAAGCCCTGAGACCTGAAAGAGCATCCTCCTGGATAAGGTTTAGAAACTCCATAGAGGGCGCCTGGGTGGCTCAGTTGGTTAAGCGATTGCCTTTGGCTCAGGTCATGATCCTGGAGTCCCGGGATCGAGTCCCACATCAGGCTCCCTGCTCAGCAGGGGGTCTGCTTCTCCCTCTGCCCTCTTCCCTCTCGTGTTCTCTGTCTCTCATTCTCTCTCTCTCTCAAATAAATAAATAAAATCTTTAAAAAAAAAGAAACTCCATAGAAAGATTGCAGAAATTTATACCCAAGCAGTTCATGGAAAGGAAACAGCTCCTTTTCAGGGTGATTTTCGGAGCAGACACGGCATGGGCACTGACCGACAGAACAGACTGCCCGAATCCCTGGGGCAGGGTCGTGGAGGTCCCCGGTGGTGCTAGACACCCTTGTGAATACTGGATTATGGAGAGGTCCAGGGGGCCCAGGGGAGGAGCTGAGTTAGTTGGGCCAGGTTGGAGGGCAGCATTTGGAGATTCGAGCAGTGGCTATTTTAACATCTGGTTCCAACTGGCTAAATCAGCTCTACTAAGGAGCACAGAAAGACATTTTCGAACTCACCAGTAATCGAGGAAATGCACATTAGAACAGCAATGAGATACCACTTTCTCAAGTCCCATTGCAGGAAGATGTGTGCCCGGATCCCTACTGAAGGAAGGACTTGCTGCCCACCTGCAAGAGTGCCTTCAGCAGAGAGCCTTCTTCAGGCTCAGCCTCAGCTGTCGTGGGCAAAGTGGGAAAGAAAGGCCTGGCCTTTGCAGCCCAGCACAGGACACTGACGGGCAACATTGACTCGAGAGCTGCTTGCAAGGTCAGCCTCAACTTGCCTGGCCTTCCCCAGGCCTGCATCGCCGTTGAGCTTCTTCCTCCCAATTTTCCCTCATCCTCCTTCCCTTCATAGGTGTTGATCCCTAATAAATATCTTCTTGCTCACCAAATTCTGTCATGGTGCCTATTTCTGGAAAACCCAGCCCACAACACAGGGAAAGTCGATTTCACCTTTGCTAGTGATAGAATAAAAGGGCAGAGCCACTTTAGAGAGAAACCTGACCATACTTAGTGCACATACTCCTTCAACCTCAGCACTCCCATGCCTGGGTGTCTATCCCAGGGAGGCTCACTGACGTGTCTCACTCATCCACATGGAGAGGGGGCCAAGGATGGCCAGCCCAGGGCAGGTTATGGGCAATGGAGTTGTCACCAGGGAAAGGGATGTGTGACATGTAGTGAACGTCCATGTTGGGATTCCATGCAACTGAAGTGTGTATAGCAACTCGTAGAGTTCTCAAACACAACATTGAGTGAAAAACAGAAGCAGAACCTAAGACAAGGATCTGAGGGTAACTAGTTTGCTTGAGTAGTGATCACAGGAAGAATTGGTAGGTGAGTGGGGAAGGAAGATGTGGAGGGGAGAAGAAGGGAGGGAAAGAAAGAGTTGGTTAATGAGCAGGGCACTTCTGTGGGCAGCTGGGCCTCCCTCCTGCCGAGGATCTCAGGGGAACCACATAGAGCACACCCCAGGGCTGTAAGAAAGCTGGGTTTTATTACTTAAGTGACTGAGGACTGTTCCCAAGGATGATGCCCACCCTGCACTTCCTACCTGTCCCACTCTCACAACAGAGAAAGTCCCCCCAGAGTCCCAGGAGCATGCAATAAACAGTGAGTGATGAAAGGATATAGGGGTGGGGGCACCAGGAGCAAGTGCTCCAGGAAGAAACTGAGATTTATAGCACAACACCTTCTGCAAAGTAAAAGCACACCCTGCATTTTAACTGGCTATCCATAGGTCTAAATGAAATTATGGTTTGAAAGTACATGTATGAAATGCACAGAGCACTGTTCTCATTACCTACTGTTCAGCCGGTTGCCCAGTATCCTATGAGTCCTGCAACCATGACACCAGACACAGGACAGATGAGACTGACAGCAGTTTATTAGTCACATGTACTCACAGCCGTGGGGAGGAGGACACCACACACCACACAGGGCCATCGGGGGCTGCACTGGGGAGCAGAGAGAACCACCAGGGGCTGCAGGTAGCAGACATGTAGTAACTGGAGGGTGGGGTGCCCCTGGCTCCCATGGGAGAATGGGATTGGCTTGTTTGAATAATTCCACAGGCTCGCAGGAGGCAAAATCATTAGTTCGAGGACCAAATGGGGTGCAGCTTGTCCAGCTGGTAGGGGGACTAACCAGGACAGGGAGAGTTTCCTGCGGGGTGGGGACATGCCTGGTGAGAGCAGGGAACTCACAGCTAGGCCTGTGGGGTTCTGTGAGGCTCAGAGAAGGCCAGGCAGCACATAGCATTTCAGGTCTTGCAACATAAGTGGGTTCCTACAGAGGGAGAGAATGGGACAGAGATGGAGGAAAAAATAAAACAAAAGACCTTGATGTCAGTGTGACATGAACTAGGGCATATATATGTACTTCACTTCTGTACACTTGAGGTCCTCAGAAATAAATAATATTATTAAAAACAACAACAACAAGCAAGAAAGAATGAGGTTCGGCCTGGGGGAAGGGATGGGCTAGGCTCTCAAATACAACCAGGCTATAGGCCAGAGGCTTGTGTTCTCAGTGGGACAGAAAATGCTATTTGTTACAAAATGTCCTGAGAGTGATTGCCCGTTGAGATAACAAAAATAGAAGGAAATAAAACTTCAAACAGAGTTTAATGGCTAAGCTAAGCCAGTTGGCTGGTAAGGCAGGCTGCTCTGTGTGTGAACAGACCGGGGTGAGCAGCCAATAGGGCCAAGGGGCTGCAACAGGGCTCAAACTTGTTTTCTCTGTCACTTAGACACTTTCCCCAGGAACAGCGTTAGTGTTACCTTCTGGAGTCCACAGGGAGCCATGCAAAGACCTGGACATCCAATAAAATATAATGAGGCAGGTTATATAATCATGAAGCTTCTAGACATCAGGGCTTTTCAGAAACATTGACAGGGACAGGCTGAGGTCAGCCACTGTAGATAACTTCTCCCAGCCTGTATCACTGGCAGGGCGATAACAAAAGGGGTGTGGATCATCCCAGCACTGTCTGAGATAAAGCAGGAATCCAAGTTCAGTCTGGGGCACCCACAGACCTAGAGTCCCCAGATCGGGACCAACATTTCTATCAAAGGAGCCCCCCAACAAGAAGTAAGTGGTCAATCAGGCTGAAGGGAATTACATGGAACCCACATCCAAACATGTGGAGGGTTCTTCCCTGCTGCCAGCTGTGAGCAATCAGACAGCTTTATGATGAAGCAATTGTTTCTTAAGGACTTTGCATCTTAAGGACTTCAGGAGGGCTCCCAGTGACATACTTCCCTACCTCACCCACAAAACAGACTCCATTATCCATTCACTTGACCTGAATTTACAACACACTCATTTGCCCATCTTATAATAGGGAAATGAAATAACATCATTCATGGTTCTTAGTGTAGTGGAGGAAGGAAAGAAGGCAGAGC
The DNA here is from genome assembly GCF_029215605.1 of Mirounga angustirostris. Classification (NCBI taxonomy): domain Eukaryota; kingdom Metazoa; phylum Chordata; class Mammalia; order Carnivora; family Phocidae; genus Mirounga; species Mirounga angustirostris. The sequence continues at coordinate 16,006,323 of NW_026991718.1, read as the reverse complement.
ACTCATAATAAAACACCAACCACACACACACACACACACACACACACACACACACACGTTATCACCAAGCCCAAAATCAGCAGAGGAAGTTGGTTCTGTGGGAGTCTGAAGGTGGGCCTCAGAGTCACTGGGTCAGGAAGATAGGAGAAGGGATACGTTAAACACAATCCCTGGGGAACATTCTAGAATATGTGGCATCCCATAAAAGAGCTGTTCTGGATTGAAAGACACTCTCACATTCACATTCACATAGGCACTCATTTATCCCTGGCTCTGGTTGAGTCCATACGTATAATGGAAAATATGCCTCTGTAACCACACCAATCTTTCAGAGCATGCACACACGGTCCTAACTGTGATGATCTGACACAAAGTTCAAGGTTATCCAGCAAAGTTGCCCGGGGATTCAACCACACCCCAGGTCCCCAAGACACTGCTTTCCCTAAGAAACACAGCTGTGCAGAGACACCAAAACTTGGGAAGGGCTGCAAGGTAGAAAAGAGGCAGGTATCACCCAGTTTCCCTGTGCTCCACATCTTGTAACAGCTGTAGACCTGGCTCACAGCCTCAGGGATAAACTGCTAGCCAACTGCTCTTGGGCCACAGGCTCTGAGAGTCAGGGCATAGGTGTGATGGGTCCTCTCTCTACCACTGATGTGCCTTGGCCAAGCCACTCCCACTTGTACTTTGCTCTGCCCAGCCCAGCAGAGGGCATTATGAGGTTCAGATGAGGAAATAGGAAAACAAATGTTTTGTGAAATGCAAAGTTCACACAATCCTACATGGTTAGGAACAGCCATCCAAAGCCAGAAGCCCTAAGGACACAGTAGATGGGAAAATGATTAAAGAGCCATAGATATTCTCTTCTACCTAATGCCCTTGCCACTCTGTCCCTGTTCCTGTTTCAACATCAGGCAGATGACCACTTCTAGCCAGGAGACAGTCCTGCTCACTGTAATACGAAGTAGTATTTCCCCTCTGCTGACATGGGACACAGGAGAAATGGAGAGGCAGAGACTGAGGAATAGGCTGCTGTGTGAGCCAAAGACTCATCTTAGTGGAGATTTCCAGATTTAATCTATGAAAGAATAGTCAAGGCCAGTTGTGTACTTTGTTTGCCCTGACTTGTTCTGCATCTTAGTAGGGCAGAAGAGAAGCTTCAAGCACTGAAGATGGAGGAAGAGAGGGGAGGAGGAAACTAAAAATCCTAAAAAGCAGTCTGAATAGGTGAATCTCCTGCTAGCTTGTCTCCTTTTCCTTATTATGGAACAAAGTCTATTTCCTGTCCAGCCTTGAGTTATACTGTCATAAAGTAAAAATATTTTAATTTCTCAACCTTAGGAGGCATCAAGCTTAAAGAAGAAGAGGTGATGGGGTGCACAGTACATTTGTGTGGAGTAAAGCCTGGCAGAGTGCATGTTAAACCCTAACAGTGCTCCTTTCAGGGAGATAGGCTTTCTACCTGACCATGTGAAGCTTTCTATACTACCTACATTTTGCATAACCGTATGTGACTTCTTGCCAGAAGAACAGTAGATTCTTCACATAAACGGAAGCATAAAGAACTGTTTAAAGTGTGGTCAAAGTTGAAAGAAATTGAAGATGTCACAAAGGGAAAGATATTCCATATTCATGGATTGAGAGAACAAATATAGTTAAAATATCCATACTACTCAAAGCAATCTATAGATTTAACACAATCCCTATCAAAATACCAACGTCATTTTTCATAGAGCTAGAACAAACAGTCCAGAAATCTGTATGGAACTACAAAAGATCCCAAATAACCAAAGCAATATTGAAAAAGAAGAACAAAATTGGAAGTATCACAATCTTAGATTTCAAGATATACTACAAAGCTGTAGTCATCAAAACAGTATGGTCCTGGCACAAAAATAGACATAGATCAATGGAACAGAATAGAGAGCCCAGAAATAAACCTACAGTTATATGGACAATTAATCTTTGACAAAGGAGGCAAGAATATGCAATGTTAAAAGACAGTCTCTTTAACAAATGGTGTTGGGAAAACTGGAAACCACATGCAAAAGAATAAAACGGGACCACTTTCTTACACCACACACAAAAATAAACTCCAAACGGATTGAAGACCTAAATGTGAGACCTGAAACCATAAAGTCATAGAAGAGAGCATAGGCAGTAATTTCTCTGACATCAGCTATAGTAATATCTTTCTAGATATGTCTCCTGAGGCAAGGGAAACAAAACCAAAAATAAATTATTGGTACTACATCAAAATAAAAAGCTCTACAAAGCAAAGGACACAATCAACAAAACTAAAAGGCAACCTACTGAATGGGAAAGATAATTGCAAATGACATATCCCATGAAGGGTCAGTATCCCAAATATATAAAAAACTTATACAACTCAACACCCAAAAAAAAAATAAATAATCCAATTAAAAATTGGCTAAGGACATGACATTTCTCCAAAGAAGACATCCAGATGGCCAAGAGACACATGAAAAGCTGCTCAACATCTTTTCATGCTTCAACATCAATCAGGGAAATGAAAATCAAAACCACAATGAGAGACCACCTCACGCTTGTCAGAATGGCTAAAATCAAAAACACAAGAAACAACAAGTGTTGGTGAGGATGTCGAGAAAAAGGAACCCTCATGTATTATTGTTAGGAATGCAAACTGGTGCAGCCACTGTGGAAAACAGTGTGGAGGTTCCTCAAAAAATTAAAAGTAGAACTACCATGTGATCCCATAATTCCACTACTGGGTATTTACCCATAGAATAAGAAAGCACTAATTCAAAAAGACATACAAACCCCCATGTTTATAGCAGCATTATCTACAATAGCCCAATTATGGAAGCAGCTCAAGTGTCTATTGATGGATGAATGGATAAAGAAGATGGAACATTATTCAGCCATAAAAAAGGATAAAATCTTGTCATTTGCAACAACATGGATGGAGTTAGAGAATATAATGTTAAGCAAAGTAAGTCAGAGAAAGACAAATGTTCTATGGTTTCACTCATATGTGGAATTTAAGAAACACAACAAATGAACAAAGCAAAAAGAGACAAACCAAAAAACAGACTCTTATTATAGAAACCAGATGGTTACCAGAGGGGAGGTGGTGGAGGGATGGGCCAAATAGGTGATGGGGATTAAGGAGGGCACTTATCACGATGAGCGCAGAGTAACGTATGGAAGTGCTGAATCACTGTTTTGTACATCTGAAACTAACATAACGCTGTATGTTAACGACGCTGGAATTAAAATAAAAAATAAAGTGTGGTCAAAGTCATTTGCTTTGGTCACTACAAACGAGCATGGAGGTGTGCACAGGGAAGCTCTGAGGGGACTGTAGCCAGGAGCTGCAGGAACTGGCCCTGGGCACAGTCAGGACCCTTCTAGGCAGAACAAAAGAAATAGAAAGGCCATCACCAAAGAGACAGATGACAGGAGGGAGAAGGACAAGAGGGACTCCTGATACTGAACAGTATTCATTAACGTGACGCTATTGTTTTAAACTACAAAGCCCTGTTCCTTCGGGAAATTTTGCTGTTGTCATTACTATAGGGGATGGGAAAGGAACCCTCTAAAGGGCCAGGCACATAAATGGGACAGGATCTCCGTAAGGTTTGTTTTGTGAGAGAGAGAGAGAGAATGGGGGAGGTAGGGAAGGGGTAGAGAAAGAGAGAGAATCTTAAGCAGACTCTGGGCTGAGCACAGATCCTCACTCTAGGCTCGATCTCAGGACTATGAGATCATGACCTGAGCCAAAATCAAGAGTCGATGCTTGACCTACTGCTGTCACCCAGGCGCCCCTCCATTAGGTTTTTAAAAGAACTAAACTGTTGTCCCAAATCAGGGAAAAGAAATGGCAGAGATTGTCATACTCACAAATACCGAAGAGCTAGAAGAACCATACAGATCCTTCTAGTCCAGTCTCCTCATTTCCCAGGGAGGAATCGGGGATGTGGAGAAGTCCACGCAGGTGCTGTGGCCCCCCTGCACACCCTGCCAGAGCCAGGACCAGGATCTCAGCGGCCAGCCACCAGCCACAGCACACTTGCCCACCTGCCCCTGCTGTGCTGTGAGGGGGCACGTCCTTCAGAAGTCAGAGAGGCGGAGCTGGATCCCAGGTCGCAAAACACCTTCTCGCTCAGAGTCTGAAGACAGGGCTGGACTCTCAGGAGACTCTCCGGGACAGAGCAGGGGCAGGAGAACTCCTTGCTCAATGTTAAAACATGAGCTGCCATCTTGCTCTGGCCACAGGGTGAAGTCTCTCACCCCAGCCTCCACCCCGGCAGCCCCACAGCCATAGCAGGTTTCCTCCCCAGAACGCATGTGCCGGACGGAGGAATTACAGAAGCAAGGGTAGAGGTGTGGGTGGAGGGAGTCAGAAGGGAAAGGTGGGCTTTATCCAGATCTGGTTTATACAGATTCTGCAGCAGGTTTGGATCCCTGCTTACCATTCAGGTGTGCGATTCACCTGTTTTTCTATAACTTCATGTTTATTTTGAGTCCCACTGCACTGGGGTAGCAGAAGCTTAATCTCAAGCACCTCTGTTTTCCCCTGGACTGTGTGTGTTCTGGGAAGCTCACATAGTGCTAAGGGACTGGCTGGGAGGGCTCACGGAGCCTCTGCAGGCATCCTCCCCCCTGGTCGTCAGTCGACATCCGTCATGCCAGGCAGAAATCCCTTCAGATCTGACTATTCCATTAGCTTTCCTGTGCTGTCTATGAAGGCACAGGACTCATTCTATGCCATGTCGTGACCGGAGAATCTTCCCAGACAGAATTGCCAACAGGTAGACCACAGAGCTCTCTATCCACCCTCCTTCCCCCAGGAGGGCCCTTCCTAAAGATGGCAGGAGTGGGCATCTTTGCTCTTATTCACGATGTCCATCCCATCTTGTCTTAACACAGAGTCCTTGCTTCTCCTTTAAGAGTATCAGCTTCTGGAAACATATGTCAAGACAACCCTTCATTGTCTCTTCTCCCTACTTTCCCCATCCCCTTGCTGAGGGACTGAGTAAAGAACAGCCTTGTTTAAACTGGCTGAGTGGAGAGGGAGGGGCAAATCGTTAACTATAGGGAGAAAAAAAAACCTCACATAAGTTAATGTCACAAAGTGTTGCCATGCTATGCATCCCATTGCTATAGGATGTGGATATGGAAGAAAATCCTTCATGTGCACTGCATCTTTGTGGGCGGGAGAATCACTGAAGAAGCTGAAAATAAATAGGGAAGATTAAGCACTTGTGGGCAATGGCAGGAGAGGAGAAATTCCTTCCTCCTGGTCTCTCCTTGGCCCTAGAGAAGCCTGAGGGTCCCCTGGAGGCGGAGGCCAGGGAAACACCAAGATGGTAAGGAGCACGGCAGACATAGCTTACAGTGCTTCTGGGCAAGAGGGTGCCCCTCTGAGAGGACAAGTTACACAAAGACGCCCCACCCTCTGGGCCCACACAGCCCAGGACCAGAGGGTAAGGCCTGGCCTGCAAAGGAGGGCTGCATCCCAGGCGGACAAGCGCCACCCCTCCCTGCCCCCCGGGCCATGTATTTTTACACCTCACACCAACTGCATGACTCTGAGCAGACACCGGCTACTTTTCATTACAAAACCATGTTGTACTTTAGATAAGATTTCAAGGGAACCTGCTGGAGGGCATGGCTTGATACTCAATAATCATGGGTAGTTAAGAAACTCAAAACACAAAACACCAAGGTCATCAGACATTAGCTGTCCAAGGACTTGGTTAACTTTGGTCTGTTTTCGTTAAAGGCACCTCCACCTCTCAGGTAATGAGCCAAAGCTCAAGAATGGCACATTCAGGGGCGCCTGGGTGGCTCAGTCATTAAGCGTCTGCCTTCGGCTCAGGTCATGATCCCAGGGTCCTGGGATCGAGTCCCACATCGGGCTCCCTGCTCTGCGGGAAGCCTGCTTCTCCCTCTCCCACTCCCCCTGCTTGTGTTCCTGCTCTCACTATGTCCCTCTCTGTCAAATAAATAAATAAATAATTAAAAAAAAAAAAAAAAGAATGGCACGTTCAAAAAGTTCTACACTCAAAAGCTTCCTTGCTACTCTAAATGGTTTTCATGTGTTACATATCTGTGCTCCTCAGCGTCAATGCCGCGGGATGCTCTGTAGGGAACACATAACTTTAGAAATCACCTCCCAAGGTTACAAAATGATAAACAAGAGCCAAGCAAAGACTAAAGTTGTTAGGCCAGCCACCCCCCCACCCGCCCCTGCACAAGCCCAATTTTCTGGTAACCTCGATCATATCTGATGCAAAAGCTGCTTCTAATCAAAGGTGGTTGCATAGCTGTTATAATACTTTCCACATTGGACATTTTCACTAGTGCATGGTGTATCAGGAGGTCTGTGCATAAACAGACTGTCAGGTTGAGGAGATATGCTCTCTCAAAGGAAAGCCTGCAGAAACACATATGGAATGATAAACCTCCGAGGAACCTCCTGCCCTCCTCGCTCACAATGACCCAGTGGAAAATTGCTGAGCAAGTTGCCAAGTTAACCTGATTTGAGGCTGCTTTTTACACTATGGAAGTGAACTGTTCAACTGAGGAGCTTTCCAGTATCATCTGAACCACAGAACATGAAAAATTACCGTAATGACTATTTTCCCACTTTTCCAAGGACGGCATATAACTGGTACCATTCCAAATGCACACAAGAGAAATGAGCTTGTTATGTACTATTGAGGCTGCTAGCCTGTCCGTCAATGAATGGAAAGCCAGCAGAGTGTTAGGGAGGGTGGGAGACACAGAAGTACAGAGTGTTTATGATCTGATGGAGAAGGTTCTGATTTTGCACACATAACCAAGAAGAAAAAACTAACTCTGGCTCTGCAGAAGGGTCCTGGATGGTGGGGTTACTCAGTGGGCCACCACAGAGCGGGTAGCATCTAGCGTAAGGATGATGCTGTTGGGGGTCAGCTCAGCTGTTATCCTGCCTCACGTTACTCTGGGATAGACTGTGCGCAAAATCATGTAGAAGGGACAGCAATCAAATCTTTGAAAAGCATGACTAAGAAATTTTGGAAAATGTGAGGGTGGGTTCGATGTCAATGGGGGATTAAGATAATTTTTCACAGAAGACACACAGCCTGCCAGGCCTTTGAAGGAAAATGTAATCAGTGCCTGGGGATGGATTGTTTCCATGTGTTTATTTGTCAACAGCCTAATGAAATAATGCAATAGCGGTGAGGATGTCCCAGCCCCAGATCTTCCAACTTGGGGTGCTAAGCAGCCCACCAGGCTTGAGGGAGCTGGGCTCTATTTCCTCCCCCTGCTCCAGAAAAGCCTTCAGCTCTCAGAGCCAGGGTGATAGGGTTTCACGTCAGTGGGGACTTTGCCTTTTCCCCCCATTGATCTTTTCCTCATTCTGCCCCAGCACACACAGAACTTGAATGCCTTCTCCCCTTTGCTGGGGCCTCCTTCTTTTATGTAGAAGATGGTCCAACTTCCCTGTTGTCACAGAGTTGGGGGAAAGGGACTTTTTAAAAACAATGGGTGTGATAACAATTGCTAGGTCTAATGTTTGCTCCATCCATGGGCCAACACCCTGACCCTTTGGTATGGTGGGGGATGTTACTTCGGCAATCCTGGGCTCTATCTCAGACCAGGTAATGGGCTGACCTGGGATAAGAAGACCAACACTGGCCATAGTCATTGACAAAGACCTGTAATCTTTTTAAAAATGTTTTGTAGTGAATTCATTAGGTTATAAGGATGCTTTTCTCAGAGACACTCTCCTTAAGTCAATCAGTCTCTTGAAGGTGGGGGGGCGGGGGAGTAGTAAAATTATTCAGAATAACACAGATAAAAAAAAAAGCACAAGTTTGCCTGTCCAGCCCAATGTTAGGTATGCCTAGGCCATACTTTGGAAAGAGGTTCACACCCAGGGAGTGCCCAGTATTTTATGTCATTCCTGATATTTCATATGAATATTTAATGAACTAACTAACACATGCTCCTTCTCCGAGGCCCTGGTTACACCATTCCCCTGTCTCTCTTGGTTGGCATGCTCCTGATGCTCCATTATTAACCATCTAATGCTTCACACACACCCAACAATGTGTGTCCATTGTTAGGGAATGATTTCCTCATCTGGCTCTGAAAACCAGTCACTTCAAATATCCATTCATTCATTCATTTATCATTCATTCATTTGTTTATCCAAAATTACCTGAGGGCTTTCTGTATGCCATGAACAATGGTAGGCATCAGAAATAGATGTACTGCCTTCAGGGAGCCTACAGTGCAATGGCCAAGACAGAGATGAACAGACGATTATGACACATGCAAAGAAATTATATGGCAGAAGGGCATACAAAGCAGGCACAGTGGAGGGGTTGTGAAGTTCACTCTATCAGGGATAGGAAGGGTACATGTAAGTTGAGTCTTAGAAGACTAGCAGGAGCTATCCAGAGCATCATCAGTCATTCCCAGGAGTTTTGATTTTCCTATTCCGCATCAGACCTGCTCATATAGCAATTTATAATGATAACAATACTAAACCCTCAAAAATTCTTCCCTAAGATGCCAACAGTTGTTGCCAAGTTGGCTGTCTATAACCACGGTGCTCTGGCATCGGCGAGCTGATGCTGGCTCTGCAATCACCGGGCCCTGAGTCAGCCAATCCCAGAGGAGGACTCTTTTAGGCTCACCTCACTCTACAAAGATCTCCCAAGCACACACCGTGTGACAGGGTCTGTGTATTCTCAGTCATTGTATGGCTGTCTTAATATTGGTCATTGTTCAATTTAGAAAAGAAACAAGTGGGTCCCTAGGGGCCTTTCCTCAGCTCCTATTCCTACCCATGCTTGTCCTAAGGCCTCCTTCCCCTCCCTTCTGAAAACCTTCACTTCCACACTGCGCTTCCCTGAACACAGTGATTCCGTCCTCCTGTTTTCTAAAATGGTGGATTACAAAGTAGCTGGAGAACCAAGGCTTTACGTATAGGAATCAGGAAGAGTTTTGAGGACGGTTCGAAGATAGAAGGACAATATTATTTTCCCAAATATGCAGCCATCTGTTTTGCCTGTAGTTGGTGGGGGATTTCTTCTTTGCTTCTTAAGAACTACAAAATTCACTTATCTGTAGTCTATGCCTTCTGTCACCTGTCCAGTTCCTCTACCAACCAGACACGCTTCAGTCACCTGCAGCTATTGGGGTATGGATGCTGGAGAAGATCTTTTGGGGTGGGATCAATTATATAATACTCCCTGGAGCCTCTCTCAGCTGCAATAGGCCCACTATGTCCTTCACTTGTAGGGACCTGGCCAAAGCACCAAGAGATAATTCGCATGTGGTGTGAAGAACAGAGAGCTGCAGATGGGTTCCCAAGGAGCTGCCGGATCCAAGACAGAGGATCCTACCGTGGACAGTGGTATGGTCAGCCGGTTGGAGGGAATGAGAGGGGCGAAAGCCAGCAGTCATTCCAAAAGAATGCATTGGTGCCAGGGGTCACATGCCCCAAGGAGGCCAGTTAGACAAGGCCTAAATGGGTATCCACCAGAGTGATGGATCAGAAGGCTGTTCATGAGCAAGAGTGGCCTCAGTGCGGTGGTGTAGACAGCAGCAGAACAGACAATGATGTGTACTTAATGGCTCTGAATTATACACTTAGAACAGTTGAAGGTGTCAGAATGGTGCCTCATGTTATATATATATATATATATATATATATATATATATATATCCACACACACAGAGAATAAAACACCAAAGGTGGGCAGGGTGGGGGTGTGTGTGCAGGGGAGGCAAGGAAAGAAGAGAAGATGGAGATGGAAGAGATATAAAGTCGTGAATTTCTGCTTTGTTTTAAGACGGGAGTGACTTGGGGGGGCGGAGCAAGATGGCGGAGGAGTAGGAGATCTGGATTTCGTCTCCTCTCAGTAATTCACCTGGATAGGGATCAAACCATTCTGAACACCTACGAACTCAACAGGAAATCGAAGAAAAGAAGAGCAACAACTCTCTCAACAGAAAAGAGACCACTATCTGGAAGGTAGGACGTGCGGAGAAGTGAATCCGAGGCGATATTCGAGAGGATAGACGGCGGGGGAGGGGCCTCCGTCGGCCGCTTCTGGCAAGTGATAGAACCACGGAGCGCAAAATCGGAACTTTTAAAAGTCTGCTCCACCGAGGGACGTCACTCTGGTGGCTAAGCGGGGGGTGGAACCCTCCGGGACAGTGTGGTCTCAGGACCCTCGGGGTCACAGAAAGACCAGCAGAGCTCCCAGGTAACGGAGCCGGGAAGCCGGCTTCAGAGGCGGAGCCCAGGCGCGGGCTCTCAGCTCGGGGTGGCCATAAACCGTGATCCGCGGCACAGTCGGGCCCCTGCTCCTCCAGCAGGGACCCAACAAGCGGCAGATCCGGGGAGACTCACCTTCCTCCCCCGGGAGGAGCCGCGCGGGAGGGCACCGCAGGGATCTGCTGGGTTTGGAGACTCCACACGGGGTCGAGTGCCCGAGATAGAAACGCGTGGTCACAGGCCAGGTGAGCACGGAGTGCAGCTGCAGACCAGGGAGACGGGAGTGACTGACGGCTTTTCTCTGGGGGCTCACTAAGGAGCGGGCCGAGTTCTCGGCTCCTCTGGGGCGGAGATTGGGAGGCCGCCATTTTCACTCTCCGCCTCCAAAGCTGTACGGAAAGCTCGCAGGGAACAAAAGCCCCGGAGAGCAAACCCGAGCAGATTACTTAGCCGGGAGGGGGCAAGGGCGGGGCAATTCCGCCTCCGGCAAAGACATTTGAAAACCACGGCAACAGGCCCCTCCCCAGAAGATCAGCGAGAACAGCCAGCCAAGACCAAGTTTACCAATCAATGAGAACCGCAGAACTCCAGCGCTAGGGGAATACTGCACATAGAATTCATGGCTTTTTTACCATGATTCTTTAGTAGTTCAAAGTTAATTTTTTTGTTTTTAACTGTCTTTTTTCCTTTTTTTAAAATTTTTCTTTTTCCCTTTATCAACCAACATCTTATCAGTCCCTTTTTAAAAAAAATTTTTATTTTTCATTTTTAGAGTCATATTCTATCCCTTCATAGTAGTTACCCATATTTTTGGCTTTTATATATAAGTTGTTCTCTCTTTAAAATTTTGAGATAGTTTCTTCTAACAGATTAAAATATACCCTAAATTTCTAGTATATGGTGTTTTCTATTCCCCTGCCTGATCACATTCTCTCCCTTTTTTTTTTCTTTTTCGTTTTTTTTTAAATCCTCTTCTTTCTTTTTTCAAACAACTTCTTATCAATTCCTTTTATAAAATTTTTTAAAATTTCCATCTTTACAGTCATATTCCATCCCTTCATCATATCAACCCTTATTTTTGTACATATATAAGTTTTTCTTTCTTTAAAATTTTGGGAGGCACTTTCTTCTAAAAGATCAAAATACACCCCAAATCTAGTGTGTGGCACTGATCTATATACCAGCCTGATCATATTTGATCACATTCTGGTTTTTTGTTGTTGTTGCTGTTTTGTTTTGTTTGTTTTTGTTTTTATCTTTATCTTTTTCTTATTTTTTTTTCTTTTTCTTTTTCTTTTTTCTCTCTTTCCGTTTCTTGTTCCACTGCTTCAGGTCTTTTCTGATTTGTTTAGAGTATATTTTCTGGGGACGTTGTTACTTGGCTAGCATTTTGTTCTCTCATTAATCTATTCTCCTCTACACAAAATGACAAGACGGAAAAAATCACCTCAACAAAAAGAACAAGAGGTAGTACCGACTGCCAGGGACCTACTGAATATGGACAGTAGTATGATGTCAGATCTAGAGTTCAGAAAAACAGAGTTTTTCTAGCTGGGCTTGAAAAAAATATGGAAGTTATTAGAGAAACCCTTTCTGGAGAAGTAAAAGAACTAAAATCCAACCAAGTAGAAATCAAAAAGGCTATTAATGAGGTGCAATCAAAAATGGGGGCGCTAACTGCTAGAATAAATGAGGCAGAAGAGAGAATCAGTAATATAGAAGATGAAATGATGGAAAATAAAGAAGCTGAGAAAAAGAGAGATAAACAACTACTGGATCACGAGGGCAGAATTCGAGAGATAAGTGATACCATAAGATGAAACAACATTAGAATAATTGGGATCCCAGAAGAAGAAGAAAGAGAGAGAGGGGCAGAAGGTATAATGGAGCAAATTATAGCAGAGAACTTCCCTAATTTGGGGAAGGAAACAGGCATGAAAATCCAGGAAGCACAGAGAACCCCTCTCAAAATCAATAAAAATAGGTCAACACCCCGACATCTAATAGTAAAACTTACGAGTCTCAGAGACAAAGAGAAAATCCTGAAAGCAGCTCGGGAGAAGAGATGTGTAACCTACAAGGGTAGAAACATTAGATTGGCAACAGACCTATCCACAGAGACCTGGCAGGCCAGAAAGGACTGGCAGGATATATTCAGAGCACTAAATGAGAAAAATATGCAGCCAAGAATACTCTATCCAGCTAGGCTGTATTGAAAATAGAAGGAGAGATAAAAAGCTTCCAGGACAAACAAAAACTAAAGGAATTTGCAAACACAAAACCAGCCCTACAGGAAATCTTGAAAGGGGTCCTATAAGCAAAGAGAGAGCCTAATAGCAACATAGACCAGAAAGGAACACAGACAATATACGATAACCGTCACCTTACAGGCAATACAATGGCACTAAATTCCTATCTTTCAATAGTTACCCTGAATGTAAATGGGCTAAATGCCCCAATCAAAAGACACAGGCTATCAGACTGGATTAAAAAACAAGATCCATCGATATGCTGTCTGCAAGAGACTCATTTTAGAACCAAAGACACCCCCAGATTGAAAGTGAGGGGGTGGAAAACCATTTACCATGCTAATGAACACCAAAAGAAAGCTGGGTGGCAATCCTTATATCAGACAAATTAGATTTTAAACCAAAGATTGTAATAAGAGATGAGGAAGGACATTATATCCTACTTAAAGGATCTATCCAACAAGAAGATCTAACAATTGTAAATATCTATGCCCCTAACATGGGAGCAGCCAGTTATATAAGGCAATTAATAACAAAAGCAAAGAAACACATCGACAACAATACAATAATAGTGGGGGACTTTAACACCCCCCTCACTGAAATGGACAGATCGTCTAAGCAAAAGATCAACAAGGAAATAAAGACTTTAAATGACACACTGGACCAAATGGACTTCACAGACATATTCAGAACATTCCACCCCAAAGCAACGGAATACACATTCTTCTCTAGTGCCCATGGAACATTCTCCAGAATAGATCACATCCTAGGTCATAAATCAGGTCTCAACCAGTACCAAAAGATTGGGATCATTCCCTGCCTATTTTCAGACCACAATGCTTTGAAACTAGAACTCAATCACAAGAGGAAAGTCGGAAAGAACTCAAATACATGGAGGCTAAAGAGCATCCTACTGAAGAATGAATGGGTTAACCAGGAAATTAAAGAAGAATTAAAAAAATACATGGAAACCAATGAAAATGAAAACACAACTATTCAAAATCTTTGGGATGCAGCAAAGGCAGTCCTAAGAGGAAAGTATATAGCAATACAAGCCTTTCTCAAGAAACAAGAAAGGTCTCAAGTACACAACCTAACCCTACACCTAAAGGAGCTGGAGAAAGAACAGCAAATAAAGCCTAAACCCAGCAGGAGAAGAGAAATAATAAAGATCAGAGCAGAAATCAATGAAATAGAAACTAAAAGAACAGTAGAACAGATCAACGAAACTAGGAGCTGGTTCTTTGAAAGAATTAACAAGATTGATAAACCCCTGGCCAGACTTATCAAAAAGAGAAGAGAAATGACCCAAATCAACAAAATCATGAATGAAAGAGGAGAGATCACAACCAACACCAAAGAAATACAAACAATTATAAGAACATATTATGAGCAACTCTATGCCAGCAAATTAGATAACCTGGAAGAAATGGAGGCATTCCTAGAGATGTATCAACTACCAAAACTGAACCAGGATGAAATAGAAAACCTGAACAGACCTATAACCACTAAGGAAATTGAAGCAGTCATCAAAAATCTCCCAAAAAACAAAAGCCCAGGGCCAGATGGCTTCCCAGGGGAATTCTACCAAACATTTCAAGAAGAATTAATACCTATTCTTCTGAAACTGTTCCAAAAAATAGAACTGGAAGGAAAACTTCCAAACTCTTTTATGAGGCCAGCATTACCTTGATCACAAAACCAGACAAAGACCCCATCAAAAAGAATTACAGACCAATATCCCTGATGAACATGGATGCAAAAATTCTCACCAAAATACTAGCCAATAGGATCCAACAGTACATTAAAAGGATTATTCACCATGACCAAGTGAGATTTATCCCTGGGCTGCAAGGTTGGTTCAACATCCGCAAATCAATCAATGTGATACAATACATTAACAAAAGAAAGAACAAGAATCATATGATCCTCTCAATAGATGCAGAAAAAGCTTTTGACAAAGTACAGCATCCTTTCTTGATCAAAAACTCTTCAGAGTATAGGGATCGAGGGTACATACCTCAATATCATAAAAGCCATCTATGAAAAACCTACAGCGAATATCATTCTCAATGGGGAAAAACTGAGAGCTTTCCCCCTAAGGTCAGGAATGCGGCAGGGATGTCCACTATCACCACTGCTATTCAACATAGTATTGGAAGTCCTAGCCACAGCAATCAGACAACAAAAAGAAATCAAAGGCATCTAAATTGGCAAAGAAGAAGTCAAACTCTCACTCTTTGCAGATGATATGATACTTTACGTGGAAAACCCAAAAGACTCCACCCCAAAACTGCTAGAACTCATACAGGAATTCAGTAAAGTGGCAGGATATAAAATCAATGCACAGAAGTCAGGGGCATTCCTATACACCAACAACAAGACAGAAGAAAGAGAAATTAAGGAGTCGATCCCATTTACAATTGCACCCAGAACCATAAGATACCTAGGAATAAATCTAACCAAAGAGACAAAGGATCTGTACTCAGAAAACTATAAAATACTCATGAAAGAAATTGAGGAAGACACAAAGAAATGGAAAAACGTTCCATGCTCATGGATTGGAAGAACAAATATGGTGAAGATGTCAATGCTACCTAGAGCAATCTACACATTCAATGCAATCCCCATCAAAATACCATCCACTTTTTTCAAAGAAATGGAACAAATAATCCTAAAATTTGTATGGAACCAGAAAAGACCCCGCATAGCCAGAGGAATGTTGAAAAAGAAAAGCAAAGCCGGCGGCATCACAATCCCGGACTTCCAGCTCTATTACAAAGCTGTCATCATCAAGACAGCATGGTACTGGCACAAAAACAGACACATAGATCAATGGAACAGAATAGAGAGCCCAGAAATGAACCCTCAACTCTACGGTCAACTCATCTTTGACAAAGCAGGAAAGAATGTCCAATGGAACAAAGACAGTCTCTTCAACAAATGGTGTTGGGAAAATTGGATAGCCACATGCAGAAGAATGAAACTGGACCATTTCCTTACACCACACACAAAAATAGACTCCAAATGGTTGAAAGACCTCAATGTGAGACAGGAGTCCATCCAAATCCTAAAGGAGAACACAGGCAGCAACCTCTTTGACCTCAGCCAAAGCAACTTCTTCCTAGAAACATTGCCAAAGGCAAGGGAAGCAAGAGCAAAAATGAACTATTGGGACTTCATCAAGATAAAAAGCTTTTGCAAAGCAAAGGAAACAGTCAACAAAACCAAAAGACATCTGACAGAATGGGAGAAGATATTTGCAAATGACATATCAGATAAAGGGCTAGTATCCAAAATCTATAAAGAACTCATCAAACTCAACACCCAAAGAACAAAGAATCCAATCAAGAAATGGGCAGAAGACATGAACAGACATTTTTCCAAAGAAGACATCCAAATGGCCAACAGACACATGAAAAAGTGCTCAATATCGCTCGGCATCAGGGAAATCCAAATCAAAACCTCAATGAGATACCACCTCACACCAGTCAGAATGGCTAAAATTAAGAAGTCAGGAAATGACAGATGTTGGCGGGGATGCGGAGAAAGGGGAACCCTCCTACACTGTTGGTGGGAATGCAAGCTGGTGCAGCCACTCTGGAAAACTGTATGGAGGTTCCTCAAAAAGTTGAAAATAGAGCTACCATATGATCCAGCAATTGCACTACTGGGTATTTACCCCAAAGATACAAAAGTAGGGATCCGAAGGGGTACATGCACCCCGATGTTTATAGCAGCAATGTCCACAATAGCCAAACTGTGGAAAGAGCCAAGATGTCCATCGACAGATGAATGGATAAAGAAGATGTCATATATATATACAATGGAATATTATGCAGCCATCAAACGGAATGAGATCTTGCCATTTGCAACGACGTGGATGGAACTGGAGGGTATTATGTTGAGTGAAATAAGTCAAACAGAGAAAGATATGTATCATATGATCTCACTGATATGAGGAATTCTTAATTGCAGGAAACAAACTGAGGGTTGCTGGAGTGGGGGGTGGGGTGGGAGGGATGGGGTGACTGGGTGATAGACACTGGGGAGGGTATGTGCTCTGGTAAGCGCTGTGAATTGTGCAAGACTGTTGAATCTCAGATCTGTACCTCTGAAACAAATAATGCAAAATATGTTAAGAAAAAAAAAAAGAAGAAGAAGAAGGTAGCGGGAGGGGAAGAATGAAGCGGGGGAAACCGGAGGGGTAGACGAACCATGAGAGACGATGGATTCTGAAAAACAAACTGAGGGTTCTAGAGGGGAGGGGGGTGGGAGGATGGGTTAGCCTGGTGGTGGGTATTGAGGAGGGCACATTCTGCGTGGAGCACTGGGTGTTATGCACAAACAGTGAATCATGGAACACTTCATCTAAAACTAATGATGTAATGTATGGGGATTAACATAAGAATAAAAAATTAAAAAAAAAAAAAAAAAAAAGACGGGAGTGACTTGAGTGTTCATAGGCCCAGAGGAATGACTGCTAACAATACAGGACAGAAGACTCGATGGTCTAAAAGAAGGACAGATGAGGGAAATGAAGTCAAGGGCAAAGCAGAATGACTGGCCTTGGAAAGGAAGAGGACTGGATCCTCCTGCAGAGTCAGAGTGGAAGACGGGAGGTCAGAGCAAAGTCAAACCCCCCGGGGCCGCAGTGAGACAGCCCACGTGTGGCGTGGTGGAAAGAGCAAGACAGCTGTGGTAGGGCTGGAGAAGGTGCTCACCTAGAGATATGTGAAAGGTCCCCTAGTTTTCGTACCCAGTTTATCAAGTAAGAAAAGGTGGTGAGTCTTCTATCTACTCTTGGTCACTTGTTCTCATCCTGACTCCAGCTGCTGAAGTGTCTTCAGGAGGACACCTGGACAAGTGCTCCTTGGCCCATAGGTCAGGGTGTCAGGCCACCACAGCTGCGCAGAAGCCAACAGAATTCTGACCAGACCCCCAGGCTCGGCTTTGGAGAGCAAACACAGGCTTGGGGATGACTCCAGGTTGGCAGTCCCTCCAGCAGAGTGGCTGGGACTGGGAGGACCTGCAGTTACTGGGCCCTATTACTTGGGCTTCCTGTCTAATCGGCCAGGGCAACATGCACCAGACAGGGCCAGACCAGTGTCAGGATCCCCCCTTGGGTTCCTGCTTTTCTCTTTTCTCATCATGTGGTTGTTGTGATTGCTGATGGTACTGTTACCATCATCATCATTATTGTAGTTGAATTCTGCCCAATGGGATTTGGAGGCCAATGTGGAACACCAATGTGGCACAAAAGCATTTTTTTTTATCTTGCCTGCCTCGTATATTAAGTTTCAGTTTTATGGGATTAAAACCAGCTGAGGTCTGAGGGACTCCTCAGGCCCACTTGACTACCTTCAGGCATCCTGCTGTGGTTTGCCACCCACGGTGGTGAGGACCCTTCTGGGATGCAGACAGCAGGGCCTTAGGCCGGCAGGAGGGTGATCTGGAGAAGCCTCTAATTAAAGCTCTTCAGACCTGCAGCCATGGGATCCTAACCTCTGCTTCTCACTGTCTGAACACATCTCAAATCTCAGGCCTTTCTCAGGGTTCTGAGGGACAGAAAACCCAAAACGTAAGGGGTCTGCACAGAGGGAGGGCACGGGGGCAAGGGTTGGGCTGGAGGCCGGGTCTGACTCTCAGTTGCCCTGATTCTTCAGATGGCAGACGTCAGTGCCAAGGGAGCAAGAACCACCATCATGGTCTGTGTTCAGCTGCAGGAATAAGCCCCTGGGAAAGGAGCATAAACACACCATTCTAGAGTTTTTCAGGGAATCATGGCATCATCCCTGGGGCTCCCCAGCAATCCAATACACCTTGGCTGAAGCTCTGGAGTTGAGTAAGAATGGACATTCCTGCTCCCTTTCCTTACCCACTTGCTCTTGGAGGCCCTGTCAAGGCTTCCTACACTGAAAGTCCCTCTTGGTGAAATAATTCCCTGTGAGAAACAGGCATTCATTCAATAAAATACATTTATTGGATTTCTCACGTACACCTGCTTAAAACACCAGACTCCAAAAGAGATTTAACTCTGAGTGCCCCTTAGAGATGGTTTTCACACTGGGAATGAGTTGCAGATCTCTGATAGGCAGAGAGCCAAGGGTGTGTAGTGGTGGAGTGGTGGGCAGGTAGCTCAGAACAAGATCGGGCCTTGACTACCAGATTCAAAGACTTCCCAAACTTCCTGCATGCAAAACTCCTTTGATGTCCTAGCAAGATGCCAGAGAACGCTTGGAGACTACTTTCAAGTTGGGCTTTCTGAAGGCTGTGATAAGTGTCCCTGGAGCCAAGACTCCAACCCAGGATGTCCTGGTTCTAAAGCATATGGTCCTCTAGCTTTACTTCAGTCTGACTTCTCTCTTGCATGTTCCCACAGATGGCTCCTGGGACAGCATGCATTCCCCGGTTATCTTGCAGGATGTGTGTTCCCACTGGATGTGCTTAGGGGTGGGCTGGAACAAGGAAGCCTGCAGAAATGAACATGGTAAAAAAATCAGTCCCCATTGGGCCACAGATAGATCCTCGCCCACTGCGCTCAATTTTTGTTCTTCTTTCCTAGAGGGAAAATCCAGGCAGAATCCAGGGGCCAGAGAACACTGTTTTCAGAGAAGTTACTGGTCTCTGGATGCTCCAAGCTAATGTGGTGAGAAGGGGAATGGACAAAGCTGGGAGAGTTGGAGAAAAAACTAGCCCTCTGCTGGGAGTAGCTGCACGTTATTGTGACATACCAGAAAGGAATAGAAACTAGTCTCTTAAAGGAAAAACAGATTTAGGAATGAGAGGAATAGCTTCTTCATGGAAGGCATAAAGTGTAAGATCAGAAGGAATGAGAGGCAAACAGAAGGAAAAAATACCAGCAAGGGATTAAAACTGAAGAGAAATTATATGAAGATCCTAAGAATAAAGAAGTGACTAATGCACAAGAGATATGTTGTCAGAGAATAGCTAGCCTCTAACTTGGGTTTTTTTCTGGCTTCTCTGAGAGCTAAGCCTGTTTTCACAGGCCATGATCGAGGAGGGTCATCCCGGCTTCCTTGAGCATGTCTACTTGCAGAAGAGCAGTGACACTGAGAAAGGATAAGGATGGAATCAAGTCTAATCAGACCCCAGAATATCAGACCAGATCCCCATCTAATCAGCTCACAAATGTGTGTGGATTCATGTCATATTTCTGCAACTTACAGCCTTAAGACTTCGGGCAAGTTTATTTAAATTGCCTGGATCTTAATCTCTTCATCAGTAAAATTGATTTATTATCTACCTCAAGTAGTCATTGTGGGGTCTACATTAGATAAGATAATGTTATAAACACCTAGTAATATGCCTGGCATACAGTAAGCCCTTACCAAATGTGGTCATTCTACTGATTCATCTGGATTTCTTGCACTTAATTACATTTCCTGGAGCAATATATCCAAGACACCTCAAAAATTAGAGTGAACTTAAAAATCAGGCAAAGCCCAGTTAACATCTAGAGATGTTCAGCCATGCTTCCTTTCAGTGGTTTTACCAACCTTCAAATGGCCAGAAAACAGATCCCGCTACTCCCAGCCCCTACCACCATTAAATAACGTTTAGGTTATTTTTTTTAGCCCACCATCCCATTCATATGGGACTCTGAGCTGGTGAATGGCATGCTGCAGACAGAGTATTAACAAATCCTGGCTTCTTTCTCCACTGGACGTGGTGAATGGTTACACATACCATGTTACCCTTTGTGCTCAAGCATCGCTGTCATTTAAACTCCATGGTCAACATTATTTCAGAGGTGTAGTGTGCAATGTGGGTTTTGGTTGAATGTGTAAAGAACTTACATGACAAGCTCTTCATTCAATAGGCTTACAATGACAAAGGCAAAGTGTTTCCCAACACAGACATTAGAATCACTTCTTCACGTTCTTTGTATTTTCTACTGGAGCAAGTGGTTTTCTCAATAGAATTGCTCCTCTGAAATGGAATGGAAATTAGAAGGGAAGTACACATTTTTACTTTTCATTCCGTTTTTCATAGCAAATAGAAGTAAAATAAGATGAATGTACATGTAATGTACATTATTATATATAAAATACTGTGTTATATAATGTGCTTTATGTATGAATTATGATATATATTACATGTCTATATAAAATATTACATATGCATAAAATACTATAAAGATCACACAGTAACTGTAGCAGAGGCAATAATGCTCACCATACAGTTTGTTTGCTCTCCTTCTAGCCTATCTGGTCAATGGATTCTGGTCAGAAATGAGACTTGTCACTTTCAGATCCAATCATTGAAGAGCAAATGTGATTTCTCTATGCTTCTCTCTTCCTCTGCTTTGGCAAATGAGGTGTGTTCCACATAGGTGTAGCAACAAGATGGTGGAGCATCCATTAGCATCCATTAGCAGAGCCCCCTCTCCTACCCAATCCTTTGGCTGACTCACAATGGAGAGGCTGCATGAGGGGTAAACCCTTGTTGTGTTAAGCCCCTGGGGTGCTGCAGTTAATTTGTTATCCCAGTATAACTTACCCTAATCTTGATTGATACAGTAACTATTCCTTGAAATTCTCTAAATCAGACCTCAAGTAGAAATTTAAACTCAGAGTAAAGAGTAGCGGGTTTTAGAAGCAATGATTGCATTCTATGATCCTTTTTCAAAATGATGTTAAAAAATCAAGTAATCACACAATTTTATTAAAAATATCTAAGTGTTTTCCTCTTAACCCTGGATAATTTTGTTTAAAATTCCAAACTCTTTTATCTGGATGAGGTTTAAATGATTTTAAGTCTTCAAAGTTCCTCTTATTTCTAGACTACTTTCAAGCAAAGGGACTTTCCCTAATAACTAATAAGAATGTTTCCAAATCTAGTAAGACAGAGGGCTTAGAGTTGTGTCTCACTTGCTCTACAGAAGGTATTCACCAGATATTTTTGTAACATTAAGATAATTGAGCTAATGCTTACAATGTAAAAAATAACAATCATAATAAAAACAAAAACAGCAGACTTCTGCCAGCTTTATAGTTTATGGGAGACAAAATGAAATGGTGAAGGAAACATTTTTTTATTATTATTTTCATTAACATATAATGTAATATTTGTTTCAGGGGTACAGGTCTGTGATTCATCAGTCTTACACAATTCACAGGGTTCACCATAGCACATTTTTCACAATTCATCCACCCCAGGTGGATCCAAGTGATAGAGAAGGAAGCAAACACACTTCAGTGGTTTGAGTTTGAGACTATGAAGTGAGAATACTGTACTGCTTGCTGACTTCCTCACCTCACAGGGGTTTTCTGAGGATTAAATGGTTAAAACACTTTGAAGATGACAAATGCTTAAGAGCTAAGCATTATTATTATCTGAAACTATTATTACATCAATTCCTTGTATAATCAAGTATTATTACTGGAAGCGCTACAAGAAAATCTAATCTTTGGAGATTTTCAGCTCTATTTGCAGAACAAAGGGGCATGGGTATCATTCATCCTAAGTACTTTAGACATGTGAATCGAGAGTATCTAGACAGTGAGTGAGTATTTCTTGTTTGCCCATATTTCAACTAATAAGAACTTTGTATTTATTGGCATGACCCAAAAAGCAATATGGTACTTTGGGGAGGAAAAAACCCACAAGATTTAGATTCTAGAATAAGGTAAAACTAAAATGGAACCTACCCAAACATTTTCAGCTGAGATTAAAACCCCTCCTGGCTATTTGAATAAATTGCTCTTTAAGTAATTAAAACTGTAACCTATGGTCTTTAGTAAATTCTAGCAATTTCTCTGTAGTCAATTTCAAGTATTTTCTAACTGGCTTCTTTCCAAAGAGTACACCTGTGTGTTAGTTGAACAATGTCTTACTGAAAGATGAAATTAACGAATTTTGTTTGATTTGGATCTTGGTTAAAACTCTGAAGTTAGATATTTATATGCAGAGCCACATAAAGAATACTAGCTTAAATTATTCCACCAGGGACTATAATAAGATTTCCATTTAGCTAACAGAACATTAGAATATGCTTAGATAATGAAAACGATTTATCTGTTTTTCTATCAAACACAAGAATTGGAGGAGGGGCAAAGAACTATTATTTTAAGTATAGAACTTCTAGTATTTTACCTTTCTTCCCTTCCATGCCACATCCTCTTCCTAAATTTATTCACTTTTGTTTCTGAACTTTGAAAAGAACTTGATCTACTTTAATTCATGAAAACCCAATAAAACATTGTTTTGACTTTAAATAATGGGCCTTTAATGCCTTTGATCCTCCTTTTCCATGTAAAATAAAAGCCTAATGATTCCTATAAATGGGAGGAATAAAGTTTATTTCAATAACTATTTTCATTTTATGAGGGTAATTTAAGTTTTCACTTTTGTCCATTAATTATATGCGATGTCACAAGTGTTGGAAAATGGGATTTGTTTATGTTTCCAGTTTTGATCTCAGTTTTTGCTTTGTATGGAATTAACACATAAGAGCATGGATGCCACCATCCACCCCTGTACCACCTCAAGAGTGCAGGTGTGTGGGGTAAGGATCCGCCATTCACAACCCTACTACAATTCCTGAACAATCACACTTTCCATGGCCCCACAATGACCTCCAAGGAACCCCCATCTTGCTGTCAGAACATGCAAGCTCTCCTTACCCTTGGGCATGTGGACTTCATACAGCCTTGATGGGAACGAATGTGGCTGGTTTCCCATGCCATGTTCTCTGGGACCCAAACCTAGTCAAGATTAGGAGAGATACTCAAGTTTATGAGAGGAGATTTTTAACTGTGCCTTGTATGCCTCCTTTATTACCTCTCCAGTTTTTGTAGACTACCTCGGGGAAAGTAATAAATGTTTGTGATTTTTTAAAAAGAATATTCAATTCTACAATCAAAACATTAGAGAAACAAATAAATGAGGATAAATGAAAACAAGTATGGAAATAGATATCATGTGAGAAACATTTTGAAAAAAAAAAAAGTAGAACACACGTGTGCTAAAAACAGATTGAAATGGATGGAAGGCCCGAGTAGGCACTAAATATTCATGAGGCATGGGAGCCATCAGATTTTCATGAGGCACTAAATAAATATTCATGAGACCTTTAATTAGCCACTTGGTGGTGGTACCCATTTAACCTCCATTTGTTGTCAACCTACTACTCAGTTTGCAAGCTTGTTCTGCAACAATATTATTCATGGGACACTAGTGACCCACAGGGCTGATGCCCAAAGATGCATTTGCATCTTTGAAGGGCATATGTTCTAAAACCTTAAACACACACATACAAGTAAGTCCTAATTATATTAACATATATATAAAGAACTCTTATAAATCAATAATATAAACACAATAAAAAATTGGCAAGAATTATAAACATGCAGATTCACAGTAAGAGAAATATATGTTAAAGCATGTTTTAGAAGTATATAAGATCAAAGAGAGAAAGAGTCTTTCAGATACTCTCATAGCCACCCTCTTGTAGCTCCTCCAGGGTTGGGGTGGGACCAGGGAAAGGAAGGAAAAGGCAAATGGATGCTGCACCCTCTTCTCTGTGGGCTGTTGGGACCGACAACCCAATGGTGGCTCTCTCATCAACACACATGTGGTTGGAGGGCCACATACTTCTCAACTTTTATCCGGTTCACCAAAACAATGTTTTTTTAAGCATTCCCAGAGAAGTCTTATGTATGCTGCCTTATACACCTTGATTGCATGTGGCAGCTTCTATTCCAGTCCTTTTCCTGGAAAACTGATGCCTCTGCTTCAAAGGTTTCACTACCCTGAAGTCACGGTGTCTCCCTGCACAAAATGAGGAGAATGGACCACTCCACACTCTGCATCACCCTTTGTCACACAGATTCAAAAGAAGCAAACAGCTATAATTCTTACAAGACAAAATTCTGTCATGGACCCTACTAAGGAGATTCAGTTGCAGAAGAATCTAAAGGACCTCCTCTGGAAGTGATCCCATGGGGTGATCCACAGAGTAACCATTAGGATTTTATCCCTCCATCCTTCCTTCATTTCCTTCATTCTTTTTCTACCTTATGTTCAATTTATAGCGTTGCTACTAAAGTGGGGTCCAGCAACATTGCCTCACCCGGCAGCTGTTAGAAATGTAGAGCCTCGGTCCTACCCCAGACCCACTTCATCAGAATCTCCATGTTAACAAGATCTTCTGGTTATTCAAAGGTACATTAAAGTTGGAGAAGTACTGATTTCTAGAACAGAATTTCTGGATTCTCCTGCTCCAGTCTCTCAAGTCCATATGCATTCTTAGCTGGGGTGGCTCCTTTCTCCAACAGACTCCACCTCATACAAAGCTGTCCTTGGCAACATTTTAGTCCCTGTACCCCTTCTTTTCCGTTTTCTGATGCCCTTTCTTGTGACCTTTGTCCTTCCCTTCCTGTTGATAAATGTCCACTCAGGCTCCTTGGCTCCACTTACCTTCCTCCCAGAGAGGCTAGAAACACACTCTGAGGATCAGCTGGGACTGGCTCAAAGGACCCCGCCCCACCTCTTCTAGTGCCAGATGTAATTTAATCATTCCCAGAGTTCAGAGGTTTATGACTTGTTTCTTGTAGTTCCAAATGTGCGGTCAAGATGCCCCGGTGTTGAGTTGGCAGGACTAATGGCTTATTTAAATATTTTCCAGTTCTGCTCTTTCAGACCACTGTTTCCACATTGCTATCACTTGGAAATGAATGTAGTGAAATCATGAAGCTTCTGTCAAGTTTGCCTTTAAACTTTTATACTGATTAAGTCATTATACCAGCAGTTTCTATGAACTAAATCTATTCTGAAAGAAGGAGTATCTGGAACTGGGACCCAAAATCTTTCCATTGGTTCTTGGACATACTTTGTGAGTGTGCTTTTGTTCCTAGACATGGCAAAAAAAATTGTATTTGAAATCCAAAACGGTCGTGGATGACTTTCTGTATTTCTGGGGCACTTGGAGAATCCAACTGCATCCACAGAGTGAAGTGCTTTTATCTGAGTGTGCGCACGCACACACACACACGCACACACAACTGCTGTACCTTATTGTCCAAACTTCTTGTCCCTGTCAGAGATGGAAAAAAAAAAAGGTTATCGCTAGGGAAAAAAATCAACTCTAGTACTGGTGATATTATGCATTTTATATATTGGACTATTGAGGACAATTCAGCTGAAAGACATCACTAGTTACACAACTCAGATGACTGATGCTGTAGTTCACACAGGCTACAAAAGAAAAATATAGATAAACTGGACTCCATTAAAATTAAAAACTTTTGGGGGTGTCTGGGTGGCTCAGTCGGTTAAGCATCTGACTCCTGGTTTTGGCTCAAGTCATTATCACAGGGTCCTGAGATCAAGCCCCATGCTGGGCTCTGCTCTCAGCACAGAGTCTGCTTGTCCCTCTCCCTCTGCTCCTCCCCCTACTCATGTGCATTCACTCTCTCAAGTAAATGAATAAATAAAATCTTTAAAAAAATTAAAAACTTTTGTGCATCAAAAGACACTATCAACAGAGTGAAAAGGCAACCACGGAAAGGGAAAAAATCTTTGCAAATCATACATCTGGTAAGAGGTTAATATCCATAATATGTAAGGAATACCTACAACTTAACAACAGAAAGGCAAAGAGCTCAATTAGAAAATGGGCAAAGGATTTGATAGACATGTCTCCGAAGAAGATCTACAATGGCCAATAAGCAGGTAAAAAGATTCTCCACACCACTAGTCATTAGAAAAATACAAATCAAAATCACAATGAGATGCCACCTCACAACTACTAGAATGGTTATAAAAATGTCAAGTGGTGCAGCCACTCTGGAAAATAGTTTGTTGGTTCCCCAACAAAACTAAACAAAGAATTTTCACATTGAACCAGCAATTCCGCTCACAGTATACATCTGAAAACAGGGACTCAAACAGATACTTATGCCAATGTTCATAGTAGTGTTATCCACAATAGCCAAAAAGTGAAGATAACCTGAGTGTCCATCAACAGATGAACAAATAATAAACAAAATGTGGCAAATGCATACAATGGAATATTGTTCAATAATAAAAAAGAATGAAGTTCTATGCATACAACAATGTGAATGAACCTTGAAGACATTATGTCAAACGAAATTAGCCAGAGTATCTAGAATAGGCAAATTCATAGAGACAGAAAGTGGATACCATTTACCAAGGGCTGGGGGAAGGGAGTAATCAGTAATTATTGTTCAATGGGTAGGTCACTAGATTCATACAGAGAAGCCATAGACCCCCTCCCCTTAAGGGAAGGAATCTCAAAGAATTTGGGGCCATGTTTTAAAACCACCACACTCTCTGTAATGGGTTGAATTGTGTCCCCCGCCACACACACCTAGTCCTAAATCCTGGTACTATAAATGTGACCTTTTTTGGAAATAGGGTCTTTGTAGATCTAATTAAGTTAAAGATCTTGGTATGAGATCATCTTGAATTTAGGGTGGGCCCTAAATCCAATAACTAGTATCCTAATTAGAGAAAGGAGAGAGAAATTTGAGATGCACAGACATAGAGACCCAGGAAAGAAAGCTTTGTGAAGATGAAGGCAGAGACTGGAGTTATGACAAGCCAAGGAATGGCAGGACCACCAGAGGCTGGGAGAGGGAAGGAAGGATTCTTCCCTAGAGACTTCAGATGGAATGTGGCCCTGCCAACACCTTGATTTCAAACTTCTGGCCTCCAAAACTGTGATAAAATACATTTCTGCCATTTTAGGCTGCCAAGTTTATGGAAATTTCTTATGGCAGCTCTAGGAAACTAATACACTACACCTGTGAAGAAATAAAGAATTGTGTAAGTTTTTAGCTTTTACGTCTTCCAATAAATTTGGGGAACTGGGAGGTGCTGCTGTCAGGATAGAATCTGTCGCCTCTACTCTACTCCTCTCCTCCTCTATTCTACCCTGTTTTCAGATGGTGGGGTCTCTGATACAGCGCTGTCGTCTTTGACTATCCTTGGTGGCAAATCAAGTTCAAGAGCACTCCTGCTATCACTCTGCTCATGATACTCCCATCATTCCAAATAAGAAATTGTTGATTTTGCCAACTTTGTTGCTTTGATTTACTATCCAAGATGAGAAGGTAGCATAATCTTAACGTTATTCTGCCTCTTAAAAACTGGGAGTCCAATCATGCCATCCCAAATTTTGATATTCTACAGGAGAGGTTGGCAAACTTTTCCTGTCAAGGGCCAGATAGTAAATATTTGAGGTCTTGCATTGCAACCACTCAACTCTGCCATTGTAGTAAAAAGCAGTCATAGGCAACATGTAAACAAATAAGCATGGCTGTTTTCCAATCAAACTTTGTGAACAACAATGGAATATAGTACATGCAACGCGCAATATGATTTTCGAGGCTGGGTCGTAAAAGACATGCAGCTTCTGCCCTGTTTCCTGGGACACTGAGAAGTCTGACCATCCTGAACTGCCATGCTGGAGAGCCTTTAAAATCCCTAATGAGATACTACACACAGAAACATGTGAGGGAGCTCCTCTCCTCCTAACGGCCACCAGCACCAAGTGTTTCTAGCCCTATGCTGTCCGTTACCTTACCCATGTGGCTAAGGAACACTTGAAATGTGGCTGGAGTACCTGAAGAACTGAATTTTAAATTTTAGTTTATTTTAACATTAGGGTTAATGTAAAATACATCACTACTAATTTTTATACTAATGGCATGTTGAAATGATAACATTTTGGATATACTGGGTAAAATAAAATATATTATTAAAAATTAATTTTACCTGCTTCTTTTTCCTTTTTTTAAAATGTGGCTACTATGGGGTGCCTGAGTGGCTCAGTTGTTAAGCGTCTGCCTTCGCCTCAGGTCATGGTCCCAGGGTCCTGGGATCGAGCCTCGCATCGGGCTCCCTCCTCTGCGGGAAGCCTGCTTCTCCCTCTCCCACTCCCCCTGCTTGTGTTCCCTCTCTCGCTGTGTCTCTCTCTGTCAAATAAATAAATAAATATTTTTAAAAATGTGGCTACTAGGAAATTCTAAATTAATTATGGCTCACATTATATATTTTTAATTTTATTTATTTATTTTAAAACCAGTATAATTAACATACAGTGTTACATTCTTTTCAGGTGTACAATATAGTGATTCGACAATTCAATAGATTACTCAGTGCTCATCAAGGTAAGTGTACTTTTAATCCCCTTAATCTATATCACCCACCCCCCCACCCATTTCTCCTCTGGCAACCAGCAGTCCGTTTTTTTGTCTCTTTTTTTAAGTTTGTTCATTTGTTTGTTTCTTGAATTCCACATATGAATGAAATCATATGGTATTTTTGTCTTTTTCTGACTGACTTATTTCACTTAGCATTATACCCTCTAGATCCACCCACGTTGTTACAAATGACAAGATACTCTTTTTATGGCTGAATAATATTCCATTATATGTACCACATCTTCTTTATCTATTCATCTATCAATGGACACTTGGGCTGCTTCCATCATTTGGCTACTGTAAGTAATGCTGCAATAAACATAGGGGTACAGAAATATTTTCAAATTCATGTTTTCATTCTCTTTGTGTAAATAGGCGGTAGTAGAATTACTTTATATTTCTATTGGAAAGAGTTTCTCAAGCATCATCTCCAGGTTCAGGAGTCCAGAGCTGGGGACCCTAGGCAGTTGTCTCCCACCTCGCCAGGTGAGTCACTTGAACCAGATGAGCTTCCACAGGACTTTCATGCCTCTGCTGTCCCCAAGCCTGGAACAAACCTAAATTCACAGTGGGTCCTGCTGGAGGTTAAAGGACACTTTGGAACAGACAAAAAGTTCTTTCTTTGCCTGATGCTGTTTGCTCCTTTAGAGCACTAAGGCATTTTAGAACAATTTTAGTTGCTTGCTTTGAATACCAGCTCATCTCATTATTAGCTGTCTGATCTTAAGTGTGTTTCTATACCTCTCTGAACATCTTATTCTTCATGTTAAAAAGAGAGAGAGAGAGAGAGAGACTTATTGTGAATCCATTTGACCTGCCCTACTCTGTGAGTTTCTTGAAGATGTGATGTGATCCCTGCCTGGTGGAGATGTTGTGAGGATTAGGCATCAGGGCCCACCGAACATCTAATGCTCAATCAACAAATAAATAATACTCAGTGCCTAAGAGCTCTGAAGGACCAGGAGGGGAAAGCCCTCGAGAACACGGTACTGATGAAAGAGTTTACATTTGTGTGCGTGCATGTGTGTGTGCATGCATATATGTATCATACATGTATATGTGTGTGTGTGTGTGTTGCTTGGGAGGAAGGGGGTGCAGGAGACAAACAATAAGCAAATAAACAAATACGTACATAACTCCAGGCGGGGTCTGTACTGGGAGGAAGGATAAAGTAGGATGAGTTGCTGCTGGGGGCCAGGGTGGAGAGGCTGGTTGGGGAAGTCTTCTCGCTAAAGGGACCTCCACCGAGGGTCAGCGTTGGCCATGTCTCCATTTCATCAAGTCCAGGCCCGCAAGGATACAGCCTTTGGGCAGAAACCTGTCCTTTAGCACTGCCTCTTTTTGCTTTTCCTGTATCCACCAACACTGTTTTTCTTGTTACTCCAAAACTGCCGGTATAATCCCAGAATCACCAGATCAGTGCAATTTTCTAAGAAAACAATTTAACAAAAGCCATTTCGCCTAAAATCAATCCCTCTAAAGTGAATTTGCATCTAGGCAACTTGCTCAGGGATGCTACTTACACCTACCTTTTTAAAAAAATAACTGCTAGAGCCTTTTCTATGCAGTAAGTCAGTTTTATCCTCGTGAAATTTTTTTTCTAATTATTTTTCTTTCAGTCACTTGCTAAAACATCTCTTATTTTCCTGTTTCTGATAAATATGTCTGTGGTTATTCCCATATGATTAACCAAATTGATCACTCTTGCGATTTCTACCTGCTTGATTCTTTGTTTCTTTATATCTATGTGTCTCTCTGGGATTACGGACACAAATCACCCCTCCTGTGGTTGATGCATTTACTACTGGGACAGAGACAAACGATTCTGCAGAAAGCTTCCTAGTGGAAAGTTTTTACTATGTGCTTCTAGCTTCATAAATTGGAAAAATAAAATGACAATTTCTGTGTGGCTGTGCACCTTAAACCCACCTGGCGAGAGCAAGCTTCGGTAGCCCATGCGTGTGGGCAGAGACCGGGCGAAAGGTTTTCTGACTCCAGACTCAGTGCGTCAATTAAGCACTCTACACTGCTTCCATTAATAATTTTGTAAATGTACTAATTATGCTGCTAATTAATTAAATAAGACACCGTTGATCTACCATTTGCTCAAACACTATCTCATTTGCACTTCCAAAACGTCACTTCTTGTTACCACTATCACTTTAATGAGAAGGAGATGTGATTGAATGGATGAACAAATTAATTATGTAAAGCAGGGTTTAGAAACTTCGTCCAGTGATGGAAGAAAAAAAAAAAAGAAAAGAAAAACTGAGCCCAGGAAATAGTTGAACAAAGTAACAAAGAAACATCCTCCTTTAGAACATATAGGCCAGTCATTCTCAGATGGGGGAGATCTTGTACCCACTCATGGCACCTCTAGAAATGTTTGGAAATTTTTATTGTCACATTGGAGAGAGGGTCCCACTGGCATCTCCTAGACGAGGTTACAGATGCTGCTAAAACATCCTACAATGCACAGGACAACCCCTCACAGGAAAGGACTCTCTGACCCAAAATTTTCTCTGAGGGAGAAAAACCTGGATTTAAGGGCTGCTGATATAAGGAGATTAAAATGGGATGTGCTCTGAGGACTAACTGATCTTGAAGGGGATATTCTTCTGTGTAATCTGTTTCCCCAGTAGTCCCTTCTGTGTTTTGCCATTCACAGCCAAGCCCCATGTCAGAAAGAAATCCTGTTCCTATGTGCATTTTCTCAGCCTGCAGTCTTGGGTGAGGTGGTTTTGCTTCTCTGTTTTCTCTGGCACAGTACCCTTCTCCAAGCCTAACTCTTGCTCTCAGCAGAGAGAAAAGCCATTATGGCCTCAAGTTCTGTCCCTGCTCCCAGATGCGTTGTCTGGGCGAGGCTCCCCTGATCAGGCAGAGTGGGCGGGGTCTCTGGCTCAATCTACTCCCTTTCTGGCCGAGGCCTGAAACCAATGGAGGCAGGGGAGGGTTTTCTGTTTCTTTCCATCTGTCCTTCTGACACCATGCTCCCCGTGTCTCTGCTCTTCCTCTTCTTTCTTCCCTCACTCCTCCCTCAGACAACCTGTGGAATCCTTACCCCTGGCTTTCTGACCAGCCCGCCCCATGGATGTCTAGACCTCAGGACTCCTTTCTTTCAGGCTTCCTTTTATTTTTTTTATTTTTATTTTTTAAATTTTATTATGTTATGTTAGTCACCATACAATACATCATTGGTTTTTGATGTGGTGATCCACGATCCATTGTTTTCGTGTAACACCCAGTGCTCCATGCAGTACGTGCCCTCCTTAATACCTATCACCGGGCTAACCCACCCCCCTCCCCTCTAAAACCCTGTTTGTTTCTCAGGCTTCCTTTTAGACCCCATTCTCGGATAGGGTCACTCAGGAAAGAGTCAAGAAGTTGATGACTGATAATTAGTGTCTGACCCCTTCAAGCAGAGCTGCCTTTTAGCAAAGGACTGTGGCAAAGTAGGACAACTACCTAATGCACCCCAACAAATGTGCAACACTTATTCTGAGGCCTGCCTTCATCTTAGCCCTGCCATGATCATCTGGTTTCATTACTGTCTACAGCTGAGCTTCCTTATCCCAGCTGGCCTCTCCCTGCCCTTTCCCTCGAAACTCCCACGGTGATCCTACCATTCTTAGTCCAAGGTTTTGTTTTGTTTTGTTTTGTTTTCACAGGACATTTACCTGTTCCAAATAACTTTTTTATTTATTTATTTTTAAAGATTTTATTTAGTCTAGATGAGGTGGTTAAAGCGTATTCTGAGATTCCATTTAGGGACTGTATTAGGTCATAAAAGTTCTTTGCAAATCCCACTTGAATTTCGTAGCCTGTTTAAATTATGTAGTATTGGACCATCATTGAAACCATTCCAGATCTAAGAGATTTGCCAACATGGCCTCATGTACCGCCTACTACTGTTGGATTATGCTTTGAGCCCACCAACACTGACGAAGCAAACACTCTGCAGAGAGCTAGCCACAGAGATCACGGAGCTGCTGGGAGCTAAGAATTGAGAGAAAACGTTAATGAGGAGCATACCTTATGGATTGTGAATTTGGGGAGCATTTTGAGGGGAAATCTTTTTTTATGCAAAGCTTCTTTTTAGATTTCCACGCTTTACCATGAAAAATGACAATGATTTTCAAAATGTGTCTTTGGCAGTGAAGACTATATTTTGGTCTGATAAAAATCTTAGCAGCTTCCTCTTTTAACCAACAGCTCATCTAAAACCTTTTACCAAATTCAGAATGTAAGAAAAATTACAATTAAGTCTGGAGGGTAGGAAACACAAAATCGGCTGATGGGAAACTCAGTTATGCTTGGATGCAGCCTGTGCACAATCGTATGCATTTCTGTGTCCAACCACACAGAGCAACGTCCGTGGTGCTGAACGCAAAAGCTTCAGGCGCAAGGAGCAATGATTAAACTAGATCAGGTCGGGCGCCTGGGTGGCTCAGTTGGTTAAGCGACTGCCTTCAGCTCAGGTCATGATCCTGGAGTCCCTGGATCGAGTTCCGCATCAGGCTCCCTGCTCAGCGAGGAGCCTGCTTCTCCCTCTGACCCTCCCCCCTCTCATGTACTCTCTCTCATTCTCGCTCTCTCAAGTGAATAAATAAATCTTAGAAAAAAAAAAAAAACTAAATCAGGTCCAGGAACACACATTGGGACTAGAAAGAGGGACCTTCCAAAACTCTGAGTTTTGCTTTCATCTGTAATCATCTTGCGAATAAATAGAAATTCTATTACGTGAAATCCTGGCACCTTGTTACTACAAAAGAGCCATGTGTACAATTACTATGAGCTATTACACCTTGTCAATTCTAGATCACAGAGAAAGACGTATAGTTGCCTTCACATGGTTAATGATCTCCTAATGAAGTGCATTTCTGCATTGATAGGGACAATTTAAATATTTCTAGCTGATGACCTGAGTTTCATTTCTCTGTTAAACAAATATCTGTAATATTGAATAATATGCTTCTGTTTGGGTTTATCTTGAGGAAATTTGAATTGTCTTAATATTTGCTAATCACGTACAGATTTCAAGCACCATGTTTTCAAATTAAGCTTGCTTTTGTTTGAGATCTTTCCTTTAAAAATATATAGACTTAGCTAACTAATCTACATTTTATTGTATTTTAAGCAAAGACAGAAGGAAGCTTTGAGGAAAAAGTTAACATGCACTGTTTTCTTTTTTCAATAGCTGTAAAGGAAAATTGAATGATCAGCCAAAAGCAAATGACCAAAAGGATTGACAGGTTGTAAGACGACAGGTTTAGGAACTGGGTAGCTAAAACACACTGTCTTCTTCAAAGGCTTCAGAGAAGAGATTAGCTTATTTATATTTCCAGGAGCACGGTGGATTCAATCCTCTGAATGACTCCTGATAAACACCACCAAAATTTCTGAAATAAAATAATTTTATTCACTTTTTTAACTTGACAGAAATGTCAGGAATCTTCAGAAGAAAAAAAAGGGGGGGGAAACTAAACAAATACCAAAGTCAGCTAAATGAAAGCACATAAGTGCCAGAAGAAAACATGCATGAGCACCACTTTAACCTCAATGTAGAAAGAGACTTTCTTGCTGTAACTCAAAATCCAGAGGCAATAAAACTAGGAGAAAATATTCATGACAGGTATCACAGATAAGGGCTCATAGCTCTAGTTTTAAAATTTGGGAGGAAAAAAGGACAAAACCACAGATAATTCACAAAAAGAGATATAAAAATGGCTCCAAACAGAAAAGGTGTTGTCCTTACTCATGATAAGAAAAATAGAAGTAAAACCATACTGAAATACCATTTTTTACCCAATAGATTAGTACAATTTAAAAATGTGGCAGTGCACTCTGTTGGCAAGGCTGTGGGAAATTGATGGTTTTGTACATTGCTGGTGGAGTTTCGAAAGGGGAAGGACCCCGTATAGAGAGCAGTTTGGCAATATCCAACAGAACCATGTATGCTTCTCAACACATAAATCCCCCCGCTAGAAATCTACCTAGAGGATACCCCTCCAACAACACGAACATTCATGTGCACAAAGCTATTCATTATAGCATCTTTTGTAATTACAAAATGTTAGAAACTACCTGACTATCCAAGCACAGGAGATCAGTTGAATCAACTCTGGTGTATACACTCTATGGAATACAGCCATTAAAAAAATGAGGGCGATCACTATGAACTGCTGTGGAGTTATTTCTGAGAGATATTATTAAGTGAAAAAAGCAAAATGCTGAAGAGTATGCTACCTTTTGTGAAAGGCTGAAAAAAAAAACCATATATGCCTCTATTTGCCATTATAAAACAGAAATACAGGATGCATTCACCAGAAAACAATGAGGTCGGTTACGAGCAAAAAGGGAGAATGGAATGTAAAAGACATGAGAGGGAGTGAAATATCTTTGACTTTTGAAAGCATTTCATTGTCTTCGATGTTCAAAAAGGAAATTAAATCAATCAGAACAGGAACGGGATGGTTGAAGCTGGGAGTCACCTAAAACACAGAGCAAGAAAATGAAAAGAGAGAGGAAAGAAAGTGCAAATGAGAAACCCAGTGGGGTAAAACATTACCAACAGGTGTGTTGGGTTGAAGAGCATCCCCCTAAGAATTCATGTCCTTCCCAGAACCTCAAAATGGGACCTTATTTGGAAATAGGGTTGTTGTAAGTGTAATTAAGGTAAACTGAGGTTACACTGGATGCACTCTTAATCCAGTATGACCGATGTTCTTATAAGAGGAGAAGGGACACACGGAAAGACATCACTGAGAAAAAGATGAGAAAATACACCAGGGAGAAGGACATGTGATAAAGGAGGTGGAGATTGGAGTGGTCTGTCCATGAGCCAAGGGATGTCAGGATTGCCAGCAGCAGCCCCAGCCAGGAGGGCACATAGCCAATTCTCCACAAGAGCTTTCAGAAAGAGGAGGGCCCTGTCAACACCTTGATTTTGGACTCCAGCCTCCAGAACTGTTGGAGGATAAATTTCCGGGGCTTTAAGATACCTAGTCTGTGGTAATGTGTTACAGCAACCACAACAAACTAATACAATAAGCACATCTGGGTAAAGGGAAGAGAGGATATACCTTGTACTGTTTTGTCTTCTGCAGCTCTTTCTAAATTTGAAAGTATTTCTTTTTTTTTTTTAAAGATTTTATTTATTTATTTGAGACAGAATGAGAGAGAGAGAGAGCACATGAGAGGGGGGAGGGTCAGAGGGAGAAGCAGACTCCCCGCCGAGCAGGGAGCCCAATGCGGGACTCGATCCAGAGACTCCAGGATCATGACCTGAGCCGAAGGCAGTCGCTTAACCGACTGAGCCACCCAGGTGCCCCGAAAGTATTTCTAAATAAAGGCAAACAAAAAAAAATAGGGCTTCTAAGAATCTTAAGGGCCTGGTCCCATTGATTGCAGTCCCTCAGGGAGCCTAGAGATTTGTGAGTGTGACTTTGGTCTAACAGAGAGACATAAATTGATACACGAAAAGCTCACAGCATCTTTTCAGGAATTTTATCAACTTAGACTGAAAGCAACAAAGAGGACACAAAGTGAAAAGAGGACTTTGTATTCCCAGACTGCTATGGGCAGGAAACTGCCTTAAAAAACTCCCCAGCTCCAAACACAGACCGTTTCTTATGGAAAAGGACAGGGGACTCAGAGGGCAGAACCAAGAGCCCAGAGAGCAAACGGTCCTGGAGAACAATTCCCAGGCAATCCGACTGAGCCCTAAGCAAGGAACAGGTGATATATACCTGGCTGAATTTCAGAATTACTCTGACCAAGTAACGGCTGTGTACTCTCGCGTCTCCTGTTTTGGGATGGGAGTGTCTATAGCAGCTGATTTATGTGTGTCTCAGTCTTTCAGGCTGAATGTATAAAGGACAGAAAACTTGTCTCTTCTCTCCACAGGTCTTTAGGTGAAACAGAATGATACTCGAGGAATTATACCTGAGGGACAGTACACCCCACAGAGGGGCTTTATCTGCACCTGGGCCTGATCTAGATGGTGAGATCCTGACGTCGAGCTGACTGTTAAAGGGATGAGAACTGGTGGTTTAGGGGTGAGAGATGGGTGTATTTTGCATATGTGAGGGATGGCAACTCTTGTGGCCAGAGTGCAGACTGGGACAGGCAGAGGGAGGGTCTTTTCCAACTATGGGCACAACAATACTGTCATTCCATTTGCTCTCCCTACTATGTGACTTTGACTCTTCTCCCATCAGTACAGGTCTGTAAGAGGGTTGCCAGCCGTAACAAGTGAAAATGCAAGAAACCCAAATAATTTTTTAGTATACATATGACCCCAAAATTGTATGTGACACACTTAATGCTAAAAAATATTGTTATTTATCTAAAATCCAAATATAACTGAGCATCCTGTATTTTATCTGACAATCCTAGAATTCCTCCCACTGAAGTCAGTGGGCTTGTGATTATGGCAGAGATGCTATGTGAGTTCCTGGGCGAGGTCAGGAAGGATGGTACAGCGGCCTGGTCCTCTCCCTTAGGTTGTTTGCTGTTGGAATCTAATCACCGTGCTGTGAGCCAGCCCACGTAGTCTGTGGTCCACATGGAGGGCAACAGGGCTGCTGGCCCAACAGCTCAGGCTAAGCCCCAGACAGGGGCTGGCAGCAACTTGCTAGCCACGTGTGAGAGTGATCTTCAAAGTGGATCTGGGGGCACCTGGCTGGCTCAGTCAGTGGAGCTTGTGACTCTTGATCTCCGGGTTGTGAGTGCGAGTTCCACTTTGGGTGTAGAGACGGTTTTAAAAAAAAAGTGATCTTTACTCCAGTGCATCCCTGAGCTAGCCCAGCTCGGCCACTAAGTTTTAGGGTTGTTTGTTATGTAACAATAAGATAACTAGAAAAACAGGTCGCATGTTATATTAATCAGGGTTCTCCAAAAAAATGAAACCAACGGTATAAATATATACACACAGCATATATATAGAGAGAGAGAGAGACAGAGACAAAGAGACAAAACAGAGAGAAAGGGGGAGACCAAGAGAGGTTGAGAATTCAAGGAATTGTCTTAAATGATTGTGGAAGCTTGGCAAGTCCTAAATCTGCAGGGTGGGCCAGAGGCTGGAGACCCAAGCAAGAGTTGCAGCTGCAATCCAAAGGCAATCTTGTGGCAGAATTCTCTCTTTATTGGGGGTAGGGGGCAGTCAATCTTTGTTCTATGAAGGCCTTTATCTGATTAGATGAGGCCCACCTGCATGATGAAGAGTGACCAAAGTCTACCAATTTAAATATTAATCTCTTCTGAAAAATAACTTCACAGAAATATCCAGAATAAAGTTTGACCAAATATCTTGGCACCATGGACCAGCCAAGTTGACATATAAAATTAACCATCACACACATCAAAGGCTTGTAGCTCATGATTGTCTAAAACAGCACTTTTCTTCTGGGCCCTAGAGAGGTCTTGATATTTTTGTATATATGACTTCATAGGAAATGACAGAAGTACATGCTCTTTGCTGCCAAGATTTACCATGATTGGCATTGAAATTACAACTCTGGGGGATAACATTCATTAGATGACAGAACAGGTTTGAACAATCCCTTTAACACCATACAGAGAATGACCCAAGTGGCAGGTATCTCTCTCAGAACCCCAGAAACTATGAGAGGAGGTCAAGACAGCTTTGATAAAAGGCATACATGTTTCAAGGCTTTGACACAAACGACCAGTGTCCAAAGATGAAAATGGATGGGAGAGTTACTTCCTACTTCCACTTACCCCTGACCTGTGGAAATGGGGTGGTGAGAACACGCAGTGCTGCTCCATCCATAGTTCTGGAATGTACCCAGCAAGGGATGGACATGACAGGAGCATCTCTTCCCGTCCTGTAAGAATCACAACGGTGGAGTGCATTGTTTCAAGGAGGCCTTTCTATCATTCTCTTACCTCTCCACCTTTATGCTTTATTCTGGCCCCATCCCTCAACTTGCTTAGGTGAAACAAATATTCCTCTTTGAAAGGAAAAAAAGGGGGAACTCTTTATGCTATATACCAGAAAATATTTAAAAACCTAAACCCAAGGTCACAAGACTTTTGCTCTCACCACAAGACTTACTGACCAGGACTCTGCCTTCCTTCAGAGGGATCGTGGATTGTCCTAGGACATCAGAAAAGAGATAGTTCCACACAGTGTGATTGGGTAGAGCACAATCAAAAGCCCTGGAAAGAATGTTATAACTACTCCAGGGGCCACTGGTAGCATGTTGACTGCTGCAAGGAGGTTTCTCTTTGAGAAGCTAGCCCCAAGAGCAAGTGGCATAGCTCCTCAACCCAGGGAATACTCACAAGGAGTCTAGACAACCTGTGAGCACTGGCTTAACTCCTTTATGGCTCATGCATAGTGACTACCTTGGCTGCTTGCTCAGGTGAACACAAATGGTCTCCAGATGCCATCTCTCTTCCTCTCCCATGGCCCATCCTCCTTCCCCACCTTCTTCCCTAACTAATTGTATCTTCTTTTCTCTCTCAATGCCCCTAGCCTAAAGAATGTCTCCAAGCTTTCTCTTATCACATAATCTTCCAGTCTACAGTCCAGGTACTGTAAGGAAGTTCCTCCCCTTTCTCTAAGACTTAGAGTTTTGAAACACAAAAGCAAGGATTGCCTTCTTTCTGTTTTCTGCTCTGTCTTTCCTACCCTGCTTTAGGGAATGTGAAATGCCCACTCCACCAGGTGGGAGAAGGGCCAGAAGGACACACCAGGGACGAAACTGGATTAGTTATTATTTCAACAGCATCATACCACACGCATGCTCATTTTGAAAGCATGGAGTAGGTAGGAGACACCACTGACCCAATCAAGGTGAGCGGCAACTTCGCAGACTCCATCCACAGCTACACCTGGACCCAATGTTTCTCCTTCAAAGCGCTGTTTATTAATTCATTCATTCACTCACTCACTCAGTGACGTTAACATTTTAAATTTTATTTTGCTAACTACTTAGTCTGATTGAAGTGTGAGGCATAAACTATCTAATAAAATGAGTAAAGAAAAAAATCACTTGGGAAAAGGACATAATTTTCCAAGTCCACAGAGGTCAGA
Organism: Mirounga angustirostris; assembly: GCF_029215605.1. NCBI lineage: Eukaryota > Metazoa > Chordata > Mammalia > Carnivora > Phocidae > Mirounga > Mirounga angustirostris. Next base: position 15,966,552 of record NW_026991718.1, on the reverse strand, counting down.
AATTATATTGAATGAGTGAGCAACCAAGTGCAAATTATCATGTTGAACGGAGCAAACACTTGTGAAGAATGAAGGAAAATATCAGTACTGACTATAGAGCACCAGGCCTTCCAATGCAGCCAACGTTGATAGAAACAAACATTCATCTGTCAGCAGGTGGGGTAGGATATGGAAACACATGCCTCCGAATGGAGCACCTACGGTAATAAAGGTATTTTCCCAACAAAGCCTTAGTTACAATTACAGTAAAACATCAAAGAAAAAAAGATTACAGTGAAAATACAAGCTACTTTCCTTCAGGAGAAACAGCTTGGTAGATAGAGTTAGGGAATGGGAGGGACTTACCTGTTGGAATCTCATTCCAGGATCTTGGAAAAACAGATGAAGAAGTTACTAAAATTGCCATTCTCCCAACCTTTACTGTTTATGCTATGGCTCATGGATGTCCTTGCAAATTTGATTTGAAAAAAAAAAAAAACAAATCTGTGGATTTTTTCTCCCTAAAATTACATAAACATGCAATTCTTAAAATTTCTTTTATTTCATGAAAATTGATTTGTTCAGTGACCTGATATCAATATTGCGTAGTGGAAAGAACACTGAACTAGCTCTGCCACGAGCATGGGCAAGTTCATGTAACCTCTGTGGATCTCAGTTTCTCATCTGTAAAATAAGAAGTTTGGACTAAATGACCTCCATGTGCCCTTCTATTATGATGCGTTCATAATTGAAGGGAAGTTCAGTATTCCTTAATGGACAGTCTTGCATTAGAAGCAAGTGCTCTTCGTGGAAGGGGTGGCTGGTTGATTTACTTTTCTCACTCTTTCTTCCTGAGTTCTCCTTTACTCTGTGGACCCTGGTCAATTCGTGCAGCTACCCTCATGCTGACTTCAGAAGGACTCTACATACCCTCAGGCTCAGGATGGAAACAGGTGCTGCCTTGGCACTCCTGAATAATGCTTAGATAGGGCTGAAACATTTAAAATGTAACTACACAGAGAGAGCAGCATGCATCTAGAGTGAATCAACTTATAAGCTATGGCTTACTCAGTTTTACTCTGTGATGCACAACGGTCCCAACTTAGTCTGCATCCCCATATGCCTCCTCACCTGAAAGTGTCCTTATGGAAATTCAGACTCCTCACAGTTCAGGCTCAGAGAAGATGAGAAAGGCCCAGGTATTTATCAACTGAGTTCCCCCTTACAATTGTTCTGGTTTTATCTGAAGACTTTGCCTGTTCTCTAGATGATAGACACCAAGAATGGCCTTTTGGGAAGGCCCCATTCTCACCCCTCACCACCAATTCAAGAGTCATGTCCTGGCAGAATTCAGCATGATAGTCTTGTTATATTAGAACACAGCACAGTAACCCTGGCTCTCCTCCTGCAAAATAACAGAGTGGGGGGCATATATATGAAAACAGATCAATATTATAACTTTGGTAATTGCTATAATGCAGATGCATTAGTCACAATTAGAGTTGGTGAATATAAGAGAAAACCTAACTAATGACTGCATACCATAAGCATATTTCAAAAGCACAAAGTGGATAAACAAATTTTTATCTCTTAGGTAAAAGAAGTTCAGAAGTACATAGCCCAAGGCTATTAGCTTTTAAGACAGCCTCACAGTGTCAATCGCAGATTTTTCCATCTTTCTGCCCCACCATCTCTAATACATGGTATTCATTCTTAACAGAGCCTTATGGTCCAAGATGGGTGCTACAGGTCCAGCCAATACATCCACATTCCAGGCAGTATGTAAATACAAAAAGGGTCAGTGCCAGCTATCAGTCTGCAGTCCAAGATTTCTTGGAAGTTCCACCCAGCATCTATTTGTAGCTTATTGGCCAGAGATTGGTCACTTGGACACAAGACGTTTGGGAACTGGGCACACTGCCACTCCAAATAAAATTAAAAAGCCTTTATGAGGGAAAGAGAGAAGAATGGATATTGGATTGGCAGTAAAGTAGCCATCTCTGCTTTAGTAGGTGTGTACAAAGTACAGTGGGAATTCTGGAATATGCCTGAGGCAGGTAGGAAAGGCTTCCTTGAAAAGGTTTAGCATTTGAAGGTGCTTGGGTGGTGAAGGCCACCCAAGATTATACAAAATAGATGTGTAAAGACAAAGGGATCAAATTTAGCTTGTAGGAAAACTCTAGATTGTTCAACTCCTAGAGAAGGGAAGATGAGAACAGAATGGAAGATTAGGGCCAGATCATAAAGACTTGTTTGCTGGATAGAGGAGTGTGGGTTTCATCCTATAAGTAAGAGGGAGCCAATGAGCAATTTTAAGCATGGGAGTGACACAGTCTGATTTGCATGACTGTAAGATTACTCAGCACTTACACCAGGATATGTTCATTGGTGAGTGGGACAAGGGGAATTCTGTCTTATCCCAAATGGCTCACCTCAACAGGGAGTCACTAACAGATGCTAAAAGGACATCTTTGGTGATGGGGGGGAAAAAAAGGAGGAGCAAGGCAAAGAACTGGGCTAAAAACACTTTCCAAAACTTCCTTGCAAAGATCACACACACACACTACAGACAAACCCAGTATAAACACATTCCAAATCTGCGGAAGTTTACAGGGAAATTTTGGGATTCAGATAAACATAAAGGAGGGAAAAAATTAAGAGATGGATAAAAAGTCACAGATTTAATTCTGATCTATTCCTTTGTTCTGCCTTTTACAGATCAGTCTCCCCCACCACCACTTAAATTCTATCTCACTTTTAACATAATGGAGAGCCAATTTTTTAATCAAAAGCCATTTTTAGGATCAAAGAGAAACATATTTCTAGGCGGATAGTATGTTAGCTCTATCTTGTAATATCATATGGTGAGGGGTATTCAACTAAAATTAGAGATGATATTTACTGAAATTCTCAAAAAAAATCAAATGCCTCCAAATCCAGGGGAGGCAAATTGAATCTTTTTTCTTTCAGGATATTTTTCTCAAGTACTAGCGGAAGTGCTAATGAGAGACAGGCCTCCTTGCCATCCAGTGACAAATGTAATAGGTTACATGAAACCACAGAAAATGAGTCTATTTAAAAATGTCAGATACAACACTAAAGGAAAACTCAGTCTTGTATTTTTTCCTCTTGATCACGGCCTAATAGAGACAATTCAGAAATGATTTCTTCTGAACTTGGTGATATCCATGATTGAAACAGTGTTGCTAATGATAACAATGTGTAGAATTATTACATGGAAAGTACTAATAATGCAAATCATATGGTCTGTAGATGCAGCTCCCCGAAGATTACTTTTTCCTAGGCACATTTGATTACTCAGAGATTAGCATACTAGAACTCAGATTTGTACTAACATATCAAGAATTGGGGTTTATAAGAACAAAATTAGACATTTAACCAAATTTTTGTTTATGCCAGCTTTGCCATGTACAATAATGACAACACAGAAAGGGATGTATCGAACCAAAATTAATATTTTCAAATACTTTTGGCATCTTACGCTTTTGCATAAGACAAAATGTGTTCCGTAAGACATAATATTAAAATAATTGTAAAATTACATAAGTACGCACCAAATAAAAGTACAACTCTTAATCTGCGATTTCAAAATGAGATGCATATTTTGGAATCTTTAGACATTAGCTGACTTCTTGATGATGGTTTCAAGAAAAAATTAAAATGTTTTCTTTTTCCTATTTAAAGGAATTTTTAAAAAATATTTCATTTATTTGAGAGAGAGCACAAGCGGAGGTGGGATGGGGATGGGGGCAGCGGAAGAGGGAGAAGCAGACTCCCCACTGAGCAGGGAGCCCAATGCAGGGCTCGATCCCAGGACCCCAGGATCATCACCTGAGCCGAAGGCAGATGCTTAACCGACTGAGCCATCCCATTTATGGACATCAAAATAAAATCCTACATAAAATATTAGCCCATAGAATATAGCAGCAGATTGACATCATATCTTAGGATTGTTTATATCTTTGAGAATACTCACAAAATAGTACCCTTCATTGCCATCAGTGTTCTAAAAACACCGAGAAGACTAGGAATAGAACGTATGGAGACCAAAACATCATCTGGATTTCCAGTAAAGGCTATATTAGGGTCCATAGCTGGCATGTGAGTCCAAAAGGACTGCACAGTGAACCCCAGAATTAGATTTTCCCAAACAGTGTTCTACTAGAGTGGAGACTTGCCCAGGTTATATCATGGAGAAGCAAAGACCTCCTATACCCAGTGCAAAGCTAGCTCCAAGAAGAAAACAGATGAGTTAAGCATGTACAGTTTATTCTTCCAAAACTTACATATCAGGCAAATCACACCACTTTCCTGGGCAGAGTGAGGGAGGGATTGAGAGAGGCCAGGAATGTTACACTTATTTAGATCCTTCACCTTGAAAAGAAACATTGAGAGTGGAAAAAATATTCCAGCTTTTTTTATTATTATTCGTTTGGTTTGACCATGAGTCTATGGTCTATATCCCTCAAGAAAGAGACCCATAAGAAGAGGTCTGTTCTTACCCTCAGGAGGCTATTCTGCCTCTAAATGTTCTTGGGGTGTCCTGGGACTACTGATGGACAAGGTGGATTTCTCCCCCAAAAGGCTATGAACTGGCTCAGAAGAGTATATTATTTTTTTTCAACTAAGATCTTCTCTTTTTTTAAATTTTATTTTATTTATTTTTTTTTTTTAAAGATTTTATTTATTTATTAGACAGAGAGAGAGACAGTGAGAGAGGGAACACAGCAGGGGGAGTGGGAGAGGGAGAAGCAGGCTTCCCGCCGAGCAGGGAGCCCGATGCGGGGCTCGATCCCAGGACCCTGGGATCATGACCTGAGCCGAAGGCAAACGCTTAATGACTGAATAAATAAATAAAATTTAGGGGCGCCTGGGTGGCTCAGTTGGTTAAGCGACTGCCTTTGGCTCAGGTCATGATCCTAGAGTACCGGGATCGAGTCCCACATCGGGCTCCCTGCTCAGCAGGGGGTCTGCTTCTCCCTCTGACCCTCTTCCCTCTCGTGCTGTCTCTCATTCTCTCTCTCAAATAAATAAATAAATAAATAAATAAATAAATAAATAAATAAATAAATAAAATCTTTTAAAAAATTTATTTTATTTAATTATTTAAATTCAATTAATTAACATATAGTGTATTACTAGTTTCAGAGGTAGAGTTCAGTGATTCATCAGTCTTATATAACACCCAGTGTTCATTCCATCATGAGCCCTCCTTAATGTCCATCACCCAGTTACCCCATCCCCCCACCCACCTCGCTTCAGTTTGTTTCCTATACTTAAGGGTCTTTCTCTGCATCCTCGCTGACATAAGTTGTTTCCTGACTTGTTAATTTTAGCCATTCTGACTGGTGTAAAGTGGTATCTCATTGTGGTTTTGATTTGTATTTCCCTGAGAAAAGTACACTATGTAATAAATCCAAAGCCATGAGTCCTCAAGGCTGAAATTTTATGCTCCATTCTATTTCCTATCTTAATTTTTGTCCTTGCTGTGCTGTTTAAAACAAAGTTTCTGCAATCAGTTTAAATGGCAATATTATGGTACTCCAATGGTAAAACACAAATCTTTATTGTTGTCCTAGAAGCCCCAGATTGGAATCTTGAGGATGTAGTCAGCTAAATCCGTTTTAGAGAAATTGAAGAAATTTAATAAAGACTGGGTAATAGAAAGATATTACAGAGTTACTGTTAATTTTATGAGGTGTGATAATAGTGTTGTTCTGTTCTTAAAAGTTCTTATCTCAAAAAAAGTCCGTATTTGTTAGAGACTCATACTAAAATATTCGAGGTTAAAATAATATGATTTCAGGAATTCACATTTAAATGTTCCAGCAAAAAAAGCAAACAAACAAAACTTACAGTAATGTGAACATACTGTAGATGTAGTAAGTGCTAGACTCTAGATATGTTCAAGGTATCTCAAAAGCCCAGGAGCCTGATTCTGCCTGGGAATACGAGGGCAGTGTCATTTGTGTGTTGAAAGATGTGTAAGACTTTTCTGGTCTATTTGGGGTAAGGTTACCAGGGAAGGCAACAGCATTCTAAACAGAGGGCATGTGATATGTAAGGGCACACAGGTTTGCAAGCGGATGGTGAAATAGACATGGAGGAGCTCAGGGCAATTTTTCAGTAGAAAATGTGCATATTTAAGGTAAAAAGTTCTATTTGTTCTAATTGTGCAGAGTTGAGACTGAGTCGACTTTTCTCCACTGGATCACACCATTTCAGACCAGTTAATTTTGTTAAATTTTCTCCTCATCTAGAATGCCATTTTCTTTTTTCCTTTATGAAAATACCAGCTATCTTTCAAGACAGGACTCAAGAACTCCCTTTAGTCAAAAGTTCTCCTTACCCAACTTATAGTTCACTGAATTCCCCCTCTTCTGACTTGACAGCAGACTTTTCATTGTGGTACTGGATGATGAGCTCATCTACAAAACCAGGACAATTTTATGTCGATAATCTCATCGCCTTGGAAGATGTTATCTCTAACCAAGCATAGGACAATCCTTAAGTTCTTATAGGACTCATCTATGGGGCATTTCCCCAAACACAGGGAGGGAGAGGGCCAGATATGGGCAGTCAAAAGTTCATGCATCCACTCAATACCCACAGATGCTCTTTGGGGTTGATATTTCAGTTTTACCATCTGGGGGGGAAAATCCCCCAGAAAGGGAAAATGAATGTGATTCCCTGATGTTTCTGAAATGTTAAAAAAAAATGGATAATATCAGAACTAAAAGCTGAGATGCTCTAATAATATTGGAATTTCAACATTTCTTTTAAATTTTTGTTTAACTTCGTCAATTTCACTTAAGATTTCTAAAGAAAATCATGAATTAAAATGGAATCTAAGAATGGATTTGAACTCTATGTTAACAATGCAACTACATTTTGGTTTTTAGGAACTAGACTATGAAAAGAAAGGCAAGCATGAGACTCTTTTAAAGGTATCTAAATCCAAGAAGGCAGGAGTTTAACAAAGAAACCACAATATAGGGTAAGAGAATAGTACACATTTAGTTCCTCTGCTATGTGGTACCCAGGATCATAGAGGGCAGTATCTCTGATGGATAATTCAGAGAACTGAATTGTAGGCCTGGGCCTCATTAAAGCTATTAAATATGTGAGTTTGGTTGGTTTGAGCTGAGTATAAAATGGTTTTGCAATTTTTAAGGTCACAACATACTGTAATTCTAAGCTAGAAACTTAGAAAACTAACACATATGGCTAAGCCCAAAGAAAACTAAGCATTAGAGAAAAACATATATTAGCTGAGTCAGTTGGCTTTCTCTCTGTCGAGACTGAATACATGTCAAAAGTCACATCAAACAGGAATATTCAGCCAACAGTAGGATAAAGGTACAATGAAGGGTAAATGTTTGGTGGAAGTAAGAGAAAGCATAGTATTTTGGCAAGAGCTAACACTCTGAAGCTTGAAATCTACCTGGCTAATATTATTCACTTGTCTACAAAACAGAAATGATCTAAGCCATTATTTAGTTGGTATATTCCTTTCCTATTGCTGCTGCCACAAGTTACCACAAATCTGTGGCTTAAAACAACACAAATTTACCATCTTACAGTTCTGGAAGTCAGAACTTCAAAGTCAACCTCACTGGCCAAAATCAAGATGGCGGCAGGCTTGTGTTCCTCTGGAAGATGTAGAAGAGAACGCACTTTCTTGGTTTGTCCGGTAATTGGCTGCCTGCATTCCTTGGTTTTTGGCCCCTTCCTGCATCTTCAAGCCAGCAGCATATCACTTTCTGACCTGTCTTTCTAAGAGTGTTGCTTCCACCTTCATATTATCCTTCTCTGATTCTTCCCCCTCCAATCCCCTCTACTATGGCCCCTTGGGATTACATTAGATCCACCTGGGAATCCAGAATAATCTCCCCATCTTGAGATCCTTAACACAGCTTAATCACATCTGCAAAGTCCTTTCTGTCATGTAAGGTAGCAGATCCACTGGCTCCAGAGATTAGGACATGGACATCTTTGAAGGGCTGTTTTTCAGTCCACAACAGTTCGATAAATGGATGATATGGGAAGACATTTTGATTTATGAAAAATTCCATTCTTATTTTACTGGGGAGTTTCCATTAAAAAATTAAAAAAGAAGAAATAATTTGTAAAAGTAGCACTATGATTAGCCCACAAAAACCTTACTGAACAGAGCATTAGTTTCTGAGGAATCCAATAAAATGGAAGCATATCATACTCTAAAGGAATATTCATGTGTAGCTAGTCCCAAACTCTACTTTGTCTTCAATTTATAGAGATAGTTGAACTACCTATCCCATATTTTCTTATCCTCACCGTTCCCTGTCCTGACATTAAAAGCTTCTTTATGATGTGGTTTCATTGAGGGGAATTAAGGGATCATATCGATGGATTATAACAAAACATTTGGAGCTGCAGTTACATTATATATGGTGAATGACCCTAAAAGTGTTAAATGTATATACATATATAAATTGTCGATGGCCCAAACATCGAAATGTTGATGTTTGCCAGATTTTTAAAAATTCATTCTTTTTATAAGCCCAGTGCCTCTGTGAAGGCAATGCTATCAGTGAACAATCCTTTAGCAAGAATTTCCAAGTCTCACAGCTCAAGTTTCCTGGCTCTTAGGACCATCTATCTCTTTGGGTCTCTGCATAATTAAATGCCAACTAGAATAGGATAGCTATAATGTAGGAGTTAAATATGGCTTTGTCAATGGTTTAGCTACTGATTTTCAACTTATGCTTGAGATAAATCATTATGTAGATCAGTTTTCTTGATCTAAGGTGTTTGAAAAAGATACTAATATGGATTTCAGGGTGCACCAGAGCCATCTATGGAGGCCGCATGAAGCAATCATATATTTACAAGCTTTTAGAATTACCTATACTAAAAAATTTACAAAGGAGAAAATTCACTATTAGAGCCAGTGGAAAACCACAATTCAAAAGCTAACTGATATTTATGACTAGTGATTCTATCTCTAGAACATATATTGAGAATAAATTTTAGTTGTCTTCTATATTTAGAAAAAAATATTTTCTTCTATTTCTTTGCTCTTTTTCTTCCTCTTGTTCCTTTTTACATAACCTTCAATCTCCATATTTTAGTTCAAAGGGGGTTTAACCAAGAGTTTCAACTTTCTGTGCAATGGAATAATGAGGAAGAGGAGAACGTATTTTACTAGTAAGAACAGGTCCTTCTAACATCTTTCTAACATCCACCAGAAGTATTCTTTCCTGTCATAAATATCTAAGTGCCACACTTTTCTCCGTTTCATTCTCATTGCTATTGTGGGTCCTCCATCCCTTCTGCAAAGTGTCCCCAGCAACTTTCTTACCTTCACTAAAGGGTCCTCAACAACCATGGCACTTTCTAGTTGTCTTCAAGGGTCCCTACATAATTGATCGGGGCCATATCAGAGATGCTACCATTTTCCTCTCTTTCTCTTCATTGACATTGCCCATTTCTGATACTACCTCCACTGAAGCTCCCTCCTCGTAAGGGCTGCATGTAGTCGACAGTCCCCTGAAATCACTTCATCTCCATGGGACACTGTGCAGAGGCCTCTCTGAGCTCAACAAGAGACATATTTCCTTGGTACCATACTCTGTCTTGGTAGTTCCTGAGGAGTACTGCCTTGGGATCCCCAAATCTCTCATAGATTATGTGGGAGAATTACTTCTTTCTGCTTCCTGCTATAATCCTTCTCTCTCTAAGACTCAGACATGAATTAGAATGGATAAAAGAGGAGACCATTTATCTGAGATCATCATCCTGAACTCTGTCTTGAAATTTCTCTTCCCCTTCTAAAACTCTATAAAGCATTTGGCACAAAACTCAGCACATAGTAAATGTTCAATAAATATTAATTGACAAAAGTCTCTCCTTCTGGTGATTTACAATCCTTAGAGTTCTATAATTAGCCTCTTCTACATAAGCCTCAATTTATAATTTGAAGCTTTCTTTCCATAAACTATACCTTGCCACCCAGTCCTGAAGTTAAATAATCAGAAAACCTTGTATTGCATCTTTTTGTGGATATTCCTTCATCAATGAAATGTGGAGTCAGCTCCTGAATGCTTTTATAATGAGCCCCAAGATGCCCCTGGAGTAGGTCAGCCACTGGCCAGCAGCCAATGAGGAACAGTGACTGGCCAATAATCACATGATTGAGCTCAGCCGTGGGTTCTCCAGCCCCAGTGGAGCTTTGAGATGTCTGCAGCTCTGCCCAACCAGCTTGGCTGAGACCTTACAAAAGACTTGGAGCTAGATCTTTCCATCTAGGCTTCTCCTGGAGTCCTGACCCTCAAAAACTCTGTGGGATAATAAATGTCTACTGTTTTAAGATGCTATGTTTTGGGGTAATTTGTTAAGCAACAATAGGTAGCCAATGCACTCCTCTATCTTGATTCTTACTCTTTCAGTTCCCCCATCATTTTATATTAATGTATTTTCATTTATTTGTTGTGTTTCTGTGAGAGCAAGGGTTTTTCTCTCTGGATTGCTTTTGCGTCCTTGGTGCCTAGAAGAGTTTGGAATGTAACAGATGGTAAATAAACATTGAATGAGTAATAAGAGTCTAAAATTTTTATGTAAAGGTTAAAGTGTTTCAATTCATATACTGTTTTTAAATCAGTATACAATGGTCTAATTTTATAGCCTTGTGTTTACAGTAGACACCCTTGTGGAATATTTGCCTACTTACTATGATCCCCTTTACTGTAGCAGAGGGCCCCTCTGTATAAGGTACAGTATGACCCCTGGCCCTGGTCATTGATCATTGGATAACTGCTGGAAACCAGACACAAACTGAGCCAATCAGAAAATCTCCCCTGAGTATGTGGAATTAAAATCAAGAGAAGAGAAAAAAGAGCCTCTCTGTGTGGCTGTCCCCGTGTGTCAGTCTGCACAGGTGACATTTTACTGCCATAACAACACCAAAAATAACAATAGAGCTGTATTTCTTTCTCTCATGTGTCCATCACAGGATGATCAGTAGGCTTTATACAAGAGAAGCTACTCAAGGATACAGACTGTTAAGACAGACACCATCTTGAATGTTGACATCACCTTGTCAAAGAAACAAGTGAAGCTTTGGAGGAACTCACATAAGGAATCAACTGCTCAACCTGGAAGTGACATAACATTTTTCTTCACAACTCATTGGACAGAACTACTTACATACTCTTAGTCACTCCCCTCCTCCTGCCCTCCCCTGAACTATAAAGGAACTATATTCCTAGCAAGTGCCTAGACGGTAGAAAGTAGAAACTATTTGGACAGCACTAATGACTCCTCAATCTACAACATAGATTGCATGAGCCGTAAAGAGCCATATTCTGTTATGAACCTAGGGATCAAAGAATGATGACAAAACAGATACCCAGAGAGAAGTAAAGGCAGGAGAGAGAATTCTGCCTTGGTTCCCAACTGGTTTTTTTTTTTTCCAGATCCTGTTTCAACTTTGTACTTAGATCTGGATGCATTTCTGCCCTTGGAGTGGGAAATCAATAGTTCTGTGTGCTTTGAGATGCCTATTTGGCTTTCAAGTGGAAATGTTAGGGAGACTGTTTGATCTATAAGCCTGGAACCCATGGAAACAGTTTAGGCTGGAGATGTGACTTTGAGAGTTATCTATAAATGGTATTTAAAGCTGTGGGGGTGGGGAGAGAGTTTAGATAGAGAAGTGGATCAAGGACAGTGCTCTAGGATACAAGTCAGCTAGTATTAAAGGACAGTATGGAGGTTCCTCCAAAAATTAAAAATAGAACTGTATGATCCAGGAATCACACTACTAGGTATTTACCCAACGAATACAAAAACATTAATTCAAAGGGATTCAGGCACTCCTATGTTTATAGCAGCATTATCTACACTAGCCAAATAATGGAAGCAGCCCACGTGCCCATCGATAGATGAATGGATAGAGAAGATGTGGTATATATATACAATGGAATATTACTTAGCCATAAAAAAGAATGAAATCTTGCCATTTGCAACAACATGGATGGAGCTAGAGAGTATGACGCTAAGCGAAATAAGTCAGTCGGAGAAAGACAAATACCATATGATTTTGCTCACGTGTGCAATTTAAGAAACAAATGAACAAAGGGACCAAAAAAAAAAAAAAAAACAAACCAAGAAACAGACTGTTAACTATAGAGACCAAAATGGTTACGGGAGGCGGGGAGGGGGAATAGGTGAAATAGGTGACAGGGATTAAGAGGACACATACCGTGATGAGCGCTGAGTAATATATGGAATTACTGAATCACTATATCATACACCTGAAACTAATATAACACTGTATGTTAACTACACTAGAATTAAAATTTTTTTAAATAAAGAGGGGTACCTAGGTGGCTCAGCTGGTTAAGCATCTGTCTTCAGCTCAGGTCATGATCCCCGAACCCTAGGATCGAGCCCTGCATCGGGCTCCCTGCTCAGAAGGGAGTCTGCTTCTCTCTCTCCCTCTGCCCTTCCCCACTGCTCATGCGCTCTCTCTCTCTCAAATAAATAAATAAAATTTAAATAAATAAACAAATAAATGGCACAGGAAATGAGAAGGAATGCAGGAATTACCTTCCACTACATCTTCTGGCTGATTTCTTACCATTTAGGACAGCTCAGATGTTTCCCTGACTGCCCAACCTAACTGCGCCACTCTCTTTCACATTACCATTTAATTTTCTTTTTTACTTTTTAAAATTTATTTATTTATTTTAGAGAGAGTGTGTGTGTGCATAAGCGTGGGTGGGGGGAGGACAGAGGGAGAGGGGGAGAGAGAGAACCTCAAGCAGACTTCCCACGAAGTGCAGAGCCCAACACAGGGCTTGAATTCACAACCCCAAGATCATGATCTGAGCTGAAATCAAGAGTTGGACACTTACCTGACTGACCCATCCAGGTGCCCCACCATTTAATTTTCTTTTATTACTTTCTTATTTCTTACTTTCTCACATATTGTTTGCTGTCCTTCAAGAAAGCAAAGACCTTTCTGTTTTGTCCCTAGCACCTGAAACAATACCCAGCACATAGTAGGCACTCAATATATATATTTTTGAAAGAATGGATAAATTAATGCTGTGGTGCAAATCTATTTCACAAAAATATTTTGTGGAACTTCTGTTGTGAATGCTAGAAGTGAAGACACTTATACATAGTCTTAGATAAAAATGACTATAAGTCAAGACCATCGCCCTCCCACAAAGCATTGTCTCTATGCCCATCATATAATGCAGAGCCAGGAAAAGTATGACCTGAGGAATAGCAATAGTAGCAGCTTTATCTGAGTTTGAAATGCAAATTCTAGACCACCCAAGACCTACTAAATCAGAATCTCAGTTTTAATAAATTCTCTGGATGAATCTTATGCACACTAAAATTTCAGAAGCATTGATGGAGGATAATACTAGAAAAGATTATTTGATTTCAAAATATCCAGCCCTTCAAATAAATTAATACATGTACAAGAACATTAGCACCGTCTTTATTCAAGGACTGTATGGAGCATAATTTTCAGGGCAATCTCTGCCTTAATTAGACCTGAAAAAAGTATGGGGAAAAAAGATACTCACACAAAAACTCTGAAATACCAGTTTACCTGGAACACATGCCAAACGGATCCTCACAGGGCACTGTACTCCACTTGAGTGGAATCATTTAAACATAGACTTATGGAATGCTCACCATGTCTCAGACCCTTTTCTAGACCTAAGGAATACAAAGATAAAAGAAGGAAGGGGTACTTGTCCTCTGGAATCTCACAGTCTGATGCTGGAGACAAACAAGCACCCTCACAGAAGAAAGCAAATGTGATACAGGACTACAAAGGAGGGACCTCACCACACCTGGGAGCACCAGGGAATGCCATGCCAAAGTGAATCTTGCATATATGTTAGAGTTAGTCAGGGGGGAATGGAGGGATAAGGAAGGGAACCCCAGCAGAGAGAATAGTGTGCACAAAAATATGAAAGCTTTACTGAAGAGAGCATGGGAATTCCAGAAACAGCAAGGAGAGAAGACGTAGAAAACAATGAGGTTTCTTCAAGTAACCCACGTGTAGAAGAGTAACAATTGCTTCAACAATAGCAGAGGTGGTGGGAACTCATCCAAGCATGGTGTACTATATAGAGAGAGTTGTAGAATCCAGCTCTGCCAAGTGACCTTGGGCAAGTTAATTTCTCTGTGCCTTATTTTATCTTGCAGATAAAAATGGGGATAATAATAGAGTGGCCATCAGTCTGGAAAGATAGATTTTTTTTTTTAATGATTGAACTCCCTTGGTTAGGTTTTCTGGCATAGGCTTCTTTAAGGAAATCAGAGTCATAAATCACTTGAGCAGTGCACCACAAACGCACTTGCACTTGCAAGGATTGAAAGAAGGGCTGCATTAATGAATCATGTTCATTGAAATGCACACATTGAGTTGTGCATTAGTAATGAGAGAGAATACCTTGAACATATCGCGTAATGCCATTGTAATGTAATCACTCATTTATTTTGTGTATTTGTGTTTCCAGACTCTGTGGTCACATGTTAATACTGACCTCATTAGGCTGCTATGAGGATTAAAAATGAGTTAATTCATTAAAAAAAAAAAAAAAAAGCTCCTAGGCAGTGAGAGGCTTTTTCTAAACTCATCGTGTTAACTATTGTATTAAGGAAGTAAAACTGAAAAGTGGAAAGGTAATGAACAAGAGGTACCAGTCTATGCCAACAACTGGTTGGAGAGTGGTGCCTATCACTGAGATGTTGAATACAAAATGATCAAGGTTTCTTTCCTACCTGTGAGTAAGTTTCACTGGTTTGCCAGTCTACTCATCTGCTTTTCCCCAACTCCAAAACGATGTCACATTCACTACTGCGCTTTTGGACATCTAAACACTGATCACCTACTATGTGGCAGGTGCTGAGGATGGAACAGTTCACAAGACCAGGGTGACCTTTGTCTGCACAGAGGTTAGGTGCATTAAGTTCGAGATGAATCGACATTTTCCCCATTTTGCTAAAATGCGGAGTAGCAGAGGTTGGCCATATTACTGCTAATAAACAAGGTCAACTGATAACCAACTGTCCTGCGTATGTGGGTAAGGGAAAGGAAGAGATGCAACCATTCACGGGCGTTAGGAAAAAATGAGCACGGAGAACGGCGTAAGGGAAGCAGAAGTATATCAGAATGACTGAAATAAGAGGAGGAAGACATTCGAATGAAAGGGAAGAGAAAGTTCCAGCACAGCTACACCCTCCCAACGGTCTCGCGGGACCTGGAACACACGCCCCAAGCCAGGTTCAAAACCTTCCAGCCCAGAGCCCGTCGCGCGCCTAAACGGACCGCCTCCCCGTAGCGCGGCACGGCGCTGCGCTGTGACGTCAGGGTAGGCGGGACTTCCGCTCCCGGTGACGTCAAAGCAGGAGCGGTGCGGTGGAGCCGGTCGCTTTGTAGGCGGAGAGGTGAGGCATCGCTCGCAGTTCGGGGCTGATGACTTTGCGCGAGGGCTGACGGGCGAGCAGGCACATGGGAGCTAGAGCCCTTCCTTTGTGTGGCTCCTCGCAGAGCCCGTGCTGCCCTGGGCCAGACGGCCCGCAAGGGCATGAATAACCCTGCTGCGACCGCTCGGGGTTCAGAACCACTTTGGTGCTGTCCCAGCAGTCGCTCCTCTGGGCGCAGTAACGAGCCATTTGCACTGCTAACTCTAGCCTGCCGGCCGGGCGTCTCACAACGACCCTTTTGGGGGTTGGGGCCAGGGTATTGGGCAACTAACCAGGAGGAGTGACTAGAAGGGGCCAAAGTCTGGGCCGGGGACTCCAAAAATCAGAGTTTTTGTACCAGCTAAGCCTTCTAACTAGCCCTGGACAAGTCACTGTCTTCGCTCCGTGCATCTCAGTTTCCTCACTTGTCCATCGGCGGGGTCATTAAAGGCTCTTTTGGTTTGATCTCCGGTTTTTCCGTAGGATCAGCCTCCTCCCCCAAATTTGTTACACCAGGTACCCTTGAGAATGGACTCGTGGGCCGGTCTTTGAACTTGACACGCCCCTAACCACATGCTTGATGTTCCGCTTTAGTTGCGCAAGTATTTTTCTGCGGCATGGGGGTGCCTTGGTGGCTCAGTCGGTTGAGTGCCCACTCTTGATTTCAGCTCTGGTCATGATCTCAGGGTCGTGGGATCCAGCCCGGAGTGGGGCTCTGAGCTCAGCGCGGAATCTGCTTGAGAGTCTCTCTCTCCCTCTGCCCCTCCCCCTGCTCACAGGTTCTCTCCCCTCTCTAAACTAAAAAATGTTTATTTTTCTGTGGCACCAAGGTCAGAACGGAGCTTGGTCCCTTGAGTTTAGAGTGCAGCATGTTCAGGAAACCATTGAGGCTTTCAGTTGCCTCTACCACTTACCCTGCGTGGTGGTATTTTACGGAAGGCGTCTGTGCCTTAATTTTTCTCATTTGTAAAATGGGATACATTAGTATCCGTTTGTTAAGATTGTTTTATTCATTGAGGTAATTCATATAGCACTTCGAACAGTGTTTTACACACAGTAAGCGCTCATTAAACGCCAACTGTTTTGGAATGACAAACCCATACCCACAGCTCTCTAGAAGATCTTTGCTGCGGGCATCTGGGGTACTCACACTGCTTTACAATCACCCTTCACCCTGAGGCCTTAACTGTAAACTCTCACCCTTGAGTTTTTTATTTTTCCACACAAGGCAGGATGAGACATGTATTCTTTGATTCACAAACTCATTTCTTCCCACAGGAGTAGTAACCTGACACCTGCTTTGTGTCTGGTATGCCAACACGAGAGTTCATAGTCTAACGTCGGGACCCATAGTTCTTAGCCACTTTCATTCGAAGAGCAAATCCCTCTGGTGAAAGTGACAGGTATAACAAAAAGCAAAAAGAAACCCAGAAAAGTTAGGAAAATCTCTGGAATCTTTATTCATGAAGGTTTTTGTTTTGTTTTGTTTTTTAAACTTCTTTCTGAAACGATAAATAGGAATGTCTCTTTTGGATTTTTTTTTTTTTCCATTTTTCCACCTAAAGATAAAGAAGGCTTATAGACCTAAGGCCCCTCTTCCCAGCATAGGTATATAGGGGGGCAATCAAAGCAACACAGTAGGTGCTCCTCTAAAATTGGTATTTATTTTGATAACTTAGACCTTTGTAATAGGTGATTTTCTTTTTTTCTTCCTAAAAGCCATCCTCTTTTCAGCATTTTCTCATTTGTAGTAGTATTATAATGTATTTCATTCTGAAATCTACTTTAAGTATACTTTAAAGAAAAATTAGTATATCACTTTTAATGAGCGTATTTAATATATAAATAGAGCAGGTCATACAAATTTGTAAAATTCTTGGTTTTTACTGATGTCCAGAAGTTGAACGCTCCTTTCTGGGACATTAAGAAAATTATTTTGTGTGTCATTACAATACAATTTGAAGTAATAGTTGGTAGCTTAAAATCCCCAGAGGAGTTATGAAAAAAAAAAAATTTTTTTTTTTTTTGCCTTTTTCAAGAAAAGAGAAAAGATAATTCTGCAAGTTCATCATGAGTAGTATGTGCTTCAGTTTTGATATTTCCGCAGTGGGGGTGATAGACTTTATATTCATCATATAAGCTCATCCAGTTATACAGGTTGAGAAGAATCTCACTGGAGATTAGTATGCAGTCATTAAAATAGCAAAATCAGATTAAATATAAAAGTTGGAAAAAAAAAGTTGTAAAATTGCTGGCCTCATGACCACTTATCAAGAGACTGTTACACAGCATTTTGGTATAATGTGCATCATGCCCTTCCTTCTCTGACCTTCTCCTACAATATTATGCTGTGTTTTTGGATTCTATAATACTGCATAAAATTTCAGAGTGATATGTGACTGGAAAATACTGGAGTAGGAGTCAGAAGACTATAGAATTGATTTTGCCATTTAAAAGCCTTATAACCTTGGACAAATAATATTACAATGGTTGTACTGCCTATTTTGCAGGCATTGTTAAAGTCAGATGAGAAAGATGAGAATGTACTTCACAAATGAAAAGAACTACAAAAAAGAAGGTGGTTTTGGTGCAGTTGGTGAGATGATCATCAAGTCAACATAGAAAATGATTACTTCCTCCAATATGTTATTTGGAGAAAGATGGAATAGAGATAAATTTAATGGTTAGAGCAGATTGTAAAAAAGGTTCTGTTCATGCATTTGTATTATGTGTTGACTTTCAGCTGTATGTTTTGAAGCTTACATGGGGCTGCGTGGTAAGATTCCAGTTTTTCTCTTTAATTCCACTTACAACAATTGCAATTAAATAAATATATGTGTAGTTTTATTTTTCTTATTTAACAGGAAGTTGCAAAAAACTGTACAAGGAGGTCTCCATGTGCTATTCAATGGTAGCATTTGTATAACTGTAGTACAATTTTTAAATCAGAAAATTGGCAGTATTATATCCACAGAATTTACTGAGATTCCCCCATTTCACAAGCAATCATTTGTGTGTGTATACATGTATATAGCTTCATATAACCAACCATCTCATCCCACCCTAGTCCCTAACCGCTGGCAACCACTAGTCTGTTCTCTAACTCTACAGTTTTGCCTATTTCAAGAGTGTAGTATAAACACAGTCATACAGTATATAACTCTTTTTGAGATTACTTTGCAAAATTCCTTTGGGATCCATTCAAGTTGGTGAGTATGTCAATAGTTTGTTTCTTTTTATTGCTGAGTAGTATTCTGTGGTATGATTGTACCACAGTTTGTTTAACCATTCACTTGAAGGACATTTGGGTTGTGTCCAGTTATGGGCTATTATAATTACAACTGCTATGAACCTTTGAAGTTTTTGTGTGAATATGTTTTTATTTCTCTTGGATAAATGCCCAAGAATGCAATTGCTGGGTCATATTGTTTGTATTTGTTAATTTATATGATCATATGCTTTTTCTTCTTCAGCATTTTGATATGGTGGATTACACTGATTAATTTTTGAATGTTAACCATATCTGGAAGAGGTCGCACTTGATTGTTGTATGTAATACTTTTTATACATTGCTGGATTCTTTTTGCTAATATTTTAATATATAGATATAAGAGGTATTGGTATATAGTTTTCTTTTTTGTGTGCTGTCTGGTTTTTACTTTATCAGTGTACTATTATTCTGTAGAGTCTTTAGTGGTAAACCTGTTTCATTCCTGGTATTAGTAATTTGTGCCTTCTCTCTTTTTATCTTTCTCAGTGGAATTTTATTGATTTTATTGGTCTTTTTCAAAGAACTAGTTCTTTATTTAATTCATTTTTCTCTACTTCCAATTTTATTGATTTTTGCTCTGATAGTTATCATTTTCTTCCTCTGCTTGCTTTAGGTTTATTTTACTCTTTTTTTTCTAGTTTCTTCATTATTGATTTGAGACCTTTCTCATTTCTAATGTTAGCATATAGTGCTATAGATTTCCCTCTCAACATTGCTTTTGTTGCATCTCACATATTTTTATATATTGTATTTTCATTTTCACTGAGTTTTCTGTATTCTTAAAATTTCCTTTGAAACTTCCTCTTTGACCTGTGGGTTATGTAGACATGTGTTCTTTAGTTTCTGAGTATTTGGAGATTTGTCTTGTCTTTCTATTGTCTATTGTCTTTCTGTTGTGTTTGTTATTGTCTTTCTATTATTGATTTCTAGCCTTATTCCATAATGAAGACATAAGCTATATGATTTTAATTCTTTTACATTTACATATGTTGTATAACCCAAAATATGGTGTATCTTGGTGAGTGTTCCGAGGGCACTTGGAAAGAATGCCTGTTCTGCTGTTGTTGGCTATCAGTTACATGTCAGTTACATCCTGTTGGTTGATGGTGTTGTTCCATTCTTCCACATATTGTTGATTGTCTATCTAGTAGTTCTTTTCATTGCTGAGAGATTCCCAACTATAATTGTGCATTTTTCTCGTTCTCCTTTTCAGTTCTATTAGTCTGCTTTGTGTATTTTAAATGTCTATTGTTCATTGCATATACCAGATATCTTTTTGGTGGATTAATCCTTTTATCATTATGACATATCCCTCTATCCAATTATTTTCTTTGCTGTGAAGTCCACTTTTTCTGACAGTAATATAGCCAATGTTGCTTTTAAGAAATAATATTAGCACGATATATCTTTTTTCATTCTTTTATCTTCAGACTACCCCTGTCATTATGTTTGAAATGAGTTTCCTGTAGACAACATATAATTTGGTCATGTTTCTTTTTAAATCCTTAATACCAATCTCTGCCTTTCAACTTGTATAATTAGACCATTTATATTTAAAGTAATTATAGCTATGTTAGGACTTAATTCAGCCATTTTATATTTGTTTTCTGTTTTTTTCCTCTTATTATTTTTCTGTTTCTCTTTTCTTGCCTTCTTGTAGGCTACTTGAATATTTTTTAGAATTCCATTTGGGGGCACCTGGGTGACTCATTCAGTTAAGCATCCAACTCTTGATTTCAACTCAGGTCATGATCGCTCAGTCATGAGATTAACCCCACCCTCACCCCCGCCCCCACGTTGGGCTCAGTGCTGATCCTGGAGCCTGCTTGGGATCCTCTCTCCCCCTGCCCCTCCCTGCCCCACTTGTGCTCACACTCTCTCTTTTTCGCTCTCTCTTAAAAAAAAAAAATTCCATTTGACCTATTTATAGAGTTTTTGAGTTTATTGCTTAGTATACTATTTTTTTAGTGATTGCCCTAGATATAACAGTATATGTACATAACATCACACTGCCTACTAGTATTGATATTTTACCACCTCAAGTGAAATGTAGAAACCTTACTTAACATTTAGGACCTTTTACCCTCTCCACTTTTTATATATAATTGTCATGTTTCCTCTATATACATTGAGCACCACATCAAATGATGCTATAACTTTTAGTTCACTCATCAAATATGATTTAAGAAATTCATAAGGATAGTCCCGTATTAACCACTGCTTTTAACCATTCCATTGTTCGTCCTCTTCTGAAGTTAAACTTTATTCACTTATTTCTTTCTGTTTGGAAAACTTCCTAAGAATAGGTCTGTTAGTGACAGATTCCTTTAGTTTTTCTCCATTTGAGAATATCTTTATTTCCCCTTCATTTTTGAGGGGTCATTTTTCCTGATACAGAATTTGGGGTTGACAGTTATTTTCCTTCAGTACTTGAAAAATGTTGTGTCACATTTTCCTGGCCTCCCTGATTTCTGATGAGAAATCTGACATTCAAATTATTGTTCCCCTATAGATACTATGTCATTTCTCTCTCTGCTTTTAAGATTTTTTCCCTTGTTTTGATTTTCTAAAGTTTGACTATAAGGTGCTTTGTATTTCTGTAGTTAAGAAGCTCCCAGTAAGGGGCACCTGGGTGACTCAGTTGGTTAAGCGTCTGCCTTCAGCTCAGGTCATGATCCCAGGGTCCTGGGATCAAGCCCCACATCAGGTTCTCCCACTCCCCCTGCTTATGTTCCCTCTCTCGCGGTCTTTCTCTGTCAAATAAATAAAATCTTAAAAAAAAAAAAGAAGGTCCCAGTAAGTATGAAAATTTATTATATGAAAAAGATTGCAGGGTGCCTGGGTGGCTCAGTTGGTTAAGCGACTGCCTTCGGCTCAGGTCATGATCCTGGAGTCCCGGGATCGAGTCCCGCATCGGGCTCCCTGCTCGGCGGGGAGTCTGCTTCTCCCTCTGACCCTCCCCCCTCTCATGCTCTCTCTATCTCATTCTCTCTCTCAAATAAATAAATAAAATCTTTAAAAAAAAAAGAAAAAAAAAAGAAAAAGATTGCATTTTAATTCAATGGAGAAAAGATGGTTTTAGCACATGTAGCTCTCTATCTGAAAGAAAACAAAGTGAATACTTATATAGGTGGATTAAAAGTTTAAATGTGAACACTAGAATAATAAAAATGAAAATAAACATCTAGGAAGTTGTATGTAAAATACAGGAGCCCAGAAAAGTGTTGAGAGTCAGTGGTATACAAAGTTCTCTTACAAGCCAATAAGAAGAAGATAAATAACCCATTTGAAACATGGGCATGGAATATAAATAGTTCACAGAAGAAAAAGTTCAAAAGCCCAGCAAACATGAAAAGATGTTCAAATGCACTAGCAGCCAAAGAAATGCAAACTAAAAAGTGAGATATTTTGTACCTGAAGACTTAAAAATAGTGGTACCACTTCTTAATGATAGGATTATAGAGGGAAAATAGATTGCTAGAGGAAATGTGATTCTTACACTCTTTTTCAGAAAACAATCTGGCAATACCTATTAAAATTCTACCAAGTAATTCCACACTCGGGAATCTGGCCATTAGAAACAAAAGACCTGGTATATATGGATATATGTAAGAACATGGGAGATTTAAGAGTATGTACTGTGACATTGTCCCAAAACACTGGGAACTAATTGAGGCCTGCCAACAGGGAAATGGTCACATGAATTATAGTGTACCCATATTATACAACCATTAAAAATAATGAATTGGAGTTATGCTATTTGACTTGGCAGGATTTTCGTGTGTTATTAAGTATGAGAGCAAAATGCATTGAAGTGTGTATAATATGCTTCTATTTATCAAACACTGACAACTCATATTTATCAAAATGTGTATAAATGCTTATGTATATTTGTAGTTGATTATAGAAAAACATGGAAGACTTTATACTGAGTTAATAACATGAGTTTCTGAGTGATATGCATGGAAGTGAAAAGAAGTAGAGATGAGGCATGTAAAAGATTAAAAAATAATCAGCTGTTTAAAAAAAATCCCAGCATATATTATATCTCATCCATTCAAATGAAATTATATATATATATATATATGTAAAATTTCTCAAAGAACATGACCTCTGGAGTCATTCAGACATCTGGGTTCAAATTCTGGCTCTGCCACCATCCAGTTTACTAGTTGTTACATAGTTTCCATAATATCTTTCAGTTTTCTCTTCACTTGTTTTGTTGGGGTAGAGGCTAGGAAACAATAGTATACATCTCATAAGACTGTTTTCAGGGTTAAGTGGTACAATATAAAGTGCTTAGCACAGTGCCTGGTTTATAGAAAGTATTCTTAAAATGTGAGCTCTTACTATTGCCTCATTTCTCTTGCTCTTTGACATTTATATATATATATATATATTTTTAAGATTTTATTTATTTATTCATGAGAGACAGAGAGAGAGAGAGAGAGAGGCAGAGGGAGAAGCAGGCTCCCAAGGAGCAGGAAGCCTGATGCAGGACTCGATCCCAGGACCCTGAGATCATGACCTGAGCCGAAGGCAGACGGACGCTTAACCATCTGAGCCACCCAGGTGCCCGACATTTATATATTTTTAAAAATTCATTACCAGCCCCTAACTTACTTGAAGCATTCCCCCATGGCTTACATGATTTTACATATCTTCTTAGTTCATGCCTATCTCTAATTGTTCCTTTTCATTCTTTTGCTGGCTTCTTTTTTTCTTGCTTAGGGATATCCCTCCCCACCCCCCACCCCCTCAAATTCCAGCAGGAGCTGTCTGTCAAAGAATCTTTTGAGTTAGGTGACTGGGTGAATAATGGTACTCTGAATGGTGACAGAGAAGTCAGGATATAGGGTCTGTAGAGTTGATTTTTGAAACAAAATGATTTTTATTTTTGGCGCTTATTAAAGTTTGATGCATCAATGAGGCACCCAGATAAGTGCTCAGTAGTTAGCACTCAGAGGAAGAAGAGGGCCCAGGGCAGAACCTTTGGGTACAGGGAATGGGGGAGGAAAATGTTCTCATTGTAGATGGGGAGGTATCAGTGAAGCCAAGATAAGGGAGCTCCTTAAGAAGGAGCTGGGCAAATCAGATCTCTACTGTGATCTTCTGGAGCTTTAGTTCTGTGGCTCCCACTGCCTTCTGGTCTTGTCCCTTATTTTCTTGAAACTTACTATGTTTGTAACTGAATCAATTTCCTTTCCTCCAGCTAACTTCCCTTCCCTGGTAGTTCCCCTTTATGTGCATAGTGCTTCCATTCTCCTCATCTTTAGCATGAAAATCCAAGTCATCTTTGTCATTTACCCTTCACTGGCTTCTCATATAGAATCATTACTAAGACTTGAGTCTCACACTCACTCCTTTATTCCCACCCTCATTTCTTGCTTAGGTTATTTTGATAGTTTTCAAACTTTAATGTAGTCTTCTGGTTTTTTCTGTCTTTCACAATCTTTTTAAAAGAACTACATTAATCAAATCCTTCCCCATTTTATTTTTTTTATTTAAATTCAATTAGCCAGTTTATAGTACATCATTAGTTTCAGATGTAGAGTTCAGTAATTCATCAGTAGCATACAACACCCAGTGCTCATCACATCACGTGCCCTCCTTAATGCCCATCACCCAGTTACCCCATCCCTCCACCCACCTCCCCTCCAGAAGCCCTCAGTTTGTTTCCTATAGTTAGGAGTCTCATGGTTTGTCTCCCTCTCTGATTTCTTCCATTCAGTTTTCCCTCCCTTCCCCTATGGTCCTCTGCACTGTTTCTTATATTCCACCTATGAGTGAAACCATATGATAATTGTCTTTCTCTAATTGACTTATTTCACTCAGCATAATACCCTCCAGTTCCATCCACATTGATGTAAATGATAAGGTTTCATCCTTTCTGATGGCTGAATAGTATTCCATACCACATCTTCTTTAACCATTCCTCTGTTGATGGACATCTGGGCTCTTTCCATAGTTTGACTACTGTGGACATTGCTGCTGTAAACATTGGGGTGCAGGTGCCCCTTCGGATCACTACATTTGTATCTTTGGGGTAAATACCTGGTAGTGCAGTTGCTCTATTTTTAACTTCTTGAGGAACCTCCATACTGTTTTCCAGAGTGGCTGCACCAGCTTGCATTCCCACCAACAGTGTAAGAGGTTCCCCTTTCTCCGCATCCCCGCCAACATTTGTTTCCTGACTTGTTAATTTTAGCCATTCTGACTGGTGTGAGGTAGTATCTCATTGTGTTTTTGGTTTGTATTTTCCTGATGCCAAGTACTATTGAGCAATTTTCCACTCTCACCACTGTTGTTCAACATGGTACTAGAAGTCCTTCCCCATTTTAAAAACCGTCAGACTTCCTGTGCCTTCACATTTTCCCAAACCATTCAGAAAAACTGAGATATTAGTAAGAAAGGTTAGCAGGATCACCATTGACAAAATTGGTCAAATTGCTTTTAGAAGGTTGTATGTATACTTTGTCCCTCTCTTAAAGGTTCAAAAATTCTTATTAGTGTAATTTGAAAAGTTCTGCAGAACTGAAATTTATATATCTTTGTTTAACCTATTTTGGCAGATTGTGTTTTCCAAAGTTGGCCACAATAACTCCCATACTGCGTATTCTTCCAACAATCAAACTTTGACATGCCCTCTATTGAGAGAGGTCCTTTTTTCCTCCCTTTGAATATGGGTGGGCTATGGCTAACATGGAAGCGATGCCATGTGACTTCTGAGGCTAGGTCTCAAAAGGTCACATGGTTTTAATCTGGCCCTCTTGAGAAATTGCTGTTGAAACTCAACCATCATGTTCTGAACAAGTCCAAGTAGTCCATGTGGAGAGACTGTATATAGTCAGCCCATGTATGTGTTCCTGGCCCAGACCTGACAACAGCATCTGTCATCAGACATGTGACTAGAGGTACTTCCAGATGACAACAACTCCTGCCCTCACTGAACATATCACACCCAGCCGTTGAACCTTCTCAGCAAAGGCCCCAGACATTATGGATTAGAGATGGACTATTCTTGCTATGCTGTTTGTCAATTCCTGACCCAAAGAATCTGTGAGTATAATAAAACGGTTGCTTTAAGCAACTAAGTTTTGGGGTAGTATGTTATGTAGCAAGAGTAACTGGAACACTCATAAATATATATATATCTACATATATATATGATATATATGTATTATCTTGTTATTTGTGAATGACAGTTTTCTTTCTTCTTAGCCAATCCACATACATTTATTTCTTTTTGTGTTGTCTTACATTGGCTAGGACCTCAAGTACAATATAGAAGTGTTAATGGCAGATTTCTTTGTCTTGATCTCAAACTTTCAGAGGGGCTTTCAGCATTTCACCCTTAGTAAAATGTTTACCGTAGGTGTTTTTTTTTTTAAAGGTTTATTTATTTATTTGAGAGAGAGAGAGAGCATTGGGGTGGGGGGAGGGCGGGAAGAGGGAGAGGGAGAGAGAATTCCAAACAAGCCTGATCTCATAACCCTAAGATCAGCACCGGTGCCAGGACCAAGAGTTGGGTGCTCAATGGACTGCGCCACCTAGGCACCCCACTGTAGGTGTTTTTTAAGATACTTATATTTCATCAAGGAAGATCCCTCTATTTCTCCTTTTCTTTTTTTTTAAAGATTTTATTTATTTATTTGACAGAGAGAGACACAGCGAGAGAGGGAATACAAGCAGGGGGAATGGGAGAGGGAGAAGCAGGCTTCCCGCAGAGCAGGGAGCCGGACGTGGGGCTCGATCCCAGGACCCTGGGATCATGACCTGAGCCGAAGGCAGACGCTTAACGACTGAGCCACCCAGGCGCCCCTATTTCATCTTTTCGCAAAGAGATTCTTCATGATTCTTTATTGGATTTTATCAAATGTATTTTCATTTCATTCATTGGTTGAGATGATTCTATGATTTTTCTCCTTTATTAATGTGATAAATTGACTAAATTTTGAATGTTTAAACAGTCTTACATTTCTGATATATACACATTTTGGTTGTATGTATCACTGGATTTGGTCTGCTAATATTTTGAATAGAGTGATTTTTGCATCTCTTTTCATGGGAGAGGTTGGCTTGTAATTGTCCTTTCATATGAAGACTTTGTCAGGTATTGATATCAAGGTTTGCATGGCTCATAAAATGAATTGGGAAGTGGTCCCTCTTTTTCTGTTTTCTGGACAACTCTGTAAGATTGGTGTTATTTCTTCCTTAAGTGTTGACTCATCCGGACCAGAAATTATGGATTCAATGTCTTTAGTAGCTGTTGGACTGTTAAGAGTCTTCTAGACTTTTTGTGTTTTAGAATTTTACCATATCAAATTTATTGGCATAAAGCTCTTCATGATACTCTTTCATTATTTTTTTAATGTCCATAGAACCTAGAGTGATAATCGTCTATTCACGTCTCACTGGTTATTTGTGCCCTTTTTCTTGATGATTCTTCTCAGGGGGTTATTTATTTATAGGTCTTTTCAAAGGCTAGACTTCAGGCTTTGTTAATACTCTCAAATGTAAACTTTTTTCCTATTCTATTAATTTCTATTCTTTATTACTTTTTTCTATTTTTCTTTATTTGGATTCATTTAGTTTTTCTAACTCCTTAAGATAGGTGTTTAGATCTTTAATTTCCAGCCCTTTTTTCTAATATTTTAGAAAGCATTTTAAGACTTTGAATTTTCTTCAGTCATGCCTTTATCTGCATCCCATACATTTTGATATGTCTTATTTTCATTATTTATTTCATTATTATTTAATTCTCAATTACATTGTGAATTCTTCCCCCACTCATCAGTTATTTGGAGGTTTATTGCTTAATTTCCAAAATTTGGGGGATTTTCTTACTATTTTTGCTATTTTTAGATTAATTCCACTGTGATTAGAGAATATATTATTTCACTTTTTGGAAATTTGTTGAGACTTGCTGTGTGGCCCAGTATATGGTCAGTTTATGTTCCATGTGCACTTGAAAAGGATGTACATTTTGCCATTATTTGGTATAGAATTCTACACATGCCAATTATGTTCATTGTGTTAATATAAACAATTATTCAAATTTTCTATATTTTCATTGACTTTTTTCTTTGTTTATTCTATCAGATACTGAGGTGTGTCAGAATCTTCCATTATGATTGTGGTCTTTTTTTCTCCTTTTACATTTGTCAATTTTTAATTTCTCTCTGGAGGCTAAAATATTATGTACATGCTAATTGAAAATTGTTATGGTCTCCTGGTGGATTGACTTTTTGAAATGCTCCTGTTTATCTCTCATGTACTTCTTACTTTAAAGTTTACTTTTTAAATCTGATTTCAGTATAACTATACCACCTCTTCATTGATTAGTATTTCCGTGATATATTGTTTCCACCCTTTCACTTTTATTCTTTATTCTTATTGTGTATCATTTATAAGTAGCATACAGTTACTTGTTTATTTTTATCCAATCTGATCATCTTTGCCTTCAATTAGCATAATTGGTCTATTTACATTTAATTTATTACTGATATATTTGGGTTTAAATATAAAATTTTACTACCGTTTTAAATTTTAAAAAAATAAAATTTATTTGTTACAACTGTTCTATATTCTCTGCTTTCTTCTCATTTTCATATTAAATATATTCTTTACTTCCTCTTTTATTACACATTCTTGAATGGTTCTTTTATTGGTTACTGATTTTTTTTTCCAACATTTTTTTCTGGCTTTTCAAATTGTTCTCAATGGAAGGTTGTTTCAACACAAGCTAGTCTTTCCTTGCTAACACGGGATTGAACTTAATTTTAATGTACATTTTAAACTAAAACAAAACAAAACAAAAAAACCCTCTAATTTAAAACAACTCCCAGATTGACCAGATTCATAGAGATCGCCAGCATGTTAATGTTAGCTACTAGAGTAACTAAAAATTTACAGAATTTAAATACAGCTTCTGCTGCTGTTTTTGTACATATGTGTACTTCTTATATTGTGTTTTGAAAACAATTACAAATTTTGTGTCTTGTCCCCGGGACTTAAAAAATTTAATTTTCACTTGCTCAGTCACTAAATATTTTACAAGTAGTTTTAGTATTAGTGCCCAGAAATAACATTAATTAAGTGCCAGGCAGAGCTCAGACACATGCATAGTATATGCTTTGTTCTGTGTTGTGGGACAATAACACAGCCTACGACTTGTATTTAATAACATTATGTATAAAGTTTTTGTCATCTGAAAAAGCTTAGGCTTTTTAGCTGCCTTGTTTATATATATGATAAATAGCACAAGTTATTGTTACATATTGTTAGTGTTTTAACTTTGAAAGAAAATCATCTCACTACGTCTATTTCAAAGGTAATATAGTTTAACTGAAGACTGGACGTAGCTGCACAAGTTTGTTTGGTTTTTTTGTTTGTTTCAAGTTTTTAATTAAATTCCATTTAGTTAACATATAGTGCAATATTAGTTTCAGGAGTAGAATTGAGTGATTCATCACTTACATACAACACCCAGCACTCATCACAACAAGTGACCTCCTTAATACCCATCACCCATCTAGCCCACCCCCCACCCACCTCCTTTCATCAACCCTCAGTTTGTTCTCTGTTATTAAGTGTCTCCCTTTCTTCTTTTTTTAATCTCCTTCCCTTAAATGTTCATCTGTTTTGTTTCTTAAATTCCACGTATGAGTGAAATCATATGGTATTCATTTTTCTCTGACTTAGCTTAGCATAATATACTCTAGCTCCATCCATGTTGTTGCAAATGGCAAGATTTCATTCTTTTTGATGGCTGAGTAATATTCCATTGTGTATATACACCATCTATTCTTTAATCTGTCCATCAGTCATTGGACATTTGGGCTTTCTCCAGAATTTGGCTATTGCTGGTAATGCTGCTGTAAACATCCAGGTGCATGTGCCCCTTCGAATCAGTATTTTTGTATTCTTTGGGTAAATACCTAATAGGGGGCACCTGGGTGGCTCAGTTGGTTAAGTGACTGCCTTCAGCTCAGGTCATGATCCTGGAGTCCCTGGATCGAGTCCCACATCGGGCTCCCTGCTCGGCAGGGAGTCTGCTTCTCCCTCTGACCCTAACCCTTCTCATGTGCTCTCTCTCATTCTCTCTCTCTCAAATAAATAAATAAAAATCTTAAATAAATAAATACATACATACATACATACATACATACCTAATAGGTATTGCTAGGTTGTAGAATGGTTCTATATTTAACTTTTTGAGGAACCTCCATACTATTTCCAGGGTGGCTGCACAAGTTTGCATTCCCACCAACAGTGCAAGAGGGTTCCCCTTTCTCCACATCCTCGCCAACATCTGTTGTTGCCTGTGTTGTTGTTAATTTTAGCCATTCTGACAGGTGTGAGATGGTATCTCATTGTGGTTTTGATTTGTATTACACAAGTTTTTTTTAAAAAAACCTTTCTTACGTGGATGAATAAAGCAGAATTCTTATTGAGTAGCCAAAATAAAATGCACACATTATTTGGATTTGGATGCTAAAGCTAAATGAGACTCATTTATAACTCCACTTTCAAATATTTGTGTTCATTAGTATAGCCTCGTTGTTCTCACTGGCTGACTATATAATAAATAAATATTATAAATTTGAACCTCTAAAATTTATACTGATCAAATGCTTTCTGTTTTATATATTGTCTTGGTTTGTTTAAGATTTAATTGGAAAAAAATTTTTTACTAAATAAAATTAAAGTCATCAATATAAGCAGATGAATATCTATATTTAAATAAGGCACGCCTTAGTTGTACACATTGTATCCACACTTGGTTTTTATCCAGCCTAAGTCTTGATGTTTATCAAAACTGATTTCAATGGAGATTGCTTGTAGGCTGTGGCTGTTAGGTGGGGTCATCAGCCTCCACTATTATATAATTAGAACACATTGTCCCTTAATCAGACACTTGTTTGCAGACTGAATTACCGTGGATTCTTAGGTAGGGAAGATTTTGAATTCTCATACTCTAAGGTTTCCTTTGCCCTTTTTTGTTTTGTTTTTTTTTGGGGCAGTGTAGGATTCAGAAACATAAGAGTGAAGTAAAATAAAAAGATGTTTTATAATATACAGGTTTACTCCATGTTTCTCAGTTGTATTTTATTTAAGATGTTTTAGAGGTGTAGTTACTTTTTTGTTTGTTTTCCAAATTCTATAGACTGTGTTTGAGTTTCATATCTATTTGAATTCTCATTAATTTTGTGGCTAATCAAACTCCCAAGATGTCATTTGCTTAAAGTTAACTATTTGTGAGTTGAATATAGTTAATAACTTTAGATTCTCTTCTGGTACAAGTATTCAGTTTACCAGTGTCTTCTCTGATGGTATTCTACTATAAGGCAGTATAGAACAGCTGAATCTAATATTGTTTCCAATGTTTTATAAATGTCATAAGACTTTTATAAATATAATGTATTTTGTGACAGTTTAAGAGATTAGACTACAGTGACATTTATTAATAAACTAAAAATCAGTCCTTAAGAAAATGTGAGATAATACTTTTATTTATTTAGTGAATTTATTTTGAATGAAGAGGAGTTCCCACGTTTTGAGTGAGAATTTTTTTATTTTCTAAGTAGTTTTATTTAAGAGACTTTTGGTCACACATGGAGATTAGAATATGTTTATTTCTTCCTCATTCCTAAATCCAGTAGAATGATGGTAAAATTAATAAGGGCATAATGAAGAAAATGAAAGAAGCAACATAATATCTGACTAGAGAAGTGAGGTTTTAGAAATGTTAGAAAGCAGATGGATAAATTATCACCATTTAGCAGAGCTGAGCAGTTTTGATTGAACATAATAGTGGTCAGAAGATTGAACTGTAGCATCCCCCTGAACATTGAGTCATATATATCATTTTTAGTGTCTGTATAATGAATTATCATATTTTATGTAACCATTCTCCCATTAATGAACATTGAAGTTCTTCAGCTCTTCAGTGTTTTAAATAGCATTCCATGCATTTTTTCTTTGAAAAATATTTTAGATTTCCTTTTTAAAATTGTTTCCCCAAAATTGCTGAGTCAAAGTTTATGTCCTATGGATATTGCCCCCTTCTGCCAGATTGCTTCCCAAAGGCCATTCTCACCATCACCATGAATGTGGAATCTCTGGTGTCACTACATCCTAACTACCATTACGTTTACCTTAAGGTGGGTGTCAGGGGAGGAGTGGGTGGTCTTGCAGTAGATTTATTGACTGTTGTGCTGGGAGAGACATGAATAACAAGTGTACAGATGACTAGGTAAAGTTTACCTGGCTACCTTTACCATTGTTGACTTATAACAATAGGTGCTATGAGTTTAGAGGAAGAGGAGATTTCCTTTATTTGAGATTTTCAGGGGAGACTTCAAGTAGGAAGTAGAAATTGAGCTACATCTAAGATGGCAAAGATTTGAAGAGAAAAATTTGGATAGACAATGAAAGATATGTCAGTCTAGATCCATTCAGGAGACAGAAACCACACAGTAACTTAAATAGTTAAGCAATTACTAATCTGTGGAAAACGAGAAACTCTAAAATTACTATATAAAGAAAACTCTATATATAAAGATAGCCTAGGACTGAGGGAGAGTACCCAAGAAAGGACAAACATAGAATGTGGATTTAGATCTCATTGAAGAAGGTGTGGTTGCAGGTGTGTGGTAGAGAAATTTGGTGGTTGCCTGCACCAAAGCTGGTCCACAGTCACTGTGTCAGCAGGTGAACCAAGACTGGTGAGAGGTTGTGCAGAGTGAATCAGGGAGCTGGTGCAGGTGTGAGGTCTGGACTGGTGGCGCATCTGTTGGAAGGGCCACAGTAAACCACTCTGGGATCCATGCAGGTGAGTTGAGGCTGCTAAGCATGGTCAGAGGAGGTTGGGGCACTGTTTTGGGTACTGCTATGAATGGGCAGCTGGAGAAGGTTCCCTCTTAAGCAACTCAGAGCTCTATTGGGCAGGGCAGTTCCAGGCTACTGTGTGGTCAGGTGGCTGGTTCTTTAGTGTGCCTGTGGGCTGAGGAGAGGGTGCAGGGAGCAGCCCCCTGGTCTGAGGTACACACCTGTGCTATCTGGGACTCTTGCCGTATTGTTGCTGTTGCTGCCAGAAGAGAGAGCAGGAGAAAGAGGAAACACATAGCAGCCAGCCAGATGCTGGAGAAAGCTGTACTCTTCAGGCACATTAGCACTAGAGCAGGGTGTTTTTTCAGTCTTGGTGCTCTTTGACTTTTTGGGCTGGTTAATTCTTTGTTGTGAGTGCTGCCCTCAGCACTGTAGGATGTTAGGCAGCATCCCTGGCTAATCGGATCCCGAGTCACACTCCTGTCTAGTCTTTCACTTCACTGAAGACATACATGTCTGTTTCTCCTTACTCTTACGGTTCGTTTTAATTTTGTGTGTGTGTGTGTGATCCTATAATCAGAATAGTTGACTAGTCCTATACCTCTTGCATTTGCTTGTGTATGTTGAAATTCGCCTTTTTTAAAATTCTTGAATATTGCCTTTGGCCCAAAGCTTTACATTTTAGCGACTCACTATATTGTTTTTCTCCTCTTATTTAGAAATGGACTCGGAAATCAAGGAAGAAGTTCCTGTACATGAGGAATTTATTTTATGTTGTGGAGTTGAAACCCAGGTTCTGAAATGTGGGCCCTGGACTAACCTCTTCAGTGAGCCAAGAGCCAATAGGCCTAAGCTGCTTATTTTTATTATTACAGGTAAGTTTAAAAATCTGGATGAGGGGTCTTTCTACAGATACTTAAAATAACTTTTTCAGATTTTAAAGAGAAATTAATAAATATAAAAAAACTCTGTGGAAGGAAATAAAATTACTCAAACCATTGATAACAACCACCGTTGGTCCTTTAGTGGCTGGGCTTTTTGGTTTTTTTCTGTGCATTTATATTATGTATGTTATGTTGTCTGTTATATATATTTTAAATCATAATTGGAAGTATACCATACATATAGTTTTGCAATCCACTATTTAAAATTCCTTAATATTTAGAATAATTAGAACTATCACATTTTTGACAGTTTTCTTAATAGTTTTTTCTGTCTCACTCCAAGATGATTATAAGTTTAGTAGAACATTTATTTATCCTGAGATTTGGCAACTGAATCATTTGTGACTTTTGCTGGATCACTATCAATAGAATGTTAGGTAGGGGTAGATGCTTGATTGTAGGTATTCAAAGTGCTTTTAAAATTGTGAGTTAGAACATATTTATATCAGCCTGGAAGATTAAAAGCGAAACTAAATGTGTATCATATCATATATAGCTAAGTCAATGGGGTATTATGATTGCATTTCTTTTCTTTTTTTTTTTTTTAACAATTTTATTTATTTGAGAGAGAGGCAGAGATAGCGATAGAGAGCACGAGCAGGGAGGAGAGGGAGAAGCAGGCTCCCCCTGGAGCAGGGAGTCTGACACAGGGCTCCATCCCAAGACCCTGGGATCATGACCTGAGCCCAGGGCAGATGCTTAACCGACTGAGCCACTCAGGTCCACAGCATTTCTTTTCTTGTACATTTTTTCTTATTTGTTCTCCCTGGGTTAATGATTGTCTTATTTGCTTAGTTTTCTGGTTTTGAATCACTATTTATCCTAAAATTATTGTCTAGGAAGTGGGAAAAAAATCCTCTTACTGCATTTGAGTAATCAGTCAGGTTTTGTGTTTTTCTTTCTTTGGAGATACCCTTCACAGAACTCTGTTCTTTGGCTCCAGTCTGGACTGACTAACCTGTGGGTCTGCTGCACAGGCCATCCTGGGGATTCTTTTTACTTTCCTCCTGGGTTAGATTCCATTTCCTGGATCCCATATTTTCTTATTTCTTGGTTTATTGCTTAAGCACATCTCCTAGTAACTTCCTGAGAATAGGTGCATGGGAAGTAATCTTTTAAAGATCTATCATGTCAGAAAATGTTTTAGACTTCTAGATTGCAGATGATTTTTCCTGACAATTTAGAGGGCGTTTTAGCTGTTTTCTAGGGTTCAGAGCTGTTTTGAGAAGTCTCAATATTATTCTGATTTTTTATTTTTTTGGATTGAAGCTCCCCTGCAAGGAAAAACATTTTAGATCTTTTCTTTGTTGTAAGATTCTGAAATTTTATAGTAAAAGTACCTTGCTGTGGATGTTTTTTCATCCACTGTAAGCTTTAGTGGACCCTTTTACGCCTGAAACTCATATACTTCAATTCTAAAAGCTCTGTTTTTTCTTTTTTTATAGTCTCTTGTTTCATGGTACATACATTATCGTTTCCTTTGGCTTCTTGCATTGTTAGAGTTTTTACTGTTTGTTTACATTAGTGTTTGTTTTTCCTCAAATGTTTGGTAACCCTTTCATTTTTCAGAGGAAGACATAAACAGCTAATTGAAATCTTTGTGTTCAGTGATGAGACTTGTCTACAGTTGCGCCTAGAGTGACCAACCATCGTAGTCTGAGAGATTTTCCAGGACACAGGATTTCTGGTACTAAAGCCACAACAGCCCTAGGCAAAACAGGA
Organism: Mirounga angustirostris; assembly: GCF_029215605.1. NCBI lineage: Eukaryota > Metazoa > Chordata > Mammalia > Carnivora > Phocidae > Mirounga > Mirounga angustirostris. The sequence goes on along the minus strand of NW_026991718.1, from coordinate 15,931,305 downwards.
TGGCTGGTCACCCTAGGAATCCTCATGCTAGGGTTATTGGGTAGGGACCCAGCATTTCACTGGAGAATTTCCAGCTTTCAGTATCTGTAGCTGTTTCTTGGGTCATTCAGTTTTTCCAGGAAGGAATCTTCCAGTATCCAGTTTGAGGATGGGAAGCCTGTTTGCTGATGTTCAGGGCTGAACAAGGGAAAGAAGGTTGGGAGTTTCAGTGTTTAGTAAACAATTAATCTAACCCCTTTTCAGTATAGTGCTTCTGTTTGCAGCTGGCCTAAGATTCCTGATCCAAAACGTCTCTTCCGTTTAACCTCTTCTGGAAATAAAACTTCCAGTCTCCTGCCATGATGTAAAAGTCTTTTTGGAAAGCAGTCTTTTGACATCTATTAAAATTAAAAATACATATGCTTTGCTAGCAGCGAGGGAGAGTTTGAAATTATAGGCATGACACTTCTATTTGATGGAGCAGAGATTTGAGGCCAGGGCAGAGTATAGAATTGAGAAAGTAAGTAGAAACGTTGTCTTAGACCGGAGATGGAATATTCTTCTGAGGCGAGCATGAAGGAGGTGAAGTTCATTACTCAAGTGGAGAAGCGTGAAGGCATGTCAGAGGGAGTAAAGTAGTTCGTGCCTCCTGAACTCTGTGTTCTCTGCTAATTAAGAGTTGAGATGATCTGTTGAGAATAAGTATGGCAGAGGGTAGATAAGGGCCCTGAGGAAAATGATCAGCATTGAGAATAGCAGATATGTAGGATGAAAAGAATTATCAACCAAAACCAAGTAGACAAATTCTGAGCAGCACTGTGATGGAATAGCTGGTGTATTGGGAGTGAGATCTGAAAGAGTAGAAGGCCTATCAGAGTGAGAATGGTTTGAATGTTAACCATTTCTGAGTAATGAGAAAATCTAAGCCTGTGATTCTTAAAGTTGGGGTCAGGACCAGCAGTATCATCCGAGAACTCCCTAGATATGCAGGTTCTGGGGCCCCATTGTAGACCTTTTGAACCAGAAACTCTGGGGATGGAGCAGCCTCTGTTTTAACAAACCCTCCAGAGGATTGTGATATGCACACCACTGATCTAGGGCGTAGCTCATTGTATAAGCTTAATGTACCTGAAGTTCTTTGAATTTGATCAAGGTAATGAGTTACGAGACAAAGATGTTGGCTCAGTGAATCCACCTGGAATTTAAAATCTCCTGACGTGGAATGGCAAGTGAAACTGTCATTTAAGGATCAAGGTTTTCGGGGAATGTGTGAGAATGACTAAACAGTTGATAAATGGAAATGGAGGCAGAGAGGTTGTTACAGTAAAATGGATTAGTAAGTGGAGCTGATTGCTCACTGTGCTTCCCCACTCAGAGGTGCTCATTCACTCACTCACGTGCCCTCGGTAAGGGGAACCCTGTGTTGCAGAAGTCTTTGCTCTCCTTGAAGCGAAAGAGGTGTTAGAGAAGAGTGCCTGCTGTACTACACAGGCGTGAAAGGAAGAGTCCGTGGTAGGGGAGGGCCAGGTTTAACATATGACGAAGAGGTAGATAGAGGGAGCATTCAGTGAAGACCTGGTGGAGAAAGGGAAACTTAAAACATTTGTTGTTTTATGGTGTCGCTGTTTTATAATGCTTTGACATTTTCAGATGATACTTAGTTTCTTAGTGTTCTTTCATGTTTGTCCTTCTATTCTCATTGCTGCCCTTGGCCCTTTTTCTTGGAGTTCATGGGAGCTGTAGGCTGGTGCTGCTCATTAGTTTTTGGAATTCAGAACTGTATTTTGTATTTGGGCTGAGTCTATTTATACTGTGGGGAAAATTAGGATGACAGTACTTAGCAAAATTAATCAATTACTTTTAAGTTGGTAATGATAATGAGGAGTGATTTATTAGAATCCACAGATTGAGGAACTTTTAATTTCATCTTTTCCAGTGAACCTATGTTTTAGAGTCTTTGTTAAGTAACAATATCCTTGGACTTTCTTTAAATAGGGACATGAGCAAAGGAAACCAATTTGAGAACTCACTCTAGAACATACTGAGTCATTATAACTCTCAAGGGGTCATCTGGGTATAATAGAGTCATGAATTGTGTCTTGTATGGAGTATAGTGATTGGAAATGGAACGGACAAGGCTCCTTAGGTAAGCCCAAAGTTCTGTCCACCTGACAGCCTTCTGTATAGATGCTGTGCCACATTAACTTTATATGTGGCAGTTTTTGTCCCTTACAAGATTAACTGGAAGGTATAAGTCTGCAGTTGCAACGTTGAATAGTTAGAGTTTATTGACAATTGGGGTCTAGAGATGGTCACTGCAGCCTCTGTTATATGTTGCTCAGGCATTTGACTATATGTTCAGTCAAGTATGTGTTTATAACACATTTTGATATGCTTTGATGAAGTGTTTTACTAGCATTTTTATATTGGAATGTTTTCAAACATCCCTACACCTGAAGATACAAATATACATGCATGCATGTGTGTGTATCTGATTTTAGTTGCATAAACAAGACCCTTTTCAATCTTTTGTTGTTTCCTAACCAAGAAATTAAGTTCATGGCTCATAAAGTGTAACATAAACCATAATATTTACATGGCGAAGTATGCAATGACCTTTAAATAGTGTGTTACGTTTTCCACTTCTATCTCAGTTGTAAGTTGGATCTTCATGTTACTTACTGGCCATTGTGGACTCTTCTGTTTCTTCTGGAGCCAAGCTCTTCATTGCTTGAGGGCCTTTGCACCTGTTCTTCCCCTATTCTGGTCTCCTACCTCACATTTTTACAAGGTTTATTTGTTTTCATCTTTCCAGTCGTAGCTAAATGCCACCTCCTCAGACATTTTTCTCAGGCCACCGTAATTTCTTCCCTTCTCTATCACACGCTGTTTATTTCCCTCATAGAAGTTATCACACTCTTGAGTTATCTTATTTACTTATTAAGTTATGTGTATATATTTTCCTACTAGAATATGAATTACAAAAAGACCTTTATCTATCCTGTGCCTGACACAGTGACTTCCATGTAGTAAGTGGTCAATAAATAACTGATAGCTAAAAGAATATACAAAAGAAGCTATAGCACTGACTAGAATGAAATCAGAATGGAGTAGTTGACATTATCATTTACTTAATGATGATAAAATGGTGAACAAGAAAGCTTAAGATCTTATAGTCATTAAGGGAAAGAACTCAGAACCCAGAGATAGGGAGAAAACATTGTTTTATAGCAGTTCATTAGCTAGTACTCTTCAGTTTCATATTGTAACTCATCATAATGATTGCATCTAAATCATGTAGTTGTTACCTATGGATTCTTCTGAAACCAGTTTTAACATGCTGTACACCTTAAACCACAGAATGTCACATGTCAAATTTATTCAATAAAAATAAATATGTAATAATAATGTTAGCAATAATAGCTACCATTTATTCAGCACTTACTATGTGCCAAGTATTGTGCAAGTGATTGCCCGTGCATTACCCCTAATGATAATGCCAGCTACTTTGTGGGCCTTTTGTAAGATTAACTAAAGGTATGCAGAAGATCCTAAACCAGGTAATTTATGCTCTTTTTTTAAATTCATTATTACTATTTTCTTTTGTATATTCTTCCAGCCATCAAATATTTATTGAGCACTTTTCATCTGTGTGATCTTGGGCAAGCTATTTAACCTCCTTGTGCCTCAGTTTCCTCATCCATACAATGGCAATAAGAATAGTACTACCTCATGGGAGGACTAAATGAGTTAATACGTGCAAAACACTTAAATGCTGCCTGGCATGTAATAACATATAGCACTTTAAAATGTGGACTAGGAGTGCCTGGGTGGCTCAGTTGGTTGAGCGTCCAACTTGTGATTTCAGCTCAGGTCATGATCTCAGGGTCAGGAGATCAAGCCCTGCATCGGGATCCACACTCAGCGGAGAGTCTTCTTCAGACTCTCTCTTCCTCTCCCTCTGCCCCTCCCCTGCTTGCTCTCTCTTTCTCTCTCTCTCTCAAATAAATAAATAAAATTTAAAAAAATAAAATGTGGACTGTTATTATTTTCTAGCCATATGAAAACCACTGTAAAACTTTGTGAGAGACATGAAACATTTGAATGAGACATGACCCATTCCTAAAAGATTATACTCAGTAATGTAAAAAAATCAAATCTTTCTAAGTTAATGTATAAATGAGATGAAATTTCAGTCAGAATTCCAAAAAGATTTTTAAAAATTGAAGCTGGTGAAAGTAATTCTAAAGGTTATGAGACCAGCCTAGAAAATCTAGGGGGAAAAATTAAGAGAAGGGACTTGCCCTGTCAGTTACTGAAACATTAATAAATAAATAAATAAATAAATACCCGAGATAGTAATCAAGACAGTATGGCACTGGCAGAGGAGAAAAGGAAAAAAATAAGTGGAATTATTTGGAATCAGAATTAGCAAGCTAGGGGGGCCTGGGTGGCTCAGTCAGTTAAGCGGCTGCCTTCGACTCAGTTCATGATCCTGGGGTCCTGGGATCGAGCCCCACACCCGGCTCCCTGCTCAGTGGAGAGCCTGCTTCTCCCTCTCCCTCTGCCTGCCACTCTGCCTACTTGTGCTCTCTCTCTATCTCTCTGTCAAATAAATAATATCTTAAAAAAAAAAAAGAATTAGCGAGCTAATGTAAAAATTCAGTGTTAAATTCAGAAGACATTTCAAATCAATGCAGAAAGAATAGATTATATAATAAATGGTCTTGGGACACTTGGCTAATCACTTGGAACGAAGTTGGATTGCTACTTTGTACTTTATACTCAAAAATATTCCAGACCTACTGAAGATTTAGATATAAAACACGAAACAATGCTATCCACATCCACCACGGATGTTACAGCCCCAGTGCTATATACCCCTCCTCTCCTCCACCTCCTCAAGCTGCCCCATGTCAGTCAGCCAACCAGGGAGCATATTACTGTGTTTGAGGAAGTTTCTGTGCTATTTAACAAAGATGACACTAGCACAATAACAAAAAGAAATTTGGAGCATGGGTTAGTAGGTCAGAATGCAACAGAAGCAAAATAGCAATATGAGTGATAAGGCCATTTATTACCATCACGGCTAGACATGACAAGTCTGAAGAGCCAACATTTGTGCAGCACTTGTGTATCAGGCAGTGTTTAAGTACTTTACATATGTTAATTCACTTAGTTCTTAAGTGACGTAGTTGATTATTATCCTCATCTTGTGGACGAAGAAGCTAAGACCCAGAGAGGTTAGGTAACTTGCCGAAGGTCACACACTTGGTAAGTAGCAAAGCCAGGATTCGACCTCACACAGTCTGGCTCCAGAGCTTATGCCCTTAACCACTTTGCTTCTTTGCCTGTCTAGGACACTGAAAGATGCAGGTAATGAAGAAATCAGTGTCATTTGACAAGGGTGGCAGAGGTTCAATCAGTGCAGCAAAACTATGTCATGTGATTGCAAAGAGGAGAAAACCTAATAGCATGAAGAAATAATAAATTGATTGGCAAATTGATATTGATGAAAGTGGACCAGTATCTGAGAGCATTATACAGATGATGATTGCAGGATGAAAGCCCCATTTCACTGTCTTTTCCCCTAAAGATGTATCAGATTGACTCTTTTTCTAAAAGGTCATTATTCATTCCATTTCTCTATAGCAAACCCATGTCAAAAATACCTTCTGTAGGGTGCCTGGGTGGCTCAGTTGGTTAAGCGACTGCCTTCAGCTCAGGTCATGATCCCAGGGTCCTGGGATCGAGTCCCGCATCGGGCTCCCTGCTCTGCAGGGAGCCTGCTTCTCCCTCTCCCACTCCCCCTGCTTGTGTTCCCTCTCTCGCTGTGTCTCTCTCTGTCAAATAAATAAATAAAATCTTTAAAAAAAAAAAAATACCTTCTGTATATACACAAGAAAAGTCTGTATGTATTAGTTGGTGGTCTCTTTCCCAAAAGGTGAAACTATACATCTGCTTATAATATAAGTACTTGTGATAAATGATGAGGAAACCTCAGTAAACTCAAAGTACTGTTTGTGAATGATTCTTACACTGATTTGTTTTCATGTGGCTTGCTAACTGAGCACAATAAAATCTTGAAGGGCTTTAGAGACAGGATTATAATGACTTTGAACTACTAGGATGATAATGGGAAGCCACTGAGAGGTGTTTAAATTAGGATACTGCTATGAGTTGAAGTTTGAAGTTATCTTTCTGGGCACCCTGCAGAATGGGCTCCCAGGGGACAAGAGTAGATAGAAGGCCCATGAGGAGGCTGCTGCAGGAAACTCAAAGTGGTAATACTAATGGAGAGACATGAGATGCATAAGATGTGAGATCTATTTTGGAAACAAAGTTGACAGGACTTATTAGTGAATTGGATGTGAAAAACAGGGAGAAACCAAGAGTGACTCCTGGTGTTAGGACTTGAGTATTAGGTTTAGGATTGGTGGTTCCATTTATTAAGCTGAAGAATAGGGAGGAAGAATTTATCTTGAAACCATTGGGGAACGAAGCAGGAGCAGAAATTTTCTGAGTGATCATTCCCAGACTTAAGATATAAAGGATATTAAAATTGAAGTGTATGTATAAATGTTAGTAGATTTGTAGAAGAAAGTGTGAGGTCAAATAAATCGTTCTTTTCCACTCTGCATATCTTATGTGAGCTTATTGCTTTAGTTAACTAAGGTCTGTGTTTCTTTTCTTAGGTAATCCAGGTTTTTCTGCCTTTTATGTACCATTTGCAAAGGCTTTGTACTCCTCAATAAACCGATGCTTTCCAGTTTGGGTTATCAGTCATGCTGGACATGTTTTGGTCCCCAAAGGCAAGAAGATTCTTATAACCTCAGACGGTATGTCTTTATTAACATCTCCTTTCCTTTACAGCGAGTGGGTGTTCATGTGTCTCGGAAGTCTGCTAAGGTTAAGAGTTACACCATTGGAAACCTCTGCTGTGGCATTGGGCCCATGCTGCCACGTTTTGGTAATTTTAGGATTTTTAAACTCCTTTTTATTTTCTGCAGGTAGTTTTCTCTAAAAATTTGAGTAGATCAAACAATTGTCTAAAATTGCCTTCTCTGTGGACCAACTAGTAATCAACTATATATTTATTGATCAAGCACTATATTTCCAGGGCTGTACTAAGAGGAATGGTGGAGGAAAAAATATCGTAAGCCATGGTCCTTACTCTAAAGAGGCTCCTACCCTAAATTTTGGAGAATGATTGAGTGATAAACTCTGGCCTGCTGATCATGTGGCTATTTGGGAAATAAACAAAGGAAAGAACACGGTATGGGTTTGAAAAGGCTTTGTGGAGTAGACAGGTTCCAACAGTTGAGTAGAATTTGGATCCGGGGGCTATGGGGAGTGCAGAGGTTTAACAGGCAGAAGACGTAGCACAACAGGGAGAGAGATTCAATAGGTCTGCTAGTGCTGGGCAGGGCCAGACCTAGAGGAACTTCGGAGCTGGGGAGAGAGCCATGACTCCATTGGTAGACTCCTGGAGGCCTTTAAATGGAGAAAGTAGCACCAGGTAGCTGCAAATTACCTGCGCCTAACATATGAAAATTCAGCATTCTCACTCTTCTAAGAAAGAAAAATATAACTTCACTTCTCTGTAGGCATTCCATTTAAGGGCTGTTTGTCCCAAGCATGACCCTTAGCTAATCTGAGGTGGGAGAGAAGTGGCTGTGGCTTTGGTTTGCTCCTGTTTCTGGTATGCCTCTCCTATGGTATGAGCATCTTACTGAGCATCTAATGATAGGGGAAATCGTGTGTGGGGAGGGAGGGAGAAAGGAGCAGGTGATACGGGAACTCTCTGTACTAATCTGTTCAAATTTTCTGTAAATCTAAAACCATTCTTTAAAACAAAACCTGTAAAAAAAATACTGGAATTTAAAAATAATTTGGTATTTACATTTTGCTTTTTATCATTGCCATAAGAGAAACTGTAGATTAGGTAGCTTGATTAACAGGAATTTATTTTCTCATAGTCTGGAGGCTACAGGCCCAACATTAGGGTTTCAGCATGGTTAGGTTTTGGGGAGAGCCTTCCTGACTTGCAAGTGCCCTCTTTCTCTTTGTGTCCTCATATGACAGAGAAGGAGAGAAAATGATTTCATGTGCTCCAGGAAGCTCTCTGATATCTCTCCTTACAAGGCCACTAATCCCATCATGAGGGCCCCAACCTTATGGCCACCTTTAATCCTAATTAACTCCCAAAGGCCCTATCTCTCATGGCGGTTAGGGCTTCAATATAAGAATTTTAAGGGACATGGGTGCCTGGGTGGCTCAATTGGTTAAGTCTGCCTTCAGCTCAGGTCATTATCCCAGGCTCCTGGGATCAAGTCCCACGTCAAGCTCCCTGTTCAGTGGGGAGTCTGCTTCTCCCTCTCCCTCTGCTGCTGTATGTGCTCTCCCTCTGTCTCTGTCTCTGTCTCTCTCTCTCTGTCAAATAAATAAATAAAATCTTTAAAAAAAAGGAATTTTTTTTTTTTTTTTAGATTTTTAAATTTATTTATTTGACAGAGACAAAGCGAGAGAGGGAACACAAACAGGGGGAGCGGGAGAGGGAGAAGCAAGCTTCCCGCGGAGCAGAGAGCCCGATGGCGGGGCTCGATCCCAGGATCTTGGGATCATACCCTGAGCCGAAGGCAGATGCTTAACAACTGAGCCACCCAGGCGCCCCCCAAAAAAAGGAATTTTAAGGGACACAAACATTTAGTCTGTAACAGTCCTGAGTAGGGATGCTATATACCAACATTCCAAATCTGATCACAAGTATAGGTCAGCACATACATGTGAACATTGCACCTGAATAATAGTAAACATACAAGTTACTTTTTGAAACATTTTTACTAAATATTTATTCAGGTTTAGTAGTTGCCTTTGGTCTATCCTCAGAAGTATTTCCTGACAGTTTATAGAAACTGGTCCTTTTTGAAGCCTTGACCCTATTGAGTAACAGAAGTTTCTAAGTGGAATTTCTTTGCACATTTATGAACATCTGCAGGTATGCTAAGTTTATAAAAATTGCTTTATTTGAAAAAGTGGGTGACAGTTAAGAGGTGATTCATATTTTTATCCACATCCTATTTATGGCTGTTAATTGGAGCATATGGTCAAGACACAATATAATTATTGCAGAATTTAGGAAACAAAATCACCATCATGCATACAGGGTAGATACTTTTCAGTTCTGTAGTTAGTAGGGAATTTGGTTGTCTTTTCTTTTTCCTCCTAAAGCCATAGCTCAAACTCTTAGTGTGTCACCTCACTGTGAACATCTCAGTGATTCTTTTTTTTTTTTTGAGAGTAAGAGAGAGAGCTCCCAGAGCACAAGCAAGTTGGGGGGGCGGGGGGGAAAGGAGGGCAGAAAGTGAGAGAGAATATTAAGCAGGCTGCATGCACTCCATGCACTGTGCTAATGCCCACGGCTCAGTCTCACAACCCATGAGATCACGACCTGACCCAAAATCAAGAGTCGGACGCTTACCTGACTGAGCCACCAGGTGCCCCACAACTCTCCAGTTCTTGACCTCTGTCTTACTTCTCACATGTAGTAGTATAGATCAGCTTCCTGAAATCTTAGTTCTGGTTCCAGAATCCTGTGTTAACTTTAAATTGATAATGTCAGATACCAGCTCTTGAGGATGGAATTCAGTCTCCTTTTTTTTCCCCTAATTCCACTACATTTAGTCACTTTTGAGTATCTGCTGTGAATATGCCTCTTTGCTAGCACTTAGGGAAAAATACACCTGTACTCAAAACACATCTGTTGCACTTAATTGTTTATGGTTAGGTAATGTCACCGGCCAGACTTCCTGTGTCCTCCTCTTTAAGGCATCACACGTAAGATTACCCTCCTCAGGAAACCCTCTCCTCAGTTTGCACTGTCAGTGCTCAGGCCCTTGGTGAGCCTCTATGCTTCCATACTTCAACCACTCAGAGTTCTCCTGCCACCTCCACTACCTTGTTTACTGCCCTAATTATCTTCCATTTAGAATTACAGATCTATAGATTCAGAGTGATCCCTGTATGAATTCCCATCAAAATTCCAGTTGTGGCATTTTTCACAGAAATAGAAAAAAATCCCAAAACTCGTGTGGAATCGTAAAAGTCACCAAATAGCCAATACGATCTTGAGAAAGAAAACAAAGCTGAAGGCACCACACTTCCTGATTTCAAACTATATTGCAAAGCTGATAATCAAAACGGTATAGCACTGGCATAAAAACAAACCAGTGGAACAGAACAGAGAGCCCAGAAATAAACACACATGTATAGAGCCAATTAATCTTTGATGGGGGCTCCCAAGAATACACAATGGAGAAAGAGATAGTATCTTCAATAAATGGTGTTAGGAAAACTGGATATCCACATGCAAGAGAATAAACAAATGCACATAAAATTAATTCAAAATGGATTAAATACTTAAATTTAGGACTGGAAGTCATAAAACTCCTAGAAGAAAACATAGGGGAAAAGCTCCTTGGCACTGGTCTTGACAGTGATTTCTTGAGTATGACACCAGAAGTAAAGGTAACAAAAGCAGACATAAATATTGGGACTGTGTTAAACTAAAAGCTTCTGCAAAGCAAAAGAAACAATCAACAAAACGAAAAGGCAACCTATGGAATAAGAGAAAATATTTGTAAACCATCTATCTGACCCAAAATGTATAAGGAACTCATACGCCTCGATAGCAAAAAAAACTAATAGTCTGATTTAAAAATGGGCAGGGGCGCCTGGGTGGCTCAGTCGTTAAGCGTCTGCCTTCGGCTCAGGTCATGATCCCAGGGTCCTGGGATCGAGCCCCGCATCGAGCCCCTGGGATCCTGCTCCGCGGGAAGCCTGCTTCTCCCTCTCCCACTCCCCCTGCTTGTGTTCCCTCTCTCACGGTGTCTCTTTCTGTCAAATAAATAAAATCTTTAAAAATAAATAAATAAATAAAAATGGGCAAATTTTTCCAAAGAAAACATACCAATGGCCAGCAGGAATATGAAAAGATGCTCAACCTCACTAATCATTAGGGAAATGCAAATCAAAACCACAGTGAGACTCACTTCACTCCTGTTATGATGACTGTTATCAAAAAGACAAAAAATAACACATATTGGCAAAGGTGTGGAGAAAAGGGAACTCAGCACTGTTCGGACAACCATTACAGAAAACAATATGGGAGCTCCTCAAAAATTAAAAATAGAACTCCCATATGACCCAACAATCCCACTTCTGGATCTATATCTAAAGAAAATGAAATCAGTATCTCAGAGAGATATCTATATACCCATATTCATTGCAGTGTTATTCACAGTATGTGGATAATTCCAAGATATGGAAACAACTTGTGTCTGTTAATGGATGAATAGGTAAAGAAAATGTGGTGTATACACACACACACACACACATACACAATGCAATATTATTCAGCCATGAAGAAAGAAGGAAATCCTGCCATTTTCAACAGCATGGATAAACCTGGAGGATATTATGCTAAGTGAAATAAGCCAGACACAGGAAGACAAATGCTGTATGATCTCAGTTATATATGGAATCGAAGAAAAGTTGAACTCATAGAATCAGAGAGTTCTATGAGCAGCTGCCAGGATTTGAGGGATGGGGGAAATGGGGAGATGTTGGTCAAAGGGTACAGACTTCCATTTATAAGATGAATAAATTCTGGGGATCTAATGTACAACATGATGATTTTAGTTAATAATACTATATTGTATAATTGAAATTTGCCAAGAGAGTATATCTTAATGTTCTCACCATCACAAAAAAAAAGAAAGAAGGTAGTTACTCTGTCCATCCCAAGCCTCCTGATGGCAGTGGCCTCAGTTAGGAGTGCCTGCTGTGCGTGCCCAGGACACATCACTGGTAGGGAGCTCCACAGACATTTCCTCCATGGGGGCCCTTATTTATGGCTGGGCTAGGTCTTGTGGTTCTTACTATGACTGCAGGATGCACTTCAGGAAGACACCCTGAGGGAACTTCGAGGAACAAGATTTATTACCTACAGTTTCTTGGGGGTACATGGCAGGGGGAGCAGACCTGGGGCCCTGCCTTTATTAGAGCCCGAGGGTGGGGTGCCTACAGTTTTGCAGGTTCACTCTTTACTGGCTAATGTAAGGCATAAGAGCCAGAGTTAGTGCTTGGGAAGGAAGAAGTGGGTCACACAAGAAGTCAGTTACCTTAACTTACCCAAGGCTTTCTGAAAGGTACCATCGTGGGTGGGGTGGCCTAGTTCCTTAGCTGGTGGTTTTGCTAGTAGTTGTCTCGTACAGGTGGCAATATGCTCATTCAAGATGGGTGTCTTTTGAAATGGAGGCCTCGTCAATCAAAAGCTTAACGCCAGGCACTTACACTAAACCATGTGAGGTGATGGGTATGTTCATCTGATTATGGTAATCATTTCACGGTGTATCCGTATATTAAATCATCACATAAAAACAATTATGTGGTACTATCTAAGTATATACAGTTTTTATTTGTCAATCATACTTCAGTAAAGCGGAAAAAAAAATTACAGAAAGTGGAAGATGGGTACATGCGGATCTATTATATGTTCTCTCTACTTTTATGTATGTTTGAAAGTTTCCACTATTAAAAAAAAAAAAACTTTAAAGAAAGAAAAAAAATTATAGAATCGTAGAGCTAAAAGTATCCACATCAAATCCTACCTTGAACCCTTATTTTTCAAGGAAGGAAAGTAAGGCCCAACAGGGCTAAATCACCTGCTAGTGAGTGGCAGAACCTTGACAAGAAGCCGGCACTTTGAATGTTTAGTTCAGTGTTCTAGTCCTCTTGGTGGGTCGCCTTAGGTGACTAATGCAAAGTGCTAATGAGACTCCGGTTTTTTTTGTTTGTTTTTTGTTTTTAAAGATTTCATTTATTTATTTGAGAAAGAGAGAATGAGAGACAGAGAACATAAGAGGGAGGAGGGTCAGAGGGAGAAGCAGACTCCCTGCCGAGCAGGGAGCCCGATGCGGGACTCGATCCTGGGACTCCAGGATCATGACCTGAGCCGAAGGTAGTCGCTTAACCAACTGAGCCACCCAGGCGCCCGAGACTCCGTTTTTAGGTTGAGTTACTCTATGAGCTAATTCTCAGATTGGCCCTTCCATGATCACCAGTTACACCTGGTCTGTGACCCTTTTCCTGCTGTGGTTCATAGGGGAACAGGGTAATGGGGTGTAGAAGAAACAGTGCAACTCATGGCAAATACTTGTATAAATACTTCAAAATGCCTTTTTTCATAGTATCTTTTTCTGTGTTAATGCACACTCTGTGTGTGTGTATGTGTGTGTGTGTGTTTATGAATGCAGTTCACCTGAGAGTCTTTAACACTTCGCTTAAAGACTAGGGTATACTTTGAAAGACAAGTAAATATTGATTACCTAGCAGTGAAAGATTTTAAGAGCACTAGTGAGGTGAAACTGAATATACAGATTTTGCTTCCTTGATTAAAAACGTGTATTTCAACAGCCATCATATTAAAACGTGACTGAAGGTGAACAGAATGTGTAGCAGATACTTGCTCTGCTATGAAATATCTTAAACAACTTTATTGTTCTATGCCCAAAGAAAATTTTAGGTTCAATACCATAGTTTTTCCTTTGTCAGGAAATGTATATGTTTGCCTGGGAGTGTGTTTTTACTATCTTAGGTTGTGTTTGGAAAACAGAGGTGTTAGAATTCTTCTTAGAAAACAGACTTGAGGGGCACCTGGGTGGCTCAGTACGTTAAGCGTCTGCCTTCGGCTCATTTGGCTCAGGTCATGATCCCAGGGTCCTGGGATCGAGTCCCGTATCGGGCTTCCTGCTCAGCTCGGAGCCTGTTTCTCCCTCTGCCTGCAGCTCCCCCTGCTTGTACATGCTCTCTCTCTCTCTGACAAATAAAATCTTTAAAAAAAAAAAAAAAAAAAAAGGAAAACAGACTTGAGGTGGCTTAGTCTGTTGGGTGTCTGACTCTTGATTTCAGCTCTGGTCATGATCACAGGGTTGTGAGATCGGGCCCAGTCGGGCTCCGTGCTGGGTGTGGAATTGGCTTGGGATTCTCTCTTTCCCTTTCCCTTTGCCCCTCCCCTGTGCATGTACGAATGGTCTCTTTCTCTTTCTTTCTTCTCTCTCAATAGATAGATAGATAGAATCTTTTTGGAAAAAAGAGAAAAATGGAAAACAGACTTAATTAACATGCTAAACCTCCAAAAGCCTCCCCCCTGCTGGTCTGTTATTGCTGGCCTGTCATCTTACCTTTGGCAAGAGATAAGCCCAAGACAGAAGGAGCTAGGAAGTAGTGAAAATAACCTCAGGATACTCAGTGAAGAATAATAAATCTTTAATGTAATGTAGGTCATATGTCTAATTCCTACATTCTTAACCTGGGTGAGAAGCTATGTACTGAATTACTTAATGAGAGCAACGTTCAACTCCATTATCACAGTAAGCCCTTACGTGAAGACAAAATCAAGCATTTGAACACGAAGAGCAACTTTGAAAGTTGCAAATAGATTCAAAGGGTAACCATAGATCAGGGCTTCTCAAATTTTGGCAGGCATCAGAATCACCTGGAGGATTCATTAAAACACGGATGAGTGGGTATCACCTCAAGTTGTTGATTCAGTAGATGTGGGGTGGGACCTGAGAATTTGCATCTTTAACAAGTTCTCGGAGTAATGTTGATGCTGTTAGTCCTAGGACCCTATTTTCAGAACCACTACCGTAGATCTTGAGGAAAACCAGTTGAAATTATCTGTTTTGTCTCTGAATTTCTGGGAAATGTCTTTAGTTCTCATTTTAAATTGACATCTTATTATTTATAACTTTGAGTATGCTTATTGCTTAGACTGCTTGTGTACTGTTGAGTTAATAACTTAGTAATTGGAGGCTGGTTCCTTTGCTACCTAATGAAAACAGTGCCATCTAGAGGCATTAGCCCAAAGGGCCACCAGAGGGCCAAAGGAAGCTGCGGTTTTCTAGACAGGGTGAATGGGCAGCTCATCATCAAGGATTTATTGACAACCTACTAGGTTATTACGTTGGTACCACAGGGTCTACAAAGAAATAGACATTCCAGTCTCTGCCTTTTAGGTTAATGACTTTCCATCTGTGTTCTGAGGAGCCCAAAAGTTCTATGAAGGGCAGGCAGGGCTCTGGGCCCCACCATCACCCCCATTCAGCCAGACAGTTCTGCTTTCATTTGTTTTACATATTGAAGGTTATGTTTGCAAATGCATGCTATGGTAGATTGCTGTGGATCAGCAGAACAGATAGATTATTCATCATCCAGGATTATTGCTCTAAAGTACAGGTTTTCTGACATGGAAAATATGGTGTGAAAAATATGTAATCATTGAGAGAGAGGACATAAGCTGTAACCACCCATCAAATGTTGAAAGTATGTTTTGCTTCATATTAGCACATGTTAAAATTATGAACAGTTGGAAATAATATTCTAGTTGCACCACATTATCACAATCATAAATTGAGTATAATTGGGAGAACAGATGTTCACCAATGTCAGGAGGGGGTGATTCAAGACAAAAGTGTGAAAAGAAAATGTGAGGAATTAGAAGTATAAACTCTTTCTGGCTTTGATTTACTATAGAGTCAGCTTACTTGACGGCAGATTCATTATCAACTATTTTAAGTTATTTGTTCAAAAAGTGTAACATAAAAGCTAGAAATCACAGTGGTTTCGTTTCAGCTGATAAAACACTACCTAAAAAAGTTACACAATCTTTCAACTAATGATGAATTTGGGTCATGCTTATCCAGGGAAACAATAAACCACTCCCATTCCAGTATTCAAACAGAAGGAAAGAGAGAAAAACAGTCGGGTGTTGTCTCTTGCCAGGACCATGATTGGCAGAGGAACATGGAGGCAGAATGGAATGGCTAGAAGAGCCCAAGGCAGGGACAGTCTGTCAGTCAGTCTCGGGGGGCTCACAGTCACTGAAAGTAAATGAGTCTGTGAGTAGGTGGGAAGAAACAGAAAAAAAACAAAGGGCGGAGCCAGAGAAGAAGTTAGGAACCCAGCACATTGGTAGAGGCTCAGGGAAGCCGAAGTGGGAAGCGCAGCAGGATCGAGGAGAGCAGTTCTGCAGTTAGTTAGTGGCCCGCTGCCCGGCCGGCCCACTGCCCCGTCTTCGGGGGCCTTAGCATCTTCTCAGTGCTCCCGACAGTGGAGCCCAGACTCCGTGGTGGTGGCCGGTGTCCTCCTCCATCTAGTAGCAGCCTTCTTTCCAGCCTCGTTTGCTCCACCTCCCTATCAACCACAAACAGCCACAGAATTCATCACTGTCCAGAATTACACCTCACACTTTTATGTCTTTGGCTTTTGTTATTTGCTAAGTCAATAAACATTATGTTCTTCTCGCTAAATTAATCTCAGTCTCTCTCTTTTTCTCTCTCATTTCCCGTATTTTCCCCACTAAAATCTGTAGCAGAGCACTGGGTTTTGTCAGGTGGAAAGCATTATTTAATGACCCTGGTTTTTAACCATCTATTTGGAGAATAATAATAAAAAATTATTTTTGTAAGGTATGTTTGGGGTTTACAAAGTTTTGTTTGCTTGATAGCAGTTTTAAATAGGATGCCTACCTACCATAAGCTAACCACAACCTGTGTTGCATGCCTTAAAAGCTAACACACTTGCACCAATGTTTAGATGCAAGGAGTTTGCAGAAATACTTAGGGGGCCAGGGGCAGTGGAGGCCTAAATTATGAGAGTATGCTTTCACATCAGCTTAGTAAAGTCAGGGTACAGTCATGAAAGGAAGGCCTTTGGATCAGTGAATTAAATAAGCATAAAGAATTAGGGACAGTTCTCATCTACCCTTTCACTGATGTTTTGCATAAACCTAGATAAAGTCCTTTGGGGCTTTTGTATTCCACTGAAAGTAGTGGAGAAGCAAATGGTAAGTTCCCCTATAAAACTGATATAAGGTAGGTAGGATCATCATGTCAAAGCATTCTAAAGTAAAATTTTTTCTTTTACTTTGAGAAAAAAAATTTTAAATATAGAAAAGTACAAACAATAGTGTAACAGTCCAAGATTCTGCTACTCAATTTTCTCTTCATAGTTAACACTTGGCCATAATTGCCATATTTGCCATAATTGCTTTAATATTTTCTGTTAATAAATAAAACAGTACAGAAAAAGTTCCATTTTTAAATTTATTTTTATTATTATTTTTTTAGAGATGGGGGAAGGAGCAGAGGGAGAGAGAGAATCTTAAGCAGGCTCCACGCCCAGCAAGGAGCCCGACATGGGGCTTGATCCCACAACCCTGAGATCATGACCTGAGCTGAAATCAAGAGTTGGGCGTTTAACCTACTGAGCCACCCGGGTGCCCTGATAAAATTCCATTTCTTAGATCCCATCTCCAGTTTTACTGTCACAAATTTAAAGTAAATTTCATGTCTCTTTTTATATTTTTGGTGACATTTATGTAATGATGAACAACAGATGATACTGTTTTGTGTTTTTAAAGCTTTACCTAAAGAGTAAACCATATATAGATAGCTAGCTAGCTAGATAGATAGATATCTTTCTCAAAGCATTCTTTAAAATAGGAAGTGCTATTTTTAGCCTTTTAATCTCCACATGTAGGTTGTTTAATTAAATTATTAAGATACAGCTTTGGAGTAATGATGGGGGCAGGATGGAAGAGTTCACTAGTTGAGAAATTCTGGAATGAGATTTGGAGAGTTACTGTGTGCAGACTCAGTCCTAGTAGAAGGCTCATGTAGCACTAATCTCCCAATTTTGTTAGTTCTGTGGTCACAGGTGACTTGTAAATAAATCTGCTTATGTGTTATGCGTTTATATTCAGTATGTACCTAGACATACGTATATGTGTATGTATTATTAAATTTAGGCCATATGATTGCATTCAAGTATGTAAAGTTACATATTTATAGTAGTGTGCATTAGTAAGGAATATTTTCTAGATATTTATCTTGATTTATTTGGAGAAGGTCCCAGTAGTTTTCATGAACCCAAAGGGGCATTACTTTTCAAATGTGATGCGGTAAAAATTTGTTCTTTTCTCAAGGAAATGCTTGAGATATACTTATTTCAGTGTTTTATAATTGTGTTTTTATCTATTTGTTTGCTCTTATTAGATTGTGAACTCCTTGCAGATAAGGGGAGCACATTGTATTTATATCTGTATTTTCAAAGTCACCTTCGGCCATTTAGTCACTGTTTTCTGTCAGAGTAGTCAATTTAGTTGACGTAAAATAGAACAAAATAATAGTTATCAGATACCTGTGTCCTGAAGCTGTAAGGGATGCATAATATTTTGATCCAAAATTGACAAAATTTTAATAACTGGATCAATCAGTTTGTACAACAGATGAAAAATAAATGTGAAGTACTAATATTACTTAATTCTTCTGTGAACTATGTAGGAACAGATTATATGTACCTTTTGAAATAAACTCCAGAATCAATAAATAAGCTACAAAGTAAATTCCATAGAAATGGGTCTAAGAAATAGGGTCAGGTTCTTTTTTTCTTTCTTTTTTTTTTTTGAGAGAGAGAGTACAAGCAGGGAGCTACGGAGGGAGAGGGAGAAACAGACCTCCCGCTGAGCAGGGAGCCCGATGCGGGACTCGATCCCGGAACCCCAGGATCATGACCTGAGCTGCAGCCAGACCCTTAACTGACTGAGCCACCCAGGCGCCCCAGATAGGGTCAGGTTCTAAAAGGGAATTGTCAGTATCATATTTAAGACCATACCTTGATAACGTTTATGTTCCAAACATACTTAGTTGTTGTAACTTGGAATACATTTTCTACAGGAAGAATGGCTTAAGTAATTTCCATATCATTCTTCTGATCTTGGTACAATTGCATGTAATTTTTTTTACTGTATTTTATAGAAAGTTAATGATTTCTAGTATTTTTTTCAGAGTATATTAAAATAATAATAGGCGTGAAAATATATAAAGAAGTATATAGTCCTTTAACCTTTAGTTTTTGCTAGTAAAATAATGTCCAGATAGCACATGTAATATTTGCTGTCATTATTATTTCTAGAAAATGTTTTCTTCTCCTCTAACCTCATTACTACGGCAGATGCTAGTAAGTAATGTCTTTATCTTGGAAAGCTACTGAGCAGTTCCCAGAGGTAAAACCAGATTTACTTCTGAAATATTCATTTGATTAATCTTTTGAATTATAATGTTCATTAAAGTTCATCTGAAATACAATCTTTTAGAACCTTATTTCTGGTGTCAGTGAAGTTTTAAAATGTTTACTGCATTTAGCTCATTTTCTTTCTCTTTGCACTATCTAAGTAAATGTTCTTGGTATATATTCGAGGGAGGACTTAAATGACAGGAATTGAAATGATAGCAGGTGTAACTCATTTCTTTCACAATTTAGGCCAGACGCTTGTGCTATGTGCTTTAAAAGTATTATGCTTACACTCTTAGGAGCCTAGAATTATTACTCTGTTACAGATAAGAGGACACTGAAGATTTGCCCTAGCCACCAAGTTAATAAGGTGCTCAGCTGGGATTTAGACCCAGATTTATCTTGTCTCCAGCACCCATGATGTTACTACACCATGTTGTCCCAATGAAATGAAGATTTTTACATTTTCAAACCATTATGTATTTTGAAAAATAAAGAATTTGGTTTGCAAGTATTATAGATGTTTGTTTGGGGGTATCTGAGAATAATATGATCCCTTCTGGATGGAGTGATCAGAGCAGATAAACTGAAAGGGGAGCATAACGTACTCAAGTGTAATACTCAGTGAACATTTGCCTTTGGAGCTATCAGGAGCCCTACCAAAGTCAGACTTCCAGATTCTCTTCCCCATTCTGTTTTATGCTGAACTTCCTTGTTAAACAGAGAATGGATCCTAGGCTGACCTAGGAAGAAGGATTCGGGCAGAGCACATCTTAACCTGAGAGATCAATAATACCATGGAAAAAGGGAACTAAGCCTCATTGACTCAGTAAAAAGGTCTTCAATAACTGTATGCCAGGCACTGAGGGACAGAGATAAGCAAGACATAAATTGTAAAATAGGAATAAGCTAGGAGTAGTGTGGTAAGATAAACATGGGATATCGGGGGACCTGAAAAGAAGGCTACTTTACTCCTCGCCCACTGAATCATAAAGTAGCTTCTCAGAGGAGATAACACTTGTTGGGAGTTTGAAGGATGAAGAGGAGTTAGCCAGATTAACAAGGGGAGCTGAGCACTGAAGGAAACGGAAACAGCACGCACAGATAAAACTGAAGAGCAGTGAGTTCTGGGTGCCTTTCAAATGAGCTGCATTGTGGCTCATTACAGTTCCCATCAGTAACTTGTAGGAGTCGAAGGCAAAAAATTTAGTATCCCAGTAATTCAAACTTTAATAAACAATTTACTACCTTGTGATATTTTGAAATATTATAGGTGCGTAGGGAAAACCTATTGAAATTTATATTCATATTTACAGACTACCATATTTATAGACTACCAGAGCTGGCAGCATCCTCAGAGACTGTCCAGTGAGTTCAGTTTTTTCAGTCCACATTAGTATTTACTGTGTGCTAGTCACAGAGGACACAGAGGAAAAAGTGGACCTTGCCTCCAAGGAGCTCACAGGCTACGAGAGGAAATAAACAGACAATTATACAAGTATGATAAAGTGCTCTAATAAGAGTGGAAGGGGACTGGTTAAGCACAAAGGGAGGCTCATTCATTTTTCTTGGAGATTAGCTAGATAAAGTTTTAATTAGCTCTTGAAGATTTCAGAAGACAGTTCATTTATGAAAGGAAGAAAGGATATTTCAGGTTAAGACTGCTGGTTAAAAGGAACAATTTACAACATTTCTCCTTAAGCCATTCAGTCTAAGTTCTTCAGCAAACAAAGATTATCTAAAATAATGAAGCAGTGTCATGGGTTTTCTTAGTTGTCTATTAATAATATAAAATAGCCTAACCAGTGGTTCTCAGTGTGTGGTCCTGGGACCAGCAATATCAACATCTCCTGGAAACTTAGAAATTCTTTTTTTTTTTTTTTTTTTAAACTTAGAAATTCTTGAGCCCCAACCCCGACCTACTGAATCAGGGAGTTTGGTAGTGGGGCCCAGCAGCTATCACCTTCCTAAGTCCTGCAGAGGATTCTGATACATGATCAAGTTTGAGAGCTAGTGGCCTAAGTTAACTGTAGTTCATATACTAGTTGAAAGTTCATGGACTTTGAGGACAGAGACCTGGGTTTGAATCTCACTGTTCTCACTTCGTAGATGTGTGACTGTCAGTCTGTCACCTGATGTCTGTGAACTTTGAGATTTTCATCTGTAAAATGAAAATAATGCTTCCTTTCTGGGGCTGTTTTGAAGACTTGATGTAATTTAAGTAACACTGTAGCTAGCACATTGTAGGCTTTAAATAAATGGGAACTACTACTGTTGTTAGGGTTTTTTTTTAAGATAGTTTTCCCAGTGAATTTATTACTTTACCTTATTGAGTGAAAATATATTCATATTTTTGCTTTTAGATTCAAATGCTCCGGAAATTAACGACATCTATGGACTACAAGGTCAAGTTGAACACAAGCTAGCTTTCCTGAGAACTCATGTGCCAAAGGAAATAAAACTTGTGGTCATTGGCCATTCAGTAGGCTGCTATATTAGCCTTGAGATTTTGAAGCTTGCTCCTGAACTCCCAGTAAGTATGCCTCAGGAGGTGACTGTAGGTGCTAGATTATGCACTTGCGCAGATCCTTCTCAGCTTTCCTTCCCTCTTTTGTCTCTTGTCTAATTGATAAATATAACAGAGAGGGGGATATTTGGTAGCTGCCTTTATCTTTATCCATATTACTGTGGGCCTATGTGAGTGTATGTTCACGCAATTTCCATGTGTTTCAAAAAATAATACTGAAGAAGGTAGAAATTTTCCAGATGAATGCCATTTAATCTAGGGTTATCTGGAAATCTGAAGTTGCATATAACTTGCCATTTATAAAGGAATATTTAAGAGTAGTCCCCGGCCAAGACCTAGACAAGAATCTGTCTTTATTGAGAGAATATTTTGCAAATGTTCATGCCTCCTTTCAAAAGAAAGAAAATTTATCATCATCATCATCAGTAAGCAAACAGCTGTCCTTATGGAACACTAAATCTTTATTTAGTCATAAGTCTGGATCCTTCTCCATTCTATAGGTTGGCAGCCTTTTTGGGTTCATTCGTTCACAAATGATTGGGTACCACTGGGTGTCAGATATTAAGTGAGATGCTGGAGACACAAAGACCTATTTAAAGTGCCCAAGAAAGCTAGTGAGCTAGAAGAGACTTCAAAACAAAACAGAAACTCATACTCTCAATAACATGTACCACTGAAAGGATCTATTGAATGGATGCAATTCACAACATAAATTATTTCTTGATTCAACAAACACATATTAAACACTGGCCATATGTCAGGCCCTGAGCTGTGTTTTGAGGACATCCCAGTGAATAAGACAGTCTTTGAGGTAAGAGAGTCCAAAGTCTAATGGAGGAGACACAGTAATCCATAGGTCTGGTAACTACTGTGTAGGAGTGTGAGGGAATGCTATTTAACCTTGTAATCTGAATGCAAGAGAGGAAGTGATTCCTTCCTGGAATCTCTGTGTCCTAGGATTTTGACTTTTCTCATTCCATATGATAAAAATTTCAAGAGGAGTTTCAGAGGTCCTTGGAAATTTTCTTCTACTTCTACCAGCTTGACAAACGTAGGTCTCACTCATAATTGCCCTTAGGAAATGTACAACTATAGCCTCCCTGGGTGTGGTTTTTAATACCAAATGGAGGTTGGTAATTTTCGCTTATTGGGTATAAGAAAATGTATTTTTCATTTCTAAGTGTGATTTTAGTAAATTCAGGATTGCTTTCCGTTCACTGTATTATTGTTTCTACTCTTTGTTTCCATAGAAAAGGCACCTTAATTGGAAAGGAGACTTTTTCTTTTTAGCATTTTGCATGGCTTCTGATCTTTTTTGTGTCTTCTAAATCTCCTCTAGTACTGTGTGATGAGGTAACCTTCTTTATGGTGCCCAGCCCTGCCATTCTGTGGTTCTGTCTCCACAGTTGCCAAAAGCCCTGGCTCTAGAGCTAGGACACCTAGGTTCATGTACTTGCTGTGTATTTTGTCTGTGTGACCTGGGACAAGTTATTGCGTATCTCTGTACCTCCCTTTCCTCATCTGTGAAATGGGGATAATAATATGTTCTCCAAGGGAGACTTAAGAATGGTTCCTCGGCCTTAGAAGTTTCCTAATAAGTATTAGCTGTTATTATGGTGATGGAAATAACAGTGGAATCATCGGCTCAGTCACTAGGTTAAGTACCATATCAGTTATCTACAGCTGTGTAACAAATTGCCCCAAAATGTAATGCCCTAAAACCATACATATTTATTCTCTAAACAGTTTCTGTGGGTCTGGGATCTGGCCACAACTTAGCTGGGTCCTCTGCTTCAGGGTCTCTCATAAGACTGCACTCAAGATATCTTCCAGGACTGTAGTCTCATTTGAAGATTTGAATTGAGAAGGATG
This sequence comes from Mirounga angustirostris, assembly GCF_029215605.1. Taxonomy (NCBI): domain Eukaryota; kingdom Metazoa; phylum Chordata; class Mammalia; order Carnivora; family Phocidae; genus Mirounga; species Mirounga angustirostris. The sequence continues at coordinate 15,907,790 of NW_026991718.1, read as the reverse complement.
TGCTTCTAAGCTCATTTACATGATTGTTGGCAGGACTCCGTTCCATGAGGGTTGTTGTACTGAGGGCTTTGGTCCATCAGTGGCCCGTGGGTGGAGGCCACCCTCAGTTCCTTAATATGTGGGTCTTTCTAACTTGCCTCATTAGAGCAAGTGTGGTAGAAGAGCCAGAGAAAGTCTGCTGGCAAGATGGAAGTCACAGACTATCCCCTAATTATGGAAATCACATCCCATTACTTGTACAGTATTCCATTTGTTAGAAGCAAGTCCCTAGGTCCAGCCCCCACTCAAGAGGAGCAGATTACACTGGAGCATGAACACTAGAAAGTGAGGATCTTGTCAGAAGCTGCCTACTCCACAACTACTACAGTTAGTATTTCACTTGTGTGGTGTACAATCAAGCATATAGGTACATAGATAACATCCCAGTTTACTTCCCAGTGTAGGAGGTGAGTTGGTCCTGTCTAATAAAATATAGCAAACTGATATGAAATACAGTTTGGGGTTATTAGTTATCCCAGGTGTTTTGAAAACTTAAAAAAAAAAACTTTTGAAGAAAAGAGTACTTGCATGTGTGAAATAATAATAGCATTACTGTTTGCGATGGTTAATTTTATGTGTCAACTGGACCAGACTAAGGGACAGCTAGATAGCTGGTAAAACGTTTCTCAGTGTGTCTTTGAGGATGTTTCCAGAAGAGACTAGCATTTGAATCAGTAGACTGAGAAAAGATTTGTTCTCACCATTGTGAGCAGGCATCCTCCAATCTGTTGAAATCCCAAATAAAACAAAACTCAGGAAAGGGGAGTTCTCTCTCTCTCTCTCTCTTCTTGAACTGAGACATCCATCTTTTCCTCCAGAAGAGACTAGCATTTGAATCAGTAGACTGAGAAAAGATTTGTTCTCACCATTGTGAGCAGGCATCCTCCAATCCACTGAGGTCCCAAATAAAACAAAACTCAGGGAAGGGGGGTTCTCTCTCTCGCTCTCTCTCTGTCTTCTTGAGCTGAGACATCCATCTTTCCTTCCCTCTGACATTGGAGCTCCAGGTTTGCTGGCCTTCGCCTCTAGGACTTCCACCATCAGCTCCTCCTGTTCTGAGGCCTTCAAACTCAGACTGAATCATGCCCCTGGCTTTCCTGGTTCCCAGCTTGCAGATGCATATTGTGGAACTTTTTGGCCTCCATAATCATGTGAGCCAATTCCTATAATAAATCTCCTTTCATATATATGCATATTTATGTATCCTATTGGTTCTTTTTCTCTGGGGAACCCTGACAAATACACTATTCTATAAACATAGGGAAGAAAATATTCATTGCTGAGTCCTTCACAGTCTATTAACTTAATCACTGATCTTTTTGGTTTTTGTTTGCTTCCCATTGATTCTGCATGTATTGTATAGTTTCTCTTGTGCATATTTGCGAACAGTTGTTAACACATTTGTTTTGAACCCATCTCTCCTTTTTGGCATGCACTCACATGTCTTTTGGGAAAGAAGTACAATGCATCTTAAGGTTAATCCAGCTTCTTGTAGCTCCTTTTGCTTTAGAGCTTTCTAATTATTGCTCTCCTTCCAGGTGTTCTCGCCCTTGCAGGAACCATGGTGAAAAGGGGAAAGGGAAATGAGACATGAGCGTAATGTAGTCTGTTTGTGGAGGCATAGCTCATACTGTGATTATAGAGTTTTCAGAGAGACATATGAAACTGTGTTTTCTTAAAAAGGGTGTTTTCTAGAAAATAATGCGTGCAATAAATTGTCCATAAAGATTACCCAGGGAGGAGGGTGAACATCTGTATGATTTTTTATTATTATTATTCAAAAGCTTTGTCTGGTTTCAATTAACTGCATTGTTGAAGTCCCCCCACCCCTCTTTAAACACCTGGCCCGGTTAATATCATCGGTGTGATCCCTGCTGAAGTGTTGAAATTTCAGTGTCTCTGGGCTACTCTAAGACAGCACAGTGCCTGCATGCCTGAAGTTAGCATGACACGCTCCATTTAAGATGCATTTGACAGTCAAATAAGTTTGTGTAAGCCAGAGTGTTGCAATCCCTAATCATTTTGCCAAAAATAAGTTAGCTGTTATGTTTTATAACATATGAAGTGTGATAATAAGAAACTTGTGTTTCCATCTCTTCTGTTATTTTTACTGGAATATTTGACTCCCATAAGATTTTGAAGACATATGTGTAGTTTAGTAGCTGGTTTATTTGGTTTTATTTTGGTTCAGTTGTTTACAATATTTTTATAACTAATTATAGGAAACTTTGGTCTTAAAATCATTTTAAGAGACTTATTGCATACTTGAGACATTATCTGACATATTTTAATATACTAAGAAAATTGGCTCTTTTAAAAATCTGGTATTAACATTTTTTTGTTTCTTTAAGCAAATTTGGTACATAGAATTATAGAAATTCTTCCTGAGTGTAATGTCCAGTAATAAAGAATTTAAAAAGAAGCCTGAGAAAATAGGTAATTGGAAGACTATTCAATAGTAGCTGTCATGACTTGTAATAACAAACATAGTTTTAGACTCACAGAATCTTAGAACTGAAATAGGCTTTAGAAACAGTCTAGTTCCGTCTTTCATTTCATGGTTAGGAACTGAGAGCAAGGTCCCTTGCCAGGATGCAGCCTCAGCTCTGTCTCAATCCAGGGGTGGGGTACAGTTATATTAGCTGTGGGTATAAAGAGCGTCTAAGAAGATATTTGATGGCTCTTTCAAACTTTGGATGATAGCAGAGCCTGCAGATAGCACGGTATACTCCTGGACTACACACAACGAGCTTCATGTGGTCCGTTATATTGCAGCTCAAGGAGCAGGAGACCCCATAAAATGCTGCTTTAGCAATTGGGGCCTGGAGGGGGAGTAAATGGAACAAAAAAGTGATAGTCTTATCCCCACTATTTAGAATCTTCTTTCAACATTGGTCCTCTGTATGTTAAAAATGTGCCATCTGATTTTGCCGGTAAATTGTTCACATAAAGTTCAAGGTTGGGAGTTGAGAGACCTTGATTCTTAAGTGGACTCTGAACTGAGTTGTGAGGTGAACCTCAAGTAATTTTACTTTTATTCTCCTCTAAGCATTTGTATAGCATTTTATGAAAACACTTCGTTCCCTTCCAGGGATAGCAGATCCTTCAAAAACTTAATTTTTTATATCATTTGGCCTTTGTTGGGGAAAATGCACAATAATATAGAGCTTCCTTTGTCTGTCCTGTTGGCAAAAATATCTTCTCTCTAAATGAAATTTCCAGATTACTTAAACTCAACTTTTTTAAGCACCAGACTCTTTTATCCAGTTGGATAAAAAATTGTCTAAAATATATTATTACTTATCTATCTTCTTCAACAATGCATATTGATTGTGGAGGAATTAGTAATTCAAGGGCATCATTTTTATAATGTTATTATACTAGAGTAAAATACAATCAAAGAGATTTTGCCTATGTCCTGAAATTTCTTAGATGATAGTGCCTTAAAAAAAAAAAAAAACTTGTCTGTTTCTTTTATAGTTTCTCTGTCTTCTCCCTTAGTGTTAGGTTCCACTTCTCTTCGCTACTTATAATATGTTACTATAATTTGCTTCTAGTAGAGAAAACAGATAATCATGTTAGAATTTTGTCTCAAGTAAGGATGAACAGGTCTTAAATGCATACACAAGAGTAAAGTTGATGAAGTTAAGTACATGGATTTTGTATGGCTCAGAGCTTTTTTGTTTGATTGTTTCTTTTGGGTGCCCAGTGGTGTTTTAGATACTCAAAATCTGAGAGACTCAAAATACACCACAGGTACAGCTGAGAAGCTTGAAAATTTTTACTGAAAGAATTAAAATAGCATGTTAGATCATGTGTGTGTTGATTTAGGAGTACATCTTGTCGGAGAGGGGGAAAAGATGGCGGAGTAGGGGACCCTATTCTAACTGGTCCCCGGAATTGAGCTGGATATCTACCAGACCACTCTGAACACCCACGAAATCAGCCTGAGATGTAAGAAGATAGATCTGGATCTCTACAAACAGAATATCGCAGACGGTTGGTTTCGAGGTACAAAGCGGGGAGCCGTGATTTCGCCAGCAGATATCGGAGGATAAACAGGAGGGGGAGGGAGCTGAGCCATGGGGATCCTACACTACCAGTGAGCGATAGCCTCCCATGCTGGGGACGGGGCACAGATTCGCAGATCGCTAGCGGTGGGGAGAGGACTTTAGGGCAGCCCTCCAGACAGAAACCCGGAGCGCAGGGCAAGGCGTGCGAACTGGGGATGGCTGGCGGTTTTAGAAGCACAAAGGGCAGAGACGTGCCCTGACCTGGAGGCGAGGACTGGGAGCACTGCTGAGGGGCGCACAACCCAGAACGCTGCAGTTTTAGCAGCACAAACAGAAACGGAGATAGTGTGGCCTAGAGAGCTCACGGAAGAACAGACTGCGTTCTCTCTGCTCTGAGGCAGAGGGTTGGAAACTCTCTTCTGCTCTGACTCGACAGCCGCCAGGGAAAGCCACCAGAGAACAAAAGCCTCAAAAAAATGTTTTTCACTGAGCCCATCCCCCACCACAGGGAGCAGGACAACTCTGCCCAAACAGGGTTGCCTGAGTAACAGCGTGGCAGGCCCCTCCCCCAGAAGACAGGCTAGGAAAACAAGAGACAGGCAACCCTAAGGTCTCTAGAAAACAGGTGATTCTTGCTTGGGTTGTGGTCAATAATTTGGACTCTGTACATTCCCTCAACCACCCCTCAACAGAATGACTAGGAGGAGGAACCCCAAAAATAGGAAAGACTCAGAGATTATGACTTATGCCACAGATTTACAAATGGATTCAGGTATAACCAAGATGTCGGAGATGGAATTCAGGCTAACAGTTGTGAAGACAATAGCTAGAATGGAGAAATTGATTAATGGCAACATAGAGTCTCTAAGGACAGAAATGAAAGCTGAATTGGCAGAACTTAAAAATGCCATTGATGAGATCCAATCTAATCTAGATAATCTAACAGCTAGGGTAAGCAAAGCAGAAGAATGAATTAGTGACCTAGAAGACCAAATAATAGAGAAAAAGGGAAAAGAGGCCAGGGAAAAACAACTCAGAATACATGAAAATAGAATCAGAGAAATAAGTGACACCATGAAACGTTCGGATGTCAGAATTATTGGAATCCCTGAGGGGGTGGAGAGAGAGAGAGGACTAGAAGATAATATTTGAGCAAATCGTAGCTGAGAACTTCCCTAATCTGGGGAATGAAACAAACATTCGTGTCCTGGAGGCAGAGAGGACCCCTCCCAAGATCAAGGAAAACAGGCCAACACCTGGGCATGTAATAGTAAAACTCACGAATCTTAGAACCAAGGAAACCATCCTAAGGACAGTTAGGGGTAAGAGATTCCTTACGTACAGAGGAAGGAACATCAGAATACCGTCAGATCTATCCACAGAGACCTGGCAAGCCAGAAAGGCCTGGCAAGACATATTCAGGGTACTAAATGAGAAGAACATGCAGCCAAGAATACTTTATCCGGCAAGGCTGTCATTTAGAATGGATGGAGAGATACAGAGCTTCCAAGACCGGCAGAAACTGAGAGGATATGTGACCACTAAGCCGGCCCTGCAAGAAATACTAAGGGGGGTTCTATAAAAGGAGAAAGACCCTAAGAGTGATATAGAACAGAAATTTACAGGGACAGTCTATAAAAACAAGGTCTTCACAGGCAACATGATGACAATAAATTCATATCTTTCAATAATCACTCTCAACGTGAATGGCCTAAATGCTCCCATAAAACGGAACAGGGTTGCAGATTGGATAAAAAGACAGGACCCATCCATAGGCTGTCTCCAAGAGACTCATTTTGAACCTAAAGATACATCCAGACTGAAAGTGAAGGGATGGAGATCCATCTTCCATGCCAACAGACCTCAAAAGAAAGCTGGGGTAGCAATTCTTATATCAGATAAATTAGATTTTAAACTAAAGACTATAGAGACACAGAAGGACACTATATCATTCTTAAAGGGTCTATCCAACAAGAAGATCTAACAGTTGTAAATATCTACACCCCCAACATGGGAGCAGCCATCTACATAAGCCAACTGTTAACCAAAATAAAGAGTCATGCTGACAACAATACGTTAATTGTAGGAGACCTCAATATTCCACTCTCAGCAATAGACAGATCATCTAAGCAGAAAATCAACAGAGAAACGAGCTTTGAATGACACACTGGACCAGATGGACCTCATAGATATATACAGAACATTCCACCCTAAAACAACAGAATACTCCTTCTCTAACGCACATGGAACTTTCTCCAGAATAGACCACATACTGGGTCACAAATCAGGTCTCAACCAATACCAAAAGATTGAGATTATTCCCTGCATATTCTCAGACCACAGTGCTTTAAAACTGGAACTCAAATCACAAGAAAAAATTTGGAAGAAATTCAAACACTCGGACGCCAAAGGCCACCCTGCTCAAGAATGTTTGGGTCAACCAAGAAATCAAAGAAGAACTTAAACAATTTATGGAAACCAATGGGAACGAAAACCCATTGGTCCAAAACCTATGGGATACTGCAAAGGCGGTCCTAAGGGGGAAATACATAGCCATCCAAGCCTCACTCAAAAAAATAGAAAAATCCCAAATTCACCAACTAACTCTACACCTTAAAGAACTAGAGAAAAAGCAACAAACGAAGCCTAAGCCACGCATTAGAAGAGAAATAATTAAGATTAGAGCAGATATCAATGAATTAGAAACCAGAAACACAGATCAGATCAATGAAACTAGAAGCTGGTTCTTTAAAAGAATTAATAAGATCAATAAACCACTGGCCAGACTTATCCAAAAGAAAAGAGAAAGGACCCAAATTAATAAAATTATTAATGAAAGGGGAGAGATCACGACTAACACCAAGGAAATAGAAACAATTATTAGAAATTATCAACAACTATATGCCAATAAGCTGAGCAACCTGGATGAAATGTATGCCTTCCTAGAAACCTGTAAACTCCCAGACTGAAACAGGAAGAAACTGACAACCTGAATAGGCCAATAACCTATAATGAGATTGAAGCAATGATCAAAAACCTCCCAAAAAACAAGAGTCCAGGGCCTGATGGATTCCCTGGGGAATTCTACCAAACATTTAAAGAAGAAATAAAACCTATTCTCCTGAAGCTGTTTCAAAAAGTAGAAACAGAAGGAAAGCTTCCAGACTCATTCTTTTGAGGCCAGCATTACCTTGATCCCCAAACCAGGCAAAGACCCTATCAAAAAGGAGAATTTCAGACCGATACCCTGATGAATATGGATTCCAAAGTCCTCAACAAAATCCTAGCTAATAGGATCCAACAGTACACTAAAAGGATCATCCACCATGACCAAGTGGGATTTATCCCTGAGATATAAGGGTGGTTCAACATTCGCAAATCAATCAATGTGATAGAACACAATAAGAGGAGAGAGAAGAACCATAAGGTCCTCTCGATTGATGCAGAAAAAGCATTTGACAAAATACAGCATCCTTTGCTGATTAAAACTCTTCAGAGTATAGGGATAGAGGGAACATTCCTCAAGCTCATAAAATCCATCTATGAAAAACCCACAGCAAATATCATCCTCAATGGGGAAAAGCTGAGAGCCTTTCCCTTAAGATCAGGAACACGTCAAGGATGCCCACTCTCGCCACTGTTGTTCAACATAGTACTAGAAGTCCTAGCAACAGCAATCAGACAACAAAAAGAAATAAAAGGTATTCAAATTGGCAAAGAAGAAGTCAAACTCTCTCTTTTCACAGATGACATACTTATGTGGAAAACCCAAAAGACTCCACCCCAAATTACTAAAACTCATACAGCAATTCAGTAATGTGGCAGAATCAAAATCAATGGACAGAAATCAGTTGCTTTCTTATACACTAATAATGCATCTGTAGAAAGAGAAATTAGAGAAACGATTCCATTTACAATAGGACCAAAAACCATAAGATATCGGAATAAACCTAACCAAACAGGTAAAGGATCTATACTCTAGGAACTACAGAACACTCATGAAAGAAATTGAAGAAGACACAAAAAGATGGAAAAACATTCCATGCTCATGGATTGGAAGAATAAACATTGTTAAAATGTCTATGCTACCCAGAGCAATCTATACCTTCAATGCCATCCCGATCAAAATTCCAATGACATTTTTCAAAGTGCTGGAACAAACAATCCTAAAATTTGTATGGAATCAGAAAAGACCCCAAATCTCCAAAGAAATGTTGAAAAAGCTGGGGGCATCACGTTGCCTGATTTCAAGCTATATTACAAAGCAGTGATCACAAAGACAGCATGGTACTGGCACAAAAACAGACATATAGACCAATGGAACAGAATAGAGATCCCAGATATGGACCCTCAACTCTGTGGTCAAATAAGCTTCAACAAAGTAGGAAAAAATATTCAATGGAAAAAAGACAGTCTCTTCAATAAATGGTGCTGGGGAAATTGGACAGCCACATGCAGAAGAATGAAACTCAACCATTCTCTAACACCATACACAAAGATAAACTCAAAATGGATGAAAGACCTCAATTTGAGACAGGAATCCATCAAAATCCTAGAGGAGAACATAGGCAGTAACCTCTTTGACATCGGCCACAGCAACTTCTTTCAAGATACATCTCCAAAGGCAAGTGAAACAAAAGCAAAAATGAACTTTTGGGACTTCATCAGGATAAAAATCCTGCACAGCAAAGGAAACAGTCAACAAAACAAAGAGGCAACCCACAGAATGGGAGAAGATATTTGCAAATGACACTACAGACAAAGGGCTGATATCCAAGATCTATAAAGAGCTTCTCAAACTCAACACCCAAAAAACAAATAATCAAGTCAAAAAAATGGGCAGAAGACATGAACAGACACTTCTTCAAAGAAGACTATAAATGGCTAACAGACACATGAAAAAATGTTCATCATCATTAGCCCTCAGGGAAATTCAAATCAAAACCACACTGAGATACCACCTTACACCAGTTAGAATGGCAAAAATCGACAAGGCAAGAAACAACAAATGTTGGAGAGGTTGTGGAGAAAGGGAACCCTCTTACACTGTTGGTGGGAATGCAAGTTGGTACAGCCACTTTGGAAAACAGTGTGGAGGTGCCTCAGAAAATTAAAAATAGAGCTACCCTTTGACCCAGCAATTGCACTACTGGGTATTTACCCCAAAGACACAGATGTAGTGAAAAGGGCCATATACACCCCAATGTTCATAGCAGCAATGTCCGCAAAAGCCAAACTGTGGAAAGAGCCAAGATGCCCTTCAACAGATGAATAAAGAAGATATGGTCCATATATACAATGGAATATTACTCAGCTGTCAGGATGAATACCCAACTTTTACATCAACATGGATGGGACTGGAGGAGATTATGCTAAGTGAAATAAGTCAAGCAGAGAAAGTCAATTATCATATGGTTTCACTTATTTGTGGAACATAAGAAATAGCATGGATGACATTAGGAGAAGGAAGCAAAAAATGAAAAGGGGGAAATCAGAGGGAGAGATGAACCATGAGAGACTATGGACTCTGAGAAACAAACTGCAGGTTTTAGAGGGGAGGGGGTGGGGGGATGGGTTAGCTGGGTGATGGGTATTAAGAAGGGCACGTACTGCATGGAGCACTGGGTGTTATATGAAACCAATGAATTGTGGAGCACTACATCAAAAACTAATGATGTATGGTGACTAACGTAACATAATAAAATAAGATTTTTTTAAAAATTTCAACTAAAAAAGGAGTGCATCTTGTCTACAGTAGGGAAAAAAATAAAATCAACTATTCTGTGGAAAGTGAGATTATTTAGACCATGATGCACTTACACTATTCTGATGAACCTTCATGTCTGCAGTTAAAGTTAGATACGCTTGTGATAAGCATTCATATAACATCACTGCATTGTGTTCAACAGGCAAGATAAACTGGAGAGAGGGGAAAGAATAGGAGGTCATTCATATGTCAAAGTAAAGGTTGTCAGAGTCCTGTCCCTAGATTAACTGATAAGAAACAGAAGGCAAAATGAGGAAGTACCATAAGGCTCTGAATATTTTGAAGAAAGAGATGGCTCCTAACTGGGAAGATCAGAAAAAGCCTCATGAAGAGCTGGTATTTGAGCAGGGGAAGACTGAGTCAATACTTCGAAATGTTTAGAAGTAGAGAGTTTGATGTGTTGGTGGTAGGGGGTTGTTGTATATTCTAAGCAGTGGGAACAGTATGAAAAAATGGTTTTTATCATTGGACACATGAAAAGAGCAGTGAGTGGGCTGATCTGGATGCAACCTATTGTGTGCATGCACAGAGCAGTGGGATGTAAGAACCTAGGCTGATAGAAGTGCAAACAAGAAAGTGCACTAGGGGGTGTGGACTCTATTTCTTGGACAGTAAGGAGCCACTGAGGGAACTGTGATGATAATAGTCCTGAATCAGATATATTAATTTCTCAGCAAAAGGGAGAGTGGATTGGAGCAAGAGTGTAGAATAAGAAGCTAACAACTAAGTGATAAGCAAGTTATACTAGTTTAGATGAGAAATAATGAAGATGGTATTTGGCATTTGCCAAGGGAAATTGTTAAGAGAGAAAAGAAACAGGTTGTAGATGTATATTAGGAGAATGACTTTATTTGACAGAAAGGAGGAGGAAGAAGAGGAAGAGGCACAGGTATAGTAATTTTCCAAATTAATGACTACATTAGTCCATTAGTGGATTCTGGATTCTGCAGTGGGTTGCAGCCAGTGGCTCAGTCAAGATAGGGCAGACTGTGGTACAGTAACACAGTGTCAGTATCTTTTAACAACAAAGATTTATTTACTGCTCATACTACAAGTCTTCTGAGGGTTGGCTGTCCCATGTAGTTGTCACTGTGCACTCCTCCAGAATCCAGATTGATGGAGTAGCTTCTATCTGGCATACTCCAGTCTCATGGCAGAAGATAAAAAGGAAATAATAAACTACCCACTGCCTTTTAAAACCTCTGCCTGGAGGTGACATTTGTCACCCTTCACACAACATTGCACAGAGCAAGTTATATGACCAAGTCTACCATTAAGGAGGCTGTAAAGTGTCATCCTCCTCAGAGCAGAGAAGCATATGTTTGTGAACAATAAAATAGCATTTTTAAATATATATATAATAGAGTAAAATAGAATAGAAAATATTAGAGTGGACTGTATTGTGAAACTTTTGTTTCACTTTTTGTGTGTTGATTATCCTAGATTACAATGTAGAGTATATATCTTACTGTGGATCAAGGTAAAAAAAAAAGAAAGAAAGAAAGCCATTACCCTAGACCAGAGTGTACCGCATGCTAAAAGAAGAAAAAGGAGAACATCAAGAAAGATGCAGATATGTGGTGGATTAAAGATGGCCACAGATTCATTGCCATTCTTCTCTCAAGGGGTGAAGTCTCCTTCCCTTCTGTTTTGAATTTGGGCTGGGCATGTGACTTTCACCAACGGGATACAGTGGAAGTGATGTTAATTCCAAGCCTAAGGCGACTGGGAGCTTCTATTTCTTCCCTCTTGGAAGCCAGCTGCCATATACAAAGTTCAACTACCTGAGACCACCACGCTGTGAAAAAGCCAAAGGTGGCCACATAAGAGGATCATGCAGCACCAGATGTGGGTGAAACCTTCTTGAACCTTTCAGCCCATCCCATCTGCTACTGAATGCAGCCCAGGGAGTTACCCCTGCCAATGACATATGGAGCAGAAGTCCAGCTGAGTCCTGTTTGAATTACTGACCCCACAGAATAAGAGTAATCACTGTGGTTTTAAACCATAAGGTGAGGGGATGGTACATTATATAGATAACTGAAACAGGATAAGAGTTTAGTTCAAAGAGAACGTAAAGCTGCTGGTATTGGTAATCAGAAGGTCATTAATGACCCAGAAGAGAACATTTTTAGTAAAATAGTGGGAGAAGGGGGTCTCAGGCAGTTGGTGATAAATGAATCATGTTCCAGGAACTGGCCAGTGAAGAGGAGGAGACAAGATGATAACTTAAGGAAGGCTGATCAAGACAACATTTTTTCCTGTAAGTGGGAGAGACTTTAACATATCCTGGGGGGAATAGCCCATGCAGAGAGATATGTTGAAAATGAAAGAGGAACAGGAACATATGTTGGAGGAACGTCAGCATCTATTTGTCTTTTAAATCTGCACACATAAAAACTAGGAAAGTTGACTTTTTCTTAATCGTTGACTACATCCTTGCGAAAGCGTTTTTGTCATTTAGCTTGGTTCTTCATTTGATACATGTGCCTTGTACTTGGTTCTTCATTTGAGTCTGGAAACCTGAAACAGTTTTTAAAATTGATGTATTGTCATTACTATTATACCCAACAGTCATTTGAAATTTACAGAACATGTTTACATGTAACAAGGTCATGTGACAACCTAATTTTTCCATTTTGCAGATGTGGAGACTGAAGTAACTGGGAGTTACTAACATGTCAGTTAGCCATGAAGGGGCACAACTAGGACTCTGTCTTTTGTTTTCTGACTTTCCCATTATCTGTTTTCCAGGTGAAGTGGCTAGGGAGGTGATGATTATAGATGGGTTAGAGTAAGTTACTTTAACAAACCACCAAAACCTATTTGACCTAAACATAAGATTTCTACTACTGTTTCTTTAATACTTGAGTTCTTCAAATAACACAGGGAAGGCTTTAGTGGGAAGCAGGTCGATGCTTTTGGGGGCAGTTTGGAGAGAATTTGGAGAAGTGAGAACGTGTGTGTTTTCTGGTGCAAAGAAGATAAAGGGACTTGGTGTTGAGGCATGGGCCAAAGGCAGAAATTGAACTTGGAAGACAATGAATCGGAATCCTGGAATTGAGCTGGGGGGTAGCAGGGGGATGGGAGTATGAAAGTGGGTGGTTCTGGAGACACAGTGCACAGGAGTACCACACTTATGTCCTCAGGAGCCATCAGTGACCCCTGCTACATGAAAACCACAGGTGTCAGGCAGTCAACAGCTAGCGACTCTGCTTGGTGAAAGACTCCCTTACAGAAAACAATAAATCCCCTCCTGAGGAAGGCTTGTATTGAATATGATGAAATGCAACTTTGCCAATCACTTGTGCATTTATTTAAATGCATATATTTATCTGTGTGTGTGCACACACATTATCTTTTCTAATTACCCAGGAGACTACCTTGCTAAAAGCCAAACACATGGAAAGTTTCAACTTTGTGACTTCAGCCATGTTTTAGTCATCTGCATATTTTTTTAAAATCCTAAAATTGCTTTCAAAGTGGAAAAATTGTGTGGGCTTTTTTCATCTTTTCATAACTCAAAAACTATTTAATATATTTTTCTCAAACTTTGCAAAAAAAAAAAAAAATCACCTTTGGGCTGAAACCAAGCATGGAAAATTTCACCACAAAGGGCTAATTTTTTGGAAAGCTGCAAGAAAGTGAAAACAGGGGTTTATAATAAAACATTCTTCATGCATGTTAATCCTTAGTACTTTATCTAATGCATTTCATCTGAGTATTTCTGAGCACTTTTCAGATTTAAATATTGAACCATTTTAATATTGGTGTATCCATGATCCAGTCAGATATGGAAAATGTCCCCCATCTTCTCGCAGGTCCAGTGTATTGACAGTTAGTGAGATGTGTTTAAAGGGACAAGTAGGGCAAGTGAAGTGAAGTGGCCACAAGGCAGAGAAAACCTTACATACTGCTCGCACACATGTTAACACCTCGTCTTCCTGGCCTGGGAGTAGCTGTGAGCTGAATGCGGGAGAGGACAGTAGGCACTCATTCAGATAGCTAAGCCAGCATTTCTCAAAGCAGCATCAGCATTACTTGGGGTGTTGTTAGAAATGTAAATTATCGGGCCCCACTCAGAACTCCTGAATCTGAAACTTTCTCGGGCTCGGACCCAGCTATCAGTGTTCTCACAGGTGCTCCAGGTGGGGGGCCACCAACCTAAGCTTTCCAAAAGCTGGGAGCACAGAATGAATGGAGATTTTGTGGACAATTAAATCTGTCCTTGGTCTTTCGGGAATGTGTCAGTCTCTCTGGATACTACACATCACACCCTGGAAGCAGGAGGAACACTAATCACGTTCTCTAAAGGAAAGTTATTTTTGTCTCTATTTCATGTATCCTTGCTCTTTCTGCCTATGATCTGATCCGTAAGCATTGCAACCCTCTTGAGTAAAGGTGCTGATACTCAGATTGATCAGGGAAATGGCGCTACCAAGAAGTATTTTCTCATTTCCTTGAGTTATCACGGTCACACCTGGGGTGGACCCATGTATGTCACTCTCATTTCTTTGCCGTCTTACATCCCAAGATTTAAGTGGCAAGGTAGCAGAAGTCTGTCAGTGGAAGCTGACTTAAGCCCCTCTCTCCTTTTTTTTTTTTTTAAAGATTTTATTTATTTGACAGAGAGAGACACAGCGAGAGAGGGAACACAAGCAGGGGGAGTGGGAGAGGGAAAAGCAGGCTCCCCGCCGAGTAGAGAGCCTGATGCCGGGCTTGATCCCAGGACCCTGAGATCATGACCTGAGCCAAAGGCAGACGCTTAACGACTGAGCCACCCAGGCGCCCCTTAAGCCCCTCTCTTCTGTGTGCAAGTTCTTAGTCATGTTTTGCACTGGCCCTCTGCATTCCAGCAAACCCCAGTGTCTGTGTTAGTGTGTCTCTAGGCACTGAGGTAGCTGTGTTTGTGGCATTGTATCAAATTCTGAGAATATTCTCCTGGTGATGGAAGTCATCAGTCTGCTATATGTGGACCTTTAGCTAATCACCCAATGCTTGTTGTTAGGATGAAAAATTCAGACATAGCCTGGGAGAGGTGTTTAAGCAGTTTAAAGGTATATTCAGTTACAACCCATCTCAGTGAAGCATGAATACAGCTACCTAAGCTGATACAGATGGAAAGGAAAAAGAGACTCATTTTTAAATTGATCATTCAAAATTTTTATTATGAAAAACTTCAAAAAGAAAAAGAATTGTATAATGAATCTCCAGAACCCATTATCCAGATTAATATAGCTACTAATATTTTGTTATCTTTATCTCATTTTTTTAATACTTTCAGTTGAATTGTAGCCCTCATGGTATTTCACCCATAATTACTTCACTGTGCATCGTTATAAAAGGACCTTTTCTTATATAACTACCATGTCATTATCACACCTAACAAAATTAATGGTAATTCTTTGATAACATCTAATATAGTCCATACTCATATTTTCTTTGTCCCCAAAATGTTCTTTTACAGTTGGTTTGCAAGATCTTTCTTTAGTTTAAAAGTTTTCCTTCCTGTTACCAAAGTTCATATGTTTTTAAGTTTCAGGAAGGTAGGAGAAAAAGTTAAAAAAAAAAGTAATGTACCATGAATTGTTCTCATAACTCAACAAGTAGCTTTTTAAAACTGAACGTAAAATTGCTTAAAGAAAAGTGTGGATAGATCATGACTTTATATAGGTCATTTTAAACCTAACTAACTGTCCCTTGAGTTTCCATGTTTAGACCAGAGGATAATACAGCACGCCCTCTCAATTTTGTTTTTGTTTAATAAGAAAACAGACTTTGAACTGTTTTTGCATTGTTATTTATTAGGATTTAAAAATTTATATAAGATACTTAGTTCTCTTGTAGATAGAGTGATTGAAGATTAAACTATGCACTGTTTTTACTATGACAATTATTATATCACTGTAGCTATCATTTGTGGGTCTTAATCCGCTCAGCAAGTCTTCGATGGGCTCCTGTTCCCATTTTCTACATGAGGAACCCGAAACCTAGTACAGAAGTAAGTTGCTCAGGGTTAGATAGCTGGTAAGTGCCTATGCTAGAATTTGAACCCATGTGTGTTTGACTCCAAAGTCCGTACTCCCGCTGAAGAGCTAGCTAATAAAATCTATCAAGAAAATGTACCCAGAACAATGCGTGACCCAGTGCTTAACAAATTAGTATATGGTAGCACTGGGTAATAATGTCTGCTTATTGAGTATGTAGTAGCATTTAATAATGCTTGCTAAGTGGACCTCAACAGTAATCAAAATGAGCTGCTACTATTGCAGTATTTTAAAAAAAAATGTAGTGTTATGTGTGTATATACTTCTGTATACATTTTAGAAAGTCTGAACAGGTAAACACCAAGTGGCTTATAGTAGTGACCTCTGGGGTTAGAGGTAAGGGTATGTTGGTGGTAGAGACTCTGCATCGTTTCTGCTATTTTACTATGACTGTGTGTTATCAGGAAAAAAAAAAAATTCTCCTAAAAAACGTCCATTCTTTTCTTTGGAATCTATGTTAAGAAAATAATCTCAAAGATAGAGAAAACACTCATATACAAAAAATATTATTTGTTGTAACAAAAAATTGGAAACACCCTACTGTCCTCCTATAATGAAGAGGTTAAGTAGAGTATGGAATGTGCAAGTATCAAAAATACATTCTCAGAAGACACTGTAGAACATAAATTATAAAATGTTAAGGGTGTTAAAATATATACAGAATATATGAGTACAGCTATATTAAAAGAAAACATACATTTAAAAGCTTGAAATAAAATTACTAAAATGAATATAGTGATTGTGTCTG
Source organism: Mirounga angustirostris (assembly GCF_029215605.1). Classification (NCBI taxonomy): domain Eukaryota; kingdom Metazoa; phylum Chordata; class Mammalia; order Carnivora; family Phocidae; genus Mirounga; species Mirounga angustirostris. The sequence continues at coordinate 15,891,176 of NW_026991718.1, read as the reverse complement.
AGTGGTGAGTTTGGGGGTGATTTTTTTTTCTATTTACTTTTCGTTTTAAAAATTTCCTTTAATGGCATATGTTTCTTCACTGTCCTAATCATTTGGAGGTTATACATTCTCTCTGTTTTTTAAAAACAGCAATGTGATTGTAAGAGTTCATAACAGAAAGTTGGCTCAGGAGAGAAAATTGTTGGTTATTTGTTACACAGCGATAGATAACAAATAAGAGGGGAAAAGTAAAAAGGTCAAGTCTGCATCATGGTTCTTGTGCAGGAGAACTCTCCCCCCGGACCAGTAGCGGCACCAGGTGGATAGCAGCATCTTTAGCAATAGCTGTGATCCTCGCCTCTTATCTTACCTACTCTTCCTCCTCTACTCAGGTAGCTAGGCTTTTGTCCTTCCTTGCAATTTTTTATTAACCTGCTTCTCCCCACTCCTAGAATAATTGGGATTATTGATAGGTATGTCTTTAATGGTCTCTTCCTGACTGTTATTTGAATGTGATTAAAAAAAAAACAACAACCACAGGTTGGGATTAGCATCGTCATTCATCATACTGTTAGAATGAAGCAGGTTCTTTTTTAGAATAGGAGAGCCATCATCGGACCATGAGGTTCATAGTGGCTATGACTCTAAGAGGCTCTGCGGTATGAGTGAGTGGCCATGCTAAAGCAGAAGTGTTATCTTTGTGAATACTGTTACAGTTAGATGGATACAGGTCTGAAAAATAGAGCTCATACCTTGCTACATTTAGACTTTGTTTTGCCAGTGAACTGGGCGTTCACAGAAGAGCAGATTCATAGAGCCTTAGTGGATGGAGGACAGAAGAGATAGCATGCAAGAGTATGAAAACAGATGAACACATTTCTGTGAAGTTGTTCTTCTGTGGCTCTTATTTATTCTATCCAGAAGATTCTTTTTAGGTCTATCAGTTTGTGGAGATGAGAATGGTGAATGTGATCTAGAAAGGAAAAGGCTCTCTAGTATGGTTATCCTGCGTGCATGAGGCTATTTTACCCTCCCCTCTTGCTCTTATGGAAAATCTGTGAACAGTATGCAGTGCAGGCCACAAAAAATTCCCTGAAGTGGAAAAGGCCTAGCAGGTACTAAATGAAAGATGCCTCGCAGAATAAAATGTGGTTGCTTTGAGATCTTGCATTCCAAGCCAGTTCAGACTAATTGCATTTGGTTGGGAAGAAGCCAGATTATCAGGTGTCAGAAAGGTATATTGATGAATGGGTAAAGATTGAAGCCAGCATCATTTCTGGCAGCCTGTCCCTAGGAAAGCAGACAGTAAATCATTTCCCAGTATCAGTCCTATAGAGACCAGAGGGAGCGCGCATAAATGAAGCCTGTAGACAAGCCAGAAACTCCATTTCAACAAATAATTTTATCTCCTCACCAGTAGAGTTCTGGGAGCTTCTGTAGTAAACCAAATTGAGTGTTAAAGATTCAGCCTTTTCCTTTTTCATAGCCCAGGACCCTTAGGGAAATGCTGAGGAGCTTCTTGAGCCCCATTGCAGAGGAGAAAGGCTCTGAGGGCTTCTGTCATATTATATGAATGTTGACTGATGCCAATTCAGAAGTGATTTCATAAAATCTTAGGGGCCCATTGTGATTATCTGGGTGCCGGGGAGTTCTCCTCCAGGTTCTCTGAGGGAGATGGCCTCCTCTGTCTCCCTCGGCCATAGTCCCTGCACCTAGTGCGTACCTAGTGCTCCCTCCTACCTATTAGTATTTCTTCCTACCTACTTCCTTTCTGCTTCCTCCTACCACCACCCAACAGATGCCTTCCATCCATCTTCTGAAATCATCTCAGATGCCAACTCCTGCGTGAACTCTTTCCTCATTCTTCTTAGTCATTTTTATTATCCTTCCTTTGAAACCGTTTTCTCATAATTCTTATATATTCCACCTTGTATTATAGGTATTGCGTATTTATTTGATTCTCCCTATTAGATTTTTAAGCTTTTCTTTTTTTTTTAAGCTGAGGTATAATTTACATACAACAGCTCTTTTTTTCTCTCCCTGCCTCAATCTAGATACTTTCTGCAACCTATTTTTCAGTACACCAATCTTCCCTTCAGCTATGTATAAACTCCATTTACACCCATCTTTTTTTTTTTTTAAGATTTTATTTATTTATTTGAGAGAGAGAATGAGATAGAGAGCATGAGAGGGGGGAGGGTCAGAGGGAGAAGCAGACTCCCCACCGAGCAGGGAGCCCGATGCGGGACTCGATCCCGGGACTCCAGGATCATGACCTGAGCCGAAGGCAGTCGCTTAACCAACTGAGCCACCCAGGCGCCCCTACACCCATCTTTTGTAGTCTCAATTCAGTTATTGTAATTTTTGCTTTTAAAATTTCCATTTTATTATTTTTGTTGTTACCAATTCCTGAAATTCTGTTGTGTTGGATACTTTCAATGTCCAAGTCTTGTGTGGTTGCATTTCTTTTCTTTTTCCTTGTTTGTTTCTGGTCGTCCATCTTGTCCCTCAGTATGTTTGTATACAAATCAGAGTTCTCTAGAGAAACAGAACCAGTAGGATATGTGTACATATAGAAGGAGATTAACTATAAGGAATTGGCTGACACAATTCTGGAGGCTGATGAGTCCTAAGAACTGTAGTCCGTAAACTGGAGACCCAGGAGGACGGATGGTGTATAAGTTCTAGTCACAAGGCAGGCAAGCTTGAGACCTAGGAAGAGCTGATGTTTCAGTTAGAGCCCAACGGCAGAAGAAAAACCACGTCCCTGCTCAAAAACAGCAGAAGGAATTCCCTCCTACTCAGCCTTTCTGATTGGATGAGGCCCACTTATATCAAGGAAGGCAGTCTCTGCTTCACTTGATCCACTGATTCAAATATTTATCTCATCCAAAGCACCCTCACAGATGCACCCAGGATAGTGTTTGACCATATCTGATCACCCCATGGCCCAATCAGGTTGACACAGAAAATGAACCATTGGGGCGCCTGGGTGGCTCAGTTGGTTGAGCATCCAACTCTTGGTTTCAGCTCAGGTCATGGTCTCATGGGTCATGAGATCAAGCCCCACGTCAGGCTCTGTGCTCATCGGGGAGTCTGCTGAGATTCTCTCCCTCTGCCCCTCCCCCAGCTCGCTTGCTTGCTCTCTCTCTCAAATGAATAAATAAATAAATCTCAAAAAAAAAAAAAAAGAAAAGAAAATGAACCATCACTGCTTAGTAAGGTGTTCTTTTTTTAATTGAATTCCTGACGTTATATATGAAAAATTGTTAAGACAATATGAGGCTCCTATATTCCTCCATGGAGAATTTCCTTTTGCTTTTGACTAGCAATTACAGTAAGGACTGATCACACGTTAATGCCATCTGGACTCAGGCTGAGTCAACGCTACCTCTGTGAGAGTTGGTCTATGTCCAGTTGGTCTCTACTTCTAGGGGGTAACCCTTCAGTAGTTCCCACTGAAAGCCTGGGGTGCCTTCTCTTGAATGGGCACCAAATGCCCAAATTTTGACCCTTGAGCCATGGTATACTTCTAGAAACCCAGCTTCTTGTCCTCTTATCTACTGCTCATGAATTGGTAAAAAAAGAAGAGCTATTTGAATAACACACCTCTCTTGAGTTCTCTTTTTCTCTAGGATTTTGGCCCTTTCAGTCTCTTCTGCTGCTCTTGATGCTTTCAAAGGCACTTTAAAAAAATACTTTTTCCAGCTTTTCTAATTGTTCTTGGCAAGAGGATTGCTTTGCAGTAAGCTAGTCTGCCACCCCCACTCCCCATCTCCACCATTACCAGCTGTTGCCTGGCTTCAGGTTCTTCAAGCTCTGCTGTTGAAAAGTATGCCATTTCAAGTTTTTGATTCTTTATGTGACTCGTTTCTTCTCGGGACAGTTTTAGAAGCTTCACTTTATCCCCATTACTACATTTTATGATGATAATCCTTGGACTGTTTATCCTTTTTAATATGGAAACTGGCATTCTTATGTACCAAAAGCTTCTCCTGTATTTTTTTCTCCTTGTTTTCTCATTATTTACATGTTAAACATCCAGAAATGATTCTCTTGATTTCTTTTACATTGTCAATCTCTTTCTTCCTTCCCCCTCTTTTTAGTTTTATACAGTGAGAAATACCAGATATTTTCCCAACTTTTTCTTGTAATTTATATAATTAAACTTTATTTCAGCCTTCATGAAAGTAATTTCTAAGATAATTTCTTGTTCTTTGTTCCCTTTTTGTAGTGTCCTTTTTAATTCACGGCTTACTTGCTTTCTCTTTCTGAGGAGAAAAATTTCTGGAGTTTTGTTGTATTTCAGCACTATCACGATTCATTCTGAATTCCTTTTTTCATGTTTCGTTTATGTTGGTCTGTCTAGTACAGTTGAAGCTTTGCTTAAATGTCTGACATTCCTTTGTTATCTATTCATATGTAAGAATGAAGCACTGAAAATCCTAGGAGGTTTTGCGTGAGAGTGGGCCTTATCAGCTAGTCGGTCTCACTGCAGGGTGATTGGACAGGTATCCTGACATTGTGTGTGTGTGTGTGTGTGTGTGTGGGTGTGTGTGTGGTATTCCTCAGCATCACTATCTATATGGTTTTTCTCTAGAGCCATTCAGTTTCTCCAAAAAAATTCCCCAAATCTCCTGCCTAAGGGCAGCAGCATCAGAGCAAAACAGCATGAGAGGCTGGTGTTTGCATGTGAGAGTTTCAGCATTTAGTGTTTGGGCTTTCATTTAATCCCTCTTTCCTGTGGGCCCTTTGCCCTGCCTTTCTCTGTGCCTGCGTACCTAGCTCAGAAAGCTCTTTCCTTCAGTTTCTAAATAAACCCACAGTCCTGAGCTGGGCTTGGAGAGGAGTTGTTGCTTGGGGATATTGGATGAGGCAGACATCTTGGAAGCCTCACTGCCCCTCAGCCAGACCTGCATTCATTCAGTCTGCTAGGCGCCGTGCACCATCACTGAGCACCTGTAATAGACAGGAAGGTGCCCATGAACAAAGCGGAAAAGAAGCTCTGCCCTCTCAGAGTTCACAGTCTGCTAAGGGGAAATGATAATAAACATGAAAAATGTAGAAATTAATATGTTCAAAGGTGATACCACTTTGATAAAGAGTGGAGCAAGATCAAGGGGATTGGAAGTGCCATGGCTGGGGGATAGAGGGCAGTGGTGGACTGTACTTTATTATTTATCATTTTATTTGGAAACAGTTTTAAACGTACAGAAGAGTTAGAAGAATAAGAATAGTACATAGAACACCATATACACTTTACCCACATTTACGATTGTTAATATTTTACCTCATTTGCTTTATTATTTCTTCTCCCTCTCCCCACCCTCATACTCCATCTGTCTCTGTCTTCTCTCATATATATAGGATAGGGGTATGTATACACTATATATATATATGTGTGTGTGTGTGTATATTTATATGTGTATATACACATACACATATCTATATATATGTGTGTGTGTGTATATATATATATATATAAAATATTAGTTGCTGGCTAAAATTTGAGCTGGTAACAGAGTAAATGAGGCCCATTTCAATCATACAGCATTTTCAGATACCATGGAACATTTTTAACTGATAAATTCGTGACCTATCATATTTGTATGCCAAACACTCTTAAGAGCAGAGATGTTTGTAGGCTCTCAGGAATGCCATCCAACCCTGTTAGAGAAGGTAAGGAAGGGCCTTCCCAGGGGCACTTGTCCTCTCTCTGAGCTCCGTAGAAGCCGAGGTCTCAGAAGTTCGGTGAGTTGCAGCATTAGGACTCAGAAACTAACTCAGGTGTTGGCCAAGCCCAGGAGACCACCCAGAGGGATACTACCTTCAAGAACTTGGGAGTCAATGGGAGGAGGAGCACCCTGTTCAGAGGCCTAGAAGGGAGAAGATAATGTTAGGATACTTCGATATATCTCTATTTTTTCCTGATCTGAAAGGAGGACACATCCTTAGCTCCTCCATTATCAAAGCTGGTAATGGGGTTTCTGCATGAACTTCAGTTATTTAGGCCTAACCCTTTGCTGTGAATCAATTACTTCTTTTCCCAAGTTTTAATCTCTGTCTCCTGGGGTCTTAGCTGCCCTGACTGCCCTGGGGTCTTAGCTACCCTACATTTTTGCCGGATAATATGTAGCAAGAAAGCCGTACTTTGAGCCTTCCTTTTGACTTCTGAGAAGGTAGGCGTGTTGTCTGGGACAGCTTATGTGGAAGAAGTCACTCGCTGTGTGCTGCTTGGCACGCACCCAGCGTGTGCCTCTGGCCATGGGCCTTTCCATTGTTCCACTCTCTCTGTCTGAAAACCTGTGATGGATACCTTTGCCTCATCTTAGCTCAGGTATTAAAATGGTACTTTAGTATATGAAACAGAGGTGTACATGTTTCACAGTGTCTTTAGCAAAGTTAAATGGGGAGGAGTCTTTTATACAGATTTCCCCCAAATAACCCTGATCTCTGTCATCAGCACTTTGCTCATGGAGGTACCCAGTGAATATTTGTCAATTTCTCTTTCCAAGGCCCTTCCCAAAGGTTCCTAGGCCATGATGAATCAGAGGTGTCTAGTGCCCATTTTAGGGTTCTGTTGTACTCTTTCTTTCCTGTAGCGTACTTCCTATCATGCATTATTATAAATGTCTCTCTGCTCAGAGTCAGGTTCTCTAAAAGCAGAGACTACTTTGTCTTGTCGCCCAGTGAGTCTCCTGCACTCCCCACAGCATTGGTGTATTGTAGGTACTAGTATATCATGAATGAATGAATCAACCATCCAACCAAAAAACAAGCAATAGACCTAATGAATGACCCTTCCTTCTCAGTCATTCTTGGCTTAAGCTTTTAAAGACTGCCATTTCTAACTTTGGAAAGTCCCAACCCCATTGTGAACAATTGGGATTTTTTTTTTTTTTTTTTTTTTTTTTTTGCTTCCTGACCCACATAGACTACTCTAGCTCCAAGTTTAGGGAATTGCCAACTAGCAAAACCGTCCTTTCTGATTCTATGTAGCTTTGCCATTGAAAACCAAGAGAAAGCTGAAATTGCCAAAGGCCCATAGTAGTCCTGTGAGAATGTTGTAGTACACAGTGTAGATGTGAGGATAGATTGGCTATAGTCCCCATTCACTGAGGCTGCCTGGAGGACACTGTTCAGTTCGGGGTAACATGCTCTGTAATAGAAGGCTGTGCTGCCCAGCAGCCTGTGAAGAATAATCTGCAGTGAGTCTGTGAGCATCACTATTTTCTACTTGAGTTCTTTGTGATTCTGAATCTGAAAGACTCAAAAGGAAGTGAATTCCAAGAGATACCAAGCTGAGAAGAAGAGCACTTTGCATTCAAAAGAAAATAAATGTGAAGTGTATGAAATGACAAAAGCTTGAGAAGAATGGGCTCTAGGAAGATTTTGAACCTATGTTTCAAATGTTTAAGTGTAATCAGTCATAAGCTATATAAATCTGTCTGCAAATATGCAAGCATTCCTTGTAATTAGCAGCACCGACATGTAGGTTAAATGCATGGAATGGCTTTTTTTTTTTTTTTTTTTAACATTCAGGTAATTAAAGTATAGAAAAATCTCTGTCCCAGAGGGTCATGAGTATAATTCACATGAATGGAAAGTGATAAAAGTGGTCATTTTCTTGAATGCCATCCATCTTAAGAAAAACATGTTGAAGTGGCATAATTTTTTTCAGCAATCAATTGTTGAAGGATCTCATGCTTTACTTCTTAGGATATGGAGTTAGTGATTTCTGAAGCTGAATGGTTTGAAACACTCGTAAATATTGGCCTGCCTCTAACAATAATGATGGTGATTGGCTCACCCGTAGGAAATTAGGTCACAAACAATGATTGCTAAGAAATTATTTTGTATGAAAGCATTTAGTGTATATAATAGTTAATGGCGTGGGCTCTGGAGTTACCCTGCTTGAGTGTGTACCTCGTCTTTGTTGCCAAACCTCAGTTTTCTCAGGAGTGAAGAAACTTACTTGATAAGGTTGTCACAGGTATTAAATGAGATAATGTACATAAGGTGCCTTAACATAGTTCCTAGAAAGTTAGTAAATGGACAGTACTACTGTTATTATAAGCCCTTCCCTACTGTGGGGCATATTCCTATCGTACTCCTGTATGAAACTGTTAAGACAATACAAGATCTCAGAAAGCAAGCACTTGATCATTAGAACTGAGTGGCATCTGCGGTTTATAAACTGCGTACATGTGATTAAATAAGCTGAATAGTCTAAGGAGAGGAAAACATGCCTCATGGGGAGAAGAGATAAACAGTTTAAACTAGGATTATTTCTAGGTCTGTGCCTTGATCCCTAGCAACTTTATCTTTAAAGGCTGTGTGGTTCTCTAACACGTCTTAACAGTGTTGGCAATCATGTGAAAGGAAAAACCCGTGTGCTGTGTGCTCTTGTTTTCATCATTGCAGTAAAGAAGCACCCTGCCCTTACTGCAGCAGGTGGGCTCAGCTAATAAACAAATAGGGAAAGTGGCAGTGATTCTGCTCTTTTGACATTGTTGAAGTACCATTTATCTTGGCTTCATTCAGTCCAAACGTAGAGGCATTGTGGCTGCATCCCAGAAAGACGGATATATCTGTAGTATACTATCTGAACAATAACGTTTATTGATGATTCTTTAGATTGTACTCTTTGTTTAAAAAACATGCCTATTTAATGAAACAGATTGCATATAACCCATGTCTGAACATCAGACATCTTACTTATCTTACCTTCAAATTGTTCCTAACTTCCTTTCCATCAAATAATTAACAATAATAATAAATTCAGAAAAAATAAACATCAAAATACTATCTCTAATCCCCCAAAATGTACCTTCTATAAAAAGTCCCACGAAAACAAAAAAAAAAAGTCCCAATGTGTATATTTACTTTCCTGCACTATTCAAGAAAACATGGTGGTGCTTCATCATCAAAGTTGACTCTGGTAGATTTCAAATGAGCATGTGAAGTATATGAGAATGTTTCCTTAGAGTAGAATGAACTGGCCAGCCTAGAAGTTCTTTCTTTAATGAGACCATAACATAAGAAAATGTTTTGTCACGTACACAGATTTGGAAACCTTCTCTGCACAGCTGTGTTATAAAATTGGGTATACTTCCTTGACCTTGGTGATTTTTTTGCCAATAGGTTTCTGTATGAATAAAAAAATGTTTATTACTGTGGCTTATCCTATCAAATTTGGACTATAAATTTCATTGAAGTTACCATTATGGTATCTATGAAAAATATAAGTTTCACCCAACAGGTAGTAACTGTTGTTCTCCAAAGGCAAGAGAGGAAAACCAGTCTCATCAACTAAGTATTAGTTGTGATAAGCAATCTTTGGTCTTCTTACAGTTTTGAGAGGTAATGATGCATTCAGAGTATGTATTCGAACTTCCTTATTGTTTCAGCACATTCCCATGATTTCAGAGTGCACTTGAAGTCTCATTTTATTATTGATACAGATCAACCACATGTAACCCTGTAGTTGCTCGTGTATTTTTAGAGTTTCCCTTGCATGCAGTTTTGTTTAACATGGGTCACAGTAATGGATCATTTATACAAAGTAATGGATTGCTTCCTCTTTCTGCCAGCTGATTTGATCAGTCTGAAGTTCTTTGTACTGTGGGTTACATAACTAGTATGGAATCTGTATGGTATATTTTTTAGTATGACAGTAACTGTATTAACCATTTATATTCTCTAAATCTTTTAAGGACATATTAATAAACACAAAGAAGCCCTTGTTTTGAAGTGAGTAAACTTGAAACTAAAATGAGCAATGAGTTATCATAAAGGACTAAACCACCAGACTTCTGGGAAAGCAGGTCATTTTCATTAGGTGATTATTCTGGTTTAACTGTGGATTGGCCAGGAAAAAAAATGAGAACATTTCTTTCTAGCTTTCCCATTTAATGTATTTTTCTGCTTTTACAAACAGAGTTCAAGAGAACATATATTCGTTTTACTTTCCTAATGAAGAATTTGTAGCACCTGAGGGTCCTAGTTCTGAATATTTTCATTTATCATCCACGGTGCTATTTTATAAGTGGCAGAAGGTTTAGGGGATTAGGATTAAATGTACTGATCTCACATTATTCCCTGGAATTATCCTTTTAGCCAAATCCCTGATGATAGTAGTTGGTTTCGTTTTTTACTAATACGGCTTAAAAGTTGCCTGGAGGAGAAAATAAGATTGAGAGCTGAACAGTTAAATTCCAGTTGGTGGAGACTGCATTATTCAGTGACGTTAATTCTCCAGGTATCATTCATAGGATGTAGTTGAAAAACCGGAAAATAAGCAAAATTGCCTTTGTGTTTTCAGAATTGAAAGCCCAAAGAGCATATGAGCCCAAATACATAGAATGATTCCTTTAAAGTTTGCTAACTCCCTTTTATTCACAGTCCCGACCAGCTGGTCTCAAAGAAGAAAGAGAATTTGGACATCCTTGTTGTCAGCACATGCAAATCTACCTGATGTCTCATTGTAATATAGTTTTCCATTGTATGGGCATACCACCATATGTGGGTCCACTCCTCCTTATGAACTCTCATCTCCAATCCTTGGCTACTCCCAGCAATTCTTTTTTCCAGTTTTCCCAACAGCATTTATTGAACAACTTTTCTTCTCCACTGATGCTTTCATCATAAATTTTACTCCCGCATGTATTCAGGTTTGTTTTGAGACTCTTTTATGTTCCACTGAGCTATGTGATTGTTTTCTGATAAATAGTTTCAACTATTGTAGCTTCATAATCTGTCCAGTATTTCAGAGAGCCGATCTCTTTCTCTTCTTTTTCAGAATTCCTAGTTAGTGCATTTTATTTTCCAAATGAACATTAATACAATTCAATAAATTTCAAAATAAGAATCATCTTTTAGTATTTTAATTGGGATTGAAATGAATTGAATTGATGCATTAATTTAGTGGGAGAATTCGGATCTCTTTTGCAACAGAAGAACAAAGAAATGTCCCATTGTGTTTTAAAGTTTTCTTTAGATAAGTGCACTACATTTCTTCTTACATTTGTATTTAGCTATTATTTTTGTACATGGGATTTTTTAATGTTTTAAACATAAGTCATAAATAATGGTAATTTTGCCTTTCCAATATTTATAACTCATTTTTTATCTTGTCTAATTTCATTGATTTAGCACTTTTGAGACAGTATTAACAGTACAACAACAGAGTAATTCTATTAAAATGGAAGTCAAACACATCAATCTTGTTTCCAGAACCCTTCAAAGGCTTCTTAGCTACTCACAGTAAAACCCAAAGTCCTATCAGACCCTACATCCTCTCTCCCTCCTGCTGTCCCTGTGATCACAGCATGACCTGCTGTCCTTTCACACACCCCACCCCAGCGATACTGTTCTCTGTGCTTTTGCTCAACACACCAAATTAGGTTTTGTCTTACACCCTTTGCACTTAACTTGCTCCTCCGTCTCCCAGAAAAACTTTTTTTCCGAATATCTTCCAGCTCACTCCATGACTGCCTTTGCACAAATGTCAGCTTTCTTTGTAGCCTTCCCTCGACACCCTATTTAAAACTACACCACCACTTCCAGTAATTCCTAATCTCCTTTCATTGTATTTCTTCCCTTTATCACCATGGACTTGAGTTTACTAACATGCACATTTTTCTTATTTATTATTTTATTATTTATTGTTATTTATTCCTTAAATTGTCCTTTAATTACTTTAGAATTATTAATCATTTTTGTGACTTACATACATGCTTTAATCACTTTTGGATCATTTACTCAATTATTTAATATTTATTATCAATTTTATTTATTATTTATATCTTTCTCATTGCAAAAGATAGTAAGAAAGAAGAAAAAATAAGGTGAAGGTACACAAAAAATAAAAAAGCAACAAAGTAGGATTTTAGGTTTAGATTTTAGACTTAGCTCCAAAACATTAGGAATTATTTAAATAAAAAAGTAGTAAACATATTAATCATATTAGTTAAAAGACAAAGGCTGTCAGATTAGTTAGAGAAAAACATCCAAATATAACCTCTGAATATAAGGCCATAGAAAGGTAGAAAGTGAAAGAGTGGGAAAAGTTGTATCTTATAAATTCTAATCAAAAGAAAGCTGTAGTAGCTATGTTCATATTAAAATAAGCCCTAAGGGAAAAGCATGCTAGAAATGAAGAGAGTTGTGTTTTTTTTTTTTTTTAAGATTTTATTTATTCATTTGACAGAGAGTGAGTGAGCATAAGCAGGGGGAGGGGCAGAGGGAGAGAGAGAAGCAGACTTCCCACGGAGCAGGGAGCCCGATGTGGGGCTCCATCCCAGAGTCCTGGGATCACAACATGAGCCCAAGGCAGACACTTAACTGACTGAGCCACCCAGGCGCCCCTGAAGAGAGTTCTTTCATAATTATAAAGGTTTACTCTGTCAGGTAGTAATAGTCAATATCAGGAATGAAAGAGGTAATATCACTACTGTGGTCCAGAGATTGAAGTATAATCACAGGATATTATAAATAACTTCATGCCAGTAAATTTTGAAGTTTAAATGAAATAGACAAACCCCTAGGAAAAGAAAACATTAAACATATTGAAGAAGAACTTTTATTATTTTTCCAAGAAGAACTTTTAAAAGCCTGAATGGTCCTAAGCCATTAAATAAATTGAATCCATCAATAGGCAAAACTTCCTAAAACTATACTCCAGGCTTCACTGATGAATTCTATCAAATATTTGGAGAATAAATCATTATTATTTTACAAAATCCTCTAGGCAACAGAAGAGGAGACCATACTCTCCAACTCAATTTCCTCAAACTAGCAAACCCTTTACATCTAAACCTGGAAAAAAGTAATACAAGAAAAGAAAGTCATAGACCAGACTCACTTATCAACATGCAAAAGTCCTACACAAAATACTAGGAAACCATGTAAAAAGGATGAATCATGACCACGTGGGTTTATCCCAAGAATGAAAAGTTAATTTCGCATTAGAAAATCAATTGATAGTTTACCACATTAATAAATGAAAGGAAAAAAATCATAAAATCATCCCAATAGATACAAAAAAGGTAACTGATAAAACTCAACATCCATTTATGATTTTTAAAAGCAATTAACGAACTAGGAATAGAAAATGTTTTTAATCTGACAAAGTATATCTCTAGAAAACCTTCAGTGCATATCATGTTTTGTGATTATATTGGGAAAAAATTTTTTTTTAGTTTGGGAACAAGAATTACTTCTGTTAGCATTGTATTAAGGTTTTGGTTAGCTTAGGTAATGTAAGAAAAAAAAGATACAAGGATCTGAAAGGAGGAAGAAATAACACTATCATTAATGTGGATGATAAGACTATGTACTTAGAAAATCCAAAATATCTACAGACAACTTATTAGAACTAAGGGACTTTAATAAGTTTGCTGGACACAAAATCAACATGTAAATATTATTTATATCATATATAAGCAGCAACCATTTAGAAAATGAATTTTTTTTTAAGACTTTATTTGAGACAGAGAGTACAAGCGGGAGGGAGAGGGAAAGAGAATCTGAGGCAGACTGCACTGAGCACAGAGCCCAACGCAGGGCTCGATCCCACGACCATGAGATCATGACCTGAGCTGGACAAAACCAAGAGTCTGATGCTTAGCCAACTAAGCCACCCAAGCACTTCTAGAAAATGAAATTTTTAAAATACCCCATTTACAATAGCATAACAAAATAAGTACCTAATAATCTGACAAAAGTTGTGCAAGATGACTACATGTAAAATGTATAAACATTTTTAGAGACACAAAAAAAGAGAACTATCCCATGTTCATGGGTTGGAAAACTCAATATTGTAAAGATACTACTTTTCCTCGAGTTAATTTTTAAATTTAGCACAATCAGAATCTCAATGAGATGTTTGTGGAACTTGAAGAGCCAATTCCAAAATGTTTATGGAAATGCAGAGAGCCAAAAATACCCAAGGCATTTTTGAAGAACAAGCTGGGGTTTAACTTACTGTACCAAATATCAAAATATAATGAAGCTTTTCTAAGTATGACACTGTGCTCTTGGCACAGACTGAGAGAGGTAGGCCAGCAGAACGGGTCAGAGAGCACTGAAAAGAACCCATTCACATCTACATGGGATTCACAACAGGAGTGTCCATGCAGAAAAGCAGGGAAAGGGCAGCCTTTACAGTTCATAGTGCTGGGACAATCACGTTTCCATATGTTAAGAAATTAAATTAGACCCATATTTCATGGCACACATAACAATCAGCTTCAGGTAGATTATGAACGTAAGTGTGGAAGACTAGACCACAGAGCTTTTGGGGATACTATTAAAGAATGCTAGCTGCCGGGCCCGCGGACTGTGGCTCACCTGGATTTGTCAGCGTGGTGTGTTCCTAAGGCTCCTGGTGAGACTGGCGAATGAGAGCCCAGCTGAAGCCAAGAAGTCAGTTCCTTCATTTTTCCTTTGCGGCCACTGCAGCTGCTAACACCTGCTTCCAGCCTCAAGGGAGAAGACTTCCTGTGGTTGGGAAAAGTAGCTCCTTCTTGGCCCTTCTGCTGGGAGGCCTCTGCAGGGCAGCTAGAAACCCTGCCTCGCCCAGCACCAAAGATTGCTCTGTGTAAATCCATCCCTGTTTGAATCTCTCACGACTTGTTAAGTCCAATAGAACATTGGTAGCACTTACAGGTATAAAAGGACTCGTGATGTTAGAACTACCCAAAACGTAAGGAAAGACTTCTGAATTTGAAGGTGTAAAAATCAGTGGTTAATTGTTACACCACTGCAGTGCTGAGAGAATTCATCATTTCTACGTCTCGGACTCTTAAAGCATGCTGCTTGGTAAACAAGTAAGTGCCAGATCCCCAAATTAAACTGGTAACATTTGACAAAATGATAAAATTGTACTTTCTGTGTGAGTTCCAGACACCCCCTAAAGTGGGGTCTCAAAAACAGAGGCAGAAAATGTAATAGTCATTAATGTCATGTTGTGTAAGAGTTCGTATTGGTCCATATCTTTAACACAGTATTGTGAGACTTCGTAATTTTTGCCAGTCTGACGGGGATATTCCACATCTCTAAGAGTGACAGCAGTCACATTTGACTGTGAGCCATTGGTCGTGGTCCTGAAGAATGACTTTGGACAGAAAGGCAGAAGTGAAGTAGCAGCATACCACTGTTCAGGGCTGTTGGATTCTTTACAGGTGCCTCCTGCAATGGCAGAGGCCTGCAGTTATGATGCTGGTGCAGCGTGCCCTGCTTACCCTGTGTTCTCACTCTGTGGTGGTTATGGCAGAATCAGGAATGCCATATCCCAGTGCTACACCAGAGGGGAAGAAGACCGAATATCAGAGAAGTCCTGGGATTCCAGAGCTGACCTCATTCCTTCTCTGTCTGTGTTTGAATACACTGGGTTGGAATTCACACTGAAAGTGGCATCCAGGGAGGATGATTCCTTTAACTGATTTTTCTTGGTTAGTCAGACTTCACAGAGATTCCATAACCTTTATGTGAATCTTTATATATAATCTTTGTATAAACCCATTGCAGAGTAGGCAGCTGGCTCTGAATGGAGGATTCTGGATCATACCTGATGCTCTGGAGTCCACAGTCATCTGCATCACAAGTCCCCATGAATGCCTTAATTAAGCACACACAGTCCATCTACCATCTCCTCTGCTTTGTACTGAAGAAGATGTTAAGGTGGCAGAAACTCACATATTCTAGCTGAAACCCTACATTCACTCCAAAAGCACATTATGAGCATTTTACATGTAAAGTTGCCAAGGCAGCATTTAAAAAAGTCATCAGAAAAAGCTGTGGCTTCCTGCTCCCAAAGAATGTCTTATTCACCACCAAGACCACAAGGAACAGTACATTCTTACTGATGTGACAGAGGAGGAGACCTAGTAGAGGTCAAATTATTATGACCAAAAAGGAAACAACTAAAATATCTCAGCTACTATTGAGCGAAAAGGAAATGGCTGAGCACTCAACTGACAGATATGACCAAGGAAAAACAAGAAAGATGATTAGAAAGAAAAGAGTCCTCCCCAGTTTCACCCTCAAATCCCTGTTCTTTATTAGAGACACTAACAGAGAGACTGTATATTAGTGAGAATTACAGATCAACTTGAACGTTTGGGCAGTGCCACCCTACAGGTTATTATGGAAAAGGACTGTCAGTGTAGGTGTACTGTCGGGTCCTTCCAGGAAAAGTGCATTCAGTTCATCCAAAAGGAGGAATGTAAACACATAAGGGAAATGACAAATCACTGATAGCTGGAATCAAAGGAAAAGACTCCACTAAGAGGTAGCTTTACCTAATTTCTAAAGGAGCATTTTGAATGAAAAAAAGTAATATCTTCATGAGTTGAGGTTGGACAAGAACTTTTTGAGCTAGGCACAAAGAATAGTAAGTACAAAAGAAAAGATTTAAATTCAACTGCATTGAACTTAAGGAATTTATGTCCGTTAAGAAAAAAATAGAGGAACAGGCAAGCCAAGACTACAAAATGACAAAGGACTAGTATCTAGAATAAAAAAACAAAAAGACTACAAATCAAGGAGAGAAAATGATAGGCAGCCTAATAGAAAAGTGTGCAAGAGACTTAAATAAACATTTCAGGGATATAGAAAATGTAAACACATAAAAGTTGTTCAACCTTACTGGTCATCAGGGAAACACAAAGCCACAGTAAAATACCACTATTCATCAGGTTAGTCAAAATTAAAGAGTTTGTCAGTACCAAATGTAGTGCAAATATGTAACAATAGGAGTCTTGTGTCTGTTGGTGTGGGGGTACATTAGTACAACTACTTTGGGAAACTATTTGGAATTACCTACTAAAGCTGAACTTACAGATACCATATGACATAGTATTTCTACCTTAGTGATATTATCAACAGAACTACATGCATACATGCACCAAGAGACACATATAAAAATGTTCATAGCAGCATATTTGTAAAATCTCTGGACTGAAAACAACCCAAATATCTATCAGTAAAATAAATAACAGTATATTCATACAGTGGAAAACTATAGAGCCAAGATAATAAGCTGTTGCTACGTATATCAACATGGATGAATCTTACAGTGTTGCGTGAAGGAAGTAAAACACAAAAACATACTGCTGATTGCATTTAAATAAAATTCATCAACAGACAAGATTGAACTTTGGTACTAAGGAATATGTGTTAGTCTGCTCGAACGGCCGTAGCAAAATACCATAGACTGGGGGCTCAAACAAGTGACATTTATTTTCTCGCCATTCTGGAGGCTTGAAGTCCAAGATCAGCATGACAGCATGGTCAGTTCCTGGTGAGACGTGTGTTCACCAGACCTCTTTGTATGTGCTTGGGAAGAGAGAGCGAGCTCTCTGGTGAATCTCCTTGTAAGGACACTAATCCTACCTATCAGAGCCCCACCCTGTGACCTCATTTATCTCTACATATAATCATCTTTTATCACATTTCAGGGGAGTCACAATTCAGTCAATTGCAGGATGGTAACTATTAATGTAAAGCAAAAGAAGGAAGTGATTATAGTATTAAGGAGTGTTAAGTATTTGTATAAAGCAAAGTAAGGAAGTCAGGATAGAGGTTACCTATGATGTGAGCAGAGGTAGGAGTTGGGATTGGAAAACGCCATCCTGGGAGTGTTTTGTTGTTGGATCCACATAGCTGTTCATTTTATCCATTATGTGTTAAACTGGCCATTAAAGTTTTATATGCTTTTCTGTTTGTAGCTTATACTTAATTTAAACATTTAAAAAAAAAATAAAACCATTGTGTCCATTCTCATTTTCTGTTCTACAATCTGTTAACATTGGTGATCTATTTCACTTATGTTACTCTGTTATTAATAGGGATTGTGCTTAACTATTTGCCTTTTCTGGCCCCTCATAGAAATTATTTTTATATATTTTTAAAATATTAATATGGTAGATAATGGTAAATTTAAAATGTTTTAGCAATGCTCTTCTTTCTTGTGGAGTATATATTTCCTGATATCCTGATGAGTTCAGTTGAAATTATATTTTTGTCCTTGAACATTTTCCCACGTAGGTAGAGATTTCCAGCTTTGCTTGTTTCTGGCCTGCACTTTAGTAAGGTTAAATTAGGTGTTAGAAATGTATTTGGTGTATTTGGTCCTCTTAAAGATTATCTTTTATTGGTAAGAGTAAGGAAAAGACATTTTCCAAAGTGAACTATCCCCAAATATAATCAGTAAAAGAAATGCTGACTAGAACCAGGGTTCTTTATGTAGCTCTACTTTTTTCTGGTATCACTAGTCAGTCGAGGTGGTGTAACTACTGAGATGGGACATGAATTCCTAATTCCAGCAGCCTTTCAAAAGGATTGTGAATTGCTGTCCCAGTCAGGAAAGTATCTAGGAATCTGACATGCTCCTCACCCTAAAAATTAACCCCAGTAACTCAAGGGGACATCCTTATATTCTCCCCCAGATGGCTTGTGCAGTAAGAAGACAAGCAGATGGTGGTTCTCTTTCACAACAGATCTTTAGTCATATTCTGAAACCCCATTTGTCCATACTGTATGGAAGAAACAATAAAACAGTGGGTTATCCCTTAAGAAAACTTCTCATCAAAGTATGTTTTTTATTATAGATAATTCGCTCCTTTCTGCTCTTTCCAACAATTGAGCGAATGGCCGAGTCACCAAATGGCAGGATCGCCACTCCACTTCTGTGCCAGCTTCGATATGCTCTCTATGTTTTTGCCTACCTTCTACTTAAACCATGGCCTGAGAAAATCAAGTCCTTTGTGATCAGAATTGGCCTTCGAATGATGAACCTGCAGAGCGAATTTTCGGTTCTGAATGTATTAGAACCATTCTGCCTTGGTAAGCACATTTTAAAATGTGTATGTTTTTCCATCTCTTTGTGTCTTCCTCGCTTTTTTTCTTAAGTGTTTTATAGTTTTCAGAGTACAGATCTTTTACCTGTTTGGCTAGGTTTATTCCTAGGTATCCTGTGGTTTTTTGGTGCAATTATAAATGGGATCGATTCCTTGATTTCTCTTTCTGCTGCTTCATTATTGGTATATAGAAATGCAAACAGACTTCTGTGCAGTGATTAAAAGAATGAAGTCTTAACTGACTTGCCATTTGCAACTACATGGATGGAACTAGAGTATATTATGTTAAGCGAAACAAGTCAGAGAAAGTCAGAGAAAGACAAATACCGTATGATTCACTCGTGTGAACAACTGATGAACATAGGAGAAGGGAAGGAAAAATAAGATAAAGAGAGGGAGAGAAACCATAAGAGACTCTTAACTATGGGCTAATTGGGTGATGAGCATTAAGGAGGCACTTGATGTAATGAGCACTGGGTATTATATGTAACTGAAAAAACACTAAATTCTACCAATGAAACTAATAATACTCTATGTTAACTAACTTGTATTTAAATAAAATTTAAAAAATAAAATTTAAAAATAAAAGAAAGGAAAAATAAAATGTATATGTTTATTCTAGTATCAGAAAGTGGTAAGAGAATAACCTCAGACAGTCGGTGAATATTGACCAAGGAATTATTTGTTGGTTTCTTTCTCCCAAAAGCTTAAAAAAAAAAAAAATAGACATAAAATAAAAATAGAAGGTTTAATTTTAATTTTCATCAAGCTTTAATTTTAAAACTTATCCTTCTGATTCTCCACCCTAGCTGTCAGATGGTGGGAAAAATTCTGTATATAGTACATATGTAATCTTTATAGGAATCCAGGGGGCACCCTGTTAGTCCAGTGTGAGAACTTAGGAGAAACCAGCCAAGGAAACCAGGCCCAATATTCCTGTAGAGTGAACAGGCAGTGCTTTTATTTTCCTCTTTAAATGTTTTTGGAGGGGTTTAAATGATAAAAGTAATAAATAATAGTCATAGTAATACAACACTGGGTGTTGTGCTGATTATATTTTCTGAATGTGCCAGGAAATATTTGCTACTTTACTTTTTGGCTTCAACCCTGGTTTGTAAATGTAATCTGCCTTTTTAGTTAATAGTAATTAGAATATTTATAAATCATTTTCATAATAAAATAATCCTTTCTTAAATGAAGGGGGGGGAAATCGGAGGGGGAGATGAACCATGAGAGACTATGGACTCTGAGAAACAAACTGAGGGTTCTAGAGGGGAGGGGGGTGGGAGGATGGGTTAGCCTGGTGATGGGTATTAAGGAGGACACTTACTGCATGGAGCACTGGGTGTTATGCACAAACAATGAATCATGGAACACTACATCAAAAACTAATGATGTAATGTATGGTGACTAACATAACATAATAAAATAAAATTGATTTAAATAAATAAATAGATAATCCTTTCTTAATCTCTAGCTCAAAAAGTTATTGTAGGATTAAATATGATAATGTATGCAAAGTATCTATATAATATTTTATTTATAATAAGCCTTCAGTGAATGATATAACAACAGTTGCAGCAGCAGCTAATGGCACTGTTCTAAGCTTTTACTTGTAGTCCTCAGAACTAATCAGGTTTGGGTATTTTACTGTTGCCATTTTACAGTTGAAGATACAGAGATACAGAGAAGTTACATGATTTGCACAGTCATACAACTAGTGGGTAGTGTTCAAACTTTGGCAATCTACCACTATGCTAAAACTTCCTTTTACCATAACTGCTACTATCATCTTTTTGCCCCAGTTGATCATAAAGGCAGGACTCCTGAATAAAGCTTACCATGCTCACCTGCGTTAAGAGTGCCACACTAAAAAAAAAGAGTGCCACACTATCATGTATATAATGAATCTAGAAACAAGTCACAGCCCTGTTGTACAGCTACAGATTGGTTGTATGAGGTATTTTTTCCAAATATGTAGTAAGAAAAGTGATTGCAAATACAAAGTTCAAATTATTTTCTGTATTTGTAGATTTGTGTCTGTTCCATACTCTCTCCAACCCCCATTCTTTATTATAGACTTAGCATAGCAGTGGAAGAAGATGAGATAGGAAGAAGGGAAGCAGGGCTAGGGACAGTTATAAAAACCACCAATGACCGAAGTTGGAGAGGCCCCTTAAAGACGTGGTCCGGCCCCTTATCCTTTCCCTCCTATTATAGAAGAGAAAGAGATGCCCTAAGTGAGAAAGGCATTGACTGCAAGTCAGAAACCCTTCCCCTGTCTGGTTCTTGGTCATTGATCAGACCAGAAGTTAGACTTGATGATTTCTAAGGGCCAATACACCTTTGGAAATTATTTGAGACCAAATGGAAGTTACTTGAAATTGCGGCAAATGAATATAAAATTACTCCACATATACTTCAATAAATCATTTTATTTCCCTAGACATAAAAATAGAAATAGAAGGTTCAATTTTAATTTTCATCAAGCTTTAATTTTAAAACTTATCCTTCTGATTCTCCACCCTAGCTGTCAGATGGTGGGAAAAATTCTGTATATAGTATATATGGACTCTTTATAATAATCCAGGGGGACCCTGTTAGTCCAGTGTGAGAACTTAGGAGAAACCAGCCAAGGAAACCAGGCCCAATATTCCTGTAGAGTGAACAGGCAGTGTTTTGGTATTTTTCTTTTTACCCTATAGAGGAGATTATAAAAAGCATTTTCCAGTTAGGGACTCCATTTTCCTCCAAGGAATTCTGCTTCCAGGAAAATGGAATGGATGTACTTTTCCCTGCTTTTCCTACTAAGTACCAAAACCCCTGCATATTCAGTAACATGTAGGAAGGCAAGAGAAAGAACACAGAGAAACAAAAAAATAGAACAAACAGAAAACAAATAATAAAATAGCATTGAAGCTCTAACATACCAATAATTACATTACATGTAAATGGTCAAAATACACCAATTAAAAAACAAAGATTGGCAGAGTGGATTAAAAAACATTACCTAAGTATGTGCTGTCTTCAGACATCCCGGTTCAAATATAATTATATAGGTAGATTGAAAGTAAAAGAATGGAAAAAGATACATCATGTAAACATTAATCAAAAGGAACCAGGAATGACTGTATTAATATTAGATAAAATAGACTTCAGAGCAAAGAAAATTACGAGGGACAGAGAGGGACATTGCATAATAATAATAAAAGGTTCAGTCTACCAAGAAGACAGAAGACATAGCAATCCTAAACGTGTGTGCACCAAACAAGAGAGCTGCAAAATATAAGAAGCAAAGCCGATAGAACTGAAAGGAGTAATGGACAAATCCCCAATTACAGTTGGGTACTTAAGCACACCTCTCTCAACAGTTGATAGAACAAGACAGAAAATTAGCAAGGATATAGAATTCAACCACAGTATCAACCAACAGGATTTAATAGACTTTTATAGAACACTTCACCCAAAACATCTGAGTTTCAGATAGGCATTAGATAGGCAGCCACCTGTGCTTTGCTTATACCTCCTTAGAAATAGTTTCTAAACCCAAACCAGGACATGGGGTATATGAACGTTTTATTTGTTTTTCTGTATACGTTTAGTGACTATGTAACACATATGACATATAGTCAAGTGTTTAATGTTTTTAACTAAAAGAGGTAATTATATAAAGGTATTTTCCAATTTTTCTACACCAGAGTTCTAAGCACCCTCTTTGAGAAGTGGGCTGATTAAGCTGCACATAAGAGAAAGGAATCATCCATCCAGCTGTAGCAGTTGACCTGCTATGTCTTCCAGAGACCCCAAGTGCAGGCATCAAGAAACAGATAGTTCAGGGGCGCCTGGGTAGCTCAGTTGGTTAAGCGACTGCCTTCGGCTCAGGTCATGATCCTGGAGTCCCGGGATCGAGTCCCGCATCGGGCTCCCTGCTCAGCGGGGAGTCTGCTTCTCCCTCTGACCCTCCCCCCTCTCATGCTGTCTCTCTCTCTATCTCATTCTCTCTCTCAAATAAATAAAATCTTAAAAAAAAAAAAGAAAAGAAACAGATAGTTCGGACATGACACACTACCCTCCTTGGCTCAAGGCAACCAGTCTTCCAGCCACATTGCTGCTTGGGGAGCCCTGGGATTCCTTTTCCACACAACCACTGTAGAGTGATACTGTGTGCAAATTAGACTCTAGACTGAGCTCCCAGCTGCCTTGCTTCATCTCTGTGCCAAACAACTAACGTGCAAACAAACTTCTGGAGCACAGCTCTGCTATTTCTGCCATCCTTCCTTCTCCGATTTTCTATTCTCTTTGTTCTAGATCTGGCCTTCTGATGTTCAAGTGAGCGGTACTTCAGGGGTCTTTTTCCCTGTTACCCACTCAGTCTGTGTACCTTGGGGAAAGGCAAAGCAGGCAAAAATTACTTGTCCTTTTTCTTTGGGTTCTTGGTTCATGGTTTACATGGGTCTTAATTAAGTCTCCTGGGAGTGACCCTAGGCTGATCCTTAACCAAGCATTTCAGTCATCCTAGCCAGCCTCTTCCTACCTGTCCGCTTGGGATCCCACATCACCCTGGTCTCCTCTTGCAACAAGTACTCCGGAAACTGCCTTTGCCCGGGCTTGCCCTGGCTACCCCTTAGGTGATTCCCATTACCTTGCTTACTATAAAAGGAAGACGGTCTCAGCTGAGCGAGACCAATACTCATAAGACCTGGGCTTTTGCAAATGATTAATGGGCTCCTGCCGAGCTTATATCCCATGAATGGTGAAGGTAATCAGTATTCAAACCAACCCACTTGAGTCGGAAGGTATGATTTTTAGGTTACACAAAGAGAGGGCTCACCAAGGGAAAGGAAGACTGGCTCCAAGATCATTCTCGGTGGTCTGTGCCATCCGTGACATCCCCTGCAGACCTGTTTCTCTGGCTTTCCTGTCATCTAGACAGTGACCTTTAACACGCCCGCTTGACTTTTAGGAAGCCTTGCAGTGTTTGCACATTATGTAATGTCTGTGCTCCAGTAGAAATCTCACAGAAACAAACGGAGGAAGTTTGCTAGTCCAAATAGTGGATAATAAATCCTGCCCTATCTAGATAGACACTGATTTTCTGTATCCTTTAGTTTATACACATATTTTTTTGTTGTAGTAAGGTCTGAAAAATTCAAGGAACCAAAATATTCAAGTATTTCAAATGCTATTGCCCTTTTGGCAAAGAAGGCACTTCCTACAGGCTGGGAGTCTACGCATTAGCCTTCTTCAGCAGATTGAGGGAGTGAAACATCACTTCCTACCCAGCATTCAAAGAGTACCCTAATTCTAGTTAGCATACTTTATAAACTGTACCACCATGTTCATCAGATCAATTTGCGTAATCAGATTGTTTTAAATGTTGTTTTTAAAGAAAATATATGGGGTTTTTTTTAGCTTAATTTTAATTCTGGAATGTTTGCTACTGCATATTTTCTTTACAATAGATGTTCTTCTGTTTCATAAGAAATAGGCTTTTCACTGAGACAGCTAAATTGGATCTCTTGATCAAAGCTAAAAGCAAATATATTTTAGCTTAGCAATATCACAGGTCAAGATAATTAAAAAATATTCTAGGGTCATTAGTTAGGCCAAATTCATGTTTTAATTCATATCAGTTATCTATCTAGAAAAACATAGTGCAGAGACAAAGGGCATTCCTGGTAGGTTCTGTTACTTTGTTGCATACATTCTTATAAAGAAAACTTTCATTATCTATCCTTTCCTTGATCTATATGGAAATAACTGTTTTAAACATGTACAGTGATATAAAAAGAACACACTTCTTCTCAAAATATTTTTAACTCAATCTCAGAATAATTTTTTGAGTAAGACAAAACCAGACTCCCATGTTACCTATTCCCTAATTTATGTGTGTAGCTTAGAAAAATCTATTGTTAAAAGGCAACTGCAGCTTTAATAATTCGTGGAAATTTAGCCTAAAATGCAACATGACAGAAAAGTTTTGTGTGTGTGTATGTGGTCAGTATTAGGATTTAGGACAAAAGGTGATTGGATACAACACTAGGATATCACCTCAGATTTAGAATTCAATGATTCAATGAAAGTTTTACTATTAACATAAGAATAAAAAAAAAAAGTTTTACTATATTTTTCTAAAGAAATTTATATGTATATATTATCTGCTACTCTAAAAAGTTGTATTATTTTTCCCCAAAAGAGAAAAAATCGTACACCTTGAGTTGTGTTTTTCCCTTTGGTGAACTCAGCATCACAGAGGTAAGATGATCTGTTTGCAGACTAAATGGATGGTTATAATAACCAGTATAATGGCAAAATCAAACAAACGGGGGCATTCTACTGTGAAACCTTACAGGAGGCTCTAGATTACCTGTCACCAAACCAGCAAGACAACTTGGCTTCCAGTCCCCAAGTTCTACCTCGGAAAACTGTGTGTGCATCTGCCCCGTATCACTCACTGTGGGTGTACCTCTCTCTGCATTTTCCCTCACTGCTGAGACCAGTGCTTTATGAGGCCTAATTTTTGGTCAGTCTCAACAGAATCTCTTAGACTCTCCCTCTTCCCTGCAGTGATTTGTGCTAGTCTTATACCAGTACCTCCCAGCTCAGCTCACCAGTGTCCGTGTGTGTCTGCCTTCAGTTCTGGTCTCCACTGTAACATCAGCTCATGCACCACTTCAAGGAAAGCAGCAGGTTTTTCCTCCTGGCCACCCCCCCCACACACCTCCCAAAAAAACCAACACCAGCTCAGTCCCTTCCCATTTCATTTAACAACGCTTACTGACACCTGCCATGAACCAAGTACTCAGCTAAGCCCTGAAAAGAATAGTAAATGAAATAAAGCTCCTGCCTTTAAGCTCACTTCCAGCATGGCAAGGGAGACAAATGTGAAGAATTGTCATCTGTCACAGGGCTATCATGAGAACAGATGCCCAGCATGAGTGGTGCCAATAAAGGAGAAATCAGTTCTACCTAGGTAAGGAAGGGAGAAGACAAATGAATTTGGACTTGAAGATGAGTTGGGATTTTTCTAGAAAGACAGAATAGCATCAAGACAGGTGATGGAGTTCAGCAGAAAGCAGTTTTCCATCGTAGATTATGTGTACTTGGAGAACTTAGTGATGCCATCTGACCTGTGAGCTGAAAGTCTTACTGGTCTTCCAACGTCAGCCCCCACTCCTTTCATTCCATTAGCCACTCTCCTGCGAGGGGAAGTCCTGTAGTGATACTTGAACACTAAGCAGGTTTCAGAAGATACAGTAGCAAATAGAATAGAATATTAGACTCTTCGGTGAGTTTTCTTATACCTCTATTTAGATTTGTAATGGGAAAAAAGTAAACAATTCATTCACATTCTTCTAAATCATTCTCTTTCCTTCATGTTCATGTTTTTGTTTCCATTACTCCTGCTCCTGGATATTTCCTTCACAGTGGTGCTTGAAACTCTGAATTCTGCTGGGTTTCCAGGAATGCTGTTGACAGTCATTGCCAAGAGAAATGTGTTTTCCCCTTAGGAAATTACATGTCCATTTGGTATTATTATTTCTGACCACTGTGTTGTGTTATGAGCATTTCTGAGGAATGAAAAAGATGGCTTCCTTGGAGCAATTACTGGAAAGGAAACTGGTATGTTACTTTCTTTAAAAAAAAAAAAAAGTATATACCCAGGGGCACCTGGGTGGCTCAGTCAAAAAAAAAAAAAAAAAAAGTATACTTAGATCAGAAATTATCAGGGGAAAAAAAAGAATAGAAATAAAGATAGGGTGAGGTACATTCCCTGATTAAAAAGAAAAAAAATTTACTTTTAGAAATATAAAATTCCTTATAAGTTATTTGAATTTTTAAGTTGTTTCTGATTCAGGAATAACACTACAGAAAAGTGATTAAAACATGAATGTTTTTACCTCCATGAATTATCCCAAAGTAAACTCCCATGTAACTCCCACCCAGCTCAAGAGTCACTGTTGCCTCGATCTCAGAAACCTCCCTTATTGGCCCTGCACATCCAAAAATCCACTTCTGAGCTCATTTGGGTTGTTGACAAAGTCCAGTTTATGTGACTTTATGACTGAGGTACCCACTGTCTTGCTCACTGTGAGCCAGGGGTCCCTCTCAGCTTCTAGAGGTCACTCTTCGTTCCCTTCCACATGAACTCTAGCTTCAAACCAGCAGTGGTACTTCTAATCCTTTTAGCACTTTGAATCTCTGACTTCCTCTTCTCCCACCAGCCAGAGGAAAACTCAAATTTTGAAGGACTTGTGTGATTAGGTTAGGCCCACCAGGATAATCATCCTTAAAGTCATCTCTGCTGTATAGCATAACCTAGTCATGGGGGTTAGATGTCATCAGATTCACAGGTGACACCCACACTCAAAAGGGAGGAGACTGTAGAAGGGCAAGGATTATCTGTGTCAGCTTAGAATTCTGCCTACCATAGACCACTATTTTCTGCTGCTCTTAAATGCTACCTCTGTCTGTCAAAAACCCAATATCCATATATGTGTAGTCATTTCTGGAAGAGTTTATATAAAATCAGTATTATTTCTTCCTTAAATGTTTGGTAGAGTGGACCAATGAAGTCCTCTTACCCTGGAGTTTTCTTTGTGAAAAGGCTTGAAATTACAAATTTAATTTCTTTAATAGATAAAAGACTTTTCAGGTTATCTGTTTGTTTTCAAGTAAGCTTAAAATTTGTGACTTTGTTCATTTTATCTCAGTTGTTGAATTTCTTGGCATAATGTTGTTTACAAGATTACCTGATTATCCTTTTGGCGTCTGTAAGATCTATAGGGTGTCACTTCTCTTTCCTGATATTGATAATGTTTTATATCTTATGTCTTCTCATGTATTTTTTTTTCCTGATCAGTCTGGTTAAAGGCTTATCAATTTTACTGAACTTGTTCTTGTTTTCATTTATTTTCTCAGTTGTTTTACTGCCTTCTGTTTCACTAATTTCTGCTATGAATATTATTTACTTTATTCTCCCTACTTTGGAGTTAATTTTCTAGTTTCCTACAGTGGAACTGAGGTCATTCATTTGAGATCTTTTTCCATTTCTAAAATAGGTTTTTAGTGCTTTATAAATTGCTCTCTAAATACTACTGTGGTCATGTCCCACAAATTTGGATATGATGTGTTTTTATTTTTATTCACTTCACAATACTCTCTTATTTCCCTTTAGATTTCTTCTTTGACCCAGGGGTTATTTCAAAATGGGTTATTTCATTTCTATATATTTGGCGATTTTCCAGGTATCTTTCTGTTATTGATTTCTAATTTAGTTCCATTATGGCCAGAGAACATGTTTTATATGATTTTAATTGATACATGTTTTATGGACCAGGATGTGACTTTACTTGGGAAATGCTTTGTGGATACTTGAAAAGAATGTATATTCTGTTCTTGATCAGGAGACTGTTCTATAGATGTGACTTAGGTCAAGTTGATTGATGGTGTCATTTTCTGTATCCTTACTGACTTTCTTTCTAACTGTTCTAATCAATTAGAAGATGAATATTGAAATCTCCAACTATATTTGTGGATTTGTCTGTTTCTTTTTATATTTCTATTAGTTTTTACTTCACATATTTTGAAGTTCAAATATATTAGGTGCAAAAACATTTAGGACTTTTATACCTTCCTGATGAATTGACCCTTTATCTCTGGTAATATTCTTGTCTCTGAAATCCAGTTTTTCTGATATTAATGTAGTCATTCCACCTTCCTTTGGGCTAATGTTAGCATGATGTATCTTTTTCCATTTTTTAACTTTTAGCCTATTTATGTCTTTATATGTAAGATCCACTTCTTGTAGGCAGCAAATAGTTGAATCTTGCTTTCTTACCCACTCTGCCTTTTGATTTGAATGTTGAGACAATTTATATTTAATGTAGTTATGAATTGGGCTGGCTTAAATCTGTAATCCTGACATATATTTTCTATTTGTCTCCTTTGTTCTTTGTTCCATTGTTGCTTTTTTCCTACCTTCCTATGAATCAGTTGGGTATTTTTTATGGTTTCATCTCCTTCATTGGCTTATTAGTCATTCTTTGTTTTGCTGTGTCAGTGGTCACTTTAGGATTTACAATGAACACCTTTAACTCTTACAGTCTTCAAATGATATTATACCACTTGAAGTATGCCATAAGAAACTTAACAACAGTGAGCCCTTTCTCCCTCCTAGCATTTGTGATACTGTTGTTATATATTTACTTCTTTGATATGTTATTACTGTTTTCGATTAAACAGTCAATTGTCTTATAAAGTGATATAAATAACAGAGAAATGTATTTTAAATTTACTCACATAATTACGATGTCTGATGTCCTTTATCTCTTTGTGTAGACACAATTTCTATCAGATATCATCTTGCTTTCAGTATTTCTCATAACATTTCTTGTAATTCCTCTGATAGTTAATTCTTTCAGCTTTTGTATGTCTGGAAATGTATTTTCTCTCCATTTTTGAAAGCTATTTTCACTGACTATAGAATTGTAGATTGGCAAGTTTTTTTCCCCTTTCATTACTTTAGAAATGTTCCTCCATTGTCTCCTAGTTACACCATTTCAAGAAGAAATCTGCTGTCATGTTAACTCTTGGTTCCTCTGTATGTAATACAGTTGACCCTTGAACAATATGAGGGATGGGGCACCAACCCCCTGTGCAGTCAAAAATCTGTGTATAACTTCTGACTCCCCAAAAATTTAACTATTAATAGCCTACTGTTGATCAGAGCCTTACCAATAACATAAACAGTCAATTAACACATGCTGTGTATGTTGCATTTTTATATACTGTATTCTTACAATAAAGTAAGCTAGAGAAAAGAAAACATTATTGAGAAAATCAGAAGTAAGAGAAAATACATTTACAGTACTGTCCTGTATTTATCAGAAAGAATCTGTGTATAAGTGGACCCACACACTTCAAACCCATGCTGTAAAAGGGTCAACTGTAAATCGTTTTTCTCTTAAGATTTTCTCTTTATCACTAGTTTGAAGCCATTCATTATATACTTTGGTATAGTTTTCTTCATGGTTCTTGTGCTTTGGGATTCTTTAAGCTTCTTGAATTTGTGGGTTTATGGTTGTAATATTTTAATATTTTTTCAGGTATTTTTTCTCTACCTCCCTCCTTCAGGGACTCCAATTACATGGTATATGATGTATGACACCACTTTGAAGTTCACTTGTGGTTCACCGAGGTTCTGGTCTTCCCCTTGCCCCCCCCCACCCCAGTTTCTTTCTTTCTGTGTTTCCTTTTGGATAGTACCTATTGCTATGTCTTCAGTTCACTAATTTTTCTTTTATGATATCTACTCTGCTGTTATCTCATCCAGTGTATTTTTCATCTCTAGAAGTTTGATATGAGTCTTTCTTATATCTTCCCTAATTCTGTTTAACATGCTCAATATTTCTCACTTCTCAAATATATGGAATAGGTTATAAAACTTTCAATATCTGTGAATACCAATTTTTAAAAAATAGCCTAATCTTGATATAATTAAAATGCAATAAAACTCACTCTTCAGTGGTTGTTTTTTAGTATATTCTCAGAGTAATGCAACCTTGATAAATGTCTGACTTTAGAATATTTTCATCACCTCAAAAAGAAACCCCATCACTCCCCATTTCCACCTTCCCCCAGTCCCTGTCAACCACTAATCTACTTTCTCTCTCAATGTATTTGCCTATAATGGACATTTAACATAAAAGGAATTATACAGTACGTGGCCCTTTGTGACTTGCTTCTTTCATTTAGCATGGTGTGTCCAGGGTTCATTTATGTTGTAGCATGTATCAGTACTTCTTTATTGCTCAATAATATTCATTTTATGCATATTTTGGTTTTCCATTCATCAGTTGATGACCATACAGATTGTTTCTACTTTTTGGTTATCATGGACAGTGTTGCTGTACATGTTCACATCAAATTTTCTGTGGACCTCTGTTTTCAGTTCTCTTGGGTTTGTGCATACAAATGGAATTGCTGGATATATGCGGTAACTCTATATTTAACATTTTGAGCAACTGTCAAACTATTTTCCAAAGTGCCTGTACCAATTTACAGTGCCACCCACAGTGTATGAGGGCTTCAGTTTCTCTGCATCCCTGTCAACACTGGCTTTTGTTTGTCTTTTTTCTTGTAGCCATCCTGTTAGATGTGCTGTGGTATGACACTGTGGTTTTGATTGCATTTTTTTGATGACTAATGATGTTGAGCAGCTTTTCACACACTTACTGGCCATCTGTACTTCTTTAGAGTAAGGTCTATTCAAATCCTTTGCCCATTTTTATTTATTTATTTTAAGATTTATTTATTTATTTTAGAGAGAGAAAGAGAGCGCATGCGAGCATGGGGGTGAGGAGCAGAGGAAGAGGGAGAGAGAAACTCAAGCACACTCCAAGCTGGGTGTGTGGAGCCCAATGGAGGGCTCAAGCTCATGACCCTGAGATTACAACCTGAGCCAAAACCAAGAGTTGGACACTTAACTAATTGTGCCACTAGGTACTCCCTTTTGCCCATTTTTAATCAAGTTTTATGTAAAGAGTTCTTTATATATTCTGGATACTAGATCCTTATTGGATATACGATTTTTTTTTTCATTCCTTGGGTTGTCTTTTCACTTTCTCGATGGGGTCCTTTACAGTGCGAACGGTGGTAATTTTTGTGAAAACCAGTTTATTTTTCCTTTTCTCAGTTGTGCTTTTAGTGTCATGTCTTAGAACCCATTGCCTCATCTGAGATCACAAAGATTTATTCTTATATTTCCTTCTAAGACTTTTATAGATAGATTTAATTGTTAAATTTAGGACTGTGATCCATTGTTAATTAATTTTTGTATACGGTATAAGGTAGTGGTCCAACTCATTCTTGTGTGTGTGTATATCCAGTTTTCCCAGCACCATTACTTGAATGTTTGCCAATTTTATTATCTTTGTCATTTTGGAGTCAGTTTTAACTATTTTTTTCCTTATTTTGGGTTGTATTTTCTTGCCTTGCATGTTTGATAACTGTTTATGGCATGCTTTACATTGTTAATTTTACCTTTTTGGGTGCTGGATATTTTTGTATTTATGTAGATATTCTTGAGCTTTGTTACAGGACAGTTATGTTATTTGGAAATAGTTTAATGCTTTCTGTTCTTGCTTTTAAGCTTTGTTAGTTGGTTGCAAGACACATGTAGTTGACAGCTAATTTCACCCCATTACCAAGGCAAAACTTTTCCAAGTTCTACAGTTGATACGCCATGAATTACGAGATTTTCCTGCTAGGCCAGTGGAAACAATAACTACTCCCAGTTTGGGCATTGTTCCCTCCCAGTCCTTTCAGGTGGTTCTTTCCCCAGCTTCTGGTGGTGTCCGACATGATAGTGCCAGTTAGTACTTAGCTGGAGCTGAAGAGAAACCCTCTGCTGATCTCTGGAGCTTCCTCCCCACCCCCTCTTTCAGCCGCTCTCTCCCCTCCACTACTCTGCCCTACAAAACCAGGGCACTCACCTCCCCAGAATACCAGCTCGGTCTCCTTGTTTTACAGTGTGTCCAGAATTTGTTTGAATCAGCGGTGGTAAAGTGACACACATGGAGAACTGCCTTTGGAGTAAGAGTTTATTACCTACAGTTCCCAGGAGGAGACAGGGTAGAAAGAAGGCATGAGGAAAGTGCAGGATGCCAGGGGCCACCTTGTTTGGATGGAGAGATTATTGACACTGATTAATTCCAGACAGCAATAGAAAAAAATATAAGTTTTCCAAAATTTTAGGTACAGCTAACCACTTGGTGAATAAAAACAGAATTTGTGCTTTCAGACTATTTAGTGAAAAGAAATTTTTAAGAGATAGTAAAGGGGCATGTGGCTGGCTCAGTCAAAAGAGCATGCGACTCTTGATCTTAGGGTTGTGAGTTCGAGCCCCATGTTGGGTGTAGAGATTACTTAAAAAAAATAAATGAACTTTAAAATAAATAGGAGAAGAAAACATCATTCACTAAAGGGAGTAGAAAGGAGAGTTGGAAATCAAAAGAAAGCAAAGCATATACAAAACAGGATG
Source organism: Mirounga angustirostris (assembly GCF_029215605.1). Taxonomy (NCBI): domain Eukaryota; kingdom Metazoa; phylum Chordata; class Mammalia; order Carnivora; family Phocidae; genus Mirounga; species Mirounga angustirostris. The sequence continues at coordinate 15,858,290 of NW_026991718.1, read as the reverse complement.
ACTGGAGTCAGACCACATCTCTCTTATATTAATATATGTGACTGTGTTAAGTCCCTTTATTTAAGAGATACTTTCAAATTACATTTTTAAAGAGGTCTGCTTATGATTTCAAGAGACATACTTAAAACAAAATGAGGAAAGATTGAAAAATAAAGAAAAGGACACATATATCAGGCAGATGATGACAGAAAAGCAAGCAAAGTGACAGTAATACACCAATCAAAATGGAACCCAAGGCACACAGCATTTAATGAAAATTTGCAGACCAGTACAAGAAAGCTACATAAATTCACATTGTCTCTGATTCTCTTCCTCTTTCTCCGATATGTGACATCTTGAAACTGAGAGGGTCAACTTTGCTCATTATGCAGTCAGTACAATGGAACTAACCCTCAGTAAAAACTCTTAGGGAGCCTTTAAACCTATTTTAAAATAAACATTCATTTTAGTTGTAACTTTAAAAAATAAATAAATAAAAGGTCAGGAAAGTTTCACATTAGTAACTGCATGCAGTTTCCCTGGTATACATGAGTTAGCTGTAGAAGTGTGTGCTTTTACTCCTTAAATCACAAAAACACATCGATCGGGTACACCATACCATACCCCATCAGCTGTGGTGGCTGACATTCGGCAGTCCTGTCGCCGCTGTGTGCCACTGTCGAGAAAGGCAGGTGAGGGGAACATACCTCTCTTGGCCTCAGTGACACCTCACATCAGCAAGACAGTGCTTGCTGAAAGGAAAAGGGGGAACAGGAATTAAATCCAATTAACTTGACATTTGTGTTCGTTCTCTGTATTCTAAATGTTTGACTCTTTTTTTTAAATGTAGCTAATGTTGCCTACCTTGGGGGCCAAGAAATGATGAAGGTGGTGAAGAGAGACAACGAAACCATAAAGACATACTTACCTAAGGTAATCACTTTGGTGCCGCAAGGAAGTAAGTAGATGGGCAGAAATATTTACTGAGCATGAAGTGCTAGAATTGGTTAAGAGTCTGTAAGACCTCAAGGGTTTGTAGATTTCACATAGAGTTCTACTTCTAGTTCAAATAAGGCAGATCTTGAAAGTTGCATAGGAAGTAAGTAAAGCTGACTATACACTTCAGTATATTCTTAAATAAAGTTTACCACCTGTTTTTGTTAGGTTTGTTTCTAGAATCAGTGCTTCTGTCTAGGGTCTTATACTGAGGAGATCTCAATAATATTTATCAAATAAATGAGTTATATCAAAATGTGAGTAAAACACTGGACAAGAACTAACATCACTATGACCTGTTGACTCAGCCTGTCTTTCTTTATTCTCCAGTGCATTAGAATAGGAATGTTCAGCTCTGACACCAAGACCAGATTTCTATACAAGGAGGTGCAGAAAGGCAAAGATTGAAATATTTAGCATTTGGGAGTTACTGCTCCAAACATTAGCATCTTTTTTTATTTTATTTTATTTTATTTATTTATTCCAGAGAAATAGAGAGCATGGGCAGGGAGAGCGGCAGAGGGAGAGGGAGAAGCAGACTCCCCGCTGAGCAGGGAGCCTGGTGGGGGGCTTGATCCCAGGACCCCGGGATCATGACCTGAGCCAAAGGCAGACGCCCAACTGACTGAGCCACCCAGGCACCCCCAAATGTTAGAGTCTTACACAAACACATTTGGAAGCACCAATCTCTGAAACTGTGAGGGTACTGTGTTTGAGAATATGTCTAAGAACCCTAGAATTGGTGGCTCTGGTACTCCCATGGCATCATTTGTCTGCTGTCCATTCTGAATAGGATAGAACTGAACTGTCTAAATATGATAGCCACCAGCCACGTGTGGTTCTTTGTGGCTAATCTGAAAGGAGATGTGCTGTAAGTATAACAGACATATTGGATTTCAGAAACTTAGTACCCATAAGAGATAAAATATTTCAATAATATTTTTATATCGATTACATGTTGAAATGATAATATTTTAGACTATTGGGATAAATAAAATAGACTGTTAAAAGTAATTTCATCCATTCTTTTATACTTTTTAATGTAGTTACTAGAAAGTTTTAAAGTACATATGTGCTTATATATTTCTGGGGGGCTGTGCTAATCTAGAATCTAGAGCTTTACAGTCAGTGCTGAGCTGTGACATCTGCAGGGCCCAGTGCAGTGAGCCCTGCTGAGTAGTCAGCTCTTCCAGGGCCCAAGAACCTACAGTCTGCAAGTCATATCTCAGATACCCTCCCCTTAGGTTTAGAATGTCTTCATAAACTTTGAGACATTTGACTTCAACTTGCTACAGTGTTAATTCATATTTCTAGAACCCAATACAATTATCTTAAAGCAAAAATGTATATGTTCTCTTAAAAAAATATTTTCAGAATATTGATCTATAGGAGCTTCACCCGGAGAGGACTTTTGAAAATCTGTGTTTGACTTACGGCCATAGTGGTCATCTTTTTCTAGAACAGCATTTGGCTAGAGATTGAAATTTTGAAGCCAGAAGGAAACCCTCACTAGCTGAATGGGGGAGGTTGGGGCCTCAGAAAAACACTTTTCTCCAGGGCTTTCAGCTGTTTCCAGTCACTGAAGGATGTAAAAATACAAGAAAAACAGTATTTTATTTTTCAGCTAAATTATAAGTGAATTTGTTTCAAAAATGCATTTAAGTCCTCAAGGCCAGAAGTTCATAAAAACAACTCAATTCCCAGTTAATAAGATGCCCACTTCCAAAATTCACACTTGCAGAATGACTAGACCCATCATGTGTCGAAGCCTGTCTTACCACCTGTGGAAGCCAGCTGCTATAAAGTACTCATCATTTCTGGATTCTGTTTGTATGTTGTGCTCAGAAAGAGGTCAAAAGAAGGTGCTAACTTATTCCTGTCCTAAGTTAAATCCATATGCAAGTGTAATCATTCCCAGATCGAAGTCTGCTTATGGTAACTGTGTCAGGACTGTAAGTTCACAGAAACTTTTAAAAGAGAAATGGGGGTATAATGGTAGATGGCAGGCCATTTCAAGGTTATTATTAACACAGTCACAGGAATAAACTTTTCCAACTACAGAGAATAGTTTTGTTTTGTTTTTTGAGACAGCACTAAAGGGACTTGTGGAATTTGGGAAAGCAAGGCATTGTTTAGTTTAATGGTGCAAAACTACCTTGCCATTAATTGATTATCCTTTGTACCGGCTCAGTTTGATCTCTCCACTAGAATAAGCAAAACGAGGTACAGAGAGACAGAAAGTTTATTACAACTTTTTGTTTCTGTAATGAAGAAAGAGGAAACATGCTGTAATTTAATATTGGTGAAGGTTGATTCAACAGACGTCCCAGTCTGCTTGAGAAAATAAGGAAACTTGAAAGGGCACATAGTCTTAGGAAGGTGGTGGGCATTGCCTCTTGCCTTCCAGACAATCCTGATAAGTGTTTCAACTTGAAAACCGATTTCCAAGACTAGACATATCCCTTCTTAGATACTCTGGTCAAGGATACTTTGTCCCATTTCAGCCGCAAATATAGGGGTTCAAAAACTTCCTACCTATCCAGGACTGTCCCGTGTGGAGACTCCATGAACCACATATTTTGTTGCAAAAATACTTTAAGGTATCTCAATTATTCAACAAATTTTAAAACAGTTCTGAAAAATGTGTCTTTGTGCCATCTAGTCAGGAAGCCACAAGAAAGTCTAAAAATAGTCTCTCTACTACATCATGTGGACGGCTTTGGGATTCTTTCTGATCCCCTAGAAAACTATCATACCATAATCAGCAGGCTTTGGCTCTACATTGAAATTTTCTACCACTGGATTTCCATTGTCCATGTGAAGAGAACTTTTATCTTCTTGAGGTAAATGGGCCTTTTTAACTCTGAAAAATCTACTGGGCTGATTGCCTGCCTCCCTCCCAGGTCTAGAGACATTATACACAGTATCAGACAGTTGCATTTATTAGCAGTGCTTCAGTACTACATAAAGTTGTTTCCCTTTCTTGGAGCAAATATACCAGACTCATAGTTGTTTCTAAAAGAGTGTACCATGACCTGTGGCATCATAGGTCGTGTTCTGTCTTCACCGGACTGAATCCTACCTGTCCTTTAAAACTTGGCTCCAGAGGCGCCTGGGTGGCTCAGTTGTTAAGCGTCTGCGTTCGGCTCAGGTCATGGTCCCAGGGTCCTGGGATCGAGCCCCATGTCGGGCTCCCTGCTCGGCAGAAAGCCTGCTTCTCCCTCTCCCACTCCCCCTGCTTGTGTTTCCTCTCTCGCTGTGTCTGTGTCAAATAAATAAATAAAATCTTAAAAAAAAAAAAAAAAGGGGGCGCCTGGGTGGCTCAGTTGGTTAAGCGACTGCCTTCGGCTCGGGTCATGATCCTGGATTCCCAGGATCCAGTCCCGCATCGGGCTCCTTGCTCAGCGGGGGGTCTGCTTCTCCCTCTGACCCTCTTTCCTCGTGCTCTCTCTCATTCTCTCTCTCTCAAATAAATAAATAAAATCTTTAAATAAATAAATAAATAAAACTTGGCTCCATTGTCATCTCCAAGAGGCCTTCCCCAGCCCCAGCCCCTGGTTTTGGTTAGATGTCCCTCCTGCAGCTTCCCTGGCTCCTTGTGTAGTTATGATATTGCATTTTTTACACAGTATTTAAGTAGTCAGTTTGCCCCTCTTGTCTACTTACAGGTCAGAAACTATGTTTTTCTCATCTTGGTATCTCTAAAGACTCAGAACAATGTATGATACCTGCAGAGTTAATAAATAAGTTAATGTATACTAGATGGATGGATGGGGAAGCCATCAGGGTATAGATTCTAAGCCTTTTTTGTGCCAGGGGTCTCTTTGTCCCTCTCATGTATGGACCCCTACTCAGAATAACATTTTTAAGTATGTAAAATAAATACATGAAAATACTACCAAAAAAAGCAATTGTATTGAAGTACAGTTATCACAATAACTTAAAAAAACAAATTTATGGTATATAGTATGTGCACCTTTATTAACACATTAAATAATGAGATATAATAGAATTAAAATTGTAAATTTGTAGCAATGAGCATAAATAACTTTTTAGTTATCTTCAAGTTTCCTGTGATTTGAAAATTTCCATAGTTTTATAGGTAACAAAATATAGGTGTTACTCATACAACTATTGTTTGTTGCCTATATTCCTAATTGAAGGAAGTACGAAATTATAGTTAGAGGTTAGCAAAAATAAAGATGTCATCTGTTTCCCAAGCAAGTTTACATTACCCCTCCCCCGCTGTCACCGCGTCCACATGAACTCACGTGGACCCATAGATGCCCCAGTGAGGAGGCCCTACTCTTGTGACACCCACAGACAAGGTTAGGCAGCATGATGGTGTGGCTTGGGTGGTGGCAAATGCTACACTAAAAAGATGAGGTTATTTTGAGCTGTTGGGGAGCTAGTGCATGGTTTCAGCAAAGGGGTAATGATCAGGGTGATATACAAAATGTTTGACCACCATCTGACATAGCGACTTACCTATCCAAGCCTGTGCCATCCGTGAACAGCTAGCCAGCTGAGAGTGACCAGTTCATATCAGTCATCTCTAGGAATGTGGCTGGATTAACAAATGAGAGGGATTATTGGGGGGGATGTCTGGAAAATATTAGAGCAGAGGGAAATTTGAGATAGGGAGATCATTCAGAAGGCTTTTACAAGGACTGAGGCAGTGGGATGGGGGTGGAGAGGAGGTAGGATAGGGAAGATTGAGGAAGTAGAATCAGAAGCACTCGTACTAATAGGACATGAGAGAATGAGAAGGAAGAGTCTCAGATTATGTTTCCTATGTAGATTGGTAACAAGATAGGGAATGTGGGAGAAGTACCAGCAAGTCATGGGAGGTGGTTGAGAAAGTAGTTCATGTGGGTACTTGGTTTGAGACACCTGTGGGACCCCCAAGCGGACACATGTCTGGCAGGCAGCTGGACATATGGGTATGAAGCTTAGAATGGTGGTCGGGCGGAATTTGGATTTGGATATAATGAGGACAGACTCGAAGCCATGAGCCTGGGTAACAGTAACAAAAGGGAGTAGTATATGGAGAGAAGACATCTAAAGATTGATCCTTGGGAGCACAGCTTAAAAGGTTGGGAGGAAGTAGAGGAGCTAATGAACAAGACAGGAGTGGAGGGGGAGGGATGGGAATGAGAACCAGGAGAGAATAAACCCAAGTAAGAGAATCAGCTGTACCTTTTCGCCACCCCAGTCCCAGTTCTTTGGGGAGCCCCTGGGGTATGTTCTGCTTTATGAGCCACCTGGTGTGTCTGAGGCAAATAGGTCAGCATTCCCTTGTTCTGTCATTGTTCTAAACTGTAAGGGAATGTATGTCTCACTCACAGAAAAGTGAATTAGTGTTTGGTTTAGAAACTTGAAGTTTTCATTTAAAACTCACTTAGGAGGGAAATTCTAAACTGCCGTGACCATCTCTGGCCTAGGCATATGGAAACAGCTGGTCTGTGCTCCTGCCAGCCCGAATCTGAACACCACTGTCAGTCGGCAAGGGTCTCAGATCATTCCCGGCAAGAACACACGAGGTGCAGCTTTGTGACAAAGGCGGGCAGCCGTTAAGGGGCCACCTGCAAAGTGGTGCTGTCCCTGCCCCCAGGGGGCCAGGCCAGGGCGACAGGGAGGTTTGGGAAAGGGGCAGAATGTCCTCAGGAACAGGAACCCCTCTGCTATGGCTCTTTCTTGGCCCCCCTGAGCCCAGAGGTGCATGTTGCCTTTGGGAACCTTGTGCAGTTGTTTGCAGACTCGGGCATGTAAATCCTTCGGACACGCACACGTCCTGCTTAGCGGGGCATAGGAAGTCTGCCTGCACCAGCTAGCCAGGACTGCCTTCCGCCACGCCTCTGTCTGAAACTGATGGTGTTAGTTCTGCCTGTGTCATCTGAAACCTGTTCAGAATGTCATAATCATCCTGGAAATACATAGGTTTGTTTTTATCTCAATCATTTGAGATTGCAAGGAGCTGGTGTGTACTGGGGAGCAGTCTTCTGAGTCGCAGCCTGGGCAGCTGGACATATGGTATGAAGCTTAGAATGGTGGTCGGGGCGGAATTTGGATTTGGATATAATGAGGATAGACTCGAAGCCATGAGCCTGGGTAACAGTAACAAAAAGGAGTAGTATATGGAGAGAAGACATCTAAAGATTGATCCTTGGGAGCGATCAGTTCATATCAGTCATCTCTAGGAATGTGGCTGGATTAACAAATGAGAGGGATTATGGGGGGGGCGGAGCTCTACCACTGGCTTACTTATGGAACCTTGATTAAGTTACGTGACCTCACTGTGCCTCCTTTTTTCATCAATAAAACGGTTTAATAATAGTATCTAATAGCATACATTTGTTCCAAAAATATAATGCTATAATTGATGTAAAGACCTTTCAAGAGTATCTGTCATGGGCTAAGCACTCAAAAGTTTATTATTATTATTACTATTGTTATTATCATAAAGTTAGTTATATCCTAGATATGCCTCTGAGTGCTTTAAAAAGACTATTTGCTTAACTTCTCCCCCCCCACACACACTCCTTCCCAGATATTTTCATTCTGCAGTGAAAGATTTTGGTGATATTAAATATATAGCCAAGAGACCCTGGAATGCCCAGCCCCATTCTAGGTCACAGCCACTGCTCCCCTTGAGATGCCTAAGGGAAATGTTGTACAGGAACAAACAGTGGTGAAGGAAAGCGCAGGAGTACTTAATCTTTACCAGGACTTGGGCCAGTACCCTCGTGCAGAGAATTCAGATGAGCTGCACTTGGCCATTTCTCTAAGTTAGTTAAACAAGACCCTTGAGCACATCTGCCAGTTTCCTGAGGCATATGACTAGGGAGAAACAGAAACAAGAGGATAAATTTGTTCCCGATGCCTCATACTCTGTAGCCTCACCAGAAGAAAGTTGATGCCTCAGGTCAGCTTCTTACTCCAGTCCCGGTTAAGAAAGAGACAAAGCCAGTCACTAGCTTGTCCAGTGCTTTCCATTTGGGAGTGTGTTCTGGCCCTTTACACTTGAGTCACACAGAAAGGAGAGAGCCTCACTGTGCAAGCCTGTTGATGCTCAGTTGTAGCCACTGGAGAGGGGTCCAGTCAGTAACCCACTGGCTTTTCTCCTCCTCCTCCTCCACTTCCTTTGGTGCCTCGAGTCCCACCGCTCCCTGAGGTGCCTGCGCAGGGAAGAGGGCTCTGGTCATAAAGGATTGTGTTGTCACCTCCATCCTCAGCCACGTTTCTTCATCTTTGGGGATTTTAATTCTCATGTTCTCAAGAATGATAATTGAGCCAATTCTGGATGAAAGGAAGAAAGGAAACAAGGTAAATTGGAAAATGAATTTCCTAAACTATCTCCCTTTCTTTAGCAATTCTTCAAGTTCCTAAAAAGCGTTGCTCAGAAAGACTGCAGTGAAATTGTAAAGCTTAGTGACTGCTATCCGTCTGTTCCCAAGAGGAATGTGGTTTTTAAATAACAGAAAAGAAGAGGCTTATGTTACAGAGTAGGCCTCTTCTGCGGGTGCAGGTCTGACTATCCAGGGAAAACAGCAGCCTGCCCTGGGTTCTCTGCAGGGGTGGAATACATGGAGGAGGGTTAGTACCCTGAGCCTGGGAAAGCTGGAGGGAGGGGGGGATGCAAACAGGAAAATAAAGGCAGGACAGGGAGATCTAGCTGGGGGGTACCTAGATGTGCAGGTACTGATTTGACCCCTTGGTAGGCAGCTAGCTGCTTTGTATCTGATCTTTGGCTTCTTTGAGCATAAACAAAACAAGAACAAAACAAAAAAAAACAGACCCAAACCTGTCAGGTGGCAGTTATTTCTGAGAAGAAGAGGAAAAGTGGAGAAAGCAGGAATGACAATTTTTCTGACTTCTCAGAGCATGAAGGAGAAAATGTGTCTCTTCCCTGAGCATCTACACCATTGCTCTGTGGTTACTCTCGCAATGCAGCGGGCTTCCCCTGCGGCACTGCGTGACAGCTCAGCACTCTTTCTAAAGAAGTCGGCTTGTACACGTACTGGGCACCCAGGGAGCTACAGCTCTTCATGGAATGCTAACAGAGGAATCTGCAAAAGCAGCCCAGGAAAGCAGGGGGTCTTATCTCTGCTGCTGTGAGAGCCCGGGGGTTCCCCCTGTGAACCCTACCAGGAGGCGAAGTGACAGTCTTCGAATGCTGGTGCCGTCCTTCATTTTAGAAAACAGTCAACCAGGAATGCCCAGATGGCACTGCAGTGTAGGTTCCAGGTCTCGTTAATAAGTAAAAGTGGTGAGAGTCACCTCAGCGAGCCAAGCGTGAGTGGTGGCTTGAAGACAGGGGCTGTGTTTCACTGTGTATCTGGTTGACAGCTGATCTTGGATCTTCCAACCAGTGTCTTTCCCCATGATCTTCTCGGGAATACAGCATGTCTGTGTGTGTGTGTGTGTGTGTACTATATGATAATAATGTATATAGTAAAGCGCTTTGCTTTAGGCTTAAAGAGTGTATAAGGGGCGCCTGGGTCGGTTAAAGCAACTGACTCTTGATTTCAGCTCAGGTCATGATCTCGAGGTTGTGGGATCAAGCCCCATGTCAGGTTCAATGCTTGGCAGGGAATCTGTTTGAGATTCTCTCTCTCTCCCTCTGTCCCTCCTCTCCCGCCAAAAATAAATACATCTTTTTTTAAAAAAGGAAAGAAAGCATATAATACTTATATATTTTCTGAGCCTGACATATCAAAAGCAGCTTATCAGAAGAAAATATATTTTCTTAAAAATTAAAGTCATGTGGCTGCTTTCTCCTCTGACCTGAGCACAGCTCCTACTGTAGGGAAGAACCTAGACAGATGTTACCCCCACAGGAGATCCCCTTTGTCTTCATTGTCATCAGCAGTAGAATAGGAACTGCCCTTTAGAGTGTTTACTATATGTCAGGTACTTGACACGCTTGTTTTCTGATCTTACCATCTCACACTTTACAGAGAAGGAAACAGGCACAGAGAGGCTAAGAAATTGGCCCAAGATAATAATGCTAATAAATGGAAGAACCAAGATTCCAGTCGAGGCAGGTATGGCTCAGGGCCCAAGCTCTCAACATTGCACCCACTGCACCATTCTCCCCCTGTAACTGCATAATGAACTTGAGCAGTTTCACAGATTATTTTACCATAATAGAACATGAAGGCTTTATGAGAAGCCCTTTCACTCTGAGTATATTAGCCCTGAAATACCATTTACCCCTCTGCTCAGGTGTACGCTCTATCATGAAACAGATTGCCTGAAGACCACTTGAAGAGAGGAAGTTCAATTTGTTTAACCGCCAGGAACTAGTTTATACCAAACTTGGCTATGTGGTGAATTATGTTCTAAGGAGCTTCTCAAATTCAGCTTATCTGTAGGGTTAACAAAATGAATAAATGAATAAATGAATGAATACGTAAATAAAATAAATTAAATAAGTAAAATTAAATAAATAACATTCAAAGACTATGAAAAACTTCCTTTTATTAGACCTGTGATTCCTGTAATGCCTATAGTTCTACTGGATTGTTGAACAAAGAGAAGTAATACAATCAGAGATTTTTTTTTCCAGTTTTATTGAGATATAATTGACACAAAACATTGTGTTAGTTTAAGGTATACAACATGATGAATTTGGTATATGTATATATTGCAAAATGATTACCACAGTTAAGTTTAGTTAACATAATCACCTCACGTAGTTATAAATTTAAATGTCTGGTGATGAAAACTTTTAAGGTCTACTATATTAGCAGCTTTTAAGTATACAGTACAATACTGTTAACTATAGTCACCATGCTGTGCATTAGATCACCAGGACTTATTCATCTCATAACTGAAAGTTTGTACCTTTTGACCACCTTTACCCAATCCCTCCCACCCCTGTAGCCCCCATCTCTGGAAACTACCAATGTGTTCTCTGTTTCTAGGAGTTCTCTTTTTTTTTTTTTTTTGGTAGATCCCACCTATAAGTGAAATCATACAGTATTTGTCTTTCTCTGACTTACTTCACTTAGCATAATGCCTTTAGGGGCCATCCATATTGTCACAAACAGCAGTATTTCCTTCCTTTTTATGGTTGAATAGTATTCCCGTGTGTGTGTGTGTGTGTGTGTGTACACCACCAGATAGAGATTTTTGTGCTTTTTTTCATGTTTATTATTTTAAGATAAGTCATTGAAAGTGATTTTTATTAGTTATTAGCTAAATCAAATATATAAACCTAGGTCATAAGATGGTTTCTAGCATTTCTTTTGTTCTTAAAATAAATCCTCTGTTAGTAATGCATAAAAGCCAGCAATACAAAACGTGTACTAAAACAAAGCTTTGTTGACTCCTTCAGGGCAGAATTCGGGTTTTCCTACGTTGGGCTCCTGTAACAGTACCTCTCTCTCTGCCTATTGTGTTGAAGGGCCAGTTTGTACATGCCTGTGTTTTTCCCTAGTCTGGCAGCTTCTCCAGGGCAGAGCTGTTTTACTCACTGGTGAATTTCAACCACTTAGCTAATACCAGATGGGAGATACGGTTAGAGTCATTTTTAGTGGGACTGCTTTGAATCTGTGAGTTTTAGCAGCAAAAAGTGAGAGAAAAAAACACCCACATGAGAAAAGACAAATGTGGTTTCTGTATGGTGGCAAACTGCAACCATTTGCAGGGACATTTCTGCAGGGACATATCTCCTTAGGGGCACACTGAAAGGTTAAAGGATAATATGTCTGTGAGCACAGAGACCATAGTAACCATAATTCCACCTTACCGCAGAAAACACGTGAGGAAAAGCAAAAAGCAGTCCTGAGAAGTCAGAATGTACAAAAACTGGGAAAATTAAATTTTGTGTTTAATAGAGAAATGGATTACTTAACATGACAGCAATTTGGAAACACAGAATAATTCCCATTCAATAATGTGTACTTCTTATCAAGTCCCATGCATATCAAAGCAAGTGCCAAGGAGAAAGAAACTACAGGAAATAATTTATCTTCTTACAAACCTTTCGATTTAAATGTGCCGCTGATAGCCTGAGATTCTCAGGTAACAATTCCAGTAATTTCCCAGCAGTTATCCCGCCCATGACATGCAGCGCCCTGGAACTACATAGACTGTGAAGAAGGATGTAAGTACAGGTGTTGGGTGTGCTCCTGCCCTTGCTGACCACACTCAATTCTCATAGCCAGTTTAAGACCCTCTCCCTCCAGTCTTTAGCTTTTGTGTTTTCATAACATGGGTCAGTTCATTTTTTTTTATTATGTTATGTTAATCACCATACATTACATCATTAGTTTTAGATGTAGTGTTCCATGATTCATTGTTTGCGTATAACACGCAGTGCTCCATGCAGTACGTGCCCTCTTTAATACTCATCACCAGGCTAACCCATCCTCCCACCCCCCTCCCCTCTAGAACCCTCAGTTTGTTTCTCAGGTTCCATAGTCTCTCATGGTTCGTCCCCCCCTCCCAATTTTCCCCCCTTCATTCTTCCCTTCCTGCTATCTTCTTCTTCTTCTTCTTCTTTTTAACATATAATGTATTATTTGTTTCAGAGGTACAGGTCTGTGATTCAACAGTCTTACACAATTCACAGCGCTCACCATAGCACATACCCTCCCCAATGTCTGTCACCCAGCCACCCCATCCTTCCCATCTCCCAGCACTCCCAACAACCCTCAGTTTATTTCCTGAGATTAAGAATTCCTCATATCAGTGAGATCATACGATACATGTCTTTCTCTGATTGACTTATTTCACTCAGCATAATACCCTCCAGTTCCATCCATGTCGTTGCAAATGGCAAGGTTTCATTCCTTTTGATGGCTGCATAATATTCCATTGTATATATATACCACATCTTCTTTATCCATTCATCTGTCGATGGACATCTTGGCTCTTTCCATAGTTTGGCTATTGTGGACATTGCTGCTATAAACATCAGGGTGCACGTACCCCTTTGGATCCCTACATTTGTATATTTGGGGTAAATACCCAGTAGTGCAATTGCTGGATCGTCTGGTAGCTCTATTTTCAACTATTTGAGGAACCTCCATACAGTTTTCCAGAGTGGCTGCACCAGCTTGCATTCCCACCAACAGTGTAGGAGGGTTCCCCTTTCTCCGCATCCCTGCCAACATCTGTCGTTTCCTGACTTGTTAATTTTAGCCATTCTGACTGGTGTGCTGTGGTATCTCATTGAGGTTTTGATTTGGATTTCCCTGATGCCGAGGGATGTTGAGCACTTTTTCATGTGTCTGTCGGCCATTTGGATGTCTTCTTTGGAAAAATGTCTGTTCACGTCTTCTGCCCATTTCTTGATTGGATCATTTGTTCTTTGGGTGTCGAGTTTAAGAAGTTCTTTATAGATTTTGGATACTAGCCCTTTATCTGATATGTCATTTGCAAATATCTTCTCCCATTCTGTCGGTTGTCTTTGGTTTTATTGACTGTTTCTTTTGCTGTGCAAAAGCTTTTTATCTTGATGAAGTCCCAATAGTTCATTTTTGCCCTTGCTTTCCTTGCCTTTGGTGGTGTTTCTAGGAGAAGTTGCTGCGGCTGAGGCCGAAGACGTTGCTGCCTGTGTTCTCCTTTAGGATTTTGATGGACTCCTGTCTCACATTGAGGTCTTTCAACCATTTGGAGTCTATTTTTGTGTGTGGTGTAAGGAAATGGTCCAGTTTCATTCTTCTGCATGTGGCTGTCCAATTTTCCCAGCACCATTTGTTGAAGAGACTGTCTTTTTCCCATTGGACATTCTTTCCTGCTTCATCGAAGATGAGTTGCGCATAGAGTTGAGGGTCCATTTCTGGGCTCTCTATTCTGTTCCATTGATCTATGTGTCTGTTTTTGTGCCAGTACCATACTGTCTTGATGATGACAGCTTTGTGATAGAGCTTGAAGTCCGGAATTGTGATGCCGCCAGCTTTGCTTTTCTTTTTCAACATTCCTCTGGCTATTCGGGGTCTTTTATGGTTCCATACAAATTTTAGGATGATTTGTTCCATTTCTTTGAAAAAGTTGATGGTATTTTGATAGGGATTGCATTAAATGTGTATATTGCTCTAGGTAGCATTGACATCTTCACAATATTTGTTCTTCCAATCCATGAGCATGGAACGTTTTTCCATTTCTTTGTGTCTTCCTCAATTTCTTTCATGAGTATTTTATGGTTTTCGGAGTACAGATTCTTTGCCTCTTTGGTTGGGTCAGTTCATTGTTAATTGTAAAGAGTAGTAAAAAGAACTGATTAGGAATGTTGTCCCTGGGTTTATAACCCAGCTTTACAACTCGCTAATTGTTTGAACTTAAGCAACATACTCCCACTAAGACTCAGTTTCCTTTTCTGTAAAATAGGGATAAAATGCCTTCCTCAGAGTGTTGTTGTGAGGACTCCATGAGTACAGACCTTAGTACCTTATTCTCAGTTTTTATCAGTTCATTATTATGTGTTGTGATGGTAATTTGCTTTGACATATGGACATAACAGTAGTATACACTCTTAACCACCATGCTTTGGTGTCCAGTTCTTCCTTTCTTTCTACTTCACCTGTCTGCCCCCAACCCCCACTAGTACCTCTACACACCCCATCCTTTTTCAGTTTCCTGTTTAGGGTTACAGATGCAGAGTCTTCTGTTCAGATCTATTGCCTATGACTTGTAATCTATAGGGACGGGAAGTATCTTGAGCCAGTGTATGTAAAGGCATTCGAATAACCATGTGTTTTACTTGTAAGCCAAGATTTTCATAGAGGGCCCTTCAGTGAATATAGTCTGAAGAAGAATTACAAAAAAAAAAAAAAAAAAGACCTTACCGCACCATCACTTAGAGATTTAACAATATCTAGCCACTCTAAATGGTTACTGGTCATGGAGGATTGAGAAATAAAATTAGATGAACATATGGGCAATCTGGAATCCTCACTATTAGGCCATCTTGAACACTTTGTGTTAAGGTTCCTAGTACATGCCTTGGGTAGCACATGCCCGTAACTACTTGGACATGACTTGTTTCTTGATACCCGAAGCTAGGTGTAGGGTCCCTGGAATCCATGTGTATTATTCCTGCTCAGCTGTCTGACACTTTCATGCATGAGGGAAGGAATGGTGTTTCCCCAGTGCTGAGGCTCATCAAGCTGGACTTCTCAGGAGAGACATTTCAAGTGGTGATTGCCTCACTGAAAAGTAAATGCTGAGTTCGCCATAGAAAGAGTCTCTGAGATGTGAGGCAGAAGCAGCAGCGGGTGCAGGATGGTGATAGTCCTCTTCGTCGGAGAGGCTCTTTCTGCCTGGCCCTCCTTCCGGTTGACCCTTTCATAGTAGGGCTTCTCCCAGGACTTCACCACCAGCTTGTGCTGCTCTGAGGGCTCCCAGAGTGCCTCTCTCGGTGTCCAGGAATCTTCCAGCAGGAGAGTGCGCTGGAGCAGAGGAACACCCCTGACAGCCACAAGCCCAAGTCAGCATTTCCAGATTTTGCAGCACTGTTTCCTACTCTGAGGAAGTGCAGAACCACTGGGCACGATGACTGTTCCATACACTATTTCCCAGATAGAATTTCAAAGGTTCTTGTGGGTAAGGGTAGGACGTGGTGTAGAGAGAACCTAAAGTTATTAGCCCTGTTGGTAGGTAATTAATGCCTGCAGGCAGCTGGTCCTCCCAGGATACCTCAAAGGGAAGCTGTGGCTGGGTGGCCCTGGCGGGAATAGTCACCCACTGGCCGTGAGGACACACCACACCTGAGCTGTAGAGACACTGACCCCCGAAGGAAGGAACCAGGCCACTGCCGGGTCCTCTGGTCTCCAGCAACAGGAAGGACCTCACACTCTGGTACGAGCCATGGAAAAATGAATTTCCGTTTTAAGGCCTTTGGAGTGCCCAGAAATGGTTGCAGTGAGCAAAAACCAGGAGAATGGGAGGAATAAGTGAGCAGCCTATGAGCCACAGATCCTTTGCAGCATTCAAAACTAAGACCCCAGGTGACACCCAGAAAAATCTCTGTGAAGTAATTCATAGGAAGTCTGCACTTCCAGGTTTAGCTGTTAGTAATTGACTCTCTGGACTACTAAGTCACATATTTTCCTCTTTACAGTATTAATTATCCTTTTAAACATTGGTTAAGTCATAAGGGTATTGTAATAAAGACCAACGTTTTTATAAGCGCAGTCTCTCTTGTCCATATTCAGCTAATGGATTTAATGGCTGTTCGAGCAGAATCAGAGGACAGTAACATGTGCCCATCCTGTCCTCCCACCTTACCTTGACTCCTCCAGCCTCTCGTCGCCATTGTAGCCAGAGTACGTGGCCTACTGTGCAGACCTTATCATGACACTTCATTGTGTGAAGTCCTGGGGACTTCCTCTTTCCCCCACTATCTGAAAGTTGAGCATTCCCATGAAACCTTTTATAAGTTGAAATGGCATAAAGCAAAAAAGCCATCACCTCCAACCTATATGGTGAAAATTTTTCGAGTGTTCCCAGACCCCAAAAATAAGCTCTCGTAGGCTTTTCTGATATCTTAGGACACATCTTGCTAGTGGGTGCACACAGTAAATTCAGGTAAAGCACAGATGCTTGCAGACACAGTTCAAAGCTCTGGTGGCTGGATGTGGAATGGCGTTCCAGGGGGGAGGTGCGGCGGGTGCAACACGCAGCCTCTCTACCTGCCCACTGCCAAACAAACACTGAACACTACTTTCACCTTTAGCCTTTATTCATAAAAGCGAAAATCTCTTTGGATTTCTTTCAGTTGGCAAAAATAGGTACTAACATAGGTATTTCATAAAAGCAAAGCAGCAGAACACAGACTTTGGAAAAGCAGGGGTTACCTGTGTATATTTGTGTGTGTGTGTGTATGTGTGTGTGTGTATCATGAGCAGGTCTAGATCAGTATCCATTAAGGGTCTTAATAATGTCTTCACGGAGACTCTGTCTCCATGCAGCTGCTTGCTCTCACCTGAAGTATGAGTATGTTACCTGCCCACTGAATCAACATGCTCTCCTGCTACACGGAGCCTATTCGTAGAAATGTTACCAGGGTTCTGGTCACTTTTCATCTGCTACATTGAGAAGCCTGAGTCTATCTGATTCATCTTTGGATGCATTCAACAAACCTATTGCATCTGCCTACCATGTGGGTGCATGGAAACGGTGAAGTGTGTAGTGAATGAATGGTCACTAGTCACTCAGTGTTTATGTCTCAGTAACTCGTCCTTGTCCTCACCAGTCATCTCTCCAGTGCCCATCCCAACCTCGATGTACGCAACTTGGCTGGCACGTCCTTTTAGTGACTCATGGGTGATCTCTCACATAAGACTCTCCCTAGATGGGGATGGGTTTCTTTCCATCAGATGCCTCTTAATTGGCTCCTGTACACCATGAAGGTCACGGCCTTGAGAGAGCCATGCTCTGGAGGGAGCCTGGGGACTAGCCTACAGGGCCAGGGATGCGAGCTGTTTTCAAAGCACTGCAGGTTGCTGGTGTCATGTTTGTGTTGGAAGAGGAAAATGTTTGCTAATGAAATGTTTTTGTCTTGCCTTTTAGCTTACATTTTACTATGGAACTACAGATGCTTGGTGTCCAACGGAATACTATGAAGACATAAAGAAAGATTTTCCAGAAGGAGATTTTCGACTCTGTGAGAAAAAAATACCTCATGCTTTTATCCTCCATTTTCCCCAGGAAATGGCTGACATGGTAGCTGACTGGCTAAAGGATGATCTGTCTAAAATATAAGTACTGACCTGGAAACATCACTGACAGATAATACATAGCAGCAGTGCTGTGCCTTCTCTTACTAGCTAGTAGTATCCTTAGTCGGCAAGTGTTCATTGTTATGTTTGATATTAGAAGAGAAAAACAAAAAAGAACCTCTTGGCTTACTATCAGCTCCCAGCTAGCTCCCCATACTACCGGCCGAAGTAAACACAATTGATGAAATACACCACAGGTTTAACAGCACATTTTCCAAGACTCAGGGAACACAGTGATCAGTGACCTAAACAAGACCCCTTCCTTATGTTTCCGTGAGATACGCCAGTGGCACCATGCAGTTGATGTTAGCAGGATCCTTGCAGACAAAAGGAAGTCTAAATTTAGTTGATTTTAATCCACTTACCATGTACAATAGGCTCTCCTAGAAGAAATTATGAAACACCTACTAGAAAATGTGAAAGAGATCAGTGAATGTGAAGTGTAGAGTCAGATATGTAAGTGTATGAGATCATGAGGACACACAGTCCAGTAGCAGGAAGTGATGAGTAGTGGATCTTGGAAGTGGACCTGGGTCTCCCTTAAAGACAAGCTGAAGATCAGCCCAGACTAACTTTTTACAGGTCTTGGCTGAGGTCATCGGAATCAGGCTGGATACCAGCATGGCCTCCGTCACCTCCCCACTCCCCCTCCCTCCCCATTCCCACCTTGCAGCATGTCATAAACCACAAACAGAGCCGACATCAGTGGGGGAGGCACCACGTGTCTGCATCTCCAAGAAGTTCCCCCAAGGAGTGAGACTTCCTGATCTTCCTGCGTTAGACAGAGAATAAAGTTCACCAGACATTGCTTTGGCGAAGGAACCCGGTAAGAGTTGTTGAAGAATCCTGACTGCCTCCTGCCACAAGACAACCAGCAAGCTCTGTGCTGAGCCCTAGCCTGCCAGGTTGTGTGCTCCCTGCAGGCTCCTCTCCTGCAGGGCCAGGATGTGGAGGCCCTGGGTGTCCCAAAGCCAGCCTGTACCTGTCTCCTGGAGTTGTCTCTGCTGTGATTTTTCCAAGAAAACTACATTGAGGACCAGCTATGAGCCAAATACTACGCTAGGCATCGAGGACCGAGTTCTTAGCTATGTCATGATTTTTTCTTCTGAAAATCTTCCAGTAATTTTTGAGAGGGCATCTTTCAGTCGCTGAATAGAGAATTACCATAAATGAGTTCTACATTTCTGCCTTGGCTTTGTTAGTTGGAAAGAAATTGACTACTGAACCAAAATAAGCCATAATGAATTATGTAACTTCACCTTCTCTGGATGCCTTGAGGTCCAGTAGAGAAGAAGCTTGTTCTCCAGCCTAGAGTAGGCTCATAATATTTCTGCCTTCCCTAAAATGACTCAATCCTGGGACCCTAGGGGCCAGTAATTCCCACTGACAGCAGTGCTAGTTGACAGTTGATCAGAAACATTCAGTTTTCTCCTAGAGGAGACCCCTCATGGTGTTACCATTCCTTAAGAACAATAGAATGTTGTCCTTCCTTTCAAAGCCTAAAGCCCCGATGAAAGATCCCGCTCTGATATGCTGCCAACCCAGTGGTGAGTGTTGAACGAGTTACTGTCCCTTGGCATGGCTTCTGCATCCAAGCAAATGACTTCTCAGAGGGGAAGAGCCAAGCCCCAGGCCAGGAGTGCTCTTGGCCCTGGAGAGAAGCCAGGAGACACACACTGGCACAGGGCTGTACACAAAATCCTGATCAGCCTCTGTGTGGGGAGGCCTTCTGGAAGTCTCATTTTAGAAGCTTAGGATTCATGGCTCTGGAGTGCCTTGTGTATAGGAGATGCTCAGTAGTACTGACTTAAAGCATTCGAGCAAGTGAATCACACCTACTCAAAAGGATAACACCACCCCAGCTTTTCTTTCTGCATTACTTTATTTTACTCCGTATTTCACAAGTCTACATGTATGACATTGTGTCTTATTTTGGTTTTTCAGAGCTTAAAGAAATGATATAAAGTAAAAGATACGGGCTTTTTCTGTTTAGCATCTGATCACCAAATGAATTTGCAAAATAAATGTTTTACCAGCACTTAATGACTGCCTGGCCTGATTTCTGTGTTGGGGGAGGAGGGTATAATCTCAGCAGTCCTCCTGAGTTAGACTCAGGCCACAGTCTCTCTGTTAAACTGAAAAGCCATTTTCTCAGTACGTCTTTTAGAGAAGGAAGATTCCGATTTTAGGAGATTGAAGTTCATTTTATTTCATTAGGAATTAAACAAAACACTAAATGTTCTCATGCATATGTATGAGGTGATGATACGGTATAAGAATTCTGGAGGCCTCATCATCTGATTTTTAGGCAACTTTCTCTAATTTTCCATGCCTCGGTGTCCTCACTTATAAGATAGGATTAATAATAAAGCATACCTCATATTGTTGGAAGAATTAAGTGGGATGATAAAATTAAAGCATTTAGTACAATTCTTGGCCGAGAGTATCTTCTCAATAAAGATTGGCTATAATAATTATTATTATTATTAAACATCATCATCATAAAAAAGAAAAGACTAAAATTGATAAGCAGTGGATGAAATTCATTTTCCAGAAGCATTTCTGCCTGTATGTACCAGTCAACCACACGGATTGTCCTTGTCAAAGATTTAGCTTCATAAGGGTTTATCTAGTGCTGAGTGAAAAGTCTAAGCTGGAGTCATACCCAGTGCCCACAGGTTGTTCTCAGGCTGCCCCGGGCCAGGGGACAGAGAGGATTTCCAGAGGCAGCTCCCATGGCCCTCTGGACTCGTGTCCGAGGTGGCTAGGGACCTCTCACCATCCACTTCTCCACCCAACCCTTGGAGAGCCAGGGACCTCCAAAGGCTTGATTTCTCTTCACCCTACATTATATTAAAGTTAATTCCATATTTTTTTAAAGATTTATTCATTTATTTGAGAGACAGCTGGCGCAAGTAGGGGGAAGGGCAGAGGGAGAGAATCTTCAAATAGACTCCCCACTGAGGGCAGAATCCAACAAGGCGCTCAATCCCACAACCCTGAGATCATGACCTGAGCTGAAACCAAGAGTCAGACACTTAACCGATTGAACCACCCAGGCGACCAAAATTAATTCCATTAAAGGAGACTAAAAAGACATGACAACTTAATGTAACACTTGATTCTGGATCAGATGCTTTCTTATAAAAGAAAACATTGTTGGGACAGTTTGCACAACTTGATCGGGGTCTACAGATGAGCTAGGAGTAAGAGATGAATGTTAATTTTCCAGCTTCAGTGGTTTGCGAAGAGAATGTCTTTATTTGTACTAAAGACACACTGAAGTTTCTGGTGGTGATGAGGCATCATGTCATTTTACTCCAAATGGTTCAGAGAGGAAAGAAAATGTTCTTTGTACTTGGCAATTTTTTTATAAGTTTGAGATGAGTTTGAAACTTGTAAAAGCAATTTTTAAAAAGTCACCATGCTCTCTCCTGCATCTGTCTCTCATTGCTTCTTTTCCAGAAAGTAAATTTCTTCTTCTAAGCAGTAAGTGGAGATCTGAGTTCACATCCTGGATCTGTCATTTACTGGGTTTGCGATGCTACATTGGCTTAGCCTCCCTGAGGCTCCCCTCCCCCCATCTTGTTGTCCATGAAAATACTTGCTTTCATTTGGGGATGTTAGAATGTTAGATTTGGGGAGGGTTTTTGTTTGTTTTTAATGGGGCTAACTGAGGTCATGCATAACAGCATCTAGCACCCTGTCTGTCTTATGGTAGATGTTCTGTAAAATGGTACCTGAAGGAAAGTCTAGCAGACTTTTGCTGTCTCTTCTCTTTGGTGCAGCGGACAACCCAGTGATGTTTCAGCTTCGACATGGTTTCACCCAGCCTGCAACTTGATTCTTCCAGTCTTAGCATTTCTGGTTCCTATTGGGGGGGGGGGGGGGGGAAACAGTTGCTCACCTGGCTCAGCTTTCTGGCCCCAGGCCATGCAGGCCTCCCACATGCAGCACAGGATGTTGGAACATCACCTTGAGGACCTTATGGTGGATTTAGAAAAGGTGCAGGAAGCAAAACATTTCTTAACCTGAGACATCATCTTTGTCCTGGCCTTCTCTTGCAGGACAGAAGAGGACATCCTTGGGCTGCTCCGTCCCGTGGGAGGTGGGGTTTAAAGAGGCGTCAGTGGCTGGAACTAAGTGTGTCCTGTGAACAGATCTCTCTCCAAGGCCTTAAAGCAGAAGCTGTCCTGCAGGAGTCCCTTTCCAAAGGGGCTGCGATTCCTACGAGTGAAGGCTCCGGTCCACGGGGGGAGCCACTGTGGGACACGGGTCTGGCCTCTTCCACCAGACTGAAGGCTCTGGTTTGCTGCAGTCCTGTGAAGAGGAAAGCCCTAGAGGGAGAGGGGAGGCGGCTGCTCCTAGTGCCAGAAAGACAGGGAGAGCTTGGGTGATGTGGGAGAGAGAAGAGAGCCCACAGAAAGAAGCTGCTGCCCACCTCCCCCCCCCGCCACCCCGCACTTTCAGTGTCTCAGTTAAGCCTTGTGGTCCCGTAGGCCATAGGCTAGGGCCGTACTCAGTACAGACCGTCACAGAGGGGACAGGTAAGTGACTGGCTCAAGATCTCACAGCTACTGAGAGGCCGTGGGAATTCAAAGGCAGCCTCTACTCAAGAGTCAAGGCTTCCTCCCCTTTCCACGGCACCGTGCTGCCTCCTGGAGGCAACCGTGGGCCGCCCAGCAAGAGCGGAAGTCTGGACGAGGGAGTCGAGGGAAGGGCAAATGAGGGCCCGGTTAGCAGGCCCAGGGTAGAATAGGTAGTTGGTAACAAGGGAATAGTTTTAGAAGAATGAGGGAGAGAACAGGGAGGGGAGCATGGGGGGCGCGGTGCATCAGGCAGCTGATCGCAAGGAGGAAGGCCTGCCTGCAGGAGTCAAAGCAGAGGCCGCTGAGCCTCATTGTGACCCTCTGCGCTCCGCCGCAGCTGACTCGGCCTCCAGGTGCTGAGCTCTCCGACCACACATGTGCTCTGAAACCTTAGGCGTCCACAGCTCCAGATCAGAGCGTGGCCGTGCCCCTACCCTCCCCCGCCCCCAGACACGGCCCCAAGGGCCAACAGCTCCTGCCTCCTAGCGTGGCTCCCTCCCTCTGAGCCCTCAGGGTGCCTTGGCCTTGTCTCTACTGGAGTACTTACCAGATACTGCTGGAATTCTATTTTTCCAATCTGCCCCTCCCACCCCCACCGCCAAACTCCTTTCTGCCCTTAAAAGGAGAGTCCTAGGACATGGAACTTGCGTCTTGTCATCTCCATGTTCTCAGGGCTTACAGAATAGGGCCCGCCGCACGGAATATTCAACAAGCTTTACCTAACTCAATACAAGTTTCTACCATACCTGATAGTCAACCTCTCAAGAAACACAATTCTCTCAGTTGGTCAGACTCTCAGGGAATCACGTCTCAGGGACTCTGCGTCCCTCACGACTGAATGTGTAAATGGAAATGGGAGGTGGACTAGCTCTTTTATCCCTGAAGCCTTTCCCCAGCTGAGCCGGGCAAAGCCGGGGCAGTTAGACTTGGGGACATGGAATGGTGGCTTTCTGGCACTGCGGAACCACAGAAAGCAAGGCCCCCGCACTTCGTGGCCATTCTTGTCCCCTCCAACTGCAGTGGTTACTTCCATTCTTCCATGGTCAGAAAGCCTCTGGAGTTTGAGTCTTAGCAACTACCAAATATGCAGTTAGTATTTGTTGAGCGCTAAAACGGTGCAGCACCCCAAGTGGGAATTACAGCCACAATACATGAGACGGGGCTTTCAGAGCAGAGCGTTTTCATCTTGGATTGCATTCCTCAGACATTCTGGCAAAGGGGCCTGTGCTGACCTCCCTACGTTGGGACAGACTTCCTTGCTGGGTAAGTCTATGGGAAAATTCCTCTTCCCCGGGATGGGAATGTGACCCGGTGACTGGGCGTCCATTACAGCCAGGGGTGCCCGTGCACCTGCAGGGCCTCCCTCCACACAGAGGGACCAGAATCCCGTCTCTGCAAGTCCAGCCTGCGCCGGCTCCACACCACAGCTGGGCCTCCTCCTGCTGGCACTGCCGAAGGGCTGCACACCTGCATGCGATTAGGACTGGCAGACACCCATGGCCTCGCAGTCCGAGGCTGCACGCTGGTGACACGTTGCAATGGAGGAGTTCCTCCCCAGATCCCCCCTCCTCCCGTACAGAAGAGTGTGGGATCCGCCGGGGCGCCGGAGCACGATGCACGCACAACCAGGTCAGGGGGGCACCAAGCCTGGCAGGACAGCAGGTGGCACACATCCGCCTCGGCTGCTGGGCAGGGACAGGCAGAGGGCACGCAGGGCGGGTCGGGCACACCAGCACCCACCAGAGAAGGCGCAGCGGGCAGACAGCACCTCCCATTAGCGTCTGTCACTGTGGACCGTGGACGCTTGCTCGCATCAGTGTTCGGGGACGCGGATCAACGTCTAAATGCTACCCCTGACTTTCCTTTCTCCCCAAAACTGCCCCCTGTCTGCTGACTCTGCATCCCCCTCACCACGGAATGCCAGGGTGGGCCACGTGGAGACCGAGAAAGAGGAAAATGAAGAACCGACCCAGGATCCTTATAAACAATCATGACAAGACTTCACACTCTGACGGCAGAGTCTGAAATCTTACACTTGAATGTACCTACCAAGTGAGTTACTTGAAAGGTGAACATGATTTTCTTCCAAAGAAAAAAGACTCCCTTATTTAGTAGTAATGAAATTAAGAAGCAGAAGGGGAGCAGACTTTCTTGGTCTACCTTTCGCCAGAGAGAGACAAACGTGACCATGGGGACTGGCATTGACCCGCGGCAGGAACAGCCGACGTTGCTCTGCAGGAAGGGGGCTCCCCCTGGCCGCGCCCATGTCCCAGAGGAGGTAATTCTGGTACCAAGCCATTCCCGTCACCTTCCCCATACAGCTGCTCTGTCGCTAATCCTCTCCCAGAAGTACAGGAGGAACAGATGAAATAGCTTTCTCCTTCCTGTGTTGCAGGAAAAAGCTGTGAGTGGCTGGTCCTCTCCCGCCCGGTCTGGGAGAGGTCCTGAAGGATGCGAGGTGGTGCCACAGAGCGCAGGTCGCTGGACTCGTCTGAAGAGTCCTGAGCAAGAGCGGCCGCGTTGCTGAAGCAGCTGCAGTTGCTGTTGGTTTCCCTAAAATATGTAACAGGCCCTGCAGAGGAAGCTGCCGCAGTTAGGCATTGCTGTGGCTGTGTGGGTCGCAGAGGCCTCCCTGTGCAGCCTCAGAGTGGGGGTGCTCAGGCTTTGCAGCCTGCTGTGTATGGAGCAAAACTTTTCCACTCGGACTGTGTTTGCAGGACAACGCTCACTCGCGACACATGGTGGTGCTAGTTTTCTAAAGCGAAAATGCTTTCTGCTGCATGTTGGCCCCTTCACCCCCGCACCCGAGCTTGGATACCTTCCCGTGCAGTGGCTTCCTGCAATACGGGCTGTGCCGTGTCCTAGGGAGCCACACCAGTCACGAAGACCCGAAGCACGTGACAGCCGAAGCTGTTTCAAGGGGGAGCGGTGGACATAAAGACCGACAGGCCCAGAGCTACCACGGAGCCCCGTTTCCATGCAGGTGTCCTACCGCCTAAGTGGCCGGCTTCTGTTCTCAGTGCGCAGCAGTGGGAGCAGACGACCAGAGAAAGGCTGAATAACAAGGCAAAACACAGTTCTCTGAAGGCCAGCCAGGAGCAGGTTTATCAATAAAATATTTAATCAACTTATCTGTACAAAATATTAAAATGGTTAATGTGAAGAGCATACAAGAGCACGTTTAACAAATATATACTGCTATATAACTGTCAAGAAAAATAGAGATTGCTGTTTTACAGTTCATTTACATTCCAATATGTACAATCTATTTAAACTTGAGAATACATATACACAGTGGGTTTGTACCTGGCCTTGAGCTCCCTGCCAGCCGGCCTGGGCGTGGGCAGCACTCACAACATCAGCGGCTGCTGCCCCAGCCACCCCGCGGAGCAGAGGGGAGATGGCCCGGTCTCCAGCCCCCAAGCCTCGGAGCTCTGCTCCGGCCAGACCAGAGCTGGAAGACTGCCGACAAGGGGATTTCAGCTTGCATTCAGTGAGTTTACAATTCTCACCACCTGCCCCATCTTACTGCCGAGCTGAGCTGAGAAATAGTGGGTATCACTGCGAAAGGAAAGGGACTTCAGGCCCCCAGAATAATACATTCTGTCTTCAGCTGCTGGAATGTGCGTATTGAGCTGTGATGGCATAGCTGTCACTTTGAGTTTTGCCCATTTCCTTAGAACCACAGCATTGGCGGCAGAGTCAAGGGACTGGCTAAGAGGCAGGCGCCCGTCTTGCCGGACGACGCTGCCCACGCAGAGCCTGCACAAAGAGGGGCATGCCGTAAGCTGGTGCCCGTGTTCTGCGGCAACCTCCTTGCTGAGCAGGGAGCCCGATGCGGGACTCGATCTAGGGACTCCAGGATCATGACCTGAGCCGAAGGCAGTCACTCAACCAACTGAGCCACCCAGGCGCCCTTGATAGGTATTTTTTTTAAAAAAAAGCTTCCCAAACTTTTCTGAATCCCCTATTCTCTGATGAACGGCAAGTTGCAGTCAGTATGCTAATCCTTCTAAAAAAAAAGATGTATTAACTTTTCATTTGGGGCGAAATACTTCAGCTGAAAGACCTAAAGTGACTCAGTTATGATTCTTTGTCACAGAAAACACAGAAGCTCTTTGCACTACTGTCAAAGTGGACTACAAAACAAACCACCCCGAACAACAACCACAACAACAAAACAGCCGTTACTGTAAGGAAGCTTATGTTGGATCTGTGACTTACCCGAGGTGGAGAAAGCCAGAGAAGCTCCACCTTCCAGAGTCTCTGTTCCTGGCTTGGAACCCTCGAGGATTTCCCAGCCAGAAAATACATTCTTGCTTTCTCCCTGAACATGTATCATCATTTTCTAAACAGAATGCTGAATGGCTGGCTTTCCTCGGACTCTGACAGGCCCTGACCCGGAAATGTAAACTGCAAAGAAAAATAAGCCCTGTCTTGCAGGTGCACCCCATCCTCGAACCAGCCTGCTCATCTCAAGCCATGCTGCTGCTGTCCCGAGCTCCCGGGCAAACCTGGGACGCGTGTGTCATCTTCGGCCCTCGGCAGCCTTCGGTCACTCGGAGACAAGCACGCAGACCGGGAAAGGCTTCCCCTGCACGTCGTCAGACTTGCTTCTCAGACTCCCTGGGCTGACAAGTCCAGGCTAGGGCTGCCCACGCGTGAGGTCTGCGAGAGGCCAGGCTCGCCGGGAAGCCGTGCGCGGACAGAAGACGGCCGCACGCCGTGTGCAGGTGCACCGGGCCACCACGCCCCCTCCCATCCTGCAGCCCGGGGACCGGCTTCAGGGACTGGTTAGCCTCTGTGCCTCAGATGGGTTTGTGTTTGCCTCCAATTCAGCAGGACTCCCACGAATAAGCCTCCCAGGGCATCTGCTTTCTGTCAACCACAAGCACACCTCAGGACCAGAAGGTTCAGACGAGGTTCTAGATTCTGGCCGCCAAGCGGCCGAGCAGGGTGTAGGCTCAGCACAGGCATCCGGCCCGGCTCTAGCTGCAGGAGCTGGGTGTGGTCGCTGCCACCGCAGGCCCGATGGAGCAGTGCGGAGGCGACTGTGCAAAGAAGGACAGCCACCGGCCCACCTCCTGCCTGGCCAAATCTCCAGCTGCCCCGGGGCCACGCTCCTGTTCCCCGACGGCTCAAAAGATGGTGGAATAGAGACGCAGAAACCAAGCAGCCAGCCACATCCCGGCAGGTCTGTGCTACCCAGCGGCAAGGTGCCTGGGACTCGCTCGACCATCAGAAGCTTGTCCTTGTTTTTCTCAACGACTTGTTTCAGCTTCCTATCACCGACTTAGAGCAAGGAGAAAGTTTCTGCACCACAGCTCTTACCTGGTGGGCCTGTCTGGAATGCAGAGCTTCCAACCTGGCGGAAGGAAGTGCTCCCTAGACCAGCGTGCAAAGCGGTCCTGCCAACAGACCCCCTGACTACAGAAACACCTCTTTGCAGAAGTCTCCGTACATACACACACACACACACATACACACACACGTACACACACTCAAGTGGGGCGGTTCCCTCCTGGGTACGTAGAAGGCCCCAGACACACCAGTGCAGCTCAGACACACCTCAGAGGGACCCAGTTCTCTCCCATCTCACTCCCAACATCTTCCAACTTGTCAGCTGCCTCTCTTCCCTTCCCAATCCAGACCCCTGAGGGGACAATGCAGGTCCTTCCCTGCCAGTGACAGATGGCTGCCTTCCAGACCCTCAATCCTCCCAGCCCACTGGGCACCTGCCTGAAGCCTCCTGGCCCAGGCCCACTGAGAGGGCCCTGCTTTCTGAGCCCGGGGAGGCTTCTGCATCCCCACCGACGCACTCTCAGGAGATCAGCGAGGCCCCCATGATGTTTGTGACCCAGAAACAGCTATCGTGCTGGCTCTTCTTCTCACCCCGTTTTCTGGAGACCAGATTCAAGCAAGGCAAGAGTCTGCCTTTTTCTGTGCACAAGCTCCTCTTGGAAAGAATTCAATTTTTTCCCTGCTTTAAGAAGAAAATCAGTCTACAGTCCTGGGTTATTTTCTGCTATGAGTTTCAATAAAATTACAAACAGGGTAAATGACTTGGGGAATTTGGGTTACACTCTGATTACATCCACAGGGTGGTCCGTACTCCCTTCAGCACTGACAGCAAGGTCCCCGCTCCTGCTGACACTTCCGGGAGACTGTCCTGGGAGCAGTCACCGCACCGGGTTTGCCAAATTTGACTCGACATCACACAGTCCACGCTCTTCTTTTCCCCATGCCACTGCGGTAGTAAGATGGCGGCACACTAGGATGAAGGGGAGTCCGTGCGTAAGGAATGGACAGAGCTCAAGCTGAGACAACAGAGCCCGACACCCCCTCGGGAGGACATGACCCTGCTGCTTGGAAAGCCAGAATTCAACCAGGCAAGCGTTTGGGCATCGTGTCTCCCTTAATACAGAAGCCTGGCTTCCAGCAGCACTGACCAGCCTGTCTTCGTGTTTAGCAAACCCAGCACCAACCCCCTTGGGCCTCAGCTGGCCCGCCCTGTGCTCTCCAAGCAGGGATGCCCACCCTATTCTCTAGCAGGAAGGAGTGGTTCACATGGTCTCAACCGAAAGTGCACAAGTCTCCCCCAACAAAATGGAAAATTCGCTGGACTTGAGGAAGACTATTGTGGTGGCCCCAGACCCAGGGGGCCCTGAGTTGGGAAAGGGACGCTGCCTTCGCTCACAGTGCTGACACGCTTTAACCCTGCTTGCCAGCAGCTCTCCCGAGGGTGGGGACTGGGGCTTCCAGCTGAGTGACTTGGCCCCACACCCCCCCTGCCTAGAAGACAGTCAGTACAGGGCACTCCCAGCTGCGCCGGCAGGATCCTTCTCCAAATCCTGGCAAAGCGGCTCGAACCACATCACAGCAGCAAAAACACGTCTGCCTCCACGTGCAGTGGCCCTTCTGCTGTCACTTTTACAAAGTGTGACACATCTTCTCCGTTCACCTACTTTTAACTCTGAGATGCCAGAGGCCCAAGCAGAGTTGTGGCAGGCACAGGTCGTCCCTGGGGGCGACAGGCAGCTCCAGAGCAATTCCCGGAGGCATTGCTTCTAGTCAGTAAACAAGGACACCCTGAGGACATCTGAGATGATCCGAGGAACTGTCACTGCCCATGGACAACCCCCACCCTGGATGCAGCCGGGACCTCCAGATGCAGGAAGATGCCTACTTCCTACACCACTTACAACACAACTTGGTAGAAGGAGGTCATCAGGAAAAAAAAAAAAAAACCCACAGAGAAAATGGACATTTTTTTTCCTGCCACAAAAAGCTCAGGCTAAATCAAAACAGGTCTTCTCAAAACTTTGTTTTTCCGAGTCACTAAAAAAGAACCAAAATGTTTCCTTTTGTCCAAGATATTAAATAACCTAGAATTTCTTCAAAGTATAGCTAGTTTTTTCATTAACTCCCTTTCTAAAACTTCAAATACTACAACCTTTAATATTTTAGTGTCATTTTTTTATTCTTCGCTATGACAGAGCAATCACCATGCAATTATTAAAAACAGTTTAGAAAAGCGAAGGTTCTCTGGCAAAATCCATAAATGTAAGGGGACCACAGGTCACTGAAATTGGGGGGAGATGTACCGTAGCTGCCACCTCGGGAATTTTGTGTGTTTTAACCTAAAGAGACTTGCATTTTTTCATTATTTATGGCTACTCAGATAGCCACAGCATATAAATTCACATTGTAAATGTATTTTCTTTTCCTTCAGGGGAATTTTACGGGATAGAACGGACTCAGGTGGAGCCCTTAAGTAAAGTAGCTGTATCTAAATTCTTAGTATTCCTCCCTCTTGAATGTTTAATCACTGAGAATTAAAATTTGTATAACTCATCTGGACCTTAGCATCCAAGACAAGAAGATGGAATGGATGCCTTTCTCAGGGACCCCAAAGGTGAAAGCCCAACACAGCCTTAAAGAGGAGTACTCAGGAGGGCTGCAGGGGTTTTCAAAGAAGCCCTCGGAGCCCCAGACAGGTGGAATCCAAATTGTTTCTCATCCCTCTCTCAGCCACTTACACAAGGCCACAAAGGACTCTGGGGCAGAAATGAACCAAATAAAACAATGTAGGCTGGCATGTTCTAGCTTCCCTAGATAAGGACCAGCAGTCCTACCATCAACAAGACAAAAACAGGACTGGGGGAAGAGGCTTCCACCTCTGCCCTCCCCCCTGCACCAAGGCTCCGCCCTTCTGAAGGGGCCACAACAGCCAAGCTGCAAATGCCCCTCTACATTGGGGCGGGGGCCGGGGGGGGGGGCTTCCTCCTGCTCTGAACCACTGGGTTGTGGGGAGCTGAAATCTCACAAAAGCACTTTTGTGTTGCTTCACTTCCCGTTACTATCACACTGCCAAAACTTACAGCAACAACACAGTGAAAGCGTGTAAAAGCCAACACAGACTTGATAGCTAAGCGCAAGCACATGTTGGCCCATTCTGAGCACACCATTTGGAGAGGGTTGCGCCTACCTGGCAGACAAGCCTGAGTCTTCTGCAGAAGCCCGCTCGCCCGCCCCGAGACGCCTCCCCACCTCTTTCAAAGCCCTAGGAGCCTCTTTCCCAGCTCCTTAGCAAAACCTCCTGGCAGGTCTCTAGGAAAAGGCACAGCTGCCCGCCTTCCCCCATTCCCAGCCACTGCACTAAGCCTCCTCCTCAGCACCCCCCAAGGCACCGCCACCACGTTGAACTGCCCAGCCTAGGAGCTTCAGAACCTGACGCGTGCCATCCCCCCCAAGTTCATATCAGTTCAGACTGGCAGTTTATAATCTCTCCTCCATTTCACTCCCCCCCCCAAAGAAAAACATTTTTTCCCACATTCTAGATCATCCCCAATTGGAACTGACTTTTTTAAAAGGGTAGTGCTGACCTTTGCAAAGATCTGGGTAGCTCCACCATGAATTCTTTAGGACAAATGTTCCCTTTCAAAATTGAAGGGGCACGTTAGATTTTTTTAAATTAAAGAATAAACATGCCTTTTTGCAGCGGTTCCTTCCCAGAGTAAATGCAACACAAACCTTGGGAAAGGGCATGACAGCCGTTCTGTCCATTCCAGGTGCAACACCAGGCACTCAGCCACCCAGCCGGGCGTTCCCCCACACTCAGCCACAGACAAAAACGGGTGAGATAAAACTCCAGTACCCCCATTAATTCATCCATTCTGGAACCCCCAATTCCCTAACCCATTTCTACCCCATTTAGTGCCTGTTATTGTAACGTTAACACAAACAGCCTCCTCTCTCCAAAAGGGGGCGGTGGGTGCGATGGTGCGTTTGCAGAGTGAGTACGCATTCGGTAGCGTCAGGTCGTCTCTTGCCAGGGCTTTGGGTGCTGCCCAAGGTAAATGTGTGCATGAGTGAACGAGTGTGTGCGTGTGAGTGCTGGTGTGAGTGTGAACGTGCGCTCGCCCTCCACCGTGCGGGCCCGGGGCCAGTGTCCGATGCGCACCCACGCTCGGCGGCAGACCCCGGCCGCAGCTGCCCTTCAGCAGGGGGTCCTGGGTGGCGCGGCCGCCCCCTCCCCGGGCCCGCAGGCTACCTGCAGCCGCACGCCTCCACCACCATGTCCTCGTACTGCTTGTAGACCACGTTGTTGGCCGCGTCGATGTAGAGGATGCTGATGGGGCTGAGGCGCGCCGGCACGCAGCAGGAGGCCGGCGCCGCGTCGGGCGCCATGGAGTTGAGCAGCGTCTGAATGATGGCGTGGTTGGTGGGCTCAAGGTGCGAGCGCAGCGGGAAGTCGCAAACGCCCTCGCAGTGGTACGCCTCGTAGTCCAGCGGCGCGATGATCCAGTCGTCCCAGCCCAGCTCCTTGAAGTCCACGTGCAGCGGCCTGCGGCTACAGCGGCTCCGGCCCCTTCGCCCGTGGCCCCGGCCCGCGCCCCCGCCGCTGCCCTGCGCCGCTCGCGCCCCGGCCAGCGCCGTCCGCCGCCGCCTGCGACCGCCGATGACCGCCGTCGGCGACCCCGTGCCGGGTCCCGGGTCGGGCGGCGGCTCCGCCGCCAGCGCGGCCCCGAGC
This sequence comes from Mirounga angustirostris, assembly GCF_029215605.1. Lineage (NCBI taxonomy): Eukaryota > Metazoa > Chordata > Mammalia > Carnivora > Phocidae > Mirounga > Mirounga angustirostris. The sequence continues at coordinate 15,825,960 of NW_026991718.1, read as the reverse complement.
GCGCGGGCCTGGGCGCGGATCTCCCGGAAGAGGCTCCCCTTCCTCTGCGTGCGGGAGGAAACGACGAGCAGAGCGCGCTCTTCCGCCGCCGCGCGGCCCCTGCCCGGTGAGCCGAAGCCCAGCAGCCGCAGTGCCAGCGGGCCCCGCGAGGGACCGGCCACTGAGCGCAGCAAGAGGCAGAACGCACGGGTGGCGCGCGGCTCCTGGCGGTGGCGCCGCACGGCGTCTGCCACGTCGAACGCCTCCCAGCGCGCTCCGGCCAGGGGCTGGGCGGCCCGCGAGTGCAGCAAGCGGGGCGCTCGGGCGGCGCCGGGGCACGTAGACAGCAGGAGCAGCGGCGGGGGAGTCGCGCCGCCAGGGCCCAGCTCCGGGGACTCGCGGCGCAGCACGCGCAGCTCGGCTCCCACCACCTCGTCGGTGTCGGGAAGGCTGGACACGTCGAACAGGAAGCTTTGGCCGGTCTCGCCGGGCGATTCGTCTGCAGGAGTCGGGCAGAGACAGAGAAAGAGCGCCGTGAGAGCGGAGAGCGGAGCCCGCACTCCCTCCCGGCCGCGGGGCCTCCAAACTGCAAAGAGCCCCACTGCCCGGGATGCGGGAGCGAGCCCGCGGCAGGCGGCGCCCGCCCGCGGGTCCCGGCCCGGCCAGAAAGCTGCCAGCCTGGCCCAGAGTAAAGGGAGCCTTCGCCCTGACTATTGATTATCGGGACCGGGGCTTCGGTTCATCGAGCCAAAGTTCTGCCACCGCGACAGCCCACGGGCATTCACTGACCGCCGAGCCCCGGGGCCAGGACCACACCCCTACACCCGATGACACTACAGTTCTGCTGCCTGACCCAGAGCCACGGGTTTGCGGGGCCTAGATCGGAAGCCAGACTTTCGGGCGGGTGGCGGGGCGAAGGCCGGGTGGGCGCCTCAGAAGTCCTGAGCCTCTTCCAGGGTCCGGAGGCCAGGGCGAGGTCCCGCGCTGGGCCGGGACTGCTCATTATTGCCCTGCTGAGGCCACGAAGTCCCGGCTGTGCGAAAACGGAAAATTCGTGTCCCCTGAAAACTTTGCTCCTTGCGCTACCTCTCTTCCCCAGCTCAGCCTGGACATTCCTGCTGGCCACCATCTCCCGTGCAGTCTGGGCCTTGCGTGCGAGTCGTCCAGAGGGGAACGCGTCAGCGGGGCTGCAGACCCTCTGGCGCATCCAGCCTCCCGGCTATGCTGAAGGGGAACTAAGGCCCAGATAGGGAGGGGCCCCGGCTCGGCCCAAGGTCTCCTAGCGGTGAGCGCTGCTGCTGGCGATAGGAGACCCCTGGTTTAGCCTCTCCCTGCTTTCCGCGACCTCCGCTGGAGGAGGGAAGGCGGCAGAGGAGGGCAAGGAAGCTTCTCTGAAGGGTTGGGGGCAGCCCCGGACTGCCTGCCTTGCCGCACTGAGGTCAGCGGCTCAAGGACGTCTCGCCTCCAGGACCCACCGATCCTTTGGCATATTCTTTCCCTCCGTTATGCCTGCTCTCTCAGAGTTTGGGGGTTTTATTTCTGGTCGTGGGCACTTTTTTTCTATTGGGGCTCAGGAAAAAAAAGTTGAAATTCCACCGAGCAGCAGATAAGGAGCTCCCTTTGAAGAGGGTCATATGGTTTCGTTTTGCCCCAAACTCGGAGAGACTGTGCAGACTGCCCCACCACTGGAGATTTGCTCACCCACCACTGCCGCCGCCGGCCCTCACCTCCTGAGGTCCAAAGTCTGGGCTCTGCCGGTGGCTTCTGGGGGCCTCAGGTAGCCCTGCTCCAAGTTGAACCACAGAGTGGAGAGAGAGGGAGGCCCAAAGTGCTCCGCAAGTGCGGCCTCCTCCCTGCCACTGCTTTCCCCCAGGGCTCCCTGGAGCACTTTTCCTGAGCTTCCCCTGCAGCATCTCTCCGCTCCAGGGTGCAGCCCCCGCAGGCCCTCCTTCCAGAAGGAGGAAGGAAAGGTGCCCTCAGAGCCTTGCCAGCCAAGCAGAGCTCCACAGGAAAGGTTTAGCTCAGGTTGAAGCTATCAGTAGGCCTGACTCTACCTAAGAAAGAGCAGCTGGTGCCTCTGCAGCTCAGAGTCCTGCACACCCATCTGTCCTCTATCCCGTGCGCCCACACAGCAGCCTCAGGGCTGGGGCCTTCCCTGGCCCTGTACACCAGGACTCAGGCTTGGTAGGAGTACCCCAGCATCCAGTCCCGGGGGCCTTCAGAGAATGCTTGGGACTTCCCACTGCACCGTAGGACCATCTGGGCCCAGGCTGTCCCAGCACCCAAAACAAAGCAGTCTGTGTGTAGGCATCGTGTGTGTCGGAGGAGGTGGGTGATTTGGTTACTGCACCACCTCTACCTCTTTCCCAGGCTAGGGTGTGGGGTGTGCGGCCAGCAGATTCTCCCAGGCTCGGCCTGTCTGCTGCTTCCCTTCCAGCCCTACTCCCCTTTCTTTCCCTCCTGCCTTCCATGCTGGGTCTCTGACTGGATAGAATTAAGGCCAACATTACTTGCATTTCTGCCTGAAATTAGTTAAATTTTCCCTATCTGTCTGCTTTAATGACTTCAATAGAGATTAATAAAATCCAGATGACACACAGCAACCACCACAGTCATACCCACGTCCTACCTTTGAAGGACCCAGGGCAGAGTAAGGTGGGGTGCCTGCTCCCAGCGAGGCCTGCATTCGGGCAGGGGCTCACTGCCCATCCTCTCCTCCTCTGGAGCCTGGAGTTCTCCACCTCTGGCTGTCCTGGGGGGGCCCAGGCACCCGTAGCCCCACGGCTCCACCCTGACACAGAATGCCCAGAGGGGACCTCCGTGTACCTGGTGATGCCACCAGCCTCTCTTGGGGCCATTTACTTCAGCCTGCCTCTTTCCCTCATTCCCCTGAGTTCCCCCCAATTTATGCGGCCCCCAGGAGACTAGAAGCTGCAGAGTTTGCTGCAATGCAACAGCCTGGGCCACCACCACCATCACTGCGCCGTCCCTCTCGGCCCGGGCCCCTTCTTGCTTCCGATCCTGCCGCTCCTCGAGGGGACCCGCCGGCCGGCAGGGCCAGGGCAATCCGGCGGAGGGACGGGCTCAGCCCCGAGAGCTGCCGCGTCTCTCGCCACAGTCCAGAGGGTTCGGGTGCGTGGGCCTCGGCGGAGTTTCCACCACCTGAGGCTGGGGCGTGGGGGGGGCCGCGCCCCGAAGGGTCTGGAGCTGGGGCTCGGGCTCTGGCGGTGGCCTCAGCCTAGGAGCGGACAGGACGGACGGGCGCAGAAGAGGCGTGAGTACCTTGGTTCGCCTGGTCTGCGAAGCCGGTGATTGTGTCCGCGCGGCCGTGGCGGCCAGAGCCCGAGGTGGAGGCGGCGGCTGCCCCGGCGGGAGCCCTCCCGGCCAGGTTCCGGTAAAGCGACATCATGAACTGGTGCGGCACCACCGACCCGTTCCTGAAGCCGGAGCCGGCGGCCCGGCGCGCGGCGCGGGCTCCGGGAGCCGCGGCGGTCGGGGCAGCGGAGACGCCCGCAGCCGGGGCGAGGGTCCGCCCGCCGCCGCCGCCGCCGCCGCCCCCCGGACTCCCGACCGGCCCTGCCCCCGCCGCTCGCAGCACGGCGGCCGCTTCGAGCCCGTCGCGGGGCCGGCAGGCGCTCAGCAGCCAGAGGCACAGCGCGGCGGCCGCGCTCAGGTCCATGGGCTCCGTGGGCCAGGCGGGCGGGCGGCGCGGGCTCCGTGGCTCCGGGAAGTCCCCCGGCGCCTTTTGAACATAGTGTTTAATAATGGGGGAAGTGTGCGCAGCAAGTCGCGGCCCCCCCTCCTCGCCCACCCCACCCCCGCCCAACGCCCGGAGCAGCGCCCCCTGCTGAACACTGGCGTGGCAGCACCGCGCCCCCCACTCCGGCCTAACGCGGAGTCCGGGACAGGAGCCTCCTCCCGGCGCCGTAGCGCTTCGCCCCCACTCTCGCCTAGCGAGTGTTAACCCGCCGGAGGCTCCCGCCGCAAACCGGAGCCCCGCCTCCCTGCCCCACGGCGCTGCGATCCCCCGCCGCCCACGCCGCGCCCCAGCCAAACGCGCCCTCCGGAGTTCGAGGCTCCGAGGCATCGCGCGCACCAGCCCAGCCTCGTCCCCACTCCCCTGCGGAGGAGCAGCACCCGCCCCCTGCCCGCTCCGGTTCTGCGAGTGCCCGAGACGCCAGAGGTGGGGCCGCGCGGAAGGGCTCGGCCCCGCCGGTCACTGCCGGGCCCTCGGGGCCTGGACGCACCGAGAGGCCACCAGGGCGTCCGGAGGCCACCGGGGCGCGCAGGGTTGCCACAAAGGCGCGTTTTTCATCAGCGGTTCGAAGGCTGCCACAGCCTCCAAAGACCGGAGCGCGGGTGGGGACCCGGAGGGAGGAGAGGGCTAGCGGCTGGAAGGGCAGGCCGGAAAGACAGATGGACGTGGATCGACAGTCGGAAAGTAAAGGTTTGGGCGCAGAACGTGCGCTTAAGCTGGAGCCAACATCTCAAAGGAGCGCGGGAGTCGGGGAGGCAGCCCCGGGGTGATGGGGAGACTCCTGCGCGGGAGCGGCGCCCCGAGTTCATTTGTACGTACGTCGAAAGTGATAACCTTCCGCTCTCCTTCAAGGGGGGCCGGTCAACGGAAGCGGGCTACCTGGTATGTTGGGGCGCGGCCAGAAGCCGGGAGGGCGGGCAGCTGAGAGCCCCAGGGTGGTGCCTCCGTACCTCTCTGGCCGCGGTGATGGGTGATGGGTGGAGGGGACGCCCAGCGGCCACGGCGGCGGCACCCCAGAGCGCACTGGGTCAGGGTAGGGAGGTGGTTGACCGGTATTGATCTGTTCAGCTCCACGGCAGCCCGACATAGCCCAGTGCGGGAACATCCAGCGGGTGGACGAGGTCCTGGTAGGCAGACAGAGGGCCTGAGCCAGACAGACCCTCGAAGCAGCGCAGATGCGTTCTTTATCCTTTAAAATTTCATTTACTACTGAACTTGAAATCTAGACGGTCACTTTGAGTGGGTGACCAGCGTCAACACGATACCATAGGACCCAAAGCTGAGGGAGTCCCGAGTGTCTCCCGGTTGTGCCACACTGGCCCTCGGAAGAGGCTCGGCCCAGGGAGCTCCCGGGCGGATTCCAGCCCAGGCTCGGTGTTCCTCTGCACCAGACGCTTGGTCCGGAGCGAACTCCTCAGTCATCGCCATGTGGGCCACCTCAGAGACGCCATGGCCCTCTTCTGGGCACTTTGGTCCACCCATTACCACCGGGGCCGTGTGGGGGCAGGAGAGATCTGGCCAGGGGCCACTCCTCCTGCACCCCAGGCCCATCCGGTGGGCAGAGGAGAAAGAGCTGAGATTAGTGTGGGAAGGTGTGGTTGGGAAGGGCAGTGGGAGGCTGCCACGACAAGGGCTGCATTAACCCAGCCTGCTTTGGGGACTGAGGATGGAGTGCCAGGGACAAGGCTTTGGCCCCAGGTCTCCCTCTCTGGGTAGTGCTGCTACAAAGGGCCCTGCAGAAACCTCCAGAGCGTGTCCCTAGAGACCCCACCCAGGGGTCTCCAGCATTGCCGGTGCTGGGGCCCTGCTGTCTTTCTCAGCTCCTTCGCCCTACAGCCACAGGGGAACAGTCTCAACTGATATGATTTGCACAAACACCCTGGAACCCTGGGCTGAGGTCAGTAGTGCAAGTTCTAGTCCTGGCTTTGACCTCGTAATAGCAAGGAGAGAATGGAAAGGTGCTGGCACAGACGTGGCATAGAGTGTGCCAAATAAACGTGTGTGGATTATGTGTGATTCCCCTGCCCTGCAGCAGTCCTTGGGCTTAGGAATTAGTACTGGCTTGGAACCCTGCGTTGCTGCTGCCCCAGTGGGAGCAGGGCCACTTAGCTTCTTTGAGACCAAATTCCCTCATCTGTGCAATGGGAGGATTCTCGCCTCGGGGAGTTGGTGTGTGGCCAGGCTAACAGGCTGGCACGGAGGAGGCTCAGTAGCCTTGCCCCTGACCCGCCCTGCACCCGGTCTGTTCTGGGGCCCAAGGGTGATGATGGCCCCAGAGAGAAACAGCTCGTAGGCACTGGAAAGGCTCTGGAAAAGACTGCCTGCCTGCTGTCTGTGCTTGAGCCAGGACTTAACCACTCTCACCTGTGTTTCTTGTCTGTAAAGTGAGGTCATCATTCATTCCTTCGTCATTTATCCATCCCCCAATTCAGTCTTTCTTTCCAGTAAATACTCACTGCCAGTAGCCTTCTCTGTGTTGCTGGTCCAGCGATGCACAGGTCGGATGCATGGGAAACCAGGGCTGGGGGGCTTTCCGATCAGCAGCAGAGGACACCCTAGAGCTGAGCCCAGAGAAGAGGGGGGCACAGGGCCGCCTGGGCCCCGTCTGGCTCCCTGTCCTTCCCCTGAAATGGTGACAGTAACCCTTTGTTCTCTGAATGCTGGGCTCCATGCTATCTGCTCAGCCTGCCCCGTGTCACTTCATTGCCACCGCTGCTGTCTCCCGTGAGGTAGGGATGGTTATTCCCATTTCGTAGACAAAGACGGTAGAGCTACAGAGAAAGTCAGCACCTTGCGCAGGGTCACCTGCTAAGTGGCAGAGCCTGGATTCACCAGCTGTTTTTGCCCAACCCTTGGCTGCCCACGGGGGAGGCAGGCATGGGAAAGGCTTGGCCTGTAATATCCTCCCCAACCCGGTGAACAGGCAGAAGGCCCTGCCTTTCCTCTCTAGCTCTCTGGAAAATTCTTGGCAGAGAATAAACTCTGTTCCGGTGCAGGTGAAGACCATGAGTGTCACCCTGGGGACTCCTTCGTGCCGCTGCTGCCGGCTAGGAGCTCACAACATCTGCCTTGGAACACATCCTGTCCTCCCGGCTTCTGGGCCACAGAGCTCAGAGCAGGGCGGGCTCGCGGGAGCGTGTGTTCCAACTGCTAAGTTTCCATGATGTGACCTGATAGCCTAGCGGGTCAGGCCCACACACATGGGGCCTGACCTGATCCCTGTCTCTGGATGTCTTGGGGCCCAGGACTAAGTATCTGTCTGCAGTGAAGACGGTGCCCTCCCACAGGAGAGAGAAATGTGAGACCAGCAGTTTCTAGTCCTCCATCCCTGACTCTCCATCCCTGTGAAGCTGAGCAGGTGGCCCTTGGTGGGCGCACAATGCCAGGCTGGACCAGGCATGCTTGGGCCTCCTCTTGGGGGATGGGGGAGCCTTTGGGGCGGTGGGCCGGGCAGGAGGGAGCTTGCACTCCCAGCCTGAAGACCCAGAAGTCATGTTCTTCATGATGCTTTCGAAGGGGGTTTCCTCTGTCCTCTGTGTTGCCCCAGAAGTCACTGGGAAGCTGTGAATGAGGCCCTGAGGCCGGTGCAGGAAGTTACAAGAGGGCTGCAGAAAACTTCTCACTTCCGCTCATCAGTCTGGTGACCACTCCCCGACCCCCCGAAATCCAGACTCCAGCTGTCTCCCCCTCAGAGAGAGGAGGTGAGACTGGCTGCAAGGGGGGGAAGAGGGGTAAAAGCAGCCTGGTGGTTGGGGTGGGTGTTCACTGACTGGGGTGGGCAGGAAGGATCCCCACATTCTCACCTCCGGACCCTGCTCGTGGAGAGCACTTCGCTGGTCCTGTTCCTTGCAGAAGCTGTGTGCTTTCTCAGAGCACCAGGACTCTGGTTCAGGTCACAGAATCCCAGAACCCAAAGGAACATTTTGAGTTATTTGGGCCAACGTTCCACACCATACCTGAGTGATGACAAATTGTGTACCTGTAGAGATGAGAAGCCCCCTCTCCCACGCACCTTTCTGGGAGTTCTGAGCGTGAGCGAGTTCTCCACACTGCACCTGGGATGGCCACAACAGCTCTCAAAGGGAGGTCACATGTCATCTGGAGCACCAGCCTGGCACCCTGGGTCGACGCCCTTTAGGAAGTTACATTTGACCCTTGAACAAGGCAGGGGCCAGGTGTCATCCCCCTACCCCTGCGCAGTCAAAAATCTGAATTTGGCTTCTCGCTCTCTCACAACTTAACTACGAATAGCATACCACGGACCAGGAGCCTTGCTGATAACATAAACCATCAATTTTGGTTATCACACACGTTTTGTATAGAAAAAAGCAAATGTCATTGAGAAAATCGTAAGGAAGAGAAAACACATTTACAGTACTGTCCTGTGTTTATTGAAATAAATCCAGATATAGGTGGACCCATGCAGTTCAAACCCTTGTGGCTCAAGGGTCAGCAGCTGTCCTGGATTCCGCCAGCTAGAGCCACCTAGTAGTGACCTTCAAGCACCAGGAACTGCACCAGCCCCAGATGCATAGGAGCACGGAGGTCCCTCGAAGATGGCCTGCTCCACGGCTTCTGCTGTCCACAAAGAAGCCAAGTCTCTGGGAAAGGAAGCGATCAGTGCTCTGTTCTTTGGCCTTGAACCATCTGGGATGGCGGGTCCCTTCTGTGATCCTGTGCCTTTGCTATCCATGCAGCTCAGCTGGTCTCATCCCACCTGCGCCTCAGGCACCCTGTAGATGAGGCAGATGAGGGCTCAGCCTCTGCCCTGTCCACCAGGCAAGCCAAGCATTATTCTGGAAGGGTTCTGGGTCCCTGCAGCCAAGCAGTATTTTGGAAGGTAAAATAGATGCCCCCTGACTATGACTGGTCGATGCTCCTGAGAGTCTAGAGACCAGAATCCAAATCCAGCCCCTAACCTGGGGCTGCACGTCCCTCAGCCCTTCCTGGCAAATGCACAGTGAGGTTGACAATCAAATGGCCACCGTGGGTCCAGCTGTGAGAGGTGGAGAGCCTGTGAGGGTGGGGCCCACTGCCGGGGACCCAGCCAAGAGCCTTCCTCAGTCTGGACCCACCATGGCCCCTGGCCTTTGCAACTCAAAGCTGGAGAGAGGGTTAGTGGTGAGGAGGCAGGGCCCAGGGTGAGCCTGGGGTTCTGCCCCTGAAGACAGTCTCCCTGGGAGGGTGTGAAGGGAAGATGGTGACCAAGGCCCACAGAGGGAGCCAGTTACCATTGCATCCGGGCCTTCTGGTCTCTGCAGCAGTCCTCTCCCCCAGAAAGACCTGGGCGGAGGCTGCTTGGGTGTGGGAAGATTGCGGCAGGGCTCTGGCTCAGCCCCATGTCTGATGTCCCCGGCTTCTGGCGGCGTCAGGCTCCCAGGAATTTTCCATGCTCAACCCAGGGCTGCCTCTCCCCAGGTTCCCGGGGAACGGCTCGGCATCCACACCGGGTCGACGGCAGCCTGGCCTTGGGACCACCTGCTCAACCTGCCCCCTGGGGCCTGGTGTGCTGAGTGGGGGAGGGGAGGGGACAGAGAAGAAAGGAGTGGGTGGCTTCTTTCCTGGACGTTCCACAGGGGATCTCTCAGAGCTCTTCCTTCCCCTTGGGACAAGGGGTGAAGGGCTGGTGGACACTGCCATCTGCTGGTCACTCATTATAACAGCATCACAGTGTGACCAAACTCCCCCCTCCCCTCAGATTTACAAAGACCAGGACCACCCTGCCAGTCTGGGGGAAGACTCTGGAGCCCCTGCCCCGGGACCACAGGCCTCCACTGAGGTCAGGAAAGAAACTACAGTATGGGGTCATGATAAAAAGCTGGCTTCCAAACCACCTTTGCAGTGCACTAGCTTTGTGACCTTGGTTAAGTTAATGAACCTGCAGTCCTCCATCTCCTCATCTTTAAACGGAGATAGGGATTCCTACCTGTCAGGGTGTGCCAAGGTGTAAAGGGCATAAAGTAGGTAAAGTCCTTACCACAGTGCCTGGCTCAATAAATGGTGGCTTTTATTGTTTTCTGGCCCAGTCTCAGTTTAACCAGTTGGAAGGCTAGTTAATTTAACCTGTACGTCCAGCATCCTCTGTCTGGCCACTGTCTTTGAGATGTTTCCCTTCTGTCAGCTTGTTATCTTTGAATATCAGTAGTCTGAATGTTCTGGAGATTTTCTTGGAGACCTTTGTAGACACATAAGGTTAAAAAAAACCCAAAACTCCTTTTGGAATTAAAAACAGGTACTCTTAGAATATCCAATGATTTGGGGGTGCCTGGGTGGCTCAGTTGGTTAAGCGACTGCCTTCAGCTCAGGTCAGGATCCCAGGGTCCTGAGATCGAGTCCCACATCGGGCTCCCTGCTCCGCGGGAAGCCTGCTTCTCCCTCTCCCACTCCCCCTGCTTGTGTTCCCTCTCTCGCTGTGTCTCTCTCTGTCAAATAAATAAATAAAATCTTAAAAAAAAAAAGAATATCCAATGATTTGGAATGCCTGGTCCTTTAACCTTGGTCATATAGGAGCCCAGGATTTCTGTTGTAGACACACAATGAATAGGGGACCACACTGTCTTCGTCTGGGAAGACGGGGGCTGGCATGGGTGAGGAGCAGATTTGAGGAGCCAGATGTGTCCCCCAGTCTGGGATGTGAAGCCTCCGAGGATGAGGACACTGGGACCAAAAAGTGTCATGGTTCCCACAGCAGAGTGTCTAGTGGGAGCATCCTGGGGCTGACCTGGGGACCCAGTGTCACCAGGTTGGGTGGCCTCCCTCGGGTCTTCTGGCCCCACGAGGCAAAGGCATCTGTGAGATCCGTCTGCAAGAGACAGTCTCTGAGGCTGCCCTGAAGAGGAAGAAACTGGTTACAAAACTGGGAACTTGGCCCTAGGCCATGGCCACCCCCCACGTGCTCCCTGCTTACCTAGGTAGCTGATCCACCTCTAAGTAATACCTTAATTTAGGGCAACACCCCAGCTGGGTTCTGTCCTCCCAGACTTCCTTCCTGGGTTGGATAAAGAGTTGGAAGACTCTAATTAAAATGCTTATCCTGATTGCTGGGGACACAAATCAGAGACTTCGGAAAACATTGGGTGACAGAATCAAAATCCCAAAAGCCACCAGCAAAATCATGGCAAATTAAAAGAACAGTGAGACACCATTTTTTCTTTACTTCTCAGGTTAGTAAAACCACAGAAGATAAAACCTGTTACTGGTGAGCAGTGGACAAGCGGGCATTCTGTAGATCCTTGGCAGGAACGTAAGTTCATAGGTTTTCCAAGAGCAATGTGACAGCATCGACATTTGAAAGAAGGAAATGCTTTGACTCAGCACTTTCATAGGAATTTAAGTTGTCATGGGTATACTCACACAAGTAAAGATAAATACACAAGCATTTTTAATATTGAGGAAATCGCGAAAACTGGAAATTACCAAAATGGCTTTTAATAGGGTCATAATAAAATAAATTATGATACACCCTCACATGGATTGCTCTTCCCCCATTATAAGACTGAGTTAGATTTCGGCGTGTGGCATGGAAAGATGCCTGCAATATATGATACTGAAATGCTAGGTGGCGAGAGTAGAGGAAGAGGAAGGAGCCTCCATCCACACAAAATGTTCAGGCTGCACTGATGGATGTGTGTCTTTCCACCTGTCAGTCACCATCCCACCCAAGCTCTGTACCCCAGCCCTCTTCTCTCCTCGGGGATCTCTCTTACTTCTTTCTCCTCCATCTAAAAACAGATGCACATTGTTTACATCATAAAACAATAAATCGGCCTCGGAGAGCTTCATTATTAGATATCAGTATAAAGGAATTCCCTTGTAGCACAGACTGCTAAGCTGAACTGACAGATCAAGGCAATAGAATAGGGAGTCCAGATCACAATGTTTGCAAATAATAGCGTTTGTGAGTATTTAGAATACAACATAGTGACAATTCTAGTGGAAGAAAGGACAAATTGTTCAAAAAAACTTACCAGTGAATGGTACTGGATACTTAACTAAGTATTTGGGGGGGGAATGACCCTTATCTCATGACATAAACCAAAATGAATTCCCAGTGACTCAAAGAATTGGTTGTGGAAAATATATCTGGAGAAAATTTGTGACTATTTATATAGTCTGGGGTAAGGAATACTTCTCTAAGTATAATTTCATTGTAAAAACCACCAAGAGGAGTGTCCAGGGTGGGAACTACATAAAAATCTTAAAACCTGCATGTGAAAAATGCAAAAAACAGAACTGACCTTCGGAAAATTATCCAACTCGACATCGCCAATCATGAGAGACGCTGGCATCCCGTGCCCCGACTGACCACCCGCATGGAACCCTGAGAAATCACTAGACAAATACCAGCCAAGAAGCAGCCTGCACAACTGGTGTGGATGCCCCACAGATGTCAGCATCAGGAAGACAGGAAAGCCTGGGCACCGTAGAATGAAGGAGACTAAATGCACACAAGGGCATGGCCCTTAATTCGATTCTTGCTTGAAGAGGAGGACAGGGGAGCAGTTGTGAAGAAAAGCCATTATTGGGACAAGTGGACACACTGGAATATGATCGTATGTTAGGTAAGAGTAATGCGTCCCCAGGGCGCCTGGGTGGCTCAGTTGGTTGAGCGACTGCCTTCGGCTCAGGTCATGATCCTGGAGTCCCGGGATCGAGTCCCGCATCGGGCTCCCTGCTCGGCAGGGAGTCTGCTTCTCCCTCTGACCCTCCTCCCTCTCATGCTCTCTGTCTCTCATTCTCTCTCTCTCAAATAAATAAATAAAAATCTTAAAAAAAAAAAAAAGAGTAATGCGTCCCTGTCACATTGCCCGAGTAGGACCACTGCATTGTGGTTAGGCGGGACAAGACTCCGCGCTGTGCTTCTAAGAAAGCGCACGCTCAAGTATTTAGAGTGAAGTGTCATGGCCTCTGCGAGGAACGCTTCAGTGTTTCCGGAAGAACGCAGAGAGAGAAAGGAGAAGGCAAATGGCAGCGTTAACCACCGCGCAGTTCCTCTGCTAGGGCAGCCCCACACCCCTCTCCCTTTCCGGGGCTGAAGGACTTACCCCCTCGCTGCTGCTGGGAGGATTGAGTCTCTGCTCAGTCCTCCCTGGGACTTGTGACTGAAGAGAGTGAGCTGCCTCACCAAGGTCAGACCCCTCGGGGGTGGCCCACAACCAACAGCTGGCCTCCTCCTCTCAATTCAGGAGGACCTGCCCCAGGTTGGGCCCCTGCTGTGACCTTGGCACTCAGCCCCCTGTGTCCAGCCCTGCTCCCCTGGTCATCTGCGGGTTCCATCTCGAAAACCCAGCGTGGGCCTAGACGAAGGGTGTACATGTAGGGTATGAACCAGTCCACTTCTCTGTGAGTTTGAAACTTTCTCAAAATAAAAACTTAAGGGGAAAAATAAGTTAAAGACAAACGGGATAATACGTATCAGAAAAGGTTAGGATCTTTCATATATGATGCATTCTTACAAATCAGTAAGAAAAAGACAAACAGCCCAATTTTTAACACACGCAAAGGAAATAAACAGGAGCGTTAGAAAGAAGCATTCTGAGACCATCAAACCGGTGGAAACATGTTTAACCTCACTAGGAGTCAAATACATGTCCTTCTAAAACAAGAAATATCACTTTTCCCTTAACAAATTTGAGAGGATTTAAGGAAATGAACCCAAGGCTGGCGTGGGTTTGGGGACGAGCTCTGTGCCCAGCCTCCTGGGAAAGGTCTGGTGGCCGTTATCAAAGCCACTGAAAGCTTTGTGTCCCTGTGTGTGCGCCCAAGTTCTCCAGACTTCGGCAGTCCTTTTCCTTTAGCATCCAAACAGAAAGGCTGAATTTGCCGTGCCCCAGGCAGTGGGGGGTGTCCTGGAGGAGCGTCACAGAGCAGAACAGGATCAAGGCAGCCCTGGGACGCCACCATCCCAGCAGCGTCCTTCTCCAGCTGGCTGGAGTGCTCACCTCACCTGCCTCTCCCAGAGCTCACAAGTTGCCGACAGACAACTCCTCCCAAATGTCCATTACTTTTTAATACAAAAAGATGAAGCTCTTTGTCTTCCTGCTCTTCTCCCCATCTCCTGAGACCTTCCTTTACTCAACAAAGGACACAGAGACTCACCAAAGTGTTTTTTGACACATGAGCTGAGCACTTTGCTCCCAAACGGCCTCCTGGTGTATCTGGCTCAAACAGCTAGCTAGCCTTGAAAAGACCACCCAATCATCTCCTGCCATACACCCCACCTTTCCATCATATATCCATACCTTAAGGACTGGACAAGGAAGTTATTGTATATCGGTACATGGCATCCTAAGTAAAGATTTAAAATGATGGTTTGGGAGGTAATTTAACATGGAAAAATGTTTACAGGGTGACAAATGAAAAAGCAAGTTACAAAACAGTACATCCAGTAAGATTTTGTATTGTTTAAAGATATATATACATACATATATATATATATATGTATAGAACAAAATGTCAAGAGAGAAGGAACAACAAAATGTTCATGGTTGTTATATCTGATATAGAATGAATGGTGAATTTTATGTCATTTTTGCACTATCCATATTTTCTGTATTTATTCTGCAATGAGGATGAATTAGATCTATACAACAGTTCTAGAAGATTCCCTGCTTGCCTCCTCTGCTTCAGAATCATGCTTCTGGTGAAGGATGCCTCACTCACTACCCCACCTTGTCATTTCCATCCTGAGGCCCACCTTGACTCTGGCCTCAACTTCCTAGAAGAGTATTGTTCATCACACCCCAGTCCCCGTCCTGAAATACTCTTTCCTTTGTTCATTCTGTGAGTCCACTCACTTCTCCTTTGGAATAAATGTAAACTCTTGGGCATGGCACACAAGGCCCCCCAAGGGCAGGCCCCACATGGTGTCTGCAGCCTCCTGACCTAGCCACCCCTGGGCACGCCCTCCTCCCCAGCCCCAAGGACACTGTGCTCTCTGGAGGCATGTTGGCTTTGCACTGCTAGCTAGGACACACTTTATGTCTTCTCTCCCTCCTCCTCCTCCTCCTCCTCAAGCACCCCTTGAACAGTTTCTAGTTCCGGCCTTATGTAAGTGCTTTACAGCTGTACCAACAAGAAGCCATTGCAGAAAACCCCCACTTAGAGTGGTCTAAGCACTCGTGTAAGGAGAAGTCTTGACACATCTCAAGAAAGAGTCTAGGGGCACCTGGGTGGCTCAGTCGTTAAGAGTTCCTTCGGCTCAGGTCATGATCCCAGGGTCCTGGGATCGAGCCCCGCATCGAGCTCCCTGCTCCACGGAAAGCCTGCTTCTCCCTCTCCCACCCCCCCTGCCTGTGTTCCCTCTCTCACTGTGTCTCTCTCTGTCAAATGAATAAATAAAATCTTAAAAAAAAAAGAGTCTAGGGCTTGTATGATAGTTCATGGGCCATCAGGTCCCCATCTTCAATGGATAAGTCCCAAATTCATGCCTGTGCTTCACAGCCACAAAATGGTTGCTGCCTCTCCAGCATCACATCTCCTTTCCAGGCAGAAGACAAGGAAGAAACAAAGAGTTTTCTCCTAGTAAGGTAAATCATCCTCAGGAACTTCTATATATGTGGCCAGAATTGTCACATGCGCCCTCCTAACTGCAAAGGGGGCTGGGGGTATGAGAGTTTCACCTTTCCAGCCTCTGTAGCAGTAAAAGTTGAAGAGGAAGGGTGCTGTGAATGGCTTCGGGGTCACTAATCTACAGTGCTTACCATACATTTCCTCTCATCCCAGTCATATTTAGTCTCAAGCAGTGCTGTGAATTAAAGGTTTCCATTATGTGTGTTTCACCAATAAGAAAACCCAAAGCTCAGAGACAACATTCACATTTTTCATGACCCAGGTCTGGAACCACCTCCTCCGGGAAGAGTTCCTTGTACGGCCCAACCCCAGGCGGAGTTAGTTGTTTGTCTTTCCCTGTGCATCTTGGGCCTGCATCCATGTTGACATCTCCAACTGTTCCTGAGTGATGTATGAGTCCCCCAAGGGTCTTCTGCATCCTCAAAGCCTGGCAGGGTCGCAGGCCCAGAGCTGTGGCTGGGAGCGTTTGCTGAGTAACCAGGGAGGTGGTGGTCCGGCTCCACTTGGGATGCCTAGACCCCTACAATGCTAAAGCGTCACTTTAGAGGACAGAGAAAAATCAGCAGATCCCCAGAAGACCCACCCCACCAGAAACAAGGGAGTGTTAGTGCATGATGCGGCCAGAGCTCGGATCAGACTCCCCATGGGCTGCAGACTGCACTGCCCCTGGGGCCCAGGGACTTTCCTGGGGTACGGGGAAACTGATGCCTGCAGCATTCCTCCAGGGCAGTGTGAAGGGAAATTAGAAGATCCTCTGCAATGTGGTTTGCATTATTGCAGCTTCAGCCATGGAAGGGGCTCCCTGAGTCAGGCAGGAAGCAGAAAATATCAGATTTAGATCCCACATTCCGTGCATTGTATACAATTATCCACTGGAGCCACATAGGGGCAAGCAGGACCCACAGACACAGAAAGTGGGATTGCTCTCAGGGACCGGGTTGCTCTGTTCTGGGGAGCCAGTCGTGTTCTTGGCAGGCACCAGGAGCCCCAAGTGCCCCAGCGCTGTGCACTCAGGAACCCTGCGGCCAGGGGTGAGTTTCACTTGCCTGCAAGCCATGGGTGACAGGCAAGCTACCAGTTGCAGCAACAAGGGGGAGTCCCCTCAACCCCCCACCTGTGCTCAGGGTGTAAGTGCTTCCCTAGATCCTCCTGGACTGTCTCCTTGACCAAACTTTAGGCTCCTCTGATCCCTCTTCTCCAATCAGCCTTGACCTTGACCCCACTCGCCCCCTGCAACCTGCATGGATGGCCCAGTCTAAGCAAGAATCCTGTTGAGTCAGCTAAGAGACAATTGCCTCCCACCATCCCACCACCCCACCCCACCCCAGAGGGAATCTGATCACCCTCCACATCTGCACCTTTGATGTCTAAGCTCTGGCCTGCCTTCAGCAAGAATCCTGCTAGGTCGGTTGAGCAGGAACCTCCTCCCCTTGCTGTCTCCTCCAGACCCTTGGGCATCGATCCCCACGTGCCCTTGCTCTACGGAGCTGAGCCTGATGCCCCTGCTGTGATAGTCCAGAGCCCACTGCAGTAGTCTCAGGAAGTCTTCCGAGGGGTTTTAACAAGAGTCAGAACAATTATCTCTTTAGCAGGGGAGAGGAAAGAAGCTTTGAGAAGCTTTTGTTGAGAAGGCCCTGTTGCTCTTTTACTGGAAGGCCTCTGGAGTCGTCAGGGGCGGCTTCTTGGGACAACGCCCCACCCGCGGGTCTAATTGATCTTGTTTGCTGGGCTATAGGTTACCTCATCTGACCCTCCTCTAAGCACCCCCGGGGCCATGACCACTGGCTGCCTTGTTTCCCAACACTCTCCCCAAGGCAGCGGAGCCCAGTAATTTGCCGTGTGAACCGGGACACTCTGGGCACTCTCCTAAGAGTGCTGTCGGCACCAGGACAAGCGGCGCAGCCCAGGCCTTGCGGTTACCAACAAGCTTCCTGCGCTTATCCTCGCGTGCCTCCTGGCCGCCGCGTTGGCTCAGGACCCTGGTCCGGGCACTAGGGGTGCGGGTGGGGAGACAGGGGGCGTGACCTAGCTGGACACGGGCCTCCGACAGCGCCGAGCCGGCGCAGGGCGGTCGGGGCGTGGTCACTGCTCAAAGTTGCAGAAAGGCCGGAAATTTACAGCGGCCGCTGGCCGAGCTCGGTGGCCACCAGGGGGCGGGCGGAGGCCGGAGCCGGGGCGGGCCGAGCGCGCGGGGCGGGGACGCGGCGACGCTGGCGCCCGCGGGTCCCGTGACCGTGCGCCCCGCCCGGAGCCGCCGCGGTCATGCAGTCCCCGGCGGTGTTCGTCACCTCCAGGTGAGCCAGACCCCCCGTGCCTGGCGCCGCGTCTCGGGTGCGCGCGAACGAGCCGATGCGCCCCCGTCCGAGGACCAGGCGGAGGCGGCTGGCCCCGTGGGCCCGCGGCGCGGCCTCGCCAGCGCCCCGGCGGGTTGCCTGGGGTCGGCCCCTCCACCGCCCTGCAGGAGAGGTGGGCGCATTGAGTGTCCCCGTTTTACAGATGGGGAAAACTGAGGCCCTTAAAAGGGTAACGAACTCGCCCCGGACCCAGTGGAAGGCCGGGATTGGCTGGCCCCGCAGGCGGGCGGAGAGGGGGTCTCCTGTCCCCTTTGCAGACGTGCGTTCATTTCTTTTGAGCCCGAAAATACAGTTTATGGCTCCTTTCAGTGCTCACTGTATGCCAGGCCCAGTGCGCGGCCCTGGGGATGGGGGTGAATCAAAAAAGGCCCGGCCTTGCAGGGGACACGGAATGAACACAAACCTGCGGGGGGGCCAGAAGCTAAGGGGGGGCGGGCAGTAGGTTCAGGTTCCTTGGGAACACAGTGCAAGTGCGGAACCCGACTTCGAGGAGTGGGCGAATGAGGCCACGTCCCTCAGGAAGAGTGGGAGTTAACCAGGCGAAGGCAAGAGAAGAGGTGGCAGCTCCTCAAGGAGGCAGCTCAGGAGAAGTGCAAGTTAGAGGCCTCGGAGGCAGAAGGTGCCGGGTGGGCTCACCCTGACCCAGACCTGGGGGACCTGGTGCAAGATGGATCCTGGGAAGCATGGGATGCACATGCTTTGAGTCTTTCGTAGAGTGACTCACTTAAGGTATTTTCATAGACCCCACTCTCGTTCCCCCTACACAGGATCTTGGTCTAAGATGCCAGTTTATTGCTTAAATGAATGTATGTCTTTCCCAGCCCAACTGTTCTTTTTCCAGCTGTAATCTGAGCGCCCCTGTAACTCCAGGTCTAGAAAAATGTGATTCTGTAAGTAAACCCTGATCCCAGAACCTGCTTGGTGCCCCCTGCATGGCCCAGGGAGGTCACAGGCTGTGTCTTCATAGGCGCAAGAGGTGTACCTGGTGCTCCCTAAGTCACCTCTCCCTGAGCCTGTTTCATTCTCTGCAAAAAGGAGGTTTGAGATTGGAAGGTGTGAGTAGTGCCGGCAGAAGACACCTGTCTCAGCCACACGCAGTGGGGTGTGACTTTGGTGCGGGGAGCTTGGGAAGGGGGTGGGTGGCTTCCCTCCCTGCCCCGATCCTGCAGGGCCTGCCCACGGGCATGGGTGCTGGTGATGAAGGCCCAGGGGGCGGTGCTCACTCCTTCCTACTTGCACCTGCCCACAGGGTGGGTTCAGACGCTCGAGACCAGTCACAGGGCAGGCGCTTCACAGTCAGGCCCCAGCGCAGCTTCCCAGCGTAGCCCCCGCCGCTCATCACCGCGTGCACTCACACCTGCGTTCGTCCAGCAGCTACTGACCTGCTCTGTGCCAAGGACCGGTTCAGATTCTAGGGCACAGCAGTGGACAGAATGAAGCCCATCTCATGGAGCTTTAGTGGGGACAGCTAGACAGGAGGTAGACAGATGATGTGTCAGGGATGATAAATGGTATGAAGGAAAATTCAACAGCAGGGAAAAAGAGATAGGAGTGAGTGCTGTTTTGTCCAGGAGTGTCGTTCTGATAGAGGGGCAGTTGGGCAGATCCTGACTCCCTGAGGGAGAGAGCCATGAGGGTATCTTGAACAAGACCGTACGAGCAGAGAGGACAGCAGAGCCAGTGTCCTAGGGCAGGGGTGAGGGGGGGCGGGGAGGGATGGTGCTTGGGCACCAGCAAGGAGGCCAGCATGGCTGGAGTGGAGTGGGCCTGGGGGAGTGTTGGGTGAGGCAGTGAAGAACTGTGGGTTTGGGAGCAGGGGGACAGTGCGGGGGGGTGGAGGGAGAGAGAGAAGGGGGGAAGGAAGACTTGCAGAAGCGTGCCTTGAGTAGGAGATGGCCTCAGGTAGGAGCCAACCAGTGTGTCCCCGGCGGTGGGGGAGGCTCAGGGATTTCTCCCATTGCTGCCCTTCTTGGTGAAATAAGCAGGGCTGTCGGGAGAACAGGCATTGGGGGTTTATCAGGGGTTTGTTGAGAGAGGCGGCTTAGACTCCATGTCTTGTTGCTCAGCGGATGGTCCCAGGAGCAGCAGAATAGCATCAGCATCACGGGGGAGCTGGCTGGAAATGCAGACTCTCAGGCCCCGGCCCCGACCTGCTGAATCCAGATCTGCCTATTGACAGCTTCCTCAGGTGACTCGGATGCCTGTGAGGTTCGAGAAGCTTGGTCTAAGGCGTAGTTGACCACCCTACGCCCTTGAGCCATGTCATGCCCATAAATAAAGTTTCTGTATCGGCTGTGGCTGCTGCATCTGTTACCTGGAAGAGTTGTCAACTCCTAGTGTGTCCACCGCCGCCCTCCGCCCGCCCCCCCCCCCCCCCCCCCCCGCCGGGCCCGGGGCTTCTGATTCAGTGGCCTGAATTTCCCAGGTGACACCGTTGCAGCGGGGACCACACTTGGAGAAGCCCAGGTCTAGAGCAAGGGAGGGGTGCCAGGCCCAGGCTGCAGCTTGCTGCTTGTGGCCATGAATTCTCTGTGGGACCGGGTGGCATGTCCGAGTGTTTGTCCCCGTCCCGGGCAGCTGCTGGGCCCCGGTACAAAGGAGGCAGAGAACTGGAGAGTTCGGGACGGGGCGGGGGAGCTGGGGCCCGAAGCCGTGGTTCCAGCCGTGGCACCCCAGGGCCTCCCAGCTGAGGAGGCATGACAGGAACAGGAGGGACAGCAGAAGGCAGCGGGCTTGTGGACTGCGGGGCCCGGTGTGGTCAGATGCGGGGTACTGAGAGGGAGAGCGTGAGCCCGGCCGTAGGCCCCCCTCCTCTGCACTTCCGCCCGCCTGTGCTTCGTTGCGGTAATGATCCTGAGTCCTCCCTCCACCCTGCAAGAGGTAGCCCTGGCTCTGGCGTAGCTCTGACCTGCGGAGACCCGGGCAGGTGACTCCCTTGTGTCTCTTTCCCGCTCTTTAAGTGGGTCCCAGCGGTGGTGTCCCCTGTAGGGCTGCCGGAGCAGGAGTGGCTCAGCTGAGGTCCCGAGAGCCTGCAGCAGCGCTGGCCGCCGCGAGGCTCACCTCGAGTGGGCTCTGCGCTCCTGCGCTCGTCACGGGAACATGCGTGCACACCGCGCACTAAGCCAGGAGCAGCCCGGCTCGCTCGGCGCGAGGCCAAGCACGCTCATTCAGTTATTGGGCAAAGGAAAGGAGGGCTGATACCTTAGGTGTGGTGTTCCATCTCACAAAGGTACATCTGGTGTCGCCTGGGCCTCCCTGCATCATCAGCCTGTGGCGGTGTGCTCTGGGTCCCGGGAAAATGCTCGTGTAGGTGCACACTTCACATGCGGGCGTATGGCATTGTCCCTGGTGGGTGACAGACGGCATCCCCATGGTGACTGTGTTGCATGCCTGGTGTGGAGGTGGGAGAAATCCGCGCGGAAGGAGTCCTGGGGGACAGAGTGTCTTTGAGGGATTGGGACCTTAGTCCAGAGAGGGAAAGGGCCTTGCCCTGGTACATTTTTAGCCCAGAAGTGCCCTCCTCCTAGGAGCACCCCTTTACTTGTGTTCTGGAAGTCCTGCCCAGCCCATAGAAGGTTTGACCTTGATGATGAGGGGTCCTGTCCACGTGTATTTGTACACGTGGGTCTGCATTACCCCCTTATAAAGGATGGGGATGCAGTTACCGTATTTTTTTATCACTTCAGGGAGAACGTTTCATGACTTGTTTGCCCCCCATACAACTCAGTACGTTGGTGTAGCATTGACAGATTCTGCGAGAGCTGTGCTGTTTTGCTGAGCACCCTCTCCAAGCCTCATGCAGCAGCCTTCTCAGTGCCTTGCGGGGCCCCGAGGCTAAGGAGGACCCTGCATCCAGGGCCCTGGGCAGGTTCGGTTGTAGCCCCGCTGCCCTCCGGTTCGCTGAAGAGATGCGTGTCTACCCAGGCTCCCAGCGGTGTCTCGTTCTTGCACTACGTGCAGGGAGCCAGGCACGTTCCTTGTCGGGAATAGAGCCCCCAGATGCCATCCCTCCGAATCCTGCAGGGGCTCATGCACCGAGGGTATGGAACACTCCTCCCTGTGGGTGACTTTCCACAAGCCCGTCTCTTCTGCTCCCACTTGTTTTGCTGCTGGGGACGGCCCGGGGTCTGGGAGCAGCCCATAGGCAGGACCCACGCGTGAGGCTTGGGAAGCCAGGCCTCAGGAGAGGCTGGTGTGTGGCGGGGCAGGTGGCCCGAAGCAGTGACCACGAGGACAGCCTGCAGAGTGCCCCCCACCCAGGCCTGCAGGATCCTCCTGAGGTCCTATCTGCGTGTCACTCGAGAGGCCTGCTGACTTAAACCTGAGCTTCCTTTGCCTTCTCTCCCTTTGGCAGGCGAGTGCAGAATGTCCACACGGGCCTCGACTTGACCGTGCCCCAGCACCAGGAGGTGCGGGGCAAGATGATGTCAGGCCACGTGGAGTACCAGATCCTGGTGGTTACCCGGCTGGCTGCGTTCAAGTCAGCTAAGCACAGGCCCGAGGATGTCGTCCAGTTCTTGGTGAGCTGGGGGCTCTGCCAGGATGTTCCTGGGGGGGCCCAGGGGGCAGGGGGCCAGGCGCACAGACGCACCTGCCACCACGGTGTGAGCAGCATCAGGGAGCGGGCGCTTCTCTAGCCAGCACTGGGGCACAGGGGCCCCCCGGCAGAGGGTACAGCCTAAGCGGAGGCTAGCCGTGGGGGTCGCGTGCGGGGAACTGCATGCAGTGGAGCATCATCCTGAAGGAAGCGGGAGACAACGGGCAGAGTCCGGGTCATGGAGGGCGTGTAGGGAGCCTGACTTGCCTTGCAGCCAAAGAGGAGTTTTAAGTAGGAGAGTGACTCACTGGCCCATCCGGTGGGGAGTGGAGTTGGGTTGGAAGGAACCGGGCAGGGGTAGGGGGCCCAGCGACCAGGCCAGTGATGCTCCAGGGGAGGGCTGGAGGCAGGCCAGCAGTGGTTGGTGTGAGGGGACACAGAGGGTTGTAAAATATCTCCACGGTAACATGCATATCATCTGCTGACTGACCATGTGCACCAGCGGAAGTAAGGAGCGGAGGGGCAGGTCTTGGGGCGGGGGGGCTGTGTAGAGTATAAAGTGTCTGTCTGATGGACACAGGAGGACGAATCCATGAGGCTAGAGCCAGGGACCTGTCAGGCCTAGGAGGCAGGTGTGGGAGGCGTCAGCTTGGAGGTGATGTTGAAAGTCTGGGAGTGGATGAGGTTGCCCAGAGAATGGACGTTCAGGGCGGAGGGAAGGGCTTAGGAGGGAACCCCAGAGACGGTCGCGGAGAGGGAGGAGCCTCTGAGGCCTTCGTGGAGTCACAGGAGCTGAGGGAAGAGAGAGCTTTGAAATAAAGGTAAGATGAACCAGAGCCCTGTGGTCTAGATGGGATCAGTAGCTACAGGTTTGCACGCGGTTCGTTCTGAATCTCCTGGCAGCCAAGACAGGAAGGGAAACAGTGAGTGACCCTGCTCCGGTGCCCTAGGAGCAGAGACGTCACCTTCTCAGAGATAAAAATGCATGGCATGGGTCTTTCTTTGAGGGAGATTTAACACATGGGAAGCATCTAAAGGACATGTCTTTCATGTGCTACTTTGACTTTGGGTGAGAATCAAGGTCTAATGTTAGGTGGTGGTTCTGGTTCTGCTTGGCCCCGAGTGGTGGGGTTTGCAGCTCCTGACAATCTGGCCCGACCCCCTGTGGAGCTCCACACACGCCCGTTTTCGGGGACGGGAACAGAAGAGCATATCTGAGGTCACGTCTCCGGGCATAACAGAGAGGCAGCATTCGGGGAGCCCCGAGGAGCATCCAGGCAAGCCTGTTTGTGCTGTGCCGACGGCCAGCCTCACGTGTGACGACAGCTTGACCCCTCCATGCATCACACCAGTGCCGCTTTCTTCTGACCAGTAACACCCACGCCCTGCGAAGGGTGCGTGTGCATGGCCTGGGTGGCCGTTCCTGCAGTGCTTCTCAGACATTTTGAACCACCTGTGAGGGCAGAGGAGAATGCATTTACCACCACCACCGCCCCCCCATGAAATCTGGGGATGTAACCCAAAGCCAGAAAGTCTCTGAAGTTTCATGATTTAGCTTTAAAAAAAAAAAGCATATTGCATTCTATTCCTGAAAAGGATACACATGCTTTAACATAAAAATGAATTTAATTGCTAATCAGAAAGTAAAACCAGTCCCGGAAAGGGGCACTGGGTATGCCTGCCGATTAGCGGACTCCCCGTGCGCTGCTGCCGTCTGCCCTGCACGTGGACTCGCCAGACACACGGGAGCTCCCATCCTCCGCACTCCCTGCCCCTCTCAGCCTCTTGCTGCAGTTCAGGTAGCTACTTGAAAAGCCCTGGCTTTGGAACACTGATGAATGTGGGTCCTGGATGGGGTGACACCTCTGACTTAAAACTTCCTGGCCCCTCGCACGGTCAGTGCTCTGGAAACTCGAAGCTTCCATGACCACGGTCCCGGTGGGTCCGTGGGCTGGGCCAGTGTGGAGCTGTCGGGCCAGCAGAGGGCGCTCAACCCTCAGGGTCAGAGCTTCCCGGATGGAGCCTGCCTGGAGTCACCTGTTCTCAGGACCGCGGGGGCGGGGCTTGGAGCCTGCATCCCTTGTGTGAAGGGATCCTCTTACCTTTCCTTGAGGGCTGTTCTCAGGAAAGCTCCAGAGCCAGGCTCTTGTGTTGACAACTGCAGGCTACAGTCCCCTGTCCCAGGTGACTCCCCAGTGTGTGGGGGGTGGGGGTGCTGGGGATCTAAATTCCACCCAGCCACCTGCCAGCATCTGAACCCCGCACAGGCTGGGGGTTCTGGGGAGAGTTCTAGTTGGCCAGGGTGCATGCTCTGACACCACCGTGCCCCAGGGTTCCCGGGTCTCGTCCATCAGCCACAGGCATTTCCAGCATTGGCCTGGGAGTAGGAGTGGGACTATCCTTGTTTGTATGCTCCGTGCTCCCTCAGAGTCTCGCACAAGGGGAGAGCACAGAGTCCAAGACAAGGGAGGATGCTAGGCGGCTGGTGGGGTGTGTGGCTGGGAGCTGAGAGCCCACCTTGGGTTACATCCGCAGCGATGCCTCGACCCTGCCACGCTTCAGGCTGCTCACGCCACGTGAGGCCCGGGCGGTGTGGGGCAGAGACCATGCTGGGGTGGCCTCACACAGAGTGGACTCAGCCGGAGACGGGGTGCTGTCTCAGGGTGACTCAGATGGCCTGAGACGCCCTTCCTGCCTGCTTCCCTGAGGTCCCAGGGTGCGGGGAGCGGGGGTGGGGTGGGGGGAGTCCTGGCTGACAGCAGCACCGAAAACAACCTTGCCATATGTGGTTCTTCTCCACATGAGCACTGTAAGGACCGTCCCCACCAGAAGGCTGATGCTCCTGCAGGGGAGAATGATCCAGAGATCCGTGCTGAGAAGAGGTGATTCCTGTTGTTGTAGGAAGATGACCTAACAGCTGGCCAGACCATGAGGTCCCCCCACTAATGTGCTGCAGGCCCGGAATGGAAGCAGGCATGGTCACCTGTGGGCCAGGCCGGGGTCCCTGTGTCACAGGTCTTTACCTGGACCTGTGACAGGGGAATCCACCATGATTATATCTCCCCTTTGGCTACTAAGACTTTCATAATTTAGCCTAGCACGGATTAGGGGGTGTTGGGAATGGAGCCCCAGGCAGGGGGATGGGTGGAGGGTCAGAGGGAACGAGGCATGCCCAAAGCACCTGTCTGTCCTGGGGCAGCTGTCCTGGGGACCGTCTCTCCAAACAGGCCGGCCTCTGCGCTGTCTGGGCAGGGTGAGGGGGAGAATATTCGGGAAGCCTCATGCTCCTCTCATTCCAGGTCTCCAAAAAGTACAGTGAGATCGAGGAGTTCTACCAGAAACTGAGCAGTCGTTACTCCACGTCCAGCCTTCCCCCGCTCCCCAAGAAGGTCCTGTTCGTTGGGGAGTCCGACATCCGGGAAAGAAGAGCCGTGTTCAATGAGATTCTGCGCTGTGTCTCGAAGGACGCCGAGTTGGCAGGAAGCCCAGAGCTGCTAGAATTCTTAGGTACCTGAGGCTCTGTCCCTAACCTCTGAGGCCTTTGTTGGCCCAGAACCAGGCCTCACTCCCCTGGCTGGGCCAGAGCGGGCCTACCGCTGCCGGCAGGAGGACGCTGCCTGCCTGGGTGCTGGACAGGGCTCACACGGGGCCTTCTCTGTGGTCTGACCCCACCCGTGCCCCTCCTGGCCACCCCCAGAGTGCCCCAACCCATACGCACCCGCCCCCCACGTTGCCTCCTGCCAGCCAGGCCTGCAGACCGGGCCCCCGGGGACAACCCCCCAGTGTCCAGGCCTGCACAGAGGCCCCAAGGCAGATGAAGTGCTTATGTGCCCCTGGGCGGGGAGGGGTCTCCTCGGGAGGTGCTGGGCTCTCCCCCCTGACTTTCTCCCTTCTTTGGACCACTCTGTTTAACTTTTCTTCCCAATGACTGCCGTCTCTAAGCGTCACAAGACAGATAGGAGTTTTTCAGAAGACAACAGCAAATAAACCAAAAAATTTTTTAAAGGGGTGAGGAAGAAAAAAAGCAAAGCCAGTGAATGCACAGAGGTGGGGGCAGAGCCCTGGCTACTTGTCTCCTTTTCCAGCCCCTCCCCTGCACCTGTGGGCCCCGAGTTGTTTGCTACGAGATCACAACCTGCTTGCCCCCCAGTGGGCTGTGTTGCCTGTGATATGGGGGCTCCCGCTGATCCATAACTGTGAGAAACTCCAGATCTCCTGGCCCCTCTGTTACAGAGAAGCAAGATACAGTGGTTTGACTCTCTTAGGCTTTCTGTGCCTCCGTTTCCTTATCTGTAAAGTAGAGGCATGAACAGGATCTCTCACGTGGATTTTTACAATAGTTCAATGAGTCCATACCTGTGAAATGCTTTTTACACAATGCCTGTTACACGGAATTGAAATTTTGAGTGGTATTTTCACATTTGTCCTAATAACAAAGCATAATATAAGGCAATGTATGATTACTGCCTAGATTTATATAACGCAGTAACACATATTACTTTGACGTATGTGTTAATATCTTGTTCCCAGGCATACTATAGGTCCCTTATCTAAGGGTGGTTGTTTTTTTTTTTTTTTTTTAATAGGAACTGCTTTCAGGGGCCCCTGGGTGGCTCAGTCGGTTAAGCGGCTGCCTTTGGCTCAGGTCATGATCCCAGGGTCCTGGGATCGAGCCCCGCATCGGGCTCCCTGCTCAGCGGGAGGCCTGCTTCTCCCTCTCCCACTCCCCCTACTTGTGTTCCCTCTCTCGCTGTCTCTCTCTGTCAAATAAATAAAATCTTAAAAAAAAAAAAAAAAAATAGGAACTGCTTTCAAAGATCTTCTACCCAGTAACTATCTGGATAGAGGTGAACAAGTAGTCTAAACCCACATTTCTCAGTCCATCTGTGGGGAAGGACTAGATTCGTATTCCCAATCTGTCACGGACAGATACTTTCACAAATACGAAATCACATGTCTAGATGTCGTGACAGTGCCAAGCTGCTATGGATGTTTCCAGATGCTTGCTCTCCCTTTCTGTGCTTACCGCATCATGGATATCCATCTGGGGGCCATGCTTTGAGAAGTGCTGATGTAAGCCACTTTGTATGGAGCCATTACAGTTCATTCTGGAATCTTCCATGAGCTCACTGTGCACCCATTGGGTTCATAGTCTAAGCGCCCAGACCCTTGGAGCCAGTCTTCATCCGTGGCTGGATTGCCAGAGCTCCCTGATATGCCCCACAGATGTAAGCTGGCCGGCTTTTTTGCCCTTAGCCAGTGGACGTAGGCTCGGCTCTTGCCCTGCTACCAGCTGGTTCCAAGCTCGCACCTATAACCACTCCACTCCAGGCTTCACTACAGGCTCGAGGCTTGGAACCCCGGCTGCCCCCTGTGCACCCAGACCCGGCACCCTGTCCCAGGACGCTGCGGGAGGCCCGCAGCTCAGGTCCCAGCACAGGAGCTTGGGTGCACGGCAGCGCTGCCTCGTCCCCTGGTTGTGGACGTCAGGGGCCCTCCTCCATCTCCTTCGACAGGCACCAGATCCCCAGGGGCTGCGGACCTCACCAGCAGAGATGTCTCTGTCCTGGATGCACACAGCCAGGCCCAGGATGATGGGGAGGCTTTTGACTTCTTCGAGCAACAGGACCGAGTGGAGGCTGAGGGTCTGCCCATCCCAGGCCAGAAGGGCGAGGATGCAAGAAACTCCTCCGAGGAGGAAGAGGAGGAGGCACTGGACCCTCTGGGCATCATGCGGTAGGTCTCCATGTCCTGGATAGGGCCTCCTTCTGGCCTGCTCCAGGCTCTCTGGTGAGGGCTCCTCTCTCCCTCCGTCCCTCCCTCCGTCCCGGGCATCTGAGAAAACCTGTTTCCCTGGGTCATCACTCCCTGTGGCCTGGTGTGCTCGGGCGGGGCTCAGATGTTACCTTCTCCTCCCTGGCCACAGAGCAGGCCCCTGGTCCCCAGTTCTGTACGGAGTCCTGGCAGGGCTGCCCACCCCCGACAGCTCAGCAGCCCAGGAGCCCTGGGCTCTCCACGCAGCTCATCACTGATGGCCTGGGGCTGGTGGCCCGTGATCGAAGCCCCCTAGGCCCCGTGTCACTGTTCTTAAAGCAGGGCTGTTGACCTGGGCCCTGCCTTCCGACAAGGCAGTTGTAAGGCCCATGAATCACATGAGTGGAAGGGACTGATAACCTGGAAGGTGCCCGCTGTGTGTGATGAAGAAGGTAGAGTGAGCCGCAGGCCCCCTGGCCACTCAGCTGAGTTCTCTTTACATGCACATACATGCACACAGGTGTGTGCACACAGGTACAGTGGGGAAGTAGAGGTAAGCCAGGTATGGTCTCAGCGGTCCCTCGGTGTCCTGGTGCTCTGCCGCCTTCCCCTTTCCTGATCCCCTGACTGCCTTCCCTAGTCAGTGCACTGCTCCCAAGCTCCCGCTGGACGACCACCCTGTGCTGGGGCAGCATGAGACCAGAGAGACATCTGCTCCCAAGGCCCGTCCAGTGGGCACAAGCTGAGGTGCTGGGGCGGGACCTCCCAGACAGACAGACTCAGCCACCCCATGGCCCTTACCACTTCTGGGCCCAAACGTGCAAGAACAGGCGGGAACCAGTGTTTCTGAGCACTTCCTACACGCTGAGCTTGGTACTCTGCACTTCATGTACTCGGTCTCCTTGACACCCTGCCTGCAAGGAGATGTTGTTATCCCATTCTACAGATTAAAGAAACTGAAGCCTGCAGAGGCCGAGTGCCCTGCCCGAGGTCAGGCAGCTGGTAAATAATAGTCCTGGGATTCCAGTCTAGCTCAGGGTCCTGGACACTGCTTGGCCTTGATCCTGGCTCTGCCATTTACCAGCAGTATGTCTCTGGCAATTTACCCCTTGTCTTCAGTTTTCTGCAGTGAATAGGGTCATGGTAGCATTGCTTTGTAGGGCTCTTGTGGAGACTGAGTTACAATGAATGCTAGCGCTCACTCTTCTCACGGCCGCAGCTTGCTGCCCCACCTCCTCCGCCGAATCAGATCGCAGACCTGGGGTGACAGTCCTTCTGCCCTGATGAGAGATCGAAGTGCAGTCAACAGACGAGAGAGGCCCGTCTCCAGAAATCAGGGAGGGGCAAGTTCAGTGTAAAGGACGTGAAAATCACAGTCCCGGAGCTCTGCCCACCATCCTCCAGCTTTCCTATCCTAGGGGAGTCGGGGGGCATGTGAGGCTGGGGACACGCAGGAGGAGGTATGGCTGCAGGGCTGCCCTATGACCAGCCTAGAGAGGACAAGGATTCACACTCAGGGAAGATCCGGCGCTGCAGGACACCCGGGCCCAGAGCCGCAAGTCGTGCAGCCCCTGATGCCCCGAGTCAGGTCCCCCGCCCTCCGCAGCCGCCCTGACCTGGACGGGGGGTGAGCAGCCCTGGGGGTGAGGCAGCGAGGTTGTGCGGGGAGACCTCTGTGGTAGCCTCTTCTTATCGGCCTTACACGGCCTGCAGGCCCTTCTTGGGCTTTATTTTGGTTGGGAGGAGGCTGTGTTTGAACTCAGGCTCTCTGTTGTTCTGAGTAACCACACGTAAAGCCAGACCGAGAAGGACTTCAGTGGTTTGCGCCAGCCTTTGGCTGAGGGTCATGCTTAGCAAAGCGGCTCCTTTTTTGGGTAGGAAAATGCTCTTTGGGGTTGGCAAGGGCCGCCTTGAATTTCCTACTTATTCCGGTAGCAGATTGTCGAGGGATGTGTCAGCCGTCTGGGACCACCTGCCCCCCAGCACTGTCGCCAGTCCCAGGAAAACATAGCACCTAAAAGGGACCCCAGAGGGGCGCCTGGGTGGCTCAGTCATTAAGCGTCTGCCTTCGGCTCAGGTCATGATCCCAGAGTTGTGGGATCGAGCCCTGCATCGGGCTCCCTGCTCAGTGGGAAGCCTGCTTCTCCCTCTCCCACTCCCCTGCTTGTGTTCCCTCTCTCGCTGTGTCTCTCTCTGTCAAATAAATAAATAAAATCTTTTAAAAAAATAAAAATAAAATAAAAGGGACCCCAGAGGCTTAAGACCTTCTGCTGGTTTCCCCTGTAAGGGCTGGTGTGACATTAGTCAGTACTGCTGCCCTCATCGGGGAGAATAACACCTAAGGTTTCTGAGAGCTTATTAAATGCCAGGGACCGATTCCCATTCCTGGGACGAGACATTTCTGTCTCTGCTTTTTTTTTTAAGAGGTCATGACACACCACATGGCTCTCGGGACCTGTGTGGGTTTGGTGTGGAAAATGGTGCTCTAGGAGCCGCAGTGGTATCAGGCTCATGGTGTGTGTGGGTGGGGGGTGTGTGGAAGCTGAAGTTTGGGGACAGGTCGCTCCT
Source organism: Mirounga angustirostris (assembly GCF_029215605.1). Classification (NCBI taxonomy): domain Eukaryota; kingdom Metazoa; phylum Chordata; class Mammalia; order Carnivora; family Phocidae; genus Mirounga; species Mirounga angustirostris. The sequence goes on along the minus strand of NW_026991718.1, from coordinate 15,795,440 downwards.
GCAAATTCATGCAGCCCCAAATGGCAGGTCACGACTCGGCGGCGTCACCCTGACTGCCCTTTGATTCCAGTCACTCTGCAGTGTGGGAGGTGGGCAGAGCCCTGGGATTATCCCCCTTTCACAGATGGGGACGTTGAGGACAGTTGAGCAGGGACTTGGTGGAGCCTTGCAGGTGGCAGCCCCCCCACCCGTGTCCTCTCCTGGGGCACCCAGATGGGCCTGTTGACTCTTTTTTTTTTTTTTAAGATTTTATTTATTTATTTGAGAGAGAGAATGAGAGAGAGAGAGAGCACATGAGAGGGGGGAGGGTCAGAGGAAGAAGCAGACTCCCTGCCGAGCAGGGAACCCGATGCGGGACTTGATCCAGGGACTCCAGGATCATGACCTGAGCCGAAGGCAGTCGCTCAACCAACTGAGCCGCCCAGGCGCCCTGGGCCTGTTGACTCTTGAACAGGCTGCCCACCCTGGCTGTTAGTGGGGAGTGGGGAGCATTGTGGTTTTCGCAGGAGACGTGGGCATTGCATGCATATTTCTCCGCCCCCCCCAGGGCCCTCAGTTGCCCTGCAGATGCGGCACCCCGCTGCCCCAGCTGAGCGCCCCGCCCCCGCCAGCAAGCGCCCATCTGGGCCTGGCTTTCTGGAGCGGACTCGGTTCCAGGGCGCGGGCGTCCGTCCGTCCTTCCTGCCGTGGGCCCGGCGGGGCGCTGTTGCCCTACCACAAGGCTGCTGGAAGGGGGGGCCGGCCAGCACAGAGCCCCGTGCTGGGACTGGCCTGGCTTTTCTTTGTCTCTTAAACCTGGTGTTGATTAGGGGCAAAGGCAAGTTGCTGCCCAGTGCAGAGCGCCCTGAGGCAGAAGGAGCCTTCGGCCGGCCCGTCCTGGCCCTGCTGCTCCCCTGTCCGCAGGATTGGGAGCAGCTCCGTGCTGGGGTGACCCACGGACTGCACGCAGAGCGCACATGCCTCTTGCGCTGGCTCTTCTCTCCGCGTCCTCCCTCGGTCCCCTCCTGTCCCGCGGAGTTTTCGGGTTTTGCTCTCTGTTTTCGAGACTTCGCACGTCTGAGAAAGATGAAGTTCTACCAGAATAGTTCTGCCTTCTGCCGGAAATACCCTGTTAGGAACATCTTTAATCGTAACTTGAATAATACACGATTGGTAACAGAAAATCTGAAAACACAGTGAAAAGGCCTTTCGCCCTGAAGGAATACGCTCTGGATGTACGTTTCTCGTAACCCCAAATGGGGCTGCGTGGTGTGCGCCATTCCATAATTTGCTTATTTTCAGCTTATATACTGGGTCTTTCCAGATCAGTAAGTAGACTTCTACGTTCTTAACTTCGTGCTAGTCCACAGGGTCGATGCGTTCTAAGTGGCATTGTCAGGCGCCTGCCTGGGGGCATTCAGGTGTTTTCTGAAGGTTTTTGCTATTACAGGCAGTGAGGAACTTTATTGTGTTTGGAGCTTTTCTCCCCAGATAACTGCCCTAGAGCCAGTTCCTGGAAGCTTTGGCCTGGGGGCCTTGGTTGTGCCCCTCCAGTGAAGGATTCTTTAGGGACTTAATCCCTCTCTTTTGGGAAGGCCTCTCTGCTTTTGCAAACCCTGCGTACTTGCGAGACCGCTGCCTCCCACCCCTTCCTCTGGTGCCCAGGGAGCACCCCCCCCCAATCCAACCCCCAGTCCGGGAGGATCCTCAGCACCCCGAGGGACAGGCTAGTTCCTACATGGACATGCCTTCCCTCGAGGCTGGACTTCCCGCTCTCTGCTCACAGAAGGGGGGCCACCACCCAGTGTCCTGTGCATGGCCTCCAGCGGGGAAGCTGGACCTTTTTTTGGAGTGTGAATCATGTATTTTGTCACAATTGTTTATAAAAATGTTGCTTTATCTTCACAAAAGAATCATACGCATTTTAGTATAAAAATGTCTTACTGCCTACGTTTAGATAAAATCACTGCTCTGGGATGACCCTGTGGTTTTGAAGACCTCCCGGCACACTGCCAGGTACCCCCAGACTTGCTCCTGTTGGAGATTTATTGATTTCTGCCCCAGCTTTATTGAGAACTAATCAGCATATAGCACTGTGTGAGTTTAAGGTGTACGGTGTGACTTAATACGCGTATATGTTGCGAAGCAGTGACCCCAATAAGGTTAGTTGCCAAGTCCATCAGTCGCCACACAGAACTACTATTTCTGAGATTTGGAAGCAAGATGTCCCCCAGGTGGGCCACGGCGGGGTGTGCAGGTGGTCTCAGCCGCACCTGGGGAGATGCACAGCCGCGGCTTCTCGGCCGCCTCGCTCGCGGGCTTGGACGCCTTTGGTGTTCTGGCCCCCGCCGAGGGTAGCAGGCCCGCTGGGAACCCTGCAGCACCCTGGAGTGCATGAGAGGCCCCCTTGGACTGGGGCTCCCGGGAGTTCTTTAGTGATTCATGGGGAAATTCACACTTGAGGAGCCCCAGAAACCAAAGTTGCTGAAAGCCTGGGATATGGCAGGAGGGCAATGAGGCAGGAGCAGCAGGTTCACTGGCCGCGGGGCTTCCAGGAGGGTGGGCTCAGGGGTTCTTGGGGGCCCCCCTTCCACCTGCCATCTGCCAGGAGCGGTTCTCTGGGTCACAGGAGGGCCAGGAGCCAGGGCTGGCGGGCCTTGTCGTGTACCTCTGCGGACAGCACTCAGCCCTGGCCTGGCCTGGGACCAAAATCAATGAGGAATGCAGGGGGCACGGTGACAGACGTCCTGCTGGTCACCACCACATCCCTCATTCGGGCGGCAGCACGTGCTCTACTGACTGGATCTCCCCATCCATGTTAGCGCACAAAGACTGGCCTGGATGAACGGTGTGGCGGTGCTTTCTACTTTGTTTCTTTTTTTAAGGTGATCGTTTGAAGATTTATTTCTTTATTTGTCAGAGAGAGAGAGCACAAGCAGGGGGAGCGGCAGAGGGAGAGGGAGAAGCAGGTTTCCCCCGAGGAAGGAGCCCGATGTGGGACTCGATCCCAGGACCCTGGGATCATGGCCTGAGCCGAAGGCAGATGCTTAACCGACTGAGCCACCCAGGCATCCGTTTTCCACTTTTTAAATCCAGTAGTAAAAATTTCAGTGCGGGAGAAATTCCTACAGAGCCCCAGTGTGTATCAATCAGCCTGAGGGAGAATTGGCCCGGTTGGGACAGGAGTAGAGACTGGATGTCTGCCCCCTCGGCCTCAGCTCACCTCCCCGTGGCCCTGAGTGGCTCCGTGGAAGGCCGAGGCCCTTCGAGCATGGTCTGAAAGCCCCTGGGAAAGCTGGGTGTGCGGTCAGCCCAGAGCAGAATTAGAGGCAGGCAGTCCCAGGTTCAAATCCCGGAGGGCACTGGGCACGTCGTTGAACATCTTAGCGCCTCAGTTTCTCTCTTTAAAAATGAAAGACAAAGTCCAGCCCCAGTGGTAGAAGGATACAGTGAGACGTAGTATAGGAAATTCCCTTTGTGTGTTGTTATCGCTACTTCAGCTTTGCTCTGAGGAAGCCCTGGGCTGTTTGAAGTAAAGGCAGCCTTCCCATTTCCTGTGGTGGAATGCGGCTCCCAGCGCCCAGTACAAGCTGTGGGACTTGGCTGCAGCCAGGGGGCAGGGCCGCCTCCCGCAGCCTGGCTCCCCAGCAGCCGGCTTGATTGGCTCTCCCTCATGGGATTGAAGGGACAGTCCCTGGGGATTGGACTCTTGGGAGGTCATACCTGCCATCCCCCTGCCTCAGGCTGCCCCCAAGGAAGAGCATTAGAATGACAGACAGAGCCTTTCACCTGAGGGACTGGAGGGCAAATCCAGTGTCTTCGTGGTTATTACTCGGGAACCTGCCCAAGATCACCCAGTCACGCACCCAGTCACGCACCGTGGGGCTCTGGGCAGGACCTTGCCTGTTCCCTCCAGGCTAAGACCCCTTTCGGGCCAGCATGCCAGTTTCCCAGCCCTCGTCCATGTGTTCTCTGGGGTGGGTGATGGGGATGATGGGTTTTTGCAATCGCAGGGACTGCCAGGCCTCAGGGGTCACGTGAGCATTTGGAGTGTCACCGGGGATGTGGGAAGAAACCAAGACGGCCCAAGTGAGAAACAGGCAGAGGCCCTGATTGAGAGCTGGCCATAGCAAGGAAGGGGTCAGCCGCCAGACCTGCATTTAGCGGAGACTCGGAGGCAGGCTGGGAGTAGGAACGATTCCTAGTGGGACAGAGAAGGCTCGGGTATGCCCCAGCTGGAGGCTGGTGGCGAGGGAGGCTGCCGCCTGGAGGTGGGGCGTCCTGCACGCCCTGCGATCGGTTGGGGGAGCATATTTGGCCTGCTCTGGCTGGTCCTATGAAGAGGGAAACCAGGGTAAAGATTAGGGTAGCTGGCAGTTATCGATCAAGCCCTGGCCATCGCGGGCCCTAGCCGCAGAGCTGTGGTTTGATTTCCTGGGCTGGTTGCTGCAGGGTGTGGGACTCAGGTCAGTCTGACCTCTGCTCTGCCCATTTGTATACTCGGTCTCTCGGGGCACTTCGGGTGCGGCCAGAGCTGGGTCCTTGCTTTCCAGCAGTGGGGGGCGGACCCCCTGCACCCAGAGCAGCCTGGTTCAGTGGTGGTGCAGGTGTGTGCTAGGTGAGGGGCAGGGTTTGGCCCCCGTGCAGAGAAGAAATGTCAGCACGCACAAGCTGAGAGGGCAGGGGCATCGTGAGGGCCTGGTCAGTGAGCCCTCAGTTGAGGCTCAGTGGCCTGGGGAGTCAGGCTCCGGCTGTTGAGAAAGATCCTTGAGTGTGACCCTGGGGCTACAGCAAATGATGGGTGTTTACCAGGCAGGCCTTGTTTATTTAGGGCCCAGAATAAAGTCGAGGGGCGGAAACATGATGTGAACCTTGTCAGCATCAGGCTCCCACTGTGCCCTTTGCCAGTCTGCATGTGGGCTCCAGCTTCCAGAGCATTCCTTACTCCCATGCAAGAGCTAAGGGAACAGACCCAGAGAAGTGAATGACTGGCCTGAGGTCACATGTGGATTCCCTGGCATTCCCCCTCCAGGGCTGCTTACCCGGAACAGAAAGGCCAGACTCTTCCCCAGGCCCTTTGGGCTGTGCCCCGACTTCCCCTCAGACTCTCCTCCCCCGTGTGCCTGCTGCCCGGCTCTTGGCCACTTGGCGCTTCCCACCTTGGCCTTTGTGCCGGGCCGGTCTCTGCCTGGAGCGCCGCTTTCCCGACTCTGCTCAGCCCCCGTCCAGCGCTTCCCCGAAGCTCCCGTCTGGGGAGGCTGGCCCAGCTCCTGGGGCGGCTGCCTGTCCTCCATGAGCCGCACCACGCTGATGACCGGGTCATCGTGGAGGCCCCGAGGCCTGGTGCTACTACAAATAGCATTGTCCCGGAATACATTTCACAAAAGTTCATTTATGGGCACTCTGAAGATTTTCCCTCAGTGAAAAAGAAACTGAATTTAAAATTTTAAAATGAAAAATACTTTATTGGAAAGCACGAACATTGTATGATTGGAAAGGAGGTTGACTTCTGTATTTGGTTAAACATCACCCTGGCTTGGAAGGTAAGTCGTGCTGTCTGTGAGTCTTGGCTTCAGAAGGATCCAGCACCTTCTGTTTCGTCCAGGAGATGCTCCCGCAACTCAAGTGACACAGGTCCTGGGCAGCTGGGGCCCCTCGGTGGTCAGCCAGGGGGGCAGGTGCATCTGGGAACACGGACACAGACCCCCTGGGTGGCTGGAGGGGAGGCTGCCGTCGTTTGTCCGTCACTGTCGCCACAACTCCCTGAGCCCCGTGAGCAGGGCTGCTCCTTGGACTGTCGGAGCTGTTGGCCTCGCTGGGCCGCCACCCTCCAGTTTGCTCTGCCCGCATGATGTGGCCCGCCCTGGACCACTGTCTGCCATCAGGCACACAAAGCAGGAGAGCTGGACCTGCATGCTACAGGGACTTGCATCCACACGCCTGCTCCCACCCCCCTCCCCTCATGCCACCTGTGCCGGGCCCGAGCCTGCCCAGGTTCAGGTGACCTCCTTCCTGCTTACCAGGAGGTCTGTCCACCGCTCACTTCTCTGTTCCGTGCCCCGTTGCCCTAGCCCTGGTGACAAGAGTCTAATCCTGTTGGCCCGCCCTTCGCCGAAGGGAGAAGAGAAGCATCCTTTATCGTGGTGCAGCGGCGGGTGGCAGATGGGCACGGCAGAGTTGGGCGGCGCAACCCACAGACAGTGGGCAGGAGTAGAGCAGGGACGGGGCTGGTGGGGGCGGGCAGGGCTGCAGCCCGTGTATGCAGCCTGAGTCCTCGTTCATGCAGTCTGTGAATGAGGGGAAGAAACTGGGCTTGGACACACCTTACCCAGGACACGCCTGACCTCTCCCTGAGGCCAGAAGTCTGGCATCATTCTAGACACGCCCCTTCTGCTCACTGATCACTTCACAGTCCAAATGTTCTAGGAGCTCTTTTGCCTTCTGACGTTCCCCCTGACCCTGTCTCCCTGTCTCCCCGTCACACTGCAGTGCTCCCCCAGGCCAGGCCCTCATCATTTCTCCATGGACCGTGAGCCAAGCTTCCCTGGGGGCCCGGTTCCTGATCATGCCCAAACCATGCCCCTGGCAGGACCCCACAGATGAGGGGCTCACTTCCTCTGCCTGAGTCCATGTCTGTTTCGCTTTGCCTTCTCCAGGAAGCCCTAGGGCTGGGTTGGATCCTTCCCCTGTGCTCCGCGTATTCCGGAACTGTTTCCCTGTGTGGTCATGACGGGTTTATGGGCCTCTGAGTCTCAGCTGTGAGCGTCTGGGGACACTGCTGAGCCCGGAGGTGCGCGTGGGAGGTGCTTCGTGAGTGCTGGGTCACAGAGGGCATTCGGAGTGAACGCACCTGCTGCGTACAGAGTGGCTGAGGGCGGGTGAGGAGACCAGCTTCGGAGGAGCGAAGCCTTCCAGGTACCGTCTCTGTCTCCGATTGGTGCTGGAAACCCCGTCTTCATGCCCTTTCCACTCTTCCTGGAGGAGCAGGTGGAGATCAGTCTGGACAAGAGATGTACTATCATCTGTGTCCATCTGTCTGTTCATTTGTCTGTCCTTCCCTTTTTCCCCTCCTTCCTTCCTTCCTTTCATCCCTCCATCCTTCTTTCATCCAGTATCTATTGAGCGTCTGCTCTGGACCAGGCACGCTCTCGCGTCCCAGAGACTAAAGATCGGGGGCCGACCAGAGCAGGACCCTGGGGCTTTGAGCTGTCAGTGCTCCATATTTCCTGCCTGTTCTTTGTGTCCCCTGGAGACGGTCAGGGAGAGTTGGGGACGGAGGATGGCCTGGGTGGATGGGGTAGAGTACAGATGGTGCCCGACAGAACGGCCCCACGAGCCATAGATTCGCTTTATGTCAGTTCAAGACAATGAAAGATCGGAAATGTCTCTGGGGAGAAAAACAAGATCATTCATCCAATTTGAGAGGAAAATTCACATAGCAGGAAAGTCTGGCCTAACCTGTGTCCTCAGAACCAGAAGTAGGTGTAAGAAGGGAAATCACTGAGATCTCTGAAGCTTCTCCAGACAGAATTCATCACGTTTGTTCTCTCACTTCCTTTGTTCTCCAGACAGTTTCCTCCTTTCCGTCCTCTGATTTCTGGTCCGTGGGAAGTCTCTGGCCCCCTGCTCCAGGGCGCCAGGTGAGGGCTGGCTGTTGGGTGACTGAGGGCAGCAGTGGGGCAGAACCCACAGGCCCCGGGCTGGGCCAGGGGCTCCAGATTCCTCGGAGAGTCCAACACAGCTTCCTGGGCCGGCCCTGGGGTTCTGACCCCGTAGCTCTCAGCTAGGGCCGTCTCTGGCTGGCCTGCCTCGAGGGGCATGGCCTGTCATTGGTACCCACTTCCCAGGGGTCATGAAGGCGAACTGGCTCGGCCTGATCTGTGAAACTAAAAGCAGGTGTCCCTGTCGGAGCAGGCTACCTTGGGCCCTTCAGGGTGTGTGAGGTGGCATGGCTGACGTTTCTGGAAAGCACTCGCTGTGAGGAGGGAGAAGGCCTGGCTCCTTCCACCTTGCCCAGCACCACAAGCAGGGCCCGGGGGGTGGCAGCAAAGCAGAGGCGTGTCCCTAGGGGTCTGTGCCCTGAGCCTGTCTGGCTTGTGCCCAGGATGGAGGAAGCAGGGACGGGGCACTTGGGACTTCCAGGCACAACCTTGCCACTGAGCCTCTGCTCTCCATCTCGTCTTCGAAATGTGTAGGCCCGAGCCTGTTGTCCTCACCCCATCCTGCATCTCCTCCCTGCTATGGGGACAATTCAAGGGGACAAGAGCACAGGACCGTGAGTGGGGCCTCGGCCCTGAGTGCATAGGTGTGCTCCATCCTGGAGGTGTGACCCAGCAGCAGGTGCCTTTCCAGCTCCCGTAGCTTCTCCCATCTCAGCTGAGCCTGAGATTCTACCGGAAGTCTGCAGCCAGACGTGGGAATGGTCGCCTCTGAGCACCCTGCCCTCCAGCACCCAGGGCCGCCTGCCGTTCTATCCATCTGCCGCTGGTTGGTCGGTGCCATCGAGGAGGGCAGGGCTTCTGCGTGCAGTTTCCCGCATTGTGTTGCCAACAGGCGCTCAGACGGTGACCTCTGTCCAGCGGATCTGCCTGCCAGGGAGACAGGCATACCAGAAATCCTGTTTCCAGTAAAAAGCGTATTTTCACTATTTGCGGGAACCTTATAATGGCTAATTTTGGCATCCACAGCAGGGATTGGATCGCTGTGTTAAAGTAAAACAAGGTTTGTTTATTTATTCGCGATGTGATTTATGTATGCAGACCTGCAGGGTTCGAGTCCGTAAAGGCTTCCATGCGCTCTGTGTCACCACCACCCGGGGCAGGAAAGGAAGCAGTCCCATGGCCCAGAAGCCTCCGTCGTGCCCTCTCCCAGTTTTCCGAAGCACCATCTGGTCCAAGGCAGGACTTTGGCCAGTGGATGAATGAGACATCAAGGGACCTTGGTGGGGGTGACAGAGCCAGTGGGGCTCTGAGTAGCCAGAGAGGTTTCCTGAAGGAGGTGGGGTTCGCTCAGTGGGACTGAAGTGTTTGCTGGAGTGACGGAGGTTTCACTTCTCGAGGCTGCTTTCTGCTGGTCCCTGGGTACCACCTGTTCCCAGCCTCAGACTACGTCCACCCCCCTTTCCAAGTGGCTGTGAAGTGACTGAGCCTGGCCCTGGGAGCACGAGGGGCCGTTGGCCCCTACAGTGTCCAGAAGGAGAGCAGCTTCTCTGCCCGGTGCTCATGCGGGCAGGCCTGAGTCCTGGCTGGCCCTTCCGGGCGGGGAGCTGTCCGGCAGTCATCTGGTTCGTTCAGACATTCCCCTGCTCCTCCCGCACACCCTGACGGGGCACAGGGCTCAGCCGCTTCTGCCAGCAGGGCCTCACACCTCAGGGCACCTGAAAGTTCCTTCTTCACACAAGCTCAGGCTCACCTCGCCTGCGCGGCGGCTCTGACCAGGCCACCTGCGCCAGCCGGCCGGGCTCTCATGAAAAGTCCTAACCTTGAGCTGTGTCTGTGATTCCGTAGCTCTAAGAAGTCCAAGAAACGCCCTGAAGTGGCTGTGAAGCCTAAACCCTCACCCCGACTCACCATTTTTGATGAGGAGGTGGACCCTGATGAGGGGCTCTTCGGCCCAAGCACGAAGCTCTCCCCGCAGCGCCCCGCAGAGGACCTGCCCCTCCAGGACCGTAAGTAGAGCCTCCAGGCATTTCCTTCACTCTGGGTGTCCGCTCAGTGACCCAACCAGCCTTTTGTAAGTGGTTTTGGACCTGCCCATGTGAGCACAGTGGAAATCTTCTCCTTGTCCTGTTTCGACGTGGTACACACTCAGGTTATGGAGATTGTCTGCTGGAGAAATCTAGTCTTGCACTTTGTGTCCCCATAGCCTGGAACATTCCAGGGCTGTATGTTTATTCTGATCATCCCAGGGAAGAGGAGGTGGCATCTTTGTCATTCCAGTGGCCAGATGTGGGCACTGTCTGGGAAGGAGATGCAACCACCCAGGTGTGCTGGGGCCCTGTACGATTTGGATTCTAATGAGAGAGTTTGTGTGACCTGAATAAACCCCACTGGAGGGTCCTGTGCAGAGTCGGAAAGGGGAAAGCCGAGCAGCCTTGGGACTTCCGTACATGTCCCTGGGTCTGACCTTTTGTCACCCCACCTGGGTCCTCATTCAGGATGGACAGATGCTGTCCCCCATTAATCCAGCCAGCACTTGGTGACCACCCAATGAGGGCCAGACTCTGCTGAGCCTGAGAACACACCGATGAGACAGACACAGTCCTGGCCTCACGGCTCTGAGGACATGTCCTGACAATTTCAGCGTCACCTTTGAGTGCTGTCCCTTGCCCTCTTTCCCCACCTGGGCCTCTTCCTCGGGTTCTCTGTGCTCAGCCTTTTCCCTTGCCCACTGTCTCCAGGCTGGGCCAGGAGGCTGGGCGAGGCTGTCTCCACCTGTACCCCCTTGGCAGCTGAGGACGGGCCAGGACGTCCTCTGGACCATTCTGCTCCTTCCTTCCCCACAGCCCTGAAGTTGTTTGAAGATCCTGACCTCGGCGGTGCAGTCCCTCTGGGTGACCCCTTACTGCTGCCTGCCGCCAGTGAGAGTGGAGGGCCCATGTCCCACGCGGAGCTGTTCAGGTACCACCTGTCCCTTTCGGTGCTTCTCCGCCAGCCCTGAGAGTAGCCTAGATAGAGCCAGGGACCTATCCCTGTGTGGGAGCGTCTCCCAGCTTCGGCCTCCAAGGGAGGCCATCTTGGCCCCTCCGAGGCAGGAGCCTGTGGGTCGGCTCTGACCAGGAGGCAGTGGGGGGGCCTGGGGTGGGGGTGGGCCACAGCCCCACGCAGCCCTGCAGGTTCCAGAAAGAACTTCATGAATACAAGTCTTTTCCTTTCCATGTTCACACTTTTATAGTTTATGTGAAGAATAATTAAATTATATAATTGCAAGAGCAAGTATAATTGGCATAAGTGGGTTTGGGAACAACTAAGATGGGTTCTTGGTAGCAAAGTGCAGATGTGCCGGACCGCGGCCAGTCCCGGCAGGGTCCCAGCGCGGGCTGGAGAAGGGAGTGTGAGGCGTAGTCTGTTCCGCAGAGGTGGGTGGACAATGCCAGCGCCTATTCAGAGCACTTGCCGTGGTCTGTGTGCTAGACTCCACATGCGGCCCGATTTCATCCTCACAACGGCCCCCCACCTAGGCTCGATCTCTGTTTTAGAGAGCAGAGTGTGGGAGAGGTAACTGGTCCAAGGCCACGGCTCCCCCAACTGGAGGACAGGACACCGGCCTGTGTCCTGTCCTCCGTGCTCCTTCCAGGACTCTCGAAGCACTTAGAGGAGAGGAGGCTGGGAGATCTGCCTCCCGCCCCGGGCCGGCAGCGCTCCCCAGGCTTTGGCATGTGCCGGCTGCGCTCTCCGCGTGCTTGGGACTGTGCGTCTCCGTTGCATCATCCGTGCCCCCAGAACGCAGCCTTGCTCAGCGGTGTACGGGAGGCCGAGCTGTGTCTTTCCAGGAACGGTTACGTGGTGCCGAGAGGCTGTCATCTGCGCCCTCGTTAGCAGCCTCGGCTGTTAGGCAGCCCTGTCAGTGCCCGGGTCACAGCGAACGCTGTCTCGTCTTTACAGCTCCCCGTGGTCCCTGGCGTCTCTTCACTGTCATCTGTGTCCTCGGCCCTGACCGCCCCGGCAGGCTGGGAGAAGCTGGGGCGGTGCTGTCTTGAGAGGAGAGACTGAGGCACGGGGAAGCAGACTCAGCCGTGAGGAGGGCGGCAGGGCCCCTCTGAGTGCGCCCTGCCCGGGGAGGCTCCGCCATCTCCAGGACTCCATGCGTCCCAGGGAGGCCATTCCCCAGGGACTGCGCTGGCACAGTTCCTTCTGAGTCTGACACCAGCGCCTCCCGACCCGCGTTCTGCAGAACTCCGGTGTCGCCTTCAAGGGGGTTCTGTGGCCGGATGGCTGGGGCAATACCAGTGTTCAGCAGGACTCTGAGGGCATGAGTGGGAAGCAGCGTGGGGTACTGCACGTTCCCGTTGGTCTCGGGGACCCTCTCCCTTTGGCGTGCCTCTTGGCATCCCCCAGAGCCCTCTGGGGGTTACTGGAGAACGGGTGTCCGTGGCCCTGCCTTCACTCTGCCACACAGCTGGTGATAAAGAATTCGCGTTCGGAGAGCGGGAGCCGGGTTCTATTCGCCTTTGTGCTGGCCCTGTGACTCTCCGGGCAGCGATCGGGGTTCCTTGTGATAAAAAAGCTTCCTGATGCTCATTCATTCACCGATGCTGTCACGCGTCTGTTCATGCCATCGTGGCCATCAGTGAGCCTGAAGCCCCCCAGAGCACTGTGCCCAGCAGGTGCTGGAGTCTGACAATCCTCAGCTCCCTCTTGCTGAGCAGCCAGGCCAGTGGGTGGCCTGTCCCCTGCAGGGGCCTGGGGAGGGGGAGTGGGGCTGGGGTCTTTGGAGCTCCCCACAGCCTCTCCTTGGGAGCCGGACCTTGCGTTAGTGGGACCCAATTCCAGCCGTGACTCAGGGTGCCTGGGTACAAATAGAGCACGTGGGAAGGGGTGACCCGCCACCACCTATACCCCGAGTGTGACTGCCCCCCACCACCACCTCAGCAGCTTCTGGTGAGTTCCCAGCAGTGTTTGCCCCAGCTGTATAAATCCTGGACGCTGACATGGGCTGTTAGCTGCTGGTCTGTTTCCCTACGGGCCCCTGCGTGCAGATAATTCAGTGCCCCCCAAGCTTTCCCTGGGCTCCAGCTCCAGTGGAGGATGCAGGAGGAGCCAGCACCTGCCGTGGGGAGCTCAGGGAAGAGCTGCTGCTTGGGGGTGCTGGTCAGGAGCAGCCCATGCTGGGTTACACTTGGGGGGATTGCCGCAAGCCCAAGACAGCTACCTCTCTTCGGAGGCCTGGCTTGGGCCGGGCCCTCTCGGTCTGGACTGGAAGGACATCTCTGCCATCCGCAGAGGCTCTGACTTCTGCTTTTGGGGTCTCTGCCCCGCCGCAGGCGGTGACCCGGAGCTCCTCTGGCAGCTGGTACTTGGCAGGCAGGGTGGTGCTGGGCACGCCACGCCCAAACAGGCCTCTTCCTAGGCCGGCCCATGTCTGAGCTGGATCCCATTGACAGATGGGGAGACTGAGGACCAGGAAAGGAGCGTGATGAAGCGGACCCAAGGCCGCTGGTGAAAGCGTAGCGGGAGAGAAACGGAGCTGCACTCTGGGCTCGGTGCTGTGCTTCCGGGCCCACGGCGGCTCTGCAGCCCTTGCTGGGTGATGCCGCCGTTACCGTCTCGCGGTTGGGGACACTGGGGTCTTCTGCCTCCGGCACCTGAACCCTCCTCCCCTGTCCCCATGCAGCCTACCGAGATGCCCTTAGACACCTTGCCCAGGTGTGGGCAGCACTTGTGTGGATGTCTCTGCTGGTCGCTGGTTTAGGAAGCACGTGAAGGGCCAGGAATCCTCTTTTAAGAATTCAAAAATTGGCCCTAGGATCTCAAAGGGAATTTTCCGTGTGACTCTGTGAAAGCCCCTATGATAGTGTTACCAGACTCCCCCCTGCCCCCATCCCTGGGTCTCCTTCTGTCTCCTGGTTCCAGACCAAATGGAGTTCTTCCGCCAGGAACTGGCAGGAGGGGCTCCTCAGGCAAAGAGGGCAGAGCTGGGCTGTGGTCTGCTTTGCTCAACCGCCGTCCGGTACCTGGGGCGGGTCCTGTGTGACCGTCCCCCTGCTGTGGGCTTTAGTCCCACCGCACGGTGGGCTCTCAGGTCCGGGACCATGGCTCCGCTCTTGGCGGGCTCTGTCTAGCACCCGGGTGGCCCACAGTGGGCACCGTGGATGGGCAGCCCCACCCCACCATGGTCAGATCCCCTCATTTAGTCTTTCTCGGGCTGAACTTGGTCCAGATGAGGGCTCAGCTTCTGAAGTCAGACGCCCTAGTCCTGACTCAGGCAGCCTCACACGCGGTCATCTCGCGGGCAGCTCGGCCTGGGGCTTGAGCCTGCACGTCTGCAGGGTGGACAGCAGCTGTACCCCCAAAGGGTTTGGGGATAAAACAAGATACTGTGTCTGGGCTGCTTGGCACGGAGCGGGAGCTCTGCATCCAGCAGCTGTTACTCTTACTTCTTGAGAGGTTGAAGGACAAGTCCCCTAAAGGGCCATCGTCTAGAGGGGGACCACGTGAAAAGCAGAGCCCTCCAGAGGCTGCCGAGGGGCCGGTTCTGCTCCCCCTGTGCTGTGGGGCTGTGGGGCAGGCAAAGCCTGTCCCCCAGTTCCTCCCTGGGGGCAGGCTGGCAGAAAGGAGAGGTTGGGGCACGGCCTGTCGTGCTCCCCAGAGTGGGGTGCCGTTGCCTCGGGGCCTTGCTCCCTTTGCGGGGCGGTCATATTCAGAGCTTCCCTTCCCCTCTGGTTCCCTAGAGTTGAAGAGGACTTGGACCAGCTTCTGAACCTGGGGGCTGAGCCCACCCCCAAGCCCCAGCCTGAGTGTAAAGTACCAGTGGCCGCTAGGCTGGCGCTTCCCAGAAAGCCAGCTGTCCCCCCCCGAGTGGGCCTGTCGGAGGCCGTGGCGGGGCAGCGGAAGCAGCAACAGATTCAAGCCATGGATGAGATGGACATCTTACAGTATATCCGGGACCACGATGCGCCCAGCCGGGCCGACCCCAGCCTCTTCTGACGCCCCCACCCCCCGGACTGGCCCTGGGCCGGCAGAGCCTCTCCCCGGAACGATGTGGTGAGGTGGGCACTGTGCCCTGCAGGGCCAGGACCTCTGTTCCCAGGGGAGGGGGTGGACGCCCAGGTCATAGGACCCCTGTACTGCCTTGGGTTTTTGTCCTGTCTTGTTTGCCTGTGGGGTCATAGAACCCTGCAGGGCACAGAGAGAGAGGTCACCATAGGAATTGGAGCCCGAACTCTCAGCCACATGGATGTGGAGGGGAGAGCATGTGGGGTGCCTTGCTAACCAGGAGCTCAGCCCCCAGGATGAAGTTGAGACTGCAGGGACCCTGGGATGTCCTACTCAGGGCAGGGAAACTTTGTGTCCATTCGTGCCTACTGCATAGTAGGGAGGGTCCACCCAGCCTGGGAGTGGGGGCTGGAGTCCCTGGGCAGTGTGGCTCCTGGGGGCCTGCAGGATCTGAGAGGGTCCCCGGGGGACGGATGCTGCGTGGGTACCTGGGAGAGCCTGGTTGGGTGGAGTGTCCCTGAGCTGCCTCTGGTCCTCAGGTGCTAAGCAAGGTACCTTCCCATGTGCCCATCTTGAGGGAGACACGAGGCCCAGCCCTGCCTCTCTCGGGTGTGGACGGCCTGACAAGCCCCTGGTCGTCCTCCCTCCTTTCCCAGGGAATACCTGGCCAGACCATGGCCTCCGGGGGCCTCTGGCCATATGGCCAGTGTCCACCCTTACAGCTCTGAGCAGCGGGGTCCGAACACTGCCTGGGCCTACAGCTAGGCCTACTCACGGGGGGCCTAGGTAGATGCTCCTGGCTACTGGTTGGAGCACTTTGTCCAGAGGTGGGTGCTGCCAGGCCTTCCCTGTCCCCCAGATCTGGACATGTTCACCGGCCTCTCAGCAGTGGGGACCGTCTCTCCAGGGAGAAGGAGCCCTATGCCAGAGCAGGGCCAGTGCCTTAGACTTCCCTTGGACCCCCCACGCCCTGGCACCCGGGTCGGGGCATGGCACAGTGCTCAGGAAATTCTCAGTGAACGATGTTTAATAGAGCAAAGAATATCTTTTTAAATATATTCTTCATGTTCCGTACTAGTTTTTAATGAAACACAGTTTTTAGTGAAATGTAACCCCTGTTGTCCCTCGGCTTCTCCTGCTTGAAAGGACCCTGGAGGGGGTTTGGAAGTAGAACCCCAGATGCTTTCCTGATCGGGGGCAACCGCAAGCTCTGAGGGAGGCCCCCAACCAAGCTGGTTGTTGGCCACCATCAGCCTCTAGTACCCTGCTCCTGCCCTGTGCCCAGACCCGTACGGCGTGGGACCACCCCCTCTGTTCTGTCTTGCGTCTCTTGCACCCCGGCACCCTCAGCAGCTGTCCAGTCTGAGGAGGCTGCCCTCCCCCAGCCTGGGCCAGAGGGACGGGAAGTAGGCAGTCGTGAGGTCTGAGAGCTGCACACCTTCTCTGCCTTACCCGGCCTCCAGGGCCTCTCTCCCCAGGGCCCTGCGCAGGCCCCAGGGCTCCTCGCACCTGCCACTCCACTTCCCCTTTCAGCGCCAGGCCTTGGCGCCCGCACCCTGCCAGGCCTGGAAAGGAGTGAGTGCTGAGGGGAGGGCTGCCTCTCTGTTCTGCCACCACCGCTCAGCGACTGTGCCATCGGAGCAGGGGGCTCAGCTGCCAGGTGCCCGGAAGGGGTCATTCCAGTGTGGGTTCATCCACGCAGACTGGCCTCCTCCTTGGGGGCCTGGGTTTATCCACGCAAACTGGCCTCCTCCCTGGGGGCCTGGTGCTTCCTAGACACTTAAGTGAGGATGTGCACGTCCCCGAATAATGATGCTCGAACTGTGGCTGGTTCTCCCCTGCGGGTCTGTGATCTGGTGAACCCATGACACCCAGTGATCCAATAAAGTTCATGTCAGTGACTCATTCCAGCATTTGTTAATGGTGGTTTTTTTCTGTGCCTGGGCTAATGGGGAATGTTGGGGAGGGCGGGGGATTATCTTGTTAACAGTGGGCTCGGCAAGGGGAGTTGCCCTGGAAGGACCCTGGGGTCTGCCACGGCTCTACCCAGGCCCCCAGGCTGCTGCTCGGTAGGGTGAGTTGAGGCTAGAGGGAGAATTCCACTGTGTAAACTGAGGCAGAGGGGCCAGAGGCCCAGGCCCCAAAGGAATCATTGGGTCAGTAACTGGCCAGCCAGGATGCTTGCAAACAGTCTGGAAAGAGGACCCTTCCTTTCTCCGGGCTTACCGTCTCCTCATGGTGGGGACTGGCCTAGGCTTGGACTGGTCTTCGGCTCTTTAAGCTCCGACATCAAGTAAACCCACCCCTCCATACACACACCTGTCCTGGCCTCCTCACCCCTGCTGGAGCTCAGAGTCTGAGATGCTGCTTTGTGCCAGGACCCCAGAGGTCCTGGGCAGATGGCTGTGCAGACTGACAGCCACTGGAGAACTAGAACTAGTCCTCAGGAGCCAGCGAGGCCCTGAGCCGGGGCAGGCTGTGGGCCAACACTGGCCTCCTCCCACCACTTGGCTTTGGCTCTTGTAGCCAAGCTTGAATTGGGGTCTTGGCTCCCAAGGACAAACAGTTGGGCTCTTCTGAGAAGGACCCCACAGCCAAGAGCCTGTAGCTGAGAGCTCGCCAGACAAAGAAAACGGAGAGGTGGAACTGGGGGACAGTGGCCTTTGGAAGCTGCTGGGAGCTCCATGGGCAGGATGCGCCATCTGTGGCCGGAGTCCCCTTCCCTCCCGACATTGTTCCTCTTGGGAAGCCAGGAACTCCAGTTCTGCTGGAAAGTCCCCCTCCTAGCTCCTGGCCTTGCCAGGCTGTGCAGTGGGGCTCTCTGGGGAGCACCCACCCTTCTGAGCTCTGGTGCCCCGTGTTCATGTCTGTGCAACTGTCTGGAACATTCCTTCTCCTCCACGAGCTCTGGCGGCTGCCCCAGAGCTCGAGTCCTCACACTGGATACAGACAAGAGAGCAAAAGTCCAGCCGCTTTTCAGGGCCCTCTGGCCTCAGTGCCTCACTGCTCCCTTGGCACCGTGTTGATACACTCTGTGCGGAGATTAAACACCCAGCGTTAGGCTTTGGTTTGCCTCCACCCCTGGGATCTCCAGGGAGGCCTGGTGTGGGAAATCCTGCTCAGCCGTCCAGCTCCCCGGCCGTCCGGCTGAACATACCCTGGGGAAGAGAGAAGGGCC
Source organism: Mirounga angustirostris (assembly GCF_029215605.1). Classification (NCBI taxonomy): domain Eukaryota; kingdom Metazoa; phylum Chordata; class Mammalia; order Carnivora; family Phocidae; genus Mirounga; species Mirounga angustirostris. Next base: position 15,777,629 of record NW_026991718.1, on the reverse strand, counting down.
CGGATGCTGGCCCCAACGGGGCAGCAGGCACCTCGCGGTCTGCTGGGGCTTTGCGTGGGTTGATGGCTGCCCAGAGCAGGCCTGGTCAACACCCAGAGCCTTTTTGAGTGGCGTACTATTCAGTGCAAACCCTGATCACTCCAAACCATTCCCCGTCAGCACCCTGAGGCCTCCCCGGTGGGGATCGTTGACTGAAGGACCCTTGGAGAAACCAGCCATCGGGCTCAGGGCATGGAAGGATCTAGGTTTCAGTCCAGCTGGGCTGTGTGACATCCTCTTACCCCACAGCCCACAGTGCCACGTGAAGAGACTCCCCTGGGCTCTCGTAAAGGGACCAGCAGGACTCTGACGTCCTATTCGTGCTGGAAGAGTTTCCGTGGGCTGGTCACTCGCGCATGGCAGGGGGACCCCTGCCCGGGACGAGCTGAACGCTGATGGGAAGCGGCCGGCTGTTGGGTGGGCGGTCAGAAGCTGCCGGCAAGCTCAGTTCGGCCCGGCATCCAGCCTGGGCACTGAGCACTCATTGCCAGGTGCTGAATACAGACAACGTGGTGAATGGAACGACGTGGTGAGCATAACCTGGAGGGCCGATGCTAATCCCGCTCCTGGCTGACCTCGGGCTCTTGTTCTCCATGGCTCACACTCAGGATAAAACCACAGCCTCTGGAGCGGCGATCATGGGCTGAGCCCGTAGCCTGGGTAAGCAGGAATCCCTCCTGACAACTTTCAGAGGTGCCAACGCATCTCTGCCAACTCAGCAGCCAGCAGCAGCCTCTAAATTGGTTTTTTAGTAAAGCTGAGTTAGCTCCCTCCAGCCCGACTGGCCGGTCCTGCCATCGATCCAGGGCGAAGCCAGAGGGAGGCCAGGACCAGGCAGGAGGCCCAGCTCCGGGGCTCGGGGGACACAGGGAGCGAGAGATGCCATGAACGTCTCCTGAGCACCCACGGGGTACGGTACCTTTCCCAGGCACGATAGGGGTCCCAAAGTTGGAGAACCATGAGCCATTAAAGCTGGATCTGCCATGAGCCGTGCTGAGCCCCCAGTTTCAGTTCTGTTCTGTGGGCCTCCTGTCCAAACAGCAGACGCCGCTGAAGGAGGCACCCCCCTCCTGTGCAGCCTCTCACCCCGTCTTCCCTCCCCTCCGACACCCGCCCGCACAGAGTGTTGCGTGTGACCTGAGCCCAGCCTCCCGTCTGCTGTAACGAAGTGCCACAAACTGGGTGACTTGAAGCAAGAGGAATTTGTTCTGTCCCAGTTCTGGAGTCCAGAAATCCGAAATCAAGGTGTTGGGAGAGCCGCACTCTCTCCTAAGGCTCCAGGGAGAATCCTTCCTTGCCTCTTCCGGCTTCCGGTGTTGCTGGCACTCCTTGGACTTCCTTGGCTTGTAGCTGCGTCCCTCCCATCGCTGTCTTCATGTGGCCATCTCTTCTGTGTCTGCTCTGGGTTTGTGTCCAAATTCCCTCTTCTGGTAAGAATACCAGCCATTGGATTAGGACCCGGTATGATCTCATTTTACCTTAATGACACCTGCAAAGCCCCGATTTCCAAAGAAGGTCCCATTCATGGGTACGGGTGGACGTGAATTTTGGGAGGACGCTGTTCCACGCAGTATGGTTACTAAGGGCCTGGGACCTCCCGGCAGGCTGAAGTGATGGTTTCCGCACCTCTACTGTCTGCTCCAGGGCCTGGCAAGGACCTTCTCTGAGGGCCCGTCGGCTGCCATCTGGAACTCACCATATAAGGTTTGGGAGACACTTAGGAGAGCGTCTGATAGCGGACGCAGCCTCCGTCATCACTTGTGACCAGAGGTTAGTGTGTGACGTGTGGAGCTCCAGGTCCTTCCCCACGCGGCCAAGGGCTGGCCTGACCCCCCTGGGCCATCGTGCCTTCTCTTCCCCGAGCGATGACAGGCCCAGATTGGGTCTCCGTTACTTCCTGTCCTGAGCCATGGGCTGTTAGGAGTAAGCTGAGGCAGGCAGCGTCCCATTCCGTCCCATCACATCCGGCCAGTGCCCTGCCTGTGGGCTCCGTGGCTATGGCAGCAGGACCCTGCCTGTGCCGGGGAGTCTCTGTGGGCCGCCTGCCACGGGCCAGGGTCAGCGTTCCCGTTGGAGCTGCTACCCGAAATGTCAAAACCTCTTCGTCAACCGTTGCATCTCTTCACTGAATAGGGAAACCCCAAGCCTTACTAAGAAAACAACTCTTTGGGGCAACATGTAGTACACAGTGGCGAGTGGGCCGTGGTCGGAGCGGCCCCGGCTGACGGGGGGCTGTGTCCCCCTTCCTAGAGGGGTGCGCCGTGCGGAGGAGGCCTTTCCCGGCGGGGCCACAGCACCTCCTGCTCAGAAGCCTGGCTCAGTGGAAACCCGACGGCTCTCCCAGGCCGCTGGCCGCCAGGGCTGCCCTCCGGCCGTCACCCCATCCTCTTCTCACTGGGCGTCTGAGGAAGCTGGAAAAGGCCGTGACAGAGCTGGTGGCGGGAAGCGGCCTCCAGAGCCTGAGGGCCACTGGCCCACTCACCAGGAGCCCGAGGGGGCCTCCCCTGCTCTCTCCAGTGGCTTTTCTTACTTGGTGAGATCTCTCTCGACGTCTCCACATTTTCCTTTTGGTTTAATAGCCACTTTGCTGATTTCCCCCGGCAAGTGCTGTTGGTCCCGGAAGGTGATCCTTCTAGATGACAGCGGAACAGCTGACGTCGTGTCTCCCTGTTTCTCAGACCATCAGGAGCAGCAGAGAGGCTCTGCTTGACCTGCCGGGGGCCCGAGGGCCTCGCTTTACTGCCTGCTGGTCTGGGATTCTCATCAGGCTCGTCCGGCTTTATGGGTGGCCCTGGGACGGGAACCCTGGCCCCCGCCGACTGTAAAATCCACGGGCACGGGAATGGAAAATGCTTCAGCACCTCGGTGAAAGTCTGGCAGTTTCTTCAAAGGTGAACCTGAATTTACCATATGACCCAGCAATTCTACTTCTACGAATATACCCAAAGAGAGAGGGAAACGCATGTCCTCACAAAGAGTTGTAGACAAATGTTCACAGCTGGCGGATGGATAAGCAAAATTTGGACTAGCCACACTGTGGAATATTACTCAGCAATAAAAAAGAACGAAGTGCTGATGACTACACGACACGGACCGGTCTCAAAACCATCATGCTGAGCGAAAGATGCCCGACTCAAAAAGACCGCAGAGCGTATGATTCTATTTCCCTGGCATTTCCACAAGAGGCAAATCTGCAGAGACGGAAAGTAGATTAGCAGTTGCGTCAGGCTAGAGGTCAAACCGAACAGTGACTGCAAATGGACGCAAAGGATCTTTTGGGGGGTTTGTTGCAATGATTACACCATTCTATAAATCTAATGAAGTTCTTCTACTGCACATTTAAAATGGGTGAATTTTAGATTAAGTTATACCATTAAATTATACCTCAATAAAACAGTTGCACAAATTAATGACTGAATGAAACCAGCAAACCGACCCGTGGGCAGCAGAGCTCAGTGGCCGAAAGTGTGGGTCAGCTCTCCGCTCTCCCACCAGCCAGCTGTGTGCCCTGGGCCAGTTACCTACTCTCTCTGTGCCTCAGTGTCCTCACCTATAAATGGGGATAATAATCTGCTTCATTGGGGTCATTGTAAGGAGAAAATGAGTTAATATTTGTAAAGTTCTTTGATCGGGACCTGACGCATAGTACACATTATATGTGAAGAACTGAAAGTCCACTACATTGTGACTCAGTTGTTTGTTGCACTGCAAGCAGGTCTAGGATTCAAGTGCTCCTTCTCACTCTTCTGAGAGTGAGAGCCAGACCTTTGGGGGAGAAAGGGGAAGCCGATGGGGCTTGCTCTATGAGGATGGCCAGAGGTGAGAGGCTGTGTTCTCTGCCAGCCTCTTGGCTTATCTGAGCCCATGTGCCACACGGGGCAACAGAGCCTATTCAGCCACCGCACGTAGGGTCAGGGTCATGGGCCACAGCTGTGGATCCACAGAGGGGATCCACAGAGATCCACAGAGGGGCCTGGTGGCTAGGGGCTCTGGGATGTGACCTGCGTCCTAGATCTGGATGGGCCGTGGAGGGTGACCAGAGGGAGGGCAGATGGAACATGCTGGAAACGAGCCTCTGGAGAAGACATCATTCTGATGGGGATTACTAGTAACACCTGCAGGGCCATGCATCAGGGAGCTCGTCCCAGCACACCCCGCACGCCAAAACAAGTACAGCTTTTCCCAGCACCATGGAGACGAGGAAATAAACACATTGTTTCCCTCTCCTGGCCCCTGACCCTTTGTACAGAGCCTCTGGCCAGGCGGGGCTGGGGCGGGAAAGTGGGGTGGAGAGAGGTTTCTGGCAGTCCTGGCTGCTTGTGGCCTGCCCAGACTGTGAAGAGGGCCTGGACGTGATGCCCCTTCCTCTTTATGCCTCAGGCCTCCTCCAGCTTCCTCATCTCCCAGGACTGGGGGTGGGGTTCCTGCATTCCCCTTTGGAAAGAAGCTACACCCACAAAGACATATGCAAATGCTCATAGCACCAGGATTCAGAACACACCCAACCGAAAGAAGGAACCCGCGTATCCACGAGCTGGTCAACAGATAAACCAACAAGGACACCCATACGGTGCAAAACTGCTCAGCAAAGAAAAGAAAAATGCTAACAGATACGACGACATGGTGGATGTCAGACACAGACTAAGTGAAAGAAGCTAGACCCCCAAAACTGCAAACTGGGTGATTCCATTTATATGAAATTCTAGAAAAAGCAAAACTATAGGGGCACCTGGGTGGCTCAGTCGTTAAGCGTCTGCCTTCGGCTCAGGTCATGATCCCAGGGTCCTGGGATCGAGCCCCGCATCGGGCTCCCTGCTCGGCAGGAGGCCTGCTTCTCCCTCTCCCACTCCCCCTGCTTGTGTTCCCTCTCTCGCTGTGTCTCTGTCAAATAAATAAATAAAATCTTTAAAAAAACAAAAACAAAACAAAACTATAGTGACAGCAGATCAGTGGTTGCCAGGGGCTGGGGCTGGGCAAGGGTGCCTGAGGAAACTTTCTGAGGTGACAAACACTCTAAAATTTGAGCATGACTATAAACAAAACTCATTAAATTGTACACTTAAAATAGGGGAATTTTATTGCATGTAAATTGTATGTCCATAAAGCTGTTGAAAAAGGAACCATAGTACAAAACTAAACATACTCTTAACCCTTCAATCCAGCAATCCTGCTCCTCGGTATTTACGCAAAGGAGTTGAAAACTTACATCCACACAAAAACCTGCACACCAATGTTTATAGCAGCTTTCTTCACAATTTCCAAACCTTGGAAGTATCCAAGTAACCAAGATGTCCTTCAGTAGGTGAATAGATAAACAAACGGTGATACATCCAGACAATGGAATATTACTCAGCACAAAAAAGAAATGAATCATCAAGGTAGGAAAAGACCTTCCTTCCATGGAGGAACCTGAAATGCATGTGAAAGAAACCAATCTAAACAAAGGCTTCACACCCTATGATCCCAACAACAGGACATTCTGCAAGAAGCACAACTATGGAGACAGTAGAAGGATCCGTGGTGACCAGGGACTGAGGGGAAAGAGGGAGGAACAGATGGAGCACGCAGGATGTTTAGGCAGTGAGACTACGCTGTATGATACTGTAAGGAGGGATACGTGTCATTCTACATTTGTGCAAACACATAGAATGTACACCACCACGAGCGACCCCTAATGTAAACCCTGGACTTTGTTGAGATGGTGGGTCTGTGCAGGTTCATCATTTATAACAAACGTACCGCTCTGGCGGGGGGTGGTGATAACGGGAGAGGCTGTGTGTGCGGGCAGGGGGGGGATGTAGGAACTCTCTGTACTTCCTATTTAATTTTGCTGTGAACTGAAAATTGCTCTAAAATGTAAAGTCTATTTTTGGGGCGCCTGCATGGCGCAGTCAGTTAAGTGTCTGACTCTTGGTTTCAGCTCAAGTCGTGATCTCAGGGTCATGAGATCAAGCCCGGCGGCTGACTAGCACAGAGTCCGCTTGGGTTTCTCTCTCTCTCTCGTCCTCTGCCCCTCCCCTCTCAAATAAATAAATAAATATTAAAAAAAATAATAATTTTAGGGGCGCCTGGGTGGCTTAGTTGGTTAAGCGACTGCCTTCGGCTCAGGTCATGATCCTGGAGTCCCTGGATTGAGTCCCGCATCGGGCTCCCTGCTCAGTGGGGAGTCTGCTTCTCCCTCTGACCCTCCTCCCTCTCATGCTCTCTGTCTCTCATTGTCTCTCTCGCAAATAAATAAAATATTAAAAAATAAAATAAAATAAAATGTAAAGTCTATTTTTAAAAAGAGGAACCATAAGTTGAGGCTCATTAGCCCAGAAGCCCAGAAGCTGTCTGCCTCTCCAAGGGGTCAGCCCTGCTGCCCCAGGCCGGGCCCCACCTTCAGTGACACTCCCCACAGCCTCCAGGGAGCCCTGGGCTCCAGCTGAGGCTCACGAACATTTGGTTCATGGTGGTAGGGGTTCCTGGTCCAGCAGATGGGCAACCCTGAGGGAAGGAACTGGAGGCCCCCCATGAAGGGGAAAATGAGGGGTCAAAACCCCGTCAGCCTGGAAGCTCGGGCACTGACTGGCCTTGGTTCTTGGTTCTTGAAAGCTTTTCTCTCATCTGTATGATATTCATCTTTGTTTTCCTCCCTGTAGTTGTCCTGCACAGGCAGATGGAGAAGATTTATTGCAAGATGGCACAGTGCTTTTCGGAGGTGGGTGACCTCCCCGGAGCAAATCATGAGGCAGCATGACCAGGTGTTCCTTCTTCTGTCTTCTCATGGAATGAAGCTGAGGGGCCTCGGTCCTAGGAAAACATGCTAGGGGCTCTCCCAAAGGCCATCAAGCTCCAGGGGCTTGGACTACATGGGCCCTCAAGAGAATGAACCTTGGGGCACCTGGGTGGCTCAATTGGTTGGACATCTGCCTTCGGCTAAGGTCATGATCCTGGGGTCCCTGCTCGGAGCGGGGGAGTCTGCTTCTCCCTCTGCCCCTCCCTGTGCTTGTGCTCTCTCTGTCTCAAATAAATAAATAAAATCTTAAAGAAAAAGAGAGAGAGAATGAACCTTACTGGGAGGAAACTCAGTGGTCCACCAGGACCCCAGGAGCAGGCTTTGAAGTCTCAGTCCTGCCAAAGGCCTCCACCGGCTCTCCTTTTGGGTTGGAAAGTGCACGAACCTTTGCTTGCTGCGATCAAGGAAGTCCTGTTGTGTGGCTCTCGAGGGGTAGCGAGCCAAAGACTGCTCACGAGGCCCTGCAGCAAGTAGAGATGCTGGCGTGGGCAGGGCTGGGCCTCTGTCTCCCAGGAGAGTCTTATCCTGCAGTGGCATTGGACAGAGAGGTTTCGTTTTGTCCCATGGTCAGCTACGCGCAGACGCGCTACATGGCTGCATTCGAGGAGGTTTACACACGGGTACCTCATTTCCCTTGAATGGAAGCCTAAGGTGTTATTTTTGCTAATAAGTGAGAAGCAGCTCCTGCTGGTGTCCCTGTCTATTCCTGAAGGAATTTTTCTCTTGGCATTGGTGTCTTTGGGCTCAGCTTGCAGAAGATGCCCTTAGACCTGAGGCTTAAGGGTCCCAAGTTTAGAGAGAAGAGAGGAGGGAGCCCCAAGCCTGAACCCAAGAACTGGGTCCCCAGGCTCACGTGGAGATCAAAACAGACGTGCTGTAAAGATGACGCAGCACTTGGTGAAGCCCCCCGGCCAGCCCCCAGGTCTGCCCCTCTTCCTCCTCGCTCTGGGCCCTCATCCCCACCGGCCACTCACCTCTGAAAGGCCCTGCTCTCTGGAGGGGCTTAGCTCATTGTAATTATTCCGGTTCTTCGAAGAACATGAATTTGCTCATGTTTTTTAAGTCTTTTCAAGTTAATTTTGATCATTTAGATTTTTCTAGAAAGCTGTCCAGATGTCAAATACGTATCATGTTCTTTTATAACTTTAAACATTGTCTTCATGTTGGTGGCTATTTTCATTTACTGCTATTTTAATTTCTAGGTTTTTTTATTGTCTCTTTTTTTTTTTAAGATTTTGTTTGTTAGAGAGAGAGACACACAAGCAGGGGGAGCTGCAGGCAGAGGGAGAAGCAGGCTCCCCGCTGAGCAGGGAGCCCGATGCAGGACTCAATCCCAGGACCCTGGGATCATGACCTGAGCCGAAGGCAGACACTTAACCAACCGAGCCACCCAGGCGTCCCTTTATTCTCTTTTTTTAGTTGGGTATATTTGTCAGAAATTTATTCTGTTCATCTTTTCAAAGAACTGGTTTTTGGTTTTAAGGATCTATTTTACTTCTTTTCCATCTAATTCATTAACTTCTACTTTAACTTGATCCATTTCTCCTTTTTGTTTTGTTTTGGGGTTTTTTGTTTTTGGGGGGTTTTTTTTAGTTCTTTTTTTTAGAATCACATTTTTAATTTACTTTCCCTTTTTTGTTGTTACTTTCAAAAATATGTAAGGCTACAGAATTTTCTCTGGCACAGTTTGGGTCACTGCCCACAGATTTCATAATCCTTTCATTTTTATTAATTTTTTAGTAGTCTAAATTGGAAGTTTTTATTTCCTGTTTAAAAGTGAGGAGCTATTTTAAATACTAATAGTGTTGATGTGTTTGTGCTTTTGCTTCCAAGGTTTTATCACTATTATTATTATTATCCATCTGTGATTCATTTCTAGTCTTTTTTTTTTTTTTTTAAAGATTTATTTATTTATTTGAGAGAGCGAGAATGAGAGAGAGTACATGAGAGGGGGGAAGGTCAGAGGGAGAAGCAGGCTCCTCGCTGAGCAGGGAGCTCGATGCAGGACTCGATCCTGGGACTCCAGGATCATGACCTGAGCCGAAGGCAGTTGCTTAACCAACTGAGCCACCCAGGCGCCCCATTTCTAGTCTTATTGCATTATGGTCTGGAAATAGGGATCTGTATGATTTCTGCTTTCTATAATTTAAAAATCTTTCTTTACAGCCTAGCACTTAACTAACTTTTATAAATGTTCAATGGGTATTTTAAAATATATATTCCTATTGTAGAATATATGGAATTTTAAAATTATTGATTATGTTTCTCAGAATTCTATATTCTTATTTACTCTGGGTCCACCTGACCCATCGTTTCTGAAGGGGCATACCACCGTCATGATGGTTTTGTCCAATTCTCCTGGGAGTTATTGGTGCCAATCCTGGCCGAGGATCCCCCACAGACTCTGGCCTGGTCTCAGAGAGGTGCTGAGGGCTCCCATGAGGGTATGACCTCACATAATGGTGCTAGACTCATCTGGCTTGTTTCTGGACTTACCCTCCAAGCTTGCCTTTTCTGTGGCTCAAATCATTGTCTTCACAGAGGTGCCTGGCTTCAGGGTCCTGGGCATCACTGTGGGCACTTACAGGATTTCTCTCCAGCTAAGAGGGAAGGGAGCAAGAGGTCCTGCCCACAAACAGACGTTTTCCTGCCAAGTCAACAGCCTCCACCTGCCATGGAGCCAGGTGCCCTATAACACCTGTGTCTCTTGGATGGCCATCAGTTCTCTCTGGGCACCTGCCAGTCAGACCAGCAAGAACTGGTGATTTGGCCATCCTCTGGCCAGGCAGGCCCAGACATAAACATAAAATTTGTATCAAATTGCAAGGAACCCTGAATAGCTAAAACAATTTTGCAAAAGAAGAATAACATTGGAGGATTCACACTTCCTGATTTAAAAACTGCTACAAAACTACATTTATCAAAATAGTGTGGTGAGAATGCAAACTGGTACAACCACTCTGAGGACAATTTGGAGATTCCTCAAAAAGTTAAAAAGAGAACTATCCCACGACCCAGCAACTGCACTGCTAGGTATTTACCCAAAGGATACAAAAATACTGATTCAAAGGGGCACATGCACCCCGATGTTTATAGCAGCAATGTCCACAATAACCAAATTATGGAAAGAGCCCAAATGTTCATCGACTAATAATGGACAAAGAAGATGTGGTGTATATATACAATGGAATATTACTCAGCCATCAAAAAGAATGAAATCTTGCCATTTGCAACGATGTGGATGGAGCTAGAGTGTATTATGCTAAGTGAAATAAGTCAGAAAAAGACAATTATATGATCTCATTCATATATGAAATTTAAGAAACAAAACATATGAACATAGGGGAAGGGGATAAAAAAGGAGGCGAAACTCTTATCTATAGACAACAAACTGAGGTTGCTGGAGGGATGTGGGCAAGGGATGGGCTAGATGGGTGATGGGTATTAAGGAGGGCACTTGTGATGAGCACTGGGTATTGTATGTAAGTGATGAATCACTAAATTCTACTCCTAAAACCAATATTACACCAAATGTTAACTAACTAGAATTTAAATTTTAAAAATTGAAAAATATATACCAGAGTTTAAGCAAAATAGTGTGGTACTAGTACGAGGATAGACATATAGATCAATGGAATGGACTGAGAGTCCAGAAATAAATCCATATATCTATGGTCAATTGATTTTTGACAAAGGTGCCAGGAACATTGAATGCAGAAAGAATAGTCTTTTCAACAGAAGGTGCCAGAGAGGATATCTACATGCAAATGAATGCACTTGGATCCTACCTCACATCATGTACAAAAATTGTCTCAAAATGGATCAAAGACCTAAATTAATATAAAGCTAAATCTATAAAATCCTTGGGAAAAAACCATAAGGGCAGATTTTCATGACCTTGGATTTGGCAATGGATTCTTGGATATGCCCCAAAAACACAAGCAGCAAAAGAAAAAATAAATTTAATGTCATCAAAATCAAGGGAGGTCGTGCTTCAAAGGACATCACCAAGAGAGTAGAACATTTACTCAGAGAATGGGAGAAAGTACTTGTAAACCATATTATGTGATAATGATCTAGTATCCAGAATGCATAATGAGCTCTTACAACTCAACAATACAATAAATAATTTAAAATTGCCCAGAGGACTTTGACAGGCATTTCTCCAAAGAAGATATACGAATGGCACATGAAAATATGCTCAACACCAATAGTCATCAGGAAAACGCAAATCCGAACCACAATGAGATACCATTTCACACTCACTAGGATGGCTTAAATTTAAACAGATTGGAAAAATAACAAGTTTGTGAGGCTATGGAGAAATTGGAACCCTCACACACTGCTGGTGGGAATGTAAAATGGTACAGCTGGCGAGGAAAAAAAATGGTGGTTCCCCAAAAAGTTCAACAAAAAATGATTGTAATATCCAGCAATTCCCCTCAAAGGTATATGCCCCAAAGAATTGAAAACAGGTGTTCAAACAAAACTTGCACAAGAATATTCATGGTAGAGGGGCGCCTGGCTGGCTCAGCTGGTAGAGCATGTGAGTCTTGATCTCAGGGTTGTGAGATCTAGCTCCATGTTGGGTGAAGAGCCTACTTAAAAATAAATAAAAATTTTAAAAATTAAAGAATATTCATGGTAGCCCCATTCATAAAATCGCTCACAGATAGAAACAGCTGAAATGTCCATCAGCTGATGGATGAATAAACAAAAGGTGGTAGATCTGCACAGTGGAATATTATTCAGCCAGAGCGCGTCAGCCCATGAAGTACTGATATGTGCTCCAGCATGAGTGAACCTTGAAGACGTTCAGCTGAGCAGAAGAAACCAAACCCAAGGCCACATGTTGTATGAAGCCATTTATATGAAATGTCCAGAATGGGAAAATCCGTAGAGACAGAAAGTGGATTCGTGGTTGCCAGGGGCTAGGGGTTGGAGAAATGGGGAGTGCCCATTTCTGTCTGTCTAATGACTATGGGCTCTTCTTTTGGGGTGATGAAATGATCAGAAGTAGATAGTTGTGATGGGCGTACAACGTTGTGAATGTACCAACCCACTGGATTGTACACCGTAAAATGGCTGAAATGGTAAATTTTACGTTATGTGTGTTTTACCACACACACAAAAGTGTACCTAAGGCATGTTGGGAAACAAGCCCAGCAAGGGAGTTGGCCTTGCCTGCCAGGACAAGAGGCCATGGAGTCACTAGATGATGGGGAGCAGAGGGGTGGCGGGGAACCCAGGGGGCCGTGGAGGATGGAAGGCGTGAGGCAGATGGAGGAAGGGGGGCAGCATGTTTCAACAGCTGATGTTGAAATCCTGGCCACTGGAGTGCAGGCCTCCCAGGTTTGAGAAGCCCGTGTGTGTTTGCGCGTTTCCTGGGAATGATATGGGCTGGGACTTGTCTTTCTTGGCTGCTTCTAAACCAAAGACAAGCTCTCCCCTGGTTTGGCAGGAAACCTGTGAAGTTATTGCCAGACATCTGTTTCATTTTCCTTGGCAACAAAAGACATCCTAAGAGATAGACTCAAGGCTTAGAATTAGGAATGTCCATAATGCTTTCTCCTTCTCTCCCATGGGAGTTGAAACCCAAGCTCCAAAGCTCAAGTTGAGAGAGGACCAGACCTGGGCTGGGGGGAATGGAGCTCCTGGAAGAAGAAATGAGTGAGGTGGGAGGGAGGGAGAGGGGAGGGCAGCTGCACAAGCAGGCCAGGCGCAAGCAAACTCTGGAAATCCAGAGTCTAGAGCAGGAGTCCTTTGTGGGGGACGGGGGTGGAGGGGACCCCTCTCCCTGTGACCTGCTTGACTTCTGAAATGGAGAAACCAGGAGACCAGTCCAGGAGAAAGAGCATGGGCTTTGGCATCAGGCAGGCTGCTTTGAATCCCAGCGTGCTTACTCTCCGAGTGACCTTGGGCAAGTCTCTGGGCTCCCATCTGTACAAGGGGAAATAACATCTACCTCATCAAGTTGTTGCTGGGATTAAGTGTGGGAACACACTTGAACAGTGAGCAGAGCAGAGCACACTAGAGGGGGTCCGTGAATGTATCTGAATCCGCCAGAGAACTGGGCTGGGGAGGCCACTGTGGCCGGGCCTGCCCATCTCTGTGCCTCTGTCCCCTCATCTGGAACAGCAGTGGCCTCGCACTGACTTTCTATAATTTTACGACTAAGAACTCCAGACCCAGGCTGTTCCTGGGGATTGTTAAAAAGTAGGGCAGCTTATGGGGCGCCTGGGTGGCTCAGTCGGTTAAATATCTGCCTTCGGCTCAGGTCGTGATCTCGGGGTCCTAGGACCGAGCCCCACATGGCATCAGGCCCCTTGTTCAGCGGGGAGCTTCTCCTTCTCCCTCTGCCCCTTCCCCCCTCTCGTGCTCACTCTCTCTCAAATAAATAAATAAATAAAATCTTTTAAAAAAAAAAAGTAGGGCAGCTTATCTAGGGCCTGAGAGACACACAAGGTGTAGAATGAAAAGCTCTTCATTTCTCAGCTGAGGTTCAAGCAATGAAATGACCACTGACAGGCAGACAGCCACCTCTCTGACCATCCCAGGCCCACCCTGGGCCAGGCTCCCTGGGGAACAGGGGTGGAAAAAGTGGCCCCAGCTACACTCCTGCCTTCCAGCACCTTCTCTGAGTTTCTGAGACCTGTAAAGTCTGAAGTACTGTTATTTAAATATTTAAACATTAACAAGGCCAATGGCAGTCAATTCCCATAAAGAGAATCTGCAAGTCCCAGTCATTTAGGAAAGGTGGGGGTGGGGGACTTTGGAGGGCCCTCCAGAAAACAGCAGGGTCTGTCCCTACTGAGTGCCAGCCCTCTTAGGACCAGCACGAGCCCACCGTGCATCTAATATCACTGTCTCCATTTTAGGGAGGTGAAGGGACTCGCGTGAGAAGGTTACCCAGCAGGGAAGTGGCTGAGCTGTAGTTTCAGTGCATCTCTGCTGCTATGTAGACCTGGGTTGCCAAGAACACTCAGTCTACTCAGTGGGCCAAGCATGGCGACTTCCCAGGATTTTTTAACAAGCTTTGTGTGAGAGATAATTCACATACTATACAATTCTCCCACTTAAAATGTACAATTCACTGGTTCTTATTATATTCACGGAGTTGCACAACCATCCCCACAATAAATTTCAGAGGGTTTTTCATCACCTAAGAAACCCCACATTCTTTGGCTACCATATGCCAGTCTCCCCAACCCCCCTAGACCTAAGCATTCAATCTATTTCTGTCTTCTATACATTTGCCCATTCTGGACATTTCATATAAGTAAAACGATCAAATATATGGCTTTTTGTTCCTTGCTTCTTTCACCTAGCGCAATATTTTCAAGGTTCCTCCATGTTCTAGCATGTGTCAGCATTTCATTCTTTTTATGGCCAAATAATATTCCCGTGTATGGCTAGACCACACTTTGGTTATCCATTTATTAATTGATGGACATTTGGGTTGTTCCTACCTTTTGACTATTATGAATAACATTGCTCTGAATATTCACACACAAGTTTTTGTGTAGACACATGTGTTCATTTCTCTTCGATATATACCTGCAGTAGAATTGCTGAATCATATGGTAGTTCTATGTTTAACTTTTTGAGGAATGCCAGACTGTTTTCCCAAGTAGATGCAACACTTTACATTCCCAGCAGTGCTGGGTGAAGGCTTGGGTTTTTCTATATCCTCCCCAACACTTGTTACTATCTGTCTTTTCATTATAGCCATCCTCGTGAGTATGAAGTGGTATCTCATTGTGCTTTTGATTTGCATTTCCCACTAATGATACTGAGCATCTTTTCATGTGCTTATTAGCCATTCCTATATCTTCTTTGGAGAAAGATCTATTCAGATTCTCTCCCATTTTGTAATTGGATTGTTTGACTTTTTATTATTGAGTTATAAGGGGTCCTTATATACTCCAGATATAAGTCCCCTATCAGATCTATGACTTGCAAGTATTTTTTCCCATGCAGTAGGCTACCTTTTCACTTTTTCCATAGTGTCCTTTGAAGCAGAGAAGTTTCAAATTGTTATGAAGCCCAGTGTATTTTGTTTTTCTTTGGTAGTGTATACTTTTGCTGTCATAGACTTCCCTGTTTTTTAAAGCAATATTTAACATAGAGAAATATGCCCATACAAAAACAGCAAAAGCTATTGATTCTCTTTTTTGTTTTTTCAAGCTAAGACTTTTAAAGGTTTTTTTTATTGATATTACACATTGATCCAAACATAATTTGATACTGCTTATGGAAATTCAAATAAGAAGGATACTATACATAAAGAATTCTAGGCAAAATGAAAGTATGCATCTCAGAGAACTAAGGGTAGAGTCAGTGTGTGAATTACATACACAGGGCTTCCTAGTGGCCAAAGCAAAGAGGAAAATGCAATTAGTTATAAGATTCACAAGCCAATGGCATAAAAATCTATCTATAGCTTGAGGGAGGCCTCCCTTTTCCTGGCACAGAGGCCAGAAAGAAATTTCTCCTATGGCTCCTCCTAAGGGGAGAATGTGTTTGGGCTCATCAGCTAGAAGAGAACACACATATAATGTCCCCAATAACCTATTTATCCACAACCAAATTCCCTTCCCTTCATGTTTCCAGACCCCTGTCTCTTCCTGCCAACCATTTTGCCCCACGTGAAATTGTCCTCGTAGTCATCTTTTTTTTTTTTTTTTTAAGATTTTATTTATTTATTTGAGACAGAGAGAATGAGAGACAGAGAGCAGGAGAGGGAGGAGGGTCAGAGGGAGAAGCAGACTCCCCGCCAAGCAGGGAGCCCGATGCGGGACTCGATCCCGGGACTCCAGGATCATGACCTGAGCCGAAGGCACTCACTTAACCAACTGAGCCACCCAGGCGCCCCACCTCGTAGTCATCTTTTCACAAAACACCAATATCAGTACCTCACTTCCCTTCTTGAAATTCTTCAATAGCCCCCAGCTGCCCTTAGGATAAAGTCCAAGCTCTTTAACTTGACTTATGTGATGCTACGTGATTTGACCCCAGCCTACAGGAGCCGGTAATTTTGAACACGTCCCCACCTCTGGATCTTAGCTTGTCAGGGCCTCCACTTTGAAGCTTCACTCAGCTCTCTGTTCTCTTAATTCACTCACACTTTTAACAAGTACACTGTCTACATCTTTTTCCAAGGTGACAGCAGATGTGAAGCACCAGACCAGAAAGAACGGGAAAGAGTTGCTCTAGGCAGGATGCTCATACTACCAGTTTCTCAGCAGTGGGACAGACTGAAAAATTACAAAAAGCAGGCCTAGGTACTCAATAAATTGGGTAATCTGAGGCCATTCATTCACCACACGTACAAACACTCTGCTCATCCAATAGCCCTGCCGATCAGCCTCTGCCATAATACGGGAGAATTTGGACCGTTCACAATGATAAAGCTAACGATAAATTCTTTTCATTGCACTGTTATAATACCGCCTGAGGATATGCAGTATCATTTAGAATAATTTCCTTATATACTGGTTGATGCAAAATTTTAAAAATATATATTTGTTCTTGAGTTAATATTACATTATAAATATTAGAATATAAATATTCTTTATAAGAAAACTTGACCCTCCAAATCAATGTCCTCTCATGAATTTTATTAACTGAAGTTTGATTACAGAGGGGAAGGATGACCACCCTCTAATTCTCTGTACCAATGTTTAAGAAAATAAAAGTTTTCAGAAATACAAGAGAAATCAATATATGTTCATTATAAAAAAAAAAAATACAGATAAACCAAAAGAAAAAAATGACACTTTCCAAAGATAATCACTGGCAATATTTTAAAATATTTTCTTCTGTATTTTTACTGTGTGTACATATATGTATATATGTAAATGATTTATATATATATATATATACACACACAATGTACATATATATGTGATTTTTTTTTTAAATGTCATCTCATGGACAGATTTTGTAACCTGTTTCTGTGTACTATGAGGACGTCAATGCAATAATATCATGAACATTGGTGTGTGCGTGAGTGCGGGCCGGGCTGTGGTTTGGCCACACTATGCTTTATGTAACCATCTATTGGACATTTGGGTGTTTCTCATTTTTCTCCTCCTCCTCTGATTCTGGGCTCAGGGTGACTTGGAGGCTGATGCTGGAACCATTCTGTTTGGTGTACTGGGCTCTCTGTGGCTTGAAAACATGGTGCATCTCCTGGTAGGGCCATTTCGACTTGTAATAATGGTGCTTTGTGGCTTAATGAGAACAGGGCTCTATTAATCCCTCTTTGTCTGACCTCAGCCAACCTCGCTCTCAGTGAAAGCAGGATTCTTAGGCCCTGGGGACCCTATTGAGCTGTTGTCATAGCAATTGGTGCCGGGGGCAGGGTCACTGGGCCAATGTCCCTAACCAGACCATCTCTGTCTTAATGACACACACGGGTCACGGCTGTTCAATCCCCAACTCGGAGAGAGACATGACTAACCCTACTGCTATGCCAGTGTTTGTCCTGACTGCCGTGAGGCTGGGGGCCCCTGAAGGCTTTTGGAGGCCTGGCATACTCTCCCTAGGAAGGGCAGCTCAGCTCACCTGCCCAAGGAGCCCCTGGGCTGCTCTGCTGTCCCCCACGGCCCTGGAACCATGCCCAACCCTCTGCACACTTGCAGCTCAGAGGACATTGCAGCTGCAGTGAGCCCTGCCCACCTTGAGAAGGCCCGGGGGAAGCCAGAGGGACAGGCCATTTGCTGCCTCACACAGCGAAGCTTCTTGGTACCTGATGTCAGGGCTGGAAGGACCTTGGAGACTATCGGGTCCACCTCCCCGTTGTAGAGATAGACAAACTGAGGCCCAAGGAGCCAGATCTGATTCCAAACCACCTGACAAGTCAGGAGAACTGTCTGAACCAGTCAATCCCGACTCCCATCTCGAAATAGGAACATGTTTGGAGTCAACTGTAAGACAGTTGATATTTTTACGGGAAGTTCTTTAAGTTATTTTTTTATTATTATTATTACCCAAGTACTCCATGAATACATTTTCCTTAGGGGGGGAAAAAAAGAACATTGCAGAGAAGGTTCAAAGTTCCTTTGGCCTCTGTCTCCAATCCCAGTTCTCTCCCCTGAGACAGACTCCCAGTTTGGAATGTATCAGAATCTGACTTTAAAGTACCCACATCTCATTGGCTTTACCTGGGTGGCCAGGGTGATTGGGGTGATGCAGGCTCATGTCCCCAACTGGGCATGAATCCAGGCGGCACACTGTGGCTGGGAGCATTGCCCACGTGAGA
Organism: Mirounga angustirostris; assembly: GCF_029215605.1. Taxonomy (NCBI): domain Eukaryota; kingdom Metazoa; phylum Chordata; class Mammalia; order Carnivora; family Phocidae; genus Mirounga; species Mirounga angustirostris. The sequence continues at coordinate 15,759,546 of NW_026991718.1, read as the reverse complement.
GACACTTCCCTGGCCCCCGGGGTAGAAGGGAGTGTGGGACATGCCGGCACAGCTGTGTCCTCGCTCAGCCCTAGGCTGTAACAGCTCCTCCATCTTCTTGCCCCAGTTCCTGTTTTGGAATCCCAACAGCCCCTGCTACTGGCCTGGCTTGGATGCCAGGAGCCTGAGCAGAAAAATAGAAACTTTTCCAGCAGAGTTTAGTAATCTCTCCAATAGGCCACGGGCCCCAGGGACTGGTGCTCACTCAGGCTTCAGGTCCCTGTGCCCCTCTTGCGTTTCCACACACCCCCACCCCGTTCCAGCCATTCCCCAACCTGACCCTACCTCCCCAGCATCTGTCCCCTCCCTCCCATATGCCAGGGAAAAGCTCAGCGGACCATCCCAGGAACCCATGCAAAAGGAGGGAGGTTTCAAAGAAGAATTTAAAGAGCACAGCAATGTACCCGAAGTAGTCAGTCTTAATGTGGAGGAAAGGCTGACCCTGGAGGCAAGAGACCGGGAGGAAAGAGGCTTTCCAGGCCCCCCTACTGTGCAATGTTGTAACATAGCTGAGGTCTGCGGCTGGGAAACAAAGCCGCTCCTTTTCCCTCGAACTTCTCTCAGTCCCAATCTTTGAGAACCTCCTAGAATTTCAGGACACACTGTTTGGATTTCTAAATGCATCGAAATTTTCAAGGTTTTTTTTTTTATCAGTTAAAATCTTTATTTTTTTTCTCAAGCAAAAAATCTTACCCAGAGCTTTAACATGTCTGACATCAAAAAAATCAATGTGTTTTCTCCAGGCAAAGTAGTTTGCTTGGCAAAAGTCCCTTTATGTCTGTAGAATCCTAAGGTTTCTTCAGCCCAGTTCTGATCACCTCTCACCAAAATCAGCTTCCTTCTCTTACAGCTGAGAGAACTGAAGCAGAAGGCTCAGGGGCTTTCAGAAGGTCCCCCCTCCCCCAAATAAGTCAGCGGCAGGTCTTACACCAGCCAGGATACCTGGAGATCTGGCCAGGGCTCAAACACTGGCACAAGACCTTCCTTAGCCTGAAACTGTAAATTTGGACAAGATCCGAGCTTGTGAGGACACTTGGCTAGTCTGCGGCTACTGGGGGAGAGGGGAAGGGAGGGGATCATGCTGCCGTGGTTACCCCGTCCCAGGAAGTGACCTTTTGCTTCAGAGTCCTGGAATGGATGCCTTTTTCCTACTGGGCTGGGAGCCGAGGGGGATGGCCAGAGCTAAAGTGGAGGGCCTTATAAGGCCTATAACATCCGTCCCCCATTTCCCCAGCCCCAAGGCCACACCATAAACATGGAGGGAGCCCAGGGTCCCTCCCTCCTCTGGTCTCCCTCTTCATGTGGAAATTAGCAATGATGCATATGTGTGGCCATGAGGGGTGGCCCTGAGCTGGACCTCCAAACACAATCAAGTGGCCCAGATCCCACCTAGAGTCCAGTGAGCCAAGTCCCTCGGGTCCACACAGAGCAGTCATCTATATGGGGCAGTGGGGAGGATGACATATAGAGAGAGGAAGAAAGGGCCACTTTGTCTTTGTATGCAAGGGGCTGGTGGAGGGAGATCAAGGTAAGCTTCTCTGCCAAAGTGGTATCCTAGCTGGGGTCTTGAAGGATGAGTAAGAGTTTTCCAGGAGAAAAAATGGGAGGGATGGAGGAAGAAAGGGAGCGAGATTAGCAATCAGGATGACAAAGCAGATAGTGTCCAAACCTGTTAGGGCCTGGACAGGGACAGGGAGTACCTGGTGTGGCCACAGGTGGGGCTGCAGAGGCGGGGGGCAAACAGAAAGGAGAAGTTACGAAGAGATGTAAACATTTGGGTCACATCCTGTGGGTCAGTAGTTTTCAGACTACTGGTGGCCCAAGAAGTGTTTCAGGAGGGCCCCCAAAAAGTGGGTAAGGAGTAAGCTCTGGGTCACTGCTTCCTCCATCTTATATTCTGGGGCTCCACACAGGAAAACCTTTGAATTAAGTTTCCAGTGGTAAAACAAAACAAAACAAAACAAAAAAACAAAGAATGTGAAAAATCCAGCCATGAGCCGTGCTAACTCTTGTTGATTGGCGTCAAACTCTGGCCCCTGGCTACCCTCTCAGGGCCCTGAAAAGGCCTCCTCGCCGGCGGGGCCCAGGAGGGCAGGCGCTGAGGGACAGGTTGGCCCAGTTTCCCTGCCCAGCAGGGTCCCGCAGGGACAGCTCCTTCCGCAGGCCTCCTTGGCTCTGAAGTTGTTGTGCTTGTTGTCTCATTTGCATTTATGTCACAGAAGAATCAGCAGAAACCAAAATATAGAAGTAGGAAAGAAGACCGCTGTGCTGGGAAAGGCAGCAGCACCGAGCGGGCCGCGGTGCCCTCTGGGGGACGTCAGCGGTCCAGACTCGGGCTGTGGCTGTCATCGTGGCTACGGGCCCCGCAAGGCCCCGCCCAAACCCTCCCTCCCCCATGACACCTTCCGGGTGCCGCGTGGAATGACTCCCTCTTTCTGGACCTACCTGCCTCATTTAGAGCACGAAGAGCTGGAACGATGGAGCTGGTGGTTCGGCATGATCTGGACCCCAGAGCTACCCGCAGTCCACAGGGCCCCTCTGAGCACAGTAGGAACAGGTGGTCCCACCTCTAGGGGAGCACAGCTCAGCCCCGGGACACGGGGCTCCCACTCACCCACCCGGCCATTGCCTTTCTGCCAGGCACAGCTACACCTGCCCCACCTGGAAAGTCAATAGCTGGTGTGATTGCTGCCTCACAGAGGGGAAACTGAGGCTCTGTTCATGTTGGGCCAGCTCCTCCCAAGGCGGCCTGTCCCGAGAAGTCCTCACTCCTGGCAGCTGAGGAGGCCAGGCCCACGGCCATGTTCGTCCCAGCCCCAGGCCAGAGGCCAGCCTGTGCCGGCAGCCGCCAGCCCCACACCAGTCAGAGGGCAGTGGCTCACCGCCCCGTGGCCCCCACCCCAGCCGAGCAAAGGAGCAGTGTCCCCACTGGGTCATCGGGGATTTCCCGGCCAGCAGTGCCCGCTAGCTGCCACAGAGTCACCAACTGAATTCAGCACGGACTTGTGGGGCGACAGCAGGCATCCACAGCCCCATGTAGACGTGTAGCCCAAAGCACCCTCATGTATCATCTCACTGAGCCTTCCCACACCGTGGCGCTCACTCTCGTGTCTCCCATGGCCGACATCACCAACTGATCGCTGTGCTTCTTGTGACCCTGGACTGAACCTCAGAATCCTTCTCAACTCTGTGCTCCAGGCAGCCACCACAGAGCTCTTTGAGTCAATATATAAGGAGAATCCCATTTTAGCTATCCCTCCCGTGTTTGAGTGCCCGGATTTGGAGATGAGGAAGCAGAAGGCCAGCAACGGCTGTGAGGGGAAAGCCAGTGTCCTGTCTGCCTCCAGGCCCAGAGCTCTCTCTTCTGGACCATCATCCACCTCTTCTCAAGTGGAGACTGGTGGTTAGGGATTTTCAACCAAATGTAGAGGTTGTGTTTTGGAGGAGTTCCCCCCACAGTTAGCCCTGCCCATGTGCGTTCCTTTAATGCCCACCATGGAGGCCTTCATCCCAGGCTTTAGTGCATCAGAAGGACCTGTCCCACCCTCCACCCCGCCCCCATGGCAGCTCTGGAGGGGCACAGGGGCAGCAGGGCCCGCCTGTCCTTCCCACACCAGTCCCCAGGCACGCATGGCTGAATGTGACCAGGGCGAGAATGGGCCAGGTGGGAGCAAGAAGGGCCAGAAAAGGTCCAGGGCCTGGGGCTGACTTGGTTGTGGGCTCAGGGAGCATCTGCAGAACCAACAATGACCCTCTTCTAGACTTAGACTTGATAAGGAGGATGCTCACAGGTTGACTTGTGGGCCCTCCGAGGCCAGGTTGTCCCAGGAGTTCAGGGGAGTGGGGCTAGCATGTCCATGAAGGCTTCTGGGAACCCAGAACTCAGCCAGAGGGGAGGCTTGTCCATTCACTCATTTGTTCGTTCATTCATTCATGCGTTCATGCATTCATGCATTCAACCAAGGCCGCCTAGCCTCAGGCAACTAGCTGCTGGGACAGAGCAGTGAGCAGAACCAGCAGAAACAGCCCTGCCTCCTAGGGAAGGGCAGACAGCACACAGGATAAAGGAGGAAAATGCATGCGTGTTCAATGTGATAAGTGCTGGGGGAAAGACACAGCAGGAGACAGAGAGGAAGTGCTTGGGAGAGCATTGAAAGTTGAGACGAGGTGGCCGGGGAGACCTCCACATCCGAAGACTGACCCCCTGAAGAACGCTCTCTCTGACGGCGGGAGCCATGTGCAGTTCCGGGAAAGACCTGGGTGCAGCGGAACGCAGGCCCGAGCAAGCCCGGTGTGCTAGAGAAACAGCGGGGGCCCTGGGGCAGGAGTGGGGGGCAGGAGTGGACAGCGGCGGGCTGAGGTCTGGGGGCCATGAGCTGGGAGGGGCAGAGGTTGGATAGTGTAGACGTGCGACGTGTTATGTAATGACCTGTCATGGGTTGAATTGGGGTGCCCCCAAAAGATATGTCTACATTCTGGGGGCGCCTGGGTGGCTCAGTCGTTAAGCATCTGCCTTCAGCTCAGGTCATGATCCCGGGGTCCTGGGATCGAGCCCCGCATCGGGCTCCCTGCTCCGCGGGAGGCCTGCTTCTCCCTCTCCCACTCCCCCGCTTGTGTTCCCTCTCTCGCTGTGTGTCTCTCTCTCAAATAAATAAAATCTTAAAAAAAAAAAGATATGTCTACATTCTGACCCCCAGAACCTATGAATGTAACCTTATTTGGAAAAGGTGGTTTTTATAGATGTAATTAAATTAAGGATTGTGAGATGAGATCATCCAGCGACAAGGGTCCTTATAAGAGACGCTCAGAGGATGGACACAGAGCGGAGGAGAAGGCAGACAATGGAGGGGACGCAGCCGCAAGCCAAGGAACGCCTGGGGCCACAGAAGCTGGAAGAGGCCAGGAAGGATGCTCCCAGGAGCCTCCAGACGGTGTCCTTCCTCTGGACCGGGGCTGTGCTGTCCTTTGACCGGCTGCAGGAGGGAATGTGGAACCGGCCCCTCGCGGACCTGCCAGCGACTGTAAGATTTCATCGCCTCCCCGACCCAGCCGCCAGTGGCGGGGCTCCTGCTCGCAAAGCTCGGACAAGATCCCAGGGGCTCTGAAGGGCCAGAGGGCAGCAGGGCGGGCTGTGCGGCCGGTACCCGTCTGACGACAGACACCCTGACGGGAAATCCTCGAGCGGCTTCTGATCCCCAGCGGCCGAGGCTTTCTGGCGCCTGGTGGCCATGCTTGCGTCTGAGGCTTTCTGTGGCCTGGCGGTGGGCATCTCCAGGCAAGACTGGGTCCCGTTTCTGTGAAGCAGGGGAAGGGTGTCCAGGCGGTGAGTGTCGCCGGAGGGCTGTTTCTTGCTCCAGGAAGATGACAGAAGGTTTCTCTTCCCTTGGTGGCTCCCATCGAGGACAGCCGGTGGCATCACAGGGACACGGGCACAGATGGAGATGCCCCTCTCCGGCGGCTGGGACAGCCTTTGATTCTGCCCCCTGCGCTGTGAGGACAGCTGTAAACTATCAGCATCTGGCTGGCTGGCTCCAGGCGCCCCCCCCCCCCCCCCCGGGAGACCACTGTGCCCAGTGTCCTGGCCTGGAGCCTGGCTTTCCTCCTGAGGGCTCACACGGCTCAGAGGCCATGCTTGCCAGCACTCAGGGCCTCTGCAGGGTGAGTAACATGAACATGAGGGAGGGGGAGAGCTGGGGGGGACCCTGGGTGGCTGTGTGGAAAAACACCAGCTCTGCTCTTTGTCCTGGGCCAGTAGCTTCAACCCTCTGTACCTCAGTTTCCTTGAATGGAACATGGAGACAGTACACTGCACTTGACAGAGTCCGACAAGGATCACCAAAGTCAGTAGAGGTGAAACACCGAGCTCGGTGCCAGGGCTGTATCCATACCTGCGTGGACTCTGAATCTAGAAATTCAGGTTGATCCAGTTACCCAGCAGGGCCCCATCCATCTGTCAGCTCTGTCAGGTGGGGACGGAGTGGGATGAGGGGCCAATGAGTCAGACATAGCTGGGACCTGGGAGAGGAGAGAGGCCAAGGAGCTGCTTCAGGGTGAGAGGCAGGCCCCACAGGCCCTCGGCAATGACCCAAGCCCACTGTTGCCCTCAAGGAGCCCCAGAGGCCGTCGACACACCCTTCCACCAGCTTCAGTGAAGAGGAAATGGAGAATGCCACTCAACCGCCCCTGGTGTCTCCCAGACCCTGGAGAGTGGGAGGAAGGGAGGCCCACAGCCAAGTTGGACGTGAGGAGGATACAGGGGATGAAGATTAGGCTCAAGCCTGGGGCCAAAGGGCACGCACAGAGCCCAGAGGCTGAGGTCCAAGCCACTCAGACGGAAGTGCCAGGGCCGGCGGGCTGCCTGGCCTCTGCCTCAACACCCCCATCTGTCCACCTGGAGGGGAGTGGGGAATCCAGCAAGGGCAGCCTGCGAACTGCTGAAACCTGGATGACTCGACGCATTGGCCTCATTCATTCATTCATTCATCCATTCATTCATTCAGATGTTGACTAAGTGCCAACTCCGTACCAGGCACCAGGGACACAGCAGTAAATGGAGAGCTCCTGGGACCCACTGGTCCAGTTGGAGGTTCTGGGGCTCCAGCACCCACAGGAGCCTCCGTCCCCTTTCTCTCCACTCCTGGGGCATGAGACCTTCACCACCCCTGCCCCAATAATTCTCCTCCCCAGCTGTGAAGGGGATGGATTCCAGAGCTGGCCGGGGCTCCCACGCCCAGTGTCACAACTTCTCCTATACGGCCTTTTACTGGGAAGTGAGTGATCTGGTGGGAGGACTCTCAGTGAGCAGGACATCGATCCCTTCGTGCAGGGACCACAAGGCTGGAAGAAGAGCCTTCCTGCTCAGACAAGTCTACGCTTCCCCTCTGGGACAGGGGACAGGCCATAGCACTTGGTGGCCAGTTCTGTGGCTACCCGATGCTGGAGCCCGAGGACAACACTCCTCACAGAGGTCCTCCTCAGGACCGATCGTGGGATCCCTTTCACTAAGGGGACCCAAACATTTAGTTCTGGGCCCTTGGCCTCCAGCAGCTAAGGGGTTAATGAGTGGGGGTGGGGGGAAGGGGGTGGGTGACAATTCTGTACCAAGCACCTGGGATACAGTAGTAAACTGAGAGTCACTGGGACCCTCTGGTTTTTGTTTAGTGACAAAAAAACCATAGAGATACATACATTCCAAGTCTGAGGTGACCGTGTGTCAGAGTGTGTGAATATATCCGGATCCACAACGGGCTCTTGGCTTGGAGGAAAGCAGTCATTTCCTCTGGCCCCTCAGTGATCAGAGTCAGTGCTCCTGGACCAAGAGCTGTTCCTCCTCATCTGCAGCGGCATTTTAGCCTACAGGGCCCCCGCCTGGCAGCTGGCATCTGTGCTGGGGCCGGGGGAAGGGGAGGATCAGCTCCTGCCCCAGCTCAGTGCTGAGCTGAACTGTGGCGTTAAGTAGAAAGATCTGGGCTTCGGTAGAGCAGAGGTCTGAGGCAGTCGTAGAACATTAACCTGGGGAAGGCAGTCGTGTCAGGTGTGAGTTCTCGAGTGCCAAGTTCAGAGAGGTTCACGCCCAGGCTTAAGCTCATGGTCAAGGCAACTCTCTAATTCTGCTTGCTACCCGCCGTGCCCTGCAGATAGAGCCCCGCTCCGGGCAGCTCTAGGCTGCTGTACCAGGCAGGGGTGGGGACAGGGGACAGGTTCTGAGCGTTCTGCAGCATTGGGAACGTTCTGGCCCGCACGTTAGTCAGAGGGACCAATGAGCTCACCATGCGGCCGGGGCGAGAAGCCGCCCCTTGCTGTTCCCAGGGCTGAGCCTGTGGGCAGGCTGTGCTTTTGTCCTTCGGCGGTGCAGGCTGTGCCTGGCTGTTTCTGTCTCAAGGCCCCCCGCCCCGGTGAACCCGAGCCTCCCTGCAGAGACTGCAGCACTCAGCTACAGAGACGCAGGGGCAAACCGGCTGGACTTCCCCAGCCTCCTCACCATGGGGAGGACAGTGAACACGCTGAGGCCCGTGGAAATGTCTCCTTCACAGAAGCTGGGCAGTGTCCCCGAGCAAGGACTCTAGCTTCTGACTTTCCTGACCCAGCCAGGGACAGCCAACGTCTGAGACCCATCCTGGGAGGGCGCTCTCTAGACAGACATACTAAGGGTCTTGCGTCCCTGTGTTTCATTTGCACGGGCCCTGGTTTTAGATGACTAATTAGCACCTCCCCTTTGGGGAACTCACCCCTAGTTTTCTGGTGACAGGATTGCTGTCGACTGCTTCTGGGCACTTGACTTACCTAAAGTCAAGGGGAGGCAGGGCCCCCACGGGTTTGAATAGGCTATGCGTTTTCTGGGGAGGAGGGCAGCCAGCCAGGAGATGCTGATCCTGAGAACGCGGTCTCAGAATCTTAGGATTTACGCCACTTAGAATTCTCTGTCCTCTGAATCTCAAGGTCCTGGGTGCTTACAGGCCTGGAACTTGATGCTTTGGGATCTGGAAGAGAGCTTTGAAGTAACACAGCCCATCGGGGCACTTGTAAGTTAAACAGCCTCAGCTCCAACACCCCTTACCTTCCCCCAGCAAGAGCCTTGTCCCTCAGTGGATTTCCACCGTCAACAGGGGCAGGGTCTGGTCTCTAGACAGGCCCTTGAGTCACCTGCTGCAGTGCCCACCCCCACCTCCAGGGGGAGCCAGAGCAGAGCAGCCATACAATTGCAAGGGACACAGGTCCGTCAGCCTCAGAGACAAGCATTTCTCAACTCCCACTATGTTCTCCAGAGCTTGGGGCACAGTGGATGGTCATTGGTAGACAACCATCTGACAATGTAATTGTAAAGACAAGCTTTTCACACATGAAGCAGCTGGGGACCCAATGAAAGACAGGATCTGTGTGGTCAGGCAGAAAGCTCTGGAGGGGTCCAGAGGAAACAGGCCTGGGGCTTGCGGAAAGGGAAGGCTTCCAGGAAGAGGCTGGCTTTGGAGGGGCCCATGCTATTAAGTCCTGGATTCAGCCCTCTCCCACAGATGCCCGCAGGGATCTACAGATCCCTGCACAGTATACACGACCTGCTTCGGTCCTCACCACAAGCAGGCCAAGGGGGGGCTGACATCCAGTGTTAGAGGTGAGCTAATGGGGGCTAGAGAAGCTCGGACTCTCACCAGGATCATGTGGTGGCTTGGGGCAGAGACAGAGGCCGACCCGGTCCTCCCGACTCCTAGGGCAGTGGCGGCTGGGCCTGACCCCTGAGCATGCCCGCGTCCGCGGAGCCGATCTGGGGACTGACTCTTGATACTTCATCCGGACTTGAATTGTGGTTATATTCTTGGTCCACTGGTCCTGACACTCTCTGACCTACCATGATTGGTGGCACCTAGTCATCCTGCTCTTCAGGCCCTTTTGCTCTGGACCTTCCCCCAGGCTCCTTCCCATCCCCAGCCTCACCTCTGTCCTCTGGAACATTAAGTGGTCTCGTGACATGCCTACCACCCTTGGAGGGCAGGGGATGGTGCCAGATTTCATGCCTTAGAGATCGTGCTTGAAAGGAAGGCATCATGACTTACACTTCCTGCCATGAATGTACCTGGTCAACAGTCATCATGTTTGTACGTAGCCATGTCATTTATGTATGTCTGCACGCTTTTTAAAATTGGGACCATACAGTTGCTTTGCAGTCTGCTTTGCTCAATAATATTTCATAGTTCTTTTTGCTTTGCGTGAACATTCTTCAAAAAAATACCATTTTTTCGGGGCGCCTGGGTGGCTCAGTTGGTTAAGCGACTGCCTTCGGCTCAGGTCATGATCCTGGAGTCCCGGGATCGAGTCCCGCGTTGGGCTCCCTGCTCGGCAGGGAGTCTGCTTCTCCCTCTGACCCTCCCCCCTCTCATGTGCTCTCTCTCATTCTCTCTCTCTCAAATAAATAAATAAAATCTTTAAAAAAAAAATACCATTTTAAAGGGCTGTGCAATCATAGAGCTGCATTTCATTTTAATTAATCTATTGAATTTTTCACTTATTTTGGAGTATTTGGGCTTTTTTTTTTTTTTTTGCTACTCCACATTCCCTTTATGGATCATCTTTGTCTATAATTTTTTGTTTGAGTTTCTAATTATTTCCTCAGAGAAAATTCCAAGGCATTTATGTTTTCTAGTTAAATATACTTGATACATTCTGCCAAAGTATTTCTAGAAGGGTTGTCCCTGACTTCTATGCCCCTACCAGCGGAGGTCTGAGAGGGCCAGCGTCATGGGTCTGCACCAGCTCATGGAAATACCAGCAAAGCAAATTGTATGATCTAAAAGGCAAATAATGTTATTTCAAAATTAGAACTTACAAGATGATCAAGGACACAAAAATGCTCATAATTATTAAACCATTTTAAATTTGGGGGGTCAATTCTCTGCTTTCTTCACCAGCTTTTCTAACACAGTTTTGATGGACTTATTTAAAAATCATCCTACAAAACCCTCCTACACTGTTGGTGGGAATGCAAGCTGGTGCAGCCACTCTGGAAAACAGTATGGAGGTTCCTCAAAAAGTCAAAAATAGAGCCACCCTATGACCCAGCAATTGCACTACTGGATATTTACCCCAAAGATACAAATGTAGTGATCTGAAGGGGTACATGCACCCCAATGTTTATAGCAGCAATGTCCACAATAGCCAAACTGTGGAAAGAGCCAAGATGTCCATCAACAGATGAATGGATAGAGAAGATGTGGTATATATATACAATGGAATATTATGCAGTCATCAAAAGGAATGAGATCTTGCCATTTGCAACGACGTGGATGGAACTAGAGGGTATGATGCTAAGTGAGATAAGTCAATCAGAGAAAGAATTATCATATGATCTCACTGATATGAGGAATTTGGGAAACAAAACAGAGGATCATAGGGGAAGGGAGGGAAAAATGAAACAAGACAAAACCAGAAAGGGAGACAACCATAAGAGACTCTTAATCTCAGGAAACAAACTGAGGGTTGCTGGACTGGAGGGGGGTGGGAGGGATGGGGTGGCTGGGTGATAGACATTGGGGAGGGTATGTGCTATGGTGAGCACTGTGAATTGTGTAAGACTGATGAATCACAGACCTGTACCCCTGAAACAAATAATACGTTATATGTTAATAAAAACACAATACTAAGTAAATAAATAAACATCATCCTACAAGCTCTCTCTACATTGCCGTTGCGACATTTGTAGCATATGTGTTTTACTAGTGTGTTGTTTCCTTTTATTTTTTTTTTATTTTTTATTTTTTTTAATTTATTTATTTGAGAGAGAGAGAATGAGAGAGAGCAAGCACAAGAGAGGGGGGAGGGCCAGAGGGAGAAGCAGACTCCCTGCCGAGCAGGGAGCCCTATGCGGGACTCGATCCCGGGACTCCAAGATCATGACCTGAGCCGAAGGCAGTCGCTTAACCAACTGAGCCACCCAGGCGCCCTATTTTTGTTTTTGATGGTTTTTAACCTCCCAATGTTTTATATTTTTACATTGTCAAAGCCACTGGCTTTTCCTCTTGTGACATTGTCCATTACTTACTTAGAAAATCCTTCCTGGGAAATAGCTTTTTAAATGGGTCAAGACTCTTGTTCTCTATTTTTGGTAAATTTTGAACAAACATCCTTTTCCCAAATCCCCTTTTCCCTGGACCATCTGGACTGTGCTTGCTTTTATTTCTCCCTCCCCCGGGGCCAGCGTGTTGGGGTGGGAAGAGGCTCTCACAACGTACTGATCTCTGGGTGTAGAAACTGGAGCAAGGGCCTCTGGGCTCCAGAAAGGGTTTGTTCTCCACCTTTAAGGTGGACATGCTCTGCTCTGAACATTGTCTGATCTTTCCCACCAAAGAAATGAAAACGCTGTCCAAAAACCTTTTTAATGTGTTGTATCTGCAAGTGAAGACTATCTGTATATGGGCCATAGACCCATTCACAGGGCCCTATTGCTGTGCTGTGCTCTTGGGCAAGACAGCCCTGGCTCCTTGGTAGTCAAAATGCCTGGGGGCCTTGCGGGTCTTTGGGTCCATAATGTGGTCCAGCCATTTGTCTGTGCCATGGGCGCATTGGAATCTTATTCCCTTGCGGCCCACACAGCAATCCATTGCTGAGCTTCTGTAGTGTATGGAACCAAAATGGCACCACCCTGTGGAGAGTTGGCTTGGCTCAAAGCTGGGATCTCCGCATTCTGACCCCAGCTCTGCCTCCTCGCAGGTATACGACCTCGGGGAGTTTCCTTTCTGCGCAAGGAGGACCCTAACAGCTAGCTCGCAGGGTCGGTGTGAGGATACTTCCGCCACCAATGAGCAGACCAGATTTGTGCATGCTGTCTCTCAAAAAGGGAAGAACATGCCAAAGATAGCCCAAGTGTGGGCCTGGGAAGAGAGCCAAGATAAACTCCTGGACTTTAATTGTTATTTCTCTACTATGTGGAGAAACTAGATTCTCAGTCCTTCAAAGCATCAAAGGATTTTAGGAGAGGAAATTTGGTGTTGTGGCTAAGCCAAGGGGCTTTGAAGTCAAGAGCTGAGTTCCTAACAGTTTCCGGATCTGCCCCTTCCGACTGTATGACCTTGGGCAAGTTACTTCTCTTCTGTAAACCTTAGTTTCTGTATCATAAAATGGGGCTATCAGCCGTGCCCCTCTTGTAGGGCATTGTGGGGATTAAATAAGATAATATCTGTAAAATTAGGGTGAATATATACCTATCTTCCAAACCAGGACACTTTTGAGAGGGAAAAGAGATGCAATTAATAATTGTCCAGCAACCCAGGACTGTCCCAGGCAAACCAGGGCAAACGGCTTCACAGCATAAAGGGCTTGGCACAGTGCCTGACCGAATATGCCCTCTGTGACAGCAGCCGATTTACTGAGGAGTGTGTGGGTTCGCTCTACGGCTGGGTGGCACATGCTGGAGACAGAAAAGAACCATCTCGACACAGCGCCCTGGATGGAGCAGAGGCAAGGGGCTGGGATTCACAGCCATGACTCAGGGGGAGCCAGGAGCCACCAGAGCCTCACCCAGCCCTCGGTGCCCTCTGGGAGGTCGTCCTTCCTGGAAGGAGGTGGTGAGGGGCCAAGTCCTTTTCCCAGGGTTGCTGCAAGGGAGCCCTGCTTAGACTGGTCCCTCTCCACTCTATCCCATGGGATCAAATTAAAGCCAACTCTGGACAAGGCAAAGGCTCCAGTTCCTGCCTGAGTCTGGCCCTTTCCTTCTCGGGTCCTCTGGGGCCCATGCAGAACCTCATCCCAGTAGCTCCAGAGGTCACAGCCTCTCGTCCTTGCGTGGGCCCCTCATCCCTCACCCCAAGCCAGCCGGACACAAAGTGAACTGCCTATGGTGTGTACAATCCCTCTCGGGCCCTCAGCTCTCCTCCCAAGTGTTAGCACAAACACATTCCTGAAGACAAGCAGCAACCGGGAGTGACTCAGGCCTCAGGAATGTGCAATCTGATCCCCTTGCTTGGGGGGCAAATTCCTCAGCCTAAGGTGGGCAGCTAGCTGGCCGAGCCTAGAAGCCCTGGAGGAGGGCTCTGAGGGAATAGCTCTCTGTAGCCGCCTTCAGACCCCAGAGCCTAATGGTGTTGGGGGTTGGTTGTGGGGTCAAGGGAATGCTCAGAGACCCCATTCCATGTTCAGGGCCAGTATTCAGAATCACTGGAGCAAGCAGGCTGAGTCCCCAGGGGCAGGAGTCTGGAAGCAGAACCATGGGGGGGATGGGCACCTCACCCTCCCCGGGCCCATCCCCTGAGCAGTGGGAGAGGAGAGAAGCCTCAGATGCAGGACTGAGAGAGCAGTCTGTTCTATCCTCCTGGCCTCACAGCTGTCCTGCAGGACGCAGGCTATCTTCAGTTGGGAGGCTGTAGCTCCAGGTCACTCACGCCCTGCCTGGCCCAGCCTCGGCCAAGGATTCTTTACGTCCTGTGCAGAACCACCTAACAATCTTTTAAAATCGTAGAAGAAGGCAATCTTTTAAAATCATAGAAGAAATCCCGCATTTGATGACTCGGAGGCTGGATGTTCGCTAGAGGAGCAAAACACTAGTTGAGCCTAAGTCTGTGAGTCAGGTACCAAATCTGGTGAGTCAGAAACCCCAAATGAGGGCGCCTGGGTGGCTCAGTTGGTTAAGCGACTGCCTTCGGCTCAGGTCATGATCCTGGAGTCCTGGGATCGAGTCCCGCATCGGGCTCCCTGCTCGGTGGGGAGTCTGCTTCTCCCTCTGACCCTCCTCCCTCTCATGCTCTGTTTCTCATTCTCTCTGTCTCAAATAAATAAATAAAATCTTAAAAAAAAAAAAAAAAAAGAAACCCCAAATGATGGAACACAAATAAGAAATGCAGGCCCTTTGGCCTGAAACGGACACCTGGGCAGCTTGGTGGGGGACCCGGTTCTGGGACGAAACAAGGCACAGATGCTTGCCATCAGCATAAGTGGAAGAGTGCACTGGCCAGGTCCACAGAGTGACCTGTCTTCCAGCCACCCTGAGACAGGTCAGAGAGACCTCAACCCATCCTGCGCGGTCTGGTGCAGTGCTGGGCCCCAGGTATCACGATGGCCAAGACGGCAGATCTAACCTGAGAGGGTCGTGGCCACGCCCTTCCTCTGTTGGATGACTCCCAAGCAAGGGGAGCCCACCTCCTTCCACCACAGAAGATGGTGTGGGGCTGCTGGCCCCTCCTCACTCCTCAGCCAGAGTGGTAGCTGGGACTTGTGCTTGACCAATTGAACCCTTGTCCCTGGGGCTTGGAATCTGGAGGGAGTGATACAAAGCTTCCGAGAGAGGCTGACAGGACTGGGGAATCCAGCCGGGTCCATCTGGGGGTGGAAGGTATTAGCACACTGTCCCCATGGGGGACACTGTCCAACGGTGCGCACCTCCCTTGTTCTCCAGCCTTCCTGATAATCCAGTGTGAGCAGCCCAACATTCTTCCACTAAAATCTTTTCCTAAGTAAGTTAGCCAAAGCCGGTTTCTGTGGTTTGCTTACGAAGGCCAAGTGCAACAGACCAGCATGTGCCAAGGCCAGCACAGCTCAGAGGGGTTATCCCTAGTGCCAGGGCCCCACCTTTGACTGCATATGTCTTGCTCTAGAATCCTTGCTTGAGTAAGGTGTGAGCAGAGGCTGGGGATGACCGGGGAGGTTGGTTTTGGGTGGGGGAGCTGGTCCTGGGAGCACTCAGCTTAGGGTGAGAGTGGCAGGCAGGCCAGAAGGAGAGGGGAAATTGAGGCAGTCAGTGGCACAGGGCTGGGACTCCTCGTTGGCCTGGGCAGAGGCAGGTATGCAACCCATCCAGCTCACAGCCTGGCAGGCACAGAGGGATTAAAGGTGGTTCAGGTGAAGAGGCACGGCAGGGAGAAGTTCTCAAGGACTGGGCAGGGAGGGGGGCAGGACATCTGGGCGGGATCCCTGATTCAAGTACTCATGCCCACCCGGGCCACCAGTGCCTCGAGCCTTATCTCTCAGCAGGGCATGGAGTCCTGAAGCCTGGGCTGCAAGGGCAGCCCACCGACACTGGAGGCTCTGACCCTCCCAGAGGGTCCCCGCTGGATCTGAACCCCACAGTGGGAGGAGCCCCAGCATAGTGGGTGCTTGTTCCTGTTTGACAGTGTGCCTCCCGGGAGCATGCTGAGCTGAGGCCAGCGGGCTGACAATCCTCCCACTGTCCCTCTGTGGGGCGTACAGTGCCCTCCCATCTGCCCCTTAGCCGACTTCTTAGGTGCCCGTGAAAGCCGAGTGGAGAAGGGGTGGGTCCCCTGATGGCAAGGACAGTGGGGACAGAAGAGGATACAATGTAAGGGGTTGACATGAATAGGGGGTGCCCGTCCCTGGGGCCCTCTCAGCTGGAAATGGAGAAATGGCCGTCCCAGGGCACCTGCAGAGCACACCATGCCCGCTGCTCCCAACCCTTCCTCACTTACTCCTGCTGCCTGAGAGACCAGCCCTGCCCAGGACCTCTTTTCCCACCCACCCCTCTCTCTTAGTGTCCTCCACACCTCAGGTGGACAAGCACCCCAGCACCACCCCTGTCCCCCCTCCCTCCACAGCCCTGCCTTGTCCCACCCTGCACTCAGTACCCCGTCCCACCCTGCACGGGGAGGGCTGCGTCTCCCAGGGCTGTTCTGTGCAGCCTCCCTTCAGTAGATGTGGAGCATTTCTCTATGGGAAGACAGAAAAAGTGGTGGACAGACCCTAGAGTGGCGCCATGTTTTCCTGCCCAACGTTCGGTCCATAATTCCCTCCCCTTGGGTGTGGGCAGGACCTGTGACTTGGTCCTAGCTCGTAGAATATGAAGGGATTTTGCAGGTGTCGGGAAGATCCCAAATCAGTTGGTTTTGAGTTCATCAAAACAGAGATTATTCTGTGTGGGGCTGGCTTAATTGGGTAAGAACCCGTAAACATGGGATTGGGCCTGCTCTGGGTGCAGAGCCCATCCTTGCCAGCTTGATGGAATAAGCAGCCGTCAAGGAAGCCCACCTGGCAAAGAACCACAGGTGGTCTCGATCAGGGGGTGGCCTCCAGATGACAGTCAGAAAGAGCAGGCCCTCAGTCATCCAGCTGCAAGGAAATGCCTGAACTCAGGAGAAGACTCTTCCCCACACGAACCTCCCGATGAGAATGCTGCTAGCTTCCACTTAGATGGCAGTCTTATGAGGCCCCGAGCAAAGGACCCAGCTAAGCCAGGCCCAGATTCCTGACCCACAGCAACTGTGAGATGAGAGGATAAATGTGTGCTATTTTAAGCTGCCAGGTTTGTGGTAATTTGTTACCCAAAGATAGAAAGTTCATATTGAGCTGGAAGGGTTGGGGTGTTAACCTGGAGCTTGGAACAGGAATGGGGTGTCTTGCCTTCTTTAGAGTCAGAGCCCTGAACCCAAGCCCCCAAGGGCCAGAATCCACAGCCAGGTAGTGGCTGGCTCCAGGCAGGACAGCAGCTGAGGGCCCTCATGGGGCCTGGTCTCCAGGTTTTGCTGATGGAAGCCCGCATGCTGGGGAGTATGTGGGGGTATGGGGGAGACCTTTACCTGGGGAGGGGTCCTCTGCTTTGGTACTCTAGGGCCTCATCCAATACTCTGGGGCTGAGCTCCACAGGAGTAGGGGTCCTGTTCAGAGGTCTATACACACTGAATTTACATAAAGATTTTCAGTGAAAACTCATCATGTGCCTGCCTGGTGTTCATTCCCACCAGCTCCTGAGGCCTCCCTCTTCCCCGTGCCGCCAGCTCTTGAGAGTATCTGTCTTGGTCATTTTTGCCAATCTCATGGGTGTGAAATAGTACCTCATTGTTTCAATTTGCATTTCCTTGATAACTAGTGAGGTTTACAACCTCTTGGTGAATTTGTTAGTCATTTGGATTTCCCTTCCTGTGAATTCTCTTATATCCTTTGATTTCTCTAAAAAAAAAAAAAAATTATTTTTTGGTTTTTTCCCCTTGAGGTTTCTAAGGGCACCCAGCTTGGTGCATACCCAGGGGCAGCAGGTCAGCCCGCTCCTTCTTCCCCAGCTCCGCCCAGCTCCCCGTCACCTACCCTGTGCGTTCCACGCCAGCCCCTTGGGTCTGTGTCCCTGAGGGGGCCCTACATGAGGCCCTGGAGAGAGCAGAGAGAAACAGGTCCTAGCTGCCTCTCCTGCTGGTCCACAACCCTTCCACTCGCTTTTTTTTTTAAGCCAGGAGGGAGAAAGAGGGGGTGCCGCATCAGGGTTATTCTTGTGGGATTTATGTGGGAGTGACTGGATACTGGCTTTCCTCCCGTTGCAGGGACCCAGGCTGCCTGGTGGACCCCCATCCCCTCCCCCAGGACTATGGTTCCAGAGAACCCGGGAGAAAACACAAATGACCCCTTTGAGCCTGCAGGGCCAGCGGGGGCTTCCGGGGCAAACAATGGTCCTCTGTGTGTGTGTCTGGTTTCTCCTGAGGGCCGGAAGCCCCTGGTGCGTGGCCCACCGATGAGTCATGCAGGATATCTCCTGGGCCTGCTTTGTTGTGCCTGAGGATCTCTCAGCCCAGCCTGAAATGGCAGATGATCTCATCGGCTGTTCAGGGGAAGCCCTGTCAATGGACAGCCCCGGGAAGCTCACCGCCCACGAGCGCTGGAGAGTCCTGGTCCCCCGGCCTTGAGCGAGTTCCTGGAGGCGGGGGTGGGGGTGGGGGTGGGATGCTGGGCAGAGAGAGCCAACAGGAACAAAAGACCCCGTGCTCATGGAGTCCAGGGAAACCCCCTTCTGCTCTCTCTGGACTCCGCACGCGTGTGGTGGCCGCCCAGCTCCAGCTGTGTCCTGGGGAGTTTCCTGAACTCAGGAGAAGCCCCAGACAAGTGTATTAGGAACATCCCAAGCAGGGTCGACCTGGGACTGGCAGGAAGTCAAGGGCTGGGGTGGCCACCGATCCTGGCTTGGCCTATGAGGCTTGGAAGGGAACAAGGGTCGGACTTTCCACTTGGCTGGACTCAACTGAGATTTCAGAAACAATGAGCCATGTGGTACCGAGGTCATTTCAGTTCTTGGAACTTGGACATTTCTGTTAATGGTTGTTGTTGTTGTTTAAAAGATACCTCCCTCCCTGGTACAGAAGCATGGCCCCTAAGTCACAGAGCCACACACCCACTCACTGTGTGGCCTTGACCAAGTTACTTTACCTTTCTGAGCCTCAGTTTCCCCCTCAATAACTGCTCCTGAGGCTGTTGCAGGCAGACCCAAGTGTACAGACACCAGCTGCCCGGCTCATAGCTGGCCCTCATTAACCAGTAGTCTCCTCTCTTCCCTTCATTCCCTCATAGCTTTGGAGAGGCTCTTGGTTGGGCTTTTGTTCTGGTTTACCCCCCAGAAGCTCACAGCTGAACACGTTCCTTGGACGGCCCCCCCTTTCTTCTGGATGCAGGGGATGGGCAGGGCCACCTGCCAGTGCCTCCGAGGAAAGAACCTCCCCAGTCGGTCTGAGGGCCAAGAATGGGGTCATGTCGCCTTCTGCTGGAAACACCATAGGGATAGAGTCCAGGCCTGCAGGTGTGGGGAGGCCAGAGCTCAACCCCAGAAATCACCGAGACCAAGGTCCCTCCCGCGCGGACTGCACCCATCCCACCGCTGAACGCTACCCTGAGCAGCTGGAGAGCCACAGGGAGGAGGCCAGGCACCAGGCAAGAGAAGCTCTTCCCGGCGGGCTGCCTGCCCAGCTCTGCCCTATGCCTCTGTCCGAGATTCAGGAGCACGGTCCCCAAGCCTTCTTCCTGTACCCCTCGCCAGGGCTTGGCACGTTACCTGAGGAGAAATGACACAGCGCTGAGTGTTCCGTGTCAGAGGTTGCCAGCCTCGTGGGTCATTGTGAGAAACTGGACACGGTACCGTGGCTTTTGCAAGTCCATGGTCGCCCCCCGGCCACCAAAACATCCACCTGAGAAGTGAGTCGAAGAGTCACACTGCTAGGTTTGATGAAAGAGGCCATGTTGGTTCAGACACGGCCAGCATGTGTGTTCTGACCTGTGTTACAGTCTCTGGAGGGCCCATCCCACCCCCCGCGCCCCAGCCTCAGTGCCAGGGATGGATGCTTGGACAGGAGCCCCCCGCATGGCCCCCTGTCTGGATGCAGCAGCTGCTCTAAGAACATGACTTGCCTCAGGCTCAAAAGCGTGGGCATTTGAACTTGCGCACCAAGGCCTTAGTCACTCTGGCCCCTGCTCAGCCCCAGCTCCTGCCCATCTCTACTCCCAGTCTACCCTCCAGCCACGGGGAAGCCCCCTTACACTTCCCAGATGGGCTCTTCTTCCCCCTGGAGGGTCTTTCTTCCCCATGCCCCCTCTGCCCACGTCAGGCCTGTATGAAAGCCACTGACACGTCTGAGGGAATGCAGGGAGCTGGGAAGATGGCGTGAACTAGAACTTCTCTTGGGGAGAACAGCGCACATGATTTCAAAGGAGTTCTTGGGCAAGACCCTTGGGAGGAGGTGAGACCCCCCCAAGAATCACATTGGGCCCCACAGATGGTTGGGAGCTTTCTGAGGAGGTCTTTGGTCTCTCCAAATGGGCCGTGTGTGGGGCCAGGGCTGAACGGGTTCTCCTTTCTCTGCTTCCCTCTTCTCAGCCTCCCCCCCACATATAAATATCGAGTTGACATTAAAAGAACATCAATTTCTAGTGTCCCTATTTCCATGCCCTCAGCCCGCACTGGGCTGCCCAAAGTCTTAGCGGCCCACCCCTGCTCGCCCTGCAAACCCGACTCAACAGCAGGTGTGGCTTTTGTTCTTTTTCCAGAACTTATCCCAGGCTTGGCCGTGTCTGTGCTCCACGATGTTTGCAAGGACGGCAGGGCCTCCTGCCCCGAGTCAGCGGTGGGCACGGCGTGATGCCCCCTTACAGCCCAGCATGCGCGGACATAGGGGTGCATGCAGAGAGACATGTGTGTGATCACTTCAAGTGTCTACACCAGATTCATGCCCTCGCCTGCACCGGATATGCTCCTGCCTGGCCCCGGGAGCCTCTCAGCCAGCTCAGCACACCTGCAATCTGTCTTCAAATCCAGGCACATCTGTCCTCTTCATCCCACCCCGGATGGCCAGGCCCCAAATTCAGGTTCCAATCCTCTCTCTCTCTTTTTTTTTTTTTTTTTGTTAAGATTTTATTTATTCATTCCAGAGAGAGAGAGAGCATGAGCCGGGGTGCGGAGGCAGGTGAAGAGGCAGAGGGAGAAGGAAAAGCAGGCAGGGAGCCCGATGCAGGGACCCGGAGATCATGACCTGAGCCAAAGGCAGAGGCTTAACCATCTGAGCCACCCAGGTGCCCAGGTTCCAATCCTCTCCACTTGGACCCCGCCAGCTATACCAGACACAATCAGGTCAGGAGTCCCCGGCCCAGCTTTCTTCTAGACAGGATTCTGCCTTCCAGATACAGCCACAGCCCCACTGTTACCCGCCACCCCCTCTTAGGGCTCCTGCAACACGGCATGTTTGGCAGAGCCCCTCTAACGTGCACCCTCTGCCCCAAGCCTCGTTGTGGCTCCCACACAGTTCACACTCCACCCCAGGTCTGGGTCTCCACCGCCGACTCTTCTCCACCCACCGTGCTCCCTTCTCCTCTCTGCCAGTCCAGGGCAGCCATCAGTCACCCCCGTGTCACCCTCTGGCCAACATAGCTGCCACGATTCTGCCTTCCTTTGTATTCCTGTGGGCTTGATTATGCCACAAAGTTAGGGTCTTTGAGCCTCAGTCTAATCCACGTTATCATGAGCACCTACTACGTACAGGACACTAATCCAAAGTCAGACTGGCTGCGGCCGGACCGAACGTGGACTCCGCGCTCAAAGCCCCCCGGAATCCGTGTTGCCCCGGGGCAGAACCTTTCGGGACACTTGCATGATGCATCAGTGCAGGCCTGGCCTCTGCAGTGGTCAGATCTGCAGCTAGGCCTTCAGGCAACGGGGCTGGTCAGAGACGGTAGACCCCAAACAAATTGCTGCTGGGATTCACAGAAACCATCCATCCTGGACATCTCCCTGGGAAAGGATCCCTTTGGGGGAATTATGACTTTATCATTTGTTTTCCACTGAACAGAAGTATATGACTGTGTATCCTTTGGTTCATAGAAAGCAACCACTCCATCCAGAACAGAAACAGAAACTTCAGCCTGCATTGTCCCTTTGGAAATCAATTCCGTTTCCCAGAAGGCAGGGAAGGCCCAAGAAACAGCACAGACTCAGTGTTATGGGGTCGCCTTCCATTTCTGTTGTAGAATTTAAAAATCCCCAGATTGTGGCACGTGCCCTGGACTCACACTGAGGGAGCCACTCCAGTCTCCCCCTCTGCAGAGTATCGGGGGCACCTGCTGTGTGCCGGGCACTTCCAACACTGTGAGGGAGGTAATGCTCTCCCCACTTCAGAGAGAAAGTCATATGGCCAGGAAATGGCAGAGCCTCTGGAATCGGACCTGAGTCTCAGAGAGGCCCCATACAAAGCCTAGAAAATGGGATACCAGTAGATGTGGCTCCCATGGCAGAAGGGTCTGCATGGGGAAGGCTTTTGGGGGGACGTAAAGCTCAGGCTGGTTCTCAGAGGGCAGGAGAGAAGGAGGGACAGGCAGCGTCCCAGGGGAAGGAAGAACACGAGTAGAGATGGAGAGAAGCCTGGCCAGAAAGAAGATGGGACGGGATGGATTGGAGGCCCCCCATCCTCAATAACCTGTCAGAAGCGTCTTAAGCATCACCCTTTATGTAGATAGCTGTCTTTTAACGGGCAGTCCCTCCTTGAGTGCGGGCATCAAGGGCCTCATAGCGGCTCACACCTTAAAAGAATTCCTCAGCTGCTCCTGTCCTCCCTGGAAAGGGTGGGCCCAAGGGAGGGGGTGACACAGAGGGCGTGGAGGAATCACAGACCGGCACCCCGCGTGGAAGAGCTCAGGCCTGCGGACGCCAGGCCGGTGGTTAAATCATGTGGGTGCTTTGAGGCCCAAGCCTAGAGAGCCCAGGAGGGAGGAGGAATGCTTGGCTTCCTCCCTAGGGCCCTGCCCCTCACCTGACACTGCAGTGGGGCCTCCAGAGATGCTTAAAGAGGGGCTCACTACCTTTGGGGGCCGACAGGGTAGGAGCCCCATGGCTCAAGAGCTGGCGAGCCTGGTAGCTAGAGACTGCCGAGGCCATCAGAGCTGGAGGAAGGGGTTGGCACTTCTTGGCCTTTTCCGACTTAAAGAGTCAGCTGAAGAATTAAAAGAAGCACAGGAGGCTTTGGGCGAGGCCTGTGGGCTGACATGGTTATGCCCCTGGCTCCCGAGGCTGCAGGACTGAGCCAGGGAAACATCCCTCCAGACCCCTTACTCTCAGAATGTGGCCTCAGCTCCGCAAATGCATCCTTGGGGGTGTGAATAGCTGCAGAGCCAACCCCCAGAGCCCATTGTTCTGGAAGTTCCAAAACAACCAAAACAAACTCTCAACAATATGGGAGTGAGGAGGGAGGACGGAAAGGGCCAGTGGGGGCCTTTGTCCTGAGGCAGCCAGACGTTTACATTTTCCACATTAATGAGCTAGGAAATGGCTCTTTTTATGCCAATAATAACAACCACCACCCCCTCCATGTTCTCATCTAATCCTGGCAAAAAACCAAGCAAGGCCAATATGAGCATCCTGTTACAGAGATGAGGGGCTGACGGTCCAAGAGGCCCATGACCGCCAGTGTCGCGAACGCTAGAGCTGAGGCTCGAACCCAGTGCCCCAGCTTCTCTCCATCCAGCTCAGTGGGGCCAGCAGCACCAGCCCAGGGACAGGATCGGCCTGAAGGAAATCGCCTGGTTCCCTTGAGCCTCCCAACACCATGAGCCAGATAAGGAAGCAGACTCTTGCGAGGTGGCCAGGAGGCCAGGCTGCCCCAGCACCAGCTGCCCCCAAGTGCCACTGGGTGAAGACCAGGGGCCGGTCCAGTGGGGCTGGCCAGGCCATCGCCTCTCATCCACCTACGCTGACTGGGTTACCTGTCTATAGCCACACACTCTCCCAGCCAGGCAGTTCTCCTGTCTTTCTGCTGGTGCCCTGGCCCTTGGGGGCCTGAGAATGAGGTCTCCCACATTCCCTCTCCCAGGCCAGCTCAGCCCTGCTCCCCAAGTTTCGAGCCTTGTGCAGTGGTGGGAAGAAGGTAGCGACGGATCCACCTCTTGTACATAATTAACAATCGACTGTAGCTCTTCCAACACTGTAAGATTTTCACGGGCTAATATTTTTAGCAGCAAAAGAAAAATTGCTGAACTCATAAATTGTGATTTTGTGTACTCATCTATTTCCAAAGCTCATTGCTAGATAACTAAGAGCTTGTTCTTTGATTATGGCCATTTAGTAAAAGGGGTTCTAACAGGCTTGCTCGAGTCTCACGAGCCTTTCAGTTTGCACCAAGAAGCCGTGTGTGACAACGTTCCATCTGGCAGATGGCCTCACTGGAATGCGCTCAGAAGCCTGCAGAATGGAGACATCAACAGAAGCACAATTAATCAGCGCAATTGTTTTCCCTGCTGGGAACAGGACATTTCTCTGGATTTTTGAGGGCAACGCACATGGCAAGGACCTGGCTTGGCATTCTCTGTGGCTTTCAAAACCATGTTTAGTGGCGGGCATGCTTTGGTTCCCCATCCTGGTCTTCCTGCTCGCGTTCTGTCTCGGGCCAGGGCAGCAAAGCCCTCAGCCCTCCTTGCTCCAGTGGGAGGGAGCAGCCTGAAGCTACTGGCTCTGACTAGAGGCTCTCTGGACCTTGGCTTTGGTAACTGTTAGTTTTATGGGGAAATTTCTTGGGTTTGTAACTTGCAGACCAGAAAAAGAAAAACCATTTAAGCCAATAACTGACCAGGAAGGGGAAAGCCAAAAACTCCTTACTGAGTGAACTGCTGGGAGTTGTAGACTTGGTGAAGCCTCCAGAAGCACTCCTTCGGGACTGCTGGTCTACCCTGAGCTAGTCCTTTTTAGGGAACCTCTGAGTCTTAGATTTCTCAGTCTACAAAAGGCATCTCACAACCTGCCAAACGATGCAGGTTTCAGGATTAACATGAATGAGACAGGGGCTTTGGGGTCTTCCTTGAAAGAACAGTTATAAAACACACCTCCTAGAGAGACCCAAGACACTGTGGGTGGGGGTGGGGAGTCTCAAGGTTGAAGAGGAGAGGGTTTTTCTGTGGGAAGGATGAGGTGGGGGGAAGGCCAGACAAGATCATGGAGCTGCCGGCCTTTCTTCCTCCAGACCCCAGGGCCTGGCTCCCCAGCCCAGAGCTGGCAGAAACCCAGGGGCCTGGGCTGGCAGCACCGAGACAAAGTCTCCCCTCTCCCAAGTGTGGGGGCTCCCAAACTTCCCTTCCCCCAGATTAAGAGGGAAGGGCCTGATCACCCAGTTTCCAACTGGTTAGAGGAAAAGGTCCTCGGTGTTTTCACAACATGATGCTGTTTCTCCTTGGAAGGAACCTAGAGTTCTACATCACAGGCATGGAGGGGAGGAGGATGTGAGGAAATCATTTCAAAGCCTTAGGGCTACACCAAGACCTGAATCAGGAGTCTTTGTAGCCCCAGGGCCTGGGTCATGGGTGGCTTGGGGCAGCGAGAGGAGATTCTGATAGGAACAGAAGTCTTCAAAAAACAGTTATTATGACACTTGTTACAGAATGGTAAGGCAGACGTTACTCAGGGGGACCGTCACAATAGGTACAGGGAACACAGCGGTGGGGTTTTACAGTCGGGGAGAGAGACTGAGCTCACTCTGACTACAAGGAAACGAGGGAATTATAGCCAAGGAGCAAGGGTGGGGTGGGGATGGAAAAGTACTAAGAGGAAACACCTGGGGCCAGGGAATTCTGGCTACGTGACCCTCACGGGATTCCTGCTGAAGGCAGCCCAGGGTGACCCCAAGTCACCCGGGGAAGGTGGGGGGTGGGAACCACATCAGATGTTGAGGGTGATCAGATACCGAGGAGGGGGATTCTGGATGAGCTGATTTAGCAGGATTCTTGCTAAATTGGACAATGCAGAGACGAATATGGAAGGCCCAAACCAAGGCCTCGCTGAGAAGAGAGCTCAGAAGAGCCTGACACGAGTTCCGTCCAGGGGAGAATGTCAGTCAGAGGAAAGTGGCCCCAAGCCGGAAATCTGGGTGCTCGGAGCTGGAAGGAGGCAGCTGAGCCAGATAAGAGCCTGATGGGAACCGCATTAAAAGTTGGTGGCAGGGCGCCTGGGTGGCTCAGTTGGTTAAGCGACTGCCTTCGGCTCAGGTCATGATCCTGGAGTCCCGGGATCGAGTCCCGCATCGGGCTCCCTTCTCGGCGGGGAGTCTGCTTCTCCTTCTGACTCTCCCCCCTCTCATGTGCTCTCTCTCTCATTCTCTCTGTCTCAGATAAATAAATAAAATCTTTAAAAAAAAAAAAAAAAAAGTTGGTGGCAGAGTCAGGCCTGAGCCAGGCTTCCCAGCCTCTCCCTGGGCCTCGCGCTCCCCCTCCTTCTCCCCACGGAACCAACCCTGGACACAGGGAGGAAAGAGCACTGGGTGTGAACCCAGGAGTCCGGATCTCGGGGCCAGTCCTGGCTCTATCAGCTCTGTGGCCTTACAAGATGACCTAAACGCTCGGAGCCTGAATTCCTTGGAAATAAAGTGAGGACATATAATAAAGTGAGGCATGCGGCTTTGGCGAGGCAGTTGCAAGTCTGCAGCCCTGTTCCCCTCTGCCACTCCCGCCTACCAACGAGATGTGCAGACAGGACTCAATGATTTGAGGTCTGTCCTGGCGTCCCACGAGTGGCCTCAGGGAGGCGGCGGGTTCCGTCTCAAGTTCATGAATCCACGCCTGCTGCCATTAGGTCAGCCACCAGCTTTGCCTGGGGACCCAGGGACTTCATGGGTTCACTGCCCCTGGGGCACACAGGCCACCTCCAGAGAAAGCCTCTCTTGGGAAGGCCAGCGGACACAGGTCCAGGGCAGGATCACAGAAGCCCGTGTGGGCCAGGATGAGGGTCCCATGAGGCCTGCGAGGGCTAGAGGGGAGGAAGCAGGCTGGGAGGGTCTCTGCTGTCTTCCTCAGCAGGAGGAGGTCCTGGGGGTTTGTGGGACTCTGTTTTCTCCAATCTGTGGCGCCAGTCTGAGTTTGGCAAATGACCCCTGGAGAGAACCAGGGCAATAAAGTTAGAATAGCTCAGGCACAGGAAAAAGGACACAAAGGCGAACAATGTGGGGAGTGTTCAGCAGGAAGAGATGGGAACGGGGCCGGGGCCCCTGGGCAGGCCTAGGCTCCAAGAGTCTGGAAGTGTGTGGGTGACCCCGAGGCTCAGGCAGTGCCAGGAGAGGAGGGGGCCTGTGTCCAGAGGTGGACAAACACAGAGGGAGCAGAGGAAGGGGAAGGCCTGAGAAAAAGGGGTACAGCCCAAGGAAGAGGTTTCTGGTATGGAGGGCTGAGGAAGAGCTGTCTCCAGAGTCAGGCCTAGTTTTTGTCTTTTTCTTTTTTAGGGAGCAGAGATTTCTGTCTGTTCAGACCCCAGTTGACTTCACAAACATTCGGCCCCTGCTGCATGCAAGGTCTGGGCTACAAGGGAGTGAGTGATGAAGGAGATGGAGTCCTTGCTTCTAGAACCTGGACACCCCCCCTCCCCCCGCCTCCCCGCTGCCCCCCCCCCCCCCCAGTGGCCTCACTGCTCCTATCATGGCTCAGGTGAGCAGGGGTCTCTCCTTGAATTCTGCGATCCTTCCTAGCCCTCCTGTGGCTCTTTAGGGTAAAATCCGAGCTCCCAGCCAGCATCCAAGGCCTGCCCTGCTGCCTGTCTGGGCCTCACCTCCCCCAAACCGTCTCGCTCAGAGAGCTACTCACTCCCAAGCCTCCAGGCCTTTGCTTCCCTTGCTCCCCTTTCTGAAACACCATTTCTTCTCTCCTTCCCCAGTAGAATCTTAACTAACTTCTAGGGACTCAGCTCAGGCATTGCCTCCTCGGGAAAACTCACCATGCTTTCTCAGTTTGGTTAGTCCCCAAACCCCCGCCAGGGCAAGCCTGGAATCATCATAAGGTGATGAGACATTTACCCATCTCTCTCCTACCATCCTTAGCTCCTTGAGGCCACAATGGAGCCTCTTTATGTCCTAATCCCTCTGAGACCAAGCTGGGCCCTGCCGAAAGCAGGTGTCCAGAGGGTGTTTCCAGATAAGTGAGCCAAAGAGCTCAGGGTCAGTGACTTGCGGGTGACCTGTTGGAGGTGGTAGAACAGAAGAGAGGTATTTCGTCTGTTCTAGGGATCCATAAAGTTGGGAACAAACGTACCTCAATGTTAGGATGTAATGCTTTCGAATGGAAGTGGGATCCCAGATTCGGGTATCTCAGCCAGCAAAGAGGGAGAAACCCCCCCCTTTCAAGCGCCTCCCTCCGGGGCAAGGGCTGGGGGTGAGAGGCCCGGCTCTGGGGCATCAAGAGCCCCAGCAGAGTTCGTGGCCAGGGGGCAGCAATGCAGGACTGTTTCAGGGGGAGGCAGCCCCCCTTGTAAGGGGCCCAATTTTGGTTTGCCTCCCTCGTGTTGAGGCCAGAAAGCCAGGGCAGGGGGCGGGGCCAGGGCACAACTCCTCCTGAAGGACCGAGTTGAGGGTCCTGACCTCAGGGAGGAAGACTGTAAGGGGCAGGGGACAGCACCTCTTGTCAGCCATTGCTGAAAGGAGAAAGAGAGGTGGGGAGCAAATGGGGAGCAGGGCAAGGCTTAGGGATGTGTGGCGGCTCTAGAGCTCAGCCCCCAGTTTGGCCTGTGACCTGAGGGCCCCAGGGCCCACCTCCCAGGACACCAGTGGAGCTGAGCCAGTGGCTGGGAGACAGAGGACCCTTCCTACGGTCAGTGGACTCAGGAGGGGCCTCGGGGACTCATGCGGCTGGTGGCCAGGAGTGGCATGCTCAGTGGACCGAGGGGCAGGTGGCTAAGTAAAAAAGAAGTTAAATTTGAATTTCAGATAAAAGAATAATTTTTTTTTTTTTAGTTTAAGTATGTCCCAAATATTGCATGGCACGTTCTTAGACTAAAAAAGTATTTGTTCATTTGAAATTCAAATGTAGCTACCCGTCCTGTGTTTTTATTTGCCATATAGGGCCATTCTATTTAGGGGGCAGCCTGGTCTGAGGGCCAGCATGGCCCACAGACCCCATAACAATAAAACGTTTCAAAAACAAACACCACCCCCGGCGGCTTGCACAGAAAAACAAAACGTGTAACTTCCTGAGAACATATTGTCTGAAGGTGGAAGTCTGTGATTTTGAAGGAAAAAACAGGTTTCTGCTAAGGAAGAGTGAGTCACAGGCAAGCTGAAAATGTGTCTCTGGCTTTTGGGGTAGGGTGGACCCCGGCCCCCTTTCTCTCTCCTTTGCATATTCCCTCATTCTGCCACCTTGGGCAAGGCCCAGCTGGCCTGGGTACGCTGGGCTGGGCCCTGACTCTCAGTTTCCCAAGAACCCCACCAACAATGCCACTTCTGGCCCCCCTGGGTCCCTGAGGCCCCTCCTGACTCCGCTGACCCCAAGGGGGGGTCCCTCTCCCAACTACCGGACCAGCTCTGCCTGTGCCCTTCGGAGGTGGGCGCTGGGGTCCTTGGGTCACAGGCCAGACTGGGGGCCGAGCTTTAGAGCAGCAAGAAGGCCTCTTGGGCGGCAGGCCGGCACCGAGCCAGATGTAGAGAGGGTGTGGTGTGCCCACAGGGAGGTCTCAACCCTGAGCTCCGGGGCTCAGAACTAGGAGAGGCTGCCTGGGCCTGCTTCCCCATCAGAAGGGGGCTCTATGGGAGAGGCACAGTGTCCCATGGCCATGCGTCCCATCCTGTGCCCCAGCCCAGCGCTTTGTCCACTGAGTGTAGAATGGATGTATACTTGGAAACTGCACAAGCCCGGGCCCTGGGCACAGGCTGCCGTGGGGCAGGCAGAGATGTGTGCAGCCTGGCCGGGCCACCACTGGGCCTGGGAGCCTCCTCGGGTGACTCCTGCCTCCACCCCCAGTCTGGTCTGCATGGGCAGCAGAGGGCCATGTTAAATCCCGGCACCCCTCTGCTCAAAACCCCCAAAGGGCACCCACCTCACCCAGAATGAGCACTGAGACCTGGCAATGGCCCGGCCCTCGCTCTGCCCCCCATCGCCCTTGGACTTGGCTCCTAGGAGCCTCCCCTTGCCGACATCGCTCTTCTTGCTGTACCCTGAACAAGCAGGACTTTGTACTTGCTTCCTTTTTTCTGGAATGCTCTTCCCCCCAAAAGGCTCACCTCCTTCAACTCTTTACTCAAACTTCTCTTTTTCAGACCTCCTGGCCACACTGACTGAGATCGCAACCCTTCCCACTACCCAGCACCACCCTCTCTTTCTCCAAAGCACGCCTCACAATGAGGTTTGGCCTTATTGTCCATCTCCCTCGCTAGCACACACGCTCGCTCGTGAGGCGGGATTCACATCTGCTCCTAGGACTGTCAGGGCTCCCCGCGGGTGTTTGTGGGGGGGGGCGCCTGGGGGAACAGGGGAGGTGGGGGCTGGATGGGCCACTGCCCAGGGAGCCTCCACGCTGGGGAGGAGGGGGACCGAGATGCGTCTTCAGGTAGGGTCCAGCCTCCTGGGGACAATCTGTATGAGCTCCCAGTCAGTTATCCCTCTTCTCTTTCCTGAAGGTGCTGCCAACTTGGGGCCAGGTCCCCCTGTCATGGAAGGGACACTGAGGTTCCCAGGAGGGAAGCCCGGACTCCCCCAGAGACAGAAAGAGAGGGCAGGGTCACAGGTCAGGGAGTGACCTTTCTAACTTGGGGTCAGTTGCCCAGGCACACTGCACACAAAGCCAGCCCGCCCCTCTGCAGGAGGCTGTCTGGCCCCACGACATTCCAGGCATTCTTTGGGGTCCTTGTGGCCGAGGTCTGTGTCTGGGGGGGAAGTAGGGCTTTGTGCAGGGAGGAAGCGTCTGACCGCAGACCCCTTTGTTTGGCCGTGAGCGCTGCCTGCCTTCCTTGGGGGGCCCCCTGTCTGGCCCAGCTGAGCAGCTGGGGTGGGGGGCGGGGCAGAGTAGGGGTCACCCGTGGGTGATGCTAATGCCCCACGGGTGCCCCCTACTGCCCTGCAGGCACACAGCCCTTGCCGGGTCCTGCCTGCCCAGCATGGTTCAAGGCTGCCCTCAGGCAGTCCAGGAGGGATCGGCTGAGGACTCCAAGCTTCTGCCCCTTATTCCAGAAGTAGCGCCCTAAGTGGGATGCAGTTTGGCCTGTTGCGAAAACTCAAGCCCAGGGGTCACCCACATGGGCTTGAATCCCAGCACCGCTGCTTAAGAAGGAGGTGGCCTTCCCCCAGCGACGTCAGCTCTCCAAATCTTAGCTTTCCGCATCTGGGAAATGGTCTAGTAATACTCACTGGATAAAGCGATTGAGAGGTGGTTTCTGGTGCATAATCCCAATCACCGTGAATCCTGTGGTGTCAGGAGGCTCTGAGAGGGAGAGGGGCCACAAAGGGTGAGGGGCACATAGTCGTCACGGGGAAACAGCTGCAACTCAACCGTAGACAGAATAAGTCCGGCTGCCTCAGGAAGGGCTCCCTCAGGGGGAGCTTCCGGTCAGCGGTGGGTGAAGCAGAGCTGCTGAGTGTCCCCGTCCTGGGCAACGGGTCATGTCCAGCCCTGAGGGCTAGAGCTCCTAGAGGAGATGAGCTAGCTGCGTGACCTTGACAAGCTCATTAAGCTCTTTCTTCCTTAGGAAAATAGGATCCTCATAACCACTGCGCTGAGTGGCAATGCTGGGAAATTGCTAGCCCAGAGCTTCTGTCTACAGGTGATGGCTGTTCTCATAAAAGCCTCGGCCTGTGAGCCTGGCTCAGCTCAAGCCCTGGCTCGGCATCCAGAGCGCTGTGTGGCCCCAGCCGGTCTCTGGCTCTCTCTGGGCTGCCCTTTCTCTCTCTGTATCCTGAGAAGAGTGACAGAACTTCCTGCTCTGGCCTACTTGGTGGCCTTGGCTTGTCCCGGGAGGGTCTTGCTCAGCGCAGGTGGAGCAGGGTCAGAGGTCCTATGTTTATCTTCTAGCACCGTGACAGCTGCAGGGCATGCCGGGAGCGTAGCTGGCCTGCCCACGGCAGGGAGCAGGTGCCCACTGCCGCCCACTCCAGGTGTGTCTCAGGCTGCAGATGTCTGCAGGGGTCGAGCCCCAGAGGCAGCCTCCTGAGCACCCCCGGGTCAGGCGTGGTATGGGCAGGGAGGTACCCTCTGCCAAGATCAGTAATTGTGGAGATGGGGCTGGCAGGGGCCAGGGTGTTTGGAGGGATCCCTAGACCGTGTGGCAAGTGAAACAGGAGTGGCAGGGTGCAGTGGCCTTGGAAACGTCTGGGTGGCCTGGTGGAGGCCCAGGCGTGGCAGGGCGGAGAGCAAGCTGCAGGCCAGGGGAGGCAGCCAAGAGATGTGCGCCACAGGGGAGCATGCAATATTTGCAGGCCACGAGTGTTCAGGATCCTGAGCTGCCCGTGCCCTTGCCCCCACTTCAAGCACCTGGCACTGAGGCCTCTGTTGGCTGGCTGAGCCGGTGGGAGAGACCTGCCCTCCCTCGGGGGTGAAGCTTCAAAAGCGAGCACCTATCCGTGGCTGGACACTGCAGCCCTGTATTCCCCCCCAGAGAGCCTTGGCTGCTGGCAGGAGGGGGGAGCTCCAGATGCAGAGTGAGCTCGAGGCCGGACAAGGTGTGGACAGAGGCTGGGCCTGCTGCCATCCCTGTCCTGAGCCCCCGGAGAGCAGGATGGAGCTCTGATGGACAGGACACAAGGCTCCGCATCTGCTTCGGGGTAGCAAGTTTGGACAGAGCAGGACATGCTCTGGGACATGTTGAACTTCAGCAACTATTTCGTGGAACCCCTCATGGACTCGGCCTTCTAGATCAGAGGTCTCAAACTGAAATGTGCATCTGACTGACCTGGAGGGCCAAGGGATACACAGATTCCTGGGCCCGACCCCCAGAGCCTCTGAGCGAGCAGGTCCGGGGTGGGGCCCGAGACTCTGCATCTGCCAGCCATCCCCACCGGGGCTGGCGCTGGTGCGGCCATGCAGAGCAGGACCATAGGTCTTTGCTGCTCCAGGTGCTGGGCTCAGCCCAGCCGCTTGTCGGAGATGCAGAACCTGCCCCACCACCAGCCTCGGAGGCCAAGTCTGCACCTTAATAAGAACCCAGGTGATTCCAGGCACTTGGGTGACTCAGTGGGTTGAGCATCTGCTTTCGGCTCAGGTCATGATCCCAGGGTCCTGGGATCGAGCCCCACATCAGGCTCCCTGCTCAGTGGGGAGTCTGCTTCTCCTTCTGCCCCTCCTCCCACTCTTTCTCTCAATCTCTCTCTCAGATAAGTAAATACAATCTTTTTTTTTTTTTTTAAGATTTTATTGACTTATATGACAGAGAGAGCACAAGCAGGGGGAGTGGCAGGCAGGTTAACTAACCACAGGTTTCCATTGGTCAGCACAGGTCTAGAGTGACCCAGCTCAGAGGGCCTATGGGGGTTGATGTTGTGTAGGCAGGGAAAAGGTTCAGAGAGAGATCAGAACCTGCCTGAGTCAGGGACGGGGTAGGACCAGAACAATGTCCCTGGGCTCTGAGGCCAGTGCTTTCTCCTCCACAAAGCACTGCCACCATGCGCCCGGGCCCGGGCCCTGGCCCTGCCTCTCTCTCCACCAGCCCCTGGACGCTACAGCTCTGTGGACTGACGGGTCCCTGGAATCTCAGGAGGCAGCCCGCCTCCTAGCGCTGCGGTGCAAGGGCCGAGCCGTGTGTCCACAACTAGTACCAGATGTAGCTGCAGAGATCGGCCAACTGGGAACGGACACATGCCACCTGTGAACCACAACGGACACACAGCCTACAACACACTCAAGTGCACAGTGGGCTTAGGGCAGAGACCATATTCAGCGTTCACCGTTGTAAGTCGTCAGGGTTGAATGAAACCATAGGGTGGGGCCCCGATCTAACGGGGTTAGTGTCCTTCTACGAAGAGACACCAGAGAACTCGCTGGCTCTCTCTCTAAAGCACTTGAGGATACAGCGAGAAAGTGAGTATCTGCTAGCTGGGAAGAGGGCCCTTACCAGAAACCGGCCCCGTCAGACCTTGTTCGGGGCCCGCAAAACTGTGAGGAAATAAACAGTGGCCAAGCCATGCAGTCTGTGGTATTTTTTTATGGAAGCCCGAGCAGACCAAACACAGGGAAACTGGTTTGACTTTTAAAACCTAGAGGAGAAAAAAATACTAATAATAAAAACAAACGAAAGTTAGAGGAGAACCAGCTACATCTCATAAGCACTGTCGTCTGCTTCCTCCAGGAAGCCGGAGGACCCTGGGACAGAGCCCATCCTTCCAGTCCACAGTGCAGCAGTGACTGGGCAGGGGGACCCCATTGACCTCTAACTCCATAGCTGAGAACTTTGCAAGACTCAAAAGGGATTTGGGGACCTGATCCTTAACAATGGCAAGAGTTACCAGTGTGTGGGACAGGGAAGTTTCCAGGGGAGCAGAAGAGATTTCAAAGGCAGGGGAGCCGTCTTCCTGGAGGGGAGAAGAAGGGTGGGGAGAGGGATGAGGAAGGGCTGCAGAGAACCCTAAGATTTGGACCCTAGCAGGTCTGGCCTCAAAGCCCATAGTGCCCCCTCAGCCCCCCCAAACCCTGAGAGCCTTGTGGGCCCCCCTAAAGAGACTGAGTTTGGTGCCACAGGCCTGGGGTTTGAAGAATTGCAGACAAGCAGGTTTCTGTGGTAGTGTTTACGTTTCAGAAAGATCACCCCGCCATTCGTTTGGATGGTAGACTGTAGGAGAGACTAGGGGTATAGGACCAATTAAGAGGCAACAGGTAAAAAGTTCAAGGGCTTTGATAGGGTCACTAGCAATGGAGTAGAGAAGAGAAAACAGGATAGAGATCTGAAGGAGATGGAATTAGCAGAACCAATCCCAGAATTCGTGGAACTCCATAGGAAGCATGGAGGAGATAAGGAGGGAGGCGGAGGGCAGAGCTGAAGGTGGCCCCTAGGTTGTGGCTTGGACTCTGGGTACCAGTGGAACCACTCAGAAGGATGAGACACAGCACAGTGCAGGGCAGGGGAGGATGAGTTCAGCTCTAGCAGGTACGAGTTTAAGGCCTCTGGGCAGTCGGAGGTGTCCCGAGGTCAAGAGCTAGAGCCCCATGGAGAGCGCACGCTGGGGACCCCCGTGCAGTGCACATCTGCTGTCTTTAACAGGTCTCACTGGGGTTCCTGGGGGCTCTGCCCATAGCAATGGGTGATGTTGTACAAGCCGACCGCCCCCGTCTGCCGCTTCCAAAGACCCGGGGAGGTGCCACCTCCCCGTGCCTCTGGTTGCCCGCCCCAAGGCTACCTGGTGCCCACTTGTCCAGTGGCCAGAAGGAAGGAGGAATGAGGCCAACACAGCAAGTCCCGGCAGCCCAAGTTCTGCCTCTGCAGAAGCCTCCACGCACAGTGAAGAAAACTCTCCACACACAGACTATTTCTGGAACCAGAGAAAGAGCAAAGTGGTGGGGTGCCGAGGATCAAAGGAGGGACAGGCCTGGTTACCAGCAGCCCCAAAGGGACTGAGGGCTGGAGAGCAGGCCAGCTCTGCTGCCTGTCAGCGGGGCCTCACCGGGCCCACAGCTGTCCCCCTCCGATGGACTGCCTGGGACATGGTGAGCTCCCCGTCAGGCTGGGAGCCCGGGTTGGGCCTGGAGAGCAGCTGTGAGAGAGACTGCAGAGGAGCTCCCAGCCTTAAAAAAAGGGCAAGACAAAATCTCTCACCTCTTATTTTTCCAGACTGAATCATCCTATGAACCTCATTTCTCCAAAGGAGCTGGGTAGCAGTTTCTACTCTTCATATGGATTTGCCATCCTCGGGATCCCACCTTTTCCTATCCCCCCCCCCCCCCCCAGTCAATAATACTGTTTAGGTGCAATTACCCATAGGTGTCCCTGCCAGGTGAGTCACTGCCCGGTGAGGCCTGCTGCTTAGCGCTTCCATAGGCCAGTGCTTCCAGAACCCTGATGTGCGTAAGAATGCCTTGAGGATCGGATCCAGCTGGTCCAGGGCAGGGCCTGAGGCTCTGCATTTACAGCAAGCTCCCAGGCCCTGAGGGGCACCACCCGTTCAGAAACAAGGCTGTAGCTGCCAGTGAGACCCATCAGGGTTCTATGATGGGAGTCGGGGGTGGGGAGAGGGGCGGGGAGTGCTAAGAAGAATCCAGTGCAGGAATCTCAAAAGAATGGACTCCGTTCTTTCTAGAGCAGCACTAAGTCCATCCCCCGCCACTCTCTATCTTGGGGGCCAATCCTAGTCTCCCCTGCTTGAGAAGCATGAACCTGATGTAGGAAGATAGCTTCATCATGGCTTTGTTCGACCTCTCCCCTAGCCCCACCTGTCCCCGGTGAACTGTTTCTGCCTGGTGAACTCTTTACTCGATCCGTGGGGTGGCCGGGGCCCCATCACAACCAAGGGCCAGCCCAGCCGGAACCCTAGACAGAGGAGCTTTCTTCCTCCCCACCCCCAGCCGGCTGCTGGCCACAGAGGCAGCACCCTGCAGGGCCCTTCACTGGGAACCAAGAGGCCTCAGCCTCTGATCCTTCCCCCTCTGGGCCTCAGTTTCCCCGTCTATAACGTGGGGGTGAATGAAGGCTGTCTTGGAGGTGGCTCTGCACCTACCAATTCAGGCTGGTGGGGCTCAGAGCAGGTGGGGACGGCCTGGGCAGTCGGGGCAGGGCAGGCTGGCTCCGCCGGGGATGCACACGCCTTTGC
This sequence comes from Mirounga angustirostris, assembly GCF_029215605.1. NCBI lineage: Eukaryota > Metazoa > Chordata > Mammalia > Carnivora > Phocidae > Mirounga > Mirounga angustirostris. The sequence continues at coordinate 15,723,315 of NW_026991718.1, read as the reverse complement.
AGGCTCTCTCTGTACTGAGGGTTCTCAGATATTTTTAGGAAGGTTGGCGCCTCTTGGGCTGTGATTCATTAATGCAGCTGACAGCGATCAGCATCTTTTGAAATCACAGGAGGAAGCTGAGAAGGTTCCCTAGTGCTGCTGTGTGTGTTGGTGGAGGGAGGAGGGGTCACGGTCCTGGGGGAGCTGTGTGTGTCAGGGAGTGGGGAGGGTAGAGGGGACAAGCAAGTCCAAGAAGGGCCTTGGTTTAGAGCAGCTCCTAGCCTAGAATGGTGAGAAAGCCAAGAAAACAAATGACAGGGGGCCCCTGGGTGGCTCAGTCTGTTGAGCATCTGCCTTCGGCTCAGGTCGTGATCCCAGGGTCCTGGGATCGAGCCCCACATTGGGCTCCCTGCTTAGTGGAGAGTCTGCTTCTCCCTCTCTCTCTGACCCTCCTCCTTGCTTGTACACTCTCTCTCTCTCTCTCTCTGTCTCAAATTAATTAAAAAAAAATTTTTTTTTTAAATTTCTGGGCCACTTTAAAGTAAATGTGGAGAACGGATTCCAGTGGGAGGCTCAAGCTAAGCATTCTCAGTTTTACAAGGAAGAAAGGTGCTATCCTAAACCCTCCTGCCCAGACACTTCCTAAGCTTTGTGGATGGTAGGACGCTGTGTGGACTTCTAGGCACACTGAAGTGAGTTCATGCTTGTGTGAATGTGTACTGGGAGTGTATCAGACTATAGGGATGCATATCTGAGGACGTAAGTGGCAGGAAACCATTCACCCCGGATCTCAGGTTTCTGCACATCTTGCAAATTGAGCGCCAATACCCTTTGTTCTGGATTATCTATTCTTTTCTTTTTTCTTTAAGATTTATTTATTTATTTATTTTTAGGGGGGAGGGGCATAAGGGAGAGGGAGAGAGAAAATCTCAAGCAGACTCCCTGCTGAGCACAGAGCCCCAATGCAGGGCTCGATCCCACGACCCCAAGATCATGACCCGAGCAGAAACCAGGAGTCCAGCACTCAACCCACTGGGCCACCCAGGAGCCCCCCATTTTATCTTTTCAAGGATGTTGTAGAGCAAACAGCCTTGGTAGATAGAATTTGCATCTCCCTCCTGAGCAAAGGGCAGACACATTTTGTACTTACTGTAACAGGCAGGCGTCGTAAGCTCGGAGTTCCTCCCTCTAGTGCAACCCGCTGCATGTGGGATGTCACCTGATCCTCTTCACGTCACCCTGGGGGAACTAGGGCTCAGAACTGGCACTAAAGTACTGTGACTCTGGCGACTGTGATTGTTGTTAGAAATAAACTGTCCTGCCTCCCTGACTCGGGAAGCTTGTGTTTTCTGCCAGCATCCACAAAACCAGGACGGGTTAACCCGCTTGCCTGCTAGTAGAGAAAATCCCAGACCCTTCAGTTACTTTTTTTTTTTTTTTAAGATTTTATTTATTTATTTGACAGAGAGAGACATAGTGAGAGAGGGAACACAAGCAGGGTGGAGTGGGAGAGGGAGAAGCAGGCTTCCTGCTGAGCAGGGAGCCCAATGTGGGGCTCGATCCCAGGACCCTGGGACCATGACCTGAGCCGAAGGCAGACACTTAACGACTGAGCCGCCCAGGCGCCCAGACCCTTCAGTTTATTGGCGAGATGTTTGTAAATATGTGTGTTTCAGTGAGTCTGGCTTTGACCACATTTGTATGGACATGCGAGAATTAGAGGGCTGTGGTATCTCTGGGGAAAGGGGGTTCAAGAGTTTGTACATATTGGGAAACCAGCCTTTGGGTGTTGGAGTCTGTACGGGAAAATGATGAGCATATATGTAATAAGAGCTGCATCAGCTCTCCTCATTGAACCATAGGAAGGAGACGGTGAATTAGAAGATGGAGAGACAGATGCCCTCTCCTACACCCACCCGCCTGCCACCTGGGCTTCTGGGGGCCCCCGAGGGAGTGCTGCGTTTCCCCTGGGATGGCTGCAGACATACAGGAATAAGTCGTTGAGAAGGTGCCCCTGCTTTGTGGGATAGGTTCTTTCTCCCTGCCCCATCTTAACCTCACCGACCTTCGCAAGCTCTATCAACCCCCGGCCCACCCAGGCCAATTAAGTCAGACTCTGGGCCATAAGCCCCAGCACCAGTTTTTAGAAATCTCCCTGGGTATCTCTTCTCTAGCAGCTAAGCTTGAGAACCTCTCCTGCAAGGTGCCTATTATCTCTTTCCAGCCAAGAAAATGGGATAGGGCGTTTATCAATTAACTCTCATATCATGTCGTTCCAACAGGAGCCTGAGTCCATCCCCACAGGATACCACTTCAGCCCTCCTCCCGTTTCCAATTATTTTGCTTGCATCTCTTGACACAATTGGCCTGGTGAAGAGGGAGGTTGGGCGGAAAAAGAAATAACACCTGAGTATTTATTGCTCTGAGCACAGCGCTGGGTGCTTTCCCTGCATTAAGCTCTCTGCCTCAAATAATGCCCAGTGGTGGAGGCTGTTATCCCCATTTAAGAGGAGAAAACTGAGGACCAGAGGAGCTTGGCAATCGGTCCAAGTTAATGCAGAGAAGGCAGAGCCTGGCCGGGCTTGGTGGTGAGGGACAACGTAGGAAGTGAGAGGAGAATCCTCGATGTCGGGAGGTACAGAGTATGCTCCCTCCAAGAATATGCTAAGGCACCAAGAAGGCTTTTCGGAGGGGGAATTGGCAGGAGGAGGGTGGGTAAGTGTTTTGAGAGGCAGGCTAGCTAGCTGGGGCCTCGAACCTTGTAATGGATTGAGCCAGAAGCCCTTCAGGCCGTAATCACAACCACATTTATATTCCTCTGCGTCATCTAGAGACCAAACTAGCCCCAACCCCATATCCACAACCACCCCAGAAATCCATAGATGGGTCTATGCTGGCGGCTCAGCCCCAAGAGCAACGGAGGAGGCACACAATGGCCTCATTTCCTTCTCTGGCTTCTCTCAACTGGTCTTATTAACATTCAGGCAGCTCCTCACACATTCATCGAAGGCCACAGAGGAGTTGAGATCTGATCTAGCCTGGCTGAGCCACATTAAAATCAATTAAAAATGAGAGATAAGCCCCTTCTTTCCGATTGAAAAATCCACGGGAGCCAGAGAAAGACACACACAGCCCATCGATCATCCAAGACTCTGCCTTCCTTGGCTTTCTTTTTTTTTTTTTTTTTTTTTTTTGTCTAAGCAGCTTCTAGAGGAGTTGGCTGAGCAGGCGGACAGCTCCCAGGCTGAATCTCCGCTGCCGACGGAACACGCCTGCTATCCTGTGGCATTGCCCACCTGGCCAGCCTGACGGCCTGGCAGTCTGACCACCCTGGGAGTGAGCAGAGGCGGCCAGGGGAGAGTGCAGAGCCTGGTCCGTGAGCCCCATTCAGGGATCGGACACAGGTCCCCCTTTTCACTCCCAGGCCCGGAAGGTAGACTTCAGGAAGACCATGGATTCCAGGCTGGCTCAGCTGTCTGTAGCGAACTGGGCAGAAGGAGGCTTCTTTCTTGTTTCTTCTTGGAGAGTTCTTTTTTTTTTTTTTTTGCGAGAGAGAGAAAATGAGAGAGAGCACGAGAAGGAGGAGAGTCAGAGGGAGAAGCAGACCCCCCGCCGAGCAGGGAGCCCGATGCGGGACTCGATCCCGGGACTCCAGGATCATGACCTGAGCCGAAGGCAGTCGCTTAACTGACTGAGCCACCCAGGCGCCCTCTTCTTGGAGAATTCTTATCACTGTGATGATTCCTGTGAAGTTGCATTTCCTGATTTTCCAAGTAAACGCGTGTGTGCATGTGCACATGTGTGTGTGATGCGTGTGTGTGTGTGTGTGTGTGTGACGTGCTGGGGCCTGTGCTGCAGAGCCTAGGACATCAGCAGGTGCTGAGTAAACACTTGTCAGATGAATGGAGAAAATGAGGCCGCAAGGGCGCCTGGGTGGCTCAGTCGGTTAAGCGACTCAGGTCATGATCCTGGAGTCCCTGGATCAAGTCCCGCATCGGGCTCCCTGCTCGGCAGGGAGTCTGCTTCTCCCTCTGACCCTCCCCTCTCTCATGTGCTCTCTCTCATTCTCTCTCTCTCAAATAAATAAATAAAATCTTTAAAAGAAAAAAAAAGAAAATGAGGCTGCAAGACATCTGCCGTCCGCCAGCCATAAGCAATCAGTCCAACAGCATTTGGTGCTAGTTTCGGTATTTCTGAGCTTATCAATTGAACTTCTTTGTTCATTTAGTTATTCCACTGGGGACCAAGTCTTCACTGGGCCTTTGAACACACTGAGAAAGGGCTCATATAGGCACACTCGGCCGCAGCACGGTGTCAGGCCGGGACGGCCGGCTCCCTGGAGCAGATGGGCCTGAGCTTCATCTGTCGGCGTGAGTGGACTTGGTTAGGCAAGGCTGGAGGGGAGAGCGTAAGTGATCTTAATTGTCAGGGAAAGGGGTGCGGGCTTTCTCTGTTGGGGGGCACTCCTGGTTATACCACAGATGGCCCGTCCGCATGCAAATAACAATTTCATACTCTCACCTGGGTCAGGGGTGACCCTAGAGTGGGGTTTCATGAACAATGAGAAAGTGTCCAGATCCAGAGCCGCTGGGGTTTTTTGGGCGTTCCAACATAGAGGCAGTGATTGGATTGGATTTAGAATACAATTCTTCTGAGCAATTTATGAAAAGTATTGACTCCAGTGCATAATTGTTTAAGTAATCGGAGCACTTTGAGTTCATTGGGTTAGGAGCTTAACCTGTAATGTGAGCTGTTAAATTACACTCGCAAAGGGTGAGGCCTCAGTAATGATCCCTCTGGACCAAGGATGTCTGCTGACTTACCCAAAAAAACCATACAATGCATTTCTTTGTAGGGTGGGGGTTTTCTCTGCTTCTAACGGCGCAAGTGTGTGAAGGTCTAGCAAGTGGGAAAGAGATTGGCTGTTAAGGGAGTTCAAGCTCTGATTATTTGCTATTGCGTGGTTCAGAGAAACTATCATTGGCTGAGGAGCCCAGACTTTAGGGCAGTGCAGGATGTTTCAAATGCCAGCCCAGTGGTAAAGTAGAAGTGCCTTAATCACCAGCTCTGAGATGGGGGGCCTGAGTGGGGGGGCCTTAAATCCACTCACTTTGTGACTTTGAAGCCCAGATCACTTTGTTCATTTCATTTATTTGTTCAACAAATATTTACTGAGTGCTTTCTTTCAAGGCCTTTGGAAGGGGTAGTCTTAAAAACACTGAACGACCAGGATGGTATGGGCGACAAGCACTCAGAATGAGGAACTGACCAATGAGGATGGACACTGCCTATAAACAACCAACACATTCTGATTTCCACAGGCGAGGCCTCAGCCCTGGAGCTGGGAGGACAGGGAGCACAACATGCTAGTGGCCTTGATAAGAGGGGTCAGTGGGGCTCCCCAGATGAGATGCTCCTAAGCTGAATCTTGCAGGACAAGAGGAAGCAAGGAAGGAGGCAGGCGTTTCAGGCACAAGTGGGGTGCAGGGTGGGAACCACACAGACAAAAAGTCAAAGCAAGAGAGATCCTGGGACCTCAGGAACCTTCCAGTAGCTGATTGAGGCTGGTGGGAAGTAATGATGCTGGGAGGGACCAGACCATGGAGGACCTTGCATGATTTAACAATACTTTAAGATTTAATTCCTCAAGTTGATTTGGAATAGTTGAAGGATTTCTAATCAGGGAGAAATAGGACCGAAGTGTTTTTAGAAAGATCAATGCCTATATTCTACAGGTGAGCATAAGGAGACAGAGGGGTGACCAGAAACTCTCCAAGTGAGAGAAGATGAGCTAGGGTTTAGAAAAGAGTTGCTCTTGGGGCGCCTGTGTGGCTCAGTCAGTTAAGCGTCTGCTTTCAGCTCAGGTCATGATCCCCAGGTCCTGGGATCAAGTCCCCCCATCGGGCTCCTTGCTCTGCGGGAAGCCTGCTTCTCCCTCTCCCACTCCCCCTGCTTGTGTTCCCTCTCTCGCTGTGTCTCTCTGTGTCAAATAAATAAATAAAATCTTAAAAAAAAAGAGTTGCTCTTATGTACACCCTCAGTTTAGAGGGGTATAGGTCCTCGTAACATCTGCCTTCCGCAGGGCATTTTCAGCTTACAAACAAGAAGTGATGCTTTGGTGTGTTACAGCCCAGGTAAACAGTCCTGAATGCCATGGATGGGGGTGTAGGTGGGGTTTTCCTGATTACTACAGCCATTCGTGTCCAAAGGACATATTTCCAACATACATGCACTACCCTGAGACATCTTGTTAATGACTCAGCTACCAGTGAAAGAGAGGCCTGACAAGGACCCCAGCTGTTAAGGGGCCTCCTTGTTCCATATCAGGCATTCTCAAGCTTTTGGGTCTCTGGACCCCTATTTTATATTCTTGAAAATTATTGAGGACCCAGAAGAGCCTCTGTGTAGATGGGAGATAGCTATCAATATTTACCATATTAGAAATTAAAGCTGAGAAATTTTTAAGTTGTGTATTAATTCACTTAAAAACAGTAATAATAAATCTTTTCTGTGTTAGTATGTTTATTTTTATGAAAATAACTATATTTTCCAAAATAAAAATAATTAGTGACAAAGGTGGAATAGTCTTTAGTGTCTGGTTTAATAGACAGCTAGATGATCGTATCTGCTTCTGCATTCAATCCCCTGCAAAATGATGTACCACATGGATTCTGGAATATTCCACATTATTATAAGAAAGAATGAGAGTGAAAAAAGGCACATAATGTCTTAGTACAGTCATGAAAATAGTTTTTTAGCCCCGAACACCCCAGAGAAAATGTCAGCGCCCCACGGGGGCCACTGCTCTAGACCTTGTACTGACAGATCTGCCCTTTGGAAGGAACCAAACCAATTTGCTAGTTCCTCATTGTCTCCCGCAAGGGTGCTGTCTGCTCTCCTAGACTGTGAGCCCTGATAGGACAGGGCCACGCCCAGAGGCCAGGGGTGGGCGGCACCGTGTCCTGGAGACCGCTGGGCACTTCCCAGACAGAATGTCAGGGTCACACAGCGCCCCCACCCCCATTAAGTGTACTTGTCTGGATCTATCAGACCAGTTCAATCCCCAGATCACCCACAGATGTATGACCTAGAACTCCTCCCAGGCAGCCCGCTGTCCTTCACCCCCATGGCCATTTCATCACAAGTACCCTCGATTCAACCCATGAACATCTCTCAATCTGTCCACCTCCTTCCATGTTCATTAATACCAACCATTAATGGTTCTAGACACCCCATCCCCTTCCTGGGCTCCTGCCAGGGCCCCCTCTACTAAAATCTGCCAACCAGGTTCCACAGGAACTAAAAGAACCTTTGCAAAAACAGACCTGAGCATGTTACTCATTTTCCTAAAAAACCCTTCAGGGGTGTCTGTGGCATTTAGGCTTAGGAGCAAATCCGTCAGCAGTAGAAGGCCCCTTCTGCCTTTCTAGGCCCATCTGCGTGCCTCTCTCCCTCACTGCCCTTCAACCCCTTGGCCTCCCCGATGTTCCTGTGCCTCTGGCCCCTTCCCCACCCAGGGCCTTGGCTCAAGCTGCTTCTCCACCTGGAGTGCTCTTCCCCACCTTCTTCACCTCCTTTACCTGTACTTACTTCTTAGCCTCAGATCAGCCATCACTCCCTTCCAGAAGCCTTCTCTGACCTCGCCAACTAGGTCAGCTCCCCCTAATGGAAGCATTTATAGCAACTTTCAGGGTTGCCATTGTATAGCTATTGGTGCAATTAATCAGTATCTAGTTCTCAACCAGACTGTGCTATTCTCTGAAGACCAGTGTATCGGCTATCTATTGTTATGCCACAGATTTCCCCAAAACGTAGCAGCTTGCTGTAGCCAACAGTTATTATCTCACAGTTTCTGTTGGTCGGAAATCTGAGGGCACCTCAGCTGGGTGATCCTGACTTACGATCTCTCACGAGGTCGCAGTCAAGGTGTCAGGCCTGCCGTCCTCTGAAGGCTTGACTGGGGCTAGAAGGTCCGCTTCCTACATGGCTGCTGGGCCTCTCCATAGGGCTGAGCGTCCTCACAACATGGCATCTGGCTTCTGTTAGAGAACAAATGATCCAAGAGGGTAAGGCAGAGCCACAGTGTCTCTTACGACATTGCTGTAGACCTCCCACCCCATCGTTTCCACAATATTCTACTGATGACACTAGTCAGCCCTGATCAGTGTGGGAGGGAGCTCTGGAAGTATATGCCTACAGGAGTCACTGGGGGCCATCTTGAAGGGCTATCTAGCACAGCTGAGAATCCCTTCTGTCTTTGCTCTCGTTACAGCTTCAGTGCCTGGCAGATACTGAAATCATAGGTTTTGAATGAATGAAAGAGGGGTTGACTAAGTTATCGACTCCAAACAGTAAGTGAGGATGGGTAGAGAGAGGCTGCCTACCTCCCTTAGCATTTCCAGCAAATTCTCAGGGATGATTAAGCCCCAACCTCTGCCTTGCCCCAGATCTCAAAGCCTGGGCATCTGTGTCCTACTCAGAGGGTCAGAGAACACAGTCAGGCCACAGCCCAGCCCATAGTGAGCTGAGGCATCAGATGTCATTTCCTGAGCATAGTCCCTGGACAGCTGTTCATTCCTCAGACATTTGGATCAGAGGAACAGCAATTAAGAGAATTGGAAAGTGGTGGTTTCACCTTATTTGCATGTTCCATGTCAGCTGCCCCCAGCCAGTCTGTGGCAAGGGTGGGGTGAGCCGCACAGACAGCTCTGTCAAGTGCCTATTTTTAGTGGCTCTGCCGGATTACAAAGCTCCATCACCGCGGAGCGAGGGAAGCAGCTGATACTCCATCCAGCCTGCAATCTGGGTATCTCCCTGAACGTGTCTGCCACCGAAACGTGGCTCTTCAATAATGCATGGGGCTATTAGCACCAAGCTGGGGACGCCTTGCTCCCTCCCCGCGATCAAAGCTGCCGCCTGGGAGCCGAGTCGGTGATCAGATTTCATGGGCTGCCCCTTCCTATGAGATTAGAATGGGCTGTTTCATGTCTAAGGATGAAAGCAGCAAGGATTTGGGAGAAAATCCGGCTTCCTAGAGAAATCAAAACACTTCCATTTCATTACAAATGGATGCATGGCACAGCTAATAGCTCCTCTGAGAGAGAACGCTGCGGGACCAGCTGTCTACCTCGCAGCTCCTCTCAGATGCTGTGTAAAATGTGTGAGATGCAGGATTAGGGATGCCACTCCATTTCCTTCTGTTCAGGGCAGATCCCAGAGCACGGGGCTCTGCCGCAAGTCCTTGGGAGACTCACCTCCGCCGCACAGCGTTAGCGGGGATCAGAACAATACCCGTGGAGGTGATCGGGTGATTGAAGAGGGACCCTGAGGAGGGGGTGCCCACAGCCAGCAGCTGACATGATATTAACGGCCCCTCACTGCCGCGTGTGACCCTGTATCCGGCACTTGGCCCACAGCGCCTCCCATGCTGCAGCTATAGCAGTGTGTTAGTAGATCTCCTACACCGACACACTGCAGATCACGGAGCTTACGGGATCTGCTCAAGGCCCCCCGGTTAAGAGGTGCCGGAGCCCACAGGGGAGCCCCAGCCTGGGCCCGTGCCTTGTACCGGCCGCCCCCGCAAGTTCCCTCCAGAAGCAAGGCCAGAGCCAGTGGCAAAGGGAGAGCTGCTGCAGGGGCGGGCCTTTCAGTCCCATGGGAACTGGGGGCGCGGGGGCGGAGGGGGGTGGCTGGTCTGACTTCTGAGGCTTTCCACAGTCAGACTGCGGCCTTCATCCCAGCTGCCTTTCTGTGCCTACGCCAAGGAGCTCTCTCCTTTCCAGCCCATTCGAACTGGCCTGGGTACGGTTCAGCTGAGAAGTCCCTGGGTGGTCCTTTATCTTCGCTGGCCTTGTTTCCATCCTCTGAATGGGAGGGAGTGGCGAGGCAGCACAGAAGACAGTCAGGAAGTTAAATGGAACCTTCCAGGCTTACCCTGTATGACACACCGACCCACCTGCCCTTCCTTTCCTTCCTCTGCAGGAGATTTCCCTGATGAGTCTACATCCCCAACCTATGGAATGCTTGGGCCAAATCTGCTCCTTCAAGAAGAACCTCCCCATGTCAACATTCCCACGAGCCCACTGGGGCCCCCACCCGCTGTCTAATTATCTCTGGCTTTGTGAGATGAGTTCACATTGCACCAGCATGGCCAGGAGCTCTGTGGGGCAGCATGTGGTGTTTCTACCTCCACCACCTGTCTGCCTTGTGCCCCAGACCTGCCTGAGCATCAGGCACAAGGCAAGCCCCAGCAGGGCTGGTGCAATTTTGCGGGCCTGCTTTTGGAATGTTGGGCAGGCTCTGGGCACACAGGCAATCGGCTCTGTCAGTCTTCCTGCCCACTCCTGGTCCCCGCCACTCTCCCTGGGTCTCAGCTTCCTCAGTCCTACAGGGAGCGAGAGTTGGGGTTCTCTAGAGCCCCATCACTGCCCATGGAAGGAATGGTCATCGTCAAATTCTCTATGCTCTAGGCTCCCAGTAGTCCCCACCCCACAGGTGGCAGGCAGAGCCCACCCTCCCACAGGGCGCTATCATCCTGTGGGAAGCAAGACTTACCCTATCAGAGGCCCCCCTTCCTTGGTTCTCCCCACTCTCTCAACCTCCGCCCGCTGAGCTGCTCACCTACAGCTGGGGCTCAGGACCCAGGCCCCTGTTTGCTCTTCGGTAGCTACTTGAGGATTGAAGCAAAAGTTTGGCTCGGTTATCAGGGACAGCCAAAGGCTTCTGTGCTCTCCGATGCTGCTCCTCACCCGAGGAGGGAGGCCCCTGAGCCACTCTGATGTGCAAAGGGACTTGAGTGAGCAACTAGGTCTGAGGAGAAAAGTACAAACAGATGTCCCTTTACTGAATGTAAATTGTTCCTCTTGCTGGACATCTTGGCTCAAGGTTGCCTCCAGAGAGACCCCAGCATGGGGAATGCTGGATGGAATTCCTTGAGAAGGGAGTAGAACATACGATACAGGTGTGCTTATCAACAAAGGACTCTGGAGCCAGAAAGGCAGCTGAGAGGCGAGAGGATGGCCCAGGGCACTGCAACGCTCCCCGACAGCCATGGACCCTACGAGCTGCCCCTCCCTGACAGCTTCCTCTGGCCGTAGACTGCTCTCGGCTCAGGGCAGGGACCCCCTTGTCTTCTGCCAGAGTCCAGTTTCCAAGAGTGAGCTAGTCAAGAGCTTTCTGGGATTTCTAAGAATAAACGTGGTGGGCGTGGTCACTGCTTTCTAGATCACTCAGTGTTTTACCGGAAACACTCTGGTTTTTTTGTGCAGTTGCAACCAACACCCACAGCCTTAATCACAGAACGTCTGGGCTCACCCCCTTCTCTGGGCTGGGGGAGCGGAGCTCAGAACAGAGGCTGTGCCCAGAGCAGCATGGCAGATCTGGGCCCGGCCTGGGCCTTTGTGTGGCAGGACCTGCCTTTCCAAGGAGAGGCTCAGTGATGCGCAGCTGTGTCCTGGGCTGGCCTGGACTCCAGCGGGGCCCTCCCACATGCGGGTCACTTGTCAATGCCCAGGATGCCCTAAGAAGCTCGGCCTGGCCCTGCACTCCCTTATGTGCGGAGCCCTGAGCTCAGTGCCAGTCGTGGTGGGGGCCAAAGGACATGAAGACCACCCAGGCTCTCTGGGGGCTCCTTGCTACAGGGAGTGTCTGCCGATGGGACAGAAGATGTGGGGAGACTGAAGCAGAGCCTGGGAGGACGGCAGGATGGGAGGGGGACAGTATCCAGGGCCTCTTCCAGGATGTCTGCGGTCCCTCCGAGGACAAAACAGTGACCAAGGAAGCCACATTGTGGGGGCTGGGTGAGAAGAGACTTTCTGAGGAGGCCTGGGTCACTTTAGGTCCTGCCAGGAACTTGCAGGACCCCCACCCCAGGCCTGGCTCAGGTAGAGGCAGGACAACACAGCGGGCTGGTCCCTGTGCCCTGAGGCTCCCGGCAGCCACCACCTGGGAAGCTCCAGACTGGAAGGCAGCCTTCCATCATCCCAGGTCAAGAATGAGAGGACGCAGAGGGAGGAGTCATTGGAAAAGTCGGGGCTGCAAGCCCAGTGCAGTGGTTCCTTTCTGCCCGCCCTGGGGCCTGGGGCCGTGTCCCAGGAAGCATTTCAAGCCTTCCATGACCAGCCGAGGCAGGCAGAGGTGCAGCCAGATACCTGGGCAGGAGAGCAAAGCACTCTCTCTTTTTTTTTAAGATTTTATTTTTAAGTAATCTCTACACCCAGCCTGGGGCTCAAACTTACAATCCCGAGATCCAGAGTCACAGGCTCCACTGACTCAGCCACCCAGGTGCCCCGGGGGCATGGCACACTCGATGCCTTCCTGACTTGGCTGAGCCCAGGCCTGAGAGCATCCTCTGACAGAGCCCCACAAATGCCTCAGCCTACTTCACTCCTTCCCTAGATCTCCTGGTGCCAGGCCCTGGGCTGGGCTCTCGGGGAGAGAGAAAGGCAGTCCGACAGCCCTGTGGGACGTGAGAGTGAAAATAAATCAGTGACTCTAGATAGGCTAGTCGCAAATGCCATGAGAGATCAGGAGGATGGAGTTGGATGTGGACCCTGAAAAACTGAATTTGAATATCGTGAAGACAACAACAGCAAGGAATAAGCAAAGGCCCTGAGGCTGGCACTTCGGGGGGCGGGCAGTGCTGGCGTATGGGGTCAGCAGTGACTGTGGAAGGAGAAGCCAGCTGGAGGCTGGAGGCAGCTAAAACAGACCCGGGTGCTGGATTGCAGAGTTGGAATTCATTCTCTAAGCTGCCGAAATGGTGTGAGCAGAGCTGCCTTCGGGAAGAGGCCCCTGGTGTGGGGTCTGGATAGAGCCAGGGCAGCACCAGAGCGGGGCCCCAGCCCTTTGTCTTCAGCCTGTGGCTGGAGGAGGGGGGTAGCCAGACCAAGGCCTCGACCGCCTGCTGGGCCCACCCAACTCCGCATCCACACGGGTTCCCAAGCCCCACCCCCCGCCAGCGCTGGCTGGGGAACCCCCCTCCCCCAATGCTGGCTGGGGAAGGCCCCGCTCTCTCCCAGGGAAGACACAAAGGCCCCCGTTGGAGAGCAGGGAACACCAGAAAACCAGCAAAGCTCACAGACAAGCCACTGCCGGGGCTCGGGCACTGGGAGCGCCCCCACCTCTTCTCTGCATCTGTCTGTCTGTCTCTGGTGCACCCCCACAGCGTTGGCGCCCGATCCTTAGGGCCGGCTGAGAGCCGGCTCTGGCCACCCTGGCCTCTCCCGGCCACAGCCAGTGGCCCAGTGCCACACCAGGCCCCAGCTCTCCCTGGTAGTCCAGGTCCGGCTTTTGTTTGGTTTTTTTTTTAACTTTTTATTTTGGAATAATTTTAGATTTACAGACAAGTTGCGAAGAAAGTACAGAGAGTTCCAGTGCACCATCACCCAGCTTCCTCTAAAGTTAACGTCTTACATAACCGTGGAACATTTGTCACAACTAAGAAATTAACATTGGGACAATATTATTAGCAAAACTATAAACTCTTCGAATTTCACCAATTATTCCTTAATAAACACGCACAGTCCTTTTCTTCCGTCCCAGGATCTGATCCAGGCTACCGCCTCGCCTTTGCTTGTCATGCTTCCTGAGTCTTCCGTCTCCGGAGGTCTCTCAGTCTTTCCTTGTTTTCCATGACCTTGACAGTTTTTTTACTTTTTAAAAATTGTGGTAAACTATACACACATCCTACATAAAATGTGCCATTTTGGCTGTAAGCGTTCGATTCAGTGGCGTCAGTTACATCCACAATGTTGTGCGACCGTCACCACTATTAGTGTCCAGAACACGTTCATCACCCCAACAGAAACTTTGCAACCATGAAGCACCAGCCCCCATCCCCCTCTCCCAGGTACCCCTTGAGAGGTTCTGAGGGGCCCCCCAACCCAGCCTCATGCCTAGGAAAAAGGCCTTGTTGTTCCTGACCAGAATCAGTCCTTCTAGACCCCAGAACCATACAAAAAGGTCTGTGGGGGTTGCCCTGATGCCCACAGTGGATGCCCGTCCCTGATCCGTAGCAAATAGTGTGCAAAGGATGGAGAGGAGTCAAATACCCCCGCCTGCCCCTCTTCTTCTCCGGAAACGGTCCTGCTTCGGTTCTCTAAGTAAGGCTGGGCTGCCTTCTTCTGCTGATCCACCAAGAGCCGTCTGGTTGAAGCCTGAGCTGCCTGCACTCATGTTTCTCTTCTGGGGGCCGATGCGGGGCCCTCCCAGCGGGGCACCCCACGAAAGTCTCCACTGCCCAGCAGCCCCAGAGGCTGTGCAGGGGGGAAGCATCACTATTATGGCCCTGCCTTTGGGGTGCCCTCCTCGGCAGGCGGGCCCCCTGGTGTAACGCCACGGCCAGGGGCGTGTTGAACACAGGCTGGCCTAAAAGCCAGATGCGTGCCAGGGCCCAGTGCCACCCAGACCACCCTCTGCCACCTTATAACACACCTAGACCATCAACGTGCCTGGCTTCCTGCCCCAGACGCGGGTGCTCGGGACCTGGCTGGCCATTGCCAGACTCCTGTCTTCGGGCTCAAGCCACCTTTCCAGCCACTCATGCTCTCCCTCCCCCACCGACATGCTTGCTGCCCACCACACCTGCTGCTGGGCCATCAAGCCCTGGCTCCCGCGGTCCTGCTGGCCTTCCTCCTTTTTTTTTTTTTTTTTCTTTTTAAAGATTTTATTTATTTATTTGACAGGGAGAGACACAGCGAGAGAGGAAACACAAGCAGGGGGAACGGGAGAGAGAGAAGCAGGCTTCCTGGGAGCAGGGAGCCTGATGCGGGGCTCGATCCCAGGACGCTGGGATCATGACCTGAGCCGAAGGCAGAAGCTTAACGACTGAGCCACCCAGGTGCCCCGCTGGCCTTCCTCCTATTTCCTGCTTCTCCCTGGTCCACCAGTCCCTGGTTCTAGGTGAGGGCTCCTTGGGTTAGCTGGTTAATGCTCCTAGGCCTGGCTATCAGGGGGGAGTCGCTGCCATGTCTCAAGCAGCTGGGACTTGGTCAGGGGCGAGCTGGACCTGGGCCTATGCTTGCTGATCCCTGGAGCAGAGGATGTGTCCCTGATCAGCAAGGGAGAGCCTTCCACACCCCGGATCTCCATCTGGACCCTGGGGCCTCCTTGCAATGCTCTTCCTTGCTGCTGAGCGGGGCTGCTGGGTGGTCAGCCCCTCACGGCCCCTCTCAGTCACAGGGGGTTCTTCCACCACTGTTCACTGAAGCCTGCCCTGGCCAGACCCCAGGATGGCCAACAGGGACCCAGAGCCAGGAAAGCCAAGTGGCCCTGGCCTGCTTGCTGGCGGGGCCTATGGCACAGACAGGGACACCAAGGTCAGTGCAGGCCTGTCTCCCAGGAGCCTCCAAGTCCCCATCTTCAGAGAGATCCCGGGCAGCCTCGGCTTTCAGGCCACAGTACCCGGTTCCTGGCCTGCCGGACCCTCACCCTGAGATGACGATTCAGGGTTCAGAGAGCAAGTTTTAGAATCAGCAACTGCTTATTTGCTGCATGATCTGGGGCCAGTGACCTAACTTCCCTGATGCTGAGTTTCCTCCTTGGCAAGAGGGAGATAAAGATTCCTATCAGCGTGGGGACCAGCGGGCTTAGTTGTAGAAGATTCTTCCTTCCCTTCTTCTTAAAAAAAAAAAAAAGTAACTGCAAACTTCTTACTAGTCTATTCAAAGCCTGTTTCTATCAGAACTTAATTTCACTTTCCCAGTACAGTGACCAACTCATCCCAGTTTGCCTAGAACTGGTGTTAGCACTGAAAGTCCTATGTCTTGGGAAGCGTCTTGGCCCCAGAAAGCAGGATCGTAGGTCACCGGATTTCCCAGCACCCTCACCCACCGAGAAAGCCCAGATCACTCACACCCCCCAAGATGGCCATCCCTCCTGATCGCCAGCCCTCACGAATGCTGCTCCCTTCACCTGGAAAGCCCGTCCTCATCTTTGCCAGTTGAAAATCAGTGCAGAGTTCAAGGCCACCTCCTCCATGAGGGCTTCCCAATGCCCACATGGGAGTCACGAGCCCCCACTCATTCCCCAGGGCTTCCTGTGAGGCCCCACCACCGCTCTGGCTACCTCCCTGTCCTCACAGGGCGGGCACGGCTGGTGCTACCCGCCCCCCACAGCAGGTGCTCAGGAAATGTGCTACCCAGCGCTACAGCCTCTTCCAGCTGGGGTCGCGGCCTCGCCAACCGCAAGTCTTGGCCCTGGCAGGTGCACTCCGTAGAACCAGCCTCAGAGTGGCTCAGGTGAGGGCACAGCCAGGATGGGCCACACCCGGGGCGAGGGGACTGCCCTCCCAGGTGGACTGCACCATGTCCTGACCCTACCCCCAAGGCTAAGAGCCCTGGAGCAAGGCCGACCTCCTCTCAACCACCTGCAGGCCATCCCTGCCTTACTCAGAGAGCGTTAGCAAGCTTCTGTTGAATAAGTGCTACGGAGGGATGTGTGGCCGTCTCTTAGGGGCCCGGGGCCATCAAGGCTTTCCTAGGGGAGCGAGTGAATGGAGAGAAGGAGGGAGCTGGGTGAGGGCTCTGGGGAGAAACATCCCGGACACCAGGCAGGGTGCAGACCCCTGGGGGGAATGGCAGCAGAAGAGGTTCCAGGGGAATGTTTGGGCCTTGCTCAATCAGGAAGTCCACAGGGTCCCCGGAGGGTGCTCACCCCTCCCGCCCAGAGTGCTGTGAACAGCACTGGCTAAGCATTCTTCCAAAAGCAGTCGGTTTGGAGTGGGTGGCAGAAATCTGAGCATTCTACTCAAACCCCAGAGCAGCCAGCCAGAGGCTAGGGATGGGTCTGGGATGATCCTAAAACAACAGTTGGGCTTTGGCGGGGGGTGTGTGTGAAAGGAGCAGGTGCATGAGGGGAGCTCCTGTCCCAAGCCAGAAGGGCAGCCGGCAGGTCAGGGAGTGGTGGATGAGGCCAGCCTGGCACTGAGGGGAGCCGGGCAGGAGGACAAGGTAGGGCAGGGCAGAGGGGGCTGACCCGATGGAACCCAGGGACCCCTGCTCCCTTCGGGGAGATAGCTTTCACCACACGCCTCCGCACCTGGAGGGGCAAGCGATGGAGGCTTCTGGCAGCCCGCAGAGAACAGGGCATGGTAACCTGGGCATGGACATCCCTCACTGATGAAGTTTGAATGGAAAAGGCCACAGGGCTGGGGGGAGCACAGACCCCTGAGCGTGCAAAAGTAAGGGCCACTGAGGGCGATGGAGGCAGGGGCAGGCTCAGCCCATCGAGGGCAGCAGCTACGTGGGCTTTTGGTTCTTTGCAGGCACTGTACCATGCACTTCACTTGCATGATTCATTTGACAGACGTTTACCGGAGGCCAGCTAGGCACCAGGGATGCGGCGGTGACTGCTGTCGACGGGACCGCTCTGAGCTCTCACTTGGGTCTCCCCTCCGTCACACGGGCCAGATGAAGGAACGGGAGCTCAGACAGCTGGCTGGGCCCAGGGACCCACAGCCAGGACATGCAGAGAGACTCCTTCCTGCCCCTGATGCCACCTGACTGGGCCTCTGCCTCCCACGCTCCAGGGCCTGTCAACCCCCGACCCAGCTTCCAAGGCTCCCGGAACCCTCCTCTGAACTCCGATGATGTCAGGGCCCATGGTGGGCCATTTCCCTGCAGTTTCTGGGGACATGTGAATTGCAGCAAAACCATGGCCCAGAGACAACCCCCCACCCTGCCCACCAGCGCACCACCCTCACAGTAGCCAACCTGGACTCCCAGCCCGGCTGCTCTTGGAGGCTGTTGTCATGGGTTTTCTGTGGGTGTGTGGGAGCTGGGGAAAGTATTACACTTTCTCCAGGGCATTTGTTGAAGGCAGAAGACCTATTCTACAGAGGGAGACACTGAAGCCAGAAAGAGAACCTAATTCATCAGCATCACACAGTAGACCATGCAGAGGCCAGAGCCTGGGGCCCCTGCTCCCAGTCCAGTGCTCTCTGCAGGACACAGGCAACCAGCCAGGTGGGCCTGTGCCCTACTCCTTTCTTTCGTTCCAGCCCCTCGGGGACTCTGCAGGCCTGAAGGGCTTCAGGTTCTATCAATAAGGGCTCGTTCTCAGAGCTCTCTGCAAAGGGAATAACCCTGAGAAGGACTATCAGGTGGGGGGCCAGGCGGACTCCAGGCTCTAGCTTGGATGAGCTCTCGGGTCCCTCTCAGGTTGGCGCGGGGGCGGGGGAGGGGGGGCAGTCCCCAAGCATTCCCCCTGGGGCATGCCTGCGTCCACCCTAACAGCCCCAGAGAAAAGGCCCCTCCCCCCTGCTCCCCTTCCCAACTCTCAGAAATAAAAGGAAAAAAACCCTCTCATTGGCATTCATCTGAAAACAGTTCTATTTTCTGCTCTTTTCCTGTTCAGAATAAACAGCAATATGAAATTTGAACAGAAGGATGGGAGTGATTTCCACGTGGGCCCCTTACTTGGTGAGATAAGAAATAATTAATCGCCTGGATCCTATGAAGGGCTTGTCCTGGAGCAGAACCTGTCTCCTTTCTCAAAGAAACATGGGCCCTGGAGATGTCCCGAGAGCCCCTGTGTCTGTTGTTGGTGCCGAGTCACGGGAATTGGGTCCTCGCTGTCCTCGCGGCCTGGCAGGCTCTAGCTGGGCAGAGGGCAGGGCCTGTCAGGGGGCAGGGGCTCCCAGGATTTCCACAGCACAGCTGTCCCCATCTGCCTTCCAGTTCTCCTCTGAACCCGGGGTCTGGCCTGCCCCCTGGGAGCATAACAGTCTCCTGCTGCGCAGGGCCCTCACTAGGTAGGAGCATCCCTTCATCCTCGCACCTACTGTCCTGCCAATCCCTACACTCCTCTCACGACCAGAGAGATCTTCCTAAAAACACACATTTTATCAAGTCTCCTCCCTACTAATAGCCCTCAAGACAAAGTGCAGACTCCTTAACATGGCTTAAGAGGCACTCCATGATGTGGGCCCTGTTTAGCTTCTTCCATCAACTCTAGCTCTCCACATTCAGCTTTTAGGCCACAGTGCCTTTGCACAGCTGTTCCCTCTGCCTGGACTGTCTTTTCATGCCTCTCCCATGAGCTGTCCCTGCACTGGGGATGCTTGTGCCCTTCTCAGGCCCTGCACCAAACGCAGTAGATGGCCTGTTTTTACACTAAGACACGGCAGCTTCTCACAAATGTTCTATTTGTGACACATGGAAGCTTCACAGTTATATTACAAGAGCAATGTCTTTCTGTAGCCTACAACTCTGGGCTTCTTTAAAGGAAAGGACATGTTTGATGCCACTCTGGGTCCCTAGCACCTAACACCACACCTGGAACAGAGTAGGCACTCAGTAACTGTTTGCTGATTAAAAAAATAAGAGAGGGCGCCTGGGTGGCTAGGTCGTTAAGCGGCTGCCTTCGGCTCAGGTCATGATCCCAGGGTCCTGGGATCGAGTCCCACATTGGGCTCCCTGCTCAGTGGGGAGCCTGCTTCTCCCTCTCCCACTCCCCCTGCTTGTGTTCCTGCTCTCGCTGTCTCTGTCTCTGTCAAATAAATAAATAAAATCTTGAAAAAGAAAAAAATAAGAGAATGAATGAACAAGAGAGCAGGTGCTCAGGAAATGCCTGCCTATTGAAAGACTAAAAGAATGAATGGACAAAAGTCCTGCATGCCTGAAACATCAGTCCCTTACCTCCTTCCCTGTCAAAGCTAGATTCATGAGCAGGATGGGTTCCGTTTCTTAAGAAACACTGAAGTATCATTCGAATGTAAAGGGGACAGAGAAAAAGTATATTCAGTAGGACTCTTCTAAAGAATAAAACTGCATGTGGTTAGAAGGAATACCAATGAGCTTTGTCACAGAAAATGGCTGTTCATTTGTCTTCTAAGGATGCAGAGCCATTTAATTGGAAGGGTTTTGACTTGCTAAGTGGAGTTTGTAGGTTCAGAGTCAGGGTGCTCAAGATCACGGAGGAGACCCTGAACCCTGTCCTCCCTTCCCCCACACCACATTCAGACTGTCAAACCAAGACACCCATGCCTTCATCCAGCCCTGCCCCCAGCAAACCCCACCAGGCCTGACTCTCGAGTCACCTCCTCCAGGAAGCCTTCCCTGATGCCTGGATGGAAGTGTTTGAGTCTCCTTCCCAGATCTCCCTTCTGGCTCTTAGGCCAGGTTGTGGGTGCCCCATGCCTCTGCTGGGCCTCATGCTGCTGGAGGGCAGAGCTGTCTCCTTCACCTCTGGGCCTGCAGAGGAACATAGCCCAGGCCTGATGTCAGAGGAACTACTATACATACCCTCTGTAGAAGGCTTAATCATGTCACGTTTATAAAAAAGTGTTCCATTGGTAAGTAAATATGGGAGGTGCTGGTTTAAGTCAGACTAAATTGGTGCCTTTAAAGGGGGACTTCTCAGAGCATGTGCCGACATGCATTGTGGGTCTCTAAGAGTGGACCAAGATAGGCAGCCTTTCTCAAACGTATTTGACTATACGGAACCCCTGGTTCAAGCGATGCCTTCTTCCATGGAACCCACTTTGGGAAACAGTAATGAATACTGCCAGATCTAGATATATTTTCACAGCCCCCAAATTGTATAGAGGAGGAAGTAAGCCCCAGAGACGTACTAGCAGAGTCAGGACAGAACCCAGCATCCTTCTCATCTCATCTGGACCTCCGAAGCATTACCCCTGGGTGGGGGGGCGGAGGACAGGGAATGAGTCATCAGCTTCAGGCCAAGGGGATCAAGGCAACAACGTGGCCTTGAAAAAGTCTGGGCTCAGCTCATCCTGCCTGGCCCCTGGTGTCCCCTAGGCAAAGCCAGAGCTGCAATCTGAGTCCTGGACCCAGTTGGGTGCCCACTTAGGGGGCTGCAGGGGCTGGAGTGCACGCAGCCTTCAAGAGCCTACTGGTCTTATATTATAGGATGGGGGCAGGAAAATAAACGCTGATCAGGCCTTTGCCTTGGCCATCCCAGAAGAGCTAGGAGGGGCCTCGGCCGTCTTGGAGCTCTCTTCCTCTCTGGGGACCTTCAGAAGCTCACAGGGGTACACCGTTCTTGAATAATATGGCTTTCCACAGCATCCTGACACCTCTCAGCTTCCCGCCGGCCTCCACCAGGAAAGTCTCCAGAGCCCATTCTAGGAAGCCCCATGAGGCAGGAGGCACGGGCCATGTGGGCCACCCAAACACCCAACAGCAGAGGGTGGTCGAGCCAATCTGAGGTCAATGCCATGGAATCCTGGGTAACAAGAGGTGGGGTGGGGGGCAGCAGGGAAGAGGCAGCCCCCCACCAGGGAGCAGGGTGCGGTGGTTAAGCGCACCAGTTCTAGTGGACACTTCTGGACGGTGTGGCTAGGGGCGAATTCTAGACCCTTTCGTGCCTCTGTTTCCACATGGGTGCAGTGGGGGTGAGGATGGTAATACCTACTTCACAGAGCTGTTAGGAGGATTAAGTGGATTAATCCCTTAGACCAGCCTCCGAGATGCTCTAAGTGCCCAGCGGGTAGGACTTCCCGTTATCATGGAGCAGCCTGAGGGCTGGGCCAGGTCCCCGTCCTGTGACCCGTACGCTTGTCCAACCCTTGGTCAGTGTTCTTAGCTAGAAAGGGGGCTGATGAGGTGCCTGTAGAGTAATTGTGGGGTCGAGCGAGCTAGTTTCCGTAAAGTACTTGAAACTCGGCCTGCTACATAGTCAGTGCTCCAGCATGTTAACTATTTTATCAGGGATAGAAAGTAATAGGAAATTAAAAAATCAGGATGCACATTGGCCTGGGTGTGGTTTGCGGGGCTATATGAGCCAATTCCATCAGCCTCCCCTGGTTAAGGGGGGGTGCCGTGCAGAGCACCCCCACGGGCCTGGAGCCTTTGTCCTCACAAGGCACAGGTCCCATGATGCTCTTCTTACTGAGGGTGAGCTTCCTGGCCATCTGCCACCTCCTCAGAGAGTGGGGAGGTCTCCCTTTTAAAAGACGCCACACCAAAATCCCAGGGGTGTCAACATGGACCCCAAAGTCCCTTCACCATGCTCCCCAGGGGTGCTCAGGAGTACGAGCAGGATTCTTGGTTTTCTGCAATGTCTCAGAGTTCCCGGAGAGGATCCAAAGAAGCCCCAGACCAATCAGTCCCCGACCTTACAACGCGTCTATGTGAGTTCGGCTCTTCTAGGCCAGGCTTCCATAGGATCAGAAGTCAGGTTTAGAACAGTGTAGTCAGAGGTCATGTGTGTCCGTTCTTTTTCTGTAAAGTTTTGAAGTAAATGACAACACACACACTCAACTTTAAGATCTCTGATTTTCTCAGTCCCCAGGGGAGTGTGCAGCCTGACAGAAAGCCTCCTCTCTTTAGATGGTATCTTTAAGGATTTGATATTTAGCAGTTTTTTATGAGCACATTCATTAGTAATTTTTCAAAGCAACCCCACGAGATGGGTCAGGGGCTTCTTCTCTTTTAGCAGAAGGAAAGCTGGAGAAACCCACAGGATTCTGACATTCAATGCATAGAGAGATCTATGAATACAAGCATGTACATATCACTCAAGCTGTACTTCTCCCCAGTCATGGTGTGAGGAGGGGGGAGAAGATATTATTAAAACAAGCGCTTTTTTGAAAATTTACCGTGTGCCAGAATCTATTCCGATCATTTCATAAACACAGCTCATGTGATTCTCAAGGAAACTATAAGAGGTAGATATGATTACTGATTTTTAACCAAATGAGGAAAACAAGCCTCAGAAAGGTTAAGTGACTGGCCTGAGGTCACATAGCAAGCAGGTGACAGAGTTGGGCTTTTCTGGCTCTGAAGACCAGGCCTTACCCATTGCATGGTCCTGCTTTCTCATGAAATGGAATCCATATAGAAGCCCTATGCTTCATTTGAACAAATAACATGACCATCCTGGCTCTGGGCTTAAGAGAGCAGGAAGTTCTCCGTAACAAGGGTCAGCCCCTAAGAGTCTCCCGTAATATTCCTCCAGGGAAAGAGAATGGAGGCTGAGGCCAGGCGGATCTGGATCCACACTCCAGTTCTGCCCCTTACTAACTGTGTCCTCTCAAGGGGCTCCCGGGGGCCTCTCCCCGGCCCGCATCCCTGGCAGAGTATTTGGATAGTCCCCTGGGCCTCATGTTGGCGCATCTAGGCACCGTGTCACCCAGCAGAGCCTTCCTGAATCTGGCTCCCGCCACACTTCCTCTGTGAGGAGGGGGCGCCCATCAGCCTCCGTGAGCCCTGTGGTTACCAGGGCCGGGGGATTGGAACGGAGATATTAACGTGGAGTAGGGTTACTGAGGGCAGCCAAAGTCTGACAGGTCAGAACACCTTCATTTAAACAGACTGACGTCCTGACACACAGGTGCCTGGTGGGAGCCAAGAGCCCTCTCTCCTGCCGAGTCCTCAGCCCCGGCGCCCACCCCACACTGGGGAAGGAGGGGTCCAGGAGCCGGGACCCCAGACTCATCCAAGGTCACACAGAGAGGCTGCAGGGCAACGGGGAAACAAAGCTCCCCATGTCCTAAGGTCCCCTAAGCCCCGTCTTCTATACGGAGAACGTGTGTTTTGTCCTGTGGAAAGTCCCCAAGTGGATGAGCTCACAGTTGATTCTAGCTGCCCTCCTGTGCTAACTCTGTAACTCTGGCTGTGTTTCCCCTATTTCCATTCCCGTGATCCATCCCTTGCCTCTTCCGGATCAGAAAGTGACCTCCAGGGCCTCCTCGGGATGTGATTGTGCCCCCCACCCCATGCCCCCAGACCTGGGGCTGCTCCTTCCTGGGGAGGAGTCAGCAGATGGCCCATTGTCAACCTCCCGAGCCCTCCCCCCTCTGTGGGCTTTCCTGTCCCACCACCAGCCTCCCTGGGGGCTCATTGAAACTGAAGACAATGGTCTCAGATAAAGAACCACTGGCCTCCTCCCCCTGTGGCTAAAATTATCTGAAACTGACTGG
Source organism: Mirounga angustirostris (assembly GCF_029215605.1). Classification (NCBI taxonomy): domain Eukaryota; kingdom Metazoa; phylum Chordata; class Mammalia; order Carnivora; family Phocidae; genus Mirounga; species Mirounga angustirostris. The sequence continues at coordinate 15,699,452 of NW_026991718.1, read as the reverse complement.
GGTGTTGCAGACCTCAGCCTGCCCCCCAGCCCTCCTCCTGCCCTGGTGCATCTGAATGTCCCTCTGGGAGGCTATGACAGCCCCCCATTCAGGCCCACGTGCCCGCCCAGAATGAGGTGGGTTCCTTCTAGAAGAGCTACCTGCTGCTTCTGGTCCCACACCACATACACACAGGGTGTGGGATCCCGGGTAACTAGCGTGTCTCTGGGGAGGAGTAGAAGCTTGGACCCCTTCACTGGGGCCACCACTGCCTTTGCCAGGGCCCCTGCCACCCCGAGCCTCCACCCTGGCGACACACAGCCAAGTCTCCATGCCTCCCGCCCATCCTGACTGCTGCCCCGCATCTCCAGACCTGTTTCTTCCTCACTCGTGGAAGTTTCTCAATTGCTTGCATTCTTGCTGTTGGATAGACCCTAGTTGCTGTATTATTCCACTGCATCCAGAATGCTTTGAGGAAGGAATGTCATAGACCATTTTCCCCTCTAGGAGGGGATGTGCTCGGGGTTAGGTCCACAACAGAAATATTTAGTGAGCGTGTGGGTTGAGAGCCAGGAAGTGCCCCTGTATGCTTGTCCTGCAGCAGGTAGTCCAGGAGAACACCTGGTACTGGGCAGGACCAGTGGCCGCATCTTGCAGGGCCCAAAACCCCTCGGCCACATCATCCCTCAGAGGCTTCTCAAAGCTCCCAGGAGGCAGGCAGGGCGGGAATTACGGCCAATTTATAAAAGCGAGGGACCTGGGGCCCAGGCCAGGGAAGTGGCTGGCTCCACTTACATGGGACCAGAACTGACTCCCAGGCCCCTGACCTCCAGCTGAAGGCTCTTGGCCTCAGCTGGCCCAGCTCACAGAAGTCAGCCTAGGACGGGAGCAGAGTGAAGGACACAGAACCAGCGCCCCCGGGCCCCCTCCCTGGAGAGTTCTCCCTGCTTTGGGCCTGCCTTTCCCTTCTGTCCACCAATGACCACTCCTGGGCTGTATTTCCCCTGAGCTGAGTAGCGAGGAGATTTTGCTTTGTGGCGTCAGGGAGGACTGGGTTGGAACCCCGGGTTCTGTCAGGGATGGTCACAGTTTACACCTGTTGTCCTGGTATAATAATACCGCAGAGCTCCTTTTTCCTCTAAAAATGCCCCAGGTAGGAGCATACACTGCGTGTCACCTTACTAAGGCCAAAAGCACAGCACACAGGCAGCGGTGGGCGACCTGCTTTGGGACCCATCTAATTCTGTGATTAGAGAGGACAGAGAAAAAAGGGTCCCCTTGAGGACCCTGCTGCAGGGGCCTGGCTGTGTCTGCACAGAGATTCTGCAGCCCCAGGAGGGAGCCCTGGCTGTGTCCAGAGGTGCTTGGCAAGACAAAAGCACTGGGAAAGAAAAGCAGACTGAACCTGCTGAGCCAGGACCAGCATCTGGAGGCAGAAGACACCTGGGAGCAGGGCCACCACCTTGCAAACCTCCAGAGGGTCCCGTTCGCATCGCAGTCTCAGTGAATGGTGCCCCTGGAACTGTCCAATACCCAGCCTGACCAGCTATACAGAGCAGCCTGCCTAGAGGGCACACTGAAAGGCAGGATTTGGTGACCTGAGGCTAGATCGAGTTCAAGGGCAAGGATAAGTGGGGAGCGGAGAAGCTACAAACGCAGTTGCTGAGTACAGCTTCACGGAGTGGAATCACTCTCAATCGGGGGAGGATCCCTGAAATCCATTTACTCAGGTCAGCTCAGCAAGCATTGAGCAATTACTATAACCGAACCAAATGAGAGTCCTTCTCCCTGATGCACAAGCAAGACCTCAACAACTGACACCAAGCTTTTGCAGTGAAGAAAGCCAGGCTGTTTACTGGTGTGGGCTACCCAGGAGAACAGAGAGCTAATGCTCCAAAGTTCCCAACTCCCCGATGGTTTCCAAGCACGGGTTTTTATCGTTTTTATTTAAATTTAATTAATTAACATATAATGTATTATTAGTTTCAGAGGTAGAGGTCAATGACTCATCAGTCTTATATAACACCCAGTGATCATCACATCACGTGCCCTCCTTAATGTCCATCAGCCAGTTACCCCATCCCCCACCCACCTCCCCTCCAGCAACCCTCAGTTTGTTTCCTATAGTTAAGAGTCTCTTATGGTTTGTCAATGAAGCGGGGGAAATCGGAGGGGTAGACGAACCATGAGAGACGATGGACTCTGAAAAACAAACTGAGGGTTCTGGAGGGGAGGGAGGTGGGAGGATGGGTTAGCCTGGTGATGGGTATTGAGGAGGGCACGTTCTGCATGGAGCACTGGGTGTTATGCACAAACAATGAATCATGGAACACTACATCTAAAACTAATGATGTAATGGATGGGGATTAACATAAGAATAAAAAAAAAACTATAAACAATATTCATGAACATGACAGTGGGAAAAAAAAAGAGTCTCTTATGGTTTGTCTCCCTGTGATTACGTCTTGTTTTATTTTTTCCTCTCTTCCCCTATGATATTGTTTTGTTTCTTAAATGGCACATACGAGTGAAATATATGATGTTTGTCTTTTTCTGATTGACTTACTTTGCTTAGCATAAAACCCTCTAGTTCTATCCACGTCGTTGCAAATGGCAAGACTTCATTTTTGATGGCTGAGTAATATTCCTGTGTGTGTGTGTGTGTGTGTGTGTACTGCATCTTCTTTATCCATCCGTCGATGGACATCTGGGCTCTTTCCATAGTTTGGCTATTGTGGACATTGCTGCTATAAGCATCGGGGAGCAGATGCCCCTTCAGGTCACTACATTTGTATCTTTGGGGTAAATATCTAGTAGTGCAATTGCTGGATCATATGGTAGCTCTATTTTCAACTTTTTGAGGAACCTCCATACTGTCTTCCAGAGTGGCTGCACCAGCTTTCATTCCCACCAACAGTGTAGGAAGGTTCCCCTTTCTCCGCATCCTCACCAACATCTGTCTTCTCCTGACTTGTTAATTTTAGCCATTCTGACCGGTGTGAGGTGGTATCTCATTGTGGTTTTGATTTGTATTTCCCTGATGCCAAGTGATGTTGAACACTTTTTCCCATGTCTGTTGGCCATCTGTATGTCCTCTTTAGAGAAATGTCTGTTCATGTCTTCTGCCCATTTCTTGATTGGATTCTTTGTTCTTTTGGTGTTGAGTTTGATAAGTTCTTTATCGATTTTGGATACTAGCCCTTTATCTGAGATGTCATTTGCAAATATCTTCTCCCATTCTGTCGGTTGTCTTTTGGTTTTGTTGACTGTTTCTTTTGCTGTGCAAAAGCTTTTTATCCTGATGAAGTCCCAATAGTTCATTTTTGCCTTAGTTTCCCTTGCCTCTGGAGACGTGTCTAGCAAGAAGTTGCTGCAGCTGAGGTCACAGAGGTTGCTGCTGGTGTTCTCTAGGATTTTGATTGATTCCTGCCTCACATTTAGGTCTTCCATCAAGCAGGGGTTTTTAAAGGGTGAAGATTCAGGGTAAGCGTCTCAGGGTCTTGGATCATGCTGACTGATCAGGTACTGGGGAAGCGGTATTATCTCCTTTCTTAACCATCTTGTCCCTTCTGTCATCTCCCTGCCTGTGTGATCATAGTGAGGAAGTCGTTCTGCCCTGAGGCCCGGAACTGCGTAACCTCCTCAGCTGATTGCATTAGCGATGTCCCCTCTGGAGAAGGAAGGCAGAAGTTGTACATCATGTGACTCTTACTAAGCTGCAAACCATTAGTATGAATTTTTTCTTGCAAACATGGCGCATTGCGTTTGTCCTCTCAGGCAGAACAACATCCCACAGACTGTTCAGGAGGCAAGTTTATGTTATTTCCTGAGGTTTACCGCTTTGTTTAACAGTAACTCAGGGCTGTGTGACTCTGGTCAGAGGAAGCTAGGAGGCATCTGTCTAAATTGTAGGGACTGTGGGGGTTTGCATCCCCGGGTTCATTCCTGGGTGCTGACCCAGGCAATGACTGAGGGCGTCACTCTGGGCAGAGGGGGCTCAAGAATTTGCAAGGTGAGACAGGAGTAGAGGAGGTGCCTTGGGGAAGGCCTGTCCAGGCAGCTCGTTGTGGCTTCATGGACAGAGAGCTATGCTCGGGCCACCTGAGAGATGGGGGGTGTAGACACGCAGCCTGGCATCTCAGGTAAAGAGCCAGGCCTCTCAGAGCGGGGTCAGCATCAGGGATCCCCAGGGTCCAGGAATCTGGCATGGCCCGGGGCCAGATGCTAAAGTGCCTGGCATTCCAGGCTCAGGAGTTTGGACTTGATTCTGGAAGCAGTGAGAAGCCACAGGATGTTCTTGAGCAAAGGAAGTTACTCAGTCAGATTTCTTAATAACCTGAGGGCACCAGATGGCAGGCCAGTGATCCCTCCCCTGCACCTTGGTCAGGGAGAGTGGGGCTCACACCAGAAATAGCCTGAGTCATGGGCAGCACAAAAGCAGGTAGGGGCCAGAAAGAGAGAGCGCTTGGCCTGGGCTAGGCCCACTCCATCTGTGGGAATCACTCTGTCCCTGTAGAGAGCAGCTTCCCAAATAAGGTGGCTCAAGGCCACTTGGATGTGCTACCTAGGGCTGGGGTCAAACGGGTGCAGCTAGTCTGGAAGGATCTGAGAGTCCTTATGAACATTTCCACCGCTGGAATCAGTCTGGAATCAGAAAGAGCCAGGAGGAAATCCTGTCTTAACTACTTACTAGCTAAGCTGGTCTTGGGCAAGATTGGTAATCTCCCAGAACCTCATTTCTTTATCTCTAAATAGGAATAATATCTGGACTCCTGGGTGACTCAGTCAGTTAAGCGTCTGCCTTCGGCTCAGGTCATGATCCCAGGGTCCTGGGATCGAGTCCCGCATCAGGCTCCCTACTCAGCGGGAAGCCTGCTTCTCCCTCTGTCTGCCACTCCCCCTGCTCGTGTTCATGCTCTCTCTTGAACACGCACACACATCCTCTCTCTCTAGCAAATAAATAAAATCTTAAACAAATAAAATTAAAAAAAATAAAATAAGAATAATATCTATTCGTAGGGTTGTTATGAGAATTATATGAGGTGGTAGTTGCTTGGCACATGGTAAGTAGTAAATGGCATCGATTACAATGGTGACTCGGGAGGTGAAGGGATCTGTCCCAGGTCACACAGCTACTTGGGTGGCAGAGCTGGAACGGAAGCTCAAGTCCATATTACACCAAAGGCCACCCTCTTGCCATACCCTGTCCTCTGATGACCTTCACTATAGTTTCGACCTTGCTCTGTTGGCTCATTCCTCATTGACGTCTCATTGACATCTATCCCAGACACCGTGGGCCCCTTGGCGGGAAGGTGAACAGTATCCCAAAGTGGAGTGAATAGCCAACCACTGGCCCCAGGGAGCGAGATCAGGATCAGAACTCGGCCTTGAGTTATTCCACTGGCAACAGAGGAACTCAGCCTTGGCCTCACGCTGGATAAGAAGCAGCAGGTCACAGCATCCCTGTGAGGGGCTGCTGACCATTCACCATGGGGCAGCCGTGAGAGGGTGGGCTCCATCCACATGCTGTGTCACCACGGCTTGCCTCTTCCTGGGGGGTAGGAAGAGTGCCCCATTCAGGGTTGAACTCCCTCACAGTAAGGAAACAAGGCTTCCTCTGCATCTGGGGAAGCAGCCTCTCTAAGGAGGAGAGGACCCCACTGGCCCCAGTGAAAGAACTGGTGCCAGCAAAATAAAGGCAGGATTAATCCCTCCTTCCCAGAGCGCTTTGAAACCTGATCTCCCCTCCCCCCAAAAAGACACGTCTGACTTTGATCTTTCAAGCCACTGCCACTCAGATATCCCCTGCCGGCTGCCTTGTGGGGTCCCCGCCAGCTTTCACTGGGAGGCTGTTCTTATTAGTGCAGTTGCTACTTACAGCAACACTGAGCTTGGTTCCAGAATCGGGGAGAAAGACGTGGGCCTGGGCTTCTGTCTTGGGTGGGGTAAAACCAAATAGGTTCCAGGTCCTGGCGGCGCCTGGGGCTGCTAATCCCTGGGGAGGCCCTGAGCTCCTGGCTCCCCCAGGACTTGCCCGCTCCCTGCTGGGTCCCCAGGAATCTCATCAAGGAACAAAGTTATCATCCAAAAAGGGAAGCTAGTGGAGGAGGCAGGGAGCAGAAAGGACAGGAGCATCTCCTTCCTGGTAAAACACAGAAAGGTTCTGGCAGCAGAAAGAAAGGAAGAAAACAAAGGGGATTGAGTGGACATCATGGCAGGAACGTGGGACTCGGAAGAGGGGTCAGCAGTGGCTCTTGGCCAAGTGGTGACTCACAGGGACAGAGCCCTCCAACCACAGGGAGCGTCCAGAGCTGTGCCCTGTAGTCTAAGGGGGGTCTCAGAGACCCGGGGCTCCGGCTGAGGAAGAGGGAGCCTGTTTCCACTGGGCACTTGACAAACTCACCAGATGTCCTGTCTGCAGCCAGCACTGTTCTGGGGCCCTGCACACAGGAAGTGGCCCTAGCCCCAGCATCTGGGCTGACCGATGGGCGTGGGTGTGTGGGCCCAATGCTAATGCGGGTCTATAGCTCTGGAAGTGGAAGGGCTTTCTTCTGGGGCTCTGCAGCCCTCCAGGGAAGGCTCCAGGCTCAGGAGCACAGGAAGGGAAAGCTGGGGCAAGAAGGCATCACCAACTCTGTGCACGCCCCAGTGTCCAGAGCCATTTTTCTCCTTCATTCTCTTCCTCTTTGCTTTCTATCCTGGCCATGTCCAAACTCAACAGATTCGATGGCCCAAGAATGGGGACAGCTCCTCCCCTGGGGCTTGCACACATCTGAGATCACCCCGGGGACCCTCCTGGCCAAGACAGTGTGCTTAGCTACAGCAGTCAACAAGGGGGTTCAGGCAGGGCCCCTTCTCTGTGGCATCTGCTTAGATGGCCCATCATGCCAGCACCTATGAGGGACAAAGGCCAGACAGGGGCTCTTCCCCCAGGGAACTGGTAAGTCATCATTTGCCATCTGGACGGTCGTAGTCTAGATTATGATCTGAGAAGTCCTTGGAGAAAGGGGACCATTGGAGATGTGCTCCTGGATAGAGGATTTAAGATTCCTTGTAAACTTGGGGTGCCTTGGTGGCTCAGTCAGTTAAGTGTCTGCCTTCTGCTCAGGTCATGATCCCGGTGTCCTGGGATCGGGCCCCATATTGGGGTCCCTGCTCAGTGGGGAGCCTGCTTCTCCTTCTGCCTCTGCCCCTCCCCCAGCTTGTGCGCTCTCTCTCGCTCATTCTCTGTCTCTCAAATAAATAAATAAATAAATCTTTAAAAAAAAAAAGATTCCTTATAAACTGTTGATCTCAGAAGTTTATTTCCCCCTTAAATCATTTCAGGGGCTCCCATGCACACCAGAAGAACATCTGGACTTCTCAGTGTAGCTTATTAAGACCCTGCACTTTACCTCTCCTGCTACCCCCTGCCATTCCACAGGCTCCCTAGGCCCCAGCAGCATTGGATTAATTGCTGGGCCCCATGCAGACCAAACCTGTTGGGTGCAATGCTCCTTTGCACAGAACACCATCCTTGTCTTTCTGGAAAATGTCTTTTCATCTTCTAACACAGCTCAAATCATAGCTCTTCAGTAATGTAGTAGAGGACACTCAGTGCATGGGTGAGTAGAATGGAGTATCCCTCTTAGAGCTACATTTCTCTCATGCTGTGAAACTATTAAAGGTAACGGGAAATAAATGAACCTAAGTGTGTTTAATTTTCCAAATCCAAGGTAAGTGCTCCAAACATGCATACATTCTTTTTTTCTTTTTTTTTAAGATTTTATTTATTTGACAGAGAGAGAGACAGCGAGAGAGGGAACACAAGCAGGGGGAGTGGGAGAGGGAGAAGCAGGCTCCCCGCTGAGCAGGGAGTGGATGTGGGGCTCGATCCCAAGACCTGAGCCAAAGGCAGACACTCAACAACTGAGCCACCCAGGTGCCCCACATGCACACATTCTAACTATACTCCACTGTCTATTAGATTGGGAAGAGATGGTACACAGGGCACCGACGTTTGAGTTTCTCATCTTCCCAAATCATGGGGACATTGGAATAAACAACATCATAAGCCATTGCCTATGCTGTCGCTGATCCACCCCTGTAGTGGGGGCTGAAGGAGAGACCCAAATGTCTCTCCAGGGTACTGGGGTCCATTCTGGAATCCACCGGTCAGCATGCTCCAAGAAGTTGGGGACCTCCAGTGTTTGGTGTTTGGCCTTATTGGGTGGGTTGAGGGCCTAGAAGCTGTTTGGGAGGGAGTTATTAATGGTGGAGACCCCTCCTGAAGAAAACAGAAGGTCCCTCCAACTTCTTCCCCTCCAAAAACCCCCTCTCCAGCTCTGCCCTGACATTTCCGCCAGGCCCATGAGCAGAGTTGCTTGTTGGCTTCCTTCTCTATTCCTGCACAGAGCCAACAAGGGTGGATCCGGGCTGAAGCTGAAGAGGAATGAAAGGTTGTTTTCATGAAAGATGGTTCTGTTGATTCTGTTTTTTAAAAAGACGAAACCCAGCTTCTGGAATGAGTCACTGTGGGGACGATCTGAGACGTGACTTTTTTTTTTTTCATTTCTTCTTTTCTTTCTGGAATTTCAAGGTTGAGTCTGGTGATAGAGATGGGAAAGATTTAACAAAGTAAGCTTGTAGAATGTTCCTTCTTGTTTCTCCCTCTCTTTCATTCACTCATCCCCAAGAAGCATGTGGTGCAAATGACAATTGTATGGGATCCAAGCCAGAAGATGTGAATCAAGGTCCCAGGTCAACACAACCCGGAGGCTATGGTCCTCTTGATGGCCCCTGCAGGGGTGCCCAGCCCTCCTTGGAGTCGCTAGCAGGCGTCCTGCAGCCGATGCTGACCCAGCCAGGGGACAGGCAGTGAGCAGGAAGATACGATCACCTGGCTGAGGAGGCCGGCCCGTGGCATTTGCCAGGATGTCCCTCTGAGAAGCCAGTACACCTGCAGAGAACATTCCAACCACCTGGGGCAGGGGTATAGGGAATGAGAGAGGCCTCCTCTCCCAAGCTGTGTTTGTGGGGTTTTTTTCAATATTTCCTTAAATAGTTAACAAACTTAAAGTTTTGAAAGATCCCTTATGAAAGTGTTCCCCTTTAAAATTGAAACTCTGCGGGGCGCCTGGGTGACTCAGTCATTGAGCATCTGCCTTTGGTTTGGGTCATGGTCCCAGGGTCCTGGGATCGAGCTCCGCGTTGGGCTCCCTGCTCAGCGGGAAGCCTGCTTCTCCCTCTCCCACTCCCCCTGCTTGTGTTCCCTCTCTTACTGTGTCTCTCTCTGTCAAATAAATAATAAATAAAAAATAATAATAAAATAGAAACTCTGCTTAATATTATTTTCAGCTAAGAATGAGCCTCAGATCCCACCATGACCCCTTTGTCAAGGAAGGTCGGGGGAAGGCTGGGAAGGCAGAGACCCAGAGAGCTCGGGGTTGTCTACTTTTAGAATCGTAGACACCCCAGTCATTTCTGACAGACCTCTGCTTCCTGGGGAACATCTTAAAAACTAAGAAGGGCCTGTCCTCTATCTAATGCATTCAGTTAGGTTCCTATGACCCGGGGCTGCTGCGGCCTCTGTCTGCATAAACGAGCAGCGGGGAATCTCCGGCTGCCTCAGGTTGACAGCAGACACACTTGGCTCTCTCAGAGATTTTGCCTCTATTGGTTCAGATCCTCCCACCTCCCCATGGCTGCCTCCTCATTCCTCTGCAGAGATAGGCTGGCATGTCCCCTGCCCTGCCCCCACCAACCCACAAACCCACAGTGCCAAGCAGACAGGAGGCGCTTAATCAATGCCTTGTAGCCTGAATCGGCCCATGCACCAGCCAGCCTGCCCGATCGCAAAGCCCCTCTGTGCGCTTAGTGGTGGGCCCATCTCCCTGGAGTCACCTGTGACTGATCAGCATTCTGCAGCTTCAAAGCCTTGTCCCTCCATCAAGTTTCAGGACCTTTGCCACCAGCAGGGCACAGAAGAAGCTGCAGGGAGCCCAGAAACAGTCAATTTCTAGAAGGGGAGGCCTCCCTCTGGGGACCGCCTTGGAGGACACGTGGCTTCTCATTAATTTTCAGGGCTCCGGGCAGGACAGACCTGGGACACCTTCCCACACTACCTCCCCACCCAGATCCAAGTCCACTCCCAAGAGGCAGCCAGCTCTGCATGTGTCTGGGACATCTGCCCAGCTCTGTCCTCTCTGACAGGGCTGTGGGGGCAGGTTTAGCCTCCCCCTCCTTGACCTTGTCATCACTGAGAGTCCGGCGTTCTCAGGGCTGCTGTTGGCTCTCATTACAGGGCACGAGAGTCACGTGGCCTGGGAGTGGGCGGAGAGCAGAGCGCATCAAAGCCTTTAGAACTATGAGCCATGAAGATTTTACCTTGCACTGAGCCAGGGTTGGAGCCCCACCCCCGCCCCACCACCATCCACCTTCCCTGCCTAATAGAGGTGCCGGGGCAGCAAGGCCCATTAGGAGACAGGTGTCGGGCAGGTAAGTGATGATAGGCCTTGGGGTAGGGTGGTGGGGTTGCTATAGTGAGAAGGGGCCGGGTCCAGAATATATTTAGGAGGTCAGGTTAATAGAACTTGCCAATTGATGAGAGTCAGGGAATGGGGGTGGGGAGTGGTAGGGAGTTAAATAACATCCTCCCCAAGTTCACGCCCACCCAGAAGCTCAGATTGTGACCTCATTTGGAATAAGGTCCTTGCAGATGTAATTAAGATGGCTCATACATGATTAGGATAGCCCCTAAATCTCTTCATGTTCCCAAGATGCCACAGTAACTCTCGGCATCCCTTTTGATCAGGAGAGTAAAGGCCTCCCAGGAGCCTCTAGCGCCCTTCCCCTTTGTTCAGTGGCTAATGCCGCACCATGCGTCCACACCTCCCCGCACTCCTCTGGAGGCTAAGGAAATGAAGATGCCGTCTCGTCAGCCTTGAGACCTGAATATGGCCAGGACAGGGGGGCGGGAAACACTGGGTCATCCAGCCAGCAGTCCACCACACGGACGATCATGGCTTTGAGGCTTCCTTCCGTGTATGCTGGCTACTTATTAGAATATCACCCCCCCACTCAGATTATCCCACAACCACCTTGCAAGTTAGGAAGACCAGGCACTACTCACTTCCACTTACAGGTGAGGAAACAGAGGCCCAGGGCCAGAAAGGAGTTGTCCAAAGCCACAAAAAGTCCATGACTGAGCCAGCCCTCCAGCTCAGTTTCCTGGCTCCCAGCTGTGCGTACAGCATGCCCAATAAAATATCTGAACCAGATAATCCTCAAAGATGGGTCATTGTTTCTGGTATACAACCTTGAGGGGAGGCAGGCATGGTCTCCTGGGCAAGCGCCTGACTGCCTTTTGAAGACCAGACAACAGAAGCTGGGGCACAGTCCTGCTCCATTCAACGGAGGGTATAGTCCAGGCATTTCCCACCGCTTGATAGGCTAATTGCTTAATTGAATTAGTGCAAATTCCTGATGTCGCTTAGAGTTGAGCTGTCTACGAAATAGGCTGACTTGGTAGGTCAGAAAGACAAAGGCAGGGAGGCAGCAGGAGAACTCGTGGAACCTCGGCCTGGGCTGCTGGAGGCCTTCGCTCGGCTTGTACCTGTGCGTGCTCTTGGTTGGCAGGGCGGGCACGCCGAGGCCAGCGGGTCCGGGCTACTCACACATGCCACCTGGCAAAGTCGAGCAAGGAGCTCAGAGGCAGGGGGTGGTGAGGGGAGCGGCTCCCGTTCAGCCCGCGTGAGCACAGTACCCAGGATGGAAGGCGTGGTGGAGGCTCCTTTCACCCCTGCCCAGCCTCCAGCTCAGGCTCCAGCCCAGCCTCTGGCCCAGCCTCCAGCCCAGCCTGGCCAGAACAACTTCTCAGCAGTTGGGACAAGAACGGATGCAGGACAAAGGGGCCTGAAAATCTAGTCTCTAAATTTCTCCACGGAGAACAATGTCTTGCCCTCACTCTACCAGGAACATGAAGTGGGGCCTTTCTGTTCACGGCATTTTGTAAAGACTGGCTGGTTTGCACCCAGATCAGTCATTGACTTTGGACGTGAGTTCTGGTGAAAAGAAAAATATTTGGAGGTGGATTTGCCTGAGACACTGCTTTGTGTTAACCAAGTCCTGTGTCCTAGGCACCCAGTGGGGCCACATTTCCCACCCTCCTTTGTAGTTAGGTGAGGCCCATTAAACTAACTAGTGGAATAACGTGTTTACCACTGAAATGTAGGGTTGCCTCTTCCAGCAATAAGCCCGTCCTAAGTTAACAACAGTGACACTGACATTTTGTAACCAGCTCTGTTGTGAGGCAGCATGGGAGGGGAGGCTTGAGAATGAGGTGTGGCTAGGTTCATGTGTTGACGTGGCCACTTAGGAGCTGTGTGACCTCAGGAAAGTTACTTAATTTCTCTGAACCTATTTCCCCATTTGTAAAAAGAGAATAATCTACTTGTTCACAAAGAGGTCGGAAGAATTCGGTAAGGTAGTAGACATGACGTGCTAAGCACATGGCCCGGTCCAAATACAAGCATATGAATCGTAAGTGCTACTATTTTATTGAATTGAAAAGAGATTAAAACCTTATTTAAAGGGGTGCCTGGGTGGCTCAGTCGTTAAGCGTCCGCCTTCAGCTCAGGTCATGGTCCCAGGGTCCTGGGATCAAGCCCCGCATCGGGTTCCCTGCTCCGCGGGAAGCCTGCTTCTCCCTCTCCCTCTCCCCCTGCTTGTGTTCCCTCTCTCGCTGTCTCTCTCTCTCTGTCAAATAAATAAATAAAATCTTTTTTTAAAAAAAGAGAGAGCTTATTTAAACATTTTTATCAATTTAAAATTGTATGATTTATTTCATAAATAGCATGAATAAAAATTGAGACGAAAGAAAGCAAAACAATCACTCAGTCCCCCAGGATATCCTGGACTACGACGTTACAGGCTGGGAATTCAAAATAAATTGATTTTAGAAAGAGTTCGTTCTGAGTGGTCCAGAGAGACAGAGCAGGGAGCCTGGCTTTAAGCTGGATTGAGGGCAGCAGAACCCTGGCTGGCTCCTCGCCTGTGTGGTGGCATTGATGGAGGCCCCAGGGTGGGCTCTTGCAGATAGAGAGGTGTCCACTCTCTGGACTGAATTCTCCCCGTGTTGGTTTCCGAACAGCGCTGGCTGGACACCAGGAGGCCCCTGGCTGGCCACGTGACCAGCTGTCACCCTTAGTCATTCTAGCCATTCAGATAGATGTGTCACGATAGCTCATGGTATTTTAATTTGCATTTCCCTGATGGCTAGTGATGCGCTTCTTTTCCTGCTCAGTTCCCACCTCTGCATCCTCTTCTCTGCAATGTCTCTTCGCATCTTTCAACCATTTCTAATGGGACTGTGTATGGGGCTTGCTTTTTTTTTTAAACTATTGACATTTAAGAGTTCCTTAAGCCTAAGTATTAGTCTTTGGTTGTACATGTAGTTTGCCATTTTTTATCCCAGTTTGTATTTTTTTTCACTTTCTCAATAAAGTTGCTTTTTTGGGTTTGTGTGTGTGTGTGTGTGTGTGTTTTAAGATTTTATTTTTTGACAGAGAGAGACAGCGAGAGAGGGAACACAAGCAAGGGGAGTGGGAGAGGGAGAGAAGGCCTCCCGCTGAGCAGGGAGCCCGATGTGGGGCTCGATCCCAGGACCCTGGGATCATGACCTGAGCCCAAGGCAGACGCTTAACCAACTGAGCCACCCAGGTGCCCCTAGAGTTGCTTTTTTGTTTGTTTGTTTATTTGTAGGGCAAGAGTTTTAATTTTGGTGAGGACCGCTTTACCCATCTTTCCTGTTATGGATCACTCTTTTGTTGTCAAAGTCTAAGAACTCTTTGCCTTGCCCTAGATCGCAAATATCTACTGCATTTTATTTTTCCTAAAAGTCTTATAGATTTACATGCTACCTTGAAGTCCACAATTCATTTTGAGTTAATATTGTAGATAAGATGTGAGTTTGAGGTTGAAGTTCAACCTGGACAGACTGCTCCAGCTCTGTTTGTCAAAAAAGCTCTCTTGCATCCATTCGATCGCCTTCCCACCTTTGCCAAACAGCAGCTGTCCAGACTTATGTGTCCATATCCGGGTCCTCTATTGATTTGGGGGTCCATCCCTGGCCAATACCACACCATCTGGATCACTGTCGCTATATAATAGGCCTCAGTATTGAGTAGAGCCATCGTTCCCACTTTATTTTTCTTTTTCAAGATTATTTTAGCTGTTCTGGATCTTATACATTTCCATATAAAATTTAGAATAAATTTGTGTATGTCTGCAAGAAACTTCTCTGGAAATTTCATAAAAATTGCATTTAACCACTATTGGTGGAGGGGAGAATGACATCCTTTTTACGGCTGAGTTTTTTCAATCCATAAACACAGTATATTTCTCCATTTCTTTAGGTTCTGCTGCCTTAAAAAAAAAAAAAAAAAAAAAAAACAAAGAAAAGAAAAGAAAAGAAAAAAGGAGCACCTGGGTGGCTCAGTCTGTTGAGCATCTGACTCGATTTCCGCTCAGGTCATGATCTTAGGGTCATGAGATCAAGCCCCGCATAGGGCTCTGTGCTCCGCACAGACTGTGCTTGTCCCTCTCCCGGCTCCTTCCCCCACTCTCTCTCCCAAATACATAAATAAATAAAATCTTAAAAAAAAAATAGGTGAAAAATAAACAGCTCCTTGTACACTGTAGGTGCACACTAAGTATTGCTGGATGAAGTCTAGTAACTAACATTTATTGGACGCTTCACACGTGTCAGAACCTACTCACTTATCCTCACAACAGGCCTATGAGGTAGGCACGATTATTTCCTCTATTTTACAGATGAGGGAGGTGAGGCTCAGAGAAGTTAACTTGCCTGAGATTGTGCAGCTCATAATCCAGAGAGCTGGGATGTGAACCCTGGCAAGCTGATCCCACAGCCTAATACTACATCAGTGCACTCTACTGCCTTTCAAGAAACTAAATGGACACAGAAGAAAGTTTTTTTAAGTCACTGAAAACCTCACTATGGGGGGTAAGGACTATTAACAATTTAGTACACATTGTGGTATATTATGGACTGCATACTGTTACAGACTGTCTTCTGTGATCGGCTGTCTACCGTATACTTTATACATTACATACTGTGATACACCATGGACTCTGAATACTATACACTATTAGATACCGCATACCGTATGATGTATGTCCTATATGATGCACTGTACAATGTTCTACACTGTATATCATCCCGCACTGTATACGGTTGGACACTCTATACTGTTATATGCTCTTATTGTTACATGCTGCATATTGTTACAGACTGCCTACTAGTCAGATTGTGGTTTACATCCTACTAGATGTCTCTGTAAGCACACTATGTGTGTGTCCCTATTATTTGTGTACTTTTTTACATATATATGTATATATTAGAATAGGGCACCTGGGTAGCTCATTTGGTTAAGCGGCTGCCTTTGGCTCAGGTGATGATCCTGGGGTCCTGAGATCGAGTCCTGTGTCGGGGGGGGGGTCCCTGCTCAGCGGGGAGTCTGCTTCTCCCTCTGCCTCTTCCCCTGCTCATACTGTCTGTCTCAAATAAATAAATAAAATTTAAAAAAAATAGAGTATACTACACACATTATTTTGTACACTCTACTATACATATTATTTTGTACATTTTTCCATCTTTTTCAGACTTTTTCTGTTGTTGAATATAGATCTACAGTATCCTTTTTAGCAACTATGTAGTCATCCCACTATTACTGGCATTCTTAGCTATTTCCCTACCGCCATTTAGGTTGTTTGTAACTGTGAACAAGGATAACGTTGAGTGGACTTCTTTATATTTACGTCATTGTGGGTATATTCTGGAACTGGAGCCGCCGTGTAAAAGGGTGTGCACATTTTAAATTTTGCTGTCTATTGCTAAACTGCCCTCCTCGTGGGTTGAGCTGATTTCCACTTCCAGTGAGAGTGTAGGAAAGGGTCCCTTTCCCAAGAAACCAGGAGGCCTGACCAGCATCTCTCAGGGCTGTGAACTCTCATGGCCTGGTTGATGCCCCTTTTGAAAATGGCCAAGGGCTAGTGAGACAGGAGAGTGGGTGGATAGAGGGATTAATGTTTAGGGAGACATTTTTCATAGATTTAGGGGGTGAGGGGTATGGCAATCACTGAAAAATGCTCTAGAAGTTTAGTACTTTCTGTGTAGTGGAGGAAACGCTAGACCACGCTGTCCACCACCCTGCTTAACCGGCAGCTCTGGGGTGCTCACTGGGCATCCGGCACGCCCCTACCCTCTCATTCATCCACAAACCCCTGCGAGTGGTCACCCCATGCCCTGGCCCTGCTGAGCACCGGACAATAGTCTGTTCCCTCTCTAACTCCCAGCCTCTTCCCAGTGGATGCCAGGAACCCAGGCTAGGTGGCCAGTTCTGCCCAGCGCAGCCCCAAACCAGACCTTGAACCCACTAGTAGCTCTGTGCCTGAGGCCCAGCGTCCGAAGAGCTGCTTGTCACCCGAGCCCCCAGCTTTGTGTGTCTGCAGGGAAGGACAAACCACCTCTTTGGTTTGGAGACTCTCGGTGATGGCCAATGTCTAAATGGGCCTGCTCCCTTGTCTGCGGGTGGTCACTGTGACTCCTGGGATAGCAGAGGTCTTCTCCTTGGACAGCCTCCAACAGGCCCTCAGTGAAGAGTAAACAGGAGAACAATTTGAGGATTTATGGATTGTTCTTTCAGAGGGGACTTCAGATCTGGGGGCTTTTGACATTGTAGAGACTTTTATTTTTTTTAATTTAATTTATTTATTTATTATTATTATTTTTTAAAGATTTTATTTATTTATTTGAGTGAGAGAATGAGAGACAGAGAGCATGAGAGGGAGGAAGGTCAGAGGGAGAAGCAGACTCCCTGCCGAGCAGGGGGCCCGATGTGGGACTCTATCCCGGGACTCTAGGATCATGACCTGAGCCGAAGGCAGTCGCTTAACCAACTGAGCCACCCAGGCGCCCCTGTAGAGACTTTTAAAAGACTTTAGTCATCCTGCTCCCCACCCCTGCACCAGTGGACAATTAAGCCCCGGGGGGCAAGAACAGCTCATTCTACTGACAGCTCACCTCCTTCTCCACCCAAGTGAAGTATAATTCATTTCCACTCACAAAGAATTAATGTCTAATTATTCATTAAGCCCTGGTGGCTAGCTTATTCCTGGGTGCCAAATCCTTTCCATTCTGGGCCAGTAATTTGGGCATGACCTCACTTATAGACCTTGAGCTTCTGGCAACGATGTGGCTAACCAGGGAGATCTCTCCCAGTAGGAAGGTGACTCATCCCAGCCCTACGTCTCCTGGGGGGTGATTGGTGAGGATTGGTCCTGTATTTAGCAAGTGAGGGTGGTACCTCCCACCAAAAGGCCAGGAAGAGTCAGGTTTGGAGGGTGTTGCAGGGGGAGCCTGGGTAGGTTCGAATTCTGGGGCCCACACCAGTGTTGGGAGGCCAGAAAGGGCCATTTGCCCAGTTCCCTCACGGTTCAGTGGAGAAACTGAGGTCTGGGATGACAGAGGCAGGGCATTTGCCAAAGCTTAAGAGCAAGGAGACTTAGATTTTGAGAATGTAGAGGCAAGCTCTTAAATAAGGGGGCTCTAAGAGAACAGACACTTTCTCCAGAAAAATGTATATGTGTTCATACACTCCAAAATTTGCATAAATGACAAAGGATTCGGGCTCCTTGAAGTCCATCTTCGTGATCTTAGCTATGAAGTCATGATCTTTACAAAACAAAACAAAACAAAAACTTTTGAGTGACAAAAACCCACCATAAACAAAGTAAAAAGGCAAATGCAAAACTACAAAAAATACTTGCAACTTCTATAAAAGAGGAGATTAATATCCTAATAAGTAAGGAACTTGTAAAACTAAAGGAGAAAGCGACAAACAATCCCATTTTAAAATGGGCAGAATTAAATACATATATTTCTAAAAACTACTCAACCTTTCCCATCAGAGATGCACATTTAAACTACCCGATATACCACTTCTTACCTATTAATACGTTAGCAAAAATCTGTAAGTTTGACATCACACCCTTTAGGAGAGGCTGTGGCATTTTTAGACTTACAGGAATGAAAAATGTTACAACCCCATGGAGGGCAAGATCCAGAAAAATTCCATGTGCACTTATCGTTTGTTCCAGCAATCCCACTTAGGGACCTATTCCAAAGGTACAAAAAGACACATGCACAAAACTCTCTTTTGCAGGATAATTTATAACGGTGAGAGACTGGAACCGATTCAGGAGGACTTGTGTCCTCCAGGCCCCTTGTGAAGTCCACTCCCAGGGGAGGGGACAGCCTTGAGATATTGTTGTACCAGGACTGAGGACAGAGGGGAGCTGATGGAAGACTGAATCTTCCGTTGCTGCCCTCCTGCCCTTTCTACTAAGTCCTTCCTTGTCCTGTCTGTAGTCTCCCACCTGGGTCACCGGACAGCCTACCGTGTGTGTGCTCTATCCAGCTTCCTGCGACCCTACAGGTAGATCTGCCTCCTGATCTTGCCCTTACCCTGCTCAGAACCTCTCAATGTCTCCTGGGCACTCAACTTCCACAGCTCCCCCTCACGCACACCCTCTTCCAGCAACGCCTCCCTCAGGAAGAAGTCAGGTAATGCACCAGGTCCTCCTCTCAGACCTCACGGACGTCTGGCCCAGTGCCACCTCTGCACTTTTGTTCCCCTTGTCCTTCGCCTCTTCAGACACCCGCCCCTGCTGCACCTGCTCAAAACTCGCTGCAGGGGGAGGGCTGAGTGGCTGCACCTGCTCAAAACTCGCTGCAGGGGGAGGGCTGAGTGCCTGCCCCTGCCAACCATAGCCCGCAATGTAGCGGGGGGCGGGGGGCCTGGACAGGAGGTCGTCTCCCAGGCCTGAAGAGGGAGAAGCCATGTTCAGACCCATGCTGGGGCTCTGCTGCCCGGCTCAGGAATGGCCCCAGAACCCCACCCCCACCCCCTGGCCAATCACAAGTTGAGCACCAAGAGGTAGCTACTCCTCTGAGCTCTCCGCTGTCTCACCCTACATTGCCCTGCCCTCTCATACCCTATCAAGCACCCAAACCTTGCTCCCGGAAGCCAGGAAGCAAGGATCATTGGTCTAGAAGCCCATAAAGTTCCAGAAGGCCAAGACAACTATTCTCACTATAAAAAACAGCATTCTGTGTGCAGAAATTGACAGACGATATTAGCACATTTCAGAGCAGTTCAGTGCTTCCCGAAGTGTGAGCTCCTGTCACTGGAGGAGGGAAGTGTTTGTGCCAACTGTTTGACGAGTTTCCACGGAAGCCACCAAATGCACAAAGCTGCCCGGGAGCAGGTGGCTTCTCAACCAGGTACCACGTGGGATGCCCTCGAGTTTCCTGCTGACCCCAGACCAGTGCTTGGCACCCTGGCCCTGCTCTGTCTCCTGGCGGGGGGCCTGCTCTAGAACATGCTGCGGCAGCAGGCTGGGCCTGTTCCTTTCGCCAGGACAGGAGCAGAGCTGGAGGGACACTTCTGCCATATTCCCCTGGAATTGCGTTCGTCTTGCCATCCTGATGAGGTAGAAAGAGAACGGGAAGTGAGGGACAGAGAGAGGAGCTCTGGGTATCTGGCTCGTGAGCGTCCCCCACCACCATGCTTCTCCAAATCTAGAATGTGCCCACTCACCCCGGAGAGGCAGCCCCTCCCCGCGCCAGCAGCGTGCTGGCATGCCACCGTGGCCATTAGCTGGACACTAAAGGGACTGTCATTCCCAGCACCGTGGGTCGCTGGTCGACAACTAGCTCCTCCACCAAAGAAGGAGACCAGGGATCAGGAATTACCAGCTGTTCTTGCTCCAGTGGGTGCCAGAATGCCCCGTGGGGATTTTCAGTACTCCTCTCTAGAAATAGAAAATGGATGTTGAGAGCATTAGAGTCTCAGGGCCCATCCATTAATACAGGGTAATGTTTAAGAGCACAAACTCAGTAGTCAGACTGTGTGGCTCAAATTCCACCTTTTACATTTACATGCTGTGTGACGTTGGGCAAGTGACTTAACTTCTCTGTACTTAGTTTCTTATCTGTAAAATGGGGATGCTAAGAGTACCTACCTCTTCAGGTTGTCTCAGAACAATTGACATAAGTTAATACTTAAAGTACTTAGAATGCCCAGCACACAGTAAAGATACATGTGTTAACTAGCACTGGGGAAGGGGGGGGTCAGTATAAAAGAAGTCAAGAGCACAGTCTCTGATTACTGGAATTTGGATCCTGGCTCTGTCCCCTTTTAGCTGCGTGACTTTGGGCCAGTTATTCTTTTTTCTTTTAAAATTTTTATGTATTTATTTGAGAGCGAGAACGTGAGCGGGGGGGAGGGGCAGAGGGAGAGAGAGAGAGAGGAGAAGCAGACTCCTGGCTGAGCAGGAAGCCCAGACGTAGGGCTTGATCCCACAGGACCTGGAGATCACGACCTGAGCCGAAGGCAGACACTTAACCGACTGAGCCACCGAGGTGCCCCTGGGCCAGTTACTAAATGCTTTGTGCCTCAGTGTTCTCATCTGTAAAAGGGGGATGATACTAACTAAAAAAGGTTTCGATGAACTCATGTTTCCAAAGTGCTGGGGGCAATGCCTGGCATTCTGCGAGCTATTGTTACGGTTCCACGTTGACTATTGTCATTGTTACCGCTATCACTACCATTTCTCAGCTGGGATTCCTGACAGTGGCTGTAGGGTTGTAGCAAGTAGAGGTCCCTGATTTCCCAGGAGCCAATACGTCGGGCCCCAGAAGACGGTGGCCTACTTTGGCCCTGGCCTTAGGGACAGGCCACACCTGGCTTGACTGGAGGGTCCTGGGTTCCCAGCAGAGCAGAAGAGGGACCTGCTCACAGCTGTGTCCTCCTCGCTGGGAAGGTGTCATCACGAAGGGTGGCCCAGAACATCACCGTCCACACCAGACTCTGGACTTCCGCAGATGTAGCTTCAAACCCGCCTCTCACTCCGCTGCCCTGTGACCCTGGCTGAGCTGCTGAACTTCCTGACCCTGTTGCCCCATCTCCCAATGGAGGCGGGAACTCCTTCCCTATGGAGCCCTGGGAAACTCCTGGCCCCGCCCCCTGTTCAGCAGAAGCAGGGCCTTCTCTTCCCGCGCTGTCCCTACCTCTTAACTCTGATTTGGGGCCTGCAGAGGCTGCTGGGAGTTCTGGATTTCAGGGGGCGAACAGTCATTTCACTTCCCTTTCTCCCCAGGATGAAAACCCGCAAGTCAGAGTCAATCAGATGAACCTAAGGAGCCATTTAACTTCCTTGATTGGGATCTCAAAATCCCGGGGAAATGCATCTATGCTATGATGTGGAGGGTCTATTTCTGATACTGTGCTTTGTTTTCCCTTACCCCAAGGAATTTTATTTTAGACCTATTTTATTATAGACCTTTTTTCTATGCATTTGCAACCATATTCACTACCATCCTGCGATGGGTCCTACTATCTAGATGATTCTCACACAATCCACTTGTGCCTGACAACCCGTCTTCAGTCCACGCAGAGCTGCTCCTGCTTTCAACGGCTGCAGATTATCCATTTGTGTGGATGGACAATTCGTGTTGCGTCTCTTCTATTGTTAGGCATCTAGATGTTTCCGACGTCTTGCTTTTATGAAGATTTGCACTTGTGTTTCTTTGAACATGTGTAAGCATTTCGGTGAGTGCTTCCCAGGAGTAGAATTCCTAGGCCAAAGGATTGAAAGAGTCACACTTACCTTTCCTTTGTCACACTTCACCAATTTCCTTTCCCTCCTTTTTTTTTTTTTTACTCATAACATTTACTACTAATTCCAGGATAGACTTATTTGTGTATTATCTGCTTTTCCCACAAAAATAGAAGCTTCATGGGAGCAGATACCTTATCTGTCTGATTTACTGCTATATCCCCAACACCTAGAATAGTGTCTGGCTCAGAGTGGGGACTCAATAAATATTTGTTGAAGGAAGGAATGGATAAAAAGACATGTACATTTTCTTTTTTTTTAATTTTTATTTATTTATTTTTTTTTTAAGATTTTATTTATTTGAGAGAGAGAGAATGAGAGAGAGCAAGCACATGAGAGGCGGGAGGGTCAGAGGGAGAAGCAGACTCCCTGCTGAGCAGGGAGCCCGATGTGGGACTTGATCCCGGGACTCCAGGATCATGACCTGAGCCGAAGGCAGTCGCTTAACCAACTGAGTCACCCAGGCGCCCAAGACATGTACATTTTCAATGTTGATTGGTGTTGCCAGGTTATTTTCCAAAATAATTCATACTCCACCAAGAGAGGAAGAGACTGTTCCCCACACCCTTGGCAACAGTGAACATTCAACTTTTAAAGTAACTTTTCCCATCTAATAGGGGGCAAATGCTATCTCCTCGTTTACACCATTGTTTTATCAAGCCTCCTGAGTCACGCCTGGCCTCTCACGGTGATGGAGCCAGACTGCTTCGAAGCCGTTTGTTTGCGGTAAATGTGCAGGGAGCTCGCGGAGAGCTGGGATACGCGGGAGCAGGGGACAGGGCAGCAGGAAGGGTGCGGGACGATGTCACAGCCTTCCCCCAGCAGCTGTGGGAGAATGACCAAGCTGCTCCACAACAGGAGGCAGAAAGAAAGCTGTTCCAGGTCCTCTAGAGAGGGACCCCAAAGGAGCTGAAGGGCAGGGCTGGCCCCACGTCAAAGGGGACAGTGTGTGGGCAGGAGGCCACCTGGCCCCGGCCAGGCCCCACCCTCACAGAGGGCTCAGAGGTACCAGAGTGCCCAGCCCTAACGAGCTTTGAGTCATTGACCTTCATCTTCAAAGGGTCCTTCCCAGAGACTCTGTGTGATTCCTCCCTCCCTGAGGGGCTGCTGTGACCATGAGTGTCTCAAAGCCTTTATTCTCATTCTGGGCCATCCTCCTTGACCCCTCTCTTTGTCACAGTGGCTCCCAAAGGAGGGACAGCTTCTTCAGGCTTCTGGGCTTCAAAACAGAAACACTTCGGGGGCGCCTGGGTGGCTCAGTCGTTAAGAGTCTGCCTTCGGCTCAGGTCATGATCCCGCGGTCCTGAGATCGAGCCCCGCATCAGGCTCCCTGCTCAGCAGGAAGCCTGCTTCTCCCTCTCCCACTCCCCCTGCTTGTGTTCCCTCTCTTGCTGGGTCTCTCTCTGTCAAATAAATAAATAAATCTTTAAAAAAAGAGAGAGAGAGACCTAAGAGATATAATGATCTAATGCAACTTGGCAATCCACTTGAGCTCTGGTTTAAGTAAACCAACCATAACAGACATTGTTGTGACCACTGCAGAAATTTGAATACAGACTGTCAGACATTATCACAGAATTGTTCATTTCTATGGGTGTAACAATGATATTTTGGTTATGTAGAAAACTCTTATTTTTTAGAGATGCAGAGTGAAGTATTCAGGGTAAAATATATGTCAGTAGTTTGCTTTATAATACATAAGCAAAATGTAGATGAAGCAAATATAGCAGACTATTCTTGGTAAATCTAAGAGATAGATAGGTATAAGGAAGGGGTCTATTATAGCATCCTCTCAATTTTGCCATATGTTAACTGTTTTCAGAATAAAAATTTTAAAATAAAAAGAAGAGAAGGGAGGGGGAGGGGAAAGAACAGGGCTGGAGCTGAGCACATAGAGCCCGGGGTCAGCATCTGTCACTGAGCACAGTGAGAACCCAGCCAGAGAGCCTCAGACAGCTGCACTGACCAAAAGAAGCCTCTGGATAGGGTTGCCTATTTCTCTACAAGTCATAAGTAAGCACTTGGAATTTGGAAGTGTCCTGCCACGATGGCCCTGGTTTCCAGGCCTACGGAGCTGGGATAGGGTCTCACTGACTTCCAGCAGTCAGCACTCTCCCGGGGAGAGAAGGGAACACCCCGATGTCGGCCTCAGAGCCTTCTATCCTAAGGATCCGATGTCCTCGCATTGACAGGCTGTTCCTCGTTCGGCCCGCCCAACCATGGCCTGCCAGGCCTCTCTGAGAGCTGCCAGCCAGCAGGAATGCATCACGGTCCACAGCTTTGACTGCCTTGTTTCCAAGAGCCCCAGCCAGGCACATGATACAGGAGGTGGCGCCTTAAGATGTCATGCATCGATTTGAGGCCGAGAAACAGAGGACCTGGCCCAGCAGTCCCCCCCAGGAAGTCGGAGCCCAGCACCATCTGCAATGTAGCCAAGCATGAGCTAACCTGTCTGTGTTTGCAAAAGTTGAGAAAGCCCAACACTTCTCAGAGGTCAGAATTGGCCTGTGTGAGCGCAGGGGAAATCATCTGCAGATCCCACTGGAGGAGCACGTTTGCCAAGCTGAGTCTTTACAGGAAAAGCCGGGGCACCCCCCGCCCCAGGCCCAGACCCCAGGCTTAGAGCCTCCTGGAGAGAGGGTAAGGCACACTCCCCCAACCTTTTTTTCATAGACTATTTTTTGGGGAGCAGCCTTAGGTTCACAGCAAAGATGAGAGGAAGGTACAGAGATCTCATGGACCCCTGGTCCCCACACAGACATGGCCTTTCCCCCACCGCCATCAACATCCTCCACCAGCATGATCCATCGGTTACAGTCGATGACACATCAGTATCACCCCAAATCCAGGGTTTACATTAGGGGCCACTCTTGGTGGTGTGCATTCTATGGGTTTGCCCAGATGTATCATGACATATATCCACCATTATAGTATCATACACAGAGATTTTGCTGCCCTAAAAATCCTCTGTGTTCGGCCTATTCATTGCACCCCCATCCCAAACCCTGGCAACCACTGATCTTTTTACTGTCTTCACAGTTTTGCCTTTCCAGAATGTCACAGAGTTGAAATCGTATAGTGTATAGCCTTTTCAGGTGGGTTTTTCTCACTTGGTAATATGCAGGGTTCCTCCATGTGTTTTCATGGCTTGATAGCTCATTTCTTTTAGTTGGATAGTATTCCATTGTCTGATGGACCACAGTTTATGCATCCATTCTCCTACTCAGAGACATCTTGGTGCACGCTCTCCCGCCCACCAGTCCCTCTCCAACACACCTGTAAGCCTGGGCCTCGATGTCTACAGGGTGGACAGTTTGAGTTCCATAGGGGTCTCTGTACAAAGAGCCTGAAGATTAGAGAGACATTTCAGAGGTGAGGATAACGTGGCCCATCCGTTCAATAAGCATTCACTGAGTGCCTGCTCGCTGCTATGACTGCCTGGTGTCAGGCTGAGGGCCATAGAGATGAGAGATCATGGGCCTGCCCAGGGAGTCCCCCAGCCCAAGGCAAGGACAGAGCCAGGCTCAGATCATTCCAACCCAATATGGGAGGATCAAAGCCCCGAGCTCCGTTCTGCCGGGCATGGCAGAGCAGGGTACCTGTGCGACCACAACCAACATGGGCTGGCAGGCCCCTGGGAGATGGAACAGACAGCAGAGAGCAGTTATTCTCAAGGTGTGGTCCCCAGGCCACCAGCAGCGGCAGTCCCTGGGAACTTACTAAAAATGCAAATTCCCGGTCCTGCCCCAAACCTGCTGCATCAGAAACTCTATCTTAACAAGCCCTCCAAGGGATTCCGATGCATGTTAAAGTGCGAGAACCGTTGGCATAGAGAGAAAGGAGAGTCCCGGGAGGAGACGGCACCGCAAGGAGACGGCAAAGATGAGTTTCACCTTCTCGGGGCAGGGGGTGGAGTGGGGGGCGGGCAACCGGGGAGCTTTGAGGAGACAGATTTCAGTTTGAGGGAAAAAGGAATTCTCCATCCGACAGCTGTTCAACAATAGACCCAAAAGCCATGGTCATGGTGAATTCCTGTTTCTGGAAGTTTGGAACATGCTATGTATATGAGCCAATATTTGGGGTTCTGGTACCAATTCCAAGGTGGGTGGTTTCCCCTACGACAAACAAGCAATGCTCCACACACTAGTTGGGTGTCCTACAAGTCAACCCAGTTCTGTTCCTATCTACCCGAAAATAGCATCGGATCCACTTGTAGGGCTCAGTCCTACCAGACAACCCCGCCCCACTTTGGACACCAGCTGCAAGCCCAGGCTGTCACCTGTGCTTCTGAATGACCAGCTATAGATGGGAGGTTTTAGTGACCCCCTCTCTGGGTTCAATTAATTTGGTAGAGTGACTCACAGAACTCAGAGAATCATCTTACTTACTAGATCACCTCTTTATTACAAAAGAATATAACTGGGTAAGAGCCAGATGGAAAAGATGCATAGGGCAAGGGGTGGGCAAGGGACACAGAGGCTCCATGGTGTTCAAGAGCACCGCTTTCCCTGAACCTCCATGGTCACCACCTCAGAAGCTCTCTGAACCCCATTCTTTCAGGGATTTTTGGAGGCTTCATTACATAGGCACGATTGATTCAATCATTGGCCATCGGTGACTGACCTCAATCTGAAGCCCCTCCCTCCACCCAGAAGGTTGGGGAGTAGGACTGAAAGTCCCAGTCCTGTAGTCGGGTTGGCTCCCCTGGCAACCAACCCCCAACCCTAGGTGTGGTCCAAAAGTCACCTCATCAACATAGCAAAAGACATCTTTAGGGCTCACATCACTTGGGAAATTCCAAGGAACTTAGGAGCTCTGTGTCAGAAATGGACAAAAACCAAATATATGTATTTCTTATTAGAAATCATAACATCGCAGCCAGGACAGACTACATTATACGATGGTAGCACTTGGCCCCCAAATCTCATCAAGTTTGTTTTGCGCTCATGCGAAGGCTGCCATAGCTGGAGCCTCTCCAGGGCCCTGTCCTCCGTGCACAGTCTGGGTGACCCCGGCGGCTCTGATCTGCGGCTCTGTCAGCTCCGCACAACCTGCCGCATCAATGCTGAGACGGAAGAGAGAGCGAGCGAGCGAGCGAGTGAGGCTGGGGTTTTCACCGCCTGCAGCAGAATCCAACACACACTGCTTTTGCTCGTATTCCACGGGCCAGAAATGCCACTCTGCCCTTCCTAACTGCCAAGGGACTGCGAAGTGGGGCCACCCACGGATCCAGGGAGGAAAGGAGAAGCACCGGGAACATCTACCACAAGGACAAGCTTCCTTTTGAGGAGATAGCAGGAGGCAAAGGCGGGCAGACAAGGCCGCCGTGCTGGAAAGAAGGTCGAGTACTTCAAAAATCTTTTCCGAACTTGAGGTTCTATTTATTTCTAATTCTTCGGTTCTGAGAATGCTTTAAATTGCCAAGGCGTTCTGTTTCCAAGAGTTTCTATGATTCCGGGAAAGCTTACTCATAATTCAGCCGGTAACACCAGCGCCGTGCCACGGGGCCTCGGGCATGCAGGGCCCCGCCGGGCAGAGCGGGGTGCTGTGAGTGACGCCCCGGGCCAGCGAGGGAAGCGCACAGGGTCTGACATACCTGACCAGGCCCCACCGGGCTCAGGGGCTAGGGCTATGAGCACGCACACAAGTCCAGAGCGGGAATCAGCCTTCTCCCAGGTCAGGCTGAGGAAGAGCAAATCACAGCCATCTCTGGAAACAGACAAGAAGAATGGGGTCAATCCCACGTCCCCTGCCCTGTTCCAGCCCGTGACCCAGGGGGTGTGGAGCTGGGCAGCAGCTGCAGCGGGGCCGAGTGCATAAGTGCTGACGTCCTGCCGACCCCTAGAATACTACCCATGGACCCCACCCCTGCCCCTGCACCCCATCCCTCCAGGGCAGCCCCCTCAACTGCACCGAGGACACAGCAAACTCAGGGAGTGAAGCACCCTAGGGCACAGAGCAGGGGGTGGGGGTCCTCCTTGCAGCAATCTGGAAGGAGACTGGGTAGTGGGGAGCAAGTGAAGAAGAAGGGAGAGGTTGAGCCAGTCAGCACAGCCTCCCGAGGAGCAGATCCTCCTCTCCTGCCATCTCCATGAGAAGGAGGGGGTCACCCCTCACCCAGCTCCGCTCAGCCCCTGGCTGCGCTGTGTGCCCCCTTACCAGCCCATTCTAGTTAAGATGTCACCATTATGGGAGCGCCCCCAGAGGAGACCCTAATGGGGTCAGGGCCCCAGCACTGACTCAGAATGCCGCTTCCTTCTCCTGGGGTCAGACGGGACTGATGGCCATTGTTCTGAGGCTCGGTATGTTAAGTCACTGTGTGCTTTGCTGAAAGATAAATTGCATATTTGCCCCAAGGGAGAATGAATCACATCGATAATTCCCTTGCTTAAAGCCCATTTATTTAGGATCCTGCTTGAGGTTGTTTTTTAATAGATAGATTAGGGAGTAATTCAAAAAAGACAAAAAGGCACAGTAATTGGGTTTCCCCTTGGCCTACAAATCTTGTCCTCAGAGAAGCAATAAAAAGGTGTGTTCAAACCGTTGCCTGGAAGTCTTACAATGATGAGAGAGACAAAGAAAGAGACAGAAAGAGAACACAGTCCTGCAGCCCAGTGTCAGGCCCTCAGGCATCCACTCAACCCCTAAACCAAGCCAATGGGAAACTCGGGGTGCAGTGGGCAAGAAGAGGCAGGCTGCCAGTCCCACGGAGACAGAACAGGACCCCGTTGCCCCGTGGTGCCCCGGGCTCCACTCCCGATTGTGCTGCCCCTTTCGGATTTCAGAAGTATTCTGCAGGCTGCCTGAGCCCCCAGGTCACAGGGGACCCACAACTCACACTCAGAATCCTTGCCGCTCCATGGGCCTGGAGCAAACAGACGGGCTCTAAGGTGCTGTTGTGAAGGCGGAATCAATGGTTCTCGGGCCCCACCACAGGCCCAGATAGCTGGGCCAAACCCACCCCCCAGAGGTGGGCTGCAGGCCTGGAGACAGGCCCATCCTAGCAAAACATCGTCCTCAGCAGCCACAAGCCCTACGTCCGGCCCAGGAATCCCAGGGCCAGGGAGCTCCTACCCTGATGCGTGACCCTGGGCAGAACGCTTGGTCTCTGGCAGCTTTGGCCTCCCTAGCTGCACAAAACACAGCATGGGAGGCAGTCCGGAGAGGCCTGCTGGGGCCCCCCACCTGACATCAAAAGTTGCTCCATGCATTCTATTTTTCTTTTTTTTTTTTAAGGAAACTCTACCCCTAACGTGGGGCTCAGACTGACGAACCTGAGATCAAGAGCATGCTCTACCAGCCCAGCCAGCCAGGTGCCCCCTGCACCAAGCATTTTCCAGTGCGGCTAACTCTGTCAACACCCGGGCAGCTTGGAGGAGCAGACTCTCAGATCTGATTAAGCTGGAAGCATTCTGCGGGGCCAGTGGGTCCCTCTGCGTGTGCCCCCTGACAGGAGCCAAACAGAACAGGAAATGGGTATTTGTGAGGAAGGCCGATGGGCTACAAGGCCGAGCAGAGAGACAGGACAGAAGCCCCCGTCTGCAGCTGCAGGCCCATGCCCAATGACTGAGTGTCCTCCATTTCCCAAAAGGTACCCAAAAATGGGGCATCCAAACCGCCACCTCAGAAGCATAAAACGGGCTGCCCAGGTGTCCACAGCCCCATTCTTAGGCCAGATCCTTCTCAAATGTCACCATCTAGGCTTCTAGAATCTTCCTGCATTACCCTCCTGTCCCTCTTAGTCCTCCTCCCCACCGCCCATTCAGCTGCTCAAAGGCAGCTTGAAACAGGCTGCTCACACTCGCAAAGCCACAGAAAAGTGCCTTCGGGAGACAGACAGACAAAGAAGAAGTGGAGATCAGTTCTGCAGAGCAAAGGGGTTTCCAGTGGCCAGGAGGGGATGGCTCTCTGTACTCGCTCAGGTCAGAAATCCCGGCAGTGGCTTCCCCTCCAGGCTGTGGGGCTCCCCCAGGCTCAGTGACGCCCAGGCTCCTTATTGGTGGCCGTGTCCAAACAGCTTCTTTCCATGACCCTTCGTTGGAGACCAACTCAAACCCCGGTGCCGGGCCCGTCAGCCTGGATGGACTCATCAGCCAGAAATTCAGCTGTACACGAGCCATGGGCTGGGGTGACTGGAGAATATGGGGAAGGCTCCCAGACAAAGGCCCTGAGGCAGGTCTGACACATACCCAGGAGACCCAGTTCATTTCTCCCCACAACCCAGCTTCCCTAGGAGTAAGACTGAGAGCACGCATCCCCTCCTAAGGGGAAGGAAGGAACTCGAGATCCGCTGAGCCGCCACGTGGCCAGACACAGGCCAAGCCTTGCCACAGACAGAGAGCTGAGTGCCAGGCCTGCCACGGACCCAGCTGCGCATCATTGTTCATCCTTTAATTACACAGTGGGAGCTAAAGTGCACGTCTGGACCCGAAATCACTGCTTCCTCCAAAGCAGGTTGTCTGAGGAAGTTACCTGTCTCGGCCAGCCCAGGCAGGAGGAGGGGGGCAGGCTGGCAGACCCAGACGAGAGTCTGGGTGCATTCTGATCCCACCAGCAACCCCATCTGCTGCGTAGCCGCCTTCCCGCCGTGCTTCTGCCTCCCCACGGCTGGAACTCATAGCCCAGGCTCCCTTTCCCAGAACTCAGGTCAGAAGGCCGTGCCCTGTCATTTCCAGCTGCCATGCAGACCGGGTGGCTCAAACAGCAGGTACTTGTTCTCACAGTCGTCAGGCTGAAAGTCCGAGATCAGGGTGTCCACTGGGTCGGATTCTGGTGAGACCCTCCTCCTGGCTTCCAGAGGGCTGTTCAGAGCTCCGGCTGCACCAATCCGGGTTGTTTCCAACGTATGACAAGGTCAAGAGCAGCACGATCAAACATTTGGACACATACACATCAGGACACGGGGTACACAGAGGCATGCACCCTTACACACACACACACACACACACACACACCCCTGCACACAGACACACACAAGTGTACACATGGATCACAATTCATTTTGCTAAAAAACTAAACTGAACAGAACTCAAATGTGTAGGTCCATTAGCATTTTGAAAAACATTTCTCCCCCATTTTGGGATTGAGGCCAGATTACGCTGTTCCCAGAGAACCAAGACAGGGTCATGTAGGGTTTTTTTTTTCCTTTTTGATTTATGGTTTTTCTTAAAAAGAAAAGGAAGTTGGATTAATTTATTCTAGTGAAAAATTCTACTTCCCCCCGCCCCCAAAGTAGCTGCCTTGGTTCTGTTCAGTATTTGGAACTCCAAATGTACCAAATCTTCAAAGAGAGATAAAGGGAGCAGCTTCTCGTTTCTAGCCTGGGCCTATAAATCATGTCCCAGAGGACAAGCAATGCTGCTCCCAAAGGATCCTGCAGGACACTTCTTGGGACCCCAAGCCTGACCCTTCCGTGCTAGGTCATGGTCTTGTTAGCGACCTTATAGACTTACAGAGCACTGAGTGCCAGAAGACATTACAATGACAGGTCAAGGCCACAATGAAGGGCCACCACAGGGTCATAGGACTATTGTCCTAAAAAGGACAATTACAAGACCTCTCAGAGGTTAGAGATCATCACTTCAAGTTAGAGCGTCCAGAGAAGACTTTAGAGAGGAGGTCAAATGGTCCTGTGAGATGGGCACTAGGTAGGCTAGTCAAGGTAAGTGTGGAAGGCGTTCCAAGAAAGGGGGTGAGCATGAACAACGGCAAGGAGACCAGACCGATCAGAAAGCTTTCCCGAGTTTGGGGTCCAGTGACCAAACCACAGTCAGGAGCTCACTAAGAAGGCACACACACAAATTGTGTCTTTCCACAGTGTCAGCCTTATTCAATCATAAAGCAAAGTTAAATCACGATGATAAAGCAGGTTTGGGATTCCAAACTTAATGACAAGTCACCAAGGGATTAAATTTGGCTTATTAGAGCACACAGAGCAGGACAGAAGACAAGCCACAACAAACAAGATAAGAGAAGGGTGCAGGAAGTGAAGGACCAAACACGAAGGCAGTCTGTGGGCGTGCAGTTGAGATAAGGCCTCGGTCTGGCGCGCCTCAGCTCTCGGCACTTCCTGCTGCTTATGTTCAAGCAAGGAAGGCTCTCGGTTCTCTTTGGAGATCAATCGGGCAGAGCCTTCGGCAACAGTTGCCTTTTTAAGTGGTCAGACATAGAGGGGTCAGGTCTGAAGAGTCTGACAGTGTGCCGCCCAAGTCCTTCCCTTTTTAAAGGGATTTCATCAGTTTTGGGTCTCTGCTCCTTATCAGTTCTGGAGGGGTCAGCTGACGTGGGTGCCGGGGATATCTCCTAGCTGTGGTACCTTAACTGCTTGCGTCAGTGCTTGACACGGACTCCTGCTTGACATGAGAGACTCCATTTTGCTCTCTACAACCATAAAGGAAAGTTTTCTAGGGCATAATGGAAGAAGAGGGGTTGAACTTTATCCAGGAGGCAAGAGGACCGGGCGGGGGCTGTGTTACAGGTTTTTGAGTAGGAAAGAGAGACAATCAACCAATATTTTAGTGCCATACCTTTAAGACGTTGGCAGGATGGGCGCCTGG
The DNA here is from genome assembly GCF_029215605.1 of Mirounga angustirostris. Classification (NCBI taxonomy): domain Eukaryota; kingdom Metazoa; phylum Chordata; class Mammalia; order Carnivora; family Phocidae; genus Mirounga; species Mirounga angustirostris. Next base: position 15,667,176 of record NW_026991718.1, on the reverse strand, counting down.
GTGGCTCAGTTGGTTGAGCGACTGCCTTCGGCTCAGGTCATGATCCTGGAGTCCCTGGATCGAGTCCTGCATCGGGCTCCCTGCTCGGTGAGGAGCCTGCTTCTCCCTCTAACCCTCCCCCCTCTCATGTACTTTCTCGCTCTCTCAAATAAATAAATAAATCTTTAAAAAAAAAAAAAAAGGCGTTGGCAGGAGGCCACAAATTATAGGCAAATTATGCTCAAGAAGTTTTTCCATAAAGGTCCTGGGCAGCCCCAGCCCCTGGAGGTTCAGCTGAGTGAGGTCTGCCTGGAGCTGGTGAGAAAGATGAGCAGATCCCTAAATCATCCTCCTCTTTGGAATCACCCTGGATGACGAAGTTTCTTATTTGCCTATTCATAATTTTCACTGAATTAAGTATGGAAATATATTGTTTACTATTTTTTTTATTTAACATTTTAAACCAGGACCCTTGAAACTATCATCATTATATTTTTTATTATGACTGGTTGGATGTCAACCTCGTCTAATAGATAGTAAACTCAAGACGCAAACAGGATTTTCTTTATCTCTGTCTCCGTAACCCTATCTTTCACAGAGGCTGGTGGGGGCACCTGGGTGGCTCAGACAGTTGAGCATCTGCCTTTGGCTCAGGTCATGATCTCCGGGTCCTGGGATCGAGCCCTGCATCGGGCTCCATGTTCAGCACAGAATCTGCTTGATATTCTTCTCTCCCTCGCCCTCTGCTCCTGCCCCCTGTTCACGTTCTCGCTCATAAATAAATCTTAAAAAAAAAAAAAAAAGAGGGCGCCTGGGTGGCTCAGTTGGTTAAGCGACTGCCTTCGGCTCAGGTCATGATCCTGGAGTCCCGGGATCAAGTCCCACATCGGGCTCCCTGCTTGGCAGGGAGTCTGCTTCCCCCTCTGACCCTCTCATGCTCTATCTCATTCTCTGTCTCGAATAAATAAATAAAATCTTAAAAAAAAAAAAAAAAGAGAGAGAGAGAAATAAATAGATGATGAATTTGTAGAATCAGGTAGTAGTTTGTTACCACACTGTTTGCCCTAGTCAAGGCATTGTAAATGACTTATTGTGTTTTAGAGGTTAAATTATGAAAGTGGGTATCTTTAATTTACTTTAAAAAAAAAAGACTGTTCAGGCCCTGTAATCTGGATTTTTTTTAAAGAAAGGATTAACTCTGGGCTTTCTTGCTAAACATTTATTCAGCAGAGCTTTGTGGCAAAGAACTTTGAACTAGGTAAGGGCCTAGGGCCCACTGAAGAGGGCCATCTCCTCCAGCTTCAGCCCATGCTGACTGATGCCAAGGACACAAGAATGCCTGTCCTTCCTGCTGGGGACACCACCCTCCTCCAGATTACACCTGCTGACAGAAGCCAGTGTGTAAATCTGCAAGCCCCAGCTAATCTTGCAAAACATCCTTGTTGCACTCCCCAGAAAGCAGATTGTGACAGAGAACAAGGTGCAGGAAATTTCCTAAGGAGCGCCGTTGGGATGACCATCTATGGGAGAAGGAAGGAAGCAGGACTGGGCAGAAGGAGAAGGTGGGCAGCGCTGCAATCACAAACCCCCAGAGGGAGCTCTGAAGTTGGGATGGCCCTTCCAAGGTGTCCCCAGGTGGGACAAGTGTCACACTTTTATACCTGCCCCCAGTGGCTGGATGTGGACCATCCCCTAGAAAGGGTATAATCTTGAGCAAAGCAGATGTCTTCAGTAGAAGACAGTTCCCAGAGAGGTCAGCAGCCGCAGCAGCCCCAGCAACTGGGGGCATAAGTCCTCCTGTCCTGAGTGGGAGTCTTGGCACAGGAGAGCATCCACCATAGTCTTGAATGGTCTGTGCAGGTACTTGGGTGTGTGTAGCCAGGTACTCAGAGACCAGAGAGGGGGAAGAAGTAGAGTGGTTTGGAGAGAGATCTGGATCCACATCTTGGTTCTGCCACTTACAATCTGTCAGCTTAGACTAGTATCAAACTTTCTGAGTCTCAGTTTCTTCATCTGTAAAATGGGGATAATGATACCCACATTAGAGGGGTTTTAAGAAGACCACGGAAGTACGAACAATGTGCTGGCACAGCACACATACAAATGGTGCTCGTAATGGACGGCCACAGTCACTGTCATTGTTTTAGCAGCTGTGACAACAGGGACGATACCCCGGTATCGGTGCCAGATGCTCTCAGGTGGAAGCTATGCCAAAGTCTGTGTGGGTCATGAGCCATCGGGTTCATGGACCGCTGGGCTCCAGAAGTCTGTGAGAATGGCTGGTCCTTAAATCTCAAGCCAGTGCCCTGCTGTGTCCAAGGACAACGCTATAGAGAATCACCAGAACAAAGAACAATAGTAGGAAAGGGGTTTCGGCGGTCCTTGCCAACAGAACACCTGGAAGGCTCCATGTGCCAGGCACCAAGAGGCTGGGCCATGGGGGCGGGTGGAGCAGTCACTCTGCAGGCTATGGGCATCCTCGTGCTGCTGGCCTGGCCAATGGGTGTGGCCACATGACAGATTAGGGTGTCTGAGTTCACTCTTTCCTCTTTCAAACAGTCAGCAAGTAGAAAGACATCTAGCTGGGATGATTTGGGAGCACATGGGAAGGTTAGAATGTAATACCACAGTCAAGGCCACCGTGAGTGGACGCCAGGGCTCTGAGCCTCCGTGGGACTGGGAGCCTCCCCTGGGAGCTCAGAGCACTGTCCTGTGCTGAGATTACTCATTTTCACTGCCCTCCCCGACAGGAGGTCCCCTGTGGCAAAACACAGGCTCTGGATTTGGAAAAGCCTGATTCCTCAATTTGAATCCTGGCTTCATCCTTCATCAACTGTGGACCCTGGCCAAGTGTCAACATCCTATGGGAAGACCAAGATCACACCTATAGTTAAATAAGCTGGGCTCATCACTCACTGCAGTAATGAGGAACACACACTCGGGGTGTCTCAGCGAGAGGGATTTAGAAAGGACCAATTGCGGGATCTGAATTTGGTTGGATAGTTTGGGGGAGGTCTAAAGAAGAGGGAGTTTGCTTTGGATTGGATGTTGTTAGAAAGTGGGGACAAGTCTACAAGTGGGTGTCTCAGTAAATCTGTCTATGAGGAGGGCTATGATGAAAATCCAGCCACAAAGAAGTTGCAGGCGCTCGTTTGAGGGGGTGTCATGTTTTGTGGGTGGCATAGTGACTTTGTCCCTGTGCTGAGACAAAATGAAGTGGCCTTGCTTGGTTCCATCTTATCCTGGCTCAGGGTGCCCTTGTGTGTGCTGCTGACCTGTGAGAGTATTTATGAACAGGAAACACAGGCTAGCTATGAATAGAAGGCCAGCTTCCAAATGTCAGAGGTTGCTCTGTTCTCTTCCCATGTATAGATTCCTCCAACTGTAAAATGGGGGCATGAAGATCTACCCAGAGGGTGCTTTTGAAGAATAAAGAAGATAAATACAGAGCAGAGAGCAGGAGCTCACTGCAGGTCAGTCTCCATGCTACCGTACGAGACTATCCCATGTCAGGGCTCAAACACCCCTTTTACAGGTTAGAAACTGGGACAGAAAAGGACAGCACATTCTGGTGAAAATCAGAGGTGAAACAGCCATCCATCAAGGCTGCAACTCAGATCCCCACTTGGAGTCACTGCTCTGTCCATCAGGGCTGGCACTTTCGGAATATCCTTCAACAGCAACTAACTGCTGGCGATCAAAACAGACTGGCAGGTTCAGGCCAAGCTCTACACGGGGCCAGAGCACCACCCAAGACCTGGGGAGGAGGGGGAGTGTCCGCCGCCAGGACCTGGAGGTCACTCCAGGACCAGCAGGTGCAGGGGTCACTATGGGGACCATCATCCCTGCATTTCACTCAGCAGCTTTCACACTGAGCTCAAGGAGAGAGGCCTCAGACACCGAATCCAGGGCGCCCCCCACCCAGGGGGCATGGAGTGCAGCCTGACTCTGAGCCAGGGACGGAGTCAGAACCAACCGCTTCTGTTTCCCACACATAATCTTGTCTGATAATAGTAGAGTTAATCACAAGTGAGATTTCCAGAATAAAGCCCACCCAGGCTGAGTTCCCCAAATTATACCCTCTCCCTGGTAATTGCAGGGTTGTTCGGGGCCTGCGTCTGGCTTATAACAGCATTTCCATGAGGACCAGATTGAGTGCCACCTCTCATTTGGTGGAACAAAAAGAAAATGACACACTCTGATGGCCCGACTTCCCCGTTTAGGGCAGTAGAAAAGCATCAGGTGTGGAATCTCAGGTCAGTTCCTTCTCACCTGTGTGGGTCGGGATACATTCAGCTTCAACATGCTTCGCAGGAAAATGGGAATAACAAAACTGCACCATCCTTCCTATCGCCCAAGACTATTGCAAATATCGAATGCCCTATTCACGTGAGAGCACATACAGAACTCTACAAAGAATTATAAAGTAAAATATAAGACTTGTTCTGGCGGGCCTGGGTGGCTCGGCAGTTGGGTGCCAGACTCTTGGTTTCGGCTCAGCTCATGATCTCAGGGTCATAGGATGGAGCCCCACGTTGGGCTCCACACTCAGCCAGGAGTCTGCTTGAGAATTCTCTCTCTCCCTCTGCCCTTCCCCCCTAAAATAAATAAATAAATCTTAAAACTTGTTCCTATATAATGATTTTTGTTTACCAGCAAATAAAACAGATTTGAGGCAGAAATGTAAAAGTCAGACTATAACTAGTGTTCTGTGGTGATATAGTTAATGCTCCTCGACATTATTCACTCCCGAGTGGGGGCGGCCTGCAGATGCCCAGTGCTCCGGCGGGGCCCATCCCCCTGGAGTCAATGACTCCAGCCTCAGCAAATAGACCCTGTGATGGAGGCCTTGGGCTGTGAGTGGCTGGGATCTAGACAGGGCAGTTGCTTTCAAGAAGGGTCCCCAGATTGGGGGAGGATCCTCACTCTGTCTTAGGCAGAGGTGGAGTTCAGGGGGGCTTTTTCTCTTCACACAGACCCAGAGCTACACAGAGCTGTGCTCAGATCTATGGCTTTCCCTGAGCGCAACTCCCCAGTTCAACGTCTACAGAGAGAATCTCCCTCCCTGCTTGAGGAAAACCCCCAGCCCTCTCCCTGGACAGACACAAAGTGCTCTGACCCCAGGACCATCTGCCCGTCTATTATGGAATCTGGGAGAAACCACGATCCTTGGCAGTCTGTTTCCCAGTCTGAATTGTTTAGTGTAGCTCCAGCCCAATGCCATCGCCGGCCTGACAGGATAATTCCAGTTGGGCTGTTCATCAGCAGGATTACTCATGTGGTGCCTGGGCTCTGGGGCATGACATTTGGGGCTTTTCTAGGTCTCCCCACCGGTGTATGGGGCAGGCAGCCTCCTCATTCTCTCAGGTACTAGATTGGTAATGCTCAGCTCTATCTCTCTCACACACACACACACCCCCCCAAGCACATCCCCCAAGCACAAACATCAATTCTCAGTCATTACCGTGTGTTGAAGGGAAGTGTAAACAGCGTTTTCCTAAGTGCACTTGGCCTGCCCGATTCCCCAGCAGAGCAGGCGAGTGTCCTATTGTTCTTCCTGCTTTAAGACGTTGCCCCTATTGGTGCATAAGAAACAGGACCCATTCCAGCGAACCCCACACACTCCGTCATGCCCACCACTTAATCCCCCAAAGATCTCAAAGACGCTTTCCTTTATTTTCTCCTGCACTTACTAGGTCAGGTCACATTCCTGAGACCATTTATACTCTTGTCCAAATAACCCCCAGGGGTTTTGCTGGTCCAGTTATGCAGGCAGTGAAAAAATCGTTTTCGCCAGGATTACTCTGCTGAATATAACTGTCGCCGAAGAGCTGAAAGGGCAGAGCCATGTGCCTGGGTGAGCTCATTAAGGAACGGTCCTGCAGGGTCACCTCTGGAGCATCGGGGTCACACTCTGCCCCCAGAGCTCCCTAGCTGCACTGCAACCCAGCCCAGCCTCAGTCTGGGCATCTTGTCCAGACACAAGCCAGAGGGCCCATGGTTAACGGTCGAGCCTGACATGACACGACCTGGGGACCCTACCCCCCCCCCACAGATCTGTCTCCTCCCACTGCTCACCCGCCCACGGGCTCCTGCGACCAGTGGCCCCATATGGATGTGTGCCCAGAACACAGCGCTGAGTGAGCCCAGGGGCCTGAGTCCCCACGTTGGGACTGAGGCCCACAGCTGAGGTGGTTTGTACTCCAGCCATTTCCAAAACAGTGAGAAAATTCTCTGCCTCCAGCTGGAATTCAGGACTCAGAGAGGAACAGGGCCGAGGTTTGGCGGGGGCTAACTGAACCCCCGGGGGAAGAAAGCATATGTCCGCAAGGCAGTAGGTAGGAAATCCCAAACACTCAGCGGTTTCCGTGCTCTATGTTGCTGAGAAGCGTCTGAGGCGCAGGAGAAATCAGCCCCACTCAGCTCTGCTGGGGTCAGTCTCGAACTAGAGTTTTGGGCTTTTCGTTTTCCAGTAGTTCTGCAGCTCACCCTTTCAGGAGCCCCCTGCACAGGGAAGGGTGAGGGCTTTGCAGCCGTGTCTGGGAAGAAGGGCCCAGACCTGACCTGTGGATGACTGGCCCGCAGCACGGCAGACACCAGACTCGGACCTTCACGGGGCTGCAGACATTACCAGAAGCCGGCCTTTCCCCCACAAGAGCCCTGTCCAAAGCTGGAAATGCTTTGGTAAAGAAGCGTATGCCCAGTCTCCAGCTGGAGGAAAGCAAGCAGGGCAGAATGCTCTGGAAGGGGCGCCTGGGTGGCTCAGTCGTTAAGCGTCTGCCTTCGGCTCAGGTCATGATCCCAGGGTCCTGGGATCGAGCCCCGCATCAGGCTCCCTGCTCCGCGGGAGGCCTGCTTCTCCCTCTCCCACTCCCCCTGCTTGTGTTCCCTCTCTCACTATCTCTCTCTCTCTCTGTCAAATAAATAAATAAAATCTTTAAAAAAAAAAAAAAAGAATACTCTGGAAAAAACCCATCCATGGGAAGTTGGGACTCTGTTGACTTGAGGTCTCCCCCACTCAAGAAGCCCTCAGTTCTCAGTCTGTGGATGGGCTGAGTTGCTTAGAGGGGGAGGGAGGGTCCTGGCCTTCCTGCCGCATCAAAGCCTCCTGCCCCTGCAGGGCGTTCCTGAACAGCTGTTATCGCTGGGCTTTGAAGGGAGAACAATAATCCCGCGCTTAAACCAAAACATCTTGTGGTGGAGCGCAGGCTTTGAACACATCCTTGCCCCAGCCCACCACCCTGCAAGCTCCCAGGGACTCCCTGGGCTACAAGGTGGGGGCAGGCAGGCTGGCTGGCCCAGCACCCGTGCCAGCCCCAGCTGGGACGTCTCAAGCCTTTGTCAGAGGGAGGAACTGGCAACGGGGACAGCCTGATTGGACACCCAGTCACTTCAAATCCTCTGTAAGAGCCGTGACTTCCTGGGATTCTACGAAGGAACTACACGCCTCCTTGATGCCTCTCCAAGCTGTCATCTTAGAAGCCGGGACATTGCAGATGCCATCATTTCTAAGGGAAACCCCTTCCCATTATTCAGTTCCCAGATAAACTAAAAGTGGAAAGAATCCACTAGCTATCTGGATTAACTAATTTAGCTAGTTAGGCAAGTGGCTAAACTGCTCTGGGTCTCCATCTTCTCATCTGACACTGCATGGCGGGGTGTGTGTGTGTGTGTGTGTGTGTGTGTGATTTTACATACGTTCATGCCTAGTCATTTGCATAGATGCCTCCATCAGCCAATTGGACAGTGTCCTCAGGTCCAGCGATCCGCCTCCTGCTTTGCCTTAAAATAAAGCTGAGAAAGACACCTCCACCTGATGGGTCTCTGGGACTACTAACTCCTCTGACTTCCAAAGTCTCAGAACCAGAGCTCTCAAAGCAGGATTCCTAACTGGAGGTGTTGATATTAAGGCAAAGTGATCTCTTATAAAGGATACTACAGAGGGAGCTTCTAGCTGGTGGCAGGAGCACGCGCGCGCAAGCACACACACACACGGACTCTTAGTACCAGTTGTCTCTGAGGATGGGAACCATATCTGATTCTACTTGGTATTCCTGGTACTGAGCACAGGGCCTGGCACAAGGCGGTTGCTCAGTGAAGAGTTGGTGATGAATGGATAATGACGGGAAAGAACAAACAGCTATAAAACCTACTGAAGCTACTGCCAATGTTCTGGAAACATGTGCCCTTCCAGTTATTCCTCAAATCTTCAACTGTGAATGTTTAGTTAATAACTAAAGTATCTGAAGAACTTTATGTTGGAGAGAGAGCAGGGCCAGGAGCAGCCTGAGTTCTTACTTCTGTTCCAGATGAGCTGTGTGACCTTGGGCAGCCATCCAGCCCCCATGGACCTCAGTTTTCCATCTTTAAGATGATGGAGTCAGGTTGAATGACCTCTGGTCTCCCTCCCACATCCAGTAGTGTATGGAAATTAAAAACAACACTATTTTACAGAAAACAATAGTAATTCTAATGACATCAACTTTGATGTTGTAAAAATCTACCTTCACAATCTTCTTTTTTCTATTCCTTAACTTGATTTCACATTTCTGTTGTTTTCCAAGAAGTGGTAGTAAAGGTAAAGAACTACTCTGGGCCACCTTTAAAAGGCTGATATGCACCTGTCTTGGTAGTGAGACCTACCTGAGCCAGGAAGAACAGTGCCAGGGACTCACTCATGACTGGTCCCTGGACACCCTGAATAAACCTGGAAACTCAGGGAAACCACCTTTTAAGGAAATCATGAGCCCTGCTGGGTCCATCCTGGGCTCTATCTCAGAGTAGCAAGAAACAGTGAGCAGGGGGCGCCTGGGTGGCTCAGTTGGTTAAGCGACTGCCTTCGGCTCAGGTCATGATCCTGGAGTCCCGGGATCGAGTCCCATATCGGGCTCCCTGCTCAGCAGCGGGTCTGCTTCTCCCTCTGCCCTCTTCCCTCTCGTGCTCTCTGTCTCTCATTCTCTCTCTCTCAAAAAAGAAAGAAAGAAAGAAAGAAAGAAAGAAAGAAAGAAAGAAAGAAAGAAAGAAAGAAAGAAAGAAAGAAAGAAAGAAAGAAACAGCAGCAGAAACTGGGCAGTATGGATATGGCTTTTGGAGTCCCTTTTCCAAAGCCCAGCCACCTCCCTATCTTGTGTTCCAGGAGAGAGGTAGGTGGCTTCTCTCAGGATCAAATGTGACTCCACCAGTGACTGGTTCATGCTGTCAGACACACAGCAGGTTCAGATCCCTGGGATGGAAAGGTGCTCTCCCTGTGAGACTCGGCCACCCACTACCTGATAGGCCTGAAAACTTGGTGGCCTCCCTAAGAGAAACGAACATTGCTTTGGGCCCCAGCCCACCAAGATCAAAGTCCCTGAACCAGAGGGAGAGAAAAATCACCCCCACCCTGAGAAGGTGCTCCAGTTCTCTCTAAAGTCAGTCTTAGCTAGACGGTTCCTTGAATTCAGCCCTAAAGGACTGGAAAGTGATCGGCATCGGCAAAGGGCACTCTAGGGGTACCACTTCATGTCTTCCAGCCACGCCAGCAAAATGCCCTAAATTCCTTGAAAGGGTTTTGGCGGGGGTTCATGGGAGAACCATGCTGGTGAGGTCACTGTTTACAGAGTATGCGGCCACGCGGGTGACCAGCTGGCAGGGAGAGAGCCCTCCCCAGGCCAGCGACAGCATGCTGGCAGGGACAAGAGGTACGAGGTCTCTTCCTGTGGCTGCCCTACCACTCCCTGAAGTCACTTCAGGTCAGAGAGAGCTAAGAAGGAGAAATAGCTGCAGATTCGGATCAGGCAGGAAACGGAGACAGCCCCTGAATGGCTGCCCAGGAGCCCCCAGGAACAGCCCAGAGGCCACAAGGCAAGTCAGTTTGCCGGGTGGGTTTCCAGAGCCAAAGATTCTTCTTGCTTCTGCTGGTCCCTGCTGTGGATTGACAGTGTCCACTTCTGTGGGCAGAATCAGCTACCTATCTTGTGGACCCAGCATTAAAAAAGCATGGGCTCCCTGTGCAAAAACTGGGTCTCAAGATGGCCGTGGCATTGCGTGCCTGTGAAGCCGGCTCTGGCTGTGGGAGGCTTCTGAGTCCGTGCCAGTCCTTCCCACTGCAGTTCACCTTCATGGTCGGAGGACAAATTAATCATCGACACCATTTCTATCTGCTCGAAGAAAACGAACTCCAGGAACTAAAATACTTCCATTCTGCAGGTATTTATTGGGCACCGACCTGGTGCCAGGTGCCCAGCAGTGATCAAAGGCTGGGCCTTCATGGTGCTTACATTCAAGCAGGGGGAGAAGCATGTTGCTTCCGTCCTCCCCAAACCTGTCAGAGATGTCTTGCCAGCCAGCACACTCCGCAATAGCTCCTTCGTGAAACAACTGTCCCTGAAAATCATACATTTCAATACGAAATTGTTCCTTGAAGGTTTGTCACCTGCACTGATTGTTGCCTCCACACAGGGTCAGCAGCTCTTGGTCTCACATGGAAGGTCCTCATTTAGTCCGTCGCTCAACGAAAGTTTATTCAGTGCTTGGGCCAGGCCCAGGTCTAGATGCCTGGGGTAGAAATAATTATAAGATGGGTCCTTGGAGGGGTGCCTGGGTGGCTCAGTCGTTAAGCATCTGCCTTCGGCTCAGGTCATGATCCCAGGGTCCTGGGATCGAGCCCGCATCGGGCTCCCTGCTTGGCAGGAAGCCCGCTTCTGCCTCTCCCACTCCCCCTGCTTGTGTCCCTTCCCTTACTATCTCTCTCTCTCTCTGTCGAATAAATAAATAAAACCCTAAAAAAAAAAAAAAACAAAAAAAAGATGGGTCCCTGGACTCCGAGAGATCACATTTTAGATGGGAGCCATATAATTCATTAAAGACTCCACTAAAGAGGGATAGGGATGGTAAGAAAGGCAGGAACAATGTGTCTTGAGCAGAAGAGGGAGATTGAGGAAGTCAAGAAAGGCAGATGACATTTGAGCTCTGCTTGGAAGACTGTGTGGGAACAGAAGTCAGGCTGTCCCTTCATGGGGACCTCTCCGAGGAGCATCCCTAGCTATCTCCAGATCCCCTTCCCTCATCCTATTCTTCCCCAGCCCCTGGGAACACCTTCAGCAAGTCTTGCTTCTTGAGAGCTCCACCCATCTGGTACTTGAAATCCCCCACAACGTTTTGGACCAGAGTCATCCAGCTGTGGCATGAACATGTTCGATGGCAGGGGGCTCATGACCTTTGCCTCATGACCTTTTAGACTATTCTGACTGCTATGATATTCTTTCTTCTTTTGAGCCCAAATCTGCCTCTTGAACTTCTGCTGGTTCTGTCCTCGAGGCACCACGCAGACTTGACCGGTAACTGATTCGCTCCCCAGAAGCACACTGAACACCTTCCGTGTCCCAGCCAGCATGCTGGCACCACCTCAGCGCCCAGGAACTCACAGGCTGGTGCGTGGTTTCTGGAATACAGTGGGTAAGTGCTGAGATAAGGATAAGGCGAGGTGCTGGCGGACACACACAAGGGCTCTCCCACCCAGTCTCGAAAGGTCGAGAGGAGGCTCCCCATAGGAAGTGATTTTTACTCCGAGGCCTGCGGTACAACACCCAGCTAGGCCCCAAAGGCCCAGAGAAGCAGCCACTACTCATGAGAAATGGAGAGACTATTGCCTTTTGAATTCCATGTTTATTCTCCAGAAACAAATACTAGAGGATTCTAATTGTGGCAGCCCTGCCCCCTAGCCCGTTCAGTGAAATACCCAGATGTGGAAAGGAGCATCACCACGGAGAGGTCCTGGGGATGGGTAGTTTAGCTGGGTGCTCTCCTGTCCCCCCTACCCAGCACCTTCTCATGCAGGTGCACAACCCACGTGTGTGGAATGGATTGGGCAGCCTTTGGGTGATTTCCCAAGTGTGGTCCTGATGCTTTCCAGCCAGCTTTGCTGTGAAAGGTTGGTGGAGCCAGGGTAAGGTGAAGGACAAGGGGGAGACGGGAAGGCACGGGAGCTTCACTTTAGGAAGTGAAAGAGAGTATGCTTCACACCTTCCTCCTCCCACCAGATCTGCACCCCGAGCAGCACAGGCTTAGGAGGATGAGCTGGATCAAGATGGGCTTTAGCTCTTAAAGGCACAATGACTGTGTATAAGAAGAGGCAGGAGGTCTCCTTAAAAGAGGAAGCTCTGGCTATTCCTTGAGGAAGAGCTCTCAAATGCCCTTGTCTCTGAGCCCGGAGCCCATCCTCCTGTGCTCACCCCAAAACTGCCTCCTCACCCTGTTCATGAGCTCTAGCACCCTCCACCAACCACACACAGGGAGGGGCAGGTCACAGGGCTGCCAGTGATACAGGGAACCATACTAACTACCAGGCCCAGGGGCCCCAATGGGAGCTGGATCAAGTCCCATCCATAGATCTTAGCCTGTCTGTCTTTGAGAGGGAGCCCAAAAAATTTTTCCCTGAACCCCATTCCTGGTGGCCCTGACCAGTTGAGCCTCTAGCTCTCAGATTCCTGAACCACCAGGATCTGATAGCTGTGCCACTCTGGCCAGGAGGCAAATTCAGATCTCCTTGAACTCAAATGACATTTTAACTCTTGGCCTAGTCACAAGGGAGGGACCTGACAAATCCTCCTGTGGTTTGACGAGGATGCGTCCACAGCCCCCTCGGGGATCCATCCCAGATGCCTGTTTCCAGCCCCAGCTCTGACATAAGACTTTCTGCTTCTAAACAATGTAAGCCAAGGGAACCGTGCCTGACCTCGCCTCCCACCACTGACCACCACAGCAAGTCTCTCCAGGCCTGGAGGCCATCAGGCCTCAGACCCCCAAGTGTGGCCCAGACTCTTCAGAACTTGGAATATGGCACAGCTGAATCGATTCTGAATCTATTTCCATTTCGCTTGGAGAAAACCTGCCAAAGCGAACTGGCCACGTCTCCATTCAGCAGCCAACCCTCCCCAGGATACTGCCCCAGGTCCCATCAAGGTCAGGCATTACCAGAAACTCAAGTTCGGGGTCGGCTTTCTGAAAAATCTGGTATGTGGGGAGTTTACCTCCGAATGAGAATTTCCATACCACACCCCTGCCCCGTGCTTCTGCCCGATAATACAATTTTTTGTTCTTATTTAACAAGAAAGTAAAAACAAAACAAAACAAAACAACAAAAACTGGAGCCAACCCCGAACAAAGACCTCTCCTCCAGTCAAATCCTGCAGTCTAATTAAGCTCGGCTCCCACCTCGTGCCAGGAGAACCAGTTTGCCCAGACTTAAAGCGATTAACAGCTCACTTGCGGTGCGTTTGGTACATTCCTGCCGAAACAGAGCTCTGGGCTCCTGCTCTCAGAGGCACTGTGGTCAGATGATCAAGTCTCCTCATTTGTTTTTGCTTTCCACGGTGGGGTCTGTTGGTTTCGCTGAGCTCATAAAAGGCAAGGACTTGCTTTCTCAGGTTACAAATGCAGCAGCTAATTCCTGGGTCTTGCACACACACATAGTACTAATGGCTGGATCTTTCCAGCGTACATTTCTTGATCACATAGGAGTTATCAGCGTTTTTCCTGGCATTTGCTTCACCTGTAAAGGTTACCAACTCCCCTTCCATTTGTGGCCATCCGTGTCAGCAAGGTGAGGCTGGGCAGTCTCTCCCTGGCTCTGTGCCCTAGCCACCCTGCTCTTCAACCTGTGTCGATGGGTCAACAGACTGATATAGTGTCCGTCCAGCCCCTGCTGAGAACTCATGAACACCATGCTCCTAGGAAGAAAGCCTGCTGCTTGCCCCACCTCCTTCAGCACTCGGGGACTCAGTTCCTGCTACCACATCCTCTGGGCCCCCAGTGGTGGGTACTTCCTTCCTGAGTGCTGATTCATCCTATGCAATCCCAAGAATCCCCAGTTTATCAAGGACCCTCTGAACTCAAGCTATTATTCAGCAACTTAGCCAAGCACCTACTATGTACCAGACCCTACACGAGATGCTGGGGTCGCAAGAATGAGTATGATGTGATACTTCAAGGAGCTTACAGCTGAAAAAAGTCCTTGACAAACAAAAGAGTTATTATTATACACTCATTTATGCAGTGACATTTATCCGACTTCTACTTGGTGCTTAAGGTGCTAAGATGAACCCACTAGAGGGAACGGAACCAAGATTTATTGAGGACTTAGGATGAGCTGGGCTCTGTGCCAAGTACTTGGGTTGATCTTATTTAATCTTCAAAATTATTTCCATCCTACACGTAGAAAACTTGAGGTGGTAGAGAATAAAAGTAATTGGCCCAAAAATGCATAGATGGGGACACCTGGGTGGCTCAGTTGGTTAAACGTCTGCCTTGGGCTCAGGTCATGATCCCAGGGTCCTGGAATCGAGTCCCGCGTCCGGCTCCCTGCTCCACAGGGAGTCTGCTGATCCCTCAGCCCCTCCTCCCACTCGTTCTCTCAATCTCTCATAGTCAATCTTATGACGGTGCTGAGCCTTCTGAATTTTCTTGGCTAACTGGTGTGTCACCATGTCCCAGAAGCAGGCTGGACCACCTCAGCCAGCTGGAAAACTCATTGCTTTCTAAGCCTGATTAGCACCCCTCTTCCCTTTGAGTTGTTTATGCCTTCCTTGCAGTTCATCTTTATTTGTTCTTTCCAACTTGGCAGGGAACCAACTCTACAGTCTGTGAGTTCTACCATTACCCATGAAGTAAAAACTTTGAACAATCCTCCCCTGGCACAGCTAAACACACCTTCCGAGAAAGCAGGCTGGCTAATTTATGTTGGTGTTATCTTGTCAATGGAGTCTGGATCTCCATGTGGTCTACAATTCTAGACGTCCTCAGAGGAAATTTGTAGCCACAAGATTGCTCAGCCTAGAGAAGGGGGGAATGGATAGATGGATCCTCCCATTTACAGTCAGCTCGGTTATGTGACCAGATATCACACTTTCCCTTATTTGGCGACTGCTGAAGAATGTGTATTTTACAAGTGACTTTTTGTTAGCACTCATATAAATAATACTTTTTATTCTGTCAGAGTCCCATTTATAATCTTTCTACCATTAAATAGCAAATGCATTCCTGCATTCCTTTTAGGTGCCTCCAGAAGGTTTCAATTGTTTATCCAAAGGTCAAACAAGTTCTGGAATGAAATGAAATCAATCATTAACAAAGTGATGAGACACTTGCTTCTGGTAACATTTGTTTCTTCCCTTTTCAGGATTCAAGAGAGAAGGAAAAGAGCTCTCAATGACAGCCAGGGGACAGAGGTCTTAGACTCACAAAACCCCAAGGCCTGGTTCCATAACCCTTAGAATTGTACCTTCAGGTCATGATTTCTAAAATGGAAAACATGGGCCAGTCATGCCAAGCTCCCAACCCAGAATCCGAAACCACCCAGCTTCCTCCAGCACTCGAAGCTCAGCCCAGAGTCCCTGCGGTTGAGCACATGTAACCACCCAGGTGATCCTGGGAAGGGTGGCCTACAGCCTTGGAAATGTGCTCCTGTCTGCTCATCCCAGGGTCCCTGGGAGTACCTCCCCAGGGAGCTTGTTGGGCTAAGCACCCTGTGGGGGCCAGAGAAGGCCTTCTCTCAGTTGGTATGTCAGGGCCCAAAGCCCTACCTTACAGGAGCACTTTCTTAACCTCCCTGGACTCAGCTCCTGTGATAAAAATAGTTGGTTACTCGTCACTGCTGCATCACACGTAACTCATGTCAAAACAGAGCAATTTCCGGGGCGCCTGGGTGGCTCAGTTGGTTAAGCGACTGCCTTCGGCTCAGGTCATGATCCTGGAGTCCCGGGATCGAGTCCCGCATCGGGCTCCCTGCTCGGCAGGGAGTCTGCTTCTCCCTCTGACCCTCCCCCCTCTCATGTGCTCTCTCGTTCTCTCTGTCTCAAATAAAAAAAAAAAAAAAAAAAAAAAAAAAAACAGAGCAATTTCCCTGCTTCCTTCTTGCCTGGCACCTGACGACTGCTGGAACCTCCATGCAGCCCAGCCATTCTTTAACAATCCTTCCCCTTGTTCCCCACAGCAGCCATTCTCAATCTCTGTCACTTCCTCGGGTCTCTTAGAAGTTGATGCTCCCTAGAGAGCATGACCTGAATAGCACACACTGAGGTGGTTCGGTCAGGTAAGCACCCAACTCTTGATCTCGGCTCAGGTCAGGATCTCAGGGTGATGATCGAGCCCCACGTTGGGCTCCATGCTCAGCAGGGAGTCTGCTTGAGATTCTCTGCCCCTCTCCCCCCTCCAAAATAGATAAATAAATCTTTTTTTTTTTTTAAGATTTTATTTATTTATCTGACAGAGAGAGACACAGTGAAAGAGGGAACACAAGCAGATGGAGAAGGAAAAGGCTTCCCGCTGAGCAGGGAGCCAGACGTGGGGCTCGATCCCAGGACCCTGGGATCATGACCTGAGCCGAAGGCAGACGCTTAATGACTGAGCCACCCAGGAGCCCAATAAATCTTTTTTTAAAAAAAGGAAGTTGATCGTCCCTAAATATCTGTCTTTTCCTTAATTAATTAATTCGTTCATTCATTTATCCTACAGTTTATTGAGGTCCCAGTATGTGCCAAGCACCATACCAGGCATTAGGGACATAGCGGGGACACGACAGACATGGTCTCTAGGCACATCATGGAGCTTATGATCTAGCTTCCACTCTCCTCTCCCTTCACATACTCTTCCCAGGGCATCTTATCCCTTCTCCAAGACTCCTACTGCTGCCTGTGCCCTGACGGCTCTCTCTTTGCTCAGCTGACCCATAAACCCATCCAACTATATGCCAGACCGTGCCACATGGGCATCCTGACTTGTGGCTGGCAATGAGGAAACGAGTCTCATGTAGAGAAGGACAGTTGACCATCATGACCATGAGTCTTATCCCAGAATGTTTTTATCCTGGGGATCCCTGTTCTGATTCCAGATGAAGCCACCATGATGGGAGCCCTCAGAAGTGCTGCTTCTCTTTCCCACCCACCCAGACATAGATGACATTATTCACGGCAGAGCTAAATCCAGGCTAGAACATTTAGCGAGACTTTATTGAAGATTCCAAAAGAACAGAAGGGAAATTGAGGAGCTTGGGTGGCTGAGTTGGTTGAGCATCCGACTCTTGGTTTTGGCTCAGGTCATGATCTCAGAGTTATGAGATCGAGCCCCGTGTCAGGCTCCACCCTCAGCGCAGAGTCTGCTTGAGATTCTCTCCCTCCCTCTGCCCCTCCCCCCACTCATGCACCCTCTCTCTCTCAAAAAAAACTTAAAAAAAAGAACAGAAGGGAATTTTTAAGCCACCAGGTGTAACTTACAACTGGCTGTTGGATACAGTTTCTCCTGAAGCCCACTGACCTGGATGGCCCTCATGGGGTCTCTGCCTAACCTGGCCACCCCCTTAAAGCAGAAGTCTCCTCCCCTCCCCACAGAGCATCACCATCCAGCAAGACCTTAAAATCACCTAAAGCAGCTCCTCAGGGAGACAAAGGCGCTCCCTTTCCCTGTTGCCTAAATGCCACTTTCTAAGACCTATCTCCCCGTACTTGCTTCTTCCAAGGAAGGTTGATCCAATTGATGAATGTCTCCTCCCTTCAGGGGAGACTTTTCTCACCCATATAGATTGCAGCTTTTCCTCATGACCTGAACAGCACACACTAGTCTAACTGTACAGAAAGCACACGGATTGTGGTCTGAGAAGGAAGATGAGAACAAGAAAGACGGTGTTCATCCAAAGGTACCCCATACTCAGTGCATATAAAACCATATTCAATGTGGCCTTTCAGTGCCTTCCAGTGCCCTGCCTCCAAATGCTTATTCTTGCCTTAAATAATGGCATCAGCATCCTCAATGTCACCCAAGCCAGAATCCTGGAGGTCAGCATGGTGCCCCCCACTCATATTCCCCTATCTTCTACCTCCTGGATGCCTTTCCAATCTGCCCTCTCCTGCCCATGTTGGTGTCTTGGCTCAGACCTTCTCATCTCTACCTGGACCAGGAAAAAGTCTTCTTCACTGACCTTCTTGCCTCTGGTTTTCCCTGCTCCAATACATCCTCCACACTGCAGTCAGGGTGATTTTTCTCAAATCAGTATCCCACCATATACGTAAGGTTGTCGTCCTGGAGCCAGACAGCCTGGGTTCAAATCTGTATGAGTTCTGAGACCATAAGCAAGGTCTGTTTGTCTAACAAAGCAAAATGTTTGTCTAACATTTTGAGGCTCAATTATCCCACCAGGAAGTGAGGATAACAGTATCTACCTGAGTGTTGTCATAGAGATTGTGGTATACTGCTTCTAAAATGGCTCCCCCCAAAAAATAAAAAAATAGAATGCCTCCCAGTGGTCCCACCTTCTGGTGTGCATGCCATTGGGTAATGCCCTCCCACTGACTGTGCATTGGACCCAGTTACTTGCTTCTAATAAACAGAATACAGCTAAAGTAATGGGATGTCACTTCCAATATTAGATTATAGAAGATTTGGATGCCTGTCTTGCCCACACTCTCCCTCCCTCTGGCTCTTCTCTCTCACTTGCTCTGATAAAGCAAGCTCCCATGTTGTGATTGCCCTATGGAGAGGCCTACATGGCAAGGAGCTAAATGTGGCCTCAGCCAATGAGAACTGAATCCTGCCAGCAACCAAGTGAGTGGGCCGGAGAACAGATCCTTCCCCAGGGGAGCCTTGAGATAAACCCAGCCCCAGCCAACACCTTGGTTACAGTTTTAGGAGAGACCCTGAGCCAGGGCACCCAGCTAAGCTGTGTCTGGATTCCTGACTCACAAAAACTGAGATAATAAATGTTCTGAGCCACTAAGTTTTGAGATAATCTGTTATGCAACAATAGATAACTAAAATGATGCCGACGAAGGGCTTAGAATAGGACCTGATGCAGAGCCAATAAATATTAGCTCTCATCATCATCATTATTATTACTTGTTTGGACATCCTGCTAGATGGAAAGCTCTAGGAGGGGATGGAAGATGCCTGTCTATTTGTCTACTGGGTCCCAAGTTCCTGGCATAATGCTAAGCACAGACAGAGTCTTTTTGTCAACAGGAAATACTGATGAGTAAAAGAATGGGCAGGAAGGAATGAACTGGGTCCTCCAGACTCGTACCGCTCAGGCCAGAAAAGGGGCTGCTGAGAGTTGGGGGCGTGGGGAGCAGCCGGGGTGCCCAGGTTCTCCCTCCAGCCAGAAGATGGACCAAGTAAAGTGGTAAGAGACTGTCCCCCAACAGGCTGGAGTACAAGGTCCCTTTGTGGTATTCCAGCCTCCTCGAGCCCAGGCTATATGTTTCCCAGGAGCCCAGTTACCACAAAGCTCGCCCTTGTATCCACCCAGAGCCCTGGAAGGCATAGAGAAAACAATGAAACCATCATCACCAAACTTCTCTCCTGGCCTATGTGTGGACAGGGAGGGCAGGGGAGTAGCTGTGTTTGTCTTGGCTGGGTAACATCATTTTTCTTCACTGAAGAAATATATGCCAGAGGTCCTAAAAGTAGAAGGTAGCTCTCACCCAAGAGAGCTTTATTCCCAGAGGCCCAGCCCCACAGTAATACAAAGAAGCTATATCTCCTACCTACACATCACTGGGCCCTGTTTTAAGACTCAGTTCAAATGCCCCCTCCTCCATGAAGCCCTCCCCAACTTCCCAGGCTCCTGTTGGTGCCCTGGGATTAATGCCTCCATTTGAGCATGCTGTATTCAAAGTACTAGTGAATGCATTCCCGGAATTGCCCGGCCCACCAGGCCAAGGACCTTGCCCTATTTGCTTTTGTATCTCTCATCTTAGCAGCGCTGACAAAGTAGGTGCCAATGTTGAGTGAATTACCCAGAGCTGTTGCATTCTGAATTCAGGAGTGGCAGAAATAAATCTCTAGAAGGGTGGGAAACCCCCCTTTGCACAAGAATGTAGAGAAGATAGGGGTTACATGCAGTTCATCGTAGAAGGGAGGCTCTCGTAGAAGTGCTGTACCCCCTGGGGTAAGGAAGTGGGGACTGCAGGGAGAGACCCCCCCTCAGTCTGAGGAATTCCAGCTACTATGACTTCCCTCCTCTGTGCATGGACAAGGACTCTCCCTTATTCTGATCCAGTGGTTCTCAAAGTGTGGCCCCTAGGCCAGCAGCATCAGCATCACTGAAGACCTTGCTAGAAATTCAAGTTTTTGGACCCCACCTCAGACCGCCTGGATCAGAAACTCTGGGGGCTAGGCCCAGCCATCTGTGTTTTAACCAGCCCTCCATATCACTCTGATGCATGCTTAAGTTTGAAAACTGCTATTCTAAGTACACTGAAAAAGAAGTTCACGCATGGGAAAAAGAACTTAGAAATACAATCCAGATTGATTTAAAATTAAGATTAAATGAGAACCCGAGCCAATGCCCCTTGCTATGAAATGCCCAGGATCAATGAAACACCCCACTATTCTCTATGAAACAGCTCAACAGGCAATTAGATGAACTCAGCACATTTATTTTAAATGTGCAAAATGAATTTTCATATCCTAAGAGTAACACCAGATGTTTTACCTCTTTTTCCTAATTGATTTTCCAGCCTACAGCAATTCGTCTTTATATTTTCCAGTTGGATCCCAATGCAGCAAGAAGAGTGTGTTCCAGCAGGATTATTAAATGCCATGCATTTTAAAACAAGCATAACTCAGGCCGCCATGCGTCATCTGGGTGGTTGTCTCCCCAAAATATTAAACAAAAAACAAAAAACAAAGAACGCAGACAGCTCTAGGTACCAGGCAGATTCTGAGCAGGCAGGAAACCCAGAAAAGGCCCTTTCAAAGGGCTGGGTCTCCAGGCTCTTGGCTGGTTACAAAGCTGAGTCCTGGGCAGTGAGCCCAAGCCTGAGCTCTTCTCCACAGAGTCCTGCACTCCCTGGTACAGAAGGATTTGCTTGCTGTAAAACCTGCAAATCAACATTTTGTTTTTCTATGGGAAGTTTTGTCTTTAAAAGGGAGAAGAAAAAGTAGGCTCTGGGGATGGAGGTTGAGTGGGGCCGAGGGGCCAAGGAAGAGGGGGAAGCAGTGGCTCAGAGAAGAAGCCAGTTTGGGTGGACCCTCTCCCACTCTGCACTTGAGAGAAGCCCAGACGATTCCCCTCTGTGGGCTGATGGGCCTGGAGGCGCGGGAGGCCCTGCTCTGGTCAGGCTGAAGTGGGGGAAAAGTCACCAGCAACCAGGTTTGCCTCACACAACAAAAGCCCTTGGGAGTCTGGGGAAAGACAGGGAATTGAAGCCTCAAGCTTTGAAGGGAATGACTTCAAAAGGAAACTTCTCCGTCTCTGCTCTCTGCGCCTGAGTGCCAGAAAGCCAGAAAGTGCTGATTCCAAAAACAAAACCCACACATCTCAGGTCGTTGGGAGAGGGGGGGCACTATTAGCCACTTTCCCTAGCAGCTGCAGAGAGCAGGCAGGTTTGAGTCCCAACGCCTGGAACAGGATTTTAATGTGGTCTCCAAGTAAAACTCTGCCCTGCCCCCTGTCCCCACCGGTTCTGAGACCCCCTGCAGCTGACTGAGTGTCTGAAATTGGAGCTCATCCTGATTAAATCGCAAAATGTGGCTGTCCCAACTTTAAATAACAGCCACCCCAAACATCCAGTGTTCTGTCCATTACGTGGCCAGTCTCTGAACTTAGAATACTGCATTCTAGCTTCCTAATAGACACACACCCAGATGAAAGTTCAATGATCGAAGGATCGGGTCAGGATTTAGGCTCTCCCCCGCTTCTACCCCCAGAGCTCTGGCCACAAAAGTTAACAATCTACAATCTTACAGGGTGCTGTGGAACCCTTTGAGGATGTGAAGGGAATCCGTAACCAGCCTCCTGGACAGAGAGCTCGGCCCCACACCTGTGATTAACCAAAAAAAAAAAAAAAAGTTACCTAAATTTAAAATGCACAGATGGCAACTTTTCAAGTTTCAAGGGGTAGGAAGCAAAGGCCCCACAGTCTTAGACACAGTGTTTTAAAGACATACAGACAATACACATCAGGTCCAAGGTTTGGGAACTGGGTGCCTGGGTATCCGAATCCTCTTCCTCTGGGATGGGGATAGGAGTAACTGGTCTCCCATGGCGACCCAAACCCCACACATCCCCCCAGGGATTTCAGCCTCATCTACCACAAACACTATCAGGGAAATGGAGCGGTGGCAACAAAGCATCTTGCCTAGCAGAAGTCTCCCTGTGCCCCAAATTCAAGAGGATAAATTTTTACACCCTATTAAATCACAGGAGCCATTTTATAAATGTCATCATAGTCTTTTAATATTTTACATAAAAAACTGTATACACAGCTTATAGAACTTTTATGTAAACATCATAAGCTCACCACTTTGTCATTTGTCAGTTTATTTAAAAAATAAAAAAACAAGACAACAATTTAGTAGAAGTACCACTGGGTGGGGAAGGGAGGGTGAGAAAGGAGAGACTGGGGGCAGGTTCATTCTCTGTACAGAGATGCAGAGAAAATTTCACATAGCTTTCGAGACTGCCTTGTGAAGAAAAAAAAAAAAAAAAAAGGAGGGGGGAGTTAAATAGGTCCCAATACTGGTTACTGCCCTTTATCAAAATAGTGCGCATACCTGCACAAATAAACTCGCAAAACAGTGTTGCCATTTTCAAGAAAACAAAACAAAAATTAGTGGTTTCTTTTTCTTGTTTTTTAAAAGTCATCATCATCTTTTTAAAAAAAAAAAACATCAGAAGTAGATGAGGTTACAGCGTACAAGGGTGGTCAGAATGCTGTCTTATGCAAATGACCAGAGCATTAAGTGTCAGACAATAAAACAATTGTGCAAAGAATTCTTTCAAAAAAAAAAAACAAGTTTTAGCTTTTAAATAAATCAAATAACATCAGTTTCTTGGACCGAACAATTTCCACTTGTATGACAGGCACAAAGTTCGCTTATGGCAAAAAACGACCCAAAGCACTCTCTCCGTCCTCCTGCCCGGGGCCCGGTGAGGGGTTCGCCTGGGGCTGGCCCGCAGGATCCGACAGAGTCTGGAAGCTGTGTCCTCTCAGCCCCACGGCAGTTGCAAATGTCTTCCCCAGGGGTTGGCAAGCTGGCCAAGTCCTGTTCATGCTTGGATGGGCGCCCGACCCAGGCTGGGCCGGGGCTCTTCCGGCGCCCTGTCACTCCACCCACCACCACCATTAAATACACCATCCCACCTCCGAAAATAAAATTATATCTATATTTATATAACACCCCATCCTCCCCAGCCCTCCCCTCCCGCAGTTCCCGCGGTCTATGGTACAGACAAGGGATAGCAGGCGCTCGCTGCGTTCTGGGCGAACATCTGATGGGGCGCGGCTGCACCCCGGCGCCAAGCTCTCCTCCGGGGACCGGAGGCGGGGGCGGGTGAAAGTGGGGCGGGGGAATGGAACAAACACACAGCCACACACTCTGAAGAGGCTTGGCTCCTCAGAAAAGGGTGCTCGAGGGACCCTTGGCACTCAGGAGGCGCCCGGGCCTCTCCAACACAGCCGGACGCACACAGACACTGGAAAGGGGGCGCCCCGTGCCTCCCACGCCGATTCCCGGCGCCAGAGCCAGAGCCAGAGCCGCCGGGTCACAGGTGCCGGGCCGGTGGGGTCCTTGGGGGGCGCGGGTCTCCCCTTCTTCGGGCTCGAGGTGCGGGGTGGGGGGTCGGGCCCGGGAGGGGGAGCCGCGCCGGCAGGGGCAGGCAGGGCGGGCGCGGCCCTCATAGCACCTTGCAGCAGTTGATGCAGCCGTTCTGGGAGCCGTAGCGCTTCTGCAGCGCGGCGCGCGTGGCCGTCTCGAAGACCTCGCGCACGCCCTCCTTGGTCTTGGCCGAGCACTCGAGGTAGTCGTAGGCTTGGATGCGCACGGCCATGGCGCGGCCGTCATCCGTGCGCACGGGTTCCTGCTTCATGCGGGCCAGCTCCGTGCGGACGTGCTCGTCGCTGCGCAGGTCTTTCTTGTTGGCCACCAGGATGATGGGCACGTTGGGGCAGAAGTGCTTCACCTCGGGCACCCACTTCTCGGGGATGTTCTCCAGCGAATCGGGGCTGTCCACTGAGAAGCACATGAGGATCACGTCGGTGTCTGGGTAGGAGAGCGGCCGCAGGCGGTCGTAGTCCTCCTGGCCCGCCGTGTCCCACAGCGCCAGCTCCACCTGCTTGCCGTCCACCTCGATGTCGGCCACATAGTTCTCGAAGACGGTGGGCACGTACACCTCGGGGAACTCGTCCTTACTGAACACGATCAGCAGGCACGTCTTGCCGCACGCGCCGTCGCCCACCACCACCAGCTTCTTGCGGATGGCCGCCATGAGCGGGCCGGGCCCGGGCAGCAGGAGGGGGCCCGCGAACGCCTCGCTGCCGTCCCGCTCGCCGCTCACTGCTCACCTCGGGCTGCGCGCTCGGGGGCGAGGGTCGCTAGCTGCACCCGGGCCCCGCGGTGGCGCGTTCTCTCGGTGCGCTCCGGCTGCCGCGGCGGGGGCGCGGGGGCATAGGGCGCGCCGGGCGTCTCCGCGCTGCTCCCGGGCGGTGGCCGCTCTTCTCGCCCCGAGCCCGGGGTCCGCGCCTTTGTGCGCAAACGGTGGCTGCAACAGCAGAGCCGGCCTAGTCCCCTCCCCGGTTTCTATAGATCTCGCCCAGGGTACAGGAGAGCCCTCGACTACATACAGACTGCGGTGGCAGATGCGGGCTGCGGCCCTAGCGCCCGCTATTTAAAGAGTTCGGCCACTTTCTTAATATAGCCGCCCAATGGGAAGCGAGCCGACTGAGCTCATCGCTGCGGAGCTTGGCTCTCATTGGCCACCCGCTGCAGCCCAGGGGCGGGGCCGGCCGAGCGTGATTGACGGCCCAGGCCGCGGGGCTGGGAGAGGCGGGCGGCTGGGGAGTCTGCGCCTCCGCTGGCGCTGCGGGGCCCTGGCCGCCCCAGTGTTACCCCCCCCCCCCGCTTTGGCCGCGTCTTCTGCGCGCCGGGCCAAGGCCCGGAGCTGGGGGCCTGGAGCCTGCGGGGCCCGGGCGAGCCGTTCCGAGAGAAGGCAGCACTTTGTGGGGCGTTGGCGACTCCCTCCCACTCAAAATTGTCCCGCTTCCGTGCAAACTCCCAGCGGTGGCCGGACCTGTGGGGGAGGGAGCGGCTCCTTTAAGCGGTTTTGTTTTTAAATAAACACACACACGTTTGTTTCCAAGGAAGGTATTTTTCTTTCCTTTCAGAAGAGGCCCGTTCTGTCGTCTAGTCCGCCACTCCCAACTCCCCCACCCGGGGACTCTTCGTGGGACAGCACTAGGTTTGGACCCGTGAGGCCAAGAGCTGACTGTGAGCTGGGTGGGCCTGGGCCTAGCCTCCAGCTCTTCCAAGTCCTATCGCCACCCCTCCTCCTCCCCACCCTCCACACCAGCCACCATCCCCACCCCCCACCCCCCATCTCTAGGTGAAGATTAGGGGAAGGAGGGACCGTGAAAAAGGAAGGTTGGGGCTGGTTGCAGGACTTTATGTCCACTTGGCGGGAGTTACAAGGCAGAAAAACGCAGCTTTGGCCCTGGTTGGCATGATTAATTCGGATCCTGGTAGTCAGGCTGCTAACTGTCTGAAGTAAATAGTACAATAAAATCCAACAACCTCCCACCCCATTGGGCAAGAAGAGGATGAGGCCTGAGGCAGGGGACAGAGAGGGGCGGACAGGGAGCTTGCAAGCGAGGACACAGCAAATTAGTGTCTGGTGGGGTGCTAGATCTTTTCCTACACACCAGGACTTGATTCATCTATCCCAGAGTGGGATCTAGAAGGACCTCAGGCAAAGGATTTCACAGGACAAAAGAGGGAAGCGGGGGACAGAGGGAGGGCTTGGCTCTAAGAAGGAAGAGTTTGAAAAAACAGAGAGGTGGGAAAGAATAAGACAAACTCTAAAAACAGGGACTAGCTTAGGGTGACTGGCATGCTGCTGGTGACTCTTGATGGAGAGAGAGAGAGTTGAAACTCAGGTTGAGGCCAATCATGGAGGGCTAAAGTACCAACTACCCAGTTTGGGCCATATCCATCATAGAGGCAGCGGGGTGCCTACTGGTTCTTTAGCAAAGGAGAGACTCACACATCATGATGAGGTTATGGCCTCATATTTCTGCCTCCCTTTCTAAGACTGGAAGCTGGTGGAGAGCCAGGATTCTGTCTTACCTCAACATTGTGAAGCACAATGCCTGACCCTATGAAAGAACCGGTAAATGACTGTTTTCGCCTAAATGCTCAGGAACTCAGAACTTTCTGGGGTCTTCCACCTCAGATTCCAGGCTCTGTGTTGACAGCCATCCAACCAAGCATCCAGCTGTAACTAAGCTGTGGTCTTTTCACATATGATTCGTATGTTTAGGTTTGGGTCTCTACGTGAACATCACAGATATAACAAGTCAAATAAGACAGTAGTGCCCTAATCCCTAAACCCTGTCCTATAGGGAACATACTGAAACACCCAAACGGGCTCCCCTCACACTGGATAAGCTCCACTGTTTTTGTTTTTCAGATCTAAGGAACAAGTAAATAATTTTTCCACAGTGGGATCCCATGAGAGAAAAGAAGGGTTTTTTTGATCATTGGTTTAGGGTTCCCACCTGGAAACTTTTCTTTTTTCTTTTTTTCTCTTTTCTTTTCTTCTTCTTCTTCTTTTTTTTTTTTTTTTTTGTTAGCCTATTAGAAAAATTTTATCTAAATTTTTCTTGTTTTAGTCAAAACCTTTTATAGCTGTATTGTTAAAAACACGGCTTTCCTTTATCTTAATATAGCTTGAGAATCTTGGCTGTGTCCTTAAGCTTCAAATATTAAGAAAAAATATCAAACAAAACTTTGTACCATGTATTTTTTGAAAAACTGAAATACAAAGAATCAGGAAGAGGGATTCAGTTCACTCATTTCCTGGCTCTCAGACATAAGATATGAGTGTTCCAAGCCTGAACTTCAATATCGCAATAATTTCTAAAAATACTCGGTTGGTAAATATGCCAAAGTAAACAAAGAGAAAAATCCGTGTTCTGCAGCAAGTTCTCTTCATGCTGTTCATTTTTATGTCCGGGATACGTTGACAAACTCTGTGGAAACGGACTACTTCGAAGACTGCACTGCTCACAAGATAAACTTTTCCAAACTAGGTGATGTGCCAGACAGGCTCCTCCCTGCGCCCCCTCTCCCTGCACAGGGTACTCCCATTGAGGGGCAAGGGCAGGGATTGGTCCATGAGAAGAAATCATGTTACAAAATAGCTTTGTTAACATATAGACTCACTGTGTGACAGACGCCTACACCAGTGAGAGAGGGAAATGATCCCTCAGACAAAAGAGAGATGTTAATCTATCTCCAATCTTCAGTTTCATTTATTTGGAGTATTGTTTTGTTTTGTTTTGTTTTGTCCAGTGTTTCCTACAGATCCTGTAAATCACCCCCCAATTGCTCTCAGACAAGACCAGAGACTGGAATGTTCATTAGATTTTAGTGCCACCTTGTGGTAATCTTAATAGGGTATATATAGTATATGTGTGTATATATAATGTATATATGATTATAAAAATTCTTATTAGTTAAAAAGCATGCATTTTATGACTATTTTTATTTTAAGATTTTTTTCACAGGATTTCAAACCCTAGAGTTTTACAAGTATATTCTTTAGAAATTCTTCACATATATATTTATACATCTATTCACATAGATATTTCTACACACGTACAACTATTTTCATATACACTTAAGAAATTAATTCTTTCCTAAATAGTAACTTCTTTTTTCTCTTTTCAAGTAGGCTCCACACCGTGGAGCCCAAACCAGGGCATGAACTCATGACCCTGAGATCAGGATCTGAGCTGAGTTCAAGAGTCCAACACTTAATGAATGAGCCACCCAGGGGCCCATTACATTAGAAGTTACACTTAGTAACTTCTAAATGAAATTTGAAGAAAGAGATAAAAAGCTATGGCATCTCACTAATTTACGTAACAATGGACTTTCTTTTGCCCTAAATATAATATATAGAAATGTAAAACAACTTTAACTACAAAAATCATCTTCTTTTTTCTCCAGTTCAGAAAGTAATTATTGGATATTAGAAGTAATAATGATTTATTTACCAATAGGCATTTACTGGGAATCAGAAATGCCATAGACATTCCTGACAGTATTTGATTTTTACATTTTTTTTTCCACTTTAAGGAGTAGCTTGAAGTCTCTAGGACTACTGTCAACCTTCCATCTCTGCAATGAGCTCTGAAACGGGAAAGTCTCTTCTAAAACCACCCATGCAATTGCAATGTGGGAAAACCGAGGAGGTTTGGGCCCATTCGGCCATGAGTTACATAGTGAGCCTTCAGGCTACTTTCTGAGGTCTCCAGCTATGAGCCACAGCAGGTAAAACATCCGTCTCCTGCCCTAGGTTTGTGGTGCAATGGGACCCAGGCCTAAGACAGGGAAGGCTGGGCTCACTGGAGAACCACCATAGCTAAACTGTTAAACTTCAGAATGTGGGCGTTGAACTCAGATCAGACAGACACCTGTCTGTCCAGCCCAGGGCCAGGTCAAGGGGAATAGGCAGTGGGCAGTGGGGCAGATCCTAATCACTCTAAAATTTTGCTGTGTCCCATTCCAGTAGCCATCAGCTGCATGTGGCTGTTGAGCACTTGAAATGCTGCTCGTGCCACTGAAGAGCTAAGTTTTTAATGTTATCTGATTTTAATTCATTGAAGCTGAAATAGAAAAACTGATATTCAGGGGGGAGGAAATGGGGAGATGTTGACCAAAAAGTACGAACTTCCAGTTACAAGATGAATAAGTTCTAGGGATCTGCTGCGCAGCATGGTGACTGTAGTTAATAATACCGTATTAATACTTGAAAGTTGCTCAGAGAGTAGATCATAAATGTTCTCGCCACAAAAAAAGAGATGGTAATTACATGATGTCGTCAAGGGCTTAGCTAACACGGTGGCTGTGGTGGTAATCATTTTGCAATATGTAAGTGTATCATATCAACACTTTAAACTTGTCCACCTAGAACTTACCCAACGTTTTATGTCAGTTATATTTCAATAATAATGCTAAAAGAAAGAACTGAATGAATACTGATATGGACCACAAAAAAGTAAAAAAATAAAAACGGATATTTAATTCAGTTATGGGAAACTTTTACATATGTTTGAAACAACTTAGGTGTGTGAATCTACTTTCTCCTACTGGAAATTTTATGGAGTCCAACTACAGATTGAGGGATGCCTGGGTGACTCAGTCAGTTAAGCGTCTGCCTTCAGCTCAGGTCATGATCCCAGGGTACTGGGATTGAGTCCCGCATGGGCTCCCTGCTCAGCGGGAAGCCTGCTTTTCCCTTTGCCTGCTGCTCCCCCTGCTTGTGCGCGCTCTCTCTCTGACAAATAAATAAATAAAATCTTTAAAAAAGAAAAGAACAAAACAAATACAGATTATTTTCAATGAAAATTTAGCACCCGAATTAAGATGTAAACATTTAAAAAACACATAAAATGGTCCATAAATATATTTTATATTAATTACATATTGAAATGATAGTATTTTAGATATAGTGAACATATTTTTAAATTTATTAGATTTAATATGTTGGGTATACTTGGATATATAATTCAAATTAATTTACCTCCTTATGGTTTTTAATGTGACAACTAGAAAATTTTAAATCACACACGTAGGGGCACCTGGGTGGCTCAGTCGGTTAAGCATCTGCCTTCGGCTCAGGTCATGATCTCAGGGTCCTGGGATCGAGCCCCGCATCAGTCTCCCTGCACAACGGGGAGTCTGCTTCTCCCTCTCCCTATGCCTGCTGCTCCCCCTGCTGTGCTCTCTCTGTCTCTTTGTCAGATAAATAAATAAAATCTTAAAAAAAAAAAATCACACACATGGTTCACATTACACATCTCTTGGATGGCACTGCTCTAAAATGTCTACCAGTCGGGGCACCGGGTGGCTCAGTCAGTTAAACCTTTGCCTTCTGTTCAGGTCATGATCCTAGTGTCCTGGGATCAAGCCCCACATTGGGCTCCTCGCTTAGTGGGGAACTTGCTTCTTCCTCTCCCTCTGCTGCTCCCCCTGCTTGTGCTCTCTCTCTCTCTGTGTCAAATAAAATAAAATGAAATAATAAAATAAAATAAACTGTCTACAAGTGCACGTGGCTCTCTGGCTACTCCCTCACACATCGTCTCAGGGAGTCACTTTTGTATGAGCCCCCTGAAGCCCGTTAATCTTCCTGTGGGTATAATTTCCTTTTATTTGTGCCAAACTCACTGCTGGATTTCATTTCGGAGGGCCCAGACACTCAGCTGAACACGGGCTGGGACAATCTGGAGCCTCCCTACCCCCCTTTCCCCTGCTGCTCTCCAGGCCAGGCACCCCCTCGCCTTTCATCTGCCCCCACCACAGTGGCAACCCCTCCCTAGTAAGTCCAGCTCTCCTCCCGACACCGGGAGGTATTCTCCTGAGCAGTAGAGGCTGTTTGGCCTTTCTACGTGGTGACATATTTTCCTTTCCAAAGATGAGAATCAAAATCTAGTCTTTTCCAATTTTGGTAGTAAAGTGGGGGCTGTCGGTTTTTCTCTGGAACTCTCATTAAACCTCAGTCATCTCAATTCAATTCAGCAAACACGGATTGAGGAGGGGGGTGGAGGAGGGGAAGTAAGGGCACAGAAGATAAGTAGGGCATAGTACCATCATGTAAAGACACACACACACACACAAAGGTGGGTCGCAATATCACTCATATGTAAATGAAGGATGGAGAGGACTTCACACAGGAGGTCACACTGAGCAGAGCCTTGACTAACAAGTAGGATTTTTCCAGAAGAAAGAGATGCCCATTGGCACCATCTAGAGCACTGACTATGTAGCTATTTTGTGCACAAAGCTTCCAATCAGAGCCATCTGATGAAAAAGGAGAAGTAGCAATGGGCAGAAGTAGAAAAAAAGTGCTCCTCCTTCTATGCATGAGATTTGCCTGATGGCGGCAGCCACATGAGGTCGGCCTCGCCCTGAGAACAGAAAGGAAGGAGAAAGGTCACAAGAACATGCCGTTATCAACAGCGTTACCAAATCCACCCCAGCAAATGCTTGCCAGTCCTGTGGCGAATGCTGAGATCGCACATACATTTGTTACTTTAGCAAAAGCTCCGGGAAAGTGGTGTGAAGATGAAGTAAGCCGAAGGGAGGGGAGCCTCACACCAGGAGGCTGGAGACCCGCTCGCCAGGCCTCCTAGCTCCTAGCCGCCCAGCTAGGAACAGACCCTCCCTTCTGGGTCTCAGTTTCCCCATGAGAGGTAGAACTCCAAGGCTGGAAACTCAGGTGTCCACAGGGGTCCTGCAGATCGCATAACTGTGTGTAACACTGGGCGGTGGTGGAAACTGGGGGGAACCGGAGAACATGCCGTATCTAAGTTAGCAAAGTCCAGAATTGGAAAGCAAACCACTGCATTGCCCGAAAAGGACAAGCAGAGCAGACTAGATTTGGCCAACAGAACCAGTTTGTGAACCTTATGAGAAAATTTTTAATTTTTCAGCATTTTTGATGAATCAAAGGGGCTCACCTACAGAAAAATAATATCATTAATCCTTTCTTTTTAAAAAAAAAAAAGATTTTATTTATTTTTTAGAGAGCGAGCGAGAGAGAAACAGCATGAGAGGGGAGAGGGTCAGAGGGAGAAGCAGGCTCCCCGCTGAGCCGGGAGCCCGATGTGGGACTCGATCCCAGGACCCTGGGATCATGACCTGAGCCGAAGGCAGACGCTTAACCATGTGAGCCACCCAGGCGCCCTCATTAATCCTTTCTAAAGTCAAAAAATATATAAAGCAAAAACAAAGTTTTTTATTTAATTTTATTATCCAAACCTTTATTTCTTTGAATTGCTTAAACTGAGATCCAAAAGATGAAATATTCCAAAGTATGGAATCTAGGGAAATGTGGTCTTACATAGAACATTCTCACAGCTGAGAGGGGGTTAGCATTCAGTTGGGGGGGCAGGGGATGTTATCCCCTGATATCAATCCAGAGGGCAATAACACCAAGTTTTTTTCTCTTCCCTGTTTTCAGTCTTGAAAGCAAATGATCTAATCAAAGTATTTATACAGAGATGATTCACTTCTTGTGTTATCTTATGATGTCAGAATTTTGCAATAGGGTGGAGCTGAATTCACAATGGATTTCCACACTCCAGTGTGGCTCCGATGAAGAAGTTTATAGCACGAGACAGAGCCTGTATGGGGAGCCACTGCTCAGAACCTGAATCTGGGGAGCAGACAACATAATCGGGAGGAGGCAGGGATGGATGTGCTTTACCCACCATCCCTGGGCCTGTGTTTTCACCCCAACCACACAGGTGGGTGGAACATGGCTCAACAAAAGAAACCGTTCTTCTTGAGAGTCTTCAATCAGAAAGGAGAGCACGGGAGAATCTCTTTTTCAGACAGCTCGGTTGGAACTGCTTCATCCTTGAAATGTGGAGTTGTGTGATTGCTATTCAGCTCGGTCACAGAATATGCTGAAGAAAGAAGTTGGTGCATTTATAGTGTGGAAATCTCAGTGCTATGCCTATGAAGGGGCTGAACTTGATTCATTGCACTAACATGTGTTGATTGCCTCCCGCATGCCTGCCAGCCTCTAAGGAGCTCAGGCACTTAGCATATGCAGCATCTCACAGCTGCTGAACTCCCAGTGTCTGAATGAGGTAGAGGCACGGCTTGAACCTAGCAGATAGGAATGGTGACAGCCACCTGCTCTCATTCAATCATTTGTTCTGCGAACATACCCAGTGCCACCAGTGGGATACGGGAGGAATCAGATAGAGCCCCTGCCCTCAAAGGAGCTCCAGTCCATAAATATGATGGTGACCCATACAATAATTATAACAACTAAACTGAATGCTTCAGTCTAGTGTGGTGAGTGCTACAATGTGTAGGCCCAGGGGAGGGGCCTGAGGAGGTCACAGAAGGCTTGAACTAAGTGGTATGTTGGCACTTTGGTGGGCTTCATTGAACCACATCCCCTAGTATTCATCTCTTGTGTGGTCCCCTCCCATGATGAGTCTGAGTTTGGCCTCTGACTAGATTAGGCCAATGGGACATCAGCAAGAATGCAAGTTGCAGCTGGATAAGTACTCACACATTCTTCTTGGAACCTGGCTGCCATGCTTTAAGGAAACTCAATCCAGCAGGTGGACAAGCCCATATGGAAGAGAATTGCACTTCTGACCAACAGTCTCAGCTAAGCTCCAGCTGGTGGTCAGCACCAACCGCCAGCTATGTGGGCGGGGCCATTTGAACCTTCCTTCCAAACACCTCAACAAACACCATGGGTAGTAGAAGAACGGCCTGAGTTGACCCACAGAATCCTGACAAATAATAAATTGTTACTTTCGTAAGCCACCATCTGTTGGGATGGTTTGTTCCACAGCAATGGATAACCAAAACAAGCTGAGTCTTGATGGTTGCACAGAAGTTAGCCTGGCCAAGAGAGGAAAAGAAAGGCATCCTAGAGTATGAAGGCATGAGAGAGCATAACAGTTACAGGTACTAGGCAGATCGATATGGCCGGCATATGGGACATAAGGTAGAAAGAAGCAATTGCTGGAACTGAGAAGACTGTCCAGGCTCAGACCAGAGCCTCTGCAGATGGGTGAGGAATTCCAAAACCACCCCTAGGTTCAATGATTCACTAAGAGGACTCAAGGACTCAGCATAGTTGTACTCACAGCTGTGATTTATTAGAACAACAGGATGCCAAGCAAGATTAGCAAAAAGAAAGGCACATGGGGCAAAGTCTGGGGAAACCCAGGTGCAACGGAAATTGTGTTCCTTGAGGGTGCTGTGTCCTCTCCCAGGGAGTCACACAGGACACACTCACTTCCCCCAGCAGTAAGTTGTGACAACACATGTAAAACGTGGCCAACCAAGGAAGCTTATTAGAGAATCAGTGCCCAGGATTTTTACCGGAGGCCATGATGCTTGATTTTTTATGTCAACCTGACAAAACTATGGTACCCAGTTATTTGGTCAAACACCAATCTAGACGTTGCAGTGAAGGTATTTTTCAGATGTGATTAACATATAAACCAGTAGATTTTAAGTAATGTGATTACCGTCCACAATGTGGGTGGGTCTCATCCAACCAGTGGAAGACCTTCCGAGCAAGGCCAAGGTGGCCCGAAGAAGAAAGAATTCTCCTGGAGACTGCAGCAGAGACACCCGGCCTGTTTCCAGCCTGCTCCCCTGCCGAATTTGGGCTCCACTCTGAATTTCCAGGCTGCCAGTCTGCCCTACAGATTTCAAAGTTGCCAGCCCCCACAATTGCATGAGCCAATTCCTTAAAATGAATCACTTTCTCTCTCTCTCTCTCTATGTATGTATATCCCATTGGTTCTGTTTCTCTGAAGAACTGTGCTAAGTACACTCTGCCCGGCATGAGCCCAAATCCCAGACTTCCAGAAGAAACGAGGTGTTTAGCATGGGCTATCGTGTTTGCACAAACAGTTTAGGTCAAGTGAGCTGCTCTTCTCAGTTAATGGTGGGGACGGTCCTAAAATCTCAGTTCCCAGATGCGCGTCAATGGCAACCTGCTAAGCAGACCTTTTGTTTGTTTGTTTTAAGATTTTATTTATTTATTTATTTGAGAGAGAGAGAGGGAGTACAGAGGGAGAATGAGAGGGAGAAGCAGACTCCCCACAGAGCAGAGAGCAGAGAGCCGACGTGGGGCTCGATCCCAAGACCCTGAGATCATCACCTGAGCTGAAGGCAGACGCTTAACCGACTGAGCCACCCAGGCACCCTGAGCAAGTCTTTCTGAAAATAAGCAGTAGGTCTGCGTGTAAACCTCTTTCTGTACAGAAGGTAAGTCGTTTACATTGTAGGCAATAGGGAGTCATTGAATTTTTTAGGTGTAAATACATTGTTCCACAGAAGATTTTAGGTGTGCGTGAGGGAGAGAGGGAAGGATGACATTCTGTTTTGTTTCATAAGACCGTGCTGGCAGCATGTGGGGGAGGGCCCAAAGAAGGGGCAAGTAGGGAAGGAGGCCTCCAACTCGCAGGCCTCTCTGGTCAACCAGGCAGAGCAAGGATGGAGAGAACGGGGTATATTTAAGAAAACAACAGGAGCTATGGAAGGTGTGTTCCCACTTGCAGGCTGTTACCTCCCCTTCCAGTCAGTGAGAGCCTTAGAGAGGGTGAGGGTGTGTGTGTCTGTCTGTGTCTGAGTCTGAGTCTGCGTCTGCGTCTGGGTGTTGGGGCCATGTCAGCTGCCACACCCATTCTCCTGAGGCTTCCAGAGAAGAGGCAGGAGAGGGCTAGATCTGTGTCCATCTAGGAGGTAGAGTCGGTTCTCTGGAACTCTGAGCCCCCCCACCCCCACCCCAGGGCCCTTGCCCTGGTCTCTCCCCTCCCACCACAATCCACATGGGGCTTGAGGTAGGGCCCAAAGGCACACAGAAAACCTCAAAGCGGAAGTGATCCTATGAGTACAGCCCTAGGCTTGTACTGCTCCAGGTGTGGTCCGTGGACCAACAACACTAGCATTTCTTGCAAGCTTGTTAGAGACGCAGAATCTCAGGCCCCAGCCCAGCCCAGGCCTCTATAGAATCAGAACCCAGAGCTCCACAAAGTATGAACAGTCGGGTTTGAGAAGCACTGCGCTTGGCTTGCGTCCGGCCGACTGTGCTGGAGGAAACAGGGCAGCGGTGGTTCAAGGGAGTGTGTGCTGAGCCGCGGACGGCGGCTTCATCTGGGCCGGGGGCTAACCATCTGCGTCCTCCTGGGCATCGTCTTCCTTCCTCGGCATCAGTTCTCAGCCGTGAACCGGGGCATTAATAGTACCTCCCTCACTAGGCTATTGTGAGTTACATGAGTTACTGCACGGAAAGTATTTAGAACGTGCTGTGTGCATCCCTGGAAACTGTGAGCTGTCCTTCCCGAGGGCTCCTCCAGCTTCTGCTTGTCCAGCCCCCTCCCATCAACACACACACACACACACACACACACACACTCCCCCACTGCAGGGCCAGGGGAGCAGCCATTCTTCACTCGGG
This sequence comes from Mirounga angustirostris, assembly GCF_029215605.1. Taxonomy (NCBI): domain Eukaryota; kingdom Metazoa; phylum Chordata; class Mammalia; order Carnivora; family Phocidae; genus Mirounga; species Mirounga angustirostris. The sequence continues at coordinate 15,631,220 of NW_026991718.1, read as the reverse complement.
AGAATGAAGAAGCCTTCACCCAGGGCTCCTGGAAGCTGTGTCTGCTCCCTTGTCCTAGGACAGCCCTTCAGTTCTTGGAAAAAGACTCCCTCTCCAAGTCTGCTCATCTCCTGGCAGTTCTGGTCCCTATGATCCATCTCTGCAGGCCCTGGCTGCCTGCCTGGGAGCCCGCCTCTGAACACATGGTGTTTTGCCTATGCCCTTCTTTAGGGATGCTCTTGAGGTCAGGTCATGACTCCAGGGAGGGTCTCTCCTGGCCCCTTAGACCTGCCAGGGCTGCAGGGCAGGCTGGTCAGTTGGCTGCAGGATGAGGCCCCCTGCAGAGGCGCTGCCACCAACGTATCCCAGGTGGAGTGGATTCTGAGCCACCCAGGAGAGTCCCTACGGAGCGGAGAGAATGTGGAACCCTCTGGCATTCTGGCCGAGGGGAGACCTAGGGAAAGGCAAGGCCCTTCAGTGGGCTCCCAGAATCATGAGAGGGCGGCTCAACTGTCTCTCCCATCTGTGTGAATCAACTTCAGCAATGTCCCCATTACCGTTAGGAGAGGGCAGAGGGTGGTGCATCTCAAATGGGGAATGCGCTGCAATCTCATTTTTTTTTCTTTTTAAGATTTTATTTACTTATTTTGAGAGAGAGCATGAATGAGGGGAGGGGCAGAGGGAGAGGGAGGAGCAGACTCCCTGCCGAGCAGGGAGCCCGATGCGGGACTCGATCCCAGGACCCTGGGATCATCACCTGAGCTGAAGGCAGACGCTTAACTGACTGAACCACCCAGGTGCCCAGTGCGACAATCTCTTGACTACAGTTGAATTTAGAACTTCCTTTTAAAATTTTGGCTGATGTTCTTGAAATTTAAACAAAGTAAATAAGCCCCTAGGAATAATAATGCCAGTGATGATTATTAACAGTAAGTATCATAACTAACATTTTGCGGACTTAGTGTTAGCTATCATTAAATTCTTGACATGCATTATTTCATCTAATTGTCACAAGCCTGAGTAAGGTGTCAATATTGACAGCCTATTCAGAAGCTACCCCCTCCCCCTGCCCGTTTCTAGAGGACTCTGGGTTTGCCTGCTGGACAACAGGCTCTTTCCTATGATCATTAGTGGAGAAGAGAATCAAAAGGAGCTGAAAGCCTGAGTTGACTTACATTTTTGAAGGCCCTGGAGCTTCTCTGAGGAAAAAAAAAAAAAAAAAAAACTTGTCCAAAAGGCCAGAAAAGTGGTCAAGAGAGAAGTGGGGATAAGAGAGGAGAATCTGGGGGCACCTGGGTGGCTCAGTCGGTTAAGCGGCTGCCTTCAGCTCAGGTCATGATCCCAGGGTCCTGGGATTGAGCCCCGCATCGGGCTCCCTGCTTAGCGGGAAGCCGGCTTCTCCCTCTCCCACTCCCCCTGCTTGTGTTCCTGCTCTCACTATCTCTCTCTCTGTCAAATAAATAAATCTTTTTTAAAAAAAAAAAGAGAGGAGAATCTGGGGAGAGGCAGCCTTGAGGACAGGACTCTGGGGAATTCGCTATAGCTCCCCTTGGGCACTTTTTTGAGAGACTGATATACATGTTTTTATTTCTTTTCAAAAGATTTTTTGAGCTGGAGTTATGTGTCTTCTAGAAGCAACACAGAACAGAGCTAGAACTGAGCCAGCCAGTTTTATTTGTATTACACTATTATTATCCCCACCACTTAGAGATAAAGAAGCAGAGATTAGAAAGTTTAAATAACTTGCCTAGGGTTGCCCTGCCAATAAATGTCAAAACTAAATTCCATTGAGCAATCTGGGCTCCTGGACAGCTAGCACCTAATCCGGTGGTTCAGAGGAACATGAAGACTCTGCTATTTCTAGGCTTGTCCAGGTCAAGGCTTTTCTAGTGGCCCAGATCACACACAGAAGTGACTCCAGAACTCCTGGGTTGTGAATACCATTTTGTTCACTCCCTCCCTTGAAGTATGTTTCCCAAATTGTCCCCTCATCCTCCTTTCCCTCCATGCCCCCCCCACCCCCCCCGCTTCCAGAAGCAGGCCTCTGGGTGAGCTCCTCCAACCAGGCAGACACTGCCTGATGTCTTCATCAAGCTTTGACCTTGCACTTTACAGCCAGTGGTTGCCATGGTGAGTGAGAGGCTGGCAGGCCTCGCAGGACACTGCGGGTACAGGAAGTCCTGCCAAAATCATCCTCTCCCTCCCTAATCATTTCTTGAGCCCACACTGGGAAAACAGCACTCCCTGGAGGCAATTCTCTTTCATTTCTCTCTGAAACTCTTCCTGACTTAGAGCTCTATTGTCACAGAATAAAGCTAAGCATGCCGTGGACCTCTTTAGGTTGTAGGACTTCAGCCCACATGCTGGCGGAGGGCTGCCAGGAAGCCATTGTCGCAGAGATTGGACCGTAGTAAAGACAGACTGGCCAGTGAGAAGAGGGAAGGGAGGACTTTTTTTTTTTTTAAGATTTTATTTATTATTTGACAGAGAGAGAATGAGATAGAGAGAGCATGAGAGGGGGGAGGGTCAGAGGGAGAAGCAGACTCCCTGCCGAGCAGGGAGCCCGATGCGGGACTCGATCCCGGGACTCCAGGATCATGACCTGAGCCGAAGGCAGTCGCTCAACCGACTGAGCCACCCAGGCGCCCAGGACTTTTCTATTTTTTATCATATAATGGTTCAAGCATAGAAAAATATAAAGAATAATATCTGCTACCCAGCTCTGCCAATCTGTGAATTTCTCATATGCATTTCAAATCATTTTGGTACAGATGAAACCAGTGTATCCCTCCCCAATCCTACTCCCTGGCCTCCCTCTCTCAAATATGTTGTTTAATATCCCCATGCATATATGTATTCATTTAGCACACACGAATGTGTCCGAAAGATACATGGTGGTGTTCTGTATGTTTTGAATTTTTATACCAATAGTGTCGTGCTTTACAGAACTTCTGCAACTTGCTGTTTTTATTCGGTGATATGGTTTTGTTTTTTTTTTTTAAGATTTTATTTATTTTTTTGACAGAGAGAGACATAGCGAGAGCAGGAACACAAGCAGGGGGAGTGGGAGAGGGAGAAGCAGGCCTCCTGCAGAGCAGGGAACCCAATGTGGGACTCGATCGCAGGACCCTGGGATCATGACCTGAGCTGAAGGCAGACACTTAACGACTGAGCCACCCAGGCGCCCGGTGATATGTTTTTTGAGATGTGGCTATGTTAATACATGTAGTTCTTGTTCATTCACTTTATTTATATGGTATTCCATTTTATAAATATTTATGCATTCTCCTATTGTTGGGCATTTGGGTTATTTCTAAGTTTTTTTCTGATACAATTGTTTAAAAAAAGAGACAACAGGGGTGCCTGGGTGGCTCAGTTGGTTAAGCGTCTGCCTTTGGCTCAGGTCATGATCCCAGGGTCCTGGGATTGAGCCCCACATCAGGCTCCCTGCTCAGCAGGGAGTCTGCTTCTCCCTCTGCCTGCCGCTCCCCCTGCTTGTGCGCTTGCACTCTCTCTCTCTCTCTGACAAATAAATACATAAAATATTTTTTAAAAGAGAGAGAGAGAGACAACAGCTCCAAATGGTGTTACTTGTGCTAAGCCTCATGTCAACAAACCAGTACTTAACACCTAACCTAAATGGAGTTTCAGCATCTCCCAGGAATGTAAACTTTAAGTTGATCTGGAATTACCTGGTTAGTACTAGTGAGGTAATCTGCTCAATAGACCCCTTTCATCCCCCATAGGGAGGTGACCTTGCCTGAAACAATCCACTCTTTGCTAGAAACTTCCTTTTCCAGGGCGCCTGGGTGGCTCAGTTGGTTAAGCGTCTGCCTTTGGCTCAGGTCATGATCCCAGAGTCCTGGGATCGAGCCCCACATCAGGCTCCCTGCTCAGCGGGGAGTCTGCTTCTCCCTCTGCCTGCAGCTCCCCCTGCTTGTGCATTCTCTCTCTGTAAAAAAAAAATAAGTAAAATCTTTAAAAATAAAAAAAAGAAACTTCCTTTTCCTCCCACCTTCTGCCTATAAAACCCTTCATCTTTGTACAGCCCTTTAGAGCATTCTTCAATTTGCTGGATGAGCGCTGCCCGATTCATGATTGTTTACTAAAACCAATTTGATTTTTAAATTTACTCAGTTAATTTTTTTTTAACACAAACAATGCTAACCAGCTGGACAGGCCAATGTGTACATCCAGAAGAGTTTCTAGGAAATAGGCCTTTGTCACAGGAAGGAACTTTTCATAGGACACGAATCTGTGATTACATTTCAAGTTTGGAAATTGCAGCCAAGGGTATATGAAATGTGCACAATGACTGCCTCCAGCTTCCACCTGGGGAGCCCCACGTCCCAGGGAAGTGAATGTGGCCATCTTTCCAAGAATAGGGTTCCTGACAACACCCCTACATCCAGACTCAGCTAAAGGCACACATATCAACGCGACTGTGAATCATCTATCTTGTTTGTTTTCTCTTTGGATTTATAATTGGAAATAGCGACATTCTGGAATGTTCTGATGATTCAGACTGAGTGTGACAGTGAGAGAGTCAGGAGGGAGGGCACGACTGTTTAGAGAAAAGGAAATGGGATTAATATGCAGAAATCAGGAGGACTGATGTTCCATTCAGCCATTTCCGTGTAATAAGCCACCCCGCAAAGATTTGTTATTCTCCCAGTTACATCTGGAAATTGGTGCTGGCTGTCAGCTGGGTCCCCTTGATTCCTCTCCACTTGGTCTCTCCCTCCAATGGGCTAACCCAGCTTCCTTACACAGTGGTTTGGGGCAGCATGTAGGCAAGGCCTACAACTCACATAGCATCACTCCTGCCCAATTCTATTGGCCAGAGCAAGTCACGAGGCCAGTCCAGATTTAAGAGGAGGACAAGTCGACACCCCTCTTTTTTGAAGGAACAGCAAAGTCCTGGGACATGGAAAAGGAGCATGGGACAAATTGCTTCAGCCATCTTTGAAAACAGTCTCCCGCCACTGAGCAATTTGGGCAGAGATGGAAATTTAACATTCACCACTGAGACCTTAACTAGAGTCTTCTGTGCAATTTCTAAAATAGGTCAGTATGATATAATTCCCAACAGCCTGACTTTCCTGGCTAGAAAGAGGTTCACAGAGGGATAGAGTTTTAAAATTTCTGATGTTGCTGGTTCTTCTCTTCACCTGAAAGTCCAATAAGGAATCTACCTTTCGCTCCTGTGAATTAAGACTTGAACTAGGACTTCCTAGTGCTCAGACCTTCAGGTTTGGGTTAGAGCTGCGCCACTGGTGTCCTAGGCCTGCAGATTGCAGTCAGCTGATCGTGGGCCTCCTCTTGCCTCCATAATCACATGAGCCAGCTCCTCAGAACAAATCTCTTCCTATGTAGCTATATATCTAGATCTAGATCTAGATCTGTATATCTGTGTCTCTCTCTATATCCATTTGGTTCTGTTTTGCTGGAGAACCCTGGCTAATACAATGGCCCCATAAATAAAAAAGCCAGTCCCAACCTGAATTACTGGAGAGAGGTATAGCCTCAAAATGTGCCTGATTAAACCAAAGTCAGCCCTTAGCACACAGAAGTAGATGACCTCTCCCTCTGCATTCCTCCCCCCACACACACACACACCCCAATCCAGGATATTTAGAAGCCCAAATGCCCGGATCCATTTATAGGATAATCAAACCAAACAGAATGCCCCCTGAAATCCAGGAGTAACCCAGAAGCAGTGAAAAGAACTTAGTCAAGGACTTGGGGCACTCTCTTCTACCCCCAACATTTGTTTTTAGAGCAGCATTTCTCAACCTTCAGTGAGCATCTGAACTTCCTGGAGGGTTTGTTTAAAACTTCAGACTGATAAGCCCCACACCAAAAGCTTATGACCCAAAAGGTTTCATTAGAGCCCAAGGAAAGCATGCAGCTTTCCAGCATGTAGGCAGTCCTGTGCATTTCTCACAAGGTCCAAAGTGATGCTGTATTAGTCAGAGTTTTCCAGAGAAGAACAAATTAGAGATACAGATCTGTTAACAAATATATATATAACAAATAGGAGATATATATCTCTTGTTCTAATAAGTCTCTCCCTCTCCCTCAGATATATATATATATATATATATATATGAATAATAGTAAGAAATATATATGCTGAGAAGTTCCAAGATCTGCAGTCAGCAAGCCAGGAGAGCAAGGACTAATTCCAGGCTGAAGGCCAGCAGACTTGATACCCAGGATGAGCCAACATTTCAGTTTTAGTCCCAAGGCAGGAAAAACCAACATTCCTGCTCGAGAGCACTCGGGCCAGAGGTGTTCTCTCTTACTGGTGGGAGGGTCTGCCTTTTTGTTCTATTCAGGCCCTCAGCTGACTGAATGAAGCCTGCTCTCCCTTTAGGGAGAGCAATCTGCTCTGCTCCAGGGCCACTGACTCAGGTGCTGATCCCATCCAGAAACACCCTCACAGCCACACCCAGGAGCATGTTTGACCAAACATCGGGGCACCCCTCGGCCCAGTCAGGCTGACACGGAAAACTCCGCCTCGCAGAGCTGGTACTGCTGGTCCAGAACACGGCCGTGATGTCCCTGCTGCAGAGTGCTCCTCCTGCTGTGGAAGGCTGACGTCGGTATCCCCTCCTCTACCAGCGTCCTCAAACCTAGAGGGGAGCAGGTGTCCCCCCCCAGGGGCAGGAGTCACAGGGATGGCCACGCTCGACCAGCTTGCAGGCTGTGCGATGAAGAGAGCCCTTGGCTGAGTGGCCGGAACCCCATCCTGCCAGGCACAGGACCCACGCAGGCCACCTCCCTCCCCGGGCTGGAGCTCTTGCAGAGTTCACAGATATAATACACCATGTACGTACACTAAAAAGTATTTGTTTATCTGAAATTCAAAGTTCACTCGGCATCCTCTTTTTTATTTTATTTTTTTGCTAACTTTGGCAACCCTAGTTTCTTTCTTTGTGAAATGGGGTGCTCCCGAAGCATGGGATGTGAGCAGGCGTCAGGCAGGCTGTTCAGACAGCGAGGCCACAGGTGCTCTCCTCAGGCCGCAAGAGAGGAGCAAAGGGGCGAACCTGGGCACAACCTACCTGCCAGGCTGCAGGGCGCACGGGCCTGGCTCGAAGTCCTGGACCAGGTCAGGGGGTGGGAGGACGTCAGCCTGAGGGGAGGCTGGGAGATGTCAGAGCCCACATGAGCCACAGCAGGTTGTCCCTCTCAGACCATCCCTGACACCGACAGTAAACAGGAAATCCCCTCTCCTGGCAGCCTCCCTGCTCTTCTTGCCAGGGTGAAGAAGATTCTAAACTAGGATTCAGAGTAATAGTCGGGTCTGACATTTGGCAATCCCGAACTGGATCGCCAAGCTCCAGACCCAGAGGTGCCTCTGCTTTCCCAGCCCCTGGGCCAGAAGAGGCCCCTACACCCATTTCCTCCCCGTGCTGGGGCCCAGACCAGACAGAGAACCCCAAATCTGGCTTGGCAAGAGGAGGAGCTCCCCTGAAGGCCCTCAAGTTGTCCAGGAGGGGGTGGGGCACTGTGCAGGTAGACACCCCAGCCCTGGGTGCAGCTTGCTGCTGGCCCCCCATGCAGCTTTCCAGCATGTAGGCAGTCCTGCCACTGCACCCAGGCACCTCTGTTCCACACGGCCCTGTGAGCTCCAGGGTGGTCTGTCCTCCCCTCCCCTGCAGAGACAGGCCCCCAGCCCCGCAGTCCCCACGTCAAGCAGACTAAGAATGAGTGGAGGCAAAGGCCGGGTCAAAGCTACTGAGGGAGGTGTGGGGCTGAGACCCCCTCCACAGGGTTCCTTGGAAGCACAAGGTGGAAGGGTAAACAAAACCTTGGCCAGAGGGGCAACCCCGCCCCCCACGGCCCGCCCCGCCCCACTGCTTTGCCAGCTCTACCATTCCCTTGGTGCTTGGCATTCACTTAGCTGCTCCCAACCTCAGTTTTCCTTCTAAAAAATGGGGATCTGATTCTTACCTTGCCTGCCTCCTCAGGCTAGTAAGAATCAAGTATCTGTGAAAGGGTGTTAGAAACTCTAAGTTGCTATTAGTTAGGGCCCTTTTACTCACAAGCATGAGAAACCAGGCAAACTAGATGAGGCCAAAGAGGAATTTACCAGCTCAGAGCCTCAAGACCCAGGGCAGAGAATGGAGGCTCTCTCCTTTTCCCCATGCCAGCGTCTCTATGTGAACCGGCTTCTTTCTCTGGCAGACTAGCTTCTCCCTAAGCCTGGAGCATCTCCCAGCTTCACCTCCCAAGAGGCACCTCCGTCACTGTTAGTACCAACCTGAAAATCCCAGAGAGAGTTCTCATTGGTCCCGCTTGGGTCCCATGTCCACTTGGTGGATATTAGTACAACATTCTGCAGCCTCTTCTAGAACTATATATTTGGAGAGCTGGGAGGCTCAGTTCACCAAAAGAAAAGAGATTTTATTCCCGAGAGAGAAGAAATGTGATGGAACTTGATCTACTATGGAAGTAATGTTTTATCAAGAGTATGATTGTTGGGGTGCCTAGGTGGCCCAGTTCGTTAAGCATCTGCCTTAGGCTCAGGTCATGATCCCAGGGTCCTGGGATGGAGCCCCGCATCGGGCTCCCTGCTCAGTGGGGAGTCTGCTTCTCCCTCTCCCACTCCCCCTGCTTATGTTCCCTCTCTCGCTGTGTCTCTATCTGTCAAATAAATAAATAAAATCTTTAAAAACAGAAACAAAAACAAAAACAAAACAAAACAAAAAAAACCAACACTCCCCACTTACTCCCTAGCTTTCTCCCACAGAGCACTTACAACCTCAGGAACTACGGTTCAGCAGAGACTTCCTGGGAAGTTTACAAGTTGCCAGACAAAGTCTCTCTCCTCCAGAAACTCGCAGCCAAGTAAGGGTGGCAGACAACAAAGGCGAGGGCTTTCCAGCCAGTTGGCTTGTGCTGGTTAGAAGTGGGCACGGGACTCTCTGAGACACCAAGAGGACACTGGGTCCAAAGGAAGCTGACTTGAGAAAACCACACGTGAGCTAAGACCTGGGGATGGGCAAGAGCTTGCCAGAAAAAAAAAGTGGCAGGACACGGTGCTAGTTAGTCCTCAAGCTAGGGTGTCTCAGCTCCAGACCCAGGCTTCCCTGCTTCGGGCCGCTGGGGCAGGAGCTCTGCAAATTCCCGGATCCCCCTTTGTTAGCTGGTTCCCACCTGCCAACAGGGGGCTCTAGAAGCTGACTGGCAGGCAGGAGGACAGAAGGGACTTGCTCCTTCTTGTCTGTTCGCTGTCCTACCAGCTCCCCAGCGAGAGCCAGACAGCCAGGAAGCATCAGGTGAGGCCTCCGGCGCTCTGCACCTCGGAGCAGGAGTTGAGAGGCTGTAGGCAGGAAGCATCAGAAAGTCAGGTGTGCAAATGGCCCTCATGCCCAGCACTTGGTACCAGAGAGGAGCGGCTGGGGACAAGAGCCAGCCCTGGCAGTTCAGAAACAAGACCCCAGGCCCTGGGAGGTGGGGACCAACCGGGAGGGCCTGAGCCAGGGGAGCTCTAGTGCAAGGCAGGGAACCAAAGCACCCACACACTCCAACACCCCCTCTGCCTTCCAAGCACTGGTGGTTTGTTCCGATGTCACCAAGGCTAGGCCCAGGGCCAGGCCCCTGAACATGGCAGGTTAGGGGGCGGGGTGGCTCTAAGGAAAGGGGGTGGCAACCGTGCCCCCCAGACAACAGGGGAGCTGGCTATCCTCTGAGTAGCTTGGAGGTGGCATGGACCAAGCCCCCACGCCTATATTAAGAGGAAATTCTCTAAGAGCTCCTCTGAGTGATGCCCACTCGATTCTTCAGCATGAGGCGTGGGTGTTGGGACCCGAATGTGAGAAGTACACATATGTGTATATGTGGTAGAGCATAGCGGGGTACTGTTAAAACAGGCCTGGTAGGTTTCTAGGAGGTTGGTCAGTCAATAGCTTATTTGTGACATCAAAAATTCTGTCTTCAACTCTCTTCTTCACTCCCGTGGCTTCGATTTCCACCTTTACTCTCTAGCCAAGGCTTTTGAGCTCCAGATATGCAAACTCACCCAACTATCTCCCGAGAAAATTCCATGGCATTCCAACTGAGCAAAATTAAAGCCTCCCTCTTCCCTATTTCCAAGAATCATAACATTTTCACCAAGTTACTCAGGCTGCACTCACGGGGCCACTCCCTGGGCTGTGACAATTAACAGTCGTGAGCAGAGCCACGATCAGTGAGTCCCAGGCAGAGATGGGGCCCCTGGAGCAGGGTCGCCGTGTGAAAGCAGTAACTCAGGGTCACCCAAGGCTCCCGTGTCCCTCTCACAGCCCCCAGGGCCAGAGGGAGGGCCCAGGACAGGCCTGGGAGACCCAGTGACAAGTGACTATCTTTCTACTCGGCTCCTGTCTCACCACCTGTTTCTCGGCCTTTTCATCTCTGACCAGATCACCGGGCATTGGTGATAGACTGATCTGATAGCCCGAAATGGGAAGCGGTCTAAAGATGCCATTTGCTCTTACACTCAGAAATCTGTCTTTTCTGTTCTACTTTTGTGTTATGTTTTAAAGATAGCTTTGTTTCTGGCCTTTTTTCTGAAGGGCTTGAAAAGGCCTTTGGACCAAAGCAATAAAATTCTGACCTTTCTTTTATATATAGAACATCAATCAGTTTCTACCTTAAAAAAATTGTATAGCATTTCTGGGTCGAAAATGAAAAACGTAGATATCCAAATCTAAACTTTATTCTAAAAAAAGGTGTTTCCTAAGGGGACATAGTCAGAGATGGCTTGCAAAATGTTTTTCTTTAATTTATTTAGCTATTTTAAGGGTTCCCAAATGCTTTATACTCACTCCCAAGAGTCCTGATTACATGACACATTCTGCTGGTCAGTGTGAGAGATATTTTAAAGAAAGTTCTGAGATTCTTCATTTTACAAAAAGTTTCAGTCCAGAGTTTACATAAATGAAACCAATCAACAATGATAATTTAAGAGCATCTATGTTCCATAGACACTCTGTAGTTAACAAAGTTCATGGTCCATGTCACAATAACTTTATGGTTTAGATGTATCTTCCTACACCTAAAACACAGATTTCATTTATAGAAAAAATAATGGCAAATACTAATTCAGGAGGATGACTATAACATAGAGGAAACAATGATGAATCGGGAAGAAAGAGGGAATCTATTTTTGGGTCATCACTTTTTTATATAGGAAGGTGGTCCCTCTAGCTTTGCTTGTAATATGATAAAGTGGAAACAAGGGAATACCCATGAACAATAAGCCAATAATACTAAGCATCCATTAAAAAGAGATGTGCTAATAAAAAAAAAAGTCTTATATAAAAAAGCTCTCCCACATTAACTGTTAAGGAATTTTTAGAAAAATCTAGAGTATAGCCCACTGCTATTTTAAACGGGATGGTGTTAGTATGTGCTTATCTGTTTGCATCGGGGTGATGTCTCAAAGTAATAATCTGCTGGCTTTTGTATGTGTGTTTACCTCCTTCTGTCTTCCTTACTGGTACCCAAGGGCTGGGCTGGACAGTTTTTCTTTCTTCAGTGCACACCCAAACAGGAACAAAGATTCAAAAGCCCTCACTAGCAAAATTTCTTTTAGGCGTATTTGCAGAACCAGTTTTTCTTCCCCTTGAAGCAAATTAAGACTGTGTGACTGTGGAAAGTAAAAGAAGAAAAGGAGGGGGGATGGGAGGAGGGGTGGCCAGCAGGAGAAGGACAGGGAAGGCAGACGAGGATTGACAGGAATGACATGAGAGGGAGGAGGAGAGACAGCCCAGAGACCGGGGAGAGGATGAGCTCACATCACATGTGCTTTCCTTGGCAACTCTCAAATTGAGGCCCAGCTCAATTGGTCAGCAGTCCTGGGCACGCACTTGTAAGACTCGTGGGTGGAGGAGTGATGAACAGTCAGGATGGGCTAGATTATGCTGCAGTAATAAACATCCCCCAATCTCAGTAATTTAAACAACAAAAGTTAATTTTGCTCACACTACATGCCCACGTAGGGTTGGCTGGGGGCTGGCCTCTTCCATACCATTGTTATATGAGGACCCAGGCCAACAGAACAGCCATGAGGACACTGCCAGGCTCCAAAGCGAGGGAAATGGAAAATGCAGGAAATTGTGCGCTGGCTCTTGAAGTCTCACCCTAGCAAGAACGTACATCATTTCAATTCACATTTTATTGACCAAAACAAGTCCTATGGTCACATCTAACTCCAAGGGGACAGGAACTGCAATCCTACCATGTGGTCAGAAGGAGAGCTAAAGGATAATGAACAGTATATGACCAACACAGTAGGGGACTCAGAACCCTGGTCTAGGGACGGAGATAAGGAAAAAGAACTGCTTCTCCTCAACAGGTAGAACTGAAGAGGTCGTGATTACTCTAATGAGCAAAGCAGCAGTGGACTCTACCATGGTTTACATGCATGTGCAGAAGCTTTCTGGAAGTAAGCAAGGAAACTGATTGCACTGGAAATGGGGAGTGTGGAGTAAGAAATGTTGGCTTTTACTTTGTACCCTTTGCAGTGTTTGAAAATTTAACCATGACTTTCATTTGTATGCATTAATTTGAGACTCAGTTTCCCCCATTCTAAGTATTCAGCAGAAGACATTGTAAATGGTCAAAAGAAAATCCAAAGAATTAAGTGCTTATGGCTGGGAGTAGCCAGGCTCTGCCCCAAACAGAAACATCCAGATGCTGTTGGGTGGACCTAGGGTTAAAGAACACAGCCCTGCCCCCAGCCAACACCTTCCCCACACATTCCCTGGAACTTAGTGCTTCTCTAGAAAGAACAATGAGGACTCCGAACCTGGTCCCCAAGACTCAGAACATTTTTTCTCCAATCCAAAGGCCAGCATCATGACACTTACTATGTCGTCTCTGAATATAGACGATAAGTAACAACAGAAATCATGCTCTTGACTCAGAGGAAGGAAGTCTAGTATACTAATTTCTTAAGAAATCTCAGATTTCCAGGGCGCCTGGGTGGATCAGTCATTAGGTGTCTGCCTTCGGCTCAGGTCATGGTCCCAGGGTCCTGGGATGGAGCCCCGCATCGGGTTCCCTGCTCCGCAGGAAGCCTGCTTCTCCCTCTCCCACTCCCCCTGCTTGTGTTCCCTCTCTCACTGTGTCTCTCTCTGTCAAATAAATAAATAAAATCTTAAAAAAAAAAATCTCAGATTTCCATCTAGGATCATTCCCCACTACTACTCTGGGGCCCAGGAAGGGGTCTGGGGCAGAAAAGGAGCTCAGGGAAGATGTCCTGGGAAATTGCAAGGAGCAGGAAGCTGCCCTCCCCGAGCCTGGCCTGGAGGACCCTTTGAACCATAACAAAAGGATGGTTAGCCAAAAGGCAGTTGGTTGTGGGAAGGATGAGAAGACTGAGTCACAAACTGAGACACAGCCTAACTGGAGTGCATGATCCAAGGCCAAGCCTGGGGTAGTTCAGCTCCCCTCTCTGTTTTCCACCTCTAGGCATGCATCCATTGGCAGCTGAATGTGACTGCTCAAGACTTGGGAGATGTCCCTCCTCCTTAGACAACCTTCTCAGGACAGGGCCCGGGAGCCCAGGGCAGAGGAGGCACAATGGGGAAGATAGCCATGCATGCAAATTCTAAAAAATATAAGTGTGATGCATTCCCTCATGGTTCAACAAATATTTCATTATTTTGATTCACCAAACGTTATTGGTCAGCAAGGAGCCCAGGAGCATGAGAGGAAATGAGGGATGTACAAGCGTATCTAAGAACAACCCACCCTCACCAAACCCACAGCCCGGTAGGGGTGCACGACATGCAACCAATCACTAGGGTACATGGCCCGGTGAGGTTCACGAGAGACAAGGGCACAGTTTGGTGGGACCCAGAAGAGGAAAGGACTAATTCCTCCCCCAGGTGTTCAGAGCTTTCCCTGGGGACTTTCAGCCTGATCCATGGTCTCCTTTGACAAGGAACTGGATAGACCCAGCCTCTTATAATTTTCTTTTCTCTAAGCTAGGCTGTGCTGCTGGGGAAAAGGATATGAAGATTCTCCTAGAATTTCACAGGCAATGTGTCCTCAGGAACAGCACTGATAAAGAGTTCACAGTTCAGAAGGATGGTATAACAAAAAATAAGTATTACGTCTTTTTTTCCCCAGTTCCTTGCCCACAGCTCCCCAAGCATTGGAATCTCTGGAGTGATGTGTCTTTTATATGCTAATGAGATGACTGGTGGCTGGTCTCCACCGCCCAACCCCCGCCCCATAGCTTCTGGATGGGAGCTGGTTTCCAGAAAGTCCAAGACAGATGAGCGGGTTGCAACTTTCAGCACCACCCCAGCCCTGACCTCTGGGGAGGGCCAAGGGGCTGGAGATGGAATTCAATCACCATGGCCAATGATTGATCCACCTGCATAAATGGAACTTCCATAAAAACCTCTAGAGGACAGATTTCAGAGAGTTGCCAGGTTGGTGAACACATCAAGGTGCCAGGAGGGCGACGTATCCAAAGAAAGCATAGCATGGAAGTCCTGCACCCCTGCCCCTGCGCCTTGCCCTACGCATCTCTTCCACTGGGCTCCTCCTGAGTTGAATCCTTTGTGATGAACTGATAATAGTAAATAAAGTGTTTTCCAGAGTCCTGAGTCATTCTAGCAAGTGACCGACCATGAAGGGAGGGACTTAACCAAGTAGGGCCGAAGCATGGGTGATTGGGGGACCCAAGAATTGAGACTGCTGTCTGCCCCTGGTGCCTGAGCCCTTTAGCTTTGGGAATCTGCATTAACTCAGATAGTGTCAGAATTGAACGGAATCACTGGACACCCAGTCGGTGTTGGAAAAATGGAGAATTGGTTGATGGGAGAAGAAAACTTAGCAGAAAGAGCTTGTGGGAGCCTTTTCTATATCTGGGCGATAAAAGGAAAGCCCTACACAGGTGTCTGGGTGCAGCTGTGGGAGGAGAGGTGCTGAGCAGTATCCCTGTCCCTCCTTTTTTCAGTGCCCTCCCTGATGGACTCAGAAGCTGCACCCCCAGCCTTTCCAGGCACTGTTGTCATCCTTCCTGTCCCACATTTTCACCTGGGCAGCCTGATATCTCTGCGCCCTTGCCTCTCTTTAGTCCTAAACCACATTAGCCTTCTGAGGTCTGTTCTAACTTTTCATCCTTTCTTCTAGAAATGTGACCGTCCTCCCTTTCACCCAAAGCCAATAAAAATCCCTCCCTCCCAGAGGTCTGTCTCTTGCTTCTTTTTCTGTTCAAGCCATTTGGAGGCTTTAAATAGGAACTAAAGTCTCATGTCTTCCTGAAGGTTTGTCAGACCCAGAGCTTTTCCATTTGCAAGAAAGAAGAACTCACTCAAACTCACCTGAGCCAAAATTGGAAATTTATTGTATGGTATCACGTTGTCCTAGACAATAAAAAGGCAGGAAGGACAGTCAGATGGCAGATGGTCCATGGAAGGATGGACACCAGAACTGAAAAGCAGCCAGGGGTCAAGACTGCAGCCTGTTCAGGTCATTCCCCCAGCTCTTGGGGACCATATAATTTCTCAACACCATTTCACTGTGTATGTTCATTCCTCTCTCTACAGGGGCTTTCTCTACTCTGCCCACATAATGGAAGATGGTCCCACATAGATCCCAGAATTTACTGTTCCTCAGATTAGGCAATCATCAGAATTCTAACTCCAAAATCCCCAAAGAAGGGAATGTATTTCATTGCTGCCCACCTGGAATATCAAATAGCTATCCCCAGAGAGGCAGCCATGTAATACCAAGGTGGCTGTGAGATCCACCAGCATTGGAGGTGCAGTTCTTAGAGAAAGGGGGCTGCTGTCCTGGTTGGACGCTCCCCAAACCTTCACAATAGCTGTATTTAGCATTCCAGCCACTTACTGGAATTATGCGTAGCCAACCTGCAGAAAAGCTGGCAAGACCACTTGTGTGGGGATGGAGGTGTTTGCAGCAAGGACAGTGCACACCTGTCCAGTCCTTTAGTCAACATTTTTCACGGTTGGAGCAACTCCCAGGAGCAGCTGGAGATACAGGGTGGGCATCTGCAACCACTTGGGCTGGCACTGGAAGTAGACAAGCAGGAAATAGACCGGGATGCCACTGAGCAGGAACAGGAAGATGTATAGGAACTCAATCTGGGGGTGGTCGATGATGGGTGCCAGCACCAGGTAGAGAGAAGCAAGGAACATGATGACAGGGATGATGGTGGGGACCTGCCATGGACACAGAGACCTGGATGATGGAGAGGCACAGGACGTGGTGTATGGCCCCTGGGCGCTGTCCCTCCTGCCTGCCTGCCTGTTGCATCCAGCTCCCCTCTTCCAGTCCCTGCCATCATACCTTGCCCAGCCACAGAAGCCACCCGACAGGTTACAGGGGGCCATCCAAGGAGCCGGGGCTTTGGGACCCAGCTTGATCTTCTCTATGCTTTGTGAATCCTACTGTGTGTGAGCCTCCTCTTGGCGTGTGTCTCCTGTTGTTCTCCCTCAGAGTCCTCCAGGAGAAATGAGTCCCCAGCAAGCAGAATCAATGCCCTGTGATCCAGCGCTCCCTCCCCACGCCCCCAGGAAATACAGAAATTTTCTACCAAATATGACAGGGGCCACCTCTCACATTCCTTCTCTAGCCCCCAGATGAGTCTGTGGACTGCCTCATGCAAAGGTCTAGGTTTGAAAAAGGCCCAGTGTTTATTCCAAAGTCTACCTTGTAAGGTCGAGGAAGATTCTTCTTCTTTATCCGCAAGTACAGGAGACAGCCAATGGTGGTTCCATAGGTGATCCAGCCAAGAAAGCTGAAAGGCAAACAGAAGCCACTCACTACCAGGCCCTGCCCTGGGTGTGCCTGCAAGAGGGGCTGGCCTAGTAGGTGCAAACCCGGGCAGAAGTGCAAGCTCATCGGGGGCCTTTCAGCCACCCCCAGGCCCCTCGTCTAAGCAGGCTAAGGAAAGAAGGCAAGGCTGGGGCACAAAGGACAAGAATGCACTGGAGGGTATTCCCACCTCTTTCATCTTCAATCACAAAGTGTGACACATATACAAGCCCAGGCCCCGACCTGGCTTCAGATCGGGCCTTCTTTGACTGCCCCTGGCTGGGCAGAAGAGGACAGTTTGCAAAGGGAGGGAGCAGCAACTGTGTGTCCAAAAAAAAGAGTTTGGTGGAAGCTCAAAGAAGTCTGTGCTCTCCTCAGGGACCAGCACACTCCTAGCAGATCCTCCTACCTTAGAGTTGGTGACAGGGCAGGCTGTTGAGCACCCAGACAAGGCCCTGGCCTCTGCCTTCCCCACTGAGGGTAGTTGAGTGGCTGACGTAGGTCTGATGAAAACCTCATCTGACCTTGGAGACAGGGTCCAGACCAGGCTGTCTCTTGAGGCAGTCAAGATGGGGAGACATCGTGTCCGCTTTGGGATGGATCATCCCAACACTCTAACTCTGTGCTAGAACATTCTCAGTCATAGCCCCCAAATCTCAGTCTAAAGAAAACTTGGGCTCAGCATGGGTTTGATTTTATTCTCACCATATAAAGATTTTATCTTTTCTCATGGGAAGAAGATAAAAAGAAAAAACCAGGTCTGTTACTTAATGTTCTGAAGAAAGTCACATCAAGCACTGTATATCCTGTTCCAGAAGATTAATTATACTTATGACAACAAGGAAGAGAGGACACGATACGTGAAGAATTACTCTGAGAAATCCCTGTTACACCCAGACCCTGCGCTCACTCGCCTGTGTGAGGACACACCCACTGACCCTGCTTCAGATGAGGTCATAAAATTATGGCTGGATATGGGGCGCCTGGGGGGCTCAGTCGTTAAGCGTCTGCCTTTGGCTCGGGTCATGGTCCCGGGGTCCTGGGATCGAGCCCCGCATCGGGCTCCCTGCTTGGCAGGAAGCTTGCTTCTCCCTCTCCCACTCCCCCTGCTTGTGTTCCCTCTCTCGCTGTGTCTCTCTCTGTCAAATAAATAAATAAAATCTTTAAAAAAAAAAAGAAAAGAAAAGAAAGCACAGCCTCGGGGTGCCTGGGGGGCTCAGTCGTTGAGCGTCTGCCTTTGGCTCAGGTCATGATCTCAGGGTCCTGGGATCGAGCCCCGCATCGGGCTCCCTGCTCCGCGGGAAGCCTCCTTCTCCCTCTCCCACTCCCCCTGCTTGTGTTCCCTCTCTCGCTGTGTCTCTCTCTGTCAAATAAATAAATAAAATCTTTAAAAAAAATTTTTTTATGGCTGGATAGCACAACAGCCCATCATTTCCGCCCCAGGGAAGTTAATAAAGGGGGTCAGAACATCTCCCCACTTTGATCCAGTCACTGATTATACCTACCCAGCTTGGTTGTGGGTCTGCCTTGAGTTCACTAGAGATATGCTAGGTCAGAGTCCTGAGCACAGATCAGACCACAAAGGGAAAATCACACCACAGCCAAGAACTACAAGCAGTGGAGAGTAAAGCCTGAAGATAGCCTTAACATGATCTCTGTGACAGAAAAAAGGAACAAGGAAGAATAAAAAATGACGAAGACAATACAAGCCTTTTGCTTGTCTGCCTCTTGATGAAATATTTCCCTCATTGAATTTTGGGAAACAGGGCAAGAGAGGGGGGAGCCACATTTAATTTTGGAAATATAATTGGGAGGGAATGGCTGAAATGTGTGTGCATGTACAGGAGCCCTGAGCTCAGGCTTCCAGAAGCATGCATGCACATATGTATATATACACATGCATGTGCACGAGTATGCACACGTAGGGGACTTCTATACACATGTATGAGTGCATGTGAGTGTGCACACAAAGGGGTCATGAGATACCCAACATGGGAAGACAGTCTCACTTGCCTCAAGAAGTTCACGATGGTGCTGAAGTTTCCTGGGAGGACCAGGACCAGAGCCACTGCGGTGGTAAATATCAGGGCCGGAGTTGGTGTGAGGCGATGCACATGAACCATGGACAGAAGTTGGGGCTGAGAGCAAAGTCAGGTGTCAGGCAGCCCCCCAAGGGAGCCACAGCAGGTATCTGCCCTGGGAAGCTCCCAGTCCTCTTCCCCTGCCAAACTCACTCTGGACTCCAGTGGGCCCAACCTAATAGTCCCCAGTCTCCACCACTTCCAGATGTAGGTCTCTGTGGCTCACATGGGGTGAAACCAGGCCCAAGGTGCAGCGTGGGGAGCCTATCCCTCCAGGCCAGCCAAGACCCAAATAGCTTAGAATGTGGGCTAGAGTGTAAAGAGCTGAAGCAGGTGCCTGGCCAGGTGGTTCCACTTTCTATTGCTCATCCCCAACACAGGAAGAGGGACCAAGGGTAGGAAGACAGAGGAGGGGGGAGGAGAGGGTAGGACAGTTATGGACAGAGCACGGAGTGGGATTGTGGGTTTTTGTGGTAGACTGTATTATTACTCAGCAAATAATCAGTCTCCCTCTCCCACCTCTATGGGAGAAATACTGTCTAGTTCCCCATCCACTGATGCTGGGCTTGGCCAATGAAATGTGAACACGAGTAATACAGCAGAGGCTCAAAATACGCTTGTGTGGTTTGGCTTGCTCTCTTGAAACCCTGCCACCTGCTCTAGGCAAAAATATGCTTGGGCCTGGGTCCCTGAGACAAGAACAGACTCACAGTCCCGAAAGAGGAAATCTGAACCCAAACCCCAGCCTGAAGCAGAGCCACGGTAGACCCGGGGACTGATGAACGACATGAAATGTTTGCTGTTGTAAGCCCCTACAATCTGGGAGCTGTCTGCTATTCAGCATCATTGCTGCAAAAGCTACCAGAGGGACAGAGTCCCCGGGGGGAGGGCCCTGAGCGTATACATTGGCTCTGCTCCTTTGGCTTCACCCGCTGCCCCCACACCCCTGGACTGCACAAACATCCCCATCCCCTACAAGCTCCACAGTGTGACCCAGTATGGTGATCTCCCAAAACCTGGAAGTCAAAGGACTGGAGTTTAAATGGAGAGGTGTGGGATGCTTTAATCCCATTCTTAGAAACAACAGGGCTCTGCCTTGTAGGGGGCAGGCCTGGCTTGGGCTCAGAGCTAAGCTCAAGCAGGAGAAAGCTTAGCCTCTGCAGTCCTTCCAATGCCTTCCTGCAGGCCCCCCGACCTTGCCCAGCCCGGACCCCATCTCTCACCAGGTGGCCCTCTCACACACGGCTTCCTCCGAAGAACGCCGCATTGACGGAGCCAAATGTCGAGAGTGTGACAGCCAAGGGTACCAGCCAGGCCCAGGCTCCTAGCATCTGGTTCCTAGGACAACAGAGGAATCAAGGGAAGGAACTCCAGCAGCAAACTGGAGGCCAACCACCAGGAAACAGAGCAAGCAAAACATCTAGAGGCAAGTTGAAATACACATGGGGCACTATCCTTCCCCAACCTGGATTGTCTGCCCAGTGGCCAAGGAACACGTCACTTGACGCATTCACCCCAGCTCACAGCCATAGCATCAGAGGAAAGGATCTCACTGGGTGACAACACTAGCAGGTAACTGATGTTGACCAGGAGGTAGAGGCTGGTGACCGGAGGGATGGCGATCATCAGCGCCCACACCAGGTTTTGCTGCAGAGATCGGGAAGAAGAGGCCACACGTTAGCAGGCGAGGTCCTTCTCAAGCCCCCAGAACAAGCTCGTCCGTGCAGTGCTGAGCCTATCCTGGCCACGGGAACATGCCAGGGGACCACTCAGGCGGTGTGCCCCTCCTCCATGTGCTCACAGCCCCACGGCGTGGACACACAACGAGCAGGTGTGCTGGGAGGCCCTGAGGGGCACTAACCAGTCAGAGCAGGGGAGGTACAGAGGAGGGGACAGGAGGGGGAAGGGGAGAGGAGCTATCACCAAAACTTCCAGAATGAGCAGGGCCTTATGCTGGGCTCTCCTTGAAGAATGGGAGAGATTCAGGCAGGTGGGGATGGGAGGCGTTCCCAGCAAGGGCAACCGTGAGACCAGGGGCACAGAGAAGGGACAAGAAAGTTAAAAATCTTCGTTCTTGGCTGTTCATTGATCATTCCAGCTGGAATATTCCAAGACGACCATGCCAACCCTGCCTAGTTTCTGGGTCTCTAGGACTCAGGCTCAGACTGAGGGCCATTACTCCCAGGGGTTCCACCTGCCCCTCAGTCTCAACTGGAAATTGGGGGTCTGTAAAGTGGGACTCCCCACTGCTCTGCCTCTCTGCAAGGTGTGAGGGTCAGCAAAGAGGAAGGGAAAGAAGGGCCTGGACAGAGGGGCTGTGGGCACTTGGAGCAGTCTGGACCGTTGGAGCTAAGTGCCAGTCTGACCCACGGTCTCCCAATAAAGGTAATGAGGGGCTGAGTGGCTCAGTTGGTTAAGCGTCCGACTCTTGGTTTCAGCTCAGGTCATGATCTCAGGGTTATCAGTGCAGAGTCTGCTTGAGATTCTCTCTCCCTCTCCCTCTGCCCCTCTTGCTCGTGCTCGCTCTTGCTCTCTCTCTAAAATAAATAAATAAATCTTTAAAAACAATAAAATAGGGCGCCTGGGTGGCTCAGTTGGTTAAGCGACTGCCTTCGGCTCAGGTCATGATCCTGGAGTCCCGGGATCGAGTCCCGCATCGGGCTCCCTGCTCAGCGGGGAGTCTGCTTCTCCCTCTGACCCTCCCCCCTCTCATGCTCTCTCTCTCTCATTCTCTCTCTCTCAAATAAATAAATAAAATCTTTAAATAAATAAAATAAAATAAAAATAAAAATAAAAACAATAAAATAAAGGTACTGAGCAGGCATCCGATAAAAATGGAGGAATCCATGAAAACTGGGTAAATCAGAGTGTACTCCCTTCCACTTCACACCCCCAGCCCTGGCCATCATTCTGGAGCCAGGAGCAAATGGAAGGAAGGGGTCTCCCTCAGGACCCACAGAATTCTACTCAACATTCCCCAGGTGTGGGGCACCCCGGATAGACATCTTTAGACTCCGAAGTAGGAGCACACTTCAAAGAAGGAAAAGCATGCTACAACACCCCCAGCCTCATGGAGGGCTTTCTCTAGGTGTCCTTTGGCTTACTTTGGGGGGCAGGCAAGCACTGAGGAGCCCAGAGCCTCTCCCCTCGGTACCAGACAGGACACCAGAACCTGGCATTGCTGTTACTGACACAACGTAGCATGAAAGAAGAGGTCATGCTGTACCAAGAGGCAGGGAGGTCTCCTCCAGACTTGACGCAGGTGCTGTCCCTGGGAGGGCTGTACCACAGGCCCACACAGACCTCCTTGGCCCACCACTAGGGAGGACCCTCCCCCATTTAAGCATCTGCCCCTGGTTAGCGTATCTTCTGTTCTTCAACATTATATAAAAAGCAATTTCCAGAGCTTTCTGCCAGGGCTAAGATCTCCCCACAGAAAACTCTGGAGGGAAGCATGGGAAGAAGGGCATGGGGGCACTGAGGACAGAGTAGTGATCTCTGGGCCTGTCCTCATGCCCCCTTCAAATGTCCTTGAGACACAAACATGCCCTGTTCTTTCGGGTCTCTGGGTTCATGTTCACACTGCTTCTATGTGGCTGTTTTGCCACAAACCTCATCAGCCCTTCAAGGTTCAGCGCTAGCCCTCTGCTTACAGGAGGCCTGCCTGACTGCTCTCCTGGGGATCTCTTTTTTCTGAGTTGCAGCAGAAAGTGGAGGCAAACTTTCTCATATCCAAGCCTCTGTCCCATCCTGTCCTGTCCTCTAAGGGCAGAGGCCAGGTAGGGTGACCAATTCATCAGTTTGCCTGAGACTTTCCTGCTTTTAGCCCCCAAAGTCTAGCATCCCTAGGAACTCTTCAGCCCCTGGCAACCAGGATGGCTGGTCAGCTGACCTAGCCGATCACGTGACAGACATGTGCAAGGGAAGCCAAGAGGACGGCAATGGATTCTCACATAAAATGGGTCCTTCCACGTCCCCTCCAGCTCTCAAATCCGGAAGGGGATCTGGAAGCAAAGGAAGTTGCCCCAACCGCCACGTAGGCATGGCACTGAATTCCTCATCTTCCCAGTGCTGAAAGTGTGTTCTACCTGGGTCCAGAAGATACCACTTGTAGCAAAGACGGGCCGGTGGAGCAGAGTCCTGGGTTGCCCCCACTGCGGGCCTTGTCATGAGGGGCTCTCAGCAAGCAAGCACTCATCATGCACGACCCAGCCACATGCCAAGTCACAAGGAGGGGGACTTCATATGCTTTTGAACTTGACTCATCTTGGACAGCCCACCTGCCAGCTAATGAGCTATGACAGCAAACCCCCAAGATGCACCACAAGAACAGTGAGATTTCCTGGTTTCATTCTTGAACCCCTTAACTCTTTGCTTACATTCCAGGGTTCTGGGCATAAGGCTGGCCCAGGTTTGGCATAGGTTCTGCAGCTTCTTGAAAAAAGTGTGACACGAAGATACACTTAACATGTGCTTCAGAAGGCAGAGTTAGAACCAGCATTTCAAATGCCCAGTATTCAGAGGCATGGTTTTGTTTTTGCTTTGAAACCCACATTTGTCAAAAATGCTCTATACACAGCAGAGGTCAGCAAGCTACCGCCTATGGACCAAATCCAGCCTGCTGCTTGTTTTTGTAAATAAACTTTTCTGGGAGCCCAGCCACACTCATCTGTTTACCTATGGCTGTTTTCATGCTACAACAGAGTTGAGTAATCTTGACAGAGAGACCTCATGGCCTGCAAAACCTAAAATATTAACTCTCTGATCCTTTACAGAAAAAGCTGGCTAATCCATGCTCTATGGCGTGGGAGCTTGTCTCACTCATCTTTGGGCCCCTTGCTCTTTCCCTGGACCAGCTCTGTCTGAGCTCAGGGCCTGGGTTCAGAGAAAGTAGTCTACTCCCCATGAACTCCCCATAGCCCCCATCCCACCCCAGAGCCAACCTGAGCCCACACTAAGCATTCACCTGAAATTACAGCTGTTGATTCTCCATCCACAAGTGATTAGGCCATTTGATACCTCAAAGCCCCATGAGGTGGATGGGGCAGCTATAATGATCCTGTTTACAGGCCAGGAACTGAAGCACAAGGATTTACATGCAAGAATAAAAGCTAGATCCCAGGACTCCTGGCCCTCACCCCAGTCTCTCTCTGCTCTTGGACTTCAGTCTTCAAGCTCCTCTTCTCCTCCCAAATTCTCCCAAACCCCCCATCCAGGGAACCTTTACTGAGAGCTGAGATATGTAAAGGCCCTTGAGCCAGCCTCGAGGATGTAGAGGAAAAGACTCAGTTCTCATCCTCTGAGAATTAAAGACACCTGCAGGAAAAAAAAAAAAGAAAGAAAGAAAAAGAAAACAAGTAGTAACCTAAGCAAATATATTTACTGCAAAGAGTTAATTTCCATGAAAGCTCAAGAGTCCACATGTTCCAGCTATCAAGATAGATAACAAGCTGAGTCATCAAGCATGGCCTCTTGCTAGTCGTATGCCCTCAGAATCACTTCCCCCTTTCTACACCTCAGTTTTCCCCTGTGAAAAATGGAGGCAGAGTACCTACCTCACAGGGCAAATGAGACCTATAAAGTTCCGTGCTTACTTGGGAAGTTATTATTCATATAATTCCACAGACAAATTAAGGTAGATGGTGGGCTGGCATTCACGACTGCAAGAAGGGAGCCCCCATTTTCAGCCGACATCTCATGGTCCTAGTCAGCTCAATACTTGAAACTGCTGATTTCTGGAGATTTCACGCCCTGAAGAAGTATCATGGACTCACCTTTGGATTCTTGAGCTCTTCCACCACGTAGTTGACATTATTCCAGCCATCAAAGGACCACAGGCCCTGGTAGAAGGCCATGCCGATGCGCCCGGCCTGCTGCGTGGTATTGTGGAAGGCAAACAGAAAGGCTTCCGTGTAGCCATGGCCCTGGCCCAGCACCACAGCCCCACCCCCCACGATGACCAACAACGAGAACATTTTGGCGACCGTGCATACATTCGTCAACATGGTGGCCAGCCGCGAGCTCCAGCAGTTGACCAGCATCAGCAACAGGATGCAGGTGGCAGCCACACCCTTGAGCACAGCCTGGGGCATCGAGGAGCAGCCAGGGTAGAAGGGAGCCACTGCATACTCAGCAAAGCTCAGAGAGACAGCAGCGATGGCGGCTGGTCTGACCAACAGCACAAATGTGTAGATGACCAGGAAGGCTGGCAAGGAGCCAAAGATTTGCAAGATATAGGCATATTCCCCCCTGGATTTGGGAACCAGAGCACCCAGCTCAGCATAGCACAGGGCACCCATCATGGCCAGGAGACCGCAGACTGCCCAAACCACAAGACTGGCCCCAGGGCTGCCTATGTAGACCAAGACCCACTGTGGTGACATGAAGATGCCAGAGCCGATCATACAGCCAGCAATCAGGGACACAGTACTCCACAGGCCAATCTCCCTCCTCAGCCTTAGCCCCCCCCCCACCTGGCTCCCATCCTGCCACCCCCTCACCGCCATCTCTTTCCTGACTTCTCTCCATCTCAGGACTTCAATAGTCACTGTGTCTAGTTGAGCAGAAGCAGATGCTCTGATAGATAATCCGTCTTGTGAGCTTCCTGCAGGAGTTAATGATTACAGCACTTAAAGAAGTCTGAACCAGAGACCAGACTACCAGGGCATGGCATTTAGAAGGGACTGAGCCTTCACCGATCTACCAGTCCAGTATAGGCAGTTTGCAGGAGCTGTTTGCCAATGTAACCCAGGAAAGATCAAGGAAAGGAAAGAGGGATTTAGTAGAAATCCCTGCTGCCCAATTCCACAACACTGTGTGTGGAATAACAGTTGGACGAGTGCTCTGTGCCAACAGTAACAATGCTGAGCACCTGCACATCAGGAACCTAAAAAAAAAAAAATCTCTGCAATAGTTTTATCAGCCAAGCAATAAAATCCCTATTTTATCAGGATTCCAATTAAAATTGCATGAGCCCTGCTTTAAGGAAGAACCAAGATGATCAAAGCAGAGAATTCAGGGCGCCTGGGTGGCTCAGTCGTTGGGCGTCTGCCTTCAGCTCAGGTCATGATCCCAGAATCCTGGAATCGAGTCCCGCATCGGGCTCCCTGCTCAGCGGGGAGCCTGCTTCTCCCTCTGCCTCTCTCTCTCTCTCTCTCTCTCTCTCTGTCTCTTACGAATAAATAAATAAATAATCTTAAAAAAATTAAAAAATTAAAAAAAATTTTTTTAAAAAGAAGAGAATTCAAATAGTACAGAACAGAACTTGTACCCATAGCAGGAAGGGAGCAGGTGGTTAAAAGTAAGGTACAGGGTCTGGAATGGTATCCTGCATTCAAATCCCGGCTCTAGTCCCTCATAGTTGTGTGAACTCAGACAAGGTCTCTGAACCTCACCCTACTCATCTGTCAATTAATTACAGTACCCACCGCACAGGGTTATTCTAAGGATTAAATAGCATAGTCCATTCAAAGCAGCTAGAATAGTAGATGAAATGGAGTAGGCGTTCCTGAAATGTTAGCCCTTACTATGTGCCTAAGAGTCTCATTAGTTCCCTAGTTTCAGATATATATATATATATGAATATTATATATGTATATAAATTTAAATACGTATTTCATTGATTTATGAATAATGTTCATTTTAGGATATAGTGTATAACTTCTTTATTAACCCTCCTTTATATTTTTTAAATCTTGGGTTATAGAACCTTTACCAGTGTTGTTATAGAAAGGTCAGTGAAACTCACTAGCATTTGGAGTAAAGATGCTGATACCCAAAGTGAGCAGAAAGGTACTTACAGTCTCCCAAACAGGCAGACCTAGCTCAAGGTAGCCAGCCATATGGGCTACTTGGATCTCATGTACATGTGCAATTAATAAAGGTCTTGACAGATGCAGGAGCTTTGCTGTTAGTGGTTCCTGGGGTGTGCATCTTCCCCTTGCTGCATGGAAGCCTGCTTGACATAGGTCCTCAGACAATGTAGAGCCATCTTCTTCAGAAAATCCTGAAGAGGGGACCCTCCAACATTCAGAAGGAGGTCCTCCAAGGTTCCTATCCAGTAGGAAGAGAGAAAAAGGCAGAGAAGTAATTACGAAGAAAAGGAGCTACAAGAATTGGAGGGAAAGAAGATAAGAAAGTAGAGTCCCGGAAGCTCAGGAAAGAAAGTCAGCTTCCTTCCTGCCATAGCAAAGTAGTCAATAAGACACTCTTCTTCTCCAGGGGCTGTTGCTAGTGGGTGCCAACTGCAGAGTCAGAGGACAGTCCACAAGACCACCTTTACCTCTAACACCGATGGCAAGATTGGAGGTTCCCAAGACTATCCTTATGTTCAATAATTTGCTAGGAAGCTTCACAGAACTCACAAAAAACTTTTATACTCAAGTAATGTTTTATTATACTTAAAGGATCCAGATTAATGTCAGCCAAGGGAGGAAAGACATAGGGCAGGATCCAAGAGAATTCCAAACATAGAGCTTCCAGTTCTCTTCTCCCTGTGGAGTCAGGACAGCATTATTCTCCAGGCGCTACTGTGTGACAATAAGCCCATCATATTGCCAACCAGGGAATCTCACCCGAGCCTTGGTGTCCACACTTTATAGGGGTCCTATAGCATGGACATGGTTGACTGCTCATGTGGCTGACTTCAGTTTCCAGCCCCTCAGGAGATCAAGCTGCTATTTCATGACCCAAAGCCCCTATCCAAAAATCACATTGTTACTATCTGGCTGGCCCAAGGCCCCCAGGCAAATAAAGACACTGTAATCAGGCATGACATTCCAAAGGCTTAGAGATTACCTCCCAGAAGCTGAAGGCAAGGGCCAGACCTCTCCTGGGGCAAGGTTAAATTCTTTACTACAAAGATGTGGAGGTTCCTGTGACATGAAGAACATTAGGAGAACATAAAGATTGTTTTGAATGACTCATCTTATCAAGCAGTGTGTCTAAAGAGGAGGACCTTAAATGCCAGGCAAAGGAGCTGGAACCAGCCAGGAATGGAGCGAAGAGGATGATGAGTGGAAGCAAGTGGAGAAGGGCTCTCCTCAGGGCTCTTCCTGAATGGAAAGAACTAGAGACACTGAAGTTCTGTGGGCTTCAAAGAGCAACTCCCGCTGCCCTTCCAGAATCTGACACTGTGTGGTCTTCAGCTCCAGGGTCAAGCCTGCCTGTAAGGAAGGGACCTCTGAGGCAGAGCTGAGCCTATGGCGTCCCTCTGCTGCCACCACAGGTGGTGGGATAGCTGAGGGACCCAGTCTGTGGCTCAGTAAAATGGATGACTTAGGAAGAAATTCAGCACCCAAGAGCCAGAGAACTGCGTTTTACATCACTGTACATTCGATGGGATCTTTATTATTTCCATTTCCAATCAGGAAAATGGGGCTCACGATCCTCCCACAAAAGTGTTCACGAGAATAGACCAAACGCCCTCAGGTCCCATTTTCCTATGGAGATGAATGAAGTTATGTTAACTTCTATTCAGAGAAATAATGGTGGAAAACTCTCCAAATTTGATGAGTAAACACTAATTTACATATCCAAGAAGTTCAACTCCAAATAGAAAAAACTCAAAGAAATACAGACACCTCATAATCAAACTATCAAAAGTCAGACCATGAGGGAATCTTTAAAGCAGCAAGAAAGAAGCAAATCATCTGGTACAAGTGTTCCTGGACAAGATTAACAGCTGATTTCTCATCAGAAACCATGGAGGCCAGAAGGCAGTGAGATGGCATCTTCAAAGTACTGGAGGGAAAGGTCAGCCACAGATTATATTTCCAGTAAAACCCTCCTTCAAGATAAAAAAGAAATGAAGAAATTCCCAGATAGCCAAAAGCTGAGACGGTTCATTTCTAGCGGACCTGCCCTCCAAGAAGGGCCAAAGAGAGTCCTTCTGGCTGACATGAAAGGACACTACACAGTAACTCAAATCAACACAAAGAAATAAAGAACACTGATAAAAGTATCAACATAGACAAATATAAAGACAGTATAATTAATTTTTCCTATCTAATTTATTTATTTATTAAAGATTTTATTTATTTATTTATTTATTTGAGAGAGTGCACGCATGCAGGGGGGAGGGGTAGAAGGAGAGGGAAAGAGAGTCTCAAGCAGACTCCACGCTGAGCGGGGAGCCCGACTCAGGGCACCATCTCATGACACCGAGATCATGACCTGAGCTGAAACCAAAATTTGGACGCTTACCAGACTATGTTACCCAGGTGCCCCTTTCCTATCTAACTTAAAAGAAAACCACAAATGCTGCTGGGGCACGGGGTATCTACATGAAGAATTAATTTGCACCTCTGTCTCACATTATACATAAAAATTAATTCAGAATGGATCAAAGACCTAAATGTAAGCTCTAAAACTATAAAGCTCTTGGGGCGCCTGGGTGGCTCAGTTGGTTAAGCGACTGCCTTCGGCTCAGGTCATGGTCCTAGAGTCCCTGGATCGAGTCCCGCATCGGGCTCCCTGCTCGGCGGGGAGTCTGCTTCTCCCTCTGACCCTCCCCCTCTCATGTGCTCTCTCTCTCCTCTCATCCTCTCTCTCAAATAAATAAATTTAAAAAATCTTAAAAAAAAATAAATAAAAATAAAACTATAAAGTTCTTAGCAGGAAACATAGTTGCAAATTACCATGACCTTGGATTGAACAATAGTTTCTTAAATACACCACCAAAAGCATAAGCTACAGAGGAAAAATAAATGGGACTTCATCAAAATTTAAAACTTTTGTACATCAGATGGTGTCAAAAAAGTGAAAAGAATAGGGCACTTGGGTGGCTCAGGAGGTTGGGTGTCTGCCTTTGGCTCAGGTCATGGTCTGTCTCAGGGTCCTGGGATCGAGCCCCACATTGGGCTCCCTGCTCAGTGGGGAGTCTGCTTCTCCCTCTCCCATTCCCCCTGCTTGTGTTCCCTCTCTCGCTGTCTCTCTCAGATAAATAAACAAAATCTTAAAAAAAAAAAAAGTGTAAAGAAAACCCACAGAAAGGGAAGAAAAACCTCTGCAAAACTTAGACCAGACAAGAGTCTAGTATTCAGAAGATATAAAGAACTCTTACAACTCAACAATAACAACAACAACAAAACCTGAAACAAGCCCATTTAAAAATGGGCAAATGATTTAACCGACTGAGCCACCCAGGCGCCCCTGGGCAAATGATTTAAAAGACATTTCTCCAAAGACAGTCAAATGGCCACCAAGCACATGAAAAGATGTTCAATATCATTAGTCATTAGGGAAATGCAAATCAAAACCACAATGGGATACATCTTCATACCCCTAGGATGGCTATAATTGAAAAACAAAAAATGTGAAATTTTAATGAGGATGTGGAGAAATGCGAACCCTCATACATTTGCTATTAGAAATATAAAGCGGTGTTACCACTGTGGAAACAATTTGCAGTTCCTCAAAAATTTAAAAATAAACTTACCATATGACCCAGCAATTCCACTTCCAGATATATACCCATAAGAACTAAAGACATATTCACACAAAAACCTGTACACAGATGTTTATAGCAGCATTATTCTTAATAGCCAAAAGGTGGAAGCAACCCAAATGTCCATCAATTGATGAATGGATAAATAAAATGTGGCATATCCATACAATGGAATATTATTCGACCATAAAAAGAATGAAGTACTGATATATGCTACTCCATGGATGAACCTTGAAAGCATGATGCTAAGTGAAAGAAGCCAGACACAGAAGGCCACATATTATTATGTGACTGCATTTCCCTAAAATGTCTGGAATAGGTCAATCCGAGGGACAGAAAGTGGATTAGTGGTTGCCAGGGGCTGAGGGGATTGCCAGGGACTGCTTCAGAATGGGAATGGAGTTTCTTTCTGGGGCAATGAAAATATTCTGGGATTATATAGTACTGATGATCGTCCAATATTATGGATATACTAAAAACCACTGAACTGTACCTTTAAATGGTTAAAATGGCAAATTTTATGTTATGTTAATTTCATCTCGATTTTTTATGTAAAAAAAAAACAATTTTAGCTGCAGGGCTTTGGAAGAAGCAAGTCCAAGTGAGGGGTCAGTCTCAAATCCTGTGTTCTGTTGCCTGTAAGGGAAATCTGCCTCTGTACCCACCACCCCCCACACCAAGGGAGCAAGAAGGCCAGTCTTTCCCAGTGGTTCTCCTTCCCCAATATCCCCAAGGCCCCCGGGGATGCTTACACTGCTCTGTGAGCCAGTCTTCCTGTTAATCAGCTGCTCTGCAGGCGTGCCCCTGGAGGTCAGACCCAATGATTCCTAGCTTCTGGGGAGCCCCATCTGCTGGCCTTGGCTTCCTTCACTACAGAATGTACACGGAGTGCCCAGAAAATCGCATGCTGTGGAGACGTAAGAGACTGTTTATAAATGCACACTTTTTTTTTTTTTTATCTAAAACAAGCTAAATATTAACTTATCCCCCATGAGGCACAAATGTACCCCCCACTGAGCCACTAAAGGCAGAGGCCCTAGAGATGAACTGGTCCAATTCCATCCTGCTTACTGGGGAGGACGCGGAAGGGCAAAGTAGGGCACTACAGGGCCCAGGCCACAGGGTCAGCTAGCGATTCCAGTCACGCTGAGTGATGACCACAGCCTCCACGCATTTAGGGAACCTCACTGCCAGGAGAGCAGGTCAAGACCAGAGCCATGTCAGTGGCCCTTCCTGAGATTCCTCTCTCTTCTGAGCTTCAGTTGCCTCTGTATCCTCTACGGTATTTGTCACCTGCTCTTTCATTTTCCGATTATTTACTTGCTTTTTTAGCTTCCCCCTCAACAGCTGAGCTCCTGGAAGTTAGAAACAGGTCTCCTTTGCTTCTATACATTTTACAGTTGAGCCCAGCAGGAGTGATGAGGAAATGTTTTCTGGAGGGATGACAGAGTGAGTAAATAAATGAGTGAGTGAGCAAATAAATAGATTAGGTCTAAGCCAATAAATGAGTGAAAGTATGAATAAGAGAAGGTGTGAATGAACAAACTCCCACTAAGCTCTGAATCCAGATCTGTCTGAGGACCAAGTGATTGGTGCCCACGGTCTGGCTGGGATTTCACAACGAGGGTCCCCTGGGCATGATGGGATGTGGCTCAGAAAATGCTTTTAGCATTATGCAGACCTGGAGAACAGTCCATGAGAAGTTCAGAGCAAGGAGACAGGAGAATGAACCCCTGGGCAGAACCCCCGAGGATGGTGCCTGGAACAGCCTAGAAGAGGCTCAGCTGGTCATTCTGATCACTGATTAAACACTGGGATCTCATCAGAGGCTCACCTGTGTTGTCCCTGGTCTATGCAGCATGGTTGACCTACTCTGCCCATCCATGAACTCCAGAAGTGTCCATACCCAATAGAAGCTTGAACAAGGATCTTGCTAGGTCCTTGCACACACACACAGACTTCTCTTCCTCCCTGACTCTCAGGGGTCCTGATCCCTGCTCCTCTTGGCCTCCAGGTGCTTCATCCCCTCTTCTCTTTCATACCTAACCCCAACTACACAAGAACCCCTAGGTTGACCTGGTTGAGGGAACCTGTCAGTCCTCACCCCTTTGCCTGCCCAGGCCCCTGTTCATCCATTCTGACCCCAACCTAACACTTTGGCCTGGCTCTGGCTCGTGCTCAGGACCTTCCCAGAAGGAGCATAAGAAAGAACAGGTAAGAAAGATGCTAAAGACATCCCACTTCTTCCACTTGATTAGAGCATGGTCATGGCTACGCAGCCGGCCTATGTACTCTCTATAAGAGGGGATGGGAGGAGGCAGGGGTTGTAGCTGGGGCCTGACTCTGGGCAAGCACTCTGGCCCCAACCTGCTGTTATAGGGGTTCCCTCCCACGTCATTCCATTTGTCTTCTCCTCACTCAGAAAAACAGTTTTTCTTGGCCTAACTTTGCCTTCAGAAATGCAAGCCCAGGCACAGTGCTCAGACACAGTCTCTCTGAGCTGTGCTCACAAGGAGCCTTGCAGGAATCCATGGGACTCAGAGACCCAGGTAATGAGACCCCAGGTGAGGTGGAATGCAGCGGCCCAGGGACCAGCACTGGCCTCTGGACACCCTGGACAGTATCAGAGCCCGTTATCTCCAGGAAAAATCCTTTCAAGAACACCCTGGGACACAAACTGTAGGAATAAGGTCTAGCCACAATTTCTGAAGGCTCTGTGGGCCCACAGTCCCATGACAGAGTAGGGGGACACGATCATCAATTCAGAGATCTCAAGT
This sequence comes from Mirounga angustirostris, assembly GCF_029215605.1. Classification (NCBI taxonomy): domain Eukaryota; kingdom Metazoa; phylum Chordata; class Mammalia; order Carnivora; family Phocidae; genus Mirounga; species Mirounga angustirostris. The sequence continues at coordinate 15,598,146 of NW_026991718.1, read as the reverse complement.
AGGTCCTGGCCTTTCTCTGGGCCTGGAGGTCCCCATCTCTCCCAAGCAGGTGCAGTGGGCACCGTGCCTCTATACTTCAGGAAAGCAGGGCAAGGAAGAAGCAATTTCTGCCCTCCCTGCTGAATGTGGCATTTCCCCACATGATAGCCCTGTGAGTACGAGCCTGACCCAGGACAGGAGCCCCTGGGGCCCGGAGTGTAATCTTGGTGCTTGCTCTGCCCACCGTCACCAGAATGCAGAGCACAGGCAAACGCTCAGACAGTGGACTCCGGGGCCAGGACTGTGAGCTGCCGCCCTCTAGTGGTCCCAGGGGAGGGAAGGAGAGAACCGGACAGAGGAGAAAGACGGAGAGAGAAAAGCCTCAAAGCAGAGGACAGGTTGCGGGAGATGGAGGAGGGAGGGCATGGGAGAGGGGGTGAGCTGAAGGGGAGAGTGACCCCGGGTGAGCATCCCGTCCCCAGGGCGGTTCCCCACACAGTCACTATTCCCACTTCATTTGTACATTAGCTCAGGGAGCTCTATCCGGGTGAGTGTGACCAGGACTCTCAACTCCAAGAACTCTCACCGAGTTGGGAATTCCTAAACTCTCTGTTTTTTGCTGATCTTATCCAGATGTCTCCTCTTGTGAGGCCCCTGTGAGGACCGGCTGCCAGATGGTGAGCTCAGGTTTCATCTCTCCCTGACTCCAACTGCCCCAAAAATTCTTCTGATTTCCACTCCATTTTTATGGCTTCACTGAATCTGTATCTCTGCCCTTGACCTTTCTCCAGAGCTTCAGACCCTATACACCCAACTCTCCACTGGACAGCCCACCTCCTATCCCTTAAACCCTGAAAACATATGTCCAAAATGGAACTCATCATCTTCCCCAGACCTGCTCCTCCTAGGAACCCTACCACATTTCCTAATTGTGGTAGACCCGGCGACGGCCGTCCAAATCCTCGGGAGTGAGAGGGTTATTTCCCCAACTGCCAAGAGTGCGGGTGCTGGAAAGCCCTCAGCTGTCAGTCTCCAGCTGCGGGGAGCCCCCCCACATAAGGCCACTCCTTTCCCAGGGAGATCCTCATCCAAAGATCCATCAGTGTGGGGACATAAAGCCCATCCCCGTTGTCTAAATTGGCACAACTCTGCAGGGTCGTCCATGCGGGGGTCAGGTGAGTTCTCCACTGAGGCTGCATTGCGTGCGGCTCAGCGTTCCCATCTTCCTGATTCTTCGATCTTCCCTGCCTCCGGTGTTGATCCCATGAGAACCGCCTAGTCAATCTCTGGAATGAACCTCTGCCTCAGAGACTTCTGGCTAGGGAATGCAGGCTGCACACCTGGTCACCAGGACCCTAACCCTGAGGGTCATGGCTGACATCCCCTTCCCCTGACCCACAACCCAGATGACCAGGCCCTTCTTGCCCTGCTGTGCGTCTCAGACCCATCCGCCCCCCTCACACCTACGGCTACCACCCCAGGCCCCCTGCAAAGCCATTCTCATCCTCAAACCCTTTCAGCACCAAGAGCCAGGGGCATCTCCTGAGCACCACTCTCCTCTCCAAAGCTGCAGTTGAACTCAAGCCCCAATGCCTCACTGGGGCCCCCTTCCCTGAGCCAGAGGCCCTGCCACCTTTCCTTCCCTGGGCCACCTGTCAGGCCCCGCCATACTCCCTGAGCAGGCCGGCCTGAGGGCCTTTCCTTGTTGGAGCTTGAGGCGGGGGACCCAGACTTCCACACTGACCAGTGGCCCCAAGAGACAGGGTGGAATCTCTCCCCTCTGAGGCTGCACTCACGGGGCCACTCCCTGGGCTGTGACAATTAACAGTCATGAGCAGCACCAGGATCAATGAATCCCAGGCAGAGATGGGGCCCCTGGAGCAGGGTCTCAGGGTCACCCAGGCTCGTTTGTCCCTTTCACAGCCCCCAGGACCCAAGGGAGGGCCCAGGACAAGTGAGGATGAGGCTGCTCTTCTCTGCTAAGTGGCTACATTCCTACTCAGTTCCTATCTCACCATCTAGACTTCTGTCTTTTTTTTCTTAAGACTTTTCTTTGTCTTATATCACTGAATGACAGACAGTCTGATTCAGTGACATGGACTAGGTGATATATTAATCTGATTAGCCCCTATGTGAAAGCAGGCCCATGAGTGCTATTTACTCTCGGATTCAGAGGTTTGTCTTTCTTTTCATATTTTTTAGATTTTCTAAGTTTCTAGCTTTTGAAAGTTTGTTTTTAAAAATTCGTTTTTAGTTTTGCTTTTTACACTGAGTTTTTATTTTATTTTATTTTTTAAGATTTTATTTATCTATTTAACAGAGAGAGACACAGCTAGAGAGGGAACACAAGCAGGGGGAGTGGGAGAGGGAGAAGCAGGCTTCCCGCCAAGCAGGGTGCCCAATGCGGGGCTCGATCCCAGGACCCTGGTATCATGACCTGAGCCGAAGGCAGATGCTTAACGACTGAGCCACCCAGGCGCCCCTACACTGCGGTTTTTAAACAACATGTATTTGCTCTTTGCTCTGAAGTTTTAAAATAGCATTTAGATGGGGCGCCTGGGTGGCTCAGTCATTAAGCGTCTGCCTTCAGCTCAGGTCATGATCCCAGGGTCCCGGGATCGAGTCCCACATCGGGCTCCCTGCTTGGCGGGAAGCCTGCTTCTCCCTCTCCCACTCCCCCTGCTTGTGTTCCCTCTCTCGCTGTCTCTCTCTCTCTGTTGAAAAATAAAATCTTTAAAAAAATAAATAAATAAAATAAAATAGCATTTATACAAAATTCTAAAATTCTGCCCCCTAAAAAATTAATGAATATGTTTTCACCTTCATAAATTATAGATTGTTTTTAAATTAAAAAGATGTGTATATACAAATCCAAACTTTACTTTCAAAAAAATACTTCATTTTCGGGGCACCTGGGTGGCTCAGTCGTTAAGCGTCTGCCTTCAGCTCAGGTCATGATCCCGGGGTCCTGGGATCGAGCCCCGCATCGGGCTCCCTGCTCAGTGGGAAGCCTGCTTCTCTCTCTCCCACTCCCCCTGCTTGTGTTCCCTCTCTCGGTATCTCTCTCTCTCTCAAAGAAATAAAATCTTTAAAAAAAAAAAAATACTTCATTTTGAAATGATTTTCAAAGAGTTGTGTGCCTCTTCCATTATTCATTTAATTCTTAGTGTTGCTCCTAAATATTTCACATTTATTCCCAGGGGTCCTTGTTCCCCATTAAAATTAGGAATCAGAGTGATTTGCTTAAGAAACCCAGTCGCATTTTTCCATTCTCAGGAAAGGCATCCAAACAGAGGTCCTTTATATCAATTAGCAACCAGGCTAACATTTGGTGGGATCCTATTTGTTTTTCACACATGCACACATACACACACACACAAGCATATATATTTGTATATGCCTGGAAATTTTCTGGAAGGATACAGAAGAAAATGGTAACCACCGTTGGCTTTGAAGCATGAGCTTGGGAAGTGCATAGCTTCTTCTGTGACCGCCGACCTTCCTGCTAGCAAGCACAGTCAAGGAGATGCTCGGTTTTCCTGTGGCTGCAGAAACAGAAATCTCAGCAGCTGGTGCTATAGCTTTGTGCTTGCAAAGAGACAAAACATGGGCATCCAGTTGTTTTATGTGAATCACAGCTGAGTGATCTATCCTCAAATCAGCAGCTGGGATAATGATTTCCTTGGCAGGCCAGCTGTGTGGTACTGTTACAGGGGAACCATTCCGGGGCGTTCAGCCTCCAGGCTGCCCCTCTTGGCCTTCCAACAATTTGGTAATCACCTAACTCCCTGTATTAAGTCTGTTTCTACTTCAACTGTCTGGAGTCATTTCCACCATCTGCAACCACACCTTGAATTGACACAGGAGATGAGGGTGCGGGGTGTAGAGAGAATTACAAATCGCAGAGGAGCTCTTTATATCATATTTCCAATGCCCCCCATTGTCTATTTCACCAGCTGGGGAGGAACAGGATCCCCTGACACAGATCCTGTCTCTGCACAGCAATACTCACCCTTTCCTTGTCCTGGTTTCTCTGCCTCTTCAAGAAGCTATCCATGTTCCTGTCTTAGGACTGACTATTTGGTTGCAACTGACAAAAACTGTTCCATCTTCTTTAGGAAAAAAAAATACTATATAGATATAGATATAGATATAGATATAGATATAGATATAGATATAGATATAGATATAAAATTAGACACAACCAAAGAGTAAGAGGGACTGGGATTAATTTGTCTTCTCCGCTCTCTCTCCCTCAACTCTCTTCCTGTCTCTTTCATGCAAATTTCGATATGTTAGCTTTTCCCTCTGAGACTAGCCGCCCCCACAAAAGTGTGATTATGATTGCTGGCAGCTCTTGGCTCTTCACAATTTGTAAGAGAAAAAAGAGGGACTTTCTTCCCCCAGCTCCAGTTTGAAAAAACCCTGGGGAATAATTCTGACTAAATTAGCTTGGTTCATGTGCTTGTCCTTTAGATAAATCACTGTGTCATGAGAGTGGCTTAGCTTGATTTGAGCAGGGTCTATTACTAGAAAAGACTTTAAAAACCACCGCATTGTGAACCATCAACTTCTCAACACATAGACAACCCTACGTGTGTGTGTATGTATGTATATATATAATATATATATATACAATTCAAATGGTTATGCTTAGAAACCGTGACTCTCAAATAAAATTACAAAAATTCACTATGACAGTTTCTTTCAAAAGCAGCTGCTATAATTCCTCTCTGTGTTGCCAGGTCCTCAGATAGTCCTAGTGACATACTGGTAAACGACCTCTCTAAAAAGAGGGGAACAAAGCCCTGGCTTATAGCATTTGCCAATTTCTATGGTGTAAATATCCCCACAATGGGACCAATTTCAAGCTAGGAGCAGTTTAACAGGTGGCTTGCAAAATTCCTAGAAATTTAACAGTTGACTTTCAAGCTGTCGTGTCACTGTCCCCTGCCAGACTAGTCCAGGGTGTGGCCTCATGTCACTTCATGTGAGCCAGCGAAGACTTTAAAGGTGCTTGCAATTTTTTTTGTATTTTTTATTTAAATTCAATTAATTACCATATGTATTATTAGTTTCAGGGGTAGAATTTAGTGATTCATCAGTTGCACATAACACCCAGCGCACATTACTTCAAGTGCCCTCCTTAATGCTCATAACCCAGTGACCCCATCCCCCCAGCCACCTCCCCTCCAGAAGCCCTGTTTGTTCTCTATAGCTAAGAGTCTTTTATGATTTCCCTCCCTCTCTGTTTTCATCTTATTTTATTTTTCCCCTCCCTTCCCCTATGCTCCTCTGGTTTGTTTCTTAAATTCCACATATGAGTGAAATCATGTAATTGTCTTTCTCTGATTGACTTATTTCACTTAGCATAATACCCTCTAGTTCCATCCACGTCGTTACAAATGTCAAAATTTCATTTTTGATAGCTAAGTAATATTCCAGTGTGTGTGTGTGTGTGTGTGTGTGTGTGTGTGTGTGTGTAAAGGTGCTTGCATATTGAAGCTTACCCTCTCATACTCCACTGGGAACTGACATCAACCATGTGAATGAGCTGGATGGGGAGAGACACATAACCAATTGCCCCATTTTCACCAGCCATTAGCTAGAAATGTGAGGTGGAACATTGACTAAAAGGTTCCCAAACTGGAGGAAGGCCACAGAACCTTGAGTGAGCCAGCCAAGACCAGAGGAACTGTCCCAGGGATCCAGCCCAAGTTGTTGACATACAGAACCGTTGGCTCATCAGTGATGACTGTGATCCACCACAGTATGTGAAGGTAATTTGTTATGAGGCAAAAGTGACCGGATACACTTATCCTATTCCTCAAAGGGAAGCAACCAAGGACTATATCCAGTCACTACACTCCAGTGAGTTCAGGATCTCTTAGTGATCTCTGTTCTTCCCTGAAAGTTCATCATGCACCAACCGGATAGTGAGAAATTGGGTCACCTCCAAAACACCTGGTAAACAATGATGGAGTAAAAACAAGACAAAAAGTCCCTTTCAGATAAGAGAGAAAGAAAAGTAAAATCTCTATCTAATAACATTGCCATGAGTTTTAGCTACCCAGTATTTGAATTCCTCTTTACATACAAGGAGTCCCTCACCTTATGAAGCAGTCTGTATCCCATTATCAAAGCTACAAAATATTCCTCAGACTCCCTTCCAGCTTAGGTAGGAGCACATGGCCTTGGTTCTGCCAATCAGATGCATTTACATTCTGAATCAGAAAACTGCGATGTGAAGAAGCAGCAAGCCCGTTTGGTCAGTGAGTGGTGGCCATGGTGGCGGTTCTAGGGATGGTGACCAATGCCAGCATCAGGGCTGTAAGCAGGGCAAGCCTCACAGTTTCTCCCAGTGCCTTCACCACATCGTTTATATGTTCTGATCTGGAATGTGGTTCCTGATTTAATATCCTTCAATCCTGTCTTTCAGTCCTTCCCCCTCCCCAACACACACAATGCTTCTACACCCCCCCCGCCCCCCGTTCCACAGAGTGGGCAACAGAGAATCTCTGGAGCCCACCCACCTAGGTTTAAACCCTGGTTTTATCAGCTTTGAGTTGTATGACTGGGGTAAGTTCCTTAACTTCTCCATGTCATCTCCCCACCCAAAATGTGCAGTCAATCACAGACTCAATCTCAGAGGGACTATTTTGTTGTTTTGAAGTTTGTGAAAAGGAATTATGTGAGTTCCATACACAAAGAATTTCAAAGAATGCTTGACAAAGTATAAATGTTTAGTAAATGTTAGCTATTGTTGTTACTACTTAAGATCATATGAATATGTTCCTTTTTCTATGTAAATCGGGTCCTGTTGCTTGCAACTAAGATTGCTGCCAGATACAATTAGTTACCAATCCAGAGGGTATACCATACCCTGCTAAATAAGAATGATAAGGTACATGTAATTATGATGTTTCAAATGAGCCACTTTGGTCACTAAGGATTCCATGGACCATGGGGATGCACCTTGTGCAGGTCCTCCACGGCCATTGCTGAGGTCTCTACCACCTTAACAACCAATTTGCTTTGGGGATAGATGAAGGAGCATGGGGGATGTGTCGATGCTCTGAGCCACACTCTGGAGCCCTAAGAGGCCAAAAAGGATGTCTTGAGGCAGTGTCTAAAGATGCCATACCAACATTTCCACATTTCTATGGACTATGGTGCACCTTGGTCCATGGACCTGGACCATGCTGCCTTGCATGATGGGAAGGTTCTGCCCTGCACAATGGGGGAATTTTAGGACCTGACATGTTTTCCTGGGTCTCCCTTGGAAGATCCCCAAACCTATCTGGAGGTTCTCTTGCCTCTATGTGACTCTTGTCCTAACACAGGTACACCTCTCACCACATGTATGTTACTGTGGGCCCTCCAATCTTATACACCAAGATAAGATTAAATGTGCAAGAAATGTATTAGGGGAAACCCCAGGGAAGGAAAATGGGGAAGGAGTCAAGAAAGGCTGGGAGATATGTCTGGCCTTGAGTGGAGGAGAAAGGCAAGGAAGCTAGAAGGCAAGTGGACCAAGAACAATGAGGAGTCCTCAGGCCAAAATCACCTCCAAAGGAGTCCCAAGTCTTCCAGGAATGGGCCTGCCATGGTATCCCTGCCACACTCAGGACTGGCTGGGAGCAGCTGGGAGTGACATGGGCTCAGGGGAAACGCAGAGATGGATTTCAGAGGATGAAGGGGCTATTCAGTACATGATATTGGTAGAATCAGCTACACACAGTGAAGAAAAAAACGAATGTCCTTACCTTATGTCATTAAAAATGCAAATGATTTTTTACACGAGAGATCATATAAAAAAAACCCAAAATTATAAAAGAATGTAAAGAAAATACGAATGAACCAAAAGACAGAAATGTACTCATGTAGAAATAAGAAGTCTAAATGCCGGGGCACCTGGGTGGCTTGTTGGTTAAGCATCTGATTCTCGGTTTCGGCTCGGTCATAATCTCAGGGTCATGAGATCGAGCCCTGCGTGGGGCTTCCCACTCAGGAGGGAGTCTGCTGAGCATTCTCTTCCTCTTCCCCTCCCCCACACGCCCACGCTCACATTCTCCCTCTCTCTCTCTCAAATAAAATAAATAAATCTTTAAAAACAAAACACAAAAAGAAGTCTAAATACCAGAAGAAAGAAGAAAAAGTGATACCCTCTGGGATAAAAGAGGAGTGGGAAGGAGTGCAACTGGAATCCATGATATTATGATGTTTTAAACAATTAAATACAAATAAAGATAATTCAAAGAAAGAGAGTAAGAGAACACTATGTACTACTTTTCTTACAAATCTAAAATTAGGGAAAAAACAGATGACTTGTATGCTATTATAACCATTAAATAAATTAAATCCGGAGTTAAAAATCTTACAAGGGGGAAAAAAAAACAGGTCCAAGTGGCCTTATGGGAACATTCTGCCAAATGATACAGAACAGATAATTCTAATATAGTGCAAATCTCTCAAAAGAAAAATGGAAATATTGCCCGAATCATTTTATGAAGTTAGGATAGTCCTACTACCACCAGACAATAGGACAAGAAAGAGAAATTCAAAGTCAATCCCATTTACGAATATGGATGCAGAATTTCTGAACACAATATTAGAAAACTGAATCCAACAATGCATTTTTTTAGTTTATCATGAAAAAGTTGGTTTCTCTCACCAACGCAAAGATGTCTAACTTTCAGAAAATCTATTAATATAAATTATTTACCATATTAACAAATGAAGGGAGAAAAACCTATTATCTAAACAGCTATAGAAAAAAATATTTGCTAGAGTTTAATACTAACATGAAAAAAAACTGAAAGTAACTGAAGAGATCTGCTTTAATCTCATGTCAATCTACAAAAAAACTACAGTAAACAATGTACTTAAAAACTAAAGTAATGTACTTAATAAATGAATTCTTCCAAAATCAGGAATAAGACAAGAATGACTACAATCACCGCTTCTATTAAACACTGTGCTGGAAGTCTAACCAGTGTAGCAAGGCAAAAATTAAAATAAAATTATAATAATTGAAAGTGGAAAAACAAAACTGTCATCATTCACAGGCAATATGATTGTCTACATAGAATCAACAATTATTAGAATGAAGAAGGTTCGGCTTAGAAACAAATCACAGCCTAGTACACTAATACCAAGAAATTAGAAAGTGTCTTTTTTTTTCATCTTTTTTTATTGTTATGTTAATCCCCATACATTACATCATTAGTTTTAGATGTAGTGTTCCATGATTCATTGTTTGTACATAACACCCAGTGCTCCATGCAGAACGTGCCCTCCTCAATACCCATCACCAGGCTAACCCATCCTCCCACCCCCCTCCCCTCTAGAACCCTCAGTTTGTTTTTCAGAGTCCATCATCTCTCATGGTTCGTCTACCCCTCCGATTTCCCCTGCTTCATTCTTCCCCTCCCGCTACCTTCTTCTTCTTCTTCTTTTTTTTTTCTTAACATATATTGCATTATTTGTTTCAGAGGTACAGACCTGAGATTCAACAGTCTTGCACAATTCACAGCACTTACCAGAGCACATACCCTCCCCAGTGTCTATCACCCAGTCACCCCATCCCTCCCACCCCACCCCCCACTCCAGCAATCCTCAGTTTGTTTCCTGAGATTAATAGAAAGTGTCTTTTTATACAACACACTAATCGTATACTAGGAGCATGTCTCTCATATGGAAGGTGACCACCACCTTTATCTAAATCACCCCAGGGCCAGATACCAGACAAGGAGACATCACCCCCCATAGCCCAAAGCCTGCCAGAATTAGTCCATCTAGCCAATCCTAAACTGTTGACCCTGCCCTGCCTTGCCTTTCCTGGGGGAAACCCCAAGAAAGGCTGTGGTCTATTCCTTCCCCTCACTCTTTTCTGCCTCCTGACCAAAACTGGTCCTTTCCACTGTGGCCCTAAGTGGCCTGGCAGGCCCCCTTCTCCTGGAAAATGGAAGTAGAGCATTCTTCTTCCCATGACATAGGCCTCTCCACATCAGCGCTCAGTCATTGCCATAAATGAAATCCTATGGGTACAAATGAGACAGTGTCAAAACTGGCACATTGTGACGTCTACCCAAATTCCACGGCACAAAGCAAGTCCGACATCAGTATTGAGGGTGGATTTTACTCCTTTTCTGAGAACAACTGCAAAGACACATGGCAAAAGTTCTAGATATGGGGAAGGATGAAGAACTGGAAATAACACAGACTACCATCTCATTTTATAGTAATAATTTTTAAAAAGATACCCAGGAATTACTCTAATAAAAGATATTTCATTGGGCGCCTGGGTGGCTCAGTTGGTTAAGCGACTGCCTTCGGCTCAGGTCATGATCCTGGAGTCCCTGGATCGAGTCCCACATCGGGCTCCCTGCTCGGCAGGGAGTCTGCTTCTCCCTCTGACCCTCCCCCTCTCATGCTCTCTCTCAAATAAATAAATAAAATCTTAAAAAAAAAAAAAAGATATTTCATGACCTTTACAGAGAAATGTACGCAAATTTATTCAAAGTATTTTAGAACCTACATAAATGGAGAAATAATATCATGTTATTACATAGAAAGACTCAAAGGTTTAAAAATGTCCATTTTCCCCAAATTAATCTATAATCCAGTGCAATTTCAATCCAAGAAAATTTGGGGAGAAAAAGAACAAGGTGAAGAATCTCAGCCTGAAGCAAGACTTACAGTAATTAAAACAACGTGAGGGGGTGCTGGGTGGCTCAGATGGTTGAGTGTCTGCCTTCGGCTCAGGTCATGATCCCGGGGTCCTGGGATCGAGCCCCGCGTCGGGCTCCCTGCTCAGTGGGGAGTCTGCTTCTCCCTCTGCCCCTCCCTCTCTCTCTCTCTGTGTCTCCTGAATAAATAAATAAAATCTTAAATAAAATAAAATAAAATAAAACAATGTGATATATTGGTAAAGAGAAAGAAAAAACACAAGGAGCCAACCTTGTCAGCAGTACATTTTCAATTATTGGTGCTGGTAGATAATTTAGCCATGTTAAAAAATAAAGTAAAATTTGATCCATATGTAAACATCAATTCTACATGGAAAACACTAAATATGCAAAACTAAATTTTTAAAATGTTAAGGAAACAAGCATAGAAAAAATCTTTCTGGCCCTAGGCTAGAAAATTTTTTTCTTTTTTTAAGTAGGCTCCATATCCAATGCGGAGATTGAACACACGCCCCCAAGATCAAGAGCCACACGCTCCAATGACTGAGCCAGCCAGGTGCCCCCCCAAAATATTTCTTTTTAAAACAAGATCCTGAAAGCATTAATCAGAAAAGGAAAGATTGATGTTATTATATTTAAAAACTAAACTTTTGGGGGCACTTGGGTAGCTCAGTCGTTGAGCGACTGCCTACGGCTCAGGTCATGATCCCGGGGTCCTGGGATCGAGCCCCGAATCAGGCTCCCTGCTCGGTGGGAGGCCTGCTTCTCCCTCTCCCACTCCCCCTGCTTGTGTTCTTGCTCTCGCTGTGTCTCTCTCTGTCAAATAAATAAAATCTTTAAATAAGTAAATAAAAACTAAACTTTTAAAAATCAAATGGCACTACTGAAAACAAGCCACAGACTGAGAGAATTCATGTTAACAGGCAACAAATTAGTATCCAGATTATGTAACATCTTTAAATCAATATTTATAAATGAGTAAGAAAAAGAAAAATAGCCCCTATAAGAAGACTTTGGGAGACACCTGGGTGGCTCAGTTGGTTAAGCATCTGCCTTTGGCTTGGGTCATGATCGCAGGGTCTTGGGATGGAGTCCCACATCGGGCTCCCTGCTCAGCAGAGAGTCTTCTTCTCCCTCTCCCTCTACCCCTCCCCCTGCTTGTGCGCGCTCTCTCTCTCTCTCTCTGATTAATAATAAAATATTTTAAAAAAAAAAGACTTTGGCAGTAAATTCTAATTACACGGGACAGACAATTTGCAAAATAAGGGGGAAAAATAAATGGCCAACTAAAATATAAAAAGATGCTCTCCATTAACAATAATAGGAATGCAAAATAAACTTTAATAAGCAAGATTCATTTTAAAAAGTTTTTTTAAATTCAGGGCACATGGGTGGCTCAGTCAGTTAAGTGGCTGCCTTTGGCTCTGGTCATGATCCCAGGGTCCTGGGATCAAGCCCTGCGTCGGGCTTCCCACTGAGAGGGGAGTATATTTCTCCCTCTCCCTCTGCCCTTCCCCAGCTCATGCTGCCTCTCTCTCTCAAATAAATAAATAATATCTTCAAAAAAATTAATTAATTAAAAAATAAAAAGTTTTTCAAACTCTCTTAATGGAGATAGAAAATAAAACCCTAGAACAAGGGCTCCTGGGTGGCTCAGTCGTTAAGTGTCTGCCTTCGGCTCAGGTCATGATCCCAGGGTCCTGGGATCAAGTCCCACATCGGGCTCCTTCCTCGGGGGAAGCCTGCTTCTCCCTCTCCCACTCCTGCTGCTTGTGTTCCTGCTCTCGCTATCTCTCTCTCTGTCAAATAAGTAAATAAAATCTTAAAAAAAAAAAACCCTAGAACAAATGGAAAGTCAAACCAAAACTAGGTTTGGAGAATAATTTTTCATTAATTAGTTAGACATGCTGATTCTAAAGTTCTTACGAAAATCAATTAAGAATGGCCAGGGAAATTCAGAAATAAGAGTATGAGAGAAGATTAGCTCTCCAGGAGATAAAAATACAAAATTAAAATGACTAAAAGTATAATCCCAGCAGAGGAGTAGACCGGTAGAACAATGGAAGAAAATTAAAAACCCAGAGTGAGACCCACAAACGGATACAAATTAGTTGATGATAAAGGTGACATTACAGGATTTCTTTCCTTTAGTGCCCATGGTTCTTGGTCACACGCTTGGAAGAATGCTAAGAGGTAGACCAGATGGAGAATGGTGGGCAGCAAAGCAAAGTTTACTTAGCGATAGTAAAGTGTAATAAAAAGCTCCCAAAGAGGGTGGGACCGGAGAGGGTCGACACCAGAGCTTCTAAGTCTAGGGGGGTTTTACGGACTTTGTAGGAGGGCTGTCTTGTTCTGATTAACCCTCCCTGCACCTGTCATCCAATCAGGTTTTTGTCATCTATCTATCACAAGAGAAAGGGTGAAGGGCTCCTTTCAGGGTGGTGTAAAATTCTTTTAAGGGTGGTTTCCTCTTGGGGCACCTGGGTGGCTCAGTCGTTAAGCATCTGCCTTCAGCTCAGGTCTTGATCCCGGGGTCCTAGGATTGAGCCCTGCATCAGGCTCCCTGCTCAGCGGGAAGCCTGCTTCTCCCTCTCCCATTCCCCCTGCTTGTGTTCCCTGTCTTGCTGTGTCTCTCTCTGTCAAATAAATAAATAAATAAATAAATACTTTAAAAGAAAAAAAAAAGGTGGTTTCCTCTTAGAGGAGGGGCGGCCTTGTCCCCCCGGCATTTCTCCCAAATATCCTTCATCAACATTACAAATCAATGAGGGAAAAGACGGACCATTTAATAAATGGTGTTGAAACATCTAGGTAACCATCTAGAAAAAAAACATTAACATATCTATATCTCATGCCTTATGCCAAGATATGTAACAAATGATTCAAGTATTTAAATGTAAATACAAAAATCCTAAAAGGACTACAGGAATGGAAAAACTTGTTTTTATATCACAAAATCCAAAAGCCTGGTGCCTGGGGTGGCTCAGTTAGTTAAGCATCTGCCTTCGGCTCAGAGCATGATCCCAGGGTCCTGGGATCAAGCCCCATATCGGGCTCCCAGCTCAGCGGGGAGTCTGTTTCTCCCTCTGTCTCTGCCTGCCACTCCCCCTGCTTGTGCTCTCTCTCTCTGTCAAATAAATAAAATCTTAAAAAAAAAAAAAAGCCATATATGTCTGCCTGAGTCCAATCAGGTGACAAAAACCACAGCAATTTTATTAACAGGAGGAAGTAAATATAAAGAATTGTTGACTACCGAGCGCCTAGCTGGTTCAGTCACTTGAGCGTCTGACTCTTGATTTTGGCTCAGGTCATGATCTCAGGGTTGTGAGATGGAGCCCCGCATTGGGCTCTGCGTCGGGCTCTGGGTTAGGCTCCTCGTTGGACTTGTGTTGGGCTCGTGTTGGGTGTGGAACCTGCTTGAGATGCCCTCTCTCCCTTTCCTTCTGCCCCTTCCCCACCTCCCATTTCCGCCCCCCATTCGCGCACACACGCTTTCTCTCTCTCAAAAAAAAATTTTTTTAATCTAAAAAAAAAAAAATTGTCAACAACATAAAAGCATTGAAATGGCAAAAGAAGAATGACCTGTGTGAAATAATAGGAAATCTCAAAATATCTACATCGGTGTCTGCCCCTGCTTCCTGCTAATATTTGGTCATTAAACCACGGTTCCTCACGGAGAGCTACTAAAATCCTTGTAATTTCCTAAGTGACAGGATGATCGGAGTCTTACAAAGAGCTCCTAAATCCGCATCTTTTGTTCTTTTTTTTTTTTAAGATTTTATTTATTTATATGACAGAGACACAGCGAGAGAGGGAACACAAGCAGGGGGAGCAGGAGAGGGAGAAGCAGGCTTCCCGCAGAGCAGGGAGCCCAATTCGGGCTTGATCCCAGGACTCTGGGATCATGACCTGAGAGCCGAAGGCAGGCGCTTAACGACTGAGCCACCCAGACACCCCTGCATCTTTTGTTCTAATGGGATGAATCTGGGGCCTCTGGTTGGGGGCAGGTCACGGAAAACACTAAACAGGATTAGAAGCTTGGAACTTTCAGCCCCACCCCCATCTTCCCAGGAGAGGTTAGGGGCTAGAGATTGAGTTAATAATTGAACATGCTATGTGATGAAGCCTCCATAAAAATCCCTAAAGTATGGGATTCAAGGAGCTTCCAGAATAGTGAATACATCAATATGCCAGGAGGGTAAAACACTCCAACTCCATCCATAAAGAAGTTCCTGCACCCAGACCCCTGCTGGACCTTGCCCTATGTACCTCTCCACCTAACTGTCCAGTTGTACCCTTTATTATATCTTGTTTTTTAAGCTTTTATTTTTTGATAGAGAGAGACAAAGCAAGAAAGGGAACACAAGCAGGGAGAGTGGGAGAGCGGAGAAGCAGGTCTCCTGCTGAGCAGGGAGCCCAGTGAAGGGCTCGATCCCAAGACCCCGGGATCATGACCTGAGCCAAAGGCAGACGTGTAACGATTGCGCCACCCAGGCACCCCTCCTTTATTATATCTTTTATTTTTATTTTATTTATTTATTTTTAAAGATTTTATTTATTTATTTGAGAGAGCGAGAATGAGAGAGAGTACATGAGAGGGGGGAGGGTCAGAGGGAGAAGCAGGCTCCTCGCTGAGCAAGGAGCCCGATGCAGGACTCGATCCTAGGACTCCAGGATCATGACCTGAGCCGAAGGCAGTCGCTTAACCAACTGAGCCACCCAGGCGCCCTATTATATCTTTTATTAAAAACCAGGAAACAGAAAGTGTTTCCCTCTCTTCTGTGAACCATTCCAGCAAATTACCAAACACAAGGAGAGGATCATGGAAACCCCCATTTTAGAACCAGTTGGTCAGAAGTACAGGTGATGGGCTGAGACTTGCAATTGGCTTGCGAAATGGGGACAGCCTTGTAGGACTGAGCCCTTGACCTGTGTGGCCTTTGCTAACTCCAGGCAGTTAGTGTCAGAATTAAGTTAAATTGTAGGATGCCTAGCTGGTATCCACCAAAAATTGGAGAATTGTTTGGTATGGAAAATCCCACACATATGGTATCAGAAGTTGTGTGTGTGTTAGTAAAGGAAACAGGAGTTGTTAGTCTAAATCATGGGAAAAAAGAAAAAATTTCCTTTTCAGCCCAATTAGGAGACAAAAGATCCATAGACTCCAAATATGCATAAAAGCTACCAAAAGCTGTTGAATTCCCTTCATAATCTTTATAAAGGTAAAATGAGGAAGCCCCCGAGGGCAGAATAGGGAAATAAAATGCAAAACAGCCCAAGGGCAGTAAATCTAAGACACCCCCCCCCATAAAGACTTCCTTTAGGTAAGAAGTTCAGCCTGAGGTGATAAATCAATACCCCTTGCATACAGTAAGGGCTGTGTCAGTTAAGAAGGCCCCAAAGATACCTCACTGGGAGAAGTAAAACAACCAGTAACGACCAAAGGAAGAAAAACATTAGCAAAAATCCAGCCTGTGAATCAACCTCTAACAAATGGGTAAGCCAGGGACATTCAAAGGCAGCCAGCATTCATAGAAAGAGAGAAAGGAAGAAAGGAAGGAAGGAAGGAAGGAAGGAAGGAAGGAAGGAAGGAAGGAAGGACCAGAAATTGCAACAAAATTTCCCAGCTACAAAGAATCACCCCAAAAATGAAAATCCCAAACAAATATTTGGCCATGACTTAAAAAGACTTAATGAGAAAGTAGACTTAGTGAAGAAAAAGATACAGAAGAGAAATCTCTCGTCCCAGAGAAGACGGTGTGAGAAAACAAGAGAAGATAAAACTTGATCTTACCCATTTGCAGAACTTAGAGCAGAGGTACAAGGGGAAAAAGAAACATCATAGAAATCAAAGCAAAAGCCAGGGAGCACCAGGGGGTATAAACACAGTGGGAAACACAGGAGAAGAACCAGGGCATAAAAATGAAACAGGTGTAGAAAATGAAATGGAAATAGAGTTTTAAAATAAGTCATAAAGAGGGGCGCCTGGGGGGCTCAGTCGTTAAGCTCAGGTCATGATCCCAGGGTCCTGGGATCAAGTCCCACATTGGGCTCCCTGCTCAACAGGAAGCCTGCTTGTCCTTCTCCCACTCCCCCTGCTTGTGTTCCCTCTCTCGCTGTGTCTCTCTCTGTCAAATAAATAAAATCTTTAAAAAAAATAAAATAAAATAAGTCATAAAGATGTTGATACATAGAGAAGACAGGCAGTGGAGAGGCAATAAACAGATAAGTGGAGTCCCCAAAGGAAGAAAACAAACTAAAGGAACTGAGCAAGTAATATGAGATGATGTTCCTGAAATAAAAGGCAACTTGACATACTGAGTACCAGGGGAAATGGACACCACATGGTCATTGCAAAGACATAGTAGACGTTAAAAATAAAGGAACAGTCCCTCTTCCTCTTTCACTTCCTCTTTCTTTGTCCTGTCCCTTCTAATCAATTCAGACAAAAGTCATTTGTTGGCACCAGGTCAAACTGGCATGCATGTAGGGAGGGGGAGAATGGGCAGAGGCGACCCCAAAAGTAACAGTGTTGGAGCCTGAGCAGAGGAAGGAGGACATCTGGGGACAAGAGCACAATGGACGGAATGTTTGTGTCCCCCTGGAATTCATATGTTGAAATCCTAACCCCCCAATGTGATGGTATTAGGAGGTGGGCTTTTGGAGGTGATTAGGTTAGCAGGGTGAGGCTTCACACAGAGCCCCCTTGCTGTCTTTCTACCACGTGGGGACACAATGAGCTAGAAGTGAGCAGTCTGAAACCTGAGAGAGGGTCTCACCCCACCCGACCCTGTTGGCACTCTGATCTCAGACGTCTGGTCTCCAGAACTGTGGGAAATCAATTGTGTTGTTTATACACCACCTCGTCTGTGGTATTTTGTTACAGCAGCCTGAAGTGACTAAGACAAAGAGTGACCTGTCCTAGGATGTCAGAGCTTCATTGGGGTAGAGAGGGGACCCCATGGGGAAGAGCTGGCTGGCACAGGGTGTCACAACCCAAGTGGGGTGCAGAGAGTGTCCATGTTAGAGGGCAGCCTGGCGTGGGGTGCTGGAGCCTAAGTGGGTGAGGAGGGCTTCCGCATGGAGGGACAGCTCAGCATGGGCCCAGGTCTTGTGAGAATAGTATCAGTGCAGGAAGGGAGGCGGCCCAGCATGAAGTGTAGCCCCCTGACAGCGACCTGCAGCCATGAGTAGCCACCAGAGCAACGGGGCTGGTGCGTACTCTGCAAAGCTCAGAGAGAGCAGGCTATCGGGACAAACAAACCTGTAGGTGACGACAAAGGCAGGCACCACCCCTGGACTCGGGAACCAGTGCTCAGGTCAGTACAGCGCACAGTGGCAGCATGGCCAGCCTGCCCAGACCGTAAGGCTGGCCTCAGGGCTGCCCGTGGGCGCCACACAACAGCAAACACCCGAAGGTGTCAGAGCTGATTGGGAACGCAGTGCTCTGCGGTGCATTTCCATCCATCTCTGGTGCCCCACCGCCAGGCACTTGCCTGCCCCTCTCTCACTTCCATTTCTTTCCTTACTTCTCCCATCTGAGGACTTCCAAGAGAAGCGACCTCTAGCTGATCAGAGGCAGATCAGAGGGAGCCTCCTGCAAGAGTTAATGATTACAACAGCCCAAGAATGTTTGAACCAAAGGATAAGCAGGCTAATCTAAAGACCTTGGTTCCGGTCCTTGGCCCTGGGTGTGGGACCTTACCGACTCAGGCTTAGGTAAATCCTGCTCCCTGGACAACTGGGCCCCGTTCCAAAGGAGAGGTTTCAGTGAGAGCTCCTGGCACTCACTCTCTCAAGTTGGTGCAGAACTAGTTGAAGAAATTTCTGTACCTAAAATGTAAACTCCAAGCGATTGCAGATGGAAAGACCAAATTCATTTTAACAGGCAGTTCAGCAAAGATATCAAGAGACGTTCCTTCCAGGTCAGACAGCATGGGACGAGGGACACAGATAAAGCCTCTGAATCAAGGATGAGGAACATACAGACGGGAATTCCAGAGTGTGAAGAGGTTAGATTTAATGACATTCTAGAACACAGCCGAGGTAAGACCGTCGAGGATGGTAGAAACGTTCTTTCCCTGGGCTGACTAATACGGCTGCACCAGTGACATGTGGCTACTGAGCACTGGGAATACGGCTAGTGCAACTGAAGACCTGCATTTTCAATTTTACCTAATTGTCATTAATTAAAATATTTAAATAGGCACATGTGGCTAGTGGCTCCCATACTGAACAGCGGGCAGCTCTGCAGAAGTTGTGGTCATTGTGTAATTGACTTCTGGTGAACTGTGCGAATTATTCTGGTAGTTTTCAAATGTCTCAAATAATCAAAAAGAATTATTTTTTGTATAAATAAAATTCTGAGTGAAAGAACTCTTTTTTTTTTAAAGATTTTTATTTATTTATTTGTCAGAGAGAGAGCACACAAGCAGGGGAAGCAGCAGACAGAGGGAGAAGCAGGGAGCTGGATGTGGGACTCGATCCCAGAACCCTGGGATCATGACCTGAGCCGAAGGCAGATGCTTAACCGACTGAGCCACCCAGGCATCCCTGAAAGAACCCTTCTTAATTCATGTAAGTCAAATTTGCAGGGCTCTGGAGTCCTGGTGAGGCAAGTTACGTGAACTCGGATGCTAACTGTGGTCCAGATGGTGGTGTTCAAAGTGGGCAAACCACTCCCAGATAGGCATTACCAGAGCTCGATGATGACCAGTTGCTATCTGGGTGTTTGTTCCTGGTGTATGAAGGGGCTTTGTAAACGGGTAGAGTGCCTTGTAGACCTCCCAGTGGGGGAGAATTCCCCAGTGTTCCCATCCCTACCTAAATCTTCCCCACAAGAGCCTATCAGACACGTGTCAGAAGAGGTAGCATGGTTTTCTTCAGACCAGCACTCACGTGGTTTCTTATGCATGGGAAGTAACACAGGGAGGGTAACAGAGATGGGGAAAGAAGAAAACAGATGGGAAATGAGGGGATAGAATGGGGTCAACAGGAAAGGAAAGTCATCTTCTGCCTGAGGTAAGAAACCAGCAATTTCTAAGACCCCTTGGTGAGGATTTATTAATGTGTAAACAAGATGTTCCCCTTTCAACCCCAAAGACTCAGAAGTCTTTTGGGACCCATAAACCTGCAGGAAGAGGGGGCCCCGTGAGGTGGGCTAAGGGGAGCCTGTGCCGTGAAGAGGCAGGAAGAAAGTAAGGTTAGAGCTTAGAACTGCCAAGAAAATGATGGGGAAGGAGAGGAGCCAGCTCAGGGTTTTCCTGGTCTAAAGGGACTAGGAAGGCTGAGGCCTCTCCCCCAGCTGTCTCCCACCTGCCATACCTAAGTGTCCTACAGCTTCAGTGGGGGACCCTGGGAGGCCATCGCTGGCCTTCCATCACTTGTGTGAGGGGACAGACCTTGCCTATGGCCCTGTCTGCTCTCAGCAGTGCGGATGAAGAGGAGCACCTGAGGGCCAGGAAACTTTGCTCTATGGCTACTTCCCTCTCTGTAACAGAAATCCCGAGTGCCTCCCAGGACTCTTGTAAGCATAACCCAAAAGTCCCCATAGCCGTCAGTCTATGGATACAAACAAAATTATGTTTGCATCAGCAAGTGGAGATGTCCTGCTTTCGTCCCCACTTGCCCACTTGGGGCTCCAGGGCCCGGCCCGTTGCCCTCAAGTATTTTGGGCATTTCTCAGGAGGTGCGTCCTATGTGCTCCGAAACCCATCTGTGGGCTAGAGTCAGCGTCAAGCACTTTCGCCCCGTCCCCCCTCCTGCCCTGCTCCTCTCCACCAGCGTCCCCGTTCACAAGCCTGCGGCGAGGGCACCTCACCTGGGCCTCAGCCCAGGTGCCGCTTGTGAAAATGCAATGTCTGTCCCATGAATGCTCTCCCGTGCTTCTAGTGCTGTGCTCAAAGGCGCCAGGCGCTGGGCAGAAACTTCTCCGATTTTGTGAAATACTTGACAACCCTGCTTGTTTCACTCCAGTGACCAGACCTCAGCAACCTGTGGCTGCCAGAGAAGGTCATTTAAGAAAAAAACAAAAACAACTTAATTTTGAATAATAATAATGAGCTCCCCTTCTGCCTCCCAGCTCCCCTTTTCTGATGTGGAAGCCCGGTTCAGCCGCACCTCACTTCGGGTATTTTGAGGTCTCAGGGAATGCTTTTTGCTGTCCTTGATTTGCTCTTCCTTGTCACTCGCTGGTGGGGAACCGATGTTCAGTCACAGCCCTGTGTCCAGACTTTGCCAATGGTCTGGCCAGTTCTGCAGCAGGTCTGGGTTCTCTCAGAAGTATCTTGTACAAATATGCCCTGAAAAATACAAACCACTGCACTCAGAGCTCGGAATGTTCTTATATAAAAACTGAAAAGTCTACGAGCCCGTAAGATACATCTCTTCTCCTCTGAATCAGACAACCGCGGTGCCAGAAGCACCCCTAGCAATGACCCAAAGTCATTATACTTGTGAGGACAGCCCCAGCGCCACCAGGCTGATCATGCCCAGAACTCCCTGCACAGGCCAGGCAGGGAGTGCCAAATTCTGGAAACCAGGTCGCGTCAGCCTTTGCGTGTCTTCACCTCACCCAGCTGCTTCAGACGTGCCGGTGACTTCACCCCCTCCAGCTGCCAGGGAGAACACAGACATCCGCAGTCTTGCCACTCCCAGAGTCCTGTGGGAAGCCGAGCCGGCCCTGTGGCCCGTGTCTAGGGGGTGAATGGATCAGGCCAGCCTGTACGACTTCAGGGTTAGCATGTCCCACTGAGCATTCGGTGGATCTTCCATTGCCCTCCAGGCCTTGGCAGGGTCAGAAGCGGCCTTGAGTGTCAGTGCCTGGGGGGCCTGCATCAGGGACTGCGGTCCATTCTGAAATCCCAACATGGCCCACTGGCCTAGAGTTTGGCCCTCTCGTATGGCTACCTGAGGCCTCCTCACCCACAGCCCTGGCCAACATCCCTAAAGAAATGCCCCTAAAGATACGCCCTGAAGAAACATATCTTGCTCCATTTCCTGCTTCTTCCCTGGACCCAGCCGGCTTCCTCGCCCCCAGCAAGCTACAAAGCCAGAGCCAGTAGTGGGCTGTAGGGCAGCTGGTGGAGGGAGGCCATCAGCAGACAGAGCTCTGGGTCTAGAGCACAGAACAGCAGGTGGTGGAAGTGACCCTCTGTCCCCTGGGGAGTTTGCAGCAGTTAAGACAAGGGGCGGAGGACCCTCATGGTGAGAAGCCGTGGTGGGAACCTCCGGGGGCTGCTCAGTGCCTCCCTGGGTCACCAGCATCCTCGGTGACACAGGCAGCTCTGATCCCTAGTGGAGGTGGAGCGGCAACCCAGCCTCAGCATCCGGGGAGAAAGAAGTAAGACTCCGACCTGGAGGGGAGATCTCGGCACTCTCCTGAGCCAACTTGGGCCCCTCCCCGTGGCCCGTGGCCCATCTCCCAGGCCTCCTCAGCTCCTGGAACAGTCTCCGAAGGCCTAAAGTCATGCTTGGCACATAGCACAGGCTTGGTAAACAGGTGCCAAATGAATGGATGAATCTGAAAGTGAGGCCTGCTCCCCTGCAGTGTCTGCTTTCATGGCAAAACAGGCTGCAGCTTCGATATCCTTTGTGTGTTGGGACGACGACGCCCTGTCCCCCTCACCGTCTCAGCCCCTGTTCCTCAGCGAGAGTGCCCTCCTTGCCCTCCTCACTCGGCGTGGACAGAATCAAGGCTTGGGAGGCCCCCATGATTCTCTCTTTTTTACTAGTCTGGGCAGAATCCTGCCCTCACTCCTGTCGGACTGGTTTGGATGGCTCCATTTCATGGGGCCTGCACTCCTAAGAACAGCGTCATAAACACCTCACAGCGACATCTCTCACACAGTTGAACCTCACTTTCCTGGGGCCACAGCCCTCTGTGCTGAGGGCAGAAGCAGAGCACCGTGTGAAGGGTAGCACCCTCCTTGACCACATCTCCTCAGGGGCTCTGGAGGAAATCCTTATAAAATCTTTTTTTTCCCCCAAAAAAATGCTTAAGCAAGTAGGAGTAGACAGCTCCTGTGTGGAGTTCATTCATACACTCCACACATATTTCTCACCTGCCTTCCCTGTGTCAGGAGCTGCCCTAGGAACTGGGGTCCAGCAGAGAGCGCAACTAAATGCCCTCATGGAGCTTCCATTCTACTGCAGTAAGAGGGACGATAAACAAATAAATAATAGCACTAAGTGCCAAGAAGAAGAATCGGTCAGAGTAAAGGGATACAGAATGGCTGGGAAGGACGTGTGTGTGCGTGTGTGTGTCTTATCTGAGGGAATGTCTCCAGAGAAAGTCTTCCCAATAAAGTGATTTTGAACAGAGACCTGGAGAAAGTGAGAAAGTGAGCTGTGTCTTTGGGAGGAAGTTTATCTGTCCAGGAAGAAATTAAAAACACAAAGACCCTGAAGCAAGAGTGTCTGGTATGTTGAAGGAACAGCCAAGCAGCTGGTGTGGCTTAGGTGAGGGCAAAGAGCGGTAGATTAGAGAGGTAGCACGGAGTCCGAACCCAGATGTCACGGTAAAGATTTTAGATTCATTCCAAGTGATATGGGAATCCATTACAAGGTTCTGAGCGGAGGTGAGACATTATCCAACTTGAATTATCAGAGGAACACACGAAAGGATTGGTCCTTTATAGAAAGCTAACCAGGGAACTTAAATCCTTTTAACATCTCTATTGATATCACCATTGAGCAAGTACTAGAGATAATACCTCCAATGGCTTACTTCCTTTTTAGGGTCTGGTTATTCTTTGTGGGTCACTGGTAATTATCATAAAAAAGACACCCACCCCAACGCCTAGGGCAGGGTGGTCCGGTTTGTTTCCTTATCCCTGGTTTTCCCACACCTCCACATTTTTGGGATTTCTGTGAGCCTGACCACATAGCCCCCTATGTATGTCTCCCTACCTAGCCCCACCTGTCCCTTACTCATTGTTTCATACATTTGTTAGCATTCATGATCTAGAAAACACAGTTTTTGCTTATGTCTCTATTTCAGAGGAGGATTTGCTTCTCTCTAATATCCTCTATAAAATGCTGAGTGCTGTCTCTACATGATGGGGCAGTTCTGTTTTCCCTGCCATGCTGTGTTTTCTCTCTAGGAGAAACTTTCTCCTCGAACTTCTGCTATGGGAGGGATATTCTAAAGCCCCGTGACACGACAGCACACCGGAGACCATGAACACTGAGGGTGAGTAAGTAGGAAAGACTCACCTCCTCTGCTACAACAGCTGAAGGGAAAAATTCTGCTTCTTCATCTACTACCCTTAATACTTTATTCTGGTCACCAAATATGGGGGAGAGGGGTTCCCCACACCAAGCAATTCTCCAGTTTTCTGTAGATAACAACTGGGTGTCCTAGAACTCAATTCTGACATGACCTACCTTGGGTTAGAGCATACCCCACTGGTTAAGAGCTAGTCCCAGAAGACTTCAGCCCCTCCCCCGCTCCAGATAACAATTACAAGTCCACGTTGTTACATGTGCTTGTGACCTACTGAATATAAGTCAGAGGTTCCCACAACACCCACCTTGGGTTTGATAATTGGTTACAGCAGCTCACAGAATTTATAAAAATAGTTTACTTACTAGATTACTGGTTTATTTTTAAAGGATACAGTTCAGAACAGCTAAATAGAAGAGGCGCATAGGGCAAGGTATGGGGGAAGAGGTGTGGAGTTTCCCTGCTCTCTCCAGCACCCTCACGTGTTCACCAGCCCAGAAGCTCTCTGAACCCCACTGTTTAAGGGTCTTATGGAGGCTTCATTATGTAGGCATGATTGATTATATCACTGGCCATTGGTGATTAATTCAACCTCCAAACCCTCTCCCCTCCCCCAGAGATAAGGGATGCGGCTGAAAGTTCTAACCTTCTAATTACCTGGATGGTTCCCCTGGCAGCCAGCTCCCAGGTTAGAGGCTTTCAAAAAGTCACCTCATTAACATAAAGTTAGATATGGTTGAATGGGACTTGCTATGAATAACGAAAAACACTTTTATCTTTCTCATCTCATGAAATTCCAAAGATTTTAGGAGCTCAGTGCCGGGAATGGGGATGAAAACCAAAAATATACTTTTTATTATAATTCACAGTATTGCACTGAGCCTGGTGTACTACCAGGAGGTTTTCTCTTTCTTTCTTTCTTTCTTTCTTTTTTTAGGATTTTATTTATTTATTTGAGATAGAGAGAGAGAGCGCGAGCGCACAAGCAGAGGGAGCTGCGTAGGGAGAGGAAGAAGCAGAACCCCCCCGTAGAGCAGGGAGCCTGATGTGGGGGCTCAATCCCAGGACCCTGGGATCATGACCTGCGCCGAAGGCAGACGCTTAACCCACTGAGCCACCCAGGCCCCCCTACCAGGAGGTTTACAATAATATTTTGTATATATTTTTCCTATGGGAATGCATCTCTAATTTAATGACAAATGAGAAAATATAATCAACTTGCAAAATCTCTATTCCTGACAGTCTATAAAGTAGAAGATATCAGTAGATTTTCCTTGACACCATGGACTGGTGGTAATTTATTTTTGAATTTATGAGCATTATTTGACTCCCTGACTCACCACACGGCCTGAGAATCACTCCGATGGCATGCGAGTCATACCCTGGGAATTATGGAGGTGTGGCATGTCTGAGATAGTACAGAGTCTCCTGGTCCAGTTTTGCCCTTGCCTAAGTCAAAGACATTGGACAAAATGTCCTAGAGCTCCCTGTGCCCAGGACCTATTCTTCTTATTTTAAGTCAAGGAAAGCCCTACTCTTTACTATGCGCAAATGCGAGGACCAGCCAGGTTCTCCCCCCTGAGAAACTAGAACAAGCTGGGAAAACCTTACTCTACCCAGGCATGCTCTTGTTCAGGGAAATGCCTCTGGCCCTCCCTCTAATATTCAGTTGGCTTCTCCCTCAGGGCAACAGGACACACAAAGCTATAACAACACTGGCCTCGTGCACAAACATTCAGAGAATACAAGCAAACAGACCCATGGCTACCACAGCTTCCTCATACTAGAACAACTGTTCCTAGAACCCCAAACATACCATGATTCAGATCTCCACTGTTTTATTGCCTGTCATTGGAGAATAGGTAGTTAAGGTTTAGCTAACAGTGGGGTCTTTATTTTGTATAAGCTTTAGAGCAAAGGTGGGGATTCAAGCCGCACTGGCCATGTTGTTCCTGACAGTACCACCAGAATGACAGAAGGTAAGTTTGGAAATGATTTTGAGATGGGAAACAGCAGCTTTGGAGAAATGCTCTACCTAAGACTGGAGGCCTCACTTGGAGAACAAGAAATAATTCCATGTTCTGAGAGGTCACCAGCTAAGACTATCTAAGAAAATTTTCCTCATAATTTTGAAAATGAGAGTGTGATATAAACCAATCTTCCACAAATATACAATTTCTTAAGAAACTGGGCTATGTCCTGGAAGGGGAAAGGGAAGGAAAAGGAAGCTTATTATAGCTATGCATAGGCTGGTCCTGGTTCTTGCTTAGCTTTCGTACTGAGATAGGGTTCACAGACCAGACAGTTAGGATGGAACATGACAGGAAACAAAGTGGACGTCACCATGGTTTGCCATCTCCCTGGACACTCTGAGTTGACAGAACAAGCTGAACCGCACGGGGGTGGAATAAAATCCTTGAATGGGTAGCATGGGCCTTGGCAAAGAGTGTTCAGGAGAGGGCGCCTGGGTGGCTGAGTTGGTTGGGCGACTGCCTTCGGCTCAGATCATGATCCTGGAGTCCCAGGATCGAGTCCCGCATCGGGCTCCCTGCTCAGCAGGGAGCCTGCTTCTCCCTCTGACCCTCCCCCCCTCATGTGCTCTCTGTCTCTGTCTCAAATAAATAAATAAAATCTTAAAAAAAAAAAAAAAAAGAGTGTTCAGGAGGATCTCTACTGAGTGACCAGAATCTAGGTCCTCCAGCAAGAATCCAATTTAGTGCTGAATAAGCTTATTCCCTCCTCCACTATGGGTTCCGCGGGCTACAGAAAAGTGGCATAAAACTGAGCCTCCTGGGGAGGGGGGTGGGAGGATGGGTTAGCCTGGTGGTGGGTATTGAGGAGGGCACATTCTGCATGGAGCACTGGGTGTTATGCACAAACAATGAATCATGGAACACTTCATCTAAAACTAATGATGTAATGTATGGGGATTAACATAAGAATAAAAAAAAAAGAAAAAAAAAACTGAGCCTCCTACTCAAACTATAGCTCTGAAGGGAAGATACATTTGTCCCGGATGAGTGAGAAAGCTCACACTTGTTCAAAGCCTAAACGAAAGTACGCCAGGTCTGCCTACTGTGACCTTGAGCAGCAAGAAAAATAAGTGGCTTTTCCCCCCGGGCAATTAGGTGAAAACACAAGGGGGAAAAAGAAAGAATACCTCATACAAAAGGCAGAAAACCCAATCCGAGAGAAACTGCAATCTGAGAACAAAGACGCTCTACCCAAAAACTTGTTCATGAACACTCACAGCGGCATTATTCATTATAGCTAAAAGGTGAAAACCACCCAGATTTCCATTATTTGATGAATGGGTAAACAAAATGTGGTATATCCCTGCAATGGAATATTATTTGGCCATAAAAAGCAACAAGGTACTGATGTATGCTCCAGTGTAGGTGAAACTTGAAAGCATTATGCTAGGGGTGCCTGGGTGGCTCAGTGGGTTAAGCGTCTGCCTTCGGCCCAGGTCATGAGCCCAGGGTCCTGGGATGGAGTCCCATGTTGGGCTCCCTGCTTCTCCCTCTCCGTCTGCCTGCTGCTCCCCCTGCTCATGCTCTCTGTCAAATAAATAAATAAAATCTCTTAAAAAAAAAAGAAAGCATTATGCTAAGGGAAAGAAGCCAGTCACAAAGACATATTTATATGATTCCATTTCTATAAAATATCCAGAATAGGCAAACTATCTATATAGACAAAAAGTGGATTAGTGGCAGTTTAGGACTAGGGGGTGGGAGGACAGCAGAGTACTACCCAAAGGGTATGTGGTTTCATTCTGAAGTGATGAAAATATTCTAAAATTGACTGTGCTGGTGGTTGTACACATCTGTGGATATCCTAAAACCCACTGAATTGTACACATTAAATGGGCAAGTTGTATGGCATGTGAATTACAGCTCAATAAATCTGTTTAAAAAAATAAGAGCTAGCAATGTTGTCTAAGAGACTCATTTATTTTTATTTTTATTTTTTTATTTTTTAAAGATTTTATTTATTCATTTGACAGAGAGAGACACAGCGAGAGAGGGAACACAAGCAGGGGGAGTGGGAGAGGGAGAAGGAGGCTTCCCGCTGAGCAGGGAGCCCGATGCGGGGCTCGATTCCAGGACCCTGGGATCATGACCTGAGCCGAAGGCAGATGCTTAACGACTGAGCCACCCAGGCGCCCCTATTTTTATTTTTTTTAAGAGTTTATTTATTTGATACAGAGAGAGAGAGAGATAGTGAGAGAGAGAGAGTGCAAGCAGGGGGAGCAGCAGGCAGAGGGAGAAGCAGACTCTCCGCTGAGCAGGGAGCCCGATGCGGGGCTCGATTCCAGGACTCCAGGATCAGGACCTGAGCCGAAGGCAGACGCTTAACTGACTGAGCCACCCAGGCTCCCTAAGAGACTCATTTAAACCAACCAAAAAAAATAGGTGCAGAAAAAATGCAATAAAGGCAGGGGGGAAGATTTTTTTTTTAAAGTCAAATTTTCTGCAAATGCTTATGCTATAATATTTAATTATAAAACTTTAATAAATTCTAGAAAGTGATGCATCAGTTCAGGACCAGTCAGGAAAACAGGGACCACATTGGTTATTTTAACGGAGAGAATGTGGGGAATTGGTCAGGCTGACAAAACAAAAAGCACAAGGAGAAGCATGATGAGGTAGGTAGTAGAGTTAGTAACTACAGCTACCACCCCTGGGGAAATCAAGAAAAGAGGGGGACATTAGCTGAACTTAGAAACAAAGGAGGTGCCCCACAGAGTTGGGACTTGGATCTCTGAGGAGGGGACACCCTGGTTCCTCCTGCTACCTCAGGAGTTTGGAGTTTGTCCCCAGAGAGCAGGATCCCAGTCCTCTGAGGAGGGGGCACTGTTCAGCCACTGCTTAGCCCTCCAAGGGAGTATCAGCAGGCTGGTTCTAGGAGCAGGCAAAGAAGTTAGAAACTGGAACCAAGTGCTACAGTTGGGCTGAGGTGCTGTCTTGGGATCCTTCTGACAGGAATAATAAGTGGAAAGAGCAAGAGGCTTCTCCTCTCTCCCACCTTCTCATCTCTTTCCAGGTGCCCGTTATTGACAATGTTTACCAGGTAGCCCACTGGTGAAGAAGTGTCATTTGCAGAATCCTAACCTCAGCAGTGCCAAGTTTGGAGCTGGGAGACAATAGATTAATAGCACAGATGATGAGAAAACATCAAAATGAGATGAAAGGGATGATTGGAGAGCTAAGGAAAAATCAAAACCAACGGTCACATTGCACCATTGACAATTTGGCTGAAAATTGAATTTATAACATGGAGAAAATGCTTGATGTAATTGTAGTAAATTCAGAAGAAAAAGACAAAGATATTACAGCAATTAACAAGGAGATGATACATGTGAAGGACAAAGATGTTTCTTTTTTTGTCCCCCAAATTCTTTTTAATAGTGTCTTCTCATTGGCTTTAAGTTGTACAAGATGTTTCAAACAAGACTAATTCTTATCCCTGAAGTAGAAAAATCTATCAAAGGTCAGAGAAAAAATATTCAGGGCTGTTATACAGAAAAATTTCCCTGAAAAGATTAAAGAACTTAATTTCAAATATCAAGGTTATACTGTAATACTGTTAGGAAATCTGTTAGGAACTGATTGACAGCGAGATATATTGTGGTTAAGACATCAAACTTCAGGGGTGCCTGGGTAGCTCAGTCGTTAAGTGTCTGCCTTCAGCTCAGGTTATGATCCCGGGGTCCTAGGATAGAGCCCGGCATTGGGCTCCCTGCTTCGGGGGAAGCCTGCTGCTCCCTCTCCCACTCCCCCTGCTTGTGTTCCCTCTCTAGCTGTCTCTCTCTCTGTCAAATAAATAAATAAATAAATCTTAAAAAAAAAAAGACATCAAACTTCAAAAGTAGAGAAAAAAATTCTTTTTTTCTTTTTTTTTTTTTTAAGTTTTTAATTATTTATTTGACAGAGAGACAGCGAGAAAAGGAACACAAGCAGGGGGAGTGGGGGAGAGAGAAGCAGGCTTCCCCCAAAGCAGGGAGCCCAATGCAGGGCTCGATCCCAGGACCCCGGGATCATGACCTGAGCCGAAGGCAGATGCTTAACTGACTGAGCCACCCAGGTGCCCCGAGAAAAAAATTCTTAAGTAGTTTAAAATCAAATCAGCCTAAGACTTTTCCATAAGATTCTTATGTAAGAACAGTGTTCACAAAGTCCCCGGGTGTGAGGGTGGTGGAGGGGTGGGGGGAGGGGACAGCAAGACTCAAGAATAGTTGTTTAAGGGGCACCTAGGTGGCTCAGTTGGTTGAGCATCTGCCTTTGGCTCAGGTCATGATCCCAGGGTCCTGGGATCCAGCCCCAGAGCCCTGCATCTGGCTCACTGCTCAGATAGGAGCCTGCTTCTCCCTCTGCCTCTGCCTCTCCCCCTGCTTGTGCGTGTTCTCTCTCTCCAATAAATAAATAAAATCTTAAAAAAAAAAATCAGTTAAGTTTAAATAAAACAAGAAGGCATTTTTTTGTTTTGATTTCTTTTATTTAAATTCAATTAATTAACATAGAGTGTATTATTAGTTTCAGAGGTAGAGTTCAGTGATACATCAGTCTTATATAATACCCAGTGCTCATTACATCATGTGACCTCCTTAATGTCCATCACCCAGTTACCCCAATCTCCCACCCCCCTCCAGCACCCTCAGTTTGTTTCCTATGATTAAGTCTCTTATGGTTTGTCTCCCTTTCTGATTTCGTTTTGTTTTATTTTTCCCTCCCTTCCCCTAAGATCCTCTGTCTTGTTTCTTAAATTCCACATATGAGTGAGATCATATAATTGTCTTTCTCTGATTGACTTATTTCACTTAGCATAATACCCTCTAGTTCCATCCATATCCTTGCAAACAGCAAATTTCTTTTTTTGATGGCTGCATAATATTCCATTGTATATATACACCACAGCTTCTTTATCCATTCATCTGTAGATGGACATCTGGGCTCTTTCCATAGTTTGGCTATTGTGGACATTGCTCCTATAAACATTGGGGTGCACGTACCCCTTCGGATCCCTACATTTGTATCTTTGGGGTAAATCCCTAGTAGTGCAATTGCTGGGTCATAGGGTAGCTCTGTTTTCAACTTTTTGAGGAAACTCCATACTGTTCTCCAGAGTGGCTGCACCAGCTTGCATTCCCACCAACAGTATAAGTTGGCCCCCCCTTTCTCCACATCCTCACCAACATCTCTCTTCTCCTGACTTGTTAATTTTAGCCATTCTGACTGGTGTGAGGTGGTATCTCATTGTGGTTTTGATTTGTATTTCCCTGATACCTACTGATGTTACGCATTTTTTCACATGTCTGTTGGCCATTTGGATGTCTTCTTCGGAGAAATGTCTGTTCATGTCTTCTGCCCATGTCCTGATTGGATTATGTGGTTTTTGGGTGTTGAGTTTGATAAGTTCTTTATCGATTTTGGGTACTAGCCCTTTATCTCAAAAGACATTTGCAAATGCCTTCCCCCATTCTGTCAGTTGTCTTTTGGTTTTGTCCACTATTTCTTTTGCTGTGCAAAAGCTTTTTATCTTGATGAAGTTCAAATAGTTCATTTTTGCCTTAGTTTCCCTTGCCTTTGGAGACGTGTCTAGGAAGGCATTTTCAAAACTTAAGGAGTATAAGGCTGTTGAAAGATTGCAAATACACACAAATTCTTTGTAGCTTCTCCCATCAAAAGATGAAGTCTGTTTCTTCATCATTTAAATCTGGGCTGGCCTTATGATTTGCTTTGGCCAATGACACAGCAGAAGGGACATGACATGAATTCCAAGCCGGCAGCTTCCATTCTCACTCTCTGCCACCACTGTGAACAAACCCAAACAAGTCTGCAGGAGGGGCTACAGGTGCCTTGGCTGACCACCAGACCTGAGCCATGCAGCCCAGCCAGGTTTGATCCTGGCTGACCAGTTGCACAGGTAGGTCCAGGAGAGATCAGCT
This sequence comes from Mirounga angustirostris, assembly GCF_029215605.1. NCBI lineage: Eukaryota > Metazoa > Chordata > Mammalia > Carnivora > Phocidae > Mirounga > Mirounga angustirostris. Next base: position 15,566,303 of record NW_026991718.1, on the reverse strand, counting down.
GAACCTCCCAGTTGAACCCAGCCCAACTGACCAACTTACAGAACCGGGAGCTAGGAAATGATCATTGGGGGTGGTTTGTAACCCACATAAATAAAGGCTAACTGATAAATGATGAAATCCCTATAACTGAATCAAAATCAAGTCAGACATGAAGAAGCCATACACAGTAAATACATTTAAATACTGAAATTAAGAAAAATCAATAGGAAAATGATGGATAAAAATAGAATGTAAGTATTATAAACCCTGACGAAGTAAAAAATAATATGATCCCCAAATTAGGAAGTACAGGGAAGATAGCAGGGAACTCGCTACTGAGCAATATTGAAACACATAGTTGAAAAAGTCCTTCCGTCCTATTATGATTTTTTTTATCATTTTAACTTTTGAGAAACCTTTTACAAATCAATCTCTCTTACAATGAAGAAACATGCATCTGAGCAGTTTCTTTCAGTTCTTTTGTTAAATCCAAGTAAGACTAAGTTCAACACTGTATTTTAAAAATAGCATGTGCAAACTGAGCCTATTCCTGTCCATTACTCTATGCAGCTCTCTATCTGTCCTCTCTGTATTTATGCTTGTCATAATGCTGTTCACCACATGTGGATATTAGTATTTCTGTGATACTGAAATTGGGATGGCTTGAACTTTTATTTCTTGAAATTTTTATAAAAGGCTTATATTATTTTTATAAAAACAACAAATTTGTAAAAAGAGTTTACAAGAAATTTCATTAGCAGTCCCGGTGGAAAGCGGCATTTTCATAGGGAATATTAAAATGGCATTATGCTCTAAGATGTGGTCTATCTAAACTAGTGGTATGCAATATCAATATCCAGGCTTCAGCCAGACCAGAACCATTCAATCAAAATCTCTGGGATGGGGCCCGAGAATGATATAATTCAAATGTTCCCCCAGGAGATTCTGATGTGCAACTCTGGCTGAGAACCACTTGTCTCAACAAGCCATACAGACACATTCCTAAAATGCAATGTGTGTTGCTGGAAGTCAGGCTCCTCATTCCACCCTATGCCTTTTCCAGCCCACAGGGACATCCAGAGGATCTGTTACTAAAGAAGACAGGGAGAACGAATATTCTGGGTGGGCTACTAGCAGATAGGATGCCTGTCAGCACCAACTGGGGGCAAGATGCTTTCTTGTTTACATCCAGAAGGAGAAAGAGCCTGGCTTTTCCCCCCCAGATGCTCTGAGTTGGCAGGTCTTTGTGTCCCACAGGTTCTAAATGAATCCACTACAGAACCAGTTCTTATCAAGTGAGATGGAATTATTGTGATTGGTTTACCAATGCTTCTTAAACTTTATTATGTAGAGGAATTGCCCAGGAATCTTGTTAAAATGCAGATTTTGATTCAGCAGGTCTGGAGTGGGGCCAAGATTCTGCATTTCTAACAAGCTCCCAGGTGATTAGAATGGCTGTCAGGCATCAATTACAATGTCCACCTTAACTATCAAGCACACCTGATATTTACAGTAGCTGAGGAACGCATTCTTTCCTTGTAGGTGAATATACAAGAGAAGCCAATTATTATCAGAAGGTGCCTAATGAGCAAAGCCAGATTGCAAAGCGTGTATGAAGGCACAGAAGCAAGGAACTGCTCACGTGCAGGGTGAATCAGGAGCTGGAGGTAGGCAGAGTCAGATCGCTGAAGGGTTGGACTTTCATCTGTATTCTGCAGAGCACAAAGCCTCTAAGAGATTTAGCATGAAAAAAAAGTCTTTTAAGAGTCAAATTTGTTTGGGCAGTGCTGTACACTATGTCCCTCACTTGGACATTTACAATGCATAATTTGATTTTAAAGATACTAAGAAGCCTTTTGTCAAATAAAGATAATACCTCATAAACAGTACAGGTTATATAATTTGTGGAGCCCAATGCAAAATGATAATTTATCTTTTCCAAAAACTTAAGATTTTCTAGATGACAATGACGGAGCATTAAACCAATTGTGGAAGTCTTCTACTAAAGCTTCTAAAGCTTTAGGCCTTGTGGGACTGCAGGTCACATGCCTGTGAAGCTGCCCTGTTCATGGGGATATTGGGAGCATTAAATGAAATAATGTATGGAAAGTGCTTTAGTGCTTACATGCTGTAAGCATCACTACCAAAGCTACGGTTGGGTCTCAAGCCTGGAATCACCACTACCAAAGCTTACATACTGTAAGCTTACATATTGCAAGCACTAAATAAATAAATAATGATAGTGTTCACACAGCTTTTAGTTAGGACTCTTGGTTGTAACAAAAACTCACTTCATTAAGCTTAAGCAAAAAAAGCAGAATTTATTATAATGATCCAGGTATGTGTTTCAGAATCCAAGGGTAGGGGCGTCTGGGTGGCACAGTCATTGGGCGTCTGCCTTTGGCTCAGCTCATGATCCCGGGGTCCTGGGACTGAGCGCTGCATCGGGCTCCCTGCTCCACAGGAAGCCTGCTTCTCCCTCTCCCACTGTCCCTGCTTGTGTTCCCTCTCTCGCTGTCTCTGTCTCTGTCAAATAAATAAAATCTTAAAAAAAAAAAAACAAAAACAGAATCTAAGGGTAGAAGCAGCTAGCAAGGTACAGGAACAAAGGGAAAGAGAGGCATTATTAGGACTCTTCTTTTCTCTCTGAACTCAAGTTTTCTCTATGGGTTCCCTGTCCACACTGTGGGACAAATCAGCCCAGAGATGACAGGTTCAAGAGACTTCCCAGAGGGAGATGGGGGTCTCTTAATCCCAATTCCACATTCTGAGGGAGGGCTTCTGATGGCTCCATCTATGTTCACCCAGATTAAACAACTGTACATAACTCTTCAGCTATTATCAGCCCAAAGGAAGGGGAAGAAGGCAACATATGTACATCCCAGTGTCTCCCATTCTTCCTTGATCATGAGACATTTCTTGAAGAAACATCTATTAGTACTGAACAGAACATACTTGGGAAATGCAGTTGTGGGTGACAGGAAGCAATGGAATGGCTAAAGGAGAGGCAAGAGAGCCAGGAATCAGATTTTCATTTTATTTTATTTTTTTTATTTTTAAAGATTATTTATTTATTTATTTGAGACAGAGAGAATGAGAGAGAGAGAGCACATGAGAGGGGGGAGGGTCAGAGGGAGAAGCAGTTTCCTTGCTGAGCAGGGAGCCCGATGCGGGACTCGATCCAGGGACTCCAGGATCATGACCTGAGCCGAAGGCAGTCGCTTAACCAGCTGAGCCACCCAGGCGCCCCAGATTTTCATTTTAGATGGCAGGGAGCAGAACTGACTAGAGAGAACAAGACTGAACACAAGAAGGCTAATTAAGAGCCTGCTATAGAAATCCAGACCTGGCATGCAAGGCTAGTATTAATGATACATGAGGAAAAACTCTCTCCAGAAATATATGGGAAGTGAAAATCCTGTATGAGGAGGGAGGTATAAGAGAAAGAGACAAGGATGCTTCAAAGGACTAACTTGGGGTACTCAGTAGGTCATGGCACTATCAACTGTTGAGATAATACAAGAATTGGGGGTGGGGGATGGGTGTAAGTTGTTTTTGTTTGGTGCCAGGAAGAATATTCAAGTGGGAATATCTAGAAGCGGGCGCCTGGGTGGCTCAGTTGGTTAAGCGACTGCCTTCGGCTCAGGTCATGATCCTGGAGTCCCGGGATCGAGTCCCGCATCGGGCTCCCTGCTCGGCGGGGAGCCTGCTTCTCCCTCTGACCCTCCCCCCTCTCACGTGCTCTCTCTCTCTCTGTCTCAAATAAATAAATAAAATCTTTAAAAAAAAAAAAGAAATATCTAGAAGCCTGGAATGTGGGCCACACGTAAAGGCTTGAGACAGATTCAAATGTCACACATTTTCGATAATAATTAAAAACGGGAAAGCTCAGGCATTCAGCATATGATTGTTGAACACTACTATGGCCCAAGCCCTGGGGGACACAACACACCTGCGTGAACGAAACACACATGGTCCCTGCAGCCCCTCGTGGAGCTTACAGTCGCCCAGGAAGATAAATTAAAAAGCACTCCGTTTCAGAAATACAGAATGTCAGAGTTGTGCAAACCATGGAGAACAAGGTGGACACAGTGCCGCTGCCCCTGCCACATTACAGCTGTGTGACAGGGGCACACTACGGCTGGGTCTCAAGCCTGCAATCACCACCACCAAAGCCACGGACTCAGGATGGCAGCGCGGGTTTGGTCTCTAACTGCTGGGGGTGGGGCCCGGACAGGGCGGGTGCACTTGGCGAGCGCGGGTGATGAAAATCGGCGGCGAGGGAGAATCACTAGCCCAGTAGAACGACCTGAATCTCCTTTGTGTTTACCCCGGCCAAGCAATGTGCTGAGCTGGCTCCACTTGCCCAGGAGGCAACGACTAGAATGACAGTCCACGTGAGGGGTTCACTTTTCCACCCGAAACACGTCTCCACCGTCTTGCTGCGGGGAGAGGGTGAGGATGAAACCTAAGGGCCTGGCTTTCTGTCTGGCTCCTGTGGGCGCCAGCACCCCAGAAGTGAAGTTCGAGGGCAATGACACCCGCACAAGCGGTTGGCGGAGAACAATGAGCTACCGGGGAGGAAGCGGAGGGTAAGCGAATTCGGAAGTCGAGGCCCCACGCGGGAAGACAGAGGCGAACGCGGTGCTCGGCGACAGCACGCCTGCGCCACCCGAACTCAGGCTAGCGTCCCCGTCTGGCCGCGCCGCCGCCGAGCCCGGGACCAGGCGCGAGCCCGCAAGGTGAAGGCGGGGGAGCGCACGCCTGAGGGACGGCCGAAAAGCGCGAGCGCAGAGAGCGTGCGCACGCGCAGAACTCCCGCCGGCCGGCGCCCGGAGCGCGGGAGAAGCGACGGAAGCCACTGAGAGGAGCCGCACCTCGGTGAGTGCTCCCCCTCCCCTTTCTCCCGGAGTGCCTTGCGCGCGCCCGGTGGGCGGGGGGGGAGGGGAGGGGAGGCGGCGGTGGCAGCCATGTTGTTGTGAGTCTCTGTGTCTCACCCTCGGTACTTCGGTGGTTCGGAGGAGGAGGGGGAGGAGAAGGAGGAGGTGGGGTGGGGGGGAGGGAGGTAGGTGGAGAAAGAAGATATTGCCGCCACCGAAGGCGGAGGAGGGAAGGACGGCCAAGAGCGACGCCGCCGTGTGCCCAACGGTCGGTGTCCCCGGCTGAGGCAGCGCGGCCGCAGCAGCCCCGTAAGTCAGTGCGCGTTTGCTCCCTCTCCCCGTGCTCTGGCGGCGCAGGAGCTGGCTTCCCGGGCTTTGTGTGGCGGTCTCGGCGGGAGCAGCCCGCAGGGCGGGAGGGCGGATGGGGCCTGCGGGCAGCCCGGGAAGGCTGCGGCCTGGGGCCCGGGGCCCGCTCGCACAATGCGGGGGGAGGGGTGCCGGAAGGGGGTGTGCGCCCGGCTCGGGGGGGCTGCTCGGCTCTCCCGTTTCCTTTCCTCCCCCACGCCGCTGCCTCGCGGCGCTGGGGACCCACCCCACTAGCCCTGGGTTTCTCGGCGCTTGGGGTTAGGGACCGAGCTGTCCGCTCAGCCCATGGTCGTTAAGAGGGGAGAGGCCGGTAGACCCAGAGAAGTGTGCGAGTTGGAAGTGGGCGAAGAGGAAGGAGTGGGTTTATGAAAACAAGTGTGGGAATTCTCGGGGAGCCGAGTGTGTCCGGGAAAAGCTTTCGGCAGACAGGTGTGGGTATGAAGGAAACAGCGACTTGGGTTAGCCTCATTAGGTGCCATTCTTGAGGAATGTTATGTTTCTGTTACCGGAACAGATTTCGACACTCAGGTGTATAAATTAAGACGAAAGACAAGATTAGAAGCTTCAGGCATTTTAGCAATAGTTTTGTGTCTGCATTGGGCCAAATTTTGGGATAATTGTTTAAAGTTTTATTCCCAAACGCGTGTAAAAGTTACGCTGCTTCTGAGAACACAGCTAGGGAAAACCCATTTTTCTTAACTTCGTTTTTCATTCTAACACATATTTAAACATTCTGGGGGGTTAATATTGCGAGCATATTAGGTGTAATAAGACAATCATGTCGGTTAAAGTTAGGGTTTCGGACTTTGTGAGATTTTAACGTAAGAAAACTGGTGATAGGTTTTTTTCGGTAAAGGTTTTTAGGGAAAGCTTTATTAGACAAATGCTTTTAAACGCTTACGAGAAATATAATATCTGTAAGGGTATATCAAAAAACCAATTTTAATAAAGGGAGTTACCTAAGGATTTTAAAAGCTTGTTTACTGCTTAGATTTCGTATTTAATAGGTGACTCACCATGTGACCTGGAGTATCGGAGGACGATTTAAGGAATTCTGGCTAGGAATCGTAGGACAAATATTTTTAATTGGTTTCTTTTTAAAGATGATTGGCTTCATCTGCACAGGCAGCGTGAATAGTTGTTGATACTTCCCTTCTGCATGAATGTCTTTTAAAGTTCAATTTTTGGTGAACTTAAGTTTTGTAGAATTGTCTTTTGGGGTCCTAAAGGGCGGTTCTTTGTACCCAGTAAAGGTTTACACTGATTTAAAAAATTTTATTTCAGAATCCTGGTTCTTAAGCTTTTAAGTTTTTTTTTCTTATTTGTACAAGTCTGGCTATTTAATCTTCAAGTTAGATTTGCTATTAACAAACTTGAACATTTTCAAGAAAATTTAAACTTTAATTTTTATGCATAGTTTACTTAATTTGAGTGCAAAGTTCCCTTAGATGTTTTTAATATTTAGTAAGATTTCCACTTAAAAGTCTAAATTACTGCCATATTTAAATTGGTCTTACAAGGTTTGTACACCTTAATAGTCCAGTTTTTCTTAGGTAAGCCAAACTATGCAGTCTGAACAAAGGTAATACTAGGATTTTGTTTCTCTTAAACCTTCCATACTTGTTTATAAATCTTTCTGGTGTTGTAATATAATTTGTCTTCCTGTGTACGTACTTAGAAGTAACTATAATAGAGATTTGGGCCAGGTCTGACATCCAAATCCAATCTGGTCAGTGACCAGATAGTCTTGCTTTTTATAGACATTGACAAGATCTTCATAATTTTAAGGGGAGGTTGGTTCCTGTCTCCTGGACTCAAGTTCTCCATACTTCCTAATTCAATGACCTTTAAATTTGTTGGATTTTTAACATAGCAAAATAATCTGTATTTTTTTCATGTTTTTAAAGTTTAGGATTTTAAATATCTGAGTGTATCTCGTATGGCTTTGGCTTGCAGTTTGTGGCTGTTTTACTGACGTGTGTGATTAATATAAAAATTGTACTAATAACTAAAATTGGTTTGTGATGTATTAGATTTCTTGCTGTTTTTAAGGCATGAAAAACAGTCTGACTTGGCTCCTGTTGTCCCACTTGACTCTTGCTGGATGAATTTGTAAGAAGGAACTGATAAGAGTTTGACTTAGCCTTTCTCTTTTTCTCTTTGGAAGGCTGCCCCCTGCAGAAAGCACTTTGTTCTGCTTCTTGAGGCCACCATGATAGACTCTGCGCCTTTTTGGAGGACCATCTGTTGTCCAGTGCTATATCCCTGACTGGTTTAGGATAATTAAGGGGTATGGTGGTAGGAACCCCATTGGCCTAGGTCTGAATTAGTCGTTCCATTGTACCTTGGTCAGTAAAAGGAGATAGTTAAATTGCTATCAGTCTAGTTCCTGTGTGTCTCACTTCTGAATTCTGATGTGGTGGAAAAATTTTCCTTCAAACCTTATCATTTAGAAGCTAATATTTTAATAATGATTTATTTAGGAAATAGGAAATATTTAGGAAAGTAGAAGGTGTTTTTCACTTAAAATGTATTGCTTTTGTAGTGGGAAAAGTGAATTTACAGAGCTATTACTTTGAAGCCTTTCCAGTGAAACAGTATAGAATTATTATATAGGTAGTTTCATGGTAAATGCTTTTTTCTTCTCAGAGTTTCAGGTAGCAGTATGTTTACACATAAGGTTAATGTATTTTTTTCCTTAGTGACTTTTTCGTCCAACTCAAAAGATCCAACTTTATAAATAAAAAATTAAGACTTGGGGTGCCTGGGTGGCTCAGTCGTTAGGGGTCTGCCTTTCGCTCGGGTCATGATCCTGGGGCCCTGGGATCAAGCCCCACATCGGGTTCCGTGCTCAGCAGGAAGCCTGCATCTCTCTCTCCCACTCCCCATGCTTGTGTTCCCTCTCTCGCTATCTCTCTTTGTCAAATAAAGAAATAAAAAATCTTTTTTAAAAAAATTAAGACTTGCCTAATTAAACAGTGTTACCTTCTAAAGAGTCATTTAATTCTTTTTTTAAAAAAAGATTTTATTTGTGGGGCGCCTGGGTGGCCCAGTCGGTTAAGCGTCTGCCTTCGGCTCAGGTCATGATCCCAGGAGAGTCCCACGTTGGGCTCCCTGCTTGGCGAGGAGCCTGCTTCTCCCTCTTCCCCTGCTTGTGTGCTTTCTCTCTCTCGCTATCTCTCTCTCAAATAAATAAATAAAACTTAAAAAAAAAAAGATTTTATTTGTCAGAGAGAGCATGAGTGAGAGAGCACAAGCAGGGGGAGCGGCAGGCAGAGGGAGAAGCAGGCTCTCTGCTGAGCAAGGAGCCTGATGGCCGGACTCAATCCTAGGACTCTCTCCAGCCGAAGGCAGATGCTTAACCAGATTGAACCACCCAGGCGTCCCGAGTCATTTAATTCTTAATGAAATTGTGGACATTTTTGTCTTTTGTTGACCTTTTTCTTAAATGAAAAGTTTATTTGACCGTTTCCTGGCTCCTTTATTTTTCTAAAGTGCCTTTTTTTTTTTTTTTAGATTTTATTTATTTGACAGGGAGAGAGACAGAGAGGGAACCCAAGCAGGGACAGTGGGAGAGGGAGAAGTAGGGCTCCCGCTGAGCAGGGAGCCCAGTGCAGGGCTCGATCCCAGGACTCCGGGATCATGACCTGAGCCGAAGGCAGACACTTAACGACTGAGCCACCCAGGCGCCCCTCTAAAGTGCTTTAAAGAATTAAAGTATGGGTTATTCAAGCATGTTGGCAGAAATCATAGTTTCTTTAGTATATTTCACCTCTGCAGATTTAGCTGCTGTAATCCCATCCATTTTTAGTTTACGTATTACAGATTTTTACTTTTTTTAAAAAAGATTTTATTTTATTTATTTATTTGACGCAGAGAGCGCGCAGACTCCCCGCTGAGCAAGGAGCCCGATGCGGGGCTCCATCCCAGGCCCCTGAGATAATGACCTGGGCTGAAGGCGAGCCGCCCAGGCGCCCCTAGATTTTTACTTCTTATTCACTTACTGTTCTCTTCTAGAGAGATAAAAGATGTTGGAGTAGAGTACTAGAAAAACATGCAAAGGTGTACACCTTATGTTCATATCCCAGGATTTCGCTTCCAAGTACAAAAAAGGGGAAGAAGTGTGAAGGGAGAAGGGGTAGTTGGAATGTCAGAATACTTTGGACTGAAAATGGGACAGGGAAAGAAAAAAGGCAGTCATTATCACCTACCTAAGGCGAAAGGTGCATTTGAACCACAAAACTTCCCTTCCAGGAAGGGATGGTGAAATGGACTATAAAACGTTACAAAACCATCTATTGAACACCTGCCCAGGAGAATAAAACCTGCAACTGCCTGCCAGAGTATCTAAAAAATGGTGTGTGATGCGACGGGATGGGGTATAAAAGGCTCTTTTCACACCTTTTTTTTTTTTTTTTTTACATTTATTTATTTGAGTGAGAGAGAGCACACGAGGTGGGGGCAGAGGGCATCCTCAAGCAGACTCCCTGCTGAACATGGGGCCCAATGCAGTGCTTGATCCCAGGACCCTGAGATCATGACCTGAGCCCAGATCAAGAGGCAGTGCTTCATCAACTGAGCCACCCAGGCACCCCATATCTTTGTGATTTCTATTGTAGTGGACATCTCATATCAAGAGTTTTAGATCTCAAAGTAGTGATCTGTGATTTTAGGCATGGTTTTTGAAAGACTTATTTAGGGATCAGTGGGATATCCTCTTGACTGTGTAAGATGCAACTGGTTTTATTCATTCAGACATTAAAGAAGGTAAATGAGTAGTAGAGACAAGCTAACCCTAAGTATAGGTCTTTGCTAGGCAGTCAAATAAAGCAAATTGTACGTAGAGAAAAATATGGGTGGTTTTTGTCTGATTTTGTTAAATACCAAAAATTATATACAGATAGGAGCTACTTGTGTTTTCCATTTTGGTGATCAGGTCATTTATTAACATCTATTTAGTATTTTATCAGCACTTTAAGCCTGAATAAATGTAAAATAGTAAATTTTCTGTAGTACAATCTGAATCTTTAAAACATATAAAATAAGCAAGATTAGAAGTTTTGAGAAGATGATAGCTGCAGTTTTCCCTGGAGATGTTTTCTTGGACCACCTTGCAGTTGAAATACAGTTGACTGCTGAAAAGGAATGCAAGGGGAAAGTCTTAGGTGCCTTCATTTAATCTCTAAGTTAGTTGCTCCTACACTAGCAGAAATGGGAGTACTCTGTGTAGGAACTTGCCAAAGATAAATTGTTTGCTAATTTTTATTTTAAGTCTGGTTGAGAAGATGGTTCTGGAGTGTTATTTGAGGAGCATTCAGTCCCATTTGTTACTCTGGATATTCTAAGTTTTATCTTCTCATCAGAGTAGACTACCAGAAACTTGCACACATTTTTTTGAGATTTGTAGGCCTGTGATGTGCCAGACTTTGTTTAGATATTGGTGGTACCAGATCCTTGTTAATTGAGTTTATAGCAAAGCGAAGAGTAAGATGATTAAACTTGTGATTGCAGTGCAGTACACTAAGTGCCACGCATATTGTGTTAAAAAAGTGCGGTGGACTCACATAGGTAGACATTGCAGGGGTCAGGAAGAGCTTTTCACATGAGGTTAAGTTAGTCTTTTTTTTTTTTTTTAATTTATTTATTCATGAGAGTCAGAGAGAGAGAGAGAGAGAGGCAGTGGCAGAGGGAGAAGCAGACTCCCCACCTAGCAGGGAGCCCGATGCAGGACTCGATCCCAGGACCCTGGGATCGTGACCTGAGCCGAAGGCAGATGCTTAACCATCTGAGCCACCCAGGCATCCCTTTTTTTTTTTTTTTTTTTAAGATTTTATTTATTTATTTGACAGAGAGACAGCGAGAGAGGGAACACAAGCAGGGGGAGTGGGAGAGGGAGAAGCAGGCTTCCCACTGAGCAGGGAGCCTGATGCGGGGCTCGATCCCAGGACCCTGGGATCATGACCTGAGCGGAAGGCAGATACTTAACGACTGAGCCACCCAGGCGCCCTGAGGTTAAGTTAGTCTTAAAAAGACTTGAGAAGGGGCATCTTGTTGGCTCAGTCAGTAGAGCATGCAACTCTTGGTCTCGGGGTCGTAAATTCAAGCTCCATGTTGGGCTTGGAGCCCACTTAAAATGGAAAAAAAAAAAAAGACTTGGAGAAATTAATTTAGTCAAGAGATAGGTGAAATGGCATTCAGCTGGAGAGATTAGTATGGGTAGTGACCCTGATAGGGGAGAATAGCAGAACTTGACATGGAAATAGGGAAAATTGAAAAGATAGGACTGGGGGCACCTGGGTGGCTCATTCGGTTAAGCATCTGCCTTTGGCTTAGGTCATGATCCCAGGGTCCTGGGATCGAGCCCCGTATCAGGCTACCTGCTCAGTGGGGAGCCTGCTTCTCTTTCTCCCTCTGCCTGCCTCTCTGCCTACTTGTGCTTTCTCTCTCTGTCAAATAAATAAATAATCTTTAAAAAAAAAAAAAAAAAAAGATATGACTGGACGGGTGCCTGGGTGGCTCAGTCGGTTAGGAGTCTGCCTTCTGCTCAGGTCATGATCCTGGGACCTGGAATCGAGCCCCATGTAGGGCTCCCTGCTCAGCGGGAGCCTGTTTTCTCCTTCACCCTTTGCCTGCTGCTCCCCCTGCTTGTGCGCATGCACATGTGCTTCCCCCTCCCCATGATAAATAAAATCTTAAAAAAAAAAAGAAAAATGACTGGAGAGATAAGTAGGGGGACCCACCGGATTTAAAGGCTTTTTCTGATTTGGGTAATCCTGAAAGACTTCGGATATCCAAGATTATAACTTGGGAAGATTAGACCATATTGTCCTGGAACCCTTACAGAATTAACTGTGGAATTGCTTTCCCTGGATTGTGTTACAAATTAGGTGCATGGCTTTCCTTGAGGGACTGACTATAAAAAATAAGATTATGAAACCTTGCATCTGTTGAGAGAATGTTGTTGGGATTTTCTATTATAATTCTGTGTCCTCTGTAATATCCCATATAAGAAATTTCTTTGAAAGCTTAGTGCTAGAAATATGGTTACCTATGAGGAATTGTTGGTATATTTTTTTTCTATGGATAGTGAGTATTGTATGTAATTAATTGTGTTTTCTCCCCTTTTATCTTTGTATCTTCAGAAGTTAAACTTAAGAGTTTACTTGCGATTTTGTTATTAATATTTACTTTGTTATTTTCCTAAGATTAGTTTTTGTTTTAGTGTGTATATTTCCTGTGAGATATTTCACGTACTTTTCAGAAATTGTTATTTAGGGGTGCCTGGGTGGCTCAGTCGGTTAAGTGTCTGCCTCAGGCTCAGGTCATGATCTCAGGGTTCTGGGATCGAGCCCCACTTGGGCTCCATGCTCAGTGGGGAGTCTGATTCTCCCTCCCCCTCTTCCCCTGCCCCTCTTCCCCTCCCTACTCCTCATGCTTTCTCTCTCTGTCTCAAATAAATAAAATCTTTATAAAAAGTTTTTTTTTTTTTTATTTAAGGGGCACCTGAGTGGCTCAGTAGGTTAAGCATCTGACTTTTTTTTTTTTTTTTTTTTAAGATTTTATTTATTTGACAGAGAGAGACACAGTGAGAGAGGGAACACGAGCAGGGGGAGTGAGAGAGGGAGAAGCAGGCTTCCCGCAAAGCAGGGAGCCCGATACGGGGCTCGATCCCAGGACCCTGGGATCATGACCTGAGCCGAAGGCAGATGCTTAACGGCTGAGCCACGCATGCACCCCAAGCATCTGACTCTTGATCTCAGCTCAGGTCTTGATCTCACAGTTGTGAGATCAAGCCCTGAGTTGGGCTCCACACTGGGCATGGAGCCTACTTAAAAAAAATTTTTTTCTTTTTTTATTTAAATGCATATAAAACAAGTTTCATCATTTAAAATCTACTCAGGAATAGACCTTTTTTGGTATATAAGGTAGTCCTGGAAACTTAACAAATTTGGTTTCTCTTTTCAGACATTGTAGCCTAGGCATTTGTTTTTTTAATTAATTAATTTATTTATAAAGATTATTTATTTGTCAGAGAGAGAGAGCGAGCACAGGCAGAGGAAGTGACAGGCAGAGGGAGAAACAGAGTCCTCGCTGAGCAGGGAGCCTGATAGGGGACTTGATCCCAGGACACTTAACCAACTGAGCTGTCCAGGCATCCCTATCTATCTATCTATTTTTTTAAAAGATTTTATTTATTTATGTATTTGACAGAGAGACAGCGAGAGAGGGAACACAAGCAGGGGGGAGTTGGAGAGGGAGAAGCAGGCTTCCCGCTGAGCAGAGAGCCCGATGCGGGGTTCCATCCCAGGACCCTGGGATCATGACCTGAGCCGAAGGCAGACGCTTAACAACTGAGCCACCCAGGCGCCCTGCTATTTATTTATTTTTTAAACTAATTTCTATAGCCAACTTAGGGCTGGAACTTACATCCTGGAGATCGAGTCGCATGCTCTTCTGAGCCAACTAGGTGGCCAGTAGGCATTTGTTTTTTTGTTGTTGTTTTCTAAGCAACTACTTGGAAAGTTTTTGTTTTGTTTAAATTGTTTTTTTGTTTTGTTTTGTTTTTTATTTACTTGAGAAAGAAAGAGAGGGAGAGCACAAGCAGAGGGAGCAGCAGAAGGAGAGGGCTGAGCAGGGAGCCTGACATGGGGCTCAATCCCAGGACCCTGAGATCATGACCTGAGCCAAAGGCAGACTCTTAACTAAACTGAGCCACCGAGGCACCCTGGAAAGTTTTTTAAAACTAAAACATCTTTAAGAAATTGGTTAGGTCATCTCACTTAAAGTTACTGGGGGAAAAAGTGATCACCAATTAAAGGCTTGTTCTTGAATATTTGAGGAATTTTAAAAATCACAATTCGTACTTACCACCTAAAAGATTACTCTTACTTAATTGAAAAGTTTGTACAGCTCATATATTTTTCTCATAGATTGTTCATAGTAGTCATCATAAACTAAATATATTTTAAATGTTTTTTTTTTTTTTAAAGATTTTATTTATTTATTTGAGACAGAGAGAATGAGAGAGAGAGAGCACATGAGAGGGGGGAGGGTCAGAGGGAGAAGCAGGCTCCCTGCCGAGCAGGGAGCCCGATGCGGGACTCAATCCAGGGACTCCAGGATCATGACCTGAGCCGAAAGCAGTCGCTTAACCAACTGAGCCACCCAGGCGCTCTATTTTAAATGTTTTAAGTTGTGAGTTTTCCTAGACAAAAGTTAAGAGTTGAAATATGTTACATAATTGACTAATTTTTTTCTTTTTCTTGGAAATGACTAGAAATACTGCTCAAAATAACCTTTTTTTTTTTTTTTTAAAGATTTTATTTATTTATTTGACAGAAAGAGCGAGAGAGCACAAGCAGGGGGAACAGTAGAGGAAGAGGGAGAAGCAGGCTCCATGCCAAGCAGGGAGCCCGATGCGGGGCTCGATCCCAGGACCCTGAGATCATGACCTGAGTCGAAGGCAGACACTTAATCATCTGAGCCACCCAGGCGCCCCTGCTCAAAATAACTTCTTTTGCATTAACATATTTACAGAAGAAAGTTATGGTAATACTGGATTAAATTTAAGCCATTTTAACTGTAGGACTTACTGTGTGAAAATGAATTCTGTAGTGACCATGTGCTCAGCTTGCAAAAGAACAAATGGGTACTAGGGAGCAGCATATAAATTTATTGGACAGGGAACCTCTTATTTCAAAGAACACTGTGAGTTGGTGATTAAGGAAAACGCTTTGGAAAATTCTGGTCTAAAGAAAAAAATCCGGGACGCCTGGGTGGCTCAGTCGGTTAAGTGTCTGCCTTCAGCTCAATTCACGAGCCCAGAGTCCTGGGATTGAGTCCCGCATCAGACTCCCTGATCAGTGGGGAGCCTGCTTCTCCCTCTGCCTGCTGCTCCCCCTGCTTGTGCACACGTGCGCGTGCTCTCTCTCTCTTCTCTAATAAATAAATAATACTGTAAGAAAAATAAAAAGAACATTTAGAAAAAAATCCCTTTTAAAACTGCATTCGAGTCTGCTGCTTAGAATGGTTTTTATTTTTTCTCAGTTGTCTCAGATCATGCATTGAAATGACTCCCTTTAGTTCTGTTACAACCTAACATTTCTTAGGATATTTCTCCTTGGTGCTATATTGATTCTGATTGATTATGTATAATAATTGAAAACTACTAGATAGCCATTTGAGACAAGTCTTCACTTTTTTTTTTTTTAAAGATTTTATTTATTTATTTGAGAGAGAGAATGAGAGCGAGTACATGAGAGGGGGGAGGGTCAGAGGGAGAAGCAGACTCCCTGCCGAGCAGGGAGCCCGATGCGGGACTCGATCCCGGGACTCCAGGATCATGACCTGAGCCGAAGGCAGTCGCTTAACCAACTGAGCCACCCAGGCGCCCCGACAAGTCTTCACTTCTTAGGCATTCAACCTAGTACTAAAGTGAATTGAAAATAACACAGGATCATTGGTACTTTATTCTGTGATAAAGCCTCTGAACTATAGTGCATTTAAACAGTATTAATATGGGACCTTTAAAAAAAACCTTTATTTTGCTAACTTTAGTGAGCGTTACAACACAGAAAAAATGCAAAGATAAAGCAGTAGTACCTCCTATCCTACCAGAGTTCAGTGTTTATTTTGTTACAGTCCACACAAATACATAATTATGGTATTGCTTCTCTCTTTTAAAAAAAAATGGGATTGGGGCTCCTGGGTGGCTCAGTCGATAGGCGTCTGCTTTCAGCTCAGGTCATGATCCCAGGGTCCTGGGGATCGAGCCCCATGTCAGGCTCCCTGCCAGGCGGGATGCCTGCTTCTCCCTCTCCCGCTCCCTGTGCTTGTGTTCCGTCTCTCGCTGTGTCTCTCTCTGTCAAATAAATAAATAAATAAATAAAATCTTAAAAAAAAACCCCAAACAGACAGGATTGTATGATAACACCTTAGGCAACTTGGTGTTTTTATTTAATATCATAGACATTTTACTGTATTTGTATATTTAACTTTAATAACTTAAAACATTCAGTACATAGATTTTTATTTTGCTAAACCATTTTTCTGTTGAGTTTGTGTTCAATTTTTTTTATTTTTTATTTTTATTATTTATTTATTTATTATTATTTTTAAAATGTTTTATTTATTTATTCATGAGAGAGAGAGAGGCAGAGGCAGGCTCCCCGCCTAGCAGGGACCCCGATGTGGGACTCTGTCCCAGGACCCTGGGATCACGACCTGAGCCGAAGGCAGACGCTTAACCATCTGAGCCACCCAGTTGCCCCTTTTATTTTTTATTTAAATTCAAGTAATTAACATAGCGTATTATTAGTTTTAGAGGTGCGTTGTTCAGTTCTTATTTTTGAA
Organism: Mirounga angustirostris; assembly: GCF_029215605.1. Classification (NCBI taxonomy): domain Eukaryota; kingdom Metazoa; phylum Chordata; class Mammalia; order Carnivora; family Phocidae; genus Mirounga; species Mirounga angustirostris. Next base: position 15,549,726 of record NW_026991718.1, on the reverse strand, counting down.
GCACTGGAAGCGGTGCTGCAGTAACTGTTGATATGCTGTTCATTCTTTTCGTGTTGGTGCTGTTTATGTAAGGTAAATTCCTGGGTTAGAGGATTTTATGTTGATTTTTTAAACAAGAAAATATTCGCTCATTATGGTAGATCATTAATACTCTAGAAAGCACTTATATTTTAATTTCATATATTATCTCATTTATTTTTCACAGTAATCCTGTGAGGGAGGCGTATTCTCATTTGCAAACGGGAAAAGAGGACCAGTGTTCAACTGTTCTGAGTTCGTTCACCTAGTTTGGGACAAACATGGAACCATATTCTAGATCTTTTGATTCAGATTCATCTGTTACACCATGATGAGTGATTAATAATTTTTTTATTTGGAAAACCAGTAGAGTGGGTGTGGATATATTCCTTAGCTATAACTGTTAACAGTAATGTGTAAGGGTCTCAGTCCTATCCGTACAGGGAAGCATCATCTGGAGAACTTAAAAAAATACTAATAAAAATCTGTCCCTGTTTCCCTGCCTGGACTAATTCAAGTAAGTTTTATATAAGTGGTAACTGAGTGTGCAGTTTTAAATCTTCTACCTAGATTCTGATGCACCAAGGTTTTGAGAACTAGTGGCCTTAAAATTGGGGGTACATGAAAAATTTCCAAAATGTTAGCACATTTAGTTTTCTGGGAATCAGTTAACAGGTCCTCCTTATATATACTAAGAAATGCATACCTCTGATCCATCCCAAATCTTAATGTGGTATGTTTTACAGACAGTTAAGCCTTTAGGGCACAAAACTTAAAAAGTTAGCTTCCTTTAGTGGTTTAGCTCATTTAGTCTTAATTCATTCACATTGCTGTTAGGAATGAAAACATAGGATAGAACTGTAAGTATTTTGGCTTCTGTTGGGAATTCAGATCAGTGATTGGGCAATAGGAGTAATGGCAAATTAAAAAAAAAAAAAAAACAGCTCACCATGGGATGTCTGGGTGGCTCAGTCGTTTGAGTGTCCAGCTCTTGGTTTCAGCTCAGGTTATGATCTTACGGCAGTGGGATAGAGTGGTTCATGCTCAGCAGGGAGTCTGCTTAAGCTCCTCTCCTCCTCCCCCGCTCATGCATGCACTTTCTCAAAAATCTTTTTTATTTTTAAGATTTATTTAAGAGAGAGGAAGGGCGAATGGGGGGAGGGGCAGAGAGAGAGAGAATCTCAAGTAGACTCTGCATTGAGCATGGAGCCAAACATGGGGCTCAATCCCAAGGCCCAGAGATCATGACCCGAGCCAAAATCAAGAGTCAGGTGCTAAACCAACTGAGCCACCCACGCATTCCAAAATAAATCTTTAAAAAATAAGATAAAAGTTTAAAAAACAGTTTGTGTCTTCTTTCCTAAGCCTTTCTCAATACTTACTAAGCTGAAACAATACTATGAAATTGACTTTGAAAGCAAGAAATATGGGGGCGCCTGGGTGGCGCAGTCAGTTAGGCATCTGCCTTCAGCTCAGGTCGTGATCCCAGGGTTCTGGGTTCGAGCCCTGCATCGGGCTTTCTGCTCAGCAGCAAGTCGGCTTCTGCCTCTCCCTCTGTGATCTCTCTCATTTTCGCTCTCTCTCAAATAAAATAATCCTAAAAAAAAAAAGAAAGCTAGAAATATGTAAATCATGTTTATCACAGCATACTGTCAAATATATTGAGGAATTTAAAAGGTATGATTTGGTTGGTTCCTTGTTTTTGTTTTTTTTTTTTTACACACTTTGAGGAATATATCAGAGTAGGGTAGAACTAACCTACATGAAGTGGTTAGAAACGAAGTGCTAGCTACATATAAGTACAATGCCTTTAAATCAGGTGAGAAAATATTTAGATCTACAAATTAGATTTTGCTTTCTTAAAACCCAAAGTGTCATGAAGGTGTGGCTAGAGATATTTACTATAGTAGGTATTGGGTATACATGTAAATTTCTTTATATTGCCTTAAAAACCCTTAGAGGTTTACAAATAAGACCAGAATATTTTTCTTTTAAGTGATGGCCTAGTTTATGGAAAAGATGTTTTTCTGGTGTGTTTCTTTGTAAGTCGTACATAGCTTATGTATAGGTGTACATTTTTTTTTTTTTTGAAAGATTTTATTTATTTGACATGGGGGTGCAGGCACAGGCAGGAGGAGCGGCAGGCAGAGGGAGAAGCAGGCTCCCTGCTGAGCAAGGAACCCGATGTGGGGCTGGTTCCCAGGACCCTGGGATCACAACCCAAGCCGAAGGCAGTCGCTTAACCAACTGAGCCACCCAGGTGCCCCATGTATAGGTGTACTTACGAAATACTTGAGTATTACCATGTAAAACTTGAGTTTTACCACGTAAGGCCATTGATTTCCAAGCTGACTTGACAGCAAGAACTATGTAAATGTGTTTAGTGATTTCCAGCATGTATATATTTAAATATTTTCTTTTTTTTTTTAATGATTTTATTTATTTATTTGACAGAGAGACACAGCGAGAGAGGGAACACAAGCAGGGGGAGTGGGAGAAGGAGAAGCAGGCTTCCCGCCGAGCAGGGAGCCCGGTGTGGAACTCGACCCCAGGACCCTGGGATCATGACCCGGGCTGAAGGCAGACTCTTAATGACTGAGCCACCCAGGCTCCCCTATATTTAAGTATTTTCAAAGAGATAGTAATGAATGGGAAATACTCAAGGAGTGAATAATTACAGAATGTAAAATAAAAATCATGCATTCCCTTTTCCCAGATGTGTCACTAATAACAGTTGTGTCACAGTTTCTGATTGTTTTCTGTGTATCCGTATATATGTTTTTTTCCTGTTTTTACAAAAGTTGGATGATAGAGTGCTTTTCACCTTGCCTTTTCACTTATATTCTGGCTTTTTGTTTTTCCATATATGCCTAAATACATTTATCTCATGCTTTTAAATGGACTCATAGTTGATAATGTTATCAGTTTCCCTCTCCCTATTAATACTATCCTTAGTATTCTTCCTTTGATCCCCTCCCTCATTTCATGGAACACTGGTGTGACCAGAATAGTTTGCATAATTGTGCTACATGTTTTTTTCTATCCTAATTCTCATATAGAGAAGTTTTAAAGTCTTAACAGATGGGTGCCTGGGTGGCTCAAGTCGGTTAAGCATCTGCCTGCGGCTTAGGTCATGATCTCAGGGTCCTGGGATCGAGCCCCGCCATCGGGCTCCCTGCTTGGCATGGAGCCTGCTTTTCCCTCTCCCTCTGTCTGCTGCTCCCCCTGTTTGTGCTCACGCACTCTCTCTCTGTCAAATAGATAAATAAAATCTTTTTTTTTTTTTTTAAAGATTTTATTTATTTGACAGAGACACAGTGAGAGAGGAAACACAAGCAGGGGGAGTGGGAGAGGGAGAAGCAGGCTTCCCCGCAGAGCAGGGAGCCTGATGTGGGGCTCAATCCCAGGACCCTGGGATCATGACCTGAGCCGAAGGCAGACGCTTAATGACCGAGCCACCCAGGCGCCCCTGGATAAATAAAATCTTTAAAAAAAAAGTCTTAACAGGTAATATGTTATTAATACATTGAAAATACCAATTAGGGTGCCTGGGTGGCTCAGGTGGTTAAGCGTCTGCCTTCAGCTCAGGTCATGATCCCAGGGTTCTGGGATCGAGTCCCACATTGGGCTCCCGGCTCAGCGGGGAGCCTGCTTCTCCCTCTGACCCTCTCCCCTCTCATGCTGTTTCTCGTTCGCTCGCTCTCTAAAAAATAAATAAAATCTTTAAAAAAAAAAAAAAGAAAATACCAATTAAATGCCATGGGAATTAAGAAAAAGATTTTTTGGGAGTAGGTTTTGATGGAAAAAGTGGCATTTGAGCCAAACTTTGAGTTTGTAGTATTTGCATATGAACAGATAAATGGCAAAGACCTGTCCAGGGGACTTGAATAGTGTAAGCAAAAGGATGATGGGCGGGGGGGGGGGGGGGGGGGGTGCGGGAGGGGGAACTTTAAGAGAATTGTATAGTTAACATATAAGCTGACTTACGGTTTATGCTTGGTTGGTATGGAAAAGAACATGGAGCCTCTGGAGTCTTGACAGTATCACATCTGCCATTTTAGTAGTTTTGTCTGTGAGGATATGGAAATTGGCCACAGTTTCCTTATTTGTAAAGTAAGAATACAGTATCTACTTTGCTGGATAATAGAATTAGATATAATGTGTCTAGTACAATCTCTGGCATGACATTGAGTGTGAAATAAACTTTGTTTCCTGGGGGCATCTGGGTGGCTTGGTTGAGCTTCTGACTCTTGATTTTAACTAAGGTCATGATCTCAAGGGTTGTGAGGTCAAGCCCCATGTTGGGCTCCACAGTCAGGAGGGAGTCTGCTTGAGATTGTTTCCCTCTCTGCACAGGTGCATGCTCACTCAAATAAATAAATCTTAAAAAAAAAAAATTGTTCTCTTTGGGGGATGGTGTCTGATAAAAATTAGTCCAAAGATGTTTGTGTTCATTTGGAAATCAGTTTTTGGGAAAAAAATTTCATATGCCATTTGTCAAAAATACGGTTAAGAAAGTAATCAGGGATACTGAGTTTATACAATAGCTTGGAACCTAAGTCCGTTAACCTTGTGGGGAGTAACTGCTTTTATAAGCTGCAGTTTATAAATGTTTGTTCAGAAAGGGGGGAGTGGTTTCAAATTGTGCTTAACCCTCAAGGCCCAGCTTGAATGCCATCGGTTTCACATGGCCTTCTGTCCTAGTGTTATATTTTATTAAGCTTTATTATGGAAATATTAAACACAGAAGTAGAATAATGCATTGCATCTTCAGGTATCTATCATTGATTCAACCTTACGTGAAATCTAGTATTTTACTTTTTATAAAATAGTATTTCAAAGTAACTCCCAGACAGCAGGCCAGTTTAAGCATAAATTCTCTGGGTTAAGCATCCGACTCTTGATTTCACTCAGTGCCCCTGATGAGGACTTATTAAAATATATAATCCTCTTGCTATTATTACCACTAACAAAATTCATGAATATCATATATACTCATTCTGTATTTAGATTTCCCTGATTTTCTCGAAAAAGTCTTTTTTATAGTTGGTTTATTAAAATCATGATTCAGAGAAGGTTTCCACAATATATTTGACATTTTAGCCTCTTAGTCTGAATAATATTCTTTCTTCTGTCCTCCCCCTTTACACATTTTGGATTAGACGATTACTTTCTTCTGTTATCTCTTGACTTTGTGCTTTTATATTGCTCATACGTCTGATAAACAGTATTTAGATCTGGCGACTTTATTGACTTTATTGAGATTGGGGTTTAGTGGGTTATTTTTTTGAGACAACTTTTCATAGATGGTGGTGCTGTTTCATATTTTATCATGGGGCAATATATTCGCTTGTTTTAGTTTTAAGATGATAGCATATTAAATTACTTAAAATGTTAATTCAGAAATACTGCCTTTGGGGGAGCTCATTTCATAATATATCTTTGATATTTCAGATGTATCTTTGACTCATTGGAGTCACTTTGTGTTATCTAAGTTTTTTCAGGCATGTCATCTTTACTTCCAGTTTATTTGACCTGCTTCTCTTAGGTGTTATCTAAAAGTTTGTTTGAGGTCGATTTAGTTTGGAGATCTTCTCTAAGCAGTATTTCATGTTTTAAAATAAAAGAATTTCCTTAAGCAGTATTTTATTTCTCAAAATAAAGCAATTGCGAGAATGCCTTGTAAAACAAGAGACTTCGTAAGGACTCAAATACATGGTAATATCCTTTGAGAGAATTTTAAGGAAAAAAAAATCTTGCCTCATATTTGCATATATGTAAGTTAAATATTTATCCTGTTTTGCCTGTTTGAGAATATGTTCTGAGATTTATCCTCAGCTAACACAGTTTTGCATGGAAATTCTTGGTAAATTTGTATTTAGTGGCTAAATGCTGATGTTGGAATAATCTAATTTCTAATCTTATTAAAAGATTTGAGGTAGGGTCTTTGAAGATTTCTGGTTTCTGGGAATCTATATTAATACTTGTGTTTGTGTGTCCAAATTTTATTCAAAACATAAAAACTTGACTTTTCCTTAGTATAGTTGTGTCAGTCATACTGTTTTTTATTACTGGGAAAACAAGCATCTATAATTACCCCATGAAGTATGTGGACAAACGAGTAGCAAATATCAAAAATGTTGATGTGGTTCTTGGCTCAACTACTAGCTAAGTGACTTGGTCAGCACCATTAGAAAAGTGTATGATTCAAGGGAAACAAGCAAAAATGAACTTATTGGGACTTCAAGATAAAAAGCTTCGGCACAGCGAAGGAAACAAATCAACAAAACTAAAAGGCAGCCTTGAGAATGGGAAAAGGTATTTGCAGATGAAGGGTTAGTATTCACAATCTATAAAGAACTTCTTAAACTCAACACCCAAAAACCAAATAATCCAGTTAAGAAATGGGCAGAAGACATGAATTAGACAGTTTTCTAAAGATTTCCAGATGCCTAACAGACACATGAAACAATGCTCAACATTACTTATCATCAGGGAAATACAAATCAAAACCAAGATGAGAGACCACCTCACACCTGTCAGAATGGCTACAGTTAACAACACAAGAAACAACAGATGTTGGCAAGGATGCAGAGAAAGGGGAACCCTCTTGCACTGTTGGTGGGAGCCACTGTGGAAAACAGTATGGACGTTCCTCAAAAAGTTAAAAATAGAACTACCCTGTGATCCAGCAATTGCACTACTAGGTATTTACCCAAAGGATACAGAAGTACTGATTCGAAGGGGGTGCATGCACCCCAATGTTTATAGCAACATTACCAACAATAGCCAAACTATGGAAAGAGCCCAAATGTCCATCGACTGATTACTGGATAAAGAAGATGTGGTATATATATGCGATGGAATATTACTCAGCCATCAGAAAGAATGCGTGGATGGAGCTAGAGTGTGTTATGCTAAGTAAAATAAGTCAGCCAAAGAAAGACAAATACCATATGATTTCACTCATGTGGAATTTAAGAAACAAAACAGATGAGCATATGGGAGGGGGGAAAAAGGGAAACAAACCATGAGAGACTCTTGATAGAGAACAGACTGAGGGTTGATGGAGGGAGGTGGGTGGGGGATGGGCTAGATAGGGGATGGGTATTAAGGGGGGCACTTGTTATGATAAGCACTGGGTGTTATATGTAAGTGATGAATCACTGAATTCTATTCCTTGAAACCAGTATTGCACTGCATGTTAACTAGAATTCAAATTTAAAACATTTCTTAAAGCCTCAAAATGTTTAAAGTTACACTTAGTAAAACGTACACACACACACGAAAAGTGTATGATTGGATTTATGCCTCCAGAAAAAGTAAATTACTAGGTGTTGATGGTGATTAGTAGAAACTTGCAATGTAAAGTCTTTGAAGACTAATGGTCTGCTACAAATATGTAAGCCTGGATCTGGTTTAAAAAAAAGTAGCAAATTTTCTGGTTTAAAAAAAAGTAAACCTGGTTTACTTTTGTTGTGGATAAGAAAAGGTATTACTAAACAAATTTGTTGGCGAATTTGCTAAAGTGCTTTAATATGCTGAAGAAATGAAGATATTCTTAAGGACTTTAGCTTCTGTTTGCATTGGATACCACTACTGCTCAATGATTATGTTCATTAAAAACTATCCAAGATGGATGATTACCAAGAATATTTCATAAGCCTCTTAAGTTACTCTTTGTATTGGCTTATATTTAATTAAGTTTTCATGTAATTTTGTTGTTTTTGTAATTGATGCACAAGAGAGCAGTAGCTTTCAGGTATTATAGAACTGATATGGAAAAGTAGTGCCAAAGGGAAGTTGCTGTCAGACATTTTATGTTGATAAATGTCTTCATTGTTACAGAAAGTCTGAGGAAGAGCCTTGTTGACATCTCCATTAGAATGAGCATTGTGTATTAATACATATGAAGGCATTTATAAGCAGTTACTATCTGATACTTGATTTCTTGATCTGAATTTGCATTTCATAGCATAAAAAATCTTTTTCATTCAATATATATTGAGTATTTATAGATAGCTGAGACACAGTTCCTAGCCCCTTTGACCCCAGAGTTAATTTCTGCTATGGTCTTAAATACTGTGAAAATGTGATTAGTGTCCTTTGGTAGTAGAAAGTGCTTTAATATCATTTATTGTAGCTCTAAGTGGTTTTCCCCCCACCTTATTTTTTATAGTAGGCATATGGTGAGGAATTGGATCAGATGATGTCTGAGAAAAATTACTCTTAATGATATAAATGTACTTTATTAATGCATATTCTTGGTTCTTTACACAAACTTACTTGTAAACCTTTTGAATTACATGTTAGTAAATATGAAAACTTAGAACTTAACCAAGTTTTGTTATTCGAGGTGCTTTATCTGTTTTTCTCATGTAATTAGCAGTAATGTCGCCTACAAAAAGTTGGCTAATGTTAAATTTTATAATTTAATGAGACACTTCTCCTTTTTTTGAAACAAAGAATCAACCTCAAAAACTAACTTTTAAATTCAGACTTAAGATTAGAGTCTTGGCCATAGAAAAGTTTCTATTATGTATCTTCTATATGAGCCAATTCCAATTGTTTATTAAAGAAATAATATTGGGGGAGTTTCATGGCTTAATGATGCAAACAAAAAAAATTTGAAGACAGACTACACCCCAAGTAATACTGTGTACCATAACTTAGATACATTTTCTTCAAATTAACATAGTCAGTTCAATATTCCGTACCTGGATGCTGTATACTCTGTTGCTTGTTAGAAGAAAAAAGTGTTCTTTCTTCCTAAGATCTAACCATTCTGGATAAAGTTGTTAAATTCATGTCCAAATTCTTTTCCCTTGCCACCAAATGATACCAAAATTTGTAACTGTGTAGAACATAGAAAATTGGCATTTTCCCAAAATTTTGAGGGTCCCACTTAATGGTATATGTATGACTCCTGCCCCCTCAGCTTTATTATTACTAACATGGAGATTATTGGCCTGAGTGTTAGTGTTTACTTTCTATCCTGTTTTGCCCACTTTATCCTCCAGTCTTTTCAAGATTGAAATAAATGGTAATACCCTAACCTGCAAAACTGAGTTTGAGTCTTCTGCGGATTTTGTTTTCTTTAAAGTCTTTTCCTCATAACCTACTCAATCGCCTCCATTTAAATGTAACTTTCATTATAAGAAGACATATGCCTGGGGATAGTGTAGATGAAAAAGTTGGAAGCAAAGCCCTAATGCTTAACTTTTGGCTTGCTCATATTTGAGAGTGGATTATCTGCTTTTGATTTTTTTTGTAGAGCAAGGTGAATCCACTAGAGCAGAGGTCAGCAAACTATGGCCTACAGTCCAGATCTGGCCCACAACCTGTGGTTTTTTTGGCCCACTTTTTTTAGAATTGGTTTTTAGATTTTTAAATGGGTGGAAAAAGAATACTATTTTGTAACACATAAAAAAAAATACATGAAATTAAGATTTCACTATTCATAAATAAAGTTTTATTGGGACACATTCATGCTCATTTATTTCAATATCATATGGCTGCTTTTGTGCTACAGAGGTGTCATTGAGAACATAGATCATATGACCTGCCAAACCTAAAATGTTTACTGTCTGGCTCTTTACTGAGAAAAGTTTGTTGACCCCTGCCCTGGGGCGTGATTCACCACAAAAGTAAGAATGGCTCCTAGAGACTTGTCACATTTATCTGGAGGTTCTTTAACTTATGCATAACCTCATTTATTTGGACCACAGATGAAAACCTGGAAGTAAGCAAAGAAAGGCTTCAGTAAAGATCCAGTCCTTTTTCACTCTTGAGAAAATTTCTTGTCTTCTACTCTGCTCTTTTCATTTTTCTTAATAAAAGTCTCCCTCCTGGGAAGCCTGGCTGGCTCAGTCAGTTGAGTGTCTGTCTTTGGCTCAGGTCATGATCCCAGAGTCCTAAGATCAGGTCCTGCATCCGGCTCCTTGCTCAGCGGGGAGCCTGCTTCTCCCTCTGCCTGTCGTTCTCCCTTTCCAGTAATTTCTTTCTCTAATAAATAAATAAAATTTAAAAAAACCCCAAAACAACAAACCTCTCCTTTTATTCACAGACCATACAGATACATTGTAGAAAGGTAATAAAATACAGATAAATAGAAAAAATGATGTACTCTGATCACTTAAGGACTGTATGAATTTGGGGTTATTTCCTTTCAGTCTTTCTGTTTATTTTTATTTTTATTTATTTATTTTTTTAAGATTTTATTTATTTGACAGAGAGAGAGAACGAGAGCAGGAACACAAGCAGGGGGAGTGGGAGAGGGAGAAGCAGGCTTCCTGCCGAGCAGGGAGCCCGATGTGGGACTCGATCCCAGGACCCTAGGATCATGATCTGAGCCGAAGGCAGACACTTAACGACTGAGCCACCCAGGCGCCCTATTTTTATTTTTTAAAGATTTTGTTTATTTGAGAGAGCACAAGCAGGGGGAATGGCAGGCAGAGGGAGAGCAGGCTCCTCACTGAGCAAGGAGCCCAATGTGGGGCTCGATTCCAGGACCCTGGGATCATGACGTGAGCCAAAGACAGACGCTTAACCTGCTGAGCCACCCAGGTGCCCCAGTCTTTTTGTTTTTTTAAAGATTTACTTATTTGAGAGAGAGCACGCCAGCCAGAGTGAGTGGGGGGAGGGGAGGGACAGAGGACGATGGGGAAGCAGACTCCTGGGGAGTCCCAGCACAGGGCGCGCAGGGCTCCATCCCAGGACCCCCAGATCATGACATGAGCCGCAGTCAGATGCTTAACTGACTGAGCTACCCAGCTACTCCTACTTTCAATCTTTCTTAACATTACTAAGCATTTTCTTAATTGCAAACTCAAGTATTTTTAATAGTTATGTGATAATTCCATTTTATAAATGTGTTGTGTCACTTAACTATTGTAGGACAGTTATGTGGTTTATAATTTCAGAATTTCAGTAATCTGCAAGCAATGCTACTGCAAGCATGTTTGTAATAAAGCTTTATATGTATTTATATATTTGTCTTTACATGTTGTCTTTACAGGTTGTTTTCCTTTCTGAGACTTCCTTCCTCAGTTTCCAGCATCTCTGGTTGCCCCAAAGTCTGTCCTTTGGTTCTTCAGGCCTTTAAGAGTGGATTCTCTATAGGAATTTTGGCACCCCACCTCCAAACCCAGGCCTGTCCTCAGGCAAAAAAGCCATTGAAAAACTCACTCTATGCCAGTTCTTTCTTTTAAGTGTAGACTATCTTCCAGTTTGTTTTTGTTGTTGTTTCCCATCACCTTCAAATTGTTTAGTATTTGTCCAGAGTTTATACTTATCTGCAGGAGGGTTTAGGTTAAAGGACTACACCTTCAGTTACCAGGAAACCTATGCAGTTCATTTAAACTCTTTAAGAACAGTGACCATATTTTAACTTGTTTTTTTCTCTACAAAATCTAACACATTGCAGATAATCCAGTAAAAGCTTACTGAGTAAATGAAATGTTCACTTTGTGAGAACTGTTAATGAATCCAGCTTTTCTAACAAGATAATAGCTTATTTGCCATCCATATATCTTTTTTGATGTAGTATCTGTTCAGATCTTTTGCCCATTTTTAAATTGGGTTATTATTTTTTTAAGAGTTTTTAATATATTCTGGATACAAGTCCTGTTTGGGATATGTGATTTCCAAATATTTTCTCCTGGTCTGTGGTCTTTTCATTATTATCAGTGTCCTTCGTACAGTGTGTTTTTTATTGATGAAGCCAAATTTTTTGGACATCAGTTTTTCTTTTATTGACTCTGCTTTTGATGTTGATCTTAAAAATCATTACCAGACTCTAGGTCACACAGCTTTTCTGTTTTTTCTAGAAGTCTTATTAGGTGTTAAATTTAGATGTATGATCCATTAGTTAATTTTTACATTAAGATGTAAGTTAAGGTTCATTTTTTGCATATGGATATCTCATTGTTCAAGTATCATTTGATGAAAAGATTGAAGAGCCTTTTTTTTAAATAATTTTTTAATTTATTCATTTGAGACAGATACAGAGAGTGAGCGAGAGAGAGCATGAGCAGCAGGGAGAGGCAGAGGGAGAGGGAGAAGCAGACTCCCCGCTGAGCAGGGAGCCCGGTGTGGGGCTTGATCCCAGGACCTGGAGATCATGACCTGAGCTGAAGGCAGATGCTTAACCATCTGAGCCAGCCAGGTGCCCCTGAAGAGCTTTTTTTTAATAGCTAACTTTTTTTTAAAGATTTTATTTTTAAGGTCTACACCTAACGTGGGGCTTGAATTTACAACCCTGAGATCAGGCGTTGCATGCTCTGTGGACTGAGCCAGCCAGGCACCACTTTAATAGCCAAGTTCTGAATACTTATGTACCCAGCACCAATTTAAGTGTTCTGTTATCTAATTCAGCTTTTCCAATAAGCCATGTGGCAGCTGCTGTTACCCTCCCATTACCCTCCCCTACCCCCAAAATTGAGAAAAAACAAGTTTAGATTACTTGTCCAGAGTTACAGAACTAGTAAGCTGCCAGAACTATAATTTGAATCCAGTTCTATCCCCTTGTAAGAAAGGAGTCAAGGATTAAAATATAGGAGTTACATGAACAAAGTACAATTGAGGAAGATGACTGATTACACTTTGAAGATTAGATTGTATAATGGGAAGATAGGAGAGGATCGCAATATTTTAGGTAAGAGATGATGGTAGTCTAAACAACCAGACAGCTGGTGGGGCACCTGGATGGCACAGTCGGTTAAGCATCCAACTCTTGATTTTGGCTCAGATCATGATCTCAGGGTAGTGAGATCAAGCCTTATGCCGGGCTGCACACCTGGGCGTGGAATCTGCTTCAGATTCTCTCTCTCTCCCCCTCTGCCCCCCCCCCCCAAAAAACCCAAAAAATCACACAACAACCAGACAGATGGAAAATGGTTAGATGTTAAGTGAGGTAGGAGGCTGATATTACTGACTGGATATTGATGTAAGAAAGGAAAGAATGAAGTTATAAGTGGGGAAGAAAGAAGAGTAAAGTTGGAATTTTGTCCAGGGAATGGGAAGGAGATAATTGGAAATTTTTAAGAGGAGAGAAATTTGGCTCATAAATAGAAATGTTAGAGCCAGTGTCCTAAGCATATATATGGTTTTGAAAGCAATGAGAATGGATGAGATTACATAGGATAAAGGGTAGAGAGGAGACTACCATGAATAGAGTACTAAGGAACTCTAACATTTACAATGGAGTTGAAGAGACAAATTGAAGTGTGTGAAGAAGCCTGAGAAAAAGCAGAGACACACAGGAAAGTAGAAAAGAATTTTAAGAGACAAAGTAGCAACAAAGAACAGTATTATAGGAAGGGAGGAGTGCTTTGTAATGTCACATGCTGTGGAGTTTTAAAGAGAGTTTTAAAGGGGGAAATGATAGGGTTATATTGTAAGGCCCCGAAGCAGGAAGGCTAAATTTGTAGTAGCTTCAGTGTTGAGTGTTGAGTGATTTTTTTTTTTCAGCAGTACTTAACATTAGAAGGCAAAGGGCCTCTGACTCAAGAACACATTGTCAAGTGAAAAACTATTTAAACAGTTAGAAATGGAAAGATAAAATACACTTTAGTTTTAGTTGAAGAAGGGAAAGGAGCTACTCTTAAGGAAATTTCAATATCGCTCTCACAGCTGATTAATTTTTATGTTTCTTTGAGGTTGAACTGGATCACCACTTAAATATTTTCAGTGACTTTTTATCATTGGTATAAGATCTACAAATAATGAAATGCTGAGAAGTTTTGAAAAATGTTGAAGTAAAACAGTAATTTTGTAATTGGAGCTATAACAAAAAAAACAGACTATATTTTAGTATTTGAGCTTGCTTCCTTTATTCTTTACTTTCCATCTATTTTGCTCAACTAGTAGGGGTTTCTCTTGGCATACATAATAGCCCAAGAACCTTTGACCCCAGGGTTTTAATTTTCATTTTAATGTAGATTGCTATTATGTGCTCTATTTAGGAAAATCTGTCTTCATAGAGAAATCGATTTTTGCCCATCTCAGCTCATGCTAATAACAGTAATAGCAATATAATATAAAAATATTTGATGCAGTCTGTTTAAATTTTACTGATTTTTGTTTTTGTTATTCAACAGGTTTGATCTGTGGATGAAATGAATCATGATTTTCAAGCTCTTGCATTAGAATCTCGGGGAATGGGAGAGGTAAGTATTTATGAATACTAAGAATGTATACCTCACTTTGATTATTTGAGCCATTGAGACTCATTTTTTTAACCATAAATATTCTTGAAAATAGTGGTTATGTCTTCCACATGATGTGGGTTTTTTAAATCTTGGATTATACAATTCTGTATTGTGGTGATTTCAGCTTTTTTTTTTTTTTTAACCCCTAGCAGTAATTTTTAGTGAGATTGTGTCTAGTTGATGTGATCGACTTGGTTTAGAAATTAATGTTTTATATTTTGGTAATGAACCACAATTACTTGGCTCTGAAGAGCCTTTCTTTATCCTCGTCCTGCTGTTTTATATATGTATGATGTTTGCTTTAGCCACACTTAATTGTTCACTATTCTCTCTTCCAAAAATCTCTCCTTGTTTACTGTTCGCTTAATTAACTTCTAATCCTATACAAGACTGTACTGAGAAATGAGAGTCTTACTATTGTCCCATTGCTATCTGTAGTAGAATTAATTACTTCCTCTTCTGACTTCTCATAGATCTTTATACATATTTTTATTATATTACTTTGTTACAGTTTGTTTTATATTAGTCTTCTCTGTAGATTGTTAGCTTTGAATGACTGACACACAGTGAGCACTCTGAATTTTTTAATAGATTTTATCAGTCCTGTTAATATATGATTTTCATTGGGGTATCCCATTTAACTGCACCATAACATAATTTAAGGCATCAAAATGCTGTTTTCCATATACCTAAAGAATATTTAGAAAACTTTAATTGCTTATAAAAGCCCTTGTGGTCACATCTTTATTTTGTCATGTTCTATAGTACTAACATAGTGTGGACTTTGCTAATAGAACATAACAGTGAACAGACATAAGATGTGTAATTAACTGCTTGCTCCTGGAGATTATTTTACTTTGGTAGATTAGAGACCTTCATGAGACTCACTCCATCCAATGCTGTGTGCTCTTCAGATGCAGAAAAAGAGTCCAGTCACTCCTCTGGGCCACAAGAGGGCACCCTGCAGCTAGCTAACCCTTCCCTTCTCCAGAACAGCGTTTTCCAAAGAGTTTGTCATTTTCAGAGGACTGATTTAAGGGTGAGTTAAGGTGCTTAAAGTGTTGCCAAAGTAAACTTGTTAGTCTAGTGCATAAGGTAAAATTCTAGTCCCTCAGAAAGATTTGAAAGGGGGAATAATTTTTTAGTCAAACAACAACAAAAAACTATAGAGCTTCACTGCAGTACAGTGGCTGCTTAGGCATTATTTACACTATGGGCGAATAAAAAGAAGCAGTTGAAAAGGGCTTTTGTTTTGTTCACTGCTAGTCTTTAAAAAGCAGAATAACCTATCTTGAAAGCAGGTTTGAACAGTGTTTCAGCCTAGTCTCTGACAAACTTGATTTTTAAGAGCAAGTAAAGTCACATCATTAACTTAATTCTCTTAGACCCCCCCAGCACTTTGCTTCCTAGATCTACATTGTACAGTGATCTACATTGTACAAACCGATTGGCTTATTTTCTCCCTCCATTTCCAAATAGTGGTTGATAAATGCAAAGACATCTTTGCAGTTAAAAAAATGTCATGATCAGAAATAGTTGGAAGAGTTTGGTTAGTTACTTGAGGGTGGAGGAAGTACACTTGATGTTTTTGGAAAAGAGACAAGCTGGGTTGGAATAGTATGTTGATCTAAACTTAAATCTAGGCTTTCTTAATGGAAATTTCAGATAGGCAGAGTACAAGTAGGTAGGGTATAGACTGCCTGCTTTTTTTGGGCAGATAGCAGTAGGTCAGTGCTTCTGTGACCTTCATTTAGTAGAAATGTATTTTTAAATAAGCTGTTACTCACTAATTAAGTATTTTTTCTTAACAGTTTACCAACTAATTCTGTTACCTCTAGGAGATAGATAAGAGACCTACTCAGGTTTCTGTCTCTGGGTTCTCTCTCCCACAAGCCTTTCTATCTTTCCTCATCTCACAGGCAGCAGGGAACCTTCTGGGATTTCCTTCTTTGCCTGTCTCTCTCTCACCAGTCTTCTCCTCCTTTCCTGACAGGTGAGGTGTTTTGTTTTTGTTTTATCCCAGAATCCATTCATTTTAATAAATTAAAAGTAGCCCTGAGTTTCTGGCTCTTCCGTTTTCTAAAATTGCTTGTTTATTTTTTTAATGTGACATCCTTTTTTAATGGATTGCCCTATTCTTGACTTTTTCTTCAAAAATAAAGTTTTCTTATGTCTTAAGTTGTTATAGATCTCTAATGTAGAAAGCACTGCATTACATACAGGACTGTTTTCAAATGTACTGGGTTTTGTAGATCATGGTATTCTGTGCTGACCCATCATCAGAAGGGCAGTCTTTTCTATTTGGTCATCCAGAAATGGGAACAGATCTGTATTCATCCATTCATAAACTCATTCTTTCCATATTTTTCCATAGCATGTTTTTGTCAAAAGACTTCCTGATTTGTATTACATCATATCACTTAAAAAGAGCAAAGCTCATTCATAGGAGGTTGGACTCAGTTTCATTAGTATAGTGTTTTAAAACTACACTGCAGGGGCACCTGGGTGGCTCGGTTGTTGTGTCTGCCTTCGGCTCAGGTCATGATCCCAGGAGCCTGGGATCCGGCTCCCTGCTTGGCAGGGAGCCTGCTTCTCCCTCTCCCTTGGCCTGCTGCTCCCCCTATTTGTGCTCTCTCTCTCTGTCAAATAAATAAATAACATCTTAAAAAATAAAACTACACTGCAGAGGCACATACCTGTTGTTTTATACACACACTGTATGTTCCTGTTTATTTTTTAAATAGGGGGAAAGAGGCCCCTGCCTGAAATTCTTTAGGAAACCCAGAATTTAACTTTAAGTCACTGAATTAATGTGTCTTTTGGGGGGAGTATTCATAGCTTAGTATGATAAATAATGCCCCCTCGTTTCTTACACAATAATATTTAAAGAAAATTATGTGCTGAGATCCCAGGTGGTGTGGTGAAGTGGAATACTGGATAGGGGAGTAAGGAGACTTCTGTTTTCTCTGATCTATCACTAGTGCTATGACCTCAAGTAAGACTGACTTCTTTGGAGACAGTAATAAGAATAACCTTTTGTATGAATTACACATATCTCAAATGTTCTAGCTCTGATCTGATCTGTTAGGGATAACTAGAATGGAAACCAGCTACTTGAAGATAGATCATAGTTTTGTCTACATAAATCTTTGTCTTAACAATTCTACCTTAAAGTTTATCCACAGTAATGAATACCCACATTATATAGGCAGAATATCATGATAATATCATTAAAGTTTATTATATCTAGTGGTATTCTAATACTGGGAATTTTCAGAAGTACTGATTAATTAGACTGTGATTGAGAAGAACCATCTTCTATGGTAGTTAAGTGTAAAGAGAATGAACGTTAAAATTATAGAGATTGATGGGTTCAAATCCTAATGCAGCCATTTACTAGCCATATGTGTAACCTTGGTTCTGTTTCCTTATGCAGAATGGGACTGTATTAGGCATCTGTTCTTTGTTTCATGATTCTCCTACGATACTCAAATGGACTTGAAAAAGAAGGCAAATAGCTATAGACAAGATTTTTATAATGAATAATGTCATAGTTCTTAGCCAGTTAAATGTTGCTGGTCAGTATGTTACTTATTTTTTTTTTTTTTTTAAGATTTTATTTATTTAAGAGAGAGAATGAGATAGAGCATGAGAGGGGGGAGGGTCAGAGGGAGAAGCAGACTCCCCGCTGAGCAGGGAGCCCGATGCGGGACTCGATCCCAGGACTCCAGGATCATGACCCGAGCCGAAGGCAGTCGCTTAACCAACTGAGCCACCCAGGCGCCCCTTACTTATGTTTTATAATATTAGAAGATTCCTATTTTTTGTAGTAAAGATACCTAATATTTATGTGTCTGCAGTGTGCTGGATACTGTTCTAGGCCGTTTACTTACGCTATTTCATTCTAGCCTCATAGAAACTCTACGACAGTTGCTTTATTATCCTTACAGATGAGGAAACTGAAGCTCAGAATGGTTAACTGGCCTAAGATCATGTATGGTAGTAATGGAATGGTATAAACTCATGAATGCCTTGACTGTTTACAATACTGCTTCCTATTGGAAGTGATGACATCTAATGTTTTCTGTTAAAGGATATTAGGAATGGAGAAGATTTGAGGAAGTTGTATGATTTGAAAAAATAAAGAAGTGTTGATCTCTTTTCTTAACAGAAGAGATTAAAGTCTGGAAAAGCACTAATCTGGGGTTATAGGGAATTACCTTGTGTTTTTTGTTCTCAACACATTTAGTTATTAGCATCTATGCCTCTCTTTTCTGAATTTCCATAGATAGTCATTTTACATCCTAATTTGCCCAGACAGTCCAGATACATATCTCTTGTCGTGGCATAATTATTAATAGCACCCCCTTCCTCAAAAGTGTCCCAAGTTTGGATGTTTTATGAACACCTTAATTTAAAACACTGTATTGTAGACATAAAGCTTTTCAGATTCTTTTGATTCTTGGGATTATGTTAACTTGGTTGGTTATGTGATTTTATGTAATAATTTGTATTAAATCAGGCGTACCTCTAAATTCTAGTAGGAATTTATTATGTATTTTTGAGGCAGTATGCTAGGTTGTTGACTGATTTCTTTGATGATGGAGAGGGAAAGCCATAAATTAGCTTCTTGAAAGAAAGAACTAATAAAATGGTGGACAATTGGGGGATGAATTTGTATGTTCACCCAGTCATTTCTCAGTTGGAAGGACAAAGGTGCAGGTTGACAAATACTGAATTGCTTGACCTTGGTTTAAAGCTTTTGTGAATTACGGAACTAATATGAAGTGGTAGTGGATCATATATTTTACAGATCTTTAAGATCTGTTAGCCCTTGTTTTCTGTAATATTCTTCCCCATTTCTACTACAGTAAAAGAGTCTCCGGGGGCAAATTTCTGCTGCTGTTACAACCAGTGTACTGCCTAAATCTTTTTTGTTTGTTTGTTTCTGTTCTATCCTGAATTATTGCCTTCCCCTATATTTAGTTCATTTTAATTTAATTTATTCTTGGTCACAAACTAGTAGTTTCTGAAAGTATTTGGAATCAGTGTCTAAACTGTCACAAAAAGTTGTTCCTAGAATGTACAGGTCTTTGTCAGTAGAAGTGTTAATTTTATTAACTACTAAATTATTTTCCTGTGCATGATAACTTACAAATGTTTGCAAAATGAAAAGATATTCATAGTATAGTGCTTGGCAGAAAGTAGGCACATTGCATAAGTGCTTAACATAGATTTTTTTTTCCCTAGTTGTACAATTTGTATTTTAAAGCAGTGATATATGAGTTTCTCTGTTAAAACACTACGTAGAACTTTTATCACAAAGACTTTGGAATGGTTTCCTCAAAGAGTTTCTATTATTTCTGCTACCTTAGAAGATTAGTTTTAAGCCACTTCTGTGTCTATGATGACTGCTTCTATTAAGTTGTTAAAATTTTATTCTCAATTCCTTATTTGTTACTATTACTTTGATATTGAATCTTTTTTCATGATGTGTGAGGTAAAAACTTTATTTTCTCAGGAGCCATTTTTTTAATGGTATTTTGAAGGATTAAGTTGGGTTTTACTATGAATGAATGTTCAATTATTTATATCAAGCACAGTGTTTTAGTATTAATCGGCTTTACATTTTGTACATGAACCTTTTATAGTGAGATTTAAAAAAAACAAAGGAACAGAGGTTGCATTTGGCTGGGATCTTTATTAGAGCAGATTATTGTTTAAAATGTCTGTGCACAAATCATTTGCAGCCCAGCCCAGTTCCTAACATGGAGAAACTTTTCTTTTTAAACTAGCGGAAGTTAGTTTCCTTTAAAATTAAATATATATAGTTTAGCAAAAAATCTGTAGATTAGGAACATGCCCAAATTGAACTTTTCCCCCTGCCATCAAAGCTGCTTCTGGTTTTTTGTTTGGTCAGTAATACTACATTTACCTTATTACCCAAATTTTAAAATTTTATCAATCTCCTCCCCGTTTGTAATCATATCCTACTGACTCTCCTAAATATCTCTCAAACCATTTTATTTTTCAATTCTTTCTGTTAGTGCCTTATTCCAGTTCTTACCATCTTGGCCCTGTTGTAGTTCTGCTAAACTGATTTCTTTGTCTGTAGTCTAGGAATATCCATTATTCTTATAGCTTACAACTTGAGTTGTTTTCTGAAACACAGTATCACTCTTAACAACCTCTGTGGATTCCCTTTACTTCAAAGTAATGTGCAGTTTTACTTTAACTTGTCGTTAAGGTTCCTGAGGATCTGACCTAGAAAGCTTTCCCAGCATCAGCTTTGACATTCCCTCATCTGTTCATCATCTCATACCTTGTTGTACACACAATGCAATTTACTAGGTTGTGCCTTTGTTCATGATTTACTTTATCTTCCTCGCCTTCCACTCACACTTTCACACCCAACACAGAGTTTTATTTCTCAGATCCAATTCAGGTTTTACTGAGTTTGTTTTATTACATTTAGTTTGTATGTTTGTGAGCTCTCTGAAAATAAGGTTACCATGTCCCTAAGGGGGCAAACAGGTAATTTAGTGTGATAAGTATAGTGTTAGAAGTATATACAGGTTTAATTATGACCACTGAAAGACTGGGTACCTAATTATGGGCTGAGAGGGAAGAGATCTGAGGAATGCTTATTTAAAATGCTAAATGCATGCCTCAGGAAACCAATCTATTGTTTTCAAACAAACATATCCCCAGTCCATCTTCTCTGAGTATCAGGGAAGGTAGAGAGGAGAGGCTAGGACGAGTGATAAAGTATCATTAGGAATTAGCCAAATGTACATTTTGAATAATCAGTGAATCATTGTATCAACACAATTTTTACGTGCTCTGTGTGTCACATGTATGGTAGATAGAGCATGGGGCTTTTAGATTATGGGTTCCTTTCTGTGTGTCTTCCACCATCCACAGGTTCCTGATTTGGAATTGATAGATTGCTAGCACTCCAGACCTAGGAAGAGTCGTGAAGTTATGAAGTAAAAGTGAAGATGTATTTTCTATCATGGAAGCTATGGCATAGGAGGTGATCCAAGGGCAGTAAAGGAGAGGAAGTAAAGGAGAGGTTTTCACCTTTTTGTATAGATGTTTTTATTACCTATATTAAGAAATTTAGTAGGTTTTTTGAAAAAATTTATAAAGAAAGTCACATGATGGTAAAACCATTTCAAACATGTAGAAGAGTCAGAAGTGGACTTTGACTAGTGTTCAGGGTTAGAATTACTGGAGCCAGTACCCAAACATTAAGTGGGGAGTTATTTTATTATTAACAAGAAAAAATAGAAAATAGTTATCTCTGAATTTTCCTTAGTATTGAAAACTCACTTGTACATATTGGTGGTAAGTTCTCTTTCACCCACATGGAATTAGAATAAATTTGCAATTAGAGTGAAACTTAAATTAATATTTTTTTCCCTCCCAAATAGCTTTTGCCTACCAAAAAGTTTTGGGAACCTGATGATTCAACAAAAGATGGACAAAAAGGCATATTTCTTGGGGATGATGAATGGAGAGAGACTGCATGGGGAACTTCTCGTAAGTTATTGGTGTTAATGTGTGAGAATTATGAGTTTACTTGAATTTTTTGAAACCCTGCCTACCCCCAGACAGACAGTATTTGGAGCAAATTTCTGATGACTTTGTTGAAAATTTTGTAAGTCATTATAATGTACATTTTTAATGTAAATTAACCCTTATCTAATGGTCTACTTAATAGAAGTCTTTGTCACGTAAAATATTACTGGATGATAATTAATCAAATTAACTTTAAATTTTGAGTGTAAATTACCCGGGTGTTTCTTTATTCTCCCTTTGGCACCCCCCCCCCCGCCCCCCCATGCTTTTTCTCTCTCTCGCAAAAATAAATAAAATCTTTAAAATAAAATTACTTGTGCTCGAAAGTAGACATGTTTTAATTTTTGTTTTGAAGGTCGAGTGCTTAATTACTTTATTTACCAGAACCAAATATTTTTTAAAGCATTCTGAAGCAAAACATCTTGAGCACAACATGGTAATGAGAGATTATTTTCAAGATGGATGGTTGGGAAATATTTTTGGTATGTTACATTTGGAGGACAACTTGTACAGGCAATAAAATATTTAAGCAACATTATATATTTCTTTTTAGTTAGTGTCAAGTTTGTATTTTTAATTTCTTGTGCCACTTCCTCTTGCAACTTAACTCTTTTTAGCTGTATGGATAAAATTTTGAAGATGAATATTAGTCTTTACCCAGAGATAGGAGGAAATTAGAAATGAATGAAAAAATTAGAAGTTATTTTGTTTATAGAACATTTATTGAATGCGAAGTATGTTACAAATACGAGTAAGATATTCCTTGTTCTAGAGGAATTGTTCTAAAGAAGAGTCTTTCCATGACTGCAGGAGACTTTATCATATAGTTAGTTTCTCTAACTGAATTTAAGGATTTTGTTTGACAGAGACACAGAGAGGGAACACAAGCAGGGGGCGGGGGAGAGGGAGAAGCAGGCTTCCCGCTGAGCAGGGAGCCTGATGCGGGGCTCGATCCCAGGACCGTGGGATCATGACCTGAGCCACCCAGGCGCCCCTCTAACTGAAGTTCTCTTTCTCACCCTCATGTTCTTCTATTTTTTGCTGACTTTAACTCTTTACCCTTCGTATCACTTTGGGATTCACTCTAAGACTGGGAAGGATTAATGTTCCTTCTTTCTGTTTCCATAGTATCCTGGATCATTTTTACTGATGCACTTTTACTCTGTTACGATTGCCTTAGGGCAGGGACTGTGTTGTTTGTTCTTGGACTCCCCATACATAGCACAATGCCCAGCATACAAGAGACCATAAACCAACATTTGTTTGAACTATGTTAATGAATGGGTAAATGAGTGAATGAAAAATATAATGACTAATCTCTTGTGGATAAAGGTACTGCAATGAAATGTTTTAATATGCTTTAACAAAAGTAGTAGTCATTTAAAAACATAAGAGTTCGTGAAGTGATGGCTGAGTACTACCGTGATAGTTCAGCCTGTTAAGGACCGGACTAATATTGAGTATTCTGTGTGATAACAAATGAACCAGGGGTAGCTTATTGGTGCCTTAAAAAAACAATATTTGAATGTTGCCTCAAATGTTTTATTATATTTGTATCCCATTTGTTCTCTAATCTTAAATACTGCTTTTTTTCTTTTTGTCATAAAAATGTGTAGAAAAGTTATTCACACCAGTTGAATAATTTTTTGTTAAAAATAAATGGAAAACTTTTAAACTAGGAAGGGACATTTATTTATTTATTTAGATTTTATTTATTTGACAGAGAATGCACACAAGTGGGGGGAGCTGCAGGCAGAGGGAGAGGGAGAAGCAGGCTCCCCGTCAATCAGGGGGCCCAATGTGGGGCTGGATCCCAGGATCCTGGGATCATGACCTGAGCCGAAGGCAGATGCTTAACAACTGAGCTACCCAGGTGTCCCTAGAAGGGACTTTTAAAAATAATCTTTAGGTGACAGTTTTTTACACCAAGAGTAGAAAATTCTGTGATATTAACTAATATTTTCCAAACGTATTTGTTTGTGTTTATAGTGGTACAGCCATGTGTTCTGAATCTGCCCAGTATATAACTATGAGCTTGAGATGTGCCTCTGCCAGTTTAGGAGTTCTTTTTATTCTTCTAGGTTTCTATTTTGAATTATTATGAATCATGAAGAAAGCTTTAATATTTTAACAAGATGCTTCTAGGTAGCAGAGCCTTCAGGTTAATGTTTCTGTCTCCGTTGACCTTTCTGGTTTGACTGTTCTTCATATCGGCTTTTACTTTTTTTTGTTAACCAAATGGCTCTGTCTGTATTCCCAAGAAATGTGCCCAGGCCAGTGAGTTTCAAGAGTATGAAAGCTTTTTATTAAGATTATAATAACATTCAAAATAAAACAGTATGCCGATTTTTTTTTTTTTTACTTTATTAATTTATATAAATACATTTTGGTTAGTTTAAAAGTACAAATATGTAATTGTGTTTTTCCTTCCAAACAGACCATTCAATGTCCCAGCCTATTATGGTACAGAGAAGATCTGGACAGGGTTTTCATGGAAACAGTGAAGTAAATGCAATACTGTCTCCGCGATCAGAAAGTGGAGGCCTTGGTGTGAGCATGGTAGAATATGTATTAAGTTCTTCTCCTGCTGATAAATTGGATTCTCGATTTAGGAAGGGAACTTTTGTAAGTATTTTGAATAAAGAAATATTTAATTAATGGTTATTTGGTTATCTTTTAAGTCCATTTATTTTTTTGGCTCTTCCAGAGCTCAAGGAAATCTTGCAGTTATTGGAGCTCTGGTTTTCTTCTCTTGGCCACTTCTTGAAATACATGAAATAGTAGAACCAATGGGAATATAACCTTAGCCATGTTACAAAAATCAAGCCATATTAATTATGAAACATAATTTGCAAGATTACAGTTGCTTATTTATGGTAGTGTTTGATGTGAAAGTAACTAAAAATCATCTGCATTAAGTAGAATTTTAATTTCGTCTGTGGTGTTACTGCTTTTCCAGCACCGCTATAGTTAAGGTTGCCTTAGCCCTTCTGTTATAAATCACTGTTTTGTGCTCAATTTTTTTGCCTTTGATAAATTAGTTGATTACAAAATTAAAATAAGGTACAATGCTTTTATTGTTTACGTGCACTATAGCGCAGTTTTAGGTCACCTTATGGAGCCTTTTTTTGTGTTCTATTAAATATTCAGAATCAAACAGATTCTTTTTCCTCAGGGCACTAGAGATGCTGAAACAGATGGACCTGAGAAAGGAGATCAAAAAGGCAAGGCTTCTCCATTTGAGGAGGACCAAAACAGAGATCTTAAACAAGGAGATGATGATGATTCTAAAATAAATGGCAGAGGTTTGCCAAATGGAATGGATGCCGATTGCAAAGATTTTAAGTAAGACTTTAACTTTCTCAAGAAGAAAAGCATATCTCTTTAGGGATAATTACTACTAGTTGGTGTGATTGATTTAGACATTTTCCAATTTTGGTTTATTTTATTTCCCTTTGTACCTTGTGTTAATCCAGAAGAAGATTTAATTTTTTTCCTAAGGAGTATTAGTTGATTGTGAACCTTTTTTTTTTTTTTTTAAATAATTCTTCAAAGTAGTCTCTAAAACAGTGCATTCCATTAAAGAAGTAATGTTAGAAGTTGCTGTTACCTTTCTGCTCCTATGGTAGTCTAAAATTTAACTTTTTCCTCCCTGCTAATATTTAGTGAATTTTAGGTTTAATCTGGTTTTTCTTGGCAAACTCCTTTCGGGGTTGCTCTTGAGCACCTTTCTGTGGAGTTTCCTCTTCCTTCTACCCCTATATTGTACCCCCCCCCAATCTAACTCTTAATCTTGGAAATGAGGGAACATAATTAGCTTGGAAGCTGTGACCTTTCTTCTTTAGTATATATGAATTTATGGTAATACTTAATATTCCTGAAACTATTCCTGAAGTAGGGAACATATTAGAGACTTCAAAAAGTTAACTTTAAGCTTAGAATTCTTTAAGTTGTAACTTTTTAGTTGTCTCTTTATGGTAATTAAATAAGTATTTTCTTCTGGCTTTGATCTCAGATTAGGCAGTGTGCATTTACCTAGATATTAGGGATTTGTTTCTTCATCCTGAATTCCTATACTTTATACTTCATTAGTCAGATGTTTTGGGGCTTATACCTGAAAATGAGCTGTTTCTTTAAGATCTTGTGAACCATGAAATCTCAGTTAACTGAGTATAACCATATATATGGGTGGTATGCTTTTACATTTATTGCCTTTAATTATCAAAAGCAGAGTAAAATGCTTCTTAAAACAGTGCCATTTGTATCTGTTCTAACTGCAAAAAAGCATCCAAAACCAGTAAACCTCTTTGATAAGAAATAAATTTAATGCTTTTCAATTTGTTTTAGAACCTTATCCTGATTTTACTTTTCTGCAATTATGTAATCTGAGTTTTAGTCAAGGGCATGTATTTAAAACTGAGTTGATTATGAGCCCTTCAGAGTATGCATTTATAATTGAAGTGTTAATACACCATTAACTATAGCAAGAAAATAGCACCACTTAATAGCGCAGTGCCTTTTTTCTCTTATATTCTCTAATTATTGCTGTATTAGAGTTGTTTGTATGAAAGGCTATGCTTCTTCATATTATGAACTTTTACATTTTTTAGCATTCTAATTTTATTCCATTAAGTTTGGGGTATACATTTTAAATTGTTTATGAAATATTTTAGATACAGTATTATACTTCATAGTGTAAAAATGTTTCAGACTAATAGCTGTGGCCATATGGTCACTATGCTGACATATCACTAATATGTACATTAATTGATACAGCATCAGTATATAATCACTGGAGTGTAGAACTGAAAGGAAGGGAAGAACTATAGTAGGCTTCATTTTAAAAGGCTAATTTTATTTATTTTTTAAAAGATTTTATTTATTTATTTGACAGAGAGAGACACAGTAAGAGAGGGAACACAAGCAGGGGAGTGGGAGAGGGAGAAGCAGGCTTCCCGCTGAGCAGGGAGCCCGATGCGGGGCTCGATCCCAGGACCCTGGGATCATGACCTGAGCTGAAGGCAGATGCTTAGCGACTGAGTCACCCAAGCGCCCCTAAAAGGCTAATTTTAAAGAAGATCCTTTCAGGTTTTTTTTTCTTTCCATATATGTTCTGAATGAAAAACCTTTGAATATTCACATGAAAAATTAGGTATGGTTAAAGGGGAAAGGACGTAGAAATTTCTTCTAAATATTGCAAGGATAGTGGTTGATTTTTAAATAAAATGTAAGTTCACCTAAATATGTGGAAACCTATTCTTTTTTTTTTTTTTTTAAAGATTTTATTTATTTATTTGACAGAGAGAGACACAGCGAGAGAGGGAACACAAGCAGGGGGAGTAGGAGAGGGAAAAGCAGGCTTCCTGCCAAGCGGGGAGCCCGATGCGGGGCTCGATCCCAGGATTCTGGGATCATGACCTGAGCTGAAGGCAGACGCTTAACGACTGAGCCACCCAGGTGCCCCGTGGAAACCGATTCTTACAATTAAGTAATTTTATTAAGTAATTTGTAAAATGCTCTGTACATGTTTGCAAATTTATCTTGATGTGAAGCTCCTGAACTTGGGTGCAGAGTTACATAGGTGTTAACAACTGGCACTGAAAACCAGGTAATATAGTTACTGTCATTTACTTAATGTACTTACGTTTGCATATACTGTGAACTCATGTTCCTCAGAACAAACTTATTTCTTGTGAGGGAAAAGATCTTGCATAAAATATTTTTGTAGAAGAAAAGACACTGTAAATGAGGATAGATTATGTCTAGATATAAAGTAAAAATAAGGTTTAGACCATGAAGGATGTTGATAAAAAGAGAAGAGTCGATGCTCAATAAATTTTTTGAAAAAATTAAGGAGGCTTGTTAGTAGAGGAAGTTGATGTTTTATATGACATATACTTTTTATTGATGGGCATACTTAATTATTGGTAAATATGTTACAAATTTCTATTTCTTTTTGATGATTTTAACTGAAACAATTTTGTGTGATAAAGATGGTTTTTGGAGAGCTGTCATAAAGGCTTTTCACACTTCATTTTTTGTCCTTACTTGAAACAGTAAGCACAAGAAGGTTATGTCTTCAGTCTCCTTTAAGAAACTGAGGCTTGGAAGATGAATTGATTTGCTCAAAATTGTATTTAAAGACAGTCCGGAGTCAACCTTCGTCTTAGTTCATGTCGTTTTCCATTGTATCTCACATTTTACACTCTGAAGTCATGAAGGCCATCCTTTATGGCTAATCCCCCCCCTCCCCCCCGAACCATTATTAAGCAAGATATGGCAAAATTCTGTGCTGGTAGACAAGACCAGGAGTATGGTAGGTGGGTTTTGGTTTTGAGTCTTTCCATGTTAGTCACTTGATAGTCTGCTATTCATACACCATTCATTTTTTCTGTGACTTGAGAAAAATTTCGGGTAGTCTAAGCCCTAAATTGTGATATTGGCTAATTTTCTTATCTGTAAAATTGAGTTAAATCTTGATGCTATTCAAATTAGAGAGAATGATCATTAGTAATATGAAAAAAACAAAACCATGTCAGTTCTTAAGAAGAAGTTAGAAAAAAAATGATGGAGTGGTTAGTGACCTGGGGTGCCTGATTTGCCCTCTGTATTTTACAACCTTTGTTTTTCATTATTTTCCTACTTTCCAATTCCAACTGTGACTGACTTACTACTTTTACTCATAAAGTCTTTGTTTTCTTTATACAGTCGTACTCCTGGAAGTCGTCAGTCTTCTCCAACTGAAGTAGTTGAGCGCCTGGGCCCCAATACTAATCCCCCAGAAGGATTGGGGCCTCTTCCTAATCCTACAGCTAATAAACCACTTGTTGAAGAATTTTCAAATCCTGAAACTCAGAATCTGGATGCCATGGAACAAGTTGGTCTGGATTCCTTACAGTTTGACTATCCTGGTAATCAGGTACCCATGGACTCTTCAGGAGCTACTGTAGGCCTTTTTGATTACAATTCCCAGCAGCAGGTAAAGCATGAAGTTCCTTTAATGAAGCTCCTCTTAACTATGTACTGGTGTAGCCTGAAGTACTATGAGGCATTGACATGAATAACAGGAGTGTTGTTAAATACTTAATGTTTTATAAGTAAAATGTTTTTATAGTTGAGAAAGCGATTAAGTGTTTAAATACACTGTTCACAGCTTTTTAAATAGAAATGAAATGCTTTGAGACTAATCTTTATATTAAATGTTTTCTCTAATAGCTCTTTCAGAGGACTAATGCACTAACAGTTCAGCAGTTAACTGCAGCTCAACAGCAGCAATATGCATTAGCTGCAGCCCAGCAGCCACATATAGGTGAGTCTTTGTAAGTTACCATTTTGATGAGACTTAGAAAATCTTGGGTTAGTGTTTATTAGAATGCTTCGTTTTTCTTTTACTGAATGGTGTTATTTCGTTATGTTTTAAAACATCTCATTGAAATCAAAGAGTAATTACATGGCAAGAGTAAAGATTTAACTAGGGAAGAACTGTTTCTGATTATTGTATCCTAATCAAGGATATTTAATGAAAATAAAAATCTATAACTTGATGAAAGCTGGAGGCACATAAGTTTTTTTCTGTGTCAAGTTGAGAGTCAAACACTTGGAAATTTGGAAATTCAAATGTATGTTATATCTGTTATCAATCACAATGTTTACTTAAAAAAATCAGATTTCCAAGAAAATTCCTTAAAATATTTTCTTCTTTACTTCATTATTTGGTCCTTGAGTTTTAGCCTTTAATGTGAATTATTATAATTACACATTTGTTACTGCTAAAGCATTGGTACGTGTTATCCATGTTGGGGTTTTATGTTTGCTTTTTAACTTTTTAATTTGAAATAATTATAGAGTCACATGGAGTTGCAAGGAGAGTACAGAGAGGTTCCCCACCCAGCTTTCCCTATATAGCTACATCTTACATAATTACAGTACAGTACCAAAATCAGGAATATGAAATTGATAAATGTATATATATGTGTTACATCACTTTATCACATGTGTAGATTTATGTAACCATTTTTATGCCTGATTTTAGCTGACCTTAATTTATTAAGTAGTTTGAAAAGGTATGAATATTCCCCACATCATAACCTATGGAAGCAGGCTTGGGAGGGGGTGATATACTAAGTTGATTCTCTTCCCTTACCTTAGTACTGTTCTGTGTCAATCCAAGAAGGTCTCCTACATCCCAGATTTTATTTTTGGTTTTAATCAAAGGTGACCACGCATTTCTAGATGGCTTCTAATAGCAGCATGCATTCTTTGCCACCAGCTTCCTTTATCCTTATATTTAGTCGTTCTTATTAGAAATGTAGTGATTCCTGGGGTACCTGGGTGGTTTAGTCGGTTAAGTATCTGATTCTTGATTTCAGCTCAGGTCATGATGTCAGGGTCATGAGATTGAGCCTCTTGTATGGCTCCACACTCAGCGCTGAGTCGGCTTAGGGTTCTCTCTCGCCCTGCTTGTGCGCGCATGTGTGCACGTGCGCACACTCTCTCTCTCTCTTCCAAATGAATAAATAAAATTTTAAAAAAGAAAAGAAATGTAGCGATTCCTGTCTACTCACAGACTAGTATAACCCTTTTTTGTTTCTTGAAGGCTCTAAGGTATGTTTTAGTATGTGACATTTTGAAGTTTTAAATTTTCTCCTCTTATTTGCTTTTTTAATATGAACTTTAGAATTTGCTTATTTATTTACTTCCAGAAGATTGGGTTTAAATTTTAAATTAACTTTGGGAAAATCTACATCTTTATGACCTTAAGTATTCTAACCAGGACATTGTGTATCTTTACATTTGTTCAAGTTTGCTTTTGTATTGTTTATCAGTGCTTTAAAGTTTTTCTCATGTAAGTTTGCATAGTCCTTGATAAGTTTGTTCTTAGGTATTTTATCTTTTGCTATCAATGTAAGTGGCCTCCTATCTTTTATTAAATCTTTAGATATCTGTGAAAGCTCTTGATTAGCAAATACTAAAATTTCTGAGTATATATTCTAATTGAACCATAATTGTGTTCACGGAATAAAAAAAAGTGCGTATAATCTCTTAACGAGCTCTTTCAATTTGCTAATGTTTTATTTAGAATGTCTGCATCAATAATGTGTACATGAAATTAGTCCTTAAGTTTGTGTGTTTCCTTGCATTTTTGTCAGATTTTGGAATATGGTCACTTCATAAAAACAATTTAGAACTATCCCCCCTTTTAATACCTTAAAGAGTATTGCAGGTAACATTGGACTTACGTCGTCTTTTAAAACTTGGCAGAACTTCTTTGTGAAGCCATCTAGGAAACCGTGCACATAAATTTGAAAACCTGAATAAAAATGGAAATATTTCTAAGCATAATTTACCAAAATTGACTCCACCTTTTAATCTTTGTTCCGTAGTTAAATATATTCATTGTTGACCATCAGTCTTATTATCCAAGTTTGCCTAGTCATCTCTTGGCTGGCTGAAAGCCCATTTTAGAACAGCATTGTACAATAGAAATATAATATGTGCCACATAGATTTTTAAATTCTTTGGTAGCCACATTTTTGAAAAGTTAAAAGAAATAGGTGAAATTAAATTGAATATATTATTTAACCCATTACATCCAAAAATGTCATTTTAAATGTGACCAATATAAAACTTACTAATGAGAAATTAAAATTTTTTTCTTCATATGAAGCTTTTCTAATCAGGTGTGCATTTTTCCACTTTGAGCAGATGCTCAGTAGCTGTATCTGGTTGTAACTATCGTAATAGTGTGGCTCTAGAAGATTCTTCTAGAATGGGGATTGACAAACTTTAATAAAGGCCCAGATAGTAAATATTGTAATTTTTGCAACCCGTGTGATTTCAGTCACAACTAGTCAACTCTGCTGTTACAGCACAGAAGAACCTTGAGTGACATATGACTGAGTATGGCCATATTCCTATAAAATTTTACTGTGGATACTGTAATTTGAATATCATTATAATTTTTATGTGTTGCAAAGTATTATTTTCAACTGTTAAAAAATGTTAAAATTGTTCTTAGTTTATATAAAAATAAGTAGCAACCTGGACTTGGCTCATGGACAGGGCCAGAAAGAGATAATAGATACAGTAAGGGAGAGAAAGAGAAAAGAAAAAGGATTGTTTAGGTGGTTGGGAAATTTTTGTACTTTAGGAAATTGAGAGATAAGCCATAGGAGTAAATTAGAAATGAATCTATAGTCTGCAGAGGGCTATAAGAGGGACAAACCAATAGAGGGCCTACACACTACCAGGATTGGAGTTTGAGTCATGCTAACCATGTGTGGTAAGAGCACCCAGGTCACAAATAGAAATAAGACTTGGTTTGGAGACTTAACTTTATGATGTGTAGTTGGCAGTCTTGATATCACCTGATGGACAGGTGAGTGTAAGAGCTTCTCACAGATAGTATCGCAAACAAAATTGACAGTGTAAACAATAAAGATCAGCCAGAAAGCAGTCAGTTGTGTAACAAAGAGTAGAATTTACACCCGAGATGTAGAAATAAGAGAACCTTAAAGTTTCAGAAAGAACTTTTAAAAGTTGACTCACAATCTTAGGAGATAAAGGACTTAAGCCATCCAAGATCAGCGGTCTTAAAACAACAAAATGATGTGAAAACCAACCACTTCAGAGTCTTGTAAGTAAAAAGACCTAGGTGGGCTTCATTATTGAGTAGTTGTCACCTAGGATGAAATGAACTGGAGAAGAAAACTTAAGAGATCTCCAAGAACACTTAACCCATAGTAATTAGTACTTGGCAGAGAGGAGAGAAATTAGAAGCTAAGGAGTGGAGTCGGTAGTAACTAAAGATATGCAAGGCATAGAAGACTATAACTTTTCCTGACGTCTCAGATAAATGTGGACACATACATTTTGGAGAAAACTCAACATTATAAAGATGTCACTTCACCTAAGTTAATTTGAGGATTTAATGTATTCTTGGTTGGAATCCCAGTAAGATTTTTTTAGAACTTGAAAGTTTTTGATGTTTGTCTTAGAAAAGTAAAACGAGAAAATTAATGGAAAACTAAAGTGGAAAGAGGGAGACCTACTCAACCATATTTCAAAAGTTACCGTTTTCAATGATTAAAACTGTTGTACTGACTTTGGCATATACAAGTAGGTAGTAGACACGAATGCTTTGCAATAGATGTGCACATGTGTCTGTTTAGTGTGCAATGGTGGGAAAAGATTTTAATTTTAATTGACATCTCAAATAAACGATAAAAGAGTGTATGTGGAAAATAGCTTGGAGATAATTGGGTTCTCTTCCTGATAGATTAAAAATTTAAATGAGAGGGGAGCCTGGATGCCTCGGCAGGTTAAGCGTCTGCCTTCGGTTTAGGTCATGATCTCGGAGTGCTGCTCAGTGGGGAGTCTGCTTGTCCGTCTCCCTCTGCCCCTCCCCACCCCACTTGTGCGCTCGCTCTCTCACATAAATAAAAATTACTTATGTGAGAGGGAGACAGACACAGCGAGAGAGGGAACACAAGCAGGGGTAGTGGGAGAGGGAGAAGCAGGCCTCCCGCCAAGCAGGGAGCCAGATGCGGGGCTCGATCCCAGGACCCTGGGATCATGACCTGAGCCAAAGGCAGATGCTTAATGACTGAGCCACCCAGGCACCCCTAAATAAAATGTTCATGAAAAAATTTTTTTGTTTTAATCTCTGGTTCTTTATCAAAGAGACATAACTTTATCTTTCTCATTTAATTTTTTTTTTATAGATTTATTTATTTGCGAGAGAGAGAATGAGAGAGAGCATGAGAGGGAGGAGGGTCAGAGAGAGAAGCAGACTCCCCGCTGAGCAAGGAGCCCGATGCGGGACTCGATCCTGGGACTCCAGGATCATGACCTGAGCCGAAGGCAGTTGCCCAACCAACTGAGCCACCCAGGCGCCCTCTCATTTAAATTTTTTTGAACATTTTATTTATTTATTTATTTATTTGAGAGAGTGAGAGCCAGAGAGATCATAGAGGGAGAGGGAGAAGCAAACTTGCCTTTGAGCAGAGAGTCTGATGCGGGACTCCATCCCAGGACCCCGAGATCATGACCTGAGCCGAAGGCAGACACTTAACTGGCTGAACCACCCAGGCGCCCCAAACAAAAAAAAATGTCTTAATGCTTTATTTTACGTCTCAGATTGACAACTGTTTAAAAAGTTTGGTAATGTCCTATTTTGGCAGGAGTCTGAGTGGCATTCTCATATGTTCCTGATGAGAATATAAATTGGTACAACTTTCCTGGAGAATAATATGGAAATGCTGAACAAGAACTGATATATATTTTCCCATTTATGTGAATGTTTATAAAGATACAATGATAATGCAGAACCCCTTTGTACTTAAAGAATAATAGGAGCACTGTTATTTATAACAAAACGTAGTGAGCCATGTGAATATATAGCAGTTAATAGACTGATTAAATCACATTCCTTCTATACATTAGAAAGAATGATTTGATAGATTGTTTTGTTTTGTTTTAAGATTTTATTTATTTATTCATGAGAGAGACAGACAGAGGCAGAGGGAGAAGCAGACTCGGGAGCCCGATGTGGGACTCAATCCCAGGACCCTGGGATCATGACCTGAGCCGAAGGCAGTTAGCCATCTGAGCCACCCAGGCGCCCTAGATTATCTTTTGACATAGAAAGGGATCTATGGTTAATTGGCAAATGAAAAAAAGCATATTAAAGTATCATAGCCTACAGTATAAAATGTGTGTGTTCATTTAAAAATGTAAAAGGATATATATTTCTACTTGTGTGCATGTATAAACAGATACATATTTGTATGTGTATATGTGCAAACATAAATATGTATGCATATATGTAAATACACAAGCATATTGTTTGATGGCTAGTATGTCTAGTATGTTGTAAATATTTCTTCAGTGACTCGTGAGCTCTTTAAAACATGCGAGAAACATTTTTTTCAACAGAAGATTCAATATGTATCCATTAGGTCAAACTAATTCCTTGTTTTTCAAATATCTGAAACTTCCTGTCTGCTTTATAACATAAATGTGGAGAAAGCTGTGTTAAAATTATTTATAAAATTGAAAAATTTAGAAGGATATAAACCAATGGTCAGTAAAGAGTACATGAGGACTTTGGCTTTACATTTTATATGCTCTAATAGTATCTGAGATTTTAAAAGCAGTCTTTTTAACGACTAAGCCACCCAGGCGCCCTAAAAGCGGTCTTTTTAAATCCTATAATATGGAATATAAAAAAATTACATCTTAGCTTTGAGATTTTATACTGGTATGACTGGATATGAATACCGCTGCATCCTTTGTTTTCTCCTGTGATAAAGATAATTTGTGGTAGAGGAACCAGAAGGAAATCTTGAAACCTTTGCCCTCAGGTGTAGTTAAGGATGCAACTCTGAGCAAATGATTTTTTAAATAGTGCGGGGATTTTATTGAACCCTCTTAATTCTTCCTCTATTAAAAGCATATTTTTCAAATGGCTTTTTTGTGCCTGTGCATGAGATCAGTGTTATGGGTTATGGCCACTATATTTAGAAATTAAATAGATTTATAGACATTAATATAAAAAAGAAAAATTAGGTAAAAAATAGGTTATGTTGGAACTTTATAAAGATAATTTTTTTTGAGATATTTGTGGCATGTATATGTGTATATGGACACTAGGTCGATGTGAAATACATTTCATATTATGGGTCAGTCAAAACATTTAAAAACTGCTATAATACAGAATGAAGTTTCTGAATCTCAATTTTTAAGACAAGTGCTCCTTTTGGATACTTTTTAAAAGTTACTTATGTCCACTTGCTTTTATACTCCTATTCCCCCTTCTTAATCATCTTATTTTTTTTTAAAGATTTTATTTTTAAGTAATCTCTACACCCAACATGGGGTTCAAACTCACAACCCCAGTATCAGGAGTCATATGTTCTACCACCTGAGTCTGCTAGGCACCCCATTAATTATCTTTTAAATTGAACCTTTTTGAGCTCTTTTAACTTTAAACACACCCCTTTTGTTATTTCCTCACCTTCAACTTGTCTCCATTATTTTCCAGAAGAGACAGCTTTGGCAGTTAGTACTTTATGGTAAATGGTATACACAGTGATTCCTCGAAACCAGCAGTCGTCTTGTCTCTCTTAATAAATACTGCAAATGAATATTTTAAAATCTTTTGTAGCATTTGCTAAGTTCACATTGGCATACATTAGATGCAGAAGTGGCCTTAAAGTCACCATACTACTTAAAGCCCTTCATTTTTCTTCTATTGCTTTTGGGGGGTAAAGTCCAAACTATTTAACATAACCCAGGAAGATCTTTATGGGTTTTCCTTCTGATTATAACTGGTTTTGTCTTGTCTTGCCCTTTAGTCCCGCTTCATCCTACCCACTCCTTCTGAAGCTTAAGTACCCCTTCTCTCTATGTCCATAGCACTTACTATACTATATTCTAATTGCCAATTTGCTTGTTTTTCTCATTAGATGGATTGATTTGTGAGGGCAGAGCATATCTGTCTTCCTCACTGGAATCCCCTAGCTCATAGTATAGCTTAATAAAGATTGAATGAAAAACTACCATTGAACAATAGTAGTTCTAGCTCTCAACATTTATCATGTGCCTGTTGTGCTAGTTCTATATAGTCATTTCATAATCAGGATCATGTAATTCTCACAAAAATCCTCTTAAGACGTGGATAGACACCTATTTCAAAAACGAAGAATCTTAGAGTCAGGTTGTGTTACATGCCCAAGGTCACTCATTTAATCAGAATTTGAACCATTATACACAGTCTCTTCCCTCACTCCAAATTTAGTGTAGAAATGATTTTACCTAATGAAGAAACTCATACTTTACATTTACTCATTATTTCCTCCCTTTTTAAATACAGCTGGTGTATTCTCAGCAGGCCTTGCTCCAGCTGCATTTGTGCCAAATCCATATATTATTAGTGCTGCTCCTCCAGGGACTGATCCATACACTGCAGCAGGATTGGCTGCAGCAGCAACATTAGCAGGTAACTTACTCTTCATCCTTGTTGCTTATTATGGATTTAGTTTTAATTCTGGTATAAGCTTTATTTTTGTCTATTTGGGCAATTTGAAGTTCTAGGAAAATGAAACATTTATCTAAAATGAACTGAAGTTTCCGGAGAGTTAGTTTCCTACTTTTCCTGTTGTAATGCTTGGAAAAAGCCTAAGCCTGGTAACTCTTTCCTCATATACATAGTTGATTTATATTTCAGTTTTGTAGTTTCAGAAATCTTACATTGTCAACCACAAATCTTCCTTTTTGTGACCGTTTCTGTTGCCCACAGAGACAATGCAAAATCAAGTCACTTCTCATAAAATAAACTGGGGGTAGGTGCTATAAATACCCATGTCAGGGAAAGTGTGAGGTAAGGAGCTTCAGCAATCTTGAGAGAATGAGTATCTAGAAAGTAATTTATTTAGCAGTATTAAAATGTGTAAGCCAACTGAAGGGCAAAATGGAGGGATGGAGTTGGAAAGAACTTAACTGTCAAAAACCTGAAGCTACCACTCAAAATCTGAAATGAAAGCCAAAACTATACAATGTTACATGTTAGTGGTATTGCAATAAAGCTGGGGAAAAAATGTTTTTAAACCCAAAACTATATTTATTGCTTTTTTAAGTAAGGAGAGTTGTGTGCTGGTCAGGTACTATCCTGTTGAGCAAAGCAATTTGTTGATCTTCTGTGGGGTTATGAGGAAGTTATTTTAGGCTGAGTTGGGTATAGAGACAAATGAATGAGTCTTGGGTATGGGTTATTATGTTGGTCACAGAGGCAGAAACAGGGTAATATCAGCCACAGATGTATGTTCACTGGAGTGAGCCTGGCAGTTGAATTTCATTAACTCTAGACTACCATGATTTTTTTTACTTTGTTCACTGAAATGAATTGTCAGTAAGTGCCACTTCTGCGAGTTGTTATCATGACCATAGAACAGTTAGTCTTTTCCTAGGAGTTTGGGACTTTTTTTTATACTCAAGACTTTAAGAAGTGAAAAAATAAATGTTAGTTTCAAGTTCTTGTTTGATAGCTTGTTTAGCAGACTGAAACTAACCTGTCATATTCAGTAGTGTTTGGTATAGATCTGCATGTGATTCCATAAAGAAGGGATGAACTGTCTTGGTGCCATTTAACTGGATGTTAGTATGTAAAGTTCTGGTGTATCGTACAATCTATGGAATCAAAAGAAGCCCCTTTAAGAAATTGTTAGTTTTGAGAGTAAGTAGGCATTCTGGACTTAGGCTTCATGAGACCAGTGCTACCTAGTAAAATACAGTGTGAGCCAGATAATGTAATTTAAATTTTTCTAGTAGCTACATTATAAAATAAGTAAAAAACATGAAATTAATTTCAGTGTTTGATTTAGCCAAAATACCTAAAATATCATTTTAATATAATTTTAAGTTACTAATAGATGTTTTACACACACACACACACACACACACCCATGCAAAGTCTTCAAAATCTTGTGTATATCATACTTATAGCACATCTCAGTTGGGCTATCCAATTTTTTAAGTCTTGAGTAGCCACAAGTGGCTTCTGGCTACTGTTTTGGGCAGACAGGTTCTAGGTAGATGTCTCACTCTTGTTTTGATAATGTATTCTTCCTTCATAAATCCTGTTAATAGTTCTCATTGTAGAAATAGATTTTATCTTTAAATTTTTTAATGCTTTTTACTTTAGTTGATTCAGTACAGTTGTGTACTGGGCTTTACTTTTCTCCAAAACAAAGTAAAACCAAGAGTTTAACTTTATAAAATGTTAAATAGCTATACTAAAATCATACCAGTGGAATTTTAGGCCATCTTTGTTGTATCAATCCATAATAATGACATCTTATTCATCAGCTTAATGGTGGGGCTATATGTGCATGCTCTTTCCTCTCCTGGAAGCAAATTTATCTTAAATAAATAGAATAGAGCAATAAGAATTCATTCTGTGTTTCCTACTTTGCTTTTGCATGTCTGTGTCTGTCTGTGCTTTATATTACCTAGTTCTTTCTTGTCTTGACTCACTAGTCCCATTTTCCTAACCATATAAACACTGAAGTTTATTTTCATGTGATTTTCAATTGTTTTGTGAGAATTGTGACTAATTCTGTTTCAAATGTGAAGAATATGTTTAATAAAAACTTAATTAAATATATTTTTAAATTCAAGAGTTACAATTCAAGTAACAGTTGTAGCAAGCTTGGTGCCAGAATGTTCCCTAGTTTTATGTTATAGATTGCAAATAAAAAGATAAAAGTGTTTTTATTGTTGTAATTCTTTTCAGTAGTCAGAAAATGATCTTTCTTAAGAGAATTTGAATTGACATAGTAAATCTTAAAATTTTATGACGTCTAATGTTCCCTAAAAATATTACATGTTTGCCAGTATCAAACCCGTAAACTGGCATTCAGTAAATGTTGGATACATTGCTAAGTGTCCTGTCAATTCATTGGTCCTCTTGACGTTAGCTTTACCACCTCCACTAAGGCTGCTGCTGTCACTCCTGAATACTTTCTCTTTTAATAAACATACCTGAATGAGACTGTCCCCCTAATAGAATCAGAAAAAAATAGAAAGTATGTAGCAGATGTTAAGTGGGTAGAGGATTATAAGGACATTTGCTCTAAGTTACACACTGTTCCTTTTTATGATCTAATGGTAACTGACCTCATTTATCTATAAAATGTAAGTAACTTTTTTTTTGGGGGGGTGGGGTGGGGTGTGGGGTTTAGGTCCAGCAGTGGTTCCACCTCAGTATTATGGTGTTCCGTGGGGGGTGTATCCAGCCAATTTATTTCAGCAACAAGCTGCAGCTGCGGCAAACAACACAGCAAATCAGCAAGCAGCATCACAAGCTCAGCCTGGACAGCAACAGGTATAGGCCTGCCTTCATTAAATTAATACCTGGAGAGTCTCTGAAATTGCATGAGTTCCTTGTCAAGATCTGTGTCTTTTCATCATCTTCAATATGTAATATAGTACCTAGTATATAATTGATATACAAGTATTGATTACATTTTTTCTAATTATATGAATTTAAAGATTTGGATGTACTCCCATTTCTATGTTTCTGTTATTGAAACTCTTGAAATCTCTAGCAATTTTTAATTTTCTTTTCATGACCTCTTCAAGTGTGCTAATTTTCCTATCAAAGTAATTAACACTTCATTTTCTTCTGAGTATTTAAATTACTATTTTAAATATTAGTATATATCTGAGCAGAAAAAGATTAATTACTGGGTACTTTATATTTTTAAGCAAGATGAAAATATATTCACTAAACATTAGATTTAACTTCTTAAAATAGAAAATCTTTATTACAAAGCTGCCCCCCCCCCCCCAGCTTTCCTGGAACTATTTTAATAATGTAGAAACACTATTGATGATTTCAGAATTCTGGTTGTCAATTTCTTCATATTTATACCAAAGAAGCAACTTAATTCCAAGAATAGTGTTACTTGACAACTAAATTTTGTTCTAAATTTCCTTTATATACTTGAATACTATATTGATGTTCTGTTGAAGCTGTCCTTTGGCTCAGTCCTTGTAGATTATACCACAGCATGATTTAATAAATTCTTTTTTAACCTATATCTTCTTTGGGCAAACATGAAAATACCATACTACCTGAACAATACACACACCTACATGTGAGGCTTACTTACACAGGTGGTATTAACAGTGAATCCCCCTTGTCCTGAATTCCCCTCTCCAAATAAATTTCTCTTATTTTTAGTACTACATTGTTAACACAAATACTAGAAATAATTTTCCCCAAAGGCCTTCTAAAATTTCTATGTTACTTAATAATTGTTCTAGTTGTCAAGAGCCAGTGATTGTGTTTTTGATTTTAAGTATTTTGTATTTTTTCATGCCAAATCAACATTTCATTGCACATAAATATGTTCAGAGAATATCCAGAGACTGTGTGTCATACGTAGAGAGTTGCCCGGGATAAATTTATTTATCTGTTACTTTATAATTTCATTTTTAAGGAAATCATTTGTCCTTTGTAGGTTCTTCGAGCCGGAGCAGGTCAGCGCCCTCTTACTCCCAATCAGGGCCAACAAGGGCAGCAGGCAGAGTCACTCGCAGCAGCAAATCCAACTTTGGCTTTTGGTCAGGGTCTTGCTACCGGCATGCCAGGTATATAGTTATAGTTAGTTAATTGTAGAAATTTGCATAGGTTTGAAATGTTAAATGTAGACACATTGGAGAGTGAAAAAACTCAAGAAATGTCTTTAGAGTCTTGCCTACCTTGCAATAAGTTATTTAGAACTCAGATGCCAATAGTTGAAATCAGTACTATTCGTGAGACTTAACATGAATGGCATACATGTACTAGAATTCTCAGTGCATCCATTTTTTCTTCTGTGTATGGCATCAACTGTGGCATTTTCCCAACCTAACATAGCCCAGAATTCTTGAAGGAGTATTTCAAGAAATAAAATCAGTTAGAGTTGGCATGTAAAGTAAAACTTCTGTTTGCCATTGCTGCCAAAGAAGGTCACTTCGTTAATATTCAGAAGTTTGCCGCTAAAATTTTCCAATTTGAACATTGTTCCTTTGTGTTCAGACCATTTATAGTATTTTAAACTGTTATTTATAACCTGAATAGTGTCTTTGAAATATGCCTTTGAAAGCCTAATACAAAGAAAATTATAAAGATTTCTTCCCATTACCACACTACAACTTTCAGAAAGGGCCAACAAAATACATTTTTTTGTGAAGTAGATATTTATGAAACCAGATAGAAAATTACTACTTCAATAATAATGGAAGGAAGGTATTTTTCTTAATCTGATAAAAGCACTTGCTATGTTTATAAAGTGAAATTAATTTAAAGCTGCATTTGAATATCAGTAGGTAATGGGTCACTTCCTATTCCTTCCTTCTCTCCACTCCTAAAGACTCATTCTCTTTTAAATATGCTGCTTTTTCATTTTTAGTACATGGGTAGTTATATAGATTGCTAATTAATGAAATGTGAGTTCCAGTTTCCATTTAATTGTAATGTAGTTACATTTTCTATTCATATCACTTCGGAAATGGGTTTAATGTACTGGAAAATAAGTGTAGTTGAGGGTTTCTTTTATGTGTTACGTGCTGCTGAATACTTCTGAAGTGTGTTACTTTAAGGACTTCTCAATCGATTACATTCATTCTATTTTCTCTGAGATTCTGAGGTCTGATTTTATCATCTTGTGTAGCCCTCTGGATAAAGAGAAGATGTTAATACTGCAGTCCCTGAAGTACAAATAATAGAATGGAAGTGTTCTTGTCCTTTTTTTTTTTTTTTTTTTTTTTTTTTAAACCCCAGCCATGTACTTGCTTCGGGGAATCTGCTTTCCTGGAGCCATTGTGGATTAGAGACCTTTGAAAATGTACAGTGAAGCTGAAGTTACAGATGTGGAGGGACATGGAAACAAGGCTAAAGGGAACTGAGCTGAGAGTTTATGGAAGACACTGCTAAGACTACTCTGGGCTCCTCTTTCTACCCCTCACTTTTAAGCCCTGCCTCCATGATTCCTTTGCAGTAATCCTAATATTAACTCAGTAACAATTGCAAAGTATGACCTCCTCTCCTCCATTCTTATTTTTCTCAGTTCTTTATTGTGTTTCATCATATTGATGATGTCCAACTCTTCTACAACTGCTCTCTACCATTACATTACCTTCTGTGATCTTTTATTCTCCTGACTTTCCTTTCTCATGCTTTTTATCAAGTCTCCCTTTCCTCTGTGTATATCCTTAAAAATGAAAGATAGTCTGGCTTAGTGACTAGATGCTTTGGAGTCAAGTCTGCCTAATTGCTGTAGCACTTAGTCATGTGACCTTGGCCAAGTTACTTTCCT
The DNA here is from genome assembly GCF_029215605.1 of Mirounga angustirostris. Lineage (NCBI taxonomy): Eukaryota > Metazoa > Chordata > Mammalia > Carnivora > Phocidae > Mirounga > Mirounga angustirostris. Next base: position 15,507,050 of record NW_026991718.1, on the reverse strand, counting down.
CTTTGAACTTAACTTCCAGTATTGGGACAATAGATACTTTACTTTTTTGTGGGGGAACGTCTGTCTACTTTTACCTTTTTAGCCATCATCCCTCTACCAGTAAACTAGAGTTTACATCTACATCTTAGATTCTTTGCTGAACACTTAACACATTTCTCCTTTTGTATAGGACATTACCGTGTGTGTTTCAGCCACTCTTCAAACTGAAGTGTCAAAAAATGAACTCTCTCCCACATTTACTTACCTTACTGTTTACTCTATTTCACTATTAATATTAATTCCACTATCCTCTTTTTTTCTAGTACCAAAATAGTTTTATTTTCAACATTTACTAAGTTTAAGTTGTGCTAATTTCTGATATGTAAAAATGCGTATCCACTTAACTAGATATACACACATATAAATACATACCAACGTAATTCATATCCATAGTAATATTTTAAGTTTTATCTATACAATTAATTTCAATTCAGGTCAAATATTTCATCTTTTACGATAAACCTAATCTGTTCATGAGACTCTTCATTCCCTCTGAGGTAAGGAATATAATCCTGGGTAGAACTGGGATATGGTACTGCGATGGTCAGAGCTGCTCCTAGCCCATACAGGGTACCTTGGTACAACTTAGAAAAGAAGCCACATCGTCTGAGTAGGTATGGCCATATACCCATAAACTAAGCTTGGTGAGTGGAGCCTGACAGGATTTCAGCTCTCATTGGTTATCTCAGCCAGGTCCCCTTGTACAGGACACAGCCTGCATGTAGGAAGCCATCCTAGAGGGGGCTGCGCAGTGATGGTGCAAGCAGAAAGGAGTGATCAGGCCACCTTTGTACAGGTTTACTCCTTGCTCCAAAGACTGATCTAATTTGGCTGAGTTTGGTCAGATAGGGGGTCTCTTCTTCAAACCACTAATGCTAATTTAGTTCAGGAGAGCCGTCTCCTTGATGAAAGATCATTTTCATGCTTAAGTGTGCAAATGGCTGTGCCATATGCAAGTGGACTTTCAAGGTGTAGTCTTAAGAAAACAACCCAATGTCAATTCTTGACTGCTAAAAATTATGTTGTCCAGCTGGCTGTAAGGGAGCTATGCAATTTCCCTCTTTTAAGTGTCTTTAGTCTTGAAGTACAAACTATAAGGAAGGCTTGTTCCAAAACTATTAAGATGAATTCATCACTTGGAGTGGGAGCTCAAACCACTGCTCTCGGAGCCTCGGCTTGGCCGCCTTTACCCAGGAATAGTCTGGACTGTCTGAGGGGAGGAAAGAGGGGCCAGCAAGCAATCTCTGTGTTGTGCCCTGGCCCCGGGCCCACGGGCCAGAGGACCAGGGCCATGGACGTCCCCATCTGCACACCTCAGCAAGGCAGATGCTTGCTTGGTACCACGCCCTCAAGGCTGTCCACTCTCCTCTTGAACTAGAAACTTTTGGTTTCAGCCTCTGTATCAGCTTCAGCTTTTGATTTTCTTCTGTGCTCCACATTCAGTAACTTGTCCGTTCTTTTTTTTTTTTTTTAAGATTTTATTTATTTATTAGAGAGAGAGAGAGAAACAGCATGAGAGGGGAGAGGGTCAGAGGGAGAAGCAGGCTCCCCGCTGAGCCGGGAGCCCGATGTGGAACTTGATCCCAGGATTCCGGGATCATGACCTGAGCTGAAGGCAGTCGTTCAACCACCTGAACCACCCAGGCACCCAGTAACTTGTCCGTTCTTAATCATTCTGTCTCCTATTCATTTCTTTTCATCTCTGCTATTCTTGTTCAGCCTCTTCCTTACCCTCCCACTAACTCTGTCTGCCTCCAGTCTTTTCTATTCATCTTTTTATTCTCCTTTCATTTACCTTTCAAAAATACAGGTTAGTTTATACCATTCTGGTTCTTGATATTTTTAGTGATCTAATCCCAAACTATCTAATTGGTAGTATCCTTCTACATAACACACTAGATCATATACTGCCCCCCAAAAATACTTGTACTTTGATGCCTCTAGCCCTAGCTAATGACTTTTCACTTAGAATACCCTTTTGTACTTTATAAGCAAAATTGAGATATATAGAGTTTAACATTTTCCTTTTTTTAAACTAGCTTTATAAACATTTTGTAATTAGCTTTGCTTGTCATCCTTTAATATCCTTTCCATGATGCCTTCCCAATCTTTCTTTCCCAGTGCTTTTTCATCAATAATTATCCTTTCTTTTCCGTTCCTGTAGCACATAACTTGACCTGTCGTTAGTACTTCTGTCTGCCTTACATTTCATTTAGCTATTTGTGATTTATTTTCTCAATTCTGCACTTATTTTTTTACCATGTTTAAAGGTAGAAAATGTCTTAAAATTAAAGTGGAACAGCTTTTTCTATTTCTCCCTGAACGGCAGTTAGTAGATCAGTGTCACGTCTTAAAACAAAGTGGCATCTTAGAATTAAGGAAATAATACATTACACACGCTACTAGATGGTACAGGTTTTTGGGGTGCCTGGGTGGCTCAGTCGTTAAGCGTCTGCCTTCGGCTCAGGTCATGATCCCGGGGTCCTGGGATCGAGCCCTGCATCGGGCTCCCTGCTCGGCTGGAAGCCTGCTTCTCCCTCCTGTACTCCCCCTGCTTGTGTTTCCTCTCTCGCTGTCTCTCACTCTGTCAAATAAATAAATAAAATCTTAAAAAAAAAAAAAAAAAAAAGTACAGGTTTTGAGTATGGGGACCATGTCTTTTTTTTTTTTTTTTTTTTTAAGCCCCTGGCTCTTTTCAGACTCTCAGTAGTAGAAAGATAAGTACAAATTAGCTTTTGAATTGAATGATCATGAAAATGCTAAAAATTAAGCTTGTGAACTACACCTAAGACAACAGAAGGGGAATATAAGAGGCTCAAATGCATACATTAGAAAATAAGTTTCTACTTAGGAACTAAGGAAGAGAAAAAACCCAAAGAATTGTAGAAGGAAACCAAATAATAAAGATGGGAGCTGATGTGAATGAAATAGATGGCAAACATACAATAAAAAGAGTCAGATTATCCCAAAAGTTATTTTCTTTGAAAGACTTAATAAAATTGATAAACCTCTGAGAGACTTATAAAAAAAGATTTAAAACAGGCATAAATAGCCAGTATGAGATAATCATTGGAAGCTATTAGGAACAATCTCATATTAACAAACGGGAAAATGTAGACAAAATGGACAAATAACTACTGAAAAATGTAACCAAACAGACTTGAGGATATATAGAAAATCTGAAGTCCATTACTATTAAGGAAATCAGGTAAGTAATCAAAAATTTTCCCCCACAAAAACTTTAGGCCAGCATAAAACTTCAGTGGTGAATACCAGGTATTTGAAGAGGAAATAATTTCAATTTTTAAAATTCTAGAGAATAGAAAAAGACAGTGTATGTCCCAAATAATTTTATGGGACTAGCAAAATCTAAATACTAAAACCTGTCACATTCAGTGCAATCCCTGTCAAAATCCCACCAGCATTTTTCACAAAGCTAGAACAGACAATCCTAAAATTTGTATGGAACCACAAAAGACCCCAAATAGTCAATGCAATCTTGAAAAAGAAAAGCATAGCTGGAGGCATCACAGTTCTGGACCTCGAGCTCTATTACAGAGTTACAGTCATCAAGACAGCATGGTACTGGCACAAAAACAGACACGTAGATCAATGGAACAGAATAGGGAGCCCAGAAATGGACCCTCAACTGTATGGTCAGCTCATTTTCAACAAAGCAAGAAAGAATATCCAGTGGAAAAAAGACAGTCTCTTCAACAAATGGTGTTGGGAAAATTGGACAGCCACATGCAGAAGAATGAAACTGGACCATTTTCTTACACCACACACAACATTAAATTCAAAATGGATGAACGACCTAAATGTGAGACAAGAAACAATTAAAATCCTGGAGAACACAACGGCAACCTCTTGAACATTAGCCATAGCAACTTCTTACTAGACAAATCTCCTGAGGTAAGGGGAAACAAAAGCAAAAATGAACTACTGGGACTTCATCAAGATAAAAAACTTCTGTATAGCAAAGGAAACAACAAAACTAAAAGGCAATCTTCAGAATGGGAGAAGATACATGCAAATGACATCTGATAAGGGGTTAGTATCTAAAATCTACAAAGAACTTAGAAAACTCAACACCCAGAAAAAACCAAATAGTCCACTCAAGAATGGGGCAGAAGACTTGAACAGACGTTTCTCCAAAGAAGACATACGGATGGCTATAACAGACACATGGAAAGCTACTCAACATCACTCGGCATCAGGGAAATACAAATCAAAACTACAGTGAGATACCACCTCACACCTGTCAGAATGGCTAAATTTAACAATACAGGAAACAACAGATCTTGGCGAAGATGCTGAGAAAGGGGAACTCTCTTACACTGCTGGTGGGAATGCAAACTTGTGCAGCCACTGTGGAAAACAGTATGGAGGTTCCTCAAAAAGTTAAAAATACAACTACCCTGTGATCCTATAATTGTACTGACGAGGTATTTGTCCAGTGGATACAACAATACTGATTCGAAGGGTACGTGCACCCCAGTGTTTATAGCAGCAGTATCAATAATAGCCAAACTATGGAAAGAGCCCAAATGTCCATTGACTGATGAATGAATAAAGAAGAATGGCTTCTACTCAGCCATTAGAAAGAATTAAATCTTGCCATTTGCAGTGATGTGGATGGAGCTAGAATGTATTATGCTAAGTGAAATAAGTCAGCCAGAGAAAGACAAATACCATATGATACATTCATATGTGGAATTTAAGAAACAAAACAGATGAATGTAGGGGAAAGGGAAAAAAAGAGAGAGGCAAACCATAAGAGAGACTCTTATGGATAGAGAGCAAGCTGATTGAGGGTGGGTGGAGGAATGGGTATTAAGGAGGGCACTTGTGATGAGCACTGGGTGTTGTATATAAGTGATGAATCACTAAATTCTCCTGAAAACCAGTATTACACTATATGTTAACTGGAATGAATCTATTTATTTATTTTTAAAGATTTTCTTTATTTGATCGAGACAGACACATGAGAGAGAGAACACAAGCAGGGGGAGTGGGAGAGGGAGAAGCAGGCTTCCCACTGAACAGGGAGCTGGATGCAGGGCTCGATTCCAGGACCCTGGGATCATGACTTAAGCCGAAGGCAGATGCTTAAAGACTGAGCCACCCAGGCGCCCCACTAACTGGAATTTAAATAAAAACTTGAAACTTTAAAAAAAAAAAAAAGAAACTTCAATATTAAGAAATAGAAATAAAGGGCACCTGGGTGGCTCAGTTGGTTAAGCGACTGCCTTCGGCTCAGGTCATGATCCTGGAGTCCCGGGATCGAGTCCCGCATCGGGCTCCCTGCTCGGCGGGGAGTCTGCTTCTCCCTCTCACTCTCCCCCCCTCATGCTCTCTTTCTCTATCTCTATCTCATTCTCTCTCAAATAAATAAATAAAATCTTTAAAAAAAAAAAAAAAAGAAATAGAAATAAAAACGTCTAAATTTACATCGATTAGAAAGTCAAAATTATTCTACTGTAATCCTTCTTAGTCTTCATCTCTTTGTAAAATCCGCTTTCAGATTACAAATCCTTAGAAATATCCAAGTATTTTTGAGGGGCGCCTGGGTGATTCAGTTGGTTAAGCGTCTGCCTTTGGCTCAGGTCATGATCCCAGGGTCCTTAGCAGGGATCCTGCTTCTCCCTTTGCCTGCCACTCCCCCCTTCTTTGCGTGCTCTCTCTCTGTCTCTCCGTGTGTCTGTCAAATAAATAAAATCTTAAATAAACTTCTAAAAAACCACCAGTGTCCAAATATTTTTTAAAACAAAGTTAATATGTTGCATTTAGAAAATAATGTAAAACCTGTCAGGGACCGTGTATAGATAAGGAAAATTACAGGCCAATCACACAAATACGGATTTAGAAATCCTAGATTATATATTAGCAAGCCAGATCTAGCAGTATATAAGCAGGATAATATATGATGAACAAGTTGGTTTTATCCCTAGAATTCAAGAAGAACTTCAGGAAGTCACATAGTGTAATTTTCCACATTAAAAGATTAAAAGAAAGCAATCACAAGAACTTAAAGCCTCTTTGGCAAGTTAGGATTAGAAGATAACTTAATATGCTAAAGGGGGAATTGACAGCCTCCCCCCAATGGATAACAAACTACCTCTTTATGGGAAATATTGAAAGTTTTAAGACTGGGAACAAGACAGGGATTTTTATTTACACTTCAGCATGTTAGATACCCTGGCCAGTCTATAACATTAGAGAGAAATGAGAAAATTCTGTAAAGAAGAACTAAAAACGTCATGAAAAAATATGATTGTATATTAAATGAATCTGTAGATAAAGTATTAGAATTAAAATGTTCTTGTTAAGGTTTTTGGATATGAAAATCAATTTAAAAATCTTTTCTGTTAACAGGATACTGTTTGAAAATGAAACTTTAAAGATTTTTAATTTATTTGAGAGAGAGTGAGTAAGAGAGAGAGAGCATGAGGGGGTTGTGAGGGAGGAGCAGAGGGAAAGGGAGAAGCAGACTCCCTGCTGAGCAGGGAGCCAGATGTGGGGCTTGATCCCAGGACTTGGAGATCATGACCTGAGCCGAAGGCTGATGCTTAACCATCTGTGCCAACCAGGTGCCCTTGAAATTGAAAAATTTTAAAGCTAGTGACTTAGTAGTAGCAAGTACCTACGACTAAATTAAAAAAAATTATGCATGATTTCTGTGGGAAGCAGGTTTGCTTAGACATAAAGGAGACCTAAACAGAGACACCTCTGGACAAGTAGGTATTTTAAATATGTCACTTCTCCCTATTAAATGCATTAAAGGAGACCTAAACAGAGATACCTCTGGACAAGTAGGTATTTTAAATATGTCACTTCTCCCCCTATTAACCTGTAGTTTCAGTCATTCACAATCAGAATTGCTAATACATTCTTCCTATGGTATTTTGACAGCTGATAGGAAAATTTAATGAAAATACAAAGGGTCAATCAAGATTAAGCCACAACACTCCTAACAAAAATAAGTAAAAGGACTTGCTCTATTCTGAATTACTCTGGAGTCAGACTTACTCTAAAGCTGCAGTTAAATTACTGCATGGAGAGAGAAACAGACCAGTGTAACAGAATAGAGACCCCAAAGAAATGGACAGCGAATAGCAAAGAAACCCTACAAAGCTGTAAGGAGGGGAATGACTTGTTTTACAAGAAAGATGAAATGAAATTGGTTGTTTTGGAAACAAGATGAAACTGAACCCTAGCCCTGCCTTGTGTTCAATAACCAACTCCATTTGGATTTTTAGACCTAAATATGAGAAGTGGAATTTTAAAGCTATTATAATACAGGGACATTTTGTTACAAAATAAAGGAAATAATAAATTTGACACCATCACCCCAAACGTCACCATAAAGAGAGTAGAAGGTCAGGCTAGGAATGGAAGAAGATATTTGCTATATATTAAAATAGTGAAAGACTTAGATACAACATAAAGAATTCTAAACTAGTAAGATAAGGCAGCCCAGTAGGAAAATGGGTAAAAGACTTGAAAAAGCCTCTTCGAAGAGAAAAATCCAAACGCCCAATTTGCATATGAAAAGATGCTCAGCCTCCTTAGTATGGGGAAAAAATCAAAACCACAACAGATTACTTCTGCTTATCTTTCAGATTAGCCAGATTTAGAAGTCTGAGAATTAAAGACTTAACTAAAGTCACAGAGCAGTTGAAACTATTACCAAAGTAGCAAGAGTGTAAATGTGCACAATCATGTCAACTCCTTAGATATATACCTTGGAGTAGAGAAATCTGCACACTTAACATACCAAGATACGTGTACCAGAATGTTTATAGCAGTACTATTGGCAGTGTCCCCCAATGGTGTAAATGTGGAACAGATAAATGCATTGTGGTATCCATCCATTGAGGTGCAGTAATGGAAATGTATATGTACATGTAAATGTACAATAATGGAAATGTATATCTGTATACAACCACACGAATGAATCATACATGCAAATTTTTAAGTAACCCAAAACAAAAATGATGGTTAAGGAGGGATGCATTTATGGGTAGTAGAGTAGTATGTAACACAAAGAGGAGATTGTGGTAGAGCAGGGACCTATGAGAGGTAGGGTTCTGGGCAGTGGTTCTATTTCTTAACTTGGATGGTGGTTATAGTTTTTTTGGTTGTAGGCATTATATTGTACTTTTGGGTTTTGTACTCTTTTTTTTTTTTTTTTAAGAGTTTATTTATTTGACAGAGACACAGTGAGAGAGGGAACACAAGCAGAGGGAGTGGGAGAGGGAGAAGCAGGCCTTCTGCCGAGCAGGGAGCCTGATGCGGGGCTCGATCCCAGGCCCCTGGAATCATGACCTGAGCCAAAAGCAGATGCTTAATAACTAAGCCACCCAGGCGCCCCAGGTTTTGTACTCTTATGTGTTTTATTTCACAACAACAGTAAATTTTTAAACACAAAGTATTGTGCTTTGCTTAATAAGAGTACATTTTCTGTACTTTAAATAAGAAATTAACTCTCAGCATCCTCTTTCTCCCCTCTGGCCCTTTTTACAGCAGAACTCCTCAGAAGCATTGTCTGTACTTGTTTGTGGTTCTTCCATTCTTGACTCAATTCACCACAGTTTGGCTTTCATCCCTTACCATAATGACTTCCATGTTGCTAAACCTATTGGTCAGTTCTCAACTCTTCTTAATAGCTTTTAGCAGCATTTGACATTGTTGATCACTTAGCCTTCATTGAAATTCTTTTTTCTTTGGCCTGCAACACACCACATTGTTCTCATTTTCTTTCTTCTTACCGGCTATTCCTTCATAATTTCTTCCCTGGTTCCTTCTCTCTCCAACCTCTTAATCTGAAGTTCTCTGTCCATAGATCCCTTTTTAATTTTCTTGGTGATTTCATCCTTTATAGCTCCAGCTTGGACCTCTCTTCTGAAGTCAAGACTTTTATGTTCTATTTTGACATCTCCAGTTGGATATCTAATAATCTCTTCTCAGATTTATCACATTCATTCCGTGAGGAGAGGGCTTGAAAGCTCTGCCTTCCCGCCTAGATTTTGCCCTATATGTCTCTTTATTTGGCTGGTCCTCCTAATTTATATCCATTTATAACAAAACTGTAATTGCAAAACAGAATTACGTATTTAATTAAAAACCTTTGCATATGGGGGCACCTGGGTGGCTCAGTTGGTTAAGCAACTGCCTTCGGCTCAGGTCATGATCCTGGAGTCCCTGGATCGAGTCCCGCATCGGGCTCCCTGCTTGGCAGGCAGTCTGCTTCTCCCTCTGACCCTTCCCCGTCTCATGTGCTTTCTCTCTCTCTCATTCTCTTTCTCTCAAATAAATAAATAAAATATTTAAAAACAAAACAAAACAAAAAAAACCTTTGCATATGAAAGTGTTGGCCCTAGTGGTGAATGTAGTGTTTAAACTTAAAACTATTAGAGGTTGCCAGTGCCTTTTTGCAAATGGTTGTCAGGCTGCTGAACCTGAGTCCTTGTCACTGTATAAGACAGCCTTTCTCAACCTGACTTCTGGGAGGGGAGCTTTCCTGCATTGAAGTATCTCCTGTATGTAGTTAACTCCTCTCCTATGCATCTGGAGTGGTACTTGTTTTATAGTATCCTTGGGAGAATTGGCAAAATAGTCACTTTTCTGTTCACAGTAGTTACTTTCTGTTCTGTGGTTAAGATAAGGAATCCCCACTGAAAAAGGCTGCTAAGATACAAACTTCATTCTCCTGTAGTTCTGAATAGTGCAGATTGTCACCTGTCTTGTGCTTAAGGCTATGATAAAAACTAATGCTTGCGTGATTTTTATTCAAACTTTAGCTTGAGAACCTTTACAAAAAGAGTTACCTTAATGATTTTTAAAGTATCTGTTTACATCATGACTTAAGTTTTTAAATGGATGCTTACAAATGAAAATCTAAGGGAATGCTGGTAATGAAGCACTTGGTTTAGAACTTATTAAAATTGCCTAATCAACAATTCTTAGAGCGTTCTATCTCACATGCCTTAGTCTTTCCAATCTCCTCTCAGAACTAATAGGTAATATTTTTCAAATATCAGTGCTTGATAGCCTATAGTTTCTATATCAAAGAAGGTACCTTGTTTTTCTGTGGTCTGTAAGTGGAAGGCAGCTCTTAAAATTTAGAGAAAACAATTTTACCTACACTATTACATTTCCATATATTTAGTAAGTAATATCTTCTCATATGTGTTTGTTTTTCATATCATAACTAATGATTTTGTATTAACAGTATACAGTTATCTTTTCTGGTTGATAAAAACAAATGTAGGGGGAAATAAACATGCATGTTCCTATAATAAATGTTTTCATTAGTAAACATTTATTTTAATATTATCTAGGCTATCAAGTACTAGCTCCAACTGCCTATTATGATCAGACTGGTGCCTTAGTGGTTGGCCCTGGAGCAAGAACTGGCCTTGGAGCTCCAGTTCGTTTAATGGCTCCAACACCTGTTTTAATTAGTTCAGCAGCAGCACAAGCTGGTAAGTGTAACTGATGTTTTCAGGGATAATATTTTTCTGGTGTTCTTTGAGATAATTTAAAAATAAATAGTCTTTTGAGTAGTTTCAAGAAGTATCTGAAATTTATTTTCCAGCAGCGGCAGCAGCAGCTGGAGGGACTGCAACCAGTCTCACAGGCGGCACAAACGGTCTCTTTCGGCCAGTTGGCACTCAGCCACCACAGCAGCAGCCGCCGCCGCCAAGCACCAATCTGCAGTCTAATTCGTTTTACGGGAGCTCTTCTTTGACTAGTAGCTCCCAGAGCAGTTCTTTATTTTCTCACGGACCCGGCCAACCTGGAAGTACATCTCTTGGCTTTGGCAGCAGTAGCTCTTTGGGTGCTGCTATAGGCTCCGCCCTCAGTGGATTTGGTTCATCAGGTAAGTTGCCTTTTAAGATGAGTGTACTCTGCTAAGTGGACATGAGGTATATGTATATTTTTAATAATAAACATTAATAAATAGCTTGTAGCATAGAAAAGACAGGAATAAAATACTGGTTTATTAGTTTAATTCTGTGCCAAAAAAACTACCTTCTGCAAATCTTTAAGTATTTATGAATGTATTTATGAATGTTTAGCTCATTTCAAACAGCCCATCTTTTACCCAGATATAGTACATTTTCCCCTGGCTTTAAGAATTTTTGTTTTAGTAAGGTTTGTTTGGAGCAATATATTTTATACTAATTACTAGCTCTTCCTTATTCTTTATATAATAATGATTAAGGAAGTAAATATTTTGCCATCTTAAATTTCTGGTATTTTAAAATAATTGTCTTTGTGTGCTTATCAGATATTCTTATGAAATGCTAGTGGTTCGTTACGGTTTTTTAGTTGGTATGATACATAAAAATAAAATACAATGAAATGTTCTAAACAGAAGCCCCTAGGAAACTACCAATGTGCTTATCTTTTAGACTAAATAATTTAGCCTTTATCACTAAAAATTCATCTAAAAGGATGTTTCTTCTCATATCCTGGTTTTATGTAGAATACTTAACAAATTTAAATTTGAAGTAAGCTTCACAAAATAATTTACCCACAACAGACTAATTCTGTAACTGAGGAATGACTAGGTGAAGTCAGAAGAGGCCCACATTGACTCCCTATTGATACACCTTGTGGTATCATTCTTTGAGGTTTCCATAGTATTCAGGAAACATTAGAGGAAAAATAACTTACCCTAGTTCTATTGGTACAGTTAATTGGCAGCCTTTTCTTCCTGAGGGGCAGGGCAATTTATTCAGACCTCAGGAGATTTTCTATTTCTGTAAAGTTCTAGAATCTTTAATACCTGCTTCTCATCGATTTTCCCACCACCTTAAAATACTATATGCTTTTCTGGTGTGGAAAATGGCAAAACGAATATGGGCCAGTTGTTATTAAATATGTTTGCCTGTTTTCTAAGAAAGGATCTTCTGAACTTTCAACACATAAGAGGAATGGTCTAAAACAGCTATAAACTTTTAGATGCAGAATGCTTTTTTTGTTATAATGAAGTACAATAGGGAAATAATCACAGTTGTAGAAACAAAGTTACCTAAAGAATGGGCACAAGAACTTCTGAGGGAAAATCAGGTGAACATGTAGACTCTTCAGTCTTTTAATTTTTCTACTTGAGTTTTTCATTTCTTTTGGATTTCAGTATTTTTATTTCTACCCAAGCACTCCCACAGGACTCATTTTTTATTTCTGATACAGTTGACAAGCATTTTCTCCCCCATAATCTAACATGCTGAAGAAAACTGAAAGAACATAAAACTTAAAAGATAAACTTTGTAGAAATAACTAGTTTCTAAACTAGAGATTATAGACTGTAAATAATTCAGGAAAAAACAAGAGACGAGCTTTGATAAATCTCCTATTCCCTTTTCTAATAAAACATGTCACTGATGGTCTGGAATAGATTTGTAGGTCCCCTTATCCAGTTCTTTCAAATTCCCATTTGTCTCTTAGTTGTTAAGGTCCTTTCCCCCAGCATTCAGGAACTGGTTGGCATGAACATTTTGTTCCCTACAAATATTTCCTGCAGATGCCTCTTTCCCAAAAACTGATCTTCTTCATGCCTCCCTTATTTTTAATCATTGCTTATGCAATTCTCACTACCAATCTGGGTGCCTCTGTTTACCTTGCTTCAGAGGGCATTAGCAGTTGCCACTCCTGGATGCCAGTACATAGCCTGTCATCTTCCCCTTCCTCTTGGACATTTTGTGAGAGTTATTCAAGTGCCGCACGTGTGTACTCTTAAAACAGGTCTACCCGCTGCCATTTCAGCATTATGGCAATTCCATGCCTCTGTGAAATCTAAAACGATAGTATGGTTATGTGCACATATACAAACACAGAATCAGACACACAATCATTCTCTTACCTATATGATGAAATTATTAACACTTATCATTGTTAAATACCCCAGCTTATAACACAGTTGCTAGGAAGCTTAGCCATTATAATATAGTAACTAAATCATTCTTTCTATGACCCATTATTTAGAAAGTGTTGGAAGTTTGTAATTTAACATTTTATGCACAGTTGACAAATTAGTGACTTCACTGTTGGTCTAGCCTTTTAGATATTTTAGGTATACTTTGTTTCATATTTCATAGTCACACTGTTGGAGATAATTTAGGCATATAGTAAAAGTTAAAGGAGCCAGATTTTAGGTTTAAAATAAAACTATTTCTGAATTACTTTTAAATGTTTGGCTTGGCTTTTCCCTTTTGCAGGAAAATAATATTGCATGTATCAAAACTGTGGGGTTTTTTGGTTATTTGCCAGGGGAATGACAGTGCTACTGCTCTCGTTAGAGAGCTGTTGTCTTTTTCTTTGTCAGTTAAATTGTTTTCTGAAATAAATAGGAATTTTAATTGTAGCCATGTTCTAGAACAATCACTTTGACAGTGTCCTTTTAAATTAGCATAGTTAATGTAGCATATGTTGACAATTTTGCCAAAAGCAACTCAAAGAAGAAATATTTATTACATTAGTGTTTATATTTGGTTTTGCTATTAAAATGCATATAGCTTTATAGTATTTCCCTGTTACGATATCTTAAAATGTACAATTTTTAGTAAAACATGATTAGTCTTTCAGAAACCACACTGGCTGGTATAAAAGGTTGACTTGTGTTTTAATATTTTGCTCCATACAGTTGTGTGAGCCTGGTATTTTTCTTTTATAAGAATCTTGAATTTGGCAATACCAATGTAATTGTTTTCTATCTGTATTATAAACTTAACTTGGTCTACCCATCATGTGCTCTGCTTAATTTTTCTCTTAATTTTTTCATTATACCCTAATGACCTACTTAAAATTGACTTATGATTAGAAAACCAAGACCTAGTAGAAACTTTAAAAATTCTCTTGAAAAATGTTACCATATTGGTCCGAATACAGAGCTTGTTCTTTAAAAACTTGACAAGAAACATATGAAATTCCTTTAGGTGTAAAAGGCATTCAGTTAAAAAACAAAAAAAAGGCCAGCGTTTAGAAATAGGAAAGAAGTACTTGAAAATGTGGCTGCTGAGACTTCAGAATTGGGAGTTTTGAACAGCCCTTTTAAACACTTGGTAAAGAATTTGATTATCCGATGTGTCGATTAAAGATCTTGGGTTATTTTTTTGAGCATGCATCAGTACATGGTAATGAGATTCTACCATTGTTTTATGATTTTGTGGAGTACAAAAGGAAAAAAGGACTAGAAGGTTGAATTTGGGATTAAGTAAAAAGAATTTAGTATGTAGTTCAGTAAGAGATATATGATGAGAGAATTGTATATTATCTAAGAAAAAAAAAGGCTTATCAGTCTTCACTTGAGTAAGGGCCTTGTAAAACCGGTAGTAGAAGTTTAGGAATGGACAATCCCAAGGGGTAAGTGAAAGCATGTCTTTGGTGTGGTAACAGTAATGAGAGCTATTAATTTTCTAAAAGGACGGTTAGTTTTTCATATCTATTTTGTAACTTAGTTGTTGAAGGATAGGGAGAATGTGTAATGTGAAAAATACTGAGAAGTTAGTTGTCATCTCTTTTTCACAACTGACTGATATTCGGGCCAATATGGACTTAAAGGACTATGGTTTGAAAACAAGCCAGAAGCAAAATTAAATGTGAATGGTGAAGGAAATGTATTATTAATCTATTTATCAGGGTAATCCTTTCTTGGCATTGAGTTGAAGTCTAAGAACCTGATTCCAGAGATTAGGACACTACCAAAATTTAACCTTATTGGAATTTAATCTCTAGCGTCTCCTAAAGCCGACACCTTACAATTCCAGGGTTTATAAATCATACCAGGGTATTAAAGCACAGTAATCATATGTGTCAGTGGTAAATATGTGTGAAATAATAAACATACGAGTGCTCTGTTAAGTATTTGGTTACTTTATTGGGGTGCATTTATACCCTTTTATGATTAATAAGTTAGTTTATATAGTTATCACAGTAATTATCTCCTCCATAATGTTTCTAAAAATAATTATTGTGATCACTTCTGTTATTTCCCAGCAAGAGTTGGGGATAGGTTTTATTCAGTTAACACATGTATGTAATTAGGGTTTTTTTTATTTCTTCTTCAGTTGGCAGTTCTGCAAGTAGTAGTGCCACAAGGAGAGAGTCTCTATCTACTAGCTCTGACTTGTACAAAAGATCTAGTAGCAGCCTAGCACCCATAGGGCAACCATTTTACAATAGTCTGGGATTTTCCTCCTCTCCAAGTCCAATAGGCATGCCTCTGCCAAGCCAAACTCCAGGACATTCACTTACGCCACCGCCATCACTTTCATCACATGGATCCTCATCCAGTTTGCATTTAGGTAAAAAAAAAAAACCAAAACCCTTTTTATTTGTATGTGTACATGTAAGTGTGTTTGTGTGTGTGTTTATAATATATGTAAAATATTTAATGTTGGATAAAACATGCCAAATTGCTTTTGCTTTTAGATATTAGCCTTTTGAAAAAGTTCTACTTTCGTGAAAATTCAAAGTGAGGGTCTAATGTACAGTAAGGTAAAGACCCCTATTATATCTTATGTTTCTTTTATGAAATACAGTGGTGTGTTTTTTCTTGTCTGTGCTTTTGATTTGTGTGTGTTTTAGATCATCTGAAAAGTCAACTGTTTAAACCTGATAGTAAAAGAAATTTCACTGTTGCAAGTTTTTGCACACCTAAAGGAAAACATTAGTCACATAGTTACTGAAATTCAAATAATGTAGATTAGTACAATGGTTTTTGCTTTGGCCTTTGAGTGCCTGGCCATTTTCTCAAAGGTTGTATCAGGGTATATGAACTTAGTATGTTTATGAGTTAGAGTCTTATGGGTTTGGTCCATATACTCTTACTTTTGAGTATGTCGTTAGTTTAAGAAAAAAAATGTTTTAGGCTTTTTATACCCTTAAATTTGGAGCATTTAGAACTTTGTTTCTATCTGTATGTTAAAATTGCCCCCCACCCCAAGATGATTGAGATGGTGGTTACCCTTTTCCCTCTCCAGGAAGTATTTATTCATGTAGTTAACAGAGTATTTTTAAGAGATTTTGGATATCAGAGGCTGTGTATGAATCCCTGTCTCTTCAAGGGAAGTTATTTGATTAAAATTAGATTTTGAATTTTTGTAACTTTAGTAAACTCAAAACTGAGATTCTTTTTTTTTTTTTGATTTTTTATGTGCTTGGAAAGATTTAAATCAGCTTGTGATTTAAAAAGTAATGTTGGCTGTTGTTAGCAAATATAAGTTAGTGATTATATTTGACCTCCCCCCCCGTCATAAGGGTATAGCAGTTTTTTCCTCAAGTTCATTAATACGTAAGTGTCCATGTAACAAAAGGATCTTTTGCAGTGATCATTGTTTAGATATATGTCATTGTGAAGTGGCCTAGTTTTAAAGGCCGGTCCTGTGCCCCAAATTCTGGGTCCTTGCTCTTTTGTAGATATTAAATATATACAACTATTAATTTATTTGGATGGGGTCCTAAGATCTCCTATACAGCACTATTTGTGTAAACTTAATTAGTTTGTAGCCTGACACCTTTGTTCATTTATCATCTTTTCTTGGTCATAGGAGCTGCTCAGTTCCTGATCGCTATTATATCTACTCAGACCCACTCACTCCCACCACCCCCATGTAAGACATGCCTTTGAAACTTTGAAATGGACACAAAAATTTGGAACATAACAAGCCTAAGAATAGGTCTTTCATAATAGTTTTGTGTTTTATTTGTTAAAAATTCTATTTGTCATGTCCTGTCCTTACATAGGTAAGTTCCAGATCAGATTCCTGTCAACTGTTACTGCTTATGTTGTGCTTTAGAGCCTGTAAAAATGGCATTAATTATTTTACATAGCTTGCTTAGAAATTAGACATAAATGACTTTTTAGATGTATCTATAATTAAACAGCAATCAAGATATTTTTCTTCAGACTGTAAAGAACCCAGCTGTGTAGATGCTTAGCGAAGAAATTCTTGTCAGTTATGAGAAATAATCATCATTTGGGCCAGCATTTCTGCATTACAGCCTGATACTCTTGTACCCAAAGTTAAACCCCTTAGTTTAGCTTCAGCTGGAAATCTGATATTTTAATACACCTCTGATTAGAATTATCTATAGATGACTTTCTTTTGTGATCTCCCAATTTCCGTTAGTTTTAGCTATAGTAAGACTGGCAATGTTGTTAACAAGGACCATATATATAGACCCTGCCAGGTTGGAATAATTTAATAGATTTCATAAATTTGCTCTTTACATAGTGTTCATGGAAGTAATCTATTCTTTGCTTTCATCTGATTAAGTCACAATACAAGACTTACATGCTCTCTGGTCTAAGAAAATAATTGTATATCCTTTAGGTGATTTCTTCATGAATCAAGTTAACAAGGCAGATGATTTAGAAAATACCTATGGAAATGAATTTGCATATCCATTTTTAGAAATAATCTTACTCAGTAGCTCACATATTAAGAATAGAATATCCTGAGATAGGAGTTAGTTCTCAGTTTCATTTTAATTGGTTGGAATTAATTAGTTCCAGGTTATTGTCTTGTGAGATTTTCAGACAGGTAACCATTATAATTACTGATAGGCCCTCCTGATACCTGTATTCTAAAAGTATTGAGTGACACACTTTTTTTTTTTTAAACCAGCTCTCCCATTGCTAGTTATTTGATTCATAGAAAGGGCCTCATAGCAACATTGTGTGCTTCTGTCTTTCCAAAAAAGATGTTTTGTTTTTTTAAAATAGTTGTCATTTTGATCACATAAGTATTTTCAGCTTATGACTACTATTCACTTTTTCGTTAAAGAACAAGTATTTCAATTGATAGGTTTTGGTTGTTCATTTTTTAATTTTTTTTTTTTTTTAAGATTTTATTTACTTGACACAGAGGGGGGATAGAGCAAGCACAAGCAGGAGGAGGGGCAGAGGGAGAGGGAGAAGCAGACTCCCCGCCGAGCAGGGAGTCTGATGTGGAACTCAATCCCAGGACTCTGGGATCATGACCTCAGCCAAAGGCAGCCACTTAACCGACTGAGCCATCCAGGCGCCCTGTTCATTTTTTTATAAGCTAAAATACTCCTGGTTTGCAACCTTGTTGCATTTTAATGAAGCCAGGAACATGAAAAAATTTTATTCCTCCATTTCCTAGGACAAAATTTCCAAGAGATAAAATTCCTTTTTAAAAACAATTACAACCACAATATCATCATATCTTTTAAAATCAGTAATTTCTCATTTTTCTATTTTCCCTAATTGACTTAAATGTCTTTTTATGGGTCCTTATAAGGCCCCATACATTGCATTTGTTTGATAAGCCCTTTAATCTGGAGCCATTTCCCTTTCCTCTGTTTTTTCTTTCATTTCTTTATTGAAGAAACTTTGTCCTGTTGAATTTCCAACATTCCTAACTTTGCTGACCGCTCCCCCATGGTAGTATTTAATGTGTTCCTCTATTTCCTGTAATTCTTGTAAAATGTAATTAAATCTAGAGGCCTGGTCTTACTGTTTGTTTTTTGCTGTTTTTGGCAAAATGGTTTCTGTATTCTTTCTGTTGCACCATATCAGAAGACATGTGTCTCTGGTTGTCTCCACTGTGAACTTGTCAGCCCGATTTACCTAATGGCGTGCAGCCTTAATCGTTGTCTATTTTTCCAGAGGTTGCAAAGTGGTGAAACTCTAATTTTCTCATACCTTCAGCATTTATTAGCTGGAAGTTTTCTATAAAAAGGAACTTTGCATCAGTTGTGAGGTTACCCTGGTATATAGTTCATATAGGAGTCAGGAGAATGCTTGATTTCTTTATTTTCTAACTTCGAGAATTAACTTCTGAGAATGAGTTGATGGCCTAGCAATTTCTGTATGTAACCCGTGTTCTTTTAATCATCGTTAACCTGTAAATTGATGACTTTTTAAGGGTAGTTTATAGGTTTTAGTCCATTGCAGTCTGAGAGACATCAATCTTATACCTTTTTTTGATCCTAAAATTTTTACCATCTGGGGTGCTTGGGTGGCTCAGTCAGTTAAGCATCTGCCTTCAGCTCAGGTCATGATCCCAGGGTCCTGGGATTGGGCCCCATGTCAGGTTCAGTAGGGAGTCTTCTTTTCCCTCTCCTTCTGCTCCTCCTCCCACTTGTGTTCTTTCGCTCGCCTGCTATTTCTCTCTCAAATAATTAAATAAAATCTTTTTTAAAAAATGTACCATCTTTGGCCATTTGGAGCCCTTACAGTTAGCTCCCGTTTGACTACAGCTTTTTAAAAGCACTTAAATACTGGGAATTAGAAATAGTGGGAAAGAACAAGGAAAGAGAAGAAATTTAAAATTAATGGTTTTTATCTTGAAATGCAAAGAACAATGCCATATTCTGTGCTTCAGGTTTAAGTGTTCAACATTAAATGAATTATTTTTTCATGTTTTCTTGATCTGTAGAGATGGGGGGGAAAATCTACCTGCAATTGTTTCTTTAATCATTCTCTCTCATAGAAGTCAGTATCTTATTTTGAGGTACTTCATCTCTGTGGAAAAAAATCATTAAATATTTCCAGTATTATTTTCTTCTCCTTGGAGTTAGCTAACAAATTCTTTCCTTTTCTATTTTTCCTTTTTTTAGTAAACTTCTAAAATGTGTTAGTGATTTCTGATTTACTCTAATCTTTATGCTCATAGTAATCAGATTGATACGCAATTTCCTGGGTATAAAGCAACATTCTGTGTTTTTATTTAACTTAGGACTTGACAGACTGATGGCTTATTATTTGGATCTCTTCATTTTTGAACTGGCTTGTTTTTCTTAAGAACAGGGTACTAAAAAGTGTAATTCAAGCTTTGAGCTTAGTGAAATTAGTTTATTAAATAAAGGTGGCTGTCAGTTCTGACAATTCATTAATGTCTTATATTCAGTAATTAAATTCAGTACTTGAGCTTGTTAAGGATTAGAAGATTTTTATAACCTATTTTCTCTCTCTTAATTTTATTTGAGAGAGAAAGCGAGCAAGAGCAGGGGGACAGGGAGGGGGAGAGAAAAAGGGAGAAGCAGACTCTCCACTGAGCAGGGAGCCCAACATGGGGCTCGATCCCAGGACCCTGAGCTATGACCTGAGCCAAAGGCAGACGCCTAACTGACTGAGCCACCCAGGCGTCCCACCTATATTCTCCTCTAATTGCAGAAAATTTTTTATTAAAAATAGGCAGAATAAAATTTAAGATAATTTTTTCCTATTAAGTACAGGTTAACATCTATTAAAATTGCTAAACTTCGGCAGATTTTTGTCATCTCCTTCTCTTAGAATGAAATGTTTAAAAATTAAAACAAGTATGACCAAATTGGTTGTAAGGCGATGTGTGGTTTTTCTAAGTGTCCTATGTGGTCCTTAAAGCAGAAAACAGTATAAATTGTTTTGAAGCTTTCATTAAAAGTACTATTATCCTTTAAGTAATAGGTTCCCTATAATTGAATAGCATTTGAATAGTTTTCTAAATCATCTTCATATTCATTATTTCATTTCACCTTAATTCTTAATGTAGACTGGTTGAGCGATATGGCCATTAAAGATAAGAAAAGTGTAGGTCTTAGGCGCCCAAGAGATTTGCCCAAACCAGTAAATGATGGAATTGACGATAGAATACCACTAGACTCCTGATACTATCCTTGATTTTTCTGTTATGCTATGCTATAATAAACTGAACAGTTTTACAAAGTGTATAAATAACAGTATTCTAATCAGCCTCCAAGTCTGGTACCTCAACAATGGCATAGGTTATATTTTTTTTTAAGTTCTATATAAGATTACTAAACTTCTAGATCCCTTTCTTTCTCATTTTAATTATTCTTTTTTTTTTTAAGTTGTTTTTTTTTGTTTTTTTTTTTGAGACAGAGAGCACATGAGAGAAGGGAGGGTTAGAGGGAGAAGCAGAGTCCCTGCTGAGCAGGGAGCCTGATGTGGGACTGGATCCTGGGACTCCAGGATTATGACCTGAGCCAAAGGCAGTCACCTAACCGACTGAGCCACCCAGGCGCCCTCATTTTAGTTATTCTTGAGAAAGTCCAAATATATTATCTATTCCATGAAATAAGAATAATATGTGTTAATCATAAGTCAGGCAACTCAGGAACTGGCTATAGGACAGCATTTCCAGCTCTCAACAGAATATTATTTATAGGTTCTCGTGGAGATGTTAAAGCACTGCTTCACAGCCTTTGGTGTGTCTAAAGGGCCTTTATTTATTGATTTGTATGAAATATTCTGTGAAGAGATCCCAAAATTACATTATTACTCACGGAGGAATTTGTTTCATTTCTGTATACAAATTTATTGATCTTAGTTCTAGTTGAGTTACAGTGATGGATTTTTACTTCTGTGTTTTAATAACATTATCTGTGACTTTGTGTTTCTAATGACTGAGAATGTTTTCACCATTTAATTCAGTTAAGATAATCTCAGGTTTAGAACTACCAAATACTTGATGATTTGAGTCAGTGGTTCAGCATCAGAATCACTTGGAGCAGTTGTTTAAAATACCAAGTATGAGGAGGTAAACAATTTGTAATTGTGTGGCAACAGTATTTGCTTACCACAGTGATTGTAGGGATTCTGTTGACATTCAATAACCAGATGCTAATCTTCTCATAAGAAAGAAAAAATGATTTTATCCCACTGAAATTTCCAGTAGCACCCACAGGGAGAGAGATACCTTGGAAGGAAATAATTCATAATTTACACATGACCTTATTCTAGTTCACATTTCCTTTTTATAGTTCCTGGATCCCTTGGGTGTTCATGTGAACCTTTGATCTTGTCCTCCATTGTCTCCCTAATGCCTTTTTTTTTTTTAATCTGAACTCTGCTTGCCATTGCATATTTCAAAGTTGTGGGAGGATCTGGGGCGCCTGGGTCGCTCAGTCGATTAAGCGTCTGCCTTTGCTCAAGTCATGATCCCAGGGTCCTGGGATTGAGCCCCGCATCGGGCTCCCTGCTCATCAGGAGCCTGCTTCTCCCTCCCCCTCTGCTGCTCCCCCTGTTTGCGCTCTCTCTGTCAAATAAATAAAAATCTTTAAAAAATTGGTTTTGAGGGATAAAAGTTGATAGATGAGAGAAAATTAAAAAGTCTCTTTTTGTATGTGTTATTTTTTTTTAAATTTTTTTGTTTATGTGTTTTTAAATGCCTTTTTCACCCTTGATAACGAATTTTGCAGATTGGAGCTTTTTTCAACTTTTGCTCATTATATGTCATTATTTACTGTCATCTTACTGTTTTTATTTTTTGGCCTTAACCTTCACATTTGCATTTCAGCTCCGCACTCAATTTCTCTACCTTTTTCTTTTTACTGAGATAGCAAGTAAGTCTTCTTGTGCCTTAAAAATTCTTTTAATCTGCCAAGACTTCTCCTAGAATTTATATCATTGTTTTGTTCATATACTAACCAATGTACATTAAATAAACATAGGATCAGAAACAGAGCTCTTAAAATATATTCAGATGTACTTCAGGGGAGAGATCTGTAGCTCTAGCTAAATAATCTTTGAAAATGAAAACAGCATGTGTCTCATGGGGTGACATTGAAAATTGACTTACATATTCAGAATATTTTCATGTGTGATTGTTTCCTTATAATGTATCCAGGAATAGGTCCATTGGAAGAAGAGCAAGATCTTTCACACTGTAAACTCTAAAACACTGACAGAAGTTAAGACAGGGCACTGGGGTTGCCTAGTTGGTTAAGCATCTGCCTTTGGCTCAGGTCATGATCTCAGGGTCCTAGAATCGAGCCCCATATCAGTCTCTGCACTCAGCAAGGAGTCTGCTTCTCCTCCCTCTGCCTCACCCCCCCCCCCCGCTTGTGCTCTATCAAATAAATAAATAAAATCTTTATAAAAAGAAAAGTTAAGACAAATAAATAGGTAAATATACCATGTTTGGGGGTTGAAAAATTCATTGTTAAAAAGACGATACCTTTCTTCAGGTTGATGTATAGATTTAAAACAGTTCCAAGGGGCGCCTGGGTGGCTCAGTTGGTTAAGCGACTGCCTTCGGCTCAGGTCATGATCCTGGAGTCCCGGGATCAAGTCCTGCATCAGGCTCCCTGCTCGGCAGGGAGTCTGCTTTTCCCTCTGACCCTCCTCCCTCTCATGAGCTCTCTCTCTCAAATAAATAAAATCTTAAAAAAAAAAAAAAAAAAAAAAACAGTTCAAGAATTTTTCAGGCTTTTTAAAGAAATTGACAAGCAGATTTAAATAATGGAAAGACAGCTGAGAACAGTCAAGACTATCTTGAAGAACCAGTTAATATCAAAATTTATTGTAAACTTACAGTATCTAAACTTGTGACATTGACACAAGGATAAGTAAACCAGTGGAGTAGAATAGCGGATCCAGAAATAAACCTAGTCATTTAGTTACCTGATTTATGCCCACACTCTGGCATATTTGGGAAGGACAGTCTTTTTAGTAAATTGGACTGGAGCAGTTAAATATCCAGATAGAAGTGAACTTTGACTCCTCTTGCACACTACACATACCCCCCCACACACATACCTGTTATTCTCAAATAACTTGCTTACAGTCAAGAAGTTAGTAAAGAACAAAAATCTTGAGCCCAGTCTGTCTGGCTCATTCCAGGATGTCACACTGCTTCTCAAAGAATGCTTTTTTTTCTGTCTAATATCTGTCTCAATAAATATTCCCTAAGTTTAGAATTTTTAATAAAATTATGGTAAAATATAATTTAGCCTCTTGTGAGTTGGTGGGAAAAGTGAGTTTGAATGTTAGTATATTGGCTGCTTTATGGTTTTTTCACTTGTTAACAATTGACCTTTAATCCAAATTAAATAATTTTTACCTTAGGCTCTTAAAACATTTTATAACTCGTTTTTAAATTAAAACTGATGACATAGGGTCTTCTTTATGTGATGTTTTAAATAGAATAGGATTAACTTTATTTAATTTATACTTAGACTAATCTATATTTTATGTTAATCTTTCGTGGGTAGTTTTATTGACCTCCATTTTAGAATTTTTGTGTCTGATCAGAAATTTTGCTAATATTAATTCATTCAGCCAGTAAAGAATACCTACATGCCAGACTGCTTGACTAGAGATATTTCCTTAAGGAAAAAGACACCATCCTTACCCACCATCATGGAGTTTGTAGTGTTGTGTTGAATGTAGACATGTATACCAGCACTTAAATGTAATGATTGTAATGCTCTTTTCTTATTGCACTTTAATTCCATTTTATAAAAACATAGTCTCTCCATTAAAATTACCATCTTTCCTTCATGTTTTTTTTTGTACCAAATTTACCACAGACTGGACTTCTATTAGAGGTACTTCTGGGTTTATTTTAGATTAGAAGCAAGAAAGCCCAGGCCTTTCTCCACAGCTTTAAGAGTATTCAGATCTCAACAGAAGTTTGGGTAATTGAATTTGAGGGGTTTTATTTCTTTGTTATTTTATTGATGAATCTATTCTTGGACATTAGCTACTTTGTTTCAAAAATTATTTTACATTCTATTTGGATTTCTACATTAAAGCATTATTTGGCTGTTCAGTCAGTGTTTTCTGATTAGTTTGTTAGGATCATACTCTTCAGAATACTGCACTTTGAAAAGTTCCATGACAGTTGTGGAATTTTTATTTTTGTGTGTGTATTTTGTGTGTGGTGGTGGGGTTGTTTGGTTTGGTTTTGGTTTTTGGAAATGAGTTTAGGTCTAGGTTTTTCTGGGTTAAATGTATCTTTCACAGTACCTTCCCAGTTCAGCCCTCTTCCTACCAGTGTAAACAGTCCCATCAAGAGATAAAATCATTGTGCCCGTGTTTGTCTAGGATCAGAAAGTTGTCGTTTACCCCAGTTATTCAGAACAGCTGGCCATGAAATCGCAACAGGAATATATTAAAAGAAATGCAGATGTTGTATGTAGCCTGATGGTTTGTTATGTCACCAAAAGTATTAACCAAAGAGAGGAATTCAAGTCAGATCTGAGAGGGTGGTTTGAGATGTGCAGGGAGATACTTTTGCCCACATGTTTATATCAGGCAGTCAGTGAAGTTCAC
Organism: Mirounga angustirostris; assembly: GCF_029215605.1. Taxonomy (NCBI): domain Eukaryota; kingdom Metazoa; phylum Chordata; class Mammalia; order Carnivora; family Phocidae; genus Mirounga; species Mirounga angustirostris. The sequence goes on along the minus strand of NW_026991718.1, from coordinate 15,481,969 downwards.
ACCACTACTTAGGATTTTGGGCTCATAGGCAGTTTTTAAAGTGTCCTCATTTTCAACAGAGAGGTAGCTTTCACTGAAGATTAAGGTTCAGGCAACTTTTGAAACCAAACAAACTAGCCTTTTTGTTGGAATAATGGGAATCAGCAAGTGAGTTAGTGATAGAAATAATGTAATACTAGTCTGAATTCTATAGTTGATGTGTTAATAACTCAAGTCTGTAAATGCTCTTTGATGAACGAGGGAAGATTATCAAGTATCTTTTGTCATGATGGTCTCCTTCTTTATATTTTTAGAACCTTTACGCCTAACTAGAGGCTAAAAGGTAAGGTTGCTTAATTGCTTTTAGAAAACAATTATAAGCAGTAGAAATGGAAACAACAGATTGTTATTTTGGTTTGTAGTTTGCATCTGATGTTTGCTGTACATATTGTCATAAGATGTACAACTTTAAGGTTGTATACCAGCCGTGTTCATGCTTTTTGCTTTTTATATTAACCTGTTAAATGTTATGTGGAAGACTGCTTTAAACTAGAATCACATTGGTGTTTGGGGCACCTGGGTGGCTCAGTTGGTTGAGCATCCGACTCTTGGTTTCGTCTTAGGTCGTGACCTCAGGGTCGTGGGAATGAGCCCAGAACGAGCCCAGAGTCAGGCTCTGCATTCAGCAGGGAGTCTCCTGGAGATTCTCTCCCTCTCCCATTGCCCCTCCCCCTATTCTGTTGCTTACTCTCTAAAAAAATAAATAAGTAAAATCTTAAAAAAAAAAAGCACATTGGTTTTTAAACTCACTGAAACCTCAGTCTTTTTCCAGTAAAATTTTTGTGTCTTTATATGGCAAATACATATTTAATAATGATTAGAAAAATTCTTTGTGACTTATTCCCCATGTAACTTGAAACATATCCCAGATTTAAGAACATTATATGGTGTAAAATGTTCTTCATGAGGTATAGCGGGATATAACTAAAAGCTTTAAGTGAATTATTGAGACATAATGGTTTAAAAAAAAACCCTCAGTCTCATTATTATTTATGCATCCTCGAATAAGGTATTTAGCTTCTCCAAGCCTGTTGTGTGACAAGTAAAATGGAGATAATATTCTTGTCCCATAGGGTTGTTAAGAAGGATAGCATATGTATTCGTTTCCTAGGACTGCTTTAACAAACTACTACAACTAGGTGGCTTAAAACACAAATTTATTGTCTCACACTTCTGAAGGGTAGAAATCAAATCAAGGTGACAGCAGGGCCATGTCCTTTTGAAGACCAAAGAGGGCAGTCCTTCCTTGCCTCTTCCTAGCTTCTGGTGGTTGCTGGTAAACCTTGGCTTATTAGATGCATCACTCTCATCTCTGCCTACCTCATTATGTGACATTCTCCCTGTGTGTCTCTGTCCTAATTTTACTCCTCTTACAAGGACACCAGTCATTGAGTAGGGGCCCAGCCTAGCCTTTCTTTAACTTGGTTACATCTATAAAGATGCTATTTCCAAGTAAAATCAAATCACAGGTACTAGGAGTTAAGAATTGAACATACTTTTTTGGGAGACCATTCAACCTAGTATAGGCTGCCCTCTGGCTCCTCCAATTCATGTTTGGCCCACATGCAGAATACATTCACCCAAAACCAACATCACCAAGAGTCGGAACCCATCCTCCCATCAACTCAAAGTCTAAAATCTCATCTAAATAACTCAGAAAAGTCCAAATCTCATCTTGTCTGTCAGGTGAGACACTGAATATGGTCCATCTTGGGACAAAATTCTTCTCCATCTGTGGACCTATGAAACCTATAAAACAAGTTATCTGCTTCTAAATACTATAGTAGGACAGGCATCGTATAGACAGTCCCATTGCAAAAGGGAGAAATTGGAAGGAATGAAGGGATTACCAGTCCCAAGCAAGTCTGAAAGCCAGCAGGGCAAATCCTATTTGTTAAAAGGCCTGAGAATAATCATCTGTGGCTTAGATGCTCTGTCCTCTAGTCCATCGCCTTAACCACTCGGCCACGACTACACCCCGTCTGCTCTGTCCTCTAGACCTGCTGCCCCACCCCTCTAGCCTCTGCATCTGTGGCTCTGCTCTCAGTCGTTCTTCATTTTGTCCCATCTCTGATCTTTCAGACCGGCTGGCAGTGTTTCTGTTGAGAGGAAATTCTCAAAAACACTGTTGGGCTGCCCATTAATGTCAAGAGACTGTCCAGCCACACCCGTTGGCTCTGTGCCCTCAGCATTCTATCTCGATAAGCTAAGATTTTTTTCCAGATCATCAAGTGCTGGTTTTCTTTGGCTTAACAGTTCCTTCTTTGAATTATCTCTTTCTCTTATTTTACCTTAAGCATCCAGGAGAAACCAGAGCATACCTTTTAACATGTTGCTTGGAAATCTTAGTTATCCATACCACTTCTGTTTTCCACCCCGCATAACACATTTCAGTCTATTTTCTCTATTTCCAGTAACTTGTTTTTCATTTTCTTGAGACCTCACTTGGAGCATCTTTAGCATTCATATTTCTACCAACATTGTTCATGACAAACATACGTACTCTCTAAGATGGTAGCAGCTTTTGATAAGTGCTCCTCACATCTATCTGAGCCCTCCCCAGAATTGCCTTTAATATCCACATTTCTACCCAACTCCAAAGTCACTTCATTTTTAGGCATTTTTTTTTAATAGTAGCACTTCACTCTGAGTACCAAAATCTGTGTTAGTTTCCCAGGGCTGTTACGGCAAATTACCCCAGCTGAGTGGCTTAAAACAGAACAACAAACTGCAGGAGGCACAATTTCAACACCGAATAGCATTTTATGCAAAGTTCACATTCTCAATGTCCAAGAAAGAACGCTCGGTAAATGGTTCCTGCCTTTTAAAAAGACCCTCGTGGACCCTCAGGGTCTAGTGCATAGTATCAGTTAAGAATATTAAGTTATTAAGTGGACTTTCTTTTTTTTTTTGAAGATTTTATTTATTTATTTGAGAGAGAGAATGAGAGAGAGAGCATGAGAGGGGGGAGGGTCAGAGGGAGAAGCAGACTCCCTGCCGAGCAGGGAGCCCGATGTGGGACTCGATCCAGGGACTCCAGGATCATGACCTGAGCCGAAGGCAGTCGCTTAACCAACTGAGCCACCCAGGCGCCCCTTAAGTGGACTTTCTAAAGTAGGTAAGGAAACTGATTATATTGAACACGTAAACCCTATCTAAAACGAGACACCAGAACTCAGGAATAAGGTCTGATCAGTGTTGTCCTTTGAGAAATTTTTAAAGTTAGGAATGTGTAACCAATACCCCAAAGTGATTCATGTGCATATTGAGAAGCACTGCTCCAAAGTCATTTTCCTACCAAAGTCCAACATATGCATATAAATGTATCAGTAAGTCAAATTATTCGTGTTACCATCTACTCTAAATGTTCCATATACTTCTTTTAAAAAGTGATCATAGAAAAAAAATATTGGAACTAAAAGTACTAAGCTATCCTGTTTATGGGGTAGAAGTAACTAAATGTCAAAAAATAAAATAGACTGTCCTCATTTTAGGCTTTTTTTCTACCACTCTATATCACTGATTTTTGCCTGCTCCAACTAACTGGTCATCTTTGGTTATCAGCTTACCATTTCTTGAGCTTTCTAGAGCCTTGTCTTCTGAAACAGGCACTGTCTAGTAGCCTATATATGGTTGTACCCTTTTCAGGGTCCAAATCTACTAGGATTACCATTTTTATTTGAAATAGTGGTTGACAACCTGGTATAAAATGAAACCTTGAATTATGTCATTAGCCTCCAAACTCTTCTATCAGAATAACCTTCAGATTTTTTTTTTAAATAAATTTTTCCACTGAGGGTAATTCAGTAGGTCTTGAGTAAGGCTCAGAAATCTGTATTTTTAAAAGATTACACAGGGCGCCTGGGTGGCTCAGATGGTTAAGCATCTGCCTTCGGCTCAGGTCATGATCTCAGGATCCTGGGATCGAGTCCCGCATCGGGCTCCCTGCTCCTTGGGAGCCTGCTTCTCCCTCTGCCTCTCTCTCTCTCTCTGTCTGTCATGAATAAATAAATAAAATCTTTAAAAAAATAAAAGATTACACAGGTCTGATAGGTTGAGGAACTGCCTTTCCAAATCCTCGGGAGGTAGAAAATCATGAAAAGACTAGTCAGGTTTATTTATTTTGTGGTGGTTCCAGTTTTACATGGTTTTTCTTCTCCTGTGTTTTTCTTAGTATTTTATAATCTTGTATTTTTGATTAATAATAGGAAGGATTCTGAAACAACAGACTTCTCAAGGAAATTAATGAAAACTTATAAAATCATATTGTTTCTACTAGGATAATTGCATGGTGTTTGCCTTCACTCAGTTGTTATGAATGAACTTGAAAAATCCTAACGTAAATAGCATGTAAGTGGCAGCACACTGTTGTGTCATAAGCTTTAGCCAAGAGTCCTGGCTGACTAGCTGCATATCACATTTGGACCCTGGTGACTTCATCTGTGAAATTATAGTACAAATGTCCATGTCCAATAACATTCTTATCCAAGTAGTGATTAAGAAGTGGTAAATAATAAGGGGGGATATCAGTGATGAATTGAAGGACTGTTATCCCTTTAACACATTTGGTGCAGAAACATCTGCTTATAGACTACCACTAGCAATGATACAGATAGCCTGCTTATATGTTTGTTTTTAATTAATTTTGGAATAATTTCAGACTTACAGGAAAGCTGTAACACTGATAGAAAAACATTCCAGCCTACCCTTTATCCACATTTTCCAAATGTTATTTTACCACATTAACTTTATCATTCTTTTCCTCTCTTCTTCTCTCCTCCTCTCTGTATAATCCTTTCCACTCACATCCAGTATTTTTTTTTTTCTTGATACTTTGGAAAGGAATTTGCAGATGTATTGTCCTTTACCCATAAATATATCAATGTATGTTTTCTGAAAATAAGGATGTTCTTTTATGTAACCACAATTATCAAAGTCAGGGAATTAACAACGATACAATACCACAATCAAATCAGCCAACTTACTCAAACTTTGCCAGAGGGCTAAAGGAAAGAGTAAGGATTGGGAAGGAGATTGATTAGGGGGGGCTCACATATGACACTCATTTGTCATGGCTCTTTATTCTTCTTTAATCTTGCACTATTTCTCAGTCCTTTATGACTTCAACATTTTTTGAAGATTATAGGCCAGTTTTGTAAAATGTCCCTCAATCCCAAAATAGGTTTTGAATGGCATGCTTTGATTGTTTAGATAACTAGATTTAAAGTGTTTAATGTATATTATGAATTGGGTTTTAAATGCTTATTTAATTTGTAAGGAAAGAAAGGTATCCTACCCTGAGTGAATTTTTTTCAATTTTGTAAATACAAATACTAATTAAGACTTTCAGAACTGAAATTCTAAGGTTTTTTTTAAACTCAAGGCAGTTTAGCATTATTAGACTTTTCAAGTTGTCAAAGAGTGTATCAGGAGTTTGGTATTAGGGAGCTGATAGAATATAATCAAAGAGTATCTAGACATGGGAGAAATTGCTGTTGGATATTAGAAGTACCAGTTGGCATAGTCATACCTGGGGGTAAGTATGTAGGATTGGGCCTTAGGTTTGAGGTAATGATTAGCAATGGTACAGAGATAATAATAAGTGAACAGTTAAATTACTAGGTGCTACTAGGAAATTTGGGAAATAGGTTCAGCATAATGACTTGAAAATTAGGCTGAAGATTTTAGAGAATGTACTTTAGCAGGATACTTTAATGCAAAGTGACATCATCAAAGTGGCCTTTGAACAGGACATTATAATTTTTCTTTGTAAAAACAGATTGGAATGATAAGCAGAGCACCCCTGCCCTACAAAAAGAAGAATTGTTAGAGATTCAGATGGGCTAGTGAACAGTTCATGGCACTGTATATTTGTGGAACTGTATAAATAGAAATAATAGTAGGAGCTAGAGGGTTAAGAGTATTGAGGAAATCAGTCGGCTGAGGTCATGATCTCGGGGTGGTGGGATCAAGCCCCTTGTTGGGCTCTGCACTAGACGTGGAGCTTAAGATTCTCTCTCTCTCTCTCTCCTCCCACCCCTCCCCCCTAAAAAAAAAAAGTATTGAGGAAATCACGACAGTATTAAAACACTGAATTCTTTCACTTTTTAGATTTTTTTATACATCAACACTGAGATAGTTATATAGACCTTGAATGAATGTGAGAATTTGATGTTAGTGGTTTTGGTGTATAAAAAGGTTTGTTAAATTACACACTTTTAAGAAAGAAGTACAGAACCAGACCTTGGGCAGTTAATGTTACATAAAATACTCAAGAATATTATTGTGTACCCACTGTCTGTCAGGCATTGTTTTAGGTGCCAGGTATCTAGCATGTAGGTAGGTGGATGTAATTTTGTGGCTCTTAACATTGGAAGGGGGACTGGAAAGTCATATAAATTATAATATGTATAATCTGGATGGTGGGAAATTCAACAACAACAATAAAAAGCTAGAGGAATGGGGACTGTAAGTAAAAGAGGAATGTTCTAATGCAATTCACTGTTCAGGATTATAACTCTTACTGCTCCTTGTCCTTATAACTCTTTTTGCTTTTAAATGCCTCTGTATAACTTGGCAACTTTGCACTGACAGTGTGTCCTTGACATCCTGCCTTGTTGTCTCGATTGTATATATAGCATTACTCTACATTGAGATGGTATATAGTAGCATAAAGCTGATGGTAGATTTTGTTTATTTGAGCTACTAAATCTGCGCTTTATGGTTTTCTATACATTTTTCTTTTTTAAAAGGACACTGTCAAGTACTTTTAAATGGTTATTTGTAGTAACAATTTCCTGCTTGTATTTTTTGTTTCTATTGACTACCCTTTAATTATCTTGTTTGGAATGGAATATAAGTTAAAGAGGTTTTTTATTTGTTTCAAATGATCAAGATTAAAGTTCTAGGAAAAATAAATGTTTACTTCTATTTCTTGGTAAAATAATAGTGTTTTATGGAGAATATTCCTTCAAATTTTTAAAAATAAGATGTAATTTGGATTAGTTAACTGGGTTTTTTGGTTTTTTTTTTTAACTTCAAAAATTAATCAGTGTGTTAACTTCTTCAAGAAGGTTTTTTGGGGCTCTGGCTGGCTCAGTCAGTAGAGCATTCAGCTCTTGATATCAGGGTCGTGAGTTCAAGCCCCACCTTGTGCACCGAGTTTACTAAAAAAAAAAAAAAGTTTTTCTTTACCTAGAGGTTTATACGACTTAATGCATTTTTTTATATAGTCCAAAAAAAGGACCGATTTAGCCCTCAGTGTTCCATTAACACTGGAGGTAAATTTCAGCCCAACTCTATTTCAGTGACTTAAAATCTGAGTTTGATAGCTATTTGTAACCTTGTTAATAAACTGGAAATTTTGTTGGTGGCTTTAGTGTTCTGGTGTTGATACTAGTATGTATGACGTTACTTGCTATAATTGTGTTTTAAACTAAGCTTCTGAGAACATACGACATTAGATGTTATAATTATGATTAAAATTAAACTGTTAAGAACAAATACAGGTTGATTTTTCTCATGTTTTCTAGTCTTTTTCCCCCAGATCCTATCGCCATACACACATTAAAGTAAATGTGTGAGATTTCTCTTCCAATTTTAATTTCCTTTTATAACATATGGGAATTAGTGGTTAGTGGAATGAATATTTCTTGATTGAATTTTTAGTTGAAGTAATCTTATCTGAGGAATGGCCTTGTCAAAAACATTTGCTGACCACAGCTGCTTTGTTGTAGGAGGCCTGACAAATGGTAGTGGTCGATATATCTCTGCAGCACCTGGAGCAGAAGCAAAATACCGAAGTGCTTCAAGCACTTCCAGTCTGTTTAGCTCCAGCAGCCAGCTCTTTCCTCCTTCTCGGCTTCGGTATAATAGGTCTGATATTATGCCTTCTGGCCGAAGTAGATTACTGGAAGATTTCAGGAACAACCGTTTCCCAAACCTTCAGCTTAGAGACTTGATTGGACACATAGTTGAGTTTTCTCAAGACCAGCATGGCTCTAGGTAGGTGATTATCATTTTTGCTTTGAAAATTACTGCCTTGTAAGAGCATAAATTTTTCTTGACTGGGGTCATTTAATCTGCATGGAAGTTGGAAGTTTTTAAAAAACAAATACCCGATACGGATTTTTTCTTTGATACTAGGACAAATGATAAAAATTCAGGTTTTTTAATTATCTATGGTTTCCCAGTTTTCTCTAATGAGAATATTTGTATAATGAATATATAGCAGTGCCTTTTTATTGGATTATTTTTATTACATTGACTGACTTTAATTTTCCTTTTAAAATAATGCACTGAATTACATTTGTGGACTTAAGTGTCCCTGATGTAGACTTTGTCTAAAAAAATTAGAAAGTTAAATGCTTTTGTGTTCCTTTATAGATTTGTATTTGATGTGATGTGGGTTAAGTAGAAACATTTCACTTGTAACACATACATTAAATTTAAATTGTTTTTTCCTTTTATAGTTTTATTTTATCTCCCTATGTTTGAAAATTCTTAAGAGTAGCAAATCAACCTTGTATCACTCACAGTGGCTAAGAATTTATTTGTAAGAGCCTCTTTTATTCTCTAAACTTAGATATTATTTAGTAATATTATGAAAAAATATGTGAATAACCAATAAAATCTAATTTTTCTTCATTGATTATAATGCAACCAGAACTAACTTAAGTGTTAAACCTCTTTATGTCCAGACTGTTTACCTAACTAGTAGTTATTTCAAATTAAGGTGTTCTACAGGAAAAAAATAATTAAGGTGTTATAAAGAAATGCTTCATAACTTTTGTCTTCTTTGCTTTAAATTGGCTGTTCACAGTACTAAATGCATTAGTACTATTTCTGGAAATAATTTTATGTGTATATATGTGGGGATATGTAAATCTCAAGTCAGATTTTTACAGAAGCGTGTTTCCAGTGTGCTGTCATGGCATGTACAATTTTTCTACATAGGTTCATTCAGCAAAAACTAGAGAGAGCTACTCCAGCTGAGCGACAGATGGTATTTAATGAAATTCTACAAGCAGCCTATCAGTTAATGACAGATGTTTTTGGAAACTATGTTATACAGAAATTTTTTGAGGTAAGCACACATACATGTTTGTACATCTATCCAACTATATGTTTTTAATGCTTAGAAAAATCCAGAAAGTTGGTAAGAGTCATTTTCATATAAAAATATATGAGCTTGGGAGGTGCCTAGGTGGCTCAATCCGTTGAGCATCTGTCTGCCTTTGGCTCGGGTCATGGTCTCAGGGTCCTGGGATTGATCCCCACCTCGGGCTCCCTGCTCAGTGGGGAGTCTGCCCCTCCCCTGCTTGTGCTCTCTCTCTGAAATAGATAAATAAAATTTTTAAAAAAACCCAAATACATACATACATATATATATATATATATATATATATATATGAATGAGCTTGGGAGAAAATAATTGCACATCCTTAACAACCTTAGTCATTAGGGAAATGCAGATCAAAACCACAGTGAGATTCTACTTTACGTCTACTAGCATGGCTGTAATGAAAAAAAAAAAACAAAACGGAAAATAACCAATGTGGGTGGGAATGTGGAGAAATTGGAAGCCTCGTACATTGTTCATAGGAATGTAAAATGGTGTAGCTGTTGTGAAAAACAATTTGGCAGTTCCTTAAAAAATAAACAAAATTATCATACAGCCCAGCAATTCCACTTCTGTATATACACCCAAAAGAATTGAAAACAGGGACTCCAAACACTAGTGTTTGTTTCAGCATCATTCACAATAGCCAAAAGATAGAAACAACCCAAATGTCCAGCAGATGAATGGATAAACAAAATGTGATATATGCATACAATAGAATATTATTCAACCGCAAGGAATGAATTTCTGTTACATGCTACAACATGGATGAAGCTAAGTAAAATAAGCCAAATGTAAAAGGACAAACACCGTAGAGTTTCACTTATATGAAATACTTAGAAAAGGCAAATTGATAGGGACATAAAGTAGATTGGGGCTTACCAGGTATTGGGGGAAGTGGGAAGTTACTGCTTAATGCATACGGCATTTTGTTTGAGACAACAGGGAAGATTTAGAAACACTGTGATGATGATTGCACAACATTGTGAATATAATTAATGCCAGTGAATTATGCACTTAAAAATAGTGAAAATGACATTTTATGCTATATATTTTATCACAAAAATAGTTTTAAAATACATGGGCCTACTTTAAATGAGAAGTTTAATATTAACCTGATTAACATTTGAAAATATAAAGCATTGGGAGTAAGTCGTAGGTGAAGAAATTAATAATAGTATAGTCCTTTTGATTTTGTTAGATGTCATGTATTTTGTGATTTAGCTAATTTTCAGTTTATAACTTTCTGTATTATAGCTTGGCTTAAGGTTCCTGCACAGTTAACATCAGAATGTAGTTGAGAATTATCTGGTCTGAATGTATGGCTCAGAAGTTAAAGATGAAGAGATTGTTTAAAATGAAGAGTAAAGATGTTTATTTTAAAAGAATAACGGGTGGTTAATGTATGAGTAACAAGGAAATTTTAGATAGTGAGACTTAACCCCACAAACAAGCAGGACAGTTACTTCAGGCTGCTCTGGATCTATCTTTTATTAGCTTTTACCTAAATCCTCCTTCCTACATGATTACCAAATGTGATATTTTTAAAATATAGTGAATAGGCTGCAAAAAGCGGGTTATTCAGGTTTAACAAAATAATATGGTTATTTTTATTAATATTAATTTTTTTCCATCAGTTTGGGAGTTTGGATCAAAAATTAGCCCTCGCTACTCGTATTCGTGGTCATGTTCTGCCTTTAGCCTTGCAGATGTATGGCTGCCGTGTTATTCAGAAAGCGTTGGAGTCTATTTCATCTGACCAGCAGGTAATTGTAAGTTAAGACAAAATTTTTGTATTTTATTTGGTTTTTAAATTACTACTTTATTATGTTAGAATCTTAGAGTGAAACATTAAATATTTCCACAATTAGAATAAAATACTTTAAAAAATCTGTCTCAAACAGTACATTATTAATTGTTACACAGTGGATCTTTGTTCTGTCCTCTTCATTTTCTTCAGCATCTTTTCATCTTTAAATGAAGATATTTGAGTGCCTCCTGTGTGGTAAGCAGAATGCTAAATGATGGGTATTTTTGCTACACTTGCTTATTTGATTTTCTGTAGTATCAGGAATACCTTTTACTATTTCCAAAGTGTATTTGGATTGTACTTACATTTCTATCATAAGAATAAAAAAATTTTTCATTGAGTAGAGTGCTCTTTATTTTTAAGTTTTATTTTAATTCCAGTTAACACAAATGTGGAACGCTTCACGGATTTGTGTGTCATCTGTGTGCAGGCACCATGCTAATCTTTGTACCATTCCCATTTTGGTATATATGCTTCCAAAGCGAGCATAAGAATAAAAATTTTAAAACCAGTTGCATTCCTATATGCCAGTTAAAAATTATATAAAGTTCTTAAAAATTTCACTCAATAAGAAAAGTAACCTAAGAATTCTATTAACAAGATTCACAGTTTTTAAGAGGAAAGAGAACACATATAAATGGGAATATACCGTAGTCTTGGATGAAAAAGTCTATTAAAATTCTAAGTTAAGAAAGGATTAATGCAATTCCAGTCATGTGCTCATGGGAATTATAACTGATCAGAATAATTTTTAAAATTACTTGAAATAGACAAGAATATTAAGAGGATGAGGATAAATGCTGATCTGCTAGCTTTTTAAAATGTGAAGCATCACTAGTGTGGCTCTTGTAGCAGATTAAGCAGACTTTAGAAATGAAATTCGTAACCCCAAATAGATACTATTTTATATATATAACTAGTTTATGTATTAAGTGAAACTTAAAGGAAATAATTATTTCTTAAAAGGCATTGGTAATTAGTAAAATTGGAAAGAGATCACATTTGATTCTCTACCCACATACATTATTGTGTAATAAAGTAAATTCCAGAATTAAAAAATAAAAACAGTAATAACATATATATGAATGTGTGTGTGTTTATGTGTAAAAATTTGTGAGAAGAAAATAGTATTCTTTGGAGGAAATACTGAGTTCTAGAATAATTGGAGATATGTCACAGTGGAAAGATCAACGAATTTTGATTATTGTCGACGCTTACATATCTGCTCTACCATAAGTCTCAAGCTGGTTTAGATACTTTAAAGATATTTTATTTATTTATTTTTTTAAAAGATTTTATTTATTTATTTGACAGAGAGAGATAGCGAGAGCAGGAACACAAGCAGGGGGTGTGGGAGAGCGAGAAGCAGGCTTCCTGCCAGCAGGGAGCCCGATGCAGGACTCGATCCCAGGACCCTGGGATCATGACCTGAGCCGAAGGCAGACGCTTAATGACTGAGCCACCCAGGCGCCCATTTTAAAGATATTTTAAAGAATGTGATCTTGGGTGCCTGGGTGGCTCAGTTGGTTAAGCGTCTGTCTTCGGATCAGAGTCCTGGGATTGAGTCTTGCGTCGTCGGGCTCCCTACTCAGCAGGGAGTCTGCTTCTCCCTCTACCCCTCCCCCTTGCTCATGATATCTCTTTCTGTCTTTCTTTCTCTCAAATGAATAAATAAAATCTTTAAAAACAATGAGATTTTGCCATTTGCAATAACACGGGTGGACCTAGAAGGCATTATACTAAGTGAAATAAGTCAAAGGAAGGACAGATACCTTTGATTTCACTTACATGTGGAATCTGATAAACAGAACAAACAACAAACTCAAGAGGGGTAGTGGGTGGCAGGTGGGGGAGGCAACAGGTGAAGGGAATTAAGAGGTATAAACTTTCAGTTACAAAATTTAAAAGTCATGGAAATGAGGGGCGCCTGGGTGGCTCAGTTGGTTAAGTGACTGCCTTCGGCTCAGGTCATGATCCTGGAGTCCCGGGATCAAGTCCCACATCGGGCTCCCTGCTCAGCAGGGAGTCTGCTTCTCCCTCTGACCCTCCTCCCTCTCCTGCTCTCTGTCTCTCATTCTCTCTCTCTCAAATAAATAAATAAAATCTTAAAAAAAAAAAAAAAGTTATAAAAAGTCATGGAAATGAAAAATACAGCATAGGGAATATAGTCAGTAATGTAATAACGTTTTATGGTGACTATACCGTTCGGGATGAGCAATGTGTAGTTGTATAATTGTTAAATCACTGTGTTGTACACCTGAAACTAAATCTCAGTTATACTTCAGTAATAAATAAATAATAAAGATATCTTAAATGTCTTTAATATTTGAAAATATAAATCACTGGGAATAAGCCTTACGTGAACCTGTTAATAATGGTATTTTTTGGATTCTTTAGAATATTTTATTTTGTTATTTAGTTTATAGCTAAACATCTGTGTTATATCTTGGCTTAACAATTCCTCTAGAATTATATCAGTATGTAGTTGAGAGTTCTTTGGGTGAGAGAGACTTTAAACGTGTGTACTCCATTTCTTCACAATACTATTTCCTGTTGTACTAATAAGACACACAGATTATCGTGTGGCTACCTATATTTTTCTCTAAGGATTAAGGTGTTTGTTTAATAAATGCTTACAATTTTATTTTAAAAAATGATGATTACTAGCTAGAAGAAAATGCAGTTAGTAAATAAACCTTACTGTAAATAAGCTTAACCTTATTAGTGAGCAAAGAAACAAATGAAAGAGGTCATTTTTGCCAGTTAAAGTAACAAAAATCTAAAATTTCCCTAGAATTCATTTCCAAAGAGGTGCTTAGGTGGCTCAGTCAGTTAAGTGTCCCACTCTTGATTTCACTCAGGTCATGCTCTGATGGTTGTGAGATCAAGCTCCACATGGCTCCCTCTCCGCCTGCCCCTTGCCCCCACTTGCGTGCACTCTAAATAAGTAATAAGTCTTTTAAAAACTAAAAATTTATTTTTTGGAGGTAAGGGGGGTTGCTAAGTAGAGAAAAAGTGGAGAATTCTGAATTATATATATTGTCAGCTGAGAAAGATGAGTAGAAGGTGTATACAGTGAAGAGAGTTGTTTAAATATGGCAAATTTAGCATCACTAGGTTACTTTTCAGTAAGTGTCATTTACATTACAATCCTGCAAAAATGTTTTGATAATACTCACCATCAGTGGCTTCTGGGGATGGCAGATTTTAAACTCTGGTATCTAAAAAATTGCAAAGAAATTTTTTAGTATACTTCTGTACTTTTAATCCTGATGTCTTGCTTAATGAGGTAATTTTTTAAATGTCATCTTTTTGCAGAGTGAAATGGTAAAGGAGCTAGATGGTCATGTACTCAAATGTGTGAAAGATCAGAATGGAAACCACGTTGTACAAAAATGTATTGAATGTGTTCAGCCACAGTCACTACAGTTCATCATTGATGCTTTCAAAGGACAAGTAAGATTGATGTTTGGCTTCTAATTAGTTAGCAGGGCGTTCTTTTAGAATTTGAGTGTTAACACATTTTTCATAAGTCGCAAGTTATATAATACCCAGTACTGTCATACAAACATAGGAGACAAAACAGTAAATATACAATGATTTCTGCCTCTTCCATAGAGTACATCAATAGATAGCTTCATTTTTTTGAAGCTGAAAACTGTAGAAATAGGAGTTTAATAATACTACTTTAGGATCACAGGTCTTAGAATTATGAACCCAACAGTGTTTTCCAAATTTTTGAGAAGGAAAGGAAGGAATACTTCAGATCCTTTAGCATAAAACACAGAAAATAAGTATCAATTTGTAACTAATACATAGTAATAAATAGCTGCTAATTATATTGTGCACTACCCTTACCTTGCAGTCTGTTTGTTTTCATTATTACATGCCCTTCATCTTCTGGTTTGGTACTTTTTGATCAAAATGTCTGTTAGCTCCTGGGGTGCCTGGGTGGCTGTCAGTTAACATCCTGCTCTTGGTTTCAGCTCAGGTCATGATCTTGAGGTTGTGGGATCGAGCCCCACGTCGGGCAATGCTCAGTGTGGAGTCTGCTTCAGATTCTCTCTCCCTATCCTTCTCATTCTCTCTCTCTCTCTCTCAAATAAATAAAATCTTAAAAAAAAAAAAAAAAGAGGGGTGCCTGGGTGGCTCAGTCAGTTAGGCATCTGCCTTCAGTTAGGCATCTGCCTTCAGCTTGGATCGTGATCCTGGGGTCCTGGGATCAAGACCCACATTGATTAGGCTCCCTGCTCAGCGGAGAGCCTGCTTCTCTCTCTCTCTCCCTCTGCTGCTCCCACTGCTTGTGTGCTCGATCTCTCTCTCTGTGTCAAATAAATAAATAAAATCTTTTTTAAAAAAAGAGCAAGAAAAGAAAATATCCGTTAGCTCCTAAATTGAGCGCCCTGCTTTGCAGTCTTTACTAACAGGGTGGTGGTCTTATTGAAGGTGACTCCCCACCCTTCTATTTTAAGTAAATTCAGCATGTATGTCATCAGGAACCTGTCTGCCTCATAGAACTTTCCAAAAATGTCAGATAATGGAAATGTATTTCTTCCAATTGTTTTAAGGTGTTTGTACTTTCAACTCATCCTTATGGCTGCAGAGTGATCCAGCGCATCCTAGAGCATTGTACTGCAGAGCAGACCTTACCTATCTTAGAAGAACTCCACCAACATACAGAGCAGTTGGTACAGGTATAAATTCCCTAATAGTTTTAAATGTTTATGTATTTTTGAAAATACCTCAAAACATAGGCAAATACTATTTATTGTTAAGTTTAGGGAAATATAATTTATTCCTAAATTAACACACTGTAGAAACACATAGACAAAAAGCCTGGTATGTTCTACTGACTATATACTGCTGAATTTTTAGAAAAAATAATTTAACATCTTTTTAAAGAATAATCATTATTCTTAATGAATGACTTAAGGAAAGTAATTTTTAAATATCTATACTTAGGATCAGTATGGCAATTACGTTATTCAGCATGTACTGGAACATGGTCGACCTGAAGACAAAAGCAAAATTGTTTCTGAAATCAGAGGAAAAGTCTTAGCCCTGAGTCAACACAAATTTGCCAGGTATTGCAATATTTTCAAATTCCAGGGGTCAGTTCTTTTAGCTCTTTGGGTTTTATCAGGAGACAAAGAAATGCATGTAGACTATAGCATTAGAACATAATCTTTCTTGGGGCACCTGGGTGGCTCAGTGGGTTAAGTGTCTGCCTTTGCCTCAGGTCATGATCCCAGCGTCCTGGGATTTGAGTCCTGCATCGTGTTGTGGCTAACAGGGAGCCTGCTTCTCTCTCTGCCTGCCACTCCCTCTGCTTGTGCTCTTTCTCTCTCTCTCTCTGACAAATAAATAAAATTTTTAAATAAATAAAATTTTGAAAATAATTTAAAAAATAATAATAAACCATAATCTTTCTGAACGGTGCTTGTATTCTTACATGACAAATTGGTTTGCCCACATATATTCCATTTTTAAAGTCTGTATTCAGAAAGTGATTTGTCTCCCCAAACCTATCAATGCAAATTCTTTTAGTGCATATTAATGAAAATCTCAGACTTACTAATGACCTGATTTCGTCCTTTTTGAATTACAATCATTATTTTAAGAGGCATATATTTAAACTTGAGGGTATCCAGTATGGGTTCCTCTGTGATACTAATTTCTGTTTTAAAAGTAAAGAAAGGGTAAGAGAATTACAAGAGAATACCATCTTGACTTTTACATCTTCGGATGTGTTTAGCAGATTCTTTCAAAACCAAGGATATTTTGCTATAAGGAAAAAAGTAACAGAATACAGGGTGCCTAGGTGGCACAGTTGGTTAAGCATCCGACTCTTGGTTTTGGCCGAGTTTGTGATCTCAGCGTCAAGATCAAGCCCCAAGTTGGTCTCTGTGTTCAGCCCGGAGTCCAGTTGGGTTTCTCTCTCCCTCTCTTTCTACCCCTCCCCCCCCTGCATGGGTGTGGGCCCTCTCGCTCTCAAATAAATCTTTAAAGAAAAAAGTAACAAAATAACTTTTTGGGGGCGCCTGGGTGGCTCAGTTGGTTAGGCATCTGCCTTTGGCTCAGGTCATGATCCCGGGATCCAGCCCTGCATTGGGCTCTCTGCTCAGTGGGGAGTCTGCTGCTCTCTCTCCCTCTGCCCCCCACCTCCCTCTGAAATAAATAATCTTAATTAAATAACTTTCTGTGTATATACTTAATTTTTAGCAACGTAGTAGAAAAGTGTGTTACTCATGCCTCCCGTGCTGAGAGAGCTTTACTGATTGACGAAGTTTGCTGCCAGAATGATGGTCCTCACAGTGCCTTATACACCATGATGAAGGACCAGTATGCCAATTATGTGGTTCAGAAGATGATTGATATGGCTGAACCTGCTCAGAGAAAGATAATCATGCACAAGGTAATATAGTTTATAGCACTTAAAATAGATGATTCAGTTGTGTGACTTTCAGGCTACAATTTTAGCTTTCTAGAAATCAGTGGATAACCTTTGACAAATGTAGGTATGGTGTACTGTTTCATTAAATTCCTAAAGTCTCAATAAAATCACGTTCATTTCTCATCTGTTTACCTATCTTTAGCATTGCCCATCCCTATCTTATTTAAATATATTTGGTTTGCCATAATACATGGGTTGAACATTAATTTTAAAATCTAATTAGGTTTTCTCGCTAACCCAAAACATTTTCCTAAAGAGAATTTATTTTGATTTGATTGGTTTTTTTTTTTTTTTAAACAAGCTGTTTGCTCTCTAGAATCTAATGATTCTTTTAAACTGCATTAATTTCCATGGGAAAACTGTTAAAAAGAATACTGGAAGAAATATTAAATACCCAGTCTTTTTCTAAATCAGTTCATTTAAGAAACGGGACAAGGGGTGCCTTGGTTGCTCAGTTGGTTAAACGTCTGCCTTCGGCTCAGGGTATGATCCCGGGGTCCTGGGATCGAGTCCTATGTCAGGCTCCCTGCTTGGCACGGAGTCTGCTTCTCCCTCTGCGCCTCACCCTTGTCATGCTCTCTCTGTCTCACTCTCTCTCTCAAATAAATAAATAACATCTTAAAAAAGAACTGGACATATAACTTCTTTGGACCTCTTGTCATATAAAGAGAAATGTAAGATCATAAATTTTTTTAACTTTTTAAAAATGTAATATTTCTGCTTAAAAAATACAAGACTTACAAAAATTATCAGTCTTATTTTTAATAACTACATTATTTAACCAATATTATTTATGACATTCGGATTGTTTCTAGTTTTTTTAACTGTCATAAGGAGTGCTGTATATGAATGTCTTTGCATAATTACCTGTTTTTGTAGAATAAATTCTTTCCGGAATTGCTGGTTCAAAGTATGTAAACATTTTACGTGTTGATAGATATTGCCAGGTTGCTCTCAAAAAAATCTGTGCACATTTGCACATCTACCAGTATATAAGAAGAATGCCTGTTTTGTCATCATCTCATCAGTACCAGTTGTTATTCCTTATAAAATTTTTGCCAGTCTGGAGCACCTGGGTGGCTCAGTCGGTTAAGTATCTGTCTTCGGCGTAGGTCATGATCCCAGGGTCCTTGGATCAAGCCCCACGTTGGGCTCCCTGCTTCTCCCCCTTCCCTCTTCCCTGACGTGCTCGCTCTCTCCCTCTGTCTCTCTCATAAATGAGTAAAATCTTAAAAAATTTTCTTTTGCCAGTCTGGGTGGAAAGATAATGATATGATTCTTTTTATTTGCATTTTTAAAAAAGTATTATTGAGATACTGAACAATTTAAATGTATTAGCCATCGCATATCTGATTGCTATTCATGTCTTTTGCTCCATTTTTATTGAATTTTTATCCAGCAGACTTGAGCTAGAAATTTCTGCCTTCATCAACTTTTTAAGAACTTAATAGTTCACTAGTGATGCTTTCCTGCTATGTTTGGAACCCCTCTGCTATTTGCATTTGTAATAGTTTAGAAGTAGTGGTTTGTTTATTCATTGAACAATTTTGAGAGTAGAAGTTTGGAGAGATTCAGTAGAATGAACTGCTTTTGCAAACAACTTTCTTTAAAGGATTTGAATATCAAAATCCAATTATTCTTCTAAATCACCGATATTGAGGAGTGATTTTTTAAGAAACCAGAAACTAAAATAATTAAGATTTACTAAGCAGATTATTTGTTTTTCAGATTCGACCTCACATTACTACTTTGCGCAAATACACATATGGGAAGCATATACTGGCCAAGTTGGAAAAATATTATTTGAAAAATAGCCCAGATCTAGGGCCTATTGGAGGACCACCAAATGGAATGCTGTAAAGGGAAAAGAGAAAGAAGATGATATAACCATGTGAAAAGAACGTTTCTTTTGTGAATTATCAAAACACAACTCAACTATGAATCTTCAAAATTTTTTTTTAAAGCAAAACTATTTATTGACTTTATTCATCCATTTGTAAATTTTTTAAGGTTCTTGTGTATATTTGGGGGGTGGGGGTGGTGAATTATAAATTATATTCAGCCCTGAGTGGAGACCTATCAGATTGGATTGCTGGCAAAGCACAGAATGCCTGTATATGATGTAACTATCAAAAAAAAAAAAAAAAAAAAAGCTGTCACATATTTTGTAAATTTTTACCTTGTAAAGTCACAAAAATAGTTTTTAAAGGAAAAAGTACAGTATTCTTTTAATAAACTGGCTTGCAGTCTGGTAGGTCTACGGACCCCATAGCACAACAGGTTTATAGAGATGTATATAGAAATATAGTCCTTATTTTTTTTTTTTTTTGTCCTTTGTGTGGAGCCTTTTATAACCGATTAACAATCAACTGCATAAATATTAATATTTTAAAAAGAAAGTTAAGTTGTATTTTGGTAATTCACAAACTATCATGCAACTAAAAACTCGGCAAGTAAGACAAGAATTAAATGATTTGAGATGAAAAGAACTTATATTATTTACAGTGGATGTGATTTTAATACAAATACTGCCCTAAAACGTCTCTGGCAATGTACAGAAGTATTGTATATATACTTACATATGTAATTGTTGTAAGAGGTAGGAAAAAAAAAATCATGGTGACACTTCCATTCAGTTAAATGCACTAATTGAAAAGTTAAGTCCCTTTTTAACTTTTCAGTTTGGTTTGCAATCTGAGAAAGAGTGGAAATTTGTATATTGTTTTGCTTATAGAATTACAAGGACATGTTGAGGAAGTGTTGAGCTTTATTTTGCTTTTTCATAGTAGATTTTTGAGAAAGTAGGAACCAGATAGAGGTGAAAGGGGCCACTGAAAAGTGAATTTGATAGCTCAACATTTAAGCATGACTACATATTCAGATAGCTTTTTTTGCTTCCTATAAATATATGCATTGTGTGTGTAGTAATAGATGTAAGTTTACACTTTGAAAGCAAATCTTGTTTCAATGTTTATTATAAAAGCCTTGCTAATTTAGTAGTGATGCTTTCCTTGGTTGTACAGGTGTACATTTGTAAACCTTCATGCTGTAAATGGAATTTGTTTTATCTCTTTGGGAAACATTTGCATTTTAGTGTACATTTATGTCCCTGCCCTCTTTGACTTGGCATATAGTGTTGTATAATGTAAATTTATTTCTCCAAATCGAGAGTGATTTTTTAAAAAATTTTTTATCTTTATATGGTTTCAGAAGTATGAACCAGCTTTCTTTTTATTATTGTGGGAAACGTTTTCTTTTATAACATAGTTGTTGACTCTGTTAATATGGACATACTAGGATTTGGATCATTTTCAAGAAGTCAGGGTATTGTGCATAATAAGAAAGTATTGGACTGAGATATTTGGTTACCATGGAGGCCAATGCTTTTTCCATCTTATTAAATGTGATGTGACTTTTTTCTTTGTACAGAAGAGTACTGTATTTTTGAATAGCCTATTCCCAAGTAAGAGCAAATCTGTATGATAACATTTTTTTCTCTGGAAGACATAACAGTAACATGATGTACATTTACAAGCGGCCTTATGTACATTTCCCAACAATCTTTTTAAGGCAAAATTGTGACCATATGTGTATAATTAAAATCGTTTTTAATCCTTTGCCTATGAAAATATTTTGGAAAAAAAAAACTTGCTTTGTATATTCAGTTTCTGAAAGATAAAGAAAGTGCTTTGTATTTTGTTGAAGTCAGTATTTTGTATAAAACCATTTATGTTGACCCACTTCTGTTTAGTGCTGAAAACTAATGAACCATGCTATCTCTTTCGATTGAACATGTAAGGGATTTTTTATTGGAAGTCTGCAGAAGAAAATCATTCTTCTGAGCACAATATTGAATATAAAGGTTTTATCACTTAGCTGTTCATATCATGAGCCTAAAAATAATGGCATAAAGTTTGGGGTGCCAGGCATACTTTTTCTTGTTTGATGTTGAGTTACTCTAGTTTTCTAACCCGACATTCCATGTTGAGTCCATTAAATCCAACCACCTGTCACTGTCCCCTCTCATTATAGTCCTACTGGTTCATCAGCATGTCCCAGTCCCAGTGGCAGTGCTTTTCCCCTTACATAGAACGCTGCTCTCTTTCACCCAGTCCTACTTTGTTTTGCCAGCCTCAGAGTGTCTTGGCCCCGTGTCGAAATTTGTTTCCAGTATCAGCTCACAGTTGTGAGCTGATCATGATCCAAGTTGTTCCTGTTGGAGATTGATAAGTGACTTTCCTGGATTTGCACAGTTGAATTCCTGGTTTTCCTTTTTCCTACCCTCTGTTGGCACAGGCAGTTGCAAATTTAGAAAGCCCTAGGGGATGGCTGGGAAATGGAACCTTTCTAGGGTTTTGATGTTCCCATGTATCCCAGTGTTGACAACCCCATCTTCCCAATACTTTGGGGCCTGTTCTAGAAGAATATCTATTATTGTAGAAATTTTATGGTCTGCCATTTTGGTGCCCACCTCTCTGATTCCACCATTTAATAAGTTGGCATGGAATTTTGCTAAAATCTGAACATCACATTTCAGAATAAAGAAACTTTAATTGGGCAGAACCACTTAGACTTTACTCTTGAGTGTCTCCTTTTGATATGGATTGTTTCTGGACCAGTTTGTCTAAGTCCTGGCTCTTCTTGGTTCATATGAAATAATGTTATCTTCACTTTGTATATTATGTATAAATTAGAAAATGAAAAATGTGTGAATAACCTTGTATGAAATAAACCTGGTCTTGTGTTTTTCTCTAGCTAAAATACCCTTCTGTACCTCAATTATAATTCAGATTGCCCATTCAAGTTTACTCTGATTTAAGGAAAAGCAAATATTTTTATCACATGGATGCTAATCTGGGGCTACTGATTACTCTGATGGTATTCCTATCTTTTGATTAGTATTTAGGATCTCTGTCTAATTACATAGAGTGATTACACACTTCATAGGATTAAACTTTCAGCCTGTTTCCTTGATGATATTTCTTCAAGGTTGTTTTGAGGATTAAATTAAATCACTTACCTTTACCTGTAGGTGTTCGTTTCCTTTCCACATGAACTTCCAGAGACAGTGTTGTCTGAAGGAGAATACAGTTTGGGTTCAGGCATGGATTTGAAGTTTACCTCACGATTCACAGCCTTGTGAACTTGGGTGTGTTACTCGTCTCAGCCTCAGTGTTGCCACCTGTACCATGGATGAGTACTATTTCGGTCATTGTTTTTAAGAACTGAGAGTATCTTAAGGTACTTAGAACCCAGTCCTCAACTAATGCTAATACTATTTCCATTTTCCTCTCCCTTCTGTAGCTATTCGTTTTGTTTTAAGCCATACAGATAATTTGATAGAATCCAAAGCAGAGATCTACATAAAACTATGTGGGAAAAGACATGTTCATCATACACGTTTTTAATTTTATGCCAGTTTTAATTTCATCTTGTTTTGGTTCTGTTCTGAGCTGAAAGCAACCCTTCTGGAATTGTTGACCTATCCCACATCATAGAGATGAGATTAAAGGACCCTAAAAGAAAGAAATATTACATCCTCCTACCCTAGCTTACTAACCTAAGAAAAGCAAGTTTTCTAGGTGGCCTGGATGGTAGTCATTCTCTGCTCTCATGACGGATTCTCAGGAAGCCTGGGGTTGGCGGTGGACCATGGGGAAGGGCAGAGGAACCCCAGAGGAGCAGTGTTCACTGTCTACCTGACCTAGCTAGCTTTCAAGGACCAAATGAACCTCTCTGACGGGGTTTGGATGCTCCCAGACAGTGAATCTGCGAACACAGGTGAGAAGCATGGAGCGCGGTGGCACCGTGCGCACCTCTAGGAGGCTGCGTGGTCCTGGCCCGCTAGGCCTCAGTGTTCCCATCTGTAGTCACATACTGTTGGGGCACTTGGGTGGCTCGGTACATTCAGCGTCTGCCTTTGGCTTGGGTCATGATCTCAGGGTCCTGGGACTGAGTCCCGAATTGGGCTCCCTGCTCGGCGGGGAGTCTGCTGCACCCTTTCCCTCTGCCCCCACCCCCAGGCGGATGTGCTTTCTGTCCCTCAAAATCTTCAAAAAAAAAAAAGTGGGAATACTATCTTGGCTGCACCCAGAACCTTGCATCTGAGGAGTGCTTGATGCTAAGAACCTAAGAGAACTGCAGGACAGATCCTACAGGAAGCTCAAAATTCGCTGGAATTTTTGTCATTACCTCCATATCCTGTAGACAATTTCTCATTTCCTCTGTTTCAGTCACAGGACTTTTTTCTAAATATTCACCAGGAACTTAAACCAAATGAAATAGCCCTGTAGTTTGAAGAAAGAAATTTGCTAGGTTGAGTTTAATTTGAGTTTTCTTGGACATCAGAGTATAATGGTTCAGAGTCAGGACTCTGGGATTAGCCCAGATTGCAAACCTTTAGCTTTACGTCGTTAGGCAAATGGTTTTCATCTTTCAAGCCTTCGTTTCTTCACGTGTAGGTAAGGGAAATGAGACCTACCTCTTAAAACTGTGAGAATTAAATGAGACCTGTGTCGTTCTGGGGCAGTGAGTGACTCCTGTTACAGTGAGTTAACGAAAGGTTGGGGGGAGGGGTTGTTTTTAATTTACCTACATGCAGCCTGAAAACATTGGGATTGGAGCTCATTTATGTTTCTGCATATGAGCTCTTGATTCAAGTTGCAGATAAACCACTAAGGAAAACTGTTGAAGAAAGGATTAAGGAACTTAACAGCATTTTAGTTGTTGGTACATTTCATCTTTTTTCTTGGTACTAATACAGTCCTGATGACTGCCAGGATGTTAACAATAGGGAGTTGCCCTATATCCGGGAGCAGTGGAGTGACCTGTCTGCATGATGGTCAAAGCGTGGAAGTAGCGGGAACCTGGAGGGAGGGTGAAGTCAGCACTGTGGATTAGAAAAGAGTTCCCATCACAAAGGCCAAGCCCATCTCACCTCAGTCTCGGGTACCCCAGGCCTTTCATGGGAAGAAGCCCTGAAATGTTGTGTCTCAACACCTGGTGGGCCCATCTTACACCAGGGGTGTAAGAGGGAGGGATGTTTGGGAGCCTTCCCCACCCCCACTTTGAAAGTCAGTTCTGACATCATCCAGGACACATTCAGTTGAATAGAATGCGGTAGTTTTCACTGAAGAGAATTAGAAAAGAAGGCCAAAAATATATCTTAGAAATACATCTTAGAAATGTTTAAAATACAGTTCTTAACTCCTAGGTTAAAGAATAATCTGGAATAAACCATTTGGGCCAACTTCAAAATGAGTAACAGTGCTATATATCAAAACTCGGGGGACTTGGGCCAAAGGCTATTCAGAGAAAAATATTTAGCAAAGAAAGTCTGAAGATAATTTAAGAAGCTAGTAAGGGGCGCCTGGATGGCACAGTTGGCTTTCTGCTTGGGTCATGATCTCAAGGTTGTAAGAGTAAGCCACATGCCGGGCTCCTGGACCCATGCTCAGCACAGAGTAGGCTTCAGATTTTCTCCCTTTCCCTCTGCCCTTCCCCCCGCCCTAAAAAAAAGTAAAATAACAAAAGTACAAAAAATATAGGAAGGATTAATAATAAACTTCACAAAAAAGGAATAGGCTTGATTGGTTAAAAATGAGACATACTTTTGGCAAATCAGAATTTTAAAAATAGGTGAAAAACACAAACAGGGATTTATGAAATTGCAAGGTTTTTTTAAATTATAGAACATGATATAAAAAGTCTACCTATAGGGGCGCCTGGGTGGCTCAGTCAGGTGTCCTACTCGATTTTGGCTCAGGTCATAATCTTAGGGTGGGGATATCGAGCCCTGTGTTGGGCTCTGCAATCAGTGGGGAGTCTGCTTAAGATTCTCTCTCCCTCTGCCCCTCCCCCTGCTCACTCTCTCAAATAAATCCTTTTAAAAACAAGTCTACCAAGCCTACCTATAAATTAAAAATCAAATTTTCTATGGAAATACAAAGTTCCAGAATTAAGGAATAATAGAAAACATAAATAGACTAATCACTATAAAACAAGCTAGTCAAAAGAATAAAGAAGGAAGGTCTCGCACATTGCCTGATGTCAAATCTTTTTACAAACCTACAGTAATCAAAACAGTGTTTGGGTGTTAATTACACATTGTGATCATTTTGTAATATATACAAATAATCATGCATGTTATATGCCTGAAACTAACGTTATATTTCAATTATACCTCAATTTTTTATTAAAAAAAATATGTGGTACTAGTATAAAGACAGACATACAGACCAATAGGATAGAATAGAGAGCCCAGAAATAAACCCTTGCATATAGGGTCAAATATCTTCAACATGAGTGCCTACACCATTCAATAGGGAAAGTAGATGTCAGGAAAATAGGATATCCTCTTGCAAAAGAATGAAATTGGACCCTTACCTTACACCAAATACAAAAAATAGCTCTAAATGGATTGAAGACCTAAAACTATAAAACGCCTAGAAGAAAACATGAGAAAACTTCATGGCTTTGGATTTGGCAATGATTTTTTGCATATGACACCAAAAGCACATTGCATGCAACGAAGCAAAATGGGATTACATCTGACTTAAAAAAATCTGTGCATCAAAGGGAATAATCAGAGTGAAAAGGCAACCCACAGAATGGGAGGAAATCTTTGCAAATCATGTATCTGATAAGGGGTTAATATCCAGAACATAAAGAACCATGATTCAAGAAGAAGAAAAAGAATCTGATTTTAAAAAGGGCAAAGTGAATTTCTCCGAAGATGTTATATGCAAAGATCTACAAGCTTTTGAAAAGATGCTTAATATCACTAATCTTTAGGTAAATGCAAATCAAACCACAGTGGGATATCACTCATCATGGCTTCGATGAAACAGACAACAGCAAGGGTTAGAATGTACAGAAACTGGAACCCTTGTGCACTGCTCGGAACATCAAATGTCACGTATCTACCCAAAGGTGCAGCTGTTATTGAAAACCGTTTGGAGGTTACTCAAAAAAATTAAAAATTGAATTACCATATGACCCAACAATCCCACTTCCGGGTGTATATATTCAAAAGAATTGAAAGTAGGATTTCAAAGTGATATTTGCATACCCATGTTCATAGCAGCATTGTTCACAATAGCTAAAAGGTAGAAACAATCCAAGTGTCCATCAAGAGATGAATGAATAAATAAAACGTTGTCCATACATATAATGGAACATTGTTCAGCCTTAAAGAGAAAGGAAGTTTTGACACATGCTGCAACATGAATAAACTTGACATGTGAAACCACAAAAAGACATACTGTCTGATTCCCCTTATATGAGGTTATTTAAAGTAGTTAAAATTATAGAAACAGAACAGTGGTTTCCAGGGGCTGGGGGAGGGGTAAATGAAGAGTTGCTGTTTAATGGGTATAGAGTTTTACTTTGCAAGATGAACAAGTTCTGGATATCTGCTGCATAACAATGTGAATTACTACTGAACTGTACACCTAAAAATGGTTAAGATAGCAAAAAAAAAAAAAGGAAGGGAGGGAGGGAGGAAGGGAAAGAAAAAAGGGAAAGAAAGAAAAGAAAAGGCAGTCGAAAATATATAAGGTCATGAGCCCAGACTGTATAAGGGACCAGTTATGTAAATCTTTTTTTTTAGGATTTTATGTATTCATTTGAGACAGGGAGAGCATGAATGGGGGCGGGGGGGCGCAGAGGGAGAGGGAGAAGCAGGCTCCCCGTTGAGCTGGGAGCCCAACATGAGGCTCGGTCCCAGGACCCGGAGACCATGACCTGAGCTGAAGTCAGGCGCTTAACCATCTGAGCCCACCCAGGCACCTCAAGTTCTGTAAATCTTTAAGGAACATATAATACCTAGTTTATATAAATTTTACGGAGCATGGAAAACGATGAAAATTTCCCGAGTTATTCTACAAAACTGTAACGACCTTGAAAAAACCTAAACTATAGTGCACACAAACCATAAACATGGGCTATTTTCATATATGCATATAAATGCAAGACTTCTAACTAATATGTATATCAGTTGAATCCAATGTGATTGTATTCATGTATTATGAGATTAAAAGGCAGTCTTTTTTTTTTTTAAAGATTTTATTTATTTATTTGACAGAGACACAAGCAGGGGGAGGGGAGAGGGAGAAGCAGGCTTCCCGCGGAGCAGGGAGCCCGATGTGGGGCTCGGATCCCAGGACCCTGAGATCATGACCTGAGCCGAAGGCAGACGCTTAACGACTGAACCACCCAGGCGCCCTTAAAAGGCAGTCTTAACATATTGCCCAACCATCATGCTCCTATGTATTTACCCAAATGAGTTGAAAACTTAGGTCCACACAAAAGACTGCACGCAGATTATGTTTATAGCAGCTTTAATCATAATTGCCCAAACTTCGAAGCAAACAAGATGTCCTTCAGCAGGTGAGTGGATAAGCAAACGGATACATCCAGACAATGGAATATTATTCAGAGATAAAAAGAAATGAGCTATCAGACCGTGAGAAGACATGGAAGAAGCTTAAATGCATATTGCTCAGTGAAAGAAGTCAATCTGAAAAGTCTCCATACCGTATGATTCCAACTACATGACATTCTGGAAAAGGCAAAACTATGGAGACAGTAAAAAGATCAGGGGTTGCCAAGAGTTGTGGGGAGGTAGGAAGGGATCAGTACCTGGGGCGGAGGGGATTTTTAAAAATTTCCCCACAGTGTGGTTATGACCCGGGGAGAAAACAAACTGTCCAAATCAAGGAAGGCCCTTTCCAGTCTCTACCGAGGTCAGTTTTGATCCTGAAATCATGAACTGGTACCAGAAGCAGTAACAGCAAGGTGTTAAGTGATTTGCATATATTATCACATTCCTCCCAGAACAACTGTATTAGGATGGGACTAGTCTCTCCCTCTCTCTCTCTCTCTCTCTGTGTACACACACACACACACACACACACACATCTTTAAAGATTTGATTTATTTATTTGAGAGAGAGTGAGCGAGAGAGCACAAACTCGGAGGGGAGGGAGAGACAGAGCGAGAAGCGGGTTCCCTGGGATCATGACCTGAACTGAAGGCAGACACTTAACCCACTGAGCCATCCAGGTGACCCCCCCTTTTTTTTTTTAAGATTTTATTTGAGAGCGAGAGCTAGAGAAAGAAGAGTGTGTGCTTGTGCACTCACCAGCAGGCGCGGGGGGAGGGGGAGCAGAGGGAGAGGGACAACCAGACTCCCCACTGAGCAGGGAGCCCGATCCCAGGACCTGGAGATCATGACCTGAGCCGAAGGCAGGCAGACGCTCAACTGAGTCACCCAGGTGCCCCAGGAAGGGACTAGTCTTACCTGCCTTTTACAGATGACAAAGCTGAGGCTTCGAGGGCTTGTCTGACTTGTCCAGGGAGGCAGGGCCAGAGCGCACCTGCGGTCTCAGGCCAGAGCCAACACGCTTCGATGCTGTGCAGAGGCTCTTGGACGTCAGCCTCCTGCAGGGCCCACGAGGTGGCAGATGTGCTGGAAATGCATGCACTTCACGAGTCGTGGCTTTAGCTGGTCGCAGCCCTGATGGGATGGGGGTCCAGGGTTACTAGCTCTTCTGATCCTGCTAGAAAATCAGAAGTCGGGATTCTCATATGCAATTTCCTTATGGAAATCTCTCCTTTTTAAAAAACACGGTGAGGGCAAAACATTTCTAGGAGCCAATGCAGCCCTGGGGGCTGTTTGCCACCTCTGCCTAATACAGTCCCCGTAGTGGAATGCAAAGGCGCCTTCACATCTGTGGGCTGAATTTGCCATGCGTACGTGCACCACACGCGTACCTGCATCCACATCCCAACGTGCCTTTCACAGCCTGGCTGCCGTGAGCTCCTTCCCCTTCAGAGCCCACCCCACAGGCTCCCCTGAAGCCTTAGAATGCCTCACTTCTCTGCTAGCTCTGTTTACCAGGCCTGGGGCCAAGTGAAGTGCCAGGTGTTGTGTGCTCATTCTCTCCTGTAGCCGTCACTACAATCTGAGTTCAGGAGGCTTAAGCACCTCGGCCCAGGTCACAGGGGAGAGGGCTGCGAAGCTGAGGTTCTACCTACCTCTCCCAGGCCCACTGTCGCATCCTCAGCATCACTCACATGCAGGCCCCGTGTGCCAGGCCCGTGCTAAACCCTTCACGGTGCTTCTCTCTTTTAATCCTCACCACAACTCTTTGAGTAGGTACTAGTAGTAGGGGAGCAAATCAAAGCACAGAGAGGCTCACTTACTGGCTCGAGGTCACACAGCTAAGGCAATGCTAAGAATGCGTCTCATCGCTAGCTGAGACGGTGGGGGTGGGTGGGACAGACATGGTGTGCAGCTTCTCTGCGCTAGGAACATCAGCACCTGAGCCTCTTGCCGACAGTGCGGAGTCAGGGAAAGGCCAGGTCGCCGGGAAGTAGGGACAGGCGGCTGTGGGCCAGAGACAAGCAGCCCCACCCCAGGAAGTGACTCCGTGTGAATCAGTCTGACGGCACCTGGGAGGGCGAGGCTGGCGTTGGCTCACCTGTTTGAGAGCTTCCGGTCCGAGCCTCCAGCAAAGGCTACTCCGGAGGTGGCCGGGCAGCAGGGCAGCTCTGGACATGTTTTATCAAATGAAGGAGCATCAGTCCACCTTCCTCCAAAAAAAAAAAAAAAAGCTCATAAACAAAGTCCTTGGGTCTCCTTAGGGTGGTGGGATGGGCAGCATCAGGTGATAAACACAATCATCCCCCAAGGGGAAGGCTTTAGGGAAGTAACTCTGATGTGGATGTGTAAATGCCGATGATATTTACAAAGGACGGATTTATTCTCTTTTTCTCCTGCTAACATTCTAGCAAATATCAGAGGCAATTTAGATGGGCAGGGAAACTATACAACAGAAATGGACAGGTGGTGTGGGGCTACAGCAGGGGGTGGGGATGGCAACAGAGAAGCAGCACGGAGAAGTTGAGTACACTCACCGTACCCCCCGCAACCCCTGCTTCAGGCTCCCTGAGCCCAGAAGTGCAAACAGATCCCAAGTAAGTTACGGAGTTCTCGCTAGCCAAGAAAACAAACATGCAAGTGCTTGGAAGTAACGAAACCTTCCCCTGGCCTTTCACTCTTCAAGGGTCCCCACGGACTCAAGCAGAGCTGCGCTGCCGACTGGGGTGAGGGCTTCCTGTGGAGCCCCCTTGGCATGCCTGCCACCCCGTGAGAGTGGTCCCAGCCGCATGAGCAGAGCAGAGGGACCGCATGGGCTTCAGCCTCTGAAAACACCCCATCACTCCAACAACCTCTCATCAAGACTTCTTTTGGGGGGGCAGCTGGGTGGCTCAGTGGTTAAGTGTCTGCCTTAGGTCATGATCCCAGGGTCCTGGGATCGAGCCCCACATCGGGCTCCCTGCTCAGTGGGAAGCCTGCTTCTCTCTCTCCCACTCCCCCTGCTTATGTTCCCTCTCTGTCTCTCTCTGTCAAATAAATAAAATATTAAAAAAAAAAAAGACTTCTTTTGGGGACAGAGGTTGTTAGGTGACATGAGTCATATCCAGAATGTAATACAGTCCAGGACTGGGGAGCTAGTGGGGTCACACCGCCCCCCCACCCTGGGCACTTACTGGCAGCACCTTCAGAACCGTCCCTCTCCCACCTCCCCACACACAACTGTCCTCCCCACACTCTCTTGGGTCACGTGCAGAAGGCCGGATTGACCAGTGTATTGTCAGAGTTAGATTCCCCGGCGAGGGGTAGAAAATCTGGGACGACGGTGTCTGAAGAAACGCAGAAGTCTAGCTCTCCATCACGCACAGAGCTGCATGGGCAGTCCCAGGCTGGCATGCTGCATCACTGGCCGGGGACCCACGCTCCTTCTAACCTGGTCCTCTGCCATGCACGGTCTCTGTTCTCAAGTTCACTTCATGTCCAAGATGACTGCTCCAGCTGCATCCATCATATCTTCATCCCAGCCAGGAGGAATGAAAACAGGAAAGGAAAAGAACCTGTTCCTCCCTTTGATACTTCCCTCAATGTATGTACACCATCTCTGCTCCTGTCCCACGGGCAAAATCCTCATCAGGCAGCGACATATAGCTGTAAGTGATGGTGCAAAGGGTAGTCTTTATTTCGAATGGCCAAGAGGCCATTTGAAATGTAGGGGTGGTTTTCCTGAAAAAAGGCGAAGAAAACAAATATGGGGAGTAACCAGGAGTATCTGCCCAAGCAGCCAGCAATAAAAGGCTTCAGTAAGACGTGTCGTAACAGTAAAGCCATTCAAAATCAAATGACAATGAGATTTTTTACTTGCTTCAGATTGGCAAAATATAAAATGTCCAATAAATGCCAAGTTACATAGAAGATGTAGAAAAATGGGAACTCTCATAACTCCTGCTGAGAGTATAAATTGCTATGGACCCTTTTGGAGAGCAATTTGAGCAATTAGAGAATTTAGAGCAATTCCTAAGAAGCTGAATATAGTTGTACCTAAAACCCAGCTGTATCTACTTTTAGAGAAAGTCTCCCATGCACTGGAGGAGAAAGATACAAGAATCGATTGCAACACTGTATATAATATTGAAAAACTGGAAACAACCAAATGTCCATGGATAAACAAACTGTGATATATACATACAATAAATGATAACACAGCCATTAAGGTAAGTGACCCAGAGCCACATGTATCAACATGGATAAATCTCAAAACAAATTGAGAAGACTCAATGGAATCTATAATGTTTCATTTCATACAAAAATAATAAAAGAAAAAAGATCATGTTAAGACTTGATAAACAGTAGTAGTTGCGTAGGTGTTTATCATTATCTTGGGGGGTAGGTATTGCAAGTGAGGTGGAGTTTTTTTGCATTCCTTTTTATTGTAAAATATACAAAATGTAAAATTTACCATTAAAAAAAGATTTTATTTATTTGATAGAGAGACAGCGAGCACAAGCAGGGGGAGCGGCAGGCAGAGGGAGAAGCAAACTTCTTGCTGAGCAGGGAGCCTAATGCAGGACTCGATCCCAGGGCCCTGGGATCATGACCCGAGCCCAAGGCAGACACTCAACGGACTGAGCCACCCAGGCTCTCTCTCTCTATAGATCTATATATAGATCTATATATCTAAAATTAAAAAACTGATTAATACAGAGTAAACTTAAAAATTCTCCTACACTGTCCCCATCCCATTTTCCTCCCCTAGAGGAAATTTTTTTTACATACATAGTCAATGTACATTACACACGTTTTTGTTTTAAAAAAATTGTGGCCATACCATATAAAGAGCACCCTTTTTTTTTTTTTTTTAAGATTTTATCCATTTATTTGACAGAGAAAGAAACACAGCGAGAAAGGGAACACAAGCAGGGGCAGAGGGAGAGGCAGAAGCAGGCTTCCCACAGAGCAGGGAGCCTGATGCGGAGCTCGATCCCAGGACCCTGGGACCATGACCTCAGCTGAAGGCAGACGCTTAATGACTGAGCCACCCAGGCGCCCCTAAAGATCACTCTTTAACTTGCTTTTTTTCACCTAAAAATAGGCTTTGAAAAATGTTGCTTGTCAGGACTTAAACACCTGCTTTATTTTAAAAACTGTTGTATAGGGGACGCCTCCGTGGCTCAGTTAAGCGTTAAGCCTGTGCCTTGGGCTCAGGTCCCCATCCCAGATCCCCCGCACCCCATCCCTGCTCAGCAGGGAGTCTGCTTCTCCCTCTGCCCCTCCCCCTGCTCGTGCGCTCTCTCACTCTCTCAAATAAATAAATAAAATCTTTTTTTAAAAAATAAAAAGTGTTGTATAGTTTTCCACAGGGTGGGAATACTCACATTTATTTCACTTTTCCTTGACCGGTGAACATTCAGACATGTCTGTTTGGACACTAGTGAAAACACCTGGGAAGAGTAAGGTCGCCGAGCGGAAGGCTAAGTGCATTTTCAGGGTTGATAGAGGTGCACTTGCCTGAGGGTACCTGTGCCGGGTCTGACGCGCCTACCGCAGCGAAGGGCAGCCCTGCGCCCAGGGCCCCACACACCGCAGCCACAGCAGTGTGCGTTTCTCCCATAATGAAGCCCTGGGTGCCCAGGGGAAGAATGAGAGAAATAGGGTGGGGGAGACACTGGCCCTGCCTTTCTGGAACTTTCTTTCTTTTAGTGGGAAAAGGAAGAAACATTTAAGGTAGTTAGGGATTCACCAGGGATGATCCTGAACATATTTAATAACCCGTGTTGGGAACACAAATCAGGATGAGGACCCTGCCTTGGTACCTCCAGATGGGAGGCTAGAGGCCCCCTGCTCAGACAGATATTAACGCTTCAGTTGCGTGATTTATGAAGGTCTTGGAGGAGGTGGGGGTGGGTCCCAAGGCAGGGGGCTGCTGTACTCAGAGCAGGGATGGACGGCCATACCTGTGCATAAGGGCTGATGTCACTGGGGCGTTCCAAAGGCCTGTAGCTCTGAGATAGCTTTCGAGGAAAAGGCTAGTTTGCTGACTTTGGGCTGGAGGAGAAGCAAGCAGGCCAGGGGGCAGCTGGGCCAAAGGTGAGCCCTGACCCTCTACTTCCCTTCTTTCTGTCCATGCCTCCTTGGGGCCCCTCTGTTGGGTCCCTCCTCTTGCTGGTCTGTCCAAAGAAATCCACATTGACCTGGGGCAAATGCCCTGTTGGAAAGAAACACTAAACTGCTGATTTTTGAAAAGACTCCATCAACCCCGCCCCCCACCCTGCCCCACCCCAACTTTCTCTATTTTGTGCAGTAGGGAAAAGCAAGATTCCAAACTGACCTATTTTTCCTCCACATTGGGTTGAAAGGACTAAAGAATGAACTTCAGACCCATGGAGCCAGACCCCCCCTGGAGACACGGCCTTTCTACTAAAAGGGCTTTTTAACTCACCAGGACTCCCTGAGTTCCCAGAGAGACCCGGCCTGGTGCCATGCTATTGGATGATCCATGATACCAAGGCACTCAGGGACCCCACATTAGGCCCCCAAGACCCTGATGAGGATCTATCATCCTCCAAAGACAGATCTTGGGAAACAGACCCCAAAATGGGGAGCTGCCCAAGGTCACACAGGTATTCAGAGCAGGGACAAAAATAGGGCTGAGTGCTGTTGGGGGGCATCATGTTTTAGTGCTCTGATCGGGGGAGTGTGGCTGAGATGGGGAGGCAGGAGGCTGCATAGCTCTGGACAAACCTGCTGGGTGGGTGGAGAACCCAGGGGCCCACAGCAGATTGTTCAGGCCTGCCTGTATAACTGAGACCCAGGAATGTTTAAATCATATAAAGAGAAACTCGGGGGACTGCTGAGAGGCCAAGACACTTCAGGAGACCTTCTTGGTTCCCAGTTCAGGCCAACTGAGGCTGTCCTTGCCCACTGGCCCGGAGAAGATGGGTGAGGAAGACGCCATCTTGGGTCTCCAGGTCCAGGTACAAAGGTCACTTGGCACCATCTCTACCGCCTACCAGATTGCAGGCAGGGCTGGCAGTTCTTCCCCTTTTCTCTCACGGCAATCTGTGCTACACCCACAGGCCTTCCATAGCCTTTTTGCACAGAGGTGCCTGATGGGTGTTGGACACGCTAGGGTTCAGGGCCTCTTAGGGAATCACGAAGGAGCAGTGGTGCTCCTCCGATCTGCAGGCCAGAGGAGGTCCGACCTGGGAAGAAAGACCTTTATTTTTCCATTTAGCTCAGAGGATGAAGAGAGAGGGCAATCTTCTATATAAAGACACAGAAACGTTTTGGGGTTTTTGTTGTTGTTTTTTCTTTTACGGCCAGTCCTGAGCATGTCCTGCCGTTCAAAGTAAGGCGCCAAGTTTTCAGCACTTTCTGGAGTGCTGGCAGAAGGCGAGGGCATGTGGGAACCTGTCCTTGGGGAAGTGGGGACGCAGGGGCCCCTTCCGAAGCCGGAGGAGAGGAGTGGGGGGAGGGCTCCATCGGTTTAAGGCCCCATCACCTCGAGGCCCCGCACAGCCTGGAAAGTGTTCCCGCCGCCAGGATCTGGGGAGTCTAACGCACCTGGAGGACGCTCGGTGCCCACGCCCAGAGGGCGCTGCAGACTGGCGCCCACAGTCGAAGAGCGATGCCCGCCCCTCCCGCCCCTCTCCCGGACAGCGCCCCCCTATACTGGGCCGGGGCGGAAGGGGGTGCGCCCGGGACCCCGCCACCCAGGAGCAGCAGAGCTGAAACGCCGGGCACAACGGCCTGTGGGGACCACTGCTCCGGAGGAAGGCTTGGTTCTGCCCAGCGGGGCGAGAGGGGGCGGGGCTGGGGGCGGGGCCAGGATACCGGGGGTGGGGCGTTCCAAGGGGGCCGGGCTGGGTGGCTCAGGAGGCGGGGTCCTAGGGGGTGGGGACTGGGGCTGGCCGGGAGACCTGGCGAGCTGGGGGTGGGGGGCTAGTTTTTGCAACGGCTAAGGGCCTGTGGGTTTATTATAAGGCGGAGCTCGGCGGGAGAGGTGCGGCCGGGAGCCGAGCGGAGCCGAGCGGAGAGGAATCCAGCGGTGGAGAGCGGACTGTAGCCGGCGGGTCTCGCAGCCCTCGCCGTGGACAGCTGCGCGCGGGGCATCGCCCGAGGGTGCGGAGCGCAACGACCCGGCGGAGCCGGCCAGGAGCCCCGCGCAGTCCGTGCCGCGCGGCGCCGCCCCGATCCCCGCAGCCTGCCGCGCTCCCGCCGCCGGTCCGGGCAGCATGAGGCGCGCGGCGCTCTGGCTCTGGCTCTGCGCGCTGGCGCTGCGCCTGCAGCCGGCTCTCCCGGTGAGTGCGGCCCGGGGCCGGGCAGGGAGCGGCGGGAAGCCGGTGCTCGCAGACCCGCCGATGCCGCGGGCGGCACGTGGAGGGGGAGGGGAAGCGGGGACTTGCCTTCCCGCGCTAGCCCGGCGGGCCGGGGACTGTGACCGCGAAACCAGGGCTCCCGCCTCAATTGCTTCCGCCGTCGGTGGGCGCCGCGCGGGTTCCGCCGCTGAGGGCCGGGGGTTCGGGCGCCCCGCGGAGAGGAGCCTGCGCCGGGGCCCCGCGCTCAGTTATGTGAACCGGCTCCACGTGCGTCGGAGCCCGCCAGCCTGCGGCGGCGCCCGGGGTCGCCGGCTGCCCCCCGGCCAGCCCAGGCACCGCAGCGGCCGGGGTCCCCGCCGGAGACCCGGGAAGATGCAGTGATCGCGGCCACAACGCCCCGCCCGCTGACCCTAATTTAAAGCAGACTCGCCGAGCCCGGGCGCCCGGCCCCTTCGGCGGAGGCAAGTTTGGGCGCAGCGGGGCCGGCGCGTTGGCAGAGGAGCTCGGGCCAGGGCTGCGCGGGGGTCGCGGTGGCGGCGGAGGTGGGGCCCTCGGCTTCGCGTCGGCTGCCCTAAGGGAGCCGGGCCGAGCTGGCAGCGGGAGGTTCCGGGAAGTTGGCCCCCGAACACCGGAGCCCCGTAGGAACCCAAGTTTGGGGCTGCTGAAGTTGTGCTGCCCGCGGAGGGGCGCGTGCGGTGCGGGGCACGGCCGGCGCGGGCTGTGGCTTCCACGCGAGCGGACCCCGGAATGGCTTTTCCCCTCCCCCGGCCTGGCTTTGTGCTGGAGCCGCGCGGAGGGAAGGCGGGTCCCTTGGCCCGCCCAGTGAAGCCGGGGGGAAAGAGGGACAAATGTGGAGCCCGTGGCTGGGGGAGGAGGCCTTTGGGTAGGACTCCAGCGTCCACCTTTGGCGAGGGGTGGGTCCCCCTTTAAAGAGGGACCTGGCCGACAAAGAGCATCCCGAGGGCCCCCAGAAAGTGATCTCCCGCCCCCGCCGCCGTCCGCTAGCCCGCCTTCCCCAATGGGGGCGCTTTGTTCTCGGCCCCTGTAACCCTTTCCTGGGAACCGCCCCGCAGCGCCGGCCCTGCCGTGGGCCGGGACCTGGGCGGCCGCCAGGTGTCAGCGCTGGCCGCAGCGTGTCCACGTCCACCCCCAGCCCCCACGCCCGCTGCCGGAGCCCCGGGGCCCTCCCCGCGGGCTGGGTCGGCTATCCCCGGGGATGGAGAGGGGAGGTGCGGACGGAGCGGGGGGGGGGCTCTTCCCCTTCCGGAAGTGGCGGTCTCTCGCCACCACATCTGGACCGCTCGACTTCCCTAGCTCTTGGTTAGGGAGGCACGTGGGCAGAGACGGATGGGGGCCGGGGACGGGGGGAGGTGCCGGGTCTATCCCTGATAATGTGGCATCTGCACAAGTCTGAGCAATGCCGACCGTCTGGAATCAGGTCCGTGTACAGTAATAGAAGCTACCAGCTATTGAGAGCTGTGGGGTATTTTATAGGGTCTGGCTCAGGTGAGGTATTTTCCAGGCTCATCTGTGAAGTGCCCTCCCTGCTTTCCAGGCGACTGTTGTGTCTGGAAGTATTTTGAAGTCCAGAACAGGGTCCCTGATGCCTCTTGAATTGCTGATGAGTTGGAGGTGGGGGGCGGAGGGTGCAAATCTGGGGGAGCCATGGGGACTGGTAGGATTTCTGAGCTCCATCTCTAGTGCATTCCTGGCTTTCAGGTCCAAGAAGTTGGCATCTGGCTTCTCTCTCTCTCTCTCTCTCTCTTTTTTTTTTAAAGATTTTATTTGACAGAGAGAGACACAGTGAGAAAGAGAACACAAGCAGAGGGAGAGGGAGAGGGAGAAGCAGGCTTCCCGCGGAGCAGGGAGCCTTATGGGGGCTTGATCCCAGGACCCTGGGACCATGACCTTAAGGGAAGGCAGACGCTTAATGACCGAGCCACCCAGGTGCCGGTCTGGCTTCTCTCTTTAGGGTTGCAGCTTCTGTGGGACTCAGATTGTGCCTTGAATTGTAGTTAATACCCCGGAGAAGAGAGTGGAGGTGTGTGCCTTACTGCCGTGGCCTATGTGGCCTTACCTGACTGCTGCGCACTCTCCAGGCCCAAGATTGGGCCTCAGCAGAGACTGCTGAGGTGGGGCTCTCCACCTAGTTGCAGCAGAATCAGGAGGAGTGGGGGTGGTGGTTCTTTTGCCAACCTTGGTGGAGGCTGGCATTCTCGTGAGCTGGCATCCCAGCGTGCCTGTTGCCATGGCCGAGGCAGATGGGATGCGAGGTTCTCTGTGGCCCGTGTTTCCCAGGGTTTCCTGTGTACTGGGTAAGGGCAGATGCTGCACTAGGAGGCATTATATCTTGTCTAGGAACTTTGACACATTACAGAGGGAGACAGGACTGGGAGGCAGTTGAGTCTCAAGGGGGAGGGGAGGAAGGAGGGAGTCTCATTAGAATATGGTGGTGAGAGGGCTTCCTGGAGGGGGTGGCTGAGTGGAGCCTGAAAGCACTAAGCTTTGGAGTCAGACCTTGGCTTGGAGCTCAGGTTTTCCTTTTTCTTTTATAAAGTGTAGTTTCTTTTATAAAGTATAAAGGTAAGTTTCTCTTTCCTGGCCCTGCCTTTTCCCTCTTACAGTGGGTGTCCATGTTGGGTTAAAAGTGGGGACATAAAGTGGCATAAAGTACCCTCCCCTCCCCCCTTCCTAAAAGAAATAAGGCAGTGGGGTTTGCCTGAAATAGGAGGTGTCTACAGGTTGCAGAAATCTGGTCCTCTCTCAGGGTTCACTTTGGTCCCAGTGGGAAGCAGGTCAGAACCCCCCTGGGGACCAGTGAGGTAGGGCGTGATCCTGGGCACCTGACTTTGGGCAAGGGAAGGCTGCTAGGGCAGAAGGTTGCTTGAAACAACTCCCAGGAGACAAGAACAGGTTTGTCTAAAAAGGTTTCTGTGTGTGTTTCCCGTGGCCTTTTGTTTCTTCCATGCCAGAAAAATTGCTTGTTCTGGAATACTTATTTGCTGTTTTCCTCTCTTTCCCTTTTCTCTTTCTTGAAAGGCATAAAATCCCTTTTTGCCCTAATTACGGGGGCTAGTAGAGACATTTCCCAAAGGCCTGGCAGAATGGGTGGGGGCTGGGGGAGGCGCTAACTGCCTCCTCCTGGGCTCGGAGCCTTCTCGAGGTGATGTCACTCCTGGCTTCAGCTCCACCAGGAGGGTGGAGCTGGTTTAAGTCTCTACCTGTGGCTCATGGTGGGTTCCAATAAAACCTTATTAACCGAGGCTGGTGGGGAGAGGGATGAGAAAGAAGAGGGGCCTGGAAAGAATTAGTGAAAAGCTTGAGTTCTGTCGTATTTTATAGAGGACTGTTCCCTACTGCAGAATTTTGGATTCTGAAATCCCTTGGGAATGAGGTATCCTTGGTATCCAGGTTTTCTTAGTGAGCTAAGAATCCGTATTAACCTCAAATTATTCTCACTTTGGGCAGGACTCTGCAGTATTTCTTTTCCCTCCTTTATTAACAGAAGAATATGAAGCATAATCTAATCTGGGGATGCCGGGGTCCTCACTGTTGTCGCTGTGTTACGTTAGGCATTTAATCTCCTGGGTTTGTTGAACTCCAAAGACCACTTTGCCCCTTGTGCATGGTGCCCCCGGGTTGGTACGTTTGAATTCTGGCTTGCTCTTTTTTTCCCTCCAGCTCTGATAGCTGTGGGCCGAAGTGTAGCAAGCAGCTTTTCTGCTCAGTTCTAACTTGCACTTTCCTCCAGCAGTACTAAGACACTAATCAGATTTGTGCGAACGATTGCTAAGACATGAGTTTTCGGTGCTGAGTGAGAGTTTCGCTTGTGAGGAATGTTCATGATCTGTGACAAGTGTGGTTTGTGCGTTCGTGGACCCAGCTGGGACCTCTGCAGTATCCCCGATAGTACCTAGGATAACAGGCTGTCAAGGGAAGTGCGTACAGGCTCCCTCGGGGAACAGGTGTAAAGGACCTCTGGGAGGAGGCACCTGATGACCCCCATGTTCTGAGTTCCTCCATCTGGCTTGAGTTGTAAGCGACTCGCTAGTCACAGGTAGCCTGGACCTGGTGAGGCTAAGTCGCTGTAAATCTTAACTGGAAGGGCCCTTGTTCTCAGCGTGGGTCCTGTCTCCATCTCTTCACCATGTTTTATTTGGATCGAAGGGCATCTTTCTTAGTGCACGCATGCTGTTGGGCAGGCCAGAAACAGCTTTGGATTAAGTAGAGCCCCAGGACCAAGTCTCAACCCTGCCACTGATTTACCGTGTAATCTTGGGTGAGTCACTTCACTGCCAAGTCTTAATGTCCTCTGAAAAGCGGATACCATACCTGTTCTCCCTGTCCTCTTTCTGTCATTTGCATATTCCTTTCATAATGAGCGCTTGAAAGTGTTCGGAAGTGAAAGTGCCAGAGGAAAAGGGAGCTAACGATAGAATTACAGGTCCCTTTGATTGAGTGCCTGCTGTCGAGCGCTCGGGGCTTTCCTTACATTCTTATTTCATCTTTACCCCAAACCTTTACGAGATATGTCATTGCCCTCCTTTTGTGGATGAGACCTATAGCAGTGAGCCCCGCCAAGGGGCCGATGTGGAAGAACCAGGATTTGTACCTATGCAGGGCATATGTGTATGGCATGAATGAATTGATGGACTCTCAAGTCTCCGCAGTGAAGCCTGGTGTAGGAGGCTGCCTGAAACTTGCGAGGCCCTGTGGGTCTTTGCTGTTCCATCCCAGAGAACCGTGGGTGTGCATGTTTTGGATGGAGGGGGCAGTGGGCTGGGCTGAGCTGGCCTGAGCATTGGCCAACATCCTCGGCTTGGGTTGGGTTCACCTGATGGCTCAGGGACAGAGCCTAGGTCAGGAAACAGTGGGACCCATGAGAGCAGGGTAGGACATGCTCCCAGGTCTGATGCCCATGCAGGGGCCATATGTCCTTGGCTTGGTGCAAAGTGGCCTGATGGGGTGACTGTCCCCAGGGCAGCAGTCTCCCTTGACTTTCATCTTAGGCACGGGGGAGACATCTTCGGAATTGGTAGAACCGTTTTAAAGCTTGGGAGGCAGGCACCGTGGTACCAGCCAGGTGACCAGATACCCAGGACTCCTGGCTCCCGTGCTGGGTTCCCCTGCTGGCCCCCTCCCGCTCTCACTCTTGCCATAGGAGCAACCCTGTGAGAACTGGGCATTCAATGATTTCTAGTCCTGGAACCCTGCTAGTTTTACAGAACAAACGATTTCCTGATTTCTTCCTTCTTTTCAGCAACCCATTTTGGAGGCTTGGGTTGAAAGCCGCCCCACCCCCAACCCCACCCCGAGGGCCTGCCTAAATGTGTCTAGAGAGAAGGAATGGGATTAAGGGAGTCTGTGGAAAGAAGGCTTTTGGCGCCAAGATCCTGCTCCTGGAACAGACTCAGCACGGTGTCATTTCCCTCTCAGCTGCTCCAGCAGACGTGGGGCTTTAGATGGGAGTGTGCCTTCTGGAACCTCCCTCTGAGCCGGCTGGGAGTGCCCTGATGGTGCCGAGGGAGGGCAGGCACGTATCCCGCAAGACAAGGAGGCCCGTTTGAGGCCCCAAAGGCAAGACCCTGCGCCCAGGTCACCTCGGCAACTGTGTGACTTCCAATCCAGGAGACACGGGAGCGTCCCGTACAGCCTCTGGGAGGGCCAGCTCTGTCCGCGTGATGGCACTGCTTCGGCCTGTCCTCATGAAGCTTACACTGGGTGGGGAGGAGGCTCTAGAAGGTCCTCTGTATTTCTGGGCCTGAGACAGGGGAACCTAGTCAGCTCAGTGCTCTGGGGCCCAGAGGAGTGAGCCGGTGATGGGGGTGGCCTGAGGGAAGGTGTGCTACGCTTCCTCTGGAAAGTGTCCTGCTTCCTGTCCTGCTGTGCAGGTTTGGGGAGCCAGGGGGTCTGGAGGGGCGCAAGTGCGTGGAGGCAGGCTTATGGGGGCAGGGAGTGCAGTGGGCAACCTTGGGGCTTGGGACCACGGGCCAGAAAAGTGGAAGGCTGGTGGCTGGACCTGCTCCTCGACTCCGTTGTCTGCCCAGTGATCTTTCCTGTGACTCATGAGTTTGGAGGCTTCCAGATGCACCCCTTTCTGCCTCTGGAGCTCCTTGGGGGTCTCTGTCCTCCTGGCGTTTGTTTGTGGCTCCGAGGGCTGCCTGCTCATATGTGGAGGCTACTTCTCCTCTGGCCTTGTGACTCACCTGGGGGGTGCAGCCCCGCCAGAGGCTGTGTGTGCACGCGCGTGTGTGTGTGTGCGTGCACGCTCAGGTGGGGGGTGGTGGACCCGTAGCGTGGGTTGCAGCTACACCTGAGCCTTGCTTGGGGGTCCTGACTCTGTTTCCCTATTGGGCCTTCCTGCTGGTCTGTTCCGGGGGGCACCTGGTTTCCACCTGTCTGCAGCTTCCTCTTCAGAAGCCAGCAAGCGCTCTTCCTCTCTCTCTCCCTTTCCCGTGGACTTTTCCCTCTTCAGCTGCAGCTCTGATGCTCCTCCGTCGCTGGTGTTAGAAGTCTTGGGGAGTTCTTCCTACAGAGCAGGGCGGCTGGGACACCTGTCCTTCCTGAGTCCCGGCTTAGCCCCTGACTGGCCTGTGCAGGTCTTTGGCTCTCTGCGCCTCAGTTCTCCCATCTGCTCAAGGTGTCTCCGTCCCCTTCTTCAACTCTGATGGCCACGTGGTTGCAGAGTGACCTTGTCTCGGGGAGGGTGAAGGTGGCAGTGGGGGACTTGGCAGGGGCTTAGGCCTCTGCTGTTATTCTTCTGGGGCCTTGAAGGGACACTCACTGCCTGAGGAGTCACCTGTGGGGGCAGAGGGCAGGGCGGGCTGCTTGGAGGAGGTGGACTTAGAGCTCAGTGTGGGAACCAGAAGTGGACAGAGGACCCTGGGCAAGGTCACGCTTGGTTCTCTGCCCACACCCAGGCATCCTGGCCATGTGCCCCGGGTGTGCTCAGCAGCAGGAACGGAAGCCACGTCGGGCAGGTTGGGGCAGTGGGGCGGGCGGGCGTGTTCATCGCTCCGCTTGTCAGCTGAGTCACGGTGCCAGGCCCACAGTCGTGGTGACTGGCACAACCAGTCTTGACCGTGACCCCACTAGTGCCAGGCCTGGGGTGGGGAGCAGCCCAGCGGGGCTGACTAAGGCTCTGCTGCCTGGTCTCCAGCCCCGGCCCCTCCTCTTTGCTGCTGAGTGGCTTTGTGTCAGGGCCTGTCTTGGCCTCAGTGAGCCCATCTGTGAAATGGGGGGAGGGGGCAAAGAAACCAAGGTGACTGTCCTGCCTTGGGGTGTTCGTGATGTTCTACTGTGTCACAGGACTGGTGAGCGTCTGGGCAGGGCCTCCCTCCGCTTCGGCTGCCTCACTCCCTGAGGGGCCTGAGCCCTCCCTGGCTTGACCAGATCTAAAGCCCAGAGCCTGGGCACCTGCCGTGTACGTAGCCCTGTGCAGGTGGGGAGCAGTCCACGCCTGGTCCGGGGGCACATGCAAGGGAGAGTGGCTGTGACTGGGACCAGACGGGAGGGTTGGTCTGTGCAGACAGGCCAGAGGGGCCGGGACAGTAAAGGTCATTCACTGAGACAGGGTTCATCCCAGAATCCCTCAGCAGTTTCTAATCAGGAGCTCAGACCTCAGCTTGCAGGTCATTTTCTGGCCGTGGGAAGTATCTGGGGAGGTGGTGCCCTGATGGGGCCAGTGGGAGTGGCCAGTCCTGCTCTGGGAGCGTCCACGGGCACCGCGGATCTCCAGCGGTGTTAAGAGACCTGTCCCACCACAACGATGTTGAATTCACTGTCTTTCCCACTTAGGGCTGCCTGGCACTTTCTGTGGCCATGCCGGCCCTCGTTGGGGGTCCCCTGGCCCTGGGTGGGTGGAATGTGGGGAGGCGAGGAGGGACCTTCTGCAGGGCCAAGGTGCGCTCATCCGCCCCAGACCCGGCACGGCCCTGGGGGCCTTGAGGACTGCTGTTTCCAGGCCACCTGCACCACGGTGGCCACTGATGCCCGGGGCCTCGCTTGCCTGCTCGGGGCCTGGACTGTGTCGGCATCCCTGCTGCCCGGGAGACTGTCTGGGGCCTTGGAGTCCCATCTCTGGGGAGTGTCCCCAACGGATATGTGATCAGGTTTGGGCTCACAGGGCCCCAGGCTGCGGGTGTTTTGGGAGCCTCCGAGACTGTGGCAGAGGCTGACGTCACTCCGCCTTCTCCCAGAGAGAACTGCTGGGGCGCCGCGCTGCCGTGTGTGGGGACCGCACCTCCTCCAGGTGCCGTGCGGGGACCGTCGGGGCAGCAGGACCTCCCAGCTGGCAGTGGGCCAGGCTAGGAGAATGGGCACACCTCGGCAAAGGGAGCTCCTCAGACTCTGCCCCTGCATCCTCTACCC
This sequence comes from Mirounga angustirostris, assembly GCF_029215605.1. Classification (NCBI taxonomy): domain Eukaryota; kingdom Metazoa; phylum Chordata; class Mammalia; order Carnivora; family Phocidae; genus Mirounga; species Mirounga angustirostris. The sequence continues at coordinate 15,437,479 of NW_026991718.1, read as the reverse complement.
GCCCCCCACAGGCACTCTGGGGGTCTGGAGGAGGAGCATAGTTGCCACGTTTTCCTGGGGTCATCCTGGTTGTTGTAAGGTCCTGGGAAGGCCCTGAGCTGAGGTCTGGGTCCTGGTCTTGGCAATTGTGTGAGGAACAGAGAACCTGTGACCTCACGAACCCCCTTGCTCCAACTCGCTGCAGAACAGGGCCATTCTTCGAGACCCCTACCCAGGGGCTGGGCATCCAGGGGATACCCTGGTCCACCTTTCCTCCCAGTGTGATGGCAACAGCCTGAGCCTGATTGCTTGGGTCTGCCTATTTTTGGGATAGGTCCTGGGGTCCTGAAGCTGTGGGACCGGGCAGGCCAGGTGGGATCTATAGGTGAGTGTCCCTGGGGACTGGGGCAGGTGGAGGCTGGGAAGAGCACCGGACATGGAGTTACCCAGGGAGTACCTCAGGCATGTTTCTTCACCTGCCCCTAAGCCTCAGTTTCCTCTTCTGTAAGTTGGGGGTTTTCGTCTGCCTCAGAGGGCTTTGGACAAGATCCCAGGAAGTAATGTATGTGGCATGAGTGAGAGCCTCTTCCTTGCCTGGGCTCAGAGGAGCACGTCTGGGGGAGTTTGGGGGCTGACTCTGTGTAGGGGGTCCCCTGGGGAGAGCCCCTGGTGGCTGTGACTGGGGGAGGGAGTACAGTCTGACCTGGCCTGGGCATGTCGTCACTTCATGTGAGTGGCCGGCTGGTCTTACTCCAGTGTGCTGATATCATAGGGTCTGAAAACAGGGCTTTTGCCGCTTCTCAGAAATTGGAACCTTCACTGGCAGGCCAGACTCCGCTCGCCTCTGCCTGAGCCTCTGCCAGGGGCCAGCTCCTGACCGCGAGGCGGTGTGGGCTGGGCCGATGGGCAGTGGGAGGAGGCCGGACACCAGGGCCCCTGGGCAGGGGCTCAGGCCAGCTGAGCAGACTGGGGCGGGGGTGACAGTGGCTTGTCCCCAGAACTGCAGACTGAAGGTCGCCCAGGAGAAGGCGCTGGGCTGGGCTGCAGGATGTTGGGGCGGAGGGAAGGCCCCACTTCTGTGGTCCTTCCTTCTGCACTTTCCCTTTTGCCACCTCCCACGGAAATGAGGGCTCTTCCTGAGGGTAAGAGAGCCACTTGGCCCTCACCGAAGGGTGGCTGACGGCATGCCTGCTGGATTGCCGGGTCGCAAACCCTCTCCCTGGCACTTTATTGACTGTGTGCCCTGGGACTAACAACTTGTCCCCTTTGCCTCAGTTTCTTTATCTGGAGGATGGATATGGTCCTAGAATCTAAGATTATTGTGAAGATTAATTAATTCAGCTAAAGTGCTTAAATTAGTGCCTGGCACGCTGTGCACAATAAATATTCGCTGTGGTAACTATTTTTTTTTCCTGAAGGCCTAATTTGGGGATTTCTGTTTTTCGAGTAAGCCCCAGCCCACGTTAAAGCCTGACGTTCTTCCTGCACCCCTGACTGTCCCTGAGCCCTGGGCATGGAGTTAGGGCTACTCTCCCTCTCCTGGTGCCTCCGAGCTCCTAAGACTGGGGCTGCATCCACAGTCTCCCTTTAGCTGCCTTAGGCCCCAAACTCCCAGTTCCACTCTGCCATGGTACCCCCAGGGGACTCCTTCAAGGACACTCTGCCCTTCCTGTGTCTTTGTCTGGGCTTCTAGCAGCCTCAATGCCTAGTCAGTCTGAATCGTACTTTATCCCAGAGGCAGGTTCCCAGGCTAGCCCATTCTTCTGCATGTGGGAGGAGAAGCCATGTACATCCGTAGCCCCAAAGTGGGAACAAAGGCAAGTTAGTCTTTCTTGGGTATGGGGTTGGCTGGCAACCGTATTCTGACACAGGTTAAAAAATTTGGTCTTGGCATCGCCCAGCCTCTCTTTTGTAATCCTTTCCCATCCTCCATAGCTCCTACCCACCCACAGTGCCCCACTTCCAGAGTGAGCCCCTCCCCCGTATAGAGCTGCTTTATACTCTAGTACTAGAGAGTGACTAGCACTGGCTAGCCTTCCCAGAGGCATTTTAATGGGGATGCTCTGCAACTGCAGGGACATCGATTGGGTAAATTTGGTTGATGAAGGGCTCCCTTCCCTGCATACACAGCTGGAGCCCTGACTGGTTTGCAGGTGTGTCCAAAGCTATAAGTTTCTGCCTCTCTGAAACCTGAGGATACTTTATTTAGACAGAGCAGGGGGAGGGTATCTCTAGAAGCCCATTTGCCAGAGGTGTCAGGCCCCCAGGCCTGGTGGAATCTGGAGATAGGCCAGCTAAAGAGCAGTGCAAGGGGCCCCTGGGAGGGCTGGTTGGGGAACCCTACACTGAGCTTCTGGTCTTAGCGGTCTTGGGTTAGCCAGGGCTGGGGAGGCACAAGGCTCTGGAGGCCTCAGCTGCTCCCTCTGTCCTCTTGGGTTGCCAGTTGCTATCCCAGAGTCCCCTTGATTTGGAACATCTCCAGCATCCTGCCTAGGCCATAACCCTTCTTGGGAAGCTGAGAGCAATGACCCCCAGTCCCTGTGATCAAGAGCCCTTCCCCCCACTAGCCACGGTGGGTCCTCCCTGCACCGAGCGCCGTGTTTGTGGTGCACCCCTTGGGGGTGGGGGTCTGCTGTGGCCGCTGCACCTGGCTGCCCCTCAAGGCCCGGCCTTGACTTCCCAGCCGTAGACTGGGAACTAGGAGCCCCCTTGCCGTCGCTCATTGGACAGATGGGGAACTGGAAATGGTGTCTTGTCCAAGGTCATCCAGTAAGTTGGGAACGGAGCCCAGGCTACAACCAGGTTTTCCTGGTGTTGGGTTTGGTGACTTTCCCCTGGCCAGCCCTCATCTGGTTCCCAGGGCAGCCCCGGCCACAAAGGCTGGCTGGGCCAGGCTGCGCAGCCTTGCTCAATGCCCAGCCCAGGGCGCTCGCAGGCGAGGGCACGGGGGGTGGAAGCCGAGGAACTGGTCTTCCAGCTCTGCGGCCCCACACCCAGCCCTCAGCTGGGCCCGTTCTGAGACGAGTCTCAGCACGTGGGCTGTGAGGCGGGTGCCAGCTCTGGGGAGGGGTGGGTATGGGGGTGCTGTGGCAGCCCTGACCTGGCTTGGGCATCGGGTCTGGCCCTGGCTGCCAGGATCCTCTCTCCCTCAAGGCAGCCTTGTCCCCTCCGGGTACTTGACATAGGCCGAATGGGCCAGGGCGAAGGGCTCTGCGACCTTGACCTCAGGTTTCCCATCTGGAAAGGCCAACACTTAGTGCAGTGGGAGATGCTACTGCGGAGGGGCTTTCGAGCCCGGTGTGGATGCCGCCCTGCACCCCAGCCCTGCCCTGGAGTCCCCCACACGGTGAGGCCCGTGTCCGAGTGGCCGGGTGGGGACAGCTCGGGTGGGTTGTGTGTGTGGAAGGTGGGGGAGGGTGGTACCCTGAAAGATGCTCCTCCCGGTGGAAGTGCTGATGGGGGCTGGGGCCCTGGGGCCCTCATGGCTGCTCAGGGTGAAGGCAGGATAAGTCCCCTGTCACCCAGCTGCCGTGCCCCGGGCCCCTGCCGCCCTGGGCCAGGCCCATCACGCCCTCTGCAAGTCCCAGCTTGACTGGGTTCTGGTAGAGAGACACCGAGCTGATAAATCACTGTGCCTGTCAGGCCGGAAATGCTGAGGCAGCTCTGAGGCACTGGTGGGGCCCCCACCTCCTGGGAGTGTCTTCAGTGGGAGAGGTTTCAGGGTCTTGAGGCCAAAGCTGGGAGATCGGTGCCTCTCGGCATCGTAAGCACGTCTCCCTGGCAGCTCCCAAGTGAGGAAAGAAGCCTCCGGAGAGAAAGGGATTTATCTGCCACCACTCGGATAGCCTGGGGCAGGAGGGAGCCCCGAGACTTCCTAGGCCCTGGCCCGTAGTCCTGCCCCTCCCTCTACCCCGCGTGGCTGTCTGCGGCCACCGTGTCACCCCTGTGCCGCTGTGGCCCCCCTGACAAGGAGTTGGGGCTGCTGCTCCCACCGGCTAGCCTAGCCTGTCAGAGCACTAAGGGAGTTTCGGGCACTCTGGCCAAGCCCCTTCTGTTGTCAGAGAGGCAGAGAGCTGCGCAGGTCCCCCAGCAAGGGAGCAGAACTAGACGTGCCCCGGGGCAGCCACCCTGCTCAGGCTCTTTGCCCCGCCAGCCCTGGCTCCGGTCCTTTCCCTGAGACCCTGGATCCAGGATGCTTTGGGTTTGACCTGCCTGGCCCCTCGGGTCTGTGCTTAGGCCATGTTAGCCAGGGCTAAGGGAGGGGGGACAAATGATGCCCTAGACGAGGAAAACAGTCACAAACCCCACTGCCTTAGGGTGCCAGGGTGTTCGGTGAGCCACAGGAGTGGGGCTGCGTGTTCTGCAACATTCTCTTCCCTGCCCCGCCCCCCCCAGCTGTCACCCACTCCATCCCCCCACCTCGGGCAGGCAGGTGCCCTGGAGAGACTGCAGTGAGGCTCTGCAGCCCCTGCTCCCCTACCTCGTGGGCTGAGAGACCCCGCTCCTCCTGCCAGGTCAGTGCCTCAGGCCTAAGATACCGTGGAGATCCTGCAGCCCCGGGCAGGCAGGGCAGGCTGGATGGAGGCTCAGCTTTGTCCCCTGCTGCTTGTTGCTAGCAGTCGGAGGGCCCATGCCTCTGGAAGGTCAGGGTTTCCTCGGCTCCCCGGTGAGGCTCTTTTGCAGAACAGGCAGGTGCTGTGGTGTATTGTTTGCAGAGAGTGGATGCATCAGAAATGCAGAGAATGTTCCAGAGCCATCTTGGATCCCTTTGCCACTAGGGCTTGTTTATGGGGCTCTGTTGCTATTTGGTAACTCTTCCTTGAACACGACCTGAGTGAGGGTCTTGGGACCTTTGTAGGGGTTTGCCTGCCCCAGTGCCCAGGTCCGGGGCAACTCCGGGCTAGACGTTTTCCTGTCCAGATGAGTGTTCTCCAAGTATAGTCTGCATCCCACCTACAGGAGCGGGGGCTTTGTTCAACATCAGAGCCCTGGGCCTTTGCCCCAGACCCACTCAATCAGCCTCAGGGATGGAGCTCAGAAGACTTCATATCTGATTGTCTCCTGGAGATTACAGGGACCCTGAGAAAGAGAGCCCCTGGCCTGGACAAAGGCAATGGTTTGAATGTCCCCTTTGGTCAGTTTGGCATCTTGATGCATAGGTGGGGGGTAAAGGCTGGGTTCTGTAGCTCTGAGCCCTCAGGCCCCAAGAGTTATGAACTCTAGGGGGGTGTGTGTGTGTTGGGGCAGGGAATCAACCTAGTTCCCTTAGTTCCATAGATCTGACCAAGAAACTGAGGGGGTAAAAATTTCTAAAGAAAATATGAATCTCTTCACCCTCCTGAGAATGTCTGCCACCTCGTGGGATCTCAGTGGGTGGGAATGATAGGTGTTTGTCCTGGCATGTCTGTGGGGCCCACCTGCCTTTTGACCCCACAGCTGGGCTCCTGGAGCAAGTTGAGGGCCCCTCCGGTCAATAGCCCTAGAGCCAGCACCAAGGCTGGCTGCTTAGGAAAAGCTGTGGCCAGCCCCTTTATCTTTGGCTTTCCTCGAGACTAGGAGGGCTGTGGATTCAGTAACTTGTCTCCTACCACAGCAGCCCAGGCTTTGTCGTCCCACTGGGACAAATAACGATCACCAGATACCTAAACTTTCTTCCCTGCTGGATGTGTAAGCCTGCCACACTCCTGAGGTTCCCACCGTTGCCGAGATTAGTGACTTGGGGCTAAGCATTGTCTTATTCTCTCCAGGTCTGCCTGGGGGGTTTCAAGGCCCAGCCCCAGTGTCCCCTGGAGAGTCACCCTCTGTGCCCCAGCCACCCTTTTGGAAGTCTGAAGTGGGGTTCCTGGCTGTGTGCCCTGGGAGCTTGCCAGGACCAGACCAGACCACGTCTTTTCCCTCCAAAGCCCCTAGATGGTGATCCCCTGAGTTTTGATGTCAAGGACCCTGTTTGTTGTCAGTCTGTGACCTCCTTACACGATATTGTACTTTTAGCAGTGTGTTGGTTGAGAGAATAACACAGTCCTGTGAACTCAGTAATGCTTTCTAAAGGATCCGTGCTTTATCCATCACTTAAGTCAGGCAGCAGGTGACGCATGGTTAGTGACTCAGGGTGTAGGTTAGAAACCACAGGTCTTTGGACCTGTTGGCTGCAGCTGATGGGGTGGCGGGAGTCCAGGAAGCAGGTGGATAGGCAGCCTCTTCCATTAGTCCGGAGTTAGAAGCCCCTGGGTCCGCCATCCTCAATCAAAGCTCTCTGAAATGTCCCCTCGCTATCCTGACTTGTGACCCTACCATGGAGCTCTTGTCCCTGAGGTGCCTTGCTTGGAGGGATGCTGCCACACGGCCTCAGGCCTCTCGGCCAGCCAGCACGAGGCGGCTGCTCGGATGGACGTTGCCCAGGAGAGTGGCCCTGTCTATGGCCAGTGCAGGGTGGGAGCCTGCCAGGCTTGGCTCGAGGCTCTGCCTCCTTGAGGCTCCTCCGCCGGCCCTCTGCCCACAGGCTCCCAATCTGTTCTTGGGATTGGCCGGCAGCAGCCCGATGCAGACTCCCAGCCCTCGGCAGCTGTGAGGTGGGGGCTGGCACCTTGGTCCCCTCGGCTGCTGGGGTAGGGGTCAGGAATTCTTACTCTGTGACACTCTCATCCCGGGGCTCCGGGGCCGGTGGCTGCGTCGACGAGATTGGCATCTTCACGCATGTGCTGCAGAAGCACAGACAGGCACCTTAAACCAGATGGGTCAGCCAGGGGGTCTTTCGGGGCTGGGGGTGGGGAGCTGGGTAGGTGAAGGGAGCATGTGCACCCACACCCCGTGGCCTTGGGCAAGTCCCTCAACTTGTCTGTTTCAGTTCCTTATCTGCCAGATGCTAATCTCAGGCCTGCCTGCCTCAAATAGAAGGGTAAAGGTGGAAGGGATAGAAAGTGTTTCCAGCGCTGGAGAATGCCTCAGTTTCTCATAGCCTCTTCCCTGCTCTGCTGGAGCCCTGGCCCCAGGTCCCCTCGCTCAGTCCTTGCCACGCAGCTCGAGTGTGGCCAGCAGCCCAGGGTGGCCGAGATGGAGATGGGCTAAGCTCCTCTCGTACGCCCTGTCCCCCAGCCTCCATGTGTCTGCCCCACGACCCCCGCCCTCCACTGGAGCCAAACCTGGCTTTGGCCCTTTAGGCCGGTGGGCTTCTAAAGGCTCCGCAGCAGACTGGCCCTTACTTTGAGCAAACCGAATGTGCAAATGTTTAGATCTTACTACAAGGGTTTTGGGGTGTTAGATGAAAAGCTGAGCTTCCTGGGACTCTGCAGAGGTTAAAGAGCCCCATTCAAGGTGTGAAATGGCCTTCCTTTACCTTCCCAGGCTGCTTGAAGTGGGTTCCACGCTGGGCCAACCTGTCCCCGAGCAGCCCTGAGCTGTGGCCACGCGGTGGTCTCCGAGGGACCTAGGGCAGAGGCACAGCTGCGGAGAGCCCCGCAGGAGGCCATGGGGGCAGCTGACCACAGGCTCTTAGCACAGCTGCCTAAGTGAAACCGGAAGTCTCACCCCACAATGCCAGAGTCATCTGGCACTAGTGATCCAAGTTCAGACTCAGCAGTTTCTGCTGATTTCCTCTCCAGGGAGTTGAGGCCCTCACTAAGGTTCAGGCCGGAGGGGATCTGGAGGTCACTGCAGCCCTTCCCCAGCTGGAGACCCAGCCCTGAGAGGGGAGGGGCTGCCCTGAGGCCAGGGAGCTGGTTTCAGCAGAGAAAGCGTTTGCTTAAGAGCTTGTTGTGTAAACAAGATCGCAGAGGGATAAGCTGAGCAGAGGTGAGGGAACAAATTGTTTTTAGGGACTGGGCAGATTCACAGTCTTATCTGGTGATGAAAGAGTCCCCCTTCTTGGGAAACTGCTAACCTGTTGGGGCTTCTCGGGGTAGGTGAGAGGCTGAGCCTCCTCGGTGTCTGCCTCCACTCACCTGTGAAACAGGGCCTGGGCCCCAGACTCTGGCTGCTTCTGGAAGATTGGGCTCTCAGGACGGTGCCTCGGAGGCTGCTCTGGCTGGAGCCCTGACCTGCTCCGTGTTGAGCATCCTCTCCAAGGGACCAAGGAACGGAGGCAGTGCATTGGGGGAGGTGCTCTGCTCATCTCCTAGGGCCTCCTTGGGAACGGTGAGGGTGGGCAGAAGCATTGGGTGAGGGGAAGTGGGGTCTCAGGGAGTGTGGGTGGGTGGGGGTCCCCTGAATGCTTGTGTCTCCCCCCCCAGCCCCCTGCCAAGCTGCCCTGTGGGCCTGGGATGGCAGCGTGTTGGGGTGGGGGTCCCCACTCTGTGCCTGCCTGGTGAGTAGTATTCTTTGCTCCTGAAGGGTACAGAGACTTAGGGGAGGTGAGGGGCAGCTTCGAAGCTCTGTGGAGACAGGACAGGTGTTGGAAGCACCACCTGGGGACAGTGTAGGCAGGATGTGGCCTGAGGCGCAGGTGGAGGGCAGGGACTAAGCCAGTTCATGTACATGGGCCACGAGAGCCCAGACGGGCCCTTCTGGGGCCAGAACCTTTTTCTTGGGGGTAGGGGGAGAGGTAGAGTTTGGGTTTTGTACTTTCAGAGGAAGCTCAGTGGTATTTCTAGCCTGGTGGTTTCTATATGTGTCAGAAGCTTCCCTCTGACCTGAACCCCTGGATGCGGAGCCTCCACCTGGTCCAGCTCTGCCACAGGCATCCTCAGGAGCCCAGAGGTCTTGTCTGTCCCCTCCCTGCTCTGCTCCACTCAAGAGTGAAACTCCGTGGCCTGTGGCCAGGACCCAGCGAGGCCTCTTGGGTTGAGGAGGCCTCACACCCTGGAGCCCAGCCTTGGGTCTCCTTTGACCTGGCTCCGTCCTGCCTCTCCTTGAAACTCCAGCACCTCCATCCCACCTCTTCCCAGCAGGCACCAGAACCCTCTTACCCATGCTGAGCAGCTCTCACTCCCCGAGTTACCGCAGTGGCTGCTGCGGGAGTGCCCAGGGAGTTTTTGCAACGGGCCTGGCACGTAGATATTAACTACTGTCCCCATTTTACAGATGGAGAGACTGAGGCCCTAAGAGGTTAAGTGATGTCCCCAGGGCCACTCAGCTAGTAAGTGGCCCAGGTCAGGGGGTCTCTAACCCCGTGTGCTCTGAACCTCTTTGTTCACGTTTTGTTCGGGCCTCTGACATCGGGGCCCTCTAGAGGTGGGCGTGTCACGAACTCACTTGCTGCTGAACAGAACACTCATCGCTACCCTTTCTGCCACTTGGCTCTTGGGTCTTCCCTCCTCCAACTGACGTTCTGGAACTAGCGTTGGGGAGCCCTCCACACCCCCACATCGCCCTGCTGCAGGCTTCTGTGCAGGCTGCTCGGCTGTGTGTGCCGTCACTTGCCTCCTCCCGGGCCCGCTCACTAGTTCGGCAGGTGCAGCTCCTGCCTCTGGCCCCAGCGGCCTCTCGAGCTGGGCCGCGCAGGCAGGGTTCTGGGACAGCCGTTTGCACACAGGTCCCCACCAGGCCCCTAGCCCGTTTGTCGGTGCCTCCCGAGTGCAGGGCCTCTTTGAGATCAGTCTCATTTGTCCCCGGCCTAATGGGCACTCTGTCCTTCCTTCCCCAAGGGGGCCTGGACCCAGTCCTTCCTGTGGATGAGAAAACAGGCCAGGTATGGGAAGGAACACGGTGGTCAGGCCTGGGCTGTCCTGTGTGGGCATGTCCCGCACCCATCCCTGACCTCTCCCTCTGTGAGGCCCTCGATGTCCGTACCCTGGTGCCCAGCATGCCTGGAGAGCACCTCTTGGGAGTCAGGTCACTGGGGGATTGTTCCTGGGGCTCTAGAAAACCCCAGTCTTGGATGCTGAAGCTCCCTGGCCAATGGCCCCAGGACCTGATTTTCAGTGTAGGGTGAGCTGACAGGGTCCCATTGGGGCCACAGTCTCTCTCTTCCCAGTAATGGCGTCTTCTGCTGCTCTTCTAAGAGGTCTGGGGCTCCCTTACCAGACTGCGTTTCTTGGGGCAAGAGCCCTGCCCTCTCTGGTGTGTTTTTGCACCCCCACCACCTGGTGTAGGGCTGTGTCGTCCTAGCATTCGGGGGCGTGTGGGGGACCAGAGGGCTGCCCTGAGCTGAGGGTCCCGGAGCCAGCCACAAAGTTTTATTCCCTGTGCTGTGTATGTGTGGTGGGGAGCTCACTCAGCCGTCTAGGACAGGGACCCCAGAGTAGCAGGGCCTTGACCAAGCCTCCACTCATACCCTTTTCTGATCCTTTTCCAGCAAATTGTGGCCACCAATGTGCCCCCTGAAGATCAGGATGCCTCTGGGGATGACTCTGACAACTTCTCTGGCTCCGGTGCAGGTGAGCTGACATGAGGGCCTCCCCCAAGATGGCGGTCAGGCAGCCCCCAGGGCTGGGTCTGGAGGGTGATGCTAGGAAAGAGAATGGGTCCATGCTGCAAGAAGACCTGTATGGGTTGAGGGAGTGAATGTTGGGGTTCCAGGAGGACCCAGGGGCTGTCCGCTGCAGAAAGACTTGGGCTCGTATTCTCCTAACTCCCTGGGCAAACTTTGGAAAGGTGGACTTCTCCGGGCCTCTATTTCTTCATCTGTAAAATGGGAATATATCTTGACGTCATAAGATTGTTGGGAGCTGTAAGGTAACACAGAGCCTGGTGGGGTGTAGCTCTTCCATAAATATTCCCTTATCTTCTCCTGTTTCCCCCTTCCCTGGGGGAGTGAAGTCCTTGAGTGGGAGGTGATCAGGGAAGCCTCCCAGAGGAGGTGCTCTTGAGCAGGATTTTGGAAGAGGGTCAAGACCATCTGTGGGGAAAGTGGCCGAGATAGGGGCCTGGGAGCTGGAAGGTAGGACACAGGCCTCTGTCCTTGGGGGCGCTGGGCCTTTCTGGGGGGAGGGCAGGTGAACAGGGAGGGGACCGGAGAGGTGTGTGTACCAGGGACGAGGCATTCGGGCTCCTGAGACTGCCCCCACCCAGGGAGCGGGCTTCAGCAGCTACTGGGGATGTTCCTTCCCAGACGGCCTTGCTGTGTCATGGCTCCCGAGACCGCACTCTCCCCAGTCACGTGCAGCAGCGAAGGGCAGCTTTCCTCGTCGGTCTTCCAAAGCGGAGTTTCGCCTCCTCTAGTTGTCCCCTGGGGAAACAGCTTTGCACAAAAGGGTTTGCGGTGCTGGCCTGGGAGCAGAGTGCAGGTCCTCGTCCAGGCCTTCCTCACCGCATGAGCTTGGCCGGTCTAGATGTTCTAGGCCTTCCCCGCTCCAACAAGCTCTGCTTCTGGGCCTCCAGGTGCTCTGCAAGATATCACCTTGTCACAGCAGACCCCATCCACCTGGAAGGAGGTGGCGCTTCTGACGGCCGTGCCCACAGCTCCAGAGCCCACCGGCAGAGGCCACACCACCACCTCCACCTCCGACCTGCCCACGGGAGAGGCGCCTGGGGAGGGAGAGGCGGTGCTCGTGGCCGAGGTGGAGCCTGGCTTCACCGACCAGGAGAAGGAGGCCACCCGCCCACCCAGTGAGATCACGCCGCACCCAGCCACTCACCAGCCATCGACAGCAAGAGCCACCACGGCCCAGGGCCCGGCCACCTCCCATCCCCACAGGGACATGCAGCCTGAGCACCAGGAGCCCTCGGCTTCGGCGGGACCCAGCCAGCTGGACCCTCACACTCCCAGTGTGGAGGACAGAGGTCCTTCTGCCACCGAGAGGGCCACGGAGGATGGAGTCTCCACTCAGCTCCCAGTAGGGGAGGGCTCTGGGGAGCAGGTGAGGGCCCCCCGCTGCCGTCGTCTGTGTTTCTTTCCACTCGGGGTGGCCGCCGCTGCCTGGGAAAGCACAGTGCGTGGCGCTGAGCGGCACTGGCTCGGTCATCGGGCACACCCAAGCCCGTGTCCTGTAAGCATGCCGCATCCCCCACCGTGAACACAGGGCCACGAGGTCCCACCTTCCCCCTGCCTCCAGGGCCGAGCCCAGAGCAGGGCAGACTAAGTAGGAGACCAGAGCAAAAGAGTCCTTCAAGGTGCCTGGGTGGCTCAGTCGGTTGAGTGTCTGCGTTCTGCTCATCTTCTGCTCAGGTCACGATCCCAGGGTCCTGGGATTGAGTCCCTCATCGGGCTCCTTGCTCAGCGGGGAGTCTGCTTCTCCCTCTGCCTGCCGCTCCCCCTGCTTGTGCTCTCCCTCTGTCGAATAAATAAAATCTTGGAAAAAAAAAAAAAAGTCCTTCAAGATCGCCTGCAAGAGGGCTTCCCAAACTTAAGCAAGCAAGTATAAAAGTTCTACCCGGTCTAACTTTCTATCTTATAGTCATGGTAATTTTACACTTTACATTAAAATGAATGTATTTCTTTTCTTTTAAAGGTTTTTATTTATTTGTCAGAAAGAGAGTTTGCGTATGCACATACAAGTGGGGGAGCAGGGGCAGAGAGAGGGAGAAGCAGACTCCCCGCGGAGCAGGGAGCCCCATGCGGGGCTCCATCCCAGGACCCTGAGATCATGACCTGAGCCGAAGGCAGACGCTTAACGACTGAGCCACCCAGGTGTCCCCCTATCTGTCTTTATATAAATACATGTGTCTTGTATCACTTGATGTGATATCTCTGCCACAGTCCAGGGTCTGGTGTGACAGGATGAGAGGTGCCTGGCTTTGGGGGTCCAGGAGGTCTGCGTTAGGTGTGTCTGAGCTGGTGGCGGTGGTGACCAGGGAGGCCCGAGCTGCTTCTGGGTTTGGAAATAAAACTGGATGCTGCTGCCCACCCCAGCCTGAGACCGTCCCTGCCCCCCCGTAGGACTTCACCTTCGACCTGTCTGGGGAGAACATGGCCGGGACGGCGGTGGAGCCTGACCAGCGGAATCAGCCCCCAGTGGACCACGAGGCCTCACAGGGCCTCCTGGACAGGAAGGAAGTGCTGGGAGGTGAGTTTCTCTCGAGTGGGCAGGAGGGGGGCTGTATTTGTCCCTGGAGCGGGGCTGACCACGGCCGCCTTGGGGGCCCCGCCTGGTGTGGGGGGAGACTGCTGCTTAACCCCGGCCTCCCTGCCCCCCACAGGGGTCATCGCTGGAGGCCTCATGGGGCTCATCTTCGCCGTGTGCCTGGTGGGTTTCATGCTGTACCGGATGAAGAAGAAGGACGAGGGCAGCTACTCCTTGGAGGAGCCAAAACAAGCCAATGGTGGAGCCTACCAGAAGCCCAGCAAGCAGGAGGAGTTCTACGCTTGACGGGGACCGCGCCCCTCCTCCCCCTGCCACTCGCTAGGCCCCCGCTTGTCTCTTCCATGAAGAACTGCAGGCCCTGCCGCCATGGCAGCCCCCCAGCGCCCTGCCCGCGGACCCCCGGGGTGCGCTGGGGGCTCTCGACGCTGCTTCTCTGACTTCTGCCTGGACACTTGGGCGCAGGGGCTTTCTCGCGTGTGACCCTTCCACCACAGCCAGCGCCTGGCATCTCCTGACTCCCGTTTCCCCAACCTGGAGCAGCCCCGCCCCAGGCCCAACTCTGGAGGGGAAGGGGACCCTGCCGCTTTGGCCCTGGATGGGCCCGCTGGCTGGGGGCTGGCACGTCTGTCGCACTTGCTGGCGGAGACCCCCGATCTGGGGGCGTTTCCATCCCCGAGGGGCGGGGAGAGGAGTTGAGAGCTCCATCGGATTCACATTGTTTTGCGGGGGTGGGGTGGGGGGGGGTCTCCTTTAGATACAACTTGTTTTTGCACATGTTTCCTCTACTTTCTCTGTTCGTAGCCCAGTAGACTTTGTTACTCCTGAGGTAAGTAAGTTGATTCGGTTACCCCCGTCTTGCTTCCCCTAATCTACAGCGAGGAGACAGCATCAGGGTTCAGACTTGTTTTTTTGTTTTTGTTTTTTTTTCGTTTTTAAACTAGGAGAACCAAATCTGGAAGCCAACATACAGGCCTAGTATGTGTGTTGTCTCTGTGTTTGTCACTCACATGTGCAACAGGGTATGGAATGTCTGCCGGGTGGCCCGGGGGCTGGGCTGCCCATGGGCAGTCGCCGCTGGAGCAGCGGTGCCCGTGGCCGTGGCTGTGGCCGTGGGCCGCCGCCGTGGCCAGGCTGCTGTAAAGCAGAGGAGCTATGGGAGAATGGAATCCTGGCACCTCTGGCCAGGGACCAAGGAGAGAGGACTGTGGGGCGGGAGATGGACAGTGGGCCCAGAGAGAGTCTCCCGTAGACTGAGCCCTGCCTTGGGTGCCCCAGAAAATGCCTCTGGGGGTCATTTTCTTCCAGAAGGTGACGTGAGGGGCTTTGGCACACACCCGGCGTGGAGCTGTTCCACGCAGGACCAGGTTCACCTTCGATTCGCTCCGGTGGCCCTGCCCTGGGCTGGAATCAGGAATGTTCCAAAGAGGGATAGTCTTTTGCTTTTGGCAAAACTCTACTTAATCCAATGGGTTTTTCCCTGTACAGTAGATTTTCCAAATGTAATAAACTTTAATATAAAGTAGTCACGCAAACTCTCCTGCCCTTTGCTTCTTCTGTCTGTGCTGGTCGTGTGGACGTGACCAGCCCTTTCTCTAAACACAGATGAAGTTGGGAAACTTGGCCAAAAACTCTGTGCCTTTATCTTTCCCAAGAGGAGGGATTCTGGGGTCAGAGTCCCTCTGGTTGGTTTGCTTTTCGTTTTTTTTTGTCTTTGCTAAAATTCTTCCGAAGGTCAGCAGGTTCAGCCAAGGTTATAGAAGGCCTGATAGAAATTGCTGTGTTGCCAAGCTCGAAGCACTGTCTCCTCATTGGCTGGAGAGGCTGTGGCGGCTGCAGCCCAGCCTCGGCGGACCCCACTGGCCCCCCAGCGGCCCAGAGCCAAGGCCTGCCTCTCAGACACCTTGGACGGACCTCCCCTCACACCTTTGCAAGGACCCGAGGCCCCCAGCCCAGCCCTCCTGGGAGCCCCTGTGCTTGCCTATTTAATTTGACCTTTCCAGCCGCTCTGTTGGCTGTTCCAGGAGGGGGGCCGTCGTGACGCAGAGCGATGCACCGCCAAGCGAAGGGAAGCTGTGCTCTGTGTTCCATACTGGGACTTTCTGCCCGGAGCGTGTGACTGGATGTGACTGCGGGGGGAGGGTGTGGGGAGAAGGGTGGGGAAGGGGTCCGTGACTGCTCATCTCTGCTCATCCCTGGGATGGCGCCGAGCCTGTGGCTGGGCCCATTTGTGTAATTGTAATAAACGGCACTTGTCATTTTGGGCTGTGGTGGTGCTTGGGTCTCTTCTTGGCCTGGCCGTGCCCTCCCCTGTCCTCTTCTTGGAGGGAGCCTGGCTCTGGGCTGTGCTATTGGTTGGTGAAGAGCAGCAGGATTAGGGCTGGGCCCTGTGCTGTAAGGGTGGGCTGTGTCCCCCTCTGCCCTGGGTCTGGCCTTTGTCATCTCACCTCCTCCCAGGGCTCTCGGTCTGTCTCCTGCCCAGCCCATCCTTCTTGCTCTCCTTCTAGATCATTCCCTACCGTGTGAGGGCTCCCTACCAACTCAAAGTTTGCTAGCTACTCTGTGCGCTCATCATCCTGCAACTCCTGAAAGTCCACCAGCAGCCGGTCTCAAGTGCTAAAAGCCTAAAAATGTCTACATATTAAGGAAAAACGACATTGAAAATTTTGGAGGTTGAAAACGTGTAATGCACTGTAGGAGGCCTAGTGTTCTAAGGGCGTCTGGCTGCCCTCCCCTTACTCAGAGTCCCGTCCAGGCTGCTGACGCCCACCCGGCCCCTCAGCCGCCCCTCCGTGGCAGGTCTCCCTGCCTGGGGCCCTTGGCAGCCGCCCCTCCGGCCCTGGGTTTGGAGGCTGAGACAAAAGTCCTTAGCTTGCTCATTTGTTCAACATCAAAAACCCCTAATGCCTGTTTTCTGCCAGCCCTGGTCTGGACAGTGAAGGTTCGGTTGTAGAATAGGCAACTTCCTACTCTGACTGAGCTCACTATGGGCCAGATGCTGCTGGACACCACCCCTGGATTATCTCCTCCGCTACCCACGTCTCCTAACCCGTCTCTGAGACCACGCTACTGTTGTCATGCCCACTTCGCAGACAAAAACTGGCCCAGGAAGGAAGCAGCTTCTCACAATTGCATGCCCGTGAGCAGGGGAGCTGGGCTCCGGAAGCAGGCAGCCTGGCCCCTGAGCCCGCAGCCGGCTGTGCACCCACTGAGGTGACACTAGGACCCAGGAGGGCTGATGGCCCTTCCACGTGGACCTGCAAAGTTCCAGGACCCACTGTCCCGGGCCGCCCGCTCCTGTCCTCTCCAAAGGGCAAAGCTGTGCCACTGCCCAGAGCTTCTCTTGCTCTCCCCGCTCTGAGCCCCTGCCGGGGTCACCCCGACCTGAGGGCACCACCAGTACGGGATGGTACAGGGTGGTGCCATAAAGCCGGCTTTACAGGGAGCCTAAGAGGGAGAAAGCTGCAATGTGAAGGGGTTACACAGCGTCTCCAAGTTCCTCGGGCACCCCAGCCTCAAGGAATTTCTCTACCTCTTCCTTCTCAGGCCTCAGCTTGCTGCCCTACTCCCCATGACCTTGACCTGCTTCTCCCCTCTTTTCTGCTTTCCCAAGACTCTCCCTCCCCACTCCTGGGGATGGAGCAATTGAGCGCTATTTCCTTTTCTCCTCACCTTCCCATCGCGCTCCTATGCGCCTGGCCATGTGTCGCTTGGCCATGTGTCCTTGCATTGTGTGGGGATGGGGCACTCGGGGAATTTTCTACCAAGAGTGCTTTCGAGCTATTTTCTAAACTAATGAGCCATCTTCTCTTACATTGATGGTGTTGCCTTCTTCCTTTAAGCCGGTTTCTGCTTTAAATGACACTTTCTAGGGGCGTCTGGGTGGCTCAGTCGTTAAGCGTCTGCCTTTGGCTCAGGTCATGATACCAGGGTCTTGGGATCGAGCCCCGCGTCGGGCTCCCTGTTCCGTGGGAAGCCTGCTTCTCCCTCTCCCACTCCCCCTCCTTGTGTTCCCTCTCTCGCTGTGTCTCTCTCTGTCAAATAAATAAATAAAATCTTAAAAAAAAAAAGATAAATGGCACTTTCTGCCTTGTTTGGTCTCAGGTTTTTCTCCGGCTCACAGTCTCACCCTGTGCTTGCACTTCCAGAACAAAGATGCGCAGTGTTGCTCTCAGGGGTGTCGCGGTCCAGGGGCTCGGTGTGGGCTGCTGGGGAGAGGTGGGCACCCAACCCAGCGTGGCGCCAGGGTCAGGGGAGGTGCCTGGAGGTGGCACTGGAACTGGGTCTTGAAGGACAGAGGCCTCTCAAACGGGGCCGGGGAGGGTCAGGGGGAGGCATTCCAGGTGGAAGGCACGGCTTTGGCTAAAAGTAGGGACTCGGGAGACCTCGGGAGACTTGGTGCTGCCGTTGGATGAAATCAGGTGTGGGGAGAGGTGACGATGGGATGTGGTGAAAGTCACGTGCAACTTCTCTGAGGGTCTCTGAGGAGCAGCTCTGGGAATTGCAGAGGGATTTGGGGCCAAGGCCGGGGACAGTAGAGAGATGGGGAGGACGGGCTGGCTTTGAGAGCTGGTTCGGAGGGAGAACTGGCAGAACCTGTAGAGGCCTGTCCCCACTTCGCTGGGCGTCACCTTGCCCTCCCCCAGGTGTGCTTCTCCAGTGGAGTCTGAGGTGGTCCTCTGGGCCGGCCCGTCACAGGGTGGGGGCAGGGTAACGGGCGGCAGAAGGGACAGGCTAGGCATTGTTGGTAGGTGGACCCCAAGCAGCATCTGGGGAAATGGGTCCGCAGGGGGCCCCCGTGCAGAGAGGAGTGCGGGGCCGTGCTCCCACCTCCAAGGCACCGTGTCCTCCTCTCTCCCCATCAACCCTACCCCGTCCTGCCCCTCTCCAGCCTGGAGAGCAAGGCAGAGGAGCAAGGAGGGCGGGCCGCCTTGGAAGAGTGGGGCGCTGGTTCCTGGAGTTACGGGGGCAGGAGCTGGAGGAGAGGGTCCTGAGCCAAGGGACCCTCGAGGGGCTTGGGATCCTGCCAGCCCTGCCTGGCCGTGGGCACCACCCTTACTTGGCCTCCTGGCCTCCTCCCACTCCCCAACACCATTGCACCCTGTCACCCAGGGCCATCCTTGAGCCTTGCCAGCTCTACACCCACTCCGAATGTGGGTGTGAGGGCAAACGCACCCCCAAGTGGGTCCTCGGCCGTGCTTCACGTCCAGCCTGGGCTACAGCTCTAGGGAGAGTCCTGTGTCCTCCGTGCCCCTTAGCTTCGGGCACCGCTCACCATGTCACCGAGGGATTTGGTTCCCCCGTGGCGTCCCGCTCCCCTGGGTGCCTCCTGAGGGCAGGCGCTTTCTTATGATCCAGCATGATGCATGCGCTCACTGCAAAGAGGGAGTCTTTGCCTTTGGGGCGCTCATTGTAGCCACCTGGTGCTGCTGTCTTGCTCTGAAAGTCAAGTCGTCTTTAGGAGCTTATTCACAGTGCAAGACACCACCACACCCACCACAAAGGCTGACATTAGAGATGGACGATAGTGGGGGGGGGGGCATGGGGAGCCATGTGGTTGGAGAGTGAGCCGATGGGTCTGAGCCCTTTGGAGCAGGGTCTATTGAAGAGAAACATATGCCTTGCATATAATCCAGCACGTGTGTGTGTGCTGGAAGCTTCATTCACCATAGCCCAAGCGTGGAAACAACCCCCAAACAGGACAACGGATGAATAAACTGATAGCATTCATACCGTGGAATGCTACTCAGCCGTCAAAAAGGACAAACCGGCTTCACACACATCACAGGCAACGTATAAAGCTCAAGAAACCAGACGCCAAAGAGCCCCTACTGCATGATTCCACTTACACAAAGCTCCGGAACAGGCAAAGCTAATCGATGTTAATAGAAGCCAGTGGTGCCTCTGCTGGGGGTGTGGGGTCTGCAAGGCAGGGACATGAAAGGAACCTTCTCTGGAAGTTTCTCTGGCTTGATGTAGCTGGTGATTACAAGGGTGTCTGTGTATGTAAAGAAATCATCAAGCTATACGCTTCAGATGAGTGTACTCCGTGTATGTTATTCTGCAAGAAGAAAGTTAAAGCGGGTGGTGGGGGTTGGGGGGGAGCTTTTAAAAGGGCTTCTGAGATTCTAATTAGTTCCTTTAAACCCCACTGTAGCTTTTTCAGCAAAAAACGAGGGAGGCCCACATGGCCTACGTTTTCTTCAGGATCCCAGAGGATTCTAATTTATGGGCAGAGAGGCCCAGGGCAAAAGCCTTTCCCAGCCGTGAGCTGCACAGAGCAAGTGGGCTGCTTCCTGCGGAGGGTGACGGGCTGGTGGGGTGGCCGGACCGCAGCGGCCCGGAGGGTGGGCACCGTGCCCCGAGGGCCGCCCCGAGGGCCCCCCTCCCCTGGCTGCAGCCGGACCCCGCTCCTCCTCTGGTTCCTGGAACCTGCCCGACCCGGCGGTGTTTCCAGCACTTAGGGCTGGGAGCTAAGCCGCTCCTCCACTCCAGGAAAATATTTGCTCAGGGCCTTGGCGCCCGCCGCCGAGGAAATAGAAGCCAGCGTGGAGCGAGCGGGCGGCGCGGCTGCGGGTTGCTCCGACCGCCCCCCCCCGCCTGCGGCAGCGGCCCGAGGCCCCGGGACCCCAGCCCGCAACCAGGCCCGCCGCGGGGATGCGCCCGCGCGCCAGCTGTGTTGTGTGTTCGTTCCCCTCGGGGGCTCATCCGCCAGTTGGGCCGGCAGCCGTTCCTGGAGCGTCCTGTGTGCCAGGCACAGTGCTGGGCCCTGGATGCCGGGCACGCGCGCCCTGGCCCTACCTTCCAGGCCCTTGTGAGGTAGTGCGGGGGTGGGGGGGGGATGCTGGCCGGCAGAGAGGCCCTCCGCGCATAACAGGAGCACCGGCTGGGCCGAGGTGAGGCCGGGGTGCTGGGGAGCCAGCCAGGCGGGGCGGGACTGCCGGCGGGGGGGAGGGTGGGCAGGCTCCTGGCGCCAGGCTGGAGGAGCAGGAAGGCGGAAGGAAGAGGCAGGCGGAGGAGGGGCCGAGTATTCCAGGTAGATGGAACAGCACTGCCAAAGGCCCGGAGGTAAGAGAGTGAGCAAGGGGCTCTGGCGTGGGGAAGGCGGGTGGGGTTGGCTGTGGCGGGGACCCAGGAGTCAGGAGACTGGAGGGGAAGCTGCCGCCGGCGCCAAAGGACCTCCCAGGGCGAGCTCAGGAGCGTGGACTTTATCCCCAGGGCAGCGAAAGTTTTTGTTTGTTTTGCAACATTTAAACACATTGATTTTGATTCTTTTTGATACAGAAAAGTACAAAGAAGAAAACCAAATTGGCCTCACATCCCACCACCCAGATATTTCCCGATGACATTTTAAAACTTAAAATCCTCTGTGTCCGTGATTAGAAATCCAAGCAGAACAGCAAAGTCCACCATGAAAAGAGAAAGCCTCCTCCCCACCCGTCTCCCTCGCCAAAGGCGATTTCATTTAACAGGTTTTTGGTGCGTGCTTCCAGAAATGTTTCCATGCATACACTTGTGAGGATAAGCCTGTGCTTTCAAGAGTTGCAAGCGAGGGAATGGCTCTCACGGGGGGAGATCTGCAGCTCCTTTCCCTGAGCCGGGTCATCTCGGCCCTACTCCGTTCTTCTTAATGTCTGCGGAGCATTTGGTCCGGGCAGAGCATTACTGGCTCGCCTCTCCCCTCCTGGGGGGCATCTTGTCTGCAGGCTTTCGCTCTTGCATCCACTGCTGGAAGCCGCCTCTGCAGGCAGCTCGGGATGCAGATGTAGGGCGCTGTTCCGAGTACGCACCACGGGCCCCTTCCTAGCACTGGGTTCTGGGTGGAAGGGGGTGTCCCTCCCGATGACCCTCCAAGGGTTTCACCACTTTGCCACAGCTGTCGCCCGTCCAGGCTGCGTGTGACAGACGCACAGACACCCCCTCACAGGTCACCACGCATACTGGCCGCGAGTTCCATTTTCCTCTTCCACGGGGGTGGGGGATGCAGACGGTATCACACAGTTGTTTTGGTTTTCATTTATTTAACTGTAAATGAACTTAGGGATCTTTGTATGGGTTTTTGCTATTTGTATTTCTTTTTTCATAGGGCAATTGCTTCTTCATATGTTTTGGTCTGTTTGTCGAACGGGCCTTTTGCGTTTTCCTAATGGATTGGCGCGGGCTCCTGGTGTGCCCGTGATTTTGAAGGAACAAAATATCCCTCTGGCTGCAGGGTGAGGGGAATGGGGGGCTGGCCAGCTGGGAGGCCGGTGCAGGGGTCCCTGTGAGAGGTACATGGCCTGGAACGAGCGGTGGTCTTGGGAAAAGGTGTGAAGACATTCAGAAAGGAAGACCAACAGGACGCGCCAGTGGATTGATTTTTTTTTTTTTTGCGCAACAGTCGGGGCACTTTGGGGTCAGTGAAAAACAAACAAACAAACAAACAACACAACATTGCCAATTGCCTTCCTCAAAAGTTGTGACATAGGATTCATATCGATAAACCACCACGTAGGCCTGAGCCCCCCCAGGACAACTGCCTGCTAGTTTGTGCCTCCCCCCTTCCCTGACTGTGTGGGGCGTGGGAGGGGTGGGGTGACAAGGAGGAGGGAGGGGTCAAAGATGGTTCGCAGGTTCCCACTTCAAATATTATGGTCCCATAAACCACGGAAACGTCTCAGAAATTCCAGTATTTCAGCACAGAGTTACCGACTGACCTTCATCAGTCAGCATGAGGCCGAAGCAATCCAGAGGCCCCTAAGAGGGAAATAGGGGTGCACTGGGCCTCGGCACGCACGTTGGGAGGTGTGGGAGGAGGTAGGAGCTGATGACACAAGCTGAGGAGGGGCAGGGGTGGGGGGTGTCCCCGAGTGAGCGCAGGCCTCTGGGTGCCACTCCCCTCTCCGGGCAGAACAGAGGGCCTGGCATATGGGAGACATGCTGGAAATATCCATTAAGTCAGATTTGTTGATATTCAAGTTTATGTTGAGGTCAAAATGAGTGGAAAAAGGGACAGAAAAGGAAATGTAATTTTCTGTTTTTTTAAAAATTGAGATCTGTTTTACATACAGGAAAACCCAATCTTCTTGTCCTACAATTAATTCTTCTGCAAATGCAAACAGCCATGTAACTGCCCTCACAAGTACAGCATAGAACAGTTTCAGCACCCTGAAAACTCCCCGGCGCCCCTCTGTCGTCAAGACCCTCCCCGCCCAACCCCCTAGCGACCACTGATCTGTTTTCTGTCCTGGGAATTTTGCC
This sequence comes from Mirounga angustirostris, assembly GCF_029215605.1. Taxonomy (NCBI): domain Eukaryota; kingdom Metazoa; phylum Chordata; class Mammalia; order Carnivora; family Phocidae; genus Mirounga; species Mirounga angustirostris. Next base: position 15,415,367 of record NW_026991718.1, on the reverse strand, counting down.
TTTTCCAGATGTCCTATAAATGGAATCATATAGCATGAAGCCTTTTGAGTCTGGTTCCTTTCATTTAGGAGGAGACTGCCTTTGAGCTCCGTCCAAGCTGTTGGTGTATCAGGAGTTTTGTTGCTTTTTATTGCTGAATCGTATTCCACGGTAGCGATGTGGTGACTTTACTCATAATCCCCCAAACTAGAACAACCCAAGTGCTCTTCAGCTGTGAGGATTTCCTTATTTCTAGATTCACACATCAATACTGCCTTGGTCCAACTTCAGATCCTGATTTCAGATCCAGAAGGCATGATCCCTGTAGCCTGAGGGAGAGGTTACCCGTGAGAACCTGCCGAGATTCGCAGGCCCCCAGGGAGGAGAGAGACCCGGGCCAGAGGCTAGGACGGGACCCCTGCTCCAGGGGCTCTTGGGCTGACTGTCCCTCCTCCTTTGAGGCAGCCCATGCAACACCTCTGGTGAATTAAAAAAGACTCCCCATTTGGCTCAGTTAGCGGATTATACCTTTGTCCAGTAAGAACAAGGACCTTTTCCTCCAGGCCGTGAACCTCGAACTTGGAAAACAGGATATTGGCCCCTGCTGGCTCCTTGACCCAGGCAACGCTTGCGCAACCACAGGGGCAGGCCAGATTGGGGCCTCTCACGCTCACAAGCTGCAAAATGCTAACTCTGCAGACCTGGGAGGCAAGCAAGCATGAGGCCCTGTGTGAGCCTCAGAGGAAGCCTGCGTGGCATCCCTGGGCTGCCTCAGAACCGCCCCCCCGCCCTGCTGTCCACCGGGCGATCTGGACCCCAGAGACCTTGGCAGGGGAGCATCTTCAATCCTGGATCTATAGAGCCCTTCCTGGGCCAGACGCCCTGAGCGGCCAGGACCCACACTGGCTGGCACACCTGCCCCCGCAGCCCCAGGTGTAAGGGCTTCTCAGGATGGGAGCTGTTAGTGCTCCTGTTAACCCCCAAAGTGAAGGTGGTGTGGGGAGGAGCAGATGTGGTCACCCCTTCACAGCTCATGGAGAAGGCAGAATAGCATGGTGGTTGCGACAAAGACTGGAACCAGATGCTTGGGCTCAGAATCCTGGTGGTTCCATCTACCAGTCGTGTGATCTCCCTCACAGGGCGTCCTGAGGACTCAGTAAGGTACTAGGTGGACAGCATTTGGTCTGTTGCTGCCTTGCGGTAACAGACACTGTGGTTAAACCAGGGACAGCACCACAGGCTAGCAAGGCGTCGGGGACCCCAGCGTGCACATCACCAGCTAGTGTTCTCTCCCTCCAAACCCAGTCTCCCCATCTCCTAGGATGTAGCCAGAGGTGAGATCACCCCTCACACCTTCCAGAATCCTGCCAGGGCAGGGTGACCAGACCTGCTGCTAACCAGGCCCAGGGGCTTTGATGATGCAGACCCTGGTGCTCACCCTCCTGGGACGGGGTCCCTGCAGCCTGAGGGTCAGGGGAAGAAGGTCTACACCAGGCCCCAGGGGCCCCCAGTGCAGAAGTAGCTGAGCCTCCCGGGTGGGTCCAGCCTGGCTACTCCTAAGCCACAACAGAACCTGAGGACGTGGGTTTGTTCCAGATCCGCTAGTGGCTGGCTGTCCATAGTCCACAGAAGGAGGAAGAATTTTATCAAACGCTTTTCCCTGTACGACGGGTTATCAAAGCTATATGAAATGTTTATATATTTTTCTCTTTTTAAATTAGGATGTTTTGCCACGCGTATGAGATGTGCTACCACTGGAACCTATGAGAGAAGTCTCATCTCCTGGTGTGACAGACAAGAAGCTGTCGGGCCTCGGAGTGCAGACGCAGAGCAGGGCTTCGCTGTGTGCAAGGTGGGCCGGGCTGTCCCCGAGATGTGCCCTCCAGCTGTGGCTCAGTGCAGCCTGGCGGGGCCCTCCCCAGCTGCGCTCCCACCTGCGGAGCTGGGGGAGTCACAGCCACGAGCCCCTCACATTCTCATGATGTCCTGGGACTGGGGCTGGTGCTGGTGTTATTAGCATTCCCATTCTCCAGGTGAGGACGCAGGTCTGGAGAGAAGAGAGACATGCGCAAGGCCCCGGGGCTGGAACTTCACATGCCCCGTGCTCCCCTGCCCCCCATCCCAACTCAGTTATGTGGCCCAAGGTAGGGGCAGAAGAGAGGGTGGTGGGGGAGGACGTGGGGAGCTGGCCTCTCTGCCCCCTCTCGGTCCAGGCCCCACGATCAGCCCTTCTCGGCCCTGTCTTTCCAGCCTTCTTCCTGGCCTGCACCCGCAGACACACTAGGTTTCTCCCAGGAGCCAGACGCCGGCCCTCCCACTGCAGAGGGCAGGCCCAGAGCCCGGGCCTGGTGCTCAGCCAGGGTCTGTGGGAACTAGCTGCGGGGCTGTGGAGAAGCCCTCACCACCTCGGGCCTCCGTTTTCCTCATCTGAGAATCAGGAGCACAACTGCCTACCTTCTGGTTCAGATAAAACTTTGAAAGAGATTTTTAAAAAATTCCATCTCCTGATATATGCCGGACAGCAGGATTTTGGATAGTTATTAAGAGCTATCATCTATGCTGTGCCTAGAATGTGCCAGGCCCCCCACACACCTGCCCTCTAATTTTAGGGACACTGGGTAGCATAGTGGTAGGAGAAGGAGCTTTGGAGTTATACCTCACTTGCTGTTTTCTCATCTGTGAAATGGGGCTAATAGGTCTGATCTCATAGGGCTCCGGGGGGCATTACATAGATAATGTGAGTAAAGTACGTTTTGCTGTGGACAAAGCACTCCATGAACAGTGGATGTTACTCTTACATTCACAAAAGCCCTGAAAGGCAGGCATAACTACCTCCATTTCACAGATGAGGAAATCAAGGCCCCACGCCGTTACTTTGTACAGCTGCTGAGTGGCCAAGCTGACGTGCAAACCCAGTCTTTTTCCCTCGGAAGCCCAGGGCCCTCTCTGTACCACCACTGCTTCCTGTCTCTCCCATTCTGGTCACGAAGGACCACCTGGGCAGGACCTGGGGGTGGGGGGCTCTTCTAGGCCGGGGCTGCCCCAGCCACCCCTGAGGCTTTTCCCAGGCATGGGAAAGGGTGGCCTCCCCAAAATGCCTGGGTGCTGGTGCCAAAGTCAATAATGATAGCCCGCCCTACAGGAAACCATGGTCACCAGGATACAAACAACTGGGAGGGGCGGCAGGTCACTTCGGCCCCAGCACCCGCCAGCTCTGTGCCCCTCTGTGCCAGGGGGCAGGCTGGGGCTGGCACCTGGTGAATCTCAGACCCAGGAGCGGGGAGGATGCCCCTTCCCGCAGTATGGGCCAGGTCCCCTGTCCCTGTCCTGCAGCTCTCCTAGAAAGCTGGCCAAGAAGGTGGCACTGGGCTCTGCTGGGAAAGATCCAAGGGAGTGCCTTGAGTCCCCAGGTAGCTCCTCGCATGAAACCCTGGGCCCCAAGCTTGCTACTTCATGCATCTCACTCCCTCAGCTCAATCTTGAGGCCTCTTCTGGATCAGGGGCTGAGACCCAGAGACCCCAGAACATAGCACTGGCCTCTGCAGAGCTGTCAGTTTTGCGGCAAGGACAGACATGCATTACTAAATAATATAGATGTCCAAGGGCAGTGTTCTAGGGTCACAGGGGACGGGCACTAATCGGGATTGAGGAGTTAGTGAAGACAGCCTAGAGGAGGAAACATGTGAATTGGGTATTACCAAAGGAGCTGGCCAGGCCACACAGGAGGTGGTGTTTCTGGCAAGTGCTGGGTGCACTCAGGGACCTGCAGGTGCCCCCCCGCGTGCGGTATCTGCGTCGGGGGTGGGAAGGCAGTGAGAGATGGGGCTGGAGGGACAACGGGGGCCAGTAGAGGAGGACTTTGCATCCTAGGTCAAGGGGAAAGGGGTAGAGATGGCTGTGTGCTGAGGTTAACAACTCCTGGCCTGTGAGTGCTGATGGGGCACGAGTTCAGTGACCTCACGCTGTTACTCTGAAATCAGCTGGGGTGGGAATATTTACATCATGGCACCTGGTCAGTGCTACAAAACAGAGCCAGCAGTTAAAAAACAAAAACACCCACGCAAACACACACAAACACAAAGGGCAGCCTTTGGTGGATTTAATCGTAAGGGCATGGGATAATTAGCTTTGTTCCACAGAAGGATGCTCTGGCTATTGCAGTGTGAAGGACGGGTGGAAGGAATGGGCTTGGAGCCTGGAGCCAGGCCCTGGGTGACCTCCCAGCGAGGGCGAGAGGCTGCCCACAAAGGGCTAGGTGGTGGGAGAGGACAGGCCCCGCCGTGTCGGCGCAGCCTGGGGTGGGGGGCGTGGAGGATAGGGTAGCTCCTTGGGCCTTCTTCAGCCAGAGCCCGAGACTCCACAATAAAAGCCTTAATGGGAAACACCTGGGCTCTGCTGGCGGGCTGAGAGCCGGGGACGGGAGGGTGAGGGATGGAGGGTGAACATGGAGGACCTGGCTCCCCATCCCTTCTTTTGCTTGTGCTCCAGCTCTTGCAAGTGTTCAGCTGGACTCCCTGGGCCTGGGCTGGTGAGCATAGTGAGGTGGGGAAGGAGGCGTGGGAGGGGTCACGGGGCATGGGCCCCTAGGGATCACCTGAGCCAAAGCGCTGTTGTGTGGGTGCTTATTCTAGGCTTCTAGGGAAGGTCCCATGTGTCAGAGTCACAAGCAGCCTAGGTCCTGGCTCTCCCCTGGCTTCCCCACAGAGGCTTGGGGGTGGGTGGGGGTGGACTTGACTGGAGAGAGTGCAGGGAGGAGAAGGCTGAGGCCCTCCCTATCTGTGCCCCCCAACCCCAGCCCTGGGATGCCTGGGGGAGGGAATACCTGAGACCCAAAATGGGAGACTTGGCTGATCCCAGAGACCACTGGGGCTTGGTCTTGCCTGGCCTGGCCTTCAGATCAGAACTGACCCGAGGGCTTCAGTGCCTGGAGATGTGGTTGTGGGAAGGGGGCTGGGCTCCAGGCCGTCCACCCTCCTTCCCTTGAGGGAGGTGCTCACAGGGCAGGACTTGCCTTGGGTGGGAAGGCACATCGAACCATGCATTTCTCTTTGGCTTCCCAAGATAGGTGAGCACTGGCCGGGCGGCAGCCATGGGGCTCGCAGGCCCTGTGCTGACTGGCTGAACCCTTGGTCTCCTGGCTGGGAGTGCTGGGGGTCAACAACCAGGTGTGTCAGAAATTGGGAAAAAGATGTTCTGGCTCCGAGAGGATACCACTTTGTGAACTGAGTTCCCACCTGTTGTGTGCCTTCCAAACCTTCCTCCTTACCCAAATTCCCACCCAGGGATGGGTGAGCCCCAGCCCAGCCTCAGGGCATCAGGGGCATACAGAACATCTCCACACGCATTAGAAACAGCGCCCCCTCTGGACAGATCCAGCTCTGCGGGCAGAGGGCGTGGTGAGGGGACATGCCTTGGTTTTGTCGTTAGAAAGGAAGACACTTCCTTCAAGGTGTGACCAGTGGGCACAGATGCACTGTCAGCCTCGGGGCGACCCTCCAACCCAGAGGAGAGGGCTTCCCTTGCACACACGCAACTCCGCCCTCTCTGCCCTTCCGCCATCCTCCGGCCACCCCCGGCCTCCCTAAGAAATGACCCTGGAAAGGCTGGGAGGGGGCTGCAGGGCGGAGGGGAGGGCCTTGAATGCAGAAATCCTCACACACTTCAAGGGCTGTGGGAGGTGTAGCCCACTGGAAACCCCATTCTAACCATCCACCCCCCACTGACGGTTCTGCCTCAGGCCGCCTTCCAGGAGGGAAGGCCTGCGCTCCTTCTGGGCACCATGTGGGGAGGGAGGCCCCGGCATCTGGAGATGAAAGGCATAGGGCCGGCTGCGGCCCCAGCCGCCCCTCCAGGGTTTCCCTCTGGTGCCATGTGGTCCCATCCAGCCCCCACCCCACCCCAGACACATGGAGTCACCAGCGTAGCCATAAACGCTCCTGGGCAGAGGAACTGGCCTTACCAGCTGGGCTGTGAGAGGCGGTGCCTTCATCCCAGCCCTTGAAAGCCAGAAGCCCCTCCACATCCTGGCCCTCTTTAGGACACTGACCCTTCAGGGTGCATCCTCTGGGGAAGAGGGGCGAGGAGCCCAGAGCTGCAGACCAGCAGGCTCAGGGACACGCTCTAGATCTTGGGGACATTCCTGCCCTCCTGGGATTCAGGTCTCCTCATCTGTGAAACAGGCTCAGAGAGCTGGGTCGTGGACAAGTGACAGGTGGCGCTAGGGTGGAACCCACGGCCACGGCTGCAGGCTTCCTTGAAGGCAGAGGGGCAGGCAGTGCTACCTGGGACACGGCCCTCGTGGATCCTTTAGGACGTGGCTGCCCCTCAGCGCTTCTCCACATATGTGAATTTCTGGAAATCACAACACGGAGGATTCTTAGGGCTCTCAAGGCCATACCCTTGCAACGGAGGTTCAGAGAAGGGAACTGACTACTCAGAGGGGGAACCAAGAGTTCCTGGGTCCCCTTGCTCCCAGCACAGTTTCTTTCCACTATTCGGGTGGTTGTCTAGGACCCCGTCTGGTTAGACTGCATGCACGTGGCACCTGTGTCGTGACTGGGGCCTCCTTCCCGCCGGAGGGGACGGAGGGGACGGTCTCTCTGGAGAAGCGGAAGCAGATGCGCCTTCCCCCATGACTGTAGCTGTCACATGAGGCCACCCTTTCCCTTCATCCCCAGTTACTGACTCACAGAATAGCAGTTAGTTCCTCGAAGAGAAAGGAGCCGTGGCCAGGGACCGGTGGGAAGTGGTTGAGAGTTCCCTGGGCAGATCATCTGCTAAGACCAGGCCCCAAGTTCGTGCAGCTGGGCTCCAGCCTGCAAAGCCTGGGGCAGGGCTGCACCCACAGGCAGCAATTCCTGAGGCCAGCAGGCGTGGGGACTGCGGAGGGGGAGGGGGCAGAGGGGCTGCAGCTGAGGATTCGGTCCATCACCAAGTTCCCCCTGAGCACCTACAGGATGCCCGGCCCTCGGCTCCCCAGTGGAATAGACCATTAGGGACCCCACGGTCCTGCTGGGGAGACACCCATCAGACTCAAGCACTTGGCGCCATGAGTTGACTCCAGGCCCTGTAGGAGCAAGGGAAGGAGGGAGACGCCTGCTGAGGGCTGTGGGTGTCGGGGGGTAGGGGGCAGGGGAGGCTCTCAAGGCTGGTCTAGAAGGATGGGTAGGATTTCTGATTGGGAGAGGTCTAGAGATAAGAAAAGACAAGGAACTAAGAAACCTAGTCTGGCAGGGGAAGTGAGTTGGTGGGGGGCTCCAGGCTTTCTGGGCATCGCCGAAGTGGGTGCTGGTTCCCCAAGAGCAGTTTCCCTGTAGCAGGTGCCGCAGTGACCAAAGCAGGCCATCCCATGGGCATGCTGGTGCAGGGGACTGTGATGTCATGAGCTCTAGTGCGTCAGGGGCCAGGAGTGGCCCCTGATTCCCAGCACTCCCTCCTTGTTCGGGGAAGACGTCCTGTGAGGGTTCAGGAAGAAGGTTCAGGAAGAAGTGGTCAGCTCTGTGGGTGCCCCCAGGCGGGGAGCTCAGACTCCACAGTTAGTGAGGGTGTCCTCCCCGCCCCCCCCCCCAGCACCACCTCCTGTGCGGGGGCAGCTTCCCTGTGGCCTTCTGGATGCTCCCTTTGTCCTGTCCAGGAAAGCCGTCCCTCTTACCTGCTGCCTGTCCCCACAGTGCCACCTGTACCATGGGCGGCCACCTGGAAGAAGGACCCGTGGGAGCTGGGGCCACACACCAGTGGAGCCAGCCTCCTAGGGAACAAGAGCCCACGATGGACCCTGTGGCTTCTCCTCATCCCACATACTCTCCTGTCCTCTGCTTCCCCTCATTACTTTCTCAGCAGCTGCTCACTGATTCTAAAACTGCCCGCACTCACGGGCGGGCTTCCAGGAGGAGGTGTCACTCGGCCGGATCCTGGAGTGCTAGGAGGACCCTTGTGTAACGCTAGAAACTTCCAGCAGTTTCTGGGAGCCTTCCAGGGCAGGGCTGAGGCGGAGTGGAAGCAGCTCTGCTCTTCATCACCCACCCTTACACTGACCCACAGATTCTCCTCAAGCACAGTGGGAACGGGGTGCGGGTTTGAGGAGTTCGCAGTCTGTGGGACAAAGAATTGTGTCTGCCTCGTGGGATCTGCAGGTCCGGGGCAGCTGCCTGGGGACACAGCAGGAGGACTTAGAAGCCAGAGGGAGGGAGAGACAGGAATGGGCACAGAGAGAGAAGAGGGTGAGGCCATCTCTCCTCGCCGCCTCCACCATCCCGAACGCAGGAGCATCCCTGGCGCTCACACCAGTGTCTCGGGGTGCCTTTGCCAGATGCCCTCTTTTCAGCTTCTTGCTGGAGCTCCTGGTGATGTCAGTTCGGGCCGTGTCCCTGCGCTGTGCTGTCGTGGGCGGTGTGCGGAGAGCTGGTGCTGTAGCCAGGTAGCCAGGGCAGACCGGGGGGACAGCTAGACGCTACCTACTCGTGACCGTTACGATACCCTGCCCCTCCCCCACCAGGCCACCGAGACTGATGACTTCCTGAAAAGGGGTTCAGTGGGGGATTTGTGACATGGAACATTTGATGTAACCTGAGAACTTCCTGTTCAAATGACCCCCGGGGCTCCTGACCTCTGGAAGTGTCCCGTGCGTGCAGTTGGAATGAGCCCCCGGGGGTCACAGTTTCCTAAGAGCTGTCTGCAGGCCGCGCGGACCCTGGGCACCAGAATCCAGGCTCATCTGACTTTTTGCCACAGAGGCTGCTTGGTGACCTTGAGGCTCAGGAGATCAACAGGGGAATCTCAACAGGAAGCAGATCTTCCCATCAGGAAGGTGTTTCCCACACCCCTCCCCCCTTCCTCGGGGCACTTAGGAAAATGGATCCCAAACAGAGCCTTGGGAGCCGGTACCAAACCCCCAGGCCCTCAAGGCTCCCAAGTGTGAAGATGCCCTGGGCTGCTCCACAGGGCTCGTCAGATTTCCTGATTTCCAGTGGGTTTCCCGAGAATGCCTGATCAAGCCCACACTCTGTAGGGACCCCTATGTCACCCTTCCTTACGTGAACTGGACCATGAGGGATGTTTACCCTCTTCACACCAAGGAGTCTTTGAGAAGCCTTAATCAGGGTGGCTGATTCTCATCAGAAACGTCCTTGTTCAACACCATCTTGTGTGAGCTGGGATGTCCATGCTTTTGTTAAGAAAAAGTCTCTAGCAACTGATTTCTATGGAGACTTGCATCCCGCCAACTCTGCGATAGTCGGCCTATTCTGCGATGGGATGTGGAGCCCCTAGTTGTAATCTGAGCCCAGGGGCTGCAGTCTGTGGGGCACACCTCGGTGTTCCTGGGGAATTTTGTGGTGGGAAACCTGCTTCTTGCATGAAGTCTGAGCCAAAAATGCTTTGGCCGAAACAAAGATGAACGAACTTGTATAACGTCTTTTCATTCCATCCTCCACCCTGACCCCCGCAACTGAACTGCAGGGTAATTACTTCATGCCCACTAAGTTGTAGGTTCGGTAGCTGAGCACCTAATGGATCTTCTGGAAAGCTCAAGTCCTCCGCAGTCTCTAGCATGTCACAGAAGAATGATCCAGAAAGCAGTGCTCAGCCAACGAACACCCTATGGTCTGCACGGACCAGGCAGGAGTGATTGCTGGGTGTCTGCCCTAAGGAGAGGTCCCAGGCCTGATGGCAGAGCCAGGAAGGCTCTCTGGGAAAAAGGCCTTCCTGCATGTTTCAAGGTTTCAGTATCACCTGGTGAGTCAGAGCAAGGGGCTGTTCCATGGGTCCTGTCTCAGCCTCCTAAGGCTGAGGTCCACATAGCTGTTCCTGTTAGCTCCATGACCATCCGACTTGACCAACCAGTTGGTCAGACCTGGGTTGCCTAAGGCATTAGCTGTGTGCCCGCTGGGCTGCCTGTGGAGCAATGTGTCTGAATCAGGCCTCGACTAGACACTAATGAATACCAGACCTGGGGCTTAGGTGGTGGGGGTGGGGGGCTTGAAGGCAGGCCAGCCTCTCAGGAGAAGGAGATGTGGTAATTCGTCGTGGGCACATGGAGAGAGGTGTTGGGCAAACTGCTGAGCTCTCAAAGGCAGTGAATCTGAGGTAAGACTCTTAACTGCCCAGTGCTCTGTGGGTGAGAGAGAGCAGAGAAGCCTAAATGCCCATCCCAGCAGAAGGTCAGGCATGACTGTGGTCAGAATGATGAAGAGGCAAAGCCAGAGTATGTTTGATTTCCTGAGAGAAGGAAAACTGAGCAGTGACTCAGCTGAAAAATATTCAATCAAGTGTTTGTTTGGGGAAGGACAATGTAATCAGAAGGCAGTGCAGTTACGAAGGAGATGGAGCCCTGGAGAGGTCTGAAGGCGGTACCCCTCCCCTTGCCCCCCACATGTGCCAATACCAGGACCCCCTCTGGAGGGAAGCCTGGATCTAACTTCCTGCCTCCTACAAGCCACAAGGATGGGTGGTTAAAAGGAAGATTTAAAACCAAATATATCTCAAATTGAGGTGCCTCATCGTGTTCAACATCCTTGGCTGATGGGCAGAAGGATCCCCTGTCAATATCACTGGCTGGTGGCTCCAGCTTTAATTCACCCATGGCCCCTGGGGGATGCAGGCCCCCTGGGCCTCTCCTGAGGGCCCCAGCATGCCCTGTCACTCCTCCCTGCTAAGTTCATGGATCTGAGAGCCTTCTCCCTGCATCTAAAGGGCCGGCAACCATTTATGCATTGACCCCTCTCCAAGGCTCCCAGGCTCTTCCCAACAGGGTGGCTTGCCTGGGACAATGGAGTGGGTGGTGGTTAACGGTTGGGCAGAAAATCAGGACTGCAGGAGGGTTGGGGTACACCTGTGCATCCAGCCACCTGGGTGTCCTGTGGGTACTACTGCAAACTCATCGTTTCCATTCCGAATGCCTGCCTCTGCCCCTGGGTACCTCCTGGGGGTCCTGAGCATCTCCATCTTCCCAGTTCCAGCTCTTCCTGGCCCTCACAGTCCCATTGCTTCACCTTCCTTCATCAAAATGACGATGGTCTCCTAACTGCTATCTCTCTCCTGTCTCACTCTCTTTGAGTCAATCAACCAGGTTGCACTCACATTCAGATAAACAGAAGAATTTGCGAACACGTGAGCAAGGGGTAGGAAAACATTGAGAACTAGTGAGGTCCGCCAGGCCTAGTACTTTGGCTTTCCCTCATGGGCTCAGCCAGCTTGCAGACACCTTGCAGGGAGTTAATGCTGAGAACCTTAGTCTCTTTCTCACCCCCCCACTCCCTGCTGGGGCTCCCTGTTGGCTGAGTCTGGTGGGGGGTGAGGGGGGATGGAGGAGTCAGCTGACGCTGTCCACAAAGGTTGGGCTTCCCCAGCCCAGGGCAGCAGGTGGAGGGGGGATCTGGAGGGCGAAATGGAAGGTATTCACACCTAGGCTGACCCATTCTTCACATGGCCACCGGGGAGATGTTTCCGAAAGCTGTATCTGAATTAAGTTCCCGCCTAAAATCTTGAGAATAACCAAAACAATGGTATGAATTAATAAGGGCCACTCACCCACACCCCACCCCAGCTGGTCCCATTCATAGGACTTTCAAGGTCAACGGCATGTTCCATCTTACAGCTGAAGCGACTGAATCTCAGAGAAGCAAACACCGGGTTCTCACAGTCAGGGCCTGGTGACATCGGAACCGGAGCCTGGGGCTGACCCTGCTGTGACAACACCTCCTCTCAGGGCTCAAGGCACCCCAGGGGTGGTTCCGGATCCCCCCAGTCTTGGTCCATTCCTCACTCCTGAGGCTCCAGGGCTCTAGCCAATCTGCGTAACTAGTTCTCTGAAGCTTCCATTTGCTCTCAGCTCTGTGAGCCTTTGGGGCAGAGGTTGGCAAACTGTGGCCCATGGCTCCCCACCTGCCTGTTTTTGTACAGCCTGTGAGCTAAAATCACTTTTTACCTTTTAAAGGAGCGAAACACTTAAAAGAATCCTATTTTGCGACATGTGAAAACCGTGTGACATTTCCATGTCCATAAATAAAGTTTTATTGGCACACAGCCATGCCCATTTGTTCACATCCCGTCTGTGGCTGCTTTGGAGCTCTCATGGCAGAACGGAGTCGTTGTGACAGAAAAAGTATGGCCTACAAAGCCTCAAATATTTACCATCTGGCCTTTACAAGAGACGGTTGCCAACTCTTGCTCTGGGGTGTTGCTTTTTGACATGCTACTCAGTCTTTATCGTGTCTGTGTGTGTTTCGGTTTTACCTGTAACACGAAAATATGTGCTCATTCTGGGAGACCCCGAGCAGACAGGGGGATGGGGGTCCATGGGCCCCTGTCCCCGTCTCCTCCCTGGGGTTGCTGGTACTATTTCTTCCATCCCGATCGCCCCATGCCGCTTCTCTGACAGACTCCCATTCACACCTCAGGCCCAGCTCTGCCGCCGTCCGGTTCAGGCACCACCCGGCCACCCCTTTCTCTCCTCTGCTGCTTCCGAGGCGGCCTACCGTGGCGGCTAAGAGCACAGCTGCCCAGGTTCGAATCCTGGCCCTGCGACTTACCTGCTTGGGCAAGTTGCTCAATTTCTTTGCTTTTCCCTCATGAGCTACAGTGGGGGGCATACCCTGCTGTGAAGCTCGTGGGATAAAAACCAGGAACTACAGGGGACCCGCCTAGAACAGGGCCCGGTATCCAGAAGGTGCTGTGTAGAAGGCAGAGCAGCTGGGACAGGCCTCCTTCATGGAAATTCTGACCTGTCTCCCCCACAAGGTCACGTGCTCCTGAGGCGCAGTGAGCACATTCTGTTCTCTTCACGTCAGGAGTGGGTGTCGAGTAAAGGAAAGGATTTACTGTAAGAAGGTCGACGGGAGGGGTGCAGGCAGGGGTCTCACGTGGCCCTGAGAGGATGAGATCCAGGTTCGGGTGTGGGATGGCATTATGAGAGAATAAACAGGATGGCTCAAAACTTGAGCTCCCTGAGGCTGGGCAGGTGACTCTGGGACAAAAGTATTCAGGAGGAGCCCACCCTTTGTTTATTGCTGAAAAGTTTTTGGAAAGCCTCAGGTCACGGTGTCCCCAGATTGTGAGGAGAGGCCAGGCAGCCCAGCCAGGCCCAAGCCTTCCTTAGTGCCCCCACCACTGGGGACTGTAGGGAGGTGGGGGGCACCCACAGGTCAGCTAAGACACCTCATTGGCCCAGCAGACCTGGCCTTCCTGGAATATTGAGGAAGGGGAGAGGATCAGTCCTGTCTGTGGCACCCCCTCTGAGCTTCAGAGAAATTATCTTTCCCTCCCTCACCCCATCTCCCACCCACACAGCTCAACCCTCCCTGGACTTCTGAAACGGTGGAGCCAGACCTGAAATGGGCGCAGCCTTTATGCAGGACCGAGGACATGCCTAGTCCATTCAGCTAACGAAGCGGCGCAGAGCCTCCGGTGAGGCTGGGCACGGGGGTGTGGGCCCAGCAGCACGTCTGGAGATGGCTTTGGCCCAGTCTAAACGGACTTCACTACCACCACCGCTCCAGGAACCGGGGTGCTCCTAGGGAAGGGGCCCTGGGGGTGACGCGTGGGCGGGTACACCAGACCTGGAACCTGCGTGTGCCTATGCTTCCTGGTGTAGCCAGGACAGGGCAGGAGGTGCTGAGGGGCTATGTGTGGCTCCATTAGCCAAAGGCTCTGAGTGGGCGTGGGGGGACCCTCAGGGTGAGCTCCTACCTCCTCCAGTCCCATCTGGGTATGCTGATCTGTGGCTGGAAGACAGGGGACAGGCTCAGGTGATAGGGTTTGAAAAACATCTCCAGCAAGGCTGATCCCACCAAGCCCTGGGGCCGGAGTCTGCTCCTGGAACACACGGGAGCCCCCAGAAGCGGCCCCACAAGCTGGGGACCAGGGGCGCAGAATATGGTGGTGATCACCGGCAGCCAGGCTGTCCCTTGTCCTTCCTGGGGCCGTCTCCCCAGCTTCTTGGATCCTGCCTGGCCCTGCCCCCTGGGTCGCCCCTGAGCCCGGCAGGCGGGTGCGGCGGCCGTTGTGCAAGGGGTGAGCTCACCCACGGAGCCCGTCCCGGCCTGCGCTGGCCTGCCCATTGCAGTTAATCATTGTTCAAAGGCCCTGGCAGGCAAACAGGCTGCAGAGGAAGACGTGATGGGCAGGGCCACCCCCGCCAGGTCTCAGCAAAGCTCCTCCCGCAGGCCTGGGCTGGAGCCGTTCCCCAGGACCCCACAGTGAGCATCCAAAGGTGGGCCTGAGACCACCTCCCCTAGTTCTCCAGTAGGAACTCAGCAATCATGTCTGATCGCAGCAAAGGACGTCCCTTTGTCGATCTCCTTTTTGAGTCCGAGTGGCCTTGGAGCAGTTTGGTCGCTGAGCTAGGAGGGCAGGTGCCAACACCGAATGCCTTGGTTCGAACCACAGCAATGCCAGTTACCAGCTCTGTGACTAGGCCAAGCATCATCAGGTCTTTGGGCCTGTTTCCTGGGCTCTGAAAAGATGGTGTTGTTGTTGATGATGATGCTTTCCTCAAAGGACAGTTGTGAGGATTAGGATCTACATAAAGCGCTTACTACGCCAGTAACGCAGAAAGCCCAGCGCCCAAACCGAGACTAAAACACTCATCACTGGGCACGGCTAATGCCCAAGAGGAGGCCAAGAGGCCACCAGGCGCTGGGCTGGGCTATTTGTGCACGTTGTGTAATCGCCCCTCACGCGGGCCCTTGTGAGTTACGTACAACTGTCCCCACTTCCCAGACGAGGACAGCCACGCTTAGGGGAGTGAAGCGACTGCCCAAGGTCACTCGGTATAAGTGACAGAGCCGGGATGCAAGCCCCGGTCTGTCTGCCCCCAGATCCTGAGTTCTCTCCTCTACCCGCACTGCCAGGTTTGCAGATCAAAGATGCGAATCCAAACTTGCCAGGCGATTAACTTCTGCCCACACTCATTGACGTCCTCTGCGCGTGGGGGCGGGGGTGGGGACGGGGCGAGGGGGTTCGGGACTGAGCTCTGCTGTGGGAAAGACAGAGGTCAACAACAACCAGCCCCGGCCCTGTCCCCGTGCTCAGAGAACCCCAGACGCACGAGGCCAGAGCAAGCACCATGCACCTGCCCTGTAGAGTCCCAGTGCACCTGCCCTGTAGAGTCCCAGCGCTACCGTGGGCTGGGATCTGGCGGAACTCGGACCTTTTCCACTCGGCTGGTGGGAAAAGGGCCGGAAGCAGCACGCTCGTTTGGGGTTTGTTTTGTTTTGTTTTGTTACAGTATATGTTTATTTGTCATGGTTTGGGGAAGGGGACTATGGGGATGATGGGAGGCCTAGAACGCCTTCTCCTCCCACCGGAAGCTTCCCCGTGGCGCAACTCTTGGCCATGATGGCCTTGTGCCAGAGATCGCTGATAAATAGAAGAACACACGCCTCCAGGGGTGTCTCGGCCTCCTGCAGAGACTCTTCTGTCTGTTTCAGAGGTGCCCCTCGAGGGAGCTTGTCTTTGGGCCAGTGGGAGCATTTGGGAGGCCCCGTGGGAGCCGGCAACCCGTGGGATTAGCAGCTAGGAAAACTCCGTGTCAGACATGTAATCTGAGACCTTGGGGAAGAAAGGGCCATGAGGCCAACTAATGCAGCTCGGGGACCTCTTGGGGTGCGTGTGTGTGTGCGTGCGTGTGTGTGTGTGTGTGTGTGTGCACACGTGTGTTGGGGGCTGGCTAGGGCAGCAGTGCTTCTCCTCAGAATGGTGACGTTAGCAGAGTTCATCTCGTGACAGCTCTAGAAGGTTCTCTCTACATCCTCCCACCTCCCTTAACACTGGCATTCTTCCCCTGCGGTGCCCACCCCTTTTCCCACTCGAACACTCAGTGCTCTGCGCCTTCTCCACTTCTCTCCAGACAAATAGGCTTTCAGAATATGCTCTGATAAGCGCACTTTCCCTGAGCTGTTGAGGGCTGAAAAAAAGGTTTCCTGAGTGGCCCTCCCAGCCGCTCTCACTGATGGTCCCCCTGCCCCCTAGATGCATGGCCACCACTTACGACCAGGCAGCTCAGCCGGGGGCAGAAAGTGTGGTGCTGAGCAGCCAGGCCCCCTGGCTTTCTAGGACACGGAGGCAGCCTGTTCGTGCCTCCGTGTCCTAGAAGAAAGGACTGGAAATTGATGAAAGGAAGCCGAAAGCCAATCTTGGCCACCATGACGAATTCTAGCCACAGAGGCCAGACTCAGGCCCCAGAGGGGTCCTGGGTGTTTACTGCCTTGCCTTGGAAGCCCTGGGCACAAAAAGACCATTCCTGGCCGTGGTTGAGGCCACAGATGTGGGTGTTGGGAGACATGGGTGAGACCCCGGTGGACGGGAAGAAGTGTGAGACATAGTACTAGCACCAGGGAGGTAAGGGATATTAGAAAGCTATTAGAAAGATGCAGAAGGAAGGAAAAGGTCCAGTCTCCTCTGCCATCTAACCCCTTCACACACCACCAGCATTATCCTACTGATCTCAGTCACCGTGGCCATTCCCTGATTCTCAGGCTCTTAGGTAAACGTTGGTGTCCCCGAGGACTAGGTGGGGGTTCTGAGTCTTCAGGTGATGGGATGTTACAATGAAAGCAAATTTCAGACCAGATTCTGCCACAGTGACCTATTTTTAATAGCTAGGAGGTACAAAACCATCATTGACCCTCTCCACTAAGCCTGGGGGCCTCCCCCCTTCTTTGTCCTTAGGCAGGCCGGCAAGCACGCGCACGAAAAGTTCAGTGCCCCAAAGATAAGCCTATGTGCTGGCAGCGGGACCAGCCCACCTTCCAGTTGGATCAGGAGACAGAAACTTCTATTGGAGTTGGGGGGCGGTTGGGGCTCAGAGAGAGACCCAGAACCAAACGGGAGCAGACCCAGAGCACTGGTCCATGGGGCTTGCTCAATGAAGGCATGGGTGTCTGTACCATTTTCTAGCCAAACACAGTTTTTGAATATCACTTACTTCACCAATGAGAAATTATCTAGAATACCTTTCATGCTAACTAATGACTTTTGGGGAGCGGATTTAGGTAATTGTGTTTGAAGCTCTTGCTAGCCACTCCCATAGTATGAATTCCTTTAAGTGTTAACTGATCATCCCTAGAGCGTAAATTACAGTGAACTCCTCCACAAACATACCATCCCTCCTGTTCATGGATTGGTGCTTTAAAGTAAATTACAGACGACAGCACTAGCCCAGGTCCTCCAGCCTCAGAACCACTGACACTTCGGGCTGAATAATGCTTTGTTGTGGGGGCCGTGCTGTGCATGGTAACACTCAGCAGCTTCCTTGGCTGGTACCCACGAGATGCAGCAGCATGCACCCCCACCCCACGTCGTGACAACTCAAGATGCCTCTAGATGTTGCCAGCTGTTCCTTGAGGGCAAAATCCCTCCTGGCAATTGAACTAGAGTGACCGTATTTATTGTCCAGTGGGATGCTTTCTTTTTAAACTTTTTTTTTTTTTTTAAGAATTTTATTTGTTTGAGAGAGAGATAGAGAGAGAAAGAGCATGGGGGGGTGTATGGGAGTAGGGGCAGAGGGAGAGGGAGAAGCAGACTCCCCGCTGAGCAGGAAGCCCAAAGACTCAAGGAGTTGAGTTGGGGCTCAAACCCAGGACCCTGGGATCAGGACCTGAGCTGAAGGCAGATGCTTAACCGACTGAGCCACCCAGGCGTCCCTCTTTTTAAACTTTTTATAACAGACAATCTCAAACAAATACTGAAATAGAGAGAGTGGCTTGATGAACCCCCGTGTATCCACACCAGACCTTTGATGTGGACAATTATTAACTCAGCCAATCTCGTGTCATCTCTACTCCTGCCTACTCCCTGCTGCCATCCCACCCCTCAGATTATGTGGAAGCAAATCTCAGACAATCATCTATAAATATTGAAGTGCATATCTTTAAAAGATAAGAGCTCTCTATCTCTTTTTTAACATAACCGCAAAGCTCCTATCTTAAAAAATTAAAAATAATTCCATAATATCATAAAATATCCAGTAAACAAAACCAGGGTACTTTTGAGAGTTTAACAGGGAGTTAATGGGGATAACAGGCATAAATTGGGACTGTCCCGGAAAATCAGGACGGAGCCAGGCACACTGGAACATTCGGTTTCCCTAAATAGAACACTTCCAATGCACATGTCTAAAAAGTCACTCTCCGGGGTGCTTGGGTGGCTCAGTCGTTAATCATCTGCCTTCAGCTCAGGTCATGATCCCAGGGTCCTGGGATCGAGCCCCACATCGGACTCCCTGCTCTGCGGGAAGCCTGCTTCTCCCTCTCCCGCTCCCCCTGCTTGTGCTCTCTTTCTCCCTATGTGTGTGTCAAATAAATAAATAAAATCTTAAAAAAAAAAAGTCACTCTCTTATTCAAAACCCTCCAAAGGCTCCCCAGTGCTGAAGCACAAAGTCCAAGACCCCCGTGATATGGTCCCACGTGCTCTGCCTTACCCTCCCATAGCTTGTCTGCGGCGGCTGCCGAGGTTCTAGCTGCTGACCGAACCTCCTGCGAAGGCCAAGCCCTGCTCCCCACTGCCCAAAGGCCTTGCTGGCACACGGGACAGGGGGCTGTGCATGCAGGCAGCCACCAGGACTGACTGGGGTGTGGTTTCTTTGCGCACTTAAGTTCTAGCTGTCCCTTCCAGGCGTCTGAATTTGAATGTGGGCAGAAGTAGGACGTTTGATGTTTTCTGTAAAAAAGTGCTGGGCTAGAGGTGCCTGAATTGCTTTTTTTGTCTCTTTTTTTCCTTTCTTTTTAAAAACATACATATCCAGGGGCTGCTTTGCTCTCGTGGGGCTAAAAGGACTCCCTCCTGGATGCCAGGGCTCCTGTCCGTGCCCAGCCAGGCCCAGTGAAGGGGCTGTGGCCCTGCCGGGCGTGCAGAGAGCTGCTGAGACAGGTGGTGCCGTCCCTGCAATGCAGATGGACAGACAGACATGCAGAGTTCGCTTTGTTTGACCAGAGTCAGCCCTGCTGCTTCCTGGGAGGGGCTCCCAGTGACGGAGTCTTGTCCTCTCTGGCAGAATCTCTTTCCTCTCTGGCAAAGCGAGCTCCTGAGCCAGACTGGTGGAGTGTGACCCCATCTCCACGTGCCTCTACAAATCTCCTGAAGGTGGAGTTTGGGGGCTTCTGGCAGAATGCAACTCCGAAGAATGACAGCAAGCCTTACTGCTTGAGAGGAAATGAAAACATAACCAGAAAAGTCTTCCACATCCTTCAAGGACTTGATCCTCAGCTCTGGCTCACCCCACATGCCCAGGACAGGCCGGAGACCAGCCCTGTGGGTCCTGGCCACACATCACCAAGATGCCTTCAAGATAGACCTGGCCCTGGTGCTTCCAGAATCCCGTTTCTTGGCTTCACCCTGACTAGAAAGTCTCTCTCTGTCTACCTCTCTGTCCCGATCCCCAGCCAGTGCCTGGCCCAGGCCTTGTGTTGACCCGTGGCCCAGGTCACGTTTGCCTTGTCCTCCTGGTGGGCGCCCTTCTGAGCCCTTGGAGTCCTTTCCTGCAAACACACCTTTGTTCATTTATTCCCTAAACAAAGATTTATTGAGGACCCACTCTGTGCCGGGCCCAGGAGCAGGTGCTGGGACATGGGTAAGCAATATAGACCAACCTCCCTGGCTCGTGGGCTCACATTCAGGAGAGCACTGCACCCAGGCCACCAAGACGAGTTTTCATACAGGTGTTGGGACTTTTTCTCTTCTCAGAAGCCCTGGGATTCTCATGAACACGATTCCCCTCTTCCCAAGGGACCAGGTTTACAGAACAAAGGGCTTGAAGACAGATGCCTGCCCTGGTCGGGCCACAGTAGGTTGTGTTAACCCCTTACCCTGGGCAGAGGCTGTCTGCAGCCCCTATGATGACACAAGAGAGAGATCTGCCCTGTGGCTTTTGTCTGAGGAAAGGAGGCCCGTCCAAGGTGACTTGCTCTTTCTATGGTGGGGACGGGAGTGCGTGCGCATGCTTGTGTGTGTGTGCATGTGTGTGCGTGCGTGCGTGTGTGGCAGGGGGGATTTAGGCTTCCAGGAGCAGTCTGGTGAATTCTATGAGGATTTTATATGGCTTCTGAAAGGGTTCTATGAAGCTTCTACATGGGTTCCATTAGGATCTCCTAAGGGTTTTATGTTCATCCAGGAGAAGTCTATGTGGCTTCTATAAAGACTCTAAGAGATTTTAATGTGTCAAAGTGCTGACGCCTTGAAGGACAAGGTGGATGAGCAGGCCTTTGCTCTCAGCTGCCCCACTCGCCACCAATGGGCTTTCACCTCCCCTTCCCCTATAAACTGTAGCATTTTTCTTCTCCGCTGGGTTCCCTCTTTTGCTCTTTACACAACCAATTTAACGAGATGAATTTCAAAACGAATAAAAGGAAAACCCCAGAGCAAACAGCACATGGGGAGCTCAGCCAAGGACATCCTCTGACATCAAAGGCTCCGAGACCATTGAAGATGTTTTGAAACAAGCACACAGTGCCCTCCCCCCGGGGGGGCCGGTCGGGGATGGGGGTGTGGGGGGGAGGTGAGGGGGTGGGGGACTGGTGGCCAGCGTCTTCTGGATGGCAGACAGAATCCAAGTGCCTGCAGCCCCCAGCCAGCTCCCGTCCCCAGCGTTAGGTTTGTGTCCCTCGAAGCTCTGTGGGATGAGGGCAGGCGGGGGTGCTTCTGCCGGCACCACCCCAGCTGGGCCATGGTCACCAGCTGCCGCATGCTGACACGTCCCTACAAGCCCCATTCTGTGCCCCTGGGTGATGGGGACTGCTACAGATGGGCCTAGGGCCAGGTCAGGCCTGGGGCTGGGGCTGGGGCTGGGGCGTGAGGGGCAGGAGGAGAAGGAGGGAGGACCTGGGCCTGGGGGTGGGCCCTGCTCTGGGTCGCTGGTCCTTCATGGCCTCCTCCAAGACCCACTCCTCCGCATGTGGCTCAATTCCAGCGGGTTTGAGCACTGCTTTTCATTTCATCTGACTTCTTTCCAGGGCCAGTGCTGGAGCAGAGTTTTCTGGGATGATGGAAATGTTCTGAGTCTGCACCATCCAGCACATAACCCCTGACCAAAGGTGGCCGTTGAGCGCTTGCAATGTGGCTTTTGTGCCTAAGGAATGGAATTTTATGTTTTGCTTGATTTTAATTAGTGTAAATACAAATTGTCAAGTGTGGCTAGTGGGCAACTGAATGGAGAGTGCAGTCCTCCCCCCCTTTTTTTAAAAGATTTTATTTATTTATTTATTTAGACAGAGAGAGAGACACAGCGAGAGAGGGAACACAAGCAGGGGGAGTGGGAGAGGGAGAAGCAGGCTTCCCGCAGAGCAGGGAGCCCCAAGCGGGGCTCGATCCCAGGACCCTGGGACCATGTCCTGAGCCGAAGGCAGACGCCTAACGACTGAGCCACCCAGGTGCCCCCCAGCTTTTTAAAGATTTATTTATTTGAGAGAGAGCATGCATGCATGCACCAGTGGGGGAAGGGGCAGACGGAGAGAGTCCTCAAGCTGACTCCCTGCCAATCACAGAGCCCAAAGTAGGGCTCCATCCCACGACCCATGAGATCATGACTTGAGCCAAAACCAAGAGTCCCACACCCAGTGGACTGAGCCACCCAGGCGCCCCCCACATGGACAGTGCAGCTGGTGGGCAGGGCCTTGTTGGGTCCATTGCCGTTCTCCTTCTCACAGTGTCTTCCACGGGCCTATGATAGCCCCTCAACCAGGCCAAGGCTGACTCCCGTTCTGCCCTCCTGAGCCTCTCTGGGCTACTGTTGGGTCTGAGGACCAACTTCCCCACCTCTGATACCAGGAATAAAGTCACATTTCGGAGCATGTCCACGCCAGGCTTTGGAGACATTTCCTACCCTCAGCAGAAAGCCAGCAGGTATCCAGCATCTCCACCCCATTGTGGTGCCACAGGGACCCCACAGAAGCCCTGCAAAACACCCTGTCAGAGACCTGTAATATTTCTCTAGGAACTCTGCAAGGGCCATACTCGGAATGGAGCATTTTCATGAATCCCTGGATACACCACCTGGAATGAGCTGACTTCTGTGCATCTGTGTGTCTCAGCCCTTCTGGTGGTCATTCAAGGCCAAGTTCAGTGTCGCTTTCCCAAACAAATGTGAGGTTTTACTCTCTTGCTCTTTCCAACTTCACTTGCCTGCTGCATATCCCTTTCTTAAAACTTCTGTCGGTGTCCCCTGTGGGATGAAAGTTCTCCGCTCCTGCCACCCTAGGGGCACAAATGAGGTCTTCCACCACTCCACAGCACGGCAGGACTTCCGGGCAGCACAGAGCCTCCCTGCCCCCACTGGGTGAGCCGTGCTCAGGAATAAGCAGCATCTGCTGGGCAGTGCTGTGTTCTCTCCCCGCAGGCCCAGGGGGCGTCTGTCCCGCCTGCTCGCACCTTTGTCACCTGCTCCTTCCACTTCTGCGGCCCATGCATCCCAAATTGGCAGAACCCTCGAAGCACCACCTCGGGGCTGGGCCACCCAGGCAGGTCCTCTCTCTTTCCAGTCTGCATCACGTTTTGTCACCTGGGCCTTAAGGTAGTTAGCTGCTGATGTCGGGCTGTCATTAAGTTCTTTATTCAGAAAAATAAAATGAGGGCGCCTGGGTGGCTCAGTTGGTTAAGCGACTGCCTTCGGCTCAGGTCATGATCCCAGGGTCCTGGGATCGAGTCCCACGTCGGGCTCCCTGCTCGGCAGGAAGCCTGCTTCTCCCTCTCCCACTCCCCCTGCTTGTGTTCCTGCTCTCGCTGTCTCTGTCAAATAAATAAATAAAATCTTAAAAAAAAGAAAAAGAAAATGAAACAAATCTCTTTTCAGTTTTTGTCTCTAATCCTTATGTCCACACAGCCTCAAAAACTAGCCCAGGGGACCAGATGAGGTCACATCCCTCCATGGCGCTGTGTTCTCCCCACCCCTTAGCCAAATACCTCTTGCCCCGGTGACTTCCCTTCTTCGGCACCATCGCCTCCCCAAATAAATGAAAGGGGAAAAGAAAACCTTTGGGCAAACCTACTCGCTGAAAAGGATACCCATAGGACTGCCAAAGAAACTGTCAGTCTCGTCCAGAGGGTCTGTTTAGGGGGGCCCTTCCCATTCATCCTGCATATGTGGGGTCCCACTTCACTTCAACCCTAAGTACAGATCCCGGAACATGGCCAGAGTGGGACCTGTTGAAGGTCATGTGGTCAGTGCCAGGGGCAGTACCACAGTTTTCCATGTATCAAGCCTCTATGTCTTCTACTACTCACATGATTCTTGACGGCAAGGATGAGTGGGGGTTATTTATTACAATCCCCCAAAGGACTTTTCGACACCCCCTACCCCTGCAGGATGGGATGTACACATTCCTCCTTCAGGCGTGATCGGCAAGAAAGGAGTTCCGGGACCCACCATACCACCCCTCGCTGTATCAAGGCCAAGAGGACCCTTGTTCAATGGTGTGGCTGCCCTGGGACCCTGGCCAGGCTGTTCCCAGGTATGAGGAGACTGGTGGCTGCTTTGAGGGGTGTCTGGGTTCTGGTTCTCTCCTCTCGGGCCCCCAGAGGCCATCCACATGAGGAGCAGGAAGGGGATTCCTCCTCTTCCTCCACGGGACGTCCTGGTTGACACAGAACCATAGCGCACCCGCAGAGCCAACCCCAGAGCGAGGGTGACCACAAGCGAGGCCTTCCCCGGGCCCCCAGGGTGGGTCCCAGCAGAGGCCTCCAGGCTGCTGGGCGGGTGCGGGGACAGGAATCTGCTCCTGGCTCTGGCTCTGTGCTGGAGGCATGTGGAGTTCAGAATCGATTAGCTTGATTTGGGGTCAGACTGTTCTGCACCCCAGAATTTACTGAGATATTCTCAAGCTCAGAGATTCCCTTTTTTTTTTTAATGTTTTAAATTGAAGTACAGTTGATGCACGACATGCCATTAGTTTCAGGCGTACAACACAGTGATCTGACACCTCTGTGCGTGAAGCTGTGCTCACAATTAGTGTAGCCCGCATCCATCACCATCCAGCGCTGCTGTAATACCATTGGCTACGTTCCCTGTGCTTACAGAGACTCCGGGCTGTGTCCAGTCTCCCAAGAAGCCCATCAAAGGCATTCCTCATTTCTGCTTGTGGTTTTGATCTTTAGCATTTCTTTTGGTTCTTAGAATTCCCATATCTCTGTACATTGCCCATCTGTTCTTGCATCGTGTCTACTTTATTTATTAGCGTCATTAGCATCTTAATTATAGTTGTTTTAAATTGCTGGTCTGCTAATTCCAACATTCTAGCCATGTCTGTTCTGATGCTTGCTCTGTCTCTTCAAACTGTTTTGTTTTGTTTGCCTTTTAGTACGCCTTGTAACTTTTTCTTGCTGGCTGTACATGATGTATTGGATAAAAGCAATTGCTTTTATCTAGTGATGTGGTTGTGAGGTATGGAGTGAAGGGAACGTTCTATGGTCCTGTGATTAAGTCTTGGTCTTTCAGTGAGCCTATGCCTCTGCGCTGTGAACTTCACAAGTGTTTCTCCATCTTTCCTCCCTGCTTAGGTGGGACAAGATGACTAGACTGGGTTGAGTTGGGTATTTCCCTTCCCTTAGGTCAATAAGGCTCTGACAAAACCCCAGCAGGTTAGGCTCTGCTGAGCTAGTTTCCCCCAGGGTAGGGCTTGTCAAGAAGAACTTTCAAAATGGTTGTTTTCCCCTCTCCCTGCCGGAAGCAAGGGGATTTTTCTCTGCTTTTCACTGTGGTAACCTGGGAGCCCTTGGAGATAAAACTCACAAAAGTACCCCTCTCCCCAGGACTGGGTCCCCTGCAGTTCTTCTCTCTCAGCCTTGTCCTCACTGAGCCTCCAGCCATCTGTCCATCACCGTTCCGTTTCCCTGACCAGCAGGCTCCCATGGAAGTTTCTGTCCCTGCCACCTGCAGCGCATTGCCCCATCACTCTCCTGGTTCTGGGGGCAGTGGTTTGCTCGGTGGCCCACCTCTCTGAAGGATCTAAGAAGAGGTGTTGAGTTTTCAGTTTGTCCGTTTTTTTACTTGTTGTTAGGAGTAGCGACTTGTAGCTTTGTACATGCAGGAAAGAGGAAGTGCCCTCACAAGTTTATAGACACGCATTTTTATATATGGACATTTTCCCCCTGAGAAAATTATCTATAGGTTTCATCAGACGCTCCAATAACTCTGAGTCCTTTGTCACTGAGCCAGGTGGTGGATAGAAGGAAGGTTTGCTTTGGGAGCCATGGCTTAGAGTTCTCACCTGATTCCAAATTACTGTGTGAACTGGACAAGCCACTTTATGCTAAGCTTCTCTCTAAAACAGGACAATAGCCCTTGTCTTGTGTGGTGAGTTAAAAACATGTTCACAGTCATGTCCACACATTTTTTGACATGCTTCCCATCCAAAGGCTGAATCTAATTGTCCTCCCTTCAATATCGGGCGGCTTTGATGAGAGGCAGAAATGATACTGTGCGGCCCCAGATTCTAAGTTAGAAAAGGGGATATGGTGTCTGCCCAGCTTTCTCTTACCCAGGAGCCCCGAGTGCATGGAAAAAGCCTGGCTACCCAGCAGCTGCCCCCGAGAGAGGTGGGTGTGAGGAGTCCCAGCTGTTCCTGCCCCCAGCTGTTGGCTCTTCCCAGGCCAGACCCAGCATGTGAGTGGCCTCAGATGATGAGTGCACGCAGCCTTCCAGCTGATGCCAAGTGGAGCACAGACAAGCTGGCCGCACTGAGCCCTATTCACAAGGAAGTCAATGTGTTTGGGTGGTTAGTTAGGCAGCATTAGATGATAACCCAACACCCTGCCTATCTTTGAGGAACGTTGTAAGCACCACTTAGCACAATACCTTCCACATGGTAGGCACTCAATGAAGCTCAATACATGTGATCTGGAAACTGGGGTGGGTGTGAGCAACTGTTGGTCACGTGACAGGATAACCTGGTCACTCCTGCTGGGAGTTCTGTTTAGCTAAGTCACTCTGGGTTTTCCGGAGGTGCATAGTGTCCATCACTCCAGTCCAGCCAATCAGCTGGTTCCTTGAAGGGGGGCATGTGTCCCCAGGCCAGAAAAAGGCCCTGTGGGGTAAGTGTGGAGAGGGAGGGTGTTCTTTGTCCTGTTGGCGTTACTCACAGCAGGCTTCCCAGGAAAGGATGGGGAGAGTGAGGAAGGTCTGGGAGCGGTGGGCTGAGGCTGGGCTGGGGGGATGGTGGTCCCCGCAGGATCCACAGTCTGCCCTTCGGCCCTTTGGGGTCTATACCCTCACCCTGAGGCTGGGGCCTCCCCTCTGTGCCTCCTAGACCAGCTCTGCATTCCGTTACCCTTGCTCCCCTGCAGATCTATCTGCTGCTCCTAATCACCACAACCAGGAAGTCACTGTATTTTATTTATGTTATAACCCAAGAACTTAGTACACAAGCTGGCAAGAGTGTGATGTCCACTAAATGTGTGTTGAAGGGCTCTGGGCATCTTACCACGTAGCCGGGGACCAAGGCACGAGCTGGCTATGAGATGAAACGGCTCCCCAAAGCTCACTGGGCTTGTGGCACAAGGACCAGAGTGGGAGCCCTCTAGCCCCCCCACCCCCTGCTTTCCCAGTGGGGAGAGGAGACCCTGAAGGACAGCACTCTGACCTCAGGCCTAGTTTTGAGGTTCCTGCCTGCTCTGAGCCCTGCATTCCACGATCAGATCCCTTGGCAGTAACCTTCCCAGCACTGCCAGTCCTGTAGAATGGGGATCCCATGCCCGAGCTCCCCACCAGCTCCCCACTCACTGCTGGGACCTGTGTTGCCTGCTGGGCCGGTCTTCTGGATCCCCTGCTTGGTCACAGCTGTCTCCCTGCCTGTCTCATCCCACAAGCCACAGTCTGATATCAGTTCTGACTGCTGTTTTCCCAGAAAGGGGTTTGCCCAGACCCAGAACTCAGAATCCACCTGAAGAGCTACCGCAGAACAGGCGGAATCGTCTGGGGCACTGAACCACTGAAGTGGCTGCCCCCCTCCCCTCCGCCAGCCTGCCCTTCCTAGTAGACCCAGAGCTTTACAGCAGGAAGGACTGTCCGCCAGGTTTCTGGACCCCCGGGCCCTGGCTGCTCCGTCTGTCTGCCTGCCCTGTGCCTGGATGTCTGCCCGAGCAGATGCGATTTAACTTGCTGCCGGAGAAATAGCTATAAACATTAACTATCAACATAAAAGCAGCCCGTCCGACCCAGGACCGGGCTGTCCGAGGAGCACTGAGCAGCTGGGTCGGTCTCCATGCGGAGGCTGTGACTCTCCCGCGTGCACATCTCTCTCCATCCCCCCCACCCCCACCGCAAGATGTCTTGGCCTGAGATCGTGGAGCTACCCTGATGGAAGAGCAGGCCAGCCTTGTGCTGTGTGACACGGCCGTGTCTCAGCGATTGCTCTCAGGCCAGAAGTGCTCCTGAGGCAGGGGTGGCATCTTTGTGGGAGTGGAGTGTGGGCCGAGGCTGGAGCAGCAGAAGTGCAAGCTGATGGTCTGAAATCAGCAGGAAGCAAGGGGCAAGGAGGATGACATTCCCCTGGCCGCGGGGCCGACCCTGGTGTGCCCAGAGATTGTGAGGACCAGGGCCCTGGCTCTCTCTGGAGCACGGACTTGACAGTGCGGTGGGGAGGGGCTCACCTCAGGAGAACAGCTGCTGGGGGGCTCTCCTGGGTCCTCTGGGTCTTCCACTCCTGGCCCACCTCCTGCCTGGAACTACCACACAGCTTTCAGGAAGGGGGAGGGGCAGAGTTGGGGGGGACCTTATAAGCTGGGGAGGTTTTGCAGGTCACAAGTCCCAGGGTCCCTGCCTGCCCGCTTGCTCTCAGATGCTCCCAGAGCCTACTGCCCTCAGTTGGAAAGGTAACTCTCGCTCAGACGCAGGAGGCCAGGCAACATGAGCTGGGCAGGCCAGTGGGGCCCACTATACTCCCGTGTCCCCAAGTTGTAGGCTTTCTCTTTCTTCCCACGCTGCCCACATCCTCCTTGCTGGGACTCAGCAAACACCTTATCCCTGGCGCACACCAAGGCTGGGGTAGTAAATGGGCCATTGGACTCACGGTGAAGACAGATGGAGGCCCTGAGCGTAATTTCACACCAGCTACATGACAGTAGGTGGCCCGGCGTGGCAATGTGCGTGGCCTGTTGATCCGGGAGAACTGTAGTGGTGGGATCTGAAGCCAGACTTCCGCCCTCAGAGCATCTTTTGAGTGAGACCAGATGGACTGCAAGAGCTGACCACACAAGCCAGTGGTCGGGGACAAGGGGTCAGGGTCCTGCCAGAAGGGAGAGGAGCAAAGAGCCTGAGTGGCCACGCCAGGGGACAGAAGAGAGGAGCCCGAGCAGGTGGGGGCCTGCTCTCCTGCGATCTGCAAGAGGAGGGTGTTGTGAGAAGGAAGGGGTGAGTGGAATGGAGCAGAGGGCTCTAGCAGACTCCCTTTCCAGCCAGGCCTCGTCCGGGGCTGGTAGACATCATCCAGACATGAGTGCCTGTGTTTGCTTCCGGGCTCTCTGGATGCGCCCAATGGACACGATAATAAGACTGTTAACAGCTGATGCCGGGGCTAGACCTGGGGGCTTGGCATACACGTCTGTGTGCGTGCGTGCGTGCACACACACACACACACACACCCCCTGTTGGGATGAGGCGTGCTGCAGACAGAGCCCTGAGCAGGGCCGGCAGTCATCACTGTGTACTTACTGTACCCCCGCGGAGCCACCAAGGAAGAAGAAGATCTCTCTGCCCTGGGGAGCTTCAATCTGTCTGGGAAGGACACCCCCCCGCCCCCCACCCCCACGCCTACGCCAGGCACCCAGGGGATAAGCAGTGCATGAGTAAGCCCGAAGAGGTAGCTGTGTCACCCTGGTCTGTGGTGTGAGTAATGGGGCTAAGCAATTCCATGGGACAAACAGAAGGCGCTCTGGGCTCAGGAATCTCTTTCTTCTTGGCCTGGTGTGAATCACAGCCACCATTTTCCAGACATGAGGATCCATGGAATTTTGAGGTCTTTCTCCCTAAAGATCGTGAGATTCTCCTGCTGTCTGGGGTGAATCGAGTTGAAATCCATCTTTCCTACAGTGTAAGTGGCAGGCAGCATCAGTCCCCAAGAGACCGGGAGAGTTGAAGCGGGGTCTGCGGTAGAGACCCGAAGCGCGGCAGGAGAGGGGGGAACCGTAGTTACCACACCGTCCTCCCGCCCAGCTGCTGGGTTTAGCTGTGGGAATGACCAATGAGCTGGCCTGTCGTCCTGCAGACTGATGGCCGGGAACTCTTGGTTTAAAGTGTCCCCCACACCCTCAAAGAGCTGAGGCAGCAAATGGAAGTGATGAGGCATGTTTTGCTGTAGTTGGTGCTCCGTGTGTGTGTGTGTGTGTGTGTGTGTGTGTGTGTGTGTGTGGTGGGGGGAATCGGATCTTGCTCAGCATGGCCAGGGAGGGTGGTGAAAGGACAAGTGACACATCCAGAGTTCCCTGTGCTTTGGGAGCACGTGGGCCAAGCCCATGCCCTTCTATGGACGCAAGAGTTTCCCTGGCTTGGCTCAGTGCAGACAGGGAAGGGGAGGAGGTGAGGGGAGGATGGGTCCAGCCCAACACTCATAAAACCTCTTTGTCTGAGTGTTTATGGGCCCAGGTCCCTGCGGTAAGCCTTTAAAGTCGTATAGGGAGACTCCTGTGTGTTCATCAGATCCCGGCTGTCTATAACATGCTGCCCCAGCAACACCTCCCTCCCAGGCCACCTGGTCCCCTCCCTCGTCACAGCCACTGGGAGGTGGGGACGCAGGGGGCTGGAGAGTCTGTCCCAGGGTTGGGGGGACATGGGGGCCAGGGCTGCAGTGCTCAGGCTAGAGGCTGCTCCTGGGTGTAGGTTCTCCAGCCTCGCAAGGAGGCTCCGCATTCCCTCATCTTCTGCCCAACTACCCGGTGGAGGGAGCCTGGTGACATCCAGCTCTTCCTCATTCCAGGGAAAATGGGTGAAATGGGGTTGCCAGACAAAGCAAAGGTTGCTCAGTTAAATCTGAATTTCAGTTAAACAATGAGTAACTGTTTTTTTACTACAAGTATGTCCCAAACACTGCGTGTGATTTGCTTAAAAAAGTTATTCGTTGTTTATCTGGAATTCAAATTTAACTCCTTGTCCTCTGATTTTATTTGTGGAACCTAGGGGCAATTTGAACTTGAAGGGAACCATGGTTTTTGTCACAAGTTGTTGAGAGCGCTCCTTCTGTGTTCCAGGCAACGGGCTGAGACTTTGCATACATTATTTCATTTAAACCTCACCATTTCCCTGCAACCCAAATTTGAATGATTTACTTCCCACCTTTAAGATGCTTGCCATATCTTTTGCATACCACTTGTGTTATTCTTTTCTTTTCTTTTCTTTTATTATGTTCAGTTAACCAGCATATAGTCCTTGTATTATTCTTTACTTAGTTCTTCTCTTTAGATCAGTTTCCTTTTTAAATTTTTATTTATTCATTTGTTTATATGTTTATTTATTTTTAAAGATTTTACTTATTTATTTGACACACACATAGGGAGAAAGAGAGAGAGCACAAGCAGGGGGAGTGGGAGAAGGAGAGGCAGGCTCCCCACTGAGCGGGGAGCCCGATGTGGGACTCGATCCCAGGACCCTGGGATCATGACCTGAGCTGAAGGCAGATGCTTAACTGACTGAGCCACCCAGGTGCCCTCAATTACCTTTAAAAAAAAAAAATTTAAATCCACTTATTTTTAAAGCAAATTATATCCAGTAGCACTTGTTATAAATAGCTGCACAAGTAAATGCAATGTTATCATTATATTTTCTGCTGGATACTATTGCCTACGGAGAGATTGGAGGCAGAGGCATTCCAAGGTATTTTCGCTACTGTTTGAGAGGTTCCAGGCTCACTGTGACTGAAACTGGTGATCTACACCCTTCTCACACCGTCTTTCTCGCTGGAAGAGCCCTCCTCCTCCGAGGGGGGTTAGACATGCTATACTTTTCCCAGCCTCCCTTCAGTCAGCATGGGATTATGGCCCAGCTCTGGCCCCTGAAAGCTGAGTGAAATCTACTGGGAGCTTCTGGGAGGGATTTACTTCTCTGTTTAAAAAATAAACAGGGCGCCTGGGTGATTCAGTCAGTTAAGCGTCTGCCTTCGGCTCAGGTCATGATCCCAGAGTCCTGGGATCGAGTCTCAAATTGGGCTCCCTACTCAGTGGGGAGTCTTCTTCTCCCTCTGCCCCTCCCTGGTTCCTGCTTGTGTGCTCGCTCTCTCTCTTAAAAATAAATACAATCTTTAAAAAAAAAATAAAAAAAAAACCACCCCAGAAACAACTTTAATGCCCATGAAAGAATGAATGGATAAAGAAATGTGGTCTATGCATACAATGGAATATTACGCAGTCTTAAAAAAGGAAGGGAATCCTGTCATTGGCTACAACATGGGTGAATCTTAAAGGCATTATGCTAAGTGAGATAAGCTAGGTACAAAAAGACAAATACTGTGCAATTCCAGTTATATTTTTATGAAATATCTCAAGTAGTCAAATTCTTAGAAACAGAAAGTAGAACAGGGGCTGGGAGTCGTTAATTCGGTATTGTGTTTCAGTTCTGCAAGATAAGAAAGCTCTAGAAAGTTGTTGTACAACAATGTGCATTCACTATTGTACTATACACCTAAGAATGGTTAAGATGATAAATTTTGTTATAGATCTTTTTACCACGATAAAAAAAAAATTTGGAATTAGATGGTGGTGGTGGTTGAACAATCTTGTGGCCCACTGAACAGTTTGTTTTGAAATGGTTATTTTATGTGAATTTCACTTCAATAAAACATTGTGTGTGTGTGTGCCTTAAAATAAACAAACAAGGGGCGCCTGGGTGGTGCAGTTGGTTTAGCGTCTGACTCTTGGTTTTGGCTCAGGTCATGATCTCAGAGTCGTGGGACAGAGCTCTGCATCAGGCTCCATGATCAGCACGGAGTCTGCTTGAGATTCTCTCTCTTCCTCTCCTTCTGCCCCTCCCCCTGCTCGTGCTCTCTTTCTCTCTCTCAAATAAATAAATAAATCTTTAAAAACAAACAAATCACAACTTGAGCTACTCTTAATGTCTTTAAATAACATTGAAGTGTATGTCTTAAAGTATAAGGACATAAAGTACATGTCTCTACAGATATATACTAATCCTGGTGCTTTTTGTAGCTGCAAAGGAACATGCCGGAGGACCAAGCCAATGAGGAGATGAGGAAATATGAGGAGAACGTGGGCCTTTGATGACTTCATTGGGCTGTTGAACTTCTCTGGAATTGCCTTCCCCTGTAAGGTTACATGAGGTCATGCATTTTCCTCATTGTTTTATTTACTTTTAATTTGAGTGTTTGATTATTGCAGCAAAAGAATCCCAACTTAAACAAGTACCAGAGACTTTCTCCTTATGTAATCCGAAGAACTGGAGGAAAAAAAAAATGAAAAAGGAATCCATTTATCACCATGTAATTCATCATTATTTAAGGGTATATCCACATACTATGTAAAATAACCTATTAAACCACCCAATATCTCCCGTAAAATAAGCATTCTACAACTTGGGGCACTTTGTTGAATTACTATCTTTATTTTTTGGATGAGAAAATAGCAATGGTCACAAAGCTAAGGAGGTGAATAACCTTCATTTACTAAAGAAACCTTGAATTTGCATGGTGCAGTTGAAACTAGTATTTCAGGAGAGGAAGAGCAGGGCGGATTCTAGCCCTGAGTCTTCTTCGTTCCCTCTGAGGGACTCTCTGTCTGCTTCCCTCTAACACCTCCACACCAGCCCCCAGGATAGTCATTCTGTACTCCCTTGGATGCTCCTTCCCTCAGACTCCTGACTCAGCCAAGATGGGCTGCAGCTCTTCCCAACACCATGATGAATCCTGAATGAGACAAACATGGACACAAAGAAGCCGAGTGTCACACACACTATTAAGCTCCTCCAGCGCACTTCTGATTCAGAGATGTAGACTCACAGCATTCTTGCTTTCCAGGTTCTCAGGCCATCCCTCCCCACACTCCGCCTCATATGGTGGGTACTTTAGAAGCCATTGACCAGGCCCCCCAATTCCAGCTGTAGGCCTGCCTTCCCATTGAGGGTGTCACCCTATACCCTAGTGCTTGAGGGCTGGTCTCCTTCATCCCTGGACCCCTTTGCTGCCCCTTTGCAACCTAAGGATTCGGTTCTAATCAGTCTTCTCCATACTCACCTCTTGCCTTTCACCTTGTCTTCAAGGAATGGTCAGCCAGTGGCTTGGTCCCCATTATCAATGCCATGGTGTAATGATCCTTTAACCTTTTAATGATCATGGGATCCACTTACCAGGTTGGACTCTAGGACCTACACACAGTAGGCTTTGGTCACAGAGATAGGTAGAAGCACAGGACTGGCCTGGGAGAGACAAGCTGTAAAGCAAATGGAACACAGCGGGGAGGGAAAGGTGGGGGAGGGGAGGCAGGGTGTTGGGTGCTGTAGTTAAGTCTTCTAGGAGCCACACTGAGAGAGAGGCCAAGTTAAGTAAAGCCATGAGCTGGGTCCCCACTCAGCAAGTGAAAGAGAGACCCCTTAGCTCTGCTATCCTCCTCACCCTCCATTCCGGAGTCTTCCAGGCAGTTCCAGACACTTAAGGGGCAGATGACCTACATTTGGCCCTGGGCTTCCCTCTCTGAACTCCAGTGCCTCCCACAAAAAAGTTCCTATGTGTATCTTATGGGAACATTTACATGGAAAGACTTTGTTCCTACACGACAGTGCCCAATTTGAAAATATATGTGAGAAAAGATCCTCTTTACAACATAATGAAAACTCACAACATATTTAGGACTAGTCCTAAGAAAAAGTGAGAGACTTATGTGGAGAAATCCATAAAACTTAATAACGGACATAAAAGAAGACTCAAATAAAAGGTGGTATATACTATATCTGGAAATCTCCATATTATGAAAATATCCACTGTAGAAATTATCTATAAATTCAGTCAATCCCAATAGCCATCTCCCTGGGATTTCTAGTTAAAACGGACAGTTTTATTATTATTCACATGGAAGAAAAGATGCAGAAAAGACTATTTTGAAAAAGAAGAACAGGGAAGGGGATATCCTGCCAGATATCAAAACATATTGTGAAGTTATAGAATTAAAAACAACATAACAATAAATAATTAGACTGATGGAATAGAACAGTGAGCACAGAAACAGACCCGTGAACATATAGGAACTTAGTATATGATAAAGTGGTATAGCAAATGAGTGAAAAACTATTCAATTAAAAATGTTGAGAGAAATGAGTACAAAAAAATGAAAATCAAGTTTGCACCCTACTCCACGCCATTCATCAAAAAAAACCCTCTAGGGTACTTAAGAACAAAACATTTTTTAAAAATTACAAAAGAACAGAAAAAGTATAAGAGATTATTTTTATGGTTCTATGGTCAGGAAAGCTTGTGAAATGACTGATTTTTTTTGTAGATAGAGACAAATTATTCTAAAATTTATATGGAAATGTAAAGGAAGTAGAATAGCTAAAACAATTTTACAGAAGAAAAATGAAGTGAGTGTTAGTCTACCCAATTTCCCAGGTGTTATAATGACAGCTGTGTGTTGTTGGTGTGAAGGACACAGATGGTGGGACAGAGCAGAGAACGTGGAAAAAGGACCACACAAATATGCCCAACTCAGTTTTGATAAAGGAGCAAAAGCAACACAATAGAGGAAGGGCAACCTTTGAAACGAAGGGTGTGGAACAATCGGACAATCCAAACGCAAAAAAAGTGAACCTCGATCTAGACCCCATAGCCTGTATAAAAATTAACTCAAAATGGATCATAAACTTAAATGTGAAACATAAAACTATAAAACTTTTAGAAAAACAAACGAACATAGGAGAAGAATCTTTGGAATTTGGGGCTAAGCAGAGTTCTTAGCCTTGACACCAAAAGCACTCTCCATAAAAGGAAATAGTGATAAATTGAACTTAATCAAAATTTAAAACTTTTGCTTTGTGAAAAAGGCCCAGGAAAGAGGATAAAAAGATAAGCTGCAGGAGCCCCCGCCCCCCGAGGGGGGGCGCTCAGTCGGTTAAGCGGCTGCCTTCAGCTCAGGTCACGATCTCAAGGTCCTGGAATTGAGCCCTGCGTCTAGCTCCCTGTTCAGCAGGGAGTCTGCATCTCCTTCTCCCTCCGCCCCTCCCCGCCCCCGCTCATGCTCTCTCACTGCCTCTCTCAAATAAATAAAATCTTAAAAAAAAAAAGATAAGCTGCAGACTGAGGGGAAAATATTTGCAAAACACGTATCTCACAAAGGACTATCATCTAGAATACATAAAGACCTTTCAAAACTGAACACTAAAAAAACCAACCCATTAAATTAGAAAATGGGCAAAAGACATGAACTGGTATTTTACTGAAGAGAATATTCTTATGGTAAATGAACATATGAAAAAATCTTCAACATTCTGAGCCATAGGGAAATGCTAATTAAAAACCACAGAAGAAAGCATCACCCACCTATCAAAATAGCTAAAGGAAATATAGTGACAACCTCAACTTCTGACTGGGATGAGAAGAACTTGGATCACCTGTACTTTGCAGGTGGGGACGTAACATGGTCTAGCCACCGGGAAACAGTTTGGTAGTTTCTTAAGAAACTAAACATGTAACTTTGATTCGACCTAACACTTGTATTTTTGAACAGTCTGCACACAAATGTTCCTAACAACTTTATATGGAATAGCCCCAAACTGGAAATGACCTGCCCAGATGTTCTTCAACAGATGAAGGGTAAGTAAAGTGGGTGCATCCACACCAAGGAGTAAATATGTCCCAGCAATAAGAAGGAGCAAACTATTGACACCCAAAACAACTCGAATGATTCTCCGGGGAATTACGCAGAGTGAAGAAAGCCAATTCCCAAAGGGGAATTAGAATACTGTGTGATTCCGTTCATAGAACATTCTTGAAATGACAAGATTGTAGAAATGGAGAACAGATTAGTGGTTGCCAGAGTTAAGGATAGGGCGGCAGTGGGGTGGGGTGTAGGAGAGCGAGAAGTCCATGTGGCTCTAAAGGGGGAACATGGGGGCTCTTTGTGCGGAGGGACTTGTTCTGTATCTGCCCCAGTGTCAATGTCTAGGTTTTGCAAGCTGTTACCACTGGGGGAGAGCGGGTAAGGGAGGCTTGAGCTCCTCTGTATTATTTCTTTCAACCACATGTGAATCTACAATATCTCAGGATAAAAGGGTGAATTAAAACAAATACAAAAGAGGGGCCCTGGCTGGCTCAGTTGGTGGAGGGTGCGATTCTTGATCTCGGGGTTGTGGGTTCGAGCCCCACGTTGGATGTAGAGATTACTTAAGAAAAAAATAAAAATCTTTAAAAACAACAATGGCTACAAAAGAATTAGAGAAAAACATATTATTTTTATGGATTTGTGACGGGGAAAGCTTGTGAGACAAGATACTCCACACAGAAGCCATTGAGGAACGGATATCAGTAAATTCAACTGCATCAAAACACACCATCACGAAAACTGAAAGCCAGCAACCGACTGAGGGAAATACTTGCAACAGTTATAATATGCACACAGTTGATATACAAAAATGTAAGTATATTATAAATCAATATGAAAAAGTAAACAATACACAAGGAAACAGTGTAAAGGATATGAAAGGACAATTCACAGAAGGAGAAATCCAAATGGTCAAGAAACACAGGAAAGGGTGTAATATCTCAATAATAAAGGAAATGTAAATGAAAAGAATGAGAAGCCATTTTTTATTCTAACAGGCAAGCAAACTAGAAAGTAGGGCTGATAAAGATGTGGACTAGTCTCATATTTTGTTGGTGGGAATATAAATTAGTAGAATCACTTTGGAGGGCAATTGAAAGAATCTATTTAACTTTAAAATGCACTTACCTTATGATCCAGTAAATCTGTTTCCTGGTACATTCTTAGGGCAATTGTCCTGTGTACCCAAGGCAGCAGGTAAAGGGCTCTCTTGTAGCTTCCCTTCTCATGGTGAAAACTGGAAATGGCCTCAGGGTCCATCACTGGGGGGTTGGTGACAGAAGTCACTATGGACTAGTGTCCATACAGTGTATTGGAAGTAGTAAAAGCAAGTTGCTGAATAATACGTAGAGAATGGGAGATATCATTCATGTAAACACACACATAGTTCCTGGAGGTAATTTTCATTTTAAGTGGATGACCACAAACCTCAAATGATCATGCCACACAGCCTGGTAATCCTAAAATGTTTCCCTAGTAAGTTTATTTTCTCTTTCTAAAATTATTATTTTGTATCTTCTCCCTCTTCACCTGTCCCACATCCCCTACCCACTTTACATCCAGCTGGTGACCTTGCTTAACACTTCCACCAAAAAAAATTAAAATTAAAAATAGAATTACCATATGATTCAGAAATCCCACTTCTTGGT
Organism: Mirounga angustirostris; assembly: GCF_029215605.1. NCBI lineage: Eukaryota > Metazoa > Chordata > Mammalia > Carnivora > Phocidae > Mirounga > Mirounga angustirostris. The sequence continues at coordinate 15,378,011 of NW_026991718.1, read as the reverse complement.
AAATGTCCAAAAAAACTGACGGTAGGATCTTGAAGGGTTATTTGCCTGCGCATGTTCATAGCAGCATTATTCACAGCAGCCAAAAGGTGGAAACAACCTAAATATCAACACATGAATGTTTAAAAGAAAGGTGGTATATACATCTCATGAAATATTATTCGGCCTTAAAAAGGAAGGAAATTCTGACACACGCTACAATGTGGATGAATGAACTTTGAAAACATTCTGCCAAGTGTAATAAGCCAGACACAAAAGGACAAAGAGTGTATGATTTCACTTACATGAGGTACTTAGCATAAGCAAATCCATAGAAAGTAGAACAGAGCTTACCGGGGGCTGGGGAGAGGGAAGAATGGGAAGTTCCTGTTTAATGGGGACCGAGTTTCTGTTTGGAATGATTCAAAAGTGCTGGAAATGGATGATGGTGATGGATGCACCACATCATACAATGTACTTAATCCCACTGAACTGTAAAACTAAAAACGGTTAAAACGGTAAATGCTACATTTTGTATATATTTTATCCCCTCATACCTACAAAAAGAGTGAGGGGATTTATTACTCATCTTTCTTCCTGGCAGCAGGACCCACCAGACTACTAGGGCAGGTTAAAAAAAGTCTATCTTGTTTCCAGAGATACCCTCTCCTGCCGTCAGCACTAGCAAAGAGGTGGCAATGGGTAGCCGTGTTGGATGATGGACGTCTGCGTGCTCCGTGAGCACCAGCAGCTAGTACCCGCATGCTGATCCTGCACGCTCGGTGCTCTAACGAGTCCTGCCCATTTCCAGGAGGTCTGCGAGGTCGTCCACAGACGACCCAGCCTCCCGTGCCTGTCGACACACCCCCAACCAAGATAGTCCCTGTGTGGATACCACCGACAGAACTTCTGCCAGCAAATAGGAAGCGGCAAAAAAAAAAAAAAAAAATAGGAGGATCTGAGGGGAACTTGTTTGTAAACTGATGGCTTATTCCAGCCCAGTCTCTGGCCTCCACATGTCCAGGTTTTAAGCCTGCTCCGTGCAGCTGAGGTTTGCATCGGGATCTGCCAAGCAGACCCTGCAAACGAAACCTTGCAAACGAAATGGCCTTTGGCTCCTCAGACTTTATACATCCTTCCAGACTCCCACAGCCCACATCTTCTGCCTGCCACCATGTGCTTTAGGAAATGCATGAGCCATAAATCAGATTAATCTCAGGAAGGTCCCCTCGCTTAATGGAACACATGTACTCCATCAAAGTGGCTACAAGGCGATGGGCTTTTAAGTGAACCTCATTTTCCCACTGATTGTCATTCTGAAATCAGGAATATGCTCTTCTGGAGAAAAATGATTGGTCGTTTAGGCATGATTTTTCTCAGCTTTATTGAGGTATAATTAACACATAAAGTTGTATATATTTAAAGTGTACAAGGTGATGATTTGATATAAATATACATTGTGAAATGATTTCCATGATCAAGTTAATTAACACATTCATCATCTCATGGTTACTTGTGTGTGTGTGTTTGTGTGTTAAGATCTATTCTTAACAAATTTTAAGTATATACCACAGTATTATTATCTATAGTCCCCAAGCTGTACATTAGGTCCCCAGAACTTACTCATCTTATAACTGAAAGTTTGTAGCTTTTGACCGAAATGTCGCCATTTCCCTCCACAGCCCCAGCCCTGACCACCACTACTCTACTTTCTGAGTCTGTGAGTTCTATGGTTTGTTTGTTTTTTCTTTAGAGTCCCCATATAAAGGGGACAGTATTTGTCTTTCTGTGTCTCACTTATTTCACTTAGCAAAATGTACTCCGCGTTTATCCATGTTGTTGCAAATGACAGGGTTTCCTATTTTTAATGGTTGCATGATATTTCATGATACACAATCACATTTTCTTTATCTACACCTCTGTCAACAGGCACTGAGGTTGTTTCCATAGCTTCGCTCTTGTGAATATTGCTTCAGTGAACAGTTCCTCTTTTTAGTAGCTGAATAATATTCCATTATGCATATAATAAAAATAAAAATATATTTGTTGCAATGCACATATAATGCCGGGAGTACAGATATCTCTTTGAGACAGTGATTTCATTTCCTTTGGATATAGACCATAAGTGGAATTGCTGGATCATATGGTAGTTCTATTTTTAATTTTTTGAGGAACTTCCATACCGTTTTCCGTAAGAGCTATACCAATTTACATTCCCAAGGTTCCTTTTTCCCACATCCTTGCCAACATTCTTTTTTTTTTTTTTTTTAACAATAGCCATCCTAACTGGTGTGAAATGAATTCTCCTTGTTGTTTTGATTTGCATTTCCCTGATGGTTAGTGATGTTGAGCACCTTTTCATATACCTGTTGGCCATTTGTATGTCTTCTTTGGAACAATATTTATTCGGGTCCTTTGCCCACTTTTAAATCAGATTATTGCCTTTTTAATCTGTTGATTTCTGATGCATTTTCTGTCAGTTCCTCTGAGAACTTTATTATGAAAATAGCAGCTCAGAAAGACTTGACCTCTCTAAGAATTGCTTGGCTATTTACACATCCATCACAGATTTATTAAATACCTACCACACAAATGTCATTAAGAATATCATGGTATCCTTGCCTTTATGGAGCTTATAGTCTTGTGGGACAGTCAGACATTAGACAAATAATTATATATATATACACAGACATAAATACACATATAATAAAGAAAAAGGTCAGGAATCAGAGCACTTAATAAGAGGGTTATAACCCAGAGAAAACTGAACTGAGGAAGTAAGGTGTGAACTGAGGTCTGATAGATAATTAAGTAATTTTCTTTACAGGTATTTATTGAATGCTGACTGTGGTCCAGGCACCATTCTAGGCTATGCGGATGCAGTGATGAGCCAGCCAGCCAAAGTCCCTGTCCTCATGGAGCTTCCCTCTAGTCACAGTTCATGAATGACGTTGGGGTCATGAGAAGGGCAGTCAGAGGGAGAGCAGGAACCAAGGGCCTGGGGCAGAAAGGAACATGGCACTCTCAAGGGACAGCTGTGTGCTGTTTGGCTGGGGCCCAGAAAGGGGGAGACAGTCACAAAAGAAGCTGGACTGGTAGACAGGGGCCCAGACCAGAGCCTTGGGACTTCAGATGCCAGTAATGCAACCATCAGAACACATCGGCCTTAATGGTCCCATTCCCAAGCGCCACCCACCGGCTTTATACCCATTGATGATGGTGGCTTGCTGGACTTGGCAATGGGCTGATTGCTTCAGACGTCATCCGACCAGCTGGGTTTTGCTTTCCCACGTGCGTGTGAGGCAGATGGCAGCAGCCCCAGCACCCGGCCACCACAAGATGGACTCGCGGGACACCTGCACTCCCTAGAGTGTGTGTGTGTGTGTGTGTGTGTGTGTGTGTGGTTCCTTTGAGGACATCTTTTACTTGCTTTTACAATGCTGCTTACCAACCTGCGACCATGAGCGAGTTACACAATCCCCCGGGCCTCAGATTCTCTGCTGTCCTACGGAAGATAGTAATACCTCCACTGTGGTGTCGGATGACACGTGGGAAAGCGGACATGCGTGTGGAACTGCCCGGCACAGTACCCGGGACTCAGGTCTCGGGAGACGGGCATCCCTAAAGCTATCGCCTCTCATTTACCCGTATGCAGTTTGGAGTTTTGTTAAGTGAATTTCTGTGAAGCAAGTGCTGTCTGTTCTCAAATTACAGTTAACTGCTATTTTCCGGGGCAAGAGGTTCTTAGCAAGGCTTCCTCTTGCAGTGGTGCAGGACCGGCCGGCAGAGATGGTGGAGGGGGCACCTTCGAGCTCTAAGGGTGAGACTTCATCCCATAACAAAGAAGCAGCGAGGATCAAACCCAGGCCTTTGTCTTCCCCCTTTCGCGGGGACCAAAGTCATGTGCGGGCATGTATGTGAGAGTGAGCCATGTGACCACGTCAGGGCTCTAAAGCTAGTGCCTCTGAACGCTGGTCTCAAAACAAAATAATTGCATACAGACATTCCTTTTGATCACATTCTAATACCGATTTACAACTCTGCTTCCTTGTAACCCCAAAGAAAGCCCTAATCATGGGGCGCATACCAAAAATGAGACTTTTGGCTGTGTAGGAGTGGGTGTCTGTAAGGATGTATTTGTGTAGGGGCAGTGAGTGGAGATTTACTAATGTTTAGTTCTCCTTCCCCAAATTAAGCTCTCCATGTGGCTAGTGGGATATTTTCATCTGAATGGCTCAGTTGAGCACTGGAGGCAGAAGACAATTTTTTTGTGGTTTGCTGGAGGCCAGGCAGTTTTTCCATTCTGTTCTTTTATTATGATCATGATTACTTCATTACCTACCCCTGATGGGGTTTCTTTGGGTCCCAGTCTGTTTTTAATAAGAAGCAGACTAAAAACAAAGTTTTGGTTGTGTTTGAAATCTTCAGCTCTTTTTCTGAAATAATAGGTTAAAGAATTCTATTTGTCTTCTGAGGTTCTGAGCTTGGCTCAGAAATGCTCTGACCCAAGTCCTTTGGGAACAGGGTGATGGCACTTACAATAGCACCATCAAATGCAGATTCTTGGGCTCTGTGTCCATCCACTGAAGCCGAAGCTCCAAGGGGAGGCCCAGGAAACTGCACTTTTACAAACATTGCAGGTGATTCTTGTACACATTAATGTTTGAGAACCGAGTAAAGGAAGAAAAACCCATCAGCAGTATTTTTCTTTTTTTTTTAGCAATATTTCTAATTGTGATATAATCCAAATGCCATAAAATTCACCAATTTAAAGTGTACAATTCAGCGGTTTTTAGTGTATTCACAAGGTTGTGCAACCATCACTCTCCGATTTCAGAGCATTTCTAACGGTCCCCCTCCCCTGAAGAAACCTTGTACGTATTAGCAGCTAGTCCCAATTTCCCCCTCCCCCAGCCTCTGGCAACCACTAATCTCTTTTCTGTTTCTATGGATTTGCCTATCCTGGATATTTATTTTCTTTTCTTTTTTTTTAAATCCTGGATATTTCATATAAACGATATAACTTATGGTTTTGGGGTTCAGCTTCTTTCACTGAGCATAGTATTTTCAAGATTTATCTATATTGTAGCATGTTAGAATTCATTCCTTTCTGTTGCTGAGTAATATTCCCTTACGTGGATGCATCACATTTTCTTTATCCATTCATCAATTGATTATTAATCAATATTTGCCAAGTACCATTTATGTGCAAGATGGTCTGTTGGGCTGCCCAGAGGATGGAAATGGGTTCTCTCCAAGAGTGCAGGGAATCAAGAATGAATGAATGAATGAATGAATGAACGGATGAACCAGAGGCCACACACACCAGAAAAGAAAGTTACTTGGAGAGGCAGCATGGTGCCCAGCCAGGTGGTGGGTGATGCTGCCCACGTTCAGGGCCCACAATGACGGATCACTCAGCCTTTACTGGAGGTTGGGTCTAGGCCCCGAAGTCCCAGAGATGAATCAGATGTGATCCACCCCACAGAGCTCACAGACTATGAAGGAGGCAAAACATGTACCCAAATTAGTATAATACAGGGTATCCATGGAGGGTGGGGCAGAGGGGGTGAGGGGGGAGGCCCCTTTCAGCTCAGGGACTGGAAAAAATGAAGGGAGAGGTAGCCTTAGAAGTGAGCTTGGCAGCTTGGGTAGGACTTAAATGGGTGATTGACAGTGAGAGCAAGTTACCGAAAGGTCATAGAAATGTCTGACAGGAGCTCAGGGACAGAGTTCCAGGACACCTGTCTTACTTAGGTCTGTGGTCGTGAACCCTGGCTGCACATCAGAGTTGCCTGGGCGTTTAAAAAAAACTCCCAAGAGCCCTGCCACTCAAGATTCTGTCTTAATGAAATTGCTTGAGGGTGACCCCAGGCAGTCATCTTTATTAAAACCTCCCCAAGGGATTCTAATGAGCAGCTAGAGTCGGGAACCACTGACTTGGATCCGAGGAGAGACTGTTGGACATTAGCTTGGAGCATTAGGTTGAGTGGACTGGAGACAGGTTGGTCACATCACCTATTGTCCAAACTGGGACACTTCTTTTGCATGAGAGGAGGTGTTGTTAATTATCATGCCAGGGCAGGCTCAGTCGGTTAAGCGTCTGCCTTCGGCTCAGGTCATGATCCCAGGGTCCTGGGATCGAGCCCCATGTCAGGCCCTGCTCGGCTGGGAGCCTGCTTCTCCCTCTCCCTTGGCCTGCCGCTCCCCCTGCTTGCGCTCTCTCTCTATCAAATAAATAAATAAAATCTTAAAAAAAAAAAAAATCATGCCAGGGCAGCAGGCATAAACCAGACCATCCCAGACAAACTGGACTGCATGGTCACCTTAACCGCAAAAGACCCTGAACGTGGGCTGTGGGATTTGTGCTTCACCTCAACACAAGTGGGAGCCGTTGGAGGTTCTGGAGCAGAATACTGACACCTAATAAAACTGTGCTTTAAGAAGATTAAGGAAACAGCAGGCTTAGGCAGATTGGAGGAGAGAGGCTAGGGGCAGGAAGGCAGAGGAATCTGGGCAGGATTGACCTGGGACAGCGAGAAGGCAGATGGAGTGCTGGAATGAGAGGTGCACCCCCAAGACCACTCCAAGTACACCTGCCGTTTAAATAAAAGGTGCACTTGCTGGGCAGTCCTTGCTTCAAGACAAGTCCATTCGCTGAGTCATTGTCTCTTTCTTCTACACGAAGGTAAAAAGTGGGGGGTGGGCAGTCAGGCTCCCCCAGCGCCTGAGGCAGCGTCTCGTAGGGAGGTCCTCTGAGGACTCTTTGCACAGTTGCCTCTGCTCATTTGTGAACTGTGAGAACTCCAGGAAGTCGGCCTTGGCGCCCTGCCCCAGCCCTGCTATGTCCAGGCCATTCCCTTGAGAGTTTCTGCCCCTTAGGAAGACCCCAGTCCTTTTCTCCAGCTTCCGGATCAATCCTTCTCTCTCCCTTTGTCTCCTGCCTCATCGTAGAGCTTTAGGTGAGATATACCCCTGCCCCACACAGCCCGAGGCCCCAGAACTGGGTGTGTTTGGCTGTGAACATGAGAGTTCACAGCCTCCCCTTCTCAGAGGCTGGCACCCCAGCAGGTGGCACTGAGTCAGGCCTTTGCCCTCCATGTCCCCTAATCCCCAAAGCAGAAAGTGGTGGCCCAGGAGCTGGAGTGGGAGAAGGAAGACGCAGAACCCCCTACCTCCCCACCACCAGGCTGTGCTCCCTAGCGGAATCCAGTGGGGCACAGAAGGGTGCCCTCATGCCGAATGCGTGGTCCACAGTGCAGGGTGGGAGGTTGGGAAGGGGAGAGGAAGTGGAGAGCAGAATGACCAGCTTCCAAGCACTCTACCTCTTCATTTCCCTCCTTTCCAGCCTGGGGAAAATATGTTGAATTATCTCAAATAATCTCAGAACATCAACACATAAATGCATACCAAACTGCTCCTGCCTTGCACTCACCCTTGTGGTGGCCAGGGAGGGCACTGGCAGCAGGGACAGTCCCAGCCCGGCTTCTAGCGTGTCCGGGAGTTGACAACAAGATGCCTCCCTGCAAGACAACAGGGGACAAAGTGTGGCTGCCTCTGGCCTGGAAACCACATTCTCCCTGCCCTTGGACCCAAGGGGTGACCACAGCTGCACCTGGAGCCCAGGAGCGCAGCGGATAGGCCAGCCCTGGGTTCCGTGGCCTGGAGGCTGGGGCCAGAGGGCAGCTCGGTTCCTCCCAGCAGGAGAGGAGGAGAGGAATTCCAGATGCGTCCGTGTGCAGCTCTGTGATAGAATCTTCAGTGCTGGAGGCTGGGACTTCAGTCTCTCAAGAAGTAAGTGGATGGTCTCCATGTCCTTATCTGGAGAATGGGCACACTGCAAATTTGCTGGTTCCAGGTAGTTTACCAGGCCAGAACGTTCCCTTCTTTCTAATGCAAGTTGCTATCAGCTCCTTCTTTGTCTCTACAACTGTGTAAGAGCCACTTCTTTGTTCAGGGAACTGTCCCACTAGTGGCCCCTCGTGGTTGCCCACAGGTTAGGCTAGTGGGTCCTGATGTCTCTGGGGAAAGGATGGAGCCGGTTCCGGGGGGGGTTGCCTACAAAGGCAAGGCCCCTCTATGTGCCTGTGTGAAGGAGCGGGGAGTTCACTCTTTCAGGGCCAAGGAACATCTGGGAAGAAAGGGATGGAGACAAAGCCCCCTTCCATGTTGAGGCTGGAATTCCTCTGAGCATGTGCCCCTGCAGGGGAGGGCACCAGGAAGAAAGGGGGGGGGTCAGAACTCGTGGCCTGGCTTAATTTCAGGGCGTCTATGTGCCTGGGCCCGAAGTGTGGCTGAGAGCAGAATCCGCCTTGGGCTCAGCTGTCTCTGCCATGGTCACGCTGTGTGTGGGAACACGGCTACGTTCAGAGAGTGAGCTCTCGGCCTGACGCTGGGCACCTCTGAGGGCCCAGTGAAGGGCAGATCACAGCAGAGTGCAAGACAATTCTCCATAGAGACACCATAGTGCTGTTCCAGAAGCAACGGGAATCAGGACCTCTTGATTTTCCAGTGTGTCTCCGATTGCCATTTGCAGTCAGAATTACTCCTAGGACTGAGTATGCCCCCAAGTTCCTTGGGGAGTGGGTGTGGGTAGTGGGTGTGGGATGAGGTTTCCTGTTAATACAGGTAGATGGAGCTCAAGTGATTATTGAATAAATAGAAGTGACTGAATTTAAGCCCCAAACTAATGCAGTGTGTTTGCTTAGGAAAAAGTCCAGAAAGTTATACAACAAAAAGTCATTAGTCATTGCCTCTAGCTGGTCAGATATCAGGTGATACTATTCTTTTTTCTTTTAATTTATCTGTGTTTTCCATTTTTTTCCTATAGTACAAACTCATGTAATTACTTGAGTTATTAAAAAAACTTTTATTTTATTTTTTTAATTTTTATTTATTTATTTATTTTTTTAAAGATTTTATTTATTCATTTGACAGAGAGACGCAGCGAGAGAGGGAACACAAGCAGGGGGAGAGGGAGAAGCAGGCTTCCTGCAGAGCAGGGAACCCGATGTGGGGCTCAATCCCAGGACCTTGAGATCATGACCTGAGCCGAAGGCAGACGCTTAATGACTGAGTCACCCAGGTGCCTCCTAAAAAACACTTTTATAGTGGCTCAAAAAAATAATTATTATCTAGAGGTCCCAAGGAAAGGCTACATTATGTCTGCTCTCATCTATCTGTTCCAGGAGGTGGAGAAGAATACATCGTGTTTTGGAAAGATTTTTCTTTTCTTTTTTTTAAGATTTTATTTATTTATTTGAGAGAGAGAATGCACATGAGGTGGGGGGCAGCAGGGAGAGGCAGAGGAAGATAAGACCCTGAGATCATGACCTGAGCCAAAGGCAGATGCTTAACCGACTGAGCCACCCAAGTGCCCCTGGAAAAATTTTTCTTTCTTTTTAAAAATTTATTTAAATTTATTTAATATTAATTATTATTATTATTAATTATTTATTAATATTATTAGTTTCAGAGGTAGAGTGCAGTGATTCATCAGTCTTATATAACACCCAGGGCCCATTCCATCAAGTGCCCTCCTTAATGTCCTTCACCCAGTGACCCCATCCCCCCACCCTCTTCCCCTCCAGCAGCCCTCAGTTTGTTTCCTAGATTAAGAGTCTCTTATGGTTTGTCTCCCTCTCTGATTTCATCTTGTTTTATTTTTCCCTCCCTTCCCCTATGCTCCTCTGTTTTGTTGCTCAAATTCCACATATGAGTGAGATCATATTCACCCCAAAGATACAAATGTAGTGATCCAAAGGGGCACATGCACCCCAATGTTTATAGCAGCAATGTCCACAATAGCCAAACTATAGAAAGAGCCCAGATGTCCAACAACAGATGAATGGATAAAGAAGAGATGGTATATTAGAAGAGATGGAAATATTTTTCTTAACCACAAATGGTTAAAATAGAGAAGTGAGGTGCCTACTCGTATGTGTTCAATTATCTGGAGAAAATCAATTAGCAGAATCAGCAGAGCAGAGCTTGACCCACAGCGATGAGGGAGACCGAGCCACGGGGGGCTAGTTAAAGGGGAGGAAGACAGAAAATGTGGGTGGGGCCAGGTGTGGAGCATGATTTCCAAGTCTCTGAGGACGGCTATGGAGCAGAGGGAGCCAGGGTCCCTACTGCGCAGGACTTACAAGGGATGACGTGTCAGGCAGGCCGTATACGGAAGCCTTTCCAGCACATCTGTGAACGGGATGTCTTAGGAAATGCTGTCATGAAATGACTTCAAACTTCAACTGACAAAGATGTTTTGTCCGGACCTGATTACATCATCTCAAACATGACAGGAGAGTCAGTGAGGATGGGCAGTGAGGAAAGAAGAGGTAGGACAGCTAGTCCAGCCCCAAAGAGAGAAGACAATCAGGGCATGCGTGCCACCAACAGTCGTGCGCAGCTTGGGGGGCTGGGCTCTCGCTGGTGCGGGCATGTGGGGACAGTGCAGGTCCAGTTGGTGTAGGTAGGGAAGAGGCAAGCGGAGTCCAGCTCAGAACGAAGGGACCTGGAGGAAGGGAGGTGTGAAGCTCAAACACTGGCCCATATCATGCATTTGTGCAAATTCGGAGAAGGTGCCCCAAATGGGTGGATGCCTCCTTGCAGGAGGGGACATGGCTAAGTGTAATGTGGGCTGGATTTTATCCCTCCGTTGGCTCCTTCAGACAGCTGCCCTTGTTCGGTATACGGCCTGTGCATGTGTATCCGGAGGCCCCGGGCAGTCCCAGGACAGTACCGGATGGCTGTCCACGAATGACCTCAGCCAGCCCTGGGGATACAGGAGCAGGAGGTGGTACCCAAGTGAGGAGAGCAGTCCCATGTATGGCATGGTACAGAGCCCAGTTCTAAGCCCGGCAGTGAGCTGGAGTTCGAGTGAGGGAAACTGAGGCAGCATCCTATTTGTATGGACAGTGGCAAGGACAGGCAAATGGCTGGAGGGTGCGCCTGGAGGGTTTGCCTACCCATGCCTTCAGGACATATCTCTGGCCATGAGACCCCTCTGGAATGTCCCGCCTGCAGAAGTTCTGCCTGCTTTAGAGGGAAGGGATCCCAGCAAGGGCCAGCAGAGTGGGCTTGCGGGAGCATCCGTGAGCCCCACTGGGGACCAGGACTGGCAGGTACGGACCAGGTACCAGACCCACTGATGGCCTTTGCTATTCTTTACGGCAGGAAGAAGAGCCAAACTTGAGCATGTGTCCGAATCATCTGAAAGACTTGCTGGGCCCACCCCTAGGTCTGGGGTGGAGCTGGAGGATTTGCATTTTGTATTTCTAACAAGTTCCCACATGCTGCTGACGTTGTTGGACCAGCGACCAGCGACCACACTCTGAAAAGCCCTGCTCCGTGAGCTGTTCTTACCTCCTGATGCACAAGGCATTCCCTGGGAGGTGGCAGACACCTGGTTCCTGTCTGCTTCTCCTTGTCAGCTCTCGGTCCCTGGAGGGTCCCCTTACACTACCCCTCCAGGCCTTTGTGAGGTGCACTCAATCTCCTCCGCCTGGTAGGATTTTACACCTGTTCCCTCCTTCTACTCTCGAGTTTCTCTGAAACAGCTGATCTTTCTGAGGAAGGATTGGCCACTCCCCGCTTTGGGCAGTGGTCGGAGCTGGGGTGGTCCTTTGATCTCCTGCTGCTCCTGGCGCCTCTGTGCCCAAGGGGCAGCCACAGACCCCAGGGAGTGTGGACCCCGGTTCTGGGCCCTCCTGGCAGGTGTAAGGACTAAGAGCTTGGTTACTGGCTGAGCAGTGATTCTTTCCCCTGACATTCCGCTACAGCCCTAAATCAGACCCGTTCAGTGGGAGAGCCAGGTTCGAAGCGCATCACAGCCTGTGATGCTGGAAGGAGCTCCTGCCCCTGCCAGGGCCCCAGGGCCCCTGGCGCTAAAGGGAAGCTGCCCCAGGTACTCCCAGAGACCCATCCCCGTTCTAGCATTTCTTGACTCCCAGGAGAAGATGGATCAGAGAAAAGAGAGGGTTTGCTGGCAAGGGGTGGGGTAAAGGTGATGTCAGCTGTGGTGAGCTGGGCCTGGGAAGGCAGTGTGAGTCACTGGTCATGACAAGGAGGGGCTGGGGAGCCAGGGAAGGCTTTAATGAGGAGTCATGTGGTCACGCCACTGGTGAGAAGGCTGAAGGCTGGGGCTGGCAGTGGGGCTGGGTGTCGGGGCCGGTTAGCCCCTGGCCCAGGGGGCTGGATCTTTAAGGCCGTGCCAGAGCCCTGACCCGGGACTGTGTGGGCGACTTATGGGAGGCCTTTGTGTGGCCAGGCCCTCCTGGCAATTCTCACCGGCAAGGGGGCTGCCTGACCCTCTTTGCTCGACGCTCCAGTCCTGGGGTCACTTCACAAAGGTTCCTGTTCCTCTGCTGGTCTCTTAGTGCCTCAAAGGCAGGGACCAGGAGTCCCCCATTTTGCATTGTCCTGCACGGCTTAGCTCAGCCCAACGCAGGACACACTGTGGGGACTGACAGTCCGATTCAGTCCAAAGGCAACTGGGTTGGAGGCTGAGGGTCCGACGGGCCCTGCTCCCTCCCATCCTTCTTGCCCTTGACCCTTCTCTGCCCGTTGTGGCTTTTGCAGAGACCCCCGGTGCTTTGCTGTGCTGGCCACCATGTGGAGAGGGGCGGGCGCACCCAGGTGAGAGCGCCTTAGCCTCCCAGGCTCACAGACCAGGTGGAGACGCACCCATGCTCCCGCAGCTCCAAGGCCAGGCAGCCCGGGGGCCTGCGGCTCGTGCTTCCTGCCCAGAGGGCACCTGGCTCACGGCTGCCCGACCTTCTTCGCGGCTCCAGCTCTGCCACACACGCGTGCTCCTGAGGTCCCCTTTCTTTTCTGGCATCGGTTTCCTCCTCTGTGAGTTCGGAGCAGGTACTCTTGAGGGACCGGGTTCCCTGACGCAGGGTGTGTGTTACGCCAGTCGTCCTGTTGTTTAGTGCAAATCGCCACGGCAGGCAGGAGAGGGCTTGCGTCTCTGGATTCCTGGGGCTGGGCCGAGCTGGGCCCAGAGCCCCGGGGAGATGTTTGGGGGTGTGCAGGCATCTTGGGCCCTTGAGAGAAAAGGAGGTACTGGGAGGGAACCCGAGGTGGGGTGTGTCTCCAAGTGGGTCATGGCGGGGGGAGGCAGTGCCCCCTTAGCAGGGGCTTCTGGGCAGGTGGAGACTGGCTTGGGAGGTTATCTGAGGGCACAGGAAATATCTGGAATCTATGGGAATGGGAACTCAGGTCAAAGGGCACCTCAAATTAAAATTTAAAAAGCCCTCTGTATGAAGGGAATCAAAGGAGGTAAAGACATTTGCTCTTCCGGAGTCTCCTGCACCTAGCTGTTTGCAGTTAAAATTCTTGTGGGGGCAGACAATGGGCGCTGAGAACGGCTCTTGAGGCCCCGTGGGGCAGAGCTGCCCAGGGGATGAATGTGATTCTCAAGTGCCCTCGAGGACACTCACCCCAGGTTTGACTGAGCAAGCTGATGCTGTGGGGGGATGGGGCGCTCTGGGCTGGGTGGGTTGGGGAGGGGGCCCTCTGTGTCCCCCCACCCCCACTCTAGGCTGGCTTCTCCTAGAATGAAACAGGATCCGGGATCCTGCTCCGGTCTGAGCCAGGGCAGCTTGTTAGCTGGAGGCCCAGCTCCTTCAGATTTATGGTCTGGAGCCCCTCATCTGAGGGCCAAGGTCTTTTGATCTGAGCCCAGGGCTAGGGGCAGGGAATGCCTGGGTTTTAATTGGCATCAGTCCGGCTGATGCTGACCAAGACTCCATTTCAGCCCCAGCCGCTATGGCGGATGCTGATTGGCCATGCAGGGGTCTGGGAGGAGGACAGGGGTTTGGTCCTGCTCTGGGACCTCAAGTGCAGAAAGACCAAGAGTGAGAATTAACAGCTCCTGAGGATCATCTTTCTGCAGCACCCCCCGGCCTTGACCCATCCCTGATCCTGACCTCTTTCACTCCCCCCTCTGACCTCACCCAGATCCAGTGTCACGTCCTTCCTCGAGCGGTCGTCCTGTGCCTAGCCTGGAGCTGGGCACCATGAGCCTACAAGGCCAGTTTAGCAGACAGGCAAGATACACACCCAGCTGGAACTAACAGACAAAATAATAGGCCGTGCTTTGAAGTCCTAGACTCCCTCAGTCCAGGGTGTCAATTTGCATGAGGGTTTTCTTATGTGTTGTTCTTTTGTTTTCTGGCTGAAGGAGGAGGAGGGAGGTATATATACGGGGTACTTGGAGACAGAGAGACTTTAGGGAGAGGAGGGGGAGGAAGAAGAGTGGGGAGGGAATTCAGCTATTCCAAAACCTAGCTTAAAAGGCCGACTTTTCACATCTCTGTGCCCCACTAAATACTCTTTGGGCTTAAGTTAGATGGAGCTGGGCTTCTCTCCTGAACAAGGTGAGTAGCGAACAAACAAAGGAATGACAGTGTTGATGATCATGGACATTTTTTCTCAAGCATCGGTAGGGTGTCCCACTCCTGTCCCACGCTGGGCCTTCGTGGGATGGGCAGTAGCTAGGACGGAGGTCCTGCACTCAAGAGTTGACCTTGGTTTCGAGGAGCCAACACTCCAAAGTGAAAGTTGCCAGAAGATGCTGTCATTCTGGGCCAGAAAGGCAGAGAGAAGAGACCAGGGCCCACGTTGCCCTGCTGGCCTGGAGATGCCTCGGGAGCAGGCTGAGGAGAGAGATGCCATTGTGTCCCAGGCTGGTGACCCATGTCACCATGCTGGCTTTGGGGAGACACAATAGTATCTCACTCATGAAAGGCTAGCTCTTTATCACTCATGAAGGATGGATGAGGTTCTCTCAGGCAGAGCAAGGAGGAATGAGGGTATCAGAAAAGGGATCAAGGGTGGGGTTTAGGCAGAAAAGCGGGGCATACTTGCACTGAGGCCAGAGTCCATTTATCTGTAGGGCCTCTGTAAGGTCAATTGTTCTAGGATGCCCTGCTATTGTGTTTCTTCAAGCCCTCCTTCATCTTTACTGGTCACCCAATCTCTTATTTCTGGGAAGTACTAGACACTTCCTCAGGGTTCTCTGGGTAGAGAAACCGTTCCTCATGTATATGGCCTAGACCCCATTTTCCACATTGAAAGAGCTCCTCCCCACCAGCTTCACTGAAGTATAGCTTACATATAGTAAAATTCACCCATTTTAAGCATATGGTTGGATACGTTCCACCAGATGGAAATCGCCATATACCTACCACGGAACAAGATATTGAGGATCTTTACCCAAAGATCATTTTGGGAGCTCCAGTTGCCTTGTCTAGAGTTCACGTACGCAGAACCATACATGTAGCCTTTGGTGTTAGTCTCCCTCCATTTAGCTGTGAAACTTTTGGCTAAAGCTGTTGCCATGCACCTGTGTGGTTGGGCTACGTTACTGCTTTGTTCCTTTTATTACTGAGAGTCACTGTCACTTCCCCAGCTGATGAATGTTTACTTTTTCTGTTTTTGGATATGATGGCTGAGGCGGCCCGAAGGCTGGGTGTCTGGCTGTCACACTAAGGGGCCCTCTTCACTCTCTCTCACCCTGCCCAAGTGGAGTGGGTGGGAGGGAGGCCAGAGCCTGACCCCGTGGCACCATGGGACCCTGGGAAAGGGAGGGCCCAGGAACCTGAGGGTCGGGGTGTTGAAGGGACTTCCTAATAATAACAACCACTAAGTGGGATCTAAAAGCCCACTGTCTGTGAGCCTCTCCAGTCCTCATTGAAACCATGCGGGGCTGGGGGGCTGTGGCCCCACTTGACAGCTTGAGCAAGCTTACTCATAAAGGCCAGGCACCTTGGAATCACGAGCTATTGGCGGCCAGTTAGGATTCAGGCCTCCTTAGTCTGTGGGCCTCCAAAGCCTCTGCTTCCTCACGTTGTCTTCCTGAAGGAGGTGGGATTATCCTGGGAGTTTGGGAGGTAAAAGGCCATGAGACCAGCAGGGTCGGGAAGGCAGGTAGAGGTCTTCTGAGGTTGGTAAGGACCCTTCTCAGAATCCCATGTAACTGGTGGTAGGTAGGCTGTCTGCCTCCAGGGCCTGCAGAGGAGGGTGGGAAGCTCTCCTGTCTCCTGAGGGCCAGGGGAGTGTTCTCCCTGCCACCCTGGGGTGTTCGGGTGAGCTCTGAAGTGGGGTGGGGGGCAGCTTTGGAGGAACTGAGCACCACAGACCGGGGAGGGAAGGTCCCTGTTGCCCCAGACCCGGGCAGGTGTGGACCTTCCCGCTCTACCGCCAGGTTCCCGCCGTTCCCAGGGAGTCTTAGGAGCAAGGACATTTCACGTGGGTCTGAGAGCCTCACCGGAGGCTTCCCTTGGGCAGAGTGGCTTCCGTTCACTCTCAGCGGCCTGGGAGCCCCTCCTGAAGGTCTCTGCTTGGCTTTTCATGCTGCTCCGTGGGGGCCGGAGGGACCGGAATGGGGCTGGAAGTTCAGAAAGCTGAGCTGTTCCGGCTCTGCCACTACCTGACCGTGACTGCTCCCTTCCCCTTTCTGGGCCTCAGTTTCCCCAACTGTAAAAGGAAGCAGTTTTAGAGACAGAGGACAACGGTCCTGCTGCATCTGATTCTAGATCTTTGTGGAGTCGTCAGTGAGTCAAAGAGACTGAAAGCGAGAGTCCCCTCGAGGGAGGTGCAAGGTGCTGTCCCTCCCTCTCTGGACACTCTGGGCATCTCCTGGTGGAGCCTCTCTAAGGAAGCAGCTTTTCCAGGGCCCCTCTGAGAACACCCCCTTTGCTCTCTTGCCAGGGCTCCCTGGGGCTGCAGTGAAGACCTGCCCCCCCTCCACAGAAAGCAGGTGGAGCGGGGAAAGATGGGGGGCAGAGAGAAGCAGAAGCAGAGCCACAGTGTGCCAGAGCAAGAGCCGTTCCCTCGAAACCAGGTCAGCCTCTTGCAGCTCCTATTATCCCAGCGAAACCGGGAGAACACACACCTCGGGCCATTTGCTCGGCGTCCTGGTTTTGTGATCAGGGTGCCTAAGCCGGGGAAAAAATGAGTTCATTCCTGCTGCCTCCGCCCCTCTGAAGGGCTGGCTCTGCGTGGCCCCCGCCGGCCCCTCGGGTCCCGCAGCCTGGCCCCGGGCACCCCATCCTAGGAAGGTGGAAGGAGGCCGGCCCCGCCTCAGCCCTCAGCCCAGGGGGCACGGCGGATGTGGAGAAGCTGCCAGCCTCCCATCCTGTTTGAGGGTTCTAGAGTGGGCTGCAGAGGCCGGCAGACATAGAGCCGCGCAGGACAGGGCTGGCCCCTCTGCCACGTCCCCCGGCCCCTGTCTCAGACCTCGGGCCATGCAAGGCACTTCTTTCACAGATGGGGCTGGAGTTAGAGACGGCACGGATGGTTCCTACCTCTCCTGCTTCTGGGATGTTCCTCTGGGAGTCCTTGAATACTTGTGCACCCTGGAAGGTGGCCTTCCCTTCCCCCCCCCCCCCCCACCAAACCTCCCTCTCCTGCTCTGGGCCCTGACTCCCTGTTGTTACACCAAAGACCCCAGCCTGAAGGATGGTGATGCCACAGAACAGACGGACTTCGGGGAAGAAGTGCCCACTTCCTGAAAGGTTTGTGCACATCTTGGTCCAGCAAGGCCTTTCAGTTGTCACTTAGGGCCATCCCCTGCCCGAACAGGCCACAGATGTTCCCGGAGCTCTGGCTGCCCTCTCGGGGACCAGCTCTGCCGGATGTCTCAGAGACTTGCCCTCAGACCCGAAATGCTCTGCGGCCTACAGAAAACCTTTCTCCTGACCTGCCCCACGGCCTCCGTCAGCAGCTCCATGACTGCCCTCAGCCTCTGGTCCCTTGGTCAGGTGCTGGGAGAGGGTTTCTGGGCCCGAGGACATAGGTAGTGCGGTGTGCGGAGGAGGGTGAGTTGGAAGATGGTAGGACCAAGGCCATGGTCCTGGTTCCCAGGGGTAAGGGGTGGCCAGCGGAATGAAGGGCAGGCAGGGCAGCAGGCACACGGAGCAGCGAGGATGGTCTTGGGGGCGTGGTCCCAGGATAGGAGCTTGAAGTCAGGCAGGACCGAGGATGGGGAGCCCAGAGCCTGGGCGGCCCAGCTCCCTTCACTTCTGCTTTCCTGGCTTTGCCTTGGGCTCAAAAGTAACCACCTCCACCCAGCAGCTCCGCTCTACCTGTCCAGTAGCCTTTGTCATGTCTGTGGCCTTCCCGTATCTTTTGCATATACTTCCTACGTCTGGAGAATTTTCCATGTTATGAGTCCGCCCAGTTACGGTAGAAGTCAGAACTTGCTCCTCTGCCTGCCGAGGGGCAGTTACTATGACCAGGCTCTGCTGCTTACACGTCCCTACATGGGAGGGGTCCTCTGTGGGAAAGCACGGTGGTGGGGGCATCTGGCCCTTCTGGGCAGCAGTGACAATTTCTGGGGCCATGCCTAGAGCAGGGTTACGTGTGGTGTGCTGGCGCCATTTTGTCTTCCCTAGGCAGTTCCTGCTCTGTGGCTTGGCGGTATTGTTCTTGGCTTCATGGCATCCAAGTCTGACTCTTTGATCTCCTGAGGGTTCCGTGAGCCTCATTATATCTTTTAATAACTTACTTTTCTGCATAATCTAGCTAGAGTAGATTGTGTTGTTTGCAACTCAGATCCCTGATTGGTTTACCTTTTCTCCCCACTAGGACTCTTAGAAAACTCACCCCAGAAGGGGACAGAGAAGGAATCCCAGCCAATACTAACAGTTATTAACCCTTTAAATTAGCTGGCGCTCATAAAGCATGTCCACGTCCACCATCTTACTTGCTCCTGTGTGACCCATCTCTGAGTGGTTAGCGCACCTCCAAATTCTCAGAGATTATGGGATTACCCTTTCCTGTAATATTTAAATACATTGGCTTGAGTCCCTATCACAGATAAGGTTAAGACCTCAAGATGCTCCCCCACCCCCCCGCCCAGTGTCTTGGGGAAGTCTTGGAAACAATGAGGTTTATTCCGGTCTGCCTCCAGTGTTCTGCTTCTGCTTGAAGTCCTTACTGTCCTCCTCTCCTCCTTTTCTGCATGGCATCACCTCTGCCCAGACTCCCCTCTCCCTCTGGGCTCCCTCTGCTCCCCAAAGGACCACCACAACAAGGCTGAGACCACCAATACAGGCTGTGGAGCAGAATTTAATGAGATTTAGGAATAAGAAAAGGGAGATGACATCACATAACAGCATGGTAGACACACATAGAAAAGCACGTAAAACATCGATATATGTTTTAACAGGTTATTTTATTTATCTTTTTTAAAGAATTTATTTATTTATTTGACAGAGAGAGAGACACAGCGAGAGAGGGAACACAAGCAGGGGGAGCGGGAGAGGGAGAAGCAGGCTTCCCAATGAGCAGGGAGCCTGATGCGGGGCTCGATCCCAGGACCCTGGGATCACGACCTGAGCCGAAGGCAGACGTTTAACGACTGAGCCATCCAGGCGCCCCTCAACAAGTTATTTTAAAGTGAACACCTGTATAACCATCACCCAAGTCAAGACATAAGACATTGCCTCCAGAAGCCTCCCATGTGTCCCTTGTATTCTATGTATTGTAAAATATATTGTACATTCAGAAGAGCGTGTTGAACGGATAGATGCAATCTGAAGAACAAGCATGAGATGAGCACTTGTGGGTGTGTTACATGTCGTGTTACTAGTACCTTAGAATACTTTTGTGTGCCACTCCCCGATCGTATCACCCCCCCACCCCCAATCCTTTCGTTCGATTTTCTGTGTGTATACGTCCTCCCAGATAGTGGAGTGTTTAGTGGTTGTATCCATCAGCACTCTGGCAGGAAATAGCACACAAGCAGGGCAACCGGGGGAAAGATTAATGAAGAAACTGTCTACAAGGTGTGAGCAGAGTGAAGGGAAGCCAGGGCTGGTAACATTACTACTCTTAGACCTGAGGAGTCAAGAGGAAGAAGCAGTTCCCAGAACCTGGAGGGAGAGAACCCATGCTGGGGCCTTGACTAGATGGTGGAGCCACCTTCTGTGATGGGACCAGAAGGGGCCAGGGCCAATCTGCTTGGCCTCCCTCTCCTTCTTCCACGTCCTGCCGCTACTTCCATTGGCCAGACCCAACTGGACACCAGTGAGCTCAGCTCACAAAGGAGCCCAACCAGGTGACTGTAAAGGTCAGCTCCTGGGTTTGGAGTGGGGTGGAGAAGGGTGAAGAATGGATCTGGGGGGCGCCTGGATGGCTCAGATGGTTAAGCGTCTGCCTTCGGCTCAGGTCATGATCCCAGGGTCCTGGGATCGAGTTCCGCATCAGGCTCCCTGCTCGGCAGGGAGTCTGCTTCTCCCTCTGCCTCTTTCTCTCTCTCTGTCTCTCATGAATAAATAAATAAAATCTTTAAAAAAAAAAAAAAAGAATGGATCTGGATTAGGTGAGGGAGAGGGGGGCAGATAGAGCCAGAATTGAGAACCAGAGTGGCAAACACAAAGCTGGCATCTAAGGGAAAGCCTGCTGGTGTTGGTTGAAGATAGAGAAGATAAGCTGAAAGAGTCCTTGAGGGCACTGTATGGCTTCTGAATCGCCAAGAGTTTACAAAAGCCCTTTCTGGAGACATTGCTGGAGAAGGCCACGAGTGAGCCAAGGGCATCTGGTAGGGCTGGGCTGTGGGCCACATACAGGACACCTGGCAGAAGAGTGAGCTGCTTTACACTTTTCCATTCATTATAAGCTCCCTACAGCCTACGTCCTGTTCTCGGGAGCAGGGTAAACCAGAAAGCCCTATCCGGTGGCCACAGACCAGGACAGGAAGCCATGAGCTTCACCAGCACATGGTCAAGTCAAGTCCAGGGCAGAGCAGATCTGGGCCAGGCTCACCCAGGCCTCTGTCCTCAGGATGGCAAGACAGCCCAGTGCCAGTGGGCTTGCTGGTGGTGGGACAGACTCCCTGGGGGTGACTCTCTGCCTCCTATCTGGGTGGGCTCTGCTGTGTCTTTTCTTTTTCCCTCAGTTTACTCTTAAGTTTGGGGGACATATTGTCCAGCAGTTTCCTGAAAACATATTGCCCAGGAGGGATTGTGATGTCACACATCTCAAACTGTCTTTATCCTCATACATTATTGGTCATTTGGCCTGATGGAGGGTTCTAGATTAGAGAGATTTCCTCTACCATCTCAGATATTCCTTCGTTGTCTTCTTGTGTCCCCAGTACTACTGAGGAGACAATCAAAGGCATTCGGATTCCTTGGCATGTGACCTGTTTTCCGTCACTCCCTAATGCTCAGAGAAGTGTGTCATGGCCCTGGGTGCGTGCAATGTTGCACAGCTGTGCCTGGGGTGGGTCTGTTTTCACCTTTCCTCCAGGCTCTTCTCTCTGTGATTTCCCGCCAATATCGGATGTCCTGGGCCAATCCTCCAATAGCTGAAAGCTTTTCTCTCCTACTTTCCATTTCTGTGTCATCTTTTTTTCCTTCTGATTTCTAGGAGAATTCCTCAATTTTTCTTCCAGTTTTATCTTCCAAACCTCCTACTGCTGCTATCATGTTTTTAATTTCCAACAGTGTTTTGTTTTTGTTCTCAGAGCTTTAATTTTCTTAAGTCACTCTAGGGTGGGGCTGGCCAAACATTGTCTTTGCTGGGGAGAGATCTGGGTGTGCCATTTGTTGGAACAGCCCCAAACATCAGTACTAAGGTTTTCCTCTTGAGCAGGCCAGGCTTTCCAGAGAAGACTCTTCTAACCTCCTGCCCAGAGGGGAAAGCTGTATCTGCTAGCATTTCAGGGTGCTTGGAGCTGAGGGAGTGCTGGGGATAGGGTCACAATATGCACAGAATTCCCCAATTTCCCTGCTTTCTCTTCAGCACCCCCCAAATTGTGCCTAATCCCCAGCAGGATGGGGAAGGGGATAAGGGTCCAGGCATCTGACTGTTCCTTAAACAGTCTCCAACCCATCCTCCCTTGTAACTCCCTCTTCCCCCCTTCCACCTGCAGAGAGTCCCACTACCCCAGTTTCTGAGCCTTTTGAGCATCCGACTTGCGCCCCTCTGCCCACCCCCACTGGCTTTGGAAGAGCCTTTCTCTCTTGGTTAGGCCAGTTACTGCTCATCTGCTGGTTTCCCACGTTGGCCTGTGGTTCTTTCCTCTTTGGTTTTCCTCATGCTTCCCCTCTTGCTGTTTCAGTGAGATCTGGGGGAAAAGTGACACTAGATGTGTATGTTTAAGCTGAAACTTTAACCTGAAACCCTCAAGTATTCATCTTACAGGAGCCCCCTGGGCACGTCTTGAGAGCAGGAACTCCTTGGCCCTCTCCTCCTCCTCCTCAGCTCCCCCAGTGCTGTTTGGATGTCCCCCTCTCCACCCACACCTCTGAGCCCCCCTCCAAGGCCCTTATCCCACCACGAGGTCCAGGCCACACCCCAGATTCTTTTCAATGTCCTACTCCAAGCCGTCTGGCCCTCCCGCTCTCCTCCCCTCTTCATCCAGGCCGGATCCCTGTTGTCCGCTTAAAGCGGCCATCCGTGGGCTCTGCCGTCCCAGACCACGGAGCCCTCCCACACACCAGGCAGGTGCGTGGTGTAAGGCAGCGGGGCGCCCCTGGCCAGGTGGCCTCTTCAGAGGAGCCGTGGGTGTGGGCTTGGGCTGACGCTTCTGGGGTGCGGGGCCACAGCATCTCGGTGGGCCTGAGTCCGGCACAGCCGTGGTGGACGCTGCCAGGCCTGTGTTCGGGTCCCACCTCAGCCTTGGCCTCAGCGGCTCTCTGCATTTTTTTCCTTGAAGGTTTCCTCTGACGCTACAAAAACTAGGCATCCCCTGCAAGTGAAGGGTGGCTGATGCACCCAGGGGCCACCCTCAACACAGGGGCGGGGGGGCTGGTGAGGAGTTTATGGAGAGATGCCCAGACTCTCCTCCTCCACACAACCCCCCTGGAGCCCCAGGTGCCCATGTGAGGAGCTAGCCCTCCCAGGCAACCCCTGCTTCTTCCTGGAGTCACAGTCCCAGTAAACTAGTTGAGCCCAAGTCTTGTCCTAGGCTCTGCTAATGGGCTATCCCAAACTAAGAGAGCTGTGAATGGGGATATGGCAGGTAGCCCTTTATGTTACTGTTCTTCCTAGGAACCTTCCCCTAGCTCCCAAATCCACATCCTGAGCCCCCCGCCCCCCCATCCTTTGCCTTCACCAGGGGTTCCTCCAGGGGCTAAGTTTGGCCAGCGCCCTCCGGCCAGCCCTACCCACTGTGGCTGGGCCATCCTCCTCATTTCTCTTGAGAATGACAGCCACATCCTCCTGACTGGTCCCCTTCAGCTTCTCCGCCCCAACTGGGTCAAGTGGCTCTGTGAAACCCTCCAGATTTGGGGAGGTTTGTCACAGTAGAAAACCACCCTGGATTTTTATAATGCAAAGGTCTTTCTGCCCCCAAACACTTCCCACGGTCCAGCCATGGAATGGGGTTGGCTTGGAGTACTAACAGCTCTTGGGGTGTGGGGTGCAGGGGGGTGGGGCATGGCCATGGAGGAAGCAGTTGTTTTTATTTCCAATCCTGGGGTGTCTGCTCCCTCCCCACCCCTTCTCTGTCAGAGACTGCTGTCCCCCACTCTGGCACAGATCCAAGCTCCAGGAGGGGCTCATGAGTTTTGAGACCTGTCCAGTGAGTCTACTCAGATTCATCTGGAACTTTGCCCCTAGGGAAGATGGATGGTCCATGATGGACAGTCAAGAAGAGAGACAGACTGACAAGGGAAAGACGAAAATGGAGAGACAGGGGGACATGGGAAGTGGGATAAGGGGAGGGAAGAGGAATGGGGGCGGTTTGGAGCCCAGGAGAGGGGCTCAA
Organism: Mirounga angustirostris; assembly: GCF_029215605.1. NCBI lineage: Eukaryota > Metazoa > Chordata > Mammalia > Carnivora > Phocidae > Mirounga > Mirounga angustirostris. Next base: position 15,354,310 of record NW_026991718.1, on the reverse strand, counting down.
GTGGAGCCCTTGGGAAAAGAGTGAGGTACCTGTCCTCTGTGTGTAAGTAGGGGGAGTCAGGCTATGCTGGCGGGGGCTGAGGAGGGTCAGAGGAGGAAGGAACAAGGGTGGTCTCTGGCACAGCATGGGGCTGGGAGCTAGGACACCAGGGCTCTAGTACTGCTCTGCTGGAGGCTTATTGGGGGGCCTTGGGCAAGACCTTCCCCTCTCTGTGCCTCTGTGGAAAGAGGAGGCTCAGGGCACCTGGGTGGCTCAGTCGTTAAGCGTCTGCCTTCGGCTCAGGTCGATCCCAGGGTCCTGGGATCGAGCCCCGCATCGGGCTCCCTGCTCTGCGGGAAGCCTGCTTCTCCCTCTCCCACTGTCCCTGCTTGTGTTCCCTCTCTCGCTGTGTCTCTCTCTGTCAAATAAATAAATAAAATCTTAAAAAAAAAAAAAAAGAGGAGGCTGGGAAAGCTCCTCTTTCATTTAGTCTGCATCCCTGTCCGTCCTTCTCTGCTCCTTCCTCTCCCCTTCCTGGAGATTGCCTCTTCCATGCAGCCTCCCTGATTTTTCTCACCTCTCTGGTGAGAGGGCTAATGTCCCTTCAGCTACAGCCGGGGCTCCTCTGGCAGCAGGACCTCAGCTGCTCACAGTGCACTCTGGGGTTCTGTGTTTAGGAGGTGGGCTCCCCCTGGGTCTGGGAGCACTGCTGAGATAAGGATGGCCTCTGCTTTCTTTCCACTTTCTTCATGGGGACTCGATAGCCCCATCTGAGGCCTGTACCAGGGAAGATGAAGAAGGCAGGAGCTGAAAGACCCTAGAAGGGGCATCTGCCCCCTGGAAATAAGGATGACAGGGCCTGGGGAACAGCAGGGCACCAGGGGGAAGCTTCTGGGCCGGGCCCCGGCTCAGATCTTGCCCCGGCAGACTTACAGACACTCCCAATGCCCTGTGGTCAGTGCCAGGATATGAAAAGTCTAGGGTAGAATGGAAGCCCAGAGAAGGTGTGACTGGCCCAGCTGGGAGTGTGGGGTGACCACCAGGGAAAGTTAGGGAAATGTCCTGGGCTGAGCTGAGTCTTGAAGAATGCGTAGTTTTTGGTCAGGTGGAGGAAGGGATGGAAGGGGGTGGGTGTTCCAGGCAGGGCCTCTGCTGGCCCATATGGTACCTTGTGTGAATTAGATAAAAGTGCCCCCTCGGGGCAGATGCAGCCCCATGCCTGCGCACACAGCATGGTCTGGATCTGAGCCCCAGAGTGAGCTCGCAGTCAGCCATTATTCTGCATGTCACTGTGCAGAGCGATCTCTGACTGACAGAATGACTCCCGAAGATGTCCATGTCCTGATCCCCGGAGCCTGTGAATGAGCTGCTTCCCATGGTCAAGGGGACTATGCAGATGTAATTAAATTAAGGATCTCGAGATGGGGAGATGATCCTCGATTATCTGGGCCAGCCCTAAAGGCAATCAGAAGGGTTCTTATAAGAGGGAAACAGGAGTGTCAGCCTCAAAGAGAGAAGGTGTGACCCAGAAACGAGGTCAGGAAGAGAGAGACTGGAAGAGGTTACCCAGCTGGCTTTGAAAATGGAGGAAGGGGCTCTGAGCCAAGGGAGGAGGTGACATTTTGAAGCTGGAAAAGATCAGGAAATCGATTCCTTCCTAGAGCCTCCAGAAGGAGCTTCTTGATTTTAGCCCCTTAAAACCTGTTTTTGGACTTGCAACTTCTGGAACTGGAAGATAATCCGTCTGTGCTGTTTTGAGCCACCATGTCTGCGGGGGTTTGTGTCGTAGGAGCTCAGGTTTGAGCCATGGTGCTTTCAGAGAGCACCGTGTCTGGAGCCCAGCCTGGCTGAGAAGGGAGACAGGAGAGGTATTCCGGGATTACCAAGGGCCTCCTCAGTCCTAGAAGAGAAAGACAGCACAGAGGGCAGAGTCCTCTCCTGCCTCATCCTCTCGTTCCTTGCCTCGCCCACCCGTGGGGCCAAAGCTCCAAAGGGCCACTTGAGATAAGGAATAGCAAATGCTGGAGAATGTTCCTGAGGGTCTAGTTGGGAAACGGTTATTGGCCCCCTGTGTATGCCCAGCATGTGCACACCCATACGCACGCACACACGGACACCGGGAGGGGTTCTAGTCTGCCCATGGCCCGTCTCCTCATTTACCTTCTTCCTCACAGAGCCGAGGTGAGGCGGCTCACCCTCAGCAGTCACAGGTGCCCTAGGTGCGGCCCTGCGGGGACTATCTGATGCCAGGTGTCCCAAGGTGACTGTCCTTTGGGGCAACCAGGTCTCACAGATCTGAACCCTGGGCGGGGATGCTCAGGGGGTGCGGGAAACTGAAACCGATTTTTTGTTGACACCTGTGATCACTGCTTGGGTGAAAGTCTGGTCGCTTCATCTGAAGGATCAGGATGAATCGGATTAATCACAAAGCCCCACCTGGGATGCTAGAGGGGCTCGGAGTGCCTCCCACTTCCTCACCTCGGCAGACATCTGGCTCTCTGTCTGGGCACTTTCCCCACTCCTGATCTGCCTGCTTCACCCCTCCTGAGTGCCCGGGTGGCACCCCATGAACATCCACGCCCCCAGGGGGCCCCTCCACCATCCAGCTCTCCCACCACCACCGGCAGCCTCGCACAGTCTCTCCTGGAGGCAGTGACAAACAAGCTCAACCCAAACTGATGTGAGCAAAAATGCTGCATGTTGGCCCCCTTCTCAGGCGGCCCAGGCCTGTGGTCCCAAGGCAGCTGCAAGCTGTTCTGGGGCACACCCTCCCCTGTCAAATTTTATATTTACGTTTATATTATGTATATATAATATTTGCATCATTAAATATTATTAAATTTTATTTATACTCTAAATATGAATTTCATAGACAAATATGAAATGTACATAGAACATTTGTATGTGAACTTTATATTTATAAGATAAGGAAAAAAGAGAATTTTAAAGGAAATGCTGTTCCCTTTCTTTCTCTTCCTCCTCTGCTGGCCTGGGTCTCTGGGCCATGGCAGAAGGGAGTTGCAGTAGGAGATTAGAAGAAAAGCTTCGTAAAGCTTAGTAGTGTGTCTTTAAGAACGAAATGTCAGATGGAAGACCATTAGAATTCTAAATGCACTTACCCTTGACCCAACAATTCCACTTCTATGAATGTCTCCTGTAAATATATGACACTTGTTCGAAACAACATAATCAGAGGGTTATTCAGTGTCGCATTATTTGAAGTAGTGAACAGTTCAAAAAAAGCATTAATTGCCATTAATAGGTGATTGGTTAAACAAATTAGAGTATAGCCATACAATGGGATACTATGATAATGTGCTGTCATTAGCCGAGAATGAGGTATCTCTACACTGGTATGAAATCTCTAAGATATGTTAAATAAATTAAAAAAAAAAACCCTAATGCAGGATATTGTGCAACCATTTATACAAAGACTGCGTGTGATGCGATGTGTGTGCATGTGGACACTTGTGCATGCAGACTTAGATTTATAAAATATAGCATGTCTGGAAGGCACTAACTATGGGCAAGGATGTGCTCCTCTGGGGAGCCTCTTCGGGTAGCATTAGCATCGTTTGAACTTTGTACAGTTTGTTTGTATTTACCTATTCTAAAATAATAATAGTTGACTCTTCTAAGCAGTTCAAAATAATGAAAACGTAAATAAAAATAAGTGAAGTGCTTAGAACAGAGGCTGGCATGCAATAATCCCTAGGGAATTTCATATGTTAGTCCGCCTCCCCCAAGGCTGACCCGGGTACTTCTCAGTGTCCCCACTGCATTGTGTATACACCTTCATCCTAGCCTTATATTAGTGTGTAATAACTGCGCATATCCATGCTTGTCCATCCAGCTGGACCAAACACGCCTCCAGGTCAAGCACAATACTTTTTCACCTTCTGTACCAAACAGAGACACTGGCAGATAGATTGTTGAGTGAATGAATGTATTAGAGGGGAAAACGAAGCCATAGGCCCTGCCCTCTAGAAGCTCAGGGTCCAGTGGTGGGAGAAGAGTCACACATGACACATTTCAGTTAATACAAGCCGCATATGGCAATGACCCTGTGAGCCTGAAGATCTGGAGGAAAGAGAAGGAAAGAGTCCCGAGCGCAGAGAAGTGACTGTAGTTGTAGGGACGGTGTTCAGGCCTGCAAAGACAGGAGTCAGCAAAGAGCTGGTCCAGGGCCAATGAAACATGGAGGCTGCAGCAGAAGCACTGGTTCTGAGGTGGTGGGACAATATCGGAGGGACCTAGTCCTGAGCAAGCCAGCGGGGCTCTGCTCAGTTGGCCCACCTCTCTGTTAGCCAGGCTGGGAGGGGCTCAACCATCCTATCCCTCCACTACGGCCTTCCATCTCAGAGCCATGCAAGGGCATCTGAATGGTACCTGAGCTTCACCATCTGCTTCTCTGGGCTAGCACTCAGAAATGGAGCTGGGTGGCCAGCCAGTCCCCCGTCTTGGTCTCCAGCTGTGTGGGAACTGGGTGTTTTGTGATTTTTGGAAGTTCAGTCCTAGAGTCTGACAGCATGTATGGATCCGTTTCTAGACTTGTCCTAAAAATTGGCTGACTTGCTTGGAATGGTTATCAATATGATAATTCACCTGGTCATTAACCAAGACCTGACTTAAACCTGTTAGGTGTTGGGGAGCAGTGAGGAAGGGAGCACAAGACTCAGGAATACCAGTCAATCTCCCCAAAGGGAGAATGTTCTTGTTAATCTGTCACTGCATAACAGACCACTCCAAAACTCAGTGGCTTTAGAACAACCACTATTTAATTCTCTCTCGTGGTTCTGTGGATTGACTGGGTTCAGCCAGCTGGTTCTTCTGCTGGTCTTGCTTCAGGGTGTCTCATGCAGGTGCATTCAGATCAAGGCTGGGGCCGAAGTCATCCGCAGCCTCAACAGCTGGACCTCTCTTCCTCTCCATGCGGGCTCTCCACATGGTCCCTTCAACAGGGTAGCCAGATGTCTTCCATGGTGACTCCAGGCAGAAGTTGCTATTTCTCCTAAAGGCTAAGGCTGGAACCGGCACTGAATCACCTCGGCCACATTCCGTTGAATAGTGTGTGTCTCAGGCCAACCTGGATTCAGCGTGGAAGGGGGCCTACCTCATGGCCTGAGTGTGTGTCATTGGGGACCCTTGTTGGAAACCAGCTTACACAGCCCTGCAGAGCCATGGAGGTGATAGCTGAGGCACCAAGGAGGGACTCACGTGAGGGGTGGTCTGTGATGTCTGTGACGGATCCTCTCCCCCCCACCCCATGCTGATCTCAGCTCTCTGGCATGGAAGAGCCGAGACCAGACAGATCTCCTTTATACAACCCCCTCCCTGCTCTAGCCACCCATCCTGCCTGTGCTCAGGGCCTTGACCCCACTGTCCTCTGAATGGGTGCCCCTTGACTGGCCCCTTTAACGTACAGGCTGAAAGAAGCCTCGAGTTTGGGAGTGAGTGTCCGGCCATCGTGGGGGAAGTTCCAGGCTCATATACCCAACTGCTTCCTGGGTTGTTCTACCCGATGTCCTAAAGGCACGTCAAACTCAGTGTCAAGAACTAATCCCCCACCTCCTGCTTCTGAGGGAAGCTTTAACCGGGAGCTCCGAGCTCACTTGCCCTTATAGAGGAGATGGCTCAAGGGACTTCAAGTTGACTCTATTATAGTAGAAAAGAAAAATCAAGTTCAATCAAGTCCGGAAGTGCTCTTGATCTAGAGTAAAATGTGGGTGATAATCGTGCCTGGCTCAAGATTATCTCCTGATAAACACACTGGATAAATTATGTGGAAGAGTTTAAAAGTGTAAAATGCTATAACGGAGGGAGGGACTGAAATTTAAGGAGGGGTATTTGACTTCCGTTGGTTTATCTGTCTAGTAGCCATTCCTCACTTTTGATAACAGGACCCCTCTTTCTTCCCCTTAAGAAACCTATTCCAGGTGGTTTGGTTGGGGCTGGGCTGCTTGAGAAGTAGATACATGCTTCAGGCTTAGCCAGTCAGAGAACTCCAGATCTCTGACCATCAGGACTGGTTCGGAAATGGGCATGTGACCTCAGACAAGACCGATCAGAATCCTCCACGCTTTTTCTGCTGGAGTTCTTGGCAAAGATTGTTTCTATCCACTTAAATTGCTAAAATCAGTCTGGCTTCCCACATGGGGAGACTCAAGTTAGGAAATGCAGAAAGACATCATTCTAGCCTCTGGATCCAACACTGCCTGAAGCCAGAACAACTCTGACTTTTCAGTTCCATGAGTCAATCAATACATTATCTTTTTTGTAGCCTGATTCAGTGTGTCTAAAACCAAAAAACCAAAAACCCTCTTTCTATTCATTTTCACCATTCCATGACTGACTTAAAGACCTGACTCAAATTCTCTTTTTCCAAGAGGCCTGCTTGAGTAACCCCATCATGTAGTATACAGTGGTTCCGATTTCATTACCTTGTACTGCTTTGTCTGTAATATTATAAACGTTTTGGGGAGTGAGTGTTTCTGGAACCCCTGGGGTCCTTCCAAGTAGCATGGGAGTTTCTGGAGGGCTGGAGTGTGCTGTGTGAGCTATGGAGACCTGCATATAGGGTTCCCTGCCCGGGGTGTGGTGGGTGAGTGTGTGAGGACATAGGCACCCATGTGAGGCCATGAGGACAGGCGTGGGTGTGTGCGTGTGACCAGAGCAAAGGTGATGTGCATACCTGCGCGTGTGAGCACTGAACCAGAAAGACAGGTGGTGAGACTGGCTCAGGGACATGTTCCCTGCAGGGCTGGCAGGAGTGTCCCTGCTTCAGCCTCAAAGACCAGGCACGTGTGTGGCAGAGGAACCCAGAAGTGCCCTCCGCAGAGCGGCTGCAGTCTCGTGGTGTGGCCTTTGGCTGAGACTTCTTTGACCTCCACAGCTCAGCTCAGATTCTCCAGCCACAGAGGCCTCAGCCCTTTCATTTCTGTCTCCCCAGCAGCTAGCGCAGGTCCTGGCATGTTGTCAGAGCCCAGTGGGTCGTGTGGAAGGGGTCGATGAAGGAAGGAATGCTCTGCATCAGATGATGGCCTCCCCTCCTTCAAGCAACCCAGGGAGGAAGTAACACCCCTTCTGCAGTCGGGCAGGTCAGTGGTCTGCAGGGGTGATCCTCTGACCCACTCCCTGTGTTCTCCTCTCCTCCTGCTTTGTATGGTCAGGTGTCCCTGCCAGAGACACGCTCCTCCACCTCCCCCGCCCCTGCACAGCCGACCATCCGGTAGGTCTCAACTTAGACACAGCTTCCTTGGGAAGCCAGCCCCTGCACATGCTCACACACACTCCGGGTAGGTGCTTTTTCCAGGGGCTCCCCAGCACTGGTCCTGGAATTTATGGAAGTGCTTACCACATTGCGTGATAAATGCTAGTTTGTCTCCATTGGGTCTCCGTGTTTGAGTGCCTGGGGGCTGGGATTGTGTCAGATTCTGTTTTGGTTTTCTTTCCACTGCCTGGTCTCCATTTGTTCATTTATGCGACAGTGATTTACTGAGTACCCACTAATGTGCCAGGCACTGTTCTGGATGCAGGCGGTGTAGACATGAACGTGACAGAGAAGCTCCCTGCTCTCATGGAGCCTCCACCTTAGTTGGGTGGGGAGAGAGACAACCAACAAGCAAACAAATACTCAGATCAGAAACAGATCATTTCAATGAGGCTAAGTGCTGTAAAGGCAAGAAATCCTGGTTACACCACTGAGAGCCTCGAGAGCCTGGAGGGGTCAGAGAATGCCTCTTTCAGGAGCCGATGTTTGAGTGGAGACAGGCAGAAATCTGGGGGAGAATATCCTAAGCAGAGGGAAGAGTTGAAGTACTCCCCCGAGGTAGACACTATACCCTGCCCTCCAAGTTTGCACAGCAGGATGGAGGCTGATGTAGAGGAGGAGTGGGGAGAGCTGAGGTCAGAGAGGCAGGCTGGGGCCCTATTTTTATAGAACTGCAGGCCATGGCAAGGAATCCGGGTTTTATTCAAGTTACAATAGGGAAGTGCCATGCTCCTATTTAAAATCTTCCAAAATCATTCTGGCTGTTGTGGTAGGATGGATTGTAGGGGACAAGAGGAGGCCAACAGTCACATGGGGGGAGATGGGCAGTCACAGACATGGGGAAGAAAGGACGGACCAGGATACCCTGAGTTGAATTTACAGGACTTGCCGATGAATCTCATGTGGCTTGGAAGAGAAAGTGGGGAACCCAGGAGGCCTGCTAGTCTTGAAAGACTGAGTGCGTGCGAGTGGCGGTTATGAAGATGGGACAGATCAGATTGGGGTGGGGACAGAAAGCAAAAGTTTTGTTTTGCCTGTGTCAATTTTGAAATGCCTGGTAGATATCCAAAAGAGATGACAAGTAGATATGAGCCTGTAGCTCAGTGGAGAGGTCAGAGTTGAAGACGCAAGTGTGGGAGGAATCAACATACAGATGGTTTTAAAGCCTTGATGAGATCATCTAGGTAGAGCATGTCTAGAGAATAGTAGAACAATGACCAGGCCCTAACACCTGACAACGTTTAGAGGTTGACGGAAACCAACAAAGGGGCCTGAGATGGTCAGAGAGAGAGACACAGGAGAAGAAAAATAGGGAGGTGGTTTTCCCCGAAGCCAAGAGAAGAGAACATTTCAATGAGGAGACACAGGCAACCATTCTAGCAATGCTGATAGATCCAACAAGCTGGCAAAGAAGTGACATGGGTTTCAACAATGTGAAGGTTGCTGGAGATCTTGACAAGGCAGTTTTAGTGGAGTGTTGGTAATGGAAGCCCATTGGGGGTGGGTATGGAGAGAATGGGGGTGAAGAAGTAAGAGCACTGGGTAGGGAGATCTTCCTAAAGGAATGTCACTATGATGGAGAGCAAACCATTGGGGCAGAAGCTGCTGGGGGAGATGGGGCATCCAGGGGAAACTTTTTAAATTTCTTTTGTTTTTGTTTTGATTTTTGCTTTTAAAGAGATCGGAGCTCCTAGAGCATTTATGTATGCTGATGGGAAAAATCCTGTGGAGAGGGAAAATTATGCTGGAGAAGGGAAGATAAAAAGAGAATTTCACAAGCGAAGATCTTGAGGGAGCAAGAAAGATGGCATCCAGAGCTCAAGACTGAGCTGGCTTTAGAGAGGAATTGGGTTGAGTAGATGGGTACAGATCCAACAGGTCCTGGCATGTTAGTGGTAGGAGAATGAAGCATTTCTATTTTCTCAATGTCATTTAGGACAAAGTGATCAGCTGAGGAATAAGTGGCCTTTGGGGACGAGAAGGTAGAGTGAAAATGCTAGAGATGTATAGGGAGAACGCCATGTTGGGTGCCCCTTTGAGAATTCTATCAGTTGGGTGCCATCACGCAGTGCATGTTTCTCTCCAGCCAAATTCCGCCACATGGGTGCAGGCAGAGAGGAGGCAGAAAGTTAAAGCACATGGCCTTTGGACAACCCAGGGTTTGGGCCTGACCGAGAAGATGAAGTGTCTCAAATGTTCTCGTTGAACTTGGCCTCACCAACAGAGAAGTCTGTCCCAATCCCTGCCAGCCCCCACTATGTTCAGAGCCAGGCCTCTGAACTGCTGGGGGAACTACCTGGGGGTGGGATAGAAGGATGAGATCACTGAATGGAATGCTCATTCCTGCTCACCCAACCCTCCTCACCCCCGCGCAGGCACAACATAGAGTAATCACTCCCATATGGTGGACCCAGGAACACAAAGATAGCACAGTGTGGGGCTGGGCCCTGGCCTCTGACAAACAGGCTGTCCTGGGACCCAGCCCAGCCACAAAGAGCTTCCCAGAGGAGTTTTATTGGGGTGCATGTGTGTGTCTCTCTTCTTCACTGTCAGGCACCCACTTGCCTCTGGAGAAAGGGCTCCTTCATCCCTTGGGTTAGTCATCCACCCCTGCACAAACAACGGGCCCTTTCCACAGCTTTCTCACCCACCCTGGGCCAGGGCCTAGCACAGTAGCTGGCACAGAAAGATGTTTCATAAATTCTTATTGAACAAATGAATGAGTGGACACATCAAAGCAACCATCCACCCAAGGCAGGAAAACCCTTGCCTTTTGCCTGGCCAGATATTGAGCAGTCCCTCCCCCATCTCTTCCCTGCAGTGGAGCCAGGATGAACAAGACCAGCTCAGGCAGAGCAGGAAGGTCTCCAGGTTCAAAGGAAGCTCCCCCTGAGAGGGGAGGGCAGAGACAGTTCTCAGGGGCTGAGGAAAGAAAGAAAGCCTTTCCCTGCCGTGAGTCTGGTACAAAAGGGCCTGGTGTCAATTCAGTTCTGGACACCGTGCTGGGCATCAACTTGACTGCCTTCTCTCGTGACCTCCTGGTCACAACCCTTTGGTGGCTGGAGCAGCCTCTGGTCCACAGGCCCCGGCTCCACCAGCTGTAGTGAGGCTCTTGACCTCAGGCTGAGGGCCCTCGGAGAGAATGGCCACCTGCAGGGCCAAGAGGTCAGCCAGTCAGGGATCCCACCAAGAAGCAGTTGCCATTTCCAGCAGGGCTCCCAGTTCTGGTTTAAGCCGAAAGGATTGCTGAAGAAGACCTGCCCCCCGTGGGGACCAGGCCTGAGGGGAGATGGGCCCTCATGCCCATTCTCCTGCTCCTCTATCCATCTCACCTCTTCTTTGTCGCCAGGATACCCTGGTCCTCAATACCCTGGTCAGCTAGGTGAGAAATGGAAACCCCAGCTGGTGTTCTGGAAGAGTTCTGAGCCGTCAACCACAGGGAATACTTGCTGAGCCCTCCTGGAGGGGTTGTCAATCTGGCTGGGAGCCAGGAGAGAGAATAAGGCCAAGTGGGTTGAGGGCCCAGACATGGTACAGGTGAGAGGTGCCCACACCTGGCCCCAGACTCCCTTGGAGGGGCTAACAGTGCCCTGCTGGGTGGGGGTGGGCCTCGGCTGCTAGGCTGCTAGTGGGAGAGAGGCCCTGGGAGCCGGGGATGCTTGAGAGGGCTGATGGCCTGGCCAGGGCTGGGGAGAAAGGGGGAGGGCTGAGGGAGCAGCCAGGTCCAGGGAAATATCACCTGTGAGAAGACCTTAGAGGAGCTTCCAGGACAAGCAAGGAGGCCCCACGGGTGATACCTTCGCTAAGTGTATTCCTGTCCTGGGGTTGCCAGAACGACAACGTCCACAGACTGGGCGCTTGAACAACAGAAATTTATTTTCTCACAGCTTCCAGCCTCACAGGGAAGCTGGAAGTCCAAGATCAAGGTGTCAGCAGGTTGGTTTCTCCTGAGGCCTCTCTCCTGGGCTTGCAGATGGTCACCTTCTCCTTGTTCCTCACATGGTCTTTCCTGGTGTCTCTCTTCTTACAAGGGCACCAGCCACATTGGCTTAGGGCCCGCCTTAACCTTGCTCTCCTCCTTAAAGGCCCGCTCTCCACATACAGTCACAGTCTAAGGTACTGGAGGTCAGAGCGTCTACATATAAATTTGGGGGGACACGGTGACTATGGGAAGGCTACCCTGATTGTGATTGTGCGTGTCGTAGAACAAATAATTGGGCCCAAATAATAACATCAACAGTAGGAGCGGGAGCTCCTCCTCTGTGTGTGTGAGTGTGTGTGTGAGTGTGTGAATGAGAGTGTCTCTGTGTGTGTCTGTGTGTGTGTCTGTGTGTGAGTGTGTGTGAGCGTGTGTGTGAGTGTGTGTGCATGTGAGTGTGTGAGTGTGTGTGCATGCATGCACACAGGCTTAGCAGCCTGCTGTTTACCCAACAGGCCCACTTGCTTTGGCTCACCTGATTTGTCCCAGAGCCTTGGAGAAGGACAGCCATTACTGGCCCATTTTATGGATGAGCCGAAGGAAGTTGCCCGGGTCGCACAGCAGACAAGGGGCAGCCCTGGCACCTCTCCCCAGGCTGCCGTGGTGTCCTGGGTGCTCCTGGTCCACTGCCCCGCGCTCTCCAGTGAGGTCACGGGTGAAGGTCTCACACCACGCAGCTGGAGGAGCCCCCAGCAGGCACCTGAGTGCTCTCTACCCTGCGATGAAGAAACGGAGGCGGCAAGCTGCTCCCTGGAGCTGAAGGGATTCACGAGGCCCATAAGATTCCTGGCTGATGCGCTCTCTTATCTCCTTGACTCACTTTGTTTTCAGGCTCTGACAAGCTCCTGATTTGCCCAGGGTCGGACAGGTCCTGGCACCCAGAGGCCAGGGCTTGTTTCCAGTCCCTCTAGACACCCTGTGCTGGCTTCTGGAGACTTCCCCTGAGTGGGTCCCTCCAGGGTGGGCCATCCTGCCACAGCTCCACCCTGACAGCTTCTGTCCCTGCTCTCTGGGGTCTTTGTCCCTCCCATGCCTGAGAGCCCTGTACCCCGGGGCCTCAGCCTGGTCTCTCCATGTGGGTGTGAAGGGGCTCAGCTCACCAGGAGCCGCCCATGGAGGGATGACGGCTGTGGCCCGCAAGGTCAGGTGGGAGAGGCAGCCAGGAGGCCACAATGCCCAGTCTCCAGGACACTAGCTGGTTTGTCATGGAAGCCAGAAGAAGCCTTTTCTTGAATTAGCCCTGCCTGGTCCCACCTAGTAGGGAAGCCTTGACCGGCTGAGGCCTTGCTTTGGTTTCCTATTGGAAAGCTTCATCTAGATACTTCCAGGGAGCTCAAGCTCTCCAGTGCCTTCCTCCGTGGCCATGGCAGATGAAAGGCCAGAGGGCAGATCCTTCTCTGACCTGGCCATGGTAGTGAGGGGTCTGTGGGAGGAGCACTGTGGACCTGGAGGTCTGCTCACCTTTGATTGTCAGTGTCTTCCAGCCAAGCAAGCGCTGAAGGGACCCAGAGGGTCCCCATCTGCAACTTAGGGTTTAACCACAGTGGCCTATGAGTGCATCCCCAACCCCCAGATGGCTTGGGCTACCTGGGATCTCTTCTAATCAGCCCCAGCATTAAGGCCCGGCCTCGCCAAGGCTAGCACATAGTAACCAACCACTGCCGGCCGGATGGTCCCCTAAAGATCCTCTCACTGACAGTGTGGAAATGGGGCCAGAGAACCCACTTGCTCAGGTCAGGTCCGTGACAAACTGGGTGCCACTCGGTTCGTCTTAATTGCTGCTATACCCCAAGCTGACCACAGCGCCTGGAAGGTGGTGGACATTCAAGCATCCTTGTGAATGAATGGATTCAGGTCCCCAGGTAGTTCAAATCCCCTTCTCTGAGCCCCTCCCACCAGGGGGCATGGTCAAGGACTTGGTGCAGGTGCGAGGGGGACACCTCTCCATTTTCACCAGGAGCCCACAGGGGGTTGCCTGCATGGGAAGAGACTGCAGGTCTGACCAGGGCTGTTGCTCTGAGCGTGGGGCTTTTCAGGAAATAAAGAGGCATTGATTGTGTGAGACCTCTTGGCAGGTAATTGAGACAGGCTGATTCCCCTCAGACCAAACCCTGAGGTGCTCGGGGCTATGAGCTGGCATGGCGGTGAAAGGCGCTGACTGGGGCCTGGCCGGACTCCAGCAGGAGCGGCGTGGGAATGTGGCCTTTAGCCCCTGCTGGGCCCCATGTGAGGGAAGTTGGCCATGGCGGGGGTGGGGGGGGATCCATCAAGGGCCCAATACCAGGGCGGCCTCTGATGGACGCTTCTGCGCAAACCAGGCTTCCAAGGGCCCTGCGGCAGCCGCTTCTCCATGCCTTTTGTCCCCCTATGTGGGTTCCCAGGACCGCCTTTGGGTGGCTGAAGGGGCTCATGGGAACTCCCCCATTCCCATGAGTGGATGTGGCAGGGCTGATCATCATGTGCTGTCACCGCCCCTCCCAAGGACAGCATCTGGCCCACTTGAGGGAGGGGCGAGGGTGGCCAGGGGACCCTGGCTGCACCAACCCGGTCCTCCCTTTCCTCCATGTTGTTGAAGAAGGCAGCCTTCTAAGCTCTGACACATCAGGGACTATCACGGGGGACAGGGGCTGGCGGAGGTGCGGGGAGGCGATCATGTCTAGGGGTTGTGAGTGGGTGGCCTGGCAGGCAGCGGTAGCCGCAAATGGGCCTGTTCTGCCGGATCTTCTTGGTCTGGCCTGGCTGCCCCAGAGCCCGAGGCCAAGGCCACAGGAAACCTGCCTTTCCTGTCCAGCCTTCCCCGCCCCTATCAGGCTCCCTGGGTGAGGGCAGGGCAATCGCACCAGCTCTCCCACAAAGCTCTCTGGGGCTGGGTTCCCAACAAACAAGATCTCACCCTAGGGGGCCCACTTGCTTTTTCCTTCTTGTCTGCCTGGTTCAAAGGAAAGTGGTAGACAGCCTTGGGTTCACATTCTGGCTCTGGTTCTTCCTAACTGGGGCCGGAGGCAAAGCCATTTATTTTCTTGAGCCTGATTTTCTCATCTGCAAAACCAAGTGGTGGTGTGAGGATACTTTGAGAAGGTATAGACAAAAACACCGGGCACCCTGGGGGCTGTTCTTGGTTGGTTGTTCCTCCCCCCTGCCCCCCCAGGCCTCAGAGTCCTGAGCCTTGAGGGGTATCTCCCCCCCCACCCCCCACCCCCCACCTCGCCGGCCTGTCTTGCTGGCTGCTCACCGCGCCCTGAGTCAGGCCAGGCTCCTGAAGCCCTTGCTCTCGTCCCCTTGCGCCCCAAGCCAGCAGCCCCTGTGCCCTCCTTGGAGCCTGCTGGGCTAAGTCCCACCTCCCAGCCTCGTGCTGGCTTTGACCCTGCTGAACGGGGATGCCCGGCTCCCTGCCCTTTCCCTGGGCCCGTCTTTCTTGCTCCTGCAGGCCCCTCTCCTCCTCCTGGCTGAGTCAAACCGCATCAGGGCACCCCCTGAGACGGCAGGTGCTCCGTGCTGGCCGCGGACGTCTGTCCTGTGCACGCTAGCCAACCCCTGGGGCTTGTCAGGGAGCCCCGTCCACACCTGCGCGGAAACCTGGCCACACGGGGTCGTCGTGGAGCAGCTCCTCCGCACTCCCAACTGGTCTGGATCAACCCCACCGCGGTGTCCTGCCCTCCGAGGGGGTCAGGACAATCATGCCACACGGTCATGCCTCCCATCTGCTCGGCTCTGAGGGCTTCGTGCTCGAGATCGCCGATCCTCCCAACAGCAGTCAGGTGAGTAATAGTATCTTCATTCGCAGAGGAAGAAACTGAGGCGCAGAGAGGTTAAGACACTTTCCTGAGGTCACACAGCTAGGAAGGGGCCCATCATGGACCTGACCCTAAAGTCCATGCACTTTCTGCTGAAGGGAGTACTTCCTGGCGGGGGAAGGAAAGAGGGAAGAGCTCTCTCAGGGGCAGTCACGGGGAGGGGCTTTTCCCCTGGGGTCTAGCTAAGCTGTCCAAAACTGACAGCAGCACCTCTAGCCTTCGAGATTCATCTTTAGGAGTCCCCTCATCTTTGGGCCTTTAGTGTCTGAGGCAGACTTCCCCTTACAACCTCCCACGGTGGGGAGCCCCTCCTCTTACCCGCCAAAGCCCACCAGCCTGCCTGCCACTCTGCCTGTCGCCCCTTGCCCCAGCCCTCTGGTTCTGGTTCTGTCCCGTGCAAAAGGGACTGAAGATGGGATGGGAAGCTCCCAAGTCAGGTCATTTTATGGGCGCAGGGGCTGCCTGCCAAGGCCCAGGATATGTTAGAAACACTTCGTGGAGTACTGCAAACAGACAGATCTAGACTCATGTAGTGGCTCCCACATTTATCAGCATGACACAGGGAGAAATGTATTTTGCCTTTCTGAGCCTCAGTTCTCTCACCTGTAAAATGGGTTTATTGTGAGGATTAAATAGTGAGGAGAGAAGAGGGCATTTGGTATTGTACTTGGCTCAGTAAGTGCCGTAGTTGTTATTAACCTTCCTCTAGATCTGGGTATTCTGGGTGAAGTCAGCCACCCAGCACTTTAGGAAACTTCTGGATTTCCTTGCTGCTCTGTACTGAGAGTTCACAGGTGGGGAGCTGAGATCAAGAGCAATTCACTAGATAGAGGAACCTCCTGTGGGATCAGAAGAGCCCACAGTGGGATGAGCATTGCAGGGGCAAGAGAGGCAAACCAGAGGCAGTGAAATCACAGTCAGGGGCAGCAACCCATCTCCTCCAGGGGCCTCCTCAGTCCCTCAGCTCATCTGCAGTCTCACTCCACGCCTCCAGTGAGCAGAATGGGCCCATAGGAACCTGAGCCTCGAGGATGTGATGAAGGCGTTCTATGCTCTGTGGTCTTTGTGGAAGGCCATTCCTGCCTCTCACTGCTCAGACCAGAAGGGGCAGGGTCCAGAGTAACACCAAGTCTGGGAGGGAGGAGGTGCCCAAGAGGGCCTTGGGTGCTAGGGTTAGGAGGAGGCTGTGCTTTATGCAGCAGGGATTGGGAGCTGAGGTGAGAGAGACCAGAAGGTAGCCAGCAGCTGGCTGGGTCAGGGAGCCATGGGGAAATGGAAGGGGCCAGCTGGGGTAGGAGGTCTTTTCCCAATCCTGTAGCTTGTAGCTTAGGTGCCACCGTATAACAGGGCTGCCAGACTGGATCGTGGCTGGTTACCAAGCCCGCCTGGAGGCTGGACATAGGTTCCCTGAGAGCCAGGCCCCAGCACAATTGTGCTCTCCAGCAGGAAAGCTCTCAACTGGTTTGACTTGATTTCCAGAGCTCCCTGGCTAGGGGCTGGGACCTCAGAGAGGGGGGCTGGGGGAAGGCAGAGCTTTTGTCGGCATAAAAAGAAAGGCTGGTAATGGGAAGATTTAAGATCTGTCTCCTGGTGGACAAAGTCAAGGGCCTGCAAGATTTCCAGCAAATGCACCCTTCCTGGAGGGGGCCCGGCATTCCCACTCACATGCCCTGGCGGCTTTGCTGGTCACAGCATGGCTGCAAATTACATGTTATTAGAACAGTCCGGATGATGAAGTCACTGCAGCTCTAATCCTATTTATTTCAATGACAGCTTTGGCAGAGCAGTAAATCTTGCTGCCAATCCTGTCTCTTGTGGCCGGTTCCCCAAAGGAGCTACCGTCAGACGTGACTAAAGGGAGGGGCCCTTGTCCGAGCCATAATTCACATTACCTTTTTCCTTCAAATACAAAATTCTTCCAGGAAAGCCTGCCATGAGGCACATTGTATTTTATAAAGATGGCCCCTGTGGCACATCCCATCTTGCACACTCCTCCCCACAGGTAGTGGTCTATGTCCCCTTTCCTTCAACTTGGATGGGATTTTGTGACTGCCTTGACAAGCAGAAGTCACCGCAGAAATCACTGTGTGACTTCCGCAGCTAGGTCAGAGAAATGCTATACACGTCCACCCTATTTTCTTGGAGCTCTTTCTCTTGGAATCCAGCAGTCATGCTGGGAGGAAGCCCAGGTCACCTGGAGAGGTCACATGTGGGAGTTCTGGCCGACAGATCCCACTAGGTCCCGGCTGACCACCAGCATCAGCCAGACCAGCTGTGTGAGTGAGGAGATTGTCCAGATGACCAACCCAGCCAGCATCTGACTGTAATTTCCAGAAGGACAGAATTTCCTCTCCTGAGCAAGAACCATCAGGCTGAGCCCAGCCTGTCCCCAGAACTGGGAAAAAGGATAATAAAATGACTGTACAGTTGACTTTGAACAACACAGGGGTTAGGGGCACTGACTCCCCCCCATGCAGTTGAAAATCCCTGTATTATGTTTTGATTCCCCCAAAGCTTAACTACTAATAGCCTACAGTTGACCAGAAGCCTTACTGATAACATAAAGAGTTGATTAACATATATTGTGTATGTTGTATATATTATATACTGCATTCTTATAATAAAGGAAGCTGGAGAAAAGGAAATGTTATTTATTAAGAAAATCATAAGGAAGAAAAGATACACGGACAGTACTGTACTACATTTATTGAAAAAAATTTGTGTATAAGTGAACCCATGCAGTTCAAGCCCATGTTGTTCAAGGGTCAACCGTAGTTGTTTTAAGCCGCTAAGATTTGAGGTTATTGGCAGAGCAATAGGTCACCAGAACACTCATGAATGATGATAATGGACAACCTTTGCCTCTTAGGCTTCTCTGCTATGGAAAAATGTAAGTACACTCCTTCCTCCCAAGCTTTCCTTCTTAGGTTCTGGAACGTTGTAATATCTGGGTGATTCAACCTGTCAAAACAGAATTTGAGAGCAGGCATTCCAGTTTTCAGAAGCGGGAAGACTCCTCTCTTACTCACTTTCCCAAGGAAGTTATTCTCTCGGGCATTTTGACTGGGACAGGCAGTTACGATGTTCCGGAAAGATCATGACTCAAATGTCAGGTAGACCCAGTGTCTTAATTTGTTCAGGATGATATAACAAAATACCAGAGACTGGGTGGCTATAAACAACAAACACGTATTTCTCACAGTTCTGGAGGCTGGAAGTCCAAGGTCATGACGCAGGTAGATTTGGTGTCTGGTGAGAGCCCACCTTCTGGTTCATGGCCAGTGCCTCTGGCTAGCTCTCCAGGGTCTCTCGCACGGGGCACTAACCCCAATCACGTGGGCTCTGCTCTCTCGACCTAAGGAAGTACCCCTAAAGCCCCACCTCCTAATACCCTATACTGGGGGGGGGGGGACGCAAACATTCAGGCCATAGCCCCCGGGTACAAATCCCAATTCTGCCACCTCCTGGCACTCTGTCCTCAAGTCGGTCACTTGACTTTGTTCTTCAGGAGTCTCAGCTGCAAAATGGGAAAGCTGATACCTATCTTACGGGATGGGTATGACAATGCGAGATTCTCTATAACTAGTCTTGTTCTAAAAAAGGATTTGAGACAGGTTATGGAGATGGTGTATGTAAATCGTCTTGCATTAGCAATAACAACTCATATTTGTCAAATGCTTACTAGGTGCCAGGCACAGTTTTAAGCACTTGGCACATATCAACGTATTTGACAACAACCCAGTGAGTGAAGTATTACTATCATGTGTATTTCACAGATGGGGAAACCAAGGCACAGAGAGATTAAGTAACTCTCCCAAGGCTACACAGTTAGTAGGTAGCAGAGCTGGAATTTGAACCCGGGAAGTTTGACCTTAGAGCCCTGTAGGCAATTCTGTCTCTTGGTAAATGGTTAACTCTGGGTTAGACACGCCGCTGGCCTGAGTGTCCAGCACATTCCCTTCCCGGAGAACCAGTCTGAAGAGATCCAGGGCTTGAACCAGAGTGATACCAACGGTGGGTTGCCTCGTGCTGAGGTGTGCTAATGCGGGAGACCCAGTAGGGGTGAAAGTCACGCCCAGGGCCCCCCGCTGCTGGGGGTGCAGTGACTACCAGAATGGAAAGAAACAGCTAAGCGGACATTTTGCAACATTGGGACAGTAACATCCATCTGGAGCCCTCGGGGGCTGAGTCACCCCCGAGAGGGGCGGTCATGGGGAAGTAGAGCAAGAACACTTGATGCTGAGACTCGCCCTTCTACTTCGGCCATGGGACCCTCCAGTGAGTCACCCACCCTCGTCTCCCAAGTGCTGAGGAACTGTGCACCCTCCAAATGAGAGGAGGTGCACAAAGGGCACCAGAGATGGAAGCTGCCACTTCATTTTCTAGCTAGCAGAGGACGCATTCTGTTAAGCTTCCTTAAAACAATTTTAACTGTTTTGTAGGGAAACGAACGTAAAACAGATAAGGTGCTTCTTTGACCTCTTAACCAGTCATTCGAACATCATTTAACTTGTCTTCGTGACTCAGGGTTAATCATTATGAGCATCATTTCCATATTGAGCTGCAAAGTGACACCAGGTTAGAAGGCACTGCCTTGCCTAGGTGTGGCTCTGTGCCCTGTGCCGGATGGCCCCAGGCTGCTGGGCTGGAGTCCTTGTGACAGCCCAGTGCCAGCTGTCACCTCCCAGTGCCGTCCGCATGTCAGCCCAGAGCAGTTTCACGATACTTCGATTTGTTCCTCCTAATCTGTTGTGAATTTACTAACCAGATGCCTGTGTGTGTTAGAAATGCTCATAAAAGCAGGGATTCCTGAGTATGAATCATGGATTCCAACAGCTCCAGGTAGGGGAGGTGTTACCATAGCTGGTGACCTGTCAGTGACCCTCTTTTATTTCGTTATTTAGAGTCTTGGTTTTTACATAGAACTGTTTCTCTTCCTTCCTGCAACCGGTGTGTACTGTCATTCACAGTAACTTCAGGGCCGAGACTGCTCCTCCAGTCCAACGTCCCATACAATCTCTGGCCTCCTTAGGTCACACCTGACAAGCATTTTCTAAGTGCCCCTCTATGCCCAGTGCCTGGCCGGGCACTCGGTGCAGGGACAGGCCAAGCCATGGGCCTGCCTTCCAGGGGCTCACGGTCTGACTCAGGAGGCAAGGTCAACACTGGGAGCAGTTAGGGGACACACAGGACGGCCAGAAGTAAGGTAGAGGCTGGCTGGTTGTGGCCCCATGTGGCCAGTATGTTAGTGCCCTGGGTCGTCGGGAAGGAAGGCTGCCAAGAGTTTCAGGGAAGGCTCTGGGGGGGACCTGCAGGACACACGCTGGACAGCTAATCCTGGGCAATGCTCAGGTTCCAAAGGAGGCTGGCAGGTAGGAGGTGTGGGCCTCCCAGGATCCCCTGAGAGAAATGAGGAGTGGCTAGTTTGGGAAGTGTGGTTGGAGCCCCTCAGGATTATTGCCTGATGAAGAAACTGTGGGCCTTCCTCCAAAAGATTTGGGGTTGGAACTGGGGTGGGAAGAACACCAGGAAGCAAACAGCAAGAGTGGATGGTGCAGACGGGAGGCCAGAGTCCAGGCTGCGAGAGCCCCAGTGTGGAGGAGGCATGGGAGGTTAGGAGGGGGCCAGATGGCCGTTGCGGAGGGGTGCCTGAGCTCCCCAGCATCCCTGGGAGTCTGCCCAGGCTGAGCTCAGACAGAGCTAGCTCAAGGCCCAAGGGAGCCTGCAGACCCTCGGGTTCTCCAGGTTCTGGCTGTGGTGCCGGGTCTCTCCGGCCTGTTGGAATCGGGGATTATCAACGTGAAATGGAGACAGCCTCATATGTGACCACCTGCAAGTTGGTTTCAGGCAATATTAACTGGGCATGCACAAAATCTTCCCCCCCCCCCCCCCCCACATCTCCTGCACGCACACACCAAATCAAAGTTTTCGAATTTACCATGGCTGGGGAGCTCACCTGCCCATGCGCAGGAGGGGCTGGGCGGCCATTGCTTCCCGCGCCTACACCAACCGAGCGGTTTGGTTCGAGGGCAGAGATGTCCCCGAAGTACGGTACTGAAGGTCCCAAGAAAGGCCCTGGAAGGGCTTCAGAGGTGCCTTGTGGGTCCCCTGACTCGTTGGCGCTCAGATGATCGGTGCATGATCCGCGCCCATCCTGAGAGGGGCCCTGCCCCAACAGGCCCGGCTCCCGGCACCCCCCTCCCCCCCGCCCCGTGCTCTGAGGGCCCCGGAGGCAGCGGGCGAGCGTGCAGGAGCGGGGTCCTAGGAGGGATTCCGGCCCTCGCTCGGGAGACCTCAGCGGTGGAGCGGGGGCGACTGTGCCGACGTCGCAGCCCGCACACCCTTCGCCTTTGTCCTGAATCCTCTGGGTAGACTGTTGCACCTCTACTCTGTGCAGATGAGGCCACCCAGGCCCGGAATAGTGCAGGGTCACAGCGGCAAAGTACCGACTCACTGCCGCTTTCAGGCCCGCTATGACCCAGGAAGGCCACCAGCATGGGACGGCGGGACGCGCATCGCCACAGCTTGGAAATATACAGAGGCTCCTGCGTTCCCCGAGGCGACAAGATAGAAGGGCCTCCGGTCATCCCACGCGTCCCCAGCCGGGCGCCACCCAGGGAGAGCCGCGCCGCAGGGTCTCTGCCTGCGCCAGGTGCCCTGCTCGCCCCGCCGGCCCTTCCCAGGGAGGCGCCCCGGGGCGGGAAGCGCCGAGGACTCGGCGGACACGGGAGCCGGGGCGCAGCCGGCCGGGCACCCACCCCCCCGCGCGGCCGGAGCGGGAACTGCGGCGCGTCCCCCGCCCGCCCGCCCGCCGCGCTGGACTCCAGCACCCGCCTGACCTGCGCGGAGCATCACCGGGTGCAGGGAACCCGCGTCCTTCCCGTGGCCGCCCGGAGTCAGGGGGCAGAATGGGCAGCAGTGTGACCGATGCCATGGAGGAGCAGTGGCAGGAGGGGAATGTTTGGAGGGGAATGCCACCAGAGATCCAGGAGGATCCATCCCCATGGGACAGGAGCCTTCCACAGGGAGAGAAGAGCAAGCGTAGGGGCAAAGGCTGGAGGGGTGAGGCCCCAGGGTCCAAGGCGGGGACGCCTACCAGGGGGCTTCAGCACCCCATGGAGGAGCTGGGACTTCTCCTGGGGATTGTTGTGTCGCAAAGGAAGGCGGGGTGGCCCCCCGCTTCCAGAGGCGTTTGGTGACCTGCGAGGAAATCCAGAGGCCTCAAAAGAAATGTGACTTGCCTTTCTTGAGTTTGCACGAGAGCACATAAATACATAAACTTAAATTTTTAAAGATGGATAGCTTATGGAACCTATAATGCAAAATCCCCATGCACTTAATGCTGCGACAGGAGACTCGCCCTCTGTGTGAGCTGTGGCGGGCTGCTTTGGGATGTGTCCTCAGGTCCGGGGACACCATTCTGGCCATCACGCTCGGACAACGTGTCTGTGCACATGCAGGCAAAGCCCTGGGAAGTACTTGGGGTGGGGGGAGGCTTTGCTGGGAGGTGAGAGGAGTTTAGGTGGCCTTTTACAAAGCGTAGGGTAAGGAGTGGGGGGGGACTGCTGCCGGGGCCAGGGAAGAGGGGAGCAGCCATGAAGCCTGTTTTAACCTCAGGGTTAAATCATATATGCAAAGCACTGAGGCGGTGGCCAGGGATTCAGCAGACCTGAAACATTTCAAAGTAGGGTCTTCCTAAAAGGAACTCACCCAGGTCACACACAATCAGGAAATGATACGGCTGGGGCCTCAGGTCTGCTGAATCCCTGGCCACCGCCTCAGTGCTTTGCATATATGATCTCTAAATCCTACCACAACTGGGAAAGGGGAGTCTATTAGTTTCACAGTTTTACAGATGAAGACACTTGAAGCTGAGATGGACAAAGAGACCTTCCCAAGGTCACATAGGTAGGAAGTGGCTGGCTCAGAACCACACCAGCCAGACTCCTCCAGAGACCCCTTTGCCCAGGCCTGAGGTATCATGACTGACCACCTCCTCCCTGGAAATCTCAGTCAACACCGTCATGGGGTCAGCCTCAGAGGTGAACATGCCCCCAAATCCCCTGCCCTAAAATGTCCCCTTTGATGGTTCTTCCTGTTGTGTGAAGTCCCCATCACTAGAGATTTCTCTGAGGGGCAAGGCCCTATAGGCCACTGTCTACTACGTGGAAAGTGATTATTAAATCTGGTGAAGCTCGGGGTTTGAGGAGTTGCCCAGGGACCTCAAGGGGGGTAGAGATTAGAGTGCCCAGGGCCAAGCCCCCTGAGCAGTGCTGTTGGGTGGCAAGGGTTAGCTCAGGGACAGGTCTGTTTCTTGGGACAAGCAAGAAGTCTTTCTCAACTTTCTTGTTTGAGAGGAGTGTCCCCTGCTTCCTTCTGCTCAGGGGTCCAGGAGTATCCCGAACAGAAGGTAGGGCTCTCTGACAATGTTAGCTGCCCAGCAGGCTCCAGGGAGTGGCCAAGCAGGAGGATGGGTAAGAAACACTCTGAAAAATGCGCACCCAAACGTTGGTGACTCCCTGGAAGGCTTGCCCTCCTACCTGCGGTAGAGGTAGGTAGCCTGCGGGCCTGCGGTCAGGATCTCACGGGACACAGGGACCATTTGGGGACATTTCCTCCTCTCTCCTGCATATAGGACATTGTGGGAGCACGCACCCTTCCCATCTCAGGGCCATGTGTTCTTTGGCTAGCAAAGAAAGGGAAACGTGAACATCGAAGTTGGCCATTAACAAAAATACTGTGTTCTAGACCTGTACCCAGGCTTGTGGCTTATGTATCTGTATTCTTAACTCAGCAGTTCTCATAGTTCTCTGGGGCCCACTGGGGGTCCCTAAGACCCTTTCAGGGGGTCCTGAGGTCAAACCTGTTTTCACAAAAATACTAAGATGTTATTTGCCCTTTTCACTCTCATCCTTGCACGAGCATACGGGGGAATTTTCCAGAGGCTAGGTGACACGCGACATGGCAAGAGACTGAATGCAGAAGTGAACATAAGAATCTAGCTCTTGTCTGCTGAGCCAGACGTTAAACAGGTTTGCAAAAGTGTAAAACACCCTTTTTACTAACTTTTTTCATTTAAAAAAATCTAGTTATGTTTTCATTAAAATGTGTTAATATGGGTTTATTATTGTGATTTTTAAAAAGATTTTATTTATTTGAGAGAGAGAGGGGGAGAGAGCAGGGGGAGGAAGCTGAAGGGTATGGAGAGAGACAAGCAGACTGTGCTGAGTCCACAGCCCAAGGCAAGCAGACTGTGCTGAGTCCACAGCCCAAGGCCGTGCGCGATCCCACGACCCTGAGATCATGACCTGAACGGAAACCAGGAGTCAGATGCTTTAACGACTGTGCAACTCAGGCGCCGCTATTAGTGCTATTTTAAATGAAGTAATGCATACTTTTCAAATTCTCAGCTTTCGTTTCTAATAGAGTATAAACCAAGAGATACAATGCACACCAACATCCTGGGATCCTTGATCATTTCTGATTGTCAAGGTGTGTCGCATGTAAAGGGAGAAATGTTCAGTCGGGCTGGAGAGGCTCTCACGCAAGCCTGGCTGCCTCTCCCACTCGCAGGGGCTGACCCTAGCCTGGCGTTTCTCTCTCAGGGCCCTCAGTGGGCCCACTGGCCGGAGACAAGGAGAAAACGGCAGGCAGGAGACCAAGGAGACCAATGCAGGGAGATTTATGTTGCGGCCGCAGGGACCTAGTTGACATTACCCCGTAGTAACACAGGGGGGCGCCCTTACCAATCAGCAGATTTGTCGAGATTACCGAGATTGCCAACATGAGGTTTTTTGTTTTTTTTTAAAGATTTTATTTATTTATTTGAGAGAGAGAGAATGAGAGACAGAGAGCACGAGAGGGAAGAGGGTCAGAGGGAGAAGCAGACCCCCCGCCGAGCAGGGAGCCCGATGGGGGACTCGATTCCGGGACTCCAGGATCATGACCTGAGCCGAAGGCAGTCGTTTAACCAACTGAGCCACCCAGGCGCCAACATGAGTTTTATTCACCGAATTAAAAGTATTTAGTCTCTTGTCAGTGGTGATGTAATTTTTAACCTCTCTTGTGTTTCCCTTGCTCAGAGTGTGTGCTCCACTTCCTTCTTGACGATCACCTCTGCACTGGTAAATGGCCCTGCCGGGGCCCCTAAGGAGGGTGTCAGGAACGCATGACGCCATGCATATGACACTGAGTCTCCTGCAGCCGCTGAAACCCCCACCTCCCGTGGGGTCCTGACTTACAACACGGAGCTCCCATCGAAGCCAGGCAGGACTGACATCAGACACTGCAGTGTCATGTCACAGGCTGTCTTTCTTGCTCTTTTTACTTTTATTTATTTATTTTTTCCTAATCTGTCTCATCATCTTTGTGATTATCCATACCTGAGACTGGTTTATAACAACTAATTAGATGTTGGCTTTGGAGGGGAGCAGCACCAGGAAGAGGATTAGCGGAGGTCAGGAACTTGGCTTCCACGTATGTCTCCTGAGTGTCCCGGACCACTCATGGGTCCATCCTACGGGGCCAAGGTTCTTGTCTTCCAGAAGGTTTCTACCTGGGTCAGAGGGTTGTTATGGGTATCAGATGGCCCAACTGTGCAATGGGCATCATCAACCATAAGACACTAAGAAGTGTGGACATTTATGGACTTCTCTCTCCTACTTTGGGAGGGGAGGGGCAATGACAGGTTTTTAGTAGGGAAAGGATATATAGTCTGTTTTGTGTCTTAGATTTTTTGGAGGATGTTTTGCAGGACCACATAGGTAGAGGGACATAAGTTAGGAGGCCATTATTAGAGGCCAGGGGAGAGAAGATGAAAGCCATCCTGGGGAGGTGAAAGGAATGGAGGGGGAGGGGAGTGTGTTGAGAAACCTCAGAACCAGAATGGAGGAGGACTGGTAATGATTAGATGGGACAGGGAGGTTCTAAGATAGGAACAACCTGGGACCACTCCCAGGTGTCTGGAGGGAAAGGAGTAACATGTTCCTGGAGATGGAGGTCATTTTCCTCACCTGTTCCAGGCTCTGCAGGTTTGTTCCTTCCCTAAAGGTGGTGCAGGTTTTGTGACTTGCTGCCCCCAAGGGGGGTGGTGTCAGTGCCACCAGCTGATGGGACACACAAGCCCATAAACATTATGCTAAGAATTCATTAAACACAGGAAGAAAAGACACACTTACAGATACTATTTTTTCTTATTTACAAGTAATTTTCCAACACAGGGACGTTGGCAGAGTTATGGGACATTAGAGCTATAGTAGGGCCCTGAGAATTGTAGTCCAACCCCGCCCCCGTCTTAAAGATGGAGAAATCGCAGCTCAGATAATCCAACCCAACCCAGGTCAACAAACATTGAGCACCTATGATGGGGCGAGTAGAATCAAGCAGAGTAAGATAGGGGCTGCTGGATGGGGTGTGCTATGTTCTGAATGTTTGTGTTCCCTCTAAATTCATGTGTTGAAATCTTAACTCCCGGAGGTGACGGTATTAGGACGTGGAGCTTTAGGTCATGAGCGTGGAAACCCAAATGAATGGGATTAGTGTTCTTACAAAAGGGACCTCAGAGAGGCCCATGACCCCTTCCATCATGTGAAGACACAGCAGGAAGTTGGCAGTCTGTAACCCGGAAGAGGGCTTTCAGTGAACCTGACCGTGCAAGTGCCGTGACCTTGGACTTGCAGCCTCTAGAGCTGTGAGAAAATAGTTTGTTGTTTATAAGCCACCCAGTTGATGGTGTTGGGTCACTGCTGCCCAAATGGACTAAGACGGGGTGTTACCTTAGGTGGGCTGCTCAAGGAAAGTCTCAGTGACAAGTAGGCCTTAAGAACAGGTTCCCAGGCACCTCACTGACATGAAGGACCTGATATGTTCTAGGACCACAGAATCTGGTTACATTTGAGAGAAATGGTATCTCCATTTACAATCAGGGGGTAGAAAAAAATACCTACTGTCAGAGGAAATCCTCAATGAGGCATTTCAAGAACATTTCCTAGACCCGAAGGAAGGGTTTCCACATTGAAAGGGACTGTCCTGGCACAGTGGATGAAAAGAGACCCACAGCAAGGCAAGCCCTTGTGAACTTTCCAGAACACTGGGGACGAAAGAAAATAAATGAGATTTAAAGGGAAAATCCTGTCTCATACAAAGGAAGCAGAAATCAAACTGTTTTCATATTCTCTCTCTTTTTTTTTTAAAGATTTTATTTATTTTTTTGACAGAGGGAGACACGGTGAGAGAAGGAACACAAGCAGGGGGAGTGGGAGAGGGAGAAGCAGGCTTCCCACGGAGCAGGGAGCCCGATGCAGGGCTCGATCCCAGGTCCCTGGGACCATGACCTGAGCCGAAGGCAGACACTTAACGGCTGAGCCACCCAGGCGCCCCTGTTTTCATATTCTCAATAGCAACAATTTTTAAAGCAATGGAGCAACATTTTTACAATTTTAATAGAAAATGATCTTCAGCGTAGAATTCTGTTTCCAGCCAAACTATCAATCAATCGCAAGAGTAGAAGAAAAATTTTTCCAGATATTCAAGTGTTGACAAATTTGCCTCTAATGCACTTTTCCCCAGGAAGCTACTGGGAGATGGGCTCCACCAAAATTCGGGGTGGGGGCAGGGGGCAACAAGAGGAAGGCAAGGGAATGCTAACCCAGGTGAGGTGATGAGCGTCCTCCACAGACCTTCAGGGTCATCATTCAGATGGGAGCTTCAGGAGGGATTCCCAGGAAGACAAAATTGGCAGGCTGCCACAGGTGTCTGAACATCTTGCAAGGAGATTTATATACTTTATCTTATCCCAGATTTATAAAATTGGAGTTTAATTTTATACTTTGGGGTTTAATTAGTGATAACTAATTAGAAACCTAACCAAAACAAAACCAAAGACAACAATTAATTTTAGGAAAAGCACAAAAATAAACAAGCAAGAAAAAGTTATCATAGTATATTATATAATTCAACACCATTGGCATATTAATAGTAATATAAAGGCAAAATATTTAACTAAAATTATCATGTAACTATATTTTAAGGGATAGGAAACATGTTTATGCTTAGTGGGAAGGAGTAAAATCCTCATCTTCTATGGTGGAAATTCAGTGAATGACATTTAATATTGGAAATCACATAGTGGTAATATATGTCATATTTACTTATTTATTTTTATTTTTTTAAAGATTTATTTATTATTTTAGAGAGAACATGTGAGCAAGTACATGGGGGAGGCGATAGGGGCAAAGGGAAAGGAGAGAGAATCTCAAGCAGACTCCACAACTGAGCAGGGAGCCCAGTGCAGGGCTTGATCTCACAACCCTCAGATCATGACCCTGAGATCATGACCTGAGCTGAAACTGAGAGTCAGACGCTCAACCAGCTGCGCCACCCAGGTGCCCCTATATATCATATTTAGAGCAAGGAAGATTACTAAAAGAACCAGCTGAAAGCTTGGGGAGGAGGAGGTGAGACTGGGTCTGAAGACAAGGGCCCTTAAACTATGAGCAGGTGTAAGTGATAAAGTTCCAGCTAAAGTTAAACACTCTCCCCTCTGTCAGGACTTCAGTGTTCTTTGACATTCATCCAAAAAATTAGGCTGTTTTTCTAAGCTTATTTTTCCACTCTGCTTCCTCTCCCCACATACCTATGATGTTTCAGCCTCCATTATATCTCCCATCCAGACACTGTCTCCTCTGCCTGGGATGCATTCCCCCACCTGTCTCTCGTCAACCACTGAGGTCATCCCACTCATCATGGTCTCTGGATCGGTGCATGAGGCTGCCTCCCCAGTGGCCATGGGATCCTGAGACCCTGATCCTTGTCTCTTATAGGACCAGCACCGCCATGTCTGGCCCCCACCAGACTTGTTGCATCTCAGCTTTTGGCATCAGGGCTGGATGCATATGTGGAGTGTTCCCAAGAGATCCAGAAATCCAAACCCTGGCCTGCGATGTTAACTGAATGGGACTTTCTCCCGCCCTCAGGACCAAGATGGCCCTCCTTCCCCCGCTGGACTGGCCAACAAGCTTCCCCGAAGATGCTCCCCACTCCCTGGTATCCTAGCACCTCCCCTCACAGCTCTGTCCCTCTGCCTCTAGGCACTCACCCTCATTAAATGGCAAGCTGGTACAGGAGGGGTCAGATTTCTGAGAAAGAGGTGAGGGACAATTCACGGAGATATTAATATGTGTTCTGCCAGTGTTTTCTTCTCTTCATTGCAGGTAGCCAGACCCTTGGTAAATTCCTGCCTGGGGGTGCTTTGCAAAGCAGGCCTGATGTGTCACAGAAGAGCTTGACTGATGTCCTGCAGGGGGCGCCTTTGAGAGTAGCACTGAATTAGAGATTCTTTCCCCCCAGGCTTGACGGAGATCCCCACCAGGCATGTGAACACAGGGCTGGGCCGTGGTGCATCTGGGCCTCCTGGACCACACACCTGGGGCTTCCAGCCGTGCCAGATATTCCTGAACTGGGAATGTTGCCCAGAAAGCACAGGGCCACCTGACCCGGAGGGTCCACGCCGGCTGCCTAAGTCAGGTGTCCCACGTAGTTAAAGAGCAGGAACCAGTTTTATCCCCTCACCAGCACCCCCACGTCCTCAACAGTTAAATTAAAAAAGAGAGAGTTTGTAAAATGTGGCTTCACCATAGCTCTGAGTGACTGAGGCTTGGCCTGGGAAACAATAGGGCAAAATGAGTCGTTTTTCCTAGAATCATGTGCCTTTGAAGTTTCCAGAGAACACAGCGCCTCTGTGGCACCTCGTGGAGAACCCTGCTTCCTGTCATGGCGGTGTCGCGGGGTCTCGCCGCAGTGGCCAAGCTTCCGGCAAGGGCAGGGGACCTGGAAGCTGCGGCTGAGCCCACGGGGATCTGACAGCACATCCCAAGTGCATAATGGTGGCCACTCCAAGTACCTTTGTCTGGACTCGCTCAGGTAATGTCAGCCTGTCCTCGCTAGCACATGCAGCACCTTTGTGAGAATTAGAAGAAACAGGAGCCCTGTGTGGACAGATGAATTATGAAAAGGCACCTCTCCTCTGGTCCATAGCAAGGCTTGACCAACGGGTCTCAGGCTGAATTTCAGCCTTGCTCCGAGGCCAGTCACACTGGCCATCAGTGAAACTCCGTAAGAGAGCCAGGTGTGCAGAGAAGAGAACGCGGGATGTCATGAAAGGTGGTGGGGGGCTGGTGAAACACTCTGACTAGAGCAAAACATTTTTAAAATCCAGAAAAGTATAAAGAAGAAAACTGAAATCACCCATAATCTCGATATCTGTTGTTCGAGCCTCAGAAAATTTGATGTGGAGAGAAATCAGATCCAGAGGGCCCTTTGAAGGCCTTCCTTTGGATGATGATGTTGAGTCTTGCTTGGCAACCCGGGGCCAGGACGCCAGGCCTGCTGCTCCCACACCAGCCTGGGACCCTAGCCACGGTGACCACCAGGCTGGGCTGAACCACACCACTGTTTCCTCAGCAGCCTTGACCTGGGGATTCCGTTTCTCTTCACGCCCCTGGAAGTTCCCAACCTCTGGAAAACCATTCATTGACTCATTCTCATTCAAGATTATTTCTGGAGCATCTTCTCTGCCCCATTTTTACCCTTGAGAAAAAAAAAATCACAGCATGTAACAACGAACAGTTGAGTCCCTCCCCCCTACCCACGCGGCCAGCTGATCTAATCCTTCTGCTCAGAGCCTGGCCTCCCTTCAGCAGCCCATCCCAAGATACTCAGCTGCATGCCAGAGATCGGCTTCATGCTGATTCCTTCCAGTACGGCCCCTAACACTCCTTCACGTTGGTCTCACTTTGCCAACATCCTCTATACTGTCTCAGGAAGAGGCCCAGCCATTATCTGAAAGGTCCCAGCAGATGACAGGAAGTGGTCGTAATAGAAAGAAGTATCAGACAAAACTCCAAGGAGGAGGTGCGTTTGAAGGACTGAGGTTCTCAAGAGGTAGAAATGGCAGAAGAAGGCTATGGACCCTTGGGACATACCAAGGTAGCCCGTCACCATGTTTCCACTCATGTAAACTTCACGTACATGCACCCCCATGCTTACATCTGTGCACAGGTCTTCTACCTAAGGATGAGCCCTAAAAGCTTTTTTTTTTTTTTTAAAGATTTTAATTTTTTGACAGAGAGAGACACAGCGAGAGAGGGAACACAAGCATGGGGAGTGGGAGAGGGAGAAGCAGGCTTCCCGCTGAGCAGGGAGCCCCCGATGCGGGGCTCGATCCCAGGATCCTGGGATCATGACCTGAATGGAAGGCAGACACTTAAGACTGAACCACCCAGGCACCTGAGCCCTAAAAGCTTTTACATTTGCATAGGGGGATGGGGTTGCAAGTGGTTTCTGACACCAGAGGTGAGTGCTTCAATTAGCCTTTAGAGCAGACCTGTTCTTCCCTCCTTCCTTCCTTCCTTCCTTCCTTCTTCCTTCTTTCCTTCCTTCCTTCCTCCTTCCCTTCCTTCCTTCTTCCTTCTTTCCTTCCTTCCTTCTTTCCTTCCTTCCTTCCTTCCTTCCTTCCTTCCTTCCTTCCTTCCTCCTTCCTTCCTTCCTTCCTCCTTCCTTCCTTCCTTCCTTCCTTCCTTCCTTCCTTCCTTCCTCCTTCCTTCCTTCCTTCCTTCCTTCCTTCCTTCCTTCCTTCCTTCCTTCCTCCCTCCCTCCCTCCCTCCCTTCTTTCTTTCACCACCAAAAAGGGCCCTTGAGCCCCACAAATATAATATAACCATTATTCTTGGGGGAAACTTTAAAGTTATTAATTCGTAAAGGATGGTGTATGGATGTGTCTGAACTTTGTCACCAAAGCTGCAGGCAACGTGTGTGTGTGGGTGGGGTGGGCACAGAAAGAAGGGAGGAGAAAGCCTGCCTAAGATGAGTGACAACACTGTATCTCCACCATTGTTCGTTCCTGAGGAAATAGGTGGTTGCTACAATAGGAAATAAGGGGCACATAGCGCCAGGTATCCTGTGATCTTTTTAAAAAGATTTTTCTGCAGGAATATGAAAATTCTAAGTCCTTTAACACCACATATATGTTAACAGATAATTGTATAACATTGTTTTAAGGCCAAAAGACTACTTCTTAAAAATAAGACTGTTATAAAAGCTGCATCATTAGCAAGCATAAATTAATAGTTGATGTATGCAAATATATATTGTGAGTAAACGATATACTTTTAGTCCCTCCCCAAGCTGGTCCTCAGGCATGTGTATGTCGCATCTGGCAACCCTACTTGGAGAGAGGCTCTCAGGGTGCAGAGGGGGCTGCAGTGAACCCCAAAACACAACATTCCCTACGCTACTTGAAAGAGTTCACAGGCTCCTTAAAGGTCATCCAGGGACGCCAAGTTCAGAACAGCAAAAACTAAGGAAACTCTCTCCCCTGGGAGAAGCACCCCAGATCATTTGAATTAAGTCCTTGTAAGAAAAATATGAAAAAGATATTTGGTGATCTTGAGTTTAGTTTACAAAGAAAACTATATGGAAAAGGTAATCTTATTCTAATGCCATTGTGTGTATCCTAGGGGGAGCAGTGCAGAAAGCGGGAATTGAAACATCCATCAGAAAAGTCCTCACTCTGCCAGGACGGGACCCGAGACCCGGGATCCTGGATCCCTGAACCCGTGTGACACTTCAGCTGCAGGAAGAATTTCTGTCCCCAGAGCAAATACAGCAAAGGTTTATTGAAGAAAAAAAATGTAAGCAAACCGAGGTCATCTGATTCCAAGGTCTGTGTTTTGGGTTGTTGTTGTTGTTGTTTTCATTATACCACAAGTACCAAATTAGGCAGATCTTTAGTTATTTAATAACTATAATTAAATCATTGAATTATAGTAAAAGGATGTAATTTTAAAGGAAAATCATTGTGTTCGCATTGCCAGCACTGTGCCAGAGGGAAAACTTAGAAAAAGAACCTTGAATTCTGGTCAGGGAAGAGGGACACAGAGACAGATAGCAAGTCAGAACAAGGCTGGCCATCACGAGAGGAGGGAACCCTCACTGCATGTCCAGGTTCTGGCCGGGAGCCCTTGCTGGCTTCCTGGCGCAGACCAAAGTAGGTCCAGGAGGGTTGGTTGGCAGGAGATGAAGTAGCATTAAGTGTGTCCTTTCCCCTTACCATGCCTGAAGTTTCATAAAGCCCATAAAGCGGTGAGAACA
The DNA here is from genome assembly GCF_029215605.1 of Mirounga angustirostris. Taxonomy (NCBI): domain Eukaryota; kingdom Metazoa; phylum Chordata; class Mammalia; order Carnivora; family Phocidae; genus Mirounga; species Mirounga angustirostris. The sequence continues at coordinate 15,321,141 of NW_026991718.1, read as the reverse complement.
GATTCCCCTGAGAGCCTTTCCAGCTCTAAATTCCATGACTGCTCAAGGGAATAGCATAAGCAAAGGCCCTGAGGTTGAGTCGAGGCACCGTGAAGTCCTTGTTCACTGGGAGCCCTGCCGGCTCTGAGGAGGAGAGGGCAGACTCCTTGGATGCTAAAGAGCTTGAACTTGGCCTTGTAGGCAGTGAGAGTCATTGTAGGTCCTACAGAAAGGAAGTAGTAATACATTTAACCTGAACCTTTGAAGGGTCAGTGAGGAGAGGAGAGAAATCTGTATGTGAGCTGTGTTGGATAATTTTTGTCTGTCTCTCTGCCCAGATCTGTTCTCTGCCCTTCTTGGTGCCAGCGACCCCCAGAATACTGCATCAGGGGGCTCCCTTGCTAAAGGGTGGTAGAGCAGGAGACCAGAGGCGGTGGGCTCTGCCCATTTCCTCCCTGTCTTGCTGAGTTCTGGGCTGACTGATCTTCTACCTCCTGGGAGCTCCAGTCCCCTCCTGCAGGACCTCCCCGCCTAGTTCCTGCTGTAGTTAGTCCTTGGGTGTCCTTCGTTACACAGTGTTGCCAGAAAAAAATACAGGAGGCTCAGTTGGATCCACACTTCTAGTAAATCAAGAATAATTCTTTCGTATAAGTATGCCCCAAATATTACAGTATTTATCCTAAAAATATGATTCATTGTTAATATGAAATTTAAATTTAACTTGGCATCCTTTTTTATTTGCTAAATCTGTTAACCCCATTTTAATCCCCCTAATCCTGCCCACACTCTGTAATAGTCCTTTCAGTAAACCTTTCCAGGGTCTTCCACTTCCCGCCCTTTCTGGCCCCCACACTGACCTTCCTCTTCCCACTGGGGCTCTGACTGTTACCGTAGTGACGTCAGCAGCCAGCCTGCGCCTCAGTGAGGGGAAGCCTTCACCAGTCCCCAAACCCGGCACCCAGGTCTGCCGGGGTGCGCCCCCTTCCCTGGCTGCTGCCTCCCACTGTGCATGGTGCACGGAGGTCTCCGGGGAGCCCCTCATGTGAGGCTCGAGGCGCCCGCACAGGTAAGGCCCATGCTGCCCTGTGCCTGAGAACCACAGCTGAGCAGACCCGGCCTCCCCCCAGGCTTCCCTGGTGATGCTCGAGGCACTGTGGCCACTGGGGGCTCAGGGCAGGGGGGCGGCCCGGCAGCTGGACGCTGGGAACCCGGCTCCACCACTTAAAGGCAGAGTGCCCTGACCACTCTGAGCTCATTTCCCCATTGATGACTCGGAGGTGTATTCCCCCCGCCCCAGGGCCATCAGGAGGAGTGATAGAATGCACATTAAAAATGTCTATAAACTGTGCCACAGCGTCTAAAGGGCATTCCCAGAAGAGTAGTCACATCATTATTGTGGATGGTGTATCCGTCTGTCTCCCCTGAGGCCAGCCACCGTGTTGACTCACTTTCGTCTTCACCGCTTCCGCCTGGGCCTGGCAGAGGGCAGGGCTCAGACACGTCCACGGAGTGTGAACACCAGACAAAGGTCACAGACCTAGCAAAGTGAGGGCTTCTGCTGTGTGCTGAGCTTCTGCTCCGGGTGAGGGGCCAGGTTTGGGCCTCTGAAGGCCCCAAAGGCTGAGTGTAAAGCACAGCAGAGTTAGCTCGATCATCCGATGGTATTTCTCCTTTCTCCCCTGTGGGTACCCCTCCCAGCCTCTTGTGTGCGCGTGAGGTCCAGCTCTGCGGTCGCACTCAGCCCAGGCTTTACCTATTCCCTCGGAGATCCCGCACCGGCAGGTGGGGGTGGGGAGGGGGCCTCCCCCCAGATGGCAGTCAGGCCCACCCACAGCCCTCGGGCAGCTTCTGCTCCAGAGCCAGGATTCGCGTTGCTGGGCCAGGATCGGGCAGAGCCAGCCTGATCTTGGCCCGTGTCTCCTGGGCCACAGCTCACTCCTCAGCATTGGGGTTTTGAGGTGGACTGTAGACGGGGTGGGGGCGAAGGGGTCCTTTTAGGAAGCTCAGAAGGGCAGCTCTGACACCCCTAGGCCGAGATGGCAGCGGCGCTTCGGAGGACCCTGGGTGTGTCCCTGGGGTCAGCTGACTCTGGGTTTGACGTTGGGCTGGGCGTGGGCTCCCTCACAGACCACCCAGCGGAGGCCTCAGCCTGGCTTTGCCAAATAAACACAGTTTGCAACACCTGGCCACACAAAGGCCGGACCCCCTCCCAGACTCAGACCTCCAAGGCTCCCATGACTGCATCCAGGGCTTGGAGCCAGGCCAGGCCGGGACAGAGGTAAACCAGACAAGGGAGGATCAGAGCCTCCACACAGATCTAAGGGCCCGTCCCGCTGCTGTGGGGACACAAGCCACAGACCCACTCCACCCACATCCCAGATGCCATTTTGCAGAGAGGCAGAAGGAGGGGATAGCAAGCCTGAGTAACACGGTCTGGAGGAATAATCAAAACTACTGTACCAGATGAAGTCTCTGCAATGGACTACAGGCATCTTGCTTTTATTTCTGCTCAGTGGGCAGTAGCTTGTTGGGAAGATTGGATCTACCCTTTACAAAAATGTAAAAAGCTGTTTTCTAGGCAGGTCTGACTTGTGGTGTAGACCAACTTGGGCCCCTGGGGCAGATGGGAAAAACGAGGCAATAGAGTGAAGACTTAGAGTGCCAGTGGGCCGTTGAAGGAACCAGGGGTATTTCGAGGACACTTCTGGGGCTGATGTCCAGCGCTGCCTGCTTCTACATGTGTTATGAATGTGGAGACCTTCTGAGTTGTCCCTGTTCTGTTGTTTTAGCAATAAGCTGTCTCTCTATGGCCATGTGTCAGGGGCCAGAGGACCTGGGCTCAGGATGTGCTTTTGGGTGACCATAGCTCTGGGGACGAGGCAGCTGCGTATAGCTATGGACCAGCTGGAGAGCCGGAGGGGTTCCCGCTGATCACAACCGAAACAGCCGATCCAATCCCACACCCACACCCAATCCTCTTCCTGAGTGTGTTATCCTGGATCCATGTCAGTGTCGGGCAGAATCTTTGAGACACGTTTCCTCTTTTTCCAAGGGCGGCAGGGCCCCTCACACAGCCACCTGGACTTGTTTTAGGGAGGACCTTGGAGATCATGTGGTGTATCCCTCCTCCCACCAGTGGGCGAGCTTTCTCACTTGGCAGTGGCTTCTCCTCCAAACCCCCCATTCTCTCACGCTCAGGGTGCTGGTTCTATACCATTTGCCTCCCTTCTTTGCCCTGACTGCCCTGGGAGGCTGACAAATATGGATCTCAGCTGTTGGGCAATGATGATGCTTTCTGTTGCATTTCTCAGATTCTACTCCTTCCCCCAGACCCTCACCTCGGGTGGTTTGTAGAAGTTTGATGATCAAGAAGATTTGGGAGCTGCTGCCTGGGTGTGTCTGTGCACAATGGTCACCTTTACTCTAGAACAAGACTTCGTTAGTCACTGGATGCTTTGGCAAAACCATGGCAACCTTTCTAGGAGACAGATCTGCTGCTGGACCTATCCTGGGACCCTGGGAAGATAGGGCACCATCGTGACCACCACCATCACCACTGCTACTTTAAGGACCTGACTAGAATAGCACCAGGGGCAAATTTGGGTCACATGTTGCAGAGGCTGGGGTGAACCGGGCCCCAGAACAACCAAGGAAACCTAGGCCTTGGGCACCTGCAAACTGCAAGCTGAGAGTTTGCTCACTTTCCACCTGACATGATTATTCTAGACCCAGCTCAGTTCCGGTATGTCTGTGAGGTCTCATTCCCTTAGCAGAATGAATGGATCATGCTTCTTTGGGGTTTGGAGACATTGCATTGTGTTAGCTAGTGGTCTATGCTGATCTCTGTCCTCCCTCCCACTGCCATCCCAGACAAGAATGGGAGCTCTTCAAGGGCAGACTTCATCTCATTCACTGCTCCATACCAGTCGAATGAAAGAATGGGGGAATGAACTAGTAACCAGTTTCCACTTACTAGACTAAGAACTAAACCATGTATTGTAATAGCATTGTAAGGTGACGGATGGTAGCCACACGAATGGGGAAGCATAGCATAATGTATACAAGGTGTTGAATCACTAAGCTGTGCCCCTGAAACTAATGTAACGTTGTGTGTCAACTCTGTTTCATTTAGGAAAAAAACAACTGAACCGTGGATAGGTTGGATCAGGCAAGTCACCATTTTCTAGATGGTCACCGAGTATGGTCTACAAAACATGTCTCAAATTTAATTTGCCTGGGATCCAGGCCAAGAATGCACCCAGTGAGTTTCATTTGCCTTTCCTGAAGACGGGGGGCGGGGAGGTGGACCAGAAACATCCTAGGATTTGCAATGATTGGGAAACTTGCTCACTTCACAGGCATCTCCTTTGCTGAGAAGAATTAAAGAGGTAGAAGCCCCTAGCCTCAAGTCAGGAGGCCTCGGCTGTAAGGCAGGCGTCCCTGACTGCAGCTGGGTAGCCTCAGCCCTTGGCTGGTCTGCCGCTCAGGCTCCTCATCTGCAGGAAGTCAACGCAATAATGATGCAGAAAACCTGTGAAGTCGGAGAGCGCGCCCCCACGGGGAACCTTGGTGAGGACGGGAATCCAGCTCGGGGAGTCCTAGTGTCGCAAACCCTGCAGGAGCTGCATGGCTGGAAGGCACGCGTGTGACAGAACAGCAGATGGACTGTTTGGACTTGCTCAGTGGAGTCACGAGCAGCCCCGGACTTGGGGAAGGTGGATTTGGGAGCAAAAAGAGGAGGTTCGGGAGGCAGAGGGGGAGAAGGAAGGAGGAGCTGCTCTAGGAGGACGACTCAGGGCAGATTTATAGGTTTTTCTGAGAGAGCACGGAATACCATCTCCTCTTCCCCAGGAGACCCTGGGCGCATCTACCCTGCACACCAGTCCTTCAAACTGGCTATGCAACTCAAGGGGCTCTAAGCTGAGACTGGTCACTAGGCAAATACGTGATGAAGAACAACGGCTGTCCCCAAAGGCCTAGTCACATTGGGCTGCCCGGGGCTGGGCTGATTTGGAAAGGAGTGTAGCAGACAGCTGCAGGCCTCCCTCCACACATTCAAAGCCTGGCCCTCTAGCCCCCTCCTCCCTGGAGTGTGGCTACAGAGTGGGGGTCAGATCTTGAGTTTGCTCATAGACACCCGGACTGGAGATCCTGCTCTCGTCATTGAAGAATGAGCTTTCAGGTACTGGACTGAGACCTAACACATGTTATTCCTCCCTATCTGAGTGTAGAGGTAGTAGAAGTTGCTATAGAAACAGAAGCCAGTTTCAGAAAAAAATAGAGGTAATCCAAGATTAAGTTTTGTAGCTCTAGGAGGAGGGAGGATGAAGAAATGAGCTCATAATGGTTTAGTAAGCCAGATTTTTGCTGATCTGAGCTATAAGAAAATGGCTAATAGGATAGATTTAATTTCCAGAGGACCTTAGGAAAGACTCTTGACATTTGAATATAAATATACAATATTTGCTTTCCTGGCAATTGTCTTGCCCTCAATCACTGAAGTCCCACAGTGTGGGGCCAACACAGAAGGGTTGTTGTATATCACCATCGCTCCCTGTGCTCCCATTTCATGCTAGGGATGGACGGAACCACCTCTCAAGCTGTTGAATGCTCATTTGTGATTTCTGTTCACCTGGTTCATTCCTTCCCTGTGGCTGCTAACTGCTCAAGGAAGTAAGACGAGCTGGTGTGCCTGAGAAAAGTGAGCACTAACATTAATCGAATGTCTTCCATGTGGAAGGCACTGTGCTAGGCAATTTGCACACACTCCATGTATCGCTTGAGAAGATGGTGTCTCGTCTACTATTGGGTTCAAGGTTCTACGAATCAAGAACTGTAGAGGGTCTGTTGTTTTATCCTATTTGCAGTATAGTGACTTTGCTGTCTACAGTTTCAGGGATGCTGACAGAAGACATGAGCCTTCTGGATCAGAAACAGTGGACTTTATTACCACATGGCAGGCAGTATGCGCTTCCTGGCTCCTTGCGCCTCAAGCCCCACAAGGGCGATATGGAGGAGCCCAGGTGGGTGCTGGACATGTATCCTTCACAGCTGAGGATCCCCAAGCTTAGGAAGCTCCAGTGTTTTATAACAGGCTGTAAGCAAACCTCAGATTTGCTCTGAAGGGAAAAATTCATCTATGCTATACTGGACAATGAACAAATTATTCCTCAGCTCCAAAGCGGGACGCAGTCTGGATATTATTCCAAGGCCGTTCACTATGCAAGCATCCTTGAACCGATATCCGGGGTAAAAGCTGCACTAAGGTCTGCAGAAGTATGAGAGAGACCAATGGAGAACTCCCTCCCTATACTATGTAAGTACATTAAATCACACTGGTTAACTTTGTTTTTTCAAATCTTTCTAATTTTTTTTTGTACTTGACGTATCAGTGGTACGTGATGAAGATATGTCAAATTTGTTAATTTCTCCCTGTAAGCCTTTCAATTTTGCTTTATGTATTTTGAGGCTATTTAAATAAGTACTATATAGGTTTAGAATTGTTATATCTTCCTGGGTGAATTGAGCCTTTTACCCTTATGTTGTGATCCTCCTTTTTCCTAGTAATGTTTTTTGTCTTAAAAATCTAGTTTATCTGATATCAACTTTCTTTTGGTTACTACTCCCCTGATCTATCTTTTCCTATTCTCTGATTCTCAATTTTTTATATCCTTATTTCTAGGTATGTCCCATGTAAAGAGCACATAGCTGACTTTTTTTATCCAAGCTGATAATCACAATCTTTCTTTTTCTTTCTTCCTTTCTTTCTTTCTTTCTTTCTTTCTTTCTTTCTTTCTTTCTTTCTTTCTTTCTTTCTTTCTTTTTTGAGGGAGAGAGAGAGAGACAGAGAGAGAGAGGAGAGACATGGAGGGGGAGGGGCAGGGGCAGAAGGAGAGGGAGAGAGAGAATCCCAAGCAGGCTCCATGCCCAGTGTGGAGTCGTATGCAGGGCTCAATCTCATGACCCTGAGATCCTGACTTGAGCTGAAACAAGAGTCAGGTGCTTAACTGACCGAGCCACCCCAGATGCCCCTTATAGTCTTTTAAATCAAAAATTAAGAACAGTCAAATTTATTGCACATTTCATACATATGGACTTCTTTTTAATGCTCTTACTTTGTGCTATCTGCCCCATTGTTCTGTTTTTCTCCCTGTCTCCTGCCGTACCTCTGATGGGTTCTTTCCTTATAAAGATTAGAAAGAAAATGCCAAAGGAGGATTGGAGTAAAGGGAACTAGGCTATAATGTTTGTCAAGAAAGAGAAAACAATACTTACTTTAATCATCCCCAATACTAAGCAGGGCGAATGGCTGGTTTTCATCATATCTACCAAAATAAGTGTCAGTCTCAAAAAATTTAATCTGCTTATTCACCGTTTTTCTTTGGTAAAATAAAAAAAAGTAAAGAGAAAATTAAAATCGCAAAAAATTGCAGTCAGCCAGGAAACAACCATTTATTGAGCTTTATGTAAAGCTCTGAGCCAGAGTCTGGGAGCTTCCATGTTAAGGGGGAGACAGGCAATAGTCAAAGTACACCACTATGCTACCTTCTGCATGTGATAAATACCATGAGTAGATTGAAGAGGATGATATTAGAGAGAGGGACTGGGGTCAGGGTAGAGCAAGCTACTTAAAGGGGATGGGGTGAGATGGCGGAAGGAGGTGGTGGTCTTGGGAAGGCTCAGGAGGAAGTCCTGTAAAGAAGTCCAGGTGGAAGGAACAAGAGGGAAGGAGCCCAGATTGAGAGACAGGGATAAACCTGGCCTGCTGAGGGCAGAATGGAGGCGAGGTGGCTGATGGCAGGGGTGAGGCCCAGAGTGGTCCCAGAGCAGAAAGGGATGAAGAGGGAGGGAGGTGAGAGATTCAGGTTACAAGAGGCTTGGAGGCCTTAGTAAGGAATCTGGATTTGAAACATGATCTGATTTTTAAAAAAAATTTTAATTTTAATTTTTAATTTTTTTTTTTTTAAGATTTTATTTATGGGCACCCAGGTGGCTCAGTTGGTTAAGCGACTGCCTTCGGCTCAGGTCATGATCCTGGAGTCCTAGGATCGAGTCCTGCATTGGGCTCCCTGCTCAGCTGGGGGTCTGCTTCTCCCTCTGATCCTCTTCCTTCTCATGCTCTCTCTCATTCTCTCTCTCTCAAATAAATAAATAAAATCTTTAAAAAAAAGATTTTATTTATTAGACAGAGAGAGACACAGTGAGAGAGGGAATACAAGCAGGGGGAGTGGGAGAGGGAGAAGCAGGCTCCCCGCTGAGCAGGGAGTGGGTGCAGGGCTCGATCCCAGGACCTTGGGACCATGATCTGAGCCAAAGGCAGATACTCAACAACCGAGCCACTGAGGGGCCCCTGATTTTTTTTTTTTTTTATTTACCATTTTGTAGAAGGAATTTTGGATAGGGTGAACATATCATCCCAGATTGCCTTTCAGTCCTCAAAGTCCCAAGTCCTGAGAGACCCCGCTGGCTGGAGCAAACTGGGACGACCCTAAGTGTATCATAGGTATGAATCTTGATCCACATTCAGATCATCAAGAAACATTGCTGTATTTCTAGTAGCTTGGCCTAATTCTGCCGTAAGCCCCTTCCTTCCTGAAAGGTCATTATTGAGACCCCCTTCTCCTTTCAGGACCACAAGGAAATCATTAGGCACTCAGAAGCCTGGCTAAGGGCCTCTAGTTGACTTGGTTAAAGCAGGTACCCTGACTGTTCAAGACAAGGGTGGTCCCCGCAGTGACTCTGTGCCCCGGCCATGGGTAGAGTCCCCCTTCCTTGGCACCCCAGGCTGCTAAGCCGTCTGATCTAGTTCCTTCCTTCCCTGGAGCCTTGGCTGGGCTCCTCGTGGCTCTCCGGAACCACAAAGAACTCTCTCCTTTCCCACTGTGGGAAAGTCTCAGGTCTGGCTCTGCTGTTGGGTCCAGATATACCCTCTCTCCCGACAGTCCCCAGGGCATGTAGCAAAAAAGCCATCTCCGATCCAGGCTCCTACAAATACAGACACAGCCTTTCTGTACTTCCAGGATCCTGGGATCATAAAGTCTGTCTACCTGCTTGAAAAATGAAATGTGGGGCAAGGGAGTGAAGCAAAGGATAGAGATTTAGAGAGAGAACTTTTCAATACATCTTTCTGCCACAGGGGAAAGCAGAGAGACGAGAGAGGAAGCTCTTGCATACTCCAGGTGACCGAAGATGGTGCTCGACTGGAGCTATGGCAGTAGAGAGAGAGGGAAGAGGACCCTGGGAAAACATACTTTGGAGGCAGGACCCAGAGTGCGTGCTGATGGAGGGAGGTGGGAGATGAGCAGACACTGGGGCTCAGGATCATGCACTGAGGAGTGGCTTTGGCTTGAGCATTTGGTGTAAATAACTTCAGTCCGATTTGGAGACCAGACAGGAATGTATGGCAGGCCCTGGATTTCTGCCTCCAGGGGACAGGCTCTGGCAGGGGGTGTATCGGGCTGTCCAGCTGAGACACAGTTCTGTCACATGGGTCACTGCTGGCAGTGTTATATCTTGGAAACTCTAAGAGCCCTTGGTTATATTTGTCTTTTGGCATGTGGCGGCAGACACAGATGATGCAAGACAGTGAAGATACGAGCTGTCCTTTTCTCAAAAATGTGCAAAAATGTGCTGGAACGAGTTCCAGAAATAAACAAAATTTTAGTTATCATTTATATTGAAAAAAAAAAACCCCTAACATTTTTTAAAAACAGCAGGCTAGTGGGACAGACTCCTTTAAAAAAATTTTTTTTCCTTTTGATTTTATTGGGACTTAGCAGTTGTTTCTTCACTGGGTCCTGAGCCAGGAAATACTGATTTTCTGGAAAGAAGGGAAACAAGAGGAAGAAAAAAAAAGTCTATTAAAGAGTCCCCTTGCTCCTCAGCAAGAAACTCCAACCAACCAACCAACCAAACAAAACCCCAAAGATCTGTTTGAAAATGTGCGCAGGGGTTGACTAAGTGAGTGGCAGTTGGGGCTGAGGCTCTGTTCACTGCTTGGAAAACCTCCCACAAGGAGTGGGTGAGGTGGTCAGGGCAAGGTGGGGAAGTAGGGAACCAGGTCAGCCTAGAGTTTGGGGGAGAATTGGAGGATGTGGGAGAAGGGGACTAGGGAGGTAGGAGCATGGGGAAGAGGAAGGAAGCTGGAGGAATTTGGAGTCACACAGCAAACAACAGCATGCTATTAACTACTACCATATGTTGATCATGAATTTGCAACACATGCTGGCTTTTTTTTTTCTTTGAAGTGAAGCCCTATTATTATGGAGTCCAAATCTTTAAGAGCTGGAAAAGCAGAGAGTTTAGCAATCCACCCCATGTGGGGATTTTCTCTGCGGGGTCCCTTGTGAGGAGGGGGTCTCTTTACAGAGATTTGTAAGCCTAAAATGTCAGGGCAGAGTCTAGTCTGTAAACAGAAAGAGATTTCCTCTGGGTGGGGTTAAAGGCTGATGCGACCTACGTCATCTTTCCCGTCCCATCCTCCCCCATCCTCAGACCGAGAAGTGAGCAGGCCAGATTTCACTGCAAAGCAAAAAACACTGCTTGGTGGAGCCATGATGCTCCTTGGCCCACTCAATCCCATCCTAGCTCTCACAGGCCCTTCCAAGCTCCAGCCATGACGTCCTGGTCCCTGGCCTGCGCCATCCACCCTGCAGCAAAGAGAGGGGGCTGCACTCCTGGGCCCTGTCCATGCCACTGGGGAGCACACTCTGGCCTCCATCCCTGCCCCTCCCCCTTGTCATCACTTCCGCTCTCAAGTGGCTACTCCTATGTCTGCAGTCCTCAAGGGGAAGGGCTGAGACACATCTCTAATCCATGCAGCTGGGATCCAAAGCCAAGGCTTCTGTACATGCCATCAAATTTCAAAAATACAGAAGGCAAGAGAGTGAAATAAAAAATATATCTCCTTTCTTTCCTATTCCCCAACCACACAGTTCCCTTCTTCAGAGGCAACTTCCTCCTTCTCCATACCAATGTCTGGCATGTCCTTTAGGAGATATACTATGTATCTGCAATCATAACCATGTCTTATTAAAATATTTTTATAATGGTAGTGTATTTTACATACTGTCTGCATCTGGCTTTTACACTTAATGTATCTTGAAGGTATATTCATTTCAGGACATATAGTGCTATACACACACACACACACACACATATGTATATATAGGCTGCTTAGTATCACATCCATACCTCTGATGGTTAATTTTATGTGTCAACCTGGCTGGGCCATGGGGTGGGTGCCCCAGGTACTTTGTCAGACATTATTATTCTAGATGTTTCTGTGAGGGTGTTCTTGGATGAAATTTACCTTTATTATTTATTTTTGGATGAGGTTTACATTTAAATTGGTATACTTTGAGTAAGCAGGTTGCCTTCTGTTGTGTGGGTGGGCCTTATCTAATCAGTTGAAGGCCTGAAAAGAACCAAAAGCCGACCTTCCCTGAGCAAGTGAGAGGTCTGCAAGCAGGCTGCTTTTGACCTTAAAACTGCAACATTGGCAGGGTGCCTGGGTGGCTCAGTCGGTTAAGTGTCTGCCTTTGGCTCGGGTCATGATCCCAGGGTCTTGGGGTCCAGCCCTGTATCCACCTCCCTGCTCAGTGGGGAGTCTACTTCTCCCTCTCCCTCTGCTACCCTCCCCCCAATTTTGCCCCCCTCCCCCCACGCGCGCTCTCAGATAAATAAATAAATAAATAAAATCTTAAACAAAAACCAAAACAACTGCAAATTTGCTCCTTCCTGGGTCTCCAGCCTGACTAACTTTGGACTTGAACTGCAACTTTTTCCTGAGTCTCCAATCTGCTGACCTCCTTCATCAGATTTTGGACTTACCAAACCTCCACAAAAACATGAGCCAACTCCTTAAAATAAATCTCTTTTTATACATAACACACATCCTATGGTTCTGTTTCTCTGGAGAACCAGACAAATACAATATGGTAATCTATTTGACCAAGTCTCTGTTATTGGACGCTTAGGCTTTTCATTGCTTTGCTATTACAAACAAGGCTGCAATGAATATACTTGTAAGCATGTCATTATGTACATGCCATGCCCATGTTGTAACCACTATGGTATTTTGCTTCTGTGTATAGGAATTTAGAAAATCCTCTCCCCTAGCAGTAGCCAGGGTAGCTTAGGTAATGCCTTGCTACAAATATTATTGTGAATGTCGTTAGTCGTTATGGAAGTGCATCATGAGATGCCCCACAAACCCACTAGAATGGCTAAAATTACCAAGACTGGCCATATTAAGTGTTGGCGAGGATGTGGAGCAACTGGAACTCTCACACCCTGCTGGTGGGAGTATAAAATGGTGCCAGTATTTAGTAAGAGAGTTTGGCAGTTTCTTGTGAAGATGAAAGTACACCAGTGGTATGATCCAGCCATTCTGTTCCTAGAAATTTGCCCTAGAGAAATGCAAGGATGCGTCCACACAAAGACTTGTACACAAATATTCACAGGAGCTTAATTTGTAATAGTCCAAACCAAGAAACAACCAAATGTCCATCAATGGGCAAATAAGCATATTGTGGGAAATCCATACAATGGAATATTCCTCAGCAGCAAAAAGGAATGGCCCACTGATTCATGCATGAGGTGAGTCCCAAAATAATTATGCAGACAAAACATGTGTAAATACTGTATGATTCCATGTATATAAAACTCTAGAAGATACAAATTAATCTGTAGTGATAGAAAGAGAATCAGTGAGGATGAGGAATATGTTCACTGTCTTGATCATGATGACTGTTCCACAGATGTATACATATGTCAAAACTCATCAAATAGTAAACTTTGAATATGTGCCGTTACTGTGTTTCTCTTTCTCTCTCTCTCTCTATAGTGTTTCAATATAAAGCTCTAACATTGTATTTTAAGTGTCAAAAGGTATATATTAATGCTTTCTTCTTTCCCATATTTTTTCGAGAAAAAATCTTAATCTTCTACGTGTAAATGAATGGCTTGGGACAATCAGATCATGTCACATACCCAGAACAGCTAAAGGGAAAAGCACATTAATATTTTTCCAAACTATTACCCTGCTTACAAATTTACGTTGTGAGCATGCTGCCTAGCCCCCACACGGCTCTTCAGCCTCATCTCCCATCACACCCCAAAGGCGAGGTAAGCCGTGTCATACCGAACCGTCAGTTCCCCAGATACACCAGCCGTGGTCCCTGGGACCTGCAGAGCAGGCCACACTGAGCCCATCTGCAGAGTCTCCAGAGCAGGAACACACTGCCAGCCTTAAGGGCAGAGCCTGAGGACGTCCGAGGGTGATGCCCTTCCTTGCTCTGAGCTGAGCTCTCCTTGCCTGGTTCCAAGCTGTGGGCGGAGAAGGATGAGTCAGTGCCCCAGTGCAGCCTGCGAGAGGCCAGGGCACTCCTCACTGCTTGGCAGCCTGTGCAGATGCCCTCTGCCAGGCCCGGACAGGCAGATGCCCCAGATATAGGGCTGCATGGTGGGTGAGCAATCGGAAGCTCCTGTTAGGACACAGCCAGCCCCCTTGTGTGTCAGCACAGGCCGGAAGCGAGAAGAACACCGCTGCCTGCTGCAGGTTAGAGCTGAAGGGGCCAACACTACCTGGTCCGGCCTCCCTTCGAGGCTGCACACCAGAGGGCCAAGAGCCTTTTCAAAGTCTCATGTTTACTGTACTTCAGCAAGCCCTGAGCCCCCAAGGCCTGGCACTGTCTGAAGCAGAAGACTCCAGCAAACTTTGCTCGTCTTCTATGCAATTTCCACTGGCGCCCACTGTTGGTGCAACCTGCCACCCCCCCCCCCCCCGCCCCCATTCCACGGCCCAGCCCGGTCCTATTTTCCCAACCCCTGATAGAAGGATCTGCTGGCCTCTTTATGTTTCTCTTGGACTCCAGAGGACAATATTCTCAATTTTATGAGTTGTAGAAAGAAAGAACACATCCTGCCCAACCCCTGCTCACCCAGGGATAAATGTTAATGGAAACTGCATTGTTTATTACTTTAAAAAAAATTATAGTCCAAGTGTTTGGCCAGTTCATATATGCAGGATGAAGAGAGAGGTGCTTGAAAGCTCAGATATTGAAAACAAAAAGGTGAAGGACTCTGGGTTCTTTGGTTTCACTTGGCTAAGACCCACAATTGTGTAGACTCTCCCAATTTGCAGGACTGCTTTAGCTTACAGGCATGGGAATCCTTGTATTCCCTGGGAACTCACAGGCTTGCTTATGCTCCTCGGCCTTGTCTGCATTTTGGAAGTTCAAGAAGAGCTGTTAAATTGAATGGTGAGGGTGGTGGAATATTCCTTTCTCAGTAAGATGTATTTGGAAAAGTCTACCATTAGTAACAACATTCGGTAAACAACATGTACAAAGAATCCCAAAATCAAGTGCTTGTGAGGCATCAAAGGCAAAAGAGTTCAGAGGTCTCATTTTATCTTGGCCGGAATGTACCTGAGAGTAGGAGCAAATTTATGCTGCCCAAGTAGAAACTGTTTGACATGCACTGTCAAGGTTATGAGGGCCTGGACAAGACGAACAGGGGGCCTCTATGCATAATTCTCAGAAATAATCTGGAGACTACACATCAGACCAGAGGTAGTACAGGACTGTATATTGGTCAGGGTTCAACCAGAGAGTAACAGAGTAAGTATATATTAAGTGATTTATTGCAAGGAATTGACTTATGTCATTGTGGGGGCTGGCTGGGCGAATCTGAAATCTGTAGGAAAGGCCACCAGGAAGGGCAGACTGGAACTCTGGGGATGGATGGAAGCTGCTGTCCACAGGTAGAATTTCTTCCTCAGGGAATCTGTGACTCTGCTCTTAAGACCCTTCAGCTGATTGAATCAGGCCCACCCAGATTAGCTAGAATAATCTATCTTATGTAAAGTCAACTGATTATGGATTGTAATCATACCTAGAAAATACGTTCACTGCAACACCTGGATTGGTGCTTGAATAAGTGGAGACTGTTACTCAATCAAGCTGACATCACAGATTCTGTCTGTTGGCCTCAGGCTAAGCCATGTCCGTGGAATCCTCCTGAGAAGTCTGGAGGACCAGTAGGTGAGTGGCAGCTGGGGCCCCGGAGGGATGGGTCCCCCTGTGGTAGGTGAAAGGATGGGCCCCAGCCTGCATGGGAGTTGATCCTGGGATCCCAGGAAGACCAGAGCCTCAGAGCTGGGTGAGCCTTTAGACACTCTCATTTGAACCCTCCCTTTGTGCCTTGAGAAAACTGTGGCTCAGATCAGTGAAACAGCCCAGACGAGCTAGAACAAGAGTTGAGGTCTCCCATGTGCAAGGATGAGGAAAGAAGGAGAAGGCAGAGGGGAAGCAAGGAAGGAAGAAGGCCTGATAGAGAAGGAAGGGCAAACAGGTTCTCACAGCTCGGAGCTGAGAGGGACCCTGGGTTCCCTCATTGCACCTATGGGGAACCTGAAGCCCAGCAGGAGGGGAGTTCCTCTAGGTCACTCTGTGAGTTGAGGGTGAGACTGGAACTGAAGCCAGGCCCATATCTCCTGGGAAGGTGCTGGGTCCCCCCCCACCTCCCACTGCCCTCTCAGGGAGCCAGAGAGGCTAACAGTGACTTCTCTTGCCCTCAGGCATTTGGAGCTCGGTGTTCTAAGAAAAATAGAATCAATTCATCAATCTGAACAATTAGTTTCAGAGCCAGAGGGCTTGAGGATTGTGTCATGGGAACAACCCCAAACTCAGTCTCTACCCTGAACAAACATAACCACCTGTGTCCTGAGTCTGCAGGTGACTCCCCACCTCAGCCATCCAGGTCAAGGGCACCAGGGACAGGCTGCGTGGCTCCATGCAGGCCTCCCCCATCCCAGTTCCCCAGTTCTCACCCCCAAAGGGACACATGGCTCAGGGCAAGCGTCCTCTGGACAGCAGGGTGGGGCACCATCTTCTTATTTTTCTCCTGCCTCTTGCAAATGGCACCATGGAGCACAGAGAGGTAATTGGCACGAGGCCGGCCAACAAACCACTGCCTGAAACGCTAGTCCTCTGAGTCTCAATTCAGCATCTTACATGTGCGTTTCTCCCACTACTTTTCACTCACTTCCAGCAGCCAGCCCAGCACATAGGTGATGCCGTAGAAGGGCCTGGAAGTGTTCTCACTGCGTGTTGGTGGGCAGATGAAGGAAGGCAGGCTGGAGAGGGCTCAATAAGGTATAATTTAGTTACTCTAACTCTTACATTAAAGGAGAAGTATTTGAGTATGGTTTTGAGGCCTCGTGCTTCAGAAAAGTCACCCAGAGAAATACTGTGGGCCCCTGGGAGAAATGGGAGTCTTGGCTGCTCCGTGACCGCGTCAACAGGAGTTATGACTGTGACTCATCCAAACCACACTCTGGCTCTGCAGAGTGCGTCAGTTCTCCCTGTGGCTTCCCAAGTCCCCGCTCAGAATGGAACCCTTCTAGAAAAGAGGAAACCGATGCTTGCAGCAGAGACATAAAGCCGCTGCGGGTCACGTCACACCGCTGCTCAGAGATGCCCTGTGTTGTGAAAGGTCACATTTCTAAATGGCTAATGTTAGCACCAGATGCCAAAGCTGGGCATCAGGTTCACGGAGCTCTAATGTAGAGGCTTTGGCCAGATTGAATAGTCCTTTTATCTGTGATTCAGGGTCGATAACCCCATTTCTGGATTGTCCATCCATCAGCAAACATTTATCGGGCCACTTCTCATGCTAGGTGGTTTGGTATATAAAAAGATTGATAGACCTGTCCTGGCCCATGGAGGTAGCAAGACAAACGCATACAGATACTGAACAAAACCAGCCTGGGTGTGCACACAGAATGCCACATGAGTGGTGCCCTCTGGAGTTGGGCAGTGTGGCGGTCCAGGCCGAGAGCTCAAAGGCGGGCAGATCCCAGGGGGCTGGGCCGCTCAGGGAAGACAGCTGTTCAAGGACCATATCCCTCCTCTTCCTCTCTCCTGCTGGCAATCACTGGCTGGGGCTTTTGCCAATGAGGGTAGGAGCCTGGGAACAGCCTCGTGAAGCAACAGATAAAGGAGGGCACCAGTGTGAGAGGCAGAGGGCCCCTTCCCATCCTCCTTTTTTGAAACATCAATAGGGAAGTGGAGAGGGTGAAGTTGCTATTACCTTGTTGTGGATTGTTCAGATTCACTGTCTCAGTAGAAACAGGGTCTCCAGGAAAGGCAGGCTGTCCCCCTGTCGGGTCTGTCTGCTCTGGAACACCCTGGGAAGGGCCCCTTCTGAGACAATGACCCCTTGCCCTGTGTCCAAAAGAGAGAAGAAAGCAGGGCAGACTTGGGGAGACTTGAAACCTCATCCTCTGAGGACAGGCTAAAGGAAATTTTATTTTCAAACCATGTGAATATATTTCTTGATAAAATAATTACATTTGAAATTGTTCTGAGAAAAAAGGCAGTGTTATAATCACAATGATGTAATGACCGGAACCGAAAGACCAAATCAGGCACTTTGCAGGGCTGGCAGATGCAGGCACATGACCACTTCCTGTCACCAGGCTAATGGTGACATTCACACGGGGAAGTAAGGATGATGAAGGCGAAGGCACCACTCTATTAGAAAGCTGCTCCAAAAATTAGTTTCCCCTTTCTTTGGCTCTCCAGAGACAGGCCTGGCTCTGGTTCTCTCTGTATTCTGTCTATTTCAGTCCATTCCACCCCAACAGGTGGATTTCATACCGTCCTCAGCGTGGCAAATGACGTGCATGTGGGTAGACTTGGCCCTGCCTCTGTAGCTGGTCAGTCTCCCCAAGGTCACCTCCGACCTCATGCACTATCACAGCTCAGAGGAATCTGATTCCATTCCCATGATGCAAGTTTTGCAGCACTGAGCTTTTATGACATTATATCTGCGTCTTGGATGAACTTGGAAGCAGCCAGATCACGTCCAGTTGCTTGAGCTTATTATAGGCTCAGATGTTAACAAATACATTGATGAAATCAGCTTCCAAACTTTTTGTATTTTCTTGTTTTTGATTAAGTAATACACGCGCATAATTCAACAGTCATAACCTGCTCAGTGCTCAGTGAAAAGTCTTCCTCCCACTCTTGCCCCTCATATGCTACCCCCTTCCAGGTTCTTTCTTATTAGTTTTGTATGTCTTTTCCAGAATATATTTATGCAAATATACATAAACACGAATATATATTTTATCTCCCCCCCCCGTCCTTTGTTTACAAAAATGGTATGTGTACATTGTTCTGTACCTTTTTTCTAAGGTCTTAGAGATCTGACTGTTTCTGTTTATACAGAGAGCTTCTTCATTCTTTCCATTAAAAGGGTGCAGATTGTTTATTAAACCAGTTTCTGTTGCTGACAGGCTAAACTAGTTTGGATGGTCTCAAACTTTCGCTATCACTAACACCACTATGATGAATCACATTGCTCATTCACCATTTCACACATGTGCAAATGCATCTGTCCTATAAATTCCAGGAACTTGGACTGCTGGGCCAAGAGGTGTGAAGACATTTGAAATTTGATGAGTTTTGTCAAATGGCCTTCCACAAGGGTTACACTGGTTTATATTCCCACTAGCAGCCTATGAGAGGGACCAGTTTCCCACAGCCATGTCAAAAGTGTGTATTACCAAACGTCTGGATTTTGTCAAGCTATTAAGTAAAAAATGGATTTCAGTTCAATTTTTGGGGGTAACTTAATTTTGATATAATTTTTAAATTCTTAAAAAATGTGTAAGAATATACAAAGAGTAAGCAAAGACTTCCTATATATTCTTGGTTTGGCTTTAATTTGCATTTCTTCTAGTGAAGAGTTAAGTTGTAATTAAAACCAAAGAACTGACTGACGGCATCATCAACACAACTAGGTACAAGGTGTTCCTATGGACTACATAGAAGCAGGTAGAACAAATCCTTGCAAGCAGCAAGACCTGCTGATCCTGGTTTCCATGCAGGGATGGGGAGGGCACGGTGAAGGTGGGATTCTGCTGGGGCCTCTGCAAGCTGGAGAAGTTGCATTCCCCAACAGACGCTCACAGGAAGCTCAGCAGGCCACTCCTGGAGGGCAGCACCCTTGCTGGGAAGGTGCTCTGCTGGCTCCAGCTTGTGAGTAAGGGCAACTACATGCGGCTGGTAAGATGGGATGGTTCAGGCCCTATGAACTCTCAAAATCAACCAACCCGCAATCTCTCCCAAGACAAAGCCCCATGTTAAAGAGAACTGGGATATTATCCAACTTGAACGGCATGGGGACAATGGAATGGAGGAAGCAGGAGGTCCAATGGAGGGGGAAAACAGAGCCAGCAGGCAAGTATGAGGCCATAGTTTTCAACACTTGTGAGAAGAGCAAGCCCAAAGACGTGCTGGCAAAAGTACAAAAAGATGTATGCCACAAAATTGACTGTAGCGCTCTTTGTAACTGCAAGAAAACAGGAAACGAATCCAAAAATCCATCAATAAGATAGTCAGCCACGGCGCATCCGCACAAAGGACTCTGGGCAGTTATAAAATGGAATGAACGATATGTGTTTACTACCAGGGTGTGATGTCTGGGATACAGGACTCACTGAAAAAAGCAAGTTGGAGAAGAGTTGAGTATGCCACTATTTATTGAATAAATGAGGGTGATGGGAACGTAAGTACACATGTGCTTAGATTAAATTCGTTTTTAATTAAAAAATATCTATGGGAGAGAGAGGACAATATACAGGGGATATAAAAACTGGATACCCATGAATATATTTTTTGTAGATTTGACCTTGGAAACATGTTGGTTTTACTTAACTGTAAGAAAAAGTAAATCAAAAGGAAAGAACAGCCCTTAAAGTTGAAAAAAAAGTCAATCAGATGTAGCTGTGTATCCAGTTGATGACAAAAACCCACACAGAGAGGAATGACTTCAAGTTACTTTAAAGCCCAGTCATTCAACTTGTGGGGAGAGGCTCACATCCTTCATGTTTTCCTGCCCAAAGGCTCTCTCTTCTGGAGCGGGGGAAACAATGGAGCACTTCTTGGGTATATGGTATTGTGGGGTGAAATGTGCACCCCCAAATTCACAGGTCGAAATCCTAACCCCCAGTATCTTAGAATGTGACCTTATTTGAAAATAGGGTCATTGCAGATGTCATTAGCTAAGATAAGATTAGCTCATTAGGATGGGCCCTAATCCAAAGGACCCAGTGTCCTTATAAAAGGGGGAGTTTGGACAGCGACACACAAGTAGGGAGAATGCCACATGAAGGTGAAGGCAGAGATGAGGGCAATGCTTCTACAGGCCAAGAAATGCCGGAGATTGCCCTGATTCATATTTTGAAGGCTATGGATATCTGCTCTTAATTTTGCTGAACATCGAGTTCACTGATTTGGATGTCCTTCTTGATGTTTTTCTACCATTTAAAAGAAGCAACAGAAAGATGCTAAACCTATGTTAGCCGGTTCATATCAGAAGTCCTTAACGTTAAAATTTAATACCACAAGCCCAAGTCATGATTTTAGCCAAGTGCAGGGAAAGTCATTTTCCCATGGTGATAATTACATAGTACTTTTCATCTTCAGGGTTCATGGGCAACACCTACCAATTACTCCTTGCAATACCCTGGGGCAATTAAAAATAGAAACCACGTATTGAATTTGGCTAAGGGAGATAATTACCAATGTTAGCAGACAAGAAATGCCTTGAGGGATTGGAAATGAATAATTAAATTGTGGTAGAAATATTTCAGGGAATAATTGCCTTCTGCTTTCATTGGGGTAAAGAAATTATGGCTTCCTTGGGAAGCAAATCTTATTTGCATTCTATAAATGAAGAAACATATTCAGACAAGAAGGTTCTTGTCCAGGTAAACACCAATTAGCCAATAATCTAAACTGAAGTTAAGATGAGAACTGTATAAATCCACAGTATTATGAATTTTGAATCAATTTTCTTCTCTGTTAAAAAAAGATTGCTGAAAGCAGCTCTTAGTATCTCAAAATCCTCATTTTGAATATCAGTAACCATTGTCCACTGTGGTGGTTAGAAGGCTTAGGTTAGTGGTTCTCAAACTTTTTGGTCTCAAAACCCTTTATATTCTTACAGAGTATTGGGGATGCCAAAGAGCTTTTGTTTATTTGGATTATAGCTATTGATAGTTACTATATTAGAAATTAAAATTGAGAAAATTTAAAAATATTTATAAATTCATTTTTAAAATAACAATAAGTCCATCATATGTTAACACAGACAACATAATTTTATAAAAAATAACTGTATTTTCTAAAATTTAAAAAAAGCCATTAGAAGAATGGCATTGTTTTATATTTTGAAAGTCTCTTTTTAATGTTTGGCTGGACTCTCACATCTGCTTCTGATTCACTCTGTTGTGATGTGTTCTTTTGGTTGAAATGTATGAAGAAAATCGAGCTGCACACAGATATGTAGTTGGAAAAAGGGAGTATTTTAATAACCTTTTTGATAATTGTGGCTTTTTTTCTTTTATTCTACATAAAAAACTAGTAAGTGGTAATTACTTTTTTTTAAAGATTTTATTTATTTATTTGAGAGGGAGAGAGTGGGGGAGGGTCAGAGGGAGAGGGAGAAGCAGCCTCCCCACTGAGCAGGGAGCCTAAAGCGGGGCTCGATCCCAGGACTCCGGGATCATGACCTGAGCCGAAGGCAGATGCTTAATGACTGAGCCACCCAGGCATCCCTGCAGAAGTGCTTTATGTGGATTTCCCATTTTGTTACACAGAGTATTTAAAAAATGTGGTCTCAAAGGTCAACATAACAAAATTAATAACGTTTTGTTCATCATGAACTTTCTGAATCCAAACTAGCATTTTTAAACTGCCGATGTGTGATGGTGAAGAACACCAGGATGACTAGTTGCGCTCAGTACTAGAACCACTGTTTTGATTTGTGTTAAAGCTCCAGCAGGTTCATCTTCCATTGATTGTGTGCCACCCACCAGATGTCAACACAGTGAAACAAGCAAATGATATATTGTTATGAAATTAATTTTGAACTCAAGTCCTCTGAAAGGGTCTTGGGGATCCCTAGGGATCATACTTTGAGAACATTTGGATAATGTGCCTGAGTGAATACTGAGCCCAGTCAGTATTTAAGAAATTGACATTTTGAAATCATTCCTGACATGATCATTAGGAAAACAACGTGAGAGAGACAGAAGCAAAGGCAGATAATGGGTGGATGGATGGATGGATAGATAAGATTTCAGTCTGGCTTTGGAGGTTTGACACGTTTCATATAAATCCAGCACTTCTTTATACCTAGTACCCTGTCTTTCTCCTCACTTTATAATCTTGCTTCTTGTGAACTATAATTTATTTTTAGTGCCTCTCCTTCTCATTTTTCACCTCTATTTCCCATCGCCACTGCTCCATTGAACCTACTCTCATAGACCTCACTGAATCTCCCAAAGGTTGGGAGTTGCTAAATCCAACCTTTTCTTACTTGAGACTCCTAGAGATCTGACACTATTGACTACTCTCTCCCTTTTATTCTAAGTTAATTGCATTTTTCTCAAATTAATAATACATATAGTTATAAAAACTGAAATAATAGACTTGTTACATCTACACACACAAATGTAATGCTAGCAAGAATGTGGAATGACTGGTTATTAGAATATACTTCTAATGGTAAGTGATACCAATTTTCTGGAAAATAACATGTATATATAATAATAATATATTAGCTAAGATTTTTTAAAGAAATTTTTAAGAATATCTATAGTAAATAGATATAACAGTAAATAGAATAACACTTTTTAAGAATATCTATAGTAAATAGATATTCTTCAAATGGCATTAAAATGTTTGTACTTTCTTATCTAAGAAACCCATTCCTAAGACTCCATCCTAAGAAAATAATAATTTTTAAGATGGCTTTAATGCAAAAAGGTGCTTTTTGCAATGCTATTTATAGTAGTGAAAATACTAGAACAGTTAGTAAATTATGGTTTATCCACCTGATAAAATATTATATAGCCATCAAAATGGATTCCCGTAAAGTCTATGTAAACACGAAGAAAACCATTTTTTATTTATTTATTTATTTATTTATTTATTTATTTATTTATTTATTTATTTAATTTTATTTTTTAAAAGATTTTATTTATTTATTTGACAGAGAGAGACACAGCAAGAGAGGGAACACAAGCAGGGGGAGTGGAAGAGGGAGAAGCAGGCTTCCTGCTGAGCAGGGAGCCCGATGTGGGGCTTGATCCCAGGACCCTGGGACCATGACCTGAGCCGAAGGCAGACGCTTAACGACTGAGCCACCCAGGCGCCCTATTTTTTATTTTTAACCGTAGTTAACACACAATGTTACATTAGTTACAATATATAACATAGTGATTTGACAAGTTTATACATTATGCTATGTTCACCCCAAATGTAGCTACCATCTGTCACCATACAACCTTGTTACAGTATCATTGACTACATTCCTTATGCTGTATCTTTTTTTCCCCTGACTCATTCTGTTATTGGAAGCCCATATCTCTCATTCTCCTTCACTCTTTCTGCCCAACCCCTTCCTCTGGCAAACTGTCAATTTGTTCTCTGTATTTATAGGTCTGATTCTGCTTTTTGTTTGTTTATATATTCATTTGTTTTTTTATAATCCATGTATGAGTGAAATCATATGGTATTTGTCTTTCTTAGTCGGACTTTTTTCACTTAGCATAATATCCTCGAGGTCCACCTATGTTGTCACAAATAGCATGATCTCATCCTTTTGTGTGGCTGCATAATATTCCAGTGTGTGTGTGTGTGTGTGTGTGTGTGTATCACATCTTCTTACCCATTCATTTATTGATGGATATTTGGCTATTGTAAATAATGCCGAAGTAAACAGGGATGCGTATGTCTTTTTGAATTAGTGTTCTTGAAAGAAAACCAGTTAAAAACTAGATATAAACTTGTATATGTGCTGCTTGTTACAAATGTTATCTAAAAGACCTTTAGAGGGGCACCTGGTTAGGTGTCTGACTCTTGGTTTCAGCTCACGTTGTGATCTCAGGGTGGTGGGATCCAGCCCTGAATTGGGCTCAGCACAGAGTCTGCTTGAGATTCTCTCTCTCCCTCTCCCTCTCCCCTTCCCCCTCTCTCTGTCTCTTTTAAAAGATTTATTTATTAATTTATTTATTAGAGAGACAGAGAGAGAGCGCATGCACAAGGGGGAGGGGCAGAGGGAGAGGGAGAGAGAAACTTAAGCAGACTCCGGGCTGAGCACAGAGCCCGAGGCGGGGCCTGATCTCACGACCCTGAGATCCACTCTGAGCTGAAGCAAGGGTCAGCTGCTTAACCAATTGCACCACCCAGGCGCCCCAATAAGTAAATCTTAAAACAAAAAATCAAAGGCCTTTAGAGGCAATTGCAAAAAATATATACAAAAATAAGATGGGCTCTGCCAAACAATAAAATAAAATCACATAGTACTAAAATGCTTATTATAAAGTACAGTGGTTCCCTTCCTTAGCCCTCCCAGCTCTCCTCAGTCTCCCTACCCACTTTGCCTGTCCCTGCCTCGCTTCCTCAGATCCTCTCTGCAGAGACAACTACTATTGATGCTTATACTACGTATTCTTTCCATCCCTGTGTTTACATCCTTCTCCAATGTGACTTTGCTGTTCCTAACATCGAGAGGGAGAGTCTAGTTCTCCATCCCTTGAACCTGGGCTTAGCTATATGATTTGTCTGGGCCAATGGAACTTTAGCAAATGTCACACAAGCCCTGCAAATGTGCGTGTGCATTGGGTTTGCCCTTTCATGGTATTCTTACAAAGCCTGCAAGAACTACATGAAAGAGGGAAGCCTGGGTGGCTCAGTCGTTAAGCATCTGCCTTCGGCTCAGGTCATGATCCCAGAGTCTTGGGATGGAGCCCTGCATTGGGCTCCCTGCTCGGCAGAGAGCCTGCTTCTCCCTCTCCCTTTGTCTGCCGCTCCCCCTCCTTGTGCACACTCTCTCTGACAAATCAATCAATCAATCAATCTTTTTTTTTTTTTCTAAAGAACTATATGAAAGACCTAGGCCATCTGCCTGCATGATGAGACACAGATGGCTAAATCATCACCACCACCCCAGCTGACATGGAACCAGCCACCAGATGGGTGAGAACATTCCAGACCATCCAGCCTCAGGTAAGTTCACCAGCTGACCACACAATTCAGCTGAGCTGACCTAAACCAGAAGAAATGTCCAGCTTATTTACAGTTATAAGAAATAAAAAGATGTGTGTTTTTTTTTTTTAAAGATTTTATTTATTTATTTGAGACAGAGAGAATGAGAGACAGAGCGCATGAGAGGGAGGAGGGTCAGAGGGAGAAGCAGGCTCCCTGCCGAGCAGGGAGCCCGATGCGGGACTCGATCCCGGGACTCCAGGATCATGACCTGAGCCGAAGGCAGTCGCTTAACCGACTGAGCCACCCAGGCGCCCGATGTGTGTTGTTTATGACACAGCAAAAGCTTACATATATGTTCTTGCAGCCTCCCCCCTGCCCCTGCATGCACACACTTCCATATTTTTAAATAATAGGTATATATGCTATATTTTCACAAATCAGCTTTTCATACTATCTATTGGCTTCTGTTATGATAAAGATGTATTACTGTTGCTGTCATCTATTCTGCCCCCAAATATACATATTTCAATGTTTTGTGAAATCAATAGTCAGTGTTTATTTGATGATGCCATGTAATCATTATCCACAGCTAAACATTGTGGTATCCTCTGGTTAAATTTCTTTCCCAACTTTCTGTTTTTCTTGAACTTACAATAATTGCCTTGTTTACTCATGTGCTCCATTTTCTTGGCGCTTATTGTTCTCTAAGCCTTGCCATACTTTCCCAGGGACTATCATGACAGCTTAGTTGGGGGGGGGGGTGCCAGTTCTGAATGTTTTCTTCCTGACTTACCTTCTGGTGACCTTTCTCTTCGATCTCTACTGGCTGTTCCCCAGGCCTCCCGCACAGCTGTCATCCCAAGACTTCCCTTTGCACTCAGGCTTTGAAATGCCCTTTGCTTTTCTCCTAGATTTGATTCCCTCTTCCCTGGTTCTCATGTCTTCCTCTTTCTTGGTTTTCACCTTTGTTTTGGTGTCGTACATCTTCGAGTAGCTTCCTCAGGATGAAAAGCCCGTAAAACTGCAGAAGGCAACCATGCTCAGATGTCCAGTTTTCACCCTGAGCCCTTCATCACCTTTGGGAGTCTTCATCCATATCTCACCCCTGTCAGATCTCTTGTTGTCTGCGCCTCATGCCTTCCTCTTTTGCAGCTTCATTTCACTTCTTCTGGTGGCTTTCTGAAGTGGGAAGTAAAATTTTTGAGCCTTGTCTCAAAATATAGTTATTCTTTCCCCATCCTTGATGGGTAGCTTGGCTGTGTGTAGAAGTAAATTGGAAATCATTTTTTGCTCAGACTTTTAAGGACAACCACTATTATGTTCTAGTTTCCAGGGTTGTTGCTGAGAATTTCAAGGCTGTTTGATTCTGATTCTTTCCATATGGCTTGTTTTTCTTCCCCCTCTCTGGAAGCTTGTAGAAACTTCTCTTTGTTTCCAGTGTCTTGACATTTCACTCTGATGTGCCTTTATGTGGATCTGTTTTACTCCAATGCTATGGTCACTGAGCCAGCCTTTCAGTCTTAGAAACTCATCCTTGTAGTTTTGAGAAATGTTATCATAGTAATGATTTTCTCACTTTTATTTCCTCTCTCTCTCTTTCAGGAATTTTTATTATTTACATTTGGATATTTTTGACTAATCCTCTTATTTTCTTTTTGTTCTTATTATATCTCAGTTAAACTCAATACAAAACTCTGTCAATATGATTTCTTTCAAAGCTGGAAGATTTGGAAGTATTCTGCACAGACTCGTTTCTGTCTCTGAGTATTTCAAACCTTGTTTCTCCTCCATGATCCAGGTACTTCCAGAGCAGGTTGTTGAAGGACATGCTCACATGTAGGGAGACCCCTGGCTTTGCCTTTCATGGCACATCACCAGGTGAGTCAGCACAGTGGGAATGACAGCAGTCCTGGAAACCATTCCCAAGACAAGGAAATGCAACTGAGGCACATAAATTTCCACACACTCAAAATAATGATACCCCAATTCAATTTCTCCTTCCTTGAGTGCCCTATATCCCCATAGCCACTAGGACACCACGTGATATAAGAGGAAATGTTGTAAAGGAAAAACAGAGGAGGAAATAGCTGTCTTACCCAGTGGGAGTCAAAATCTCTTATTTTTTGCAAATTAAACAAAAACACATGATCATTTTTTAACACACAGAAAGAGACTTTTCCAGGCCCAAACAAGAGAAGGGTTCTGAAGCTGAAGCTTGTTAGATCAAAGTCTTAAACAATTTGAGAATTAGTAGGCTTAAAGCATTTTGAAAGCATTAATTTAGAATCAGAATTATAGATCTGGAATTTGACATCATTTAGTTTAACCTAGTAGTTTTGCCCCTGAAGAAAATAAAGCCAATTGAACTACTGAGGCTATGACCCAGGAAGGTGGCATAACATAAAACCCTCAAAAGTAACAATAAAGAAATTTAAGCAATGGAGAGAGTTCCTCAGAACACCCTGAAAGGGGCTGAGGCACGACCACAGAGTTCCCTACTTACCAAGTCGGAGTCTGGACAAGGAAAACCTTACTCCCATTATAAAAATGATCATAGGCGACTAACATGCTGATCACAATTAAGCTTACCTATTCATCAGTTATGTCTTAGAAAGGAATAAAGCTATATTTCTTTTAAAACATTCTATAACATGTTCTTTCCACTGATTTAGACCCTGGGTAAGAATTTAGTGTATTTTAAGGTTGCCTGATATTTTATTATGAAACAAACTTTTTCAGGGTGCCTGGGTGGCTCAGTTGGTTAAACATCCAACTCTTGGTTTTGGCTCAGGTCATGATCATGAGATTGGGCTCTGTGCTCAGTGAGGAGTTTGCCTGGGATTCTTTTTCCTCTTTCTCTCTCCCTCTCTGCTCCTCCCTGCACAACCCCCCCGCCCTGTCTCTCTTTAAAACAAATAAATAAATAAAAATCTTTAAAAAAAAATAAATAAAATGAACTTTTTCAACAACCAAACACACACATACACACTTACTCATTCACTGGAAATTAGATAAAAGGAATATCATAAACCCATAATTTCTACCAGCTTAACAACAATGGTGTTCATTTTAATATATTTACTTTTGGTTTGTGTTTAGTATTGCTGTAAACACAGTATAGACAATTTTGTATTCTCTTTTCACTTAACATTATATCATAAATATTTTTCCTTGTTTCACAATTTTAAAAACTAGAGTATCTCATCATATAGGTGTATCATAATTTACTAAACTATCACTGGTCATTTAGGTTGTTTCTAAATTTTTCTATTATAAATAATGATAAAGGATGATAAAAGATGTCCTTGTGCAGATCATTTCTCATTTTTTAGACTTTAAGAATTGATTTTTAGAAATGGCATCACTAGGTTAGAGAATGTGAATGTATTGTAGCTCTTAATACATACTATCAAAGACTTTTCCAAAATGGTTGTGCCAATTTACAATCCCACCAGTTATGCACAAAAGTATTAATTTCATGATATCATCAGATCAGGATATTATCTTTTCAAGTTATATTCCTTTAATAAAGGGAGGGGAATAATATTTCATTTATATTTCAATTCTTTGATTTTTCATTTTCCTGTACGTTTCTTAGGAAATTTTGTTACTGGTTGTGAATTGTCCATTCATGTCCTTTGCCCAATTATTTGTTTCCACTGTGATCTTTTACTTATGAATTTCTAGAATATATTTAGATAGCAAAGATATTCAATTTGCTATAGATTATCTTTCACTGTTGCCCTTAGTTTATTCATTTTCTTTGGTACTGTTATTTATACTAAAACTCCATTTTGGGGTGGGAAGGAAATCAAATCAATTGATACAGCTTAAATGTTTTGTTGACTTCTAATATTCTGTGAAGCAGAAATCAAAAATTCCAGTTTTCTTCTCTCTGTTAAGCTTCTTTCAGGTATATAAGAAATTCATTGAGAGGTTCCTGGCTGGTTCAGTCAGTAGAGCATGCAACTTTTGATCTTGGGGTTGTAAGTTTGGGCCCCATGTTGGGTGTAGAGATTACTTAAAAATAAAATCTTAAAAAAAAAAAAAAAAAGAAATACATTGAGTACTATCCCTACTAACGTACAGGGAAATAACAATTCTATCAAACCATAGACTTTGGGCAGGTTGCTAAGTTGTTTCCATAAGGTAGTTGTGTTTGTTTTGGGGCCACCATCCCGTGTGATTAAAAGGGAAACATTTCAACACAACCATGAAATACGCCAAGTCAGACTTTTAAGAAATGGACATGACATCAAGAATTCAAAGGAAAGAACCATTTGAGAAGATGGTTAAGGACGTCTTTTGAACAAAGGAAGTGCTTTTTGAAATATTTCAATAGAACATTAAAGGAAAACAACTGGGTTCTCTTATTTTTATTATTTTATTTTATTAAGGAGCGTTTTTCAGACAACGATTTTTGCTTCATTGAAGGGGATGGGGGAAAGACTAACTTGAATCCATATTTTCCAGCTGTCTCACACCTGATGAAACAATTTAATGAGGAATAATGGGGTTTTAAATTGATTTTTAACTAATCCTCTTATTTCTTGGAAGTAATGAATATACTGTATTATAGATCCATTCATCTGCTATAAATGCTTTTACTGACAGACTCTCCTTG
The DNA here is from genome assembly GCF_029215605.1 of Mirounga angustirostris. NCBI lineage: Eukaryota > Metazoa > Chordata > Mammalia > Carnivora > Phocidae > Mirounga > Mirounga angustirostris. The sequence continues at coordinate 15,291,465 of NW_026991718.1, read as the reverse complement.
GTAGAAGTCTTTAAAAATTATCTTCTCTAAGAGTGCTATGATGAAAGTTTATAGAGAAGGATAATATAGAAGAACACATTTTAACTGTAAATTATGGTGTGAAAGGTCAAATTAAAATAATATAATGAAATAATATCAGTTGGGGTGGGAGTTTTACAGCTGAAGAATTGCAATCTGCTCGTATATCCTTTTTATCTACCTTCCATGTCATCACTGGTCATATTTTATCTCTTTGTCTCTCTGTGCTGAGTTCTGGGTCTCTTTGTCAGTGCAATCTTCTGATTCATTAATTTTCTCTTAAAATGACTCGATCAAGAGTTTATCTGATCTATTGAGATTTTTGATGTTTGTTTCATAGTTTTCCATGTCAGTGTAGTTCCTTCTCCTGTTTGACCCTTCCATTTCTCCCCAGTAGCCAGTCCCCTCCTCCACCCCCCCCAGCAGTTTATTGAGATGTATTTCACCGAAAGTGTACAATTTAATGGCTTTTAGTATATGCAGAGTTGTGCCACCATCACCACAACCTAACTGTAGAACATTTTCATCAAGAAAAAGAGAACATTTCCAACACTGAAAAAGAAACTACATTAAAAACAAAAAAAAGAAGAAGAAGAAACTTCATCCCCTTTAGCATTCATCCCCTGTCCCCCACCAACACCAGCCACTGGCAGCCACTAATCTACTATCTGCATATAGATTTGACTCTTCTGGAGATTTTATAAAAATGTCTTATACAATATGTGGTCTGTGACTGCCTTCCTTCACTTAGCATAATATTTTTGAGGTGCATTATGTATCATTCCTTTTTATTGCTGAACTACATCCCATCAGTATGGATATACTACATTTTATTTTTCCATTCCTTGCTTAATGGACATTTGGATTGTTTCCATTTTTTCCTATTTAGTAATGCCACTATGAACATTTGTAATGAGGTTTTGTGTGCACTTGATTCTCTTCATACATGTAGGAATGGAATTGCTGGATATTACAGCACCTCTATGTTTAACTTTTTGAAAAACTGTCAAAACTTTTTCACAACAGATGCACCATTTTACATTCTCACCAGCAATGTATGAGGGTTCCAATTTCTCCACATACTGGCCTTGTAAATTTGGACATGTAATTTAACTTCTCTGTGGCGTTAAATAATGTAAAAGTACCTGCCTTATATTGTTGAAAGGATTAAGTGATTGGATCCAAGCATGGAACACAGTGAGGGCTATGTAATTTTTTTGTGTGGGGGGGGGAGCGGAGTGTTACTGTAGTCTAAAGTGGAGAAATGTCATAATTCATTATGAGTTAAATTGCTTCCACTGCACTCCATCTTTCAGGGTAGCCTGACTTAACTATGGCCTTCCAGATAGTTTGGAAATATTATCCAAACTAGGATAATTGTCCATGGACAATTCTTTCAATGTTGCAGAAGTAAACAAAGTCTCTGCTCTTCTAGAATTTACATTTTAGTGGCGAAATAATCAACAAATCAACATGTAACTTCAAGCAGTGTTCACTGAAGCCGTATCAGTGCACTAACCTTTACTCTGAATCCACTGGGGTCTCCATCCAAGAATATACTTGACGGAGAGGAAGGCCTTTCTATTCCCTAAAAGGTAATGTACTTGCCAAAGAGTTAAACCATGTATTTTTTTTTTATAAGACTTTATTTATTTATTCATGAGAGATAGAGGGAGAAGCAGGCTCCCCAAGGAGCAGGGAGCCTGATGCGGGACTCGATCCCAGGACCCCGGGATCATGACCTGAGCCGAAAGCAGACGCCCAACCATCTGAGCCACCCAGGAGCCCAAACCATGTATTTTTTAAAAAGGTAAAAGCCTTAAGTCTCGTACAAATACAAAATGAACACGTGTCAGATATTTTATTTACTCACTTAATGAGGAAACCAGTAACATATCAGAACCAGTTTAAAAGGAGAGTTTAAAGTACTCCTATTGTTAAATTGTGAATGGAAGATGAATTTGCAAATAGAAGCAAAATGCCTTTTTCTGAGGAGCGGTTAAGATTCAATGTCAGGTTCAACGGACAGGAGTATTTCCTCTTGGTATTAGTTACCTACAATAGAGCTGTACAGAGTTCTACAAAGAAAGGTGGACAGCCCATATACAATCAGGATACCCAGAAAGGTGTGTCAGACTACGGCTGGTTTTTCACTGAAGGCACCCCGTAGTCTTTTGGTCCATTTTAATGAGCTTCACAATTTTTCCCAGTAAAGCTCACTCTTATCTGTATAAACCCAGCAACCAAGCAGTTCTTCCACTTTATCTTGCTTCTGTTTTCCTCAATCCTCTTAGTTGCCTGAGTTAGGTGTTATTTCTTTGCTCCCACCAAAAAGCCCGCAGAGTGAGAGAGTGTGAAAACCTAAGCCTATCCCCTCCGACAAGCCCCCAGTTTCCACTCCCGCAGTGACGAAGGCGCCCGGGCGGGGACTAGCAACGCCCCTTTCCCCCTGGCACCGCCCCCGACCAGCCAAATAATCGAGCTGCGCGCAAAGGTCACGTGAGCAGTCGCAGTCCCGTGACGCCCCCGGAGCAGAACGTGGCAGACATCACTCAAAAAAGTCCTTCATGCCCGTTTTCTGCCACCAACCTATCTCGTTTCTGCCTCTACGCATTAAATGCCTCTTTTCTTGCCGCTCTCGTCCCAGGGATGGTAAACTACCGGGTTACCCCGAACCTTTCTAGGCCTTCGAGCCAGCCCTTGCCCTCGCGTAAGAGGCGGGCCTCCTTTAGCGCTAAAGGGACTCGCACTTCTGATTGGGCGTGACGTCTTGTCAATCTCCAAGTTTTCCCAATCAGGGGCCGAGCCCACCCCGCTTTTCGCTCTTCCATTGGCCTGTGTGCGGGGAAGGTGGAGGAAGAGGGGTAAACCGAGGTCGCGCGAGAGCGGCGCTCGGCACTCAGTGCGCAGGTGCAAGGAGCTGGCTGTGGCCCGGGCCGGCGGCGGGCTGGAAGACGCGTCGGTTGGTTTTGGAGGCTGTGGCAGAGCTATCTGGGTTCGACTTCTGGGCGGAAAGCGTTTGTCAGGGGCACATCCTAGAACGAAGGTTGTGAGATTCCCGATGGTGTCCATGACTTTCAAACGGAGCCGCAGCGACCGGTTCTACAGCACCCGGTGCTGCGGCTGTTGCCATGTCCGCACCGGGACGATCATCCTGGGGACCTGGTACATGGTAAGGGCGGGCGGGGCTGGAGGGTTGGGGCCCAGGGGAATGCGCATGAGCGGGAAGTGGGGGAGCCAGGTCTGAAATGAAGGGAGTGTTCACTGGGAGGGGGTGGGACTGAAAACGGGGTCTTGGGTGGGGCGAGAAGGCATAAGGGAGCCTCTTTTTAGGGTGCTGTAACTTTGAGGGAGGGGACTGTGGCCAGGAATCGGAGTGGGGGTGGGTAGGAATGGGGAGATTGTTCCTCGGCTCCAATTAGAGGAGAAAATCGGGGTGGGGAGAAGCGGGGGCGTTGTGGGCGGGCGAGGGGGGCATGGAGAATAGGGGTAGGTGGGAGAGATGAGGATACTGGGATTTGGTGGGGAGTTCTGGAAACTGCCTGATTTCGGTCCTTTTTGTAGTTCCGTGATCAGAAAGAACACTCTTCCACCTATGCTCGCTGGAGTTTTTTCCCCTACAAAACAATTAGGAGTAGACCTTGAGAAATGCAGCGGAGTTTCGACATTGTCTTTCCTGGAAGGAAATCGAAAGGTCCAGCTGTAACGCAGTTGCCTGTGGTTCCTGGACTGTATTTGTTACAGTGTGTTTGTGATGTAGGCAGAAAGGCCTCTGTTGTAAATCTGGAGATTGTCTCGGAGGCCGTACCTTTCTGCCAGGATTTACACTCGATCGGCCTTTTCCTGGTGCAACTACCCCCTGCCCATTAGACGCTTTTTATTCCGTTTTTTAGGAGACCTTTATTGAGAGCCTTCTCTATTCTGGCCACATACACTGGCATTTCCTGGGTTCCAAGATCTGTGTAATTCTATGTCATAACCAAGTTGACAGTGTTATTGATTGGTGGTTCACCAGTAATACTTTTGTGATTTCTTACCACCATCTCCAGTATCCCTACACATTGAAGCTAATTTATGACTGTTGGGATAGCTTTAGGCTATAATGATGACTTTACTGAAGCTTTGACAAACTTCTCATATTGTTGACTTCATTGGCTGCTTTCACTAGTGACTTTGTAATTGGTTGTTTTTGTGGGGTTGTTTTGGTTTGGAGGGTTGTGGCATTAGTGATACTGTATGGTTTCTGTTAACTTGCGTGAACTACAAAAAACAAAAAAGGAAAAGCTTTATCACATTCTTTTTGCCTTTCTCTGTTACCATTCCTTACCCAGTGCCTTGAAATCATTACCATTTGAACAAACACCAGATGAGAATAATCTTAGTTAGGCAGATACTGTTTCATGGCCGACCCCCAGGGGACTACTTCTGACCGGGGATTATTTCTGACCGCCCTGTTTTGCTTTATTGGTGTACATTAAAAACAACAAAACTTGAATGTGTAGGCTTATTTGCTTGTTTCTGAGTTTATTTTAGTATTTTCTGTACTTTCATATTCAGAAACATCATCTTATTGATATAATATCAGATTTCCCCTCAAAAATTCTCTTTTGTTTTATATTTTATCTGATTTGTAATATTAGACATTAGTCAGTTAATGGCAATCGCATTGTATTTCTAACTTCCTTTTCTCCTACATTTTGCTAAGGATCTGGGTCTTCAGTTTCTTTTGTTTGTCCTTAGTTTTGCCTTCCATTCCCCTAAATGAATCATTCAAATCTTTAGGGTCCCCAAGCCTCTTACTCGACCCTGCCTCCCTCATCTTGAGAAGATGACCTCCCCTCCTACTGAACTGAGAAGTTGTGTCCATCAGCTGGGACTCTTGCCTGGAAACCTAATCTTCCCGTTTCTTCTCAGACCCTTCTCTCCATTCACAGAACAAAGGATTTCTAACTCCTTTTCAAGAAGGAAATAAACACCATCCCAATTTCAACCATCTGAATATTACTGGCTGGCTGTATTTCTTTCCAGTCTTTTCTAGGCAGATTTTTTTTTTTTTTTTATGCTGTGGGCTCTGCTCATAAAAATGAAAGGAATAGCAGGGAAAAATACGAGTTATATACAGCAAAACCCAAAACGCAGGGAGAAAAACTTTAGTAAGGGCATTTATTTTCCATTGGAGGCACTTGATGTGAAAACATTTCACATCTCTTCCTTTTCCCCTGCTTCGGTTTTCACAATTTTAGAAGGAGGCCATACCTGTTCTTCCGTTGCATGGACTTTTGGGTTAGCAGAACATTATAAACTGCTAAAATCAATTAGTCTGTCTTATATAAGGGATTTACTGATCATTTGCAATGTAAAAGGCTTTAGTGGACATATAAAAAGAATAAATTACAGGGACCGTTTGTTGTTATCTTTCGTATTTCTATTACCTGCCACACAAAGGCTCTCAGATGTTTCTTGTCTTGAAAGTGGTATCTGCCCTTAAGATACGGTATTAGAGATTTTTAGAGCACGGATACGAAAATGAAACGGTACAATGACAAGAGGAGAAGGTGATCAGTAACATCAGATTCTAATTGGATGAAGGACTGGGAAAAGGCCATTGGTTTTGTTGGTGACTTTCAAAAGTGTAGCTTCAGTACCACAGCAATATAAAAAAACACAATTTCTGCCAATTGGGAAGGCATGTAACCTTTTAGAGAACAAGGCCACCTACACGAAAGTGTAGTATAATACCTCTAAACAAAGAGGACTTGTCCAAACAGTGTATTTTGTTGCTGGAAACTTCTTTACTAAGACAGAAGTAATAAGGGATTGAGTGAGGTAGAATGCCACTTCCCTCTTCCTCCCTTCCTCAATTTCAGTTGGGAGGTTAGGTACGATCCTCTTTAGATTGCCTCTGTGCTGTTTGAAACCTGGGATGATGGGGACAGCCCTTCCTCCTGCTGGGCCAAGACGCTGTATCAGTCAGTCAATCTGATACAGTGTCATTGCTTTCTGGCAACTGGTCTAGTGTTGAGGCCATTCTAACACTGTTCTAAAGTATTCTATGGTATTAAGTAGTGCAGTAGGACATAGAGAAGCTGGAGCCAGTTTTATGCTCCAGAGAGGTACCAGCGCTGAAGTGTTAGCTTTTGGCGTTTTAGATTGGAAAGAAGCATAATCCCCGGTTAAGGGATACAAAATTTCAGAATGAGCTCTAGTTTAAATTCTGGCATTCCTTAAATTGTTTGCTCTGTTATTTAGCCAGATGATTTCAGACAAGTTTGTTACACAGTGTAAGTTCAAATGTTCATTGAATAATTGAAAATAGGCGTACAAGTGGGCTATAGGACTGTCCTCATTCATGATTGATGTTGTTACAAGAATACATTTTGAGCATTTGTAATAATTTTAGGTCTTGGAAAGACTTAATATGTGGCTAATTTTTAATGAATTTCTCAGACATAAACAATCTGGAGTTTATAGCTGGGAGAGAAGTGAAGACAGCTTTCCTCAAGCTCTATTCCTTTCCAGCCCTCATTCCTGGTTTCTTTAAATAAGAGTGAAGCTTGTTTATATTTCAAAGTTAATATTCTTCCTCAAACACTTTTTTTTGGTGTGCCTCAGTACTTTTGCATGTGCTATCTCTTCTCCCCCCTTCCCCAAGTCACTTTTTAAAAACTTTTTTAAAGAAAATGTCAAATATAAAGAATAGCGAGATAGCATTAACATCTCCCATTTACTCATCACCCGACTGTGACTAATAACAACATTTTGCCAATTCCGTTTAATTTTTTAGTGGTTAGCTCAGATGTTTTCTTGGTGAAGCTTTTCTTGTTTCCCAGCCAGAGATATCTGATTTCCTCACTGTGTACCTAGAAAAGTTCCTACATACCACTTGTATGTGCTCATTAAATAGTACTTATTACACGATTACTAATGATTATCTTTTTATTTTTCTCCCCCACAAGATGTTCTCCTTGAGGGAAAAAGATGATAGGTCTTACTCTATAAAATGTGTGTAGTAGCTAGCTTGTTAATTAACATTTGAAGTGTTCATTAGACATTTGTAAAATTAATTGTCTCCTCCCAAAAGTAGTAGGAATAACTCATTTGTAACTGCACGTACCAGTAAACAACAAAGTCTATATGTATGTGAAACACTTAACAATTTTTAGAGATTGGCTGTTTTGATGTTTACCTGCTGAGAGTGCTTCACTGAGTCGCTCCGTCTGCCTGTGAGACCCTTATCAGGATGCCCTGAAGCACGTACATTCTTTTAATTATAGTCTCAGCAGATACTGGGTTGTGGCAGAATCCATGGGAATCTAAAGAATAATGATTTAAAACAAAAACCAGCTCCCAGAGAATGTTCTGGGATGGGTGTGGCAGTGAGATGAGAAAGCGAAGAGGAATTCCTTTCTGGAGGCTGAGTACTTCATGGGTCTGATAACTGTAACAAGTAAAATCTACACATCTGGTTTTTGTAATTGTTTACTTATACAAGGTGTGCAAAGGCTTGCAAAAATAATGCAAACCATATTTAACCCAATAAATTTATAGGACTCCTTCCACATTGAATGGTATGTCCATAGTCCATACCATTGACATGTTTACTGTATTCTGTACCTCCATATTGTGAGGTTTAGAAGTTAATCATTATTGTAATTACATTTTTGTTTTATTTCCTGAATAAATAAAAGGAAAAAAATCAATTGGGAATAAAGATTCTGAAATATAATTACTTGCTCTTTTCAGAGAAATTTTGTATCAGAAATTTTATATTGTAAGGCTGTAAAATTGATTTTTTTTTTTTTAAATGCTCTGTGGAACTTAGTAGAAATATCGACTGTAATCAAAAGTAAATAGCACAGGACCGGAATAGGAGCACAGGACGGGTGCTCAGTTTAAGATCACAAGGATGGATTTCCCAGGTTAATACTTTAAAATGTAAGGTGAAGTTCTAATGAAATATAGTGATCTAATGGAATATAATTAACTCAGTGAAGATTGGAATTGTGTGAGCTTTAAAGAAGTAACACTGCAATTTATTTTTTCATTTCTTGGTCCTTTTGATTAGAGCTATGATTTTTGTTTAATACTCAGGGTTGTGACAGTGAAGTGAAATTTGAATTGTCACTAATACTACAAGAAGATAATAGTGGATGAATCTGGCTTATCCATGTAAGAGAAAATAGATGCTATAAGTCCTATGTGCAATAAAAATATTTAGGAAGGGAAAATTAAACTTCTAAATATTTTTGGTTGTGTCATTTCCTTCATTTAGTCACTGAGTTTGTTTTTCTTGATATGAGAATGTTTTTTCTGTACTGTGCAGAGCTTTTTTAACTATGACTGTATTGTGGTTAGCAAAGAATAATTTGCTGAATTGATTTCAGACTGATTTTCGTACACAGAATCTATGAGGTTTAGGTAGATATATCTAATCGCTCAATAATTAATTCACCTAGTTGGATGAACTACTCATACACGGTAGCCAAAACCCATTGCAATGAAGATGGAAAAAATCAGGCTTCAACCAGGGAGCCACCCTTGCAAATATGATTGTCCTTTGTAAGACTTTTCAGGAGTTGGAGGATAAAGTACCTTGCTTTTGAGCATTGCATGTTACTGAACATCTTTACTTGGACAGTAAAGTATAAACATCTTATAACCTTAGATAATAGTTTCTTCTGGAGAGACCTCAAAACAGGAGTTGCTTAGGAATGGGTATAAGTAATCATGTGGTGCTCTGAAGCAGGTTATCCTAAAAAGAAACAGGTTTGTATCCTAGCTTTCTCCTCTACCATATCAGTGAACTTACCACAAGTTATTTCACTTGCTGAAACTTAGTTTCCTCGTCTGCAAATGGGCTTTAGTAATATTTTCTTCACCAGGTTGTTGTGAGGAATGAGTGAAGTAATATATGTGAATATGCCTGGTATATAGTATATCCTCAGTAAATGTCAGTTGATTCTGAATTTGGTATTGTGACATTGTTTAGATCTCCTAATCTTATTGAATGATAAAACTTGGGTTGCTTGTCTTAGAGAATGTGAAGTGCCTTCAACTGAGAAGCTGTTATTTTTCATTCAGGACAAACAGGAGAGAGCTACCTAACAGAGTTTGTTTAAAGTACTGTTGATAAGGCGCTAATGTTTCTTAAAAATACCAAATACTCAGATTTTCGCAAAAGGAAGAGGACAGGTTCTGTGAACTTTTAGATAGGGAAGCCTAACTCCAGTCCTAGGTGGTTTTCTGTATTGAATCATTAATGGGACTGTTTTTGAGCACCTCAGGGAAGGGGTGCCTCCTGGGCTGCTGCAGGGATTCACTAACCACTGGAGGCATAAATAATTGCTTCTTGAAATTGAGTTACAACCTTGGTAAATTAGGAGAATTCACCAGATATTACGATGGAATTTTGGCAAGAAGTTTGACAAAGACTCAAGATGTTTCTCTGAAAGTGATAAAGAATTTTATTCAAAGATTGCTGGTTAATGGGAAGAGGACAACCTCTGACACCTCCTGTGCTTGGCCTCCTGTGCTCTTTTACTAGTGACTGAGATGGAGATACTGATTACATGCCGACCATATTTTCAAATAATGAAAGCTAAAAGAGATAGGAAATCTGTAGGGTATTCCGAATCTAGATCCAGAACATCTTGACAGGCAAGAATATATACGATGAAATTCCATTGCAAATGTATAAAGGCTTATGCTTGGGCCTCTGAATCTAACCGTACAGGTTCAGGTGGTAGCTTAGCAGGATCAAGTGTGAAAAGAATTAAGGGTGGGAGTTACTCTGACACGACATTCAAAAAATTTATGAAGCCAGTACGATTTCAGGCTGTGCTAGTTGAAATTTGTTAGCTTAGACTGTAGGAACTGAGATCCCTGTGTGCTCTGACCAGGCTGATCTTACCTCATTTTCATGGTATGTCCAACAAACTGGAGTCTGTGTATAGAGGAGAGCAGAAGGAGGTAGTGAGGTAGCTGGACAGTGTTAAACCATTAGAGAAATGGTGGAAGTACCTGAATGTTTATTCTAGAAAAGATTATTTGACGGCCTGTGTCAGCTCCCCTTAGGTGTTAGAGGTGCACTCACTCAAAAAGGGGAGCACATTATTTCAAAAGGTAGAATTAAGGACAGTAGGCGAAAGTCAAAGTGAGCTAGTTAAAATCTTGGAAAGTCTTTTAAGCATTTGAGTCAGGCCTAAGAGGAAATGAAATAGTTTTCTATCATTAGATAGGACATACTGTAGAGGAATGTCAGGCTTATCTGATGGATCACTATTTACTTAACTGATGGCTATTATATATATCTGATGGATAAGTATATTGGATGAACTGTAGTTTCTTCAAGCCCAGGAATTCTGAGATTGGTGTATGAATAAATACATGACTGAACACAAACACTTTGTAATGATTCCTTTTAATTGTTTTGCCATTTATTAACATAGGTTCAGTCATGTTTAAGTTTATACTTTAAGAAATACTGACTTTTAGGGTGGTATTGCATATTTTATCTACAGGTAGTCTGCTACTGTTTTCTGTCTTTGTTAACTCCAAGTAAAACAGGTTAAACATGGGAAGACCTCTGAAGATTGTGGTGAGGACTGTTTCCTGGTTAATAATATAATGGATAACATCTTATCTTTCACAGGTGGTAAACCTGTTGATGGCAGTTTTGCTGACTGTGGAAGTAACTCATCCAAACTCCTTGCCAGCTGTCAACATTCAGTATGAAGTCATTGGCAATTACTATTCATTGGAGAGAATGGCTGGTATGTTTTTAGTTGGAAATACCTCCTGCTCATCACACACACGCACAACACAGAGATTATTTAGAGGATTGATTAAATTATATTTAAGTTACTCTACTTGCTGAGGCGTAAAAGTGTTTTTGTGGGTTTTTCAAAGATTCTCAGTGAGAATTGTAATTGAGCACTTCTGGCCAGAAAATGTTAAGGACTACCAGAAGATTTTTTGAGAAATGTACATTGTATACCTTGATTCTTGTCAGTGCTGTGGAGAGAAGAAGAAATTACAAAAAGACTTGTAAGCCTTTAAGGTCAGCTGGCAAGTGTAGTAGAGGATGGGAGCAAATAGGCTTACAGGAAAATAGGAAATACGAGTTATTGGAATATTTGCTGATACCTTTTGCCCGAGGGTCACAGTTCTAAATATATTTCAATCATTTAGATGAAGGAAGACGATATTGGAGTTAAAAATTGTAGACATTCATGGAAATTGCTTTTTTAAACCTGTTTATTCTCTGATAGCATTTTCATTATCTAGCTTTCTCTGAAATACAGGTGCAGAAAGATTCTAGTTAAGATTTTATATTGGGGGGTGGCCGGGTGGCTCAGTCATTAAGTGTCTGCCTTCAGCTCAGGTCATGATCCCAGGGTCCTGGGATCGAGCCCCATATCGGGCACCCTGCTCGGCAGGAAGCCTGCTTCTCCCTCTCCCACTCCCCCTGCTTGTGTTCCCTCTTTCACTGTGTCTCTCTCTGTCAAATAAATAAATAAAATCTTAAAAAAAAAAAAAAAGATTTTATATTGGGCACCTGGGTGGCTCAGTCCATTAAGTGTCTCCCTTCACCTCTGGTCATGATCCCAGGGTCTTGGGATCAAGTCCTGCATCTGGCTCCCTGCTCAGAGGGGAGTCTGCTACTCCCTCTACCCTCCCCCCCTGCTCATGATCTCTCTCTCTCTCCCTCAAATAAATAATAAATAAAAAATAAAAAAGATTTTATTTTATAAATGTTAGAAATTTAATATTTGAACAGAAAATTATGCCTCAAATTTTCAGTGCAAAGTTTTTTGCATGTTTAAAATATCACTTCAGAAAAATGTTCGGAGTACTCGTGTGTATTTATAATGTTACAGGATCTAAGTTATTTTTAGGTTTATTAGCTTTTATTAGAAATTCTTGAGCTTCATTACATTTATGATCTTCTCTGATAAATTTATCAAGTGGTTTTTAAAACAAATTTGGTTGTTAATTCACATAATTCACTCACTGTCTACAGGGCTAACTGCTGTTTCTAGGATTCAAGTAGAGTTTTGTGGCCATCTGTTGACATTATAGTATGAAAACACTAACAGTTGTTTAAACTGTGTTCAAGTGCTTTTTAAATGAGTCTACTGATTGTCTATTCAGATATATATAATCCTTTAATTCTGTTGTTAAATGCGATAAAAGAGATACCAAGAACATACTAGAAACATCCCTCCTGGTGTTTGTTTTTTCCTCCCAAGTTAGTCTATTTCTGTTTAAAAACCAAAATACAATAATGAATAAAACGTTAGTTTTTAATGGCTATTTTTGGTACTTTAGGCTGTAAAATTACGTAAAACCTGATGCAGTGTCAGCATGTGTTTCTCTTAAAATCAAGGTGTAGGAAAAGATTTATGGTTATTGACATTCTTGTAGGTCTGTACAACTGGCTGCCTTGGCTAGAGCTGCAGGGATGGAGTCAGGGTTTCCTGAATGGTCTGTGAGTGCTGTGCCTGCTATAGAGAGAATCAGATATATTCGTTATCATACTAGTGTTGATTGTAATTCTGCCAAGGCCCCCTATTCTTGACAGAATATAAAAACGCATAGCACTTGGTCATATGGTAGTTTGTGTGTCTCTTTGCAGGTGGAAAGTTGATTTTCCCATGACCCATTGTTATAATGGCAAGTTAAGTTCTGATCATTGGCCTGCCAGCGGATTTTATTTATTTATTTTTTTATAGCCTTTATTTTTTTTATTTTTTTTAAAGAGACAGAGACCGAGACAGAGAGGGAACACAAGCAGGGGGAGTGGGAGAGGGAGAAGCAGGCTTCCTGCTGAGCAGAGAGCCCAATACGGGGCTTGCTGGGCTCCATTCAGGACCCTGGGATCATGACCTGAGCCGAAGGCAGACGCTTAATGACTGAGCCACCTAGGCACCCCAAGATTATTTTTTTGAGAGAGAGAGAGCACGCACAAGCTGGGGGAGGGGCAGAGGGAGAGGGAGAAGCAGACTCTCCGCTTAGCAGGGAGCTCAACGTGGGGCTCCATCCCAGGACCCTGAGATTATGACCTGAGCCAAAGGCAGACACTTACTTAACCGTCTGAGCCACCCAGATGCCCTGGCCTGCTGGCTGATTTTAAATAATAAGGTTCATGGTTATTTTTAATCAGCTAAACAGAATACGACATTCAATGTATATGAAATGCTTCTGCAACATATACAAGCTGTTTTTCAAATATGAATTTAACTTTATATTCACGCTGGTAATGGGTGAACACTTGGGGCCCCCTGGAGAAAGTTCTTAAATGTGGTGACTGGAAACCGGAGGTTCACATCTGGGTATTTAGCCCTCATATTTTGTTTGCTTTATTGACTCACAAATACTGGAGCATCTCTTGTTCTCGGTATTATATATGTATTTTTCACCCGTCATCCCATTTCTCCCCTATTTGGCTATAGGGCATCTAGAGGATATTCTCTATCCTCTAGAAAAATTTAAAGAGGGCTCTTCTTACCTAATATAGTGCCAGATATTGATGTTTGTACTGCCAAGTGACAAGATGGTACATGACATTTATCTAATAGTGGGAATGTTTGGCAATTATTCAAACATCCGTTATTATTAGCACCCTTCTGGTTCTTAATCTCTATCCAGAGTTAAAGAATTAACTTTAAATCTGTGCTAAGAAACTCAAGTCGAATGTGACTTAATATTGTTGAGATTACTCTGGTGTTTTGTGAGGCAGTTAATGAACTTGGATAATGTAGAGGAAGGGGACAACCTGAGAAGGAGGTGGGGAACAAAGAAAAGGCCTGTAAAGTATCGGAGAAATCATGAAGAGGGGATGGGGAGCAGCGAGTTCACATGTTGGGATGAGGGAGAGGAGGTTAGTGGAGAACCTTGAATTTCTGATTGTGTAGTTTATCTGAGGTTAGAGGGGGCAGCTGTAATGCTCTGTATTTAATATATTTGTGTCTTTCAAACAAATACCAGCTTTTCCCTCGTGTGGAACCCTGCTTTGCTCACAAGACCCAACTTGTGTCATTTCGTATTTTTTTCCTGATTCCCCCCGGGAAAGCTAATTGTTTCTGCTTCTGTTGTAGCACTTTGCCACATTGGATTATAATTCTCTGTTTGCACACCTTCAGACTCTGGGCAGAGATCTGTCTCTTTAGCTGAGTGACTGACTGGTTGATGATAAAAGTCAGTGAGTTGTAGCCAATTTAATAAACAAAAACAAAGGCGTGAGTTCGTCAAATGTCATTACTTAATGCCGAGACAGATTTTTTTTTTTAGCATGCTTGGTCTTAGATTTTTTCATAGCCAGTCTTGAAAATACTCATTTTTTAAGCTAGCTTTAAAACATCATTTTGTCATGAAGAGTTTTGTTCTTTTTGTTATGTTTGTTATGTAAGTAGCTTAATTAGATTTTTGTTTTTGTTTTCTTAGATAATGCCTGTGTTCTTTTTGCCATCTCTGTTCTTATGTTTATAATCAGTTCAATGCTGGTATATGGAGCAATTTCTGTAAGTATTCTATATTTTCGACTTTTAGAGTTTGACCTTTACTGAGTGGTACTTAATAATTTCATATTTATGTTGTGATGTTGTGGTTGTTATTTTTTGTCTTCAGTATCAAGTGGGTTGGCTGATTCCATTCTTATGTTACCGGCTTTTTGACTTCGTTCTCAGTTGCCTGGTTGCTATCAGTTCTCTCACTTACTTGCCAAGAATCAAAGAGTATCTGGATCAATTAGTAAGTGTGTATGCTAATTAAACCTTTTTTCTTTATTTTAAGTAAAATATTTAAATAGAAAATTTGAGTCAGCTTTAGGTACTATTTTTATTTTATTTTAATCTACCTACGTCTTTAAAGTGTTTTAAAATAATTGTTACTTCTCTTAATTACCATGTTGAAACCAGTAAGATACAGGTAGAATATCCTCTAACTAGTACCATTTGAATATTCCAGTGTTAAAAGTCTCTAAAGATGGATATCACAGAACGTCAAGGAGTAGTTCAACTTTTGTTTTGAGTATACTAGTAGTATAATAATTTGGCTCTAGAGGTTTCTCCCTCTCTTCGAAAGTAGAGCATTCCTCTGAAACCTTATTTAAGCAGAAATGTTGTAAATGTTTATTCCCAGACCCCCAAATAATCTTCTTAGTCTTTTCTGATACCCAAGGGCACACCTTGCTAACGGATGCACAAAACAAAGTGCGGTAAAGCACGGATGCTCACAGACTCCGTTCACCCCTCTGGCGGTTGGACGCTGAGACGCTGGGCGGGGCTCTCAGGGAGGGGGCGGGGCGGGCTCTCAGGGAAGGAGCTCTCACTGGGGTGTGCGCTGTCGCTCCGAATAGCTTGCTTCCATACGGACGCTGGATGCTCTTGTTGCTCTAACTCCTTTTTTCTTTGTAGGCATCCATAGCTAATACTTGAATGCTTACTGTATCTTTCACTCTATTTGAGGCAAATCGTTGATGAATAGTGTAGGTACAAACATAGCTTCCCTCTCTCTGAGGAGCAGCCCATGGATTGGGGGAGTTAAGAGGTTATCTGTGATAACGAACTGGAACTGTCCACTGCACCATTAAGTGCGGAGCTTAGATTAGTGCTGTATGATGAAGCGGCAGGGAACCTTCTGGGCTGGAGTAAGATCTGGAAGGAGGCATGGAGTCCAGAAAAATAAAAGTTCATTTAAAAAATGCTGTCTTGGGGCGCCTGGGTGGCTCAGTCGTTAAGCGTCTGCCTTCGGCTCAGGTCATGATCTCAGGGTCCTGGGATCAAGCCCTGCATCGGGCTCCCTGCTCAGCGGGGAGCCTGCTTCTCCCTCTCCCACTCCCCCTGCTTGTGTTACCTCTCTCGCTGTGTCTCTCTCTGTCAAATAAAAAATCTTAAAAATAAAAAAAAAATAAAAATAAGAAATGCTGTCTTTTAGGAATTTTCTCCCCGCTTTCAGATTTCCTGAATAGTCCATCTTGCATACCACAAATTTATCATTTGTTCAGAAAACATTTGGTGGTTGCTTCTTATGTGCAAGGCACTCTGCTGCATTCTTGGGATACATCAGTAGAACTTAATTGCTAGTGAAGGAATTGGAAAATTGATAATTACTGCATTAAAACTGTGGTAAAAAACTGTGAAGGGAAGGTAGGCTGCGCGAGTGAATGTCACAGAGCTGTCAGATGTGGGCTGGGAGCAATTCACTCTTGAATTGCACTCAAGAGTCTGAGTAGGAATTAAGACAGGGAAGATACAGAAGCAGAGGTCACAAAGACCCCTCGAGGTGGGAAGGAACATTCTACTTGTAGTCAGAGGACTGTAAGGTGACCGTGGTGGCTGGCACATAGATTAAGTGAGGGAAGCAAAGCAGCAGTGATGAGTAGGAGAGAAGCAGCTGGGGGCAGAGCCTAGTGTCCGGGTTGGCCGTGGTCAGAAGTTTCCTCATTCTAGATCTCTCTTGTCATGTCTGGCTGAAAAACTGCAAACCTCCTGAATAAAAGCTATAGCATTCCCCCATGAACCGGTCCCATTCAGTTTTTGTCTTTCTATTTATAAATGAAGGCTTAAAGAACAGTTTTGTCCCAAGGAGACACTTAGCTAGGGTTTGGAGTTGGTGTGTGGGTACTTTTCTTCTTTTTCTTTTTTGGTCCTTTGGGGTTTTTGCATGCTGCTTTTTTGTAAAAATTATTTGGGCTTTTGTGTTGACATTTCCAGTAAAAACATGTTTTCAAAAATTAGATGAGTTTTAAAGGAGAACATTAGAAAGAATTTTTTTTGCTATTCCTTTTACAGACCCCAGTGGTTTCTCCCCTCTATTATATTCATTTGGTCTCTCAGACTGGCAAGTACCTTCTCTGTTGGCCAGCTTGTAAATCCTTAATTATTTTTTCGTAATGCCCTTCTGGAACCCAGCTCATTGCCTTGTACATGATAAATGCTAAATAAATATTTGAGTAAATAAAGTTGACCCTTCGCAGTAGAATGTAGTATGTCTGCAGTGAATTACAGAGGTTTGCTGTTTTTATAACCAGGGGCGTGCCTTCTTTTTCCCCTTTCTGATGAGCATTGAGACTGATGACTGGCTTTTAGAAAAATGAATTTCCCGAGATAGGACTAAATGGCCCATGGAACTTAGATAAGTCTTAGCACCTCCTGACTTGGTGACTCAGGGACAAATCTACAGTTGTATACAGGAGATAGTGGTTTTCCAAAGGCCAGAAAGATGTAGAATAGTGAAAAGTAGAGGGAGGATGAGCTCTTCTCTTTGGACAGCAGTATTCAAATATGTTTTAAGTGTTCAGTGGCATGTATTAATGATGATGAGGCTTAAAGGTACCATGAGTTAAATTCTGTTTATAAGTTTTTATTGGAAATCAGTTCTGACTTCAGTGCCTTTTCTTTGTATTTTTAAGATGCTCTCTAGACTATCATGAAGTGCAAGTGCCATAGCTGAATGATGAGTGTGTGTGTTTAATTAATAAACTTCATGGTTTAGAGCAGTTTTAGGTTAACAGCAAAACTGAATTGGAAAGTGCCCCCCACCTCCCCCACTGTCCACATCCCAAACCATAGTGGTCCATTTGTTACAAGTGATGGGCCTGCATGACACATCATTATCACCCAGAGATCATAGTTTACTCGAGGGTACACTTGTGGTGTACATTCTGTAGGTTTGGACAAGTGTGTAAAGTAGTCACTGTGGTATCAAACAGAATAGTTTCACTGCCCTAAAAATCCTCTACTTTGCCTGCTCACCTCTCCCCCCCCCCCCGCCTTTTTTTTTAATAGCCCGATTTTCCCTACAAAGATGACCTCCTGGCATTGGACTCCAGCTGTCTCCTCTTCCTTGTTCTTGTGTTCTTCGCCTTATTCATCATTTTTAAGGTGAGTTGCTGACTAAATGTTTGGGCAGCCAGTTAGACTGTGGCACAGTTCGTCTAAAACCTTTTTGTTGCCTTTTCTCCTTATAGTTCCCTGTTAGGGGACAGTGTTCTGACATAGCAGTAAAGGTAACTTCTGGGGGATGTCCTCCCTCTTGTTTCCGGAGAGTGGTTGGAATTCCAGGATCCTTCCTAAGTGTAAGGAACATCATGTTTTTGGATCAACAGATGAATGATTTGATTGAAAATCTGTTAAAATTCCAAAGGTTCAGAGACAGAATTTCTTTTGCAGTGCAGTGGTTATCAGACCTGAATTAAAACCCTAGTTCTGGTTTCTCCGTAAAATGCTATCAATAAGACTTGTGATATTTAAGTGTGAGCAGGTAGGGAAAGGGCCTGGCCTGTGCTAGGTTCAAATGGATGTATGTTCCCTTCTCCATGGAGCACATGTGGGGGAAAGCATAAGCCACCTTAATTTTAGAGCAGGTAGTCTGTTGAGTTTCTAGCATATGGAAATTTTGTTTGCCTCTTTCAGGTGTATCTAATCAACTGTGTTTGGAACTGCTATAAGTATATTAACAACAGAAACATGCCAGAGATCGCCGTGTACCCTGCCTTTGAAGCACCCCCGCAGGTGAATGACCGTTTTAATGTAGGAAATCCTCAGTAGCCATTCTTGATTATTCTCAAGAGCCTAGATCTTGATTTCCTCTTCAGTGCCGTATGTATGGTTCGGGCATGGATAGCTTACATCCGCAAGATCAGCGTTTCCCTTTGGAAACCTGGGTGTGTGGGTGAGGGGCCTCCTGCACTGCTCGTTCAGCTTCACTCCTAGGGAGTCTCCAGGATGGTTGCATTTGCAGGGGAGATCAGGCAGGAAGCAGCCGTGTGAACCGTATCAGGCTCGTGGCTTCTGGAACCTCTAAGGATGGGGTACTGTCATGTGCAGCTTGTGTTGCTTTCAAAAAACACCCACATGATCGAAAGGGGAAGCTGGTTTTTCTGTGGGGAGATGAATGCAGTGGGTTCCGTGAGTCTGTGGGGAGGCCTACTTCAAGGGCCCTTTAGTTGCTGCTGTATTAGCTCTTCCCGGTTTTCAATATGTAGAATGTATGTGGCCCATGTAGGGCCAGCCTGTCACACTTGGAGACACTTGGGTTGGAATGTCACTCCTGCATAGATGTGCCCTTTACCCTAGAAGAAATGATAGAAGGGCCTGATCCTTTGATTATAGATTCTGATGAAATCCAGGATCCAGCATCTTATTGGAGGTTTCCTTTAGTGTAGTTCCGTGATGCCCTTAACCTGGATTTGCAGCCCCTGAGGCACTGGTACTTTGTCAGTCACGCTGTGGGGGGGAGGAGAGAGCCCTGCCACCTACTTCCTTTCCTGTCAAGGTGTCCTGGTAGCCTCAGGGTCTGTTCAGAAGCAAAATTCTGCCCCTCTCCCCTCCATCCCTCTGTCTTTAGCAGTCTTGGATCAGACAGCTCACCTCCAGTTACCAGTCCTCTCTACGCTCAGGAACTTTTCAGCTCACAAATTCCTCAGCTAAAATCTGAAAGCTGAATTATTCCAGGTAGGATTGTAAAGATGCTTTAAGTCAATATAATTTTTTTCTCTCTTCAGTATGTTTTGCCAACCTATGAAATGGCTGTGAAGCTGCCTGAGAAGGAGCCGCCGCCTCCTTACGTACCTGCCTGAGGAGATCGTGCCTTTGTCAATAAACCCTATACCAGCTTTTGTCTCATTTATTGTACAAGATGCTGCAGTGCAGGGCTCTTCAGACTTGTTTGATATAAAATTCGTTTTCCTTTGTTGAAGCATTTATTTTCAAACACTAACAAGCTCTTTGGACATCTGTTCAAAGTCTGTTTTTTTGTTTTTTTTTGTCAAGTCTATACATTTTAATAGTTTTTGGAGACAATCTAGGTTAAGCAAGAGCAAAAGTGCCATTGTTTGCCTTTAATGGGGGGTGGGATGGGGGTATTCTCTACACATTTTCTTTTTTAACTTTGCACTTTCTTTATATAATAGTTTGCATTTTGGTTATTTGCTGCCCTGGATACTTTCAGGAAGAATGACTTAAATATTCAGGGTGAGTGAGTTGGATATAAGATCTGAAGTTTTCAGCTATGAAAACAGGAAAAATACATAACCTTTTAACTTGACTGTGGAAGATGTTGGTTGCATGTTTCTAACTTGTATGTGTTTCCATCTTTGTGATAAGATGCTTTAATAAATCTCTTAAATATTTACTGTTGTCATTTTTTAAAAAGTCCATTACCCTTTTTTGGTAGATAGAATTTAACATCTTCCATTACAGTAAACTCAGACTGTCAGGGTCTTTTGGTACTTTGAGAATACAATGCGGCTTAATTAGAAAGCATTTCTTTAGTCCAGTAACTCAAATCTTACTTAATGTTATGGTGAAGATGTTACTTGAATCAGGCCAGAAATTACTGATGGTTTGTTAGAAAAATTATATGATGAGGGTAGCAAGCTGTCTTTTTATGTAGAGATCATTTATTATTTAGGTAATGAGTTCATCAAGAATAATTCAGTAGGTGCGCCTGGGTGGCTCAGCCATTTAAAAAGTGCCTGCCTTCAGCTCAGGTCATGATCCCGGAGTCCTGGGATCGAGCCCTGCATGGGGCTCCCTGCCCAGCGGGGAGCGTGCTTCTCCCTCTCCCTCTGCCTGTCGCTCCCCTTGCTTGTGCTCTCTTTCTCTCTGTCAAATGAAAAAATAAAAATCCTAAAAAAGAATTCAGTAGTTCAGGAATAATTGAAAAATGTATCAGTTGACCTTCAGAGTGGAGCCAAAGAGAAAGCAAACTGTGCTTATATGCACAACTAAAACTTTTCTCCTAAAACTACTCCACCTTGCATCTTGCTAAGAATGTAGTAGTAGTGGCCTTGCTCACATCGACCATATAGACACATGAACGTATTTTACACATTTCTTAAAGGGTTAATGGAATTGTTTGGCTGCAGTCTCACTTTTATAAACACCTGCCACCACCAAAATAAAGAGTAAACTTTATATTTAGAAAGGACATACAGTTGTGTCTGGGAGTATACCCAGTTTCGGGTAATATATTTTACTGATCTTACGATTTTAGAACATTTCAAAATCATAACTTTTCTGGGCTAGGTCTCACTTTGTTTCTTTATAAAAACTGAAAAAGAAATCTTAGAGATCCATCAAGTTACCTTAGTTATTACTGTTGATTTAATTGTGTTGTCTGTTAAGATCATGCTAAGCAGTGTTTAGATATTAACCAAACTCTTATTAGCTCTTTATTAATGGTGGGATTACATCAAAATGTGAACACATCAGGACCCCGACTTGGTGGGGCTCCTTTTAGGGCTGGGGGTGGGAGTGGCATTTGCCTGTAATCCATAGCCAAGCTCGGTGGGCCCAACTGGGCATTGTTTCTCCTGGAGTGGAAATGGTGGGCTTTATTTGGAGCAGGTTTATCTTCTGGAAAAGGACACAGGCCTTGGACTTCATGAAGGACAGTCACAATGTGTTAAACCCAGTCATTTTCCCTAAGGCAGGGGAAAAACTTAGATTGTTAA
This sequence comes from Mirounga angustirostris, assembly GCF_029215605.1. Lineage (NCBI taxonomy): Eukaryota > Metazoa > Chordata > Mammalia > Carnivora > Phocidae > Mirounga > Mirounga angustirostris. The sequence goes on along the minus strand of NW_026991718.1, from coordinate 15,269,987 downwards.
GGGGTCATGTTTCCAGTAAAGGGAAATTTGTCATATAACAGTTAAATATCCTCCTGAACATGCCAAAATTGTTTGCCTTAAAAAGGTAAATTCCCTCTGCTAGTTTTGCAGAAAAATGTTAGTAGACTAGTATATTTGATTCTAAAGTTCAGGTAGAGATAACACTGAAAGATAAATGTTTAGGCGTTTGGCCTTGTTTTTTAAAATAGGAAGCAACTCCAGCTTAAGTAAGGAGCTCATAAATCTCACCATTCTGACTTGAGTTTGGCACTGCTTCTGATATTCCCATAATAAAGTCTCATGAGAACTTGATGCCTTCCTAAATCACAAAGTCCTGTTATATTTGCTTTTTTAAAAAATTTATCCATCTGGGGCGCCTGGGTGGCTAAGTCGTTAAGCGTCTGCCTTTGGCTCAGGTCATGATCCCAGGGTCCTGGGATCGAGTCCCGCATCAGGCTCCCTGCTCTGCGGGAAGCCTGCTTCTCCCTCTCCCACCCCCCCTGCTTGTGTCCCTTCTCTCGCTGTGTCTCTCTCTGTCGAATAAATGAAAAAATCTTAAAAAAAAATTATCCATCAGCAGACAGAGTGCAAGCTTGGGGGGAGGCAGAGGGAGAGGGAGAATCCCAAGCAGACTCCCCGGTGAGTATGAGTGCAGAGTCCCAACGTGGGGCTCGATCCCAGGACCCTGAAGTCATAACCTGAAGTCAAGAGCTGGACGCTCAACTAAGTAACCCACCCAGGTGCCCCCCTGTTAAACTTTCTAACCTCAGTTTTGGTTTTTATCATCCAACATCGTTGACTACCCAACCTCTTGGCTTTCACAACTTTTCACTGAGTTTTGCCTATCTTTGTCATCTGTTTGGATTCCTTTTGTAGCTTTTTCACCTCCATCTGCTTTGTCCACTCTGTGCTCTGGTTTTGGCCTTCTTGCTTCACATTCTCAACATTTACTTATATGAATGTGGCTAGCTGTAAAAGCTCCATAAAGTTCCAGGTGTTTCTGAGGCCTATGAAACAAAACTTGAGCCCTGTGAGGCCCTTGTTTCCAAAATTGAGCTCACTGGAGCATGCATTTTCTCTGGCATTATTAGCACATTTGACGTAATGGAAAGAGGATGGTGTTAGGGATTATCTGCTGGGTTCAGTACCCAATTCACACTCTAACCCTGAGCAAAAGTTTAACTCAACTGATATATTTTGAGCCTGTACTTTGCTCCAAGTGCAAGAGACACAGTGATGGGCAAAACAGTAAAACAAAACAAAACCCAAACCAAAAAAACCCCTCCTTGGTCTCCTTTTAGTGGGGAGAGACTGATGATTTAAAACGATATAGTAAGTTAGTGACAGAGCTACGGAGAGAAGGAGACAAGAAAGGGGAATGGGGTGGGTACAATTTTAAAGGATGTCAGGAAAGGCTGCACTTGGAATAAGGTGACATGTGAGTGAAACCTGAAGGAGGAAGATCTTAGGCAGAGGGATATGTACTAGTGCACTAGGCGAATTCAAAGAATAGCCAGCTTGAGTGAGGAGAGTGGAAAGGGAGGAGAGCCAAGGGCAGTGGGCAGTGAGCTCGGGGAGGTATTGGGTTGGCCACTGTAGGTCATTACGATGACTGACTTAGTAGAAGGGGAACCTATTGGAGGACTCTGAACAGATGAGTCCTAAAAGGACTTGTGGTATAACTTCTCTGAATCTGTTTTCTCATCTAGAAAAAGACTCTGCTAACTCACAGAGTTGTAAATAATAAATGATACAATTCATGTGCAGAATCTAGAACAGTGTCTAGCACATAAAAAAGATCAGTAGATATTATAAAGCAGGTTGTATAGAGGAGTTGTTGAGAAATCAGATACTGGATTCAGACAAGTTGGTTTTAAACTTCAGTTCTGCCACTGATTTACTGTGTGAGTCTGGCCAAGTTACTTAACCTCTGTGAGCTTTAGTGAGCGCCATGTAACTTACTAAGAGAAGACAATGTGTACGGTGCTTAGCACAACAGCAGACCAACTGACAGCAAGTCCTCAGAGAACACATCTATATATATTGAGAGATCTTAAAATTACTTAGAAGGTTTTAGTAAATTAGGTAAACTCTGTAAATTGCCCATTTTCTCTTTTGATTATTTGGCAAATGGACTACCAGGGCATTCGCTTTGAAAAATGATTTGTTGAATCGGCCTGCTTCCTTTCCTCTTCCTCTAGCATCTGGGAACATCCCTCCATTAAGCTCATGTTTTATTTTGTCTGTGTCTCTGTTAGTGAACAACTTAAGAGATGAGGCCTTACTCTTTTTCCCATCTGCAGCACTTGGCACAGTGGCTCACACAAAGTTGGGAGGGAAAGGGAGGGTGGTAAATGTTTACTGAATGAAATACTTTGTCTCCACAAACTGTACACTGCTAATAGACTGTTTTCAATATGAAGTGGATATGATCTAAACGTTGGGTGTACCACACCTACATTTAAAGGTACTTGCGGGGCGCCTGAGGCTCAGTTGCTGGGCGTCTGCCTTCGGCTCAGGTCATGATCCCGGATAGAGACCCGCGTCCCCACGTCGGGGCTCCCTGCTCAGCGGGAAGCCTGCTTCTCCCTCTCCCACTCCCCGGGCTCGTGTTCCTGCTCTAGCTGTCGCTCTCTGTCAAATAAATAAATAAAATAAAAAAATACTTGAAATACAAAACCAAGAGCCTTTCCATTGATAAGTTGTACATTTTCTTCTGTTTGGTGATGGTCTAATCCCTGTTTTCTAGCCTGTGACTAATTTGTTCATAGTCATCATGAACTTAGTTTTTTCTAATTGTTTCGATGTCGCTTACAGCAAATGACCAATGTTCCATTTTCAGGACTCCTTTTACGTTCAGAGAAGGAGCATGTTATAAATAAGCCCAAGCAAAGTAGTACTTTTGCTTTTCTGAGGTTGCTTTGTGTTCCTATAAAAGTCGTGATTTTGGGTATGAGAAAATAATTTAGAAGATGCGTGCCAGAAACATGGAATTCAGGCATGTGAGAGAGGCAGTATGGGGCTGGCAGAATGAGCACGCAGTCTGGAATCAGAAGGTTGAAATTTCAGTCCTAACTGCATCACGCTATTAATCCCTCATGCTGGGGAGTTTAACTCTGGTTGAGATTCAGTTTCTGCATCTGTAAAAATCAGGAAGATGCAAACCCCTGACCTACACCCTTCTGGGAGTTGTTTTTAGGATCAAGTGAGGTAACAGACATGGAAGAGTTGGCAACTATCAAGCACTGTGTAAATATTATCACGAGGGGAGTGTGTGAGCAAGGAGTGGCGAGAGGAAGGATTGAAAAGGGAGAAGGGTATTTGATCTGGAAACCAGAAAAAGAGTAACTGTTTCTGGTCTGTTAGAAAGGAGTTTTGTACCTGTCATCATTCAGTGAAGTAGCTGAAAATCTGGATGAGGCATCAGGAAACCTGATTTATATTCCCTCGCCCTCCCACCAGTTGAATGACAGTAAATAATTCATTTCCAAATGAGTGGCTGACTAGGTTCTTTCTTGTGTTGACTTTCTGTGACTCTTATTTTTGGCTAAACAGTTAATTATCTTTTAAAAAGAGGAAGATAATTTTTTAAATTACATATATACTCATTTAGTTACCATTTCTGGTGTTTTTCTTTTTGTAGATCCACATTTTCACCTGGTATCATTTTTCTTCTGCCGGAAGAAAACTTTTTTTTTTGCAGTGTGGTTCTACTGCTGATGAATTCTTTTGGCCTTCGTATATCTGACAATGTCTTTATTTTACCTTTGTTTTCAAACAATTCTATTCCTGGATATAGAATTCTAGGGAGTCAGGTTTGTTTGTTTTTAAAGATTTTATTTATTAGAGAAAGAGAGAGAGCATGAGGTGGGGGAGGGTCAGAGGGAGAAGCAGACTCCCCGCTGAGCAGGGAGCCCAATGTGGGACTTGGTCCTGGGACTCCAGGATCATGACCTGAGCCGAATGCAGTTGCTTAACCCACTGAGCCACCCAGGTGCCCCTGTTTGTTTGTTTTTTATTCAGTACTTTGAAGATGTTGCTCCACTGTCTTGTACATATTGTTTCTACTGAGAAATTTTCCATCATCCTTAACTTTGTTCATTTATTTTTTTAACTTTTGATGATGAAAAACTCTGTCACTGGTTTTAAGCATTGTTTAAAATATGTTCTTTGGTTTTTTTTTTTTTTTTGAGGTATAATATATACAAAAAAGTAAGGTTTTGTGTGTGTGTGTTTCTTGTGCTTGAGGTTCATTGGGTTTATCGGTTTCATCAAGTTTCACATGTTTTTCAGCCATTATTTCTTCACATTTTTTTTCTGTCTTCCCCTCCCTCTCCTTCGGGGATTGCATATAGCTGGAAAGATAAGGGTAAGCTTCCTGTAATGAAGTGATTTGAGATAGGCTTTGAGCATTGGACAGGATTTGAACTGGTGGAGATGCGGGCAGAAGACTTGATAACTTTAATACAAGGGGATCAAGAGAGGAAAGAGGACATCAGGATTCACCCCCATGTGGCTGGGAGAACGCTAGCTCCACAGGCAGAAAGCAGGCATAAAAGGAAGGTCATTAAAGAATGTGGAGGGACGCCTGGCCGGCTCAGTCAGTAGAGCAGGCAGCTCTTGATCTCAGGGTTTTGAGTTTGAGCCCCACATTGGGTGTAGAGATTATTTAAAAATAAAATCTTAAAAAAAAAAAAAGAGGAAGATGTTGAGTTCATTCTCAGATGTGGTTGAGCCTGAGGTGCTTTTGTGATCTTTGAATAGAGAGTACAACAGGCAGAGTATTAATGTAAGTCTGTTGCCCAGGAGCAGGACTGGGACAAGAGACATGGTTTGGGGAATTACCACTAGAGAGATGGCAGCTGAACCCACACTCAGTGGAATTCCTAATATGATGGTACACAGAGGCCCAAGAAGGCCTAGTCATTGAGATACTCCACTTACAGCCAGAAAGAATAATAGTTCACAATGATTCACAAAAGGAGATTCATTGAAGCACTATTTATCATTAAAAACAAGTAGAAACTAAATGTCCCACAATGGAGAATTGCATAAATAAATGGAATCTATGATGGAATACAATATAGCCATTAAAAATGATGTATTAGAAGAATATAACAAAAAATGTTCACTATACATTAAGTACAAAGAGCAAATAATAAGATCACAATATACAGTGTGATCTCATTTTTAATAAAAATATATGAGTATACAAGGAGAGAAAGAGATAATCCCACATAGCTAACCTTTGGACGTCAGTGTTATGGATGGTCTTTGTTTTCTTATTTTTGCTTTACTACATTTGCTAAACTTTCCACGGTAAGTTGCATTACTTTTACCGTTAAGAAAAAAAAAATCTATTACAATTTTTTAAAAGCTGACCCAGGAAAAGTCTTGTGGATTTCTAGACTGGGAAGCAGTAAAAGAAGTGGAAAAGGAAATAGACAATTCATGTAGAATCAGGATTACAGAGCAGCCCTGCCGGAAGGCGCTAGAACTGGGACACCTGACAGCTGTGGAGCTGTCTGAACTCTCTGAGGAAGCCTTTGGATTTGGTGATTTGAGTTTTAGTGACTGCTCTTGAGAAGTGTGACGGAGGAAAGAGAATACTCACTCCCTGGCCCAAGATGTCTTCTGACCATACAGTCAGTCCCTCAAAGGCCTTCTGTGCTGGGGGGCCACTTCCTTGCAGGGGCCCTTGCCCTGGATCCTGCCCAGGCCTGTTGTGGAGACCATCAGAACCGGGACATTGCAAACTCCCTCAGGTGTCAGTTGCCTAGAGAGATTGTTGAATGCAGATTCCTAGGCCCAGTCCCAAACCGTCTGCCTTTTAATGCCCGAGTATCAGGAAGCTGCCTTTTAATAAGCCTCCTGAGGGCTTCTTAGACTCAGTCAAGTGGCAGAACCTCCGCATTCAGGCGTGCACAGTAGGCCTCCTTCCCTTAGGTTTCTAGCATGCAGAGTCAGAGAGAATTGAATCTGGGAGTTTCTGGAAATTAGCACAACTAGGTGTTTTGGTCACGAAACAGTAAGTCCAGGATGTGAGAAAATAGCTCTTGGAACCCAACCGACACCATGGCCTTGCACGTGTCCCGGCAGCCTTTTGGAGCTGGGCAGCGCGCAGAACCTAGAAGGTAAGAGGGGGCGTGGCTCCCGGGGGTGACGACGGGTCTGAAGAGGCTTCCAGAGACATTTCCCAGTGGGTCTGAGCTGAGAGCTAGGGCAGCTACCCTATCACAGGACGCCAAACAGCAGGAACAAAGAAATCAATCCACGGAGGCTCTCCCACCTGGGCCCCCGGAAAGCTGTTAGTGGTCAGGATTAGGGGCGCCTGGCTGGCTCAATCCGGGGAGCATATGGCTCTTGATCTCGGGGCTGTGGGTTTGAGCCCCACCTTGAGGGTAGAGATTACTTAAAAATAAAAATCTTAAAAAAAAAAAAAGTCAGGATTGGATGGCCCAAAGGGAGGGGCCTCTGACGAGAAGCTGATCAGGATTCAGAGGCCAAAGATTCTTACCAAATCTAGAGAGGAGACCTCAGAGGGCACCCCCCCTCCATCCCATTATAAAAGGTGTATAAATAAATTGTGCTAGATTGTATTATGGTTTGCAACGATTTGCTGTAAAAGCCTTCTATTCCCCACCCACAGACCTTTCTTGCCCACATGACTTGCTTTGGCCAATCACATGTGAGTGGGATTGATGTGAGCCATTTCTTGCAGAAATGTTTGGATCTGTCATCTGGTTCTTCCATCTCTCATTTCCTTCCTTTGCCACAAGACCAGCATGTCTCAGATTGGGTCTGCCCCTTGTTTGGGTTCCAGAATGAAGACGACGTGGGGAAGAATTGCAGCCAACCTAGGAAGGACACATAACAGAGCAAGAAGTACATTTCTCTTGTTAGGAGCCCCTGAGATTTTAGGGTCGTTATTACCATAGCCCAACCTAGCCAGAGCTGACCAGTAAAGAAATAGTTTCTATTTTTTTTTTTTTTAGGATTGTAAAAACAAAATGGTAGTATTATAATGAATTTTTAGGGAAAACTACCTATAATTTCTTCCCTAGCCTAACCAAATAGTTTTAATCTTCACATATGCCTACATGCAAATGTGCTGAAACAGACTATTACACTCTATGTTGCTTGTACCCCTGAATTTCTTCAGAGAAGGAGTCTGGTGGTGGAGGAGGACCAACTCCCCACTAGAGGAGGCCAGAGGAAAGGGCTATCTGTGGAGCCAGTGCCCAGCACAGAGCCATCTGTTGTCAAGCAATGAAGTGAAACTGAGCAGAACCATTTCCTCAGCATCCTTGGGCTCTTGGATAAAGTAATGCCAGGTTATTTCTTTTCTTACAGTCTATCGTGCCTGTTTACTATCCTGCCAAGGCAGAGTTAAATTTCAGCCCTGTTCTATGATCTTCCATTTCCTAAATTTTCAGTCCCATTGCAGACCTGCATGCGGTAAGGAGGAATTTACAGGAAGTCAGCACCGAACAATGCCAGGCATCAGCTCTGCCCTTCTGGAGCCTACAGTCTGGTGGGATATAAAAATAAATAAATTGAATATAAACTGAATAATTAGAAATTGAATAAGTCCCCCAAACAAAACACACAGGATGCTATAACAGAGCAGAAAGGCGGAGACAGTAGGAAAGAATCTATTTAAAACAGAATTTTTTAAACTGCTAACTGGGAAACATTAGTGAACTAAAAACTCATGTACTCATGATCACATTTAAAAAAAAAATGAAATAGAGGGACACCTGGGTGGCTCAGTCCGTTAAGCGGCTGCCTTCGGCCCGGGTCATGATCCCAGAGTCCTGGGATCGAGTCCCACATCGGGCTCCTTGCTCAGCAGGGAGCCTGCTTCTCCCTCTGTCTCCCTCTGCTTGTGCTCTCTCTGTCAAATAAATAAAATCTTTAAAAAAAAAAAGTGAAATAGAACTGAATGGAGGTGGATAGAATAGCATCAAATGTGGTTAAGTGTCAATATTGTTTCGTGCAACTATCATTTCTGTGGATATATGTGTTATCTATGTAGCTGCTGGCTCATAATCTAAAATGTAGTTGTTATAATGGATTGTGGTAAAAATAAGTTTGAAAAACTAAGATCTGGCCTCAGGGAAGGCTGCTCTGAGGAAGACATTACACTGATGACCAAGGTGGGAACAAGTTTGGCGTCCTCCAGGACACGGGGAAGGCTAGCATGACTGAAGCATGGAGAGCAGGAATACAGTTCTGGATGTTGGTCAGTGCTGCAGAGAAGGTGGGATTGAATCTCAATGAGCCTTGTTGGCCGTGAAAAGGAATTTGGATTTTCCTGGAAGTGAAGTTGCAAGGTTTAAGAAGAGAAGTGATTTTAAGGTTAGTGCGTGGAGTGTGGATTTTAGAGGACTAATAGTCTGGAAGCAGGAAGACCAGATTGGATCTGTTGGAACTCACGTTCATTGTCAGGTTTTAGGATCCAGCTCAAACCTCACCTGTTTTTAGAAGCCTTCCTGCTTTCCTCAGTCTGCTGCAGTCTCTTTTTCCTAAATTCACCATGTTCCCTTAGACAGGTAGACCATTATGCTTTCTCCCGGTAGACAGTTCTTGGAGGGTCCCCTGGGTAGCCTCCAGCCCCGTGCTGCCACCGTCACTCTTCCGGAGAGGAAACGGGATTTAGGGAGCGCCTTGGAAGCCTCTGTTGGTACAGGCTGTCCTTCCAGCTGGCCGGGAGGGTGGGGGGGGGCTCTCTGGGGAATGTATATTTGACTTTCTATTCCTGTAATATAAGTTCAAATGTTTACGGATGTTTGAAGCTGGGATGAAAGCATTTCTATTCATGCTGCCAGAATCTGTGAGGCTTTTTTTTTTTTCCTTTTACTGAGAGCCCACAGCAAAACTTGGTTACTTGGCTGGCGAAAGGAATGCAGGGCGAGCAGCGAGATGCAACCTCGCCGCAGGCACTGCTGGCGGGAGCGGGAAGGCAGAGCCCGGGGTCCCCTCGCCTGGGGCCGGGGTCAGGCCTGCCGGGTCAGGAGGAGAGCGCAGGGCCGGCGGGCTGCAGCCGGGGGGGTTCGCAGGCCAGGGCACAAGTCTCGGGAGAGACGGAGCGCGGCCAGGAGGCGCCCGGCCGAGCCCACCCAGACGAGGCCCGGCGGGGGCCTCCGCGGGCCGGGCTCCGGGCACCGCGCCGCCGCCGGCTCGCCCCAGACATTCCGTTTCTGCCGCCGGAATGCGCGGACAGGCTCCCGCGGGCCCCGGGCTCCGAGCCCGGCGGCTCCTCCAGCGCTCCGGCGGGGGGCGGGGCCGCGGGGCGGGGCCGCGGGGCGGGGCCGCGGGGCGGGGCCGCGGGGTGGGCGGGGCGCGGGGCGGCGGGACCTTTAAATTGGCCTCCTCGGCGCCGGGCTCAGGCGCTCGGCTGCTGGAGCGAGCGAGCCTTCGACGACGACACCTGCAGGAGTGCGGAGCCCGCCATGCCGCGCCACCTCTCGGGACTGCTCCTGCTGCTGTGGCCGCTGCTGCTGCTGCCGCCGCCGACCCCTGCCGCCCCCGGCCCCCTGGCCCGCCCGGGCGTGCGGAGGCTGGGGGCTCGGGGCCCAGGGGGCAGCCCCGGGCGCCGCCCTGCTCCGGCCGCCCCCACCGGCGCGCCCTATTCCAGGGCCAGCCAGCGCGGCGGGGCCCGCGGCGCAGGTACCGGGCCGGGATTGGGACCCCCGCCTGGGAGGGACGCGAGCGGGCACCAGGGAGGGACAGCCGGCAGGAGGGAGGTGGGGAGGGTCGGGAAGGAGGGATGGGTGGTAGGGAAAGCGGAGCATCGAACAGGAGAAGCCCCGTGCAGCCGCCAAGTGTTCGTCCGTCCCAGCCCGAGCCAGACTGTGGTGCAGGAGAAAGAATCCCCTCCCCGATGAGTCCTGTGAGGAAACGGGTCCAGACAAGGGAAGGGAGATGCCTAAAGTCACTCATAGTCAGGACTAGAATTTGGGTCGCCTGAAGCTCAAACTCCAGCCACTTCCCTCTGCAATTTGGGCCTGGAGGATGGGGCAGCGTGGGAACGCCGGCCGCCTCCCGGCGCTCTGTGCCGGCCCTACCTTTCGGTGCAGTGAACAAACCCTTCCTGAGATTCTGCCTTTAGTTGTCTGGAAATCACTTCATCTTTAGCCCCAGATCAGTGTGTGACCTTCCCTCCCCTGGCCACAGCCTTCAAGCTGTCTCAGTCCAATCTAGGATCTGGATCAGAATTGGGACTGGAATTCACACGAGGGAGTGGGGGTGGGAGGCCAAGAAGGACACCTGAGGGGCCCCTGGATGGCCCCAGATCTCTCTTGTAACCGTCCTGGTCTCCACCTCCTCCTCTGCCCCTGACCAGGTGTTCTGCTTGAACTGACTGGGTCCCAATCCCAACCTGTACTCTCTTAGATCCTCAAACACCCAAGACACTGGGTCTTTGGTGAACAATTTTCCATTCCCCTTTTTGGTCTATAGTTGGTTCCTCTCGCAGAGATTCCTAGAGTAGCAGAGCTTGAAGATCACCTGACACAACCCCTAAAAGAATATAACCTGAGGCTTATCAAATGACCCAGCAAATCAGTGTCAGAGCTCAGAATAGAACTCAGGGCTCCAAAATCCACACAAGGATCTTTCCACTGCTACAATCTACCAACCTCTTAAAATGGGCTTACATAAAATGTAAAGTTTCAGTCTTGCTGAAGAGAGGCGGCACCAAACCATTTTCTGGGTCTCCAGTCTCATTCATGCCTCAGGTTGTTTTGTCTATCCCCTTTTGCACCTTTCTGGATAATGCTGAGAAAGAGCACAAAGGATTCTTTCCTGCACCAGCCCCAATGGGCTGGATTTGAAGTGGTGACAGCATTGTCTTTGAGCCAGGGCGTACCAGGGTTCTCAGTGGTTAAATTCAGCTGGTAGCCTACTTTGCTCCAGGCTGGGAGGAGGGTGGGGGTGTAGGGAAGTCTATCTTTTAAAAAGTAACCTTGCCTCTGATCCTGACCTACCTCTCTTGGGGATGGGACTGGACAGGGAGGAGGGATTCTGCATGGGATGTTCATGTTCCCCCAAAGCAGCACTGGCCCTGCATTACTTGTATTCCAAACTGATCTTGAATGATAATCCTTTAATAAACAACACATTTCACCCTTTCCCAAATTCCCTCCTTTTTGCAACCAGAAATTGCTACGCTTTGCTATGGGCTTTTATTTCTAGCAGGACTATCAAAAATCAGCAAAATTGTAAGTATGGAAATCTTTTAGGAAATTCAGATTCTCACTTTCTTGGTTTCTGAGACTCAAAGTGCTGCTATCTAGAAAAGGGGAGTGAGATTCAAAAACAGTGATGTTGCAGAGGGGGTCCAAAGCGGGGGGGGGGGGTAACCAGATGCTCACGGAATTTCCTGCCATCCGAGTTGAGCCTCTGTATTAGTTTTCTATTGCTGCTGTAACAAATTAGTACAAACTCAGTGACTTACAAACAGTACACACTTATTATCTAAGAGTTCTGTAGACCAGAAGTCCAACACTAGTCTCAAAGGGCTAAAATTGTGTCAGCAGGGCTGCGTTCCTTTGGGAAAGATCTAGGGGAGACTGTTTCCCTGCCCAGTTCAGCATGTAGAGGTTACCTTCACTCCTTGACTCATGGCCTTTTCCCTATTTTCAAAGCCACCAAAGGCAGGTTGGGTCCTTCTCACATCTCATCACTGTGATCTCCTCTCCTGCCTCTCTCTTTTCCACTTTTAGGGGCCTCTGTAATTACATTGGACCTACCCCAATAATCCAGGATAAACTCCTCATCTCAAAATCATTAACTTAATCCATCTGCAAAGTCTTTTTTTTTTTTTTTTTTTTGTCATATAAAGTAACATACTTACAGGTTCCAGGGATTAGGAGATAGATATTTTGGGGGGTGAGAGGGCTTTATTCTGCCCACCACACCCCGCTGTAACCTCCCATAAAGGATTCCATGTGAGAAGGAAGGGATCATGGACATTTACCATAAGAACATAACCTTGACATTAGGACAAGATTTGGGTGTTAATGAAATCATTGTCAAATATGGGTTTCATATCACCATGTATTTTTCCTTTTATTCCAATTATGTAAAATACCTACATCTATGTCCAGGAAGGATTTTCAATAGGATTCTTCTTCCTTGCCCCTGATGCATGGTAATCAAGGGATGAAATGAAATTCGGGAGTTGTTTAAAAAAAAAAAAAGACTTGATTCCTTTTGACTTAACTAAATACATGACATATAGCATATTTCAGGGAGGTGGCTCAAAGTCAACAAGCAGGATGTTTACTAGGTCCGTGAGATAATATTGATTTTTTTTGTGGTGGAAAATATTACCTCAGAGAGAGGCAGCCATTCAGTGAAAAGCCCCTTTAGGCTGGGAGTCAGGAAAATTGGAGTCCCATCCATGACCTGCTATTTTCTGGCTCACACACCTTCCAAAACCTCAGGCTTCTCACCTGTAAAATGGGTATAAGAACAACTCTGCACCTCTGACTTCACGGGGTTGTTTGTTTTGTGCTCTATGATCTCTAAAACGTTATTGAAAGTAAGGTATGATTTATTTTCTTAATTGAATACCTCCAGGAAGCAGGATAAAACCAAGAGAGCATGAGCCAGGAGGAGGGGCAGAGGGAGAGGGGAAAGTAGGCCCCCCCCCAACCCTCAGCAGGAACCTGATGCAGGGCTCTATCCCAGGACCCCGGGATCATGAAGGCAAACCCTTAAGCGACTGAGCCACCCAGGAACCCCAAAGATGTGTGGTATTATTACTAAGTGCTTGGTACTTTTTTTTTTTAAGATTAATTAATTTGAGAGAGAGAGAAAGAGAGAGAGAGAGGGAGGGACAGAGGGAGAGGGAGAGAGAATCTCAAGCAGACTCTGCGGTGAGCATGGAGCCAACGTGGGACTTGATCTCACCCCTGAGATTGTGACCTGAGCCGAAACCAAGAGTCAGAGTCTTAACCAACCTACTGTGCCACCCAGGGGCCCCGGTGCTTGGTACTTTTGAGTAGGAAAGATACAAGCTTCTTTGCTTTTGTAGCCCCAGGGCTAAATACATGGTAGGTCCTCACAAAAGTATTTGGTGAATGAAAAAAATGAAAGGGGTGACTGCGAGAGTTTGGTGGAGGTGGAGGGTAGATACCAGTGGACATCTCTGCTCCTGAAAACCAGACACACGGACAGAATTGGAAGCACAACAGATGTAGATCAGATTGTCATTCCTCTTCTCACTTTTAAGTATCTCAGGCTCTCAGGGCCCCAAAGTTCACTAAACCTGCTGAATGATGAGAAGGAAGGAGCACTTAGGGCTACTCTGCGTGCGGTTTTTACCCCGTTGGTGAGGGAGTAGAAGAAGGAAGCTTCCAGAAAAGCACCAGTGTGCTTGCCTCGAACTCTGCCATTGCCTGAGGTGTCTGTGAAGCCTGGGCAGGGCACCGAGGCTGTCCCGAGTTTACCTTTCACCCTGTTCAGGGCCACTGTCCCATTGCCACTGTTCCATTGTCCCATGGCTGAGGTGCCCAAGAAAGGTCTGGAAACCATTCATTCCTGGGAGTCAAGAGGAACCTTGGGAGCAATACCTGAAGCAGAGGGATGAGGTTCTAGGTGAAAGTTTGAGGTTCATCCAGCCCGTAGGTGAGATATTTGGAGAAACTTCACCCCTCTATGTGAATTCTCACTAGGGAATTCGGAAGGACCTTAGTGCTTTCAGCATCTAAAGGGAGGATGGTCTTGGGGGAAGATAGCAGACAGGGGCCCTCCAACCCCAGGGCTCTCTGGGTGTGAGGATTGCCCCATTTCTGATTGGGCTCCCATCCTTGCTCAGCCGTGCCCATTCCCCACACCCTACTTTGCAGGTGTTTGCAAGAGCAGGCCCTTGGATTTGGTGTTTATCATCGATAGTTCTCGCAGTGTGCGGCCCCTGGAGTTCACCAAGGTGAAAACCTTTGTCTCCCAGATAATTGACACTCTGGACATTGGGGCGGTGGACACACAGGTGGCAGTGGTGAACTATGCCAGCACTGTGAAGATTGAGTTCCACCTCCAGACCTACTCAGATAAGCAGTCCCTGAAACGGGCCGTGGCCCGGATCACCCCCTTGTCAACAGGCACCATGTCAGGCCTGGCTATCCAGACAGCGATGGATGAGGCCTTCACAGTGGAGGCAGGTGCTCGGGGGCCCACTTCCAACATCCCTAAGGTGGCCATCATCGTGACAGACGGGAGGCCCCAGGACCAGGTGAATGATGTGGCGGCTCGGGCCCGGGCATCTGGTATTGAGCTCTATGCCGTGGGTGTGGACCGGGCCGACATGGAGTCCCTCAAGATGATTGCCAGTGAGCCCCTAGATGAGCACGTTTTCTACGTGGAGACCTACGGGGTCATTGAGAAACTTTCCTCTAGATTCCAGGAGACCTTTTGTGGTAAGTCTTTGCTCCCAACTAGAATATTCAGATATTGTATATCCAAAGAAAGAGAGTTATTCTTTTTTTTTGTAGAAACTTTATGGAAAACTGAAATATAAGCAGTGCTTTTCTTGAGTTTTTTACCAACTTAAACACACTTTGTTGGTTTAGGAATATAGAGTTGCTTTATATATAACTTGGTTTGCTCATAAAAATCTTCATGTTTGCATTAGAAATGTGAAGGTCTGGAAATATCCTGCTGGATAAATGATCCTGCTGTTCCCTGATGGGGTCAGAAAAAAAAAAAACAAAACCAAAAGCCACCTCAAGACACCTCTTTTCTCCCATCTGCCCACCACTCCATTTTTCCCAGATATTTTCTTTAGCTTTACCATCTCTGGCTTTAACAGAACTCTGTTTGTTTTCCTGCAGAAGACGGGCAGCAGCATCTGTCTGCCCATGGAAGGATCCGGGGGCTTTCCAGTGTAACTGTCAGTCAGCGTTTTGCTTATTCTCTAGATCCTCTAGTTTTCAGGTTCTGCTCTTCCTCTGATTATTCTTTGTGGAGGGACAGGATTAAGAACGGGGGAGGGATTGGGATTTCAGTTCACTTGTGAGATAGCAAGAAGCAGATTAAAAAAAAAAAAAAGATTGTTACTGTCCTGTCTTTTTTCGTTTAGGATAGAGTTTGAATATGAGCATGCTAATTTAATTGGAATTTGTAGCATGAATCAGTCAAATCCATGAATATGAATCCATTTAAGGCGGGGCTTTATTCTTAGTCACTGATCAGAATTATGAATACGTAAGACTCATACTTTTTTAAGTTTGTTTTTTTTTAATATTTTTGCTTATTTATTTGACAGAGAGAGAGACAGCGAGAGAGGGAACATGAGCAGGGGGAGTGGGAGAGGGAGAAGCAGGCTTCCCGCTGAGCAGGGAGCCGGATGTGGGGCTCGACCCCAGGACTCTGGGATCATGACCTGAGTCGAAGGCAGATGCTTAATGACTGAGCCACCCAGGCACCCCCCCCTCTTTTTTTTTTTTTTAAAGATTTTATTTATTTATTTGAGAGAGAGAGAGTGCGTGAGCAAGCACAAGCTGGGGTGGGGGTGGTGGAGGGGCAGAGGGAGGAGCAGACTCCCTGCTGGGCAGGGAGCCTGATGCAGGACTTGATCTCAGGACCCTGGGATCGTGACCTGAGCCAAAGGCAGATGCTTAACTGACTGAGCCACCTAGGTGCCCAAGTTTCTTTTTTTCTTTGTATCCATCTATCTATGTTCTGTCTTTCTATCTACCCATATTCATGCTTTATTATTTTTTTTAATCATTTAGAGATATAATCTTTCAAAGCCCTCTGTGGAATTATCCAAACAGGTGTGGACAAATTTTTAGTTCAGGTGAATTTTAAAATGTAGATACTTTTTGCTGTGTAACCTATTCCCCACCTCTTTATTCGATATGCATTAATTGATCACTGATGATACAAAGATAAAGGTATTCCCTCCCTCCTGTCAAGCAATAGTCTGGAGGTGGTGATGAGAAACAAGTGAATCAGTAATTACAATTGCGAATTTCAAGGCGACTTTACATTGAAATTAATGTGGAACTCGGCAGTCACCCCAGTTTGTCAGGAAATGGGAGATGAAGTCTTGGTCTGGAGCAAAGTTTGGCCTCAACTCAGCCAGACCTGGCTGGTGGCCCCTTGTCTTTCCTATCCCAGGACACTGGGCCTTCACAAGCTGTCCTTGGCTTTGGTGGCATCTACTTGGCATTCATTGGTTTCTCAAAAGAACATGGCTTTCTTTCTCCCAGGAAAACCCCCTGTGCTTGTGGGTGAGAGCTTTTCCATAAAGACGTTGGTCTGTGGCAGAGTTGGTCTCAAAGCTAGCACCTGGGGTTGGGCTTGAAGGCCATAAAGTAGCAAGTGGTGAGTGGCAATCTTTTCCTTCTGGTACAAAAGACCTGCTTGTTCTGGGGGAAAAATGTCCTCTCTGTGGAAAAAAGACTGAGGGGCAGCTTGTTGTAGTCAATGGGTTGGAAAGATCATTCCATGAAAAGGCCCTTCTTGGGAAAATATTAGCCTTGACCTGTTGCCAGAGCAGTCGGGGCTGGGTTACCTGCCCAGGGGTGCCAGCCTCCTCCAACAGGCCTCCTTGGTTTCTCAGAAATAACTAAATTCATTGATTCTTCTTTCAAAACATGTCACTAGGAAAAAAATCCAACAAGATATAAACACCTCCAGGAGTGAGAAGATGGGGATGCGGCTTAGCTGACGTGATCTCGTTTATTCTGTTCTTCTTTTCTTTTTACCTGCTTGCATCCATCCTGTGAGTCCATTCTCCTTGCAGATACCAGAGGCCCTGAAGTTGCGTTAGTGTACGTTTAGGCTCACGCACCCATGCTGCTCATTGAGAAGGCAGTTACCTGCCTTGCCCTCCACCATTTGCATGTTCAAATATGTATTGCCGTCCAAGAGTGAATGAGTTCCAGGCCGAGAGACATGCCTGTGTGTGAATTCTTTTTTGACACAGACTATAGAGCTCTTGGAAAGCAGATTCTGGCTGCAACAGGACAACTAGCTCATAGACCTTCCAGGGGTACATTGTAGTTCTCCCCGTTTCTTGCAGTTGGGAAGTAAAAGGTCTTTTTCCTGGGCCAGGTGGATACATTGAATAAAATATCAAGTTGTCTGACCCACGTAAGTGTTTGGCTTCAGCTCCAAGTTCAAAATTTCCTTTCTCTTTGAGAAAGCTGAAATGAAATTTGTAATTTTAAATTAGTATCATAATTCGTGTAAGAGTGGTATTTCCAATAAGGTAGAGGCAGAAAACAAATAGTTTTTATAGCGAACCTCATTGAAGAGGAACCAGAGGGTGGTGTCTTTTTGACAGGGAAGGAAGTATCTGGAATGTTTCTTATGTGTCGATACTGACGATTTTACACCTGCGGTGTGCAGCTCCAGACCCGTGTGCCCTTGGCACACACCAGTGTCAGCACGTGTGTGTCAGTGATGGGGAAGGCAAGCACCACTGTGAGTGTAGCCAAGGATACTCCTTGAACGCCGATATGAAGACATGTTCAGGTGAGGCCTGCTTCGGGGAGGGTGCGTGACTGGGACTTAGCCGGGGACCTACTCTCCAGGTTCGGGACTGGCCTTATGCTTTTCTCCTGACCGCCTTTTCAAGTGAAGCAAGTTCACGGTTGCTTGTCAATGTTTTTCCTCTAAAATTGTTGGAGAAAAGTGAGGTAATACATAAATCAGCTTCTTTATAGTACCTATAATTAGTTTTCGAGAAAAGGGTTAGTAGGGAAATGGATTAGTCAGGAAGGGGGCCAGAACTCTTGGTCCTTTTGAGGATTTTGGAACTTTTCCTGGATTTTACTTAATTAAATACAAGCTGCCCCTTTGTCTCTGTGACCAGAACCGCTCACTGAATTTGGACACAGAAGAAAGTTTAGAGAGGGTCTCATGCATCTGGTATATGGATACTCACATGCAATCAATAAAGATGGGAACTAGGTCCATTTTTTTTTTTTTAATCCTCGAAAAAAGTTTTTGAGAGGAAGGAAATTTAGAGATCATTTAATTCAACTTGCTCATTTTGTAGATGATGAACTTGAGACCCAGGCAAGGAAGAAGACTTACCCATGTCATGGGGTCTGTTAGTGAAAGAGCCAGCACAGAAATCGGTTCCCAACCTCCTGTCCCGTGGCCTTTCTCTTATGCCAAACAGTCCCTGTTTCAGTGTGTGTGTGTGTGTGTTTGTGTGTGTGTGTGTGTCATGGCTCATAATTAATTTACCACGTTTTCCTTGTGTTTACATTTGTCCTGATGGTCTTTTGATAGCTATCGATAAGTGTGCTCTGAACACTCATAGATGTGAACACATCTGTGTGAACGACAGAACTGGTTCTTACCATTGTGAGTGCTACGAAGGTTATACCCTGAACGAAGACAAGAAGACGTGTTCAGGTAAGTGGAGGAGAAGGCTCTCCTTTAGCTACCTCCCCTTCTGCATACCTCCTTAGCCAGTGTTGGAGGGGTAGGTCACACTGACAAGGCCCTTGGTTGGTTTTTCTCTCTTGGGCCTTTCCCATTTCTGAGTCGTATTAGAAAAGTCCAAAGTTGCAGCAGGTGTGTATGTCTCATGGCCCCCATGTGTGAGTGTGTTGTTCATTTCCTTCTCGGTAGCCAGCCCTGGTGGTGCTTTCCAAATGCTAAAGACAGTTTAGTAAGTTAAAATCAAAGAACGCTCCACAACATACTTATTACCTACAACGGGATAAACAGTTCCTTCATAGTGGAGAGACCTGGCAGACAGCACTTCAACCAAGTGATCAGAGGGAACTCCACCAGTAATGACCCACAGTGACATCATGCACCTCCTGATGCGATGTCCTGAGGGCACAGGAGCACCTCTGTTGTCTTCGTTAAGAATTCAGCATCATGAGGAAACTTCAAACGAACCCAACCTGGGAGGTATTCTACAAAGTAATTTTCCAGGGCTTTTTAAAGCTGTCAAGCTCATGAAAGACAAAGATGGAGGAAATGTCCCAGAGAGGAGGGGACTAAGGACATGAGACAATGAAGTGCAATGTGGATCCTGGACCAGAAAAAGGGCATTAATGGTAGAACAAATGGCAAAATTTTACTAAGATCTGTGGATTAGTTAATAGCATTGTGTCAGTGTTAATTTCCCGGTTTTGATAATTGTGCTATGGTTATATGGGATGTTAACATTTGGGGAAATGGGGTGAAGTACAGCACTTTTTGTACTATTTTTGGAACTCTTCCATACGCCTGCAATGATTTCAAAATGAAAAGTTTAAAGACCAAAAAAAAAAAATTATGTCTGTTTAGAGAAAAGTGCATTGAGTGACAGTTTAGGTCTTGAGTTCTGATGCTGCTCTGAGTCAGCTGGTCTCCTTTGGATTCAGCTTCTTCACTTAGAACAGGGGAGGGCTGAATCACAGTTTCATCAAACTCAAATTCGATGTCTTTCTGAATCTAGTGTAATTAGCCACATAATTGTTGGTATCCCTCTGATTCAGCGTAAATACAATAAACCTAAAAGGAATGCTTTAGTATTTATTTGTTTGTTTATTTATTTAGTGTTTATGAGATACTTAGATTATAAAAACTCAGTTTGGATGATTTTGAAAAAGCAGTTGGGGAAAAAAGAAGAATAAGGACTGTGTCTGGGATTTTGCTAAACTCCGCTTTTAGTACGAGCTTACAGTACGGATGGCTGTGGAAGGTTTCCAATAGGTTTGCCTCTCATATATTTCTAGCCGCAGGTAAGAAGATTTCTATATATGGGTAATAAAAGACTTCTCCACTTTTAATGTCTTTTCTCCTGGACTTTTTTTGGCAGCTCAAGACCAATGTGCCTTTGGTACACATGGCTGTCAGCACATTTGTGTGAATGACAGAGATGGGTCCCATCACTGTGAATGCTATGAGGGTTATACTCTGAATGCAGATAATAAAACGTGTTCAGGTAAGGTCCACTCAACAAATTCTTTCCTAGCTGGCTCTTTCTATGGCAGTGAAACCAACTTGCAATTCACACAGTGAGAGGTTCTTAAAGATACTTTAAGGAATCAGGCTCTAGACCTTCTTTTTTTTTTTTTTTTAAAGATTTTATTTATTTATTTGATAGAGACACAGCGAGAGAGGGAACACAAGCAGGGGGAGTGGGAGAGGGAGAAGCAGGCTTCCTGCTGAGCAGGGAGCCCGATGTGGGGCTCGATCCCAGGACCCTGGGATCATGACCTGAGCCGAAGGCAGACGCTTAACAACTGAGGCACCCAGGCGCCCCAGGCTCTAGACCTTCTATCCTGCTTATAGACCAAGGCACACATTGCTCAGACAGCAGTGAGCTCACTTGATTTTGTGAATATAGCTCATTTCAGAAACGGGTAGGGAGTGAGGGATATGAGAAAAGCTAATTAAATATAAGATCCTTATCCAGGAAAATTTTAGAGCTTTGTACACTGGGGACTTGTAAAGCAAATGGGAACTTTAGAGGAAATCAGTTGGACAGTAACTGTTTGGTGTGATAGGCTGGACTGATCTTTTTCCAATTAAAACTTGCCCTGGAACTTTTCTGTAGCGTTAATCTTAAAGCTGGATCATTTTAGTAAAGGAGACTTTGTCAATGACTGAATTAGACCCACACAGATCTTCCAGTAAATTTGAAGTAAGTTGTTCCCTGACGGTTTCTAGATGATCAGTCTTCTGTGAATCTGAGCCTTATGACTTGGCGAATCCTCATTAATTTGATTTAAACTCACTGGCAGAACAGGATGGCATTTATAAAATAAAAACACTCCTGAGAGAAATTCCTGCCTCTAAAGGTGATGTTTAATTTTGGCCTATTCAAACTTTTTTTTAATAGATTTTTATGTATATGCTCCTGTCCCTTGAGAAGAGATATTATGTGACCTTTTCAAGAGAGACTAAGGGAAATGGCACATGACCAATTCCCTTTAAAAAAAAAAAAAAGGAATCAATTAAAGAGGACTGAGCACCTATTTTGTTCCCAGGACTGTGCAAAGCCCTGTGGGGATGTAAAGAAGCACATTTTCTGCCTCTGAGCAATTTGCAGGCTGGGCCCAAAGAGAACCAACACCCTGAGAAAGCAGAGACTAGCCAGGGAGAGGGACAGACAGTAATGGAGGGCTATGGAAGTCTGGGGAAGGGCACAGAGCGTGTAGGGCAGCAGGTGGGCCTCGAGGATGGTGGAGGTTTAGATGGAGGACAGCAGAACCAGATGGCCAAGGGGAGCAGCTTGTGTTGGTTTGTTCTGGGGGTAGGACTAAGTCAGTTGGGGTGGAGAGACCTCAGGGCTGCACTTCTCAAACTGGTTATAGGTATCCCACTTGGTACCTTAAGCAGCCAGGGACATTGAAGACCTTGAAAAAGGAAACTACAACAAATTTACATTTAAACTAATAGATATTGTGGAATAAAGTGGAACATTTAAAAAAAAAAAAGTCAAAGAAAATGTTCAGTTAAGGCAGATTGCTCCAGGCCATACTCCCAGGTCACCATAGCCAACGTTCTTCAGTGCCTACTGTATGCAGTACATGGTCCTAGGCATTTCAGACACAGTCACACATTTATTGTTGCTCACAGCAACTTTATGAGGAAGCTGAGGCCCAGACAGGTTAAGTAACTTGCCCACGGTCACACAGCTAGTGAGTTGCAGAGCGAGGATTTGAACCCAGGCACTTGCTCTGTTGTGGTTACACATGCTGTCACATGTCAGGCCATCATGTTTCAAGGTTGTACAGCACAGGATAGCAAAGGTAGAAGAGCAAGACCAGATGGCAGAAAGTTAGAGGGTCAGAAAAAAATATATTTATGGAGCCCAATGCGGAGCGGTATTTATATATTTTAAAGTAATGATGGATACTGTTCTGAAGCTGAGGTACATAACATGGGTCACATTCCCTCTAATAGCCTGCTTTTTCCCCTGCTGGGCAGTAGCAAGGCTTGTAGATCAAAGGTGGAGCCCCAGATCAGGGGCTGGGGGTGGAGGCGCGATCAGCTGCTGGAGTAGCTGCTAGGCTGGGGGAGGGAGAGGGAAAGGGACAAAATCTCAAGCAGACTCCACGCTGAGTGCAGAGCCCAACGTGGAGCTGCATCCCATGACCCTGAGATTATGACCTGAGCCAAAACCAACAGTTAGACGCTCAACTGACTGAGCTACCCGGGTGCCCCCTATTATTTGGCATTTTGCTGGAAAAATCTTAAGTAATGAAGGGGACTATCAGTGTTAAAGTTAAAAAGACACTCTATGGATAAATTATGTAGAGACTTGCATTTCACTCAAAGCTCTTTTATAGGCAATAGTGAGCCATAGAAGTTTCCTGAGTGTGGAGGGACACTGAAGAGTTAGAGGGGGACAGACAAACGCGGTTGGTCCGTGGGATGGTGGAGGAAGAAACTGTGTCTCCCGGGAAGACTTTCTGGGTTTATTAAAGGAGATCTGCTGTTTTTATTTATCCTGGGCCAGTCTAGATATGGGATGAGATGAGCATAGCACTTTGCTCTCCACTCAAATTTGGGCCAACTGTCTTCCTCCTTGTAATGTACTTACTGTGACAGATAATAAATGCTCCACTATCCAAACCTACACCTCTCCTCACCATCGTCACTAGTATCACTATCTCTGTGCGTATGTGCGTGTAGGCTGGTGCTTTCTGTCCCACTCTGCCCACCATCAAGGGCAGCCCCTTGGTCAACACAGCGTCAACTTCATGTGCAGCATCAGACTTAGCTCCATGTGCACGTGGGTCACTAATTATTTTTGGTGATGGTGAAGATGATCCATGTGTAGCTGGAGATGTTGGAGGCACTAACAGGCATCCGGAGAGGCCGAAGGTAAGTTCTGGAATATAATCAAGACTCAGTGCAGCCCCAGTCCTGCAGGCAGGAAGAAAAGAGGAGGCACCCCCAGATATCTGCGAGAAATGAGAAGGAAAAGGGGGGGAGGCAGTAAAAGGTGGGGCTGGAGGGATGTGAGATGTAGGAAAGGAAAACGGGCTTTCTCCTGAAAGGTGGGAGCGGTGTTGCTGACCGCGGAAGGGTCCATTCTCAGCACCTGTTGAGACCAGACTGAAGCTTTTCTCTCCCATAAATCTGTGTTTCCTTTGTCACTGTAACCTGGGACGGTTTTCTTTCCTGCCCCACTCCTGGGCAGTTCGCAGCAAGTGTGCTCTGGGCTCGCATGGTTGCCAGCACCTTTGTGTGGACGACGGGGCCGCGGCCTACCACTGCGATTGTTACGCGGGCTACACCCTGAATGAAGACAAGAAGACGTGTTCAGGTAAAGACTGTCTCTCCGAGCCCGTTTTGTTTGGAAGGGTCATCTTCTAGGAGCAAGTTTTCCTCTTTAAGTCTGAAGCACAGTTCTGAGTGGTCCTCCTGGTCCGAGGCCTCTGGAGGTTCCCAGCTGTCTTCACGATGAAGCAAGTCTCCCCCCAGCCATTCTTCCCCCAGGATTCCTTCGTCTCTCTTTGTTTTTCTTTCTAATTACAGTCTCTTCCTAAGTTGGATTTTTGGTTGTTGTTGTAGTGACGGTAAGATACACATAACATCTGATTTTGCCCTTTGACCATCTTTAAGCGTCTAGTTCAGCGGTGTTAAGTGCATTCCTATAGTTGTGCAACCGTCCCACTCCCCATCTGCAGAACTTTATTATCCCAGACTGAAGCTCTGTACCCCTTCCCTTCTGTCCCTGCCCCTGGTCACCTCTCTTCTTCACCCGGTCACCCCCTTTGCCCCCGGATTCACTGCTTCCACATCCTCTGCTCCACCACGTGGACACCTGGATACTCCAGGAACATGCCCTGCCCGTTTCCACCCTTGGCTGGGACCCCCTTCCTTCACCACTTTCGCTTGTCAAAATCCAAGAACCACACCCTTGCCAACATTTGGTTTTGTTGGATTAAGTGTTTGCCAATCTATCAGAGGCAAAAAAGCGTCTCCCTCTGGTCTTTATTTTTTTATTTCCTGGCTACTTCCTGTATTTATTGGTCATTTGAGGTTTTTATTGGGAAAGGCTGTGTATACCCTTACTTTTCGCTTGGGTTATTTGTATTTTTCTTACGGATACAAAGGAACTCTTCGCATTTCTGGATAGAAAGTCTTTGTTGTTTTATGTGTGGCAAATATCTTCTCGTGTTTATATTTTTTGCTGAAATGATGTCTGCAACAGTATTCATGATATTTTAATTCTTGAGTTGTGCGGTAGCTTTATTAGTGTTTATTTTCATTATGCTTCATCACTTGCCTAAGTGTTCTCTAAATTGCTTTGTGTGAATCAAATACTACACAATAGTGTTGGTATGTTTGTTTCTCTAATTCCCAGGCCTAGTTCAATTTTACCCCCTCTACCAGAGTTTTTCCCTTTTCATTCCATTGAGCTCGGTCCTCTTTCAGCCCAGGACGCCTTGTGTTGGGGTTACTTGTGTGCTCCTTCAACCATTCCATCGTCCATTCGGTCAACAGAGCGCCTGCTGTGTTCTAGGCACTAGGTATATAATCGTGAACAGAACACGTATGGTCTTTGGTAACAGTCTAAGGGGAAGAGACAAGGAAATAGCAATTTATAAAGAAGAGCCGTGAGAAAAGAATAGGGTCCTGAGACCATGGGGGTTGGGGGACCTACTTCAGATTGGGAGGGTCTCTCTGAGGAAGTGACATCTGAGACCCGAGGATCAGCGGTAGTTAGGTTGGGATTGGGGTGCTGGTGGAAGGAGGGAGAGTGATGCCAAGGCCCACGTGGTGGCTTTAGGGGGAGAGGCGGGGAGAGGCAGCCAGCGTGAGGGAAGCACCCCCAGCCAGGGAAGTGTGGTGTCACTTTGGAGACGGAGGCAGGGGCCGAGTCATGCTGGCCTTCTGGGGTGAGGGGACGGAGTTTATATTTTGTTCTACGGAAAATGGGAAGTCACTGGAGAGTTTTAAGGAGCGGAGCGGCATGATCCTGCTGCTATGTGGATCAGAGGGGACGAAGAGCAGAGGGCCGGGACCAGCCCGAGGCTGTTGCAGTGGTCCCAGGTTGGGTGAGGAGGGTGGCAGTGGTGACAGAAGCAAGCTGATTCCAGATACCTTTCTGAGGCAGAATGACCAGGATTTGGTGGTAAACGGGATGTGGGGAACAGGGCAGGAGAGGAATGAGGGTAACTTTCCTATTTCAGACTTGAGCCTGAAGTCTGAAATCTTCGTTGAGGTGAGGAAGACTGAGAGTGAAGCAGATTTGGGGAGAAAAGTCAGAGTTTGAGACTTGTGTGTTTATGCTCCTGTAGACAGTAAACTCCAACCCCTGAGGGTAGTAGATGTTGTCTGTATTCCTAGCATCTTCCATAGCACCTGACACTCAGTAGATACTTCTTCAGCTGAAGTAAAGTATGGATCCGCTTCTTGGGGAGGGTGAGGATAATAGGGAATAGCTTGTAGAATTTGAATATGTCAGGGTACTGTTACCCTATCTAGGGGTTTAATCCTCAAAAAAATCAGTCTTGGGCATTATTTCTTCTCCTGGAAGACGGGGATTCCAGCCTCATTTATGATGGGTTAGGTCCTGACCTCATTTGCCTAGCCATTTACTTCTCTGCTCAGCAAGTATTCATGGAGCTACTCTTATATATCTAGTACTCCGTCAGGCCTTGAGGAAGGAACTGGAGACATACCAATGTTTTGTAGTTTGTAGTGTACAAGTCTTGCACTTCTTTTGTTAAATGTAATCTTAAATATTTTATTCTTTTTGATGCTATTGTGAATGGGTCCATCTCTCATCTTTCAATTGTGCTGCATCCCAGTTTTAAAATTTTCTGGGAGTGTTTTAAATAGACTATCCTACTGAGCCCTTGCCCTCACAGAACTTATAGTTCATCAGGCAAGATACACTGGAAAAGCATCTTGAGTGCCAATTATATGCTCTGTATAGGGATGATGGGCATGTACTTAATTTCAGGAGATACTTTCTGGCTTACTGACTGACTGATTTGGGCTGGCTGTCCCCGAAAGTTAAGAGGATTTGGACAGGTAGATAGATTATATTTATGGTCATGTTAGCTCTATATCCTATCTTTGTAGAATGTGGGAGAAAACATAGGAGGCAAAAGACCATTCTCTGTCCTCAGGTGATGGTACTGCTCAATGGAAGATTATACATCAGTCTTCAGATCTGGGAAGTTACTCTTATTTCTATTAGGCAACTTTAGGGGCTATGATAGTGAGTAGGAATAGCTGCTTCACTGTATTTCAGAAAGAACTAGGAGTTAGCATTATCATTCTCCCAGGTTCTTTGCTTAAATGCTGACACAAACCTAAATTTTTACTTCCAAAGTATTTATGGGTAAGAACTAGAACTCTCAATTCAGACCATTCACTAGAATAACAGTCTGTATAAGAAATCAGGAATTATCTAATTTTAATTCTTGAAATATTTTGGCCAAAGAGAGAATTCTTTTCCTTATTTTCATTTCTTTTTTTTTTTTTTTTTAAAGATTTTATTTATTTTTTTGACAGAGGGAGACATAGCGAGAGCAGGAACACAAGCAGGGGGAGTGGGAGAGGGAGGAGCAGGCTTCCCGCAGAGCAAGGAGCCCGATGTGGGACTCGATCCCAGGACCCCGGGATCATGACCCGAGCCGAAGGCAGACGCTTAACGACTGAGCCACCCAGGCGCCCCCCTTATTTTCATTTCTTAATGAGGACACAGTATCATAATAAGATTAATTATCTTAGCTCTGCATTCTTGGCTTCCCTCTACATCAACTCTTTAAAAATTTACCTTATATCATAGAAAGTTTCCAATAGTTACAAAGTATAGAGAATATAATGAACTCTCAGATAATCAACACTCAGGTTTGATGATTGTAAATGTTTCCCAAAATTCAATTTCTTCTGTGACATTAATATTTCAAAGTATTTTCTCCTCTTTCTGTGTGCTCTTATATCCTTTTACCTCCTGGAAAATGCATTTAGGTAAGTCTTAAAAATGGAAGGATTGAATTACAGATTTCCTGATTTGCTATGGTTTCTAATTAGCTATAACATTTTGTGTACTGTCGTCGTCAGCCATTGAAGAAGCACGAAGACTCATCTCCACGGAAGATGCTTGTGGATGTGAAGCCGCACTGGCATTCCGGGATAGGGTCAACTCCTATCTGCAGAGACTGAATGCCAAACATATCCTTTCTGGAAGGTTTTCTGCTTTAAGCCACCCCAGGTAGTATAATTGAGCCAAAAATTTTAGGACATTCCACAGGATAAGGGCCCTATTCATTACGTTTTAAGATGAGCAATAGTAATACAGTGTTTATTTTTTTAGAGTTCTTTTAAAATGTTTTAATAGACTGTTTTGCCCATTTAATATTCACATGCTAAAAGCTGCCTATTTCTTTCTCTAGTGCTTTTCCATAGCAGTATATGCTGTGTTATTAACAGATGGAGCTATTATGCTATGATTCCTTAATATGGGCTTTCTTAGTTCAGAATCTGTAGATGGACGGAAGGAGTTAGCTGATGAGCGAGGTGATAGCTCTAGACAACTGGTCAAAAGCAGATTTCACAATGTAACATGGTACCATCTAAGGAACTTTCGAAATCAGTTCTGTAACTAAAGGAGTAATTCAGGAAAAGTACTTTTTCTTAGATCAAGTTAACAACACTGTCTCTAGGTATCTTAGAGGAGTGGTATTCAAATTGGGGGGGGGGCGCAGAAAGTTTTACAAAAATCCATTTTCAAATCCTTAAATTGACCTACCAAAAATGCTACAGGGGGTCAGCTGGCATTCTCTGTTCCCATCTCTTACTTCATATTGCCATTCTCCTAACTTTACACAAGGAAGGCATACCTCTTATCTAACCTGAATCTTCTAAGGTGAATTTCTTGGAAAGGTAAAATCTCCAGAGAGCCAAACAAAAGGACAGTTCAACAGTTTTCTAATCAAGCTTCATAAACTCCCCCAATTTATTTCATTCATTTCATTCATTCATTCATTTCATTCCCCCAGTTAAATTTTGCCTTTTATTTTTAATAATTTTATGTCAACATTTATAATTTATTAGTTGTTTGATCAATTACGTGCTCATACTAGTTGTAATGATAACTCATTCCAGATGATTAAAAAAACTGTGGGCCTTATGGTCAAAGAAAATTAATTTAAAGGTAGTTTCAATATAAATGTATATGTGCTTGTTGTTTGTATAAATTTACCTCAAAGAAGTCTTGGTGATAAAGAAAAGATTTTCAAGATTCAAAGTAGAACAAAATTCTGTGGAGAAAGCAGAAAGGAAATACAAATACAAGGAAATACAAATTCCTTTATTTTAAATATTTGATTTTAAAAGACAGATAGTAGGTATCCATTCAGTATGGCATTAATATATAGGATATATTTGAAAGACTAATTTAGATCTTATTTTTTAATTAAAAAATTTTTTTTAAAGATTTATTTATTTCAGAGAGAGAGAGGGACAGCAGGAGTGGTGGGGAGGGGCAGAGGGAAATGGAGAGGGGGAGCAGGCTCCCCACTGAGCGTAGAGCCCAACACAGGGCTGGATCTCAGGACCCATGAGATCATGACCCAAGAGGAAACAGAGTCAGACGCTTAACTGACTTAGCTACCCAGGTGCCCCTAGATTTTATTTATAAAAAACCAATACTTATGATATGGCAGAAATTGCATATTTTGTAACTAAAACTTATGATGAAAATTCATATAATTTAAATATGCACAGACATCACTTGTCAAAATTATTTTAGGGGATAGGAGCAAAAATGTTTGAAGACAACTGCTCTGTATCATCATCTCTGAAGACCACTGCTTTATAACATGCTCTCTAAAGAATAGAATTTCTGAGTTTTAGAGTTTTGATGAGAAACAATTTCACTTTTTCTTTATTGACAATAGAATGTAATTATTTTATCTTGTATTGAAGTGTTTGAAAGTGTGTTTGTGTTTTGTGATGTCTAAAAATAAAAGGAGTTGGCCTTAACAACTAGCCACTTGATGACATTTTGGGGAAGTTGCAAGCAGATGAATATGGACAAATACATCATTGAATTACTCAGATTTTTCACCTGGAAATACGGAGGGCTTGGTGTATTTAATATTTTTGCATACTTCAATGTTCCTGCTAATAATTTGCCATTGCAAATGCTTGGATATTACTGGATAAGTAGTATGAGGATCTTCTGGAGAATCAGTATTTTTTTTTAAGGAAATAATTACATTCACATCTTTAAGAGCAAACTTTAGTGTCTCTAAGCTATGACTGTGAAATGATTCATAGGAAATAGAATGAAAAGTTTAGTATTTCTTTACCAATTGAGCCATTTAATTTTTAAATGTTTATATTAATAAGATAACCATTCTTACAATGGGAACTTTTGATCTATTTTCTCTTGATAGTATTTATAGTATAAACCAGTCTTATTGAGAGTGTGAATTATACAAAGTATTTACACATTAAAAAGTTCATATAATTAAACTGAGGTGAATATAATTTAGAACTGTTTCTTTAACGCTTTGTTTTTGCTCAGCTTTTGTTGGAGTATTACTGAAGCTGTGATCAGGGGATTGTAACATGCATATCTAGATCAAGTGAACACTACATGAAATATTATAAGAAACCCATAACTAAAGACTTTAGTTTTGAATTAAGAGCGTTATAACTTTTTACTAAGGATAAAAAAATCCTACATTATCTTTACTGTTTCACTTTAGGATCCAATCAATAAAATTATATATTTATAAATATTGCTCTAACAAGTAACAACAAACCTAATGTCTTTTTAAAGTTTAAGCCTAACTTTTTTTCACTTACATATTTGGTATATGTATTTTTTTTTCAGCTTGAAAGCTTATAGTTTTTAGAAGAAAACAGTCCTTTAAATTGTGACTACTCGTTTTTTTTGTTTGTATTGTCTTTAGTATAATAAAAAGTTACTATATTATTGTCATGACTTTTTAAAATTTCATCTATTAACATATTTCCTTAGACTGAATTAACAATTATTTTGAATATATGATGATTTCTTGTTAAAGGACACAGTGTTGTAACTCTTCCCATAATTTAATTGCATACTTTTAAGGTTAAAAATGTAAGTTCAGGTTAAATAGGCTTTTATCAAGGATGTTATGGGAGAGGGAATAAAACAAAATTATCTAAATTTGGATAAAATAATGAAGTACATTAATATAAGCACCTGAAATGTAAATATAACTTACAGATGTAAACCTAAAATCAGTCAAAAATCTAAAAAAGAAACTTTAAAGAGAAGAAATGAAAAATAAATACATCAAGGCAGTATATATTAAAACATACATTGTCATTTCTCAACACTTTTGAAAGATGACTTAGAGCAGTATTATTTTCCAAACTTATTTTAACACAGAATCGGTAATATCTATTTTTTTTGTTTTCGGTAATATCTATTAATATGTCATGGACACATGGTGCTATAGAAGGAATAAATGACATTTTGTGTGCAAGCACTGGGGGAAGGTAAAGAGATGATTTTTCAAGAGTGTGACCATCTGTAACTAGTTTCAACTAATCATCTCTTCTACTTCACCGATTGATTGGAATCCCCTGGCTTAGGTATTTCTGATTCGTTTCATGAGCCCAGTATAGGGAGCTCGTTGTGCACAGGCGCCAACATATCTTCAGAATTTACAGTCTGATGTTGAAAAAAGATACACATTTGAAAACAAACATATTATCTGAATGGGATGGGGGTTAAGTTTGGCAGTAATTTCTCAGGGAGACCTGATTTTTACATTTGGCTAGGCACAATTGGCGGAGAGGGTAGGAACATATAAAATGGCCTCGGAGGCAGAAAGCATATTGGCTTGCTTAGAATAGGGGCACCGTCGTAAAGGCATTTCCCTATTGAAGGAAAAACTAATTTTAGCTGGGGTTTAGATTTGATGGGAAAGGCACTGGGATCCTTGTCAATTCTTGAGTGTGCTCGGCGAGGTAATAGACCCACTTCAAAGGATCTGAACATTATTTGCCTGAAATGGGGAAAGACTAGGTGGGGGAATTGGCTCCTGCTGCTGCATAAAGTACGAGCTAGATTATACAACTCAACACCAATTGCCGCAGAATATAGTAAAAGGGAAAATCAGATATAAATTAAAAGACGAGCTAGACTAAAATAATTCCATGGGAGTTTCTGCCCTGTGCCCAAATTATGGTCCCTTGTAACTCTCCAAGCATTCAAAAAGGACAAGGGAGAACTGAAGAACGAATTAAGGTAGAAAAAGGAGATAGAAAACAGTCGACCTCAGGCGAGAAAATACCAAACACCAACCTTAATGATTCAAAAATGGAAGGCTATGCCCCAATGGCAATTCTATGCCCCAAAGGCCCAACGCTCATACACATTCCTTTTACGTGAACCACTCACTGGGCTGCAGTAACAGCTTAAATAAGCTGTTAAAAAGTTCCAAAACAGAATGAACACCATCTCCTACCCCCAAATTGTGCCAGTGTTCTCCAATCCCCAAAGGCTTATAAGGGAAGGATTGCGCTTTCACTTGGCGGACGGCGCCAGCCCACCGAATACAGTAAATGACTTTCCTTTCCACAATGCTGGGACTTTGGGGCTTACAAAACACCCAACCACTGGGACCTCATCTGAATGAGCGCCTTTGCTCCGGAGTTGACACTGACACCTCAGGCAAGTTCCACCGCGACCATCTGAGGTGTGACCTGACCTCCGAGCCCAAGGAAAGGAGGACAGCTAAGGCGACGAGGTGGGGCGCTGAGGTCACCCTCCTGACCCCAGGCGCAGGGCAAAAAGGCCCAGAAACAAAGCGATCAGGCCCAACCACGAGCTCATCCCCGCGTCGGCGGCTGGTCCAAGACCCCCGACATCCGCGCAGGCGCACGACGCCCGGCCGAGCGGGGACGAAGCCGGAAGTGTCCCTCGGCGCCCCGGATGCGACCTGGCGGCGGTGGTTGCCAGGGCGACGGGCGCTCGCAAGAGCTGCTGGTACTCGAGACTGGTGAATTAGAACAGGTTTCCTTTGGTGGGCCTGGACGGCTGGGCTCGTCCTCTCGGAGTTCCCAGGATGTTCTTTTACCTGAGCAAGAAAGTGAGTTTTCCCGCGGTCGCCCTCGCCTCCGCTTCGTTCTCGCGTCCCGCGGGCGATTCCCGCATCCTGCCGGCGAAATCTGGCGTCCTGATCCCCAGCTTCGCCTTCCCGCCTCCCACCGTCGTGCATCGTCCGGCCTCCAACGGTCCCGAACCCCAGATAAATCTCGGCGGAGCCAGCAGCCCTCTCGCACAACTCTCCCATCCCTGCCCCTGGCTGGGTCTTTTTTGGGGAGCCAGCAAGACAGATCATTGTGTCCCTCTCTATCTTTTTTCCTCCACCTATTGTTGACCAGGTGCCTTACGTTCCTTGGATTGTCATGGGCTGCCGGGCAAGAGAAAAGTAGTAACAAAAGGTAGCCCAAGTGTTGTGTGTGGAAGGGGAATATGGGCTGATGGTCTGCATTTATACCTCCGTTTCCCTCTTCCTTCCTGTAAAACATTCATCAGGTGACTTTCGCACTGGGTTCCTCCGCGGTCAGTGCCTTTCTCTTGTGGGCACTTTTTTCTGTCTTTCGCAAGTGGTAGGGCAGTTCAGGAGATCCTGCCATGCCCATTTTCACCACAGCTCACACTCTGCAAGAAGGACCGTTTTTCTTCTTGGGGTGTGTGTGGGGGGGGATTTTCTTCAGCCTTCATCTCTAAGTCACTAGCCAACTCCCTCGTGAAAAGCTGTGAAAGCGGCTGTGGTTGCTTTTCAGATTGCCATTCCCAATAACGTGAAGCTGAAATGTGTATCTTGGAACAAGGACCAAGGATTCATAGCATGTGGTGGTGAAGATGGATTACTGAAAGTTTTGAAATTAGAGACGCAGACAGGTAAATGAATGCGAGCCCAAAGGTTTGAACTTGATGGAAAATTGGCTAGTATCATTTGTTCACTGAGATTTGCTCATGGTATTTGTTAGTATGCAATTCTAATTCTTTTAAAACCAAAAATAAACACAAAACTCCCAAACAGTTAGTGGCGTTTTCTGTAGAGTATTTTTGCAGTAAAGTTCAGAGAATATCGAATATAAAAATCAGATGGCTATTGCTGAAGTTCTTGATGGAAAAGGAAAAACAATGAGGAATGAGAACTATATTGCCTTGTCCTTTTCTGTTTATTGTGCTCTACTATTTGGACTCTAATAAAAATGATGTGAATCCACATTTCAGTTAGGTCACAAAATCTCACATATTGTCAGATTATTTGCAGGCCTGTATCATCCTTTCTGCTTCTCAGATATATTAATAATTATTCATCTAGTTTCCAAGAACAGAAAATGAGACTTTAAAACATTTTTGTCAATAAGTTTCATGTGATTACAGGTTGCTTTCTCTTTTTTTAGTTCTCTGGAATCATAGCAAACAGTTTCACATTTCTTTTAACGTCCACAGTATTGCTCTAGAATGGAGAGCTAGACGATCCCCAATCTATATTGGAGATCTAGATGAGGAGATTGGAGTTGGAATCTCAGCTCTGCCATACTGACTTTCAGCAAGTTGGTCAACATCTTTGGGTTTTAGTTCAGTCTTCTGTAAGATAAAGGGCTGAACTAAATTCCATTTTGGATTCAAAGTCTCTACACTTCAACCCTGGGGCCTTTGCACTTGCTATTTCTGAGTCTGGACTACTCCCCTTTCCCCTCCTCTTTTCCCCACCTCACTTGGCATCTCCAGTTTATTCCTCAGTCTCAGCTTCAATATAATTTCTTCAGAAAGCCTTCCCTGGTTCTCCCTCCCCCCAATCTAAATTAATCTCCCTCTGTCACTATCTTATTATGCCTTTACTTCCTCAATTTGTAATTTTACATATATGCATATATATTTATGGGGGTGGGTGAGTGTCTGTTTAATAATATCTGTCCCCTCGGTAGACTACAAGCTCTCTAAGGGTAGAGGCCTTAACTATTTCATTTATCATTTTATATTCAGAAGCTTCCACAGTGCATGGCACAATGTAGACATTTAGTGAATGAATGAATGAATGAAAGATTCTGCAAAATCTAGTAAAAACTGATTTCCAAAGACATTGCTTTCTGATCCCTCTTATGCTTTAGAATTTTCAGTCTATATGTCATAAATGTTTCTATTTATGATCTTTTGGGGAGGAATAAGTAGCAATAATAATTACTAATATATTTAATATACTGGGTAAACTGTTTTTTTTTTTAATACATTTTGTTTTTTTTGTCAGAATAATATCTTTACAAGGGGGTACATATTATTGTCCTATGTTTCCACCATGAGAAAAGTAGATCAGAATGAGGCATACTTAAAAAATCTTTCTAATATCATCCAGGAATAAGAACTCCTTTTAAAATAAGGAAGAAATGTCAAAGTCTTATAATCTGTTAGTTTAATGTATTTGCCGTAATATTTTTTTCCCTAGATGATGCAAAATTGAGGGGTCTTGCAGCCCCTAGTAACCTTTCTATGAATCAGACTCTTGAAGGTCATAGTGGTGAGTCATGTAATTTTTAAAGTCGTATTTGAATAGTCTTTAGGCATTTAGAAACCATCTACTTAATGCAGAAATGTTATCATTTTTAATAATGTTAATATTTAAAGTAATCATTTCTATTGAGCCATAATTAATTAATTGAGCCTAGAGTCTTTCAACAACTTTTACATGATTAAACAATGTCTTCAGTAAATCTAAAACAAAGTCGGTCTTATTTTATATATTAAAAAATACTGTTATTTGTCTACAGATAGGATATAACCCTTTTTTAGAATCTGCTCCGTGGTTCCACATCAAAGTAGACTAAAGAGACATGACAACTGAATGCACTCTATGATCCTAGATTGGATTTTGGAATGAGAGAAAGAAGTACCTATAAGGGACATTATTTGGACAATTGATAAAATTTGAATGTGGACTGGGGTTAGATAATATTGTGTCAGTGTTAAATTCACTAATTTGTAATATGGTTATGAAAGAGAATGTCTTCTTAGGAAATGTACACTAAAGTACTTAGGGATTAAAAAAAAAAAAACTAAAAAAACCTCAGTTGTTCATATAACCCAGAGGTTTAAGATATGCTCAAGAGTGTGTTTCTAGGGGGTGGGGGGATGGGGTGACAGGGTGATGGGTACTAAGGAGGG
Organism: Mirounga angustirostris; assembly: GCF_029215605.1. NCBI lineage: Eukaryota > Metazoa > Chordata > Mammalia > Carnivora > Phocidae > Mirounga > Mirounga angustirostris. The sequence continues at coordinate 15,234,859 of NW_026991718.1, read as the reverse complement.
CACGTGTTGTGATGAGCACTGGGTGTTATACACAACTAATGAATCACTGAACACTACATCAAAAACTAATGAATCACTGAACACTACATCAAAAACTAATGATGTTTACAGTGGCTAACTGAACATAAAAAAAAAGAGTGTGTTACTAATAGAATGGAAAATAAGAGGGGGGAAAAGAGAAATTAGGGCATATATCAACCACAAACAACCCCCCCATCCCTCTAAAAAAAAATCCAAGTACTTAGTATGATGTCCTTTGGGCATTACTATCCTTGGGAGTCAGGCCAGCTGGGTAAATCTTACTTACATTTGTTTCTGTCATCAGATATATGGCAGCTCTTGCATCTGACCGTAATAGGTGCCTTTGCTGGCCTGGAATAGGAGCAAACATGAAAATATCACATGTTGTAGGAAATGAGTGACAATAGTGACTACATCCTATGAATATGTTTGAGTGATTTATTAAGAGTGGCTAGTTGCACAGGAACCATATTGATTTGAAGATGCTATTGGTGTTTATTATAAAAATACAAATTTGAAATTGTCGCCTTTTTTAAGTTTCTAAATTGTTTTATAATTTTTTTTAGGTTCTGTTCAGGTTGTAACATGGAATGAACAGTATCAGAAGTTGACTACCAGTGATCAAAATGGGCTTATCATTGTTTGGATGTTATATAAAGGTATGCTAGGAGAGCTTATGGAACCTTTCACAGATTGGAGTCTGGGTTATGGTATTTGAATGGGGAAACTACATATTTGAAATAGACTCCTTTTAACCAGCAGCAGGAGTTCATCCTGATGACATGGGGGTAATATTTCTGGATTTACTGCTGCCTACTTTTCCTTTTAACTTTATTTTTTTTTTTGAACTGTGACCTTGCATGAGGAAAGTGAACTAGGTGACTGTTGGTTATCTCCAAAATGAACATAGGCCCTTAGCAGGATAGTTTCTACTTGAGATAGCTTTTTTCCCCCCCAGGTTTCCAATAAGAATTATTTTCTGTGTGATCAGTGGCTAGAGTTAATCCAGTGGGTAAAAACATTTATTAAGAAGTCAGGGGCAATAATTCATTCCCTTTATTGAGTCCTTTAGTTTCCTTTTCTTTCATGGATACAGATTTTATATCAGCTCTGACAACTGGCTCATGATTTGCACCTTTTGGCTACAAGAGAGAGCAAGAGAAGGATTAATTTAGGTGCATCACTATTACCAGAAAATAACACATAATACTTGATCTCTTGGGGCCTGTAGCCATCATCTTTAAATGTGTGTTGTTTTGAAAACATTCAGGGTGTACCATTTAAAAATTCTTAATTAAAAATATGCTGTACATGAATTTATGTTTTTCAAAGCTTATGTATGTGTGTGTATATCTGTGCAGGGAGTAGAATATGAGAGTACAGGAGATTAGGGTAAACTGTCTTTTTCCAAGGTGGGTGTTCTCTGGGCCTCAGTCCTTACTCTGATAATGCCCTCTTCGACTAGTTATTTCAAATTATGTGATAATTTGCTTGGCTGTAGGCCAGAATTCCTGATACCAAAATGTAGTAAAAAATAAAAACAAAACAAAATAGCCTTGTGATTTGCCTCACATTTGGTTACACTTTGAGACCTCTCACTCCAGCCCTGTGTACAAGAATAGTTTTGTCATTCAGCATTAGTGATGTGAAATCACTAAAGTGATTTGCACTGTTGAAAATTTTTTTCAAGCAGGTTTAGAGTTTTTACCTAATGTACTTGTATTTAATATGCTTATAATTAGTCATTGGAGAGTTTATGCATATATATAAAATTATTATGGTTATTTTGTTTTTTCCTTGGTTATTATCTGAAGTTTTAGACTTTGAGAAAAATCGGTTGTTTTGGCCTGTCAAAAGCAAATAAAGTTTTATTTTTTAATGGACAGAAAGGAAGAAAGAAGGAGAGAAAAGAGGAGCATTTATTGTGTTTTCTGTGATAATCTTTGAAGCAGTTGTTGGTCAAGGCCTCAGCTAATTTTTTATTTTGTTTTTGTTGGATTTGAAGGTTTTATAGTTTAATGTCTCAGATTGTAGAAAATTTTGCAGTTACTTATCCCACAGTGTGCTTTATGGAATGCTTTCAACTCTTATGTGAAAGTTTTGACTTGTAATTTTTTTTTAAATTTGTGCAAATAGGTTCTTGGTACGAAGAGATGATCAATAACAGAAATAAATCAGTGGTTCGAAGTATGAGCTGGAATGCCGATGGACAGAAGATCTGCATTGTATACGAAGACGGGGCTGTGATAGTTGGTTCAGTGGATGGTAATGCTTTGTTGCACACAGAACTAAGATCAATATTTGGTTGGCATTTTTGTCTTTAGAGGTTTAATTAATTATATGTTAGCTTTCTGACAGAAAAGTAAACATAAAAAGAGAAAACAGTTGATATACAATTTAATGATGTTCAAGAAACATTTATTTTTTTTTAAGATTTTATTTATTTTTTTAAGTAAACCCTCCACCCAACATGGGGCTTGACCTTACAACCCCATGATCAAGAGTCACGTGCTCTACCAACTGAGCCAGCTAGGTGCCCCTAAGAAACATTTATTTTTACGTATACTCAAGTAAAAAATCTATTTTTAAAAAATTTCCTACAGTGGCACTGAAAAAAGAGTGAATTAATTTTTCAGGATTATTTTAAATGTCTGCCTAGTTATAATTCATTTTTACACTTGTTAGGCTATTTTATTATAAATACGTAGATCTTAGTTTCAATAAGTATGTAGGGATATAACAATCTCTGGTTATTTTTAAACAACTGAACTATTGAATATTATTGACATATAACATTAGTTTTATTTTTTATTTTTTTATTATTATTTTTTAAAGATTTTATTTATTTGAGAGAGAGAGAGAGAGCGTGAAAGCACAAACAGTAGGGAGGGACAGAGGGAGAAGCAGACTCCCAGCTGAGCAGGGAGCCCGATATGGGGCTCGATCCCAGGACCCCGAGATCATGACCTGAGCTGAAGGCAGCCGCTTAACTGACAGAGCCACCCAGGCACCCATAACATTAGTTTTAGATGTACAACATAATGATTTGATATTTTTATGTGTTGTGAAATGATCATCTGGTCATTTTTAAATAGAGCTGAGCATGTTGTTGTTATTGTGTTTTATAGCTTTAAAACCTATGTTTTTCAAATTTTAGTTCTTAGGTAACACTGGGGCTTCTGAGAATCTACCTTCATTTTAATGTGAAACTCTATAGAGAAATAATTTATTTCAAAATGATTTCCATTTGTTTTTTTCTAGTGTAACTTCATTTATTCCACAAATGTTTCTGAGAGCTTACAAAGTCACAGCTATAGTTCTAGGCACTAGGTACGACAAAAAATATTTCAGATCTAGAACAGGAGAGATGGATAAGTAACCAGGCAATTACAATGCCTTGTGGTAAGTGTGGAGACAGGGAAAATACAGCAACATATAGTAGAAGTATCTAATTCAGGCTTGGAGGGATCAGGGAAGGCATCCTGGAGGAAGTGATATGTGCTGAGGCATTAGGCACCAGGAAGGTTGGTTTGTAAAGTGTCCTAGGCCTAAGAAATAGCATTTGAGGAGGTCCTCAGGGGTTGAACTTAGCTATGGTTAGGGTATTGAAAAAATTTTGAGTCACTGTAGTATAATATTAAAAGGAGAAGAGTTGTATGTGATGAAATTAGAGACATTAGCAGAAGCCAGATTATGCAGTTTGTAAGTTATACAAGGAGTTGGGATTTAACTTTAAGGGCACTAGGGAGCCAATGAAAGCTTTTAAGAATGGGAGCAGTGTGATCGAATTTGTTCTTTGGAAGCATCTCTGTGACTGCAACATGAAGACTGGAGGGAGGAAAGAAGGATAGGGGGCAGGTGTACCAGTTGGGGAATTACTATGGTAATTCAGGTGAGAGGTGATGGTGGATGGTGGCTGAACCAGGGTAGTGACAAAGAGGCTGGAAGTAAGTGGCCATATGCTGGAGATACTTAGGAGCTAGAATAGATAGGGCCTCATTATTGATCAGTTTGGGGATGAGGGGATGGAAGTGTCTAGAATAATAGCCAGTTTTTAGCTTTGACAACTGGATAGATGGCCAGGACCATAAAAATAAGGGATGTGGGAGGGGCGCCTGGGTGGCTCAGTCAGTTAAGCGTCTGCCTTCGGTTCACGTCATGATCCCAGGGTCCTAGGATCGAGCCTTACCTCAGGCTCCCTGCTCAGAGGGGAGCCTGCTTCTCCTTCTCCCATTCCTCCTGCTTGTGCACTATCTCTCTCTCTCCCTGTGTCAAATAAACAAAATCTTTTAAAAAAATAAGGAATGTGGGAGAAAGACTGATTGTGAGGGAAGATTTCTTTTTCGGACATACTGATTTTGTCATGCCGGAGGACAGCCAAATAAAATATGTCAGACCATAATTACATGTATGCATCTGTGGCTCCGAAATATCTGGGCTAGAGTCATACTTTTGGGAATCACCAGCAGGTAGATGGTAATTTAAACCATTGGAATAGATGAAAAACCTACGGGCCACTGTGGGATAAGAACCTGCAACATAAGTGTTGGAGATAAAGGAGTAAACAAATGCACAGAAACCAAGAAAGAAGGAAGGGGTGGTTAAAGAAAAGCCTGCAGTGGACCTAGCAACAGGCCTTAGGGACCTCCTGAAGGTCATCTGTGGACGTGTGGGGTGGAAGCCGGATTGGGTTGGGGCTGAGGGTTGAGTGGGAGTTGAGGAAGTGGTGACTGCAGGTGTGAACTCTTTGGAGAAGCTTGGCTGGGAGAGGAATGGTGGAAATAGGGTAGTGGCTAGAAGGGAACTTGGGGTCGAGGGAGATGTTCTTTGTTTTATTTGTTTTTATTTGAGGTGGTAGTTTTGAAGGATAGATCTGAGTATATTTAAATACTTGTGAGAAAGGGCCTGGAGAGAGAGTTTCAAGAGAAAGAGAAAATGTGAATAATCAGTAGAGGGGGATCTTTGCAAAGCTAGGAAGGGCTTAGACCAGAAAGTAGGTGGAGGGATTCACCCTAGGTGGGTGTCTGGTTGGGGATATACCTCTTCCTTTGTTTTGGGGGGCAAAGCAGAAAGGGTTATCATGGATTCAGTTTTGTCCTGAATGTTTGAAAGTGGAAACGAGGGATTTCTTTTTTGAAAGCTTTTATTTTCTTTCCATGGTTGAAGATGAGTTCATCTGTTAATTGGGAGTAAGATCCTAGATTAGAGTTTTGAAGAGAAGGGAGAAAGTTGGAAACAGCTGCTATTTCAAATGTTTAGTAGGATATTTGGCACATAAGAGGTGCTCAGTAAATTTTATTGACTGCATAAATTGAGCAAATACATCGTGCTGTGATGAATGTGAGAGCTCTTTAGGGAAACAGAATTTTAGGGCAGTTGTTGGACAATTATGACCTTGAACCTTTAATGAAATAATTATGTTTTATGTTTTATTTTAGGGAATCGCATTTGGGGAAAAGACTTGAAGGGTATACAGTTATGCCATGTAGCATGGTCTGCAGATAGTAAAGTCCTACTTTTTGGAATGGCAAATGGAGAAATACACATTTATGATAATCAGGGGAATTTTATAGTAAGTGTATATATTTTCATATATTCATTAGTTTTGGTTACACAATTTTATATGATTATTTTATGTATCATTCGTATATGTATACACATTTGTTATGATGGTTTGTGTCATCAAGAAAGTCTCCATTTCGGGCGCCTGGGTGGCTCAGTTGGTTAAGCGACTGCCTTCGGCTCAGGTCATGATCCTGGAGTCCCGGGATCGAGTCCCGCATCGGGCTCCCTGGCAGGGAGTCTGCTTCTCCCTCTGACCCTCCTCCCTCTCATGCTCTCTGTCTCTCATTCTCTCTGTCTCAAATAAATAAATAAAAAAAAAAATCTTAAAAAAAAAAAAAAAAAGAAAGTCTTCATTTCAATTTTTTTCCCAATCATTTAGATTTTTTAATTAAAAAAAAAAAACGGTCGCTTAAAGGTAAATTAATGCTTTTAGTTCAGACTTCTTGGTAACTGGGAAGGACAACATTTCAGTGTATTGAAGCTGAGGGATAATGAGTTGGATGAGGTACAGTTTAATCTTTGTGTCTTCTAATAGCAGAAGCCTAAGTTTACATGAGATACATATTTTTTTTCCAATGATATTTTTGTAGCAAGCTACTCAAGGTTGTTTGTAAAAAGAATGGAAGACTTAAACAGTAAAGGGCAAAAATCAGGTCCTGGGAAGAAGGCAAAATAGAAGAGGCTCAGCAAGCACAATCTCAAGAAAAACTCTGGCTTTGTGAGATTTAGCTGTGTTTGATCTCTGATCTTACTTACGGGGCAGTTTGGTTTGTCGTGAGGCTGAGGACATTACATAAATCTATTTATTCGCGGAAGTGATAATAGCCAGCTTTTCCATGACACTTTGCTATTTTTGAGGTACTTTCATATACCTCTTGTCATTTAGTCTCATAAATTCTCTGTGAGTTTCTTTTAATCCTCATTTTGCAAGAGGGAAAAACCGAAATTCAGTTGAAGTTGTTTGTCCCAGGGTTGGTAAACCCGTAAGCCATGGGGCTGGCATTTGAAGTCAGATTTTTAAATCCCATTTTCAGTGTTCTTTCTACAGTACTCTATACTGATCTGTTTTAAAAGATGAAATATTAACCTAACTCATTTGTTTAGGTGAAAATGAAACTGAATTGCTTGGTGAATGTCACCGGAGCGATCAGTATTGCTGGGATCCACTGGTACCACGGCACGGAAGGCTACGTGGAGCCAGACTGCCCCTGCCTCGCAATTTGTTTTGACAACGGGAGGTGCCAAATCATGAGACATGAGAGTGACCAGAGTATGTAATTTTTCTTTCTTTCTTTTTTTTTTAATGTGGAGAACTTAAAAAATATTTTAAAATTATTCTGAAGATTATACAGTTCTGTAGGCTAAGTATTTTACCGCAATTACCTCATTTTTTTCTTTTTGACTAGATCCTGTTTTAATTGACACTGGCATGTATGTGGTGAGTATCCAGTGGAACCACATCGGCAGCGTGTTGGCTGTGGCAGGCTCCCAGAAGGTGGTCACTCAGGATAAGGATGTAAACACTGTGCAGTTTTACACTCCATTTGGTGAGGTAAATGTCTCTTTTCTTTCCTATGTAGCGAGTAATGTAGGGGAAAAAGGTGGAGGAAGCGGTATAAACTTGTCACCTTTTTGAAAAGGGACATTTTGAGTAAAAATGATGGAATAACAGGCATCTTGTCTTTGATTAATGTCCTCACTTCTAAGTCTTGATAGATGTATTTCATCATGGAATTTAGTTTATCCTCTGTACCTTTAGAAAATGAGCTGTTTCACCTAAGAAATCACTATGCAGTAGTATTTAGAATATTTTCTCTGTGATCTGAATGTGCATCTTTTTTCCTAGCTGGTTTTTGTGTTGTTTTTAATATAATTTAGTTGTTTCAGATTAATATTTTGGATTTTTAATGTGATATATTAAATGTACATAGATGTTAAGCACACATATCTGTCTCTTCCTCCTTCAGACTTCTTTTTTTTTTTTTAAGATTTTATTTATTTATTTGAGAGAGAGAGTGCAAGTTGGTAGAGGGGCAGAGGGAGAGGGAGAGAATTCCAAACAGATTCCCTTGATTGTGGAGCCTGATGCAGGGCTTGATCCCAGGACCCTTGAGATCATGATCTGAGCTGAAATTACCAGTTAGACACTTAAGCAACTGAGCCACCCAGGCGCCCCTCCCTCCTTCAGTCTTCTAACAGTTTTAATTTGTTGAGGAATAACCAACTATTTTAAGAAAATCTATCTTAATAACTAATCTTAAGTGATGCTACATTAGAATACAAGCATTGTTTTCATAAATGCATGTGTTATCCTTCTTAGTAGTATTATTAATTAAATTTTTTTTTTAGATTTGATTTATTTATTTGAGGGAGAGAAAGAGTGTGCGTGGCAGAAAGAGAGGGGCAAAAGGGGAGGGAGAGGGACAAGCCGACTCCCTGCTGACTGCAGAGCCCAAAGCAGGGCTCTATCTCAGGACCCTGAGATCATGACCTGAGCCAAAACCAAGTCAGTTGCTTAACCTACTGAGCCACCCAGGTGCCCCTAATGAATTTAATTTTTAAGGAGAGTTTTATTGAAGATGTAGTGGAAAATATCAAATAGGAGAGTTAATGTATTGTGAATTTTAAAGAATTTGTAAAGTGAGAACTTAGTAACTTAAGCTTAATAATTTTTTGCCTGTTTTATTTTCTGTCTCTAGACTCTATTTAGTCCCTATTGGTTTTTATAAATTCACCATAGACTTCAATAATATGTGTTTTTGCTACATAAAAGCCTTCCCCAGTTGTTTTAATATTTTAAAATACATTTTAATAATTTCTCTGAGGGTAAGAAACGGTATCAGCTCATGCTTTTGAATCAATGTCTCAAAATACCCAGTAGAATGTGATGTAGAGAATAGATTGTACATTGCCAGCTAATATTTTGGTAGATGTTAAAAGCTAAGGGAAAACTGAAGTATGGTTCTCAAGGTTCCTAACTATTAAAGATCTGAATTCATGGGGCGCCTGGGTGGCTCAGTTAAGCGTCTGCCTTCGGCTCAGGTCATGATCTCATGGTCCTGGGATCGAGGTCTGAGACAGGCTCCCCGCTCAGCAGGGAGTCTTCTTCTCCCTCTCCCTCTGCAGCTCTCCCTGCTTGTGCTCTCTTGCTCTCTCTGTCAAATAAATAAATAGATAGATGGATAGATTAATTAATTAAAAAATATCTTTAAAAAAATCTGAATTTGTTCTTAATTCATGTTCTTTGTTGGTTATTTTTGTCAACCATTGGCTTGTTTATCATTATTTTATCTGCTTATTTTTGGTAGTTCAACCTTTTCTAAGTGGAAAAACATGGATTCTAAGGCCTATTTATCTTGCAAAACAGTGTGTTATGTGTTAAATTGACAACTGTAGGTTGGTTTGGCATGCTTGTAATTAAAAGTATCTAGCATAGTTCCTCAGGGTATATTAGTCACTTGGTATTTTTTTGAATGAGTGAATATATAGGGGACTTACTTTGGATCTATGTTATTAAGATAGGGAAGGTAACTTAGAAGGAGGTTATTTAAAGGTTTAACCTTAAGGAAACCTCAGGGAAGAATTTGCTTTTGATTCTGAAGGCCTGAGTCTTCGGGTTTTTATACAGTGGTCTTAGCCAGAGAAGGGGATGACAGAGCATGTGATTTGTCATCAGGTTGGCCTGGCTTTGGCTGTGAATTCCATTTCCACAGCGTCGTCTCACTTGGAGAACTTCTTTCACCTCTGAGACTCAGTTTACTTATGTTCTGAAATAAAGGTAATACCTCATGGCACTGTTGTAAAAATTACAGGAGGTAACAATGAGAAAATGCCTACCCCAGGGCTAGGTGAGTGCTTACTACAAGTTGGTTTTCTCTCGGTGTTGCTGCCATCACCTGGCTGGCCTGCAGAGTTGGGAGATGGCCTTATTCTCTTCCCAGTGAGGCTCGTCACTCCTAGGAGTGATGTCTGTGAGCAGGACAGACAGAGTGGACCCTCATAGGTTAAAACATTTTTACCCCCATTGGTTTCCCTGGCAAAATGGAGTTTCATACGTTAAACCTGACTTGCGAGCATATCTGCTTAAGAACAAGGGATAGCAGTACGATTTATTAAAATTCTTGGGTCTGTCAAAACATAGATTTACAGTATTTTCTTTTTATGGCCACATTAAAATGTCTTTGTATTAATTTATTCACTTGTTAATTTAGCCATAAAATGGGCTATGTTACAGTTAGAGCTGTAAGTTGGTTTGATATCATTGTAATTAAAAGTTTCTAGCATGTCTTCATATATGAAGACATTAATTTGAGTGCATTTATTTACTTAATAGATATTTATTGAGTACCTGTTTATCAAGCAATCCGTTAAGGGACAGGGACATAAATGTGAATATGATGAAGTTAGTGCTCTCTGGTAGCTCACTTTCTGAATTCTCTGGACCTGTAGAAGGAAGGAAAAGGCAGGAAACAATGTTAAAGTTGCATCTTGGAGGATGGAGACTGTGCTCCAGGAGCACAAGGGAGAGTAAGGCTGGGGAGGCAAGGGAGAGGAAAGGAGGATTTCAGGCAGAAGGTCTATTATCCAGGTCAAAAGTTTGGAGGCACAGTAGCCCCCTCATGAGGGAGAACACAGGAATTATGGCTAAATAGGGAGGTACTGAGCCAAAGAGTATAGCTTTGAGCCAAATGGGAAGAGGCATTGTATACTCTGCTAAAGAATGTGATGGTGGGAAGCTATTGATTTTTAAAAACGATTAAACATTTTTTTAAAGCAGGATAAGATAATGACTGGATTTGTGTTCCAGAAAGGTAATTTTGACAGTAGAACAAATATTGAATTTGGGGGGTAAAGGCTGGGAAAGAGAAAAGAGATGAAAGGTAAAGATTGCAGTTAGACCATTACCATAGTTCATTCAGGAAAGGGGGGAGGGGCAGTGGAGGATAGATGAGAGTGAGAGCAATAGGACTTGGTGACTGATTGGCTATGGAGGATGAAAGAGAGACCAGACTTAAAGATTGCATTTACTACCACAATAATTCATTCATCCCAAGAGGCACAATTTTTTTTCAAAGATTTTATTTTTAAGTAATGTCTACACCCGATATGGGGCTCGAACCCACAACCACCCACTGAGCCAGCCAGGTGTCCCCAAGAAGCAGAATTTTTTACAACTCCAAAATTGGAATGCATCTTATAATCAAAGTTTTCCTATTTTAATTAGCAGAATGTTTTATTCTTCCTGAGTTATACATAAATATGCATATTTAGATCTCTGGCATCTTGGATTTGATGAAATTTGATACTGAATTCTTTCGCTTTTGTTTGTAAATTTCTCCTATCATAAGTATGTTTTTCATTATAAGAATTCAAGGAAAATGATTTTGAAGTGAGTAGTAGCCTTTCACAAAATAATTTTTATAACATCTTTGATCCCTATGAAGTGATTGGTGGTAATTTATATTTTATTTAATTGTGATATTTTAGGTTAAATATAATTATTTTTTCAGCATTTGGGTACCTTGAAAGTTCCTGGAAAGCAGATGTCTGCACTATCTTGGGAAGGAGGAGGACTGAAAATTGCACTAGCTGTTGATTCTTTTATATATTTTGCAAACATTCGACCTGATTATAAGGTGAGTATTGTGAGCAGTTGTTAAAAAAAAAAGCTGTTTTTATTTTTATTTTTTTAAAGATTTTATTTATTCGTTTGAGAGAGAATGAGATAGAGAGAGCATGAGAGGGGGGAGGGTCAGAGGGAGAAGCAGACTCCCTGCCAGGGAGCCCGATGCGGGACTCGATCCAGGGACTCCAGGATCATGACCCGAGCCGAAGGCAGTTGCTTAACCAACTGAGCCACCCAGGCGCCCAAAAAAGCTGTTTTTACTAAACAGTTTTGCTACAGCTCAAAGTATAATGTACGTTTCTTGCATGTGTTCACAGCCACTTGATTTTAGAAATCAGATGAAAGGAGACGTTTTTAGCGTGAAGACTTTAGAACCTGAAAACTTTCCTAGAATACTATACATAACTAATAAAATACCCCTAACAGTCAGGGTCTCAGCAGGAAACAGATGACACACTCAAAAGAAAAACTGAAGAGAGACTGATGGAGGGTTTATTACAGAGGTACGGGCATGGCTAATGGGTCCTATAAGGGATGACAACGCAGGCATCCAGGGATTAGCAACAGTGGGCAAGGTAGGAAAGTATTGTTCCTGGAACCCACTAGAGCTGTGGCTGTGCAAGAGGGATTAGCCTGTGGGAGCACAGCCTCTGCCGGCTGGCTGTGTAGAAACAGTTTTGGGGATGAAATACGTCAGCCCATCTCTCTACCTGTTGGTGCCTTCTATTGGCCAGACCCAACTGGAAACCAGAAGGCAAGGTAGCCTATGTGTTGGAGTTCATAGAAGTCAGTCTCCAGGGAACAGCAGGGTAAAAAAAGGCAGCGAGAGAATGGATCAGAAGGGGAAAATGAGAATAAGCAGGATAATACTGATCAATATTTTTTAAAAAGATTTTATTTATTTATTTCTTAGAGCACAAACGGGGGTGGGAGAGGGAGAAGCAGGGAGCCCAACACGAGGCTCGGTCCCAGGACCCTGGGATCATGACCTGAGCCGAAGGCTGATGCTTAACGGACTGAGCCACCCAGGTGCCCCAATACTAATCAATATTTTATCTTAAATTTAACATTTGACCCAAAACAAGTTCAGAATATGAGATTACTCAGTCTGGTAAACTACTAGGAATATTTGCTATGAAAAACTTATTTTATTTTTAAAAGGCAAAGCACCTTGGAGAACTGTCTGATTCTAGGACTAGGGTGGGAAAAATACAGGAGTCTCTGACGGTGCCAGAAAGTAAGCAAGTGCTCAAAACACAAAAGGATAGGGCATACCAAAGAGACAAAGGAGCCAACCTGGAAGAGCTCCCAGTGGCCAAAACTGGAACAATTTGAGCAACAAAATAAATGATGTAACTTTGCATTGCAACCAAATTATAAAATAAATGCCCACAAGCAAAAGCTGATCTAAAATAAATTGTTTAAATAAATAAATGGAGGAGAAGAAACAAAGCTTCCTTACAGAAGTATTCGAATTACTTAGATGCTACCCCCTCTGGTCCCCGGCTTCCCTAACTTGAACATGAGTTGCATTCAGTGACTCACTTCTGAAGAGCAGGGTATGGAAAGGGGAAAAAAGAACGTCCCCTTACCGTGGAGAGACCTAGCAGACACCACCTTGTCTTGGCGGTCAGGGCTAGTGTCAGCGGCGTCATGCAGGTATCGTGTACCCCCTGAGGTGGCACATGAGGAGAGCCCTTCGCTTCTGTCATGGGCTCACTAAAAACTGAGAATCCCAATCTGAGCGGGAGAAAAACACCAGACAAACACAGATTGAAGGATATTCTGCAAAATACCTGACCGGTACTCGTTAAAGCTGTCTAGGTCATTAAAAACAAGGAAAGACTGAGAAATCATCACAGCCCAGGGGATTCTAAGGAGATATGACTACTAAGCATAATGTATGCCAAATAGGATTCCGGGACAGAGAAAGGACATTAAGGAAAAACTAATGAAATCCAAATAAAGCGTGAAATTTAGTTAGTAGGGCTGGATCCGTGCTGGTTTCTTAGTGGTGACAAATGTACCACAGTAGTGTAAGATGTTAACAATAGGGAGAGGAGTACAGGGAACTCTGTATTATCCTTGTAACTTTAAAAAAAGTTTTTTTTATAGAGCATGTGTGAGCGGGGGGAGAGGGCAGCTAGGGAGAGGGAGAGAGACAATCTTTTTTTTTTTTTTTTAAAGATTTTATTTATTTATTTGAGACAGAGAGAATGAGAGAGACAGAGAGCACATGAGAGGAGGGAGGGTCAGAGGGAGGAGCAGACTCCCTGCAGAGCAGGGAGCCTGATGCGGGACTCGATCCAGGGACTCGATCCAGGGACTCCAGGATCATGACCTGAGCCGAAGGCAGTCACTTAACCAACTGAGCCACCCAGGCGCCCGGGAGAGAGACAATCTTAAGCAGACTCCACACTCAGTGCAGAGCCTGACACGGGTCTCGATCTTACAACCCTGAGATCATGACCTGAGCTGAAATCGAGGGATGGACACTTAACCGACTGAGCCACGCACGCACCCCATCCTTGTAACTTTTGTATAAATCTAAAATTATTTTATTTTATTTTATTTTTTAAGATTTTATTTATTTATTTGACAGAGAGAGATAACAAGAGCAGGAACACAAGCGAGGGGAGTGGGAGAGGGAGAAGCAGGCTTCCCGCCGAGCAGGGAGCCCAATGCGGGGCTCGATCCCAGGACCCTGGGATCATGACCCGAGCCGAAGGCAGACACTTAACTACTGAGCCACCCAGGCGCCCCTATAAATCTAAAATTATTTTAAAAAGTTTATTTTAAAAAGTAATCATAGTATAAAAAGTAAATATGCCTTAGTTTTGGATAGTAAACACAGTCATAATAATATCAACTCCGAATACTGATTTATTAAAAATTACACATGAATATATTAGGGGAGTTAGCTCAAGAGAAAGAGGTTCCATTAAGTTCTTTAAGTTCCACTATCTCATACATAAGTGATATGGAGGTAAATAACAAAACAGTCAAAGCTCAGAGTTGTAAATGGCTGCCCCTGGGAGGAAATTAGTCAGTGGGATCTGCATTTTATTTTTGTTTTAAAGAAGCCACATAGAATTATTTGACTCTAAACTATGTGCACATGTTACTTTGGTAAAAACAAATGTAGAAAATGTGGATGGGGAAAAAAGGCAAAGCATCTGTTTTTGAATTTTGGCTTGGGGACCCAGAATATAAACTTGTATTTATTTATTTTTTATTATTATGTTATGTTAATCACCATACATTACATCATTAGGTTTTGGTATAAACTTTTGGTGGGGATCACTCTTCTGTTGTCCCCCCATGCAGCTGGTAATGACTATTGAAAAATCTGAAATTTTCACCACTGAAGCTTAAATCTTACAAATGAAAATGAGGAAAGTTAAATTTACTTTTGTAGTACAGTCTTTGTTTGATAACTGTATTGCTTTTAGATTTTGTTGTTGTTATTTCAGTGAGAAAAGGTGTTAAGCTGAATGTTCAGTCCTTCTGTCTTCTATTCCTGAAGAAGATATTTGGTCAGCACCAAAAAAACCACATATCTACAGTATATAATAAGATTTTTCTTTTTTTTCTTTTTTCTTTCCCAATGTTAAATGTTCTTTTTCTCTTTCTCTCCCTCTCTTCTTCCCTCCTGTTCTTTGCTCCTTCCTTTCTTCCTAGTGGGGTTATTGCTCAAATACTGTCGTTTATGCTTATACCAGACCTGATCGTCCAGAGTATTGTGTTATCTTTTGGGATACGAAAAACAATGAGAAATATGTTAAATATGTGAAGAGTCTCATTTCTATTACTACCTGTGGAGATTTCTGCATTTTGGCTACAAAAGCTGATGAAAATCATCCTCAGGTGGGTGTTCCTTTATATGTTAAAGCTAAGATGGGTTAACCTCTACCTTCTTAAGCATAGCCTCTGTACTGGTAGGTGCAGCAAAGTATTGGGTCTACTGGCCATGTCTGTCTAGACCTCTGTTTTGGAAAATTATGTGACTCCATTGGTTCTCTGTCCCCTGTTTTTTTTCTCCTATCAGCTAATCCATTAGCATTTCATATTGACCAGGTCAGTACGGAAGCTTTTTGTCTCTGAAATATATTTAAAATGCCATACTCCTTTTCCAAGTTAAAATTCCACAAGGAAAAATGAATATCCAGATGTCTAGTATAAACGCTCAAGAAATTATGTAATGATGACCATTATAACACTTTGGGTAGCTTTGGCACTGAGAAATATACTTTTATTTGGAATTACATTGCTTTAAAAATCAATGTCTCACAGGGTAAAATAAATAATGTAAATAATGCCTTTCTAAAAAGTATGCTAACAATTTAAATATTTGCAGAAGCTTATAAATTTTTTTTTAAAAAGGATTACCATTGTCTTTGGCTGGGTTATAAATTATTTTAGCCCGTTAAAAAGTATAGAATTTTTAGTTTAAGGTGGCCATTTGAACAGCCACCTTTGGCCCTGTTCTCTCCTGAAACTCACAAAACAACAATAAAGGTATTTTTTAAAAAGTCATAAGCCCATAGGGACCAGAAAGGGAGAGGAAATGGCAACATAGTTTTAGAGGTTAAAGAGTAGGTGGATTAGTGGTAATTACCTTAGCAGACCTAGGAAAGCTGAATCCTAAGTCATCAATGGAGAAAGCAAAGAAGAAACCAGTTTTCATCCCAGAATCCTGAAGAGACACAGGACTTAATGGTACCTGGTAGGAGAAAGAAACGAATGGAAAAACAATTTGGAAGTAATAGAGATTATGCAAGAAGGAGAAAATTAAAAACAAAACATATAAAGAGTCCTGTCTGAAGAATCTGACCAGTTCAAGAGAAAAGACCTCTTAAAGTTACTCCTGTGGGGAGTCACCAAGGAAAGCTCCCTGCCCCATCACCTTACTGTGAAGACCAGAGTCATGGGGCTCACTCATAAACAAATAGATTCCAAACAGCTTTTTAGTGTCATACTCTTAAATAGAAGCAGATAGACAAGGATTGTCAGACATTTGAGAAAAGCATCTCATTTAACAGACACAAAAAAATAAACACAAGGAGAAAAGAATTGGGAGGAAGCAGAGACTATGCAGGGAGAAGAACAATGCAGAATAATTTCAAATTATCTTCCTAGAGTTAAGAGATACTACATCCATAAAAGAAGGAAGGAATGCTATAGAAAAGGAAGTTTTTGGAAATTACAAATATGATAACAGCAATGAAAAATTTGGCAGAGGGGTTAGAAGATAAAATGAAGGAAAACTCCTGTAAAGCAGAACAAAAAGACAAGGAAATGGAAAACAGGAGTGAATAGATAAGAAAATCAAAGGACCAGACCTGGAAGTTCAGTGAACAGGCAAAGTGGAAGAGAGTAATTCTGAAGAAAATATTCAAGAAAATTTCCCTTGACTTTCTAGATTGAAAGTGCCTAGCTCAGTGAATGGAAATATTTCCACATCAAGGCACATCGTTGTGAACTTTCAGAACACTGGGGATAGAAAAATCCTATAAGCTTTCAGAAAAACAGACTTCATAGGGTCAGGTGTCATCATGGCATTCAACTTGTCAACAGCAATACTTTGGAGAATTGCTTTTGAAATTTTGAGGGAAAATGATTTCCCATCTTGAATTCTATATGTTAAGCAAACTATGAATTACAATGAAGGTAGGAGACAGATTATGCTTCCAGCATGAAGGTTTTGGACACGATGGTGTTGCCGGTCCAGGTCTCTGCTCATCAATCTCGGCCACTGCTCTGCCTGTTCCTCGACATTGCCTACGGAGCCAAGCTCAAGTTACCTGAAACCTCGGGCAGAAGAGGAAAGGAGGAGAGCAGCTGAGGAGAAAAAGAAGCAGGATGAACAGAATGGGTTGAGAGAGAACTGGCAGAAGCCCAAGAGGACAGCATACTAAAGTGAGCCTGCCTTTCTCTGGAATGGTGTGGATGAATAAAGGTTCCTGTGTTGTGTGAAAAAATAAAATAAAATGAAGGTAGGGGAAAGACATTTTTAGATGTACAAGGTCACCGAAAATTTATCTTCAAGCTTTCTTATCTTAGTTACTTCAGGATATGGCCGACCAAAATGAGGACTAGACCAAGAAAGATGAAACTGGATAACCCGACAGCAATGGTGAAGAGTGGTACCAGCTGACAGTGTGTGGCATGCCTAGTGTGTCATCAGATGACAGCACGTAATATGACTGCAAAGGAAACTCAAGATGAAATTAATAGAACACTTAATGTGGTTGAACCCTTGAGAGGAGACACATACCTGGGAGGTAACTGGGGACTTAAGTTAGTAATCAATACAGAGAAACTAGCAAAGAGAAAAAAATAAAGACAATTACCAACCACAGGGAAAGCAAAATGCACTTGAAAGGAGAATAAATTGTGACATACTTAAAAATCAGCTATGAATAACACTTACATAGTCAAAATGATGTTTTTTAAATGGATTTTTTTAGTTAAATGGATTTTTAATTAAAAAGAGCCTTTTATTTGGAGCTTAATGACCATATTAACCCCTAAAATTCTGATCTAACAAAATGGTAGGTGGGAAGCTGGAGGCATAGGGGTGTGCCCTGTGTTGGGGGCTGGGAAGGGGGCTGAAAGAGAGTTACATACCTATCTGTGATAGTGGGAAGTCAGTAGAGAATGTCCCAGATCTAAACAGAACAAAACAAGAAGTAGCATCATAAACACATTATTTAGGTTTGTGGAGGTAAATATCAAAAAGATGAGTTAAAGGAGCTGAAAGTTGTTACTTCAGGGAGCAGAAAATGGGAAGTTAGTGGGGAACTTCTATTTTTTTTTTTTTTAAAGATTTTATTTATTTATTTGAGAGAGAGAGAGAGAGCACATGAGAGGGGGGAGGATCAGAGGGAGAAGCAGACTCCTCGCTGAGCAGGGAGCCCGATGCGGGACTCGATCCAGGGACTCCAGGATCATGACCTGAGCCGAAGGCAGTCGCCTAACCGACTGAGCCACCCAGGCGCCCCGGAACTTCTATTTTTAATAAGTCTTATGGAACTACTTCATTCTTTAACCTTGAGCATGTAGATTACATGTGGATTAAAAAATATACATTATTTGTGGTACTTTGTGGCAGTAAATCAGCTTGTTTTAAGTAGTAGAAGAATAAATTATATTTCTGTACAATTTTTGTCATTTAGTTTCTTAAAAATTTTCCTTAAACATTTTTTCCTTATTTGTTTTTCAGAGCCCTGTCTGAAAAACAAACAGGGTTCTAGAGGGGAGGGGGGTGGGAGGATGGGTTAGCCTGGTGGTGGGTATTGAGGAGGGCACATTCTGCATGGAGCACTGGGTGTTATGCACAAACAATGAATCATGGAACACTTCATCTAAAACTAATGATGTAATGTATGGGGATTAACATAAGAATAAAAAACCCCATTTTTTCCTTAAATTTTTAATTGTATTTATTTTTAAAAGATTTTATTTATTTTTATTTTATTTTTTTAAAGATTTTATTTATTTGACAGAGAGAGAGAGAGGGATAGTGAGAGAGAGAGAGCACAAGCGGGGGGAGCGGCAGGCAGGCTGAGGGAGAGGGAGAAGAAGGCCCCCATAGAGCAAGGATCCCGATGTGGGGCTCGATCCCAGGATCCTGGAATCATGACCTGAGCTGAAGGCAGCTGCTTAACCGACTGATCCACCCAGGCACCCCTATTTATTTATTTTTAGAGAGAGAGAGAAACCTGTGTGCCTGCATGTGAGCGGGGTCGAGGGAAGGGGGGAAGGGCAGAGGGAGAAGGAGAGAATCTCAAGCCAACTCTGCTCTCAGCATGAAGCCCGATGCAGGGCTTGACCCCAGGACCCTGAGATCATGACCTGAACATGAGGACTCAGAAATCGAGTCAGATGCTCACCTGACTGAGCCACCCAGGTGCCTCTAAATTTTTAACTTTAATTCCAGTATTATTAACATACAGTGTTATATTAGTTTCAGGTATACAATATAGTAACTCAACAATTCTGTACATGACTCAGTGCTCATTATGATAAGTGTACTCTTAGTCTCCTTTACCTATTTCCTCCCCACCCCCCCACGCCCCGGTAGCCATCAGTTTGTTCTCTATAGTTAAGAGTGTGTTTCTTGCTTTGTCTCTCTCTCTCTTTTTTTTTCTTTGCTCATTTGTTTTGTTTCTTAAGTTCCACATATGAGTGAGATCATATGGTGTTTGTCTTTCTCTGACTTATGTCGCTTAGCATTATACTCAGTAGCTCCATCCATGTTGTTGCAAATGGCAGGATTTCATTCTTTTTGATGGCTGAGTAATATTCCATTGCATGTATCTATACACCACATCTTCTTTATCCATTCATCTATTGATGGAGACTTGGGCTGCTTCCATAGTTTAGCTGTTGTAAATAATGCTGCAGTACACATAAGGGTGCATTTATCTCTTTGAATTCGTGTTTTTGTATTTTTTGGGTACTCAGTAGTGTAGATTCCCGGATCATGGGCTGGCTCTATTTTTAAGTTTTTGAGGACCCTCCATACTGTTTTCCAGCAGTGTGGCTGCACCAGTTTGCATTCCCACCGACAGTGCCTAAAGATCCATTTAGTTTATATTTATGAAATCAAAGAAGTTTTACTTAAGCTGAAAAAAAGAGAGAAAGACTATATGTAAATAGTACATAGAGAATTGGTTTATTTGAAATCATTCTTTTCAGGAGAACATCTAAGTAAAACAGTATTCTTAGCACAAGATAATAGAAAAGGTAACAGAGTAAAATTAAATTATCACTTTAGAATGATATGGTGTAAAGTGTGCATTATACTTGATTATTTTCCTTAATATTAATTATTGGTAATTGTGTTTGTGCTAACTAGTGGACATTGTAAGTCATTTTTCACTAGATTGGATTATATTTTTTTCTGAGTTAACTGATTTTTTTCTGAATTTCTCATATCCTTTTTATATTGCTTCAAAGGAGGAGAACGAGATGGGAACATTTGGTGCAACGGTAACAAATTAAATTAGTTCTTATATAGCTGATCACAGGATGAAAATGAGTTTTGAGGTTACAGCTGATCAGAAGTTTTAGAAGTGTAAATAATGAAAAGTAGCCAGTGTACTTGCGTTTCTTAGGTGGCCTCTTAAAAACCACAATGTTCCATTATATTGAGAAATCAGCCTTGGTTTAATTTTAATTCATGTTTCTTTATGTTTAATGCTGTAGATTATATTCTTTGCACTTAACACTTTTATCAGTTATTTCCCAGTCGTGATACTAAGCATGATATCTTTTTTTTTTTTTAATTTTTTTTTTTTATTTTTTAAAGATTTTTTTATTTATTTATCTGAGAGAGAGAATGGGAGACCGAGAGCATGAGAGGGGGGAGGGTCAGAGGGAGAAGCAGACTCGCTGCTGAGCAGGGAGCCCGATGTGGGACTCGATCCCGGGACTCCAGGATCATGACCTGAGCCGAAGGAAGTCGCTCAACCGACTGAGCCACCCAGGCGCCCTAAGCATGATATCTTAAGCATTGTTTCCTTTATTTTAAAGAAGCAGGAGCTCTGATACTCTTTGTTTTTTGTTCACAGTTTGTGCTTGTTCTTTGTAATTCTATTGGCACACCTTTGGATCCCAAGTATATTGATATTGGTAAGGAAATGTTAATGTCTATTCCTTTTTTAATCAATCTTTATTTGTAACACTAATTTAAAAACCTAACAATGGTATTATTAATTAAAATGGTATTCTCCAAGATAAGGATGACCATTCTTCCTGGTTTGCCAAGTCTAGCACCAGTTTATGCCTATTGTCGTGGTAAAATTATTAATAATGCTCCACTTCACTGTTAGAAGTATCCTGTTTAATACAATAAATTATAGGTTACTGTATCTAAAAGCCACAGTAATCTCATGAATGCTATACTGCCATCATTTGCTTTCAATGGGAAATATAATTGTATAGGAATTGGTATGCAGCATAAGGATTAGCATGTAATAAACTGAGGATTGTAGAAAGAATTTTGCTGTTAAACCACTTTTATTATTAATAAACTGCTTGTAAATACCTCTCTCCCATAAAAACACTTTAGCTGCTTGTAAAAGTGCATTTGCTCTTTCCAGATTTTTCTAATGAAATCAGTCAGTTAATAGGGACAGCTTTCACAAATTCCTTTTTGTTTTCAGAAGACATTTGTTACTTTAGATTTACCATTTCTTCTAGCTAACAGCTATGAAAGTCGCCATTAAAAAATTGCACATCTTACTCTAAGTTTTTTTGTTAAAAATCATTACCAAATATTTCGTTGCCGTTTCACTGCAACTTCCAAAAGTAACATTTTTTTTAAGTGTGGTAGTTTATTGAATATGGTATTAGAAAAGTTATTAGATTTCAAAAATTGAAAACCCATTGAATTATTTTCTGAATCTGAGAGCTTGTCATTTTTTTTTTTAGATTTCATGTTCAATCTTAATCAGATGTTAGTGTCTGTCTTCTAAGTATATTTTGCTAAACTCTTTGGGTGATACAAGCAAATGAGAGAAATACTTACTGGCTTCAAGGATTTTATATTCTCTGTTCAGGGTCTTGGTAACTCACTTTTATATAGTGAAACTTTTCAGCTTCATGTCTTACGTTCATTGTTACTTAGGTATATGTTTATATATGTGCACACATGTATATGTTAGTGTTCCTTATTAAAAGTCTTCACTTAAAATTACTACAGATTCTTGTTACATGAATGTCTTCTGTTAGAAACATAATAGTCTTTAAGGTGTGAATTCTGTCAGTCTTTAGATTATAGGCTTTTTCTTTTGATATCAAAAGTTTTAACATAGAATAATGATGATAGGGTTAGCCTCAAAGTAATTTTAATCACAGGTAGTCTTTTTTTTTTTTTTTTTTCATGAAGCCAGATGTCAATCCTTCACCTTCATAAAATGGCCAATACTTGAGGGCATGATTATTTGTATTTTTGAGTCTCGAAACTTTTTTTTTCTTTTTGCAGTCTCGCTGGCTGAAATTTTAACAAACAGTTCTTTCATTGGTCTGCAGTAAACCCAGCCAAGGACTCAACATTTTTGTTTCATACATATCCTGTAAAATTCCTTTTTTCAGTTTGTATGCCAAATTTTCATGAGGGCCAGAGGCGAAAATGAAAAAAGTATGTAACTGATGTTTTTCTGGAAAGTGTAATTTTTGTTGTGCTACCTACTCTTCCTCCTGACAAACTCTATAGGAACTTTTTTAAAGAACTTTATACATTATTATAGAAGTTTAGTCCGTGGGACTCTTGTTCTGTACATGAAGGAGTTAGGTGCCCGTTTTTGGTGCTCTTCCTTTGCTTCCTTAAAATACCTTTGGTGCACTTCTATTCACAGTACTGCTTTTTACTCTGCACTGTGATTATCGATGTTCTTGTTAGTCTTCCCCACAAGATTTTGAGCTTCTTAAAGATCTATGTCTTACTCATTTCTGTGTCTCCTCTACCTAACTCTATGCCTGCCCCATAACAAATGTTTATTGAACATATGGAAAATATTTATTTTCTATCATGAAAATAGAAAATGATAATTCATTTATTTAGCAAACCTTCAGTGAGTTTCAGGTCCTGCACCGGGTATCTGGAGTTATAAGAAATTGACTTTGAAACTTCCTGTAGGATATTTAAACAAATAATGAAATATAGTTACTCAGTTGAACACTGGCTTACTGCTCCCCCATCTGTGTGCTAGGATAAGTGGATGTTGGTGAGTAAGGACAGCAGGGACATCTTTCCTACTTAGAGACAGTTTCATTTGACCTGAATTTCGAAGGATAAGTATTTCTTCAGGTGACTTTTTAAGGAGAGAAAACAGCATTTGCAGAGGATTGGAGGCATGGAAAGTGCCTGAAAGTACCAGGTGCCTGTACTTTGGCCATTTTGGTGAGAGCATGTCGGTGGCTTTCCAATGATGGTCTCTAACACATGCACTGAGTCCTCCATATAATCTAGAAAAAGGCAATTTGATGAAAACATGTCAGTGCAGTTTCAGTTTACCAGCTCTTTAAGGGGCTGAGAAATGAATAGGAAAGTAGGGGAACATTACAGATGTAGACATTTATTTCAGGCCTCAGCATTAAAATATTACAAGCAGGTTTTACTTATATGTGAGTTCCTAGATTGTTTTAAGTTATTTTATATTCTTGCTTGCCTAGTAACTACTCCTTCTTAGTGTTACAAAGTTCAGTTAATGGAAGCATAATTTTTTTTTATTAGTTTCAGAGGTAGAATTTAGTGATTCATCAGTTGCATGTAATACCCAGTGCTCATTATATCAAGTGCCCTCCTTAATGCCCATCACCCAATTATCCCTTCCCCCACCCACCTCCCCTCCAGCAACCCACAATTTGTTTCCTAGAGTTCAGCGTCTCTTATGTTTTGCCTCCCTCTCAATTTTCATCTTATTTTATTTTTCCTTCCCTTTCCCTATGTTCATTTGTTTTGTTTCTTAAATTCCACATATGAGTGAAATCATATGGTATTTGTTTTTCTCTGACTGACTTATTTTGCTTAGCGTAATACCTTCTAGTTCCTTCCATTGTCATTGCAAATGGTAAGATTTCATTCTTTTTGATGGCTGAGTAATGTTCCATTGTGTGTGTGTGTATGTGTGTGTGTGTATATACCACGTCTTCTTTATCCATTCATCTGTCGATGGACATCTGGGCTGCCCCTTCAAATCACTATGTTTGCATCCTTTTTTTTTTTTTTTAAGATTTTATTGATTTATTTGACAGAGAGAGACACAGCGAGAGAGGGAACACAAGCAGGGGGAGTGGGAGAGGGAGAAGGAGAAGCAGGCTTCCCGCCGAATAGGGAGCCCGATGCGGGGCTCGATCCCAGGACCCTGGGACCACGACCCGAGCCGAAGGCAGACGCCTAACCGACTGAGCCACCCAAGCGCCCCGTATGTTTGCATCCTTTGCATAAATACCTAGTAATGCAATTGCTGGGTCATAGGATAGCTCTATTTTTAACTTTTTGAGGAACCTCCATACTGTTTTCCAGAGTGGCTGCACCACTTTGCATTCCCACCAAGAGTGTAAGAGGGTTCCCCTTTCTCCACATCCCCGCCAACATCTGTCATTTCCTGACTTGTTCATTTTAGCCATTCTGACCCGTGTGAGGTGGTATCTCATTATGGTTTTGATTTATATTTCCCTGATGCCAAGTGACGTTGAGCATTTTTTCATGTGTCTGTTGGCCATTTGGATGTCTTCTTTGGAGAAATGTCTGTTCATGTCTTTTGCCCATTTTTTGAGTGGATTATTTGTTTTTTTGGGTGTTGAGTTTGGTAAGTCTTTATGGATCTTGGGTACTAGCCCTTTAACTGTTATGTCATTTGTAAATATCTTCTCCCATTCTGTAGGTTGCTTTTAGTTTTGTTGCCTGTTTCCTTTGCTGTGCAAAAGCTTTTTATTTTGATGAGGTCCCAATAGTTCATTTTTGCTTTTGTTTCTTTTGCCTTTGGAGACATGTTTAGCAAGAAGTTGCTGTGGCTGATGTCAAAGAGGTGCCTGTGTTCTTCTCTAGGATTCTGATGGATTCCATCCATTTTGAGTTTATTTTTGTGTATGGTGTAAAAGAGTGGTCCAGTTTCATTCTTCTGCATGTGGCTGTCCAATTTTCCCAACACCATTTGTTGAAGAGACTGTCATTTTCTTAAAAATTTTTTTCCCAATAATCATTCTAGATATTTGAAATTTTTTTGTAGATAATGAATAGTTGAGAAGGGCGTGGAGTGCTTTTATCCTGGTTGTGTTCTTTTTCTAAAATGTTCTATCTGTTAAAATTTAGATTCTTAACTTTTTCCTGGAGGTTTAGTTCTAGGAAACTAAGAATGAATCCACCTGGATGGGTTGGATCTTTTAATGAATATCTAGCATAATTTTTGTAGGTAGGATTATCTACCTATATGAATTTGCTGAAATTACTACCCTACTGATTCAAAAGAATGTATGTTTCAGATACATTTGTATTTGTTTTTTATATTGACCGGTGGGTTTGTGTGTGATTTTATTATAAAAACCTATGTAGGTAATAAAAGTAAAGAAAATAATAGTAACCACATCTAATACTTATTAACCCTTAATGAGAAGCATGATGCCATAGTGGTTAAGGACACAGCTTCTGGAGCCAGTTTAACTGGGCTTGTGTCCCACCTTCTCCCACTTTCCAGCTGTGTGTTCAGCAAGTTATTTAACTCCTCCATCTTTCTGTGTCTTCATCTGCTACATGGGGATAATAATGCCTACCTCAAGGAGTAGTTGTGTGAGTGAGAATAGATACTATGGAGTATTTTCATTATATATTAATACAATTATATATTATATATAACTATGTGATTATAATTAGTATATTACAATATGTACCTGGTATATATATACATTTAAAATTCAATAAATATTGGCTTTGAAGTGATTATTAAGCCTTTATTCTATTCCAGGCACTGTACTATGCTTTATGTTTACTATCTCTTTTAATCTTTAAGCAGCTGTATAAGGTTGGTATTATTATCATCTTCAGTTGCAGTGAGTAAACTGAGGTTCAGAGAGAATAAGTGATTTTTCTAAGGCCACAGAGTTAAGCAAGAACCTGTTGCTTTAATCCCAAAGTCTGACTCTTTCCATGAACCACTAACATTTTACTTTTGAATTAATCAGGCTAACGATTAGTTATTGTGATTATTTAGGATGTATCAGAAAGGAACAGGGGCGCCTGGGTGGCTCAGTCAGTTAAATGTCTGCCTTGGGCTCAGGTCATGATCCCAGGGTCCTGGGATTGAGTCCCACTTCAGGCTCCCTGCTCAGCGGGAGCCTGCTTCTCCCTCCTTCCCGCTTGTGCTATCTCTTGCTATCTCTGTCACTATCTCTCTCAAATAAATAAACAATCTTAAAAAAAAAAAAAAGGAACATGAATATAATTTAGTTGTAGGTAAACAGTGGATAGAGGAATGCTTTTATATGCTTAAGAAAAATTGTATTATTAGAAAGTAGTTTAAAAGTTTGTGAGCTTCCTTTAAATCACACTAAGGGCATAATAGTTGGCATTAGATAATGTGTCTGTGGTAGAATTTACTAAACATTTAGCAAAGGTCTTAGGATTTAGTGAAGAGCCGGGGTCAGAGAAAGCTGAGCAAAGCCTGGGCCTGGCGTGCTCATTCATCCCACTCCGCACTCCCCAGGGCTTTGCTCCCCTTCTCCAGGACTGCCTTTCAACCGCTTGTTCCCTACAGGAAAGGCTTCTGGCTCCCTCTAGAGTTCAACAATAGTATGTGTTTTGAATAGAACAATCTTGACAGTTTTAATGAAAAAGGTTTTTTTTTTAGTATGATTCAACTAACTGAATTACTTAGCATATAAAAATTCTTGAATTTGAAACCCAAAGTTGGTAATCTCCTTAATTAACATTTCACCATTCGTCTGGTTTCTAATTCTTAGTCCACTTTCCAAGTCTCTTCCTGCCTTAAATATCTTCTTGGACTGTGGCAAGAGCTCCCTAAATGGTAGAGCTACTACTGACACCATTCCTTTATTCTGGCCGTACGAGTACTTTGCTTAATAGTTAATAAAACATAAGTTTTACACTATTCTCATTATTCATGAGTTTAGAAAACAGGTACTAAAATGATCTTTTATGAAGGATTTTTTTGTTTGTTTTTACATATTTTGTGTGAATGTGTGTGCTTACTTTTATGGTGTTTAGTTTGTTTTGCGACCATGGGCAAGTTATTTTACTTCTTTATTCCTCCATTTAAAAATTTTTGAGATAGATTTGATAAGACTGTGTCATCAAAGGGTACACAGTAGGAGCTAATTAAATGTTCTTTAAGAAACAGAACAGAAAGGAGCACGTGGGTGGCCCAGTTGGTTAAATATCTGCCTTCAGCTCAGGTCATGATCCCAGGATCCTGGGACCAAGCCCTGGGTAGGGCTCTCTGCTTAGTGGGGAGCCTGCTATGCCCCCTGCTTGTGCTCTCTCTCTTTCTCTCTCTCTGTCAAATAAATAAAATCTTCAAAAAAAGAAAAACATGAAAAAGATGAAAAAAAGTTACATGTTTAGGAGAATATTTCTGAAATTAGGAAGGAACTTTGGAGAATTTTCTTTCCTAAATTAATGAGGAAATATAAGACGTGAGATTGGAGGGAAGGATAAAGGCCCAAAACAAGCAGTAATAATAGTGGGGACAGGTGGAAGGAGTGGGAGTTGATTTATTCATCAGTTAATGGACATTTGGGCTATTTCTACTTTTTGGCTATTATGAACAATGCTGTTCTGAACATTTGTGTGTGAGCTTTTGTGTGGACAAGTGTTTTCATTTCTCTTGGGTATATACCTAGGAGTGGAGTTGTTGGGGCCTGTGGTAACTCTGTATTTAACATTTGGAGAAACTGCCAAACTATTTTTCAAAGTGGGCGCACCACTTTATTTTCTTACCATTTCTGTACATCCTTGGCAATACTCATTATTGTCTAGCCTTTTGATTTTAGCCATTAAAATGGGACGGAAGTAGTATCTCATTGTGGTTTTGATTTGCATTTGCTTGATGGCTAATACTGTTGAACATCTTTTCCTTTGCTTACTGGCTGTTTGTATATCTTCATTGGAGAAATGTCTGTTCAGATCTTTTGCCCATTTTTTAATTGGGCTGTTTATCTTTTTATTATTGAATTCTAAGAGCTCTTTACATATTCTAGAAACAATTCCTTATCACATATATGATTTACAAATACTTCCTTCTGTGGGCTGTCTTTTCACTTTTTTGATGGTGTCCTTTGAAGCACAAATGTTGGGGCGCCTGGGTGGCTCAGTTGGTTAAGCATCTGCCTTCCGCCTCAGGTCATGATCTCAGGGTCTTGGGATCGAGCCCCACGTTGGTGTTTCCTGCTCTGCGGAGAGCGTGCTTCTCCCTTTCCCACTGCTCATGCCCTCTCTCACTATCTTCCTCTCTCTCAAATAAGTAAAATCTTAAAAGAAAAAGTCTTTTGAAGCACAAATGTTTTTAATTTGATGAAGTCCAGTTTATCATCTCCATTTTGTTTTGTTGCTTGTGCTTTTGGTGTCATCTCTAAGAAACTCTTGACTAATCCACGGTCACAAAGATTTATTCCTAAGTTTTTTTTTTTCTTCTAGGATTTCTACAGTTTTAGCTCTTACATTTAGGTCTTTGATCCATTTTGATGTAGCATTTTTGTATAGTTCTACAAGCTTTTGATTCTTTTTTGATTTTAGAGACTGTGTGTGAGGTATATTGTCTGCAATGAGGAGTCGAATGCAGTGCTCACTGAATTCCTTTGCAGCACAAACATTCTGCGTTTCTGTGTAACTGTAACCTAACTGTCTTAACGCTCTTTTTAATAGTACCGTTATTCGTTGCAATGACCAAAACGCATGTGGTAGCGGCTTCAAAAGAAGCATTTTATACCTGGCAGTATCGTGTGGCAAAGAAGCTCACAGCATTGGAAATTAATCAGATCACGCGGTCTCGGAAAGAAGGGAGAGAAAGGTACGTCTTTTGATGTATGGTTTCTAGTAGCTCAACCCTATCGCATTTAAATTAGACATAGTTAATTATAAATTGTCATGCTTGAGAACTGTAGATTGTTTTGGTTACTAGAAATAATATTTTTCCATTAACTTCAAAACCTTTCAAATTATTTGTCTAAATTTATCAAAATAGATGAGAGGTAGCGTGGTGTAATTAAAGAAAGCCCTTGGAGATAGAGTGGAAATCTGTGTTTTTATAAGGAAATAGCTGTTCTCACTCATCTGTACTTACCATATTAGGATAAAGCATAAATATGGTTATTCAAGTGAATGCCTAACCAAAGCTTCATTCTTACGGGTTAGTGGATAGGTGTTTCCAGAAGGGTGGGGGTGATTCTAGTATCAGTCTCCATAGGAGAGATTCTCAGACAGGTTCTTAGATAGGGAGGAGGTCTTCAGGTGGGGCGAACTGGTCACTTGGCTTCTTTTTCTTGCCGTGGATTCGAGGGAATCTAGGATGGGGGGATTCCCTGTAGTAAGTTTCAAGGTCCAGATGCATTTACTGTGTTTTGTTAGTTATATTGTCTCTGTTGGTGATACTCTTTTTGCCCTTTTGTTGTTACCCTAAGCCTTTAAAGAAGGCATTTTGTTGAGTGTTCCAAGCTAATAATTCTTAATCAGGGCATAGGTCTGTGTTGGTGGGAGTGGGCAACAGGGGTCATGTCAGAGCATCTTCCCTCACACATGCTTGAGATCTTAATGCAATCTTCCTTTCCCTTTAAGACTCACTCATGTACTAAGATAGGAGAAATGTCCCCAGTAAAAATATTTTAGATATGTGAATTCATATGGAAACAAACAAACAAAAAAAACCCAAACCAAACCAAACCAAAACAAACCAGCTGAGGGACACCTGGGTGGCTCAGTTGGTTATGCGTCTGACTCTTGATTACGGCTTAGGTCATGATCTCAGGGTTGTGAGATTGAGCTCTGTGTTGGGCATGGAGCCTATTTAAATTCTCTCACTCTCTCCCTCCCTCCCTCTCCACCACTTCTCCCTCTCTAAAACAAAACAAAACAAAACAAAACAAAAACCTCCAAATGGTTGAAAAATACGGTATCTTGTTTTCTTAGTAGTTCTGAAAGTCTAAATAGGAAGAACCTTTGGCCTCTCTCAGGACAGCATGTGACAGTGGTAGCAATAATAAGCAAGGGAACCACAGTCTGCAGGGAGATCTTAGGACAAAGTTGGAACTGAAAAGTCTAGCCTCTACATAGAGTAAGTGTCCTCTGAGAGCCAGCTAAAGATATTCTGGCTTAAGATGGCAGCATCTCCCTCTGTTTCTGTCTGGGACACACTTACTGGTTTTAATGATTGGGCAGGTTCTCTCTGGGCCTCAGTTTCCTCATCTGTAAAATATGGTGGATGATGGTGAGAACAGCCATCACTGATTGAGTACTTCTAATATGCTAGATACTACAGTAAGCCTAGTCAGTACTCTTATTAATCCTGTTTCAGAGAGGGAACTAAGACACAGGAGCTTAATTTATTTGCCAAAGGTCACCAGCTGATAAGTTGAAATGGGACATAGAGTCAGGTTGATCTGGCTCTGAAATGCTTACTCAGATTGGCCTTTCTTGTAGCACTTTCCTTGTTTTAAGAGAGGGAAGATGGTCACATGATCTTGAGAGACCGCCTATTCTGACCTTTGACTTTTATTTTGTGATAACTAAGTAGAATAATAATAGTAGCTGGATATACTTAATAGAAATGTATTAAAATGCAGAAACCTGGTACCTCTAAATTTATTATTTTCTTTTTTTAATATATTTTCTTTCTGCATTTAATACATTGCTGTTTAACACTTGATCTCATTATATTAATGAAAGTACAATTATGATTTCAATTTAACAATGATAAAATTTCATGATATTTTAAAGACAGAAAATGGCTTGATTTTCTTGTGACTGTATTCCATCTATGACTTCTTGATGATCAGGCTCTGTGCATATGTGCTTTACAAACATCATTTTATTTATGCCTCTTAAAAAACCCTGAAAAAGGTTGCCCTTATTCTCCACATGGAGAAATTGGGGCTCAGAGAGGTTAAGTAGCTTGTGAGGGCCTCATAGCTACTCTATGATGTATCCTCCCTATTCACCTTCACTCATTTTAATATTTTTCCAGCAGACATAGAGCACCTGACAGTGTGTGGCACTGTGCTGGGCACTGGAGACATGGTCTTTGCCTCCAGGAAACTCCTCAACTGGTGTGAGAGACAAGTAAAGTAGTAGAGATGCTATGGTGTGAATAGTATTATATTGAAGGTATCAGATGGAGGAAATCCAAAAAGAGTGCATCTTCACAACACA
Source organism: Mirounga angustirostris (assembly GCF_029215605.1). Classification (NCBI taxonomy): domain Eukaryota; kingdom Metazoa; phylum Chordata; class Mammalia; order Carnivora; family Phocidae; genus Mirounga; species Mirounga angustirostris. Next base: position 15,203,759 of record NW_026991718.1, on the reverse strand, counting down.
GGGAACATAAGAATGCTTTTTTTTTTTTTAAGATTTTTTTATTTATTCATTTGTCAGAGAGAGCCCAAGCAGGGGGAGAAACAGGCAGAGGGAGAAGCAGGCTCCCTGCTGAGCAAGGAGCCTGATGCGGGACTCGAGCCCAGGACCCTGGGATCATGACCCGAGCTGAAGGCAGATGCTTAACTGACTGAGCCACCCAGGCATCCCAAGAATTATTCTTCATTTCAGAACAAAAATTCCATTAATTAGAGCTTCCCAAATACATTTAAGCTTTACCTTTATTAAGCACATTGATAGGGAAATTATGGAGAAATAAGAGAAACTTAGTGTATTGAAGTTATTTCTGAGTGATGTTCATTTGCAGAATAAGGTAAAATATCTGTTGGGGCTTAATGAAATTTATTGGAAATATGTGATTCAATGTTCAAATATGTTTTTGGCATAACTTTCAGGAACATATCACTTGCATAACTAGTAAACACCTGGTAGGTAGTTTCTACCTTTATGGGATCGAGCTGTGTCAAGAACTCTTTAAAATAATCAGGACATTTATGTTACATAGTAGTATTAATTGGCATTATCCAGTCTTTTAATTGTTTTAGAGATTATGAAATGGTATAACCTGTACTTAGACCATCTTTGAAATTCTCACTTATTTTTTCTCCAGAATTTATCATGTTGATGATACTCCTTCTGGATCAGTGGATGGGGTGCTTGATTATAGTAAAGCCATTCAAGTAGGTGATCTTATTATTGCCAGCAAATGTTGGTATCTGTAAATTTCAAAATACTCTAACTTTATTTTGAGATCTGAGAATTTTTTACTGAATAGCATCTTATTCTAGTAATTCTTTAAAAAATGTCTATTCTGAAAACCTTTTTTCTTGGCCTGCTTTTTTTTCTTCTTTTGACTTTTAAAAACATTTTTGAAATAATTACAGGCTCACGGGAAGTTGCACAGATAGCACATAGAACCTCTTTACCCTGCTTCCCTCAGTGGTGACATCTATAACTGTAGGATAATATCAAAAACAGGAAATTGATATTGGTAATGACACTGTTAACTGGACTCCCACTGATTCCTTACTCAGTTTTCACTAGTTTTTCCATGTACACCCATGCGCGTAGTTTCATGTCGTCTTACCATCAGGAAGGGACATGCCTCATGCGAGTTCTCCACTTTTGCACTTGCTCTCCACCCCGTCCCTGCCCCCTGGCAACCACGAATCTGTTTCCATCTCTAGTTTTGTCACTCTGCGAATTTTTTAAATGAAGGGAATCCTGTAACATGTAACCTTTTGAAATTGGCTTTTTCGCACTAAGCTTATAAGCTGTTGAGATCCATCCAGGCTGTTGCAGTACCGAGTGACCTCCCCTTGCTCATTCTGGCAAAGGGCTGTCTGTCCTTCCGCCATCTCTTCTTTTATGACTGAGCTCAGGTTTCTGCCTCCCTGCCTCCTCCTGTATGGGTGAGATGTTCCTTCCTATCACTCTCACAACTCCTGAGCACATCTCTACTTGTATTGTGCTGTCTTCAGGTGTTGGGCCCCCTGTCTTCCTCAGTAGGCTTTTGAGGAATCCCTGAGGGGTAAGGTTTTATCCGCATGTCTCCAGTGCTTAGTTCAGTGTCTAGCACATAGTAGGTGCTCATTAAGTAAATGTTAAGTTAATAAACATATTGGAGTATTCTTCTTGGTGAATTGCATACTACCTTATACCAGATTAGTCATTCCATAAATATTTGTTAAAGGATAACAATTTATTTTAGGGCACCCGGGATCCGATTTGTGCCATAACTGCATCTGATAAGACATTGATTGTGGTAAGTTCGAAGCAAACTGATTTTATGAATAATAATTGTTTAAATTATAAAAATAGAGTCAAGTAATGTGTTTTGGATTTGAATATCATCTTGTGGGCACCTAACTTACTAAGTCCAACATAAGAAATAAGAAAGTTTTAAAGGTTGCCTCACAAATTGTTAAGCATTTGCAAAAACACCTGTTTATAAAATGGGTAGAATAGTGGCCCGCTGGGGAGAGTTTGACACTGGGTTGAAGAAGCCACACAAGGGTTGGCAGGTGCAGGGTGGATTGGATGGTGGTAGCAGGTCTTCGAAAGCTTCCTCCTCTATGTGGCCTGCTATTTTGTGTTGGAGAAAGGTTTTGGCTCAGCTACTTTCGTAAGACTTAAAATGAAGAGGTCTTGTGTTTGCTAACCAGTAAAGTGAAGAAGTCTAGGGCAAAATTTTCAAATAAAATCAATGTTACAGTGTCTTTTCTTGAGCTCTGACATATGAAAATATTAATTTTAGAACTAAATGTTTAATATAGTAATGCTGGTGGAGTCATTGAATTTGAATTATGTAATCAGAGCCTTAATAGTGTATATTTACAGTTCTAGTTATGTTCTTTAGCCATTAGAAATTTTATGGGGGACAAAATCTTAAGAATGTCGTATTTGTTTTTCCTCATTAGGATTTTTATAGCAGTTTGTCTTACAGAGCCTCTTGTTTTCTTTTTAGATTCTTTGCTGTATGGCAGGGTTTTTTTTTTGTTGTTGTTGTTGTTGTGTTAGTTGTGTTTCTGATATTTGCAGAAAAAAATAACATGCAACTCATATCAATCACAAAAATTGACATAATTCCTAAATGACAGAGTCTACCTGAAGAAACGTACTCAGTTTAATAACAACCAGAAGTTTTGTGTTTTTATTTTTTTATTTTCTTATTAACATATAATGTACTATTTTTTTCAGAGGTACAGGTCTGTGATTCATCAGTCTTATACAATTCACAGCGCTCACCATAGCACATACCCTCCCCAGTGTCCATCACTCAGCCACCCCATCTCTCCCACCCCCCACCACTCCAGCAGCACTCAGTTTGTTTCCTGAGATTAAGAGTCTCTTATGGTTTGTCTCCCTCTCTCTATGTTTCATCTCGTTTCATTTTTCCTTCCCTTCTCCTATGATCCTCTGTCTTGTTTCTCAAATTTCTCATATCAGTGAGATCATATGATAATTGTCTTTCTCTGATTGACTTATTTCACTTAGCACAATACCTTCTAGTTGCATCCACATCATTGTAAATGGCAAGATTTTTTTTTGATGGCTGCATAATATTCCAGTGTGTGTGTGTGTGTGTGTGTGTGTGTATACACCACATCTTCTTTATCCATTCATCTGTTGATGGACATCTAGGCTCTTTCCATAGTTTGGCTATTGTGGACATTGCTGCTATAAACATCGGGGTGCATGTGCCCCTTTGGATCCCTACATTTGTATCTTTGAGGTAAATACCCAGTAGTGCAATTGCTGGGTCATAGGGTAGCTCTATTTTCAACTTTTTGAGGAACCTCCATACTGTTTTCCAGAGTGGCTGCACTAGTTTGCATTCCCACCAAGAGTGTAAGAGGGTTCCCCTTTCTTCGCATCCTCGCCAACATCTGTTCTTTCCTGACTTGTTAATTTTGCCATTCTGACTGGTGTGAGGTGGTATCTCATTGAAGTTTTGATTTGGATTTCCCTGATGCCGAGCGATATTGAGCACTTTTTCATGTGTCTGTTGGCCATTTGGATGTCTTCTTTGCAGAAATGTCTGTCAATGTCTTCTGCCCATTTCTTGATTGGATTATTTGTTCTTTGGGTGTTGAGTTTGATAAGTTCTTTATAGATTTTGGATACTAGCCCTTTATCTACCAGCCAGAAGTTTTAATGGAGAAAGTACCTTCTGCATTTAAAACTTCTTTTTGCCGTTGAAATGTAAAATGTATTTTTTAATTTTTAACGATTTTATTTATTTATTTGACAGAGAGACAATGAGAGAGGGAACACAAGCAGGGGCAGAGGGAGAGGGAGAAGCAGGCTTCCCGCGGAGCAGGGAGCCCGATGCGGGGCTCGATCCCAGGACCCTGGGATCGTGACCTCAGCCGAAGGCAGATGCTTAACGACTGAGCCACCCAGGCGCGCCCCCCCCTTTATTTTTTTAAAGATTTTATTTATTTGACAGAGGAATGTAGAAGGTTTTAGAATGATTTCTTTTTCAAACCTTGGAAGCCACAGGAGCCCTTTTTTCAAAAACAAAATCTTATTTCCTACTCCAATATGGTAAATCTTCTGAAACCCATACTTCCCTAATATACATTAAAAAATATTCTCTCCCTCACCCTTCCAGCCTTTCTGGTAGGCCCCTCTTGAGAGTCATGCTGCAAAAGCAATGCCGCTCTGATTAAAAGGGGAAGGAAAGATTGGCTGAGTGGAGCCTTCTGCTTTGTCCCGTTGCCATGACCAGAGGCACGGAAGGGTTTGGAAACCACAGTTCTGTCCTGATTGTTATACCAACTGTTGATCTGTCAGCATTAAGGCTTGCACAGAGTTGCATAGTAATTTATATTGTTTTATTTTTATTTAAAAAGATTTTTTTTAAAGATTTTATTTATTTATTTATTTATTTATTTATTTGAGATAGAGGGCATGAGCCGGGGGACAGAGGGAGAGGGAGAAACAGGCTCCCCACTGAGCAGGGAACCCGATGTGGGGCTCGATCCTAAGACCCTGAGCTCATGACCTGAGCCGAAGGCAGACACTTAACGACTGAGCCACCCAGGTGCCCCTGTACTGTTTATTTTTAGGCCGATTTAAACTAATACTCATTGTATCACTGCTTTCTGATCATCTCCCTTTCCCACTAACTAGTATCAGATAGGTGGCTATAGATGAAAAATATAGACTTTCAGTAACAACTGTTTCATATGGTGATCTTAAATTAATTTTTCATATATATGAAATTTAATTCAGTGAGTGCTTTATATTTTAGCTTTTCGTGTACCCTGCATATTAACCTAGACAACAACTGTAAATAACCCTTGTTATTTTTTCCTTGTGATATAAGCATTTATGTAGTATGGAACAGCTAGGTTTCTGACTTCTTTCTTAAATGCTACATGAAAAAATTAGATCACCTTCAGCCACTTTTGAAAGGGTTTTAATTAAATTAGGAGATACATATGTAATCAGTAATGTGATTCAGTATCAGAATTGGCAGTTAGTTATGACACCATCACTTTGGTTTTGGAAACAAATGTGTGAACATATAGACAGACCTGTATTTGTATTTAATTTTATTATGTAGATATGCTTTAATAATCAAAAGTAATTTCCATAGGGTCGTGAATCTGGCACCATTCAGAGATATAGTCTTCCTAATGTTGGTTTAATTCAAAAATATTCCCTTAATTGTCGAGCCTACCAGTTATCCTTGAATTGCAACTCTAGGTAAGTCTGAAAATTCTCATGTAGTTGTTGGGTTTAGAAGTTATCAATTGGGATTGTTGGATTTATGTAGTAAATGCAATAAATACATTTGTATAAATACAAATGTGTATTTGTTTTAAACTTATAGTTCAGTGTGATTTTACTATACTATATTTATATTTAGATAGTTGTATTTATACTGTGTTTAGATGTTTTTCTCTAAGTGGGCAAAATATAGAAATTCTAATGTAATACTTTAAATTGTTTGCATGTCAGTTGCTTTAATTCCTTTGGATACTTTTTCCTCACAAGGAAGCAAAATGGAGAGTAGTCCATGTCTTCTCTATCAAATTTGTAAAAATTTGTTTAAAACCAGTTATTTCTTTAAAGCCATTTCTGCCTTCTTCCCAGATTTAGATGAACTGATTTTTGCAGAAGAACAGTAATAGGTAATTATATTTGTGATTGCTGATTATCATTTTACAATTTTGTTTCCCTTCTCCAATGTCATTATTTGTAGTCGTCTGGCTATCATAGACATCTCAGGAGTTCTAACTTTCTTTGACTTGGATGCTCGGGTAACAGACAGCACAGGACAGCAAGTCATTGGCGAGTTGTTAAAATTGGAGCGGAAAGATGTCTGGGATATGAAGTGGGCCAAAGATAATCCAGATTTGTTTGCAATGATGGAGAAGACAAGAATGTATGTTTTCAGAAACTTGGATCCTGAGGTAAACACAAGAAAGGAGCATAAGCAGTACATAAATAATGAGCCAGATAGCGAAACCTGGCTATTTCCCTTATGTTTCCTTAAGAGGTTTGTTGGTTGTTGGTTGCATGAATTTCTGAAAATAAATAGAAACATCTCTGTGGAATTGTAACATATTTGGTCTTAAGTGGGAATAATACCGATTCTTTAAATATTCTCTGCTTTCTCTGAAAGGCACTTGCTAAGCATTTATCTGTTCTTTTTAAAAGATGGAGCCATGGTCTCTAATATATAGTCTTTATTTTTTCCTTGTGAAAGTTAAGAAAAAAAGAAAATCAGTAGTAACATTTACCAAAATTGCTTAAAACAACCTAACTAAAGAAATGGGATTTTGAAATTGCTTTGTGCTTTTATTCTCTTTTGCCTCTCTGTCCACCTTAATCTGTGCTTCCTTGGTCTTATTTATATTCATACCAACTCTGTCAGCCACGAATCCTGGTCTTTCTCACTCTGATAATTTTATGAATATGCAAGTGTGGACTGACTAATCTACCCTCTCTGGAGTATCAGGAAGCTCCTTGCTCACTAATTTTAAAGTTGTATTTTGATTTTCTACTTGCAGCTCACATCAGCTGTTTTAAGCTTGGAATTTTCCTGTCACTTGGTCTGCTCTGCATCAACTGTTAGCATTTGTGTTTAGGAAATTCAAAATAATTTGAGTGGTAGCCTAATCAAAGCATCATTGAAATAAATCTTTTATACAATTTTTGAATAATTAATGGATTTTCGGTTTGGAATTTTCTGTATGCTTGCTGTACCCAACAAATGTAAATAATAGATAAGTTGATAATTTCTGTATGTCATTAATTGATGTGTGGATTTACAGTTTCCTTTTTGGAAAGAAATTGCATGCTTGGGCCCCTGGGGTGCCAAAGATCTTCTAGAGTAATTCATTTAGTGGTAAACTATTTGTCCTTTTAATATCCTAAATTATTTTCACATTTCCCCATTTTGGCTCTACTCAGGATCTTTGGGTTGGGAAATGACCTGATATAAATTGCTCTCAAAGACTTTGTTAAAGCTTTTAGGAGTCTTAAGGATCTTAGTAATTTTTAGTCCCTGAGTTAGGTTTAGAGGAAAGGCAATCAGGGCTGTTGCATTTAACTTGTAAGCAGGGGCTTCTCTCAAGGGTCCAAGGGAAATTTGATGCTTGCCACAAAACAAGTGTGAAAATTTGACAGGTAACCACAGGATAACTGTGAGGATAGGAGAGGAATACTTTTTGAATGTTGGGGTCCTTTTCCATCGTTGGCCCTGTGTGCACTAAGTCAGAAATCGTATGCCGGATGAGTGAGAGTGTTGTGCCTGCCTGGCTGTTCATAATGTGTGTGTAGCACACATGCTCAGTCTAGCACTGGGGGAAAAGACATCCTGGCCTGGTGCAAAGTGCTTCTTAAGCAATTTGAACAGAACAGTTTTGTTTTGTTTTTCATTTCTTTTGAGTTTGTTTTCTGGCTTAGCGAGTAGTTCAATTTCTGTTGGATTTAGAGCTAGATGAATTTCTTTCAACCTTACCACTGACTGGATTTCCTTATAAACCCTGCTGTTCTTTTCATTCATGAGGACACTGGCTGGCTGTGATCCCGGCTTGGTTAGTTTCTCTCCTGTTCGTTCCTGTAGCTGCTTATTGACTGGTCATGTAAGGACACACACTTCAAAACCGAATTTGCTGGGGCTGCTTTAGGGCATCGTATTCTTTTATTATTCAGGAGATAGGCTATCATTTGACAGTTAATACTGAATACATTTTTATCCACTTGAGTGTTGTCATGAATTCTAGATTCATACCTTTCTTTAAGTTGTAAAGTTTTCTTTAGATTATATGTGAAAAAAGGGTGCCATTTGAATGTGAAGTTGTAATTCACCGATAAAGCACACTTTCTTTGAGAATTTGGAAATGAGTATTTAATGTTGATACTCCCTGCTTGATCATTTTTATCTCCAGTGACCCTCTCAAGGTACTGATTCCGCTTTTCTAGTCTTTTTCTGGAATCTTCCCTCTCATTGATGCTATTTCATATTCATATTCCTTTCATATCTCATATTTTTGTCACCCACCCTCTCATTTTTATATGCTTCTTTACCAAACAAGGGGTTTCCAAACTTTTGTATCTATACCTTTGTATGTGTATAATTATTTATTAGAAATTATATACATGACCTACCATATTAATACATTGTGAATCATGTCCCTGAAACAGAAATTTTAAAAGAATGAGAAAAAAATAACAGGAGGTAAACTTTATTTTAAAATGTCATGGTGTTATGGTTCATGCTACCATTAGCTAGTGTCTCAAACATAATGCACACTTTATAGAGTGTGGAATTATTAACTTAGTATAGGTCCCATGTTTCAAATAGTCTTCTTGATAATTTCCATTTTTTAACTGACTTTTTGTCAGACCTGATTAGACTGTCATTGTTTTCACTGTGTAATGTGTTTTCACTTTGTAAAAACCTCGGAATCTGTGCGAGGAGTAAGGGAAGTGACTGTTCTGCCTTGTCTTGTTTGCTTGTGCTTGCATTATGGGTATTCCAGTAATTCACAAATTCTTTGCAGGAGGATTTTGAAACTACATGTCCAATTTATGAGGGTTAGCTAAAAATTAGAAACTGTAATCCCTAAATCCACTTAGCTAGGTGTGTCCAAACTTCAGTATGTCACAATGTGCTAGAATTGAGGGGGTAAGTACTTCAGAGTACCTATGTTATATTGCACATGTTATGAGACCTTCTGACTTCTGTACTGAATGAGAGTACTTAATATAGAATAGATTAGTGAAGTTTTAAAAACTTTCTTGATAAAAATAAACTTCTTGCGTACCGCGTAGTGGAGGGTGTCCTGCTTTTGTCATCCACTGGTCTAAGACTTCATATTCAGTTGAAATGTGGATGGATATCTAGTGAATTTTGGAAAATAAAGAGAATTAGTTGAGATCAAGCAGAAGTTGACTTTTTAAAATCTGAATTACACAAATACTTGCATATTTACTTACGTGCCAATAGGTTATTTTGGAAACTCTTAATTTTTGGTCTCTCCTCCTCCCTGTATTTTCTTACTTTCTCTTTATTTTTGGTATAACTTTTATCCACGCATCATCTTTTATGACTTTATTTTTTGGCTGCCTTGCTTTGTTTTTTATCTAGCCAAATATAAAACAGTTTTCTAGTGACAAACATTTTTGTACAAGTATATTTGGACACATGTAGTGTCAAAATAATTCAGGTGTACAAAATGCCTCTATAATTTAAAGAAATATATCCTTATATTCTTTCTTTTTGAATTAAATTTTGTTCTGATTCTCTCTGTGTGTTCATTGCTCATAAAGGCATATTATTTGCCTTTACATAGTACATTTTTTTTAAGAAATAAAGGGATTTTGTAAAAATTTTCTCATATAATCAACAATTTTTACTTTTTATTATTTATTTTTATTTTTTTATTTTTAAAGATTTTATTTATTTATTTGAGAGAGAGAGAATGAGAGAGAGAGAGAGCACATGAGAGGGGGGAGGGTCAGAGGGAGAAGCAGACTCCCCGCCGAGCAGGGAGCCCGATGCGGGACTTGATCCAGGGACTCCAGGATCATGACCCGAGCCGAAGGCAGTCGCTTAACCAACTGAGCCACCCAGGCGCCCAACAATTTTTACTTTTTAAAAGAAAATCATCACTTTAAGACTCATTAAACACATATAATGTGTATACAAGAACCTTTTTTTTTTTTTTTAAACATTTTATTTATTTATTTGACAGAGAGACACAGTGAGAGAGGGAACACAAGAAGGGGGAGTGGGATAAGGGGAAGCAGACTTCCCGCGGGGCGGGGAGCCCGATGCGGGGCTCGATCCCAGGACTCTGGGATCATGACCTGAGCCGAAGGCAGACGCTTAAGGACTGAGCCACCCAGGCTCCCCCAGGAGCTTTATTCTTAAACTTTGACATACTAAAACTAAATTTGATTCAATTTTTACCTGTAATTTCCATCTTTTTAGTATCTTCCTATTATAATTTTTGTAGTTTCTATCGTATGAAGAACTAAGTTTCAGAGTTAAAAATTCAATATGTTATTTCCTTTGGATTTTGCTTACTTTCTGTTTCATGATATACATATACACACATATCTAAAAAAAATTACATTCTGGTATTATTTCCATTACCAGACATTAACTTATCCTTTCTACAGCGTTCTTGGAGGTAGTAAGTATATTGAGAGTTTATTTCTTTTTGTTTACATAATATTTATACCTAATTTTTTCTACTAGGGATTTAGGGCAGCTATTTTACATTGTAATATGCATTTACTACACTTTATTTCTATAAGCCTGCATAATACCAGGATGAGAGACAGACCTGTAACAGACTTGTATATTTACATATTGGCAAATTAAGTCTTCTTATATAGAAAATCTATCAGGAATGCTCTCTGGCTAATGTTACATAGGATGGACTTTTCAGTACGGTACAAGTTTTCTTTGATATATGTACTTACAAATATAGTGTTTGTCAGTTTTATTAAGAATTAAATTTAATATTGCATCACATGAATAAGAATTATCTAGTGGTATCAGACGCTTCCGGATTAAGAAAAATTGGACTGATATTAGATGCTATTCGGGAATTAATATTGATTACATAAGGCATAATAATAGTAATGTGGCCATATAAAGAGCATCTTTTTTTTTTTTTTTAAGAACATCTTTATCTTTTAGAGATATGTACTGAAATATTTAGGGGTGAAATTTCATGATATCTGTAAATTTACTTGATTTACTTTAAAATATTTCAGCCAAAAAATTGACTGAAGCATATTTAGCAGAATGTTAATAATTATTTAGATGATGGACATATGGGTGTTAATGACATTCTTTCTACTTTTCTCTTGGTTTGGAAATGTTGATAATAAAATATAAAATCATATATTGAAGGAAGGAAAATTTTGTACAGTTTAACATAACATTTGTTTTTATCTTTAAAGGAGCCCATTCAGACTTCTGGATATATTTGTAACTTTGAGGATTTAGAAATTAAATCTGTTCTTTTGGATGAAATACTGAAGGTAATTCTTAAAAAGCAATTGTATTTCTGTTGCTGGCTTGGCTGGGATTTATTTTTTCACCAGGCAGTGCAGTGTCCCTGTTAGGAATGTGGATAGACCCTGCTCTGTCACTTGCACCACTTTTAGACAGGTTCCTTCACCTTTTTGAGCTTCATTATCCTTTCTTGTTTACGAGCCTCAATTTTTTGCCTCTATAAAATGGGGATAATAGTAGTACCTATCTTCCAGGATTGTTATTGTATAAGGTAATGTGTAAAAAGCACTCAGCACAGTGCTAAGATCAAGAGCTCAAAAAATGGTAGCTAGTTGTTGTTGTCATTTTTTATATTATCAACAGAGGAACTGAAGGAATATTTGACAATTTAGTGTTTTGTAGTTCTAGGATACTTGAGTAACTTTTTTTTTTTGCAGGGGCACTATCCTATTTTTTTTTCAGGCTTTATAAAATAATCCATTTCTGATGCCAGATATCTTTTTGAACCTCTACTTTGGCCCTCATTGACCATATTTTAAGAATTTCTTTCTCTAAGGATATATTGAAAAGAGTTTTACCTTCATTTTATACAAAGCATTTACTTTTTCTGTGTACTTCATTCAGTTTTATGGAATTAGAATAGTAGATTTTTACATTTCTGAAGTTGCAGTTGGTAGCATGTTTTCATGTTTTAGTTTGATGTATAAATTGTAGCCCTTTTATTATGAACCTGTTTTTTTTTTTTTCCTTGAGAAATTTCTTGGAGGACTAGAGCAGAAAGAATGCAAAAGGAAAAGGAAGGAATTTACTAAATTTACATTTACTAAAGTACCTTTCATAGGAGGTGTTCATTTGTCATTTGTCATTATATGTTGTTTTTCATTTGTCATTACAACCATGCCTGGTAGGTACTACACAGACCTCATTTTTAGATGAAGAAGGCTCTTAGTGAAATGATTTACCAAAAGTTCATCTGTTCATTGACTCAGGAAATGTTTACTGGCAGTCAGTAAGACACAGTTCCTGGCCTCAAGTAGAGGAGTTGGGGAGATAGACAAGAAATTCAGCAACCAGACAAGGCGTGGGGGAGCTGTAGTTCAGTTGGCAGATGTATCCCTTCAAAGGTCTGCAGCAAAAGAGCATTGGGTCAGTTCTGAGACTGTGAGTAATGTGAGTAGCACAACCAGGTATTGTGCTAACTGTTTGATCTCATTGAATCCTCACAACTCGAGGAAGTAAGTTTGATTATTCTCTTCATTTGTTCAGATGAAAAATGTGAGGCTTGGAGAGAGATAAACTAGTTTGCCAGTGACACCCAGTTAGCAGTAGGCAGAGACGTGATTTGCCTCTAAGCCGTCTGGCTTCAAAACTGCTGTGTGTATGTAACTGGTAGCACTGGCAGAAATGAAGAAGGGGAATGGTCATGGGGTAGGTTGGCCCAGGTTATAAGAGGCCTTGTGTGCCTTCTGTGGAGTTTGGACTACATCCTGGAGTCCTTGGGGGCGTAAAGCAGGAGAGTGACATGATGGGGTTTCTATTTGGGGAAGATGGCCTTGGCTTCCTGGGTGGCGCTGGGAGGGGGTGTAGAGCAGGTTTTAGAAAGAGTTGTCACATAGCCAGTGAACAGTGGAATAGGATTTCAGCTTAGGGCGGCTTGAATCCAAACCTCATGCTCTTTCCATACTACTTTCTATCTTGTGCCAGGGATTTCCCAGAGAACTTTTTGGCTTCTGAACGCAGAAGCTGGTTTAGTTGCAGGGTGAGGAGGGGCACATGCAGCTCAGTTCTGGGAGCCATTGCTGTTTTCTCTAATTTTCTCGTATGCTTCACTTTTTCTTTGCTTGGAATATGTAGGATATTGGTGAGTTCATTATAACTGTTTTCTTTGCCCATTAGCTAGCTCTTTCCTGCAAGGCTGGCCTTCAAAAAAAAATTTTTTTTTTTTTTTTTTGGAGGGGCCAGCTTGCAAAATTAAGAAAAGAAAGAGGTGATGAAAACTGGCCCTTTTCCTTTTATTTGCTTGTCTGCTGCCCAGCAGCACAGGGAGCAACAATTTCATTGCCCCTGACAAGGAAAGAGTAGATTAAGGAGTGAGGGGGTAGAGGACCCTGCACACGTGTTTTCTGCTCTGGTGGAATCCACAGCACTTCGGGCGAGAAGAGAATAGTAGCTCCTGGGAACATGACATTTAAGCTGAGGGAAAATAGGCTGCATAATTGTAAGAGACCCCTACTTCCACCACTGCCTTTTCCCCATGGGCAGCCTCATAGCCTCGGGAGGAACTTAACTGGTGGGTTCTGGGTGTTTTCCAGATGACTTTAAAGACCCACACATTGGAATAGCTTTTCTTCCCATTTTGGTTCACAAGGTGAGGCAGTTATGTGTGTGTGTGTGTGTGCGCGCGCGCACGTCTGTTTTACTGTAAAAAAGAAACACGTACTCTAAGGGCAGCCATTTGACTTTCTTTTCGTGTTTACTTTTAGAATCCTGAACATCCAAACAAGGATTATATAATTAACTTTGAGATTCGGTCCTTGCGAGATAGTCGAGCATTGATTGAGAAGGTTGGCATTGAAGATGCATCTCAATTCATAGAGGACAATCCACACCCCCGACTTTGGTATTTAAAAATAAAAAATCTTCCTCAAATGACTGGTGTATGCTTTTTATTTTTTTATTTTTTAAAGATTTTATTTATTTATTTGACACAGAGAGACACAGCGAGAGGGGGAACATAAGCAGGGGGAGTGGGAGAGGGAGAAGCAGGCTTCCTGCCGAGCAGGGAGCCCGATGTGGGGCTCAATCCCAGGACCCTGGGATCGTGACCTGAGCCAAAGGCAGACACTTAACGACTGAGCCACCCAGGCGCCCCATGGTGTATGCTTTTTAAAGTTTCAGCTCTATTGTCCCCCACTCTCGTGGTAGCCATCTTGGGGGGTAGATGTCCATTCTTGCTCTTCTTTTTAAAATACAGAAATCATTTCAGATGTGGAAGTACTCAAAATGAGCATAATATTAAGTGAAACATGTATAAATGTGTTTATCACTTCCCACCAGTTTGAGTAGGAACAATAGGTATAGTAATTGCATTCTGGTTCAGACTTGTTTATCAGTAATTGCAGTAAGCTTTTCTGTTTCTTTTGTAATACAGGCGCCTACTGGCTGAAGCAGCTCTTCAGAACCTGGATTTGCACACTGCAGAGCAAGCATTTGTACGCTGCAAAGATTACCAAGGCATTAAGTTTGTGAAGCGTCTGGGCCACCTGCAGAGTGAGTCCATGAAGCAGGCCGAAGTTGCTGCGTACTTCGGCAGGTTTGAAGAGACCGAAAGAATGTATCTTGATATGGACAGAAGGTAAGTCGTGAAAGTACAGGCACCCTGAAGTACTTCGGCATTCGTGATCTTTTTGTACAATAGACTAAATGTCTCATGCCATTTCTTTAGAAAATAATTTCAGTTTGGATTACCAGCTGGATGTTCCACAGGTCCCTCGTTAATGTATGTTTTGTAATTTGGAGGCGGTTTTCTTTGCTGTTGTTACATATATTAATGGCTGGCCGTGGATTGCTTTCATTTGGTAGGGAAAAACCATAAGACTACAGAGACTGGGGGCTTTTATCCTTTATTACACAGCTCAATATTTGGGTTTTCTTTTTCTGTTTAGGCCTTTATTTAACTTTTTGTTGTCAAGGAGCATGAAATAAAAATGAACGGTATATAGGGATTGATTTTTATTCCTCTGTTCATTTTAGATTTATATAAAATGCTGTATGAACTTCATTTCAACTGTAAACATTGTGTCTCATTTTTATTAATATTGTACTTCCAGGAGATCCCTAATAACAGCCTAAGCCCTGAAAAGAAAGATAAACCAAATGTGTTTATATGTATGGTTTTTAAATAAGTCTGATCATGTCTACAAAATTGATGAAGTGATTATTATTTAAATCATTATTTTGCTAGGAAAATTGGAATTCTAGGGAAAAAAAGGCAGGAAATTACTTCCTTTTCCCTATTTCAGGTTTTCCCCATTGCCTCTTTCCTGGTTAAGTTTCTAAAATGTTTGGAGAGGTACGTTGTCTTTCAGTTCCCTGCTGTGTATTCTAGTTCCCTGGAATTGAACCTATCACGTGGTAGGCAGTTGTTAAATTATTTGTCACATGAATGAATACATGCTATCTTTTGTAGAGATCTTGCTATTGGCCTTCGGCTGAAATTGGGAGATTGGTTTAGAGTACTCCAGCTCCTGAAAACTGGATCTGGTGATGCAGATGACAGTCTCCTAGAACAAGCCCACAATGCCATCGGAGACTACTTTGCTGATCGACAAAAATGGTAGGTAACCTAAGTGGACCACCTTCTCCATTCATGCGGCACTTAATATGGTAGCTGCCTGAGTAACTCCCTATGACACAACGCTGGGGAAATTGAAGTCCATCCTCCTGGATCCTAAAATTCAAACAGCTTTAGATTCACACTGGGGAGCAAGAGATCCTTAGATAAGTGTTGTAAAACTTTGGAGTTTTCATACCCACAAAATGTGTGCCTAGCTTCAGACAGCTTTCTACTATTTAAGAACACAGTGTGCATTTCAAAGATATTATATGATCTACTTCTGAAAAAGGTAAAAAAAAATTTCATATTTACTCGTTTTATTGTAGGTTATTTTCAGAAATCATTGACTTTTATTCTGAAGTTTTCATTTTGATCAGTATGCTTATTTATTTATGTCAGTGTTTGGAAGTACAGCTGTGTATCAGATTACAACAATATTTCTTAAGAATATCCAAAGGATGTTGCAACTAAAATATGCTTCGCAGTTTTTAGATTTTTTTTCCCTCCAATTTATATGCTTCAAAGACATACTATAACTGAAGGTGGTAACTAGAGTAATACTAGTAATTCTAATGAAGGAACATTTTTGGTGAAAATGCTTATTTACCAGGAGGTTCACATTAGTTTTAAAAGTTTTTGCTTCTTTTTATATTCTATAGGTTGAATGCTGTACAATATTATGTACAAGGCCGGAACCAGGAACGTCTAGCTGAATGTTATTATATGTTGGAAGATTATGAGGGATTGGAGAATCTTGCCAATTCACTTCCAGAAAACCACAAGTTGCTTCCAGTAGGTATTACAAATTTTAGGTTTTAGAGTTGTTAGGTTATTTTATAAGGTTTTCATGTTACAGTCAGGAAATATTTCTGTGCCACAAAGAAAATTTAAAATGAATCTATAATCTTATAGTTTCTTAGATGTGAAGTGATACTTTTAATTGTTAAAACAATATGTCAGTATTACAGAATGCTTGAAAATGGAGGGAAAATTAATCATATTCCCACTACTTTAACATGTTCACAATCTACTGTAGTCTTACCAGTTTTATAAAATTGCTTTTAAAGTTAGCTGAACACATGAAATATTTCCAGCTAAAATGATATCTTATCAGAGATTTGCCTCAAAATGATCCAAGCTTGGTCTGGGGATTAGTGTGTATGTATGTATTTGAAATTTGCTATAACAAAAGTTAAAAAAGATAGCTTGACTTTTATTAGGTTATTTTAACAATAAAGTATTTAATGTTAAAAAAAGAGAAACAAAAAGAGTTTTCTGGAACTTTGTTTTGAACGTTCTTTTTAAGTGTATTAATTGTTGAATGATGTTAATGAATTTATATTTTATTTGTTTTATCTAAAATGTAAATAACTGAGTTGTAAAGTACCTGTAGAGTTAGCATCTCTCAACTGCATGGTCTGGACGTATATCAGTTGTGAGTTCTACCATAAAAATTTTGTCAATTAATAGATGAATGAATAGTAGAATTCTGAGAATTTGGTTTTCTCTTTTGAATCAGAGCAGTTATCCCTGTAATAATGATATTTTCAGTTACTTTTATTTTCAGTCCTGTGCTTTCTTGAGTAGGAGAGAAACTGAAATTACTTACAACCCTGGGTATTAGGACAGTGTATACTACATTAATGTCATCTGTTAGGTGTGTCTGGTGATGCAGAAAAGAGTGTTGCTATAGAATATCCAAAAAAGTATTATTACTGAGTAAATACTAAGTAATTATAGCTATAATAATAATTAAATAATTAAAATGATTAGAAAATTTTAGTAGTGCAAATTTTAAATCAAGTTTTTGGAGGAGTTTTTTAATAATATGGTAAAATGTACATAATATTTAAGTAGGAATTTCAGGGTGCAGAACTATACATAATATCACAATACATACAGCAACTCACACATCCATATAGATTCATAGGACAAAGATGTTAGGAAATTACATCACACCATTGAGATAGATTTCCTATGGGTAGTGAGATTATGAGTCACTTTACATTTTTGTGCTAGAAAACATTTTTTTTTTCCCCACCATGAGAATGTGTTACTATTTTCTAACCAGAGAAATACAAATATTACTTTTAAAAAGATAGTTGGGTCCAAAATGTACTTTTATGATTTTCCCCAAATACTTTATTTTTTTATTTTTTTATTTTTTTTTTAAAGATTTTATTTATTTATTTGAGAGAGAATGAGAGAGAGCACATGAGAGGGGGGAGGGTCAGAGGGAGAAGCAGACTCCCTGCCGAGCAGGGAGCCCGATGCGGGGCTCGATCCAGGGACTCCAGGATCATGACCTGAGCCAAAGGCAGTCGCTTAACCAACTGAGCCACCCAGGCGCCCGTCCCCAAATACTTTAGAAATGAGGGTGGGGAGAGAAAAACTCTGGCCAAGTAGATACTCAGAAAGAAAAAGAAAATTGATTTTTCTGAAAATGGAAAGTAAGCCCGATGGGTGTGGTTGGGTTTTGTTGTGATCTCCCTCCTCACCACCACCCTGCAAGGGAGCTCTGTTTTGGATCTAGCTTCCTGCACTAACAAACGGCTGGCTTGTCTGGGGCATTTCTTTAGAGAGGTATGTGAGAGCTCTGTGAATGTGAGATTCCGCTGAAGCCTCTAACGATGACCATTGATTATACCATCGGTTGCCCTAAATGGTTTTTTCACACACTGCTATGGAGTTTGTTTCAGAACTTGACATTTCTGTAGAGTTGCTACTGTACTGGGAGGAGAAAAGAGTGCAGTATGTTCAGGACCTGGTTAAAAGTCAGATCTGCGGCGTGAGCCAGCGAAACTCTGGTTTTATAGAAAATGATGCCTTAGCATCCTTTCTGGTTTTTAGCCGCTGTCCCTGTGTATATTTCAACGAAAAATGACTGTAACCATTAGTAAATTTAATACTCATATGTCCCTGTGGAGTTTTGTAAATGAAAATATAAGTGATTTTCTTGGTGTGTGAAATCTGAGAGTAATGTTCTGTCCTTACAGGAAATAGCACAGATGTTTGTGAGGGTTGGAATGTGTGAACAAGCAGTGACTGCATTTTTGAAATGTAATCAGCCAAAGGCAGCAGTAGATACCTGTGTCCATCTCAACCAAGTAAGGACCTGAAAACTAAAGTCCCTAGTCATCCTTTTAGGCTGTTGCCAGTGTAGGGTTGAGGCGAATTTTGTGAAAGGAGCTAGATAATGTCTTACTTTGCCGAGGACCTAGAAAATGTTGGAGTTTGCACTTACCTCTTAAAGTGCTACCATTGAGGGTGACCCGCTCATAACTAACTCAATATGGGACAAACCCTGTGCTTCTAGTCTGGCAAGTTTTTGTCTGGAAGTAATTTCATAGTCTTCTGTATTTTATTAGGGTTTTGTTTCCAAAGAAGGACTAGGTAATGGTCATTGCAAGAGGAAGGAATTGGGTTACCTTATCAATATTTATTTTGGCAAATCTATTTTCCTGTCTCTTTATAGTAAACATATATTTGGTATTTTTAAGAGCTGGAATTTAACTAAAATTAAAGTACAGAATCGTGGAAATTGCTGAATATCAGTGTATTCCTTTAAGTACTGAAGTATTTTATAAAGCTCCATTTGCTTTTTAAAATAACTTTTAAATGTTAAATTTTCTTAACTGAAATTGCATATTTTGTTTTACTATAAGCAAATGTAGCTTTTTCCCATGCCTTGCTGGTGCAAAATTGAATTATAATATTGTGAGTATAAACTTTGAAGTTTTCCTTTTCCAATGGACTTCCTAAGCAAATCAAAGTCTTACATCATTTAATCATTTTGACACGTTTAACTTATAGAACTTATAATTGCTCTGATTTTAGTTAAATTTATTTTAAAAAACATATACAGTTTTTAGATTTTGATGTATCATTATTTATTACTATAAACTTAAATCTTTATTGTATGAAATTTATGACATCTATGACTATAAATGCTTGGGTAACTGAATGGTATATTTTTCCCCCTAGTGGAACAAAGCTGTTGAATTGGCTAAAAATCATAGTATGAAAGAAATTGGATCTCTGTTAGCGAGGTATGCATCTCATTTATTGGAAAAGAATAAAACTCTTGATGCCATAGAACTCTATCGGAAAGCAAATTACTTTTATGATGCTGCTAAACTGATGTTTAAGGTAATATAATAATCTTGGTGAGTATTTGATATGTTCTAGTTACCAATGTTTTCTTGCATATTAAAGAACACATTTTCCATTTTCTTTGAAAACAAATACTTATAGCAAAATGCCTCTGGTTTTATTACTATATTTTGTATAGTACTATACTATACACGTACTATAACTACGTGTTATCTTAGTATTATTACCTTTTACTAAAAAGGCTGTTTATTAGCGTTAGCATCTTATTGATATCTAAACAACTGAATATTAATACTGAAGTTAACAAAGAACTATAGAATTTTCAGGGACCATAAAGTACAAATTCCCTTACAAATTCAATCCTATTGATAATAGAATTTTGAGTCCTTTTCAATGTACACATTTTAAAGACATTACATTTTTTCATAATATGCATTTGGAGGGAAGATGACTAATATATGGTATTAATGTATGCAAAATTTACATCCTATTCTATTTTTTCCCATTTGACTTAACGGAAAAGGGAAAACTCCCCTCAGTCTTCTAAATAAATCTTTATTTCTGAAGGCTGTGCCATGTTAAAGTCCTGTTATTTCAGTATATTTGGAACATCATTTAAAAAATCTCCTTATGGAAAATGCTACCCCTTCCATGAAAAGTTTCTTCATTGTGACTTAAGAGCATTTGTTCTTTTCGGAGATTGTTAGGAGTTGTAACTCCATGGCTAAATGCTAAGGAAAGAATGGAGTCCTTATAAGCTAAAGAAAAGAAAATTTTTTAAAATTTTTATGTTAATCACCATACATTACATCATTAGTTTTTGATGTAGTGTTCCATGATTCATTGTTTGTGTATAACACCCAGTGCTCCATGCAGAACGTGCCCTCTTTAATACTCATCACCAGGCTAACCCATCCTCCCACCCCCCTCCCCTCTAGAACCCTCAGTTTGTTTCTCAGAGTCTATAGTCTCTCATGGTTCGTCTCCCTCTCCGATTTCCCCACCTTCATTCTTCCCTTCCTGCTATCTTCTTCTTCTTCTTCTTCTTTTTTAACATAGAATGTATTATTTGTTTCAGAGGTACAGGTCTATGATTCAACAGTCTTACACAATTCACAGCGCTCACCATAGCACATACCCTCCCCAATGTCCATCACCCAGCCACCCCATCCCTCTCACCCCACCCCCACTCCAGCAACCCTCAGTTTGTTTCCTGAGATTAAGAATTCCTCATATCAGTGAGGTCATATGATACATGTAAGAAAATGGGTTTTAAAATATTTATTATAAATGGGTGGTATTTATGTTCCATCCTACTGGTTTTCTCTTTTTATTAAAGATCAAATTTCAGAAATGATTATACAAATATAATTTGATTAAGGAATGTCTTCCCATATTCTTTAAATGTTTAAAGATTGCAGATGAAGAGGCAAAGAAAAGAACCAAACCTTTACGTGTCAAGAAGTTGTATGTCCTATCAGCTTTACTCATAGAGCAATACCATGAACAAATGAAAAATGCTCAAAGAGGAAAAGTTAAAGGAAAGAACTCAGAGGTAAGGTAGAACATTACAGAACATGAAATCAACTCATGTATTTAAGAAAAAAAAAAAAAACTATCAAACTTCTCTTTATGGACAGCCCATAAATAAGAGAAAAAGGACTGATTTGGAATTAATACTCAAATTTAGAAATTTCTACTTAGGAATATTGAAAATTTTTTCTGCAAGACTAATCTGTAGCCTTTGCTTTCTAACTAGTGAGTTTTAGAAACTTTCCTAGAATGTATATATTATTTTATGTGTAAATGAATCTCTTATTAACTTAAAGTTTATACTCAGTTCTATTTTAAAATTTGACCACACCATGGGTCACGGTGTATTGTGTGTCAGATCACCACGAGGTACACTTTTACTATCTTATAAGATTTTATTTTTTATTTATTTATTTGAGACAGAGAGAATGAGAGACAGAGAGCACAAGAGGGAGGAGGGTCAGAGGGAGAAGCAGACTCCCTGCCAAGCAGGGAGCCCGATGCGGGACTCGATCCCGGGACTCCAGGATCATGACCTGAGCCGAAGGCAGTCGCTTAACCAACTGAGCCACCCAGGCGCCCCACTTTTACTATCTTATAATTTTATTTGTCAGTTATACCTCAGTAAAACTGAAAGAAACTTCTTATTATACTGGCTTAAAAATACAAATTCTAATGGAGAAATTAAATCTGTAATGACAGTTTTGTCATGATAAAATTTGCTTACTTGGATATTTTAATGTATAACCATTCAGAAACTATCTTTATTGGAATGACTGTCATGGTTGTGCTGACAGAAAACGTGGGTCTGCTTGACTCATAGGCCACTTCAGCTTTGGCTGGTTTGCTGGAAGAGGAAGTTCTGTCTACAACTAGTCGCTTCACAGATAATGCTTGGAGAGGGGCCGAGGCTTACCACTTCTTTATACTTGCACAAAGGCAGCTCTATGAGGGTTATGTTGACACTGCACTGAAGACAGGTGGGTATATGACCTAATGTATAGAATGTGTCTAAAACGGTCAATTGAATATGAAGGGCCAGCTCCCTCAGTTTGCCCATATATTAATTTCAATAACATTTTAATCTATGGGTTTATTTTCATGTTTGAGATTTGCCATCTGTGATTTGTTTTGTGCATTCCCCATTTTGAAGCACTTTTAATTTTTTTAATACATAGAAAGTAATAAGTATGGTTCACATTAAAATCAGAAGTTTGAGATAAGCAAAAAGACCATCTATAGCATTCACTATTTTATTCATTCAAAGTTAAACACTTAATAACCCAGTCCATATGCTTTTGAATTTATATATATATATATATATAAATTTTTTTTTTATATCAGGAGTATAACAGGCCATACTTTTATGTCCTTTTTGAGAAACATTGCTAGGTTGTAAGATATTTCCATATTAATAGCTTTCCATAGCATTTGTTTTTTATTAAAATGACATGGATGTAAAAAAAAATGACATATAACAATTTAAGTCAAAACAGAAAAAAAAATACAAAGGAAAAGGTAAAATAATCTAATAACTTGTAAAATAATCTTGTAACTCAGAAGTAATGATTGCTAACGTTTAGGTGAACTTCCTTTTAGACATTTCTCCATGCCTATAGAATTGTAGATAGTTGTCCTTAAAATAATATCATACATGTTGTTCAGGAGCTTGCTTTATACCCTGTGGTGAATATTGCAGTCATGTTTCCACATTGACGAACATACATCTGTGTTATCATTTGTATTAGCAAGGGGACTGTAAAGTTTTTTTCTAATTGGTTATTAGTTATACACAAGAACCATTTTTGTTTTTGTATGTTTATAACTGACCTTCATTTAATTTAACTGATTACTATGTGGTATAAATTATGCAATTATGTTTAAAATGGTTGTATTTTATATAACTTATACACAATTTCTAGACTTATAAGGCAAATTAGAGCTTTAACTTGAGAGTTTTCACCTACTGGGTGAAGAAATCCATATACAATCTATTAATTCTTCAGTACATTTTAAAGAAAGATTATATATCTCTAGTATAGAAAAGGTGAAAATAAGATAAGAATGTCAAAATGGCAGCTGTCAAAATAAATTTTCTGAACTGACAACTTAGAGGCTCATCGTGACTTCTTTTTTCTCAAAGTTCTGTTGTTTCGGTAAGACAAACAAAAAAACAATCTGTTCAAAGAAACGCAAAGAAAAAAACATGATTTCTTTCATGCTGCTTTGCTTTTTTTACCGAAAGGAACAATGATGTTATCTTGAAAATTATGACTAACAGTATAATACTAGTTTACTTTTCTGGAAGGCCACAGAAATTTCTAATGTATTTATATGAAAAAAAGATATGTTTCGACAACAATTTTTATTTTTTTGTCTGTGTGTGTACTTCTCACCGGCACAGTATGCGCATCATTTGGTGGTGGTGATTTCTGTAGCACCTGAGCTGTTGGCTAGCGTTACAGAACTGTGAGCTCGGATAACTTACTTCCTTCTACCAGGCTTCGAGCGCCCGCCATTGTTTTTTTTTTTTTAAGTTTATAAAAGTTCATGTAGGTTAAACTAAAGCTGCTTAACATAGATTCTTCTCCATGCATGATCATGATATTATGATTACTTTTCAAAATCTAAATTGTCCTCTTTTTCCCAGCTCTTCACCTGAGAGACTATGAAGACATTATCCCTGCCGTTGAGATCTACTCTCTGTTAGCTCTCTGTGCATGTGCGAGTAGAGCTTTTGGTACTTGTTCAAAAGCTTTTATTAAACTTGAATCTTTAGAGACCCTCAGTGCAGAGCAAAAACAGCAATATGAAGATCTTGCTTTAGAAATCTTCACGAAACATACTCCAAAAGATAACAGAAAATCTGAATTGGACAGCCTTCTTGAAGGGTAGGCTGATTGTGATTAATGTTGATTAGAAGCTGGGATTTCTGTAAGTGTAATAGCGTGATGTAATAATTTAAGCACGAAATTTTAAAGTAATTTACCTTAAGATTATACCCTATTTTATTTAGTCTTGTAAGTGTTATTAATGCTTTATTTTCTCACTGTAAGAGAAGTTTTTAATTGAAACTTGCCTGGAGATGTTTTTCATCCCTTAATTTTTTAAGTGTAATAAATGGTTTAAGTAATTAGAAGTTTTAAACTGTAATTCATTGTTTTTCTTCTTGTTTTTACAGAGGGGAAGGGAAGCTGCCAACGTGTGTAGCCACGGGAAGCCCGATCACTGAATATCAATTCTGGATGTGCGGCGTGTGTAAGCACTGTGTCCTGGCACAGGAAATAAGTAACTACAACTTCTGTCCCCTGTGCCATAGTTCAGTGGGGTAAAGAAACGGCAAATCGCGTAGAACTGCAAAATATATGTAGCAAATACACATAGCTATGACCGTATATATAATAAGATTAGAAGATTTCATATTTTATGTGAAAATCAGCATTATTTCATAGTTGTATTGTTACACAAAATTATATGTATACATAATACATATCTGTATATATAATACAGATGTTACATATACATAATTTATAGATATAATTTTGTGCAAACATACTACTATGAAATAATGATGCTGATTTTCATATAAAACGTATGGAAATCAACCTTATTTCCTGTCTGTCTTTCTGTCTCTCTATCTGTTATGATTACATGATACTATGAAAATATTCCAAATAAGAAATTTTTCTCACAGTTTCAAGGTTACTAATTCATCAAAAACCTTGGCAGGGGTGGGTGGGGAAGCACGGGAGTGGGGCAAAGTTCAATTTAGGGAATTGACATAACCTGTATTAGAAAAAGGTTAAATAATTGTAATATTAAAATGAGCTCTACTGTTGCTGTATTTCATTAAATAAGTATCAAATGTCTTCTGTATTTTATTTTCAGAAGTGAGAAGGCACTTTAAGATATTTTTATAATTTGAATTGTTTCTAATAGCCTTATTTTTTATATAGCTTTTCCTTTTTTATCTACCCTTTTAGCCTCATCTGAGAGATGGCATTTAGCATTACTCTTTATATTGTGCAGAAAACTCGGCCCTATTTATGATAAAATCTATACAACAACATCCATTTTGTAGTTACAGTTCTAGTTGAAACATTGTTTCTAAGCAGGGCCCTTCATTTAAACAACTCTAGGGTGTGGGGAATGATTCTTTCTCAATAATGTGTCTGTTTTGACTTATCATTAATTAAAAAGGAAAAAATTGTAACCAGCAATGGGTAATTTCTTACCTGTTTTATGTAGCTAATAGTGTTCTTCGTGTAGTTCTCATAAACTGTGTCCTTTCATTTTGCGGCTACAGGCTAGACTCTAGCACTGTGTCATCACCATTATTTACTCAAGATTGGTTGATGTTTAGTAGCGGCAATAAGTAAAGAGAAATATGCCACATTGCTATTGCCGATGCGATACGTAGGTTGGTGAACCACTCTCAAAGTGCTATGTTTTGAGTGCTTTAGAGACAAATTAAGCCTGTTGCAGATCGAGAATAGTGAGCTCTGAGAAGAGGTTTAGAGCCTAGATGAGCTTACAGTAGTGGGCTCATATGCCTAAATAAAATAAGAGGACCCGAAGTCTTGGAAGTCTCTGTCTGTGTTCAAGGGCCTTGTGGGAAGTTACCGTGATGCAGTGTTAGCCTCCAGATATCCTACCAAGCAAGCCATTCCAGAAGTCACGGAGCAGAAAGTGGTACAGACCAGTGAGGATGCTTTAATTCACAGGGTTTATTGAATCAATTTGAAATACACAGGAACAACGAGAAAGTGTTTGGTCAGATTAATACTGTTGTTAGGGTAGGGTGTCAGTGGGATACAGAGATTACATTACCTGAATCGTGAGTTCTGTTCTGTTCTTGTGTCCTGATTGCCATTCTGCCCAGTCAGCTTCCCCCTGATAGTATGGCCACAAAGAGGACCAGAGCTGAGGTTTGAGCCAGGTGACCCAGGCATATGGAATGTGCCTGAAGCTAGTGATGGACACTTGCTCTATAAGAGGCTATGGGGCAAGTATATCAGGTCGCAGCCATAGGTTGCCAGTTAGTCTACTGAGCAGTCATGGATTTGATTGGATTGTATCTCTTGGGCAGAGGACCGGCCGGAGTAAGTATCACCAGTGACTAATTGTATCCAGATCTCACACATATTGAACACTATAGGTCTCATGCATATTTAGTGCATCATGAATAGTACACTGGTTGCCTTTTGTATTTTTAGTGCCTCTTTAATATGAGGTATGGTCATACATATATACTCTACTTACTTTGTCTAACACACCTCATAGATTACGTACTTGTTTTTTTTTTTAAAGATTTTATCTATTTGACAGAGAGAGACACAGCGAGAGAGGGAACACAAGCAGCGGGAGTGGGAGAGGGAGAAGCAGGTTCCCCGCTAAGCAGGGAGCCCGATGTGGGGCTCGATCCCAGGACCCTGGGATCATGACCTGAGCTGAAGGCAGATGCTTAACGACTGAGTCACCCAGGCGCCCCATAAATTACCTACTTATTTAAGTTTAACACAGTTTCATCTAACTGATTTGTTTTCTTCTATGACCAGAATAGGATATTCTTCCAAATCAGAAAATCACATACTAACAAAAGGATCAACCCTAGGGAATATATCTCCTGTTGAACTTAATTACATCTTTTTTTTTTTTTTTTTAAGATTTATTTATTTATTTGAGACAGAGAAAGGGAGGGAGGGAGCATGAGTGGGAGGGGCAGAAGGAGAGGGAGAGAGAGTCTTAAGCAGACTCCACCCTGAGCATGGAGCCCTATGTGGGGCTCTATCTCACAACCCTGATATCGTGACCTGAATGGAAACCAAGAGTCAGATGCTCAACCGACTGGGCCCCTTACTTACATCTTTCTATAAGACTTTCTTTTTTCAGGATAAAACTACTCTCTCCTTCATCAATGGAAGAGAAATTTTTAGGGATGTAGGGTGAAGGATTCCTGCAGGACTGCATGTTCAGAGTTGTGATTCTTAGTCCATGGTCTAATTCCTGCTACATTTTCTTTCTCTTTTCCCATCCCAGGAATCAGCTGAGAACTGATTGTCATTCCTCTAGACCTTACTGTACTTGTTGATTACACTCCCAGTAGCTTCAATTCCAGTTCCATGTAGATGTGTGTATACATACATGTATACGCACATATTACAGACGTATCTTTTCTACTATTGTGAAAGTTTATGCCTGTTTGGGACTTATATCTCTGAAAGTTTTCGTGATCTGCCAGAATGTCTTGGGGACCTTTGTCTTGCTTAAAAATAGTACTAGGGAAAGACCTATAGTATGAGTTGACCTAATTCGGTTTATTCAGCATGAAGGAAATTTCAGGATAACACCACCAACAAACTCTCTCCTGTTCGATGAAAGGAGCAAAGAGAAGCAAAATTGTCTATATGTAACAAATACTTGGGGAGAAGTTGGACAGAATGAAGCATATATTGAAGACAGTATAATGAAGCAGTTATATTGTTTCTCTTCCTGTAAGAAGCATGTACTGATTCCATTTAAGTAATGCTGAGTTGCTCTTTATCACAAAACTTGGCCTGAATTATGTGAAGTTTCAAAGTAGAATTATATTACCTTTCAGAGTTTGAAAATACTTTGATAGGCCAAAGTATTGAGATGATGGGAACAACAGATAAAAGTTTACAGTGATAAGCAATGTGCTTATTAACATTGTTGACCTGCCATCATGCACAAATGCCGATTTTATTACACATTTTTTTTTTCTAAAATACACTTTGAAATGATCTTTTTGTATTCCAAGAGCTGAGATTTTAGGTTTTATGTGGCATTAAGTAAAAAAAAAAAAGAAAAAAAAGAAAAGAATAAGCTTTGAAGTAAAAATGACTTGTATTTATCCCCAGTTTCCTTTATCTATAACTTAAGGATAACACGGTATTTGTTTTGTTTTGATTTAAATATTTTGGTGGGGGTTGGTTAGAGAGTGTTGGGCTTCAGAGTGGATAGGGGAGAAAGGGACAAGGAGGTCCAGTAGATTTCTAATGTCATTTTTTGCTACCAAACAGAAAAAACAACTTTTTAGAAAGGTACTAGGCAAATGTCAGATGACTGGAGGTTGCAGTGAATTACTCTAGAATCATACAGAGTTCTCATTTAGAAATGGGGGGAAAGTTATTTTACCAGACTTTTAAGAGAACATGGGAAATACTTATTTGATAATGTTACAGCTCTAAGATATTGCTGCTGAATTTCTAAAATGAAAATGGCAATATTATGTTGCCCCCTACTGTCTATTCTTATGATTATTCTCAAGTTATTTTTTTAAGAAATCAATGTGTATTTTTTGAAAATAAACATATTTTTAGAAAAGTAACATATATCCACAGTAGAAAACTACAAAAATACATAGAGTATTTATGAGAGATGAGAAGTGAAAATGGTCTTAATAACCTCTTTAAAATTAAAGGCATTAATTTATATTTTAGTTGAATTTAGGAGAAGAAAAAACAGATCAAACTGAAGAAATTGCTGTACTGTAAGTTTTCTTCATGACAAGAGCTATTCTTAAGAAATTTCTCTAAAATTAAAAGAAACAGTAGACATGAAGAGGCTTAGAGTTAATATTTACTCTTCTTATTTGGCATAGCTTAAATTTCTAGTTCGTAAAATCTAGAGAAAAATGGGATACCACTCACACATCCTGTAATAGCTAAAATTAATATTGCCAAGTATTGAAAAGGATATGGAACAACTGAAACCCTTATACACTGCTGGTGCAAATGCAAAATGGTAGACCTACTATGAAAAAGTTGAGTTTTAAAAGTTCTCTATTCTAGGGGAAAAAATATATGTATATGTGTGTGTTTGTGTGTATGTGTATTTTTTTCCCACTGCTCTAGTCAACGAGAGTGAAGCTTTACTGAGGCCCCGGGGCCATGGGGCTCAGGCAAGCGGCGGCCCTGTAGGGGAAGGAGGAGCCCAAGGAGGGACCTTATTTGACTTTCTTCTCAGGGCGTGGGTGGTCGGTGTGGCCACACTTTGTGCAGCAGTTGACAGAATGAGGTTGCAGGCAAACATAACACTTTCAGCAGACCATCTTGTTGCAGCTGTATTTCTGGGTGAGCTGGCAAAAGGGAGGCTTGTTGATGCCCCTCCCCAGGCAAAGCACCACCTGCAGGTGGACTCTGAAGATTGATGTAAGAGGGAGGGACAGCAACTGAGCCTCGCCCCAGCACTGAAATCACAGGTTAGGCCCTCCAGTGTCCTCCTGCAGACCAGAGCTTCTCAAGTGGACAGAGACCCCATGTCAGAATCCTCTGTGTGTCTTACCAGTAGACACACCAGCCCAGCATCTCCTACATTTCCCGTATCAGACACCTGATTTTTGGATATTTTCTCCCATTCTCTGGGTTGTCTTTGTACTGTTTATAGTCTTTTACAAAGGTTTTAAGTTTTCGTGAAGCCCAATTTGTTTATGTTGTCTTTGTCTTTGGGGTCATATCCAAGAAGTTGCCAAATACAGTGTCACAAAGCTGTTGCCTTATATTTTCTTTTAAGAATTTTATATTTCAGCTCTTACATTTAGGTTTTTGATCTATTTCGAGTTAATTTTTTTATATGATGTTTCCATCCAACTTAATTCTTTTGAACGTGGATATCTACTTTTTCCAGCAACATTTATTGAAAATACTCTCTCTACACTAATACCACAGTATTTTGATTGCTGTAGCTTTGTAGTTAAGTTTCAAAATCAGGACGTGAGTATTCTTATTTTCAAAATTGTTTTTGGCTGTTTGGGATCCCTTGAAATTCCATATTAACTTTAAGATGGATTTTTTGTATTTCTGTAAAAACATCATTGGGATTTTAAAATGGATTCCCTTTAACTTAATGGTCCCTTTAACTTGAACAAAGGATGTCTTTCCATTTATTTATGTGTAATTTTTTCCAGCACTGTTTTGTAGTTTACATTGTACAAGTCGTTCACTTCTTCGTTAATTCCGAAATATTTTATTCCTTTTTGATGCTATTATAAATTAGAATTGTTTCCTTAATCTCCTTCTCTGGATTGCTTTTTAGGTAATTCTTACTTAAACATACTGTACTTAATAAATTACTATCTGGGTTTCCCTTTGGCATTGACAGCCAGGGAATGTAAACTAACATAACAGACTGTCAGCACAAAATATTATTTAATGGATCCTTACACTATTCCAGAGGTTCAAGAAGTGTGCAATCTAGGCTCTTGGAGCTAATAAATGGTCATCTGAATTCGTAAGCTCGAGGGATTTACACAGTGTCTCGGAGTAACGGCGGCCACCCTCTACCAGGTGGTTCGCTAAGAGTGGGCGCTGGAACCCCCGGGGCGCTACAATGAATCTGCGGGCCCCTGAGCCATTCACGAGACAAACCAAGCTTCCTTCTGCTTCCGGCATGGTGAGGCTCCCTCCCCCGCAACTCGCTCAACTCGCTGTAACAAAGGACAAGCTCTTCGCAACATCAGTCAACGGACCTGGAAACCAGTTTGGGCCCATCAATCTACTGCTCTTCTGGAAGAGGAAGCAGGCGGAACCAGCAGTAACAACAGACCGCACTTCAGAGGAGTGGGTCAGACTTCCCTGGGCCGCCTGAGTTCCCGGCCAGCACCGTGTGACTGATCTCGCGAGATGATGGGTCCTCCGAAGGCACAAACTTCCCCTTTTGCTAAGCGCCCAGGTTTTGCGGTCAAATTAAATCCCGGGAGTGCGGAAGTGGCTCTGTGGCGCCGCCTCTAAACGCCCAGAAGTCAACCCCCTTTCTACACGGAACGCTAGGCCTCTGACCGCCATGGATGGGCAGCAAGGGCAACAAAGCCACGCAACGTTCGCGCTCGCCCAAGCTCACTTCAAGAAGGGCGAATACGCGGAAGCCGAAGCCCTGTACTCCGCTTACATTCGCCAGTGCGCCTGTGCAGGCTCCGTGGGAGCGGCGCCCGGGAGGTAACTATCGCGAGAAGTGGGGCAGCGGCGTCTCCGGGGGGAGGCAGGGGTCGTCGGGTCCCTCGGTCAGCCACCTGAGCTGTCTGGCGCCGAGGACGCAATGCGCGGACTGTTTGTCTTTCCAGAAGGGCGGCGAGGGGCGCCGGCTGCCTTCCCCCCCGGGGGTCTTAACTACGTTACTCACTCTGACGCAAGACTTAGAGCGGATAGGGCTTTTCCACCTGTCATTTTAGCGGGCGGATGTCTGAGACCTGGAGACGGCGAGGTGACTCGCTAGTACATGGGACCGCGACTCCAGCCACCACCTCACCGCAAGGGTGTTTCGTTTTTCACTTGTGTGTGTGTGTGTGTAGTGGGGGGAGGATATCACTCGGCCTAAATACTACCATTTCACCCACGCATTCATCCATGGATATTTCCCAAAATGCATTTCTAAATATTAAGGATTCTTACGGAAACAGCCACAGTATCATTATTATTACGTGATTGCTTGATATGAAATATGCAGTCAGTGTTGGTTCCTGATTGATTAATAACGTTTTTGTTTGGCTGATGTGGTTTTTTTTTTTAGCAGTTTGTTCAAGTCAGGATGCACACCAGGTCTCTTAATCTGTAAGGCTCCCCCTTTTTTCCCCTTGAAGTTTGTTGAGGAAGCCAGTCCTGTGTCTTGAGAGTTCCCCATATTTTGGATTTGCTGAATTCATCCCCCTGATGTCATTTAATACGGCCCCTTGTCTCCTACACTGCTTGTGAGTTGGTAGTTAAATCCTGAGGTTTGATCCAATTCAGATCCAGTATTACGACGAGCATATGTTAGGTGGTGCTGTGTGTTTTTGTTAGAAAGCATAGAATACTGTCTTTCTTTTTGTGATATTAGCGACTTCACCTGCTAATACCTGCTTGCCCAAAGTGCCTTGGATTTATGCCTGGATGTGTAGCATTTGTTGGTCCTCCAAATTTTGCCTTTGTTCTTCTTGATGGAGTGATGTGGGCTAGGATGAGAAAGAACAGAGAGGAGTGGAATGAACAGCTGTTTGACGGTTTTGAATCATCTGCACCATCACTCTTCTCTCCCTTCAAGGATTTGGTTTTTCTTGACAGGATGTCAGCTTGTCTTTTGCATGAGGCTTACAGTTCTTCTCCTGTTTGTTAAACTCATGTGGAATTAAACCAGAAAAATAAAATTGCTTTCATGTTTTGATAATACACCAAGG
Source organism: Mirounga angustirostris (assembly GCF_029215605.1). Lineage (NCBI taxonomy): Eukaryota > Metazoa > Chordata > Mammalia > Carnivora > Phocidae > Mirounga > Mirounga angustirostris. The sequence goes on along the minus strand of NW_026991718.1, from coordinate 15,171,554 downwards.
TAACAGTTAATAGAAATTTCTGAACAGGCAATAAGACCATCCCCTGAGCCTCCCCCCTCAGCTCCCCCCAAAGATTAGTAAACATAGAAAATGTAGTTTTCTATAATTTCAAGCTAATAGGTTTCAAAAAGTATTCATCAGCAATAGATACACTGACACCATCTAGTCTCCTTTGCACATTCAGCCTAAGAGCACCAATATGTGTTTATAGTAGATACAGTATCTGCCTCTTCCCAACGCAGGGAAGAAAACCTCCATGGTTTGCTAGAAGGTTGCTCAGCCTGCCTGAATGAACCTTCCAATTTCCTTATAGTTCTGAAATTCTTCTAGGAACTCATGAATTTAAAATGGATTCTGTCATTTCAGATTTTTTTCCTTAAAAATACCTTTTAGCTTAAATTTATTTTTTAAAATAATGGGTCACTGAACCATTTTGAAGAAGCATTTGCAATTTTTGTATGCCTGTCACTGAATGGTTTATAACATTTTCTTTTCATATCCCAAAGTACAGCCTTTCAGATTTTTTTTTGCTCAAGTTTGCAAATGCAAAAAAATCCACATTTGTGTTAGGAAGTTAAATTCTAGCATGATAAATAGTATCATTACAGAAATCTTAATATTATCAAAAACATTTCGGCTTCAATGATTAACCCACATCTTTAAAATATGAAGCAGTTTCTACGTGAAAAGTAGGCTTTTAGAATTTGTTGTAATGAGATCTAATTCTAAACCGAACTTTCTATAATCCTCTGAATATAAGAAACTCATAACAAAGTTTTGAAGCTTAAAAATTGAATGTCTAAAATCTTTCTGGAGTCCCGAGGCTGCAGTTTTCTTAAAACCCTTTACGGGGGTTACAGCTAGTGCTAGCAGCGTCCAGAAGTATTCTTGCACCCAGTCTGTCCTAGCTCCCACAGACAAGTTTTCTCGTGTTGCAGTAGTTCTGTCCATCGTTAGTGAACTTAGACTTGAAGGGGACCCCTGTGAGGACCTCTTGTGGTAGCAGTGGTTGCCGTGCCTGTCAGATCTCAAGGGTCTAGATACTAATAGAAGTCCCTTTTTACTAGCATGGACGGCAGCCTCCATCTTTTCTGAGGACCGTACTTTGCACTAGGGGGCATAATGAAGAAATGACAGATGAGGGTAGCCTGTGCCTTTTCTCTATGGTTCAAATGTGAGAATCCCTTTGGAAAAAAGGAAAGGAAAACAGAATTTGTCTGACACAGAGTAGAGTCCGTTCGTGTTCTCTGTGCAGACGAATCGTCTGGCAGGGGAGGGGTGACCTGCTGAGCCGGTGGCTGGTCAGAGCTGCCCTTACTGGAGACCCTGCCCACTCAGAGCTCCCAGGGCAGCCTCTGGAGCCTTCAGAAGCAGAGCGCATTGGGCACACAGGACCCCCAGAATGAACCTGAGCCCCGATGTCCTCCTCGCAGGAGGCCAGTGTCGCCTTGGGGGCGATCCCAGCTAAGACGGGAGGGAAGGCAGCTCTATCCCCTCCTTGGGCGACAGCATGTTGAATCTTCACTTGCGGTCAACTTGTATTTCTTTACTGGTGAAAAGTGATTTAAAATCTCATTTTTGGTGGCATCACTTAGAACTTTGAGAATAACATTGATGATTCACTTTGTGATATGTCCATTGCAAACTGGAGCTCTGGGCTGGCTTTTCCTCCTTGCTCAGCATGAATTTGATCTGTCTTCTTTGCCCTGCTGGTGCGTGCTTAGAAAATGAACAGTCTTTTGAATATTGAATTCTGCAAAACAAGTTGACATTGCACGAGGGCTCTGAACACGTTATAGAATTAATGTGTTTTTCGGACCGACAGGGTAGTGCTGCTACGAAGTAGATCATGGGATTAAGCAAAAATTCATTCCACTGCCTTATTTCTTTGCACTTCGTTTCTTCAGCTTGGTTTTTCAGCGTAGATACCACATGTTACGGGCTACGAAGGTTGACAAAACCCAAAAGAGAATGAAGGTGGAAACGAGAGGAATTTGCTAACACATGTTTTTAATGTGAACTTTTTGTTTAAAGCAAATACAGCCCTGAGGATTTGGCTACTGCATATAACAACCGGGGGCAAATCAAGTACTGCAGGGTTGATTTTTATGAAGCCCTGGATGACTATACAGCTGCCACACAAGTCCGACCCACTTTTGAAGTTCCCTATTACAACAGAGGGTTGATACTGTATAGGCTGGGTAAGAATTTTTTTTTTCCCTTTTGCCCTGGTCTATATTTTATGAATTCAGAGCTCTCAAATGTGAAACTAATGTAGTAATCATCAAATCTTAAAGTCATGTAAAATTTGGGTGTAGAGCCCGAAACAAAGGAAGCATTTATTTTAGGCTTCTGGTAGGCTTTACAGACCACAGTGGAGCCCTGGGGTGGGGATTGGACCGGGCGCCGGATGAGGGTGACCCCATTACTTTGAGGACAGTGCGGATGACCGACCACCTGTGAAACTTTTCTGAGTTAAAATTTTTAAAGGCACACAAGACAATATGAAGTGAAGGGGTTTTAGATCTTTGGATTAAAGGGACTGTAGGTATTGTTTCTTTTTTAAAGTGTTAAAAAGAATACTAATTTCCTGTTGCTTAATTGTACTGTAATCGTGTAAAATAGGTGATAGGATTTTGTTGAGATTTTATGATGATTTATGCTATTTCCCTGTTAAATCTCAAGAAATAAACCCAGAGCTAATTTTAAGTGTTCATTTAAAGCTAATTTAAAATTTTAATTTTAATTATTCTACAAGGGCATGCAAAATTTCTTTGATATACACATCCATATGTCGGTATTAGGAGGAAAAAATCCTTTACTAGGTGTGGTTGAAAGCTCATAAATATAAAAGCATGTGTATCTGAACTTTGTTATGAATTATGTATAAAAATACTCAGTTTTATTATTCTTTTTCATTTTTTGGGTTCTGGTACAGGATACTTTGATGATGCTTTGGAAGATTTCAAGAAGGTATTAGACTTAAATCCTGGATTTCAAGATGCTACTTTGAGCTTAAAACAGACTATTCTAGACAAAGAAGAAAAACAAAGAAGAAATTATTGAAAAAAAATTATTGCAAGTTTTAACCTAATTAAAATATTGACTCATAATCCTTATAATGCCTGGCATCTCATTCCTTATAATGTAAAGTAGGTATTGAGCTATTTTGATTTATATTTAAGATAAAGAGATACATGCATTAACACTGAAAGTTAATCTATTTAAAGTAGTTAATTTCAGATTGAGTAACTATGTTGAATAAGTGTGCTTTTCATAAAGTGTAAATAAATAATATCAATGCATAGTTGTATGTTATTGCAGTGAAATATTTAAAGAAATGTGTAGCATTTTCTTCTGTAAAACTATATTTTTTGTTATTTTCATTCCCAACTTTTTATTTAAAAAATTTGACATCTGGACTGAGCCACCCAGGCGCCCCTTCTCTTGGCTTCTCTTCTCTTTCCCTTACTCTTGACTGGGGTCAGATGTAATACGAAAAAAGCAAAAAGCAAAAAACAAAACCCAAAAACCCAACTCCGTAAAAGAATTTATTTGGTTTCTTGGATTCAGTGATTCTTCATCCTTTGTCAGAAAAAAATAAAATCACTGAAGGTCAGAATCAGCACTTGGTGATTAGAACCCAGATACTTATTTTTCTCTTTATTACTGGAAATAACTGGTCAAAACTTTAGGCATTACACAGATTCTAAATTTCTGATTTACTAAATAATACCTTTGTTATGTGCCTTCAAGATATTCTTTTATGTGTGCTATTGCTTAGATTTCTCCTATTTTAGTATTTCTACTAAAAACATACCCAAACTGGGTCATCTTCCAGCTTTTCTCTCTGCGAAAACAAGGCAGAAAATTGTGGTTTGTTACAAAGTAAGGTAAGATAGAGTAAATGGATGGAAGTTACTTTTGAGCTTAGAGAATTACTCTTAAACTAATTAAAAGCCTGGAGCTATTTATGTTTTTTTCTGAAACCTAGAACTGAATGAAGCCAACGGACTTACTTTCTAATAGCCAAGTACAGTCTGCTGGTGGAACGGCAAACTCGGTTTCCCAGTCAGCTTTTAGTCATTACCTATTTGCCATCTCTTGGATCTTCTCTGGTTTTTCTGTCTTTCACTGGCTTCTTTAACTTCCCCTCACTCACTACATAGTCTTCCCCCGACCCCCTTTTGCAGGTCTGAAGTCTTTCTCAGTGGGCGTGGTAGATGCCAACCCACCTTCAGGGCAAATCAATTTGGCATTTACGTGGATTTTAGTATCCTCTCTGCCAAGCCTAATCCCCCTTAAAACTTTAACTCAGTTTCTAAACCTCTTTCTTGCCTGACAGCCTTAATTTTTCCCTGAAAATGTTTCTAAGTGAAAAGCCCTTACGTGAAAAAAAAAAGCCATTAATTTAATTTAATTTAAATTTTTAAAAAAGATTTTATTTATTTATTTGACAGAGAGAGAGAAAGAGAGAGAGGGAGAGTGCACAAGCAGGGGGAGTGGCAGACAGAGGGAGAAGCAGGCCATGCAGGGCTCCATCCCAGGACCCTGGGATTATGACCTGAGCCGAAGGCAGACGTTTAACTGACTGACCCACCCAGGTGCCTCAAAATCCGTTAATTTTAATTGAAAAATATTATGAATTCCATTTTAGCCCAAGATACCCAAATACTTTTCACAGCTAGAAAAATATATTGAGTAATGAAGACAAGTGTATATAAGTAATAGCAGTTTGGAATCACATATTTACAGCAGTTACATCTGGTGTGATGGCATGAATGCTCACTGCACTCATTTTTTTCTTTCCGTACTATTTTTAAAAAGCTTTACTGAGATATAATTTGCACAGCATACAATTCACACTTAAAGTGTACAATTCAGTGATTTTTAGGTATATTCCATTTCTGTACTGCTTATAAAACCAATTTTTCAAGGTTTTTGGGTCTCGTCCTCTTGCAAACTGCACTTATGGAAGTTAGAACAGAAAAACACTTTCGGGCAAATTAAGGGCTACATATTAAGAGAGTCCGTCACGATACCGAAGAGCTTACAGACAGAACAGATGGAGAGTCCCAAAGGATCGTCTCATCCAGCTAAGTAGCACGACACCAACGGGTGCTGGGGAAATGGGAGGGTATGCCTCTGCCTGAAGCTGAGGCACCGAAATTTCACTCTTCTTCTAGCATATTTAATTACTGTATTTGAACAGATTGCTATTTACAAAAATTATTGACAAACACGTGGTTCAACTTTTCAAGATCCTAGTGAATAGTGAACTGAACGATCACTACATGAGCTAGGTGTGTTATTGTGACAGCTTCTAGATAAATTCATGTTTTGGTGTTTTCTATATTTCTCAGAAATGGGACAAATTCTGGGAAAGTGATTCCAGTTTACATGGCATTTGGTCAGAGAGAGATTTGTTAAATTTCACGTCTAATGGTAGGGGACTTAAAAAAAAAACAATGTTACATTCTTTTTTTTTTAAAGATTTTATTTATTTATTTGAGAGAGAGAGAGAGAATGAGAGATAGAGAGCACGAGAGGGAAGAGGGCAGAGGGAGAAGCAGACCCCCCGCTGAGCAGGGATCCCGATGCGGGACTCGATCCCGGGACTCCAGGATCATGACCTGAGCCGAAGGCAGTCGCTTAACCAACTGAGCCACCCAGGCGCCCAACAATGTTACATTCTTTCCAAAAAAGGAAAGAAGGTGAGAAATAAAAAAAAAATTTTTTTTTTGAGAAGCGAAGCAATTGGTAAGATTTAAAAACATAGTTTATATCTCTTAAAATCACAAGGAGATAAAAGGACACATCCAAGTAGCAAAAGACAAATGAGAAAAACCCCCAAAACAGAAATTATGAGCTGTGAGTATACATTAACGCAGTGAGGGAAGAAGTCAGCAGGGCGCTCCCAGGCTTGTGTCTGTCAGCATCTCATCTCACATGCAATAATGCAGGGAAAAAGTCTTATTTTTCATAGAGGATAAAGCTGAGGCTAAGAAATACAGTAACTTGCCCAAAGTCATGTTCCAAAATCCATGAAAACATTCGAAACTGCAGTTAGTATCAATTGATTTTTGTTGTTGGCATCAACTCAAAGCAGATATGAGAACTCTTTTTTTTTTCTTTGATCCTGATACAAAATTTAAATTGCTCGTAAGTTGTTTTAGCATCCTTCAAGGTGAGTAGCAAAACAATATTAAAATTAGTTTTTACCATGGAACATTATTGCAATTCTAGACTTACTTGATGGTAATTTTCCTTCCTGATTGAAAACAGACACAGAAGATGGTGAAAAGCAGATTAATATTAAGAGCAAACTCCATTTGGAAAATGGAAAGACTCAGCTGCCAATATGTAAATTTGTTTCTTATTTTAAGAAAAAGTATCCAACATCTATAAACAAGGCAAAAAGAAGATTGCATATCCTTTCAATATTATGCTGAGCACAGCCTAAGAGACCCACCCAGGGACTGTTTAATTCTCTGAAATTACATGTAGTTTACAGATTTTTGTCCAGAGAAGATGCAACTGATTTCTATCTGGTAGAAATGATGACCCTAAAGATCATGGTATCATGGTTTTATCACCCTGAAGGACATTAACTAGTTTTGATTCTAGGTTAACCTAGTGACTTAATTCCCCAATTCGTCATTGACTGTAAATACTGAGTTTCTCAAATGCTCTTTTACCATCTGTTGGTTCTCTCATTCATGAGTCAAGTAGACATTTGTCTGTTTTCTTAGTTTGCCATTCTATAGTCTCTTACTTCTCACCGGACTAAGAGAAAAGAGGGATTGGAAGTTTCTACTGCCTATTTATTTGAAATTTCAATCATTCTTATTTGGATTATGAGAAGTTTAATTGAGCTCTGACTGAAGCAAAGTATAGGGACGGCCTTAACCTTAAATCACAACACATGTAAGTATTCCTTTGAAAAGTAGGCAAAAGCGCAGAGAACGTAGAAAACAAAAGTCCCTCCACCCCAGGCCCTTTCCTGTTCTCACGCTGCAAAAGGAACCACTGTGAAGTAGTATCTATCCTTCCGGGCCTTTCTTGATGGACCAATACATGGACACATGTATGCAGGGACATGCACAGATTAATGGCTTACATTATCATTCAGTTATTTATTTATTTATTTATTTATTTATATTTTTAAAGATTTTATTTATTTATCTGAGGCAGAGAGAGAGAGAGCACATGAGAGGGGGGAGGGTCAGAGGGAGAAGCAGGCTCCCTGCAGAGCAGGGAGCCCGATGCGGGACTCGATCCAGGGACTCGATCCAGGGACTCCAGGATCATGACCTGAGCCGAAGGCAGTCGCTTAACTGAGCCACCCAGGCGCCCTATCATTCAGTAATTTAAATTATTGATCATCTTGGACATTCTTCTATATAACAGCATAGAAATTGGCCTCATTCTGCTTGGAGCCATGATTTAAAAAAACCACATTAAGAATGCTTGCCGATTTTGTTATAAAATTAATAATGCATATAGTAATAAAAATTAAAACGGTACAGGAGGGCTAAATGGAGACTAAGGCCCCCCATCCCCCCATCCCCCTCCAGAGGTGACCGCTTTAACGAGAACAACTGGAAACAAAGCATCAAATCGCTCGCTTTCTTGTTCCCACCACTCACATCTTTAAAACATTAGTTTGAGTTCTTTTCACCACCTCTGTGGATCTGTGCCCTCCAGGCAATTCTGGCCGGTTTGTACCAAGAATACCTCTGAGTACATCCTCTTGGCACCACACCTACCGGAACCTACGTGCACTACATTAGAGTGCCCTGAGATTGGAGTTGCCACGGTGCAACTCTCCAGAGCCCCGGCTGGGACAAGCTCAGGTTGCGCCGTGGCAACTCTGCTCCCTGACGCTGCTGGGGCCAGACCCCCCGCCCCAGATCCCCAGCAGCGGTGGCAGCACAGACCCGGAGCCCAGATTCTCGCCGCCGCCTCTGCTACCACCCCAGGCCCACATGCACCCTCCCCACCCCCACGCCCCTTTTCTTTTTGCAGGTCTCCCAACTGGTCCGCCTTGGCTCTCACCCGAGTGGCTGGTCTGTCAGAGTAAGCAGCAGAGTTTCCCCAAAGGCCTTTGTGCTGGTTGTGCCCCCGCTGCCCCTCATCCCACCACTGGCCCTCTCCTCTCCTCCTCCAGGCCTTTGATCCTCTGTCACCTGATGGGTGGGGCCCTCTTCTGACCGCCCAGTTGAGACACGCAAATCCCCATCGCGCTCCTCACCTCACCTTTTCTCTGTCTACCCATACCTTGTGTTTATCCCTGTCGTCTCCCTGTCTTCTCCTACCGGAAGCTAGGCTACTCCAGGGTAGGGACTTTTGTCTGCTTTGCTCATCATCAGCACCTCGCACAGAGCCTGGGACACAGAGGGGTCTCAGGTATGTCGAGTGGATTAATGAGTCCGTTATCAAATCTGCTCGTTAACTTGCAATCTAGATCTTCAGATTCATTGCTGGCTATTAGGTGTGGGGTGGACAAGTGTTTGATCCCTTATTTCTCAGTTGATCTTGTAGTTGTTATTTTATTTTAAACAGCTCACTGTTTTAGTTTAGAGGAAGAAAGTCCTCTAAAAGACAAGGTTGATTCAGCAAGGACTTTATGTTTTAATAGAGCTTTATAACAGGTACCTGTTACGGGTTGAATTGTATCCCCCAAAAAGATATGTTGGAAGTCTTAACCATCAGTACCTCTGAATGGGACACTATTGGGGAAGGGGGTTTTTGTGATGTTAACTAATTAAGGTGAGGTCATATTGGGGTGGGGTGGGCCCTTAATCAAGTATGACTGATGTCCTTCTAAGAAGGGAATTTGGACTCAGACACAGGGGAGAAGGCCATGTGGATATGGAAGCAGCCATAAGCCAAGGGCCACCTGGGGCCACCAGAAGCAGGAGGAGGGCAAGGAAAGATCCTCTTCTAGAGCCTGCAGAGGGAGCATGGCCCCACTGTCACCTCGAGGTCAGACTTCAAGTCTCCAGAACTGGGAGCGAATGCATTTCTGTTGTTATCGCTCCCCAATTTGTGGTGCTTTGTTACGGCAGCCCTGGGAAACTGAGCCAGCACCTAATACATATTAGTCCAGTTTCCAAATGACAGGCATCTCACACGTACGCCTTGGTGTGCTTGCACCCACAAATGCCACTCTGTGAAAGGAGGAACAAACATCTGGTGAGAATGAGCCTATCAACTAAAGATTTCCAAGGAAGGGGAGTGAAGGAAGGGGCCTGATTTCCCTTTCTCCTGATCGAATCAGGAGAGGGGCTCATGACCAAGGACCCTACAAAACATGCTGGTTTGTCCCGGCTGTCTGCTGAGAAGTTCGCAACCACCCTGTGTGCCTTCAAGACACTCAACACTTGGAGGACAGACGCTCTTCTGGCTTGAGACCGAGAAGACAAGTGGGAGTCCTTTGAGGCCGCCAAGCAACAAGCCATTACAACAAGCCAGGTGAGATGCCATCTAAGTTGGCTGAGTGGCAGGACTGGGAGCTGCCAGTGGGGCTCGAGAAATAATCATCATTTCCATTATGAAGACCGGCTGCTGGTAGACTTACTGGAACGGGAGCAGCCTTTTGAATGGGGTGGAGAGGAGGCGAGTGAAGGGAGTAGGCGCCTGCACGTGGAGCCCACGCCCGCATCTGTCACGGATTACCAGCGTGTGACAATGGCCAGCGTCTTCTCTACCCTTGTTAACCTCCCCCCGCCACCCTCCTGTCTCTGCTTACAGTCTTCTCTCCCAGAACACCCTCTTTCCCTCATTTACTCAAGTCCTGCCCATTCTCGGAGCTTCAACAACTACCATGAGCCCTTCCCTGCCGATACCAGCCCAGACTCCTGTCCTTATTCTCCAGGGTTTCATTACGGTCTAGACGGAGCACCTTTGCCATTGAATGTGGTCCACAGACCAGGAGTGTTGGCATCAACCGGGTCTGTATCTCAGAGTGTGTTTCACCGGCCCCCCAGAAGATGCTGGTGCACACCGAGGCTTGAGAACCACTTGTCTATATCATTCGGCTCAGCATCTGATTATGCTCTTCCATTTCCTGGGTGTTTGTCACCGCCCCCCCCCCCCCCGAACTGGGGACCCTGAGGACAGGAACCACATTTGTATGTGTCTCTCTGGCACTTGGCCCAGGTGTAAGCCCAGGTGCCCAATGGCCAGGGGTGTCTGATCAGTGTCTCTGCCCCCATCTGTTCTATTCGAGCAGTGGAGGCGGGGAGAGGAGGAAAGGACAGATGCCCGGAGACTTCCCTTGGCTCTCCTGACTCTCTCAAGGACTTGAGTTTCTCGGGGAGGGTGGGTGGTATGTTTCCTCTCTCAAACTGGAGATCACATCGGTACCATGGAATTTGGCATGATGGATAATATTGAGTTATCACGCCAGGGCCTGCCTCGATCCAGGATTCTGTCTGCAATAGTTTTATGTGGGATTTCCTCCCTGGAAAAAGTCATCGCTGTTGAGCAAATCAAGCAATGCTGGCTCACTGTTCCTTTTTTCTGGGTCAATATGTCCTTCGTCTGGGCGAGTAGCGGTGGCTAGCTCTGCTGGCCTCCAGTATCCGTGAGAAGGGTTTTCAGACATGACTAATGTATAGCCTCCTCAGGCTCCCCGCTCACGGGCTCTCCTAAAACACGGCCCTGCTCCAGCCTCATCACTTACACCACAGCCAGCAGTCCCGGACTGGGGAGCAGCCTGCCCTCGCCTCAAGTGCTCTTCCGCCTTGGTCTGCTAGCGCTCACATTTCTAGACATAATTCCTTTTGAATTGCTTAATGGGCATATAATTTTAATCAGAGTCATATGACACTTGTGCTGGAGGGAACTTGAGAAATCATCTCCTTGATTTTTATGTATCATTTGCTTATTTAAAAGACTTTATTTTGTAGAGTTCTAGGTTTACGACGAAACTCAGAGGAAGGTACAGAGATGAACATACACCTTCTACCCCCCACGTATGCATAGCTTCCCTCATGACTGACATCACTCCCCAGATGGTGCTTTTTATTTTTATTTTTTTTTTAACCAAGGATGAACCCAATGGACACGTCCTTGTCACCCAAAGCTCATAGCTTACCTTAGGGTTCACTCTTCGTAGTGCACATTCTGGGCATTTGGACAAATGCCTGAGGACATAGGTCCTAAAAATCCTCTGTCCTAAAAATCCTCTGCACGCTGCCTTTTCCTTCCCCTGTCCCCTCCCCAGGACCCCTTTATTTTACAGGTAGACAAACACATGCAAATGTTGTGCAGATGGTTAACAACAGAACGTGAGCCCTTCTGAGCCCTCAGTTTAAGAATAACAGTGGCTTCTAGTTAGTGAAGCACCTCGGTTTATACTTGTTTTCTCTCATCTTGATGCCAAATCTAGAGCTGCATCCAGACCCCATTCTTTGCCCGGGACCATCCTCCAGAATGGGAGCCCCGCAGCCCCAGCCCTGTGCTGAACTGTGCGAGGGTCCGGGAACCTGATGCAGAGAAGTGTTAGGTGCCCAGCACCCAGAACACACCCCTGGGTAGAGAGGGCACCCCAAGGCACAGGCAGTTTGTGGGGCTGTAGGAAAGGAAGCTGGTATAAAAAACTTTGGGAGGGTAGAGGACAAGGGGGAACGTAGACCCAGTGGTGTTTCCACCTGTGTAAATGTGGGTGATAATTTTACCTGCGAGCATGGGAAGGGGATCGGTAAATTCACATGAAACTAGAGGTACAAGAGGAGGAAGTCTACTGGGATGAGGGTCAAGGACTAGTTAGAGAAACTTCCAGTAAGACAAATGCCAGTCATCTTCCATGTGTTCTCACGTAGGTCTCATGATATCCCTTGCACATTGACAGAATCTCTATTTTACCAAAAGGGAAGAGTCCTGACTTAACTTAGTTTTCAATTAGCCTTTAATTAGGCTGGAGACAAAGTTCGTAGAAAGTTCTAGATTCTTCTTTTCCTTGTCCCTAAGCTGCCTCTGGGGTGACCAGCTTGTCCTGGGTTGCCCAGGACTTCCTTGGTTTTGAGACTGGAAGTCCAGCATCCTGGGAGGCCCCTCAGTCTGGGCCAACACTAGCTCCTCCCTCTTTTTGCCCCCCTAGGAGACTGGCCATCTTGACGGGAGCCCCCTGGTTCCCACAGGGCCTGGGTCAGGCCTGCTTTGCTCAGCTGACTGGTGCCGGAGCCAGGGCAGGCGGCCCAGAGTCCCCAGCCCCAGGCTGCATGCCGCCCCCTTCCCACTGCATTTTGCTGTGGCGTGCTGGTCCCCCACAGGAGAGTGCTGTCTGCCTGTTCTACTTTAGCCCAGACTAAGAGGTTGGCAAACGGGAAGAGAAGCGACTCAGTCATTGGGCAAACCAACCCCTGCTGTTTCCACCTTGGGACAAATTTAGTTGCAAGGGTCAAAACTTACTCAGATTCAGCTCAAGGCAAAACTTTAAGAATACAAGTTTCACAAACAGAGGTTGCTGGAGGGGAGGAGGGTGGGGGGATGGGGTCACTGGGTGATGGGCATGAAGGAGGGCACGTGATGGAATGAGCACTGAGTGTTGTAGGCAATGGATGAATCACTGAACTCTACCTCTGGAACTAATAATACACTATATGTTAATTAAATGGTATTTAAATAAAAATTAATTAATTAATTTTAAAAAAAAGGATACAAGCGGGGTGCCTGGGTGGCTCAGTCGTTAAGTATCTGCCTTCGGCTCAGGTCATGATCCCAGGGTCCTGGGATCGAGCCCCACATCGGGCTCCCTGCTCCGCGGGAAGCCGGCTTCTCCCTCTCCCACTCCCCCTGCTTGTGTTCCCTCTCTTACTGTGTCTCTCTCTGTCAAAATAAATAAATAAAATCTTAAAAAAAAAAAGGATACAAGTTTCATGGGGTCCTCGAACAAGCTGCCTGAGTGGGCTTGGGGAGGGGGAAGGTGTGGGAGTGGGCTGCCCGCCTGCCAATCTTCCCAGCCCAGCATCCCTGGTGTCTTGAGGGGCCCAGTAAATAGCACCGGGGTTCGAACCAGACAGGCACATTTGGAGGGGATGTTGGGCTTCTTTGGAAGAAGGACTAGTTTGGAGAATTTAGCTTAGAGAGAGCACGAATGCTTTTCTCTTAGAACTAGGACGCCTCACCTGCCCGCACGGCCTGGCCCTGCTGTGCTGTGGTCTCAGGTGAGACGCATGGTGGGGAGGGGACCAGAGAAGCAGACGCTGCAAGTGGGCTCCTGCCCGGAGAGTGAGGGAGGAGAAGAGGTGGGGCAGCTATGCAGCTGGGTTCTTCATCCCACTGCTCAGGGAAGCGGCTGCGAGGTGCTGGGGGTGGGGGGGGGCACTGCGTGAGGTCAGGAGGTGGAAGGGTAGAAGGAGGGCCCCGCTAGTAGGCCCCCCCACCCCGAGGGGAGGAGGTTTCAGGAGCCAGGGAGCAAGCCGCTCCTCTCCTCTCCCTCCTGACAGTGCGGCTGCAGCTGCCTTGGGTCAAGGCCAGGATCCACCCCACGGCAGGGCGGGCTAGGCCTTGTGCTCCTCGGGGGTAGAGACCCCTTCCCTTTTCAAGAAAGCTCTGGATTGCTACTTCCTGGCTGAAGCCTTTCTCGCGCTCCTCAGAGCTACTCCCCCTTCTCTGAGTGCTTCTGCCAGCCTGTTTAGAGCCACTACTGACGGCCTTTCGGTTTTTAAAGCACTTCCAGAGTTAGTGATGACATGCAAATCCCGTCTTCTTAGGGCCCCTTTAAGAGTCTCCTTTATGTAAACCAATGCTTGCACTTAAACTGTGTTCTTCCTTTTCAGTGCTCTTGATAATGACCTGGCGGTCTGAGGTCCTCAATGGGAAGAAGCTGGCATCTTAAAGCCCTTCTGGCCCAGCGGGGGTCGCAGCCCCCTCCCCACCCCCACCCCAACCCAGGGACTTCTGTGGCCAGGGCTCTTTATCACCCAGGCCAAGACCTTGGCCCTTACCGCTAACCAACCCATGACGCTCAGCTGGGTTAACAAGATGGACCACCCATTTTTATAGTGAGAAACATTGCCCTCCTGAGACAGTTACGTGGGCCAGGCAGCAGAGTGGGGGCCCAGCTGAGGGCCCAGTCCATGACAGCATCCTCTGGAAGCGAGACAAGCTCCGGAACTGGGCCGCAGGGAGACATTCTTACCACCCTCCTCAGAGATGGCTTCGGGGCCTGGCCAGGAAGGGGCCCAGCAACAACAGGCCCGCATCTCAGGCGTCAGATGGCGCGTGCAGGAAGCCAGGGCTGTGCCGAGGGTACTCTGCAGAGCCAGACCGCGGGCGGTGACCACCCAGAACTGAGTTAAATAGTGACCCTGGGGGGGCCGGGATGGCGGCGGTGGTCACCTGGGCGGCCCTGGCAAACCCTCAGGGTGAGCAGTGGGACCCCTGGGCTCACAAGTAGTGCCCCACAGGTGGGCGGACTCGCGAGAAAGTGGGGGCGGGCAGGGGGAGCACTGTTTCCTGGGCGGTTCCCTCTCCCACTAATGACCTGTAGGCTGCGGTGGGTACCTCGCCTTGTCCCCATGTTTCTTCCTTGCTCAGAGGAAAGCAGATGATTTGGCTCTGGTCCTTCGTCTCATTTTTATAAAACAAATGCTAAGGCAGCAAGCTTGGAGGGCCTCTGCTAGGGAGCTCTCCCTTGTTTCTGGAAGGTGACAAGATCCTGGAGATAGCACATCACCCTCGGGGCAGTGGGGGCCGTGTGCTTGGTTAAATGTCTTTAGCATACTTGGAATCGGTTGTCCTTCGTGCAGTGACTTACAGGCTATGGTGGACGGCTGTAGTGTGTGTCCACCCCTGTGACGAGCAGGCAGAGAGCCAGCCGGGACCATGGTCAGGACCTTGGGGTGCTCCTCGGCGAAGAGGAAAAAGGCAGGGTCTCGGGGTTGGCAGGGGTCTCAAATGACATGCTGTCCAAAGTCCCCATCTCAGAGCCTGACCATCTGGCTAGCAGGCACATTGCCCCCATAGTCACTGAAGCCAGGCTGGATGGTCAAGTCCATTTCCCTGGCCCAAGTTCAAGGTGGATGTGGGGTGGGGGTGGCACCGAGGCAGGAAGGCCGAGATTGCAGGCTCCTATGGACTCTCTTCCAGGACTTCCTTCTTCTAGAAGGATAACCAGACTTGTTAAACATCCCATAAAATGCCTGCAAATTAGCATAGCCAGATGCTAGACAAGCTTGATGGGTGAGAGCCAGGTGGTTTTGGCCAAAGAGCCTTTAGAACTCACCCAGATCTGCATGCAAGGCCCCTTCAAGCTGACAGAACAAAATGGGTCTGCCCAGATGCAGCCTTAATGCGGTGTGCTATTCAGAAAACTCTGCAGAAAGGGTAGGACAGAGTTTGGTTGGGACTCGAGGCAGCTCTCAGAAGGCTGGACTCATCTGGGAGGCCGGAGGGGAGTGGTGATGTTCGTGGGCAGGGCTGTGGTCAGAGCTTCCCAGTGTCACCACCGTACAACACAGGAGGGCTTTGCTCTCACCTCTTCTTCTTCCCTCAGGAGAGCACTGGCCGGGACAATGCCCCACAGGGTTCAGGTGTAGCCAGACTCGGGCCAGGCAGTGTAGACACATCCGAGAACAGAAGTGGGGAGCAGTAGAGACTCCCTAACGGGAAGTCCACGTATTGGAGGCTTTACCAACAGTTCTAAAGTCTTCCATAACCTTAATGAGGTTCAAGTGCCCATTTTGCAAAAGTAGGTGATGAGGTTAAAAAAAGGGGAAATAACTGGTCCAGTTCACACAGGTAGTAACTGGCTAAGCCAGAGATCTCCTAGAGGTCCAAATTATGCCAAGCTGCCTCCCATCACACTTAATCCCAGTTACTAGTTACCTCCCTCCTATTGGACTTGACCTCTGGATGTCGATGCCAAATCACTAAGCAGTATGTGTGAGCAAGTCTCTTCCAAAAAACCTAGAAAGTACTCAGGGCCTGGGACTCCCCAGGGACTTTCTTCAGTGTTACCAAACTGTCCATATAACTGGGAGTCCAGAGTCTAGCTTGGACCTTTGTGGTTTTCCCAGAGCGCCCCTCTTTGGGTCCAGATGCCACAATTTCACCACTGGCCTCCTGACTCTCTCACTCTGGGAGACAGGGTCAAAGTCTACCTCCAACCGGTTACTCTCTGCAGCTGCCAGGAAGAATTTGGAAACAAACAAGGTGGGATGTACTCTGGGGAAGCCTTGCGTCCACCAGCATCTGCCTTCAGTCCATCCTGGCTCCTTCTTACACTCGAGGAGGCCTGCACAGGGCTGGAGTCAACTGCTCGGAAGTCAGGAGAAGATCCTGATTGAGAAACTGCACAGAAGGAATGGATTAGTCTTTTGGTAGGCTCAGGTGACACTGAGATCCCCTGGGAGGTTGGATCCCCAGTTGAGGGGTCTTGCTCTGACACATGAGATGTCCTTACAGAATCTTGGGATTTTATACCCAGTAGGATTGGGTTTCTGGTTCTGCCCCTTCAGCTTTTAGCTGAGTGTACTTGCCCTTTACAATGATGTTCCACTGGGGGTTGCTGTCAAATTTTGGTGATGCTGACTCTCAACCCTTGACCAGGAGTAATTCTGCCACAGCATCCATAAAGCTCATCAGCTCCTCCTCAAAGAATACCTATTCCAATGGCTGACTCATGGTGTCATTTCCTGATCATGGAACTTGGCGAAGGACTCCTCGTAGGAAGGGAAGCATTTGGTATATCCATGGAGAACTTTCTTTTTCTGTCTTCTTGTCTCCAGAATACTCTTACCTTTGGCTACTCTTGTCTGGATCTCCGTTGTTGGTTGGCTTCTCCAGGGCCCTGCTGAATGAAGGTGTCAAGCCTAGGGCAACCGGGTGGAAATGCTCAAGGAAAGTTCTGCCTAACTCCTCTAGCTGCTTATTGACCTCTGATCTGGGACTCCAACACCACTGAGCCGTCTCCTGGTGACAGAACAGCTTTCTTCCTTGGCCGGTCCTCATGCCTGCCCACTCAGGTTAGTGTTTCTTTAACTGCGTAGCAGCAGAATAGCATTAGTCTAGGATAAGATTGGAATCAAGAGCAGGTTCTTTGGTTTATGGAATCCCAGAACAAAAGAGGACTCAAGGTAACTCTGCTTCATGGACAAGCGACCTGAGGACCAGATAGGGGTAGAGACTTCAAAGTCTCAACTTATGAATGACAAAGATGACAGAGTTGGGGTTTGAGCCCAGCACAGACAGCCTACTGCAGAGATTTATTCTACTGGTCTTTTCCATTGGTTTGTGGGCTATATTCTTGATGGATCATGATCTAGTCATGTGATAATTTGTTTTTAGCAACATCACTTAATCTTCTAAAGGAGAGGGTCACTCAATATTATTCCAATTTATACTTTCAATATGAACAAGTATCTGATGAGGAAATAAGATAAAACAATAGCTCCAAAAGAAAAAGAAAATCAACCATGGAATCTAAAGGATTCTAACATGTTGAGTTCCTTCTACAGACTCTCAGTGTTCCCTTCCCTAATCAGGTGAGATTCCCTTTAGATTGGGTGGGGGGCAGTAGGGCTAAGCTCAGGGACACAACTAACCTTCTTTCAGAGAATGGCCATCTTACCTCTAGTCAGTCAGGGTCTCTTGTGATTGTGGGCCATCCCTTCATAGCAAGGGCTTCCTTCTCATAGACAACTTCATTTTCATTTACAACAGTCACCTTCAAAGTAAATAACCCAAGATTTTAGAGTATGTGGAGAACATGAGACTGAGAAGGAATGCCATTGAAGCTGTTTTAAGAACTGGCAAGAGCAGGTGCCCCTTGCCTTAGCCTCACAGAGGTACCACAGCAGTGATATTAAACTGGAAGAATGCCTGGTTTCTGCTAGACTCTCTTGGTTTGCAGGTGTGGTCCTTCAGTGTGGCCTTGCTCATGCCAGTGGAAGGGTCAGTGGCCACCATGGTGGAGTTGGCCACACTCCTGTTGGGGAGCACACTAGAGTACCATCATGGTTCCCACAGCCATTCCGGCTCCCCAAACATACTCTGACCAAGGCCTGTCCCCCACTTTATCTGGGACTTTGTGGACTGGATCTGGACTGAGACTCTGCTGCTCTATGATAGGCTTGGCTCCCTACCTGAGGTCTTGTCACAGGGGACCTCGGGCATACTGATTTAGGTTGTATCCTAAGGCCCTCAAGTAGGTGGTGACAAATATGGCACTTGACTCATTTTCACATACATCTTAGGAGTTGAATGCCAAGGCTGAATGCGACCAGAGGGAAAGATCATGGCCCTACCTTCAAGGAAATCTGTATGGAAGGGAAAATAAGGACAAACAATTAAGGACAAATAACCAACCAAGGTTGAATATGGTTGTGACTGTGATTATGAAAGTCGAAAGGAAAAGGAGCTGGGGGTGAGAGAAGGAAGAGAAACATTTTGTAGAAGTGGCAGAATTTGAAATGGGCTCTGAAGCCTGGAAGAGTTCACCCAGGAAGTGATGGGGGTAAGTTTCACGAAGAAGGTATGGAAGTGATATGAAGTGAGTTTGAGCTGTGACAGTCTAGTTCATCTCCCCCAGTGGGGTAGAGAGATCAGTGGGTCTGGAACTGGATGCCACCAAGGCAGACGCTCAAGGCCTTCCTCATTCGGGATGCAAGCAGATGCGGCGGCTTTGAAGGAGGGCCGGCAGTGGGCCTGAAGACAGAGTTGGAAGATGGAACGAGGCAGCATGGAGATCACAGGTCTAACAGGATGCAAGGGTGTCAGGGGCCCAGGAAACCTCCTGAAACTCCAAGCAGGAGTCCGCATGAGTGGGGAGCCAGAGGTATATCTACTTGCTGATGAGGTCTGAAGAGGGATCAACACACTTCATGGAGAAGCCTTCTCTGATCTCCGGTGTGTACACTTTCTTCAGAGTCACCTCACATTGGGCCTGCATCCTCTGGAGGAAAAGATCCTGGGACCCTTCCCACAGCGGGGTTCAGCTTCCTCACCAGAAGGTGAAGCCCAGCAGTCCTCATAGTAAGAGACAGATTGGGCACCTTACACTCATCGGGCCCAGGACCTCTGAGAGTTGCCTGCTTGCCTGAGGGGGCCTAGGATCTGGAAGCCACTTCTTCTAGTTCTAGAGGTTAGAATGGCATGCCACGCACCAAAACACAGGCCATTTCTCATGAACCCTGTCCTAGGCTTGTCTTAGAGACACAGGACATTCCCTCCACAAGAGCACCCAGATAGAGATGGCTCAAGCCTGCACCTTGCTGCTCGGAGGCAAGCTTCCGATTCTGTCCCTGCCTTGTGTCTGACATGCCAACACATCCCTTTTTGACTGATGGCCCCAGACCCTGCCACACCTTCTCCTTGCCCTCCTTGGCCCACCAGCTCAATTGCTTTCAGGACTCACTTCATAGCGCCCCTGGGGAAAAGAGTTGTACTGTCAACAGCTGATGGGTGGACTTATTTCTCAGAAGGACTTCACCAGGGGCTCCTGGCCCAGGGCTCAGGCCCTGGAGTCCCATGTAGAGCTCCCGATAGCAGAACAAGCCAGTCACTGGGATGGCCATGCACAGATTCTCAGGTGGCAGGTGCCAGGTAGTACTGTGGAATGTGCAGAATGGCTACATTGGACTCCAGTTGGGGTTAGATTCTCCTTGTTCATTATCTATCCCTGGCCCCCAAGGCGGAAGTGCTAAGCATTCATTTGTCATCATGATCTTTGGTCTTTTTTCTTCTCCCATGAATGCTAGTGAGAAGGCCCTTAAGTGATAAGGTTTGGTCTTAAGCAAAAGGATTTGTCTTGTGGGGAATCTGTAGGAGAGCTGGAGGTGGTGAGGTGGCAGGGCCTCTCAAGTCACAGCTGGGAGAGGGCCACACCCAGCCCTGGCCTCCGAAATGCCAGCATGGGGCTGGGGGACGGGGGATCTGGCCCCAGCTGCACCCCACGCCAGCTGTGTGCTGAAGCCCCTCTTCGTCCAGTGCCACCACAACTTCTGCTCGTCTTGCAGAACTATGGGATCAGGGGAGAAAGTCAATTTCCAGTGAGCATCTTTTTACTCAACATACTTTTGCTTTTTCCTAAAGGCCCTCAGGGTAGCTGGTAGTAGAGAAATGGGGCTTGGGAGAGGCTAGGTCCCTATGTTCCCTGCACTCAGAGCTCTCAAAAGCCACCTACAGAGCCTTTTCCAGAACCGTCCCCTCCCTTGCTCTGCGAGGGTCAGTGGAAGCTCACCCAGGTTACTCTCGGCTCATTCCTGGAGTGGGGTGTCGCGGGAACACCCTGGCCTGAGTGTCCTTGGAGCTGTGGCCCAGCTTGGCTGCACTGCTCCTGGGCACCACCTTCCTCCCGGCAGGGGGCTTGCACCCCATCTGCCGTGGCTTGTGAGCAGCCTCCAGAGCCTGGCGAACAGGAGTGGTGTTGACTGTGTCATTGCATTTCAGAGCTAAAAGCTGAAGGCAAGGCAGGAAATGGGCACCGGATCCTCCCATCAAGAGGCCCATATGGGTTCTTCCTAAAGAGGTGGGGTCCTCCTTTCAAACTCAAGGCAACTACTGGACATTTTACTAAGTCAGTGAAGTAGAGCACTATACAGCCTGAAGAGCGTGTCCGACCGGAGCCCCCCTGGGGAATACCGGGCTCGGGCCCACACTTGGGGTCCTGTAGGCTGTGTGAGCTGCACACCATACGTGGCCGCTCTCCCTCCCCCCAGCTCGAGCAGAGCTCAGAGGAGAGACTGGCCGAAGAGGCCTGCAGGTGGAGCTCCCAGCGCTCAGCCTTCTTGCCTAGACGGGAGTCTCCTAATGGGAGGCAAGGCTTGCAAAGGCGGGGGTTCTCCCAGGAGGCCAAGGTGGTACAGATATGGCTCCTCTCCCCAGGATCCCGGAAGAGCACAATGGACGCCGAAGGCCGTGATGTGGGTTATAGCTGGGTTTTGAACCTGCCTTCTGGAGTGGGGCCATCTATGCATTGTGTGGGCAAGAGGTCGGCAGATTGAGCCAGGCTGGACAAGGATTGCCAGGCCAGTCCTTGGTGCCCCCACGGGCAGCAGCCAGCCAGTGTTGTGACATCCCCTGCTCAGGGTCCTGGGCTTCAGAGGCCATGGGCACATAGCTCTTCACGGACACCTGTCACCAAGTGGGGTTCTTTAGATGGTAGACACACAGAAGGCGAGCCTCTTCCATCTCTGCCCAGACCGCACCCACCCTGCAAGGCTCAGAGGCGCTTCCCTATGTCTGTACCTCATGAGCCTCCCTTGACCACAGTCAAGTGCACGTGAGCCTCTCCGTTGGGTCTCCTCCTCGGCAGGGCCTCTCTGTGGTTCACTCACATTCCCTGCACCTGGCCCAGCACCGGCCTGCACTGACCCCATTACATCTTCCAGAGCAGGGAATCTGGCCAACATGACAGTTCATTCATGTGAATGGCCTTTTCTGTTGGGACCTAGATTCTCCGGAGACATCCTAAGGGAGGAGGGCCTTGTTGGGGCAGGAGCTTTGACACCACTTTTGTGCCCAAAGCCACAGTAGGGAGCCCCCCAGTGGGTGGAGATTGCACACCGCCTACCTACCTCTGGGCCTGTGATCTTTCACCTTAAATACTCTCTTCTCTTCTCCTAATCTAATCAACTCTTGCTTCCAGGAAAGGGTCTATTTCATGGTTCTGCTGGGGTGGGGAACAGGGGGCTGTAAGAACCCACAAGAACCCTTCCCCTCTCGCCCACAAGTTCTAGGTGGAAGGTTTTGCTTTTCAGAAAGCTCGGGGTAGATGCAGACGGAAGATCCCGGCCGTGCAGGTGCTCTCCAGGAAACCTAGGAAGACCCTGGGAGAGGGTTCCCTCCCTGCTACCCTTGTGGGAACTCCACGTGGGCACTTCCATCCGATCCTTGATGGGCCTGGGGGCAGTAAGAGGCTGTCTTGGGTGCCCCCCATCCAGAACGCTGGCGAGAACAGGAGTAGCAAGGTGAGCCTGGGGCAGAGGAGCAGGGGAGGGGGGAGCACTTGTCCTGGGAGCATGGTGACTTGGTGGGGGGCCGGCCAGGCCATCCAGGTGGGAGGCTGGGCCACCTGCGGGGGTGGGGAGATGGTCAGCTGTGTGGGCCTATTGCAGCGTGGGTCTGAGGGCAGGTATGGGCCGCGTGTTGACTACTGCTCTGCTTGCGACCCCACATCTCACGACCTGGGGGTGAGGCTGCTCTGCGGGGCAACCCCTGCCTCCCCGCGTTTGGCTTTGCACAGGGGGTGCCTACGGGAGCCGGAGACAGAGACAGGGCGGTCAGGCCATTTTTACCTATAGGGACCTAAGACCTAGGAACTTCCTTCCATTCATCCTCTTCAGGACTGTGTGCGTCAGGGGCCATGGGCTTCATGGAAGTCTGGGGAAGAAATCGCTGCAGTGAATCCTGGAACAGGTCTGGGAGCCCTTCAGAGGCTCTGCCCCAGGTGGGAGTTCCTGATTCCGGGGCAGTTGGTGTCTAATACTCTGCTGATGAATTGAATTTTTTAAAAAAGATTTTATTTGTTTATTTGAGAGAGGCGGGAGGAGGGGGGAGGGGGCAGAAGGAGAGGGAGAAACAGATTCCCCGCTGAGCAGAGAGCTTTGAGGCTCGATCCCAGGACCTCGAGATCATGACCTGAGCCAAAGGCAGACGCTTAACTGACTGAGCCACCCAGGTGTCCCAGGGATGGAATTTTGAATTTTATTTGAATTAACTTTAAAAAATAACAGTTCGGTTGTTGAAAAAATTAAAGGATGTTTGGAACAACAAATTCACATTTAAAGTGTGTGAATCTACTTTTCCAACTGCAAGGTTTATGAAATCTAAATATAGATCAAGTATTTTTGTTGAAAATTTAGTGTTTACATCGAGCTACGTTGTGTTTTATATATATTCACACATACATCAGATTTTGAAGACTTAGTACCAGTAAAAGAATGTAAAACAATCTCATGAGTAATTTTTATTTGACTTTGTGTCAAAATGGTAACATTTGAATGTATTGGGTCAAAATTAAATAGTATTACATTTAGTTGCATCTGCTTCTGTCAGCTCTGACACGAAGCTTTGGGGTCTTGAAGGCAGGTTGCTCACAATGACTCAGACAGCATCTGAGCTGCAAATGCCCCCAGAAGTGGTTTACTATAACTCCATGGTCTCCCCCTCTTCAAGGATGGGGTGCCTCAGTTGAGGTAGGGGCAGGGGTTTGTACGGGTCCTGGTGCAGAACCTGGCCTAGAACCCAGGTTGCTACTGAGTTCCAGCAGCCACCTGACGCTGGGCCTGCTGGGAGATAACAGGAGTCCTGCTGTGTGTGTTCCCCACTGTCCACCATCAGCGTGACTGGTCTGAGTGTCAGGGCTCAGCTGCCCCACTTTTGTGCATGGTTTTGTTCTTTTAAAAATAGCTGTGCAGGCGATTATAGGGTCCTGTGAAGGTAGAGGAGTCTTTGCTGTCCCTACTAGGACCTGGAGTTTCAACTTGGAGCCCAGAGGGCATGGGACTTAAATCTGACACAGCCACTTAGGTACACATGGCCTGAGGCCATCAGGCATTTTTTTCTCCCGCCTCCCCGCTCCCTGGGGCCTGAGCATGCCATTTCCTATGTGGCCACTGGGTGTCGCCCTTGCCCCACAAGTGGGCCTGCCTTCCCTCAGTCTAGGGCTCCTTGAGGGCTTACTGTGTGCTGGCCCCCAGTAGGTGCTGGGGAATTGTGTCCCTCCCCTGGCGCTGAGCTCAAGGCAGTGGGCCCGACTTTGATCTTCCATGATCACACTTTGACAGCGCTGTTGCTTCCTGAAAGCACAAGCTATTTGTAGGCAACATCAGGAATTTATTGGTCTTGTTCAGTAGAATGCTCGCTCTCTGTGCAGGTCTCAACCTCATGGTGTCAGAGACTTATTACCCATGGGCGTCAGGGAACTCTTGCACCCGCAGTGTCCCAGCTCCCTGTCCCTAGAGCTTGGGCGTGTTGGTGACTTGGCTCATGTCCTTATTTGAGCAGGGATGGAAGGTCCTGTACGATCTAGTGAGGGGAGGCCCTGCAGAGACACTGCCACTGCCCCGGGGGGTGCCCGCACAATGCAGGCCTCTCTGCATGCGGGGATCAGGTGGAAAGGGACCGTCACCCATGTTCCCCGGGGCCACAGATGAATAAATGAGGGTCAGACTGGGGAATGTCTTGCTCAGGGTCACTCAGCTGTCTTCTGTCCCAGTTCTTTCCCAGAAAAGGTGTCTGTTATGGGTTGAATCTGTCCCCCCACCCCCCCTGCCCCCATTCATGTGTCGAAGTCCTAACTCCCAGCACCTCAGAAGGGACCTTATTTGGAAATACGGCTATTGCGGGTGTAATCGATTAAGATGAGGTCATACCGGACTAGGGTGGGCCCTAATCCAACATGATGGGTCCTCACAAAAGGGGGACATTTGGATACGGACAAGCATACAGAGAGAATTCTACGTCAAGGTGAAGGCAGAGGTCAGGGTGATGCTTCTACATTGCCATTTTGTCAATGGTGCCCCAAGTTGCCAACACACTGGCAGAAGCTAGGGGAGGCGCCTGGGACAGATGGGTCCCCACAGTCCCCAGAAGGAAGCAGCCCTGCCAACACCTTGATCTTGGCCTTCTGGCCTCCAGGTCTGTGAGACAATAAACTTCTGTTGTTTAAGCTGCCAGTCTGTGGTACTTTGTTAGGGCAGTCCTAGCACACCTCTATGGTGCCCAAGCCTGAGAGGCTGTTTTGGACCCTCAGTTCTTCCCCTCTGGGCCTCTGATGTGATCACAGGCTCCTCTCCTTTGTCTCTTTATTTGGCCTTCTGACTGAATAAGTCCTCTTTCTCTTCCTCATTCTTCCCAGCTTCATATTATGCCCCTTGCTCCAAAATGACCCACCCTGTGTCGGTCCCCTACAGAATCCATTCTTTTAGGAAGTCGAATTCTACCAGAAGGCAGCAGGAAAGCAATCTGATTAAGCTAATTCATACTAAAGGGTGAGTGACTAACACCTATATAATGTGATTCTAGGGAGAAGCCTCCTTTAGCTCTCCCACAGGCAATTATGTGTTTGAGAGGAGTTTACTAATTACTCTGGAGGACACTTGTTGAGTGAAGAATACTTTTGTCGTGTAAGTGTTTGCCTCTAAGTGATACATTAAACATATCGTTACGTTTTCCTCATGATGAGGGCAGAACCCTGGAGCCTGTGTACGTGCTGCTGTCCTGGAGGCCCAGGACTATTCTGGCTTCTTCATAGGTGGAGGCTCTCTGTGCAGATCCACCCCTAAGCCCAGCCATAGAGGCAAGAGCCAGTCTTCCTACCTCCTTCTGCAGTGGGAAGGACCAAGACCTGAGCTCTGCCCAGCCCTCAATACCTCTTCTCCCCACTTCCCACAGCTCTGCTCTGTTCTTATGAAAGTGGGTTTGCTCACAGGGCCAGGGCCGTTTTAGCTGCTCTGACCAGACAGGTTGCTCCTGGGGATGGATGGTGTGGGCAGCCAGGCCTAGTTGGC
This sequence comes from Mirounga angustirostris, assembly GCF_029215605.1. Lineage (NCBI taxonomy): Eukaryota > Metazoa > Chordata > Mammalia > Carnivora > Phocidae > Mirounga > Mirounga angustirostris. Next base: position 15,146,088 of record NW_026991718.1, on the reverse strand, counting down.
CTCCTGGGCATGGGGCTAACTGGGCACGATGATAGCACCAGCAGGCCTGGCTTTAATGAAGGGTGACCTATGGTCTTCAGCTGGAGAGGACTGGCAAAGGGCAGGGAGCGAAGGGAGGAGGAGGTAGCTGGGGCTGCCTTCTGAACTGGGTGCAGGAGCCTCTTTCTCCAGGAGCCTTAAAGAAGGAAATAGAAACTCTGGTCCCTGGGCCAAGGGCTGGGAAGGTGAGCAGAGTCCCCAGTGGGTAGAGAAGTGGGTAGGGGCCGGGCTGGCTGAATGGTCCCCTCTCATGCCACTCCCCCTCAGGATTGGCAGTCTCTTTCTGCAGTGCCGGTGCGCCTGCCCTGGGGTAAGCCACACTGTGGGGGAAGCTCGTGTGGTAAGAAGTGGCCCACTGCGGTGATGCTGTGAACCCATGTGATGCTTGCCCCACCTTGTCACGGCCCTCAACGGGTGGCTGGGCTGGGCAGAACAGAGTGCACACTGGGGGAATTCAAGGAAAGCTTCCTGGAGGAGGTGGGGTTTGAGCAAGGCCTTGAAGGATAGAGGGGTTTGTCCTGGTGGAAGGGGCAGAGAGGCCATGCTGATGAGGAAGCCCTCGAGTGTGGACCTGCCCCTCCAGGCCCTTCTGGAGCCCTTCCAGCATGGGCAACGTCACCATGGGTCTATTTATCCTAACTGCTGCACCCACCTCTGGATTCCCTTCTTATCTCCAACATGCTCATCATATTGATCCCCTGCTCTTCCCTTTGCCCACTCCAGCCCCGGCCTGCTTAGCTTTGCCATGGGTTCCCTCCACCTTGTGCTCTCCTGCCCTTGCTGAAATCCTGCTATCATGTCCAGATCCACTCCTAGCCAGTTGGTGAATCTTCCCCCGATTTCTCTCAGCCCAGCCTCTCCACTGGAAAGCACTTCTTTGCCCCCTGACTTCCCTCAGTCACCGTTCAGCAAACACTGGTTGAGCCTCCAGCTCGCTGGGTGTTAGGGCTCCATGCCCCCAGCCTGCAGAAAGTCACAGTTGGGGGCCAGGAAGACACACAAACCAGTCCCCATGCAGCATTGTTGAGGTATGTAGACCTGAGAGACTGGGTCTTTGCTGAAGCGTTGGCCACCTCTTTTGGGATCTGGAAGCCATTGGGCAGGGGGTGTCCCAATTAGCAAGTCCCTCTTGCTTGGGTGTGTTCTTGGTGTTCCCTGAGGTATTAGGTCATTCAGGTTTTAGCAGGGACCATATTTGGAGAGCCTGGCTTCCTGGTACGAAGTGGGAAGCCGAGTTGTATCAGGCCCTCTGCTCTCAGGGGCAACGCCATGAGGAACAAGATCGCGTTTCTGTTTCCCCACAAGCCTTGGGAATTGAAATATGTGCAGAAATACTAAATCGATGGACTTTATTTTCCCTGTTCCCAGGCTTTAATTTCCAGAAACAAAACGTGAGTGTTATGGCTGCAATTCTCCTAGTTTTAGGAAACCCACCAAAGCCCAGATTGTTTATGCATAGTTCGCATATTATATGACAGGGCTGGTTTGGGGAGTAACGAGGGGTCACGGGATTGCGGTCACACTGGAACAAGACGATCTGAGTGTGGTGACCCGCTGTTTATACTATTTGGACCGCAAATCCTGCCCTTAACCTCACACCCCCCTCCCCCCCGCCCCCCCCAAGAGAAAAGGAGGGAGTGGTGCTTCTCCTGGAAGTCCAGGCGGCAGGTAACTGCCAGGGTCTGTCACTCGCGCAGAGCCGCGCATGCGCCCGTCTGCGTGCGTGAGCGCGCCTGCGCACGTGTTCGGCGTGGCAGAGAAGATGGCTGAGACCGGCGGAAGCGGGCTTCCTGGCAGCGCGAGCCCTCGCCTCAGTCTCCGCATCCGGAACATGGGTGTGTAACGCTGACCTCCGAGTTCCCCTGGGGGTTTTGTGATGTATGTGTGTGTAAAGAGTGCAGGAGGAGGGCGCCTGGAGTGCTTCCGGAAGTGCCTCCTCCGAGCTGAGGGGTGTTAGGCACCGGGTGGGGCGGGGGCGGGGTCCCTGGCCCTTTCCAATGACACTATGAACTCTGGGGTTGCCGAGGCACTAGGGGCCCCTTAGCTCCCTCTTTTCCATCACCCGGGTTTTCAGGACGCTGCTCTTTGTGCACGGCCGCCAGGCAGGTGGGAGGAATGCTGCCATCACTTCTGCTCCCGGCGTGAGACTCACTGCGCGGGGCAGCTTTTACACCGTGGGTTTTGAGCAGCACATGCGTTTCCCCCCACCCTTTAGCGCGGTGCCCCCAGGCGAACAATATGCGTTGGCTCCGTTCGTTGTAGCGGAGCGCTCAGCCTTGCTGGATGCCCTTTGCCAGGACAGAAACCTGCAGTTACTTCTACAAACAGCTCCGACAACTGCTTCTCAGGAAATCCGGGCCTCTGCAATGTGAGGCAGGTGCCAGCCTTCCTCTTGAGCCTGTGGCAGGGATCGGGGTGCTCTGCTGGAAGAGTGCTCTGGACAGGTGACAGTGGGGGCTGGGGGACCTGGCCAGGGCCCCCCCCCAAGTGCAGAGCCCCCAGTGCATCTGCCTCTGCCAGGTTCCCCAGCTCCCCACTCCTGCCCTTTTTCGGACCCTAGAAGAAGGTTTTCAAATGACAGAAGCTGGCTGAAGCACTAAAGATCGTAATTTGGGTCGTTTTGACTTAGTTTTTACTTTCACTTAACAGAACTCCTAGTCTGCTGCCCTGAGTGGAGCCTCACCTGTGTCTCCGAGATGTGCAGGGCACCTTTTGGGGAGGATGGAGCCCGTTCTGGAAGATGGCTTTCTATCAGTGCTTGCAGCTGTCCCCACTCACCGTTGCTCCCTTTGCATCCCTGTGAGGGGTGGAAACAACACTGGGAACTTAACCCTTCAGAACTGGAGAGGACACCTAATGGCAAGAATCCACCGTGGCCTCTGGCAGATGTGCTCTGGATGTGGTTGATGGATATACCGTGCTTCCTTCCAGGACCACCTCCCACTTCAACCAGATACATGCCCATCCTTTGGAGCCAGGGACCTGGCCCATCTGGCCAGCTGGGATAGATAAGGAAGGGGTTCAAGCTCTCTCGGAGACCCCTCTCCCTGCTAATCACAAACTGTCCAGGAGCACGGTTGGAAAATCCGACAGTTCAGAAGGGATTGAACCTTGAGTCCCTTCCTCTGCAGCAGACTGCTGTGGGACGGAGGAAGAAGGAGAAACTTGGAAGTCACCAGGCTGCTTCTCACCAGCCCTGTGTCCTCCCACTCGGCGACTCAGGGGTCATTGCTTTGACACATGGACTGTGAGTTCAGTCCTTGTACATGAGCGGGTGTGGAAAACCTCTCCCTTCCAGACGCACCAGCAGCTCAGCTCAGTACTTGCCTTGTGCACAGGCGCGGCTTTCTTCTTGGAGAAGGAAAAAAAGGCCATCCTCACAGTGAAACTTGCTTCATTCGTCTTGAGAGTAATGGTGAGCCTCTCTCTGAAAGCCACTTAATTATGTGGCAAGGATCCTGCTGTGGGGCGTGCTGCAGAGGCCGCCCAGCCAGGCTTGCTCCCCTTGTAAGTGGTAAAATATACAGAACGATTAAGTAGCATGAGAAACTCGAGTGTTGTTTCTGAAGACATCAGTCCATGTTTGGGCTGTTTTGATTTACTGTTAATTTGGGGAGTCTGGCTTCTTCTTGAAAAGCATGGAATGTGCACTTTTTAAATAATTGCAATCAAATCTCGCCCTGATACGGGCTTTCTAGTTCCCTGGACACTGGGCAGCAGTAGTCTGGAGGCAGGATGTATTCACTCTGCAAAACACTTTCCTGAGTGTTCTTTCAGCCCTGTTCTCCTGTACTTTTGTCAGGAGCAGGGTCGCATTGCTTCCCACCCCCAGATTCCCTCTTCTTCATCTTTGAAGACTTCTCCGTGTCTGAAAGAGGGAGCGGGGGGCCTGGGGGGGCCTAGTCTAGGCACATGGCACCGTTGTGGAACCTGCCCATCTGTGCCATTCTTGTAGGATTTCCTCTAGTTGGAATGAACAGGGAGAACACAGGGGGATGGGAGCACATCTGTGTTCGATGAAAACCGACCCAGCACTCCCCTTGCAGCGGGGTCTGCCTTAACTCCCCTCTTGCGGTTGGAATTGATAAAATGGGTTATCGAGTCATCCTCCTGATGGGCCCCACAGGGTCGGAACCTATCCAGGGGCCAAGAGGTGAACTGAGGCAGGATGCAGGCGTTACTCCATTTGATTATGTAAACCGGGCACTATGCAAATCTGGGAGATGTCTATATCAGGGGTGGTAGGTTTTCAGCTGAATTGTTCCGGGGAGTAAAGTGAGAACCCGTGTTTTGAAAAGTTAATGGTAGGAGAGGAGACAGAGGAAGCAAAGAATTTTTATTTTTTCCTTTTGCCTTACAAGGTAATTTGAAAAAAAAAAATTACCCTTTGAAATGTTGCCAGCAGTGAGCGAGTGAAAACCAGTGAGGGTTCAGAAGTTAGAGTCCAACTCTGGTTTCACATAAGGTACTTAATGGTCCTTTCCCACCACTGAGCACAAATACATATCCCTAAAATTTCTCCAAAATTTGATTTTGTTTTCTGTTTCAAGGAAAAAGTGTTGTGAGCAGTCTGAGCCCGGTTTCCCTGACCATGACAAATTCTCATGAAACCAGTGCACAGGAACTGGATTTTCATAGCCCCCTTTGGAGGGGCCATGTGTCCCCAGGCGGTGGGGAGCTGCCCCTGATGTGGGTTTCTTGGAGGGGGTGTTTTGTGGGGGGGGAGGTGAGCTCCATACAAACTGGATGTGAATATAATTGATATTTAAGTCTCTCCCTGGAAACTTAAACTTTGATAGTTTACATCTCTGCTTAATAGCATATTAAATCACTTTATAACCCTTAACAACTGTTTAATCTTTTCATTGTTGAAAAATGAGGTAATTGATCTAAACCATGTCAGAATATGCCAGGAAAAACTTATTTAAATGTACCACCCTTCGCCTATGGCATTCGGGGGATTCGAGGGACCTGTATGTGTTTTAGGGGGGCCCGCCTCTCCCACAGTGGGGTCTCACCCTGAACGAGGTCAGAGACAAAGAATCCTCGGTGGGTGGAGGCTGGGGGAGGCCATGGGGGAACGGCTGAGCCTGAGATTTGGCCCTTAGGCTCTGGTACTGCGGCCATCTAGGATTTTGGCTTCTAATTGGGCATTGTTGAAAACACGCTTTTCTGGCCGACAGTGTGTTCTATGATCTCTCACTGTGTTTAGCAAGGTTGTGCGCCATCACAATTGGAGTGCTTGTGGCTGGAGTGAGGGAGAGTGAGAACAAGAACAAGAGAGGAGAAAGTAAGTGCTCTGTTATTCCAAAAACAAGTATGCCTTCTCCTTGGGAATGACACCAAAGAATACCTTCTAAATGAAGTATGTTTCCCTTTAGAGATTACAGCATCAGTGGATCAAAGTCCCCTGGAAATAGCTTTTGGCAGCTCGGAGGTTCTCTGTAACTCTTCTTTGACTTGAGCAGGGCAGCCCTGTGGTGGAAGCAGCAGCTGCCCTGCCTTTGGAGGCCGCGGAGCCAGGGGTGGGGACAGATAGGTGTCCTGTGGATCTGTTGACTGCTCTGCAAACGCTGCGGCCTCATGTTGGTTTGGGGTTGGTTTGGTTGGAAGTGGTTTTGTTTCTCTGGAAAATGGATTGTGGTGCACGGGCTGGCTCTCTCTGTCAAGTAATGCAATACAGGCATCTTCTAAACTTAAACAAGGCTTTGGCAATGCTGGTGAAATGTATTGTCGTCGGCTCCGTGTCCTGACGTCCTCCATAGACTTGAGGAATGTTTGGCCCTTGGCCCCCTGAGCCCTTTCTGGTTTAAGTTTAATGAGAGTCCGGGCAATCCAAATGTCTACCTGGCAGCAGGGAAGAGACCCTTCACGTTAATTATCGCTAAGCTCAACTGTCTCCTTCCAAGCCCTATATACAGCCCTACACATTTGTATACATTTTATATGGTCGATTTCCATTATAAATTGCCCATAAATTAAATACAGATTTTTCTTGGGAACATCTTAAAAAAGGGGAAAAGATCTGTGTGATCCATGTTTCTGGTATTGGAGGTGATGTGGGTTATGAAGGGGGAGGGTGGGCCTGTGTGCTGACTCCCCAACATGGAGGTCACGCGTCTGGGTTAAGGCAACCTGAGTGGTGTGTGAACGGATATGTGGTGTGCCTTTTCTCCATCTTTCCTGTTGTGAGCTGCACATCGTGATTTTGAAAGGAATGGAGACTGACTGATTGACCTAGACAGGCTGGAGCGGGTCCAGAGGAGGACAGGAGGACAGTGAGGGATGGGAGCGCTCCCCTCTCTCCTCCAAAGAGACGGCTGGGCCTGTTGCGTTTGTCTGGAGGGGAGCGCTCTCAGCACTGTGTGGCGATGCCGTGGGGAGTCATCGTCGTTGTGAGGTGTGTTGCCAGCACAATCTGTGGCTAATAAGGAAGTACTAATGTACATTCAGTAAGAAATGAGAGCAGATTCAAGGTTCATCTCTAAAATGTCCTTCTCATTCCCACATCCTTACTGAGTGGAGAGCTAAGGGTGGAGCTTTAGCTGGACCCCATAGGATTGTGCCCATCCTCAAGTCCATGCCCCCTGTGTCCTGGCTTTTGCTATCTCAGGGACTTTGCACATATTGCTCCCTCCCCTCTTCAGGTCTCTTCTTAATAAGGTCTTCCCTGACCACTCTGTTTAAAAATGTACCCTGAATACTCTTTTCTCTTCCTTTATTTCTCTTTATCTCTTTTTGATATTCTGTGCACCTTATTTATTATTATTATAAGCAGTGCTAAATATAGGGTCTATGAGGTAGGGTTTTTTTTTTAATCTCTTTCATGCTCTTTTCTGTTCCAGTGCGTAGCACCTTGTAGGTGCTCAATAAAATGTGTTGCGTGAATGTATGAATGAATGCCCATGGATATGCATTTGGAGGTCATTAGTTGAATGTTAACGGAGGAAACGGATGTTGCAAACACAGCTTTAGGAAACTAGACTTGAGCCGGTTAGCAGAAATTACAAAAAGGCAGATCCTAGTCTAAATTTTTTTTTTTTTAATAAATACAAATTTCCACCAAGGAATGAGCTGACTTCTAGGGGTGGGAATGCCTGTGGAGGAAGTGTCTAAGACAAGTGAGGATGGCTGCTTGTCACGGGGGCTGTTGAGAGGGTAGGATTTTATGATCATAGGCACCCTGTCTCTCCTTCTCCATGATTTTGTTCAAGGCCTTAAAATATTCTATCCTGGGCTCTCTTGAGGATCCTGTAATTCTGGGTGCTTTGGGGGCACTTGTCCTGGATTGCACAGCTGTGGTTGGGCCGAGCCCAGATGGCATAGGTTTCTTGCTTAGAATGTGAGCCCCCAGGATGCTGTCATCTTGCCATGGCTGGGGTGGCCTCTGTACCTCCAGCAGGTGGTCTGGCCCTGGTGGTCTCCGGGCTGCCTTTATCATGGTCTGCTGGACCTTTTCCCCAGGGCCCAATGGTGCTGCAAGTTAATTTGTCCCCAAATGAGGTATTCGTTTCTTTATTCTCCGTTTAAGTGACCATTATGTGTTATGTTCTCTGCTTGCGTCTGCTCTGGTGGTTAGGGCCCCATCCCCCAGGCACTGGACTCAACACTTTCTCCCTCTCCCTCTTCCTTTCCCACCAGCCCTAGCTCAGACCCTCTCAGAGTGGGCAGAAAGGCTGATGTTCAGCAGACCAGTTAGGATATCTAGGACTGGGCTCTGCAGCCTCAGAGCTTAGGGGTGGATGAGAGAGTTTCCAGTAGGGCCTCACTGGGGGAGCTTTGCTGGGGGAGCTCAGCTGGAGTCATGCACTGGAGCAGAGGAAGCCAGCTCCATGAGGAGCCAGGCAGCAGAGCTGGGAGCAGAGGGGGCCTATTGGTGGATGCAGTGCAGGACACCAGGCCCCTCATGTGTGACAGGAGGACCAGAAACCACCTCCTTCCCCATCTTTCTTTAGGGTGGGCCATGTATCAGTGTGGGGCTCAGGAATAGACTGGAGGGATGTTGGACATCCCAGCACTAGGATGCAAAGTGTAGAAAATGCCATCCAGAGTGACCACTCACCTTGTGTGGTCAGAGCGCCTGGACTCCACTACAGATGAGCTGAGTGACCTTGGGCAAGCCATTTGATCTCTCACTGCAGTTTCTGCATCTGCAGAGTGGGGGCTAGCCTCTAATCATGAGATAATTCTCTTAATGTTAGATGGGGGGGGTGCTTTTTCTTTTCATTGTATGACTTTGTGTGCTCTTTGATTTTTCTAAATTCTATATAGGCATAAGTTTGATTTTAATAATAAAGTAGGTATTTGGAAACATTCACAAAATGCTATATATGTCAGTCTCTGCTTTATATCCTGGGGGTGGAGATGGTAGTAACTGGCTTGTGGAGCCCTGAGCCTTTTCTGCCCAAGTCCTTATTCTGAGGCTGTGACACCTAGGCGTTCCCAGGAAGGCCTTCATAGAACTGAAACAGCACCTCCGTGTTGGAGCCTGGAAACACATGCTTGGAGGGAGCTCCTCTGTTCCAGCCCAGGGCCCGAGGGGTGGCTGGGGAACAATCAGGAGACCCTGTGCTTTATGGCCCTGGGTGGTGCATGAAGTCTTCCCCACTTGGGCTTCATAAATTATTCTGTGGGATCCATTAGCGCTGGGTGGGGAGCAAGAGAGTGATTTTATGGGTGATTTACACATGGCCTTTGTCTGAGATCCCACATTGTTGCCAGCTGGACGGCCGCTTCTGGCTGCTTCCATGGCAAAGCCTTGGCCCAGAGGGGCCCCCACAGTGTGACCTCACACCACGCGACCTGTGGCTGGGCAGAGGGGCTCCAAGAACCCACAAAGAGGTCACCTCCAGCAAATCCAGAGGAGGCAAAGTCATGCAGCCCCGTTTCTCCATCTGTTTTCAGGGGGACTTGGAGTTAGTCCCCCGTGGTTGACATGGCTTGTCCCACTGGGGTAAGGGTCCTCTCAGGAAGAATCATGACTTTGGAGCCAGCTGTGCCTTTGAGGTCATAAAACCCCCCTTTGGATTTCACTGTGGGAGAACAGGTTCGAGACCTTTCTGAGGATCATGTAGTAGGTCAGTAGCAGGGCTGAGACCAGATCTTTTTCTCCTACCTCATGTTGCCTCTTTGGACCAAGGGGAAGGGGAGCTGAGGGTGGGAGAGACTGGCGACTCTCCCTGCCTAGATGGCAGTCTTCTAGAGACCTTGAGCTTGTGGGAATGTGGTCTTCCTGCCTGTGTGGGGTGTCTGAGTTTGCCTTCCTAGCCTGAATTCCATGCCCCCAGCCCCCACACTGGGCTTGATGCTGCTGGGATGTCCTGGTGCCTTCCCCAAGGCTGCCTGGTGTGGCCCAGGGTTGCCAGAGCACTCAGCACCATGTCCTCCTTCCTGGGCTTGGGTGTGCAAGAATGACTCCTCCCTCGCACGTTCTGTTGATGGTGGCAGCGGCTGGATGGCTTCAGCTCCATCAGTGTCCCATCTGACATTGGTGGGGAGAGGGGAGGCCTGGCCTGGGGAGTGAGCTTGTGCTCCTCACTGGCTGTGTGGCCTTAAGGGAGTCCCTTTCACTGAGCCTTTCCAGGAGCTGTTGCTTCTCCTGGGGGCATTTTAGGCCTTGATGGTATAGAGGTGTATGTGATGCCTCCCTCCTGCATCTGTCTTACTGTTTCCCCATGTTGTGTGGGCTTATGCCTGAGCATCCATGGAAGACAGACGTCCATCTTGAAGCTCTTTATAAGTTTTGAACAAGAGTACCCACATTTTCAGTCTGCCCTGGGCCCCTGGAATTATGTAGCTGGTCCTGCCCCTACACCCAGCCGGTCTCCACTACCCCTCATGCAGCTCAGATGGATGACTGGGGAGGACTGGAGTAGGGGCAGAGCAGAGGGCACTTCTGGTTGGTGGGGGACACTTGCCAGCTGGGATGAGACAGGGTAGGATCAACCTCCAGAGACTGTGAACTTGGCCAAGCTCTTCTTGGCAGCTCACAGGCACTGCTTTCTGTGGCTTTTCTCCCTTTGTTCTCCATTTAGGCTCCCCACATTCTGCTAATTTCTTACCCCTTTCCCTAAAGCTCCTATTTTGGGGACAGGTTTTATGGGGTTCACCATTATAATAGTTAGGATAGGCTAGGTTAGGTAGCAAAATCACCTGGAAATCTGGTGGTTTAATACAATGTTTTATTTCTTTTTTGTGCTTTCTGTCCATCACAGATTGGGGGTGGTGATTCTGCTCCATGTCACTCAAGGTCCTGAGCTGATGGAGGCTCTGTCCCTTGTACCCATACTGGCTGGGAGTACGCAATCTCTTGATTGCTCTGGCAGAAGAGTGGGATGAAGGAGGATTCCCCAACTGCTCTTTTATGCTTCAGCTTGAAAGTGACATGTATCACTTCTGCTCATAGCCCAATTGGCCAGAATTAGTTCTGGGGCTCCATCTAACTGCAAGGGGGCTAGAACATGGCGTCTTCTACTTCTAGGAAGAAGAGAAGAAGCAGATATTGATAAGCACCAGGAATGATAGTAAAGTGGCCCCAGAAACTTTTGTCAAATAGGTGAATAAATGGAAGGAAAGAGAACTACTATGCCCACATCTCTTCATCTAGGGAGAATTGTGTTTAATCTTTACTTGAGAGTATTTCTAGTGTTTGCTGATGACTTACTAAATGTAAAGCCCTCAGCCAGACTCTAAATATCCCTTGTGGCAGAAAGATGCCACCTATCTCCTATTGTGGGGACTGGGATGTCAGTGAGCCAGGCCTTCCCTGGGCGTATAGGGGATCTGCTGGGGTTGAGCAAAGTCACAGCAGAGGAGCTGATACAAAGTGGGTGCTTAGTATCTGTGGGTATAGACTGTTGGCAAACTTTAATTCTAATAGACTTAAAAACAAGTGTAACCAGTGTGAATTGATCCATGCCATTTGGGTGTAAGAAATGTCACATTTATTTATTTTTTATTTTTATTTTTTTTAAATTTTATTTTATTATGTTAGGTTAGTCACCATATAATACATCATTAGTTTTTGATATAGTGATCCACAATTCATTGTTTTCGTATAACACCCAGTGCTCCATACAGTACATGCCCTCTTTAATACCCATCACCAGGCTAACCCATCCCCCCACCCCCCACCCCTCTAAAACCCTCAGTTTGTTTTTCAGAGTCCATACGTTTATTTTCCTAAATCAAATTTGGCTCAGTCCTCAGCCCCCTGGCTGCTGGGATGTCTAATTTTGTCATTATTTATGTCCCCATGACTCCTGTCCTCCTCCTCCTCTTCTCTCTTCCTTCACTGCTGCAGGGATGGATAACGGGCTACAGAGAAGTGGACTGCGGTCTCCTTTTTGCCATTTGTCCTTGTCCAGGACTGTGTGGTGCACCCGGAGATGGGAGGTCCTCAGGTAGCTGATTCCCTCCGTGCTACCCTTAGAATGGGGGCCCCACTGTGGCTCTGGGGACTGTGTGTCTGGCGCCAGGTGTGGTCCCACTCATGAAGTTAATCCTGCAGCTACGGCTAAGGTGGACCCTGTCCTCCTTTCCCCAAGCCTCCCCACCCCAGAGCCCTGGTGTGAAGCCCCTGATCTGTGGAACGTGCTGGCTTCCAGCCCCATGGCCACTTGATTGGGGGAGGGGGGCTGCCTGCCCGCCTGTCTCTATCAATTCCACCGACACTCAGAGGTATTAGCCACCAGCCACGACGTAGCCAGAAGATTTAATTATGAGTTACCTCATTTCATTCACATTTATGTGGCCAAAGCTCATAGCAGACAAAACACCAGTAAAAGCCCAGGCCCAGAGAAACGCAAGGCAGAGGAAGCAGGGTTGTTCTCATGGCCCAAAACTTGTGTCTTTTTTTTCCTTTTCCTTTTTTGGCAAAGGAGAAAATGAAATAAGTTTAAGAACAATGTACAGTCCACATTTGATGGCTGTAGAATGTGTATGGCCTTCAGCTGCTTCCAGCAAATTATTCATGATCTATTTGAGCATTAGCTAGACGCTGACACCATGTCTCCGTGCACTGACTCAGCCCCCGCTGGGCCCTGTGTGGGGCCTTCTGCTTGGGGCCTTGACAGGCGGGTCCTATACCTGAGCCAGGTAACTCCTCTTAGGAGCACCTCTACGCTCACGTCCACGGATGGGCCCTGGAAAGTGAAGCATTTGCAGGACCTCGAAGTGGGCCCTGAAACTGGGCTTGAGAATGTGGGTGCCATCAATCTGTCCCGGGAGCAGTCTAGCATAAGCACCCGCCCAGGCCCCAGGCACCCTGGCCAAGCCCGGATTGTGTGTGAGGAATCCTTCCATCTGAAGAAAGAGCCCATCTATTTGCATTTCTTACGGTTCACAGCTGGGGAGCAATTGCCCCTCCCCTCACTTGCAGTCTTGCTGTGCAGCACTTTTACCCTAAAGTGGTCCTAAAGCTTGGTGAATTGGAACTCTGGCCCATCGTTCAGGAGATTCCCACAGCCCATTCTGTGACCTTTGCCGATTCCCTTCTCTCTCTGGGCCCTGGTTTTATTTTGTCTTTCAAAAAGAAGGACTTCAAAAAAAATCCTTTTTAAAGATCTGTGGGAGTCATTCTTCAAATAAAAAGCTCCATATGTAGAATAGATAACCTCTGCATTGCTCTTTTGAAAGGCTGGGGCAGGGATAATGCTGCTCACGCCCCTGATCCTACCTTGCCCCTACAGTCCGCTTCCCTGACATCCTGTAAAGGACCCTGTACCCTGCAGGACTCCATCCAGCATCGTCTGAAAATCACCAGGGTGGGTCATCTGTAAGGACATGGTGATAGCTGACATTCGGATTCTTACATCATCCCTACCTCGACAAAACAAAATAAAACCAAGATGGTTACAGAGCTCCCATAAGACCCAAGAATTAAGGCAGAGAAAATGGGGCCAGCATCTTTATGGGAGTTTTTTCTTTCTCTTCTGTGGTTTGAAGCACTATGTGTTGACCACTGGATGGCCCCCATTCCCTGGGCCTTCCCTTGTCAGCCAGGCAGGTTTGTTCTGGCCCTCGGGAGGCTCACATCTCCTGGTCATCCCTCTGCTGACCTAAGGGAGCCGTCAGAGCTTCCTGTGACTTGGAAGGCCCCAGGCCTTGAAACTCTCAGGATGGAACACTTGGGGGGTATGTTGTCAAGGTTTTCCATCTCCTCTGGAGAGGCCTCCAACCCCCACCATGGCAGGAGTAGCTGAAGCAGAGAGGTGAATCGGGGAGTACCAGCAGCTGGGGATTGAGGAGGGCATAATTGTTCTCTTCAAATTCTAGTTGGGTAAGGGCTGTCTGCTTAGTCCGTAGTAGATGATTAATAAATATTTGTGAAGTAAATGAAAGTGGGGCAAAATAGGAAGGCAGATTTCAACATATAGAAGAAAATGTCTAGGTTGCAGTGGTTCATAAGTCTTGGCCACTGGTGGTACTGAGTCAGTGGTTGATCGTCCTGTGGCAGAGGCTCAAGGCTCAGAACACTGGATGGGGCTTGGACTCGAACGGCTCCCAGTGTGCTTTCTCCCCTCACCACCCCCGCATCGAGGTCTTAGAATCCAGAGAAGAAAGATGGCTCACTTTGGCTATAGCAAGTGCCTGGACAAAGTGACTTTCTTTGTCCCAGGAAAGCTGCCTTACTCCTGCCCAATTAGCCTGGTGAGGTCTAGCCTAGGGAAATCTCCACTTGTTAATGGTGTGGAGACTGAGCGGACAGAGATGTGTGTGTCCTGGGAGGCTCAGCCTGGAATGCTTCACTGCGGGCGCCAATCACAGGAAGCGCCCCCCCCCCCCCCCCCCCACTGGGTGGCCTAGTTCCCTCACTGGGTCAGTGCGGTAGATCTTGCTTTGCTAGGCTCATGTTGCAAGTGAGTTTTCAATTTCTAGGTTGGGAGGGAGGCCTGGCATTTTAGCTTGGCTTTTCTTGGGTGAGGAGTTGCAGCTAAGTTGTTGGATGTACCTGGCCTAGGAGGTTTCCTTTCTGACAAAGAACTTCTTACTCTGTGATGTTTGGGGCTGCCATCAGTACCCTGAAACTTGATGGAGCTGGACAAGAATCCCCTAATGGCCTTGAAGACACCTGGGTCTGGAAAGGCCCTCAAAGCCACCTCCTTCCTTCCTTGCCCACTAGAGAAACTCCTAGTGTGATCTCTGGCAGGTGGCCATCCAGTCCTAGGGTCCATCTTGGAGTCACCACCTTTTGAGATGGCCCATTACACTCCTCACTGAGAAGATAGATATGGATTCATCTTGTAACTTGAAAAAGGGTATAGATATGGCAGGCATGACACCCCTATAACTTCCCAATAACCTATAGCTATCCCTGGGTCCTGGCTCTGTGTTCTAGGCAGGAAAGCCCTCCCTCTGACCCAGGAAAGCCCTTCGGGATCTGTAGGCAGCAAGGATGCTGCCCAGATCCTCAGCCACATCTGGGGCTGTGTGATGCTGTGAGTCAGGATGCTCCCCTCCTCTTCTCAGGGAGAGCTACCAGGGCCCCAAATAAGGTGGGATCTCCTCTCCAGGTCCTGCTGTTGTGACAGGATTGGAGCCCCAGGGGAAGGGTGCAGCAGGCTTTGGGCTCTAATCAGAGGGAGTGTCTTTTCCAGGAGCCCTGGGAATCTTAGACTCTACTTTCTGTTGGCTTTAGAAGGGGCTGACATGCTCTCATCCACTGGGGTAGCCTTTTTGGTTTGGGCCCTATCTTCAAAAGCATCATCTAGTCTGATGTTGGGAAGCAGCTAAGGCTTTGCTCAGATAGGTGGAAGACGGTAGGAGCAGGAAGGGACAGAGCTCAGTATTTATTAAGTTTCTTTGGCATGCTGGATTCTTTTATGTAGTGTCCCATTTAATGCTCACCTAACTCCATGGGCTAGTGGTGTTCTTATTTCACTAGAGAAGTTGGTGTTGACCCTTGGCCACAGTGGAGTATAGATTGAACTTAGGACCACTTCTCTCCAGAGCTGTGTTCTCAGTTGCTATACCAGCCTGGCTTCATGGTCCAGCTCTGCACTGCTTAGGACAGACTTGCCTTCTCTCTGGGCCTCAGTTTTCCATTTAGAAAATAAGGAATTGGACTAATACCCCCTTAGAGAGCCATCATCTGTGAATCTTACCTGGAGTTTTCCTGAAAGTGAGTGTAGCCTGCAGGTGTTTTGGGAAGCATCAGACGTTTTCTGAGTGGACAGCAGCATGTTCTAGAACTTTCTGGTCTGAAAAACAGGCAGTTTTCCTCTTTCGTCTGTCACCATTGGTGTGTTTCCCCAATCATAAAATGATCCTCAGCATCCCTGTTGGCACTGTGTCCCTCTCCCTGAGCTGGAGAATGCCCCAACTGGCTCATCCTCTGTGCCCACAGTGGGTCTCCTGGGCTGGCAGTGTTGGCTGTACACTGAACTCCAGGAGTCTTTCAGTAGCCAGAAGAGCCCCAGGGCAGGGCTGATGAGTGGATTTGCAGCTCGTAGGTGGAAGTGTATGAAGGCTGGACATCTGGGGTGCAGGCACTCCTATCTGGGAAAGAAGATACACTCAGGCAGGGCTCAGCTCAGAAGCCAGGAAACATGGCCCCTGGTCAACTCCCAGTAAAGGACCTTCTTGTGAGGATCCTCTGGTGGGAAGATGCATCTTGGTGCTAGACTCTGGCTGGGTTTATGCCTTTGCTGGCTTTAGGATATGCTTAGCAAAAAGCCACCAATTGAGAGAGGAGCCCACAGGAGCCTTTTGGCCCCAGCCCCTCCTTTCACTTCCCGGAGTTCTTCCCTGATGTCCAGTAGCTACCACTAGCTCTCTCCAGAGACAGCTTGCTGGAGCTCACAGGGGACAGATTCTTCCATGTTTGAACAGGCAGACATGTTTGTTGTTGCAGACATGTACCCCGGGCTTAGGTGCCAATTGCAGAAGTCCATCATACACCTGGGCTCAGTGAACACAGACCCTCTCCTGGAGGCAGGTGTCCTGGTGGGGAACAGATGACTTGCTTTAAATCTGCACCTGGATTTGCCAGTGGGAAGAGGGACATTGACTCTTGGCATAACTAAGATGACTTTTCATGACGACGGACTTCTCAGGAGGGTGTGCGTGTAGTGAGAGTCCATGAGCAAGTTCAATATCCCATTCACAGATAGTTGGGAAATCAGAGGTATCCCAGCTGCAGGCGGAATGTGAGCTCACAGCGATATGCCCATGTGTGTGTTCGGGAGTCGGTGTGTGGGGAGGTGACATCCATGGGGGCTGGTTGTGTGTGGTTCTGTCCATGTTGTTATCCATACTCATTGAGACATGTATCCATCACACTTGGGCCCAGTCCCAAGGCTTCCATTTGGACCTGGACTCCATGTGACATTTGTCACCACATCTCTGTCATGTGTGATCCTCTGCAGAGCTTTCTGGCTTAGTGGGGGAAGGTCACCCAACAGGAGCAGCTTCCTGGGAGGCTGCATAGAACTCCTTCAGGCCTGTCTCCTGGCCATTGGCCAGCCCTGGGTTGGAGGGAAGGGGCTTTGAAAAGGCTCTCGCCTGTTGGCCATCCAGGACGCCTGAAAGGATACCAGCCTGATGAGTGAAGTTGCAATAAATCAACACCATGTGCTTGGCTCCCCCTTGAGATGCTCCCTGTTAAAGAAATTGGTGGGTGGGAAGCATTTTTGGCAATCAGCCCTGAAGCTTCTCTTATATCCCTTTTCTCTTTGCTCTTCATCCCTCAAATCTGAGAGTCATATGGTTTATTTTTAAAACAGAAACAGCCAGGGACTCTCATGTCTCCGGGGCCAAGAACATTGCTTCCCATCATTCAGGTCTAGCCTGGGAGCAGAACACATCCCTGGTGTGAATGCTGCAGAATTCGGTGTCATGAGGCTTGGGGTAATGGGAGAGGGGAAGAGAGGGCATCTTTTGTGCTTATAGTGGGTCAGATGATGTAGGAAATCCTAGAATTTGTGTGCCATGGCATTGGGAAGGGAACTAAAGCCCCAGAGAGGAGGAACTGGCCAACATTGTCAAGGGAAGCAGACCCAGGATTGGCTCCTACCCTTAGGTCTCCTGCTTTCAATTTAGGCTTCTTATGAGGAGCCTGAGACATGAAGGTTACGTTGGAGTTTGGTTTGAAAAAGAAAAGCCTTAGAGAAAGAAGGGAGAGGAAAGCCCTTCGGCCATAGAAATGGGAGAGGGAATTCTGGGATGATGGGGAAGAGGAATTCTAAATGGCCAAGAGAATTTGCTCTAGATGTGAGGGCATTTTACGATCTTAGTGTCAAGGGGATGGATGACTGAGGTGGGGGTGAGTCAGGAAGTATTTGGATCAAGCCTGCAAAAGGATCACATTTAACTCCATAAAATGGCTGTTTCCAAGGGGAGGAAGACGGTGGTGGTCCAGGACCCTAGTCTATGACAGTTTACATCATGGGGAGCCTGGGAGCCTGGTGCTCATGTTGGGTGGGTCATTGGGTTGTTAGACAGATCATAGTTTTGTCCCACTGTTTAGGAATGTGTTCTAACTCAACAGTGGATTAGAAAGAACTGGCATGCGAGTTTGTGAACTTTCCTGGCTCTTTCTAAATTGTGCCCAGCTCTGCAGCAAAGGAAGTGGGTGAGCCGGGGAAGCACCCTGGAACCTGGGGCTCGACTTTGAGCTCTGTAACTTCCTCTCCCAGTGACTGTGGGCACATCTCTTCCCTTCCCTACGTCTTCATTTCCTCATCAGTTAATGGTAATGGCCCTCCTTGCCCGTGGTAGGGCCCATTGTTTTGTCTGCTCAGCTCTTATTTCCCTGTTCTTCTGATAATGGTTCTCTATTCCTTATGGCAGGGACTCTCCTCCATGTTAATTGAGTGGTCTTAGTGAAGGCCATCAATATAATTCCTCTCCTTCCACCTCTGCTGATGATCATAACAGGGTCAGTGAATCCTGTTGGCCATGGTCATTTGATAAGAGTGCGTTATAAAAGAACATGACCAGAACTGTTCCTGGACACATATGAGATGCCCATGTGGGATTCCCCACCAAGAAATAACTGAGGGAGCCCTGGGGATGGTGGTGCTGAGTCCCTATTGGTGCAGTAGAGGTGGAAGCTAAAAGCCACCATTCTGTCGTTGTTGATGTGACCAGGTATCTGCCATGGCCTAGTGAGGCCTGAGATGGGACTAAGCTACCATTTGGATTGTATCCGTTTGGGCTCTTTTGCTTTCCAGGGACAGAAATCCCAACCCAAACTACCTTAAGCAAAAAGAGAACTTAGCAGCTCACTTCTCTGAAAAGAGCAGAGTTACGCTGGTTTCAGGCTTGGCTTCAAGCAGGACCTTATTCAGTCTACGTCACCAGGATTCAGTGTCTCTCTCTCTTT
Source organism: Mirounga angustirostris (assembly GCF_029215605.1). Lineage (NCBI taxonomy): Eukaryota > Metazoa > Chordata > Mammalia > Carnivora > Phocidae > Mirounga > Mirounga angustirostris. Next base: position 15,127,724 of record NW_026991718.1, on the reverse strand, counting down.
TTTTCTTTCTCTCTCCATCTCTATCTCTTTCAACTCTGCTTCCTTTGGGCTGACTCCATCTGGAAGTGGAATCCCTCCCTCAGGGTACTAAACGTCTGCCTTAGATCCCAAACTTACATTTCCTCAGATTCAAGGCCAGCAGGAAATAGCAGCAGTCTCTTTCCTACAAACTTGAGTCAACCTCTCATTGCCTCTCAGTGGTTCGTACTGGGTCCTGTATCTGTCCCCAAATTAATGTGATGTGATGATCTAGTTGGCTTAAGCTTAGGTTATAGGCTTTAGTTCTGATTATGGAGTGAAGCCCACCAAAACCCAGCATCTAAGAGTTGGTGAGAGGATATGGTTATCAGTAGAAGGGTGAATAGATGCCAGGCAGCAAAATCCACAGATGTCTCTACTATAAATGGTTAGCACCCCACAGTTTGCTCAGAGCATCTCAAGGCAGCTCATGTCCTCTTTCCTCATCGTGGACACTGTTGAGTGTTAGGTAGAAGGTGTCAGACACTTCTTATGAGGTGATAACAGTTTGGTTTCTAGGTGAAAAATAATGACCACTGAAGAATGCTGAAAGCTGCTGCTAGTGGTAGACACAAACTGAAGTGGGTTAAGAAAATGAGTGTTCTTAGAAGTTTTGGACACATTAGAAGGTGGAATGTTGAATTCAGCAGAGGCTTGCACCAACGGTGTAAATGAATTCACCATGTGTTTTATGTGAAGACAAGAACAGGCACCTCCTAAAATCATTTCAGCAGCTTCTGTAACTGGTTCAAAATGGTTCACCAATTGGGAGAAAACTGAGGAAAGCTGGGCAAGTAGTTACTTGTGATTCAGGAGAAAACCAGGATCCAGTACAAACATTTTTGTGTATCTTTGACTCTAGAGAGTTCACAACATCTAGAAATGTGTTTCTCAGGCACGTCAAGGGCCCACCCTTCCTTCCGCCGTGCCTCCTGCAGAACCAGCCCTGGCATCACACCAGAAAACCATCTGTAGTAGACTCTGTTGTTTTTTCCTCCCCAACATTAATTTCTTATACTTGGAGTCTCCCTTAAGCCTGTGGGTGCTGGCCAGGTCATCTGGTCGATGTTGAGGTCACTTAGGGACTTTGGTTGGAGGAGATAATCATTCGCCTGACACTGAAGTTTTTGTTGAATGAGCGTGATAGGGAGTGGCAGTGAATAGATTGCCTGAAGGTATGAATCTCCAGAGAGCCGGGATTTACACAAAACAGAGTGAACAAGTATTGCTCTGGAAGAGCCTGAGATCAAGGAAGATGTGAACTCCACCTCTTAAACTTGAAGATGAGCAGTTTCCTCTGGAGGATGCAGCAGGGGAAGTGCTGTTCTTGGGGATGGAGAGCCATGTGCCCCGTGACTATTCCCAGATGACCACAGCCTTGGGACTAGACATACTTACTGGACAGCAAGTCTAGCCAAGTGTGGTCAGCCCTTTGAACATCTGCCATGGATACACTGTTCCCAGCACCTGCCCGACATCTCCTCTATGCTCTTGCCAATGGCCAGGCCCCCCAGAAGTCCCTGCACAATGTTTCTACATGTTTGATGTCCCTGAAAGAAGAGGGAACACATAATCATGATTTAAAAATAAACAGAAGACAAAGTATTTTGGTTCTTGGCTTTACCCTAGGCTGCTGAAGTCATCTCTGAGCAGACTCTTGCCACAGCGTACTTGGAGGCCTCTGAGGTTTGGCAGTGCTTGGGCTTCATTGGGAGAAGGCTGGGACTGTTCACAGATGACAATGTCCATTTCAGCTACAGTCGTGATGAAGCTGGGGCAGGACCTTGAGCTGGCAGAGCCCTGTCATGGGCTTTCCCCTTGCCGATCCATCTGCCTCTCTGTCTTCCCGTCTTTTTTCTCTTTTGGGGATAGGACAAAGCATCTCCACTGTTGACCAGAGAGAAATTTCACTGGCTTTGCCAAACACAGGCCAAACCTATGCTGGGTGCTTGGTGGTGCTTCAGGATCACTCAAACAAATGCACAAGGACAGAGGGCTAAGTTCCAATGCTAAAACTAAGCTTTGGAACATATGTCACCTTTATGAAACAGGAGCCTTAGAAGGGGCTGATCATGTAGATGGCTTCCATCATGGAAGGCTTTGGGAGTCAAGGGAAAGAAGCTGGGAAGGGGAAAAGTATGGAGGCAGGAGGCACAGTGTCACCAGAGACATTGAATCAATGTGTTTTTCTCCCCAGGGCTTAGACCACTGATCCTGGAGGAAGGGTTGCAATATCTGTGGGTTATTTAGAAGTATATGGATCTGGTATAATAAACTGATACAATCAGTTTACTGTCCTGTGAAACCAGATTAAGATCTAAAGCCAGGTGATGTACTGGGAAGGATATTTGCAATGTTAATGATAGGGCTACTAAGCCCAATATATACAAGCCCTTTACTAAACAAAAGGGGAAAGAAAAACAACCCACATAGACAAATGGACAAATAAAGTGAATAGGCAATTTACAAAAAGAAGAAATAAAGTAGTCAGAGCATGTAAAAAGATGTTCAACCTTGCTAATGATGAAAAAATATGAGTTAAAAATTGAGATATCATGTTGTGCCTATTGGTGAAGGTAAACAGATTGGATTAAAAAAAGTAACAGTAATAGTCAAGGTGTTGAGAAATATTTAGTTCAAAAGAGTATGAATTAGTACAACCTATCTGTAAGGCTTTTTGACAATAAGTATCAAAACATAAAATACCATATCCTTTGACCCAGAAATCCTTTGACTTAGCATAAGAAGGAAACTGGGGAAGTTTATGAGAATGCACTAGACTATTCATTAATTTCTGATTATTGGAAAACTGGAAAAACTCCTAACTGTCCATTATTAAGAGATCAGTTGACTGAAGTGTGGCCATACTACAAAGGAAAATATGCAATCATTAAAAAATGATAGTGTATCTTCAGTCAATTTGAAAGAAAAGATATTCATGACATGTTTTTGAGTGAACAAAACAAAACTACCTCATTATGTAACCACTCCTCTAGGTGGATCTTGCCCCAGTGTAATGCATTGACTCACAAACCATCCTGGGATGCCGTGGACCAGGTGAGCAGTCAGTGGCATTTTTAGGAAGAGTCATGTCTCTAAAGTATGTTCTCAGAGACCCAGGGACAGAGGGGAGGCTGGGTAGTGTTAGACTTCTGTTTACCTACGGAAGATGAAGTTCGGAGGGAGGTGAGTGGGGTGGGAAAACTCTGGCCCTTGACCTAGTCCATCCATGTGGGATCAAGTACCAGGTGTGTATCCTGTATTCCACTCCTGTGATTTTTGGAGACGCAACTTTTTTTTTTTAAATTTAATTATTTTGGGGGGGGAAGGGCAGAGGCAGAGGGAGAGAGAAACTTAAGCAGACTCCTTGCTGAGTGTGGAGCCCAACTTGGGGCTTGATCTCACGACCATGATCCTGGGATCATGACCCAGAGATTATATCCTGAGCTGAAACCAAGAGTCCAACCCTTAACCAACCGCACCACCCAGGCACCCCTGGAAATGCAAGGAGGGACCTTATGGTTAGTTGCTGACAAGTCTCCTCTTGTGTGTATATATCCCTGTGTTACAGGTGCGGGGCTGGGGGAACAGCCTCTGGAGCCAGCAGCCTCTGCAGGAGGAGACGCCAGCTGCATCACTTACTCATCACGGCGCCTTGGGTAGGTGATTTCACCCACTTGTGCCTCAGCTTCGCCAACTGTAAAACGGTGCTGGCTCATTTTAAGTGCTGTGTTTTCTATCATTATTATTATTATTTTCTGTTTTCTAGTATTTTTTTCTTAACCAACCATAAAACACAATCCATTTTGTACACTGTATTTTTAAAGGAAGGAACTGAATTATTTTTCTCCTTAAAGTGAAAACTGATTATGTGGAATCCCTAACATTTTTCTGTTTTTAAACCCTGACCATGAACAAGATTGAAATTTATATGGTCATTGAGCACTTTCTTTTCTGGGGGTGAGAGGTTTATCTTGCATTCTTGTTCAGTTTTCGCTCACCTTCCTACCCCGTGTCTCAGTAGTGTTGGATGCAGCTGGTCACTGCCTCTTGTATAAAAAAACCTTTCTTCATTTGCTGTCTGGGTCACAGGCTCTCAGCCCTCCTGCCCACCGCCTGGCAGTGCCTTTGCTGGTTCCTCATACACTGGAGTGCTTCTTTTCTCCATCTACTTGTTGCCTTGGGGATCTCACGTAGTCTTATGGCTTTAACACCTTCTGTGGGCAGGATAACCTTCTGTCCAGGTTTGCCCAGCATAGTTCTGGTGTTTGCCTTGTCACTTGGCATAATTAGCATTGCTTTTCCATCTCAAAGAGTCCCAGTTTGAAAGCTAGGTTATATGTTTACCCTATCTACAGGCTGATGGCCCCTCAGGTTTTTATCTTGAGTCCTGACCTCTGTCTCCGCATTCGAGACTTACATATGCAGCTGCCTAGCATATTCACTTGATTAGCTAATCAGCATCACAAGAGTCAAGTCCAAAATCTGCCTTTTAATTTCTCTTCCAAACCCACACTTTCTACATTCTAATAAATGATGACTTCATTCTTCTGGCTGCTTGGGCAAAATCCTTGACTTCTCTATTTCTCTCAAACCCCATGTCTGATCTGCCAGCAGATCCAGTGGGTCACATCTCTGCTGAGTGTTCAGAACCCAGGTAATACTCTTCTCCATCATGTGGGCGACCACTCTAGTCCAACCACTGGCATCTCTCACTAGAGTATTGAGAAGCCTCTTGGCTCCCCATTTCCACTCTTGTCATCTATACATATTCTCCGCACAGCAGCAGAGAGATCCTTTTAAAGCATGCCAGGTTGTGGCAGTCTTCTGCTCAAAATTCTCCCGTTGGCTTTGCATGATGTACTCGGTAAAATCCCCAATCCTTGTATGATTCAGGCCCCTGAGATCTGACCTCTCTGCCATCATTTACTCTTCTTGCTCACTCATCTGCATTTCAGCTACATTATCCATTCTGCTCTTTCTCAAACTGGCACACTCATGCCTCAGGTCCTTTGTACCTGCTGTTCTTTTTGCTGGGCATTCTTGTCTCTAATTTATCCAATGGCTTACTCTCTCTCACTGTTCTCAGGTCTCTGTTCAAATCTTTTCTTATCAAAAAGGTCTTCACTATCTTGTAAGGCAAACTTGCCTCATTACTCTCTCTCCTCAGGCTTTCTTACGCATAAAACTTCTCAGCACCTGATATATTATAGGATAACTTTTTTTTTTTTTTTAATTGTCTGCTTCCTCTGACTAGGGTGTAACTTCATAAGGCCAGGACTTCAACTGCTTTATCTGCAGTGCCTAGAACAGTGTCTGGAATGTAATAGGCCCTCATTAAAATTTGTTGAATAGATTCAGATAGTACATACTAAGCACATAATATGTTTTTAAAAATATTTATTTAGGCATTGAAAAGTTTCTTTCAGGAGTGCAGTATTTTAAAATTTTCATTGAGAAGTTTTGCCATACTGTTGTTTAATTTGTTCCTAAATGTTTTATATTTTTTGACATAATAATAAATGAAATTTCTTAACTTCATTTTCTAGTTGTTTGTTGCTAGTACACAGAAGTGCAATTGGTTATATGTATTGATTTTATATTCTCCGGTGTTGCTAAACTCATTTATTTCCTCTAGTAGTTTTTTTTGTTCATTCTTTAAATTTTGATAATTAAAACAATCATGTCATCTGTGAAAAGTGAGAACTTTACTTCTCTCCTGCCAGTCTTTATGACTTTTATTTCTTTTCTTTATTGCACGGGCTAGGACTTCTAGTATTATGTTAACTCGAAGTGTTGAAAATGGACATCCTTATTACTGATGTAGGGGAGAATGGTTTCATCACCAGGTGTTTGATACCAATCTCTGGGGAAAAGTGTTTCCTCATTAAGTATGATGCCAGCTCTACTACGATGGGGTTTGTTTATTTTTGTTTTTGTTTGTAACTGCCCTTTATCAAATTGAAGAAATTTCCTTCCATTCCCCATTTGCTGATCATTTTTGTTTTAATCCTGAATGGGTTTTGAATTTTGACAAATGCTTTTCCTCCATTTTTGGAGATAAATCACATAGTTTTTCTCTTTTATTCTTTTGATATGGTGAATTCCTTTGATTTTTGAATGCCAGATCTATCTTGAACTCCTAGTATAAACCCACTTGTTCATGATGAATTATCTTTTTTATATATTGATGGATTCTGCTTGCTAGTATTTTGTTAAGGATTTTGCATTTGTGTTCATGGAGAAGTTTTCTTGTAATTTTTTTGCAGGCTTTGGTATATCAGAATATGCTGAACTCATTAAATGACCTGGGAAGTGTTCCTTTCTCTGTTTTCTGAAAGAGTTTGCATATGATTAATATTATTTCTTGCTTAAATATTTGATAGAATTCAGCAGTGAAATAATCAGAACTTGGAGTTTTTCATTCTGAGAATGGTTTTGATAACAAATTCCCTATCTTTGACAGATATGGGGCTACTCAAAATTGCTATTTCACCTTGTGTTCATTTTGACAAGTTGGATTTTTCAAGAAATTGGTCCATTTTATCTAAAGATGTCAAATTTATTCTTATACTATGGTGCATAATATTCCATTGTTGTCCTTTTGATGGCTAGGGGACCTGTAGCAATTTTCCTCCTGCATTCCTGAGACTGTTAATGTGTATTTTCTCTTTTCTCCCTGTCCTTCCTCTGAGGGGCACATCACTTCTGTCAGTCCTCTCAAAGATAAAATTTTTCGCATTGTTTTTCTATTTTCTGTTTGCTATTCTTACTTTTATTTTTTATTTCCCTCCTTCTTTTATTTTGGGTTCCATTTGCTCTTCTTTTTTTTTTTTAGCTTAAGGTGAAATGTTATATCACTGTTTCTTCACCTTGTTTCCTTTGTAATATAAGCATGTGAAGCTATAAAATGTCCTCTAAATACTCTTGCACTGCATCTCACAGATTTTGAGACAGTGTGTACTCATTTTCATTCAATTCAAATGTTTTCTAATTTCCCTTGTGACTTCTCCGAAGCTGATTTAAAAGGGGATTATTTAACTGCCAAATATTTGGGGCTCTTCTATCTTCCATATTATTATCGTTTTCTAGTTTCATTTTGTTGTGGTCAAAGAACATACTCCATAATATTCTAATACTTGGAATATATTTAGACCTATTATGGCCCAACCTATGGTGACTACTCAGTGTGCATTTGAAGAGAGTGTGTAGACTGCAGCTGCTGGGTGCAGTGTTCCTACACGTCTCTCTGGCCCGGGTGTCTGAGAGTGTCGGTCAGATCTGCTATACCTGTTCTGGCTTTCTTTTTAATCGTTCTGTCAGTCACTGAAAGAGTGGTAATAAAATCTCCAGCTCCGGTTATTGATTTGTCTATTTTTCCCTTTACTTTTTTCAAATTTGGTTTATAGTTTTTGAAGTTATCAACTGCAGGCAGATTTAGGCTCACTGTGTGAAACTGAACTTTTTATCATTGTAAAATGTCCCTCCTTATTTCTGCTAATACTCGTTGTCTTGAAGTCAGTTTTCTTTGATGTGGCTAGCTGTCTCAGCTTCTTAGTGATGAGTGTGCATGGTTTGTATTTTTCTTCCCTCTCACTTTCTACCTACTTGTATCTCCACATTTCAAGTGCACGTCTTGCAGATAGTATATAATTGAGACTTACTTTTTTAGATCATTCTGACTTACATGACCTTTTAATTGTAGTGTTTAGTACATTAGTATTTAATGTAAGTTTTGATATAGTTGGATTCGGGTGTGCCATTTTGCCATTTGTTTTGTATTTGTCATATCTGTTTCTTTTTATTTTTAATATTTTTTAGAGAGGGATCAGGGGAGGGGCAGAAGGAGAGGGAGAGAGAGATTCTTAAGCAGGCTCCACGCCCAGCACAGAGCCCAACACGGGGCTCGATCCTATGACCCTGAGATCATGACCTGAGCCGAAATCAAGAGTCAGACACTTAACTGAGCCACCCAGGCACCCCTCTCATATCTGTTTTAAGTTCCACTTTTCTTCCTTTCTTTCCTTCTTTTGGGTTAATTGAATAGTTTTTGGTATTTCATTTTGATTTCTCAATTGAATTTTAGCTATACATTTTGCATTATTATTTTAGTAGTTGCAAGGAAAAACAATACATATCTTGAGCTTATTACTTTTTATAGTTACAGTTAATAAATACTAGTTTATATAAAAGATAGGCCCCTTACTACAGTACACTTCTATTTACCCAGTTCCCTTTCCAGGCAGAATATAAGTAATACCTATCTGTTAAGGGCAGCATGTGGGATGCTCTTGCTTCCTGATATAACAAGGTGGGATTGGACTTTTGGTCTTGGGTGGTGATTGGGGAAATTCATTTGGTAATCCAACCAGCTATGCTATGGCAAGCGCCTTAGCTTATGAAATACATGAAGTCTGCCAGGCCACAAATCAGTGGGGTCACTGGAAAATGAGGGAAATTACATGTTGGGTATATGTGAAACATCTGTAGGAAATAGAGGCTGTGAGAAGTTCTGCTGTACAGAGAATAAGAAGAAGTCTGGATATTCCTTCAAGAATGGTTTTGTCATGGGGCACCTGGGTGGCTCAGTTGTTAAGTATCTGCCTTCGGCTCAGGTCACGATCAGAGGGTCCTGGAATCGAGCCCCGCATCGGGCTCCCTGCTCGGCGGGAAGCCTGCTTCTCCCTCTCCCACTCCCCCTGCTTGTGTTTCCTCTCTCACTGTCTCTCTCTCTGTCAAATAAATAAATAAAATCTTAAAAAAAAAAGAATGGTTTTGTCATATATCATTGGTGTCAATTATTAGCTATTTATTGTTTAGTAATGCTTAAACATTTTTTTGGTAGCGTACTCTTTATAACAATGAGTTAATCTAAAATGCATGCTTAGTAGAAAATTAAGCACTGATTTTTTTTTTTTTTGATCTTTCAAGAAAGTTAATGATTAATGTGTAGCTTGGAAAAAGTGTTTGCTGATACCATGGGTGTAGTAATACCAATGACCACATGGAAACCAGAAGACACAAACATGTTTGTTGAAGAGGCATTAGCCTCTCAAAAGTTTTGTAGTTAAGTTCGTGCCCAAACATAATTAGGATTAATAGCTATAAAAGGTGTGTTTATATATCATTTTATGACTCATTTAGACCAAATGTCTGTTCTACTAAGTTAATTTCACTCATTTTTAATTCCAAATTTTCCTGGCGATGGATGGAAAGTGAAGTGATAGCTGTGGGTGTGTTGGCTCCATTAGCAGAAGGATCGTGTGAAGCCAGCATTATATCAGTGTCTTAAGATGCTTCAGATAGAATATCCGTTAAATTAATTTTGACACTGGTTCAATTTTTCACCCAATTTATGGAATCCAAGTAAGCTTTTGGAAGTTAATTCTGTCAAAGATGAAATAGCTGAAATGAATGCAATTATAAATTGTTGAGAAGTTGAACATTGAAGTTTTTTTTTTGCAGTGATAATAAAAGTACAAATTTTGGTAGAACACAGTGTTGTAGAACAAATAATAGTCTTACTAGATTAAGATGTTTATAGACTAGAAATGTACTTGGAGTTGGTTGGGTGCACATATAATTAATAACTGTGGTGTTCTATCAATTTAATTAGAAGCTAGAGTTGTACAAAAATGAAATAATTTTATATAGATTAAGAAAAACTGAACAACAAAAATTTTATGTCAAAATCATTTTGAGTACAAAATAGTACTTTACCATGGAAGTATATACTTTCTCCTCTTGCTGTCTCTCATTAATCAGATTTTATAAATCTTTGAACTTTTAAAGAACTACTTTGTCCATCAACTTCAGAGTCCTAAAATATTGTTGAGATTTTGTATAAACAAATTAAGTTTTGGTTCATTTGCTCAAAACCAGCTGGAAATATTTAATCAAAATTAAATGAATGGCTCACCTTACCACATCAGCTTTTGAACCTTGTAGTGAATTACAATGATTGAAAACAAAACCTTCCAGCTTTATCTCTATCAAAGCAAGGGAGGAGGTGAAAAAGTGAAATAATGAGAGCTTATGTGGTGTGAAATATTTAGTATTCAAATTCTTTTGGGAGTGTCTGGGAAGTCTTGGTTTATGGGAAGCGGCTTGTAATGGTGTTCGTATGATAATGAAGTGAATTTGTGTTCCACCCTGAAAATGCAGTGAAATGAAGTAATCCTATGCTTTTGCAGCATCTAAAACTGGTGAACCATTCAAAAGAACCATAAATAGAGACAACTTATTTGACATGTTTTGTCAAGGAAAGCTACTCTGAGGCAAAAGGAAAGCATTTGTGAAAATACTTGAAGTGAAATATTTACTCATTTCAATATAAAAAATAATTGAAATTGACAATATTCTCCATTTAGCCAAATTTTCTCCAAGCTTACCAGACATCTCAGGACCAGGAGGCAGAATGTTTTCTAAATTAAGAAATTGCAGTCTACAAAGAAGGGTCAATTAAAAGTCAGCAATTCAAATTTATTAATCATAACCTACAACTCTGAAGAAAACTGTAGGTCATTTAATGGAAAAATCTAAAATGGTAAGATCATATTGAAAAAATTACAATTCTTCAGAAAAATTCACTGATACAATATTAAAGAGCGACATGTCTAAGAAACTGATTAAAATATGTGAATATGCACCAAGAATAAACTATTTTGCTTCCACTATTTTTTTAATGTTCATATTATCAACATACAGATTTTTTTAATTGATGTATGTCGTTATGCATATATTATGGTTTTAGAAACAGTTTTACTTTTGAAATTTGGTTTTAAAGAGAACAGTTTTATGGTCCATCAATAAAATAAAATCAAGATGTTAGTCAATATATAAACATTTAAAAAAATTATACAATTTTTAGTACTTTTATTTCCTCTTCTCACTCTCAGAAGTGTCCCAATGTAGATGGTGCATTATATGGTGGCCCTTGCTATTGTGTTCGTCATTAGCAAGGTTCACAGATGTTCCAGTTTTCCACCTTTCAGACCAATAGTAGTTTGGTACTTTTCTGTTCTTTTTGTAATTAGTCATGATTGTGTGGCTTACTTTGGCCAATGAAATGTGAGAAGTGATATGTGGCGTTTTTAAGGTTCAGTCCACGACTTAACCTCTCTCTGCTGCTGCAGTGATCATGGAAGCATGTGTCAAATAGCTTCTGTCAGGTACAAGCTTGAATGATGATGGCCTGGAGCATAGCTCCCAGCGACGCTGTGTGAGAAACACCCCCCCCCCACACACACATACACACATGGGCATCTTTGTGGTGTTAAGCCACTTAGATATTGGGATTTTTTGATTTCGTAGCAAAACTTAACTGACCCTCATTGATAAGGCTATAACTAATAAATTAATAACTTCATCTATTAATTAATTAAGACCCCAGTTTGTTACAAGAGAACTTGGGGGACAGTTTATAAGCAGCAGGGTAAAATAAAAAGACAGGTGATTGGGTCCCAGGGTAAATAGAGGAATGAAAAGAAAATAAAGTCCAAGGTTAGGTTAGTCCTCCAAATGCACTCTTATGTATTTCCTAGTGGTGGGCTGGCATTTAATCTATAATACAATCTTAGCTCCCAAGGTGAATATAGAAATCTGACGAGTAACAGAATTTGTAAGATAACAACACAGTATAAGGTGTTATGTATATAAGATACATTTATATACCAGTGCCTATAAGATGCTTAGGGAATACTTTAGACAAAAATGGGACCCCCTGTCACATACTGGACAGATTTCCTCTCACAGATAAATCAGAGTGTTTCACATGGCTCTTTCTTATCTCAGCTCTGAATGTAGGCAGATGATGTAATGGCAGAGTTTAGATCAGGAAAACTTAATGGGAGTTGATGTGAAAGGTGATGGTCAAACAGCAGCCTGGATCCATAGCTCTCGACCATCTGGCCTAATTCAACATGAGCTTTATAGCATTTCCAGCATGAGTGCATATCCTTCAGTTAGTCCTTTAAGAACTATTTTTCTTGTCTTGAAGGCTCTTTTAATAAAAGTTGTATAGGAAGAATGTTGGTGATATTTTCTGGCAAGTTCCTAATGTGGACTCAGACCTGGCTTCTGCTTCACTACGGTGACAGGGCAAGATGTATAAATAAACAAACACCCTCAGAATGGAATGAGTTAAATGCGGAAAGACATACACAAATACTGTGTCCTTGGAGCCCCCAGAAGGGGTGGCAGCTCTCCTCGATGACGGAGTCGTGCCCCATTACATGACTGGCACCCCTGGTCTGCACTTTGGCTGCTGATTAAGGTGCCTGGCTGGTTGGCATCGGTGTCTCTGAATAGCTTTGTAGTCAAGGACCATTGGAAAGGCCCAAAGGAGCAACATGCTGTGTTGAATCAGGCCACCATGTCAACTAGCTGGCTCTGCCCAGGCAGCCGTGGTGTTCTGAGTGAGCTCAGAGGTAGGAACCTTGGCCAGGGCTGGATGAAGCCTATGAACCAATGACCCAAAGACTGGAATGTTTGCAAGAGTCTATTTTTGTTCCAGATAAAACTGGAAACGGAGGGATTTGGGGGAGCCAACCTCCTGGAGATTAATGGTGAAGGAGTGAGCTGCGTTTCACCAGGGAAGTATGTGATGCTCTCAGCATCCTAATAGATATCCCTGTAAAGTGAAGGCTGGGTGATGGAGAATAAGAAAGAAGAGTCCAGTCCAGTGCAAGGCAGGAGGTGCAGAGGCCAGGCCTTTCACAGAGATAATCAGTGTCTCCATCCGTCTGCCTCACTGTGCCTGCCCATCCATCCTGGGCTTCACCAAGCACCCAGCTGGTGTCTGGTTCTGTTCTTGGCTACGAGGCTGGCACAAGAGAAAGTGTATAGACCTTGTTCTCAGGTGCAGAGAAAATCCACAGCAGAACAGGATTGAAGAAAGTACCTGGCTCATTTCAGAACTGGTTTAGAGTTCAGAGTCCTGGGATTTCCGCTCTTGTTACCCACCAGCAATGAAAAGTCATGTTTTCCCTTCCAAAGCCGCCTTCTACTTTGTCAACCTAAGAGCTGTTGATGGAGAAACTGTGTGTCTGGCCCCAGGCTCAGTTTGTGCTGTTGGGGTATGTGGGGGTGGGAAGTGAGAGGGAGCACCTCATCAGCCAAAGTTCTAGTTCTCTGAGGAGAATTAGAGCCCTGAGCCTGGAGGCAGAAATCCAGGCACCATTTAGTTGCCAGAGGACTGCCTGTCTTCCACCGTGACATGGATCAGGACGTCCAAGGGCTGGTAAGAGGCAGATGTGACTGCAGACCTGTGTTCCTTCCTCTGCATCAGTGATGGGCAGTGTTTGCTCCTTCCATCCTCAGAGTCCAGGAATCTGGATGTGGGGGCGATGTCCCTTCCCTCTCAGGCTCTTTCGTAACCAGCTCCCTTTCCTTCTCTCCTTCCTGGGCTTGTGATTCCTTGGTCCCACACCCCACACCTGTTAAGTAACCCTCAAGCCTGGAGGTTTCTAGGACTCCCGGCAAAGAGGTCTGGACTTTGTGGGGGGAAATCTGGCCTCCCCCTGCTGTGAATGCCGGGGCTGTCCTCACCCTGAAATGGAGCGGGCTGGGCTCTGGATGTCCCTGGCTGATGGCCACATCACTGCGTATTTCAGCTCAGGCTGCCCTCCTGGAGTCTGTCTGAGACTTGAGACATGGGGAGACTCCGCTCGCAGTGGGCTCTCCTGGCATGATTCACAGTATCTGGGGAAGCCCGTCAGTGACTTGGCAACGCTGGGAGCCGTGGGAGCCCCTCGGTGAATGCCTCACTGCTTGGGCCAGGTCTGACTGCAAGGGTGTGGTTGGGAGGCAGATGTGTATAGCTCGCAGGGTTTTCAGGCCTGACGTGCAGGAAGAAGTCAGCTTTTACCCTCAGAACCTGGACTAGAGTGAGAATCAAGAGGACCCGGACTTAGGGGGGCTTTGAGTCAGGACACCTGAAGTACCTTCTCTCGTTGGTGACTCACTGAGAGATAATCAGCAGAATGACCCATGAAAGTTTTTTCAAGGCTCTACTCATAGTACCAAGTTGGTGGTAAGTGCGATTGGTGCTCTATAATCTTTAATAAGTTTTATACGTGCCTCATCTCCTCATGAAGAAAACACAGCAGATCAGCCTTAAAACTCTGCTTTGTATGTCCAAAAGCCTGTTGAAAAGGTGCTTTGAGAGAAGCAAGAGCCAGTCAAGAGAGGAGCTCAGATCAATCACTAGGATGTCAGCTCCCAGCCCCTGCACCTGCGGTCATTCACTCTTTCGTTCCATAAACACTCACTGAGTGATCTTTGCTAGCCTTGGGCTGGGCAGCAGGCTACAGAGATGAATCAGAAGTGATCTGCCTTTGAGATGCTCAGAGGCCAGTAGGTGATATGTGATATGTTTATAAAATGGTCACAAAGATAGGAAACGATTCTCACACCCACTAGAAACAAGAGTAAATGCAAATTATACCAAGATACTACTTTTCACCAGCATTTGGCAATGGTAAAAACACTGTATTACAAACTGTGTTTTTGAGACCTGCCCACATCTCATAGCTGGTGAGTGGGAGAGCTGGGGCTTGAACCTGAGGCCTGTGACTCCAAATCCCCTTTTCATTCAGTGGTCTGGCCCTCATGAGAGATACCTTGCATAGTTGATTGGGTGTGTGGCGTGTAGCATGATCAAACTCCCACACCTTGTTCTGGATCTTTCTGGAGGAGGCCAAGAGGAATGAAAGCATCGCATGGAAGAGAAGATGTAGCTCTCTGGCCTGTAGGCAGTGCTGGTCATCTTTTGTCTTCCAGAGGATCCAAGGCCATCTGTGGACAGTTCCAGACCCTTGTCTTGTGGTCAGAGGCTTGACTGGATCAGTATCTGCCAGGAGGGTGAGGTGGCACTATTTTCAGGTTGGAGAATTCATGGGCTTAAGAGAGGAAGGTCTGGTAATCAGTACTTTAGGCTCCAGGGTCCTGCCTCTGATTCTTGAGCCCTGAGCCTGGGGAGGAGCAAGGTCCGGTGTGGAAGAGAGAGGGAGGCAAAGAGCATCAGGGTAGCAGGTGCCTTGGTTCTTGGTCTGCAGGCATGACCTAGGCTTAGCTTGGGCACCTGAGGACGAGTGAAAAATAATAGGGGGAGCGTGAGATAGAGAGGGTGGGAGGGAGAGGGAAACAGGGAGGGAGACAGAGAGAGAAAGGAGAAGGAGGAGGAGGAGGAGGAGAGCAAGAGGGAGGAAAGAGATTTACATATTCTTGTGTATAAAGCAAGGGGTTCACCATTGAGACTGCTTTTCCTCTGGGTTGGAGCACAGATGGAGGAAACATTCTTCCTCTTTCCTCTAGTACAGAATGGGGCATATAATCATTTCACCGTGTGTACAGGATTTCTAGTTACATAATGACTAAAAGCAGATAAAGATCCAGCCAAGAGAACAGCAAACCATGGACATGATGGTCATAAAAGTCCTTAGCCAGTCTCAGGGCTTGGCTGCCAACCTGCTTTGGGGCAATAGGGGTGGACAGAGCCAGGCATGAGGAGCCCTCCAAGAGTCCTGAGGAGGAGGTGGTGGCGGTGGGGGGAACAGCAAGGAAGGCCAGCCCTGGACTGCCAAGAACAGCAGGTGGCAATGCTTAATGTCCACAGTCATGCCAGTGTGCTTAGGAACTGTTGTTATTTTTATGAGAAAAATGCAGAAAGGCTAATCTGTCTATTTATGTCTGTCTGGAACCATGTAATTACTGAAGGGATGTTCTCGTGCCAGGATCCAGTTGTGGCTCTTCCTCTCCCATGATGTCTTTGGGAGGCTGGGCCTGATGCCCCAGCTCAGCTCTACTGAGGAGTCTGCCAAAGGTTTTGGGCACCAACGGGATGGTTGGACAGATGGAAGGGGACCTGGGAAAACCAAGATAATTGGGTCAAATACTTTTATCTATTTTAGAGTTTGAGCAAGTGGTTATTTTAGGAACCCATGACTGCTGTGAAATGGAGGTCTTTTCTATGGATATTTACTGTTCAAGTCAGAGTCTATCATCTGTCCATCTCCCTGTTCAGCCATCTGTCCAGCCATCTGTCCGTCTGTCCACCCCTCCCTCCCTCCCTCCCTCCCTCCCTCCCTCCCTCCCTCCCTCCCTCCCTCCCTCCCTCCGTCTTTTGAATAAGCAGGTCATGCCAGATATTTTGCTGGCCTCTAGAGATACAGAGATAAATAAGACATGGTATTTGCATTTGAAAGACTTGAATTGTGGGGGAAGAGAGAAATACCAACCATGAAGCACAATGAATGTCACAGGTACTATAGTAGACTCTGTGTGGGTCCTGTGGGTCAAGGAAGGGGCTGGGCAGTGGGAAAAGCTTCAGAGAGTAGGTGACCCTTGAGCTGGGGTGTAGAAGCTGAGGGGATGTTTGCCCTGGAGGCCTAGAAAGCATGTGCAACCTCACCGGGACTCCAGAGGACGCTCCAGGATAGTCTCTACCTTCTCTCTGTATATCTTGGATTCTAACCCAAACCCATGCTTTGCCAGGGTTGGGGTGGGTAATTCTCAGCCTGGTATTAGGTGCTTCCGGTGACCTGACCTCAAGCTACTATTTTCATTTCTCGCTTGCTGTTCCCCTACACCCTGTTACATTGGGCCATGCTGTACTGCTCCCTAAGTGGGCCCAGCAGGTTCCTGCCTCCTTGCCTGTGACCAGGTAGGTCTGCCTGCTTGGATTGTCCTCCTTTACCCCATTGGATTTTGCTTGAGACCTAGGATGTTGTCCTCTTGTGGGACTCAGTGACTGGTGAATTTATGAATGTATGAGCAGGGGACTGAGTAGTGAGGAGACTTCTTTGAGTGTAGCAGCATGTGTATTGAGCTGTATGTGACAAGGCTGGAGCATTTGGGGGCTAGGTGTAGGCTGAGAAGAGGGTGGTATTTTAGAATGTACAAAGCTGTTGATTAGAAGAAGAAGATAGTAGGCATGTCACCCACCTCCTTGTATCCTGGTTCCGAGGTCCCTCCACCCAGCTGAGGGAATCATCACTGTAGGAAGGTAGGTCTGAAAAGGCCATATGGCCTTCTGCCTTCTCTATTCTAAAGCTTTCTAAATCTGTAGTTCTGATATTTCCCCAAGTTTTGGATGGATTTCTTTTTCACATCACCATTCCCTGAGCACTGGAAGTAGGTACTAATGTTTTTCAGGGGCCTTCTGAGTGGACTGAGCTAATTCCTTGGTCGCATGGGACTGTGCCCCAGGAGGGGGCAGGCATTGGCTATGGAGGGCGGTTTGCTCTCCAGCTGGGGCCAGCTGGACTTCAACAATCAGCCTGAGGCTTGGCCTCCTCCAGCTCAGCACAGGCTAATCCTCCAGCTGGCAGGGGCTGGGTGTTGTTCAGAGCTGCGGGTGCGTGTTGACCGAAGCCACCGTGGATGTCCTTGGTGCTGCCCTGGCGTTGGGCAGAGGGGCAGGTTAGAGCCCCAGGGGCAGGGGATACAAGGGTAAGTTTTCTGTCAGCACCTGGAGTAAACTGGGTGAGGCCCTCACCACCTGGGACCTCTGTTCTACCTGGGAAGTGATGAGGTTGGGCTAAGCATCTTTCCAACTCTGCTGTTCCTTGGCTATAGGCCTCTATGAAGTGGATGGTCTACATAGCAGAACTAGGGCCAGCTGTCCTGAGGGAGGACAATAAGGAATGGAGAAGTTAGAAGGGCTTGACTATTACCCACGCTGTCCAGTGTCCTGTAGCTGGTTGGCCCACAGGCTCAGAATCTGAGGAAATGAGGGAGGACACCATATGCCTCCCTTTAGCAGGTGTTTATTTGCTTATGTTTCCTGCGTGTCCAGCTGTGCTGAGTGGGGCCATGTTTCTGTCCTGAGAAGGGGCAGACCAGTCATTGTCGCCAGGTGGTGTGGGACTGAGGCAGTTTGGACTGTGAGCATTGATGGGGTTCAGTACCAGGAGAGACCCCTGTGTGTTGAACAGGCTGAGAAAGCCTTCCCGCAGGAGATGGGACCAGAGCAGGGCCTAGGATTTTCTCTGGTTGGCATAGGAATGAAAGGCCTGGGAATTGCTTTGCACATTTGTTCCTTTGTGCATCTGGGGTTGCTGGAGATCCATCTGGAAATTTGCTCTGATAGACTTTTTTAGAGGTTTGGTAGGGGAGACTCTGCAGTTGGTACACCAGTGTCAGGGGCCTGAGGACTCAGGCCTCCCTCCCCAGGGCCTGGGTGGGCAGCTCCGCTCCTGCTAGAGGGGAGGAGGCTGAGACTGGGGGTTGTGGGTGAGCAAAGGCCATGCTGCATCCAAGGCAGAGTGGGTGCTGGAATTTAGAGTCTGGATACGCTCTTTGGAGCTCCTCAGCATAAAGGACCCATCCTGGATCACCCCTTCCTAAAGCTTTTGAGCCTTATCTCCAATCCCTGCCCACTTCCACTCTGCAAACCGTGCTGGTCCCTGTGGCCCATGCTTTCCCACATCTCAGGCCTGTGCCCGCTTCTGCTTCTTGGAATGCCCTTGCCTTCCTTCTCTGCCTGGGGACTCCCTTCACCCTCTGCTCTGGCATTTGCCACCCGCCGAGCTGTCTCACCTCTGTGCTCCGACACCGTAGCCCATACCTCTACACAAGGGCTCACCTTGTTGCAGGTGCGAAGAGAGTCTCTAGGTTGCGAACTCCCTGTGAGTAGGCCTTGGGTCTTACTCATCTCGCTATCCCTAGGGCACACAGGGTCCTAGAGGAAGTGCTGGATAAGCAAGTAAGTGCGATTGTCCTGGCCACATGCTCTGTGTCCCTGCTTTCCCCTTCCTTTGGCCATGCCCTTCCCTGGAGGACAAGGGTTCAAAGTGACATTCCCAACCAGAGCACAGTTCCAGCCTCCCCCACCATGTCCCTGGTACCAGGGACCCTGGAATCCTTGGTCCAGATGGCCCTGAGGTCTGCTCAGGGGCCTTGCTGGGGTCCATCCTGAGTCCCCATGTGGGCAACTCTTGCCAGAGGCCCTCAGGAGGTCCCTCATGGTGTGGGGTGGAGACGGAGCTGGGGACAGGAGGTAGGGGGTGGGCCACAGGCTTTCAGCTGTACTCTTGCCACAGGCCCTGCCCACGTTAGAGGTGGCTTGATGAATGACTTCATCCTGAGTGGAACTGTGTGTGGTGGAACCTGCAGGGTGCTGAGGCCGAGGGGTGGGGGCAAAGGGGCAGAAGGTGGTGGGTCTGGGCCGACCAGCCTTGTCCTGCTGATCTATTGAGTCTTTGGATTTAACCATTCTCATATTAGTAGGCTAGACCCCATGTTAAGGGTTTTGTAGCATTTATATGTTGTAATCTTCACAATGACCCTTTTGGTGGGGACTAATATTGTTCCCAAATTACAGAAGAAGGAATTGAGGCTCAGAGTTACACAGCAAGGGCTCAGACCCCTACCTGTCTGACTCTGATTCCGTCTGAGCTTTCGACCACTCTGCACATCACCTCTCTCAGAGGGAGGCCTGTGGTGGGTGCACTTAGCATCCCCTGGACTCGAGACTCAGCATCTTCCTTGGGCAGGAAAGCGGCAGCTTCAATGGGGCCTGGCTTTGGGGGGCTGCTCGGTTCCCTGGGGGTGGGTGAATGTCTGAGCCGCCTGACAGTTGGAGGGTTGGAGGAACCTGGAGGCAGGGGCAGGAGGCTGGGCCGGGGGTGGGGGGTGGCTCTGTGACCTGGGCCCGCAGGGGCAGAGAGCTTTTCATTTGCCGCCTGGAAAGTCAGCACTCGAACGAAGGGTTCTTCCTTCCCCTCGCACTTGAGTGGAAGCCTTAGTATCAAGTTTTGGATTCTCTCTCCATCGGGGTATCCAGAAGCCCAGCGTTTCTGTTGTACTAGGGAAGACTGCATGGTAGTAATAGATAGTATTATATTATGATGACTGTTACTTTTACAGAGGCCACTAGGCCTGAATTAGCGTCACTTCCAGGTTTTTGCGCCCAGGCTATACAGATGCCATTCTGATGTGCTGCCCACATACGCAAGTCATTTTCACACTCCGTGTCCTTTGAGAGCTCACTCCTGTTAGGGGTCAGGTGTTTAGTGAGATCAGTAGGGTTGGGAGGCAGTCAGGGAAATGGCAGGAGTGTGGCCTTTAGACTAGAGCTTTGATGGGTTAATCTCCCTGCCGATGCTGCTGGATACTCAGTCTCTCAGGGCCTCAGTTTTCTCTTCTGTTAAATGGGGATTCTTTCTGGAGGGGTGGTTGCAGGCTTCAGTGGTGGCACATGGTTGATGTTTAGTGGTAACTTACTGTGAATGTCATTCTCCCTTTCTGGAATAGTTTCTTGGGCTGTTAAAGGAAATTGTTCTTAGGAGCCAAGCCACCTGCTCCCGTGTGGGATCTGGGTTTACTTTTCTAGTGGCCGGTGTGTGTGGGGAACAGAACAGGATGATTTCTGCCCACTGGCCTATGTCTGCCTCCTAACTCGTGAAGGAGATGGGGTCTGTGAGAGCTTTGCTGGCTGGAGGCCCTGCTGGAAAGCCTACATTTTGTCTGTGAGAAAGAGGGTGGGAAGTAGCACAAACTTCCCTAATAACTCTGCTGATCTTGGGGGTTGTTATTCCTTATGTATCTTTTTTTCCTTCAGAGAGGGAAAGAACACAGGGTGAGCCAGAGTGCTGTCCTGGGCAGGCAGAGATTTATTGCCCGCTTTGTTTTTGGGTTTCCTCCTGTCCTCATCCAGCCCCTGCGAGGAGCGTGGGGCTGCCGCGCCGCCCGCGGTGGGGGTTTGGACAGGAGAGAGGCAACCCTTTCGGCTTCGGGGCAGGCGTCGCCTGAGTGTTTTGTGGACTGTCTTTCCCCCAGCCGGAGCTCTGCTGGAGAATCCACGAGCTCAGCTGGCCTGGCACTTGGAATCAGCCATTGTGTCCGTGGTGACTCACTCACACCAAACTGCCCTGGAAATTCCGGATAAAGTGGGTTCCAGGGACATTTTCAACTTTATTTCCAGTGGTAAAATATGTGTATGTCTCATGGTTCCCTCAAATCCCTGGCTCCCCCGGGGGCAGCTGCCTTCTGGTGGGGGGGGTGGGGCGGGCGGCACCCCTCATTTCCTCCCCAGGCTCCTGGGTACCCACCCGCAGGCCAGGAGTCCCTGAGGGCTGGCGGGGTCCCAGCACCCAGGAGGTGCTCAGCAGACTGATGGAACTTTACCAGAGGAAAGGCCGGGCCCAGCCAAGTGTGTACCAGGGGCTGCTCCCATTCTCAGTTGGACTCTGTAGGAAGGACACAGTGAACACGGCCTCAGGCAGAAGTGGGCCAAACAGGGGAGGTGGCGGGAAGGGTGCTGTGGGCTGGGGGAGACGACAGAGGATTCGGGAGGCCCAGGATGGACCAGCGACTGTCGCCTGTCCCTGGGGTGCATGCCACCTCCGCACAGCCTCACGGGGGCGGGGTGGGGGCGGGTGGGCTGGGGCCAGCACAGGGGTTCCTGACTGGCCTCCTGCCGGCAGCCTGCTCTGCTGGCAGCCTGCTCTGCTGGCCCCTCTCCTCTCTCACCCTTTGGACCACAGCAGCTGGAGGGCGCCTCAAGGTGTCTGGCCTGTGCAGCCCTTCCCATCTGGAGCCAGTCTTGGGCGCCTTTGCCTCAACTTCCCCGTCAGCTGGAGCATACTTGAGTGCAGGACCCAGTCTGACTGAACTGCTCCCTCCCTCGTCCCCCCAAGATTCTTCTCTTTTGCAGACCCCTTTTTGCTATATAAGGTCTAGGGAGGGAGGTGTATATGAGCATGAGGACAAAGTTGGATGGACCAGCTCCTCAGTGAGGGGATGGGGAGGCAGGCATTGGGGGTCTTCCTTCTACTCAGCACATGTCTGACCCCAGGAAGCAGCCACCAGGGGCTCGGGCTCTGTTCTCTGAGGCTCTGGCCAAGCATGGTCCATTGTTCTGCCCAAGTAGCCGTTAGTCTGTGCGCCAGTCCCTAGGGGAGGGCCCAGGGCCATCACTTCTTTGCTGGGGGTCTGAGAGGGGCACAGCTTCTGCTTCTTGGCTTCTTAAAAGCTGGGAACTGCATCTGTGGGCCCCTGGAAGCAGCCTGGGCCTGCTGAGTGGGAGTCACTCTTTGGCTAGGCCCAGCAAGGGCTCTCTTCCCACTACCCACAGGACCTCCCTTGGTACAGAGTGTGAGGGTGGAGGGGTCTGGCCCCCAGACACCGGCTTCCACTGCATTGCATTAAGTCTCTCACTCCTGCCTCCTCTCTGCAACAGCCCCATGAATTGAGGACACCTTGGCTCAGGGCAGGGATGGTTCGATCTAAGATCACAAAGACAGTAAGTGGGGGAAGTGAGATCAGACTTCTACTCCCTGGACTCCCAGCCTGGGGCACTTTCTTTCCTCCTTCCACGTTGACCTCACCTACTCCACTGGCCCAGTTGCTTGTCCCTGTGGGGCCAGTGAGAGTGGAGGCCCCAGAAGATGAGCCCTTGCTGCCAGGCCCCAGGGCAGGATGGGGGTGAGGGGGACTTCCCTGACCACACGTCTGTGTGAAGACAGACCTCGTCTGGATCCCTCCTTGGCTTCCCTTCCCACTGAACTTCCTTTCCCATCCTTGTATCTTAAA
The DNA here is from genome assembly GCF_029215605.1 of Mirounga angustirostris. NCBI lineage: Eukaryota > Metazoa > Chordata > Mammalia > Carnivora > Phocidae > Mirounga > Mirounga angustirostris. The sequence continues at coordinate 15,105,170 of NW_026991718.1, read as the reverse complement.
TTTTGGTTTCAAGTTTGCCCCTCCTGTGTTACTTCATTGGGTTCCCAGGTCCAGAAAGATAAATCCACTTAATGGCTTGTTTCAAAGTGCCGAAGGACATGTGTGGCTGAAGCCAGATGCCTTCCTCCCAGCTCAAACTCCCCCTCGCCCCCCAGCCTGTGCTTAACTGCTCTAAACTGTGTGGCTTTGGGGCAGCATCTTCTGTGACCTTTCGGGCTTGGGGAGAAACCCAGGGAGGGCACACCACAGGGGCTGGTGGCTGAGAGCTTACAGCCTCCCTGGCATCCCTCTGTCTTAGATCAGTCTGTCCTCCCGAAGCCCCTTCTTCTCAGGAAGCTCCTGTTAATATGTTCCATTTCTTACATCAAGCAACTGTCTTGCAAACAGTGTTGTTGGTAATTCATAGGGGTGGCTATTATTTTTGGAAGCTAGAGCCTACAATGACCAGCCTAACACTGGTGGCCTTTATTTTTTTATTTTGTTTTTTTTCAGCTTTCCTCATATTATTGTAGAAATTACAGAAAAATATTTGGCTGGTCGTATTCAACAATATATATGGCTGATTCTTGGTCATTGTGTTCATCCTAGAAAAATAAACCTTTTGGCATCTTGTAGATTTTCCTGGGGTTCCCGTGTGTATTGAAATCTGTGAAATGTCTTTCTGTGTAGCATCGTGCCTAGGAAGGTACAGGCATGAGCAATTGCACTGGGTTGGTGTTAAACGTTGTCATGTCTCTGTTGTGGCTGAGTGTTGGGGTGTGTTGGAGCTGTATGCAATCCCCAGGGCCTGGGGCGCTGGGACAGCTGACACCTGGAGGGCCTAGAGTTGGCTGGCATGGGGGAAGCTGGACTTCCATGCAGCTGGTCTTCCTTGAACAGGAGGAGAGGGGTCTGGCTTACTGTACCAGCGGAGAGGCAAGGAGCGTCGGTGGTAACAAGATCCCTTGGAAGTAGTTATCCTGGTCTAGAGCATGCTCTGTGCAATTTTTGCTGAAGCCTGAAGGCAGTCTCACATTTCTTCCTGGGAGCCTGTGAGATAAGCAGACCAGGTGTGACTATGTCCATTTTCTGGATGGACAAATGGAGGTCCAGCCAGGCAGAATGATTTACCTAAAGCCACAATTTAGGTGAAGCAGAGACTTGACTGGAGGCCTCAGGATTCGAGGGCAGCCTTACTTCTTCCTCACATGGCCACACTTTCCCTCTGGCCATTACCACATCTCTGTATTACTGACTGCTCCTCGGTGTTTGCCCCGTTTTCTCAGCTCCAGCAGACAGCTGTGTCCTGGTTCAGCTGACTTTCCTTGCAGGTACCGCTCTCCTTTCAGCATCTGCTCTGCCCAACCAGTGCACTGTTGTCTTCCTTAGGTGACAGGTGTGTACCATCCCCAGGGCCTGAGCCTATCCCCAGCCGCCCCTGGACTCTGTAGGAGCTCGGCCACTGGAAGCCTGCAGCCCAGCTTTTCCTTAGTGTAGCCGGAAACATAACTCTTATTTCCTGGCTCCAGGATCTGTCCCTTTGAAGGCAAAATTGCTGTTTTCCTCCTTGAGAATCATCTGAACCAAAGCTGTATTTCGGTTTATTGACTTGGCTTGAATATAAAACCACAGGTGGGGAAAATACAACCTTCCCAGCTCAGGGCCCATTCCTTTGGGAATATGGGGAAGGAAAAACTGGTCTTTTCATGGCCACTGTCCTTCTGCCATGAAGGAAGGTATTGCCAGGTCTGAAAGCTGAACCAGACTTTCCTTGGAGCCATTTGTGGTTCACAAAATTGCAAGAGTTTCCTTAAATTGTTTGTAATGTTCCTTGGAATTTACAGTCTGTGATGTTCCCCAGGGCACAGTTCTCTCGCAGGATCCCCACATGTGATCCCTGCATTGTCCAGGGAGTGGGGCCAGCAAGAGGCAAGGATGGGCACATGGGTCCTCTCCCCAGTTATTTGTGGAATGGTGTAGAGGTCAGCACGGTGTGTTCTCAAGGCTCTGGGAGTTCTGAACTCAGCTTCCAATTCAGTTGGCCATTTAAAGTATTTTTTTTTTTCCTTTTTTGTGACAGTAGGCAGAACTCATTCACTGAGTTAGGAAGAAGCTTGATGGTGGTAATAATGTGCTTTAGAAACATCTATTTGCTTTTATCCATCTCTGTCATTTTTCTGTGAAGTCATTCACTCTCTCTCCTTCCTTCCTTCCTTCCTTCCTTCCTTCCTTCCTTCCTTCCTTCCTTCCTTCCTTCCTTCCAGCCATCCATCCGTCTGTCCATAGCTCCATTTTAAAGGGCTATTTCTGATCAGTTGGCACAGATACACACCAGTTCATGGACCGTGTATACTCAACAAAGTTCTTTCAACAACTTCAAAAAATGCGACCTGCATTTTCTTACTTCTTAGGCCTCATTTTTCTGGAGTATAAATTTGAACCTAGAAATCAGCTGACCATGTAGCCCTTTGTGGTAAGAAGTCCATTTTGTCTTTTAGCAGAGATTTACACATGATGTTTGCTGTCACACTCATTTATAATTTGGTTTATGGGTGCTGTTGTACTTCCTTTTGAGCTGTAAGCATGGTTGCGAGGCCCTGGCCTCCCTCTCCAGTCTGATGGCTACCAGTTCCCTACACACATTCCCAGCTTAAGTCATAATGCCGTGGTTATGGTTCCCTGGGCACAGTGTACTGTTCTGTGCCTCCATACCTTTATGCATGCTGTTCCTGCTGCCTGAACACCCTCACTTATCTTATCACGTGGTAAGCTCCTGTCTACCCTTCGGAAACCATTCTGGATGGCTCCTCCTCTGTGAAACTTCCCCTGATACCTCTAGACAGTGTTAGAGTCACCCTTGGTGTTCTTACAACTCCTAACGCACTGCACTCTGTTTCCTGTGGGCTCTTGAGGCCAGGAAGTGGGTCTCAGCCATCTTGATCTCTCCCACCAAGAATAAACCCGTACAGACTAAAAGCAAGCCAATTCTATTGGAGATGCTTATGGATTTTAACCAAAATTTTATGATTAAATCCCAAACCATACTACATGCACCATATGTTGCCTTGGGTCATGATGTTACTCGGCATGTGTCCTGAGTGTGAATGTGTACACCTGTGGATCCTGGGAAGCCTCTGAGGCCAAGGTCTCTCTCCTTAGTTCTCAAAGTGTTTACTGCCAGGGCCCGAGGCTATGGCTAACAGGAATGTGGGTGCATCCAGATTGCATGTCATGATGTAAATGAATAGCAGGTGCAGTAAAAGCAGCATGTAAAGGTCAGACTCTGATGATGATAAGCCATAGAAGTAGCCCTCACCGAACCTGTACATCCTTCTACTTGAGTTAGCACCTCTGCTCAAAATGACTCTGAATGAGTTGGGGTCCTGGCAGGAAATAGATGGAGGTAATTGAGAGAAATTTAATAAGGGACTATTTACAAAGTCTGAGAAGGACAAGGGTCCTGAAAGGGATGATGAGTACCCTGAGGCGAGGGAGAGGGAGAGCTCTAGCTAGAGTTGTAGCTCACGACAGGAGCTGGGGACTCTGGTAGAAGAGGCCAAAGCTTGGTGGCATGGTGGTGGGGGTAGTAATAAGTATCCTGATCTTGCTCACCACTCACCCTCTGCTTTAGGGTAGCACCTTCCACTGGCCAGACCCACCTGGGAGCCAGAGGGCAAGGGAGCTCATTTATGCAGCCCCAGGCCAGCCTCCAGCGCACAGGGCAAGGCGGTGGGTAGGTCTGCTGCACCCTGGGGAGTGTCCACCTGACCACCTGCACACTGGGATGCCCATCTGCAAATGAGCTGGCATACTCCTAAGGACCATCTTTGTCCCTTCAGGGGCCTTTATGTGCAAGTGTTTGCTTTTATTCCCAGGTGGGTTCATGTAGGGATCTGAGGAATGGAGTCTTGTATAGGCTGGTAGAGGTCAGTAATTTCCCAGAAGGACATGATGGTTGACCAGATGGGCAGTGCCTCTTTCATCTTCTGCCCTTCCCCAGTGAATGTAGTCAGGGGGCTTTGGCCTCAGTAGTTAGGAAGGGCAGGAATGGTGGAAGCAGGCAGCCTAGCCAAGGAGATGGAGGAGGCCAGGGGATGCTGCTTAAGGAGACACCTTGGCACGCTCCATGACCTATAAGTGTGTGTGTGTCAGAGAATGGGCTGCTCTCTACCTGGACATATTGGGGCTGCTAGTAGAGGTGCTGTGTGGTTTAGTCAAGGGATGTAAGCTTTGGGAACTGAGCTTGAATCCTCGTTCCAGTGCATAACTTTGGGCAAGTTGCTTAGCCTCTTTGAACCTCAGTTTTCACAACTGTAAAATGGGATCATAAATCTGACTTTGCAAGCTTCTTGTAAAGGTTAGAGACACACACACATTTCCTACGTATGGTAGAGAATGACAGCTATTGTCTGTTAAGTACTCATTTGAGCAGATTTGGACACCTGACCTTGTGCTTACTTTGGTCCATGGCCTCTCTGACACATTTTCACTTTGGATCTTCCCCAGGTGAATGAATGACCTTGGGAGAAACTGAAGCAGCTCAAGACTTATGAAAATGTTCAGGCCCTAAAATGGACTTGTTTTTCACTTTCCCACAAGGCATACTTACTAGGAAAAGTCGCGGAAAATTCGATGCTCAGTTTACAGTCCCAAGAACATGAAAAAGCTCCCCTGCCAGCTAAAAAAAAAAAAAAAAAAAAAGATGGATGTTATTTCTGGGAGAAGTCATTTCGTACAGTGGCTCAGGCAGGAGACAGTGAGTCAGATGTGCTTAGAGCTGGGCCAGGCTGGCCCCGCAGGTCCCCCTGTGAGTCAGTGCTGCCTGTGAGGCTGAGGCTGGGCAGGCAGTGGGCCCGGCGGGCCATGGAGCCAGGTGTGGTCCCCCACTTGCGGAGCTGCAGCTCTGCTGTCCCATCACCCCCTCAGGGACATTGACAATGCCTTCTGCCATCAGTGTCTCCAGCCATGGCAACTTAGGCAGTCGCTAATGTGGTCATGGCCCTCCCCTCCCCATCCTGGACTGGCCCTTTTCTGCAAAGACTATCTGCTTCTAGATGAAACCCTCAACATCCCTCCCCAACCTGACCACACACTCTTGCAGCTGACCCAGAATTTCTTCTCCCACTGTTTACCTCTGGGGATCTGTTGGGGGGCGGTGCACAGTCTGGCAGAGCCTGGGGTAGAAGAGAATGTTCTATTTTGGGGGCTTTGAAAGGTGAATAGTGAAGGTACCTAGAGCTGAAGTCCTTCCAGCTGTCCCAGGGCACCATGCTGCAGAAAATCAGGACACAGGAAACCAGACATTTGAGTCACAAGAGGGAGAAAGCCTCCATGGGTGAAAAGAGGTCAGCCTTGACAAAAAGTGTGCCAGGGAGGTGGGCAGAACCAGAAGTGTGGGGCTTATTTGGGAGATCTGGTTTCAGTTCAGGCTCTGCCCCTTACTCAAATAAATGTTGATCTTTCTGATCCAGTTGTTCCTTATCTGCAAAATGGGGAGACAGTTCCTATCTCACAGGGGTTTGTGAGGATTAAAATTAAGATAGTTCATGTAAAAGCACATCATGATCTACAAATTAAAAAAAAATCATTGTAGATTATTACTACTAATGGATAAGGAAAGTAAGGATCAGAGAGGTTAAGTGACTTGCCTGGGGTCATACAGCTAGTATAGAACCAGGACCCAAACACAGATCTCTTCTGTCCATTGTTCTCTGTTGTCTTAGTTTCTTCCATTTTTAGGGGAAGACACAGAATGTTGTAATTAGTTGGTTTTAGGCTCAGGGTTCCTTGTGGGTTAGCCAGGGATCTTGGCTTCTGGCTTGTAGCCTCGGGACAGTGGGCAGGTGGGATCTGCCTGTCGCGGGCAGAGGGTGCTGTGGCTGTTGAAGGAGCTGTGCCCCCAGGGGTGGATTTCAGCAGTGAGTGTCCACTTCCACCCTATTGCTCCTCTCCTGACTCCTCTGTGGTAGAGTCTGCCTGTCTTCTCCCTGTCCCCAGAACACACTGTTCCCTTCCAGCATAGCATTTGCCATGATGTGTTGGGCTCCTTGGTTTTTGCTTCCCTCATCAGCCCGGGAGCGTCAAGGGGGCTGGGACAGGTCTTCCTCATCTTGTCTTCCCACCTCTGTGGGTGGACACCTGAGCCAGGATCTGGTCTGTAGGAAGTGCAGGAGCACTGGGCAAGCCGTGTGGAGGGTCCCTCAGCTGTCAAAGAGGCCAGTTGCCCACCCTGGGGTCCGGTCAGGACAGGAGAGTAGCTTATGGGATGGATGTCCCAGGTTGGAGGTGGCAACCTTGTTAGGTACAGAAAACATCTATCATTGTGTATATTTCATGCATCGTCTGGGAGGATGTAAGTGCGGGAGTGCCTTCATTCATGCCAGTTAGAGTTAGCTATGTGGGCCAGGAGAGGCCCTGTCAGCAGGTCCTGCTCTGCTGTGAAAATATGTCCTTGGAGCTGAGCCCCTGGGTCATATATGATCACAGCACTCAGGCAGGCAGAGCAGAGCTACCTCAGAATCTGGCTGATCCTTTTCCTCATGACCTTCAGAGGAGGAGAGGGGGCTGAGTGGGTGGTCTCCACCCTGCCCCCACCCCCACTTGAAATAGAACACTCTGGTTTGTAATGGGAGTAGAGACTCCATGTGACTGACTGAAGACAGAGATCATGACACCACAGGTCAGAAAGACATGGGACCCATGTACGACCATTCATGGTGAGTTCACAGAGAGCCAGGGCTAGAATTCTGGTTCCTGTTTGTCCAGCTTAAATAATAACGCCTCTTAATTTCTCCTGCCCTTTCATCCTCGAGATTCCCTCCCCACTAAATGTGGGTTGGATGGATGATGTCCAGGGGAACAGATGCTTGGAGGGGTTTCCAGGTGACATGGACTGGGAGTCAAGCGGGCCTAGGTGCATAGGGATGGAGCAGTTCCCTGGAGCCCCAAATGTTGATCCCATTTTCTACCCGCATACTGTTAGTTCAGTTCCCTGCACAAAGTGGGGTGGGTGGGGGCTCGGAGCCAGGGAAGTGAGGTGGTTGGACTTGTGTTTTAGAAACATCACCCCACTTGGAATAGGCGCTTGGGGCAGTGAGGAGGAAGAGGCTTTTGGGGAACGTGGTTGAGGAGGCTGCTGCCAGCTTGCTCTATACTCTCTGGGCTCAGCTGGCCGACCCCCAGGTAGCTGGCCATCAGGGAGAGCCTTACTCGGCCTACTTTCCAGAGGTAGGGGCACAGCCCAGGCCAACAGGCTGTTACCAACTCTGCCTAAAGTCCCTCGTAGCTTTTCAGATGCTTCCTTCTTTTCTCCTTCCTGTGTCCAAGGCCCTCTGAACCCCAGTTCTTGCCAGCTCTCCAAGATGTCTCCCTTTGCTTTGCCACATACACACTATTCCTGTGCAGCCTCTGTGCCCTCCGCCCAGGTTTTGCATGTCTCTGGGGTGAAACACATGGATGTGAGGAAGGGCAGGAATCAGAGGGACGCATCTCCCTGCGTCGTGCCTGGGCTGATGCTGAGCTCCTCTCGGATGGCTGGGCCTATGCTTCTCTGTCCGTCCCCCAGACTTTGGGTAGGCTGGAAACCCATCTGGGGTGCCACAGATCATTGTCACAGGTGGGTTCAGGATGCCACGTCTATCAGGGGTGTTCTGACCATGTCTGTGGTTCCTGTCCTGACCCAACGCTGGGAACGCAGTATGGAATCAGTTGGTGAGTGTTGGTGAATGAATGATGGGTCCCTTAACCTGTCCACAGTCGCTGCCTTCAGCAGGGTTACTCTGCTGGAGTAGACGAGTCTTCCCTCTGCTGGCTTTCTGTGTAGTGAGTTCCCTGTATTTGATGGGTCTCCTATTTCCTAGAATAGCTGGGGGCCCCCTAAGATGATACTCTTCTTCATAAATGAAGTTTAATTAATCATCCAGTTCATTCAGTAGATACTTCTTGACATGCCTTCCATGTGCCCATCACTCTTTTTAAGTATAGTGGAGACAGTTGTGAACAAAACCACATCCCTGCCCTCATGGAGCTTACATTCCAGCAGAGTTCAGACCCATTTAGATGCTCCATGGGTCCAGAAATGTCTGCTGGCTGATTTGTCCTATAATGTGTTAGTTTAGAAAATATTTAAAGCTCTGTTGTACTCATAACCTTTCAACTATCAGGTTACTGCTCCATTTTAGGGAGAACATTTACCCAACTACCAGATCATCAAATCTCTGCAGGGAGACTATTCTTATTCAGAAATGCGCCCATAACATCTGTGATTCATAGTGCTTGTTTCATGTAAAGCAGGGATTCCTGCTGCAGATTGCAAGCTGCTTGGATTTGGCACAATTGCTGTACGTGTTGGGGATGAAACCTCAATACCACAAGGGCATAGCGGGGGGTGGGGTGGACGTCATTAGCATATTCATGACTCCCATGTCTGCTGTGTGTATAGGTCTGTTGCAAAGCTAATGATTTTTCAGCTTTCAGTGAAACCTTCTGACTTATCAAGGGTTCCTGTTGTACAGTAAGAATGTCTGAAGTTCAAACCTATCCTCAGATTCTTAGATACTAACATCTTCAGAAGAGGTAGGCATTCTTAAAATCAGCAAAAGATTGCTGGGGCACCAGAAATCCTAATTCATGAATTTGCTCATTGTTCTTCCCTACTTTTCACAACTGCTAGTATTTTGGTCCTTAACCACAGAGTACAGAGGTGCGGCTATGAAATCAGGATTCTGCTTTTCATGTGTGGCTTGGGTAAACTTCCTTCTGATGTAAAGCCATTACAGTTTTAATTTAATTGTTCCTCCAGGCGGCTAAGAGAGGGGAAGGCATCCAAATTTCACCTCGGCTTAGTTGGCTTTGCCTGCTGAAGGTGTGAACTGTTTGGGGCCGTGGTAGCCGTGAAGGGTCCAAATATCTTGATGTTTTCTACTTCTTGATTTGAGCTGTGAAATATTTCATGAGGCTTTAGATGTAACGTTGGGATCCTTTTTAAAAAGAACAAAAACATCCCCTCTTCCGCTCTCATTTAACTAGTTTGGTTTTGCCTGTGAGTTACACATGCCCACCCAGGCACGGGGTAGCTTGCTCAGAGTGGGGTCTCTGCTCCTGCCCTCTGGCTGTTGGCTGGAAGCATCTCTGGCCTTCTTGCTCTTTTGTTGAGTGGGGCTCCAACATTTTGCAGCTGATGTGTTTGGAGTAAAAATGTTTACAGGCCCAGAGGAACCTTAGCAACATCGCAAATGCTTTTTATTAAGACCAAAAATGAAGCTGGATTATAACTGTGAATAGAAGACGGCAAAGGGCCTTTATCCCTGTGGTCTTGAGGGCTCAGATCTTTCTGTCTTACTTTCTATATGGCTGAAAGCAGGAGCTTAGTTCCTCATTAGGGAATTTGCTGATGTGAATATAGTTTGATATTTACTGAGGATTCGAGCCATAAGGCAGATACAGAAGAAATTCTTTGGGAGTTTTGAGTAGAAGTTGATAATCACTGATCAGGAGATGAAGAAGACTTGCGGGAGGAAGCTTCTGATGGGTCTGGGGGATGAGTGAGGGTCCTGTAATCAGCAAAGGGGATGGTTTGATGAGGGAGAAAATTCCTGGCAGAGGACGAGGAAGGAAAGCCCGGTGTGGCTGTTGCACTGAGTGTGATGGCCGGCAAGCGGGACACAGGCTGAAAAAAATGGGTTGGGCTGAGATTATAGGAAGATTTACAAATGAATGTGTATATTTGTAATGGTAAGGGAAAGCCTTTAGAATTTTCTGTGCGAGTCTACATGTTGAGAGGACAATTTGTTGGCTGTCTCTAGGTGCTGTGGCCATGCAACTTAGCCATCTGTTGGGACCTGGAGTATAAATACACAGGGGGCCTGGCAGACTCAGCATCAGGGGGTCCCCACCGGGACACCAGGGTCGGGCCTGTCTGGTCAGTTGACTCCACTTGCATCGAGAAGTCTCTTCCATAACAATATCTGAATGGCATTCTTCAATGTGTGCCTTTGGGCAACCTCCCAAAAGGTAAGGTAGCCAACCGGAGCCAGTGCTGTGGGGGGAATGTATTCAGGGCCACTTAACAACAACACGGACACCTTTGTAGTTTCTATGATGTGCAGGGACAGTGTGTCACACACAAGTGGCTGCAAAGCCTCCTGGCTCGGGGTGTCTCAAGGCTGAATTTCAGCCTTTGCTTGCCTGTTTTTTCCAGATTTGCCGCATCTTGGGGTGTAAGTCTGCCCACAGCTGGCTGGGGTCATGTGTAGACGCCACCTCCTTTTGTCTGGGTCTGCCCTAGAGTCCTGTTCTTCCATCATATTTGGGTGAAGGTAGGAAGGAGCAGAAAGGCTTATAGGACAGACAGACAGACGTCCTGGCCATCCGGAGACTCACTGAGAACCTCTCAGCTTCAGCTGCCACAGGAACTCCTAGAGCACATGCAGTGGCCCTGGAGAGATGCCACCCTCTCTGCCGACGATGGATAAAGCTGTCCTGCTTCCGGTTCAAAACACCTCGCTTGCTGTGGAGTTAAGTTCTCAGGCCATAAAAACTCTGCAGTCGCGCCCATGTCAACAGCAGTCATCCCAAAGAGCACTAATCCCAAAGTGTAAGGTTTATCTTATGGATTCCAGGGTCTGTGCTGGGTAGCTGGAGCCATGGATGCTGTGGGTATGATGTCCGAACTGGTGCTGAGTTCGACCTGTTCTGTTCAGTTTGGTTAAAATTGCAGATGCATTGTGATTTAGTCAGAAACAGATCCCAGCACTACTTGTATAGGAAAAGTGCCTGTGTGGGATTTTTATGTTCTAACCTACTTGTACATAGCACTGTGGGAAAAGGTAGCCATTCCCTCCATGATCGGAGTGGAAAGGTCACTAGAGGAGGGGTCCAAAGTCCAGGGATCTCGTCCCACCATCACTCATGTGCTGAGTGACCTTGAATGGCTCTCTTTTCATCATGTTTCAGTGCTCTGTAGAACGAGGTAGTGGGGCCAGAGGGGCTCTGAGGTCTCCTCCAACAGCCCCTGGCATCTGCTCCTGAGATGAACCCAGAAGCAGCAGGAGGGCATCTTTAGTGTGCCCCTCCCTCCCAGCAGCTCTGATTGTAGGTGGTGGTCAGCCTGGTGTCAAATCCTCCAGCCAGATCGCTCATTAGAAAATGCCTCCCCACTGCTGGTTCTGGAAAACACAGTCTGACAATCACATGGGTGAAGCAACCCAAGCCATTTTTTCTTTTTTGGAGGGGGAAGTGAGACTATTCCAACTTTCTGTTTTGTAGATGAAGGAGAGCAGAGAGAACTATTTAACAAGCACAGCCGATAATTAAAAATTACACACCAGGTCTCTACTAGCTATTTAAGGGAGGATGACAGGTAATAGGAAGAAAAAGGAAGGAAATTAAGAAGAGAGGAAGAGGGAAATGGATAGACCCAGTTCAATCAGTAGGTATTTGCTGAGGATAGAGAAGACGAATGTTCATAAAGCCACATTACAACTGGGAATGTGATCACATTGTGGGCAACTACAGGATTCCTTTGAGGACATCATCAATCCAAGAAGTATAGTTTTCTCTTGGGCCAGGGGCTGCTCCCTGTTGGCATACAATTCCTGATGGAGTGGGGCCACTTTGGTTCTGCCTGAGGTCCATCAGACCTCCAGCCAGGTCGTGAGAACCTGCATCAGCACAGTGGGGCTCAGTGGGGAGAGATTCAGTTGTCATGTCCTAGTTACTCATGCTGGCTCTTCCTGGCTTGGACATAAGGTTTACTCCCATGCAAGTAGCTCAGCCCGGGCCACTCAGGTTTTTACAGCAGAGTGGCATCATGTTCTCCAGATACTAATGTCATGGAGTGAGCTGGGGAGAGGTGGGGTACCATTGTGAGACTGGGTGCCTTTTGCACCCTGAGTTGGGGCTGTGGCTCCCAGGTGGGTCCGATGATGCCTCTGGCCACATGGGTAATCCCTGACATTCCTGAAAGCCCATCACTGCAGAGAAGGGAGGTGATGGGGTTTGCGTCTGCAACAAGGACAGAGCAGCCAGGCCCTCCAATCACATACAACAGCCTCTCTTTGCCCAGCTGGGAGGCCAGACTCTCAGACAGCAGAAATGACACTTCTGGGTCCTCTAGTGAATCAGATAGAAAAATCCAGTAGGATGAGGAATGTTTGTCCATGAATGAATCATCTCTGCCTATCTGCTCTAAAATCTTCCCACTTCTCCTGTTGTTCTCCCTGAGCAGTCTCTTGGACCTGGGGCTGCCCCGGTTAGCAGAAGCAGCTGGTGGCCCTTGCACCCTATCTTGCTCAAGTACGTGGTGGAGTCACTATTTCTGGGGGCTCTGCTGAAGGATTTGCCCAGGTCTGCCTTTATATTTTGCCTGCTGGGTGCTCCCCTCGCCGAGTCATGGGGAGCTGGAGGGCCCTGCTTTCCTGGGGGCATTGGCGTCATGGGGGAACTGGTCCAAAGTAACATGGCATTTCGAGAGGCCTGATTCTGCCCCCTGGATCTCCCCACGTGCTTCCGAAGGTTTTCTTGCTCTGGGAAGCTTGTTTGCCCAGCTGTAACCCGCTCTCTTTCCTGACTTCTGGATCCCATGTCGACTGTAAACTGTACTCCGCACGTGGCCGGTCATAATTCACCTCTCACCTCTCGCCCCTCTGACGTCATCCTGCCTTTCCCATCTGTTATGCTTCTGGACTGGCCACTTCACTGGACCCTGAGGTTCAGGCTGAAGCTCCACCTTAGATATTCAGGCACTGCCTCAGGCTGATGGGCTTGTGTTTACTCACTCATGCACATACTTGCCCACTCAAGCCCTCACACTCTTACACACATCCACACACTCATGCACGCACCACACATTCACTTATGCTCCCACTCACACACTCACACACACCTGCTCACACACTCAAGTACTCACTTGCACACACTCATACTAACACACCCTCACACTCATACACGTACTACTCACTTATGTGCCCACTCACCCACACACTCTTACACACTCCCTCATGTACTCCCTCACAGTCTTGAGAGCTGGGCCCTGAGCAGATCTGGAGGAAAGGGGAAACAAAGATCTGCCTGCTACTGTCCTTGCCCTCCAGGACCTCCTAGTCAGGTCTGATTCTGTCCACACCTAAGCTTCAGTTCTAGCAGGATCTGGTCTTAGGCATGAGCTCTGGTCTGGTCAGGAAGCAGGCAAGACTGCCTCTGCATTTTGGGCTCAGAACTTTGAGGAGGATCCAGGCACTCCTATCACTGGGAGCAAACCAGCCCCCTTAAGATAAGGGACAGGTCATAATAGGAGTCCAGGGCAAGCCAGATGTGCCCCATGGGGCAGGAATGACCTTTCCTTCTTCCTGGAGACCAGGGACACAGGAAGAAGACATTAATTTAGCACTGAAGACCTGATTGTTTTGCTTGTTGAAAAAGATGACCATGACTCAGCCCATAGGAGGCATGCACAGCTCAGGGAGTGCCAACTCATCCCAAGCAGGAGAGGAAGTGCTTCTCCGGGACTGCCATTTCTCTCTTCACTACCTACCAAACTCTTATCCATGCTTCAAGGCCCACTCAGTTATGTCCTTCTCTGTGAAGCTTATTCTCACACCATAGGTGGAATTAATCTCTTCCTTTTCTGTGCTTTCCTGGCACTTTTGAAAATAATCCCTTACAACTGGGCTTGCTTGCTGCTACGTCCTCCCACCATGCTCCTTGAGGTCAAAGCTGTCTTTTTCAGCTCAGTGTCCCTAGGGTCTAGCTCAGGCCTGGCACAGAGGAGGTACTCAGTGAAGAATGTGGCCTACAACAAAATCTACTGTTACTGCCAGGAATCTGTTAGCTTTCCTTTCACGTGCAATCCCTGGGGCTGCGTTGTAGCTGGTAGCTACCCTCGCCACCTCCATACTTACTGCCCGGAGCCTCTTACTTGCTCTCACCACAACGCACACCTCTGAGTTGCTAATAGCCCCTGCCCCTCCTTACCCCCCCACCCCCTGCAGGGCCATTACTAGATGCCCTTGGGGCAGGAGGGTCATGTGTCCAGCTCCAGTGGCCTAGCGATGCCGTTACTGAGCAGCGATGTGTTTACCCAGCCTCTGTAACCCACATGTGCTGTTCCCAATTGCCCTCTGCGTGAACCTGGCATAGTATTTTAGTGTGTCCTATAGAATAATATTGAGAGAACGAACAAATCAGTGGCAGAACCTTCTGAGATTTGCCTAATTGCAACTCAAATTGTTCCCATATTGGAAATTACATGGCTAGGATGCCTTTTGGGGAACTGAATATTAGGAGCCCAGGAAGGTCAGCCAACAATGAGTTGCTGGTTTTTTTTTTTTCTTTTCCTCCATGAACTCTTACCGAGGCATTTTCCTGCAATGAGACATGTATAGGTTGACTCAAAACAGATTTCACAATCGCTTTATCCAATTTTGGACGACTTAATTCGGCAATTCATGTAACCCTCTTTAATCAGCCTCACATCCAGGGGCTGTTGTGGTCTCAGCACTTTGACATACATGTCACTGGGGGCAGCACCCCTAAGCACAGAGGCCATGGTCAGTCCCTGCTGTGGCTTGGTGAACTGCGACCATGCTCGGGCCTCTTAGGGACTGGGTCACGGGGAGGGCCCCAGCAAAGCAGGAGACCCGTGAGTCTTGTTTCTGGGCATGCAAAAACAAAACAGAACAAAAAGAGAAAAAACCCGGAACAACCCTGCCCAGGGACAGTGGAAGTAAGCATCATTTGTGTGTTAAGATTGTTCCAGTTTTGACGCTGTCGTGAAGAGGGTGGAGGTCTTGGGATTTTTGACTCTGACATTACATAAAAATATATTGGCTACGTGCCTGGCTCAGAGTCCTAAGGGGAAAAGTAGTTTCCTTTCCTTCCCTCTCTTTACGGCACTGGGGAAACGTACCTCTGGAATGAGCTGCGGAAGTACGTCCAGCTGGTGGCATCCACACTGTTGCCCCTCAGGGGTTGAGGAAGATGCCAGGTCTCACCAGGGAGATGGCTATGTGTCTAGCACTTGCACTCTGCAGACCCTTCATTGTTGATTCACACCCGTCCTCTGAGGAGCCTGGGGAACCATTACCTGCATTTTACAAATGGGACAGCCGAGGCCTGAAGCACTCAGGTGGTTTGTTTAAGGTTGTCCAGAGAGTTAATGGCAGAGCCAGGGTGGTAGAACCAATCTCCTACTCCTGACCCTGGCGTTGTTTCATTGTGGTTTTTTTGTTAGGCACTAGGTCTCTCATTTGCTTTGCTAGAACACTGTTGAGCATTTGAGGCTGTGCTTGCTCTGAAACGTGAAGCATGAATGCAGGGCGAGGGGCAGCATCCGGGCATCATCTGCAAGCCGCCACTGAGCTCAGATAGCTCATTCTTAGGTGTTTCCTCAGTTATCCGGAATGTGGTGGTTTATTTGTTCTTTGCCCAAAGCCATGCGGGCCCTTGTTTCCCTGGGCAACCCCAGTTACAGACCAGGTGTGTGCAGGGTGTTGGTGGGGAGAAAGAAGGGCCCGTGTGTGCCAGGAACTATTCCAGCTGCTTTGCGTGTATCATTTCATTTAGAGAGCAGCAGAGTCAGTGCGGAGGGCCTCCAGAGAAAAGGGAAATCGATGCTGCCTGGATTGAGGGAGTATGTGTGTGTGTATGTGTGTGTGCGTGGTATGTGTTTGTGTGTACTCTGCATTGCGAGAGTTTGTGTGTGGTGTTGCGTGTGATGCGTGGAGTTTGTGGTGTGTGTAATAGGCATATTGTGTGTGTTACGTGGGTGAGGTATGCATGGGGGGTGTGTGTGTGTTGGGCATACGTGTTATGTGTGTTGCATGCACAGTGTGTGTGTAGTGTGTATGGTGTGTGCGGGGTACTTACCTGTAGTGTGTGCACGCATGTGCCTGGAGGCCAGTGGTCAGGAAGGGCCACTGGACAGAGTGGTGTCCTGCCCTGACGACGGCTGCCTTAGACAGGGAGGGGAGCGTTCCTGTCGGGTGGGAGGTGGGAAGGAGGGCAGGCATGAGGGGAGAGGGCGGGCAGAGAAGGTGGGTGACCGGGCCGCTGTTCGGTTGGCACTAAGGGGGCTCGCTGGGAGACCAGGGCAGAGAGGCGAGCTGCTGGTGTCCAGATGCAGCCTTCTCCAGGCCCTGGGCTCCCCATTTTAGCACTTGGAGGCAGGCCTTCAAACTGGGGAATGACACCTCCTTAGCTCCAGGGACGCTGTGAGGCTCAGGTGCTGTGAGCAGGGCAGGTGCCCTCTAGGTCTGGCCAGGCCGCTGGCCCTGCCCTGGTGTCCAGCCAAGTGCCAGGAACTCCCAAATTCACCTCTGTTTTCTGAAGTCAAAACCAACACAATTGCCTCTTTAGCATCTGCTCTTGGAAGTCCCACGGCAGAGAATTCGTGTTCTCTTTTGAACCTGCCCCACCTCATTAGCCTCTATAAATGGTCCTTCCAACTGCATGGATCCTGCAGCTGGAAACCAAGGCACCATCCTTAACTACACATCACCGATTCTGGTGGTTCTATTTGGAAGTCTTTTTTTTTTTTTTTAAGATTTTATTTATTTATTTGACAGAGAGAGACACAGCGAGAGAGGGAACACAAACAGGGGGAGAGGGAGAGGGAGAAGCAGGCTTCCCACTGAGCAGGGAGCCCGATGCGGGGCTTGATCCCAGGACCCTCTGATCGTGACCTGAGCCGAAGGCAGACGCTTAACAACTGAGTCACCCAGGCGCCCCTCTATTTTGAAATCTTATTCAAATGTCCCCATCTCTGTACTATGGCCTCTACCCTAGCCTAGATGCCATCAGCTCTCTCTTGAACTTCTCTGCAATTTACCATCTCTTTGATGTCATTCCTCAGCTCTGTCCAACCGACTGTCCCTAGGCAAGCACACTGATCTTTATCAAGCTAAAGCAGATCGAGAGGCTTGGCTGTGTACCTGTGTACAGCCCCCGGTTGGCTTCCCTTTGCACCAAGACACAATGTTTGATACTTTTTGTGGCCTCCAAGGCCTCCTGCAGTCCTACTTGCCTCCTCTTCACCCTCCTCCCTGCTCTCTCCCCTCTACTCACCATGCTTTCCTCTGGGCTTTAGTGCTCCACTGGCTTCCAGGCCTTCGTCCAGACCACTGTTTATCCCACACCAACCCTACTTATCTTCCCACATCAGGGGAAGAAGGATTTCTGCAGGGAGTGCTTCTGTGACCCACAGTCTTGTCTCACAGAAGCCTGTTCTTCTCCTTGGACGTCCTCATCATTCCTGCTTTGTAATCCTTCGGCTTGTCTGACACCTGTCTGCCCCATTAGCCCATAAGCTTCCTGAGGGCAGGGACTGTGTCTGTCTCGCTCACCAGCATGTGATCAGTGTCTGGCGTAGTGCCTGACACATGAGGGTGTTTGCTGAATGCTGGATGATTGGACGAGAGAGCAGTGCTCCGTTGTTGCCTTGTGATCATATTCTCCTGGCCTCATCTCTTAGGATTTGGTGGGCGGAGCAAGGAAGAGCCAAAATGTGGGGATGGTGGCTCACTAAACAGTGCTCACAAGTGGCCTGCCCCTGCTCTGCAGTGGGGCCTGGGGCTCTAGCTCACACAGGCCCCTGGAGGCCCGTCTGGTGCCCTGTGATGGAGCCAGCAACAAGGGGCTGTCACCTAAATCCTTCCTCCCTGGCAGCCCACCTGCTGAATTCTCTGAATGACTCCCAGTGTCTTCCAGGGAGAGGCTGAAGGTTCATTTGCAGTAGCTTATGGAGAAGTCACTTGGCCTGGGCTCACTGGTTTTCAAAAGGCAATTCCCATCTTTGGGTCAGGAAAATAAGGCCATGGGAGGCTGATCTGAGACTTCAAAAGGAGCAGCCCATCACCCATGCTTTTTCTCTTATAACTTGAGATTCTACCACTTTCCCAACCTGTGCATACAAACAAGTCCCATTACGAGCAGTAACCTGAATTTACTGCCTCCTTCCACTATCATTTTATAGGGTCTTGACTCCCTTGCAGCATTCCCACTAAGTATTTCTGTATTCCCCAGTGTGTCTGGTGTGTGCTCATAAGCATGTCTGGCTGCTACTTGGTGCCTCTACTTCTAGAAACTGCTGCCCCCCTCTCTGAGTGTCCTTCTCACTGTGGGCCCTGGCATGCTGCCTGAGCATGACTTCTGACTGCCACCATCCTCCCTGGGGTCACCACAATGTACTGATGGTCACTCCTGCTGCCCTCTCCCATCAGGGACCATGGTCTTGCGGGCCACAGCATTGCCGTGCAGGGACCGTCACAGTGAGAAAACTGAGCACGAGTCTGAGCCCTTTTTGGCTACCACCTCATATTAAAGAATTTAAAAACTGCAGACATGAATCCATAGGACTAGACAGGGGAGGAACAGAACCATCAAGAAACCTTCTTTGCTCAGGTGTGGAAATCTTATATTCAGGTCTGCATTATAGAGTCTTGCCTTAGAATGAATTCTCTCCATGAAGGCGGTTTGGTTCTTTACGCATTTAGATTTCTGGGAATTTTGCCCTGTGCATCTCTGGATCCCAAGCAGGCTTGAGCTGAGACCCCTGTTAGTCACCAGTGTGGTATGGGAGGAACTGAGCTCAGGATTCCTGGGGCATTAAAGGTTAGTATCCATGCTACAGGCTGAGAAATTGGCGCTGGCTACCTGGTGTCTGGGGGGAGACACCAGTAGATGAGGCGAACATTGGTTTCTTTGTAAATCTCTTTGTGCTTGGCTTATGCTGCTGGAACTGACCTGAGGAATGGGATTCTATTATCCTTGTTTTTTTCCCTTTGCAAGTATACATTTTGCATTTTTGCGTGTTCTGTTGTCTTCTGACTTACCTCCAGAATCTCTCACCTGGACACCAACATGCAAGAAAATAAAATATTCTGAAGTTCAAGTTGGAATGTCCCCTGGGAAGCTACAGGATTCCAAGGAGACGTCATGGATTTTTGTCTGAAATAGATTACAACCTGAGAGCCCTCCAAGTCGTCTCTGGAACTTGAGCTATAAACATCTCTGAACAAGACATATACAGCTCGGCATCTGTAGGGGAGCCCAAGATTGGAGTAATGATTGGCAGAAATCTTTGGGGCTGGTGGGAGTTTCGGGATCTGGCTCCCCCTAGTCAAACAGGGGGTCTGGATTCTATAGTTGACTCTAAGGGCGGATGGTTTGGCACTGACAAGGTGCATGGTCATGCCTGAGGATGAATCACCTGCTGCAGCTGGCACAGTGTCCCCAAGTCCCTTCCACTGGCTGGAGGCACCTTTGGTTGGCCTGCTTTCATTGGCAAAGCTGATGCACATGGAATGTTTCCTTCAGAGTTAAAGGCTGTTATCTTGACAGGAGAGAGCCAAGAGTTTCCTTTGGGTTTCCAGCTCACGAGGGAGAGTTCTGCAAGGCATCACTCCCATGCTATTGAAATCATACTCGGCTGTGGCTGATAATTCGATTCAACATTCATGGGACTTCCTTCTCTGTGCCAGATACCAAGTAAGGTGATGGGGAAACAGAGGCTGGTTCAGATATGATTCCTGTCCTCAAAGTCATCTTGGTCAGAACACAGAGCAGTGGTGCAGAAAAGTCCTTCTGGCAGCATGGTAGACAGTGTCTATCCACTTTTTTTGGACACAAACCTTTGAGATTCCAATAGATGTAGTGAATCCACTCGTAAAAATATACAGATACAAGCCTCCCCTACCAGCATAGGGGATCCCTTAAGTCAGAACCTCAGTTTGAAAAATTCATCCAAGAGGATAGGTTTAGGGGGTAGCTAGAGGCACCCCTGTCTGTAGGCCTTTGTATTATTCCAGGCAAGGGAGAAGCTGATCTGTGAAGTTAGTGGCATTGGGATGGAGAGAATGAAAGTAGAGTTCATGGGATCTGAGGATGCACATGGTGAAGAGGAAGTGAAGAAGGAAGACTCTGAGGGTTATAATCTGGATGGCTGAATGGAAAGTGGTGCCATCAACATGGAAGACACTCAGATTCCCCTCCCCCATTTATGACATAGTAACAGACAGTCCTGTGGGATGGGGCAGGGATAAGAGCAGGGGACCTTGGGGGTCATGGAAAGGATGACAGGTGAAGGACACCTTTGTCTCCAGCCTAGTTGCACCTGGCCTGGGTAGGGGTGGCCATGGCCCCACTGGATGACCTGTGATTGTCATGCTCAGCTTTGGGGGCATGGTTTTTTATCTCTGATATATAGGCTGTCCTTGGGCATAACCAAGGACTTCAACCAGTTTGGTGTCAGGAAAGAGACTTGTCAACAACATCATGCTGTGGTCACATTTTCACCTGGAGTAGAGTATTAAGTTCTGTTCATGGGACTATAGGTTGTGGGGCATGTACAAACAGCTGTTGAACTTTCCTAACTTAACCATGCTTAGGCCACCTAAGATCTGATGAGTGATACTGTCTGGGAGTAGGGTTAGGCATGTATATATTTATAAAAAGTTCACGAGTTAATTCTGATGCATTAAGAACCACTGATTTAGACCATCTTCTCTTTTTATAACTGAAGAAATGGGGGTTTAGGAGGGACACAGTCTTGGCCCAGATTAGCAGGTTGCAGGGCTTGGCCCAGCATTCCTGAATCCTGAACCAATACTGTCCTTATCCCCAAGTGCTTCTTCCGGGCTTAGGCCATGGTTCCAGGCTCTATCAGCCAGACTTAAAACACCAGGCATTTTTGAAGACAAAGTCTTCTAACCTGCTTTTAATTCTTCCCTGGAAGGCTTAGGGGATATGTGTCTTCCATCCCAGGTGGTTGTGAAGGGAAATAGTACATAGAAGTTCTCCCTGAGATCCACACCAGGAAGTAGATACTGAGTTGGCTCTTTTATGGCCTCTAGTGGACAGCTGGGTCCCATCATGGCTCTTGGCCATATATTCTTCCCTGACAACATCATTGGGGCCCATCTGTTCTGTTTTGGACCCCAGGCAGCCTGGGTTCCCAAAGGGACCAGCCTCCAGAGGGACCCTTTCTTTCCTGCTTATGGGTTAGTTTGGCCACAAGACTGGGACTGCCAGTGCCTAGGTAGGCTCCTCTGGGGTTGGGGGAGAGGGCTGCTGGAGATAGGAGTGTTGGCTTTTGGGTGAGACTGTTTGATACAGGTGATACTTAGAGGGCCTGTGAACATAGCCTCATACTCCTACCTCTCACAGGGTTTTCCAAGCTGATCCAGTGCACCATGTCTTGGGCCACCCACCTGGCCCTCGAGGGCAGCCTGATGCATAAACCCTTTTATCAGGGGCCTGAAATGCTCAGTGTGGGACACTGTGACATTTACAGATGATCTTTGCCCCTTCCTTAAATTTCCACCCCGTAAGGGATGGGAGAAGTTAATTATGTGATTGTGTAAATGGCATGATTATATAGAAATATCCGATGAGGCATCTCTTCATAGGAGAAGGGGTGTCTCAGTACGGGAGGAGCAAAACTACTCTGGAGGAATAGTGGGAATGGGTGTTTCAGACAACGTCAACCCCAGAAGTGTTCCTTGCAGGGGCACGAGTAAATTTGCACCCCCCAGAGCAGAGCCACACCTGTAGAATTCCCTGTGCTGTGTGGATTTGGACAGCAGTGATTAGGATCTGGTTACAAATTGCTGGAACAGTTGAAAGGCAGGCTAGGCAGGCTAGGCAGAAAGAGTTGTGCTTTCGAAACTGAACTCAGAGAAATGACAAACGGACTGAGGATTCAGTCCAATAATTATATCAATCCTGGTAGAGTGAAGTGACCAGACTGGTTTAGTGCAGCCAGACAGATGGATCCGCACGAGACAGCGTAGAGTGGGGCATGCACCTGCATGGATGCTGAAGGGATACAGGTGGCCGAAGATGGCAGAGGAACAGCAGAATGAAAGCAGAGGGTCGGGCTGGGCAGACACAGAGATGGCACCTCTGCCCTGCCTGGTCTTGGCTTTTATTTGTGCCCTGGGAGTGGGGGTGGGGGTGAAATTGATGATTAATGTCAGAACCACCTGGGCATTGTAGGATGTTCTTGCTGACTTAACACTTAAAGTTTTTTTTTTTTTTTTTTTTAAGATTTTTTAAAATTTATTTGACAGAGAGAGACACAGCGAGAGAGGGAACACAAGCAGGGGGAGTGGGAGAGGGAGAAGCAGGCTTCCCACCGAGCAAGGAGCCCAATGTGGGGCTCGATCCCAGGACCCTGGGATCATGACCTGAGCTGAAGGCAGATGCCCAATGACTGAGCCACTCAGGCGTCCCAACACTTAAAGTTTTAATTAAAGGTCCAAGACATGTAGCCATTTATAATCTTTTTGACATAAGAGTTTGAATGGGACCCAGTGCAAGCCTTGAGCCATATGAGCCATGTAGTCAGACACAGAGCTGGCTGCCCGAATGATAATCTTCATGTAGTATATGCTCTGTTCTCAAAGCACTGTGACTCTGAGGAGAAGTATGAAAACGTGTGTGTGTGTGTGTGTGCGCGTGTGTGTGAGAGAGAAAGAGAGAGAGAGAGAGAGAGAGAGAGAGAGGGAGAGACAGGGAGATAGAGAAACAAAGATCATTCACTTTGCTTCCTAACTGAATTGTCCCTGCTAGAATTGTGCAGTGCAAAACCTGCACAGCTGAACATAACAGCTCTGACTTAGCCCAAAAATAGAATTTTGAAAATACTTGAAGACTAGACTATGGAGCTTAGTACTGACTCAGATCTGTGATGTGGAAGAGTCTATCATATACTTTATCTGGTCAAATGGAAAAGGTATTTGAGAGGCTCTTGCAAAAAATTCTCCAACTAGTGCGCAAATGTGTGTCTCATCAAGTGAGAGAGAAAACTCCAGTGAAAAGTCAAGAAGGCTGTTAACCAGGGTGTGAAGAGAGAGCATAGAAAGTATGAGCTTTCCTCAGTAATGTAACAGGAGAAAGCCAGGGACTTCTTCAAACGTGTCTGCATTTGTGCATTTGTGGATTGCTAAAAATTTTGGAGACTGTATTTTAATATTATAAAGTTCTACTCTCTGTGATATATACAGATGTATGAGCATGTGAACAGATTCACTTGATTTCAAATTGTATATACTGGATTCTCATGTGCATTTATATTACATGCCGACTTTAGAAATTAATTCCAATTTTAAGATTTAGGTCTTCTTTTATATCCTTTAGCAGTGTTTGTAGTTTACCGTGTACAAGTCTTTACCGTCTTCATTAAATTTATTACTAGGTAATAAATTATTCCTTTGGATGCTATTAGTAAATGGAATTGTTTTCTTAATTTTCTTTTGGATTGTTCATCGCTGGTGTACTGAAACACAACTGATTTTTGTGTGTTGATCTTGTACCCTGAAACTTTGCTGAATTTGTTTATCAGCTCTAGGAGCTTTTTTATTTTGGTGAAATCTTTGGGATTTTCTATAAGATGATGTCATTTGTGATTAAAGATAGTTCTAATTTTTCCATCCCAGTTCGGATGGCTTTTATTTGTTTTTCTTTCCTAATTGCTGTAGATAGAATTTCTAGTAGTACAAAAACACAATGTATCAAGTCTCATAGGATACAATAAAGGCAGTGCTCAAGGGGAAATTTATAGCAGCCTACATTAAAAAAAAAAGATCTCAGATGAATAACCTAACTTTATATCTCAAGGAACTAGAAGAAGAAGAGCAAACTAAAACCAAACCTATTAGAAGGAAGAACATAATGATGGTTAGAGCAGATACAAAATAGAATCAATGAAAGCAAAAGTTGATTCTTTGAAAATACCAAAAAGATTGACAGACCTTTAGCTAGATTGATGAAAAAAAGAGAGAAGATGCAAATAAAATCAGAAATGGGAGAGAGGACATTACTATCAACCTTAACAAAAGAAAAATGATTATTAGAGAATATAATGAGCCATTGTATGTCAACAAGTTAGATAATCTAAAAGAAGTAGATAAATTTCTAGAAATATAAATTACAAGTTTCTAGAAACTGACTTTAAGTTAGAAAATTTGAATAGGCCTATAATAAGTAGAGACTGAATCAATGATTTAAAAATATCCAACAAAGAAAATTCCAGGACCAGATGGCTTCACTGGTGAATTCTACCAAACATTTAAAGTAGAATTAACACCAATCCTTCTCAAACTTTTCCAAAAATAGAAGAGCGGGGGACACTTCCTAACTCACTCTAGCAAGCTATGTTTACACTGATACCAATGCTAGCTAAGGACATCACAAGAAAAGAAAATTGCAGGCTAATATCCCTTATGAATATAGATGCAAAAATTCTTTACAGAATACTAGTGAACAGAACACAATAGCACATTAAAAGGATTATACACCATGACCAAGTAGGGTATATCCCAGGAATGCAAGAAGATCAATCAGTGTGATACACCACATTAATAGGACAAAGAAACAAACACATAGACATCTCAACTGATGCAGGAAAAGCATGTGATAAAGGGTTTTTCAGTGATGAAAAACACTCAGCAAACTGAAAATAGAAAGGAACTTCCTCAATATGATAAAGGGCATTTATGCAAAATCCACTGCTAACATCATACTCAATGGGAGAAGACTGAAAGCTTTCCCTCTTAGATCAGTAACAAGACAAGGATTTTTGTCTACTTTTACCACTGCTAGTCAACATCTTAGCAGAACCTGTTGGCCATTTGCATGTATCCTTTGGAAAAATGTCTGTTCAGGTCCTTTGCTCATTCTTTAATTGGGTTTTTTTTTTTTTTTTTTTTTTTTTTTTTTTTTTTTGCTTTTGAGTTGTAAGAGTTCCTTATATATTTTGGATATTGACCCCCCTATCAGGTAAATGGTTTGCAAACATTTGCTCTCATTCCGGAGGTTGCCTTTACATTTTTTTTTATTGTTTCCTTTGCTGTGCAGAAATTTTCTAGTTTGATGTGGTCCCACTTGTTTATTTTTGCTTTTACTGTCTGTGCTTTTGGTGTCAGAGCCAAAAAAACGTCATTGCCAAGGCCAGTGGCAAGGAGATTGTCCCCTGTGTTTTCTTCTAGGAGTTTTATAGCTGCAGGTCTTAAGTCTTTAACCCATTGTGAGTTGATTTTTGTGTATGGTATAAGGTAAGGGTTTTCAATATCATTTTAAAGTTGCCTTTGTCTTGATTCAGTGTTCACTTGATTGCTAGAAAGCTTTGACTATTTTCCAGAGTTCTGACCAAGTTGTTTCCAACAGTTTTCCAGTGTTTCTTGTCATTTGGAGCCAGTTACTGTCGTTTTTCTGGTATCACTCACCACTTTCTTTATAAGGCTGTTCTGAACCCAACCAGAGAAAATTTCAACCTTCTTCTGGTTCCCTAGTCGTCTCTCCTTACGTTTTTCAAAGAGCTCCCAATTTGCCTTATAAATAGATTAAATTTCTTATTATCCATAGTAAAATGTTAATGACTTTACATATAGATCTCATTTTTTTTAGAGCCTTCCACTGAACCCTGTTCATAGAAGACATCTGAAAATGTTGGCCTTCTTATTCCTGGACCTTGGTCTTCCCTGGATACCTGGCAGTGTCTGGCTTTGCCCAGGACTGGCCGGACATAGTTTTCTTGCAGTGATATAGGGCTTGGGGAAGGAATGCTTTGGTCTTACATCATAGGAGGAGGCAGAACAAAGGTGGCAGGGGAGCCCTGTGATGCTTTCCTGTCCCCCTCACTGTCCTCCTCTGTTTCTCTCTCTAGAGTCTTCCTTTGCAGAGAATGTTTGACTCAGAGGACGGAGGTGGGCCTGAGGTCCCCCACTTCCACAGCGATCCCAACAGCACTTATGCTGGGTTTGTGTCTGTGCCAGTAAGTTTGTTTAATGAACAAAAAGCATAATGACTTTAATTAGGTTTTAGTGTAAATAATGAACACAATTACAGAGCAGGCTTTTTTGTCACCCTCGTGGAATTTATGATTGTTTGAAAAGTCAACACCCACTTCTAGCCACTCCCGTCTTTACTTCTTGGTCAACCCAGCATCCCCATTAATCAATGGCGTTGGCTTCTGATGCCAAAGTGGAAAGTATGAGCTGGTTTTTCCCAACTTGTAGTGACAGCTCACCCTTCCTCACCTCCATGTCCATCTGGGGCTCTAGTCTCAGCCTGGATGCCTGCCTCTGAGGGTCTGTGTTTTGAGAAAACACTGGTCAGGGGAGACCATAGGGCCAGTGATTTTGGAAGTGGGGGATCATGTCATAGAAGGAAGGATGGAGAGTTCTGGCCCCCACCCAGAGTTCACTTCTACCATGTACTGAGCATCTATGATAGTCCAGGTACTGTGCTGAGCACAGATGCCCCAAAGCCTAAGGGAACTCACAGCAAGCCAGGCCAGAACCACCCCAGCAGGGCCAAGGGCAAGTCAGAAGCCAACACTTGAGTAAGGTCTGGCATGGGCCAGTGGCCTAGGACCTTCCACCTGTCTCAACAGGATCTACAATCATTTGGCAGTGGGTGCAAGGTGGGCCTTGCGGAGTGAGCCATTTCAACTCCAGAGTGCTAGGGAAGGAGCTGAAGTAAGTTGCCCTTCAGGTTACCAAGTCTTCTCCATACTCCAGAGGCTGAGAAGGCAGTTTCTATGGTTTGTAAAGTTCTCTCACCTTCTAATGTGGCTCTCATTTGCCTCTTGTCAGCATCTTATTTGCCAGCCTAGCATCTCTGACTTCAAAGCAGTCTACTCTTCCTCTCTTCCCGGGGACTGGCTCTCACATAGCTTAGAGATACTGAGAACAGACTCCGTGTCCCCTTTCTTTGACCAACCATATAGTAGATTTTCCTCTCCAGTTGTGATGGAAGCTTCCTGAGGGCAGGGACCTATGTCTTTGCCTGGGCCTCTCAGGCACTGAACAGTGATGACCAAGTTCCTCTTTCCCACGCATAGCCTTCCCTGTC
Source organism: Mirounga angustirostris (assembly GCF_029215605.1). Taxonomy (NCBI): domain Eukaryota; kingdom Metazoa; phylum Chordata; class Mammalia; order Carnivora; family Phocidae; genus Mirounga; species Mirounga angustirostris. Next base: position 15,078,341 of record NW_026991718.1, on the reverse strand, counting down.
CCCACAAGAGAGCCACCCGCTCTCCAGAGCAACTGGAACCACCCAGCTTTTCTGGCCCCAGACTCTGCCAGGAGGCTGAGGAGGACCTCTTTCTGCCCATGCCATCAAGGGCCTGGTTTCCAGCTCCTAGCATGTGCCCTTTTCTTGGGAGGAAAGGGCAAGTTCTGATGAGCTCCTGGCCCCCTCTTTCCAGCTGTCTCGAGACCAGCCACGTGTGTGGGGCTAGCGAGGCTCAGGCTCCTTGGCATGCCCGTCCTCACCAGAGCTGTGCTTTGGAGGGGCAGCAGCACCTCAGTGTGCTCTGAGGGTGGCAGAGGCCTAGGCTGCCCGGGGCCCCGCGTGGTGCTGCGACTTGGCGGTCGTCATGATCGCCCAGTTTTTTATTGTCATAACATTAATCACGCTGAACTCACTTGGCATTAATGAGGACGTAATGTGTACTTGGACGGGAATTTTTATTGTGGTGCAGCATTAACTAACTGGCCTATTATTTAAAGTGTTACCAGACCTGGTATGTACAAATGGTTTACTTTGCAGTCTCCAAGTGTTGAAACTTTGTATGGTTTGTGTCAGGAAACTATGAATATGGAGCACAAAGGAGGCAGGGGCTGAAACAACGTGGGGCTGTCCCCTGGCAGGCAGGGAGACAGCACACCCTCGAGAAAGGGCGCCCACTGGACAGCCTGGGCGGCCCACCCCCAACCTGGGACTGTGCTGATCTCATTCCTATGTCTGGGCCAGATGCTGGACATGAAAAACGTAGGGTGGTTTTTAGGGTCTTTCTGAGCCACCACCTTGGGGATGAAGAGAAACAGAATCATAAGATTTAGAAGTGGTAAAAAAGCTATAGCCCATGCTGAAGAGCATGTCTCCAAGACTCTTTTCTTCATTACTGGTCGGTGGCAGCTGCAGGGTCCCTATCCGCAGGCATTCACCCTTCTCTGCCATTACCTTACCCTGGCCCACACTGCCACCCTCACTGAGCTTTGTCCCCTGAGGTGCCCTGTGCTCCCTGGCCTTTGCATATGCTGGGTCCTCATTTGCTTAATGTCTGTTCATCTTCTTTTTTTTTTTTTTAAGATTTTATTTATTTATTCATGAGAGACAGAGAGAGAGAGGCAGAGGGAGAAGCAGGCTCCCAAGGAGCAGGGAGCCCGATGTGGGACTCGATCCCAGGACCCTGGGATCATGACCTGAGCCGAAGGCAGACGCTTAACCATCTGAGCCACCCAGGCACCCTTTTCATCTTCTGATGAAACTTCCCAAAGTTTCCCCCACTTTAAAGGTGTGTTTAGATGCCCTTTCTCTGTGAACCCTGTGATGGGCCATACATTCTAGCTTACGGGGGAAATCACTAAGATGCATATGACATAATCCTTGTCAGTTTAGTGTTGAGGTCAAGTCAGACACTCTCTCTCTCTCTCTCTCTCTCTCTCTCCCTCCCTCTCTCCCTCGATTAGCCAGCAGGACTTGCTAGAACTGCCTTAGCGACACAGCCTACAGCTAGAGAGCAGTGATCAGATGATCACGGGGCCACTGGGGTAGCAGTTACTCAGAAGAGGAAGCAGTCAGTGTGCTGGGCTTTGAAGAAGAGGTGGGACATAGTGGCACCTGTGGGGATGTGGGTGCAGGGCACACCGGGATTGGGAAGATGCTTAATGTGACCCCTACCCTGTTCCAGCATATCGACTTGATAGTTACAAAGTACCTCCACTGTATCTCCTGTGATTGCCACAGCAACATTACTAACTATGCAAGAAATACACTCTTGCCTCCGTTTTACAAGTGAAATCACAACACGAACAACAGAGCCTCAGATTAGTTGGTTGGCCATGCCCCCCGCTGCCTCCCCCCACCCCCAGCTTGAACCAGAACTGAGACCACCTGCCATCAAACAGGGATCACTGGTGGCTGTCCTGAGGTAAAATTGATTTCCAAATTCAAGTGTTATGTATGCTGGCAACTTTTTGCTCTGCACTGACCCTGGTTGGTGTCCTGAATGAAAGGAATATTGCATTTGGGTTCAGTGATTCCCTCAGAAGGTGAGAGATCAAAAGGAGTCTAGTGCATTAGCCTAAGCTCTTGCCTTTGCCCCGGAGGCAGATGGCAAAACCCAGGGAGGGCCTGAGCAACATCCTGTCTGTGATGTGCAGTGAATCACCAAGGTGCTTGAGAAGGACATGGAACTGATGTGACCTAGCAGCCAATCCAACATCTGCCAGCATCCAGGGGGCCGGGAAAAGTCATAGGAGTAGAAGATCTAGTGATTGAGTGCATATAAGGTGTATGGTCTAAGAGAGAATGAGGATTTTTAAGACTTTATATGTAATAAGGTTTCCCACTTGCTGCATTTTCGAAGTCAAGTTAGTCCCTAGACTAACTATGTATGAATAACTAAGGCTAATTGGAGGTAATGGCCATGAGATCTAGGAACAGCTGTGCTAGGAAGAGAAGGGCAGGAGGTGAGTGTATAGAGCGGCAATGGCAAACCAACCGGGTGGCTCAGGTAACCACACCTGCTGGCCGGTTGCTCCCACACCACGTGTAGGTCCGTGTGCGTATGTAGTGAACATGTCCACGGCTCTGCTTCTGGATTATAACCAGGCTTCTGCATTCTAATCACTATAACACGTGGCCTTTGCGTTTTTCCTTTTGATGTTGACTGACTGTGCATCTCCTGTTCTCTTCATTACTTCCCGTTGCCCTTCTTTAGAGAAGGACAGGCTATTGTTCTAACTCCTCGCCTCAGCTGCGAGGAGTTTCCAAGAGCTAGCTGAGCCCTGCTTGTGTGGAGTTGGGTGGGATGGGGATGTGACCCCCTGTCCTTAAGCAGATGGCTCTTGGATTGGCAGGAGATAGGATATAGTGTGAGTAAGGTCTGTCCTAATGGCAAAAGGACTGTTGATAGTGGCCTGGAATAGAGACAAAGGGTCTGGCCTCATAGACATGCTTTCAGGAGCTAGACAGAAGGCCAAAGTTTCATCAAAATTGGGAGTCCAAAGAGGACTCCTGTCCTTGTGGAGTCTTCTGCGGAAATCCAGGTTAAGGTCGTAGGCCTGTCAGGTGAATCATACCAATGCTTGTAACACATCTCCAAATCTCGGTGGTTTAATGTAGTAGAAGACTTACTTCTCATCACACAGAGTCCAACAGGATGTTCCTTGTGTCTCTCCAAGTGGCATCAGATATGTTCATTTCAGGATATTAGCATCTCCATCCTGTGGTTTTGCCTTCCCCAAGGCTGTATTACTCTGCTGGGTTTTCTGTATCTGGCTGACAGATGGGGGAAAAGAGGGAGGATTACACTTGGAAGGTTTTAATGGACAGGCCTAGAAGTAGAGCAGAGCACCTTTGCTACCTTTGCCCACATTCAGCAGGCCTGGACTTCAACACGTGGCCATACCTGACTGCAAGGGAGGCTGGAGAGTGGAGTCTGTGTGCCCAAGAAGAAAAGGAGATGGGTCTTTGTATGTCACTCTCTGCCATCCCTGGCATGGACTGTACATCGTCATAATCCCCATGTAGTGAGTCCCTACTGCGTGCTAAGCACTATGCTAGTCTCTAAATATACACTATTTATATCCTGGTGGATACTGGAGATCAAGGGCTCTCTCAGACCCACTGGATACTAGGCACAGGACAGAATGAATGACATTACCTTTTGGTGGGGTAGAGGGGCCTCACACATAGCCCAGTCTATTTCTTATCTATTCAGGGTTCGGGCATGTTCAACCTGAGGCTGGTGAATTTTAGGACCATGGGTGACTGTGGACTGATAGGCGCTTGATGGGGGGTGGGTGGGAGTCAGTGGATCTGGCATTGCTGGCCTTGAAACCTTGCTGCCTGACCAGCTTCTTATCAAGGTCCTCCCTCTAGGTTTGCTGGTCCAACTGGGAGGGGGTGGGTTTGGGATTTCACCGTAAAGAGCCATTGGCTGGCCTCCAGGCACCAGGTTACCTCTGCGTGATAGGCTCTGGAGTCTTTATTCACTGTCTTTTCTCCCTCTGCTTCTCTGTTCCTTTCTTCATTTCTCCTGACATCCTTTTATTTTCCTTCTAATTGACATTGTGGACAAGGTCTGCTGGTAAGTTAATCAAGTTTATCCCAGCTGACACTCTGTTTATAATTTACAATTTACATTCCAGCTTTAGCAAGGTCCATCCATTTCTCAACTGTGGCCAGTGTGTTCTCTCTGCGTGCTTGGCCTTGGATTGTACAGAGGGAAGCAAAGGTTGGGGCCTCAAAGGACAGGATATTGATGAAACCTGGGGTTTCCATGTGACAGATGTGTGGATGTCACAGGAGGATGTTTATCCATCACCCACAAGCAGCAGGGTCCTTAGATGTGCTTGGACCTTCCCAGGCCCGCAGGATTAGGGAGCTGAGCGAGTTCCCCAGACAGCCACGCACAGCGCCCTGATAACGAGCAGCTTCTTCTCCTATCCTTAATCTTGCCTTGTTTAATTTGCCTCCAAATTATGACAGGCTAGGACCAGAGTGCACATGACCGTGTTCTCTCCTGAGCTCCATGCAATCTTGTGTAAGTGTTTTCCCCTTTGGCCCCGGTTTCATCGACTGCCTGGTAAGAAGATAGGGAAAGATGTTATTTCAAGTTCCCTTCAACTCTGAAATCCATGAATCTCATTTTTCATCTCTTTAATAATCTTTGCGGCTCTCCTCTCACCCTGGGAGATGGTGTGGTGAAGTGGAAAGAATATGCTCTCAGAGCCTCAGCTTTCTCATCTTTAAAATGGGGATAAGATCCATTATCTTGTAGAGACTTTTGAAGATCAAGTGAGACAGTATCATACGTGAGTGTTGAGGGGGAACCTGGCTCAGGTGTGCTGAGAAAGGTTGTGTCTTCTGTGCCATTTACCACGGAATTAAGTATGGTCCATGCTTTCTAGGAAAGCCCAGTCAGCGCTCTGCAAAAACAGAGAAACCACAAGGAGGAGATGGTTGATCAGGCATGCGGTACAGTGGCCCAAACTCTGGGACTCAGAGCCACGCTGAAACAAGGGCCCTGGGAGGAGGAGAGGCATTACCTCGAGCTAGCACCTGCCTTGCCCTTTGGAGCATGGAAGAAAACCCAGTAGGCCACAGAGAGGGCAGGCTTGCCTTGCAGAAATACATGCAAATGTGTTTGCCATTAGGCCTCCCACGCCAATAATCCGTACCTTCTCCTCTTTCCTCTGTTGTCGTTTTTCTCTGTGGCCAGAAGCCAGATAAAACACACTGTCTCATAAGCTTCAACAGCCGATTCTGCCTTCCCAGGCCAGAGTGGGGGCTGGGGCAGTGGCCTCCACTGCCAGCTCTGAATCCCCTCCCGCGGGCTCTGGCCGTATAGGTACTCTGTGGAGTCAGGTTGGGGATTGGGGCTGGTCCCTGAGACCTGGCCAGCAGTATCCTCCAGTTGTCCCCTCACCCAACATAGCATGGCCTAGGGACACTCCACCGTACCGGAGGTCAGACCTGTGCAAGGAAAGCAAACAGAGTGAGGGCCAAGAGAGTCCTCAGGTGCTGGGAGCCCAGGCAGGCCCTTGGTCTTCTGAGCGCAGCTGAGTTGGAGCCATTCCACTTAGCTTGGTGCTGAGGTCCCTGCGGGGTGGCCCCGTCTTCCTTCTATTTCTTTCCTATAGTTCTCCTATCCACAATATTTCATGCCTGTCCCAAGGCCCTGACACTTGCCCACCACTGGGTCTTCGCACACACCATTCCCTATACTCAGGATGTAGATTCACTAGTCCTTCCCAAGCACCAGCCCCAGGGTCAGGCCTTTGCGAGTGACGTCATTGAAAAAGGTGTCACTCCTCTTTCTTGCTTCTCTGCTTACTCAGGCCCCATCCTTCCATTTGAGGCTTAGCTTCAGTTGTGCCTGAATGTTCATTCTTCTCCCGACTCTTCTGGTCCAGGGGATCTTCAGGTGTCCTCTGAGCCCCCAGGTATCTCACCTGTTCCATTGCCTCCTTGAAACGCTACCTGATACCATTAGTCATCACTTCCTGTACGAGTAACTGGTTTTTTGAGGAGTCTGCACTCATTCAACTTTATCCCTATTGTGGATTTTACTTTATTTATTTTCCCCCCAGTTTTTTCAGTGAAACCATCTGGAATCTCCTTCAATCTCCTTTTCATACCAGGTAGTGACTCTCTGGACAATACCTAACCCAAACGCCGAACTTTTCAGTTGCAGTTGGTTATTAGAACAATCTGATTTTGTGACTTAAGATTTGTTCCTAATAATTAATAAACCTGAGTCAGTCTCAGCCTCAAACTTTGATTCACAGCTTTCTCTTTCTATCTAGCAATGTCTAGCCTCTCCATCTGGCTCCAGTGGCTTTGAAAGAGAATGTGTATGTGTGTGTGTTTGCATGTGTGTGTGCGTGCATGCGTGACATGTAGTCCCTTAGATATCTTGGGGTGGGAGGAAGAGAGCCTAGTGAGAGCAAGCATCGTCCTTACCTGGGTAAGGGACGGCCTCCTTCTAGGTTGTCTGTAACTGCTCTTCTGGCTCATGAGCGGTGGGTTCCACGAGGAAGGGTGGCAGCTCCCATGTGCTCTGTGACGGGTCCTCATTTCTAGGAGACTCCTCTGGGTACTGGAGGTCCCTCTGATATTTGACCAGTCCTTTCGGCCCGTTCCCAGTTGGCAGTATTCAGCCTCCATCCCATTGACTGTGGGTCTTTCTGCCTCCTACACTGGGTGGTTCTCAAACTCCTCTGCTCTTTATGGCTAACACCAGGGCGGCAGGCATCTGCTGTACGTCTTGGAACCTGAGAAGCCAGGCAGATACCTCTGCCCCCTCCTCTCCTCTTTTGCTGGCATCTTAGCACCACACTGGTTCTCTCTAGTTCTTTCTCTGTGCTCAGGTAACAAAGGAATAGGTCAATAAGTCTAATGCCAAAGCAGACATCAAACAAGTAAGTGAAATGCAAGTCCCTGTTCTCACAAATACTTCTCTATTATGTTCCTAGGGTGGCCCTAACAAAGCACCACAAACTAGATGTCGTAGAACAACAGAAATTAATTCTCACAGTTCTAGAGGCCAGAAGTCCAAAATTATGGCATTGGCAGCATGCTCCCTATGAAGTACTAGGAAGGGTCTGGTCCAGGCCCCTCTCCCAGCTTTTGGTGGTTCCTTGGCTGGGACAGCATCACTCCAGTCCCCACGTGCTGTTCTCCCTGTGGTCAAATTTCCCCTTTTTAAAAGGATACCAGTCATACTGGATTAGGGCTGACCCTACTCCTCTGTGACCTTATTTCAACTAACTGTATCTACAACGACCCTATTTCTAAATAGGGTCACATTCTGAGGTATTGGGTACCTCAACATATAAATTTTGGGAGGACACAATTCAACCCATAACAACTTCCAGTCTTTACAAGTGGTTCTAAGAGTCTATGTCTTCCCTTGCTTTGGGGGGAAGGCGTGAACACTGGACCTTCAATACGCAGATCAACCCTATCCGCCTCTCCAATTCTCGTTTATGCTGCCTGAGGCTGGTAGTTTGTGGTCATAGAGCTGGTTCTGGTCCCTTGAAGCAAATGGTGCAGGGAGCTGGTGACCCTCTGGATTTAGAATATGGGGTACTCAGCATCTCTTGTCTATCCCTTTGGGCCTCAGCCACAACTCTGGGACAACAGGCAAAGTCCCACACCCTATCCTGTTGGTGTATATTTTGTCTTCTTAACAAAATGGTGACTCCTTCAAGGCAAAAATAGTACCTAGTAGGATACAGAGAGAGAGACCTAATATCTGCCCTGCTGCTGCCCACAGTCTTGTGGGGACAGAGACCTGTGAAAATGACCACCGCACACACTGAGGCACACTGCGGGGTCAAAGACATGGCACCTCTACAGCTGGCGGGGAAAACACCCAGTCCCACTCCCAGTTCTAGCCCTAAGGACACTGGGTCTCATCTGTTGGCGTTTACACAGACGAGCAACCGTCATCCTGTCAGTAAGGACTAGAGGAAAAGGACCCAGGGCCTTAGGACGAAATCAATCTTTCCCCAGTGTAACCAGTGCTATAGAAGGTGGGATTGACCAAGGCAGTGGGGAATGCTCGGTGAGAACGGGAAAGTGTAGTCAGAGCCATGGGTTCCCTGCCAGTGCTGCTCAGAGGGTGAGCCCTGTGCAGCCTCGTTCACCTGATCTGTCCCCATGATGGGGAGTGTGCTTGGAACAGGAAGAGTGAGGAATGGGGGACCAGAGGACCTGGGTCCCGGTGGGGGTGGTCTTCATCCACAGAGCTCCCCTATGCAAGGCCATCTGGAAAGGGCACGTACTGTCCTGAATTTTATCTCTGAGCAGCACTTTGGGCAACCAGGACACCGCAGAATTCCCCAAGCTCAGTGCACACGGGTGGCACAAAGCTCGGAGTTAATGGAAACATCACACCCCGTTTAGAGCTTGGGGCAGCAGCTGGAAGTCTGGGTGGTCCCATACTCTGTTTCATGTCCCCTCTGCATAGAAAAGAGGCCCGGATCTGTTCAGGCATTACATATCTCTTTGACATAACGGGTCTTTTTTTTTTTTTTTTTTTAAGTCTTTACTCAAAAATTGGAGTGTAGGTGTGGGATGTCCTGAATTCTCCCGGTAACTAAGTGCTGCCTGTCATTCACTTCGGCATCCCCACTTCTGCTCTTTGAAATCATCTTGAGAGATTCTTGGAAGCTCGTAAGACATTAAGGTGTATTCCCAGTGGCTTGTTGACGCGGCAGCTCCTGAGCTGGCTTCACCGGGTCTCGGCAGCCCCCTTGCTGGGCGCATCTTCTGAGCACACAGGCACCAAGCAGGCGCACGCTCTCCACGTGTCCTACCTGGCAGGAAGTTTCAGAACCGGTTGTCAGCAACACCCCAGAATGGGTAGCTTCCAGACAAGAGAGAGTGTGAGTAGAAGGGAATACATTACACAGATGTAGGAATTATTATTAACCTCATTTGGCAAATGAGGTTAAACAAGTTGCTATGGACCAAATTGTGTCCCCTTCCCCCAAATTCATATGTCACGGCCCTCATCTTCCATGTGATGGCGTTTGGAGATGGTGCCTTTGGGAAACAAATTAGGCCATGGCTGCAGGGCCCGAGTCCGATTGGATTCGTGCCCCAGTTGGAAGAGACGCCGGGAGCTTGAGTTCTCTGTGTGCACACACCCAGGCAAGGCCACCTGAGCACACTGCAGGCCAGGAAGAGGCTCTCGCCGGACCCTCACCGTGCAGGCATTCTGATCCCAGACTCCCCGCCTCCAGAACTATGAGAAAATAGCTTTCTGTTGTTCCTAGGTCATCCAGTTCTTGGTATTTTGTCATGGCAAAGCCTAAACTGACTAAGCCAGAGGTTAAGTATTCTCCAAGGTTACAGGGCTAGAAAGAGGCCAAGCATGGAATAAAAAACCCGTTTCTATCTAAGACCAGTGCATTTGCCTTACATGGTGTTTGTTTGATGTGTGCATTCATTTCACTTGCCTTCTCAGATATTTATTGAGAATTTACTATGTGAAGGCCTTATGTTCTCCTCCCCACTCTCCCCCTCTCTCTGCAGTTCTTGTCCTTTTCCCTTCATCCTGCTTTCCTGCTAACACTGTTACAACAGCTCTTCTGTTATAAAGTCAGTTCCCTGGGAAACCCCTTGCCAGCACCAGAAAAGGCGTTGCATTCTTACGAGCATCTAGTGTTCATTGCACAGCCCCCGTGAGGGGGTTCAGGAGGAAGAGGGCATGCGTCTTTTTTCTAATGCAGCTTATACATCCCAAGAGGCGATGAGGGCTTTGGGGCATATGGATAAATTCTATCCCCTAGCCACCTCAGGGCAGTGTTAAAATGATCGCATCCCTAATATTAGTTCACCTTTTTTGAATATCTTTATTGAGTGTAGACGATGCTTTCCATTTGTTTATTTTGATTTTCATGAAAATGTGTGGGGCAGGTATGGTTATCTCCAATGCTGTAGATTTCCCACCATCACCCTTGGGTCACTCTATGTACCCAGAGAGCCTCTATTGTATTTTCCAAATCCTGCAGAGACCCACAGCCTAGAGGCCATAAGCTGGTTCGATGAGATTGATGGTTTGGTCAAATTTGTTCCAACCTAACTGGAGCCAGTCAAAACTTAAAAGGAGCTGGTCAGTTTGGAAGGATTAAGGAATTATATGTGATTTTAAAAAGTTCTGAGACCACAAGCCCCTGAATGACACTGAGGAACAGGAACCAATGACCAATTTCTGTTCACTTTTCAAACTGAGATGAAGACAAACCTTTTACTGGCTTTTAATTTGATCCCTGTGTGGCCTCCCATACCAGTCCAGGCTTCCCCTGCTTGTGATGGGCAGGGCATCTGAGCTGAGAGGTAATTCTGAGAGGTGCCGAGGGGTTTGGGCACACACCTGGGGACACAGCATCAGCCCCTTCTTGTGAGATAGTTCCGGCTTTGCCCTGGTCCCCTAATGTGTCCTGTAAACTGTGTGTGTGTGTGTGTGTGTGTGCGTGCGTGTGAGAGAGAGAGAGAGAGAGTGAGTGTGAGATCGTGAACTACCATATACATACACCTATGCGGATGTCCTTTTAGTCTGGAGTAAAATCGCCTTGCTCAGATGGTGGAAATGATACGTGATTACAAAAGGGATGATCTCAGGGCTATTTTTCCCAGCAGAAATTCTTTCCCAAGCCTTTTCGGCATCTGTCTGCCCCACCAAGCCTCGTGTGTGACCCCAGGACCTGCTTGTTTTGCCTTGTTCAGGCCTCTCCAGGTCTCCAGGAACTCCTCAGGATCCACGGTCTCCGTCAGCTCTGGAGCAGGGCCAATCTCATGACTTCCTTTCTGCTGTCTTCATTAATACTGGGCATGCGTCCCGGCATTCCTGAGAAATTGATAGAGACAGAACATCAATTGTAGTTTAGCTCTACAACGGGGAAACTCACGGTGACAGGCTGGGGGAATTTTGTTGCCAGAGAAGTCAATGGGCCCTTTCCTGGAGCAGCCCAGTGTTGAGACACTCTGGGCCTTCATGAAGTCATAGAGTGGGACACAGGACAAGAGCAACAAGCCGCTAATCTGCTAATTGCAGCCTGGCTAAGTGATATTACCTTTGTGCTTGGTTTTCTTGGACTTGACGAATGGCTGTGTATGTGGAAGAGAACAAACCAAGACATCTTCTCTCAGGCTGGGAGAAAGCTGTGGCGTGTGATTTAGAACTTGCAAGACCCAGATGGGGTCAGGCTGACAGATGTAGTCTGACCCGGAACTCCCCTTGGAGGGACACCAAAAGATTGGTGCCAGAGAGGGTGGCATGGGCAGTGCTGGAACTGAGTTGGCTCACTCCATGGCCTCCAGATTCCTCTACTGGTTTCTCACAATGTCTGAGAAAAATATGGCGCTGCTTTGTCCTGTTTAGGTCTCCACGGGTCCCTTTCTGTCAGGTGATATCCGAGGGGCAGATGAGGGGAGCAGGACTTACCAGAGGGGTCAGACCCAAGATGGGAACACACGGGCCTTCACATAAGGAGCAGGGGAGGGAGACGGGTGCCTCTCTCCCAAAGTCACCTGCTGCTCCTCTTGTGTTCTCCATCTCCGCAGACAATAGCACCTGGCACTTCGTTGTGCATTCGGAGATCTTAAAATTGTCCGTGACCCTTTCCTCTTTTCCATGCCTGCGTCATGAGATGGCACTTCTTTCTCTTGCATGTGTCTTGACATTGTGCCCATCTTTTCTTTCCCCCTGGGACCTCCCTCGTCTGGGCCACGGTCCTCTACCCTACGTGGGCCACAGCAGCAGCCACCCACTGGTCCCACTTCTAGTCTTGCTTCCTAATCATCTTCAGCCAGAGTCATCTTTCCCAAGCGCAGATCTGGCGGGGTCACTTCCCTGCTTAAAGCCTTCAGTGGTTCCTCACTTCTGGGTCAAGGTCAGTCTTCTTTGCCTGACTGGTAAGGTGTGGGCTGGCCCAGCATCTTCTCCAGCTTCGTGCGCTCTCCCTTCCATTCACTGTGAACCTCCTGTGGGCCCCTGAATGTGCCAGGCTCTTTCTTCTTCCAGGCCTTTGTGTGCACTTCTCTGCCTCAGCCCCCTTTCTTTCTTCTCTTGGCTAAAAACTGGAGACCCCTTTCTCTGGTCTCAGCTTGGAAGTCACTTCCTCTGGGATATCTTTTCTGACTTCTTCAATCCAAGCCTGTCCTTCTCTTTGCTCCCAAAGCAGCCAATATATTCCCACACTTGCAGTACTGATCACAGTACATAGGAAATGCCTATTTATGCAGCAGAAGACTTTTTTTTTAATGTATGGTACAGAATGTCTCTTGAGGAAGGAGTTGGATTTGTTTAGGGAAATAGCTGGACAAGCTGCTTGGTTTAGAAGGTGGGACTCTGGGCCTTCGTTTAGCAGGAGACAAGGAAACCAGACATTACTGAACTGTTGTATATAAGAACTAGATGAAAATACATGTGTCAGTGAGAACAGATTGAGGGAAATCAGGTGGAGAGAGGATGGTTCATGAGCATGGTGAACTGGCCAAAGAATTTTCTTTTCTTTTTTTTTTTTTAAGATTTTTAATTTATTTATTTGACAGAGAGAGCGCGGGAGAGGGCACAAGCGGGGGGAGGGGCAGGCAGAGGGAGGAGCAGGCTCCCCTCTGAGCTGAGAGCCAATGCGGATGCCATGCCGAGGCTTGATCCCAGGACCCTGGGATCATGACCTGAGCCGAATGCAGACACTTAACTGACTGAACCACCAAGGCACCCCTGGCCAAACAATTTTCAAGACCAGAATAGCTCATGTTCAATCAAAGTTGTAGGCACTTTTGAGATATAAACATCCTTTACTCTCCCCTGGCCCGAAAGTTCCAGTAAAATTTAGCCTACACACTAAAGACTTGTGTGGTGTGTGGTGTAAAGCCTGAAAGGGCTGTGGGTTCATGTCTGGGTCTCTTCCATTGTGGAAATAAACAGCCATCACTGAGGAAAGAGTAAGAATTCAGAGAAGAAAAGATGTCACAGGTGGATGAATTAACATAAGGATGTTAGCTTTCCTAACATATACAGGAATGTACAGGAACATCAGAGAAACCACTAGACTTTCCAAAATGTGGATCAGGGATTTGGGCCAACTTTACTCAGATTTATAAGGGAGGAGACCCTAGCCAACACCGAAGTTCCAATTCCGTTTCTCTTTCCTCCCTGGGATAAACCTATGAAGGAGACAGGTGTCCAGGACTCTGTTCTCACATTGAACTAAAAAAATGGCTGTGGAAGGAAGGAAAATGGAAGGGAAAATGATGAAACATACGAAGTAGTGGGTCTGACTTGCAAGAGCTATTTAAGCTTTTAGAAATATCCTGAACAAAACTGAGGTCTCCAAGCAGAGGGTCTAGGCGGGAGGTGGGAGGGGTCAAGGAGCCTCACAGGCGCCCTGTGGCCCGGCTCCCTCTCTGTGCAGGAACTGCAGTTTGATCCTGGTCCAAGCACATCCCGTCTGAAAATGGAGCTGGGGATAGCAGGCACGGGCCCGCTGGCACAGGGAGGAGGGCCCAGGGCCCAGGCAGGAAGGCCCAGTGAAGAAGCGGGGCTTGTCAGGTGTGTCTGTGGGAGGCATGTTTCGGGGCTTCCAGGTCAGGACTAGGAGGAGGCTGGAAACCTGCATTGACTTATTTCTCTGCATGGTCCCTGCTCTTCCTCTGGGAAGCAGGACATGGATGTGTGGAAAGAAGAACCACACAGGGTGGGGTGTCCTAATGGAGCTTGGACCAGCGGGTGATTCTTTTTGATCCCCGGGAGTCCTATCAGATCTGCTTGGCTGTGGCAGCTGCCGGAGCCAGAAGGTGGAGCTTGGATTGACGTACCTTTGAGGCTTCCCCTTTCCCTGATGAGTTAATTTTGTTTTTTACATCTGCTGTTAGTGTTTTGTTCCTTAATTATTCATATTTTGCCCATTTTTAAAAGATTTTATTTATTTGACAGAGACAGAGAGAGATAGGAAGAGAGGGAATACAAGCAGGGGGGAGTGGGAGAGGGAGAAGCAGGCTTCCCGCGGAGCAGGGAGCCCGATGCGGGGCTCGATCCCAGGATCCTGGGACCATGACCTGAACCGAAGGCAGACGCTTAACGACTGAGCCACCCAGGCGCCCTCCATATTTCACCCATTTTTATACCTTCTTTTAAAAAATAGGATTGTCTCCCCAAATATTAGATTTTGTGATTACTTAGATACTAGAGATACAGATAAATCCGCTTTTGCCTTTCCGCGTGTGAACTTTGTGGGTTTTTCTCTTCACCTTCTCTCTAAATGCCTTATGGTGGTCTTTCTTACTCACCTCTTCCCATGTGATGAAGGGGATTTCCCCTCCCCCCTTTAAAAAACGGGTCTGCCAGTGGAGTAACCTGAATGAACTGAAATGTTTCTGCCAAGTGTAATTGCCCCAAGGACAACTTCATAGTTGATAGACTTTAATCAGATCCCTCGTCTCTGTTTCCTGGAACTCTTCCTTCAAAACTTCTCTTACCCCTGATCCCTGGGGGTTTTACTCCCTCATAAAGCCAGTGGGGGAGTAGTTCTTGGAACGTGGGACAGGGAACAGTGAAGAGTGTTGCTCTTTCCCTCTCCAAGAAAGGTCACAGGAAAACCTTTGCTAAGAATAAGCTTCTTGTAGAAGGATACTCTGCATGCATTAGCCTGGGCCCTTCAGTGAGGGCTGCCCCCTCAAAGGGGGCTGGGCTGTCAGGTGGCGGCAGGAGCAGCAACCTCAGCTTTAGGGGGCCCGATGCCACTGTTCCCCACCCCCCATCAAGGGATGCCCACCTTCTTTTTAGTAATAGATGTGGCACCAGAGAAGACATCCTGCATCCTCCCTTACTCCCCCTTTCTCCCACCTTCTAGCCTATTTCTTCTGTTCAGCAGGGCAGTGTTGGCATTACTCCAGCCAATCTGACCTGTTTCTAGATCCTTCCACACTTCAAACGGTCCCTAGCTGCCTCGTCTTTGCTCATGCTGTTCCCTTGGCCTGTAATGGCCTTTTCTCCCTTTTCCCCTGAGTAACTGCCCCTCTCCCTTTAAGACCCAGCTCAGTGATCAGCTTTTGGGGCAATCTTCCTTGGCCCCCAGGTTGAGTTAGGTGCCACCTTTGAGTTCCCATCATGCCCTTTACTTGCCTCTGCCCTGGCTCTGACTGCGTTCTACTGACATGGAATTTCCAGTTGCTTGTCTTCTTTACTAGAGTCTAGAGGCGGTATCTGATTCACTGTTGAGTCTAGAGGCGGTATCTGATTCACTGTTGAGTCCCAACACTCAGCACAATATCCAGCAGAGTGGGTACTTGGTAAACATATTTTGTATATGACAGGGAGAGAGAGAGAGACTGATTGATTTAGGGGCAGCTATAGGGAATAGGGCACAATCTCAGTATTATGTCCGAATTCACTGCTGGCAGACCCTCTTCATGTCACCTGGAGGTATTGACCCAGAGCTCAGCTGCCCCAGGCCCCTCAGACCAAGCCCGGGGCTTAGAGTCCCCATGTCTCCATGTGCGTGTGTCTATCCGCACCTGGTTGGGAAGCTCTCCTCCTCATGATCTACTTCTCCCTTATAAGCAGACTCTGCTTGAGCTTGGTTAATCTCCCTACTTTCCCCCAAACATGTCTTCTATTTTTCATCTCCCTCCCCTTTGCTGATGCCGTCCTCCCTGCCTGGAATACCTATTTCTGCCCCTATGTTCTGTGTGGTCTCTTTATCCACCATTTCCAAGATCTGATTCCAGCACCTATTTCTAGGAATCCTGCATTTCCACAGCCCCCTGCCCATAAGTCTCTTCCTCCTCTAAATTCCAGTGGTCTTGACTCTGACCTTCCAGACTGTCCCTTAGCATTCACAATTTGTCATTGACCAGTGTCCTTTTTGGGATCCTGTCTCCCCAGGACCGTGGTAAGTAAATAGCTAACCCAAGACCCACCTGTGTTTCCCTGACTCTTCAGGTCCCTGGTAAGTGTTCAGAGATGTTTAGAATCATTCTCTCCTTGGACTGGTAGCTATGGGAAGCTTCTCAGGGAAAGTTGGGTCCAGAGCTGCATAGAGGACAGGGCTGAGGGTTCCCAGAAGTGGAATAGGTGGGTGCCCTGGTATGGGGTAATTTCAGGAACCTTCCATCCAATTCCATCTCCTCTACCCGGAATGCCACTGTTAGTGAACGTAGTCTCTCAGAGACCCTGTCAGACAAAAGAGGAGTGGCCCAGAATAACAGTTCATGCTGTTGCTTTGGGGCTTGTCCCTGGTGAGGAGAGGCTCTGCTCTGCCAGTGGGTTAACAGGATGGGAGATGCAAGGCGAGGAGGTGTGGAGAGACCCCTCTCCCGACTTTTCCACTTTTGCAGGAGCTGGTCCAGATGCAGTTGGCTGGCAGAGAAAACTCAGAGAGGCCCAAGCCTCCCTCTGCCTTTCCTGATGAAACTGGGACCACCCTTTCCAATCTGGAGAGACCACTGCAAATGAAGTGCTTATTTGAAAAGTCCCCTGGAGCCATCCTTATGGGATCAAGATGCAGAAAATAGTTTAATGAGGACGCCAGCCTGCAGGTGCCCCTGTGCTAATTCTGTAGCCAAAGGCACGGACCTGACAGCTCAGAGACGAAGAAGCCGTTAAGCCTCTTTTGGGACACATCAGTCCTGCCGGGCAGAGGCACCTCCCTGAAGCAGGACGCAGATGGCAGAGGCACTCGTGGGACTCTGCCCCATCGGCCCGGCCACTTAGCCTGCCCCCGTGACAGACGCCGCAGCATCTCTGGGACCCAGGGGCTGCTCCTCAGCAACCCAGGGCCACAGGGGACCCTGGGAGTGGGTGGTGAAGAGATACTGTAGTGTGCAAAGTGGGGAGAACAGGATGGAAATTCCCACGTGGAGAACTCAGACAGTGGACCGAGAGTCTGGCTCCACAGCTTTTAGAACTTGACTGTGACCTGCAGTAAGAATTGTATTTAAAACCGTATTCCGTTGCCTCCCGTGTGTACAAATCTCATGAAGCACTGCTTGACCCCTGTGTGCCATGCACTCTGAACATTCTACTCTTTCACTCACAAATGCTGATTGTGACCCACTGCCTTTATTTCATGAGCCCACTAATGAGCTGCTGCCCACAGTTTGAAACATGCGGGTCAGGCACACGGAGATATCGGGAGGGCGAGCGGGCGAGGCTGCGCTGCCTGGGAGCCATGGCACGGCCTTGCCCTCTGTGTCTGCCCCATGGGCAGACAGTCGGACCCCCTCGTACGTTTGTCAGAAGAGTTAAATGAGAGGATCTGTTTGGGTGCTTAGCACAGAGCTTGACATATGTATTTGATAACCATTAGATATGATGATGGTGGTGGTGATGGTGATGGCAACTTTTGTCCTCTTAGGTTGCGAATGCGCATGTGGTTCCCCGTGGCTCCAGCCATCACTGCTGGAGTAAGGCCATCAGCCACACTTTTAACTATTTAAAAGCGGAAGCTCCTCAAAACAGTGAGAGGCAAATTGAGGAGGGGCAGGTGAGGAATCAGAGCTTTGCAAGCAGGCCGCAGTCCAAGTTGAGACCCGGATGGGGACCATCTGTGATGTATCTTCAGCATGGACAGCTTGTCTTGCATTTCCCATGATAGATACATGGATGGAGACAAGAGACAGCAGCATAGAGAAGTGGAAAGGATTTTAGTCAGAAATGGTAGAGAAAAGGTCACAGACTTGGAAGAAGCACCCTGGAAAATAATGGAGGACCGGAACTCCGAGCAGGTGGTAGCCACCAGATTGCTTCTGTTCTGACAGACTCTTTCTTCATGTTCAATCCTGGCTTTCCTGTGCAGTGGGGACCTCCGAGTCTCCCTCCCCACCCTGCAGCTCTGCGCTCAGGTCTGCTGCCCTGTAGTTCTCACGGGAGGGACAAGAGAGCAGGGGAGCTGTGTGCTGCAGAGTGCCTGGCTCTGAGCTGCTGGGGCCAGAAGTGGGTAGGCCTGGAAAGGGAGCTCTCAGGTCTGCAAGGGAGAGGCTGGTCACCTGGCTCAGGGCTGAGCATCCACACACACTTTGGACACAGCCAGGAGAAGCCCTCTGCGGAGCCCTTTGGCTTGCACACTTAGTCCCATGTTGTGGATTTGGCAGTTTGTAAGGACAGCTGGCTCCTTCGCCCTTTCTCTTTTCTGTTCCACATGGCAGAGATGCTTCTGGCTTCCCTCTTTTTTCTAGAGTGAGCCTGGGATGTTGGTGTGGAGCATTGCCAGCTGAGTCTAGGAGAAGGGGGCAGGGCAGGGAGCAGTCTGGACCTCTGAGTGCATTAGGCCTTCACGGGGTGGGTACTTCAGGTGGTCTGTTCCAGACAGCCACAGATCCTTGCAGGTTGGACCTGGCCCATTAAACTGTGGGGAGTGAGTCCAGAGGGGCACTGAGCTCAGTACTGGTGCAAATGTAGCTAGCAATCTGGTGAAGGAGGTCAATGCATGGGTGGCTGTCCTCGGTTCTTCTGCTCCCTGGGGTTGGACGCCCTTGCTTTCCTCTGTAATGCCCCATCCCCCAGGGACATCACAGTGACAGCTCCCTCTGGCCTGGGAGACCTGGCTGAGGCTGGGCCGGCCCTCCTTCAGCTGGCTGGACACTGATTCTTGCGGCACTTCTGCAGCCAGACAGCCCAGTGGGGGCTTGCCAGTGCCATAAATAACATTTGTAATAAGAGAATTTTTCTTTTGTTAGGTTTCAGTCTCTGCCTGCGCTCTCCCTCTTTTTCTCCCTGAAAATAGTCTCCTGGAACAGCTGCTATATTTGAGTTGTCCCCTCGTGGCTCACGCACAGCCCTTCTGTGTACGCGGGCCAGCAAAGCGAGACTTCGCTAAATGAAAATAGGTCCCGCTCCTTCTTGTTCTGTCTCTCTGTACACTCCTGCCTTTTCTTACTCAAAAGAGCAAATGGACAGTTTCTCCTTTGTAGAGCATCTTCTCTTATCTCGCCCATGCTGTTCCTAGTGGCGGGGTGTGTGTATGTGTGTGTGGCAAGAACAGCTTTGTCCTCTGGGCCCCCATAGGGGACTGAGGGCCACCAGAGCCCCGGGCAGAGCCTCTTGTGCTTTGAGGAAGGACCCTGGGGAAGGGAGCTTCTCTTGCTCACCTGGGGGCTCAGGGAAACTTTCTGGAAGAGGCCAACCTGGTGAGAGGGCATCCTTGAGGTGGGGGATTCTCCATGGCAAAAAGGAGCAGGATGTGTTCAGGCCATGTCTGATCTAGCAGGGGCACGTTGGAGTGCCCTAGAAGGAGAAGCTGAGCTACAGCTAAATCTCCACTAAGTCCCTGCCTGTGGGGCCTCAGGTTAGGCTCTTCCTGCCCCACTCGAGTGGGTGGCGAGGACCTGGGGCGTGGTGTAGGCTGACTAGGCACAGGAAGGGCCCAAGCCATGTCTTTCCCATCAGCTGTGGGTCTGTCTGGGGTTGGGGTGGGGGCACTGTCCACTGGAGGGCACTGTGGCACCACTGTGGGCCGCCTCGGCAGCCCCTCTGCCCGAGGACCACGTGGTCGCTCAGAGGGAGACAGAGATCGCCAGGCTCTGCCTGCCCTTAAGCATGTCGCCTGTGGGGCTGGAGTATCCAGCAGTGTGCCCCCACTTTCTCTCTCTCTCTCTCTCACACACACAGGCACACCCCACACGCTCATTCACATGGAACACGGACCCACATGTTCACCATCACTCACATTCATAATGCACAAACTATACATTTACATATGCACATTCATAACCACACACATGGATACACTCCCAAGTCACATACACTCTCCATCACAGTCATGCAGACTCACACCCATTTCACACACACCGCACTCGATGACTCACACACACACACACACACACACACACACACACTCTCCCCCCATTGCCAGTCTCAGCCATGTGCCTCACACATGCAGGCGGCTGGAGCAGCTGTTTGTGTGGTGGGGCTGATGTAATGTCAAGAAATTTCGTGTTATATTTAAAATGACACCTGTAAAAATAATCTTCAATTTGTAATTTAAATACTGTAATACTCAATTACGTGGACTGACAGGAAGTGTCCCAGTGGCTTTGGAGAACAGCATTCTTGTGCCCCCTCCAGCGCACTGGGGATGAGGTGGGGCCGAGGTGGGGGCCAGCCCAGGCCTCCTTCCTGAGCGGCCCAGCAGGTCATTGAGCTGCGTGCCCAGTGGCTTCCATAACCCCAGCGAGTGCTTGCTGCTGTCTGTGCCCACTGCCCACACGTCCGTCTGTCCCCCGCCCGCCCCCGCAGGCTGCTTCCCAGAGCCCCTCAGCATGGCTGTCTGAAGTCCCTCAGCTGCATCCCCCACTCCACTGCCCTGGGCCCCTTGGGCACAAGGCACACAGTACAAATAGCATGGTTTACCAGACGGCGCTTTGCCGCCGGCCCCCAGCCCTGTAGCTCACAGCTCCCCATGCAATCCCTTGGCACACAGCCCCACAGCCTGCAGCCCGAAGCCCCAGCACCTCAGCCTTTCCCCTCCCCAGCTAACACACAGCTCACAGCCTGGGCCATAGAGCCGCAGAGCCCGGCGCCTCTGGATGTGGGCCCTTGGCTGCCCCGTGGTCGCCTTATGCTGCGCATGCCCCAAACTGAGCACCTCGCTTTTCTCTCAGACCTGCTCCTTCTTCCCTTTTTCTCTCTCTTTCTGAGTGACTGCTGCCCCTGGCTCTCCTATGCTCCCCTAGACAACCTTGCCAGAAAACAGGGCATTGTTCCTGACTTCCCCAGATCCTTCGTCCTCCCCCACTCCCAGGTCCATTGGTCACCAAGCCCTGGCCCTTCTCCCCTTACGTGAGTGACTCTTCAACCTGATTCTGTCCAACTTTCTACTTTAGTCCCACACTGGGGTAGTTTGCTTCTTTTCACCGGCCTCCTCGCATCCAATCCACTTGCATTTCCATGGGAATGTTCTAGATCTGCCCTGCAATACAGTAGCCACCAGCCGCAGATGGCTTTTGGGCACTTGAAATGTGTCTAGTGTTGCCGAGGCACTGTATTTTCAATTTTGTTTAATTTTAATTAATTTAAATAGTCTCATGTGGCTAGTGGCTACTGCATTGGACAGCGCACACCTCTGCCTCCATGCTCTGAGAGGAAAATTTGGATCCCAGAGAACCACCTATGTGGCCTTGCCCATGTGTTCAGGCTCCCAGTGCACAGCTTGCCCTTTAGCTTTCTGGGCCCCAACCTACTGGACCCCCTCACGGTTCCTGAACCTGGGTGTGGTTCTTTCGCACAGTTTGGACTCACGGTGTTTCCTCTGCCTGGACAACTTCCTTCCCATTTGCCCGCAGGGCTCAGTGCCGCAGGCCTAGCCTACCCGGGGCACTTGTCCTGTTCCACCAGGCTGACCCAGCCCGACTTTGTGTCCCCGCATGTGCACCCTGCAGTCACCTGCATCCCAGCACTCCCCTCCCCTCCTGGAGGAGTCCGCCAGGAGCGAGGTGACCTCCGTTTTCTGCCCATGACTGTGCCCGGGCCCCTGCCCTAGTGGGTCACACGCTGCAGGTGCTCAGCTAGTGTTGGCTGAATCCTTAAAAGGAAAGACTGGCTGCCCGTCACGAACTGTGGCTTCCTTAGCAATACGTGTCCTGGGAAGCACTGGGGAAGTTCAGACATTTCTGGATTCTTGGGGTTTCCTCTCTTGATGACCTCACTTTGCCAAGAAGGGTACGGTCATGCCTTTTGATCAGTTGCCCACTGTTTCCTCTTCTTTTTTTTTTCTCCCCTTTCCCACCCCACCATCTTACCCAGGACACAGAGCTGCACTGGCTTGGGGCCTTGGTGCCATTCTGGGCTGCAGTTTCAAAGTTGGCTTCTGGGGCTCCTTGTGTCTCAGCACATTGCCCCTCCTTCCCGCTTCCCCTCCACCTGCGCTGCCCACCAATACCGCTTCCACCAGGCTTACCAAGTAGCCCCAGTGTCGGGGACTATTTGACGCTTCCTGCTGGCCCACCCAGTAGTAGGTGGCTTGACTTCAGCTGCCCTTGGCTGGCTGTGCTCTCACTGACATCTCCTGCAGACCAGAAGGTGGAAAAGAAAGATGACATGTTCCTGGAGGTTGGCAGAGAATGGTGGGGGGCGGCGGGAGACATGGGCTGCTGAGCAAGAGTCCCCAGACTGCAGATTCGGCTCAGCATCTGAAAGCACAGGGTCCCTTGTAGTTGGCTGGGGTTTCTAAGGTGATTTTAGGGTTCCGGTGTGGTGAGAATGCTAGCACACTGCAGCTCTGGGGCGTGGGCTTTGGACCTAGACAGCTGTGTATATGTGTGCACTCAGGACAGTCCTGCATATGTGTGCTGCCTCTGCCATCAGATGGTCCCACACATGGGTGCTGCCTCTGCCACCCTGTGTGAACCCAGTTAAGTTCTGTGACCTCGCTGAGTTACAGCATCCTGCTCAGTAAAACAGAGATGGTGTCCTCCCACCTCCGTTAGTTTCCATGAATGCCAGAACACAGGCCACAGCTCTGAGCACAGTGCTTGGCTCATAGGAGGGGCTTAGTATCTGGCCCAGCTCTTAATGTTAGCAGGATGCCTAAAAAACTCCTTCAGAGAATCTGAACCTCCGTGTTTTATTTTTTATCTGGACCACCTGAGACTCTGCTCCTTTACTCTTCTAAAGACTCCAGGTGGCAAGAGTGGGTGAACCCACTTCCATACTAAGAATGATAACACTCCCAGCTACCGAATGCCAACTCTACCAGGTACTCTCCTGAAGGCTTCACGGGCACCATGTAATCTCTGCGTACTTTGAGGGAGATATTAACATTCCCATTCTACAGATGCGGGGGCTGGCTCAGAGAAATAGAATCACTTGCCCGGGCCACACACTTAGCATGTGTTGGAGCCAGAATTTAAAACTTTTTAGAGGGGCGTCTGGGTGGCTCAGTCAGTTAAGCGTCTGCCTTTGGCTCAGGTCATGATCCCAGGGTCCTGGGATGGAGCCCCGCATCGGGCTCCCTGCTCAGCGGGAAGCCTGCTTCTCCCTCTCCCTCTGCCCCTGTTTGTGTTCCCTCTCTCGCTGTCTCTCTCTGTCAAAAAATAAATAAAATCCTGGGGCACCTGGGTGGCTCAGTTGGTTAAGCAGCTGCCTTCGGCTCAGGTCATGATCCCAGGGTCCTGGGATTGAGTCCCGCGTCAGGCTCCCTGCTCAGTGGGGAGCCTGCTTCTCCCTCTCCCTCTGCCTGCCTCTCTGCCTACTTGTGCACTCTCTCTCTCTGTCAAATAAATAAATAAGATCTTTTAAAAAAATAAATAAAATCCTAAAAAAACCCACTTTGTATAAAATACCAATATGCCAAGGCCATGCAATGGGACGAACAGTGATCGCTCTAAGGCGTATAGCATCGTGGAGTCTGCAAAGTACTTTCATATGCTTGTTCCCTCCGAAGCCCCGCATCACCCCGGTGAAGCAGGCAGGCCGAGGTTGGTTATTTGCATTTCGCACGTGAGGAATCACAGAGCAGAAGCAAAAGGTTCTCTCCTGTAAGATTTAACATTTTGAAAGTCATGGGGCGTCTCCTGGGTCACTGAGCATCAGATTCTGTCCAGGAAAATTAGAGGTGGCTAGAGGTCAACGCCCTCGTTGGCTGTGGGTGCTCTGGACACTTCCTTCCCAAGCCATCTCCTTGTCCCCTTTCTTTTCATAGCACACTCAGAAGGAGAAATGTTTTTTGGACCTTGTCTTTTGGAATTCTGCATTTTTTCCTTATTCACACCAGACCCTGCATCTCTAGAACTTGGTTTTTCTTGGAAGGGCTGCCTGTGAGAATGGCCTTTTGTTTGCATTTTCCTCTCCCTGGAGGGGAAGGTGGGGGTGGGGGGCTGGGAGCCAGCAGGTCAACGGCTCCCCTCCTCTCCTCCTGCAGCCTCTGTGGCTCTGTAGAGAAGGCCCAGGAAGAAGAGCTGGTGCCTTCCCTGGGAGGAGAGGCAGGAGTATGAGGGCTGCTCACTTGGCTCCTTCTGACCTGGAAGATTGATTCTGGAAGCTTCTTGTCCAGGCTAGTTGGGGCAGATAGTACAGTTTTGGTGGGATCCTGGAGACCCAAATGTTTATGTACTGTTGCACATCAGAGACCCAGGGCAGCGGGGCAGGGGGAGTCCTGCTTCTGTGCGTGTGTGTATGTGTGTGTGTGTGTGTGTGTGTGTGTGAAGCATGATTGACAAGACCTAGAAGCAGCTTTAATCCCTAGGAAGCTAGGCGCGTGGGAAATATCAAAGGGGTGCTTTTGTCATTTATTCTTTCTTGAGGGAGGGGATACATCCTATTCATGGCTATATACCCCGCTTCTAGGCCTGAGGTCTGGTACATAGAAGGCATTTTGTAAATAATTATTAAGTGAATGAATTCTTTTTGAATTGAGGCATAATTACATACTATAAAACATCCAGAACTTAAGTGTATGATTCAGTGATTTTAACAAATATCTGTGCCCATGTAGCCAATGCTCCCATCAAGATATAAGCATTTGCATCCTCTGAGAAGGTTCCCTAAGCCCCTTTCCTGTACGTGCTCCTCCTCCATGGAAAAAAACCATGATTCTGAGTACTATCCTCATAGGTCAATTTTGCCTGGTTTTGGAATTCATAGAAAAATTGGATCAAACAATACAAACTCTTTTTTTCCTGGCTCCTTTAGCTGAGCATAATGTTTTCGAGGTTTATTCATATTGTTGTGTGTGTCATACAGTCCATTCCTTTTTATCGTTACGTATCATTCCATCACGTGAGCCTACATCGATTTGTTTATCCATTTTCCTTTTGATGGGCCTTTGGGTTGTTTCCAGTTTGGAGTTTTTCAGAATAATGCTATTGGGAGTATTCACATGTAAGTCCTTTTGTGGACACATTTTCATTTCTTTTGAGTAATTACACAGGAGCGAAATTGCTGAATCATTAAGGTAGGTGTATATTTAACTTCATGCGAAATTGCCAGTTTTCCACAGTAGTTGTACCATTTTACACCTCCACCAGCAAGGTAGGTGAGATCCAGTTGCTCTGCATCCTTTTCATCATTTCGTTTTGAGAGTCTTGTTAATTTTGACCATTCTGGTGGGTGCGTGGTTGTAACTCATTGTAGTTTTAGTTTGGATTTTCCTGATCGTTAATGATGTTGAACATCTTTTTATATGTTTCTTGGCTATGTGGATTTCTTTTTGGGAAAGCATTCATCAAAGTGTTTTCCCATGTTTTAGACTGTCTTTTAAACATTGATTTATGGGAATTAAAAAAACAGAACCTTGATTCTAGTTCTTTGTTGGGTATGTATTGTGAATATTTTCTCGTGGCTTGCCTTTTCATTTTTTTAGGTGTCTTTTACTGCGCACAAGTCTAATTTGACAATATTTTCTACAGTAATGCTTTTTATTCTCTATTTAGGAAAAATTTACCTACCCATCCCCTCTGCTTTTTATATTCTCCTGTGTTTTCTTTTCTTTTTTTTTTTCTTTATGGTTTTTGGTTTTATATTTGGGTTTGTAAAAACTTTGAGTTAATTTTGGTGAATGGTTTGAGGCATGGGTCAGAGTTCACTTTCTGAGGCAGGAATCCTGTCTGTAAGCAGTCAGTGTGAGCCTCTTCTGCTACAGGAGCCAAGCTGGTTGCTTGCACCTTAATCCAGAGCAGCCAGCCTGAAGCCTAGCTGTCCTTGGCAGCCTCTGTAGGTGTTAGATAATTTCTACCTTGTGGGAGCACTTCCAAGATGGTAATTAATTCATTGTTATCCTGGGGACATGGGTGGCTCAGATGGCAAATGGCAACTTGTGGGAATTTAGAAGAGGGAGAGCTTCTTTTGCTCTTTTGAGCCTCCTTGGAGGAGGTTCTAGAGATGGGCTTTAAAGAATGGAGAGGATTTTGGTGTGCTGAATGTAAAAATGAACTCAAAAGCATCAGTCCTGTGCCTCTGTCCCTTGCCATGGGATGTGGGTGTTCAGAGAGTCGCATACACGTTTATGTGTGTATCTGTACATATATATCTGTATCTATGTCTCAATTCAATCTACATCTCCATCTGTCTCCATCTGTGTATTTAAATCAAAATCTGTAGCCACTTCTGTATCTGAATCTGTATCTATGTCTACATTGATCTCACTCTCTATCTTTAATCAACGCATCTGTCTCTAGAAATCTCTGGGTTTAGGCATAATTAACAGACTCAAACTTTCATGGAGCTTGATGGCACCATCTGAGCACTCCGATAGGGCTGGGCGTAGGGCAGTTCTTCCAACCTGCTGGCAGATTTGTCAACCCTCTTCCTATATAAGCTGTAGACCTACAAATCAGCACTGAGCAGGCTCTCAGAAATCATCCAGGCGAAGCTTATCATCAGGGCAATGTGCCCAGAGAGGGGAAGGGACTTATCCCTGTGTCAGAATTCGGAGCACAGCTGACATTGCCTGGTTCTGGGACCTGAGCTCTCTCCATTTGCCACTTCTCACACTCAGAGAGCCAAGCAGCCCTTCTTGCCTCTGAGTTTTGGATCACTCACAATGCTCTGTAATGCTGTTGGCACTTGTGAGTCCTCTGTGGGGTCAGAGAGTAACCTCCCTCTATAGACCTGAAATTGTTAAGCCACCAGAGCCTTTCTCCTTCTAAAAACTCATGAGCTGTTTGAGGACAGGAGCTGTGTTTTGGTGACCTTGGCATCCCCATATTTTATGAAGCAACAGCTTGAACCATACTCTACATGTTGTAGAACCAAGAGGCTGTCGAAGTTCTACTTCAATAGGGAAACATTCAGGCCAGCACATCATTCTGAGCCCAGCCAACAGCTCTGCCAAACAACCTTCTCAGGTTGAGTAACTTCTGTTTTTCTAGTGACTTTGATGCTTTTGGTATTCTTAATTTCTTTTTAAGAAACTGAACTACCTCCCCTACCCTGAGATCTGTGCTTTGTGACTGATGCACGTGCTCTGTATACACTGTTTGAGGCCCAACTTGATCCAATCCAGATAGAATGCTGGGAGTTTCTGCCTACAACATAGACCACACCAAAAAATAGTAAAGGGATGCTGGTTTGTCATGGGGAGCACAGATGTGTCACAAGCAGGACAGTTGATGTTCAGGTGTCAGTTGACTCTGAAGAGGCCGTTAGAGGGGGGCCCAGGTCTAGGAGAGACAGAGGACAGCGTTTGCTGGCTGGAGCTCTTGGCTCAGGGCAAGGCTAGAGTCCTCTGGCTTCTCTTTTGGGTTTCTGTGGACACACCCCTTAGGCCCCAGTGCTGGAGTGTCTGTCCGCAGGGAGCCCCGAGCATGACTCTATCGTTCCATCATTGGCAGCAAGTGCTCCTGCATCTGCTGGCACTGAAGCTGTAAGATTCCCACAACTTCGCGTGCCTTGGAGGGAAAGGACCCGTCTGAGCATGCTGTTCTTCTTCTTGGAGCCTGAGTGTCCCTTGAAATTAGATTCCCTTTGTTTATTTTCTCATAGCCTTAGTGATGGGTTCCTGCTGACTTAGAAGCTATGTATCATGTGGAGGAGGCACTGAATAGCTGCTTTTTAAAATCCAAATTTGGGGAAGTCTCTATGGCCCCCAACTCTCCTGGGGGCTTGGGCAGAGCTCAGCTCCTATCTATTGCTGGAGGCAACTCGCCACTGGGGAGGGCTCAGTACTGGAGGGGGAGCCCTGAGGTGCTGGCCAAGGTGGCCAAGTAGCCAGGGGCCTGGGGGCCGAGAGCAGAGTTTGGTTCTACAGCCTGTCCTCTGGAAGCCAGTTTGAATCATCTGTTGGGTTGGTTCACACATCGACATTGAACTTAGGCTCTGTTGGCGGGTCCCTGCTGGAGTGCTGTCTCAGCCCTTTTTACCATTCAGACCTCACTCACGGGGGCCTAGCCTATGTCACCTCTTCTAGAAAGTTTTCCCAACTTCCTCTGCCCAATTTAATTCAATTCTGCAATCATATTGTGGCCTTATTAAGTGCCAGTCTGTGGGCATCTCCCTACTTTGGCCTCTAGCAATAGCCATTTGTTTTCTCCAGCTGACCTCTTCTTTGTTCTGATGAGTTAGTGTTGTCTCTGCAGTGAGAGTGGGGCCCGTGGGGGCAGAGACCAGGCTTTATGCAGCCCTGATTGCCTCGTGCACTTAGCACCTTGCAGAGCTTACAGACAGTTTGACAGTTCGAGGGCCACCCCTACCATAAGAGTTTCTGTTGTTTCCAGGTCTTACTGAGCACTCTGTCCTTTGCGTCTCCAGCATTCTCTGGGGGTGTGTGTGTGTGTGTGTGTGTGTGTTTGTGTTTCCCTCAGCACTCCTACACAGGGAGGATTGTTTGTCTACAGGTTTTTCTCCTTTTAATAACTTAGGAGCCATTTGAGGACAGAAGCTGCGTTTATTTATTTTATTTTATTTTTTGTAGTTTAAAATTTTATTATATTATGTTAGTCACCATACAATACATCATTAGTTTTTCATGTAGTGATCCACGATCCATTGTTTTCGTATAACACCCAGTGCTCCATGCAGTACGTGCCCTCCTTAATACACATCACCAGGCTAACCAATCCCCTCTCCCCCCTCCCCTCTAAAACCCTGTTTGTTTCTCAGAGTCCATAGTCTCTCATGGTTCATCTCTCCCTCCGATTCCCCCCCCTCATTTTTCCCTTCCTTCTCCTAATGTCCTCCATGCTATTCCTTATGTTCCACAAATAAGTGAAACCATATGATAATTGACTTTCTCTGCTTGACTTATTTCGCTTAGCATAATCTCCTCCAGTCCCATCCATGTTGATGTAAAAGTTGGGTATTCATCTTTTCTGATGGCTGAGTAATATTCCATTGTATATATGGACCACATCTTCTTTATCCATTCATCTGTTGAAGGGCATCTTGGCTCTTTCCACAGTTTGGCTATTGTGGACATTGCTGCTATGAACATTGGGGTGCATATGGCCCTTCTTTGCACTACATCTGTGTCTTTGGGGTAAATACCCAGTAGTGCAATTGCTGGGTCATAGGATAGCTCTATTTTTAAATTTTTGAGGCACCTCCACACTGTTTTCCAAAGTGGCTGTACCAACTTGCATTCCCACCAACAGTGTAAGAGGGTTCCCCTTTCTCCACAACCTCTCCAACATTTGTTGTTTCTTTCCCTGTCCATTTTGGCCATTCTAACTGGTGTAAGGTGGTATCTCAGTGTGGTTTTGATTTGGATTTCCCTGATGGCTAATGATGATGAACATTTTTTCATGTGTCTGCTAGCCATTTGTATGTCTTCTTCAGAGAAGTGTCTGTTCATCTCTTCTGCCTACTTTTTGACTTGATTATTTGTTTTTTGGGTGTTGAGTTTGAGAAGTTCTTTATAGATTTTGGATACCAGCCCTTTATCTGTAGTGTCATTTGCAAATATCTTCTCCCATTCTGTGGGTCGCCTCTTTGTTTTGTTGACTGTTTCCTTTGCTGTGCAGAAGCTTTTTATCTTGATGAAGTCCCAAAAGTTCATTTTTGCTTTTGTTTCACTAGCTTTTGGAGATGTATCTTGAAAGAAGTTGCTGTAGCTGATGTCAAAGAGGTTACTGCCTATGTTCTCCTCTAGGATTTTGATGGATTCTGTCTCACATTGAGGTCTTTCATCCACTTTATCTTTGTGAGTGGTGTTAGAGAATGGTCGAGTTTCATTCTTCTGCATGTGACTGTCCAATTTTCCCAGCACCATTTTTTGAAGAGACTGTCTTTTCCATTGCATGTTTTTTCCTGCTTTGTCAAAGATTATTTGACCATAGAGTTGAAGGTCCATGTCTGGGTTCTCTATTCTGTTCCATTGGTCTGTATGTCTGTTTTTGTGCCAGTACCATGCTGTCTTGGTGATCACTGATTTGTAATATAGCTTGAAATCGGGCAACGTGATGCCCCCAGCTTTGTTTTTCTTTTTCAACATCTCCTTGGTGATTCGGGGTCTTTTCTGATTCCATACAAATTTTAGGATTGTTTGTTCCAGCACTTTGAAAAATGTCATTGGAATTTTGATCGGGATGGCATTGAAGGTATAGATTGCTCTGGGTAGCATAGACATTTTAACAATGTTTATTCTTCCGATCCATGAGCATGGAATATTTTTCCATCTTTTTGTGTCTTCAATTTCTTTCATGAGTGTTTTGTAGTTCCTAGAGTATAGATCCTTTACCTGTTTGGTTAGGTTTATTCCGAGGTATCTTATGGTTTTTGGTGCTATTGTAAATGGAATCGTTTCTTTAATTTCTCTTTCTACAGTTGCATTGCTGGTGTATAAGAAAGCAACTGATTTCTGTGCATTGATTTTGTATCCTGCCACATTACTGAATTGTTGGATCAGTTCTAGTAATTTGGGGGTGGAGTCTTTTGGGTTTTCCACATAAAGTATCATGTCGTCTGCGAAAAGAGAGAGTTTGACTTCTTCTTTGCCAATCTGAATACCTTTTATTTCTTTTTGTTGTCTGATTGCTGTTGCTAGGACTTCTAGTACTATGTTGAACAACAGTGGTGAGAGTGGGCACCCTTGACGTGTTCCTGATCTTAAGGGAAAGGCTCTCAGCTTTTCCCCATTGAGGATGATATTCGCTGTGGGTTTTTCATAGATGGATTTTATGAACTTGAGGAATGTTCCCTCTATCCCTATACTCTGGAGAGTTTCAATCAGGAAAGGATGTTGTATTTTGTCAAATGTATTTGTCAAATCAATTGAGAGGACCATATGGTTCTTCTCCCTCTTCTTATTAATGTGTTCTATCACATTGATTGATTTGCGAATGTTGAACCACCCTTGCATCCTGGGGATAAATCCCACTTGGTTGTGGTGGATGATCCTTTTAATGTATTGTTGGATCCTATTAGCTAGGATTTTGTTGAGGATTTTGGGATCCATATTCATCAGGGATATCGGTCTGAAATTCTCCTTTTTGATGGCGTCTTTGCCTGGTTTGGGGATTAAGGTAATGCTGGCCTCATAGAATGAGTTTGGAAGTTTTCCTTCTGTTTCTATTTTTTGAAACAGCTTCAGGAGAAGAGGTATTATTTCTTCTTTGAATGTTTGGTAGAATTCCCTAGGGAATCCATCAGGCCCTGGACTCTTGTTTTTTGGGAGGTTTTTGATCACTGCTTCAATCTCGTTACTGGTTATTGGCCTATTCAGGTTGTCAATTTCTTCCTGTATCAGTCTTGGCAGCTTATAGGTTTCCAGGAAGGCCTCCATTTCATCCAGATTGCTCAGTTTATTGGCATATAGTTGTTGATAATAATTTCTAATAATTGTTTCTATTTCCTTGGTGTTAGTCATGATCTCTCCCCTTTCATTCATAATTTTATTAATTTGGGTCCTTTCTCTCTTCTTTTGGATAAGTCTGGCCAGTGGTTTATCAATCTTATTAATTCTTTCAAAGAACCAATTTCTAGTTTTGTTGATCTGATCTACTGTGTTTCTGGTTTCTAATTCATTGATTTCTGCTCTAATTTTAATTATTTCTCTTCTAATGCATGGCTTAGGTGTTGTTTGTTGCTTTTTCTTTAGTTCTTTAAGGTGTAGAGTTAGTTGGTGAATTCGGGATTTTTCTATTTTTTTGAGTGAGGCTTGGATGGCTATGTATTTCCCCCTTAGGACCGCCTTTACAGTATCCCATAGGTTTTGGGCTGATGTGTTTTCGTTCTCATTGATTTCCATGAATTGTTTAAGTTCTTCTTTGATTTCTTGGTTGGCCCAAACATTCTTGAGCAGAGTGGTCTTTAGCTTCCAAGTGTTTGAATTTCTGTCAAATTTTTTCTTGTGATTGAGTTCCAGTTTTAGAGCATTGTGGTCTGAGAATATGCAGGGAATAATCTCAATCTTTTGGTATCGGTTGAGACTTGATTTATGACCCAGTATATGGTCTATTCTGGAGAAAGTTCCATGTGCGCTCGAGAAGAATGAGTATTCTGTTGTTTTAGGGTGGAATGTTCTGTAAATATCTATGAGGTCCATCTGGTCCAATGTATCATTCAAAGCTCTTGTTTCCTTGTTGATTTTCTGCTTAGATGATCTGTCCATTGCTGAGAGTGGAGTATTGAGGTCTCCTACAATTAACGTATTGTTATCAATATGACTCTTTATTTTGGTTAACAGTTGGCTTATGTAGATGGCTGCTCCCATGTTGGGGGCATAGATATTTACAATTGTTAGATCTTCTTGTTGGATAGACCCTTTAAGAATGATATAGTGTCCTTCTGTGTCTCTTATTACAGACTTTAGTTTAAAATCTAATTTGTCTGATATAAGAATTGCTACCCCAGCTTTCTTTTGAGGTCCGCTGGCATGGAAGATGGATCTCCATCCCTTCACTTTCAGTCTGGATGTATCTTTAGGTTCAAAACGAGTCTCTTGTAGGCAGCATATGGATGGGTCCTGTCTTTTTATCCAATCTGCAACCCTGTGCCGTTTTATGGGAGCGTTTAGGCCATTCACGTTGAGAGTGATTATTGAAAGATATGAATTAATTGTCATCATGTTGCCTGTGAAGACGTTGTTTTTGTAGATTGTCCTGTAAATTTCTGTTGTAGATCACTCTTGGGGTCTTTCTCCTTTTATAGAACCCCCCTTAATATTTCTTGCAGGGTCAGCTTAGTGGTCACATATTCTTTCAACTTCTGCCGGTCGTGGAAGCTCTGCATCTCTCCATCCATTCTAAAATGAAAGCCTTACCGGATAAAGTATTCTTGGCTGCATGATCTTCTCATTTAGTACTCTGAATTTGTCTTGCCAGGCCTTTCTGGCTTGCCAGGTCTCTGTGGATAGGTCTGACGTTATTTTGATGTTCCTCCCTCTGTACGTAAGGAATCTCTTCCCCCTAACTGCCCTTAAGATGGTTTCCTTGGTTCTAAGATTTGCAAGTTTTACTATTACATGCTGGGGTGTTGGCCTGTTTTCCTTGATCTTAGGAGGGGTTGTCTCTGCCTCGAGGACACGAATGTTTGTTTTATTGCCCAGATTAGGGAAGTTCTCAGCTATGATTTGCTCAAATACATCTTCTAGCCCTCCCTCTCTCTCTACTCCCTCCGGGATTCCAATTATTCTGACATTGGAACACCTCATGGTGTCACTTATTTCTCTGATTCTATTTTCGTGGATTCTGAGTTGTTTTTCCCTGGCCTCCTCTTTTCCCTTTTTATCTATTATACTGTCTTCCAGATCGCTTATTCTCTCTTCTGTCTCAGTTACCCTAGCTGTTAGATTATCTAGATTGGATTGGATCTCATTGATAGCATTTTTAAGTTCTGCCAATTCACCTTTTATTTCTGCCCTTAGAGACTCTATGTTGCCATTAATTGATTTCTCCATTCTAGCCATTGTCTTCACAATTGCTAGCCTGAATTCCATCTCCGACATCTTGGTTATGTCTGCATCCATTTGTAAATCTGCAGCATAATCTCTGAGTCTTTTCTGTTTTGGGGGCTCCTCCTCCTAGTCATTCTGTTGATGGGTGTTTGAGGGAATGTATAGAGTCGAAATTATTGACCAGAACCCAAGCAAGATGCACCTGTTTTCTTGGGACCTTAGGGTTGCTGGCCTCTTGTTTTCCCAGCCTGTCTTCTGGGGGGGGGCCTGCCTTGCTGTTACTCAGGCAACCCTGTTTGGGCGGAGTTGCCCTGCGCCCCTGTGGCGGGGGATGGGCTCAGCGGGAATCAGTCTTTGGGGCTTTTGTTCTCTGGCGCCTTTCCCTGACGGCTTTCCGCGTCTCTTCCGCGAGTCAGAGCAGAAGAGACCATTTCCAACCCTCTGCCTCAGAGCAGAGAGACCGCAGTCTGTTCTTCAGTGAGCTCTCCAGGCCACACTGTCCCCGTTTCTGTCTGTGCTGCTATAAACTGCAGCGTCCTGGATTGTGCACCCCTCCGCAGCGCCCCCAGTCCTGCCTCCAGGTCGGGGCACGACTCTGCCCTTTGTGTTTCTAAAACCGCCAGCCGCTCCCAGTTTGCATGCCTGACTCCGCTGCTCAGGGTTTCCACCCCAGGGGCTGCAGTTCACTGGCACGACCCCGGCGCACCAGGTTTCCCTCTCGGAGGCTGCAGTTCGCATGCGCGTGACCATCACTCCGGTTTCTGTCCGGGGTGGGGGGGTGGGGGGATGGGGGGTGGGCTGCGGTTTGCGTGCGCGCGACCCCGCCGGTCTGGTTTTCTACCCCGGGGGCTGCCCTAAAGTTCTTTCCCGATGCTACCGGTCTGCGAGTCTGTGCCCCGTCCGCAGTGCGCGAGGCTTTCACTCACCAGTGGTGTAAGATCCCCACAGCCAGGCACCCTCCCGCTGCCATTTATCCTCTGATATCTGCCCACGGAATCACGGCTCTCCGCTTTGTACCTCAAAACCAACTGCCTGCAATATTCTGTTTGTAGAGATCCAGATCTTACATCTCAGGCTGGTTTCGTGGGTGCTCAGAGTGGTCTGGTAGTTATCCAGCTCAATTCCGGGGACCAGTTGAAATAGGGTCCCCTACTCCTCCGCCATCTTTCCCCTCCTAGAGGCTGCGTTTTAAATGATCTTAGGAATGTAGGAAGCCCCAGGCTGTTGACACTCCACTTCCATAGATGAACTCCCAGGCCAGCACGTCATTCTGAGCCCAGCACCTAAACACGCTCCACTGGCTAGAATGAGGGTCAGGCAGAATTTGCTCTGCTGCCTCTTAGGGTCTGGCCAAGCTCTGCTCCTGCTGGAAAGCACAGGGAAGCTCTTCTAGGTGGGGCAGAAACAGATGGACCCAACAAGAGCTGCCTCAGGAGCCCTCCAAGCGTCCCTGTCCCACCCTGCTGTCTGGGCTTTCGGGAGTACTGAGGTAGAAGAGGGATGTGCAGGTGCCCAGCCTGCTGTGTGACACGGAATGAATGAATGAATGAATGAATGAATGATGCTGGTTCCCTCTGTCTCCATCTTGAGGCAATCAAATGAGAACATACAGCCACCCGTGGGTTAGGATTTAGAACTAAGGCAAACAGTGAAGGGTTGTCTAGCTTAGGAAATCGATCCAACCATAGGGTTTGGCAGGGTCTGGAGTGTGTGAATTTTCTTTCCTTTGTCGCTACCCATTTTCCCTCCTCTGGTCCTAGGACATCTCACTTCAGCCCTGGATATGTGTGGTCTGGGAGAATCTTGCCTCCCTGCCTGGGCTGTGAACTCCTGAAGGCCAAGACCCTGGCTAGTTTGCTCTGGGACCCAGGCACCTTGCCTGGCCCAGCAGAGTGTTTGACAACTGGGGCTGATCTAGTGAGCTAGCTGGTGTCCCTTAAGGTTGTCTCCCTGAGTTGCCATGGGTCAGGAGCTCTTGACGTAGCCCAGATGGGAATGAGGGGATGGAGGTGGGGAGGCAGGAGTGTATGGGGATGAAGGAAGAGTCACTGTATCTGCACGGGGCTGTGGCTCCGAAGGTCAGCACGAAGAGCATCCTGATTGGCTCCTGCTAACAGCAGAGTAGTGGCCTGGCAGGCCTCACCCACGTGGCTGACGAGGAGCTTCCTGACCTCTGGCCAGCTCTGGGCTGCTCTCAGGTCTCTGGCAGATTGAGCTTGTTCTGGGCCTTCCAGAATGTGCTTCCCATCAAGCCTTCCTGTAGCTCACCCGAGCGTTTGAAGTGAGGAGTAAGGTAAGTTGATACCCGCTGTAGCTCAGGCCTAGTGGAGCCTAGCAGCCCAGCCCTGATTACAGAGGCCTGCTATGTGACTGGCCACATGGCTGACATGCAGGGGGACCGGAGCAGCTTATGATTCCCAGGAGGGCAGAGCTCGGGTCCAGGGCCCAGGTCCTGATGGACGATTGTTATTACAGTGTGTGTGCAGTTGAATGACATCATGCTATGGAGTGCATGAATTTTTTTTGTCAGTCTTTTAACACAAGTTTATGTTTTTCAGACCTTAAAGCTGCAGGTCATTTTTTACATTTGCTATTGAGAGCAGATGTGACTGATCCCTATCGGGTTCTACTGAAAAACGGTGGGGTTGCGGAAGGTCAAATGCAGAATGCCTTTCAATCTCCATTATTACTTCCTCCACTCAATGGCCTCAGCAGGAAGCCCATGCTTGGAAATGGTGGCCTTCTGAAGACTCTCAAGCCTCTGAGCCCAGCCCCTGACCATTGGTGATCCCCACACTGTGAGCCACCTTTAGGCTCGGCAGTCAGCCAGGGGCAGAGAGACTCGGATGAGAGGCAGGAGACAGCACTCTCTGGGGCTCAGCTTCCCCATTTGAACAAAGGGAGCGTGGATTGGGATTGCCATGTACTGTGAGATGCTCATGACACTGTTGTTCTTTAGTTTTGTAACTCTTGGGTTTGGAGAGGCCCAGACTGGGGACTGTGTCTGGCTTTGCTATGTGTCACTCCAGTGATTTGGGGAAGTTCAAGGAGTTGCTTCTAGGGAGGCAGATGTCCACAAGGTCTCTGCTCTGACAGTCAGCAGGTGGGAAGGATAGATTTGGTGTTTTCTAGAAGAGAATGATGAGGGGTATCTTCTGTGTTCACAGACATCATTGGGGTAATTCTTGAGGGCAGCTGTGTTTTCACAGGCCACTCTCATAGGAAAATTTCCATTTTTGGGACAGATTTGGGAAAAGACATTATATCCAAAATCAAATTCTCTTATTCACAGAAGTATTGGTGACAAGGTGGGGTTGGTTAGGCCCCATTATAGACCCCTGTTTGATGTCCATGGTTGTGGGGAGTATTGACTTGTGAGAAACAGTCCAGGAGATGGGAGAGGTCTAAGGTCGCAGAAGATGACCACAAGGAGACCACATCATCCAAACAGAAAGACCACCTTTGCTTCTGAGAGCATAGTCAGATGGTTCCAGCCTGGCGTGACAGACGTGGCGCTAGCTGCCTTCCTCCTTGAGCTGCTGTCCTGGCAAAGTAATGGGGTAGCTACCTGTGACAGTCCGGGGATGGTCTTTTGATTCAACAGGATATATGGCTCTGAATGACCCTGGGGGGTTAACTCTCTGATTATCAGGACTTTGGGGCTACCGTGGGAATTCCTCCATGCATTCATTCATCCACCCGGTGGATTGATTGATTGATCCACACCCCCATCCCCCCTCCCCCCACGGATGCTTCACTCCAGAGGGAAGTGTTTGGAACACCACTGGCATGCAGGAGGGGGAAGAATGGGCAAAACAGTGGAGTGGGATGGAGGCACTTGAGAGACATTGTCAATGGAGGCTTTTAGGTACAAGGGAACCAGTGACTTTGGGCACTGTGGGCCTTTTCGGGCTCCCTTCCGGTGGCAACATGATGTAATGTGTTGTGCCAACTGAAAGGCGTGGGCGTTGAGGGGTGTGTGTGTGTGTGTGTGTGTGTGTGTGTGCATAGCAGACGGGAAAACCTGGAGTCCCAAGGCAG
Organism: Mirounga angustirostris; assembly: GCF_029215605.1. Lineage (NCBI taxonomy): Eukaryota > Metazoa > Chordata > Mammalia > Carnivora > Phocidae > Mirounga > Mirounga angustirostris. The sequence goes on along the minus strand of NW_026991718.1, from coordinate 15,041,019 downwards.
TACCCTCCCCTTCAGAATCTGGGCATTTGGGAAAAGGTGGTTCGCATTAAAGGAGATTCTTTATTTGCTTGGCTCACTTACTTAAAAAAGCGTATGTTCTTTTAAAGAAAATGATTCTTCTCTTTGACTTGGGAATATCCTTTTGTTTACCATGCATCTTCTTGGGAACTTGGTGTGCGATGACTTCTCAAGGACCTGCTGGTGGGCGAAGCCAGTTGTATTGGTCCAGGCCACTGGCATCTCAGCCCGGGGTGGTGAACACAGGTCCTAAGTGCCGGCTGACTTTGTCAGCAGCAGCAGGAATGGCGGCCACTAACCTTTCCTCGGTCTCTTTCGTCTCCTTCTGTAAGACTAGGACAGTTCTAGCCACCTCACAGCCGAAGCCAGAGCTGCTTGTCCTCCTTCTAGCTCAGGCCAGGGAATACTCTTCTAGCTATTTCTTTTTTCTTTTTTAAAATTTTTTATTTAAGTTCAAGTTAGTTAATATATAGCATATTATTAGTTTTAGGGGTAGAATTTAGTGATTCATCAGTTGCATTTTTTTTTTTAAAGATTTTATTTCTTTATTTGACAGAGAGAGAGATATAGCGAGAGCAGGAACACAAGCAGGGGGAGTGGGAGAGGGAGAAGCAGGCCTCCCGTGGAATAGGGAGCCCGATGCGGGGCTCGATCCCAGGACCCCGGGATCATGACCTGAGCCGAAGGCAGACGCTTAACGTCTGAGCCACCCAGGCGCCCCTCATCAGTTGCATTTAACACCCAGGGCTCATTCCATCAAGTGCCTTCCTTAAAGCCCATCCCCCAGTAAACCCATCCCCCCCGAACCTCCCCTCCAGCAACTCTGTTTGTTCCCTATCAAGAGTCTCTTAGGTTCTAGCTATTTCTATAGACATCTCAATGGCAGTGGTTCCAGGACTCAGATGCCACAGCTGTGAAATAATCACCATCCTATCCTTCCTTCCCCTTGCCTCCTGGGGACAGCTTGGGGACAGCCTGGGGACAAGATGCACCCATGGGAAGTGCTCTGAGAAGTTACGAAGTCTGACCTGTGTGCTCAAGCTGGTGTGCCACATGGAGGCAACAAGGAGTTAAACACTTTGGCAGAAAGCAGGCTGTTCATTTTCCAAGGGGGACCTTCTTCAGACACCTTAGGTTGGCCTTACTTTAAAGAGGAGGCAGCAGTTTTTAGCATGGGACTCTGAGCAGGGGAAGGCCAAAGTGAGTCCTTCCTCAGGCTTCATGGGAAGCTTGGCAAGCAGTATTAATAAAGGCATCTTCTCCCCTTTCTTCAACATAAGATGCCAGGTTACGGTTGGCTAAAGCGTGCAGCACTGGAGCCACTTAATCTTCGGAGTCCATATTTTTTATGGGCACCGCGGGAGCTGTCCTGGGTTTTCGTTTCCAGCAGTGGGATATCAGGATTTGTATCCTACGGGATATCCAAAGAATAATTCTGCTTCCCTTTGATGTTCCTTGGACATCTTGAGGCACTTAGGGTGCATTCTCAGGGAAGGTTGGAGGACAGGGTTGCAGGGCCCTCATTATGTTATTAAAATAGATCCAGTGAAGGAAGACTGTGAATTTTTTGAGCAGAAAGCTGCATTGCTGAGTGGAAGGCGGGTTCAGAAATCACTTCTTGCCCTCACTTCTTGCACCAAGAACAATATTTTATTACAGTTTGGGCAGAAGATGTTTTGCTGCCCGTATAATCATTTCACAGTTGTAGGTTAACATGGATTGTTTTTCCTGACGTTTGGAAAAGCATACCTTAACGAAATGTAGTTTGGATTGAAAAAACAATAAAAAAATGTTGACTGTTTATAGCCTTGAATTTCGTTTACCCGATCGGCTGTTACTTCGGGATGATTGTAACAGTCTTCCTGAGTGACATTTCTTCCCCTGGTCTTTGCTCAGCAACCCAGCCAGCACAGCCCAGCCAAGGTGATTTTCCTAAGGGGCTACTTCTATCACATAGTTCTGCTCAAAAGGCTTCCACAGCTCCCCACTGCATCCAGAAGAAAAGTACAATTAGCCAAATCAGTCAGACCCTCCTGATCAGCCCTGCTGAGCCCTTCCAACCCTGTCTCCCAGGTGGCGAGCCTCCTACAGCCCGGGGGGCACTCCTGCTGCATCCCCCAACACACCAGGTGCTTCTCAGCCCCTTGTCACTGTTCATGCCCTTACAGTTTCTAGCATTCCTTCTCTGTCACTCCTCACTCCATCCATTATCATCCAGCTCACTCCCTTGTCTAGGACAACACTCACCTCTTTTAAAAAGCCTTCTCTGATCATTTCAGCCCCCTGGAGTTCCCTTTCCCCAGCCCCAATTTGACACTGACATTGTGGAGAGGCAACTGGGGTATTGGGAAGAGTCACACAGCAAGCTTCAAACCCAGGGCTAGGGTTTGAAGCCCTGGGTTTGAAACTTGCTGTGTGACCTCAGGAGAGTTGCTTAATGTCTCTGATTTTCACTTTTCTCATTTCTACAACATAGACATACATACCTACCTCACAGGTGTGCTGTGTGGGTTCATGAGACAATTTAGATGGAAATGATTAGTGTAGCATCTGCACTTGGTGGGTGCACTCAGAATGTTAGTTTCTTGCCCAACTTACGGCATTTACTACATTCAAGTAAGTATGCTTGTCAGAAGACCTGTCACACCACTGCTCATGGGCTCTAGTTCTTGGAGGGTGGGGACTCATCTAGACTCTCCTACAGCGACTTGCACATGATGGATCAAGCCTCTGAGTGCAAGAAGGAAGGTCGATGGGCTACCAAAGGTAGTGCTGGGAGCCTGTCACATCCCAGCCCTGCCCGTGAGGGCTGAGCCAGTGCCACTCAGGCCTTGCATCAATAACGCTGGTTGAGTTGTCTTGCCTCTCTTCTCTTCCCTGGATAGCAGTAAGGGTCCTCGGCATCCCCACAGGACTGAGTGTAGGGAAGAGCTTGGCTCCAAAACATGGTCAAGCCCTGGGGGCTCAGGAGACCTGTTAGTAGGTAACCTCTCAACCAGCTGACTTGTCTTGCCTGTGTCCCCCAATGAAACCATAAAGGACACCAGGGGACTGTGTGTGGATCTTTAGCCATTTGCAGAGGGGGATAGGAGGAGCATTTGAAGAGATGCGGGTGAATGAAGTCAGTGGCAGGGAGGGCACAGGGCCATGTCAGTGCCCAGGGGAGGTGGCTGGGCTGAGGCTCTGGAGGGCAGACACGGGGGGAGGCACAGGGGTGGTCTGCAGACAAGCGGAGCAGTGGGAAGGCACAGGCCCACTTCGGTGGCCCGGCCCTGGTCTTCCACTGTCTTGTACTGACCGTGTAGGTGGTCCCTCCCCAGGGTGTCACACCCGGCTGGGAGGTCCTGTTCCAATCCTGCCAACCTCCCCGAAGCCTTCGCAGATCCTTCGCACGGAGGGATCTGCCTTTGGCGTGCTGTCCTCTCTGTGCCCGCACTCGCCCAGCATCCTCACCGATGGCCGGGGCGCTCACGCGTCACCGTCTCCATCGCCCTCCTACTGACAGACACTGATGGAGAATTTCCATGTCCCTGGCACTGCTCCAAGTGCCTGACGTGGAGTCTCTCTAATCCTCACGAGAAACACGTGAGGAGGTCGGTGGTATTCTCCGCCCCGTGTCAGAAGTAAGAAAGCTGAGGCTGAGCCGCTGAGCGATTCGCCTCGGGTCAGACAACCCGTCAGGAGGAGTCAGATCTGCACTCGGTCTGCCTCTGGGACTCGCACTCCCACCCCCATGTGTCCTGTCCCCCCGCCTTGCTAGGGAAGGCGCCTCGCAAACGGCAGGTACTTTGCCGGGACCACTGGTCCTGTCATGGTTTCCATAGCTGCTTGTGGCGACAAGCGCTGGGACAGTGTCAGCAGCTCCAGCCATGACTCCGGCACCTGTGAGTCCAGCTACACCGGCGACAGCAGCCGTAACAGCCGCGGTGACTCCAGCCGCATCCCCACCGGCAGCGCTCTGGCCCTGGCTCCCCTTGCCCTGCCTGGGCCGCGCCTCTCTGCGGGCGAGGAGCAGGGACTTGATCGTTCCTTCCCACTCTTTCTCTCTGCCGGGGCAGAATGCTTGCACGCACGGGCTTCAGTTCACCCCCAGCCTCTGTCACTTACTGGGCAGGTGGCGTAATCTTTCTGTGCCTCGGTTTCTCTCCTGTACAAGGTGCTAATAACGGCCCACCTTGCTCCCAGGGCTGCCGTGAGGACTGAGTGAGCTGTTATGTAGGAGGCTCCTGGAACTGAGGCTGGCTCACAGCAGGAGCTCCGTGTGATGCCACTTTACCCTCCACCCCCCAACCCCCACTCTAGCACCTTGTGCTAAGCAGACTCTTGTAAGTTCCGGTTGTGAGGGAAGATTCTAGAGTGGTGAGCCATGTGACTGAGGGGCTTGTCTGGGGACCCGGGGACACAGAAGTGTGAGTTCAGCCACCGTTTTAGAGACCACCATGGAGGAAAGAGCGTGTGCGTGTGCGTTGGGTGCCCTGCGTTTGGTCATGTTGGAGAACCTGCAGCCGTTTCCTGGACACTCTGCGTGGAGTGCTGAACATGCCTTCAGGCTCAGCTGGACGAGCCTCTTCTTGAACTGGTTTGGGAGGAGAGGTGGCACTGAGAGGAGCTGGAAAGAAGGAGGGTGCTCCGGCGTGGCAGAATGAGGGCAAGAGGGGACAGGGAGAGTGAGGCCTGTCTCTGGGCAGGGGCATCAGAGGGAAGACTAAGAGGTGTTTACTGCAGGACTCAGGGCTGCCGTGTCCCATGTGTGGACAGTAAAGCGGGCCAGGCATCGATGTGGACAAAAGGCCCCCGAGTCCTGGGTACGTGGTGAGGGTGTGCCGGGACCACAGTCTCCCTGATTCCCTGGGGAGAGATGTGCTCATCCTCTCTGAGCCCATCAGCCCTTGGCCTGCATTTCCCTTGCTGCTGTGGCAGGGCCAGGGCATGGACATCCGACGGACCTGGTTCTAAATCCTAGCTCTTCCACGCCAACGGTGTGGTCACAGAGCTTTAGGTGAGTGCTTGCTCAATTTCTTCTTCTGCACAATGGGGACAACAGTGCATCACATTTTTATGGGGATTCGATTACATGATATTTGTCAAGGGTGTTGCACATCGAAGACAGTAAAGAGTGGCATTTTAGTCCTCCAGTGCTGGTTCTCGAGGTGGCAGGATCAGTATCACGTGGGAACTTGTCAGCTATGCAAGTACTCGGACTCCATCCCAGACGTACTGACTCTAAACGCTGTGTGGGTCCCAAGCCCCTTGATCTGATGCAGGTCCAGGGTGGCGCGAGGCGCGCATGTGAGGCTGCTCAGTGCAGAGGCTGGTACACAGTAGGTGCTCAGTACCTGACAGCTCCCCGTCTTCCTTCCTACCTGGGCAAGTTTTACCCGAAGAGGTTAATGCTACTGCAGACCTCCTGGAGGTGAAAGGGCCTTGTTCCCCTGGAGGATAGACACATTATGACGGCTTCATTTGATTAAAAGGGGATGTTGATCATTAGTTATGACCCAAATTTCTTCTCTCCCCGGCAATCACTCAAAGTGTTCCCAGATGTGCAGGGGGCTGTTGGTTACCTGTGAACACAACATCCCTTTATAATGAGGACGCTCATGCGAACGGAGACTCAGAGAAGTCTAGCGGCCTCCCCGCCCCCTTAGGCCTGCCCTACATTTGATGGAGTGAATGATTGAGGGGAAACATATGCATTCCAGATTGGACCCGAAATGCTGGGCTTGGAGAGGCGGCCTGCTTCCAGCGGCAGCCGAGGGGAGGTGGGGGAGCTCTGCAAGTATTTGTTGTTCCCGTGGGGCTAATTATGGACTTTTAGAGGCAAGTAGCCGCCCCAATTTCGGTTAGCACAGTTGTTCGTTACTGCATAATTAAGAGGAAGGGGGAGCAGTCTTGGTGGGGAGCAAGGCGAAGGGAAGGCCAAATGCAAATAGCTTGAATACTTCGTCTGAGGGACACTGGGCAACAGTGAAGGTCAAATGCTCAGCTGCTGGACACGGAGGGCCCAGGCATTGAGGCCGGAGGGGAGAAGGCGGGCAGGGAGATGGCTCCCACTCCACAGGCATGAAGATGGAGGAAACAGCCCTGTCTTAGGCAAGTTTGCCTGGTGTGAAAGGATGACTGCCCCACTTGCCCTAAGGTGGGTTCACTTTTGGAAAAGAATGAGCTTTGCCCCCTGGTTCAGGCTGCAGACAGGAATCTTCCATCTGCAGGGGAGGGCATGGGCCTCCTGAGGTCTCTGATGATGTGATGATGTATAAAGGAAATTTATGGGAGATGGACAGATCCCCACTGGTGCGGAAAGCGAGGCAGGGTCGGCACAGCCCTGACCAGGAACCGGAAGGGGGTCAGAGCATGGGGGCGCCAAGTTGTAGCGCCCTGGTTGTGAGGTGGGAGACAGGAGGCCGGGCGCCTGACCTCGCGCCAAAGGCCACGGTTACAACAGCTCTTTCTTGCCAGGAGCTAATGTGTCCTAAGCCTTTTGTGCTGCCTGCTTAAGTGAAGACAGCGTCAGGCCCCTGAACTGTGGGGTGAGGGGCTGAGAGCTTGACAGACCCTTAGTGGAGGGAGCTCTGGGGGAAAGGTGAGCAAGCGAAGGAGGAGATGAGAAGCCAAATGTGCAGGGCAAGGGAAACATCTGCCTTGTGAATAGCTCCTCTCACTGTGGAGCTCAGAAGTTTCCAGAAAGCTTAAAAACAAACAGGAGAACGTGAAGCCTTGGCCTGGGCGTCAGGGGCCCTGGGTTTTAACTCAGTCTTACCATTAACTGACTGTGGGACCTTGAAGTTTCTGAAGTTTCTGGGCCTTATAGCCTCATCTGTAGAACAAGGAGGGGAATGAATGTTCTCAAGGGCCCATTTGAAGAGCCTGGCTCTTGGTCTACATCACCGCAGTAGAGAAAATAGAATTGCTATATATTTCCTCCTTGATCATGATGCTCCCTGGGCTTCACAGGTGGGGGGTAAGCTTGAAATGAAAGACAGAGGAAGAGGTTGGGGGCATAAAGCTGAGTGGTCAGGGCAGGGGCCACGAGGGCTGTGTTACTGGCTTCTAAGAACAGGACTCCAGGGGGAGGGAGGAGAGAGACCCTCAGAAAGAAATCCATTTTATGTTTAACCAAGCCTCTGAATAGGTTTTGCTTTGTGGAGAGAAACTGTTCCTCATCTTCCACAATCTGCTCAAGGTGGGCATTTGGGAATGTCTTAGGAAGGAAAGATGTTGTAAGTTCCCTTTGCTGCTATGACAAATTACCACAAACTTGGTGGTCGGAAACCTTGTAAATTTGTTATCTTACAATTCTAGAGCGTGGAAGTCCAAAATGGGTCTCACTGGGCTAAACTCCAGCTGTTGGCAGGGCTGTGTTCTTTTGGGAGGCTCTAGGGGGAGGATCTGTTTCCTTGCCTTTTCCAGTTTCAAGAGGCTGCCAGATTCCTTGGCTCGTGGCCCCTTTCTCCTTCTTCAAAGCCAGCAAAGTGGGACAAGACTTTCTCACACAGCCTCACTATGACACCGACTCTTCTGCCCCCCTCTTCCATGCTTAAGGGCTTTTGTGATCACATTGGGCCCACCTGGATAATCCAGGCTACTCTCCCTATTTTAATGTCAGTTGATTGGCATTAATCCCCCCTGCTGCCTCAATTCCCTTTTGCCATGCAATGTAACACAGGAACATGTTCTAGGAATTAGGACCCGGGCATCTTTGGAAAGCCGTTATTCTGCCTACTGCAGATACTAATTTGCAAAGAGCGATGGCAAGCCCAGACTGCCATGAGTCCCCGGTGACAGTGGACTCATTCCCCAGATTGGTTCCTGGGCAGCCTTCTGAGTTGGGGGAACTCTCCTTGCCCTGACTCAGGCCAGGTGTCTTTCTCGGGGTCTCCCCCCAGCCCACAGGAGGGGCTATCACCAGGCCTCTGTGGGTGGGACACCTGGAAAGCAAGCTTCCCCAGGATGAAGGAGATCTTTCATTCAGCCACTACCTACCTTTTTTTTTTTTTTTTTGGTCGCGTGTAGGGGCAGGGAATGAAGGTGGTGAGGTCCAAATTGGAGGTGAACCCAGTTCATTCATTCCATAAAGACTCATAATAGACCCATTGAAGTCTGTTAACTCTTTCCCTGCTGTGTGAGGCTTAACTCCCTTTAAAATGTCAACAACTTGAAAACAAGGGGCTATGATTTGCTTACCGGGGGCCTTTGCTTAGCAAAATTTATTGTCCGAGAGATGCCATAAAAGGTTTCCCAGACTCTGGACCCCACTTGCCTCGCCAGCCTCTTTTCTGTTCTTTTTTTTTTTTCCACAAGAATTTCACTTTCAGTTTTCTTTCTTTTTTTACTTTTTCTTCTGCAAGGCTAATTTTGTTCAGTGCTTCATTATATAATAGGAGCTTCATGTCAGTCACAGCTTCAGTATATCTGTACAGTGATTTGGCTTTCTCGTCACCTAATGTAAGTATCAGACATTCCTACTGGGTTAGGGGCTGCTTTCCCTGAGTCCCATAAGTCCCAAGCTGGCTGAGCGCTGGAGGAATATGGCCCATCCCTGGCTGCTTGGGAGGAGCTTGTTACTGAGTCTCCCCACTTAGGTCTGAAGCTCCCACTCAAAGAGGCAGGCACGCTTTTCCACTGGCTGTAGATGGTGCTTTTGGGGAAATGGTCAGACTTCCTCCACAGACCTCCTGGCTGTGGGAGGAAGCCCATTTTTATACAGCTAGATTAATTTGAGAATTCCTTTTAATGATATAAAAAATACAGCCTGTCGTTCTACAGCAGGGAAGCATATTTCTCCATAGGAGAAGAAATGAAACAGTCTGCTTGTGAGAGACAGTGGGACCCTTGACCTGGCCCTGTGGGGCTTTGAGCTTTGTTCTGCTCAGTTTGCTCTCGTGGGTTGTGTCCGTGGAGTGCTTCTTGGGCCAAGGATGCCCCACTGCACGTAGGGTCCCTGGCCTTCTCCCCACTGTCCCAGGGATGAAACCAATACATGAAGGGATCTTCCCTCTGATGGTTCGACAGTGTTGCTCCCGCTAAAACTCAAACTGGGCCAGTTATATGCAAGTGATGAATCACTCAATTGTACCCCTAAAGTAATACTACACTATAGGTTAACTAACGAGAATTTAAATAAAATCTTGAAAGAAAAAAAAAAAAAAACCCAAACTGGGCCTATCTTTAAGTCAGAAGTTCAGTTCTATTGGACAGCAGCCCCATCCAGTAGAAATAAAATGGGAGCCACATACATGTCTGTAATACAGATTACGTACGTGATTTAAAATTTTCTCGTAGCCCCATTAAAAAGTAAAAAGAAACAGGTGAAATTAATTTCAATAACATTTTATTTAGCCCAGTATATCCAAAATATCATCATATCCGATGCAAGAACATTAACAAGATATTTTACATTCTTTTCTTGCGTTCGGTCTTCAAAATCCAGTGCGTCTTTTACACTTAGAGCACATTTCAATTCAGATGCTAAATTTTCCTTGGCAATACTTGATCTATATTTAGAGTTCATAAAATTGAGTGTTGAAAAAGTAAATGCACATACCCGAATCGTTCCAAACATACTTAAAAGTTTTCCAAAAACTGACTCCAGTATCAGTTTTTAATTTTGTGTTAATGAAAGTGAAATAAAATGAGAAATCCGGCTCCACCATGACAGTAGCCATGATTTCAGTGCTCCCAAGCTACGCGTGGCTGGGGACTGGACTGGCTGGTGCAGGTCTAGGGTGTCCCTCTATGGCCCCAGCGCAAACATGTGATTTGGGCCTGGAGGCTCGGGCTGTGGGTGGGGTATAAAGAGCCCTTCCCCCACGGCAGAAGCTACAGTATCGATTCTGATCTTGTGCCTTACCGCCCACTGCTCTGTGTGCTTCTAGAAGGCCAGAGTCCTGCTCCTGGGGCTTTCCTTCTCTTTTGTGCAATCAGTAATTCATACATTCAATAAAATTAGGTCCTGGTACTGGATATTGCCCTGAGTTACGCAGAAGAGTCTTAATTTATTGAAACATTGGAGGGGCACAGACAGTATGTAGGGAAACAAATGAGCAAGATCATCTCAGATAGTGAGGACTGCAGCAAGGAAAATAAGACATAATAAGTAGAGACAATATCCAGTGGGTGGGCAGAGTGGAAACTTCTAGAACAGGTCAGGGAGGCCTCTTGAAGCTGGGCCATGGGAAATGAGACTGAGGGGAAGTGAGGATCTGAGAGCATGATCATGCCAGTGAGAGAGAGGATTCAGGGCATGGTACTGGGGGTTTGAAAACCAGGAGGCCCTGGGGCTGGAGGCCAGCAAGTCTTTCAGCAGGACATACAGACCAGGAGGCTAATGTCTTCAGCCATCAGCAAACCAGCCACATCACCTTGCCAGCATGGATGGAGTGGTGCCTACACGCTCAGGCCCCAGATTTGGTAAGAAAGATGGGGGACATGAGAGAGAGTTAGCTGAGGTCCAGGTTTTGGTACCTGTGCTTACAGCTTCCTCTTCCCAATGTAAGCTGCCCCACTGTAAGCTGAGAGGGTCTTGGCCCCGGAGCCCATCCCCATCACTTGTCCCTCTCCATCATTTGTTTGTTGACAGGTTATCATGGCAACAGAGGAGACAGAAAAAAAATCAATAATCAGCACAGAGTAAAATGGCACAATTTGGACTTTGGTTTCACATTGATTAAAATTCTGTCTATAGTGTTTCTCTCAGGTCCTGGTTGTTTTCCTCAGTCTTGGGGTATCTCTGTGTCTCCCGCCTCAGAGAATAAGATGATTTAAAAATAAACTCACCCCCAAGCTTCAGAAAAAGTTTTCTTTTTCCCACATAGAATACATGTGAGGGAAGACCCGGTCCCCTGGGGAACTGGTATTTGGAGGGCCAGGCTGCTCATGCAGGGCCTGATGGGAGGAGGCTGTGAAGAGCACATATTGTCATCCTTCCTTTTTAAAACCTCCATCAAGGCCCATCTGTGTTCAACAATGCCAGCTGAGTGTTTAGAATGTTCCAGAGATTAGGAAGGAGGTCTGGTGATGGGTGTTTTCCCAAGATGTTAATTACTAGCGCGTGAGACACTTGGAACTTTGATTAGGTGCACAACCAATCACAAGAGTCAGAAGGTTCAGTCCAGCCCTAGAGCTCGCCTCTGTTCACAGCTTGAGAGGAGATGAATGTGGCCCACACAAGTTCAGAAACTGAAATGCTGGTCTGAGGAGCAGAAGTGGCACTGCTTAGGCCCTGGGAATAGAGCTGGAAGCAACAGGGACAAAGCTTCCTGTCCTCCACAGATCCCAGGTTTTAGCTGAGGGAATAGTCCTGTAATTATATACTATAATATATTCTAATAATACTATACATGAGCAGCGTGTACCGTCTATTAAATATTGAAGTGTGCTGTGATGGGAAATAAAACAACACTGGGGAGTGTTGGGTATGTGGATAGGTTCAATTTTAGGTAGGATGGTCAGAGACAGCTTCACCGCAAGGTTGACATTTGAGTCAAGATCCAAAGGAAGAGAGTGAGTGAGCACTGGGGAATCTCTGAGGAAAGAGCATGCCAGAGAGAGAAGCAGGTACACAGGCCTCAAGGCAGGACATGTCTGGTGTGTTCAAGGAATAGCAAAGAAGCAGATATAGCTAGATGAGAATGAGCAGGAGGTGACTTCAGAGAGGTAATAATAGGGGTGCAGTGGGGGTGGGATACAGATCGTTTAGGGCTATGTAAGGACATTAGCTTTGGATGAATTAAATGGAAGCTTCTGAGCAGAGGGATGACATGATCTGACCCGGCTTTTTAAAGGCTCCCTTTGGCAGAAGCAGTTGTGGTAATGCAGGCGGGAGATGATGGCTCATTCTGGGATTCTTAGCAGTGCAAGTGGTGGGAAGCACTCAATCTGGACACAGTTTGGAGGTTGATCTGGTGCCATCTGTTGTTGGGTTCAATGTTGGGTTGGGAGAGAGGAGTCAAGGATGACTCCAGGACTTTTGACTTGTGTATCAGTCAGGGCTCTACTGAGAAACAGCCAGTAAGACGGGAAAGAATTGGCTCTTGGGATTATGGAGGCTGGCAAGTCCCAAATCTGCAAGGGTCAGCCCTCAGGCTGAAGACCCAGGGAAGAGCTGATGTGGCAGTTCTGTTTCCTGAGAGGAAGAAGGCTTTGGGAGCACAAGTGTGGCTGGGCAGGCAGGAGGTTGGCTAGGGGCATGTTAAGTTTGAGATGCCTATTAGGCTTCCAGATGCTTGACTCAACCGCTGGGTATTTAGGTCTGGATTTCAGCAAAGAGGACCAGCCAGGGGATAGATATTTGTAAGCGATCAGCTCGCAGAGATGCCATTTAAAGCTACAAGGAAAGACGAGGTTACTGAGGAAGGAAGCAGAGAAGGAAGTGTTCAGTGGGCTATGTTCTTGTCGGGAGGTCGGTGCCCAGATCCACCTGTCTGGCCAGTGGAGGCTGACATCAGCCTCTGAGCTCCCTGCAGCCATCGAGCTCTGCCAGAGAGATGGAGGCTGGAGGCAATCACTAGCCAGGGTGGGGTGGGGCAGGCCTCTAAGAACCTGCACTCCCATTTGAAATGCTTTAGGCCTCAGCTCTGAGATGTGGCTGGTGGTTCTCAGTTTCATTTAGTTATTCACCTGACCCCCTCATACTGAATACCACCTCTGCTTCCCGTCTGTATCTCCCAGGGACACGTGCACATCAGGCAGTCTGGTGGGGCAGACCCAGGAATGTGAGTGAAACAGGCAAATGCCAGTGGGGAAAGCATGGGGCTGGGTCCCAGAGGACAGGCAGCTTGCTAGCTGTCCTCTGGCTGAGGACCCAGCTCCATCCTTGGGATCACCTGCAGCTGCCCTCCTCTGCCCCCCACCCCTTGTCTCTGCCCCTCTTCCTGCATGTGTTTTCACCTTCTGGCTGAAGGCTCTGCGCCAGGCACCTGGACTCACCTGTCTGCCTTGCCTCTTGGCCCTTGGCCCACGTTCTTCTATTTGGCCTGCCTGGATAGTCATGCATCAGGCCCAGACCCATGGCAGATCTCTTTTTTCCCATTTGGGAGATGTCCTCTCTCTCCCTTCCTTTGCACAGAGATTAAACTCTTGCAGTCAACCCCAGAGTCAGTAGTAGTGAAAGGCTTAGCTTGGATATGGGCCCAGCCTGCAAAAACATCTTTTGGAGGTACCTGGAAAGTTCTATCATGTTTCGAATCCCTTACAAGCCGACCTGTGGGCAGAGCTTGGTGGGGAGGCTATGGCCTGGGCAGCAACCTTGAGATGCCCTGACCCTGTCTCAGGTACTACCCCTTCCTGCTAATCATGCCTCTGCCTCTCTGGTCCAGAACCCCGAGCTAACTCTCCAAACCTGGCAAAGCTGGGAGCTTTGTCTCCCACAGCTGTGCCCAGTGCCACATGGCCCAGGCTCTCCCACCCCTAGATGCCTGTGCCCTCCCTCCTGTCCTGGATTGTAATCTTGCTCACGTTTCAAGGGTAATTTCATCCATGTGGCCCTGATCCCAAGTATGCCTGATGGAGACTCGGGTGCCAAGATTTCCCCTCCAACTGGTTTTAAGCAGACCCCCAAGTGGACCCCAAACCAGAGGGCCCTGTGTATTTTCTGGGTGAGATGTTTCCTGCCCCTGGTGTGAGCAGTGGCCTCATGGAGAAGTCAAGGTGGGTTCTAATTGTGGAGGAGTACTGTTGATTGGAAGCGGCTTCCAGTCAGAGAGCAGGGCTCAAGTGCCGCATATAAGCCCATGAGTTAACAGTAGACAGTACGGCACAGAGGGGACAGGGCTGGAGAAACTCTTCGGCATGTGGTCCCTTGGGCTGGTCCCCTGGAACAGGGTAGAAACTGGATGGGGCACCAAGGAGCGCAGGGAGGGAGAAACTCAACACCTGTGGGCCCAGCCCAGATGCCAGGGGTTTGCCTGTTGTCAGAGAAGCTACAGCAGGCCCTTGCTGGCGTGGGCACTTGTGGTGTCTGGTTTCCTGGACAGGCCTCTCTCCCTGCCACTGCTTACACCCTAATTCAGCGAGCATATACGGCCTGTCACTGGTGACCTGGAGCCCAGGTGGGGCCTTCCCAGCCAAGGCCCTGGGCTTCTGGACGGCCCTTTGTCAGTTACATCGGGTTCGACCATCTGCTCATAATTACCCCTTCAGCAAACTGGGTCACATGTGGCCTGGGCCCCAGGGACTCTCAGTGCTCTGGGTGACCCTGAGTGCTGGGATGACCTGCTCTTTTGGTGATGTCATGCCAAGTGGCAGAGACAAAAGGCCAACCCGGGGCTCACATGATGGCAGCCCTGGGATGACAAGAGGAGGCCCTGAGATACCATAAGATCTCAGAGTAAAATTCACCAGGACTGGTGGGAGGGTGACTCGTCCAAATGACAGCCGAGCATGCATCTGAAAAGCTGCAGATTAGAGATCTTTGTGCCACTAGTTGTGGGTCTGAGGGTTGCTTCCTAAGCATGGGAGGAGGGGGATCAAGGAGGGAGCACTGCTTTTATGCCATGAAAAGAATTGAAAGTGTTATACTTCGCAAATGTGCACATTTGAAAATGCTGATTTTCTTTGTTAGTAAAGATTGCTGGCTTGTTTACATGTTTAAAAAAATAGCATATTAAGTCATTTCTGTGCCCACTGTGCAAAGTTTGATTTTTTTTATAAAGATTTTATTTATTTATTTGAGAGAGAGAGAGAGAGTGAGACACAGCATGAGAGGGGAGAGGGTCAGAGAGAGAAGCAGGCTCCCCGATGAGCCAGGAGCCCGATGTGGGACTCGATCCCAGGACTCTGGGATCATGACCTGAGCCGAAGGCAGTCGCTTAACCAACTGAGCCACCCAGGTGCCCCTAAAGTTTGAATTCTGATCAAACTTTGGATTAAGATTGATACACTTTGGAAGAATCTGACTACGCAACTATAAACAATGGATATGCTAATTAGCTTGGTTCAATCTGCTCCATAAACCGACCCTCTATTCTCCACTTTGACCCGCAGCCCCCAGTACCCCCATACGTATTGGTAATGCTGTATCTGCCCATTTCCCCAAATCCTGGTCAATTAGCTTTGAAACATAAAAGTAAGAGGTGCCGTATATGTGGCTTTAGACCTATATATTAGTAATTCTGAGAGATCTTCTGCCAGTCATCCAACAGAATTTGTTTTCATGGACTGGTGGAAATATTTTGGGGGAAGCCTGAAACAGCGCTCCAAGAAGACCGGAATAGCATTTGTCTTGTTCTCCTTTGTACCTGAATACCCAGCACTTGCTGGAACTCAAATTCTGTTGAGTCAATGCACTAGGAGAACCCGTGATTTTCTCCCAGGGCACAGCTTCAGTTTTCCCGAGACTTGGCCTGAGAGATGCTCCTCTCCCTGGGACCTGGGGCCCAGTCTGCGGCTCAGCTGTGTGGGGGTGGGTTTTGGACTTATGTTTGAGATACCTGTTAGGCATGGGGAGAGGCCAAGTAGGTAGCTGGAGCTGTAAGTCTATGAGAGGTAGGTTTCAAATGGGCATATGTGAGATTTCTAAAGCCCTGAGGGATTATTCAAAATTATGCAAGAAGAAGAGTGTAGGGAGAGAAAATAAGGGGATGAGTTGCTGAGCTCAGGATGCTCCTGTATAGAGAGATTAGCCAGACATGAGTGGAGCCAGCTAAGGATCCTGGGGAGGGTTTGTAAGGCAAGAGGGGAACCAAGAGATCATGGTATCGAGGCCATGGAGAGAAAGGGCTATGTGTCCATCTGCTAGGGCTGCTGTCACCAAGTGCCACAAGCTGGGTGGCTTAAACAACACAAGAATTTCATTGTCTCACATTTCTGAAGTCCAGAAGTCTGGTCACTTCCTTCTGAAGGCTGTAGGGAGAGTCCATCCTTTGCCTCTCCCTGAGCTGCTGGTGCTTTGCTGGTAATCTCTGGCCTTCCCTGGTTTGTAGAAACATCACCCCAATCTCTGCTTTCATCTTCACACAGCGTTCTCCCTGTGTGCATGCCTATCTCCAGATTTCCCCTTTGTATGAGGACACCAGTCATATTGGGTTAGGGCCCACCCTACTCCAGTAGGACCTCATCTTAACTGATTACCTTTGCCGCCACCCTGTTTCCAGATACAGTCACATTCTGAGGGACTAGGGGTTAGGACTTCAGCATGAATGGGAGGGGCATGGTTCAACCCACAACAGGTGTGTCAGGAGTGAATAGTCAACTGTGACAAGTCTTGCAGAAACATCCAGCAAAATGAAGAGCGTGAAGTCATGGTTGAGTCCTGGAGTCTGTGGCTTGACTGGAGCAGAGCTAGTAGAGAGGCAAGATCTGAAGGCACGCGGTTCGAGGGGCACAGCTGGTCCAGACCCCAGGCCTCTTCTCTGCTCTGTGCACTTTCCATCATAGTCACTGCCTCTCGAAAACTCCGGTGGAAGATTTTTAAGTCACTTAAACAGCAAAAGGGAATCATTTGCTAAAGCAAAGCAACATAGGGATATTTAATGCATAATGGTATTGTCAGTGGTTTTTGTCTTAATTCTGAGGGTCTGGGGGCTGGGAATTAGAAAATAATGCCACTGAATGCCACCTTGGGGTAGCATTATTGGCTGTTTGAGGTCTAGCCTTGTTACATCTCATAGAATTATACTGCTAATGGTGGCATTCATGCATAAGTAAGGGCCCAATGGAGGTAGGCATTAGAGTTTTCAAGGAATCCTTAAAATTCTACCATCCCGTCTTCTCTCAGAGCCAAGCTTCACTGGATCTCTATGCATTTCCTGCAAAATGCCAGAGACTGTTCTTAGAACAGTGGCCCCAGAGACCCTCCCTGATTCCTTGTATAGTCATCCCCATTCCCACTTCCGGATCACACTGCACAGCATACTTACTCATCCCAAGTTCTCCCAACTTTTTTTTTTTTTTTTGGCATTCCCAATTGGTCCTCTCTGATGGACCCACTGTTCTGGAATTTTCTTCTATTTAATGAATAAAATCTGATTTCACAAGCTACTCACTCTCCTTTATGAAAGGTGTAAATGCCATGCTCATCTTGGCTGGTGCATGAAGCCACAGCCTGCCTTGGAGATGCTCCGTCATAGCAGCAGGTGGGGGGTGTGGAGTCTCGCGGAGCCCCTCGTGCCTCAGAAGTCACATCAGGAGGCAGTGTCCAGCAGTAAGGCAATAAGCATATTGGAGGCCCCTATCTGCACAGATGCCGGTCCTCCCCTCTCCCTGTGGAGGCAGGGAGTGCCCCCTGCCCTAGAGACAGCCCCCTCCCTGCTCCTGTGCTCCTGCCATCTCTTCCTCACAGGATGTGGCCCCCTTTTCCAGGGAACCAGCTTCCCAGTCACCCAGGAGGGAGGCTTCAGATACATGAGCCAGGACAGCCTTCTGGGACCAGTCAAACTCACCTACCCTTTCCCTGGTGATGCTAGCTAGACAGGGGAGGCTCTGGGGTCCTTTATAAGGTGTAGAAAGCCCTTCTGTGGGGGATGCAGGATTGGCAGAGTGTGGCTGGCAGAGTGTGGCTTCTTTTCTTCCTAATTCTCATCCCCATAGGTGGTCAAGAGTCCTTGTAGAAGTTTCTTCGCCCTACCCTGACAGAAGAGAGGCCACTTCTCATCCACAGGCCCATCTGCTTTAAACTCTTAAAGGAATTGAAAGTCATAATGCGGTCTAAAAAAGTTTTAAAAACCAGTGGGAAAAACAGCTTTTCCAAATGTGGTGAGACGCTTGTCTGTCTTGCTGCATGGTTGTTTACGTCTTGTGGTGTGAACAAGAAATCTGATCACAAATGCCTAAACCACTTCCTTGGCCAGCGGGTACCTAAATTTTCTGCCAACCAGGGCACTGTATTTACTCCTTTGACCCTATCTTGTGTTGGACCTCAGAATTCCACCCCTTCCCCCCACCCCCAGGCTCTCCCAGCAGCCTGAACTTTCCCACATTTCCCTCCTGGGAAGTTCCGCTAAACTCACTGGATTGCTGGGATTCAGATGGCCCATGGGCATGAACTGGTCGAGGTCTAGGGGATTAGGGTGGGGTCCGGGCCTTGAGATCTGCCTCCATTGCCCTGGCTTCAGGCATGGCACACAATAGGTTTTCAGAATACAAGTTCAAGTGGTTGGAATGGACTGCAGGAACCCAGTTAGGTCATGCAAAGTCTCCCCGACCTCTACCTGGTTCCCTAGGAAGGCTCTGCAGTGAATTAGGTAATGCTCACTTCTCACGGAGGTGCCTCTTGGGATGCTTGGCAGTGCAGGGAGGTCAGGGGCTGGAGGGGCTGCAGGTGAGTGAAGAGGAGAGCCCAGGCTCATTAGCAAAGGAGAGACTATGAGGACAATCCTAGACCATAGGAAGAGCTGCAGGAGGGCTTACTGTAATAAAATCTGGAGTAAACAGACTTGGGTTTAAATGTGAGCTCCATTTTTTACCAGCTGTGGACCTGGTATGTTGCTTAACCTTTCTGCACCTTAAATTTGCCATCTACATGATGGGACTGATAATCAAGACCCTTTCTACCCCAAAAGTTGGATTAGCTCAATATGAGTTAATAAATTTCTGACTCTTCACTGCTCTGCATGTTGAGGGATAAGTTGTATCCTCTAGATTATAATCTATACAAATATGTGGTTGGCCCACTGAGCTATAGGCCTGATTCCTGAGTTAGGAGCACCGGTTTCTCCCTCTTCCATCGGTTCGTCTCTTCTCATCTCTGACTTTTCTCTTCTGTATTTCTCCCAAGATCTAAAATTATTATTCACCATTGCATCCCCAAGCCCACCCGCAGTTCCCCAGCATGGGAGTGCTTTCCTTGTGGACAGAGGCAGGCAGGACAAGGCAGTGGTGGGATTGCATATCAGTGCCTCCTGCACGGAGAGAGATGTCATGTGCAGCCGGTGGGCAGTGATGGTGATGTTTTGACATGTGTTGAGTGGTTTCGATTCCAGAAGGTGCACATCAGAGTAGTGGGACATGTTTGGATAAATCAACCAACCTGAATCGGAGCTCTCTCTCTCTTTTTTAAAAGATTTAATTAATTTATTTATTTGAGAGAGAGAGAGAGAGAGCACATGAGTGGGGAGAGGAGCAGAGGGAGAGGGAGAGAGAGAATCTCAAGCAGATTCAGTGCTGAGCCTGGAGCATCATGCAAGGCTCGGTCTCATGACTCTGAGATCATGGCCTGAGCTGAAATCAAGAGTCGGACACTTAACTGACTGAGCTACCCAGGTGCCCCTGAACTCTTTCTTATACCAACAATACAGCTTTCCTTCTTTTCTTCCTAATTCTCATGTCTGCCTGCTCAGCAGGGCCAGAGCATCCAGGCTAGAGTGAAGCTGTCTTCTTCATTCCCTTGCTCTCTGGACAATGGGTCTTCACCCAGGGCGGGCTGTAGAACAGATTTTGTGTCGGTGTGGGTGGAGAAGCAGTTCCCTCTTGTGGGTGCTGACACCGTCCTTTCTGGGACTGCAGAGAACAAACCATTTGGAAGGTTGTGAATTGTACATATCTCCCACTCTCCCTCCTCCTCCCCCAGGACAGCTTCATAAATGGGTGCCAAACCTAACATTTTGAGAGATTGGTGAGGAGGGCATTGAGGGGTACCAAAGGGCTTAAACCAGCAGCAGGGGGCTTGGTTCAGGTTTGTACGAATGGACCTAACAGGGGCCATGAGTGCCAAGTACAGCAAATGCTTGGATCACACTTGCTGACCATCGTACTCCAGACAGGACCTCTTGGGAAGTTTTTAACTGCAGAGTTACTTCTGGAA
Source organism: Mirounga angustirostris (assembly GCF_029215605.1). NCBI lineage: Eukaryota > Metazoa > Chordata > Mammalia > Carnivora > Phocidae > Mirounga > Mirounga angustirostris. The sequence continues at coordinate 15,021,263 of NW_026991718.1, read as the reverse complement.
ACTGCTCTCTCAGGTATCATGTTCTCCTGGTTACCCACAGAGCATGCTTTGTCAGATACGCCCCTTCATGGCACAGATACTAATTGAGCCCCTACTCCTTGTCATGCCCTGGGGCCACAGAAATGATGAGGCCTTGGTTTCAGTGGTCAGAAACTCATCTTCTAGCAAGGGACACAGGATAGAGTTGACAGGATATAAGTAGACAGGATAGAGGCAGGCCCAAGAATGTGGCAGGAGAGAGGAAACACTTCTCCAGTGGAGGATGGTCTTAGAAGGGTTCCTGGAGGAGGCAGAGGAAGAGCTCACATGTGAAAGATGAACAGGCATTCAGAGGGAAGAGGTGGCAGCATGGGGGTGGTGGCGTGAATCAGCTATCCTGGTCTGCCAGGGAATGAGGGGGTTCCTGGGACATGGGATTTTCAGTTACCAAGATGGAGACAGTTCTGAGCGCACTGGGATGGTTGGTCACCCTAGGCAGTGAAAGGGCCAGTTGGAAGGACCGGGGTTTGTAGCCCAGCTCTGCTACTGAAAAGCTGTGTGGCCATGGGTAAATTGTTTAACTACTCTGAACCTAATTTCCTTATCTAAAATCCGAGAATATATGTAGGACTCCACCTAGCCCAGTGGTATCAGTATCAGGTAGTTACTTAGGTGGAGAAAGCAGCATTTTCAAATGCCAGGCGGAATGTGGTTGGGGCAGAGCATGAAGAAGGGTGTGGTGAGAGGTTGGCTGGAGATAGAAGCAGGAGCCAGATTAGAAAGGGTCTGAATAGCATCCTAAGGAATTTAGATTTTTTCCCCTAGGACAACGGTTAATCACTGAATTAATTTTAGAAGATGAGTAAGGCAAGCAGATTTTTGCCTTAGAGAGGTTGTCTTGGAAGCAGAGGGGAGAGTAGATTAGGAGTTGAATCTGGAGGGGGCAGGGAGGGTAAGGATGATGTAGTGAAGTGATCGGGAACAGGGAGTTATATTCTGAGAAAAACAGGAACGCTAAGTGGAGGATTCCAGAGGAGGCCATCAGCCAGCTCAGAGTCAGGCTGGGCGCCCCAAAGGTTAAAGGGGTAGGCATGTCATCTTCTGAGGTTAGGTGCTGCCCGTGGACTGTAGCTACATGCTGGGCTGGCCTGGAAGGTTCTGTGCTTTCCAAAGAGATCTGACACCTGGGAAACTGTGTGAATGAGGATGACCTCATGAGCTTCTTGGGATGTTTTAGGTCCTCTGGCTAGCACACAGGTCCTTCTTGTCTTTTCTCCATCTTCTTCCTTGGCTTCATCCTGCATGGGAGGCTTCTTGCCAGTGCTTTGACATCTCATCATCTCCATGGTGACAGAACAATGGTGTCCTAAACACATGACCTCACCGTGCGGTTATGCAGAAGAGTGTGCTGGAAGGGGCGCTGTGGGGGTTTGACGAGTCTGGTTGGGATAGGAACCCCTCTGGACCAGATGCCTCTGGAACGGTTCCCCAGCCCTTGGGAGAGGATGCACCAGCCCTGCAGTGGAGGTAACTTGGGCTGGCCTGCCGACAGTGGTCTCAGCCGCCTTTGCAATTTGGAATTGGGAACAACTTTCTGTAGATAATAATCAGAAGTTATAAAAGAGAATTGACTGACCTCAAATAAATAGGTTGTGGTGTTTTTTGTACATAAATACTTCAAATAAATGAAAAGGCAAAAGACAAGTTTGGGAAATTATTTGCAGTAAATATAATGTACACAGTTATTATCTTCAATATGCAAAGAGGTAAAAAGAGATTTAAAAAGTTATAATAACTAAGAAAAAAAAAAACCCTAGTAGAAAATGTGACAAAGATAAAACCAGAAAATTGATAAAGGAAAGGATTCATTCATTCATTCATTCATCCTTTCAATAAATTTATTGAGCACTTACTATGTGGCAGGGGCTAGTGCAGGCATTAGAAATACAGTAGTAAACAAAACAGGCAAAAATCCCTGTTCTCTGGTGTTCCAGTGCTTTCTACGATCTCTCTCTCTCTCTCCTGTATCTTCTTGTATTTATTTTTTTACATTAATTCCAGATAAACTCTTTATTCATCTGGAATTATTTTCACATAAAACCGAGTGGAGAATTTCCTCTCCCCTCTAATGCAAGCCACATTCCCTAACAATTAATTAATGAACCCTATCTCTACTCAGTAGCTCCCTTAAATCGTCGTGGCTCTGTGCCACCACCGACCCCATAGGCTTCCCGTGGTTGGGAAGGGTTGTGACAAAGGTAACTCTAGGTCACTGTGTTGGTCGCTTTCTCCAGGAGATGGCCCTCGCAGTCTTCTTTGCTCTCTTACCTGAATGAATCCTTAGAGACTTTGGGAGTCACAGAACAAAGAGAACTTATATTGCACAATTTCTAAAGCTGATTTCCAGCATTCCCATCATGTTTTGTGTCTGGTCATGTTCCTAAAGCTTACACATTTTTCCTGTTTCTGGGACATGACATGGTCACACATGGACGTGGTTGTTGGGGACCATCCTGCTGAGCGTATTCTAACACAGCCATCTCAGGGATGAGCAGTGCCCTTTAGAGCTGTCGTGCGAGCCCCGGTTTTTTCCTCCTGTCACCCATACGCTTCTTTTAAAAAAAGGATTTGCGAAAAAATTGGAATAAATTTAGTTTGCCCCCGGAAACATGGTATTTCTTCAAGTCTGCTTTTATGTCTCACAGTAAAGTTTTTAAAAATGTTTTTAATAGATCTTGCGTGTTTTCTCATTAAGATTATTTTTAGGTTTATTATAATTATTTCACTGCTCATTTAAATGGAGTATTTTTTTTTTTCACCACTGTATTTTTGATTATTATTCACTAGCTGATTTCTGGTATATAGGTAACTGATAGATTTATGTATTTTTATTTTATTTATTTTTAAAAATATTTTATTTATTTGGGAGAGAGTGAGAGAGAGAGAGAGAGAGAGAAAGAGAGAGAGCACAGGCAAAGGGAGGGGCAGAGGGAGAGGGAGAGGAAAACGCAGGCTCCTCCCTGAGCAAGGAGCCTGATGCGGGGCTCTATCCCAGGACCCTGGATCATGACCCGAGCTGAAGGCCGATGCTTAACTGACTAAGCCACCCAGGTGCCCCTGATTTGTGTATTTTTATTATTTGTTTGTTTATTTATTTTTTAAAAAAGATTTTATTTATTTATTTGACAGAGTGAGAGACAACGAGAGAGGGAACATAAGCAGTGGGGGAGTGGGAGAGGGAGAAGCAGGCTTCCCGCCGAGCAGGGAGCCCGATGCGGGGCTCGATCCCAGGACCTTGGGATCATGACCTGAGCTGAAGGCAGACGCTTAACGACCGAGCCACCCAGGTGCCCCAGATTTGTGTATTTTTAACTTGTAATTGCTCACCTTACTAAACTGTTACTAGTTTTGGTAGTTTTTCTCTGGGATTTATTTATTTTTTTTGTAAAATATAGTATCTTCTGCCAGTAAGGGTAATTTGATCTCCTGGATTTAAAAAGAAATATATCTGTTTCATGTTATTGGCTAGAAATAGAAAATGTATAGTTATGATCGTGACAGAAGTCATATTTGCCTTGTTTCTAATTTTAGTGGACATGAGCCTGTTGTTTGACCATGAGTAGGATGTTGATTACAGCCTTGTAGACTGCTAGGGTTTTTTTTTCTTTTTTAATTCATAAAATGTATAAAAAAATATATCCTTAGAATCTCTTATGGCTTTTTTTTTCCCTGTGACATATTGATGTAGACGAGTGTATACTTCCAAATCCTAAATCATCATTACATTCCAGGGATAAATACAGTATTAGTCATATTGAGTTATTCTTTTAATATCTCCCGGATTTGATTTGTTTTTTTTTATTTGGGATTTTTGCATCTATACTCATAAGTAAGATTGATCTCTATATATGTGTGTGTACATGTATACAAGATTACACATATAATATTATATATGTATTTGTATATTATCTTGGCCACTTTCTCATTAAATTACGTTTGTCTTCTAAAAGGAATTGGGACACTTTCCAGCTTCTTCTCTGCTCTAGAATAAGCTGAAGGAACTAATCCATAAAACTGTCTTAGCTCATAGCCTTTTGTAGAGATAATTCCTTCACATTTTTTTCTAATTTATTTCATGTTTAATGGTGTAACAGAGGATATTCTTCTTAAGTCAGTTTTGGTAACTTTTATCATCCTAGAAAATTGTCTATTTCATCAAGATGTTCATAGTAATAAACATAGCTGTTCCTCCTTAGCACTCTGGTCATGGGATGGACCTTAATTAAGTTTACCCTGATTTTCCTTGGAACAGCTGAGGCAAACTGGACATTTCAAGAGACAATAATTACCAAAGAGGATGGATGGGGAAAAACAGCACAGAGAATTCAAGAAGCCGTGGCGACCACAGCACATTTTCCAAGTTCATGGCTTCTGAGCTCCAGCCTCTACCTTCTCGTCCTAAAGGGTTGACAGTTTTTCAGACACTTTGCCTGAATTTTTTAGTTTCTAGTTCTATATGGATTCCTAACGAGAAGATTCCATTTTAATACTAGAATTCCCTCCTAGACATTTTGACATTCTTGTGGCTGAAGCCGCATATGCCAGAAGCACTCTGATCCTCTCCTTGGCCCTCCTTCCTTCCTCCTTGTCTGGTCTTCAGTGTGAGGGCACCCCTCTCCCTATAGGTAAGAATAGCCCCTTACACCTCGGGAGGATTTGTCCCGGCCCAGACCTCATCCTGCCCCTAGTCACTTAGCTACGTGATGAACACCATAGCAGGAATGCTGCTTGCTTTCACAGCAAAGGAGAATGATAATATATTTGTAAAATCAACTATTGTTTATCCTTAAGAAAACAAATCTTGATTAAGAACATTAAAAATGTTTCAATCCCTTGTAAAAGTTTATATACAAAAGAGGCAAGTGTTGCAAATTATGAGAGTAAACCAGTAGTGTTTGGAAGACAAACACTTCTCATTTATGGTCAACTCCTCCAAAATGGATCTTCATCATTTATTTTTTTTTTAAGATTTTATTTATTTATTTGACAGAGAGAGACACAGCGATAGAGGGAACACAAGCAGGGGGAGTGGGAGAGGGAGAAGCAGGCTTCCTGTGGAGCAGGGAGCCCCATGTGGGGCTCGATCCCAGGACCCTGGGATCATGACCTGAGCCAAAGGCAGACACTTAACGACTGACCCACCCAGGTGCCCGATCTTCATCATTTACATACCGGTTCATACCTCCTCAACTTGGAGAGATGGGAGATGGAGGTGTTCTAGAGCTAGAGAGGCTGCAGAAGGATGTCTGAATTGGAAGTTTTGCTCAGGAACTGGCTGGGGGAGAGGTGAGCTATGGGGCCAGTGATCTGACCTTCATGAGGGCATCTCCGGTTGCTGGGAACCCACAGAAAACACAATTAAGGCCAAGTCCAGGCAGCTGAGTGGTGTTACTGTGCTGTCATAGATGTCTCATTGTAGGGGTCTTTTCTTCCAGAAGGGGACCCTGGAGGTACCGCTTCCCCTATTTATTCATAAAATGCTGGTCATAAACATTTGAGGGATCCTGGAAGATGGTGAATAATTTCAAATAGTCCAGTAATCGTGTTCAGACCACACGCCACTGCTGAGAAGAGCTACCATGGCCAATGGGCTTGATCTCAAAATGGGGCTGGTCTTCTCATTCACATTAGGAACTCATTGTGGCGAGGACTTTGTCTTCACTTTGACCCACTCTCCCCTAGACAGACATTTGTTCCTGTTTACTACTGTGGACAAAAGGCCTAACCAGCCCGAGTCTGGGCAGCGAGTTCAGTCCAGAGACCCTAAGTAAACCCGTCTCTAGAATGACTGCTCTTGTCCATTCTGAGAACTGTCCCACCGGCCCTCCAAGGGCGAGTTCAAGTTCTCGCCTCTCCAGAAAACTGCCTGTTGATTACCCCAGTCCAAAGGAGTCTCTTCTTTCCTTAACCTTCCAGCAGCATCGACTTTATGCAGAACTTCTGAATCGCACTCATGTGACAAATATACTTAGTAAATGTTGAGATGATGAGGAAAAGTTGAATCAAGGCTTTCCACTTCTGAAGACAGCCTGGCTTTCAGAAAGAGATTGTGGAGCTCAGGAGCAGGTCTGGACCACAGTGGGTTCTCTTCATTCTGCTGTTAGTTTTTTTTCTCAAATGGCTTCAGACTATATTTAAGCTGATTTCTGGTGCCCGCCCAGGAAGCCCCATTCTGCAGTCTTAGGGGTTCCCCTGGGCACATCCAGGGTTTACAGAGGGTCTCTGGACCAGGCTAGGCAATCGGGGCCTGTGTGTCCTGCCACTTATATCCAGCCTTGCAGTGTGGTGGGCAGAGTGCCAAGGGGGATTGTCTTTGCGTTTGCTCAACTCAGGCAGTTCGGTGCAGACACACCTGGCTCTAGGGCTCTCGGTGCTTTATGACCAGAACAGCTCTGGGTGGAAGCTCAGCTCACTGCATCCTATATGACTTTGGTCAGTTTCTTCCTTTCGCTGGGCCTCAGTGTGCCCATCTGAAAAATAGGGGTATCGGACTTAACAATCCGAGGCTCTTTTCACTCTGAGAATTTGTGACACGTTGGACTGGTTGGGTGAAGGAATAAACATTAGGTGTAATAGTTTGCTAGGACTGTCGTCATAGTACCTGACACAGTGTGGTTTAAGCAACAGAAATGTATTTACTCATGATTCTGGGGCCGGGAGTCCAAGGTGGCAGGGTTGGCATTATTCTGAGGCCGTTGACCTCAGCTTGCAGATGGCTGTCCTCTCCCTGTGTCCCTATGTGGTCTTTGCTCTGTGTGCCTGCATTCCTGTGTCCAGATTTCCTCTTTTATGAGGATGCCAGTCAGATTGGATTAGGGCTCATCCATATGACCTCATTTTCACTTAATGTCCCCTTTAAAGACCTCTCTCCACATACAGTCACATGGTTGGGTACTGCAGGTTAGCCCTTCAACAGGTGAATTCTGGGCGGAGGCAGTGGGCAGGGGGCAGAGGGAGGACACAGGGCACAGTTCAGCCAGTAACTATAGGAAGGAGAAGACCGGTGTTAGGTAGTGAAAGCTCCTGTTTGAAGAAATGCTTTTATCCACTTCAAGAATTAGTAGCAAGTGGCAGCTCGAACTAGGCTTTGAAATGCCACATGGGGGTCCTTGGGACCTTCTTTAATGCATAGGTAGATTGATCTGTAATAGACGTATACTGATCTCTATGTGCAGCAAGAAGGTAGACTGATGGAGGGGTGAATCTGCCCCTCAGTCTGAGGCTGAAGATGCATCCAGGGCAGGATGGGGATGTAAGGATGAAAAAGTAAAATGAGGATGATTTGGAAGGCCCTAAATTGTGGGTGAAGGGGCTTAGCCTTCTCCAGTAACAGGCAGAGAGGTAAGTGAGTAAAAGTTGTTCAGGTATTTCCCTTTCTGATGGAGGTGACTTTAAAGGCAGAGTCCGGGTGAGCACCCTACCCAGGGACCTGAATCCCTTCCAGTGGAATTTCTAGGACCCTGGTGAGGGGTCAGGGGCTTCCATAACTCTCCTGAAGTCCCCTTGCCTTTGCAGTCTTCGCCCTAGGCTTGTCTCTAAAATGTGGCCTTTGAAGTAAGTTTATATAGGAAAGTGCCCGTATGAGAGCCGGGACTGTAGAGATGGTCCATTCCAAACATCTCATCTTAGTGGGAAACTGATGATCAGAGAAACAAATAGTTAGGTCTACATTGAGGTTGTGCATTTAGTTGGGAAGAAGGTTGGATGAGAACTCGGGCTCCTGACCCCCGGTACGTGGCATCTGCCTGGCCAGAGTGCAAGTGTCATGAGCAGGGGCAGTCCTGCCTAAGGCAGGATGTGTGGGACGCAGCAGGGTAGCTCTGTGCTCTCAGTTCACATGGTGCCGTGTTCTGGTGCTGTAGAATGTGCAGCTCGAAGCAGCAAACTCAGAGACGGCTCTGCAGAGCTCCTGTGTTCCAATGGCTCCCTGCACCTTCTCAGCAAATGCAGCCGGAGTGACTTGGTCCCAGGTTCCTAGGTGAACCGGGGGGGGACAAACCCCTTAGGGCAGATGCAGCTGCCTCCCAGGGCTAGTGACTTCTTAAGGTCCCCCGTCTGTCCCCAGGCCTTGCTCATCCCGCTCAAGGATTAAGAGAAGCTCACTTCAACACCACTGGGGTCAGGGGGCTGCCAACGGCAGGGGAGGGGGGGCAGGTATGTGGGGTGGGTGAGGTGCACTCGGCCCAGCATTTTGCTTCTCCCAGAAGACCATAACCAACACGGTTTGGATGCAGAAATGAGAGGCCCAGACACAGCTGCCTGGAACTACCACGTGCTGCCTTCCCCGGGCTGTGAAGCCGAGTGGGCCCATGACAGGCTGTGGGGCCTGGGTTCTGCCTTCAATGTAAATCAGTTCCACTGTCATGGGCAGGGGCTGATTTATGACCCAGTCTTTAAGCTCGTCAGACCCTGTTTAGGGCATTGAGAGAAGAGGCATCATCAGACCCAGGCAGGGGTTCAGCTCCCAGAACCATGGTCGGCACTTCCTGGTAACCATTGCTAAAGTAAGTTTGTGTGGGGATGAGTGATAGAGAAAGATAGGGACTGGTTTACGTACTGATGGGAGAGACTGGGCAAGTTTTCCTGGGTGTCAGCTTCCCCAGGACATCTCAGAATTGATATTCCACTGAGGGGATATTAATAGGGACTGACTGAGGGCTAAAGCAGGTCAGAGTTTAGGATTTCTGTCCTTGGATCTTCTCAGGTGTCTTTGGCAACAATGATGAAGGTCAGGGGGAGCACAGCCCCAAGTGCTGCTTTTACGTGTTTTGTTCAGGGGCACACTTTCCCCGTCCCAGGGTGGGCTGCTTTGTACAGGCAGGCTGGGGCACATGGGTGCAGCCCACTGAAGGCATCTGATAGCTGGGGCCTGTGTAGCTTGGAGGCAGGTGTGGGGCAGGGCACTCTGAGCTGGCTGGTGAGAGGGTACAGTGCTGGCAGGCTGACCCAGCTGGAGCCTTCCTTGGCAGTAAAGGGGCCTTAATGTGGCCAAAGTATGTGTGTTGTTGGGCTGAGAACTGAGTCAAAGGGATTGAAGATCCAAAATATTGTTTGACAGTTATTAGTTTTTTGGGTTTTTTTTTTTTTTTTTTTGGTGTCTGTCTCCTTAATAATACAACAACTGTTTCAAGTTTAATGGATTCTAAATAATTCTATGTTTTATTTATGTAGGAACCTGGAGGGCTAATGGAATCTCCCCATATCTTGAAACGTCCAAGCTGGAGTTCTCTCAGAGCTTGTCTGGTCCCATCCCCCCATTTGATGTATCAGAAATTGGGTCTTAGAAAGGGGTGCTGACTAGCTCAGGGTCATCCGGTGAGGCTGCAGGAGGGACTCACATCTCCCACTTCTGGGACGAGGAGAACTGGACTGTGGACTCTGGACTGTGTGAGAACTCTGCATACAGCAGGTGTAGACCTGAGGTTGTCCTGTTGGCAAGCTGTGGTGGCTGATTTGGGAGTTTCATTGGCAGCAACCAGAGGTGGTGGATTCTCTGGGTAAAGTTACCCCAAACAGGTCACATGGTGACCAGCCACGATTCTATCACATGTGCATGGGTCTTTACAGTTTGTAATGTGCTGACACGCACATCCTCTCTTATCTTCCCCACCTCCCTTTGCTGTAAGAGCTCCATTTTATGGATGTGGAAACTCATGTTCATGGAAGTCAATCCTTAGGGGCTTCTGAACATCCCTGTTTCTTCTAGATTGCTCATTTTCCCATCAGTTACTCCCTTATCCCCTCTATCCCCTACTACTGGGATCTTTCCTTCATTCTGTGCTCCTCCATTCCCTGCTAATTTCAGTTTAGTCCCCTTGACCCTTGCTGATGTTCAACAAGAGGAGGAAAACAATGCAGGGGCAGGGCATCTAGTTTCTCTCTTCTCTTGCTTCCCAATGAGACAGACAAGTAATGAGCTTGGGCAAATCATACCATCATCCATATTATCCCTTTGTCTCTCCACTGGCTTCTCTGAAGAATAAAAGCTTAAGCCTTTTCCCTACCCTGTTGGCTCTCAAGCTACCCCATTTCTTTCTGATAGTCCCCAGAATGTTTTAAAGAAATGTCTGCATTTTCTGCCTCCATTCCTTCATGCCTTGTAATCTAGTTCTTGCTCCCTCAACCCGAGCTCGAAGGTCACTGATGTTGCTTGTTTGCCAAACTCAACAACATTGCCTAGTCCCCATCTTCCCTGCACCCTTCAGCACTGTTGGCCACCATCATCCCTCCAGAAACTCCTCCCTTGGTGTATTAGGAGAGGCTAGGCTGTGCTGTGGTTACAAATGATCTCAGTGGCTTAAAGCAAAGAGGTTGATTTCTCACTCTTGAGGAGCTCTGGTTCTGCTCCATGCTCTCCTCACTCCTGGACCTGGAGAGCAGCCTCTGCTAGAACATATGTGGTCACTGTAGCAGAGGAAAGAGAGCTCCCCAGCGTATCACACCAGCTTTGAATGCCTGGCTGGAAGTGACGTATCACTTTCACTTATGACTCATTGGCCAAAAAAGGTCATAAGTTTCTACTTCCTACAAAGCCTGACTCCCACCATGCTTCTGGAAGGGGAGGCAGGACTCTTTGATGAACAGCACTCATGACTGCTCTACTTCATTGCTACCCTGACTTTTCCTACTTCTCTGGATGCCCCTTCTTTTCCTCCTTTCCTAGCTCCTTGGCCTTGTCTTAACTCTCAACTCTTCAATGCAGCATTCTCTGATATGCTCTAGTATGCCCTCTAGATTTTTTTCCTTCTTCATCTACTCCAGTCCTTTTACTACAGCTTTCTTTGCAGACATCCCCCAAATATGTTTTCCACCCTGACCTCTTTCCTAACTTCTGGTCTAAACTTCAGACATGTTCCAAACCAGACTCTTTATCCTTTCCATCCAAGGTCAGCTCTTTGCACCTGTTTTCCTGCTTCAGAGATGCTGGAGGCCCAGACTAGTCTGTCTCCTTGCAGCTGCCTTCCCGCTGACCCTCTTCCACCAGGAGCAGACTCCATGATTTTACCCTTAGGACTCACAGCTGTGCTCCTGGTGCTCCTGGCGCTCAGAGTTCTAAGTCCCCAGTTCTGTGCCCTGCCAAGCAAAAAACTTGGATGGTAATAAATAGAGCCATTTAGCTCTAACAGGCTGAGCCCAAGTTGAGGGTGAGGCCTGGGAGGAAGAGTGGATCCAAGGAGCTCTTGGCACGTCTGGGGCTCAGTAATGCGCTCTTTCCCCTCTTCTCGAAGGCCTGATTCAGTGACTCCTGAGCAGCTGGGGAGCATTGCCTCAGATGCCTCCTGCAGCCCCAATGCCCTGACAGCCCCCATGTCAGCCTGCCTGTCTGAGCGGCCAGATGGCTGCTGGGCCCTGGCTGTGTGGGAGGTGAGAACTCCATGTCCCGGGCCTGGCTCACCCTTGCCTTTTGGGTGCCAGCTTTTGATTGGGAGATCCCAGGAGCTTGGATCTGGAATCTGAAGTTTCTGGGCCTGGGGTAAAGGAAAGGAGAGGCCCCCTGATTCTTGGTGAGTCTTGTAATTCAGTTCTTCATGGTTGTCAGCCCTCCTGCCGGTGGGACAGGGCCAGCGGTGAGGTGGGATGTCTTCCTCCAGGGACTGGGGAGAGGAGCTTGTTGTGCTGTGTGGTGGCCGGGCCCTGGGTCTGCTGTCCGAGGGGTGGGGACCGGAAGTGGGAGAAGGGCTACTGGGGGGCAGGAAGCCTGTCTGCTTTGAATCTGCAGGGGAAGTACCCGGGGCTCTAAGTGAGGGGTCTGTGTTCAGCCCGACATGGTGAGGGGGTATACTGCATCTCTGGCCGTAGGGGGAACTTGTGCTCTCTGGTTGGAACAGTTTGCTTCTCTCCAGTCTCCTCTCTGCTGACTTCTCCCCTGCTCACTCTGTGCCTGTCCCAGGGGTCCCTGCTGCTGCGACTCACAGGTGCCACACATGTTCTGCCTCAGGGCCTTTGCCCTGGCAGTTCCCTTTGCCTGGAACACTGTTCTCTCTGTTCACATGGCTACCTCCTCACTTTCTTCGAGTGTTCGCTCAAATCTTACCTTTTCAAGGAGGCATACCCCGACCCTCTTTTAATTCTGCAAACGCCCCCCACCCATAGCACGCCTAACCTACTCTTACCCTGCTCTTTTTTTCTTTTTCCATACCACTGTTAGCTCACAACATACAACATAAGTTCTACGACATATTTATTTGGCTTATTTTTGAATATCTTTCTCTCTTTGCTGGAATGGAAGCCCTTGGGGACAGGGATCTTTGTTCTGTTCATTACTAGAAGAGTGCTGCATAGTAGCTACTCAGAAAATAAATGAATCTGTCAAAAGAAGATAGGGATGGTAGCTGACCCCACCTCACAAGGGTTCTGGAGAGTCCACTGGGTACTGTCCGGAAGTAGGCTTTCCAATGTTTTTCAAGTTCACTCTCAAATGAAGACTTACCACCGGGGCGGGGGGTGAAGTTAGAGAGACCCTGAAGTCCACACCAGAGAGGAGGTCCCGCTGGAGTAAACGTGTGGCACGGGCCGAACTGGGTGAGGCAGCGGCTCAGGTGGTGAGGTCCGCCATATTGGGCATCTGGATCTGGAGCCACTGGTGGCTTGTTCATAATGGCAGTTAATGCACTGAAGTGTACCGTAGCTTTTCTGGGTAGAAGGGCAGGGATGGAGTTACAGCTCCGTGCTGGGAGGTGGTACAGCTGTAGTGAATCCCAGCTGTGCTGTAGCCTCTAGCCCATGGGAGCGTCTGGGCAAATGAATGACATATGTTTAGAGACTGGAAGAAGGTCGAAACATATCATGCCCCTCCCCTGGGTCCTGCCTCTTGGTAGGTTGCTCCGAGTTCAAAGTGCAGACTGGGAGAGCCATGGGGCTTGGTGGGCATTGGCTAGCAAGTCCCCAGATTGCTCGCTTGTAGATAGCAGCTACTTACGACTCAGCCTTTTCTGCTGCATCCTACACTTTTGACCTTCCTTCTTCCCCCCATCCTGTTGTGCCGAAAGTCTTCGTTTCTCAACCCCCTGTTATCTAAGGCCCTGCCTTCTACACAGGTGTCGAATGTAAGTAATCTGACCAGACTGTGAGTGTGGGCTGGTGCTAAGCATTGCTATTCGCTGTCAAACGCAATCCCCGTTATCCTGGAAGAGGAGGCCCTACAGCTGAAAGTTGACCTAATCTTTACAGTCAGGAGGGAGTTTGCAGTGATTAAAGAGCCATTTCCTGCTGACATGTTGATACGAGCAGCCTCCAAGTTGTAGAGGAAAGGAGCCGACAGTCAGGACCCCGGGAGAGTGGCTGGTCCTGGCTCGGGCGTGTCCAGGGTGGGGGGCGCTTGCTCATGCGATCTCATGAGGCCATCTCAGCACTCCCCTTTGCAGTGTGTGCACCCTTGGGGGATTGTTCCCTGTCACGGTCAAGGTTGCAGAGGGCAGGCTTAAGTTTGAGTAGAGACAGCTGCCGTGTGTGAGTTGTTACTTTCCAGCTCTTTGAAGGACTGGAGGACCCAGCAAGAGAGCGGGTTTCGTTCTCCACATGGGCTTATCCCAGGACAAGAAGGATTTAGGTATTCATGGGGCCTTCTTATAGAAAGGTAAAGAGGGTCCATGGGAGGCCAGACCTTAGATGAAAGCAAAGAGCTTGGGGAGAAAAATGGGAGTGTGTATCAGGACACTTTCAGATGCAGGTTTAAAAAAATCCAACCCAAAATATCTAGTAAAGTGGGGGATTTATTATTGGCTTTAGGTCTTCCAGTAGAGGTGTGGCTCAAATGGCATCATCGGGGCTTTGCTCACTCAAGTTTTTGGCTGTGCTCCTCCCTCCCCCACTCACCCTGCCCCTGGCTGTGTTCTGTAGACAGCTCTGTCTCCAGGAGGGGGAAGATGACTGCTGACAGCCTCAGACGCCCCTACTCCTGGCTTGGCACCAACATTGGATCAAAGGGACTTCATGTCCCCTCTTATGTAGAAAAGGCATAAGACTGGTGCCATGTGGGGATGTGACCATGTGGATCCCCACTGCGAGTGGACTGGGCCAGGAGGACGTGGTGGTGAGGATCATGACCACGTGGGTCAGAGCACCCACAATGGGAGCCACATAATCCTCCACTTCCTCTGCCACTCCTCTCTTGGGCTCATGTTTCCTTCCATTTACCATTCCCTATGGCCAAGGGTTACTCACTGTAGGTTAGAATGAGGAGGTAAAAATTTTAAAAGAATAAATGTGAATTTTTTGCCTTTCAGATCAGTTGTACGTGTAGGAAAACTGCTGAGAAATCGCTCCAGTTCAGTCACTGCTGGGTGACTCCTGTTTTCCTCCTTTTCAAACGGGGGTGTGTATGGCAGTTGCCTTGTATGCATCCCACCATTGTATGTTGGGTGTGTAGGGGACAGATAATGTGTCGCTTTTGTTCACAGGCCTTTAGATCGAGGCTGTGTCACACCTATGGGACGTCAATGGTATCTGGATCTGATTTAGATGGAGAGACCCCCGGATGTCAAGCTGGAGACCTTGCTGGAGAGCATGAGGACATTTTGAACATTGGAGGGATGTGAATTGTGGCAGAGTGGTTGTGGCTGTGCTTGAGTGTGTTTTTGACTGATCCGCATGATGGTATTGCTTATCCCACATGTTCTGTTTGTAATATGGCCTGACAGCCCACCATTAAGAGGTAGAATCTTTGTCCCCCACTCTTGGAACCTGGGTGGGCCTTTGTGACTGCTCCAAAGGGTTGAGTGTGGGGGCCATAGTGCTATGGACTTTCAAAGCTATCATACAAGTTGATAAAGCCAGCTACCACTGGTCCTTCCTCTGTTAGGACGCTTGCAGGGAAGCTCAGGCCATGGGGAGAGGCTGCATGTAGGTGCTTTGGTCATCATCACCTACATGCGTCAGTCACCAGACATCTGAGTGAGGAAGTTTTGGTCTCCAGCTCCAGGCCCCATCTGCCCACAACTACATGAGAGATTCTCAGAGAGAACCACCTCATCAAGGCTGTCAGCCTCCAAAATTGAAAGAGATGATGATGATAAATGATCGTTGTTTCATGTCACGAAGTTTGGAGTTTTATTCTACATAATAATAAAACATGAGAAGGGTTGATATGGAGATTTGAGGGGGAATTTCAACTGTCCACCATCTTGAGATGAACTTGGGCCGTGACTACCTAAGCAGCTGAACTACTTTTTAAGAACAACAATTTAGGTTGGGCGCCTGGGTGGCTCAGTTGGTTAAGCGACTGCCTTCGGCTCAGGTCATGGTCCCGGGGTCCTGGGATCGAGTCCCACATCGGGCTCCCTGCTCTGCGGGGAGCCTGCTTCTCCCTCTCCCACTCCCCCTGCTTGTGTTCCCTCTCTCGCTGTGTCTCTCTCTGTCAAATAAATAAATAAAATATTAAAAAAAAAAAAAAAAGAACAACAATTTAGGTTGCAAGGAAGCTCCCCTGTGTGTGTGGTTAATTAGGGAAGTCAAAGTAGGCATTAAGCAGGTGGTTGAATTTTTGAGGTGGAAGAACAGAGTTAGTGGGATATTTGGCTAACAGTTTTATAGACATTACCAGAAAGATCTAATATTTCTCAGAAACTTTCCTTTGGAGGGTGGAGATGTAGGAATAGAATCACCAGTTCTCAGTTTCCTTCTGATTAAGTCATCTTCTGATTAAGTTGATGTCTTGCTCTGGAGGAGTATAGCTGTGTGAACCTTCCTGGGGACTCCATCAGTCCTCATGCCTGGAGTCATTTTTGCTGATGATCTGTCAGGCCTCAGACCCTGCAGACCCCTCCTGAGCTGCCCTGCTCTCACTTGTTATTCTCACTGCAGTTAGCACCTGCCCCTTTGACTTAGGCCTCATGCAGTATTTGCTTCCCCTGTCCCCAGGACACATTCATTAGTGGGCAGGCAAGGCTGCACACCATCTGGCCTCACTTTTCCTGGCTGCCTTCCTCACCTGCAGCCTTCCAGAAGAACTGGTAGCTCCATGAATATACCACAACTTCTCTTGGGCCCTCACCAAGGCTGTTCCTTTCTTCTGCTGGAATTGCTATTCACTTCTGCTCTCTTTCCTCTCCCTCCATCCCCATCCCTTGCCCCTCTACAGGAAGTACACCTCTCCCACATTTACTCATCTTCATCTACCAATGCCTATTCACTTCCCAGGTCTCCATGAAGAAGCCCCTACCTCCAGGAAGCCTTACATAACGCTGCCAGGACTGCTTCCCTTATCAAACATTATTTCACTCTTTTGTCATTGGTTGTTGGTTCCTATGAGAAGGTGACCTCTCTGAAGGCAGGGACTGTGTTTGGCTCATCTCAGGACATGCTTTCGTCAGTCTTGTGTCCCTCACCAGCCTAGGACCTCCTTTAGGCTGGGGCCAAGCTTTCTCTTTATACCCAATGAGGATGGACACTTAGGGCTTCATGAAGCTTGTTGACTGACTGACCAGTAAGTTTTGCTGAGAGCATTCAGAGACCGAGTCATGTACAAGTTTGTCAGTCTAGCATAATGGACGAAAGACCTGTTTGAGCCATGGCTGCTTGGTGTGGCAGCCACGGAGGTGGGCTGCTGGGGCCTCCTGCGAGGAAGAACTTGTGGAAGAGCAGCGGGGAGGGTGTTTAGCTGACAGCCTCCTGCTGTGGCACCTTTGGGATCCTTCACAGGGTTTTAGCCAAGGTGGCTTTCAACCTGGGCTTCTTTCAGCCAGTGGCTGAGCGTGGAGGGTACACCAGGGCCTGGACATTTCTGCTCAGGGACCCTGGGCAGGGGGCCCGGGACCCCCCACCCCAAGGGCAGTCTTTGCATTGGGTCAAGACCTGAGACCCCTTTACAGGGGTCAGACCCGAGGCTCCCCTGCTACCCCCTGCCCCCCACTGCATTATCCCAGGAAATCTTTTACATCTATCTTGTCTTGGCATCTGTGTCTCAGAGTCCAGCTAACACACTTTGTGACATAAGACAAGCTTCTTAACTGGTCTGTGCCTCAGTTTCCTCATCTGTTAAATGGACATAGTAAAAGTAATGCTTTCATGGTTTGGTAGTGAAGATTAATTACATATTAAGTGCTTATGTGGTTTCTGTCACATAAGTACTCAAAGTAAGATGTCAGCTGTTGCTACCTACTACCCACAAACCAAAAGATTTGGTACTTCCCAAGAGCATGTCTTTCTCATCTGTCTATACCCAGCACCCAGCACCAAGCTCAATATCTAGCACATAGTAGATGCTTAGTAAAAGCTTGGTGAGCCAATGGAGGTCAGTGATGCTAAGCAATGTTTCACAGCTGGAATAGCAAATTGTTGAACTAGTCTCTGTGAGAGGACCTGCTTCTGGAGCAGAACCCATTTGAGTGAAGACTCCTATCAGCTGAGCCAGGATGAGGGGACCCTGTGAGCCACCAGCAGGGCACCTTTGTCCTGGTCAGTCCTGCCAGCAGGTGGATTTTCAGACCCCAGAGCTGCCCCATCATATGGCAGGGAGAGGGGTGAGTAAGGGAAATCTTTGTCCTCTGTGGAAAGATGTCCTTCATGCCCCTCCTGGAAAAGGCCAGGCTCTGGGTGCCCCTTCTGGTGTGCTGGGCCAAACCCAGTCTCAGAAAGCATGCACAGGTGCATGGGTCTCAGGACGACACCTGACCTTGAATCAGAGCCCTTCCATGGACAGGAAGTGACTATTCTCTAGGACTTGGCTTTCCAAGGAGTTAAAAGGAAGCAATAGGGTGGAGACCAAGGGGCACCCTCTTGTCTGCAGGGTCACAGGTGGTGTGCCGTGGGACCAGTTTTGTGGGTTAGGATCCCTGAGCCCTGACATCTGTCCCGCTGGAGGTCCATCAGCTGCTGAAACCCAACACGAATCTACCCCCTGGGCCTGCGGGCAGAAAATGCTGCAGCCTTAATGGCTTCAATTAGCTGTCCTTTGGACAGTTCATTTATGAGCTGAATATTTGCAAGTAACCCTTATTGAGTGGAGATGTTGCAAAGGGACTTTTTACCTGGGATCTTTTCTGGCACACAGCTTGCCCGAGCTGAGCTGACCTCTGTGGTTTAGAGAAAGCTGTTTTTTTTCCTTGGGAGCTTGGGGCAGAATCTCAGAGAGTCAGACCCTCGGGGGAAAATGCAGCTCCTGTTTACTGAGAACTTTCTGTGTGCCTGAGGCAGTTCTAAGCACTTTGGAGATATTGTTTCTAATAAATCCTCACAGCAGCTCCAGGGGGTGGGAGAGGGGGCATGAGGACCCACAGTTTACAGATGAGGAACTAGCTGAGGTAGAGACAAAGTGACTTGGGGAGGCCACATAACTGGGAAAGTCAGGGTTTCAAGCCTGGTGGCTTGGGTCTCAATGTCCTATCTTTGCCTGTCATTATACTCAGAGGGAAAGGGAGCTGGGGCAGGAGAGCACTGCTTAGTATGTCAAAGGAACACAGGAGTTAACTGAAAGAGCTCTCAGTGGCCAAAGCTGGAACAATTTGAACAAGGAAATAAAGCATTATTGGGTTATTACCCAAAGTATAAAATAAATATCCATACATTCTTACTTATACAAACAATTGAATACAAAAAAATCTGTGCAGAAGAATTCTGAATAATTTATATAGAAAACCCTCAAAGAGATGGAACATAACCACACCCCTGTGCATAGTGACTTCCTTCCAAAGAGTAAAGTACACAGAAGGGGGGACACAGAGTAACCTCATGGTGGAGAAACATGACCAGCACAGCCCCAGCCGGGGGACCAAGGTCAACACCAACAGTGATAAGTCAGGTTCATAGCATGTAGCTTTCAGATGATGTGATGGAAATGACACTTTATGTCTATGGTCTTTCTCTCAATAGCCCACAACCCCAGTCAAATCATGAAAAAAACCATCAAACAAATCTCAATAGAGGTCATTTTACCGAACCCTGACCAGTACTCCTCAAAACTGTCAAGGTCATCCTGAACAAGGGAAGTCTGCGAAACTGCGACAGCAAGAATTGCCCAAGGAGACACAGTGACTCAATGTAATGTGGTGTCCTGGATGGGATCCTGGCACAGAAAAACTCATTAGGTGAAAACTAAGGAAATCTGGATCAAGTATGGACTTTAGTTAAAAGTAAAATATCACTGTTGGTTCATTAGTTGTAACAAATGTACCATACTCACGTGAGATGTTAATACTAGGGGAAACTGGGTACAGAGTAGGCGGGAACTCTGTACTGTCTTCACCATTTTTTCTGTAAATCAAAGACTGTTCTGCAAAATAAAGTTTACTAAAAAAAAAACAAACCAAAAACAAAAAGCCATCATAACAGGTTAAGAAAGAGACTGCAGAAGAATGTAGAAACTTCTGTATTTTAGTACTTTTAACAGCATGTTTTTCTGGCTTTTTGAACAGAGGCCTGCATGTTCATTTTGCACTGGGCCCTGCAAATTATGTTGCTGGTCTTGGTGCCAGATGTCCAAGCTGTCACTGATCCTGGAGACAGACTGGGGTTTTCCAAGGTAGTAATATTCTCTACAGGGCATTTCTTGGCCAGAACCACCAGAGCATAGCAGGATTGTTCTGGTGGAGGAGGAGTTCTCTTCAAGGGAGTATAACCTGAGGGCCTTGCTCACTAGTTAAGAATATCCTGGGTCCTCTGAGGGGCACCTGGGTGGCTCATTCGGTTAAGCATCTGGCTCTTGATTTTGGCTCAGGTTGTGATCTCGGGGTCATGGGATTGAGCCCCACATTGGTCTCTGTGCTGGGTGTGGAGCCTGCTTGGGATTCTCTCTCTCCCTATCCCTCTGCCCCTCCCAACCCCCTCCCAAGAAAAGACTATCCTGGGGCCTGTGATGGTCTTGGCCCCAAAGCCCAACCAAGGTGCACTTTCTGGGGGCAGGGCATGACCATGGGCACCATGGGGGGTGTGTCCAGCAGGATAGGAGCTAAGCTTTGCTCTCTAGGTATTTGTGGCCTAAGTGGAAAGGTGAGAAGCCCTCCTCATAGACAAAGA
The DNA here is from genome assembly GCF_029215605.1 of Mirounga angustirostris. Lineage (NCBI taxonomy): Eukaryota > Metazoa > Chordata > Mammalia > Carnivora > Phocidae > Mirounga > Mirounga angustirostris. The sequence goes on along the minus strand of NW_026991718.1, from coordinate 15,001,274 downwards.
TGACCCATGACTGGCTGGGTGGGCAAGGAGGGACCAAAAGGAATGTCAAATGGATGTAAAAAGGAATCACATACTCCTGGGGGTTGTGGTTAAGAAAGCTTCCAGGAGGAGGAGAGAAGAGGTGCTGCTGAGCCCTGATGCAGGGGCACAACTCAAAGTTGAGATGAAGCCCAGGCAATGGTCTCCAGGGTAGAGGAGTTTGAGTTGGAGAGGAGCAGGAAGAGGCTGCAGAAATAGGTTGGGAGAAATGAAGCGTCTTGAAAGTCTAGCTAAGCAGTTGGGACTGGAAGACACCATGACTTTTGAGCAGGGCTGTGACATGGTCATGTGTGTGGCTCGGAGAACCTCCAGGTACAGCATGGAGGGTTTCATTAGAGGAAGGGATAAGGAGAGTATTGCAGTTCTCTGGGCCTGCTGGGAGAGAGGGTGAGACCAGAACCAGGGTCGTTCTATCCCTGCATGCTCCATCTGTAGGCACCCCATGGCATACCATAGTCTGTTTTACCTTTTAAATCATCCACAGAGAGTGCATGTCCTAGAGAAGCTGCTTGGTAAAGAAAGTACTGATGTGGTTGGCGTGTCTGCACTGGTCCAGCCTGCCCTGCTTCCTAGAGCCTCCTCTCCTCCTTAGTAGCCCCGGAGGAGGAGTTGTGGTGGGTTGGCCTTCAGCCAGGCCAGGCCAGCCTAAGACAGATTTCATCGTGGCACCGTGAGCAGTCGGGTCGGGAAATGGGACTGGTGACACCGAGCCCTGGAGAAGGAAGTACAGCCGTTTACAGGGCACCCTCCAAGGAGCCTCTGGGGAGTGTGGGCACCAGCCTTTGCTGGGTTCCAGAGCCCAGCTGCCAGCTCAGCAACGGCAGTCCTTCTGGGCACCTCGGGGCTCTCTCCAGCTCCCTCCTGTCGGCCTCTGCATGCCTCCCCACATCCCTGCTATTCTCCCAGCCCCCCGAGCACACTATACCTGTCGCCTTCCCAACCCTGCCTGATGTTCCTCCCCCCCAACTCCTGCTCACCCGTCACCGTCCAGACCCAAGCCCTTCTCTGAGGCAGCCTCACTTGGCCTCCAGACCACAGGGCTGTGTGAGTCCCCAAGGGTCAGCTATCTGTATTTCACCCCTTACCCCGTGTAGTTTAGGCTCTTGTAGAGTTTACATTGGGAGCTCCCTGAGGGCAGAGAGGGCAGGACAAGGTCATCCCACATCTCTGTTTCCTACCTTTCAGGGCTGTGGGTCCTGGCTGGGAGGATGCTGGCAGGATTCATTTGTGCTCCTGGGAGCTTCATGTGAGTGGAGGTTGGGGTTGGGGGGCTGAGCTCTTTGACTGCTGGATGGTTTGGCTTTGGGGCTTCCCTCTACCCCTGGGCTTACCTGGACTCCCCCCCACCCCCCCCATCCCTTGCCATGCCCCTCTTCCTTCTCTCTCATCAGGTGCCTGCTTGCTGCTAACTTACCCCTGCCAGGCCAGAGAACCCAAAGCTGCTGAGTTCTCTCTTGTCTTTGGATGCCAGGGCCTCATTCGGATCCATGGATGAACCCCTTCCTGTCACTCTCTGTACAGGATCTCCCTTTGCTTCCCCAGAGGCCTTCGGGGCTGAGTGCCCCAAGGCAGGACTGCATGAAGACAGGAGTTTGGCTTGGGTGGAGAGGTCTTCAGCATCCCTTGAAATTTTCTTCTATCTTCATTTATTCAACCAATACCATTTGAATTTTTATCTCCTATCAAGCAGTAAGAATACAGAGGTTAAAAGGAGAGCTCCTACCCTCCAGGTGCTTGTACTCTAGTGATGCAGAAGGGCAAGCAAACATCATTTTGAGACCATGTCATAGGTATTAGAGGCTTAAGGAGCACAGAATAGCCTCTCATCCAGTCTTGGTGGGTCAGGAAGTGCTTCCCTGTGGAAGTCACAACTGAGGCCAGGAGTGCCCTTCCTCTGACTAGGGGTGCCAGTCCAAACCCAGGTCCCTGTCCCCTGGAGCAAGCTCTAGAGAGGACCAGGGAGGCCCTGAGGGGCCCCGAGCTTGGAGGAGGTGGGGGGAGGAAGGGGTAAGGGGGAGGAGGGAGAGGGATGTAAATGCAGTGCTAGGGCCCAGGTCTGGATGGATGGGCGGCCCAGCTGCCTGGGCACTGAGCCTGTGTGCTGCTGGCCCGACTCCCACCCGTCCTTCCTTTGCCTCAGGACAAGGCTGGGCTTATGTGGGGGCCTGAGTGACCCCAGCTGGAACCGGAGGGCTGCGGGTCCCTGAGCTGTCAGCCTGGCCTTTGCATCAGCTCCTTGGCAGGGTCATGATGGTAGAACTGCCTGTCCCACCACATCTGGGACAGAATGGGGGGTGGTGCCGACCTGCCAGCCCAGCCTCTTTCCACTTTCCTCCCTGGAGCTGAGCAAGTGAGAACAAACACAACAAACTTTTAGTCCAACCTCAGGGGCTTTGATCTTGAGCTGCCAAGGCCATTCCTGGGCACTCTGTGCTGCTGTTTCTAGCCAGATCACTGTTTGTGCAGAGAGAAGTAGAGCTCACTGAAGATCTGGTGTGGATACCCTGACCTCGGCTCTGGGGAATGTTCTGGAGGCACCGTGCCAACGTGCTGTACTTTTGAGGCTCCATGGATGTTCAAGAGCTGTGGACTTTGAGGGCTAGAAGTGTCTTGGGGGGCATCCCAGCCCAAATCCCTTCCATGGGGAGTCTCAGCGGGGATACCCCCTGGAATCACAAACTGGAATCACTTGGTACAGTTTCAGATTGTCCCCTGAGGGATTCAGCTCCTCTCCTCCCCGGCTGCATGTGCAGATGTGAGGAGGAGAGTGTGACCTAACCGTGTTGTGTTGGAAGGGACGCATGATTGGAAATCACAGTCACTGCGTCCCTCATCTGCTAGCCCCTGTCTGGATGCCTCCAGTTATGGGCCTTCCTGCCACACGATGACAGACAGCTGAATCGTTGGTGAACTGAGGTCACTGATTCTGGTTGGAGGGGAAATACAACCTTTGAAATTGACAAACCTGGATTTTCATCTCCCTTCTGCTGTTGAATACATCCACATCCTTGTCAAGATACTTACCACCTCCGAGAACCACCTTCCCTGGCTGTGAAATGGGGATAATGATGCTGACTTCTCAGCATTTTTGTCCAGATTACAGTGGGCATAAATAACGAGCGTGGAGAGCTTGTCCTAATACCTGGCTGGTCCCTGGGTGTCTGCTCTTTTCCTCAGTTCTCTTGAGCTCTGGAGCACCTGTTGGCTTCCTTGTCTGTGAGGTTGTGCTTCAGGTATCCCCTCACCTCCCATCCATTTCCTGGTAACCAATGGAAGCATCCAGGCATTTTTATTAAACATAGAACAGGCTGAGCTGCTGTGTATTCATCTGTTCGGGCTGCCGTAACAAAGAATCACAGACCAGGGGGCCTAAACCACAGGAACTTATTTTTCTCACAGCTCCAGAAACTAGAAGTCCTGGGTCAGCGTGTTGGCAGGGTTGGTTTCTTCTGGGACCTCTCTCCTTGGCTCCAGCCAGCCATCTCCTCCCTGTCTCTTCTTGTGGTCTTCCTTTGTCCATGTCTGCGTCCTGATCTCCACTTCTTAAAAAGGACACCAGTATATAGGATGAGGGCCCACCCTCATGACCTCATTTAAACTTAATTACCTCTTTAATCTAAAGCTACCTCTCCCTGTAGAGACAGTCACATGCTAAGGTACAGCCCATAACAAGATGTCACAGGAAAACCCAGATGTTTAAGGTAGTTGAGTTGAAGTGACAAGCTGAACGAGATCCATTTTGGCCTATTTGTTGTTGAGGTGCCTGGTGGTCCTGTCCCGAGGCCCAGCTGGGTGGAAGCTGCCCGCCCTGGGCCTGGGCCACTGGCGAAGCTTAGCAGCGTGCGGGCAGCTCTGCCCTCTCAACTGGATGGCCGTGGAGTACATTTCCATCACCGACACTTTGGAATGTTTTATAGGGCTAATTTCTGCTTGTTAGCAGCCACATGTCTTAATCAGCTGCTCATTCATTTCTGTAAAGGCTTCTGACACTTCTGACTAGCTCCAGAGCATTTGGTGTGGCATAGACATGAGTACGCTCTCAAATCCAAGTGCACTCACGCCCTGGGACCGCGCCAGAATCCCCGACTTCTTCCATTATTCTTAGTCTTGAAATGGTGGGAGCAGGCATTTCAAAACCAGACTGGGGTTTTTGCAAACATATTTTGGCCTTCCTGCCTACCTATTTTTATTTCCTTCATATTTGGAAAGAGAAAATTCCCAGACAGGGGCCTGGGAATCAGGGCTGTTCTCAGGTCAGCCAGTTCATTTCCTTCTTCTCGCCTCTGCCTTTGCAGGGGAAGCGATGGGTTGACTGCAGTGTGGTTTCCCCACCTCTCATCCGATGGTCCACCCCACCCAGGGAAGGGCCCAGTGGAGCTAGCTGTTCCTGTGTTCTTGCAATTGTGGTCCCCTTGCAGATGAGCTGAGGCACAGGGCCGTGGAGGCAGCTCCCCAGGTGGAGGGAGTGTCTAGATCTGGGTGGGTCTTGTCCCCTTGTTTCAACTGGATTTATGCTTCCCACATACCTGTCCATCCTACCAGGCCCTGCAGACTAGCAGGCTGGGAGCTGCCAACTTCATCCAGACTCTGCATCAGGAAAGTGAACAAGGTTTAGCCCTGTTGGCAGCTCCTGATCTTCTTTCTACCTCATTGAATGTCCACTGGCCTAGGCCACCAGAACGTAGATGTAGCTCCTTTCCTCTTGGCCACGTACCACAGGGAACATGAACCCAGACAAAGGCTCCTTGCCCTGCTGTGTCTTTCCTGGATGCAAAGCCTCTCTTACCTGCTTTTGGTGATGCCTCGGGGACATTGTCTGTGGGGAGGGGCAGAGGCTTGTTTGTCTTTTTCGCTGTATTGAGACAGCTTTAGAGGCAGTGGGTGTCTGAGTGAAGACTGACCCCCAACTAGGAGAGTTTCTGTGACCTCCATCCATCAGCAGGAGTGCTTGGGTGTGAGTGACAGTGAAATAGCCCAACACATTTGTTTGGCTTTTATAAACATTTGTTTGAACATTTTTTTTTTTCTTCCCTGCTGTGCATTTTCTAGGGACAGGCAATGATGCTAGCTTGTCTTCCCTCTCTGGCTCTTCGTAATGGTGCTGTGCCTGAGAGTCAGTATGCATTTATTTAAGGAATCATAAAAGTTAATTTCCTTTTTAGGAAAAAATAATCATTAAATGTCCACCCACCTGTGCCCCAACCAAATTCAGTGGAATGAGCACCTTATCTGTCTTGATGGGAGGAGTCGAGGCCAATAGCAAACCTTGTACCTGGGAAAGGATGAGCGTCGGCAGTAGGGACTGTGCCCATCTAGAACCCTTTCAGATATGGCCTGTTCATGGTGAAGTCCCTTGAAACCATGGCAGGCCGGGGCCAGGCGAGAGATCTCAGGAGGGGATAGCCTGGAGAATCCTGGGGTGGCAGAAAAAGTATCTCCAGTGTCCCAGGGGCCATCTTGTGATCACCTCTGTGTGGCTCCGGTGGGTAGAACTAGGATCATTGGGTGAACATTATGGTGCGGTTAATCTCAGCTCACTGTTAAGGACTGACTGCCCCCTGCAGAGCTGTCCAGCAGGGGTGGGGAACAGTTGGAGGCTGGCTGACCACTCGGCTGGGTTGGGTGCAGGGGTGTGCTGGCCACTCCTCTTTGCCTCTGAGCATCCTCCTGGGATTTTAAATTTTGCCTGGAGCATAGGAGCTGAGCATCCTCCCTCCTTCCCTTCCTTTTTCCTTTCTTCTTCCTTCCTTGGGGGTCTCCCTTTCCCTTCTTGATATCCCCACTGGGGACAGGATTCTCAGAGACAGTTGCAGAAGGTCACAGGTACAAGGTAGAATTGGTTGGTGCTCAGACATCAATGCAGACAGAGAGGCAGAGCCGGGCATGCTAACAGTAGTCCTCTCCTGTGGAGATCTCTCCCGTGCCGGGAGCTTTGCAAGAATGATTCTAGTCCTTATCACCGCCCCATGGGGGATGCATCATAATTTCTGATTGTTGATTGCAGAAACTGGCAATGATACTGGTAAGTGGCAGCTAGGATTTGATTTTGAAGTTCTTGATCATTTCATACAGCCTCTCGTAGACTCAGAATGCATGATTTCTGTGGAGGGCTCCTCAGAAGCACGTGAACCCAAATCTTTCATTTTAGAGTCAAGGAATCTGAGGCCTAAAAAGGGAGGGAGACTTTCCTAAAGCCATCATGCTAGAGAGTAAAAGAGAAGACATTAGAACCTGGATCTCCACTAGACTTGCAGTCTAGTGGAATGTCAGGATCCTAGCCTTAAAATGGGATGTTCAGATTGCCACAACAGTTGTGAACTATTTCTGATGCATATTACCTTTGGCAGCTTTACACTGACATGAATGAATTCTATATGAATGTTGAAGTTATTTTAGAATATATTTTATACATTGTTCATAACATATTTATATAGTCAAGTGAAACTTAAAGAAATAGCTTCTGCTTTTTTGGCTGTTCCCCTACATTTTTCATTGTGTCTCATTACACACACGCCCACACACGTAATATATAATACATATAATTGAAACATATATTTTCTGAAATAATACTTACCCTCACTATGTGTGATACGTTTTGAGATTTTCTCTTCTCATCTACTGTGTTCTGTTTTGTTAAAAATATGCTGGTTGTGAACCATCTAAATTGATTTCACGACATATTAATGGTTCACGACCTGCAGTCTGAGACACCATGACCTAAACAGTGTCTTAATCAGACATGGTTTTAAAAAAAAATCATTACAGAGGCTATGTAAAGTTGCCAGTTATCTTCGGTCGTAAATGTTAAAATAATAAGCTTTGAGTTTCAGAGCGTCAAAAAAGGAATTGCATACATGTGAAAAATCAAATGGAACAGGTTCAGATTCTCTCCAGACCACAGCTGATCTGTGATCCTCCTGGTAATGTGTGATGTTGAGGTTTCTTCTCTGCCTTGATTTCTGAACTAGCTGGAAAAAGCTCAAGATACAGACAAGAGTGGTTGTTACAGCCACAAGGCAGCACGCCCAGAGCTGGCCTCTCCCTTCCCCAGGCACACTGCCTCTAGTCTGAGGTTCTGGTAATTCACCAAGGTGTGTGTACACGGGATACTCATTCTGTATGCTGGTGGGCAGTTAAGATATGATGCTTTATTGATTGATTGATTGATTTTAAAGATTTATTTATTTATTTTGGAGAGACAGCGTGAGCGGCAGGGGAGGAGCAGAGGGAGAGGGAGAATCCTGAAGCAGAGTCCCCGCTGAGCGCAGATGCAGGGCTCGATCCCAGGACCCTGAGATCATGACCTGAGCCAAAACCTAGAGTCTGATGCTTAACCAACTGAGCCACCCAGGTGCCCCAGGCCTGATGCTTTATATATTCCTAGGAGCATGATTGACCCTCAACGCTCCTCCAAAAGCTACGTCACTTGATATTGTCAACTGCCTTCCGTTTTCCCTATGCTATTCTGTATATCCTCTTCTGTTTTAGTCCTTTTTCTCTGACAGGGGCTTAGACTGACTGCTTCCATGGACTCCTGAAATGGCTCTTTCCATTGGTACAATGGCCTTCTAGCTCACAGCAACCAAGTTTTCTTTCACTCCTTTCAGGATCCATCCATCCATTTATCCATCTACCCAAAAGTGCCTGAAGTTAGGAAAGTCCCCTCTTAGAGGATAGTATTTAAGCCAAGACCTGATTGAAGGAGATAGTCACATGCAGATTTGGCAGAATAACATCTCAAGAAAAAAAAATGGCAATTGGGGAACCCGAAGCCAGAAACAAGCCTGGCATATTTGAAGAATGAAAGAGGGCCAGATTGGCTGGAGCAAGATGGCTATGAGGAGAATGGTGCACATGAGGTTGCAGAATTGGGTGGTCATTGAAACATTAAAGAATCAGCATGGCATAGATGCTGACCAATCAGAACAGACATGGCTAGCTAGAGGCCAAACTATGCAGTGTCTTGTGGGTCATAGTAAGGAGTTTGGAATTTACTGTGTCATGGTGGGAATTCACTGGAAAGCTTTTAAAAAGGGAACAACACAATCAGATTTAAGATTTAAAAAGACCCATCTATAAAACAACGAGATACAGCTACACACCTATGAGAATGGTCCAAAACACTGACAACACCAGATGCTAGAGAGGATGTGGTACAACAGGAACTCTCATTGATCACCGGTGGGAATGCAAAATGGTACAGAAGATAGTTTGTCAGTTTCTTACATAACTAAACATAGTCTTACCATATGATCTAGCAATTGTGCTCCTTGGTATTTACCCAAATGAGTTGAAAACTTATGTCCATACAAAAAAAAAACCCCACACATAAATGTTTATAGTAGCTTTATTCATAATTGCCAAAACTTGGAAGCAACCAAGATGTCCTTTGGTAGGTGACTGGATAAATAAACTGTGGTGTATCCAGGCAATGAGATATTATTCAGTGCTATAAAGAAATGAGCTATCAAGCCATGACAAGACATGGAGGAAACTGAGGTGCATATCACTGAGAGAAAAGAGCCAGTCTGAAATGCTACATATTATATGATTCCAATTATACCACATTCTGGAAAAAATGAAAAAATGGAGACAGTATAAAGATCAGGGGTTGGGGGAAGGAAGAGATGAATAGGTAGAGCACAGAAGCCTTTTAGGGCTATGAAACTATTATGTATGATACTATAGTGGTGGGTACATGTCATTGTAGATTTGTCAAATCCAAGAGGGAACCCTAATATAAGCTATGGATTTTGGGTGATCAAGATGTCAACATGGGTTCATCCATTGTAACCAATGTGCCACTCTGGTGGGGGGGGCATTGATAGTTGAGGAGGCTGTGTGTGTAGGGTGGGGGCAGGTGGTATATGGGAACTCTTCGTACTTTCTCCTCAGTTTTGCTGTGAACCTAAAACTTCTCCAAAAAATGAAGTCATTCTATTTTAAAAAGTTAGAGAGACCATGCTAGCTGCTGTGTGAGGAGTGGATTGGGTGGGGGCAAGAGAGGAAGCCAGTTAGAGGACCTTATAGTCAGTGGCGGGGCACCTGGGTGGCTCAGTTGGTTAAGCGTCTGACTTCGGCTCAGGTCATGATCCCAGGGTCCTGGGATCCAGCCCTGCATTGGGCTCCCTGCTCAGTGGGGAGTCTGTTTCTCCCTCTGCTGCTCCCCCTGCTTGTGTTCCCTCTCTCTCTCTGTCAAATAAATAAATAAAATATTAAAAAAGAAAAGAAAAGTGGAAATGATTGATTAAAAAAAGAGATATCAGTGGCTTAGACTGATGTTTTGATGATAAAAAAGGGAAGAAGTAGTCAAATTTGGGATGCATTTGGAGGTAATGTTGCCAGAACTTGCTGATGAATCAGATGTAGAGTGTGAGCGAAGTGGAGGCAAGGGAGCAACACTTTGGGTTCAGATCTTTCCAGGCTGGTGTCCTACAGAGTGATACAGAGCAAAGGAGGTAAACGTGTTCAAGGGGGAGAACAGAGTGCCAACCACAGAACCTGAGCTGGAGGAGGGGGAGGGCAAGAATGCCTGTGTGTGCCTGAGGGAGGGGAGGAGGTGGCGAGAGAGGGAAGGGACTGTCAATTGAGCATCTCAAGGAGGGCTGAGTTGCTGGATGCTCTAGATTGCAGGAAGAGGTGGCCGACCAAAGACTGAAGCTACTTGACATTCCAGAAGTAATGCTGTTATTGATTGAAATAACTGTCTGTAAAGATAAAAAGTACAACCATAGGAGTTGGTGGTTGAGGTGGGATGGAGGAAAAGATCACTGCATCTGTCAGAACCAAGGAGTGGAGAGACCAGAGAGATGGGGATGGATCATCTGTGTGAATGTTCAAGTTGCCAAGAATGACAGGAGTGGTGGTAGACAGGCAGTGAGCCAAGTGCTAAAGCCATCAGTGAATGAGGGAGGGTTGTTCGTGACAACAAGGCAGAGTGGTGGGTGGTGAAGTCTGAGGACTTGCCCCTCTAAGAAGCAAGGGCTTTGAGAGGGGAAGAAGAAACAACCTGAAAGGAGCATTGAGGGGCAAAGAGAACATTTACCTCCCTTCTATACCCTTTGGGCCTGTAAGAGAAGAAATAGCTTCTCATTGAGAGGATTCTAGAAGTGATATTTTGGGGTACAGTAAGGACAAGATGGGAGAGAGAATGTCCCCAAAAGAGGTGATGGTCGAGCCGACTTTGGAAGGAGGGCTTGTCTCGCTAGGTGGGAATATTTTGACTCTCTGTGCCTGTCTCAGCTGATTTTGGGTAAATTCCAAGGCTGAGTATTCCCACATGTATTTAAAGGATGGACTAACTTTAATTGCCTGCTAAGAAGTGGACTAACTCTTTACATTTGGGAAAGGGAGTGGGTGTCTACTTTCAGGGAAAGAGAAAAGAGAAGAAAGAACAATGCCATAGTGGATTTTTCTTCTCATTCTGTCTTCTGGATGGGACTTCAGGCTTGCAGAGACAAACAAGCACAGAACAATGGATTTGAAGTGGCGGGAGAGAAGAAGAGAAGGTTGCAGGAGGGTGGCATCTTCCTGGGTACAGATATGAACACGACTCAGTTGTTTCACTGTGGGCTTCTTCCATGTGTTTCAGTGTTGTTCCATGTAGAAATGTGGCCTGCAGATTGTCCCGCATTGGACTGACACCTCCCCTCTGGCCCCCACAATTCCTTGCCAGTGGTAAGTTTTTTGGGTTATTTGCTCCCAGCAATTATTTTTCAGAAGGCTTTATTCTCTACTTAATTCCATATCTGGAGCCATCTTGGTTAGTAAGCTATTTGAGTCAGCTTGCATGTTGGAGTTTTAAATGACAAAAGGATGGCACTGGGTCCCTTCTTCCTCAAAAGCCAAACACAAGCAGGAATTCAAAATTGAGTGTCACTCTAGCAGTTCTGTGTGACTCTGTGTCCTGCCCACTATCCTCTGGGCTCAGTTTCCAAAAGCCTCTCCCTCCTCCTACTCTCAAGCAAGGGCTCTCTGAACTGCATCTTTTGCCCTGAATGTTGAGGGTGGCTCCCTTGCCTCAGGTTGGGAAAACACAGAGAGGACTTGGGGGAGCTAAGAGAGTGGGACAAGTTATCTGAAAGTCCTGGAGGCCAAACCACGGGGTTTGAATCTTCAAGGTGGTGGGAGTCACATATATATGAAGGAAGTGACATGACTGGAGCCTGGCATCTCTTCTGGGACAGCCCCTGAGGAAGAAGCTGTGACCTTTGCGTGAGATCCTGGGCAGCCTGCCATGGCGCCTTCTCTGGGCCTCAGGGAAGCACCGTCTGCTGGTTGGGAAAGTAGACTACGTCTCCCTTGGGCTGAGGTCATTATTAGTGATAATGTGGCCCCAGGGACTAAAACTACACATGAGCCAGCCACACACTTCCCTCAGGCCAAGAGCTCCAGTGTCTTCCTCAGGCCCTTGACCCAGAATAGCAGCTGCTTCTAAGTCACCAAACAATTTGCCTCATTTTCTTTGTTTCAGTGTCCTTGGGCACAGGCATCAAGTGACACCCACTGAGCTTTCCCAACGATGGAGTCCAGGTCCGTAGATTCAAGGCTGGACCCAAATCTTGGCATCGAGGCTACTCTGCCAGTGGCAGGTGTCCCGGCCTTCCCTGGCATCAGCCGCTCTCCCATTGCTGGAGATGGTCTCAGAGCCAAGGCCTGGTCAACCCAGAGCTACTTTCTGGTGGCCAAGATCTCATTTTGATACACATATCCCTCTGCCCCTCCTTACTCTCAGTTGCACCACACCACACCACACCAACAGATCCCACCTACTACATGCCCCGTGGTTACACGCACACAAACCATATCACACGCACCACATTCACATACCCACACATCACAGAGCTCACAGAGCACACAGACCTCACCCAAAGTCTCAGGTGCACCCACATCACACCGTAGCCTGTGTCCTTCCATGTACCATACCCACCACACCACACATGGGCCCCCGTGTACCCATAATGTTCCTCTCCTGCAGGACCCAACACGACCACACACACATACACACACATCACTCCCTTGAGGCACTATACAGCCAGGTTCCATGTCATCTGGGGGCCCGTAGTGGCCTCCACCAGCTGCCACCTGCCCCCAGCCACTCTTTGCCCAGCTTCTTGCCAGGGTGGGGTAGTGGCTGGCTGCCTGCTGGCAGGCCTGGCCAAAATTGTCAGGAGGTTGATGATGTGTCTGAAAAGGAAAAAAAAAAAAAAAAGACATGATTTGAAAAATATTTCCAGGATTTGAAACCAAACGTATGATATTTGATCTGTTCGTGATCCATTTGTGGCACTCATGTTGCTAAATATTGCTTGATGGAGCAAACATTTGGCAAGAATTGCAAGTTTTACTTGGAGGTTTGGGGGAAAAAGGCTGCTCAGTAAAGAGTGAGCTCAGGTGGCCAGGAGAGATACAATGGGATGTGCGTGGAAGATGTTAGTGGAAATCGGAAACCAGAGTTCCAAACAAATGGGTCAGTGGGCTCTATTTCCCTTGGAGGCAGGACTCAACTTTTTTGAAGTTAGAGCGGCTCTGTTCCAGTGCGTTCTCCACACTCACCTGTAGGTGGCGTCTTCCTGCTGACTGCTCCCCCAGCAAGGCCACTTCTAGGGGAGTCCTCCTAAGAGAGGCCTGGGGGGACGTAACCGTGGGGGACCTGCGGCCCTCCTCTGCCTCTCCAAACGCTGCCGGCTTCTAAAGCCCAACTCCACGCCCTCTGCACTTGCCTTGACTTCTCCATTCTCACTGCAGCTTCTGCGAGCATCTTTAGCACCAATAGCCTGGTTCCTGGAACTTGATGATTCAGCCAACACTAGTCTTTAAGCCCCGTTATGTACCTGGAACTGAGCTGGGGAAAGAGGAGAGGACATGGATGAAGACAGACATGCTTCCTGCTGCCGTGGGGGACAGATATTCAATAATAATAATAATAATAAAAAAGTGCAGCCGTGAAATGCTCCAGGGAAGAGGGAAGGTTGTTTGTGTTTGTGTTGTGTTTGTGTAGTGATTCTCAGCTAACAGGAACTGTTACAGGGAAGAAGAAAGGGGTGTCAGTGGCAAACATGGAATCGTCTATCTGTGAAAAAAATGCCACTTCTTGTCAGAGTCAGTTCAGCATTTTCGAATTTGAGTGGAGGTACAGTTATTTCTCTGGTTCTGGGGCAGCTTCCAGAGCAGATGCCCAGTGCAAGGGCCCTTGGGAGGCAGTACCACGTAAACACGGCTGCTTGGGGCCAGAGGGCCGCTGGTCCCGCCCTACTCTGAGCTGAGGCAGAGTAGCAGGACTTACGGCCTCTGCCAGAGCCAGCAAGATACGCCGCTCACAGCTGGAACCTGAGCGTCACATTCAGGGTAGAGAAGACCAGACAGAAAGGGTCCCGGAACTTTTCCTCCAAAGAACAGTTGAGTGACCTTTGAAAATGATCTTTGCCTTGGTTGGGAAGTAGTGAGGAGGCCCAAGCCACTCTGAGGATGGATGGTGGTCCTTTTCCTTCTTCCACGCTGAGGAAAGCTCCCAGTGTGAAAGGATGAGTTCTTGACGGTGGCTAAAGGCCGTGAGATTGAAAGCAGGACCACTCTGTCACAATCATGTCCGGCATCCTGTAATTCGTCCACTCTGATGATGGTCCCTCACCACCAGACTTCCAGGTCCCATTGATTTTGGAGTGTGTGTGTCTATTGGGGAAATGTCTGCTGAGTTTTAGGATCTTAGGATCCTAGACTTTTGGAGCTGAAACTATCCTCAGGCATCACAAACCCCACACTCTCATTTTAGATAGTGACAAGGGGCCCAGGGAGGAGAAGGAACTCGCCAAGGTCACCCAAGTTAATGGTGGAGATAGGACCCAGGCCTCTTGCCTCCCGGGACAGGACTCATTTACTTTGCCTAATTATACAAATCCGTCCCAATATGGAATCGGAGTTTCTGGCCACGGCTTTAACAGCATTCCGGAACCCGGTCGTAAATCCCCAAGCCCTGCAGCAACTCTGCTCTGACATTTGTTGTGTTTTACTGCCAAATGCTGCTACTCAGAGATGCCATCTCCGGAGGGAGAAATTCTTGAAAGAGACACCCATTTCCCCCCCTTCCCAAATTAGGAGTTAACGAGTAACAAAATGTGCGCGGAGGTGGAGAGTGCCTTGACTGGACTTCCATGGGGCTCCCGGAGCAAAGAAACGGCTCCTTTGGAAAGCGCCTAATTGTGCCTGCATCTCTGTTTGGAGAAGGGAGTCTCTCCGTCTGGGCCAGGCACCCTCAGGGACTGATCTGTTAACTTGCTGTCACCTTCTTTTGAGATACCATCATCTTGTAACTCCGAGCAATAAAACGAGTAATTGTGGGCCTTTTGAAGCAAAGCTGTGTGCCCTGGTCAGTTTGTTTACCCTGAAAGGCCTCCAGTTGGACCTGGTGGCTGGCGCATCACCTGGTCATCCATCTGCCCATTTTTCCAGCTCTCCTAGCTTGGAGCTCACAGGAGCCCTTCCCCTCCTAGCCCTCCGCCCTCCCTGTCTCCTGATTTTGTAGTTTTTTTTTTTTCTTCCTCTCCTAGAGCTCCACGTTTCAGAAATAATTGTTTTCACCCAAAAGTCTAGCTGTTGGGCCTAATGAGGCTTTCCTTCCTCAGAGGTGTTTGAAGAAGGGCTGGCTCTGTTTGTTGGAAAGCAAACTTCCCAGAAGAGCTTTGCCCTGCCCCCTCCCCCCAATTCCACTCTTGGTCCCTCCCCATAATCCTGCAGGCTGGTGAACTCTGTGTCTGTGGGGCTGGGGGGTCGTGGGCCAAGGGCGGCACCCTGGGGATGGCGGCCATGCCTCCCTCACTCCTCAGACCGACATTTGTATTACTCAGAATTTTAAATGAAGGACTCAAAAGACAAAACTAATTAAGATTTACTAAGGCTGCCATTGTCTGATAATTCAATACCAGCTCATTATTAGAACCACATTTATTGAGGTTTAATCACTATGAAGCAGATTGCCCTGGCATATCTGTCAAACCGCACAAAATGTGTTCTTAATAATTAATCAGTACAGTATCTTGTCGCTCAAGCCTTCATCTTGGGCTTGGGTGTGTTTTTAGAGGGATGCTGTTGATGTACTTTTGAAACCTCATGGTCTTTTGTTTTTAATCACTCTTCAGATCCTTTAAGCAAGGGGAAAGGAACAAACATTCCTCCACAAATTCCATCCTGGAGCTGCTTGCAAGTCCTGGAATGCGATTGAAGCCTTCCTGGGATCCAGGGCTGAGCTGCTGGCATTTTGTTTTTCAAAGGCAGCAAAGAACTTCCCCCACACTTAGTATTTGTTTTCCTTGAGTGGAATCTCCAGGCACCCAGGGGATGGGGGCCAGGCACGGCGCTGGTAGTCCAGATCTCTCCACCCACATGGCCCAAAGCCTGGGTTCTCAGACGAAGCTGTGGCTCCTGACAAGGCCTGTTGAGTGAAACCTGCCTTCTGACTGTTGTCCGCACTCCGGTTGGCAAAGGTCAAGGAAGTGCTAGGCTTTATCTCCTCCAGGGCCCTCTTAGAGGGGTGGGAGGGACCAGATGACATCGCCTACATCAAGTCACTTTCCTTTCTGTTCGGCATCTTCCTGAAGCCCACAGCTGGGAGATGATTGTCGTTAACAATTAAATTTGTTGTTGTGTCAAGACTTAAGAGGGCAGCTCTGGAATCCGTGGGCTTGAGTTCCAGCCTCCGCTCCAATGCCCACCAGCTGCTCGACCTTCAGTAAGTTGCTCATCTGTTGTAAGCCGTAGGTTCTCCTCCTCCAAGATGGGGGCGATATCCGTGCTTAGCTCAGAGGGTTCTCGCCCAGATCATTTGGTGGATGCATGCAGAGAGCTCAGCACACTGCCAGGAACATGGGAGTCCTTGGTGAGTGTTGGTCGCATTGTTGCCGACGAATGAGCACCCGTGTCCCTTCCTCTACTTCTCCTTGGCCATAGAGTTCATTGGTGTGAGCATCGGCTAGGTATGAGTCCCTGAGCAACGTTGGCGCAGTCAGAGGAGGACTTGGAGGCAGCATGACCACCTCTGTGTGTCATCCCCCATCTCTACCTATTCTTGTCTGAGGCAATGGCTCTCATCCAGGGACTATTTTGTCCCCCAGGGGATGTTTGGCAGTGTCTGGAGACATTTTTGGTTGTTGCCACTGTGGGCGTCTAGTCAGAGATGCCGTCGAATGTCTTATAATGCACAGAACAGCCTTACAACAAAGAACTGTCGGGGCCCTAACATTGTGCTGAGACGGAGAAAGCTCATTCTAAGGGGGGCAGACTTCTCCCTGCCTGCAGGTTCCATATAAAATGGCCTGCGCCTACGCTCAGAAGGTGAGGGGTTGTGGAAGGTTAACTAATTCATGGACACTTGACCCTGGTGCATTGGAGTGGGACAGAAAGTGTAGTTCTGTGCCAGTTAATTGCATGGCTTTCTATGACCCCTGTAGGATCCGGCAAGAGAAATGAGGATACTCTCTCCCATTTCCAGCTCTCTACTCTCTCCGTGGGTGGGATTTTCTGGCTGGATATCAGGTCCTTACTGTGCTTTGCTGCCCCCATTGCCTTTGGAGGCTGCCTAGAAAGTCAGAAACTGTTCTTTGGCTCTGTGCCATGCCCATGCCAGATTCCTGGAATTCCTGACTTCTACCCTCTCTATGAAACTATCATAGGTGCCCAGATTCTTGGATGGGGCTCTGACCTTGACAAGTGGCTGCTTTTCCACTGGCTGCCCCAGAGAGCACACCATCTGACCACACATGGTTGGGGAAACCATTCTCAATGCTTGCCTGCCCATGGGGGCTGACTGGGACCACCGTCTCCTACCCCAACCAGGTTGACTGAAGAAGTCATTTCCTACAGCAGAAGGTGAGGTTCAAGGTCTAAAAGAGGACAGTTATTCTTGCTGACCTAGAGAGGTTTGCAGATGGACAAATTAGAGTTGAGCCCCTCTCCGCCCCATGCACATGCCTAGTCAGTTCCCAGAGGACAACTGCCCAGGCTCTGGGACCCTGCCTCACTACCCCAAGGCTCTTCCTGGGACCAGCCTGTGGTGGAGAGGAGCTCTGCTCGGGGCTAAGGTGGACGGATGATGTGTGGCTGGCAGACAAGCAGAGAAGACACAGTAGCGGGTTTGATTTTTGGACCTTTGCAGCCACAGCTCAGGTGGTGACTCAAGGCCAAGATTGATTTCTCCCTCCTCATCCCACTGTGGCCCAGATGGAGGTGAGAAAGGGAGGTCTGTGTTCCCCATGCTCAATCTATCCAACTAGGCTGAGAGCATCAGACATATGCCCCATTATAAGGCCCCTTGGGACCCAGAGTTATCACCTTCCTGTGAGCCTTGTAGGATCTATGGGGAGTATCTGGCTAAATACTCTTTACAGATGAGATGGGCTCAGAGAGAGCAAACATTTTACCCAAGGCTACATAGCTAGTGAGGAACAGAGCCAAGGCTCAAAGCCAGGCCTGCCAATCCTACTGGCAGGGGGCTTGAAGGGAAGCCAGGGTGACCCGAATCGCGGCAGCTCCAGCCAGTGGCACTCTGTCCTGGGCAGTGCGCTTCAGAGGACCCCACTCAGCCTTGGCCTGACTGTGCACCTCACCGTCCTCGAGTTAGCTGGATCGACGGATCCTGTGCATCCCCAGCCTATGTCCTGCTCCCCCACCAGAACTCCCCGCTACAGTGGCCTGGAGCCTACCTCCAGGGCCTGTGTGGGCCTCTTTGTGGGGGTGCACCTCACTCCTGAGATTCAACCCTTAGGCTCCAGGGAGGGCCCGGGGTGGTTGCTTGTGGGGGTGCCCAGAGCTTGAATGTGTGGGCCATTAACCTGGGGGGACTGACCAGGGGTAAGGAAGAAAGTAGGCAAGCCAAGGGCTGGAGGCCAGGGGTTGGCCTTCTTCACACTGCCATATTCTAGAGTGGAGCTTCGAGGAGTCTGAGAAACCAGCTGGAACCTGGCCATCTAGGTTATTTTGGGGGGTTACTTGTCAGGGCTGGAGTAGGGAATTGAGTTATTCAATAGTCTGTTGGCATGACTCATAAGTGTTAAATATGTACACTATGGTTAAGTGGGCCTCCTTTTGTATTCTAGCCCTGCCAGTGTTAGGAGCGGACTTGGCTGGCTCCAGGCCTGGAGGCTCCGTGGACTTGGAGTGGCACACACCGGGGCACTGCCCACCTTCCCCCAGCCTGCGCTTCTGTCTGCGCCGTCCCAAGAGCAGTCCCTGACCACTCTCTCTACTGCCGGCCACACTGTGGGGAGGGACATACCGACCACTCTTGCTGGCAGCTCTCGAGGGCTTCTCAGGCTTGATGACATGCATGGGAAGTGGCTTGTGATGTTCTCATGAGAAGTATTTTTATACAAGTCTTTCTCAAAGGTCCAAATCCCAAGCCCAGGCCCCCAGACAAGTCTCCCTTCCAACTCTCGTCCCCACAGGTTGAAATGTGTGTTTCCAGACCCAGGAATGCCCCCGCCTGCCTGCCTGCCTGCCTCCTGGGGCTTTGCTGGAGAGGGACGACCAGTCTCCTGGCCTGCCTGGGACTGCTTGGGCTGCAGGATTTGAGTGGGAAAACCAGCATATCCCAGGCAAACCTCCCCAACACTTCTCACCCTATTGGGTGCTAGGATTATGCAGGACTCGGTATTCTGACTGCTTCCTGCCCGCCCCCCCTCCCTGCCAAGAAATAACTCAGATCCCTTCTGAACAACTTCCTTGGTTCTGGTTGCCCACAAGCCACGAGCGTACAGCTCCTTAGGGGAGGCTGAGCCCTGTCAGCTGGGCCCCCTTCCTGTGCGGTTTCATCTGGCGTCCTGCACCTCTGAACGTCCGCCCGTCCCTGAACTCACCGCACTCCTCACGCCCTCATGCTCTCCTGTGTGGCTGTGCTTCTGCCAAGAACACCTTCTACTCCTGGCACATTCCCCCTCATCTCTCAAGAACTCACTCAAGTGCTCCCTCCTTTTAAAACATTTATTAATGCTCTCCTCCCCACCTCACTGTGGCGTAAATAATTGTTCTTGTTTTTCCCAGCTTCCATTGCACTTGGTGCAAATTCATCCGGTGCTGGTGCAGGAGCCTGGCACTGTGCTAGGTACACACCTCTCTTATGCAAGCTCTTTACATATACTGTTGTCATGATTTCATTGTCCTCTCTTCCAGCTCCCATAATCTCTAACTTTTTTTTCCCCTCAAGGGCCACAGAGCCCTTCAAGAGTCTGGTGAAAGCTTCAGACCCGTTGCCTAGAAAAGTACACAGATATGCAATTTTGGATATCATTTTAGGGAGTTCAGAAACCTCGGGGTCCACAGAATCAGGATGTGAAAGGCTGCTTTCCACTGTAAGTTGTTGGGAACCCTGCCTGATTTAGCATCATGCCCCCAATACCTAGAAAAGTAATTTCGATGGAATAGAGGCTTGGGGGGTATGTGCGACGTGAAGCAATGATTTCCCCAGGGGACTTAGCTCTACTGTGCCTGTGCACTCCGGGGTCTGAGGAGTCCGTCATTAGGGGTGTGAGAGGTCTTATAAACTACACTGAGAAAGCGCTGGAGACTAGAGAAGGGTGCAGGCAGAGGAGGAGGCCACAGCGGGTTACCTGGGGGGATACATTGTGAATCTGCTTCTAAAAACAAGTCAGAGATGGGGATTCAGGCATATTGTTGGAATTATAAGAATAGGAAAGCTTTTGGAACCTAACTGAAACCGTATGTAGCCACATATTGTTTTTCCCAGAAAAGGATCCTAATTAGGTCACTTCTATATTGTTCTGATGGTGTCAGATGCACAGGAAGGCAGGCCCTCAGTGGTATACAAATGGCCTGCCTTTCTGAGAAAGATGGAGGGGGAGTGGTGAGACCACCTCGGCAAAGACCCCACATATTTGTCACAAGCACTGAGATCTGGTGCACACCACTCCATGCTGACTTATTTATTACTAATTCAGACACAAAAATGTTAACCCTGGCGGTGACTTGGCAGAGCCCACATCAAATAGGGCAGGTGTTTTGGTCTTTCATTTCATGGGCTTTTAAGTTCCAGGGGGCAATTTTTCCAATTGCTACCTGGCTGTCTCTCCCCAGCTTAGATCTGAGCTCCTCACACACATCCTGGCACCAGGGGCTTCAGCAGCAGGCGTCCTGGAAGCCTAGTTTGGTTTCAGGATCTAGGTAAGCAGCGCTGTTCTGCAAAGGGAACAGTTATGTCCCCCCAAACACACAGAAGCATCAGAATTCACAGCATGCACTTTACAAGGGCAATAAAGTTTTATATGCAGCTCAGTGAAATACCTAATACAGCCAATTATCCACCAAATAAACTGATGGGAGAGAGAATGGCTATATTTGGCTCAGACTTAATTATTTTGCATTTGAACTTCTCAATTCCATGTAATAAAATTCCATTCTGCCCTTATTTCCTGGTTAGGTTACTTAATCTCGACTCCGGTAACTGAGCCCTTGAGTGGAGTAGACTGTCCAATGTCAGTGGTAAGAAAATGTGAAAGGTTTGACATCGATTACAACATTACACACAACATAAAATTTAACAACTTGAATCAGGCTCTCATTGCTCTTTAAAGAGACTGTATGGCTTTTTAAGATCTAAAAATTAATCAGTTTCTAAGAGCCATACCTTTTTGGAAGTCCCAGATCTTACTCTTAGCCTGAAATGTAAGAAGGAATCTCTCTGGCTCTGTCTCTCTCTCTGTCTCTGTCTCTCTCCCCACCCCTGTCTTTTATTTGGAAAACATCTTCCCTTTCACTTAAAAATGCAATTTAAGTTTTTCAGTGTGTATTTTCCTAGGGAAGTGATTTTCCTTTAATGAAAGAAAAAATGAAGGATATAGAAATTGAATTGTTCTCCTGGTCGGCGCGGGGGAGCGGGGGGTGGTGGTCGTGGTGGTAATATTTGGGGAGACCACGGTGCAAACACACGGTCTCACATTTGGCTGTGAATGTGGGCGCCCTGGGTAGCAGCAGGAATGGCCTCACCAGCAAGGCTCCTGAGACCCCTCTTTGTGGTCTGTGTCAGAGTCTGCACGGCACCCTTCGCTCCATCACTCCTCGACACCTGATGGTCTCGTAAAACACCACAAGTAATTCAGCAGTTTCGGCCCATAATGAGCCAGCTTTGGCAAGAACAGGGGTAAGTGACCTCTCTCCTTTAATAAGTGTGGTCTCTGCAGGTCAGCCCTGGGGTCGAGGGCAGGGCAGCGGGGGCAGATGGGAGGCAGCTGAGTTCTGCCAGAGGACGAGGACTGCCCCCTGGTGAAGGACTGGGGCTGACTGCCCAGGCAGGCGACCTGCACCTGGGGATATGTGTCTGCTTTGTTTCTGCTTCTCTCAAGGGGGACACTGTGCAAAGACAGGTCATAAGCTGATCGGGCGCGTGCGTCTCCCCAGCCTAACTCAGAGCACTAGCCCCTGAAAATTGAACGAGGGAGTGAGTATGTGACTTACGGTGTTGCCAGTGTGGGGGCATCACCACATTGTTCTGACATTCCCTGATCTTGTGTTGGAAGTCTGTTAACCATGGGCTGAGCCCTGAGTGCTCCTTAGGGAAAGAGGGTGCATGACATTGTGTTTGTGGGGGGTGGTGGGGGGGATGCTGAGTGGCCACAGCAGGGTCCATCCGGAGGTGTCCTAGTCCTGGATTCTCCCTCTGCTCTCTGCCCACTTCGGAAGAAATGGTCATTTTCCTTGTGTGACGTCCTCCCCTGCTGGGCACCTCCGCCTTGGCACATCATTTTCTCCACTGATCAGTGCTGCCTAAAGTAAACCAGACAGTCCCATTCTGCCCTAACATGCTCAGGGGCCTCAGACAAGAAGTGTTCTGGAAATCCCAGTAATTGCCCTGACCTTCCGGATGTTGTGTTCTCTTATGAAGACCTGAGGACAAAAGCTGGTTAATTTGATAATGGGCACATGCGATCGCATGAGATTAACCTTGGCTAGGGTCTGGCCTTGATTAGAAATCCTCAGAAAAGGTCCTTGTTGGGGTTTCTCCTTTTTCCCTCCAACCTCAATTTTACAAGAAAAAGGCAAACAGCAGCATCTTACTCTCGTGCCAAAGATTTAGTCCAGAAGGCTATTTCCAGGGTGTGCCGTGGGAGCACTCGCAGTCAGGCCAATCTCCCTCTAGTCTTGTGTGTGGGACTCTAGGGAAATGAGTGTCTTGTGGCCAAGCAAGTGTGGGAGCCACCACTCCCAGCACGAGGACCAGTGCATTTTAGAAAGATTTCCAACATGTCATGAGGGGTGAAACAGAAGGACGTTTAGGCTTAGACCACAGATGCCAGAAAATGAAGTTAACCCCCAATACTAACACACACACACACACGCACGCGCACTCACGCACACGCACACTCCAGAGAATTTTTTAATAGACTTTGTATTTTTTCAGAGCAATTTTAGCTTCCCATCAAAATTGAGCAGAAAGTACAGAGATTTCTCATGTAACCCTTGGGCTTTCCCACTGTCTCCCACTATTAACATCTCCCACCAGAGTGGTACATGTGTTATAATTGATGAACATACACTGACACATCATTATCACCCAAAGTCCATGGTTTACATTAGGGTTCGCTCTTGGTGTTCATTCTGTGGATTTTGACCAATGTATAATGACATGTAGCCACCATTTGAATGTGGTTGTTACTGAGATGGTCTTTTACAAAAGGTAATGTTGGTGACACCCCTTCCCCACTGAAAAGAATCACAAAAATAAAGGAACTTTGCTATTGAAAGTATTTTAATTAAGGAATATAGTATGTGAATTTATTGATATTTGTCTTGGAAGTATATTTAATCCATGCCAGAATAGATGATGAATATAGATAGTAGTGGTATTATCCATTAGAAAACATTTAATCCACAGCTAGGAAAATTAGAGGCAACAAAACCATTTTTATTGCCACACTTATCACAAATCCCCTACATAATTTTATGAGAAAGGTCATTAAACTTGTAGCTACTGCATTATCTTTTTCCTTGG
Organism: Mirounga angustirostris; assembly: GCF_029215605.1. Classification (NCBI taxonomy): domain Eukaryota; kingdom Metazoa; phylum Chordata; class Mammalia; order Carnivora; family Phocidae; genus Mirounga; species Mirounga angustirostris. The sequence goes on along the minus strand of NW_026991718.1, from coordinate 14,978,245 downwards.
ACCATTTCTGAAACAACATTAGTTTTTCACACTTCTTTACATCTCAAACATTAAAAAAGCCTTAATCGATGCTTTTACATAAAAAGCAAAGGGCTAGGTTTCCCATCATAAAACGTTATGTTGTTTACACAAAAACTGCAGCTAACCTCATAAAACTCCAGTGATTTCCCAGTGGGGTCCTGCAGGGACACTTGGCTATGCTAGACATCACACTGATTTCTAGCACTGAAGCAAAGCGGACTTCCTGTGGGAAGTTGCTCCCAGCTCCGGCCATTACTTATCAGACTTTTCAACTGGAGCACGCCAAAGAGGCATCCCCTGTCCATTCAAGGCCTCCAGTTGGCACCTCCGAGAAGCTAAGAAAACAAATGTGAGGTGGAAAACTCCACACAAGCGTCAGTAGTTCTCACTGGGCACCCGTGTCCTCAACCGGACACCTGAGACCAGAGTTCCCTCCACCTCACCCTCTGTAGCCTCCGCTGGCCCCCTGGGACCAGCTTCCAGGACATGCCTCATGGGAAGAGGGAAGAGATCGGCCGCAGACCTACCCCCTGCATCACCCTTTGCACACGTTCTTTCAAAAGCTTTCATCAGATTTTAGCCACTCTTAAAATATCACTGGCAAGATTTTTATCTTTGCTTTCTCAAGTCGGATAAGCCAGTCAAGCCAAAAGCTTTGAAAAGCTAAAAGTCATTGACTGTTTTCAAACGTCTGGTCTTCTAATGAAAGTCAGGATAAATATTTAAAAGTGAATTGCTTGCTTCCTCTATTAGGATAAAGATACAGGATATTTTTATCACCTTAAGTTTGAAGACTGGGTATTTGTATTCACAACAACATTTATTCTGCAGCTTCAGGATGCATGCTTCACATGGAATAATTTTACACATAAGGGATACTTTAAGAATCACACCCATGTGTTTATTTTTACCCCCATGGCCACTTTCTTTGTGGATACGTGCTCAGGGATCTCACTGGATCATCCCTTATAATACCAGGGAGTTGCAGGGAGAGGAACACAAGGGTGTTGGGGAAACCAAGGCAAAAAGGACTTATCCTGCATTGTATGATTCCACAGTATTTAAATGTCGAGAACTTCGGGACCTCAGTGTTGCTTCTTTTGAGCCAGGGTTAGAACATGGTCTTTCTGACTCCGGAGTCCCTGTTCTTAATCATTCTGCTCTACCTGCCTTCAGGGAAGGAAGGAGAACCAGGCCTTGTCATCCTGGAGATATATTTGAGATCTAGCTGGGGCTATAAAGCTGAAATGCATACACAATAGCTCATAATACAAGGTAATAGTTGATGGAATGACATGATTAACAAATACTGATAATAAACAAAGAGGCTCAGATTGTCAGGAATGATTTGCTGGATGTCATGGGATCTGCTCTGGGCTTTGAAAGAAGAATATAATTTGGCTGGGCAGAAGAGATGGGAAAGGCCAGTGAGGACCAGACAGACCATATAGGAGAGAAGTGGAGCTTAATTATGGATAAATAGGCCAGGGTCAGATCATGGAGAGTCTTGAAAGAGAACCTAAGGATTTTGGAGAGGTTGGAGTAGATACTAAGTCCCAATTTCCTTATTCTCATTTTTCCCTCTTTCAGTTTTATTGAGCTAGAACTGCAGTCTGCACTTCAGATATATTTCAAGGTATACAGCATAATGACCTGGCTTCCTGTATTGTGAAATGATTACCACAAAATTTTAGTTAATATCCATATGTCCATCTCCTATAGATGCTCATAATAGCATTTATGAGTGTATTAGTGGAATGAAAAGTCCTATATAGTGTCTGCATGACAGATGAATTTCTCTTGAAGGATCCGAGAGCTTTTTTAAAAGTTTTTATTTTAAGATAATTATTATTTTTTAATTTTTTATTTTTAGAGAGAGGGTGAGGGAGGGGCCGAGGGAGAGGGAGAGAGAGACTCTTAAGCAGGCTCCACACTGAGCACAGAGCCCGATGTAGGGCTTGATCTCACACCCCTGAGATCATGACCTGAGCCGAAATCAAGAGTCGGATGCTAAACTGACTGAGCCACCCAGGCACCCCTATTTTGAGGTAATTGTAGATTCATATGCAGTTGTAGGAATAATACAGAAAGATCCTATATGCTCCTCACCCAGCTTTCCCTGTGGGTGACATCCTGTATAACTATAGCACAATATCACAGCTGGGAATTCAATCCACTGACAACATTAATACAATTCATGGACAACATGGGTAGACCTAGAGGGTATTATGCTAAATGAAATAGGTCAGATGGACAAATACCATATGATTTTACTCATATGTGGAATCTAAAAAAACAAAAACAAATGAATAAACAACAAAAAAAGTAGAATCAGACCTGTAAACACAGAGAACAAACTGATAGTTGCCTGAGGAGAGGACGGTGGGGGATGAGCCCAATGGGTGAAGGCTCCCAGTCAGATGGTAGCTACACTTGTGGTGAACACAGCATCATGTTCAAACTTGTTGAGTCACTGTGTTGTACACCTGAAACGAATATGACATTGTGTGTCAATGACAGTCAAATAAACAATTAAAGAAAAAAAGGGCTAGTAAGGGGAGAGAGAGAGGCTAACATGAATCTCCCCATTCTCATTTTTTAAAAAATTATCACAACATAACTGTGCTAGGTGATGAAGATTTAGAAATCAGAGGATGGCGATTCCATCCGCACCATTATATCCTGAGTGCCCACCTGCGTGCCTGGTGCTCAGTAATAGTTGATGAAAGGAAATGTGAATGACTGTAGGTCTCCAAAGGCCTCATAGGCTAGTGGAGTAGACCAAGGTCTCCAACCCTTTCACAGGGTGCTCTTAAATATGGGACATGGGCAAAAAACAGAAGACAAAGGATGATTAACTGGATGGGGATAGAGGAAGAAAAAGCTTAATGGAGAAGGCGGCACCTCAGTAAGTCAGCATTGCTCTGTAGTATGGTCCACTGCAGGGGTGGAGTTGGGGGATGGAGGGAATCAGAGGATGAACCTGGAGGCTGAAGGAGGCTGGTCATGACAGTCTTTTAGAACTGTGTTAAGGAGCTTTGACCCACACTGCAAGGCTTCAGTGCAGGCCGAGGCTCACCCGTTTTAGTGCACATGAGCATCACCTGGAGGACCTGGAGGACTTCTTTTTTTTTTTTTTTTTTCCTAAGTAGGCTCCATACCCAGCATGGAGCCCAGCACAGGTCTTGAATTCACTCTCTGAGATCAAGACCTGAGCTGAGAACAAGAGCCAGATGCTCAACCGACTGAACCACCCAGGCATCCTACCTGGAGGGCTTCTTAAAACAAAGATGCTGAGCCCCACCCCGGAGTTCATGAATTAGTAGGTCCAGTGTGGGGGCCCAAGAGTGTGTATTTCTCACAAGGTCTTGGGTGGTACTGATGCTGCTGGTCTGGGGCCACTCTGAGACCCATTTGTGTCAACGGTGGATGAGAAGAGGTGAGAAACTACAGATAGGGGGACCAGTTAGGAGGCAGTGGTCCACGTTTAAAAAAGATGCTCATCTAACCTCCAAGGAACTGCTGCTCAGAGCAGTCTCAATGCCAAGTCCAGAGCCTGTATCTTCAGACACTTACTCCATTGTCTCCACGGGGGAGAATCCTGGCCCAACACACACATATTTTGTCAAAAGCTCAGTCTTTAGTAGAAAATGAAATAATTTGGATTCATATAACTATAAAGAGTACATTTGGGGTTCAGTTTTTATGTTTTAAAGGATTTTAACTGTTTCTGAGAATGGTTTGGAATTCTTCATCTGAGGTCCACAGCCCTGGGGTCCTTGAAAGCAAAACTGGTCCTGCTCTAATCATATTCTCACTTTAAGTAAAAAGGCTCGATGATTCCTTCAAGACATGGAAAGACAAGAGATTCTAATCAGATGACTTCCAGTTGACTTTCAAATACTACCATCCTGCAGGGAAGGTATACGCACAATTCTGTGAAGGAAATTCTGAAAGCTGAAGGGGAGTTAGACGTGGGAAGAGAATTCCCCAAAATGGTCAAAAGAAAGATTTCATTATTTTGTTGCCTTTTTTTTTCTTTTGATAATAGAGAATTTGGTGGAGTTAGTTATTTGGCAGGGCATGCTTGGGCTGAAAACTTTAATTTTCTTTGCCAAGCTTCCTAAAAATAGTCATTCTTCAGGCGAGGGCCATCTCAACATGAGCCATGTTCGTTCTAAGCACAACATGTTTTGTGAGTGTAATTGCCTATTAACCCGAAGATTTCAACTGCAGTGAGACAAAGAATGTGGAATTATACTTCTTGCAGCGTGGTGAGCTTGTTCTTGTTTTGTGTATGTAACAATAAGTTCTTTCATGACGTGGCACATGGCAGTGAGTCGTGAAATCTGATACCTGGCAAAAATACAATGGAATTATATAATACCAAAAAAGTCAGTTGTTTTCCTTTTTGCTAATTAATTCCTTTGAGTGGGGAGGTACTGAGGATGAGGTCAGTTGGTGGCTTTTGTTCTCCAACTAGTTTCCATGCCGTTTTAGGCACTGTGTCTGTAGTGTGCTTTTATACATGAAGGGGTCTGGTGACTACTGGAACAGCCCCTAGGATGGTTATGCCCTGGCATGGTAGCAGCTTTACCGACTGCACAGAATTTGTCTTTCCTGGGACCCTGCCCGTAACTTGGGCTCGAGCCAACAAGCATGTCTATGGCTCTGTTCTTACTTTTCTCCAGGAACTTTGCACCCTGGTAGACAGGGGCTCACAGGATTCTTTAAGGAAAGATTTTGCCAGTTATAGGCTTGACGTATGAAATTTGACATAAAATGGGACAATAACAACACAATGTGGGAGTCATTGTTCTTATCTTACAGACGAGGAGACCCGAAGTTCAGAGGAAGTCAATGTCATATGCAAGATAAATCAGCTGGAAGGTGGTAGAATAGGAATCAGACCCAGATCTGTCTTTCTCCAAAGCTCAGTCCTGTCCACCATATAACATATTATGTCCAGTGATGTAGAAAGGGGCTATAAGTAGGGATGCCCTGGTGGATGGATGATTCCGCTCAAGGATAATAAGAGTTATTTTAAAAGTGACCTAATGATGTACTGATTTATTTTCTTTCTGCTTTTCCTAGATCTTCTGTAATAATCATCTATGTCTTTCATGATAGCAACAAATCATCTTTGTGATACTTTTAAAAGCACTGAAGAGGAAAGATGGTAGACACTGAGACCACGTAGTCTAGGTGAGGTTGACCAGGAGGATATACTTATGACCCCAGGAAAGGGAGGCACTGCTTGAACAAGACACAGAAAAAGCAAACCATAACACAAATGATTTATAAACTTCTGCATGACAAAAGCAACCATAGCCAAAGTGAAAAGACAAGCCACAGAGTAGAAGATATTTTTAGCATATACATCAATACAGGATTAGTATCTGAAACATATAAAAATCCCTACAAATCAGTAATGCAGAGGAAAGTAGCTCAATACGCAAAGCAGTCAAAGATTTTTATTTGGCAAGTCACAGAAAGGACAACATAAATGTCCAGTAAAGATATAAAAATTTATTGCTAGTAAAGCTGGACATCGGGGCAAACACTTAGATATGTAGGCCCTAGAGAACGTTTCCTGTATGTGTACAAGGAAACATTAGCAAGAGTCTTCATAGTAGCATTGTCTATATGTTGATCCCCAGCAGAAACTTGGGATCAACTTAATTATCCATCATCTGAAGAAGCTTGGTTGAAGAAAAGAAAGCAATTTTTAAAATGATGAACTCAATATGATACCACTGATATACATTTAGAAGTTCACGAAGACGGCTTGATATTACTATGTGTATATACATATGTAGTAAACATACAAAAACCTGCATGAGAGGCAGATGCCCCAATGCCTAGTGGTGTTACCTCTAAAGAGAACGAAAGGCAGTGGATTGAACGTAGGCAGGTGACTGACCCTATTTGTAGTGCTTCCTATCTTTGAAGAACCACTGCTCTCTCTGCTTTAGCAAAAATGGCCATGCGGGAGCATGCATTAAATCTAGGCAGTGGGCATGCAGGTTGCTGTTATATTATTTTCAACACCTTTGCACGTGTTTAAGATAACTAATAATTTTAAAATTAATAATAAAAACAAAATAAGAAAAGAGCAGATTGGAAAGCAGTTCAATTACTATTGCCAAATAGAAATAGTTTTATGACCCAGAATATAAAGGAAATCTGATCTTTTATTTCAGTAGAAGAAATTTAGGCCAGAGATAAAGAACTTACGGCTCAAGAAAGCTATTGAGACACAGACACTGGCTACCGTCCAGTGTCGTGTACACTTTAGAAGAACTTGAACGAGAGACTGCATTTCCATCTGTCTGGGCTGGTGTAGGCTAAAGCTTCTTATTTTGAGATTCTTCCGATCAAAACTGAGGAGCTCCCTTGGAGTGAATGATGTAAGCAGGTTGGGCATTTCCCAGGAGTCGGAACTGGGGCTGGTACACAAATGTCACCATGACACTCATCACCCGTGGGATCCTGAGCTGCAGGTCTGACGTGTCCATGGTGCTGCCCCTCACTTTACAGGTGAGGAGCCAGGGAGCGCTGTATGTATGGTGGTGGTCCCCGGTCCTGCCTTCAGGCCAGATCTATTGTTAGCCATGCTCTCTTGCATCTGAAAAATCCTGGCTTCGTGGGTTTTTTTTTTTTTCACTTTTTCTCCTTCCATTGGGAATGAAGGTGGTATATGGACAGGCGATTCTTAGGCTCAGAGGAAAACATTCCCACAGAATCTGCGGATTCATTCATGACAAAGCCCGTTGCCCTCTTTGCCCTAGGCAAGTCCTTGGAATGGAAACTTGGAGGAAAACTTCCTAGCAGTTCCTTTGCAAAAAGCCAGGTTTATTGATTGAGAGTGACAAGTTATTTTCCTCTTTGAAATTTGTAAATATAAAAATACTGCCTTGACAGATAGGGTGTGTGAAGCCCAGAAGTTACTCATTTTACCAACTGAGTAGCTAATTCCAGGGTTAGAAGCGTGGAGATGAGTGTCAGCAAATCAAAACAAGCTCCAGGTCTACCATTCCCGAATTGCCTTTTAAATTCACCATAGGTTGAGTTTGAAGAAATCAGTGTATGAAAATATGGTGACAGGACAGAGGTGATAAACCTAAAACATGAAACTAAGGAGTGATGGATCCTGCACATCAAGCTGGGCTTTGTTCTGTATGTATCCTCTCCAGAGTCACCGGGAATGACTCCCTACCTGAAAGGTGACCTACAAGTCTAGGCGTAGGTCCTGGGCATGTTTCTCATGTGCCAAGGAATGAAAAATTCTTACAGCATTTTAACAGGCGCCTGAAGTCAGAGAGATCTTGGGTAGCTTTGCCAGTAGCTAGCTGTAAGACTTAAGGCAGCTAATTGACATTTTAAAGCCCTGGTTTCATCGTCTGAAAATGGGGATGAGCAATAGTAGCTTCTTTACACAGTAGTTCAGAGCATTACATGAGACCATGTAAATAAAGCCTAGCTCATAACGTGCCTCTAGCTCATACCGAGTACTCGGAACTGGTGGTGGTCATTATTACGATGAACTTCTTGGCACATTTGGCATGTTTGCTGCAAACACCTACATCCTTTAATAGCTTGATTGCCCTGAACAGAAAACCCTTACGGCTCCTGCTGCAGACATTCCCGGACTATCTTCTTTCCCCAGATGCATCTCTGTCATGTCCATCTTTGCTAGTATTTTCGAGTCTGCTCTGAAGGCTTCCTACCTATGGCAGGACAGTGCTGGGAACTGACTTGACTATCCACCCTCACTCCGTTCATGTCCTGAAGCTCTAACCTCCCATGTGATGGTATTGGGAGGTGGGACCTTTGGGAAGCAATTAGGGTTAGATGAGGTCACGAGTGGGGGTCTCTCACGATAGGATTCGTACCCTTAGGAGAAGAGATACCAGGGCACGTGCTTGCTCTCTTTCTTCCTGTCATGGGAGGCAGCAGTCTGCAAGCCGGGAGGAGAGCCCTCCCCAGAAAGCATATCAGCTGGCACCTTGACCTTAGACTTCCCAGGCTCCAAGACTGTGAGAAGTCGATTGCTGCTTTTTAGGTCACCCCGCCTATGGTATTTGGTTATGGCAGCCCCGGCTGCCTCACATAGATGGCAAGTGTTCTGTGATTAGTGCCTGAGAACTAAAACCTACTCTATGTTCCTCTTGAAGTTTCAAGCGCTCACTGTGAGTCAGAGGGGCTCAACTTTGCCTAATGTGGCATTTCTAAAACTAAGCGAACAACCAGGGGAATCCTTTTGGCCTAATTGCTGTTACTATTCCCTACGCCCTGAGTTCTTGATGCCCTAGCCCTTCAGCTCTGCTGTCTGTCTGTGTGTCTGTCTGCTGGGGTCATCTGAAGCCTAGTGATGGGGCTGCTGCCTTCTGGGAAGCCCCCTGCCCCACTGGCGCCGTGTTGGGCTGGTGCTCAGGCACTCCAAGAGCCTTCTTGTGCTCCTTTGTTCCGCAAACTAGCAGAATACAGCAGGCCGTGCTCCCCAGATGTTGGCTAATCCCCTCTGAGTGTGCCGATGCATGTGAAGTATGCTGGTGTCCCTCTGGCCGCTCAAGGAGACCATATGTCTGTGGTGCACGCGCAGCATCGAGCAGGACCAAGGGCTGCTTCTAGGGTTGGGCTCACACACTGTGGCCCACTGCGTCCCGTGCCCCGAGCAGCTAATGTCCCCGTATGCATCCCCTGTCGAAGGAGACCCGGCTTGATACACGTGACACACCTGGGCAACTGCCGTCCCTGCTTCTATCTCTTCCGGGTGGGTTTTCTTCCCTGTCAGATCATATTTATGCTACACTGAGAACTACCTGGGTGTGTGCATCTCAAACTAATTTGCATACACCTCCTTTGGAGGATCGTGCAGATTCGGATTCAGAAAGTCTGGGGTGATGCTTGAAATCTGTGTTTCTAATATGTGTCCAGGAGATGCTGATGCTGCTAGTCAGTCTAGTCTGAGGGCCACAACATGACTGCTCCTTCAGGCTGTGGAAAATGTTCTAGGTACTCTCCTCTGCCTTGTTATTACATTGTTTACCCTCTCTCACCTTCTATTGAAATCATGTGGATGCCCATCCCCACCCCAAGGTGACTGAACTCCTTGAGAAAATTATATCGTCTGTATCTTCACATCCCCAACAGCTCTTGACCCTGGAATGGACAGCATGTTTGTTGAAGAGATGACTGGCTATCTGAGGTACTTAAGAATTGTTTGTGGAGGATAATAGGTTCTGTGATTCTTATGTTTGTAGTGGCTCCTCGTTGCTCATGTCAGTGGTTCTTAACCTTCTTTGGGGGGTGGTCAAGGACTCTGCTACTGAGAACGTGTTGGAATTTATGCTGCCTTTTCCCAGACGGGTGCACATTTGTGTGCATTTTGCACATATTTTCTAGAGTTTCATGGGGAACCCTAAAGCCAGATCCCATAGACGCCAGTTAATAATCTCTAGCTAATAGGGTTAAAAATACACCCTGCAGCCTGGCATCAAGGCTCTTTCGGATGTGGGCAATATGTGTTCTCCCATGATGTCCTAGTTGAGGCTCCTTCGGTAGCTAGTGGCAGAAATCCATTTGAGTCAGTATAAAAACAAAGTTATTTTTGTTTTTATGTGTAAGATTATTGCGGGGAGTTCACAGAATTGATGGAAGAACTGGAAAGGGATAAGAATCCAGATGTAGCTCCAAACACCTTGGTGTTCTAGAACCAGGGGCACGAGTGATAGAAGTGTCATTTTATCTCCTTATTTATTTATATTACCAGGACGTGGCTGAGAGCAGCTTCAAGTTCATGTTTCACAGGCCTGTGAGCAGAGAAAAGGGCTCTTTTCTCCAAGTTTTAATAATAGCAAAAATAAAAAGTCCCAGGGAAAGGCTCTAATTGGCTTGCCTTGGCTTCATGCCCAACTGTGGACCAATTCCCGTGGCCAAGAAGGATGTTTGGGTCACATGCCCACGCTCACAATCACTGTGCCCAGGGAGGGGGAGAAGGCAAGAAAGAGGAAGGGAGCACTCATTTACATTACGTGGGTGGAGGGGTAGGACGTTTCCAAGACGGGGCAGCACGGTGGGATTGCTGGGGAATTGGCAGCTTGGATTCCTGTTTTCTATCATTTTTTTATTTTTCTGAAATTCATTGTTCTAGCTGTGTTGTTCCTTGTCCTTCCCAGGTACTATTTATTGCCACCTCTGCTTCTCCCGGGTCTCCCTCCCCACCCCACTTGTCCTAGCCTCTTAGTTGGCTAGGGTTGCCATAACGAAGGACCACAAACTGGTGGCCCAGAACAAGAGAAACTTATTCTCTCACAGCTCTGGAGGCCAGCAGCCTGACATCAGGTTGTCAGCATGGTTGAGTCCTCTGAGGGCTCTGAGGGAGAAAATGTTCTGTGTGGCTTGTCTTGTGAGCTTCTGGTGAAGGCATCTCTCTATGTCTCTTTCCTCTTCTTATAAGGACATCAGTCATATCAGATTCAGAGCTCACTCTACTTTAGCATGACCCCATCTTCACAAGTGACATCTGCAACCATCCTATTCCCAAATAAGATCACATTCTGGTCGTATTACTGGGAGTTAGAACTTTAAACATAGCTTTCGTTGGATGCAATTCAACCCACAATAGCCTCTCAGCCCAGCTTAATGCCGGTTTCTCCAGGAGGACTTGGGTGACCATCTTGACTCAGATGTTTTCCTCTGAGCCCCCGCTGTCCTCTCTGTATGGCTGCACTATACCGTGGAGACCAGCTTTCCATGGATATCTTTCCTTGTCATGAGACTGGCAGCTCCTTGAGGGCAAGGATCCAGGTCTTTTTAATATTCGCTGAGGTACCTAGAACGGCATGTGGCAGTTAATTTTATGTGTCGACTTGACTCAGTCACGAAGTGCCCAGATATTTGATTAAACATTATTCTGAGTGAGCCCGTGAGGATGTTTTTAGATGAGATTAACATTTGAATTTGTAGACTGAGTAAAGCAGATTGTCCTCTCGAATGTGGGATGGCTTTATCCAGTCCCTCGGAGGCCTGAAAGGAACAGAAGACCGAGAAGAGAGAATTGGCTCTCTCTGCCTGTCTTCAAGCTCAGACATAGCCTTCTTCTGCCTTTGGACTTGGACTCAGACTGGAACTTTTAATGCTAGCAGCTCTCCTGGGTCTCCAGCCTGCTGACTGCAGATCTTGGGGCGCCTCTGTCTCTATAATCATGTGACCCAATTCCTGAGAATAAATCTCTCTCTATAGATGTATATATGTTTATATATATAAGCATCCTGTTGGCTCTGCTTCTCTGAAGAAGCTAGACTAGGGCTAACACACAGTGCCTCCCACAATGTGAGTGCCCAGTAAATGGCAGGGAATGAATGATGGGGTGATAGAAGGGTAATTAGAGTGTTGGGATAACCTCCCAAACTCTCCTCACCCAGCTGGGGGGATGCCTTAGAGACTCTGGGGAAAAGTGACACTATCCTCACTTGGTTGTTCTTAGCCTCAGCTGTACGTGGAGGAGCACCTTTAAGAGCTCTACAAATCTCTGGACCTCAGACCAATCAGCATCTGTGGGAAGGGGACCCAGGCACCAGCTGGGCTCTTGTCAAGCTCTGCCGTGAGTTTGCCACACCCTCGAGGTTACAAAGCCCTGCTGGGGCAGCTTGAGAGCTCCAGGCTGGTACTGTGTGCTTTTCCCAAATGAGTCTCACCTTTGAACTTCTCTTGGGGCCAGGAAAGCATTATGATGGCACAAACTTTGGAGACCAGTGTAAATTGGATCCTGATTGACCAGGCCAGGGTACCTCCTAGGACTCAGAAAACCCAGTGTATGAAACTTGCTCTGAGTTAATGTCCTGTCTGCATTCAAGCTCAGATTCTTGGAGAAGGGCCTCCAAGAAGGAGCATTTTCATGCAAAGTGTGATCAGGCTCTGTGTCAGCTGTCAGCACCAGGAAAGGAAAAGGACCAGGGGTGCTCTGTGGGTAGTTGGTGACAATGGGATGTCACCAAGAGTTACTACTAGGGAAAGAAAAGCGTCAGCACTGACAATGCCTTGGTGGGGTGCAGGAGGAACCCAGAGCCCCCCGGGGTGCTTTGGAAAGCCACATTTCAGGCCTGTGTGTGGGAATGGCTGGCTGGGCCTGCTGACGCTGGGCTTGCAGCAGGAGATCAAAGCCTCTGGGCGCCTTGGCTGGGGTGGTAGCTGGCCACTGTGTTCTGGCCTCCTGGCCGCTCCATAAACCATCTCTGACAGGGTGGCATCTCCAGCAGGCCGGCGATGCAGAAGGGACCACGTGCAGCCATATTTCAGCCCGGACACCAGGACTTGAATGTGAGCATGTGCGTGTCTGGGCCTGAAGTTTCCCTGAAGCTGATTTGTGACTGTCTGAATTTACAGCCTTGGAGGACACCCGATCAACCAACTAGACCCATATGTGTTCAGTCCCCAAGCCTGCATCTCGGGGAGCACAAGGGGGCGGGTGGAAGGGCGGAGGGGGAGAGATTTTATTATGTTCCCTGCAATAGGTGGTGATATAGGTCCTGTCAAATGACGGGTTTTAAAGAGGCATTTTTAGGACATCTCATCGTGCTCTTGTCTCTCACCCAAGGTTGTCTGCAGAGCCTGGAGCCGAAGGGCCTTGTAGAAATTATTCAAAGGCACAAACATTCCACAGGAATTGGATAGGAGACTGATACCCCAGAGTCCCCTCTTTGGCCTAGCAGCCCCAAGAACACTTAGCTTCATGACAGCAACTCTGCTTTAAAGGGAGCAGGACTCAGTTTCCCTTGCGATTGGGGAGCGGGCTATCTCTGCTTCTGGACAAGCCTTGGCGCACCCTACAGAAGGCCACAGGGCCTGTGATTTGTGCACAGGTGGGGGCAGGGGCAGTGTCCTATCTCTGTCTGAAGGCCGGGAGATGACCTCCACCGAGCCCTTCCAGCTCTGAGATCCAGGAATCAGTCAGTCAACAAGCATTCCTGGGGCTCTGTGTTTGGCCTAATTCTAGAAGGTTATGAATTACCGTTCTTTTTCCCAACAAAGACAGAGTCTAAAATGTTTTCCCTCAGGGACAGGTGACATGGACTTGTTCAGACAAAGGCAGGGCCTGACATCAGCTCCTTTCCTGAGAGAAGAATTGCAGCATCTCAGAGCAGAGCGCATGAGGGCACAGCAGGGAACAAAAGGAGAAATGGGCAGAAAAGGGCCCTATCAGTGGATCACAGGTGCCAAGCTTGCTTTCTCGTCTCCTATCCCAGAAACAGAAGGCACAGATGGTCCTGGGCATCTCGTGTTCTTCCTTGATCACCCCTTGTTCAGGAGGCATGTGTACAGGGAATGTGGCCTCCCCGGCCGTGAAGGCAGGTGTGTGTGTGTGTGTATGTGTGTGTGTGTGTACCTGCACACGCACCCCAAGCATAGAGACTCACTGGTAGCTAGGTGACACAAAGGAAGAGGCATGATGAGGTAAGAAAGGGTGCCTCAATTGGAGAAAGAGGACGGGTAGGGACTGAATGTTTGTGGCCCACCCTCCAAATTCTTACGTTGAAACCCTTCTCCCCCAGTGTGATGGATTAGGACCCGGGGCCCTTGGGGAGTAATTAGGATTTGATGAGGTCATGAAGGTGGAGACCCCCATGCATGGGATTAGTGCCCTCACTGAGTCACAAGAGGGCTTGCCCCTCCCTGCTCACTGCCATGTGAAGATTTGAGAAAGCGGCCCTCTGTATCGTGGAAGAGACTCGATACGCCACCCAGTTTATGATACTTTGTGGTAACAGCCAGAACGGACTAAGACAAGGGCTACGATTTAAGCAACAGCTCCGCAGTGTCCTAGCAGTGTGGCTTTGGGTGAGTCACTTACCCTCTCTGAGTATAAATTCATTCCGCTGGAAAAATGCATAATAACGCCTGCTCTGCTTCCCTCCTTCGCCTGGTTGTTAGGAGAACTAAAGGATAGGATAGATATGGAACTGTTCCATAGTATCCCGGTTTTCTGAAACATTCAGAGAAAACAATCTCTGTGTTTGTTTTTGAAACAAAACACTGCCACGGGACTGCCTTTTCTTTTTTCTTGCGAAGGCTGAGAATGTTTCTCTACACATGGTTCCAAATACTGTCAGCCTTCCATTTTAGTTTTGAATTTCTACCTGCCCTAAAGTTGCTCAACAATGAAACCTGGTTCCTCTTTGTGTGGATTCCTTTGTGTGGTTTCTTCTCTGCCCACCCTGCTATTTGGTGACCCGGGAAAATGAGCCAGGAGGGGGAGAGCAAGGGGCTCATCCAGAAATGCTCATGTTGGGGAAAGAGCCTGACTCCTGGATAAATGAAGTGTGGATTGCTGGCAGATTTCTTAGGATAATATCTGTGGCAGGAAAAATCATGTTCAGTTAAAAAATTGGCAGCAATTCTCTCAGGGAGAGAATAATCTTTTGTTTAGCAAAATACCTTGATGACTTTTTTGAGTACAAAAGGTGAGCTCGCCCTAGGACATGGCTTAGATGCCTCAGCCTGGAGGTGGTTTTCAACCCTGCTTGTACATTAGGAGCTTTGGAAAAGTTTGTGTGCATGTCCCCAACTCCAGAGCCTCTGATCTAATTGGCCTGGGGTAGGATCTGGGCATCACTATTTTTAAACCCCCCTCCCCCCTAGAGAGTCTAATGTGTAGCCTGGGTTGATTTCCCTGCACCAGACCCAGACTAGAGGGGCTGGGAGAAGAGTGACAGAACTGGGGGGCTGGTAGCTTGGTGGGAGATGAGAGAGGGAAAGAGAAGTCACTTTGGGTGGGGGTAGGCTGGGCTCTCTGTGTAGAGATGACCAGGGAGGTGTTTCCAGTGCCCAGAGGAGCCAGGGACAGTTAACAAAGGAATCCCTGGCATTTAATTTTTAGGTCACTTGCTTCCCTGTGTGTAGTACATACAACACTACCCTAACAACACTACCCTATATCTTCAAGTCCTCAGTGAAAGTCTCTACCTGCCCAGTCTAGTGGCCGTAGTACTGTGGGGGAAATGCCAGAACTTGGGCTGGCCCCAGGGATGAACCAAAAAAAAAAAGAAGAAGTCCAACACCTGCAGGAGATAAAAATTGGAGAAGGGATTGGAAATCCAGCAAGAGTAGGAAATTGGAGCCAGGAGGGAACGAGGACAAAATAGCCCCCCTACGAATCCTCTGGGATATTGGGAAGGATGCTTGGTTTCCTACCGTTTGTGGGCTAGGGATTCAAGGCAATTTTATTGAAATCTCAGTGGATAGTGCCTCAGCTGCTGGAGGACATGAAGACTTTACAAACAGCTGACACTCGAGCCAAAGAATAATAAATAATTTACCACCTTCCATTCTTTCCACCGCACACACTCCATGTGTGGAATATCTTACAGTGATCACAGTTCATTCACATTCATCTCTCTTTGAGCTTTCCAACAGGCCTGAGAGATGGGGAAGGAAGGAATTTGTCACATGCGATCGTGAGAAAAGGGGGTTCTCAAAAAAAAAGAAAAGGGGGTTCTCAGCGGCCATAGCTTGCATCCAGCAAGTTCCGGGAGTGGTGGAGCTTGAAGCATCACGGGCTCTGAAGCATCACTCCTGGTTCTGACATGGTGCTCAGCCCACCATTTCTGCCTGAGTTTGGGTCTCCAGCAGCTTTGGCCCTGCAGGAAGAACCTTCTTGTGCCTTCACACTCTTTTGTTTTTAGACATGAGCTCTAGACCTAACATTTGCTTTAATCTCTTCTCTCTCTGCCATCTTTTCTCCCCTCTTTCTTTCTCTCTCCCCTTTCCCCATCTCCTCATCTCCATCCACCCACCGTTTCTTTGGCATTACATGTCCGTGCTCTCAGCCGGGAGACTTCCCCTAGATAACTGTGGTCATACACGGATTCTACCTAAGAGTGTTTTCGAGCCCTTTCTTGTTCTTTGGCCTTCTGTGTTTCTTTATCTGATTCCAGGATGAGTCAAATGTCCTTACCAGCGCGGATTGCAGAATCCCTGGGTCTCTAACCAGGAAATGGTAGAACTGGGAGGGACTTCCTGGCTTTGCTCACGGACCCCCACAAGTTGTTGATGTAACACTCATTCTCAGCAGCTAGAGAGGACTAAACATATTAACTGGCTTTAACTGACCTTTGCTCTAGATTTAGAAGAGAGGAATGGTGACCCGTTTCTCCCACGTGGAAGCAAACAGCGGAGTGTATTTTATGCCCAGGTGTTTGCCATATAGCTTGATACAAAACCATGTCCTGGAAAACTATAAGCCAATCTAATTTATAGAAATAAACTGAGTGAGAATCATTATTTTTTATTGGTACCACTTAATGTGAAGAAAATGCACATTTTCCAAAAATATGGAAAAAACGTTCCATTTGCCTTATTGGGTCCAAATGTTAGGTTTAAATTATTTTACTATGCAAACTTTCTTTCATATCTTGGCAGTAGTGATTTCCATTTTTATTCCTTTGGTATCCATAATCTTATGAGAATCAAAAACATATGCTTTGAGATCACTGGACAGCTCCTTCTCCCACATTTTAAAAATGCACAAGGAAGGTTATTGCTCTGGTAGCAAAAATAACAGGAACACTATAGGAGAAAATTATGAGGACATCGAGGCTGAATGGGAAAGAGGTTCAAAAGGTGCATTCTGGTTTTCATGCTTTTGATTTGCAAGTCATTAAGCTGGAAGAGCCCCTGCCTCCTGCTGACTGCCACTAGGAATGTGATTTTTTCTCCTCTAATAGAGGGTTGCTTATTCAATGCTCCAGGTTTGCAATATTGGAGGAGAAGAGGGGATCTGGCTTTTCTAGTGCTTCTTGAGATGGGGGTGCCTGTTGCCCCCTGGGGAGTCGGCTGAGAGTGGCTGGACTTCTCGCCTCCCTTTGTCTGCAGGAGGAGGGTGCGTTTGGCAGGGAGGCAGATGCATCCTACAAGTTTCAGTCTCAGGAATTTCAGGTTGACAGAGAGAAGTCAGTGAAGAGGTGAGTGCTTTGTGTTCACTCCTGAAAAAAAAATTACTAGAAAAAAAATGGAGGAGAGTCAGATATTGAAATGTGATGAAAGGCTCTTTTGCAGCCTGTGCCGAGAGCGATGGGCATCTCCCAGGACCACTGGCACAGACGCTTCAAGACTGGGGGCAAGAGAAATCCTTACCATAAGAAGCAGAAGTATGGGCTGGGACGCCTCGCTGCCAACACTAAGCTTGGCATACACACAGTCCACGTTCGGGGAGGCAATAAGAAGTACCATACCTCGAGGCTGGACGTGGGGAACTTCTCCTGGGATTCCAAGTGTTACACGCACAAAACAAGGATGGTTGACGTTGTCTACAGTGCACCCAACAACGAACGGGTCTGCCCCAAGACCCTGGTGAAGAACTGGGTCACGCTCATTGAGAGCCCACCGTACCCACAGCGTACGAGCCCCGCTGCGCACTGCCCCTACGCCACAAGAAGGGGGCCAGGCTGCCTCCCGAGGAGGAAGAGATTTTAAACACAAAATGATCAAAGCAAACTCAGAAGAAATATGATGAAAGGAAGAAAGAATGCCAAAATCAGCAGTCTTCTGGAGGCGCAGTTCCAGCACGGCAAGCTTCTGGCGTGCCTGGCTTCAGGACCAGGCCAGTGTGGCTGAGCAGATGGCTATGTGCTAGAGGGCAAGGAGCTAGAGTTCCATCTGAGGCAAATCAAAGTCCAGAAAGGCAAATAAATCTTCCTCTCTTCTATCTTTGGTCATGTAAAAAAGGCGTTTATTGTTAAAAAAAAAATGTGATGAAAGGAAGGTGGGAAGGGTGTCAAAGGAGAATGGGAAGAACAGATGAAAGGCTCAGCATCCTTCAGGAGTAAGAGGTCAGGAGCCTCAGTGGCTTGCCCCATGAACCGGGTCATAGTCCAGACCTGGCATTGGCACGGTACAGAATGCCCACTGGCTGCTCAGTCAGCCAAGACTCATGTTTCCAGAAATACACCATGTCATTCTCTGACTCCTCCTCTGTGTTTGCCGTATTTGTCCTCACTGGGACTTCGGCCTTACTCACTGCACACAGCTGTATACTCCAGGTTTCCTCTGTCCATGAATCCACAATTAGTGAACAAATGTTTTAATCCACAGGTCATTCTTATATTTCTCTAACACTTGCTATTTTTTTTATCCTCAGTGACAATGTTACATTGGAATGTTCTCCCCTGGTCCATTCAAAAAACTCACTCTTTCAAAATTGACACAAGCATCTTATTCTCTATGAAACTCTACCTGATCTCCCAAAGCCAATCTATTTTGTTGCTCTTTTGAGGCCCCCTGTCCCGGGGTGGGGGAACACAATAATTATTGCCCTCATTCTTCTGTATCACGCTTTTCTTTCTACAGGTCTGGGAACTCTTCTACACATAAACTCCTTAAGGGCAGGAACTGCCTTAATTACCCTGACTTTCTACACATTTCAGTTCCTAGCAAAGAATAGGTACTTAGCAAATGTTTTTGAGTGGATGACTGGATGAATGGCATTCATTCATCTAAGCCCTGATTGGTTGCAAGGATGAGTAAAAAACGTACTTCATTCACAAATAGGCAAATGTAATTACAGTGGAAGTACTATAAATTTTTTTCATATTATACTATTAATTAGTTTTTGCATTCTAAGAGTGACAGGGAGCACTTACAACTGTATGGTTAACAACCAAGTGGAATAAGTCAGACCCTCTTGTATGAGAACTCCCTGACCCACATTCCACACTTACCTTGATTTTCTGACATTGGCCATGGGTGTTAATCAGGTAGTTGAATGATCGTTGCATGACCATCAGCTCATTTATCTCTGGAAATTGATACTGACTCTGCCGAACAAGACTTTAAAAATGCTGAGGGAAGGCACCCTCAGCACTGGGGTACAGTGTCTCATTTGTTTGGGTGAGGAAGGCTTTCAATGACCATGATTCAGAAAGCAGGCTTGTGGCCATCTCTGCAGACCAGAGGGATGTAAGGGTCCCACCAGGAACGCATTTCACTGCATCAGGACCTCAATCTCTGAGGAGACTCCCATTGCAGCTCTCAATAGCCAGTCTCCAGAGGCAAGTCAGATTTCCACTCATTCATGGGCAGCTTCTTCTCCAGGGCCAAGTCCTGCTCAGAACTCTCTTCATGAGGCTTAAAGGTAAAGCGGGCTTGTGCTCAGTAGACATGAGTGGAACATGTTAGTAATCAGTCAGACTGGAAGATGGGTAAGTGCAGGGAGCTGGAAGCCAAGGGCCCCTGGCCCCACCCACTTCCCCATCACTAGCCCACCCACTTCCCCGTCACTAACTAGCCCCACCCACTTCCTCATTATTAGCCTCAGGCAAGTTACTTAACTTCTCTGAGCCTCACCCTTCTTTTTTGCAACATGGGAGTCAAAATAGCATTTCTGCTCATCTTCCAGAATTGTTATGGGGATTAAATGAAACAAAGACTGTATACTTAACTAAAATACCAGTCTGTTTTGCTTCTTGTTGTATCCCTAGGGCCTCGCTGAGAGCCTGGGACATAGAAGGAGCTCAGATCCTTGGAGACGTTGATGGTCCTTTGAGGGACAGAAGAGCATCATAGTGGCTCTTCCTCTTCCCCTAAGTGGCCTGAGGTGACCTCTGAAAATGGCTCGCTATTCGCTTGACCCAGAAAACCCTACGAAATCATGTAAATCAAGAGGTTCAAATCTTTGTGTTCACTTTAAGAACACATGTGAAACTGCAGGCCATCAAGGGTATGCATATCCGAAAAGCCACCAAGTATCTGAAAGACGTCACTTTACAGAAGCAGTGTGTGCCATTCTGTCGATACAATGGTGGAGTTGGTAGGTGTGCCCAGGCCAAACAGTGGGACTGGACACAGGGTCGGTGGCCCAAGAAGAGTGCTGAATTTTTACTGCACATGCTTAAAAATGCAGAGAGTAATGCTGAACTTAAGGGTTTAGATGTTGATTCTCTGGTCATTGAGCACATCCAGGTGAACAAAGCCCCTAGGATGCGGCGTAGAATGTACAGGGCTCATGCTTGGATTTACCCATACATGAGCTCTCCCTGCCACATTGAGATGATCCTTACTGAAAAAGAGCAGATTGTTCCTAAACCAGAAGAGGAGGTTGCACAGAAGAAAAAGATATCCCAGAAGAAACGGAAGAAACAAAAACTTATGGCCCAGGAGTAAATTCTGCAGAATAAATGCAAATAAAAATAAAAAGAGAGAGAGCATCATAGTGTGTATGAATCTCACTGGTCTAGTTCAAATCCTAGCTCCACCTCTTTTGAGATATGTAGACCTTGAGTGAGTCACTTAAATTGTCTGTCACCGAGTCTCCCCTAATATGAACATCTTATAGAACCATGGGACATTTGTCAAAACTAAGAAATTAACATTATACATCATGTTGACTAAACTGCAGGCTTGTTTTGTGTGTCACCAGTTTTTCCACTAATCTCCTTTTCCTGGGTCCTGTGTCTTTAGTCTCATCCCATCTGGGGCAGTTTCTCAGTCTTCCTTTGTTTTCTATGACCTTGAGGGTTTTGAGGAGTACTGGTTAAGCACTTTGTAGGCTGTTCCTCACCTTAGGTTAGCCTGCTGTTTTCCCCACGATTAGATTGGGACTATGGGTTTTGGGAGAAACACCATAGCAGTGAGGTTCGGAGCCTACACTTTGATGAGAAATCTCTGTCTTTGCTGTCTTTTGCGTCTCCTTAATTTCTTTTCCTCTCTTTTGTAATTATCACCCTTCCCCCACTTCCCAAAATGGACTTGCAATCTGAGGAAACCAAAGGGTAAGAACCAAGTTGGGCTTTGAAGGGAAATTAGAATTTGGAGGTGATCAGGCATTTTGCTTGCCTGAGTCTCCATCATACTCGACAGGCCTCAGCCCACCACGAGGATATACCCTCCCTTACTCCAACCCACTCCTCCAGTTTGTGGGAACTGGGGAGAGGTTTTGTGTTGACAAATGGCATACATTGAGTTTTATCTTCATTTGAAGTGCAGGTGCTACCATTTCAGTGATTCCCTGCGGGTCTCCTGCTCCTGCTTCTCAGAACGCCCATGCCTGCCCCAGTGCACACTCCGATTGTGCCCTCTATAACCCAGATCTCGTGCCGCCTTGCCTCTCCAAAGCCAGGCTGGAGTTCAAGGTGGGAATCCAGGTAGACGTACAGACACAATGGAAGACACATGTGGTGAGGGATTCTGGAAGAAGGCTCAGCACGTGGGCTAATGGTGAGGGCTCTGGGTAGGTGCCCACACTTCATTTCTGGTCTTCAGTGTCAGAAGAATTATGCTGATGCTCAACCAACCTCAACCCCACTCTTAGGTCGCGTATCATATATCACTGCTGTCTTTACTACCCCATCAGATGCTCTAAGGTCATGAAGGAAGATAAGAGGGAGAGGACTTGACTGCCCATAAATCTTTGAAATGCAGGAACTTTCAGGTTGGGATTTCCATATTTAAAATTTATGACAATAAGAGGACTTGGTTTCTAGTCCCACATCTGCCTCTCCTGGAACCACTGCATTTACCCAAGGCTGCAGAGGGAGGGAGAGAGAATGAGGATGGAGTGTGTGTGTCCAAGTGACTGTGGACAGCAAGGTTGACAAGGGTGGTGCCCCTGCTCTACCGTAGCTGCAATCTCGCAGTGTCCCCTCCCAGCACGCACCTCCCCCCTCCAATTGCCCCTGCTGGAGCCCACATTTCCCAAGCCAAGTTTGTGGAAACCCCAGCTTGGTTTCAGCCAGTGGCCCCTCTCTTCCTAGGCTTCACACCTGAATCCATGATCCAGGCCTGAGCATCAGTATATGAGACAGACACCAACTAAGTCCTCCATTCTCAGACCCTCCTCCCAAGAGCAGGTCCCTTGTGCAAGCAGCAAGAGAAAAAAGGGAAGGGAGAAATCTGAGAGCCAAAAGTCACCCAGCCTTCAGGTAACTACCATCGCCGCAAAAGAGAAATCCTTCAGGGCTCAGGCTCTGGCAGGCTCCTGTCCCCTCCATCCCAGCTCTAGACTTCTCTGACCTGCTCTCCCACACCAGGCAATGCTGTCGAGCTGGGAAGGAGAATCCTTTGAAATAGATGATCCCCAAATGCACTGCATGAGAATTGATAAATAATTCAACTTTAATACGAAATGCTTTTTTTTTTTAATACAAAATGCTCTTTGAGGAAGACAGTATTCTTGAAATAATTGAGGCCTAGTGCTCAAAACTCTAAATAGAAATACTTCAGCTAATGGTTATTAATCTTCTGAAATCACATTTCTTCATTTTGAAGATAGTTGAAAGATGGGGAGGGGGGAAGACCCACAAACAGAGTTGGCAAATTTCAAAGTGAATATTTAATTTTCGCAGGATTTAGGCCAAAGCACTGTGCAATTTGTAGGCTTGTGAAGGTTAAAATTCGTCAGACCACATATTTTCTTGAGTTGCAAAATCATGACTGGGGCTTAACGCAGGACGTCTTCAGCAGCAAATATTTGTTGGGGGAAAAGCCTTGTTTTAAACATAAGAAAGAAAGTGAAACTGATATTCTTCATGCATTTCTTTGAGCTGTAGCCTGGTCTGGCATTCATTTAAACCAAATATTCCTGCTGCTTTGCCTCTGCTGTGGCAGGACAGATCAGAAAGGGCCCAAGAAGGATCCATCAACTGTGAGCATTCAGAGCTGCTTGATGTGGATTCAGGCAGAACGTACTGGAGAACATCCCCAAATTATGTGTTCTGTGTTCAAAGAAACCACAGTTTCTGTTAGCTCCCCTCCACCCCAGTTTCACCAAAGGCAGCATGCTATGATGATAGGAGAATGGGCTGCGGGGGGCGGGGGGGGATCAGTGTCTGAGGTTCAAGTCTGGGCTCCTTTGCTTGCTAATCGTGTGATCCTGGGTAAGTTTCTTGCTTTCCAAGTCTCCGTTTCCTTGTTTGTGAAATAGGGCAAATTATTCCTACCTTTCAAAGTCATCATGAGTAGAGATGACAGTTTCCACCAGGGAAGCCCCCAGTATAGCTGCTGGAAGGTATGTAATAGGCGTCCTTTGAGTTCTGCACTGTAGAATGCTGCTTTTTCGTTGTTTATGCAGTTGGGCTATGATGAAACAGATGAATCTTCTAGAAAGCGAGCCCTTGTCCATTCCACTGGCTCAGTCCCACCAATTATGACTGAAGGGCACTGAGAAATTTTATGGACATACTGCTTTTCGTTCTGCAGCTCAGAACTCAGGGTTGCATCCTGGTCTGACTCACTGCAGGACAGACTGTGGGGAGCACAGTAGTCTGGGCCCACTCAAAAGTTTTTATCCTCATAGGTCTTTTTTCAGTGCTTTACCCTCACTTCTGAACGCCTTGTGGGATCTCTGCCTTCTATGGTTCTGAGGCTTGATGCTCCACGTGACTTGCTCTTAGGACTGGCTTCAGATACGGGACTCCATGATCCAGTTTCCACTTAATTTATTCTACCCTCTACTGACTCCAGCAACTCTCTGGCCTCACTGAGATGCCCAATCCATTGGCCCTGATATGTTCTCACTAATCCCACCTTCCTCATGGCCCCAAGCTCTGGTTTCTTGGTCAGCACCATATCCACTCCCTTGCCAAGTTCTTACCTCCCTTACCCCTTTTCCTCCATACCATGCCCTTTCAATCTAGTTAAATCTAATTATGTTTCCACTGACTCATACCTGAGGTTCTGGATGCTGCTAGCGAAAAAAAATCCCATCATAACTCTGCTGCTTGGACTCTCTTTAAATCAATGACTATAGATCTCAAATTTCCTACTTTCACTTACTTCCAGAAATCTCCAAAAGAACCTCACTTTACGCTGATGAACTTGCCTCACGTTGCTCATATATGAAGCCCAACCCTTTGCTGTGCTCTGGAGAAGCCACTGTACAGCTGGGTAAATGACATGTTGTCTTCAGGAATGGAGGGATTAAAATAGAGTCCCACTCCACATTTCAGCCCAGATTGAACTAGTTGTGGTCCTCACCCCCTTTCCAAAATTTGCCAACCAACGATCACATCATGTTGATTTTTCTCAGCAACAATGTGTGGTGACATCTGGGTCACGTTCTTCTCTTCCATCTTTGTGTGTTGCCTTCAGAACCACTGGAGATGGCTCATGGCTGCCTCCACTGATGGTGACCATTGTGAGGACACCAATGTCTAGTTCAGAGATGACCTTGCTGCAGTCTCTTAGATTCATCATCTCTGGGGGTTAGAGCACTTCTGATTCCCTACAGCAGTGGGAAAGGACCCCTCTGTATCTCTGAAATCTGGTGCTATAAGTTGTTGTCCATCCTGCCTACTTTTGGGTCCCACCTAGTTACTAAATACAGTGCCCTCCCCCTTAAAGTTCTGGGAGTTTTCATTCCTCCTTCCAGAAAAGAGCAAGCATGGGATTAATCAGTTTTTTGTACTGTTTTGTGAAAACAGAAAATCAGAGTGCATCTTGCCAGGTATAATATCCACTCGCCCCAATGATGGATGATGAAAGTCTGATGACCTGGTAAAATGTAGATTGTTTCTCTGAGTCTCATCCTTAGGAGGGTGTCATACATTAGAAGCACAGCCCCTAATACTCCCAGTGAGAGGACTGGGACTCAGTTCCTCATTTGTTCAAAGGTTGGGCTAGAGGATTTTTAAGGGTACTTCTAGTTCTGGAATTTTAATAAACATCTTGAATGATACCATGCATAACAATACTTTTAAAACTGTTTTAGGGTCCCTGAATAGAAAATCCTAAGGAAGCATGCCCTGAGGTCCCTGAATTTGAGTCTTCAATGGCCCATCAGTTTCCTGGTACAAAAGCCAACCTATTAATAATCATAACGCCTGGGGTGCCTGGGTGGCTCAGATGGTTAAGCGTCTGCCTCCGGCTCAGATCATGATCCCAGGGTCCTGGAATCGAGTGCCACGTCAGGCTCCCTGCTCAGTGGGGAGCCTGCTTCTCCCTCTCCTTCTCTCTCTCCTTCTCCCTCTGCCTCTCCCCCTGCTTGTGCTCTCTCTGTCTCTCTCTCTCTCTCTCAAATAAATAAGATCTTTAAAAAAAATAATCATAATGTCGTCCCGGTGTGTCACAGCTGGTTAAGTCACAATGGAGTCAGGAAGCAACACTTCCCACACATGTCAGTGGGGAGCAGAACTCAAGGCTAGGGTGGTAGGGGAGGGTGGTCCCTCCCTTGAATAACGATAAAAAAACAAACCTAGGTGCTGAGACTAATTTGGACATAAGTGTGTGACCTTGGGGATATCTCTCTAAGCCTTGGTTTCCTCCTTTGTAAAACAGGAATGGAAATAATTATTACTCTGGTTGTTTGGAGGATTGATTAAGTATGTGAAGTTCTTAGCATCTGAAATCACATAATATGCAATCAACAATAATACTTATTATCATAATTACTGTCGAATTTTTTTTTTTTGAAGATTTTATTTATTTATTTAACAGAGAGAGAGAGAGAGAGAGCACACAAGCAGGGAGAGTGGCGGGCAAAGGCAGAGGGAGAAGCAGACTCCCCACAGAGCAGGGGGAGCCTGATGTGGGACTCGATCCCAGGACCCCGGGATCATGACCTGAGCCGAAGGCAGTTGCTTAACCAACTAAGCCACCCAGGCGCCCGAGTATTAAGATGAGAGGAGGGTTCCTTTTTTTTTTTTTTTAAGATTTTATTTATTTATTTATTGAGAGAGAGTGAGCAAGCATGAGCAAGTGAAGGGGCAGGGGGAGAGGGAGAGAGAATCTCACGCATACTCTGTTGAGCAGAGCCTGACTTGGGGTTCCATCCCAGGACCCTGAGATCAGGACCTGAGCCAAAATCAAGAGTCAGCTCCTCAACCAACTGAGCCACCCAGGTGCCCTGAGGGGACACTTTCTTAAAGGCTGGTGATAGATTCTGGGGAGCAAGGCCTTTGCTGGTGCTCCTGATGTCCAGGTATACGGGCGGCCACTTCTGCTTGGTAGGCTCAGCTCTAGCTGTCAACCTCACATCCTCATACCCTGGACCCTCGAAACTTCTCTGCCTCAAACACAACCTTCTAGAAGACCTCATCTCCATGATTTCTGCTGTTGGGACAAAGTAAATCAGAGAGGGTGCTCCAGCTCCCTGGGAAAGGCGGGGTAGAATACACCACTGTCTTCACACCACACAGCACATGAGCTTTTCTCTTCCCCTCAAGATGACAGAAGGAGCTTTGCTCGTAGACTGAAATCTCAGGTTGGCTTGGAATGGTCCTCACTGCCTCATTCATCCCAGGTCCTGAGTCCTCACGTCTTTTGGCAGCTTGAATGGTCGAAGAGCTTCCCCAGCGTTCCAGCAAAGCATCAAACAGTCATGCTGGCTCTCACACTTTTGTATTCTTACAGAATCGTGTAAATCCGGAAGATCCTGAGCTGCTAATCCCCTTGTTGACGGCATTCTCGGTCTTTTGACTGAGAATTAGCCCAGTGAATTTGTGGAAGTCAAAAGATATTGGACATGGGGAGATTTGGGTTTAAATCCTAACTCTGCCATTCAGTCTAACCATGTGACATTGGCAGAGAGATTTATCTTCCTGAGCCTCAGGCTTTGATTAGTGAGAAGAGGCTGATAATAGCGTCTGGGTGAGTGTAGACCTCCACTTGCTGGCAGAGATGCCCCTATTATATCTTTCAGTAAACAGGAAGTTATACGATGTTCTGTAGAGTATAATCACAGTTTTGGAAAAGGAAGATATACATTCACAGAAAAAAAGGCAATATTTACCCAAATTTTTATGGGGTTACTTCTGGGTAATAAAATGGCAGGTGGTTTGTAATTATTTTCTTTGAAGATTATTGTTTTTGTAATCAGAAAATAAAATGCAAGAGCAAAATGAAAGGCATTTACTTTTTTTTAAAAAAAGATACACTTTCCTTAAGGTTTTTATAGTTTCATAGGAGGAGAGGCACAGATCTCTCTCTGCAAGGCACTCAGAGAAGGGGCAGATGAATAGCACCATCTGGGCTGCTGGGGTCAGACTTTCTTGAATCACCACAGGCCGAGGGGTGAGGAAGTCTTCAGCAAGGAAATACAACTTGAACTAGGTCTTAAGATGACAGAAGCAACTGACATGCACTTAGTGATTTTAGGCAGGTGTTTAGGTAACTCACCAGCATCAACTGCTCAGAATTCCAAAATGGTAGTGGCCAAAATCAATAAATTATCTTTAAGCATCTGTACTTTGCTTGGTCTTATACTAGTCCCTATTATTTTATGTTTTTTAATAAATAATTGAAATCTTTTTAACATTAGAATTAACAATTTGGCAAATATTAAATGCTTACCAAAAAACAGCAACATTTATATACATGCTATTTAGATATACACCCTTACACATATATTTATACATTCATACACATACTTATAAATAGTTTTCTTCCTTGTCTGACGCTATAAATACCAAAACTGCAGCATGAATGGAAAAAAAATCCAGATTCACTTGAGCCTGAGATTGGGTGCGGGCAAGAGGACAAAAAAACATGCTTTCCAGAAAGCAGTTTCCTCTGCAGCTTGGGAGCCATGGCTGGGAGTACCCCTGGATATCTGACACTGGGTGTTCCCAGTGCAAATGGAGAGGTCATCTGGAGGTGGTCACCGTGGGGCAGCTTGGCTTGGCCAGAGGTGATGGTGCCCATCCACCCCAAGAACACTGGGCACCAAGGTCTCAGCTTCTTTTTGTCTTGCCAGTTTTAGATGTAGATGGTTACCAAGTGTCCTAGAAGATGGGACATCCAAGGGAGCTCAGGAAAGATCAAAGCAACCTATTCAGGGGAGGGGGTATGGCACAGACGGAAGTCACCAAGCACATCTGGGATCTTCCTCAAAGTTCCACATGTACCTATTCGGGTTTATCTTGCATCCCTTCTCCCTCTGCTCCACACCCAGCCAGTCTG
The DNA here is from genome assembly GCF_029215605.1 of Mirounga angustirostris. Taxonomy (NCBI): domain Eukaryota; kingdom Metazoa; phylum Chordata; class Mammalia; order Carnivora; family Phocidae; genus Mirounga; species Mirounga angustirostris. Next base: position 14,950,333 of record NW_026991718.1, on the reverse strand, counting down.
AGCTATTGAATGTATATGTGCTTTCTTAAATCTTTGTCTCTGGAACACGTTACGACTTTTCCACATTATGTGGTTCTCTGCCTTCTGGCAAACTTATTTTCATCATTGATAACCCAGCTCAAGTTCCCTTTCCTTACTCTTGTTTGACTTCTACTTTTGTTTCAAACCTTCTTGCATTTTTAAAAATGGAAGTTATTTCTTATCTCTTTGAATATTCTAAACACAATTATTTTGACATCTTTTAAAAGACTATTCCGTGAAATTAATTTCATCTGGTGTGAATTCCTGTTCTGATATTGGCTGTTTTCAGAGTGTTAGATTCCTTCCTGTGTTTTGGAATTTTGCAGTCTCACTTTGCATGTGATGTTTTTGTTTATTATTTTTTCTCTCTCTCCTTCTGTGTTCGCCCAGGGGCAGGGCGGCGGCGGGGGGGGGGGGGGCTCTCATTTCTCCCAGGTCCAGAACCAGATCTAATGGAAGTTCAGCTTCCAGGGTGGCATGGGGACATTCCAGATCCAGCCACAGGCCAGTGGGCCCTTTGTTCTGTCCCTAGTCATGAGGCCCTTCCTTCCTTCCTTCCTCCCTCCCTCCCTCCCTCCCTCCCTCCCTCCCTCCCTCCCTCCCTCCCTCCCTCCCTCCCTCCCTTCCTTCCTTCCTTCCTTCCTTCCTTCCTTCCTTCCTTCCTTCCTTCCTTCCTTCCTTCCTTCCTTCAGCATTCCTAGGTCACGGTCTTCTGAGACAGTAGTCCCAGGTAATTGGGAGCAACAGGTTTTACTCAGTGAGAGGATGGTGTGGAATTTTGTCCCAGCCTGACTTCAAGCAGAGACACTGCCTGTCACCTCCATCCTGATGCTTTTACCTGCTTCCACAAGCCTGCAACTCAGCCAGATTTTCACAGGGTATTTCTGTTCTACTTCTGGTCTACCGCAAGAATATCTTGGTTTCCATAGTGACTCTGCCTTTTTTGTTCCCCTTTTGCATTTTCTCTACCTTTACTCTGTACCATGGGCAGAGAGGACATGTAGCTTTGAAGTAACTGTGCTACCTTGACCAGAGGGGTCTTCCCCCTTTGCATTACTGAATATTTTCATATGTCTGAAAATTATTCTCTGATTGAGGTATGTTCCACTCAGTCCCAGACAGAAAGACTTGATTGAAATTTTTCCTTGTCAACTGAGAATTCCAGTAATTAGCACGAGAGAAGACAGAAGATACAAGGACATGGCCATCAGTGTGGACATTCATTTCTGCCTGGAAGTGAATCGATCTTGGAAGTCCGTAGCCGGCAGCGTAGCAAATCCCTCTCCAACTAGTTAGAGTGTCCTGGGTCCCGCTGCTGTATGCAGCAGGCTGTGAGGGCAGCCTGAGCGGCCAGAGCCAGAGGAGTCCTCCTTACCAGCTGCTTGGTTGTTTCGTTGCTTCTCTGGTCCTCTGTCTGATCACAGGGATGCTAGGGAGTCTGGACACTGCAAGAGAGCAGAGGCAGTGGGACATTCCTCCTGCTCGGATGCAGGGCTTCGTTGCCCCTGGGTGGTGGCTGGTGGTGGACAGGAAGGCACTTCCCTGATACCCTTGCTCCTCCTCTTGCACAACCACCTGCACAAAATGCCTCAGGGATTCAGGTGGATGTGTGGCTCCCTTCTCCAGTAGAGACTTTCCTCATAACACTGGCTTCAGCATTTCGGAAGGAAATTGGGTGAGAAGGGAATTCAAACAACATAGTATCTTGGAAGGATGCTTGACATTTTGTCTTAACTATCTCTGTATGCCACACAGAATCTAGGCCTGGACAGGATATGGAACAGCCATTTAATTCTTATTTGATTGATTGAAAATCCAGGTGATTTTTCAATTTGAGAATAAAAAGCTTAATTTATCTTTGTAACAAATAGTTGCAAACACACAACGTGTAGCCAGTGGCTTCTCTAAAGTGCCCAGCCCCTTCTGGAGTATTCTCTGTACTTGTCAGAATCCTTCCAGTGGCAAGTGATAGACACCCAGGAGAATATATTCACTCCTGGGACTAGAAAATCCAGAGGTGACACAGGCCACAGACACAACCGGATGTGGGACCAAGCCAGCCTCCCTTTCTGATTCTGCTCTTGGCCTGGGCTGGCCTCATTCTTTCCTGTTTTTGGAGGCAGTAGAGCACAATGGTTAAGAGCATAGCTCTGCTAGCCAAATGGCTGTGTGACCCTGAGCAAGTTAATTAACCTCTCTGAGCCTCGGTTTCATCATCTGGAGAAATGCCATGATAATAATGGGGATCCTCTCATGGATTGTTGTGAGGCTTACATTAGCAAATGTATGTAACCCCGGAGGGCGGTGCCTGGCCCACGGTAAGCGCAGTAAGCTCTGTGTGGTACAGGTGACCACTGATGCTGTTGTTTTCTCTCTATAGGCTGGGGAGAAGGATGTGGCCTTAGATGGTTGCAGACTTAAATCATCCTAGCCCAGAGGAAAGAAGTTTCTTTGTGTTAGTGCCCAGATCTTGGGCCTGTTGCCATGATCAGGGCTGTTGGTTCCTGTGATTGACAGGCCCACCCTAATTATAAGGACTTGGGGACCAACAGTTCGCCCAAGAGGCAGGAGGCATTTTACCATCCACTCAGTCAATGTCTGTTATGGACTAGGCACAATTCTAAACCTCGGAGTTAAAGCAATGGTAACAGAGAGTTCTCTGCCCTCATGGAACTTACATCCTACTAATAGCAAGAGGAGACATTCAATGCACAAATAAATGGAAGACAATATTAAATGTAATAAGTGCTATGTTTAATATAAAACAAAGAGATGTCTGGGAGGGTGACTCAGGGTGGTCAAAAAAGGCATCTCTGAGTAGGGCACCTTGAAGCCGAGACCTGAATGCCAAGAAGGAGTCAGCCACGCATAGATGTGTAGGAAGAACGTTCTGGGTAGATGGAGTAGCTAAGGCAACGGCCTCAAGGCAGATGTGAGCTCCATGCGTTTGGGAAGGGGAGAGGCAGAAACTGTGGTGAGAGCTCACTAAGGAGGGAGAGGGGTAGGCAGCCAGGTTGGAAAGGGAACTGTCACAGGGGTGGGGGGTGTGGGAGGAATTGATTGCTGCTTTTAAGAAACTGATGTTGTCCAAAGCCCACTGTGGCTGCTATGAAGGGAAGAGGCTTTGGGGAAGCAGGTCTGGGGGCAGGAGAGGAGTCAGCCACAGTGTCTGGATGAGAGATGGTGGTGGTGTGGACAAGAGGATCAGTGGGGATGGGTCCCAGGAGACGGCTGGAAGTGGGGCAGGTAGGATGGCTGGTGGAATGGACATGGGGAAGAGAACCAAGAACTACAACTGGGCTCGTATTTGGAGCTGGGTAAACAGGGTGTTCTTTCACAAGAAGGGGATGATTGGAGGAGGGACTGGGAGAAAACGCAGAGTTCTGTGTTAGATTTGCTAAGTTGATGTTTCTGGGAGACAGCCAGGTGGAGATAGCAAATAGGCACTAGAAACGTGCACCTGGAATTCAGGGGTGAGGGCGGGGCTGGGAATGGAGCCATCAGCAGGTGGATGACATTATAACTGTGGGCAGGATGAGGTCACCTGGGGAGGGAGTGAAGCTGGCAGGGAGAAGGGTTGCCGGGATAGAGCGGAGGAGGTGGGAAGGAATGCTGGCTAGAACGTAAGAAGACCTGTCCGCTTGCTTTTCTGAGAAAGGTAAGACCCTGGTGCAAAGTTCTTCATGGGAGGTTTGGCCAGAATGAGAAGGGAGAGAATCCCCTTGGTTCTCCTGGTGGCTCACCTTCACCAGGCTACCGGAATGCTCCCAACGCTGGACAGTCAGCTTTGAACAATCTTGCTTAACTTCCTCAGGCACTGATTTTATTAGTTAATTGATCTTTGTTCTCTTTTGGGGTGTTTTATTTTCGTTAAACTTGCTGCGGTTTTGCATCTTTCAGGAGTTACTGACAATTTATGAGCTCTGGGTTTGCATACTGTTCACACAGAGAGGGGTTCTTTGGGGGTCCTGTCTCCACAGGGAGAGTTTGAAGGGTAGGGGGAGATTACTGGACCTCCTTCCCCCTCATTTCAACAACAGAGTTGTACATTTTGCTGTTTTATACAGCAATCTGTGTAGGATTAGGAATCATTTGAAGAAAGCATTTTATAGCCACAGAAATAGGAAAACCACAGTGGTGGAACCTCAGCTTGTTGAAGGCAGAGATCATGTCTCACCGTGCATTCTGCTTCCTCTAAGGGGCTGAGCCCCTCTTGGCACCAGCGGACTCTCAGTAAACTTTGGTTGAGTGGAGTTGTAGCAGGAGTCTGCAGGCTTGAAAGGTAGCCGCCTTCACACACAGGTTGTGTTCGGCAGGGATTCGGATTCTCAGCCTCTAATTGTACATCAGAGGTGATTAACTATGGCTGCAGGACTTCCCATGCAGCATGGAAGCAATTACATTAAAATGAAGCTGGGGATTCCAGTAATCTCCTTGGAGTAGACAAATAAACTTTGAAATCGTTTACAAATGATGCACCAAATCTGTGTGGCATCTGCTCATTGTAGGGGGAAAATGGGTTTCTTCCAAGAGGGTTTTCATGTGATGACATTGCTGTTTCTCGTGATGAGGAAGGAAAACACGAGGTGCTTGCCAGGCCGACACCGCCTCGGACCTGGACTCTGGCGGACCTGGACTCTGGGCATCCTTGGTGTGTGTGAGGAAACCAAGAGCCAGTCCCCCTGTCTGGCATCGGCCTCTCACTCCTTGGAAGGTATTCTGGTGTGAGATGGGGACCCGAGCACTGGCCACTGCTCCTGGGAGGATGTTTTCTCAGCTTTGCCTTTTTCAGGCTGGTGATGGGGGGCCGGGGGGTGCCCTTTGACAGGCTTTGATGACAAGCCAAGAAGTTAGGAGAGCCTGTCCCAGACACACTCCCCTGGCATGGCATTATGCTTGGGTGCCCAAGCCAAGAAGGAGGGGGTTCAGAGTGGTCACATTGTATGTGAGGGCACATTCCCGAAGGCCTTGCCTCATCCAAATCTTACATAATTCAAGACTAATTTTCCTATAAATAACTCTTTGATAAATAAAGTTATGAAAGTGTATAAAGTGGCGAGAATGCATTCTTGAAGCATATAAGTTTCAACTTTTGGAGTCTGGGGCATATTAGATGACATTCCTGGGCAGCAGTGGTGGCATCGAAATTTCCATTAGCTTGGGTATATATAGCTACCTTTTGTAAACTTAAAGGTGCAACATGTTTAGCATGGCTTTTACTTGTCTAGCATTCTCTATGATCATTGTCACAGTGTTGCCTGGTAAACTAAACGTGCAGCACCCAGAGGTGCTTGTCTGATTTCTTCCCAGGATGTTGTTGCCTCTCATTTCTGGTCCAAAGTATTATTGCTGCTAGCATTATTATTGCTTAATGAATGCTTGGATGATACTGCTCTAAGATAGAAAAAAGATTTTAAGTTATAATAATAGTAAATGTTAAAGAACCCACACAAGTCATGAGTGCAAATACAACAGCTTGATTTATGAGATATTGTTAAAAGATGACAGGTTGTTCTACTTAATAGCTAAAATGGTTCTATCATGTGATCTTAATGGGAAACATAGTTTCTAATTCATTCAGCCAGATAGATCGGAAATGATGTGATCCCAGAGAAATTTTCAAAAAAAAGTTGGATTCATATTATTTCAAAATTTGTGTACACAGCTAATTAAAAAAAAATTGTCCTATTTCGGATTTGGAGAATTCAAAATCACATATCATCCGTGCCATGATCAGCTAGGATTATTTAACTCTCTCAAAGCTAAAATCTCTTAAGTAAATGAGGAATTGTGTTATGAGGACACTGGTGTGCGTCAGAGAAGTCTCAAGCCCCTGTACCTGGGTTTCAGGAACAGCTGAAACTAGGGGCTTCAAACTATCAGTGTTTTTTCCCTCTGTTTTTTGCTTTTGTTTCCCTGAATGTGTTGAGACTCGATTTTTCTCTCTCACAAAGCTGGCTATGTCCTTTGTGGGGTCTGGTGCAAAACAAAAATTGAGGGCCTCTTGTCCAAAAAGCAGGGAAAATATGTTTTCCTTGTTTCCATGGTCTGTCTTTAGACCTGTTATGGGTTTTTATTTGCTGTTTATTTTCCCTCTCTCCAGGGCACAAGGATATTTGCAGGGCAAGTGGGACCCTCACCCAGAGTGGGCACTGTGACTCAGTGCATGAGATGTACGCGCCTCCCAACACTCCCACATGGGGAGCAAGGTCAGAGGAGGATAGGAGCATCCCAGAATCTATTCAAGGGAGGCAGGGAGGTGGCAGGAGGCTCCCAGCCCTGATGCTTAGTGCATTGTCTTATGGGACTTTGCTTGCTGTATTAGTTTCCTACATCTGTGTGTCTCACAGTTCTGGAGGCTATAAGTCCACGGTCAAGGTGTCTTCAGGGTTGGTTCCTTTTGAGGGCTGTGGGGGAGAATCTGTTTCATGCCTTCCCCCATTACCTGGTGGTCTCAGGCATGGTTTGGTTTGTAGAGGGTGATCTCTCTATGCCTTCCTATCTTCTTTGTGTATGTGTCTGTCTCTGTGTCCAAATTTCCCCGTTTTATAAGGACACCAGACATGTTGGATTAGATCCCACCTCATTCCAGTATGACCTCATCTTAACTAATTACATCTGCAACAGCCTTATTTCCAAAGAAGATCACATTCTGAGGTGCTGGGAATTAAGACTTCAACATATACATCTGGGAGGGGACGCAATTCAGCCCATAACACTTACACACAGAAATTCAAAGATAAAAGCATTAAGAATTCAAAGCGGCAACTGTGGAGCATTAAACCCCAAATAGGGCTCCCCTTCTGAGCATGCAGCCGGTGGGACTGCACAGATCATTTGCCTGCTCACCCAGCATTTCCCATGTGGCAGGAAACGTGGCTCTTTAGATTTAGCTCCTCGGAGAGAGATGACTCTACCCTCTGACTGCTGGATACACATGGTATCGGAATTTACCTCTGAACCTGGAGGTGCCCCTGGGGCCAATGGCAGAAACCCACAGGTACTACCAACTCTGTGTTCTAAAGACAACTGTCCATGAACAGACTCCTGCCCGCCCACTGTCTCCTCCCCAACTAGAGCTTACTACCAGGTGGCAAAACCATCTCTACTTCCTTCGCCATCACCAACACCCTCACCCACCCCGCCCCTACACTCCATAAGCAGAGGACTAGGGAGGGAGAGGGGGTCGAGATATTTGGGCTGGGGTCATTGTCTTCATGGGAATGGCAGTGGGATTCTGGTTGGTCTCTTCCAGCAAGGCAGGGGGCGTGGACAGCTCATCTGGGTTAGCAACAGAAGAAGCTGGAGCCCACAGTGGGAAGTTGAGTACACATGTCTGCGTAAGTTTAAAACTCCTTCCAGAAATGAGGGGGGAATTACCCTCATTGAGTCTTTCTGACATGTCCACTCCATATGTGTCAATACACAGTTATCTAAGATGGGTATGCTCTGCCTAACTTTTTATGCCCAAGTTTACTGAATATTATAAAAGCAGTTGTTCAATCCTGTTCATTTTACCTCTGTAATGTCCCTAATATCTGTTATTATTGAAGACTTTAACAGGCTCTCCCTGCCTCTAACCCCTACCTTCAGTTCTCAGTCCTTCAACACCGATGACTTTGCTGGGAAGAAACTATTCCACTGAATAAAGTCCCATTAATGCTTGAATGACTAACAGGCTCAGGATAATCCCAAGAGTATTTGCATTTTAAAATAAGAGTTAATTAACCCATGACTTTTAAAATAGTGGGTTTTCACACTGCTTAATAAATACATGTGCAAGACGTCAGATCTAGGGTAGAAATGGTTTGGGACAGGGAGGAAACTTGTCACCATGCTGACCCTGCCTATCATTACTCAGAGTTAGAACCCCATGCTCTGGAGCCAGACTGCTTGGGATCCCGCTAACTCAGTGGTCTTGGGTTACTTACTCATCTGTGAAAGGGGCAGATGATAGAGTATTTACCCTATATTGTTGTTGTGAGGATTAAATATGATCATTCCACAAAAGTCTTTAACAGAATCCCTTTACAAATTTAGTGTTCAAGAGATGTTAGCTATTGTTATCATAATATTATTGCCATCATCATTATTATTAATGTGTGCCTGCTTTTCAATCCTTTGCCCTGTTCTCTACTTTTAAATATTTGTTTATTCATTCATTCATTCATTCGTTCATTCATTATTCACTCCTTGTGATTGGTGCCATGACAGGGGAGGAAATCAATGATTGTGTGTGTTTGCTCCTGGGATCTGCATTTGAAAACATAACATGAAGCGATTTGCCTATCCTCACATGGTAGCCTGCTATGTGGGCATTTGTAGGGCATGTCCCCTACCTCATTCTCTTCCTATACCGTCTTCACTGTTCTTGGTCTATTACTCTTTCACATACCTTTTAGAATCAGTTTGTTAAATTCACACAAAATGTTGGAGTTTGATTAAAATGGCATCAAACCTGTATATAAATTTGCAAGAAAACTGGCTTTTTTACAAAACTGAGCCCCCTATCCATAAGCATTTATTTGGGCCTTCTTTACTATCTTCAGTGAAGTTTTTATAATTTTCTCTATAAAGTGGGTTTCATATCTTATGTTATATTTATTCCTAAGTATTTCATATTTTTGATGGTATAGTAAGCAATATCTATCTTAAAATTTTATTTTTGAACTGTTTCTTGCTAGTGTATAGAAATATAATTGACCTTTACTGATTTTTTTATATATAATAGCTTTGCTAAATTCACTTATTAATTCTAATGGTCATCTGTAACTTCTTTTGTGCTTTCTATTTGGCAATTATACCATATTTGAATATTAACACTTTTGTTCCTTTCTTTCATCATTACCTCTACTATTTTTTTTTTCTTACTTTACAGCAGTGGCTATGATCTAAAGTACATTAGTCAATAAAAAGGGACATTTTTGTATTTTTTTTATTTTAAAGGGAGAGATGTCTCCTGTAGATTTTTAAAAAAGAAAGCCAAAGACATTCTCTTCTGTTATCAGTTTGCCAATTTATTTTTATTATTATGGAAGAGTATTAAAGTCTATTAAATGCCTTCTATACATTTGTTGAGATGAGGTGTTGGTGTCTCTTGCCCTTTATACATTGCAGGATTCATTTTGTTAACATATTAATTTTTCTGTAGGATCCTTATTAAATTTTGTTACTGGAGTTTTGTTATTAAATTTTTGTTAATGAACTTGTAAAGTGATCTGGAGGGTATTCCCTTTTTTAACTATTCCTTGGGATATTTTTTCTAAGACCACATTTCTTTGTTTCATAAATGTTTGGTGGATCTTGTTTGTAAATCATCTGGGCTTGATGCGATGGGTTATGTTTTGCGAGTATATATGTTAGTGTGAAGTACTTAAAATACAGAGTCAGTTTATTTAGCAGTTTTAGGACAGAATTTATTTTTTTTCTTGAGTCAATTTTGGCAAGTTGTGTTTTTGTAGGAATTTGTCAATTTTCTCTTATCAGATATATTGGTGTGAAAGTATTCATAATATCCTCATGTTATCCTTTGAATTTTTGCTGCCTTTTTCATTCCTAATGTTTATTTATGCCTGGTTCTTCCATTTTTTGGAACCAGTCTTACCAGAAGTTTGTTTATTTCCCTGGGGTTAATTTTAAAAAAAGAACTATTGGCTTTGTTTTACATTTTATTTTTGTTTATAATCATTATTATTTTCCTCCTCCTACTTTCTATAGATATATTCTATCATTCTCTTCTCCTAGTTTTTAAACTGAATGGTTAGCTCATTAATATTTAGCTTTCTTCTTTCCTATTAAAGGCTTTTTGGACTAGAAATTTTCCTATTAAAACAGATTTATCTTCATCTTAAATACAATATGTCCCACATGATATAGGGTATGCTGTTTATCATACAGTTCTAAATATTTTCTAATTTTGTCTGTGACACATGAGTTATTTAGATACATATTTCTTAATTCCCAAACCTATGAGTGTTTCTAATTTTTTTATTGACTTTTAAATTTAATTGCATTGTGATCTGAGCTGATCAGAGAATGTAGTCTGTATGACACCAATATGTGAAGTATATTGTGGTTTGTTTTATGGCCAAATATGTGTCAGTTTTCATAAATGCTCCTTGTAGATGTGCTTGGAAATAATGTGTATTCTTCAGTCCTTGGGTTTAAAGCTCTATATTCATCTATTAGATCAAATTTCTTATGGTATGTCCTATGGAGGACAATTTGGCATTTTGTAACAAGATTAAAAATGCCTTTCTCATCATTTCAGCATATCCAGTTGTAAATATAAGAAAATGCTAAGATGTACTTTTGCAAGTATGAGCTACAAATCTGTAGTGTGCAAGGATAAAATTAATTTAGTATATTGTCTATGATAGCAAAAACAGCTTTAAGTGCCCATTAGTAGGGGACAATTTGTATAAACTAGGTTTCAACTTTACAATTAGCTACTGTGTAGCTATAAAAAAGAATCAGAATTCCAATTAATAAATGGAGAAGGAATGAGGGAAATAGGACATCTCCATTAGAACATCACAGTAATAGTCACTGCAGACAACATGCAGAACGCTAAAATGAATGGGTGAAACTTTAAGGAAAAATAGGGTGTTTTCATAGCTTCAAATGGTCTCCCTCAGAATATTTGTCAACTATCGTTGTGCTCACAAATCAAGAAATGAGCATAACCTAGATGAAGAAAACATTATGACATTACAAAAGAACACAGAGACTTGAGCAAATGGAAAGATGTGCTACAAAATTAGAGATTCTAATTATTCATAAAGAGGATTGCTATAGCTTCATGATGGATTCATCTCTTTATTTTATACAGTGTTTTTCTCTGTACTTGGTAATCATCTTTGCTCTGACACCTACTTTACCTCATGGTAATATATTCACTCCTGCTTGCTTTTGATTAAGATTTTCCATTCATTGTTTATCTTTTTCCATCCTTTTACTTTCAATTTGCCTATGTCATTATATTTGAAGTCATTTTATTGTAGATAGGATTTAGTTGGGTTATGCTTTTTTCAGCCACTCTGCTGATCTTTGTTTATTGTTATATTTAGACCATTTACACTTTGTGTGATCATAAATTAAGGTGTATGTCTGACATTGTATATTTTTGCTTTCTGTTTGTTCCCTCTCTATTTCGTGTCTCTGTTTTCTTCTTTTCTACTGTCTTTTGGGCTACAAAAACTTATTTTTAGAATTCCAGTTTGATTTACAGTCCACATGAGTGTATCTTTTTGAAAAAAATTTTAATGGTTGCTGTAGGCATTAAAATATATATAAAAAACTTGTCACAATTTACCAATTTGAGTGAAGTATAGACACTTTACCTCTCTTAAAGTCTCTTTGTCCTCCACCACATAAAATTGTCTTAAACATTTCTTCTATATATGTTGAGGACCACATCAGACAATGTTTAGAAAACTCAAAAGCAGAAGGAAAGTCTATAATATTTACCCATATTTTTGCTCTTTCCATTGTTCTTCCTTCCAGATGTTCCAGATCCCTTTTTTTAATTTAATAATTTCCTTTCTATTTAGAGAACTTCCCTTAGCCATTCTTTTAGGATAGATCTTCTGGCAACACATTCTCTTAGTTTTCCTTCATTCAAGGATGTCTTTATTTCCCTTTTGTTTCTGAAAGATAAATTTTTTGGCTATAGCATTTGGGGTTGACAGTTCTTTTCTTTCAGCACTTGAAAAATGTTTTTCCATTTCCTTCTGGCCTTCATGGTTTCTGATGAGAAATCTACTGTCATTTGAATTTTCTCTGTATAAGTGAGATCTTGCTTTTCTCTCACTGCTTTCAAGACATTTTCTTATCATTAATTTTTAGAAGTTCCATTATGTATGACTTGGTTATGGATTTCTTTGGGTATGTAGTCTCTCAAAATCTTGAATCTGGAAGTTTACATCTTTTGCCAAATTTGGTAGATTTTCAGCATTATTTCTTTGAGTACTTTTTTTTTTTATCACACCCTTTTTACTTTCCTTCTGGGATTCTGAAAGTACAAATACTATACCTTTTGTTATTTTCCACATGTCCCTGAGGTTCTATTAATCTTTTTAATAGTATATTTTTCTCTCTGTTACTCAGATTGGGTATTTTTTGTGTTTTATCTTTAAGTTCTTTGATTGTTTCTTCTGGTTTTGCCATTCTGTTGTTGAGCCAATCCATTGACTTTTAATTTTGGTTATGGTATACTTCAGTTCTAGAATATCTATTTGGTTCTATTTTATATGTTCTATTTCTTGGTAAGGCTATTTTTTCATTTGTTACAAGTGTGCTCATAATTACTCACTGAAGTATTTTCATGATGGCTACTTTAAAATATTTTTCGGATATTCCAATATTTGTATCATCTTGGTTTTGGCATCAGTTGATTGTCTTTTCTTACTCACGTTGAGATTTTTCTGGTTCTTGGTATGCTGAGTAATTTTTTATTGTATCCTGGACATTTTTGGAGTTATGTTATGAGGCTCTGGGTCTTACTTAAGTCTTTTTTAGCAAGCCTTGTTGGATATCACATTAGAAGTGAAAGGAGAGTCCTGCCTCATTACTGCCAGTGGGTGTAGAAATCCTAGTTCCCTACTTGGCCTCTGTTGACACCTTGGAGTGGGGGTGAGAGGATGGGGAAAGGGCACCTTGTTACTCCTTGGGTATGGATGGAAATTTAGTCTCCCCACTAGGCCTCTGATGATACCACCCTGGTTAGGAGGGGAGGGGGTGCCTTGCTTTTGCTCCCCATGAGACCTCCATTGACATCACACAGGTGAGGAGTCATGCTCCCACAGGGTGGTGATGAAAATCCTGACTCCCCACTTGGCTGGATGAGAAAGGACACCTTACTACCTTTTCTTGGGGGTCAAAGTTCAGAATTACCACACAGCCTTCACTGACTCCAGGGAGTAGTTGCTCATTACAGCCAGGATGAAAATCCTAACTTTTCTTTTGGGCTTTTCTGATATGGCACTTGTAGGGGAGGACATGTGGGTGGGGGTATTAGGGCTCCATGTCACAGTCAGGTGAAGGTGAAAGTCTAGGCTTCCCGTTCAGCCTTTGCCGGTGGGGGTGGGGGTGTGGCCATGATTTTTCCATGGTGTCTTTCTAGGATGGTGAGGTTATTGTCTAGACACCTCTATCTTGCTAAGTTGTCTTTTTCTGTTCCTTTTGCTAAAGAGAGCTGGCTTTTAGGGCTTTTCTTTCTTTCTTTTTTCTTTTCTTTTCTTTTCTTTCTTTCTTTCTCTCTCTCTCTCTTTCTTTCTTTCTTTCTCTCTCTCTTTCTTTCTTTCTCTCTCTTTCTTCCTCCCTTCCTCCCTTCCTTCTGTTATAACTGATGTTTCTGAGTTGTTGTCTTCTCCAGCACCCAGTCTGGGATATATGAGGCAAAAAGAAAACTCAAGTAACTCACTGTCATGGTGTTTCTTGGGTTCTAAGGTCCCTAGCCAGTCTGAATTCTTCTCACTACCTTTTGGAGTTCTTATGTTTGTTGTACATATAATGCCCAGGTTTTTAGCAGGAAAAACATTTTAGCAGAAACAAAACAGGTTTTAACAAGGAAAATAGGAAAAAGTACATCTACTTCATATTGGTCTGAAACTGGAACTTTTCTTTTCCAATTTTTGTACCTATTTTTTTTCAGTGTACACTTCTGTTATAGTGTAAAATTATGGTGGCAACTGCGGCCTCCCTGTCCTACTCTTGGCTTCAGAGTGATGACCTTTACTGTTTATCCATTGAGCTTTTACTCAGTAGCATCTTTTCCTTTTTCTTGGTGCTTTTTTAAAAGTCAAGTGTCATTGCTGGATTTATGTCAAAATTTGTTTGTTTTGGTATCTGTGGAGATAATTTAGAGGATGCATTTATTCCTATTTTACAGAAAGACAGCTGAGCCTTATGGGAGCAACATGCCTACCATCACAGAGTTAGCATGGATTTGAGTCAGGATTCCATCTTGGGTCTGCCTGGCTTCAGAGTCCACAGCCTTTACAACTTAATGCTTTTGACACAGAAAAGACAGTTGCCAGGTGCCTTTGTTGACACAGTTCAGCAGTTTATAGGAGTGCAAGGCTGTGACAGTGTGATATTATAGGCTATGGTTATTTTCTGTCTTGCATCTGCTAAAGTGCAACATATGGCTTTCGTCATGCTACTCCTATAGAGCTTGCTTTTAATTTATCTGCTCAGGAAGTCTCAATTTTCACACAGGGTTTGGTTTCCAGTAGAAACCTATTCTGATATCATTTTCTGGCTCGTCTGATTAGGGCCTGTCAAAGTCCAGTGGTTTTCCATAGGCCATTCAGTGCGAGTGAGTCAGAAGCTGTGGCTGCTGAATCACAAATTCAGCATCCACATGGCTCCTGATCCTTTACCATGGCCACCAGGCCATCTTCCTTGCTGAGGATGACAAAGCACTGACTACTGAATGGGAAACATATTTCAGAGATGCTAACGCTGAGGTGAAAAATAGACTTGGGGCTTTCTGAAGAGAAGATCTTATTTAAAGGAATGAACATTCTATTGGTCTCTCGGGCAATAAGATAATCTTTTGGTAGTGCTTCTCAACAGGGGTGCCAGGGCATGCTGAGCTGCTACAAATGGATTACAGGTGTGTCTGAGATATGGCTCTCCTTAATTCTTGGGGGCGGTCATACAGGTCCTGGGCGCCCCCCTCCCCTGCCGGAGCTGGGGCTTAGTTACGGCCAGCTGTGAGCAGCATCATCTGTTTACCCCAGGGAGCCATACAAAATGTATTATTTTCTATGTGCACTAAGAAGAGCAGAAGTTTGGAGAGCACAGTTTTAGGGAGTATGTATAGAGTCGGGTACCATATTGGGAGGTCAGTTAGCTCCAGTTGCCTGATACCATGCTAAACTCCAGTTAAATTAGGAGCTGTGCTCCTAATTTAATAGCTTCTCAGCCTGAGAAGAGGAAGTGTGGTGAGAGTGTGACTTACCCCTGAAGGCATGAGTGGCACGGATGGCATTAACTCGTCTTTGTTAGAATTAAAAAAAATTAAAAACTAAAAACCAAGCATGTCTGTGTTCACCAAGTCATGGAATTCTGGAACGAAGGGGGGCATTACCTAAAGCTGAGAAAGATACGTTGGTGAAAAGTTATGAGATACAATTCCTTTAATGGGTGTTAAAAATTTAAGAAATGAAAATAACCTTCAAACTGCAAAGAGAGAGACAGTGCTTCTATCAGGTCATAACAGACATTCCTTTTGTGTTTCTAAGGGCTATCAGTGTGCTCGCAGGACATCCTTACCCTCTGAGGTTGGTATCAGGTAGACAACGAGGTGACTTCAAGAGCCCTTGGCTCCACGGTCAAGGACAGAATGTGCAACCTATGGTAGCATCTCTGCTGTCTTCAATTATGCTGTGTCCTGTTTTCCTCTTTGACCCCCACTCAAGGCCCCTTGCTTCACTAGCCACCCCCAGGGCCCTTGAGCCAGTCCAGCTGTACCGACCCACCCAAGCAGCTGAGAGCAGAGGAGTGTTCAAAAATAAGCTTTTTGAGAAGCCAGCGGAGAAATAGGTTTGTTGCCTATTGCACATCTGATGTTTTTTATTATTATTGGAACGTCCTGTCTCATGTGGGGGTTCCTTGGGGGTGGTAAAGAGATTTACTCTAATGATGAGAGCACACATGGGGTGGAGAGGGGCCTGAGTGGGACAGGAACAGGAGGCTGCCGAGGCTTTGGGGACGGCTGACAGCGCGCGTCCAGCGTGGGCTGGGGAAGCAAGACACTGGCCAAAGGCATGGCAAGTGTCCAGTTACCATGTTATTGTTACTGCTACAGCTATCATATTACTGTTATTATTATTACCTTAGTACCACTAACTTAAGGCCAATGATGAGTGAAGCCCTGTGCAGAATACTTCACTTGCGTTACCTTATTTAATCCTCACGCCAACCCTGCAGCTCTGGGCTCATTGTTCAAGTGAGGAAATTGAGAGTGGAGACAGGTGATCCAGAGACACACAGCTCTTACGTGGTAGAGAAAGAACTTCAGCCATGCCTGCCTTCAAAGTCCATGCACTTTCCACCTCACCACGCTGCCTTCTTGACTCAGCACAATTTCCAGGTCGGAGATTGAAGGAGCAGTTGGGTGTTTCAGCAGAAGGGGCCCAGACATTAGGAAATCAAGATGCACAGGGTAGGATGGGCCCTAGACAAGTGCAGAAGTGGTGAGGAGTGAGCTAGAGGTCCCACCTGGGGCTCTGGATTTGGGGGAACTCAGTGTGGGGGTTGAAGCCATGAGAATGGGCAAGCTTGTCCAGGAAGGGTATAAATATTGAGAAGAGCAGTGGGCCAGAGAGAGGTTTGAAAAACATGAACAGGCAAAGGCTGGGCAGGAGAGGAGGAGGCTGGGGAAAGAGGAGGAGGAGGGAGAGGTGGGGGGAGAGAGAAGAAGGAGAACAGGTGGAGTGTGAGCCATGATGGAGAAATGGGAAGAGCTTGGGGCATCTTGGCTTTGAGAGAGCTCAAGCCTTCTGGTCAGGTGGCTGAACTGGCACTTGGGGCTGGAGCTGCTTCTAACGCTAAGGACCAAAGGTTTCATGTAGGAGTCATGCTGTGGCTCCAGAAGCAGAGAGCAGGCCTGGTCCTGAAGCCAGCATGCCCTGCTCCCCATGGGCAGATGAACTCCATCCAGCTTGTCCACAGCGTAGTTTCTCCTGTTTTCTCACACTCAAAATATTTTTTGCTAGAGCTCTGCAAATTATGTGGGTGATGCAAACCAACCCTGTATGTAAAGCACTGCCCCGAGGCTAGCTTCTGTTCTTCAGTGCTGCACAGACCTCATTGCGTCTGGGAGGCAGTTCTGCTCCTGCTCACTTTTGGAGTCCAAGTCAGCCGAACTATTCACCCCTATTCTTGTAGTTTTGAAAGCCCCAGAGTCTGTACATTTGGTTAACCAAATGCTTTGATGAGTGTCAGATAATTCTGCCATTTTTGACAGCTTTAAGACATCTTGAAGCTGTTGTACAGGCAAATCCTCAATTTATTTTGGACCACACTTGGGATGTATTTCTATGAGAGGTGTTCCAAGAATAGTTTTGTTGGATATTTTGGAAGTTTTTTGTCCTTTCAAGGCACACTTACATCCCTGAAAAGAAAAGTAAAATGTCCCCTCTGGCCATTCTCCTGAGCACATCCTTGGGGAAAAGGACATTCATCCTTAGTTAGAAAGCAGTCACCCTGCTGGCAAATATACGGGGTTCTGACCATTTACAGAGAAGGAATCTCCTAATAGACTAAGTGAGGCTTCGTGGGTTATCAGTGGGCATTAGGCAATGTCCTGCATAGAGGTGGGAAACTGGAGGAGAGAGAAGGAGGTAGAAGAGAAAGAGGAGAAAGTGGGAGGCAGAACAAAGAGACGGACATTTCATTTCAGCAGCCAAGGACTTGCAAACTAGGAACAGTGACCCCAAAGGGCACGTCAGGGCTGTTGGCTCACGAGAGGAGTGGCAGGACCCTTTCTTCTCTTTCCCAGTCACCTCCAACATTATTTGACTCATCTTTCTGGAAGTATTTCTAGCTGTACCTCTGAACTCTGAATGTTTCCCAAGCTTCAATTCTGCCATTGAAATGCACAAGTGAAAATTATTCATCTGTTTGGAGATTAGGCAGAGCTGGAAATGCTGTCCGAAGTAAATGGATAGAGTTACATAATCAGACAGATCCATTATGAGAAAGGGAAAGCTTTGCTAGTACCATCCCAGTGGGCCAAGTGCTGAAGGTGAGTGAAGGAAGATGGAGAGCTGCTGGCCCTCTGAGGGGTGGAGAGACAGGTGCCCTGAGCAGATGCTTAAGTGGACACACATCCATCAAGGCAAGCGACACAGAGCTGGATGCTGGCTACCCAGCTGGTCACATGGAATCTGTAGAGATGACTCAGGGTGTGCAAAAAATCGAAAGCAATGGAGAGAGAGCAGATGGAAGAATGCCAGCTCACTCACAACCAGGACTGGGCTGGGTTGCTCAGGGTCAGGGCATTGGACGGTGAGTCAGAATCTTGGGACCTCTGTTCCCGTTTCTGCAAGGATCAAAGAAGTGATGATCTGACTTAGCAGACTTCAATTTATGAAAGAGGACTTGCAAATCTTTCTCCAAAACACGAGTTGATGAATCTGTGTATTTTCCAGGAAAACCACTGCTGAAAGGTGCTTGTATTGATATTACTCCAGAGGAGGACCAACTTTGCCACAGGGGACTGAGTGGTGCCCTCTGTGGTGTGGTTGGGTGTCCTGGAAAGATCTCCTGTAGAAAAGAATCTTTCTCACGGTGCCAGAGATTCTGCCATTGTAGTACATTCCTGTGGGCTAAACATTTCTGTCTCTAGCCACCTCTCTGAAAATACAATGCAGAGAGGTGACACCAGACGGGCTTCAGGAGACCAGTGAGATCTATTCTAGCCTAGGCAGCGTGAGTGTTCTGGATACCTGGAGGTGAAAAGGAGGAAGGTTACAGAAGAAGAAGGAGCAAATGGCAGAAGAGCGGAGGCGTTTGCACACTGCGTTCTAGAAGTCTTCAGAAAAGGAAGAGCCCCAAACCTCAAAAGGTACTTCATGGCATGCGAAATTTAAAAAAAATGTGGTCACTTTGATCTTGGAGGTATTTCTTCTCTATTTAGGTTTCTCACCACATTTCCACATTTTGGGGTACATAGAATTACGGACTTTCAGATTCAGTGACTGTCACGTTCTGGTTAGAGCATGGAGTCAGCTAGCGCGTGATGCCACCTCTTGCCTGCCCTTTCTGTATGTCTGTGATCATATTATGTAACTCTGCAGAGCTTCTGGTTTCTTATTTATAAAGCGTGGATAAGGACACCTATTTTCCAGATTTGCCGTGAGGTCAGAGTAAACATACTACATTGGCAAAAGGCTTAGGACAGTCCCTGGAGAAATCGCTAAGAACCCAACAGAATGCAAGCTCTTCCATATGCAGGCATCTTCTGTACAGCTCACTGTAGATTAGAATTCACTGCCACATGAGACAGCTCTCTCTTCATTTCTGAGCGGTTATGATGGTTGAGAAATTCTTTTTTGAATCAGGATCTGCCTTTCTACCCCTCCTCTCTATTAGTTGTAGTTTTAATTGGAGCATCTCAGTATACTTCTTAGAATTCTCTTAACTTCTGCCATGATAACGATGATAAGATCCTTGAAGACAGCGATGACATATTCTTGAGGGTTTCTTTTTCTTTTTTTACTTTTCAAGACTAAAAAAGGCTCTCTTTCCATGAAGCCTGATTCATCCGACATGGTTTTGAGCCTTCAACAATCTCTCTTGCCTCTCGTGGACTATGTAGGACTTAAAAAAGTCAATTTGCTGTGTATACCGTTCATAGGTCTGGTATTTGCAGTTGTTGTACACTTTTACACAATGTTCATGGGCTCAGGGTTAGTATTTGACTCTGAGGGCCTACCGTGTCCAGACACTGCACTAAGGGGCCGTATAAGCTCGTGACCCCCATTCCTGAAGCGGTTTTTCCCAGTGCAGCTTCGTGGCAGTGGTTGCTCCAACTCTGGTTGGTCATCTGTACCAGTGCTTCTTTTTATGTGGCTAAGGACCAGCTTTTAAAGTCTCCAATCCAATGCAAACCACCACATTTGCAAAATACAGTAAAGGTGAATTACCAGAGGAACAAATAAGAAACACATAGAATACAAGTCATCACTTTTTACTATTAAATTCACAGACATAAAATTATGTTTCAGTAAACATCATCAAAGGAAATATAGCCTAGAAAAATGAATTGCCGAAACTGAACATGTTTATTACAGGTGTGCATTTATGTGATTAACATAAAGAATTGCTTTCACACTAGTAAATATTTGCCCTTCTGTATTAGCACAATACATTTTGAGTAAAATGGGGAGTCCTCATATTAAATCCCTCTACATGCATTCTGAATGGACACCAGGTATCATTACTTTAGTGCAACGAATGAGTTAGCTTCTTGCTTGCTAATTAATCTAAGTAAGGTTGGACTGACAACAATATTACTCTCAATAAGGTACATTATTACTCTCAATGAGGGGGGGAATGTATATCTAAATTGTTCCTATGTTTTGTTTAAATATTGGTCGTAGTAGACAGACCAGAGCTTGGCTGGTGGCAACAGAAGTGGTTTTCAAAACAATTTCAGCTGCTTCACAATGTTTAATTTTTAGCTTTTATTCAAAATGAAACCAGTGATACCGTGCTTGAAAAAATTCATCTTCAGCTTCTCATCAATAGCCACTTGCCACAATTTTATCCTAAAAGTTGATGTGATTTTATCACATCAATCTTTAATTGATGAAAGCAATGGACTCTAGGTTGTATGATGCTTTCAGTTTGACAAGCTCACATTAAGATAGCCACCCTGTAGCATGGTCCTAGCTGCTCATGACTAATGCACGATTCACCAGAGGCATTTGAACAGAATCTCTCCCCTGTTCAACCAGATGTGGCAACCCTTGTCGTCACAGCAATGCCTGTTGCTACAAAGGTCTCTAAGTGCCTGCTCTCAGTTTCTATATGTGGCTGGTAGCAGACCACTAGCAAAGTTCAGCCAGTCCTGGGCATGAGTAACATTGGCTTACCCTAGCTGTGGGGCAGCCATGCCCATTGTTGGATTGTTTTAATCGTTAGAGAATTTGTCCTTGTATTTTGCCAAAATTTGTGTCCCATACATCTACCCATTGGTTCCAATTTTTTGCTTCTGAACCACAACTAATATTTTATCTCCTGCTTTGTGTGACATCCTGCCAGATAGTTCATAGCAGGTGGTATATATCCTTTACATTTTTTTCCCCCTAGGTAAGCCACCTTTCTCTCAACTGTTCCTCAAATGACATGGCTCCAGGGTCTTCACCTAGTCACCCTCTGCCTACCCTGGTGGTCACTGTCCGTCCAACACCTATTGAATATTTATTTACACTCAATACTTTAATAGACACGGTGTTTTATTTTATTGAAGGAGAAGATTTTGACAAATGATATAAATGGACTTAGGTTCTAACAGAAAAAAAATCTCCAGGCCCCCCTGCCCCCATCATCTCTCTGTCTCTCTGTCTCTGCTCTTTAATGCTTGAAAATGTTCCTGCTTTTTAAAAGAGCCAGACTGACCGTGCTTGCTCAGACTGTGAGCTGGAGATCAGTGTGGTCAGTAAGGAAGTTGCCCTGCTGTTTCTTGGGCCTCTACTCGTCATGTGTGTCTTCTTATAACTCCTTCACATTTGACACACACTTCTACCCAGTACATAGAAGAGGGCCTGGCACATTGTTGGCTTTTAATTCCTATTCACTGACAGAATAAATGAGTGTATACAATTCAGCTGCTATTTTAGATTCAAACTGTAGCATCTGTTGTTACAGTTTGACGCCGAAGTCATGGAATTCTAAAAACAATGAACATGAATTGTATTTCGCCAGAATCACTTAATATGTCCTCACATCTATCCCCTCGTGCACTTTTGTTCTTAAGTCACGTATGGGAAACCAAGGGACCAGAAATCAGGAGGAACAAGCCAGGTTCACACAGAGTGAAAATCCATCTGGATGTAGACTCCAACCCTCCTGACGTGCCTGTTACTCTGAAATAAAACTTCATGTCAGGTTTTTGCTTTTCATCACAGACACAACTATCATTCTTATCGCGGCTTGCCTAATAATACTATGCATTTGATTGCCCTATATTTGCAAAAAAAAAATTTTAATACAGCTCTTAATGCTTTTGACATCAAAGCAGAGCAAAAAAATCACAGAAAAATTTATTTTTCTTTTAATTTTTTAAAAAGAAAAGCTGTTATTAGGGAAGAACAAAAGACCTGGCCAGCCCTAGGGGTGGGCCACCTGGGAGGATCACCGGTGTTTTCTCTGAGGCAGGATTTGTGCTAGTTTGGCTCTGTCACTCAGGGACTGACCGATCTTTCCACAGAGAGGTGATCCATGCTCACAGGCAGAGTTGCATCTAAGACGTTAATTCAACAGCATCAGAGGCAGGGTCTTAGCATGGGTTGGTTCTGCCTTGAAAGCAGAGCCTGAGACAAGGACTGGCAGGGTAGTTCATTTAGAAGGTCATCCCAGGAAACGGGTGGAAGAACCGGGCAGCATGTGGGAGGAAGGCCCAGAACGCCAAGGTGAAGGTACGTTACTGGAGCCCAGGGATAAAGAATGCAGCCCCAACTGCCCCTCAAGGATTGGGCAAGAGAGGTAGAATCAGGGGGTCCTCTTGCTCATGGGTTGAAGTGCCCCTAGAAAGGAGCTCCGTGTCCTTCCAGCTGGGTAGGCATGCTTGCGAGGGCTCCTGGGGGATGCAGGCCAGAGAAGGGTGGCAGCGAGTCAGTGCATCGTGTGCTTGAGGCAGAAGCCGTCAGCTAGGTGAGTCAGCAGGCATGGAACAAAACGATGGGAGCCAGGGAACCAGAAGGGCAAAGGGCACCCCTTTCTAGAAAGCAGGATTATATCAGGGAGACCCCGGGCTCCTGGTGTGCTGAATGAATCCAGTGGGAAGGGAGGCTTCTCCCAGTTTTTTTCTCAACAAGGAAAACCCTGCTAACTGGGAGAAGAAGCAGGGGCTGGTAGGTTCCCCCCAAAGCATCACCCCACCCTACCCCCCCCATTCATGAGAAAGACCCAGGCAGTTTGCATAGATGCAAAGACAAAGCCTCTGTGCTTTCTTGCTGAGTCTGCTGAAAACCTAGAAGGATATGCCAAGGTTGGGTGAGACACACATTAGGGTCGGGGATCCACTCCTTTTAACATTTTTACTTTATATCTTAGACTTGTGTCTTTGCCGAGGCCATGCACCAGGCTGTCTGCCTCTCTCTATCCCTGTAGCTTGATGAGCACAGAGTCGGATAGGCCAGGTATCCCCAAGAGAGGTTTTGCACATTCCATATTTGGCACTTTGTCACTTGAGCCCTTGTCATATAGTGGTGGTGAAGGGCACGGTGCATTTGGTGCCAGTGGAGGTTTTCTGAAGAGGGGCCCTTCACATTTGCTCACAGCATGGGAGCGAAGGCCTTCTATCTTGGAAAGACCAGAGCTGGGTATGTAGCAAGAGAATCATGGCTCCCACTCTCCGTGTTGTCTTTTGATTTTATTATAGGCCCTTGCTCAACAAAACAAAACAGAGAACCCCCTCCTCCCCACCCAAACCTCCACCTTCTTGCTGTTCTTATGCTACCATCTTTCAAGGCACTGTTTCAGTCCTCTCTTATCCAGGAAAATTACCCAGGCCTCTGACTAGGCCAGCCCATTGGTACCTCCCTTCTCTCTGGGCTCCTACTATGTTTAAAGCCAGCTCACACCTAACCACAGAATTCATCTCTGCCTGAAGCATGTGGGTGAGTTCTGCATGCACGCTCCATGGGAGGATGGTTGGGCTCCTCTTCCCTCAGACACAGCCTACCAGGGACCTGGCTGGCCGGCCGTCTTCTGTCTAGACTCTTTGGGAAGGCGCATCCAGGAAGAGTGCCTGACTTGGGGACTGAGACCAGGCTGCGCAGCTCATCTCTGTCTGAATCACATCACATGAGTCCGATATTTGCT
This sequence comes from Mirounga angustirostris, assembly GCF_029215605.1. Classification (NCBI taxonomy): domain Eukaryota; kingdom Metazoa; phylum Chordata; class Mammalia; order Carnivora; family Phocidae; genus Mirounga; species Mirounga angustirostris. The sequence continues at coordinate 14,926,747 of NW_026991718.1, read as the reverse complement.
TTGGAGAAGGTTACAAGATTAGTGGATGGAATAAATGCCGCAGATGCTACCTATTAGAGAAGAATTTCATGTAGCAGGCCATGAAAATTTTGTTTGCAAAATAAGACCTAATTAGTTTGGCTTATGCTAGAATACAATGAATTAAAGTGACAGGGTAATTAATAATGGTAGTCTGGGTCTCTTTCCTCACTTCTATTTGTGTTCTTTGTTGAGACTGTTTTTGCCAACATCTCCTATTCGAAACCAGCTGTAAAAGTCTTTCCTCAATATTCACCTGCCCCCCCCCAAGTGAGATGATTCTAAAAGCTATTTTTCCCCGTGGGGGTCTTACTTTGGCTGCTGGAAAATCTTGGCTTTGACTCTCTCCCTCTTGGTCTGCTGTGAGTTAGAGGAGTCTGCTTCTGCTTCTGCTTTTCCTTCCTTCCTTCCTTCCTTCCTTCCTTCCTTCCTTCCTTCCATCCATCCATCCATCCATCCATCCATCCATCCATCCTTCCATCCATTCATCTTTCCATCCTTCCATCCTTCCATCCATCCATCCATCCATCCATCCAACAAACAAACCTCTATGTGAGCCTATGATGTGCCAGGTCCTGTTTTCAGTTTTAGAGAATCCAAGTGAAAGTCGTGGTACTGCTCTTAAGGAGCTCGCAGCCTTGTGGGGCCAGCAGAGAATAGTGTCCCAAGGGCTAGAAGCCATCTATGTGCTGAGTGTTAGCAAGAAGAGAAGGATATAAATCAGCCTAGGGGAAGCGAGAAGAGATTCACTGAGTTTTGGAGGGCAAGTAGGAGCTTTGGCAACTGGAAATTACCGGCAAATGTTAAGTGGAAAAGGACATAATCAGATCTTGATTCTAGAAAGATTACTCTAGAAGCACTGTAGGAGAAAGGTTGGAGAGGGCTATGTCCAGACCTGGAGGATAATAGTAGATGACCCAGCAAGAGAAGTTTGGGGGTCTGAACTAAGAGCCAGTGAGAAGGATGGCAAGAGATCCGAGTAACATGGACTTTAGAAGTTTGGAGATTGATTGGAGGTTGGGGGCGGATGGTAGACAGCAGGACAGGGTGGAATGATGCTGGGTTTTCTGGCTTGGTGCCTAGGTGGATGGTGACACCATTTCCCAGAATAGAGAATGCAAGAAGAGATACAGATGTGGAGAAGAGAAGAAACAGGGAAGTCACCGAGCTAACATTTGTTTAGCACAAGCATGGGCCTAAGCACTTAATCCCCTAATGACTCCATAAGGGAAATACAATGATGCCATTTTACAGAGGAAGAAACCGAGGCACAGAGAAGTTAAGTAACTTTCCCAAGGTTATATTGTTAGTAAGTGGCAGAGTAGTTTGTCTCCTGGGCTGATCCTATCCTGCATTAGAGATGACGAGTTCATGTTGGTCCATGAAAAAGCCAAGTGCTTAGTAGACAGTTGGATATCAGTATCTTTCTCAGAATGATAAAGGTACCTTTCTACTGGACCACTTGGGACAATTAAAATATAAAATTGATAAAGCATTTCCTCAAAGATTGCAGCCACACATTTTGGCTGTTTGCTTTCTACATACTGATTTGTGAAGTGCCTCTTTCTCCCGTATGTGTAGGACCCCTCCTGCTTCCCTTCCATCCAATTGGACGCATATTTATTGAAGATCTACTATGTGCTTAGTGCTCTGCTGTGTGCTATATCATTATAAGCAAGACAGACAAAATCTCTTCATCCCAGACTTTACAGCATGCATTGCTATCAAGAACTGGTTTGGGAAGGGAGCTGCTATTGGCTGTTTTTTCCTGGGTGACAATATCAGGCCTAGATAAAGGCAGTTAGTTACTGGAGGTAGGATTACAGCAGGAACAGGAGAGGGATCAGGAGAGAGCATGGGGTTGGTGACAGGCAGAGGGGTCTTCCAGAGACCTCTAAACCTCCACCAAGTAACACAAGCCCTGCCCCTCAGGGGTTTCCCAGACCCCCAACCCCCCAGGCTGGGATTTCACCTCTCTCCAAGCATGCGCTGTTGTTGGGAGCTGTTGAAATGTGCACAGCTCCATGGCCGGTCCCAACATTCTTTTCCTTGGTTCAGTCCCAAACCTCCGACCAAACATCTGGTCTCACCAGACTAGACCTGTAGTGTTGAAAGTCAGAGGAGAAGAAAATAGGCCAGAAATCATGAAATGCTTCCTGACAGCATGAGTCTCTAGAGGGAATGTGGCTCTTCAAGGGGGACTCATAGCCGGGAGGTAGATCAAACGCGGCAAGGAGCATTGGGCAGAACAATCCAACTGTCAGGAGGATAAATAAGGTGATCTCTTGGATGCTTTCCATCTCTCACTTCTAAGATTTCCTGACCTCTCTGGCCCTTCGGAGTTTGTTAAGGATGAGCAGCTGCTTCTGAGGAGGACAGACAGCTTATTCTAGCCTTGGTTGGCTGTGCCGAAGCCCTGTGTTTTCTCAGGGAGCAGGTTCAGGTCTGTCCTCTGGTCTCCATGTGTGGTTTAGAGGAAACTCTGAAATCTTATCCTGCAGAACTCAGAACTCCTGCTTGTTTCCCTGGAAGCGTCTCCTTTTTTAAGACGTGCAGAAGGTCTTCACACAACACCCCACCTCTCAAGTTGTGTGGGTGAACTTCTTGGCCGCTGAAGCCCTTGCTTCTCATCCAGGCTGATGTGGTCTGTAGCTGCCTTTCAATCTTCCTACTCGAGACGTGTTCTCCCTCCATGACAAAATTTCGTTACTGCACACTCCGGCCCACTGAACGAGTCCACATTTCGGACGTGGCATGCTGACCTTTCAACCAACAAGAGCATCAGTGCCGTTACATGATCCCTTCAGATTAGGGTTTCTAATTTAGCATGCTTCCTCTGTAGGGACCATCTGAGAGAGAGATTGCTCACGTGAAATTATTTTTGGAGACTCTCCAAATCAACAAGTCCCTTCTCTACCCTCAAGGGGTCGGAGGGCTGTGGATTTGCCAAAGTTAATAATATTAATCTGTCCATCATATTAGAAATTCATTGTGTTGGGGAATAAAGGGAGTTATTCTCTCCAGGCCTGATCCTGTGTGACATTACTTTCTTCTCGGCTATGTCAATCCTGTGGGGTGCTTTGGGGTGCACCACTGAGTCCCAGGCCACCCTTTTCCTAGGATTTCAAGTCCTAGGGTGACATACACAGCCATGAGACTGTTGTGTTCCTCAGTGCCTCTAGCCTTACAGCTTTCCTGGCTGGAGTCCTAAGTCCTTCCAGCGTTGCACGTTCTGTGGAAGACACGTGCTGTGGGCTCAGCGTATGGTTATTAGGAGATCAGTTCCTGTGCTAGACGGTTGGGATCTTTGCCCTTTGTTAATTCATGACCCAATAACTGAAATAAATGAAATAAACTAATAAATAAACTGAAATAAACTATTAGCCCAGGAGAAAGAGGGAGGAATGATACTTTTTAAGCATCTCCATGTACTGCTGTGTAACAGGTATTCCTTAACTCCCCTCACAACCATACAAGGTAGGGATAATTTTTATCCAGTTTTACAAATGAGGAAAGAGAGCCCCAGACAGGCAGAGGAACTTGTTCAAGATCACATAGCTAATATGGGGTGAAGCCGGGATTTGAACCCATAGCTTCTCTCCTTCTAAATATAGTCAGTGTTCAGGTGTTTCTTCAAATCCGGCTTTATTAGCGTTTGACGCAGATAATCAGCTGTCCTGTTTTTGTTTTGTTCAAGGCTGCAAGTACCTACCCACATTGGAAAAGGCCATCTACTTTACTGTAGCCACTGATTCCAATGCTAATCTCATCCTGAAACACACTCACAGACACTCCCAGAAATACTGTTTAAATCTGAGTAACCCCTGGCACAATTGAGTTGACCCATAAAATTGACCATCACAATGTGGAATGCTCAGGAAATGAAAATATGTGTACAGAATAACTCAGACAGGAATTGGAGGCATCTAGTGGGGTTTGGAGAAAACATTTACCACATTGTTTATATTACGTTAAGTATGGCAAGAATATTAACATATGAATCGTTAGGGAAAACCTAACAAATATATTTTATTATTTTTAACTTCTTTTTTTGTTTTAAAGATTATATTTATTTATTTGAGAGAGAGAGTGCAGCAGAGGGAGAGGGAGAAGCGGGCTCCCTGCTCAGCAAAGATGTGGGGCTCCATCCCAGGACCCTGGGATCGTGACCTGAGCTGAACTGACTGAGCCACCCAGGCACCCCTATTTTTAACTTCTTTGAACATAACTTTTTAAAAATATTTTTTATACTTGAAATGGCTGCACACAAATCCTCATCAATATTTTTTAATGCTGATCTCTTGAAAATCTTGATAGTTACTATTTAAGATAATGGTAGTCACCGTTAGGGTTAAGATAAAGATAGTTACCATTTGGGATAAATGATATTCACACAAATTCTCAAAGAAATCATTCTTGCTCAGTGTTACAGCAAATGGCAGAAGAGCTTACATGTTAGCTTATTGTTCCCTGGTGCATAGAAACACTTTCTTTCCCTTAACTGGAATACCGGTGATTCAGCCTCTCTAACGATTAAATTAACACATCAAGGGTATGATCCATTCTTTGCATCTAACCTGTTCCTCTTTCCTTGTTTCAATGGTAGATGCACCGTTGAAATTTCTTATGATAATGTAATTGGATTTCAAATCCCATTGAATTTTTCATGTAAATTATTTCAAAATTATTTTCACAAATGTTGCTCTACTCGTCTTAGTGATTCTTAGTCTTTTGTATTCAAACTAAAATATTAATTATACATTCTCAGTGAAGCATTTTTAACTTTGTTTTCCCAAAGTTGAATTTTTGCCTTGACCTTTTGCATAAACCTTGTTGAGTGCACTCTGGTGAATTTTGTGGGGACTTAGCGATTTTAGATTAAGTGGATTCAAGTGTCAGTTAATTGAGCCATTTCCTGAAGCTAATAGTTGCCTGTATGCAAATCTGCAAAGTGGAACTTATTTCTCTCTTTCACCCCTTTCCACCCCCCAAATTTTTTAGGTCTTCCTTTATGAGCTCCTAACTTCTTTAAAATTCTTCCTTTAGGTATCCAAGATAACTTTTTGTAAAACAACACAGAATTGTATTCTGATCCAATTTCTTCATAGTAACTGTGGTGCATGGGTTTAATTACGATTGCCATCCTGATAGGTTTAATATGAAATTCACATGTTTAGATAAGAGAATTAATTCTCTGTGAGCAAAGCGTTAGCTGAACCCCTTGATGGTGAGGAAGACACAGGTCCTGTTGTCCCAGTTTCTTCTCCCTGTCACAACACTCCTCACCTCACAAACCAGCACTGTGTTCCTTCTATACATACCTGTTCCAAACGTACCACGTGTGGGCTTTTATCACTTTATAAATATTTATTGTGCCTCCAATAGTTTATTTTGGTGCTGTTTTTGCAGAACAAATGGTATTTTCCCAAGTATTTCTTTCTTGGTGATACTAACAAGTGTTATTAATTGAGCATAGTTACTAATATTTATAGATTCATGAAGCCAGAATGAAAGAATTTTAAAACTCAGTGATCTCTTAGATTAGTCTATGAGTCACTTGACACATTGTCGACTATCTACTAATAGTGCTGTTCAAAAGCAGAACCTTTCCTGTTTTTTGCTCTTTTTGCCCCAGACTGCTGATAATCTTCCAGACTAGTGTAAAATGGCCAGGTCTGCAATTTTGTGAGGCACTGTGCCTGCACCTATTAACTGAACTCATAACTAAAGTCTTAAGCTGAGCTGATGCTGCTATGACCACCCACATGAAAGAATTTCGATCTTTATAAAATTTTGAACTTGCGGATGCATGAGCCTGTTCAAATCTTTTTCTTCATAAGAGAGGTGCTTTGGAGTGATGCCTGTCATAACTTTTTGTTGACATCATGGCTCCATTTAATACATGTTCTTAGCAAAGAAGACAGGCTGAAGAATTTGGTGGACAGACAAATCCAATTTGAGATATTCCTCATTACATTGCCAAATTGGTGACATATTTAGACTACTCTGCTTATCATGTATGAATCTTCTAATTTTCTAGCTTAAATCAGAGAGTGGTCCTTTATGGTAAGAAAACAAATACCTGTAAAATTTGAATAAATCTATAGATCAAGTAATTAAGGATACCATAAGATTTTAGAGTTTCAGAAAATTATCTGCATTTAAGTTGCACAACACTTAAAATTAAGCATAGGGTAGCAAAGTAAAAATATTTAAATATTGTATTTAATTAAATAACTGAAACTCCAAAATGATTTTGAAATATACATACTACTCACACTCATATGTAAGAAAAATCTTGAAAAACTAATATCTAGAAGGTATAAATGTATATAATGAATTAATGAATAATATTAACAAATTGATTCATAAAATTATGTTCAATATTATTTGGCTTTAGAAATATTATTTTTAGGGCGCCTGGGTGGCTCAGTCATTAAGCGTCTGCCTTCGGCTCAGGTCATGACCCCAAGGTCCTGGGATCGAGTCCCACATTGGGCTCCCTGCTCAGCGGGAAGCCTGCTTCTCCCTCTCCCTCTCCCCCTGCTTGTGTTCCCTCTCTCCTCGTCTCTCTGTCAAATAAATAGATAAAATCTTTAAAAAAAAAAAAAAAAAGAAATATTTTTAAAATCTAAAAATATACAATAATTTATTGTGAAGTCCTACCAGGAATTGGACTTTGGTCATTTCTATCTATCTCTATCTATCTCTATCTATCTATCTATCTATCTATCTATCTTCTATCATGTTCTATTAAATGATTTTTAAGATCAGATCATCATCATCATCAATATCTTCTATGTTAGTAGATAAAACTGTGACAAGTTAGAACAAGTTAATAGGAAGCTAGTTTTCTTGCCCATGTACATAAAACAACTTCACTGATAACAGGCCGTGACTGAGGCACTATTAAGTTAATTGAGGCCATTCGGTAGAAAGGTCGGAGGGAGGTGTACTACCATCCTACCAGTGTAGCAGCCGCCACCTTGGGGAACACAGTTACGTTTGGCATTTGTTACATTTGGAATGTCTATGGGGTCATTTGTAACTACGAGATATCCAACTTATCCCTATGTCATCAAAGCCAAGACTGTGAGTGCTCAGTACATGTTCAGTGGCTGGGGGTGAGACTGAGCAGCTGCATGGATGGTGGCAATGCTCTATGCGAAGTAGAGTTGGTTACTGGCACCTCCTGCAGGTGTGGGAAACCCATGCCCACCCATCCACTCACCGTGATTGTTTTTCCCTGCCCCAAACTCACCAATCCAGATAAAGTGTCCCGATGCTACACCAGTTCTACGGACCTCCCCCCGCCTCCAAATTCATAGTTTGAAATCTTAACCCCTAATGTGATGGTATTAGGAGGTGGGGCCTTTGGGAGGTGATTAGGTCATGAGGGTGGAGCCCTCATTAGTAGGATTAGTGCCCTTATAAAAAGACACAGGAGAGCTTGCTTTCTTTCTGTCTCTGCTCTCCACCATGTGAGGTCACAAGGTGATTGCCATCTGCAAAACCAGGAAGTGGGACCTCACCACACGTCGGATCTGCCAGGACCTTGACGTTGGACTTGCCAGTCTCTGGAACTGTGAGACATAAAGTTCTTTTGTTAAAGTCACCCACTCTGGTGTTTTTGTTACAGCAGCCTGAACTAAGATGCTGTCCCTGTAGGGAAGCCCAATGTCAGGACGCTTACCAACAAGGGGGCCTCAGCTCCAGGCACCAGTATAATTGGGAAAGTGACAAACAGCAGAATGTGTGTGAAGCTGACTGTGCTCTTTGAGCTTAGACACCCTTCTCTGCTTCTAAGAAGAAAAATGTCCCAGGTGCAGATGGTTGCAAAGGCATGATTAAACACCTGCTAATAACTAAGCTGCAGAGGTTGGAGCTCAGGCTTTTATGGGTTTGTATGAAGATAGATGAGTATAGCAATGAAGAGGCTTGGCTTTGGAATCAGGCTGATGTGAGTTCAAATCCAGTGTTGCCACTTGTTGGCCCTGTGACTTTAAGCAAAGTACTTAACTATATGGGTCTTGATGCTTCATCTATAAAAAATGAATAACACTGTCTACCTCATACAGCTGTGAGGATGGAATAGCATATATATGTGCTTAGCCTAGGACCTGGTAATGGGTACTCATTCAATACCCATTTCTGCTGCTGCTAATTCTGGTACGGTCATTAGTGGATTTTTCACACGAGGTTACGTTGTCTTACTGCTTAGTGGGCTGTGTTTCTTCCTCCTTTGTTTTTTTGGGGGGTATGGGAGCATTTCCATGAATATACCTGAAGTCCACAAGGGAAAGTGATTATATCTGGTGATGGCCAGCAGCAAGATTTCTATCACTATTTGTGTAAATATTTGCAAGGCAAAACAAAGATTTCAAGGAAATTTGATATAATTCAAGACCTCAAACAAAATTTTCAGAGAATTTAGGTTATGCCATAAAATTTCATCATGAATTGTTCAAAACATTTTTAAATCCTGCTAGTCTCCACGTTCCTTTGCAGGAAGCATATGTTAAATTCCATTTTCTGAACCTTCCTAACTGATTGATTCATAGAATGAGGTTTTTATTTTTTATTTTTTTATCCTTGATTCAAGAGGTGCTGAACTCATTTCTCAGAAGTTAAATATTTACTCTTACAAATGAAACCTGTTTCCAGGCTTGTTTTCTCATGTCATTTAGAAATCATACTTCAAATGGCACACAAGATCACCCCAAATCAAGCCTTGGGGTTCACCCAGGCTCCTACCATTAACACCAGGCTTGCTGGCTAGATAGGCAGTTAGATAGTGGACAGTGGGTTTCATGACACTTCTATTTGATGAGAGAAAAAAAAGACAAGTATTTGTATTGGTCTTTACTGTTTATAGAGTGTCTGCACATACTTCATCTCATTGATCCTAAGGACATCTAAAGCTTTCACATCTTACTTACAGATGAAGAAACCCAGTCTGCATGGTCAAGGGACCCGCACTAAGTCATCCTTCTCTTAAGGTGCTTCAGTGCACACTCTTTAAACTGTACCTTAAAAATAGGCTGTCCTGGGGCTTGGGAGAGAATGCTGCCAATGATTCCTTGCCCATGATCAGGAATAGCTGAGCTTTCCTGAAAATACAGCATGTCAGTGTGAGAAGGACCTGGGGGAACATAAAGCCAGTCACCTGGGAGCTGTCAAGGTATATGGCTATTGGGTGCTAGGTCCAGGATCAAAATCCAGGCTTTCTGATACCTAGTCTGGGATTCTTTCCACTAAATCTTTGCTACTGGCTTTAAATTCTGTCTTTTTCTTTATGGAGATGGGCTGCTATTTCACCCGTTCTTATTTATTATATACCTGGTTAGACTTTCCCCCGGGACAAAGCACATTACTTAAATTCTCCCTGACCTCCTGAAAGAGCATGTCTTCAACCGGGGCTGTTCTTCCTCCCCCCACAACCCTGCTGAGCTGAGAATTCTTTGGGGGCAGGAACTTGTAGCTGCCGCTGAAAATGATAAAACTTGAAGTGTTTAAATCATGGTAGGGCGATGGGTATTGAGGAGGGCATGTGTGTGGTGAGCACTGGGTGTTAGACTTAATGAATCGCTGAACACTGCATCAAGGACTAATTATGTACTATACAGTGGCTAACTGAACATAATAAAAAAATAAATCATGATGGGGCCCTTGAAAATGCATTTGATTACCTGTTGCTCATGGCGATTTTCTAGAGGTAGGTGGGTGGTGTGCGAATTTGAGCCAGTACCAGGGATTTCATATAACCCGTGCTCTGGTCCTCGAGATTGAAGATTGAGAGGAGGCACTGCCAGGGAGCCCTCTTCATTCCAGATCCTCTCATGCCTCCTTAAAATAACCAGCTGACAGCTGACCGTACATATGAAGAGAAAGATTCAACATTTCTTCACAAAAACTTTTAGTTTCAACTTCTGACATGCATATTGACAATAGCCAATTATTTGATCATATGTTAAATTTTAAGAAATGGATTTTAGGGGCGCCTGGGTGGTGCAGTTGGTTAGGTGGCCGACTCTTGGTTTCAACTCAGGTTGTGATCTCAGGGTCCTGGGATAGAGCCCTGCATTGAGCTCCACGCTCAGTGGGGAGTGTGCTTGAGATCCTCTCTCCCTCTGCCACTCCCCCTGGCTCTCTCCCTTCTCTCTCAAATAAATAAATAATCTTAAAAAAAAAAAGAAATGGATTTTAGTGACATGTCTTACTCCACCTTGGTCAGGTAGCTAAAAGTCCATTTTTGAATTGATATGGCATTGGCATTTTTCACTCCTGCATTGGATCCGAATGCTGCATCTCCGGAACAGAAGACCAGGAGAAGACCCAGTAATGTGGGATGAAATCAAGACAGACATCTATTTGGAAAACTCAGGCTCATCTCTCATTCCCCAAAGCTCCTCATCAAGGTTAAATAAGAAAAAAATTTGGCTTCCACTTTTCTATCTTGAACTCTTAAAACTATCCTGAACTATGTAATCATGTTTTCTTGATAATGCTGGGCCAACTGCAGATCAGGTGTCTCTGCTTTACCTGGCCTGACTGCCTGTAATAATCAAGTTCAACACTTACTTGTCAGGTTTCCCCTTGCCTTTGTTTCGATAGAGTGGTTTCGATAGAGTTTCAGAAAGCTTATAAAGGCCCAGCCATAAATAAAATAAGATTGCACACAGGGGCTTGGAAAATGCAACATTCACGAAGCCCCAGATGCAGAGCAGAGGGAATTGGGAGTGAAATATTTAATTACTTCATCATTGAAAACTAATTACCAATTGGGGAGTGTTTTCATTTGTGGAACGTAGATTGATTAGCAGGATCCTCGAAGTTTTAGTTTACTTACTACTGATTGCATCTTTCAAAGAAGAAAAATGGGTTAGTTTTAACAAGCTTGAGTCAGACGGCAGACAAGCAGGGTTACCGAAGAGGGATTGCCCAGGATTAGTGTTATTCAATAGGCAAAGGGGTATTGAGTTCAGATTTTTTTCCTGATAGACTATTAGAGATAAATCTTACGTTTGGGATTTACTCTTTGGTAATAGGCAAGGTTGTATTTTTCATTCAGGAAGTTAATTTGTTTGTTCCACAAAATGTTTCAATCAATGTTATACCCGTTCAGTGACCTGGCGCCCTGAGGCAAAGTTTTGTCCCAGATACCGGACACAGATATATTGTTTAAAGTCCAAGTTTGGAAAATTAAGTCCACTGAAATATAAAGGCTGTGGCTCATGATGGAGCATTATGAGCCACAGGAGTCAGGTTCTGAGGGGCAGAACTTGGTGGGGAGACTGTTGGCGGGCGGAGGGGCACTGTTTGGCTTCCATATTCCCAGGCTGGCTTCTCTTCAAGATAGCTCCAGATCACACTGGGGTTCAGTCCCCTTATCCTCCCTTGTCTTAGCCCTTGTCAACTCTACTCTCCAGAAGGAATCTGCTATTAGTCACTTGCCCTTGAGAATGCACCCTGATCTCTCCTTAAGGTAGAAAATGATTTCAGTATCCAGTCACCAGGTGGGCTGTAGCCCTTGAGAGGATGCTGTGCAGGCAGACACATCCCTCTGCTGGGGTGGAGGTTCTTGCTGGGTAACAGTAAGAGGTATTCTGACACAGGGGAAGAAGGCTGGGAAAGAGGCAGGATACCTGGCTTCCAGTTCTGATTCTACCACTTACCACAAATCCTCGGGTCTATTAATGGGTGGTTTGAGTTCACTCCTCCCATATGAGGATTCCATGAAATAGGGAATGTGGGAGGGCATTGAAAGCCTTAAAGTATTGTTCAGATTAAAATAATTCTTTCAGTTGCATTGGCTACTAAGATCGATCATTTGGATGCTGCAAGTGGTGACGCAGACAAGGCATATCCCGTCCTGCCTAATTTCGCTCCATACTGGAGTTGGCGTTTCTATTTTGAGATGGAGACAAAGTGGTAAACTCTAGTTGGTGAGCCAGAATGGCCTTTCTCTGGGTGGGTGTATTCTCCTCTAGGGTTTCAGGCTGTGGCAAAACTTCCCAGAACAGTGAGAGCGACTCTGATCGGGGTGCTTGGTCTGGTGGCAAGGACAAGAAGGATTCGGAAACTCCTTGCCTCTCACGCCTCCTGCCTGGTGGGAAGCTCACCGCTCACCTGGCTTGCTGGGTTTCCCAGGGTTGGCTAGGGCTGACCCCAGTCTGGGCCATGACCTTCCTCTAACATGATAGGAATGAGCTGTGTGTGATGAATGCACAAGCAGATTCACTATTGTCCTGAGGAAGGAATTTAGACGTGAGGGTTTCACACATTATTTAGATTGTGACTTTTTAGGAATGACTTAAAAATTGCTGGGAGTCCAATTAAGGGGCTCCAGAGGGACAACTGTGGAGGAGCAGATGGGGTGAAGGTACTGAATCACTCAGGACTATGTTGCTCCATGACTGTGACCCCTCAGACAAGGTGAAGATTTCTGCCTGTCATTCTCGGGCAATGCGAACATTAAAATGTTTAAGGGAGATAAAACCACAGGACAAATGATAAAAACCAGAAATTTTGGAAATCAAAGCCTTAAAGAATCAAGGGAATAGAAGGAAGACAGACTTTACATTTAGAATGATAAGGCACATAATGTTGGAATACTTAAAAATTATTACAAAAATAGAAGAGACAAAAGCAGTTTAAAAAGTTAAAGGCAATAATGGAAAAGTTAAGAAATGTTGGCAAAACAAAAAGACATAAACAAATATAAAGAGATTTAGAGAAACAACAGCATAAAAAGTAAAACTGAAAAACTGAGTGGCCAAAGGAAAAAGTGAAAACTCAGTAAGTAAATGTTTAGATAAAAGTTAAAAGCATGTGAAGAAACGTCAGAAGTCAAATAATATGCTGATGATTGAAAATAGTTACCTAGAAACAAGTGAAAAAGAGGCAAGATACGAACTTTTTAGAAAGTGACAAATGCCTAAGGTGGCAAAAAAAAGTGACAAACTTGCCTCCATTTCCAAAATTCAAATACAGAGGCAATCAGATTTTCTGTTTTAGTAGTAAAGGGCCCACAAATTCTGGCAAAATCCTGAGTGCTTATCTTCTGGATGTTTGTAGCACTGTGTAAAGGGGGTTCTTCAGTACAATTCCTTTGGGACCTTGGAGATCAGGGAGCATTGCCCCCTCCTCCATATTGGATATAGAAATTTCAAATGTCTATAGATATCTAGAATATTCTATAGATATACAGAATTTAGATATTCAGATTTTCATAGGCATCTGTAAAAATATCAGTAGAGCCTCACAGATGATTGCCCCTTGCTGCCCTGTTGTAGAGAAATTAGGGGCCCATGTGGAGGTGGGGGTAGAGACACATGGTCCTGAGCCCCCAGCTCCAGAAAGCCTAAGGCATCGTGATGATGCTCTCAGTCCTTGAGGGTTTAGTATTTGCCTGGTTGCACAGCTAGACAACTTAGAGAATTATTTCGTGTAGTTCTTGGAACATTATGAGAATGGTCTTGTTAAGATTACAGTTTTGCAGGTAAGGCGATTTAGCTCTTTCCGTTCAAGAATTTTTTTTTTTTTTAAGATTTTTATTTATTTATTGAGAGAGATAGTGATAGAGAGAGAGCATGAGAGGGGGAGGGTCAGAGGGAGAAGCAGACTCCCCGCTGAGCAGGGAGCCCGATGCGGGACCCGATCCCGGGACTCCAGGATCGTGACCTGAGTCGAAGGCAGTCGCTTAACCAACTGAGCCACCCAGGCGCCCCTCTCCGTTCAAGAATTTTTTTTTTTTAAGATTTTTATTTATTTATTGAGAGAGATAGTGATAGAGAGAGAGCATGAGAGGGGGAGAGGCAGAGGGAGAGGCAGACTCCCCGCCGAGCAGGGAGCCCGATGTGGGACCCGATCCCGGGACTCCAGGATCGTGACCTGAGCCGAAGGCAGTCGCTTAACCGACTGAGCCACCCAGGCGCCCCTCTCCGTTCAAGAATTTATCTGCGGTCCCCAGCTTGCAAGTGTTGGAGCCGGCACTGCGGTCCAGACCCCTGACGTCCAGAGTGCTGCCGGCCTCCTGTCCGTCTGCACTGCCACCGGGGGCTCAGACTGTCCCCTGTCCCCAGAGAGTAAGACCACTTTCTTTGAAGGCAGCAGTTCGTGTTGCTTTTCTCTTTAATCACCAGCCCTGAGTGGACGGTAACACATGCACTTGTCAAAGGCTATTATGACATATCGGCTGGTGGTGACATGTTGATGGGTTTGCTGGACGCCCATTGCCTGTGCTGGCTGACTCCAAGGGCAGGGGCAGGTTTTTCTAACATTCTCCCTGGATCACCTTGAGGGTGGCACCCCACAGGGCCAGCTTTTCAGTAAATGAATGGGTGATTTGATTCTGCATTTCTAATTAGGCCAGAGGGACAAAGCAAAGACATTTTGGATGGTAGAAAGACTGTGTCAGCCCCATTTCTTCCTTTTCTGCCTTATTCAGCCATTCCTTGGAGAGCACAGGGAAGACATCTGTACTGGGACCTCTGCATCCTATGGGGTGAACGGGGGCTGAGCTCTTTATAAGAGTTGCGCTCCCAGAACAATGGGGTGGGCGACACCCACTGTGGTATGAGACATGGGGTGTCCCGAATGGCACTGAGGCCCAGAAACCTTCCTCCTTCCTGGCCTTCTCACCACAAGAATCCCTCCTCTGGTCAAGGTCTTGTGTCTGAGAAACTGCTGATAATAACCAAACATGCAGTCAGGAAGGAGACGCATTAACTTACTAGAAGCTTTTGACATTTGACACTGCGTGGTTCATGACATGATAGCAGAGCCCGGATTGTTGGGAACTAAGGTGTTGAATGTGGGGGTGGGTGAGAGGAGAAGAGGTCCTGCCAGTGGAGGAGTCGTTACCTGCCTGCTGGGTGGGTTGTGTGGACAGTGCCATCTCCCGTGGACCACAGGGCTCTATTTTGTCTATCCCTATATTCCCCAGCATCTGGTTCAGGGCCTGACATGGAAAAGGTGCTCCCTAAGTTGAGAGGGCATTCTACCTGTGGAATGAACGAAGGAGGAAACAGGCAGGCTGGTCCCTGACTCTGTCATTATAGGGAGTGACCGTGAAAGGATCACTGGGGAGACTGAGTCAGAAATGAGAAAACAGAGCAAGAGTTTGCTGAATACATAGTGCAGGGTGTGGTGGAGGATGCACACTTGAATCAGACCCCACCCCGCTCTTAGCTTCCTGGGCAGCTGGGGAGATGTGTTACATGGTAAGCAGGGAGTATGGTTTAAAAACATATAGAAGGAAGGGAAAAATGAAGGACGGGAATCGGAGGGGGAGACGAACCATGAGAGACTATGGACTCTGAGAAACAAACTGAGGGTTCTAGAGGGGAGTGGGGTGGGGGGATGGTTTGGCCTGGTGATGGGTATTAAAGAGGGCACGTTCTGCATGGAGCACTGGGTGTTACACGCAAACAATGAATCATGGAACACTACATCAAAAACTAATGATGTAATGTATGGTGATTAACATAACATAATAATATAAAAAAGAAAAAAATATATATGTTTTTACATCACCAGTAATGGGACGAATAGATATCATATGCTTCCTGATCTGATGCCCCGAGAAGGACACATCATCACTTCTGTGGTATGCTGGCCAAAAATGCATAACCTGAATCTAATCAGGGGAAAACACCAGAAAAGCCGAAACTCGGTTGCCTTAAAAAATGTTAAGGTCAGGCAAATGTGATCTTGGATGGGATCTGGGGAAAAAAATTAAAAAAAAAAAACAACAACCCCACAAACTCTTCTTATTAAGGGTACCACAAGATAATTAGCCAAATGTGAATATGATCTGTAGATTAGGTAATAATACCATACCAGTGTTAATTTCTGATTGTAATAATTATATTGCGGTTGTATAAGGGAATGTCCTTGTTTATAGGAAATGTACAGAGGTATTTAGACATTAGGGGGCCTCATGTCTGTAACTTAACTCTCAAAGGGTTTAGAAAAATGTAAATATGTGTATGTATTTTGGGGGGAGGGAGAATGATGAAGCAAATGTGCTGAAGTGTTAACATTTGGGGAATCTAGGTGAAAAATATTTTGGAAATTTTTTGTATTATTCTTGCAACTTTTCCATTAGTCCGAAGTTGTTTCAAGACAGAGTTTAAAAATGCATGCATACGTGTGTATATTCCGGCATGTATGAGAAGCTGTATAGCATAGTGGTTAGGGACTCAGGCTTGGAGCCAGGTTTCCTGGGTCCAAAGCTGGCTGTGCTATTTGTTATGTAAGCAATCTGAGCCTGAATAATACAAGACAACACTGGTGACTGCATTGGTTGGTTGTGAGAATTAAATGAATGAAAACCTGTGACAAGCTTAGAATAGTGAAAGCACATGGCAAGTGTGCAAAAAATGTCAGCTCTTATAATACAAAATAGAGCAGCCCATAACTACTAATAATTATTTGGTTATAGGGCATGTGGTCTATATACATTTGTTGACCTACTGACCATAGGAACATAACACTTTGGAGTTTACAAATAATTTTCATATTTAATTTTTACGATTATCCCATAAAGCCTAACAGCAAGACATATTGCCCCCATTATATTGATCTGCAAATTGAGGCCAAGAAAAGGCCAGAAACATACCCTAAGTCCCCAACAACTGATCATTGGCACAACCTGGAGCTGATCCCAGCTGTCCTGACGACTAATCCTGGAGGAGATTCTCTTCTGCAGGTGATACCAACATCACACTCTGTCACTTTGCCTCTTATACTCTGTGAGTGAGGAATTTCCAGGAACAAAGTGCCTTCAAGGGGCCTTCCGTCATCCACGTAGTTACCCATTGTCAACTGTTGTCATATGTGTGTGTGTGTGTGTATGTGTGTGAGCATGGATTCTCCCAGCAATTACTGACTGGTTCCTCGAACCAGACTCCAGAATAGACGTGGCAGTCACTAATCCTGAGGCTGAAAAGCCTTCTGCTAGCTGCCTTCTGAGAGGCCTCGGTATACCATGTTGGGGGAATCTCCATCTGAAGGTCACGTGCTCTGCCATGTCACAGTGTGTGACCGTGTGAGTTATAGCCAGCCCCCGGGCATTCTGGAGCTGTAGACTCCATTTGGAAGGAGCCTTAAAGTCCCCTGGAATTCACTCATTACCTGTTTTCTAAGCAAACAAAGACACTCAACTAAAAACTGAAATCAAAAAAGCAACTGAGGAGGGGCGCCTGGGTGGCTTAGTCGTTGGGTGTCTGCCTTAGGCTTGGGTCGTGATCCCAGGGTCCTGGGATCGAGCCCCGCATCAGGCTCCCTGCTCTGCGGGAAGCCTGCTTCTCCCTCTCCCTCTCCCCCTGCTTGTGTTCCCTCTCTGGCTCTCTCTCTGTCAAATAAATTAAAAAAAAAAAAAAAAAAAAAAGCAACTGAGGAGTTTTCTCAGAAATAGCCCTCCTCTGCACTTCAGAGAACCTAGGAACTGGATTCCTGCCTCCATGGGTCTTAGGATCTTCAGTGGGGCCTCAGCTGGACAGATGTTAATTACTATAAACCAATCTCTGGCAGCCTCGGGTGCAAAGGGCAGCACCTCTCAACTTCCCTGCATTTGCTCACTATTTATAATTTGCACAGCTTTGTATTAGGTATTTCTGTGAATTCTTGCAACAAGCACTTCCTACCGAGTAGATGATAACACGAGGGGCTCATAGGGGCTAAGAAACAGCCCATGGGCCAGAACCCTGGTCTTAAGTAAGTGCTACTTACTTATGCTGGCTCTCCTTACCTTCCTGTTTTGGAAATTATTTTATTTTATTGACATTGCTACTTTTTTTTTTTTAAAAGATTTATTTATTTGAGAGAGAGAGAGAGGGAGAGGAGAGGGAAAAAGAGAATCCTCAAGCAGACTCTCCACTGGGTGCGGAGCACGATGCAGGGCTTGATCCCATGACCCTGAGATCACGACCTGAGCCAAAACCAAGAGTCAGACGTTCAACCATTCAACCGAGTGAGCCACACAGGTGTCCTGATAGTGCTACTTATTAATGATCCTCCTGTTTATTTACCACCACTCATTCATTGCAGCCTGCCTCATCTGGCCATCTTTTCAAGCATTTCTGGGTTTTCTCACCAGCTGTGCATCTGGAAGTGCCTCAGGGGACATGGAGCCCCTCGACTCATTGCTTGAAAAGAAGGAAAAGTGTGAGAATAACTGTGTTGCCGGAAATGCATGATAGAGCCCAGTAGAAGTGGAGCTGAATGTCAGCTCTGGCTTGAAGTTTCTGCATATGAGTCTTCTCCATATACATGTCTAATTAAGAGCTGAAAATATCTTCATCCATTCATTTACAGTGAACATCACCGAGGGTCCAGGTGCTACGGTTTCCCTTCCTACCTCCTCACAGAGGTGAGGCTCCACATTTTAAGCCAATCAGTATTAGGATGGAGGTTAAAGACTTGAGTTCTAGGCCTTTCTTCACCATGACCTTTCAGATCTGTGAATTGCAATGGAGTTCATCTGTTATTTGCACTTCCTACCCTATTATAAAAAGAAAATAAAATGTATTTGGAAGTCTTTGTGGATTGCAGTGTTCCTCAAATGTAATATGGTTTTATGGTGATGGTAATGCCAAAGATAATAGAAACTGCTTCTGGAGAATTGCTACTTCTGTCATGCTTCCTAAGCCCTCATACGTGAGGAATATAAGTTCAGTGAGTAGAATAATAAATAGGTTCTGTGTAAGTATGTGAATGAATGAATTGAAAAGGGTTGTAAATTACCATTGTACAGTGTTTCTATTGAATCACAAAGTTTACTCCCATAAACATTTCATTATCAGAGACTAAAATGACATGTGTTTATGTTCTTACAGCTAACATACAGAAAGCCTTCTACTTATCCTTTAAAATTCGGCTCAGCGGTCACCTCCTCTAGGAAGTCTTCTTGGACTCACTGATCCTCCTCCACCAGGTGGGATAAAATGGCCCTTCTCTGCTGCTATAATACGTGGGCCTATTTCTACCGCATGTATCATGCTGTATTTACCTGTGCTCTCGCCCTCGGGATTCGGTCTTATTCATCTTTGCATCCTGAATGTCCAGTGCAATTCCTGACGTGTTATTTTTGCCTTCGGAAATGTTTTCTGAATGAATGGCCAAACGTTTACCACTTCTAACAAGGCGTGGCTTGTAAACACAGTAGGGATTGAGGTCAAGGAAATGTGGTTCACTTTTTGCCATAAAGTGCTTACATATTGCACGCGAGAACCCAGTGCCTCATGATTTTTTAACCTCTTATGTGATGATCCCCACAAAAACCCCTTGGGATAGAAAGGACTATAATGACCTTGGTAGTTTTGAGCAGCTTCATATTTTCTTTACATCAAGCTTGGCCTCTTTTCATTATAAAAGAGATGGCTGAGTTCATGTAAGGCAGGAAGAATCAGAAGATGTCTGCTTCTCCCAGAAAGTCTTCCAAACTCCTGCCTAGCCTGCAGGGGTTCCCACCAGTGTAGGCAACATGAGGAATCGGTACGATACGGACATATTTGTACATTTTAAAAAAGATTAAATGTGATATAGTACTGGAACTGAGCATGGGAGTTTAAGGCCCTGGGTATTATGCTTTCCCTTGCTATAGGGGATGGAAAGAATATTGTTTCTCCTTAAAATGATTTATTTAAATGGGTAGACTAGAATTCTACTTAAAACCCAGTATCTGAATGCACCTGTTTAAGTCAGCTTCTTGTTCTCCCAGGTATTTAGGCATTGAATTTTCCCCATTAGGGAAGTGATTGACACCGTGGTCCTTACAATAACACATGATTATAACTCTGCAAATGGCAATTACATTCAATGGAAACCAGATGTTGCATGGAATTTGACTCTGTTGGTTTCTTGGTGAAGTAGATGAATTTGTAAAGTAGAAAACCACAATCATTACTCAGATGGACTATACATGAATTAATGACATAATATCTAAATCATATATGGTTGAAAATAATGATTAACTTAAACTATCAAGATAAGCTAATGAAAAACAGACTCTTAAAATATTAAAGCTATGTTTTCTTCAATATATATTTTATCAGCATGCTAATAACAAAACCAGACTTGTTTGCATGTCTCTTCAGCCCCAAGGAAGAAGAAAATATCTAAAAAGAAGAGCCTCTCAGTAAACAGTAAGGAGAAAGTGAACAATCATGAGAGTTTTTCTTGGCTGGTGTGAATTTTTAGAGTGTCTGAAATCAATCTTTAAAAAATATATTGTTGTTAAGGACAGCTAACAATGTTTTATGCTGAATCACACAGAGAGAGTATATTTCGAAGGACACATTTGGCGTGCAAAGCATGACCTCTCAAGCAAAACTTCTTTTCCTGTCCCATCTCTCTGTGGTGCCTGTGTGCAAATGTGTGTGCACACACACACGTGCGTGCATACACCGTCCCCCCCACCCCCCGCCGCCCCCCACGCACCAGTGATGCCTCAGGCCAGGAAGGCAAATCAGCATTATCTTCAAACCCGCACTGTCCCTTGAAAAGCTCACCCTTCAGTTAGCAAACCTCCTAAGTGGTTAAGTTTGCAAACCTTGGCCCATCATTTCCACTGTCATGAATTCTCAATGACATCATCACTGTAAAATTAGGAACTCTCTTTCTTTTCCTGCAGATGTGAAAGTTTGACATTGCATTCCATGGTCCCGTGCCACATTTCATCAGCGTTTTTCCTTTGCTTTCTCCAAAGCCTGTGGCCGCATGTGGCGTGTGGATTGCAGTGCTGTTTGGGATCTCGTATCAAATGCTGCTACCTAATCCCAGGCGGCCTTCCACAAGCCCACACCTGCAGCTCATTGAGTCCTCCTGGAGTACAAAGGGCTGATTTACAGCGCGAAGGATCCAGGCACTCGTTGCAGCTGGGGCTCCAGCAGGAAAAGGAAGTTGTTCATCATCTTGTGTGCATTTCATTAACAATAGTGTACCCGATATGTAGCTTATAGAATAATTTCAAATCACTGACAGAGAGCATTATGGCATTTAAAGGCACTACTAGGAAAAATACTTCGGGATGGGCAAATTACACCTGAGCGTGAGGTTTCTATGCGACCCTCTGGAACTGTGCACCCTGATTTATACCAGGTGGGTTGACCTTGCGATATTTTCTGATTTGTTGGGCATTTTCTCATTTCTCATTTCTTTTCCTTTGTCTCTGAAGCAGCCCTGGGGTAGACTTGGGATATCCTTAGCTTTCTGTGCTTTTCACGTGTTAGCAACCAAGAGCTTCGTATGACCTGGGCTAAGCATGGTGTCTCGAAACCAAGCGCCTGAGGAAATGTCTGTCACTGGCGCCCTGGGAGTGCCACAACAAGATGTGACGGCATGTCGCTTTCTCCTTTAAGTCTCAACAGTCAAAGAAATGAAGGAGTCCCAGTGAGACCCTGAGATCCCAGGGTCCTGGCTCACCGGGACTCTAGGGAATTAAAAAAAAAAAAAAAAAGGAAGATGCTCATATTTTCTTCTGCCTTATTGGGCTGCCGTGCGTCCATTTTACTATTGACTTACTTCTACCCAAAAAGAGGCCTGGTGGTGGAAATGCCGTGAAGGTGGTGATGATGATGAGCTCAGATGAAGGAGACAGAGAAGTGAGGGGCAGGAAGAAGCCCACCGTCCCCCCTGCTAAGGTTCCCACAGCCCTCCGTGGCCTGCTGGGCCCGTCTCCTCTGGGGCCAGCACAGCCTCCAGTCAGAGGCCTCGCCTATTCACTGGGAAGGCTCTGCCTTTCCAGATCTTTTCTGGGAGTGTCTTGCAGGTCCCAGTTGAAGGATTTTTCTGAGGAAGTAGAAAGCCTTAGAACCTCAAAACAAAAAGGCCTCAGGAGCACTGTCCCTTTCGGGGTTTGGGGCCAAGCCCCATGTAGGGAGGACGGCAGCACTGCACGGAGCGAAAATATCAGGGCTTCTGACTCGTTTGTCGTGGACATTTTAACGGCAACTTTTTTTTTTATATAAAGAGGGACAAAATCAATAAAAATCGCCATTCTCAGGGGAAAGGGAGCAGGGGAGGAAAAGCAAATTTCTTTTCACTTTGTAATGGTAAACAAACTCGGCTCAGAGCAGTATCTGATGTGCTTGCATGAAGCCTGGTTTCCAGTTTCTCTTGATGTGTCAAATGTATCCCTTATGTGAATCATGGTTTAAAAATACTTTTACTCAGTGGGTTCGGGAAATCAATAAGCTTTTATGATTCTTTCCTTGCTTCACATAATTTCTGATTTCAAAAGAGACTCTGGGTATTCCTTTAAGATGTTTATATATTATGCATTTTAAAAACTAACAATTCTTCCAAGGGCTTCCCAAGCATTGTTGTTGGAGGTTTTTTTTTTCTTTCTTCCTTTCTTTCTTTTCTTTCTTTCTTTCTTTCTTTCTTTCTTTCTTTCTTTCTTTCTTTCTTTCTTTTTCTTTAACATTAAGCTAATGATTATGGGGCTTACACATAAATTGAAGCCGGATTTATAAAATGCAATATAAAAATCCTCGGGAAGGAAGATAAATATAACAAGCTCTGAAACTACGTTAGCCTCTTCCAGTGTTGGAATGACTACAAACGAGGAAATTAATGACCAGGATGTGTGATGTTGCCCAGGTTAGGAGCTTTGGCTCCCAGGCAGGCTGCCTTAAGACGAACTGTCCTGCATTCCTTGATTTCTCTGAAATACAAATCTAATTGCAGATTGGAACATATCCATTCGCTTAGTCTGTAAAAATAATTTTCCCTGAATATTTACCCAAAGCGCATTATTGCTTATACAGTTGTGAAAAGCATTTAGCACTTTATAATCCCATATTTGCTCCTATGTGGGCCTGGGAGTGTACTCTCCTTACAAAATTCACAAATGCCTAGAAGGCTAACAATTTTTACAAAGTGTTCCTCATGGAAAACATCTGGAAGTTTTCCAGAATGGCATTCCAGATGTTATAGTTTTAGCAGTCACAAAAGTGCACTGAACATGCAGGGTGAGTGTGTGTGTGTGTTTCCTGGTTCTACAGAGCACGTTTCTTACACGTACCCAGCTCTCTTTGCTCTACCTCTGGAACATTTTAGGTTTGAATTATTGAATATTTCATTTCTGGACAACTCTGCTTTCAGGGCAATTACACATCTGTAAGGAGGGAGCATGATGTAGACTACTGTAACCAAATACGCACTGGGAGAAGGAATTTTTAATTGGTATTTTAAAATTGATTTTTTTTCCTCTGTGGGGTCAGAGAGAAGAATAAACACTGGGGGAGTGAGGCCTGGATGAATCGGCTGTATCGGGAGAGGGCTGCCCTTCTTCCCTTTCTCAGATTGTCCTCTGTAGAGAGGAGAAAACCCCTCTCCCCTGCCCTCCCCAGCTGCAGGGTGCTGGGCAGAGAGCGAGGAGCAGGAGATGAGGGGCCAGGAGACAAGATGTTTTCCTTTCAAACTGTTCAATGCTGCTCAATTTTGGAGACATTTAGGAAAGTGTGAAGTCCAAGTCAGGGCTCCTTGATCTTTTTCTTCTCCCTGTCCTCCTTCGTCCTCACCTTTTAGATTTGGGCCCTTTCTGTAGTAACCAGCCCCAGGGAAATTAATGGCTCAAAGAAATTCAGCCGAGAGACTGGCCTGTTCTTAGAACCAGCTCCTGTGAGTCCTGCCTGATGGCAGGTCTCCTTCTCGAGACCAGGGCAGAGATGGCAACAGGGAGGAGGGGGAGAAGGAAAAAATCTGGTCATGGGCTAGGATGGAAATAAGCCATGATTCAGGGAGCCATAGCATTTTATGCTGTGAGTTTTCTATCACACGGGGAGACAGATGAATGAGGATCCACCTCCCTAACCAACCAACCAGACATGATGAGAACTTCCTCTGAACGAAAATATTTGTTGCACAGTGCATTGAGCCAATCTTGTTTCTTATTACTAGTTACTTTGGGGGAGGAGAGAGAGCACATTGGAAAGGAAAAACCTAACCCAAGGATGGGTAGGGGGGACGATGGAGTGAATCTGGGTAAAGGTGATGGGTCTACACTGGCTGAAGCAGCAGAGAGGTGGGGACCAGTGGAAGGTAGGGTGCAAAAGACCTGTATGAGGGGACATAGAGCAGAAATGCCCCTGTCGCCCCCAGCCTGTGGTCACTGACACATGGCAGGAAGTCATCAGGAGGCTCGTATGAAAATGAGAAAGGCCATCTTGTTCACCCATCTTTACTTCTGGGATAGGTGTTAACTCCAGGCATTTGCCCCCAGGAAATTCCTGAAGGGTTCTTGCTTAGCCTTGGGAAAGTCCAGAATCAAGACCCCTTCAAATGAAGAGGACCTATTGTCCCCAAAGGGCCTGGGCTCCCCTGCCTGTGTCCAGACAATGTGTGGGACCTGACCTCCCATCAACCCTTGGACTCTGGTTCCCATAGTTAGCTGGGATCGCCATTGGCTCAGAAAGAAGCTGATCCTCCTGGACTGTCCTGGTTCCTGTGTCCTGGGCCAACCAGGACAGTTGGTTATCCTATCTGAAGCATGTCCCCGACCTTCTGTCTATCCACATTAGAAAGGTTGTGGGGACCTTCCATCCCTCTCCCAGGGCTGCCACAGCTGAGAACCTGTTTGGAGCCGGGCTCTGGGTGGCACCTGGAAGACCAGCCACACTGCAGTCAGATCAAAAAATTGAGTCCTACTTTAGGGGAGTGTGTGTTCCTCCTGAGGGTCCCCAGGAAGTATGGACATCTTAGCTCCCAAAGCCTGATCCTTCTCTTTGCCGCCATAACCTGTTCCCCAGAATGTCCAGGGGGTGACCAAGTGGAGACCTGCCCTAGAAAACCAAGAGGGTAGTGTGGCACAATGGGAAGAACACAGCACTGAGACTGAGATTTTATCTAGCTCTGGATTCATGATCACCTACAGTTTCACCTGCAGGAGCTATTTAATGTCTCAGTTTCTTCAGCTGTAAAATAGGGATAGTAATTCTTACCTCTTAGAGTTATTTTTTGTAAAAGCTTAGTGCTGTGTTTGACATGTATTACTTGTTAGAAAAAAAAAGGTTGTTTCTTCTCTGCCTCAGGGACATTCAGAGTCATCATCCAAAGTGAAATAAATGTCACTGTCAGAATAAGGGAAGAAGTGCCCTATGATGGTGACCCTCGAGGAATTTCCCATTGTTTCTCCTTCCTTCTTCCTGGGTCTCTACCCTTCTGCTCTCCCGAGTCACCTGCTACTTCTCTGACTGTCCTCAGTCTCCTCCCAGGGCTGTGTCCCTTCTAGTCCTCTTCCTGTTCATGACATTCAGCTTGCTGTCCATGATCCTCCCCTCCATTTCCAGAGCCAATCTCATTCTCTCTTGTGGCATCAACAGGGCTACCAAGGCTCCATGCCCATTGTCCACTCCATTTCTATCATCATTGCTGCCTTGGATCTCATATTTTTAGCTTAATAATATCACAAACATTGCATCTTTAGAATCTTTGTCTTCTCTGTCTCTATGTCTCACCCACATGAGCGTGTGCTCGTGTGCATGCATGCACACACACACACAATTCAGTTAGTCAATAGAGAACTGAATTTACTTCATACATATTTTTCAAAATCAAATCAGTTGCCATAGCCTCTCTCCTGGTCTGTTTAAATAAAATCCCATAACAGAATTTCTTACCTCTAATTCTACACCTCTTCAATTTACCCATACCCTTCAGTAAGATCAATGTTATCTTTTTAAAACTCACATCGGGCCATGATACTCCCTAACTCAAAAGCCTTCACTATATCCCCCATCGCTTTCAAGTGAAGCCCCAATTGCTTAGCCTAGCACTTGAGGTCCTTAACATTTGGATCTTAATCTCTCCAATGTCATGTCCCATCATCCCTCCTTTTTCCTCTCCCTCTTTTGGTGCTTTCTAGTGACATGTGCTGTGCCTTTAGCTTCCACTAGCTCTCCATGACCTGTCCTTTAATACCCAGCCTGACTTTACCTCCTTTGCTTAGACAAAATGAAAGCCATAGTGTTGTGTGCATTTGTGTGTTGTGGCACGTAACCCCTGTGATGCTGGTTCTCATCTGCAACTCCCATGTGCGCTACCATGTTTGCACTATTTTAGGGTAAGAGATAGCCAGTTGAACAAGTGAACAGCACCCCAGTGACAGATGGCTGAACACTCATGAACACTATGGTTACAAAGACCAGGTGCAATGAATTGTGTCACTCCAGGGGCTTACAGGAGCTGATCACAGGAAAACTGGAGTGGATACTCCCAGCTCTTCCTTGAAGGGCTTGGGGTCCAACTCAGGTACTGCCTCAAAAGAAGTTCTGGGGGATCAGAAGTTCTCCCCACCTTCCTGAGTGAGCTCCAGAGTGAACTTTCCATGTACGGAATCCCACCTTCTTGATAACTCAGACACTCTTTTCATTATAGGTGGTTAGTCAACAGTAGATATAAACTGGGAAAGTTGAATTGTGTATAAACATGTTGATGTCACCTTGATATTAATACTGATACGACCTTGAGGCAAGGTTTAGGGAACTATGTCTACATGTCTTTTGTGTCTCTTTAGGCAGTTTGGAGAATTTTAATGACAAAATTCAATTCTATTCCTATACTTTTTGTCCTGAATTAAAAGATTTGGGATACTAACGTGACAGGCAAACACATCTGTGAGGTAAAGATGAAGGTGTGGCTGATACACAGTATTGGAGATGGAAACCAGTGGTTTGACATGATCCCTTTAGGTGATAGGTGATGGGAGGAGGGTATGATAGAACTTCAGAGGGGGTTCCTTACTTTGAATTTGGTTCACCTGGTCATGGCAGGAAGCCCTCACTGGGTACTGAGCAGCTGGAGCATGTGTGCGGAGTTCTGTGGCATCACTTCCCAGTGCTGACCAATGGAAAGCTCAACTCCTCCAACGTGTCAACACTCAAGGGCACTTAACCAAGATGTAAATTCTGAAATTGACCGGTGGTGATATTCTGCCTCATCTGGAGCGTAGCCCAGACCTTACAACATCAGACTGTAGTTCACTCTGAGACCATATCTATATCCTGGATGGCAGTCTGAGATACCTGCTAAAATCAAAGTATCCGGGGCGCCTGGGTGGCTCAGTTGGTTAAGCGACTGCCTTCGGCTCAGGTCATAATCCTGGAGTCCCGGGATCGAGTCCCACATCAGGCTCCCTGCTCAGCAGGGAGTCTGCTTCTCCCTCTGACCCTCCTCCCTCTCGTGCTCTCTGTCTCTCGTTCTCTCTCTCGCAAATAAATAAAATCTTAAAAAAAAAAATAAAAAAAAATAAAATCAAAGTATCCAATAGTAAATTATTGACCCCCAATTTAAGGATGAGTAAGCATTTCCAGATTACACTGCTTACAGAAAAATGAGTCACAGTCATCAAAGATGGGACCTATAAATTTATGGGAAACAACTTTGAAATATTCTAGTAGATCACTTTAACTTATTCTGTTCTCTGGGGATAGATATATAGATATAGGTACAGATGTAGATCAAGATATAAAAGCTGATTATATGTATACATATGTATGTTGATAGTCTGTGGTTAACTTTTTAAAGCTGAGATACTAATTTCCAAAATTGAGTCAATTGCCTTAGAATATTTTTATCATTTCTTTCTTTTTCAAGACGTTGGTGTTCTGTGTGGCTTGTATTTGGACCAATTTTTTTATTATTTTACACTCTTCTCGAACTGTTAATCAATTCCCATAGCTCAGGCATATATATATATATAATATATATATGTATGTATATATAGCAACTTCTAAGTGTAGGGCATGGGACTAGGGGTATACGACAAAGGTTGTAGCCCCTACAGGCTTACCTCCCAGTGTAGGCAAAGCAATGCCTATCTAAGGCTCAGCTGGGATGTTTGTTCTCCTTGAGATTTAGGCTTGACATAGCCTCCCACTCCCATTTTGGGAATTCTAGCTTATGAAAGTCCTATAACTCTCCAACTTTTCTGTGAAGTCCCAGGGACTTTTTTTTTCTTTTTAAAAAAATTCATAGCCCATTCCTCTTTCTAGAATTCTGCTTCCTTGTATGAAAACTTTGCCCTGCATTTTTCGATAAGCCAGTAAGGTGATTTGTATGCCAGTGTCTGTGGACCACACCTTTGCAAACATGGATGTAAGGCAACTGAATTTGCCTTGTGTCTTGCTCCCAGATCCAAAGATGTTTGGCAGAGACAAAGAGACCTCTGTTAAACACAACTTTCCTTCTATAAGACTCAGCTGTGTTTAGTGACCTCTCCCCCCTTTATTTTGTTCTATTTATAAGACAAAGAAGTATGTAAATACTACCAAAGGAGTGTTACCAACAAGCCAGCATCATAGGAGTTTAGAGGATGGAGAAACTGCTGTGTTCCCAGAGTGCATGAAAAGAATCGTTGTGAAACTGACCTCCGAGGAACACATAGAATCCATCTAGAAGGAGGGAAAAGGTCTGGGCAGCTCTGGGGTGAACAATCTGAGCAAGCGCTTGGGAGGTGGACATGGGGGCAGCAACAATAGGATGTGGTTGAGGACCCAGTGGACATGAGCCTAGCCAGAGAGGAGAGCTCTGGGTACCAGGCTATCAGCAGGACTAGGGGGGCAAATAGTCATCTTGCCATCACTACTGGTAAATTCATAAAACATATTTTCTTTCTGAAGAGTGCCTCCCACATTTATGGACATACCAAGAATTTATATAACGGCTCCTCAGGGAGGGTGCTTTCCTGCTTAGTTGATCCATGGTGCCTGACGTTCTGCAAGGAAATCAGTAATACCTATTGACTGACAGGTTTTGTCACATCCCCCCAGGTCTTCTTTTAAGGCTTCTGAAAAGACTGCCTTCTCTTTCTGACCTCGGCCCTCCCTCACCTCCATCTTCCCACTCCCAGGCCTTCCGAGGCAGTGACTTCCCCGTCTTGCCTTCCTCTAGTTTTGTTCCTTGCGAGCCTTGATTAGGGGTAAGCCCCAGAGCAGCCCCTTCGGGCAGCTGTCTTTCCTTCCACTCTCCCCTGAACTGAGGCATCTGGTTCTCATTCTCTTCTCCATGCTGTGGCCTTCACTTTCACCTTGCTCTGTTTACGTATATATTACACAGCCTGTTTGAAACTCCGAGCTCCTAATTGGTCTTGTCCCCTGTAATCTGAAGAGAGCTGCAGGACAGGTTGAGAAGAGCTTGGGTATGAATTAAACCCTAACCAGGGCAAAATTTCTGGAGCCAGGGAGATTTCTCGAGGCATGCCTAACCTGGATCTGTGGACAATCTTTGGGGAGTCTGCTGAGCTCTGAAAAGAATTCAAATTTGTGTATGGGTCTGTACATTTTGGAGGGGACAGAATCTGAAGCTTTTAGGAGGTTCTCAAGGAGATCTGGGACTCAAAAATTCTGCCATTACAAGATTTTCCATGTGGTTTTCTGTAGCAATCCCGTTGCTACTAGGCGGGAACCAGAGCTTCAGAGAGGTTGGTAAACTTGGCAAAGTTACTAAGTAGTGTGTGCAGGAGGCAAACCAAGATGGCCCAAGTGCCGGCTGGGAACCACCTCACCATCCTGCCCCTCCGGTGCGGGAGACAGGTCTTCCCATCCCTGGTTGAAATAAGAAGCTCATGGGTAGTTTATGAAATGTCCCAATGCCCTAGCCACACCCCAGTGCAGTGAGTTCATTAGACCTTCTGGAGGTGGGAGTCAGCACAGTAAAGCATACAGCTCCTCAGGGCTGACTGATTCCAGGGCAGTCGAGTTTGACAACTATGAACTGGCAGCACCTGGGATGGGGGAAGGGATACTGGAGGACACCTGCTGTTGGCCCGACATAGCCAGGAAGGAGCCAGCGCCTTGGCCCTTTAGGGTTTCCCACCCACTGGGCCCGATCAGCCCAGACGCGCCAGCAGGACTGGCCTTTCCCCTTCTCTGCTCACCAAAGCTTGCTCATTTTTCTAAGTCCCCTTCCTGGGAGGCCACCAGCAGGAAACGCGCCCTCCCCAGCTGCTCCCTGCAAGCACGGCTAGTTCTCTCTCCTGGCTCTGTGCTTCCTGCCCCTGTGGCACCCTGGGGTTTGCCTCCTCCCTCCTGCTGCCCTCCACCCCCGGGCCTGCCACGCAGCTGTCTGCGAATGTTTCTGCACGGGACGGATGCCCATGTGACCTGGAGGAGAGCCTGTCTTCTTAGCCACCCTCTTACCCACTTTCGACAATGGCCCCACAGAAATCATGACAAATCGTCAGTCTCCAAAATTAATTTCTGGTACAGTCACTGGTCCAGGATGTTTTCTGGGGGTTCTTTCAGCTCTCCCAATGAAGGAGAAATGGAAAGGGGAGGAATAATATGAACTCAAGTCTAACTTCTGTCTACACAGTACTATTTACCGACTTCTGATAAAAGAACATGGAATTGAGCTAATTTGTTTTGGAGAGCTCAGTAATTGTTGGCACAGAAGCTTGCTATTCAAAATGTACCTCTCCTAACTGGAGAACATCTCATTAGTTTTGGTTGTCTCACCCTCCACTGTACAAGGGTGTCTGCTACCTGGCCCTGGCCAGGACATAGCTCAGAGCCTGCTTCTCCAGCCTCACTAGTGACCTCTACCATCCCCTTGGGCATCTCTAATATCGTAATGCTTTCTCTCATGGGTTTTTAGCAGCAAATCACAACCCTGGGATAAAGTGTCCCAGTTTATCTTCAGGGTTCCTAAGGGATCGTATCAAGAGTCTCCAAATGCATTTTTTTGGTAATTCATGCAATCAAACAACATTTGGGGACAAGGTGGAGGCTGACAAGAAGAAGGTGACACTCTCGTAGGAGATAGAAATGCACAGGATTCTGGACCTAGAGGCCCAGTGAGGCCCAGAGATATGGCTCTTCTCTGAGGTGGTTCTTCTCCTGCCTCTGGAATCCGTTAGCTTCCCAGTATAGTGACTGTGGTCACAGGGGGTTAGTGTTGGAGATCATCCTCACCAGCTTCCTGAACTTGGCCTTGGAAGAGAAGAGACTTTCACAAGGTCAGCAAGAGAGGGGCTGAGCCAGTGCTTGGACCCCAATTCTGGTGGGATACAGGACAAGTGGATGGGACCTGGCTCCTCCTGGTTCCCAGTGGGCGAGGGCTATGTGAATGGGGCAGCTATCCCACATGTGTGACTGGCCAAGGGGGCCATGTCACTAGCTCAATTTAACTTTCATGGAGCTGCTATGAATTAAAGCTGATGATGCTCTTCTGAATTTGTCGCAGACACAGCCATCTGAGTTAACCATGTTTTCTTTGATATGAAATAATATTCGGACTTGGAGTACTTCCAGTAATTGTAAGCAGCCTTTTTCATGTAAGCCCTAGTCTCACTTAATAACTCTAGCAATAATAATACCAGGAATAGTATTTATTGAAAATCAACTATGCACTCCTATGTGAAGTACTTTGCATACATTCTTCTTTTTAGCTTTGCAATAGACCCTGTGAGATGGATGCTTTCTCTATTTCATGCATAAGGAAGTTAAGGTTCAAAATAACTTGCCCAAGAGCATGTATTTTTTTTCTATTTTTTTATTGGCATATAATTGACATGTAGCATTAGTTTCAGGTGCACACCAGTTCCATATTTGTATATGTTGTGAAATGATCACCACAGTAAATCTAGTTCACATCGATCGCCACACATAGTTACAACATTTTTTTTCTTGTGATGAGAACTTTTAAGATCTACTCTCTTAGCAACTTTCAAATATATAATACAATTGTGGAGTGTGTGTTCTTGATCAGTACTTTGTAACATCTCCTTAAATTGTCTACTCTGCTGTCTGGGATACAGCAGTGAGGCCTAGTGAACATCAAGGAGTTTGCTATTCCTTGAAATCTTGTGTGGCCCCTCCTGAGTTCAGGGTAAGTCCATACCTACCTCTCTGGGTACTATACCAAGTTCAGCCTTGATTTTTTCTCTGCAGCAAGTGGGCACCAAAGAAGCTGTTTTTTAAAAAAATATTTTATTTATTAATTTGTCAGAGAGAAAGTATGCACAAGCAGGGGGAGCAGCAAGCAGAGGGAGATGCAGACTCCCTGCTGAGCAAGGAGCCGGATGCGGGACTCGAATCCAGGACCCTGGGATCATGACCTGAGCTGAAGGCAGATGCTTAACCAACTGAGCCACCTAGGCATCCCTAAAGAAGCAGTTTTATTTTGATTTTATTTTAAAATATTTTTTTATTATGTTATGTTAGTCACCATACGGTACATCATTAGTTTTTGATGTAGTATTCCATGATTTATTGTTTGTGTATAACACCCAGTGCTCCATGTAATACGTACCCTCCTTAATATTTTTTTCTAGACATTTATAGAGTACTTCAAACAGAGTCTTCCAGACAAGAGGTTAAGGGTTTGAGTCCCTGTTTTCCACCGAGCTGACCAATGAAACATACACACTTAGAAAAACCTGTATACACACAAGAAACCGGGAGTCCACACTGCAACAGCAAAGGATTTCTGAAATAGAGATGATAGGGTTTGGACTGAAAAAGGCTACATGGAGAACCCTGTGCCAGAGGGAGCGGAGTCTAGGGAATCACACTGAGGTGACATGGGCAGGATCTCAGTCTTAACACTGACGTGCAGAGAAGAGAGTCCCTGGTGTAAATCAGGCTGGGGGGCTTTTAGTGCAAATTATTCTAATTGTTCTTCTGTGAAAATGTAGGATTGGTTCCCCCAAATTTGCAGTCGGGCGTTTCATTGTGGCATTTTCTTTTTTGTGATTAAAAATAGTTTTTAGGGCGCCTGGGTGGCTCAGTCGGTTAGGCGACTGCCTTCGGCTCAGGTCATGATCCTGGAGTCTGGGGATCGAGTCCGCATCGGGCTCCCTGCTCAGCGGGGAGTCTGCTTCTCCCTCTGACCCTCCCCCCTCTCATGCTCTCTCTATCTCATTCTCTCTCTCAAATAAATAAATAAAATCTTTAAAAAAATAGTTTTTAAAAACTATTACCTAAATATTATTCAGCACATAAGTATCTGTGAATTCCACGATCATTATTAATTTTCAACATGAAAAGTATTGCTTGGCTCATGTAATATTTTTTGCCCTCCTCTGATGTTGTTATTTCTGCTCTAATTTTATTTGCATTTGCCCGACATGTCCAGGTAAATCCTTTTGCTTTTAACCTTCCTGTGTCATTTACTTTGTTGCGCGTATAGGTGATACATCGTTGTTATGTTTTCTAACTTGATCTGAGAAGGCCTTCTGCTTTTTACTAAGAGAATTTAGCCTATTTATGTTTACTGATATAACATGATCTTCTGCCATTAATCTGTTGTGCTTTCTCTCAGAGGTTTGATGAGGACTAAGTAAGATAATAACCATAATGTTCTCAGCACATATTCAGTACTTTTATTTTTACTCACCATATCAATAGAGGCTCAAAAAAGTACTCACTAAGCACTCATTCCTGATAAAACTCTTTAAAAATTAGACTAAGAAAGATACTTGTCTATTTAATTTAAAAAGCTAGTTATTGGAAGAACTAGGGTCACAGCTCAGGGCCACTGGACTCCAGGACCTGGGCTTGTAGCTATTGCAGGGACCACCTATTTAGTTTATTAAATTTTCCCAGTACCCTTCAAAGTTTGTTTTATAAAACCACCATAACCCATAGTTTGCCTTATGGTGACTTGGGCACATCTTCCTCCTTAGAAACACCTAGCAACTGTATTAAAATTCCAGGTTCCTGGGCCTCACTCTGTATCACTGAGCCAGAATTTCCAAGAGAGAAGTCTGGTGATTTTTTTTGAAAACAAACATCCAAGGCAATGTTATTATTAAGGGAAATTAAGAGACAGTACAGGTCCAGCATTGGGACGTTGAGACCTTATCATTTTGGCTTTATTTAGTAAACGTTATGTGTTTGTTAAAACATTTATAACATGGAATCAGAGGCTCATCCCACGTCAAAGCAAACAAGAACATTAAATTTAATTAGAAGGGTCCTTTTTAAAAAAATGCTTCAAAGGCTTCATATATCACCAATGTCTAAGAGCCTTCTTACCAGAGAAACAGAAAAATCATTACCAGTAAAATCAGAAACAAGACAGAGAAGACCGCAGTCATCACAAATCTTCCTCAGCTTACGATAGGGTTTTGTCCTGATAAACCCATCATAAGTTGAAAATAACCTGAGTCAAAAATGCATTTAATATTCTTGACCTACCAAACATCACAGCTTAGCCTCACCTACCACACACGTACTCAGAACACTTCCATTAGCCTCCAGTTGGGCAAAAGTCATCTAACACAAAGCCTATTTTACAATAAAGTATTGGATATGTCATGTAATTGATTGACCACTGTACCAAACGTGGGAAACAGAAGGGTCGTATGGGTGCAGAAGGGGTATCAGAGTATTGGTTGTTCACTGTTGTGGTCGTGTGGCTGACGGGGAGCATCTTCACCACCCAGGATCGTGAAGGGATTGGACTGCATCTCGCCAGCTGAGGAAAAGATCCAAAGTCCAAATCCAAAGTACAATTTCTACTGAATGCATATCACTTTGGTACCATGTCAAGTTGAAAACACATAAGCCAAACCACTGTAATGAGGGGCGGCCTGCACAGTGCAAGGCTGATGGCTGAGCTACAGCTCAGGTCCTGGAGAGCAGAGGCCTCGGCGGGGGACCTGGTTCCCCCTCCCACTAGCTCATCCATCACCAGCACGTGACTTCTCCGTCCCTCTTCTCTCGACTCTAACGTGGGGCTGATGACAGCATCCTCCTCGGATGTGAGGATTACAGGAGGTGATGCCTACAATGTGCTGGGCAGAGGGCATGGCCCACTAGTCAGCACTTGCCAAAGTCAGCTTCTGAAAATCTGCGGTCCTCTGCAGATGAAGAGTTTTCTCAGAGACAGTGTGGACTTGACCCAGGCCCCTGAGTCAGTGCATGGGAACTCTGGCCTTGGGAGCCAGCTCAGCATGGTTAGCACTCCCCCCCACCTACCACTTCAACCTGGGCTCAGAAGAGCTGAAAATGAGAAGCAAACAACACAAGTCGACTTGCTGTCCAGCACAGGCTGAGCTGCCCACCCCCTCACAGGGTGAGCACGCATGCTTCCTGAGCACGGCCCTGACTCTCACAGTGACTTGGGTAAGAAACTTGTCGCACCTTCCACCTCAACCAGGGTAGCTGCAGAACAGATGGGAGAGAGTGCCCCACAGACCCCCCACCCTGGCCTTCCCTACTCATCACTAACCTCTAGAAGGAAGCAGCAGGTCTAGACCTGGAAAACAAAGCCACTTCTGCATGGCGGCCCTCCATGAGGTGGATGGTGGGCTAGGCTTGCTCTTTCAGTGGGGATGCTTTGAACCTTTCATCGCCAAAACCAGTGTTCAAGCTTGAAGAATGTAGTGGAATTAATTCTGTGGGTCTCAACTCAGAGTTTTAAGCCCCCTTCCTTCACATAAATGAATCACATTATCTTCCCCCTTGGTAGCTGACAATCTTCCCAGCTCAGGGAGGCTGGAAATGCACTGATGTGGAAATGTGAACATCTCTGAATGGCCCGGCCCATTGAAGGCCATGGCAGCCAGGTGGCATCAGGAAGTGTCTGTCAGGGGAATGTCTGGGTGGATGGATAGCTGCACTGAAACTGGTCTTGCATCGTTTTTATTTATTTTTTGGGTTTTTTTTTTTGTGGTTATTTATTTATTTATTTATTACTATGTTATGTTAGTCACCATACATTACATCATTAGTTTTTGATGTAGTGTTCCAGGATTCATTGTTTGCATATAACACCCAGTGCTCCATGCAGAACGTGCCCTCCTTAATACCCATCACCAGGCTAACCCATCCCCCACCCCCCTCCCCTCTAGAACCCTCAGTTTGTTTCTCAGAGTCCATAGTCTCTCATGGTTCATCTCCCCCTCTGATATCCCCCCCTTCATTCTTCCCCTCCTGCTATCTTCTTCTTCTTCTTCTTTTTTTTTTTCTTAACATATATTGCATTATTTGTTTCAGAGGTACAGATCTGAGATTCAACAGTCTTGCACAATTCACAGCGCTTACCAGAGCACATACCCTCCCCAGTGTCTATCACCCAGTCACCCCATCCCTCCCCCCACCCCCCACCACTCCAGCAACCCTCAGTTTGTTTCCTGAGATTAAGAATTCCTCATATCAGTGAGGTCATATGATACATGTCTTTCCCTGATTGACTTATTTCGCTCAGCATAACACTCTCCAGGTCCATCCACATCGTTGCAAATGGCAAGATTTCGTTACTTTTGATGGCTGCATAATATTCCATTGTATATATATACCACATCTTCTTTATCCATTCATCTGTCGATGGACATCTTGGCTCTCTCTGCAGTTTGGCTATTGTGGACATGGTCTTGCATAGTTTTTTATTCCCACTCAGGTATAAGGGAAGTAGTTCAAAAGGACTTCTGCCTCTGTGGAAACCAGCAATGCAGAGGAGAAGGCTCCACCAGGATGCGGCTTCAGAGGTTCTGGGTTCCAGCCCTGATCTGCCCCTGGTCACTGTGTGGCTTTGGGGGCATTAGCTCAAGCTTCAGTTTTTTTGTGGAAGGCAGGTAATGATATTTACTTCACCAGTCTCCCTGGATGCTGCAATGTATGCTTGACCATTCACGTGGAAGCTTCTTTAAGGGCACAGTTCAGTTCTTATTTCTGCCTCTCTCTGTGTGTTTGACGTAGAAAAGCAGTGCGTTTTTGTTGAATGAATGAATATATATATAAAAGAGCACCACACACCCTCAATAACTCATTTTAAATGATCTTTTTAAGTCTTTGTATCTCCTGTTAGCCTATGACTTTGATGAGGGAGGGGAAAGCATCTTCGTCATCATTGTACCCCTGAAGCCTGCATCAGGGCCTGGCGAGCAGGAGGCTCTCAACTCATGGTGGTGAAATTATTGAGTGCAGGGTAGGGATGAGACTACTACAAAGAAGCCCCAGAGCTCCAGCTCCTTCTGTTGCTCTTGGTTTATTTCCTCTGAACATCCCCTTTGGTGGTCGGTGTATCTCAGTTCACTTTATCTTTGTGTCTTGTCTCTTCCATAAACTGTGTGTTTCCAAAAAAGGAGACATGACCTTCTAGCTTGGCAGTTTTCCTGGCCTCTGAAGATCTGCCTTCAGCTTCGTGGATGGAGCAATTAGTACAAGTCTAGCTGGTTGCTGGACCAATGAATACTTTTAAAAATAACATTATTTTTTCTTATGATAAAATACAAGGTCATGTTAGAAAATTTGGAAATTATAAAATATTACAAAGAAGGAAATTTTTAGAACACTACTCTAATCCTCCCACCCAAGGATTGACTATTTGAGATTAGAGACTTTACATTCTATTTGAATTTAGCAGAATAAAAAGAAATAGAAGAAAAGACTTAGTTCTTGACAGATGTTTCTTCAATGTAAGAGAAACTAACTCCTAAATAATTTCTTGCTTTCATTTGCTCTTTTTCTAAAGAGATAAACATGAAGAAGTTGTTGTTCATGTGTTTTAACACATCTTTGATGGGTGTGAGTTTAAATATTAGTAAATGTTAGTGAAATTTAGTCAAAGGTCAGAAGACACACCAAAGTCTAGACAAACAAGCAAATGATGACTTTTCTTTATTGAAGTAAATAAAAAGATTTATGCTGATTTTTATGATTATTCTTCAAAAAAGATTAATAGAGAAAAGCTAATCTATAATAAAAATATTCCATAAAAGGAACAAGGCACTTGAAGGAAGAGGAGCAGACACATCATGGGGAAAATGGGGAAGTATGGTCCTTTCCTACTATAACTTCAAATGTGTTCACGCCATCGGAAGGCTACTGTAGTTCATTCTCTGCTTATTTTCAGGCTACTTGAACAACTGAGTTATATTTATTTATGCTCACAGATATTGAATACTTAATCTCTACATGCCAGATAGTGTCCTAAACTCCTAACACATTGTAACTTATTTTATCCTTCCAACTCTATGACTTTGCAGATGAGGAACAGAGGACCTGAGGTCAGGTTGACTAAGATCCCATGGCTAACATGGCAGGGGGGTTTTGAGGGAGAGATGGCTTCTACTCCACCTTCAGAGGGATCATCTAGTCGAACTCTTTTGTTTCTGAATCGGGAAACTGAGGCCAGAGCAGTTTAAGTGTTACCCCCAGTTTCTCAGGCAGTAATTAGCACAGCTGGGCTACTCTCCATGTCTTCTTATTCTTCTTCCAGTACTCTCTCAATAATTCTAACTTTGGTTCCAGTCCCATGATTTAGCCTGGGACTACATACCTCTCGCTGCCAACTCTAGGTACTTGGACCCATTGGGGACACTGGCATTTTCTCTCATGAGTTGCACCATCTTTAGTGGGTGCAGGAGCTCCTGGAGCAGTGAATTTGTCTGCAATGTGCTGAGAGCCAACAGTATCGGATCGGAAAGGATCAACAGGGTGGGGCAAACCAGAGGCTCAGAGGACTGCTGGTTGCAGAAATGTGAGGCAGTGCTGTATGAGAAGGTGCAGGTGGCCATCCTCCCTTCCACTCCACCCCTGTCACTTGGAGTTAGAACGACAGGTGAGAAGGTGCCGGAGGGAAAAGAGTGACTGTTTTCTTAGGCAGATGGCTGATGCCAGTCAGCACGTGCGGGCACCAACCGTGTGCTAAGCCTTGGGGAGCGCGCCCCTTTGTGTCTTCATTTTCAACACCAGCTCCTTGTTGTTTTTTAGCAACAGTTTGGTAGTGTTCCTCAGGTTTCAGCCTTTCAACATCTGAATGTCATTCCTTTGGCGAACCGATTTTTTTTTCCTCCACTTCTTCACTTGGTGATGACAGGAGAAACTGTTAGTTTTAAAAAAGTTGATTTAATGGTCCACTTGCAAGAAGCCACATAGCAACCAATCTGTTCTTAAGATTTGGGATTTATTTGATTCATCTTCTCAGATGACTTATTGAAATTGTCTTTAGAATGTGTCTAAAATGGATGTTGTGTGCTCTGTGGATGGCACCAGACCCACAATTTCCATCCAGGTATTTATTTAATTGTCTCTTCCAATTCTCTCTACTGACACTCATCTTGAAGTTTACTTTTGCCATTTTGTTGGAACAGCACTACACCCCTGCCCCAAACATTTAACTCCTCTCAGATAAATCCAAGCCCAACCCTGAAATTCCCAGGTTGGCCCTAAATCAATGCCAGACTGTATGGTATGTTAGTAATGGCTCACACTTCAGGGAGGAGAATTTTCATGAGTAGCTTCAGAGATGCACATAAAAGCAGCAGACAGCGCACACTTAGGCTGCAACAATCCCTATAAGGCAGGTAGAAACCATAGGTGGCGAGAGGAGAGATTTGGTGTTAGGAGACAAAATGAATATTAGAAGTGTGTGCCTGAAAGCCTGAACCTCTCCAAATTTAAGCCGAACTCTTTAATTACATTTGAATTTGGTCCCAAGAGAAAGATACAGAGATTCAGGGTCTTTTAAAGGGAAGGATGGTCTCCTGGTGTGGGCTGTTTCTTGAGGTTTTGTCCATTAATGGACTGGCTGCTCTTCAGAAAGGAATACCCCTTGATCTGTGAGACAGAGCAGAAGCACCATCTTTTCTAGTGTGTGGAGGGCACTGCAAGAGGGCATGGACCACGGGCTACACTTCGCTTTTCTTTGTGTCAGAATCTATGTGACATAGTCAAGAATGATATAGGACAAACTTGGGGAAATGACCTTTCCTCTCTGTGTCTGTTTCGTCCTCTGCAAAATCAATGGTGTAGAATAGAGATGCTTCCAGCACTATCGTTCTATTCTCACTAGGAGTTCTATATTAAGATTTTGGAATCATAAAGTTGAAAGCACTTTAGAAGCCTCCTGGTCTAAGGGCCCCTCGGTGGTTCAGTCGGTTAAGTGTCTGACTCTTGAATTTGGCTCAGGTCATGACCTGAGGGTTGTGAGACTGAGTCCTGTGTCAGGCTCCATGCTGGGGGCATGGAGCCTGCTTAAGATTCTTTCTCTCCCTTTCCCTCTGCTCTCTCCCCGCACTCTCTAAAAAAATGAAAAACAAAAACAGAGTCACCGGGTCTAACTTCCTGGCTCACTTAGCCCTTGCTGTGTACCAAACCACACAAAAACTTAGTGGGTTAAAACAAACAAAGTGTTATTTCTCATAATTCTGTATGGCTGAGCAGTCTGTCTTCTGCTTTTCCTGAGCTCACTCATGACGGATTTCAGCCAGAGTGTCAGCTGGGCCAGAAGCTCCAAGATGGCTTCATTCACATGTCTGAAAGTTGGTGCTGGCTGTTGGTTGGGGGCCCTTGTTCCCCATGTGGCCTCTCACCCTCTAGTAGATAAGGTTGGCTCCTCACAGGGCAATGTCAGGGCAGTTCTAAGAGGGGGAAGGCTGCAAGGCCTTTCAAAAAGACCAGTCTCAGAAGTCACACAAGGTCACCTTCAGTGCATTGACTGGGATGAAAATGCAGGTATGCTAACTCCCCTAACCTAGTACCATGTGCACTCTGTAACACACTGCTCCTCAATGGCCATG
This sequence comes from Mirounga angustirostris, assembly GCF_029215605.1. NCBI lineage: Eukaryota > Metazoa > Chordata > Mammalia > Carnivora > Phocidae > Mirounga > Mirounga angustirostris. The sequence continues at coordinate 14,886,252 of NW_026991718.1, read as the reverse complement.
TTCAAGCTCATTCATCAACCACAGTAAGGATTACTGGGCATGTACTACATGCTAGGAGCTGTGCTGAGCATTTTGGTGGATCCGAAGATGAATAACAAAGCATCTCTTTTCTTTCAAGTAATCTGTAACCTATACCTAGCATGACATTCAAAACAGGTTAAAGGACCACGTTTTAAGTAGGCCGTAACTTGTTTCTACAGTCTCTATAAGAATGCGTGGCATAGGTAAAAATAAAAGCCCCTTCTTCTCTTGAGTTCCATGGACATTTCCATGTGTTTTTACCAGGATAGTTGAGGTTCTTTTCCACAGTCTCCTCCACAGTAAGTTTAATACATGAAGAAAGACAGTATCCAAATTATCATAAATCTGTCGGCATTCCATTTCAAAACAGAGGCAAATGGAGCTTCCATGTATCTGAAATGTTGTATGTATCTGGATTACCGTTTTATCCTTTAATGGGGTGGACCTCAAGGTCAAGTTTTATTATATGCATCTTAAAAAATGTAGAGCTGAAGTTTCAGAGGGGGCATAGAGAGGTGACCTGAGTCAGGGTGGGACATTAACCTTCTGACCTCAGAGACTGATGGATCTCAAGCCGCACTGCAATCCGGAGGGGAGGCTGTTTTGGCACAGGGAGGAAGGCCAGATGCCCTGGTGTTTCATTTTAAGCCTTGAAAAGTTAAACTTAGGCTTGCCTTTGCCCTCTAACCTGCCAGGGCCACCCCATAGCAAAGACCACCTTTGGAGTTCTCTACTTCCTCTTCTTGGGCTTTAATTCTGCTCTTCTGCCTCTTTCAGGCACCTGATGCCCACTTGTCATCAGCTGCTCTGTTCCATACGTGACCTTCAAGAAAGAATCAGCTACCAGTTATTTACACTACAGTGTGAATATCAGTTAGTGGGAAAGTCTCATCTCTTACTAGGAAAAGAAGAGCTTCATTCATTCTAGTCATTGGCAAGTAGTTTGTAAGAATATTCCTGAGGCCCCTGAGATCATGCCTGCTACTTTCTGTTCTTAGTACCCATTCAGAGTCTAAGATTATTGAGTACTAGCATTTTAGAATTGAAAGGGCCAACAGAAATACCACTGATACTCTTTACTTTGTTGGTGAAAAAGTTCAAACCCAGAAATAAATGGTGGCTTGTCATGTTACACAACTAGTTAGTGGCAGAGTTGGGGTTCAAACCTGGATCACTAGATCTTTAACAAGCAAAATTTGAACCTATTATTTTCTCTTCCTGAGAAATTGATCTACACAGAACTGGACAGTTTTCAGTTGCATCCAATCCTCATAGATCTTCTACATGGCTGTGAAGGGTGCTAGGGCTTTTGGTACCAAAAAAGGGATTACAGAATAGAAAAGAAGCTATGGGCTAGTTTCCGAGTTGCTGCTATTACTACTTCAGCATGACACATGGAAGCGGTATCAGAAAAATGGCATTTGTCTTAGGTTCCAGCATTTAGACAAAGTCCATTACGTGGTCTTGGCAACTCACATAACCTCCTTGCTCATCTACTGAACAAGAAACAAGACAAGGTCATCTCTAAACAAATCCATAGACTTTCCAGCCCTAGAGCTGGGGAAAACAAGAGCCTGATAAAGCAGCAACCAGAATGAGCACAGACGTGGAGTAATGAGGGAGTAATGGCTGGAGCATTGGAGTAATACTTGGAGTCATGGTTATTAGCTATTTCAGGGACAGCAAAGAGGCCAGTTTGGCTAAGAGGAATGACTTAGGTTGGCAACTTTTAGTAAAATAGAGATAATAGTTACTTTCTTAACATGATAAAACATGCCTATCAGGAACAAGGAAAGAACTCTCACTCATGTTGCCATAAGTAAACGTTGCTCCAGAAGTATTAGACAATGACTTAGCTCTTTGTTGGGACCCGTTTAAACTCAGGGAATGACAAGAATCCCAGTTCTTTGCTGAAAGAAGTGGCTCTCTAATGGTAAAATATTGGTGTCATTGACAAGTAAGTAGAGGAAATAATTTTACGCAGGAGCTTTCTAGATGGTCTTCAAATCGTACTTAGATGTTTCTCTTCTGTTTCCTCAATGGCGCATCTTCAAAGGTAAGTACTTTATAATAGCTCTTCACTCACAGTTCTTCCCAATTTGATAGACAGGACAGGCTTGTGGAAATGCTATTCACATGAAGACCACATTTCAGGTTTGCCATTCACCAACCAGGAGGCCTTGGCCAAATCCCACCAAACCCCTGTATGTTTTTATGAAAATAGATATAATGATACCGTGTCTGTCTGCTTCACAAAATTGTTTTAAGAGTCAAGTGGAAAATTGTGTGATGAATGTATATTGTTGTTGAAGGAAATTTATAGATGTGAGGGGTGGATCTTGTCTGGACTCCTCAAGCCCTTGGATCTTCAGTCTCCAGAGGGCCCACGCAGCTCGGCATCTACACTCACCCTGCAAAACTTGCGATCTTTTTCTAGCACACCCAAGGCACACATCAAAGAATCTGTACACCTAGAGTATATGGCTTTCAGAGTGAGAGCCAGCTTAGAATTGTGTTAGCAGAGCAGGTACAGTTAAAAAGCCTGAGGCTTTGGAATTTTTAAAAGGGACCCAACACCAACATCTCTGAAATAAATTGATTTGGTTGAAACCCTTCCAAAGAAATTACCTTAATTCTGAGACTAAATATGCTGCGTTCCAGCCCAAATGGACTTTTCTTGGCCAATCCCCTGAGAAGTAAACATTCAAGTTTAATAGGGAAAGGGCAGTAGAACTTGCAGTTTTAGCTCACTGATGTCACCCATTGCTTTTTGAGCCAAAGAACAAGAAAATCCAACACTTCCTTCAAGAATGAAGGCATCATATGGGAATGATACAAATATGTTTGTGGTTTCTATATATTTTCTTTTAAAGAAAAACACTGGAATTGAAGAGGATACATTTTTCAGAATCTTGACAGACATATGTGCTTCTCTCAGAGAGGGGTCCACCTGGGAATCTTGGCTGTCTGGTCAAAAAGGCTGTCTTTTTATTCCTCGACTAAAAAATAGGATATAGAAAGAAGCACAGAGGGTCTAAACTATAGAGAAACTTAATGTTGAATCCGACTACTGCAGTCAGATCCAGGGAGAAGATCTTAGTATTAAGGAATAAGAGTGTCTTTGAGCCGAGAGGCAAATGTTCATTTTACTGTGGAGGAAGTGTCCAAATTAAGATCTGGGAGAGTTGTCTAACTTACACCAGCTCACAAGGCTTTTGTCATCAAGGCTACACTAGAATACAGAGTTTTTTGGCACCAGGTCTCTTATTATCTTGTTTGGGATGAAATCTCTGCTTGGTAACAAAGACGTATTCTGAAGGCCACCCTGAAATGCGGTGCTTTCTCACTGCCTGGCAGTAATGACTCTAAATAATTAGGTGATAGGTGGTGACACCTCATTGCATGCAATGAATCAGGTACAGTCACCTTCCAACGGCAGCCCGGTGGAGTCAAGGTCTGGGCAGGAGAATGAAATCGTTGATTTCAAAGGTACTAGCAGAGCTTGCATTTTGAGCCCTTTCTTGGTGATCTTCACTGGAGAGAGCAGATTACTTTGGCGAATACACATCGATTCCATCAGCCTTAACAAACACCCTTGAGCTAGGCAGATGTTCAGAAGTCAGGAAGCTGATCACAGCCTGGAGGAAGCTCACGGTCCAAAGAGGATGGCACAGATTGAAGCTTCTTTATCCTTCTATACACAGTCCTTAACACCCATTAAGAATTAAAGCAACATTTGGTGATGGAATATGGATAGTTCCATGTTAAGTTGGTGGTAGAATTGCCCTGAGTGTGGAGAAGAGGGGATGATCAATCTTCCTGGGGTGTGGAAAAGAACAAGGTCAAGGAAAGCTTCAAAACCGATACTCGATCTGAGCCTAAAGGGAAACACATTGCAGAACTAAAGATGATCCTCCGGTCTACCTAAGTTTCAGGATATCCAGTTCTGATGCTTTAAGGGGGGCTTGTAGTACACAAAGCACCCCAAATTCCCTGATATGGAAAGTAACCCCTGAGGCTGAGAGCAGGGCTCAGGGTGCCCAGCTTGTTGACCTGGGAGCTACTGGGTCTGTGTGCGGGTGAGGCTGTGTCCTCAGGGCCCTGATGCTGACCTCTGGCCTTGGGCCTCCAGTGGCCTCACCTGACTTCCTGCCCACCCTCACTTGGGTCTCTGGGAAAGGCTGTTGTACTTGGCCTCCCTCCACCCCTAGGGTACGCAATTACTCAGAATCTCCCAGCTGTTCCCAAGCCCCACACTGAGTTTCCAAACAAAACCTGTGAAAACAGATCTCTGGTGGCAGCTTTGGCCACATTTGGCAACTGCCCATGTCCACGGTCCACCAGCAGGCTCTTGAGTCCCAGACGCTCTCCACTCCAGATGCAGATGAAGCCTGGATGGACACTGTCTTTGAGACATATCCAGGAAAGATCTGCCCAGGAGCTCATGGATTTGATGTTTTTCTTTGGCTCCATCCAAACCCAATGAAGCTGAATATCTGCACCATGGCCCATACCTCTACTGCAGGCCCAGACTCATACCTCTGTAATGGGGCAGGGAGGAAGAGGCTCTCCTGCTGGTCGCCGGGCCTCGTGGGGGTTCTGAATTCCGCCTGCTTCCTGAACGGGAACCAAGTGCTGATGAGCGCCCCTCCCCCCCCACTCCTTCAGGGGCCGGTTGCCCAGTCCCCTCTCTGTGAGAGCCCACCTTGTCCTTTCTTCCTGCCTTCTCCTCCTCCCATAGCTAATGCTCATTCAGGTCCCCACTTCTTGCCTGTGTCCTTCTAAATCTCCTACCATTCTCCCTTCTTTCCTTGTCTCCCTCCTTCAGAGATATCCTGTTGCCAGATTTCTCCTTCCAAAGTGTGTACCTTTGCTGAGGTAATTCAGAACCCTTCCAAGGCCAGCACACCTACGCCATGATGCCATGTCATGTTAGCCTGGCATCAAGGCCTTCTCTGATCAAGGCCTGTGGTCGAGGCAATCCTTCCCACCCACAGGTAGAGATGTTTCTTGGAAACAGCTGTCCAGACTGGGACTACATTTCCCACCCATTGAATTTCGCAAATGAAATGTAAGCAAAAGTGATGTGTGTCGCTTTAGGGCCAACATTATTAGGAAGAGGGTGAGCCTTTCCTAACCCCCCCTTTTTTTCCGGTTCTGTCAGTTGGAAACAGAGCATTCTGTACCTGTGGGAACCGAGGAACCATGAGATGGAAGGAGTGTGGGTCCCAGAAACACCACTTGGAGCAAGCTATTTTGCTGACAAGGAAAGCCTGGTTGGTCTGGTTTGTGAAGTAGAAGTAGCCGTGTATTGTCTTAAGCCACTGGGAATTTGGGGGTTATTTTGGTTTTGGCTAATGTTGTCTTGACTAGTAGAGTCTTCGATGGCATTTCTAACTTTATTTTCCATCGCTGTCATTTATACTCCCATCTTTAGGCCAAATCTGCTGTTCCTTGGACACACGTCTTACCTGCCTATGCACACCTCACCTTTATCCTTACCTGTATGAATCCATGTCATCCTGCCCTTGGCTCAAGATGCAGGGGAAAGGACCCTGCTCCACTCAGCTTCCCTCAGCTACTGCGGCTGCAGGGAGGAACCCCATCTGGGCCTCAGATCTCTGTATCTGCTCCTCCCGGCCCCCTGTGTAGTTCAGTTGTGCTTTGTAGATCTTATTTCCCTGCCCACTTGCAAATTCTTAGGAAGTTGGGGAGCTCATGTTCATTTTACCTTTGTTATGCCCATAGCAGAGTGCTGAGTGGCCCCCTCCACCCAACTCCATGTGTTTAAAATCACCTGGAAGTAATGATGGAGAGAAGAAATGAACCATTAAGTGTAGGACCTCTTGTGGTGAAATGACAGAATCAGTGGTTTGTCTGTCAGCACCCAGCATCCTCTTTCTGTCCCCATCCCACCCCTGCCTGCCCTTCCCACAAGTCTCCTTCCTACCTTCATGCATGTCGCAGTGGACGACAGAGTCCATAGTGTTCGAAGCCAGACTGCCAAGGTCGGAACCCAGGCTTTGCCGTTTCCCACCAGCTGTGTGACCCTTAGCCCCCATGCCTCAGTTTCCTTATTGAGAAATACCTAATAATGACTTACCTATCAGAGTTGTTTGAGGATGAGGTGAGGTAGTCTTTGTAAAGTTCTTTGAACATAATGGGCCACAGTGAGCACAGTCTGAGGGTTCACGTCTCCTGCAGCTCTGAACGTTCTCATTTTTCTTTCTCTGCCTCTGTTCCCCTGCTTTTCTAGACACTGTGGAATCAGGGATGAGATTAGCTCAGGGCCTGGGGTTCCCCTTGTGTGTCACTTACCACCAGTCACTAGTGAGGGACTGCCTAAGTGCTGTGTGGAGGGCCAGAAAGAGAGCCATGATCTATGGGCTCTATATGCCATTAATTCAGGAGCAGAAATAGTGACGTACGTGCCAGGTATTATCTATCCTCCAAAGAACTGGGATTTTACTAGAAATTGTAACTTAGAGGAATGGCCAGTAATTGTGGAAATTTCAATTATCTATAAGTAAATGTTCAGAATTCAAATGACTCATACAACCTCAGTGCTATAAAACTATAGAGGATCATTTATTACTACCCTCACTTAACTTAGCAAGAAACCAATGTCTGAAGACAAGTGACTTGCCCAAGGTGACAAGGTTGATTTCAGTAGAACAAAGGCAAGAACCAGGCTCCTGTCTACTAATCTGGTGTTCTCTTTATGTCTCACAAGTGCTAACCTCAGGTAAATCTTATAAAGCTTTTCACACCTCACTCTCCTACCCGAGAACCTTCAGTGGCTCCCTACTACCTTAAAGATCAAGGTTAAATCTCTTCAAAAAACTTTTTTTTTTACATTTTTATTATTATTTTAATTTAGTTTTTTTTAAGTTTTTTTTTTTAAAAGATTTTATTTATTTATTTGACAGAGAGAAACACAGCGAGAGAGGGAACACAAGCAGGGGGAGTGGGAGAGGGAGAAGCAGGCTCCCTGCCGAGCAGAGAGCCTGACACAGGGCTCGATCCCAGGACCCTGGGATCATGACCTGAGCCAAAGGCAGACGCTTAATGACTGAGCCACCCAGGCGCCCCTTTTTTTAAGTTTTAATTTAAATTCCAGTTAGTTAACATGCAGTGTAATATTAGCGATTTAGTACTTACATACAACACCCGGTGATCAAAGATCAAGGTTGAATTTTTTATGTGTTGAAATCAGCCATAGTCTAATCCCCTTTCCCCACTCAGTGGCTGGCATTCTCCTATGTTGTTGATGATGATGTAAATTGGCATAATCCTTTAGGAAAGCAGTTGGCAATACACATCAAGAACCAAAAACATGCTCATATGACCCAGTAATTCTACTTCTTGACCCCTCCCTAAAGAAATATTCCTCAGTACAGAAAAACCTGTATGCATAAAGTTGTTCATCATAGCATTATTTATATAAAACAAAACTGCAGAGAACCCAAGTGCCTCCCACTGAAGAGGTTTTTGAATTAATTATGATATATTTATTAGATGAACTAGTGAGATCATGATAAGTGAGAGAGATACAAACTATGAAATAACATGATACATAAGATATAAAGTTAAATAACAAAGCAGGATATAAAACTATATGAGAGTATGATTAGAGTTATGTGAAAAATACAAGTAAGGGGAAAAAGACACTAAAGAAGTTTAAGTAACTGTTGTGCAAGATTTTTTTTTTCCCTGTCATCCAAAGTTTATGCAACAGCCTTACATTATTTTCATAATACTAAAATTTTTAATTTTCACCATGATAAATGTTATCACTACAGAACTTTTAAAGTCTCCTCATTGCCCACCCTAGGATAAAGGAAAGCACCTGCTCTCAGCACCTACGGCCCCCACCATCCTGCTTGGTTCTTCCTTTCCATCCCCATGAACTTCAGGTTTTTTGTGCTCCTTATGCTCTTGTCAGGCTGGTGCTTGGTTGTGTCCTTGGTGAGAAGGAGGCTGCAGGGTCAGAGAAGCAAACAGTGACCTTGGAGTTGGACTGAACTTAGGGGCCCACCTTTGCCCATTCAGCGCTGGCTGACTAGGCACACTCCCTATTCCCTTGAAGCCTTTTGTTTCCTCATCCATAAAGTGAGAAGTAATAATGCTTATCTCTTGGGCTGCCACGGGAGTGAGACACGTATATAAGTCCCTGGCGTGGTTTAGGTACCGTTAGTAAGGCTCGTTCCCAGCCACGGCTCATCCCGTTTTCAACACCACCCTTGCCTGGGATCCTTTCACTGTTCTCTTTATTAACTCGTGCCTTGAGGTCTGGCCTGTGCTTTTCAGCAGTGCTTCTCAAAGCGTGTACTGCAGATTCGTCCTCCACAAGATGGGCATAGAAGAGGAGTCAACCTTAATGTGGTCTTGCCACAGATGGGGAACAAACAGTTTGGGCCCAGCACGGGGCTTGAGTGGTCTGCCTAAAAATGCTCTGGGGGGGATTAAGGAGGACGACAGATGGAAAGGTAGGCAAAGTCACTGGAAATCAGTGACAGGCCCATGGGGGTTAACCGCACTACTTATTTGGCTTGTGTGGGTATTTGGATACTTCCATAGTAACAGGAGTTGAAAATTCCTATATGAACTTTGTTCAAGATGCCGCATTGGTTCCATCTTCTTGGGCATATTGTTCCTGTGCATTTTACTCACGCTAACCTTACTTGTAATGACACCTTTGCGTAAATACTTGTCTTTTTATGTGTGTGTGTGTGTGTGCACATTCACATGCATATATATATATATACACATATATATGTAGGTATGCACATATATATATATAATCTCCAAGTAGAGTATAAACTCCCTGAGGGCATATATCCTGTTTGACATTTTTCTTGCCCCATACTGCACTGCTTAAAGACATGGGGATGCCCAGTCCTTGTTTTACAAATGATACAGATCTGGTTTTCCAACTTGACTGATGACTTGTTAAAAACAGATCCCTATGCCTCTCCTTGGAGATTCTGATTTGCTTGGCCTAGGCTGGGACACAGCCTAGATCTGCCAAGAAACCTTCCGTGGTGTCTGAAGGCAGTTTGGTCTTATAATGCCCCCTATTAAAATATGCATGCAATTGGGAAGAGAAAGTCAATTCAAACATTTACTGAGGCTTGCTGATTGTTGCTGGCTCAAGGCAGAGAAAGGGAACCTGGGATGGGGCTGGGAATAAGATCCAGGTGGGGTGGTCTTTGAGATACAAGATCCAAGAGCAAAAAGAAAATTTCACTGATTTTTAATCAACACTGAATCTGTCTGTTGCTTCCATGTCTTTGTGCTTTGCAAATCCCTTCCAAAATCTTTCAAGTATTTAAACAAATGTCAAGATAATTCAGCAAGATGGACCAACTATCTACAAAAAGATGATGAGCCTAAGAAACATGTACTCTGTAAGGGTCTTGATTACAGCTTAGAAATGATCATGGATATAATGGGACCCATGCAGTGGGTGCCTCTGTGTCAGGGACTATGCCAAGGTGGGGAAACGGAGGCCCCTTGGCTTAGTAAGTAGCAAAGCAGCTATCTGGACCCAAATCAGTTTGGTTTCTAAGGCCACCTCTCTATCACGTCATTCTGCTTCTTCGTGTCTCAGTCCCCAGAGCCAGGGGAATGTGGATTCTCAGTCCATACTGGCTAAATGACTGAGCACGTTGACCACAGTGTTCGATTTCTGTTTGTCTTCAACCCTGTGTTGGAGGCCAGAAGATTCAAAGCAGGATCTAGATTTAGAGGAAAAGTCTGAAAAAAAAAAAAAACAAACCCCAAACACCCTTAAAAACAAAAAGAATGAATGAAAAGTAGAAAAGTGAAGCCAAATAAAGATTTAGAGGAAGAGGAAAATGATTAGGATAATTACACATGCAGAAGGAAGCGCTGAAGGCCGTCCTCTAAATGGTCCTCGTGGTTTATGCAGTCGGAGGGCGGTGCACGGCTGGAGGGACGAGTGGAGGTCGGGTAATCGCTGCATGGCCTGGGACTCACCAGGCTGTCGGGCCGAGCCCCTGGAAGGGTTGACCATGGGGTTTTGGATGGCAACCAATGCTGACTGCTGAGAAATGTGCAGGGAAGGAAAGAGCTGCTAAACTCCCTGACAGCCTGGGTCCCGATGCCTCATTCTTGTGCCTGCCCTGTGCGTATATCATCCAGTATTCCACCAGTCACTTCTTCCCAGCATCAGTCTTGTCTATCGCAACAACTGGAAATGCCATTATCTGAATATAATTGCATTTCTGCAGAGAGACCTCAGTCTCAGTGGATAATCTGACATCATAGGCCATGATGGATCATCTCGGACCATATGCCCTGAAAGACACACATACCATACTAAAGCCAAAGATTATGTCACATACACTCTGGTCTCTCCACCGAACCTCCTGTCATCAATAAGTTGGGCTCCAAACAGAAGCATTGGGAGGCAGCAGAAAACCAGGACATCCAGCCTCGTATCCTGGGAGCAGCAGTTGCTGGGCTAATTGGCGGGGTCAGGAGTGAGCGGGCGAGGGGAGGCTCCTTCTCGCCTCCCTGACCCTGTGCTTGCTGCCGGCTCAGCTCTGTCATTCAGCTTTCCTGCTTAGCTTGCTCTCTCCACCTCCTGTTTCTTTTGAAATCAAGCAAAATAACATTTCTTAATTATAACCAGTTTGACTAAGTAATTAAACCACCGATATACACTTTTTAAACCTGTCATACATGAGAGACACAAAACAAAGCAGAGCAGAAAGGTTTCTGCATGGGGCTGAGCATGATCTTTCGATTACAATAAGCTTCAAACCTTACCAGGATCATCACAAAACTCCTGTGAAGTCCCTGGTGCCTGGAGTATGCTTTTGGAGCTCTTCTTTTACTGGAAAATGTAAAATGATGTCACTGAAGGAGATTCCCGGTTGACTACCAACTATGTGGAGTCTCTGATTCTCTTTCTCCAGCTGATAGCCCTTGGGTAGCAAGCTACAAACAGCCAACAAGTCAAGGACAGGGAAGATATTTTGGGTTCATGGGTTAAGCTTGTGGAAGTTAAAACCATCCTTCAAAATCTCCTCCAGAAATCTCAGATCCTCTAGTTGGAACCGTCCCTGCCTCTTCTTGCTTCCCATAGTCTTCTTTGCTTAGGGTGCTTTTCAAAGACAGCCCAGACCTACTGAATGTGGTACTACGGGCGCGTTCACAGACGCCTTTCCCTTTGGGCCTAGCAGAGGGCCTCAGACCCCATGGGTGGTGCGTAGGGCTTTTGTGAAAACCAGCCTTTGTTTTGGAGAGCGCTAAAGCCCCTCAGAAACCCATTTAAGTAATTAAGGTGGCAATAAATGGCCCAGCTCCCACTTCCTAAAACAGAGAATGATCTCAGAGTATTGCAGCTTGAGTTTGAAGCCAGATGTGCCTACCCCCCTTTTTGGTGTGTGACCAACTTCCACCAACCTGCAGAGGTTCTGCATCACCACAGAAGTGCAGGTGATCACACACAGCGGCCATAGAGAGACATCTGTCACCGACACGTATTTCAGCATCCGAGTGCACAGAGATATGGTAATCATTTCCAGCTATGTGGAGATTGCCGCTGCCTCAGTGAATGGCCCCATCAAGGGGAGGGATAATGAAAAGTGCCCTTTCTCTGGTTCAAATCACTTCCTCCTGTGGGTTGATTTTTTTTTTTTTCTGAATTATACAGGTACAGCTATAGCGTGTTGGTAAAGGAAGAGGTTCATTGTTAATATTGTGGATGCTTTTCCTCAGGGCCATTTTATTATGCAAATTTGTCGTTATGAAATGCATTTTTAAAATAATGAAGACCTGTATGGGATTTGAAATGGTTCCTATAATTATTTCACAGTAGGGTCTGGATTAGCAAATACTGTAGGGTAGAGGATACTAACGGAGATATTTATAGGGAAAAAAAAGTACACATGAAATATAGTTTGGCCAGGTTTAATACACACAGAATACACTTTAATACTTTCATATGGTCTGAATAATATCCCCATATTGATTTTTTCCTCGTTTCTCCCAACTCCACAGCAAATGTACGACAATGGCTCATTGATTTATTGTGAGTGTAGCAATGGGTTTATAACAGCATGAATCATGCCGATTGCTCAATTCACCACATGCCTTAATAAAAGTTTCACTTTAATAAAACTGAGCTAAGGCAAATATGCCCAGAGGCTGGCCTGACATTCCTTATACATTACCCTGCCTCAGGAAATTATTGCCATATATTTTACAGCAACTACAGTAGGCTAGGGGATCAGGATTAAAATGTACTAACTACTGTGATATTTAACAGAACTCCTGTGTTCCCAGTTAACCCTCACAGGTACAAAATGAACAAAGCAATTAGGAGAGAGAACAGTGTAGGGAACAGAACTGGGTTGGGATGCAAGCAATGGGGGATCAGTACTGTCCCTTGTGACACCATGAGTGTCCCCTGAGCACTCTGTCCAGTGGATGTGAAATGCCTGTCTTATTTCCCTTCCAGAGTCCCTATAGGCATCAAGAAAGAAAAAGGAAGCCCGGTGCTTTATAAAGTACAAATGCGATACAAGGTCAGGTGAGGGGTATCACCCTGAGGGACAGAGCCTGCCAAGCACGCACACCAGCCTCTCAGCACTGTGAACTGTCTTTGGCAAGATCGGTCATCAGGGTTGTTAATAACAATGTGTCTGGATAACTGAGAGATCTTACTCCACGGATAGGTGTTTAGGGGTTAAAAAAAGAAAACTCCAATCATTCTAATAGAGCTACATTATTCTTTTATCAACTAAAGATTGTTTTTTGTCTTCCCGAGTAAGAGCTGAAAATGCCCCCACCACACCTGTGTTGTGTTGAGGTGTGAGAATGTAGGCCAAAGGGACTGTTCCGCAGGGACTGTTCAAGTGACCTATCACCTGCTCATTACCGCTCTGGAGGAAGTGCTGATTAGACAGCCCATAGACTATTCAGTGCCAATAGGTGGAATGCATGCGAGTCCAGAAGAAGTAGAAGCCTCTTTGGTCTTCGAACCAATACGAGTCACTTACATCTCCATCATAGAATGTGTGATAGAGTAAGGGGGATGCTATGGTCCTATGGGAAACGTCAGTCGCCTTTGGGCTTGAGTCTTGCCTCTGCTATTAACTACTGGCTGTACGATCTTGAACCAGGTGCAAAATCTCTCTGGGCCTCCATTTCCTCATCTGTAAAATGGGGGGTTATGTTTGTTGGAGTGACAGATGTAAAGTGCCTGGACTTGCTGTTCCCGGCACCTGTTCTCAGCATCTCCCTGGCTGGACTGTACCCCCCACACAGCATCCTTTCCCATTTCGCCCTGGCTCTGTTTCACCTGCAGGCAGCCTGGTGGGGAGGGCGCGGTCCTCCCAGCTTCCTGCTCTGGGTCACATGCGTCCCTCTGCTCCCAGGGCACCTACATCCCATTTGGCACTCACCAAACCCACCTGTCCCCATCTCAATCCTTGCCTGTCCCCCCAGTCAGAACCTGGAGGGAAAACACTGCGTTTTGTTCTCAAGTTCATTCCCTTTGTTTCATATTCTGTCTGGCACATAGAAGATATATATGAATGCATGAATTAATGGTGTGCAGCCAGGTCGCATCTCCAAGAACATGTTCTTTCACAAAACTGAACTTGATCATCAGTTGAAAATGACTGACGACTCCGGAGATGCTGGAGGAGCCAAAACAGAGCTTCCACTTCAAAGCTGCTCCTTCCACAGTGGAATCCCAATAACACATGGCTGATATTTGACCGCTTACTAGGTGCGAGGTGCTGTGCTGATCACTCTGCGTATCTCCTGCTGCTAGTCCTTGGAACAGCTCTGTGACGTGTGTGCTTTTCTTTCCCTCATTACAGTGAATGTCCGGAAGCTTGGAGCAATTACCTAAGCTTCCCAAGGCTGCACGGCTATCGGTGGCTGGGTTAGGATGTGGACCTGTGTCTTTTGGATTCCAGAAGCTGTGCTCTCATTTCTCAGTTGTACTGAGCAAAGGAGGGTGACCAGCGACAGATGCCAAGGACACTGCCATCCACAGAGGAGTCACTGTTTGAATGTGGGGCTTAGGGTGGGAGTGAACTGGTCCCTAGTTCCCTGCATACCAGCTTCGCTCCCCCTCGCCCATGTTCTGAGCTTTACGGCTCTTTCTCACTCTCACCTGCAAGGGGACTCCAACAGGGGCAGCTGGAATAAAACCCACCGTCATCGACCAGGAACTGAGCTGTCAAAAGAAATGAAAAATCCGGGGGCAACTGCAGTCTTACCGTTCATTAATGGGTTTATCGGGAACTCTCTTGACATTGAGCTCTAACTAGGGCATTTAAGAAAATCCCAAATTTGAAAATAAATAAGTTGGCTGACATACAGACATTTTACATATGAATTTAATAAAATAGATTTTTCTTTTTGAAATCTTTGGTAATCTCTGAAATATATCAACTGCAACCCAGGAACATTGTATCCCAAGTTGTGATTCATGAAATGAAACGGAAATGTATTATGTAATTCAATTTGGAGAGTCCAACACAGAGCTCATTAGGGCTGTTGCTGGTGATGTGGCCTGTAGCTCAGAGGCCCTGTGGTTTGGGCAAACTTCTCCCAGTCCTTACCTCCCCTTCCTCTGAGGACATTTTCCCCAAATATCGTCACTCCTTAAAAATAGCATTCTTGAGCATTTTGCCCACAAATGAGGATAATTCAGAGGAAATCTTAGGAAAAATTGTGGATTGTTTCCCCTCTCCTCCCACTTTACCATTAACCCGTCTTGTGATGAGTCAGGCTCAGAACTGACTCAGTGCCTTTCTATGTGATCTTTGGATCCAGACCAGGCCACGCCTGTGCATTGGGCAGGTGGATACCAGGGTGTCATCTGAGGTAACTGGAGCCCAGAGAATCGAAGGGGCTTTGATTTTTTTTTTTAAGATTTTATTTATTTATTTGACAGAGAGAGACACAGCGAGAGAGGGAACACAAGCAAGGGGAAGTGGGAGAGGGAGAAGCAGGCTTCCTGCTGAGCAGGGAGCCCAACGTGGGGCTCGATCCAGGACCCTGGGATCATGACCTGAGCCGAAGGCAGACGCTTAATGACTGAGCCACCCAGGCGCCCCAGGGGCTTCTATTTTTGAAATCTCTAAACTCTCTGGCTTTTTTTTTTAGTTCATCACATAGCTGAACTTATAATCAAAGTATCGTTTTCCCTACCTATAGTGATTTCTATGAAAACAAATGAGAAAATGAGTCAGAAAGCACTTATGGTCCTATGTGATTTTTGTTGTCCTTCTTAGGGTTGCTTTTTCTTTTTTTAAAGATTTTATTTATTTATTTGACAGAGAGGGACACAGTGAGAGAGGGAACACAAGCAGGGGGAGTGGGAGAGGGAGAAGCAGGCTTCCCGCGGAGCAGGGAGCCCGATGCGGGGCTCGATCCCAAGATCCTGGGATCATGATCTGAGCCGAAGGCAGATGCTTAACAAATGAGCCACCCAGACACCCCGGGTTGCTTTTTCTTAAAAAATGCTTGAGATTTGATAAAATTTGCCATTCTAACCATCTCAGCGTGTACAAGTGAGTGGCTTTTGGTACATTCACAATGTTGTGAGCTACCTCCATTCTCTAATTCCCAGTTCTCTGTGTCACTCTGAAAAGAAATCTTGTACCTTGTAAGCACTCACTCCCTGTTCTGCTCTGCCCCGAGCCCCCTGTAACCATGGGTCTACTTTCTGCCCCTGTGGATTTGCCTATCCGAGACATTTCATATAAATAAATCATACACTATGTGGTCTTTTGTGACTGGCTTCTGGCACTTAGCATAATATGTTTAAGGCTCATCCATGTAGTGGTGTGTATCAGTACTTCATTCTTTTTTATGGTCGAACAATATTCCATTGTAGGGATCTGCTACATTTTATGGATCCATTCATCAGTTGATGGACTTTTGGATTATTTCCAGTTTTCGGCTATTAATTAATAATACTGCTATGAATGCTTGCGTACCAGTTTTTGTTTGAATTTTTGTTTTCAATTCTCTTAGGTTTACCTAGGAATAGAATTTCTAGATCATATGGTAATTTTATTTTTAACTTTTTAAGGAACCACCAAACTGTTTTCCACAGGGCTGCACCATTTTACATTCTCACTTAGCAATGTATGAAGGTTCCAATTTCTCTACATCCTCACCAACACTGGTTACTTTCCAGTTTTTGCTTTTGTTTTTTTGTTTTTTGTTTTTTAAGTGGAGCCATTCTATTGGGCATAAAGTGGAATCTCATTGTGACTTTGATTCAGATATCCTTATTGACTAATGATGTTGAACATCTTTTCATGTGCTTATTGGCCATTTTAATCTCTTCTTTAGGGAAATGCCTATTCGAGCCATTTGACCATTCTTAAATTGGGTTGTTAGTCTTTTTCTTGTTTAGTTGTAAGAGTTCTTTATATATTCTGGATACTAGACCCTTACAAGATACATGATTTGCAAATATTTTCTCCTGTCCTGTGGGATATCTTTTTACTTTCCTGATAGTGTTTTAGCATGAAAACTTGAAATTTTGATATTCAGTTTATTTTTTCTTCTATTCCCTGTGATTTTGTTGTCACATTTAAGAA
This sequence comes from Mirounga angustirostris, assembly GCF_029215605.1. Lineage (NCBI taxonomy): Eukaryota > Metazoa > Chordata > Mammalia > Carnivora > Phocidae > Mirounga > Mirounga angustirostris. Next base: position 14,869,624 of record NW_026991718.1, on the reverse strand, counting down.
ACTATAGTCTAGGGGTGCCTGAGTGGCTCAGTTGTTAAGCGTCTGCCTTCGGCTCAGGCGTGATCGCAGGGTCCTGGGATTGAGCCCCGCATCAGGCTCCCTGCTCCGTGGGAAGCCTGCTTCTCCCTCTCCCACTCCCCCTGCTTGTGTTCTCTCTCTCGCTGTGTCTCTTTCTGTCAAATAAATAAATAAAATCTTAAAAAAAAAAAGGAACTATAGTCTAATCCAAGGTCATGAAGATTTACCCCTATATTTTCCTCCAAGAGGTTAATAGCTTTAGCTCTTACATTTAGGCCTTCCATCCACTTTGAATACATTTTTACATATGGTGTGAGGTAGTGGTCCAGATTCATTCTTTTTCATGTGTACATTCAGGTGTCCTAGCAGCATTTGTTAAAAAGATTACACTTTCCCCACTAAATGGCTTTTTTTACCCTTGTCAAAAATAGATTAACCATACATGTATGAGTTTACTTCCGGACTCTCAATTTCTATTTTGTTGATTTATATGTCTACCTATATGCCAATACACATCATTTAATTACTATAACTTGATAGTAAGTTTTTTTTTTTTAAAGATTTTATTTATTTATTTGAGACAGAGAGAATGAGAGAGACAGAGAGCACATGAGGGGGGGAGGGTCAGAGGCAGAAGCAGGCTCCCTGCCGAGCAGGGAGCCCGATGGGGGACTCAATCCCGGGACTCCAGGATCATGACCTGAGCCGAAGGCAGTCGCTTAACCAACTGAGCCACCCAGGTGCCCTGATAGTAAGTTTTGAAATTGGAAAATATGAGTCCATCAATTATGTTCTTTTTCTAGATCATTGTGGCTAATCAGGGCCTTTTGCAATTTCATATGGATTTAGGATCAGCTTATTCATTTCTGCATAAAAGGCCTTTGGGATTTTGATAGAGATTGCATTGAATTTTTAGATAGACTTCAGGAATATTGTCATCTTAATATCAAATCTTTTAATCCACGAACATAGAATGTCTTTCCATTTATTTAGGTATTTTAAAATTTCTTTCAAGAATGTTTTGTTTTTCTTTTCAGTGCACATTTCTTGCACCTCCTTGGTTAAACTTATTTGTAAGCATTTTATTCTTTTTGATACTATTGTCAACAGAATTTTTTTTTTTTAATTTCGGTTTTAGATTGTTTGTTGCTGGCATATAGAAATATAACTGATTTGGGGCACCTGGGTGGCTCAGTTGGTTGAGCATCCTACTCTTGGCTTCAGCTCAGGTCATGATCTCAGGGTCATGGGATTTAGCCCCATGTTGGGCTCCAGGCTCAGTAGGGAGTCTGCTTGAGGTTCTCTCTCCCTCTCCCCTGCCCCTCCCCCCCTCTCTTAAATAAATAAATAAATCTTAAAAAAAGGAAATATAAATGATTTTTTATATGTTGATTTTGTATTCTGCAACTTTGCTAAACTTGTTCGTTAGCTCCAATATAATAGCTTTTTTTTTTCTTCTTTGTTGGTTCTTCAGGAATTCACCAAGGTTGTTTCTTGGGGTGGAATCCCTAATGAGCCAAGTGGGAAGTGCTGTTCACACTTCTCTTCCCCAGGGCAGGACCCAGGAAGGTGTTTACTGGAGAAAAGAAGAGAACAAAAGCAGGGATTGAGGCTTGAGCTAAATTGGAATCTAAACACCTGCGAAACAGGGTGACCCCAATGGAAGCTCTCAGCTTCAGATATCAACTTGCACTCACCTTACCCCAAAGAGATGACTCAAATCCAGCAATGACAGGCACTATTAGGAATTCTTTGCAGCCTTGAATCAGTCCAGCTGTGTTGGAATTGCTCTGGAATTAAGATTCTTGATAAGGTGGTCATGTGGCTAAGAACAAAGATTGTTAATTTTGCCTGTGCACTTGGGAGAAACTGCTAGGCTTTTGTATTGAATCTCAAGATTCTAAGGTCAATTTTCTGTGAGGTTTGTGAAAGTCCCTGTCTTCCGTTTCCACCATTTAAAAGTATGTATAAGAAGAGCGACAGATGATTACAGTGAAATAAGCCAAACAGAGCATGTACACATATGCACACATACCCACACCCATCCCACTGGAAAGTGAATCAGATGCCAAGGGCAAGTGTTCCCCCAGTGAGCAACATGCAGGTGCATAGTCCCGGGGGGGCGGCTTCCCCAATGGAAGAGAGGGAGCACTAAACCTGCCTCCCCCCATGCTTCAAGCCCCAGGGGAAGAATGAATGAGAAGATCGATATCTATTTTGGAAATAGAGGTGTTGTAAAATAAGATGTTTGATAATCAGCCAACTGAAAAGAATCCTGTCCAAGGACATTTTCTATAGGTCTTAGCCGTCCTCCAGGCAGGAGAGGAAAACAACAGCAGTAGCAGTAACAATGATAAAACAGATCTAATGGCCCAAGTCCCAGGGTCAAGTTCAGGCTCTGCTATTTGGTGCAATTCTGCTCTCTCTCAACAGGTTGCTGAGATTCTAGCTTTCACAGCGAGCCTTCCCCTCTTACGTAGCTTTTGCGGACTATCCCTATCCATTCTTCCTCTCCCTTCCCTGTACGCAGCATTGGTGCCTGAATGTGGGTACCTGGGACCTACTGGCTTCTCGTGGACTCAGCCTCCCTGAGCAATTCCAAACAACTGGCGAGCACGCTGCGTCTCACCCACCCTGGTCAGCCTCAGATTCCAGCAAGGGCCGAGAGCAATTGTTTTTTGATCAATTGCTTGATAAATAAAAATACTTTTAAGAACGAAAATAAGTTTAGAAAATTCAGTTCCAAAAGAAAACAGTAGCATAACCTTTTTGAGTGTATACCAAAATGGAACCTTACTGGCCGAGAGCTATTAACTTATCTCCCAAACACACAGAAGTAAAAACATGCCAGATTTCGGTTTCATAGTTCACATTTCTCTGGAAGGACGTGTCGTTTTTACCAGGAGTTCTATGTAGGCCAGATCAACACTAAACTATAGAACAATGAAAGAAATGCAGAAAACTGATAACCTCTGTTTATCTTTCCAATTCAAATGTACCTATGGGACAGATCTTTTCTTTTATCCCAATAAACTGCTATTTTTAAATGGTGCAATGGAGAAAAAAAAAGGGAAAGAAAACAATGGTGCGGATTTGGCTTTTAAGTCTCTGGTATGAAAAAATACACTATCCCTAGTGATCTGCTCTGAGCCTCAGTTTCCTCAATGACAGTATCAATATGGTAATAAAATTTGCCCACATAACCTCTCAGGGTTTTGAATGACCCCAGTGATATAATGCATATAACTATGATTTGTAAATTCTAAAATGCTTCACCATTTTAGTTAATATTATCACAAAGATGGAGCAAAGATCTCCATGTCATCTGTGGAACAAGGATTTGGCGTTAACCGTTATCATTGTATAATTTCAGATAAGCAGACCCACTTAGATCAGAGTTGGCACTCTGGAATTTTGAGAAATGAATGATCTAATTTCATTTTTGTTTTTCTAAAATTGTCAGACAAATTGTTTTGTGGTGTTCCTTTTTTTTTTTCCTTCTTTCTTTCTTTCTCTTAACATCTGGTTTTCCTGATGTGATCAGAACTAGACATACCAAAAGAGTGTAAAAAATATTTTTGGGATATGTTTGCAGACACTAGTCATTTGGATCTTTTCATGTATTTTATGGGTTCTTGTCTCAGCCCAGCCTAGACATGTGAGTCTTTAAATATTCCTCATGTAAAAGATGATGTAGTTATCAGGTGAACCTATTTTATATTCAGCCTAATTAAGAAATTTGTTCAGACTGTACCACCTAAACCCCTTTACAGTAGAAAAACAGTGGCCAAAGTTGTTCAGGTAATTTCCTATCGTTTGGGAGGTGGCTCATCATGCATGATGCCCAGCGAGAAGGCATGAGTTCTGCCCTTATTGGCCCACCTAGAGCTTGTTCCCTCTCAAGGCTGATGTCTGACCCATATGAGCAGATCTCTGCCAGACTTTTTTTGCAAGCTTGGACACCCTGAGGCTCAAGTGCGGCCGTCCTGCTGTCAAGGCAGGTGTGGACCTCATGCTAGGAGGAGTTGTCCTCGAGGTCCCCTTTTTTCCCTCCAGGCCAAGGCCTCCCCAACCTTAGGCATGAACAGCCAAGTCAGCTAGGGCTCTGTCTTAGTCTAGACCTCACTACATTGGACTCAGCTGGACTTGTAAGAAGAAAGTTAGGTTATTACAGTGAGCCTTTGGGTGCCAGTTTTCATTCATTCATTGACACAGTAGAACAATGTTGATTGAATGCCTGTGGCCCAGGCAGAATCGGGGTGTTGGGCACACAATGGTGGCAAGACCAGCAATGGTTCCTGCCCATATAGTCTAGAAGGGGAGAAAGACTTGAATCAAAAGGACACATATTCAAATATAAAATAAGAATGTTTTCACAGTCTGAGTATCAGGAGGTCTTCCCTAAGGAAATGACACTGGAGGTGAGATCAGAAGAATGAGGATGGGTCAGCTCAGAAGAGACCCAAGTAGAAGCAGATGCTCCAGCAAAGACTGTTAGAGGAGGAAGCATAGCGTTCTGGAGGGCTGAAAGAAAATGTATGGTGTGAAGTTAGAATAAGAAGTAATGATTCCTGCTGATGCTGGGAGACTAGGCAGGGACCAGACCATTCAAGGCTTTGTGGCCAGGATAGGAATTCTCTTCTTTAGCCTAAGAAAAAATGGGAAACCTGAAAGGATTAGAAAAGCTTGGCATGAGGGACGGTTTGGAGTAGTGAGAGTGAAGGTGGGACATGTGTTAGGAGGCTAGGACAGTAGTGAAGATGAAACAAGATGGCAACTAAGAAAGACTAAGGTGGTGGTAGAAGAAAGTGAAGATAAGTGGACAGAATGGAGGACTTGGTAAAGATTGACAAACTTGGTGCTAGGTTAGATATTTATGTGATGGCTACAACAGTGACTCCTGGGTTTTTGGCTGGTATAGCTGGCTAGGTGTGGGTGCCATTTCCTGAGGTAAGGAACCCTGGAAGAACACCAGGTATGAGGAAAGATCACAGGTTCATTTTGCACATGTTGATATTGAGGTGCCCTTGTGCCATCTCTGTGTAGACATGGAGTTGGCACATGGATATGCGAGACTAAAGCTCAGAGGAGAGGTCATGGCTGACCTTGAAAACTTGTTGGTCATTGCTACCACATAGGTGGTAAGCAAAGGCATGGAAACGAATGAAATTCAGTGAAGCCAAGGGAGATAGATACTCCTGTGGATAGTCTTACTTGATCTCGGCTACCAAGCTATAGGTTCCCAGTCACACACTGAGGGCTGCCCCCTCAGGCCATTGAGGATGTTTTGCATTCAGTCTTGGCAGTCTTCTTTTTTAATTAAACAGGAGTTTGTGTGCGTGTGTGTGTGTGTGTGTAGGTGTAGGTGTGTGTATGTTTGTTCCATAGATTCAGAGTTGGAAATTTACCATGGACTGAATTTGGATTTCATTTTCTAACCCTTTCGTCTGCCAACATTTTCAAAATGGAGGGAGTAGAGTGTTTTTTTCTGGGGCATAACTTCTTTCCTTTACTCCTGGCTTTTTACAAATTTCACACCTTCTTTCCCCAAGGTTCCCTACTACTTAAGACTTTAAATAGTCTGATTTTGTTTCTAATTTTCTCATAAATTCACCACCCACAATCAACTGGATAGCTGTACTTTTTCTTCTTCCAGCAAGGTTTACTAGGAGTTGAACACCTACTCTTTATTTTCCCACCTGCCTTGGCATATGATTCTGATTCCTAAAATGAGTCTACTGGTTATAGCACTACATGGTGCTGGCACTTTGTCCCCACAGGTGCCCAAACATTCTGTTCCTTTGAGAGGGAAGTCTCGATCTTTCCAGTGGAATTGTATGGCTGGAATTTCATTGACTTTTACTTCCATGCTTTGGTTTGTATTGATGGGGAACACGCTTTTAAAACCTCAGGTGGCCTTTCTGACTTTTCTACATGTCTTAAAGAAAAGGTAGAGTTTTGAAGGAGTCAGAATGTAAGGATTTAGGAAAGGTGAGGTTTTCTGCTTGTGGCTGATAGTTAGGCTTGTCCAAGGCTAAGATTTTAAGGTCTGTGTTTATTGCCTCATCTTTTAGTTCTAGTGTGGAAAAACCATATATTTTGCTTTGAATTTAATTACCAACTAATACAGGGTGAGTGTCTAGTATAATCTTCTGGGCTCATGCCCTGGGGACACCCAAGTAAGGAAGGAAATCCATGCCCTCCAGATGTGTATTTGTATGGTGGAGGAGACAGAAAGAGAATGATCAATCTAAGTTGCCATGATGACATGGGTAAGGGAGCAACTAACATGAAGAGAATATTCCTTCCACTGGTGATTTTTGTTTTTATTTTTTTTAAAGATTATTTATTTGAGAGAGAGAGGGAGAGAGCACACAAGCAGGTGAGGGGCAGAGCCCCACGTGAGGCTCAATCAATCCCGGACCCTGAGATCATGACCTGAGCGGAAGGCAGACGCTTAACCAACTGAGCCACCCAGATGTCCCTTTTTTTTTTTTTTTAAATCTACATGTTTAAAGGAACCACTCCCAGGTAGCCCATACAAAACAGACAGATCAATACTTCACATCATGGGAAAAAATGGCAGTCTCCACAGACAAATTATGAAAACAGAATATAGGGCCTGAATGCTCAGAAGCACCCTGTCAGTTAAATTTGTAAGAAAAATTAATATTAATGGAATAAGTAATTCCGGTGGAGTGGTAGATGCACAGAGCATACAGGATTTAGCAAAATGGAAACATTTGTATAGCATAAAAGTTAGATTTCATGGGCTAACATGTCTAATGATGAATGTCCAGAGAAAATATGAGGCATCCACAGCCACCAGAAGGACAAACATAGAATAATTAATTTTGGTGGATATCAAACTTGTCTTAAATCAATAGCCTCCTACTCACATTAATGTCTTGATTAAATATCACAGTGAAATATATCCATGTGTGATGTAGAAGGCTAGCTGATAAACATGACCTGGATATTTGTAAGAAAATATTTAATATATATGTGCACTTATTATGTTTTCATATCACAGGAGGAAAATGCAGTACAAATATTTCCCTCTTCTTAAGGCACTGGCGTTTAAGCATAAACCTGGAGTACTTGAAATGGAATTCAGGTTTATATGATGAAAGCATGGTGAGAAATATGGATGGCTGTGGAAGTGTGTGTCTCTGAAAAATAGCAATCTCAAAAAGGAAAAGCAGAAATGACATGCTCTAACCATCTTGCTTAGTGGAAGAGCTACAGTTTAAATTGTCTAAAGTAGCAGGTACAATGAATGTTGTCACAAATTGTGTTAATTATTGAAACAGTGTGGATGCTGATTACAAGTAGTATCAAAACTATATTCAGGGTTGTTTTGATACCTGCATTTATAATAAAGAAATGTCAGGGGTGGGAAAGGATTGACGAATATTGTTAAAAGGGCAGTTTCTGTGTGTTACATGGTAAATATTTGTTTACAGTCTGTTTAGCAAAGCAGGCATTTAAGTTCAAGTGAAATCAGCAAAAAGGAAATAGATGTATGGATATGTGATTTGAGATGAAAGTTAGTCTTAAAGGTGAATAAAATGTGTCTTGTGGAAGAGTGATAGCATACTTCTAGTTCTGAAGGGACACGGAGGAGGGAGGTAACAAGCAGAAATTCTGTGTTATCTCCGAGGACATGGAACTTATGGGGAGGTAAAACTTGGCTCTCTAGAAGGGAGGAACTTCCTGAGAACTCGAGATATCCAACATGGAAATGAGTGGCTTCAGATTGTGAACTCACAATAACAGCAGCGTTCAAGCAGATATTGGATTACTGCCTGTCAAGGATGTCATGGAAAGAACTGATTTGTGTAAAAGACTGGGCTAGATCAGTGACTTTCAATTTAGTTTTAAGGAATAGAAACTTCTTTCAAATCATCTCTTACATAAAAGCACAAAATTTAAAAATATATATATAGCAGATTAAAGAAGGCTGCTTTAGCGAGTCCCACCCTGTGGGTCTCAACTCTCACATGACTGCCCCTTGGCACCCCCTCAGAATTCCGAGAGCTTGAACAACCCCCCCTACCTCCTCTGTACATAATACTTGAGGATTTATGATTCCTTTTGCTTCCAGGATTCCATGATGATTCTGTATGGGAACTGTTCTTATTTGAAATGGTTCATTAGCTATGTTTCTTTTCTTTTTGCTTTAATTCCAAAAACATATGGAATTTCACAAATTAAGTTCAGAAATTTTTAACCTGGGGGTTAGTTTAAATACACATTTTTTTGTCTAAATACACATTTTGACCAGTCAGGATACAGAAACGATTTTATTTCCAAAGGAGGAGTTTTTGGATCTAGTAATATATGTTTTAGATTCAAACTACTTGAAATCAGATTGTATGACAATGAGGAAGTACAGCATTAAGTAACCAGCTCCAATAACTTTGATCAGCTTGTATTTAGTGTGTTACGGAATTATGTGTTTCTTTCAACTCTGTCTATCCATAGAGGATCTTTTGAAGCTCATGTGTAGGCAGTTAATCTTGACTGGGTTCATTGATTTATAACTGGGGGGAGAAATGCTCTTGTGAATCCAAATAACTGAAACTTGAAAAAGTTTCACTCAAGTGATTTTGTCCATAAGCCACTAATAAAATTAAAAAGATGTCAAACAGAGAACAGATATCTTACAGGGGTCTTGCTCTGTGGGTGCAAAAATTTGAGTTTAACCAGCAGATCACCTTGGGAGACTCAACATGCTAACTAGCCTAAAAAAAAAAAAAAAAAAGATGGCTGCATTAAGCAGCCAATGATTTATTAATCAGAATGAAGAAAAACTGGCAGGTCTGATTTGAAAAATGAGACTTAGTTTTTGGTCAGTTGTTGGTGTGTATGTACTCTTAGCAGGCCAAAGAACAATCAATTTATAGAAGAGAGAACATCAGTGAATAAGTTCATTGCCACCTTAGTATGGTAGCAGGGAGCTGAAGGCATTCTGATTGTGCATTACTTGGAGACTATATGGATAAAATAAGGTGGGTGGAACATGATGAATAATCTGTTAGAAGCAACATACTAACTGTGTAGCAGCATGGATGTATTGTAAAGACACAGAATTAACACCTGGTTGCCCATGGGGGGAAGTATAGGGAGCTGTATAAAGACAAAATAAAAAGAATAAAGAGGAAGAAAAGAGAAGAAAGACAACAATCAAACAATTCATGACTGCACAACATAAAACTAGTGTGATGTAGGAGAATGCCCAAAATAACATTTTTGAAATGAGGCAGAAGTTGATGGAATCTGTAAGGATAGGAGAAGCCTTCTCAGAGGAGGAAATACTTGCACCAGCTCTTCAGGCATAGAGCAATATGGAAAATTTGGAGAATGTAAATAATTCAGCATAACTGGAGCATACAATATGTGTCGAGAAGTAGCAGGAGATGAGGCGCGTGTTCCAAGTGGGGTACAGACGGTCTGGCATGCCCTGCAAGCCACTTGTATTTTATCCCAGACACAATGGAACTGATGGAACTTTGAAGCAGAGGAAACGTAAGAATGGATTGTGTGCTCTATGGACCATTCCCCAGGGAGGGTAGAGACTGGATTGGAAGAGAACTGAGAGAGAAATCTAGGATATTTGAAACAATCTATGTAAGAGAAGTCAAGTATCTGAATTAAGGAAGAAACAATGGGGACAGATGCCAGGAAAGATCTGGAAGGTACTAAGGGGTAAAATTGATAGTATGTTGTGACCGATTAGATATTGGGAGGTGAGAAAAAAAAATTTAGCATAGCCCCCAGGCTTCTGGCTTGGATGCTTGGGTGAAAAGTCATGTTATGAAACATTGAGGGAATTTAGGAGAAGGTTGAGGAGGAGTAGACGTGTTGAGTATGGAACATTTGTGGGGCTGACCCAGCAGTGATATCTAATAGGCAATGAGATCTGTTACCAGGACAGTGGTCTGAGCTGGAACTACAAATCTGGGGATGTGGCAGAGGAAGAAGTGCTCTGGGGGAATATGTGGGAGGAAGAGAAAAAAGGACCAAGCACTCTGGAGAATACAAAGGAATTCTAGAGGAAAGGAGGAGTAAAGGAAGGTATTCAGGTTATAATAGAAGAATGAGAGCAGGAGAAGAAGAAATCTGCAAAACAGAAGGAAACTAGGAGAAGCTGGTTCATTGGAAGTCTCAGAAACAGCACTTGATGCTGAGGAGGAGGAAGGGCTTCCTTCTTTCCATCCCGCACACGTATCCATTAGCCGGCCCTGCTGATGACAACCCTGAGCTCAGATCCCCACTGCTCTCCCCTGCTGTCACTGTCCCCCAAGCCTACACTGCCATCAGCTTTACTGTGATGGCCTCTTGACTCTTCTCTTGCCTCCATTCTCACTGTAAATTTTAGCCAGAGTTCTACATGTAAAACCAATTATTTTGGGGTGCCTGGTGGCTCAATTGGTTAAGTGACTGCCTTCGGCTCAGGTCGTGATCCCAGGGTCCTGGGATTGAGCCTCATATTGAACTCCCTGTTCGGTGAGGATTCTGCCTCTCCCTCGCCCTACTCACTCTCTCTCGGCCTCTCTCTGTATGTCTCTCTCTAATGAGTAAATAAAATCTTAAAAAAAAAAATAAAACCAATTATTTCATGTCACTTCCCTGCTTCTAAACCTTCAGTCACTTCCTCCTATACATAGAAAGAAATCCTAACTTTATCATGGTCTACAGCAACCTGCAAAATCTGCCCCTGTTGGTGTCTCCAACCCACCTCATGCCACTTCCTCCTTTGGTTTCCACTGGCCTCCATTCTGCTCCTGAGAAGCAACAAATTCTTTCCCTCCTCTTTTCTTTCCCCGCATTAGTGTGATTGTCCACTCTTAGCTTTCATGACTCGTCTCAAACACTGTGCGCCCAGAGTCACCTTCCCTGGCCACCCTGTCCCTTGTCACTCTGTCATAAGTGTCAGAAGTGAAGTGTTCATTTCTTGATTGGATTATTTGTTCTTTGGGTGTTGAGCTTGATAAGTTCTTTATAGATTTTGGATACTAGCCCTTTATCTGATATGTCATTTGCAAATATCTTCTCCCATTCTGTCGGTTGTCTTTTGGTTTTATTGACTGTTTCTTTTGCTGTGCAAAAGCTTTTTATCTTGATGAAGTCCCAATAGTTCATTTTTGCCCTTGCTTCCCTTGCCTTTGGTGATGTTTCTAGGAAGAAGTTGCTGCAGCTCAGGTTGAAGAGGTTACCCCAAAGATATAAATGTAGTGATCCGAAGGGGTACGTGCACCCCAATGTTTATAGCAGCAGTGTCCACAATAGCCAAACTATGGAAAGAGCCAAGATGTCCATCAGCAGATGAATGGATAAAGAAGATGTGGTATATATATATATACAATGGAATATTATGCAGCCATCAAAAACCCCCCAAATCTTGCCTTTTGCAATGATGTGGATGGAACTAGAGGGTATTATGTTAAGCGAAATAAGTCAATCAGAGAAAGACATGTATCATATGATCTCACTGATATGAGGAATTCTTAATCTCAGGAAACTGAGGGTTGCTGGAGTGGTGGGGGGTGGGAGGGGTGGGGTGGCTGGGTGATAGACATTGGGGAGGGTATGTGCTATGGTGAGCGCTGTGAATTGTGTAAGACTGATGAATCACAGACCTGTACCCCTGAAACAAATAATACATTATATGTTAAAAAAAAAAAGTAGGAAGGGAAAAATGAAGGGGGAGAAATCAGAGGGGGCGATGAACCATGAGAGACTATGGACTCTGAGAAACAAACTGAGGGTTCTAGAAGGGAGGGTGGTGGGAGGATGGGTTAGCCTGGTGATGGGTATTAAAGAGGGCATGTATTGAATGGAGCACTGGGTGTTATATGCAAACAATGAATCATGGAACACTACATCAAAAACTAATGATGTAATGTATGGTGATTAACATAACATAATAAAATAAATTAAAAAAAAAAAGAAGTGAAGTGTTTAGTGTGAGTAGTGAGGGAGACACAGGTGAAAGACTCACAGGAGGAGGAAAGAACTGGGCTTTTCCCTGCAGAGGAGAGCTATAGGTTCTATCTACACAGACACACTCCTCAGGACAACTTACAGAATATATTCATCACCAGAAGTTCCCTTGTGGCCCTTTCCAACCAGCCCTCTCTTCAATACCCACCAGCAGAGGCCACCACTTTTTGATTTCTTTTTTTTTTTTAAGATTTTATTTGTTTATTTGAGAGAGAATGAGAGAGAGAGAGCGAGAACACATGGGAGGGGGGAGGGTCAGAGGAAGAAGCAGATTCCCCGATGAGTAGGGAGCCCGATGTGGGACTCGATCCTGGAACTCCAGGATCATGACCTGAGCCGAAGGTAGTTGCTTAACCAACTGAGCCACCCAGGCGCCCCAGTTTTTTCTGTGACCAGCCTTTTGTGCTGTCCCAAACCTCATCAGATGTCCCACTGGGGAAAATGGTGGTAAATTTGGGGCTTGACTAGATTTCAGTCCTTCAGCTTAGTCTGTGTGACTACCAAAATCTACTGGTTTGTATTTCCCATCAGTAAATTACCTCCACGTTGTCCCGCACCCATGGTTGGCAAATGCCACCAGGGTGGAAAACAGCCAGCATTTGTCAGCGACCTCTAAAAAGAACATTTTATTCTCCAGAAATTTAGATGATTCAGGCATTTTTGCTTCTATGGTTATCTGATGTCTTAAAAAAAATCATTTAAAAATATTTTCCTATTTTTCTCTAATTGTTGCAGCAGAAGTATTGGGCAATTATATCCTGTTACATGCAACTTGAAAATGGATGTCTATTTTCTTTTTAAAAGCTCTTTTGAAAAAGATTGGCCAATGGGTCCTTAATTGGACACTTGTTTTATTCTTAACATTGTGCTGAAGGAGTTACAAAAAGTCTTCAAGCAATGATCCTTAACCAAGGTAGCCAATATCCATTTGAGAAGAAAAACATATGCAAGTGAAATTATGAGGGAGCATGATAGCATTGTCGAGTATAATGGGGAACCGTGCAACCTTGATGAAGTTACTTTGTCTTCTGGATCCAGTTTCCTCAGTTGCAAATGAAAGGTTTGATTTTGATTAGTGGTTATCAAACATTTGTGTTAAATACACTAAGCCAGATAATGGAGCTGGCCAGCTGAGTAGCTGTGCAGTATTTCCATCTACATGAGGTGCCAAACCAGCAATGGAAATAGGGTAAGATGGAGAAATCTGAATTATCAGAACTCCTCTCGGGAAGAGTACCATATGTGATCTTAGAGTTAGCTGTTTGGGATATTGGGTGAGATTCCCAAGGAGCATGCTTAAGAAACAACAGATGGAGGATAAACCCTCCTAAAGAAAGAGAATCTGGTTTACCACAGAGCTTTTGTTTTGTTAAACTGCAAGCTTGGGCCCCATCCAAGATGCCTGGGACAAGAGGAGATGTTGAACCTCACCATTCGCTCTCCTATTTTTCTGCCCCCTTCATGCAGGGCTCAGTATTTTTACATAAATGAATACATATTTTAAAACTATAGTCTGAATGGGACATACATGTATTAGCATTGCAAGCCTCAGACTAGTTCCACAGCAAATAGCTCAGTCACAAAGGAAACTTATATAGAGCCCCAATACAAAAAATGGATTTAAAAAACACCCACCCTGCTTAAATTAGATGTGAGGACATGGGACTCTGTTCACTCAGGTTCCCTTTAAACCGACTGAGAAAATTTTGTCAAATCCTAGTCCTCAAGGGAATACTGTTTGAAAACTACCGACCTAGATGATTTCCACATTTTTAAAGCATGAATCTTCGGTGATTCTGTGATAAGGTACAGTCATCTAGAGAATCAGGTTGTACTGCTTTCTTAAATTCTAATATAGTCATTCATCAATATTATTAACTGGTTCAATAACAGATATTTTGAGAAGAAATGTGTTAAACATAATTTTCTCTTGTATTTTCTGTCTTTTTTAAAACGTATGTTCGGAAACTCCCTGAGCTCCTTCTTTCAGCCCTTATATTAAGTAATATGCTTTTACTGCCATGACCTCTTTTTTGTTCTTTGATTCCATCTTTAAAAAAATAACAACCTGTTCTTGTATTATGGATGCCCGTTTGTCTGAAATGTCTCTGAGGCTATTAGAATTCTTTTGACGTTTGTTCCTCTTTTCTAGATTATCTTCTGTTCCTCAGTTTCTGTTTCCATTCTATTCTTTCTTTTGAACAGCTGGTTTGCTGCACGTTTCCCAGAAGCCTTGACTGAAATCCATATTTAGGAAGGAATAGCTAGGTTGATCAATAAAAGCAGATCCATGATTTGCTCTGTTGCTTCAGGACCCCCTCCAGAAGGAGATGGTGATTCAAATTTTGGGAGTGTCGACTGCCGGGTTTCCTGCCTCCACCTCTGCTGGGCCTAAATGAAGAGTCAGCTTTGGGGTACCAACTCTCATGGTGGTGGGGGATGGGGCACAAACTCCTCCCAGCAGATGCCTTAATTCCTTTGGAGCCTTTCTCAGGTCTTCCTGTGTCTCGGTGTCTACTGTTGCTGCAGGTAGCAGGGTGATGGGGGAGGGGGTGGCGTCAGGCTGACCCAGCAGAATTCAGCAGGCACCTCTTCATCCACCGCCTCAACTTCTGCTTCCTCTCCCATTCCCTCCATCCACGCTCATCCTGAGAAACTCTGCTGTGAAGAATTCCTCCTGGAGCTGCCCTCCTAGACATGCTCTGAGGTGTGGCCCCTTACAGCCTGGTTTAATGGGCAGGATGATCCCACTGTCTAGGATTACTGTCATTCTCAGTGCTTTTTGTAAGTTTTTTACTTTTTGTATTTTACTGCAGTGGCATATTAGCTATGGGGCAGTTTGGAAAAGTCCATTTAGGGTATAGGCAACAGAGGTACGTTGCCAGTTGCGAATTTATTTGCAATAATAGAACGGACTGAAAGAAGTCTGTTTTTTATTATCACCAAGGTCAGTGATAAAGAGCTCTCCCTAACCCCCATAACTATCTTTTTTAAAAAAATCTAAGTTCTAAACAATTGCTTTGGTTACTGCAGAATTTTAATTGTGTGTGTGTGTGTGTGTATGTGTTTCAAATAAGCAAATTTTTTACTACTTCTTCTCTAACAAACATTGGATTCTACAGGGAAGTTAATTTGGAAACCTCCCAATTAAATAGTGATCTCAGCTCAAATGGACTCGGCTACACATGTTTGTTTCAAGAGTAAATTCATAAAGTTTTGGAATCACTCAAGCTTGCTTTTGGTTCCGTGTCTGTCTCTAGTCCCTGTGGTCCTACATGTTCCTGCATTTAAGCAGTAGATGTGAAATAATCTCTGACAGTGCAGTATTGTAAAGATAAACAGAACCTGAGTTACTTTGTCTTGATCTATGGTGATCATTCTGAATTTTATTTCTGTTTAAATTTAAAGCAGCGATATACAGGGCAAAGTGTGAAGTGTAATATTTTTATGGTAAGTAGCTTCTGTATGAACTGTTTTCCCCCTATTTTTTAAAGGTGGGAGGGGCAGAGAGAGAGGGAGAGAGAATCTCAAACAGGCTCCACATCCAGTGCCGAGCCCTATGCGGGTCTCGATGTCATGACCCTGAGATCATGACCTGAGTTGAAATTGAGTGGGACACTTAAGTGACTGAGCCAGGCACCCCTCATGCATGAACTCTTGCATCATAATAATGTCTTTAAATGGAAATTTCTTATTTATAAATTAATTTTTTGTTTTAAATTATGGAACACACCAAGGACATAATGACTATTACTGAAAGTAATTTTGTTCTAAGGAAGAGTATTAAAAATTGATCCATCCCAGGTGTCAAATACACTCTGTATGCTGCACTTTATGCCTTATCAGTGAGTTAGGGGGAAGAATGAAGTACATGCAAATGTTGAGGCTGCCATTTTGAACCAGAAGCATAAGTATTATGACAAAATGGAGAGTTCAAGAGGATAAATGACTCTTTGAAAGCAACATAAGTCAGTAGTGAAACTTGTGCTTCACTTACTTTTTTTTTTTAGTCAAACTGGTCTTTGTAGTTGGTGTGAACACTCAGCTTGTGAATGCATGCACTTCTAGCTCAACCATCCCTCTGGGCTGAGCACAAGTCCCTGTCCCCCTGTTGGGACTTCCCAGACTGCTTTAGCCCAGACTTTTCTCAACTCTCACATACTGTATTCTTCACCCAGCACTCTTCATTATTATACCTGCATTTTCATTGCACTTGGACTACAAGCTCTTTAAGGGAAGGGACCAAATCTATGGGTCACTGCATCCCTTGCAGCACAGAGTCGATTTATTACGGGTTCCCCAGGGGCAGTTGCTGATGGACATGGTTGTGGTGAGATTGCTAAGAAGGACTAGTCCTCAAAGTTGACATACTTGGAAGGTAGATTTTTTTTTTTTTAAAGGCCACTGGAAACCAGACCAAAAAGCAAGCTCTGAAATCTAAGTGCTTTTTACGCTTCAGTCAAAATTTAAGTACAATGATAAAAGCAGTGAGTTCCTGCTAGCTGTATTTATACAATTGTTCTAAAGGAATCTCCAGACGTGATTGCAGACATGTTCTGTGTGGTGGCGAGCGAGGTCCTTGGCATGTGCATTTAGCCTCCTTCAGAGGAACTACTCTGCTGGTTTTGTTGCCTAAATATCTTGAAGTAACACAACTTTCTGAAAGTGCTAAGTCACACTGAAGGCATCAGTTTAATTTGAAATGTTATCAGAGATTAAGGGAGAATGAAATTTGGTAAGAGAGTAACAGTTTTGTTCTCTCTTAGTTTAGGAGAAAGTCATCTGTAATCAGATACCTTCTGTTCAAGTATTGCTCAACTTCAGTTCTGGAGAGAAATAGAGAAGGGCAGGGTAGCTGTGGCTAAATGGGGATATTAGCTTGTATCATTAAGATCTGCCTTCTTCTTCTTTTTTTTTTCATCTAGACCAATAGTCTAACAGATCGAGGAAGTGGTGGGAGAAGAGATAGCTGTCTGAATGTAGCCTCGAACAAAAAGATGTCTCATTGGAAAGATAAGGCTGGGTGTGGATAAAATCAGAGTTTATCAAGTCATGATGAGGTGGAGAGGATAAGCTGAGGTTTGTTTACCAAACACAAATACTCGAAGTTTCAGAGTGGTAAATTTGGCATAAATAAAAGGGAGGTACAATTTCAAAAGAGGGAAGTGAATACACTTCTGGAACCCATTAGCCTTGGAGACGGTACTGGCCAGAATACGAGTGGACTGCAGAGCTTCAATTCATTCATGGATGAAAGGTGTAGCAGAGATTATTATTCGGGGTGGCCAGGGTGATTGGGTACTTCCCTGACCCCGGAGGTGATGTCAGTGTGACTTCCTTGCCCGGGAGCCCTCACTCTTGAAACTCTCATTTCAGACAGTCTCCTGGGCAACAAGAACCGAGGTGCTGGCCCAGGGGCACAGTTCTGATGTTCTCGTGTTTCATCTTCCTGGGCTAACTATTAACTTTCAGCCTGAAGTGTCTGTCACCAAGTCATCTGTCTTGGTAAATGCTGTTGGGGTCTCAGCTTTGTGAGGAGGCAATGAATCTTCCCTGCTGACAGTGAGAATATCCACACCAAGCTGCCATAGAGATTTCTGCTTCCCACAATGTTTATGACAGTAAATTAGGCTACAGAGTGCACCAGAGATTGTTTCCATAACCCCTGATACCTGGTAGATTTGTCAGCCTCACTCCACGGGCTGTGACTTCAGTAGAGCCAGAAAATGTTTTAACTGTAAGGCCACAGATAATATATAAAATCATCAGAGCACTTTACAAGGACTTGCGCTGGTTTACTTGGACCTTTCCCTCAGATAGCGTGTATTTCTTTTTCTCTTTGTCTCTCTGGTCCTCTCATTATCTTTCCATTTTCCTCTGGCTTCTTTGTTGGTTTTAATTCCAAATCCAAACAGAGTGGCGTGGGATTTCCCTTTAAGCTTTTCACAGGATCCTCTGCTCCCTTACCTTCCTAGCTGTTCTCTCAGGGAGCTCAGCCCTGCAAGCCAGCTGTGTGTGCAGGTGATTTCCAAACCTCTAGGCCCTACCCTCACTTTTCTCCTAACTCTTTGCCTTGTGTCCAGGTGCTTTCCTGTTAGCCTTATGCTTACACTTATTTGACAAGTGCAGTCTTCAGCTTAAAATCTTGTGTTGTAAGACTGGGTTGCAAAATAGAGAGACAGTTGTTCCATAAAACGATCTCCATTGAGTGTCATTCCAATCCAAACAGAAACTTTGGAGAAATCTTCATTTATTGCATGTGTTTCTCAAAACACATTCAGAACTTGTGTGGGTAGCTGTGATTGGTGGTAACTCTGTCCTTTGACGTTGGAGTCTGATTTTTTTTAAGTGCCAGAGTTATTTGGTTTAGATTGAGTAAATCTGGAGGTGAGTTGAGCCTTAAAAATTTAGATAGTTTTAATTAAAAAAATTTTTTTTTTAAAGATTTTGTTTATTTGACAGAGAAAGGGAGAGGGAGCAAGTGAGCACAAGCAGGGGGAGCCGCAGAGGGAGAGTTAGAAGCAGGCTCCCTGCAGGGAACCTGATGTGGGACTCCATCCCAGGACCCTGAGATCATGACCTGAGCCGAAGGCAGACACTTAACCAACTGAGCTACCCAGGTGCCCCCAAAATTTAGATAGTTTTAACCTTTCTACAATTCTTCTATCAAGCTAAAATTTATTTTCTTATGCATTTTGTTCCTTTGTATAATTGAATGGCTACTTTCTTCTTGGGACTGCTGATATTGAGATGAATGATATAAAGATAACATTATTGAAATAAATCCTTGATCTAGAGGAAAACTTTGAATTTTTGATTCCAACAATCCATTATGTCCATTTTTTTTTAAAGATTTTATTTATTTATTTGACAGAGAGAGACACAACGAGAGAGGGAACACAAGCGGTGGGGGGGGTGGGAGAGGGAGAAGCAGGCTCCCCGCAGAGCAGGGAGCCCGATGCAGGACTCGATCCCAGGACCCTGGGATCATGACCTGAGCTGAAGGCAGTCGCTTAACCAACTGAGCCACCCAGGCGCCCATGTCCATTTTTTTTTTATGGTTTTGAGCAGGTCAGGACTAATTTGTGGATTCTGAAATTTTAAATTTGGTGGTCACTACCTATCATTTTTTTAATGGCGTGGAATGAAATAGAAGAGACTGGATATAATATTTTTTTCCAGCCTTATTGCGACATAATTGAAATAGAAGAGAATGAGGTAGTATAGAGTAGAATAGGATTCTGGGTCTGCTTAGGATGCAGAAAGCCACAAGGTAACTTTGCTGTTTCCCTATAAACAAGAAAAGACTGTAATAACTTTCTTAAATCCATAATAGAGTTGAGGTCATGAAACAATTCAGGTAAACGGAATTCCAGAAGTGACGGGGTCTCTCCAAGAAGAGAACAAACACATGAGCGATTCCACATTGGGCAGAACATGGGCTAAAGAAGAGGCCACCACGTAAAGGGGAGAAGAGGAAGACAGTGAGCATTGTAATGAGTCCTCACGGGTTGAGTGTGGATGCATGTGACAGCTTAGAATAACTGGAAGCCCCAGACCCAAGGGAATCTGTGCTCATTCACAAGCTCTTCTCTGCTGGTCTCCAGTAGGTCCTCAAGAGAAAGAATGGGGACAGGGCAGGAGACTGGGGGCAGTGCAGATGTATAACGATCCGTTGCTGCCAGTACACAGAAATAAAGCCCTGCTAACTTCTCAAGGTTCTTCCTTACACCCAACGGAACGCCTTAGAATGCTGAACAAAGGACTTAAAACCTGCTCGGATCCAGGATTCTCCACGAATATGAAGCCCATGTCTTCTGTCACTGAGGGGCGACCAGAAGTTCTCTGCCATCAGCACCCCACCTCTCCACACCACCACCAGGGACACAAGGCAGAGTCTGGCTGTCATGGTGAGGAGAAGGGCAGGAGCACCAAAAAAGCTCAATCCCCAAGGCTCTGGTGCACAGGACCTGCCTCAGACTAAGTCTGGTTCGGGAGAACCAAGAACCCACTTTAGGAGTCCCGCATCGGGAACACGCACTAGCTGTCTTCGCCTGGAGCTGGTCAGGAGCTCGGGGGCAGAGGCCTCTGTGGGGCAGAGTTGTGGGGGCGCAGGAGCACTGAGGAACACCCCTCAGCCCTCGGTGCCCGCATGAAGCAGGAGGCGACAGCAGCCCACTGCCGGACGAGCTAGAGTCCGTGGGGCGCCGAAGGTCACCGTAGCCATAAAACCCCCAAGCCCGGATCAATGAGATTGAACCGCTCCCTGTACTGATGGGCTGACCCAAGAGGCATGCCTGTTCCTGCATACATGGATTTTTTAACTCCGTCCATATTGTTCTTCTAAACAACAGAACTTATGAAAACCCCCAAAAGTGGGAAAAGAAAAAAGAAACCCACTGTGAAGAGATAAAACAATAGAGATGATACAGATGTTGGAGCCATCAGACTTACAGTTCGAAATAGCTGTGGTTAATATTTATTAATTAGATTATCCATTGGAGGATGTGCACAACATGCTAGAATAGATTGGGACTTTGAGTGAAGCGCTGAAAACTGTATATATAAAGAGAGTTTTTAAGCAGATTGGATACAGCTGAAGGAAAAAAAAGTGAGTGAACTCAAAGTTAGGACACTAGAAATCATCCACACTGAAACACAATGAGGAGAGCCAAGCAGGGGCATGAGAGGGAGGAGGACAGAACATCCGTGAATCGTGGGCCAGTATCAAAAGTCTGACAGATGTGAAATTGGAGTCCCAGATGGAGATGAAATGAACAAAGCAGATGAAATATTTGAAAATTTCATGGCCAAGACTTTTCCAAAATTAATGAACTGTGATAAACCGAAGATCCCCAAAGCCCACAAATCCCTAAGCAGATTAATTACCCTTGCCAACACACCTAGGCACATCATATTCACACTGCTGAAAACTGAAGGTGAAGAGAACATCTCAAAGGCAGCTAGAGAAAGAACATCCTTTTATATGTTAAAGACGACATACACCATACAACAACCACTAAAAAATGACATTAAAGCAGGGGAGTAACTAATGAGTCAATAGTACAGATAAAAAGAGCACAAAAATAATCAAAAAGAAGGCAAGAAAAGAGGGGAGAAAGCTCTCAAGAACAGAAGAGACAGGGGTGCCTGGGTGGTTAAGTGTCTGCCTTTGGCTCGGGTCATGATACCGGGGTCCCTGCATCAGGCTCCCTGCCCAGTGGAGAGTTTGCTTCTTCCTCTCCTTCTGCCCTTCCCCCTGCTCATGCTCACTTGCTTGCTCTCTCTCTCGTGTCCTCTCTCTCAAATAAATAAATAAAATCTAGAAAAAAAAAAAGAACAGAAGAGACAAATAAGCAAACAGCTGGGAAGATGATAGATTTATGTCTGACCATACCAATAATTAGACTGGTCTACACTCCAGTTGACAAGCAGTGATTCAGCATATATGTATATAAAATCCTCATGCTGTACACCTTACACTTACACAATGTTACATGCCAATTATATCTCAAAGCTAGGGAGGGGGAAGCAGTGATTGCCCAGATTGGCTAAAAAAGCAAGATAAATCTATATACTGTTTATAAGAAAGCCCCTTTAAATAGAGACATAGTTAAGAGTATAAAGATGGAAAATAATATACCACACGAATTCTAACAAAAAAAAAGCCAGAGTAGCTCTATTAATATCAGACAAAATAGACTTCAAAGGGACATTACATTATTATAAAGTAGTCAGTTTATCAAAATGACATAATAGTTCATAATGTGTATGCACTTAGCAAAAATTTGAAGTACATAAAGTTCAATAAACACCAAGCATGAGAAACATAAGACTACAGGAAGGCACATCATAATGGCATTTTCAGAATCAGTGATAAAGCAAAAATATTATAATCAGCCAGAGAAAATACATGTAGGAACAAAGACAAAGCTCACTATTTATGTATATATAGTGGGTGACTGTATCTAATAAAAACCATCCCTTGGGCGCCTGGGTGGCTCAGTTGGTTAAGTGAGTGCCTTCGGCTCAGGTCATGATCCTGGAGTCCCTGGATCGAGTCCCGCATCGGGCTCCCTGCTTGGCAGGGAGCCTGCTTCTGCCTCTGACCCTCCCCCCTCTCATGTGCTCTCTCTCTCTCGTTCTCTCTGTCTCAAATAAATAAATAAATAAATAAATAAAAATCTTTAAAAAAACAAAAATAAAAACAAAAAAACCATCCTGTTTCCTCACAAAGCTCTGTTGAGTATAATACATCCTGAAGATCTCTCCAACTTATTCACTTGTTTTTTTCTCTCCCTCTATCACTCCAGACCAATGTCCTATTAACTCTTGACCAGATTTTGCAATAAACCCCAGTTGGACTCCCCACATCCACACCTGCCTCTTTCCAATTTGTTCTCGAAATTTTAGCCACTGTGGGATCTAATCTTGGGGCAAAATGAGGTCTAATCTTACCATGCTGCCCATCCGCTTGAAACCCTTCATGCTGGCCACCCTCCCATCCCCGAGTTCAGCAGCCTCCACTCCCATGCTGCTGCTGATCCCTCATACATCTTCTTTCAGCTCCTTCTATGCTCACTGCCCTCATTGACCACAGGGCTTTTTCACGTGCTGTGTTCTCTGCCTCTAAGTCTTCCACATCCTTCCCCTCTCTTCCCTCAATCTAATCCAACTCAACACATAGATCACAACTTCATGTCATTCTGGTCCCATGACTAGTTCTAATACCCCTGTTTTACTTCAGCACCATGATCCCTCCTTTATATATTTTATCATAATTGTGTTTTGCTGTTGATTTGGGGCAAGTTATTTAGGTCACATCTATCTCTTTCACCAGACTATATGCTTTGTGAAGCTTGTCTTTTTCTGTTCATCACTGGATCCCCAGCACTTAACCCCATACCCATACTGGGTAATCAATAAATATTTGTGAACTGCCTGAATGGGCAAGTGACTATAAAATAGATATAAGAGGGAATTCAGGGATACTAGGACATTCTTATGTAACCACAGAGGGAACCTCTCTGGCTAATGAAGTCAGCCACATCAATAAAGCCCCGTGTACTTCCTCTTCCTGGCTGAAATCATCTCGGTTGCTAACCAGAGTGTAAGGCTCCTACTTGTCTAAGCTTATAGGACCTCCAAAGACTGCTCAGCAGTTTGGGTCTTGCCTTGGTAGTCACTGCTCCAAGACCATGAGTGCATGAGCTGTGTCTTAGACTAACTAGCACCATGAAGACGAGCCAAGTGACCGCAACGACCTGCCAGCTCTAGAGCCCTTGTCTTCCCAAAGCCTCTCGGACTCTGCTGGAGGGATGAAATCTCCCATGGCTCTGTACTCCCCAAGTCCTTGACTTCTAGCTCTACTTTGGCTTATGTCCATTTGCTTACACTCAGCTTTCTTTAAACAAACACAACCCTTCAGGTGTTTTTCTGGCCACTGTTTCATTTTGCCTATCATGTAGTTAATTGTACGCCTGTCTTATGTATATCTTACCAGAAAGGTGTTTCTAGAAGTTGGGTGGTCTTGCTCTTTTCCCCTCTCCACACACCCAGCACAGTGCCTTGATGTTACCCAGTCTAAGGGAACATTTGCTTGAAAACCTGAACTGACTCATGAGAAGTAGGGGCAATCTAAGTGTCCCCCAGTATGCTACAGTGGCCAGAGCAGTGGATTATGAGTCCTCAATCTTGGGTTTTACTCCCAGTCATCCGGTGTCAGTTTTCTTATCTATAAAATAGGGGAAATGATCTCTGCTCTATTCCCTACAATGAGTAGTTGTGAGGATCAAATAGGATGATGGGTGTGGAGGTGTTTTGTAAAATGTAAAGTATGCTTCAGGTGTAAGATTATTATTTCTATTTGTGAATATGCAAAGAAACATAGGCTGAAGTAACAAAGGCTGTAACTCGAGGCTCCTCTGAACTTGGCCTCTAACTCACGGTGGGTGCCAGAGGCAACTTTGGCTTTGCTCTTTATGTAGCCAAAGGGAATGATTCATTAGTTGCTGTTATGAAGCCTATATACATAGCACCACCTGGGTGTGTGGTCAACGGTGCCAAAGTTATTTGGTCACCGGAATTCGAGAGAAATGCCTGGAGCCCATCACTAGTGCTTAGTGGGTGGTGATAGTAAACTTCCTTCTGGAGGTCAGGGAGACTAGATTTAATGCTAATTTCTGCTAGAGATCCTGCTGAAAGGGAAATTTAGAACACACCTTCAGTAGGCACGGAAGAGGAGTGGCTCACAGCCTGCAGCAAAGGTCCTCTCCACTCTCAAGGGCCCCGCATGGGTCTGAATTTGCCATACTTCATTGTGATGGTTGGTTTCCTCATCTGTTCCTCCCAGTTGGCAGTGAATTCCTTGGGGGCAGGGACTGAGTTTTAGCCATCTTTTCATTTCAGCCTTTGACATCTATGAGTGCTTGATAGGTGCTCAAAAAACTTTTGGTGACTATTTGGAGGATAAAATAAAATAAAATAAATAAAATAAAATAAAATAAAATAAAATAAAATAAAAAAATAAAATAAAATAAAATAAAATAAAATAAAAATAAATAAAATAAAATAAATAAAATAAATAAAATAAAATAAAATAAAATAAATAAAATAAAATAAAATAAAATAAAATAAATAAAATAAAATAAGCTAGGTTCCTGGTCTTGCAGAGTGGCAGACCTAGGACCAGGTAGTTACTAAGTGATGTGCTATGTGTGGGGATAGAGGCTCCATAGAAGGGCTTCCTTAACTACTAGAATTGTGTCTTGAAGGAGGAGAAGGCTGAAGCCAGGGGAAGGACAGAGGAATGATGGTTTAGAAGGTTCTGTAATGTTACACGTTCAAGATGTTTAAATATTTCAAGAGACTTTTGCATCCGTTGTCTCAAATCTCACAGAAATGGAGATGTGAACAGGGTCATTCTTAGGGTCACATTCATAGATCAGGAAACCAAAATCCCAGATGCATTGAAGGACTTGACTAAAGTCACACAGCAGGTTGGAGGGAAAGCCAGAATTAGAACTCTTTTAGTTTTTATTTCTTCACTGTTCACCCTCCAACATATAGCTTTATGTGCTAGAGTAGAAGCTTCACCTCCACATCAAAGCTGTTTTTTGAGTGCATCTAACTGTGTGTGAAGGAATTTCCAGAAATAATTATAAACTGAGCAGAAAAAGGAATGGTTTATCAGAGTTTGGGATGGAGACATTAATTTGATAGCTGGTGCTCTGTTTACAAACAAAAGGAATTTACTGCATACAATGTGGATCCCACGCAAAGACAAAAGAGGCCAATTCATGGTGACATTCACAAGCCCAGTGGGTAGGGAGAACCGAGCAGAACCTGCCAATCCTTGCCTAGCATTTGAAACTGAAAAAAATCCTCCTGATTTGAAAACCAAAAACTCACTGCAAGACTCTTCTCTATTCCCTTCATTTCTAAACTTATGAACGTTTAAAGAAAGATCAAATCCATATGCTTTAGGATTAACAACATTTAAATCATAAAACAGCATTGCATAAGAGCTACTTGATACCCAAGAGCCAGGATGCCTTTGGTCTTCCAAAGGAAAGTTCATTTGCAAGATACAGCTCCAAAATGTTCAAGCACTATATAAATTCCTAATGCTCATGGACTTTCTCAGATTAAATGTGTGATCTGGAAGCAACTCGTTTTAATTCTCCAGGCCTCCATATTCTCATCTAAATTGGAGTTTACCAGATCGTCTCTGTGTTCCCTTCCCACCATAACATTCTGTGGTTCTGGCCCCGTGGATAGGCCTGGCTCACAAGCACAAGGAGACCGCTGGGTTCATGCTCTGGCTTTGCCACGTATGGGCTCCAAGGGATTTCGTCTCATTGGCCTCAGTTTCTTTCTTTATAAAAATGCAGTCATGGACTCTGAGAAACAAACTGAGGGTTCTAGAGGGGAGGGGGTGGGGGGATGGGTTAGCCCGGTGATGGGTATTAAAGAGGGCATGTTCTGCATGGAGCACTGGGTGTTATGCGCAAACAATGAATCATGGAACACTGCATCAAAAACTGATGATGTAATGTATGGGGATTAACATAGCAATAAAAAATGCAGTCATAGTGCCTGCCTCAATAGAGTTGTGAGGTTAAACAAGTTGACATAGGCAAAATGCTGAGATCAGGGTCTGGGACATCGAAAATATTAAATAGAAAGCTATGCCTACACACTGGCCTTGGCCTCACTTTGCTAATGACAGCAGCGAACGCTGACAGGGTGCTCCCCGTCGAGACAGGTGCTACACGCTCTGCCTGCATCGGCTCATTCAACCCTCACAACCCTACATGGTAGGTCATGTTGGATCTCTTTTGTAGGCTGCTCCAATGTATACTGCTAGTAAGTGGCAGAGCCGGGAGTTAAAGCAACTCTCTGGACATCAGAGCTGGAGTCTGCAACCACCATGCAGTAGTGCCTTATCCAGGTAAACACTGGGCTCTACCTGGGGCCGGAGATGGCGACCTGCTGTAATTTGAAAACCCCCTCTGGGCTAACGCAAGACAGTATGTTGATTGAGAAAGTAACAAGCAAACACCATCTGTAGGACTGTTCCACACTATTCCTACATCCTTAATGGTTCTAAGTTATGCATCTCCTAAGAGTCATTTCCCCCCTTTAACATCAACTTATTGATTGTCTCTGTGTTTCTGCTCATTTTTTGCCCCAGGAGTTGCGGTCCTCTAGTTAAATTCAGCCAGCTACTCAAAGACATACCATTGTGGATAAGGAAGAACACAGTAGCATTTTTTATAGTAGCAAAACCCAAACAAACAAACTGAACCCAGAACACAATCTTAAATAAATAAAAGTATATCCACAATATGTCTTTTGGGATCCTGTTGAAAATTAAGAGGTAGCTTTATATATCTATATATTTCTTAACCACACATAAGAAAGACCATTCTTTGGGTATCTTTAGGCATGAGCACAGGCTCCTTTTGTCTTTCTCTCTAGCCTCTCATCTCATGCCACCTGTGGAATTCCCCTCTCTTTAGACTTCAGTCACATGACCTTTCAGTCCCTCAAACAAGCCACACAGCTTCCTACCCCAGGGCCTTTGCACATATGTCTCCCCCTCCACTCTGCCCAAATTTCCTCTCACCTTTGCTCTTTGCCTTATGAATGTCTATTAATTTTCCAAAGGTCAGCTCATACTGCCCTTTTCCAGGAAGGCTGGACAGAGGTCCCCTGGTGCACACTCTCATAGCACCTATGTAATTAATGGTCTCATGTTAGTCAACCTGCTGGAAGGTAAGCTCCTTAAAGTCTGGAACCTACTTTTCTGTCATTTTTACCATTGTATCCCCTGTGACAGGTATAATAATTTGTAAGCTCAATAATGAATAAAAAGCTCAGACATTCCTTAAAGGTAAATATTGTATTTTACCCCTAGAACCTGGTACAACTCAAACATTAGTGCTTAGAAAGATGACCAGGTGAGAGTTTGAGTTTGGAGTCCAGGGATCTGCCTTTCCGACATTAACCCCATTTGGGCCACACAAACAGATAATATCTTGAGCACCATGATAAAACAAAGAGAATGTGTGTTTTAGAGTTGAGATCTGATTTCAAATCCCACTTACTTACTAATTCAAAAAGGTTTTTTGGGTGCCAGACCCTGGACTGGGTGTGAAGAGACAGCAGCAAACAGTATGCGTGCCTGTCTTCAAGAACTTGACATTTGGAAGGGGGCATCTCTGGAGGCAGTGAACCTCCTTGATGGTAGGCATTCTAGATGGTTCACAAAATTCTAAGACGTTTCTATATTCTCTCTCTTAGACATGCAGAGAGTGGTTGATGGTGCCCTCTCTCTCCTGCCTCCTTAAGACTCCTCCTGAACTTGGACACACATGCTTTTTTCTGTATGTTAATGAAATTGCAAAGATCGGAGATTAGTCCCTCATGATATGGCAAGGGCTCAGCAAACACTAAAGCAATAAAGCTGAGAAAGTGGGTGACAGCACAGAGTTTCATAAGTATTAAACGTTAATTTGGGGCTTTTATATGAAACCCCCAAAGGTCCTGATAATAAATTCTCATTCTCTTTTCAGCAGCCACTCCTCCTTCCCCATCCCAAACTCTTCTGCACTTCAAAGCTCCCTGGGCCCCCAGAGCAGCTCTCTGGCCATGAGCAGGGCAGTGAGTATGGGAACTGGCAGATTTAGAGCCCTGTCCTCTCCCCTTTCAGTGTGAGACCGCCTGTCAACTTGGGTCACTGTCCTCTGGATGAAGGCACATTTTAAAAACACCCTGAGCCAATGACTCTAGACATGTTGGTCTCCTGTTAATATAGGATAATAAATTTCTAAATTCGGCAATGACAAATAGCCCTTTGCAAGTTATTAATACTTCATAAAACAAAATATTTCAACTTTTGTTTCATTCCTGGCTTTCTCTTGCCCTCTTCCTTCTATTTTTCTGTCGTTCTCCCAGTTTTTCTGGTCCCTTTTTACATCTGTCTTTTCTCAGGCTCTCTTCAAAGTGGTAAGCTTGGTTGTTAAAATGTTGTGCCAACTATTCAGTTGGCTAATTGATACTTTGATAACCTCTTGAAATTCCAAATGGGGTTTTAAAAAAATTGCTTGTCTTTGTTGTGACCATTGTGGCTTTGCTTTGGGATTTCTTTTACCATCGATTTAAAGGGGACTTTGTAATCTGTAATTTTTTTTCTCGAAGGCTATGTTTTATTTGCTTGCTCCTTCCTTTTTGTCCTTTGTTCCTCTCCTAAGCTTTTTTCCCACCTCTTTTCCTTTCCCATTTATTCTGAAGCTTCTCCCCTGCTGCTCGCTCCCCCTTCTCTTCTGTTTGTCTCCATCTTCCCCTCCTCTCTCTTTCTGGTGTTGATTTTCTCATTGGTGAGCTTTCATATTACAGGAGGAAAAAAGGGTTCTGCTATTTCATTGGAACCCCTACCAGACCAGCTGTGGCTAGAAGCTATCAGGGTTTCTATGAAAGGTTCTTTTAAAGTTTGTTTAATGTGACTGAAGGAAAAAAAAAAAAAGAAAAGGAAAAACCTTTACAAGAGAGGACAGCCTGGAATCCTTAAAAGAAGCATGTAAAAATCGCTTATGCAAATGTACATTTCCTTTATACAGCTAGAGTCAGCCTAAATGCTTCTCTGTTGTCCTGATTCAAGTTCCCTGTACGTGTGAGTTCAAGGACACATGCTACATTTAAACTCCAGTCTCTCCTTTTTGAACGTATGCATCCTAGAAGTCCTAGCATTTGCTCTTTTAAGCAGACGTCACTAGCACTTTCCTGCCTCTTCTTAATTTTCCGTGTCTTATAGCCTTCCAGGGAGAGAGGAGCCTGACTGCTTAAGTACCCCTCAAGGCAGGATGGACAGCGTCTCCAAATATCTAACAGATGTCACGCCGTATCTCAGGATGAATCCATTATGGATTCGGAACTCTCGCTATGGGAACTTCGGCCAGGTTTCCTTTCATACTTGTGAGGAGGAAATGGACTGAGCATCGGTGAGGGGACAAGACAATAACAATAAACAGACCTGGGCTTAAAGTGAGGCAGCAATAACAAAAATACTCCCAAGCCCCCTTGACAGTGGCAATCCCTCCAGCGCCAGGTTGCAAATCACTTTCTGTTTCCTTCTCCCTGAGCTCACACACATTCAGAGTCACAGGATCTGAAAATGTGCCCGTTTGCATTCTTGTTCAAGGAAATATTTGGATAAGAGAGACAGGGCTACAGAAATTCCAAGTCATCTTGGAGGAAGTTCTCAAAAGTGACAGTAGGTTGGGCTGGGAAGCGAGAGGGGCGAGTGAAATCTTTGGTCCTGTCTGATCCGAGCCACTCACAGCCTCGAAAGCAGGCCCTCATGGCAACGGGTGCCAGAAGCGTAGTTTCCATGTTCGAAGCAGAACCCATCGCCTCTCCCCCTCCTTCCAAACCTGCAGTCTCCCATCCAGTTTACCGAATCCATCACTGTCATATGCATTTTTCTAAAGCTCTTTACTCTCTCCACTGCCTTGGATATTTTCAGGAAGTTGGTGTGATAAAAATAGAGGAATTAGTTTATCCAACATTACATTTTGAATGCCTGCCTGAGGACTACAGAGAACAGTGAGCAATGGTGGTGCCCAGTGTAGCAGGAAAATGGTCATGCGAACGAATACAAGGAAATGTGAGAAGTGCCGTCACAGAACTCTTGTGTGGTGCTATCATGGAGAAGAAGAGACCAGGTATTAACTCAATAGGAGGGGTGAGGGTAGGGAGTCTCAGGGAAGGCTTCATGGAAGACGTGACATTTGAGCTAAATTCCCAAGGGTCGGTAGTGTTTTCTCAGACGAGGAGGCTACTCACCCAAACATAGACGTATAAGAAATCATGGTGTTTAATGAAATGGTGATGAATTCTAGGTCAAAGCACAGAGGGCACGGCGTAAGTGTATTTGTGGAGTTTACGGGTAAAGTTCAGAAGATGACAGGCTTTGTATACCATGCTGAGGGTTTGGATGTTATCCTACAGGAGAGAGAAGCCTACTGTTCGGTGGTCTCTCCTGACTTACTAAATGAAGTTGCAAATATTTAGCCTGATATTCTGCATGTTCCAGAATTGGGATCCAATCTGTTTTTCTGACTTGATTTCCCAACATTCCTTTGCTGGTAGAACACATCAAGGAATGCTAATTGCTCTCCCTGTTTTCCCAATTCTCTCTCATGGCTCAAGCTTTCTGGTCTGCGTTGACAAGCCTCTTAACACTTCTGGTCCAAAGTCTCCCGTGGCCCAACTACTCCGTGCTCCTTGGTCATCACCCGAATTGAGTAGACTCTCTTTGTTCTTGGAGATTTCATATGATCCGGCATTTATTTCTGTTATTTCATGTATTTCTACAGTACGCTCTATTTGTTTGCTAGTCTTCTCTCCTTTCCAGTCTCTTTATTAACTAAGAGGTAATCTTATTGAGAGCTGAGATTCTCTTATTTGTATTTCTATCCCCATTCATACCTCTCATTATAGTTGTAAGTTTATTTTTTTCAAGTTAAAGATTTTTACCTCGGCTGAATTTCCCTAATTACATGAAATAAAGTGGATACTTAGAGCACATAAGTGGAGAATCCAAACCAAAGTGTCTATTTTGACCATGATATAAGGCCATTGCTAAGTAAAATCTCATGACAGTATTAACTTAGATGAGATTTACTAATTGAACAAAGGAAAACACATATAAAGTTTTATGCTCCCAAATATCATATCCATCAGTAAATCTTGGTTATGTTTGGCACATCTCAAAGAGCTCAGTGGATTGTAAAGATATTATCGATAAGATTCTATAAGCTTATATCCTGCTATTAATTTTTATACCAAATTCCTATCAGCTTTAATGAGAATTCTGATTTTTTAAAAAAGACTATGAATCCATAAAAGTTTTAAGTGATTTTGTTTTTAGTTCTCTGGTGAGGTATGTGTACGTGCAACAGAGAAAAGTACTTTTGGACATATTTATGGACCATATGTATTTATTCATCTAGAGACATTTGAGTGAAAACTTCCCTCAAAGACCACAAACGTGAAATATTTGTGGTCTTTTATATTACATAAATGTTTGCACCATTAACATTTTATTCCTCAGTGTGACTATCATTATGATTTTATATGGTGTTTGAGCTAAAATGAGGACATCTATTAAAAAATAGAATTGTTTCAACTCTACATGGTTCTTAAGGATCAAGGTTAGAGCCATTTGACTAATGTGGAACCAAATGATGAAGAGGTGAAGCTAATTGCTTGAGAGCGCACACAAGGTAATTTGGGGAATGTCTTTATCTGGAAAGACTGTGGCACAGCCCTCAATAGTGGTTCAGTCCCACTTCCAGTTGGTTTGCCTGGCCATCCCGAGCCCCACTGATCCTCCTGACTCTATACTGCCTCTCTGGCTCTGTGTCTCTTTTCTGTTTCGTGGACACTGGTCATCTCCCCATCTAGACTGTAAGTTCCTTTAGAGATATGAAAAGTGCTCATGTTCTTTGAGCACTTTATATGTGCCAGCTGCCAGGGATGGTGAATGGAATAACCCGGTACAGTACCCTCACAGTCTGTTGGCGAGACAGGAAAGTGAACCAACAGCTGTAGTCTGGAGGGAAGAGTGCTTTGTGGAGAAAAGCATGGGGTGTCACTGGCTCGCAGAGAGGAGTCTGCTCACACACACAAGCTATTTCCTTTGATGCAGCAGAAGCTCACAGAGGGCAAGTAACTTGTCCAATGTCATGGCCCAGTATATGGCACTTGCAGGAATTGAACCCCAATGGCAAAACCCCAGATCCTAGGCTTTTCTCTCTATCAAGTTACCCACCTTGTATACCTAAGGTGTCTTCAGTGGGCATTCAGCACATAAACAGCAGTCAGCAGTACAGAGGAAATGGGTGTTTTATGGAGTTACTGAATAGGAGGTGACGTGGTTTCTTACTGTATTTCATACCAAATATTAAAGTAATGCTAAATGACTCACCAAAGCATTTGCATGTTTTCAAAAGGTGAAAACTACCCCAGAGGCATGATTTTCTAGAATGAGGGAGGTTGGGAGAAGGTTAGGACAGGCTATTACTCTATTTTTCTTGTGCCAATAAAATCAAAAGAAAGAAACAAACAAGGCCACTGTTACCCCACAGGGGTGGAAATGGGGCAGAACCGGAGTCTTGCAATGAGTGATGGGGAGAAGGCCATTGCAAAATTAGCATGGGGTCGGCTGCTTCTATCTCTATCAATTTCAGCTCTGTTTTTGTGGGTATCGGGGAAGATTCCAGTGCAGGGTGCATTTTGGACATAAGTGACCCATTTTTTTTTTATGGCCATTGCTCCATCATTAACCCTCCCACTTAGTCCTGGAAATGCAAAGCCCAGCATCTTCCATCTGCTCCACGTTATTTATGATGATGCCTCCAATTATGTCCAATTGAGTTGCTGTCGATGATTAAAGGTAATAGGTAATAATAACTTGGCTTCATCATTACCACCATTATTATTAGGTCATTGATTGCAATAATTTCTAAAATTACCCCTTGGAATAAAACATGTTAAGCACCTGGTTTATCCTTTTTAGGAACATCTGCTCTAAATGTGTGATAGTGTAGGACTGAACGTGTCTCTCTCAGAAAGGAAAGCAAACAGTGTTGACGTTGGGAGTCTTGTCTGTGCTGGTATGAATATATTGAGAGATGATGAGAGGACGAAATAACGATCAGTCTCAAGTTCAGTGCTGGAATTAGAGCTATTTAAGAAAAGGGGGAAGAAATACATGCGCGAACACACATGCAAGGGCGCTCACATACACACACACACACACACACACACAATTCCAGATATTCTGCAGCTACTGCAAACTTTGCTCCTTTAGAAAATTCACATCTTCACAGTGGCCCAAACTGGGCCATGTCTCTCCTGGCTAGAATAAGCAGGCCATCGGGTGTGTGGTGAGTGGGAGGGATGAGAAAGCAGGAGAGATGACAGAGCCATATATGGAGGTGGGGAGGGAGGTGGTCTATAGTAAATCCTTTGAGGAGGATTCTTTTCCCAACACCGTGTTCCTGCCTAGGTTCTGGAAATCTCACCACTGGCTTTTCATTCCTTTTGATTAAGTGTTGCCTTCTTGAGGTTCCTCTTTGGGAGTGAGTGTCTGCCATGAGAATGGGGAGGTGCACTGTGTGTTTATAATGCTCACGCTTTAATTCAAGACATACTTCCCATCTTTAAGGGTTGGAAGTCACTGTGGAGACAGACACTGCATCTTGGTGGTGCAAACTACTAGGGATATATAAGCTCTGGAATAGTACTTAAAATATAGCTATTTCAAGCTTTTAGCCTGCCTACCCTCTCCAGTGTGGTAGCTACTAGCCACATGTGGCTATTTGTAGTTAAATTAAGGAAAATGAAATAAAATGAAAAACTCATTTTGTCAGTTGCACTGATCCATTTCAAAAGTTCAGCATCCAGTTGTATCTAGTGCTACCATTTTGGTCAGTAAAGATGTAGAACATTTCCTTCATAGTAAGTGCTATGGAACAGTGCTGATAGAAAATTAGAAATATTTATTAAGGATTGAGCGTGGTGAACATCTGCTAGGTGCTAATTGCTGACTTGCCATAGGAGCCCCAGAATAGCTTGGGTAACTGAATCACGGATAACCCATCACAGCTCTGTAGGACTCTTAAAAAAAATCTTGAAAAAAAAAAAAAAGACAAACAGAATATACGTCTCTGTTACCAATATATAACTAAATGAGTGTTTAAGAGTGATCTGCTCTCATATTCGTTATCTCATTTACTACTCATAATAGTACTGAGAGAATGGATTACGCCCATTTTATAAATGAATAAACAGGCCCAGAGAGGTTAGATAGTTTATCCAAAGCCACACAGACTACCAGTGGCAGTTAGCTTGCCATAAGGCTAGAGCCAGTCAGCCCTTTAAAATCCTATTTCAGTGCCTTCTCCAAAATATCCTACATACCTACATGGAAATATATACACACACATATGTATGTATTTACATTATATATGTATTTGTATGTGATATTTTATACATGTATTATATATATATTTATATATTTCATAGATAATATATGTTACATATCTAAAATGTAAATATGTACTCTTTTCATAGGAAGTATTATGCCTCAAATGAACTCAGTTATATCATGAGCAGACCACATGCAAATTAAATCTGGAAAATGAAGAGAAAAAATTCTGTAATTTTAAAAATTCTAAATTTAGTTGCTCTGCCAAATCTCTGACACTGGGTCAACAAAATGCAATTCAACAGCTATTGATCAAATGGTGATTTAAAAATATTCATTGAGTTCAACACAAAATAGACTTTCTAATTTCATAAGTGTTACCACATTTTGGAATCACAGCGGTGAAAGTTTAACTTCCTTTTTCATTTAAATCTTTAAGTTTTTCTCTTGACTTTGACCAGCATCAGTTCTCTGCCATCAAGCATGGCTGTGAACTGCTCTGCCCAGATATGGGTGGCTCCCGGACCCCGGGGCCATGATGCCTCTGGTTTTTCAGGGGCTTTGCGTATAAACCTTCTGATTGCATTCACAGAAACCAAGGAATATATATGTCATTGGTATACAAGTACTTGTGGAACTTCTATGTGACTCCAGAGGTATGATTTGGCCCTGGCATCCAGTCCCTTTAATACTTTCAGGGTCTCCGAAGAATGTCATATTTCAGGAAAGAGCTCTAGTCACGTTGTATCATTAACTTTATATGGAGTGTTGTGGAATAACATTTAGTTTGATTCTGATAGAATAAAGGTGTAAATCCACATGCATAATTTAAAAGTAAAAAATCCCTTTTCTGGTACCACATAAATACATGCCAGGTGTGAAAGGAGAACTGAAATGGTCTCCAAGGATGTTCTCGAGAAGGCGGCTGAGCTTTCTCCAGCAGCTACTCCCAGCCCCTGGGGCACCCCTCTGAGTGGCCGCCCCTTCTCACAGTGCATCTGATGCTGCTCCTAGGGATTTTTCAGAGATCCCCTTCATTCTCCTCACCCGCTCTTTCTCAACCAAAAGTGAAAATCGAAAGTGAATTTCTGGAGGCTCAAACTGGGACACCTTGCCGTCTTTATTGGGTTGTGATGCAGAAAGGACAGAGAAGATAGTTACAAAAGTTCTCTATTAGCTTCTGTGCTAGGCTGGTTTAAGGGAATCATTTCCTTATTTGCAAAAGAGTTTAAGCTTCAGCTAAGAGTGGAATGCTAAGAAAGTCACTGATAAGATGGAGATTTCTGGACTATCATTCTAAAAACAGTGGATGAGTAGTTTGGCCGACGTGGAACCATGGGATACAGGTGTATCAGAAAGCATCTGTGTCCACATCCTCTTCCTCTGTCCTCCGTCAGGCATCCTTGTCTTTGACATGGATTTCTATTTCTTCTAGCCACATACAGAGGCAGTTCACTGCATACTTGGGCCTATCCTCAAGAAGTATGATGGGCAAAGCTCCCTCTGGCTCTTCTAGACTCCTCCTTCTGGACCCTCTTTCCCCCTTCTTAGGGTCCTCACCTTCTTTCTTACCTCACTGTCTTTCTACTTCTCTCAGTCACCCCTGTCATAGAAGGCAAGAATATAAGGATTTCTTCATAGTGAAGTGTTAGGGACTTACCAGGGCCTTTACCTGGGAATGTCAGCATTTAAAGGGATAAACCAGCAAGGGAAACGATTTGTTGAAAGCAATGAGTAAAGTCAGGGTTTCAGGAACTGTATAGACCATGAATATGAGAGAAACTGTGGGTGAGGATCTTGGCCAATATTGGGAAGCTCCCATAAATGAGATTGCTGTCTTCTAAGCCATTGTCTGGCTGAGGGGAGGGGGCTTCTGTGGGGCCCAAGCATCAGTCAGGAGGACCTGGATGAAAAGTCTGGAGTGGGGGAGGCCCACAGCCACAGAGCACTTGGAAGAAGAATAGGAACATGTGGTCCACTTGTGATCTGTGTTTACTCGTCTGTCTGGTGTGTCTGAAGAGAAGGCATAGGACAGCCAGAGGTCAGCGAGTCAAAACCCTTTGAAGACAGACCCAGCTTCTGAAATGGATCTGGCATTCCTTCGCTGGCTCAGTGTCCCACAGTAGTCTGCATCCTTCCCAGCCCATCACCTTCTACATGTGTCCCTGGTAGAAATGCAGGTGTGCAAAACTGTGATGTTCTTGAAGTTTCTGGAGGCAAACACTTACTATCTTGAGCCCCTTTCTGCCCAATAGCAGGAACTTTAGTCACTTCTTGGCAGGCTTAAATTGAAGCCCAGTCATTCAGTGTTCTTCCCCTCATCCTTTGTAAACTCAGAGTGGCACCTAAGTGTTTTTGGAGGGGTTGGTATGCAGATGATGGCATTAGGGCAAGGGGCTGGCATAGTTGTCCTTGACTTTTGTGGTCATCAATGAGGTTTACCTCATGCACAATGACATTGACCTGTGTCTCTCCTGCTGGTGTCCAGGATCTATCCAGGATCTATCCATGGCCTCAGGTTTGTCCCACCCATCACCGCTGCTGATGGCCCCTTACCAGTCTTCCCTCAAGGACACAGGGTATGTTTGGATGCTCTCCTGCCTCCCTAGGGCTGGAGGACATTCAGAAGATGGTCTTAGTATCCTTCTTTCTGACTGGTCCCAACTTTCCCTCCTAGTTCACTGCACTGAGGTTGGAGAGGTCACATCAGAGAGGCTCTCCACTCAGCCTGCTGGACAGGAAGTGAGATTCCATTCCCCTGTGGTTACATTTTATATCTAGTTACAGTTTTGATCAGCTTCCTCTGGCGCTAGGCCAGGCCGTATATGAAGGGAAGATGGAAATATGCATCCTTCCTCTGAGATCTGCAACAACTACTAAATCTTGCCCCCTTTTCCATCTCAATTCTCTTGTTCCTCCAGCAGTTCAAAGCTATGTAATTTCTGGAGAGAAATCTGCCTTCTTCCTTATACTACTATTTATAGTATAAGACTTGTATTCTGATTCTATCCAAGTTGTTGAAGACTCAGAAAACCTTTTCTCTAGCATAAAAGTCTGGCTCTCACAATGAAAACCTTGGCTCTCAAGGTTATGCTCTGTTTCTAGAGTATATTTTAGAACTATGAAGTCAACATCTGATTCTTTCATTTTCTGCATTTTCTCCTTCCCTAGAGCACTGGGTTCAGTTCAAAAACAAAAGTCTAGGTTTCTAGGGATTGATGCTATGAAGAAAAGTTTATAATAATGCATTGGTTACTATTTCAGAGAATTACCCTGCTATGCTCAGAATTGCTACAATTTGCTTTGCTCATTTTAGCAATGATCAGATTTTCATGAGCATTGGGGGAGGAAGGTAGACCATTAGGAGTACCAAGGAGATAAAAAAAAAAAAGGAAGATTCCAAAAAATGGATAGTGAGTAGACATTGAAATTATCTTTATGACTATGGATCTTTGTAAAGAGCATCATGAAAAAAATGGGAGACAAACTAACCCTACCATTTAGTATCCATATCACATTGACAAGACTTACTAGTTTCTTCATCCGTGAAATGGGTATAATACTTACCTGCCTTGGGGCACGTAGGTCGCTCAGTTGGTTAAGCATCTACCTTCAGCTCAGGGTCCTGGGATTGAGCCCTGAGTTGGGCTCCCTGCTCAGTGGGGAGCCTGCTTCTCCCCACCTCCCCCCACTGTTCGTGCTCTCTCTCTCAAATAAATAAATAAAATCTTAAAAAATAATACCTGCCTTGTCTTCAGGAGTACATGTACACATAGAAATCTGAGGAGGTATTATTTTTTAATAAGTGTTGTTCTGTGTAGCGCAGACATAACTAGGCCTAACAATGGTTGTGTGAAACATGATAATTAAGGAGGACCATGTTCCTTAAATGATGGTTGATCTCATTTTCAACTTTAAGGACAGTTACTTTCTTGACAATCTCAATATATCTTTTTCTCTCTCTTTCTCTTTCCTTCTTTTCTTTCTTCCCCCAGGAAGAATTTAGCAATGCCCACTGTAATATGGTCATTGCATGGTATTCGTCTCCAAAGCTGACATGCAGCTAGTCTGTTGTGTTGGACTTCTGGCTGACTTATCAGTTCCTGGGCACTGGAGAATGATGAGAGCTTGGTAAAGAGGATGTACCCCACAGTGGATTGTGGGGAGTAAAAATAAGAGGGTAATAATATGGTCCTTGCCCTTGAGATGTTCCAGGTTATACTAGGGAGACATTGTTTAATCATTTATTCATTCAACAAATATTTATCAAGTCCTCTCATGTGCCAAGCACTATTCTAGGTGATAAGAATACAGCAGCGAACAAAATTTGCATTTCAGGGAGACTTGACCAAAATGCATAAACAAGAGTATTCAAAATATAATTAATGGCTATTATATGGTCTGAAGGATCACTGCTATAGGAATGACTGTGGAGGTATTGTTTCCAGAATACAAACTTCAAGGAATTACATTTTGAACTGGAGTTTGAAGTTTGGGAGAAATCCTTCAAATGGTAGGCAGGAAGAAATAGAAGGAAAAGACTCAAGAGTAAACATGGTTATTTTGGAGACATGGGGGAGCCTTTCTTTTTATATATATATATATATATATATATATAAACATATAATGTATTATTTGTTTCAGGGGTACAGGTCTGTGATTCATCAGTCTTACACAATTCACAGTGCTCACCATAGCACATACCCTCCCCAATGTCCATCACCCAGCCACCCCATCCCTCCCACCTCCAGCAACCATCAGTTTTTTTTCCTGAGATTAAGAGTCTCTTATGGTTTGTCTCCCTCTCTGGTTTCATCTTGTTTCATTTTTCCCTCCCTTTCCCTATGATCCTCTGCCTTGTTTGTCTAATTCCACATATCAGTGAGATCATATGATACTTGTCTTTCATTTACTTATTTCACTTAGCATAATACCCTCTAGTTCCATCCATTGTTGTTGCAAATGGCAAGATTTCTTTCTTTCTTTTTTTTTTTTTAAAGATTTTATTTATTTATTTATTTGACAGAGACAGAGACAGCGAGAGCAGGAACACAAGCAGGGGGAGTGGGAGAAGGAGAAGCAGGCCTCCCGCCGAGCAGGGAGCCCGATGTGGGACTCGATCCCAGGACCCTGGGATCATGACCTGAGCCAAAGGCAGTCGCTTAACCAACTGAGCCACCCAGGCGCCCTCATTTTTTTTTTGATGGCTGCATCATATTCCATTGTATATATATATGCCACATCTTCTTTAAATTCATCTGTTGTTGGACATCTAGGCTCTTTCCATAGTTTGACTATTGTGGACATTGCTGCTATAAACATTGGGGTGCAGGTGCCCCTTCGGATCACTACATTTGTATCTTTGGGGTAAATGCCCAGTAGTGCAATTGCTGGGTCATAGGGTAGCTCTATTTTAAACTTTTTGAGGAACCTCCATACTGTTTTCCAGAGTGGCTGCACTAGCTTGCATTTGGGGGAGACTTTGGAGAGGATTGGGACATTTGACTAGAGAAAAAATGTGGAAGATGGAGAAGTTTAATTTTAATGGGTTGGGAGTAAAGGACCATGGAATGTTTTGGGTGTGGTGGCAGTAGGGTGTTGGGGATACAAGGGTGATGTGATGAATACTGTTGTTAAAGAATATGGATTTGGTGTATTAAAGATTCAGGCCACAGAAAGGATTGCACATATATTGTCATTCCCAAAGGTCTACTGCATGCCATGAAAAAGATTGGAAATTACCAGGACAATTGTTTATTTGTATAATGGTGATAAGTCTGGATTAAAAAATGTAAATAAATCCCCTGAAGTCCAGATTATTTAATTAATTGGACAATCTTATTGTTAGCCCCATCTAGTTTATACAGATACATATAGCTCTGTACAACCACATTCATGACATTCATATGTGGGTCAGTTGATGTGGATTTAATGAACTGATTTATGATTTTTTACTTAGAGTTACCAAGTCATGTTTCCATAGAACACCAGGGACTAACAATAGGAACTTCAACTTCTTAGGGAAAGTCTCACCACACACAGAGTAAAAGGGCTTGTGGTATCAACTTGGAACACTTTTCTTTTGCTTGATCCAGTGGCCAAGGGCAAACTGGTGACCAGGCATTATTTTTCAGAGACCCTTAAGGAACTTATCATTGAAAAGCTAATCACCCTTCTATTGAGAATGTAGACCACAGCAGCCATGGTGTTTATAAAGCCTTCATTGTATTCAGGGAGGAGGTTTCCTTTGCCACTAAAAACTAGGACTTGGTTAGGGATAATGTGGTTTAGGTTTTCCCATAATTGTATGGAAATTCCCTGGGTGACATGCATGGGTCTGGGAAAGATCAGAACTGACAATGCTCAATGACTTCTGATTTTCCAGCCCATCAGAATGGCTGGTGGTGTCTCCTTGGCTATCTGCTCATCAAGCTTTAAGTTGGTAAAATCCTTAGCAGATAAAACAGTGCTTCTCACTGTGTGCTGTCATTGAAATCTAAAAAGAGTAGAATGTGTGTTTGGTCAATGGAATTGGCAAACAGAACAGGCTTCTGGGGCATCTGGACATTGTTCATACTGAAACCTTTTATTTGTTCATTTGGAAACGAACAACCAGGAAAGCTTCTGCATTTGGGAGATATTTGCAAAACGAGTTCTTTCAGGTTGGGTTTGGCTACAGTCCCATGTGAAGCAGTCACACTTCTTACTTCTTACTCAACGGATTGTGGATAAACCAGGAAAGCTTTGGCTCCTCAAATTGTTTGATCTTTGTTGCATTGCCCGTTTTTGCAGATTCTGACATCTGGAATGAAAATTAGAACAACACATTTAATATTTCTGTTTAATGTTCATTATTGGTCTCCCTTGAAGATTGTTATTCAGGATTGGCTGCCAAAGGCCTGCTATTCTAATTGACAGAATTCTTATCCAGCATTCCGGTTATTCTTTTCTCTCCCTGAGTAGACCAAGAAAGGAATAGTGCACTTCTTCAGTTTCACTGAAAACAGTAAATCATCAGAGCTGTGTAAGTTCACATTTGTGCTGAGCATTTCATAAATGTTTGTTGAATGGGCCATTCTAGAGGCTTCTGGAACATTTCTATGTAGAAAGTTCTTATTTACACTCTAGGAATTTTGGAAAATCAATATTCTGAACCCCAGACACATCATGTTATACACCTTGTTTCACTCAATTCTGTGAAGTTTAATCAACATATACTAGACATGTGTCTCCAGATGCTATTGGGAATACAAAGGAAAAGAAGGAATAACTTCAACTCTTGAGGTATTGTATTAGTTTGCCATAACAAAATACTTTAGAAATAAAATACCACATAATCAAACAACAGAAATTTGTTTTCTCACAGTTCTGGAGGCTAGAAGTCCAAGATAAAGCTGATGGCAGATTTGGTTTCTTCTAAGCCTTTCTCCTTGGCTTGTAGACCACCACCTTCTCCTCTGCCTTCACATTATCTTACCTCTGTGTGCAGCCATTTCTGGTGTCTCTCTGTGTGTCCTAATCTCTTCTTAGAAAGATACCAGTCATTTTGTATTAGGACGCACCCTATAAACTTCATTTTAACTTAATTACTTCTTTAAAGGCCCTACCTCTAAATACAGTTACATTGTGAGGAACTGGGGGTTAGGCTTCAACATGAATTTGGGGGAGACAATTTAGCCTATAAAAGTACTGTTTAGTGGTAGCTGAGAAGCTATGCATTGAATGACTATTATGCAAACATAGAATCAGCCAAATGTAGGAGCAAAGTTCTATGGGGATTAAGAGAAGAGAGTGCTCCCATCTGTTTGGGAGAACTGGGGAAACCTTTATGGATGAAATGGTTTTGAGATGGATATTGAATAATGGATTTTAAAGAATGAACTCTTAAATTGAATTATATGAAATTGCCATTTTAAAAATCAAAACAGTCAAATATCAGCAATTTCATATGGTATAACAACATGTTTCTTTTCATACTACCGGTATAGGGGAAGGATTGGCAGGCTTTTTCTATAAAGAGCCAGATAGTAAATGTTTTAGGCTCTGTGGGCTCCACAACTACTCAACTCTGATATTATAATAGGCAAACATCCATGGACAATATGTAAACAAATGACTATGGGTGTGTTCCAATAAAACTTTATTCACAAAAACAGGCCGCAGACATAACGAGTGAGTAGAAGAGTCAGGGCAAGAGTGCAGGTCCCCTGACTTCCACACTAATGTCCTTTCTTCTATGCCATGCTAATTTTATTTCCTAGGAACTAGCAAGATTCTAAGTAAATATGAGAAGGTGTTTTTTTTTTTAATTCAAAAAAAATCCATTTGAGAAAATAAAAACTAAAACTGCCCCAATCCCCTCCAAAAAAAGAGAGCAGGCTGGATTTGGCCCTGGGCCATCATTTGCTTAGCCTTTTCGTAGGGGAAACTTTAAACTTCCTAACTCTTCAATTTGCGGAAACGCATCTTCCCTGATGTTTTCACACCCATGAGCCAGGCACGGAGTTCCTCCTCTGTGATATGCTGATCCCCTCTGTTCCAAAGCAGAGCCTTCCAACATCCAGAGACTGGAGAGAACAGAAAATACCTTGGCTCCAACTCAGTGTTGTCATGTGGTAACAGACCACAAACTTAAGCCACTTCCGTCTTGTCCCTTAACTCTTGGCACGTGTGTGTTTTGTTTCTGTTTTACTGGCTCCTGAGTGGAACTGCAAAAAGACTCGTGGCCTCCTTTCATCCAGCGAGGGAAAACAGGCAACCACCTCTCCTCACAACGTTCTTGGTATCCCTGTTGCGGAAAGGACTTTCAGAATATCAGATTTTTCCTGATGACTGAGAATTTCCAGCAAATACAAACAATCCATTGTGTGTGTGTGTGTGTGTGGTGGGGAGGGGGGAGGTGGTGGAGTACTAAACGTACATAGATGCTTCTGTCTTTCATGGGGAGGACACTGACAATAATGTCACCTCCTAGAGAGCGCTAGGTGGCATCATTGGGAACCCCTCTCCTATTAGTTATTCACAAGTGTTTAAAGAGTGGCTACTCCACGCCTTTCTAGAACTGGAGGTAGAACTGTGACCAGTCAAGGCAAGATTCTTTTTTTCATGGAGCTTTCATTCAAAGGGGAGAAGACAGAAAATAAACAAGCAGAAAAGTATATAAATCATATAGTCTCAAATGGTAACTGTCATTTCTA
Source organism: Mirounga angustirostris (assembly GCF_029215605.1). Lineage (NCBI taxonomy): Eukaryota > Metazoa > Chordata > Mammalia > Carnivora > Phocidae > Mirounga > Mirounga angustirostris. The sequence goes on along the minus strand of NW_026991718.1, from coordinate 14,825,902 downwards.
AAGAAAATGGAATGGGGTAATGGTCTGCAGATTGCGGGTGGCTAGTTAGGGAATGGCAAGGGCTTTGAACAGAGTAGGGGCTGGCCATGTGATGAGCTGCTTCTGAGCATGACAGGCAGGGGCAAAAGTGAGGCAAGGCTCTGACTTGAGGATGGGTGTGGTCCCGGAACAGCAAGGCCATGGCAGCCTTGAATGGAATGAGCTGGAGGGAGAGTCATGGAGAGCAAGGTTGGAAATCTGCTCTGAGACAGTGAGGCTCCAGGACACCCCGAGTAGCAGGACTCCATCCCAGATCCCAGTGGCCTCAGACTGAATGCTTTAAAGTCCTTGTGTCCTTTTCATAATGTTTTTTTTTTTCTTTTCCTTTTCTATCAAGTTGGCCCTGTTTCTAATCTTGGAATGAGAAATTAGATAATTAGTCTTATTAAAACCTGATACAGAAGATCAAATTGGGCTCCAGTGAGGGTGTGAGAGACTCTTCTATGATAAAGTTCATGGAGAGTTTGAGAGCCCCTCGAACACTCAGTGTCTTTTCATACTGACCTCTCACTGTGTCTCTGCTAGGTAAGGCTGCTGAGTGTCTGACTTTTGGGTGAGAGTGAAGAAGCTGTAGGAACACAGTCCCCTTCCTTTACAGGCGTATCTCCCACACTCCTGTGTCTTCAGAAAGAAATCTACCAGATTTCTAAAGGAAAACCATTGTCATGTACAGTAATTACGCCTTCTGGATTCCAAGTAAGCAAGAAAGACTGTGGTAGCTGAATATTGGGCTTAACGTCCATTTTGTTCTCCTCCTTCCTTTTTCTCCTTGAGTTCATATGAGGATTCATTATAGAAAACATCCTTCTATTTCTTCTAATGCTGTTAGTAAGAAGAAGATAATAAAATCATGTCTGTTTCTATCTTTATGGAAGAAGCAGCAGTTGAACAGGGCATGATTTCTATCAGGATGAGGAAGATGTAGAAGGTGAAAAGGCTTGCAGCCCTTAGAGCCTGAATGTCTCTGGACCTGAGTATCCTTCCCTGTTGCTCTTTTCTCCCTCATATTCTTGTACCATGATGTTATACCATGGGATCCTGCCAATACTGATTTTTCCTTTGCAAATTCAGCTTTTAAAGCTCGATTTTCACTGTATGTGTTCAGGAGCACTGAAGACCAGAATACTGTTTGGCAGGACCAACCTTGATATCACCACCAGGTGCAGGAGACAGCAGCTGTGAGTGACCTCAGGGACACATCATAACCCCTCTACATCCTCCCTATGCCCCTCCCTGAAATCCTATCACAACAGCTATAATAACTGACTTCAAGTTTTTGTCTCACATTAAAATGTATATATGCAGGGGAAGAGTAATGCCTTGCACTTTCTCTACACATTTATCCCTTAGGGGGAGTTAGATACTTTACTGACATTAGGTTTTTATAGGAGGAAAAGAGGAAAGTGTGAGAACACTAGAATGCCTGAAACTCAGGAAGTTGGGGTTGAGATTGGGGGTGGTTTCTGGTGCAGGTGAAAGGAAGATTTGAGGGAGATGGCTCAAAAAGAGAAGCCAGAAACACCAAAGACAAATTTGGCTAACTCCACAATGATCTAAAGCTCTGGCCTCAGGAAATACCATTGGGCTAACTCTTCCCTTCCTTGGCTCATTAATCTTGGTCTCCTTGCTTTATATTGTTTCCTCCCCTCTGCCCAAGGCACCATGTCCTAGCCAAGGACCTCGACCCCTGTGTGGTACAATTTGCTAGGATTGCTGAGTCTGAATTTCAGAATCATCTCAAGACTTGGTGCATTTTTCTATTGTTTGGCTCCCCTTCAGTGCATATTATAAATAAAAGCTATCCCAACCCAGCTGACCATTTTCTGTTACTACTGTCCCCTCCTCCAGGCAGGTAATCCTTTTCCAAGTCACAAAGCTCTTCCCTGTCTCATCCATCTCTGTCTGGAGCCAGTTTTGTATCTTGCACTCTACATTACCCACCTTCAATGACTTCTCCTTGACCATTAATCCCAGATGTGGAATCCTGTCAAATCTTATTTAAAATCAAAGTACTCTTTATACAGCCACTAAATCTCCTTCATCTTTCATGACAGGGATATCTCAAGGAAACTCCATCCGATTTGTTCAACATGACCTCCTCTGCCTGGGTCCCTGCAGCCTTCCTTCAATAAAGTGGGCTTTTCCAGGTGTTCTCCTTTCACATCTTTTAAGAATGCTTCTAAGAACTCATCTACTACATCCCTTCTATTCCTAAACAAACCAGATGTTACCCAGGCTGATCTTCTATCTTCCTGCTTAAGAGGGATCTTAAAAGAAATATGAAGGATGGATCTGGCTATTTTCAAATCCTTGGGAATTACTTCCAAATCAATGAATTTCAGTTACTGCCTCTTTACCTTGTCTGCTCTTCCCATGATTGTAAATTAAAAAACAAACAAACAAACAAAACAGCAACAACAAAAAGATAAATAGCCATGTGTTTTCTACTGTACTATATGATGTACTTATATTAGGTCATAGTTTTCTGAAGCTTGCCTCCAGGTCAGTTATCCTCAAATGTAAATTTGGGATTTGAGGCAGCTCAGTACATTCCTCTCAATACATAACAAGCCTCAGTTCAGAACCAATTGAGAGATGAACACAGGTAACCTAGAATACAATATCACCTTTAACACTTTGAGTGAGTAGATTGATTTTCTATTGTTTTAATCCTGTATTCAATACACTTTTTAACTCAGTCTCCAACAGTTGGATAATCACAAGTTTCTTCCCTTGGGGCAAAACCTACCCCATGGAGTGAAATATACTCTCTTAGCAGCAAGCAGATCCCAAAGAGAGGAGAGAGATGCAGGGTGTGAGCCAAGTTCACTGCTCAGGAAAGGCATTTCTCCCTAAAGGAGTAGAATACATAAGGCATGGGGGAGGGGCCAAGGGAAGAATTCCTTGATATGGAGGTTCAAATGGTGGGGAATAGGGTCTCCAGGAATGTCAGGTTGTGTAAGAATTAGCTGTTTGTTTTAAATTGCAAGATTCCACAGGCCCAATCTTGATTCGAGATCTGTATCCAAATATATAAAAGAATCCCAAATGATCTGATGCAAGAGGTTAGTGAACCCCACTTTGATAAGATATTCTCCATAAAAGGGATTATATAGTCGAATGTTTTAGAAACACTGGATTAAAAAAAATCAAGCACATTACTTTCTCAATTTATAGTATTGTAGATGTTTGAGAGGAGGGCACATGGTATTTTCCAAACTTTTTTTGACCATACCTATTAATCACTTGAGGGACACTACTATACTGTCTCACACAGTTTGGAAAGCATTGAGTTGAATGTCTACAACAAATGAAGTAACAATTATAATCTGAACTGGTTAGAACACACCTGAAATTCACTTTGTGGTGCTATTACACTTGAAGAGAGTTGCTGAAAAGAGGAGCACGTTGAAAGAAGAGCACGTTGAAAGAAGAGCAAATAGGATCTTCAGATGTTTACTAATCAGATCCCCTGAACAACAGTGGAAAGAGACTTAAGACTCCTAGACTAAAACGGAAGCTCAAATATGCATATCCAAAGTCACCCCCTTGTCAAGACCCCACCAAAGCTACAGGGAGGAGATTCAGAGAACTGGGAAATAAAGAGGAAGAAAACAATTATATTTGGAAGCTGGAAAGCATACAGAAAATCCTAACTGAGCTAGTAAACCAAACAGCTGAATCCCAAACCAGAGTAGTTACCTATCACAGATTCCTCAGAATGCTCAGGATGGACAGCTCCAGTTACCCTTGTAACGGCACGTCATGGTGGGAACAAAAATAAATAGAATTGGGTAAAAACCATTGGCAAAGCAATCAGATTTCTAGCTCTTCCAAAATCTGTGCCACTGGCAAACTGACCCTCCCCAAGCCCACAGAGGACTAGATGTTTATTCTCTGAAGAGGGTAAAATGGAAGAACTTTGAATTGGGGTTGGCTGGCAAAGATGTTGGTGTAATCGAAGATGGAGTGTCCCGCTGAAGACAAGGAGATAATCTTGTCTTGATACGTATCAACATCGAATGCTGCATTCCCACAAATGCACCAAGCAGGAAATTCAAAGAATATACTTCAAGGAATCTGATCATCCTCCAAAGAAAGACTAAAACCAATGCTTCCCTGCAAAGAGCCAACGAGATTACACTTCAAGGGGAGCTCAAAGTCAACAAACCGCATTCAAACATGGTTGCAACAAGATTCCCAGTCCCTCATGCAGTTCCAGCACCTTACTTACTTCTCCCCATTAAGAGGCATTATCTATTTCTCCTCCTCTTGAGACTGGATGGGATTTTGTGACTACCTCAATAAATGGAATATGTTGCGTGATTTTGTATAATAGGTCATAAAAGGTGATGCAGCTTCTGCCTGGCCCTTTGTCTCTCTGGATTCTTGACCTTAGAACCTTGCCATCATGCTGTGAAGAAGCCCAGACTAGCCCACATGGAGAGGCCCCCTGAAGAGGAACTGAAGCCCTCAGCCAAAAGTGAGCCTCAACCACAAGATCCATGAGTGATGGATTCCAGCCCCCACCCTTGGAAGGTTTCAGCTGAGGTCTCTGACAATGTAAAGCAGAAAGACCATCCTTGCTCTGCTCTGTCCGAATTCCTGACCCACAGAATCCATGAGCATTATGAATGGCTGTTTTAGACCACAACTCTTTGAAATAAGCATTAATTAAATATTTAAAGAGTTAAACTTACAATAATTATTTTGGAAGTCACATTCCCTAAGTGTTTCAAGATCCTTAGGGAAAGCAATTTTCCATCTTGGCATTTGGAAGAATGGTGTTTGTGTGTATATGAGGAGCAGGGAGATCAGATTATGATGGAAGGTAAATTGGTACAGTACTCTGTATGATCCAAAATTCTCTTAAGAGCTTTTCTGGAATTTTAAACTATTTTCTTTTTTCTTTGAAAAAAAAAAAAAAACATAGAGGATGAGACATGAACTCATTACAAGAATAAGTTTCAGGATTTCATAAAATGAAGAGAAAGTTTTGAATAGGCTGAATAGGAATTCAAAGACTACTTATAATACATTCCAGAGCTCAGCAACTTTTTTTCATATTGCCTGCTGGTTAGGATTATATTCATCACTGCTGCATTCAGTTACAGGTGGGGACATTATTTTGGAAACCTCTCTTTGTATTGTCTTTGTAACCTAGATCTATTGCCCATGACATTTTAGCTATTTAATAACTCTACTGTTCCAACAAAACTTCCCCAAGGAGTACTTCAAGCTCCCAGTGTCCACCAACCTAAGCTCTCCATAGGAGCAATGAAAAACCACAGGTGCGAGAAATCTGAGGATTCTTTCTCTGAGGGGTCTCTCTTCAGTCAGTTCTGTTTTTGTCTTAAAATAGATCTTAAGCTCTCAGGAGTAGTTAATCTTAGAAATTCAGAAATGAACGATTAACCCCCAAAGATTAAGTGATTATCTAAATATGTTAATTCCATGTGATTGTTAATTTATTACCTTCTATCCTCATGATGAATGACATTCTACCTCGCAAACTTCATACCAATTATTTTCATCAGATGAAAACAAAAATTTCCCTGTAAGGAAAATAAGTATCTTTTCTCCAAAATGAACAGAAAGACAAAACCATGCTCATGTAGCTTATAAAAGGTGTGAAAGAGACTCTGAAGTTCTATGATTTGCTCATGTGGTGTGACATTTTTCATTTGGAAAAATATTGTTTTCAGCTTGCACTTACTGTAAAAATAGGATTCTGATATTTATAGAAATGAAAAATCTTTTTTTTCCTTCTTTAAAATTTTTTGTTTAATTTGCTTTTTTTTAATTTAAATTCAATTAACCAAAGTATAGCACATCATTAGTTTCAGATGTAGTGTTCAATAATTTATCAGTTGCACATAACACCCAGTGCTCATCACATCACGTGCCCTCCTTAATGCCTGTCACTCAATTACCCCATCCTCCCACCCACCTCTCCTCCAGCAACCCTCAGTTTATTTCCTATAGTTAAGAGTCTCTCATGGTCTTTCTCCCTCTCTGATGACTTCCTATTCAGTTTTCCCTCCCATCCCCAATGGTTCTCTGCGCTGTTTCTTATATTCCACATATGCGTGAAACCATATGATAATTGTCTTTCTCTGGTTGACTTATTTCGCTTAGTATGATACCCTCCAGTTCCATCCATGTTGATATAAATGGTAAGTATTCATCCTTTCTGATGGCTGAACAATATTCCATTGTATATACATATATACTACATCTTATTTATCCACTCATCTGTCCATGGACATCTCAGCTCTTTCCACAGTTTGGCTATTGTGGACATTGCTGCTATAAACATTGGGGTGCAGGTGCCCCTTTGGATCACTAAATTTTATCTTTGGGTAAATACCTAGCAGTGCAGTTGCAGGTCATAGGGCATGGAGTTTCCTCAAGAAGTTAAAAATCAAAATGAAAAATCTTTATCAGCCTTCCTTCTCCTAAAAAGACTTAGGGTTACCGAATCACTGGCAAACCCTATTGAGTCAAGAGATACTTGCTGTATGTCAGTTTTTGCTAGACTTTTTGATTGGTCTGGAGAGACAAAGACAAGTTAGTTAGATGTGGAATATGCCTTCAAAAAGCTTACAGGCTACTAGGGAGGTAAAAGCAATTAAAATATAAGGTAGAACATGAGATGGACTATGTGGAAGGTAGAGACATACTGAGTGGGAGTGAAGAAGAGGGAGAGAAGTTTTGTTGTTGGTGGTGAGAAAGGATGTTGGGATAAAGGGGAGGAGGAGTCAGAGAAAGGCAGTTTCATGATGGAAGTGAGCTCGAAGAACCCACGAAATATTAGTTCAAATGAACAATAAAGATTGAATTTGGCTGGAACATCCAAACTAGATGTACATCAGTATCAGTGAGGTCCATCTAAAAGGGGAGATTCCTAGACCTTACACCAGATTTAAAGTACCCAGATTCCATAGGGGAGGATATGGGTATCCATGTTTTTTTTTTTTTTTTAAGATTTTTTTTTTGTTTATTTGACAGAGAGAGACAGCGAGAGAGGGAACACAAGCAGGGGGAGTGGGAGAGGGAGAAGCAGGCTTCCCTCGGAGCAGGGAGTCTGATGCGGGGCTTGATCCCAGGACTCTGGGATCATGACCTGAGCTGAAGGCAGATGCTCAACAACTGGGCCACCCAGGCGCCCTGGTATCCATGTTTTTAAAAGGCTCTTCTTGGGACTCACTACAGCTGGATTGGGGAATCTCTGGACTGAAGTGCAAGGTTCTTAGTTAGGAATGTTGGAGACAAAGTTGGAAAGGTTAGTTGGTGCCAAATCCTAAAGGGCATTGACATCCAGAATGTATATAGGCTTTATTCATTAATTAATGGGGTACTAAGAGAGACCCTTGGGGAATGAAATAAAAATCAGAATGGTGCTTCAAGAACAGGGATCTTCTGTTGTATCTAGGATGGATCAGGAAGGAAGGAGACCAGAGGTAGGGAGAGTAAGAAGGCACTCCCTATAATTTCTTAGGAGAAAGTAATGAAAGCATGAACTTTTGGAGTAGCAACAGCAGGGCTGGGGAGGAAAGCATGGGTGGGCTTCTAATCTCACTCATTCTTGTCATTTACTTGAGTTCCTGTGATGTCTCTTGCTTTGATGTTGCTTCCTGTCTATGCTCTCAGTAAACCCTTAGGTATTCCAACCCAAGTTCTTGCTTTTTGGTTAAAACACATTGTGCTTAAATGTATGAGATTGTATTTGCTGTCATTATTTTAAGAAGAAAAAAAGTATGTTCAGGCCATTGAGTCCTCTGGACTGCAGGATGCTTAAAAATGTCTCAACTCTGGGTGCAACCAATTCTTTGCCAAATGAGAAAAGGCAAAGAATGGCAGAGCTGTTTAATTTTTGTTTGTGCCATAATTATGCAATGTGCTGGGCACATACAAAAATTCAACAGCTCCAGCCAATTCTCATAGACTTAATGAGCCCTGATTACTCAGGTCTTAGATCTCACAAAGTAGTTCCTTTGGAGGAGTAAGAAGGAGCCTACGACTTTTCATAGGAATCACCTTGCTTTGAACACATTGTGTCTATTTGGAAAAAGCTGCAAATATTTGGCATATTACTGGTTTTTCATATGAATTCTTGCAGTAGGTAGAAATAGCTTTCCTATTTTCTCTGTATAAAGGGACATAAGTAAGAAAAAGGAAAAGAGAAATGCCATGTTCTTTTATTTTTTTTAAGTTTTTATTTAAATTCCAGTTCGTTTATATATGGTATAATACTTTCAGGTGTACAATGTAGTGATTCAGCACTCCCATACAGTACCTGGTGCTCATCACAAGTGCCCTCCTTAATCCCCGTCACCTATTTAACCCATCCCCCCATCCACCTCCCCTCTAGTAACTATCAGTTCTCTATAGGTAAGAGTCTGTTTCTTGGTTTGCCTCTCTCGCTCTCTTTTTTTTCCTTTGTTCATTTGTTTTGTTTCTTAAATTCCACATATACGTGAAATCATATGGCATTTGTCTTTTTTCTGACTTATTTGACTTAGCATAATACTCTCTAGCTCCAACCATGTTGTTGCAAATGGCAAGTTTTCATTCTTTTTTATGGTTGAGTAATATTCCATTGTGTATATATACCACATCTTTTTTATCCATTCATCTATTTATGGAGACTTGGGCTGTTACCATAATTTGGCTATTGTGGCTAATACTGCTATGAACATAGGGGTGCATGTATCCTTTCAAATTAGTATTTTTGTATTCTTTGGGTAAATACCTAGAAGTGTGATTGCTAGGTAGGGTATTTCTATTTTTAACTTCTTGAGGAACCTCCATACTGTTTTCCACAGTGGCTGCACCAGTTTGCATTCCCACCAATAGGGCAAGAGGACTCCCCTTTTTCCGCATCCTCACCAACACCCACTGTTTCTTGTGTTGTTGATTTTAGCCAGTCTGAGAGGTGTGAGGTGATATCTCATTGTGGTTTTGATTTGGAAAATGCTATGTCCTTTTAAATGGAAACATCAGAGGAAGACAAAAATACCTGTCTCAAAAATGCATTGGTTTAATAAATTCAGTTTAAGCTTAACCCCCAAAATAAAAGGAAAAATGCAAATTAATCTTGAGAAGAACTTAAAATTACCTACTGTGATCTCTACGGTACCTGTTATGGACTGAATTGTGTCCCCCCACCAAATTCACATGTGGAAGCCCAAGCCCCCAGTACCTCAGAATATGACTATATTTGCAGAAGGGGCCTTTAAAGCAGTGATTAAGTTAAAATGAGTCTGTTAGAATGTGTCCCAATCCAGTCTGATTGGTGTCCTTTTAAGAAGAGGAAATGTAGATGCACAGAGATGCTCACAGAGAGAGGGATGACTATTTGAGGACATGCAGGAAGGTGGCCGCTTGCAAGCCAAGGAAGAGCTCAGGAGAAACCACACGTGTCGACATCTCTATCTCTAGCCCCCAGACCGGGGAGAAAATACTTTGCGTGGTGAGGCTGCCCAGTCGGTGGTATATTGCTATGGTAGCACTAGCAGACTAACCCAGTGCCCCATGCCCAGGGGAAACCTGAGGGCTCAGGTGGGAGGCCCACCATGTACCACATAGGATCTAACTGGTGGCGGTTGGTGTAAATGGATCTGCCACCCCCACCCCTCAGCATCCCAGATCCCACTGGTGGAAACCAAGATGAACAGGTATTTTCAGGGTCTATCTCCTTTCTATCAGATCTGTTCCTGTTGAAACACTAGGGATGGAAAAGACCAAAAGGAGAAGGTATTCAGAGGCTCTCTCCATGTGAACACCTGTGTCACAGCTGAGATGAAATGGAGATTGTTACTAAGGATCATTTTTTGGGTCATTGTAGACTGTGCCCCACCCTTGCCTTTCTTTTTGGGGAGAATTCTTCTCTTGGTGTTTGAGCTCTTACCTCCCTCCCCACTTGACCTTGGGGAGCCCCTTCACCATGTATTTAGCTTTTATCTCTCTGCCCCCCCCAATTACTCTGTTTCTACTGCCACTTTGTCTTATCTTTCAGAATGTCCCTTTGATCCCCAAGCCCACATTTTCCCATGAAGGTTTCCTTCTCACTGACTCCGCAACTGTGAGCCCAGCCCAGCTAGTTAATGAATGTGCACCAGTAATACCAAGTTCCATCAAATCTAGGACACCATCAATTGAAACAGTATTATTTTATACATCAATAAAAAAGAATAAATGCTGACAAACTATAACACATTATCAACTGTAAGGTGCTTTAAATTCCAGGATAGTTCAAAAGTAATAATAATAATAATGTGCCTCTTAGAATCAATGACATGAGATATATAAACAGGAAAATAATATTACTTGAGAACAATGACCAAATGCTTTTTTTTTTTTAAAGATTTTATTTATTTATTTGAGAGAGAGAATGAGACAGAGAGAGAGAGCACAGGAGAGGGGGGAGGGTCAGAGGCAGAAGCAGACTCCCTGCTGAGCAGGGAGCCTGATGTGGGACTCGATCCCGGGACTCCAGGATCATGACCTGAGCCGAAGGCAGTCGCTTAACCAACTGAGCCACCCAGGCGCCCGACCAAATGCTTTTTTAAAAAAACATATTGCAAAACTTGGTAACCAGCTGAGGTCAGCTGAAATCACCACGCTGTGTTTCAAGTTTGTAATACATCCCCTCATTCCCCAAATGTGGGGAGACAGAGAGAGGCAGGGATGTTCAGTGTTTGCCCTCAGGTTTCTGTGACTTGTGGGTCACTTATGTCCCTGAGCTCACTGCCCACCTTGCTTTTCTGCTACCCTTTACTTCTCATGCCCCATGGCCGTTCTCTTTTCTGTGTCCCAGCTGACCAGAGCCTCCTTTCCTCCATATTTTAAAAGATTTCTTGCATTTCATTTTTATATGTATTTAATTTTACTATAGGTTTGGGGCAACAGAGGTGGTTAATATTGCAGTACTTAAACGTCTTTCTCCCCTTAACACAAAGAATGTCCTTCCGGCGGATACCTCATGATGTCCCCCAGCCACAGTTTGGTTTTCTCTTCACCTCCTCCTTCCCTCTCCACTGTTCTCATCCACCCTCAAGTTTCTCCTCTGTCACCAGAGTAGTTTAGCCCTTCCTCTGACTTCCTGTCGGCTTCAGGGGCTCTGTATCTTCTTTTTTCAATCTAAAGCAGCTTATCAATATATTTCCCCTTAGAAAGAAGTAATGGTAGTCCCCCTAGGAGGCAAAAGCAGGTACATTCCCTTGTGTCTGCTGTTTGTTTAGTCTAGTAAACAGACAGTAAGATACACCGATCTTCTGTATTTCAGTTGGATGAATTTTGACAATTGTATCCCTCACCAAAAAGTCCCCTGTGTCCTTTCCAATGAATTAACAGTCCTCCTTCCCACAGGCATCCACTTCCTGATGTCTATCACCACAGATGAATTTTGTCCACTACTGAACTGTGTATAAATGGACTCAAACAGCATGGGCTCTTTTGTGTCTGAATCTTTCGCTTAACATGCTTTTGAGATTCATTCTTGTCATAGCGTATTCCATTCCTTCATTCATTTTTATTACTGACTATGGTTCTGCTGCATGAATACAGCACTATTTGTTTTCCACTTCTCCTACGGTTGAACTTCTGGGTGTTTTTGACTTGTAGCTATCATGAACAAGGCTACTGTGAATATTCTCATTGAAGTCTTTTTGCAGACTTCTGATTTTCCATTGTGATTTTTAAATTTACAATATAATTTCTCTATTGCTCAAGAAATAAGTAAATTTCCCTGAGCTATCATTAAAATCTACAACTAATGTCATGTGTAGTTTCCCAGGACAAGCTAATAAAGGCATGAATTCAGGGTCAATAGAGAGATTTTCATGAATATTGAAAGTTGTGAGTGTTGTGTTTGAGACTTTCCAGAGGCTCTGCCTTTCTCTGAGTGATACTTCCATTGTTGGAGTTTGCATGATCGCCCTTGCTATCCAAATGCTCATTATCTGAGCTCTTGTTATCTAAACTCGGGGACTGAATAGATTTATATACTTTTTTTTTTTGAGATGATCTGACACCTCTCAATATCTCAACCCTCATTCCTGTCTCTCTGAGGCCCAGGAGCAGTCTGATTTGGATACTGTTTTTTACAATCTGTGATGAAAAATTTCCAGACCTAAATGGAACTTTCCAATGACAGAATTGCTAAGCTTCTGTTTACCACCATGCTCATTCAAGCTCTACCCATTACCCTCTTATGAAGAACCTAGCTGTCTTCTGTCTTTGGAAAACTCCGTTGTCTAACTATGCAAGGATAAGTTACTTTGCTTTTCCAGCCCTCAGTTTTCCTCTCTGTATTATGGAATTATAGCTGCATCATTGAGTTGTGGTGAGGAATACATGTGACTGATGATCTATGGGAGCTCAGGGTACTCAGGACTTTGGGGAGGACTCATTCTTGTCTCTGGTTAGTCTCTGCCCCTCTCGACCCACTCCCCCCTTCACCCTGCTTCCCCACACTCCCAGACTGCAACACCCAAGCTACCTTCCCTGACAGGTACCAACTGGTTTTGGCCAATGAGAGGCACCAGTAAGGGATTGAGGGCAGGGAGGAAATAGAAGTTTGTGTTCTTATTCCCCTGGAGTCCTCCCCTACCCTCCACATGAAGCTGTGGGTCCACAGTGATACCACACTTCCCACCCAGATCCATGACTGTTGCTCTGGCTGGATCCCTTGTGGCCTGGAAGTTGTAACAGCCTCCTATTACATATAGTCCCCAAGAGCTCCCATTTTGGTTGATTCCTTTAACTCTCATGCCTTTGAGCATGGTCTTTTTGTTAAAACCTCTTGAGCTACTCCTCTAAGTGAGCCACCTGTTTTCTGCCAGGGCCCTGACAGGTGCCCTTTCCTGGGCGTTCAGGGGGTGGCGTTAGCCCTGGTGTAGTTTGCTACTTAAGAGACTGTATCCCAGTGCAACCACGGCATGTCTTAGCCAGAAGAAACCACATTTGGAACCTGGCTCCATGCAGGCTTAAACATTTTGTTTATGTGGTGAAAGTAAGGAGAATGTCATTCTTGAAAAGAGATTTCTTTTTTTACTTTTAGCCAAACACTCTTTCCCTCCCTCCCCTCTGACACACACACCTTAAAAAAAAAAAAAAAAAAAAGGATGCTCTGGCTGTATTTATGAGGGAGTTAGGCATGCAGTTCTCCTTTCAAAGCTCTTCACGTGGAAAGGAAACCGGCCCTGACATTTACACAGTCCAGGAGAATTCCAAATAGAATTTGGACAGATTGGGAAGTTACCATCTTGAAGTGTGTGGGGGAAACAATCCTGGTGGGAAGATGTGGTGACATATATGAGACAATCCATGGACGTCAGGAATGCGCTGCTCTATATGTGCCGCGCGCTTTGCCATCCAATGGGATTGCCACAAATATGCATATGTTCTTTACGATATCACATGAGAAGGCCATCCAATTAAAGCACTCGGCAGTAAATGCAAGGAGGATAATTTCTGAGTCTATTTATGATTGCTTAATGTCAACAAAAGGGTCTTTTAAACGCAGCACATTCCTCAGCCTGCACTCACCGATCATGCTAAACACATCCAAATGCACGAACTATAAAAGGAGGAAGAGGCCGGACCGGCACACCAAGCTCTTTGGTTTCTGCATCTGGCCAGCGTCCACTGGGAGAAATGTAAGTCAGAGTTTACCACATGGATTACAAATGTGCTGAATTGCAAGAATGATTATTAAATGAAAATATCCATAGCACCTGCAGCTTGTCCCGGAAAATTCCCCCAGGGTATTGTGGGTGCTTTTTAAAAAAAAATTTTTTTTGAGTAAAAAAAGTAAGACACGGCAAGATGCAAATGGGAACCCCAGCTGCTTCTAGTAGCAGCTCTGTTAATGTTCCTGAAGGGCTTGCGGAGGCAATTCGGGCTGTCGGAGCTGCTTCCATTCCCATCACAAGCGTGGTGACCAAGGAGCGACGGAAGTATCATTAGCCTCTTTCCTTTAAGGTTCGGGTGATCAAGACAATGAAAATAATGCTATTAGGAGAAGGAAGGGAAAAATGAAGGGGGGCGGGATTCGGAGGAGAGATGAACCGTGAGAGACTATGGACTCTGAGAAACAAACAGGGTTTTAGAAGGGAGGGGGGAGGGGGAATTTGTTAGCCCCGTGATGGGTATTAAGGAGCGCAGGTACTGTATGGAGCACTGGGTGTTATATGATAACAATGGATCGTGGAGCACCACATCAAAAACTAATGATGTATGGTGACTAACATAATAAAATAAAAACAACAACAACAACAACAAAAAGAAAATAATGCTAATGTAAATGGCAAGGGCTTTAAACAACCAAGCACAGGGTGCCTGGGTGGCTCAGTTGGTTAAGCGACTGCCTTCGGCTCAGGTCATGATCCTGGAGTCCCAGGATCGAGTCCCGCGTCGGGCTCCCTGCTCGGCAGGGAGTCTGCTTCTCCCTCTGACCCTCCCCTGTCTCATGCTCTCTCTCTCGATCTCATTCTCTCTCTCAAATAAATAAATAAAATCTAAAAACAAAAATAAAATAAAATAAACAACCAAGCACATCAGTGCAGAGGGAAGCATGAGCGGGCCCCAGAGTTCTGGCCAGTGGTACTGTTTATTCTGTCATAGGTCGGGGCATCTTCTGGAAAGAGAAACTGAGTGGCTATGTGGATCTTGTTGATTTAAGACATGAGTGTGTGTGTGTGTGTATGTGTGTGTATATATATATCACATATATATGTTGTATATATATCTCATATATATGTTATATATATATATCACATTCTGCACATATGTAATATTTGACCATGTTTCAATTAGCTTCTCTGTGTGTGTATGTGTGTGTGCACACACATGCATGTGCTCATGTATGCACATGCATGTGAAAACAAAAAGAATAAAGTTAGGAGAAATTCAGTGAAGTGGTTAATTTCTGGAATGTGAAATCAGAATACCTAGCGTCGGTTACCACCCTACCCCTATAAGTACCTGGACGAGTCACTTCACCTTTCTCAGCCTCTCCTCCCCCATTCATAAAATAAGAATGATTGTTGAACCCATACCCCTCTCACAGGTGGATATAAAGATCAAATAAGGTCATTGGTGTGAAAAGGCTTTGCATATGTTACATTGCTAACTAATTATTGGTTGTTATTACTAGAAAGAATTCCCTGCTGCTAAAACTCTCACACCTAAGTATAACTCTATCAAATGTGTCAGCATAAATATGGTTCACACATACCTGGAAATCGGAATCTGATCAGAACCCTTCACTATGTAGGTAACCTTTTTATGGGTTATCTATTAGTAAAGAGAATGCGTACATTCAAGTTTCCTTCTAGGATTGGAAAATCGAAGGTAAATTGATGTAATACATGTTTGTAACTTTTTAAAAAAAGTGAGCTTTCATAACACAAATGTGACAGAGTTCTTTAAAGAGCTCTAAAATGGGGGCACCTGGGTGGTTCAGTCAGTTAAGTGTCTGCCTTCAGCTCCGGTCATTATCTCAGGGTCCTGGGATGGAGCCCCAAGTCAAGCTCCCTGCTCAGTGGGGAGTTTGCTTATCCCTCTCCTTCCACCCTACCTCCCTGTTCATGCTCTCTCTCAAATAAATAAATAAAATCTTTTTTTTAAAGAGCTTTAAAATGTGTTTGCACCCCTTTCTTGCCTCCTGCCCCCTCCCATCCTCTGCCAGTAAATGCTGATTCCTGTGGTGATCCTGGACTGGGGTGTTAGTGGTACTCATCTAGATAATTGGTGGAAAGAGGGCTGACATGAACCTAAGAAAAGCCGAGTGGACTTGCCTTATAGAAAAGCCAGAAGAAAAGCAGAGGAATGGGAGGAAGGTGAGAGCCATTGATTGTTGAATTTTGGGAGCATTTTGTGTGGTTTTGAGATAGAAAAGATATTTGGTTAAGACGGTCATGCCACGATAAGTTGAATTTTGGAAAGATGGCTTAAAGCCAATTCTGAAGATTATTTTCCTCTACATTGTGCACTACCACTGCCCTTTGACATTTTCTCAGTCTTTAGGAAGTTATTAAAGTTTTCTGCAATTTCTTTTTGAATGCCAGTCTTAGATCGCTTCTAAATTTCATTGTGTATTGAGCTGGAATGTCAGAATCTCAGTTTTATGTGGGTTATATAAAGATAATAAAAAAGTGACCATAATAAGAACGTCAACATAATTTTTGGTGTTGAATAAATAGCAAGTTATATTTTCAGCTATCAAGATTCTGGCATTTTTTTTAAGATTTTATTTATTTATTTGACAGAGAGAAGCACAGTGAGAGAGGGAACACAAGCAGGGGGAGTGGGAGAGGGAGGAGCAGGTTTCCTACTGAGCAGGGAGACCTATGCGGGACTCGATCCAGGACCCTGGGATGACCTGAGCTGAAGGCAGACGCTTAATGATTGAGCCACCCAGGCGCCCCGATTCGGGCATATTTTGATGAGCAATATGAGGTAAAATGAAGGTAAAAAAGAAATTCACAAGACATATATGAATTTATCTGTATCTCCATAGCAAAATGTTGAATGACTAAAGCCTGAGGAAAAAGTCCCAAACTCGGGCCTATTGAGAAGTTCGTCATCCAGTGCAGACCCTCTGCATGCGTAATCAGACATCTGTCCCTGCTCTGCATCTTTACCTGTCTAAAGGGAGTCCTGGACCCAGGGTCTGTTTTAACGGAATGAAATTGTTAGGATAATCTACTTCTATCCCCTAATTTAATATAGTGAACATTGAGGCACAAAACTTTGAGGCACTAACCCAAGGTCAAATAATTAACTGAGGGCATCTGACCCACAGGTTGTGTTCTTAGGACCACACCAAGCTTCCCTGCAAAGTATCCTAAAAGGGATGCACCAGAGAGGTAGGTGATGGAGAGTCAACAGTCCTGCATACACTGGAACCACCTCAGCAAATGTGCTTATTTTCTCCGCTGACCTCCAACCACTAAAGAGCATCAGGAAGCAAGCTGCTGTGGGATGTAGTGTGGCCTCCTGCTGGGAAGGCTTCCTTCACTTGATGAATCCATTTCTAGGAAAGAGCCATCTCTGTCTATCCTGCACAGGGTCTACAAAGTTCTGTTAATCTCCCTGCCCATTAAACTGAGCTGTCATGCCTGTAATGTTCACCTCTACTTAACATGCACACACAATATTAGACAGGAGGTAAGCTTAAGGCTCTTACAATGACTGCATATGATAACACATAGGATTCCCTTTTCCTTCTTTCTTACAACAGATTGGCAAAGGTCTGACATGACATGAATGTAATGTAGCTGGAAAACCATAGCTTGAAATTCCTAGATGATATGAAATTCCTTTAAAATCTTCTTCCTATTCCTAAGAATTTATTTTCTTGACTTACTTAGAAGAGCCTTGCTCATGGAATTTAAAAGAGAAAGTCCAAACACACTATATTTCCTGACTACAACCAAACTGGAAACATCATGTAAACATACAGCTCTTATATTTTAATTTTTCTTCTCTGAATTGCAATCTTCCATCTCTGAGTTATGTGCTAACCAAAATGAGAACCGTGGGAAGAAAATGCATGGCTCTGTTCAATTCTGAGTGTTTGAGTATTGGCAGGAGTTAGGATCAACAGGGTCACAGGAAATCATGTAAAATCATTTTGTCTAGCTGCCTTGCCTTCTACATCCATTCTCTATTATGCATGCCTCTCTAATTATCAAAGTTCCCTGGAAATTTCCTCTGGCTTTTAAAGGAAGCAGGAGACTACTCCTGCCTTTGATGACCCAGTCTAGCATCCAACAACACTCACAGAAAAATACATGTTTTTCTTATATCCAACCTGATTTCTAAATATAGATTCCTGCTTCTGGCTATGATGCAGTAGCTTGTGACAGACTTATCTTCCTGCCAAGAACAGCTAGAAGCTTAATTTTTAAAAGTGTCCAAAGGCATGAGGGAGCTACTGATATAACAAGGATTTGAGGGGCCAGATGCTACAGAGAAAGGAAGTTCAGTGAGGTGAGCACACTGATTTCCTACTCAGGGCACTGGGCAATTTTTGGTGTGGAGTAAGAGGTTGAGAAGCCAGTCAGGGAACCACTTCTAATGCACAGGGAAGTGGTAGAGCTTTAGGAAATATTAAGAGCTAGAGAGAAAACAAGTTTGGATTTTCAAGGCAACTAAAACTTGAGGGTCAAGATTCTGAAGAGAAGAAAGGTGCAGAGAAGTGACACCAGGCAACTGCCAATTAAGCACATAGGGCAAGAGGCTAAAAGGCTAAGCAGAAAGCCCCTGAAATGCAGAGTGGAGCTTTTGGTGGTTATGTGATGCCAAGAAATAGAAAAATGGAATATCCAACTTGGAAATGAAGAGGTGACCATTGCAGGCACTTCAGGCTCTCAGATGGCACTGCTGGAGGATTATACTCTCTAGAGGTTGGGGCCAACCAGAAGTAGACCAAGACTTCCAATAATGGAATTTAGTCTCAAATCAATTCAATCTCTGATTGGATTGAGATCATCTGTCCCTGCCTGCCTTCCAAAAGAGAGGTTGAATCCTCTCTGGAAGAAGATGACATCATCCAAAGCATCAACAGAATTTTGAACACAATATCTGACATTCAATTAAAATGATCACATATGCTGAAAACAGAATTGAGAAGTAAATAGATCAGAGAAACAGACAGGTGACCCAGATATTGGAATTGTTAGATATGGGTTTAAAAATAATCATGATTAATATGTTCAAGAAGATAGATGGCTATATGGAGAATTTCATCATAGAACTGGAATCTGTAAAGAATAATCATATGGAAATTCTAGAACTGAAAATTCTAATATCTGATATTAAGAAATTAATGGATGGATTTAATGGCAAATTAATGCTGAAAGGAGCTCAGTAAGCTTGAAGACAGGTTAGTAAAAAATATTTAGAGTGAAGCATGGAGACAAAAAAAAAAAAAAAAGAAAAGACAAGAATTGTAGAAAAGAATGTAAGAGAAACAAATCTGGTGAAAAGTCTAATGCCAGGTTTCTAAACCTCTGCACTATTGACATTTTTTGAATCAGTTATTTTTTGTGGGGGTATGTTTGCCATGGGGCAAATAAATATATCATCTTCAGTTGAGAGCTATGAGTCTAACATAATATGATGGCAGAGGGAAAATGGGACAGAGGTAATACTTGAAAAGAAATGAGCAACAATTGACTCAAAAAGTTGTAAATCTAACACCTATGTGTATCATAATAAAACTGCCAAAAACCAAAAATAAAGACGAAATCATAAAAATAGAGTTAAAAAGATCCATTACTCTTGAAAGAGTCATTTTAAGACCACTCACTTCTCAATAGAAATGAAGGAAACTATGCAACAGCAGGAATGGTATATCTAAAGTACTGGGGGAAAATGCCAACTTAGAATTCTATAGCCAGCAAAAATATCATTCAAAAATGAAGAAGAAATAAAGACATTTCTGACAAGAGCCAACAGATCTCATTCCCAGCAGGAAATGACCTACAGAAAATCCTAGAGAGAAATGAAGGAAGAAAAGAAGAATGGAAAGAAATATTGACTCTAAAAAAACAGTAACAATCATGCCTTATGGGATTTAAAAGATATGTAGAAATAAAATATATGGTAACAATAACATGAGATAGGAGGATTTGTATAGAAAAGACCTAACAGCAGTTCCAAGACTGCTCTCCTTAGAAAGACCTGCTTGTAAGGTTGACTACATAGGCATCTGGGAACTTAAATTTGGGGAAGATCACTACCATTCCCTGAACTGAAAAAGAGTGGCTCACTGTAGCTAAACTCTTTGTACAAATAATATGGTTCATGCTGAACCTGCTTTCTTTCTGGAAGTCTGGAATGTTGTGAAGTGTCTATGTGACCAGTACCCAATCTGTATCTTGGGTTCTGAGTCTCTGATGAGCTTCCCTAGTGGATAACCATTTGACATAAATTGCCACAACTTGTTGCTGTGGGAATTAAGCATATCCTGTGTGATTGCACTAGGAGGGGACTCTTGCAATTTTGTGCCTGGTTCCCTCCAAACTACCACATGCCCCTTTTCCCTTTGCTGATTTTGTCTTGTCTCTTTTCACTCAACTAAATCAAACCTGTGTGTATAGCTATATACTGAGTCCCGTGAGTCCTCCTAGTGAAACACTGACACCAAGGATGCTCTTGGGAACCCCAGTTACAGGTTCTATTAACCTTCAAGTTTCAAGATTTCCAATGCTCTTTCAATGTCAGGGAAATGGTGAAAGTACAAATTCATATTAGTTTCTAACAAATCAAGAATGTATGTTACTCAAGATAACTACTAAAACAAGAGTAAATAGGGGCGCCTGGGTGGCTCAGTTGGTTAAATGTCTGCCTTTGGCTCAGGTCATGATCCCGGAGTCCTGGGATCAAGCCCTGCATTGAGCCCTGCATCAAGCCCCAAATCAAGCCCTGCATTGGGCTCCCTGCTCATCAGGGAGTCTGTTTCTCCCTCTGCCCCTCACTCTGCTTGTGCTCTCTCTCTCTCTCTCTCCAATAAATAAATAAAATCTTTAAGAAAATAAAACAAGAGTAAATAAATGTTAGCTAATTGGGTGGGATTTGGAATAATAACAAATATTTGATTAAGCCAAAGGAAGGGAAAAAAGAAGAAAAAGGGAGCATAATTAATGGGGAAGAGGGAAAACAAATATTAATATGGCAAATATAAATCCCAAAATTTTAGCAATTACATTCAATGTACATGGTCTATATATCCTATTTGAAAGATGTATCTGTCTAAATTTTATAGAATGTCCAGTCATGGTCTGCTTAAAGGAGAAACACCTGAAATAGAAGGAGACAAATGGTTGAAAGTAAAAAGCATGGAAAAAAGCAGTAGTTTCCTGGCACCATCTCATAAGGACTTACAAGAACTGATGGTTAAATATTCAGGAATTTTGTAAGTCAGTTGTTAAAACTTTCGTTGCTTGAGATTGGCCATGGTAGGAGCATTCACCCCCTGTAAATCTGCAAATGTCAAAAATTGGGGCTTTTTGATTTTCGGAGAGCCAGTTCACTGGTACCTCACTGATGCAAACCTTAATTAAAGGAAAGCTGATGCAGCTATGCTAATAACCCTTTCTAAGGCATTGTAAAGATACAGAAATTCATTTATTAATTATAAAATAATTAAGCCACTAGTAAGGTATAACAGTTTCAAATTTGTAAACACCTAATAACAGACTTCAAAAAATAAAAGGCAAAAATTAACAGAATTTAAAGGAGACATATACAGTTTCACAATCATGATGGAAGACATCAAAACACCTTTCTCAGTAAACTCTAAATTTATTGGAAGGATTTCCTGCCTCTGCGACCCTTATGGCATGGAATGGAAGTATTAGAATTTCACATCTATGATCTTCACATTTAAGTCTGAAGAAAAGGTATCTCAAATAGAGGCCATCACCCCACTCAAACTGTTCAGCAAAAGAAATTTTGGACATTTGATATGGATAATGACTATTCATCTGTTTCTTCATCATTAGTCAACATTTATTGAAAGCCACTTTGTGCATTCCCTGATTCAGTTGTTGATTGTACAAGGAGGAGCAAGATACTGTTCTTATTCTCAAGAATTTAATCTAATTTGAGATGTAGACATATAAACAAATAATTGCAGAATAAGGCAATAAATATTTGATTATCAGTTGGGCTACTTCTCTTTGTAATAATAAAATAATAAAAATAATAAAAACTCTGACAAGATTGGTTAATGTTATTCTAGAACTTGTGAATTCCTATAAATCATAGAAAGTTAGAGACCTTTGAAATCAACTAACTGAAGTGCTTTAATTTTAACATTAAAATATAACACAAAAAATACATTAAAGTTCAGAGTAGTGAAGTGATTTATTTATGCCTATATAGTAAATTAATTGTCATACCTGAGATAAAAATACCCTATTCTTTATCCAGTACTATTCTTCTTATACCATATTGCACACTTTAGTTCCCTTTTGAGCCCATTCTGTCTTGAAGTAAAGCATGCAGTTTCTTCCGTCAAACAAATAATCAAGCTGAAAAGATGATGCAGATGATTATGCAAGCTTTTATATAGATTTTCATTCATTCTGAAATCTTTACACATTCATAACCAAGTGCAATTAAGAACACTCAAGGCAAATAATATATTGATTCACTTATTTATTCCACTATCAAATGTTTATTAGTATACTTATGGATAAGATACTGTACTAAGCACTGGAGATGATGGTTTTTGGCTTGCTGATAAATTCATTTAAAGAATGACTTCACAGAATGTATTATCTGGGGAAGGGGATGAATGAACACATATCAAAATATTTATAATAGTGATAAATGATGCCATAGATGTATGCACAAAGTAAGTGTATATAAGAGGAGATAAGACTGCTTTTGAATAATCTTTTATGGCCTGAAGCCTTATAAAATCTGGTAAATACATCACAAACTTTGTGGAAATAAATGTATATGAGAAATGTATATGAGTCTGGATGTATGTGTGAGAAGGTGGCTTAAGGCGACTGTAAAAGTGACACAAGAACTATACTCAATACTATTAACATAAAAGTAGTCACCAGATCACTGGAAGATGGTAGAAACACAAAGGTAGTCACTAGCCCTTTGGTAAGACCAGAGTGAGAGTACCAGTATAGCCTAGGTAGAAGCCTGTTTATATGGAACAATAATAGAGATCTACTAACACCCTCTTTGGACAAGCTCAGGAGAAGGGATTATAGGACTCTTAGCATCCTCCTTGTCCTAGTACCTTTGTAAAGTAAATAGTGACAGGTGGTTCTTTTAAAATATTGTATCATGTGACCCTGTTATTCTGACTGACAACTAAAGATCAGTCCTCTAGCCAAAAGTAACCATCTATTAGTATACTATTCAATATGGTAGCTGGCTAATGAGCACTAGAAATGTGACTAATATAATTGAGATAGTTTCCAGGTATAAAATACACATAGGATTTCAAAGACTTAATATGGGGTAAAAGAAGGTAAAATATCTGAATAAATTTTTACTTAGTACATGTTTAAAATGTTAATAATTTAGATATACTGATTAAATAAAATGTTATTACAATTATTTCACTTTTTGTGTTACATTCTTGTTTTGGAGCATTTGCTTTATTTTTTTAATTAAATTTTTAATTTTAATTCCAATATAGTTAACATACAGTATTATATTAGTTTCAGGTGTACAATATAGTAATTCAACAATCCTATACATTACTCAGTGCTCATCATGATAAGTGTACTCTTAATCCCCATCACCTGTTTCACCAATCTCCCCACCTATCTCTCCTCTGGTAACTGTCAGTTTGTTCTCTGTAGTTAAGAGTCTGTTTCTTCATTTCTCTCTCTCTCTCTCTGTTTTCCTTTGCTCATTTGTTTGGTTTCTTAATTCCATATATGAGTGAAATCATATGGTATTTGTCTTTTTCTGACTGACTTATTTTCTCTGACTTATACTTTCTAATTCCATCCATGTTGTTGCAAATGGCAAGATTTCATTCTTTTTATGGCTGAGTAATATTCCACTGTGTGTGTGTGTGTGTGTGTGTACCATATCTTCTTTATCCATTCATCTGTCAATGGACACTTGGGCTGCTTCCATAATTTGGCTATCGTAAATAATGCTGCAATGAATATCAGGGGTACATGTATCCCTTTGAATTAGTGTTTTTATATTTTCTGGGTAAATACCCCATAGTGTGATTACTGGATGTTAGGGTAGTTCTATTTTTAACTTTTTGAGGAACCTCCATCCTGTTGTCCACAGTGGCTGCACCAGTTTGCATTCCCATGTTACATTCTTGATGTAGCTAATAGAAAATTTAAAATTTCATACACCTCTTATATTTGATGCTGGCATTAAATTTCTGTTGGACAACACTGCTGCTCTATCAGCTGCACCAGAAGCTCATTAGGGGTCCTGAGCAATGACTTTGCCTAATAGAGGAGCACCATGTTGATTGGTGATGAGCAGCCAGTCATATTCTTTCTCTTGGGGAGTTTTGAAACATACACACAGAAAAACATAAAAGAACAGTGGGGGTGGGGAGAAGCATGCAGAGAAAAGGAAGTTGGGTCGAAGAACTGTGGTGCCTCAGGGTAGGGAACAGTGGATGACCATCCCAGAGGAGACAGGTTGAGAGAATCATCAGAATTGCTCTTAAGTTATGAATGCCATTGTGCTTTCAAGGGGTCCAGTGTGTGGTTTCCACATTTTATTTCTTCCCTACATAGTCTTATGATAAGTCTGTCATTTGAGGTCCCTTAGTGTTTCTCTGTTCCTTGTACTTCTGAAGAACTTAACCCTTAAGCTGAGTAATAGAAAGGACCAGAGAAGTTGGTATTTTCCTGGGAAGGAGGAGGAGAGGAGATTTTTAAGAGCAGTGGAACCTCTCTTCATCTTACAGAGCATACCACCTGTGCTTACAAGGGTACAAGCAGAGGCGTGTGAGTGCTTAGTTAATGTAAGTGCAGAGTACATCATCATCATTATTGTTTTGATATTTTTTTGCATTTTTTTATGAGAACTAAGTTAACACAGGTACAGCACCACATAATAGCACTCACTGGGGAATTCTCCTCTTCCTTTGAGAAAGAAAGTGAACAAGACTCAAGGTGGCTAGAAAGAGGGTTAAATTGAAAATGAATAATTTTTTAGCATAAAAGTGATCTAGTTAACACCGTCAAAAAACAAGTGTCTTTCTAAGGAACTGCATTCTCCACTCTTTTTTTTTTAAATTAACATATAATGTATTATTTTTTTCAGGGGTACAGGTCTATGATTCATCAGTCTTACACAATTCACAGTGCTCACCATAGCACATACCCTCCCCAGTATCCATCACCCAGCCACCCCATCCTTCCTACCCCCCTCCACTCCAGCAACCCTCAGTTTGTTTCCTGAGATTGAGTCTCTTAGGGTTTGTCTCCCTCTCTGGTTTCATCTTGTTTCATTTTTCCCTCCCTTTCCCTATGATCCTCTGTCTTGTTTCTCAATTTCCACATATCAGTGAGATCATATGATACTTGTCTTTCTCTCATTGACTTATTTCACTTAGCATAATACCTTCTAGTTCCATCCACATCATTGCAAATGGCAAGATTTCTTTTTTTGATGGTTGCATAATATTCCATTGTGTATGTATGTGTGTGTGTGTGTGTGTGTGTGTGTATATCATGTCTTCTTTATCCATTCATCTGTTGGTGGAAATCTAGGCTCTTTCCATAGTTTGGCTGTTGTGGGCATTGCTGCTATAAACATTGGGGTGCAGGTGTCCCTTCGGATCACTACATTTGTATCTTTGGGGTAAATACCCAGTAGTGCAATTGCTGGGCTATTTTCAACTTTTTGAGGAGCCTCCATACTGTTTTCCAGAGTGACTGCCCCATCTTGCATTTCCACCAACAGTGTAGGAGGGTTCCCCTTTCTCTGCATCCTTGCCAACATCTGTCATTTCCTGACTTGTTAATTTTAGCCATTCTGACTGGTGTGAGGTGGTATCTCATTGAAGTTTTGATTTGGGTTTCCCTGATGACTAGTGGTGAGCACTTTTTCATGTGTCTGTTGGCCTTTTGTATGTCTTCTTTGCAGAAATGTCTGTTCACGTCTTCTGCCCATTTCTTGATTGGATTATTTGTTCTTTGGGTGTTGAGTTTGATAAGTTCTTTATAGATTTTGGATACTAGCCCTTTATCTGATATGTCATTTGCAAATATCTTCTCCCATTCTGTCAGTTGTCTTTTGGTTTTGTTGACTATTTCCTTTGCTGTGCAAAAGCTTTTTATCTTGATGAAGTCCCAATAGTTCATTTTTGCCCTTGCTTCCCTTGCCTTTGGTGATGTTTCTAAAGAAGAAGTTGCTGCGGCTGAGGTCAAAGAGGTTGCTGCCTGTGTTCTCCTTTAGGATTTTGATGGACTCCTGTCTCACGTTTAGGTCTTTCATCCATTTTGAGTCTATTTTTGTATGTGGTGTGAGGAAATGGCCCAGTTTCATTATTCTGCATGTAGCTGTCCAATTTTCCCAACACCATTTGTTGAAGAGACTGTCTTTTTTCCATAGGACAGTCTTTCCTGCTTTGTCAAAGATGAGTTGACCATAGAGTTGAGGGTCCATTTCTGGGCTCTCTATTCTGTTCCATTGATCTATGTGTCGGTTTTTGTGCCAGTACCATACTGTCTTGATGATTACAGCTTTGTAGTAGAGCTTGTACATTCTCCACTCTTCTATATGAATCCTCTTAGAGCTAAGTCAGCCTACACTGGACCACTAACAGCTATGTGCAAACTTTTCTCCATGTCAGTTGTTCTCAGAGAGTGGTCCATGGGACGGCAACAGCTACATCAGCTGGAAACCTGTTAAAAATGCAAATTCTTGGGCCCTCATTTCAGATCCACTGAATTAGAACCTCTGGGGGCCCAGTAATCAGTTTAACCAACCCTGCAGGTGACTAAGGTACATTCAAACCAGAGAACAACTGCTCTGTATCTTTACTGATGCAGTTTCTCCAGCCTGAGATGCTCCATTGGCTTGTCTCTCCATATTCAATCTCTGAAGCTAGCCGCTCACTCTGCTTTCTCTGGGAAGTCATCCTAAACTTCCTGGGGCCAAAGGAAGTTTGTGTTGTCTTGCTGAAATGTCAACACACCTGAGCTAATTCATATCCAATTTTAACTTGCTTTCTAAGTGGTTTCATGTGTGTGAAACAGTGAGCTTGAACACCCTTTGAGGGTAGAGTTTTGGCAACCTCTCTTCCACCTCTCTGTAAGTCCCCAGTAGGTATGTTTTCTGCACTGAATTGAAATCACATAAAAACTCCTTTGTCTTTATATGGAAAATCATGTTAATCCCCTTGAAGATCAGGAGTGACATCCAAAGACTGCTCTTTTTGTCTTCTTCTTGCCTGTGATGAGGACGTCTAGGACCTAGGTGAATGGATTTTCAAATCCTCTTAAAAACTTCCTTCTTCATTGAAAAACATGCCAGAGAAGCCAGCTTTTTTTCTCCTCTTAAAACACCGGGGTGTTATTGCAGCTTCAGAAGTGTTCCTGAATTTTTAAGAGTGCCTCTGAGAATAGGAGATAAGGCTTAAAAGTCCTCAGTAATTTGCCTGCTCCTTTTAAGACCTTCAGAAACTCTTTAGGTACATTAAAATGTTTTCCTTTAATTTTTAATTTTTGTTTTATGATAAGGCTAATTAAGCAACACCTGTTTGGAATGATATAGTTGGTGCAGGGTCAACATTTCCATTGGTTTATAATCCAGCTGTGAAAACTCAATTTGAAGTAAAACTTGGGTGTATAATATCCAAACCCAGGGGGATTCAAAAGAAACACTAATATACCAGTGTGCATATTAGGGGGCAAAACAAATAGAAGCAAAGTGGTTTCAGGTGCTCTTTAGCACTCACGTAGTGTGCAAACAGTTTTTATGACCATGGTTTGTAGGCCTTCAGCTCCTCATGGAGGTGGGTTGCCTTTGGGTATTTAAAAGGAATGAAAACAGGCCAGTTAGTCTATGTAAAATATTAGCTACTGTGCACGCGTGGTAATGAGGCTTCTCTCATCAGAGGGGTCTTAAGATGTGAAATGACTCCTCTCATGTTTCTCTGGATTTAAGACCCCCTGGGGGCATCCTGATGTGACAGATGACAGTATGTCTTGAAGACCAATGGGCTGCTTCTGTCCTCCCTCTTCTATTGGGAGGCCGAAGCAGAGATTTATTAGCATGTCATGTAAAGAAACTGGAACTTGGGTTCAGGCTGGAAATAACACTGCAGATAAGAACTTGCCCTACAGTGGTTCTCCAACACTTTTTAATACCTAGAGAGAGACCAATAAATAAAACAGATAAAAGTGTAGCTGTTCAGGTTGCATTAGGGGGAGAGCCTAGAGCCCCCAGCTGCTCGGCTTAGACACTCAAAAGCCTGGAAGAAGCTTGTGTGAGACCTCTAAGGAGTGAGACGGGTAGTCGGAAAGTTACTGTCCTGTCAGTGATAGAGCAGGTAACCCAACTCTAAGCTTTATTGTGATCCACTCTTTTTGGAGAAGTTTGGCCATTTGATGAGGGAGATAAAATAAGTGTTTAGAGGTTTTGCTTGCAGATACCTTCAAGAAACTCTAAAGCTCCAAAGAACTGTTGTAGAGGGGGTTCTGACTTCAGCGGACCCTGAGAAGTTTCTTATGTGGCACCTTTTTTTAAGTCGGTGAGCCCAGGATTTTTCCTTAGGGAATGGAGATGGGAATTCCTTCCAAATACATTGTTTGTTTATTTCTTTGTTTTGAGGGGGCTGGGGAATCAAATAAAATGATGGATTTTAGATGATTTTGCTATTAAATTAAAGCCTTTGAGAGAGTCTAGGGCAAACTAGAATATGAGCTACTATACCAGAAGTATGGTATACTATTACTATACTAGAATGAGAATATGAGCTACTATACCATAAGGCACAAAAGAGAGAGAATTTTTCCTGGAACCATTCAGAGAAGTCATATGGATCACATATGAATAGAACCTTTACATCTTCAATGTCCTTCCTCTCCTCATCTTTCTCACAATCAGACACTCATGCTACCCATGTCTCTCCTACGTTTTCCGTCATTCTGGAGAAATACCTGCTTAATCTAAAGGAACAATAGATCCTTCAAGCTGGGCAAAATGTTAAAGATTATGCTATCAGCCTTCTTATTTTACAGTGGAAAATTCCAACTTTAGAACTCAGGTCCTGGGGTTCCCAGGCTAGGTTCTTCTGAATAATGGTGGACAGTTATGTCCCTGCAGTGGATGAGGATGTTGCCACCATGAGCCTGGCCATTTCTCCCTGGTGTCTCTTGCTCTCTCTCTGGGATTATGGAGAGCCAGAGGTCTCCCACTCCTAGACTCCACTGGGGAGCAAGTGGCTGGCCATTTCTTGAAGAACTTGTAGCAGGCAGCAAGCAAGGGTCCCATGCCAACTCTCGTCTAAGACACACGAGGTTTTACCACCTTCAGTAATCTCCCACCTGACATCAAAACCTTCCCTTGAAGGTTGTAATAATTGAAAAAACAAAAACTTTGAGTCCAGACACTCTTGGACATTTTGTTTAATTATAGGTAAAAATTGGTGTCAAAGTTATGTATTTGCTATGGTTGGATTTTAAGTATCTGCAGATCCAACACTGGGGCCAGTGGTACTATGTACTCCTCTAATCCTTCTGTGCCACAGTCTCCCCTGCCTGCAGGTGAGTTTGGCCAGGTGTTTTCCTCACTCCTCTTTCCACCTTTCACCTTGACAGTATAGCTCCTTGCAGTAGTGACTATAACGGTAGGAGGAAAAGGGAGAAGAGAGGCTGTGCAAGGCACCTTGCATCCAAACTTGCTAAGGCAGTTGTATTTGCAACTCTGTTTGGTTAGTCCTGGAAAAGATGCTAGAAACCATTGCAGGGATGTGGAAATAATAATATCTTGGTACCCAAGTACATTTCGTAGACTGTTTTTTGCAGTCAGGAATAGCAAAAAACACTGTCAGGTGATGTGTGCTGATTTTTTGCATTTCAGAAAAATATGGTTCTTGTAGATAAGCAAGGAGTAAAGACCTTCAGATGATTATGGTATAGCTTGTGCGTTTGAAGTTATGAAGCTAGGAAGAATTCAGGAGAGAAGATGAGGGCAATGAATGGCTTTTGTTTGCAGTTTGACAACATGGTGATGGCTGGAGAATGCTCTGGAGGCCCAAAGAGCCATCTGTCATGTGAGCTCAACAGCAAGCTAACCCCACCTGATGGGAGGGGAATGGAGGCAACAGAGGACTGCCAAGGCTCCTGCTCCCTGGGAAGAAGCATGCATTGTCTCTCGAGAGGTTAGGAGCCCCTTCTTTCCACTGGGCTTCCCCACATTTATCTCACACAACTTACCAAGCTGGAATTTGACCTGTGCAGCCCTAATCCCTTTTCCATGTGATTCTTCTGAGATATGGCTCCTACATAGCATTCCCAAAGCCAATCACACTGTCCTGTGACTCTAACAAAGAAGCCTCAACAATGAAATCAAGTGGTTGGTGCCTAATAAGGCAGCTAGTGGAATGAACTGAATTCATTATAATCAGCCCAACTCCTTCATTTTATTAATGCTC
Source organism: Mirounga angustirostris (assembly GCF_029215605.1). Classification (NCBI taxonomy): domain Eukaryota; kingdom Metazoa; phylum Chordata; class Mammalia; order Carnivora; family Phocidae; genus Mirounga; species Mirounga angustirostris. Next base: position 14,795,721 of record NW_026991718.1, on the reverse strand, counting down.
AAATCAAGGTATGCACGTTGGAAAGGTGAACCCTGGTTTCCAGAGTGAGTTAGTGGCAGAACAAATCCTGGAGCCCAGATCTCCTGCTTATCCTTTCCTGAGACTGGACTCATCCTACAAGCATCCCATAAGCAGATGATTCTTGTGCAAACACATATTCCTGGGGAGTTTCTGTGAAAAATGCCAGGAAGGGTCTTTTTATGTGCCATTTCCTCAGGATGCACTCTAAGCTATTAAGCCAAAGCTCTAAGCTATTAGGCCATCTGATATTCATATTAACCACACTAGAGTATGGTGATGATACAGAGGAAATTTTGTCTCCTTTTCTGTCCTTCTGTATTTATCAAGAGTTGGGGCTGAGGATGGGGTTCTACCTGGAGGAAAAGATAAGCAACTTAGGAGTCAGTTGATCTGAACAGAGTTTATCAGTTATCGCCTGTGACTAAATATGAGATGTTTAACAGGTAAAAATGAAAGGACATGGTAACCAAATGGGTCGAGGAAAGAGAGAAGTATAGTAGGAGTCCCAGATAAGGCACTGAGTTGTTTTGCCTGGAACCTTGAATAACACATGGAAAATTGATGAATGAACAAAATAAAATCTCAGGATTAAGTGCTCTATTGTGTGCTTGGGACTCCAAATGTTATAGTTTTATCTGAAATAAAGGAGAAAATTGTGAGGATTACAGGGTGAGTTAGGAGGATCTTCCTCATCTTCAAAACAAAACAAGAGGTGGAGCCTAATCCTACCTCCACCCCCATCTCACACGGAAGTGTGGGCTGACTTGGTGGTGAGTCACTTCCAAAGAATAGAGTTGGGTAAGGGAAAGCAGAAACTTCATAGTGGAGAAGCCACTACGTTAACCAAGTGATCAAAATTAACATCGTCAGCGTTGTCATGTGGATTCCATGTAGCGCTGATATGAAGTGACAAAGAGGGTACCTCTGTGGTATAATTTCCCAAAACTCATAAGCCCAGTCTAACCATGGGAAAAACTCAGATTGTGAGGCATTTTATGGGCTACCTCAAGACTACCAAGGTCATGAAAAACAAAGAAAGACCAGAAGATATTGGGAAGATATGAGAACTAAATGCAACGTGGTACCCTGGATTGGATCTTGAGACTGAAAAAGGACAGTGGAAAAGCTAATAAAATCCAAATAAATTCTGGAAGTAAGTTAATAGTAATGTACCAATGTTGGTTTCTGAGCTTTGGTAAATGTACCATGGTAACGTAAGGTGTTAATATGGAGAACTGGACTGTTGGTGCAACTTTTCTGTAATCCAAAATTATTCCAAAACAAAATGGTTATTAAACATAAAACAACAGGGGTGCCCAGGTGGCTCAGTTGGTTGGATGTCTGACTCTTGATTTCAGCTCAGGTCATGATCTCAGTGTTGTGAGATTGAGTCCGGTGTCGGGCTCTGTCCTGGGTGTGGAGCCTGCTTGGGATTCCCTTTTCCCTTCTCCCTCTGTCCCTCCCCCCCCCTCTAAAAAAAGATTAAAATAATAATAATAAAACAAGCCATTAACCAACCAATAATCTCCTTTGGCCCTGTCTCTCTCCTTTCATAGTTGAACCTACCAAAATACCACATTCACTGCTCACAGTTACTGTCTCTTCCAATTCATTCCCAAGTCCACTTCTTTCTTGTTTCTGCTCTCCAGGACTTCACTTGTGGTATAGTTGACATAATTAACTACTTTCTCTTTGAAGCTCTATCCTCCTTTGGTTAGTGATTCCCTAGGGTCTCATGGACAACCCTCCTGTTTGCTCCTACTCTCCCTGCTCCCTGGATGATCTTACCTTCCCTGTGTCTTCATTTTTCACACACTGTATATACCAATGACCTCCTTTTTCCTGAAAATTCTCCTGCCTACTAGAAACTCTTTTTGAGTGTCCCACAGGCACTCATTCAAAATGTCCCCAAACTAAATTGCTTTTTCTCATTCCCCTTTCTTGAAAAAGTCCCTCTATTCCCTACCTTGGTGAATGGCATTATTGCTCATCCAGTTGTCCACACCAGAAACTTGAGCGTTTACTCAAGTCATTCCTTCCCTCATTCCCCTTGACTCCTTTAAAGATCTCTTAGATCTGTCCTATCCTCTCAGTCTCCACTTTGCCACCATCTATTCTCACCTGCCCTACAGTCCCCTGGCTGGATTCTCTCCCTTTACTTCTGCATCTCTTCAATCTAGCCTCTACCTTTCTAACAATACCTTTAAAACAAAAAGCCTAAACACGTGATACCCCTTCTTAAAACCTTCAATGACTTCCTATCACTTTGAAAGATCTAGCCAGACTTCTCTACATGGTGTTCAAGGACTTTCATCGTCTCACTCCCTGTGCCTGTTTGGTTTCATCTTCTGCTCCTCGCCTGTTTCCTGCATTCCAGCACAGCAATCTCCTTGTACTTCTCCAATTCTTGGACATATCATACCTCTCCCTCTCTTTTGACTTTTGCTCACCGAGAGGGTCCTTCCTTTGTTACCACCCAGAACAGACCAGTTATATGGCTAAACTTCTTCTTGCCTCCTCCCCTGATAAATTGAGGCACAGAGAGATTCAGTAACATGCTCAATCTTCACTGATGAGCTGTGGTCTTCTCATTGAGCACCTTGAGCTGATGGGAGGTTTTCATTGTTGGTTTGGTAATGAATTCCCAGAGAAGTAAAAGGGGTTAGAGCATATGGTCTGCTGGTGACCAGAATTCTTTATGAAGGGAGGAAGGGAAAATGGGATAAATAAGTGGGCCGCCCTTTAGAAGTTTGAGACATGTGAGATTAAGAGAAAAAAGGCAAAATGCTCTCCAAGATGGCAGCCTAGTCCCCAAATTTAAAACATTAATTTATAATGATAATCCCCAGAGAAAAACATCCACTTTGGCAAGGGATTCCCAAGTTGGAGTGGCTGATGGATGGCCAGGGGACGACTGCTGAGATGAGGTATGACGCTGTCCATGGAGAGGAGGGTGGACATCGGTGAATTATGGGTTCTAATTCCTGCTGGGGCCGCGAGTAAATAACAAAGTGCCAGAGCGAGGCTCCAGATGGTTTGTGTAGTGAGTGTGACCAGAACTCCAGCGAGGAATTGGAGCCTGGTAATTCAAACCGGGCCTGCCTTTTTATGTGTAGCAATTCACAACCTTGCCAGAGAGTGTCTATTGGGTGTGCTGGTGGCCCCTTTACAAAAACAGGCTTCCTCAGAAATAGCTGATACCAAAATTTGTAGGCCATGTCAGATGCTGGCTCAAGCCCACTGCTTACTGGAAGGTGATTATCGACAAATTTTGGGAAACCTCAGGCTCAGATCAGTAAGCTTGTATACATGTCAGCCCATGCCATCTGTTGCACAGTGAATGTTCTAGGCTGGAGGAGGCAGAGATGGGATAAAGAGGTGAAGTAACAATCCTTTTTAACCCCCTGATTTTATCATGCCTCATTTTATAACCCCCTGTTGTGTCTATCTTGATTAGACAATAATGAGGACTCCCCTCCCCCCACAGAACTGTGTGAGAAACATGGAGGGCCTCCAGAAGCCCGTTCCATCTGTGGATCACAGGTGCAGTGATCCAGATGACAAGGTAAGCAAACTTCTCCTGTGCCTCCTATCTGTAAGTTCCGAGGGGCTTGAGCACCTCCAGCAAGCAAGGTGGGGCAGGACCCCTGCTCCACCATCACCTGGAGGAGAGGAAGTCTACAGGGCAACGTTGACCTGCCTGGAGGAGGAGATGGGACAGGAGGCAGCAGGGAGGGAACACAAGCAGCAGACTGCCTCCTGGGGACGGCAGACAGGATGAACTACTTAAAGACAGAGTCCCAGGTTGACATCATTGATGCACAGACATGCATTTGTCTGAGGATGAAGCACAGATTCTTTAAGTTGGGGAGATATAGTTCTTTGGTTTGTTCTGTCATTCGCAAACCACTTGAAGCATCTATTTCCTGGAGGATCAAAAAAAAAAAAAAAGGAATATAGCATATTCCCTGCCCTTAGGAATTATTGAATCAACGCACAGTCCCGGAACACATTCGGTTCACTGCGTGCTGATGTAGGCACTCAGAGAAGGGAGTGACTGTCCCTCATAAAGAGCTCACAGACTAGTCTGATAGACAGATTTTTAAAAATTGTCTTGATAGAGGTCATTTTAGGAACACAGCGAGTCTTCCATGGAGGAACATTCAATCCTCAGTGTATTGGAGGAGCCAAGGAGGGTTTTCTGGAGGAGGTAACATTGCCGCCGGAGCTTCGGCTATTTGAGAGGGGGAGGAGATGGTCTCAGAACAGGGAAATGCACGGTCCATGATGAAGAGGTGAGAGAGGACCTGGGCTGTGCCTGGCTTTACAACCCTGAAGCGGAGAATGTGCTCAAGAACGGGCAGCTGAGGCAGCCGGTGGGGCCATCTCAGGTCCACACCGATGCCTGGGGCTCTACGCGCAGGTTCCCAGGAGCCCTGGGTAATTCCGTGGGAGGGCATGCTATGTCCAGAGATGTGTTTTGATTCCCTTGTCAGTTAAGCAGGGATGAGTGAGGGACACAGGACCGGAAACCCGGGGGGACCAGAGAATGAAGGTAATATGCCCAGTGTTCCCTTAGCTTGTGTTCTCGATCTCTGGCAATTATACAGATACACAGAATACACAATTTTCAACAACTGCGCTGAGTGGCTTAAAAGTAAAATGGCTTGTCCATCCTCGTAGATTTCCCAGGCTGCTTTCGGCAGGATGGGAGGCCCATCTGCTTCCTTGGCTTGCAGCACAGGCTAAACCTTTCCGCCTCATCCTACAGGCCATTGGTGGCCTGCTCCTTAGGTCCTGGGACAGGAGACAGACCAGTCACCAAGGGTCTTCCTGCGGCAGGGAGGCAGAGGACTTGGGGCTGGCTGCTCCAGTGCTGGCCTGGGCTCTTCTCTCTCTCGTGCCGAATTGCTGGGGAAGTGGTTGAAATCAGAAGCAAAATGCCACATTGCACGCCCACTGAAGTCTGGGCTCGAGGGAAAGGAAAATGATTGCCAGAGTGTTAGCTGTTCCTAATCCACTCCTGGACCTTAAGCTGTCTTGAACAGAGTTGCCAAACAGCTTGGTAGAGACTGGCCTTTGGGTGGGTGTGGGCAGGGAAGGGGAGGGGAGGGAGGGGAGCATTGGCTCTTCGTCTCAGTTACTTGTTAGAAGCGGCTCCCTTCCCAAGAGGCTGGTGTTGCTGGTCTGCAGCGGGGTGAGTTTATGACTTTGTGGGAAAACTTGCTGTCCGATATGCCGATTTGACTGGAGAGGCAAGCATAGGGTTGTTTAAATTGACTTGGAGCTTTTAGTCTTCCACTTGTTATTTTCATTGGGAATTTCTTGTAAGATCAAAATCTCCTGCGGAAGTCTTGGAAAGGAATTATATCATGAAAGAATGAACCTCTCTTTCTGTGGATTTCTGGATGGGGTTCGGGTTTTCACATAGAAGAGTCTGTGATGGGATGATGATAATTCGGATATCGGGCAGTGATCAAGCACCATGGAAAAAGCAACATCCTGGGCTCAGGAGACTGGGGTTTGAGCCCCAGTTCTAATTCATTAGTGCTACCTTGTATGAGGGCCCTCGTTGCTCTGGGCCTTGCTCACCCCAGGCAAGATGAGGTGTTGATTCTTGGACTCAGATTTTCCAGCAGAGCAGAATGAGGTCTGGAGAACTGACAATCTTTATGCAAGGTCTCGGAGTGAGGAGATGTCAGAGCTATGAGCATTGCATTCTATAATGAAAGCACTTAGTCCCATTGAGGCACCACGTGTGCTCTGCCGTGGAGCAGGTCACCCTGGTTTCCCCTCTTGTGTGGGTGCTGATGAGAGCCCAGGTGGTAGCTGAATAAGACAGCAGAGGCCTTCTAGCTTTTCCGCTGGGTAGTGATTTCACAGGGTGAGGTCAGGAGAAGGCACGGGGCAGAGAAGAGGAAATGGTAAGGGAGGGTCTTCTGCCCTTGAAGAGTGAGTGAAGAGCTGGTTCCTAGAATGTGTCTGCATGCTTCTTTCATTCACTTCTGAAACACAAAGAGCTCTGTCTGTGACCCTGGCAGGACAGCAAGTCTTTTTATGATGACCACAGCGATCTAGGTTGATCTATGACTTGTTGCCTTGAAAAGCACAAGCCCAAAGTCAGGCTCGGTGTGTTCTCACTGATACCATGGCCTCCAGCCAAGGAAGGGCTGGAAGGATGGTGTGGACCACTCCGTAGACACCCACTGGGGGGTGTGGGTGAGGAGGGCCGAGGCCCCGCCCCTCTCAGTAGTTGCTGTGTTCTTGGAGGTTCTCTGTGGGAAAGGAAAGGAACAGAAATTGGTGCAGTTAAGGCAAAATTGAACATAAGAATCTGACTGTTACTTCATATGAAGAAAGAACAGAGTCTTCAGAAGTTGAGTCTTCAGAAGTAAAATTTGCGTAGTGCTCGACTCTTTTCTATTTTAATTTTAGCTTTTAAGTAATATATGTATGGAGTTTATTCACAAAAATAACAAATATTTATAAAACAGTAGGTACCACTTTGTTTTAATTTACAAGTGTAAATTAAAGAGCTAAAATCCAGCCCGAGGTCTGGGCTTTGAAGCACCATACCCTACTGCTTCTCTGAAAAGCAGAAGTCAAATAACATTATAAATCTTCTAATACAAAACAGCGGTGCCTTGCTCCAACCTTCCCCACCCCTGACTTTTCTCCTTCAGAAACAGCCATGTGTATTCCTTGCTGTTGTTCCCTCTGGAATGTTCTTCCATATCTCTCAGGATCAGGTTTATGCTGACTTTTCCTCAATGTTTCCATGTTAGATATTATCTATTGACTTTGTTCTATGAAAGGTGAGGATTTCGTTCTGTCTATGCTGCCCTTCTGCCCCTGCCCTACGCACAGCTACATCTCCTCTCCCCATTCCGCCTTTATATTCAAGCCACCATTTTAAATCAAACTAATATTCAGTATTTGATGGTATATAATTATGGAAATGTTAATAAAAGATGAGCTATACAATATACGATTATTCACTATGTTTCTCTACAACTATCTGTAGTCAATAATTCCTTCTTTTGTTTCATATTGTTATCTGCATAACTAATTCTTCCAATGGGGCTATCGAGCACTTCTCAATATGAACAATGTGAACAAATACTTCTGGCGACCTTTCGGACTTTGTTTTTTCTTAGAGTTATTCCTTCTAGCACCGTCTGTCCCGTCCTTCTCTTGCCAGTCAGGATTGTTCATGCTCTAGGGCTGATGCATCTCTGGTATCCTAGGATTTGTCTTGATCATCATCCTGGGAATTTTCTTCATCTGCCTCCTAAGCTGGATCCCCGGCTTCCTGGACATCATATCTTCCTCTTTCTTAGGTTATATCTTTATATTGGGGGAATCACATCTTACAGTAGCATCCTAAGGAAAAAAATACAAGGCAAAAAAATGTTGTAAGACCTGGCATGTCTGAGAATATTTTTATTCTACTTTCATGTTTGATCATAGTTTGACTATAGATTTCTAGATTGGATATAGTTTCCTGTTAGAATTTTAAGGCATTTCTCCACTTTCAACTGGCTCCCAATGCTACTTTTTGAAAAGTATGAGGCAGTACTTCATTCCTTATTCTTTGTGTGGGAAAAATTCTTGGTATGATTTTCTCTCTGGAAAGTTTTAGGGCTTTTCTTTATCCCAAATATTATGATGATATGCCTTGATGAATCTTCTTTTTAGTTCAACATGCTGGGCAGGCAATAGTCCCTTTTGATCTGGAAAGCCATATCTCTTGGCTCAAGAATATCATGTGTATCTGTGGTTTTTATTTTATACAGTATGTGTTTTTACAGTTTCTTTCTCTGACCCTTCCTTCCTGTTAGCTCATCAGTCAAATGTCAGTCTTCATGAGTTATTCTTTAATTTTCTAGATTATTGCTTTCCTTTTCCATCCATTTTTGTGTTATACTTTCCAGATTTCCTTAAATTTAATTATCTATATATTCTATTGAATTTTAAATGCTAATTTAAAGTGCTATAAGATTTTGAGTTTCTGAGTTCTTTTTTTAAACTAGTACTTATTCTTTTCTGCCTAGATTTAATATCTTTTCTTAAATCTGAGAATATTCATTCTTTTAAAAAAATGTTTCCTGGTTCCTCAATTGCTTCTGCTTCTTCTAACTGCCCCCCTCCTTTTTTTTTTTTTTTTTTGGTTTAGATTCCTATTAGAACTTAATGCAAATGTCTTAGTGCAAGTGAATGGCACAGAGATTTTTTTTTTTTAATTCCAGTATAGTTAACATACAGTTAGAAATTCTTTTTCAAGTAGAGTCCCTAAAAAGCTGGTCTGAACCCATGTATGTATGTTTGGTAGCTGTGATTAGGGTGGGGAGAGGGGTGCTCATTAATCCTTGGACTTTGCTTTGGGATTATTGGGTGAGGACCTGGCTGTTTCATTGGGTCCACGGGACCAGTAGGTTTCTTTTCCCTTGGGACTGATCAACTTCCCCCGAGAAGATTCTCCAGCCCCCTGCCGGGGGAAAACAAGTTTGGCTCCCTGGCAGGGAAAGATGGTGGGTTTCACCATTTCAGTGTAGATGTTTACTTACACTCTTATCTTTCTACTTTGGTGCCTTACCCTTGCCTTTAACTGGACCTGGGGACCTCAAGTCCAACCTGTTTTGTGCCTGGGGGAAGAAAGGCGATTGTTTGGTTCTGTGGGTTGGAGGAGGGTTCTGGGGTCTACCAACCAATCCTCCTGTTTTCAGGTTCAACCCACACCTTGGCCTTTGGAGCTACTTGACACCCTCCCATCTCTGTGCCTTTCCAGAGTTGTACTGGCTGAATCAGTTGGCATCCTTTGGCTCCACAGACCCTTGACTGGCCGTCAGATTTTAGTTACCACTGTTTATCTGCTTCCTATTTCCTATATTTTGTTGATTATCTCTTGTTTGCTGTAATCCCCTCTTTCACTTTGTTTGTCATTTGGGGTTCCTATCTTTTGTGATATTGGAGGAAGGAGCAAAGATAAGTACCTACTTGGCTTTCAGCAAACCTCTTCATCCACATGCTGCTAATTTTCTACATCTGAAATGACTGAAAATACGAGCTCCATATCCCTTGCAGGATCATCTCTATGGTTCACCAGTGGGTCTCATGCGCACATACATTAGAAAACAATTCCTGGGCTTTAGGGGATATAAAAGATGCATAGGACCCACCTTCTGCCTTCAGCAGAGGAATAATGGACCACTCCTGCAGAACAGAAGATATACCATGTGGGCAGGAAAGGGGAAATTTCTGGGCTGGGAGGTGATAAGTGTTCCAAGATAGGTAAATTTTGAGTTGTGCCCTGAAGTCAGGGCTAGGGTCTGTGGGTGAAGAGGTGAATAGAACATTGCAAGTGGTAGGAGTATTCAATAAATGCTTGGGAGAGAACTCACAAAGCAGCAGGCAAGAAGGAGGGGAGAGCTCTCTTGAGCCTGCTTGGGAAGATGAGACAAGAGAAAACATCAGAAACAGATGGTAAGGAAGCTCTCTTGCCAGAAGGAGAAGTGTACCCAGAAATCTAGAGGCATGTCTCCTTCAGTTTTGTAAGGAGCTGAAGGGGTACTTACGTTTTCTCCTGGCTTCAACCCCAGAGGTTGGGAGATGCCAGTAATGTTCATCCAAAGGCTGGAACCAAGAGGAAGCAGCTGCCTGAGCTGCTGTAGTTTCCCGCTGGGCTTTCTGGATGGACCGAGGTGGGTTCATTGTCATGGGGAACATCCCAGGAGAAGAAGTAAGTACATGTGTCAGCAAGAGCCAATGTGCAGTTGTGAACGTCTACTGAGGGTGAGCAGAGAGGTCCCTTGAGGGCCCTTGACAGATGGGCTAGGGGGAGCCTAGCGAACTGAAGGAAGATCAGTGGGCAGTGTAAGTTGGTCGGGAAGGAGGAGGCGTTCTTCTGGGCCCTCACCGACATGTGGGTATGGTGGTGGTTTGGCCATATGTATCTTAGGAGGTTTATTATTTTTCCTCTTCTTATACTGTGACTATGAACAAGTTGCTTTCTTTGCAGAGGTTTGGTGAAAATCAAGGAGCAAACTTCTGGTTGTACATGGTAAATCAGATAACTGATCCCTCCCGAAACTCAGCCTGAAACCCTAGCACTCAGCTGCTCAACTCTCCGATTTCACCACATCAGTGTCCGGAGTCCTGCTTAGAATCATGAGTCAATATTCTGCATACTTTGGCAGAGGGTGTAATTAATACTTGTATTAGTGGCAAAAGGAGAGAGAAATGAGTGTTCTTTTCTTGTTAAAGGCAACCCAAGAATGTTTGTGAGGTAGAGCGGGCTTGGTGAAGAGAGTCGTTTGTTGAATGTCTAATTTTCTAGGATGTCCAGATTCTTCTGGATTTCCAAATAACTGCTCGTAGAGGCTGGCACTGATGCCCTTCCTTCTTTCCCAAACTCGTTTTTGAAGCGTGGAGGTGATGTCAGCTCTGTTGTTTGCAATCACAAACCTCTCTACACCATAGTTCATATAGCAAGAACTCAGTCTAAAAAGGATGACGATCGGGCATCTGGGTGGCTCAGTTGGTTAAGCGACTGCCTTCGGCTCAGGTCATGATCCTGGAGTCCCTGGATCGAGTCCCTCATCGGGCTCCCTGCTCGGCAGGGAGTCTGCTTCGTCCTCTGACCCTATCCCCTCTCATGTGTTCTCTCTCTCTCAAATGAATAAATAAAATCTTAAAAAAATAATAAAAAATAAAATAAAAAGGATGACGATCTGAATACTTAATTATATAACCATGGTTTTAGAATTATGATTTAAAGGAGTGGAAAGTTGCCCAGACAAGTGAAAAAAAAGTCACAATAAATAAATGCAGTATTGGATTCTACTACAAAGTATAAAATAAATTTCTAGGTTTATAAATTAATGATTGAACAAAACAAATGGGGGAGAGGAGACACATGTCCCTTGTAGAATTCCAAATAATTTATGTAGACAGTCTGCCCTCAAGGAAGTGTGACTAGTGACTTCCTTTCAAAGAGTACAGTATAGAAAGAGGGGAAAAGATAACTTTACAATAGAGAAACCTGACAAACACAACTTTAGCCAGGTGATCTGGGCTAATGTTCTGAGTGGCTCCAGGAAGTTACTTCTACCATAAATAAATAATTAAAAAAAAAAAAAAAGAATTGGGATGCCTGTGTGGCTCAGTCGGTTAAGCGTCTGCCTTCGGCTCGGGTCATGATCCCAGGGTCCTGGGATCGAGCCCCGCATCAGGCTCCCTGCTCTGTGGGAAGCCTGCTTCTCCCTCTCCCACTCCCCGGCTTGTGTTCCTTCTCTCACTCTCTCTCTGTCAAATAAATAAATAAATAAATAAATAAAATCTTAAAAAAATAAAAATAAAAATAAATAACAAAAATAAGAATTATCAGCAGCAACAGAAATGGGCTATTTAGCCCACAAAATTCTATGTTGTATACTAGCTTTATAAGAGAGTGTAAAGTTCAAGAATCTATTATAAATAGTTGCCTGGACATTCTTAAATTCCTCATGGACTCTAGTGTGGGAATTTGCAACAAAGTAAATTAAATGGTTAATGAGTGTTTATTTAACTGGCTAGATATAGTTCCCAACAGTTTCATTGGTAGAAATAGTAGTTATCTTCTAAATGATATATCTTTCTAAAACACACATCATAGGGTTACTTTTCATTGAGAATAAGATTGATGCTGTTACCAGGACATTCATGACTCCTTTAAAATCTGGCTTGAATGACCTTGCCAACCTCATTCCCTATGTGTGACTGTACAATACTCACTGATCCCTCCAAAATTCTTGAACTTTGTCTTCGCACTTGTTTATTTTCATTTTCTCAACCCAAAATGTTTTTTCTCCCTTGTCTGATAAAAATCCTTCAAAACCGAATTCAAAGCCAATCTCCTCTGCGGAGCCCTAACCGTTTGTTTCCACCCAGAATTAACTCGACCCTGTATTTGGCACAGATACCTGTGCAGCGCTTTAGACCACTGTGGGTTCTAGTTAGGCATCTATATTTTGCTCCCCATCCCACCATTCCATGCTTTTTGAAGACACACCCTCTTTCCTTACGCTTTTTTGAATCTTCTGTTGGCCTTAGTAGGGACTCACGCATAGTAAGTACTCAAGAAATATCCATTTAATTCAGTGATTCTAGAATTGGGGTGCATAGTAGAAGAACATGGAATGCTTTTAAAAAATACCAATGCATAGACCGTACCCAGAATAATTAAATTAGAACTTCTAGGAATGGATCAATATGCTAATAAGCATCAATATGCTAATAAGTTTCCTCAGGGGTTCTAATGTGCATCCAGGTAATTGAAGTGGGCAGGGGGTATCTCAGAAGTGAGAGGGGCACTGAGGCAATTTAGCTCTCGCAGCCCTCCCCGAAATCATAGTTCTGCCCTTGATCACCAACATCTCTGAAGACTCATCACTGCACCTGGAAAAGTTTTTGGCTTCACTATGACTTTGAAGTGAACTTTAACTTCTAAAGAAATCTGTGATGACACAAAAGGCAGGTAAGATATATAGTTGAAAGATCAGCCCCCACATGTGGAAATGGTTTGTTACACTCTGGAATGTACCTGTGAAAAATGCAGCTTTGAAAATGTTAATAGCAGATGCTTCTGTTCATCCCCGTGCAATTTACTGATTATGATGTGCGATCACTTCCTCTCAAATTCCAAGTCACTTGTCTTCTGGAGGTGTTTCCCTCAATCAGGACTGCAGTGCTAACATGTGGATTGGCCAGACTACCCATTAGATACAGGGATACTTTTCTGGAGGCCTGCTGCAGGCTCTCGTGAGTTGCTCCCTGTCCTGTCTTTACAAGTGTGATGGCTAAGGTGAGAGCTGTTCTCTCTTGAGATGCCAGGATACTTAGTTCCTACAAAGCAAAGCTACTGGCCCTCAGGTCAGCAGTTCTCCAACTTGAGCATGCATCTGAATCACATGGAGGGCTCATTAAAACACACGTTACTGGGCCCCACCCCAAGAGTTTCTGATTCAGTAGGTTTGGGATAAAACCCCGAGAATTTGCATTCCTAAGTTCCCAGGTGATATTAATGCTGACCACACTTTGAGAACCAGTGTTCCAGGTAGTAGAACCAAAAGGTAATGATAAAGGATGGAATAGAAAAAAATAGAATTGATTTGGTTTTTAAAGGGGTATGCATTAAGGTTATGAATGCTTATAAAGGCCAAGGAGAGGAATGGCTATGATTCTTACTGTTTTAAGGATTATTCTGTGGCTAACCTATGTTACCCTCTAGCAACAAGGAATAAGGAGTAAATGTGTACATGATTTTCAACCACAGGCTGCTCTGAGTTATGAGTTTGTGGATGAAGTTACGCCATGAGATGAGAATTTAGAGGGAGGTTATGTCTCTGCCACAGAATTTTTTTTTTTAATCACAAATGTGAAGCTTTATCACAGTATAAAACAGACTTTTCTAATAAGAAAACCAACTTTGCTGACCATGGCCCTTACCAGACACACAAAGCTCCCAGCCTTTGCCTAAACCGCTAGAAGGGCAAGCTCCCGGCTGCATCCAGAAGGATGCACTGCAGCAGGAAGAGAGAACAGAGTAAAAATAAGGGGGGGGGGGGGGGGGGTTGGATGGTTCTCTTACAGCTCACGTACTGTTTTGTGTCAAGTACTGTTTGTGTCATGTACTGTTTGTGTCAAGTCATAACTCTCTTCTAGGGTATTGAATGGGTGCTAAAAAAGCCCACAGACAAAAAAGATGAATCAACCCCGTGTTTTCTCGGTGCCCCAACAGAACTCACTGCTTGCTGTGGACACAGGAAGTCCGTGTTAGGCTATGACTGGGAAGGAAAAAAGTAAGTCCAAGAGTTGACCCCATCCATCAAGAAGCTACAGACTATTTTGTGAATTCAGGAAAGACAGAGCTGACAAACCAAATGCATATTGGTGGGGGGAGAGAAGTAGGGTGTTGGGGAATTGGATTCCTGTATAGAGTAAATAGCTAAGCAGATGCCTACCAGATCCTGAGGTGACTCTCTAGATTTCTGGTGACAAAAGACCAGGACTTTAGGCTTGATCAAGGTTGGGTGAGGTCTTCAAATACTCTTTTCAGCTTTTCTTCTCAACTAGTCCCCATAAATACGTACCCCACTGTTTCCTACCCAGTAGCATGTAGAGTGTTCCCTGGTATAGAAGATGGGATGGGAGGGACTGCAAGCTCTAGCACCAAACAGCCATGGAATTTGGGAGAATAGTTTCTACACTTTGGCCACTGGAGGGGAGTGGGGGGAATGTATGTTGGGCAGGGAGGGGAAGAGCAGAGCCTGTACGGGCTGCAGGAACCCTTAGGAATTTCAGCTAAATTCTTCAACTGTACGGGAGTCTCTCACCTTCCTTGGAGTTTAGTGCATGTCCTCAGAGTCAGAATCAGTGGGGAGGCCCCCATCAGCTCCTTCTCTTTCCCCTCTCTGCAGGTGAAAATACTTCTGTGCAACCCCTATTTAGGAGATCTTCCACATCTGTCTGTTTTTCGCCCAGCAGAGGGTATAGGATCTTTTTAAATTATATTTTTAAATACTGGGGTGCTCTTTTGAGGACCCATTAGGGGAGATATTTAGATATTCTTTCCATTGGCACTATGATCCAAATTCTTGCCTGTTAAATGCAAAAAAAAAAAAAAAATCCTAAAGAATTATTTCTTTAAAAGGACCCAACTTAAATACATCTGTGGAAACTAAGCATAATTTATTTTTAAATTAGGTTAAAAATGTTTGCAGTGTATGCCCAAACTTTTCCAGATGTTAAAACAAGTAAACACTATTAGATCAAATTTAATTTGGTTTGGTGTTTTAATCAACTTTTACCTTGATTTTCTTTTTTGCTTATAACAAGGTTTACTCGTGTGTCAGAGGTGGTCTTAGAAGTGTTAATTTTAGCTTTTCTTTACAACACAAATACACACACCAAGGCATTTTCTTATTATAAACTGAGTTAGATAAACTTTCAGTGTAGCTTTGCTTCATTAAACCAGGAAGTTTATACACCCTAACAAAAAAAATATGTATTTCCATTTGATGTTGGCATCAATGGTGGTACTGTGTATAATGTTGTTAGTACTGGTAGCTGGAATTCTCCATGGGAGACTGATGAAAGACAGATGACAATAAAAAGGGCATCAGAAACCAAAAATAAAATGTGAGATGTGGCTTTAGAAGCAAGGGCACTATTTCCTAAGGCAGAAATTGTTTCTTGGGATGTGGCCTTGGAAGCTCAGGGGGGACTGAGATTGGGGTTTCCTGTACAACATGGCAGTCAGTGGAGGAGGCTGGACCTGCTCAGGGAGAGCAAAGGGTGTTCTCATCAAATTTGCAGGGAGGAGAGATGATTTATGGAATGTGTGGTGCTTTATGTTATTTTTCAAAAGTGGTTTTCTGAACGGCTTTGAATGTCATGAAATGTGATGAAGCTCCTGTTTGGGGGATTGAATGACACAAATTATAGTTTAGCCAAGTTAAATTAGAGGGGTGGGCCAAGGTAGGAGTTGACATTTGATCCTTATTATAGCAAGCCTTGTTTGAGGAAGAGTCTCCTGGATTCTATGTGTTAATAAAGGCACGTGAATGCATGTGTCTAAGCGTGTATTTTAATTATGCATATCTATATGTAATTAAAAAATTAAAAAAGGTAATGTTTTCAAAGTAGGATTTCAAAGGCCCTTTGAAATGGTCCTTTTCATGCTAAAGATAATTTTGTCTTTGCAAGTTCTATTCCTGGTGTTGTTGCACAGATATGGATAATGGGTAAGAAGGAGAAATAAAAGCAACCAAACCAATTTAAATGAGTTACTTTGGAAAAGACAAAGAAGCACTTGCAGGAAAGAATAGATTATAAAGGTGTGAAGAGGTGGGCAAGAATAACAAGGTGCAGCTCAGGACAAATTTTGGGGAAGTTTTGGGGGTGCATTTTGAAAGAGAGAGAAAGACTAGAACATATCATTTTAGGATGAGAAGGACTTTGGGGTATAGACAGCAAAGGGAAGTATAAATAATTTTGTAGTGTGTTATGAACAGGTTTTGAAAAGCCTTACTCAGTGTTTCCAGTGAACCCCCAATTACCAAGCACTCTTCTTTCTCAATATTCTCATAAAACCCTTTTCTTTCCATGTGTTCCTTATGGCACAGTTGAGCAGTCCTCATTTTTGAAATCTTTCCTTGGATTCTCAGAAACTCTGCTAGATTGCACATTCATAAAATTCTGTAAAAATGCCTCATCCCCATCAACTAGGATTGCAGTTGGCTGCATGTAACAGATAATCATCTTCAGTCGGTTTAGTTTTTCCACATGACAAGAAGTCTGAGAGATTGGTAGTTTGGGGACAGTGCACTTCCCATCCTTACAGTATTTTTTCAAAATGGCTATTCCATCTCCACACATTAGAAGTGTGTTCTAGGTGAAAGCAGGGTAAAGAAGTAAGGACAAAAGGCATATACCAGCTGCATTTATCTCTTTAATCAGAAAAACAAATTTTCTATATCTGACAGACTTCCCCTTAAATTCCAACCACAATTGTGTTTCCTGATCAACCTCTAGCTGCACGTGAGCCTGAGAGACAAAGCATTTTATCTGTGTTCATTATTCCCCACTCCCCCAAACAAAACTGGGGTTCTATAAATAAGGGGGAGGAGGATAACAAATATTCAGTAGGCTATTAGTAATTTCTCCCATATCCAGCTTGTTATGTAAGGCTCGATATCCAGACAGAGGTTGGTGGAGACATTGACCAAGTTCTTCCCACACCCACTTAGAAAAATAAATTTCTAGTCTGTGATTCTCACTGTTAGACTTTTCATGTCTTTCTGAGTATACTAGATGATATTGCTAATTTTATATGTCCTGTTTTAATTAGATCAAGCTGGAGAAGGCTGCTTCCCCACCAACTGAGGCCTTCATGCCAAACCAAGAAATTGAGGCCTCCCTGTTTTATCAAAGCAAATAAATGTGCTTATTGTCTATAACCCAAAGTACTGACTTTTATAGTAAGAGATCTGCTTGTAGTAGAGATCACTCTCATGGCAGACAAATGGGGAAGGGTGTCAGGGTTGGAACCTCCCTAGGCTTTTCCAGTCATACTAAGTAACTATGTAATCTGCTTTGCTGAAATAGAGGTGCACACAATTTTCCTCTCAATATCTTTTGATATGGTGGGCCTTTGAAATCCTACTTATACTTTTTTTTTTAAGATTTTATTTATTTCCTTAAGAGAGAGGGGAGAAAGAGAGCACAAGTTGGGGGGGAGGGGCAGAGGGAGAAGGAGAAGCAGACTCCCCTCGGGGCAGGGAGCCCGATGTAGGGCTCAATCCCCAAACCCTGGGATCATGACCGAAACCAAAGGCAGAGGCTTAACAGAGTGAGCCACTCAGGCATCGCCCCCAACCCCCCAAAAGTCTTAAAGTTTCTGGGTTTTAGAAACTAATGCAGTCTCTGGGTCTTAAGAACAAAGAACTACCAAGGGGGGTTAGCTGGAAAAGGAAACCAGCAAGAATAAAACACCTAGAAGGAGTGGTAAATTAACACTAGCACCAATAGGTACTTTTTCCTTGGGGACTTTCATCGGATTCTGGCCCAGAGAAAGGTTTGAAATCCAGGCTTGATTTCTGGCAGAAGGCTGCTACAGAGGACAGAAAAGCAACAAAGATTTTGGTGGTCATCCGCAGTTGGAGTGTCAAAACTGGAAGCCTTTCACAGGTGATTCATAACCCCTCAACGTATTTATGAAATTTCAAAGCACCGGTTGGGGAAGGAAGCTACGGATCGGATTAAGCTTTTGTCTTCCAGAGTAGAGGACAAAAAGGATTAAAAAGCTATTGTGATTAAGACTGTGGCATTAGCACAAGCAAAGACACATTCAACAATGGAACAGAATAGAGAACAGTCTAGAAAGAGATGGGTATGTGTGGTCACCTGATGTATGACCCATTTTATTGTTCTACCCAAGATTCTTAATGTATTTGTTAGATCAATCTTGAGAATCATGTTATTCAAGAATCCTACATGCTTGCTTTTTTTTTTTAGAGTAGGATTATATTATTATTTCTTTATTATGTTAATCACCATACATTATATCATTAGTTCTTGATGTAGTGTTCCATGATTCAATGCATATAACACCCAGTGCTCCATGCAGTACGTGCCCTCTTTAATACCCATCACCAGGCTAACCCATCCCCCCCCCTCCCTTCTATAACCCTCAGTTTGTTTCTCAGAGTCCATAGTCTCTCATGGTTCATCTCCATCTCCGATTTCCCCCCCTTCATTTTTCCCTTCCTGCTATCTTCTTCTTCTTCTTCTTTTTTTTTTTAGCATATAATGTATTATTTGTTTCAAAGGTACAGCTTGCTTTTTTGGATCTAAGTAGTTTCTGAGAGAAGTATGTTAAAATCACCCTTTCTGACAGATTTTGATAAAATGTCCTTTATAATTAAGTCATATTGAATTTTATATATTGCAGACATGTTTGGATAGGAATATTGTAAATGGCCATTTCTTTATCCCTCTTTGTTATACCCTGGTAGGTTTTCTCCATTCTGTCTTCTAAGGAATTGTTCTTTCTTCAGAATATCCTGTCTAGCTTTTTCTAATTTTTTATTTCAGTTTTAATTTTCAAATGGTTTTTAATGTCTACCTTTAATCTTCCATAGTTTCTAATTCTTCCATGATGTTAGTTTCTCCTTTGGCTCTTTGAGAATTTTAAACATCCAGTATTTATTTTAAAGTCTTTTCCAAATACCTCAATCATCTCTATATTGTCAGGAGTAAACAGTCCCATCTGTTGCTGCTCTTGACTTCCTTTCTTGGCACTGGGATCCTCTTTCCTTCATTTTTCCTCCTCTCCCATTTACTATTGGAATGATCAAGTTTTTTTTTATTCTACCTTGTCTCATTCTCCCTTGGGTTGGAAGTTTTATTTTATGTTTTTATTTTTGAGATGGTTATACTTAAAATTTTAACATACATGATTAATGTAAAATGTCATTCATAGCAGATCTGCATCACTTCAAAACTACGGGGGAACACTTAAGTCTCCAGCGATGTTGGAAGCTTAAGTGGTAGTGAAATTTCCCTCACATCGTAAACAACTAGAAACCTGGATAACATATATGAAATAACTGTTTTCGGAACCGTATTGTGTTCCCTGAGAGAAAGAAAAGAAACAAAATGAAAATAATGAGGATCCTGGCTTTCTCCCTGGAGACGTTTTGTGTCCTGAAGCACAGGAGGGAGAACCCAAGGAGAACATGGTGATTTTGCTGAATCTTGGAGACAGGAATTAGAGTAATGGAAGCTGATGGAGTTGGAATTCAATGGGCAGAATACAGCCCAGGACAAAACCACAGATGGAAAGAGTTGCAGAAATATGCACAGGGGTTCTCTTGAATATTTTCTTGAATACTAAGCTACATAGATAGAGTAAGATGCCATGAGGAAAGACAAAGAGCAAATATTGGAGAGTTGTCGGCTGAATAATTCCCAGAGCTCAACAGACAGACTTGGGAGAATTAAAGTTCTAACCAGCCAGAGTGGAGAGACCAGGTTGATAACCCAATTCCTCAGTAGGTTTTGTTTCATGAATGATGACTTTTAATAAAGTAGCTGCTTTAATAAAGTAGCTCTCATAATTACAGTGGTTCTCTCCTTTGTTCTGGTATACTGTTAATGCTTGTGTTAACAATGGTTCTCTCCTTTGTTCCTGTATACTGTTAATAAAATGGTAATCATCACTGAAAGGGCCAACTTCAAATACAACTCCTATGATTTCTGTTGCCATCTATATGTCATGGGTCCCATGTCTTCTATTTCTTCTACCTAGATTCAATTATCTATTTGACATCTCTACTCAGAAGCATCTCAAATGGATGGAACTCATCAAATCATGCAAGAATGAGTTAAATTAACTATTGTGCTATCATATGTAATTTACTGATTCTTTCACATGTTTATGTTTTATCTCTCTATCTACACTGAAAATCTTTGAGGTCAAGTATCTGGGTTGTATCCTGGCTATGTCACTTCCTGTATCCCCTTGAGCAATGTTTGTTTTCTCATTTATATATTAAGGACTAACACTTCTCAGATTTGTTTGAGGACCAAAATTTAAATGAGCTAGTGTGTGTTCAGTGCTTTGTAAATTGTAAAAGATTATGAAAGTGTAGGATATTATTACATTCTGGCATTCCCCAACAGCACAACCACCCTCTACTTTCCCTAACACCCACGAGAGCACTAGGCATAAAGAATGTGCTCAATAAATGTGTGAATACATGTGGATGAGCCATTTAGACATTGTATGATAAGACTGGAGGGATACTCTTTCAGTGTTGGTGGACCCAATTCCAACTTGGGGGAGGGGGTTCCCCCACACATAACACCGAGTAATTATCAGACACCAGAAGGTTGTCTGAGCATTCAACTCAATTCTGACACTATTTACCTGGAGAGAGCCTCAGTTCCCACAGGTTAAGGGCTCGGTCCTACAAGACTGCCTACCATCCCCACTTCAGATGCCAACACAAGCCCCAGGCTGTTACCTGTGATTCTGATCCCCAGCTATGGATTGGAGGCTCCAATGACCTCCTCCTTAGGTTTGATTAATTTGCTAGAGAGATCACAGAACTCAGGGAAATACTTATGTTTACCAGTTTATTAAAGGATATGAATCAATAGCCAGATGGAAGAGATGCATAGGGTGAGGTATGGAAAAAGGGCTCTGAGCCTCCATACCCTCTCAGAGTGCACCACTCTCCCTAACCTCCACTTGTTCACCAACCAGCAACCTCTCCAACCCAGTCCTTTTGGGTTTTTATAGGGGCTTCATTACATAGTCATGACTGGCATCAACCCCCAGGCCCTCTCCCTTCCCCAGAGGTCAGAGGGTAGGACTGATAATTCCAACCCTCTAATCACATGGTTGGACCTCCTGACCACCAACCCCTTCTCCCCCACCCTTGAGTGGGGTACAAAAGTCACCTTAAATAACATGACAAAAGATACCTTCAGAGCCCTTATCATGGGAAATTCCAAGGATTTTAGGACCTGTGAGCCGGGCAAAGATGAAATACATGTGAGAAATATACTTTGATCATCCAAATGACCAAATATATATTTCTTATAAATCACGGTATCGCAGACACTAAACCAAGACTAAGAGGAACTGACTCCATTATCATCTGTACCACTAACTTCCTGTGTGAACTCAGGCAATCTCCTCACTTTTTGACACATATTTTTTAACCCAGGTAATCTCTAAGAACCCTTTCCGTTCGGCTAGTCCTGCTTCACAGATCTCAAAATGAGGCCCACATACCGCCGGTACTGCCAGATCAATATGCTCTTTCCCTGTGTGTTCTACTTTCTCCGCCCTCTCAGGTGAGAAACTAGAGGGTGATAGTGGACACTCCACTGAAATCTCCACAACAGAAGGAAAACAAATGTGCAATGCCCTTTGACCCCTCCTAGCCTACAGTGCCAGTCCTGGTCTTTCAGTCCCTATTCCTCACGGTGGACAGCTGAGGAAGCACGGTTGGCTATTCTGTAAGCTGGTCAACAAATTTCTTGATGTAGGAAGTTCTTTTCTCTTTCTTCTCTCAACAGGGAGGGGCTGGGACCTGTTTCTGCCCCAGGTACTCAACGTGGAAATGAAGGTCCCACAGGCAAAGGGTCTTCCAATTCTGGGGCTGTTTCCAAAAATAAAGTTACTGTGATACCCCAAATCAGCAGGCATAGGACAGAGCAGTCATAGTTGATCACTGGCCTTCTATGTCCTTGTGGCCTCCAGCTAGAAGACTGCAGGGCCCCTGAAGGCTGTGTGATGAAATGTGTTCCTCAGGGCCCTTGCCAACATTTTTACACTCACCATACAACACACTGCCTCAGGATGCCACTTACCTCCAGCACCTCCCAGGGCTTTCAGAGGGCACTGGTGACATACAGATGGCCCTCGAACTTCCTTCTCTCAACTGCTGTTTCCTAGCAGCTCTGCTTTGGAACTTTTCCCATATGCTTCAAAAGTATCCTTCTCTGCTCTGTTTTTAAATTCAAAAGCTATAAAAACTTTTTTTTTTCATTTAGAGGCAAAAAAAAAATGTTTCATCTGTATAATTCCCCCCCTTTATCTCTACTATCTCTTTCTCTTCTCCCTCTCAAATATTACCTGTGATCAGGGATCTGGAAGCCTTTAAAGCAGGAATGGAAAGAGGAAGCAAAGTTGATAGGAAAAAAACCCAAAGATCATTGCATTTAGATCTTGGCCCCAAGATGCCAGCCCCCCCAAGAAACTTGGGTTCTTGGCTACTAAGTGTCCTGTACTGATATTGACCCAAGTGGGTCTGAACCCAAACTTAGGGCCCCACAATAATCTAAACCTGACAGCAGCTTTGGTGCTATTCTTCATGAGCAAAAACAGAGTTCTCTTTGGGGATTTACACCTAGACATTGAAACACATACATTTCTGATGTCAATGGCAGGCTGGTGGTGGTTTGGGCAGCAGGGGGTGACGGGTGTACAGAGAGATCGAAATTAGCTGGACCCTCCTGAAACAGAGTTGAATGTACCAGAATTAGTCAAAGGACTGAATTGTCTGGTGTGGCTGACATACTGCAATAATGGAAGGAGATGATGAAGAATTAATTTCTTGTAGGGGTACACTACTCAGTTGTGGGTTACTTTTGTGCATTGTGTTCTTCATTAGATAAGAAAATTGTAAATAGAGGGTGAGCCCTTTCAGAGAATGAGTTAGATCTATTATTTCCCTGTATCCTCCTAAGCTAGACAGAAGAAATGTAGTAGATTTTAGCATATGACACTCTCAATTCACTTGATGAAAAAAATGTTCTGATCAAAGTTAAAAAGAGATTTCCTATTATTACCTTGTTGTATTCTCAAACTAGAGATTAAGGTCCCAAACTCAGAGACTAATGACTTAATGGGCAGCTGTTTCTTCCCTACCTGAATCTGATAGGCAGAGTTGTTTCCTTGTGGTTGTTGTTGTTTTAATCTACAACTCCTTGTAAAAAAATCTTGAAAATATTTCTAAATTTAAGATATCAAAACTAACTCCAGATGAAGTAGAAAACTTAAATAGGAGTAGCATTGTAATCAACATAAAATGTTTTTAACAAACTACACCACCTAAAATGAAAATGGCCATAGGCCTGGAGTTTTTTCTAGTGAATTCTTTCAAGCTGTCAAGAATAGATTTTTTAATGTCCTATCTAAACTGTTCCAAATGATAAAAATGAAGTTCCTAATACACTTTTAGAGCCCAGAAACCTCAATTCTAAAATACAAAATAGAAAAATTATGTTATAGATCAACCTTACTTGTGAATATTGACTCACAAATACCAAATATAATATTAGCTAATTAAATTCAGCTGCATGTGAAAAGAACTACATGCTACCACCAAGGGGAGTTTATTCCAGAAATAAAAGGATGTTTCCATGTAAGAAATCAATTGATGTAATACAATTTGTTATTAGGTGAGATAAGTGAAACCATGTGGTCATTTCTTGAGATGTTGAAAAGACATTGCTACAATATCTATTTCTATAGCAATAATAAAAAATCTTTGAGAAAACTTAATGGTAGACAATTCTCTCTTTTTTTAAAGATTTTATTCACTTATTTGAGAGAGAGAGAGAGCTAGCATGAGCAGGGCGGGAGGCAGAAGGAGAAGCAGACTCCCCTCTGAACCCAATGTGGGGCTCAAACCCAGAACCCTGGGATCATGACCTGAGCTGAAGGCAGCTGCTTAAGTGCCACCCAGGCACCCCTGAATGGTAGGCAATTCTTAACATGATTTTTAAAAACCTTAAAACAACAAGAATTATAATATTTTATAGTGAAAGCTAAAATACTTCTTAAATGCATAATGACTACTCTGCCTTAATTATTAAGGCTTTTAAATTACAGCCAAAAAAGGAATCAAGTGCCTTCCTCCATGTACTTTATCAGTGTTTTTATTGTCATTTTCATCTCTTTCCTCTTTTGTGAAAACTCTATTTGAGTCGAATTTGATGTTATTGTACTAAATGTAATATATTATTTTGGGAAAGAGTAGAAATATTTATGCTATTATCTTTCCAAGGATGAACTTGCTCTATTTTTCCATTTATCCAGGAAGCTCTGTAATTATTCCCATAAATTCCTTAAATACATACTGTTAGATTTATTCCTAAGTACTTTTTAATTTATTGCTATTTTAAATGGGATATTTTATTTCCTGTTACATATTAATTAGACATTGTTCATTTATAAGACTGTATTAGCCTGTTAGGGCTGCCATAACAAAATACCACATCCTAGGTGGTTTAAACAATAGAAATTTATTTTCTCATAGTTTTGGAGGTAGAAGGCCAATATCGAAGGGTTGTCATGGTTTCTTCTGAGGCCTCTCTCATTGGCTTGTAGACGGCCATCTTACACTGTGTCCTCCCATGGTCTTTGGTCTGTGCATGAATACCCTGGTATTCTCTTTGTGTGTGTTCTAATCTCTTCTTATTATGACACCAGTCATATTGGAGTAGGACCCATTGTAAGAGCCTCATTTTAACTTAATCACATCTCTGAGGGCTTTATCTCCAAATACAGTCCCATTCTGGGTTGCTGGAGGTTAGGGCTTCAGTGTATGAATATTGGGGGAATACAATTCAATTATAACAGTAGTCTCTAGGAGCAGAGAAGAGAAGAAGCTTTACACCTAATGACTGCTATACAAACATGGAATCAGACGGCAACAAATACCATTATTTATTTCTGAATGTTAATCTTTCTTATTAAAACTAATTATATTAGCATTTCAAAATGGACCATCACCTTGTCTGAAAATAACATTTCCTCTTGTCCTTTCCACTTGTTATTCCTTATGTAAAAACTTTTCTAGCCTTATTGCATTGGCTACAATTTCCAGGGCAATGATGAATAGAACCATTGGATGCGATCATCCTGATCTTTTCTTTGACTTAACAAGGTTACTTCCAAAGTATCACATTAAATGTGTTCCCTGCAGTTTGGATTGATAGTATTTATCAAATTAATATAGTTACCTTTTTTTTCCTGGTGTAACCAGCTTATTGAACAGGCTGGATTCAGCACAACACTGGCAGAAATAAATTTTCCTTTCCTTCTCCCCTCATCACTCTTGATTAACTTAGCTCTGTTGAATAGTTCTTTCTTACCTGGGATGAAAGCATGGTCAGATTCCCTAGTTCTGCCAATTGTCTCGGGTCATAAAATGTTCTCCAGTTACTTTAAGGTTATAAATAGTCAAGTCCAGTTTAATAATAAAACTCCAGACTTTAATCCAACTTAAAACCTCCCTGCTGCACATGGGGTGCACCTCAGACTGTAAGCTCCATAGTGAGAGAAAGAGGTACAGCTGCCTCCTCACTGTTTCTTCACTGTTCCCTTTCTCAGACTCACCACTTGGTGTTTTGGCCTTTCCAGGATTGGTCTAGGGTGGGAGGAAGTTAGGAAGTCTTCCTTGACTGTCATTGCTCATCTCTGGGTATGGTGGATGTTGAAAAGCTAACTTTCCTTTCATGGAGTGGTTTTGTGGCTCTTTGAAATGATGCTCTCTGTGGGTTTCTTGCATTTAGCGCCTTTCACTCAGGCAAAGCCTTCACCACCCGGTCTTTTATAACTCCCCACCA
Source organism: Mirounga angustirostris (assembly GCF_029215605.1). NCBI lineage: Eukaryota > Metazoa > Chordata > Mammalia > Carnivora > Phocidae > Mirounga > Mirounga angustirostris. Next base: position 14,770,011 of record NW_026991718.1, on the reverse strand, counting down.
GGCTGCTGGTTTCCAGTGGTCCACTACTCACTAGGGATGTCCTCGTCTCTTCCTTCAGTCCTTTTAGACAGGGTTCCTTTTAGGATGGCCCATGCTTGGCCCCCTTCTGTGGGACTCTAAGATGGCCCATGAGATATACACATTCATTCCTATTCTCACCAAACTGGGGGAGCAGGAGCTCACCCCGTGAAGTACTGTCTCTGCTACCCTGAGGCACCTCAAGATACAGCTTCTTTCTTTTAGACTTCCCGAGGCAAGCCCCCATGATAGGTACCAATCCTAAGTCCTCAAATTAAAGGGCACATTCAGATTTTCCAGGGGCTCTTTTGAAATTCCTCTCATTTGGTTTGAGGTGGAGATGAGTACCTTCTTCCTCTCCACAATGCATGCATATCAGATTGCACAGCACAACTGTCTGACTTTTCATCCTTCTCAAAAGGACAGAAAAGGAAATTGATCATCCCTTCTCCAAGTCCCTCCGGGGTAAATTGAGAAACTTGCTTTAGAATGTGAAGGTACTCAAAACTTCTTGCTTTGTTCTAAGCTTTTGGAGCCTCACCCCTAACCTAGAGATAACAGGAAGGATCCGATGTCACATTCCATTATGCCAACATTTTTTCTGTTTAACATGAATGAATATTAAACTTTAAATGATTATCTTTATTTATTGAGATGATTATGTAATTTTTTCACTTTAATTATTTAATGGGATCATTTATATCGGTGGATTTTCTAATGCTGGACCATCCTTGTAATCCTGGGAAAGACACTACATGTTCATGTGTTATTTGTGGATATTGCTGCATTTAACTTGTTAATATTTTTTTATTATGTTATGTTAATCACCATACATTACATCATTGGTTTTTGATGTAGTGTTCCAGGATTCATTATTTGTGTATAACACCCAGTCCTCCATGCAGAACATGCCCTCTTTAATACCCATCACCAGACTAACCCATCCTCCCACCCCCCTCCCCTCTAGAACCCTCAGTTTGTTTTTCAGAGTCCATTGTCTCTCATGGTTCAACTCCCCCTCCGATTCTCCCCCCTTCATTCTTCCCCTCCTGCTATCTTCTTCTTCTTCTTCTTTTTCTTTTTTTTTTTAACATATATTGTATTATTTGTTTCAGAGGTACAGATATGTGATTCAACAGTCTTGCACAGTTCACAGCGCTCACCATAGCACATACCTTCCCCAATGTCTATCACCCAGCCGCCCCATCCCTCCCACCCCCCACCACTCCAGCAACCCTCAGTTTGTTTCCTGAGATTAAGAATTCCTCATATCAGTGAGGTCATATGATACATGTCTTTCTCTGATTGACTTATTTCGCTCAGCATAACACTCTCCAGTTCCATCCATGTCATTGCAAATGGCAAGATTTTATCACTTTTGATGGCTGCATAATATTCCATTGTATATATATACCACTTCTTCTTTATCCATTCATCTGTTGATGGACATCTTGGCTCTTTCCACAATTTGGCTATTGTGGACATTGCTGCTATAAACATCGGGGTGCACGTACCCCTTCAGATCCCTACATTTGTATCTTTGGGGTAAATACCCAGTAGTGCAATTTGCTGGATCATATGGTAGCTCTATTTTCAACTTTTTGAAGAACCTCCATACTGTTTTCCAGAGTGGCTGCACCAGCTTGCATTCCCACCAACAGTGTAGCAGGGTTCCCCTTCCTCCACATCCCCGCCAACATTTGTCGTTTCCTGATTTGTTAATTTTAGCCATTCTGACTGGTGTGAGGTGGTATCTCATTGAGGTTTTCATTTGGATTTCCCTGATGCCGAGCGATGCCAAGCACTTTTTAATGTGTCTGTTGGCCATTTGGATGTCTTCTTTGGAAAAATGTCTGTTCATGTCTTCTGCCCATTTCTTGATTGGATCATTTGTTCTTTGGGTATTGAGTTTAAGTTCTTTATAGATTTTGGATACTAGCCCTTTATCTGATATGTCATTTGCAAATATCTTCTCCCATTCTGTTGGTTGTCTTTTAGTTTTGTTGACTGTTTCCTTTGCTGTGCAAAAGCTTTTTATCTTGATGAGGTCCCAATAGTTCATTTTTGCCCTTGCCTCCCTTGCCTTTGGCGATGTTTCTAGGATGAAGTTGCTGTGGCTGAGGTCGAAGAGGTTGCTGCCTGTGTTGTCCTTTAGGATTTTGATGGACTCCTGTCTCACATTGAGGTCTTTCAACCATTTGGAGTCTATTTTTGTGTGTGGTGTAAGGAAATGGTCCAGTTTCATTCTTCTGCATGTGGCTGTCCAATTTTCCCAACACCATTTGTTGAAGAGACTGTCTTTTTTCCATTGGACATTCTTTCCTGCTTTGTCAAAGATGAGTTGACCATAGAGTTGAGGGTCCATTTCTGGGCTCTCTATTCTGTTCCATTGATCTATGTGTCTGTTTTTGTGCCAGTACCATACTGTCTTGAAGATGACAACTTTGTAATAGAGCTGGAAGTCTGGAATTGTGATGCCGCCAGCTTCGCTTTTCTTTTTCAACATTCCTCAGGCCATTCAGGGTCTTTTCTGGTTCCATACAAATCTTAGGATTATTTGTTCCATTTCTTTGAAAAAAGTGGATGGTATTTTCATAGGGATTGCATTGAATGTGTAGATTGCTCTAGGTGGCATTGACATCTTCACAATATTTGTTCTTCCAATCCATGAGCATGGAACATTTTTCCATTGCTTTGTGTCTTCCTCAATTTCTTTCATGAGTATTTTATAGTTTTCTGAGTACAGATCCTTTGTCTCTTTGGTTAGATTTATTCCTAGGTATCTTATGGTTTTGGGTGCAATTGTAAATGGTGTGGACTCCTTAATTTCTTTCTTCTGCCTTGTTGTTGGTGTATAGGTTCAGATTTCTGTGCATTGATTTTATATCCTGCCACTTGACTGAATTACTGTATGTGTTCTAGCAGTTTTGGGGTGGAGTCTTTGGGGTTTTCCACATAAAGTATCATATCATCTGCGAACAGTGAGAGTTTGACTTCTTCTTTGCTGATTCAGTTGCCTTTGATTTCTTTTTGTTATCTGATTGCTGTGGATAGGACTTCTAATATTATGTTGAATAGCAGTGGTGATAGTGGACATCCCTGCTGCGTTCCTGACCTTAGGGGGAAAGCTCTCAGTTTTTCCCCATTGAGAATGATATTCGCTGTGGGTTTTTCATAGATGGCTTTTATGATATTGAGGTATGTACCCTCTATCTCTATACTCTGAAGAGTTTTGACAAAGAAAGGATGCTGTACTTTGTCAAATGCTTTTTCTGCATCTGTTGAGAGGATCATATGGTTCTTGTTCTTTCTTTTATTAATGTACTGTATCACATTGATTGATTTGTGGATGTTGAACCAACCTTGCAGCCCAGGGATAAATCCCACTTGGTCGTGGTGAATAATCCTTTTAATGTACTGTTGGATCCTATTGGCTAGTATTTTGGTGAGAATGTTTGCATCCATGTTCATCAAGGATATTGGTCTATAATTCTCCTTTTTGATGGGGTCTTTGTCTGGTTTGGGGATCAAGGTAATGGTGGCCTCATAAAACGAGTTTGGAAGTTCTCCTTCCATTTCTATTTTTTGGAACAGTTTCAGAAGAATAGGTATTAATTCTTCTTGAAATGTTTGGTAGAATTCCCCTGGGAAGCCATCTGGCCCTGGACTTTGTTTATTGGGAGATTTTTGATGACTGCTTCAATTTCCTTAGTAGTTCTAGGTCTGTTCATGTTTTCTATTTCTTCCTAGTTCAGTTTTGGTAGTTGATACATCTCTAGGAATGCATCTATTTCTTCCAGGTTATCTAATTTGCTGGCATAGAGTTGCTCATAATATGTTCTTATAATTGTATTTCTTTGGTGTTGGTTGTAATCTCTCCTCTTTCATTCATGATTTTGTTAATTTGGGTCATTTCTCTTTTCTTTTTGATAAATCTGGCCAGGGGTTTATCAATCTTGTGAATTCTTTCAAAGAACCAGCTCCTAGTTTCATTGATCTGTTCTACTGTTCTTTTGGTTTCTATTTCATTGATTTCTGCTCCGATCTTTATTATTTCTCTTCTCCTGCTAGGTTTAGGCTTTATTTTCTGTTCTCTCTCCAGCTCCTTTAGGTGTAGGGTTAGGTTGTGTATTTTAGACTTTTCTTGTTTCCTGAGAAAGGTTTGTATTGCTATATACTTTCCTCTTAGGACTGCCTTTGCTGCATCCCAAAGATTTTGAACAGTTGTGTTCTCATTTTCATTTGTTTCCATGAATTTTTTAAACTCTTCTTTAATTTCCTGGTTGACCAATTCATTCTTTAGTAGGATGTTCTTTAGCCTCCATGTATTTGTGTTCTTTCCAACTTTCCTCTTGTGATTGAGTTCTAGTTTCAAAGCACTGTGGTCTCAAAATATGCAGGGAATGATCCCAATCTTTTGGTACTGGTTGAGACCTGATTTTTAACATAGGATGTGATCTATTCTGGAGAATGTGCCATGGGCACTAGAGAAGAATGTATATTCTGTTGCTTTGGGATGGAATGTTCTGAATATATCTGTGAAGTCCATTTGGTCCAGTGTGTCATTTAAAGTCTTTATTTCCTTGTTGATCTTTTGCTTAGATGATCTGTCCATTTCAATGAGGGGGGTGTTAAAGTCCCCCACTATTCTTGTATTGTTGTCAATGTGTTTCTTTGCTTTTGTTATTAATTGGCTTATATAATTGGCTGCTCCCATGTTCGGGGCATAGATATTTACAATTGTTAGATCTTCTTGTTGGATAGACCCTTTACGTAGGATATAATGTCCTTCCTCATCTCTTATTACAGTCTTTGGTTTAAAATCTAAAATCTAATTTGTCTGCTATAAGGATTGACAGCCCAGCTTTCTTTTGGTGTCCCTTAGCATGGTAAATGGTTTTCCACCCCCTCACTTTCAATCTGGGGGTGTCTTTGGATCTAAAATGAGTCTCTTGCAGACAGCATATCGATGGGTCTTGTTTTTTAATCCAATCTGATAGCCTGTGTCTTTTGATTGGGGCATTTAGCCCATTTACATTCAGGGTAACTATTGAAAGATAGGAATTTAATGCCATTGTATTGCCTGTAAGGTGACTGTTACCATATATTGTCTGTGTTCCTTTCTGGTCTACATTGCTTTTAGGCTCTCTCTTTGCTTAGAGGACCCCTTTCAAGATTTCCTGTAGGGCTGGTTTTGTGTTTGCAAATTCCTTTAGTTTTTGTTTGTCCTGGAAGCTTTTTATCTCTCCTTCAATTTTCAATGACAGCCTAGCTGGATATAGTATTCTTGGCTGCATATTTTTCTCATTTAGTGCTCTGAATATATCCTGCCAGTCCTTTCTGGCCTGCCAGGTCTCTGTGGATAGGTCTGTTGCCAGTCTAATGTTTCTACCATTGTATGTTACAGATCTCTTCTGAGGTGCTTTCAGGATTTTCTCTTTGTCTCTGAGACTCATAAGTTTTACTATTAGATGTCGGGGTGTTGACCTATTTTTATTGATCTTGAGATGGGTTCTCTGTGCCTCCTGGATTTTGATGCCTGTTTCCTTCCCCAAATTAGGGAAGTTCTCTGCTATAATTTGCTCCAATATACCTTCTGCCCCTCTCTCTCTTTCTTTTTCTTCTGGGATCCCAATTATTCTAATGTTGTTTCATCTTATGGTATTGCTTATCTCTCGAATTCTGCCCTCGTGACCCAGTAGTTGTTTATCTCTGTTTTTCTCAGCTTCTTTATTTTCCATCATTTGGTCTTCTATATCACTGATTCTCTCTTCTGCCTCATTTATCCTAGCAGTTAGAGCCTCCATTTTTGATTGCACCTCATTAATAGCCTTTTTGATTTTGACTTGATTAGATTTTAGTTCTTTTATTTCTCCAGAAAGGGTTTCTCTAATAACTTCCATGTTTTTTTCAAGCCAAGCTAGTATCTTTAAAATCATCATTCTGAACTCTAGTTCTGACATCCTACTAATATCCGTATTGATTAGGTCCCTGCAGTAGTACTGTCTCTTGTTCTTTTTGTTGAGGTGATTTTTTCCATCTTGTCATTTTGTCCAGAGGAGAATAGATGAATGAGAGAACAAAATGCTAACAGGGTAACAACGTCCCCAGAAAATATACACTAAACAAATCAGAAAAGACCTAAAACCGGGGGAAAAGAAAGGGAAAGAAAGGAAAAAGAAAAAGAAAAAGATAAAAACAAAACAAAACAAAACAAAACAGAATATGATCAAATATGATCAGGCTGGTGCATAGATCAGTGCCACACACTAGATTTTGGGTGTATTTTGGTCTGTTAGAAGAAAGTGTCTCCCGAAATTTTAAAGAAAGAAAAACTTATATATGTATAAAAATAAGGGTTAATACAATGAGGGGATGGAATATGACTGTAAAGATGAAAATTATAAAAGATTTTATAAAAGGAATTGATAAGAAGTTGGTTGAAAAAAGAAAGAAGAGGATTTTTAAAAAAAAGCGGGGGAGAGAATGTGATCAGGCAGGAGACTAGAACAAAGCCATACACTAGAGATTTAGGGTATATTTTGATCTCTTAGAAGAAACTGTATTCCAAAATTTTAAAGAGAGAACAACTTATATACCAAAAATAAGGGTAACTACTCTGAAGGGATAGAATATGACTCTAAAAATGAAAAATAAAAAATGTTTAAAAAAGGGATTGATAAAATGTTGGATGAAAAAGGGAAAAAAAATTAAAAAAAAAAAGACAGTTAAAAAAAAATTAACTTTGACGGACTAAGGAATCAGGGGAAAAAAAGCCATGAATTACATGTGCAGTATTCCCCTAGCGCTGGAGTTCTGCCATTCTCATTGATCGGTAAACTTGGTCTTGGTTGGCGGTTCTTGCTGATCTTCTGGGGGAGGGGCCTGTTGCCATGGTTCCCAAATGTCTTTGCCAGAGGCGGAATTGCCCCGCTCTTGCCCCCTCCCGGCTAAGTAATCTGCTCGGGTTTGCTCTCAGGAGCTTTTGTTCCCTGCAAGCTTTCCATACAGCTTTGGAGGACGAGAGTGAAAATGGCAGCCTACCAATCTCCGCCCCCGAGGAGCCGAGAACTCAGGGCCCCTGTCCTCAGCGCGCCCCCAGAGAAAAGCAGTCAATCATGCCCATCTCCCCAGTCTCCAGCCGCACTCCGTGCTCACCCGGCCTGTGACTGAGTGTTTCTATCTCTGGTACCCGACCCCCTGTGGATTCTCCAAACCCAGCAGATCCCTGCGGTGCGCTCCTGTTCCGCTCCTCCCAGGGGAGGAAGGGGAGTCTCCCTGGATCTGCCGCTTGTTGGGTCCCTGCTGGAGGAGCAGTGGCCTGACTGTGCCGTGGATCCTGGTTTATGGCAACCCCACGCTGAGAGCCTGCGCCTTGGCTCCGTCTCTGCAGCCGGCTTCCCCGCTCCGATACCTGGGAGCTCTGCCACACTCAGGCACCCCCGGTCTTTCTGTGACCCTGAGGGTCCTGAGACCACACTGTCCCGTGAGGGTTCCACCCCCCGCTTAGCCACCGGAGTGACGTCCCTCAGTGGAGCTGACTTCTAAAAGTTCTGATTTTGTGCTCCACGGCTCTATTACTTGCCAGAAGCGGCCGTCGGAGACCCCCTCCCCCGCCATCTATCCTCCTGAGTATTGCCTCGGATTCACTTCTCCGCACATCCTACCTTCCAGAAAGTGGTCAGTTTTCTGATGAGAGAGTTGTTGCTATTCTTTTCTTTGATCTCCTGTTGAGATTGTAGGTGTTCAGAATGGTTTGATCCCTATCCAGCTGAATTCTTGGGACCAGACGAAATCCAGGTCTCCTACTGCTCTAGCATCTTGCTCCGCCCTTAACTTGTTAATATTTAATTCAGAACCATTATGATCATATTTATAAGTCAGATAGGTCTATAATTTCATTTTCTTATACTGTTCTTGTCAGATTTTTGTGTCATGGTTATGCTAGTCTCAGAAAAGATCTTGGGGGAGATATCTGTCTATATTCTGAAACAATTTGTTTAATAATTATTATTTCCTTGAATATTTCATAGTCTTATAAAATAGCCTCAGCTTGATGTCTCTATGGAAGAGATATTTCTGACTACTGACTCAATTTCTTATCAATTTCTTTGGTAGGCATCAGTCTATTGAAATATTTCTTGTGTCTTTAGTAAATTATTTTCATTCATATTTTTTCCAGGAAGTTGTCCATTTCATCTACATTCTCAAATTAATGGGATAAAGTTATTCCCAGAAATTTTCAAGATTACTTATATCTCCCCTGAATCTGTACAAATGTTCCATTTTTTGTTCTTAATATTGTTTATTTTTCCCTTCTCTTTTTATTATTTATTTTGTTGGAAATGTGCCATTTTTATGTCTTCTAAAAATGAAAGCATTTTCTCTATTATTTCTATTATACTGAATTTACCTTCTATTTGTTAAATCCTCTCTTATTTTAATTTTTTAAGTTCTAGTTTGAGTTTTCTGCTTTTTTTATAGCTTCTTTTTTTGAGTACCTACAGTTTTTCTTTTTTTTTTTTTAAATAAATCATTTGAATGTATAAATTCCCTTCTAAGTACACCTTTCCTGCAAACCACAAGCTTTGATATGGTGTGCGTCTTAGTTACTTAGTTCTAAATATTTCACTATTTACACCATTATTTTCTCCTTAAATCCATGAGTTATTTAGGAGTGTATTTTTAATTTTAACACAAATAAATTTTAAAAATATTTTTTAAATGTTAGTTTCAAATTGAATAAAATTGTGGTTAGAGAATGTGATCCTTTATGATCTCAACTTTTTATTGTATTTTTAGTCTTTTTGGCTCAACACGTGGTCGATCTTTATAAATGTTTCCAGGGTACATAAAAATAATGTCTATTCTTTATTTGTTGCTGGACAGGATTCTGATTACCTATCAGATCACATTTTTAATTTTATTGTTCTCATTTTTATGTTCTCACTTATTTTGTACCCAATTGATTTGTCTGGGTCTGAAAGAGGTATATAAAACAGCCATTTTGAATGGGTGATGACTATTAGGGAGGGCACTTGTTGTGATGAGCACTGGGTATTATATGTAAGTGATGAATCACTAAATTCTACTCCTGAAACCAATATAACACTATATGTTATCTACCTAGAATTTAAATAAAAAGTTGAAACAAAATTAAAAAATGAAAAATAACATAGCCATTTTGAACAGTTTGATGTGCCTTAACATGGGCTTCTTTGGGTTTATGATTCTTGATTTTCATTTAGCATCTTGTTTCTGCAAATTTCTGTCTTTCATCAAGTTTGTATGTTATACTGTTTGATATTATCTAAGAGATTCCCCAGGGCCTTGTTCTTTTTAAATGTTTTCCTCTCTGTTCTTCATCTTGGATAATTTCTATTGCTCTCTCTTCAAGTCTATTTACATTTTTTTTTTTTTGCTGTGTCCATTCAGCCATTAAATTCATCTAGTGATTTTTTAATTTCTGAAATTATACTTTTCAGATCTAGAATTTCCTCCCTTTTTTTGTCCCTATTTATATTCCATGATTTTTTATTTCTCTGCTGAGATTATTATTCATGAAAAGCCTGCTCTTTTACTTTTCACTGAGCATACTTATAATGACTTTAAAATCCTTGTTTGTTAGCTCCAACATCTGGTTTATCTCAGAATAGGACTCAATTGATTTTCTTTTGAGAATATATTCCTTTTTTTTCTTTGTATGTTAGATTTTAAACATGTTGCTTATATTTGAGTGGCATGCAACTTTGGGATCATGTGAAAGTAGGACATATTTATAGCTTCTATCTTGGGCTCCCCTCAGGTTCTGCATTCCTGGAGGAGATGGTATGAGGAAGCTCACGTAGCTCTAGGTAGATATAATCAAACTCATGTCAATTAGATATGCTTATGATGTCACTCTACTGTGTGTGTGTGTGTGTGTGTGTGTAGTTACAACTTTTAAAAACCACTTGTAGGGGCGCCTGGGTGGCTCAGTTGGTTAATCATCTGCCTTCGGCTCAGGTCATGATCCCAGGGTCCTGGGATGAGTCCTGGGCTCCTTGCTCAGCAGGAATCCTGCTTCTCCCTCTGCCTGCTGCTCCCCCTGCTTGTGCTCTTTCTCTCTCTCTCTCTCTCTGACAAATAAATAAATAAATAAAATATTTTAAAAACAAGTCCACAGAAGTGGAATTAAAAAAAAAAAAAACATTTGTGTGTCACTCTCATCATTGAAGATTACACAGCACTTTCTAGCCTTTATGTCACAACCACCCTTAAGGTAAACTATGCTTCCCAAATGTCAAAAAGTTGGCCTCAAAACAGCCCAAGAGACTGTCTTTAAAATTATGATGTTCATATACAAAGGCAGATTTGCTGTCAATTTTTGGAAATTCAGCTTATGACACTCAAGTTCTAAATGTCAATTATGCATCAAAGAGGTGAAGCCAAATCATTTTGACTTGCAGAGGATACTGCCAAACACTCCCTTATCTAATTAAATAGAAAGAAAATAATGCACTCATGTCAGTTTGCTGCTTTTGTGATTGATCTAGAGGATTTATTTGTAATACTTCAATATTGGTACATCTAGGTGACAAGTTTTGGCAGAAGACACCATTTCTATGTGAAAAAATTCTATTGTTTTTCCTAGTAATTTCTCCTTTATACTGAAGCTGGTACATTAGACTCACTTATTTTCTTAGAAAAAATAGAGATAATTGTCTAAGTTGGATGATGATTACAGAGAATCCATTATACTAATTCTCTGTACTTTTGTTTATGTTTGAAAATTTCCATATGAACTTAAAAAAAAATTACTTCTTTGTGGTTAAGAAATGGAAGCCCTGTTAAAAATTCCAATGAATTTCTATAGGGAGATTATTTAGTATAATGGTTCGGAACACAGCGTTTTGGGCATAAGTATGAGCTTTGGAGACTGCCAAATTTGGATTCTGACTCTGTGTGACTTTGGGAAAATTAACGTCTCTGTGCCTTGGTCTCCCCTTCTCTTCCTCTTCCCCTTCCCTTTTGCTTTCTTTTCCTCTCCTCTCCTCTCCTCTCCTCGTAAAAGTGCCAAAGAGCCCTCAACTGGTAGTGGGCAAAGCACTGGATATGACATTATGCCTGAGGTCAGCTGTGATTCCAGTTTTATCAGTTTCAATGCGTGAACTTGGCCACTGAGGGCCAGTTTCCCATAGGCATAATGAAAGGCTCAGTTTGAATGATGCCTGAATCTATTCTCTGTAATACAGATGTTGAGTCTGTATGTGGTCAACCAATAGACAACCTTCTTCCCTATCTGGATTCAAAATGGAGCAAAAGAATGAAGAAAACAAAAGAAACAAAAGAATCAGTGGCTATAGAAACAAAACATTGCCTGTAAACTTAATAAATACTAAGTGGAAAGATATGGTTTGGTGTGAGATGTGAGAATCCTTTGGGTTTGCTAATGATTTACCCATCTAGTCACAGGCCATGCTGGATCTCTATTTCTTTGAAGAGGAGCAGAGAACAAGTGCCATTTGGCTGCGTTCTGGCCAAAAAGGGGTGAGCAGAAGTATATGTGGGTCAGCCAGAAAGTCTTCATGACACAGAGGAACACACCCTCTTTCCTTCCTGCTTCTGCTCTCCTACAATGAGCTAATGATGTTTGGGAGTTTTGAAGCTATTTTACACTCTGAGGTTTTTCCTAATATCTTTTGATTATCCTTTTAATAACTTGGGATCTGTGGTATTATCTCTCTTTTCATTTCTGACAGAGTTTTTGCATTTCTCTTTTTTAGATCAATCTTCCTTTTTTTTTTTTAACAATTTTATCAATCTTTTCAAAAGACTCAGTTTCTTGATTTGTTGATTTTTCTCCCTTGTTACTTTCTGTTTCATTGATTTCTGCTGTTTTTATGCTTTTGGGGGATTGATTTTGTTCGTGTTTTTAACTTCTTGAGGTGAAATTTTAGATCATTAATTGTAAGACTTTCTTCTTTTCTAATCTGTGCATTGAAGCTATAAATCTTCCTCAGCATTACCATTGGTGCCTCCCATAAATTTAAATATATTGTATTTTCAACATTATTTTGTCAAAATATTTCCTGATCTTTGTGATTTCTTACTCAACACATGGACTATTTAAAATTGTGTTAATTATTTTCCAGATGTTTGTGTGTTTTCTAGATTTTTTTTTATGGTTATTCATTTCTAGTTTAATTTCAGTGTTAGAGAGCATACTGTGTATTTCCTGGTGAGGCTTGCATAGTTTGGAGAATGTCTATTTTGTAGTTCTTGAGTGCAGTGTTCTATAAATGTAATCATATTGATTAATGATGTTGTTCAAATCTTCCATATCCTCACTTATTTTTTTGGACATATTCTGTCATTTACTTAGAGAAGTATGTTCACATCTGAAATTACGATTGTGAATTTTCTTTTTTTATTCTGGCAATTTTGTCTTATATATTTTGAAGCTATATGTTAAATAAATATATATTTAGAATAGTTAGATATTTGTCATAAATTGCCTCTTTTTATCATTATGAAAAAAAAATTTGTAGCCTTATTACTGCTTCTTGCCTTTAAATCATTTTAGTCATTCCTTTCTTTTGGCTAGTGTTTGCAGAGAACATCTCTTTCCATTCTTTTATGTTCAAACTATGTATATTCTTTTTTTTTTTTTAAAGATTTTATTTATTTATTTGACAGAGACACAGCGAGAGAGGGAACACAAGCAGGGGGAGTGGGAGAGGGAGAAGCAGGCTTCCCGCTGAGCAGGGAGCCCGATGCAGGGCTTGATCCCAGGACCCTGGGATCATGACCTGAGCCGAAGGTACACGCTCAACGACTGAGCCACCCAGGCGCCCCAAACTATATATATTCTTATATCTAAAATATGTCTCCTATAAACAGGACATCGTTGGGACTTTTAGATTTTTATTCAGTATGACAATATTGCCATTAAATTGGACTATTTCATAGATTGACTTTTAATGTAATTACCAATATATTTGGGTTTATGTCTATCACCTTGCTTTTTAATTTTTTTCCATCTCTTCTTTGTTCCTCTTTTCCTGCCTTATGTTCTACTTTATTTCCTTTGTTAACATTTTCATTATATTATTGTATTATTTCATTATCAACTTCTGAGGTTATAACTTATATCCATAATACATTATAATTTAAATTAGCTCTTTATTGCTTCATAAACAACACAAAAACTTTGCAACAGTGTAACTCCATTTACCCTTTTCTTTACCTTTGTCCTATGGTGGTCATATATTGTGTTTATACTTTTGAGTCTACTGGCTGAAAATTTTGTCAACTTCCGTTTGTCTGAAAATATCTGATTTCTCATTTATTTTTGAAGGATTTTCCAGCTAACTTGAATTCTAAGTTGGCAATATTTTAGCTCTTTTTAAAAAAATAATTAATTAATTAATTAATTAATTAATTTTATTCTTATGTTAATCCCCATACATTACATCATTATTTTTAGATGTAGTATTCCATGATTCATTGTTTGTGCATAACACCCAGTGCTCCATACAGAATGTGCCCTCCTCAATACCCATCACCAGGCTAACCCATCCTCCCACCCCCCTCTCCTCTAGAACCCTCAGTTTGTTTTTCAGAGTCCATTGTCTCTCATGGTTCGTCTACCCCTCCGATTTCCCCCCCTTCATTCTTCCCCTCCTGCTACCTTCTTCTTCTTCTTTTTTTTTTTCTTAACATATATTGCATTATTTGTTTCAGAGGTACAGATTTGAGATTCAACAGTCTTGCACAATTCACAGCGCTTACCAGAGCACATACCCTCCCCAGTGTCTATCACCCAGTTAGCCCATCCCTCCCACCCCACACCCCACTCCAGCAACCCTCAGTTTGTTTCCTGAGATTAAGAATTCCTCATATCAGTGAGATCATATGATACATGTCTTTCTCTGATTGACTTATTTCGCTCAGCATAACACTCTCCAGTTCCATCCACGTTGTTGCAAATGGCAAGATCTCATTCCTTTTGATGGCTGCATATTATATTCCATTGTATATATATACCACATCTTCTTTATCCATTCATGTGTCGATGGACATCTTGGCTCTTTCCACAGTTTGGCTATTGTGGACATTGCTGCTATAAACATCGGGGTGCATGTGCCCCTTTGGATCCCTACATTTGTATCTTTGGGGTAAATACCCAGTAGTGCAATTGCTGGATCATATGGTAGCTCTATTTTCAACTTTTTGAGGAACCTCCATACTGTTTTCCAGAGTGGCTGCACCAGCTTGCATTCCTACCAAAAGTGTAGGGGGGGTTCCCCTTTCTCTGCATCCCTGCCAACATCTGTCATTTCCTGACTTGTTAATTTTAGCCATTCTGACTGGTATGAGGTGGTATCTCATTGAGGTTTTGATTTGGGTTTCCCTGATGCCGAGCGATGCCGAGCACTTTTTAATGTGTCTGTTGGCCATTTGGATGTCTTCTTTGGAAAAATGTCTGTTCATGTCTTCTGCCCATTTCTTGATTGGATTCTTTGTTCTTTGGGTGTTGAGTTTGATGAGTTCTTTATAGATTTTGGATACTAGCCCTTTATCTGATATGTCATTTGCAAATATCTTCTCCCATTCTGTCGGTTGTCTTTTGGTTTTGTTGACTGTTCCTTTGCTTTGCAAAAGCTTTTTATCTTGATGAAGTCCCAATAGTTCATTTTTGCCCTTGCTTCCTTTGACTTTGGTGATGTTTCTAGGATGAAGTTGCTGTGGCTGAGGTCAAAGAGGTTGCTGCCTGTGTTCTCCTTTAGGATTTTGATGGACTCCTGTCTCACATTGAGGTCTTTCAACCATTTGGAGTCTATTTTTGTGTGTGGTGTAAGGAAATGGTCCAGTTTCATTCTTCTGCATGTGGCTGTCCAATTTTCCCAACACCATTTGTTGAAGAGACTGTCTTTTTTCCATTGGACATTCTTTCCTGCTTTGTCAAAGATGAGTTGACCATAGAGTTGAGGGTCCATTTCTGGGCTCTCTATTCTGTTCCATTGATCTATGTGTCTGTTTTTGTGCCAGTACCATACTGTCTTGATGATGACAGCTTTGTAATAGAGCTGGAAGTCCGGAATTGTGATGCCGCCGGCTTCACTTTTCTTTTTCAACATTCCTCTGGCTATGCGGGGTCTTTTCTGGTTCCATACAAATTTTAGGATTATTTGTTCCATTTCTTTGAAAAAAGTGGATGGTATTTTCATAGGGATTGCATTGAATGTGTAGATTGCTCTAGGTGGCATTGACATCTTCATAATGTTTGTTCTTCCAATCCATGAGCATGGAACATTTTTCCATTGCTTTGTGTCTTCCTCAATTTCTTTCATGAGTATTTTATAGTTTTCTGAGTACAGATCCTTTGTCTCTTTGGTTAGATTTATTCCTAGGTATCTTATGGTTTTGGGTGCAATTGTAAATGGGATCGACTCCTTAATTTCTCTTTCTTCTGTCTTGTTGTTGGTGTATAGAAATGCCACTGACTTCTGTGCATTGATTTTATATCCTGCCACTTTACTGAATTCCTGTATGAGTTCTAGCAGTTTTGGGGTGGAGTCTTTGGGGTTTTCCACATAAAGTATCATATCATCTGCGAACAGTGAGAGTTTGACTTCTTCTTTGCTGATTCAGTTGCCTTTGATTTCTTTTTGTTATCTGATTGCTATGGATAGGACTTCTAATACTATGTTGAATAGCAATGGTGATAGTGGACATCCCTGCCGCGTTCCTGACCTTAGGGGGAAAGCTCTCAGTTTTTCCCCATTGAGAATGATATTCACTGTAGGTTTTTCATAGATGGCTTTTATGATATTGAGGTATGTACCCTCTATGCCTATACTCCGAAGAGTTTTGATTAAGAAAGGATGCTGTACTTTGTCAAATGCTTTTTCTGCATCTATTGAGAGGATCATATGGTTCTTGTTCTTTCTTTTATTAATGTACTGTATCACATTGATTGATTTGTGGATGTTGAACCAACCTTGCAGCCCAGGGATAAATCCCACTTGGTCGTGGTGAATAATCCTTTTAATGTACTGTTGGATCCTATTGGCTAGTATTTTGGTGAGAATGTTTGCATCCATGTTCATCAAGGATATTGGTCTATAATTCTCCTTTTTGATGGGGTCTTTGTCTGGTTTTGGGATCAAGGTAATGCTGGCCTCATAAAATGAGTTTGGAAGTTTTCCTTCCATTTCTATTTTTTGGAACAGTTTCAGAAGAATAGGTATTAATTCTTCTTGAAATGTTTGGTAGAATTCCCCTGGGAAGCCATCTGGCCCTGGGCTTTTGTTTTTTGGGAGATTTTGATGACTGCTTCAATTTTCTTAGTGGTTCTAGGTCTGTTCATGTTTTTTATTTCTTCCTGGTTTAGTTTTGGTAGTTGATACATCTCTAGGAATGCCTCCATTTCTTCCAGGTTATCTAATTTGCTGGCATAGAGTCGCTCATAATATGTACTTATAATTGTTTGTATTTCTTTGGTGTTGGTTGTGGTCTCTCCTCTTTCATTCATGATTTTGTTAATTTGGGTCATTTCTCTTTTCTTTTTGATAAGTCTGGCCAGGGGTTTATCAATCTTGTTAATTCTTTCAAAGAACCAGCTCCTAGTTTCATTGATCTGTTCTACTGTTCTTTTAGTTTCTATTTCATTGATTTCTGCTCTGATTATTTCTCTTCTCCTGCTGGGTTTAGGCTTTATTTGCTGTTCTTTCTCCAGCTCCTTTAGGTGTAGGGTTAGGTTGTGTACTTGAGACCTTTCTTGTTTCTTGAGAAAGGCTTGTATTGCTATATACTTTCCTCTTAGGACTGCCTTTGCTGCATCCCAAAGATTTTGAATAGTGTTTTCATTTTCATTGGTTTCCATGTACTTTTTTAATTCTTCTTTAATTTCCTGGTTGACCCATTCATTCTTCAGTAGGATGCTCTTTAGCCTCCATGTATGTGAGTTCTTTCCGACTTTCCTCTTGTGATTGAGTTCTAGTTTCAAAGCATTGTGGTCTGAAAATAGGCAGGGAATGATCCCAATCTTTTGGTACCGGTTGAGACCTGATTTATGACCTAGGATGTGATCTATTCTGGAGAATGTTCCATGGGCACTAGAGAAGAATGTGTATTCCGTTGCTTTGGGATGGAATGTTCTGAATATGTCTGTGAAGTCCATTTGGTCCAGTGTGTCATTTAAAGTCTTTATTTCCTTGTTGATCTTTTGCTTAGATGATCTGTCCATTTCAGTGAGGGGGGTGTTAAAGTTCCCCATATTATTGTATTGTTGTCGATGTGTTTCTTTGCTTTTGTTATTAATTGGCTTATATAATTGGCTGCTCCCATGTTAGGGGCATAGATATTTACAATTGTTAGATCTTCTTGTTGGATAGACCCTTTACGTAGGATATAATGTCCTTCCTCATCTCTTATTACAGTCTTTGGTTTAAAATCTAAAATCTAATTTGTCTGCTATAAGGATTGACAGCCCAGCTTTCTTTTGGTGTCCATTAGCATGGTAAATGGTTTTCCACCCCCTCACTTTCAATCTGGGGGTGTCTTTGGATCTAAAATGAGTCTCTTGCAGACAGCATATCGATGGGTCTTGTTTTTTAATCCAATCTGATAGCCTGTGTCTTTTGATTGGGGCATTTAGCCCATTTACATTCAGGGTAACTATTGAAAGATAGGAATTTAGTGCCATTGTATTGCCTGTAAGGTGACTGTTACCGTATATTGTCTGTGTTTCTTTCTGGTCTATGTTGCTTTTAGGCTCTCTCTTTGCTTAGAGGACCCCTTTCAAGATTTCCTGTAGGGCTGGTTTTGTGTTTGCAAATTCCTTTAGTTTTTGTTTGTCCTGGAAGCTTTTTATCTCTCCTTCAATTTTCAATGACAGCCTAGCTGGATATAGTATTCTTGGCTGCATATTTTTCTCATTTAGTGCTCTGAATATATCCTGCCAGTCCTTTCTGGCCTGCCAGGTCTCTGTGGATAGGTCTGTTGCCAATCTAGTGTTTCTACCATTGTAGGTTACAGATCTCTTCTCCCAAGCTGCTTTCAGGATTTTCTCTTTGTCTATGAGACTTGTAAGTTTTACTATTAGATATCGGGGTGTTGACCTATTTTTATTGATCTTGAGAGGGGTTCTCTGTGCCTCCTGGATTTTGATGCCTGTTTCCTTCCCCAAATTAGGGAAGTTCTCTGCTATAATTTGCTCCATTATACCTTCTGCCCCTCTCTCTCTTTCTTCTTCTTCTGGGATCCCAATTATTCTAATGTTGTTTCGTCTTATGGTATTGCTTATCTCTCGAATTCTGCCCTCGTGATCCAGTAGGTGTTTATCTCTGTTTTTCTCAGCTTCTTTATTTTCCATCATTTGGTCTTCTATATCACTGATTCTCTCTTCTGCCTCATTTATCCTAGCAGTTATCGCCCCCATATTTGATTGCACCTCATTAATAGCCTTTTTGATTTCTACTTGGTTGGATTTTAGTTCTTTTACTTCTCCAGAAAGGGTTTCTCTAATAACTTCCATATTTTTTTGAAGCCCAGCTAGTATCTTTAAAGTGATGATTCTGAACTCTAGATCTGACATCGTACTAATGTCCGTATTGAGTAGGTCCCTGGCAGTCGGTACTACCTCTTGTTCTTTTTGTTGAGGTGATTTTTTCCATCTTGTCATTTTGTGTAGAGGAGAATAGATTAATGAGAGAACAAAATGCTAGCAGAGTAACAACATCCCCAGAAAATATACTCTAAACAAATCAGAAAAGACCTGAAGCAGTGGGAAAAGAAAGGGAAAGAGAGAAAAAAGAAAAAGAAAAAAAAGATAAAGAGAAAAACAAACAAAAACAAACAAAACAAAACAACAACAACAACAAAAAACCAGAATGTGATCAAATATGATCAGGCTGGTATATAGATCAGTGCCACACACTAGATTTTGGGTGTATTTTGGTCTGTTAGAAGAAAGTGCCTCCCATAATTTTAAAGAAAGAAAAACTTTTATATGTACAAAAATAAGGGTTGATATGATGAAGGGATGGAATATGAATGTAAAGATGGAAATTATAAAAAATTTTATAGAAGGAATTGATAAGCAGTTGTTTGAAAAAAGAAAGAAGACGATTTAAAAAAAGAAAAAAAAAGGGAGAGAATGTGATCAGGCAGGGGAGTAGAAAAAACCATATACTAGGTATTTAGGGTATATTTTGATCTGTTAGAAGAAACTATCTCAAAATTTTAAAGAGAGAACAACTTATATATATATGCCAAAAATACGGGTAACAACTATGAAGGGATAGAATATGACTCTAAAAATGAAAATAAAAATGTTTTTTAAAAAAGGGACTGATAAGATGTTGGTTGATAAAGGGAAAAAGAAAAATTTTAAAAAAAGGAAAAAAGACAGTTAAAAACAAAAAAATTAACTTTGAACTACTAAAGAATCATGGTAAAAAAGCCATGAATTCTATGTGCAGTATTCCCCTAGCGCTGGAGTTCTGCCGTTCTCATTGATCGGTAAACTTGGTCTTGGCTGGCTGTTCTCGCTGATCTTCTGGGGAGGGGCTGTTGCCGTGGTTCCCAAATGTCTCTGCCGGAGGCGGAGTTGCCCCGCCCTTGCCCCCTCCCGGCTAAGTAATCTGCTCGGGTTTGCTCTCCGGGGCTTTTGTTCCCTGCGAGCTTTCCGTACAGCTTTGGAGGCAGAGAGTGAAAATGGCGGCCTCCCAATCTCCGCCCCGGAGGATCCGAGAACTCGGGGCCCCGCTCCTCAGTGAGCCCCCAGAGAAAAGCAGTCAGTCACTCCCGGCTCCCCGGTCTGCAGCTGCACTCCGTGCTCACCCGGCCTGTGACCGCGGGTTTCTATCTCTGGCACCCGACCCCGGGTGGAGTCTCCAAACCCAGCAGATCCCTGCGGTGCCCTCCCGCGCGGCTCCTCCCGGGGGAGGAAGGTGAGTCTCCCCAGATCTGCCGCTTGTTGGGTCCCTGCTGGAGGAGCAGGGGCCCGACTGTGCCGCGGATCCCGGTTTATGGCCACCCCGAGCTGAGAGCCCGGCCTGGGCTCCGCCTCTGCAGCCGGCTTCCCTGCTCCGTTACCTGGGAGCTCTGCCGCACTCAGGCACCCCCGGTCTTTCTGTGACCCCGAGGGTCCTGAGACCACACTGTCCCGGAGGGTTCCACCCCCTGCTTAGCCACCAGAGTGACGTCCCTCGGCGGAGCAGACTTTTAAAAGTTCCGATTTTGTGCTCCGCGGCTCTATCACTTGCCAGAAGCGGCCGACGGAGGCCCCTCCCCCGCCGTCTCTCCTCCCGAATATCGCCTCGGATTCACTTCTCCGCACGTCCTACCTTCCAGAAAGAGGTCGCTTTTCTGATGAGAGAGTTGTTGCTCTTCTTTTCTTCGATCTCCTGTTGAGTTCGTAGGTGTTCAGAATGGTTTGATCCCTATCCAGCTGAATTCCTGAGAGGAGACGAAATCCAGGTCTCCTACTCCTCCGCCATCTTGCTCCGCCCCCTCTTTTAGCTCTTTAAATATATTATTTCACCATTGACTGACTTCCATAGTTTTTGCCCAAAGGTCTACTCTAATTTGTATCATTGCTTCTTTGAATGTAATTTGTCTTTTTATCCTTCCCTCTGGTGGTTTTTATAATTTTCTCTGTATCTTTGGTTTGCAACAGTTTCTTCTGTGGATTAATATCCTGTATCAGTTATGTAAAATAATTGGCCATCATCCTTTTTGCTGTATCCCCAGTCTACTCTCTTCCAGGCATTCTAGTTACATGCATGCTAGAGCATTCAGCTGTGTTGTATACATCCCTTGAGCTCAATTTGTTTTTCTTTTTAATTCATTTTTTTCCTCTGTTTTTCAATTTTTATCATTTCTATTTACCTGTATTTGAGTTTATTAATTCTGTCCTCTCCTAAATCGGGTATGCTCTGAAGCTCATCCAATGAGATCATATCAGATCACATGTTCCAAGTTTACAATGCCCATTTTGGTTCCCTTCATAGATTTTAATTCATAATCTATTGAAATTCTCCGATTTTCTTTTATTTTTGTCAGTCCTTTCTTCTAATTTATTTAGCATACTTAATAGCAATTATTTTTCAAATCCATCTCTGCTAATTCCAACAAGTGAGTCAGGTGTGGGTAAGCTTCCATTGTCTATTTTTTCCCTTGATCATCAGTCACATTTTTACCTATCACATTTTTATCCTTCATATCTCTCAATTTTTAATTACATTTTGGACTTGTGTATGAAAGAACCATGGAGACTGAGTTACTGTTATTTAGTCTCAGAGAGGGCTTACCCATTCTTTGTTAGGAAAACAGAGTGAAGGAGTGATCATCTTCATTCGGTTAATAATTGAACTGAATCAGTGCTGGGTTGGAGTTCTAATTAGAATCAGTTCATTTTTCATTTCAAATTTCATGAGTGTTAGACCTGTCAGATTTTATTTCAGGTGTCTCCCAGGATTTGGGAGTCTAAGCCTCAAGAGACAATAGGAAATGTTATTCTGCTTTTTCAGTCCAGTCCTTCAGGCTTCCTCATTAGCCTAGCACCTAGTTTCATGGGGGAGAGTGGCCCTACATTTGAAACTTCTCCAGATTCTAATTCACCCTTCCAGCCCATGCAGACATGAGAAGCTCTGCTGGTTTATCTCTTTAGCTAGTAAAATTCTTCTGCCTGATCTTCACCCTGTGCTCAGACTCAGTAAATTCCCCTGAGGTGGAAAACATCCCCCAATCTCTTCTTACCTCCCTGGAATTTAATTTTTGTAAACCTCTTTGCTTTCACAGCTCTCTTGTGTCTTTTAAGAATTTTGTTCTTGTAATTCAACCATTTTTTCCTTGCTTTTATGAGGTGAGCAATGATCTATCACTACTTCCTAGGTCCTAACCTTAAAGTGCAGACCCCCTATGTTGCATTTTAAGTGCCTTTGAGAATGGAAATCATATGATGAGCTTGGGAAATTTGTAAGTGTGGTAGGCAAAATAGTGTCCTCCCCAACCCCCAAACAATACCCATATCCTTGCAAACTGTATATAAATTACCTTACATAGCAAAGGAGATTTTGCAGATGTGATTTAGTACCTTGAGATGGGAATTATCCTAGATTATATGAGTGGGTCCAGTGTAATCACAAGGATCCCCAAACATGGAAGAGGAAGGCAGCAGAGGAGATCAGAGTGATGAGACATGAGAAGTAATCAACCCACCATTGATGGCTTTGAAAATAGAGGAAAAGGGACATGAACTGAGAAATGCAGGTGGCCTCTGGAAGCTGGAAAAGGCAAGGAAATGAAATCTTCCGTAGATACTTTGGAAAGGAACATAGCCCTACTAACACCTTGATTTTATCCCAGTGAGACCTTGTTGGACTTCTGATCTATGGAAATATAGGATAATAGTATTGTTTTATGCCACTAAGTTTTTTGTAACTTGCTAAAGCAGCAATAGGATTCTATTACAGTATGGTAAGAGCCTAGGACCCCAGTAACAGTTTCCCTGGACTGCCTAACCCTGAACTTCTTTTACAAGAGTGAGAAATCATCTTTCAAATTTTTTGAGCCATTGGCATTTTAGGACTTTCTATGATGAGTACCCAAAACTAATCCTAACTAAACAGTGGCCTCCTTTTTAACCCAACCCTCCTGTATTATTGATTCCATAGTCATCCTTTGAGACTTGCCATCTCCATTAAAACGCTCTCAAAAATTTTTCCTCTCCATACGCTATCTTGTATTATTTCAATTTTGTCTCTTCAACTTATATAACACTTCACCTATTATTCAATTGTAACATGACCTCCAAACTACTGAATAATTTACTTTCTCCCACCCTTAGATGGGAAGTTAAGCATTACCCTCTCTGTAATGCTTAACTTCCACATACAAATTCCTTAATCATTTTCACAATATCCTGATTTTTTTGGCATTATTTTCTTTTGTTATTCCTGCTGGCAAAACCTCTGCCACTGCTGAGTCCAAACTTCTCTCTTTGATCTGGGACTCTAGAACACAGCTGGAGAAAAAGAACACAGCTTAACAGAGTGGTGTGTGTGTGTGTGTGTGTGTGTGCGTTCATTACTATGGTCCGGACCTGCATGTATATTTACCACCTTGGCATCTCCATGTTGGTGTCTCCAAATACTCATACTCAAAATATCCTAAATTGAGCTTAAAATCTTTGTCCCACACACACCTGCTCTGCTGCTACTGTTTCCTACTTCAGTAAATGGTACAACCAGCCATTTAGTTGTTTATCTAGAAACCTAGGAGTTACCTTGACCACCTCCCTTTTCCTCCATAACTAATCAATGTACCAAATGCTGTTGATTCTACTTTCTAATTATCTTTCATATGCATCCATGTATCTCCCTCCATGGTACAAATCCTTTAGCCAAGCTTCTTTCATCCTTTACCCATGTTTCTGCATAGTCTACTAATTCATATCTCTGTGTCTACTCTTGCCACCCAACTGCAACCGCTGCTTACCCAGAACCCTGGTTGTTTTCTTTGACTTTGTATTACTACTACTACTACTACTACTATTACTACTACTACTATTACTACTACTACTACTACTACTACTACTAAAAGATGCAGAAAATCAGATATAATAATAAAATAAAAACCATATTGATGTACCAAGATATACACCTGTGTGTTACTTTGAAATGGTTCAGAAAAAAAAAATTATAGGCATCATGACATTTTGTCTCTAAATACTTAAGCACACATGTCCAGAAAAGTAAGAATATGCTTCTACTTAACCACACCATTTCTATACCTAAGAAAATTAAAAGTAACACCCTACTATAATTTAGTAACAAATATTTAGTAAAATTTCCCATATTGTCTCTAAAATTTCTCTTATTGCCATTCCTTATGAAGCCAGGAACAAATCAAGGATCATTCTTTGCATTTGATTGTTGAGTCTCTTAACATTTTTTATTTTTATTTTTATTTTTTTATTTTTTTAAAGATTTTATTTATTTATTTGTCAGAGAGAGAGAGCACAAGCAGGGGGTACAGCAGGCAGAGGGAGAAGTAGGCTCCCCGCTGAGCAAGGAGCCCGATGCGGGACTCGATCCCAGGACCCTGAGATCATGACCTGAGCTGAAGGCAGCCGCTTAACCAACTGAGCCATGCAGGTGTCCCTCTTAACATTTTTAAAAAAAATCCTCTCTCATCCCCACCCCCACATACACCTTTTTGATGACATTGAATTTCTTTCTTTCTTTCCTTCTTTCTTTCTTTCCTTCTTTCTTTCTTTCTTTCTTTCTTTCTTTCTTTCTTTCTTTCTTTCTTTCTTTCTTTCTTTCTTGTATTAATGCAATTTTTATTTTTTCTTTCTTTTTTATTATTATGTTCAATTAGCTAACATATACTACATCATTAGGTTTTGATGTAGTGCTCAATGATTCATTAGTTGCGTATAACACCCAGTGCTCATCACATCATCTGTCCTCCTTAATACCCATCACCTGGTTATCCTATCTCCCCACCCCCTTCCCTTCTATAACCTTCAGTTTGTTTCCTGGAGTCCAGAGTTTCTCATGGTTGGTCTCCCTCTCTGATTTCTTCCCATTCAGTTTTCCCTCCCTTCCCCTATGGTCCTCTGTACTATTCCTCATACTCCACATATGAGTGAATGAAACTGGACCATTCTCTTAAACCATACACAAAGATAAACTCAAAATGGATGAAAGACCTAAATGTGAGAGCAATCCATCAAAACCCTAGAGGAGAACATAGGCAGTAACCTCTTCGACATGGCCACAGCAACTTCTTTGAAGATGCGTCTCTAAAGGCAAGGGAAACAAAAGCAAAAATGAACTTTTGGGATTTCATCAAGGTAAAAAGCTTCTGCACAGCAAAGGAAACAGTCAACAAAACTAAGAGATAACCTACAGAATGGGAGAAGATATTTGCAAATGACATTACAGATAAAGGGCTGGTATCCAAGATCTATAAAGAAATTCTCAAACTCGACACCCCAAAAAACAAATAATCCAGTCAAGAAAAGGTGACATTGAATTTCTAGGGAAAATAGGCCAGTTGTGTAGTGTAATGTTCCATGCTCTATACTTGCCTGTTTCCTCATGTTGATTAGGAGATTTTTTTTTTAATGCAAATTTGCTCAGCAGCACTCCTGCTTCAGTGGTTCCCAGTCGCTTTTAAGACCAAGTCCACAAAACTTGGTGAAATCTGCAGAACCCACAGTGACCTGACCAGGCTTCCCCCCACTCCCTACCTCCTCTTGCTCCACTCTCTTCCTGTTTATTCTTTTCCAAGCCCTCTGGCCTCCTCTCTTTTTTGCAAATACTGTTATCTCCTTCCACTCTGAGGACACAGGGCATCATTTCTGTCTGGGAAGCTCTTTTACCCCCACTTTGCCTGCTTGGATCGTATTCATACTTCAGGATACTTCGTTAGGCAAGTCCTTTTTGACCCACAAAACTGGGATATACCTCCCTTTGTATATGTCCTCAGAGGTCTCAAAAGTTTCCCTCCATGGCACTTAGCATAGTTTCATTTAATTAGTTATTACTAATGATTTCACATCTACCTCCCTCAATGGACTGTAAATTCTATGAGGATAAGGGCCATTCCTATCTTGTTACCTTTGGATCCCCAACACTCATTACAGAGCTGAGCTCATAATAGCTGATCAAAAATTTGAGCACTTTTTTTGCTCTATGCCTAAATTACTTTGTTTATCAAATGTGAATAATAATAATGCCTTCCCTACGGGCTTTTAAGCAATAAACAAGATAAACCCAATAAAGCCCTTAACATAAAAACTGGAAAATAAGAGGCCAGGAAATAGAAATTCATGGTAATGAATTTAGTACTTCTGAAAAGACGCCATTTTTCAGAATTATGAAAGGTTGACTATGTAGAGATCATGTGCCATTTGTACATGAACAATTTGTAATTTAGTAGAATGTTAATTCTTGAAGTGTTTCAACTAAAATGTGTATTTCAATTTCTCTTGTTTGGTGGGCTCAGCTGTCACACAATCCTTCTTTCGTCAGTATTTCAGAAGAAATACCTATAATCTGTGTTAGGAGAAGAAGAGAAAAGAAAGTAAGAGATGGTTTGCCATTGCATAGTTTAATTAATTTGTGTATTTATTTGATTGCCAGGAATATTATATTCATAGCAATTCATCAATATTTATATTCACTGATTATTTTGACACGCAATTGACTTTTCTCTTGGAGAAAAATAACATCTTTCAAACTTAATTTTGCACTGTGCCAAAATCTCTTTTCAACTTGAGTGCACAGGGACAAATTAGCGACTTTTGAAGATAGATGTACTCCATTGCACACAGTTGTTCCCCTCGATTTCCCTCTTCTCAGATCGGAGAATTTGCAGGTAGCCTGATGCCATTGCTTGGCACTGGGGTGCAGAATCCCAAACACATGAAAGAGTTAAAAACCAATTCCCATTAATGATTTCATTACCTCAACTCCATTTGTAATGTAAATCCTTCAGAGGTGCTTTCTATTCTTAGAAGAAAAGTCACACGCTGGGGGGAGCGTCACCTTTGCAATCAGCACCCCTTTTAGCTCCTAATGTAGAACATATGGTGGTTGAAGAGGTTGCAGAGTTACAGAAATGTCATTACAGAATTTCTCTATGTTCACATGTATCATCTGTCACGTAATTGTTTGTTTTACAGCCCATACCTATAATGGGCTAAGTGGGGACTATTTATATCAGTTAACAATGAGTGCCTTTAATTAGTATTTCATGCAACTGGAACATGTTAAGGAAGCTGACACAAATCTGGCTGGGTTGGGAGATTCCATGTGAATTTCATTATGGAATCGCTAAGATACTGTATTTGCACAGGTACCGAGGTTTCTGCCGCCATAAACGCTCTGGAAGTTCACCATGTGTGAAAATGACAAACAATCACATTGGGTCTCTACTGACAGGCATGTGGAACTTGTCCACTCTGTACCCAAACCCCAAACTCCTCATGCCAGCCCACACAGGGGCCTGTGCAGGCATGTGGAGAACACGTTACAGAGCCCGTGCAAACCTTGGGAAAGAATGCCGGAAAAAGAAAGAATGAGCAAAGCCTCCGTGTTACAGGTGCTTAGTGCTAAGTGAGAGGTTGGCAGTTGGATAAAGTATTTTTGTTAACCATTTGCAAATGGCTTCATTTTTCCCATTCTCATTTTTAGACCCTTTTATTGAGTCAAAGACACCTCATCAACATCCTAGATGCACTAAAGCAAAACTGGTTTTGGTAGACAATGAAGACATATTCACATGTCTAGACCTATAAGAAAGCGTCTCCAATTAAGATATTGAAGAAGATAGCCATGTCAGCAAGCCATCCTTCAATTCCTTTGAAAAGGAATCCCCACCTTACAACTACAATAGAGGCTGGTGGGCCATTCTAAACAAACTCTGAGCAACTCCACGTGCTGTGCCCTCTCTCCCTTTTAGGATTTTGTGAGGTATGCACAGTATATCCAATCTGTCATCTTGGTTTACAGAATCAGGCAACATTTTCACATGTTGATCTCAACTTCAGAAAGAATGCTAATTGTTTTGTCAAACAAAAATGAATTTTTAAACAGTGAAGTTTATATATATATATATATATATATATATATATATATATATATATATAGTGATTTTTGACTCGGTGGAAAAACGATTCTGTTTTTTTGACAACGTGGTCAGTGTTACAGAAGTTAGTAATAGACTTTCCAATGTTTCCTGTGAAATCTTTAAAGTACTGTTAAGTCATAAATGATGGAAGTTTTCTGGGGGGCATATCTTGCCATCTGAGGCTGCTCATGCAGGCCAGAGTGTCTTTGCTTGGTAAATATACCCAGACTACCGAACATCTCCATCAGAGAAAATCCTGGAATCTGAACCACTGGAAAATTACAAGCAGGTTTCTGCTTCCGGTGAACCAAAATGCGTAGATTAGGACAGTGGTTGCTAGTGAAGGCACATCGCCCCACCTGACAACAAACTCTGGGGGGTGGGGTGGGAAAAGTGGGGCATATTCATCACCGTTCTCCTCAGTGTCATTTCCTGGGACAGTGAGGGGCAAACACCTAGTGCATGAGTCCTTACCACATCTTTGGCCATGACTGTGTCCTCGAAAGTGTTTTGCTATGGATTTTATTCATTCTCAGAGAAAGCCATGGGCTTCTCTATCTGTGTCGACACATGGATCTCTATGTGAAACTGTATCTCCTCTCATACTTACCACATCAAAATCACTACGTCCACAGGAGTGATACCTGACCCCTGACTTTAGACTACGCATTCACTTTGAGTCTCTTTAAGTCTCTGGATCTTAATTATCTCACACAAGCAACCAATGGTTGATTGCAAATTTTTAATACCATCAGCAACTTTCAGTCCCCCCATAAGTCTTATCCTAATTATGTTTACTGTTGTACTTAAATGATGGTTATCATCTTTCAGTGTCTGCATTTATATATGATGTGACTCTTCCATTTCTCTTTCTATGTAAGTGGTATCCATAGTAATTTTTACACTTTCCATCTCACTTGAAATTAGATATGAAGATAACTTTCCTTGACTTTTGTATTTTTTTCTAATATCTTTAGCATTTAACACAAATGCTTTGTTTTCTTTATGCAGTCATATGAAAAGGCTAAGTCGATGTTGGGAAGTTTTATTAAGGGAATGTATCGTATCTTGCTGCCTTTAAGTCAAGATAGAGAATATAGAACAAAACAAAATAAAAATTAAATATTTCACATACAGAATGTATCCAGGCCTATACTGAGCTTTGGGGGCTCTGAGGTCATGTTAAGTCCCCTACATCCCATAAGAGCGCCTCCAGGGTTCATGTATTCTCATTGAAAACAAAGTCTGGAGTTGCAGCCTGCATAGGATGTTATCTGAGTTTTACTGGGTTTCTGGGGACATTAAGATAAATGCCACTGTGAAACTTGCCGACTGGATGTGTACAAAACAATGCAGGGAGAGAAAAGGAGCAGGTAATATCATCTCTGAGCTGGGAGTTCCTGGTCCAGGGGAGGAGAGTCCCTTGCTGGGCAAGTGGACACCGGGTTAGCATTGGAGAGGGCTGCAGGAATGGGGGTCCACCCAGGAAACAGGCCCAAGCCGCTAACCTGAATGCTTTTTGAGAAATGAAAAGGAGGATGAGATATACAGGGAGGGCTATGGCTCAGGACGGTGATGGAGGCAGCCCAAGAATTAGCTCTGCTGCTACAGCGATATGATCTACCAACTAACTGGGTCCCTTTGCATCCAGCAGGCATCTTTGCTATTTGCTGACCCAGCTGGATGGGAAAAATTGTCAGGATGTTTTGTTGGGAAACCCTAGGCAGACTAGAGGATAATGGTGTCATGGAAAGGCTCTCAGTAAGTATTTGTTTCACTGAGTTTTACTCCATTACTCAGATCTCACCAAATAAAATATTCTAGGCAAATGCTGATCAAGATAAAAATATATACCTACAAAGAATCTAAAATAACTATGATGGCACACAGAATAGCAGAGCTGGATCATCCATATTAATAAAATTCAAAGACTTAATTCTGAAATTACTGAGAGCTGGATATTGGGCAAGTTTGTTTTCCATGTAAAGCAAGAAGGGATTAGGTTATGGCTCCTCTCTTCTTACTTTCTTATTGAAAAAAATAAATTGAACCAGGAACAGTTTAAGTACCATCAAGACAGAACCATACTAACTAGTTTCTTTTGCATGTGTTTGTAAATGTGCCTACACATCAACTAGATGCAATGGGAAGGAAGAGAGTATAGTAGATACCAATAAAATACTTTGCCAAAAATAGTCACTAGAGATACAGCAGCTTAAAAATGAAATATGCCTAAAGTAGCAGAAAACTATGGCAACCAATGTATTATATGAGGTTGCATGATTAAATCTAAATGTGTGGATTCAATTATAATTGCAGATGTAGGAGCGGGTACATTGGCAGACAGACTTACCAAGTTCAGCTTGCAAAATAAAGTAACAAAAGCTGGGACCACACCATGAAGAGTTTCTTTCTGATAGCCTGCTGCCCCAGGAGAATAGTTATTGGGAGGTAGGCAGGGACTAGAACAAACCAGAATATGAGTCGATATGATGATTAGATGATTCTTTGTATAGTTACAGGAATGTATAACAAATATTTGAAATACAAGTATAACAATGTCAATAAGGAATGCCCTCCAGGTTAGTTTATTCAGTGCTGACTTAAGAGAGCAGAGCTCACCACTGTCTTTGCCACTCTGTTGGAATAATTTGTGACACTCCTGGGAGTGGAGACATAGAAGGATATGTGTGTGTGTCTACACTGATAAATGGCTTCTTTGATGGTATGCCCTGTTTGGGCTGGGAAAGCCAGGCGCCAATTTGGGTTACGGAGAGATTAGTTTACTTATTTAAAATCCAAGAATGTCCAAATAAGTTAAGAAGTATACTCATGCAACACCGCTGAAAAGTCATTTAGTTTTTTTGAATTGAAGTGTAGCAGACTCCAGCTAACAGATATTGAGTGCTTACTGTGGGCCAGACAGAGTTAAATGTTTTACATTTTCAGCTCATTTATTTCTTACAGCAACCTTAAGGAGTAGACATTATTGTTATCGCCTCAATTTTATAGATGAAGAAAATGAGGCCTAAAAAAGTTACTTCCAGGGGCGCCTGGGTGGCTCAGTCGGTTAAGCGACTGCCTTCGGCTCAGGTCATGATCCTGGAGTCCCTGGATCGGGTCCCACATCGGGCTCCCTGCTCGGCAGGGAGTCCGCTTCTCCCTCTGGCCCTCCCCCCCTCATGTGCTCTCTCTCTCGTTCTCTCTCTCTCTCAAATAAATAAATAAAATCTTAAAAAAAAAAAAAGTTACTTCCATAAGGTCACCCAGCTAGTCAGGCGAAGCATCAGGGCTAAATCCAGGTCAATCAGACTCTGGAGTATAGGTTCTTTCCTACACTCTGTTGCTTCCCAGAAGGCATCCATTCCCAGAATTTCCATCAACCATGAAATTATAGAAAAAAATGTAAATGAGGAATGTGGTAGACATGGCCCCCAAAGACATCCACATTCTAATTGCTAGATATTGAGTGAATATATTTCCTTACCTGACAAAAGGGTGTTGCAGATGTGATTAAATCAAGCATCTTGATCTGGGGGAATTATGCTGGATTCTCTGAGTGGGCCCAATGTAATCACAGGGTCCTTATCACAGGGAGGCCAAAGCTTCAAAGTCAGGAAATGAAGATGTGAAGTCTGAACCAAAGGTTGGAGTGATGGCTCTGAAGAAAGAAGAAGGGGCCGTGAGCTGAGGAATAGACCTGGCCATGAGAATCTGAAAAAGGGAAGGAAAGGTTTCTCTCCTAGAATCTGCAGAAGGAAGGCAGCCCTACTGGCACCTTGAGCTTGGCTTAATGAGCCCCATTCTGAACTTCTAACCTGTATGTAGAATAAATGTGTAGGGCTTTAAATCTCTAAATTTGTGGTGGTTAACACCAGCAATAGGAAGCTAATCCAGGAAACCTCATCGAAATTCAAATGTAAAGGAGTTCCACAGAAAAAAGTCTAGGCCAAATTTATGCAAATGGCATTCTAATGGTGATGCACTGAGAAAAATATTCTTGGACTTCCCATCCTCTGAGAAGCAGGTCAGACTGCATAGAATCAGAAAAGATCATGACTTACCTTCACCACACGTGTCTTCCTCTGGATGGTATGGATTCATCTGATCAGAGCAAATAAACCAGCACTAAGCCAGCAAATGCCAGGCCTGTGCCCTAACCTGGAGCTCTCCCTCAGTCAACAACTCTTTCTTTTTTTTTTTTTTTTTTTAAAGATTTTATTTTTTTATTTATTTGACAGAGAGAGAGAAAGACAGCTAGAGAGGGAACACAAGCAGGGGGAGTGGGAGAGGGAGAAGCAGGCTCCTGGCTGAGCAGGGAGCCCAATGCGGGGCTGGATCCCAGGACCCTGGGATCACGACCTGAGCCAAAGGCAGAGGCTTAACGACTGACCCACCCAGGCGCCCCTACAACACTTTCTTTACGTGGACTCAGTGATGATGATTAAGCAGCCCATGACATAATGAGGGTGGAGTAGGGTAGATCTCAGCATATTGTGTTCTGAGGTGCTTTGTTATCTATGGAAACCAATAGATTTCACATGTGCAAATAATAACCAGCTAGAAGATAAAATGAAAGAGAAAACCTGTTTATGATAGTGATAGAAAATGGGATATTTTAGGAATAAATTTAGGAAGAAGTGTTCAAATGCTATATGAAAAAAAACAATAGTCATTCTTTTTTTAAAGATTTTATTTATTTTAGAGATAGAGAGCTCACGAGCAGGGGCAGGACAGAGTAGAGGAGGAGAAAGAAACTCAAGCAGACTCCACACTGAGTGCATGGAGCCCTATGCAGGGCTCAATCTCACCACCCTGAGATCATGACCTGAGCTGAAACCAAGAGTCGGATGCTCAGTGGGCCGTGCCACCCAGGGGCCCCGAAACTATGATCATTCTTGAAAGATCCAAAAGTAGACTTGAATAAATGGAAAGATACTGCTCATTTTTGCTCAGGACATCTCAACACCATCAAGATGTGAGTTCTTTATAAATGAATTTATAAAATTGATTAATTCCCAATAAGCCTTGATTAAAGCCTGGTAAGAACTGGACGAGGTGATACCAAAGTTTGTATGGAAAACAAACCTGCAGGAGTAACTAGGAAAGCCCTGAAAAGGAATAGTCGTGAGAAGGGAAGTAGCCTTCCAGATACCTAAACATATCACAATACCTTGATACTCAAAACGGCAGTAATGGTGTGCAAATAGACAGAAAAACCAATTGCAAGAATAGAAAGTCCAGAAACGGGTGAAACTATGTATGATAATGGTGGTTCCTGGGATCACTGGGGCAAAAATAACCTTTTATATCATCATGTTGGGGAAACCTGGAGAGTCATTTGTAAAAAGATAAAGCTAGATCCATTTCTCACAATACACAATGAATCAAAAATGTAAATGTAAAGAAAAAAATGAAACTGTACAAGTAGAGCCAAAAACATAGCAGAATTCCTCTATAACTTGGGTGTGGGGTTCTACGAGGTGCTTTAGTTTATCCTGTTACTTTTGATATTCCTGTTATCTGTTTTAGAAGCTGCTCTTGTATGCAATATGTTTGGATTTAGTTTTTGTGACACAACCTATGAAACTTTTACTAGATTGTTTTGTTCTATTTACATGCATTAGTATAATTCATATTATATACATATTTTGTCTTAATTCTGTCATCCTATGTTTTTAGGTTTTAATGCTTCCTGGAATCTGTTAGCTAAACTGACTACAGCATAGATTCAATTTTTCTGTCTGCTTTTCTTTGCAAATACTGTGACTTTCAATCAGTAGGCTCAATAGTTCCTTTATCCCTTGGATGTTTTCTTTATTAGGACTTCAGTATATACTTTTTTTATGTATAGGGTTCTCCACTTGAGAGACTCCAGTCATCTTCAGGTTAGATGGGTATCACCCCCTTTCCCACTGCTTTTAAATTGTAACCTTTTCTCCCTTCACATTCAGTAGGATTATTTTAGACTTTTCCTTCATGCCAGTAATTCACTTTGAAGTAGTCAGCTCTGTTATAAACTGTTTCTGATTAATTATATTTTCTATATCACAGAAATCAATAAATCATACTATGTATCATAGGAAATACATATCACAGATATGTATCTCTATATTTTTATCTTGTCTATATATCTGTGATATAGAAAATATGATTAATTAGTCTTAAGTGGTGTCTTGGTCCTTGGTTTCTTTCCTTAACTCTACAAACTCCTTTTTCTTCTTATTCTGTTGTTTGAACATCTCATCTCTGAGGTCATCTTGATTAGATGCTGTTTTTCTTTTGCATGTGGTGCCCCTTTATCTCTCATATTATCATCAACCTCATCACCTTCTCTTTCTAGTGTGTTTGCGAGCTCTTCCTGGCCTTTTGCATGCTGAAGGGGAGCAACTCTGTCTAGCCTTCTCTTTGTATTGATATAACGTGGGTAAATTCTCTTCAAGTCCTTTCTGATCTTGGCTGTGAACTGTCTTTCCCTTGAAAGGTGCATTTCACATGGGGTTTTCTGTTACCTAAAGACCAGAGGAGGGAGAAGAGGGATCAGCAATTTGAGGAAAACCCTCACCAGGACCATGTGCTGCCTTGGTTTGCAGTTGGATTCTATTCTCCCATCTTGGGTTTCATGAAACTATCTTCCCCACCCAATCCCACAGATAATTTTGTACAGGAACAGCCTCGTGTTGTTGTTGTTTTTCAAAGATTTTATTTATTTATTCATAAGAGACAGAGAGAGAGAGGCAGAGGGAGAAGCCGGCTCCCCGCTGAGCAGGGAGCCCGATGAGGGACTCAATCCCAGGACCCTGGGATCATGACCTGAGCTGAAGGCAGATGCTTAACCGTCTGAGCCACCCAGGTGCCTAGCCTTATGTTGTTCTATCCATTAAGCTTTTCAGCATTCCCTGTAAAGGGTGGAAGCAGGAAATTATTATTTGTATCCAAAGGACAAATAGAAAACTGGAAGGTCAGAAACAAGGGTTTGTTAACGGATATCATTAAACTGTCACATTATGCCAAATGTTTTCATTGTTAAATTTGATATTAGTAAAAAAAAATTCATTATACTTGAACTGCATGCTCGACTTTCTTATTTTGTAAGATTTCCCGAGCTTGCATGGTCGTTATGAATTAGTCATTACAATTTTTAAGTGGAAGAAAGTACTTGAAACAAAAATAGTTTTAAATACAAAAGGAATTTCCCAAAAGAATGTATGGGCAACATTTCTGTTTAATGGGGGATGCGGGTGAATTTTAATACATTTGTTATCCTGGAGTGGAGATTCCAAAAATAAGACTGCCTAGAGCTGCGGGCATCCTAAGTGTCCCGCCCAGTGTTCTTGGGCTACTGGTGCTTTCTCTGCTCAAAGGGCCCTGCGTCCTCTGCTTCAGCCAGGAGGTTGCCTGGCGGCGTTCCCTCCCCCAGTTTCGGCTTCTGATGCCGGCAGCCATTTCTACATCGTCCCAAGCGAGCCAGGGAAAAGCGATGGTTAAAGCGTCGTACTTCGGGCGGCCCAGAATCTTTTGAACGCCTGTCCTGTGGTTCTCCCACATAATGAGTCCTGTCTCCCTGAGGTAGGAACTAGAAATCACTTGTTGAATCTTTATGTAGCCAAGGCACAGGACTAGGATTATGCTCACCACCCTGGGCAGCAAGAATTGAAGTTGGACCTCTTAGTGAAATCTGTGTCTTTGCCACACTTTTCACATGCTGCGGAAGACGAAAGTCAACGTGGACACTCTTCCTGTTCTGGGAGAATCAGGGAGCATGGTGGACACACAGACTTTCAGATGCACAGGTGGCAGGGGTCTTGGCGACAGTGCCTGTGGTGCGGCGCCCCCGCCCCCCGCCGCGGGGGTGCCCCACAGCACCTGGACATGGAGATGATGAGATCCCCCCGCAAGCAGTTCGCTGATGTGCGTGGCGATCGCTCCAGGATGCATGGCAGCCAGCCCGAGTCTCTGGCTCTCCTGCAGTGGCTGTGGGGTTCCTGGTGCAAACAAAATGTCCCCCTTAAACTAGCCGGAGTGACCGGCTGCGCTTGGATTTTGGAGCCAGTGTGAAGAATCCATAATGTGGGGAGGGGCAGCCCCGCCAGGTTCTCAGCGCGCCACTTTCCCTCCCTGCTTTAGCATATTTATTTTCCCGTTGTATTTTCTCCAGTTGGCATAACTCCTCATTGCTCTACACAAATGGCTTGGGCTAGGGCTGTCAGATTTCAAAACTGAAGATACTCGCTTGCACCGCGGACCGTGTGATTTGGTTATGTGAAATGTCCAGGGAGGTGAGTGTATGGGCACAAAACAGATTAATGGTACAGAGTGTAGATTAGCGTTTGCTTAGGGCTGGGGGCCAGCTGTGAAGGCACCGCTAATGGGTACTAGCTTCTTTTTAGAGTGATGAAAATGTTCTAAACAAATCATGGTGATGGTTGTACAGCTCTGTGAATATATTAGAAACCATTTAATTGTAGACTTTAATTGGTTAAATTTGTGGTATATGAATAAATAAAGATGTCAAAAATTAAGACACCCAGTTAAATTTGAATTTCAGACAAACAAGTTTTATTTCTTGTTTGTCTGAAATTCAAATTTAACTGGGTGTCCTGGATTTTCTCTGGCAAATCCACTCTAGATATTTATGGTGTCCTTGCTTTCCTATCCCACTTCACTTCAAGTAAGGATCACCAGAATGCAAACCCCAGAAAGTGTTTTATATTTTTTATTTTTTTAAGATTTTATTTATTTATTTGAGAGAGAGCATGAGCCAGGGGGAGGGGCAGAGGAAGAAGCAGACTCCCCGCTGAGCAGGGAGCCCAACTGCTCCATCCCAGGACCCTGAGATCATGACCTGAGCTGAAGGCAGACGCTTAGCCTACTGAACCACCCAGGCACCCCTTGTATTTTTCATTTTTATTTTTAAAATTCAGGCTCTTAGCTGTACAAAACAAAATCATGTGCGCTCTTGGAAACTTGTGTCTTTTTTTTTTTTTTAAAGATTTTATTTATTTATTTGAGACAGAATGAGAGAGAGAGAGCACATGAGAGGGGGGAGGGTCAGAGGGAGAAGCAGACTCCCTGCCGAGCAGGGAGCCCGACGCGGGACTCGATCCAGGGACTCCAGGATCATGACCTGAGCCGAAGGCAGTCGCTTAACCAACTGAGCCACCCAGGCGCCCGGAAACTTGTGTCTTATTATTTCAGTGGCCACCAATCTCACCTTTCTATGATTGTTGTTTTCATTCCCTGAAAGGATCTGGTTTAACCATACTCAAGTTTCTTTGCATGGGTTCTCTCCACCTTCCGTAGGGTATGGAGGGCTGAAAAAATTCCCAAGTTCCTTACCTAACACATCTCATATATATTACTAATATAGCTGATTGGAGGAATGTGGTTTATTTCAGTGGTCTGATTGGTCTCCCTAGCACTTCCTCTAAATTACACAATCTTGTGTAATTTGCTGGCGTAGTTCACAATCATGGGCCTTCTTTGCAAAGGGCCGCCCTCTGCCACATGGTGGAAGATCATCTGATTGCTTGCATCCTGCAGAAACTGACACCCAAAATAGAGAGGTAATAACAAGATTGTTTCTTCCAAACTCATTAATCAGGTAATTCACCTCACATCTGTGGGAAGGGATGAGTAAGGAATTTGCATCGGCCCCAAATATTACTGTAGTGAAAGCTCTTTCTTGTGAAAATATAAAACTAGAGAAATAGAGATTTTTTTGGAACTATGAGGAGTGGGGATAAAATAAATCTAGAGAAAGGTGTACACTAGGAGTCTGTTTTTGTACATATGCATAAACACAAATCTTGGAAACTAGAGGAATTCTGCTAGATTGCCTTTAGGGAAGAATGGAGAGGGAGTGGGATTGCAGAATATCAGTTTTGAATTAAAAAAAAAAAAGACAGGAATAGGAGAAACTTGTCATGATTTTTAATTTGAGGGGGTGTAAATATGGGTTTCTTTTTAATATTTTATGCAATAGATTCATGTACAATGAAGCAGCCTTTCCCAGCAGTGCCAACCATCCATTTTCTTGCTTCTCTTCTTGTTCCAGTTTTTGGTCTCAGAGGTACTCACAGGTTAGTGTGGTTTTTACCATGGGCCTCTGTCGGTCCACCTCTTAGGAGTACTGGGTGAGAAAACGATGGGGCTGTCAGGAGGTTTAGAAATTGATAGGCAACTTTCATGCTGTCCATGTAGGCTGCATCCTCTTTGGTGATTACTGATAGATTGAAGCTTTTTCTAAGTTCCCAGTTCATGGATCCCACCTCACCCAGCTCTGGGGCAGCCTCATTCCAAGTAACCACTCTTGTACCCTTCATCTGGGTTTCAGAAACAAAAAGGACCTCAAAGGAGAGTTTCTCTCTTCCTTATGGTGGTAGATGGGTTAACTTAGCTCTGACAAATGCCTTCTCCATAGCAAAAATGAAGCACCATCTGTCCGATTTCATGAGATGGGTCTTCTAGGGAAAGATCTACCAAGCAGATTGGTCTGGGAAGCCCGGAAAGACTCCCTATGAGTACTGTTAAGGCAATGTCCAAATGAAACACCCTTGCTTTTTTCGTCCTAATTCAGAACAGTTGTAATTCATGTTCAGTTGGGAAAACAGAAGAGAATTCACTAAACCAGAGAACATGGGGGAGGGCATACCCATGTTCTTCTGCTATGAGTATACAGCAGACCTCTGAGATGGAGAACAAATCATAGCTCAGGGTCTCCATGTCCTCACCTATAAAACAAGGGGTTTGGTGAATGGCCTTGAAGAGTCCTTCGAACTGTAACCTCTGCAAATTCTACAAAGCTGCATCTTTAGAGGCTTGGCCTCTGATGCCTTAGCACTTGGCAGCTGCTTGGAGGGGCCTCGGCGTACTCTTGAGACAATGTTTCGTGACATGCTGTCCCTATCTAGACCCCGTCATTGCTCTGACCAGCTTTGATGGTGTGCCCCAACTTAGAAGCTGTCCCACTCCTGAGCTCTGCTCAGCATTTCTTTTTATGAAGACTATTTGAGTGTTTCTGTTATACATCCTGGTTGCCATGCAAACTTGGCTCGCAGAAGCCTGAAACAAACCCCAAACACCTCCTTACATACTTGCTTTATGACATTTTATTTGAATGCCAATATAACAAGTTTATAGTAAATGGAGGATATGGCAGGAGACTAAAATAACACCATAGTCTTTGAACACTCTAATCTGAGCTTAATAATTTTAAGATTTTTAGACATTTGTAACTCAACCTATGGGCAAAATCTAGTAGTAATGGTACTTGGGTAAAGATGTTATGCATGGAGCTCAAAAAGATTGTACTGGATCAAATAACACAGTGGTTCCAAAGGAAACTAAATCTTTTTAAAACCCTCAAACATCAGTTTAAACTGTTAACTTTAATTTTATTTTAAGTTCATGTTAAAGTAATTGCATCAAGCTGGGATTAGGTACCCTCTTTGACTCTCCTCTACAGAGTTAACCATTTCACGTATTTGAAATATAAATATAGTTATTTAAAAGGGGAGGAGGTTAAAAATAGGCTGGACGTTTCTGCCTACTGTGGTTTTGCAGAAGCAGTCCCCCTAGGTGCTTCTCCAGCCTGACCATCAGTCACCCATTTCGTCATTTGTTGGAAGACAGAGCATCCATCTGAGCAAATCGCTGAGTGGGGAGACCACAAAACAGTTCTCAAGTCCATGGACAAAGTGACATTTTAGCCAGCACCTTGCTCGTTAAGAATGGGAGTGTTCAAAGTTGGTTTGATGATGTTCTCAAGGCAATAATTCTTCGGGGGTGTGGCCTTGCAAGCGTAGAGAGAGCACTGGGCAGGGAGTCACCCTGACCAGGCTTCCGGGGCCAGCTCAGCCAGTCTCTAACATCCTAACTTTAGAAAGTTTATCTCTCTTAGTTTTAATATTCCAAACCATAAAATTAGGGGGTGAATAAAATCTCAAGGGTCCTGTCAAAGCCTGACGTTCTGGGCTTTTTCATTTAGCAAAACTCTCTGGAGGTGAGCCGCAAGAAGGCAGCCATCCACATGGAGCACTGTGGAGTGGCTATTTCCCTTACTCCTTTTTATTTTCCTGTGACCCCAGACTTGGCCACATCAGGAAGTGGCCGGGAAGTGCCCAAGTGCTCTGATGTGGGCAATCTCTGGCTGCTTTGGGGCCAGTATCTATGTCATTAGGTGGGAAAAACAGGGAAACGGAACAAAACCGTCCTCCAGCACTGTCGGGAAGGTCTGGGAGCCCCAGCAGAGGAGATGCTGCTGAGAACATTAGAGCCCGGGAGAGCAAACCAGCAAGAGGAGTATATGCAGGAGGCTGCAGGACGGACTCACGGGGTCAGCTTTGAGTGGACACAGTGCGGCCATCTGAGAGCGAGGCCAGGAATGCAGGAGAGCAGTCCCGCTGATTGTGAGAAGCAGCCCAAATCAGAATAGAGGGGCACTTCCTGACGTTGGCCATCTGGGACCAGAATCCCATTCTTTCCCATGCATCCACTTCTGTTGGCCCCATGGCACAGTGTAAATGTGAGTGAGCTCCCAGAAGGGGGTCAGAACATGTGTTTACACCTCAGCATTCCAAGTTCTGAGTAAGTGTCTACCTATGCTGGATAAAGATCGTTCCTTGGTAACCAAGTGCCTATTATTCCATTCAGAAGAATTTCCACATAATTTCCTTTAGTGCTTTTAAAATGTAAGTGCCCACGTGTGATCTTGGAGGCACTTAGCGACCCTGAGACTCATGCTTCACATAGAATCCAAAATATTTTCTTTTCTTTTTTGAACACAAACATAAAGATTTGAATTGGTAACTTTTTTTTTCAGTCTGTGGCCCTCAACTTAATTTTCCCAAATAACTTTTTGTTCTGCTAAATATAGAGGAGAGTCACCTACAGTGTGGCTTCAGTATTTTATTTTTTTGATTTTTTTGAATTTATAAAATCTAGAAGAAATGGAATAGAAGTCTTATCCCAATTTCCTTGTTATAAATGGGGATTTAAAAATATAATTGCATCAAAAATAAGATAAAAAATGTTAAAAATATATGCTATTTTACCAAATGGCATATATTTCATGTATCTATATAACTAAAGCTTTTTTTGGCAGAAAAATAAAATTATTAACATAGGGTTTGTTTAGATTTTTATAATCATGTGTAATCATTATTTAAGATTTAAGTTAAGCTTTTATTCCTTTTTTAAAATAGTTAATACTTACCCCACAAATTATGTACTTGAATTTCTTATGAGCTTGTTTGAATTTCCGCTCATAGTGTAGGGGTCCAGTCTTAGACAACACTATTCTGTATTGCCTATGATGAGACATGAGACAGCACTTCAATAAAGAAAGATTACTTTTGCAATGGACTTGTGGATTTGTTTAATTTTATTCCTTATTGTAGAAGTTAACTGTTTTAGGGTCTTTACAGATTTTATACATTGTCTATA
Source organism: Mirounga angustirostris (assembly GCF_029215605.1). Taxonomy (NCBI): domain Eukaryota; kingdom Metazoa; phylum Chordata; class Mammalia; order Carnivora; family Phocidae; genus Mirounga; species Mirounga angustirostris. The sequence goes on along the minus strand of NW_026991718.1, from coordinate 14,728,911 downwards.
GAATAGAGTTCTAGATGATTCTAGAAGAAGGAGATCATTCCTCCTTAAAGAGCACAATGAGCGTTTCAGGTAACAATGCTGGCTGACACCTTGGTACTTTGTGAATTATTCAGCCTTTAGTAAGCTCAGCTTTGGGTGACTGGTGTGTGTCTGGGGGAAAGGGGAAAGTTCTCTGCCCTCAGAGAATTTTAAATCCAATTAGGAAAATAAGCAGTTAAGGAACAGTTAAAATTATGTTTGGGATACATGAAGTATATCCTGCTCTTGTAAAACGGTGAGGTAGGATAACCTCTATTTCTCCAGGCTCTAAAAGGCCAGTTTTGCATCGTCCCTCATTTTCTTCCAACTACTAACATTTTCCAGGAGACAAGACAAAGGAGGTAGGGGGCTGTGATGGTTAATTTCATATGTCAACCTGACTGTCCACAGGGTACCTAGATATTTGATCAAACATTATTGTGGGTGTAACTGTGTGTTTCTGGATGAGATTAACACATGAATCCTTAGGCTAGGTAAAGTAGCTTGCCCTGCCCAAAGTGGGGGCCCTCATCCAGTCAGTTGAAGACCTGGACAGAAGAGAAAGGTTGAGTAAAAGGGACCGCCTCCTGCCTGACTGTATGAGCTGGGACAGTGGGCTTTTCCTGCCTTTGGACTTGAGGTGAAACACTGGCTCTTCTTGGGTCTGCTGTTGGTCAGCTTTCAGATCAGAATGCATGCCATCTGTGTGTACCCCTGTTTCTCAGGCCTTTGGACTCAGACTGAAACTAAACATCAGCCCCTGGGTCTCCAGCTTGCCAGCTGCAGATCTGGGGACTTCTCAGCCTTCATAATCACTTGAGCCAATTCCTTATCATGAAACTACATATGCATAAACCTACATATGCATAATGCATACATGTATGCATGTGTATGGGTGTCTATCTTCTACTGGTTCTTTTCCTCTGCAGAACCCTGACTAACACAGCAGTCTTGCCCTTTAGTTTATCAATGTCCAAAGTACATTTTAGGCATTTTCCAAAAGGGAAAAAATTAGAGGGACAGAAAAGTATCTCTCTTTGCAATTAGCCAACCAATTCCAGGGCAAACTGAGCCTTTCCAGCTTTTCCAGCCTTCCCAGCCCTGTCCAATGGCTCCCTCATTCTTCCCTGAGCTATTGCTGCCTGGGGTATCCAGCTGTCATTGCCTAAAGACTGTGACCAGTCCTCCCAGTACAAGCCCGCAGGCTGGAGTCAGCTGCTGTCTGCAGCTTCACCAAGTGCTATTTGGACCTCATTGAAGGCAGCGTCCTGGGAGTGCATGTACACTGTTCTCCTGACCACCCGAGCTGCACCCTACCCAGGATCTTGGTGTCTTCACCTACAAACCCTCCACTTGACAGCATCCTTCCTGGGGACCTTAGGTTCCCCAGGCCCTTAAGGGCTCAGCTCCGGGCTAAGGAAGCCAGTGGCTCTCAGATAATGGGACACAGCACCCAGGAGAGACTCATTACATGCCTCAGGCACTGGTTTTGCACAGCAAGCAAGAAGTACTAGGATTTACAGAGAAACTGTCCGTTAGAGAAAAGATGAGTACCACCAGTTCAAAGAACTCCCTTGGTTAACCAGTGTAAGTTGAGGCTTGGAAAAGCCTAAAGCTTGCCTGATTTGGGAGGCCCTCTTTAAGAAAAAGAATTCAAAATTGCAAAAACAAAATTTGATGTGAATGTGATATTTATTTGGAATAAGAAAAGAAAGAACAAAATTTACATATTTTAAAGAACTGACAAATATAACCTGTGTCACAAAATCCAGAAAAATAACTATTTTTAATAACTGCCTGATATACCTCCATAGTGAATTATCCCAACATTTTTGGCTACATACTCTTTGACGACCTTTTCATAGAAGAAAAATTTTGATATATAGAGAATAAAAAGATACTTTAGTCTTTCCTCTAGCATGATGGACCAAAATTTACTTTTTTACCGTTTATAGTTTAGGCAACTTTATTTTAGCTTTATAGCTTGGCTATTGGTAATACTGTAAATGTTTCAAGTTTAAGAAAACCTTCATCAAGTGTCTCTCATATAAGAGTTAAAAGTTGAAAAACTTTCCCACAGACTAGCTTCTAGCTCCAATTATGTGGTTTTGTTTGTTTGTTTGCTCTACCCACATACTTCTGGTGGGGGTGCCTCAGAACTCATGCATAGCCCAGCGGCACCTCTGGTCTTCACCTTCATGTTACAGTGCATGGTCGTTCTGCAAAGGGGGTGTAGGAGACCATCCATACATAATAGGAAATGGCTGATAGTCAAAATGAAAGAAACAGCAATCTTAACTAATCTCAGTTAAATATCTTACTTTTTACAATTTTACAAGAACACACAATAAGATTATAGATTGCTTGACTGCTGCCAGGATCTTGGAAAGGCCCGGGACAAGTGAGAGGAAGCTTGGCCAGTTTCATGCTAAATCTTTCCCTAAACAGTCCAATGAATTGGGGGCGGTGTGTGTGTGTGTGTGTGTGTGTCAGACACCTGCTCTCAGGCTTTTTAGTTGTTATTCCTTATTTGCAATCTGCTTCCCTGAGTCTGATGTCACCTTGTCCAGGAAGACCCTCCTTGAATTCCCAAGACCAAGCTAGGCGCCCACTCTGTGTCCTTCAGTAGCACCCTGTGCTCCCCTCTTTTGTAATACCCACCATGCTTTGTCATGCCTATCTCCCCCAGTCAATTAGAAGCTTTACTAAGGACAAGAACTGTGACTTCTTCACCACCATGTTTCTGGTGCCTTCCAGTGTCTAGTACTCAGTGAAACTTGTGAGCTGTACATTGAATGAATGAAAGAATCAGCAGTTGCTCTGGTTGTTCCTAAAATTTGGCCACCATACCAGTGATCCATCTTTTGGTTTAAGGCCCCCTTGGGGAATACTTTGGCAGTGACTGCTCATTCAATTCAAACTTGAACTCCATCTCTGGAATTCATGCTTCCCAAATTTGTTTGACTCTTTGCAACCAGCACCCGCCTCCTGCTGCCACCCCCTCCTGAATGCAGTCGGGGTCCATGAAATAAAAACGTCTACAAGCCTTCCCTTCTGACACCATCTTTTGCTCTTGTGCACTCTGTATCCTGCACACTATTTTCACAAATGCGTCATGAAGATCCTTCCCATAAATTTGGCAATGCAGTATGAAAGAGATCTTTTGTTCTGTGTCATAGAAGAAAAGAAGCAGGAGGAGGAGGAAGAGAGGAAGGAGAGAAGAAGGATGAGGAAAAGAAAGCAAGGGAGGACAAAGAAGAAGGGGGCAGGAGGAAGAAGGGATCAGGAGGAGAGGAGGAGAGAAGAAGAGGAGGAGAGAAGGGAGGTGTGAAGGGATCTAGACAACATCACGAAGGGACCTGGAACAAGTAGGAAAGCTTTATAAATCCCAATCCAAGGCTCTTTGCACTATACTGTCTTAATCCAGGGCTCTTTGCACTATACTGTCTTTTTAAGATAATGCAATGGAGTGTCACACTGGGAACCAGAACTTTAAGAGAGAGTCCTAAAAGCCACAATGGTTGATGAAGCTATTTAGAGGAGATGGGATTTAAATGGAGCCTTAAAGTTTGGATTCCTGGGGCAACAGGGATGTGCAAACACTTGGAGACCATTAGAACCCCTGCTAGGTAGGCATTCTTGCCATCCACACCCAATACCTTTCCTTTCCAAGAATAGGAACTCACAATCACATCAGCATAGCAAACTAGCCAGTGTGCAAAATGTGCTTCGAGTGACCAGATGTCTGCACTATGTGCAACTTGTCTTTACCCAGAACCAGTGAGCCCATAGTGCGGGGCATTCTAGTTCATTAAGTGTGGCTATGGCAAGTATGGAATGTGCAGGTTGCTCGTTGCCCTTGGCCCTTCCTTTCTTCTACACATTAGTCTACAGCAGTAGCCTGCCTACATCTCTCAAAGGAAGATGGAGAAACACAATCCACAAGGACAGTTGAGGCCCCCACAGGAACATAGAATTGCCTCGAAATACAAGGGCTCATGAACAGTTTACATCCCCTTTGGAAATCCCCCTAAACTCTCTGCCTCCCTAGTTTCCTGGTACAAGATCTAATAAATCTGTACACTCAGCTTAAACTTAGTGCCAGCCCTCATAATGGAACGATTACATGTGTTTTGTGTGTCAGAGACCTGACAGAAAGATTATACAGCATAGTGAAGCCATCATTGGGGTTTTGGCAGGGGAAGAAGGAGATAAATATGTGTCCAGGGGAGAAAAATGGCAGCTCATGGATTTGCCGCCTCGATGTCATTCAATCACTCAGCAAAAATGTATTAAGTTTAGGTCAACATGCATTTATCAAGTGCTTCCTATGTGACAGGCATTGTGTTACGTCCTGTGAGCACAGAGGTGCACAAGACACATCATTTATCCTTGGAGCTTATGAAGAAGCTCATCAGAAGAGACAGGAATGTAGGAGGTGATTTCAGGATAATGTGCTAAGTGCAATGACAGAGGCTGTAATGGGAATGATGGTGGGATAGAGGAGGTTACTCAGCTCAGCCTGGGGGATCGGAGGAGGCTTCAGCAGGAGTCTGGAGGGATGAGTCGGGTGAAGGGGAAGGAGAGCTACAAGCACAGAAAACAACTTGAATAAAAAAGTACAGAAGTGCAAAATATCCTAGTACACATGTGAATTAGGAAGGGGGGAAGTGAGAGGGATGGGCAGAAAGGGACTAAGGAGAAGAAGTCAGATGTTACTAGACTGGAAAAGATTGATGGGTGCTGTGAGGGATTCAAAGATGAAGTATAGACAGTTCTATCAGGGAACTTACCAACTGGCCAAATTGACAATTAAAGATGCATTTAAAGTTACAGCAAAATAAGACCACATTATAAAAGATACCAAGCCCAGGGCGCCTGGGTGGCTCATTCGGTTGAGCGTCTGACTCTTGATTTCAGCTTAGGTCATGATCTCAGGGTCGTGGGATTGAGCTCCATGTTGGGCTCCATGCACAGAGGGGACTCTGCTTGAGATTCTCTCTGCCCCCCTCCCTCTGCCCCTCCCCCACACCCTCTTTCTAATAAATGAATAAATATTTTTTAAAAATAAAAGATACCAGGCCCAATAAGAAGTGGTAAAGTGCCAAAAGCCAGGTAGAGAATTTCATGAAATCAGTTTGTAAGAGGATGAAGGCACTTGCTGGGGGGAAGGGCTCAAGGAGGTTGACACTTGAGCAGAGGAGGATCATCTGTGAGTAAGTTGGAAAGAAGGGGAGTGGCATTTCAGGCAAAGAGAATACTTTGATCAAAGACTTGGGGATAGCAGTGACTCCAGTCATTTTAGGATTGCACAGGAAGGGCGACCATGGTATGAAAACATTTTCAAAAAAAAAAAATTAAGTCTTTGTATATAAAGCATTCCAAGCAGAACAGTTGCTTCCCTAGTAGATCAGGCTGGGGTGGGATGGATGGATGAAAATAGCCACCAGGGGCTAATTTGTAGAATTACAAGAAAGAGAAGTGATGGGCAATGGTTTTGTCATGCCAATTCTAAGCTGTATTCAAGAAGCTCTCCCTTCTTAAACAATCTTAAACAGGGAATGCCTGTTTCAAAGTAAGTGAATATGAATATGACTCTGGATCAAAGAAAGGGAAATGATAGAAATCCATAGAGAGAAGCCTAATACATGTAAGTGCTTACAGTCCTTCCCCTATGGCCTATTAAAGGGGACAACTACACCTAAGGTGACTTTGTTTTGCATTGGAAACCAAGACAATTTTATATGGGACAAACGCTAAACAAGACAAGATGCCAGGAAAACTAGTGGAAACCAGGGTAGTCTAGGCAAACTGGGATATACAATCCTTGTAGTGGTCAGAGTCCAGCTGGGAACCAGTAACCATGCTAGGCATTTCAACAGAGAGAATTCAATAGAGAAAATGGGTCAAATGGATGGAGGAGTATAAGGAAGTGCAGAGGGAGCACCACAGGGACCCAAAGATAGTAGGGTGGGGAAACTGAGGCAGAGGTTGTGCTTATCAGAACCTAGAAGCTCAGAGGAGGGACCTTGCAGAGCTGGAGCTCAGCCCTCTGGGGAGGTAGCCCATCCCTACTGCTTCTAGAAGTCTCAGGAGCTCGGAAGAGGAAATCCATGGGTCAGGGGCTCAGTCCTCCCAGTCCATGGGGGGACAGTGGCAGCTGGTGATGGCACATGTCTGGGGCATGATGAGGCTGTGGCTTGGGAGCTAGGAAAGAAACTGGAAACTGGAGCCACCCGGGGAGTCTGAGTGAAGGGCAGTGCTAGGGTAACGCTGACAGAAACGGTGAGCAGACTGCCTCCAGGCTTCCCCCCACCCCCAACACACACAAACCTAACAGGTGGGAGAGGAAAAATAGGGCTTGTAGGGTCCTAGCCCCAGCACCACAGCGTGGGGTGTAGGAAGGTGGATTTGAAGCCGAGTGATATCGGTGTAATAACTCGCACTGTTGCAGCAAGTTGAAAACGGTCCTGATTGGGGCGCCTGGGTGGCTCAGTCGTTAAGTGCCTGCCTTCGGCTCAGATCATGATCCCAGGGTCCTGGGATCGAGCCCCGCATCGGACTCCCTGCTCGGCGGGAAGCCTGCTTCTCCCTCTCCCACTCTCCCTGCTTGTGTTCCCTCTCTTGCTGTGTCTCTCTCTGTCAAATAAATAAATAAAATCTTTAAAAAAAGAAAGAAAGAAAACGGTCCTGATTTTGAGGAGGGAATTCACCTAAAAGACCACTCCGTTCACGAAGTTACAAAACCACAATCTGGTCCCTGCAGAAGAAGGAAATAACCTTGATCAGGTTTTCCCTCTGTGCCAGGAGCTTTACAGATGTTGGTTCATTAGTCACAATCATCTCAAAGAACAAGTATTCACCTCGTTTCACAGATAAAGTTTCAGGTGGTTAAGTAGCTTGCCCAAGACCAAGTAGCTAGTGAGACACAAGGTCAGGACCCAACGCCCAGCCTTTCTGTCACTTCTTGGTCTTTCTGTGGTGGAAGCTGCTTCTTCCCAAGGCTGAGACCCAGGATCCTGGATGGAGGGACAGTGGCTGGAACACTCCTGGAGACCACTCTGCCACCACCTGCCTCTTGAAAGTTCAGGCGTAGGAGGTCTTCTGCCCTCTGAGTTCATATCTAGCCAGCATCCAGCCTCACCAAAGTGGTTTACTCCTGCCCAGTGCTGGCCTCACTCCTGTCTGAAGGAGCCAGAACTTTGAATGAGCTCGCCACCTCTTGGAGGGAGCATCATGCTGCAGCCAGCCATAGATACATTGTGTGATGTCCGGAGAGTGTTTGTCTCTGTCCTTGGATTTGCATGTCTTATAAATTCAGCCTTACTTACCAGGATGACATTCTCGCATAATAGGCTCTTCTAGCCCGAGAGCCAAAAATTGCAAAGGCAAGAGTTATTTTTTTGGCCCGAATCGTGTCTCCAGTGTTCACTGAAGATGGAAGTAAATTGTGCCTGCATTTTCTGGAAACACTGGCGCTGAGGTGGGACCTTATTGAGGAATTCACCAAAGCCCAAGGGAGCAGAGAAGATAAATGCTACCAGGCGGTTACAACTGGAGCAAAATTCAAAAACAATAGAATGTCAACTTGAGATCATAGCAGGCTACGGCGAGGGTGACAGAGAGCCAGGGAAATGACTCGGTGCCCAGATAAATGAGGACGTGGATAATGGGGGATGGCACTATAAACACTGCTTTGAAGGGAAGCCCGAGGGGCAGGAGCTCAGGCAGCTCTCCTTATCCAGGGACTCCAGCTCAGCCCCAGGAAAGAGGGAAATGCAGTTGCGGTTTGGCAACCTGCCCACCCCGATGCCCGGTCCCAGCCTTCCCCGGGGTTTCCCCGGGTGGCCTGTGAGGGCCAGGTATGGGTTTATCCTGTCATGCCAGGGGTTTTGCAGAGAGGGCCTTGGGGTCTTTGGAAAGTGACTTACCCAGAGCCACATGCCTGCCAACTTGGCAGCTGTTACCAGTTACACCAGGAACATCTGGCCTGAAGATTGAAGGAAAAGGGACACTTGTCTACAGAGAAAAAATGTTGAAGTATACATTTTGGACATGAAGAAATAAGTAATGACATTTAATGTTTTCATAAAGCTGCTGCACTGAGCAGCAATCATCCAAAGCCCAGGCGCAGGCATCCATCGTGCATCCGGAGACGGCCACGTGCCTGCCCGGGTCACGCAGGGCCTCTTCCCCGGGACATCGCTGCCTGCTCCAGGCTTTGTGCCCTGAAGGTGGAGAACAAAGGGAGGCCCTGGGGAGACTCCTCACTCCCAGACATCACTCACAAAGATGGGGAGCAGGGAGCAACATGGAAAGAGTACCCACTGGATTGGGTCACCATCATGGTACTGGGTAAATAACATTTGAAGATTCGGTTTCTCATCTGTGAAATGGAGGTGTCAAAGACGAGATGTTTAAGGTTCCTCCAGGAGTTGATAACTTGTGCTTTTTGGAAGAGAGGCGATTCCATCATTTCTATGCCAGTCCTGTAGGTTAAACATGATTCGTTCCAGACCCTGCTCTTAAAAGGCACATCTCCCTTGATGTGGTGATTCTCGCACCCCTCCAACCTCAGAATAAGGGAAGGAGTCATATGGGGCCAGCCGGAGAGCTGTGAACTTCTGGAGGAGCAGACACCTGGAGAGGGAGAGGAGGGGCCAGCAACCTGCCCCCATGTCCCTGTGCGGCCCCTGCTGGTGGCTGTCCCCATGGCGCCACCGGCCATGGCACCTCACACCTTGACTTAGGCATCTCCTGCATGTGATTTTATTTTATTTTTTATGTTTATTTTTTTTAAGATTTTATTTATATATTTGAGAGAGAATGAGAGAGAGAGAGAGCATGAGAGGGCGGAGGGTCAGAGGGAGAAGCAGACTCCCTGCTGAGCAGGGAGTCTGATGCAGGACTTGATCCCAGAACTCCAGGATCATGACCTGAGCCGAAGGCAGTTGCTTAACCAACTGAGCCACCCAGGCGCCCCTGCATGTGATTTTAAAGAGGGGGGTTGAAAGAGAAGCTGAGACACACTTGCTGAAACTTGGTTCCTTTTTGTTGGTAGAGTGTTGATGAGGATGATATGATAACTTCACTGAGTTTAGCAGAGATTGGGGCTAATCAAACAAGAGTGCATATTTAAGAACTTTGGGATTTATGAGAAAGCGACCCTTCACGTAATTTCAACACACTTGGGGATGCCTTTGGAATTTCAAAACATTATCTGTGCCCAAATGACACATCAGTGATGCATTATTAATGTGCAAATATCATCCATAATGTGTATGTTACTGTTGTAAGTTCATGTCTCACCAAAGAAGATCCTGTGAGCCCCTTCCTGTTTTCAACTAGGAGGTGGGAAGTAGAGGCAAGTACCATTGCTCCCAAAATACCATCAGGGGCTGCTACATCTCTCATCCCGCATCTCCTGGAGCAAGTTCTGAAGGCTGCCTGTCTTACAGAGAAGCTGTGCCCGGCTTAACAGTGGGTGCTCTGCTCAAGCACCCTAAACTCTGGAGAGCCAGGAGAGGACAGTGACGATGGGGAAAGGCCAGAACCAGTTTACTGGCCGGCCCATCGGCCCACACTGCTTACTCTTGGGCCAAAGCAGGGTTTGTGGGTCCATTGGGCACCTGTGGTTTGGGGCTACAGCTTTTCTAAGCTTTAGTCTATGGCTCTTTGATTTGATTTTGTACATCCAGGAGCTTTTCCTCTCTATTCTAGAAGCTGAGATTAAATCGTGTGTTTGGGGCAAAGACAGTGAGCAGGGCTAGAGTCTGGGCATCAAAATGGTGTGCACTGCACCTACATGATAGGTGACTCAAATTGTTAGTACTCACACAGACACTTCCCACGGTTCTTAAAATTAATAGACACATAAAGTGAGTTGTTGCCAAACCAAATTGGAAAGTACTGTCAAAATGAAAGAAGAGCATTAAAAAACAAAACAAAACAAAACAAAACAAACCCAACCCTATTGGCTAGAACCTGCTGTCCTGACCCCAAGTAATGCAAGGAATAAGCAACTATTGTGGTGTTTCCATTCTGCCCTCTGTTACAAAGTCTGGAATGTGCAGGGTGAATGGACAAACCAAGGACTCTCCACTTGGCCCACAACCCTTTCCTTCTCCTTGCAGCTTCTGATAACACTCATAGACCAAACTATAAACTCTGTGTACCTAACTTTAGAGGGCAGTTTTGCTCCTCCATTCTCCTGGGCATCTGTGTTCCCAAGAGAACTCTCCTGCAGAAGTGACGACGTTTTTCTCATGGGCTGAAATGGGTGTTTTTCCTCAAGACCCAGGATGGCTCTCTCATGGGACAAATCCCACATGTTGGCAGCATGGAGCTTCCTACACGATGCGAGTGTCAGAACCCAAGTACCTGCCCCAAATCTCTCATCATCCTATAGCATGCACGAGGTGGAATCTTAAAATTGAGAAACTGAGAAGGCTTTTGTTAATTATCAGGTAAAGTTCTCTTGCAGGTAAAGAAAAGGGGGCTTATGAAAAGACACCCCTACTCCAGTGTGACTCTGGGTAACTTTTCAATCCTTGGAATTTTCCTTAGCCAGACCCGTATACCATGGGCCAGAGTCCTCCTTTACCAATGGCTCTCAGTATGTATGTGCTCAAAAGACCACCGACATCCAAATCATCTGTGGAGCTTTGAAACCATGCAGACACTCAGGGCCCACAGCAAGCCTCCTAAATCAGAAACTCTGAGGATGGGACCCAGGAACCTGCACTGTGGAAAATCTCTGGGTGTGACTCTGTGCTACAGGATTTTGAAAAGCACCTTCTGAAACGAGTAACACGTTAACTGCCTGTCGGTTACCATCCCAGCAGGAATTAGCTGACCGGCCAGCTCCTAAATGGAGCTGCAGAGCTGCGGGTCCTTGGTTCATCCTTCCTTTCCTCAGTGGGTGGGTTTTGTATCAGGTTAACCAAGACTCAAGTGCCCCATGTCAAGCCTTCCGCTCTGGTGTTTCAAGCCCCCAGTCACTTTGTTGCCTTTGCAGAACCAGAAGCACTGAGAACCAAACTTTTTCCATTCATAGGGTTTTGCAGCTCATCCTTAGATAGCTTCTCAGAAAATCAAGAAAGAACAAACCCTGCTACTACAATTCATGGTTTATCTTTTTTTTTTAAGATAAATCTTTTGAAATATTCATTATAGACTGAATTTTTGGCAAACCGAGTCATGATTCCTGAAAATTCTTTATCTGGAATACGTTGATAATAACACTTTAGTTTTGCATTTTCTCCCCACTTCTTTACTGTTGACACATGATATGAAAACTAACACCCAATATACCAAAGGAACCCAACCATTAGTCATTTTGAAGTCAAAAATCATATGCTAATATATTTCCCCTTTTTGTATTTTGGATCTGTTCAAAGTGTTTCAGCAGACGTTTTATCTTCAGGGAAAAGGCTCGCATGTAGGGAATGAATGGTTTGCATGATCAGCAAGTGGATTTGCCTGGAGCAAACTAATCACCTGGGAATAAAGGGAGCTACAGCAAAGCCCGAGTTGTCAGTGTCCGCACAACCTCAGGCTGAGACCACGAAGGAAGGGCGCCTGGCCCTTGTGGTTGGTTAAAACAGGGAGTGTGGTTTCCTGCCCCATGCAGATATTGCACTGCTCTGTAATGCCACTCAGATCCACAAATACCACTTGTTCCCCCTCCTATGAAGTCTGATTTCATAGAAATCAGAGCAACAAGGGCTCTTCTAGCAGAGGGGGTGGCCCTCTCACAGCTCGCTGGTCACTCTGGATTTGCTCAAGGGGCCAATATTATGGAACATTCTCGATTCCAATCTCTCACCCCTCCCCCTCCCCCTCCCTAAAGCTGGTACTTGGGTTTCAGTCATAGCAGGGGGAGGAGGACCACCACTTATTAGAGCTTCATCCAGATGCCTTTCAAGTTCCCAGGGCAAGTGCCTCTCTCCTAGTGGGGCCACCACTCGGGACTCAACACTACTTCGGTGTGACAGTCTATACTCAGGAAGCCCTCCTGCCATAAACACTAAAGAGGCAGAAGCCCCCACTCTCCTTCTGTCCAGTGAATACCCTTATTCATGCATCAAACTGAGGCATCCCACAGCTTCACGTCACCTAGGGAGGGTTGGCATTGACAGCCTTGGTAGTTCTTTGGAATGTCTGAGTCGGGTCCCATTCCTTTCCTCCCCTCATTGCAAGCTCAGGATGTGGAACTGGGAGATGCTACTTCTCACTGGAGCAAAGAGAGTGATGGGTGGTAGGTGAGCGAGACTTCCTCTAACAGTCTGGGGTAGGCGCAGGGAGAGTGTCTTTCCCTCAGTCCCTAGCTTGTTTTCTCTGCATCGATTCTCAAGTGTGAGGAAGGTGGCCACAGGCCTACAAGAACAGCACAGCCGAAGCTCCCAAGGATCTCCTACCCTGTTTTCCTCCGTAGGCAGAGGTCAGACTGAAGAGCACATTATCGGGTATATTCTGAAGACTTCTCTCTGTCCTTATCCAAAAAGCTGGAGCTTTGATGACAAGGAAAGCAAGCCTCAAAGGTGCAGCTTTGTTGAACTTATGACAGAGAGTAGAACGGTGGTTACCAGGGACAGGGGGCGGGGGCTGAGAGAATTGGGGAGATGTTATTTAAGGGTACAAACTTGCAACCAGTATAAGTTCTGGAGAGCTATAACACAATATGGTGATTATATGTCAACAATACCACATTATAAACTTCACATTTGCTAAGAGACTAGACAGTAAGTGTTCTTATCACCCCCCAAAATGATAATTGTATGAAGTGATAGAAGTGTTAGCGCTATGGTGGTAATCATATTGCAAACTGTAAATGTATCAAACCAACACCTTATACACCTTGAACTTACACATCGTTGTATGTCAATTACTTCTCAACAAAAAATTAAAAAAAAATTTAAACGATGCAGCTTTGATGCCAAGGAAAAAAGAGGGTCCAGCTATAGTATTCTGTGAAGGAATTCGGATGGAAAGGGAGCGACAAAGGACCTGGACTCTAATGGCTTGGGAGGAAGCACAAGGGTAGGGAAGCATCATGTGTTTCGGGGAAACTGATTACAGAAGCAGACTTCCTCTCTTCATTCCTATGGTTCTTAATAAAGCCAGAATTAGAATCCGTGGAGGGACCAAATACTGACCAGCGCGGGGCTGGAAGGCTGGGCGCAGGGATCCTCCTCTCCTCACCTGGCAGGCAACCTGGGGGCTACCTGGAAGGTAGGCTAACCCAGCTGGGAGAATAAAGAAAAGTTTCACAGATCCTGGCTCATCGTTCTTCCCAGGACCAGAAACTAATGGTGATAGATAGTTGCCAAGGATTTCCAATTATTTAAAAACAAAACAAAAACTCACAAATCTGGTTTTGGAGCAGGGAAAACCAGAAACCTCGTGGCAAAAGGGAATTCCTCTTTTGTTTGTTCCTTGGAAACGCAAGAGTGTGCGTGGTTTTAAACGAGGAAAGGCGAATTTCGTAACTCACATAGGAAAATTTAAGGGGAAAAAACCCACTTGTAGGTAAGATTAAATAGAACTGGATTTGAGAGTTTGGGAGGAAGGGGTGCCGGGAGATGCCACTTGCTTGCCAGCAGGTGGCGCGTTTTCTTTAGGATTGCTTCCCCGAATCTCTCGATAAAACTTCGGGGCCAGACTAGCTCTGAGTCCCTTCGCCGGAAATCGCTATGCAGATAATAACCCTCCAGTGTCTGGAAATGTTTAATTACCGCGAACGCTGATTCCTCCAGCGCCGACCGCCGCGGATGTAGCCCGTTAAAGACGCAGCGCCGCGGGTATGGTAAGGAAATTCTATCCCCAGGGTTTCACCCTGCCTATACAGAATTCAGTTAAAATAACTTCTCTTCACCATCCTCCGTTTGATTAGACACTGCTTCGTTTCTAATACATTTATTTCCACCTTTGGATAAGAGGAAAAGTTCAGTAGTCTTACAAGGTAGATGTGTTTAAGTGTCTAAAATAATTCTGACAACTCATTTGTACAAAAAGTGTAAACTCACTACACCTTTTACACACATTTTACACTTGCTCCTAACAATATAAGGCATCATCAACATTTCATTTTACAGATGGCAGTATGGCCAGGACTCATGCAATTTCACATGAATATTCGTGCTTTATACATGTTCTTCTTATAAACCAAGGGTAGATATATGCATACGTGTATTGTTACATTTAGTAAGGTGACAAATAGTTACAAGATATTTACGGACTCAAAGAACTTACGAAACGGGAACTGCTTGGAAAAACAGTTCACTTTCCCTTTCAGTTTTGATACTGTAACTTGTCTGTCGCTGTCACAATAAACACCGGCTCTTGGGTTCACCTGGGATCTATTCTGCTAAGACTCTGGAGTTGTTTGTACGTTATCAGAGCGTGTTATCTGTACAAGTGTGTGTGGATGTCGTGTTACTTACCTCCCCTGCTTAAAAACTACCCCCTCCCCAAGCTGGATTTTGACCTGATTGATCGTAATGGTTCCAGAGGAACTGTTGAGCCATTACAATCCATCATCTAAATGATTACAGAGGGATACCTAAATCTCCGGGTTATTTGAAAGCTCTGTACATGCGTAAAGGGGGGTCAAATGAGCAGAGCCCCAATTGTCCACAAAGTAGTTACAGGAAAGCTTGCCTTGGAAGCAAAAACTCGTAAGTGCTAAGTAAATAACTTAAAAAAAAAAAAATGAGGTCATTTTTGTGTGGCTGGGGAGTAGGGAGAAGTGGGGTTCATTTTTGTTTTATCCAAAACACACCCAAAGCCACAGAGGCCACGTTCTAGTTAATTTTCTGGAAGCCGTTCAATTTTCACTCTGCAGACAGGCTGGGGCTCTTTCCTTCCCAGTAAGCAGGGGTTGGGAGAGAAGCTGGGGCCGCGGCAGGGAGACCTACGGAGGCTGTCACAACCCCAAGTGTGCCCAGAAAATGTGGCGGCGAGAGCTCGCTGCGGGACTGGGAGCCATGCAAAGACCGGGTAGCTCTGCAGTCCCGGCTATGGATCTCCGCTGGACCCCACCTGCACTGGCGGGGTGTAACCCGGACCTGGAGGCCTGGTCGCTAGTGTGGGGACCTTTTCCGAAGGATGCTCAGTTCCAAC
Source organism: Mirounga angustirostris (assembly GCF_029215605.1). Lineage (NCBI taxonomy): Eukaryota > Metazoa > Chordata > Mammalia > Carnivora > Phocidae > Mirounga > Mirounga angustirostris. Next base: position 14,713,770 of record NW_026991718.1, on the reverse strand, counting down.
GGAGACTGGGCCCCCGCGGGCCCCCGCGGTTGCGCCCTGCTGGCGGTGGGGGGGGCGGGAGAGTCGGAGGGAGCCCCGGCGGAGTTTGCGGCGGGTCTAGCCGCCGGCGGCGGGAGCTTGCAGGCTCAAAGTGAGCAGAAGCTGCAGCCGCGGGTGGCGGAGTGCGCTGGCCGCCCGGGAATGGGATGGGTGTCCACACAGGAGTTTCGTCACCTGCAGTGGGCTCCCACACCATAGGATGGTTGGGTTCTGGCTACGGAGGACGTTTACTAAATTCCAAACGTGATGTCCTTGTGAGTCCTAAATGAATCTGACTTCCCTAAAAAGTAACATGGGAGACTTTAGGTGTCCTGGGTCCTGCCCTCCTCAATCCAGCCAAGTCGGAGTCCCGTAGCACTGCGACCTGCTTTAGGTTGATCAGTTTCTCTTAAATAGACCTCCTTTAAACCGATCAGTTTCTCTTAAATAGTCGGGGGAGGGGATCCTCTGCTGTTCCTCCTCGAATGGAGGGCAGAGGGGTTCTTAGCTTTCTGGGCTTCTTCTGCTTGCCCTACTCAGGGGGAACCAGAACCTGGTTGGCTTCCAGTGGAGACTGAGGCCATGGTTTGTGGGTCACCGCCTTGGGAGCTTGGATTGGGGTGGAGGACTCCAGCAACTAGCAAATCTTTCATTTCATTTCTGAGGTTTCTGGGTTTGTTCATTGTCAGAGCAAGACCTAGAAGGAGCATCTTCCAAGCCAGGTATCTGAAACAGGCCCATCTTTGCCCCAGCTGTGCCAGAGTCCCACAGCACTCACCTTGTCTTGTCCTCCCTTGCAGACCAGCTCCGGGGGAGGCAGCCAGAAGGCCTCTGGGAGGCAAAGCCCGAGACGCTGGGCTATGAGGAGCCAGCTCCAACCTTGCATCCCCATCTTGCCCTACACCTGCTAAATTCCAAGATTTGCCCTGAGTCCAAATCAGTTTTCCAGGTACGCTGGCAAAAGTGGCATCAAACAACCAGTTGCATGGTCCTTTCTTCAGAATCCCTAAAGACTCTCTTTCCAAGAGCTCTTTAGGGATCCTACTACCTGGAGATTTCTACAAGCCCTTGAAGCATGTTGGCCAAGGGCCCTGATTCAGAAGAAAAAGGCAAATGGAAAGATGGAGGAAATACAGTTATACTGTGTGTTTTGAGCAGGAGATGGAGTTTGTACACCTGGGAAGCTCCATCCCACCTGAATGTCCTCTTCGGAGCTTTTCCTAAGCAATCTGGACAGCCAGACGGCCAACTGTGGGGGCCTTTCTTGGGTGCTTTCATGGCTGCTAATGGAGGTTCCCAAGCTTTGTCTCCTAGGAAAGCCTGCGGCGACTGGTACAGGCAAATTCCCTGGACCAAGGTGGAAGCGAGCACAATCCAGGAATACCCTGCTGGGCTTTCCTTCCAGGCCTTCCCCTCCTCTTAGAACTTGCTGCCATGGAATCTCAGGGAAAGGAGTGATCTCAACTCCTTTCTGCTCCCAAGGGGCTGCTCCCTGGCCAGAATGTCGCCCCATGCTGGCAGCTGTTGGATTCCAACTGCATAGGCAGACTTATGTGGGCCCCTGACTCAGCACCAACCTGTGGCAGGGGATGAGTGCAGTCCCTTGGGACAAAAACTGCACCCCCTCTCCCTCCTCCCCACCCAAGTCAAAGTTACCTAGGAGCTAGAGGCCAGGTTCTGTCCTAAAGGCCTGTGGATAAGACAAGGGTCTTTTTCCAACTATGTCTTTTGGCGGCATTTCCACTATCATTTCCCTAGGTCAGAGAATGACACCCTAAAAATGTCACATCAGACTTGCAGAGCGAAGCTGGACAAAGCACCATTTCCTCCCCCAGAGACACAGAAGTAATACGCTAGAGACCCACTGAGGCGCTGGGTGGATCACTCAGCAGCAACCTTGGGGCAAACCTTGGGAGTGCAGTGGTGTAAATCTGGACCCACCCAAGCCCTGGGAAACCTTTGCCTCCTCCTGAATCCAGGGCTGGTGTTCCAGAGAGGTGGCAGCAAGAGGTCAGGGCTGGGGTCAGCTGGAGGTCAGCGCTCAGAGCCCAGCAGTCAGTAAGGTATGGGCACTCTCCCTAAGGCGGAAGCAGTGAAGACAGAATTTCTTGCAGACAGAATCCTGACCCCTCCTTAGGTCCCAAATGCCACCTGAACAAGCTCCTTGGGCTCAGAGGTCCTGAAGCTGAGGAACTTTGCAGCTTGCTCTCCAAACTCCCAACCTATCCTCCCAGAACAAATGAATACATGATTGGAGGGTGCGACAGTGCCTTAGGGTGGAATCCCAGAGGGTTTTGGCATCTAGGACAATAACTTTCTTGACCTCCTTCCCCCACCCTCCACCTCTGATCTTTCCACTGAACTCCACAACCCAGAGTCTGGGGTCAGCCCTAGGCATTGGGGTCTGGGCTGCCCTGGGGGTGAGCACTCCGCAGATGTCCAGGAACTGCTCCATACCCAGGGCCCTGCGCCTCTGGGAAGGGATTCTGGGAGAAAGGGCGACTCTGCCAGGGTCCAAAGAGCTCTGGAGTCCCAGCTACAGGGCGGGGATCCCGGTGTACTCCCCCAACCCTGCATAGGCTGTGTCCCAGGCATGCAGGAATAGGACCGCAAAATGCGAAGTTTCAGCCTGCTCTCCTCCGCTTGAGGCTGTTTCCTCTAGCACGCCAGGGGTGCGGTGGTGGGCCTAACAATGCAAAAGGGGTCGCACCGGACTGAAAAGCAGGGGACGCACGTCGGGAGAGGCCGGGGCCAAGTGAGCGCGGCTGCCAAAGTCTGCTGCCCCGGTCAGCAAAACTTTGTCTCTCAGTGCGCAGGCGCAGGGCAGGGTTGGGGGACAGGGGAGGGAGGGGAGGAATCCTGAGGCAAAGGGAGGAGGGAGGGAGAGAGGGAGGGAGGGAGGGAGGAGGGTGGTGGATTAAAATAAGTAGGCGGCTCGGTGCTAAGGGATGAGTGAGTCGGAGCTCGGTCTCTCCCCAGCAAGTTCTCAGCCGCTCCCGGTTCAGACCCAACCAGGGAGCCGCGAGCGGGGCTCACCATCCCCCGAAGGGCAGGACTCCGGGGCAGTCGAGCGCTCCCGCGTGTCGGGCGCTCCGAGTCCCCGCAGCCGGAGAGGAGCCAGGACTCTAGAGCTCCGGGGGTGCCTGTGGAATCCAGCGCTTCTGGCTTCCCGGGTCCCCCGCAGCGGAGCCCCAGAGACGCCCTCAGCCCGGGACCGCCGCGGAACAAGGTAACTGCAGCCCTGGGAGCCCCTGCTCGGCGAGGGGAATGCGGGCAGCACTCCCGGGTCCCCTGTCACAGTGCGGCGGGTGTCTCCTCTCTCTGGGTCCCAGAAGGAAGCTCCTCTTGCCAAACGAAGGCTGCAGGACCTTTGTGAAAGTGAGAGCAGCTGCAGCCCAGGGTGGTTGGGGGTGCTGGCTCGGGGACTTCCCGCGCGGGGTCTTCGGCCTCTGACCTCCGGGGAATGAGGGGGCGGGCCTCCACTCCTGCTCCTCGTGCGGCCAGGCTCCATGGAATCCGGGGCGAGATGCCTGCGGATTTCGGAAGTCAGCCTGTGGGCCCCCCTCTAAGAAACCGAAGAAACTTCAGCGGGCACAAACTTTCCCGAGATGCACGCCTAGCTCAGTCTGACCTACTTTAGCGGACGAAGAAGGAAAAGAGAGTGGATGGATGGCCACGGCCGCAGCCGACGGCGCCAGGGACAGGTGCATGCCCCAGCCAGGTCGCGCTCTACGTGCAAGTTTTCTTTTTTCCTATTTCGGAGTTGCGCTCAGGGATCAGGCCGGCTGGACCGGGAGCGCAGGGCCTCGTGCCTGACCCAGCCTTGCACTTGAGCTCTAACTTTGGGGTGTTCTCTGTAGATAATTGCTCTGTGTAGTCAAGGCCTGGGGAGTAACCCGCCACTGTTTCGGTGCAGGGAAGCGTGCAGGGGGGCGCGAAACACTACTTTCCAATCGGTGACCCGCACTCCGAAGTAGCGGAAACGCTATGGGTGCCGTGAGTGTCTCCGGTTTGGGGCTTCTAAGGGAAGGATTCGTTTCCTCCCCGGACTGTCCCCTAACTCAGCCTTCGGGAGAGAAGGGGGAAGTCGGAGGAGAGAGGAAAAGAGGTGAGGGGCTGCCTGCGGAACTAATTTCTTTCCCGAAATGTCTCTGATCAGAAGAATGAAAACCCACATCCAGTCCTTTTTCAGCAGCTCTCGCAGTAGCGGGATAGGCTCTCAGGGTGTAAAGTAGCTCCGAGGGTTTCTTTGTTGCCACAATTTGGTAAATTTCAACCGGGCTAAGAGCTGCGCGCTAGCTTTTGGGAACAGAAACCACGTGCAAAGCTAGTTGGTCTCCCAGGATCACGGCCTCCTGGAGAAGAGAGGGGCTGACAGGGACAGGGGACTACCAGTGGGTTGATGTTCTATCCCAGGCTCCTCAAAGTAATCGCGGTTTCATTAAGATTGGGGAACAGATCGCTAAGGACACAGCGGGAGTTTAAAAAAATGCTGCGGGATGGCCGCCTAGCCAAAGGGTTCGTTCAGTCTCGTTTGTTGGGAGAATTCAACAGAAGTATCCGGTGGTGGTTAGTCCTCCCACCGGGGGTCTGGACTCCTGTCACCGCGAGTGTGTTGGGGATTCGGTGTCAAGGATGATTTTCTGGGGCTGCTGCTGGGCTCCTTCAGGCGCAAGCTCGTGGAGTTCGCTCCGTTCTCATTAATGCAAGCAGTTAACTCGCTCACGCTCAATTAGCCCCGAATAAACCACTTTAATAGACTCTACACACTTCATTAATGCCCAGCGTAGGGCTGGCTGCAGACCTGAGATTGGCGCTCCACCGCGCGAGGGAAGCAGCGCCGGCACTGCGCAGGGGACCCAGGCTCGGAAGCGCGAATTGCTTCTGCGGCGTGCAGTCGGGATCTTTACCCGCACCTCCCAGGTCCCGAGCCTCAAGCTCCTTGCCAAGTGGCTGCCTGGCCCGGGGAGAGGTGTTTCCCCTGGTGTTTAAAAATCTAAAGCGTTCACACACGAGTCCCAGGGGTCAGGGCAACGGGGCCCGGAGGGGCTGGGAGTTCGTCCATCCTCTCCGGCTGGAGAGGCGAGTGTGAGACTGTGTTTTTCTCTTAGTTGACCGCCTGAAACCGGATCGTGCATTTCGCCCATTCTTGGTACTAGTGTAAGGAGCCACGTTTCGAACGAATTTCGTCCCCGGGAAAATCGTTGGCGAGAGCCTGGGGAGCCCTGGCCTCGGAATGCGGCAGAAAATAAGAAACTGGCTGCGCTGCTGAAGAAAATAAATTGAGTGTTGGGGGAAACAAGATCGGGCAGATAGCCCGGAAAGGTTGGCTCCCAAGAGCAGTGATGGCTGCAAACGCCCCCTCCCCCCACGGAGCCCCAAGTCCTCTCGGCTCCTGGAGGTAGGCGAGGAAAGGCCAGGTTAGTACCCGACGTTGGTGGGCTCCCCACCGGGGCACCGAGCGGGCTCGGGCCCTTGTGCAGCCCAGAGCCCCAGCACCACCGCCGATCGCTCGGCTGGGGATAGGTCGAGCGGAGAGGAGCAAGCTGAGGCCCCGGTGGCGCCGGGAGGGCCCCGGGGAGCCAGAGATAAGGATCTGATTTCCAGCGCCTGGAGGGGAAGAAGAGGTGACAGCAAATCAAAGAGCGCTCACCTCGCCTAAGTCTGGGCCAACGTTTGAAGTTGGCGAGTCTTCTCTTTCTCCCTTCTTCCTCCTCTCTCCTCCCCAACCCCAAAGGGCCCCTGCTTTCTCTCTGGCCCCATTCGTATTTTGATTCGCCATGTCTTAGCGCTCTAGGATGATCCCGTCGCTCTAGGATCACGGGGCCACCAGTGATCCAAGCAGCAGAGAAGACTGGTCCGAAGGCCCTGGCTCTTCCACCGGGGTGGGCACTCCTGCTCCAAAGGCTCGGTCACCGCAGAGTTGTGCCTCCCGTAGCCCCGAGGCTGAATTAATTGCTGCCTTGACGCTGGGTTTTCAGACCATTGCTAAGTAACTCGCAGACGGAAACTTCTGCAGGCTCTCCGTGTTTTGCACCTTCCACCCCCAGTAGAACCTCTGTCCCTACCAGCCCACTATTCAGCCAGTGACCTCTCTGCCAGCTTCCAAGGGAAAGCGTTTCTGGGTCAAGATTGTCCTTACTCCTTCCTGAATGGGCAGGGCACTCTCCCATTAAAAGCTTTGCTGCAGTGAAAGGCTGCGGAGTCTCTGACTGGGACTTTTGGCCTTGGGCTGAGGGTAAGCTAGGCTGGGGAAGCTGTCTGGGTGGTGTCAGTGTCTGTCCCTGGAAGGAGCAGAACAGTGGCCTGCACAACTCAGGGAGGGGGACTTACTGAAGGTTAGAGGAACAAGCTGATGAAGAGAAGAGGGGGAAATGAGGAGTAAAGGAAGAAGTGGGCAGCAGGGGATTGAGACAGGCAAGGAGAAGGGCTCCCCAAGTACCCTGCTCCCACAGTGACTTCTTAAGTAGCCCCCAGCTCAGAGCCCAGAGAGTTCAGCACTTGAGCCTCCCAAGGCCCCACGTGTACTTTCTACTTTCCTTCTCCATTTTTTGCTTTCACTGGACAGACTGAAAATCGCAGGAATGTCTGGGAGGCTCAGGGATGAAAAGCCTCTCTACAGAGCCCTGATCTGTCCACGGAGGCTGGAGACCCTGACCAAGCAGGCCAGGAGATGCCCGCCTGCTTGGTCGCTTCAGCTTCCCAGCCTTGCATTCTGAGGGGCAGAGATCAAAGCAGCTGAGGCCCAGCCTCAATTCTGTAGCCCATGGGCATACCTACCTGCCCAGGTGTCACTGCACACAGAAACATCCAGAGAACCCAAAGACACCGCCCCCTTTTTTATGGGATAGGGAGGGCACTGAAGCTCCCTCATGTGTGACGGCAGATGTTTGAATGAGTAAATGAACGTGGGTGTCAGTTTCCTCGCTGAAACCAAGGTGATCCCCCAGGGGCTAAGGTAAGGAGTCAGTCCAAAAGCAGAGAGGGTGTTGTCCACAGGGCTCATTAATAGTGAGGCAGAAAAGCAAATTTGACGTCGAAGTTGAGAGTTTTGAGGAGAAAGATGACATGACTTCTGGAAGCCAAACTGAAGATCAGCTAGTAGAGTTTAACGCACGGGAAGCGGGAGACATACAGATTTGTGTGTGTTTGTATGTGTGCTCTCTCTGTGAGGCCTCTCATGGGTTCGGTGCGATCTCCTGTGTGTGTATGTGTGTGCTCCCGCGTATGGGTGTGTGACCACATTCGGGCCAGTTCCTGCATTTTGTTGAGTAGCACAACACTGATCATCTCCGTTTATCTGGGATGCACCTTGTCAACTGCTTCGGAGCGCGTGAATCGCGTTTATCTGCCACTGCGCGTTTCTCTGTTTGTTTATCTGCACGTGAATGTGTAAGCGTGCTTCCAAGTTCCTGCTCTCTTCGCAGGAGAGTGCAATTCTGTGTTGACTCAGGCTTGCGCGGATGTAAATTTCCACACACCAGTGTCCCTGTGTCCCTGCCTTTCTCAGGGCTCTGGACACTGGAGGCCTTCACTTAAGTTGGTGGAGTTCCGTAGGATTTAGTTTCTGTAGCAAGTTGTGTGTCTCTGCGAAGGCCATTTGGAGGGAGCCCTTGCATCAGAGAGGGTTCCATCTTCTCTGTGAGGGCAGTGGGTTCCCTCAGCGGGGGTCTCAGACGCCCAGCATCTGCCCTGGGGGGACGAAGAGGGTGTGGCTGGGCTGGAATTCAGGAGGAGGGCGACCTACCCTGAACTTCTCTTTTTTTCTCCCTTTTCTTCTTCTTTCCTTTGCAGATTGAGATCAAGACCCCACTGCAACTACCACAATGGGCAGCAAAACCTTGCCAGCGCCGGTGCCCATTCACCCATCCCTGCAGCTCACCAACTACTCCTTCCTTCAGGCAGTGAACGGCCTGCCCACGGTGCCCTCGGACCACCTGCCCAACCTGTATGGTTTCAGTGCCTTGCACGCTGTGCACCTGCACCAGTGGACGCTGGGCTACCCCGCCATGCACTTGCCGCGCTCCTCTTTCTCCAAAGTGCCAGGCGCCGTGTCCAGCCTGGTGGACACGCGCTTCCCACTGCCCGCCTTTCCCTGGTTTCCTCATGTAATCCAGCCTAAGCCCGAGATCACCGCTGGAGGCAGTGGCCCCTCCGCACTCAAGACCAAGCCACGCTTTGATTTTGCCAACCTGGCTTTGGCTGCCACGCAGGAAGATCCATCCAAGCTTGCCCGGAGGGAGGGTCCTGGGTCCCCTGCTGGTGGGCTGGGTGCTCTCCTGGATGTAACCAAGCTGTCCCCAGAAAAGAAGCCCACAAGGGGACGCCTGCCTTCCAAGACCAAGAAGGAGTTCGTCTGCAAGTTCTGTGGCCGCCACTTCACCAAGTCCTACAACCTCCTTATCCATGAGCGGACACACACCGATGAGCGGCCCTACACCTGTGATATCTGCCACAAAGCCTTCCGGAGGCAAGACCACTTACGGGACCACAGGTACTGCGGGTGCCCCCCCCCCCCAAAAGCTGTCTGTCTCTGTTCTCACCTTCCTCCACCCTAATGAGGCAGTTCTTGAGCCCAGCTCTGGCTCCAAGCATCACAGTTCCTGGGAATTCTCTAACATAGCAAAGGAAGGCTCAGGGATAGGTTCTTGGAGGATGGGGTGGAGAGAACCTGGGAAGAATAAGTCAGGTCTCCACAAGCTCCAGACGGGCAGGCACAGCTGGCCTCACCCTTCTCCCATCTGCAGCGCTGTCCACTACAAATTTCTGCAGTGATGGAAAGCGGGACTCATGACACATGTCCCCACTGAGCACTTGAAACGCACAACTAGTGTGACTGCGAGATTAACTTTTTAGTTTTACTGAATTTTAATTTTAATAACTACATGTGGCTAGTGCTGCCCCAGCTTGGATAGCACAGCTCCAGCAAATTGCCCACCCCCCCAGGTCCCCTCGTTCGCCTTTATTGTTAACCCGGGCCTTATAAGGAAACCGTGCTTGTCCCTCTGGGGAAGGCAGGGGCGGGCCTAGCTAGACCTGTGGACCGATCCGATGGATCAGACATTGCCTATGGGTTTCCTTCACTCGATCCACACACTTCACATTTTGCCCACTCCACACTAGGTACCCCCCGCCTGCCTCTCCCCTTTCTTTGGAGGGCAAGTGCCTCATTGCTGTGGGAGGGGATCTTGGATAACTGTGTATAACATGACATCATTTTGCAAAGATTAATTTCCCTGTTTTTGCTTTCAGATATATCCACTCCAAAGAGAAGCCCTTCAAGTGTCAGGAGTGTGGGAAAGGATTCTGCCAGTCCAGGACTCTCGCTGTCCACAAGACGCTACACTCACAGGTGAAGGAGCTCAAAACCTCCAAGATCAAATGCTAAAGAGAGCCTCCGGGTCACCAGCACCCTGGGTCACGCTGCCCCTTCCTCCAGAGGGACCTGAAGCCGAAGGCGACTCCGGCGGGCAGCGGGAGGGGTTCCCGGGACCTTTCCCTATCCCAAATTTGTCCCCTGGGTCCCGGGCGCACGCGGAACTCGAGAGCCCCGCCCCGAGCCGTGACCCCAGCCACCCGGGCGGCTCCCCCAGGACGCGGCTAAAGTCTTGGCCAAAAGGCGGTACTCACGTGGCGGAAGGGAAACTGCATTTAAAAAAAGAACGAAAGCTCCGCGGAGCCGCAGCGGCGCCTCTCCCAGAAGTATTACTTTTTCTATTGTTATTTTATACGTTTTCTTTATTATTTTTTTTTTCTTTGACCATATAAGCTTGTAACTCTGCCTGCGGAGAGAGAGGGGAGAGGGAAAGAAGTTCTGCGCGTTCGCAGCTTTCAACCCCTCCTCCCGTCCCCATCCCCACCCCGGGGAGCCTGCAAAAGTGTAATCCATGTATCTGCTTCAGCAGCCCGGCCCTGGGGCCGCGGGGCCGCGGATGCCCCCTCCCTGGCCGCGGCGCGGCCGCGGGTCCTTGGCCCTCGGACTCAGACGGCGGGGCGGGGGGGCCCTGGGGCTGGAGGGGGCCCGGCCTCCCGCGCCCCTGCTCCGCCGCCCAGTCACCACCAGCGAGCAGCCGGCTAGGAGCAGGGCGTTGTATTGCGATTGGCACTTTATGCTGACCATCGGTAACGGACATTTATCACTGGAGTTTTTTAAAATATGAAATAAACGGTTATTTTACAGGCATTGCAGGATGGGTATTTTCCCTCCCAAACACAGGAAACTGGGAGGCTCCTTTCCTCGAAAGGAGCAGGTTTCCCTACCCGCTCCAACCTGTCCCGCTTCCGGACCCCCGCCTTATTGAGGTGCTAGGGTTGAGATGGATGGAGAAGCCTCCTCTCTCCCTGTGTTGGTCTACCTCGGATCCCGTCCCGGGTTTCTTTTCTTACTTCACTCCTCCATTTCGGTCTTAGGTCTCAGGGCCCCCAGTCCTCACCTCCAAACCGCTGGGGTTTTATAAAGAAGCCGAGCCTGCGGCCAGGCCAGGACGTCGGCCGTGAGAAATCTCAACGTCTCCGGGTCCCGGGGTCGCTTAGGGTCCACTAAGGGAACAGAATGGCACCCACCTCTCCAACCAAAGGCTTCCGTACTGACCTCCTGCATCTGCTCTGGTGAGGGAAGGGGGTGCCTTCACTGATAGCCTCAGGCCCAGGACTGTCCCCTGGGCCCCCATACCCGGCTGCACGTGCACAATCACCGCTGCCTCCCCCAAAGCCCCAAACCTACAACCCTCTCTCCATTAGGATCCCCCAGAAACAGTTCTTTGGCTGGGGCTCGTCCCCTGCCCGGGGCACGGCCCCACGCCCTCGAAGATTCCCTACAGTTTTTAAAGCCTTGTTAGGAATGGCGGGGGCGGGCGCCCTGGGAGGCCCGGGAAGTTTAGGAGGGGAAATCTGAGTCCGCCCTCCACAAATTGAACCTTCCCCAGGGCGTCTAGTTTTCCCACAATTAGAGGCCAGGCCGCCGGGGGCTCTCCTGTTTGGGGCGGGGCGGGACTCCCCACAGCTCCAGAGTCCCGACCGCAGGGAGGCGCAGGCGCTGGCGCCCGCGGCCTTTCCCAAGCCGAGCGCGCGGCCTCTCGGGCTTCTGTGCCCGGCTCTCAGCGGCCGCGGAGACGGCTGGGCCGAGCTTCCCTGCCGCGGGGACCCAATGCCCCAGCCTCAGGCAGGGCCCTGCGGGCCTGAGAAAGGAAGCCCGGGCCGTAGGAGTTAAAACGCTCTCGCCTTTCACTGCACCGTCCTCACCTCCTCCGGGCATGCCCCCTCCCCCCCCCCCCCCCAAGTGCGGGCTGGAACTCCGCGGTTCCGGAACCCAACTTGCCCGTGTGGCCTTGGCTGGGCCGGCGCGGATGAGCCCGGCCCTCCGCGTTCGGAGCCACGCTGCCCCCTGCTGGACAGGCCTGGACGGGCGGCCCAGGACTGGGGCACCTCACAGTACCCTGCCCACAACTCATCTAGATGGACTCTCTAGATGAACTCTCCGCTGCAGGCCCTGTCCACCACTCCTCTAGATGTCTGGTCTTGCCCTCAAAACCTTCTTGACCGGTCCCACGGCCCACTGAGAATGAGGACCGTCCGGGTTTGAACCGGCCTGGGGGATCTCCCCTAGTGGAGCAAGATCACAGCCCTTCTTCCCCAGCTTCATAAGGACACTCCCCAGGAGAGAAACGGAGTCTGGATCCCAGAGAACTGATTTCTGGGCGCAGAGACGTAGGGTTAGTCAGTGGGCTTGGGGCTTCGACGGCTTTAGCCCAGCCAGTGCAAGCCGTAGTATGGTGTGCGCACTTGGCCATGGCTTATGCTAAGGCCCATTGCAGGAGCCACATCGGTTCCTTTATTAGCTCCGTGAGGTCGGGGGACGTGGCTGTTCTAAGATGACAGTGCCTGAGTACACACAACCCTAGCGAAAGCTTTGGGCACCTCTGAGGACCTGTGAGAGCGCCTCCCTCAGTTCCTCTGCTCTTTCCGGGGTTCCATCTTTCTCAAGGATTTACTACGGCTGCAGCTCCCGCAGCCGCCACCTTAGCCACCTCCCACTCCCCCAGGACGTCCAGAGCCTCTGCAGTTAGCTCCGCCCCAAGGACCTCGTGAAGACTATGAAATGGGGGAGGTTTGCAGACGAGGTTTTTCCATTCTGGACCACCCCACCTCTGGTAACCTGAATCCCCTTCCTTTCGTCCTTCGTAGGCCCTGCAATATCAAGTGTGCATCCTTAAAGGATGGATTCCCAGCACAGGGTTTATAGCGAGGCGCTGGGAGTCGCGCAGCGTACTGTCCAAAGACCTGCACTGACTCACAATGCCTCCACCGTGCCTTGCCCTACCAGGGGCTCACTATCATCCTGCTGGACCCACAAGCCACTTCGCAGCATAGCTCGCTGGGTCTATCCCCTGACACTGATTTCATGGATTGCGCAGTAACAGCACAGCAAGTGGAAGGGCAAGCTGGGGCTGCGGGCCCCAGACACCGCACCCGCTGCAATTCCCAGGCAACGTGGTTGGGGGCAGTTTCCAGCTCCCACTTTGTGGGTAGCAAGAAAAAGCAATGAGAATGCCGGAAATGCTTGGGTGGGTCTTACTGCTTGCCCACGCGGCAAGGGGACAACTCCCCCCCCCCCAGAAGACCCCATTCCTCTGCCCCCCCCCACCTCCCCCGACCCCAGTTCTCAGACATTAAGCTTCTTTGGTGTCAGGTCCCCAGTGTGACTTAGGTCGGTTTTCAGGAGTGAAGGGAGAGGAGAGTTCAGCTGCGGCCCTCCCCCAAGTTGCTAGGCCAGCTGTTCCTGTGAGGGGCGGGGGGGGGGGGGGCGCTACTTGGCTGGACCTCTTTGCTGATGGGCAGAAGGCGCAAGAGACCTTCAAGGCAGCCTGGAGCTTCCTGGTGCTCGCTCTGGGAGATCAGCAGCGCTCTGGGGAAAGAACAGCTCGCAGGGGCTTCTCCCCAAGAGGAAGAGGTTAAGGTTCCACCTCCTCCTTCCGAATGTAGTCAGGGTTCTGCGGCGTAAGATGGACCGTTTTTCCCTGCGGACCTCTTGGCCGCGGGAGTCAGAGCTAACATAGGGTCGTGGGGAAGGGAGAAACGCAGTGGACTGGTCTAGGGCTCCTTGATAGCACCTCAGCACCAAGAACGTGGAACCTGTGGAACCTGTGATAGCATACCCAACCCCATCCCTGGAATCTTCGTGTCTCCAGAGCCGCTCAGAAGCATCCCACCCCACCTGCCACAGCACTAGGGCGCTGTGACGCCACACGGGCCTCCGGCAAGATACGCCAGGGCTCCGCCAAGTCTATAGCGGGATCTCATTTATGCGGTTCGATGACGTCACAGACGGGCGGTGATACTACGGCTCCCACATTTCCCGGCCCCGCCCTGCGAATCCTGCCAGAAACGCGCGGAGAATTCGTCCGTTCCCGGACAATAGGGTCAGACCCGAAGCGTTGGTAGGTGCCCTGAGTGAGGTAGAGTGCCCGGCAGCCTTCCCCTCCGGAATCTCGTGGCTTAGAATGCTGTCCGCGCGGGTAGGGTTTCAGTGCACCAGCCGCGGCGGGATACTAGCCCCGCCCACCTTGCCCCGGCCTACCCACCGCCTCCACCACTGCGCATGCTCTGCGCGCAGGCGCAGAAGGAACTCGTTGCCCAACGCCGCTGGCGCTGGAATTAACCGTCTCGCGGCGGTGCTGGGCGGTCGGTGTGGACTTCGGTGTCCCACCTTCAGGTGTAAGGAGCACAGAGGACCACTGGCCCAGCGGGCGCATCCTGCTATCGGTCTTTATGAGCCCTAGAGATGTTAACGCCGAAGAGGGCAGCTCTGGGTTAATGCGGGCTAGAGACCCTTGGAGTCTCTATGGCGCCTCGAATCCAACGCTGCCGTGGTCCGACGGAGGTACCGGGGATTCGAGCCGAGAGGGAGTGTGCGGCCCGCCCCTGCCCTAGATCCAGTGCGGCCCCAGTCTTTTCTGGGTTTTTGAGGCAGAGGTCTTGGTCTCCAGTCCAGCGGAGCTCTTGAGGCACAGGCTTGGTCACCCACCCTGCCGGTTCAGCCTGGCTTTCTGGGACGCTGCGACAGCCAGACTGATGGTTGGGCTCAGATTGCATATGTTTCAGGTGAAAAATTCACTATGGACATGAGATAGGATGAGGGGGTCAAACCTCATGTCAGTGGTAGAGGAAGAATTAGAAGTTGCGTTTCCTTTGAGGCAAGGGGCCCGAAGACCCAGTTGTAGCTTCTCCTGCCACTTACAAGGTCAAAATCATACATATTTTCTCAATCATTTATTCACCACTCGAATCAACAACTGGGCCCTCATGTGTTGCAGAACAACTTTCGCATTTATGAAGCACCATGTAAAGGTAGTAGAAATGCTTCTCTCAGCATCCTGAAGTACCCTGCCTCCCAAGCTGCCTTATTCCTAAAAGAATCTTCTTCCCTCTTTACTTTCTCATCACCCAGAGATAATGAAATGGGATGGAAGAAGGCTGTCACCTGGACTGGTAGTCATGAAACTTCCTAGAAAGCTTGAAAGAAGCCGCCTTTAACTCCGTGGAGAAGAATGGATAAATCAGTTCACAGATTATTTTTTTTTTTAAAATTTTTTATTTATTTATTTGAGAGAGAGAGAGAGAGAGAAACAGCATGAGAGGGGATAGGGTCAGAGGGAGAAGCAGGCTCCCCGCTGAGCCGGGAGCCCGATGCGGGACTCGATCCCAGGACCCTGGGATCATGACCTGAGCCGAAGGCAGTCGCTTAAACAACTGAGCCACCCAGGCGCCCAATTCACAGATTATTTTTAAATTTGCTTGAGAGAGGAAGGTGGGAGACAAAATGTAAGTGCCCTACTTACCACTCCTTTGTGGCATATGGCTAGCTTGAAAAAAACAACTTGGGGCAGACTGAGGTGACAGGGCAGGGGCCTATATATGTGGCAAGTGGGACTGAATAGGTGGTAGGGTGTCTTCCACTTTGCAAACACACCCAGCTATAGTCTTCTTTGGATATGTGCTTTCTTTGATTTGTACTAGAGTGTCCATGGCCTACGGAAAAGATAGTTGTACACTGTTGTTACATGGACAGATCTGCAGGAACGTTCCTCTTACCCAGCCACCTGAGCCCTGGCTATCTGATACCACTCTTGGCCATTTTTCTTGGCCAATGCTAGTTTCAGCTCCAGCGATTAGAAAATAGAAGGACTTAGAAAAGTGGGGTGGATGGACAAATGGAGTGAGTTTTGTTTCTTATTTCTAAACACGGAGTGGATCTTAGCAGCTAAGCCATCTCTGGGGAGGTGTAGGCATAATTAGTTTTCAGTGTTTGGTTTGATTGAACTCTTGCTTGTGAGATAAGATAAGGAGTTTTGTCGTAACAAGGGCAGGGATGGGTTGCTTTTTGTCACTGGTAGGAGTGGGTACCACTTGGATACTGTAGGTAGATGGTAGCATGGGGACATGGAATAAAGCTAGAGGAGATGGGGCAGGAATCGCTAGATTCTTCACCACTCAAAGGACCAGAGAGGGAAAATGAGCTTCTGGAGAATCCTTAAATAATGAGATTTACTTGGGAGGTTGATTCACTTCTTATTAACCTGGGTCAAGAGCTGAACATGTCTGTGCAGAATTCAGAATATCTTCAGTATTTCACGGTATCTCACAGCATACGTAGTTCCTCCTGTAGGTCTGTGGTGGGCGAAGAACCAGGGCAGGGGTGGTGCTGTACCTGTCAGGGACAGTTTCTATTATGTATGGCCTTGTTAGAGAGACCAGCCCACACTGAAATATTTGAGCAGAGTCACTCTAAAGTGAGTGGAGTGGCTCAGAGAGTTCTTGTTAACTGTTAAAGGGATCTGTGCGCCATAGATCTTTTAAATCTTTTATTTTCTATATTCTTTTTAGTTTTTCAATTTCTTTGTCTATTAATACCTAACTTTGGTACTTTAGTGTGTTGTTAACTCCCACCATGATGGTAGAATTGTTTTTTTTGTTGTTGAAGTTCTAATATATATAACATGTTAAGATTTGTCTCTCCTTGACAGTTAGCAGTACTCACGGGAGATTCCTCAGTGTAGCATTGGGGACCATGTCAGTGACTGGGGCTCTACCACTTTGGGAAAAGTGTGAGGCCCTGCTAGGGCTTCTCCAGGCGGGAAGCCAGGCAAGCTTTTTTCCCCTGGCAAATGATGCTTTATTTTAACTATCATAAGTATGCATTTAACTGGGCCAGGGAGGATTAGGAGTCTTGGGGGAGGGCACTGGGTTTTGATATGTTTCCTCAGCTTTCTCCCCCCCATATTTTAATTTAAACCTTTCCAGGCATACAGAACAATAGAGAGAAATTTATAGTTAACACTCAATCATCCACTACCTAAATCCCACAATTAACATTTTACTATACTTGCTTTATCACATTTCCTTCCATCACTCCATCCCTCAAACTTTTTTAAAATGAAAATTTGTAAACACGCAGAATAATTGAAAGAATAGGACAAAGAACACTCTCATCTCGTCTTCGTAAAGTCAACAATTGATCATGTTTTGTTATATTTCTCTCGCTTTCTCCCTGAACCATTTGAAAGTTAAGTTCAGACTTCATTATATTTTAGCCCTAAATAATTCAGCACACATATTTTAGGAATAAGGGTATTATTCTACATTACCACGGCATTGTTATCAATAATAATTTTGCCTAATATCATCAAATATCCCATCTACATTACAGTTTCCTCCAATTTTCCCACCAGTTGAATTTTTAAAAATCAGAATCCAATAAAAGATTTCATATTGCATTTGTGTCTTTAGCATCTTTTAATCTAGAACAGTTCTGCTTTTTTTTAAAACCTGTAATTTGAATTAAGTATAGATTTACAGGAAGTTACAATGATAATACAGGGAGGTTCCATGTACCCTTCGGTACCCTTCATCCATTTTTTTTCCCATGGTTACACCTTGCATAATGATAATACAATATCATAACAAGAAAATTGATATTGGTACAATGTATGCATATAGTTTTATGCTATTTCCCCACAAAAATAGGAATAGGTAGATTCTTCTAACTGCCACCACAATGAAGATACAGAACTATAAAATCACCACAAAGATCTACTTGTATCAATATTTTAGAAGTCTGAGTGAATGTAGAAACCTTACCTCCTATTGTGGACTGAATGTGTTTCCCCCAAATCCCTATGATGAAATCCTCACCCTCAATGTGATGGTATTAGGAAATGGGGCTTTGGGGAGGTAATTAGGTCTTGAGGGTCAGCTCTCATGAATGGTATTCATGCCCTTATAAGAAGAGTCTTGAGGGAGCTTGCTTCCTTTCTCTCTGCTTCATAAATATGGGGGGACACAGCAAGAAGACAGCCATCTAAAAACCAGGAAAATGACTTTCACGAGACACTGGATCTGTTGGCACCTTGATCCTGGACTTCCAGGCTCCAGAGCTGTGAGAAATAAATGCCTGTCCTTTTAAGCCAATGAGTCTGTGGTATTCTGTTATAGCAGCCTGACCTAAAACACCAACTTTTAAGCCCTTTTATCCTCCCTGTTTATGACAGAATAGTCTTAAATATTTCCTCTACATACACTAACATCGAAGTCATTCGATGTTATATTTTTTGCTTTGACCATCAAACATAATTTAGACAACTCAAGAGGAGAGGGAAAGCCTATTGTATTTAGCCTATTTTGCCATGTTCTTGCTTTTAAAATTGTTTTTTTTTCCCCTTCCTCATAGTTTTAGTTTCCTCCTTTTATCATTTCCTTTCTGTTTAGAGAACTTTTTAAGCCATTATTTTAGGTTAGGTCTGGTGGTGAAAAATTCTAATAATTTTCCTTCATCTGAGAATGTCTTTATTTCTCCTTCATTCCTGAAGGATAATTTCACCAGGTATGGAATTCTGGGCCGACAGTTCTTTCTTTCCAGCTCTTGAAAAATGTTGTGCTACTTCCTATTGAGAGTTTAAAAAAATTTAAATGATTGTATTTTTTTAAATTCTGAAATCTCCATATTTTTTATATACTCTGTTTCTTTGCTGAGACTTTCTACTTTTCAGCTGTTGCAAGGGTTCATAATTGCTTATTAAAGTATTTTTATGATGGCTGCTTTCACATTCTTGTTGATACTTCCAACATCTCTGTGATCTCGATGTTGATTTGTGTTGGTTATCTTTTCTCTTTCAAATTAAGGTTTTTCTGGTTCTTGGTCTGACGTGTAATTTCTGATTGTACCCTTGAAATTTTTGGTATTGTGTTATGAAACTCTGGATCGGGGCACCTGGATGGCTCAGTTGGTTAAGTGACTGCCTTCGGCTCAGGTCATGATCCTGGAGTCCCGGGATCGAGTCCCGCATCGGGCTCCCTGCTCAGCGGGGGGTCTGCTTCCCCCTCTGACCCTCTCCCCTCTCATGTGTTCTCTCTCTCATTCTCTCTCTTTCAAATAAATAAATAAATAAATCTTTAAAAAAAAAAAAAAAAGAAACTCTGGATCCTATTCAAATCTGTTTCAGTAAGTTTCCTCTGACTTGCTGTGACATGGTGGGAGAAGGAGTGCTACTTCACCCCTACCATGTGGGGGTGAATGCCCAGGACCCCCACTTGGCCTCCCTTGGCACCCCGGAAAGAGAGGGGTGCCACACTGCTACTTGGTAGAGGTGAGATTTCAGGCTCCCCACTAGGCCTCCACTGACACCACCTAGGCCAGGAGGGGAGAGATCCTTTTTGTTGTTCCCACATGGCTTCTGCTGGGGGTAGGGTGGAAGGTCTTGTTACCTCTCGGTGATGGTGCAAATTTGGTTGCCCGCTCCGTCTTCTCAGATGCACCTGGGTAGGGCAGGGAGGAGCCCACCTTTGCAGGCAGACAAAGACAGAAGTCCAGAGTCCTCATTCCGTCTTTCCTGACGGGTGATCTATGGCCCTTTGAGTATCTTGCTGCATAAGTGAACTGGTATTGGCCTTATGGAACTATACACTAAGGGACAAATTTCTCTACAAATTCCCATTTCCTGGCATCACTTCTTTTATTGTTCTAACATGATCCTGGGTGTCCACTCTAAGGTATTGTGGTGTTTTTAATTTTGTAATACAAAATTCTCACTTTATGTTTTGACATCAAATGCTCTGGGGTGGTATTTTATTATAAAGTTACAAAACTTTTGCCTACTCTCAAATGTTGGTATGTAGGATCCTTGTGGATTTTAAAAAAAAAATTGATATTTTTAAATTAGCTATAATGTCTTGAATTTTGACCCAGGAAAATTGAGTCTTTTATTATTTTGTTTATGAAAAGAAAAAAAAATCTAATGTATCTAGTGGCTGGGAGCATGGATTTCTTTTTTACTCTACTCCTGTGTCTGGTGTTCAGGTTATAATAATTTTTAATATAAATATTTCCATAGGATTTTAAACTTTTTAAAATTTTTGAGAATGGAATTTCAGAAATCTGTCCAAATTTTCCTAAAATATTAGGTTAGTTTCCTTAATTGTCCAAATTTTCCGAACAGGACAGGATTTTTTTTTCTTCTTGTGCCTTACAGATGTTCTTAGTGTTGCCTTGGTCAGGGAGAGAAATAATTATTAAAGCAAAAAACTTCTCTTCAGTTAATATTATTTATTGACTAAGACCTCTGACTTGTGCCCGATCATAGGCTAAGTGTGAACATCATGCAAATTGAGAGCAATAGTTTTTGCTTTTTCCAGATATATGTGGTTACAGCATAATGTTTACTTCCATGAGTCAGGGCAACTTAAATAGATAACCTAGATAAAAGGAACTGGGAAGCAGGAAGCCTGTGTCTTGGCACACATTTCATTGCTAACTTTGTTGGGTCGCCTTAGTCAAATCCCGTAACCTCTTAGGGCCTCAATTTCCTTACCTGTCCATGAGAATAAAAGTATTTATCTTTTCTGACTTGTACAGCTTTGGTCAGGGAAAATTTAGATTTGTGCCATAAATATAGATAATATGGCTAAAGCCTATCCACCTCTTTTTATTTAGTCTTAAAAAAGTATCTATAAACACTCATGGCTTTTTGGCTTCTTTTGGTGTCAAAATGTCTTTGAGCAAAGAGAATTCAAAAAGTGCTTGGGATAGCCATAAACATTTTTTCAGACTTAATTGACATAGTTGACTATGTCCATTTTTGCTATGAGTGAGCAACCACATTTATTTTTCTCTCCTGGATACTCTGATTCTTTAGGTGCCCAGCAGCTAGTTACGTCACCCATGCAGAATCAGGCAGAAGCCTCACACGTGGTTTACAGAACTGTGTAGCAGACTTACGTGGATCGAAATAGCTATAATTAGAAAATCAGTCTCACATTTAGGAACTACGCAGAAGCATGTGGATATTCTGACTTGTCCCAGAAGCACAATAAAAGTAAACCAACTGGTCTTGAAGTAAGAACAATTACAAAAACACAAATTTTGAAAAAAATGAACACAGAGATTTGAATCATAAATATTTATTTCTAGAGAAACAAGGCAAACTCATTTCAAATTTCAGAGGAAAGCGTTGGCAGTAGTTAGACCACACCAACCATCCTGCTGTGTTGACATGGGGATTTCTGCATAAGGCCATCTGTAGGTGGCAAGATGCCCTGCCGCCAACCCCATGGTAGGCAGGATCTCTTCTCCTGTCTTTGGACTGGTTCTTAGATGTGGCAAGGAATTAACAAAGAATCCCTGTAAATTTCATCTGCTGTTTGTGATCTTCAGAATCTGAAGTTAGGGAGTGAGCCAAAGCTAGCTATAACATGAACTTTATCTGTGGATATTAAGGTCATTTTACAATTGGCTGCAGAGCACATGTTTGAATGGCAGAAAAAAATGTAAAGCAACGTCTCGAGTTTTCTCTGTGTGGGTCTACTATTGGCTTACTTCCCTGTCACCTAAATCACTCTGAGCCATACAGTAGGTATGGGCCAGAAAGACACAGAGCATGAGTATCAGTAAGGATCTGTTAGCGTAGCCTGAGGAGGCCAGGTGAAATCCATTCTGACTTTTCCAGCTTGTTGGTTTCATTGTTTTCTGCAGTGGGTGATTGTCTTCTGCTCAGCCTGCTTGGCTGGCACCAGGTCCTTTGAGGTTCCCAGAAAATCCCCATGTAAATGTGCAGCCAGAAAGTTGGGTGCACAGCGGGCTTACTGTCTGGTGTGTTCCTTGGTGCATACTCTCCTGTGTCTAGGGAGGCATGCCTCTAAATGATGAACAGAAATTGCCTTAATTGAAAGTACTTCTGTTGGCAGGATGATTTTAGAGTCTACCTCCCTTTGAAAACAAACTCTCAACTGCTCCCCAGGGGTCTGGAATCCCTCATTTTCGCATGAGAACCCTTCCTTCTTTAGCGAGAGCCGATGTTGAGATGCAGAACTAGGAGATATGCTAGGAGGAGATATTTTATAGAGCTACCATTTATTGAGTCCTTCCCACATGCAGAACACTGTGCCGAGAGATTGGCATCCACGGATACTATTCTTCTCATTTTTTTTACATGAGGAAATGGAGGCTGGAAGTATACATCTGCACAAGGTAACACAGTATGTTATGAGAACCAGCCTTCAATTCCAGGTTCTTCAGACTCCAAAATTCATGAGCTCACAAGACCCTCTACTGCTTCCCTGTCCTTGAGGTGCACTGAGATCTCTAAGATTCTGATTGCCCTGCCCAGAAGGATGAAGAGTGCTGGGCTGTTACCTCTCCTGGGGAGGGAGAGACTAGGTAAGAGGGGTGGGCTGAGGAAGCTCTGGGCTTCCCAGGGGGTGCTGAGCACAAACCAAGGAATGATGAAGGCCGGCCGGGGTCCTAGCCTCTGCCTCCAAGCACAAGGTGGAGGCTCTGCTCCTGCTCCAGATTGCTCTGGAGCAATCTGCCAAGGGTCTCATTCAGGATGGAGCCCTCCTGGGAGAAAGGGAAATGGGAGCCTGTGGCTGATCCCTGCCTGCATGAGAGCTATTGTGCTGGTCTTCGATCAGCAGAGGGTGTGGCTTGTTTGAGACGGGCAGTGTGGTGTGTGAGATGTTCCTTTGCATTTCTCTTCATTTCCCTATAAGCTTGTGAGCCTGAATAATGTGGAAGCACCTCAGCTGGGCATCACAAGGACAGATGGTAGAGTGGAAACTGAGGCCCAGGTGGGTCTCTGGGTGCTGTCCTGATGGGACACGGCTATGACAGCTAAGCTTCAGGGGTTCACCTTGCAGTAGAGGCACCAATGATGAGTGCGGCTAAAATACAGCTGGAGAAGGCAGTAAGAGGAACTTAGGTCACCCAGACTAGACTCTTTCTGGACATGGCCTCAGCCTCTCGCCTCCACAGTCTGGTCCAGGGATCTCTCCCAGATGCTCATACAGAAACCTCGCTCATAGCACTTCTAACACTGGGTCACTGTCGTCTCTTCTAGATTGCAGGCTCCTCGAGGACCCGGGCCAGTTCTGTTTGTCTCAGAACTCCCTATGTCTTTTGCGGCACCTGAGCCTGAGAACATGTTCCTAGCCGAGCGGGAAGCTCAAGAGCCTTGGCCAGATTATAGGCGTGAGGAAAACTTCATGAGAAAAGAAGTTTTCTGTTAACAAGTTAACTGTTTCTGGAAAAAGCCCCCTTCCGGTCATTTGAGAACCATGTGTGTAAATTGAGGTAGAAGGAGCTGTCCGCTGCTGAGTGATGGGGGCTGGCTGGAAGGGACTTTTTCAGAAAAAGGAACAGCAGCTCTGCTCTGAACAAATCCTATATTACTTTTTCAAATAGTAATCTGCTAGTATGAAGAATGTACCTTTTATTTCTGTTTTGCCTTGTATTTAAATGAAACATTTAAAATGACATCCTTGAAAATTGAGAAGGCAAATAAAGCAGTCCTGCTGATTTAATGAAGACCAAGCTGTAAATGTAACTTTTATGGGGTGTCAGCCACTCACTGAGGAACCTGGTAACCAGAGGGAAAGGAGGGGGCAGAGGTGTGTGATGACTCATCCCAAGAGTCCAGAACTTTTCCTAGTTTTCTAGAGCACACAGGATCTCTGCAGAGGAGGAGGGCTCTGCTATTAAGGAATGAGCTAGAAACCTTAGCCCTGTGAATTGTCCCTTCCAATAGCCTTGTCTCTCTCCTCAGTGAGACTGGAGAATGGCGTGGCTGTCAGAAAACACTCATCCCCCTGGGTTGGTGAATGTCTCCCTCTGGCACTCTGTGCCAAGACATCCGTATTGAAGACAAATCCGATGCCCTCTGTGGTATGCGGCCTATCTACAAAGCTGGTCAGAGTGCAGCAGAGGGAGGGCCAGTCTGTCCTCCCGGGTGTCCTTTCTGTAATCCCCTTGTCACAGCCACCTCTGAAGGCTGCTTGCCCTGACAGAGGGGCCGTGATGGGCAGCCTGTCAAATAGATTGTGAGTGCATTAGCAGGATTAGCAGAGAAGGCTAATATTGCAGCATTCCGCAAGTTCATTCACAGCATCTGAGGCTGGGCTGGTCAGCTGTCAAACTGGGCAGGCACAGGTTCCAGAATTCATGTCACATCAGGGACTGGCCCCGAAATGGTCAGAGACACGACAGTCCCATGTGTTTGACTTGTGTTTATGAATTATTATTTCACAACAGAGCTTAATTTATAATATTAGTATAAAGATGCTAAGTATCCTTTTTTTTCCCCATATGATTGATAAACTAGCTGAAATACTTTAGTAACCCCTCAAAACCAGATGCTTTGTTCTTGGCAGTTTATTGAAGTATAGTTGATTTAATTTCTGCTTGTTAAAGTAATATACCCTCATTTTGGAAAACTTGGGTCAGAAAAGTATAAAGGAGAAATTTAAAATACTCAGTTCTTTCACCAGATATTACCTCTCATGCCATTTTGATGTATTTTCATGTGGTCTTTCTCCTATGCATGTCAAGTAAAGTTGTGATTATATTGTATACTTGGTTTTGATTCCTTTTAAAAAACCAAATATTATATACTAAGCATTTGCCAGTTTTTTTTTTTTAAATTTATTTATTCATTTGAGAGAGCGAGAATGAGAGAGAGTACATGAGAGGGGGGAGGGTCAGAGGGAGAAGCAGGCTCCTCGCTGAGCAGGGAGCCCGATGCGGGACTCGATCCCAGGACTCCAGGATCATGACCTGAGCCGAAGGCAGTTGCTTAACCAACTGAGCCACCCAGGCGCCCGCATTTGCCAGTTTTCTTGCACTTTTAATGAAAATACCTATTAATACTTTGTGTGAATATATTTGCATTAGTTTTTTATTGGTGTGTAACAAATTACCACAAACTCAGCACTTTAAAGTAATACCCATGTATTAGCTCACAGTTCTATAGGTCAGAAGTCTGGCATGGCATGGTTGGGGTCTCTGCTCACATCTCAGAAGGCCAAAATCAAAGTGTCAGCTGGGCTAAGTTCTCTGAAGGCTCTGGGAAAAATTGCTTTCAAGCTCTTTCTTGTTGGCAGAATTCAGTTCCTCAAGACCGTAGGGCTGAGGTCCTCTTGTCCTTGCTGGTTGTTGGCTAAGGAACACTCTTAGCAGCTGGAGGCCACCTGTCTTCCTTGACATGTGGCCCCTTTGATCTGCAAGCCAGCAATGGTGCAGTGCATCCTTATTGTGTTTGGACTCTGGCTTCTTCTGTGATCAACTGGAGAAAACTCTTCGCTTTTAAAGGGCTCATATGCATAGGCCACGCCCACCAGAATAATTTCATTTTAAGGACAACTATGTCATATAATGTGACCTAATCAGTGGAGTAAATGCCATCATACTGATTGTCGGCAGGGTTGTGCAGGGCATGCCTACCAGGGTGGAGAAATAGTGGGGCCATCTTAGGTCTCTACTTACCAGAATATTTCCATTTATTTAACAGTTTCTTTGTTTTAAAAAAAGCTGGGCTTATTTCTCATTTTTTATTATTATAAGTGATGTTTTTGGATGAGCATCTATCCTGTGTTAATGTGATAGGTGAAGAACCAATATTTTCTTATTTGCATTTTTGTTTCTAATGAAATTCAACACTCAGTTTCATGTGTTAGCCATTTGTCTTCTTATGTGAATTGTTTCTCTTCTTTTTTGGGGTTTATCTTCTAATTGATATATCATGTTCTGTAATAGTAAGGACATTATAACTTCACTAATTTTATTACAACTATTTTATCTTTGTGTACTTTTTGATGTACAAAGGTTTTAAATACATAGGTACACAATTCCATTTATATCTTCCTTTCTGTTTTTGCCTTGATGTCGTATTTAGAAAATCCTTTTGCATCTCAAGATTTTAGAAATATATTGATTATATTTCTCTATTTTATAGATTCATTATTTGTATTTAAACTTTAATGTACATGGGATTTATTTTGATATATAGTATGAGGTACATATTTAAAATTTCCCCCCAAACTTATTAACCAGTAGCCTAATATTTAACATATAACTCCTCCTCACTGATTTCAAATGCCATTTCCATACTTGACCTTTTTTGGTGGCTTTTCATTCTGTTCAATTGTTCTGTTTTGTAGGCTGGTGCCACAGTATGCTCTTTGGTTATTATATTTTGAAATAAATTTAAATACATTGAAATGTAAATTCCTCCTTGCTTTATTTAGTTTTCAATATTTTATTGGCTCCTTTTCCCTAGTGGTTTCACGAATTTTTGATGGAAATTTAATTTAATTTGAAGTGTATTGACTTCATAATATTTACGTTGAAGAATGATGGTTTTGCAATATATAGTCTTCCCATTCTAGCAATATAGAATGTCTCTCTACTTATTAGAATTTTCCTGCATGTTCCTTAGGAAAGTTTAATTTTTCTAATTTAATAAAATTTCAACTTTACAGAAAATTTGCTGGAATAATTATTTCCCTGAACCATTGGAAAATGAGTTGCTGGAAGATTTCAGTGTGTAATTCTGACAAAGAAAGACTTTCTGTACTACTATCGAAATCGAAATCAGGACATCAGCATCTATGTATTACTGTCATCTCACACAGAGATCTCATTCCAGTTCCACCAGCATCCCCAAACATGGCTTTTAGAGAAACAGGATCCAATCCAGGATCCTGTATTGTATTTGGTTGTTACACATCTTTCATCTCTTTCAACCTCAGTTTCTAGTCTTTCTGCGACTTTCATGACCTTGTCACTTTTGAAGGCCATAGGCCAGTTATAGGGTAAAATGTCCTCCAGTTTGGGTTTGCCTAACTTGTGCCCATGATTTGATTTGGATCATGCCTTCTTGGCAGGAGTGTCCCATAAGGAATGCCGTTAATGTGTCCTATCAGGAGGCACACTGATTTGTCCAGTTCTGGGGACTCGACTTTTGATCATTTGATTAACTTGTGTCTGCCAGGCTTTACCACCCTAAACTTACCCTTTTCCCATTTGTAAACAATAAGTGTTTCGTGGGGAGATACTTTGAGACCATACTGTTGTTAAAGTATTTTAAGCTTTGTTCGGTGCTGCTGGAATCAGCGTTTAGTTCAGGGCCAATTTTGTCCCACGACTGGGGGAAAAAACCTTGCTTAGTACTCTGCCTGATGCTCTATGAATTATGAAGTTTTCTACTCCGCTGTGGCAACAGGAATTATTTCCAGGTGTATATGAACTCTGGGGCTTGTTCTTGCTGACCCTTTCTGGTGGCTCTTTCCCCAGCCTTGGGTAGTTCCCCAACACCGTGAAGTATGATGGTTTTGCAATATATAGAGAGATTCTCCAGATCTTGGGACTGCTCTTTTGGCAGCTCTTTTCTTGCTGGCACTCTTCCCTGGGAGCTCACGGGAGTTCCTGCTCTGTTCCTCAACTCAAGAGAAACTGGGCTCTGCCTGGACCCTCCCTCCCAGTCCCAAAGCCCTCAAACTCTCTCAAGGCAACAGTAGGGCTCACCTCATTTTTTCCTGTCTCTCAGGAATCACTGTCCCTCGTTGCCTGGTATCCTATGGCCTGAACACTATTGTTTCATATATTTTGTCTGGTTTTTGGCTCCTTCCATGCAGAGGGATTAAAATAGTCCCTGTTACTCCGTATTGACTGCAAAAAACCACTTATGCATTTTGGATGAATCAAATGCATCGTTCTTTTCCAGGCATTTATTAAAATGTAGAAATGTTTCCTTCTGCTCTAAATGGACCCAGGATGCTGAGATTTTTTTTTAAATGTCACTTGTAGTCTGTCTTCTCCTTCCTCAGTGACTGCTTGCCTCTGCTATCAGCTCCTTGCCTACTCTCCAGGAGTTTATGCATCCCCTCTGTTTTAGGGCAGTTTCTTAGATAAGGGTCAGTAGGTTCTAAATGAGTGTCTGAAGATCTCTTCTAGGAATTAAAAACGTGAACTGTGTCATATGTGTTTGACTGGGTCGCTTTCTTGCTTCCTTTCTGGTCCTTGGCCACAGTTCCCTAGTTGAGTCTGCTAAAGTACTGCTTTTTGGATACATGAGATATAATGCCACTTCGGAGCTTTGTTTGGGAAGTGTGCTTATTGGTGAGTCAGGGGTGGGAGTGGGGCTACTGCAGTCTTGCTGGATCATAGAATAATTTCTATAGTAGTTTTCTAGCGTTGTCATAACAAAGCACCATGAACTAAATGGCTTAAAATGATAGAAATGTATTGTTTCCCAGTTCTGGAGGCTACAAGTCTGCAGTCAAGGTGTTGGCAGAGCCATGCTTCCTCTGAAACCTGTAGGAGAATTCTTTGTTGCCTCTTCTTAGCCTCTGGTAGTTTGTCAGTGATCCTTGGGGTTCCTTGGCTTGCAGCTGCATAACTTCATTGTCTGCCTTCATCACACATGGCCTTGTCCCTGTGCATCTCTGTGTCTTGAAATGGGCATCCACTTATAAGGACACCAGTCATACTGGATTAGGGACCCACCTTACTCGAAAATAATCTCATTTTAATTCAACTAATTACATCTGTAACAACCCTATTTTTAAATAAGGTCAAATTCTGAGATATACTGGGGTTTAGGACTTTAGTTTTTTTTTTTTTTAGGGGATACAGTTTAACACTTAGCAGTTGGTATAGAATATTAGGTGACTTTCTTAGTGGAAACTGGATGAACACCCAGAGTGGTAGGCTTTGAACCCAAAGCAGATGACACAGGTGTCAGCAAAGATTAGGAAAGCTGGTTGGGCTAAGGGTCGCATGCTAGCAGGGAGTCCTGTGCCAGGTTTGACTCCTAACTCCTGTAGATAGGAATGCGGTGACGTCAGTATCCTGGTGTTAAGCCCAGGTCTGAAATTTCCTGATGTAAAATCCTTTGCCCAAGCTTTGGCTAGTGGCCCCAAGCCTCAGTGAGTGCTGCAGACAAAGGGCAGATCTTAGAGCTGAAGCTTCTCTGACAAGTTGTCATGGTAGCAGTGACCACGCATAATGTTGGGAAATCTGCTTCCCCCTCTCTCAGTCTCTCAAGTGTGTGATACAGTATTGTTAACTATAGTCACTATGCTGTATGTGTCCCCCAGAATTTCCTCATCTTAGAGCTAAAAATTTGTCCCCATTTCTCCCACCCCAGCTCCCAGGAGACACCATCTACTCTCTGTTACTATGAGTTTAGCTTTTTTGGATTACACATAAAGTGAGATCATGCAGTATTTCTTTGATTTATTTATTTGTTTTACTTAGCATAATACTCTCAAGGTCCACCTATGTTGTTGCATGTGGCAAAATTTCCTTTTTTATGTCTAAATAATATGATATATCAATTTTTCCTTTCTTATGGCTAAATAATATTCCATCTATCTATCATCTATCTATCATCTATCTATCTATCTATCTATCTATCTATCTATCTATCTATTTATCTATCTATCAGTATCTATCTATCTATCATCTATCATATTTCTTCATCCATTCATCTGTTGATTGTCATGATTGTCATGTAGGCTGTTTCCATGTCTTGGCTATTGTGAATAATGCTGTAATGAACATGGAAGGGCAGATGTTTCAATATAATTTCATTTCTTTCAGATGCATATCCAGGGTGGTATTGCAGGATCATATGGTATTTCTATTTTTAATTTTTTGAGGAAACTCCATACTGATTTCTATAGTAGTTGTACCAATTTACATTCCCACCAATAGTGTCCAGATCTCTCCCTAGTTTTAAGATATTCTCAGCCATTATTTGCTTAAATAAGCTTTTGCCCCTTCCTTCCTATTTTCTCCTTCTGGGACTCCAATAATGCATGATTGTTTCTTTTAATGGTATCCCATAGTCCCTATAGGCTTTCTTTAATCTTTTTCATTCTTTTTGATTTGTACTCCTCTTATTGGACAAGTTCAAAAGATCTGTCTTCTACCTCACAGATTCTTTCTTCTGTTGATCCAGTCTGATACTCTCTACTGAATTTTTAATTTCATTCATTTTATTCTTCAGTTCCAGAACTTGTTTTAAAAAATGATTTCTATCTCTCTAATAGACTTCTCATTTTGTTATTGTTTTGCTGATTTTGCTGAACTGCCTTTCTGTGTTTTCTTGTAGTTCACTGAGTTTCCTTAAAATGATTATTTTGTGTTTTTTATTGGACAAATCTCATTTTTTTGAAGTTGGTTATTAGAAAATGTTATTTCTGTGGTGGTGTTATGCTTGCTTACTTTTTAATTTTCCTTGAAGTTTGTGTCATTGCATTCACATTCAAAGAAATAATCAGCCTCCTCCAGTCTTTACTGACTGGCTTTGGGAAATACCTTCCATCATCTATATTAGGGATTCTAAGCCTTTTTTAGATCTTTTCTATTGATATTTCTGCTCCACAGTTCTTGTTCCCTCATAGAGGGTGAATTCTTAAGATTGTATGCCTTCTTGGGCGCCTGGGTGGCTCAGTTGGTTAAGCGACTGCCTTCAGCTCAGGTCATGATCCTGGAGTCCCGGGATCGAGTCCCTCATCGGGCTCCCTGCTTGGCGGGGAGCCTGCTTCTCCCTCTGCCTGCCACTCCCCCTGCTTGTGTTCCCTCTCTCTCTCTCTGTCAAATAAATATGTAAAATCTTTAAAAAAAAAAAAAAGATTGTATGCCTTCTTTCGATCCTGCAAAACCAGATTTGGGGCTGTCAGCTACCCATTTGCTTTCTTTAGGACGGTGCTGAATGCTCAAATTGCGTGCTTTATCACAATCCTGCTGAATTGGGCTGGCTTTCTGCATGTGCTCACTAGCTGTCTGCAAAGGCTCATTTTTGTTGCCGTAGGGATTGTGCTGAGGGAGCTGGCCACAGGATGGTGAGGTGGGGTATGGGTGAGCTTGCAACGCATTTGGAGTGCCTGTGGACCAGCAGGAGGATCTGTAGGTGAGATATGCCCAATGGCTCGTTGGTGGGCTTCCTGATGGAGTGTGCAACACGGTTAGTAGGATATATGTCTCTTTGATGCCCTCCAAGAGGCCTGGCTGCTCTTCTCCCTGACACTTCCCACTCCCCACTCAGGCAGCACACCTCAGGATTTTGGGTGAAATGAGAAAGAATTGGGTCTCTTTTGTGGTATCCCACAAAGCAGGGGAAGCTGGGCGCTCACTCAGATGCTCTTACTTTCCCTTGGGGGAGAAGTCACAGGCTGAGAAGATCTCCCTTGGCACCGAGCTGTGCCACTTTGGAGGAACGGTAATGTGGGTAAAGTGAAACTTCCTCTTACCTTCTTCAGTGCATCAAATCTCATTTTTTTTTTTTTCCTCCAGCTATATGCTGGAACCTCTCCACTGGACTCCCAGACTTCCACAAAGGCATTCTAGTTCATGGGTGATTAAATCAGTGCTTTTGAAGAGGAAGATGGTAGAAGACTATCAGTTCCACCATGCTGATGGTATCACTCTTCTCAGCCATTATTTCTTGAGCACTCACATGCCAGACACTATTCTAGGCCTTGGAGTCACAGTGTAAGATAAAGTCCTTGTAGAGTTTGACTTCTGGAATTGCATCCGTTCATTATTTGTAAAGTGGAGGTAAGAAATGAATATGCTCAATTAAGTTGTGAATAGTAAACGCAGTCATTTGTATAATGAGCTTAGCCCAGTGCCAGGCATAACAGAATTTTCAGTAACTGTCAGCTGTTTATATGGAGACCAGACACAGTGGAAAGTGGGTCTAATTCTTGTCTCGTTTGGAACTTCAATGCTCTGACGTGGGGAGGACATGCTGAATAGTCTAGGGGGAAGATAGTAGTTTGGAGTCTTGGATGCCTTTTCCGGATTTAGGATTGAAACACAAAGCTGGACTACAGTGGTGTCATGAGGGCAGTGGCAGAGCATCCCAAAGAGCAAGGCCTAGAGGACATGTACCAGGTTTATCTGCTTGGCCAACACATGCTTCTCTACTCTGCCCAGAGCTGCAGCCAGAAGTAAAGGATTTCATACTGCACAGCAAAGAATCAGTGAGGACCAAAAGCAATGTAACACAAGTTACATTGTGCAGAGCACATTGTTGTTTTAAATTTTGGTTTGCCTAAAATGGCTCACTGTATTAGTTGCCAGTCTTAAGTTCCTATACCTCAATATGTGGTATTAACTCCAATAGAAAATACGCAACCAGCCCAAAGACAACATAGTTTAAGAAATGTAATATTTTATTTGCATCACATTTTAGAAAGCTGTTTTTTGTTGAGGAATGGGGTAACTGCTACTGGACATTTTACTTTGCCTTGGGAATACAACTCAGAGTTGGAGTTAGAATTTGGCTAATCTACTCAGATTCAGCATCTGTACTCCTTTAAGTGGCATTTAATATTACAACAGGAAATCGTTACTGTTTTTCTATCATAAAGGAACATTACTAGACTGTACTGTATTATGTGCTCAAGTTGGCTCACCATCTCTGATGAGCTGTAGAAGAAATGGAAACAGATAGTGAGTGAGTTGAGCAGGGATGCTTGTGTGATCAATCTCGCATCCCACAAGTGTTATGGGCCAGCAGCATGCATTTCAGGGGTGCAGATGAGGTCTCAGATCTTTCTAGAG
This sequence comes from Mirounga angustirostris, assembly GCF_029215605.1. NCBI lineage: Eukaryota > Metazoa > Chordata > Mammalia > Carnivora > Phocidae > Mirounga > Mirounga angustirostris. The sequence goes on along the minus strand of NW_026991718.1, from coordinate 14,681,855 downwards.
CTCCCTGAGATGGAGAAAGTGATTTCCCTCTCTCAGGTTGGTTGCAGTGCTTAAGTGAGATAATATGTGCAATAAACCTGGCACACAAGAGGTGTTCAGTAAAAACAGTTTACTCTCCTTTTTTATGTCCTGTTTTGGGAATTTAATTTTCTTCAGTGTATTTAAAAGGTAGTTAAAATTAAGCCAGTTAGTTTCTTATTCCTAGCTGGAGGGTCTGGCACGCTAGAAGGTGATCAGTGGGTGTGTGGGGGGGATGAGTTGTTTGTGGTGCTTGGGGTAAAGGTGTTTCTTGTCCACATCCCTTGGTGGGTTGGAGATTCAGCACTATCTCCCAGCTCTGGAGTAGCACACAGAGACAGGTTAGACTTGGCTGGTTAGGCTCTTTCCAGGAGACGCTCATGGGAGAGTTTTTCACATTTCAATATTTGAGCCACCTAATGCACATGATCTGTGTTTAAACCTACCTTTCAAATACCTGGCACATTCTATGTGCCTGGAACAGTTCCAGGGCTTAGAAATTCAGGGAGACATTAGAACACATCCCTCATTCTTAGGAAGTCAGTAATTCAGTAGCAGAGAACGTACTACACACACGTACACACACATGCATGCATACACATGCAAGTACTCATGTATTCATATACATATATGCTTGTGTGTGTGTGTCTGTGTGTATTTTGGGAGGTGGGTGTCCTAAGGTAAGGGGCAACACTCAATGTGAGAGATCCAAAGTTGTGAATGTGTTGACCATGTTTTAATGTCAAAATTAGGATCCATGGACTGATAAGAATAGAGCTCCATAGAAAATCAAAGGAATAATGCTTAAAGTTGGGGTAGTTCCAGGATCAAGGCTGCCTCCTTTAGAGGTACTTCTTGTCCTCAGTAAGTTTACAGTCTAGGTAGAGAGTCGTGTGCATATCCCTGGATGAAAGCTCTATGAGATGTGTCATCAGGGCAAGAGAAGGACCCAAAAAGAGGTATGGCTGCTCAGAACTATGGGAGATGAAGATGGAAGGGGAGGTAGAGTTTGATGTCAGTGAGTAGGGAAGGATCTGGGAGAAGAGGGAATGCTGAGTCTGGAAGGATACTGGAAAGGTGCCTGGCCACAATCTTGTCTAAGCAGGGAGATCAAAAAGCCTTTCCCAGATTTAAGACAATGAGGCCCACATCATTGGGGAGCAAGGTGCTTCTGTGGCCAAGGACTTTGCAGCTGGCCCTCAGAAACATGGTTGAGAGCAGACATGAGGGATTGATTAGAAAACTGCTATGCTTGGGAAAAATGTAGATTTCAAGACATGAAATGAAATGAAATGAAAATGAAAACATGCAAGCATTTGTAAATGGAATATGCCTATCATTGTGGTTTTATGTGCCCAGAGACCTTGTGAGCAACCTGTAGATATGGCTGGGGAAAACATGTCTTTAGAGGCCCTTTTCTCTCCCTTGCACAATGATAGCTTTCTCCTTGGGTGGCACCTGATGGTTGTCATATTTTCCTTTCTGAGAGAGGAAAATTGTTTTTTTCTTTCTTTTCTGAGACAGGAAAATAACTGATTGTTATCAGGAAGTGAACTGGTGGCCCACGAAGCTAGAGCTTCATCGGGCTCTTGGGAGGAAACCTTATGTGTGTATGTGGGGGTAGAGATGGTATTGCAAAGAGATCAAGGACCCACTCTGGAGACTTATTAGTTGTTGACATTTGGAAAGTTACTTAATCTCTCTGAACCTTAGATTCTCATCAATTAATGGCAATAATGATACCTATCTTGTAGAGTTCTTGAGAGGACTAAACATAGTAGTATGATGCTTGGCACACATTGGGTATTCAATAAATCTCACCTGTTATTATTGCTGTTTTTTTGGGCAGACACTAGTGTAATATGGGTACATTCTGAGTGTAGTTGGAACACAAAATTTCTTGGGGGTGGGGGCACACAATCATACACATTGCTGTCCGTAGTGCTGAACTATCATTGCATGGGGCATGGCTGTAGCTCCTAACCTCAGGCCACCATTGATGGCTGCTCAGTCTCTCCCAGAAATTCTGAGCCAGAAATGTGTAATGAAGAGGCCAAGATGGTAGAGAAGCAGACTGATAATAGCATTTGGATAAGTCACTGAGAAATTCCTATGGACAAAAAGAGATATTTTAGTCTCTCTTAGAGATTTATATTACCAAAGAAAAAGTCCAGACTGACATGGCTCAAAATGCTGCTACAGGATGTGTTATGTGATAGAGGGCTGTGCATGTGTTAATGTGAATGATGAGTTTGGGTAGTTGGCAGAACCCTGGAGGAGTAGAGCTTGTTTAAGTGTGGTATCTTTATCAGTTGGGTTAAAACAACATTTTAATAGATATTTAAGCATTTTGGCTCAATAAAATATTTGTAATTTTCACAATGTCAGAGAACAAATAAAACTATTACTTTATGATGTGTGTGGTCAATTTCATGTACTGTTGAAAATCAAAACATATTTCTGAGTGTAGTAAGTTTTTTTTTTGAGAATTGGAAGTTTTGAAGGACAGACATCTCCCCCACATTCCTTTCCTTGGTTATTCTGGTGGTGATTCTGGGTGTATTATATTCTCTGAACCCTTGTTCTCCATTTTCTCCATCTCACAAAGGTCCAAGCTGCTGGAGCAGCTTGGCTGGCCTACCTCCTAAAGTCTACCCATTAGTCAATTCATCCTTCCTTTCTTCCATCATTCATCCATACGTCCACCAATTAACCAATTGTCAAACATGCAATTATTGAGCATCTACTGCATATTATATACTCTATTTTGCACCAATAGAGTAGCTTGTCTAATCTACCGGTTATTATGACAAATCCTGACCTTTGACTCAGCCCCTTCAGAATCTGCTGGTGCTATATTTATTCCTTTGTCAACAACATTTATTAGGCACTTACTATAAGCCAGATACTATTCTAGGTAGTGGGGATACAGCAATAAATACTGCTATCTAGTGTGTGAATTACTGAAATAGGTTTCTGATTGGTTCTTTTTTTTTTTTTTTTTAAGATTTTATTTATTTTTGATAGACAGCGAGAGAGGGAACACAAGCAGGGGGAGGGTGAGAGGGGGAAGCAGGCTTCCTGCAGAGCAGGGAGCCCGATGAGGGGCTGGATCCCAGGACCCTGGGATCATGACCTGAGCCGAAGGCAGATGCTTAACGACTGAGCCACCCAGGCGCCCCATCTGATTGGTTCTTTTTGACCCCCTGCTGTTCATTGTCAGTACAGCCAGAGGTCCTTTTAAACGTCATGTCATGTTATTTCTTGGCTCATAGTCTCCTGATAGCTTCCCATCTCACTTAGGGAAGGGTAGTGGTGGAGGTGATAAGAGCTGTATTCTCTCTTTGTATTTTGAAGGTGTAGCCTAAGGGGGACTCACTGACAGATCAGACATTGAGTATGACCGGAAGAGAGGAATCAGCAATATCTCCAAGGAATTTATCCTTGGCAACTGGAAAGATAGAGTTACCAATTACTGAGTTGGAGGAGACTTATAGGAGCAGATTTGGAGATAAAAATTCCAAATCTGGTTTTGGACATGACAATTTTTATATACTTATTTGGCATTTAAATGGAGGTATGGAGCATGTAGTTGGAGATAGAATTCTCCAGAGTTCAGGCTGGAGATACATATTTTGGAGTCATTAGCATATGAAGGTCATTTAAAGCCACAAGTTTATGTGAGACTGCCAGTATAGAGAAAAAGAAAGTTCCTAGGACTGAGTTCTGGAGCACTCATCATTTAGAAGGTGGGAAGATGTGGAGAGTCTTGGAAAGGAGACTGAATAGGAGAAGATGAAGAATTTAGAAGTGAACCAAGTGGGTGTGTCAAGGGGAAAATATATTTCAGTAAGGAGGGTGGGAGGGTGGGTTGAGGGCTGAAAATTGACTTCTGGAAATCACAGGAGGTCTTGGTAAGAGCTGCTTTGGTGGAATAATAGAATCAAAAGCCTGACTAAATTGTGTTCAAAAGAGAATAAGAAGAGAGGAAAGGAGACAGAGTAATGACAAGTCTTTCAAGGTAACCTAAAATATGTCAAGGATTCTCATGATTTTCAAAGGGTTATGCATGAATAAACCATGAATAGCTTTGTTATTGCTATGTTGTTCTAATATTTCCACATACTACATTGGCCTAAAGAGAGATCATCATCTATCAAAACCAGGTCGGAAAGTGTTGAATCAGCCAAAGGCTGCACCACCTATAGCTTCCCTAGAAGTAACTCAAGGCTTGCCTTGTAGAGCCTCTTAATAATAGGAACAACCACAATAGTAGCAACAACTAATAATAATACATTAGAGTTCTCACTGCGAAGCATTATACTGAGTGTGTGTCATGGATTGTCTTATTTAGTGCTCACAACCCAGTGAGGGTGGTGTCTCTGTTATTTCTATCTTACAGACTTGGTGGTTTATAGGCAGAGGTGTAGTCCTTTGGAATATTGGTGAGACTCTGATTTTTATTACTTTTTGCATATAGGCATTATTTCAAGACCCTGCCAAAGAGCAATAACATGACACAATTTTTCAGAAGTGAAATAGGGAATAAGTAAAGGCTGTTTTCCCCAAGGGCTACTATGTGGATTGAGACTTCACTCTTCCTTCCTACTTCACTTAGAGTTCTTGGGAATACAGGTGCCATTTTAAAAAAAGATTTAATTAGTTTATTTATGAGAGAGAAAGAGAAAGCAGGGAGGGGACAGGGAGAAAGAGAGAGAGAATCTGAAGCAGACTCTGTGCTGAGCCCAACATGGGGCTCGATCTCACAACCCTGAGATCACAACCTAAGCTGAAATCAAGGGTTGGATACTCAACCGACTGAGCCACCCAGCCGCCCCACAGGTACCATTTTTAATGGATGATGCTAGGCAATTAACAGACAAGCATGCCATCTTCAGGGACTTTGTGTGGTTATGGAAGAGATCTGTTCTTATTGTGGTCCATCTGCTCTATGACTCCCCTCTCTAATGCCTGGGGCTCTCCTTGCCCTTGTAGAGTGAAGGGCTTGCTTCATTCAGAAGGAAGAAAAGTGCAAAGTGAGGTCACTGGTTCCTGCTAACTCTTAAGACCTTAACTTTCAGAAACATTTCAGAAATGTTTCCTAAACATTTACAAGAAACAAGAGGTATTTTGATAGGCTTATAAACTTTATTTAGTTTTAACAAATACTGAAGTTACTGGTTTACTATACCAATAGGAATTACATGTTGTGCTATAAAGTCAAAGGCAAAAATAGTTCAGATAGCTACAGCTCTAATTAAGACTTCAGTGCGTGGTCGAGTGTGGGGAAAGTAACACTGCACAGTCTATGGACTATTCTTTTAAAAACAGTTTAGCTACTCAAGTTCCATTTATTTTAAAGAAACTTTTATGGAAAACTTAGAGAACATTGGATTCATTAACAACAATTGTAGGTTTCCATGAGTAGCAGATGGGTCCATTGAAAGGACCGGATGAACAAGTATGAATTGAGCATATCCTTCAGAAATTAGGGGTCTGTTTGAAACCCATTAGTGTTTTGTACAGTAGCTTTAATCTTTCTCTTCTTGGGTGGAATTAAGTGCTCATTTTTTCCTTTCTCTTCCTTACTACCCTTTTCTCTTTAGTTTATAAATGAATACACACACACACACACTCAAAACATTTCATATTGTATTACCACAGTATAATTTTCTCTTTGTATTTCAATGCATGTTTTAGTTTGCTTGTTTTTTTCTGAATTGATGATGATGATGAATAAGACTATATCTATACGTATTGTGTATGTTTTTCTCCAGCTTTGTTCAAGTATATTGACAAATAGAAGAGAATGTATTTAAGGTATACAATGTGATGATTTGATATACATATACATTGTGAAATGATTACCACATTCAAGCTAATACACACCCATAACCTCACTTAGTTACCTTTTCTTTTTGTAGTAAGAACACTTAGGATTTATTCTTTTAGCAAATTTCAAGTATGCAGTAACTATAGTTGCCATGCTCTATGTTAGATCTCCAGAAGTTATTCATCTTCTAACTGGAAGTTTGTACCCTTTGACCAACATCTATTTTTCCTGTCCTTCAGCCCTGGCAACAACTACTCTCTGGTTTTGAGTTTGACTTTTTAAAAAAATTTCGCATATAAATGAGATCATACAGTATTTTCTTTCTGTGTCTGGCTTCTTTCACTTAACGCAGTATCCTCCAGATCCATATATGTTGTCACAAATGGCGAGATTTTCTTATTTTTTATGGCTGTATAACATTCCATATGTATATATTCCATAATATATACACATTTTCTTTATCTATGCATCCATTGATGGACACTTAAGTTGTTTCCATATCTTGGTTATTGTGAATAATGCTATTGCATGTTTTTTTTTTTTTTTAACATTTCTCCAAATGACTGCCTCAGACTTCACATCCCCTGCTAACCAGTAGGATCAAGACCAGAAGATAACTAAGATATTTGAGGAGAGTTTTCTATACTTAGTTTCACTCTGAAAAGTCTTTGGTGATCAAAACAATTAAAAGTGTCAAGGAAATAAATAAGCTCTGTGTGATTCTGGTTTTCCAATATGTAATTTTTAAGGGATTTCTTAGGAGTTATAAGGTGCTTGTTAGAAAATTATGAAATAAATATTATTTTAGTGCCATTTTTTCCTCTTTCATTCTCTTTTTTTTCCTCCTCTTCCTCCTCATTATTATTATTATTTATTTTAGATACAGCTATCCCATCATTTTAGGTTATTTAGCAGACCCCCGACTATAAAGGCTCTAGGATGAAAGCCTCCTCACAGTTGTAAATGTTTTGCTCTTCCAGTACAAAGTGTCAAAAGTCTTTTTTGGCCCTTGATATTGGTCAAACACATATTCCAGTGCATTTCATAATTATCCGAAGCCCTTTTGAGTATGGCCTACCATTTTTTTTTGCATGTATATCTACTCCCCCCAACTCCAATTGAGAACCTGGATTTGAATCTCATCTCTGCCTCTTATTAGGTATCTGACCTTGGGCAAATTGTGAAACATTGAAAATATGTTTCCTTATCTATAAATCCTATATCTATAAACATCTGTGTATGAGCAATGTCTAGCTCATACATTTGTGCTGATTAAATGGGATAAGTCTGACATAAGAAATTCTCATTGTAGGGGTGCCTGGATGGCTCAGTCAGTTAAGCATCTGCTTTTGGCTCAGGTCATGATTCTGGGGTCCTGGGATCAAGCCCCATGTCAAGCTCCCTGCTCAGTGAGGAGTCTCCTTGTCCCTCCCCTCTGCCCCCCCTTTCCCTGTTTGTGTGCTCTCTCTCTCTCAAATAAATAATACATAAAATCTTAAAAAAAGAAATGCTCATTGTAAATTATAAAGTTCTATTTAATAGTAATATAAAATTATTATAGTAATAATAATGTAATTGGAAAAATATCCTCCTGTTGGGGACCAGAGTTTTCATATGACATAGCCTATTTTAAGTGTTATGGTAGAGTTAGCCACAATTTACATAACCATCTTCTAAATTGGGCAATTAAATTGTTTCAGACTACTTGGGCCTGTAAAGAACACTGCAATCGGAGTGCCTGGGTGGCTTAGTCAGTTGAGCCTCTGACTCTTGATTTCAGTTGAGGTCATGATCAGGTTATGAGATAGAGTCCTGTGTCAAGCTCTGTGCTCAGCAGGGAGTCTGCATGGAATTCTCTCTGTCCCTCTCCCTCTGCCCCCCACCCCTGCTCGCTCTCTCTCTAAAATAAATAAATAAATCTTAAAAAAAAAAAGAACACTGCAATTATTATGCTTATGCGTAGATTCTTTGTATGCATTTCTGAATATCTCTTTTGAGTTTGGTACCAGAAGGCCAGTTACTTTCTCATTGGGCTGCCATTGCTCTGGACCCCTGTCTTATCAGCATTGCTGCTCTGCTCTTTGAAGAGTTCTTTCCCCTTGCATTCTCTCTGGACTACAGAAGGACCTCCAGAAAGACCTGGGTATGAGAGGGATTGCAAAAAGATGGGCTTTGTAGTTGTTGGTAGGATGGCAAAATGAGACTGATAATGCCCTCTTGCTCTGGAGGATCTTGGTGTAGGGAAAAGATAGTCTCTGCTTGGGGATGGACGGGCAAAGTAGAGAACAAGGAGAGGGAGGGCACATCAGATCGTGGATGCGTGTTCCTGCCAAGAGTCCCCATCGGGTCTCCAGGGCTCTCCCAGCTGGGCTTTATAAGATTACAATTGAATTCACGACTTGATCTCTGCCAGAGAGAGCAGTTCTGTCTGCATCACCCTGCTCAATGTATCCGAAGTGAAGAGTGGGGGCAGCAACCCTCTAGGCTGTGAGCAGCTCTCCCTTTGAGTGAATGGCCTGTGAAATGTTAGAGAAGACCTGAAAACCTCCTCCCTGGGCGGATATCACCTTCTTCTTTTGGATTTTATAAAGAACCTGATCCTCTTTGCCTGAATGGAGCCAAATAAATGGGAGTCTCAAAGGAGGTTGATGGCTCTGCCATAGAAGTCCCACAGCGACGTCTGGTTTTGATGTATTGCTGATGGATACGATCATGCTTAGCGAGATCACTTTTGCCAGTTTGAAAGAAAGGTCATGTTTTTAATTTAACTTAATTTCCTACACCAAAGAGAATTTTCAATAGGATATTCGACTTTTGCACCTTTAATGAGACCAGATGCTCTGGGGCCTGCAGCAATGAAGAGGAAACAGATTTTCTAGTTTACACTTCCATTTCGTGCATTTTCTAAATTGGGCATGTGCAGTTTCTTTAAGGATGCCATTCCTCATGGGTATTTCTCTCTTTCCTTCTCATTTTTCTTCTCCTTCTCCCTCTCTCCATTTATGTCTTCCTTCCTTCCTTCCTTCCTTCCTTCCTTCCTTCCTTCCTTCCTTCCTTCCTTCCTTCCTTCCTTCTCCTTTCCTCCTCCTTCTTGGGGTTACCTTTCTTTGAAGACATAACATGGGCGAAGCAATGTTCTTAGAGCTTTACAAACTTACAATTAATTTCCATTTTATAGATGAAGAGATGGAGACTCAGCAGGGTTAAGTAAGGAGTATAGTATATATTGTCTAGTGGAATGATAGGCTGAATAACAGTCATTACAAGCTTGGATGATGAAACTAGATCACCTGTATTTGGTCATTTATTTGTGGAATGGCCTGGGGAAATTACTTAACCTTTGACTACTGGTCTGTGTTGATTGTTTTAAAGTTACAAGTTTAATTTTGTTTTTAAAGTTGACAATTACATATATAAAAGGGCATATGTATTGTTTATAGACTAATAAAACAAATGTCTGGGTACCTTTCAAGCAGATTAGGAAGTAGAACATTGCCCATACTTTTGAAGCCTTCCATGTGTCCCTCCCTATTGGCAACACTAACCTCACTAAACCCCAAAGCTAACCATTATTTTAGATTTGGGTTTTTTTTTTTTTGTTGTTGTTATTTTCTTGTTTTTGTATATATGTACACACACACACACATACCCTATTCCTAAACAGTATATTCATTAGTGTTGTTTTTGTACTTTATTAAACTGAGAAACACTGTAATGTATTTTTCTTTGACTTGCTTTTTATACTTTTAACTGTATTTATGAAATTCAACTAAGGGGCGCTTGGGTGGCTCAGTCCTTAAGCGTCTGCCTTCGGCTCAGGTCATGATCCCAGGGTCCTGGGATCGAGACCCACATCAGGCTCCCTGCTCATTGGGAAGCCTGCTTCTCCCTCTCCCACTCCCCCTGCTTGTGTTCCTGCTCTTGCTGTCTCTCTGTCAAATAAATAAATAAATAAATCTTAAAAAAAAAAGAAGAAATTCAACTATGGTAGTTATAGTTCACTTATTTTCAGTACTAAATGGCATGCTACTTTATCTCAGTTTATTTAGTCATTCTCTTCTCAGTGGACATTTGGGTCATTGCAGCTTTTTGATATTACAAATAATTCTGTTATGCACATTATTAGACTTTTCTGCTGGGATCCATCTGCTGAAGTTTCTCTAGGGTATATACACCTAAGAATGGATGGTCATAGTTATGTGTGTTCAACTTTATGCCCAACTGCTTTCTAAATTTGTTGTAGCCTATTTACTGTCTGGTTGGTAGAGAGTTTCTATTTTTTCCACATCTTCACCAACACTGGTATTGTCATATTTTAAGTCTTTTGCCAATATGGTAAGTGTTAAATATATCTTATTGATGTTTTAACTGGCAGCTTTCATTTCTAATCAAATTGAGCAACTTTACATATGTTTATAGTTATTTGAAATTCCTCTTAGGTAAAGTGCCTGTTTGTTTTTTCCCTTTTTTGGGGTCCATTTCTCCTCTTATAGTTTCATCTTCCCCATGTATTAAATGGGGAACTATTCTGGAAACCCTCTAATGCCTTTATAATTACATGCTCTGTGATTCAAAATCTGATATTTTTATGCTGCTAACTCTCTACTTTCACATGTTGCATTCCTTTCTTTAAAATATGCTGCATGTCTTAGGGATTGATGTCAGCTCATGGCCCCCTTAGGTCAAGGACAGTACAGAAAAAGTCTCCCATAAAATAGCCCACGAGAGTTTTCTGACTTTCATTGATTATTTTTAAATTCCCATTAACAATTAAAAATAAGATCTCTTTTTCTCCCATTTCTATTCCCTCAAATATTTATAAGTTAGACACATACTTATGATTGGCCAGAATCCAGATTTTTTGTCAAAGATGCCATGGGTGTGCCTCTTTCTTCTCTTTTTCTGCCATTCCTCTCTGGTGGTAGAATAAAGAAAAAAATTTAAAGCTTAGGAGATATAAATTCATCCTGTTTCTACAAAGTTAAATATATGATCATGGTTTATTTTTAGGATAATTTATTACATGCCTCTTCATTGCTCTGTTTCTAACTCATGTTTTCCTTCAGGTTGATGGTTTCAAAAGCAACAACAAATCAAAACAAAACAAAATTCCCCTAAACCAATGAACCAACTAACCAATGAAAACCCAAACCTAAACCACCACAAAAGAACCCCAACATACTTTATCAAATCTAATATTACCCTTTGATTTAGACCAAGAATCACACACGAGCAACTAAAATTTTTTGTGCAGTTGCCAACATCTGCTCCTACCTCATCTTATCTTTTACCAGATCAGGGATCTCCGAACCAAACAGAAAAATGGGATGAGAGCAAGTTCGTATAACAGGAAGTTCTCCACTCATATCCTCCAACAGCAATAATAATTTGGCAGCCATCAATGGACAAAAGTGCCTTTGTGGGAGCTTTGGGATCTAGGTAGTATGTCATGAAACCCCAGTGGAGCCCAAGACCAAGGAGGGCCATTTAGAGGAGGGAGTCACACACACTCATGTTGCAGGTTTGCCAACTCTGGTCCTAATTATAGACTTAGAAACAGCCCCATCCCCCTGTGGACTTGGCAAGAGCCCTGTTTGTCCTTGGTCCTGCCAAGGCTATCTGCCAGCACTATCTGCCAAGAGAGCTGGGAAGATCCACACCCCCTATGTCTTGGGTAGCAAGCCAACTGACCTGTCTTGGCTGTGGACCTTGAAGCAGCCCATGACTGTCTCTAGCCTCTCTCAGCCATGGTCTGGGATTGGTCTTGCCTACCCAGGGACCCAGTGGGAGATGTATTCCTGTGTCCCTAGAGGCAGACCTACAGACCCTGGTCCTGACTATAGATCCTGAAGCAGCTCTGTGACTTGGTTTGAGCCATACCCTCCTGTGGTCTGGGGCTAGTCCTACCCACCCAGAGATCTGCCCTGTGATGAAGTAGGAGCCCTCCCAGGGACAATGGTGGGAACCATACCTTTCTGCATACCTGGTAACAGCCCCTCTGTCTGTGTACCCAACTGTAGACCCTGAAGTGGACCCTTGTCCCAGTGCCAGCCTCACTGACCAAGGTCCTGGAGGCAGTCATGTCTTCCTAGGGACCAGGCAGTATCCATAACCACTTAAGCTCCTGGAAACAGATCTGCTAACTGTGAACCCAGCAGCAGCCACGTGATGTGGCTCCAACCCTACTCAACTGCAATACCAGAGATACCACCAACACCCAGAGATCTAACAGGAGATCTTACCTGCCAAAACCAGTCTATAAAGTCTGGAAGAGGTGTTTGCTCCTTCAAATGCCAAAGACACCAGTGCAAGGCTATATAGATCATGAAAAATCATGTAAACATGACACCATCAAAGGAAACTAATAAAACTTTAGTAACCAACCACAAAGAAATGGAAATCTACAAGTTGCCTGACAAAGAATTCAAAATAATCATCTTAAAGAAGCTCAACAAGATGCAAGAGAAAACAGGCGACCAAACAAAATCAAGAAAACAATATATGAGCAGCATGAGGAATTTGATAAATAGAAACCATAAAAAAGAACCAAACAGAAATTCTGAAACTGAAGAATATGTGGTTGAACTGAAAAACTCAACAGAGAGCTTCAACAACAGGCTCTATCATACAGATGAAAGAATTACTAACTTGAAGAATAAGTCATTTGAAATTAGCATGATGACTATAGTCAATACTCTATTGCTATTGGAGATTTCCTAAGAGAGTAGATCTTAAGTGTTCTTACCATGAACAAAACACAGTAACTATATGAAATGATGGATATGTTAATTCACCTATTTGTGGTAACACTTCATAATTTATACATCTATCAAACATCACATTGTACATATATACATTTTTTATTGGTCAATTATACCTTAATAAAGCTTGAAAGGGAGGAAAAAATGTGATGCAGTGGGAAATCAGAAGGTCCAAGTTGTGGCCACGAATTAAGCATCCAATGTTGCTTTAATGGCAGAGGCTCCACTCAATATAAAATAGCCAAGTAGCGATATGAGGAATTCTTAATTGCAGGAAACAAACTGAGGGTTGCTGGAGTGGGGGGTGGGGTGGGAGGGATGGGGTGACTGGGTGATAGACACTGGGGAGGGTATGTGCTCTGGTAAGCGCTGTGAATTGTGCAAGACTGTTGAATCTCAGATCTGTACCTCTGAAACAAATAATGCAATATATGTTAAGAAAAAAAAAGAAGAAGAAGGTAGCGGGAGGGGAAGAATGAAGCGGGGGAAATCGGAGGGGTAGACGAACCATGAGAGATGATGGACTCTGAAAAACAAACAGGGTTCTAGAGGGGAGGGGGGTGGGAGGATGGGTTAGCCTGGTGGTGGGTATTGAGGAGGGCACATTCTGCATGGAGCACTGGGTGTTGTGCACAAACAATGAATCATGGAACACTTCATCTAAAACTAATGATGTAATGTATGGGGATTAACATAAGAATAAAAAAAATTGCCAAGTAGCTATGATAAGAACTTTTATATCATAGGTAGTGAGTAATGCTTGATCAGGGGTAGTGGTGGTGGTTGCAGAAGTCTCTTGAAAGCACATTGCCTTTCTGTAGTTTCTGTCCTTCATCAGAGAGGTCTGTGGTGTGGAGTGTCTTGTCTCTGTCTTCTGCAGGCCTCAGAACAGAGCTCAGATTCAGGTCAGAAAATTGAGCCCAATCTTCACAAGACTGGATTATGAAACTCTCTCTCACAAAGAGGCATGTGAATATACTGAAAGTAGAAACACTTGGCTTTCATAAGGAGATTATAAGAGATGGTTTAAATGATTATTACCAGTAGCTTCTATTTCCACAGGGCTGACCAGGCTAGAGCTGGGATGGGCAGGGAGTATGTGTGAGCTTGTTGAAGACCGTAAACTAGAATGAAGAGCACATACAAGTTTCTTTAACATGGTTTAAAATCCCTGGGAATTCTGTTGGATCCTCTCAAAGCTGGAAATAGAAGAGTTTGGAGGCCCAGTGTACTTCTTAACTGGAGCAGCTGATTCCTATGCATTTTGATTCCAGGTAAAATATTATTTTAACAAAGGTGTTATTAGTCTGGGATCTCCAGAAGAATAGGAACAATAGAAAAAAATATATATACACACACACACACACATACCACACATACACATACATATATAGATACATACATATATATATGTGTATATATATATATACATACATATGTATATGTATGTGTATGTGTATATGTGTTTATTTATTTGTATATATATTTATATATAAAGAGATTTATTATAAGGAATCGGCTCAAATGATTTTGGAGGCTAAGGAGTCCCAAGATCTTTAGTCAGTAATTTGGGTATCTAGGAGTCTGAGTCTGAAAGCAGCAGAAGATATTGATGTCCCAGCTCAAGGACAAGCAGAAAGAGGATCCTCTTTTACTCTGGCTTTTTGTTCTGTTCAGGCCTTCAACAATTTGGATGAGACCCACCAATGTTGACAAGGTCAATCTGCTTTACTAAGTCGCCTGATTCAAATGTTCATCTCATCCAGAAATACCCTCACAGATGTACCTTGAATAATGTTTAACAAATACCTGGGCACCCTGTGGCCTCATCAAATTGACATACAAAATTAACCACCACAAATGGGTTACAATATTTAAAAGTAGGAAAAAGTGAAAACCCTTGGTTCATAGCCTAGAAGGTGGTAGTGATGGTTGTGGGGATGTTGTGTAAATTGTGATAGAGGCCTTGTTGGCCAATTTTCCCAGCCATGCACAGTCTTATCCTCTAATTGTTTATCCTCTAATTGTTGAGAGGTCTTTGCATGACATCATATATTAACACTGTCTAAGTGTTTTAAGAAAATATCCACATGCAATCCCTGTAATTCTCCAAGACTTTATTGATTCCTCCCTTGGCTAGCTGTTGCTGCTACTCCTGTAAATCCTGATCCACTTTCAGTACTGAGTGCCATGACCCTTTGCTACACTGCACTAGGCAGTCTGTCCTTCTTGCCTGTTTCCTCTGGTCTCTTGGAAAAGTCACGTTGGATTGTTTTGGCGAATTCATTTGCCTAGGATTGTTTTTTGGTTTTGTGTATATTCTAGAGCATTACTTCTGAAAGTTTAGCCAGTATCACCTGGAGAGCTTTTTATTTTTTTTTTAAAGATTTTATTTATTTGAGAGAGAGAGAGAGAGAAGGAGCAGGGAAGGAGGGGCAGAGGGAGAAGCAGACTCCCCACTGAGCAGGGAGGCTGCTGTGGGGCTCAATCCCAGAATCCTGGGATCATGACCTGAGCCAAAGGCAGATGCTTAACCAACTGAGCCACCCAGATGCTGCCCCCTGGAGAGCTTTTTAATACACAGATTACTGGGCCCTATTCTAGGATAGTCAGTCTGGGGAGGAGGTTAGAGAATTTACATTTCTAACAAGATACCAGGTGATGCTATTGTTGCTTGTTTGAGGACCTTAGTGTAGTGCTATTCTATATGGTACTCTAAAATCTGTTTACATTTAATATAGCTTTTTTATTATTGGCTTTTTTATTGTTGTCATGTGGTTTCAACATAAATAATATATTATTTGAATGACTTCTAACCATTGGTTATTTCTCACTAAGTTATTGGCTCTTTGAGGACTCAGATTCTGATGCATCTTAAGGTAGTTTCACAACATGCTCAGGAGGTATATGTTGATTGAATAGAAAGGAAGAAAGAAATGGCTCAGTTGACAAATGACATATCTCATAAAGGGTTAGTATCCAAAATCTATAAAGAACTTAACCAAACTCAACACCCAAAAGACAAATAATCCAGTTAAGAAATGGGCAGAAGACATTAATAGACACTTTTCCAAAGAAGACATTCAGATGGCTAAGAGACACATGAAAAGATGCTCAACATCACTCATCATCAGGGAAATACAAATCAAAACCATGATGAGATATCACCTCACACCTGTCAGAATGGCTACAATTAACAACACAAGAAACAACAGGTGTTGGCGAGGGTGCAGAAAAAGGAGAACTTTCTTGCACTGCTGGTGGGAATGCAAATTGGTGCAGCCATTCTGGAGAACAGATGGAGTTTCCTCAAAAAGCTAAAAATATCTACCCTATGATCTAGCAATTGCACTACCAGGGATTTACCCAAAGGATACAAAAATACAGATTTGAAGGGGTACATGCACCCCAATGTTTATAGCATTATCAACAATAGCCAAACCATGGAGAGTGCCCAAATGTCCATTGACTGATGAATGGATAAAGAAGATGTGGTGTGTATATAAAATGGAATATTATTCAGTCATCAAAAAGAATGAAATCTTGCCATTCACAATGATGTGGATGGAACTATTATGCTAGTGAAGTAAGTCAGCCAGAGAAAGACAAATACCATATGGTCTCACTAATATGTGGAATTTAAGAAAGAAAACAGATGAACATATGGAAAAGGGGAAAAGAAAAAAAGGAGAGAGGGAAACAAGCCATAAGTGACTCTTAATGAGAGAGAACAAACTGAAGATTGATGGAAAGTGGTGGGTGGGGGATGGGTTAGGTGGGTGATGGGTATTAAAGAGGGCGCTCATTGTGATGAGCACTGGGTGTTGTATGCAAGTGATGAATCACTGAATTCTCCAGAAACCAGTTGATGGAGGTCCACAGCATTCAGGGCTCTGGGCTCACCCCTCACACCCTTATGCCACATTTCATCCAAACACTGGAAATTGTGATCTCTCTCACTTCCTGCAGCAACTCACTGGCAGCCTTGAGACCACCCTGCCTCAGGCTGAGAAGTGAGAAATTCTGAAAGCAATCGAACACTGTAAATTTTCACAGCAGTTCAGCTGAAAGCTGTTGGGCACAGATGTTTCTGTAATTGTGATATGCTGGGAACATTCTCTGGGCTCCAAGCACAAGGGCCTCAGCCTCATTCTTCCACCTGGGTGCCTCAGTGGGCAAGTCTCCCTGTCTCGAGGCTGTAATGGGAACCAGGTGGCAGCATGTGTCTGTTTTAAAAGAGCTGAGCAAGATTCATGTCCCAGTCCCAGTCACTCCTTCCTTCTTGCCTCAGCTCAGGCCTCAGGGAGCTGGCTTTGGGGATGGTGGCCCCAGCTCTCTCCAGAGTGGGGTGATTTTCAGGCCCTTGTTCAGGATGGGAATGGACTCTCATGTTTGCTGTTGGGTGGAGCCACGGAGGGTTACCAGCTGCTCTCTGATAGGCTGTAAGAAAAGAATCAGCCTTTTCTGATTGAGTAGGACTATTTCAAAGAAAGAATATAACTATTCCAGATGACCTCCATGTGGTCAAGATTGCTACCATCATTTCAAAATCCACAGAAAGATCTTGAAACTTGTGACATATTCCTTCCAGACTGAATTTTCTTTTAGTGTATACTATTCCTGCCTTTAGTGAGAGATAGTTTGTTCGTTTGCTTCAGGGTTCTTCCTGCTTGTGGAAACATGGCGAAGGCTATGGATAGCACAGGGGAAAACATCTGCTTCTGTTTGAAAACTGACCAAAGTTCAGTGAACTGGGAACATTTTTCACAAGTATTTCCAGTCAGGATAACTTTAACCTGTATGTACGATAGCCAGAGGAGTAAAGAGGACAGAGGATGAAGGATATGGAACTATGGACCTGGGAAGGAGAAAGAGTGTGCCATTGGACATTTCTTGGGAGTAGTTAGCGTCCTGCCCTGGTGACTCAGGCTGAGTGACTGTCCTTGTGTGCACATCCATCCATGTTACTGCATAGTGAGTATAGCTGCATCATCTTTCCATGAGATACTTTCCTGACACAAGCTGTTGAAAGACCTATGTTCATAAACCCTGGTATAACATTTGTGTTCTGATTATATCACTGATGTGTAACATCATCTCTACAACTGTTAAACAAAAGTTTACCCTAAACATATTCACAGATCTTCTGAGAGCAAGAGGAGTATCTACTTCCAGTTTTATCTCCTATGGAGAACATGTTCCATATTAAAATATAGTCACATCTTTCTTCTTGGGTACAGTTATTCACCATGCAGCTTTTTGAATCTATTATCTTCATATGGGAAAAAGGAAAAAAAAAAGATTCCAAGAAGGAATATTTTCTCTAACTCAGTGAGGTAACTGTTAAGATAAAACTAAAAGAAGCTTTCAGTTAAAAAAACAATAGAAAAAATCTCCCCCACAAAACAGAAACTATTAGAATAATAAAGTTCAACAAGTTTGCTGGATCCCTCAGCTTAAGTATGTTTAACACGATTTTTTATCAGCAATAGTCAATTATCATTTAAAAACATAGTAAGAAGGTAACCGTCATAGATCAATAAAAAATATATGTAAGAGTTAGCTTAATCAAGGTATACATATTTCTATGGGAAAATATTAAATTCTATTAGAGTACATAGAAGATGATTTATTTAAATGGAGACATTCCTTATTCCTGTGTGAAATGAGTTAATATTATCAAGCTGTTTTCTGCCCCAATTAATTTACAAATCCAATATAATTTCATTTAAAATTCCAGTGAGATATTTTGAAGAACTTGAATAACATATTTTAAAAAATATATGGAAGAGAATTCACAGCGCTAATATATATATATATTCTTCCATATATATATATGGAAGAAATAAGGTCCATGAATAGCTAAGTGAACTTTAAAAAAGTAGAGAAAAGGGAATATTTATTTTGCCAGAGATTAAGACGTGTTGCAAAGACTGGTATTTGTGTAAAAAGAAACAATCCAATGGAACAGAATAGAGAACTCACAGACAGACATATATCTACGTATTTATGGATCTATATATGTATCTGAAATATCTGTATCTGGGGCACGTGGGTGGCTCAGTTGCTTAAACATCTGCCTTCAGCTCAGGTCATGATCTTGGGGTTCGGGATCGAGCCCTGCATCAGGCTCCCTGCTCAGTGGCGAGTCTGCTTCTCCCTCTCCCTCTATGATCTCTCTCGCTCTCTCTTAAATAAATAAATAAAATCTTAAAAAAAAAGAAACATCTGTTTCTGAATATCTCTATCATCTCTATATAGTGCATGCATATCTGTATCATCTTTATGTACACGTATTATATATGTATGTCCATCTACACGTATACTTATTACATCTGGGAACTTAATATTCCAGAAAACTGGCACAACAAATCAAAAACAGGGGTGGGGGGCTGGAAGATAAGTAGTTTAATAGTTGGATTTGGGAAAACTGCCTCACAATATAAAAAAAAAGACATTAGCATACAAAGGTGAATTTCAGATGGAGTAAAGACTTCAATGTAGAAGGAAATACTGTAATGTTAGTTGAGGAAAATATAGGAGAATATTTTAAGGCCTAGGAGGGAGGAAGAACTTCTTAAATAAAACCATTAAAACACAGTGCACAAGGCAGAAAAGTTGATGGATTTGATCATGGCAAATTTGAGGACATCACGAATAAAGTTAGGAACAGTTTAACAACCGGATAACATTCTTATTATTACAGATAAGATAGTAATAGCTAGGATATAAAAAGGACTCGTAAATGGAAAAGAGAGAATCTCAGTGGAAAAATAGGTCAAAGGTATGAATCACCAGTGTAACAGAGAAAAGAACTCAAAGGCTAATAAGTAAATGAAGAGATTCAAATTAAAGGAAAATTGAACAGTAAAGAGATAGGACTTTACCCTTGTTATTCTGGCTAATAATGCCAAGTGTTGGGAGTGTAGGCATATCAAGTAACACTCCTGCTCTTCTGGAGAGGTTCAGAAGAGCAGCGTGGCAGTGCTTGGCTAAGTAAGTGTACGCATAGTCTAACCCCGCACAGAAATGTTCACCCAGGTCTATAGGTGACCTGCATGAGGAGAGGCATTGCCGTGTTGTTTATGGGGGAAGATATTGAAGGCAACCCAATGTCCATCACTGGACGAGTGGATAGTTAAAATGTGGGTTTGCATATGATGGGGTAGCATGCTGTAAGAAGCAGTGGACTAAATATTGGTGGACCTTAAAATATGGTACAGAGTTAAAAAGTAGAAAATAGAATGGGATCCATAGCACGATACCGTGTGTGTACAATACAATGCATATTTATAAGAAAACATATACACAAAGGGATGGGCATTAAACACATGAGAATAGTCCGCATGTGGGGGAAGGGTTAGGGTGAAGGTTAGCATTACGGGTTAGGAGGGCAATGAGTCAGAAATGGGCATTAAGGGGGAGAAATAATTAAAGGAGAATGTGTGTGGACTAATGATGATAATGTGCCCTAGATTGGGAAGCACAGTTAATTTAAAACTTCAGATCTTAAGAAATGAAGGAGGAAAAAGTAAAGAAGTCTCCATTTAAAAGTTGCCAACTCCTCTGCTTTTCTTTCTAGGTGGAATCAGGAAAACATTTTGGAGTGGATCTTATTCCTTTCAGAAAACAAACACTTGAGTGATGGCTCTGCTAAGTAAATGTAAGACCAAATCTTGTGGCTTCACCAAGTCAGTCCCTCCTAGCATGGTTGGGCAGGGTTGCTGTTGGGTAATTTGTATAGTGGCAGAAATCTTCCTTTAGGAGGAAAGGATTGAAACTCTTAAGTTTTCTTTTTGGGAACAAGATTGGATTGAGAATGTTTTGACTCAGTTTCCTCCAAACCAT
Source organism: Mirounga angustirostris (assembly GCF_029215605.1). Classification (NCBI taxonomy): domain Eukaryota; kingdom Metazoa; phylum Chordata; class Mammalia; order Carnivora; family Phocidae; genus Mirounga; species Mirounga angustirostris. The sequence continues at coordinate 14,661,395 of NW_026991718.1, read as the reverse complement.
GTGTTCCCAGGAGAACTCAGTGGAATCTGGTCTGGCGACCTACCTCAGTGCCGGGGCTAGGGGACTGCCAGGCACTGCAAGGAGGAGAGGGGCAGGGCTGGATCTGGCATAGAGTTAGGCTAAGGCTCAGAGCTCCTCTCTTTAGCCCCTTCTGTCTCAGGAAATAGCTAGGCATGCAAAGGTTAAGCAAAGACCTTGGCAAACCAAGCTTGGGACATCCTTGGCCAAGCCCAACTCTGGAGTAGGTGGGATTGTTCCTTTTGAAGAAACCACTGTTTGCATAGGGAGCTGGACCAGACAGGGTGTTATCACTGCTGTGCAACAGGATGTATCTATTTTTGAAAGAAATCAATGTGGCAAAGACAAAAGCCATAGCAGTCAAAACCTGGGCCTTTAGTTGTGGTCCAATCTGATTCTCTGGTTCTCAGTTTACTTGGTGTTTGAAAGTTGAAGTAGCCCCTTTGGTTTAAATCTACATCGGGCTCATGGACAATTCTAGGCAGAGAAAATCCAAAGAAAGAGAAACTGGATATCCTCATAATTTGGATAGGATAGAAACTTGAATGGTCAATTTGAATGTTAAGAAGAAAAGTGACAATGTCTTCATGAAGTGGGTAATACCGGTTACACACCCAAATCCTAGTACTTTAGGAAACCATATAGAGTACGTATGTGCCAGGCAGGATGCTAGAAAATGAGATGGATTCAGGATGACTAAGACATGACTTTCTCCTAAAGATTGCAGTGAGATGATTTCATGTAACAAGGAGTCAAGCTCCTTGGGGTTCATTGTGATCTTATTTGTAAAGTGAGGATAAGGACTGTGCGCATCAGTTACCGACCTGGAGTGCACGCTCTATAAAGGTTAGCAGGACCATAAATTCTGCTGTAAGATGTCCTCTAGGCAAACCTAGTACACTTCCGAGATAGGGCTGCCATACTACCCCAGGCACTCACTTCACTGTGTTTCTTGTGGAGCTCTGTGCTTGGCACTCAGAGATGCCTGGGAAGGTGGTATGGCCTTCCACTGCCCAGGTCTTGCTGTTGCACTGGGTCAGGGTAGTTGTTGGAAGAGCATCTCTGACAGAATTCTCTTAAACTTCTGGGAAAGAAAGGCTTCACCTTGCAGGGACCTCTGTGGTTCTCTCTCTCTCTCTCTCTGGTCTGTTTGTTCTCTCCTTGCCTGTCATAATCGTGTTTACATACCACCCAACCCTTCCCATTAAAAATGACAGAGACGAAGGGCCCTAATGAATCACTCTCTAGGCATCCAAGTCACAATAATCAATTATAGCTCCCTGTCACTAGGACAATGATCTCTGAGAATCAGTGATCTTTACATAAGCTTGTTAAGAGATCCATTAGAAGGGGGTATGGACTCTCTGTCCTTTGGTATATTGTTTCAACAAGAAGCCACATGCCTAGGGGGCCCTTCACTCATGGGGCTTGAAGCTTTGAGTCACGGATTGGCAGTGTGGGAGTAAAGAACACCCCGGGGACTCAACAAATCCTGCCTGGGAGAAGGTATCAGATGAAGTTGAAGGGTGTTTCCTTCCTGCACATTTTAGGGAAGCCTGCAGTGTTTGGGGCTTTGCTTTCTTCCTCTCCTTGAAGAATCTCCCCTTTCATCTCATCTCCATCCATCTCCAGTCGGAGTTGGATAGACTAAGGTGAAGATGGCCAAGGTGAAGGTGAAGGTGGACTAAGTGAGTCAGCTGGCTATCGTGGTGGTAAATATCTTAGGGCAAAGGAGAAATGAGGATCCCGTGTAAAGAAGATTCCAGTGGTATTAAATACAGGAAGGAATTTCTCCAGGAAGCATATGTGTGAATGGGGACAAGCAGCTATTTCATTTGGGAAGAGAGAGGAGAACGTAGAAAGTTGATTTTGAACGTGGAGAGGTACCCAGGACTTCCACTGATGAAGTGGTGATCTCATGGTGTATGGGTTTGGGGTGCAGGTTTAGGGTTGACACCTCCAGGCAGCATGTTCTCATGTGGCCCCTTTCTTCCTGGTCTGCTGAAGAGTCTGGCATGGGTGCTGCAATTTCTCCTTCTCTGCAGACTTCGGGTGGAGGGTAAGTAAGGTTATGTCTATCTGTAAAAATCTGCATGCAGAGGAATTCACAGAAGAGTGATCACTGGGACACAAGGGTCCTCCTTGGACTTGCCTGTGTTTGTTGCTAGCATGTTCTGGTCTTTGTGTCCCTCAGCCTCTACCTTCTCCAGATCTTCATTTGGGCTCTATCTGTCCCCTGTATCAATCCCAATGGAGGCAGGAAGAACCAAGTGAGCTCCACTGTCAACTCCCTCTCCTTTCCACCTGATGAGGGCTTGCTCCTGAGACCTTCCCAGGTCTGGATCAGGTCCCCCAGAGATGACCAATGGGCTTCCGTGTCCCCTCACTCAGGTCGGGGTCACTCCATCCTTGTTCCTAGTTATTGGACTAAATGGCCAACCCCATACATGTTGCACCTCATTTAATATTTCTAACAATCCAGCAAAAGAACATTAGTATCCCAATTTTATGGATAAGAATACTTAGGCTCAGAAATTGTAAATAATTTGCCCAAGGTCAAATAAATGATATATGTGAGGTTTTGCCTTGAACCTGTCAGACTCTACATTTTTTGCTTCTTTCTACTACCCTTTTAAGCTACTTGATTGTCTGGATTAGGTTGTTTCTTTCTTCTTAACTTGAATTCTTGGGTTGTTCATCAGTTCCCCACCAGAGGCCTCTTTGGCTCTTATGTCCACCCCATACAGAAACTTTTAAGCCAGGCCAACTGGCCCATGCTTCCAGCCCATGCCAATCTGTGAAATCAAGTGGCAAATGTTAGTAGATGTTCTTGGCTGGGGATTTTTAAATTAAAGGATTCTCTCTCTTAGTGACTATATGGTTTTGTTCTTCAACATATTTACTCTTTTTTAAATTTCAGAATAAAACTTTTCCTACCATTGCTGGCTAGTTGAAGGTTATCTTCATTGTAAAACAATTGGTTAAAAATAGCTATTATCATTTGCAGCAGTTTGTCTCTGTGACCAGGATTTTTTTTTTTCTTTTGAAACTGTAGAACCAAGACAAAACACTGAACTAAATTGGATGCTGAGAGTGATAGAAAATTGCAATGGTCATCCTCCACTTCAGATCTTCATCTTAGTAAAATTAAATTTTTAATTAGTAAATATACTAATTTACTAATAACTGATTAAAAAATCTGTTTTTGTGTTAGGGTAGCATATCTTTCGTTTATAAAGAGTTCATCTACTAAAAATGATTGAAAACCACTGCATTGAGGATCCCTCTGAGAGCCCGTACTTCTGCCTCACTCTCACTGTCCCACCCTTGTAGACCCCCTGTCTGCTTGCTTGTGCCCCCATCTTTATCGCTTGACTTTGACCCCGGCGAGTGGGGATCTCCTCAATTCCCTTCTTGCTATTTTGAACCTTGCATGAGGTTTTCAGCCTCAGCACCTACCACTTCCTGAGGATAGGACTGACTTCTCCAGCCCAGCCCTGCAGAAGCAGCTTCTTCTGAGGCTGATCCGGCAAATGAATCCTGAGCTGGCTCCCCTCTTGGGAGGTGTGGACTCCTCTAACTCTCCATGGATTGCCGGGAGGGCATCTGGAAGCCCCAAATATGGGTGCCTTGGTTTATATTGTTCCTGCTCTCGGGTGGCAAGTCTTCACAAGTACTGAGAAGCGGGCTTTCTGGCAATGGCCCCCACCACTCCTTACCCAACTGTTTTTTGGGCCATTTAAAACACGAAAGTTTGCCTCTTCAAATAAAGCAGTACTGGAGGAAACACAGAGTTCCTGACTCAATGCCATGTGCTGTGCTAGGTGGTTCCTTGTGCATTTTCTCTTGTTTGCTTCTGGCTTCAACTAAGTGGCATAAACAAAACAAAGAACCCATTAGAGAGCACTTGTGGGATTGGATTGGAGAAGTTTGCTTTTATAGGGGAAGAAGTAAAAGGAAGTATTTGCCACCAGGGCAGGGATTTATTTATTCTGCTGGTGATTCTCAGATTACACCTAAGGGCTCTGAGGCCTTCAGAGAGCCCCGAAGGATTCTGTGTACAGGGGTGGGATCTTTGGTACTTTGAACAGAACCAAGGGGGATGATTTCTGAAAATGATCAAGGCACCCTCATTTGCCAAAGGACAAACAACATGAGAAAGTACAATCCCTCTGTTTTAAAGAAGCTCAGAAACTGGCTTGGAAGAAAAGGCACTATAGTACAAGACCATTAAAGGTACTAGACAGCATATAGTCATGCATGACACAGACTGTCAGGGCCCAGGAGAATGAGTGAGTCCCCCAAGCAGGGGGCTGGGGAGCCACTCTGGACAGTAGGGCTGGTCTGGGCCAAATTTGATGGGGAACTTCTTTGTGTCCTCTGCTTTTTGCACATTTCTTTATGTCTTGTGCATAGACCTTGTTTTCATAGTACTTTCTGTTCCTGTTACTTACAAGGAGAAGAGATTTACTCAGGTTACTTTAAGCACGGGGCAGTGGTCGTAGGGGATAGCATGAGGATTTATTAGGAATTGAGGGGGTAATAAAGGTCATGGGGAGCTTATGGTATTTCACCATTCTGTGACACAATTAATTCTCCTAATGGGACTAATATTAGTGCCCACTCATTGGGTTTTTGTAAAAGAAATAAATGAGATAATCCATGTATTGCTTAGCTTAGTGGGTGGCATGCAGAAGATCTTCAATACATGTGATTTCTATTATTACTGATGAGTTTGGGTTTCTCATAACTTTCACTTGCTGTCAGCTCCTGTGGCTACAACTCTAAATTCCCCTCAATGTCTCTGTCTTGACGTACGGGCTTTTAAACTCCTTTCAACTGGACCTTTTTCTGGTCTTTGCCTGAATTTCTTCTCATTTCCAACAATGATCTTAACAGAGAATCTAGTTGTCTTAGCTCATGGTTTTGGTTGGGTCAGGTCATACGTGACTGGCCGTTTTGTTAGCAGGCTTCCATTTGGTCTAGGCCCTCTTCTGGTCCAATCATCAGAGGCTGTTCGCAGGGAAAAAAAAAAAAGCATGCATAGAAGGGGGTGTGGACATGGCATGTTGGGTGGGGGGTCTTGGTGTTCTGTGAATCCCTCATAGCCTAACATTGTATAGACATCTGCCCAGTTCAGATCTATGCACGGTCTCTTATACTCAGTGTTGAGAGGACACATAGATGAGAAATATATGGTCCTTGTGAGACTCTCCATCATGGAGTGGTTTGGGGGTAGAGAAAACAAAGTGCCCAGAGATGGTAATGTGTGTTAGCTTCTGAGAGCAGAGTGAGGGGACAGGCTGTAGTCGCTAGTGGTGGGCCCTGAAGGCCAGTGCATCAGGAACTGGTTCCTGGAAAAAGAAATCCTGGGAGAGGGCTTTGGGAGTCTTGTAGGCAAATGGCAGCAAATATGCCAGATTTTGTGCTAAATGGGTTCATTATTTTTTTATAATATGACACTGAGGTAAGTACTCTCACTATTTAAATTACACATATGAAAGAATGGATGCTCAGAAAGGTTAAGTGATCTGCCTTAGGACTCAGAGTACTAGTGAGTGGGAAAGGAGTGTTTCAAACCCAAGCACAAAGGTTCCCACAACAAGAAAAAGGGCACAAAGGGAAGCCATAGTTTAAGCTCATTCCACTAGGAAAGGCCCCTCAGTCCATTTGGCTTGAGCCCATCATGCCTCCTGAGGAGTGTTGGGGGAGAGACTGGAAGGTGGGTTGGAGAAGATGTGGAGGGTCTTGAATACTGAGTAGATTGAGGTTGGTACCAGAGTCTCAGTGCCAGCCCTTGGCACTGGGTCTTGCATGTTGTGGAAGTTCAGCAGATACTTTTTGAAGGGAAAAGGATTTAACTGCCAGGTGGAATGGTTATCAGGATGTTTTCTTGGCTGCCGTCTTGGGTTCTTTAGCCTTGTTCCTTGGCTTTGCTCTCCCTCCCCAACAGCCCCCACTTCACGTGGACATCTGAGTGGTCTTCCTCAAAACTAAGCTTCTTTATGTCACTCTTTTGCTTCAAGTTTCCCAACGGCTCCCTAGAGCTCTCAGAGAAAGTTCAAACTCTTAAGTGCAGCATTAAATAACTTTCCAATCTGGACTGATCCCATGTCCTTGTTCCCTCCTCAATGTTCCCGAAGCTGCCACATTGAACTGCATAACTGTACCTCAACAAGATATCTATTTTCAAGACTCCATGTGATTGACAGGCTCTGCCCCATGTTCTGCCTGGAATGCCATCCTTTATTCACTAGCGTTGTTGGCTAAGTCCCTTCATGGGACAACAACCTGTCAAACAGACTCTTTTATTTCCATTTTACAGATGAGTAAAGTGAGGTTCAGAGAAGTTAAAATGCTTGTCCAGGGTCACAGAACTCGTAGGATCAGAGGCAGGATTGCAACCCAGACAGCTTGACTCTAAGACTTGTACTCCTCAGCACCCTCCTGTGTGGTCTCCCCCCTTGATTTTTTCACTGGGTGGGCTCTTTCTTATTCTGCATGGCCCAGATCAGATGCCTCTTCTATGGCACTTTCCTTGATTTCTCCCTCACCTCCAAGTCCCTCTGTCAGATGAGTCACTCCACAGGGTTCTGCTCAATTCTCCAACAGCATTTGTCACCTCTTCTCTCAGGGTTTGTTTCCTAGAGCTCTGTTATGGACTGTGTGTTTGCTTCCCTCCCAAATGCATGTGTTGAAGGCCAACCCTCAATGTGACTGTAATTGGAGATAGGGCCTTTATGGAGATAAAATTAAATGCGATCATAAGGTTGGGATCCTGATCCAATGGATTAGTACCCTTATCAGAAGAGACTAGAGAGCTCACTCCCTCTCTCTCTGCCATGTGAGGGCACAGTAAGTAGGCAGGCGTCTACAAGCCAGGCAGTGAGCTGTTAGGACTGCATTAAGTTAACATTTGTCACGTGGAGCACAGGGTGCTGAATGGTGACTCTCAGTTCAACAATGGATCACAAAAGAAATTGAAAAAGAGGAGTTTATTACTCCCAGGTCCTGAAGAAAGAAACTGGCATGCCTTGAGGGGCTACATGGGGAGGTCAAGGCAGAGTACAGACAGAGAGAGAGGGAGGGTCTGTGGGTGAGGCACGTTGAGGTTTTCAGGCTAGGGCTGATTGGTCAATTCAAAGCAGAAGAACAGGGTGTGGGACTCCTCTTTAAGGGGCACATAAGGCAAACAGACATTGGGGGGCAGGGGGACTGTTGCTGACAAGGGCTGTTAGGGACAGCCTACCAGGAGCTCACATTTGCTGGTGATTCTGCTGCTGCATCTCAGGGCATGCTCTTACATGAGGGGCAGGTGTCAGTGTGGGTCCCTGCCAGCCGCTTGGCTGCACAGAACGGATGCTGAGGTGGCAACTCCATGGAGGAGCTTAGCTCACTTCTCAACAAGAGCCTTATCAGAAACAGATCCTGTGGGATCTTGATCTGAGACTTCCTGCCTTCAGACCTGTTGTTTAAGCCACCCCGTCTATGGTATTTTGTTAGGGCAGCTCAAGCAGACAAATAGAAGCTCTTTCCTCCCTGATTGGGTCTCCCTTCTGGAATGTGAGCTACTCATTGGCAGGGATCCTTTCTGTCACTGTCACTTCCAACTTGGAGCTTACTGCCTGGAATCAGGGCATGCTGGAGGCTCAGGGGCTATGGAATTGTGTTCACCACCTCACCACCTCACCACCACAGTCCCCAGCATCCCACCACTACAAGTGGACCAGAACATTCTCCCCACTCCTGCACATGTCACCGGGGCTCTGGGCCCCTGGCACTCCAGAGGTGCGGCTGCTGCTTCTTCACAGAGCTCCCACTGACTGCTGATTTACTAGCTTCTCACAGAGGGCTTGGCGGCCTGCTGTCTCCTCGGGCCCTCGTAAAGCGGCCCCTCCCCGCAGCCCAGTCCCAGCAGCCGCCCCGCTGACTGCCTGGGCAGAATTTATGACAAGGATTCATCAGATTAGGAGGCACACATGGGGTAGTTCTTCCTCTACGTGCAGAATGCAGTCGGACAGCATTGTAGGCCCTTCTGCTGGCTGAGCAAACCCATGTGGTAAGCCTGGCATTCTCTGACCTGAGTTGTTTAGAAACATTTTGATTTGACAAGAAATATTTTTTGAAATGTTCTGGAGCCGAATAGAAATTTAACTCTCTCAGGCCTGTTTGGGCTACCTCCTGCCCAGCTTTGGGAGCTCCCAGTGGTCTGCTCACAATGGTTTGCTCTTTATCAGGACCCAAAGGCAGCCCAACCTCCACTTCCTCTTCTAAGAATGGAATATTCACCCCAAATCCTGAAGGCCACTCATCTACTCTCTACTTGTGGCATGTCCATGAGAGGGAGCTCACAGCTGCCCCCCTGTCATCCCTTTCATGATTAGACTATTCTGCTCATAGAAAGTTCTTCAAAGCTTAAAAAACATTTGCCTCCCTCTTGCTCTTGCATCCGCTGGCCTTTTTCTGCCATCTTGGGCAGCAACTAAAACAATGCAGATCGGCTCCATCTTTCACATAGGCAGTTTTTCACCTATTTGTAGAGAGCAGGGTGTCTTATTCATCAAACATTTATCAAGAGGCTGCTCTTCTGGGCACAGTGGGCGGAGAGATGAGCAGGGCGACTGGTGCGATTTCACAGCTGTGTCCTGCACAACTCCAGGGGGCTCTGCTCACACAGACCACAGCCTGTGCAGGCACGTGGGGCTGCCCTGAACGAACACTATGTATTCTCATCCTTGAGGCCCTCACAGGTTACCCAGGAGTTTTCTGAGGCTTCTTAGCCTAGCCAAACCTCCTGAGCTCTCTTTCAACCATGTCCCCGTAGTCATGGCCCTGAGGTTCCTCACCATCTTGATCTTTCTCCCCTGAATATATGTTTATCTGTCAGGGTCCCTCTGCAAACGGGATCCATTAGAGTGGTTTAGGGCTGTCATCTCCTGTCTGGACTTTGAACTCCTGTTAATGCAGCCATCAGGAAGAGCCTCTGGCTGAAGTTTTGCTTCAGTGAGTGATTTTCTAGAGACCAACAAGACTTGGAGATCAGTTGACTCAGATTAAGGGAAAGATATATGCACCCTTCGGCGACACATGACATGGTTTCAGCTACATCTAGCCTCACATATGCCATTCAGGATTCTAATTATCCACTTACATATCTGTCTCCTTTATTAGCTTCTTTGTAGGAGGAGCTAAAGTTTATTTTTGTGCATCTTCTGCAAGCAGAGTGTCTGTTTGGCCCCTGGCATCTACTTGGTACATGTGAAATAAATGACAACTGCTATGTTCATGTCTCGTTCTAGGTACTGTAATGCAGAAAACATGGCATCTGCTCTCACAAAGACTTTGACAAAGATTTCTCGTGATATGATCAGTGAATAAGTGGTGAATTTTGAGAAGTTGATTTTGGGGGAGGCAGTGCTCCCAAATGGTGGTTACCATCTCATGGGCTTTGCTGTGCCCCAGTGAAGGCTGTGGGCTTACCAGCAGCATGAAGGCCTTTTTTTTTTTTTTTTTTTTTTTTACTTTTAGCTTGGTATTCTGCTTTTATTTACTTTTTTTTCTTCAAATTTTTATTTAAACTCTAGTTAGTTAACATACAGTGCCATATTGGTTTCAGGAGTAGAATTCAGTGATTCATCACTTACATACAACACCCAGTGCTCATCACAAGTGCCCTCCTTAATCCCCATCCCCTATCTAACCCACCCCCCACCCACCTCCCTCCATCAACCCTTAGTTTGTTCTCTATCATTAAGAGTCTCTTATGGTCTGTTTCCTTCTCTCTCTTTTTTCCTCTTCCATATGTTAATCTGTCTTTTTTCTTTTTTTCACCTGTTTTGTTTCTTAAATTCCACATATGAGTGAAATCATATGGTATTTGTCTTTCTCTGACTGACTTATTTCACTTTGCATAATACACTCTAGCTCCATCCACGCCATTGCAAATGGCAAGATTTCATTCCTTCTGATGGCTGAGTAATATTCCATTGCATATATAGATATATACCACATCTTCTTTATCCATTCATCAGTTGATGGACATTTGGGCTCTTTCCATGGTTTGGCTATTATTGATAATGCTGCTGTAAACATTGGGGTGCACATACCTTTTCAGATCTGTATTTTTGTATCCTTTGGGTAAATACTTAGTGGTGCATTTGCTGGATAGTAAGTAGTTCTATCTTTTAACTTTTTGAGGAAGCTCCATACTGTTCTCCAGAGTGGCTGAACAGGTTTGCATTTCCACCAGCAGTACAAGAGAGTTCCCCTTTCTCTGCAGCCTCAAATACCTTTTTTGATCTCAGTAATGGCACACAACCAGGGAAGATGAACTTATAGCTATTTCTGGAAACTCTCAATTTTTAGGGATCATTTGAGGCACTAGGAGGAAAAGGTTTTGCAGGAATTGGCTTTCAATTGAGCCCCAGTATTCTCAGGGACACAATCATCAAGTTTTTGAGGTTGTAAATGTCTGTGGAGGGCAAGATAAAAGTGTCACTGGATTCTCTTGGAGGTCACAAAGCCTTCTTCAAGTCACCTGCCTGTTGGCACCTATATGAATAAAATCAAATACATCCAAAATATCAGAGCTAAATAACCAGATGGGAAAGAACAGGGAGGGCGAGACTTCGCAGGGAAGGGAGGAAAGAGGGAGGGAGATAAGCTCTTGAGGGAAGGCAGGTGTTGGTTCTGCCTGTACGCCTTCTTTAGGGAAGGCTGACTGGGTCACTGGGTTCACAGGAGCCTTCGTGATCTCTCAGTGTCAGCCATAAGCTTTGTTAGCTCCCCCACCTCCACTCCAACCCCTTCCCGGTGCTCCAGACAGTGGCAGAACTCGGCCTTGAATTTGGCGCCCCTGACACCCTGTCCTGCAGTGTCCCATAGCAACATACATGGCTGTGTTTTTCACTCACTCACTGGTGCTTATGTCATAATTTTTTCCGGCTCTGGTCAAACATGCCTAATCAGTGCGCTGAAGGAAGGCCACTCCACTCCACTTTAGGGTAAGACAACAAGACAAAGCCACCTCAGTTTTAGTATCCCTCCACACCTCTCATGCCCCGCTTCTCTGTTTTGTCCCAGAACGCCTACAACTCATCTTTGCGGCATTTTGTAAATTTAGCTTGGGGTTGAATTCATACTAATATTTGGAAACTACCTTAATTTTATAATTAAAAATGAAGTGACTCATCCAAACTTCTCTTTCTTTCTCCACAAATAATCTGGCTGTAAAACAAATCTCTGCTATTAAGTGGTATTTATTTAATTGTGATTTGCTGTAGAGCCGTTGAAGAGGGGGTCATTAGGTTAAAATCATTGTGCTGGTCCTCTGAGCAGAGGATGTCTTGTGCCTACTTACGTTTGGGTGTGTTTTCTCTGATGCTTAGCTAACACAGCCATGTTTACATTATGCATATTCTCTAGTTGCTGACATTTTTGGTTCCTCCAGAAGGAAAAAGACGCAGCACAGATGAATGACCCTATTTGATGTGATATGTCAGGGAAGTCAGGTCAAGCTGGACCAATAGATGATACTGGCATTAACTACATTTTCTTCCCATCTTTCCAATCTTCCTCACCCCCAAATCAAGGTTGAAGAAGAAATCAATAGTTTCAGATGGTCTGAATCCTTTGAGCTTATACTGAGAGTCTCTGAGGTTGGACAGAGTCTTGAGGGGCTAATAAACCAATGGGCTTCTTTGGCACAGACCCCAAAATACCACCTGGGACCTTGGTTGTCTCCAAATGGATAGAGTTTGGAGACCCGTGTAGAGCCTTCTTTTTGAAATGTTGAAATGAGGCAGTTTGTACAATACAAGAGGATGTTCAGGTAGAGCAGGGCTTACCAATAACCCCCCCTTGGGAGACTTTCCTCAAATGGTGTTTCCAAAGTCCTTCATCATCTACCCATTCAGAGCCCTCTTGGCTTTCCCTTTTCTAGGCAGATGTGAGAAATGTCACCACGTTTCCAAAGAGGGACTGAACAAGACAGATGGGCTCGACCCCAGCAGGACACCTGGATGGCAGCCTTATCTAGAGCCAGAATGGGACTGCATGTGCCTGCCTGTTTATTGATTCTCCTCCTGTTTGGAGACTTTCCCTGATTAATTACTTTCTAGTAATCGAGGCTGCTAACTAATGTCTCAGCTGATTAATCTGTAGTTTGGCTCTTGGTCCCAGAGGGTGGGCTGGCCATCCGACTGGGGAGTGAAGGAGGTCATTGGCCAGGGGCCCCTGGGATGCCAGTTTTGGGCTCGTTTATTTGCTTTAAGTCTTGTTTGCTATTCCTGCAGCAGTGACTGGCAACAGCTCCCCCCAAGTCCCATCCAACCTAATTGGCCTGCTGAAACAGCAGTGAACACAAGATTTAAGAAATGTTTTCTTTGAAAACTTCTGGTCTGACAGACACTTTGAGATCAGGTTTCACCCTGTTTCAATTGCACACCATTCCCCGGGACTTTCAGGAGAAATATTGAAAGGGAGTCTTATAGGGGAGCTGCAGCTCTGTGGTTTGGGGGGGGCTGATGAGCCAGAGGGTGGAGGGAAGGCTGTGCTGAGGCAGCCCGGCATCTTCAGAATCTAGAGAGCCTGCCAACGTTAACACATCCGAGGAGGTATTCAGTATCAAAGTCTCCAATATTTGGCTCCATAAACACGATACCGGTTGCAAAAACAAAGCTAAGGAGCTCATGCTGATTACTTCAATAAAAGCTGTTTAATTATGAACGTTTGGGAAATGAAGTTACCAACAGGACCAGGAGAGCTTTGGCGTCCAGTGTCCCTGCTCCCAGCATCCCACTGTTAAACTAGATTGTCCACTCAGCTGAAAAGTCTGACATTGAGCAGGGTACACCCTCAGCCCTGCAGGATACTTCTCACTTGCCAGTAACACTCTTGTTGCAGTGGCAAATTTTGGGAACTGAGTACTGATAGAATTATCTAATGTTATCTATGCCATTTTCAGACCATCCAAGGGTTACTTCGGGGTGGTGGTCAAAGCTCTTGGAAGACCTACATTTGTTTCTAGGTTTTTCTTTTTCTTAGCTGACTTTTCTCCACACCTCCCCCCCTGGAAGTCAGGGTTCCAGCACTAGGCAAAGTAGAATTCTGAGCAGGGAGCTCATGGATCTGGTTGTGACGGCATGTTTTGGAATCCTCAAATGAGTTTTTCTTAATCATAGTTTAGGAAACATGATCTTATTAACGCTTCTGTATAATTCTCCTCTCTCTTCGTGCGGTTATAGCCAGTTATTTTGATGTTTGATATAAAAGTTTAATGAACAAAAATCAGAGTTGAATCTGTGTATATAAGGAAAGAAATGTAAGGATGTACACATTGTCAAGGAGTGAACTCTTTTCCATAAGTGACTTTTCCCCAAATACTGATTTTTCTCAAAGAACGGAAATCTTTTATATTTTAGTCATTTTTAATAGAAATCTTTAAAACTTACTCTTATTCATCAGCAGATATTGAATATAATAACATTCTGACATTTGAAATAACTATTGAGTAATTTATGTTCTTTACCATTTGTGTGTGTGTGTGTGTGTGTGTGTGTGTGTGTCTACTTTGGGTCATGAGACTATTCTATGCTCTTATAATGACAGTATATCCTTGATTGTTATTTCCCTTTAACAGTGCAGTAACAATTCTTTCTTCTTTCAGTGAACAGGATAAAGAGTAAGTTGGGAGGAAATTCTGAGTGTTTGGGGCAAATTCCTTGCTTTAAGCTCATACCTGCCTGGAGAAGGTCTGGAACCTTCCAGGTGGCTGGTGAGCTACAGTGAAGGGGAGGGGCCTGGGGTGTGTGGACAGGGGGAGGGGTTAGGGAAAGGGTGACTCTGGAGTCTGGTTGGGGGTCCTGGAGTTAAACTTCAGGCCCTGGCACATTCACCTGGATAACATGTGCCAAAATCTTTTCTTTTCCCCAACTTACATTCAAAAATTCAAGTTAAAGGGTAACTTTTTATGTGTGGTATACAAAGTTAAAATAACACTTCAAATTCCTCTGTGTATGGATTTGTTTTCTCTCCAAATGGTCAGAGTTACTGAAAAAAACTTGGAAAGGTTACTTGAGGTTCACAAGACCCTCTGGGAAGAGCCCACTTAGACCAGCCACTGGGACTTTGAGAAAGACCAGTGTAATGTTGTTACCTGACATTAGTGAGAAGGGGCCCTGACTGGTTCCCAGGAGCTTCCTGTGTTGTTAGCTGCAAACGCCAGAATTTGTGGGGCAAGGAAAGGGGACCAGGCTGGGAATCAAGATGCCTAGCTCCTGGTCCAAGCCCTCTTGCTATTTGTGTGACCCCAGATAATTCATTTACCTTCCCTGAGTCTGATTCTTTCTTTATTTAGTAGGCTAATGATACCAATGCCTTATCATCAGAAGTGGAGATACAAACCAGTGAGGTGATGGGTGTGAGCGAATTTTGCAAAGGTGACGAAATGCTATAAAATTCAAGGGCTACTTAATTTTACATATTTTAGCAACATTTAAGTCCTTCCAGACTCTATACATGCTATACTGCTTTAGAGCAATGATAGTCTTAGAGGTCATCTCATTCAGTGCTCTGATTTTATGTACAGGAAGCTGAAAGATAGGCATGGAGAGAGGGATTTGCCCACAAAGTAATGTGGCATGGGAGTGCCACAGCTGAAGCTAGAGCTAGGAGACACGACTCCCTTTAGATGCTTTTTACATTTATTTTATTTATTTTTTAAAAAGATTTTATTTATTTGAGAGAGAGAGCATGTGTGAGCACTACCAGTGGGGAGAAGCAGACTCCCTGCGGAGCAGCGAGCTGGATGCGGGACTCGATCCCAGGACCCTGGGATCATGATGTGAGCTGAAGGTAGACACTTAATGGACTAAACCACCCAGGAGCCCTAGATGCTTCTTTTAAAAAATAAAACAAACAAACAAACAACAACAAAAAGCAGTGTCTGTTATAGAGAAGGCACCTAGCTGACGATGGATGAGTTCAAATGAAACAGCTTCAGGTATTACACAACAATGAAATTCAAGGGGAATCAGGTGAAGGTATCAAAAGAAGGCAATTGTGGGCCATCCTGACTTTCTTTCTTTTTTTTTAAGATTTTATTTATTCACTTGAGACACAGGGATACAGAGAGAGAGAGAGCACAAGCAGGGGGAGAGGCAGAGAAAGAGCAGGCTCCCCGCTGAGCCAGGAGCTGGACGTGGGGTTCGATCTCAGGACCCTGGGATCATGACCCGAGCCGAAGGCAGTCGCTTAACCAACTGAGCCACCCAGGCGCCCTTCATCCTGAGTTTCTTGCCTTTGTTTGAAATCTACTGACTTTCCAGGTCCTTATGAGCTCCATCCCACAAAGGAAGCACACTTTTCAGTTTCTCCTCTCCATATTCTAAACTTACATATGACTGTGAGTTTTGGGGACTCTCAGCACGTAGGGCTTTGAGTAGCTGCTCCCCTAGTCACTTCTGGGCAGATCCATGCCCTACGTCCCCAGTGGGGAAAAGGGAGCATGACAGAGAGCAGGGCCGCCTCTGAGGAAGGACCAGACTTTAGGCAAGGGTGCTAGCCCAGGAGCATTCTAAGTACTTTGTATGTCTTTTTTGATTGTGGGGGAGCAGTGGGCTCTGAAGAGCAAAGCTGGAACTGTTTCTGTTGACTGCCCTTCCTTTCATCCTGGATTTGATTCTCCATGATGGACTTGTGGGGTAGCCCAGTCCCAGCCCAAGAGCCCCAGATTCAGGTATCATAAGGGTATGCCATGAAATGTAACCAGTTGACTGTCCAGTTGCTGGGCAGTCAAGCTTTTATGGGGGAGCCACTAGGTATTTCAAACTTTTGATGCTTTGAATTTCATTTGATACTGCAGCTTTCCCCTGTCCCAACTCAAGAGTACCTCAGGCAGGAAAGCCTGCAGCTCAGGGTGGGGGACTCTGGTGGTCTTCTCTGTTTCCCATCTACACTGTTTGTCCTTCCCCAATACCTGCCTTTAGCCTGCTCTAGATCATCTAGGGGTTTGTGGGGGAGAGTTAGGGAGTGAGAAAGGTACTGCTTGATGGGGCCTGTCATGATCCAATATTGTTGCCGTCTGGGTTTGGTGGACGCTTGTTACTCATACTGAGTATCAACTGCTTCCCTTAACAAGGTTGCTGCCTCTTCAAATTGGCTACTTACGACTCTAGATATCAATGTCCAGCCTTTCTTGGGGTTGTCTTGCTATGCGGTTCCCACAAGGACTTCCTGGGCAGAGCTTTTCATACCGTGATATATTCTGGTATCTTTCTACAGGGTCCATATGGAACCAGGGGAAACCCAAAACCCAGGCATCTCTCCTGCTTCTACTCTCAGGGTCACTGGCCCTTCACTGCCTCTCTCGTGAGTTTCTCCAGGCTTGGAACCAGTCCCAGTCTCTGGCCTTTAGACAACCGATCGAGCTCTCCAACCTGTCATTCTAAAGCCCCCCACAGGTAAAGGGATGCATCTCCTTTCCTTCCTTCATGGAATGTGTGTAGGGATGGTGGTAATGCTTAGCATTCTTGCCAAAGACATCCTTTCTTCAAGGTCTCTACAACCCCAAAGTTTCTCACAGTAGATGTTGGACTAAGGATTGCAAATATGATTTCTGAAACATTTCCTTTGCAAATCCTGCACCAGTGGGCTATCATTTCATTTTATAATGTGTTATTTCAGCAGGATCCCGTTTTAACTCCTATTACCCTTCCATTTGAGATGCAGGCAAATCACATTGGAACTTGCCTCGTATGCCTTGCAGGATAGAGGTAGATTTCAAAAGGGGTCATGGAAGGAAAGAGGCTTCTCAAACTCTAACATCCTCTTGAATTGTTGGGCATTATTCTTAACATCATCCTTTTTAATGTAAGTCAGAAAATCTGCATGTAGAAATAAATCATAGTTCTATCCTTTAAAATACATTTACTGTATTTTTAGTGCTGTATCTTTATCATTGAGGCAATTCATTAGCAAATGGTCATTTCCAAGATCGACCAGGTTCAAATCACACGTGTCTTTCTCTTTAAAATGTTCTCTTTCTGCTTTTATTAATGCCTGCTTGTCTTCTTGTCAGTGGAGTGGTGGCCTTCAGTTGCCCATAGGCACAGACCAAAGACTTTGGTGTAAACTGTGAGTACCCTACAAAGAGGAAATCTGTTTTTGCTGTTTGCAAAGGAATTCAAGACCTTTATAGTCACCAAGAACTCATAAAACCAATGAGCCATATATATGAAAATGATCCCTGGGTCTAGTCTTCAACAAGCCAGTGTTTGCGAATCAGTTTGGGAAATAAATATGAGCAACTAGGGCTTTGGGTTTGAGAGTGTGTAGTGTCTGTTTGTGAGTGGGATTTCTTCTGAAGTCATCTTGCTGTTCTGTATGGAAAAATCAGGAGAGTTTAAACAGGGTTGTCTTATGTTTTAATATGCTAAACAACAGCAGCAGCAACAACAACAACAACAAAGTTAACAAAAAATAGGTAGAGCACAGCAGAGAATTTTTTAAAAAATGTTTTAATTGTTATGTTAATCACCATACATTACATCATTAGTTTTTGATGGAGTGTTCCATGATTCATTGTTTGTGCATAACACCCAGTGCTCCATGCAGAACGTGCCCTCCTTAATACCCATCACCAGGCTAACCCATCCTCCTACCCCCCTCCCCTCTAGAACACTCAGTTTGTTTTTCAGAGTCCATCGTCTTTCATGGTTCGTCTCCCCCTCCGATTCTCCCCTTCATTCTTCCCCTCCTGCTATCTTCTTCTTCTATTTTTTTTCTTAACATATGTTGTATTATTTGTTTCAGAGGTGCAGATCTGAGATTCAACAGTCTTGCACAATTCACAGCGCTTACCAGAGCACATACCCTCCCCAGTGTCTATCACCTAGTCACCCCATCCGTCCCACCCCAACCCCACTCCAGCAACCCTCAGTTTGTTTCCTGCGATTAAGAATTCCTCATATCAGTGAGGTCATATGATACATGTCTTTCTCTGTTTGACTTATTTCGCTCAGCATAATACCCTCCAGTTCCATCCACGTCATTGCAAATGGCAAGATCTAATTCCTTTTGATGGCTGCATAATATTCCATTGTATATATATACCACATCTTCTTTATCCATTCATCTGTCGATGGACATCTTGGCTCTTTTCACAGTTTGGCTATTGTGGACATTGCTGCTATAAACATCGGGGTGCACATACCCCCTTCGGATCCCTACATTTGTATCTTTGGGGTAAATACCCAGTAGACAAGCAGAGAATTTAATGTAGGTTTCCAATCCCCAATTTTTAAAGTTTATTTGAAGTTTTAAATTGTAACCAAAGGATGCTTCATAGAACTGTGTACTTTTACTTTTACCTACTCCGGATATGTAATCTCTTAGGATGTGTGGCTACCAGAATGCGAATGTTGGGTTTTTCCTGACCTTTTTAAATTGTAATAATGCTGTATCTTTTATTTTGTTTTCTTTGCATGTAACAGCCTAAATTAGCTGATCATGTGTGTGTATAAGAATATGTATATGGATGCATGTTTTGAGAGGAGGGGAGAGAGTGGGGCAAGGGGGTTGATTATGCTCAAAGCAGGCACACAGGATTTATTATGTGTCCCCCGATGTGGTTAAGTCTGACATTTAGTCTTTCAACAAATATTTATAGTCTCCCATGTTCCAGGAACCTTCATATTTTGGGGGGCAATGCGGTTAATTAAGCCCTGGTCCCTCAAGGTGCTTACATTGGAGTTGGATCTCTTTCACCGTTGTAAATGGAGCACAGAGCTTGAAAATTATTCGCTCTGATACACATTTATTCTTTATTTGGTGCCCAAACAATGAGACAATCCTTGCTTAAGTATTTTTTTTTGAGAACTTTCATTTAAAAGTACTTTTTCCAATAAAACATTCCTATGTGTAGAGATCTTAGTTTTATGAGGAGTGGGAATTTTTCTTATGCAGATTTTCTTTATAAATGTGGAGTCACTGATGAAGTGGCAAGGGTGGGAGATTTAGAGGGTGGCAGGAAGATATACACAACATCTTTGGAAGTTGCCAAAATCAACACTAATAAGGTATTCACTATCATAGTTTTCAGAATGTGGATCCATAAAAGTATTGTGGTTATGTCTAGGACCAAGAGGCATTGATTTTTATTTTACTATGGTATTGCAGACTGTGCCATTGGCAACAGAACTTATCATACCATTCTTTTGGCAAGTTAAACTAAGTCTGGTTCTACTTCATTCTGCAGTTGGGTTGTCCATGGATCTGGGGTAGATTAACTCAGTTGGTGGGAGTCTAGGGCCAATAAAACTTAGTTGCAGATCTGATTCCCAATTAGACATCAGTCACTTTCACATGGAAGAAAAGGAGATTCTTCTTTGCCTCTGGTTGCCACATAATGGTGGCTGCCATAGCTAAATCATATGGTCATCAGAAGACATGGATAGAGAGGGTGTGAAGACTTGGTTTCTCCAGTCACTTCTCCCAAGGGAATAATTCAACATACTTTATACAATGACTTTATCAGTCAAGTTGCCAAAGTTTTTGTGAAGCAAACCTTGGAAGCATCACAGAGTAATACCTACCAAAATGGAGCCCAGGTCCACTGGCAACTTCCATCAACAAAGGTGAGCAAGTCTGGCCCCAGGACCTAATTCTGCCTTGACTTTTGCTGAGATAAGGAGCCCAGGGCTCATACTGTCAGAAGTAGTTCACTCTTCAGTAGGATAGGGTGCTAGTTAGTGCTTGATTCTCTCATCCTACATATCCTGGGTGAATTAGACCCCTATATATGGAGGACAGAATGGAAGTCTGCCTAAGAAGCAGGCCTTTCATGTCTGCTTTCCCAAACGTTACCCAGGGTTGTGGACATGCCCTCAGGCATCATTTTTCTCAAGACCTCACAGTTTCTGCAGTTGTCTTGGGTTGAGAAAATGACATTACTCAGCCACAACCAGTTTCTTGACATGATCTTCCATAAAATGAATAATAAAGCCGGATTTTAAAGATGAAACATGTTTATTTGGTCTCTCTTGTTGATGGAGTAGTCACTGAAGTTTCAATTTTCCCAGGAAGATAGACAAGAGGTTGGTGGTCTAACGGCTGCCCTGAATGGAGACAGATGGAAAGCGTGAATAGATCTAGATGTTTGAGGTTTGCAGAAGGATGCAGGTGGTTGACACTGGAGACAAGAATAGGAGACAGATGAGGAGTTGCTGGGGCGTGTGTATCCAGTCAGTACAATTCTACAGTCCAGGTCTGGGCGCCCTGGAGAAAGAGGCTGGAGAGTGGCTCTTGGCAATGGAATACCCACTGATTAGCATGGGCTAAGTTTTCTAGGGTTACAGTAGAGGATGGACTCTTTTCAATCATGCTTCTCTGATGGCTTTATATATATGTGTATATATATATATATATATATATATACACATATATATATATATACATATATATATATACACACACACACACACACATACATAAAACCTTTCCTCATTTTCCCAAACTAAACCATATGCTGTGCACTAAGGACAGAGTAAAGGTCCCTAACTTAGACCTTTCCAGAATGAATTACTTTGCAGTCATTCCTCTGTGACTGAGCATCAATTTTTATCATCTTCCAAAAACTAGCAATCATGCCCATATCCTTCTAAGACCAGGCTGCATCCAGGGGTATCCTCTACTATCCTCCAGCCTGGGCTGGATCCAAGGGTGCAGGCCACCTCCACAGTGGCACAGCCTAAGAATTCCATTTGTCACCTGGAAGATCCCTCACTCATAGGGCTCCCATTGCCTAGAATCTCCGCACAGAAGGCAGAAGAGAACTCCAAGTGGTGTCTCTGACTTGAGATTATGGGTTCTCAGAAGCAGTAGAAGCTTGCAGTGGCCCACTGATTCCTTTGGGGGAATCCCCTGAGGCCTTGGGCCTATTCTTTCTGGTCAGACCTCATAGTATCACGAGTATCACCTCTATGAATTCACTGCCTTCTCTTCCCCATCTGCCCCACGGACAGACCCATAAATCACACACTTTCAGAATGGAGGCTATCAGGATTTGCCTATACTAGATGTATATTTGTTTCCACTTTTGCTCTTGCTCTTTTGGTGTCTGTATGAGTGTGAGTATGAGTGTGTGAGTGTGTGTGTGTGTGTTTGTTAAGTAGCTTATGACGTGACTTAGCCGAGGTCACAGAAGGAAAGAATTTTATGAGGAAGTGGAGATAATGCATTGTCTAGAAGGGTGTGGGCTCACAGTCAAGGCAAACCCAATTTGTCTCCCGGGCATCGATGCACATACTCATGCATGATGTTGTCAGTCTGTACTCTTGTGGCATCCATCTCTAGGTGCCCCAACAACAAAGTCTGAAAGTTTCTTGTCACCCTGAGGGCAAATTTTGCCTTGAGTTTTAAGTGCCCATGAATCTGTCTCACTAGTACAGTTATGTTCACGTGGGGTCCAATGGGCCACTTAGCTCCTCAGGTGAGACTCAACAGGCAGTCCTAGCTAGACAGGAAATCTCTGAAAAAGCATGGCTGAACCAGGGTGATGCATCCTTGCCCAGAGGATATGGCTCTGAGTGCACATCCCAAAGACAATGGGAAGGGTAGGGTTATCTTACTATCAGGAGGCCTGGGCTTCTTGAATTTATGTCCATGGTCCTTTGTTACTCCACCTGGGAGAGTGAGAAGGGACCAGTGGCTACTAGTCCACTAGTACATTCTTCTATCCTGACCCTGCCTGTGATCTTCTTGGGCACATTACCTGGGAAGACTCAGGAAGGTGAAGCAGAAAGTCTGGGCTTCGGGTTTAACTACAGCCCAGGGACGTCTTCATTCTGGTTTTGCTATCACTAGAGACTGCCAGAGGCCCAGTGTTTAGCTCACACTTCATTTTTGGAAAGAATCTTTATGCAAATATATCAGGGAACACCTCTCAGAGTGTGGTTGACTCATTTATCGTTCAATTGTTCCTTCCCTGGTGAACAGACACTGCCTGAAATACAGGCCAGGCTTCAGGATGGAGACTGCCAAATCATAGGACAATTTCTTCTTTGAACAAAGCTGGACTTAGGAGAAGCACCATCCTTCCCTGTGTTCTACCCAGGCAGCTGTGGGAAGAAAAGGGGCCCAGTTCTCTTGGGGCCCAAACCAGCCTTATCCATCCCAAAGCTGGGTCTACAGTATGCCCTGGATGGAAGGGTAGTCAAGAGGGAAGGCTGTGGCCCATCTCAGTTTTATCTCACATACACACACACACACGATACTTCTGGGGACTCCTGTTCCAATAACTGGGCCCTTCCTCACTCTTTACTCAGGAGTTTTGTGAAAGTGCTTCTCCACTTCCAGCTGGTGCGTCCTTAGAATAGTACGTGTGGATGCAGAAAGAGCCCTATCCGGACAGTTGATCTCATGATTGGAGTCGCTGGTGTTGTGTGGGGACCACTCAGAGCTGTGGATGTGTAGGCGTGGAGGAACAATCCATCGACCTCAGTTATTAAGCACCCACAGTGCACAGAGCAGTGTGGGAAACACTGTGGGGAGTGCACAGGTATGGGGCATGGGCCTGGCTTCCAATGGATCATTGTGGAAGAGAGACAAGTGAAACCACAGTACACGCGGAAAGGACAGGATGGATCAATGGGGACCGCAGCCGCAGATTTCAGGGAAAAATTGGGACTGGGGGTGACAAAGTTACAGAAAAAGAGAGGAGGGTCCTGACTTCTTATGTGGACAAGTGGTGATGGGACATGGTGTGCTGGGATGCTCACCCAAAATCCCCACAGGCACCCACGTTTTCCAGGGAGTGTGTTCACCTGAAGGTTGCCTTCCCTGCAGTGGGAGGAGAATGGCTTTTAAAATAAAGGTCAGCTGCAGCAGCCTCAATGGGCTAGAGAATGTCAGACATCTGGTTAGGCTAGGCCTCTGGTTGGCTTACCCTCCATTGCTGCTTTTTGAGCTCTGCAGGTTTTTCTCTGACCATTTAAATGACAAAGGGGAACTTCTTGCAGGGGTCATGGGGAGAATACTTTTAGAACGAAGGACCTTTTTTAAAAATAAGACAATTACTGCAATATTTTGAAATCTGACAAGCAGACATTTTCCATCGCCATCAGGAAACTGCCCAATTTCTCGGACCTTTAAATACCACAGATAAGCGCCAGTATCTGGCTAGCGGCGAAAGGGGCTCAAGCAGAGCTCTGTGCGGGGGCTGCCAGCGAGTCTGGCGTTTCGGACCCAGCTTCCCCTCTGTTACCCCCATTAGCTGGACGCTACTCCTCTAAGGATTTGGCTTCTGAACACCCAGTTGTAAATTCCGGCTCCAACCTGTAACTAGCTGTGTGACCTTAGGTAAGTGAGTTCACCTCTCTGAGCCGTTGCTTCCTCCTTTGTAAAATCAGGATACATACCATTCTGAACTCACACGGTCTGGGGAGGATGATTTGGTTTGGTGCAGTGTGTTTCGGGCCCAGAGCAGTGAGAGGAAGAGGGCCTTGCAGCTTCCGCGGAAGACAGGTGATCAGAGCAATCATCTAGTACAATGGACGCAGTGCCACAGGTGACTGCATGGATGTGAACGTGGGCCGGCCTCCGCGAAGACTGAGACGAGCGCGCAGTCAGGCTAGGTGAGGTGTGGAGGCAGCCACGGGCTCACAGAGCCGCGTGACTGAGTGTGACCCGCATGCGGTGTGCCCGGGCAAGGGCTGGGTGACGGGGCAGAGTGCCGACGGGCTTCTCATCACGGGCGGAGGCACGACGTGGGGCCGGTGACAGGTTTCTTCCCTGTGGCTTCTCTCATGACCTGCTTTCCTGAGGTAGCCCCGTTCTCCTGCCCTCAGGCACCCACAGGCCCATTCCTCTGCTTGCTTTCCTTCAGAGCCGTTCTCACTAGCTGAAATTATTTGTCCACCTTAAGTATAACTCTTTTTTTTTATTCTTATGTTAATCCCCATACATTACAACATTAGTTTTAGATGAAGTGTTCCATGATTCATTGTTTGTGCACAACACCCAGTGCTCCATGCAGAATGTGCCCTCCTCAATACCCATCACCAGGCTAACCCATCCTCCCACCCTCCTCCCCTCTAGAACCCTGTTTGTTTTTCAGAGTCCATCATCTCTCATGGTTCGTCTCCCCCTCCAATTTCCCCCCTTCATTCTTCCCCTCCTGCTATCTTCTCCTTTTTTTTTATTCTTAACATATATTGCATTATTTGTTTCAGAGGTACAGATCTGAGATTCAACAGTCTTGCACAATTCACAGCGCTTACCAGAGCACATACCCTCCCCAGTGTCTATCATCCAGTCAGCCCATCCCTCCCCGCCCCCCACTCCAACAACACTCAGTTTGTTTCCTTAAGTGTAACTCTTAATGTAAGTTAAATGTCTTAATTACTGTCTCCTCGGTGTTTATGCATGTCGTTGGCGTGAAGTAGACACGATCAATATTTGTTCAGTGGATGAATAAACAGCAAGTGATTATACTCAGATGAAGACCACATTGTCAGCAGCCTGTATCACAGACTCTAAGAGATGCCCTAAGAGATGTGGTCAGCATCCCTGAGTCTGTGGAGGATGGGAAAGGAAGAGTTTGCCTTCTTTGCTATGAAGTCCTCTGAGGTTGGGAAAGCGGACATGTTTCCCATGTATTTGGGAATGAGGGAATGAATGTCTATGCCCTTCTGGTTTCTGCCAAGAGGGAGGCAGAAAGAGGTAGTGGTCAACTCAGAGAACCTCAAGGGTAGAAAGAAGGGGTGTATCCCCTCTATGTTTTTGCCACAGACCCAGAAGTCTTTGTGATCTTGGTGATAAGAGAGATGTCTGCTTGGAGCCCTGGTATGTTCCAAGGTTTGACACCCCTTGGTTCCTCGGCCACACGTGAACAACCACGATGTGTGGAGTTAATGCGGCTTCCTAAAATGCATCACAGTCACACTCGTTTCCATAATCGTTCACAGTAGCTGCTCCTGTCTCTTTTGTGTTTTGTTTGAGAGAAGATTTCCTGACGAACTCACAAGTTCATTTATGTTCTCTGACTCCTCCTAATTGCCAAGTAGTAATGGGTTAAGAGAGAAAGCATTTGGCATCTCAACTGCCCTTGGAAAATTGGTCGCACATTCTCTTGTTGAGAGCACTGGATTCAGACTCTACCTGCCTTTTGTAACAACCATCTTCCTACAAAACCTGTTAACTGAATCTTAGTTTCTCCACTGATTTTTACTCAAATGCTAGAGAAGCCTTTCTGGGGCTCTAATGACTCTTTAATGCAACTAGGGGAGCCTCGTGTTGACTCCACCTCAGCTGATGGCTTGTGTGGATCAGTCCCAGCAGAGCTTATTTATTTATTTTTTATTTAAATTCAATTAGCCAAGGTGTAGTAACATCATTAGTTTTTGGTATAATGTTCAATAATTCATCAGCTGAATATAACATCCAGTGCTCATCATATCACATGCCCTCCCTAATTCCTATCACCCAGTTACCTCATCCCCCCACTCACCTCCCTTCCTGCAACCCTCAGTTCATTTCCTGGAGTCAAGAGTCTCATATGGTTTGTCTCCGTCTCTGATTTCTTCCCATTCATTAAGCTTCTGCACAGCAAAGGAAACAATCAACAAAACTAAAAGGCAACCTACAGAATGGGAGAAGATGTTTGCAAATGATATTACAGACAAAGGGCTGGTATCCAAGATCTTTATTTTTATTTTTTAAAGATTTTATTTATTTATTAGAGGGAGAGAGACAGAGTGCATGAGCAGGGGGAAGGGCAGAGGGAAAAGGACAAGCAGACTCCTTGCTGAGCAGGAAGCCTGATGCGGGGCTCGATCCCAGGATCCCGGGATCATGACCTGAGTCGAAGGCAGATGCTTAATGGACTGAGTCCCCCAGGCGTCCCCCAGCAGAGAGTTTAATGAAGAAGTTGTAGTCAGAGCAGGGGCAAGGTGAAGGGAACTGACGGGGACCAGTCACCTAGGGACCAACAACCATGGGGAGCCATTAGGCCTGAGGGGCAAGGCGAGGGTCCAGGAGTGGTTACCCATGCTGTCCTCACAGGCATTGAGGCTTTCCTCTGCCTGTACCCTTCTCTGTGACTACTCAAGAAGAACGGAAATTTTCTGTCGTACAGTTTAAAATTGGTGTTGGAGAAATGGAATATTTTTAAACTCTGAAACTGTCAACCGTGTGCAGAAGTTGTGAAGGAGGGCTTGAGATTCATGTCTAGTGAGTCAAGCTGCAGGATTTATAAACTCTGCCACCAACCCAGCACTCTTTGCCTGTAGTCATGGGATAAGAGCTGACAGTGGGTATTTACCATGCATTAGTCCTTGTTTTAAGCAATTTACATTATTAACTAATTTAGTTTTTAGGAACACCCCATGAGAGACTATTTTTACTCCAATTTTAGAGATGATAAACCTGAGCTCAGAGGTCATGTGACCTGACCATGACCACACAGTTAATAAGTAGCCATGTTAGAGTCCACAACTCAGTGTTTTAGCGGCTCTGCCCAAGTTCTTGATCAGGGAGCCCAGTGTCTCTCTTTTGTTTTATTGTCACTGCTGTATCAGTGAGATGTAGTTTGTCTTCTGAGGACCCTCAAGTGCACAGCCACCGATATTTCTGCCCGCTTCAGAAACCCTCAGGGATAAGTTTTTGAGTTATCTGTCGCTGAGATTCTCTCTGCCACAGTTGTCTGCACCTAAAAAGATATAGCTTCAAATCCAGTCTGCAGCTGGTCTATACAGGCTTTCCTTGGCCCTTTCAATGGCCAGCTTAGTGCAGTGTACAATTTGTATGTCTGAACAGCCCAGTTCAAGTGTTCTGGTGAGTGGCACAAGTCAAGCTTACTCTGTGTCCTTAGGTTTCCAAGAATCTTCCCATGAGTTTTTAGGAAGAACATTATTGAGTTATTATTAAAGTTTTGAAAACCATATGCAATAATGATATAAAGTTTCTTCTTATACAATGTTTATACAAGGAAGAACATTATTTATTATTAAAGTTTTGAAAACCATATGTAATAATTATACAAGTTTTTTCTTGTATAATGTTGTAAAACCACAATATTATTACTTCCATTTTACTGCGGGAGAAACTGAGACCCAGGCTCATGATATAGAATGATATGGACAGCAATGGACTGTGAACCCTGAGGTCATTTTCTGGCTCTTCCTTCAACCAGATGTGTGACTTTGGACATGCTTTCTCTCTCTCTCTCTCTCTCTCTTTCTCTCTGGGTCTCTGTCTTACCACTTACAACATTTGAGTCTCAATTTGATTTCTGAGCTCTTTTCCAGCTCTGCAATTCTATGACTTACTAGGATCAAAGCAAGTTGCTTGTTAACTGATGTGTTTTATAGATGACATGGTTCAAAAAAGGATTTGAGGTGGCTTATAGGATTAAAATGCACTTAAGTCAAGATGGTTAGAAATAACAACAGAATTGAAAATAATAAAACACAATGCGAAAGAGATGCTTCAAGCACCGAGACTGAATGGTCACTGATGGCCAATAGTATGTCTAGAGTCCCAGAATCCCAGGATGTTGCAGCTGAAATTAGCCAGAGCTGTCATGGCTTATCCACATACATCCCAGGCTCTTAAGCTTCTCCTCTGGAGTATTCTGCTAGTAAGAGTATGTTATTTCTGGGTGAAGCCATCTTGGAAATGTATCTTTCTGACCCACAGGATCTGTGAGTCTAGAGCATCTTGGCTGTTACGACATGAAGAGATTTAGCAGCTCAGCCATGAGTGGATCCCAGGTCTCCTGACTTTTTCCCAGTGCTTTGTCCATGGAAGCATGCCACCTCCTATAATGACAGTGACTTTTCACCATATAGTATACAGGCAAGGATTTGTGGTTCTACAGTCTTTCCGTAAATAGCATCTCTCTGATTCTCTTAACCTCCTGAAGGTAGGCAGGAGAAGTGCTATTATTCCCATAGTATCTCTGAGTGAACAGGCTCAGAAATGTTGAGAATTTTCCCAAAAGCACGCTGCTAGTTAATGGAGAACTGTACCTGGAACCCGGTTCATTGACTCTGGAGTGTTCAGTGCTTGCCTAGGCCATCACTGTGTCCCTGCATTCCACTGTGTCAACAGTCCACTTCTCAGGAGGTGAAGCCAAAGCAGCTGGTCTGAGACAGCCTGACCCACACATGGCCCAGTGCCTACCAGAGAGAACCTTGGGAAGCTGAGTGTTGGTAGACTCCCTGGCATTGAACCTTTGCCCCAGATGCCAGGCTTTGAGCTTGAACTCTGTCCTCTCAGACTGCGTTTAAGCTCTGTGAGTCTATAAAAGTTCCTGCTATGTATTGCACGGATCTTGAGACTGAGACTGATGATATTGAGGGAAAGCCAGAGTTTGAAGCAGGTTAAATATCTCTGAGCACAGCAGGGGCTTTTCATCAAATTCAGCTGTGGGAAACCCTTGAACTGGACCACATTGCTACTGAACGTGTCATCAATCAATCAACAAGTATTTCTTGAGACAGCAGTGTGGGAATTCAGTGAGATCACCTAAGTGACAAGTTAGGAAGGCATTGTGGTACAGAGCAAAGACATGGGCTTTAGAGGTATTCGGAAGTAGATTCGAAGGCTGGTCCTATTACTTATGAGCTGTATAAGCCCAACCAGACCACCTAATCTCACTAAGCCTCAGTCTATCTATCTATGGAATGGGGGAAAATATCTCTCCTTTGTCCAACATTTAAAAACTTATAAAGTAATATATCATTGATAGTTGTCAGTTAATTATTCCTATGTTCTTGATGTTGCACAAGACAATGGCAACGAAAAGGAAGGGGAAGACATGATCCCCTTTCTCCTTATAAAGACAAGACCATCCAACAAACAAGGCAGAATGTGGGGGAAAGGGAGGTGACTGAGAGTTTCTGGGCTAAGCAAGATATTCCTGGAAGAAACAGAGATGGGTCTTGTTGGGTGGATGGGGGCATGCAATAATGCCAGAGACGGGTCCCAGGTGAGAGGGCCAGTAAAAGTAATGATAAACAATGCTCTCTGGGTGAGGCAGAAAGAGGAGTCTTCAAAGGTGGGTTTATGCTTTTAGATTCATTACACTCCCTGGTACAGAATGCATTAAGCTTTTTCAGTAGAAGAGTGATAAGGCCGGGGGCTAGAACTGTGTCTTCTTTTGTGTATCAAATTTCCATAAAATGTGTAGCTTGATGTTTAAGGATGCTTAGTAGTTATGTATGAAGTAATAACCAGGTGTTTCTACAGAGCCAGTCTGGCGATGGTATGTGTGATGTTGACACCCTTCTGAATATAGAGCCTCACACCAGGTACCAAATGACTAAACTCAGCCAATGGAAGCAATGAATGAGGTCAAGCTGGAGGTGGGTTTCCATGTGGATTCAGGCTCACTGCAGATGACTCTGATTATTTCATTTAGATTCCTGACTTAAGAATACAAGAAGTGTACATGCTTTTTGGAAAATTACTAACACTGTAGAAAGTCCCCATTCCCAATCTCCTCTCCTAGGCTTCTGCCACTTTTAAACGTTTGTTTTATTTCCTTACAGACCATTTTGTAGGCCCCAAAATACATAGTAACATCCACTAACATATATACATATTTTCCTTTTGATAAACTTTATTGAGGTATAATTTCCATAAAATAGAATGCACCAATTTTAAATTTAGCGTCTCATGAATTTTAACAAATATATACCCCTATGTCCTATCGAGTTTTAAAATATGGGAATGAGGTCACACTGTATGTACTATTCTGCAACTGGTTTAGGCATTCGATGTCATGGACATTTTTTTTTTCATGACACTGACCTCCTTTTAAATTATTGCATAGTTCCTTGGTATGGATACCAGTAATGTATTGAACTATTTCCTTATAGACGGTTGTTTAGAATCCCTATACATTTCAGGGTGCCTGGGTGGCTCAGTTGGTTAAGCGACTGCCTTCGGCTCAGGTCATGATCCTGGAGTCCCGGGATCAAGTCCCGCATCGGGCTCCCTGCTCAGCGGGGAGTCTGCTTCTCCCTCTCCCGCTCCCCCCTCTTGTGCACACTCTCTCTCTCTCTCATTCTTTCTCTCAAATAAATAAATAAAATCTTTAAAAAAAAAAGAGAGTCCTTATACATTTCACAATTCAAATTGAGTAATGGAGATCCTTTTCTACTTTGACATTTTAACAGGTATTTCAATAGATTAGAGTCCTAGAAGTGGAATTTTTTGGTCAAAATTTTTAAAATTAAAAAAAGAGATTATAGCCATTTAAGCTCCCACTCATAAGAAAATGCCCTTTTCCTAAAGTATTTTCTATTTGAAATTATTAGACTTTACAAGATTTCCCAATCTGATAAGGTGAAAAGCGGTATCATGTTGTCGCTTTAGTTTGTATTTCCCAAACTGCTGGAGAGGATGAACACTTTATGTTTATGTTTATTTTCTATTTACATTTCTTCTGTGAATAAACTGTTCTTATATTTTGTCAATTTCTATCTGTTTTCCTTTCTTTTTGTTTTTAAGATTTTGTTTTTATGTAATCTCTACACCCAATGTGGGTCTCAAACCTACAACCCTGAGATCAAGAGTTGCAAGCTCTACTGACTGAGCCAGCCAGGTGCCCCTATCTGTTTTTCTTATTGATTTGTAGGAACTCTTTTTATATTAGGTCATTTTTTCCTCTACTAACCATCCAAGTCAATGCTGCTCAAACTTTAATGTGCTTTCATATCACTTGGGTATCTTGTTTAAACAGAGAATCTGATTTATTGGGTGAGGGAATGGGCCTGAGAATATGCATTTCTAACAATCTCCCAGGGGCTTCCAATGCTACCGGTCCACAAACCATACTCTGGGCAACAAAGTCTTAGGGTTTATGGGTTTTATCTGGCAGAATGCCATCATATTCCAGGGACAATGTGTGGTAGATGTTTCTTTTGTTAAATAAAAGCATTAGGAATGATCTGGAAAAATAATCTGTGTGGAAAAAAGAAGCCATCTGTAATTGTTGAAATGACAGCAAGTGGGTGCTGGTCTGAGTTTTGCGTTTTGTCCCACCTCTACTTACTTTTAGATCACTAGGCTTTCTGTTTCCACCTTGAGAATTTTTAAAACGAAGACAGTAATTTCTGCTCTATTTTACAAAGTTTTGTTGAAGATCAAAGGAGAATTACTGGTATGCTTTGTGACCTGTAAGAAGCTGGAGCACAATGGGTATTGTCCCTGTCCATGCAAAGCCCCCAGGAGTCTGAACTGCAGGCCAGGAGCCCATGAGCATCCAGTCTGGCCAGCGTCTCCAGTGAAGGCAAAGTGCTTGGAAAATTTTTGTATCAATCCCCAGATTCTTACTTAGACAAACTCTCTGCCTCAGAGTTTGGATTATCCTAAGTATATCTGAATCACTTTGGACTTCAATTTCATAGTAGGGAACCGCCTCAGGATTCCCTGGGTATTTATCTGTGGCAAGTATCAGGTGTTGAACTCTGCATGATTCTGGAGCTAGGTCATTATAGTCCAGTTATCTGGGTAACACACAGACACCGACACACCCTGAACCAAAATGTGATTCCTAAATTACCATGGTAATAACAAAGTCAGTACTCTAAAGTATGGCTTATTAGAGTATGGATGATTCCAGTTGGCTGTCTGTGGCGGACAGTGGCTAGCTTTTTGTTAAATATGTTTCCTCTTCTGGAACACACAGCTAGACAATACGCCTCAGCTTTCTCTGCAGTTAGGTGATTGATGGGTTGTGGGTGGGAGTCATGTGTGTCATTCTGGGCTGAGGTTTTTAAGAAGTTGATTGCAGTCTTCCAATCTCTGATCCCCTGTCTGCTGGCAGAACACAGAGGACTCCACGGTCCTAGCAGAGAACTGAGAATATGATGGAAAGATAATGGGTCCCGAACCTCATGTGAAATCAGCCTGCCACCAATCTGTACCACCTATTTTGGACTTCATGGGAACAAGTTATTTATGCTTATTGAGTTTGACACATTATATATTTTGGGGCTTGTTCATTATAGTAGTTAGAGTTACCTTTACTAGTGCATTCTAATATGCATAGATCATTGAGATACTTTTTAATTGATATCTGGCATAAACATTACAGTTCCCTGAGTAATCTATTGAATGATGACACAGGACAGATGAGTAAAAAAGAAAAGGTGGATATGATAACCTGATGGATGTGGTTGGAGAGTCTTTGAGAGGTGGAGCATTTAACATATGGGGAAACTTCTGATTGTCCTTTATTTCAAAACCTCAACTTTTTAGGAATAATTGTCGCGAAGCTCAGAAATCAGACAGTGAGAAACAGTTAAATGCCCCATGTGACTACTGCACACCCCATCTCCCTTTAATTCCTTTCTTACTGCTCAGGCCTGGAACAAGCTGGCTATTCTTTGGAGAGTGAAAAGCGAGCAAAAGTCCTGTAATGTTTCTGTTTGATGTTTTTGGCAGTGGCGATGAAAATTCTAGACTGAAATGATATTGTATGAAGTCTGGACCAATTGCCTTGTTAAAGTCGAATGGATTTCCTCTCTTTTAGCTGTCTGGATCAATTCTTGGAGGAGTTAGTCAGAGAATTTGCTTTCTCAGTTGAAGCAACGTATTGTACTGATAACACGTGAAACTACAGTCTGATTGGACTCCCCAGGCCTTTCCAACCCACTGCTCATGTGAGCATTAGGAGGGCTTTTGCAAAATAAATAGAGCTCGCTGAGGTCTGTTAAGAAGGGTTCCAGATTCCGTTGACCAAAAGTGGAATGTTTAATACTCCACACTTAAAAAAAAAAAAAAAAAAAAAGAAAACGAAAAAGAAAAAAAAAAAAAGAACCATGGAATTCTGAGTCCCACCTGTTAAATTATTTGTCCTTCTAATAGAAGCAGGAATGAAAGGCGTATGTTCAACATCATTTTGGACCCATTTTCTGTGGCGGGAAACCAAGGTAAACACATTTTTTCTGATGTAATTGTTGATATTAGTTCAGCTCATATGATGCAGGCATAGCTGTGTGAACCATTTTACTTGGACCTGTCCTCGGCTGGAGTTGGACATGCTAGTGGGAAAGCCTGGAGCCTCCAGAGCCAGCAGTCTGGGGGCCCCAGATCTTTTAGGGAGCACCCGGGCCCCGATGTTGCTGCTGTAAAGGTACCCTTTGGTTCCTGGCCTTGGGGCTCATTCTTTTGCTTGTGTGCCTGGCGGACATTCACCTCATCTCCTCTCTTGGGTTGTCCTCATTACTTACTTGGTTTGTCTCAGAGAATTAGCATTCCCCTTTCCTAATTTTACTTAGATACATGTAGGTGCTTCTACTATAAATCCTGGAGTTTTTTCCTTTCAATTCTCTCTTTTCATCTGTGGTTCTTGCTCTCTTTCTTCTCTCCGCCCCTCACCCTTGGCCGCCCCCAGCTATGTTAACCCAGAGCGTTTTCTTTCCCACGTTTCCGCACGCTCTTGTATTTATGTGCAAACACAAATGTGCATATCTATTTTCACTTTTTTTGTGTCATTTTTAACAAGAGTTCCCGGGGGAGCATTGGTTCTCAGGCTAGCCTCCCCAAACACAGTTAGCCCATGATATGGTTGCTTCGTCATTCGTTTTTCCCACTAATATCTGTTTTGGGTAGCTTTGTGTCAAGTCCTGTGCTAGGGATTGTGGGTACCAAGATGAATTGGATACAGACTCCGATCTCAGGGAGTTAAAAGAGTGCGTGCTTAGTGTAATGAGGGAGAGGGCTCCCAGGAGCGCAGACAAGGGGTATCTAGACCAGGCTGCAAGGGAGCAGACCTGGCTAATACCATGGGGCCCATCGCTTCTTGGAAGAACATGTTCCTAGTCCCATTTTGGGATGATTCTAAACCCACATGCTACTACAGGTTCGGGGTGGGAAGGGGCTTTGGCATGGAGGCAGGAGGAGCGGGGCTCTGCTGCAGGGGTGGGGCAATGGTGGGGGACCCTGCCCCAGGGGCCCTGGACAACTGCGATTGTGGCAGAGGTCAGATGGGCAACACTGCTGAGTGTGAATTGTCCACGAGTCTGTCTTCATGCACAAGGCCCCAGCAACGAGGATGTCTGTCTTGCATTGCTTATATAGTTATTTCCCACGTGTGACCAGGCCTTCTGACCAGGCTGTAAATGTGTGGAGGGTAGGACCATGTCTCACGTTCTTTGTGCACACAACACAAGGCTGGTCATAGCGGCATTCATTTAAATGCAGTGCTGGTGACTGAAAGAATAAAAATAAAATTGTGACCGAACATTTACACATGAAGCTACATGTCCAATGAACTTTTTAAAATGTTTTAACGTCCTGGCTTCTAGTAACAGAAATGCCTCCATTTGCTCAGTATTTATAGTTCACAAAACATTGTCCTGTACTTCACTGGATCTTCACAGTGAACTTTGGGGCAGGCATCTTTGTTAGTGTCATAGTTTTGCATTAGTGCAGACAAACCTGAAACTTGGGTTTTTTTTAATTCCCCAAGAGAGCAGAGCTGTCCCTGGGAAGACCCAGGACTCAAGCTGTGACTTTGCTACCTAACACAGGAGCGACCCAGAGAATGAGGCAACTGTCATGGCCCTGATTTGGTACAGGGCTCCTTAAACGTATAGCAAGTCAGCCTGTGGTCTCAGGGGAGCTAGCCTTCACTGCAGTTTGAGTGGACATTCACAAATGTGGGTGATGAAGGGCACCCACTAGGGCTTCAGAAGGGTCTGGAAGGAACTGCCATGTCACCAAACATGAGTTTAGGATCACGGTGCCAGAAATCCCACTGTTGGTAAAGCCATCTATTTGATTAAACATTGCCTCCCTCAGTCTTCTGTCTAAACCAGAGATGTCTGTAGGAGAAGAAGACCTAAGATAGAAGCCACCAATTAATATCACTGCAATGTCAGTTGAGTTATCCATTGCTCAGGTTATCAATTATTTGAGTTACCAGTTACTTGGGAAAGAGCCCTAAGGTGAAGTAAATTTGTTTTGTTTGTTTGTTTTAGGAAAACTTTGGAGCTTCTATGTGAAACCAGTGGGCTACATTGGGAGGAGGTAGTACAGGGGGTGCTGGGGAGAACACAGAGATCCTCAGGTTGCCTCAAGATCCTTGTGCTCCTGGCCCAGAGACTTTGAGTTTCATCTGATCTTGGACAACTGCTCCTCAGGGCATCCCTTAGAAATCACCTCCACATTTCTGAGGCTGTCCTGGAAGGAAGCAAAGCACAATGAAGGCTTCCTTCCTGTTGACCTTTCTGGGAAGGCAGAGTGGTGTATCAGGCAGGCAGGAGAGAGCATCCAGCCAAGGCTTGTTCTGAGAGAAAAAGAAGCTGGTCTGTGTGATGTGTGGTTACTTTGGGGGAAGCGATCCCGGGGCTCTTGATTTGAGAAATAGGGCAGCCTCCTGTGCTAAAGTGATGGACTCTGGCCCCAGCAAGGTCAGCCCAGAGCCAGCATGGGGGGTATATCTATTGGGTCAGGGGTCAGCAGTGATCCTCAGCCTGTGATAGACCCTACAGATACTCACAGGCTGCTTTTTTATTACTTGCATGAGAAACAGTCATCAGTGCTGAAGTTCAAAGCCATGGTTTTCGTGTGTTCCTTAACATGATACAGGTGGGCCTTCATTGGAAACACCTTCTGCTCCTCCAGCTCAGTTCTCTTGAAAACAAACATCAGTGCCCTTTGCTCAAGTCGGAAGACGTGGCTGTGAAATCCCCATGAGCTTCCCGTGCACGCCACCTCTTCAATCAGGTCCTTCTGTCGGGGTGAGGACCCGCACACCCATCCCAGAGCTGGCCACATTATCCAGCGTGGCAGAGTCCCACAGACGGCGTGCTTGCACATGGCTCCTGCATAGCCACGCTGAGGTGGGGTGAGGGGTCGGGGTCCCTCAGCTCAGGCCAAAGTGCAGCTACAGCTGGGAGGTCTCCTGTCTTTGCTCAGAAAACACTCTTCACAACCTAGGCTTTGAATTATTCCCTCCTTCCCTTTCATAATACGACTGCTTTTCAGATGTGAGAGCCTTGCAGACAATGGAAGAAACAAATCTGGAGCCTGACTCCTGGCATATGAAAGCAAGGTCATGTGACTTTGTGCAAGTCACTAAGCTGTTCTGCATTTTGGCATCAGTGAAATGCAGGTCGCACTAGTGCGTACCTTCTAGGGCTCTTTTGAGGATTAGACAAATCGGTGCATGTAAATAAATAAAACCACTATAAATCTAGATCATGAATAAAGCCAAATTTACCTCCATCAACTCAGAGTGTCCAATATATATCAGAATTTATACTCAATTTTCAACTCCTGACTCTTTCACAAATGTCCAATGTGGATTTCTGTGGTCTCCAGGATTTCCAGCTGTTGGCCTGTCCTTCACTCAGAGGGCACCTTGCCAATCACATCTCCTCTGCTTTTGTTTGTGCCCTTAATGCCAACAGCTGGCTTAAAAGCTTCACCATAGCTTGTCCCTAAATCTTTACTGAGGTTTTTCATGCTTTTCCCCATGACCTCAAGTTTCAGAAAAGACAAACAAAACAAAACACTAGTTTTGTTTGCAATATAATGATTGCAATATAATGTTGCAGAAGAGTTACACAAGAATTTCTAAAGCATAAAAACCATGTGCAATTGAAAAGGTGGTAAGATAGCTAAAGGTATGAAGTAGCCAGTATTGATAGAAATTACTTTAAATTTAGGAAAAAGTCCAAATTACTGAAGGAGTGAGTAGAACTGCTAGAAATTTATGACAAAACTGGCACTTTAATCTTGATTGTACACAGTCACAGGTTTAAAGAATGTGAAGTGGTGATTGCAAACATTCATTTTTGACAAATTTGTTTCAGATGATTCATTTTGAGAGGGAAGCTAAGCAAGAAGAACAAGAAAAAAAGAGGAAAACTTGGAAAATACTTGGAAAATGAAAGGAAAAAAGTAGGACAGATCTCATCACCCCAAACCAAGAATTCCATAAAATATATAATACTGAATTAAAAAGCTAGAATTTTGAGAAATTGCCCATGATTCACCAAAATTTCCAAGAAGAGAAAAATGAGTGATCAGATTTTCATTTTCCTAAGGAAATACTTCTTTTCGATTAAATTACAGTTACTCAACGGAGTAACAAAGACATTAGACCTTCTGAGCATCAGTCCTTGGGAAAATAGTGGTGAATTCCTTCTGCTCACATGTGATATGAGGCCAGCCTTACTCGGTGGACTCCTACCAGCTTCTACTTTACTTGCTTTGAATTTGGGTTGAGTCTCTTCCTCTTTGTGAGCTTTAATGCATCCAATGAAGGGTTTGGACCACATGTTATGTGAGAACCCTTGTAATTCTTATCCTTTCTGACTTCAAACAATACTATGCACTGTTAATCCCCCAAACACTCACCCAAGACCTAACTTTGTTGGTCATGTTCTTTTTGCTCCTTTCTACTAGCGAAGGATCATTTTAACCATGAAACCACTAATGCCAAAGCCACCAAAAGTGACAGTCAGGATTCTGGGCAGGACTTCTGATGGTGAGAAAAAGAGGTGGCCCTATAATTAAGGTACTAGAAATAACAAAAATTCTATCTCTGCAAGAATCCTATAAACTCTAACTCCCATTACACACCATAAAGTTTGAGTTGCTCCATTCTCTTCCACACCCAGCCTCCAGATTGCCATTTTCTGATGATTTACCTTCCAAGGTTGTCCTTAATATGTATTGTAATTGATTTTGACCTACTAATAACAATTTACCATTGTGTGTGTGCCTGTGTGTGTATGCGTGTCCTACTATCTGTACATCTCTTTTCTTAGGTAGTGATAAATTGCATTTTTTCAACTATATCAGCATTTCCATCTTGATGGTTTGATTTAGAAAGCACAGTATGCTTGCTATCCATGGACTGACCCACTTTTCCCCCTCTCTCAAAATATGCTAGGCATATTGGGTACATGGATAATGATCACCTTTAATTTTTCTTTCTCTTCTCTTAATGACAGTATCTTAGTGACATTTGCCTGTCATTTTATGTCATGCTTGTGCCTGAGGAAAGGAGAAAGGGGAACTGAGGACTGGCAGTAGAAATGACCAGTGGGGTGCCCATTTTTGCAAAGAAGACATTGCACTTGCTTTCCTTGCATTGCATATTGAGTTGCTGTTTCCCATTTATTTTTATAACAATTTTGTAAAGTGAGTAGAGATTATTATCCCTATTGAACAGATGAGAAAACAGAGGCCAAGAGGGTAACATTAACACATCAGGGTCTCTTCTGAAGATCTGTGTATGTAGGCATGAGCCCACACAGAATAATTTGTCCTGAAGCACCCCTTTCTCAAGGAAGTCCTTCCTAATGTGATATATCCTGAAGGGTAGCCCCTAGGCTAAAGTAACTTGATAGTAGATGGCAGTCTTCCAAGGAGTTGCTGGTTTCCCTAGGTCTAAGATTCCTTGCTTGTGTGAATATTAAGGCAAATTGAGTGGGATATTGCAACACTGGATTATCACTCACATGGTAACTTGCATGGGAAAATGTCTTCCCTGCACAGATTAATTAAGAACCAATCCTTTGGAATTCTGTGCCTTGGAGTGAATTACCACCTTGGTGGTAGTTTCTGTGAAGTTAAAGGGACGGAGACTGTTTTTTTGTGGTTGCTAACTAGAAACTGTAGAGGAGTATAAGTGGGTGTTCAGTGTATTTGTAAAAATGCAGGTTGTTTTTAATTAATGCCACATGACTCATCCAACCACAGCATTTTCCCTCAGTTCGATGATGTCTGTAGGCATTGTAGCCTAGAATTCTCCAAATTGCTCCCATGTTGTGCTAGATTCAGCAATGATTGAGTATCATTTGCTGGGGGCACTTGGGATGATAGGAACCTCATCAGTCAGCTGAGGAGGTGTGGACAGCAGATTGGGGTAAAAAGGTAAAATCCGATCCCAGGCTAGTTCCGGAGCCAGTTATGTTCCACCTGGCAATAACCAGGGAGTCAGAATTGACCCTTTGCAACTCAGCTAACTAGTCCTCATGGCTTGGGCAAAGGGAGATGCTTCTAAGTTCACAGGGCCAGGCAGTGCTGGAGCCTAGGCACAAGAGCACCAATCATCATTTTCCTTTTCATAGACGAGGAGCCCACAGATAGCACGGGGTCACTCCAGTTTTCCAAGGCTTTGTGACTCAACATTCTGAAGCTGTTGCTCTTCCCTCTAGGAAGACATCCCAGTGTTGCAGTGATAGTTTGACATGAATTTAAAGTAGAAAATAGTAGTTGGTTTTGATGTCATGCAGAGGAGGCTCACTTTGCATTGATCACTGAGAAGTAGGGGGTCAAAGGAAGAGGAAGAGTTGAGTAATCAATATACACAGTAGAACCTCCCTGGCTGGAATCAGTGGACGGGATTGATCTGATTATAAAATATTTAATGAGAAATCTATTTTGATAAAGTTAAGATGCATTCAGGGTTAGATATGTATAGGAAAAGCATATATATATATGCAGGAAAAATATATGCCATGCTAGCTGCTTCACAGTATTAATTTACTTTTCAAGTAGCTAGTGCAATGATAAAATCTAGCCTGGCTTCTAGCTAAATTACCAAAAATTCCAATTAGGGGAATTTGGATCAGGTACAAAATGGTACATGAAGAACAAAGGGTTTCATTTGAGTGGGTCCAGACCTAGGACTCTGGAATCAAGATAGGCATATGAGATTCAATTTATAAATATTTAATGATACCTACTCTAGGCTAAGCACAGTGAAAGGCTATGAGGGGGATAGAATGAAGTGAACAGCGACTGTGCCTTCCTGGAGAATGTATGTAAGACATCTGTGGTTAGTGTGCATAGTAACAATGGGAGATGATCTGGCCAGCCTTGGATGCTAGACTGGGGGGGATAGTGAGGAACCATAGAACGTTTTTGAGCAGGGGGAATATCATGACCAGAGCTATGTTTTAAGAGCAGCCACATGTGATAATTGAGGAGTAATTCAAAAACTGTTGCATACTTTGAGTGAGGAGCATGGTCCAAGAATGATAAACTATGGCAGTTAATGGGATGTGAAGAATCAAGGTCTCCAAAGGGTTCTCTGAGACTTCCAGCCTGGGAGATGTAGCATGACATTAATAGGGTCAGTCTGGTGTGGGAGGACTAGTTAGAAGCGGAGTTTTAGACAATGGTTTTGGACATTTGATTGTGAGTCCTGCTGGATTATGCAGTTGGAGATGTTGAATTGGTATATGGTCTTGAACTTGATGAAGCAGGATTTCAATTACAAAATTAAGAGTCAACTGAATCGAGGTAAGATCAGAGTGTGGGGACTGGAAAGAGGAAGAGAGTAGATAGAAGTGAAGAAATAGGGTCTGGATCTTGGGTAAGGAATCCTGTGGTTAGGAAGTGGCCCATGTGGTCTGTGTCCTCTTTGCCTCCAGTTCCAGGGAGGATAAGCCCCCACTGAAGTGACCGAGGATAAAGA
The DNA here is from genome assembly GCF_029215605.1 of Mirounga angustirostris. Taxonomy (NCBI): domain Eukaryota; kingdom Metazoa; phylum Chordata; class Mammalia; order Carnivora; family Phocidae; genus Mirounga; species Mirounga angustirostris. Next base: position 14,620,927 of record NW_026991718.1, on the reverse strand, counting down.
TGGGACAACTGAGTTTTCTTGTAAAGAATTACATCATTACACCATGCAGCCAAGGACTAGATTTCTGCCATGCTGGCAGACTATCTTTAAATTACAATAGAAAGATCCTATTGGTCATTCTCTCTTTCTTTCCTTTCCTTTGACTTTGTCATAAATGCAATTTCGGCTCTTGATTTACTGTTAGAAATTTCCTGTGCAGTTTGGGGCTGAGAGTTACGAGGTCAGGTTTTGGGATTTGAAACCCAAACAAATGTTTCACTGCCTTCCTATAGTACACTTAAATTAATTCAGGGGTCAGAGGATATCCTGTGAAAATATCAAGAACAACCTAGTCTTTTACTTCTATGTGGATCCAAAATGGAAACACATTTGAACAGCATGAAGCTCATTCCAGAGGAGCCAAGTTGTGCTATTGAGAACATCAATGTACCCATCTCAAAATTGACTTCTGAGATAAATATTTGAAAAGATAAGCATGTTTAATTTTGTAGAAGTTACTGAATATGAGATACAGTACAGCAAAACCGAAACTCAGATCTAATATTAAAACATCAACAAAATAAGAAAATTTTACTGGCGGCCAGTCCAATTCAACTAATGTTTACCAAGTGCCTATTAAAGGAAAGCATAAAGCATGACCAGGATGTGGATGAGTATTCTAAAAAGATTCAGTCATGATTTCTATTTTCAAGGAGAGTGGACACCAATGGGTGAGCTTATACATAAAAATAATAACAACAGTAGCAATGATAACAATAAACTGACTTTAATGCAAAGTAAAATAAATCTGTGATGAGCTGAGATAAAGAAGCACTGAGTATGAGGAGGTGGTCCACTTAATTCTGACTAGAGGATGAGGAAAGTTTTCTCAGAAAAGGTTGTGTTTGAACTATATCTTTGAGGATAATTGTGAGCATGATGGTGGATGGTTGTGATGGTGATGATGATGATGGTGATGAAGAAGAAGAAGGAGGGGAGGGAGGAGAAGGAGGAGAAGAAGAGAAAAGGAGAAGAGAGGAAGAGGAAGAAGAAGGGGGAGAGAACAGTTGCCAATCATTGAATACCCATGATTTACTGGCTCTGTATTATTTGCCTAACAGATTCAATGCTAGTGTCTTTTTTTTTTTTTAAGATTTTATTTATTTATTTGACACAGAGAGAGATACAGTGGGAGAGGGAATACAAGCAGGGGGAATGGGAGAGGGAGAAGCAGGCCTCCTGCAGAGCAGGGAGCCCGATGCGGGGCTTGATCCCAGGACCCCGGGATCATGACCTGAGCTGAAGGCAGATGCCCAACGACTGAGCCACCCAGGCACCCCTCAGCGGTAGGGTCTTGATAGGTAAAGCAGACAAGGAGGATTTCAGATGACAAATGAGCATGAGAAGAAACATTTTGTGTGTTGGTGTATGTAGAATAGTCATTGGTGTGTTCAAGGGCCAGGGTAATGGAGTGTTGTAGTACTAGATAAGGTTGAAGAGGAACCAGGACCAGAATATCCAAGAGCTCCAAATACTCCATGAACTATGTGAGTCATACCTAGAGCTTTCTGGATACTTTTGTGGGAACTGCCCCCATTAGGCTTATCAAGACAGGCTTTTGGTGTATGAAGCGGTCCTCCAACTCCCTGGAAAATGCTCTCTGGAGTTGCATGGTCTGTAGCAAAACTTTCACCTGGGGATTATGAAGGAGAAACCTTGAACCCAGTCATTTGATGGCTCCAGAAAAGATGGATTTGGTGAGGACCTAGCAGACATCATTAACAAAGGAGGGGCCAATAAATGTATTATGGACATTGGAAGAGGTGAGTGATGCTTTCTCAGAAGATGTGGTATTCTTTTCCATTTCAATCCACATGCTTCTTAAAGTATCCAGGCTTTCTCTATTTTTAAATAGCAATTCCACATATGCCTGAAATAACTTACAAGCACCTCAGTGTTTTGTTAACAAAGAATACCTTTTATTATTTAAAAAAATGACTATGCAGTCTATAACAGTGAAAAAGCTGAAGGTGTCTTTATGGGGAAAAAATTCAGAGAATTCTGATAGCTCTGAAAGAGGCAGAGGAACAGAAAAATAATGACCTCAGGAAAGCATATTATATTTTTTAAACAAGTTGAAATATCTTAGAGATATCAGTTGTGGTCTTTTTTTCTTTAAAGTATGTGGTCATTTGGGGAATGAGGAGGGAACGCATGTGTGTGGCGGGAGGGTGTAATCAGCTTGATAAAGCTCACTACTTTCGTCCAGTTGGGCTGAGTCCAGTTGAGATTAGGAAGGAACAGAAAGGTTTTCTGTAGAACAATTAGTGGGTTGTAAGGAATATTCAGTTCTGGTTTTTAGTTTTGGTAAATTTTCAACAAAATAATGAAATAACAATGACAAAATAAGCACAACAAAACCTTAGAAGACCCATATCTGTGTTTTTACTAGCTTTTAGAGCCAGCAACATCAGATACTTGGGACTCACTTGTCTGGACTGTGATTCGAAGAATACTTGCTCTCAAATGTTGATTTCTGACTTCTTCCTGGTGTCCCTGGGCATTCTGGGAGTAGACACACATTCAGCTGCAGGGACCAGACCAGTTTCCTGAGTTTTCAGGCGTCCATGAGGTTTGGTTTTTAGTAAAAAAAGTTATCTTAAAAATTCCAGAGATTTCTAGGCAAGCTGTTAACATGAGAACTGATGCTGAACTATTCTCTCTCAAATTCACCTCAAAACAATCAACAGAATATGCCAAAAAGGGAAAAGAAATCTTTATTGACCTGAGTGAACAGTGAAGGGTGTCATCCTCATGTCTAGAGACATTTGGGGAGTTTTGTTAGAGACAATGTCCATGGAACCAAATGCAACCAGTATACAGTGGCATGACCAAACAATTGTGAAAATGTTGAAGTGCATTTATAATGGATTGGTAGATGGCCACTTCCCGGAGCCTCTTGCTGTCCTTGTCATCAGGTGGTTCCCTCCTCTGACAGTCCTTCCCCACAATCCAGCAAATAACAGGATAATGCTTGGCACAACAGGGACATCTCCAGAATTTGACTTCAGTGGCCATCGTGATTGCCCAAGCTGTATGTGCTTGTTAGATGGTTTCAATGTCAGCACTGTTGATTTGTCAGCTGAGATGGTGTGTGAGGGGGAGGTATTGCTGTCATTGAGTGTTAATCTTCTCAAAACAGGAGCTCCTTCTTTGAGGGGACTGCTTCTTCCCTACATCGAACATGCAGTTCTGATGGAGGATGACAAACAGCTCCCCGTTACACTGGCTGTAGTGCTTGGTTCACGGAGGAATAGGTAACTCAAGCCAGGTCACGCAGATAATTTGTTTTTAATGGGAGCTGCCTCTTAGGTTACAGAGTAGAGAATCGTGCAGCTCTCCACAACCATGCCCCTGCCACATGGGGGAGCTTGTCTAAGAGAAAAAATTTCCACGAGGGGAAGTGGAGGTAGAGATTCTACAGAAGTTCTTAGGATGTTGAGTCCCTAGTCTAGTTGTTGATGGAGCTCGCAATCTAGCCCATCCTCTCTGCTCTTTACTATCCCCTTGATAGACTGTGATTTTGATTATTGTTACTTCCAACCAAAGAGTCTTGACAGGAAATGAGTGAGAGCTGATCCTTGCTGAGCCCAGTAAATATTCCAGGTAGGCGAGGGCACTGGCAGTAAAGCCCTCCTTGAAGAAGGGAGTGTTGGTTCCCCATTAACAAGAGAAAGAGGCACTGAACTTGCTTAGTTCCCAGTGGAAGTGGTCACACCTACCAGAGGCCTGGCCAGGGGATCCTGTCTTCCCCTCTGTGCTGAGATGTAGCTCCCAGTTGTTACTCAGGAGTGACTGTTTTCTGACTCCATCTGTCTAGGATATTAGTTCTATGAATTGGTAATCTGTCATTGAGTTGGGTTTTCCCCTCCATTTCGGTTTCTTTAATCTGTTTAGAGTTTCTCCTGTTAAAGTTTCTACCAGGACGGTACAGACCAGGTTCTCACAAATCCCTCCCTGAATATGAGCCAATGGTAGGTGACATTATGACACTTATTATGTACTAGGAATTGTAATATGCTTACATTGCCTTACTTCATGCATGCAACAATTTTATGAGGTTGGTACTGGCTTTCTGACTATTTTATAGATGGAGAAAGTGAGGTGAGCAGTCACGGTGCTCACATACGGGGAGACATAATCTGAACCCAAGCACTCTGACTCTTGACTGCATACGTACACTGTGAATAAGGGACTAGATCATGGTCCTGAGAGAACCCTAAGATTCTAGAGCTTAGTTACCACTGAAACTTCCATTCTAGCCTCATCCACTCTTCTGCATTCCCCATGACACACCTCATCCTCATTTGACCCTGATTTTTTTGGCCGCTTTCCACTTTCAACCAAGAACTCCTGACTAAAGAGTAGGTAGGAGGAGACCCTGGAAGGCCTTAGTGAATAGTTGAGGTGGGGAAGTGGGCACTCGCCACAAGGGGGAAAGGGGAGATTTCCTTTTGTGAGGGGACCAGACAGGACAACACTGCAGACATTTGAGAGCTTTCGGCGTATCAGGAGGTGGCTGCCACAGAACCTGACAAAGCACAACTGCTTGCTCTAAAATAACTTCACCATAAGAAAACAAGAACATTTGAGAAAGTATTTGACGAGTATTCTTAAACTCAGTAGGGAGCAGGGGACATGCAGAATATCATTAAAAGGGAGAAAATCAAGGTGAGCAGTTAACCTCATCTGGATGAAGTACTTTATTAAAAAACTTAAAATTATTTTTGCAACAGGGAATGGCTGATGTGATACTATAGAAAACAGTGAAGAGACAAGAGCTTGAAAAAGTCCTCTAGAGTGCTAAGGACAAATTAAGAAGGAAATGAGAGATTGCTGAAGAAATTTTGGAACTAGACCTTGGAGACCAAACTATGCACAGTAAGAATTCCTGAAAGAGAAAACAGTAAAGCTGTAACAAGGATGAAAATAAATAAATAATAGCAGAACCTCCCTGGTTGACAGAGATAGCAAGAAAATGGGGGCAGGGTGGGGGGCTGTGGGGAGGGGAGGTATAAAATAAGATGACAGAAACAAGAACAAATAGAACAGATTTATATAACAAGGAAAAAATAACCCAATCAGATTAGTTTAAGTTAAATTGAATGTTAGTAAGAGATCAGTCAAGGAAAATAACAGAAAAGGATTAAAAATAAAATTATGAGCAATAACGTGTGAGGGAAACCAAAAGAAATCAGCTAGCTGACATTGGTATCAGATAAAGTAGAAATGAAGACAAATAGCATTTAGGGGGCCCCAAAAGGTCACACTCCATGGGTCCAAGAGTCAATTCATAATGAACACTTTTGTTACAAATACATAGCATCCACATAGGTACTGCTAAAACTTAGAAATCTGAGGGAAAATCAACAGTCCCATTGTGCTAGGTGTCAACATAGCACGTCAGTGTGTAATAGTTTAAGTAGGCAATAGAAAACCTGAAAGAGATAAACACCGTAAGAACCAAGGGGTCTGGGGGAAATAACAAGGTTGAATTTCTACATTATCGATCTACTTTATGTCCTTACAGATAAGGTTCCTTACAGATAAGTGTTCTTAGGACACTTATAATGTTGAATTATTCCTTTTCTCTGCCACAAAGAACATCTCAATAAAAAATGCCTCCCGGGCTCCAAACAGAAAGTATTCTGGCCAAAAAGCTTTAATAAAAAAATAATGAATACAGCATCCATCGTTGGATGAAGCCCTCTGTGAACGCCTCGCCTCTCTGTTCAGGCCATCGCAGCCTTGCCTTTGAGGGCAGGCATTTTGCACTCTGTGCTGTTAGAATTTTCACAAGGGGAACAACATGAAGTGATACACCCCAGCAGGGAGTGAATAGAAATTTACTGCAGGCAACTTCGTGTTCGTTTTTAGAAAGAGAGAAATATAGGAAAAGATTTAAAAAAGAAGTTCGGAGTTAGGAAGGTTCTTAAGACATCATTCTGTCCCACCATCTCATCTTACAGAGGAGGGAGTGAAGACCAGAGAGGGGAAGGGCTTTGTCCCCAGTTGGTACAGCAAACAAAATCTGGCTGGTGCCCGAGTCTCCTGGTGGGTTCTCAGTTCTGTGCGTTTGTCCTGCTCTGCAGGTTTATCCCGAAGCAAGAAGTGGGGCCTCCGGCACACACTGAGATCGTGGGCTCAGCGGCAGATCCGAGTGACTGTGGCATGCTCATTTGCCTCTCAGAGCAGAGGCTGCTCCCGGGGGACTCCCTGGTGGCTGGGCTCTGCCTGTCTTGTGAGCAGAGCTGAGCAATGTGGTTGCTATTCCTCAGACCCCAGCCTCTCCACCTCTGCCAAGTAACCTGTGAAATAACCTCTGACATCATTAAATGCTGGAATCATGAAATGTACACGTGTGCTGGGGGATGTTTTCTGGAATGCCCTTATGACCTCTTTTTTGTCAAGGCTCATTTTGTTTTTATTTTTTCCCAGGATCTGACTGTCTCCCCCTTTCTTTCCTTTATTCCGGGCACCCGGGATGGCTCGCACCCTCCGCCTCCTCTCTTTGGGTGGCATTTCTAAGTCACACCCGGCGGGCAGCTGCTTTTCCATATTACCGGGCCACGTTTTGTGTTTTTGTGTTTTCTCAGTTGTCTGCCTGGGCTGTGGTTACAAACCAGGTCTTCCTCACAGAGAGGAGAAAGCAGAGATGTAAACGTTGGGCTGACTTTTTCAAGACTGCTGAACTCAGTGCTCCAGAGGGGACCTTGTTTCCAGCCATGAACTTATGAACTGGGGATTTTATGAAATTCAATCCTCATTGTTATTATAGCATAATCCTTGTTCAGTTATCCACCCAATTTTCCTGTAACAGTTTTATTTCTCTCTTCCTTTCCCTGTCAGGGGCTCTGGGCATTGAGGCTTGGGATACCCATCTCCTGACCCCCTTTTCTCGCTAAGATGCCAGGGGCCAAAGCTTGGTGGAAAGTGGCTCAGCCTTTGAACTCCATCATGGCTAGGTGTGAGAACTGCAGAGCCCCTCTGAGGTGGAGGTAAGCAGATGTCTCTTTCTCTTGAAATAATGTCCTCTCAACTAATCACATCTTAGTTTGGGCACTTTCAGATGAGTACTTTGTTTGAAATGAAAAGCAAAGGATTTTAGAACAAGAAGGGATTTTAGCCATCACTCATGCCAGACTTCCTGTTTCAATTTTCTGTTACTACATAACAAATCACCCCAAAATGTAATGGCTAATCAACCCCCATCATTTATTTGCTCATGATTCTTCAGGGTGGGTGGGGCTTGGTGGAGTTGTCTCTTTCTGTACCAGGTAGTTTGGGCTGGGCACCTTGCTTGTCCTCCAGGCTGCCATTTTTTCTCCATGTGGTCTCTCACCATTCACCTGTCAGCCTGAGCATCCTCACATGGAGGCTGGCCTCTGAGAGACACAAGGTGGAAGCTGCCTGGCCTCCTAAGGGATGGGCCAAAGCAAGTCACAGGGCAGCCTGGCATTTAGAGGAGAGGAAGCAGATTGCCCTTCTTGGTGGGAGGACCGGTGTGAGCTTGCAGGACTGCGAAGGGAGGGGCTTGTTAGGCACCATCTTTGCGGACAGTCCACCACATTCCATGTGCTTCGGAGAGCTGCAGTTGGCTCCCTGCAATGCTGCGTCACCAAATGCGTTGGTGACATGGCTGGGAGCTCCTGAGTCCCGGGAGGAAAGCACTCACTTTTCCTACCTTTGAGGAAAGAATTGAGGTTCCCTCTTAGACTAATCTGAAAATATTAAAAAGTGAGGGAGGAGCCATGATGGTAAGAAATTGCGGAGGTATGGGAACAGGATATGTATTTTGAACTCTGCCAACAACAACGCAGATCTATCAAATCAGCCAAAATCATGTTTCTATTTGGACTTTGCATAAAATCCCCAGGGCTACTTTGTATGTTTGTTGAATGATATTACGTCATCCCATGAAATCTATTTTTGATCTGGAAATGTGTGGAATGAGCACAGGCAATGTGAAGCACTAGGCTTTTCTGTCCTATATTGAAAGGCAATGACATGATCCTGGTGCTTTAACTAGAAAGAGTGGTAGTGATAGGAGAGGGACTTCCACACATGCCTTCTCAGATCAGGCAGAATCCCTTGAGGAGGTGCTAAAGTCCTCTGGCCATTTCTCTTTCCTCTTTGTTCATTACAATGAAGTTCAGTAGAAAGTCAATGGGGTTGGTTTGAGAATGATATTTTGTGTTGTGTGTTGCATTTTACATACTTTTGCAAGCTGCTTGCTTCTGGTCCTGGAAAGAAAGGGCCTGGCTTGGCATAAGGAGGTGAGGTGGGGACCCTGACCCTGCTTACGGCTATGGGCATGGGTTCTCCCTGCTTACCCAGGCTGGGTATGAGCCTCCAGCTTGGGCCTGCTTTTCAGTCTTCTTGCACAGGAGTGATGCACTTTTGCAAGGGTAAGAAGTAGTTCTCCCAGATTGGATCAAACAGAGTTCAGGCCCCATTACACCTATTATACACAGAATTGATTCCAAGACCTTGAAGTCAATAGCTGGATGAGCTCTTTGGTCTAAATATTACTCGGTACGGTACCTTGAGGGATTATTTAACCTAGGGGCTTCCTAAAGTAAGTATAAGGATTTATTCAGTGTATGTTAAATATTTAACAAAGACCTTTTTGCTTTCTATTCATCACTTTCTTGTCTCAATCTTTGGGTAAATGCACATCTGGTATGAAACAATATTGGCAAAACTCTTGACGTGGTATGCCCACAGTAAAAAAGTTGTATAATGGCCCCCCAGTTGGAAAATTGGGGAGGTGGTCATGGTGAAGAAGACAGATGAAGTAATAATGACACCTGTTGACCTCACCGTGCTGGTTTTACCATTTGTACTAGTTTCCTGTCATTGCTGTGACAGATTACCACGACCATAGTGGCTTAGAACAACACAGATGTATTCTCCTATGGCTCTAGAGGTCTAGATGGTCTAAGGTGGGTCAGCAGGGCCGTGTTCCTTTGGCGGCCCTAGAGAAGAATCCGTTCCTGGGAATTTTCCAGCGGGTAGGTCCGCCCGCGTCCCTTGGTCTGTGGCCCCACACCACTCCAACAGCAGCTACTGTCATCACATCTGACTCTGTTTCCCTGCCTGCCTCCCTCTTGGAAGGACCCTGTGTTTATGTTACACCCAGCTAGATAATCCAAGAAAATCTTCCCATTTTTTTCAAATTTTTATTTAAATTCTGGTTAGTGAACATATAGTGCAATATTGGTCTCTGGAGTAGAATTCAGTGGTTCATCATTTACGTACAACATCCGGTGCTCATACAAGTGCCCTCCTTAATCCCCATCTCCCATCTGGCCATCCCCCACCCACATCCCTCCATCTTGAGATCCCTGATCAAGTCTGCCAAGTCAACTCCCTTTTGCTGCTTAAGGGACATTATTCTGTCCACCACAAGACTCATACTTGAAACCTTCATATCGTAGTAGTTGCAAATATCTCATATGCTCCATTCTGCTACAACATGTTTCTTTCAATAGGCTAAGCAGCATCAGTATAATGGTGATTTGTAACAAAATGTTTTAATGTTCGAACAAAGGAAAGCAAGCTTGTTCTCAAGTAAAGAGAATGCCTTTGTGATATATAAAGACCTTAAAAAAGAAGCTGAAAATCCTGCACAATGCTCTACTTTAGAGCAAGAAGTGACTGATATGATGACCAGTACACTTTCTTCTGTTTTAAACTTTTTGGGGAAGGTCTCCATGCATATGAGGAAGCTGCAAATACATTTCCCCTAGTGTTAAAAAAAAATCAACGGATGAGGAGGGTTTATACCTTGGATCATATATTGCACTTTGGTGAAACTGATCTCTCATAGATATAAATACCCTCCAGGACCTATGTCTCAAAGGCAGAAATTGAAGGAATTCAACTAAAAATTAAAGGAATTAAAGATGCAAAGGGCGGAGTGGCTTTGATGCTGGGAGCAAATGCCAGTGATTTCACTGTTCTATTATTTGTGTTACTAATTGTCATTATGTTTGTTAGTGTTCTGGTTAAAATTTCAAATGTTTTGAGTGGTCTGCCCTTAACCATTTCCCCCCAAGCCCTGCTGCTTTTAATGTGTGGTTTTACAAAATGTGAGGTTTATCAGGAACAAAAATATGACATTATTACAGAATTGACTTCATTTGAATTTCAAAGTCACAGTTAATTCCTCCCAAAGTAATAGACAGATACCATCTGAGCAAAAATTGCTAATTTTGTTTTTCCTGAAAACCCCCATCAAAGGAGAACACTTGCCCCAAGCAGAATGGGAGAGAGCATTTGGGAAATGTGGGGAGATTTGCAAAAGTTTAGGTGTAGATTAACATTTGAGCTAATTGTAAAGTATTGTGAACAGGCATTACTCGGGTAAGAAAAGGTGAGAAGAAGATCCAGAAAGAGGGTCAAACGTTAAACATTAAACATTAAACAAATACATGCTGCATTCATGGGAGGCATTCGAGATCTTGAGGATGACAGCAGTTCTGTTTCCTTGGGGAAATTATGCACCAGGATTCTCACTAGGTCAGTGTTTCCCCATCCCCACCTGGCTGTCTGGCACTCACCTGCTAGGTGATCAGAACTGATTTAGAAAAAGCCACCTTCAACACAAATGAGGTAAATTATTGGCCTGTCTGCGTGAGACAAGCCCTGGCAAAGAATTTAGGCTCTTTCCATTTGTGCGAGAGTAGTTTCCTTTTAAGTTCAGAATACTTTATGAATAAATTGATTGAGAGAGAGACAGAGACAGAGAGAGAGGGAGAGAGAGAGGGAAGAGAGAAAGAGAAAGAGGAGAGAGAGGAACTTGGGTTCTACTCAAGATCCTTGGGATTTATTTGGGGCGAGGTTAGCATGAAGGACTTTTTTTTTTTTTTTTTTTTTTTTGGCGGTGGGGGATCAGCAGACCAGGGTAGGGGGACATGATGCGGGGCACACAGAACCCTGCACCTCAAGGTGAGAGCGGGCATTGCCACAGCTCCTCCTGTCTGCCTGAGTTTTGAAACGAGGAGGTAAGAGGGCAAGAGGAGGTGAACTTTTGCTATGCAGAGAGACAAGTCAGACAATGTGAGTTTTAATTGAAATCATATCCTGAGCATTTTACTTTTCAGAAGTTGTTAGCATGATCGAGGTTGCATTTTCTTGTGACTACTATTATTACTGTCACGCTGACTGCTCTGGGCAGAGGCTGGAGGTTACATGTGGGCTGGGAACGCAGGGCTGCGTGGGAGGGGTGGACAGATGGAGCCCCAGGCCCGGAATGCTGCTCTGGAGCCAGCTTCTGACCGCCTTGCCTCTGGCTCTATGCCCGCTCTCTCTGGACTCCAAGAATCGAGAATCGTCCTCTCAGGCATAGGGCGATGCTGTTGTTCTCCTTCTCCACTCAGACCTCTTGGATCATCAGTGTGTTTCTCTGTGATGGGGAGCTAGACTGAGCGGTGCATGATGCGCCCAACTCACTCTGCTTTGAGACCTTCTCTGCCAGAGATAGTGACATCTCAAAGCTCTGCAGGGGTTGTGTTCCAAGAACAGGGGGGTTATGCCTTAACTAGCCTCCCTAGTCTTACACGCATTTGAATCTCTTGAAGATCTTGCTAAAATGCAGGTGCTTTCCCAGTGGGTTGAGGAATGGGGCTTTGGATTCTGTATTTTTAACAAGCTCCCAGGTGATGGCAGTGCTGCTGGCCCCTGGGCCACACTTTGGCTAGCAGGGCTTGGGATACAGCTGGAAACCAAGTTAGCTGTGGCCTCTAAGCTCTGTGTGTGTGTGTGTGTATTTTTTTTTTTTGGAAAGAAAATCCAAGGAGAGTAAATGCTAAGGACCTCTCTCTCCTTGCTGAGTGCCTGGACCTGGGGTGCCGTGTGGAACATAAGCTGATGGGGGTGAGAAACATGATGCCACTCTCTGCCCTGAGGCAGCTTGCGTCCAGTTGGAAGGACAGGACGCACACATGTGCAGAGATCAATCCCATGCCCTGTTTTACTGCTGCTGAAGAGCCAGCCGAGGGGTCTGGGCTCTGAGTTCTGTGTGCTCTGCTGGGGCAAGTGGCAGGCTGTCGGAGGGGCTTTGGAAATCTTGGTTCAAGGGGAGGTCTGTTCCAAGGCGAGGGTGGGTAACTCAAGGGAGGCCGTGTGTAAAGGATACACCCCTTTTTTGCCTCCTTCCCCAGGACACTGGCTACTCTCTTATGTCCTGGCCACTTGTGTTTCTGGTGGTGTTTTTTTTTTTTTTTTTTTTTAAATGCAGATGAAACAACCAGGAGGAGGGAAGGATGCCCAGGACGGTGCATCGTGGGAAGTGACCCTTGACCCGGGAATTCATCCAGCGGCCATCTCCTGAGGGCACACTGTATTTCAGGCCTGGTCCCCAGAGGTCCTGAGGACACAGACACGGGGAGATACTGTCCTTATCCTTTAAGATAACACAATTAGATAACATGACTGCTCTGCTTGTAGAGAAATTTGTTTCTTGTGAGAAACATGGAACTAAGGGCTTTCTGTGAATGGTTTATTTAATGCTTTTCATAGGCAGCCATAGAACTTCCTCAAAACTGGCTCAAAAGCGAAAATGAACAACTACTTCTCAATCAAGGCCAGTGTTGAGTTGTTTCTGACCGACTCTCAAAAAGAGCTCCCCTCCAAAGTCTTCTTGCTTTCCTTCGGGGGTGGCTGTGTTGGGAAAAAGGAGTCGGTGTATTCCAAGCGTTCCTGGTTTTAGGCTTGAGCTCAGGATCTTTGGGAACACCGGGGCTCTTTGGTCTCCAAACATCTACGTTATTTGGAAGCGTATGTGGTAGAATGCGTATGTGGGATGGGATTATTTTCCCATTTCAGGCATCCGCGGGCATGCTGGAGATGATCCGTAAGAAGGCACCTCTGACCTCCTCTGCAGCGCAAGGGATCGTCCTGAGTCATCATGCTCATTGGATTCTATTTGGCGGGGGAAGGTTTTGCTGTAACTGTCCCTGGAAGAAAAATCCTTTTTTGTCATACATTTCTTATAAATATTTTAGTACTAAAATGACTTTGAATATAATTACTAAGAAGTTCAAGATGTTTAATGGGCTCTGTGGCAGTCCAGTTAAAATGCCTGTCACTTTGTCTCTCTAATGTGCACTGAACATTCCTGCCTGGAGTAAGAGCTGTGAATGTTATGTTTTTGGCTTGGATCTTGGCAGGTGTGTAACCTGACTCCTGATAGCAGGACAGCAGATTACATTCGGCTATAAAACCATTTCTAAGGCTCTTGGCACCCACACTGTTATTGCGCGTCTGCAGGTGTTTAGTAATTGGATTAATGCAGAGCCGAAGGAATGTCTGCTCCCCGGCTCTGAGAAATGTTGAGGAAAGACAAATTCATTTCGGAGAGTGACCTGGAATGCACGATGACAGGCCTGCGCTCACACATGAAGCCAGATCTAAGCCTGCACGTTTCAAATGAACTGCTGTGAGCAATCACCTTCCATAGGAAAGTTTATCCAAAGCTAAATATAATAACAATGGCCCTGTGAGTTAGGCAGGAAGGAGCTTCAGCTTGGGTTTTGATCCTCTTCCAAAAGCAACTTAGACAACTTGAGCTTAAGCCTTCCTATCATGCAGCTCATGAACCCCACAATCCTAGGTGTTTAATAATAATAATAATTTTTAAAAGACCTTGGTAAACAGGAGAGGATGATAAGCCTCCCAGTGGAAGTGCTGAGATCACAATGGTATCCTGGATCATCATGCTCTTGCCAATTAATTCCCACCTTGACTGTAAAGGCAGTCTCATAGTGTCACTGACCTCCTCCAATCCGCTCATAACACAATGAGCAGGGGTCACACCTCACTGCAGCTATGGCCAATGCATAGAAGAAGTTGCTGCTTTTGGGGTAATTTTGTCATTCGGGCTAATTGAGACTTATTATACCCTCCGAGAGCTAGAAACCAAACTCCCCGAGGCTCCCATCTGAGTAGATAAAACCTAATGATTTGACTTTATAAACCTAACCTCTTTCTCAGCTTTATAACTCAGAAGGGAGGCGGACCATTTGGAGAGAGTCCAACTAGAAGGAAGATAATGGTCCAAAGGCAAGTTTTGTGAAGGAAGGCAAAAGATTTGGGATTGCTTAGTTTAAATCCTAGAGGGGTAACTTGTAGTTCACAAATACTATTACAGTAGGTGGTGAGAATAGGGCAGGGAGGAGGCGGACGAGAAGCCGGTCATGGCATGCAGGGCATGAGTTTGAAGGGCTGGTGAGCTGAAGGGAATGAGAAATCTGTGTGGAGGAAGGAGCATGGCCCATATGGCTCCTCATTCATTCATTCGTTCAACAAAGTTTGCTGCGCACAGCTGTGTGCCAGTCCCTGGTGCGTGGGCACTGCCACATGATGGCAATATCTTTTCGGCTTTCTGAGAGCTATAGTTTAGAAGCATGGTATGTACTCGTCCCACTGAATTTGGTAGTGTGTGTGGCTGTGAGCACTCCCTGGAGCATTTCAGTGGTCTGGGGTAGGAGCAGGGCAGGTGTGAATGGGCAGGTGTTGTGCCCCAGGCTAGGCTGAGAGGGTTCTAGCTGACTGTCCAGTTGACTTTCTGGCTCTCATTTAGAAAGAAATTTATTGGGGAGGGAAGAGGCAGATACAATTCACATATGGTTGTCTGGTTGTAGGTGAGTGGAAAGCAAAGGCCTGGAAAGCCCCTGGGGTCATCTCGGCATGAAGGTTGTGGAGAGGAAAGGGGAAGAGGCCTGTGTACAGGAGACAAGCAGAAACAAATAGCAACAACAACAAAACTTTCAAATGAAAGGCAGCGGTCTTGAGGGGATTGAGGGGATGGGGCAGCAGGGCCTGTTCAGGAGGCCAAGTGCTGGGCGCTTCCTCACTCAGATGTCCGTGTGGCCAGCAGGGCAGGTGGGGCTGCACTAGAGAAGGTCAGGGGAGGACGGAGGGGCAGAGGGCTTGGGCGGCGGGAGGTGGTTCTACCTACTGGGCCAAGGGGGAGGGACATCTGCGTGAATCCCTGCAGAAGGGCTGAGCAGGTCCTTAGTAGATCCCAGGATAACACTGAGCACAGTATTTGACATTTTTCCTGGGGCAGAAAGGAGCTTGGATAATCAAGATAAAGACAAACCACAAAGACTAATGAGACCAAAAAAGCTTAATTTCCTTCCTTCAAAGGTTGAAAATGAAATTATGAAGCTACCGCCTGGGGAACTAACTGAATGACTCTTTGAAAAGTCATGTGTCACATAAACCTGTCAGGTAACACTGGAAAAGGTTCTTACAGACTAGAAGCCCAACCCCGTTAGTTTACGCTGAGGGAACTGAGAGGCAATGGCTCCAACCACACAACTGACCAGAGATGCAGGGATCCCTGGGCTCTAGAAGGCCGGTGGGAGGGGCATACATATGGAGAGGAGCAGGAAGGAGGAGTAGCTTCTCTGTGTGTATTTACTATACCAAAATGACTCAGTCAACCAGAAAGCCAGAACTAAGTGCCAGCTTTGTGAAAGATGAAGTGCTTGCTTAAGAGCTTTCACTCTTTCGAGAAGAATCTCTGGCAGAGAGAATAATGAGTTCCTGGGGAATTCAGCTGACGGAGAGACCACTGTGGTGGGCATGGTCTAGGAAGGTTTTGAAGAGGAGCTGGGACAACACAAACCTGTGTGTGTGTGTGTGTGTGTGTGTGTGAGTGTGTAGGGGGTGGGAGGAGGAGAGGAGAGAACAGTCCACCAGGCACTCAGAGGCTAGTTATTTGGAAAACCGTGGTAGGACTTCTATCTGTGATGCGTGAAGATGCGTGATTGATTTTGATGCTATGTGCAGATGTTTTCTCTGTAAACATGTAGGGCCAGGCCAGAGGAAGCAGAGTGGAGTAACATGATTCCTTCAGCTGAGGTGGTAGAAAACATAAGTTTTCACCATCTGGTACGATTAACTTTCTGTTGGTCTCTTCAGGGAACTGGGGTGTCTTATCAGGCAGATGTTTCTATTTCAGCCAACTGTAATGGTGTAGCCCAGGTAACATCTGGAGAGTCTTCCAGCTCTGAGGCCAGACTTGTTTGGTAAAGGGAGTCAGGGTGCCCACAGATGGTTGTCAGAGTTCCGTGGTCCATGAAGGGGAAGGGCCCTCATCAGACTCCCTCGGCTCCTTGTCAACTTCTTCCTTCAGCACTGCCTTGCCCCTGGAAGCCCCCGAAAGCAACGTCACTCTGCACTCGAAATCTCTCCTTGTTTACAAGATATTTGGGCACAGATGGAATTATTGCATCACGAGCCAATTTCTTCACCTCTTTTAAAAAATTTTATCACATAAAGCAGCATGCTGAAAGATCTCCATGCTACCGAAGATTGCAAAACCAAAGTGGAGATTCATCTGCTCTTGGAATTCTGTCCAAAGACCTTTCCGTCTACATTCCATCCCCTTTCACAGCCCACGGCGTGCCCACCCCTGACACCCAGAGAGCCAGGCAGCTTCACCACGTTTCTCAGGCCAAGGTTGGTCCTGACAAATAATTCTCTGGCAGGCCCTTCCCACAAGAACTTTCCCCAGGTAAAAACCCTGGTGATACCTCAAAGACGCCAATAGTCTCTGACAAGAGGAAAACTGAACTCGGAATTGTCAAAACTAAAAAAACCCAGGAAAGCCAGTTATATACCCAAACTAGACCAATAAATGCTTCCTGATTAGTAGAGGGCCTTATGGGATATGTTTTAATAAGGAGATTGAATTGGATCACAATTAACATTACTTATGTATACGATCAATATAAATAGTTTTTTCATTAAATCAGACAGAAATCCTACTTTATCATCCTGTTTGTTTTGCTGATATTAGTTAATCAAAACCCTTTTTATTCAAAGATGTGGCATAGGTAAATTTTAATCCAGACATTCAATTATCCAAATCACTGCCATTTTCCTGTTCTCAGAAAAATGCTCCAGGAACACAGGCTGCTTGTTCCCCTCCTACCTTGGCTGGCAGAGAACTATAGGGTAAAACATAGAAAACTGGCAAAACTCCATTTTCAATCCATGTTGAAAACTGGGATCCATCTTGCTTCTCTTTCTCCCTAAAATAGAAAGAAGAAATACAAGAAGCCCTTCTTTATATAAAATTGGATCTTAGCATTCTCCAAAGGGTGGCAACCCCTGGATCGCAGATGAAAAGGGCCCAGTTTTCCCAGTGAATAATCTGGGACAGGGACGTGGAGGTGAATGGCTTCCTGGAACTGTAAGAAATCTCCCCAGCCACCTCCCAGGGGACAGAGGGAATCCTCTGGGGTCAAGGATCTGAGTCAGCAAGAAGCAGGGAGACAAGAGAGTCGGAGGGAGGCTGGGAGTGGGAGCTGACACCACACAGCCCCTCTGACCTCCTACCTAATCTGGGGCTCAGCAAGACTCCCTGGCGTTCTTTCTATCTTCTCCAAATGCCAAGAACAGGTTGAAAGAGGAAGCACTAGGTAAGAAGATTGTGAAGAACTCCAAACTTGGAAGTATTTATCGATTGATTCGTTCATTTATCATTCAGGAAGTATTAAGTATCCACTGTGCATTAAACCAAGGCCAAGGTTGGAGGTACAGAGAGAAATGATTCCCAACTGCTGTCTCCAAGAAGCTTCCAGACTAAGGGCCCAAGAAGAAGCTGCATCTCACCAAGAGTCTTGGAATTGTGGCTGCCTTTGTGTTCGGGGTTCCTTACTCATTGTTAATTTACTGTGCCAACCTTTTCCAATGTATAGGGAACACCAGTATCTTTTATTTTTTATTTTTTATTTTAGAGATTTTATTTATTTGACAGAGAAAGAGACAGCGAGAGCAGGAACACAAGCAGGGGGAATGGGAGAGGGAGAAGCAGGCCTCCCGCCGAGCAGGGAGCCCGATGTGGGACTCGATCCCAGGACCCTGGGATCATGACCTGAGCCGAAGGCAGACGCTTAACGACTGAGCCACCCAGGTGCCCGGAACACCAGTATCTTACAAGATGATGGAAAGCAATATAACCGGCATAACCAGGAGAATTTAGGTAGCGGCTGGGCCTCAGGGCAGGGCTTAGGGTGTGGCAAGCGAGATGCCCAGGGCACAACATCTGTGGAGGAGTCACAGGGTCATGCTGTGCTGGGTCTGCCTAATGCTGATGGGTAGAGAGATGTCGTACAAGTCATTAAACTCTCTGAACTTCAGTTGCCCGTCTGTAAAACAGGGACATGCTTACCTCATAGATTTGCTGAAGCAAGTGATAATATAATATTTACAAAATGACATAAACATGTTAGTTTTATCAAAAGTAAGAATTGTTTTTGACCTTTTTCATGAAGCACAATGATGTCATTAATAACCACAACCAAAACATGCTTTGTGGTAGATGCAACACATTGTATTGGGAATGGACTATAGAAATCAAATGATCTGATCCTATGCTTTAAAGAAGCAAGAGTTAAATATAGTTAAACATAATATAGTAGTTAAATATAGCAAGATCTTGAGCAATGGACTCAGACTTGGATTTTTTTTTTAAAGATTTATTTATTTGAGAGAGAAAGAAAGAGAGAAACAGAAACAGAGACAGATCTGAAGCAGACCTCCTGCTGAGTACGGACCTTGATCTCATGACCCTGAGATCATGACCTGAGCGGAAACCAAGAGTCGGATGCTTAACTGACTGAGCCACCCAGGCGCCTCGAGACTTGGATTTTAATCCAGCTCTGTCACCTACAAATACTTAAGCTAGCCTCTAAAGTCTCCCATTTCCTCACTTGTGGAAAGGGAATCATAATAATGGCCCATAGGGTTGCTACTGAGGACTCCGCGAGACTATGTGTGTAGCACTCAGACTGCAGGGCCTTGGAGGGCTCTCAGTAGACGCAAGCTGTGCAGCTGTGCAGGCTGCAGCCAAGCCAGTCCGTGCTGGACCAGAATGGCTCCTGACATACCTCATGTTTTCCAGTTCCCGTGGCTGAGCTCATTTTACACCACTCTACATCACAAGGACGTTCTTCCTATGGGCTTGGTTTTAGGAATAATTATACTAAGTGTTGTGTCTTTCTTTCCTAAGTTTCTCCAGAATTCTAGCTGTGGTATGAGTGCCCAAAATGGAAGCTTTGAACTTTTCCCTTAAAAATAGGAACAAGGAACTACATTAACGGAATCATGTTTTTATCTTATTAATTTAGTGAGTTCAGTATTTACCTTAAATATTATTTTAAGTTGGCAATTTCAATATTTATTTAAGTTTTTTTTAGGGCAGAGGGAGAGGAAGAGAGAGAATCTTAAGCAGGCTCTACACCAAGCGTGGAGCCCAACGTAGGGCTTGATTTCATGACCCTGAGATCATGACCTGAGCTGAAATCAAGAGTCCGACACTTAACTGACTGGGCCACCCAGGTGCCCCTATTTCAATATTGATTTTAAAACTCAATTGTGAAGCTGAAAGTGAAAAAGAAAGACACACTGTGCTGCCTTTCTCCTGCTTCTAGCTGGAAGCTGGAGGCATGAGCTGGGCTGGTGCACAGAGAGACACATGGGGCTCTGACAGTCGGGCTTGGAAAAGAAATATTGTCCTCGCCCCAGAAGGAGGAGCAAGTTTGGACTAAGAGAAGGCTACGATCCAGGCTCCAGAAGGGGTCAGACAGTACATCCATGGGTTTAGGGAAAGACCTAGTGGCTCGGAGAGGATGTGAACCCCTTCTCTCAGCAGTACTTACTGAACACTCAGTGGCACCATCAAAACCGCAGGTAGCCTGGACATGACCTAGACCCCGACCCTAACAAGCTTCTGTCTGGTGTGAAGGCAACAGTATTACACACAGGATAGAGGAACTCACTCCCACAACCCCGGCATACAGAGATTCACAGGTAAAAATGGTTACAGCTCATCAATTTGTTTTTTTCTGGTCATATCTCATTCTCTCATCTTTAATCTATCAGTTCCTGTTGGCCATTGCCTTAATCCAACTTCTGGCCTAGAATAGCCCTTAAGAAAAAGTTGTGAATGGATGAATGGATGAATAGATGGGCGCTTGAGGCATGTCTTAGCCCTGATATCCTAGGAAAGGGATTTTTTTTTTTTCCAAATCATTTATTTTACAGTTGTCTGGTCAGATTCAGTTAATAAATGAATCTTCATATTTCATGACTGATTTTTCTCACATTTGCATATAAAACAGGGCCTAATTTACACAAATCTTTTATTTTTTAATTTTTAAAAATTTTAAAATTTAAATTCAACTTAGTTAACAAATAGTGTATTATTATTAGTTTCAGAGGTAGAATTGAGTGATTCATCAGTTGCATATAACACCCAGTGCTCATTCCATCAAGTGCCCTCCTTCATGCCCATCACCCAGTTACCCCATCCCCCAACCTACCTCCCCTCCAGCAACCCTCACTTTGTTTCCTATAGTTAAGAGTCTCTCATGGTTTGTCTCCCTCTCTGATTTCATCCTATTTTATTTTTAGGAGAGGGATTTTTAATGAGGATGAGCCACAGGATTCTTCTTCACCAGGGAGAATTTTGGGCACTGTAAATTTCCAGTTATTCTTGAAATGTAGTTAATCAGATCATTGGAGGGATGTCCTCTCAGTTTCATAGAATGCATTTCTATGCTCAAAAGATATCAAAGCTGAAGACTGGGATGTATGCTGTCAAGATCCATGTGATAATTTTTTCCTTGAATTTAAGTTTAGAAATAAATGTGTCTCTGAAGATGGATTTAAATGTTTTGGATTTGTAGTTAATAACTATTATTAAACAAATGTGCTTCCCTTTTGTTTTTTGCCATCAGTGTGCTTAAAATGGAGAGCCCAGTTGTGCTAAACCTACCTCAGTGCCTGATAATGCCAGGATAGGACCCATAAAAAGTCACTTCTAGCCAATGATAGCCCACAGACTGCATTCCTCAATAGTTCACACTTTCCCACGATTTCCCGTAAGACCTTTGGCAGGTCAAACATCACAAATCCTTCCATGCTAAAAGTTCTGTGGGAACTGCCATTGACTTTCCTGTTTCCCTGTATTGCTTTGGAGAGCTATATAATACTGGTGAAGGAGGTCATTAGAAGAAGCCGGAGTGTAAGGACTGATAATGGAAATTCACAAATAGGGCTGGTTTCCACCTCTCTCTGGCTTGTCTTCTCACATTGCAAAGCTGCACGGAGAGTGTGGCTAGTTGATTTCTAAGGTACTTTCTATAACTCCCTTTGACTCCTGATCACTGTTTCACTTCTGGATACTCAGCAAATTCTGATACAGTAAATTTTTCTCTTATCTTGATATTACACAACCCCAAGTCTTCAGCTTTGATCACAATCACAAGATAAGGCAATCATCATAAACTGCAAATCTGGGCAGGGTTTGGGATGGTTGTGCTTAGTAGGTAGTTACAGCACCAACAATAAGTCTAAGAGGAAATTAAAAGAGATGAAGTCATTTCCCCAAGGTCACAAAATAACAAGAGAAGCAGAGATCTAAACCCAGGCCTTCCCAAATCCATGCTCTGAAACACTTTGCAAGACTATGAAATGGGGAAGAACATTCGAGAAGGTCAGTTATGAGATAAGGGGCTGCCTTGGGTAATGACATCACACATTAATTAAACACCACTTCTTCATGACAGCAACTGGACTCCAAGACTACCCTGAGGTGCTGCCATCGGAACCCAGGACACAGAGTCACTTCCAGTCTCCAGGAAGCCAAGGGTGTTAACTGAGCAATCCTAAGTGGATTTGCCAATTTAAAATTAGAATATGTAATAAAAATCTTGAAAATAAGAAATGCAAACACTTTGTTTCCATGGTTGTGTTTTAAAATTTTAAGGATATAATCAGAGATGTAGGCAAAGTCGTACATACAAGATGTTCATTTCAGTGTTATTTATAATATAAAAATGATAGAACTAAACTGATGGTCAACAAGAAGTCTGAGTAAATTATGGCATGTATGCACAATGGGTCTTAGCCCCTGTTTTGGAAGAATATAGACTGACAGGGGAAAGGTTTCTTGCAATGTTACTAAAGGAAAGGATAGGTTACAAAACAGTATTTTTATTTCTGAAAAGTATATTGACAGTCTAGAAGAAAGATTTGGGTAAACAAAACACAATGCCCAGAGTGGTGGAATTATGGTTGACTTTTGTTTTCCTCGTCATGCTTCTCCATGTTCTCCAATTTTTCTGTAATGGGCATACACTACTTTTGTAATCAGAAAAAAATGTCAAATAAATGTCATTTATTAAGGATACAAAGCCAAATCCTGCCCTCCAGCACTCAGCTGAGGACACCCATGAATTATGCTGCTTGATGCCCTCCGTCTCGTATAGGAGCTCTGGCCACACAGCTATTGAAGAGACCCACGCCCTCTGTCCTCCTGAGGACTCAGGACTGGCCCAGAGAGAGCCGGGCTGGAAGACAATTTGAGTGTCACCTTCCCTACAAGGCCATGCACATGATTTCATGCACCAGACCCATTCCTCCCGAAGAAATTCCTTCTCCTACCCAGTGTGTTGCCTCACGGAGGGGGCTCTCTTGTTCCCCCTGCCTGAAGGCTTCTCACGCTGCAGGATGTGGTGATGGTCAGCACTGGCTTTTCCAGGGGGTTCCCGAGGACCTCCTGCAGAGGAGGCTCGTGGCAGGCCAGGACATGCTTGGGCTTGCCGAATTTGCACAGGGTAACACCCAGGCTCTGCTGTGCTGTATTTTCATGAATAAATAACAGGTAATCCTTTTGGAAGGAGGTAGGATTTAAATCACACGTTAATGGCCATATACCCAGAGTAAGCTATTGGCCATACCCACTCCTCTACGTCCTCCCTTGCTCAAGATATTAAAGGTAGTTGGTTAGACAGGCTCAGAGTTGTAACCGGCAGGCTATGTATGGGCTGAATGCTTTTGAAGGGCAGCTGAGTTTCAGCCTTTAGAAATGCTGTCATTTGCTAGGAAATGGCAGGTGCTACGCCTCCAGTTGAGCTCTCTCTTGCCTGCTGGTGTCACGGAGAAGATGCCCAGCCCCAGGAGCACGGGCTCAAGCGGGGGCCGGGTTTGCAGCCCAAATAGGAGCTGAGGAGAAGGGTGGGCACTCGGAACAGGAAGAAGCTGGAGAGCAGCTCTTTTCACAGTGCTGTGACTGGGGAAGGAAAAGTCTGGGATGGACCAAAGACCAACTGCTTTTGCTCTTCTGAACTTGTGACCTGAACTTAGCCAAGTGCCTCTGTGAGAGCTCAGAGGGCAACGTTCAAAGTTCCACTGTGCTTGTGTTCCCTTGGTTTCCTTGCCTTTCTTCTCCCCTCTTTGAAATGAAAAATAAAGCCACCTGTCAAACCTGGTGATGTGTTCAGACCTGTAACCCACACAGATTCAGGAAGACTTCAAAGTAGAAACTCCTCGGATCAGATTTCATTTCACTGCAGATGGTAAATTTATGCCCTGAGCTCCCACCTTTGCTCTCACTTCTGTTCTTTAAGCTGCTGAAGAGAATATACAGTGGTGTTAGGTGCAGACTAATGAGTTAAATGCCACTTACTCTCTCAAACTTTATAGACTATCTGGATTTCAACAGAGAGGAGGTGAGACTTAGCTTTTTTTTTTTTTTTTAATAGACTCTGGGGGTCCTTGAAAGCATTTGCTGTTAGAAGATAAAACACCCTTTGAGACTCCACCTTCCCTACTAGGGTGTCTGTCAACCTTCATAGTACTTGGACTTATAACGGTGGGGACAAAAATAGTGTAAACTCATAGGGCGGTTGTGAGCTAATTTAGTTTTTTTTTTTTTTAAGATTTTATTGATTTATTAGAGAGAGAGAGAGAGAACATGAGCACAAGATGGGGGAGTGGCAGAGGGAGAAGCAGACTCCCCGCTGAGTGAGGAGCCCGACATGGGACTCAATCCCAGGACCCTGAGATCGTGAGCTGAAGGCAGACACTTACCCCACTGAGCTACCCAGGCAACCCTGATTGAGTTATTTTAGGCAAAGCAGTAAGAATACTGCCTGAGACAAATATGTGTGAACTATTGTTTCCCTGAGGAACCAGATATGGAGGAGGCTGGTAAAAGGAAGGTGAGTCCATATGCTGACTATTCATTCAAAGCTATCTTTGCCCATTATCTAGCATAAACTCCTCTGAGAGCTGTGATCTGGCCCCAGCTTAGAAAAGGGAGACAGTCATATGTACAGTGGTTTTCTTCCTTGGCTATTTTGTTCTGGAAAGGACAGAAGATCCACCCAATCTTTGCTCTGTCTGTTATCTCCGAAATTCTATAATGCATGTATTCCGGGCCATGCAGTCTCATCCGGTGATTGCACTGACTATAAAGCTGGTGTATTTTTCACTTATCCCATAAGGCTCCCTTTACTGCTACCCACATGGCTTCTTTGTTGTTGTACACATCTGTCAACCTCTGGTTTTCATTCATTATCTCAGCTAAGAAGCATTTGTAAAGAAAGGAGGAGCCATGGCTTGGAAGAGATGTTGAGTTCATTCTGAAGCTTCTCCCCCATACTTGGGACAGTGCTCTCCAGGTAAGTAGATCAGACAAGCTCTCAGGGGAGAGCTTGTTGGGAAGAGTGACTACATGTATATTGCTGAGGTGACACTCAGATTGTCTTCCAGCCCCGCTCCCTCTGGCAAGGGAGGGTCCGCTGTCTCATGTGGAAAGAGCGCTCATTTGCTTTCCAGATCAGTGACAGCTGACCCAGTAGGAGAGCATATTCCCCCATGGTCCAAGGATGCTGCTTTGTGGACTGTAAGGTTCAGGCAGAAGTCAGGTACTCTCAGGGCACAGGGCTCTTGGGTAGGGTACTCATGATGCCTTGCCTCTTGTTCATGATCTGGTCCTGTCTGGTCCCTCCTCTGGAGGACAAAGGATTCAGATGGAGTCTGGTTTGATACTGAGTAGGTCACCATGGTCAGTTGGCTATGGGTTAAGAAGTGTCCCCAGAATGAGCATTCCCAGAGTGCCCTCTTCGACTAACTAAAGAGGTATAAGGGAATGCTTTCATTTGCACCCCAAGTGGACTTTAGGACTCCCATTCTTCTCACCTTCTTTTCCTCTTTCCATGTGGCATTTTCTGCATGGATGAGAACCTTGTAAGTAAACACCTTCTTTTGACAATCACCACCACCACTGGACTTTCAGCCAAGAATAAGACCATTCAACAGACATTCCCAGGCTACAACTCTGTCCACAATCTTGGGGAAACACAGAGAAAATAGCTCCTGTTCTCAGGGAGCTCACAGTTCTGTGTGGTGGGTAGATGCGTAGAGAGAGAATTGCCAGGAGCCCAGAGACTGTTGCAGTGGAGGGATGCATGAGGCATGGCTGGAGGGCTGTGTTCTTGACCGGCTACTTTGTGTAGGAGTGGGGAGTTCCTTTCTCGTGGGAAAGGACATTCCCTTAGGGACTCTAATCTTCATCAGATGTAGAACATCTCCTCCTTTGGGGACTGATACCGATGTTAGCCACAGCCTTCCTTCACACTTTCAG
The DNA here is from genome assembly GCF_029215605.1 of Mirounga angustirostris. NCBI lineage: Eukaryota > Metazoa > Chordata > Mammalia > Carnivora > Phocidae > Mirounga > Mirounga angustirostris. The sequence goes on along the minus strand of NW_026991718.1, from coordinate 14,595,432 downwards.
AGAGTTTCAGAGAGGCCTGGAGTCTCCACACAGAAACTGAGCCTGGTTCTCAGTTTCTTAGAGCCATTTCTTCTGGCCTCATCACCTCATGCTCAAGCTTGTCAGCTGCACCTGGTTCACTTAGAGATCAGATGCTCCTGAGTTCCTTTCTCCTAGACTCCCTACCTTCTTATGCTCAGGTTCATCCTGGGGGGAGTCTTCATAGCCTACCCATCCATTCTCAACCCTTTCTTGAATTTCAGGAGTCACTACCCATCCCCTTCATGTGACAATTGCTGCTTATGTCCCAGGTCTGTCTTTGGTCTCAGGGTCTCATATTGCTGGCACTTTAGAATGCAGCTGAAATTTTCAACACTTTGGCACATAGATTCTGCCCCCCCCCTTTTGGTTGCCCCATACAAAGCCTAGAATACTGGATTATACACAGTAGTGACTCAAAAGCTTCTGTTTCATAATAATTTTATGCCTTTTATTTTCCCATCTGTCAATAAATACTACTTGACTGTATTGCTCTTCCAAAATGAAGACAAACTTCTCACACGCTTACACAGGTGATCATTAGACTAGCTCCTCTTTGTTGAGTATGTGCCAGGCTATAGATGACTCGCACACATCCTTTTATTTTAGCACATATGATAACTTGCAAAGTAAGTGTTGTTATACTTCTATTAGAGGTGAGGAAAGTCTAGGGGCGGTTGTAAGAGTCTGGATGGAGCTGGATGCTGACCATTCATTCAGTCGTGGTCTACACCCATCGTGTAAGCACCCCTGCCAGGGGAGCGGTGGGCTGGAGATCGGGGGATGGTGTGTGAAAGGAGAGTTATTTTAGGACCGATGAGTCCCCTTCAACTTCAGAATCATCTTCCCCCCCACCCATCTTTGGCCGTGTTAAGCTTTAGACAGAACTGACTTCAAATAAATTGATGACAAAAGGAGGGTCACTTGGACTTTTGTACTCATCATGTGACTCAGGTACTCAATATGGATTTAGCACAGCTGTGTTTTTAATAATCTAAGCCAGATTAAAGGAATCCATGTTTGAAAGGTGTGTTTTATTTAACAATGTGTTACTTGTAGCACTTCAGATACACGTGGGTTTCTGAGGTTCTATTGAGGAAGCTGCCCAAATGTTCAGTGTGCTAGGGTTTTCACAAGATTTGTCTCCTCCAAATCTTATAAAAAATAAGCTTTAGTAGCTCCCATGTCCCTCAAATAAATGAACACTAATCAACTCACACAGTTCAGTTCATTTAATTTTTAAAATAGCTCCATGCTATTTTACTTTTAAAATCTTAAAGAGATTTCCTGAATAGATCATTACCACCAAGTTGGTACTGACTTGTGGAGGCCATAAAACAAATAAAGTCATTAAAAATAATTTGAACAAAAGGAGTAACTTGATATTATGCCATCTACATTTGGTTAAAATGACGTTTTAAAGTTCTCTTTCATCTTACTAAACAGATCTCTAAAAGAAAAAAAATGTGATTAATAATTATCCTCCATAAATCTTATGATAACTATTATAGTCTTTGGAGAATTATGAATCCACATCTGGAAAAAGTATTTTATATGCTACTGCCTGTAAAACAGCATGCCATGCATTTTACAAGTGCACGTTAGTAAGTAAAAATACGGTATGTTTTTTGTGTTCATCATTTTCCCCTCCAAAAGAAGTGTAAGCCTAGTTTATTTCATTATAAAGAGTGCTAATAAAGTTTATATGATGCTTGTTTTCCTCCCTTACTTTGGTGCTGATGCAGTTTTCCTCGGTTATTTGAAATGAGCTTTCTATCAGAACTCAGGGAAGCCTTCATTATAAGCCGGTCGTTGGTCCCCTCAGAATCAATGCATGGGCAGAAGCCAGCTGGTCAAGGGGTGGCAGAAACATCACAGGAGTGAGCTAACGCTGTAGAAGCCACAGACTTCACTCTTTTTTTTTTATTTTTTTGGCTCTTGAATTTGATTCCTTTTATATTATTTGAAATGTACAGGTCTCATGAGCTAGTGATTCAAAATGCAACATCGGCTCATTTTTGGAATTAGAAATTTGATTAAACTTAAACATTTGTTAAATAAAATGAGTAAAGTACTTTGAAAGCCAACAATGTCCCTTGGAAATAGAAAATGTTTTTTCGTTTCCAAGCAGCTGTTTGCAATAAGAAGTGGCTGGTGAGTGAAAGGGAAGGACGCCATTAAGTGAAGGTAACCCCTCCAGAGTTTTATGGAGCTCTGCAGTCATGTGAGCGCCATCAGTGATAAATATCACAATAGAGGTTGCAATGTGCCTGGTTTTGTTTTCATGTGGATCCTTGAATACACTTTAACTCAAGTCACAGAATACATTTAATGACTGACCATGGAAAACCACGATCCTAGTGTGCACAAAAGCAACCTTAGTGAAAAAAGATGTAGAAATCTTATTTCTAGAAGAAAAACCTACAATAACCCATAACAATAACACCTGTAAACCAAATTTTCTTTTGTTTGGATTTCGGAAAAGCAGATACCAGGTTTTCTGTCTCCGGAGAGTTTTAATGCATTTATCTTTTGGGCCTCATTTCCAAGCCTTGAGTGACCAGATTAAGGGCTTGAGATGCTGTTGGAATGGTGAGGGCCATAAAGTTCAGCATCCAGCCCCCTTACCTCACAGATGAGGAATCTGAATGGCTGAGTGGGAAAGGAACTTGCTCCAGCACCATGACAAGCACAGATAGGACTAGGACCCATGTTCATTAGAATGGGGTCTTCCAGCTCCTAGCGACTCTGGTAGACTGACAAGCACTGAAAATCTTTCTAACCTAAAATGGGGGCAGCTTGGCCTATGAGGAGTGGGGTTTCTGTTCCTTTCATCGGATCATCAAAACACATCTCCTGGAGCCTCATTTATTGATGGTGCCACGCAGAGTGTCAGAAAAACACCACTTAATGACCAATAGATAGACAAAGGTAATCTTAGTGCACTTAGGGCATGTGGAGAAATAGTTCTATTGTTTGAGGTTTCGAGACTTATTTCCACCAATAATTAGATGTGTGAGCTTGCATAATTCTCACGACAGTGTGCATCTAAACCTCTTCTACTTTAAAATTTAAAGATCAGAAAAGATGATTGCAAAATGACCTTTTATGTATATGTTAAGGAATTATTCCAAGATTGGCTTCGGAGTTCTGATGAGTGACACGATTTTCTAATATCTGTTCCAATTTCTATCTAATGCTTATAAATGTGCCTGTATCACTTAGGCCTCTTCCAGTGGAACAGACCTGCCCAAAACTTAGAGGCTTAAAGCAATAGCCATGGATTTAACTGGTGATCCTGTGGGCTGGTGATTTGGGCTGGGCTCACTCCTATGGGTGCAGGATGATTCAGCTTCTGGGGTTAACTGGCCGTCGGTTGTTGGGGTGAGGGAGGCATCTGGGCACATGGTTTCTCTTCTCCTGTAGGCTAGCCTGGGCTTGTTCATATGGTGGTTGCAGGTTCTAAGAGACAAAGTAGAAGTAATCAAGGTCTCTTGAGGCCTAAACTGGAAACTGGCGCACCAGTTATTTCCATAGCATTGTATGGCCAAGTCATAAGACCCAGCAGATTCATGGGAGAGGGGAAATAACCTCTATCCTCCATTGGTAGGAATTACCGAGTCACGGTGTAAAGTCAAAGTGATGTGGATACAGAGATGGATAGAGGATTTTAGCTATATTTGCAGCCTATCATCATTCTTAACTCTTATTATTTAGAACACCATGTGCTCCTTGAATCTGCAGTGCTAAGACTTTTAGATTTCATGAACTGGTAAATAAAGCAAAATAATAAAATAAATAAAATAAAAAGCAGTATAAGGAATCCACATAAGTATTTAAAAATTGACAAAATTTGGTTTTAAGGAGTAAGAACACTTAAAACCAAATGCCAATCACCCTCTATCCCCATTATACATATAATATCAAAGACTTCATGAATCTCTAATTCTAGTGGCATAACACTGAGGCTCGGTGCCCTGGCTTTAGTCTTACCTGGACAGCTGGTAGGAGGAATTGGCCCTCAGAGAATTTGCTTCCTACCTCAGTACTGCAGTCAGCAGCTGGGAATCCTTGATTAAACCATTTACTTGGCTGAACTTGAGTTTTCTCATCTGTAAAATGAGACAGTCACAACACTTTTTTCATTGTGTTTTTGTGAGTATTAAATGAAATAACATATGTAAAATGTTTGACCCTCTGCCAGGCTCATAGTAACTGCTCAACATAAGACAGTTGATTATTGGATGGTTGATTTGGTTTTTAAAAAATGTTACTGATTTTTACATACACACCCTTCCCGTCTCTGGGTCGAGTAGGAAACGTCACAGATTTCTTTTTTGTTTTAACTCTGATTGGATTGTATTAGGAAAAGCACAATAATAAGATAGATATGAAATTCTACCCACATTTCTTTTTTTTTTTTTTTTTAAGATTTTATTTATTTGACAGAGAGACACAGCGAGAGAGGGAACACAAGCAGGGGGAGTGGGAGAGGGAGAAGCAGGCTTCCCGCCGAGTAGGGAGCCCGATGCGGGGCTCGATCCCAGGACCCTGGGATCATGACCTGAGCTGAAGGCAGATGCCTAATGACTGAGCCACCCAGGCGCCCCGAAATTCTACCCACATTTCATGAAAATGCAAACAAATAGCTATAATGGCATACCTTTCTCACAGATATTCAACTAATATCAGCACCTCCATAATTTAATCCTCACTCTGTGGATAGTACTTCCCAATCATGTGTGTTTTCTCTCAGGGGAAATAGTTTCCCAGGGTTTGTCTGATACCCTACGAAGTTTTGCGGGAAGTGATTTACTAGTCTTTCTTTTGCTACCAGCTTTTGTGACCACTAACTACCCCAATAACTAATATGTAAAGAACCACTTATAACTTCTCGAAGAAAAGACTCCCATTTACCCCTTTCAGTATACTGATCTTATGCTTACAATTCTCTCAGGAAAAAGATATGAAGAAACATAACAGAATCATGTGATGACCTCGGTTTGTGTGAAGCCACTGTTGAAGGGAAGGAGTAGGAAACGGTTTTGTGTAATCCCTCCTACCAGCTGTTTCTGAAGCTACACCATTTTTATTCATAATTTTCATTGAACGGTCCCTTAGCAGCTATTATTAAGACGAGATTACATGCAGAACTGCTTCTTGGTTGCACATTGGAGTTATAAAAATTTCAATATGCTAGAACTAACCAGGCTTTAAGACTAAGACAAAACGATTTTCAACAAGTCTATTTACATCATAGCCTGTCACCAACATTTTTTCCCACTGCTCTTCCTATCCAGTTGGCTTTCCCAGTCTATATCTGAGTGGTTTCCATTTTAGGTAGAGAGAAAACAATGAATGTCACTGCTTGTCCCTGCAGCACTTGGTCATCATTGGGCTTTATTTACACTGGTGACTTAACATGGTGCCTTTCTCCACACTGGTAGGATTGGTGTCCTCACCTCTGCAGTACCCTGCCCCCCTACCCCCTTTCTTAATCCTGTGTTGTGCCAAATGGGTCCACAACTCAAAGAAGTTTTCTGAAGCAACTGAAGAGTTAATTCTTTCTGTAGCTATCTTATTGTTTTCTTAGCATCCCTAAAGATGTAATTCTTGCCAAAAAAATAATCTCAAACTTTGCTCAAGCCAAAGAAACTGCCTCAGCAGCTTTCTTAATTCTGTCAGTGTTCATGAATCCTTCTCACTCCTCCATACATACCTTTATACCTTCGTGTTGAAAAATGCCTTGGGGGCATCTGTGCACACGTATGTCCCTGCATTCTTATTTTCTTTTGAGGTCTAGTGTCCAAGGTAGTTATTCAAAGTGATTGCTAATGCGATTTCTGTACCCCCATTCATCTGGAAAGATGACACAAAAGATGACCCCCATTGATAAACCTGAGAAAAACAAAGGGAAGGATGTTATGAATAATAGCAATAAAATTAACTTCCCTACATTAAACTGTTAATTCCCTGAACTTCATTTTAAAAGCCTTAGATTGGGAACTTGAAAATTTACCACACAGTGTCTCTCTCTCTCTCTTTCTCTCTCTCTCTATTGGATTGAGAGAAACCTGTGGATTATAGCAATCATATATGTCTGACCCTTCATTTGGATTTTAAGCTTTCTTTGGCAAGCATAATTTGGTACCATTTTATTTTTTCACTTTACTCAGAAAGATAAATATCTTTGTGATGAGGTGGCATGCAAATCCCTTGCCATACAGCAAACCAACCTTAAATACTATTCTCTTTGAAATGGAACCGACCTCCATAGAATAGAAAGGAGGCAATAAGAAAACAAAAATGTCTCCCTGAAACAGAACCCAGAATCTAAAACCAGTCATTCTCTTGAGGGTTGAAAATGTTTCCCTTCAAATGAACTTAGACTTGTGTTTCTACCATTATGGTTTTAGCAATGGACATTTGATAAGGATGGCTATTTTTCTGTTTCCAGATGGTCCAGAAGATCTGGATGCTTCCCCAGCAAGCTGCCCACATTGCTGAGTGGCAATTGTCTAGTAAAGTTAGGTACATTTCTTCTGGTGACACTAATGATGTCACACTGAACTTACACATCCCCTGAGGTTCAATAGCACAACTCTAGATAGGTACAGAGTATGTTTTAAAGTCAATGTGTTTACATGTATGAGATAAGTGACAACTTTTGAAATACATATCCAGAGTTGTGAGTACAATTTGCTAGGAAGAAACGATGAAGAGCTCTGTGGGTAGAACAACAGGCTGGCAAAGGTGCAGGTTATGTTGAGTGCCAGTTGAGAGTTCTCAAGGCTGCACTGAGCGTTCATGTAGAAAAACAGAGAAAGAGGAGGTCGGATGGATGCAGTAGACAGCTTCAGCATGGCTCCCAGTATTTGTGTGCCCTGCCTCCCGGTATTTGTGTGCCCTGTCCTTGAAGCTAGGCTGGACCTGGTGACTTGCTTTTAACAAATAGAATATGGCAAAAGTGGTGGGATGTCGTGCTCATGATTAGGTTATGAAGACTGTGACTTGCTTCTTGTTAGCCCTCTCTCTCTGGCTCCTTTTGTAATCTTGCTCTGATGAAACCAACTGCCATGTCATGACCTGTCCTATGGAAGGGACCATATGGCTAGGAAGTGAGGGCAACCTCTGGCCAACAGCCAACAAATAACTTTGAGTCCCTCATTGCAGGAATGACAAGAAACTGAATTCTACCAACAACCATGCAAAGGAGCTGGGAAGCAGATTCCTCCTCAGGCAGACCTTTGGATGAGACTACAGTCTTGGCAGAGACCTTGATAGCAGCCTGTGAGAGACTCTGAAGCAGGGGACCCTGTACACACTGGGCCCAGGTTTCTGGCCCACAGGAGCTATGTGAGAGTAATTGTAGTTTAAGCCTTTGAATTTTGGCATAATTTACTACGTAGCAATGGATGTTATATCAGTCAGGGTTCTCCAGAGAAACCCTATAGGGGATACACACACACACACACACACGTTTGTATATATTTTCATGGAGAAAGAGTGAACAAAGGGGGGGGGGAGAGGTGGAGGGGGAGAGAGAGAGATATCATCAAGAATTGGCCTGTGAGGTTATGGAAACTGATAGTCCATCTTCAGTGTGGACCAGCCGGAGGAGACCCAAGAGAACCATTGATGTGGAAGAAGTCCAAAGGCAGTTTGCTGGAAAATTCCCTCTTGTTTGGGGAAGCTGATCTGTTTGTTCTGTTCATGCATTCCTATGATTGGATGAGGCCCACCAATATGACAGAGAATAATCTGCTAACTAGAAGTTTACTGACTTAAGTGATAATTTCATTTAAAAACACCCTCTAAGTTGACATAAAATTAACTATTACAGATGTGAAGTCACACCTTAAAGATGCCTTCCAGAGAAGCTGGAACTCAGTAATATCCTGAGCAAGGGAGAGCCCATTTCAGCTCTTCAGCAGGCTGTAGTATGCAAGAAACAGCATTTTGGGAAGATAAATCTGACAGTGTTGGGTGACACTTATAAAGTTAGTTATATCTCATGCCATGGTAGATGATTTTGAGGACTTGGGAGCAGGTACATGTACATTTTAATCAACTGTTAGAGAGCAAATACCCACGTGGTGCCACGAAGATTATAAAAGAGCACAATACTAGCATCCCTGAAATCCCCATGTGGCCCCACCTGATCAGAACTCCCTATCTTCCATGAGTTTTTATAATATATTCCATAATCAAAGACATTTGGAAAATGTAACTAAACTTATAATTGCGAATATCAGTGGAACACAGAATGTATACTGGTTGTTTTAGGTGTATTAAGATTTCCCTTCTCAACTAGATATATTCTCCTAAGAGCAAGGGTCTTGTCTCATGTTCCTCGTGGGGACTTGGAGCTTTCAAGCACAGGCATGGCCGCCTTGTGGGTGCCATGTTGGTATTCACTTTTGGTTATTTGACAACTGGGTTATGAGAGCAGTCTCTCAAATCTCAGATTGAATTGTCAGGAGGTAAGATGTTTTAGTGAGAACACACAGGTACTGCTGAGCCCAAACATCCCCCCAAACCTTTAGTCTTTAGGAAAAATTTATCTGTCTGTAAAGAAAGAGCTGAGTGTAGCCAGCCTAAGCTATGTTTTGTGTAGACAGAGTTGAAATGATTGGGATTCTGAGCCTTTTAGAACTGTTTAAAGATAACCGCTGGTTTTCAATGCTCAAAACTCAGGGTCTAGGTTTGTGGCTATGTTATGAAGATTAACAGGCATCTTTCTCGGAGTTTAATTAGTTGTGTGTGTATGTGTGTGTGTGTGTAGGTGGGAAGGGAGGGAGAGAGAGAAAGACAGAGACTCAAAGATCAGAGCCAGTTCTGAAGGTCCCACAAGCGCAGTGGAAGCCCACTGTCCTGCCTGCAGTATTTTACCAGGTGACGAAACTTCTAGGCTCTGTGGAAAATATATTCTGAATTTCTTCTATAAATTTTAAGTGTTCGTTTCATTGTGGCCTGCTGGCACTAGGATTTGGTCTGTCAAGGGTATAATAAAAATGGACATAATGCTTTGAAATGCCAAGAAAAACAAATGCTAAACAGGAGCCCATGGAGGCTCAAATATGCAAACAAGCCAAGGGCTCTTACCCAGCAGCAGGATGGGGAGTTTGGGGTGTGCAGGAAAGGGGGAGCACTGTGGTGTGGAGTGAACCATAGGATTGCGGCATGCATGGGGAGAACACTTGCACACCAGGCACTTGATGCATGTGTCCAGTTGCAGCTTTAGTTGAGATTAATGTGCTTTGATGACCAGTCCTATCCTAAAGTTTCCAAGAGGAATCAGATTCTGATGCCAAGTTGCCTCAAAACAGATGGGCAAGACTTTTCCATGGGGAAAGAGCACCAAGGTGAAATGCCACATGTCAGGAGAAGGTATTTCAAACTTAATTTGCAACAGGCAGAAATGATATAGAAGAATAAACTGGCCTTCAGAAAATTCTGGGGTGAACACTGAGAAGGACCCCAAAACTTCATTTTTAGAAAAATTGTCCTCTCCCACTGTCCTCTTAGATTTCCAAAGTTCACCTGTTGTGAAATGCTTGCATTTGTTGCTGAAAAGGACACCAAATGATATTTTCATCCTCTGCAAAAAATCTCTGTTTTCATGAATTCAGTGTGAGACCAAATATGTCATCACTTTTGCTCAGTGTTACAAAAGGGGGAATTTTTCAGCTGTCTTTATTGGAACAGAGCATGTTTTCACACTACTTTATGTCAGTGTCTCCCATTTTAAGCTCTTGTTTTTATTGGACACTTTGGATTTTTTCAGCCCAAATTGCACATATCCAAAACCCACTAGATTGTAGGCCAGATGATTGGGCCAGAGAATAGCCACTTATTCCCAGATTCATGTCAAAACTGATTGAAGTAGAGATCCAAATATTACACCTGCATGGTCTCGTCTTAACTCCCCGGAAACTCTGCTCTTTCCCAAGGTGGTATGTGTTGGTTATAACTATAGGCTCTATTTTGACTAAGTCCAAATTTGTGTTATTTAGAACTTAAAAAAACTTTGTATCTCACAGAACCCCTAATATGTGTGGGTTACCACCACTGAGACTGCACATATGTCCTGTAGGCTGCAAGTGGGAGAAGGAAAGAGTAGGGGTCATACCTTCGGGGGGGGGGGTTGCAAAATAGATGGAAAGCATTAAAGGTATCTTTCTATAGATGTTTGGAAAGAAACAATGTCAGAAATGTTGCTAGGACAAATGAGTAACTGGCAAAATACAAAATAGAAACAAATTCCATATTTAGTCTAAGCACTAAAATTGCAGATATATTAATGAATTAGATGTCATACATAAATCATATAAGTCTTCTCTACTATGGGATTCATAACTCATAAGTATTCATAATTAATAACTATTATTTTGAATTCCTAGGTATTATTATACACTTGTTAAAGGTAAGTGTGGTACAATGAAAAGAACACTGGTCTTAACTTCAGAAAATATGGATTTTAATCTAATTTTATTATTAGCTGTGTGACCTTGGGCAAGTGACTTCTCTGTGTTTCAGTTTCCTTTGTAGTACAATGGAGATAACAATAGTCATCTTACAGTCATTTAACAACTGCTAAATGATACAAAATATGAGGAGCATTTAGTGCTATGCCAGGCACACAGAAGGTACTTAATAAATAATTATTATAAGAAGGAACAAAAACTTGGCATTTGTATAGGCGGCCCAAATGTGCTATGTACACACAAATGGGAAAATAATAGATCTGAAAGAGGCGTATTAGAGCTGGGAATGTAGGTGCAATGATGACTAAGGGTAAACAGGGTGCTGGGCTTCTCAGAATGACTATAGATTTTGACAGTAGAGATTATTCACTGCCCTATGTGTCTTCTTGTCCTTATGAGCTGTTTGTCCATCCCAATCCCCATTGTGATAACAGATTAATCACCTACCACTTTGGACAGGAGTCTTCCAGTGCCAACACAAAACTGAGTTCAAGCAAAATGACTTTTTAACTGGGTCAGAGTCCGTTGTTTTGAAAGCATTCCTAAGGGAATACCTGGACCTAGGCTAAGGGAAGGTGGAAGGTGGTACGGAAGTGATGGTCAGCCACGGTAACTTCTATTTGCCTCCATTAGCAACCTTCCTAACCCGCTGTGGACAGTGCAGTGTCAGGAGCACCTTTGTCCTGTAGGACTGAGGTTCAGGAGGTCGGAGGAGAGTCACAACCACTCTACATTGCATTATGAGTGCAGGCTGGTATTTAAGAGCGGAGGCTCTGCCTAATGAGATACTTTTCCATTGTCAGCAAGCGCTTCTCTTAGATCTGCCCTACACACGTTTTCCATTTGGGGGGGTTCGATACTTTCTCATTTTGCTTTGGTTCTCTAGGGTTTATTCAACAGATATTTACTGAGCACCTGCCATGTGCAAGATCCACTGTTGTAACTGAGGGAAATCCACCGATGGCTCATTTCTGCAACCAATTCTCACTCCTTCCACTGACCATTTTACCACTTTCTTTAAAGGTGAATTACACTTACTAATCTTTATGAAGTGACTAGCTTGTGGACCGCTCTGCTATGAGCATGGTAGACGATAAAGGAGAGGCACAGAATGGACCTCATGGTTTCATTCCAGATTTTTGGACCCTTCCTGAGCCAGCTTGGTGGAAAAGCTTTCCACGAGGCAGTGTGCTGGCAGAATGACTGCCAAGGAGAGACGGGGAGAAGAACAAGAGAGTAGGCAGAGGCACGACCAGGCAAAGGATGCTGGCCATTATTTCAGACATGTAAGCAAGAGTAAGATTCAGGGTCAGGAGCTTGAAGCAGGAAGGAGATGAGCTGGAAATCCCTTTTACATAACATTTGATGTACGCTCCAGGAGGACGTTAGGTGGCTGAATGGCAGAACATAATATATTCTACCTATAAAATGTTAACTAACCTTATTTTAAGATAGTAATAGATACATTGTCCAGAAGTTATTTTTTTACACTCATAATTACTAGATGATTTACACAGACTAAAATGCTTATAGAAATTTCATTTCATTTATTTTTATTTCAATTTTTTTTTATTTCAATTCTAGTTAGTTAACCTATATGGTAAAATTGGTTTCAGGAGTAGAATTCACTGATTCATCACTTACATACAACACCCACTGCTCATCACAACAAGTGCCCTCCTTAATCCCCATCTCCCATTAACCCATCCCCTGCCCACCTCCCTCCATCAACTCTCAGTTTGTTCTCTGCAGTTAAGAGTTTAGTATGGTTTAATTTTTAGAAAAGGGGTAGATTCCTCATTTTTCCAGACTTGAGGGAAAACTTTCTGGGGGAAGATTCAATTAGGGCTTGGTCTTGAGAAAGAGTGAATCTTGGGGAATCAGAGCAAGGCAGAGGAAGCTGACCGAGAGGCAGCCCACCATCCCTCAGCACACTAGGCCCCTCTTTATTCACCTCTGCTTAAAGCTCCTTTGATCAGCACCCCAGAGACTACCACTAAACACCTTCTGGGGCCCAGGGATGTGCTCTTCCCATCACTCCTACCAATCTAGTTCCTTTACAACAAGTAACACCTAAATCCTTCCCTACACCCCAGATCCTTCTCCTGCAGCCCCAACATACACCTGCTGCTTTCAATGGACTTTGTTCTTCCAGATAGCCTACCAAATTGTAAACATCATCTAGTAAGCCTCTTCAACCCACAATTCCTAATTTTTTGTTCAGAAAGCACAGGCATGATTTTGTCATTGGGTACCGAAAGTTTGCCTCAGTCTGCCCTGGCACTGTACCACAGGTCCACAGGTGCATGGATGCCCAAATCACATGCTTACATTCGATCTCTACAAGAGCATCCAGATGCTAATAGACAGGGCAAGTGTTATGAGTGACATTTTAGAAAAGGGAGGAGTGGGTTGTAGGAAGCCTTGCATGAGTCACACAGCACTTTGCCTGCTTAGGGCAAAACTAGGACAAAACACAGATCTCCTGATTCATGGTTTGGTACTTCTTCTCTGCCATGTGGTCCTGCCACCATTATCCCTCTTATAGGCAAGCCTGACTGAAGGGGCGGATCCTGCTATTGTGCTCATATTTCAGATGAATTAAAGATTGGAGAATTGACATAACTTGCTCAAAGTTAAGTAAGTGGCAGAGGCGGGGCTTGAGCTCAGGACAGAATGAGTGCCAAACCTATTCTGATTACCATCACGTAATCCAGCCATGGTTAAAAGAAGGGATTTGTTCCTTGTGACTTTAAGGCAGAATATACACTCATTGATGGGAAACAGAATCTTGTGCTTTGTCTCAGTGGAAGGAGGAACTTGGTCACAGAGGAGTGTTGAATAAAGAAATGAACAACCTTGTGAAGCAGTGAGTGCCCTATTAATGGAGTGTCTATGTCGTTGGAGATGCTGCAGAATAGAGCCCTGCATTATGAAGAAAGTTGGAATAAGTCTTTCTAAGGAGTCTTCTAGTCTTGGCATTCTTAACTTCTGTGAAGTCAGTGCCTACCATGGAATTTGCCGTAAGTGAAAAAGCCATGTTTAGACTTCCCTTCAAGTATCCTTGAGCTGAGAGATAGAAAAGTGGTCTTCACTTTCAGGGCATTTCCTTAAAGGTTGAACGAGTTGTGGCAAGTCTTACAAATGCCATTTGTATCACTGATGATACCCAGTGAGTCCCCTACTCCTGCTCTCTGTCCTCCCTTTCTTCTTCCCTTGGAGTCCCATCTAAGACTCAATCAAAACTGACACTTTCCTTCTGAGTTTTGTAAAAAACTCTTTTAAAAAGGAATAGAAAAGGAGCAAATTTGACTCTGTGTTGTGTCCTTAAGATTGGGCTACCTGAGCGATTGCTCATTTTCGTGTTTGCTTTAGGGTCTGATCCAAGGTGATTCTTAATCTCTGTATCGCAGGAACGTAGTTTCTAATATGTCAGCTCCATCCTGCTGAGTGTTCCATCAACACTCTTACCCCAGTTATCTGCAAGGACTTTGACCCCAGACGGGGAGTCCCAGATGGAAGCCAGGACATTTCTTCAGGACGAGCTATGAAAAATGCATGTAAGATAGAAAAATGTGAATTATGTGTGAAACAAACAAAAGCACCAGGCAACATGGAATTTATGTCAACAAAAAGCTTGCTGCAAGCTGTTGCTTGCTTCTAAGGGGGAAGTAGACTCTGGCGCCCAGGGAACGGTAGCAGAGGAGGACTTTTGCACAAGACTCGAAGAAACAAAAGTGGTGAATTGTTTTGGCTGTAATTGCTTTCAAGTTCTTAAGCTCTCCTCTCTCTCACAACCGCCTCCCCCAGCATTTGTTATGCAGCTGGGGAAGTTACTGATTATTGAGTCTGCCTGAGCCATGAGAATGGGAATAACTGACATTTCTAACATTTTGACATACTCAAGAGAAGAGAAAAACAGTCCAAAGGGTGGGACCTCCAGTTGACTTTCTTCTTGACTATAAACCAACTCTATGACTGGATTACTTGGGTGAATAAGGGGATGGCAAGTTTCTCAGGGAGATTCATGCACTGGAATGTCTAGCTCACGTTCCAATTAAAATATTAAATCTGGTGATATTAAACTACATAGACTTTTGCTGCCACCAACTGAAAATGTTATAAGTACTAGTTTCCAAGCTAGCTACAGAAATCCAAAATTATCATTCCCTCACTGAGAGATATTTCTAGACAAGAGACAACCAATATGCACATTTTTTTTTAAAGCAAATTATCTTCAGTTATTTGAAATGATTACCCCGTTCCTCTCTGGATCCCTGCTGGAGACCCAGGCATCCAAGTGCCATAGACTGCTATGTCAAATATAATAAGTAACATTCCAATTATGTTCTCGGGGGGCCTGCACACAGCTCGAAGTTGGCTCACAGCCACCCTTACTACCACCAGAACTGCCTTCCGAAGGTGTTCTGGGAGAAAAGAGCCCTGTGCAGTCCAACTGGCAAGACTTTTGCATAAATACATCTCCCTTTACAAGGCTGATGAGATTTTGCGGCCTACAGGCCATAGCCTCAACCCAAATCCATGACCACCGCACACATTCATTCATGTGGGAGGTATCATTTCTCGCTCTCACTTCTCCAAATGGCTCCTGGGGCTCATTGCAGCCTTTTAAAGAGAGACTGAGGGCAGCACTCTGCCAGGTCCGGCAAAATGAGGCACCCTAAAATAGAATTTGATGTCCTGGATAGAGAATATTCAGTTTAATTCCAGTCCATTTAATTCAATACGTATTTACTGAGTGCCAGTTTACCGTGGACCTGCTTCGGCTCATTTCTACCTTTTCTCATCCCCCTAAGTCTTGGTTTCTTCATTTATTAAATTGTTATAGATGGTAATATAGTTCCCTCTGGATTCCTGCAAGCTTAAATGAAAATGTGTGTGTAGTGTGTGCCCAGCCCATCCCCTGGTCCAAAGTGGGCATGTAGTGAACAGCAATGTCTCTTATCCTCCTCCCCTCTCTGCAAATGCTCAGAAACAGAAATCCATCAAGCCCCAGGAATCACTCCAGGCAGGGGCAGGAGATCTGTAGAGAGTGTCCCTGATGAAAATCTCCTTCTCAGGACTGTATTCCTACATTGAAGCTGTTGGGTTATACTGTCAACCTCATAGGGCTCTATGGGAATTGGATGAGACACTATCTGCAAAATGCTCAGCCCCTATTTAGTGACTCACATATTTCCTGCAAAGTTGTTACTATTATCTATCTTTATATCAATTTTGTCACTACTGTTTATTTTCTTGGCTTGAAACCTCTTGGATTCTGGAGGTCCAGTGGACCCTCTTTCCCTCTGTTGTGGCTTCCTGGCTCCCTAGAGTTTGGGTATTCCTTCATTCATTCCACAAACATTTACTGAACACCTGCCAATTGCCAGATGCTTTGCTAAGCCCATGGGTCACAAGGACAGATGGCTTCACCAAAACTTGTCATACAAGCAGGATCCCTGACCCCTAACAGCTTTTAGTTGGTTGAGGAAGCCAGAGAAGCAAACACATCGTTTCAATACGATGTAATAAATGCAGGGGCAGAGGTCACCATGGGATGATGTGGGAGCACAGAGTAGGGACATGCACCCTGCTGTGGGGCTGGTGGAAGGGGTAACCAGAGACAATTTCTGGCAGGGACAGCTCCGGTAACTGCATATTGAAGGACAAATGTTTCTCCATTCTCAAGACCTTAAAAGTACGACTTACACTTGTGTCCTTGAAGCATCATGAGCCATAACTAGTGACCCCACAGTCTAATTTCTGCCACCAGAATATGCTTGAAAGACAGCACAGCAGGCTGGGAATTCTGGGGGAATTTCATTTCAAAGGAAGAAACAGAACCACCTTCCTCCCCTTGGCCCCAGAGCAGCATTTTCTGAGCTCTTATGCCTGTACCCCAGGTTCTCCTCAGGTTTTTCCACAGTAGGCCTCCCCTGTAGGATACCCCACACAGCTGTGTCCCCAGGGTGGCCTTGAAGAAAGCCTAGCCGGAACAGGGACCAGGAAGCACACCCATAAATATAGAGACAAAGCTCCCAGGAAGACTAGGAAGGGAAAGACTAGGAAACCAAGACTTAGGGGGATGAGAAAAGGTAGAAATGAGCCCAAGACTGCCTACCTCCCTAATGTCCCTGTGCTGCCACTTTCACCCATGGAGGGACAGTAGGGCAAGGCTCATGCCATGGTGATGAGGACAAGAAAGTTTGTGACGCACTGGATAGCAAGTGATAATCAAAGATCTAGAAAGTCCGTGTAGAAAATAATGCTCTGCGATACCAGGGTTGGCTTCTTCGTTAATGCCTTTGACCACAGAGCAGGAAATCTTCCTCATCATTCCAGAAACATTTTTAAGAACCCTGACTGAGAAGCCTTATGCTTCCATCTCGGTCTGGGGCTGAGCTCGGATGTGGGCATGCCCTGTGTTGGATTTCTCCTGGCCATTTCTTCCCACTGTGTTTTTCTTCAGTCCTTAACATCCCTGTTCATTTCCTGTCCCATCTCACTCTCCCCCAGGAAGCCTTGAAAGTGGTCCCAAATTTCATAAAAAGTCAAACTGCTAGCTCAGCTTCCAGGATTTCTGAAGAAGCAAATATTAGTTTCTTTTATGAGGCACATGTTCATTTTTTTAAAAGACTTCATTTTTTTAGAGCAGTTTTAAGGGTACGGCAAAATTGAGGGAAAGGTACAGAGATTTCCCACAGCTGCCTGGGCATAGTCTGCACACATGCACCGCCCCGCCCCGTGCCCCCCACTGTGGTCAACATCCCACAACACAGTGGTCCATTTGTTACAACCGATGAACCTACACTGACACATAAGCACCCAAAGTCCTTAGTCCACATTACAGTTCACTCTTAGTGTTATACAATCTGTGGATTTGGACAAATCTATAATGACTGCATCCACCTCGCTAGTATCATACAGAGTGTTTTCACTGCCCTGAAAATCCTCTGGGTTCTGCCTAGTCATTCCTCCCCCACAACCCCTGGCAACCGCTGATCTTTTTACTGTCTCCATAGCTTTGCCTTTTCCAGAATGTCATATGGTTGGAATCATACAGTGTGGAGCCCCTTCAGATTGGCTTCCTTCACTGAGCAATATGCATTTAAGTTTCTTCTTAATGCTTTCTTATGTTTTCTCATGGCACATTCAGTTTTTAAACTTTCATGCATACGATGTTAGATCCCAGGAAGCTGGTCTCTGTCCACTTCGAGACATCAGGGACTCCTGAGGTTACGAGAACACCTGGATCTGACCGGTGGGTCAGTACATGGGGGTGGATGCGTGGGCAGTGGTTGGCTCAATCTCCGTTTCATAGCTGAGGGATCTCCTCTCCTCACTCTACTCTGTGCTGAAACTGGGTGCGAGAAGAGAATAAATGAAACTAATTCCTCCTGGAGGAGATTACTGAGCAATTGAAATGGGCTATTCAGAAGGGTCCTCCTTCCAGTTTCCATTATTCATCGTCATAAACAAAGGAGTAATAATGGAACTAGCAAAAGCACAGCAAATATAGGGCCAGTTTATTTGTGTACTGTGTTGAAAAATTGAAATAGACCTTTAACGTCCAGCTTCTCATTTGATTCCACAAGAATGATGGTATATATGGCAGGAATGAGACCAGCGTTTCCATTTTTCAGGTAAGGAGCCCAAGTCTTTCTGTGGCTGTGGGGCAGAGTGAGGGCAAGACAGTTGGTGAGCCTAGCAGAGCCAGTATCCCAATTCAGGTCTCTGACACCAAGCCCATTAAGGTTTCTAGTGTGTCATCGACCCAACTCACCTTTATTGAGCAACTACTGTGCTATGCACCCTGGGCTGGGATGTGAGAGAGGGTCCCCCAGGGGGATGGTAGAAGCACAAGTCCCTCAGACACAGAGTGCCATGCCTGCTAGTCCAGCTGTGGGGCTCAGAGGCAGCAGGGACCCCCTTAGACTGGGGCTCAGGGGAGGCCTCAAAGGAGAGATATCCCTTGACCTAGGCCCTGAGGATGGTCAGGCGTTAGGCAGAGATTTGGGGAGTGGTTACTACCTGGCAGGATTGGAGGCAGGCTCAGTACCACAGGGGAATCTATCACGTGATGCTGCACAATGTGCAGGTGGATGCAAACAGGCTGGAGAGAGAGCTGGGTCACCAGGATCTTATGTGAGTCCCACCAGCACCCCTCCCTAACCTTCTGCTCAGGCCCTGGCCTGCTCTGTCTCCAGCTTGGGTGGGCCCTGTGCCCCAGACATGGCACACTTTCCACATCAGAGAAGGTGGCCACAAGCATGATGGGGAACTGCTCCTTGCAGGCTCCCAGCAGGAGCCTCTCTCTCTTCAGCCCCTCAGGAGGGGTTCACGCACCAGCTCCTGGGCCTCAGCGAGGCTGTGGTGGGGAGACCCAGCTCCTCAGCAGTCGCACAGGCCTCTCAGCCAGCTGCTCCACATGTGAAAGGATACAGAACAGAGATTTTCGGAAGGCCCGGCTTGGGGGGAGGGGGGAAGGGGGACTTGAAATTCAAAGCCAAGGCCCTCATATGCTCTGCACCGTGGCATCTCATCAGTCCTTCCTCTTCTCAGCAGCATGCAGGCTCTTGCCGACTACAGCCTGGGAGGCATCTGTTAGTCATGAGTAAAGACGGGGGCGGGGGGGGCGAGGTGGGGCTGGAGGAGGGCAGGAGGAAGGTCTACTGAAACAAAGTGTGTTTGCTCACACACAGAAAACCACAGGCCTCCTGGAAGCAGGCACCTCACGAGGATGCCCTCCGTCTTGAATTGGTAATCAGGAGCATGTGATTGAAGGATTTAAGACTTGACTTCTCCTCAGTGGGCCTCAGGGTCCTCATTTCTGCCATAGGAGAGGCTCAGGTAAGCAGAAATATCAGGGCCTTTCAGGGGCTGATACCCTGTGTCCAGCAGGGAGAGGCTCGCCAGGCTAACTCTGAGAGCGCGCTAGTTCTCACACAGGGCAGGGAGTGCTGTAGAAGTCTCCAGTGTCCCTGGCCCATGAGGAAGGAGGGTGGGTCCTCTCTGGTCTCCTGAAGGGTGAAGCAGGCATTTCAGAAAGGCTCCCTCCTGCCCATCGGGTAACATCCAGCTCTTAACCTTTGTACCTAAGGCCTCCAGGACCTGATAATCAGCTTTCCCATGATTCCCATCAAACTGTAGTACATTCTTTCAAGGTCACAACCTCCAAGGAAACAAGGAGGTAAGAAAAGTGCCAGGGAGGCCTCAAAGCCAGAACTCAGAGTGACTAGAGTATTTCTGGAAGGCTGGACAGATGCAGGTGATCTTGTATAGAGAAAGAAAAACAGTTCTAATTTTTCTTTTTAGCGAGTAATCCTCTTAGGTAGTTATTGGGAGCGGGCAAGGAGCTGAAGGCTCCTTGAAAGTCCCTTAAGAACAGGAAATGGGAAAATAAAGTGTTTTCTCCCATTCCTTCTTCCTTCTATGGGCCTGAGAGGTAAGGGTCCTCTTGTGGCAGGGCTTATGGCCAGTGCTGAGGCCCTGCACCGGGTTCCCACCAATGAGGAGAATCAATAAACCACCTTGCCTTGGACTCCCTGTGCTCTCAGGCTCCTGTGACTAAGTTATGAGAGATTCTAGTCAGATTCTATTTTTAAGACCCTCCATTGGCTTGGAGCGATAGGTAGGTGGGAGATAGGAGGAAAAGGAAGAGGAGCAGAAGGTTTTGTGGTCTGGAAGTCTTCTATGCCTGTCTCAGAATAAGGGGCTATATCCACCAGAGGTAGATTATACTCAGGGAGGGGCTCAAATAGGACACAGGGTAGGTGTCCCTGATATAGAGGGAGGCCCCATGAGGGCTGCAAGGGGCTATGTCCACAACCCATTTGTGTCTGGGGCCAACCTCAACTGTGCATTCTAGGTACAGCTAAGGGGTCATCTTTGGTGAGCAAGTCAGGTGTTTTGTACCCCTGTTACAAACTCTGTGACCTGGGCCATCACTGACCCACGGTGTGACCCTGGGAATTAGCCTGTGAGTCCCCAAGTTTTTTGCATATCTGTAAATTGGGAATTCCACTGCCCAGACCCCTCAGCAGCCTTGGGGATTAATGAAAGCCTTGTTCACAAATGTCTTGGAATCCATAAAGGTTTAGATCGATAATTAACAAGAAAGAGAAGGCATAAACATTTCAAATATATATCAACTCCCAGATCTGTAACAGCCAATAAGTCTAAAAACTGAGTGGCCACAATTTCCCTCAGTGACAAGCAGCCCATGCACTTTCAAAAGTAATTCTACAATAAGCATAAATTACCACTTGGGGAAACCTTCCCTGTATGCCATGGCTATAGATTTATTAAGTGAAAATGAAACTTTTAAATAAATATCTGGAACAAAAATGTATTTCCCAATCTAATCGGACCACAGAGGCAAGAGTTTTTAAAGTGCTCTGTAGCCTGGAGAGTATAAAGCTGAGTACATTTTCTCAGAAGTCACTTGGCTGAGTCAGTCACTGCCATGCAATCTCCCTCCCTCCCTGTCGAAACACCTGGATCCTCCCGACCTCAGCCAAGAGCAGCAAGGGCACAGGAGGCCCCAGGGATCTTTCATGACCCTCAGGGAGACGGACAGATTCTGAGGCATCTTGATTCCCTGAGAAGGTCATGATGTGGAACTCCATTTGATTCTGAACCAGCAGACTTCATTTATTCACCCTCCCAACACCATGTTCTTGCCACGGTGTCCTCCCCTGAAGGGCAGAACAGTCCAGTGGACCCAAAATATAAGACGCAAGGGACACATCAAAAGGCTAGCCAGCGCTGTGAATTGTGCAAGACTGTTGAATCTCAGATCTGTACCTCTGAAACAAATAATGCAATATATGTTAAGAAAAAAAAAAAGAAGAAGAAGAAGAAGAAAGCAGGAGGGGAAGAATGAAGGGAGGGAAATCGGAGGGGGAGACGAACCATGAGAGACGATGGACTCTGAAAAACAAACAGGGTTCTAGAGGGGAGGGGGGTGGGAGGATGGGTTAGCCTGGTGGTGGGTATTGAGGAGGGCACGTTCTGCATGGAGCACTGGGTGTTATGCACAAACAATGAATCATGGAACACTTCATCTAAAACTAATGATGTAATGTATGGGGATTAACATAAGAATAATAAATAAATAAATAAATAAATAAATAAATAAATAAATAAATAAATAAATAAAATGGCAAAAAAAAAAAAAAAAAGGCTAGCCAGCCCCGCCGATGCTTGACGGCACTTCCTGTGGTATGAGCTCAGTACTGGTCTCTCCCGCTGTTCTTCCAGTCCTTCCCTGTTACGGAGCTTCTCGGCTCTGGGTCTCAGCCCTTGAATAGGTTCAGTCAGTCCCACCATTGCTATGTCTTCTGACAAAGAAGGATGTGAGGACTCAGGCCTAAGCTAATCACCGTCTGGCATTCCCTGGTAGCAAGAATTTGTTCCTAAGTGGGCAGGAAACATACTTTCAAGCAATAAGAGGACATTTTCCAAGGGCTTTTGGTAGAATTTTCCTTGGTCAGAAAAAAACAAAGCAAAACAAAACAAAACAAAACAACCCAGAAAACCCACCACTAGAATTTTCCTTGGTCAGAAAAAAACAAAGCAAAACAAAACAAAACAAAAAAACCCAGAAAACCCACCACCACCACCACAAAACACGCACAAAGAACCCCAGGAAGAGATGTTCTCCTCTGTTGGCAAATGTGAGGAAGTATTGCTGTTGGTAGGCATCTTGCGATAGCAAAGAGAACCAGCCTTAGGGTAAAGCTGAACCTGTGGAAGGGAGAACAGGGATGAAAAGGAAATAGGTTTCCGATGACCCCAGAGACGGACTAGGCTAATTTCTTTTTCCCTGAGGAAGTCCACGTTCTAACCCGAGTGTCAAGTGCTGTCAGAGTTAGGGTATCTCAGACCGTTGATGCTTCCAGCCTGTTCCTGGGGAGGGATGTCAGGGTTGCATTATATTACGGTACATAATGGCTGCGGTTAACATACTCATACAGTATTTTGTGAAGCATTTTTCCTTAATGTTCTTGAGGGATATTGATCTGTAATTTTATTTTTTTGTAATGTCTTGTAGGTTTTGGTTTTAGGATTATGCTGGCAGCGTAAAGTGATTTGGAAAGTATTTGTCTCCATGTATTTTTCATTAAAAGTTTGTATAAAATTAGTGTTATTTCTTCCTTAAATGTTTGACAGAATTCACCAGTAAAATTATTTGGTATTTTTTGATTAGAAAAACCCAATTTCTTTATAAAGTGCTATTCAGATTTTATTTCATCTTGTGCCATTTTGGTAAGTTATATTTTTTTCAAAAAAATGCATCCGTGTCACCCAAAATGTTTAATTTGTTGGTATACAGTTTGTCATAATATTATTTTATTATCCATTTCATATCTGTAGGGTGCACAGATATAACATCTTTCACTCACAATATTGTTAATTTGTGCTCTTCTTCATTCTTTTCTGAATATGATCAGTCTAAGTATTTCTCAATTTTGTTGAATTTTTTCCTTCAAATAACTGAACTTGGGGTTTCTTAGTTTGCTATTTTTTTTGTTCTAAATTTAATTGATTTGTTGCTTTCATCCATATTTATATCCTCCTTTTACCTGGATTTACTTTGCTTTTGTTTCTAACTTCTTAAAGTAGGACCTTAAGTCATTCTTTTAGATCTTTCTTTAGATCTATCTGTAGACATTAAAGCTGTATGTTTTCCTCTAAACACTGATTTAGCTGAATGCCAATTTTAACATGTTGCATTTTTATTATCATTGAGTTTAAAATATTTTGTTATTGCATTGTCTTTTTTTTTTTAAGATTTTATTTATTTATTTGACAGAGAGAGAGAAAGCACAAGCAGGAGGAGTGGCAGGCAGAGGGAGAGGGAGAAGCAGACTCCCTGAGGAGCAGGGAGCCCGATGCGACACTTGATCCCAGGACCCCGGGATCATGACCTGAGCTGAAGGCAGATGCTTAACCAACTGAGTCACCCAGGAGCCCCATCCTATCTTTTTTGACTAACATTATTTAAATATGTGCTGTTTACTTTCCAAGTATTTGGACTCTTTAAAGATGTTTTATTAATGAATCCTAATTTAATTTCATTATGGTCAGAAAACATACTTGATATGGTTTCAGTCCTTTTGAATACGTAGGGCCTTGTTTTGTGGCCCAGTATATGATCTTATATACATTTGAAAAGGACATGTATTCTCCTGTTGTTGGTGGTAATGTTCTACAAATAATAATTACATCAATGATATGAGCAATACATTACTTTTATCTAGTTATTATTTTAATAATATTATATTTGTATGCTTATACAATATATTATAATTAGAGTATAATATAAATTATGCAATATACATAAATATAGTATATAATATATAAATATATTTGTATAATATTTAATATTTATATAATATTTAGCTATTAAACTGTGATTATGAAATTATCTATTTCTCTCTCTTTTCAAATATACCTCTCCATTTATTTAGATCTTTGGTTTCTTTCTTTCTTTCTTTTTTTAAGATTTTGTTTATTTGAGGTAGAGCGAGAGCGAGTGAGAGAGCACGCAAGAGAGAGGGGCAGAGGGAGAGGGAGAAGCTCCCACTGAGTAGGGAGCCTGATGTGGGGCTCAATCCCAGTGGGATCACAACCTGAGCCGAAGGCAGACACTTAACCGACTGAGCCACCCAGGTGCCCCTTCTTTGGTTTCTTTTAAACTATAATGTGTGGTTTCAGCATACATATGCTGTACGTATTTTTTTAGACTTACATCTAAGTATATAATATCTTTAGTGATTGCAAATGACATTTTAAATTTAAGTTTCCATGTGTTCATTACTTATACACAGAAGTACAACTGATTTTGAATGCTGGTATCATATCCTGTGACCTTGACAAACTCACTAATTAGTTGTGGAGTTTTTTCTATAAATTCCTTGGATTTTCTTCTATTTCTCTTTTTAATTATGCAAGTTTTTGCTTTATGTGTTTTGAAGCTCTTCCATTAGCCACATAGATGTTTGTAGTCATCATGAATACCTGAAGAATTGACTCTATTATCATTACCAGGTGTTTCTCTTTTTGTCCAGTAATAACTCTATTTTGAAATCTATTTTATTTCATAAAAGTACAGACATCTTTGTCTTCTTATGCTTACTGTATTCAAAGTATATATTTTTCCATTCCTCCGCTTTCAAACTATCTCTCTTTATATTTGTTTTTATTATTTATATTTATTATTATTTTTTTTTTTTTTAGAGAGAGAGAGAGAAGGTAAGGAGGGGCCGCAGGACAGGGAGAGAGAGTCTCAAGCGGACTCCACGTCCAGAAAGGAGCCTGACACGGGGCTCGATCTCACCACCCTGAGGATCATGACCTGAGCTGAAATCAAGAGTCAGACGCTGAACCCACTGACCCACCCAAGCATTCCTCAAGCTATCTCTCTTTATATCTGACGTGAGTCTTACATCTTGCTTTCAAGAGTAAAATTTTCTTTTGTTTTAATCCATTCTGACAGTTTTCTGCCTTCTGCTTAGAGTGTTTTATTCATTAACATTTAATGCTATTATCAACATTTGGTGTAAGCCTACCATTGTATTATTTACCTTCTACTTATTTCAATTTTTTTTTAAATTCTGTTACTCCTTCCTGCCTTTTTTTTTTTTTGGATTATTTGAATAAAGGTTTTTTAAAATTTCATTTTAATGTATCCATTGGCTTTTTGGCCTTACCTTTTGCATATTTATTGGTGGTTTATTAAGGGCTCTAGGGTTTAAAATATACAGCATTAACTTTTCACAGTCTAGTTAGACTGTTTTTGATATATTTTGTATGTATTACATTTGCACTAAATGCCACATGACAATGTTATAATTTTGTTTTAACCAGTTCTGCATTTCTTTTTTTTTTTTTTTTTAAAGATTTTACTTATTTATTTGACAGAGAGAGACATAGCGAGAGAGGGAACACAAGCGGGGGAGTAGGAGAGGGAGAAGCAGGCTTCCCCGCAGAGCAGGGAGCCCGATGTGGGGCTCGATCCCAGGGTCCTGGGATCACGACCTGAGCCGAAGGCAGACGCTTAATGACTGAGCCACCCAGGCGCCCCTAGTTCTGCATTTCTTAAATAATTAAAAGAAAAAACATTGTCTTTTTATGTAAGCCAAGATATTTACCATTTCCAATGGTAGTCGTTTCTTCTTGAATATCTGAGTTTCCATCTACTTTCATTTCCCTTCTGTCTAACATACTTCCTCTCTGTTCTTTTGGGTTTATTTTATGTTATTTTATTTTCCTGAAACTGACTTTATTTACCTTTCATTCTTGAAGGATATCTTTCCTGAGTATAGAATTAGGGTTCGCAGTTTCCCACCCCTCTCCAGAACCTTAAAATGCTGTTCCTTTGTCTTCTGATACCTATATATTTGAATGAAGTCACTTAGTTCCTCCATATCAAATGTGAATTTTTGTCTTTATATTCTTTTGTAATTGTCTCGTTAGTTTTCATCAATTTTACTATGATTTACTTAGGCATGGTTTTCTTAATACTGCGCTTGAGTTTTGCTGCATTTCATAATTCTATAAATTTATGTACTTCACCAAATTTGTAAAAAATGAGTTCACTGTTTCCTCGATTATTTTCTTCTGCCCCATATTCTCTTTCCTCAGCTTCTGAGACTCCAATTACCCATATTTTAGGCCTTTTGACATTGTTCCACATGTCCTAGAAACTGTCCTTCCCGAACTTTAATTTTTTTGTTCTTTAAATTGGATAATGCTATTAATCTATCTTCAATTTCATTGATTCTTTCCTTTTTCATCTCCATTCCACTTTTATCAGGGTTCTCTATGTAAATAGAACCAATAGTATGTGTGTGTATGTATGTACAATGTTTGTTTGTTTGTTTTAAGGAATTGGTTCTCAACCTTGTGGAGGCTGGCAAGTCCAAGATTTACTAAGTGGCTGAGTGGGCCGGCAGGCTAGACACCCAGGGAAGAGCCAATGTGGCAGTTCAAGTTTGAAGACCATCAAGCAAGACTATCAAGCAAGCCATTAAGCAATGCCATCCTTCTCGCCTGGGAAAGGTCAGTGTTTGTTTTAATAAGACCTTCAGCTAATTGGATGAGGCCTGTTCACATTATGGAGGGTAATCACATTATGGAGGGTAATCAGCTTTCTACAAGCTCACTGATTTATATGTTACTTTCATCCTAAAAACACCTTCGCAGAAACATCTAGAATAATGTTTTGACCAAGTATCTGGGCACTGTAGTCCACCCAGGTTAGCACATAATATTAACCATCACACTACTGTTATGCCTGGCTAGTGAAATTTTTATTTTAGATATTATAATTGTTAAACATAGAAATTTCTATTTGGTTCTTTGTGTAGTTTCTATTTCTCTGATGATAGTTTCTATCTTTTCATTCATTGTAAGCATTTTAAAATCTCTCATGAGGCATTATTATAGTAGTGGGTTTAGAATCCCTGTGGGGTCATTATACTACCGTTGTCATCTCAGAGATCATTTCCACTGATAGTTTTTTCTCTTGAGGTTGAACCACATTTTCTTGATTCCTCACGTCACATAATTTTGGATCACATCTCGAGTATTGTGAATGTTATATTGTGGAGATTATGGATTTTTAAATATTCTTCCAAAGAGTCTTGTTTTTTTTTTGGAAGAGAATGAACTTGGTTTGAAGGAAACTGCAAACTCTTATCTTTTGGGAGACATGTTTAAATCTCAGTTCCTTCCCCTTTTAGCTCAGACACACACATGTACATGAATTAGGGATTGGCCAGAGGCTTGGGCAGAACGTAAATGCAAAATTTGTAACTACTTCTCTTTTGTGCTCTTTTTTTTCGAAATCCCCCTTCACTTCTCAACTCTCTTGTTGCTCAGACTTTTTCCTCTAGTTCCTCTAGTTTCAGGCTAGAAAGACTTGAGACATTCACTAGGGTTTACCCTCTGGCTAAAAGCTGGGATAACAGGGAATGCACACAGTGTCATTCCTTTTTGCAAGTGCTCATCTGTCTCCAGAATATTGCTACTTTTGTTCTGCTCCAGTAATTGTGGGTGGTTGTTTTAGTTGCCGTTGTGTGTGTTGCCCAGAATTTATAGTTTTATTTGCATGAGAGACCAGTCTAGTAGAAGCTACTAAATTATACTAGCAACAAACATCCTATCTTACTTTTGAAGGATATTTTTCTTGTATATATGTGACTAAAAGGACTTTTTAAAAAATTTCAGCATTTTCAAGATATTGTCACTTTGTCATCTGACTTCCATGGTTTCTGTCCTGTTATTACTCTTATTACTGTTCCACTATTTGTATTGTGTCTTTTTTCTCCTGTGGTATTTTTAATATTTCTCCTTGGTCTTTAATTTTATAAATTTGAATATGACATTCCTAGGTGATTTTTTTGGTTATTTTTTATTTTACTTGGAATTAGCTGAACTCCTTCTATCTGTGGATTAATTTCTTTTACCCATTTGAAGAATTCTCAGCCAACATAACCTCAAACCTTTACTTTCCTTATTTCTTCTTTATTTTTTCCTGGGACTCCAGTTCCAAGGATGTCAGACTATTTGATTTTTGTCCTCTAGATTTTGGATGTTCTGCTCATTTTTTTTTTTTTTATTATTTCTTTTTGTTTTCCTTCTTCTCTTCCTCTTCTTCCTTCTACATATAGTATCAGTTGGCCTGTCTTCGAATTCACTGATCCTTTCTTTGCTTTATGTAGTCTGTTGTTAAATCCTTTAAATGGATTCCTCCTTTTTCATGTAGTAATTTTCTTTTTTTTTTTTTTTAAGATTTTATTTATTTGCCAGAGAGAGAATGAGAGACAGAGAGCATGAGAGGGAGGAGGGTCAGAGGGAGAAGCAGACTCCCTGCTGAGCAGGGAGCCCGATGCGGGACTCGATCCCGGGACTCCGGGATCATGACCTGAGCCGAAGGCAGTCGCTTAACCAACTGAGCCACCCCGGCGCCCCTCATGTAGTAATTTTCATGGAATCATACAAGCTATAGTCTCCTTTCACTTAGCATAACAGATTTGAAGTAAACACACGTTATTGCAAATGTCAGTTTGCCCATTCATTTTTATTGCAGAATAGTATTCAATCATATGGGTATGCCACAAGTTTGTTTATTCATACGGGATGAAGAACATTTGAGATGTTGCCAGTTCTTGGCAGTTTTGAATAAAGTCTCTGTAAACATTCACACAGAGTTTTTATGTAAACATAAGTTGTAATTTCTCTTGAGTAAATATCTGGGAAGGGGATGGCTGAGTCATATGGTATGTATGATAGTCAACTTTTAAGAAACTAAAATTATTTCCAAAGTGGTTACATGACTTTACATTCCCACTAGCAGTGAATTAGAGTTCTAGTACTGTAAAGTCTTGGCAGTACTTGGTATTGTCAGGAAAAAAAATGTATATAACAATTCTTGCTGTTGTGTAAGTTTTTTGGAGCTTTTATTTGCTCTAATGACATATGAATGCTGAGCAAATTTTCATGTGCTTATTTTTCACCATTTCTTTGGTAAATGAAAATAACTATCCTAGGGTCATAAAATGAATTGAGAAATGTTTTCTCATTTTTGATTTTTTAAAAAATTTTATTATGTTATGTTAGTCACCATACAATACATCATTAGTTTTTGATGTGGTGATCCACGATCCATTGTTTTTGTATAACACCCAGTGCTCCATGCAGTACGTGCCCTCCTTAATACCCATCACCAGGCTAACCAATCCCCCCTCCCTCCTTCCCTCTAAAACCCTGTTTGTTTCTCAGAGTCCATAGTCTCTCATGGTTCATCTCTCCCTCCGATTTCCCTCCCTTCATTTTTCCCTTCCTTCTCCTAATATCCTCCATGCTCTTCCTTATGTTCCACAAATAAGTGAAACCATATGGTAATTGACTTTCTCTGCCTGACTTATTTCACTTAACAGATCTCTTCCAGTCCCATCCATGTTGATGTAAAAGTTGGGTATTCATCTTTTCTGATGGCTGAGTAATATTCCATTGTATATATGGACCACATCTTCTTTATCCATTCATCTGTTGAAGGGCATCTCAGCTCTTTCCACAGTTTGGCTATTGCGGACATTGCTGCTATGAACATTGGGGTGCATATGGCCCTTCTTTTCACTACATCTGTGTCTTTGGGGTAAATATCCAGGAGTGCAATTGCTGGGTCATAGGGTAGCTCTATTTTTAAATTTTTGAGGCACCTCCACACTGTTTTCCAAAGTGGCTGTACCAACTTGCATTCCCACCAACAGTGTAAGAGGGTTCCCCTTTCTCCACAACCTCTCCAACATTTGTTGTTTCTTTCCCTGTCCATTTTGGCCATTCTAACTGGTGTAAGGTGGTATCTCAGTGTGGTTTTGATTTGAATTTCCCTGATGGCTAATGATGATGAATATTTTTTCATGTGTCTATTAGCCATTTGTGTCTTCTTCAGAGAAGTGTCTGTTCATCTCTTCTGCCCACTTTTTGACTTGATTATTTGTTTTTTGGGTGTTGAGTTTGAGAAGTTCTTTATAGATCTTGGATACCAGCCCTTTATCTGTAGTGTCATTTGCAAATATCTTCTCCTGTTCTGTGGGTTGCCTCTTTGGTTTGTTGACTCTTTCCTTTGCTGTGCAGAAGCTTTTTATCTCGATGAAGTCCCAAAAGTTCATTTTTGCTTTTGTTTCACTAGCTTTTGGAGATGTATCTTGAAAGAAGTTGCTGTGGCCGATGTCAAAGAGGTTACTGCCTATGTTCTCCTCTAGGATTTTGATGGATTCCTGTCTCACATTGAAGTCTTTCATCCACTTTGAGTTTATCTGTGTGAATGGTGTTAGAGAATGGTTGAGTTTCATTCTTCTGCATGTGGCTGTCCAATTTTCCCAGCACCATTTATTGAAGAGACTGTCTTTTTTCCATTGCATGTTTTTTCCTGATTTGTCAAAGATTATTTGACCATAGAGTTGAGGGTCCATATCTGGGTTCTCTACTCTGTTCCATTGGTCTATATGTCTGTTTCTGTGCCAGGACCATGCTGTCTTGGTGATCACAGCTTTGTAATATAGCTTGAAACCGGGCAATGTAATGCCCCCAGCTTTGTTTTTCTTTTTCAACATTTCCTTGGCGATTTGGGGTCTTTTCTGATTCCATACAATTTTTAGGATTGTTTGTTCCAGCACTTTGAAAAATGTCATTGGAATTTTGATCGGGATGGCATTGAAGGTATAGATTGCTCTGGGTAGCATAGACATTTTTTTTTTTTTTTTAGCATAGACATTTTAACAATGTTATTCTTCTGATCCATGAGCATGGAATATTTTTCCATCTTTTTGTGTCTTCTTCAATTTCTTTCATGAGTGTTCTGTAGTTCCTAGAGTACAGATCCTTTACCTCTTTGGTTAGGTTTATTCCGAGGTATCTTATGGTTTTGGGTGCTATTGTAAATGGAATCGTTTCTCTAATTTCTCTTTCTACAGTTGCGTTGTTAGTGTATAAGAAAGCAACTGATTTCTGTGCATTGATTTTGTATCCTGCCACATTACTGAATTGTTGGATGAGTTCTAGTAATTTGGGGGTGGAGTCTTTTGGGTTTTCCACATAGGTATCATGTCGTCTGTGAAAAGAGAGAGTTTGACTTCTTCTTTGCCAATGTGAATACCTTTTATTTCTTTTTGTTGTCTGATTGCTGTTGCTAGGACTTCTAGTACTATGTTGAACAATAGCGGCGAGAGTGGGCATCCTTGACGTGTTCCTAATCTTAAGGGAAAGGCTCTCAGCTTTTCCCCACTGAGGATGATATTCGCTGAGGTTTTTCATAGATGGATTTTATGAACTTGAGGAATGTTCCCTCTATCCCTATACTCTGAAGAGTTTTAATCAGGAAAGGATGTTGTATTTTGTCAAATGCTTTTTCTGCATCAATTGAGAGGACCATATGGTTCTTCTCCCTCCTCTTATTAATGTGTTCTATTACATTGATTGATTTGCGAATGTTGAACCACCCTTGCATCCCAGGGATAAATCCCACTTGGTCGTGGTGGATGATCCTTTTAATGTATTGTTGGATCCTATTAGCTAGGATTTTGTTGAGGATTTTGGAATCCATATTCATCAGGGATATCGGTCTGAAATTCTCCTTTTTGATGGGGTCTTTGCCTGGTTTGGGGATTAAGGTAATGCTGGCCTCAGAGAATGAGTTTGGAAGTTTTCCTTCTGTTTCTATTTTTTGAAACAGCTTCAGGAGAATAGGTATTATTTCTTCTTTGTTTGGTAGAATTCCCCAGGGAATCCATCAGGCCCTGGACTCTTGTTTTTTGGGAGGTTTTTGATCACTGCTTCGATCTCGTTACTGGTTATTGGCCTATTCAGGTTGTCAATTTCTTCCTGTTTCAGTCTTGGCAGCTTATAGGTTTACAGGAAGGCCTCCATTTCATCCAGATTGCTCAGTTTATTGGCATATAGTTGTTGATAATAATTTCTAATAATTGTTTCTATTTCCTTGGTGTTAGTCGTGATTTCTCCCCTTTCATTCATAATTTTATTAATTTGGGTCCTTTCTCTCTTCTTTTGGATAAGTCTGGCCAGTGGTTTATCGATCTTATTAATTCTTTCAAAGAACCAACTTCTAGTTTCATTGATCTGATCTACTGTGTTTCTGGTTTCTATTTCATTGATTTCTGTCCTAATTTTAATTATTTCTCTTCTAATGCGTGGCTTAGGCCTCATTTGTTGCTTTTTCTCTAGTTCTTTAAGGTGTAGAGTTACTTGGTGAATTCAGGATTTTTCTATTTTTTTGAGTGAGGCTTGGATGGCTATGTATTTCCCCCTTAGGACCGCCTTTGCAGTATCCCATAGGTTTTGGACCGATGGGTTTTCGTTCTCATTGGTTTCCATGAATTGTTTAAGTTCTCCTTTGATTTCCTGGTTGACCCAAACATTCTTGAGCAGAGTGGTCTTTAGCTTCCAAGTGTTTGAATTTCTGCCAAATTTTTTCTTGTGATTGAGTTCCAGTTTTAGAGCATTGTGGTTTGAGAATATGCAGGGAATAATCTCAGTCTTTTGGTATTGGTTGAGACCTGATTTGTGACCCAGTATGTGGTCTATTCTGGAGAAAGTTCCATGCATGCTCGAGAAGAATGAGTAGTCTGTTGTTTTAGGGTGGAATGTTCTGTAAATATCTATGAGGTCCACCTGGTCCAATGTATCATTCAAAGCTCTTGTTTCCTTGTTGATTTTCTGCTTAGATGATCTGTCCATTGCTGAGAGTGGAGTACTGAGGTCTCCTACAATTAACGTATTGTTATCAATATGACTCTTTATTTTGGTTAACAGTTGGCTTATGTAGATGGCTGCTCCCATGTTGGGGGCATAGATATTTACAATTGTTAGATCTTCTTGTTGGATAGACCCTTTAAGAATGATATAGTGTCCTTCTGTGTCTCTAATTACAGACTTTAGTTTAAAATCTAATTTGTCTGATACAAGAATTGCTACCCCAGCTTTCTTCTGAGTTCTGCTGGCATGGAAGATGGATCTCCATCCCTTTACTTTCAGTCTGGATGTATCTTTAGGTTCAAAATGAGTCTCTTGTAGGCAGCATATGGATGGGTCCTGTCTTTTTATCCAATCTGCAACCCTGTGCCGTTTTATGGGAGCATTTAGGCCATTCGCGTTGAGAGTGATTATTGAAAGATATGAATTAATTGTCATCATGTTGCCTGTGAAGACGTTGTTTTTATAGATTGTCCCTGTAAATTTCTGTTGTAGATCACTCTTGGGATCTTTCTCCTTTTATAGAACCCCCCTTAATATTTCTTGCAGGGCCGGCTTAGTGGTCACATATTCTTTCAGTTTCTGCCGGTCGTGGAAGCTCTGCATCTCTCCATCCATTCTACATGACAGCCTTGCTGGATAAATTATTCTTGGCTGCATGTTCTTCTCATTTAGTACCCTGAATATGTCTTGCCAGGCCTTTTCTCTGTGGATAGGTCTGACGTTATTCTGATGCTCCTCCCTCTATACGTAAGGAATCTCTTCCCCCTAACTGCCCTTAAGATGGTTTCCTTGGTTCTAAGATTTGCAAGTTTTACTATTACATGCCGGGGTGTTGGCCTGTTTTCCTTGATCTTGGGAGGGGTCCTGTCTGCCTCTAGGATGCGAATGTTTGTTTCATTCCCCAGATTAGGGAAGTTCTCAGCTATGATTTACTCAAATACATCTTCTAGTCCTCTTTCTCTCTCCACTCCCTCCGGGATTCCAATGATTCTGACATTGGAACGCTTCATGGTGTCATTTATTTCTCTGATTCTATTTTCATGGATTCTGAGTTGTTTTTCCCTGGCCTCCTCTTTTCCCTTTTTATCTATTATATTGTATTCCAGGTCGCTTATTCGTTCTTCTGCCTCACTTACCCTAGCTGTTAGATTATCTAGATTGGATTGGATCTCATTGATAGCATTTTTAAGTTCTGCCAATTCACCTTTCATTTCTGCCCTTAGAGACTCTATGTTGCCCATTAATTGATTTCTCCATTCTAGCCATTGTCTTCACAATTGCTAGCCTGAATTCCATCTCCGACATCTTGGTTATGTCTGCATCCATTTGTAAATCTGCAGCATAAGTCATAATCTCGGAGTCTTTTCTGTTTTGGGGGCTCCTCGTCCTAGTCATTCTGTTGATGGGTGTTTGAGGGAATGTATAGAGTCCAAATTATTGACCAGAACCCAAGCAAGATGCATCTGTTTTCTTGGGACCTTAGGGTTGCTGGCCTCTTGTTTTCCCAGCCTGTCTTCTGCGGGAGGGGCCTGCCGCGCTGTTACTCAGGCAACGCTGTTTGGGTGGAGTTGCCCTGTGCCCCTGTGGCGGGGGATGAGCTCAGTGGGATCAGTCTTTGGGGCTTTTGTTCTCTGGCATCTTTCCCTGGCTGCTTTCTGGGTCTCTTCCGCGAGTCAGAGCAGAAGAGACCATTTCCAACCCTCTGCCTCAGAGCAGAGAGACCGCAGTCTGTTCTTCAGTGAGCTCTCCAGGCCACACTGTCCCCGTTTCTGTCTGTGCTGCTATAAACTGCAGCGTCCTGGGTTGTGCGCCCCTCCGCAGCGCCCCCAGTCCTGCCTCCAGGTCGGGGCACGACTCTGCCCTTTGTGTTTCTAAAACCGCCAGCCGCTCCCAGTTTGCATGCCTGACTCCGCTGCTCAGGGTTTCCACCCCAGGGGCTGCAGTTCACCGGCTCGACCCCGGCGCACCAGGTTTCCCTCTCGGAGGCTGCAGTTCACGTGCGCATGACCGTCACTCTGGTTTCTGTCCGGGGTGGGGGGGTGGGGGGATGGGGGGTGGGCTGCGGTTTGCGTGCGCGTGACCCCGCCGGTCTGGTTTTCCGCCCCGGGGGCTGCCCTAAAGTTCTTTCCCAATGCTGCCGGTCTGCGAGTCTGTGCCCCGTCCACAGTGCGCGAGGCTGTCACTCACCAGTGGTGTAGGATCCCCACAGCCAGGCACCCTCCCGCTGCCATTTATCCTCTGGTATCTGCCCACGGAATCACGGCTCTCCGCTTTGTACCTCAAAACCAACTGCCTGCAATATTCTGTTTGTAGAGATCCAGATCTTACATCTCAGGCTGGTTTCGTGGGTGCTCAGAGTGGTCTGGTAGTTATCCAGCTCAATTCCGGGGACCAGTTGAAATAGGGTCCCCTATTCCTCCGCCATCTTTCCTTCCTCTACATCATTTTTGATTTTTTTAAAAAGATTATTTATTTATTTATTTATTTATTTATTTATTTATTTATTTATTTATTTATTTATTTAAAGAGCATGCGAGAGAGAGACAGACAGACACAGAGAGCATGAGTGGGGGGACCGGTAGGGGGAGAGGGAGAAGCGGACTCCACACTGAGCAGGAAGCCTGACCTGGAGCTCCATCCCAGGACCTTGAGATCATGACCTGAGCTGAGTCGCTGAACTGACTGAGCCACACAGGCGCCCCTCATTTTCAATTTTCTTGAACAATTTGTGTAAAACTGACATTTTGCCCTTAAATGTTTGATAGAATATACCGTTGAAACTAACTGGGTCTGGGATATTTGCATGTGTGTGTGTTGGTGTGTGTGTGGGGGGGTGGTTGTGGGGTAGGTTTCTTAACTACAGCTTAATTTATTTAATAAATACAGGAATATTTAGGTTAGCTATTTTTTCTTTGCTGAGTTTAATAATAGATATTTTCCAAGGAATTTTCCTACTTTATATAATGTATAGAATTTATATATATAAAATTGATATATTATTATTCTTTTAATCTAAAAGCTCTCTAGCCATGTCTCTCTTTTATTACTGAAATTGGCAATCTGGTTTTTTTCCTTGTTAAATCTAGCTAGAGATTTTTGAATTTTATTGATTATTTCAATAAGCCAGATTTTTATTTCATTGATAGTTTTCATTGCTTTGCTTTTCTGATATCAAAATGTCATCGGTTTTTGCCTTGTGTGTGTGTGTAATTTAATAGTTGTCTTTTGTAATAGTTGTCATACTTGAGTTTGAGTGTATTTCTTTCTTTTTAATTCCCTGTTGAAGTAGTGCTTCAGAAATTCTTATAGTGAAGGCCTGTAACTGTTAAACTACTTTATACTTTGTGTAGGTGTGCATGTCTTTATTTTGTTCCCATTCCAAAATATACTTTTGTATATAAAATTCCAGATTTGGCCATCTCCTTGCAGCATTTTGCATATTTTAACCTACCATTTTCTGTCTCCTGTCACTCTGTTATTAAGTCTGCTTTAGGTCCTACTGTTGAAACATTGTGGTAGCCTATCTTTTTTCTCCAGCTTCCTTTGTCATTTTTCTCTTCACTCTTAATCTTTATTTATTATTTTTTTATTATTTTTTTAAAGATTTATTTATTTATTTGAGAGAGCGAGAATGAGAGAGAGAGAGAATACATGAGAGGGGGGAGAGTTAGAGGGAGAAGCAGGCTCCTCGCCGAGCAGGGAGCCCGATGCGGGACTCGATCCCGGGACTCCAGGATCATGACCTGAGCCGAAGGCAGTCGCTCAACCAACTGAGCCACCCAGGCGCCCACTCTTAATCTTTATGATATCTGCATGTGACTGTATTTTTATTAGTCATTGAAGTGAAATGTTAGTCTGCAAACTCATGTGTTCCACCAATTCTGTGAAATTTTGTCTTCCTACTTTCTTACTCTTCTATTCTCTTCATTTAAAATACACATTTGACAATTTTTTAAACTCTGTAGCTTTTCTATCTCTTAGTTGATAAATTCCTTTGTACTATTTTCCAATTCCTCTTTTGCTGTGTCAAGTCTGGATAGTATTATGTCTTTCTCATCGAAGTGACTCTATTTTTCACTTCCTGTTCTTGTTCAATTTCTGCCCATTTCTGTTTCATGTTTTCCTGGAAATTGTTCCTTTATCTCTTCGATATTCCTACACAAATTTATTTTGTAATTTTTCTTTAGCTGTTCTATAAAATTAATTTCACATAAAGAGAACAGCTTTTCAATCAGTATTTGGCTGTCTTTCTTACCATAAGATATATTTGTGCCTTTAACATTTGCATCTTAGATGGATTTGAAAGCTTACTCCCCCCTCTATATGTATCCTTCATATCCTATAAAGTTCGAAGGTGCCATGCTGCCTTGTAGCTGTACTGAGACCACAGATGAGCTCCGTATCTAAGGCGCTTCTGCATTTCTTCCCCGTGGCACTTTCGTGGACATGACAAACCCTGTCTCTGAGCCAGTAGGTAGCCTGGTTCCACTTCTGGTATTTGTGCTCTCCTGTACCCCTTCTCCTGTGAACCTGAGCTCGGGGCAGAATTAACCACAGCCTCATGTCATGGTTGGGAGCTGCCCCTATGGCACTTTACTCCAGGTGCGGACTATAGCTTTAATCTCCCAATTTGTGTGGAGCACTTTTAGTCCATTTTGCCCCATGGATTACTGGCCACCACTGCTTTGGTTTGGATCACGACCCAGAAGGCTTGTGGCTTCAGCTCTGCTCATTGCTTTGCGTTTAAGTTTTGTTTCAGTCCATGGTGACGTTTGTTAGGTTTTTGAGCCCAACTCTCTCTTTTCAGATTTCTCTTTTTATGCTTAATTTATCATTGCTTTGTGTTTAAAGCTGACAGAGGGTATTAGACATATATTTAATGTCATCTCTATCAGAAGTCTTCTTGTCTTTTTCTAAGAAGAGAGCTGAGATTCAGGAGGGGGATCTGTCTGGTCTAAGGCCTTAGAGGGGGCTTGTCCCAGAGCCTGAGCGGGTCCTCAGATCTCCCAACTCCAGGCCCTGGGGCCTTTTCACTGTCCCCAGGTGCTCAGAAACTGCGCCGAAGGACAGGTCTCAGCGCTGAGCTGCTTCCTGCTTCCTTGCAGGAATGGACTAGGAGGCAGCTGCTGGAGAGAATCACCTAATGTTCCCTGAGAAGGTAGAGAAGATGTTTAACAGATTTCATCACCCCCAAAGTCTTGTCTGACTAAAAACCTTGTCTTTCAGCAAGCTGTCACTGCCTGAGGGAAGCACACCCGTGTGTGGTGCCACACGCAGCCGATGACCTTTGCATTCACCGCAACAACTGAAGCTCTAGAAACGGCAAGTTTTTCCCTTTGGAGGCAATGTGGCTTCCTTACAAAGAAGAGATATGAAGGGAAATTTTGATTTTCAATTTGAAATAGGCAAACATTTAATTGTGTGCTGCACAAATATAATTGTCAGTTGAAAAATGTCACTCAGCTGAAGAAAGAAAGTGTTCCAGGTGGTATGTGTATGTGTAGGGGGAAAAAAAAACCTGGTTGCTGGGAGCCGTCACCTGATTGGACACCCATTCCTCATAGTATTGCAGAGCTTTGTAATTAAAGGCTGTCTGATGGAACTATTTTACGACTTAGAAGTCTGTAAAGATAAAGCTATCAAGCAAATTCCCAACTGAAATCAAGATTTTTCAGTTAGAATTAGAAGGTAGATATTTTTCCTCCTTTTCATTACTTTAAAAATTAGAGAGAAATACTTTTAGTCTCTCTAGGCCTAGCAAATGTGCTGGAGGTTGAAAATGACTTTAGATTATCTTCACACTCTGGTTGGGCTGCTGCAATGCACGGAGACCTCTTACTCCTGCAGCTACTTGCTCATTGCACGTCTGCGGGGCTACTTTCTCCCTCATTTCTATAATTCAAAGCTCCAGATGGAACCCGACACCCTCAGAGAGCTACTTTTACTTGCAAAACGTGTATTGGGAGATGATTCAAGTTCCGTACATTGCACCGTTTGGGATCTCTCACCACCCAGCGGTGGTATGAGTGGGTATTCCGCCGAGCGAATGCCAGAAGGAAGGTGGTTGCAGATAAAGGGCATCCACAAACCTCAGAAGATTGTCATCACTGAGAACAGCTCCAGGAAGGGGGTATTTCCCTTGCTATGTCCTAAGATTAACGTGTGTAGCAATTGACCGATGTGAGTAGGCCAAGTCGGGGGTGTTTAAAGGATCAAGTCAGTGTTCGTCTAATGCTTTGAAGATAAAGGTGAAGACAGTAGGGCAAATTCCTATTCTTGTAAATGATCTAATAATTACTGTAATAATTATCCTCATCCAACCATAGACCAACAATATATTTGAGAACATTGAATTTCATTAAAGTATCGTGCATCTCAGCGGCAGTTGGGCTCATTGTAATAGTGCAGATCAAATAACCGTGGTAGCAAGGCCCCTCTGCTCACTCTCTCACACCTTGCAATCAAGTAACATACAATAGCAAATATACTTCAGGAGGCTGGAGGGAGGCCAGGGAGGCGAGAGGGCGGCCCGCTCCCAGGTTCTCTGGCTCTGCTGTGTCAAATGGTAAGTGAGTCTCTCCAGTGAACCAGCTAATATCTTTGTGTTGAACTGACAGGCTGTTTTGACATTATTAGACACAGCCAAACAAAGGATGAAAACCAACTGGTAGCCACGTTTCACAGTTCCTGGTTGTAGGCACAAAGCAATCAAACACACCTGCCAGAAAGCCTGAAATGTGGGCTTTCATCCCAGCATTGTTCAAGGTCCCCACCAACCCTCCCCTCCTTTATGAAGTTTTTCCAGCTAAAGTAACCATGGAGCGAGTCCCAGCCCTGTCCGAATCACAGAGTGAGACTCATGTTTTGCCCCAGCCCTCATAAACAGGTGCTTAACCTGTTTAACCCCAGATGGCAATGGGCCACCACAGTCAGGAAGGTGTAAGAGAATGACAGGGAGATTCTCAGGCATAGAACATGCTAGAACTTAGAGACCAGGCCTGCAGGTGGGAAGAGAGGGTCAAATATCAGGAGGTTTGATGCTCTGCGTTCAACCTAGTTTCCACATCCCAGACCTTGAAAGCCTTGATGCTTAAAGGTTCAGTAGAGTTTTGGGGCAAACCAAATGGTACTACCTTACATGATGTGGAGTAAATTTTGAAAACTTAATGATGTAGCAATGGGTCTGAAAGAGTTTTGAGTCAATTCAGAGACAGTAAGTCTATCATGTATTAGAAAAGAAGCTGTTATGTTCAGGTATCTACCCTTAATCAAGTTCTCCACCAATGGATCTGTTAATATCCTTATTAGAGAAAGAATCCAGGGCTGGAAGGATGGTGGTCCTGGTGGCATGTGTCTTTTCTCTGATGTAGCAGGAAAATTGAGGTTTGGCATGCATCAGCTGTGTCTGAGACACAGGATCCTGCCCTTCCTCTCTGCCTCCAGGCTTTCTGGGATATTCTTACTGGAACACAATTATGAGTCTTGCTTCAAACACCTCTCCATCTACTGTAGGTCATCATTAAATAGTCAAACCAATGATCAGTGAGCTTTCAAAATTAAGTGACTAACAGGGTCTTAAGGATATAAGGAAAGAGCAAAACAGTGATAATTTTCCCAGAGCACTGGAGTTTTTAGTCAGACCTGGAATAAAATCTCATCTGTGTCACCTAGAGCAAGTCACATTGGACTTCCTTAGGAGTTAAAAAAAATACAACAATACCATTTCTCTTGGCTTATAGAGTTAACATAAAGGTAGAAACAGATAATCTTTTGATTTACAAATTTTGCTTTTGGTGTATTGCTTGAAAATGTCTATGAAGACGGTTTTCTACTTTGTTAGCAGTTTAAAGTTTTTTTTTTGTTTTTGTTTTTGCTTTTTTTAAATTTATATTTGGGTTTCTTTTTTGGTGCTGTTTAAACAAGGTCATTATTTTTGTCCATTAATGGATAGCCTATTATACTAATGCCTTTCATAAAAGACACTGTCTTTCCTTAGTGATTTATAATGTGATTTTTGCTATAACACAAGTCACCATTAATGTGCAAGTTTGCTTCTGGGCTCTCTCTTTTGTTCACTTGTTACTTTTCTTTTATGCAAATACATCAATTTTAATATTTCTCTAGCTCTAATTTCTGGTAGGAGAAATTCTTTCCCCTCCTTCTCTTGACTTGCCTCCTTCTCCTCCTTTCTCCTCCAAAGATGTTTGATTCTTCTTAGATTTTCCTATTCCCCTCTGTAGTTTAGAAGTGATTTGAAAGATTCCATCTCAAAAATCTTGTTGGAATTTTCTTTGCCAGACTGATTTCCAGGATCTTTAATAATCATATTTTGATTGGTTCCTGTCAGCTGATGGAAAAAATAATGATTTATATTTGCTGATCTTGTGTTCAACACAGTTGCTTGTATAAATCCGTGTCTCAGCAAGAATGGGTGGAACCCTCAGATAGGTTAATTTGAGATGAGTTTAGTGAAGGGACTATTTACAGAGGTGTGGGCAGGGTATGTAAAATCACCATGGATAATACAGCAGCCTGGGGCTAGTAACAGTAAGGCTCAATCATCAGCCCTCTACCTGAAGGGTCAGAGGAAGGAGTAATACCTGGAACAGGACACAGGGAGGTCCCCATAGGAGGTCTGCCTGACAAGTTAAGACATTTGTGGAGGGGATCAATTGGCCAGAAGCAGCCACACAGAGTTGGGGAAGCAATATCCTGGCTTTACTTTGCTCTGATAGATCTCCTGCTTTGCCTCTGCTCTCCTTCTCACCACTGGCCAGATCCATCTGAAGCTCACAGAAGTTAGTGCCGTAGGGCAGAGACAGAGTAGGGAAGGCTGGGGATGGGTGTGAAAGTACAAGCGGAAGATAACCCACATGTTGCTGACTTCGGTTAGTTTTAATAGTTTGTCTGTCAGTCCTCTTGTATTTTCCAGATAGACATCTATGACATCATCAGATATTTGTCACTATTGATCCTTAAACACATTTGTTTTTCTTGTCTTATTTCACTGTCTAGGTCCACCAGTATAAGGTGAACTAAAGATTGTGATGGTGGTTTGTCTTGTTCCTGATTTGAATGGGACTACTTCTAAAATTTTACCAGTAAGTAGGCTAAGTGCTTTAGTGTGGATTTTGCTTTACATAGTGTTTTTTTTTTTTTTTTTAAGATTTTATTTATTTATTTGACAGAGAGAGAGAGCGCACAAGTAGGCAGAGTGG
Organism: Mirounga angustirostris; assembly: GCF_029215605.1. NCBI lineage: Eukaryota > Metazoa > Chordata > Mammalia > Carnivora > Phocidae > Mirounga > Mirounga angustirostris. The sequence goes on along the minus strand of NW_026991718.1, from coordinate 14,553,419 downwards.
CAGGCAGATGGAGAGGGAGAAGCAGGCTCTCCGCTGAGCAGGGAGCTGGATGTGGGGCTCGATCCCAAGACCCCAGGATCATGACCTGAGACGAAGGCAGCTGCTTAACGGACTGAGCCACCCAGGCGCCCCTACATAGTTTTTTTTTAATCAAGTTAAGCTGGCTACTTTCTGATCCTAGGTAAGTACTTCCTGTTGTTATATAAAAAAATCATGAGCAGATTGTTATATTTTAACAGATACATTTTCATACCCCTATTAAAAATATTTCTCACTAACGGGGCACCTGGGTGGCTCAGTTGGTTGAGCGACTGCCTTCGGCTCAGGTCATGATCCTGGAGTCCCAGGATCGAGTCCCGCATCGGGCTCCCTGCTCAGCAGGGAGTCTGCTTCTCCCTCTGATTCTCCCCCCTCTCATGTTCTCTCTCTCTGTCTCATTCTCTCTCTCAAATAAATAAATAAAATCTTAAAAAAAAATATTTCTCACTATGTTAATGTGGTAAATTCCATTATTATGTTTTTGTGTGTATGTGTGTGTGAAAAAACACTCTTGCATGTCTGGAATAAATTCTACCTGGTTATGCATTTAAAAAATATATACTGCTATTGTTGATATGTTAATATTTTGTTTAGGAGAGTCACATCTATATTCATAAGTGAGATTGCCTGTAACTTTCTTAATTATCCTGTTTTCAAATTAAGTTTATACTGGCCAAATGAAATAAGATACACTTTTTCTTTTTTTTATTCTTGTAAATTTTGAGTGAAATAAGAATTAGCTGTTTTTTGAAGGTTTGGTAAAACTTTTTGGTATGGTGTCTTGGCTTGAAGGGTTGTATGTTTTTGACTGTCTGTGCCATTTGTTTAATAGTTACACATAAATTTGGGATTTGATGTATTTTGAGTCAACTAACATTTTGCTATATTTTAAAATTATTAATGCAAAATTATTCTGAATATACTTTTATAATGTCATTTAAATTTTATGTAGTTATGGCATAATTTACATTCCTCATATTATTTGTATATATCTGCTTTCTTTCTTTTACTCTTTTTTTCCATGATTAACCTTGCCAGAATTTCTTTCATTCATTCCCTCTGTCCTTCTTTATACCTTTCCTGTTTTCTGCTATTTCAGTTATCTTTCAGTTATTAATCATCTCTATAATTTTCTTTGTTTTATTTTATAAATTTTCCTCTTACCTCCCTTTTGACTTTTCAATACCATCTCTGGATTTACTCCTTTCTTTTAAGCTTTAAACCTATATAATTAGTTTTGATATTTATTTTTTTCTAATACATAAATGTGTAAGACTTCACATTTTCCTCTGAGAACTTTTTAGACGCCAGATGCCCAATAGAAATAATTATATAACCATGACTACAACGACAGCTACCATGGCAGGTATTTGTAGATATATATTGCCTTCATTGTAATTCAGTTCTAAATATTTAAATTTCTATTATAATATTTTTCAGCAATATTGTGTTTTCATTTTGCCCCAGGGTGTTTCCTTTTCTCTTTTTCCTCCATCCTTGCTTTTGTTGGCTAGATTGTTTTCTTTTTTTCTATTTCTTCCTCTAGAGGGTTGAAATTTATACATTTTATCACTATTCTTTTGGTGGTCACTCTAAAATTTTTTTACCATTCATACTTCAGTTAACAGAATCCAAGGTTAATCAATATCCTTATCTTCCTTCTGAACCTCTCTTGTTGTTGGCATAATTTAATCTACTTTGCATTTAAACTCTCCCAAATATATTATTTTTATTGTTGGTATTTTTAACAGTTAATGCTAATTTAAATGTATCAAAATGTTTTTTGTCCTTTGTTTCTCCTCCACTGATTTTTATACCAGCTATTTTCAATATGTCGTATCTTCAATAAATTGATGTATCATATCAAGTTTACAAGGTTCATTTCTGGAAGAGTGTGCACCCTTCACAGTTATCCTTGATATTCTTTTAAAAACCACTTCTATTCCACAGAAAGCAGCGTGGCAAGTTAGCTTACAAGACAATGTGGATTTGTCCTACATCTGCTAGATCAATGTCAAGCCTCAAGAATTGCAACTAACTAGGAAAAGTCGGTCAGAATTATATTCCATTCAGGAAAGAAATGTCATTTTGTGACCATTCAAGCCCCTAGTCCTCCTCCTTTTTCTCAAGGTGTGGTATCAAATGTCTGCTAGCAGAAGCCTCCGGGTTTAACGGAATGAAGAAGAATGATGTGTAAGCAATATGCGCTTTGAGTGAATATGGCGTTTCTGAACCATCTGAAACCCTTCTCCCTGTTGACTCTGGCTGCCGACATGATGGTCCTTCAGTTTTCAGGATCAGATTTGATGTGTGGATAAGCTGGTGATATACTTGAGGATTTTAGTATTCTTCACATATAAACCGAATACATCAGCCTCTCTGTGTGTGTGGGGTGTGTGTGTGTGTGTGTGTGTGTGTGTTAGAAATCTGTATTTTCCTCACATATTAGGCCATTCTTTAGCTAAGTTGTGCTTCAGATATGTTGTGTCCCTAATCTGAGGAAAAGAGAAATATTTTGAGGTTTGGTTTTTACAGCAATGGGTTTTCTGACACTCCAATATCTGAATAATTTGGAAGTTGTTGTGACCTTATAATTCAATACATCTCCAAATCTAAATCTATATGTTAATGGATAGGACTGTGTGTTTAATGCTTGCAATATAGGCAGAAGCTAACACAAAAAGCACTTTGTTTATTGTAGGCAAAATATCTGGCTTAAACTTTCAGCTTTTCATTCAAATTACCACTTGTTTCTAATTGGCAAAGTTATGTAATAAATACTCTGTCTGCTCTTTAAAAAATGAACCATTAATAGTCCATTTAATATAGATTACATGATAAACTTTCCCCTCTTTTAATAACCCTGACTCATCTTTGCTCCTGCTTTCTTCTTCCCTTTGTGTCTGGTGTTGGAGTAATATGCATCCTCCTTTTTTTTTTTTTTTAAGATTTTATTTGTTTATTTGAGAGAGAGAGAGAGCATGAGCAGGGGGGAAGGGTAGAGGGAGAAGCAGACTCCCCGCTGAGCAGTGAGCCTGATGTGGGACTCAATCCCAGAAACATGGGATCATGACCTGAGCCAAAGGCAGATGCTTAACTGACTGAGCCACCCCAGATGCCCCTGCATCCTCCTTTAGATCACGAACTCCCTGGAAACAAGGATTGATTTTATTCATTTTTGTATTTCTCCTGGAATGTTACACAGGGCTTTATAGGCAATAGGGGATGCCATTAATGCTGGCTCAATGAATGGATGAGTGGATGCTATTGTCCTTTGTAGCCCTGGTATTTTGGCTCAGGACCTAGGGATGATGGAGGGTGCGTTTACAGGATGATTCCTGTAAGTGATAGCCAGCATCCCACGTGGCTCGCCACAGATGCCTGAGGAAACCTGCCTTCTCCCTCTCTCTGTCCTTGCTAGAATGAGCGAAAGAAAAGAAGGACTGGTGGCAAATTTGCATGTTGAGTGAATTTGCAAACACATTATATATACAAACTCTCACGAGTTCTGTGTCTGGGCATCGCATGCCTCCCTCTCCACCTAATTATATTGCATAAATCTGCGAGTGAAAAAAATTGAATGAATCTTCACAATTTCTCAGATTCTGAGTGTTTATTCACCACTGTATTTTATATCAGCCACACTCTTTTCCTTGGCCATGTGTCTACATTTCTGTGCGCTTACTGTCTGGACACACTCCTTCTTAATACTTAAACAAAGGCTTAGATAGGCATATGCAGACACAGTATTAATGGGAGAAAAGTAGGAGCCATTTACAACTGGCACGTGTCCAGGAGACAGACACAGTCATGCCAGTGACAAGAGGAAACACAGTCTTCTCTGCTTTAGACTCTGAGTGCGTAATGAGCAGGGAATTGAGGAACGGGGCACTGCCTGGGCAGAGAACCAGATAAGGTGGCGGGACCATTCCCAATCTTGCCTCTGCCATACACCTCGTAAACTGATAACTCGGGGTAGAATTTCCCAGCCAGCAACTGGAGAAGAAGTGGGTTTTACAGCAAACTGAGACAGGCTGACAGCTCCCAGTAAACAGACATAGGTCTTCTCTGTAACCTGGATAGGAAGTCGCCGTCTGCTTCCCCATATCTTGTCTTTTGCACAGATCTTGTGCTAGTGTGTCAGAAGTTGACCCACAGAAAATAATAATGATAAAATCAATAGGTGGGTCACATTTATTGAACGCATGTCACGTGCCAGCAACTGTGCCCCGTGCTTTATAAAGATTTTATTTCCTTATTTGTCAGAGAGATAGAGAGAGCACAAGCAGGGGGAACGGCAGGCAAAGGCTCCCCGCCGAGCAGGGAGCCCAATGTGAGACTCGATCCCAGGACTTTGGGATCATGACCTGAGCCGAAGGCAGACGCTTAACCGACTGAGTTACCCAGGCGTCCCTGCCCAGTGCTTTATAAATATGAATCTCATTTCATCTTCTGTAAAAGTCCATTGAACTTATTTTGATTTCACAGATAATGAAGTCAAAACTCAGAGAGGTTAAGTAATTTTCCTAGCATCTCCCAGCTAGTAAGGGGCAGGGCTGGGGCTATGAGTCAAGCTTGGTTGTATCTGGCGACAGTGCAGCTCTTCGCTCTTTGCTGTGCTCTCCCACTCCTGGTATAACCCAGACCATGCCTCCAGAACCCCATGATGCCTTCTACGGACAGCCGGCATACCTTATACAGCAAAGTAATGTGCTTCCTTGCTTAGGTGTCTCACCCCACCGGGCTATGAACTCCCTGGAGATAGGACTCGGCTCATCTCTGTATCCCCACTGCCTAGCGTAGTATCTGGTGCAAAGAAGGAGCATAGGAGGGCGCCTGGGTGGCTCAGTTGGTTAAGCGACTGCCTTCGGCTCAGGTCATGATCCTGGAGTCCCTGGATCAAGTCCCGCATCGGGCTCCCTGCTCGGCAGGGAGTCTGCTTCTCCCTCTGACTCTCCCCCCTCTCATGTGCTCTCTCTCTCTCATTCTCTCTGTCTCAAATAAATAAAATAAAATATTTAAAAAAAAAAAAAAAAAGAAGGAGCATAGGAGATGTGTGATGAATGAACCGATACGTAAAAGAAACGAACATTTGGTAAGGCGCTGTTCTGTCAAAGACCCCTGATTGCTGTTTACTGGTAATCTCTGCCCCAGTAGAGAAAATCATGTCACATCATAGGATTTACATTTATTTTTATTATTTTTATTTTTTAAAGGTATTTTTATTTGAGAGAGAGAGAGAGAGAGAGAGAATAGGAGCATGAGCGGGGGGAGGGGCAGAGAGAGAGGGAGAAGCAGGCTCCCTGTGGAGCAGGAAGCCAATGTGGAGCTCCATCCCAGGACCCTTGGATCATCATCTGAGCTGAAGGCAGACGCTTAACCGACTGAGCCACTCAGGCGCCCATTTATTTTTGGATGTAGATGGCAAATAGTTTTTTTGGTGAAACAGTCGAGAACTAGAAGCATCAGCAGAAGGAAACTAAAGGTTCTCTTTGGGAATAGGTGATTCAACGGAAGATTCCAAGTTCATAGTTAAGATCTTGAAGAACAGGTAGTCAATCTGTTAAGGTCAAGCTCAGAAAGGCTCATCTCTCTTGTGTTTCAGAGCCTAGAGTAAGCTGTTCCGATGCAAACTGACAGCCACCTCTCAGGGTGTAAGTCGGCTGCCAGCCGGCTGGGTTAGGGCTCCTTCCAAACCTAGGTTTCATTCTTTCTGAGACAGTACCAGCCAGCAATATGGTCTCTGGGTGCTCCTTTAGAAATACAGCGGTCACTTTGCAGAGCCTGTTGGAGGAAAGCTACACCCCATGGAATCAATAGATGTGTTCTGAGTTTGTAAATGCTGAACTCAGAGCACGGAACAGACAGCTTCAGGCTGGCTCTGTGGAGCCCAGAGTGCACGGCACACAAGAGGATTTGCATACGCCTGAGCCCCCAGCCACACTAGTTAATGGTTCTCACCAGCTCCTTAGAGAGAGACCACGAGGTAGTGAGGTCAGTCTGTAATGTGTGCCTCACCTGCTGTCATCCGTAAGGACCCAGGGTAAACCAGCAGGCTCTCAGAGGAGCATGGAACCAATTAGAGCTTTTCCCTGCTATCCAAAAGTGGACCGTTCCTATGAAAATTTCATAAGCTGAAATGGTGTAAAGCAAAGAAGCAATTCCTATTCACTTATATGAAGAAAAAAATTGAGTGTTTCCAGACCCCCAAAATAACCACTCGGGTTTTTCTGATATCTTAGGACACAAATAGCTAAGGAATGCACAAAATAAACCCGGATAAAGGCAGATGCTTGCAGATGCAGTGTGAAGCTATGGTGGCTTGTGCGGAGCTGCAGCGCGTGGCCCCCTGGGAGGGAGCTCGGCGGGGCCGCCCCCCTGCTCTGCTCCGCGTCTACGCCCACTCGCTGTAGAGCAAACGCGGGACGGGATTTTCACTTTTCGCCTTTTTTCATCCTCTTCAGATTTCTTTCAGTTAGCAAAACCAGGTACTAATGTAGGTCTTTGTGTAAAAGTGAAGTGGCCTTATCACAAACTTTTTGAAAAGCAGAGGATACCTGTATTCTCCACGAAGCTGTGAATTCAAGGGTTGAAAGCTTTTCCAGATATGAACGGAATCGAGTCCATCCATTTATTGGAGGAGCCAAACCAAGGAGACAGCCCTTTTTGCAAGACGCTGAGTGCCTGACAGGCTGTCGAAGACGTGGGAAAATGCAGAACCTGTGCTTTGTTTTTCTTCAGATTGCTAAGAGGTCAGGTGTTTTAGGAGGGTAGCAGGCTTGTGTGGAAACCACGGACAGGGTTGCAGAGAGAAGTATGCAAAGGTCTAACCACCCCCCAGGCAAGCCGTTCATTCCTGTGCACGCCATCCTGGGCTGTCCTGGGTGTGCCTTTGCGTGATGAATCTCAGATTGCTAGAAGATGTTCCCCTGCTTCTGTACTTAGAATAATAGGTGCCCGTGATACTGAATAATAGAAAGTATGGATTTCAGTAGTTTTTAAGGGACCCAGAAGCACACCTGGGGTGGACTAAGTGACCTGGGACGTCAGTTATATACCTACGCTATGTGCTGCCTGGTGTCCACCATTTCCCAGGGAAGCCCGGTAATCTGATCTCTTTTTATAAAGTTAATTTCCTAAAAGGCATGTCATTTTACAGGGGGAGCCTCCTTTTCTGCAGTGGAATGCTATCAAAGTGCACATTTCTATGGTGGTATTATGACCAATAGGCGCAGCGTGAGCCGAGGGTAGGTGAGATGTTTTCTGATCAAGTCACTAAGCAAGTGTAGGATTTGGATGCAGCAGGGATGGAAATAAGGAAGCTGCTCCTGGCTCTTCTTTCCTGAAGAGTACGGATTGGGTAGTCATTCGTCTCCTCCCGCCCCCCTCCACACACATATGTCCACACACACTGCCTGCACACTCACACCCGAGTCGGGGGCAGACTTCCTCTCCCTGTGTTCAGCCCAGAGGTTTCCCACAGCTGGACTGGGCGCGCCACCTGCGGGGCTCTGCTCTGTGTCTGCCGCACTCACGCACAGGCAGGCCTGGTAACCATCTGCATAGGTAGGTAAGGCCCAGGCCGGGCCTGTGAGCACCAACCAGCACAGCTCCTGGGGCCCAGAGGAAACCTGGACACAAAGCAGGCGTCCTGCCATACCTGAGAGGGCCTGCTTCATGTCCCTGGTTCTTTCACACAAGGAAACTGATGTGCACATTCCCTTTCTTTCTTAATATTCATGTCTCTTTGTTTTCATAGCTGAGTCATTCTGGGAGGGATGAGCTGAGGATGACTCAAAATTAAGTGCCTCTGTCACTGATTCCTTCCCTCCCTCCCTCCCTCTCTCTCTCTCTTTCTCTCCTTTCCCCCTTCCTTCCTTCCTTCCTTCTTCCCTTCCTTCCTTCCTTCCTTCTTTCCCTCCCTCCCTCCCTCCCTCCCTCCCTCTTTCTCTCTCTTTCTGTCCTTTCCTCCTTCCTTCCTTCCTTCCTTCCTTCCTTCCTTCCTTCCTTCCTTTCTTCCTTCCTTCCTTCCTTCCCTCCCTCCTCCCTCCCTCCCTCCCTCCCTCCCTCTCTCCTTCCTCCCTTCCTCTCTCTCTCTCTCCTCCTCCTCTCTCTTTCTGAAACTTCTCTGTGCCAGGCTGTGTGGAGACAAACCTGCACAGAACTTTAGTCCTACACTCAAGGACCTCAGAGTCTATGGGGGAGACAAATGTTGACTCATAATTGCAGCCCAGTGTGATGAGAACTCTTAGATGGGTGCATGGAAAGAGCTTTTTAGGCACAAAAGAGAAAGCTACAAACGTCCTCTGCCAGAGTTTGGAGAGATTTTACAGAGGACATCATATCTGAGTTGGGCATTGAAGAATGGACAGGAGTTTGCCGAATGGAGAAGTGGAAAAAGGTATAAAGTCACAAGTAAGAAATCACAGTGTTTCTTAGAAATGGCAGATTGGGAAATAAAAAGCAAGAATAAATAATTCCACAGTAGAATTAAAAACCAATAATGGAAAGATCTCAGGAAAAGTCCTCAAATTTTTGGAAATTAAATAACAAATCCATAAATAATTTGTAAATCAAAGAAGCAATCAAAAGGAGAAAAGGAAGAATTTGGAACTGAATCAAAATGCATATACAACATTAAAACTTGCAGAGAGAGGTGCTCTGTAAGCAGTATTGGGGGAGAACTTAGAGCATTCAGTATCTATATCAAAAGAGAAGAGTGGTCTTAAATGATTAAGCTTAGTTTCTACCCTGAGAAACTAGCAAAAGAAGAAAATGAACACAAGTAAGTAGAACAAATGAAATAGTAAAGATCAGAGCAGAAATCGGTATAATTAATAACAGAAAAGCAATAGAGAAAATTAATGAGATCAAAAACTGCCTTTCTGAGAGGAATGATAAAATCAGTAACCTCCAGTCAGATTGGTGAGGGAGAAAAAACGGAGAAGACACCATGTATAAATATAAGAAATGAGAAAGGTGGCATTCACAACAGACTCTACAGATATTAAAAAGTTAACTAGGGAAGAATATGAATAGGTTTATGATGACAAAGACACAAACTATCAGAGCTCAAGACAGAGTAGATAAATGGCCCTGTATCTATTTTAAAAATTGAATTTATAGTTAAAAACCCTCCCTCAGAGAAAACTCCAGGACAAGTTTGTTTCACTGGTGAAATTCTGCCAAACATGTAAGAGAGAAATATTATCAATTCTACATATACTCTTCTAGAAAATTGAAAAGAATACTACCAAACTCATTCTATGAGGCCAGCATTCCCTTAATATCAGTTAGAGATATTGTAAGAAAATACCAATAGTACCTTTCATGAACATATTGTAAAAATTCTAAACAAAAACTTAGTGGATTGAATACATCATGACTAAACTAATTTATCCAAGAAATGTAGGGTTGGCTTAATGTGGAAATATTAACAAACTAAGGAAGAAAAAAGATGATGATCTCAATAAAAACATTAAAAGCATTAAAAAAAACCCAACACCCATTCCTGTAAAAAACTCTGTCAGTAAACTAGGAATAGAAGGGACCTTCTTCAGTTTGATTAAGGACATTAATAAAATAATACACAGCTACCATCATGCTTACTGGTCAAAGACTGAATACTTTCTCTTTAAAATCAGGAAGAAGACAAAGATGACCACTCTAACCACTTCAATTAAACTGTACTAGAGATTCTAGCAAGTTCAATAAGGCATTTGATGTAGAATATTTGATATCCTTTACAAAAAGCTAGTAGAACTAACCGAATATACTAAGGTTGCAGGAAAAAAGATCAATATCCAAAGACCAATTGTATTTCTATATATAAGCAGTAAACAATCAGAAATTTAAATAAAAAACAATGCCATTCATAAGAACATAGAAATATGAAATGTAGGGGGATACATCTGACAAAAGATGTGTAAGACCTATATACTTAAAATGGCGAGGAATGTCAGGTGATGTGTCATATCAACTATCTGTAAATTGATCTACTGATTTAATGCCATCTCAATAGAAGCCTCAGAAGCTGTTTTTGTAGAAGTTCACAAGCCGATCCTAAAATTAATATATAATGCAAAGGACTTCAAGTAGCCAAAACAGACTTTAAAAAAGAACAAGTTTGACAGAGAAAGAATTTGTGTAGAAAAATTATGACGATATTTGTTGATACCAGACCACGGTGAGTCTTGAATTATATTTTAATCATTTAAAAATAAGAAATCCACACAAAACCTTGCACACACATGTTTATAGCAGCTTTATTCATAATTATCGAAACTTGGAAACAATCAAATGTCCTTCAGTCCATGAAGGTATAAATTAATCTGAGGTATATTCAGACAACTAAATCCTATTTAACATTAAAAAGAAATGAGCTATCAAGCCATGAAAACACATGGAAAAAAGCTCAAATGAATATTATTAAGAGAAAGAAGCCACTCTGAAAAGACTGCATACCGTACGATTCCAACTCTATGACATTCTGGAAAAAATGAAACTCAACGGGCAATGAAAAGATCAGTGGTTGCCAAAGGTTTTGGGTAGAATGAATGAATAGGTGGAGCACAGGGGATTTTTAGGGCCCTGAAACTTCTCTCTGTGACACTGTAAAGGCGGACACATTATGCATTTATCAAAACCCGTGGAAATGTACCACAAAGAGCGAGCCCTAATGTAAACTGTGAACTTTAGTTAATAATAATGTATCAGTATTGGTTCATACTTGTAACAAGTGCACCACATCAATGCAAGCTATCAATGGAGGAAACTGGGAGGCCTGTGGAGAGGGTCTATGGGAACTCTTTGTACTTTCTACTCAGTTTTTCTGTAAATTGAAATTTCTCAGAAAAAAATAAGGTCTATGTAAAACAAATTTAAGGGGCCATTTCTTCAGCAGCGTCGTTATTCTAATCAGAGCTGAGTGGAATTCAGGTTTTGCCTGAAGAGCAGGAAGGAAGACCAAAAGCAAGCATGTCAGCTAGGAGGTTATTGCAATAGTCCAGGAGGAAGGCAGTCAGGGCCTGGGTAGGGTGGTGGCAGCCGGAATGGAGAGTTAGAAAGATATAAAAGGCTCTGAAGGAAGATTCGGGAGAGCCCGCGGACGGTTTAGGTGTGGCAGTGAGGAGAGAAGTCAGCATACACGGTGTTGGAAAGAACAGTTGCTTAGGTTTGAGGACCTTTGAGCCGGTCTTGGCTCTGGATCTTGATGACTGCAGGAATGCCCAGGAGGCATTAGTATGATGCCGGGGCTCGAGGCTCAAGATCAAAAGCTGTCCAAAACCTTAGCCATTAAGCTCATGTGGCTATGATGCCCTAGAAGTGTGGCTTGTCTGAACTGAGATGTGCTGCGTGTGTAGAACTTAGTGCAAAAAAGACTTAGAACCAAACATAAAATGTCTCAATAATTCGTATACGGATTACATCATTTGAATTTCACCTGTTTTTTTACATCTTTGCTGTGGCTACTAGAAGTGTTAAAACTACACGTGTGGCTCACAGGATTTATCTGCACTCTAGGATGTGAGGAGCGAAGCAAGGTGGGGGAGGCAGGCAAGATTCCCGGGGTGACCTCGACACAGTCCGGGTCTCCTCAGAAGTCACTTTCCCTGCCACTTGAGAGGGTGACCTGGGAGGATCCAGCCAAGCAATACCCAGCCTGGACTTCACCAGCATATATAACTGAAGAGGCCAGTTCTCCTCTAGGAGCAGAGATCATTTCTAACCGTTCTCCCCTTACTCTGCCTTCATGCAGTGATGAGCAGTCCAAATCTGGGTCTGACCCAGGCAGCTGCATCTCCTGCCGCACCCTGCCCTGTGACTTGGCAGCGAGAGAAAGCCACGACTGGGGATCGCCATGTCTTCTTGAGGCAGTGCTGACACCCGTGTAGACAGGTGCCCTCACTGCAGGGAGAGTGAGCCTGAGCTCCTGCTTGTTCCCACGGCTCCCCAGACTCTCAGGTCCTTTTCCGTGCACCCCCACTGTGCAGGACCCAGAGCACACATCCCTGGCAACTCTTACCTGCTCCAGGGACACCACGCCGTGTATATTTATCCTGGCCATCCCTTTTCCATTTGGCTTCGTTACGGTGTCGTGTTCACCCCTGGCCTTCAGGTAAGGACCTGTACGGTCCACGTCCCCATCCACAACCAGGGAGCCTCAGAAACATAGCCATCTGCCCGTTTCCATGAGTCACTGCTCAGCTCACAAACAGTCCCACCCCTTTTCCTCCACCGTCATCCGTGACATCCTGAGTCTGGCACTTAATCTTCTATATAATGACCAAGCCAGCTTTCCCGATGCATAGCTCATGTTCTCAGCAAGCAGGGTTTCTTCTTCTCTCTAAAAACACCCTTTCCCATATGCAACAGGGAAGGCGCTGTGGGCACAGTCGTGGAGATGCTGGGGCTGCTGAGGCCCAGTTGGGCTGATGCTAACAGCTACGTCTTTGGAGTCTCCTGTTAGGTCTCAATTCATGTCAATTTTATATTGTTACACACACAGACACTTAAATCATCATTTCGTAAAATTGTTACCCCTGGAAGATGTTTCATTGTTTTACCCTGGGTTCTTATGCCTCCTGGCACCTCCTCCCCGCCCCCCCACCCCCACCCCCAAGGACTCCTCGGAGTAGATAGTCCTCAGTTTCAGACAAAATAGGCAACAGGAACCTCCTTCACCAGCCTGGTTTCTGCAGTGAGGAAATACACCACCCAAGTTTCTCTGGCCCCTAGGAGCTGTGTGGCCTCTCGGAAGGTTCCACGTATTTGAGTTCCTTAAAACGACTGCAGCTGTATTCAAGTTTCACTGCTTCCAGGCACGATCTCTGATGGCGCCACCATGACAGGCTCTCACCTCAGCGAGCTGCTGTCTCGGCGTCTGTCCGTGTGTCCTGCTTTGTCCTGCTTTGTCCTGAGCTGCTGTGTTGTGTTCTGTGCCATCTCCCGGGCTGCACATGCCGTGAGGTTGCAAAAGGCAGAACCCAGGTCTGTCTTGTTCATATTTTATTCCTACAAGTTAGCACAGTGCCTGGCATAGAGTTAGTGCTCCCTGAGGATCTGTTGAGTCCATGAATGTTTGTGAAAAAAGAGTTGACGTGTCTTATGTTAAGAAACTGTCAATAACCTAAGGACAGGATCTGCCTCCCATGCCCTTGTGTTTCCCTCTGGCCCTTGTGACTAATGCTCATTTGTGTTTATAGAAGGATGGTGGGTGTGATGGATAGAGAGTGTGGAAATTTGGTAGAATTACCAACCAGCTTAACGCATTTTCTTTACAAATTACTGGAGTGAGACATCCTATATTTGATGTTTCACATGAGGATATGTTTTAAAGTAGCTCTGTGCCTTGTTACCACGTACCTGTTGGGGGCCATCGAGAGCTGGGAAGTAGAGGAGACTTTGGAGGGCTCTGTGAGAAAGGGTCTGGGTGGCAAGGGGACAACTGGATAGCCACTGCCAAAAAGGAGGGACGAGTGCTCCCCTCATCAGCATCATCAGTGACTGATGGTGTCTGTCCAGCCTCCATGACTTTGATGCCTTTGATGAGGAGCATGTCAGATGGTACATTTACCACGAGGCTTTGTAAGAAGGTGACTAGAGAGATGATATAACCCTGGAGCAGAAATGGGATTTCCAGACATGAAATTGCCTTTGACATTCAGTGTACACAGTGGGGAACTGAGAGATATTAGAAAGCAGAACAGAGAAGAGTGAGCAATACACACCCTCCTGAGAGAAAGGAGGTATTTAGTGGGAGTGGGAAGGAAGGGTTTTACAAACTAGGTCTAATCAGTGGCCTAATGTTTGGGCTTTCTGTCATTTAAAGCACTTTATAGACTTGTGGTTCAAGAGTTTCTGTCCCATATTCAGCGATTTCCAGGAGCAGTGGGGAAGGTGACTGGGAAAGTCCAGAAAGGGCACATGTGTATCTTAGTCTGTTTGAGCTATAACAAAATTCCATAACCTGTGTGGCTTATAAACAGCAGAAATTGCTCACAGTTCTGGAGGCTGGGAAGTCCAAGATCATGGCACCCACAGACTGGTGAGGGCCTACTTCCTACACAACTCTCTTTTCGCTCACATAGCAGAAAGGGCAAGGGAGCTCTCTCAGGCCTCTTTTATAAGAGTACAAAGCCTTGCATGGGGGCGCTGCCCTTCAAATCACCTCCCAAAGGCCCCATCTCCTAATATCATCACTTTGGGAATTCAGATTTCAGCATATGAATTTGGGGGAGGAGGGCACAAACACTCAGACCATTGCAGGATGGATATGTGGCAACCTGACATTATTCCTGAATAAATCCATAACTGATTGTAGGAATTATCCTACTCCAAAACGTATTTGTCCTTTTGGCTATAGGAGAATAGAATGGATGAGTGAATTCATAAAGCCAATCCCAGAGGACACCGATCCATGGTCTATAGCAAGTCAGGAGCATACTAGGGCCAGACCCAGGCCTCTGGGTTCCTCCCATGGCCTCCCAAGGGTAGGGCCCTGCATGCTTAGCTCCATCAGCCTGCCTTTCCGGCACTGGTTTCATTTGGCATGACTGATCCTCCCTAGGTATTGTCATTTAGTATCACAAAATATCAGTTGACACCATTAAAAAACCAAGTACCCTATAACCTTGGTATTTGAAGTGTGGCCTGAGGACCAGTGGCCTCGTGTCACCTGAGAAGCTCAGGCTGCACCCTGAATTCACAAATCAGGACTTGAATTTTACAAGATTCCCCCGTAATTTACATGCACGTTACAACTTGGCCGCGCTGCCCTCTAACACCCTTCCCTGGGCTGCCTCTTTATAACGGCCATTCTAGTCTCTGAAATTCAGCTTCTTCCATCTCAAATTACATCCTTACATCTGGTCATCAAACGTTTTTTTTTTTCCTTCCCCATCTTAGAGCTGGCTTTTCCTGGCCCGCTGCTGGCAAACGCTGCTTTACTACCTGGAGTGCATTCAAAGAGAGAAGGAAAGGAAATAGTTTAACTTTTTTGTCCACTTAATTTCACATAGGACACACGTGCCTTGTTTTTATTTTCCTAAGGATATCAGTTCCTAAATTTCCTGAAGTTCTAAATCGTTAAACAGTTGTTGCCAGTCTTGTTAAAGTTGGGCATATGAGAGCAAGATTATAGTTTTGATCCTTGATGTTAAGAAAGTAACTTTCCAAATGCTACGAATGCTAATATTTGTGATGGTAGGCCATTTATACAATACCTTTATGGGCCTCTTGGGGAGTGATTTACTAGGCAACCTTTTGTAACCAAGAAGACCAGGATAGGAAGTCTCCATCCTCTCCCACCCCCAGTGTAACATCCCACAGGGTGAGGTGCCCTGGTCAGTACACTGGGAAAAAAGGGAATGTGCTAAAAACAAACAAACCTATCAGATAATTAAGGTGGTCTTGGCTGGGGATTTCAGTTTGTAATGTGACATTGTTGCAATAAACAGATGGGGATGAAGAGGGACTTGACTGACATTTTATAGTTTCCAAATGTTCACCAAGAGTTCTTTTAAGAACTTGTGGCTTTTCAAACTATCCGGTTTGCTAGTAAATTTCCCTAAAATTGTGCATTTTATAAGGAAAGAAGTCAGGTTTCAGACTAAGATTTAGATTCAAGTGCTGGCATCAGCCTGTACTAGTCCTGTGAAATTGGACAACTTGACTTGCTCATCTGTGAAATGGGGGGCCTCATAACTAATTTGTAGAATAGTGAACATAGAGAAAATGAACACAAAGTTTCTAGCATGCGGGAATCAGTAGCTGGTAGCCTACTAGTACCTGGCTTCGAGGATAATGCTTAGCAGAGGAAACATACAAGAAATATTTGCTGAATTTGCTTCCTCTCTGAACTCATCTCCATATGATGTGGGACAGATAATAGTAATAATCTGGGGGAAAGGTCTTCTCTTGATAACTTGATTTCCGAGTTAATTTACATAAGCTGTCCCCAGTTTAAAAACGGATCTTGTTCACTGTCAATAAGACAGATTTTAGAGTGACATTTCAGGAATACAATGAGTCAAATAGGCATCCACGGACACTCTTAAAACAGCCACAGTGTTTCTTTGAGATGATTTCTGGTTCCAGCCTAGAACCCCAGAGTTCTCCTCTGTAGCTGTTAGCACAGGTCAAATCTTTTTACTCATCAAGGTTTGGGGGAAAGTATCTCTGATCTTGGCATGGGACAAGTGGCACATTTATCTGCCCATGTCGTTTGCATGTTAGGTATTCATATTGCAGCCAAATTGCTGTACGGCAGAAGGGCTAGTGGTGTGGGACTTGGAAGATGGATAAAACATACACGAGAGGGTTTGGGATAAAGTGTTATAGGCAGGTTAGCAGAGGGATGAGGGAACAGAGCTCAAAACAGGATGTCATGCCTTAATCAGCAGGGAGGCTGTGGTCAGCCTATAAATCTGGGACCTAACTAAAGACTAAGTAAGCCTTAGATTCCTCTTTTGAAATCCAAGCTTGCATGCGCAGAGGTGCCTTAAATGACCAAGAATGACCCCTCCACTAGAGGCGCCAGAGGGCACTTGGTGTGTTCTGTGTATATTCAGGGTGTAAGCACAGAAAATGCTAGGAGGCATGTGACAGATAACTAGAAGTAAGCATGTGCGCAGTCCCCAAAGCCTCCTCCTCATTAAAGAAGAAAACCCCTTCATGAATATGCCACCCCTTACCTTAACCTCCCTGTAAGTAGACAAGACGCAGACCTCCCTGGGGACTCTCTCTCAGAGTGTACTTTTGCTTTCAATAAACTTATTGTTGCTTTCACCTGCCTGGCTTATCTGTGAATTGTTTCTCAGGCAAAGCCAAGAACCTGGGCCGTCTGTCTGGAGTTGAGGTCTCATTCTCACCTCTCTGGAGACCTCCTTGGGCGCTACAGGGTAACGAAAGGACCAGGAAAGCAATACAGTCTGTCCTGCCCTTGGCCGTGAGTGATGACCTCGAGTACACACTTAATATTTATATTATGTGCTTACATGTTCTATTAATTAAACATTCTATAACCTCATTCAAATAGTTCTCATAATTAAGGGTTAGAACATTGACTGATATTTTTTAGATTCCTTATGTGGTAAAGGCAATTTTTGAAGTTAACGTTCATGGTTGAATGCACGTGGTATCTGGGCAGGAAGGAGAAGTGCACTAAAAATCCTTGACCTAGTTCTTACAGGTTGCACTAAAAATGTGGCTCACAATTGAAAAATATACATCTCTAAGTTGGTGAGTAATCTCCACTTATCTTACTCTATAATGATAAAAATGGAAACGTTATTCAAACCATTGAAATTTTTTCCCGAGATGGAACCTATCAGATGGTTGGATTTTTCTTTATTCAGTCCTTTATAATGGACACTTTATTTTTTCTCCTTGGGTAGTTTTGCTCTGCTCTTTGAAAAGATGAGTGATATTAGAAAATTTAAAAGTATCTTTTTCACAGCTATATTTGTATGACCAAAAAGCAGTGTTTTCAGATTGAAGAAGCATTTACCTGTCTTATTACTTTCCAACTTCATATTCTAAGGATTTTAGTTTGGTTTTAGAGATGCCTTTTAGGAATTAAAGTAGAATTTTTTTTTCCCACCAGTGCACCCACCATCCTGCATGAAAATGAGGATATTGACAAAAATAAGCCATGTGATTCTCCTGCCACATCTCCTTTCTCTCCCCAGTTAAGGTAACAATCATCCTTAATACTGTGTTCATGTTAGTTTTATTTTCTATTTAAATACTGCAGTTTTTTTTTTTAAGATTTTATTTTATTTATTTATTTTTATTTTAATAATTTTTTTTCTTTTTTTTAAAGATTTTATTTATTTATTTGACAGAGAGAGAGACAGCGAGAGCAGGAACAGAAGCAGGGGGAGTGGGAGAGGGAGAAGCAGGCCTCCCGTGGAGCAGGGAGCCCGATGCGGGGCTCGATCCCAGGACCCTGGGATCATGACCTGAGCCTAAGGCAGGCGCTCAACGACTGAGCCACCCAGGCGCCCTAAATACTGCAGTTTAACATTTGACAAGGAATAGCACAAATCACATTTTATGACACTCTAAACATAGTTCTACATCTTCCATGAGGAACTTGCAATCAAATAAGAAAACTATGTCATTTGCCATCTAGAACTTGGGTAACTGGCCAAATATTACTCAAAGAGGACATGGTTAATAACGAGTTACATGTGTACTTGTCTTCCCCTTTGTGCTGCACAGTGAAATCATGCCAATTTCGAGAGACAGAACATGGCCCTTCTTGTTTGCCCCCTATTATGAGTAATCAGATCAGGAAACAATGATTGGTTCCTTACTAGTGGATAAACACTTCTTAGTAAAGATCAAAACAACTTGCATTTGGGAAATCTATTAACCATTTTATTTTTTTTTTGGTTACAATTGTTTTTTATGGAAGTATAGTTGACATACAAGGTTATATTAGTTTCAGGTGTACAACATAAGGTGTACAACATAGTGATTTGACAATTCTGTATGTTGCATAATGCTCGCTATGAAAAGTGTTGCTACCAGCTGATGTTACGATTGTTAATTAAGTTTCCTGTATTTGTTATCTACTTGGCTGAAAACCTAGTAGGCAATGCAAATTTGACCTGCTAAATAATAAACATTAGTCAAATTTTCAGCTCCTAAAAAATATTCACCTTTGGGGAACTTCGTGGGATTTAATTTGGCAAGTAGAAGAGTTGCTACTATGACCTAAGCGATTTTGGTTCCTGATGAAAATGAGCTACTTGGGCGATTGAAGCAAAAATCTACCGGTGACAAACTGCTCTGATTTCTTTAAAGTGTTCTCATTTTCATCAGATCAATTACTGAGAAGTGAAGTAATGGTGTCAGGCCATATCACATGTAATATGAAATATGTGCATTTGCCTTTGTAAGAAAAATGATACACTGTATTAGAGAACATTCAAAAATATGCTCTCAAGGAGCAATTTTAGAAAACAATCTCTAGCTATAAAACCTGTTTTAACATATACATTTTCACCTTACATGTAACAAGCTGAATAAAGTATTCCACATAAGAAATTTATTACCATTTCATCCATGGGAAAAATAAGGAGACAAAAAAAAAAGACAAAAATTAAAAATTTCCCATTTTGTAGAACATATCTTTCAATGACTTTTAGCTTCTTATTTTGTTACAGAAAAATTGAGATATTGATCAAAAGAGTCAGATTGTTAGTTTTCTGTGCCAACTTGACTGGATCACAGGAGGCCCAGATATTTAGCTACATATTATATTATTTCTGGGTGTGTCTGTGAAGGTGTTTCCAGATGAGGTTAGCATTTGAGTCAGTGACTAAATAAAGCAGATTGCCCTCCCCAGTGTGGGTGGGCCTCATCCAATCCGTTGAGGGCCTGAATGGAACAGAAAAGAAAGGTGGAGGGAGGGAGAACTTGCCTCTCTGCCTGATGGCTTGAGCTGGAATTTCTGTTTCTTCTCATTTCCTTAGTTCAGGACTTACACCTTTGGATCCCTGGTTCTCAGGATTTTAGACTCAAACTGAACACTACACCAAGGTCCTTCCTGGCTCTCCAGCTTGCAGACAGCAGATCAAGGTTCTTCTCAGCTTCCATGTTCTCATGAGCCAATTCAAAATAACAAATTTCTTTATTTATTTGTATCCTATTGTTTCTGTTTCTCTGGAGATCCCTGAGCAATACAGAGAGATTTTTAGAATAATTCTTTTTTTTTTTTTTAATGATTTTATTTATTTATTTGACAGAGAGATAGAGAGCACAAGTAGGCAGAATGGCAGGCAGAGGGAGAGGGAGAAGCAGGCTCTCCACTGAGCAGAGAGCCAGACGTGGGGCTCGATCCCAGGACCCCAGGATCATGACCTGAGCAGAAGGCAGCTGCTTAACTGACTGAGCCACCCAGGCGTCCGAGAATAATTCTTGCATCTTAATGAAAACCTTCATTAAAATTTTTGGTCTGGTTTATCATTTCATCATCTTCTGTAAAATTCTCTTGAGTATCAACTGCCACTGTTCAGATTCGGTGACAGGTGTGACAGTGAATTCTTCTGCCAGGTGAGAGATAGAGAGGGACACCTGAGGTGGCTCAGATGAGAAAGGAGAATAACCTATGGCTACGCACTGATTAATTCTATTATTTGAAAAATTAATATCTCAGGGTTTGGTGTGTTTGGTTTCTAATTGGAGAGAAATCTGCTTTCCAGTTCTCACTTCTAAGTAAGAGGTAACTTCAGTAATTTCAACTCCAATAAACTCAGTACTGAATCATCACAGTGAAAGCATTAGGCCATGCAGCTTCATGGAACTTTCTATCCTGACAATCGTATTTTGAAACTGGGGACTTTTTTCAATGCTAATTACACCATCACCATCCTGTAGGCTAAGCCTGGGGTGACAGAGTCTCACAAGAATTTGCCATATGTATTTGTCATAAATGTTCAGTAGCTATTCGAGACACCACGTCCACACAGAGAGGGATACTGATGACATTGCTCTCTACTTGCTTCAGGTGATTGTAGATAGTAGTCACACAATTGACAACTGTCAATATGTCCTAAGTTGGTCATTTTGCATATGCTTGTGCTAGTCCGATGTGTCACGTGCAGCTAACAAACTCAAGAGATCTCCATGGGCCCTGAGCTGTGCCTCCATGTCCTGCACACCTGCCCATCTCACCTGGGTGCTCCCACCACCTCCCAGCTCCCTGTTCTTTTATTACATGTCCCTCAAAAAGCATATAGTCTGGTTTTTGTCATTTTAAAGTTATAAAAATATGCATCATGTGCTATGTAATGTTTTGAGATTGACTTTTCACTCAGTTATATACTGCTGTGATTTATTCATATTATTGCCTACAGATATAGTTCATTCTTTTTAATAGCTGTAAAATATTCTATGGTGCAAATATACCACAATTTATTTCTCTGTTGTACTGTTAAAGAGCCCTGTAACACCTCTCATTTTCTTTCTTTCTTTCTTTCTTTCTTTCTTTCTTTCTTTCTTTCTTTCTTTCTTTCTTTCTTTCTTTCTTTCTCTTTCTTCCTTCCTTCCTTCCTTCCTTCCTTCCTTCCTTCCTTCCTTCCTTCCTTCCTTCCTTTTCTTTCTTTCTTTCTTTCTTTCTTTCTTTCTTTTTCTTTCTTTCTTTCTTTCTTTCTTTCTTTCCTTCCTTCCTTCCTTCCTTCCTTCCTTTCTCTTTCTTTCTTTCTTTCTTTCTTTCTTTCTTTCTTTCTTTCTTTCTTTCTTTCTTTCTTTCTTTCTTCCTTCCTTCCTTCCTTCCTTCCTTCCTTCCTTCCTTTCTTCTTTCTTTCTTTCTTTCTTTCTTTCTTTCTTTCTTTCTTTCTTTCTTTCTTTCTTTCTTTCTTTCTTTTCTTTTCTTTTCTTTTCTTTTCTTTTCTTTCAGATTTTATTTGTCAGAGAGAGAGAGAGTGTGTGCACAAGCCGGGGAGTTGCAGGCAGAGGGAGAAGCAGCTCCCTGCTGAGCAAGGAGCCCAATGTGGGGCTCGATCCCAGGATCCTGGAATCATGACCTGAGCCAAAGGCAGACGCTTAACCGACTGAGTCCCCCAGGCTTCCCTCCTTTCCATTTTCGATCTTATGAATAGTGCCGTTAGTGAACGCTCTTATATACGTCTCCAGGACATATTTAAAAGTAGCTTGTGGACACACACACACACACACACACACACACACACACTCTCACATACCCAGGAATGGAACTGCTGGATAGTAAGGGGTTTGAATGTTAGGTCTAATGAGATAATGATAACTTGTCTTCAGATTTGTTGTAGCAATTTATATTTCCATCAGCAATGTGAAATGGATTCTGTTGATCACATTCTCTCAAATACCTGACTCCTTGATTTTTGTCATTGAATGGTTGGTTCTAAAACATTATCTCATTGTGATCTTGATGTGCATTTTCCTCATCCCTAATGAAATCAAATGTCTTTTCATGTATTTATTGGTTACATATAACTCCTCTTCTCTAATATACCTATTCATGTCCTTTGTCTTGTTTTGGGGGGATCTTTTTTTTTTTGGTAGAAGTTCTATATTTTTTGTGCTTATGCGAATATCAGTTGCATGTGTTACAATATATTCTTCCAGTTTATGTTTTAACATTTTGCTTTTTTAAAAAGTGTTTTGTCATAAAGAGATATTTTAATTGTAATGTAAACAAATTTATCAATTTTTTATTATTAGCTCTTTTAGCATTTTAAGAATTCCTCCCTCCCTGAAGATTAGAGCAGTAGTTTTCATGTTATGCCAATTATATTAACTAATGTGTTAATTCATTAATTACTGTGTTACACATGTGAGCCATAGAAAATGTGTAAGACTCTGTCCTCAAGAAGCTCTCAGCCTGGTGGAGAAATAGGCCCATGAACAGATAATTATGTGGAACATGGTAAGTTCTATCATGTAGTACACTTGGGCAGAAATCCACCCCCTTAAGGGAAGATTCTGTAAGGTGGATAATTTAATGTAGTTTTGTTCACGTTTGCCCCCCAAACTTGACTGAAGCAGGTGGGAGCATCTAGTCTACTCATTTATCTATAAAAATATTTGAATATCAAAGAAAAATTTGTTAAGCATGAGTCATATACAGCAGATTATAAGGCACATTTCATGTGTCTATTTTTTTGAGTTTGAAAATACTGTCACCCCCCCACACACTAAGATTCTAGGGTGAGCATTTGAATTATAAAGCTGCAACTGATTATGATCCAAACTGGACCATCCTTGGTATGTGCTGTTTGTTCTCATTCCAGTGAACTGTGTGTTTGATTGGATGTCCTCTTCTTGCCTCATGTTGGGACACTTACTACTAGTCACACTGAATCCTTAGCTTTTGCCAGTGCACTTCATCAGAGTGTAGCTTCTGAGTATGTAGCCAGTTATCCACTGATGTCTATGGATGGCTTTCATTTCATCCGGTATGCTCTGCAAAATGCAAGCTGCCTTCTTTCTTAGTAAAATGACTGTGATGCTCTACCTTTTCTCCCCTCTAATCTCAGAATTCTCCAAATTGTTTGAGTACTCTCTGGTGGCTTCTGCAGAATTGATCGCATATGTTATGTCTGAGGGGAGGAGAAGGCTTTAAGTCACCTATGGTGGGATGTTCCACTTCTTGTTGAAATTGGATCTGAAAATTGATGCCCATGGCACAGAAAAAAAAAAAATGCACATGATGGTGCAACTTTGAAATACCATTAAACTTCCTCCAGCCAGCAAAACCTCTAGCATTATATGTAACCACACGATGTCTGAATTTCCTTTGTGTTATATTAGGAGAGGGGAAATAGAGGTTCCATAGAAGAAGGGGAAGTTTCACCTAACCCACGTAGGTTAGTCAGAGAAAGTATCTTGGAAAGGATGAATTTTAAAAGATCAAGCTTGATGAAGAAGAAAGAGGAGGGAGATAGTACAACGCGGGGCGACTATGGTGGAGAAAGACTATGGAGCTTTAAAAGATGGCTCATTTCCCTTTGTGGCTCAGAATGTATTGATATCATCACCCAATTAAAATCCTCCGTATGGCATATTTGCTCCTTTAAGTAGAGGGATCTTGCCATCATCACCATCACCACTGGAAACCACGCTACGGGTTAGCATTATATAAATATGATCTCATATACAGTCATCCAAAGTGACATTTATATCAAAATAGATCATTTCACACAAGGGACAAAGGGCAAAACTTAGCCACAAATTGTGTGCCAAGAGGGTGGTTTTCCAAAAAAATCCCCAAAGGTCTCTTCCTTACCAAGGGCAAAGTGTGCAAGTGCAGGATCTTACCACATGTTTCCATTCGAGCAGATGGCAGAAAGGTTTGTCTGCAATGTGGAACTTGTTAAAGGGGGAAGGTCTTTCTGATAGAGATCAAGAAGTCTGCTTAAATTTGTTTAGTGGTGGAATGGTTTGTAATCCATTCATGCTTGTGAGTATAATGCCTTTATAATTACTTGTAAGTAGATTGAGAGCCTCCAGAATCAACTCCAGGGAAAAGGCTGTTTATCTGATGCTTAGACTTCTGCTGAACACTCCAGACAATACATCCATTTCTTGTCACTGCCATTGAATTATGTTTTACATCTACATCCTCTTAATATTGTTGCTTTGATGGTGAAAATATTATTTTGCCCGTCTGTGGGAAAGGGGTCAAGGACCATCAAAGGGTTACTTGTGAGAAATGGCTGGATGATCTTTATGGACAATAACATCAAGACCAACCACCATGAAAATATGAACACCATCACCACTGTCCCAGACACTGTTGTAGAGATGAGGATGCACTAGGTTTTGCTATGGTAACAAACAATCCCTAAATCTCAGTGCTTTAAGACAGGAGAGTTTATTTCTCTCTCATACAAAGTTCACTGTGCAAAATTTTCCAAGGCAGCTGTCCTCCATGTGTTGGCTCAACATTCCAGGGGACTTGAATCTTATAGCACTTCCGTATCAACACACACTTCCATAATCTCCTGGGCAGAATGAGAAATGGATGGTCCCACACTGACAATTAAATGCACAGGACCCTGTCCTGTCCATAACCCATTGGTAAGAACTAGTCATAAGACCACACCCAGAGGCAGGCTGGGTTAGGAACTTTAATTCTCCAATATGCCAAAAAGGCAAGAGAATTAGATAAAGAAAAGTATTCACTGTCTACTTTAATGTGAATAGTTTCCAATTTGCAAAGCAACCTGATGCAACAAGAATTAAGGCATTCCTTTTGACCTTGAGAGGCAATATAGAGTAGGTGCCTGAGAGCATGGGTTTGCCCTCAGTCTTGGATCCCCAGCACACGACCCGGGGGGGCCCCAGGCAAAATAGAATCTCTGATATAATCTGTTTCTTCTTCCTTTTTTTTCTTTTTTTGATAAGGTGGGATGAGATTACCTAACTCATAGAGATGTTTTGAGGTTTAAATGCAGTAAAGAAAATGGATTGCATGGTTTGAACATGTGCACATCTGAAAACATCTGTTTTAAGCTAGACATGAGTTCACACTGATCTCTCCCACTCTGCCCCATTACTAAGTGGATCGTTCCAGCCTTCTCTTGCTTGTCTGTAGCTTTCCACTCCAACAGTGAGCAATCTGGCTGCCACCATTATCATCCATTACTTGACTGTTCAATTCCAGTATAGATGTATAGTGGTCTCGGAATTGTTAACCCCTACCCCTATGGGCAACAGCTTGAGGCAGCTGGAGTCCAGTTCCTTTTATTTTGGTCTCACAGATGCCACTTATGTCCAAAGTCACTGAGCTCAGCCCCTTTCTTCTCCCACTCTCTTCATTCAGTGAGGTCAAGCTGCAGCTCTTGTCAGTCTACGTTCTGTCCTAGTACCACTCCCCCATCACCCACTAAATGCTTTTACGTTTACGTGCATTCGAACTCACTATTTGCACTGTAAACTTCTGCAGGCTTGATGAATGCATAACGTCCTGTGTCCACTATTACCATTATCACACAGTGCAACCCTCTGAAGAAATCCCTCATGCCTCCTCTATTTAACATTCTCCCCTTCCCAAACACCTGGCAAAACCTAGTGCATCCTAGTGCATGTGATGTGTTTATCCATCTCTCTACCTTTGTCTCATATATCTGGAGTCTTACAGTAGATCACCTTTCCAGACTGGCTTGTTTCACTGAGCAATATGCCTCTATGGTTTTGCATTTCTCAGTTGCTCATTCCCTTTCATCACTGAATAGCATTCCACTGCATGGGTGTGCCACAGACATCTTGGTTATTTCCAGGTTTGGTGACTGTGAGTAAAGCTGCTGTAAATATTCACATGCAGATTTTTGTGTGGACATAAGTTTAAATACTAGGTATTTACCTAGTAGCTTGCTCACTGGATTGTATGGAAAGACTAAGCTTAGCTTTGTGAGAAACTGGCAAACTGTCTTCCAAAGTGGCTTACCAAGTTCATTCCCACCAGCGATGAATGAGCGTTCTTACTGCTCTGAGTGCTCACCAGAAACTAGTGTTGTCAGTTTTTTTGCACTGTGGCCATCTAATAGTTGTATAGACTTATCTCTTTGTTGTTTTAATTTGCATTTCCCTGAAAACAAATGATGCTGGGCATCTCTTCATGTGCTTATTTGCTATAGGTATAATCTTCTTCGGGTTGAGTTTTTTTTTTAATTGTTGAGTTTTAAGAGTTTTTGGTATATTTTGGATACAAGTGTTTTTCAGATACGTGTTTTGTGAATATTTCCTTCTAGTTTGTGGCTTTTAAAAAAAAGTTTATTGATTTATTTTAGAGAGAGAGGGTTCGAGTAAGTGAGGTGAGGGGGAGAGGGAGAGAGAGAATTTCAAGCAGACTCCCTGCTGAGCGCTCTATCCCATGACCTATGAGATCACAATCTGAGCCAAAACCAAGAGTTGGATGCTTAACTGACTGAGCCAACCAGGTGCCCCAGTTTGTGGCTTTTGAGTCTCTCAGAAATTGTCTTTTGCAGAGCAGAACTTCTTAATTTTAGTAGAGTCGGACTCATCTATTTTTTCTTTTATGGATTGAGCTTTTGGTGTTACATCTCTTCACCAAACCCAAGGGCACACAGGTATTCTAAAATATTTTCTTCTAGAAGTTTTATAGCCTTGCATTTTTCCATCTAGATATATGATCATGTCTGAATCCATTTTTGTGTGAAGTGTAAGATGTGTGTCTAGATGCTTTTTTTTTCTCTGTGATTTTAAAAGTCATTATCCATTTTCCCATTTTTTTCATGGGTTTTCTTTATATTCTAAACTGCAAGTTTTGATATAATCTTAGTACTAGCCCTTTACCAGTTATGTGTTTTGTAAATATTTTCTCCCAGCCTGTGGTCTGTGGCTTGCTTTTAAAATTTGTCTTGGTTTCTTTATTGAATGCGTACATTAGCACAGTGCAATTCACATATACAATTTCAGAATATCATTCACATTGTATTTTACTGAACATGGTAACCCTGCATACAGAAATTTTAAGTTTAATTTTAGGGCTAACAAAATAGTCAATCTTGTCCTTTATGGTTAGATTTTTATCTTGTTTATGAAATTCTTTCTTATTTTGAGGAAAAAATTATTTCTTTCTATTATCTTCTAAGTTTAAAAGTTTTTTGAATTTACATTTAAAATATTACTATACATGATATTTATGTTAAAATATGAGCTAGACATACAATTCCATATTTTTTTTCCATATGGGTAAGCATTCGTCCCAACATTTATTGCCTAGTCTGATTTTCTTGTTGATTTATGTTGTTGCCTCTGACATATACAAATTTCCCTCTCTATTCTGTTTCTTTGATCTTTTCTTTTGCCAATAAACTAACCTTATATTTATATGAAATAAGTTCAAAAGTTTGAAATGTTAGTAGGGCAACTTTTGACTTATTCTTCTTCAAATTTGTCTTGGCTCTCCTTGGTATTTTAGAATCCCATATTGATTATCAAATTCCATTAAAAATGTGTTGGAATTTATTTTTAGAATTGCATTGAATTTACACATAAATACAGATAGAATTACCATATTTTGAGTTTGGAATATTCCTATCAATAAATATTGTATATCTGCCCATATATTTTGATATTTTTAATGTTCCTTAATGATGTTTCTTTTTTCCTTTTTGTGGAATTTAACATGTACTTTACTAAAACGCTTCTTAGGTATCTTATAATGTTTGTGGCTATTATGAATATATCTATGTTTTCTTGTTTGTTTGTTTGTTTTAAGTAGGCTCCACGCTAGGCATGGCTGTGCAGGGCTTAAACTCACAAGTCTGAGATCCAGCCCTGAGCTGAGACCAAGAGTTGGATGCTTAACCAACTGAGCCACCCAGGTGCCCCTGTATGTATATATTTTTTAAAAAAGATTTATTTATTTGAAAGAGACAGAGAGAGTGTACACACATGGGTGAGGGGCGAGGGAGAGAATCTTCAAGCAGACTCCCCGCTGAGTGTGGAGCCTGACTTGGGACTTGATCCCATGACCCATGAAATCATGACCTGAGCTGAAACCAAGCGTTGGATGCTTAACCAGCTAAGCCATCCTGATGCTCAAATCTATATATTGTTAATTGCATTTCTAAATTGATTGTTTCTGACAGATAAGAGATTTATCAACTCATATATATTTCTCTTATAACTAGCGAACTTGATTTACTCTTTTATCAGTTCTAATTCCCTGTAGATTTTTTAAATGCAATTATAATATCAGTCAACAATGACGTTTTTTTCTTTAACGCTATTTATTTTAAAAATGTATTATAGTATTTGTTAGGACCACCAGTGCAATGTTAAATAGAAACGGTAATTTCTCCTTGCAATGCTATTAGTTTTTGCCTTACATAGTTTTATGCTCTGTTCTTAGGTGCTACATATTAAGGACTGTTACATCTTCTTGGAGAATTGACACCTTATTGTTATGTAATGCTCTTCTTTATCCCTGATTTTTTCCTTGCTTTGAAGTAGACTCTGTCTGAAATTACTATACCTACTCCTGCTTTCTTTTGATTAGTGTTAGCATGGTAAAATTTTTCCCCATCCATTTACTTTTAATCTATATATGTCTTTATAGTTAAAGTGAGTTTCTTATAGACAACATATAGTTAGGTCTTGTGTTTTGATCCTCCCTGACAATTTGTCTTTTAATTAATGCATTTAGAACATTGACAAATGTAATCACAAAGTGATTACTGATATAGTTAGATTAGTATCAACCATACTTATTACTGTTTTCTGTTTGTGGTCCTTGTTTTTTGCTCCTATTTCTGTCTTCCACTCTTTATTTGCCTATTGTGGTTTTATTTTAGCATTTTATACAATTGCATTTCCTCTCCTTTCTTAGCATATTAGTTATACGTCTTTTTTTACAATTTTTTCTAGTGGTTGCCCTAGAGTTTCTAATATACATTGACAACTAATCCAAATCCACTCCCACTTTCAAATAACACTCTATTACTTCATGGGCATGTGCCTTATAATAGCAACATCATCCCAATGCCTCCCCATTGCCTCCCAGTGCCCACTGTCGCTTCTACCATTGCTGTCATTCATTTCACACATATATAAGCATTCCTATATGTATAAAGTATGTATGAAGGCATAAGGTATATATAAAATGCATACATGTACACAGATATATGTTCATATATAAATATATAAGGTATATACATAAGTGTACATGAGTGAATACATTGTTGCTATTATTACATGGAACAAATAATATCTGTTGTCTCTGGCAGATCGATTAAGAGAAAGAAAAATAAAAATTTTTATCTCACCTTCATTTTTTCCTTCTTTGATGCTTTTCCTTTCCTTTATGTAGATTCAAGTACTTTATCTATGTTATTTTCCTTCCTTGTAAGAACTTCTTTCAACATTTCTTTTTTTTTTTTTTAAGATTTTATTTATTTGACAGAGAGAGAGAGAGACAGCTAGAGAGGGAGCACAAGCAGGGAGAGTGGGAGAGGGAGAAGCAGGGTCCCGGCCAAGCAGGGAGCCCAATTTGGGGCTCGATCCCAGGACCTCGGGATCATGACCGGAGCCGAAGCAGACGCCCAACGAGTGAGCCACCCAGGCGCCCCTCAACATTTCTTGTAAGGTAAGTCTACCAGAAGCAAATTCCTCTTCAATTTTTGTCTGAGAAAGTCTTTATTTCTCCTTCACTTCTAAAAGATAATTTCATAGGGTTCAGGATTCTAGGTCGGTGGTTTTTTTCCCTCTCAACACTCCACTCTTCTTTCTTGCATTTTTTAAAGATTTTATTTATTATATTTTTAGTGAGCCCATGTGTGTTTCTCAGTTGTCTTTTTTTTTTTTTCCCCCTCCCACTTAAATGGGAGGCTAATGCTAACTGGAGTTGACTATTTCCCTTCCCCCAAGTCAATTAGGCTCTGATAAAACCCCAGCAGGTTAGGCTCTGGTTAACTAGTTTCTCCTGAGGGCAGGCTTTGTTCAGGCTATTAGAGTGATGTGGTATAATTCAAAATGGTTCCTTTCCCCCTCCCTTGCTGAAAGCCTGAAGGAATTCTTTGATAGTTACTGTGAAAACCTGGCTGAGCTCCTGAAGGTAAATCTCATGAAATTGTGAGGCCTTCTATGACTAATTCTCCCTGGAGCTCTTAATTCTCAGAGTTGTCTACATTGAGCCTCCAGCAGTTCATCAATTACAGTTCATACCCTGTAGTTGCTACCTGGGCATTGGTTTCTGCTCCTGAGTCTCTGTTCTGGTAAGCCGTGACTCCCTGCATTTTCCTGTCTCTCCAATCTTGGGGGCTCTGGTTTGCCCTGTGTCCTCCCCTTTTTTGTGGATTCAAGGAGTGTTGTTGATTTTTCAGTCTGTTCAGCATTTGACTTGTTAGGGTGGAGTGGTGACTTCTAAGTTCATTAAATGTGGAAACTTCTGAGTTTTTTTTTTTAAGATTATATTTGTTTATTTGAGAGAGAGAGAAAACATGAGCTGGGGGAGGGGCAGAGGGAGAGGGAGAAGCAAACTCCCTGCTGAGCAGGGAGCTCGACATGG
Source organism: Mirounga angustirostris (assembly GCF_029215605.1). Classification (NCBI taxonomy): domain Eukaryota; kingdom Metazoa; phylum Chordata; class Mammalia; order Carnivora; family Phocidae; genus Mirounga; species Mirounga angustirostris. The sequence goes on along the minus strand of NW_026991718.1, from coordinate 14,522,854 downwards.
GGCTTCATTCCCAGGACCCTGGGATCACGACCCGAGCCGAAGGCAGATGCCCAACTACCTGAGCCACCCATTTGCCCCGAACCTTCTGAGTGCTACTTTGACCCTGTTAAAAGAAGCTAAATGGTCTGGAGGAGCACAGACTTAGTTCCACTTGGATTCCTACATCAGTGCTGGTAAGCCCCCTCTTGATTCCTGATCATGGAGGAGGAGGTTGAAGGCCTGAGGGTGGAGGGTGTGGTCATAGTGCTGTTGAGGGGGCCCCACTTGATGTCCTTGGAGGGAGAGTAGCAAGTGCTCCACATTCTTGACTGATGATAAAGGGTGACTGGGAAACGCTGTTTTACATTTACCTCGAGGATCTCCTCTTGGTCTCTGATAATTATGGGATGAAGAAGGTGGAAAGATTTCATTTATTCTATGTGCAGGATATTGATATCTGTGTTAATAAGTGAAATCTGCCTATAATTTTTTTTGGTTATCATGTAAAGGGAGGTCACCCTAGCCTTATAAAACAAGTTTGAAAGAATTCCTTCTTTTATTATTCTCTGGAACAGTTTGTGTAAGTCAGGGCTTTTGTGTTGCTTGAAAGTTTAGTAAAAGTTCTCTGTAAAACTGTCTGAGCCTCATGGGGTTCATGTTTGGGTTTGTGGGAAGGTGAGGGTATGAAAAGATGGGGGTCGTGAGATGGATTTTTCAACTCTCAATTTAATTTCTTTAATAGATATTTAGTTTATTTTGTCTTTGATTAGAATCAATAATTTACTATTTTTTTCTATAAAATTATTCATTGCATCCTAGTTTTCAAATTTAATGGCATAAAAGTATTTCTAATATCCTGCAAAGATTGGAAAAAAAAATGCTCCATTGTACCCATAGGTTTATTCCCTTTTTAATTTTTATCTTGACTAGTTTAGAGATGGATTTGACTATCAGTCTTTTAAAGAATGTTTTCATTCATTGTTTTTCTCTATTTTATCTTGCTTTTCTATATTATTTCCTTTCCCAACTTTCTTTAGGTTATCTTAAATTGCACATTTAGTATATAGGTTTCAAATCTTCATTATTTGCAGAAAGATGAAGTGTATACATTTGCATAAATATAGATACCTGTGTGCAGATGCATACATCCCTGTAAGTACTGTTTTAGTTGCCTCCCATAGATTTTATATGTGATTATTTCAGCTTCTGTCTTTTAATTCACCTTTTGTTTCTGACAGCTGGGCATTTCTCTTTCTTGTGAGCTCTCTTATATATTTTAAATACTTCTCTGTTGGCAATATTTTAATTGTGGGAAGTGGGGTTCCATTTTAGGTTAATCTACTGTGTTGCTGGAATTGGGAGACAAATATACCTCTTAGATTTGATAATGATTTTCTTTTTGTACTAAGAGGGGAGAAAAATAATGCAACATTAATATTGAAATTTCTTTTTTTTATTATTAGTTTCAGAGGTAGAATTGAGTGATTCATCAGTTGCATACAACACCCAGTGCTCATTACCACGTGCCCTCCTGAATGCCCATCATCCAATTGTCCCTTCCCCCAACCCACCTCCCCTCCAGCAACCCTCAGTTTGTTTCCTAGAGTTCAGTGTCTCTTATTTATTTAATTAATTAGTTTATTTATTCTTATGTTAATCCCCATACATTACATCATTAGTTTTAGATGAAGTGTTCCATGATTCATTGTTTGTGCATAACACCCAGTGCTCCATGCAGAATGTGCCCTCCTCAATACCCACCACCAGGCTAACCCATCCTCCCACCCCCCTCCCCTCTAGAACCCTCAATTTGTTTTTCAGAGTCCATCGTCTCTCATGGTTCGTCTACCTCTCCGATTTCCCCCGCTTCATTCTTCCCCTCCCGCTACCTTCTTCTTCTTTTTTTTTTTCTTAACATATATTGCATTATTTGTTTCAGAGGTACAGATCTGAGATTCAACAGTCTTGCACAATTCACAGCGCTTACCAGAGCAGATACCCTCCCCAGTGTCTATCACCCAGTCACCCCATCCCTCCCACCCCACCCCGCACTCCAGCAACCCTCAGTTTGTTTCCTGAAATTAAGAATTCCTCATATCAGTGAGATCATATGATACATGTCTTTCTCTGTTTGACTTATTTCACTCAACATAATACCCTCCAGTTCCATCCACGTCATTGCAAATGGCAAGATCTCATTCCTTTTGATGGCTGCATCATATTCCATTGTATATATATACCACATCTTCTTTATCCAGTCATCTGTCGATGGACATCTTGGCTCTTTCCACAGTTTGGCTATTGTGGACATTGCTGCTATAAACATCGGGGTGCACGTACCCCTTCGGATCCCTACTTTTGTATCTTTGGGGTAAATACCCAGTAGTGCAATTGCTGGATCATATGGTAGCTCTATTTTCAACTTTTTGAGGAACCTCCATACAGTTTTCCAGAGTGGCTGAACCAGCTTGCATTCCCATCAATAGTGTAGGAGGGTTCCCCTTTCTCCGCATCCCCGCCAACATCTGTCGTTTCCTGACTTGTTAATTTTAGCCATTCTGACTGGTGTGAGGTGCTATCTCATTGAGGTTTTGATTTGGATTTCCCTGATGCCGAGCGATATTGAGCACTTTTTCATGTGTCTGTTGGCCATTTGGATGTCTTCTTTGGAAAAATGTCTGTTCATGTCTTCTGCCCATTTCTTGATTGGATTCTTTGTTCTTTGAGTGTTGAGTTTGATAAGTTCTTTATAGATTTTGGATACTAGCCCTTTATCTGATATGTCATTTGTAAATATCTTCTCCCATTCTGTCGGTTGTCTTTTGGTTTTGTTGACTGTTTCCTTTGCTTTGCAAAAGCTTTTTATCTTGATGAAGTCCCAATAGTTCATTTTTGCCCTTGCTTCCCTTGCCTTTGGCGATGTTTCTAGGAAGAAGTTGCTTCGGCTGATGTCAAAGAGGTTGCTGCCTGTGTTCTCCTTTAGGATTTTGATGGACTCCTGTCTCACATTGAGGTCTTTCAACCATTTGGAGTCTATTTTTGTGTGTGGTGTAAGGAAATGGTCCAGTTTCATTCTTCTGCATGTGGCTATCCAATTTTCCCAACACCATTTGTTGAAGAGACTGTCTTTGTTCCATTGGACATTCTTTCCTGCTTTGTCAAAGATGAGTTGACCATAGAGTTGAGGGTCCATTTCTGGGCTCTCTATTCTGTTCCATTGATCTATGTGTCTGTTTTTGTGCCAGTATCATGCTGTCTTGATGATGATAGCTTTGTAATAGAGCTGGAAGTCCGGAATTGTGATGCCGCTGGCTTTGCTTTTCTTTTTCAATGTTCCTCTGGCTATGTGGGGTCTTTTCTGATTCCATACAAATTTTAGGATGATTTGTTCCATTTCTTTGAAAAAAGGGGATGGTATTTTGATGGGGATTGCATTGAATGTGTAGATTGCTCTAGGTAGCATTGACATCTTCACAATATTTGTTCTTCCAATCCATGAGCATGGAACGTTTTTCCATTTCTTTGTGTCTTCCTCAATTTCTTTCATGAGTATTTTATAGTTTTCTGAGTACAGATCCTTTGTCTCTTTGGTTAGATTTATTCCTAGGTATCTTATGGTTTTGGGTGCAATTGTAAATGGGATCGACTCCTTAATTGCTCTTTCTTCTGTCTTGTTGTTGGTGTATAGGAATGCCACTGACTTCTGTGCATTGATTTTATATCCTGCCACTTTACTGAATTCCTGTATGAGTTCTAGCAGTTTTGGGGTGGAGTCTTTGGGGTTTTCCACATAAAGTATCATATCATCTGCAAAGAGTGAGAGTTTGACTTCTTCTTTGCCGATTTGGATGCCTTTGATTTCTTTTTGTTGTCTGATTGCTGTGGCTAGGACTTCCAATACTATGTTGAATAGTAGTGGTGATAGTGGACATCCCTGCCGCGTTCCTGACCTTAGGGGGAAAGCTCTCAGTTTTTCCCCATTGAGAATGATATTCACTGTAGGTTTTTCATAGATGGCTTTTATGATATTGAGGTATGTACCCTCGATCCCTATACTCTGAAGAGTTTTGATCAAGAAAGGATGCTGTACTTTGTCAAAAGCTTTTTCTGCATCTATTGAGAGGATCATATGATTCTTGTTCTTTCTTTTGTTAATGTATTGTATCACATTGATTGATTTGCGGATGTTGAACCAACCTTGCAGCCCAGGGATAAATCCCACTTGGTCATGGTGAATAATCCTTTTAATGTACTGTTGGATCCTATTGGCTAGTATGTTAGTGAGAATTTTTGCATCCATGTTCATCAGGGATATTGGTCTGTAATTCTCCTTTTTGATGGGGTCTTTGTCTGGTTTTGGGATCAAGGTAATGCTGGCCTCATAAAATGAGTTTGGAAGTTTTCCTTCCGTTTCTATTTTTGGAGCAGTTTCAGAAGAATAGGTATTAATTCTTCTTGAAATGTTTGGTAGAATTCCCCTGCGAAGCCATCTGGCCCTGGGCTTTTGTTTTTGGGAGATTTTTGATGACTGCTTCAATTTCCTTAGTGGTTATAGGTCTGTTCAGATTTTCTATTTCATCCTGGTTCAGTTTTGGTAGTTGATACATCTCTAGAAATGCCTCCATTTCTTCCAGGTTATCTAATTTGCTGGCATAGAGTTGCTCATAATATGTTCTTATAATTGTTTGTATTTCTTTGGTGTTGGTTGTGATCTCTCCTCTTTCATTCATGATTTTGTTGATTTGGGTCATTTCTCTTCTCTTTTTGATAAGTCTGGCCAGGGGTTTATCAATCTTGTTAATTCTTTCAAAGAACCAGCTCCTAGTTTCGTTGATCTGTTCTACTGTTTTTTTGGTTTTGTTTCATTGATTTCTGCTCTGATCTGTATTATTTCTCTTCTCCTGCTGGGTTTAGGCTTTATTTGCTGTTCTTTCTCCAGCTTCTTTAGGTGTAGGGTTAGGCTGTGTACTTGAGACCTTTCTTGTTTCTTGAGAAAGGCTTGTATTGCTATATACTTTCCTCTTAGGACTGCCTTTGCTGCATCCCAAAGATTTTGAATAGTTGTGTTTTCATTTTCATTGGTTTCCATGTACTTTTTTAATTCTTCTTTAATTTCTTGGTTGACCCATTCATTCTTCAGTAGGATGCTCTTTAGCCTCCATGTATGTGAGTTCTTTCCGACTTTCCTCTTGTGATTGAGTTCTAGTTTCAAAGCATTGTGGTCTGAAAATAGGCAGGGAATGATCCCAATCTTTTGGTACCGGTTGAGACCTGATTTATGACCTAGGATGTGATCTATTCTGGAGAATGTTCCATGGGCACTAGAGAAGAATGTGTATTCTATTGCTTTGGGATGGAATGTTCTGAATATGTCTGTGAAGTCCATTTGGTCCAGTGTGTCATTTAAAGTCTTTATTTCCTTGTTGATCTTTTGCTTAGACGATCTGTCCATTTCAGTGAGGGGGGTGTTAAAGTCCCCCACTATTATTGTTTTGTTGTTGATGTGTTTCTTTGCTTTTGTTATTAATTGCTTTATATAATTGGCTGCTCCCATGTTAGGGGCATAGATATTTACAATTGTTAGATCTTCTTGTTGGATAGATCCTTTAAGTAGGATATAATGTCCTTCCTCATCTCTTATTACAGTCTTTGGTTTAAAATCTAATTTGTCTGATATAAGGACTGCCACCCCAGCTTTCTTTTGGTGTCCATTAGCATGGTAAATGGTTTTCCACCCCCTCACTTTCAATCTGGGGGTGTCTTTGGTTCTAAGATGAGTCTCTTGCAGACAGCATATCGATGGGTCTTGTTTTTTAATCCAGTCTGATAACCTGTGTCTTTTGATTGGGGCATTTAGCCCATTTACATTCAGGGTAACTATTGAAAGATAGGAATTTAGTGCCATTGTATTGCCTGTAATGTGACTGTTACCGTATATTGTCTGTGTTCCTTTCTGGTCTATGTTGCTTTTAGGCTCTCTCTTTGCTTAGAGGACCCCTTTCAAGATTTCCTGTAGGGCTGGTTTTGTGTTTGCAAATTCCTTTAGTTTTTGTTTGTCCTGGAAGCTTTTGATCTCTCCTTCAATTTTCAATGACAGCCTAGCTGGATAGAGTATTCTTGGCTGCATATTTTTCTCATTTAGTGCTCTGAATATATCCTGCCAGTCCTTTCTGGCCTGCCAGGTCTCTGTGGATAGGTCTGTTGCCAATCTAATGTTTCTACCCTTCTACCCTTGTAGGTTACATATCTCTTCTCCCGAGCTGCTTTCAGGATTTTCTCTTTGTCTATGAGACTCGTAAGTTTTACTATTAGATGTCGGGGTGTTGACCTATTTTAATAAAAATAGGTTTTGATTTTGAGAGGGGTTCTCTGTGCTTCCTGGATTTTCATGCCTGTTTCCTTCCCCAAATTAGGGAAGTTCTCTGCTATAATTTGCTCCATTATACCTTCTGCCCCTCTGTCTCTTTCTTCTTCTTCTGGGATCCCAATTATTCTAATGTTGTTTCGTCTTATGGTATCGCTTATCTCTCAAATTCTGCCCTTGTGATCCAGTAGTTGTTTGTCTCTCTTTTTCTCAGCTTCTTTATTTTCCATCATTTCATCTTCTATATTACTGATTCTCTCTTCTGCCTCATTTATTCTAGCAGTTAGCGCCCCCATTTTTGATTGCACCTCATTAATAGCCTTTTTGATTTCTACTTGGTTGGATTTTAGTTCTTTTACTTCTCCAGAAAGGGTTTCTCTAATAACTTCCATATTTTTTTCAAGCCGAGCTAGTATCTTTAAAGTGATGATTCTGAACTCTAGATCTGACATTGTACTAATGTCCATATTGAGTAGGTCCCTGGCAGTCGGTACTACCTCTTGTTCTTTTTGTTGAGGTGATTTTTTCCGTCTTGTCATTTTGTGCAGAGGAGAATAGATTAATGAGAGAACAAAATGCTAGCAGAGTAACAACATCCCCAGAAAATATACTCTAAACAAATCAGAAAGGACCTTCCAGAAAGTGGTGGCTTTTCTGTTCAGAGAGTTGTTGCTATTCCTTTCTTCGATCTCCTGTTGGGTTTGTAGGTGTTTAGAATGGTTTGATCCCTATCCAGCTGAATTCCTGAGAGGAGACGAAATCCAGGTCTCCTACTCCTCCACCATCTTGCTCCGCAAGCTCCGAGTTCAGTGTCTCTTAACAGTTTGCCCCCCTCTCAGTTTTTATCTTATTTTATTTTTCCTTCCCTTTTCCTATGTTCATCTGTTTTGTTTCTTAACTTCCTGAAAAATAAAAATAAGATCTGTTAAGTCAAAGAGGAGAAGTAAATGAATTTGTAGGCAGGGATATTTATAAGTTTTCCTAATTAAGTTTTTAATTTTAATTCCAATGTAGTTAACATACAGTGTTATATTAGTTTCAGGTATACAACACCAGGTGCTCATCATGATAAAGCTACTCTTAATCCCGTTCACCTATTTCATCCAACCCTGACCTATCTGCCCTCAGGTGACAATCAGTTTGTTCTTTACACTAAAGAGTCTGTTTTTTGGTTTCCCTCTCTCTCTCTCTTCCCTTTTCTCATTTGTTTTGTTTCTTAAATTCCACATACAAGTGAAATTATATGGTATTTGTCTTTCTCTGACTATTTCACTTAACATTATACTCTCTAACTCCATCCATATTTTTGCAAATGGCAAGATTTCATTCTTTTTTATGGCTGAATAATATTCCATTGTACATATATACCACATGTTCTTTGTCCATTCATCTATTGATGGGCACTTGGGCTGCTTCCATAATTTGGCTCTTGTAAATAATGCTGCAATAGACACAGGGGTACACATATCCCTATGAATTGGTGTTTTTGTATTTTAGGGGTAAATGCCCAGTAGTGTGATTATGGACCTTAGGATAGTTCTATTTTTAACTTTTTGAGGAACCTCCATATTGTTTTCCTCAGTGGCTATACAGTTTGCAATCCCACCAACAGGGCAAGAAGTTTCCCCTTTCTCCACATCCTCACCAACACCTGTTGTTTCTTGTGTTGTTGATTTTAGCCATTCTGACAGGTGTGAGATGATACTTCATTGTAGTTTTGATTTGTATTTCCCTTATGATCAGTGATGTTGAACATCTTTTTATGTGTCTGTTGGCCATCTGGATGTCTTCTGTGGAGAAATGCCTGTTTATGTCTTCTGCCCATTTTTAATTGGATTGTTTGGTTTTTAGGTGTTGAGTTGTACCAGTTTATTACATGTTTTGGATACTAACCCTTTATCAGATATGTCATTTGCAAATATTTTCTCCCATTCAGTAGGTTGCCCTTTAGTTTTGTTGATTGTTTCCATCACTGTGCAGATGCTTTTTATTTTGATGTAGTCCCAAGAATTTAGTTTTGCTTTTATTTTGCTTGCCTCAGGAGACCTATCTAGAAAAATTTTGCTGTGGCCAATGTCAGAGAAATTACTCCTTTGCTTTCTTCTAGAATTTTTATGGCTTTGGGTCTCACATTTAGTCTTTAATCCATTTTGAGTTTATTTTTATGTATGGCACAAGAAAGTGGTCCAGTTTCATTCTTTTCATATAGCTATCCAGTTTTCCCAACATTGTTTGTTGAATAGACAGTCTTTTCCCCATTGTATCTTCTTTCTTCCTTTGTTGAAGATTAATTGACCATAGAATTATGGGCTTATTTCTGGGTTTTCTGTTCTGTTCCATTGATCTATGTGTCTATTTTTGTGCCAGTACCATACTGTTTTGATTACTACAGCTTTGTAATATAACTTAAAGTCTGGAATTTTGATACCTCCAGTTTTGTTTTTCTTTTTTAAGATTGCTTTGGCTATTCGGGGTCTTTTGTGGTCCCATACAAATTTTAGGATTGTTTGTTCTAGTTCTGTGAAAAATGCTGCTGGTATTTTGATAGGGATTGCACTAAATCTATAGATTGCTTTGGGTATTATAGACATTTTAACAATATTTGTTCTTCCAACCCATGAGCATGGCATGTCTTTCCATGTTTTCCATCTTCAATTTCTTTCATTAGTGTTTTAAAGTTTTCAGAGTACAGGTGTCTTTCACCACTTTGGTTAAATTTATTCCTAGGTATTTTATTATTTTTGGTGCAATTGTAAATGGGATTATTTTAATTATAAGTTTTTAAAATGATAATTCTAAAGCATAAGTCAAATTCATGGTAGCATTTTAGTTTTTTCAACTATAAACTGGGAGTGAATGAGTCTTTACTACCTCATAGTCTTAGAGTAAAATGAGAATGCTACAGGAAACACTTTAAAAAGTAGGCACAGTGTTAGAATATGGCATATGAAAGTTCAGTTTCCAAGTGTTTGGAGTCAGATGTAATGGAATGTATATGAATGTGTTATGTAGACCCACAACCCTACATACACATTGCTGATTATTATTTGTAAGAAGAGCTATATACATTTTTTAGGCTTTTATGGTCTAACCAAATTAGTACATTCTAACGTGTAGGGAGCACATTAAATATTCAATTAGGTGACCTCAAAGGGTGAATACCTGGAATGCATTCAGGTTGGATGGAATGAAGAGCTTAGTGTGAGAAAGGCATCTATGAAGTTTCCCTCTTATCTTCTCTCTTTAAGTAGTATCTCAAGGCACCATCTCTCAAAGACTCCACCACACCCTTCTCTGTAGTTGCTTTCTGGTGTTAGATTTATTTTTAAAAATTATGTCACATCGTTTTCTTGGAAATAGGTAGTATATAAGTGATTCATTAAAAGTACCAGCAAAACCCAACATGCATACATAGAATAATGGAATGTAGACTTTTCAATTTCTCTTCTTAAATAGAGAAACATGTCACTAGGTATTAAGTGTTTTAACCAAATTCTCAACCATAGCTGTCTTTGTTTCTTGAGCTCAAAGTTCTGGTGAGAAAGCATCTTAAAACTGAATTCCTTTCATATGGATAATCTAAGTGAGAATAGTTAATTAGTCCTTTTGGATGCTTAGAAATTATTATATCCAGAATCAGATGTGTACTTATGATTTCTATATATGTGGATATTACCACTTCCAAAATAGTAACACACTTGTAATTTGTTTTCTTGACAGTAACTCATAAATATCTTTCTGTTTATGCTACTTTGTTCCTATGTTTGTGCTCAGTTTTTTTAAGTACTTCAGATTACATTTCTTATGGTGTCATAGCCTTTATTACAACACATGAAAAGTACATATTTACATTTAGTCTAACTACTCATGCATTCATCCATTTACTAGTAAATAAATAAGGGTAGAAAAATTGTTATCCTTTGAGGTCTGCCCCTAATCTATATCCTACATGAAGCCTGTACTAGTCATTTTGGCTTACAGAAACCTCTCTTGAGTCCTGGAGTGTCTCCTTGGGCACTGAGCACAACTGCCCCATTCCCTCTCCTGTATGACTAGGCAATTTCCACATGCCTGTGTTGTATCCCATGTAGATCTGTGAAAAGGAAGATTGAAAATTTTAGGCTGATACCTCCCTGAGAGACTTCTAATAGAAAATACTTACAAATGTAGACCAGCAGCGCCTCCCTGCTGTCCCTGAGACTTGGCCACCATCGCCCTGACTCCCTCTCCACAGTCCACATAACTTGGAGTACAGTGGCTTCTCCATGCCTGTTTGCAGATTCTCCAGCCTAAGGTTTCTGCCAACAAGCTGTCACTCCACAACTTGCTTACTCTGAATTCTCTTTTTCCACACTTTACCTTGGCTCTGTTTTTTCTTTTTATGTCCTCTTTATATTCAACCAAAGAGGGGGCCCCCCAATTCTTTCTCCCTGGTAATAGTCCCTAAATCTTGTCATCTCTCTGCCTTGTGCAATAGCCCCCTTCCCTGACATATGATTTAAAAGGTGCAGTTTTTTTTCAAGAGGTATAATTTTTGGTAATAAAATAATGATAAACAAGATTATCTTACAGCTCTGATGATTAGATGACTTCAATGGAATGCAAATTTCCTATTCTAAAAAAATCCCTTGGTCATTTCTACAGAGATGTCTGCTTGCTGCTACATTTTATTTCCTTTCCTGACCTCTTCCTCCACATCACAACACTCCAGCAACTTCTCCACCATACCTTCCACTTTATCACGCAGAACACACTCAGCATTCTTTGCCCTGAACCTACATTCAGTTTCTGACCTCTCTGTACTTACTCAAAAACATATTAATGTGCTCAGCTAGACGATGGTGAGACTTATGCTTTTTCTGCTCCCCCAACCAATCTCTTCCAGGAACAAGGACCAGGGCAAAGGTATTCCCTTTATGATATGAATTATGTTACCTGTCCTTCACCGAAACAAATTCTCTCTCCCAAACTGGGAAATGAGTAGATACTGAATAGTTCTTCTGGAATAGTATCTGCAGATGGCCAGGACCATATACTTACGAGAATTCTTCCTTCACTAACTAGAGTAACGCTTCTGATCTTGGTGTCCTAATTCCAGGGAAGGATCTGATCATGAGAAGTTATGGAGTTATGGTTACGGCATTTAGAGATGGGTTTCCTGGCAGCCACAGCAACAAGGAAACCTGATGAGCTTCATCAATAGAACAAAGGAAATACACTCATTCCTCAAGAGACACACATTTTCTGGTCTTTAATCACAAAAATAACTTGCAATCAGATATGGTTATACTCTTGACAGGAGTTTTGCAACAAATTCAGAGCCATTTTCATACATCATGTGCTTTATTGAGCCTGTCATAAAAGCCAAAGGCGTGGTATCATGACACATCTTGGTGAAAGGCATTCCGCTATGACTAAGGGAATTGGTTCAAAAAACCCTCTGATTACAACAAAGAAGGTGAAAATGGATTCAGAATTAGTACTGCTGAGACACTACTCTCTGACAGAGGCTGTTGTGCCCTGGAACCTCGCTCCATTTACTAGAACATATGCTTCAACCTGAAAAGTGTGTCTAACTTGGATCTTATTTCACAGTTTAAATTCTTGGGACCTTAAGTGATTCAGCCCAACAAGTTCGGTTCTAGAGCGTTCGGATTCTGAAGACAGCGTAATACTGATGTGACAGGTTCTCGGTTGGAAGTTCTAATAGCCAAACTTGTAAAAAAAAAAAAAAAAAAAGAAGAAGAAGAAGAAGAAGCCCAACACGGTTATAGCACTGATATCCTTTAGGGTTCCCGAACAACAGATTTAGGACAAGAGGACACATACAACAGGAGCAACTCAGTTGGTGGGATCCATTCTCTCAGCCCTGTCTGTGTGGCCCACCAGTGGAGGCCTATCATGCATAGCTCAAGGCTGAGCTCAAGAGCTCAGGTCAGCGCATTCAGCTAGCTCGGTGGGCTCGCGTGGAGCCTCGCAGGCTGGGAGCCCCTGATGGGAGCAGGCTGCCTCAGCGCTTACACAGCTGTCAGGCTCCTCATGTTCTTGGGCTGGCGCGTCACATGTGTGGCTTTAAAACGCCCAAACCTCAGGCCTCAGACAAGCTTTTGTTCCGCTTTCCTGCTTTGTATGTTTGACTCAGTAGCTTTGTTTATTTTCTTGAAATATATCCTTTTGGTTTGTGTTTCTTGGCATGGCCCAGCTATGATTTTTCTAAATGCAATCTTCTCCTGATCCCCTTGCCATTCATAATGCTACACCCCCAGAAGAGTGCAAGCTGTTAGCATGCCTTCCAGTGCCTGAGGCTTGAAAGGGCACTCAGGCCATGGTGCCACCTCCTCTTCTCCTGAAGGGTGAGTGCTCATCGGGGACACTGCTGTGTAGGGCCCGCGGCACTCTTTTTTTTTTTTTTTAAGATTTATTTATTTATTTATTTGACAGAGAGAGACACAGTGAGAGAGGGAACACGAGCAGGGGGAGTGAGAGAGGGAGAAGCAGGCTTCCGCCGAGCAGGGAGCCCGATGCGGGGCTCGATCCCAGGACCCTGGGATCATGACCTGAGCCGAAGGCAGACGCTGAACGACTGAGCCACCCGGGCGCCCCAGGCTCGCGTCACACTTATGGTCGAAGGGATGTACCCAAGCCAAAGAATCCCTTATTCTCATCTTCCAACCAAGTGTTTTTACCATTGATATCAGCACTACTGGTTTTCTGAAATTATAAGTCTCTTGACCTCACCTTTGGGTTCTACAACTAGGGAAGCCCTTTTTTTTTTTAAATTTTATTTTATTATGTTATGTTAATCCCCATACATTACATCATTAGTTTTAGATGAAGTGTTCCCTGATTCATTGTTTGTGCATAACACCCAGTGCTCCATGCAGAACATGCCCTCTTTAATACCCATCACCAGGCTAACCCATCCCCCCATCCCCCTCCCCTCTAGAACCCTCAGTTTGTTTCCCAGAGTCCGTTGTCTCTCATGGTTTGTCTCCTAGGGAAGCCTTTAAAAGGAAGCCAGGCAGAAGGGTAAGTTCTCCTTTGCAGCCCCAACACAGCCTTAGGCTTTCTTTACACAGATCTACCAACTTTTTTTTTTCCCCCCTGAGGGAAGACATAAAACCATCTCCCTAAGATTGTCAACATTCCAAAGCAACTCGTCCTGCAGGTTTCCTGCATGCTAATGGCCATTGCCCTTCCCTGGAGCTGAGCTCCAGGCTGGAAGCTCTTGGCTTTCTGAGCATCCCCTTCAAAGCGGAAAATACCAGCACCTCCTGAACCAACAATGAGACATGTTTGACTAGTGGTGATGAAATGTCTTCTACAAACACTCCCTACCTTACCCACCTCCCCTTTCCAGGACTGATTCACCACTGAAATATTTATGTCACCCAAGTTCAAGTAGATGAAACCAAACCCTTTGGTGTTGGCAGTTCTCAAGTGCCATAGAAAGCAGCATGAACTTCATGGGCAAGGGAGGTAATTAAATAAGCCAAAGCAAGCTGCTGGTCTCCAACAGGCCAGCCAGAACTACGAATGAGAGCCGGGCCTGGGCCTTTCTAGGGCAGATCAGTGGTGCATGCTAGGAATCCATGTTGTACAGTGAGTACCCCCAGAAGTTCCTGGCCCTCCCCAGCCAGAATACATACTTCCAGCATAAGAAGGGATAGGACTCTCACTGCCTCATTTGTCCTATCAGCAGCACAGCATGAAATCTCATTAGCTCAGGATCCTCTCCCTCAGAGCCTGGGACCCTAATTCAAGTGTACTTTCACACTCTTGTATGGGGACAGGGTGTTTTACCTACATTTCAGAATAAGAAACACTGTGGGGGGGGTCCTCTTCTAATTATTTCCTTGGGAAAAGAAGAAACAAAATAATATTGAAAATACTAGAAGCAACCAATTTATCTACGTTTCATTGAGAGTATTGTCAGCAGCAGAAGTGCCAATAAAAATCAATGCTCCCCGCTTGTGAGCAAAAACACTGAACCCAAACTTCTCTGCGAGCAGATTTTCCTGGGGGTGCCTAGTCACTGGAAAAGACTATCCTGGAAGTCATGATCAAAACTCCGGAGATAGAAGTAAGAGGAATTATGGTCCTTTCCCACAGAAACTTAAATTTTATTTCCCCTGAATTCCGTGTTAGATGTAAGTATTACCTTTTCAGGATAGTCTAAAAACTTAACTTATTTATGATATAGCAATAGTATACTGTTTTTTATTATGGTACCGAATATAGCTGAAAGTGTATGCATCGGGCTGTTATTCTACTGTGGATATCATACAACAGATACATTATTGGGTGGAGATAAGTATATGGGGGATTTTCCAAGCTAATGTTTCAGTGAACACTATTCTCAGGATTTTAATTAGGGATGATATGAAACAAAAAAATTGTTATGTATGGAGATTAATTTTAATGACAGCTGATGACATGAATTTAAATTTTTTTTTTTTTTTTACCTTGGAATGTTTAGTAACTGTGCACTGTGAATCTCCAAGTGTGCTGCATTTCCCAAATTTATTTTACAAAGTGATTTTCCTTTCTTTTTCTAGAACTCGTAACTCTTAACATCTCCTGAAATACTGAGCTTTGGAACACAGTTCGGTAAATGTTGGGTTAGGCAGTATTTCCTGTGAGATGAACTAATATAGCCAGTATAGTTTGGACTAGAAAGTGCTAGAAGATCCATAGAAGCAACCTATGTTATTTTAGTAACATTCTTCATGGCCATTAAGTTCTGTTTTAAAAACGGCACCTGAAGAGAATTTCAACTTTATGTGGACTACCTAAAGAGCATGCCCGCGAACAATCTGGCTACTGCTTTTTTGGCTTAATGCTGCTCGGGTGTGGTACTTGTCACATTATGCTCTTGGATTGGAAAAGCTTATGTGGCCAACCTGGGAGGCTGATCACCTGATCACAGAATCTAAAGTTACATTTGCAAGAAAATCTGCTCGGAGTCATAAAGGGCTAGCTTACCATTTCATGGAAAAATGACTTAGAAGATGGCACTGCCCATAACGAAAACTTAACTGTCCTACATCATAGATGTTTCAGCCCTCATTCCCTCATTCAGACTTTGCCCTCCTTATCTATGTTGGTTTGAATCAGGGAGGGGAACCTGTCCCCAGAGCTATGACATGAATATAGTGTGAAGAGAAAAACTCTCCATCTCAAGTGTTTCAGTCTGTTTTGCAGCTCTGGTCACACCTCCTCATGTTACTCCTAAATTAGTCAAGCTGCTGGCTCAAGCTGGCCACTCAGAGCAAGGCAACTTGTCCTTTGTTGAGTTGAGGGGCAGCCTCCAAGCTCCTTTTAATCTGATTGTTTTAATTCAATTTAATCTGCCCAGTAAATATTTCTTCTTCGGCTGCCGAAATACGTAAATCAACTAAGTAGTTGTAATCTATGTATACAGTTAATAGAGCTTGAAATAAATTTGCTTTTGCTGGGCAGTCACCACAGTTACCTAGAAGGGAAGGCAATTCACATAAGAGCAGTAACAGAAATGATACCTCACCTTAGTGGCAACTACCATCTATTGAATATTGGCTAAGTTCTTGCGTTTCATTATCTTCATTACACTTGGCAAGGTTGGCATTGCTATTCTCGTTTCATAGATGACTTAAGTGTTAGGTACAGAGGGCGAGTCTAAGACCTCCCACCCACTATTGATGAAGCTGGCATTCAAACCCAAGTATGCTTGGTGCCAATACCTTTTCTCTTGCTATTACACTACCAGCATTCTGCCTCTATAAAACTGACTTGCATAATTTTAACCTTTTCAGCTCTATGGCTAAGGAGCCTAAATTTGACTCAATGGATTTGGCTGGGAAGATTTTAATTTTTTTTAACTTGTATGTATGTATGTATGTATGTATTTGAATGATCAAATCTTTAGTAAGACTCAAGGCCCCTCTACTTTACTGGGGTTAGTGTTGGAGATAATCAGGATGCTGTGAGCATGGATGTGGTGATGGGGGTGGGGGGGTGGGGGGTAGGGGTGGGAGGCAAGATGGGGGAGGAGAGGGGTAAGTAAAAGCATGTTAAACATTTTACATGTGGAGAGAGTCAAAGATGACAGTTCTAATAATAATTGCAATTTATTGACTATACACGTGAAATGATTCCTTTCCCAAAATATGCGTGTACATTGGTATGACTCAGAGCTTAGGAAACTTAGCAAAATAGTATACATACGTATATTTTACTGGCCGTTAAGAGGATTGATTTGAGGTAAGAAAGAAATGAGTTTGAATCTCATTCTGATTCTTACTAGTGATGAGACCTTAAAAAGTCATTTACCGGGGCGCCTGGGTGGTTCAGTTGGTTAAGCGACTGCCTTCGGCTCAGGTCATGATCCTGGAGTCCCGGGATCGAGTCCCGCATCGGGCTCCCTGCTTGGCAGGGAGTCTGCTTCTCCCTCTGACCCTCCTCCCTCTCATGCTCTCTGTCTCTCATTCTCTCTCTCAAATAAATAAATAAAAAATCTTAAAAAAAAAAAGTCATTTACCTTACATGAGCCTCAGTTTACTGAGCTAATAACATAAGAATGACAATACCTGTTTTGGAGGGATATTGTGAAAATGAAATTGGGTATTACAGAGAGTGTGAGTAGCCTGACACACAGCTGGTATTGGAAACTGGTAGCAATAATAACATTTGAGGCCCTATTCCGTGTTACTGCTGCACCACGAAACAGTCCTGCAAGGTCAAGAGAAGACATGGAGACTTTCCACGGCTACCAACAACAGGGGCCGGATTTAAACTGAGATCTGGTTACTCTTCTAGTTAATGCTCTTTCAATTATACCTCCATGTTTTGGCTTGAGCCCATTAGACCGATAGATGTATGTTTAAGAATATTTTTGAAAGTCTTAAAAACAATCATTAAAAGAATTAAAAGCGAATGCATACCTACTAAAATGCTCGACAAGAGCAAAGACCTCAAAGTTGAAAAACAAAATAAATATAAAATATAAATGACAAATGCAAAGCAAAGAAAGAATGGCGACAGGAAGATAACACAAATGAATTTTGAAAATAGAGACAAATGGTTTTAACATCTGTATGGAAAGACTCAACCTTCTTTGGGGAATAAAAATAAATTATTAAAATAAATGTCTACTCTTTATAAGGGACAGGCTTGATACATAGTACCACAGAAAAGATCAAAATAGTAATAGGGGTGAATATTTGTCTGGTTAATGCAAATATAATGAGAGGAGAGAGAGTTGAGGTTAGTTTTGGGTCTACTTGGTTACTCTAAGGATGGTTTCCCAGAATCACCTTCTCTCTGTGTTTCCAGATTAAAGTAGGGCAAAAAAGGAATTCACTTGCTATTTGCAAGGCAGAACTGAGTCATTACTCTCTGAAGGTCATTGTGGTTACATAGGAGGGCAGATAGATGTAGAGGCAGTAGAGGGTTCCAACTTGTTCTCACCCTCCTGATGGTTGGTTCTGCTGACCAATCGCTTCTCCAGGCCTGTCACCAGAAGCTTGGTGGTAGACCTGCCCAAGGGGTGGTTAAGCAGAGGTTTAGTTTTACATACACTTTTCCACCCACTCCCCTTCATGACCCAGCTCTGGCAGATCCATGTCACTGGCCTCCCAGATTTTCCTGCACATTGCGATTCAGCTACCCAGGCCAGTGCTTCTGGAGAATTGGTTAGTGGTTTTCTCTGCTCCTCGATTCTTCCTTCTAGATCCCTACTTCCCCAGCCTCTTCTATAATTAGATAAACACTTCTTCCTATCAAATTCTTGATTTCATAATACTCAGAGGGATTCTGCTTCCTGATTGAACCCTGAAAAATAGTGATAGGAGTATCAATTTTAGGCAAAGTATAATTTAAGCAAAAGTATTGACTGGGTAGGTATGAGTTCTGTGCCTGGGTCTTGATTTAGAAAGGTGACTGGATGACCACATGGAGAGTTCAATGCCATTGGAAGAAAAGTTGAATGTTACTCCTAGTTCCCCCTAGAAATGGGAGGCTTGGCTGGACATGCAGGGCCACAGGATGAATACCAGATCATAGGAGCAAATGATAGATTTAGATCAGAACCTTTAATGTGGCGAAGGTGAGGGCGCCTGGATGGCTCAGTCTGTTGGGCATCTGCTGTCAGCTCAGATCATGATCCCAGGGTCCTAGGATCAAGTCCCACACTGGGCTCCCTGCTCAGCTGGGAGTCTGCTTCTCCCTCTGCCCCTGGCCCCTGCTTGTGTGTGTGCTCTCTCGCTCTCTCTCTCTCTCAAATAAATAAAATCTTAAAAAGAATGTGGGGAAGGTGAGACAGGGCAGGGTAAACAGTTTAGGATTGGCTATTTTGAATGATTTTGGCAGGTTCTGAACTGCAGGGATGATCCCTAGTTGCCTGGTACCTGGCCCCGGGGATGATTAAAGTAGAGAAATATCACTTCCTGGGGTGAAAAGGCCAGATAGAGGAGGTAGGGTTCTGATTGGTTAGTTTACATATAAAAGGCATGTTCCTAAAGATAGGGTATGTGTGTGTGTGTGTGTGTATAATATACATTATAGTATGGTATATTTATCACATATTTATTATATATTTTTATAATAAATTATGTTATATAATGTATACCACATTATATATAAAATATGGAATACATATTTTATATGTGCATATGAAATATGGAATATTATTCGGCCATGAGAAAGAAGGAAATCCTGTCATTTGTGACAACATGGATGAACCTGAAGGACATTATGCTACTTGAGTGGGGGGCTGAGGGGGTAGAAAACAGGGAGAGGGTGGTAAAAGGGTATAAACTTTCAGCTATAAGATGAATAAAGTCCAAGGATCTAATGTAAAACATGGTGATTATAGGGCGCCTGGGTGGCTCAGTTGGTTAAGCGACTGCCTTCGGCTCAGGTCATGATCCTGGAGTCCCGGATCGAGTCCCACATCGGGCTCCCTGCTCAGCAGGGGGTCTGCTTTTCCCTCTGCCCTCTTCCCTCTCGTGGTCTCTGTCTCTCATTCTCTCCTCTCAAATAAATAAATAAAATCTTTAAAAAAAAAAAAACAAAACATGGTGATTATAACTCATAACATTGTATTGCATAATTGAAATTTTCTAAGGGAGTAGGACTTAAATGTTCTCACTGAAAAAAAAATAAAAAAAAAACATAAACACGAGGGGATGGATGTCTTAATTAACTAGATGGGGAAATCCTTTCACGATGTTTATGTATTTCAAATCATCACAGTGTAACCTTCAAATATCTTAAAATTTTATATGTCAATTATACCTCAATAAAGCTAAAATTGAAAAAATAATTTTATTTTTTATTTTTATTTTTTAGATTATTGTTATATTTGTAGTTATTTTTTTATATTTATTTTTTATTGTTATGTTAATCACCATACATTACATCATTAGTGTTCCATGATTCATTGTTTGTGCATAACACCCAGTGCTCCATGTAGAACATGCCCTCTTTAATACCCATCACCAGGCAACCCATCCTCCCACCCCCCTCCCCTCTAGAACCCTCAGTTTGTTTTTCAGAGTCCATCATCTCTCATGGTTCCTCTCCCTCTCTGATGTCCCCCCCTTCATTCTTTCCCTTCTGCTATCTTCTTTTTTTTTCTTAACATATATTGCATTATTTGTTTCAGAGGTACAGATCTGTGGTTCAACAGTCTTGCACAATTCACAATGCTCACCATAGCACATACCCTCCCCAATGTCTATCACCCAGCCACCCCATCCCTCCCACCCCCCACCACTCCAGCAACCCTCAGTTTGTTTCCTGAGATTAAGAATTCCTCATATCAGTGAGGTCATATGATACATGTCTTTCTCTGATTGACTTATTTCACTCAGCATAACACCCTCCAGTTCCATCCACGTCATTGCAAATGGCAAGATCTCATTCCTTTTGATGGCTGCATAATATTCCATTGTATATATATACCACATCTTCTTTATCCATTCATCTGTCGATGGACAGTTTGGCTATTGTGGACATTGCTGCTATAAACATCGGGGTGCATGTGCCCCTTCGGATCCCTACATTTGTATCTTTGGGGTAAATACCCAGTAGTGCAATTGCTGAATCGTATGGTAGCTTTGTTTTCAACTTTTTGAGGAACCTCCATACTGTTTTCCAGAGTAGTTGCACCAGCTTGCATTCCCACCAATGGTGTAGGAGGGTTCCCCTTTCTCCACATCCCCGCCAACATCTGTCATTTCCTGACTTGTTAATTTTAGCCATTCTGACTGGTGTGAGGTGCTATCTCATTGAGGTTTTGATTTGGATTTCCCCGATGCCGAGCAATGTTGAGCACTTTTTCATGTGTCTTTTGGCCATTTGGATGTCTTCTTTGGAAAAATGTCTGTTCGTGTCTTCTGCCCGTTTCTTGATTGGATTCTTTGTTCTTTGAGTGTTGAGTTTGATAAGTTCTTTGAAAAAATAATTTTAAAAAAGAATGTTCCTGGCTGAGTCCTTTGCTGTCAAAGAATTGGTTAGCCCCTGGGACGGGCAGTCTTTTCCAGCCAGAAAGATTTTTTTTAAGATGTTAAAACATCATGATACACAGAAAAATTTAAAAACATGACTAATACAATATTATCCTTTAAAAAAACTAGAGCCAAAATCCACCATATATATATTAACAGTTGTTAATCTTTATTCATTGAATATCATAATATTGGATATATAAAGAAAAATCAATTAGAAGTACAAGAAAAAATGGCCAGAGGTCACTTAAGTAATCACAAACTTGATCATAAAGAAAATCACAATAAATTCCAAAACATACAAAAGAAATTTTATAGGAGTAATTCTCAGATAGTGCAATGAAATCAAATGAGTACAAATAGAGGTCAAATAGATCTCTATTTGATCAAACTTACTAATCATGCTCTTCAGATCTTCTATATCTTTATTACTAATTGTAAAGGTTTAGATGCATCTAGATCTGTGTTTATGTTAATATCTTGATATTTGTGAAAGTACTGAAGTGGTGTAATTAGTGAAATTTAAGACTTGGGAAAACAGTGTTATTTAAGAAGGACTAGTATTGTTTTTTCCTCTATTGATTTTTTTTCTGACTCAGTCTCTAAGGACTTAGTGGGAGTTAACTCCTTTCTATTCTGCAGACACACCAAGTTACCCAAGCCTCTTTGGTTTGTTGATATTTTCCTACTGGCATGGAAAGCTTGCTGCCTCACCAACTCCATCCCCCCTCCCCTTCAAAAACTCTAGAATATCCTTTAAGATCCTCTTCAGTTATCTCTATGTAATGCCTGACCTCCAAGACAGTATTATCTTGTAGTTCTCTCATTTATTGTGGTTAAATCTTCATTCATTAATTAAATCTTTCCATAATATGTTCTCATAGTATTAGTTATCTCTTTATACATATGTGTGTGTGTGCATGTGTGTGTGTAAATCTTTAATTATATCTGCCTTCTTCTCTAGGTTATACTCTGATACCCATAGTTGGACGTGAAGGTTGGGGAGGGATATGCGTTTTAGTATTCAGAACAATTACTGGTCTATGGTACTGCTCAAATACTTGTTGAATATAGAAATGGATGAATGGATAAACATTTCTTAAGTGTCTCCTAGGAGGCAAACCTTTCAGTAAATTATCCTCAAAGTGTCAAGTTTATATCTCCATTTTCCCTTCTGGTCTATGGAATCTCTCAGCTGATACAGTCATGGTGGTCTAAAATATTACCATCTCTGACCGGGTAACAGCCTCCCTGGTGCTTTTCCTGTATCCTAGTTCACTGACGTCCAGGGCATTCTCCACACAGCAGTCAGAGCAGTGAGCTCCTTGAGGCATAAATTCACATTATTCACCTTCATACTTAAAACCTTTCTTTAATAACATCTGTATTCTTTAAATATATAAGGAAGCAACCATACATCCCAGTTTGCCTAGGACGGTTCTATTTATGCCCATCATGCCAGTGGCAATCTCACTTCTACTGCCAGGATACAAGTTGATGCCCCTGGGGAAGATATCTAGTCTTTGAAGCTATCCAGAAATAGTGGCTTGAAGACTGCAAGGCATGGCCATGTCGCATGTGCTTATTACTGATGGGAGTGAGTTAGAGTTGATTAATTGCATGCCTTAGAACTCATTTTGGGTTATCTTGGTCATTTTTAATCTTGTGTCTGTGAGAGCCTTGTATCTAAGTAACTGAATGATAATGGCATCCTCTTGATTCTTTGAGCTGACCCCAGAGTAGTTTTTGTTGACAGACTAGGTGAACATCACATATTGCATTTGAGCCACTCAGTCCAGCCCTGACAATGTCCCTAAAATTTCCACTATGTATTGTTCTGAAAGTTTATGATGTTGTGACATGATTCCTAAACATATTGATGGCTACCACTCATAGGACATTGGTATAAGTGCAAAATATATTTTACATGTTATTTTATTTAATTCCCATATTAACAGTGTGAACACTTTAATCTCCATTTATAGACAAAGAAATTAAGACATTAACTTTTTCCAGGCATGAACAATCCAGTGCTTCCTGCATTCAAAGCTAATACTTGGGAGCATACCTACTTAGGCTTAATAGACATAGCTTGTTATCTGGTAAGTAGATAGACAATTACCAGATAAACAATGATCAGTTTAGGTTGAATCTACAGAGTGCAAGACATAAATTTGCCTATTATAAATATAATTTCTGAGCAAGGAAACCAGGCACCTTGGCTTGGGCACTTGGGATTTTAAAATACAAATGACAAAGCTCCTGACCTCGTAAGAACTGCAGTTTTGTCAGAGAGGTAATTTTCATAAACAAACATTGCAATATTCTAGGGTATGTAGCTTGCCTGCTGTTTGGCATACAGATAGCATTAAAATATGTACTATTTGAATAAATGAAATAAAGTGTGCCTGAGGAAAAGAACAAATGAAAGTGCAAAGATCAAAGGAAGCAGAGAGGAAAGGACTTTCTGCCTGGGAAGTGGGCAAAAACATCACTAAAGTGGTTACATTGAAAGGGGTTTCTGGAGGGTGTGGATGAGTTTACTAGGGGAGGAAGCCTAGAGGAGGGCCTTCTGGGCGGATGGAATAGTTGGGCAAATGTATGGAGCTAAAAACAAAACCATGGCATATTCAGGAAGTGGGTAGGAGTTCACTGATTCAGAATTGCATGGACAAGGTTTTATCTGCATGGTGAGGAATCACAGCCTTGACAGCACTGCTGTTCATGACTCAATGGATTCATTTTGCAAAAAGTGCCATCTTAATATCTCGGACTGAATTCTGAGTGCTTGTGGGCTGGAAATTGGAAGAGAGCAGAGCTGAGATGGATGGATGTAGTCTGATACCATGAGCCCCGTTCTTCTGAGACTTTCACAAGATGTCAGACATTGAAACTACTTGTCATTGAGGGAGAGCAGCCTCCCCTCTAGGGAGCATTCTGCTTGTCCTCTATGTTCTAGCAAATAGTGCACAACTCCCCGCCCCCCCCCGCCCCGACCGTCAGGGCCACTCTTCCCTGCACACACAAGTCTTAGGAGGTCAGAGTCTGGTAACTACTGTGTTCTCAGAGATTAATACGAATACTTCATGGCCTGTGTGGGGCTCAGAGAGCTTCAGCATTCCCTTGAGGGAAATAGAAGGGGCACAGGGTAGAGCCCTGTATCTAGGTGGAGAATTTTCTGGGTGTAGTGCTGTGTGGAGGAGGATTTGTGTCTGTGGAGGAGACTCGGGAAAGGACACACAGAGAGACAAACAGAAAAGTAACAGATGTGAATGCGCTTCCTGTCATTTTTTCCCTGAAAGATGAAGGTTGATCTTGAGAACACAAGGATATTATCACAAAACTCTCATCCCTGTAATAGTGAGGGTGAGAAGACCCATTAACGTTGTGTGTGTGTGTGCATGTGTGAGTGTGTGTGCGTGTGTGTGGGGTATCTGGCTACTGTACTTTAACAATAACTCCTCTTGACATTATACAAGGTCAGCAAGTCACCTCAAGACCACCCTGCTTGAGGATTTGCTCTCCGCACAGGGTTGTATGGATTCTCTCAGCTGAGAAATGTCACCCAGCACCTTTCATATTTATGGTGACTCATAAACAGGAAACCAGTCCTGTCCATGACATTGTAACTTTTTTCATATCAAATCCTTTTATGAAAATGAAAAAAAAAAAACCCACCAAACAAAACTATAGAACTTAGCTGCCTTATGCTTTCTGAGCCAAAATAAACATTGCCAAATTAGTAAGGCAGACTGAACAAATTAAGCGCTAAATGCAAATTTATCGACTGAAATCCAATGGCAGAGTTGCCAAAGAGCTTAGAGGGGTGAAGCACAGCCCTGTAAGTAGGTGTTTGTGTTGGCGAGTTTCTGCAGAGAGGCATGGGAACAGTAATAGAAAAAGAGAGCATTTCTGTTACACCCAAGATGAACAGTTTGTTTTAGAAAGTTCAAGTGAACAGTGTCTAACATATATTCACTGAATTCAGAATCTCAGTTGCTACCAAGAGGGAGATGAAAAAAAAAAAAAAAGCTGGCAAAATTTCTTTTAAAAAACTCATTTGGAAATGTTCAAGTCAGTCTTGTTAATCATTGGATGGGATGGAGACATCCTCATTTCTGAGCCGTGAGTAAGTCCCAGCAGTTCTTCACCAGGGCAGACAAGAGCTTTTCCCTTAAGGATATTCAAAACCTTACACAATAAGGAGAAGATTTATCTTCATGTTTTCTAATGCCCCACGTGGAATGTATAGGATGTATCCTTTTAAGGTGTGAGCATTGTTTATGATGCCTAGGTTTTGAAAGTTGCATGTATATTGCTTCATCTCCATGACTGATTGAGGAGGGGCTGCAGGGAGAGAATGGTTGTGATTGTAACTGCTTCGGTGTTTTCCTCCTGACCATGGACTCGGTGACTTCTCTTCCCACTTTGGTCAGGGTCTCTTACCCCTTTTCTTTTTTTTTTTTTTTTTAAAGATTTTATTTACTTATTTGAGAGAGAGAGAGAGAGAGAGAGAGCATGAGCTCAAGTGGGGGTAGGGGAAGTGGGAGGAGAGAATCTTCAAGCAGACTCCCCAGTGAGCATGGAGCCTGACGTGGGGCTCGATCTCATGACCCTGAGGTCATGACCTGAGCCAAAATGAAGTGTCAGATGCTTAACTGACTGAGCCACCCAGGCGCCCCTTTTATCCCCTTTAACATGAAAGATCCTAAGATGCACATTTCTGTTTGCATTGAGTGTTCTTCCTCCTCCTCCTCCTTCTCTTCCTCCTTCTTCTCCTTCTTCCCTTTCACCCTCTTTTTATAGCAATGCATCTGCAATGCAAAAATAAAATACTGGTCATGTTTCTTCCATAATACTACCTTGTATGAGATTTTATTTTATTCTCTAAAAGTTTTAAAAAAAGTTAATTGAAGGATAATTCATATGTAATGTTGTATTAGTTTCAGGTGTACAACATAGTGATTTGACAATTATATACATTACAAAATACCCTGATAAGTGTAGTTACCATATGCCATCACATGAAGTTATTACAATATTATTGACTATATTCTTTGGATGTTGCTTATTCTTCAGTGAAGAGTTCCCACAAGCTTCCTGGGGCTTCCCACAATGCCTCGTGTCTTCTTTGATGGTTGAAGAAACCAGGACACGGAAAGTCATTTTATCATACAATAAAAATTGGGAATAGAATGGGAATACCATAGAATACCATAGTGTGCCAACACTGGCTGGATATTTAGAAAGCTGTATTTTATAGAGGAAAATTAGAGGCCCAGAGAGAGAGAGATCATAACATGCCCAAAGTAACATAGTGAATAAGTTCCAGAGAAATTATTAGATCAGATTTTCTTTATCCTTTGACTCCTAGCCAAAGGAGTCAACACACCACTACATACCACAATCCCTCCCACATACTTACTGTTTATAGGTCTTTTCTTACTTACTTTCTAACTTACTGTTAGAGTATTATCTACTCTCTTCTCACACCCAGCAACATAAAGTAACACAATTAAATATCTCCTTCTCCAGGACATTCTCTTGCTCAAGGAAATATATTGGTCTTCTACTGCAGAAGAGGTCAAGTATAAACTCCTCAACTATTTTGGGTTTTGAAGCTGAGGATAGTCTTGGCTTTGGTTGGCCAAAACAGGAGACAAGCTGAGAATTGTCTTGTGGCAGAAAGATGGCAAAAGAATTGCAAAGCAGAAATTGCCCCAGCTATGACCCCTGGAGGAGAAGAAATGTATAAATATTTGGAGGGTGGAAATGAAAATGGCTTATAAATTATCTTTTCCTACATGACATTCCCTAAGAAATCAGCCAGGGTTATATTTTTTAAAAGAATCTAGATAGTCAAAGCAATGAATGTCAGCTTGGTGTAATTTTTTGCATGGTGTAATTTCAGTTAACTAGCTGTAACACACAACCAGCTGGTAATACCTTTGGTTCACAGACCCACACGGCACAATTGACAACCTCATATATGCAGCTTAATTTATCTGGGACACTCTGAATTTTTCTTAGATTCCTTTCTAGGTCAAAAGTCTAAGTTAATGAGCATTCCTACCCATACTCAAAACATGTCCCTGGAATGCTGGAGAAACATGAATTGTTAACAACAATGACAAACTCTTTTGAATTCGTTTTAACCAGAAATGGTATAAAAATAAGTATAATGATTTCAGAATATTGACAATATGTGAATCCCTTGAAGAAAGTAAGCAAGGATTACTGTTATGACACCTGAGTTCTTGCTGATCGCTCCCTTGATTAAATATTAGAATAGGTCTTCTCATGGCCTTGGTTCTTGGTGCAAGAATTCATAGCCATCATCAAGCTACTCTCCACTTCAGCAAGGCTATTCAGAGCAATGGTCTACTCCAGGGGCTACATTTTCCTCATGTGAAGACTGGTAATCGTGGAGGCCTGTCCACAGTCATGCATTTCTGGAAAACTCCACTTCACCACCCGCAAAGACACACTTGACCCAGGTGAGTGTGCCCCTGTGCATGAGTGTGCATCCTTGTAGCCCCAAGTGCTGACATTCACCTCTTCTCTACCCCAAATCAGCGGCCCTCCACCCATGGTCACAGCCAAGTACATCAGACACAGACACGCATGTGACTCACTACAGGATGGCTCCTGTGCACATGCAAATCTGTGCACACTCCAGATGCCTTTGAAGCTGGGCCCGAGCATCAGGAAGCATCCAGAATCCCGGCTGTTGTGGCAGTCACAGCACATCACATGGGAAAAAAAAAAAATTCTCTTTATTCCCTGGAGACTGCAGGTTGACTACACGGTTTTAAAGGACCCCCAAAACTGACTCTCCTCCAACTTTGCTTGGGGCTAGTTCCTGAACAATACACAGATTGTCCGGATCTCTAAGTGCCTTGAGGAGTGTCTCTACCTCCCGAGACAATATTGCTATTGTCTCCAAGGCTCAAGCCTGTTGTTTTATCTTTGAGGAAGTTTATTCCTAGATAGAGATCTTCATAACACCAGCCGAAAATGGAGGCATTGACAGGCTGGCTCGCATTTATTGCTGCCGTATAAGAGAACCATTTAAAAGCTGGCTGAGTTTTTGTCCTCAGCAAATAAAGCCACTTGCCCTGGTCAGGCCATCAGCCCTTCTAGAAAGCTCAGCCCAGTTACTGGCAGAATCCACAGAGCTGTAAAGGCCAATAGGAAGGGTGAGAGTTTAAACATTAACTTCTTCAGACATCATGGGACCATCACAAAAATGAATCAGAAACACCCAACTGAGAGCATTTTTCACAGTCACTCTGCAGATGACAGAAGATAAGAAATGTTAGTAAAGGTGGAAGGTTCCATACTGATAGCATCTTTGGCCTTGTGGTTGGAGACCCTCTTTGTCAGGAGTTCACTAGAGAGTTCGCATCACACTGGTGTCTTTCTGACCTATAGAAACAGAAGGAAAAATGTATCCAAAAATCACTGTTAAGACATATCCTCTAGTCCCCGCCCCTGGGTCTGGAATGCTAAGCTCAGAGGGCCCCAACTCAATATCTTTTTTTTTTTTTTTTTCATACGAAAGAAGAAGAACCAAGAATGGGAAAAGAGAGGGACTTGCCCACAATGACCTATAATGTAGGGGCCAAATGAAATCTCATGCCCAAAGTCTTGGACTCTCATTTTAGGGTTTTTTATTTCTGTTCTCCCCACCAGGCCATGCTAGTTCCCTCTCTCATTTAATCCTCCTCCATGACCACTGGAAAATAGGCATCTTTCCAGTGCAAATGATTGCTCACTCTGTCTCCTTCTGCACTTCAAGTTTTAATTTATTCTCACTTTTGCTATAATGATTAGTGAAGGGTTTTAATTCACTCTTAAATGAATTCGGTAAAGGAGCAGTTGAAAATGAATTAGTTTGTGATACCAAAAAAGGTCTTTTATCCTAGAGACCTGAGGACTTTTAGAACAGGATTTTCAGGGTAGTAGAGAATCTCCTTTTGACTTCTCTTTGCTCCAGGTATGGATGGGTCAGTCTCCTGGAGTCTCTATCAGGTCAGGTGGTTGCAGAACCATCCGCAGAAGCATGAGTGGCTGGACATATTCTGGGGGTTTTTGTCTCATATCAAAGGCCACTTCAATTGTTTAGGTATCTAGAGTGGAGAGTCTTATCAGTCTCCTGATATGGCCTGCCAGTCTCTAGTTTCTGGATAACTATTTGCTACCCACCGGTAGACAGAACTGGACAGGTACTTAGAGGCCATGGGATCCAACCCATTTTATAGGTGGAGGAACTTAGTGCCATAAATGGTATGGTAGTCAGAATGGTGGCCCTCCCCAAAATGTCCATGTCCTAACCCCCAGAACCAGTGAATATGCTACTCTTACATGGGAAAAGGGACTGTGTAGATGTGTTGAAGTTAAGGATCTTGAGGTGGGGTGATTATCCTGGATTATCTGTGTGGCCCAGTGTAATTACAGGGTCCTTATAAGGGGAAGAGGGAGGCAGGAGAGTGAGAATTCGAGAAGGAGGAGGGGCCATGGAAGCAGAGGTCAGGGTGATGTAATTGCTGGCTAGGAGTCACCTGCCAAGGAATGTGGGAAGCCTCTAGAATCTTGAAAAGCTAAGGAAATGAATTCTTTCCTAGAACCTCCCTGCTGGCACCTTGATTAATCACAGCCCCCATGAGACCCATTTCGGCCCTTTGATTTTTAGAACTCTAATATAAATCCATATTATTTTAAGCTACTACACTTGCGGTAGTTTGCTGTAGCAGCAATAGAAAGCAGATAACTGATGGGAACAGGCAAAGCTGAGACAAGGACATGCCTTCTTTCTTCTTCCTTTGCCTGGAAAGCTTTTCTCTTCATCCCCTTTCTTCACTTGGTCAACTGCTCTCATCCTCAACCCTAGCTGAGGATGTGTCATTGAAGAGCCTCCTCTCGGATTTGACTCAGAACATTTCTCCAGCTCTCCTACAGTTCCCTGGATCTGCTATGTAATATTCCACATTATGGACTGTGAGATTGAGTTGTTCCCTTCTCCCCCAGCAGACTGTGGACTCCTTGAGGGCATCAACTGGCCTCACTCATCCTCTGATCACAAACATCTAGCGCAGGAGAGTCATGATCATTGGTTTTGAGTGAATACATCAAAGAATAAACAAAAGCTCTTTTTCAAACACTCAGCATTTTGAACCTACTTAGCAAGCATTAATAAATAACTGTGTATTTTTTCTGAAATATTTTCTTGCCTTTCGTTCCTTTTTTTTTTTTTTTTCCTCAGCCAGGCAGATTCTGAAGATGACCGTGGAGACCGTAAATTTAGGAGAGTTGCCTGTGGAGTGACAGGACCCTGAGCACAGACTCAGGATTGCTGCTCCCAGGCAGGACTTGTGCCTTGAGCTCCTCATGAAGGGGCTTCCTGAAGCTTGTTAGTGAATTGTCCCAGCAACCTGGAAAAAGCTCCCCTCTTTGAGGTGGCAGACCAATTTTCTGATACTCCCCAGTCCTCAGACTAACTGGTTCATTTCCCCAAAAAGGAAGCTTTTTTTTTTTTTTCCCCCGAGGCTGCTGAGAAAACACCAATGGCAAATATCATCTGGTTTTCATTGAGTGGTGCCAAAAATCTGTCACAGGCTAATTGTGTATCTCTATTCATACAAATGAAGATAAGCATGAATGAAGATCGGTCACCAGCTCCTGGTTCTTGGTACCTAGGAGTATGGGTTGACCTAAGAGTATAGGTTATTTTGGAGAAGATAGCCCCTTGTTTTCTAGGCTCTTCTGTGGCACATACACATGACTCCTGGAGGGTCCTTTGGTGGCTTCTCAAGTATCTCAGCCTGAGGAGACAATAGGACTCCTTTGCCTCATCTCTTCAGTCTGGAGGTTGGGGGGCTATTTCTGTCACCCAGGTCCTTCACTTTAACCTCCGTGGATGTGGCTCCTGCTCAGGGTTCAAAGAGTGTGCCTCATATGCCATCACCAGGAGGTACTCCAGATGCTGGTTAGATAGGAACTCAAATTGCTGGCTGCTGTGTTCTCTTTACCGATATTTATTTCCATTTTGCAGATAAAAACAATTTAGCATGACAGATAGCACGCTGATAGCCTGAAATAACCTCCAGTGGGTACAGCCTTGTGAAATACTTGGCAAAGGAAGTAAATATGTATTCAGCCCTTGAAACCAAAAGGTTTATTGCCTAGGAGGGGCTCCATGGAAACTCCTTCTTCATAAGGATATGTCTAAAGCAGTTATTTTCTCAACTTGGGCCTTTTTTTTTTTTTTTAAGATTTTATTTATTTATTTGAGAGAGAGAATGAGAGAGAGAGAGAGAGAGAGCACATGAGAGGGGGGAGGGTCAGAGGGAGAAGCAGACTCCCTGCTGAGCAGGGAGCCCGATGTGGGACTCGATCCCGGGACTCCGGGATCATGACCTGAGCCGAAGGCAGTCGCTCAACCAACTGAGCCACCCAGGCGCCCTCAATTTTGGTCTTTAATGTATCACTCAGGAAGGCAAGATTCTGGAGAACCTTGTGAAAAAGGGTTCAATGATTAGGTGAGCTTGGAAAAAGCTGCCTTTCATGTCTCTCAGAAATTGACAACACACCCTGAGAAAACCTACAGGACAGAAACCTATTTACATTTGTTTAACTCAGAATTTCCTGACTCTTTCCCCATGAAAATCCCCCCCCCCACCAGAATACCTGTTAATTTGTCACATAATCAGTGTTCTGTACCCCACATTTTGTGAAGCCCCGCATTTTGTGAAGCTTTCTCAGGGCTCCTTGGCGAGGTAGACTCCCTTACCATGCTTTCTAAATTGTGCATGTATATCATTTATGGGGCCCATGTCAGACACCACCCCAGTTAACCCTCACCAACTTTGAGGTCAGTACTAGTCCTTCAATCAGTGGTTAATTAAATAATTGATATTTATTAGTTATGTACTATGGGTACGACACCAGGGCAGTTTTGTTATTACCCTTATTTTATAGGTCTAGGTGGGGAAATTGAGGCCCATAAAAGTTAAATAATTTATCCAGAGTGACATGACTGGAAACAAAATTCAGAAACAAAGCCAGAAACAAAATTCAGTTTCTCTGATTCCCAATCTTGTGTGGTTTCCACTTTTTTCAGACTGTAGAGAATTACTACTGCCATCCTTGCTCCCAGCATTGCTCTAAAGTTCAGAACAGGGTTGCTAAAGAAGTCTTCATCATGAACTTAATTGAAATCTTGTGCTTTCCTGCTTCCAGCTCTGAGCTGGGAGAGGGAGGTTGGTGAGTTACCTCTTAAGTAGAGGGGCCCACTCAGACCTCATGTCCATGTGATGCTCAGAGCCCCAGTGGCCTTTGCATTTGTATATCCCAAAGGTGGGAAGCAAGATTGCTCAACTCAAGACCTTCAAATCCCCCTCTCCTTGGCTGCTATGTAGGAGGTTCTCTTCCACATACGAAGCTTCAGGACAATAATTCTAACGGGTGCCCAGGCACGGTGCATGGGGTGGGAGGCCTTTGGACTCTGGGTTTCCTGTGCTGAACCTGTTCAGTCAAGTAGAATTGTACTGGAATTCTGGGGTTTGTGTTGGGAGCCCATGGCCCGCTGTTTATTATTTTAAGAACTCTTGGTTGCTGCCTTTAAACGTGGGGGTGGGGGAGCAGCCTACTGTGGAAGGCGGCTGCCACCTTCTTCTGGGAATGACAGTGTTGCTCTGTATACTCCACAAGGGCCCCTCAGGCAGAGCTACCGCATTCCAGAGCTCTACCCAGCCAGATGAATAGACACTATTTCATCTCATTGGTTACTGAGACAAAGTCAAGGCTCCAGCAGTTGGGCTCCTCTCTGTCATATCACCTTGATGTGGGGAAGACCCCACTAAGACCTTGAGACCAGGACGCTCACAGCTTTACCAGAGTCAAGGGTCAGCACGTTCACACTAGGCTTTATGAAACCCGCTCTTGCCTTCCTCACCTTTCAAATTGTGTCCCTGCCGGGTGCCCCACATGGTAAGAATGTTTCAGTGTCCCACTGGAACATTTGTTATTGCCCAATCCAGCTCAACACCCCTTCCAGCCATGTCCCAAGAAGCCTGTGCTGAGTACTTGAAATAAAACAGAGCGATGTCCTCGAGCTGTGAATGCCTCCCAAAGACAAACGGACAGAACTTCATTGTTTCAGGGAAGAAGGCGCCTCACATAGTGGTCACATTGTGGTTACCGGGGGCCTGATGATTAATCCACAGAGAGGATGTGCAGGAGAGAGGAGCTGGCATCATTCCTGTAGACGAAGATTCTTTAAAATTTCATGTCTCTGACTGAACATGTGCACCAGAAACACAAGATTTCCATTGTTAAGGTCTCTTGGGTGACCTCATTTTCCCAGTTGCAAGTTGGCATGTAAGTCATTACCTTTTCTGTCTGCACAGGGATACTGTGTTCCTGAAACTCAAGTGCTTCACACTTCAAAATATACATTGTGCTGCTTGTAATTATACTTCTGAAGGTGAACACTTACAGGGCTTTATAAAATTTCTCATTTAGAGATGGGCTATAAGCAACCGATGCATGGAGAAATGAACAAAATCAGATACTGATCAATATGCATATATTTGGTATGAATAATTGAACTATTTTTAGAATGAATTTTTAAAAAGATCTGTGCTAAGATCTTTTGAAGGCACTCCAAGAGATTCCAGCAGTATCCACCAATATCCACCATGGTTCTTGCCCTTTGTGCAATCACCAGTGGGGAAGTGGACTCTCTTGGAATGGCAAAGGCTGTATATGAGGGGCTGATGCAGATAGCATGGTGGTGCTGATGGTCGAAAATCCACAGCTCTGTCACTTGCTGGAGACAACTTCTCTGAGCCTCTGTTCCCTCATCCAAGAATGGACTAAATCATAAGATGTAAATATAAGATGCTCTTGCTCATAGAGCTTATTGGAATAACTTCTTAAATATAAGGTCAGTTCGGGATGACATTGTGATTTTGGACCATCCTGAAATGTTTTAGACATGGTCTCAGAGATTGTGCCTCTCTGGTCACTTCAGAACTCATGGAAGAAACTGATAGCATAATAGGGATGGATATGGGAGTGGTACAGGGAGTACCTGGGGAATGGATCTGCTATCAGAATGAGGGGGATGAGTCTCAGAGAGTTCCTCTTTATGTAGTACTGGGTGACTGGGTCTTTAATTTAGATCGTTCACTGCCCAGATTAAATGTATGCTGGAACCTCTGGGGAAACCCGGGTCAGTGGGCAGTGCCTCTAGGCCTATGTCTAGAAGTAAGCTTTCTGCCAAGGCAGAATGAAGTAAGCTGTCACCTGTTTTTGTAACCTACCATCACACAAGACAGGCTTTAAAGCTCAGAAGACAAAGCAGAGAGAGTTGTGTCCCTTTGTTTTGAGCTCAAGGCCTTTTTAAAGCCATAAAATGTCTCCTTGTTCCCTTGTTGTGCAACAAGGCACGCAGTTCTGAATGGGACCTTTTGTATCTGGAAATTCCACAGTTCCAGTTCCCCCTGACTCTTGTCCATGCCAGACGACATCCTCAGAGACTTTGAAGTTGCATGTTTGAAGGAAGCACTGCCTCACCCACACCTCTCACCCCACGTGCCTGCCCACAGTATTAGTCAGACTCTGGGAGAGCAGTGGGACAAGCTTCTGGCTACCAATGGGCAGGAGCTGGAGCCAGGGGGCTGGTGCTGCCCCACCACTCAGTGCTCCTTGTGTCTGGCCTCGCAAGGACAGCACTTCCAGAAGCTCTCTCTCTAAGGAGGGACTGGGCTCATCTTGAAGGGAATCCATCCAAGTCTCCTCTGCATCCTGGTTCCAGAAATGGTATTCCTGGGACAGGCCATCTTACCTGATGTAAAGCCAAGCAGCCTTAGCCACATCCTGCCTGGTCTCAGACAGCAGAGTGTCTGCTTTGCCTGCAGCCCCTGCTCTCCTAATTTGTATGTGAACAGGTTTCTGAATAGATGCCCATGGATTATCTGACCCCAACAGAGCCATATGGATTGAAAGCACATCCAAGCACAGGGATTGCTTTGTACTTAAATAGGAGAGGAGGGAAGAGGGACAACATTTATTGAGCACATACAATCTAACTGGTTATTTGACATTACATTTCATTGAGGCATCACAACAAACACCATGAGGCCATCTCCATTTGTGCAGATGAGGAAATTGAAGATCAGAGACTGTGAGGTTTGCCCAGGTCTTTACAGCTACTAAGGAGAGAGATGAATTCAAACCAAGGTCTGTTTAACTCCAAGATAGGCTCTTTCTTTTAGAGCATGCTTATTTTCAGATTCCTTTCCCACTGAGCCCAATTATCAATAAGCCTTCTCCTTGGGCCGCCAGCCCCCTTAGAGATGTGTCTTAAACAGAAATTCATGCTGACTTGACCCCCTCTAGCTCTTTCCTTTTCTCCTTGGTGGTGACAGTCATTTCCCTGGGCCTCTGTAGATGTCTGGAGGCCTCAGGTTCTCCTTGTTTCTCCCTCAGTCCCCCAGCCACAATGTATCTGAGATCCTTCATTGAGGTTCTGAAGGCATAAAGGACATTTAGAGAAGGACTTCCTGTGTACACACTGTCCGAACTCAAAATAGGGATTTAAAACCATCAGCCCAGGGGAAGACTATTGTACTAGTGGAGTAGCAGCCAGGTCTGATTATGTTTTATAATCCTGGAGTCCAGCACAGTGTTGGGCCAATGCGTGGATAGATGAATGAGTGGAGCTCTAAGAAATTAGGCCGCTGGTGGAAGGCCATTTGAGGATATCAGGCATTTTCCCTTGCATCTATGAAATTGTACCATGTTGGCTGACACCTCATAAGCCTGTGCAGAATGCCAGTATCCCAATATGTTAAACTTATTTTAATTTATAATTTCATTTAATGTTTACTGAGCACCAACTCTCTGTTAGATTATGCTGGGGGAGATAGCAAAATGAAGGAGCTTAGGCTCTGTCCTGAAATAATTCAACAGTCCAGGTGGGAGAAGACTTGAGTTTCATGCAGAAAGCAAGATGGCAAGGAATAGACACTTATCTCATCCTGAGAGATAACATATGAGAAGACTTCCTGAATGGGATGGCTTAGAATTGCTACTTGAAAGATGTAGTAGGACATAAAAATTGGTAAAGGCATTTAAAAGAAAAAGCATTGTTTTTCTCTATCCTCACACCAACATTTCTGACATCCCATATGTGGTTTTTCCAAACCAAGCAACTCTCCAGTTCTCAGCAGGTCACCAGTTGGGTGTCCTACAATTAATGAAATTCCTACACTAACTGCTTGGATTTGGCACAGACCACACAGGTTAAGGGCTCCATCCCACAAGACTGGCCCCCACTTCATAAGCCAATTGCAAGTCCCGGGTTGTCACCTGTATTTCTGACTGACTGGCTATACATGGGGGTTCCTGCAACCCCTTCTTGGATTGGGTCATTTGCTAGAACAAGTCACAAAACATGGTGAAACTGTTTACTTACTCGAGTACCAGTTTATTGTAAAAGGCTACAGCTCAGAAACAAGAAGAAGGAAGAGAAGCATAGGGCAAGTGGGAAGGGGTGCATGGAGCTTCCACATCCTCTCTGGGCTCACCACCTTCCCAGTACCTCAATGTGCTCTCTAACCAGGAACCTCTCTGTACCCTGTTATTTGGAGGTTTTATGGGGGATTCATTACACAGGCATGATTGCTTAGATCATAGGCTGTTGATAAGTGAACTCAATCTCCATCCCTTGCCCCCTCAGGAGGTTGCAGAAGGGACTAAAAGTTACAACCCTGTAATCAGATGCCTGGTTCTCCAGGAGAGCATCCCTCCATCTTTTGGAGCTTTCCACAAGTCACCTCATTAGTATAAACTCAAGTATGGTTGGAAGGGACTTATTATGAAAAATAAAAGACGTTCCTTTCACCCATATTACTTCGGAAATTCCAAGAGTTTGGCAGCTCTGTGCCAGAAACTGGGAACAATGATCAAATATATATTTCTTATTATATTACAATATCAGAGCTTTCCATGTAGAGGGAACAGAACAAAGCAGAGCAGGTGTGAGAAAACAAGTGTTAGGTGTGGCTATAATAAAGAATTTCTGTGAGGGGGTGGGAATGAGCTTGAACAATCAGTAGCAGCTTTTTTATGTTAATGAATTTGAAACTATACTATTCTCTCCTGGGGGCACGGATAATAATACTTTATACACATAGAATGCTTCTGAGCAGTAAGCACTCTAAGTGCTTTACATGAATGATTTCATTAAATCTTTGCTACCACTCTCAGTTAGGTACTCATATTATTCCCACATGATGTATGAGGAACCTGAAGGCCAAAGCCACACGGATCGTCCATGTCAGAGTTGGGATTGTAAACCAGAAAGTCTTTGAACCACCATACCCTTATGCCTTCCAGAGATATGATGGAGTGAGCTCTCCAGAAACTGGG
Organism: Mirounga angustirostris; assembly: GCF_029215605.1. NCBI lineage: Eukaryota > Metazoa > Chordata > Mammalia > Carnivora > Phocidae > Mirounga > Mirounga angustirostris. Next base: position 14,485,582 of record NW_026991718.1, on the reverse strand, counting down.
GTTATGTGGACAAGCAGTTCATTGGCGTAAAGGACAAATTATAACCTCAGGCCCTGGCTTGATTCCTGTACTCATTAAGATCCAGCCCTGGATGACAGTGTCAGGATGGCAAGCGCCATTGTGCTGGCCTGGATGGCTCATCAGAGGTGCTCAAATTTGTGTATTCAACATTTAAGAGACATTGAATCTAGTGGAAACAGAGAACACATGGAAAATGACCTCACTGGCTAAGGGCTGAAGTTGAAATGCCTGGCTTGAATTTTGGCTTTGCCCTTTCCTTTTTCTGGCTGCTCCTGTGGCCATGTGGCTGAATCCCAAGGCCACTGTAGAGTAGCTTTCTGTGCACAGGGTGGTAGCTCCTGGCCACCTAGTGTTTCTACTTTGCTTCATGGAGGAATCCGCTAATTTGAGTAACAATCTGCAAAATTATCCAAGAAGACCAAGGTAGAGACATTTGTAATGTGTGAACATGTTTCCTGGCTATGAAAAAAAAAAAATACTGGAAGAAAATGAAGTGATTCATTGAAAAACTTCACTGAAAGGTCCAAATAATCATTTGGGGTGCAATATTTCTACATCAGTTCAGTCATATATTTTTTGCAGAGAACTCATATATCTTCTTTTCTCTACCAGCCCAGTGAAGTAGGCAAGTATTCTTTTCCTTTTTTGCATATGAGAAATCTGAAACTCAGAAAGTGACTAAGAGACCAAGCCAAGTTTTCCAAATCAGATCTTTTTGACTTTTGCTTCAGTACTTCTCCTTGTTGGTACTGCTTTTTCTGGTCCCTTGGATCCAAGCTGAATGAATACTCTTTCTTCCACTTGAGATGATGCTGTTTAATTTATTTATCAGCAAGGATGGTGTTCTGCCTGCTTACACCAGTTTGACATTTTTGTTGTTAATGGATAGCACCTTTCTGATTGGTCAATGACCGTGCCATAGTAGTTATTACATATTTTGATTATTGCTTCTGTTTCATATAAATATTTAATATTTCTGCTACATTACTTTACTTCAAAAAGGATTTATGGCAGTTTATAAAAATATCACACACTAGTAAGATAACATCTATCAGAAGTAGGCAAAGAAGTAAAAACAAATAGAAGGATAGAAAAAAATTGGGGCAGGAATGAAATCAACACAAAAGTATAGATTGTAAGCCTGAAACACTTGCTAGAGTAGAGATGAGCTGCTTTTTGGATTCTAAACCTGCCAGGAGCCAATGGCAGAAGAAATGCATATTGGTTACGATGCACTGTATCTTCAAGAAAAATCAAATGAAAAGCATATCTTACCACAAAATCATCTTCCTGAGACTCTCAGGAGAGAGAACACTAATTTAATTAGTACAATTCCCATGACATCTATGAATGGCCAAGACAGCGATGAGTTTCAAAGGGTCATTTCCATGGGCTGCTTAACTGACAAGCCCAATATCCTGCACTTGCCTCAATCGCCTTGAGTTGTCTGGTGACCTTCTGAGCAGATTTGCCTTGTCTCCCTGCTTAGATAGTAATTTCTCTGATGTGGTGACGCTAGATCCAAAGTTCCCTTGGAAAATTACCCAAAATAATACTTTTTAAAAAGGAGAACAATAAAAGAGTTGAACTACCACTGAGGGGGTGGGAATACAAGGTGCCTGCTCCAAGATTTTACATTTCTTACTGAGCTCCTTTGTCCGTAGGACAGGCAAGCCACGTGTTGTCCATTGTCCTCTGACCTACCAGGTGGAACATCTTAGAGATGTTCCTGGACTTCTTGTCAACTTCAGACAGAAAGTAGTCAGTGTGATTCTTATACCCATTCATTGTCACTCATTCATTTGTCCTTTTATTAGAAATGTGTGGAAGATCACTTGCTGTGTGCCTCGCCCTGCAGACACAGAGATGGATAAGACACAGTGCTACCCTGGAAGAGGTTATGGGTAAAAGGAGAAGACAAAAATGCTCATGGCCAATTACAGCATAGCGCAGGAAGCTCTGCAACAGAGATATGTACAGTGTCATGGGGAGAGGGGAAAGAAGAACCATGATAGCCATCCGGGAGGCCAGAGATGGACTCCCGGTGAAGATGATGCTTGATTCCAGTCCTGGCACAAATCCCTCAAAGAACTAAGGATGAAAGGGAGGTGACTGATGGAGAGAAAAACATATTGATGGCAGAGCAGTGAGTATGTGTTTGGGCAACAGAGGAAATCTGAGGTGCACAGGACAGAGTTGAGCAGACTATCTCACCCACAAACCAGTTAAGAATCCACGACTCTGGTTATTACATTTTAAAAGAAAAAAATGCCTAAACACATGAGTAATTTAAATTTTGAGAGGGAGTTCTTATGGGCCCAAACCTCTCCATCTGCATTCATTAACACTCTGACACGGGTTGCTGAGGGAATGGGCCAGAAGCACAGTGCCGTGTGCTGGGCACACGCAGGGCATCTGATGGCCATGCCTCGATGACTGCCCATTTCCCCACAAACATAGCACTTTTTTTTTTTTTAATTCAGGCAACAGCATATGCTGTTACGTCTTCCATGATGTACTTCTCTCCTTTTTGGTTAAAAAGTTTTGGGCTTTGGCTTCATGTTTTGGTCTTGCATACACTCCAGTCTGTATGATTAATATGCAGCTCGCATGGCCAAGAAAGAATGTGCTGCCTCCAACCCAGTTGCATAGGCACTAATCCCAGAGCCAGAGATTTTCAAAAATCATACCAAGAGTTAATTTTTTTTCCTCGCAGAAAGATCACATTGCCAGAAGAGTGAAGTGCCTTAGGAGTTGCCAAGTGCCAGGTTCAAACTTTGCTTTGTGAGTCAACGAGCTATCTTCAAAATGGGAAAAAAGTCAGTCTTTACAGATACTAAGTGATGTGCACTGTTGAGGTTGAGTTTTAAGAAATTAAATCCATATTGGAAGTTAGCCTCCGAGGATTTGGGACACATCATCCAACATTTTTAATTTCATCAGTAGCAATGGAATCAGTGTGAATAGCAGGGGATTTGCTATACCAATTAAATAACTTGAAAAATTTTAAAATCCAAATAATAGATTATAAATGTTCTAATAACACAGATAGTTGGCCAAATATATAAATTTAATTTTTTAAAAATTGTGGTAAAGTCCTTTTTGTTTTCATTAGATCATTTTTTTTTTTCCCAAACAGAAAAGAAGATAGAATCTTTGTCTTAACTTCACAATAATTCATAGACTCAGAATCTATGCTCGCATCTCTTGTTTTCTGTGATTGGAGTCATCCAAGCCAATTGGTAGACCTAATATTGGGTTTCAGGCAGTTGTCTGAGTCTGCCAGATCCCTGAAAGGATTCTGCCACAAGCAAATGCTCATTAGCCAGCTTCCTTACTGCAATAGTAATTTCTTTCCTTCTATTTAAAGTAACCCTCACTCATACCATGGTAAATGATTTTACACTGCACAAAATGTGCTGAAGTGCTCACATTTTGGCTGATCACAAACCACACAGGAATAGGACTTTACTCTTAAAGAATAGTTTGTGCCTGCCTTGGGTCTCTGCTGCTCACTTTCAACACTCTTTGCCAACCCCACATTCTCTACGAAAGTGTAAATCCTACCACGGGAAAACGAGGTGTAGAATATGTGTCTCAGTTGATGACATCATCTTCTGGTTGGGGCTGTAAATTGTGTGAGACTATGCATACACATACTGGCTCCTAAGTGCTGGATTTTATAGTTGTATATTCTGAGCTTGGAAACACATCATCTGAGGAATGGAGAGCATCCCTTCTGCCTAACTGAGAGTTGTTCTGTGATCTTAAGGGAATGCACTGGCCCAGAAGTCCAATGAATAGGAGGTTTTACACCTGAAACTGCTACTGCTTTGGGACAAATGCTTGTGATCGCTTTATTATAGGTCTCAATTATACATAATTCTGATAAACCAGCTAATGACTGCAAGGCTGCCTTCATTAAGTGACCTCGGGGTCCCCAAGAAGGGCACTAAACTGGTGAATGCCCCAAATTCTATCATTGTAAGACAGTTCATTGTCAATTTCCTGGGAAAGGATCACTGTTAAGGGCCCTTTGCTGCAATAGTTATCCACCTGGGGTGTTGGTGTCCCCAAGGAGACATTTGTCAAAGTCTGAAGACATTTTTAGTTTTCATAACCGAAGAGAGAGGGTGCTACCAGCGTCTAACGGGTAGAAGCCAGGGATGCTGCTAAGCATCCTTCAGCGTACAGGACAGCCCCCCACAACAAAGAATTAATCAGCCCCAAATGTCAGTAGTGCCGAGATGGAGAAATCCTGTCTTAATGTAAACAAAAGAGGTTTATGAAAGGGGGAGGAGGGAAGCAATATGGGGAATCTGGCCACTTGTGTTGGAAGTTGGAAGCCAACGGCACAGAGAGGGACGCGTGGTGGCAAACTTTTTGTTTTACGGAGGGTTAGCCCTGAATCTATGCTAGAAAGGCATGCTTGTTAGGATTTGTTGCTGTCGTTAAGGGCTCAGAATGAAATAAAATAAAAAAGTAGAATGTCTCTAGGCTTTATTCATAGTTGAAGGAGAAGAAGAACAGGAAAAGAAGAGGCTCTTCTAGAGAATATAGAATGTAGGACCCAGATGAGCAGCCTGGAGTAACCCCACTGTGGCAGTTTCCATGAAGAAAGATGGACATACTAAACCGCTTCCCTTAATTAGTTGGGTTTTCTGTCTTTGTAAAAACATAATTATCCCTATTATCCAGTCAGTTGGGCATGAGATCCCAAACCAACAGCAAGTAGTCGGTCCCTGTCTTTCCTGGTCTGTGGATAATAGATTTGGGATCCTCATATATCCACAGACAGGTCTCTCTAAACAGGACCAATGGGCAAAGCATGGAGAGCAGCCGTTTTCCCAGGCATATTCTCCAACACTGGTGCGTATTCAATAATTTCCAACCAAGACTGGAACACAGCAATTGTTTGCAAGGCTGTGATAAAAGGACATTACAGAAGGCTGTGGAAAGCCAGACTGTGAGGCACGTAGAGAAGGTATTGAAAGGGTGGTACATTATGTTGCAGGCTTGCTTTCCTCCATCAACCACCAACACACACCCCCTTCCAAACATACACTCTGGATGCTTACACTTGTGTACATCCCTTTTAGTTCCTGCAAATTCTATCACCGAGGTATCCGCAGCAACTCACCAACTTCTTCAGTTAGGCCATGCATTCGCTCTCTCTTTGCTTCCTGTTTGCTCATAAAGAAACTGTCCAGACTTCTCTGGTGTTTTCTTTGTTCAGATGTCAGCTACGTGAAGTCACATTGTTCCCACAAGGGGACTTTTTGCTTGTGCCGCTGCCTAGTGTTAACAGAGCGCTAATGCTGCTTGGCGTGAAGAAGGCTAGTCATTGTGGCCAAACTTCTGAGAGGTGCAAGAGGCCAAATGTCAGACTGCCAATTACGCAGCAAGGTGGAAAATTCTTGCCTCTCTTTTGGCTCAAGTGAGTTGGTTGGGGGGAAAATTTAAACTAAACAGGGAATAAGAAGAAAGATTTCATCTGTTAATGGACTTGAGCAGTGCAAGAAGTTGGGCTACCATTACTGTCCCATTCATAGCCACACATCACATTTATCACACGCACACCCACACATGCATGCACCACAAGGACTCCAAGAAAGTGTCTCTTTGGCTTCAATTGCTGGAGCTCGTAGCTGGGAAAATCTGCATGAGAGGAAAGACCAGCTTGCACCCCAAGTTAACAGTTCAACCTCTGCCTACATGGCCCTATAAAGCCAATCAATCCAGTTTCAGGGATTCATATTGAGTTATAGAATATTTATTATTAGGAAAATAGTAATCGTATCTCCACATCGTGCTTTCAGTGTTGCAGAGTGTGCACGTGCATGATCTTGTCTGACCTGCATAATGCCCTTCATTCTCCCATTCATTCATGGCTTAGCGTGTATCTGGCCCAGGATTTATGGGATTAACTGGGGAGTGAGATTAAATAACTTGACTTGGATCATACAACTCCTAAGTGGCACACCTTGGACTTAAAGCTGAGTCTTCTGACCTGCAGTCCTAGACTTTTCAAAGAGCTACATGTTTCACTATCTACTCCCTTCGATAATTGGCATTTAGCTCCTGTAGGGTTAGTGAGTGCAGCCCCAATGTAATGATAAGCTAATAATGGTTTTTATTTATCTCCTTGAAGTATTCCTCCAAGGAGAGGTGAACTTGGCCCATTCATTGGCATATCTGGTGATGTCTATGATTAGCAAGCCCTTTATTCCCAAATGGGACAGTGTAGCTTAGTGACGGTCCTTCAGGTTTCTCCCAGTGAATGTTTTCTTCTGAGCTACTGTCTGTGTTTCTCAGCCTTCCAAGGATACATGTAACAAGTGTAAGTGGGTGATTTTTATCGTATTTTACAGATGGCCAAATTGTGTCGTGGGCTATAAAATGACCTGCTTATAACCACATGCAACATTCCAAGGCTCCACGGGCAGATTTTTTTGTACATTTGTTACATGTAGGTTTTGCTTTTTTGGTGTGTGTAAGGAAAATTAAATGTATCACAAAGATGTAGACATTTTGGCTCTGTAGCCCTTTCATTTTCCTTGGACTTGCTAGTTTAAGGCCCTGCTGACTCTGGCTTGCTCCTTTCACAAACACACATCATCCTTTATCCAAAGAATTGAAGAGTTTCCTCTTAAGCCAAACTAAAAGCCCTTTGAATGGGCAGCTTGGCTCCCATTCCACACCTCTGAATCTTAGTTCTGAAGTCAGGGAGTGACATTTCTCTCTGTGTGTGTCTCTGTGTCTGTTTGTCTCTCTTTTCCTCCCCCCCCCATTTATTCATTAATTCATTAATTAATTTTTAAAATTCATTCATTCATTCACCTATTAACTTATTCTACAAGTTTTCTGTATTTATTGAGTACATATTCTGTGCCCAGTACTGTAGCCATTCCTTGGGGATTCATCAGTAAACAAATGACCTAATGTTTTTGTGTGTGTGTGTGTGTGCAGATGTGTATGTGAGTGCATGTGTGAACTAAGTCACCTGTATCATTGCTATAATTCATGTACAAAAATTCTCAGTTGTGAAGTCTCCTAGACTGAAAGTATAAGACAAAAGCATTTCCTAAGGATATCTTTGGTCCCAAATTTCTCTATGACTTTCCCATAATCTTCTCTCTATAACCTGGGCATGGCTTTTATTTTTAGGATCACCTCCTATCTTTTAACTTGGATGTATCAATGGAGGAGATGCATACTTTCCTTGCTACTGGAGCCATAATGTAGACTAACTTCTGTACTGTAAATGTTGAAACTTCACATTGTCCTGTTGCCTCAGCATCCCCACAACCAGGCTGTGAACACACCACCAGGTGGGACCAGGAGTATCAGTATGATAAGGCTGGTCCCTGGCCCAAGTTCCCTTGCTTACCCTTCCCTCACGGTGACCTAGTGATCATCATAAACAGCAGTAAAATCCTCTCATACCTGATTCCCAATAAAGACACTTGTCCATGGGTCCTCTCTCTCTTGGCTCCCTCCCTGCTTGGTTGACCCCCCTCTTTTGATGCTCCTCCTCTGTGTGGCTCCCTCATGGCTTATGGTGTCCCTGTCTCTCTAGGATGTATGAGTATAATACAGTGTGTTTTCCTGTGCCTCTCCTGTGTCCCCTTTTGTGGCCACACCTGACTGACCATCTCTGAAACCAGGCAAAACTTGCCACATAACAGACATCTTAGTCTCTCCTTCTCTACTCCAAGAGATTAACGTACACTTATATCTTAAAACAAACAAACAAACAAACGAAAAACTGTCCTGCAAAAACCAGACCAAGATCTGCGTGGTGAATGACTCCCTAAAGACTTTCTCTTTAGCTGCATGGGGACCTGGGATCTCGATCTGGGATGGCCAGGGAGTTCTCACACTTCCTACCAGTGCTCCACGAGGCCTCCCAACACTGCCTTCTGCTGGTGCTCTAAGGAGATTCTGACCCACGTGGGTATCTTCCAGTTGCTCTGTCCAAGGGAGGCAGAGGAGCCCCAGCCCAACCATGCCTCCACGTCGCCTTCCATCCAGCTCCAGGCAGGCAGCTGGACTAAGTTTGAGGACAAACCCTGGTACTTGGCTTTCTGACTTCCGCAACCATGCTTTCCCAACTAATTTGATTTCAGTCCTTTTCTCAATCCAACTTACTGGTACATTTTGCCTGTGGTCATCTCCCTTAACATTATTCTCTTTTTATCGTTCTCTCAGTATCTTTGGGTACCATCTCATTCATCAATGGTCAGACACCATCCATTTATTAATAATAGTAATGCCTGGTATTTGGGGAACTTTTACATACATTATTCTGTTTAATCCATAAAACTGTCCTGTGAGGTAGACATTGGTCTTACACATATTTAGAAAAAAATGGAAACTAGGGAGCAGGAAAGTAAAGCCCTCGACTATAGTGGGTTCTAGATTTTTCTGAATCAGACTCTACTGGAGCTTCCACACAGTCACAACGAAGATGGAAGGGCAGGCAAGGCTCTGTCCACTGGGGACACTGGTGTCCTGTGCACGTTTTACTTCTTGTTAAAGCTTATATGCTGCTCCTTGGGTCATCATTCCTTCTGTTTCAAAGTCCATGTTGCCTCCGAACATGGCAACCAATGAGATTATGGTATGTTGTTATTATTCTATTATATAAAGGTATATTTTATCTCTATATCATATATGTTATGTATATCACTCTCTATAAAATTATAATGTAATTATAAATTACTATTTACTGAGTAACTCCTTCAGGACAAGGTTTTTATACAGTATACTATTTAATTCTTATGGAAAATTATGAGAAAAATATTGTTGTCCTAGTTTAAGAGGCTCAGGGATTGGGTAATTTTCCCAAAGTTATACCTGAAGAAAGATAGGAACCCTCATCTGATTTTTCCCTAAACTCCTCTTTTTACTACATCAATTCACCTCATTTACATCATGCAAAATGTAGGTAAATACAAACTATGCTCCTGCTCCTGCTTGAATTTCTACACAGAGAATGGGAAAAGCTGTAACGTGGTGTACTATTTGCTTTGTAATTGGTCAAAAAGGTGAGAGGAGCGACAGGGCGTGGCAGATGCCATGGGTATGTGACCGACCATGGCCAGGGCAAGAGTGGGGGGGGACACGGAGCTCCCCTCCTGCTGTCCTCGCACAAGATCAGCACAAGGTGTAGCAATGGGACAAAGGATGCCGATGGCCACCTGGCCCATGGCCTGGCTCCCTGACTGTGATCCCGCTTTGGCTATGTGACATCTGCCATTTGTTGTCCCTCTCTCTGCCTGGGTCCCGATTGCTGGGGGGCTTGTCCAGTCTTTTGCTCAATATCCTTAAGAAATGTGTAGTTTTCTACACCAACATTTAAGTGCTTGTGCAGTGATCTGTAGGAACATTTTCCTGGAAAGTCTTTGCATGGATTTTCCACTGCCCACTGCCTTTGCTAGCACTCGGGAAACTGCATTTTTTTTTTTTTCCTTCCTGGTTGCATTTGCCACTTACCCTACTGAAAACAGGAATTAAGACTTTAGACAGCTGCTTACCACATAAAATTTTCAAATAAAATATTCCTATTACATTTTCTTAGGGAAAAAGTTCCCTTGACCAGATTAGCCAAACTAATGTAAATATGAAGTAATGCCAGGGGGCTGCATATAGAAGGTGTTTTGAACTTTCCATTTCGCCTTAAGGGCCCAGGCACTGAGGTGTCTGTGACACTGCTCTGTGTCACATTCGTGGGTAGGATGATGTTGTCATGCTCCCATAATGGCCAATATTATGTTAATGGAGATTGATGCCAACGTGTGTTAATATGTATTTAGTCAGGTGGAGACATTCCCAACTGGTAATGTAACTGGTGTGATTAAATAATTTACCCATATAAATAGAACAAGGAGGATTCAACTCTTATTCTGGACACTGCTTTTACCTTTGTGTGAATCCTTGATATTATTCTCTAATGTCTAAAGTCCATTTTCACCCTGATGAAGAAAGTGCAAAAATACTCTGACCAAATTAGTCAATGACTGGAACTCTAGCTAATCTTTCAAAACAACTACAGTGGAGCTGGAGAAATTAAGTGCCTCAGCCAAGAGACGGGAGGTCACATTGCTCTGGATGTGGTCTCCTCAGTCACAGTCATATGGTATTGAGCAGAAGGGGGTCAGTGGGACAATTGCAGGGACATAGCAAGAGGTGATATGCACTCGCCTCATTCACTTGTATAAATAAAAACAGAAAGATCAAGAGATCAAGTGTAAGCTTCTCTCTAGTATTAACTCCCTATGTGGTTTGGAGGAAATCACTTAACTTCCCAATTCTCTCATCTGTCAAAAAGCTTAGGACTCCCTGCCATTGATTTCTTCTGAGTTGTTCAAATAAAGTGATTCTGGTAAACTGCATGGAAACATGAAATACTTTGTGAAATGATGGAAGTACGTACAGCAATGATGATTCAGTGGGTAGCCAGAGTTCTGCAGAGTCTTCTGACCCAGACCAGAAGTGGGTAACCTCTCCCTGGGTCAGCAGACCTATCCAGCAGTTCCTCTGCAGTTGGTTTCACAAAGTGTTCTCTTGCCCCGCCCCCCCCAGCCCCTCTCCCAGCACACCTGCCACATTTAGGGAGCAGATACATCTTATCAGGAACCTTCTCAGAATGTTATGGGAACATACATTTCAATAACAGAAAACAGAATATAAGAATCTTTATAGTCCACAAATCACATAAGGAAGCAGAAATGATCTTGATAGACCAAGATGCCAGTCCTTGAAGGCCCCTTCCCCATGCCAGGCAGCCACAAGAGTCAGTCTTCTTGGCTAGGTTCCCCTGCCCCTTCCTGTGTGGCATGCCTTCATCCCACTGATCTTGAATTCTGTCTTCTGAATCCTCCCAAGTGGGCACCATCTCTAGAACTTCTGGGGCATATTGCCTCATGGAGATGGTAGACTTTTTGTTTCCTCTGCCTCTATGAGTTGCAGCCATACGACTTAAGAGAAGCTGCCTAGCCCAGTCCAGCCCTGTGCCAGGAGATTCCATAATCTGGAGAGTAAAGGAGGCCATAGGATCCTGCACGAATTATACAGATGTTTGGGGGTACTTTCACCAAGATGGCCCTGGCCTCTGAGAGAAGAATCAGAGATGTTTTATATCTGAATTACTAAGAGTTTATTGGCCTTCCCATTTCACTTTGCTGTAAGTACCCACCCAAATCAGTGAGAGCATCTGGGAGAGGAGCTACACGAGGATGGAGGTGACAAAGAAGTTTTTTCTCAATAGGTGGAAGGCCTTCCTACAATGAGAAGTCTGTGAAATTGTATGGGCCTCATGAAAAGCAGAGATGACCTAATACTGGAATAGTTCCATCAGAGCTATATGACCAGCTAGCAGAGGCGCTGTAGAGCAAATTTTCATTGGTGTAGAGGTTGTTGGAGAAGAAGTTGCATCAGACATTGTAGAAGTTTGCTTGCAATCCTAAGATATTTGGATCCTACAAATCGGTGCCCAGTGAAGTCGTCCTCCCTCGAGTGCATGCACATACACACACAGAGGAATATTTGTAGGTGCTTTTAACCAGTAAGCCTCCCTGTAGAGATCTAGTTCACGTTCAGGAGAGTGGAGGACAGTGGTAGGTGCTCAAGGGAATTTTGCCCATAGGTAGTAGCTGCCTTATTTGTCATAAGAGCAGGAACTCCTGGAGGAAAGAAGAAGGGGCAGGATAGAAGATAGGAGAAAATAACCAGGAGGCAAAGCTTACCTCTTGACCTCATTAAAATACTGTGCAGTGGGCCCCAGGAATCTAGTTCTGGAGCAAGTCCACAAAGTAAGTCTTCAAAACATTTGCACAAAAGATTCTTAAGTAAGCTCATAAATGTGACACCAAGCGAATACTTGGCAAAATGCAGCCAAGTCATAAAAGGAGCAGTTGGGACCGTGCAGCATTACCTGTGCTAGCAAAGGCTTGGATCAAGGCTTCTCGACTCCTAATTAGGGATCAGGTAAGTGACAGAGATTTTGAGTTTTACTGGCATTTGGTCCTGGGCCAGTTCTTTCTGGTCTCTGGACTCTTGTCATAAAGGCGGACCAATACAAAGTAGGACAAGACCAAAGAAAACACGTGAACTTTTTATTGTAGAAATGTGAACTTCTCGTGGTAGCATCAGGCCTGATGTGAGTGCGTTGTTGCTGGGGAAGCTGGGTACTGGGAGCATTTTTCCAGTCATCGACTGTTCTTGGCTTTATCCTGCCTGCCTTCATCTCTCAACTCTTTTGTTTCTGATTGAATCACTAGAATCTTTGATTCAGGCCCTGATTGGAAGTGTGTCCACTGCCAGGCAAAGCTGCACTGGAACATCCCTCAGCCTGGAAAAATATAAAGTCATGTGCATTAGTTTTCCAAGAGTTGCCTTCACAAAGGACCACAACCTGAGTGGCTTAAACAGCAGAAATTTATCATCTAACAAGAACGGGCATTAAAGTGTGAGACCAAGAAGTCAGCAGGCTTGGTTCCTTCTGGGGGGTGTCAGGGACAATCTGCTCCCTGCCTGTGGTGGTTTGCTGGTGCTCTTCGGCATTCCTTGTCTTAGAGAAGCATCGTCCTTATCCCTGGCTTCATCTTTATGTGATGTTATGTGTTTGTCTATGTCCAGATTTCTCCTTCATTTAAGGACAACATCATATTAGATGGAAGCCCACACTAATGACCTTATTTTAACCTGATTAACTCTGTAAAAACTATCTCCAAGCGAGGTCACATTCTGAGGTCCTGAGGGTTAGCACTTCAGTATATGAATGGGGAGTGGGGGCACAATTCAACCGATAACAACCTGATTGCCAAATCAGGAGGGCAAGGAGCTATTTATTGTAAATTAAATTCTCTTTAAACCCAAGAAAAAAAGCATCTGCAAAGTCCTGGTAAAGACTGTCATTCCAGCTCTTCGGAAGTACCACTTTATTTATTTATTTTTTTAAAGATTTTATTTATTTATTTGACAGAGAGACAGCGAGAGAGGGAACACAAGCAGGGGGAGTGGGAGAGGGAGAAGCAGGCTTCCCACCGAGCAGGGAGCCCGATGTGGAGCTTGATCCCAGGACCCTGGGATTATGACCTGAGCCGAAGGCAGACGCTTAACGACTGAGCCACCCAGGCACCCCCCAGAAGTACCACTTTAAATAATTTATTTTCACATGTTCAGATCCTTGTTGTTCATTGCCCCCATATGAGGATGCTTTTGAAAAATCTAGTTTATAGTTAAGTACCAAGAAAAACCGGGTCCTCTTTTCTGACAAGAAGAACCACAGAACTCGCCATGTTTCACCTTTTTCTTTGGTTGCCGGAAGTCCCAGAGCCAAATGTAATACTCGGTCTCACCTTCCTCATTAATTTCTCCATCTTGGGTTGAGTCCGGTTTCTGTTTTGGATTTTCTGCTTTCTTCACATAGATTTCATGTGCCTCTGAGCAGTTGCTTCGTGGCCTTTCTGGGAGAGGTGGATATGTTGTGACGCAGCAACAAGACGAGTCTCCGTGTCACCGCTACCTCTTTGGTTGGACGCCTAGACCATAGCCCATAATGATCTTCTCAGTGAGGTCTGCTCCACGCATTCCTGGATTATCCCTTTAACCGCACCTCCAAACTTTCAGCTGTTTGCTGGACCTTTGGAAAACAGTGGTTAACCCTGCTCATAGCATAGCGCTCTTCACCCCCTTGCGTCAGATTTTATTTGAAGGGAAATTCAGCCCTAAAAATCCAATTGCATAAAATACCAAAGCACCTTCTTTGTATGACAAACAAGAGAGAAGTGGCAAAAAGTCCTGTCTCTGCTTAAGCTGTCTTTAGGGAAGACGGTTGTCATTTTTTTGAAATAGGAGGAATCCAAAATAGAGGGAACACACACACACACACACATATACACACGTGCAAACCACCAACAAACTAACAACTCACTTCAATGTTCATTTTGGTCTCTGGTATCACCTTACACAGAGGGGTTGTGAATTTTAGTGACAGTTGTCTCAGCTTTATGGGCAGCAATAAAATATGGAGGATCGGCTCATTGAATTAGGGACTTCGATCCTCCGTGTGCTTGTTCTGTATTGTGAACGAACTCTTCCCCAGGGTCTTTCAGATCTAAATTGGTACTCAGCTCTACATGTGCCTGCACCCTTTTCAGTTTATCTGTTAAAATTTTTAAATCATGTATTTTTTTTTTTTTCAGTTCCAGGAAGACTTTAGTGGGTCTCTAAGTGGCTTACTTTTATGATTCATCATTTGGAAAGTTCTCCTCAAATGCTTTCATCTATGTAGTATCAACAGAAGTCGTATCTTCTAGATTCATACCCTTCTCTCTAAGAATCCTTAAGTGTATTGTTATAGTTATTTTGCCTGGTCTTGCTTTTCTGTAACTTCGGCAAAGGTGGAGCAGTGGGGAGCACGGAGTGGGGGGGCAGAAGGCTCAGCCTGTGGGCCAACCTGACTGCTTCTGGACCCCCCTGAAAGCCTCTGTGCAGCCCGCCTCAGCCAGCACAGTCACTCCTGCGGAGGGAGGACCAGGCAGGCACGCTCCCTCCAGGGGGGCTGGCGGGAGAGAGGGAACAAGGGGGAGCACTCAGGAACAAGGGGGAGCACGTTTTAATCTCTGTCCAGACTTTGAGCAGTTTCAGGAAAACAAAGACAACAGTGCTTCAGATACATTCTGCACCGGGGTGCCTGGGTGGTTCGGTCGGTTGAGCATCTGACTCTTGATTTTGGCTCAGGTCATGATCTCAGGGTTCTGAGATTGAGCCCTGTGTGGGGCTTCACGTCTGCTTGTCCCTCTCCCTCTGCTCCTCTCCCCCCACCCTCTCTCTTTCTCTCAGATAAATAAATAAGTAAAATCTGTAAACAAAATAAAACATTCTGCACTACCTCAAAGTAGAATTTGTCTAAAAAATATGGATAGTTAAACATATATCAGCATAAGACTTTATTTCAAGAAATTAAAAGAGAAATGCATGTTTCTTGCTGAAATATAAACTGTCGTGGTGTGCCTTTCAGACACTGTCCAGGGGCAATATTCTAAAAATTTCTTTATTTTGTTGTCATTCTTGAATGATGGTCCAGCTGGTTTAGAATTCTAGATTGAGTTCTATTCCCTCAGCACTTCAAGGTAATTGTTTTCATTGTTCTTTTATACCCATTGGTGCTGACATGAAGTCTACCATTAGTTGGACTGGCATTCATTTGTAAGTAATCTCGTTTTCCACCACTTTTTACATTTTTTTTTTTTGTCTTGTTTTTGATCTTCGGCATTGTGCAACTTAGGTTTATTTGTTACCATGTCGGGACTCAGTCTGATTTTTATTCAGAGTACTCATCTCTTTCTTGAAATCTTGGGAAAATAGAAACCAATACCCCCCCATAACAATAAGAACTAAATATTTTTATTATGAATAATAAATAACAAAATGTGTCAGAATTAGCAATTAAAAATTAATCAATAATAAATGGATGACGTCCAAAAGCCCAGATATTTGAAAATCAGTTGAAAATGAATCTCTTGAATTAAAGCAGAAATCATAAAGGAGATTATTAATTGTAAAAGCTAAATAACAAAAGCATATGTGTCAAAATTACATCTCACTTTTTCTGCTTCATGTCATCTTTTTCTTCCCTATTTTTTGAGTGGTCATTGCATATTGTATACTGTATATTGTCTGCTGGCATGTGCTTCCAGTTATGAGATCTCCTTCCTTTTTGCCCCTCCATCTTCCTAATCTCTCCTCTGTTTCATTCTGGGGGATTTCTCCAGCTCTAGATTCCATTTTTAAATTCAAGCTTCAAGTTCAAATGCAGGGATGCAGTGTGAAATTCAGTTTTTTTCTAGTAGACCATTACAATGCAAAACTGGGGTTGCTTTTTGGTTTGTTTTAATTCTGCGAGTATAATTTTCAAATTTAGAATTGATACTGGATGCTTTTCAGTTCTGTCAATTCTTTCCCCCAAAAACATCCAGTACTTCTCCCAGATTGTGTTATCTTTTCTAGTATTCTAAACATCCTTATTTCAAATTCTCTTTCTAACCTCTTTGTTAGATACAGATTTGTGGGTGTGAATTATCCCATTTGTTTCATCCTCTTGGGGTGTTTGGTGAAGAGCAAGGACTCAGGAATTGGATTGCCATGATGAAATTCAGATCCCACAGTTTGATGTCTGTGTGAGCTTGGCCCCCTGGGTGCCTCAGTTGCCTCATTTGTAAAATGGAGATAATAGTTTCTTCCTCAAGGAGTTGTTATGATGGAAAAGGTTAATGTGTGTAAATCACTTTTCAGATGCCTTGAGTACCGTAAGTTACATTTATTTTCCATTGCATAAGAATGAAAATTCTAGTAGGTATAGATTTGGGGACTCATTCCGTTTCCCCTCACACTCTTCAGAAATCTTTGCATTATTTTCTGTCAGCCTTATAAAAAGCTGGTTTGTTTTCTTTGGCAGGTCACATCAATTTTTGTTTACTTTTTTTTCAGTGCTTATAGACTTCTTTCATTGTCCTGAAAAAAAAAAAAAAACGGTATGTCTGAGTAAGGATTTCTTTTCACAAATTTTCCTTATTAAATCTCCTACTCTCTTGTCTCAGGTCCTTTTCAAATAAAGAAAGTTTCTTTTTGTAATACATTTCATTATTGTTTCTGGCTGCTATAGATTGAACATTTGTGTCCCCTCCTCCCTAAATTCATACTTGGAAGACTAATCCCCAGCGTGGGCGTGACGGGATTTAGGGATGGAGGTAAGTAAGTTACGATTGGTCATGGAGCCCTCATGAATGCCACTCGTGCCTTTCTAACAAGAGACACAGAGGCGTCCTTCCTCTCTCTGCTTCTCGGCCTTGTGAAGATAAAAGAAGACAAGATGACTATCTGCAAACCAGGAAGCGGGTCTTCCCCAGACCTGGGATCTGCCAGCACCTTGATCTTGGGCTTCCCAGTACACAGAACTGTGAGGAATAAATCTGTTTAAGCCACTCAATCTATGGTGATTTTTTTACAGCAGCCTGAGCTAAGCACTGCCCATGTGCTGTATTTTCTTCTTAATTTCTGAATGCCCCTTTCCTCATCTACAAAATTGGAAAAAATAGTACATACCTAGCAGGATTGTTCTGAGAATTACTCATGATGAAATATATAAGGAGTCCAGCCCTGTGCTGCATGAATAAATCATATGCCCACAATAATAATGCAGCAGGAAGGGGCACTTGCTGTTTGTATTTCAAATATTTTCTTATCCTAAATTCTGTCACATTTTGAGCCCTTAAACAACAGCAGAAAACAACCTAGCAGAGGGACTGCACAGGTTCTTCTCTTCCTTGCTTTTCTGAACTTGAATTCATACATTGACTTTTTAGGCTCTTTCCCCTATCTGTCATGATTCTTATTTACATCTCTTCCTTTTCTTCCCCATGTGATGCTGTTTTACAGTTTTGTATTTTGTGTCATTAATTCAATTTTACCTATGATGCATTCTTAAAAAATTTGGTCACCACATTACAAAAGACTCTTGGACATCTCTTTTCTTCGCCATCAGAGTAATACTTAATTTCAGAAGCAATGTCCTCTTGTGCCTCACTGAGCACACAGAAGAGAATTTCTGAACATTTTTTTGGTGGTTTTGCTTCAGAAAGATGAGATTGCTTCTTATCTGTACGATATTTTCTTGAATAATGGATTCCAAATTTATAACCTTCCCCCCTTTCCACTTGCAGCTGTGTAATCAATAGCTCTTTTTAAATACAGTTTATCAAGCATTGCTTCCAATAGTCTGAGTGTTGAGCTCTTTGAAAAGGCAGTTGGGAATTTGGTTTTGGAGTTTGACTTTTCGATGTTTTTGTAACTTTCTGATAGAAGAAGTTTAAACTCTCATGATATGAAATATTATAAAGTGTGGTTTGGGTAAAATTTCTCTGTGATGTGGATTCTATAATAGTCGTCTTTGGATGATTTACATCAAGGGATACCCTATTACCAGCAGAGATTTTCTCTTTTGGAGCAAAATACCAAATACTTAGCGGCAATAGTCTACCCAAGCCTATTAAGTATGTTCAAAGGAAACTAGGCCCAAGAAAATTGCCTCCATGTTCTACGCACCATCACTGGTGTATTACTTAAATTACTGTAGACTCTTACGAGGACACAGAATACTGAACTGTCACAGGTATGGGCTGTTTTCTCACAGTTGTAATTGCAAACCTAGGAGATATTTTAAAAACTGAGTCTGCACAATAAGGACTTGGTTACCTTCCTATTGCTTATTCATGCTATTAAAGGTAAAGGGATAGATGATTTCTTTTCTTGGGATTTAAGATGATCTTGAGCTTGGAAGATATTTTTCTTTTAATTAGAGAGACAATGGTCAACAATGTGCTCCCGAGAAGAGTAAGAATTCATTGAGTGTTTGCTCTAAGAAAACAGGCTCTAAATCTCATGGAAACCCAAGTTAAAAGGCTCTGGGCTTGTCCTGCCTCGGCTGTCTGTGGGGCTTTGATATTGTGGAATTGGAAACATTTATATTAAGTTTCTTTCTTTTTTTTTTTAAAAGATTTTATTTATTTATTTGAGAGAGAATGAGATAGAGAGAGAGAGCATGAGAGGGGGCAGGGTCAGAGGGAGAAGCAGACTCCCTGCTGAGCAAGGAGCCCGATGCAGGACTCGATCCTGGGACTCCAGGATCATGACCTGAGCCGAAGGCAGTCGCTTAACCAACTGAGCCACCCAGGCGCTCCATATTAAGTTTCTTTTAAAAAGAGACCATTTTCAGGGTACCTGGGTGGCTCAGTCAGTTAAGCATCTGCCTTTGGCTCAAGTCATGATCCCAGGGTCCTGGGATCAAGCCCTGTATCGGGCTCCCTGCTCAGCGAGGGGCCTGCTTCTCCCTCTCCCTCTCTCTTACTATCTCTCTCTCTCTCAAATAAATAAATAAAATCTCAAAAAAAGAGACCATTTTATCTACAGGTTGATTTATATTTTCTAGTGCCAAGAGATGGGGCAGGAACTCATACCTGGCATGCATGACCACCCAGCATCACACCAGGTCTTATATACATGTGATTGCAGTGTAGCATCAACACCGAATAAGGCAAGAATGGACAATGGTAAGAGATGTGGGCTCCAAGGGGTAATCCCCTGGTAATAAGAAAACTATTAAACATCTACTGGGGGCCAATCTCCATGTGAGGCACTTACATGGATGTTAACCCATTTAGGTATTTAGATTTAGATGTTCACCCCTTACAAGTATCCTGTTCCCCTTTTATAAGTGAGGGAGCCAAGGAACTTGGTTGAGTGGCCTTGGGAAAGTTCTTGTTCTCTGTCGTCATTGTGGACTTGGCCCTTATTAAGCTGCAGTCCCTTCCAGCTCTGACACTCATGGCTCTAGCCTACTCCACGGCTTGCTAGTCTATTCCACATACAGGCCAGAGACATTGCTGGCAGACATTGTGTTTTCCTTCACATTTATGTGATTGTGGTTTACAAATATACTCATTCCCTGAGTATGCCAACTACTCTCTTCAGAATACACCAGAGTCCCATACCCCACCAGAAGCTGGCTCAGAAAGTGCTCCAGAGGCTGCTCACGTCTGGCTTGGAAGCCCATTCTCTGAAATAAGCCAAAGAAAGATGCCAACTTACTCTGCAGGGGAGAGAAGGCCTCATATAGAGTGGGACACAGGCATCCTATGCTACTCATTCTTTAAGACCAAAAGTAATTATCAACATGCTGTTTTGGGGGCCAACCATGGGCACTGGTGTTACTAGTCATTAATACCATGAATGCGACCTTCATATTATTACCCAGAGGGATTAAAAGTAGCCAATAAGTCCACAAGTGCCGACTGTGTAGCTCAGGCTGTGGTGGGAGCGCCATATTCCCCAAAGGGCCAGACTCCTCCCTTCATAGAGGCTTTCATCCTGCCAAGAGCCTTCCTATCAGCACTTTGTGGCATTCCCAGTATTCAAATAAGACAATTTATCTCTTTCATCAACAGAATGTAGTTTCTAAAACATTGATTTTAGCAGCTATCAGTGCCCTGAGGACTATTGCATGGGAACGAGTTTATGAACCCAAACGATATGCTTACACTTTAAATGTTAAATATAACATGTAAGCTCTTGCAGAGGACACATTTGTATGACAGGATATGAAAAGAGCCAAACTCTATAAAATCTCTGATGAGGCTATTGATTTATTTATTTTAATAATGTAAGGAAGATCAAAACACTTGGAAGAGTTTAAAGAGTGTTCAAATCCCACCATTCCTCAAGTTGATCTTTTTGTATAAAAGGAGGTGGCTAATCAGGATTTCTCACCCAATTATTCTTATGTAGTGGAGTTTTTGAGTGCTTTTCTTTGGACAATAATGTAAGAACAACATGGGATACCTGCATTTGTGGCTCATCTTCTTACCGGGAGTAAGTTTGCAGGGCACTTGCCAAACAGTCTTATAGGAGCCATAATAAAAGTGGCATAATAAATGGCTTAAAGTCTTTAGAGTGACAGAATCTTGTCATGCTTGGCTTAGAAAATAAGATGTTCTCCCTGATGAACAAGCAAGGTAGAGGTATTAACATTTCAAACACAAAAATACTCTTAACTTTAAAGACATCATTATATCTTATTGTTATCCTCTCCATATACAAAAAGAAACATTGATCAAGGGGCCTGATGAATTTCCCAAGTGCAAATAACAACAGTTAATAAATCACTTTTTTCTTTAATGGGATAGAGGAGCTAATAGTTCTGGTGGGGTAGTAAAACCTGGGTAAAGGCATTATCCAAACTCCATTCTATGTGCTAGTCAAGACAAAGTTTATTCTGAGAGCCTTTGTGTGTGTGTGTGTGTGTGTGTGTGTGTGAAAAATAGGCATGAACTGTGTTGTTTTTGCCATTTAATATCCATTTCAGTTCAAATTTATGGCAGAAAGAACTATAAAGTTGCAAATAAAAAGTGTTCAAAAGCAAAACACATCCAATCTCCATATCCCTCTATAAAAGTCTGGAATTCTCATCAGGCATTCTTCAGAAATGCTATCTAGACTTCAAAGTGTCCTTCAATCCTCCCATTGAATGCTAACCCCAGCCTTCAAGCTGCCCTCATTTCTGATGTGACAGCAACCCTACACCCCCATCTTGACAGGAAGATGGCCTCACTGCCAGGTCCCTCTTCCTCCCCCACCTCAGCTGGACTTTCCCTGCCAGCTGGGAAGACTTGGTTGCCTTTCAGACAATAAGTCAGAGCCCATCACTGTGACATTTTAAATCTCACATGTGATTCATACACATTTACCAACCTCACTTTCAACCTTCCCTTCTATACCTCTCTGCGGTGACTTTGACTTCCTGTTATCATGCCAGTAATTAAGATAGTCGCCCTCAGGCAAGTTTATTTTGCCAAATCTGCAGTCAACAAAGGCTTAGAGAGGAAATCTCATTCTGTGTTCCAGAGAAGAAAAATAGAATCTGGTCTTTCAGAATAGAGATGAATGCGTGGGAGAAGGAAATAGTACTAAAGTGTAAGGATCACACTTTCCCACTTCAAGTAGCCTTGAATGTCAAATCCTTGTTCAACTATTTATAATTCGGGAGACTTTGAAGAGGTTATTTCACTTTTCTGAGACTTTGGTTCCACATAGGCAAAACAAGCTAAAATGTCTTCTTAATAGGGTTCTAGTGAAGATTAAGGATTTTAAGTGTCAGGTGCCTTCTGACTGTTGGTGCTACTGTAGTCACAGCATAGAGGTTATGGTGGTGGAGTTGTCGTAGATGGTGCTCATAAAGTTGTTGGTGTAAGTGGTACTGTTGATGATGGTGGAGGTAAAGATGGAGTTATTACTGGTGGTACAGTTGATGGTGTTGGGATGGAGGAGGAAGTTGGTGGTGGAGGTGGTGATGGAGATAGAGGTGTTGGTGGAGTCGTTGGTGAAAGTGATAGCAGTTGGTGTTAGCAGGGCAGTCATGGTTATGAAGTCCCTACGTCACACATAGAGGAACCCCAGGCTTCCAGGGAGAGTGTAACAACAGGCTTCAGTTAACATGGGCTATGGAAAAACAGATTGTCCTTAATTTTCTAGGTAAATAAACCTTGAACAATGGTGCAGAGTTAACATGCAAAGTGCAAAGTGAAATCAGTTTTGGATGCATGAGATGTAAGTGTGCACATCAGGGACACTGAAAAAAAAAGTTTTTCAAGGACGAGAAAAGAAAACCATTTGTTTTAAATGCTATGTTCGCATCACTTGATGATGCTAGAGAAACAGGTCAAAGAATAAGAAAGAAATTTAACACAGACATGCACAAACATGCATCTCCTTTTGTTCAATGAACAGTCTTAGGAAAGAAGTACTGCATTGCTGTCTCCATTTTACAGATGAGAAAGCTAAGGCTCAGAGATGGCAGGAAGCACTGTAGGAAGTTCATGGGCTTCAGAATGAGACATACCTTATACCAATCCTAAGTTTTGTATGCACCTGCTGTTTGACTTCATTTTTCACTTACCCCCTTTAAACTGTAATTTTTTTATCCTTGACAATAATGCCAATAATGATGTTGAAGAATTGCTATAGGGAATAAACAAGTTGTATTTTGATCTACAACAATGGCAGCTTCATATAAAAGAGTGAACATGATACTTATTGTATAGGAAGCTTTCAGCAAAAATACTTGCCTTCCATTCATTCATTCACTGTTTCAATTATCCTTCCACTATCTATTCTTTTATCCAAGCAATCCAGATAGACTATATGAGAAGTCAAGAAGTCCATGTGAAACCTCCACAAATTCTATCAGTTGGGAATTTTAGGCTTCAAGGAATAGAAAACCTGACCTAAATTTACAAAGGAATTTATTGCTTAATGCGACTGAAAAGTCCAATTTCAGACATGGCTGGACCATGGGCTTCATTGATGTCTATGCCTCAGTTTCTTTCATTTCAATTCAGCATAAGTCCCAATGAACTGGTTCCTTTTTTTGGTAAGACTCTCCTCTAATGATTGTAAGATCAGTAGCTTATAAATGTACATACTCTCATTTTTAAGTACAGCACAGGGAAAAAGTTTCCCTCATAACTATCTAGTCCAGGACCCAACTTCTAGGCAGGGGGACAGACACAGTCCAGAACCAATCACTTTTCACAGTGAAATTGGTTACTCTGTTCAGCTTCAACCAATTTGTACTTGCCCCTGGAGTATTTGAGGCAATTCCCCAAACCACATACCCTGGAGGGGAAGAAAGCTGTTTCCCCAAGAAAATGGAAGTTATTGTGTTATTAGGGGAAGGTCAAATTGACTCTGGGTAGCAAAGCAACAAGTTACCACTATAAGAACTAACATTGTTCTTCCCAAACCTGATCTTTTTTCCCATTATTCTCTCTCCATGTTCCATCTTTTTCAAAAGCCTGAAACCCAGGAGTCATCTTGGACACGTCCCTTGACCTTTCTGTCTCCCACTCTCTCCTTGGCCAGTTTCTGTCAACCATACCTTTTCCCTCTGGCTTCCCATATGCTATTGTTCTATTAATACAAAATACCATTTACTACCCTTTCTCCTAGTCAGTGTAAGATATTAGCTTATATGTTGTATCTTTGGGGAAGACTTTCTTGATTTTCTGCTATATGTAAGGTTCCTCTGCTGTTTTTCAAATTCCTGACCACAGTTTGTAATTATAAATGAAAATGAGTGGTCAGATGAAACCTGGAGCTCACAATGCCGTGGTCTCTTTTTACATACTATTCCCCTAGTGACAATCACAATGCTGACATGGAGGGGGTGGTGTGCATGAACAATTTGAATGAATGAATGAATGAATGAATGAATGACTGAATGAATCCATGTGTCTTGTCCTATATCATGGAGGTAGTAAGTGACCACTAGGTCAGGGTGAGGTCTTCTGACCACATATCTAGTGCCCCTTCTTCTTCCCTGGGAGGAAGCTTGGTGTAACCGGGCAGTGTTAAACAGCTAGCCTGTCAGAGCTTTCTGAAGTTCAGGAGGAAGTAGGGAGATAAGAGTAGCTGGCTGGATAAGGTGGAAAACTGTGACCCTGAAAAGATGGACAGAGCAGAGCGGTAAGGGATAGAATACCAATGAACCTGTGTTTGAGGGATTCATAGAGGGGTGTGAGCCTTAAGAAGGGAAGGACAATAAGATGTTGACTGAAGCTCCCCTTCCCCCATTCTGTGACAAAATCCCTGTGAAGCTGCTAGTCACACTTTCAAGCCCTGAGACTTCTAATAACATTCAGTCCAGGGCCTGTAAGAATGGCTTTTCTTCCTCAAACCAACCTGCAGAATGCTGTCCTAGTCTAGGACCCCCAAATGCTTCCCATTCACCCTGGAGTTCTGTCGGGGCCAGAGCCAATATCAACCTCCTTGTCTGTATCCAACAGGTTTCTCAGAGTAACAGAACTGAGAGAGTGAGAGAGAGTGGTGAGAGACAGAGGACAGATTTATTTTGAGGAACTGGATTGTGTGACTGTGACTATGGAAGCTAACATGTCCAAAATCTTCAGGGTGGATCGCTAGGCTGGAAACTCAGGGAAGAGCCTATGTTGTAGTTCAAGTTTGAAGGCTGTCTGCTGGCAGTGTTCCTTCTTGCTCAGGGGAAGTCAGTCTCTGTCCTGTTCAGGCCTTCAGTAGATTGGGTAAGGCCCACCCACCTTATGGAGGGCAATCTGCTTTACTCAAAGTCCACCGGTTTAATATTAATCTCATCCAAAAACCACCCTCATAGAAACATCAGAAATGATGCTTGATTAAATGTTTGGGCACCATGGTCCCAACCAAGTTGATGTAAAAAATTAACTATCACATTATCAAAGCCATTAGTCTTGGCCAAAGTTAGTGTTTGCCTCTGTGGTATAAATAATGAGAACTAACAAGATCTCTTATCAAAAATTGTCTTCCCTGCTTCCTGCCATGTTGTGTAAAATTCTACTATTTGCGATGCATTCTTTCAGATTTATAAGTATTTTCATGTTCAAGAGCCCCTGTTAAAATTTACATACCTCGTGGGGGTTCTATCTTTATCTTCCCACTTTTTATGGCAGATTTTATAATTTAGCTATAGAAAGACAGAATAAAAATAAGAAGGTAGTTGTAAGGACTAAAGGAGATTCAAGTTTGGTTCAGTTCCTGTAAGTTGTGAGCACTCCAGAAGTAACAACTGTTTTTGTAATTGTCATTATTGTTGTCATATATAGAATCTATACAATTCTGTATGAGAGAGATTTTTCCATTTTATAGCTGAGGAGAAAAATATGGGCTTAGCGAGCCTTAGGGTAACTCCCCAAAGTCATGCATCTAGTCAGGGGCAGAAACAGGGGCTGACCTGTAGTCTGTGGGAAGTCCAGGCCCTTCTAATTTTGGCTGTTTTGCTATTCCCACTCCTACCTTCCCCAAACTGACCTTAATCCCAGGAAGAAGGCCCAGATTGATTCTCCCTAACACACAGCCAGCCACATGGCAAGTGGCCTCTAAGTACCCAAAGATAGCTCATACCTTCAATGAACAACCTGTCTGGGCCAAAACATGGGTGCCTGAGGGTGATGCCAGGATTTACAAAAGTGGGAGGTGGGAGCCAGTCTGTTTGCTGAGGAGACAAAGAGTGCTAGAGAAAACCATTACCCAGCAGCCTCACGTTCCAGGGGAGCCCAGCCCATAGGGTTAGGCCTGAAAGAAACTTGAGGCATCTTCCCAGGATCCTCTGGTCAAGACGGGAACACTGAAGCCCCTTTTCTGAAGCCCTGAGGGAAAAACAGATTCTTGCTCCTTCTGGTGGGGCCGGGCTGGTGTGTCTGGGTTGAGGCTGAAATGTATGCCACACATCTGGCTGGAGGGCAAATGGGGAGGGCTGGTGTGGTCAGCAGGGGTAAAAGGTCATTTCAGGGCATTTAAGCTGGAGTAACCCGAGTACAACAGGGCCTGACTCACCCTGGACTCAGGGAGCTCCCGATTGGGTGGGGACTGACACCTGAACCCATCTGTGGCTTTGCCCTGGCTGGCCCTGTCCTGCCCTGCCTTGTCCAGCTTAGCTCAGCCTGGCCAGGCCAGACCCCACTGGTTCCAGCCCAAAGGAACTGACACCAAACTGCAGAGCCAGGAGTTCTGCGCAATGGCAGTGATATCAGCGGGGGTGAGGTGCTGTGTGTGTACAGCTCCAGGAGGTATCTGCCCCTGGGTCCCTGTGTCTGAGGGTGATCTGCTGCCATCATGTGCTTTCCCCCTGACCATCTGAGTGTATGTTCTGGGCATCTGTGTCTGGGTCTGTGTTCATGTCCATGTGTGTTGTCGGCTTGTGTGTTTGGGTGTGTTTCTCCTGAAAATGAAAACATAACTGACTTTGTTGTAGAATTTTGTTGGTCAAAGTGCAGCAATCCTTAAGGGTTTTAAAAACCTCTTCATATATGGGGTATTTAGGACACTGAAAAGAACCAGCCCCTAAACTCAGGGAGTATGTAGTTAGCCTGGACTACACACTTCTTTGAGAACCAAGCCTGCTGCCCAGGAATGTTTGTGCAGGGCCTAGAACAAGGCATGGATGTGGTCATTGTGGTTTGGTGACTGGAGACATCAGTCTGGGCAGGTTGGGGTGGGGGCAGGAGAGGTGTGTGTCAGGGTTTCCCACCTTCTTCAAGTAGTTTCCTACTTAGATATAGAAACTTTGTGTCTTCCTTTTCTGATATCAAAATCAATATATTTTTAAAGTGTGTCAGAGTGATAGGGCAAAATGTCACTTCTTAGATTTTCTCCCCCAGAACCATCCAGACTCCTACCATGAGGATTGGTGGTCCAGTATATGACCACCATGGCCCACTCGAGGGTTCCCTCCCTGCCATGTGTTGATGACTGCTGGTGTCTGATCCTGCTGCTTAGACTAAGGATGTGACAGTCAGGTAGAGGAGCAGCAGGGAGGGAATCATTCCACTAGGGCTAAACCATTACTGCCCTGGGAAAGGGGAAATGCCATTTAAAAGGGAGGAACTCAACTGTGAATGAGAAACTCAGGACTCTGAGACTTGGAGTCTCTGAGGATTTAACAGGAGGTTAGAGGAAAGAATGAGACATTTGTGAGGACTCCTTGAAGGAGGAAGAGAGGCAGAAAGGGAGAGAATGGGAGGAGGAGGGAGGGAGGAAGGGAGAGAGAGAACAAAACACCAGATTATACTCTGATGACTAATTCAGAGAAGAGGCTTGGAGCCTCTTCCCACATTCTAAGTTGCTCTGTAGACTTCTTTTTTTTTTTTTAATTTAAATTAAATTTAGTTAACATATAATGTATTATTAGTTTCAGAGGTAGCATTTAGTGATTCATCAGTTCCATACAACAGTGGGTGCTCATTATATCAAGTGCCTTCCTTAATGCCCATCACCCAATTACCCCATTCTCCCACCCATCTCCCCTCCAGCAACCCTCAGTTTGTTTCCTAAAGTTAAGAGTCTCTTATGGTTTGCCTCCCTCTGTTTCCACCTTAGTTTATTTTTTTCCTTCCGTTCCCCTCTATTCATCTGTTTTATTTCTTAAATTCCACATATGAGTGAAATCCTATGGTATTTGTCTTTCTCTGACTGACTTATTTCGCTTAGCATAATACCCTCTAGTTCCATCATGTCATTGCAAATGGCAAGAATTCATTCTTTCTGATGGCTGAGTAATATTCCATTGTATATGTATACCAGTTCTTTATCCAGTCATCTGTCAATGGACATCTGGGCTCTTTCCATATTTTGGCTATTGTGGACATTGCTGCTATAAACATTAGGGTGCAGTGTCCCTTTGAATCATTATTTTTGTATCCTTCGGATAAATACAGTGCAATTAGTAGTGCAATTGCTGGGTAATAGGGTAGTTCTATTTTTATCTTTTTGAGGAACCTCCATACTGTTTTCCAGAGTGGCTGCACAAGTTTGCTTTCCCACCAACAGTGTAAGAGTAGACTTCTATGCAACTAATGAATCGTTGAACACTACATCAAAAACGAATGATGTACTATATGTTGGCTAATGAACATAATAAAAAAAAAGCGTAGACTTCTTAAAACCTTGGCTTGCACAGCCTGTGACGACTCATCTCTCCATATAACACACAACCCAGTAATCGTGGATATGCTAATGAAACAACCCAGCTCCCACCACAGTGCACCCTCTGTTGTCCTCTGACGAACACCAAGGACAGACAAGTGTCTCTTTAGTTCAGCTGCTACCTCAAGAAAATGTCCCCCTCTAGGTCTACCACTTAGTATTGTGATGGCCTTTTATTTCTCCGCTCCAGAGGGAACTTCTGAAAAAGGATTTTTCAAGATATCCCCTATAGGACCAGAAACAGAGCCTTGGCTATTGAATGTACTCCATAAATACTTAATAAATGTATGATCATTTAGGACATCCTACATGGGGGATTGTTATATGAGTCCCCAAATAGAACTTGGAAACTCCTGCCATGACACTGACTCTGACACTGAAGGACCTCACCCTGGCATCCTTCCAGCCATTACTAATCCACCTTGTACAAGCCTTAGGGTATGTGCTTAGGGAATGGGCACCTGAAGAAACAGCAGGACTGTGCTCACTCTTTTCCCACACTGTAGCCAGTCATCTGCTAGTGACCATTCTATTCCACTCCTGGTTTGGTTTACAAGAGACAAAAGGAATATACTCAGGCATATGGTCCTCATGATGTTCTATCATACCCAACACCACTTTGTATTTGGTGTGGGCAGGCCATTAAAAATTTCACAAAGGCTGAATCACAGGTGGGCTCCATCAGTTTGGTGAAGGAAGGTCTCTCAGCTTCTAGCAGGAATGGCTTCATGACAGTCACGGAAATCCAGGAAGTGCCTACCATAACGTGGCCAGATACATTGTGCATCAGCCAACATTCTTGACCAATCTCATTAACTGGCTGATGGGTGAGGACACAGTCTTGGGGGTCCTCTGGCCACCATGCTTTAGGTGAGGAATCGCCCTGTGAATTTGGACCAAGCCTCCAGCTACCCAACAGAACAAGACCATGCCAAGACCTTAGCAAAGACAGACTGCCCGAAGTTCCTCAGCTTCTTAGAAAGCAAAACGGCCCATCTCCATCTATCACCATAAATGGCCTGCCTGAAACGCTAGTGTCTTCAGTCTGCGCCATAATATTTCATTCAACTACCCATTCGTTACACACATCCTGAGAGCAAATAATGTTAATGTAAATAATTTGGGAAGCATTGTTCCATCTGTTGAAAATGTGCAGTAGTTGCTTTGCCCCTTGTCTAAACTGGGCGGCTACTTTCAGGCAAGTTTGGGAGGTAAATGAACTGTCTAGATGCTTTTCTTGGCAGTCTCTCTTATTAGTGGGAGGTGGCAGTAACGAGAACATGAGGAAGACGGAAAGTGTTTACTTAAAGTCGTGGCCAAATGGCGAGGGAGAGTTTAAGATAAATCATAAGCTGTCAATGATGACAACTGCAGACTGCTACTAGTTCACTCCTGTTTATGGAGCTTCAGATGCTACATTTAGAATGTGAAGGAGTTTATTGGTAGAAGTTGCTGATTGTTTAGACCTCAATGTTTGAGGCAAGAAGTAGCAGCCACCCGGACTGGGAAGGGTGAAAGCACGAAGCTCTTACATGGTCATTCTGGGTGCATCTCTGCCCAGTGAATGGGTGCCACTGACTCGTATTCCCCTTCAACACTCAGATCATGGATCAGCTGAGGCATACTACACTTTTGTCACATGACAAGCAATAGTAGAGCATTATGGTGAAAGGCCAAATACATACATGAGCTGGCTTCTTTGCTTTTCTGGTTGTTTTTCTTGTCTAAGGTAATTTCACGTGGGTGTTGACTTTTGGATTGCAGCTTAGAGCTTGTGAACATGTTCATGATTTGTTCGTGATCAAAAAGATCAGAGTCTTTTGAAGTTAGTCAGTGTTATCAACAGTTTTCTCTCAAACTCCTCTCTCAATGTACACCCATAAAAAACAAAATGAGCTTTTGTGAACCTTCCATGTTTACTTTACTGAACTGCAATATCTTCCTCTGTTCTAGCACTCACTCTTAGCAAGACACTATATCAGTGGCAAGTTGCAGAGAATGAGTATGTTCTGTCCTTATACAAAAGGCCTGTGAAGACCTGGAAGGAGGTTTTCTGTGACCTGTGTATTTCTTCTTTCTACGTGCCTCTCAAATTTATGAGATACCTGTGAGGGTCCAGATACAATGGAAAGTGATTGTCCATATTATCAGAGATATCAGGTATCAGGAAGAACTGAATTGTCGACAAACAACAGTGAAAAATGGCCAGTAGCTCCTATAATGATAGAAGCTTGTATAAATCATTGAGAAGGGGGTAAGTAGGTAGAGGTCAAATCCCTGAGAAAGCTGGGGAAGATGGCACTTAATCCGGGTGTTGGAGGTTGACTGGAGTTTTCCAGATGCACAAGTAAGGCTAGGTTACTCCAGACTGAGGAAAAGACAATCAAAAGCATGCCCTGGTTCAAGAATTGCTTAGAAGATCTGTGTGGCTAGAACATGATTTACAGGGACGGTGGCTGAAGGCGAGTAGGAAAATTAATTGTAAATTTTATAAAAATGGGAATAATTAATTGGTAAAAGGAAAAACAAAGCAACAATAGGAAAACAAAATAACTCCCCACCTTGTTACTTTATCTGTGCTTTAACACTGCCTTCCTTTGAAATTTTTTGAAAGAGACGAATCACCCAGGATTTTTAATAATGGGAACTCTACTGGGAGAAAAGTTGATTTCTTTTTCAGAGGAAAACCAAACTAAGATTATCTGGGATGTTTTATCAACAGGGTTAAAATTCTGGATTTTGAAGTAGGAGAGGCAGAGTTTGAGAAGGAAAGAGAAAGTCTCAGACATGACCACTAGCTTGGGAAATTAACTTGGGGAATGATTATGAGGGGGTAGGAAGGGGAAGAGCCTTCAGGCATAGCCTTCTCCCAAACCCTTTCTTTCCCCTCACCCCATCTGTTATGGATTGAATCTTATCCCTCCAAAGGATTTTTTGCCCTAACCTCTAGTACCTATAGATGTGACTGTATTTAGAAAGAGTCTTTGCAGATGATCAAGATGAGGTCATTAGGGTGGACCCTAATCCAAATGACTGTGTCCTAAAAGGGGAAAATTTGGAAACAGAGTTAGGTACATGGGGAGAATGCCATGTGAAGCAGAGATTAGGGTGATGCCAAAAAACAACAAAAATTTCCCACCAGAAGCTGGGGAGAAAGGCACAGAACAGATTCTCTATATGGCCCTCAGGAAGAACCTGCAGACACCTTGATCTCAAATTTCTAGCTTCCAGAACTGTGAGACAATAAATTCCTGTTGTTTAAGCCATCCAGTTTGTCCTACTTTAATATAGCAGCCCCAGAAAACAAATACAACACCAGATTGCAGAACTGGCTTTAAAACAGCCAGGGGACAGGTGGGGACAAGGGAAGTGAGAGTAGGATGCCTGGCTGTGGGGAGAGAAGGAAGATAGATGGGAAATATTTGTGAAACAGCCCAGAGAAGTGGTGCCCCAGAAGGTGCTGAGCTTCATAAGGTGATTTTCCAGATGAGGCTGATCTATGTCAGGCTAGTACATAGCTTTTGGTATTTTTCAGATGAAAATGGACTTTATGATAATAAAACAAATGGTTTTAGATCAAATAGTACTGTAGAACTTAAATAAGTGCTTTATCAGGAATCAAAATAAGGGGGTGCCTGGGTGGCTCAGTCATTAAGCGTCTGCCTTCGACTCAGGTCATGATCCCAGGGTCCTGGGATCGAGCCCCGCATTGGGCTCCCTGCTCCGCGGGAGGCCTGCTTCTCCCTCTCCCACTCCCCCTGCTTGTGTTCCCTCTCTCGCTGTGTCTCTCTCTGTCAAATAAATAAATAAAATCTTTAAAAAAAAAAGGCTAAAAAAAAAGGCATCAAAATAAGGTATTTCTTGACTGAGGAAATATACATTTAATGTAGTTATCCAAGGAAATAATATGACATGGACTTTTAAAGCACGTGCTTCAAAAAAAGAAAGGAATGAATATTCATTTTCTTTCCCCTACAGCTTATTAGGGGTCCCCCAAAACCTCAGACTTTCTCCTTATCTTAAACAATCAATTTTCCTTTTTCTGCTTTGACACTTCTGTCTCAACACTCGTGCTCTTAGTGTCTTTCCTGCTAATAACCCCTACGTGAGATCTTTGCTCTGTTGGTGCTGTTGTCTTTGCTCACATCTACCCGAAAGTCCCCCTCCACTCTAGGCTCAGAGAGCGAATATTACTCTTTCTGAATCTTACGGCTCAGTTGATAGCTAAGACTTTAACAAGACCTTATCAAAGGCCTGAGGGGAACCTCAAAGTAATGTTCATGTCCAAACCCAAACCTGGCCCTGATGGGCCTCCATGACGGGGGCACCTCTGCACCTCAGACTCTAAACCACAGAGTCTGTGGCTCTGTATAGAAGCATGAGCCCTCCCTCAGCCCTGTTGCAGGATAATCTTGCACCCTTCTCACAGCCGCTGTCTGACCCCCTTGGAATAGACATTGCAATAAGATTACTTGACCACAGATTGGACAGGATTCAGTCATTCAGCAGGTATCTATTGGATACTGACAACAATGAACAAGATAGACAAACTTTTTGCTCTTGTGAAGCCTATGTTCTGCTGGGAGAAGGAAAACCAGAGGAAATAAAGCAGAGCATTTGGGAATGTGGTAAGTTGGGGGTAAAGATACAGGAGCCTAGCCTCTGACAGGAAGGGGGAAGATAGTGTTTTCTGAATTAACAAGATGGTGGTATGATAAAGTAGAATAATGTATCATAAGAAATGTACCAATGGGGATGCAAAGGAGGGAGATTTTCTCTCCATTGTTTTATTTCATGGGTTGTAAAGCTGTGATTCTATACAGACTCATCCCCACTGGCCTTTCTCAGTCTTTCATGAGATTTTGTATTCCTTTCATTCTCTCATGATCCAGTTCAGTCCTCTCGAAGTACAAGAGAAGAGCTAAAAAGAGTAAGATGACCATCCATAGATGTCATCCAAATATGAAATGTCTTTCCATGAAGATTTGTTGAAAATCAGTATAAACTCATGTGTGGCCTACTGGACACTAACTTGGATAGGTTATTAAAAAGCCAGCTCTGTCGTTAACTATGTATCCTTGGGCAATGCTATTCAAACCCACCGTGTCCAATTTTCTCAAATGTAAAATGAGTTTATAATATAGCATTATTGTGAGGAATGCATAATACATGGAAAATGCATGGAACAGTCCCTGACAATACTAGATTTTTTTTTTAAAGATTTTTATTTATTTATTCATGAGAGACAGAGAGAGAGAGAGAGAGGCAGAGGGAGAAGCAGGCTCCCAAGGAGCAGAGAGCCCGATGCGGGACTCGATCCCAGGACTCTGGGATCATGACCTGAGCCGAAGGCAGACGCTCAACCATCTGAGCCACCCAGGCGCCCGACAATACTAGATGTTGGCAAAATACTGTTTGCTCATTTGATGACATAGGCATTCATTCATTTATTGTCCTAGATATTGGTTGATTGATTGAATGAATGAATGAATGATCCAAATCTATGCTTAAACAGAATTATAGGAGAAGAATAGATGATAACTCAGCAACTAAGCTCTAGGCCAAATTAAATGTCAGAGGTCTTCAGTTTCTACTGGTCTCAATAAGGGAGCTGTTTCATCAGGAGACATTTGTGGCTCCAGCTGCACATCTGTAGGTGTGCAGACGATGCTATGGTGAGAGCATTTCTAATGCACACACCCATATGGAATGAAGATGCAAAAGCAGATGGCCAAGAGAGACAATCACATGATTCTAGGAAGCCAAGAAAATCTATGCTACAACCTGATATAGTCCTGAGGTCCCAAAGGATCTGGAGTGGTGGGCTCTAACATGCAATTTTGTTCATTTTAAGAGAATAATACCTGTCATTAAGAAAAACCTTGGGATTGGGTCACATAGACAATGAATAGTGAGTAAATACATACGAAATGAATGATAATGGTGTTCTTGGAAGACCCATTATAGAATCTTTAGAAACCAACTTTATTGGATAAAGGATATCTTAGTCCAGTTCGGACTTTACTTGCTTTATAAACTGCAGCATCCCACAGAAACATCACAGCTTGGCAGCTTGGAAATAATCAGCAGTTACCTCTGGCTATTTCTTGAATTCCCTTTCAGATAGTCCCAACATTGGTGTCATATCTGAATCTGTTTCTATAGATTGATTTATATCTTGGCATTTTATAATTTTTCCTTACCTTTTCAAATACTTTGCAAATTTTTGTTTAAATCTAAACATTTTGTGTAGGGCAGAGATGGGAATAAATGATTTGTTATGCACAGGAATGAATATACATTTCTTTCTGTTATTTTTTTAGTGTGGGAGTTTGAGTTGATCTAGTCAAGAGTACAGGTGGATCTTAGGTGATATTGTTGCTGTGGTTTCTCTCAGCACACCACGGGCTTCCAGTTCCTTTAGTCATACCTTATATCTCAGTGTCTCTGCTTCTCCCTCAGCTATACTTCTGGGCCCTGAACGGATTCCTGCACCTGCCCCAGAAACTGAGGTTTTCTTCCTGTTCCTTTTGCCAAGATGCAATAGATTTTCATTGGTGCCCTCCTTCCTCAACAGATTAAGGATTGTCTTACTTTGTCAGGGAGAAGGGAGAAAGGTCCAGGCCTACACCACAAAGGACACTTTCTCAAGACATTAACCAATCATTTTTTCTAGTGCCCAGTGGGGTCTGTGGAGAAGGAGGTACAAACAAAACTCCGCTTATATTTGTAGGTCTAAGGAGGTCAACACTCTCTTACCAGCTCACACCTGGCAGCCACCAATCTCTTGACTATACTAGATGATATTTCCTAACTGGTGTCTGACTGCATGTGCCCCAGGTAAGCCATGGTTCCTGTCCCATCTTTTCCTGCAACCCTGGCTCTCTGTTGCAGTCAAGAAAAGTGAACTTGCAGTTTGTCTGACTTTTGCTGTTGTTGTAGGGGTGGGAATAATAATCCTTCCAGTTCTTTACATACCAAGCAGAAACCAGACATTGACCTGTTTCTTAATAATAATAACCATAATATCTATATAGTGTACTGTGTGAATATGGATGTATATATATGCACTTATACATACACATGAATATTTAGATGGTGAAATTATGCAAAAGCTAGAAAGCACATTCATATACATTTATGCATAAATCAGGAAACCCCCTTTTCTCTGGAACTTGTTAATGAGGTCAGTCATACCTCCATTATGGGAAGTAAATATATTATGTATTTGATGCAAAATTTTTGTACATATTCCTATAATTGTTTGCACTAAATGGTTGTTTCAATTCAGGTACCTAGCTGCTTGGGGTGAGTAAGCATATGAATAAGGTGATTATGACTACTTATAAGAAAGAATGTTTTCTTTGGAAGAGTGTAGAAGTTCTGTGTGAAGAAACTTCTTTTCCTGACAATATCAAGATGTCTTTTAGAGAATGCTGCGAAGGGCATGGTGAACAATGCCTGCTTTGTTTCTCTTGTGTGCAGGAAATAGAACTCAGTATCTACTCTGAATATTTCCATAAAGGCCAAATTGTAATGACTAATAAGAAAAAAAAAATCAAGTGATTTCCAAAACCTGTTCTAATTAATAGTGCAATTCTGGCATAATAAACTCAGATTAAAAAAAATGATAAATAGCATAGGTTCTGGATTCAGATAACTCAAGATCACATTTCATAGCTATGAGATCTTGGTCAAAATAACTTTTTGGAGGCACGTTTTCCTGATCTACGCAGTGAGGATTGGAATATCTAAAGCAGTAGGTAACTGTGATGTTTGAAGGAGTTCCTCCATAAATCTCCCTGCAGAGTGTAAGAGATTCATAATGGCAGCATTGACCCTGAGAACAAAACTACAACCTAAAATTCATAAAGACCTTTCTTTCTTTCCTGGCCAATCCCTGACTTGTG
Organism: Mirounga angustirostris; assembly: GCF_029215605.1. Taxonomy (NCBI): domain Eukaryota; kingdom Metazoa; phylum Chordata; class Mammalia; order Carnivora; family Phocidae; genus Mirounga; species Mirounga angustirostris. The sequence goes on along the minus strand of NW_026991718.1, from coordinate 14,449,556 downwards.
GGGGATTGGCAAAGTAGTCCCTTCATCCTCTTGTCCCATTTCTCACTTCTTTCTCAGAGAATAAGGTCCTAAGCTAACTGGGCCAGATGCCCTTCTGCTGTTTGGGCCATGTTCAGCAGCAGGGCAGTTCATCCTCTGCTACAATTCCCTTCCTCCTGCAGTCATATGCCTGGATCCATGAGAGCACCCAACATCACTGAGCTCTTCTCCTTTTCTTATTCTCAGGGTTGATGTTGGAACCCACAATCCCTCCATGTCTGTCACTTAGGGATTAGGTCCAGGATCCCTATCTGTCTGATGGTGAGAGATTATTTTTTATTATAGAGCTATTTTTTATTTGTTGAAAACAAACTTTTCATTTTTTTATTGTTGTTGTTTAATACAAGATTCTGTCTCTGAAATTCCTCCAGGTTAATTTTATTTATTTTTCCATGCAGTACTTCCCTCATTTATTATTTCTGTTCCCTCTTCCATGTGAACAGCCCAAGGATGTTAAGATTCCAAGATAAGGTACTCAATTTAGAGTTTGGGGATCTGAATCAGGATCTGAGAGTATGCCATGTGTCCTAGACACATTAACAGAAAATTCTACATTTGTTTATTTGGCATTGTCCAGGCTGATAATAAAGTGTACTTTAACTTCCCATTTGCTATAGTCCCTTTTTAAAAAATAATTCCTTTGGGAACTTTATGGGAAGGAGCTATGAGGTTGGGGCGGGATTCCAATGTTCCTGGTCCCATCTAACATTACCAAAATTTTAACATCTAACATTACCAAAATTTTATCCCTTTTTCTAAAACATCACTTTCCCTTTGAGGATATAGCCGTCAACATGTTTTCTAGATTTGAAGGATGCACATAATTCTTTTCTGAATCTTTTCTTCATTGGCTTTCCAACACAGATGAAAGTTGAATATTAAGATAAAGATAGAGTTGGGAAGTTCTCATTTGTGATATGTCCTTCCAGGGCTAAGAGGTCCAAACTATAAAAGGTGACACCAGGATCAAGTTTTCTGGGTGAGGACATGGTCAGGGAGGTGTCTCATGTGTCCCATTTTGGAGTAGCAAAAGCAGGATTTCTGGTTCCACATGCTTGAATTCACACAGAAAGCTCATTTCCACCATTCAGAAAAGGGAAGAGAAATTCCCAGGAAAGGAAGGATTGTGAGTAAATCACTACTCTTTGTTCAGAGTCCCATGGTAAACATGGCTCTCCTTGTTCAGGCAGGTAGCCCTGATCTGAATCCTTTTGTGACACAGAACATCTATCTTTAGTCCTGTGTCTCACTAGATGGTGAAATCCCTTAGGTGAGGTCCTTGCTCAGTGGCTCAGGGAGGCAAACAGTAAATGACCTGGAGCTTCTGAGATTAAAATTCCAATTTCTACAAATTCTAAAGAATCTTTTCTAATTAAATACAATTAACCAAGATGAGTCAAACAAGGGTGTGGATTTTCTGATCACTGTTTTATCTAGGTTCTTTGTTGTTTTTTTTCCTACTTTTTTGATAGATTTGATCAAATTTATGAATCTTAGAATTTTCGTAGAAGCTGAAAGTAAAAAGATAGCAAGAGTTGAAGACCAACCCTTTTTAAATCTTAGTAGTTTTTCAGGGGAAGAGAAAAACAACCAGAGTAGACTTTAATGTGAGACTAATCAAGTTCTTCATTTAATTCTTCCTTCTCCCCAGAGGGCCTATGTAGAAATGAGCTATTTTTCCTGACAGACTTATAAAAAAGCTGATCTTTCTCCTGACAATTTATAAGCACCATGAGAGAAGGGACCACCTCTTAGTCCTTGATATATCTCTGGTGCCTATCCTATGGTCTAATAACCAGTAGGCAATTAACAAATACTTTTTGAAAGAATATATGGATGGAATGACTGGTTGGCAGACTGACCTTGATTTCTCAATCCTTGGTTAATAATTTAAAATATATTTGGATCTTTTGTTTTTTTGGGTGTTGAGTTTGATAAGTTCTTTATAGATTTTGGATACTAGCCCATTATCTGATACGTCATTTGCAATATCTTCTCCCATTTTGTAGGTTGACTTTTAGTTTTGTTGATTGTTTCCTTTGCTGTACAAAAGCTTTTTTACCATATGATTTCACTCATATGTGGAACTTAAGAAACAAAACAGATGAACATAGGGGGAGGGGAGGAAAAATAAAATAAGATAAAATCAGAGAGGGAGACAAACCATAAGAGACTCTTAACTATAGGAAACAAACTGAGGGTTGCTGGAGAGGAGGTGGACGGGGGATGGGGTAACTGGGTGATGGACATTTAGGAGGGCACTTGATGTAATGAACATTGGGTATTATATGCAACTGATGAATCATTAAACTCTACCCTGAAATTAATTATACACTACATGTTAACTAACTTGAGTTTAAGTAAAAAAAAAAAAAATTGGATCTGAAGCACACAGAGAAGGGTTGTCTACTTATTACAGGTGTGTCAGTGGCCCCTCCTTATTTAATTATATCTTATTGTTTCTTCCTCTACCCTCCATTCCTCCATTTTCAGTTGCATATGCCTGTCTGTCAGCTACCTTATCTTGAATAACTGCATTAGATAGAGTACCTCTATCTATTTTTTACAACTAAACCTGGAATTTCAGTGGTTTAACAAAACAGAAGTTTATTTCTTGCTCCTGTGTGTGTGCATGCACACACACTTTGGAGAGACTAGCTCCTTGTCTTTTGTCTCTCTTTGTATATATATACATACAGATAGTGAGATAGAGAGAGAAAGAATTATTTAAAGACATGTATAGAAGATGCATGAATGAGAGAGAATGAATGGAAAGATTCACAGTGAAAGGTGGGCAGTGGTTAATTCTGGATGCTAGAATTATAGGTAGCTTCTATTTCCTTGTTTTCTTTTGAATTTCCAAATTTTCTGAAACAACAGTATTATCAAAAAAGCAAAATTAGTTTTATCATTTTTTAAAAGGAGATGCTAGCACGGGAATGTAATAGAGGTGAGGCCACGAGGACTTGGTAAGAAGAGAAGCCATAGGGGATCCAGTGAGCAACAGGAAGTGAAGCCAGTCACAAAAGGAAAAGCAATAGAGAGAAAGCAAAATCAATGTCCTTCCCCTCTGAAAATCTTAGTGAGGATTTGGATGGCAGGTGTGTCTCTGGTTGAGATTTGCCTAAACGGACAATGAAATTCTGTGAGCAGAGGAAAAGGAAAGTCAAGAGATTAGAGGTTCTACAGCCACTCCACTGCTGGTTTCCCCAACACAGACTTCACATTCCCCACCACCTAGGAAATCTTGGCTCTGGCCACTGTGATGTAGAAAGCACCGGAGAATGGTTTTAGCTCCCATAGACTGAAGTTCTGAATTTGACTATAGGAATGATGTTTTAGAATGTGACTAGGTTCTATAATATGCTTACAAGAGTTTTATGAAGAGCCTTTTGGGGGATTTAACCATTTAGAACAATGAAATCACAAATTTAATTTACCCTTAGAAACAAATGGTTTCATCTAAACGTTAGAATCCAAGTCATTCTTAAGTGTGTATTCTAGGTATTCTAAAGAAAACACGACACAAATTAAAAAGACTATAACAAAAGAGGAAAAGAAAGCAAGGAACAAATACGTGAAAAACATTTCACTTCACTCATAACCAATAAACGTAAATTAAAACCAAAATGTTTTGCATTTAAAAAAATAGAATTAATTCTATTTTCCACTAAAAGAAATCAGGGGTTCTTGGATAAATGGCCAATTCCAGAATGAGAGCAAAACTGTAATGTGGTTTTGTGTGTGTGTGTTGGGGGGTGCTGTTAAGGAGCCAGAATATGAGAAAGGCCTAATAAAATGATGGGGATATGTCCAAAAAACTTCAAAACAAGGGCTTTCATTAGCCAAATTAGGGATAATTTCAGTATCAAAATGAATAATGACTATAGTGGATTATAACATAGTGAATATAAAAAGAATCCCTGTATCCATTCTATTAAAATATATAAATGAGGGTGCCTTGGTGGCAGTTGGGTAAGCCTCTGGCTCTTGGTTTCGGTTCAGGTCCTGATCTCAGGTCCTGGGATGGAGCCCTGCACTGGGCTCTGTGCTTAGCAAGACGTCTGCTTGGGGTTCTCTCTCTCCGTCTGCCCTTCCTCCTGTTTGCATTCTCTGTCTCTCAAATAAATAAATCTTTAAATACATACATACATATATATAAGCAAATGCCTGACTACATACATACATACATACAAAATAGCAAAAAAAGGTTTTTGTTAAAGTAAAATGACAAATAATGTGGAAGAGATTCTTGATTTAGAAAAATCAGTATTTTGCAACAATCATGGTAATAATTATTTCAGACACATATCAAAATGGATGCTGGGGCCCATGGGCGAGAATTTGTTGAGGCACAGGATATTTACACAGTCTCAAGTATCTTCCTGTAGGTTACTTAGTAATCACAAAAGGGAAAGCTACCTTTATGGTGGAGAAACATGGTAGAATCATTTTAACCAGGTGATTAAAGTTAATATCACCAAAAATAGGACAAACTGACATTACTATGTAACACACTGAAAACAGAATATTGCTTTCATGGGATACTTGCCAGAAGTGCATAATCTGAGTCTGATTATGAGGAAACTCAGAAAAACCCAGATGGAGGGATGTTTTACAAAACAACCTGTCTGTACTCTTCAAACATGTCAATGTCATGAAAACTAAAGACTGAGAAACTGTTCCAAATTAAAGGGATTAAAAAGACATGAAAATACAATACATTATCCTGGCTTGGATTCTAGATCAGTAGACAAAGTGCTATGAAGGACAGTATTAGGACAATTTAAATACAGGACTGTGTGTTGCATAATAATGATTTCTCAATGTTAAATGTGCTTACTTTGAAAATACAATATAAGAGAGTGTTTTTCTTAGAAGATAAAAATTGAAATATTTAGGGGTAAAGGATCTGCAACTTATTCTCAAATGGTTCAGCAAATAACAATAGTAATGGTGATAATAAATAGTTTGAGATCATTCATGCACACATAACGAATATAATAATTGGTGAATATAGACAAAAAGCATGCAGGACTTTATTTTACTGTTCTTATATCTTTTTGAAGATATTTGAATTTTGTAAGGATAAAATTTTTTTTTTTAATTTTATTATGTTATGTTAGTCACCATACAATACATCATTAGTTTTTGATGTGGTGATCCACAATCCATTGTTTTCGTATAACACCCAGTGCTCCATGCAGTATGTGCCCTCCTTAATACCCATCACTGGGCTAACCAATCCCCCCCCCCCCCTAAAACCCTGTTTGTTTCTCGGAGTCCATAGTCTCTCATGATTCATCTCTCCCTCCGATTTCCCTCCCTTCATTTTTCCTTTCCTTCTCCTAATGTCCTCCATGCTATTCCTTATGTTCCACAAATAAGTGAAACCATATGATAATTGACTTTCTCTGCTTGACTTATTTCACTTAGCATAATCTCCTCCAGTCCCATCCATGTTGATGTAAAAGTTGGGTATTCATCCTTTCTGATGGCTGAGTAATATTCCATTGTATATATGGACCACATCTTCTTTATCTATTCATCTGTTGAAGGGCATCTCAGCTCTTTCCAGTTTGGCCATTGCGGACATTGCTGCTATGAACACTGGGGTGCATATGACCCTTCTTTTCACTACATCTGTGTCTTTGGGGTAAATATCCAGGAGTGCAATTGCTGGGTCATAGGGTAGCTCTATTTTTAAATTTTTGAGGCACCTCCACACTGTTTTCCAAAGTGGCTGTACCAACTTGCATTCCCACCAACAGTGTAAGAGGGTTCCCCTTTCTCCACAACCTCTCCAACATGTGTTGTGTCTTTCCCTGTCCATTTTTGCCATTCTAACTGGTGTAAGGTGGTATCTCAATGTGGTTTTGATTTGAATTTCCCTGATGGCTAATGATGATGAACATTTTTTCATGTGTCTGTTAGCCATTTGTATGTCTTCTTCAGAGAAGTGTCTTTTCATATCTTCTGCCCACTTTTTGACTTGATTATTTGTTTTTTGGGTGTTGAGTTTGAGAAGTTCTTTATAGATCTTGGATACCAGCCCTTTATCTGTAGTGTCATTTGCAAATATCTTCTCCCATTCTGTGGGTTGCCTCTCTGGTTTGTTGACTGTTTCCTTTGCTGTGCAGAAGCTCTTTATCTTGATGAAGTCCCAAAAGTTCATGTTTGCTTTTGTTTCACTAGCTTTTGGAGATGTATCTTGAAAGAAGTTGCTGTGGCTGATGTCAAAGAGGTTACTGCCTATGTTCTCCTCTAGGATTTTGATGGATTCCTGTCTCACATTGAGGTCTTTCATCTATTTTGAGTTTATCTTTGTGTATGGTGTTAGAAAATGATTGAGTTTCATTCTGCATGTGGCTATCCAATTTTCCCAGCACCATTTATTGAAGAGACTGTCTTTTTTCCATTGCATGTTTTTTCCTGCTTTGTCAAACATTTGTACCTGATTAAAACTTTTTAGAGTATAGGGATAGAGGGAACATTCTTCAAGTTCATAAAATCCATCTATGAAAAACCCACAGTGAATGTCATCCTCAATGGGGAAAAGCTAAGAGCCTTTCCCTTAAGATCAGGAACACGTCAAGGATGCCCACTCTCGCTACTATTGTTCAACATAGTACTAGAAGTCCTAGCAACAGCAATCAGACAACAAAAAGAAATAAAAGGTATTCAGATTGGCAAAGAAGAAGTCAAACTCTCTCTTTTCACAGATGACATGATACTTTATGTGGAAAACCCAAAAGACTCCACTCCCAAATTACTAGAACTCATCCAGCAATTCAATAATGTGGCAGGATACAAAATCAATGCACAGAAATCAGTTGCTTTCTTATACACTAACAACGCAACTGTAGAAAGAGAAATTAGAGAAACGATTCCATTTACAATAGCACCAAAAACCATAAGATACCTCGGAATAAACCTAACCAAAGAGGTAAAGGATCTGTACTCTAGGAACTACAGAACACTCATGAAAGAAATTGAAGAAGACACAAAAAGATGGAAAAATATTCCATGCTCATGGATCGGAAGAATAAACATTGTTAAAATGTCTATGCTACCCAGGGCAATCTATACCTTCAATGCCATCCTGATCAAAATTCCAATGACATTTTTCAAAGTGCTGGAACAAACAATTCTAAAATTTGTATGGAATCAGAAAAGACCCCGAATTGCTAAGGAAATGTTGAAAAAGAAAAGCAAAGACGGCGGCATCACAATTCCGGACTTCCAGCTCTATTACAAAGCTGTCATCATCAAGACAGCATGGTACTGGCACAAAAACAGACATACAGACCAATGGAACAGAATAGAGAACCCAGATATGGACCCTCAACTCTATGGTCAAATAATCTTTGACAAAGCAGGAAAGATAAAAATTCTAAAAAATTAGAATAACTAATGCTCATGACAGTCTAATGAATTAGTTGGTTTAACATATCCCTGAAGGAAATGTGAGTTGACACAAGCTATCTGTAAAAAAAAAAATTCAATGATCATCAAGGGTTTTAAAATATCCATACTTTTAATTCACACCTTTAGGAATTTATTCTAAAAGTTAATTATGGAATACAGGGGAAAAAACATTTGTTGAAAGATACTCACTGTTAGATTATTTAAAATACAAAAATCTCTAGAAAATCAAGGCCATGAATTATGGCTTTATTTGTTAATAAAGCATCAGATAATCATCAAAAATATGTTAGAGTTTTTATTCATGTTGGCAAGTGCTTGTGTTATATTATTATGTGTTTAAAAAGCCATACCAAATTATATATAATTATGATCCAAAGTATATAAAATAAATTTTTCATAATAGAAAATGACATTCACTAAAACATGAGTAAGAGTTATCCATCCAATATGAGTTGTCATTATCATTTTCTTTGTATTTTCCAATGTTTTCCACTTTATTTTCTACAATAAGGGAGAAGAGCTCTGAGCTCAGGCAAAGGGACCCCCAACTAGCACATGATTGTTGGCAAGGCCCTTCCTGTCTCATTGCTCTTCCTCATCTTTGCTGTGAGGGGCTTTGATTGGAGCACTTCTCTATTCCCGCCTGAAGAGAAAACACAACATCCAACTTGAGAGCTTGTGGGGTGAGAGGCTGAAGTAGGCATTGTATAGAAAATCTCCCTGAAGTCTTGGTCTATCTGCAAAATGCATGTGAATTTTTTTTCTCATCCTATTTTATAAGATAGATGTTGGTTTTAATATTACAATAAAACTGTTGTGTGGATGCTAGAAGCAGGCCATTTTAAGAAACAAAGTTCTCAAGAGATTTCCTAGTTTTCCTGAGAGTCTTTAAACCCAAGTGATAACAAAGCCAAGTGGTCTTCAGATGTTTAGAAAGGTAGGGCTGGAGATTGCATTATCTCCCACTTTTGGACAACTGGATTTCAAACTGAAATAAAAGAACAAGTGAAGTGTGTGCACTTTCAGTAGGAAAAAAAATTGTCTAGGAGAAGCATGAGGTTAGTGTTTAAAAAAGAAGTGTAACAGCCTATTTGGATTTTCAGCAGATGTTTAAAAAAAATCCTACCGTGAGCCTCAGAGGAAAAGAGGTTTTGGGAGGACCCAGAGTGTGCAGGAGATGATGAACATGTAGAAAAACAAAGCCCAGAGGAGTGTCTTTAATTGTGCGCTGTGAGATTTACTGGGGCCCGACAGGGGTCAGACTTGAGGTCCTCCCTGTTCACAATCTATAAAAGATGATATAGACTGGTTAATTCTGCTGACAACACAGAGCTGAGGGAGGCCTAGTCATTCAATAACAACAACAGCAAAAAAAAAAAAAAAAATCAGCCAAATTCAGAAATGTTTGGGGCTGAAAGTTCTTGGAAATTAGCTGATGTTAGTTCATCAACACTCACATTTAGGGGAGAATGTGTGACCTGCAGAGTAAGTGTAGAAGACCCATCAAAAGTTGTTTTTGGCACAAGAAGGAAGATTACATTAGTGTAACTTGAATTTCTGGATTGTTTTGGACAATGCCAAGATCTGGTACTCAATTCTAGATAAGGCAAGTTTCCCAGCCTCCTATGTCAGTCGTGTTGTAAGGAAAGTATAGCAGTCTGGGACATGCACACACATTTGTGTGTGGGTGGAACACTTCACCTTTACTTCGCTTTGGTAGGCTGGCCCATCATTGGTACTCTGGCACAAGGTGGGTTCTTTACTACAAATAACCCAAGAGATCATGATACATGAGGACTCCAGTTTCATCTTTCCTTGCCAGTCTATGGAGGCTAAGCAAAAATGCTATCTTTTCCTGAAAATGGAGTGGAATTCATTCAATTTATTGTCATTGAGTACCGAATTTGTTTCCCCAATATAGAGGGTGTAGGCATTTCTTACAGGAGGAAAGGCCATTGACACTCATATATATATTTTTTTTCTGTTCTTCCCACTGTTTTTTATTCTTTCCAAATAAAATATTTTGCTTGGAGTTAACGACAGTGTTTGTTTCCATTTTGATATCTGGATACACCACCTGAGTTTGGAAGGTCTCATTCTCTACTAAATTATATTGTTGCACTGTTTGAACAAAGATAAAAGATTGGGGTTCCAAAGATGATATTTTGGTGGGGGTCAGGGTGCTTTAAGAGAGGAAGAGTTCCAGGGTCTGGCTTGTGGTCTTTGGAGTGAATTGTCTAGGTGGGGAGGAGCATCTGAAGCCATTCGAATTAGTAAAGTTTTAGGATTGTGATTGGTGAAGTCACTGCTGCATTTTAGGATTTAATGTGGAGAGTAAGATGTTGTGTCAGGTTATAAGAGGTGCTAAATTATGAAGAAATGACCAACATAGAGGCTGACAGATGACAGCCACACATCTGAGGAGAGCTTTTTAGTGGCCTGACACTCAAGGAGGAGGGTATTCTCAAGGAAGGTAAGAAAACAGTGGCCTAGAAGCCTTGTAGGTCTAAAAACTTTATTCTATACTCCCTAGAACCAATATCTAGGGGTCACATAAACACAAGGAGCCATCACTAGAGGTCTTCAGAGGTCTGAGACCCTGAAGGGTAGGAGGAAGAACACTTTCTGAGGAGTTTGAAGATTTAGGAGCCCTGTTTTCATGGAGTGGTCCTTCCTGGGAACACAATAGGAAGCACTGGGAGCTGGTTAGTACAGGGGACTAGGGCAAAGGCCACATTTCGTGTAGATAATCACTGAGAAGAGACTGCCGCTCTGGGTGGTCCTAGAAAGCACCAGCAATTAGAGAAATAGAACCACTGGGGCTGGAAGGAAGCGATGGGGCTTAGAGAAATTTAGCACACCTTTTCAGCAGGTAATACTCCTGGTTCTCCTTCAAGCTGGGGAATGGGATTTCCATTTCAGCTGAAGTGCTTGATTCCTAAACATATCCTCATTTAGATCGTTTAATCCTTGTGTGAATTGGTCTTGCCATCTGAGCCTTGCTTTCTCTTCTAAGCAAAGTGGAGGAGGTTCACTCCAGTGACTTGAACACAAGTCTTACATGATTTAGGGAATGCACACCATTGATGCCATGGATCCTAATTTAGGGAATGCATACCGTTGTGTGAGAGTGCTCTTCCTTTTCAAGGCATTCTGAGTTCTGACAACATGCTGGGGGTGACGGCAAGGAAGTTGTAGCACTTGGAAGGCCTCAGAAGAGGGAGAAGGAGCTGACTCTAAGAGTAAAAGGTTGAATGATTGTCAGGCGGGGTGCCAAGGAAAAGGGGAGCAATTCTGCCAATTCTCCACTCCCCCACCATGCGCTCCAACTTACCATCTGCTGCCAAGACGCATTTTATTTTTCTGACATGAAATATGTATATAATTCTAGCCTGATTTTTTAAAGCACAAGAGGGTTGATTCTGTTTATGCCTCCCTCCAACTCCCACCCAGTACAAACATTGGCCTCCAGCCTGGTGGTGACGACAGGATCTAACAAAACAGAATCCTAGAGCCAGAAAGTAGATGGCTAAGTAAATATACTCCCAAACACTGACATTTTAAACCAAATAGGTACAGTGTTGGAGGACTTGGGTGAGGAGGCACAGGAAAGATAACTGCATGGGAAGACAGCAGCAGACATTTAATGACTGACTTTTTCCTTAGAGGCTAATGCTATTTGTCTAGTCCCAGCATTGGGACTTCAGGTATCATTTTCTGCATTTAGATCCTGGTGGTTGAAGCAGGAATGGGTAGCCTCACTGAAATGAGATCTGTTTCAGGATGTTTCATATATGTACCCAAAGTACATAGCTTGCTATCTTCATGAACAAATATGATTCATGTTAAGAAAGGGGGACTTAACGCAAAAAATAAAAAAAAGGAATCAGGCAGTTGACAATATGCAAGTCCGTGAATTAATGTGCCTGCATTACGGAGCTCTTGTGGTGTGCCAAGCACGTCCATTTGATAATGGAGCCACCATGCTCTGCACCTTGCAGCTCTGATCTCATTTCATTTAATCTCCACGTGGCTACATGTCAGCTATGGGAAGAACATTAAAAACACTCCCATTGCAATAGGCTGGGATCCATGGCATCAAAAATCTTGTATCATTTCTCATTTATTAAGGTTCCTGAATAATCATTAAATTTCATTCTTTGTTTCACCACTTCTATGAGAAGAGTGGTTCATTTTCGAATGTGTTCATTCCCAGCACCTAGTTCAAAATATGCATTTTTATTATGTGTTTTTGAATGAATACCATCAATGATGATGATTGCTCACTCTGTCAATAGCTTGATTCTGAGAAATAAATAAAAGAAAATGTGTGAATTCAGCTTAATTTCTAATAATTATTCTACAGTTTCAAAGAGCTGTAGAAAGGATGCTTTCCCAAAACCAAAGCAAGACCTTCTTCTATGTGGCTGCTTCTCTGTGTTCCTTTCCTCCCAGGTATGGAAATGCAAAACAGGGTCATTCTTGTTGGTGTGATCAGTAGTTTCAGAGTAGGAAATGACACCTGCCCTCCAGTGGACCAGTCTAGACCTTGGTGAGGGAGGTATTTGACATTCAAGGAGCTATAGAGGCTGAAGTGTATGGATCATATTGGGGTATGGGTCAAGCTGAAGTTGATTCCTTAACTTTAAAATCATTGGATTTTCCTATTTGATTATTTATTCTAAAACTAGAGAATATTAAAATAAAATTAAATTTACAAAAATATCCTTGAAGGTATTTTTTCTGGATCTCTCTTTCTCTCTTTCCCCCTCTGCCTCCCTTAACCCATAACTCTTGTTAATGTCCCTGCCTGTCTTAGAACGGAGGCCTTGAGTATCTGTCACCAGTACTTTGATTGCCCAAGGTAAATTCAAAATCTGAAAAGAATCTTTCTATAGATTATGACTCCACCCAGTGTTGGTCATTATAATCAATATCAAAAGACATGCACTCATGGGGATATGACTTTAACTCAAGTTCTTTTTAGTTAGAAAATGTTATTCTTAATAAAATTGGCTGGATGAATTTTGAGCACTTTTAATTCTTGCTTTTTGTCACCATGCCTACAGGATACTCAGCCCCTCACTGGACTGCTCCCTGGCTAATTTCCTCCTCAGTTTTTGGCTTCTCTTCTATCTATGTTTAGACATCTGAGCTCATCACCACACTCCCCTTTCTTGCCCCGGCCTGCAAGCTGGACAGCTATCCAGCAGGATTCTCACTACATGAAGATGGTATCTCAATAGCAACAGGGCTCTTCTCAGCCAGAACAAAAGGAGTATCTTCTATTCTTCTCAGCCAACACAGGGGATTTCTGGAGAATTGTAGCTGAATGTGAGATGATTCTTTATTGGGCTGGATGGTCTAATGCCATCTTCCATTTTTTGTGATGTTCCCTTTTGAGATGCATTTTTCCCATATAACACCATATGTACCATAGCAGTTTTAATATTCCACAACTCCGGGGAGATGGGGAGCATTCACAGGGACTGCAGTGAGAACGGCGCTTGAAGTTTGCAGCGTGCAGCCCAATGGCTGTCCTGTGGCATGTATATTCCTCAATGCATTGTTTATTAGCACTGAAAGGGAGAGTCTAAATAGTCTACTCCTACTTTCACCTTTCACAGGTGAGGAAATGAGGGAGGGTCTTATGTATTTTCATACAACTAGTTATGTGCCGAGTGGATGTATGAATTCATGGATAGATCCCACATCTCCTCACTATAATCCACTCTTCAAGCTAATAGCACTTGATGGGGGATAAACTTTTTTTAACATAAGCAGTTATTTAAAGATAATTGTTCGATTGAATTTAAGACCTACCTTGACCAACACAGATGTCTTCATTATTTAAAAGCCATTGATAGTTGAACTAAAATTAAAATTTTTATTTCAAAATTCCCTGCATGAAGAAATGAATGCTCTTCTCTTTGGGGGTGGGGGCGAAGGAGAGAGGGAGAGAGAATCTTAAGCAGGCTCCATGCTGGGTGGGGCTTGATCTCGTCACACTGAGATCATGACCTGAGCTGAAATCAAAAGTCAGACGCTTAACCAACTGAGCCACCCAGGAGCCCCAAAATGAATGCTATTCTTAAGGAGGAGTAGTAATAGCATGGAACATAGAAGTATGAGCTTATAAAAAATATTAAAAGAAGACCCACGGTGATTTCTTAAAGAATATCCACCCTTGGGCAAAACCTACTTTTCAGATGCTATTCACTGAATGGGATAAGATTTGACAGCTAGCTTATTTATTAAAAGAGAGGACTGCAGCCCCCTGTGCTAGGAAGAACACTGGGCTGGGAAGTAGAGGGCGAAGATCCCTAGAACTGGCTATTCGTGACCTAGACATGTTTATTCCCTTCTTGGGTCCTTGACTTACCACGTTGTGAAAAGAGGTTAGACTAGACAATCCATAAGGAATCTTATCATCTTTAATATTTTACAATTCATTTTTCTAGAATTAGGTACAAGGGAAAGACGTATAACTGTAGTAAGAGGAGTCTCTGAAGAGTAAAAGATACCTAGCATAGGATATCTAATTTTCAGATCTGTTGCTTATATCTCCTTTTCATGGGATCATTCTGCTGTCCTACTACTCATAGCTAATATACAATTCTCTCCTTACAATCTACTAGCTGGAGCTACAGTGAAATGTCCTAGTTCCTCCCTCCTATCACTATCCCTTTTTTCTGGATCTTGGAACTTTCTCAGCCTCAAAGCAGCTTGCTGGCTCTGAGCTGGGTATTTGTTTACTTGGTGTTTTCCTTCATCTGAGAATTCTCATCCAGGACTCTCTGTTCTCTGTTCATCGGCTCCCTGCTCTCTGTTCTCCCAGCCTCTTCCCTGATTATTCACTTGCACGGTTTCCCTTAATGGCTCATCTTTTTCATTTGTTTCTTGATGCTCATGTCAGTATATTTAAAATCAGGCCTGGTATTTCTGGAATCTTTCTAACAAAACTTTGTTTATTTTTCCCTTTCTTCTTTCTCTCCTTGTTTGATCATCTGTGCCTTTCCTATAGTTTGATTCCAGCAACAATTGCAGAAAATTTATCAACGCCGTTTAAAATTTTCCCATTTGTTTACTGGAAACTTACTTCTCGCTCAAGGTCTTCTATTCTCAGGAGGCATCATCTTCCACGTGGTATCTCTTGGTTTCTGAAGCTTCCTCATAAACCAGAACAAAACATGCCTCAGTGTGGTAGGCAAAATTTCTGAAATGACCTCCTCTTCCCCTAAATGTATTGACTTAATTTTCCAAACCTGCGAATATGATGGTGTATCATGTTTGTGATTTTGTGTTCTGCTGTATATGGTGCAGTTGCCCTTAAAACAAGATTATCCAGGTGGGCTTGATACAATCACATGCGTCCTTAAAAGCAGAGGGGTGGTTGAAGATTTAGAGCGTGAGCGCAGCTGCTATGAAGATGCAGGGGCCAGGTGGAAAGCAGGAGGGGGAATGTCGGTGGACAGATGAACCAACAAGGAGATGGAGACCCTTGTCTAACAACCAGTAACCACAAGGAACTAAATGTGGCCAACAACCTGAATGAGTTTAGAAGCAGATTCTTCCCCAGAGCCTACATAGGAGAGCCCCACCTGGCCCTACCTTGACTTCGTCTAGTAGGACCCCAAGCAGAGAACCCAATTACCCTGTGCTCAGACCTCTGACCTACTGAAACTGTGACATAATAAATTAGTGTTGTTTAAGTTGGTAAATTTGTGGTAATTTGTTACAAACAGTAGAAGAGCAATATTCCCAGCTAGTTTGGTGATTCGTGCTTCTCTCCTCCTGCTTCTGGATCCAGCAACTACAAAGCAGGATCTTTGGGTTCATTGAGTCAAGTCTGCTCGAACCATAAGTTTTCTGAAATACCGAGGGTCTGGGAAGCTTCTAATTAATATTGTATATAAAGTTAATTTATGGGATACAGGCTTCCAGTTACGGAATGAATAAGTCATGGGAATAAAAGGCACAGCATAGGGAATATAGTTAATAGTATCATAATAACGTTGGGTGATGACAGATGGTAGTTACACTTGTGGTGAGCATAGCGTACATATAGAGAAATTGAGTCACTATGTTTACACCTGAAATTAATGTCACGTTGTGTGTCAACCACACTCACATAAAAAACAAAACAAAACAAAATAAAAAAAAACACGAAAAAATCATTTTAATTTAGAGTTGAAATATTGCCTTATTTGAAGAGAATTGGGAACAGCCTGGCACAGAGTTTCTGTTACTCAGTTACCAGTAACTGAAATCTCCAAATTAGCAAATTATGCCGTAACCCCATTTAATGACACAGTGGGGAAGAGGAGTGTGGAAAGAGGGTATGAATGACAATGGACCAATCACATGAAAAATGAGTCTCTTACTGCAATTTTAAAAGTAAATAAAAGGGGCGCCTGGGTGGCTCAGTCGTTAAGCGTCTGCCTTTGGCTCAGGTCATGATCCCAGGGTCCTGGGATCGAGCCCCGCATCGAGCCCCGCATCGAGCCCCGCATCGAGCCCCGCATCGAGCCCCGCATCGGGCTCCCTGCTCGGCGGGAGGCCTGCTTCTCCCTCTCCCACTCCCCTTGCTTGTGTTCCCTCTCTCGCTGTCTCTCTCTCTGTCAAATAAATAAATAAAATCTTTAAAAAAAAATAAAATAAAAGTAAATAAAAAAGAGTAAGAACAATTTGGAAAAGTAAAAGTAGGCTAGACTAGCATAGAATCAGAAATATTGTAGACAGTTAATGGATAAACTCTTGAGAATTTGATTCAAACTGCTTATAAAATAGCCACTGCCTTTGGGGGTAAAGAGAAGTAAGCTGGAGAGGAAAAAAAAATCTACGTATTTAGACAATATGGTATGTCTTTTCTTTCTGCCTCGCTACAAAGTGAGGGATAAACTAGGAAACTGTAGAGATAAGTTGTATTTTTACGCTGATGATTTGAATCTGTGACTATTAAACACAAGTTAACAGAAGAATAAGATTAAAGATGAAAGTCACATCAGACTGCCCTGAAGCTGTGAAACTCTCAAAAGGATTACACCTAAAAAAGTCAATAAGAGAGAGATTCAAATGCCTTGTAGATGAATAAAATTGGAAGTATGCAATTTGGAAAGCATCTTCAGTGAAAAAGAAGATCTAAAGATGTCAAAAAAATCAAGTCTTAAATTTATGAATTTGGTGATTTTTAACTGTTTCCATTTCTGTAGATCTGAGCATACCGCTTGCTTTTCAAAAATTGTCATTATGCAAACAAACTTATTTTTATAGGATCAAAATACAATAATGTGCCAGTGTAGCAACACTTTCGGCCCAGGGCTCGCAAGTACGAAGAAGAGTAGAAGCCATCTGTGAAACCGGGGACTTGAAAACTTCAGACAGAGAGAAATTAAGGATTGTGTTCAGACGTTTCCCTGCTAGTGGGCAAAGTTAAGTTGTGACAACTTCTAAAAATAAATCTCTGGGTGGGTTTCCCCAGGTTGGAGCTGTGTGATCCAAGCTCCAGGTGTGATAAGTTACCAGGACCTCATGTGATTGAAACATTGTTTCAAGTGCTTTCTCTAGTCCCCGTGTCAATGCCTTGGGGCGTACAGTGAATGAGAGCTCCAGGGAGGGCTGGCCTGGCCTGGAGGCTCGGGAAGGGGATGAGAGGACCACTGCATGGGGATCTGAAATATGAATACTAATGAGTTAGGTGAGGTGAGGAAGTGGGGAGGAGGAGGGCATTCCAGGCAGAGGAAACAGAATGGGGAGGTAGGTGGCTCATGCTATTTCTTTATGGGGCCTGTGATGTTGCCAACCATAATGAAAACGATATTTTCCCACATTTTATAGGTAGTGTCCATGTCTCTTCTCTTACGGTATTTTCAAAACAGCTTGTTGAGATTTATAAGGCAGGAATTTATTACCTCAGCTGTAAAGATGAAGAAGTCCCAAGGGAATGAAGTGGCTCTCCCATAGTTAATCACAACTG
The DNA here is from genome assembly GCF_029215605.1 of Mirounga angustirostris. Taxonomy (NCBI): domain Eukaryota; kingdom Metazoa; phylum Chordata; class Mammalia; order Carnivora; family Phocidae; genus Mirounga; species Mirounga angustirostris. Next base: position 14,432,113 of record NW_026991718.1, on the reverse strand, counting down.
ACCACCTGACACAACCTGCAGGCAGAAATGCCACTAGGAAAAAGTCTGTCATTTACATATATTTTACAGTTTTTTCATATTTTTTTTACATGTTAAGTTAATTAACTGACGCCGTTAGGAATTATCATTAGGATCATCACCCTTTGGAAGTAAAGAAATGAACATTTAAGGGTGTACATATTTATCCCAAATCAACTGGTAACTATGAGAACTAACCTTAAAAATACCTCCATTGCCTAGCCTGTCTCTCAGCTGGAATGATGAAAGACCTATTTGAGTGATAGCACAAGTCCCAAATAATTCTCATCTTCTTGAGTTAGTCCCTTGGGCAAATCAAGACAACTTAAATTTGTTCCACTGTAGGCTTCCTTCCTATATCACTGTGTCCAACGTTGGAAGCTGCCTATGTTCGCTGTGGCAAACATCAAGGTATTATCTCATCTGTCCTGTGTATATTTCAATGGTTAACAGCCATTGGCAAACATTTGCTAATAGAACATTAAATATCTGCTTATTGTGTCAAAGGAGAGTTCCTTCAAATTTTTTTAGGGGGAAGATAAGAGAAATGAGAGAAAGCTTGACAGATGATGGGGGAAATAGGGAAGGGGGAGCATGGGGGACGATGGTTCCAGGAATATGGAGAAACTTGGAGGAATGCCCAGAATTTAGAGTGGGAGCTAGGGAGGGAGACACAGGGAAAATAAGGGAGGCGATAAAGACAGCCTCGATGTGTAAGGAGGCCTTGAATGTCAGGACAGGAAGTTTGAAATTGATGATGGAGGTGTGGAGGAGACAGAAGAGACATACAGGGAAGCAGGGAGTGATGCTGTCTCGGGAGCCTGGGAGGCCTGCCACAGGCATAGGGAGGCTGGGACTTCGGGGAAGGAAGGATTGCAAGGGGAGGGAGAATTTCCAACTCTCATGTGCCTCACAGATATATTTAAGAAAAGCACAATAAGGACTATAATGAGGAAATAAATGTCATAAAAATGTTTGATAGCAGATGGGACATAGAAACACGAAGAAATGCCAATAACCCCCAGCCAAGAGCAATAAGGGAAAGAGTTTGGTCTAGCTGACCTCGAAGCTCTGTTCCAACCTTGCAGAGTCTGTAATTCTACACTTTGGTTCAATTTATTGAATTCCACTCACATTTATTTGCCAGCTACTGCCTATGTATAAAACATGATGCAGTGTGTGGCAGTGGAGGGCGGGGTGGGAAGGGGATATGAGATTGAATGTAATCCCTCCTCTGAAGGAGATGTGTGTATGCTGGGGAGAAGATCTTGTAAACTATAATGAGTAAATGAGCTCCAAAGATTATACATGCAATGGAAGCCCCGAAGAGAAGGTGGACCAACTTAGTTATCTATGAATGTGATGGTTTTAGGTACTAGCAGAGAAGGAGAAGCCACTTATTAGGCAGAGGTAAAATTCATCTAAAAGGGGTAAGAAAAGTGCTCTGAGAATAACTTTGGAGGCAGAATTTTAAGATGGTTCCCAGTGAAACACACTCTTGTATAACTCCCTGTCCTTGAGTGCCGGTGGGACCTGTTAGGAGCTTCTAGCCAATAGACAATGTGAGGGGGGTGGAGGCCACTCCTGATTAGATTATGTTAGAGGGTAAATAGGGTGATAATCACACATTTGAAGAAGTGAGTTGCCATTTGTGAGATGTCTGCTTGGTAAGGACTTTGTAGCCTCAAGGAGCTGAGAGTATTTCCCAGCTGATAGTCAACAACAAAACAGGACCTCAGTCCTACAACTGCAAGGGACTGCAGTCTGCCAACATACTGATGAGCTGGGAAAAGGACCGTGAACTCCAGAAAGGAAAGCAGCATGGAGGACACCAGACTGTAGTCTTATAAGATCCTGAGCACAGGATCTGGCAAGTCATGTCTGGATTCCAGACCGACAGAACTGAAGAGATAATAAAGGGATGTTCTTTATTTATTTATTATTTTTTAAAAAGATTTATTTATTTATTTGAGAGAGAGAGTGGGGGGAGGGGCAGATGGAGAGAGAGGGAGAGTCTTTAAGCAGACTCCGTGCTGAGCACAGAGCCCAATGCAGGGTTCGATCTCATGACCCAAAGATCACAACCCTGAGATCTCCACCTTGAGATCATGACCTGAGCCCAAACCAAGAATCCGACCCTTAACAGACTGTGTCATCCGGGCACTCCAAGAGATGTTCTTTAAATCACCAAGCCTGTGGTAATTTGTTACACAGTGACACAAGCTATGTACAAGCTATCATATCTGGCTGAAGCTCTGAGTACATGTTGGGGGGTGGCCAGTGGGAGAAGTCTCAAAAGATTGTTTGGGATGAGACAGTTTAGATTAGAATTAGAATTAGAATCTAGGTAATGAATGGAATCTGATTCAAAGGAGAACTAAATTAAATTCCAGTGGGTGGGATAATGTTGGGGACACTGTGAGCCGCCATGTTCTGTGGTGATGATGGGGGCGTGGTTTGGGGAATAGGTGGAGGAGTAAGCATAGAGAAGCAAGCAGTAGCAACCAATACTCTACTGTATTTCCAGCACTTGCCTGGAACAAGCCTTTGCTGCCATTGTGATGACTTACTCTGTGGCTATACCACTCCCTTCCAAGTTCACAATGTATGTGTCAAATCACTGTGTACACACAAAATTAATGTAATATACAGTATGCCAATAATACATCCATTAACAAAAGCCTGAGCACCTGCTATTAGGAGGCGCAAGGCAGGCGTGAATTATGGCTAGACAAAACTGCCATGGATCCTAGAAGTAGGAGGTGGGTGGAAGCTTTAAGTACATCTCTCCTAATCTACTTATGTAATGAGTAGAGTTAGTAACTCTACTAACAAATCAGTCACTACCATAGAAAGATGGGATTGTTAGACCTTGTCAATCATGAGAAGACTTTCTTAATCTGAGCTGTAATTTCATGGAATTACAATTGTTGGAGACGAGAAGTCCCTTTACAATTTTTAAAAGATGAACAAATGAAGACCCAAAGAGGAGGCAGTAATTGTCCAATCTCCCAGAGTCACTGCATGCTAGACCACATACAACCTGCACCCCTTCTACCACCAGCCTCTCAGGTATGGGACAAACAAATGAAGGAGGAAGGGTTCCTTTAAAAATGTCAACTTTTATTGTTAAGTTTAAGTTTTTTATTGTTAAGTTCATTAAGCTTAAATGAACTTAAAAAGTGGCCAACTTTACCTTCTGAATTTATATACAAACCTAATAATTGCCTAAGCCCTGCCATGGCTACTAGATAGAGCATCACGTTTGTTGTGAGTGCAGTCAGCTCTCTGCCATCTGTTCTTCTTGATTACTTCCATTCCCATTTATTTGTTTTATATGTGCTTATTGCATAACTTTTTACCTTTCCCTTTAGAAAAGCACTGCTAACAGCAGGCTCCATAAGCCCTGGGAGAAGAGAAAAGAAAGGGAACATATAATGTGACGCCTCAGATTTTTTTCCTGACTCATTAACATTAAAAGCACTATATCACACTGTGTGTGCACCCAGACATATTTTCCTGGATTGGAATGCTGTGGCCAGTCCAGTCCTACAACCACCCACTCGTTAAACACAGACTGATGTCCTGGAAGGAGGTCAGTGACTACCTCAAGATGAAGCAAAGTCCCCATAGCCAGGATGGCTGACTGGAGCCCTTCACGTTCCTCTGTGGAGTCTGTCGAAGGCCTCACCTTATAGGAAATGACAAATAGCCACTCTCTAATAGCGGAATTGCCCCTGGGAGGCATTCCTGGGAAAGAGCATAAAACCACAATCAAATGACCATGCTGCTTCCCACGTTAAGTACACAGTGAGTGGTTCGCTTGTGGGCTTTGGACAGAAGTCTAAAGCTCCGGATAGATGATTGGGCTGCTGGTGCTCCTAATGACTTCACTGGCCTTGACATGTGAGGAAGCAGGACATGTACCCATTAGAGGCAAATTTTTATTAGAGTGGCCATTCCAGGGATTATTAGCAACTTGTAAAGAATGTAATTACCACTTAAGCTGTATTCAGCTGGATACATTTTAACTCTAATTGAAAACAAATGTATGCTTCACTGTATGGCTGGTTAAGCCCCACGATTGTGACTCTTATCTTATTATTTGCCATTAATTAAAACAGCATGTGCTGGGATTTATTTGTAATTATGCAGTTGCAATTTGATGAAGGCTCAAAACAGACGTCTCTGTTTAGTGTTTGCTTGGCAGCAACCAGCTCAACGTGAGCCAGTGATTTTTGCCACAAACTTCAGATCCACTGAAATGATGAGATAAGATATAGGTACACTTTTGTTTCCATTGTTTTTAAAGAACATTTTAAACTCATCAAACTCTTCCTTACTCTTATGTAACAGGAAGGCCATTGACGGCTATGGCCACCTGAACATTTTAATCTTGATGACTTTCAGAAGAAATCAGTTTCCAGCTTCTTTTGATCATTAAGAGGAGTGTTTAGGGCTTTGAGCTCCTTTGAATATTGTGTCTGTTTTTAACCATATGCAATCATCAAGGACCTCATCATATTTTTGTTTTGTTTTGTTTTGTTTTTACCTCAGTTTGGTTGTTTCATCCCATGTGCTGGGAAATTTGATTTTAGGAGAGTTTGATCTAATTACATAACTTGCCTTCTGAGACTGCATTTCAAGGCCCAGATTTGAAAAGAAGAGCCCTGGCTCTAGCTTCCTAGTTTGCTGTGAAATCAGGAAGTGACTTCATATCTCTGGACTTCAGTTTTGCCATCCGTAAAACTGGGATAACGAACCCTATCTTATCTACTTAGCAGGGATATATTAAGACCAAAGGAGATGACAGAAGTGGAGGGGCTTTAAGTCTGTAAGGAATATTCCAGAGGTCAGGATCATAATGATGAGTCTTCTTCTCACTACAGACCCATGAGGTTGGCCTCCACGGAATGCAGCAAGGTCTCTACACTTATCAGATGCTCAGTAACGTTTTCTGAAATGCAGCCATGGTTTCATGGTACGCTCCTTAATGGTCACCGTGATGCACTTAGGACAGGCACACAGAAATGAATCTCAGCCACAGATCGGGGGATTTGTGTATTTGAAAGGAAGTGCCCAATCTTTGAGATGATGAGCTGCTGGATTACCTCCTGTAGAGTACTCTCCAAGTGTTGTTGTTGTTGTTCGTTGTTGTTTTCCACTTGCTCATCCACTGGTTTTCCCTCACCCTCCTGTGACCATCTAAGGGTTTCTGTCTGGGCATCATTCTGTTTCATATTGTCATCATCATCCTTGTTGTCAATTTAAGGTATATCTCTGAGCTTCCAGAGGCTTACCTACACCCAAGCTCACCTCATACATTGTATGTTCCAATGACCATACGATATGGTAATGGGAGGTGTTAGCCCAAGGGGAAGTCCCTGGAAGAATGACTAGCCAAGCTACAGAGAGGACAGAGCTCAGGATTCTAAATTCTGTAATAAGGGTATAATAAGATTCTGACAGAGGTGGGGGAAATTTGATTCCAAGACAACACACTTGAGGAAATCAAAGCTAGTTAAAGATCAAGTTGTGCAAGAATTACCATGTATAAAGCAACTACCAAATAAGCATGGCATACAGATCTGATCCTTGTCTATCCATCAGATCTGGCCCTTCTCTATCTTCCCACCTTGGTTTATCAGCCCCTCTCACCACTCTTTACTCAATAGATACATTTACTCTGCACTTGAAGCCCCTGAAATTTCCCTATGCTCTGAACATGCAATGTTTTTAGGCCTTTGTACCTTGTTACATGCTACTTGCTGCCTCTGCTTGGAACCTCTCCCTCCCGCCTCCACCTCAGGGGTGGTGGTATGATTGCAGGTTTGCCTCTTTCCCGTGAGCCCCTTGAGAGCTGGAACTCATCTTATTTGCTTCTATATTTTCAAAACTCAGGTGCTGGCACAAAGTGCTTTGACTGGATATAGGTATAGATCATTGGTGTCCGATAGAACTTTCTGCGATGATGGGAATGTTCTATATCTGTGCTGTCCAATCTAATGACCACAAGCCATGGGAATCAAATCAAGGATGAGGGGATGAACTTCTTTGCCTGGGCTGCAGAAGCTGTCCGAATATGAGACAATGCTCTAAGGCCCCTTTTCTGGGTGGAGTCATCTTGCCTTTGGCACAATCATTCCTATAAGGCCAGGGAAGGTACAGGGCAGCCAGGGAGACAGAGCATGTCTGGGTCGGGGAAGAAAAAGAGCACTGCAGGGTCACCAGCTGGAACAAACTGAAACTGAACACAGCTGGAGGTCATGCTACATGCTTTCCAGATGCCTCCCTGGAACCGGTTCCTATTATATCTCTGCAAAGGAGGTGCTTGAAATAAAAGTGAAATCACCATGGCTCCATGGCCATTTAAGTATGACTCTCTAGAACCACAGTGTCCATGCTGCAGGGTACCTCAACAGTCATCACCCAGAGGGGTTCCTACGGCTTCAGAAAATCCACGAGTCCCCTGAATTATAGGTAAGCATTGTGCATATAACTATTTTCCAGAAAGAAGGCTCTCAGCATTCACAAAAATTTCTATGAGATTTATAAATCAAGAGAGATTTGGAACTGTTGTTGTAGCTCATATCTCGCCTACCATGTCCTGTGTGAAGAACTTGAGGCTCAGAGAGCAAAAATGTCATTTTCCAGCTCATGCACTGAGTCAGTGGGAGGTCAAGGCAGGGAGAGAAGGCAACCAAGGATACAGTTTATAGTTACGCACTAGAAACCCTGTCCCATTGGCCTGATTGTCGTCAGCACCTTTAAGGTAGCTGTCCCACCTCATATTCATTTATTATGTTCACATCAACCTTTATTTTTTTTTCAGTCTTCACAATATATCATGAGAAACTTTGTTATGCCTGGTGAATACCGAAGCTGACGTCAGAGCTTCATGATTCCCAGGGCTACTGGGAACCATAGAATTAGCAGCAATGGTCTGTGCACACTTGCACAAACCAAATATTATCTGTGGACTAAAAAAACTGTATGCTTTCCACATATGTATGAGAATCTTAAAGTAAATGCAGACACTGTGGGGATAAACAAAATGCACCCCCCCACCCCCCCACACACAAACAACGGCAACTGGGGCTCTGAGCTTTGAAAGCTTTTGATGTCACAGGAGCCCTCACACTCACAGGGGTATGAACCCCTGAAGTATGTCTCCTACATTTCCCTGGGTCTGGCAATCCTGAGGAATGAAGTTCAAATTGATGTGTTCTTAATAACATTATTGTTTCAAGTGCTTTCTCTAGTCCCCAAATCAAAGTTAACTCCCAGCATTTCTCAGGTGTGAAGACACCCCATCCTACAACAAGGATCCCTGATTCTGCCAGGCCTCCTCTACCATTTGGAAGAAGCTCCCTTCTGGGAGCTTCTGACTTTTAGGGTGGTAGGGGATAGGTCCTATTGTTTTTAGGGATATTGGCATCATCATTGGGCGAATGGGTTAGAGTTAGGGTATCTTCATCGAAATTGGGGATGATTGGGATAACTATGTAGTCTGATGGGAAGGTGGCCCAGAGTTGACTGGATCACATACTGCCAATTGAGAGGCAGACATACTGTCTCATCCGAGGTCCCAGAAGGCAACATGGCCAGTGCAGTCTGCCTGGTTTACTTACAATGAAGATGCCATTTATTATGTCCTCTGCTTTGTTTATTCTCATTGGGGTTTGTCATCAATAAAAACTAGCTTATGGGTTGTGCCGTTATGAACATTTAAAACATACACTTTGGGACAGACCAGTTGTTTCACATCATAGGCTTTCCCCTACAGACTTAAATTAAATTCTAGGCCAAGGAAGACCCAAGGGAATAGGACCACACACTGTACTTTAAACTGTGTTTGAGGAGATGATGGATTGTGCCCTCACAGTAGCCAGATTCTTAAGGAATGCTCCCTGCCCCATCCCCCTCACTCCCGCCCAAGACATTTCCACTCAGTGTTGTTTGTTTAGACATCTACAGACAGGCACCCCATTCAGAAAGTAGTGCACAGAGGGCCTCCTTCTGCCTGAGTGTCTCAGAAGTACATGGACAAGTGGCCCTGGTCCTTCTCTGTGAGGCATACGACACATCTCCTCATGCAGGCTCTGGGGTTGCTCATGGAAAGGAAGTCCCCTGAGGGAAGTGAGCACCAGCAGGGAACCTTTTTTGATCGCCCTCTGTTACAAGGAAGTAGGCTCACTGAAAAAACACATTGAGATCTTGCTGAGGGTTTATTCATAGAACTGAGTGGCTCACATCCACCAGATCGTCTCCTTGGCCAAGCTTGGCCGTGTTTCACACTCTCTCAGAGTTGGTGTAGTGCTCCCTGCTCTTCCCTCTGCCAGTGGCTACCACCGGTAACCTCACTGTCCCTTTTCTTCTCTACAATGGTGCCACTCCCTCCCGTACCTGCTGTTCAGGTTCCTTCAGTCATCCATCTCTCGTCGCAAATGGATTTACAGTTTTCTTTTTCCCCAGAAAGTAGTTTTGGCAGTGATGTGTGGGGCACAATCTTGGGTATTCTGATTGCTGCTGAGAGAAGAGAAAAGATGATGCTATCGAGGTGAGAGAAAGGATGGGAAATGAGGATGAGAACTCTCTGTTATCAGCCTACTTTAGGATTCATAAGGAAGAGTCTCTGCTTGTTTGCTGGGAGTCAAGCTCCAGGTGTGATAAGTTACCAGGACCTCATGTGATTGGAGTTGAAAGCGAATGCAGAAGACCAGTAGCACTTCACGTCGTGGGCTTTTCTGTGAGGGTGTCTTGCTCTTTAGCTGCTAGGCATTTGGAATAGACAACTGCAGACATCACTCCTATATAAGGCAGGCTTTCATAATACCTTGCTTTCAGATATACCCTGTTCAGGATATACTCCTGGAAAGAGAGGGAAGCAGCAAAGTTTACCCAATTTCTTAAGAACGAGACTAGCTTTGGAGGTCTGGAATGATGTGGTCAGATGAAAAGATTGAAGAATGTCATAAATGCCAGGAAAATCTGGAAGATGAGACTTTTACAGATGCCCTAAAGATCTCTCAGCCCTGCAAAGCTGGCGGATAACTGCTATCTCCTTATCAACAGATAAGGTCTTCCTGGAACTCATTCAGAAAATAGTTCATAGTGGACCAGTTGCTTTTAACAATGGGATGGTGAGGATTTTTCAGTATAGACTGAACTTTTACAGAGAACATTTCTCAGTGTAGGTTTTAAAAGATGGGTGATTATTTTAGTTAGCAAGTATTTGGTGAACACCTAAATGGATCAGTAACCCAATGTGAAAACAGACTTGGCTCTGAGTGCTAGGCCCACCTAGACTCAGATGGCTTCTGGAGAGCAAAGCTGGCCAATGGATTGAAAGGGAATCCAGCGCAACAGTGTCTTTCAAACAAAGTCCCTGAAAATAGAAAATGAGCTATAATAATAGCAGTGGAAACATACATTTTAGGTTCTGTAAAGAAATAATTTTTATGAAGATCCTAGAAGGTGAAAACATTTTAAAAACAAATTGGAAGTCAGCTACAGTTCTAGAGGGGAGGGGGGTGGGGGGATGGGTAAGCCTGGTGATGGGTATTAAAGAGGGCACGTATTGCATGGAGCACTGGGTGTTATACGCAAGCAATGAATCATGGAACACTGCATCAAAAACTAATGATGTAATGTATGGTGATTAACATAACATAATAAAATAAAATAAAAAAAATAAAAACAAATTGGATTTGTTTGGTTGATTTTCCTTATTTTTGGAATGAAAGAAATTTAGAGAAGATAAAGGAAAAATTGGGTGAGACCCTGACTGCTTAATTCCAAGTTTCCCTTCCCCACCTAAGCATCACTTTTTCTTGCCTTCTTGAGATTCCCTTAATAGTTTTTGGTTTATTGTGCAGAAAGTCTGAAGAGGTCAGGATAAAGTAGAGAGGAAGTTGCCATTTGGCTGCATGTGGGCATCTGGGCTTCTTACTCCCTCAAATGGAAGCATGGAGCATGGGCTTTGATTGGGTGGCATGCTATGATAGCAAGTACAGAAGGTTCCTGGATGACTAAAAAATTCTAGTTAAACCTGGTCACTTCCTCAGAAGGTCATATTTTCAACATGTATTTTTCCATAGGGACAATACTAGAGCTATGGTTTGAGCCTTTCCTTCCCCTCCTCCAGGAAGCTGTGTCTCTCCCTACATATTGTAAAGAACAGGACAATGCCTCTGATATGATGGTACCTGGCCCCCATGCAGATGGTGAGGGGAGAGAGGCAATGGTGCTTTAGGGAATCATGGGATGGAGGCTTAGCGGGAGAGAACAGGAAGTCTAAGGTAAAGGACAGGGATAAAGGAACAACATTGGGTAGTGCCAGGGTTTTAGGTGTCAGAGTAAGAAATCACAAGAAACTCCTCTTAGAATCCCTCTTTCCCGACCTATCAGAGTCATGAGATTTTTAATTATCACATTGGACCCTGAGATAAAATTCTTCCACCAGGAAGAGAGGAATGACGATTTTATCAGTCATTAATTTTGGTGAGCACATTTGGGTTTTATTCCTAAAAACTGAATGGAAAAACAGTTGGTAAATGGGCTCTTTTTTTTTTTTCTTTTTTATCAGAAGACTCATATATGCTGTCAGTTCTCAACTTTCTGTTCCCACATGAGTGTCGAATTTATGTTGGTTACTGCAAAAGACAGATCATCCTTCTCAAGGCTTTTGCTCACTATGAGCTATAAACTACCAATCTAAGGCAAAGGTTGGACAAATGGGCAAAATGGGGAGTGCATCTAGGGACAATCTGTTGGGAAGCTTTACTGGTGATGGTTCTTGGGTTGGAAGTCCTTCAGGAAAGTCTTGTAGTGGCTGTTCTTGAACACCCTCAATGACTCCCATGGTGGCTGGTACTTCTGCACTCATGCTCACCTTGGTTCCAGCACTGAGGCCTAAAAATACTTGCATTTTCCAGGATTCTCTTCTATAAGAGCAAAGAAAAGCTGTCCTGCTCTCACTCACATGTTCTTTCTTATTTTATCCCTTGTCCAGACCTCTAGATAATTCTGGCAATTGCAGGCTACCTCAGAATGTAGCTGTTTTCCATTTGGCTTCTGGGTCAGGTCCAGGCGATGTTTGTAGAGGATTCTTTCTATTCTCATACTGGGCTATCATGGAATTCACAAACTGGGAATGCCTGGGTCCTAACAAAGTTATGTCAAGGAAGGGAAGAATAGCATTAGTATGCATTTGCCAAATATCAAGTCATTTAAATAAGGCTAGGTGTTGGAAATAGAACTAGACAATCCCTGCTATAGAGAGGCCCACAGTGTGGTGGTAGAGCAGATATATAAACAGATGATCACCAAACTGGTATGGTGAGTAGACAGGTGTGCATGGAGAATAATGGTGGTGTAGAGAATAAAGTCATCTTCCGTGTAAGCAGGAATAATGAAGCATTTCAGATATCAGTTGAACTATAAAGAATGATCTAGGCTTCACCAAGCTGTGAAGGGGCAAAAAAAATTACAGACAGAAAACACAGCATATACAACACTGCAGAAATGGATGTTATGGCTAATCTACCACTGTAACTCAAGTGGGATGATGTGAAGATTGTATTTCCCTCTTAAAATCGTTGCAATTTCCCTTCCACTTACTGGATTTGTTCATTTTGAGTGACAGATAGATATGGGCGGGGAGAGAGAGAAACAAGATCAGTTTGCTGGGCCATTGCTCATATTACCATCACATAGAACAAGGATGAGAAGAATCTCCTTCAAAACCTTGGATTGGTGAAAACACCCAGTAACTTCCTTTTGCTGAAATTGTGAAATTGGGCTTGGAATGGAACCTTCTACATCAAGCCTTAGTCACTGGGTCAGGACAGCACTTCATAGAATCCCAGATACTACCTAGCTCAGGATTTATTCCTTCTGTTTCCTCCATGCCATGGAGGTACCTCGCAATGGAGTTCTGTGATCTGGACAGTATATGAGCATGGCGTTGTCCCATGAGTTACCATAAGTATGTGAACTGTGGGAAACGTGTTCCCACAGGGTGGACACCAGTGACTCCATGAAGCTCCCAAGGGAGGCAGATCTCTTGGCCCATGAAGTTTGGTAAAGGGCCCTAATCCTTCAGTAGCTGTCCACAGAAGGACTCTCCTTGAGGAATAGGCCTGTAATGGAACATAATTTATGGATAGCGAAGCAGCACCAAAGAAGGACCTGGCCTCTCCTTGGATCCCAGACTCTGAGTAACTCCCCTGGGAAGACTGCCTGACTGTGGCTGTCAGAGATTTTGTCCAAGTTCTAAATTGAAAGGAGCAGTGGAGAGCCAACTGCAGGTGTGGGCATGCCCCTTCCTTCACCCACAGACCTTCTGGAGGAGGCTGTGCTTTCTGAGAAAAGCCTAATGAAAAGGATCAAGCTCACCCAGAGGCCCTGCTGTGCAGGAAGATTGCTTCCAAGAAGCGATTCATTTTTAGTTTAACAACTATGCATTTGGTCCCCACACAATTTATCTTCATGCAAAATCACATACCTGTGTGCCAGATGTGCACAGCTGTATGTGAGCAACTGCTGATCTCTCTGGATCGCATGCCAAGTGCCTGTTTCTTTAAATTAGGGTGGGTTGGGATTAAGGCTGTGTGAAAATGTCATTTTGAAACTAGAAACCAAGCAAGCCCCAGCTACATGGGGGTTGGAGCATAGCATGATGATGAACCAGGGTTGAATTAGTCTTTTCCAGGACCCCCCAGAACCTCCCCCTTTCACGACCTCTGAAATTCAGCCCCGTTCTGGGTCTGCAGAGGTTAGGCTATCTGGAGACTTGGTTCTGCCGAAGTGTGCGGCCCTTGTAAATGCTTGTGGTAAAACTGCAAAACCTCTGCCGTGCCCTTGGGAGCTTCTGGAGCAGAACAGAACTTGACATTTTTTAGTTTGTGTTTCAGTTTTTACCCTCTGGCCTCAGAAGAAGCAAGACCACAAAATCCTCAATGGTTCTAGGAGTATGACCATCCATGGAAGAGGAGGAGGCTGGGGTGAGGAGATGGCCTTCCCCTGAGAAACCCAGGGATCCACCGCACTGGCACATCTACATTTCCTCTCTAGTCTTGCCTGTCTCTCTTTTCACGGCCAAAGAGTCACCAGTGAAGAGTTGCAGCCATCGTTTTGCCATTCTATGACTGATTTGTTGGGTTTCCACTAATGTTAGGCGTGTGCCAGGCATCAATAGGAGGTAAAGTCCTAGGCACATCGTAAGTGTTCAAATGTTAGCTGTTGATGGGATTATTGGAGATTTACCATTTTTTCCAATTTTTTTGGTGACCTACCCGATGCCAGGTACTATGAAGAAGGTCTCTTGTTAATTCTCACAAGTCCATGAGGCAGGCACTATTATTCCTATTTTATCAATAGGAAAACTGAGGCTCAGAGAGATTATAGAGCTCACTCAAAAATTACATTATTTCCTTCATGGTGGAGCCAGAGTGAAGATTCAGCTGAGTCTGATCTTAAATTCCATTTTCTTTCCACCATGCTGCTGTTGTTCCCTCTGCCTCGTGGCTATTACCGGAGCCCAAAGAGAGGACAGGTGTCTCTGTCCAGGAGTGCATGACGTTTGCTCCTTCTGGCCATGACACCATCACTGTACCTGAACAGAGGCCCGCAGTGTTTACCGCCTACTTGTCACACCTCTCAGTTCCATTCTGGTTCTCCCATGGACAGGCACTAATAAGTCAGCCATGATACACAGGCTCAGTTTGCATTTCAGCAACATTCTCTGAAAACAATAACCAGATGCAATTTAACTCACATTGTGTCCACATAAGGAATCCATTCCAAGAAAAGTCAGGGGATGCACTGTGATTCTCAGTCAGATGAATGACTCTACTTTTCCCTGGGCTCATTTTAGAACTCAAAGAAGAAATAACATCTAGATTAATTTTAGAGTTCAATCTTTGAATCCAGGCTCAGGAAGAATGCAGATATAGTTTAGTCTTATAATGATGACCCCTTAGATCACAGATCACTCGTGGGTAGTGGCTCCTTCTAGACACCTGCTGCACTCAAAGCAATTTCCTCTTTTTAGTTTCGAGAACTATTTCAGACTTTGCTTTCTTCCAAGCTACTTAGAAGAACCAGGCCACCATCTTGGGAGTACACCAGGATCCTCCAGGAATTACATCATTTATTTTTCAACAAGGATTAATTTAATTTGGTTTAGTTTAACAAGGGTGTATGATCATATATTTGATAAGCAAATAGAAGCCTTGATGTAAATTTCATTCCTGTTTTAGCTCTCTTCCAGTGAGAAAAACAGAGACTCTCAAAGGTAATTGGTATACCACCTCTCCAAGGGGGAAAAAAAGGGTAGGCTTTCCATTTCCTTAAACTTAAAACTTAAAATCCACATATAATAATAAACAAATGGTTTAAGGCATTTTATGTCATAAATGTGCTGCCATTATTTAGTTATGAATTTTCAGGTTCAGGAATTATGCTAAAACCCAAGGGTCATTATGGAATGTCTGTATATTTGATTTCCAAAGCTCCAGATAGGTTTTAATGTGTTCAGTGTTATCCCACTGCACTCCCCGAGCTATTTCTGTATCCTCAGAGACATGTCCTAATGACAGGCCTCCGTGTCTTCTGCTTAGTGAAAAGTGTGAATAATAGCTCCAAAAAGAACACACACACCTATACACACACACACACATAGATGTTTTATATAAAATATATATATATTTTAACTTTAACATATGTTCCTGTATGGCCAAGTGATTGAACCTAATACAGTTAACAACTTAGGAAAGGATTCATTGAATTTTCCAGGTCTCTTCATGGCCAGCGTTACTTTGTAAAGAGACCCTAAATGTGAAATAATCAACATGTTAAAGTAATCTAGATGTTTATGATTTGATAACTCTTTGGTGCATTGTTTAACAACATGTTTTCAATTTACTTTCCTTCAAATAGCTCCAAATAACCCCGTGATTTTGGATGATTGATTATGGGAATGCTGCTTTTACTGTACATCCAAGGTAATTTTAAAATTACATCTTCTTTTCATTGTTAAGGGGTAAAATCATTTTCAGGTCTTGACATGATTTATCAGAGAAAGAGGATAAAGGGTCAGTCTTGGCCTCGCTCTATTAGAACATTATTCTGTTAGCCCAGAAGTAAAGCATTAGACTTCATGGAAGCTGGGTTCTAGGCCCCAGGATGCTGAACAATCGGGTCTGTGGTCATAGCAAAGTCATTAACCTCTTACGACTCACCTTCCTTCCACATAAAACCCAACAAAACAATTGGGATCAAAACCTCCCTTAGTGATTCTGATTTACTGTAGCTGTAGCAGGCCTAGAAATCTGTATTTTAGTTTATTTTTTAAGGTTTTATTTATTTATTTGTCAGAGAGAGACACAGCGAGAGAGGGAACACAAGCAGGGGGAGTGGGAGAGGGAGAAGCAGGCTCCCTGCAGAGCAGGGAGCCCGATGCGGGGCTCGACCCCAGAACCCTGGATCGTGACCTGAGCCGAAGGCAGACGTTTAACGACTGAGCCACCCAGGCGCCCCAGAAATCTGTATTTTCTATTAAGAAACTGGGGTATATAATCCTAGAAGTTTGGAAAACACTAGATTAAATGACTTCAGTGTTGGGGCCTAAAGTTCTACAGCTCTACAACCAAGCTTTTCTGTGGTCCAGACATTTTTCTTTCAATACAACCATTTTATTATGTAATGGCAACCTTACTTTAACTATATGGCGGATGTGTATTTCTCGCAGACAAGGTGCCCAAGCTTGTATGTAAATGACCTGTTTAATCCTTATTATAACCGCACACTGCGAGCAAATTAGTCATGGTTATTCATCCTACCTGCTACAAAAAACTCCTCAATCTCAGTCGCTTCACATGTCCGAGTTTTATCTTACTCATGTAAAACCCTCCTCCATGTTATAACAGCCATCTGGAATGCGTGTCCTTCATGAGAAAACAAAGATAGGAATCACTGGATCTTACCTCTCATGATGGGAAATGATGCGTGGCCCATGGATTACAATCAGTCTCCTGGCCCGGATCCAACTGGAAGGCTGTGGAAATACAAAGAAGCACAGGCAGATCTGATAAACAAATGGTCTTCGACACAGGAGGGAATCTCAATGTTACCGCTTTAAGAAACTGAGGCTCAGGAAACCAGTTCACAGTAGGATTGCACTTGAAGAATGCCAATGATGAGAGGGTTACCTGGTATTTCATTCAAAAAAGGAGGCATGCTTTATTCACAATAGCCAAGATGTGGAAGCAACCTGAATGTCCATCGGTGGATAATGGATGAAGAAAATGTGGTATGGATGTGCAATAGATATTCAGTTTTAAAAAAGAAAGAAATCTTGCCATATGTGACTTCATGGATGAACCTGAAGGACATTATGCTAAGTGAAATAAGCCAGTCACAGAAGGAAAAATATTGCACGACTCCACCTACATGAGGTATCGAAAATAGTCAAGAAAAGTGTAGAATGGTAGTTGCCAGGAGCTAGGGGGAGGGGGGAATTGGGAATTGTTGTTCAACGGGTATAAAGTTTTCCCATTTATCTTCCACCCTCCCCCCAAAAATAAATTTTACTGAGGTAAAGGATGCCCAGCAAGAATTCAAAATAACAAAATATAAAATATTCTTTATGTTAAAAAAGGCATGGCTTCCAAGAAGAAAGCTTATGTGTTTCCTTAGAAAGAAGAACATTTTCTTCCAAATAAATAACAAGAGAAACAATATTTTTGAAGTTGTCTTTGCCACTCCGTGTCTTTACATGCTGAAAACAGAAGGAATCCTTCTCTCTAATGCAGAAAGCAGACATGTGCCCCTTACTAAAGGGCCGTGAAGTCTGAGGGACTTGCCTGTGATCTACTTTGAGTGGGACTTGCTCACGCCAATGAAATAGAAACCTCAAAGTATCAAAGAATCATCCTTTTCATCTTAGCTTTTTAAAGCAGTTCTAAGCACAGATTATTTCTTTACAATTGAAACCTATGAAATAACAACTTTGTCCATTCAAAGCACACCTGTTGTAAATAGATACTTTTTTTCTTTCTACTTTTGACCCTGAGAAACCTCTCAATAATTCCACCAATAATTTTAAAGGCACAGAGAGATTGCAAGATCTGCAGAAACAGAATTCAGGAGGATAGGCCCTGTATTGGAGGAGCAGTGCATCCACAGCAAAAACAAAACAAAACAAAACAACAATAAAACAGATCCATAAGTCACTGTAAGACATGAAGTAAGGAGCCATAATGATCAACGTACGTATGGAGTAATGGAAGCCTAGGGAAGGGAGTTTCCTTCTGGGTTTGAGGAGTCAGGAAGGGCATCAGGGAGGGAAACTGACAAGTTCTCGAGGCCTGCAAAGACGAGGCATCGTTTGTCAGATCTGCAGGGTAGCCTGCATGTGGGAGAACCGTCCAGGGCAGGCGAGAGCTTGAACGGGAACACAGAGACGGTATAGTCTTAACACTGGGGAGAAGGCGGTGGGCAGCCGGTTGCTGCAAATCCAGGCTTAGGCCAAACACTCAAGAACCTAAATTATCCTTGCAGAGGAGTTTGGACTTTACCCCGTGTCCATTACGGAGACATCTGACTTTTCAATTGGGGGTCAAGCCTGTGCTGTGGAAATACCTCTTCGGGGCCCACGAGAGGTGGAATTCTGCACTCGCACATCTCCGCGTAGCCCAGACGGACAGGAAATTGTCCCCCATTGCCTGTTTTTCTCTCCTAATATAGAATAATATAAAATGATGTGACTGTTGAGAATAAAGATGACACTCTTGCATTTTCCTGACCCCGTTGGTGTGGCCGTGTGACTGAGTTCCAGGCAATGGGACGGAACTAACAACCTGGTGGCAGCTCCGAGGTATTTTTTTTCCTTAAAGACAGCTGCCAAGCAGTTGTTTCTCTTATCTGCTTGCTGCTACTTAAAGTGCAGATGTGATGATGATTTACTTGGGCCACTTAAATGGAAAAGGTCAATTGAATTTTCTTTCATTTGAATTGCTTTTCCGCTTTTGTCAAAACTCAGCTGGGCATATGTATGGAAGTGTATTTCTGGCTTCTCCATTCTGTTCCATTGATCTATGTATCTATTTCTGCAAATACCATGTTGCATTAATTTCTGTATCTATATGGTAAGCTTTAAGGTCGAATAGAGTGATTCCCCCCACTTCATTCCTCTTTTTCAAGATTCAAGATCATTTTAAGAAACAGATTTTACTTTATAATATAGAATACACACATGTAGACACACACATAAATATGAAACCCGTTTCATGAAAATGATATATTGATTATTTGTGATGTGCCCTGATTCTTTTCTAACCTATTCTACTACCTATTCTATTCTTTCATTAAAAAGTGTTGGTCGTGGGACGCCTGGGTGGCTCAGTTGGTTGGGCGACTGCCTTCAGCTCAGGTCATGATCCTGGAGTCCCGGGATCGAGTCCCACATCGGGCTCCCTGCTCAGTGGGGGGTCTGCTTCTCCCTCTGCCCCTCCTCCCTCTCATGCTCTCTGTCTCTCATTCTCTCTCTCTCAAATAAATAAATAAAATCTAAAAAAAAAAAAAAAAAAGTGTTGGTCGTGACCCACTACATTGGTTTCACAGCCCACCGAATGGGTCTTTCCACTTGCAGTATAAAAAACACTGCAGTAGAAGGGAGTGGGGGGGGGCCTACTTGCCATCAACCCACAGTATCCCCTACTGAAAACTACAGCAAGAGTGAATCCGGCTTCCTTGGAGGGGGGACAAGCCATGGGGTTGCCTTCTTCACATTAGGTTTCTTCTCTAATTGGAAGAAGGGCTTGGAAAGAATGTACAGTCCACTTTGTGGGATTTTCTCACTCACAGAAAATCTCCTGTGCCTAAACACGGGATTGGTTTTCTTTGAAAATGGAAAAGCCACACAGCCAGAAATTTAAAAGCACCATAAATTGGTATTGGCTCTCAGGCTAATCAGTGGGCTCTTTCATGCATGTTGCCTTCTTTTGTCCTTCTCCTGCTCTAAGAGATCTTTTTACATATGAGAAAATGCGTCCATTTTACATATGAGAAAATACAGCCTCAGAAAGGGGAAGGAATTTGTTGAGATTTGCACATCTGGCAGGCAGCACAGCTCCAACTTCAGCCTGTGCCCGCCTTCCTCCTTAGCCCCAAATCTCATGCGTGAGGCTAAACTGAGGCACACTGTGGTCAAAAGGCAGGAACCTCTAAAGGAAGAATGGTTTTTTTTTTTTTGATTTTTTTTTTTTGGATGGTTCAGAAGATGGTTCTGAAGATGATGACCTAACTCCCTGCCTGGACCATGAAGCCGAGGGCCACGCCCTGAGCTGGACGGGGCCTGCCTCGCCCGGGAGCATCTCATGGAAAGCGCCTCCACGCCAACCCGGGACTGCACAGCTGGTCTTCTGCACAAGCAAGGAAAAACTACAATCAGGTTTAAGCTGCTGTTATTTCGGGTTTATGTTACTCACAGTTGAATTTAATCCTAACTGATACAACCACTATCCTGTAAGAACAGTGGCAGAAAAATATATATCACATATCCATCACATAAATCTACTTTTATAAGGGAATGAAGTCAAATTATTACCCCCAATAAAAAGGTGTTTTGCAACATGACCCAGAAATTCAGAAGTACCATTTGTTTGCTGTTTCTCCCTGTCTCACAGACGTGGCTCCCCGTGGCCTTGGGGACAGACGTGAGGGCAGGGTGAGCGAGGGCAAAGGTATGGTGACCCAGGGAAGTAAGAGCCTCAAAGGACAATGCCTGGATTGTCTAGGTTTGGCCAACAGTGTGCTTTCTCCAACTTTGCCGTTGTCAGAGGAAGAGTTTTCCTGTTTTCTCCTTTACTGAGTAAGATTTCTGGGAGAAGGAAGGAAAAGAGACAATGGCAGATAAATGGAATAGAAGAAAAATGAAATATAAACAAACTAAACTCTTCACTGAACAGAAAAGTTCAATTAAAAAAAAAAAGAAGAGAAATGTAGGATCCTAATTTGAACCATAGCCCCATGTCTAATGCTTTTAGCTAAGAAAAAGAGAGAAAAGCAAAAGAAATCTGAGTCAGAGGGAAGATGTCATGGTGAGTTTCAATGGGATGAATTCCTTATTAATTCTAAAGAACACGATGCAACATGGATTTAATTATACAAGTCAACCCACCCACATTCCTCTCTTGCTTTTCACACACATGGGCTTCTGAGGACGATGAAAGGTGGGTGGGGAGAAAGGGAAAAGGAGGAAGAACACAGGGTGGCTAAGGCCATGGAGAAGGCGGCTCTCCTCCAGGACACAGCTGCTCTCAGCCTCCCCGTTCTAAACGCAAACCGCGGAGCCTCACTGAAAGCCCGGCCGCCGCACCAGGCCCCATCGTCCCCCTCGGCCTCAGCAGGTCCATCTATCTTGGCCTCAAGGACACTTCTGTTTTGTTCTATTTATCATGGAGGGCAGATTCTTTAAATTTTGAGGGATGGAGAGAAGAAATATCACAAAGGGGAGAGATAGGAGCCTGAAAAAAATCTCAGCTGCTTTTCATTTCCTGTGGGATACGCAACACAATCACACTGAGATTTTCACTAAGAACAAACAAGTCTATTAAAATACCAAAGAGTTTAAATGGATCAGAAATTTTAAAAATTTATATTTTAGTAACAATTGTATATATCTGAGAAGTAAAACATGTTCAGATACCCATCTTCATAGTGAAATGATTCCTATGGTCAGGCTAATGAACATATCCATCTCCTCACATATTTACCTTTTGTGTGTACGTGTGTGTGTGTGTGTGTGTGTGTGTGTGTGGTGAGCACACCTGGAATCTACTCTCTTAGCAAATTTTCAGTGTACAATACAGTATTGTTAACTGTAGTCATCATGCTGTACATTAGATCTCAAGACTTACTCATCGTGCGTAATTGCAACTTCGTTGAAAGAGCATTCAGTTTTCCCTAAGTTTTCTCTGGGACATTTTACTTGTGCTTCTATCAATACCCCAGTCTCTGTATAGTGAAAACATCAGCATTTTCTCCCGTTGTTTCTTCCTGCTTTTTCTTTTCACTTTCAGATAATATCCCACAGAATTCTAGCCGTCAGAGAGTCTCACTGACCATTCTGTGACTTTAGCTAATTACTTTTGGAGATGTTGACATTAGATGGAGGACATCTCATTTGGGAGAGAATTCAGTGGTGGAATGATGGGTCCACAAAGTCACAGGGCATCTGCATCAGAGTTCAGTTGAAGATTAAAAAAATCCATAAACAAACATCAACAACAAAAGATAGCCACTCTTCTAAGCAAAGGGATATACCGCAGAGACATGCATGCTTAGAAAAACCTTGAAAGGCTTTAGGCTGGACTCCATGAATGACTCCCAGAGCAACATCACCCAAGTGGCCTGTCAGGATAGCTGCCACCTCTCCCACCATCGGCAAAATGGAGAATTGGCAAAATATACTGGAATATGGCTCTAGGAACACCTCGTCTTTAACCATAATCCAGGAATCCAGAAACGATTTTCAAAACTATTAAATTTAGAGCTACCCCATGTCTGCTGCCTTTGCAGTGACAAAACAAAACCAAAAACTGTTGCCCATGCATGGCCTCTGAATACCCACAAAGCTAGTGAATGGACACTGACATATCTGCTTAAATCAAGGGTGAGGTCAAGTGGGGTAGGAGAGTAGCCAGATGCTTTCATGACCACACTCACTCCATCCCACCTGCTCAATATCCTGGGAATGCATCTAAAACCTATATCACGTTCAGAGCCCTAGTCTCAAGAGAATGTCTTCAATTTCTTCCTATTGGCCTCCTGTTCTGCTCCCTTTCTCCAGCTTTCCCTGCTCCAGGGCTCTCTCATTGTCTGAAGTCTTGCCCACCTTGACTCTTCTGGGCTCCCATCCACCCTAATAGAGCTTCAGAGTTCATTTTGTTTCCCATAAATAAATAACAGTTTTCTCAGCAAATTACACTCATCATTCTTGCCCAAAAGCCAGGTATGAAAACTGGGAACTCGGTTCAGAGTGCTCACTGCCATGCCCTAGGCTTGCATAAGACATGCACAGAGATTGCAGAGTGCTGGCACACTTAAAATGCTACTTATAATTTTGTTCCTGCTACATCAAAACTTCTTCATATATAACTATTTAATTTTTAAAAACTTAATTTTTTAAAAATTAATGATTTGGTAATATTTGAGTGTTGACTCTCAGGTAAAGAGGTAACTACCCCCAAATAAACTGAATATAATATTGAGTTCCATTTCTAGACGAATGATAAAAACATCCTTATGTTGGTAAATGGTCAAAATTTTGTTAGAACTTTCTTCATTTTTAAATATTTCATCATATTTGTTTTACCTTTTTCATTTCATAAGTTGCAATATATCATTTTGTTTGATATTATTATTAGCAATAGTGATTATTAAAGGCCTAATACAAATAGCTAACTAAAATAAAGCATGGTAAGGGCTTACAAGGACATCAGAACAGGATGCTATATGAAAATTAGGAGAGAAATGAATAGATGTAAATTTTTTTATACTTCTATATACATTTTCTTTTTTTAAATTTAAGATCAAGTAATTAACATATAGTGTATTATTAGATTCAGAGGTAGAGTTTAGTGATTCATCAGTTGCATAGAACACCCAGTGTTCGTCACATCACATGCCCTCCTTAATGCCCATCACCCAGTTACCCCATCCCCCCCACCTCCCCTCCAGTAACCCTCAGTTTATGTCCTATAGTTAAGAGTCTCTTATGGTTTGTCTCCCTCTCTTATTTTGTCTCATTTCTGAATACATGTAATTCTTAGTTTTGATTTTTATTTTAAGTATAATCAGTGTGTTAGGTTTGTTATGTGTTCCATTAAATATCTGAGTGCTTACTACGTGTTTGGCATTGTTCTAGGCTTATTGGGAGTAATGAAAGAAATATTAAAAGGGGGAAAAATCCTGGCTAATAAGTAGACTGGCTTTGAACTGGAAGAGAGTTAAAGTTTGGGGGCCCTATTTTGGGACATTGTTTTTTTAGAGAAGAAATATGCTTGAGATGAAATAAAGAATTTCACCTGACTATCTAGCTTCCTGGTAACTCATTTCAAGTTTTTCTGATGTTGGATGACAATACCCAAAAGCTTAGATGACCTTTCCAAAAGTCTTGTGAACAACTCTAATTACTGGTGAAACCATTCCGGTAACTGCGAGGCCTTTGGGTGGTGGCAAACCCAACAAGGATAACAGTTGACCCAGTGACAAGAGCAGGTTTAGAGCCAGCAGGACTGGCCTAGGGGTCTGCAGGGATACAAGCAACCATGATCTCTACCTAGCACTACCCGAGCACCTGCTCGGAATCTGGCAAGTTGCCAGGTGCTTTACGTGCACCGTGGTTGACCTTCATAACTAAAGTTTAAAATAGATACAGTTTACATTCTGTGAGTGAGTCTCACTATGCTAAGAAGTAGCAGAATCTGGATTTGCCTCTGAAGCCATGGTCTTCCTGACACACTAGGATGCCTCTCAAAAGTAAGGACATTTGGAAGGAGAGGTGTCTCGGGAACTTTGGGAGCACAGAGGAGATGAATGAGACCATTGCTCTTGTCATTCATGTCAGGATCATCTTCATGCTGGCATGGTCTGGAGATACTGGTAGGTATGCAGTGACTGTGGTTGAATTAAGTTGAAAAGAGTCTCTAGGAGCCCCTGAGAGGCTCATTGGTTTTGGCCCAGGTCATGATCTCAAGGTCCTGGGATCAAGCCCTGAGTCAGGCTCCCTGCTCAGCCAGGAGTTTGCTTCTTCCTCTCCCTCTGCCCTTCCTCCTGCTTGTGCTCTCTCATCCTCTCTCTCTCAGTCAAATAAATAAATAAATAAATAAAATCTTAAAAAAAAAAAGTTTCTACCAGGGCCCCAGTCTAAGTCTAACATCCTCACCCACAGATATTTAGGAACCTTCTCTGTCCACTCTAAAATTTATTTCCACCGTCTGCCAGTGGATGGGTGAAGTTCCCAAAGTCACCTTTAAAGAAGAAAGGTATCCCCTAAATGTCTCCCTGATATTTCTGAGGGTTAGAGGGAGGCCAACCAGAGCCCATCAGCCAGGAATCAGCCTCCATAAGAAAATGAAAGAGATTGCAGTTATTGATGTGATTTAGACAAGCCTGACTCAGCAGGCTGGGAATTTGAGGCTAAAAACCACCACCACAACTGACAACAAACACATAGCTACTTTTGCCATTCTCTCCTCCTCTCTTCTATGAGCACTTATGGATCCTCACAAAACCACCTGCATCTTCCCTATGTTTATACCAACCCTAACAAACAGCTCTTCAACCACTCCTTTGACCAGGTCCCCTCCACCATGCCACTTCTCCTGCCTCCTGTTGTCTGCCTCTCAGTTCTTCCATGAGCACCTGTGGTCATGTGGCTTCCTGTGCCTTCCCTAGAATTGAGGACTGTTCTTTTTTTAAAATTTAAATTCAATTAGCCAACATATAGTACATCCTTAGTGTCAGTTGTAGAGTTCAAGAATTCTTTTTTTTTAAATATTCTATTTATTTATTTGAGAGAGAGCGTGAGAGATCACAAGCTGGGGCGGGGGAGGGTAGAGGGAGAAGCAGACTCCCCACTGAGCAGGGAGCCCAATGCGGGGCTTGATCCCAGGACCCTGGGATCATGACCTGGGCTGAAGGCAGATGCACAACCAACTGAGCCACCCAGGAGCCCCAAGTTCAAGAATTCTTAATTGAACATATCAGATTCCATGGTCTAACTCTTAGGCATCCCTCCGGAGCCATTCTCTAAAAGCAGTGTGGATTTTAAAGTCACAATTCACATGTTGTTCCAGAGCTTATATTTTTTTAAAAATTTACAAGCCTTTACAAGTAAATGTTTGTGACCAAAATACAGGATGAAATAAAGTTTTAGAGTCTTTATCATGAGTTGGCACTAAGTCATGGGAGCCGATAGTCTAAGTGGCCAGGGATGGTATCTCTTCTCCAGCCATTTTGCCAAATCTATCCATGGGGGACATTCAGGAAAAAAAAAAATCAGTTGTCTATCCTCAGAGCTTTCAATATTTTAAACACTAACAAAGTGAGAGACCACAAGTTTCCTTGTGTACATTCCATATTATTGGGTTGGATATTTCTAGGATTTGGGACAAAAGAGACCCAAATTTCAGAAGCTCTGGTAGGTTGTGTGTCTTGGAAACAAATTTGACTCTCTTTTCTTGATTCTAAGTAGCTCTGGGATACATGGTGCACCAAGGAGATGCAGGAGAGTTCTCAGAGGGCTGCCTATCACACCAGCGTACTTTCTTCTATCCATGCCACTCTTGTCCTCCTTGGCCTTCTCTGCTTCTCAGGATGTAATTTGCTGTTTAATGCATTCTCTGAGCTTTTAATTTCAACCATTTTAATTTTGTTTCTAATAATGAGCCATCTTTTGAAATGGTTTCCTAATGTTTACCTTCTACTGTCTGCAGTGGTCCTGTATCTACATTTAATCTTGGCTGGGTTGAAAGGATGACAGGTTCTAGAGTTTTGCTTTTCCCAATCCCACCTTAGTGAGTTGTTCCATGGATCTCAATCCTAGTTCCAATGAAGTGTTGGTCTTCTAAATAGAAGACACCTCCTTGTCTTAGTATATCCTCCTGTCTATTAATGGGAGGGAGGGAGGTTGCAGACAAGACACGAGAAGTTTTCTGGGGGTGGCATAAATAGGAGTGGGGTCCTGAGATGGTACAGGGGTGCTCACCCTCTGCTGGCAGCACCCACTCGCCCCCATCCATGTGGAGTGGCCTAGCTTGCCATACAGAAATGTACCAGCCACACTTGGCTCTGCATATATTTATGGTCAACATACATTCTGAACCCAGCTCCCCTGCTTTGTATCCCTTCACTCAGTCATCACTTCCACTCTTCAAATGAAAGACTTTCTGTTTACTTATACCAAATCACATGACGGGAGATAAATGTTCAAACCCTTATTTATGGGCATTTAAAGATTGCAACACTGCTTTTACAAGGCAGCTATTTGATTCCAAAATGGATAAGCTACAAAGCCACAGTTGGCCCCCATCACGTCTGCAAAGCGACAGATCCTGAAGTTGGTTTTGCTCATAAAAAGGTAAACAATGACACACAGATCTGGAAGCAAATAGAACCAGAATGTACCCTGCAGAATGCTAGCACGGCCCATTAGACTGGTGACACCATAGTGGAACGCGAACATTTGGAGACCCAGTGTAGACTCACACGTTCCGAGAGTTGCCAGGCAACTCTCAAGCCTGTCTGCAGTCATGACACCTGAGAGAAAGTGTTAACGTTTGTCAAACATTTATAGAGGTTTAGGACAGTTCCAGTGCAATGCATGAGTTATCAACCTAATTCTCACAACGACCATTAGGACTTATTATCGTTTTACAGATGAGGATACGGAAGCACAGAGAGGTTGTACCACTTGCCCCAGATCACACAGCCAGCAAGTGGCAAAACTGGGATTAAATTCCAACCCGCTAGCTCCAGAGACCCTGCCCCTAGCTACCATGCTCTGCTACCTCTCCCAGGACAGGAGAAACTCAGAAACTCATTCAGCCACTCACGGTCACTGTTACTCAAGGGAGTGACTTCTGTTGCCTCACAGGACAGGACATTCCTCATGCTCAGCTATACCTGCTTATCCCCAACGCCTCACTTTTGTCTTCATCCCACTCCCAGAGACATCCAGAATGTGCTTTTGTTTTCTTTTTTACCTCCTAACATCCTCTAGAGATTTGAAGATCTTAATTGGTCCTCTCAAATGCACCTGAATATTACCTCTGTGGTGAGAGGAAGCAGTCCTGGCCTAATAGAAAAATGGGAGCATCCAATAATTAAACAATTTGTCACTGTCCAGGCTCTATTGGCAACATAAGTCTAGAGTTGGATATCAAGTACCTCAGGAATAATGCCAAGGAAATAGTAAGATATGCTGATAAATATTTATTTAGCTATTCACAGTGTCATTTATATTACCCACAAATTAGAAATAACCTAAGTATCCAAAATAAGGGAATTAATAAAAAAGCATAATTTAATCATACAGTATTATATGAATGCATTAAAATTAATGTTTTCTAATAATAATTAAGGATACTCAGTTCTCAAAATATGGTCATTTCTAAAAGTGGGATTAAAAAAAAGGGGTACCTGGGTGGCCCAGTCCATTAAGTGTTTGCCTTTGGCTCAGGTCATGATCCCTGGGTCCTGGGATCGAGCCCCAGTTTGGGCTCCCTGCTCAATGGGGAGTCTGCCTCTCCCTCTCCCTCTGCTCCTCCCCCGCTCATGCTTTCTCGCTCTCTCTCTAAAAAATAAATAAAAATAAATAAAAAATAAAAGTGGGATTAAAACAATATTATTGTCCCAATTTTGAAAAAAAACATGCCAAAAAAAACCCCCTTCAGAAATACATATACATAGAAAAGAACAGAAAGAAATGTCCCATTCTACTGATAATGGGGTATTTTTTATCTCTTCTGAATACTCTGTATATTTTTCACCTTTTCTAAAATGGGCATTCATTGCTTTTGAAATCTGAGGGAATACATTGTCATTGTACGTGTGTATTTTTTTTTTTTTAATGATCTAATGTGTCCAAGAATCATCTACAGCTGAGGATGGATTTGAAGACTGGGGAGAGGGGCAAATGACACTGAAATGGGTTGAATCCACCATCCATTCTGATCCCAATGTTTTGGCCCCAAAACGCTTTGAACTCCCCGACGCATTCCAGAACTCAGCAGCCAGGGAATGAGAGCAGCTGTGGCCTCTCCCCTTCAGACTCCATCTCTTTGGGGTTTGTGGTGGACATTGTCAGGGCTCCACCCATTTAGGGTTGTCAGATAAAATACAGGACACCCCGTTAAATTCAAACTTAGATAAACAACGAATATTGCATGGGACATACATTAAGAAATTATTCTTTGTTTATCTGCAAATGAGATTTAGCTGGACATCCTGTATTTTAGCTACTAAATCTGGTGACTCTACATGCAGATCCCATTCAGATTTCCTTTTCACCATTTTTGTAAATGTAAAAATGTTCCTCTTCTCCCTTACTAGTCCCTCTAGGTGCACTTCCTTATTAAATCATTCACCCAGGAATCCTGCTCAGGATCTGTTTCTGTGAAGGCTGAAGTCAGGAGAAGCTTCTCCCCCCTTCCTTGCCCCATCTTTTCTGCTGTCTCTTCAGCTATCTCTCTGTCTCTCTTCCTCTCCCTCTATGTAATTCTCAAAAACTGTTCCTTTTTACTTTTTCATGGATTACCTAAAAAATAAATATCCTTAGGGTTTTCTCCAATGCATAAAAATATTACTAGTACAGGTAGTAAGCACAGCACAAAAACTTTCCCACTGGAGTCCCACTGAGGGGTGGACTGGGCTCCCATTAGCTTCTTGGCAGCAAGGCCTGCCCATATTTCTACTCTGTGTTCTTCTGACCTAGGTCACTGGACCTGTGGCTCTCCTGCTTTCTCTTCCTCTTGGAGTGCAGAAAATGCAGCTCCTATCTCTTCTCTTCACACTGTCCTGGGATGTGCAGGGCTCTGAGGCTGCCCTCTGACCCATCCGTGGTGAGCATCCTAGAGCAACTTGCCTGCTACTCAGGCACACATGTAGTCCATGGCTTCTTGCTGAGCCTTGCTTTCTTCTCAGCTCTGCTCTTTGCTCTGGAAAGTAGGTGAACATCTCTCGGGATGCCCAGACTTACATGATATAAAGATGTCTGGCCTCCCTAACCAGCTCCCCTCAGGAGCTAACTTAGCATGGGGAGTGGACAGGACCCAGTCATAGACCAATATCTGAACTATGACTTCCCCTAATTCTCCTTTCACTTCCCAGTTGGTGAGTTCTCAGATTGTCTGAGGTTCAGTGGAAAGGACAGGATCCTTTCCTTACAGATCCTTATAAACACATTTGCTTTCTAAATCTTTCTGTCTTATTCATAACATCAAGATCGTAAAACTTAGCTGTTAAGAATTCGCTTCTCCATCCTCTGATCCTATTCTGACAGTCCCTGTGGCAGATAGGGCAGGTTGATGGTGGGAGAGAGGACAGGAAGGGAAAAAATATATTGTGAATATCTTACATTATGATACCAGACTACACAGTAGGTCAGCAGATGTAGCCGAGGCAACACAAAAAAAAATTCAACTAGAAAAATCTGCCCAAACTATATCAAATCTAACTCAAGCTTTTTTCTTTCCTTAGTGGACCTTCTGAAAACTGCTGTAGGCCAGAAGGCAGAATAATGTAAAAAGGCACCCTCTCCCAACATCTAGCAGGTTATTAACTCATTTGGGAGTAAATCTTAAGCCCCAAGTAGCAATAAAGGACAGAAACAGCTCCTGTAGCCAGGCGACATTCACTGATGGTGAATTAGGGAACACAGAGAGAAGGAACTATCAGGAGGTAGAAAAATATGGAAGAGTTAGAAAAATACAATGCCACCAATTTTTAGGTTTGCAGTGGGAATGGAAAAAGCAGGGCCCACAATCCCTTTCGGACATGACATGCTGGGGAGTTGGGTGTCAGTTAAGAGAAGATATGACTTTTTTCCAAAACGTTGTTGTCTTTAATTTTCTTCATGTCACTCATGTTTTCAATGAACCACTTACTGTTGATGGAAAAATCATTTCAGTTAGATTTAGATCATAAAGAGCTGGTTTAGTTGGCTGGGTAGGTATGAGCAATTTTGGCTAGGCATTTTGGGGTAAGCTTAGAAAAGCTAAAATAACACAGAGGCATGAGATACAACCATCCATTTATTCATCTTACTAATTCACTTGGCAAATGATTCTTGAACATCCACACTGTCCCAGTCCTGTCCTAAGCAATAGAAGGCAGAGAGATGAATAAAAAATGATACGCCATCAAGATGTCACCATGAGGTAGAGGAGATTACATGGTAACTAGCTTTATTATATAAGATGGTGCCATGGTGACCTATGTCATGGAGACCAACTCTACCTAGAGAGGATGGGTATTGACTTCTCAAAGGAGATGTTTCTTCAGGAAGCAGAAGATAACCAAATGTATGCTTTGAAAGAAAGAGCATCCTAGAGAGTGAAAACAGACTTTAATAAGGACCAGAGGCCAGAGAGAGCAAGCATGTTTAAGGAAATGACCCAACTTTAGAGAGGACTCAGAGGATTTGGGGGAGCAAATGGAAATGAGTCTGCAGAGGCCAGATTGTCAGGGCTCCTCAGCTCATGATGTAAAATTTGGACATTATCTTTTGAGGATGGAAAGTCAACTGACTGTTTTTAACAGGGTAAGCATGACCAAACATAACACATCTTGGGAAGATCACTCACATGGTATTGTGTTGAGGCCAAGCTGGAGGGCTGTCACATACCCTAGGGGAACTAAAATAGGGTCAGACCTAAATCAGTAGGAATGGGGATGGAGGGAAAGGTAGGTTCAAGAGGTTGTGAGGGTGTGGAAAAGTAAGGAGGTAGAACATGTACGAAGGAGTGGGGGGGATAAGATGTCCAAGGTTTTAGCTTGGAAAGGGAATACTAAGACATGCAGGATTGAAAGGAGGTTTCCCTGGAATCAGAGGAAAGACGTTCAGCTTTCGATATGCCAAATTTGAGATGCCTGTGGGACATCCAAATGGAGATGTCTTTGTGCTGTTTACCATATAGGTCTGAGGCTTGATAGACAGGTCTGAGTCAATTTATGATTTGGGAATTGAGTCTCTGAGGCTGTGAATCAGCACTCTCTGGAACACTGCTATCTAAGGGGTAGGAAAGAAGAAAACTAGCCAGTGAAGAAGGCTGAAAATAATCAGCAAGAGGTATAATAAAGGAAGCTGGAGCCTGATTACCAGGAGACAAGGAAGACAGAGTATCAAGAAGGAAATGGTTAACTTTGCCAAATTCCATAGCAAAATGTCACATAGGGCAGTTGCATTATAGTTTGACAGAAAGATGACTGTCAGCCACAGGGAGGCAGACTGTGTTCCAACCCATGGGAGAAGTTCTGACAATCAGTACATCTAGTACCCTGAACATAGTAGGCTGCTTGCCAATATTAGTTGAAGTCAGGGGTTTTAACAATTAAATAATTTGTCTGACGAGGGCTACACAGAAGCTCATTAAGCAGAGGTGGGTTGCCCACCAGACAGGGTTGTTATAAAGAGCAGTCCATGTAATGAGTGGGAGATCTGTACAAAGAGGGACCTTCTAACATTTGGATGGCAAATATTTGATCTGAGTAGTTTTTTTTTTAATGAAGTTATTTTGGGCAAATGAATAGTGAGACCCCAGGCCACCATTTTTTAAAAAAGAATATTTATTTATTTATTTATTTATTTATTTATTTATTTATTTGAGAGAGAGAGAGAGAGCATGTGATGAGAAGGGGGGAGGAGCAGCAGGAGAGGGAGAAGCAGACTCCTCACTGAACAGGAAACCCGACATAGGTCTCGATCCTAGGACTCTGGGATCATGACTGAGCCAAAGGCAGACAGATAGCCAACTGAGGCACCCAGGCGCCCTTCCAGGCCACCATTTATTTACCATGCTATTCGAGGTCATTCTTGTAACCTTTGTCACATCTCATCCATAAACATGGGACAGATCATCTGTTCCATCTACTCCACAGAGAACAAATGTCTTTTTTTAGTGTTTGTGAACATTAACAGAAAGAGAAGAGTAATGAAACTGCCCAGGCCTGGAAGATCTAAGCCTGGCTTTGCTACCATTTTACTAGGTCAACTTAAGCAAACTAGTTTTTACATTTATAAAATGAAGGAGATAGACAAGATGGTGTCTAAGATAACTTCCATCTCCAGTGTCCAGGTGATCATCCCCATTTGCTTCAGCACAATCACCATTGTCATCTTTCCTTGGTACAGGGTGCATGTAATGCAGGAAGGGCTTTTAAAACACACTCAGCTGGTCCTCAGTGCGGTCCCAGGCTGGGTGAGGGGGAGGGAGTCCAATTTTGCCTCCACTTTCCAGGTGACATTGAGGCTCAGTAAGGTCCACTGGGACAGGTCAGGGGTCACAGAACTGACAGAAGTTGAACGCTTTTGTCTCCAATACCTATGTTCTTTCTACTTCCTATAGTGCCGTGTGCTTACACTGGACATTATCATCATTAAGCAGACACCCTTGATTGCTAAGGAAGGGGTAGAGCCTGCCTGCAGAAGGCCTGAGGCAGAGTCCAGTCTCCAGCCCTTCTTTGGTGTGCAAACTCGAGAAGGTCATTTCCTCTTGTTGGCAGGTGCTCAATTTCTGCATGTACAAGGGCAGAGCTACCCCAAGGTTGTTGAGGGGGCAAAATGAGACGAAGGAAGCAGGCTGAAGAGTGCTATGCACTTGGCAGGGCTGCTCCTTCTGCCAGGCTTGCACGCATATTGTCCAGCTGATTGCACAGCAATCCCATGGCTTTCCAGGGCCGTGGGGCCCAGCATGCCTGTGCTGTGAGCTGGTTCTCTCCCGATGGCCTGGGTAAAATACCCCTTGGAGGGACTGGACTCTCCCTCCCACTCAATCCAAATATTTAGCTTCAAGCCTGCCTCAGCTGTGCTTTGGCAAGAAGTGTTTGGGAGGAGGAGGCTGCTCCTTTGAAGCCCTGGGTGTCCTACAGTGATGTGGGGCCTGGGCCAAGCTAGTTGAGCTTTGAGGCCAGCAGCAGGTTTGAGACACTCTGGGGCTGCGGCTGCTGACTTCAGCTGAGGGGGCCTAGGGCACAAGGCCCCGCACAGCCGTGGCCTATCACGGAGCTCTATCAGCTGGGAGTGCTTCTGGGCACTGGCCAGTCCCTGGACTGGGGCTCCAAGGTGGCATCTGGCTCTCTCCAAAGGGACAGGGACTATTATTGTTGAGTCCTGTAGTGAACTCTTTGGGTGCCCATTCAGTGGCCCTCCCAGTCACCTGCTTGGGGAATTTATGCTCCTGGTCCCTGAAACTTTAGATTCTGGGCAGTGTTTCTACCAGAAAACATAGGAATCTTATTAAGTTAAAGCTCTGACTGCTGCCTGGTCACTTTGGCCCACTGTGCTGCTAGACTGTTAAAGAAAGGAGTTACTGTGCTGGCAGTTGGAACCAACTCTTATCTAAGGTGAAGGGCTGCTGTTTCACAAAGGGGAAGCAGGTACATGTGGCCATATGTCATCCACTAGCCACTCTTGGTTCTGCTATTCCCAGTGCTTACTAGATGTACAGGTTTAAAAGCATGGCGATCAGGACTCAGACCCTCAGAGATGGGTTAACACACCAGGCAACCCACCTAGACAGACATAAGTGCTAACCAAGGGAAAGGAGGTGATGGATCTAGAAGTGCGGTGTCCTAAGATGATGGAGTCTCACTTTTTTCTGGGACCCACTACAATGCAAGAACTGGAGTTAGTCCTACTACTCTCTAGTATGCTTCCTCTAGAGTTGTGATCAACCAGAAACTTGGAGAAGCTATGCTTGGAAGAACAGACAGTAATGTGAGAAGTCTGGGCTTGTGAGCAGGCTAGAGGGTGAAGGCTGGTAGATACTGCTAGTGCCTACCAGAATCCCTTTTCCCATGCACTCGTTTCTCATTCCCTCACCCTAGAGAATTCTAGAGAATTATGTTCTATTCCCTGGGAGACACATTTTCATCAGGGATGTTATGAACCCCTTCTACTTAACCCCCCCCCCATCTTTTATGCCTCAGTCAATGACTCACTGATACAGAATTACTAATACATCAAGTTCCATTGTCTTAAGGTGGGGCTCTGGTGCAATTCATGCTCCTCAGTTTCCAGTGGGATCTGGCTGAAAGTAGACTCCAGTTGAGACCATGGGCTTGCTTAGCTCCCTTCTTGTCAAATCCTCTTCCCCTCATTCCTTATCTCCTAAAAGCATTCTAATCCCCATTCAGGCTCTGTTCCTAGGTACCAGTCTTAAGTCTGGTAACATACTTGCTATGTTGGGCATCATGGGAGACCCTTTATGTGCATTATCTCACATAATCTGCAGTTAAACCTGTGAGGTTATATTCCCATTAATCTTTATTATTAAGCTCAGGAAACCAAATCTTAGAGTAGTTAAGTAACTTGCTCAAAGTTGCACAGCTCATCTTCAAGTCTGAGTCTATTTCCAAAGCCCCGGCTGTCACACTCGTTCACTTCTGCTTCTGTGGTAGTAAACCCTATTGCTGGAAAAATGGCCTAGATGAGGAAAATGAGGAGATTTAGAGAAGAAATGGCTCTTGAGAGGCTCCAGAGAGGCAAGACTAAGGTCTGTAAACTTCTGATGTGCTATCAGTTGAGAGAACGTCTGATTTAGGTGACCTCTGAATCCTTGGAAGTGTCCCAACCAACGCTGTAGAATAAACACTAGAAATAGACCATAGGAAATTCCTACAGCTGAGGGAAGTAAAATCAAATGGCTCTTGAGGTCCCATCCAACCTCAACACCTTAAAGATCATGAGAAAGATTCTATGGCTATGTCTATATTGCTTAATCCCATGTACATCAGTCTGATAGCCTCAAGCCTGAGTAACCTCAGAACCACTGGCTTGAACCTAGACCAACACTTAATAAATAAAAGGTCCCGAGTGCTCTGTTCTGGATGGAAATCATAAAGGACACAGAAAGAGGGATGCTGACTTCACCCCACGTGCAATGCATGCTAAGTACCAATTCTGATTTGGAGGGTCACTACACAGGTCCTTTCTCATTCAGGGAGTGGTTCAGCAGAGTAAATGCTAATAACAATGGTGTTGTTGATAACAGTTCTTGCTATTGTGCCAGATATTGTTCCAAACAGTTTACAATACAAAATCATTTAATTCTAATAACTGTTAGGTAAGTAGGTGCTGTTATTATATCCATTGAAAAGATGAAGAAACTGAGGCACATACATGCTAAGTAATGTTTGGTCTTTCATGAAGATAGAGTTTTCCAGAGGCTGTATCTTGTGTGATATGACAACCGATTGAATGCAGAAGCAGGTATGGGAATCAACCTTCTATTAAACTAAATATTAAAGACATTTTCTTATTCTCATTAACCACTTTCATAAAAAGTATAATTATTTTCATAAAAATATGTTTTTTGTATCAAAATATGAGTTTACTATTATTTTAAAATAAACTAATGAACATTGAAAATTGTCCTCAGTTTTAGTTTCCAATATGTAAATATTGATAAATAAGATCTACATTAAATTTTGAAGTCTTATGTATACCTGAAACTAATACATCAGTTATACTTTACTTAAAAAATTAATGTCCTCTATAATTTCTAAGTGTATAAAGGCATTCTGAAACCTAAAATTTTGAGAACTCTTAATTGATTCCATTCCTTAATCTAGAATACTCTCACCCTTCCATCTTGGCAAAATAATCTGATGAATAAAATCTGTGCCATGTTCACTGGTGCCTGGTCAAATGTAACCACCCTTTGTCCTGCTTATTATTTATCATACTTTTCACTGATCCTTCAGGAAGAATATTTCCTTTTTCCTCTGGATATGCTGTCCTCTCTAAATAACTAAATTATCTAAATAATTTATTGAAGATACCAAGAGAAGTTGGCACTTACATATTCAAAATGCTGCTTTCCTCCCCCACCTCCATATTGGAACTAGGAGGTAGGTGGAAATGGAAGTCAGAGAGCAGTGGAAGCTGGAGAATGAGTCAATGGGATACAGAGGGGAGAGGAAGCTCTCTCCTCTAGGCATAGGTGTGACCTTGGCCACTGTGGAAGGGCAGGAAGCAGAGAAAGTTGGACATTCTTCTCTTGAGTGGCTCTGCTCTCCCTCGTCTGTGTCAGAGTTGGTTGTAGGGGAAAAATGCTGTCACTATACTGCACCATCTTCTCATTTGGAGTAACTAAGATTTAGGTGAACTTCAACTCAAAGTCATGATTGAGAGAAAATGGGTAATCATTTGGGGAAATAAAACCTCTTAAAAACAGAAAAACAAATTGATCCAGTGATTAATAGAAAAGTCATCACTTTGTTTTCTATAGCTGAACATTTTTTGAAGTATTTCTGTTGCGATGAATACCTAGAATTGATTGCTCTTCTCGGGGAAGAATACCTACCTCAGCAGTTGAATACTTTTAAGTATAATTAAATGATTAAATGTGGAATTATGTAGTTAATGTTTTCCAGGATTATGTTTACCACTGTATCTGCAACAGCTAGGGCAATTCCTGGCACACGTAGGTACTCAGAAAATACTTGTTGAGTGGAAAAATAAAAAATAAAAAAAAGAGGAGAAAGGAAAGAAAAAAGGAGGGAAGGAAGGGTTTTTTCTTTCTGACTGATGAGCTTTAGATGCTAGTCCATGAAAATGTATTTGGCATAACTGGAGGTAGGAAAAATCTATTTTTCCCACTAAATTTTTAAAACATAAGTCATTTACCTTAAGGGAAGAACTGTGTTTATGGAATGGTAAAGTGTTTCTAAGAAAAATGATCCTGTGTGCAAAAGTATGCACCCATTCTGCTGAGTAAAGGGACATCAGATTTTTACTGTGGCAAATTCAGAAATATGGAATTCCCTGACTGTCCCTCTTGGTCTGGTAGATGCTTCCTTCTGTCACTCCTGCATCATAACGGAGTCTACTTCTGCCAGTCCCTTAACAGCAGGAATTGAAAGAAAATGTGTAGATGTAGAAAAAAAAAAAATCTAGGGCCACCTTTAAATGCATTTTTTCAAGGCATATCAAAATACCCTTGGAATTTGTTGTGAAAATTTGACCACATCCTAGTTAGCATGAGGTTAAAATTAACAGTAACATGTGTTTTAGAGATCTCAATTTGCAAAATATTAATAGAGTTCATGGGCAGTTAAGTGCAATAAAGGGAGGAAATGAAGTTTATAGAGCAAGACCCTGGGGATTACCGCCTTCCCTACCCCTGAGCACATTCATATCCCAGAACTTGACATGAGGTAAAGGAGGCCATAAAGGGAACATGGGAGGAAATCTCAAGGTTACTGTAATGGATCTCCTTCTCTTCCCTCCTGGGAGGGCTTGCAGTGCCTTAGAGGTAGCTTCATCCAGTGCTGGCCTCTTCTTCCTTATTCAGAAACCTTACAGTTTAGTCAGAGTTGCAAAAACAGGGATCTTTAGCAAGGTTCATAGCTTCCAGAACATCAGGAGAGAGCCCTGAGCCATCTCTTATAATTTCTCTGAAAATGTGGTCTTTGCTGGGTTGGATCTCCAGTTGAACTACTTAGGCAAGAAAAAGTCATGGAAGACATCCTGGATTGAGAGTCAGGAGATAAAGATTTTTTCCTTCCTTTGCTATTAGTTCCCAAGTGACCTAGAGGAAATCACTTTTCCCTCTGGACCTCTGCCTGCTCACCATTACAGAGAAATGGTGGGATTAGGTAGATGTCTATAAGGGCCTCTTCCTGTCCTTTAATCTGTGGTTTAATGTGAATCTGACCTTGTCTACTGGGTTTCTAGGAAACTATATTAAATAATGATTACTTGATACATGATTCGGATATTAGAGCCAGGAAAAGTCACTGCAAGCTAAAGTAATCCTGGTAGGGAGAAAGGTAAGTTTTAGTTCAAAGCCCTGAGGGGAGTATAAAGACTGGAGGGCATTTCAGGCAAAGAGAAGGCTTTGATTAAAGGCCTGAAGTGTGGAAAATAGGCCCTAATTTGAGAGTCAGTGGGGAGAGTGAAGTCATTGGAGCAGGTTGGAGGAAACACAAGAGGAGAACCACCATGGCTTTCCCAGAACTTCATGTGGGAAGGGTGGGGGTCTTCTGGCACTCTCTGAGGTCATCTTTAGGGACACATGTCAGTGTAGTGTATGGAAGCCTTTTTAGACTCAAAAATGTCAAAATCTGTGGCTGATCTAGACCATTTCTGGTGAGGGACCTACTGGTCTTTCCTGTCTATCTAGAGCACTGTAGCTGAGATTTGACCCACTCATTCCAGTTGGCAGGTATCTTCACATAAGTTCCTTTTCACACTAGCTCCTTCACAGACCTGTATTTTGCTCACCTTCTGCTTGCAGAATGAGGTCATTCTTCTTTTGGGAGAGCCTCCATGGAAAGGATCTGAGAGTGATGACCTTCCAGAATGTTCATGTAGGAAATCTTCTTGCTTCCCTCTTTAGATTCTTAGGGTTTAGTCCTCTGAACTTCTAGGGGGCTTAAGAATACTGAGGACCCAAACCAGTCCTGCTCATGATAGAGGTTATCAGGAACCTTCACCACTTCAATCCTTGGGCCAGTGGAGCTTAGAAATGTCATGCATCCTTGTTGGGATCCATGCTTTGATGGCCAGGCATTCTCGTTAGATTCCAATCACTTTGGTCACAACGAGGTCTGAGGTTTGGTTCTCCCCAGATCACTGGTGCTACCCTACTGATATATCTGCCTTCTAGTTGTCCATAAGAGTGAGATCTGCCCTTACATGCTTATTAGTCATGAACCCCTATTTTTTTCAGTGTCCTAGACCCCCCCCCCACAGGACCACAGCTCTGTGAAGAATTTGGTCCATTTATCGGGGGTATTGATATCCTGGCTTACGCTTACCAGAGCCTGCATTCTTTATCTGACTAGTAGGTGCTATAGCAGAGATTGTCTTCTGAGCTCTGAGCAAGACTGTTAGCCTCACACACCCACTTCCTTAGGTCCACTCGTGTGGCATGCTCCCATCCCCTGAACATTCATCACACATTCT
This sequence comes from Mirounga angustirostris, assembly GCF_029215605.1. NCBI lineage: Eukaryota > Metazoa > Chordata > Mammalia > Carnivora > Phocidae > Mirounga > Mirounga angustirostris. The sequence continues at coordinate 14,393,394 of NW_026991718.1, read as the reverse complement.
TTCTGCTTACATTTGATTTCTGGCCCTTGATTTGTGAGTAGTTGGAGCAATGCAGGCCCTAGAGAAATTTCAGAAACTTTGTTATTATTAAGGTCTCATTTTACTCTCATTAAAGATCTTCTTGAGAAAGAATCTCATGACACTAGCTCATATTCTTTATGGGAATAATTTGATAACTACTTAATAAAATTTTGTAGGCTTATAATCAGTTGCTGTAGATCTTCAGAACATCAAGAAATAGAAGGAAATATGTAAGGTTTGTTTGTTCCTTTATTTGCTTGTTTTAATTAAAGTTAGTATTTGCACAAATGTTGTAGTCTCTTAAATTGTGCACACATTTTATCTTTATATAGTTGCTGGCCAGAGGTAATTTGTTTTCTAAAGAGAATAGACATGGGTCTGAATCATCAGAGCTACAGGCTGTGCCCATCCTCACCCTGCAGACTTTGTCTTCCTCATTCCAAGGCTAGGGAACTATCAGCTGGCTCAGACCCACTATGCATGGAACCTAGAATTGGTCTGTGCCCACCCAGCCTGGGTCCCAAGGAAACTGGGGTGGATATTAAATATCTAGGAGTCTACTGAGGTCTCTCAACACCCAGAAGTACACCAATCACAGGCAGAGGCCCACTGCCATGCTTCCTCAAGCAGAAAGAACACTCCTGATATCATGGAACTAGTCAGTACTGAGCTAATAGAACCCCTTTGGAGCCTATGTACTGGACCCCTGACCACATCCATCGAGGGCCTCTTCACACAGCTTTTGTTCCACCAGTGGGCCCATGAAATTGCTGTCCCAGAATGTTTCAGAGCCTGATAAATAGCTGATTGAGTCTTACAATTTTGAATCTCTTGAGTATATTGAGTTTGTCATGGAAGGCAAGGACCTTATTCTTTCCACTCATTCAGTTCCAATGAGAGAGGCCATCCGTGAGAGCTGATGCACGTAGAGGAAATCACCTACAGTCCTAAATAACTCAGGTCTGGTCACAAGAGAGAATGTGGGTAAAATCCCTTCTGAGTCTAATCCCTGAGTCTGTCATACTTTCTGCTCTTCTAGCAGATTCCCGTAAGCCGCCCACATTCCTCTAAAGGGTTCCACATGTTCTGAGGTCCTGAAGGCTGTGGGGAAAGTCAACCTTGGAGACGCAGGGGATGTTTGCACACAGAGCAAGCTCAGCAGGGATACTGTGCTAAGTAGCATTTCAGAGCAAGGAGGAACTTGGGTTCTTCTCATTTAAGACCAGAAAGAATTGCTGGTCTAACTTAGAGGATCACAACAAGAGCCATATGAATAGGATGGGGTATGGGGGAAGTCACCTTGATATCGCAGTAGGCAGCTCTGGGTTCTAATCCCCACTCAACCACCTACCAACTCTTGAGCCTTTATTTCTCTTAGCCCTAATGGCTTCATCGATGGATGAGAATGACAAATGCACCTCAGGGACTTATCGTGAATTAAATATGACAGAGGACTGCTGCCATGCTTCCCCCAGCAGAATGGACACTCCTGATATCATGTGACTAGTCAGTCCTGAGTGAATACAACCTCCATGCCTCTGTTCTAAAGCCCCTGAGCTGTGCTAGAGGAGAAAGAGAGGAGGTTTCCAGCCTGTTGAATTCTGACTCATCAAAATCGTTTGGGTTACCCCCTGCGCTACTTCATAAGACATTTTAGGCATTTTTTCATGGGACTGGGAAATCATGTTTCACCAGTAATAAACAGAATTGAACCCCAAAAGATTCGAGCTCAGTTTCAGACTCCGAACCGAGGAGGTCAGAGTGGGCTCCATCACCGAAAAGCACAGACTCCCTTTCCTCAGCAAAGCAAGACGGATTCTGGAAGGAAGAGAGGAGGAAAAAGTCAAGCACAGCAGTTTCTAATATTTTTCCTCTTGACTTTTCTTAATTAGTGTTGACTAGCTTAACGAAGCAATTAAGGGGCTTATTTGCTTTTTAAATCACATGTGAAATTTAAGAAACCTTGAAATAGAAGAAATATTTGTCCCCATGATCCTACCCCACAAGGGATATCAGTTTGAATATTCTCCAACCACTAGAAAGTGAGAACAACTGGCCCTGCTCTCCAAATGAAGCCCAAGCAAAACAGCAATCTCAGTAGCCAGCTCTGTATGGAGCAATCCTGGGTAGGTGAGCAGTGGCTTCTTAAATGTGCTTCTAGGACTTCCACTGAAAACAATAATGAGCATTAGTTTTTAATAAAAATTAATATCAACAGTAATATGAATATTGGTATCTATCATTCATTGGTTACTTACGTACTAAAGGCTGTGTTGTGCCCTTTTCATGTATTATTTCAATCTAAGTCTGTAAGCCCCCTTCTTTTTGTTAGAGAAATAGGGATGCAGAGAGGTTAATTTCATGCCTAGGCTCCCACACCTGGCCGGGCCTGGATTTAAATTTAAATTTTTCTTGCTCTGAAACACATGGTCTTTCTATGATATTTTACTACTTCCCCTAATGGCAATTCTTTTTTTTTTTTCTTTTAGTTTCAGAGGTAGAATTTAGTGATTCATCAGTTGCATATAGCACTCAATGCTCATTATATCAAATACCCTCCTTAATGCCCGTCACCCGGTTATACCCATCCCCCACCCACTTCCCCTTCAGCAAGCTCAGTTTGTTTCCTAGAGCTCAATGTCTCTTATGGTTTGCCTCCCTCTCAATTCTTAACCATGACGATTGTGGCCTGAGTACACTGAAGTTTATGTGATAATTATTTGTGTGTATGTATGTTTACATTTATATTTCTACAATAGCACATATAAAATGTTATTTGAATTAGGCTTTTACATTTTAGTAATCATATAATCCAATAATCCATATTATAACCTAATATATCTTATACTATGTATTGTATGCTAATTATATAATTATTGTATCATTTTGTATCTTAAATTACTTATGTAAATGAAATGATATAATTATATATAACTATATATAATTTATATAAACAAATTAATGTGTACTATTATAATATATAATATAGAAAACATGAGACATGATATAGGACATATAAATGATACAGATTCATGATATATAATACCAAACATAATATAATGGATGATATATAAAACATAATAAAATACATGTGTGATATATATAATATGCATATATAAAATATATAATATGTAATATATAATAAGTGGCAATTATATCTTAAATAAGTATATACAATTGTTTATGAAATTATATAATTTGGTAAGTAGAGGGTTAACAATTAGGTTATTTTAATAAGTAGATACTTACAGGGTGTATTTTATATTATTATCTAATATAATGATAAATGAATCATATTATTAAATAAGATTAATGAATCATTAATAAACTGGAGTATCCAAAGTTAATGTATGCCTCTAGCTATGGAAAATTAACGTTTGTTGCCTACCATATGCTACAAACAGTGCTAGGCATTTCATACATCGCCTCTACTAAACCTCACAACAAACCAGCAAGGTAGGTGCCGTTAGTGGAAGAGAAATTGAGGCTTAGATGAGTTAAATGTCTTGTTCTGTTTTGTTTCTCCTTCAGAGACAGAGAGCTAGTAACAGAGCCAGGATTTAATCCTAACTTCATCCAAATCATACCATCTTTTTACACTACCAGCTTAAATGAGTAGGTGGAGAAGAGATAGTGACAAAAAAAGGAAGAGAGAGGAACTGGATCTTAATGCTTGCCTGGTCCTTACAACAGACAACAGTGTGGCATATCCCAAGTTTCACTGATCCAGTAGAGAAGGCAAAGGAAGCCAGCCCTGGCATCAGTCCAACATTTCTCTTAGCCTCTTGCTTATTCAACATGCTGCTTCTCAGGGTCCTGGGAAAGAGGGAAGGAGGTGGGGTGGCAGCTCATGGCCCGGGTCCTGATGCTGGCACGTGCAGGCTGGTTACCAGGCACTCCCCAGTGTGATATCCTGGTGACCAGCATCTGCATGCTCATGGCACTCCTTTGGACTCCATCTATTTTTCCCACCTCTGGGATTACAGCCTAAATACTTGGCATTGAAAAGACTGGCAGCTTCGAGACAGATCAGGAGGACATCCCAGATGGGCACTGATTAAATGGTGCCAACAGGAGGCAAAAAAACATGTGAGTCCAGGGAGATTTCTTAACTATTTACCAAATAAGGGGAATCGTTTATTTTCTGCATATCTCCCAAAGAGTCCATTTATGAGCTCCATTTACAACTTCAAACAGGCAAGTTGGCAGACATATGGCAGTAAAGATAAGATGATGACTAATTAATGGTCTTGCAACAGGTTTCAACACCCAAATCTACAACTACTTATATTTTTTTCTTAACCACTAACATTTATTTTCAAATACAAAATGCTTTTAAGTATTTTTGTTAATACAGCTAATAGTTTTATCTTGTTCCTGGCACTATTTCCTCTTCTTGATAGGGTTATAAATAGGGTATTCCACTTGGCAAGGATCTTGCCTGTGGCACTGGAGAAATGGTTCTATACTTACTATAGCAAAACAGCACATAGTTGGCATATTTTTCCCCAAACTTGCCTAATATTTACACTGCCATCTGCATACTTTTCATTTGACTTCACTCTGAAAATTGCTTGTTCCTCTGATATATACCAGAGACTTGGCTACTTGGGAGATTTGGGGGGGGGGGGGGAAGCAGAATACGAAAGAGCATTCTTCCCATTTCTGATCCCAGGCATTTAATACTTGCACTAGTATAGTCATTTGTAAGAATGATACAAGGTGGCTTCCTTTAAGGTCAATTTTAATTTTAAGATCTTAGGATTCTCTGACTGGAGGAACAATTCCAGCATCAACTAACACATTGTTATTGATCACCCCATTGTTTTCCTTTGGTTTATATGATCAATTGTCTGAATTAACATAAATGTATAGTAAAAGACAGTGATTCCACATTTTGTCATTTTGTCATTTTATTTATTTATTTATTTTTGTAAGAAAACTCAAACAGGAGGCTTAAAGACACAAACAATAAAATTATAATTGAGAATTTGGAGCGAAAACTCTTTCAAAAGTTCTGCTGCCAATATTCCAAAGCAATGTTAGACAACTTAAATGAGATTAAGATGCTAGAAAACAGTATCTCTAGAGGTTCAAGGATTTTCATTGTGAGACAAGAAGGGATAGGAGTACAATCTCCAGAGTTCCCTCTCTGAGGTACTCTGGTGGCCTGCATCAGCTGATCCTCACTTGCCCTTCAGGTCTAGAAAGGTGGGTGGGAGAATTTGGCCATAGCCACAGGTGTTATTGATGAATGGCAAAGAATGTCTCCAAAATGAGGTTTTGGGGGAGGCAGAACACAGAAACCCTACTCTGGAGAACTGGACAGACCCACTCTAACTACATCATGGATGGTTGGCCAAGGCAACTTTTGAATCAATTTTAAGGAAAAACTTACTGACTTCCCAATCCTTCTTTCTGAAACTGCACATTTTCTCACATCCTTGGGTAGTGGAAGAAGAGGCCAGGTCATCTGGTGAACATTGGTTCCTAACACAGTGCATGGGAGGGTTATTTGGTGACCATTGATCCCCAAAATGTCCACATGTGAGGACTCACCAGCACAAAAATATTTAAGACGTATTTGAGAAGGCAGTCACATGATGAGTCCATTTGCCGTTAAAAAAAATAGTAGTTGAGTTGGTGGTGTTGCCTCTCTGTGGCTAGTCTTGTTTTGTTCTTTTTTGCAAAGTATTGTAGGAAAGCCATTACCAACTTTAGCACTAGTTTTCACTTGTGGTTTTGATATTTTGATCTTAAATCTTTGGGGGATCAACTCCTTACAGTCTGGGAGAGCCCAATTTTCTGTTTGTGTTTTAATAATCCTTTCAGCATAGAATGAGGGGTGGACACTGGCTTGTTTTACAGAATAACTTATCCATAATTTAAGAATCGAATGAAACTGAAACAAGAATATTATTTCCTATGGGTTTTAAAAGAATAGAGATAATGTGTGTGATAAACAATGTTTGGGTTTTTAAATTCCAAGTGCTTTAGAGATAAAGATTAGGGAAAAATAAACCAACGTGTGTGTGCATGCGCGCACATGCATACACACATACACACCCACACCCACCCCCGAGATGCGCACGCGAGCTTGCGCCAATACATCTTTTAAGGCTTATCTGGTTTTATATCTTGTGTTTAAGTAACCGAATGTTAACTACCTCCATTCTTGTCTTCTATCCAGTTTATTTATTTATTTTTTAAAGATTTTATTTATTTATTTGAGAGAGAATGAGAGAGAGCACATGAGAAGGGGGAGGGTCAGAGGGAGAACTGGACTCCCTGCCGAGCAGGGAGCCCGATGCGGGACTTGATCCAGGGACTCCAGGATCATGACCTGAGCCGAAGGCAGTCGCTTAACCAACTGAGCCACCCAGGCGCCCCTTCTATCCAGTTTAGATAATGGATATTTATCTTAACTATATCATATTAACCCATAGCTATGTTTGAGTTTGTCAAAAAAATATCATATGCACAACACATTCTGTGTTAAGACAGGGTGCTGGCTACTAGATATTGTTAAGAGATGAAAGAATGGCCATCATTTTGTTGTTGGACCAGTTTATAAATTTGGTGGAGAACAAATTTTGTTTTACAAGTGAAATGAGCGTAAGCAGTTGTATTTTGAATTCTGTGGCTCACAAATTTAGCAGTTACAATCTGATATGTCCTCTGATCTCAAATTCTAATTTTTCCACCTCTTATCTCTTATCTGCACCTCTTATCTCCATTCTCTTATCTCAGCCTCTCCACATTCTCTCACTCCATTTCTCTCCTTCAGTCAGCAAGTATCCATTTCCCCTGGGTAAACCTAGAACTCTGTGAGAGCCTCAGTATATATTTCAAGGTCCCTAGAATTGCTCTGTACAAAATGGTAGCCCCCCCAGTCACATGTCTTTTAAATTAAAATAAAATTTAATTAAAATTAAATTAAACTAAATTTTCAGTTTCTTAGTCATACCAACCACTTCTCAAGGGCTCCACAGCCACTTGTGGCCAATGGCTGCCATATCAGACAATGCCAATTATAAAACATTTCCACCATCTTGGAAAGTTCTGTTGGACAGAGCTGCTCTAGAACCTGGTTAAAGCCTTGCTTTCCAGACTCGTCTCCCCCTGGTCCTCCTCAGGCAAGGGATCCTCCAGTGAATTGAATATTTATTGTTTTCTGCAAAAGCCCTGAGATTTGCCAACTGTGTCTTTGCTATTTCCTAGTGCTCTTTGGGGATACTGCTATCTTTCAAGGCCTAGAAAAAAGACCTCTTTTTTCCCTAGGAAGCCATTTCTGATATTCCCAGTCTGAGTTCTGCCTCCTCTGAAACCCTAGGTCACACAGTGTGCCTCATTCATAACTCCACCTCATTGTGCTCCGTAGTGTAGCTTCCACAGGACTTTTTAAAATCTCCTACCAGGTTATGCTGGTTTTTTGAGGGCAGAGGAGGTAGGTGGGGCCTCGTGTCATATTTCATGACCTCTGGTTTTCATTGTTTATGGGTTTTATTTTTATTTAAGATAAGAAGACATTAAAGAGGAAATAAAAGAATGAAGAGGGGGAAAGATACATGTGACAAAGTCTGAAGGAAGAAGGAAAGAAATGTGGTCATGGTAACAGTATGGACATATGGGTATGTTAACAGAATAAAGGAAGAATGGGGTTGCCTCACTGGATATGCTGGAAAAAGCCCTATAATTAAAGTTTGATTTTGCCACTTAGCCTTATGGATCTGAGGGAGTTAATTATTCTCCCTAAACTTCAGGTGTTTTTTTTTTTTTTTCCATTTAGGGAATAAGAATAGTAATACCTACCACATAGGTTGTGGTAAATATCACTGGAGAGATAATATATATATAAAAGTGCCTCTTGCAAAAAAGAGAGAAAGAGAGAAGTTTCATACAAACGTAAGGGGTTATGCTTACAGCAAACTTCCAAAATAGAAGGGTGTGGAATAGGGAGAAACACATGTTGCGCTGGCCCCCTCACCAACCCACTTCATTCTGACAAAGCCCAGCTGACTGATAAAGTTCCAGTAGGCTCTATGTGGGTTATCCACAGGATTCTCTTTTTATCTCCCAGAAATATTTATGTATCTATAAGTATCTATAATATTTTTTTATTCCACCCTCCTTGGGATACAGTTATGACTGTTGAATGTTTACTTTTTAGGCATTCCTTCTCACTTTGAAGAAATCCACAAAAGAAAGAGCAAAATGCTGACAAGTTTTCAAAGCCATGATTTACAGGAATGATTTCTGAAAAGCAAGTGGACAACGTCCGAGTTCATCATCAAATAATATTTCTAAAGCACCCTCTAGTGCCTGGCCCCAAGCCAGATGATTCAATGCCTGCAGAGGCTGCAAAGTTTTTTAAAGGAAAATGGACTCTCTGTTGGCTTCTGAGAAACAAGTATCTGTCATTTAGGATTCCTTAAGACTATCTAAATAAGCATTAAGAATGGATCGCTTTAGGAAAAAAAAAAAGTCAATACAATTAGAAATCCTAATACTATTAAATACAATTCAAATCCCAGTTTGAAATAGATATTACAACTTGAAAGACAAGGTCAAAAATTACACTGGGGATTAGAAGAATTTGAAAACTAAGTAAATCTCAGGGCAGGAAAATCTGCTTGGTAAGAGAAGAAAAGTTGTGATCCTTGAGGAGAGGTAAAAATTGTAAGAATAGATATGTGTCATCTAGTAGGAATATGAGACCCATCTGCCATCTGATGATGCTGTGACTGGTCCTAGCCCAGAGTCCTTACTCAGCTGATTCATAAGTGGTGGAGTGGAAAGAGTGCAGTAGGCAGAATAGGAAGACTCACCGTCAAGGGTCAACTCTACCATGTACTTGGCTGTGTTATGTGGAACCCATCATGTTAGATTTGTGCACCTTAATTTCTTCACATGTAAGATAGTGATAATTCTGCCAACTTCATGGAATTGTTTAGACTTTTGAGGATTAAATAAAATACAATGAACTAGTTCCTTAAACATAGTACTTGCTCCCAAAATGTCAATATCTTTCTAGTTGTCTGATTTATTTTGGCAATAAGCAATTTTATAATATGTATTCAGTATGACTCTTGAACATATCTCCTCAAAGGAAATCACACCCTAATCCTTCATCTTCTCTTTCCCACATCCTTGAGAATGGGACCGCAGTTTATAGTAGGATATTGAAGTAGTAGAGTCAATTCCTGTATAGGCTAGTTAACTTTAAAGATAAATGCCTAATCATTGATTGCTTGATTGATTCATCATTAATTAATTAATTAATTCAATTCCCATTGCTTAAATCTAGAATGGCCCCTTCACTAATTTTGAACCTTTTTAACAAAATGGACCAGATGCTTTCACCACATTAGAAAGATCTTTGCAGGTAGAGGAATAAAGAATACTGAGTCATTTCAAGAAGTCACTTTGAAAATGACTTCAGAACATAGAAGAACTAGATTTGTTCAAGCAAATTATATTTCAAAGTTTTACTTGCAAAGTTATTTATTACTGCGTGGAATCTCACTCCTGTGGTTAGGGTCAAGGAAAATGGGGACACAGGTGTCTGCCTATTTGCACAGGCATTAAAGAGTGTTGTAAAATGAGCTTCGGCCTTTTAAGTTACTGTCTTTTCCTTTATAATAATAATCTCTTCCATTTTACAAGGTCTATATTATTTTTAGGTAAGAAAACACTGTAGAGTTCATGTTTTATTGTTCCTTGCAGTTATATAAATTATATTTGGCCAAAACAAATGTAATTCCTACTGTGTGAACTGGGAACCCAAAATGTTGATTTTCCTCAAGTTATAAACAATGTGAAGATATGTTATACTGGGTCACAATTTTCCAGAGCAGAGCAAAATATATAACTCAGTTTTAATAACAAAACTGCATATATCATTAAAGTTTCCTACTCCACACAGAATGTATTATATTACTCTGCCCAGCAAGAGACATCCTTTGTGTAGACCACAATTTCTAAAATACCATTTGATTGAATGGAAAACATTTTAGCCATTGGTTAGTTTTAAAAAAATATAATGGCTAAATGCTCATGGAAATTCTGCTTTGTCTTTGCTAGTGAATATTAAATTTCTTCTGACTAAACTTCAGTGCCATGGATTTTGTAAACACCAAGGTCTGGGGGACAACTATTATGACGCTTTTCCCACTATTAGATGAGTCTTAACTTTTTTAGCACCTTGGAAGCAGATGTCTGCTCTTTTATAACACCACTGAACCTTATTTATACATGCATCATATCAACTTCAAGTTGTATTATAATTATTTATTTATAAGCTTGCCTTTCAAAACTTGTAACTTAACAAGGCAAGGTCCAGATTGCATTATCTTTGTATTTGTGGCCCTTGGTCCAATGCCTATCATAGTGTTGGAGCTCTGAAAATGTTAAGTGAAGAAGAAATGCTGGGAAAAAAAAACACCACCACCACCAGATCATTAATTTCCTACCCACTTGTTCTCAGAATAATTCCAAAATTTAGGAGATTTATAAATGTAGCTACCTTTATGAGGAAATGAGGAAGGTTTTTTTTGTTTGTTTTTTGTTGTTTTCTTTTGTTTTGTTTTTATGAAAAACCCATAGATGGGATTAGCTAACCTAGCCTCTTTATTTCACAAGTGGGGATTTGAGGACTTGGAAAAAGAATTCTTTGCTCTTGCTAATGTCACAAAAGCGGAGGGAAAACTGATCCTAATTATGTTCATAGTGTTTTGTTTCATACAAAGTAATATATGTTAATACTAACTTTTTAATTTTTTTTTAAATTTTTTTATTGTTATGTTAATCACCATACATTACATCATTGATTTTTATGTGTTCCATGATTCATTGTTTGCATATAACACCCAGTACCCCATTCAATACGTACCCTCCTTAATACCCATCATCGGGCTAACCCATCCCCCCACCCCCTCCCCTCTAGAACCCTCAGTTTGTTTCTCAGAGTCCATAGACCTGTACCTCTGAAACAAATAATACATTATATGTTAAAAAAAAAAAAGAAGAAGATAGTAGGAAGGGAATAATACTAACATTTTGACAAGTTAAAAAATACATATAGGAGCCAACAAGCATATGAAAAGATACTCAACATGAAAACTTATTAGAGAAATGCAAATCAACACCACATGAGATACCATCTCACATCTACAAGAATAACTAATACCAAAAGAAAAGAAAAGAAAAAAAATGTTGGCAAAGATGTGGAGAAATTGGAATCTTTTGTGCATCGCTGGCAGGACTGTAAAACGGTACCATCGCTATGGAAAACAGTATGGTGGTTCTTCAAAAAATTAAGAGTAAAACTACCATGTGATCCAACAATCCCACTTTCTGGGTATATATCCCAAAGAGATATTTGTGCACCCATGTTCATGGAAACATTATTCACCGTAGTCAATAGGCGGAAGCAACCCAAACGTCCACTGACAAATGAATGGACAGATAGAATATGGTATATACATACAATTGGAATATTTCTGAACATTAAAAAGGAAAGAAGTCCTGTCACTACTACAGAATGAATGAAGTTTGAGGACATCATGTAAGTGAAATAAGTCAATCACAAAGACAAATACTGTATGATGCCACTTAAATGAGGTATCTAAAATAGTCAAATTCATGAAACAGAAAGTAGGATGCTGGTTACCAGTGGTTGGGGGTAGGGGGAAATGTGGAGCAGTTGTTTAACGGGCATAGTTTCAGTTTTGAACAAGTTCTGGTGATCTGTTGCACAACAACGTAAATATACTTAACATCACAGAACTATATGCTTAAAATGCTTAAGGTGGTGAATTTGATGTTACAAGTTCTTTTTTTTTTTTTTTTTGCCATGAGTAAGTAAAAAAGAAATAAATAAAAGAACAGAATTTTTAAAATATACATGGCAGCAGAAGAGGTGTTAAGGATAACACAGTTATTTTTTTCTGGAATATTTATTTGAAATCACACTGTATGAATGACATGGCACCTTATTTCTATAACAAAAATATGAAAAAAGTGTTTCTAAAATTTTCTAAATAACATTTAAGAGGCTGAATAATATAAATAAACTACAATTTATTTAATAATACCCCCATATTCAAATTCTTTTTATGTCTATAAACAATGCTTTATTTTCCATTTTTGTACACTCTGTATCATCTACAGTTCTGATTATTCTGTTAGGATAGGATATCATCTCAGAAGTAAAATTAGCAGAATGAACATTTAAAAATATTTGCTCTATGTTGTAAATTTAAGAACATATCATTCAAATATCTATTCATAGAAATAGGATGTGAGTGCTTCCGTTTTATCACACCCTCACCTGCAGGGTCTCATCTTCTTCCTCCTTTTCATTACTGTTATTATTTCATTTGGAATGAAGGAAATAGGATTATTTGTTGATTTGTATTTCTTTGCTTAGTAAAACAGATACAATTAAACTACTTTTCAGTCACTTGTATGTTCTCTTGTGTGAGTTACTTTTTTACATTGTATGATTATATAAATTGAATGAGATCTTTATTTATAAAGAAATTTAATTATTTGTCTGCCCTATTGAATTGCAAGTATTTTTCCTAGTTCTACATTTACTTTATATTCTGTGTCTTAAGTACATAATTCTTGAGCTGTATGGAAACTTATTTAACTCATTTTCATTTAAATTTTTATAATTTGATTATTTACTCTGTTTTCGATATTTAAGTAGATATTTCATGAATTTGTTTCATACAATATTCAGTACTATTCCTTGAAAAATCCCACTAGAGTTTTGCATAGGACTGTGTAAAATCTACACCTGAAGTTTGGAGTAATTATAACAACATCAGTGGCAATCATAATGACAAACAAAATTCTAGTTGTGACTCTTTGGGTGCCTGCAGTCTGCCAGGTTTTGCATTTACCAATCGATCACATTTAATCCGTACAACAAACTTATGAGGCATATGCTATTATTATGGCCCTTTCACAGAAAATCCAATTAAAGCATACAAAAGTTACATAACTTTCCTATGATCATTCAGCTGTAAGTTGATGGAACCATGTTTTGACTTCAGTCCACGTATACTGCCTAAAAGTCTTTATAATATTAATTTGTCCCTTCTAAGGACTTTATTAAAATTGTCTATGTTTCTAAGATATTTTTAATCTTTGTTCTAAATATTTTGGGTTTTGCAATTTTTTGATGGTTTTCCATGATGGTTTAATTTTTCTCCTTATATTTTCTTAATGATTATTTTTAGCATCTAAACACTATTGAACTTTTATTAATTTTAAGAGGTGTTCTTTAATTTTCTTGTTTTTTTTAGTTGTGAAATTATGTCTAATGAAACTAATTGTAATCTTATTTCAACTTCTGTTCCATATTTTGTAGTAGTAGCCATGAATTCTATAGCCATTAGATTAATAAGGAAGCATGTATGCATGTTTTGTTCCTAATTATAACAGATAATATCTAGGTTTTCACTATTAGGGGTAGTGATGGCTGTCAGGCTAGGGAAGTATTACTAATCATGTTTTATGGTATGAGGAAACTGAAGCATACAGGGGCTAGTCCTTTGCACAAGGTCACATAACTAGTTCACGGCAGATCTGAGAGTCTGCTTTTCCCTCTTCCTCTGCTCCCCACCCTCCGCTTGTGCTCTCTCTCAAATAAATAAAATCTTTTAAAAAATAGTCCATTTAGTAAGAGTACTCAATTTTTAGAAATCACTTTTAAAATATACACTTTTATATATCAAGGGTGAGCTACCCACTCACCCACCTATTTTCCTGTCCCTTCATAATGGGCAATAAATAAGACTGGAAAAGAAAGGAATCAGTTGTTCTGTGTGGTGATCACACTGTACAATCACATTTCAAACCCATGCTTTCATTCTTTAGGAGCACCCAATGGGGCTCAAAGTCCAGGGGCAGGGAAGTAGACTTTGCCCACCAGGATGCCATGGCGAACATGTACACAGATGACTTGAGCTGTATGGAAAGATAAGTCCATCTACTGCCCCAGGTGAAACACAATGATGTCTTGGACAATGGAAGAAATAGTGAAGAGGCAAAGAGTAGTCAAGTTGTGTATATTTTATGCAGATAAAGCTGATAGTATTTGTGAGTTTATCAGACATGGGATGAGAGACAAAAAGGGGAACTGAGGATGACTCTCTTTATCCCTGTGTTCAGAAATATCTCTTTCTAGAATTTTAGTTTAGATTGACATTAAGCTCTCTTGTTTCATTTTTAGCGTTTTTACACTTCTCTTGACTTCCACAATCTCTTTAAGATCATGTCCAGAATTTCAGACACCTCATTTTTATATTGTCTTATTTCTAAGAAACACAGCTGATCTGAATCAGATGAGGTGATTTATATGTAAATATCCTCAGCAGCAGCATGCTCCCACCACCTCCTCCACAACAAGGCTTCAGTTTCTCCCCTGCGATGTCCATGCTACCCCTTTGGTCCACCGATAATTCCTCTCAAAATAAAAAGTAGACTAAGTCTAGAAGCACTTTGCTTCCCCTGTTTAGTCATCTGATCTAGCAGTGTGCCAGGCCATTCCTGGTTCTACCTTTTTTCTTCAAACATATTGAAGGTCAAACTATATTCTGAATACAGTGTTTGAGACAGTAGGGAATGTTTAGAATGATTGTCATCATACATGGTTAACATTTTTTAAAGTTTTGGCACTTAAAGTCACAGGCCTTAGTTATTTGGAATATTATCTATAATAAATAGTCCATTCCCTGGTGATAGTAAATAAATGAGGCATCATTCTGTTGCATTTTTGTTGATTTATGCATCAATATGTGGACTGTGTTCCATTTAACAATGCAAAGAGTATACATGGTCAGTCTGTTTTGTTGCTATGTGTACTGTTTAGTCCCAGGGTACCTTGAACTGGAAAGAAGCCCTGTTGAGTGACACAGTTACATCAGTCTACCTTCTTGGTAAACTGTCTTGGGCCTCAGCGTCCCCAGCTCAGATATCTGTCTATCAAGAGACATATGGGTCTTGCATTTCTCATTCTGGTTTGACCCTAAGCCAAGAACTTTTACAGAAGCCTGAGTCCTGGGCCTCCTTCCTAAGCAACTACCACTGTCATAGAAGTAACCAATTTCTGCTCATTACTTCAGCTCCTGTTGACAGGAAATGGTGTGCTCACCCTTTTCAAAAGAAAGGCAGTGAAAAACTGTTCCCTTGCAGGTGGAGTTTTCTGGCTCACGTAAGGATTAGAAATGAAATTAGCCATTGGAAATTTCATTCAGATCATTCCAAACATTGCAAAGTACAACAAATGCAGACCTTTCCACACTGGGTAATCAAGTTCAATTTCTTTCCATGTCTTTCCTCCAAGGCAGACAGCTGTGAAACCCTTATTAACTGTTTTCCATGTACCTAGTGGCTGCCAGAGTCTACAGAGATAGAACATTCCAGAATGAGCTCTGAGCCCTGATCTTGTAGGGCTTGCAATCTAGTCTGGAAGACCAGAGTCACCCATACAAACTGCTCAGTGAACTAGGCAGCACACGATAGAGTAGCCAGCAGTGTGGGTCAGACAATAGGGAGTTCGGAGCCAACAACAACGGCTAAGTGCATCATGAAGCCAACTTCAGGAGAAACAGGAATGTGACAAAATGGTATAAATAAGATGCCTGATTTGGACATTTCAACCTCTACTGTTTCCTTTCTTCCAACTTCAATTTCCCTGTAACAGATCAAAACCACTTTGTAGCAGAGATTACTTTAAAATAAATTTTAAACTAATATGCCCCCACTTTAAAACAATATTCTCATTTCGGATGGACCTATCATCCATCCATCACCCTGACCCACTACAGCAAAATGATGCATAATCCATCACAGAGCTTTCTGCACATTGCTCCCCTGTTCAAACACATAAATGGCTTCCTATGGCCAACATCAATCAGCCTTTGCTTGGAGTCCTATGGTCTCCCCAGCAGGGCCCTGCCTCACCCACTCATATATGAGTTATAGCACAAGAGCTTATCCTTTAGGGCAGCTTCATTAATGTCCCCCATTTCCCACCATACTGAAGCCGTCATCTGTGACCTCATGAGACCATAATATTTTATAGATCAGGTTTGATTGCTCTCCCTGTGTATTTCTTATCTTTCTAGTTGGATAACATTTTCTTCCAGCACAGGATTATGCAATATAATTGGAAATATATTCACTTTCCGCACAATTTATAGCACATGTTAGATGTTTGAGAAGTCACTCATTGATGGGTTTTAGTTTCTGTGGAACTAAGGCCAGGTGATGAGCATATGCTAATTGCTGCATGCAGAGTCAGGGCTAGGATGAGGCAAGTAAGATGCTTAGAGGGAAAATTTAAGCAGGCTTTTACCCTCAGTTGTGGACCTTGCTCTTTTCCCATCCTGAGAGTGAGCGCCTCCTTAAACTTTGCTTGCCTCACCGGAGAAGCTGCCATGATTGGATGATATTATGAAATGTCTTTACAGGATCTGTCTTTATGCAGTCAGAGTAGATACTGACTTTGTTTTCCCTCACAGCTGTTCACAAATAGGACCTATATGTGTGTATGCATATAAAGGGGCTAATTCCATCACACTGGCTTATCCACAATGGTGGCAAAACCTTAGGGTACAGCTTTGGTGAGAAGAGCTTGACTCTAAGTTGCATCTACCTGGCATCAAGTCTTCACTCTTCACAACCTAGGTAATCTTCACCTCCATGTATTTGGCAAAACTGTAAAATAGTAAGAATGAGAAGAAAAATGAAAAAAAAAGGAAGAGAAGGAGGAGGGAAGGAAAATGAGAAAAAACTCATAAGGTTTTAATGAGGACTGATTGGAATTGAGTACGTGAAAACACATAGCCCTACATGAAACTCAGTTACTATTTTTATTTTTGTTGATGATCTTGGTTTGCTTTTTAGAGTGTGTTCATACTCACTATTCTTCAAGTACAGAATTCTACATACAGGTATCTCTAAATGTATGTCCTGCACATACACTGCTTACCTAATAATGGCAGCGAGAGATTGAATAGAAATTCTGCCTGAGTTATTCCAGCCACTAGGGGAAGGGAAATATCAAATGGGACCACAGCATGTATGTTTGGATTCAAGGTACTATGCAAAAGGCATTATTTACTTTGTTCATCTTCAAAGTGGATGCCGTCGAAGTTCCTAGTATCCCTGTACCATTAACAAAAATTGAGGACTTAGTAGGAAGAGTGGATACGGGGACAAAAAGGAACATTCAAGTTTGAACTGCTAGTGGCATCCATGGCGGACTGTAGATTCTTCTAGAAAAAAAAAAAGACACTTGAAAAATAAGGATGTCATTTTCTAATAATTCATACTCAAGTAGTGAAATATATACCACGTAGGCCATGATCCAAGGCATTTGCATGCTTTCTGAAACTGTTCCATTGAGTTATCATGAGTATGTGTGTGGTGATGAACTGGGTAAGATCAGAACACAGTCTACCAGTTGAGGCCTTTTCTTTTACGAGGCATGATGTTTCCATGACTTATTCTGGAAAGAGTGGATTGGCATTGAATCAATAAATAAGATTTATTAAAGCACATCTGAAGTGCAAGTGATCTTACGTAAATTAACTAGGCAATCATGACTGTTTAGACCTGGTTTGAAAAACAATTCATGAAACCAAAATGGATATTGGTCCTTGATCAGGCAACTTCTCCTTGATCAGGCAACTTCTCAGGGCCTTATGAATTATTAGCAGTAATGGTAGCATTGGATATAAAACATTTCCCTCTTCAATTTGAATAATGAACTAATCTGTGTTTTTATATCTCACTAAAAAAAAAAAACTAGTTTTGTGTCTTGGTGTCTTTGTTGTTTTGGTAATTCTTTTGCTTGAGTCCTCCAAAGATTTTTATGTACACCAAATTCAGAGGCAGTGATACAAAGAGAGCGTTTAAAATCGTATTTTAAGGACAGTGGCCTTTAAATATGATTTTAAAGAGAGAAAAAATTGAACTAACGAAATGGCCTGATATTAATAGTCCACTAATAATTTAATATTAAGGACAAGTAAGCAAAGCCAGATGTTAACTGAAATGTCTCCTGGTTGGGTCAGAGTCTGAACATTCCCCTCCAGTGTAAACACTCTAGCCTTGCACCCAGGAGTCAGGGCGTGGGCCAACCAAGTCACACAGGTTTCATTGCCCAATCAGAGTACACCTAAAACAATTAAAGTAACATGGAATAAAGACATGTTAAAAACAACAACAACAAAAACAACACAAACTCCCTTATACGCACATAAACACACACACACATAAAAAACAAATAAAACAAAAACAAAAAAACAAAACAAAAAACCAAAACCCTGGTATTAAGCACCTTAATTTCTCTTGTATTAACAATGGATTCTATTGGTAGCGCACCAAACTGATGGCTTGAAACCTTCCAGGACTCATTTAAGAGTCTCAGGGAGTCTGATTTACTTCTCAATGGCCCATTCATCCTTTGAACATTTACTCTGTAGCCCATGCAGTTATAACCTAAGCTGGATTTCATACATGAAAACTGACCTCCAGCACCCACTACTTTTGCCAAGTCCCAGTGAAGGCTCATGGAATAATTTAGAGTTTGCCATAGTGACAAGTTTAAGATTCAATTATTAAGTGTAGTAATTTATTTTTATTATGTTTGTAAAATGGCTTTTGTCCAACTAATTTCACCCCCCTTCACAGCCAAATGGCCTAAGATAGCAACAGCAATCCTCTCGGCAACAGGGCCGCTCGCTCTGGGTTGTTTAATGCCACGTCAAACAGAAGGATTTCTATGGGGCTCTGATGGAGATATTTCTCTTTTGCCTTAGTTTGGGCAAAAAATTGATTTCCTTCAGATAGCTGTAATGGATGGTGAGGACAGCAGAGAGTAATCAGGCCCTGCTCGAGGCAAATGCCAGAAGTTTCCCAGAAGGATAAATCTTGTTTCCTGCCTTACTTCACAGAATTAAGCCTTAAACAAGTCATGTTCTGTGGCTTGGATGCTCTGTTTATATCAGCTTTGGTTCCCTGGCTCGTGGTTGGGAACATTGTATTGGTCTGTAACCCAGGAAGGTCTTCCTGAAGTAAGAAATCACGATCCCGGTATCTTTATCTCCCATTCCATTTTATTTGTTCTATTAATACTAGCAAATGAGCTCTGAATGGTAAGGGGATCACAGGAGACAGTTACATTCACCAGGTGCAGGCTGCAAAGCCAATGATTTAGCACTCTGCTTTGCTAACTGTCTTTCCCAGGAGCTGTATGAAAGATGCCTCTTCATAAAGGATTTTGTTTTGGAAAATAATAACAGCACCTCATCTGTGCACGGCACATTCTCAGTAAAAGTTCAAGAGAAAAATCTTTTCTGTAGAGTTCAGGGTAGGCTGAGAACTTGTGGTCTCTCAGCGTCTGAAATGAAACCAAATCCTCCCGGGATTGCATTCGTTTATGGTTAGTAACAGGCGACTTCCTGTTTCGAAGCGAAATGGGCTTGAAGGGGCTTATAAAAAAGACTCAAAAGGTTTCTTGGACATCAAATGACTCTAGTAAAACATTTTGATGAGTTAAGTGTAAATGCATCAGCAGCATACGGATTAAATTCCCTTCTAAATAAACATTAACAGAGAACATGTTTGGCAAAATGCATTTTGAGTTTTGCAAAACTGAAAACATTTGAAAAAGGAGTGTGAGATATTTGATGAACTCAGAAAGCAGCCGGATTGCCCATCCCATACTTGAATATTTTCTTTGGATGTTCTGCAGATGTCAAATAAATTAGGACACAGATATTAAAACCAGCGTCGGCGGCAGAAGTGATCAGCTGCCCTTCGGTTTGGAAGGTGTTTCTGTGGATACCCAGTTCATGTACATGTGCATGGGGAGAGCCCCGGGGGACCTGTAACCCTCTCCTCACTCACAGGCACCATCTCTTTCCTGGATGTGGCCCTGAGGGACTTTCTGTTGTTCACAGCTCTTGGATCTGCTTTCCTGACCGCGAAATATCTTGACTCCTGGAGGGGATTCCTGCTTTGCTATAGATCAGCAACAGAGCTTTGGTGCCACCAGGCAGATGACAGCTTTGGTGTTGCTTGGGCCAAGACCTTTCATCCAGAAGCCTCTGCCCTTGTCAAGACTATCCTATCTCTCACCATCTCTTTTTTTCTGACATGCACAATTTATTCATCCTTTGGGATTGTAGATGTGATAGTGGAAGGGAAAGACGAACGCTGAGGTACAGTTGAACAGAGCCTCAACTGGACTCTATAACTAGGTGTAGAAAGGGAAGAGTCCAGTGTCACTCCAAGGGTTGAGTTTGGGTGAGCTCATCTATGGTGAAGCCAGTGAATGAGAAAGCTGCCATTAGAAATCTCGTGGAATATACATTCTTACGGAGCAGGGACAATACGTGATTGGCATCTTTTTCATAAAGCGGTTGGCCCAGAGCAACAAGGAGGAGAAATATCACACATGTGGATGCCACTTCCTGGCAATCCGTTATCAGACCAACTTATGATCATTTCGCCTTTGAACGATACTTGCAGAAAGCAGATTCTCAGAAAATTAACTGGCAAAAAAGTAGCAGGTATTTTGTTTAATATTTGAAAGATTAAAGGTTTATCCCAGTGTATTTTAGCAAATGATATTATTTACAGATAACTGACAACGCACCACCATATCAACAATTATACAGAAAATTAATAAGCTATTAATTAAAAATACTTAAAACCCATACAGAGAGTATTCACTTCTCACTTTGGGTTTATTCTACAGCCTTAGAGCTGCCAGGGTCTTCCTTCCTGCCATCTTTATGAATTCATCAATAATGGTTTCCTACTAAGGCTATGATGAGGCTGAGGCTGTTGGCCTTGGCTCTCTCAACTTTCAGTTTACTCTACATATGGTTACCAGAGTGTTCTTTCAAAAGGACTAGTCTTGTCACTCACCTGTTCAATAATCTTTGATGCGTACCAGGTGTCTCCAGAATAAAGTCCATATTCCTTAACTTGGGGTTCAAACACTTTTGGTCTGGCCCTAATTCACCTTTCAGTCCATGTCCCACCACCTCATAATCCAGCCGTAGAAGACAAATTCCCTGTTCCCAGATTGTACATGTTCATATGTTCCCTAGTATTTCTCAGCATTTTGCACACTTGTAAATATGTATTAAATTTTTTGTTTAAACAGAGTTTACCACTAGATTGTCAGTACATGAGTGTGGAAGTTGAGTCTGTCTTCTGTACTGTGGGTTCATCCGTAGGATTTAGCACAGCTTCTGGGACATAACCTGTGACATCTGTGAGCCAATGGAGTCACCACTCTGTGTCTCATGGCACTGGTTATATACTTCTATTTGGCACTTGCTGGATTCCATGTTTGCCTCCCTGATCTTCCTATCACCAATATTTGAACTTAGAGGGCAGAGGATAGGACTTAATTTATTTTTGCATCCTTGGCACCTGGCTTCATGCTTAGCACAACCTGAGTGTTCGATAAATTTTTACTAAATTTAAATGGAGAGTATTTGTTGCAGTAAAAGGTTCTATAAAATCCTGTTGATTCCCAGGATAGGCCTAGAGGCATGATGGCAATTTTGAGTTGTGGCTGTCACTCTTGCATGTGCAACAATGTTCAAGGTAAGGTAGGCAAGCTAGAGTCCCCAGGCCAAAATCTGTGCCATGACTTGTTTTTGTGAATAGCTTTGGCAGAACATTCGTTTTCCTACTACTTTTGTCTGCTTTCACACTACAGCGGCAGACTAGAGTGATGGTAGAGACCAGTAACCATTAGGGCCTACAACAGTTACTATTTGGCCATTTATGGATAAAGTTTGCTGATCACTGTTCTAGAGGACAGACATAAATAAGAATACTAACAGTCCTTACTATGTTGAGTGGTTATGAGGATTAAACAAGGTAATCTCTGTAACATGTTCAGCATAGTCTTTGGCACATGTTAATTGCCCAGTAATTTTTAGGTATTATTACTAATATCACTATCATAATATGAGAATTATTTTCTAACAGTTCAAACCTGAAATAACAAGCCAGCAGGAATTTGATGCAGACCAAGTTAGAGGCAGACACAGGGAGGAGAGAAACGTAATCTAAGAGCCTGGCATTGAGGGAAGAGCAAACTACAAAACAGACAAAGTGCTTATAGAAATGCCATTTGATATAGACCATGATTGCTTTGTTATTGTGCCCATTTTACAGATGAAACATATAAAGCACCAAATGCTTGTTCATCAGTCTTAGAATATCAAGATAGAAGTGACAGGGCTTAAAAGGGCTATTACATATGATACAAGAACTAAAAGGGGCCGTTCACAATCTCTGGCTCATAAATGACTAATTAGGTTGGGACAAGTTTTGAAAAAGAACCACCAAAAACGAACCACAGCCCTGCAAACTATAGAAACTCTGAGAGGAAATGTTGACACAGAAATGGATTCCTGGACCAATAAACATTTGAGGAGGTGATCAGTATCATTAGTGATTAGGAGAATGCTAATCAAGACCACAGGAGGTATTTCACAACCAGAGACATTTTACAATTGGTACATTTAAAAAAATATCTGACATTTCCAAGTGTTTGAAAGGATGAATCAATAGAATTTCTTCAACATTGCTGATAGGATTATAAACTGGCGCAGCCACTTTGGAATGCAGCTTTGCGTTACCTTCTAAATCTTACCTTCACCTATTCTATGGCACAACAAATGCACCTTGGATATGAACCAACAACACTCTTGCACACATAAAAGAGGAGGTGTGTGCATGAATATACAGCAGTTTATTTATTTAAGTAATCTCTACAGCCAAATTCACAACCCCAAGATCAAGAGTCCAAGAGTCCAATGCTCTTCACAACCCCAAGATCAAGAGTCAAGAGTCCAATGCTCTTCTGACTAAGCCAGCCAGGCGTCCCAACAGCAGCCTTATTTTTAATTGCAAAAGCCTGGACATCTGTCAACAGTAGAACTAACAATGTGTGGACAAAGCTCTTTTACACAGTAGTCCAAAAAGGTGAACGACAGGAATATATGACAGTGGGGATTCCCCTTAATAATATAAAATTAAATAAAAGCAAAGGAAGTCACTAAATATTCCATATAGGATGGCATGATATATTTCTGTAAAGTTAAAAACAAACTAAATAAATATATTTAAAGAATATATACAAATGCAATAAAAATATAGCAAGGAAATGAACACAGGATTTAGGATGCCCATTTCTTAGTGTATAGGGAAGCAGTTTCAAAGGTTTAACTGAGCTGTGTTTGATAAAGGTGTTGATTTATTTACTCCTTTATTCATTCAGCAAATAATATTAAATATTTATATATTAGCTTCTGTTAAATTATAAAAAATAAGCAGCTATTAAGTGAAAGCACTAGGATAAGTATAGGGCAGAGTAATAGAACAGACAGATATGACTCTGTCTTCATGGGGCTTACATTCTAATGGGAGAAGAGTTCTGGAGAAGACCAGGATTTAAACACTCTTCTATCTGAATTGGAATGATGACATTCCAATAGGATCCATGGAAACGGAAAGAAAGAGCCTTCCACAATATCTTCCTTTGGGTAACTTGTAAGTTGAGCAGGACCACCTGTAATACAAGTCCAAGTTGGCAACAAATGGTAAATTCATAGACATTGAGTGTAACAGGCCCAACCAACACTCAGGATATATGCATATATCTGCTTATATTTAGAGAAGATAGTAAGAAAATACATGAAGACATTGGTGACTACCCTCTACCATTTACACATGGCTCCTCTCCTCCTCTAGCACCAGAAATGATTTTAACTGATGAATTGATTCAACAAATACTTCTTGACTTCCCTATATATGAATCATCATCGTGCTTGATTTTGGAAAGGTCCTAAACAGCCATTACTCAAAATTAATGACATGCCCAGTAGCAATGACTAGAAAAGAGATTTGGTCCCAAATGCTGCAGAACTGTGAGTTCACAGTAACCGCGAGTTACTTAGCTGGACAATCCATACACGATGCTTTCCCAGTGACACTTGGAGGTGATGGGTTTCCACAAAGCATAACTCCTTGCCATTTATTTGGGGACTTGCTGATTGCTCCATTTTAGGAGCTCCAAAACCCGGTTTCAGTCAATGAAAAGGTGACAGCTGCATTAGAGACGCAGGAGTGATTCGGGGCGCAGGCTTCCTCATTCTCCGCACCCCCGCCCCATGTATGACTCCGATCCTTCTGTGCCTCCTCCTCAAACTTTCTCAAACCCAGCTTCCTCACATTCACACGTTCAGTATCTTTAGCTCCTGATCTCTTTCTCAGCCGATTTCATACCAATACTCATGACTGCAGTTTTGTTTTGTTTTGTTTCATGAACAAACTAGCTGCTGAAGGGACTGGCTAATGCACTCCCCAGTGATCTGTTTCTCAGGACCCACAAAGTAGGACTTGAGTTTATTGACAAAATAGGTAAATTGGTTTCCAAAGGTCATGCTCTTCTGGAGAAACTGCATCAAAGTAGGAATTGCTAATTCAAATCTCTGTTAATCTGAACAGTGGCCTGGGTCAAGAGCTGGGATCACGATACCAGTGTTTCCACCTCTCCCTGCAGGACAGACTCAGGAACTAGTACCCACTGCCCAGGCTATAGGATGCCCCCCCCCGCCCCAGGCTGAACTACCTGTGGTTTGTTAATTAGTGAGGGGTTCTACTCAGTCAGAACCTTTTTTTTTCCTAATTACAACCAGGCGTCAGCATATCAGACAGGAGGGAATCAGAACTAAACTTTGGTTATAAGAATGGATGTTCCACAGAAACTCCTTGACTAGAACAGTGAATCCCTCTATCAGGCAGGGAAAAATCATGGCCCAAGGGGGGAAGCCAAGGATTGTCATCTAAAACTGTGCAAGCAGCAGTTTATTTGTTTTGTGGGTGTTTTTCTCCTCTGTAAACATGTTCTGAGGCCAAGTGATTGGTACATGCTTTATAAACTGGAAATATAAACACAGACATTCTCTTCCAAAAATGGATCTTTAGGACTTCCCTAGGGAACTCGCTCCTATTGTTTGTTCTGCATTCTGAACCAGCATTAGTGAAAATGTTACACCTCTAATATTTGGAATGTTAATCCCAACATCAAAGAGAAAAAAATGTTGAAAAGGTTTTGAGGCACTCTATTGGATTCCAAAAGCCATTTCTGCTTCTAGTAAGGACAGTCCACTTATAGGACATGTTTTAAAGAGGGAGGAAGAAGGAGGAAAACCGATCTGTGTGGGTGGGGAAGAGCTGGTGCCAAAGATGATTCTCCTTCAACCACATGCTCTGAGGTCTCTGATCATGCCAACTGGTATTTCAGTTTTCCATGTCATTGCTGTGTGGTTCTATTTTTTTTTTCTCATAATACAACACCTTCTTCTAACCTGGACGTGGTTGCTTTTAAAAGCTGTTTTGTGATACACTAGAAGTATTAATGAAACATCTCAATACTGAGTAATGAAGGCTTCACAAATTATTCACTTCTAAATAAATGGTCTTTTTGCAAATAAGATGGTTCTTCCCTACCGATTCACAAAGGGTTGGCTTAGAGTCTGGCTGTTGGTACATCTGTTCTTAGCTCAAAAGCCGCCTCTCCTTTTTTCCTTAAATGATATTATTCAGCTGGGCAGGAGAATTACAATATTTAAATGGTCCTGGAAGAAGAACAATGTGTTTGGGGAAAGCTTTTAGCATGAGCTGTCAAGGGAATACACTCAAGTGTTCAGAAACAGTTCCTCCTTACACATCTTCCTTCCAGAAGATGGAGGGCATGGACTCTACGATCTCTTATGTAAACATTGCCCTGTTTGGAGGTCCCCTGGGGTTTCCCTAGAGGGTCATATTTATTGGGAATGTCTAGGTTTCTATTTTGGGTTTATAAAACACATCCTTTGTCATTCGGCTTTGAATCGCACATACATGATGGAGACACATACAACGTCTTGGTAGTTTTTGTACTTGGTCAATTGGCATTTAACTGCAGGCACCACCCAGCTGAATTTTACATTTACTAAATTGGACACCATGAACAGTATGCTGCTCCATTTCTCACCACTCCCTCAACTCCCTCCCAATCAACGCGATAGAAATACAGCCTACCAAAATGGAGGAGGAAGCGGGGCTTTAGTCTACCCCACAAAGAGCCATCTGTTAAATATTTCCCTACCCTCACCACTTTCACATTAAGATTGGTACGTGTTTGCACTTTTCTCACTAGAACAGTGCCTGACATGTAGTAGTTGCTTAGTAAATACTTGTCTTTTTCAATAATATTGTGGTCAGTGGTATACCTAGTATATTTGAGACCGACAGAAGATCAGTTTTTACACTTATTTCCTCTACATGGCAAAATTAGTTTCATTTACTGTCAGGAAATAAATAATAAGATAGAAGACAATGACAAAACATATTTTATTTAAGTATGTAATCATTCATGAAAATAAAATTAATAGTATAGTTGAAAAAAGAAAAAAATGCACAACTATTTATTTAATAGCTATTAAATTTACCTAGCCATTTGAACTTTGATTGTTGGTTACAGCCTGATATAAAAATATTTTACTTAAATAATTGTCCAGTAACCAGAAAGCAAACTTTAATGCAAACAAAAGATTTCAGAAAGCACAATGACTAAGTCATACCATCGATGTAATGTTTTACTTTACTGATTCATTCTTTAGTTTTGCAACAACTAACAATTTCAAAAAATACATTGCAATCTTAAATATATCATTCAAACTCAGTAAGATATCTATGTATGAACCAAAATATGTACTTATCAAATGAAAACATCACCTCTCTGTGATATAGTCCGCACTCTGATTCACTGATTTATATTTTAAAAATAAAAATTCCAAGCAGTCACAGAAATCACTCAAATTCTGTTTCTTTGTCTTCAAAAATCATGATGTTATCATTGTTTATTTCAAATCTACTGTTTATACACCAGAATATCTAGTGGGCACAAATTGTATCTAAATGAGCTCTAGCAATTCTGAACCATTAAACATGCATTTTTGAAACAAACACATGTAACTGAGTATGTGTGTGTCAGGACCAACTTAATAACTAGCAGTTCTCTGAATTAACGTTATGTAGAATGCTTACTAGAGGAAAAGTAATAAAAATGAACACATTGGAAGCTTATATATATATGCATATGTGAGTTTTTATATTATATATTCTTTAATATATATTTACTATAAAATGTTATAAATTTGATATTTATTTGTATAATATATAATATTTAAATGAATATGCATTTATATTAATATTTATATTAATGTTTTATAAACAAATGTTTATATATAAACCAATATAAATATATAAATGTATATAATATATAATATATAAACAATAAGTATTATTAATAAATAATAAATCATTATCAATATATTATTATATTGCACTATATAAATATCTTATTAAAATCATGTAGTAATCACAACACTTTAGAATTTAGAGCAACAAAATACTTTTTCAGGGAGGAGTATTTTATCACTGATATTATTTAGAATTGCTGGTGCATGTTGATAATCAAAAGTGGACCTATTTTTAATCTGTTCTATTATTGCATTTAAATTCTCTACAGACAATGCCCACTTTTATTGCTATCTCTGCCCTGCTCTTGTTATACCACTGGTTGTTAGTATTTACCTTTCGTTCCCAGTGCAAAGCAAAGCCTCGCAGTTGGCAAGTGGTCCATGAATGGTGAACATGTCCCACTGCCTACAGTTAATTTAAGGGAAAAGTTAAAGTGAAGAGTAGTCTTGAGGAATGCATCTCAGCACAGTGAGCTTTTCCTATCTAGAGGCGTGGAGTAAGGAGTCAGAAGTGAGGTGGTCATCCATTCAATTCAACCTCTGCAGTGATGTAAGAGTGCATGGTTCCTAAACCATCTAGAACCCTAAATGCACTGTCCCTATGCCAGTCATCCCTATGCCAGTCCACCTGGAACCATTCATCTTCTCTGGGAGGACTGGTGGCAGCTTGGGGATTCTCATGGGGTATGGGCATCGGGGTTCCAAAAGACAGAGCTCTGGGTTTCTTTGCCAGGGCAGGGGCAGCCAGAGTTCTCAAGGTCTAGGACCATATTAGGAAATATATTCACCAGGGGAACAACAAACATATTTGTTTTCTTCCAGCACAGTCTGCTCTGCTTATCTCAGACACCTCCCTTTCTTCAGCAGAAATCACAGTCCTGGGAGGAATGTTCCCTTGGGGTTAGGGAAGTTTTTCCTCTGTATAACTGAGGCCTTGCCCTTGGTATTTGTGAAATCATTTAAAAAGAAATGACTTCTCTGAGACCAACAGATAGTTTTTAAAAATCAAATGTGAACAGCCATGCAAAGAAGGCTTTCTTGAAGGTGAGTGCAATAGGTTTACTGCCTGTCACTCATTTGCTGAAGTAGCACCAGAGGATATCTTCTTCACAATCCTCCTAATCAATCTTGCTGGATATTCATCATTGCACTTAGAGTCATGAGTCCTCTGTGCCATGGAGGAGAAAGAAGCCAGGAGCACTTGAGTCTATGTCCTTGTTACTGCTCATCATTTACAGCCCTCGGTGCTTAAAGCAATGCTTTGAACTAGCAGGACATGAGTGTGCTAATCGAAAACCACCATGTTCCTTCTACCCACCCATGGCCCTATCACACCTGCTCTTTAGAGTTATTCTTCCTCCTACCTTTCATGAAATGTGACACAGCCCATCAATTTCTGGCTACTTGCTATTTCCCATCACTGGCACTCAGTTTTCTGCTAGCCACAAAACTGTATTTTCATTAATTAAAATGTCCAATCATATATAGCAAAAGAACCTCTGCAAGAAAACCTCCAGCCTGTGTGCTGAGCCTCCTCACCCTGAAGGGGGCCTCTTGAAGCAGGACTTAAGTCAAACTCAGGCTACCATGCATATAGTCTTGCTTAGGTTGCCTCCTTTTTCCTTCAAAATGGAGGAAAGGTTGCACCTTTTGTCTTAAGGTCTTAGAGGAAACAGAGATAGGGTCTGATTTTAAAACTACAGTAACAACCCAACTCATACTTGTCTACCGAATTTTAATTTACAAAGTGCTTTTGAAAGCCACGAATGCATGGAGATTAAAAGGTTAAGTGAAGCAACAAGGGGCTATAACTGAAGGGGCATTTGTCTGATTCTGTGATGTTAGACATAATCCTGGAGTAGAAGGCTTTTGAGTTGAGAGGGTCCTAGGGGTCCTGAGATATTTTCTTCTAGCCCAAATGCATATTTTCTTCTAGCCAAATTTAGAAATACAGGGAATGAGGCTATGCTGAAAAGAATAGATTCAGGGCAATTACAAACAGAATTTTGGACAACTGGCCAATCAATCAGTTCAAAAAATCATCCAGAACGATGAGAATAGTCATGACCAAAAAAGTAACTAGATAGACTATTATTAATATCCCTAGATGTTAAAGAAATACTCAGTGATAGAAAATAATCTGCATATGGATGAGGACATAAATGCAACTGAAGCTTTTTTCCTAAAAGTTTCATTTCTGCTTGGTAGGAAAGATTGGCTGTTAATGTCACCTCATGGGCTAGAGTTAGCTGAGTAACATCAGTAAGTGTGCTATATACATGCATTTTACCTATATAGACTGCTTCCATGGTTCTTGGAACACATTCCATAATAGAGTTCTGGATCTTCTCCAATCATCCTTTGGTGATTTTTGTAAAATCTAAGCTGATAAACACCTTCCAGCATTGTTATGGAGAGGAGGCTAGCCAATATTTGCAAGTCACTACCCTATGCCAACCAAGTAAAGGTACCTCTTATGAAAATGTGTCTAATCTTGTATCCTAACCTTGTTTCCATATGCTGTATCTTTTACACTGCCACAGAGTTATTTCATTTGGCCTTTAAAATACCTTTCTGGGGTAAACAGTAATATTCCAGATTAAAAAACAGGGCTTGTAAAGGTTAAATTATTTGCTCAAAGTTACATTGTGAGTTGTAAAGATGAATATTTTTGTCCTTTATTAATAATATTTCATTTGTCTATGATGTTATAAAAAACTTTGAAGTAGAGACTTTCCCACCAATTATCTATTGATTTTCACAATTTGGAATTTAGCCAGAGATCCTGTTTCAGAGATGAAAACATGGTAGGTTACCCAGTTTGTGTCAGATTCCTACCTCAATCCAAGGCTTTCTTTACACCACCTTGCATCTGTGTATGTTTCACTTCCTAAAAATGTGTACATTTCTTTATTTAATTTCCATGTAACTCATAATTACACTTACTAAGAAATGCATAAATGTGGCTGTCACTTATTCCTAATCTCTTCTCCCTTACTTCCTCATTTAAGTAGCCAGAAGTTTGAACCACAAGACAGAATGAATTAAAAATCCAATGTAAGTACTTTTTGTTTATATCAATTTCAGTGCTGGTCCCCAAAATACAAACCAGTATCAACAGTTTGAAATTACTGTGTTAACATTTTCTGTTTCTAAGTTAAGCTGAACATTGGAGCAAATTGTATTGCAACACATATTTGTTTTAATTCCAATACAACTGATATTCTTATCCAAGACATGTTAACAAATTTTTCTGTAGTTACCCATGCTGTGATGGAATGGAGTTAATGGAATATTTTGGTTTACAAATCTGAGTAAAAATAAAAATTTTACAATTTTTGTACAACTCAAAAATGCATGTTTTTTTCCCTATTAAATTACTTTGCTCTGTGTCAGATATAAAAATCTTCATGCTTCATCCAGTAAACATCCCATTTTAGTCTATAATTTGTAGCAGTAGCCCCTCAGGGGAAATATTTTAATAAGAAGATTATTATGAAATTGATTTTTTCCCATCTTACCAACAAATTTTATGGGAAAATAAAAAATAATCCCCTTTCTGTACTTTACTCATGTGCAGATGAACAAGAAAAATCTGATCATTTAAAGTGTACTTCATGTCCTGATGTGGTAACTAAAGTTTTCCTTAGAATACAAGTTTATATTGTCAACACTGACTCATTTTCTCAGGGATCATTTGACTCTCTCTTGGTATAAAACCATGTCCTTGGAAGGACTGTTAGCTAAATAAATTAGACAAATTATCTTTTGATCAAATTCACTTCTATTTGAATATCACAGGCATATAATAGCAAATGTAAAATCCAATGCTAAAAATGCTTATCAGTGTGTCATATATGATAGTAAAAATTGAAAACAAAATAAAGTTTCAATAGATGAGACTGATTAAATAAATTTTGATAGAATTTCTGAGGAAACATTAGGCACCACTAAAATAATATACCTATAAATTGTTCATGAAATGGGGTTAATTTCTTTAAAAACATATTATAAAAAAATTACTACATGTTATTAGCTCCTAGATACACATTTTTTACCTTTCAACATTTCTAAAATCAGAATTCATTTTAAAATTCATGGTGTCTTACAGCCATTGTAAGTCAAGTAGCCATGGTGGCAGTTGTTTTTGCTGGGCCATGTATGAACTTGGCTGTTATTCTGTTAGAATGACTGAACAACTGCCATTCCTCATTGTTTCACTCACAAAACCTTCTGTCCTTATGACAACTTTCAGAAGGAATACAAATCCTACTTGTTGCTTGAAAATCTTATATAAACTCTGTTTTAGAACAAAAAGGTTCGAGCAACATAAATCACTTAAGGTAAAAGACCGAATGCTCTCCCCACTAAAATTGGAAGGAAGCAAAGGCAAAAATGCTTACTCTCACTATTTGTATTGAAAATAGTACTAGAAGTCTTAGCCAGTGTAATAAGGTAAGAAAAAAATATAAGAATCCTACATATGGAAATAAAGAAATAAAACTGTCTTTATTTGCATAAGACATGATTGTCTCCATAGAAAATCCCAAAGAATCTACAAAAAAAAAAATAATAATAATAATGATAACCATTGGCTAGAACTAATAGGTGGGTATAACAAAGTCACAGAGCACAAGGACAACATTCAAAAATCAGTTCTATTTTTCTAACTCAACATAAAAAATATAATACCATTTGCCATAGTTCCCCACACACGAAAAAAAAAAAAAAGTAGGTACAACTTTAACAAAACATGTGTAAGTTCTACATACTGAGAAAAGCTAATCATTGATGAAGGAAACCAAAGATCTAAATAATTGGAAAACATTCATGAATTGAATAACCCAGTATAGTTAGATGTCAGTTCTCTTCAAATTTGGCAATAGTTTTGTAATTAACCCAAGCAAAGTGAGAAATATTTATTTTTGTATAGACATTTTCTAAAATTTATATGGTAAGGCACAAGAATTAGAGTAAAACAATTTTGGGGGTGCCTGGGTAGCTCAGTAGGTTGTGTCTTCCTTCATCTCAGGTCATGATCCCGGGGTCCTGAAAGCGAACCCTGCATCAGGCTCCCTGCTCAGGGGGAACGTGCTTCTCCTTCTCCCTCTGCCCCTCTCCCTGCTCATGCTCTCTCTCTCATTCTCTCTCTCTAAAGTAAATAAATAAAATCTTTTTTAAAAATCAAAGCAATTTTGAAAAAGCAAGTTGGAGTATGTATGTTATTCAATTATAAGATTTACTCTAATGTTGCAATAATATAAACTGGTAAAAGTATAGACATAACTCAATGGAATAGAATAGAGTACAGAAACAGAGCCTCACCAATATGTTCACTCAGTTTTTGACCAAGAAAAAAAACCACACACACACAAAAATTAAATGGGGAAATAGTAATCTTTTCAATAAATGGTATTGAAACAATTAACATCCATATGCCAAAAAATAAACCTCAAGATAATTTTTATGAGGAAATTAACTCAAAATGAACAATGGATAAATGTAAAATGTACAATTATCAAACTTTCAGATGACACTAGAAGCAAAAGTCTTACACCTGAGGTTGGGTAAAGATCTCTTAGACATGATACTAAAAGCAAAATCAATAAAAGAAAAGAGCTGGTCAAGTTGGACTTCATCAAAATTAAAAATGTTATTTTGAGAAAGACTGTTAAGAGAATGAAAAGTGAAGTCACAGACTGGGGGATAATATTAGGAAATCATATATCCAACCAATGACTTCTATCCATAATATATAAAAACTCTCAGAACTCAACACTAAGAAAACAAACTCCCCAACTAACAAATGGGCAAAAGACTTCACAAAATAGATTATATCAATGGCAAATAAACACTAGAAAAAGAAAAGCTACTTAACATCAGTAATCATTACAGAAATGCAAATTAAAACTAAGATGAGATATACACCTATGAAGATGTCTAAAATAATTTTTTTAAGAAAACTGAGAATACCAAGTGCTAGCAAGTATGGGGAGCAACTAGAATTCTACATCTTACTAGTGAGAATACAAAATTGTACAGCACTCTGGACAACAGTTTGGCAGTTTTTTTATGAACATGCAGTAGTGTGTTCCCTCAATCCAGGGCATTTATACAAGAGAATTGAAAATTTACCTTCACACCAAAATCTGCATCTAAATGTTTTAGCAGATTTCTTTATAATCTCAGAAAGCTGGAAATAGCTCCAGTGTCCTTCACGGTGATTAGATGACAAACTCTAGTATATCTATACAATAGTGTTGCTCATCCACAAAAAGAAAAAGAAAAAGGGAACAAACTATTGATTGTACAACAGTAGGGATGAATTTCAAAGGCATAATATTGAGTGGAAGCAGTCAGTCTCAAAGATGACATACTGTCTAATTCCGTCTATATGACATTCTAGAAAAGGCAAAACTACAGTGACTGAGGACAAATTAGCAGTTGCCAGAGATTGGGTGTGAGAGAGAGTATGACTGAAAAGGGGCAGCACAAGGGATTTTTGGGGGGGTGATAGAAGTGTTCTGTATCCTGATTTTGGTGATGGTTACACAAACCCATGCATATGACAAAGAACAGAACTGTCTAATCCAAAAAGGTCAGTTTTACTTTACATTAATTAAAAAAATTAAATTATATCTCTAAGGATGTCTATTTAGACAGTACAAATAAAAAGAGAAGTACATTTTTAAAAAGTGCTCTGTCATAGGTTTTCTTGATGGTATATAAACCAAAGGTGTTTTATAATCAAAACACCTTAAACTTAATGAAGCATGGTCTATATACATTATTTTAAAGACATCACATAAAGTTATCATTGAAAGTGTCAATCATGGCTGTTTTAGGTTGTGAAACAGATTTTTTTTTTACATTTTTTAATGTTTTTTTACAATGAGCAAAAATTCTTTTTATAAATAGGAAAAAAAGAGTCGAATAAATACTTAAAAAAAATTAAGAACAAAAGAAGTTGAGGCAAGTGGGCCCGGCTTGTCCCAATTCTGCAAATGCAAAGGGTCTCATCCAAGGATGTGATACGACGAGGTGATTCACCAAACTCAGAACTCCCTGAAGATTTGTTTATTTCTTATTACTCACACCTATCCAATCACCAGATAATTCCTCAAGATACACACATCACGAACAATCTGCAAAGCAATAATCAGTTTGGGATTATATCTGGCAACTGTAAATGTGTTATAGTTGGAGAACTACCCACAAAAGTAAAAAAAAAAAAAAAAAGAAATTTTTATCTTTATTGGGGAAACAGGATACTGTCTATGGCTGCTGCTTTTTAAAACTCAAATTATGGGATGTGATGAGAAAGCCAATATTTCAGAATAGGTAAAATAATGCTCGTGGCAGATATTCATTTGTCTTCTTTCTGTCCCCTCATACAAATACATTTCCACGTGTCAGTCCTCTGAAACCCTCCTCTCTCTGAATTCCATCAGTAATCACTCCAGTAATAACTGTCAAGGGCAGGATTAGTAAACATTTTGTAAAAGCAAATGGCTTCCAAATGTGGACTTTCTCTCAGTGAGCATGTCCCTCAGAGCCTGACTCAAAACACAGGAGCAGGTAGAAATGCCAAGCCCCCAGCACTGTGAGAGAATCAAGCAGCTAAATGTGTGAGGGCTCAGCTTGAAAGCCACCTGCAGTCTCCCCTCTTTGACTGCAGAGTTGACTGGCCAGTGGGTTCAACAGATAAGAATGACCCTCCATGAGGCTTGTGCACATTGTTTGCCTAGAGGACCATTTACAAAGGTATCTAAGTACACCTTGCACTATGGGCAGGCGTGTGGTTGGGCAGGGGTGGGAGGAAGTGGTTGATTAGCCCCCCTGGCCTTTGGATCTTGGATCTAGAGAAAAATCCTTTAATTGTACTAAGACTCATTTCCCACATTTTCAGAATGGCCACAAAACCTCCGGGAATTACCACTTTGACTAACTAGGGCAGG
Source organism: Mirounga angustirostris (assembly GCF_029215605.1). Lineage (NCBI taxonomy): Eukaryota > Metazoa > Chordata > Mammalia > Carnivora > Phocidae > Mirounga > Mirounga angustirostris. Next base: position 14,358,050 of record NW_026991718.1, on the reverse strand, counting down.
AGACTCAAAGCTGTTTATTTACTTTTTTGTTTCATGGGTACCCACAATATTATGGGATATTAATGAAAAGCAACATACTACTGGATTTAAGAATGGTATTTTCAAACATTTTAAAGATGTGACTAATGAAAATGGTAGTGACAGAATAATTACGTACAATTTTATTAAAACACTCTATCATGAGGGATGTGTGTGTTAGACCAAAACAATATTTAGGAAAGCAGTAACAACTTTTATTGCTGGGTGGTGGGATTAAGAGTAATTATTTCTTTAATGCTATTTATATGTTCTCAATTTCTTTATCTAGAACATATATTAAAAAAAAAAAAAAAACAAACCCTGAAAAGTAACAGTCTAAAACATAACTGCTATCTCTACATTTTGGAATTAGATTGGATTTTTATATCTTTATAAAGTGGAATCTTTCTACTATAATTGCATGTTACCAATTAAAGATGTATTACTTTATTATAAAATTATATAATTTTGAATATTAAAACAGGGAAAATTTTTTGGCATCTTAAAAGAAAACATTTCACTGTATTAAATAAGTATTTCAAGCCACCCAGAAAATGCTCTGTTGGCACCTCCTGGCTCTTCCTCCTGTATGTCCATGTCAGAGTCCCCCATATTCTGCATTGCTCCCCTTCAGCATTCTCATCGATTCTTAGGTCATTCCCTGATGATAAAAATCACTCCAGGAGCAACATGGGACCAGCTCATGTTACAAAACAAAAGGGGTTGTTTTAGAAAGCAAAGAATTTCTAGTTTAACTGCCATCTAGAATTTCTAGCCTAACAGCTTCCAGCCATCTGAGCAGCTGAATGAAGTTTGAGAAACACACAACACTGGGACATCCGAAGGTGATCTGAATAAACAAAGTAGAATAGTGCTCACTCCCCAACCAGGGGGCTTTATGCTCCATAACAAACAGCTTCGTCCTGGCTGCCAAAATCTCTTCTCTACCAGAGTGGGGCCTAGAAGCAGGGGTCAAGACATCTGAATATACAGATGCCAGGCTTTTGCTGAGTCAGTCGGGCATACACCATCTTCAAAGGACCTCCCCCCAGCCCCCCCGCCCCATTTGTCCCTTTCAAGAACTTGCTTTGCTCAGGAGAAAATATCAAAATTCTTGCTGTTTAGTTTTTACAGGAAGCCAGGGCACTGATAAATGAGAGCTCATCCATACATGTTTTTACTTTGTTACCTAAGAAACTATCTTCAAAACAGAAGTCCTCATAAATACTCTGGAGATGCATCAGACACTCTCTCGTGCTGTGCGACACTGTGTATATTGTTTGGCAGCAGTTCATTGGGGGAAGATAAACTAGCACATTTTGCCAGGATTCTATTACTCTTGACCTTGACCTTGGCTAGAGGCTGTTTCCAGTTACACTCCATCTTAAAGAAAGACAGTGCCTACTCTTTCCCCAAGGTTCTTTTTCCCCCTTCTCTTCTCAGTTGTCCCGAGTACAACCCTCAGGATGCTGCCTCACTGAGAGGAAGAAAATCCTGCTCTTGCTTCTCCTCCTTCCATTTCTCACCTGAACGCAGCACTCAAGTGCCCCAAGGCTTCCTCTTCTTTAAGCAATGGAGGTTGCCTCTTAGACAGTACTTGATCTTGACGTTCACAATACTGTGTAAGAGCGTATTGTTAACTGCAGGCACTCTGCTGCCCAGCAGATCTCTAGAACCCTCTCTCTTTGAGAGAGAGAGCGAGAGCATGAGCATAAGTGGGGGGAGGAGCAGAGGGAGAGAGAGAATCCTGAAGCAGACTCCCCACTGAGCACAGAGCCCCACGCAGGGCTCCATTCCAGGACCCTGAGATCATGACCTGAGCCGAAATCGAGAGCTGGATGCTCAATTGACTGAACCACCCAGGGGCTCCTATCATAAATAATTCTGCAGTGAACATGGGAGTGCAGATATCTCTCTAGATCTTGATTTCAGTTCTTTTGGATATATCTACTCTCTTGATTGTGGTGATGGTATATTGGGTGTTTGCTTATATTCAAACTCATCAGATTGTATACATTAACTACGTGCAGTACTTCCTTGTCAATTATACTTTAATAAAACTTTTTTTTTTTAAGTACTTGATCCTGGCACAGTATTGCTCACTATATTTTTTTTTCCCCTGACAGCGACGACCCAACTCATCAGCACCCGCTCTACAACATGAAGTTCCCAAGATTGCACTTCTGGTGTGTGTTGGACAAGGTAAGGCACCCTGTCCCCATCCATTGTTCTCCCCAGCTCTGTTGGGCTCACTTCAAACATTCTTAAAAAGGAAAAGCTTCCCAGTGAAGTGGTACCAGAAACTCCGGAGCCTGTGCAACCCAGATGACTACCGCACCTACTCCCTGTGCCCAGCCAAAGGCTTCGCGAGTAAATTCATGCTATGTAGGAATTATAACCGAAGCTGATATTGAGTAATTATACAGTGTTGAGCTGTTCAGGTTTAATAGTACCCTTAAAAGTGAAAATCATGGCTAATATTTGTTGAACAATTACAATATGTTCTTTACATATATTATCTCATGTTATCCTTAAAATAATCCCATATGGTGGGTATTATTATCCCGATTTTACTTAAGAGAAAACAAAAGCTTGGCGAGGATAAGCAATCAAATGGTCACAGAGAGAGACCAGGTTTGAAGCCAACTCGTTTCATTCCAAAGGCTATCTCCCCCTATCCTGCTCTACCCGATCCCAGTATAACACGGATAGATCTGAAAACAATACAAAAAAAGAGAAAATCCTTGTGAATAAAATATCCTCATACAACTAATATGTGAGATATATTTAATTCTTCCAGCAAAATACGGACCCTTCAAGTTGTTAGAAATTATTTACAAAAATCATGAGGCCAATTCTGACATCTAGAGATCCTAATATTCCACTAGATAAAAATATAAAAATCCAATCTAATTCCAACATGTAGAGATAATAGTTACATTTTAAGCTTTTACCTTTCATTTTTTTAAAAGAAATACATGCTCCAGACAAATATTGAGAACATATAAATAGTATTAAAAAAAATCCTCATAATTCCATCTCCCAGCAATAAAAGTTGCTTTGTTTTCCTATTTGTTGCTTTGGTCTAATGCAGCCATCCCCTGTGATAGAGTGTTTTAATAAATACATAGCTCTTTTGTTACCGCCTTTTTCCTCAGGCACATTCTTAACATTTTTTGAAATCACAATTTTTAAATCCAGTAGTATATTGCATTTTATAATATTTCATAATTTACTTAACTATTCTTGGGCATTTAGATTTTTGCAAGTGTCTCATGTAATAATCAAACATGTACATAAATATATCTACATAGTTCTAGTTATTTGTCAGGATACATTTTCTCTTTCCTGATGGAATTACCAGGGCAACAATCTAAACACATTTAAAACCCTATATGAGCAATGCCAATTTGCCCTCCAAATAAGCTATTTTTAACTTGTTTAGGGGGAGTGCAAGAGTCTTCATTCACTCGCATGTTCGCCATGCCAGGTATTTTTAATCTTACTAATACAACAGGCAAAGAATGGTACCTTTTAAATTTTAATAAATTCTGTGTGGGATTAAATTTGTTTTCGTATGAATTTTGCATATTTAAAATTTGTCCTTCATTTCTATTTTTTGCCCCATTTTGATCTAAGAAACTCTTAAAATGTATTTCTAAGGATATATAAAATATTAAGTATTAAGCTTAATATTTGCTCCAAATATTTTCCCAAGCTTATTTGTGTTGTAGATTTGGTCTATAATATACATTAAACACATTTTTTGTGATTAAAATATTTCAATTTTATTATAATTCCTTTATTTTGTTATTTATTTACTTTTTGGTTGTCATTTTCTTGTTTTTTTCTCTTCTTTCTTTCTTTCTTTTTTTTTTTTTTGCATAAAAGGCCTCATATACCTCAAGATCAGGTACCTATTTGCTTTTTTCCCCCTGGCTCCTCCAAAATTTCTTCTCATTTTATATTAATTTAGAATTAAGTGTGACATATAAAGTGATTTAGGGTTTTAAATATATATATGTGTGTGTATATATATATGTTTTTCAAACTAGTCATGTTTATTATTCCTAGTGAATAAAAATTAATTTCAGAAGAATGGGCATCTATTAAACCCAATATTCCCATCTAGGAATAGAATATGGCTCTCCTCTTTTTGTTGTTTTAAAATTTTTTATCAAAATAAATAAAATAAAATAAAATTTCTTATCAAAGTTTTATTATGTCTTTATATGGGATTTGAACATTTTTGTTGGGCTGGATATTTTATGATATTTTTATTAATAATATGAATAAAATATTTCCCAGATCATCTTCAAACTGATTTGTGTATCTACATGAGAGAACTATTGATTCTGATTTTTTGTTATTCCCATAACTTAATGTTAAGCTATTGTTAATTATAATATTTATTTGATTAACTACTGAGCTTTGGTTAATATTTTTTGCAGCTGTAAACTCAGATTATTATTGTTAAATGCATGCATGTGTGTGTGTGCACGTGCACTCTCAAGAGTACATTTTGGTATTTGCTTTCTGTATTATTATCAAATTTACAATTATTATTTAGCTTCTGTTTCCAACACTTAATATCATTATATTAATACTATACTATTAAATTATAGTGATCTTTTGGTCATTTTTTTAAAGAAGGGTATGTGAGAAACATATTTTCTAAACCCTAATCTATCAAAAGAAGGGGAAACTCTGTTAATTATGCTCATCTATGACATGAACAAAAGATTACTTTTTTTCTTCTATACCCCCTTGTCCATATATATCTATATGAGTACAACCTTAATAAAAAAGTAGCACAAAGCTGGGTTAAGTATTTAAAAGAAGACATTTCAAGGCTAGGCAGATACACGAAAAGCATTCAGTTGCACAGAAATAAGACGAGTTATTTTCTTATCTACTCAGTAAATCCAGTAGACTGTCTACATGGTTGCTGCTGTAAAGCAATGTTAAACATTAGGGCAGTAGAAATGCTGGTTAAATCTTAGAATATCTCCTAATTCCCAGTTCTCTGGAGCTAGCTAGACCAAATCACATTAAGTCTCGAAGGGTTTGTCAACATAATACTTTAATTATTGTGGCATTTTTAGAACAAGGTCTGCCCGTAATCAGCAGTAGCAGATTTCCTAGCCAGTATAGAACCCTTTTATATCTCTTTCTAAAACACTTATTATTGATAAATGCTGTTGCATTATCCCATGTTTTCAGAAGATAGGCCATATATTATTTGTATTTCTAGGGACAAACTTAGTTGTTAAATAAAGTGCAATGCTTCAAAATGTCTTATAATCTACAGCCCAATCATGAGCAGTTGGAACTAGTTTTGGTATTTGCAATTTTTTTTTTCTTATTGTCAAGAGACTATGGAATTGCCACCTTCTAAATAAAAAGAGGCTCTATTAAAATGCCATGTTCTTGGTACAGAGAAAAATCTTAGTTTATTAAATTTTTCCTTTTTGCCATGTTTATATAAGGACAAGAAAATTAGAGCTACAAAGAACATTGAAAAGAAAACACTGTCTTTCTCCTGTCACCCCACACTGTACCTCTGCAGTTTTTTTCTGTCAAGCAGGAAGGGTGGAGGGGAAGATGATAAGGATTATGGAAAGATATACACTAAGAGAGCAAGAAATTTCATGTCCTCGGGAGAAAAGTCACTACGCATTGAGAGAAAAACTAGAGGATGTTTAAGTTCAAACTAGTCTTGAAGGAGAGAAATCTGTAGAACCTCACTTTGACTCTGATTCTGGAATGGGATTTAACTGGAGATGTTGAATTAAAGGAAGTTAGAGGGGGAAAAAGAAAGCTGGGACTAGATCAGTCTTTGCTTTGCAACTGTTACAGCTGAGGAATAAAGGAACGTCTAGACTTTGAGGCAGACAAAACAATGTAATGTTAAGGAAGCCCATACACATAAATGATTTTGCCTATTTTGGAGTTGGCAGTCGTCATAGTAATTTCCCAATTCAGTGTGTGGCTCTCGGAGAATGCGTCTCTGAACTGACCTGGATCTGCTCTAGCCAGAGTCTTTCCCTTCATTCTCCAAAGAAAGCTGTAAACCAGATGATATTCTGCAATGAATCCTCTTCTCTTGAAACTACAGTAAAGTGGGTTCTCTAATATGTACCTCAATTCTGTTTGAGACATTGCTAGATAGATAAGTGGACAGATGGATATATATACATACACACAAACAGATATAAAGTACATGGATGGAAATTAGCAAATACGAATGTCTAGCAATATACTCTAATAGTTTAGTAAAGTATATATGACTGAGTCACTGCTGCCAACTTTTAGAGATGACTCCTAATTGCAAATTCTGAATTTTTTCTTAATTGTGCTTAACTTCTCTCTCTATTGAAGTCTTTGTGACTTTTGTCATATGCAGCTACAAAACAACTACATATTAGAAAGAGTATTCTAAAATATCCCCAAATTGTATTATCTTGTAATGGAACTTTCTAGACTTTGCATTGAGATGCTTGTTTATTGCTTATGGAGTTGGAAATAATAGTCATGATGCTTTTCATTTCATATCATTGGTTTATTATTAATACCATTATGAGAAAAGTATTGGTAACTGAGGATTTAGGTACTGCAAGAGATGTTTGATTCTCTGTGGAAGCTCATTGTATGAAAACAGTTTAGAATAGTGGCTTTACCACTGGACTAATAAAATGTGGAGCAAAGTATGCCGGGAGCTCCTTGTTTTCTTACTTCTGAGAAATGGTCAAAGGAAAAAGGTCTCTGCCCCCCCAAAAGCTGTTGTGTTCGAATGTGATGCTAGGTACCGCTGATGTGTCTTATGACCGTAAAGGAAGGGGGAGGCCAAACTATTTAGCCTTCCTCAGTTGGGATTCTCTTTTGGGACAACCAAATAAAGAAAATAATAGATGTGGAAATTTTCTCAATTCTCTCAAGGGTGGTTATAATAGTACACTGTTCTAGATGCACAGGAGAAAAGTCAATTCATTATATTCCATAGATGACCTAGGGCATTAGGGCTCAATTCCCTAGAGATCTAGTTGAGAAAGGTTGTATGATGAGTGAGATAATGTATCCACTGTATTATTCTGGATTTCTTTTCATGAGAAATAATACATTTTCTTATTATTTAAGGTAATTAGAAGTGGGCTTTTCTGAAACTTGCAGCTGAAAGCAATTTAACCCATATACCTTACTATGAGAGGTGGTGAATTTCAGTTTACCTCTCTGTTTTCCCATTGATGGACATAAGGCAGTTAATGTAAAGTCAGTAAGTACGTATTAGATAGCAAAGGAGTTTGGTATCTGTAAATAAACAATTATTCTTAAAGCGATAAATCATGTTTCTGTTGTGAGTTCCTTTTAGAAGAGTGATAATTTGTTAGCTTCGTTAAGATCTTGCAGTTTCAAGATATTTTATTCATCATTTGAAAAACAAAATTGAATTGTACTGAGCACTGTTAGGGCGAATAAACTTTTGACACTTAATGATTTAATAACTAGCAATAAGGGTAATTCAGTCTCAACAATTTGCTGACTGTTGACAGCAGAAGTATAAACCTGACCTCATTTCATGCCTTTGCTGACAGTCCTTCAAAAGTTTAAAGACATGGTTGACAAGTGTGTATCAAGCATGGGGCAATTTATTTAAGATAGTCATGCCCTTGGAGGAAAGTCAGGGACAGTGTTTTCTCAGCAAAGTTTTTCCTTTGCCTTACTGTGGTGACAATGAATGACAAGCTATTCTTTGGGGACTGGCCCTTGTGAGTAGGCTGAGGAGTTGGGTAGGGTTTGTCACAAAGATTTTTTAAAAGAGGGATTCAATTAATAATTAATGGCACATAATGCTGGTTTTAGTTTTACTGAGTCAGCGGTAGAATGATTTCATTCCCTATTTCTACATTTTATTTCAATGTATTCCTACAAGAATTAAATCTGGGGCTACATTTAAGGCTGAATTTTGTGAAGGTTTTCTTGTTACAGTTATCTATCTATCACCTTCAAAGTGAAATCTGAAGTATCACTTCAATATATAACACAGATAATAATGTTGCATTGATTGAAGTTGGGGTAGGGCCACAGATCCCCATCCTCTTGCACCTATTCTCAGTCTTCTAATGGTAACTAAGTGGCTTTCAAGGAACAATTACCCAGCCTCTCAGAGGGTAAGTAAAAATATAAGCATATTCATATAAATATACACCTATCCGATGCAGATCCTCCTCTAACTCCAACTTGTTGGTTGCAATATGGACACAATACCCCAGCTAAAAAATATGGGTGTAAATAGTGGTTTTCATGTCATCCTTACAGAGTTTTGATATCATCAGTGAGAGCATGAGGCCATGGGCATCAGATGATTCAGTAACAGATTTATCCAGGTGATGATGATGGAAATTTAGGTAAGCTGTCCACCAGGAAGTTTGAATTCAAAGAGATTTCATTTGGATCCATTATTATTTGTTTGAGGAAACAAGGTGACTTTACTATCCAGGTTATATGGAGGGGTGTGACCTGTCCAGAAAATGGATTCGGCCAGAGGACTTAGAGGTACTGAGCTCATTTACCTTAAATCAAGTTCATAGAAACTGACTTATAGGCTAGACAATGACTTTAATTCTCACTGAGAATTAAAATTCCAGAATAAATAAGAATACTTATGGCATCAGGCCAGCCATGCTCTCCCCTCCTGGGAACACTAAAATAGTTTCCAGAATTTTGCTTTGTAAGCATGGGGTCAGAGCTGGGAGCAGGAGAAAGATGATTATTAATCTCTGCCTTGGAATTAAGCCTGTCAATGCTTAGTCCAGTCCATATGAGCATGCTTTCCCCTGGACCATGCAGGAGTAACAAATATGACCTTTCTTTTGCTCCCCCCCTTTAAATCTCCAAGTAGAAGCATCTTTTCTCTGTTGGTTCATCTTGTTATGGGTTGAACTGTGTCCTCCCCAAATTCCTGTGTTGTGGTCCTAAACTCACTACCTCAGAATATGATCTTATTTGGAAATAGGGTCTTTGCACATAATCAAGTTAAGATGAGTTAATTAGGGTGGACACTAATCCAACATGACATATGCACAGGGAGAATGCCATCTGAAGATGAAGGCAGGGATCTGGGTGATACCTTTACAAGCCAAACAAACACCAGAGGTTGCCAGCACACCACCAGAAGCTAGGAGAGCATGATACAGATTCTCCCTTAGATCTCTTGGAATGAACCAAGCTGGTCAGCATCTTGATCTTAGACTTTCAGCCTCCAGAACTATGAGACAATAAATTTCTGTTGTTCCAGCCACCCAGTTTGTGGTGCTTTGTTACTACAGGCCTAGGAAACTAATACACATCTTTTCTTCTGTGATGTTTGCACAATTGTTATATTTAGTTTTTCTTTCTATGCCGTAGATCACATCCTTCAGTTAAATTTCTATTCCTTCTGCTTTGGTTTGGAAGATACTTTGTACCCTAAAGACTTCTGCAGAAATCCTATCTCATTGACTTGGATTTAATTTTACCAAGTTTTAGCTCTTAGAGGTGGTAACGTTTTTCATGTAAAAGTCATATTCTCTCATACTTTTATAGCAAATTTGCATAAAGTACTATCCAGGGAACTGTCCTTCTTTCAATTTGGCTACCTACCTACTCTGTGAGATAGAAAGAACCATTTGTTATAATTTGTTTTTATTGTCACATGATATCTAAATTACAAGCATCCTCATTTTATTTGGTTACAATTACCAGATCCAAGACTGAGGATTTGATTTTCAAAAATAAGGCATAAGACAATGGAGATACCAATAACTTAAAAACCCTACAGACTTCATGATACAATAACCCAAAGAAATAACCCATTATATGACATTTGAATGACTTATCCATAAGCACCAGTAGTCTAAATTCCTAGGCATTGAGAATTACTCCCTCTCCCTCACCTGATTTAATTTTTATAGAGGTTACTGGAAGTTCATTATTGCTTTCAATCATTAAAATAACTTGAGTATCCAGTACAGTTCATTTATTTGCTCTCACTCATCCATCAATATTTATTACATACTTACTCTGTATTAAGCATAATGCTAGGCACTGTGTATTCAGCAGTGAACCAAAAGGACATGGTCCTCACTCTCATGTTATATAGTCTAATGGGGAAATGACATTTAATAAATATATAATTACAAATTGTGATAAACATTAGAAGGAAAAAGAAACGTTAATGTTATAAGAATAAAATCAAATGTCCAAGTAGTTTGTACTTTTACTAAATATATTAGTCAGGACTCCTTTTGTTATAGGTGAGAGAAATCTTACACAAGTGGGAAAAAGCAACAATAATGCAGAGGAATGGGACAGGATTTTAGAAAGAACAGTGGCAGGGCTGGCTTCAGGAACAACTGAATCCAAGTACTCTGAATTCCTGACACTGATATCAGTACCCTTTATTTCCACTTCTCTTGTCTGCTTTTCTCTGTGTCCCAACTCCATTTGCTTCTATTATAAACTCCCTCTCTCCATTTTCACAGATTAGACACAGTGCATGAAGAGGGCCTTTCTTGCTAGTTCTGGTTCCTTGGTAGAAAAAGTCCCTAGGGAAATATTCCAATTGGCTCAGCATGAGTATTTTATTTGAGGGATGGGCAATACTAAGAGAAACCGCCTACAAACACTGCTTAGCTTAAACAGCTTCCATTTACGTGTTTCCCTGAACAAGCTAAGCAGTAAGTGTGAGCAAGCAAGAAAGGATAGGGGTATAAGGCCCATTCCTGTCTATGCGGGAATTGGCCAGTCTGGCATTGCTTTGGCCTCCACTCATTCCCAGCCAATGTCTCCTGCTTTCTGTTGCCTTACGGTCAGTGTGCAAAGCTGAGAGCAGCTGAGAGCAGCTCTGAAGCAATGCAAGGGTGAATGCTCCTTGTGGTCTGGCAGGGGCTGGACATACATACCAGTTAGGAACCTGGGCCCTCCGCTGCCTCACATCCCAATGACTGGCAGCGGCAACCCTCATATTCTGATTGTTTTTTTAAGATTTTATTTATTTATTTATTTATTTATTTTTTATTATGTTATGTTAATCACCATACATTACATCATTAGTTTTTGATGTAGCGTTCCGTGATTCATTGTTTGCGTATAACACCCAGTGCTCCATTCAGTACGTGCCCTCTTTAATACCCATCACCAGGCTAACCCATCCCCCCACCCCCTCCCCTCTAGAACCCTCAGTTTGTTTACTTATTTATTTGAGAGAGAGTGAGAGAGAGAGAGAGAGAGATTGAGCGCAAGACAGGGGAGGGTCAGAAGGAGAAGCAGACTCCCCACTGAGCAGGAAGCCCGATGCAGGACTTGATCCCAGGACCCTGAGATCATGACCTGAGCCGAAGGTGGCCCCTCATATTCTGATTGTTTACAACCAAAGTTACCTGAACTATTACATCGCTGGCTATATACAGTGTTTATTATTCTTTATCAACACGTTCATAATTTTTGGTGTTCTTTCAAATTCGTTTATAACCTTGGGGTACAGTGAGTGTTTATCTCCTTCGAGAGAAATAGCCATTGGCTTACCCGTAACACAGTCAACATGCTTAAAACTTTACATTTGTGGAAACTGTGTTTACAAGCACAGGCTTGTGTTAGGCAGGAAAGCTTATTTACCACTTTTAAGCACAAATTTGTATTTACTCCTATTAAAATTAAGAATGAGAACTGTCACAGCCAAGAGGAGACTAAGGCGATCTGGTAGTTGAATGCATTGTGGTATGCTGGACAGGATCCTGGGCTGGAAAATGACATCGAGCAAAAACTAAGGAAATCTGAATATAGTTCAGACATGAATTAGTAATAATGTGTCAACACTGCCCATGAGTTGTAAGCAAAGCACTGCACCAATGTAAAATGTTCATAATGGAGAAATGGGTAAGAGCATATGGGAGCTCACTGTACAGTCTTTCAAAATTTCTGTAAATCTAAAACCATTCTACACTTTTTAATTCATTTTCAAAAACTAGAGTGAGACATTCTTTTCAAAAATTCATTTCACAGATCACAATGAATCCTATATATGCCCATTCCTGTCTAATTGTCATTGTCAGAAGAATTGCATATTACGATTGTAAAGCAGAAAAAAAACAAAGGAGAAGTGTTCTAGGTCTCACAAAAGAGTAGCAACTGCATTTGGCTAGTCATTGATATTTGAAGCCTAAATTTACCAACAACCTTGACAGATTTTGCTATTGTTAATAGTGCATAGCTAAAACATAATTTCTCGGTGATAAACTGATGAGATTTTGAGATTTAAAAAAAATTCAATAAATATGAATTGTCTTTATTTTTATTTCCAACCTCATCAATGTGCAGAATGCTTGATTATTCTCCCTTTCCTTATGTGGAAATGTAAAACTAAAAATCCTATTTCCCCCATGGTTCTCACATTCTCTCTTCCTGTCCTCCTGCCCTTCCTCCTCCCCTTTCTCCCATTCTACCGTCCACATTTACTAAGCATCTGCTCTGTTCCAGATGCTGGGTTTAGGCCCCTTCAAATAACACACCACCTAGTGGGAGAGATACATGCACAGGACACAGAACTGAATTTGTTCTCCAAGGAGAAATAAGGCAGCTTTCTCTTCTTAAAAGATCTTCAAAAAAAAAAAAAAAAAATCTTCACAGGTTTGTCCCCTTGAAAATTTACCTTCCAATGGCTCAAGATTAGAAAGAGCAATTGGCAGAAGCCGGCCAATGGCACTGAGAGCTTGCAAAGGGATGAGGAAAGTCGGGATGGGTGAGACCCTGGGCAAGTCAGCCCCTCCTGTGGCCCAAGCTTTCTCAAGGGGCCGTGGGATAAAGGTGCTTCCATCTCAACTTCATGGTCTTTGACTGCAAGGGCGTGGGCTCTTTAAGAAATATTTGCTCCAGATGATATTTAAAAACGTCTAATTCTCCAAGGATTGGCCAAAGAGGGTTTTCCTGTTTTTCCAAGCTGCCCTGCAGAACATATTATACTGTCCAGAAATAATGTTTAAAGTTTCAATAGCTTCTGGTTCTCTGGGCCACATCACCTTGCAGTTGCCCTCAAATTGTTTCTGAATCACGTTTCCTCTGGCACGAAGCAGGGGCCCTCGGTTCACATTACGCCTTACAATGTACAGTGCGCTCACCCTGCTGCAGAGGGGCTTTAATGTCAGAATGAAAAATGATAAAGCATCAATGAAATAGCAACCACATGTTCTCTGCAGTGTGGGCCTGGGTCTGCGTGGCCTTTCAAGGCAGGGAGCAAACCATCTTTGCAGCGTTTGGTAATAGAGATAGGGTCTGCTGGGCGGGGGCTCTACCTTCATGGCCCCCAGCCTGGGGTAAACTGAGGCCAGACAGGGTTGTCTAGCAGGCCAGAGTCACCCCAGAAGTGGCCGCTGTACGCAAAGGGCAGCATGGTAAGTGAGAGAAGGGATGAATAGGATGGACCCAGCATACTGGGTTCAAGGCTCCATATATCAGTCTGCCCAGTGGGTTCTACATCCTGATTGGCAAACCCTTCTTTCCTAGTCATACCTAGCCCTTTCTGTTCTCAGCTGAATTCCTGTGGCATTACACTCTCTCATTACCACACGTCTTGTCACCTTTAAATCTGTTCACCACTCTGCAGGCAAAGTGAGACATTGAAAAGAAAATGAAGTTTCAGTTATGCAAGAAAAATAAGTTCCGGGGATCTCATGTACAGTGTGGTGGCTGTAGTTAACAATACAGTATTGTATACTCGAAAGTTGCTAAGAGGGTAGGTAGATCTTAAGTATTCTTACCACACAAAAAAGAAAAAGACAGAAAATGGTAACTATGTGAAGCGATGGGTATGTTAATTGGCTTGATTTTGATGATTATTTCACAATGTATATATACATCAAAACATCAAGTTGTATACCTTTTATAGACAATTTCTATTTGTCAGTGATACTTCAATAAAACAAAAAGAAGTCTAAAAACACCTATTTAGTTTCCTCATGATGAAGAAAGTCCAGACTTCTTAACAGAACTTAAAATTTTCTTGGTGCTCTTACTTCTTATCTCCTGAGACTCTCTCAGGACACATCCACCTTATCTCTTCACAAACTAAGTACATTTCCCAGAGGATTCTATGCCCATGGACACTCTCATGTCCCCTTTCCTAGCCTGTGAAACCCTTACCTCACATTGACTGCCTGGAGAATCAACACTCCTTCTTCAAGACTCAATTCACATATGACCTCATCTGTAAAGTCTACCTGATCAAAATTCTAGGAAAATGAGTCTTCTCACAGGTGCCTGTGTACATCTGTATTACATCATTTATAAGATTACATATTGTAAATGTGTATTTACAGTTCTGTCCCTTGCCTAACACAATGAGCAACTCAAACACAGCAAATATTTTCTCTCCTTTGTTGCTATAGACTGAATATGTCCCTCCCCCCAAATACATATAGTAAATCCCAATGCCCAGTGTTTTGGCATTAATAGGTGGAGCCTTTGGGAGAGGGTTAGGTCACGGCTGTGGAGCTCTTGTGAATGGACTCAATACTCTCAGGAGAGACTCCAGAGAGCTTTGCCTTTGCCCCTTCCTCCATACAAGGAGATGATCACCATCTATGAACTAGGATGTCGGCCCTCACCACACACCGAATCTGCTGGCACCTTGATCTTGGACTTCCTGGCCTCCAGAACTATGAGAAATACATTTTGGTTGCTTATAAACTATCCGATATATGACATTTTGTTACAGCAACCCGAACCGACTAAGACAGTTGTCCAGTGGTATGCTCAAGGCAGCTTTAGAGAGCTAACTGTGCATAAAGAGCTAATTTCCCCACCTCTGAGTTCAACAATGTCACAATGGTGGTTAGAAATCAGCCATGGTGGGAATATTTATACCACAGAAATTGGCAAACACTATAAATCACCCCCCCAAGAGCAATTTGTTAAATATTTACTAACATGTAACTGCTTGCTTGCATCCATCCTCAAAACCTAGTCTCTAAAACATAGTCTTTTACAAAAAGAGGAATGGGAGCACAGGCGGAAAGGGAGCCCTGAACCTGAAACAGGGGTCCCTTGGGAGGACCTGGGCCCAGCGCAGGCTCCCTGGGGACCTGTGAGCTCACCAGGCCATGGATCCCCCACTGTCCTCCTGCAGCTAGAGGGGTGTGCACTGTCAATGCATGAACCATACATTTTAGGGGAGCTGAGGACCTGGGGTCAGGGCAATATGTTTTGAAAGGAAAATATAGCTGAATGAGTAAATCTATGGATGAATGGCCTACTAATGATGAACTAATGAATGGTGAGATCAGAACCCATTTAATCTCTCCAATCCTTTCATAATAAATTCTCATCTATAAAACAAGGGTATCACATTCTACTCACTGGCAAGGACACTAACAAGGTGATACAGATGGGAAAGCATTAAAATGTCACATAACATATACAAATCACATGTGGTTCAAACGTACCTCTTTATCTCAATACTTCCTAGAAATGGTGCCAAGTGGGTGGTTAAGTGAAGGATTTAGAGCATCCTGAATCCCTCCTACAGGTCACATAATCTAACTTTCTCCCATTTGTAAGTTTTAGGTGCCATCCCAGTAATTTTCAGACTCCTGTAATACCCGAACCAAATTGCCTGAAATACATACTATCTTGTCTTACTAAAGAATTATATGAAATTCAGCTTTCAAATGGCATCTGGTTAACAGTCGCTGAATCTCATTTAATCCTCGGTGTCTCCCAGCTGTGAGTTTGATGTGCCATCCCCAATAACTTTTACCCAAACAGCTTCAAAAACTAGAACTGACGCTCATCCTATTGCCAAAGCCTGGGAAGAATTTCCACTTACTAGAAGTCTTACAAAAATGTAATTAGCAAGATAATTTGGGATCTATTCTTGCTGTGTTTCAGGAATAGAGTGAGCTTGCTGGCATGAAAGAAGTAGTGATCTTTTGTTTCCTCCCCTGTATTTGCAACTCGGTTCAGAGTTGAAAGTCTGAAAAATGGGAAAACTTTCCCTTTGTCACAATGGTGTCTGCTTTTTGGGTCCAATATCACCTCTCACCACCCTTTCTATGAGGCTTTCCTTTTCTGAAACCATTTGGAGATTGCAATTCCCCTCACACGGTCGGCAAGGGCTGTACAAGCCTATGAGTGGAGAGGCCTTGTGAACAGAGTGGCAGACAGTAGGATGGAGGGTAATCATCCTATCACTGGAACTGGAGCTCCCGGCAGTGCACAGACCTCAAGCAGACCTGGAAGCTGGGATGCCACTTATCCAGCAAGTTTGACTTTTTTTTTTTTTTTTTTCAGAATTTATCTTTAAAAAAAAAAATGGAAGGGAAGATAACATCTTGATGAGATTCTTGGTAGGATTTCTGTTTTCTTCTTTAAAATTTAATAACTTCTCTTATTTTCCATATATAAAATGCACTAGTTAGTATAAAAGGGGCACTCTTACTTAACTTGAGGCTGGGGGAGAATTATTCTGGTATGTTTGTGTCAGGGGAGGGCTTTCCAGCTATTCACTAGCAGGAAAGGGAGCTCTGGACTGTCTTCCTGGCAAGTCAGAGGCCAAGTCAAAGCTTTGAGAAGCCAGGAGTGCATTTGCTCTTGGCAAGTCCACAGGGGATCTGAATCAGGGGAGAGTGGAGTGTGGCTCCTGAGTTACTGTCTCCAGGTCTCCACTGTGCACGGTTCCCAGGTGAGAGCTGGGGGAGAAGCTAGCTCCCCGGACAGTTTCCTCTCCACCTCCTCACCCTATCACTCTGTCCACAGACCAGCTCCATGCCTTAAAGGTCTGAGACCCTCACAATAACGCGCGGGATTTGTATTTGTTAGACGGAGATGTTAGCCCAAAGTGTAGCTAGACAGAAACTTAAGTATTTTTTTTCTCCTGAGGGCAAGAGAGAATGTCAGAGACTTTTCCTCTCACACCCACAGAATATAACACAGTCGCAGGCATCTGGTAATTTCTAAATTGAAACACAAAAATGTATGTTCAATTGTGTGAGAATAAACAGACCACAGCCCCCGGCACGTCTCTGTGTCACCTCTGAACATTTCTAATGGAAATAACCCTGTGAAGACACTGAGCCACAGCGTAAGGGGTGGGCCTGTGAAGGGCAGGGCAGAGTGCTGGAGGGGAAAACGTGATCTTGATTATGTGCCCAGTGAAGTTTAGAAACAGGAAGCTCAGACGGAGACAGTTACCATGATGGCAAGCACCAAGCCGGTGGGTCTTTTGTTGGTGACAGTGAGTGGCACTCTGCATGTTCTTGCAATAAGCACTATGCTGATTCTAAAGAGGGGGGTGGAATGACTGGTCATTCTGTAGGAAAGCCACTTAGCGATGACTAGTCTAGACAGTCTGGCAGGTTGGTGGGCAGCTGCATTTTAGCTCCTGTATTTCCTTATGCTCCGTTTGACCTCCGTCCTTAGCCCTTTGGTCAGAGGGCCCACGAGACACACGGCTGAGGCTGGAACTTGTACCCTGAACTGCAAGACAGATGCAAATGTGCAGGAGCTCTGGCTTTTACTATTTCAGTATTTTCATAGGCACCTCTGTCCTCCTTGTGAAATTTATTTTTGGGTCTAGAAGCGAGGTAATTTCTTTGCAGATGCAAGGCAAACTTTCTGAGGAAATGGCATGCCCACAGTTCCCAAACTGGGCAGAAGTGTCCCAGGATGCTGCGGCCCATGCACTGGGGTGCACAGGCTTTTCCAATTTGTTTTAATTAAAAAATAATTTCAAGGGAAGCATAGTGACACTGGACATCTGTCACATCATGAGAACTGGCTTGAGGTGGGGCACAGTTCAACATGAGGTTGTATCACATTCCTTTCAATGACATAATATTTTTGCAAAGCTAGGTTTTTGGTGGTTGTGAATAAAAAGCAAGTACTGTACGAAAATCAATGTGGGGCAGGAAATGGGAATGGCCAGCATCCAATCTGATTTCAAGTTTTGACAAGTTGCACAGAGCTCAACAAGCACACTTAACCCATTAGTGAGTAACTGTGTTTTTAAAGAATGAAATAAATATTTTTTTCTTTCTCTTAAGCTATGCACAGTGAGATATATATAAATATATATATTCCAAATGGCTACTAAATTGTTAGGGCATAAATGTGTATCAAGTTATGTGGACCTAATTGTTTAATACATGGAAATGTTGGTATGGTTTTTTATCTAGAGATACTCTGAAAAAATTCTGGAGTCACCAGGGGCACTGTGATTCAAGAAAGTTTGGAACCCTCTGCCCTGTGCAAAGCTGGTTGGTGATTCTCAAAGTACAACTCACAGGATTCCTATTCCAGTTTAGGCTTTGCAGATCTGAGGGGATGGAGGAAGTAAATGACTTCAGTAAGCACCCACTCAATATTTGTGGATGGATATTTTCTCCTAATATTTACCGAGCCAGGCACTATACAAAGCATTTTAAATACAATATCTTATATAATTCTGATGATGTCTCAATGAAGTGGGTGTTACAGTATTTGTATTTTACAGGTAAGAAAACCCAGGCTTAGAGAGGTTAAATAAATTTTCACGTCACACAGCTAGGGTATGTCATTTGAATCCAGAATGGTTTCACCTGAAGCTCATGCTCTTTCCACCACACCTACTCTCCCCAGATGGATGGATGGATGAATGGATGGATTACTGGGCAAATGAAATACCTGTACAGGGTGATCAGGGAGGAAATTCCAAAGGGCATGTGATGGTAGAGACACCTGGGGAGCAGAAGTTCTTGTGTGAAATTGAACATATCAGTTAAGCAGTCTTCATTAGGGACTGAATAAATAAACCCAGAATGCCTGATAAATCTACACTGAGTTCTGCAAAGTTCATCCTTTCTTTCCCATTTTGAAGACACACAAGACTGTATTCTCTGTTACTGTGGGGTTAATTCCTAATGGCTTAGTAAAGTCATAAGTTGATCCAAGTTCAAAGAGGACAATCCCTTAGGTCTGCACGTCCTTCTGATATTTCCATAGCCCACTAGCCCAAATACTTGGGATGTTTGAGATACTTCTGCCTGAATCAAGTATTTCTATGTGCATAAAATATTTAGATATTAAATTTCTAATGCTTAAAAAAAAAAAAACACTTCAGAGCAGAAGTATGTTTTCCTTAACCTCATTTGTTTCAAAGGAGAAAGAATGAGAGAGAAAAGAAATGCATCATGTTTTACATAAAGGAAACAGCTCCAGGCAAACCTTACTAAATATTTTAATGGTTTAAACATTCATTTTAGCAAGTTTTCTTTAATTTTCTTAACTTTGTTCCTTTTGAACTGGCTCAACCTTCGTGTTTAATCCTTGGAGCTTTCAAGGAACAGCTCACAGAAAGTTATATACACAAATATAACAAACATTTCAAATAAAGCACAATGCGTAAAACAGAGAGCAGGAGAACTCTGGCAGCAGCTGCTCGATTTAACACTAATAGTTTTGAAAGATTTTGGCTTGAAGGTTAAGAGTATCTTATGACAATAAGCAGGCTTTGTATATAATGTCAACAGTCCTGTTGCAACATGTCCAGTTTTAATTTATTCTTTTTCATTTGTATAAGACAAATAATATAATTATGGATGTCTGGTTCATGACATTGAAATTTAAAAAAAAAAAAGCTCAAAATCAATCATGTTTTTCAAGAATAACAACTTTTAAAAACCTCTGGCCTATATGCCTGGTAATAGCTACAGTTTGGTTTAAACATGATAATATGCTTCAAATCTTTATGCATTTATTTTATTCATATAAGTGTTTGGTGCATGGGTTCTTCTGCATATGTGGAAGTGATTTAACTTTCCGCCCAATTTTCTTCTCCAGAGGGTACCATGACCAAAGCCCAATCTAGAGATGGGGGGTGGGCACAAGCCCCACCTTCCTTGCCCCACAGACCAGGAGCACATGGAACTTTTCAGAATCAGCCACTGGCCTGCCCCAGGAGAGTCTCAGGAACCATCCTAGGCAGATCAGTAAGTGTTTTGCATACGTGCATACATACACAGAAACGTACATGTACATAACACGCACATACGCATACATAATTTTGTAAATAATACCATTTATCAGGCTTTGCTTAAGATGTCAAATCAGAAACCTCGGGAGAAGGGTGCTACATAATGTTTAGAAGACACAGAGTAAAAGAAGCCCACAGTCAGATTACTGTGTAAGAGGCAGAAGAGGCTGGAGAGAGTGTGGCTTTCAGAAGGAGGAAGGGCTCAACGCGGGGTCGGTGATGAGCCCCCTCTCCTCAAGAACACACAAGCCACCAGTGAACGCCCAGACAGGTGGTAGTGTGGCAAGTGTGCTTATATTAAAGGACACCAGCTCTCTTTCCACATCCAGGTGGGCTTACACATAGGCCTCAGGTCTGGTGTCTGCAGCCCAGTGTCCAGATCTGGTGAGATCAGGCAAACGCCCCACTCTTGTTCCTAAGGGTGTGGCTTGACCTTGAGCACTGTTCTCCAGGAGAAAGTTTCACAGTGAAAATAATAGCAATTGTGACAATGGTACTATTTATGAGTGCTTACTATGTCACAGGCATTGTGATAGGTGGTTTACTAATAGATCTGCCCTGATTCCTCACCACCATCTTACGAAGCAGGTATTATTACCCCTATTTTGCATACAAGAAAACGGAATCAATTTTCCTAAATCCATGGTAAAGTCAGGACTCAAACCAGATGTTTTTCATTAAAGAATATGTGGTTATAACCTATCTTTCTTTCCTACAATGAAAGTGCTGAGGATTCAACAAATGACCTCATGTGTGACGATGGTGTGATTTTTTTCTAGGTCACAGTGCCCTCCTCTGTCACTCTTCTCTGAGTACTTAAAAACCCCATGCCCCCCCCCCCACTTGGTCATCTTTCTATTCCATGATGCTTTCTTTTGCGCCATCTAGAAGCACACCCCTTGCCTTAACCTTGGAATCCTCGTGGCCTGCACTTTCACTGGCATCTGCAGTTACTTGAGCCTTCCCCTGATGCACAGAGCTACACACAGGGAAAACTGGGACATCATAGACTCGGGCCCCTCATTTTACTGGTAAGTACACGGAGGCCCAGGAATCGGTGAAAGGTTAAAGAGGACACGAAAGGCAACTGTCTTGGTTCATCCAGCAGATATTCTAAGGGGCCTTATTTTTGTGTGTGTAGGACCATCATTGGTCCAGAAAATAAAAAAAGACGAGTGCAAGATCCATGCCCCCCTGGGCTAGCAGTGGAGAAGAGGACATAGCTCAGGAGAATACTCCTCCTGGGGTATGCACCACGTGCTGTGGGAGGGGGAGGGTGGCCCAGATACCCAGGTCTCCTGCCTTCAGTCTTTTAATTTGGTAAACATGCAATAAAATGGGTGGTAGCCATTATCTGAACCAGTAGAAATTGATGCTCTGTGCTTTTTATTTCTCTATCAAAGATGAGAGTGAACATTTCTTAATCCCCAGAATTGAGAAGCACAGTTGGCCTCTGTTTTCATAACACAGAGGGATTCCCCATTTTATGTGGAACTTTTCCAGCTGTCACTAGATAATGAGCTTTGTGAGAAGGGGGTTATTCCTTTCCTGCTGTTTACCCAGTTTTAGCACAGGGCCTAGTACACAGAAAGTGTTCACTGTAAGTATATCGAAGGAGCAAAAGCCAGACTTAGATGAGAAACTGCATATCAGAAGGAGCCCAGTCTCTTTAATAAGCCCATTGCTCTAGAACGACACCCCACGCACTGTACACAGGCCTGGGCTTCTGTGCATGGTGACTTCATGCACCTGTGTGGCTTCTGTTTTCATCACTAAGACTCTGTGGCCTCAGCAGTGGTGGTCTCACTAAACCTACCCTCTCACCAGTTTGAGACACAGACAAGCCACCATATCAACAGGAGTTTAACCCAGTCACAGAATCAGCTTTAGTGTAGAGCAAAGCTCCATCAAGTTCAGGTGTCCTTAGGCAGCATGGTGTGTAGTGGGGAGAGAGAAGTTGGTATCAGGATGCTAGGGCTGTCAGCACAGCTCCGTCCTTACCATGTGTGGGACACACTCTCCTGGATGTCCAAGGGCAGGAAGATGTAATTGTGTGGAAGATGGCGTCTTTAGTCTCATTTCACTCTAACATCCCATACTTCTGTGGGATGTGACACCCTGTGTCAGGGAATTGGAGATGGAGAGTAACGTGGACATCCACAAAAACATCCCAAAGCATTTCACTCTGAGCTATGAATGGCTTAGCCTGGAGGATATTTCAGTGTGTGGGAATTCAGGGAAAACCCCCTTGAGAAAAAGCTGTTCCCCATCTCACCCCCTGCCCTCAGCCCCATGAGGGGCCAGTTATTGTGAAAATAACATCCAGGATGAAAATGTAAGAAATGTCAGAACTCTTCTGAAGTCAGTTGAAAGGAGACAAGCCAAGCTTAAAGTGTCACTCCAGATTCTCTCTGGGTAGCTTCTTCCCAGGATTCCAGAGTCTAGGAGATTTGGTCTGCTCCCCACAATAGGGCACATCACAGCCAAACTAGGCTTAGCTGCACAATCTTCCCTCACCCAATGCAGAGCTGATTCAATACCATTAACTGGTCAAGAGCTTGGGCTTTGGAAGTGAGAAGATATGGAGGAGAGTCCCAGAAAAGTTAGGGCCCTTATATAAGACCAAAGAGCTGAAAGGAAAGTAGCATTTACTGACTTGAATCAAGAGTTCCTGCAGAGATCTTCATCACACAGGTGACACACTGGGTTAGGGGACGATGCAGTGCAATGTCCTGCTTACAAACTCCCCATCTAGCAGCTACCTTCCTGCCAGCTCCTCTCTGCCAGGTGACATCTCCAAGCCCCAAGTGGTTTGTTCTATCCAACCTTCCTCTGCATCTATGTTCTACTTTGTCTCCTTCCTTTTTAACTACAGTGCTTTGCTTTTGAAATCCTGTGTTCTGTAGCTCCTTTTCACATCATAGACAGGTTTCCACATCTAAACTTGCTGATACCAACACACTTACGTGAAGTATGTCTTCTCTGCTGCTTTTTCTGACAATCCTGCTTTTCTTTATGTAAACATATGTACTCATCAGCAAAGTTCTTGGGTACAAATGGCAAAAACTATATTCAGACTTGCTTTAACACATGTTCATTGTAAGAATATATGCAAGCACGGGCGCCTGGGTGGCTCAGTCGTTAAGCGTCTGCCTTTGGCTCAGGTCATGATCCCAGGGTCCTGGGATCGAGCCCCACATCGGGCTCCTCGCTCTGCGGGAAGCCTGCTTCTTCCTCTCCCACTCCCCCTGCTTGTGTTCCCACTCTCTCGCTGTGCCTCTCTGTCAAATAAATAAAATCTAAAAAAAAAAAAAAAAAAAAGAATATATGCAAGCACATAAAATTAACACAAGAGTTGCAGTAACTGGAAACCTTGGGGACGGGGGACTCACCCTTCCGTGGTGCTGTCTCTGCTGCTTCTCCCTGGCGTCTGTGTTACTCTCTCTAGTGTCTCGATGGCGTAGAGGACAAGGTCACTCCTAGGTCTGCAGTCACCACATCCATGATGCTCCTTTATTGGTGAGGAGAAGGGATTTTCTTCTACTTGCTTTACTTAGGAGAATCATGGGGGAACTCTGATTGCTATAGCTTGGGTCATATTCCCATTCCCAGATCAATTACTGTTGCCAGAGGAATGGAACATTATTATTTTCTGGATCTGGGTCATGTACTCACACTGTGTCTTGGGGAGGGGGTCATGGAATTGGCAGCATGCAGAAACCCACAGTTTGAGTAGGAGAGGAGCAGGTCTCCAAAGAAAGGGTTTCTATTATCAAAATAAGGAAGCAAAGATGCTGGGCATATGGAAACAATAATTGTACATCAGAGATAATAATGATTATAGCATAATTTGTGACAAGCCCAATGTGTGTCATGTTTTCACATAGGACTGCATTTCAGGTAGTCCTCATAACAAATATACATGGAAAGGTACTTCCCCCATGCACTGATGAAGAAACAAAAGATCAAAGGATCAGGCTGTGTAGATGGTACCATGGCTAGACAGAAAGGCTGGAGAGATAACCACAGCTGGAAAAGTATTTCTGAATGTTTTAGTTTGCTACTGCCTAAGTCATTCCTCTGGATGAAGGTAAAATGCAGTAAATCTATAAATGAATAAATCTTACTGATTATGCATCAAATAAATATCAGACAGAAGAGATCAAGAGGTGTAGGTAGAATTGAAATCATGACAACTGAAAGAAGATTTTGACCTTAAAGTAGCCTAGAAAGCAAAAACCTTTGAAATTGAACCAAGTCTTAAATAGTCACTAATAAAAATTCTAAATTGGAGAAATTACACAATTTGAAAATGGCAATTTAATAAATGGAATCCCAATTTTAATTCTTTCTTTAGCTTTACAGGAGATGAATCTTTGAATTATTATTTAGAGAAACTGCCACAGTAAGTATGTAGAGAAGCCAAGGATATAGGAATAAAGATGAAAAAATATTTGAAAAAAACCAGTGTATCATTCCAAGAGAAACACTATTAATGGCTTAACATATGAAAATGTGACCATGATTTGATGACAAAAAGTAAAAAATACCATAAATTTATGTGTATAATGAAACTTGACCAAAGAAAGTTTGCAAATCTCTGTGGGATAAAGGTGAACAAAATATAATAAAATCAAGTTCATAAATATAACATTCTAAGAAATGATTTTCATGACCTAGTTCATAATAGGGATATTTATTATGTTATTATCTCAGACAGAAATGCATGGGCTAAAAATAATTTAATGTAATTACATAAGTTCAACTGAAGATGATAAAGGATTTTAAGACCATGAATAATAGAACAGATTTTAAAAGAAATTCTCTACTTATTGAACTGTATTACCTAATGACTAGCTATTTAATGAAAAGTTATTGGAAATGTGTGTGCATCTCCCTGTCAAAATTAAGTTGCAAACAGGGTCATTATTTAGCTAGTGATACTTATGTCAAAACACTGTACATGCCAGCAATGTCTTAATATCAAAAAGTGATTTAAAAGTTATAAGAATGACTTGGGGTGCCTGGGTGATTCAGTCTGTTAAGCATCTGACTTCGGCTCAGGTCATGATTTCAGGGTCCTGGGACTGAGCTCTGCATCAGGCTCTGCGATCAGTGGGGAGTTTGCTTCTCCCTCTCCCTCTTCTTTTGTCCCTCCCCCTCGCTCATTCTCTCTCTTTCTCAAATAAATAAATAAAATCTTTAAAAAGTTTATAAGAATTCGGAGGGAGAGCTGAACCATGAGAGACTATGGACTCTGAGAAACAAACAGAGTTCTAGAGGGGAAGGGGTGGGGGGATGGTTTAGCCTGGTGATGGGTATTAAAGAGGGCATGTACTGCATGGAGCACTGGGTGTTATAAGAAAACAATGGATCGTGGGTCACCACATCAAAAACTAATGATGTATTCTATGGCGACTAACATAACATAATAAAATTAAAAAAAAGAAAAAAGTTTATAGGAATGACTATGAATAATTTGGAGCATGATTTATGACACTTAGTAAAGAGTCCTATAATACACAGTTTAGCTTGTCTACAGAATAGAAAGAACTTTTTTGTTGTTGTTTTATATATTGACTTGTTTTACCCCATTAGTAGTAAAATATTTTACTATCCTCTCAGCATTTATGGACAAGGCGTTAGGAGAACATAGAGAGCACTCTCTTGTCAGGAGCCAGATGAGAGTATTTTCTATAGAAAGACTCAGTCATTCAGATGATTGGAAGTTGGATGATTTCACAGACAGAATAGGAAACAGAATATTTTGAAGGGAGAAAAACTGTGGGATTTTGAATGTGCAAACTGATGCCTGTTACTTGACCCATTGAATTAGTTGTAGAGGGCCTCCTAGACAAGGAGTGGGAAACAGGTCTATTATGATCAGATTGGGGGTATCTTAGGTCCAAACGGAGCAATAAAATTCTACTGGCTCTTGTGAATGACTGATATCTTTTTTATCAGAATATAGCAGCATTGGGGCCTTAGTTTCCTTATCTGTAAAATGGGATAAACAATCCCTCAAAATTTAGAATTGAATTATGTATATGAAAGAACCTGACACAGGACGAAACCTATTGCAGGTAAATGAAAAATGTATTCTTGTCTATAAAAGTACTCTGTTTAGGTAAAATGTGCAGTTTTTTTGTTTGTTTGTTTTTTTGTTTTTTCCAAGCTCATACTCAGATTGAGAGTTAAGGATTAGCAGAGAAGTAATAGAATCTCCCTAAAGAAGGTATTTCTTATCTGTTCTTCAATCTGTTCATTAAATTATCTTTAGTACTTTAATAAAACAAAAATAAAGGAATCCTCCAGATTTATTATATTGCATTCTATTAATAAGGTAGCAAATTACTAAATTCACCTTATTTTTGCACGACATGATACTCACAGTTTTACTTCTGTCGAGTCATGAAATTATGCTGAAGTTCAGAGCACTTAGTTTGTTGTATATTTTTTGGCTCATATGAAATCCAAGGTAATGAGTTTTAACACTACAAAGGCTCTGGAATGCTTTCAAAAACATTTGCTTCCCACAAGAGAAATTAGCTGAACCAAGCAATAAAATGTGACATTAAGCATTCAATACTCCCATTTTTATGTAGTCCCAGGTCAACAAAAATGACCTCATTGGGGGCATTTCTCTAATGCCCTTGTTCAGAATTCTACTAAAAACCTGTCTCTTGGAAGCTAATCAATAGTTATTTATGCATTGTAGACCCCTAAAGAAAGCCTACCTCATAAATTGAACTCACGGCATTCTGGAAGCTTCTGAACCTAATGTGGTTTATAAGGATCCTTTGTCAAGTGGACCACCCTGAGTGCAACATATGTCTAGATCTGTATATGTACATTTGTAATTTATCACTTTTATTTAGTTAGTATTGTATCTTAAGGTCTTGAAGAAAATTCTAAAGTTGAACAATGATCTGTGAAATCCTACTCTTCTTGCCATTTTTAAACCTTCGTGTTTAGACTTCCTAGTTGTTGAATAACTAGTTTTTAGAATAAAGGATGTGTTCACATCACCTGGAATATTTTGCTCTTTCTAATCAAGGGAAAGCATTTCTCTAAACAAATAGTAATTGGTCTAAGGAAGGGAGGCCAAGAGAGTGAAGGAAGATCTTCATGGAACAGTTGTGAAGACTAGGTGTGCTTGGCCCCAAGAAGACAAGGGCCGAGGAGTGAAGGGAGAAGGCAGTGTCTGCATGTCCCTAAAAGACTATCAAACAGAAGGGACCCATGGGGTGGGGAGGTAGATGAGGAGAAACAGAGTGATAGGGAGGCAGAGTTTAGGTCAGTAGGAGGAAGAACTTTCTAATACAATGGCCCAAAACAGAATGAATTGTCTAAACTGAGATTAGTTCGTTAGATTAGAGAACCCAACTGGTGATATTTTAGACCCTTTCCAGCCCTGGGATGAAGGTCTTAATGATCATCACAACATATAATTCTCTCCTGTCTTTCTCCTGTTGTAGTTCAGGACACCCTAGTCGAGCCAGTGTTTTCCATAGACAAGACTTGCACAAGGAAGCATATTCCCTGGGGATCCCAAGGTTTCTTTCATTCCAAGGCTAGCTTTTAAAATTTTTGTGAAAGGAAAAGTACCAAAACAAGGATATTTATTTTTACAAATTCAAATTAATTTTAAGAAGTTTTACCTTGGCTGTTTTTTTAATTAAAACAAAACAAAACAAAAACAAAAAAACAATTCTACCAGGAAAATTGAGACATTTGCTTAATCAGATTGGTAAACTGCTGTCTATTTTATCATGTCAAAATTATGGGTGCTTTCTCCCCTTCCTCCCCTTAGGCTACTCTATACCTTAATTAATTAATAGTAAGGAGAGGAAGCTTCCAGACACCAAAGAGCAGACTGGCCAATCAGCTTTACGTGTCCTTTATTTTTTTGAAATGTAATATCCTAACAATTTACAGATGCTCCCTGCACTACTTTCAGACTCAGCTTGGAGTGATCCAAGTAGCCCTGTGCCATCAAGATGGCATTTGTTACTTGGTGCCTGGGGGACAAAACAGAGGGCTGCTCATGGCCTATAGCCAAATTCTGGTGGAGAATGTAGAGGCTACCATCCTGTCAAGGGCACTCTTCTATAATATTGCAATCCTGAGAGCTGCAATTTAACTATAACTTCTCCCTGAGAAATTAAATGAGGATCTCCATTCACTGTGCAACTCTATGATGGTATAATTTTACTTTTTGAGAGCTACAAAGAGACACATGTCTCCCTGATCTATTTAGGGACCCTCAACAAGAAATTTGAATCCCTCTAAGTACAGTCCCTATCTTACTTACAGGTAGCAATCATAACTTCACCTATTCTGATGAGAAAGAGAAAATTACTAGGGCAATCCTACAGAGGTTAGGAGAACTGCCAGGAGAACTAGAGTAGCAGCCAGGGTGGAAGGGACTCAGCAGGCGAGCAGATTAGCAGCTGTATGCCTGCTATTTCTGTCATGGGTGCTATTGGTTTTTAGCTGTAGATCTCTTCAGCCTTCTCCAAAGTCAGGGCAGAATGAAAGTCCATTCTGGTTCCAAGATCCTACTTTCTCCAACAGCTTTAGGTTCTCTATCATCCCATAGCAATTTTAACTTCATAAATCAATGAATCAGCCAACCACCAAAGACTTAATCTATGTTGACCACACTTGAAGCAAGTTTAAAGCAGAGTCTCCTCTTTCTTTTTGGCTTAGTTTAAAAAGAACATTAGATATGCACATACAGAAAGAAAGATGCTGATAGTCACCCCTGTCAGTTGAAAGGAATTGCCATATAGGCAGTAAACGTGCCCATTTCACCCATGTCCTTCACTGGGCTGGGCCAGAACAAGAGATATTTGGATGGATAACTATTTGAACCAAGATTCAATTAGTCCAGTGGGTCTCAAATTTGTTTAGCGAGTAAGGACCTGGAAATCACTGCCTTTTGTGAAATATATATGTTTCACAAAAGGCAGTGATCTATCTATCTATTTATCTATCTAAAGAATTAATGATTAAGTCAAATGCTGAAATTTGGGAGGAAACTGAACATAAAATGACTCTTACTTTCTGATTTTGCTTGGGAGACCACCTTTGGAGAAGTTTTAAAAATATTTCAGTCACCATCCCCTCTCTGCTTTGATTAGAATAGGTTTTCAGGAGCTTGCTAGGGCCCCATCAGATTATGTACTGCCCCTCACCTTCCTAGCCCACATGCAAACATAACTTCTATGTCTTATCCTTCTGCTGATGTTAATAATGCTCCCTTAACCCCATTGGGCACAGTCCTGTCTCAGCAACATGTGAAGCCAATGTTGGGAGGTAATGACCTGTTTCCTTATGCTATTATTTCCCTCTACTTGAGGGCTCTGCCAGCTGACAAAGTGGGGTCAAAGAGTTTGCTGCATACAGGATGAGATGGGTAACTTTTGAGGATGAGGGTTGAGGCTTTCCCCAAGATGCAGGGATCACTTCCTCTCACTCCTGGCCAAACAAAGGAAGGGGGGTCAAAAGGTGTGAGGATCTTACATAACACATCACTCCTTCTCACCTTGAGAACTTGAGGTGGCTCTGGCCATGAGTTATATTTGTTAGCACTCACAGATGACAGACTGTGTCACCAAAGTAGCCTTATGATATTGTATTCACCAACACTCTGGTTCTTATTTTGGTACACACTCACATACACACACTAGGCTACAAAAAAAATTTGTTGATTTCATCTATTGAATAATTCACCAACTGAAAATTACCCTCATCATATTAACATAATTACTTTCAAATAGTTTTCTGGCAAGCAAAAACTCAGAGGGTAATACTAATTTCCAATATGATTAATGTAGTTATTATAAGTTTTTCTATTCAAAGAAAAGTAAGCTGGCATATCAAACTAATAATAATCATAATATATATTTAAAATTTTCCGAATATAGTTTCTTTCATTATGGCAACAAAAGTTAAATTTACCTAGAATTACTTTGTCTCTCTTTTTTTCATCTTATGATACTTTCCTTATTAGAACATCTCAGGTATTTATAATAACAGCTTACTTATCTGAAAATCACCAGGCTGACAACTCTATATATGGAATATAACCATGTTCTTACTTTGGGAAATGTAGGAATCTGGTAAATTTCCTTTAAGAATAAAGTATATGCGGGACACCTGGTGGCTCAGTCGGTTAAGCGTCTGCTTTCAGCTCAGGTCATGATCCCAGGGTCCTGGGATCGAGTCCCGCATCGGGCTCCCTGCTCGGCAGGGAGCCTGCTTCTCCCTCTGCCTCTCTCTCTCTCTATCTCTCATGAATAAATAAATAAAATCTTTAAAAAAAAAAGAATAAAGTATATGCATGTCCTTCAATAGAATTTATATTTCTGTGTCCAAGTTAATTATCCCATTATAATGTGAGCAACTAGATGGTATAAAATATACTTTAGCTTCTTTTTCATCTCTTGGCCTTTGGTTTCCCTGTAGTACTGCAATGAGTCATCAGTTTCTGAGGGATAACATACCTTTCAAAAATATACCTTGATTGGGGCGCCTGGGTGACTCAGTTGGTTAGGCGACTGCCTTCGGCTCAGGTCATGATCCTGGAGTCACAGGATCGAGTCCCGCATCGGGCTCCCTGCTTGGCAGGGAGTCTGCTTCTCCCTCTGACCTTCCTCCCTCTCATGCTCTCTGTCTCTCATTCTCTCTCTCTCAAATAAATAAATAAAATCTTTAATATATATATATATATATATATATATATATATATATATATACACCTTGAGGTAACCCTACATAGAGGCATTGACAAATATTGTTTAGAAGGCACAAAATATTCTACAAATTTCAACAAAAGTGTAGCCCAAATTTTCTCCCCTCTGAAGCTCAGCTTCTCCATGGCAGAATGAAAGATTTAGAAGACACAATCTTTAAGTCCCCTTCCAATCCTGAGATTCTGTGATACTCTATAATCCGTCCCTTTGTACAAAGTAAAGTAGCATTC
This sequence comes from Mirounga angustirostris, assembly GCF_029215605.1. Lineage (NCBI taxonomy): Eukaryota > Metazoa > Chordata > Mammalia > Carnivora > Phocidae > Mirounga > Mirounga angustirostris. Next base: position 14,327,004 of record NW_026991718.1, on the reverse strand, counting down.
ATTTTCACTCAAGTTCTGCCACTGCACGAAAAGGCCACATTAAAATGTAATGGCTCTTGTGTCAGAGGCCACTGATAAATGAGGTAGGTTCCTGGCTTCACAAAATGACCATTATGGTTGTGGGGAGTTGCAGTCCTGGGGAGTTGTGGTCCTGTACAGTATCCACCAGCAGGGTCACCTGCAGAAGCTCCTCCCACACTGCCTTTGTCCAGCTCTGCACCCAGAGGACAAGCCATCCAGTTGCTTCTGAGGGAGGCCAGCACTTGCAGACAGTCTCTGCAGGGAAATGAGGAGATATCACCTCTCAACAAAGAGTTTCTGAGGCTCAGTCAGAGGAAGCCATGTCCTAACACCTTCCTTCTGTTGCCACTCCCTGTCCCACTCAGTTATGTCTTCCTGCAGACCCTGTTTCAGGATCTAGAGCTAAGTTTCTTTTCAGGTAGTGCTTTCTTTCTCCTTGGCTCTTTTCCTTCTGGTTTACACTAACTTAACTTCTCACGGAGTAGATTTTTGCATTTACTTTTTGTTTCTATGAACCCCCAGCAATTTTGACTTAGCTACTTATCCAGGGAAGTCATTGGTTTTTTTTTATCAGCTTCTACTGACTCAGGGATTCAGAGCACAGGGAAGCAGATATTCTTTTTTTTTTTTTTTTGATTATTTATTTATTTATTTGCCAGAGAGAGAGAGAGAGAGAGAGCACAAGCAGGGGGAGTGGCAGGCAGAGGGAGAAGCAGGCTCCCCACTGAGCAGGGAGCCCGATGCGGGGCTCGATCCCAGGACCAAGACCTGAGCAGAAGGCAGCTGCTTAACCAACTGAGCCACCCAGGCATCCCGGAAACAGATTTTCTAAAGAGATGTCAGCCTCAGTCTAAGGGAAGGATATACACACTCAGAGTGCATAGAACAGCAGACTACATTTTCTTCATCCCTAGATCTGTTGCTCAAAATGTAGGAAGGGGGTTCCTCATTTACTAGAACACACGATGGCTTTGCAGGTATTACCTGTGCAGCTCCCCCAACCTCTGCAGCAGCCACCACTTGGAACACAGACTTACTGGTCTGCATCCCACATGTGCCCTCTATCAAGGCGGTAGGGCTCATAACACTCAGCAATGTCTTATGAGGCTTTTTCTAAAGACCTTCTACATCCCAGAAATTAGCAGAGGCAAATCTGCTTCTCATTATCCTGATACTCAATGATTTACATCTTCTAACTTGGGGGAGGGGAGAGTGCCTAAGAAGGTGAGCCATTTGGCAAGTTATTAACCCTTCTAGGAGAATGTGCTTCCAGCACTTCTCTGGAATCAGTTAAGTCACCATTCCTGGCCCCTCCACTCCTATGAACTGTCCCCTTTCATGGGCAACAAACTTATTTCATTTTCTTGGACAACCACTGTAGAGGGGACAAGGATCTATAGAAGATTTACAAACCTCCAAAGCCTTAGCCATAGGGCTTTGGATGGGACCCTTGCTGACAATGCTGCTTCAGCCCAGGGACCTGGTAGCACTATTTGAGGGAGGAAAGCCATGCTTATTGGAGAGTCCCAGACTTTGGGTAAGTGTGACCCCAGAAAGGAGAGGATAACTCCTCTAAAAAGAATCACAGTTGCATGGGCAGTTGTCCACTCTGACATATAGTAGTAGCAGGAGCAAAATGTCAGCCTAGCCATCTCACTGCAGACACAAAGGTTCTGCCCTTGACTCTTGGTTCATGGTCACTCATGAAAATACTGGTGCAGCTTTTGCAAAGGCATTATGGCAACTGGTGCTGGTGGCATTAATACTCCTTCTGATGGCTGTTGCATCATTTTCCAGTCTAAAAATGCATGCCTGTAAATTCTGACCTTAGCAAAATGAAAGCGACACAAGCAAGATCCGTCCTTCAGGAATTCCCTTATGAATTCCTGGACAAATAAATGACAGAGGCCTGAGAAATTAGACCTCATGCTCATCTGGACACGGGGGAGCCTGAGGATGACTGCGATATCAGTGCACAGGACCATTATCATATCCCAAAGAGTAAATTTGAAGATCTCAGTTGTATTTGTCGTATAACAAATTACCACAAATTAGTGTGTCAAAATAACACAAAGTTGTTATCTCATTGTGCCATGGGTCAGCAGCCTAACTCACTGGGCTAAAATCAAGATGTTGGCAATGTTGTGCTCCCTTCTGGAGGCTCTAGTGGGGAATCCATTCCATTGACTTGTCCAGCTTCTAGAAGCTGCCTCCATTCCTCAGCTCATGACCTCTTTCCTCCATCTTCAAACTCAGCAATGGAGGGTTGATTCCTTCTCACACTGCATCACTGTGACCTCCTCTTCTATCCCCTCTTCCACTTTTAAGACCCTTATGATTACATTGGGTAATCCAGGATAATCTTGCTATCTTAAGGTCAGCTAATTAGCAATCTTAATCACACTTCATTTTATAAGCTAACATATTCACAGGTTCCAGGGATGAGGCACAGACAGCTTCAGGGGCACAAGGATGAAAGTGGATATTATTCTGTCTGTACCATTTAAGCACATAGGCCCAAAGAGTCAGCCATGGATTAGATGTTGGGTTTCCAAGAGGAATAAATCTCAAGGGCTTCCAAATTTAGGAGATAGGCAAAAAATAACAAAATAATGTGGGGCAGTGATAAATAATCATCATATGATAATATCAGAATGCCTATCCCAGCCTCTGTTGGAGGCTGGTGGCATGATAGAAGATTTTCTGGAGGTAGAGATGCCTAAGTTTAGTTACTAATGGATTAATAGCCATCCAGTACATGAAGAAGAAAGCATTCTAGTCACCCACATCTCCAATGTACCCCAAACACGGCATGTTACCCTCCTATATAGCTTGGCTGATGAAATCTCCTGAAAATCACAAGGCTGATAGCAGCCAAATGGGGAATTCATTGATGATTTTCAGTTGACAAATATATACTGAGGACCCATGACATGTCAGAACGTATGTGACTATCAAAGCTGCAATGAAGGGCAAGACACATGCCTTTTTGGTGTTATAGTATTACAGAGGAAGAATGGAAAAGTTCATGTGAAAAACTACTTAGGAGATAAGCTTGTGAATCTGTCCAGAGAGGTGATGCTTTTCAGATCCCAAATGTTACAGGAAGAGAACAAATCTTCAGTCTCCCCAAATTCCTGATGAACAACAGATGCTACCCCCTTGAAGTTTATCATCACAAACCAAAGCAATGGAAGGTCTCAGGCTCAATGACTAGGGTGTAGTTCTGGCTAATGTACTCCCATGCCAGTGACAGAGCTGCTCCAATCCACAGAAGCCACTACCATACATTGCTTATGTCCCCACTGTTTACTTCCCAGCTCTTCCCGTGGCACTGCCCCTTGAAGTCACCAGTCACTGGTCATGCTCCTAATTCCAGAGCTATTCCCTGTCTCAGACTTACGGCGTTTTACAGGCTTTTATGGGTTATTACAGCAGCCTGACTATCATTTCCATGTATTTCTATGGGAAAATGTACTACTATTGACCTGTAAATGAATTATAATAAAATTCCAGAGTATAACTATCCAGAGGTTAGGGAAGGCCTAACCTTTACAGGGACTTAAGATTTTACCTGAAAAAATATAGCTAACTAAGCTCCCTTTAATCCATCTGAACATCACTCATGTGGCTGCACCACTTTTATTAACTTAATGACCAATAACCAAATACTGTTTTCAGCAAGCAGAATGGCAGATGGAAAGAGCAGGCATTTGGAAGCAATGGATCTCTGCTCAAACCCAGCTCTGCCACTTACTAGCTGGGAGATCTTGGATGAGTTACTTAACCTCACTAAATACAAATATCATCACTATAAAATCAGCTTAAATCTGTCACACTCACAGGATTGATAGGGAGATGAATGACTGAAGATATGTACACCATGAGACACCATGGCTGGAACAGAATAGGCACTAAAACAAGTTTTTGCATCAGCAACCTCTGCATTTAATGTGTCCACACCACCATTGGTTTGGTGTGTTGATGTGTTCCCTACTATTGGGCATTGACTTAGTCCCCATATCCAGTTCTAAATACCTTTGAACAAATAACATTGAAATATACCCCTGTGTATGTGTGTGTGTGTGTGTGTGTTGCATTACTGAATGCACAGAAATATAAGCTGGTTCTGAGTGCTTCTACTGAGTTGATGGGAGGCAAGAAGGTGGAAAAGGAGAAAGAACCTTAATAAACTCTTATTTCTGGGACACTGCTGTCCCCTGAGTGCCTTGGGCCCTCACATGACACAGCAAAGGTAAATAGTTATACCAATTACTGCAGAACACTTTAGAAATATTCATTGCTATGTATTATAATCCTGAAAATACCACATTCATACCAATAGGCTAGTCTCTGCTAAATAGAAGTTCCTGTTTCTCTACCACAGAACTTTAAGACACTTTGAACATAAAGAAAGGAATGTCTGGGGCAGATATATGTGCTTTGAAACTGACATTCCACTTTTTTTCTTTTCTCTTCTTTTCTTTTTGCTGGTGGCTTGGAGGATCTTGAGCAAGACCTTTCTGTAGTCCTTTCTAGATCTTGGTTTGTCAGATTCTAGAACCCCTGGTCCCTGCTGTTTTCACTGCTCTCAGCCCGTCAGAGCCTTCCAGAGTAAAATTTCTAAATTGGCATAGAAGGACTTCTTTGGCATCAAATGATTCTTATGAAACAGCACACTGATGAGTTAAATGAAACGATTCAGAAAAATACCAATTAAATTTCCCCTTAAATACCCAGGGGTTTAGAAATTAAGCAAAACTGCTTGGCACTAGGCAGTCTGGATTTTAACAAACTCAAAATGTTTGAAAAGTGTTCAAGATGTTTTGACAAACAGAAAATGCCACTATGTTCTCTCCTCTCTCCTGACATCACTCTTCATCTGCCAAAAAGAAAGCAGAATCAGGGTGTTCAGGATCTGGAGATTGGCTAGTGTCCCATGAAGGGCTTTCTCTCTCATCAAATGGAATAATCCACAGTCCTTGTTTTAATGCTCACTAGCTTCTTTGTTCTTCTGCAAAGTGATAGAGCTAGTTTGCTTTATTTTAAAAAATGAAACAAAATTAAACTGAGTAACTATGGATAGTATAAAGTGATGACCTTAGCCAGTGAAGTCATATTTTTAAAAGAAAAAAAAATAATTCCAATTATGTGAATAGAATATGTAATGGTGCCTGGCTTGAGCAGTGAATGCAATGAATGTGACATGCTGCCTCTGTCAGACTTACAACATCACCACCAATGGTCTGGGACACTGACCCTCACTTGCCTGCTCAAGGAAGGTTGTGATGTTTGGCAGGAAATAGAAAGACTCCTGAGAGGCCGTGTGGTTGAGTAAAAAGAGTACTGAAGAAGAAGTCAGAGGTCTGGGCTTTAGCCCCAAACAACTGATACCTGCATGGATCACCACAAACAAGCCAGGATTCACACAGAAAGCAGCCTCCCACATTGACCCCTCCTCAAAAATTATGTGTGGGTATAGTCTTTGAGGTAACTTCCAGTTCTGGAGCATTCTAAGATATAGTCAGGTTATACTATTTGTACCTCTATAAATGAGGAACATAGTTTTAAAACTTATACTGATAGATAAATCTAGGTCACTGACTTTCCAGTTTAATATAATTTTTCCAACAAATATTATCCCCTGTCCCAAGTGAGGAGGCATATTGTATTCTTTCTCCTCAATGGAACTATATTAATATTACTCATCCATCCATCCATCCATCCATCCATCCATCCATCCAATTTTCTCAGTATCTTGCAATTTACAAATTGTATTCATTATCTCCTTTGCTTCTCAGAACCCTGACATGGATCAATTATCTATGACTCCAAATAATGCTCAAGGAAACATACTTTTCAAGGTGAATTCCTCAAGATGACAAAATGATACGTGACAAAGCTGGTACTGAACTCAAGTCTACTGGGCCAGAATATTTTCCTTGTAACATGGGCTGGACTCATCTCATCATCATTCTCTTCTCTAAGGCTACAGAGTGATGGAAGGAAGGAAGGAAGGAAGAGAGAAAGGAAGGAAGGAAGGAAGGAAGGAAGGAAGGAAGGAAGGAAGGAAGGAAACGGAAGGAAGGAAGGAAGGAAGGAAGGAAGGAAGGAAGGAAGGAAGGAAGAGAGAAAGGAAGGAAGGAAGGAAGGAAGAGAGAAAGGAAGGAAGGAAGAGAGAAAGGAAGGAAGGAAGGAAGGAAGGAAGGAAGGAAGGAAGGAGGGAAGAGAGAAAGGAAGGAAGAAGGAAGGAAGGAAGGAAGGAAGGAAGGAGGGAAGAGAGAAAGGAAGGAAGAAGGAAGGAAGGAAGGAAGGAAGGAAGGGAGAAAGGAAGGAAGGAAGGAAGGAAGGAGGGAAGGAAGAGAGAAAGGAAGGAAGGAAGGAAGGAAGGAAGAGAGAAAGGAAGGAAGGAAGAGAGAAAGGAAGGAAGGAAGGAAGGAAGGAAGGAGGGAAGGAAGAGAGAAAGGAAGGAAGGAAGAGAGAAAGGAAGGAAGGAAGAGAGAAAGGAAGGAAGGAAGGAAGGAAGGAAGGAAGGAAGGAAGGAAGGAAGGAGGGAAGGAAGAGAGAAAGGAAGGAAGGAAGAGAGAAAGGAAGGAAGGAAGGAAGGAAGGAGGGAAGGAAGAGAGAAAGGAAGGAGGGAAGAGAGAAAGGAAGGAAGGAAGGAAGGAAGGAAGGAGGGAAGGAAGAGAGAAAGGAAGGAAGGAAGAGAGAAAGGAAGGAAGGAAGGAAGGAAGGAAGGAGGGAAGGAAGAGAGAAAGGAAGGAAGGAAGAGAGAAAGGAAGGAAGGAAGGAAGGAAGGAAGGAGGGAAGGAAGAGAGAAAGGAAGGAGGGAAGAGAGAAAGGAAGGAAGAAGGAAGGAAGGAAGGAAGGAAGGAAGGAAGGAAGGAAGGAAGGAAGGAAGGAAGGAAGGAGGGAAGGAAACGGAAGGAGGGAGGGAGGGTGAGAGAGAGAGAAAGAGAGAAGTCACAGTTCTCGAGCTACAGAGCAGCAGCATGCCAGGAGGCTCTTTCCTGTGGTTTTGATGACCCAGGGCCATTTGGATAATTACCAGGCTGAGGCTGGTGAGACCCAGCCATTCTTTGGCAGCTCAGTACAAGGATACACGAGAAACAGTTTCCATTGTCTACTCCCAATTCCCCAGTCATGTCAGCAACCAAGCTGGGCTGGTTTGGGTTTTCTCATGGCAATCAGAGTCAATTTCAAGATCGAAAAGCCAAGTTCATGCTAGAGAACATGGAGCCACACCTTTTCCCTTGTCATTTTATATGATCTGTAAACTCTTTCTGTAACTGTGAAATCAGGAAGCTGAAAGGCACCCAAGTGATATTATCATAGAGCTGGGGTTGATGTTTTACAGCACATAGGGACTGATATCAAAGCCACAGAGATGAACATGTTATCATAATAGTTATGAACAATCACCCTGTAGCCCAGACATTTATCATGCTTTACAGCCTACAGAACCCTGTTAAATTTATTACATCTCTTGGTCATCAAAACAGCTTTGTGAGTTAGAAAAGGTGAGGATTTCGCTCCTGCTTTTCAGATGAGGAAAGTGAGAATTGCAGTCCTGGTAAATGGCATCCACCCAGTTGCCTGGAGGGAAAGCTGGACAGGATCCTCTCACCTCCATCTCCCTCACTTATCACAGCTCGTTCATCACCAACTCCTGGCCTTCCCTCCACCCAAGTATCCATCAGATCCATCCACTTCTCTGCATATCCCCCACCGTGGTTCTAGTCAAAACATCATCCACCCCTGTCTGCACCTTCACAGCAAGGATCTCACGGGTCTCCGTGTTCTTCCCTGCTTTCTGACACTCAGATCTGATCTTCAGTCCTTCAGCGGCATGGCACGGACTTCAGCATGAACCCAGACTCAGACTTGATTTTGCCTGCCCTCCCCACAGCCTGTTTCTAGCTCATTCTCCTCACCATGTCTCTTTTCCTTTGTGCTCTGTGCTCCAACCACACTGGGCTTCTTTTAGTTCTCAAACTTCCCATGCCCTCTCTTGTCTTAGCATCTTCCCACATGTCATTCCCCCTGCTGGATGTCTTTCCAGTCCTGACCCCTTCTTGCCCCCATTTCCCTTTGCCATAACGATTTATCTTCCTATCCTATTTCCCTATGGTTTTCTTCTCCCAGGACTGGAATCTTCATAGCCCAAGACTTACTCAGTGCCTGATGAGCATGGAAGAAGTGTTCGGTAGCATATCTTTTCAGAAATAAGTGAATGCATTAAGTCTCACCAAAGGCCTCAAGCCAAGGTTTTTACACATCAGTTTGTTTTGTCCCAGCAAACATCTATTTATATAGAATAACTGTGAATAGTACTTCTCTGTTTAAAATTGTCAGGTCACCTGATGGCACGTACATGCAGTCAAACTTTCCATCTTTCTTCCCAGACAGAGCTGCTGCCCTGAATCCTGAGTCCTTTTCTGCCTCACTGAAATTGGCCTGTATTCTGGAAAAGAACTGGGTAGCCCCCTTCCCTCTTTCCCTTGAGCCAAGAACCAGGGAGGGAGCCAGCTTTGTGGCCATCCCTCAGTTTCTCTCTGCAAAGGGCTCCTTGAATCTTAAGAGTATTCAGAACCCCAAGATTCCTGGGTCATGATGTTTCCTGACTCACTGTTGCTACAAAATGCAGGAGGGGAGTCTGGCACGTCCGGAGGGTTTATGGGTTGCAGCAGCATTGAGGCATTAAGCCTTGGGCATTCTGGAGAGCCAGATGGCTGAGCAGGGAGGACCCCAGCTCTTACGCTATTGCACATGACAGCAGAGTAGGCACTCTTCTGGAATAGGACCAGAGACCCTGATTCAAAGCTGAGTCCATCTCAGAGCATGTAAGTCACAAGCCAGAGTGGCCACACTGCAGAATCCAAACTCCTCTTGATTTAATCCAGGGTTCCTCACCTGCAGCACTGTTGCCATTTTGGATGGGATAATCCTTTCCTGTGTGTGTGTGTCAAGGGCGGGGGGGAGGCTGTCCTGTGCACTCTAGGATCTTTAATAGCATCCCTGGCCTCCACCCTGTAGAAAACAATAGTAACCCTGCCCCTTTCCACCCCCCAGATGTGGCAACAAAAGTGTCACCAAATATTGCCAAAATCTCTTGGGAGAAGGGGAGTGAAGTTGAGAACCACAGACTTAATGGAATTTAGCACCTTGGACAAGTTACAAAAATGCTTCTGATCTAATTTTCCTCATCATCCTAAACAAAACAAAATAAAAAAAAACTAAAAATGTTTCTAATATTTTTGTGAGGACTAATGAAAATATTAGGTGTGTAGTATTTAGCCTAGTCCTGGTGCAAAGTAGGTGCTCAGAAAATACGGCTGCATGAACATGCAGAAAGTATGTTGCCCATGAAAGAAAGTAACTGAGACTCTAGGAGAAAGAGAAGTGCTGCCAGAGTTGGCTCCTCTGACCTTGTAACTGGGAGCCAGGTGGCCCCCAAGTCACATCTGCAGGAACAGAAACTCCAATGAGGAGAAGGTGTGAGAATACTTGGTTAAAGCCAACAAATTTTACAAATGCAATTCATTTTGCCACACAGTGAGATCTCTTCTGGGGTCTTCTTTCCACCTGCCTCCAGAAAAGATAAATTTTATGTGTGGGTGATGTACGTCGGGGGTGCTGCTATGGACAGTGTTTTAGGAGAAGCTGTCCCGGAAGGAGGTCCATGGTGGCCTCGCCAGAGAAAGGCAGCAGCATATGCAAGGAGAGGCATACACAGCACAGGAAAGGTAGAGGTCTTACTGGGAGTCAGAGGTGGGTATGAGACTCAGTCCTGCTACTCTCTGTGTGACCTTTGGGACACAACCACTCTGAGCTTTACTTGCTTCATTATAGGGAAAGGGTAAGAAGTAAATGGAATATGTGCAAGTCACTTGGCATAGAGCTGGAACATAGCAATCACATAAACAATGTAAGCATTGGTAATATTAACTATTACTGCACAAGCTTTTACTATTATTACTTTTAGCACTACCATCATTGTTGCCCAGGGTAGTTTACAGATCATTATTGTTATTAACTTCAGACAACTTCAGATCTGCCACCTCCTGGTCAGCAGGGCCACCCATCTGTCTCCTGGATTCAGAAGATTCAGAAGGCTGTGAAGCAGGCAGGTCGTTTTAGCCCACTTCCCTATGAAAAACATTTTGCATAAAAATCTGTATAGTCTCTGGTCCCAGGACATCAAAGTGGCTTTATCTCTCTTGGCAGGTTAGGCTACTAGGAATACTGAACATTTTTCTGTCTCACCCATTGCCAAGGGTGCAATTTGGGAAAACAAATAGGGATTTACAGATAGCAACTTTCCTCTTCTTCTATTGATAGCCTGAGATAATTCATGGCTAGGTTTGGACAAATGCAAAAATGTGCATTTCGTTTGAATTTGGATTCATTCCTCATGAATATTAGTCATCTCAGCCTAAAATGCAAGCACTTCTCTGTTTCAACAGATGGGATGCACTATGGAATCGTACTGCAACACAAGGGGAAAACAAGAAGGTTGAAATTAAATTTAAGGATAAGTCTTGGCACAGTGGCAGCAAAGTGTGCAGCACCATATATTTCCCTACAAAATAAGAAATGTACTTTTAGGTGTGGCTTGCATTCTTGCAAAAACAATGGGATGGGAATATTTATAAACCATGTTTGCTTGATGATTTAACTCGTTGTAGGAATATTTTGGGCATATAACTCTTCCTAAATAGGTTCCTTTTACTGAATGCCTAAACCAGAAACTGGCTCAGCATATGTCAGGTTCCATTGTTAATGATGAAAATACAATGCTGGAACCCCGCTGCCTTTCATAGGCCCTTCTGCCTGTTGATATTCCACTGTTTCTTGAGAGCACGGCTGGTGGATCTTACAACGTGACAGAAAATGGACCAGTGTGGGACCAGCTGGTGATCCTGAGGTGTGTGTGTGTGGGGATGGGGGGGAGGATAAAGAAACAGGAGAGAAATAGGAGGAAAAGGAGGAGGGTGAAATAAAATGAAAAAGGAAGAAAAGAATTGGAGCAGGAGAACTTCATATTCATACTTTTTTCACTAAGTCATACCAATTAATAAAATTCAATAGAAAATGCACTTGTTAATTCCACGGATGAATTTTTGTCGAGCACCTACTATGTACCAGAGACTGTGATAGGCACTGGGGCAAAATTAAACTTTTATGATAATGAACTCAGAATTCATCTAACATCAAATAGCTAGAGAAGAACCCTAGCTCCCATTATTACTTTTTAAAAATTTCCATTAACTGGTGTGCCACATGCCAATAAAATAATAATTCTTGCCCTGTAAGAATAAACAAAAGGCAGGGCGCCTGGGTGGCTCAGTCAGTTAAGGGACTGACTTGTGATTTCAGCTCAGGTCATGATCTCAGGGTCACGAGATGGAGTCCGCATGGGACTCCATGCTGGGTGTGGAGCCTGCTTAAGATTCTCTCTCTCCTTCTCCCTCTGCCCCTCCCCTGCCCCCTCTCTCTCCCTCTCAACAAACAAACAAACAAACAAACAAACAAAAACAAAAGGCAACACAAAATCTGGAAGTTCCTTCTACATCAAAGAAAGAATGGCATCCAGTATGGTTCACTTTAATATATTTTTATTAACATAGGAATTCAATGAACGCAAACAGATCCTATGCACTATATCTAATACATCTTTTAATGTCGTGTTATTGATTATCTAGGAATTCCCATTGCCTTTTCAGTGACCTATCAACTTCTCAGAAGCAGTTATGGTTAACTAGCAGTCACCCAGAAAACTTTTTTAGAAATATAAAATTTAGAACTTTGGCTTTGTAAGAGATTCTAGAGATTATTGTGTCTGAACACTCCTCCACTTACAGATGAGAAAATGAAGGAAAAGAAATAATGACCGAAGAACCATTTCATTGCAAATCTTTCTAAAGAGTGGATCAGACACAGCTAATTTTGTTGAGTACTTCTTTTATAACTGACTTAGTTGCAGACACCTTTATCCAGATAATCTTCAATCCTTCCTAGAACACCATGAGGCAGATATAATGGTCCATATTTAACGTAGAAGGAAAGAGAAGCTTTGAGAAGGTCAGCATCTCATCCTGGGTCACACACAGTTAATCTCCTTACTTCAAGATAGAAGTCTCACTATGTATACTGTAGTGAGTAAAGAAGAGATGATACTACCCAAATTCTCAAACTTTCTTGTACTTCAATAAAATATCTTTATGAAACTGTTTTGTCATTTGCCTTTGTATGCGATAGAATTCAAGAAGACTTTTCCATATATGAGATTTTTCTGAGTGATAAATTAAAATATAAAACTATTTATTTATCAGGTTCCCGGAATCCATATCATATTATTGGCTATATTAATTATCTATTTCCTAATTCTTCTTAGAAGAAGGATTTTTTTAAATTATTAAAAGAACATTTTAGATAGTAACTGCAAAAAAAAAATTGTCAGTGAAAACAGGGTCACTTTTATAGCCTATCAAAGAGAAAACTCAAAGTTTTTATAGCCCCAGCTTAGCTCTTACTGAGTGAGTAATTAGGGCTGATAACACGATCTCACTGGGTTGTAAAGCAGTTGTACCTAGATGACCTGTCCCCCACTGCAAAGAAGCTTTCTCAAAATACTGGAGGTGATATTTTATTTATTTATTTAGAGAGGGCACGTGCATGAGCGGGGTGGGGAGGGGCAGAGGGAGAGAGAGAATCTTAAGCAGGTTCCACTCCCAATGCAGAGCCAATGCAGGGCTCCATATCACAACTCTGAAATAATGACCTGAGCTGAAATTCAAGAGTCTGTTGCTTAACCAACAGAGCCACCCAAGCATTTTTGAAATCTTGTTCAGCAGAGTGTCAATATTGATTTCCAGAGATAAATGAGCTGATGGTCTTGCAACAATCATTCAACTATCTGATAAACACCCTCAGCCAATTTCAGAAAGTCAAGGTAAGTGCGGAACGTGGGTCAGGGAGTTCTAGTATAAGGGGATCTGCATTATTCCACTTAGGGAGGGTCTTTTTCTTCTTCTTTTTTGGGCGAGAGGAGGGGTAGAGGGAGAGGAAGAGAGAGAATCTTAAGCAGGGTCCAAGTCCAGTGCGGAACCCCACTCAGGGCTGGATCTCAGGACGGTAAAATCAGGACCTGAGCTGAAATCAAGTCAGGCACTTAACCAACAGAGCCACCCAGGCGCCCCCTGGAGGTGATATTTTAAAATATAGGTTGTTGCTCCCAATCTCATAGATTTTTTAATTCGGCAAGTTTGGAATAGCTCAAATTTTTTTTATTTTATTTAAAGCTCCCTCCAGTGATTCTGTTGTTCAGCCATGTAGGACTATCAATTGCATTAAGAATATTTTATTTATATTAGATATTCTATTCAACTCCGAGCTTTGTTATCGAATTCTTGTGGAGGCTTGGGCAAATCAAATAAGATTTCTGAGCTTCATATTCTGTGCTATAGATGGAGAGGAAACTAAGCCTTGGTGGTGCCTTGGCCACTGCACAGGCTTTGCTTGAGATCCTATGTGCTATGGGTGCTAAACTCAAAAGCTGTTCACAATGTCCATAACTTTTGTTGCCACTACGACAAGTCTCTAGGTAAGAGACAGGTTTTGAGGGTCTGCTCCATGCCAGGCACTGTCTTTGGTATTTTACCTTCTCAACCATCAATTTTCATGATTGCCTGGGCTAGCTGAGTACAGAATTTTCTCCTTGTTGCACCTTCCAGGCACCTCTCCCCAAAACATTAGCTCTATTTACTTTCCCGTGATTGCTGACTTTTGTATCCAGTTCTTGTGCTCTGCTTCCTTTCTTGGATATAGTACTTTGCTGGGTTACACACGTGTTCCCCTCCCCCTCTCTTTCAAGAGATTCATGAAATTCCAATCTAGACATAGGTCCTAGGAGTCTGTTTTCCTGGAATGGGCCATCAGAAAATAATCATTCTGCAAGTTAAATGTTATTTTCTGCCTTTTTATAGATGAGAAAAATGGGCCTCCATTATAAGAAACATGCCCAGCCTTCACCACCAGTAAGCAGCAGAAATGCAATTTGCAGCCAGGATCTATGTAGCCCTGGATCCTGAGATCATTCTATTAAATCATCCCACATCCCAGAGTTCTCAGAATAATGGCAGCCTAGAAGGAGAAAGGAGACTTTCATCTTTTTGACATTGCCAAATGTTTTGCTTTACTTCAGGAGTAGATTGACTATGCCTTTGAGAACCTGTCCTCATTTTGAAGAGTGCTTTTAATTTCTCAGATCAATGCCCCCACTCCCTTAGTCTATGCACTCTCTGCTTCTAAAGGGAAGATCCATTGTTTTTCTGGTTACTATCTATGTCATAGACTACTGAGTTCTCTCAGAATGAATTCTCTGTGCTTATACTCAGTGCTCTACCTAGTTCTTTTACCAAGTCAACCTCTAGTTACTCTCCTAAAAGTAGAGAAATTTGAAGAAAGAGCCTAAAGGTAACAGGAATCACTCTCTTTCCCTTTATATCAATTTTTACATTGTGTGATTCTTTCATTAGGTCTGTCACTCATGGTCGCCTACTAGTTTATCCCCAGTGCCTAACACAGAGCTTGGAATAAAATTCTTGTTCAATAAATAAACGAATGAATGGATTCTTTTAAGTTTCTATACCAATAATGAAATTTTAAGGGGATTTGAATTTGGAGACCACACTGGAGAACTATTTGTCGTATGATATAAACTCAAGTAGAAAAATCCCACGGTTTTAAATGCAACCCATCAGTCATCCACCAAAGAAAACATAGTTTGGCGCATCCACTGTGTTAATAGATTCTTTGATCCATGTTAAGGGGAGGCAAAGCTGGGCAAAAAAGTTACTTGCGGAACATATGCATCATTGTTTATGAGACTAGATTGCATTTAACAGTCACCAACCTCAGAAGCAGAGTGTCCTACGTTCCAGGGGACAGGCGGGCAGTGGGGGTGGAGAGACACTTGCAAGAGGGAGTAGAGATCAAGTTAACTAAAGAGGCCAGGGAAGGCTTTGCTCCCAGAAAGAATGGGCAAATACTTGGTGATAAGAATGTGCCTGGCACGCACCAGAATAAGACCTGTCTTATCAGCATGATCGGTTCTGGTGCAAAATAAAATAAAGTAAAATAAAGTAAACCTTTAAGATACTATTTGGGACCGACTGAGGCTGGATTGTGGAAGGTATCTTTGGTTTGTTTGTTTGTTTATTTGTTTATTTATGCTTGGGAAAAGTCTTGACCGTTAGAGCTCAAACTCAATTATTCTCTCCCCTAAAAAGAATGTCTCCTTGGCTCATTGTAGTGAGAACAAAGCTGATTTAGCCATATGTAACTTTCCCTACATTGAAAAGGCCTCCATGTTTCTTTCGACTCCTTAAATTTTCAAAGGAAGGGGAAAAAGCATGTTAGTTGCTTAATATTTCTGTATATCTTAAAGGACCCTTCATATTTATCATCAGAGACACACCAAAGCACATTACAAGTAATGTAAGCCAGCTGGTGTTTTGCAGGCCAAAGTCAGTTGATGGTTTAATAGTAAAAACCATCTTTTTGTTAACATTTTTCTGGAGCACATCACCAAAGAATGCATGGCCCCTTTGTACATTTTTCAGAAATGAATGGTCTTATTAGCTATTTTCTTAGGTTTCTGAATACTTCTAGGACATGAAGGATTGGTTTGGTTTCTTTTGAGAACTCTTTCAGAGCTGTGTAAACCACCTTCTGAACACTTTTTCATGTGGACTTCTTGGATTCTCCAAATTTACCCACTTAGGTCATGTTTAATAAACGTACATAAGGTTAGCAAACCTTCCCATCTGGGACATAAACTAACCTGTGTCTTCTGTCCTGGTCGAAACACTGGTGATTGAAAAAGTAACTCAGAATAGCTATTAGAGATTAGGCACTTTCACTGTTCCCTTCCATCTCAAAACTTTGATTGAGTCCCAATTCACAGGTTTCACTCACCATGGAATTCAAGAATGGCCACTAAAATTCAAAGGAGAGTACAGAAGGGTAAATGTTCTATGCTTTCAGCCATTTATCAATTCCCCAAATATGCCATGCTCCTTCCTAATCTGTATCTTTACACATATTGTCTCAAATATAATTCAAGTCTCATCTCAAAGACTCCTCCTCCAGGGAGCATATTGTATCCTGCTTCACCTCTTCCCTTCACCCTATTCCAGGTGGGTTTATAGGGAATTGCACATAGTCTTATTATTATATCATATCATCAGCTTATGAGCTACATATAGGCAAGGACGATGTCTGATTCATTGCCCATCATCCAGCCTTGTAGCCATCATGGTAACTGGAGCTGAGCTCTGAAATGTCATGATGTCTAGGCCTGCTACATTGTAGGAAGCTATTATATAACCTGTATAAGGAAAACTGAATAAAGAAATAGTTCTAGGTAGAGTTTTTGTTAAATACACAGATCTATCTTTAGAACAACATAATATACAAAACAAAAAATATTCCTATCACGTATAAAGCAATTGAGTTTAGTGCATCTAAAACTTTCTCAGCAGAGTTCTTTTGGAGGTAATCCTAAAATCTAAAATCTAAGATCTAATCTTGGATCTGAGGCTTACCTCCAGAAGAACTTTGGTGGGAAAATTTTACATGCACTAAACTCAATTATCTAATTTTGTCTTCTCAACAACCCTGAGGAAGTGGTTACTATTCACATGTTACAGATCTATAAACTGAAATGCAAAGTAGTTAAAATGCTGACTTGGGACTTTACCAAAACTCATGAATTTAAATGCTGTACTTTTCTTTTCTTTCTGTTATATGAAGTAAGCTAAAGAAGCAAAGGGTGAATGATATCATAAAAGGTACCAGAAGAACTCCAAACCATTAGCTGCTCCACTATCCTGACCCTGATGCAAAAAAAACCCCTGCTTTGATGTTAGAGGGGTATACTAAGATCCGGTCTTAACCTCTAAGGATTTGGCTCCTAGAGATTTTCCTTTGAGTTTAGGCCTTTCCTTTAAGGAGAAGGTCATAAACTCTCAGGGCTCCTAGGAATGCCCCTGTTCCTGGTCATCAGGCATGGTTTTGTGCAGGGAAGATGGTGTACAAAACCCCAGTGGCAAAGGAAGAAGATGAGTCACTGTAATGTGATGATTTGCATTGGTGCAGCTGGGGAGATACATGGCTTCTGCCAATATCCACTGACATCTCCATGTGCCAACCCCCCAAAATAGAAACCCCTGAGAAAAACCAGGAGCATCCCTCAGAAATATAAGAAGTCCGTCTGGGGTTTGGTTACATGTAAAGATTATACACTGAGAATCTAGGCTTCTGCTGTTTTGCCCATGTGCTGAATTCTCACCAACCCTCCCCTCCTTCTGCCTCCTGAGTCACCCAGCAGACAGCGATGCTCTTCATTCATTGTCTCTTAGAAGCTCTTTCTATTCTAGGGAAACAAGGCATCACAAGTATGAAATTCATATTTTGGCAACTACTGCCATTTGCCATCTTTTATTGTCCTGCAGATTTCACTGTATTTAAATAAAGTCTTCTTGGTGAACT
Source organism: Mirounga angustirostris (assembly GCF_029215605.1). Taxonomy (NCBI): domain Eukaryota; kingdom Metazoa; phylum Chordata; class Mammalia; order Carnivora; family Phocidae; genus Mirounga; species Mirounga angustirostris. The sequence goes on along the minus strand of NW_026991718.1, from coordinate 14,309,427 downwards.
GGGACTGTGTACGCCCACCAAAGGCAAAACCCCAGGCAGAGACAATGGCTTTGCTAGCCTGTTTGCTATTCCAAGTGACACTTCTAAGATGTTTGCTGCCCTGCTGTGCAAACATAGTTACGCATGAAATAAAGTAAAAACAAAAAAAAAATTAAACAGCAGTTAGTGGTTGGATGTTATTTCCAGTTTGGAACCACTGACGAGGCTGCTATAGAAAACTCTTCCCTCTGTTATTACAAAATAACCGTTTGTGGATGGTGAAAAGAAAACACAACTGAATTTTCTTTTAACTTCAAATACAGAAGCTAGTGCATCTATCATTTTCACCACATTACAATACATTATGGGAGAAGGTCATCATAACTTTAGATGGGTTATTTCCATCCATGTCTCTCATCCTCTCAAAATTGTTATACCGGGACCAAGCTGATGCCAAATGCTCTGCTAAAGAAAACACACCAAGTTGAAGTGAGCTAATTAAAGAGAGTGAAACAGAACCAAAAGCTCAATGCATAGGACCCAATACCGAAGCAGGTTTTTCACAATGCATTCTGAGACAGCATCATCAAAAACAGCCCTGCTTCTCTTTCTCTTTTGTCTTTATGTCCACTTCTGTTTTGCCCTAAAGATTATCCTTTATCCCATGACCACAGATGTGGTCCTTGTCAGTATCCATGTAGTCCATCTAGGAACAAAAAAATGCTTCCACTTCTTTCTTTCAAAGAATTTTGTCATTGTCTCCCTGTACTGATACTACCAATCAAGATTATAAAAACAACAATAGCAATAAGGTAGTTAATATTTACTGAGGATTTTACCAGGTGTCGTGTAATATTCTAATTTAAACCACATAACAATCCTGTGGGGTGGTGATTAGAGCCTTGATTTGTGTTTTAGCTATGTGTCTAATTGGACAGTCTTCATTAGGCGGCCTTTTTAATGGGAAAGTCTGAGCTTATTTAATCACCATATCCCTCAGAGTCCCTAATTTGTCTTTAATCAATGCATGTAGAACAACTGTCCACAGGAAAGTCACATGCTCCAGAATACTTAGGGGACATGGCAATCACATCTAGTCTAAATAACCAATAGAGATTATACCAGAATAATAAGTATGTCAAAGCAAAAGAAAATACCAGTGCATCAAAATGCTGCTCAAGTTCACCCTCTGACTTGAGTTATCATCTGCCAAGAAAATACAAGTAAACTAACATTTTCAAGTGAACATCTCTTCGTAATGTGTACTCCATTTACAAATGTGGTTCTTAGATAAAGGATCATAACTGTATCGAGTGAGGGACAAAGAGCCCTTTGCTGTAACATTTACCTCCATTTAATACTGCTTAGCTGGAACACACGGCCTTGATTCAGGGTGCTACGGCGTGCATTGCTTTAAATGGACACTACCTGCCATACATGAGGGCGCACAGCTGCTCCCAGCCACAGAGCTTAGCATCATCATTCAGGAGACTTCTCAGACGTTTTCAGTTTTTAGATGGAAAAGTAAAAATAACTTGTTCTTTTTTTTTTTTCCTCTCTAAAATGAACTAAAACCAACAAGGAGAACACAAACCAGGAAGGGGCATGTCATCTTGGACAAGTCTATGGAACACCTATAACTTCAAACCACAAAGTATGAAGAAGGCCTGCTGGGAGAAATGAAATGGGAACAACAGCAAGAGAGGACCCCCAAGAAAAGCACCTGTCTTTAAAGATTTTGGGTCAGAGCCAGATGAGCATAATGACTCTGTATTTGGATGTTACAAAAAGTGGGTGTATACTCACAGCAGGAGCCTCTCTGAATGCAGTCTGACCACATGGAACAGCAGGGAAACTAGAGTTAGAAGAGCAAATGAGCACTATCTCTGAAGAAGCAGATGGTGTTAGAGAAAGAATGGGAACAAAAGAGCCCTGAAACTTAAAAATAAGACTACATCACCCCCCTCTACCTCCTCCAACACACATACATACACACAACGCACACACATACTCACACTCTCACACATCTGAATCATGTAACATCATGTTGTTTTACTGTAGGCAGAAGAGCTTTCCTCTTCTTCTGGCTCTTGCTTCTACCTACAGGGCAGTGTTGATGAGTAAGTTTCTGTAGACAGACTTCCAAGCTCCCTGCTTGCCTTCTACTCAAATTTCTTTCAATCACAGCTTCCTCCCACTGATCCCCTGTCCACAAAATCTGTTCATAAATGTCTTGTCCAGGAAGAATTCCCTCTATTCAAAGATAATAATAAAAAAATAAGAATTTTACTATTAGTATTTATGGTATTAGTAGGAAGAAAAATAAAATAATAAAACAACACCCAATCTATGGAACATTTTTTTATGTGAAATTCAACAAGATAAATTAAAGGCAGTTTAAGAATCACATCAGAAAAATTGTATTGTAAAGCAGCAGAAATTTTTACCAAACATTGCCCAAACAATCAGCACATTTTAAGGGAATATGGCCTATATGAGGAAAAAGCCCAATGTGGAGCTAGTGGGCATCAGTGGGTAAAAGATTAAAATAATTAAACAGAGAGCAGGAAAGAGATGTAAGGGGGAAAAAAATCAGAGGGAAGCAAGAAAAGGAAAAAAGGAACAAACAGATACAACTGAAAAAATTAGACATAAGGAAGGCAGGATTGAGAACCCTGAGCAAAACTTTTAAGAGTTTAGAGGATTAATGGAAAGATGATAGATGTGGAATACATATAAAGGAGTGCCAATATACGCATAATTGTTGTCCATGAAGAAAGGTACAGGACAAATGTAACAGGAATAAAATATTCAAATATATACTCAGGAGAGCTTTTCTGAAATTTAGAAATACCTCAATCTTCACATTTAATAGGCACATCATGTCTCAGGAGAAAAATAATTAAGATCAATCAAAATCAATATATATTCTAGTACGTTAGTGGATTTAGAGCTTATAAAAATAATCTCCGAGACATGCCCAATAAATCAAATCAAATAAGTTATAAATTGGCAAAACGGATATTTGGCATTCATGTTGGCCATCCAGCTTCTGAATATACTAATATATAGGCAATTCTTTCTGAATTATCAGTCTTAGTGAAGTGCAGTGACCAATCCTAATTTGAGTAGTAAAAATGTTAGGCACTTCTCTGGTAAGCGCTGTGAATTGTGCAAGACTGTTGAATCTCAGATCTGTACCTCTGAAACAAATAATGCAATATATGTTAAGAAAAAAAAAAAGAAGAAGAAGAAGGTAGCAGGAGGGGAAGAATGAAGGGGGCGGAAATCGGAGGGGTAGACGAACCATGAGAGACGATGGACTCTGAAAAACAAACAGGGTTCTAGAGGGGAGGGGGGTGGGAGGATGGGTTAGCCTGGTGGTGGGTATTGAGGAGGGCACATTCTGCATGGAGCACTGGGTGTTATGCACAAACAATGAATCATGGAACACTTCATCTAAAACTAATGATGTAATGTATGGGGATTAACATAAGAATAAAAAATAATAATAATAAAAAAGAGAGTGTATGCATTTTAAAGAATGTTAAAAAAAAAAAAGTTAGGCACTTCTTTCCCAGCCTCCCTCATAGTTAGAGCACAGGATCATGATGTGGGATTCACCAATCAGTCATTCATGCCATGTTTTGACACGGGAGTTAGTAATGTGAGGAGAAAGAGGTGAGGGAAACTTCTGTCCTTGGCAGTGACAGCAAGTGGTGGCTGGAAAGTCGACTTTCTGGCACTGACGCTTGGATGAAATTTAGAAGTAGCAGTGGTGAAAATTGTAGTCTCTAATACTTGCTAGCAGCAGCAAGTTTCTGTTTGTCTTAATTTTTTGTTATTTTTGGTCTTTTGGTAAAGAGAGTTAATTATGCTCCTCAGTTTATTTGCTTTAGTATGATTGGTTCAAAGATGGTAACTATTTTGTTTTAATTATGCATTCATTCCCTTTTATCTCCCAAATTTCCCTTTCACACTATAAGTAACACTTTTTTCCCCAACCCTTGCCCCCATTCCCAGGCAGCCACTGATGGAACCACATTTTACATACTCTTTTTTGTCTGAATTTTCACAAAGCATAATTATTATTTTTTAAAAGATTTTATTTATTTGAGAGAGAGAGAACGAGCAGGGGGGAGGGCCAGAGGGAGAGGGAGAAGCAGAATCCCCCCTGAGCAGGGAATCAGACTCAGGACTCCATGTGGGACTCAATCCCAGGACCCTGGGATCATGACCTGAGCTGAAGGCACATGCTTAACCCAATGAGCCACCCAAGAGCGCAGCATAATTATTTTATAATTCATCTATGTTGTGTGTATTTAATAGCTCATTATATTGATGTGTAGTAATTCATTATATGACATATTACAATTTCATTATCCATTAAGCTATTGATGGATGTCTGGGTTATTTACAGATGTGGGCTGTTAAAATAGAAGTGGCTATGATTATCCATATACAATTCTTTATATGGTCACAGTCTTGCAATTCTCACAGGTTCACACCTAGAAATGGAATGACTGAATAATATAGCAGGTATATAATGGCAGACTGTTTAACCATGGTTGTACTATTACACATTCTCATTAATAGTGTAGGGGAATTTCCGTTTCTGGATATTCTAGACAACACTCGATATAGTCATTCTTTGTATTTTTAGCTATTCTAACAGGTAGGTAAAAGTATCTCATTGTGATGCAATCAGCATTTCCCTAATGATTAATGATGTTAATAGCCTCTCATTTGTAAATTTGCTATTCATATATCTTATTTGTTCAAATCCTCTGTCAATTTTCAAAAAACTGAGTTATTGTTTTCTTATTATTAGTTTTGATAATTTTAAGACATATATTCTGGATAAAATTTTTTATCAGTTATACGACTGGCAAATATTTTCTCCCAAACTGCAGCAGCTTTTCTTTTCATTTTTGGTTTTCAAAAAGCAGACATTTTTCATTTTGAAGTGTAACTTATATTTTTTCATTTATAAACCATGCTTTTACTGTTGTATTTAAGAACTCTTTGTCTAACTCAAGGTTATACAGATTTTCTTTTCTGTTTTCTTCAAGAAATTTCAGTCTTAGGTTTTACATATAAATTTAAAATCCATTTTGAGTCCATTATTAATTGTATAAAATATGAATTGAAGTTCATTTTTTTTGTATATGGATATCCAATTAATCCAGCACCATTTTTTAAGAATCAGAGAGAAAGAGAGAGACTATCTTTTTTTTACACTGAATTGTGTTTGCACCTTTATGGGAAAAAAAGTTGTTCATAAACTAGTGTGATTCTGTTTCTGAACTCTCTATTCTGGTCAAATGATATTATTTGTCTATCTTTAGGCCAATACCACAACACTTTGATGAAAATAACTTTTAATAAGCCCTAAAATCAGGTAGTACTATTCTTCCAACTTAGGTTCTTTTTCAAAGGCTTCTACTTTGAATTTACATGAATTTCAGAATTAGCTTGTCAATTTTACAGAAATGTTCACTGAGATTTTGACTCGGTCTGTTTTGAAATTGTAGATTAATTTTGGGAAGACTGACACTTTAACAAATTTGTATCTTCTGACCCATCAACACAGTATATCACACCTTTTATTTAGGTACTAATTTCAATTAGCTGTGTTTTTACAGGTTTTAGTATCCATGGCTTATCTATTTTTATAAGACTTATCTCTAAGTATTTCTTATTTCTCATGCTTGCATAAATGGTATTATTTTTAATTTCAATTTTTAATGTCCATTGCTAGTATATAGAAATAACAATTGATATTTGTATATTGATCTTGTGTCTTACAACTTCATTGAATTCACTTATTAGCTATAGTAGCTTTTTGTAGATTCCATAGGATTTTCTACAAAATTGATCATGTTGTTTATGAATAAAAATGATTTTACTTCTTCCTTCCTGATCTGGATGCTTTCTTTTCTCTTTGTTCAGCTGGCTAGAACCTCTAGCTGAACAGCAAGAAAGAGAGTAGACATTCTTGTCTTGTTCTTGATATTTAGTAAAAGACCACTGAACTTTTCCCCATTAAGAATGATGTTAGCTCTAGGTTTTTCTCAGAAGCCTTTATCAGGTTGAAGAAGTTCCTTTCTATCACTTGTTTGCTGAGAGGTTGTTTGTTCATTTGTTTGTTTAATCTGGAATGGATGTTGGATTTTATCAAAAGCTTTTCTTGCATTCTTAGTGAATGTAGATCTTCATTTAGTAAACAACAAAATATCTGTTTCAAGATGTCAAGTCCATTATCTCTTTTACAAAATACTATATGTGTGTGTATGTGTATGTGTGTGTAATTTTAATCTAATCTGAATGGTTCTGTCTTTCATTTAGTGAGATTAAACAATTTTCAATTAGTGTACATTCTGTTGTCTTGGTCATTATTTTTTCCACATTATTTCATATTTCCAAATTTCTGTATTTTCTTCCCGCCCTTTCGTATTCATTACTGCATTCCTGGGGATAATTAAAATTGTCTTCTCTGGATTAAAAAATCATACATTCTATTTTTATTCTCACGGCTTAGATCATGGCACCTACATGTGTTGTATTATGCCGTTTTCTCATTTCAATTTACCAAACATCTACTTCTCCAGGAAAAAGACAAGCCTCTCATTTTCTTTCAGGTTTCTTTGACCTATAGCATAAACCATTTCTTAAAATATCTGGAATGAAATAATAAAGGTGGCATTTCAATTCAGTAAAGAAAGAATGACGTGTTTAGTAAGTGACACTGGCATAATTATCTACCCAGCAGGGGAAAAAAAAAAACAAAAGAGTTAAATCCCTATTATGCTCCATGTAAAAATAAATCTCATATGGATTAGAAATCCAAATGTAAAGGACATAAAAACATAATTTTTAAACTAAATTTTAAACCAATTTTTTTAAACTAAAATAATTTTTTAAACTAAATCATTTACAAGAATATTGATAGAACCTCAGGATAGGGAATGCCTTGTTTCGGCCAAACAGGAAACCAGAAACCATAAATGAAATCATGGTAGATTTCTTGCATTCCATGAAATTTTTTTTTAAAAAATGACACATTTTATTTGCTTTATGTTTTTTACCATGATTATTGTATACTTTTATAAATAAGACATTGATGATTATCTTTCTTTTATTCCTACTGAGAAAAACATGACTGTTTTTGCCACATAACAAATCTTGCTTATTCCGTCTATCCATTGAAAATAATCTATTCTCGGGGCGCCTGGGTGGCTCAGTTGGTTAAGCGACTGCCTTCGGCTCAGGTCACGATCCCAGAGTCCTGGGATCAAGTCCCACATCGGGCTCCTGGCTCAGCGGGGAGCCTGCTTCTCCCTCTGACCCTCTCCCCTCTCATGCTTTCTCTCTCTCTCTCTCTCTCTCTCTCTCTCAAATAAATAAATAAATAAATAAAATCTTAAAAAAAAAAGAAAATAATCTATTCTTTTTTTCTTGAAAAAATATATTTTGCAGCCCACCAACATCCTGTACTAGGCCAGCTGTCATCATGGGATTTATTTTCTTTGTACTTCTCAGCTAATTCCAATGTATCATGTACCTCTTGTTTTCTTTTTCTCACTCTTTTTTTTTAACTTATTGTCTTGAGTATATTGTCTAGAAACTTCCTGAGAATGGTGCATGGGAAAATTTCTATAGATTTTTTTTTGTCTCACATATTCTGATAACTTTGTTACGTATATAATTCTAGATTCAAACTAATTTATTCCTAGAGCTTGAAAAGAGTTCTTCCATTGCCTTCACGCATCCGTTATTGGTGATTAAGAATTCTGATGCAAGCTTGATTTTCATCCTCTGAGGTTATGTGTTATTGATTTTACCTTTTAAGGATTTTCTTTTTATCCTTTGTGTTTTATCCTGTGTGTGTGTGTGTGTGTGTGTTTTACCTTGAGGTCATCTGGATGATCCTTTTGAATTGAAAAATCTTATCTTTCCACATCTATGGTAAATTATTTTCTATTGCTTATTTATTTAAGTTCCTCTCCATTTTCTTTTTCTTTTTTTTAAAAGATTTTATTTATTTATTTATTTATTTGACAGAGAGAGAGCGAGCGAGAGAGGGAACACAAGCAGGGGGAGTGGGAGATCCATTTTCTATTTCTATTCTCTAATTCTAGAATTTTTTTTAAATGTCAATTTTGTTAGTAATCTATATGGCTTATCTATTCTGTCACACTTATCTGTTTTTTTACTCCCTTCTGGCAAAGGTTATCAATTTTTGCTCTTAGCCCTTTTATTGAGCTTTAAATTGAAGCAAACTATTTTTAATTTCCAAGAGAATTTTCATAGTTTTTTTTTTATTAAGGCATACAAAATAAATCTCAGTTTATTTGACATGACACTATTCCAGTGCTTCTCTCCAGTAATGCATTGAAAAATAAATAGTGTGAGGTTAATGGGCATTTAATTTGCAGTACATGCTAATAATTGCAATTGTATATTAAATTTCTCTGATTACAATAGTAACACATGTTCATTGTACCTACTTTAGAAAATGCAACCACTACCAAGAAATAACAGCCTAACACCATTTGGCTTCCGTTCAGGCTATATTTTTTTGCTTGTATCATTTGCTTTTATTATTTTTAAGTTATGTAAGTCTTGCTTCCTGTTTTATGATGGTTTTTTTTTTTTGCCTATTATTCTTTATAATGCCTTATTCATGAAATTAAATGTTCTTGGAAAACAGTTTTTAAGCTAGTGTTACACCAAACACTATAATGTGTTTATTCCTCATAGTTTCTCATTTTTTTCTTTTGTTACCACAGTCTATTCTTGTTTTATAGAGCCAACAATCTTTCTGAATCTCATATTTATAACTTTTTAAAGGTTCTGTTATGTACCATGAATTATCTATTTACTTCAGATTTAGCTAGCTATCTTGACTTTTAAAAATATCTTCATTAGTGGGGGGCTTGGGTGGTGTAGTTGGTTAAGCATCCAACTCTTGATTTTCAGGTCAGGTCACGATCTCAGGATTGTGATCTCAGGGTTGTGAGATTGAGCCCCACATCAGGCTCTGCATTCATAGGGAGTTTGCTTGAGATTCTCTCTCCCTCTCCCTCTGCCCCTCCTGCTTGTGTGGGCTTTCTCTCTCTCAAATAAATAAATAAATAAATCTTTTCCGAAATATATCTTCATTAGTGCTATTTATTTTCCTCATATTTCTGGTAAACTATTTGTTGTCCATTATATTTAGGCATGAAGGACAATTGATTTTTTAGGTAGTTGCATTAAGGTTCTTATAGGACTTCTTAATGAGCTCATTGGGAACTCCTTGTCTGGTGTAAAAATTGTCAACTGGAAGATTTTACTTTAAATCTGCAGGTAGAGTGGAGATGGCTTAGCGTTTCTTGAGAGGTAAGTTGAGTACTGTCAAAGGAGAGCACTCTTGTTGGTTTTGTTTTTTCCGTTTTGTCTGCTAGGCAGCCAGTTGTGTGAGGGTGGGGGTGAAGATAAGGAGAGCCAACAAGGCTGTTATTCCTCTAAACCACCTTTAATTAGTTCCTCTGTTTGGGGTCCCTATTTTGTACCTGAGTAGACCCTCTCCCATGTTATTCCATAGGGATTGAATCTTACCTCTTTCTATGAGCTTACATGCCAGTGTGGAGAGGCAGAGAGTATATAAGGAAACAAATCAACAAGCCTTATAATTTCAAACAATGATTGTAAGTATGAGAAAAATAAAATAGAATGATAGTTATGAAAAGAGTGTGAGGTACTTTATTTTTTGCTTCAAAAAAAATAAAGATCCACTTTCAGAGTAAATATTTCGAAAGAAAAAGCATGGTGGTTCTGATTTCTTTGCTTTCTTCAACGTTATATTACTTGCACTTTAGTAAGGCTGGAAATCAAATACAAAAAAGCTTTATTCTTTGAGGTCCACTGATTTGAACAGTTGTTTTTGAGACAGGACTTTTAATAAAGAATATTTTTATCTAGAAGTAAAATTTCTTAAGCAAATGAAAGTGGCTCCATAATTTCTGTAAATGGGGGGAAAGGGAAGAATATTTAAACTAAACGTAAAACCTTATTTTAAGTTCAATTAATGCAAATCACTCATGTCTATATGTAAAGTAGGAACTCTGTATACGTCCACAACCATAGTTTCTGGCACCATGGGCTTTTGAAAATAATAAAACTAAAACTGCATTACTTTTTAAATATCCTATAAAGCAGACTTCTTACCAAATTAGATTGACCTTTTTGCTTGTTAGTCCAAATCAGTGGGGTTTGACTAAATACCTGGAAATATATAGAAAGGACCAGATGTCAAAAAGTCAGGAAACTAGCAAAACCCTAAATTTCACATAATTTCTGGCTCAACTGTGAAAACTCAAGGGGAGCAGAAATCTTTCTATAAGTATCTGAAGAAAGAGCCAGCTGAGAGGCTAGGAGTATTTAAAAAAGGCAGGTGGGAGGAAGAAAGACAGGAAGAAATCAAGAGTTTCGTGTTAGAATACCAGTCCAAATGGAATCAGCATATTACTTGCGCTATGATTAAAAAGTGTGTACAATGTCCAGCTCTTCCCTTCAACATCATCTACTGCTACCTGATTTTTTTCTTTTCAGCTCTCACTGAAGTCTCCAATAATGATTAAATAAAAGTATTTTCCAATTTATGATCCATGGAATATGAGTTCCATAGGGAATTAATTTGTGCTAAGGTGTCACAGGATGCAAAGAGCTCTGTGACCAAATAAGTTTTGGGAAATTCTGTGTTAAACTGGTACTTGCTGTTTATTGCAAAATTTCTCAGATTCTTTAGTATGCTAGCATACATTGTGAATCTCTAAGGTGAGCATAGTATACTGTTTCCCAAAGGTCCTGAATATTTTTATTTTGCAGAACAGCTTTTAGGGATGATACTTTATGTTGTGCTATATTAAGCATTCAGCTATCAAAGAAGCTAGAGATCTGAGATTAAAATGCAGAAAAGGAACCCAAATGTTAGGGGAAGTCTATTCTGTGGATTATAACATTTCAGTTAGGACAGTATTTCTCAAAATATTTGGGATAGAGGGCCAGTTTGTCTGTTGTGTTTAAGTTACTAATTTCATCTTGATTCAGATTTTTACAAAATGCAATAATATATTATTCAGAAAATGAGAAGACAAAACCGTAAAATACGACTTATGAAATATAACTCGATACAATGTGAAATTGCTATTGAACTTTCTAAACCTGGACTCTCAAATTTCCATTTTCCCAAATCTGCCATTGCAAACCAGTAACAACATTTGCTTAAGATACCAGTTCACACTGAGTAGTCCAGAGTCAGAGAATGTGCATGTAAGCAGCATCTACACCATAAGCTGCCGCTCTGAATTTGGATGAAATGGATTCTCTCAAGGCCACTTCCTGCCCCCACGCCCCCCATTGATGAGTATATGGGAATCATGGCAGTGTGTGATGTGATATATTTTTATCTGAAAACTGAAACCAATAATGACCTCATCAAGCTATCATAATATAAATACCTTTTCTTTCCACTTTATCCCTTTCCCCACAGAGAATCGTAAAGACATGTAGAAACTTCAGAGTTTGATGCAGGCTTTTTCTTCTGTTTGTTGTCCCAGTCACAGTATTCCTTCCCTGGCCACAGAAGTAGATTATCTTGTCAGCATTGATTTCCAGGTCTCTAAATACCTGAGTGGGAATCAGTACTGGTTACATGATTTGGCCACCCTGAAAATAACTATGCTAACGTGAACAGCTGATGTTCAAAATTGCAATCAGATCTTTCCCCCAAAATATCTGTTATAGTGGTGTGTGTGTGGGGGGGGTATATAAATGCTTATATATGTATGAGTGTTTATAGATGTCTCTTTGAGGGGAGCCCTATAACTCATGGTCTTAGGCTTTTGCTTTTTCTATTTCTTCCGTGAACCTCTCTGCTGAAACCTGTGGACCTCTCCCTGCTCACAGTCGGAGATCTAGAATCCCTGGTTGTCTTCTTCTCCAAATGCTTATGCAAATCCACAGCTCCCAGAGGACCTATTCTAATACTGTTATGTTCTTTTGATTGGATGGAAACCATAAATAGAGTATGATTTTTTACTTTTCTCTGCTAGACCTCCTTCATACTTTGCCTCTTGTTTCTTTTACTCTTAAATTATCTTCAGTTATGGATCTCAATAAAGAAGGCAATGGATTTGCTAATGGCTGTTTAATTGATGGCTTTCGGTGGAGGAATTTTAGCCTATATACATCACCAGATAATATTTTAAGTCAAAGAACCAAATGGCCTCTAGAGCTATGAAAAGACAATTTCCCATACTCTCTCACTTGTGGTTAGCTTGTTACTGGCAAGAAATCATGTTTATTAAGAAACTTTTCTCAGCACATAAAATCTTGAGCTTCTGATTCCTAAAGGTAACACAAAATTGTCCATTTGTCTTTTTGTTTGGATCCTCACTTTCTACCCAGTTACATCAGACATTAAAAGGACTTTAAACATTCTCCAGAAACCAGTCTGGCCCTGCTTCCTTTCTATCATGAGAGGGTGCCATGTTAGCATTTTCTTTTTTTAAAAAAAAAAAGATTTTATTTATTTATTTGAGACAGAGAGAATGAGAGAGAGAGAGCACATGAGAGGGAGGAGGGTCAGAGGGAGAAGCAGGCTCCCTGCTGAGCAGGGAGCCTGATGCGGGACTCGATCCAGGGACTCCAGGATCATGACCTGAGCCGAAAGCAGTTGCTTAACCAACTGAGCCACCCAGGCGCCCCCATGTTAGCATTTTTAAAGTAATACTGATATACACCACCTCCAAAAACTTAGCATTCCTAACTTGACTACTTATGCATAGGAGAAAGGGAGAGGAACAAATAATCATATATCAAATGCTGGGCTGACCCACATTTCTTCTTTTCTGAAAATCTTAAATGCATCAGGAAACTTTTAGAGCAACACAATAATGAGAAATGGTTTCGCTATTCTTTTTGATATTTCACACTTCTCCTCTCCCTCAAAACTGAAGCTGGCATACACTGGTCATTGTACTTAAGTAACAGTGACAGAGAGGAGGCATTTCATAAGGAGGAAGGTGGGAGACATACATTTATAACTGGTCTACCGACAAGACTTTTTTGTTTTTTTAGAAAATCTCGCAGATTTTTAAAGTGAGAATACAGCCATCTAGTTTACTGAAAACATAAAACCCTCAAGGAAATAAGCTATTTTTTTCTTCTCCTTTACCAGTTGTCTTGCTCTCTGGAGGTCTTGTTGAGTTACACTGTATGGCCTCATTAAGGATGCACAAGTCATCAAGAATCAAAGTCTCCTAAACTGCCACCAAACAGGGGACCAAAGACTTTATAGAGTCGTTACCCACCCAGTAGTGAACCATGAACAACCTTCACGTAAAGAATGGAATTTTACTGTCAACAAAAGTATACCGGTCCAACTTCTCTCAGTCATGATAAGGTTGATAATCAATGCTCCTTGCTTAGCAAAACCTGGTAAATAAACAGACCTGACAATGTATCCAATAACGTCTATATATAGTGGTTTCCTGCTACTTAAGTAGAGAATGCCCCAGTGGCAATAGATAAGGGAATGCTAAGATCTAGTCAAGCCACATATTTTAAGTAGAGGACAATGTAATCCTTGGGCCTTTTGTAACTACTGTATTTTACCACCCAAAGAACAAATACAAGTCCTCTACCAGTTCAATAGAAAAGAGATCCTTGGCATAGCCCAGATATTTCCTGACTGAGATACATTAATTCATCTTACAATCCCAGTAAAATCAATGAGATCAGTGCTCTGCACTCAAGGACAAGGTCTGAGAAGCCACTTAGTACCTGAGTACTTGCACGCAGGTTAACAGTACCCTGTACTTGTGTGGGTGGAGGAGGGGTAGAGCAAATAATGGGGTTACCAGGTTGGTTTGTATTTCTCAGTGAATTGAGGCCAGCTACCCAGCAGTCTGACCAACTAATGTGCATCTCATTTAATATAATAATATACATTAAGACCTGTCAGGCTCTATTGTGGAAAATGAAGAACTACACATTGTACCACTTCATATGGAAGTCTGCATATGGAACCCCTTAAGGGTTCTTAAGAGACCCATTGGGGTTTCTAATTATTGTGAAACATCCCCTGGAATCCAGAGAGAGAAGGCTCTTGGCAGAATTGCTTCTGCCATTTCAAATGTTCACTGTGAAAATAATTAGATGATGAGATTTAGACAGAAACCGCTAACGAATATTTTTTTTTAAGTCTCCTTTGCTTTTTAATGTACAGAAAATGAAAATCTGAAATCGGCAAGCACGAAAGGAAAACAATATGGTGCAGTTCATTCTGGGGGTGGAATTGGGGGGTTTCTTTTTTCTGACTTTAATGCTTGGCTTCCTGTGGTTACAAGTGGGGGGGATTTTTTTCATTTTTTGAACATTATACAATCCTGTTGAAAATTGGACCAAGGGTTGTTTTTTTAAACTTCTGTTCTAACTTTCTAAATGCGAGCAAGCCCCCATTGTTCCTCCAAGATTATGTCTCTTTCTTCAGAGAGAACCCTGACATTAGAGAAACTTGCTTTAATCAAGCTTTAAAGTTATCTCCCCCTCCACACAGCCAACCAGAACCAAAGAAACCCCATCCTCTGAAACTGCAAGCCAAGCTAGCATGTAACCAATTAGGAGCCATCACTTGTGCCCAAGACACAGAACATATTTGTTCAATTAAAACAAACAAATATGATTAAGAGTTTAGAAAGCCATACTTAGGGAAAGATGGACATTTCAAAAGAAATGCTGGGTTAAGAAGGACAAGGCTGTGATAAAAGTAAGTTGCATGAAATCAGAAAGGTGAATATAACAAATGGGGACACAATCTTGTGCAAAACAGCCAGGGTCTTTGGGCTGAACATATGAAAGCTTACCCTCTGCTGCCTGGAACCCACTGACTTCACTCATATGCTTAAGACACCCCAGGTCTGAGACTTTATGCTTCTCTTCATCCACCCACAACACCCTGATTTGCAGAACAGGAGCCAAGGCAGAACTGATTTCACGCCATTCTTTCCTATTTCAAGCTCCACAAACTTAAGGACTTTTGTGTTTCATCTATTGCGTGCCAGGCTGAGGCTGGTCTCCATTTACCCTGATGTCTGTCAGCACTGGACTGGAGAGTGGCTGCGGCTGTGTCCCGCCCACCTGCTCACACCCCCTCCAAGTGCCTCCAGTTCAGGGCTGATCATTAAGTACTGGATGGACTGTCCTCGCCATAACAGTTTCAAAGCAGAACTAATGGTGAAATTTACTTAATCCAACATTGGTCAAAATGTCCCCTCCCCTTCCTATTTTTGATATTAAGTTGAGTAAGGTCTAATGCAGTTCAGATTTCCAATCTCTCTTTTGGCTCTTCGTGGATCTCTAACGAGTCTGTAACCATCAACCAGGAAAGCCTTCACTAAATATTCAATAAGCATCATTTCAGGTGTGGTACATAAGTCAGAACAAAGGATATAATACAAATCCTGTCCACATAGAATTTTCAAGGAGAGGAGGATAGTTAAGACACATAAATATTAATGTATATGTATTGAATGCCTACAATGTGCACATTGATTACATAGCCCTTGAGAGCTAATATTCTATCAGTAATACAGTTATTTAACCTATGTACTACACTGAGGTAAGATTTTGGATTTGGTTTTGGTTTTGATACTCTAAACATTCAGAATCAGTGAAAACTGTAAATTCCGGCAATTCTCCGCCCAGCGTCTTTCCTGTTTCTGTCCCACGTGAAAATGCAAGGGTGATATCCTCAGGATGCAATGCACCATGGTTTTTCTCACCCACGTTTCCTGACCAGATGTCTTCAATGAATTGCTGTTTCTGAATAGACCTAGTTGGCAGGGTTGTCAGGAGATCAAAAAATATATATTGAGCATTGAAAATATGCCAGGCTCTGTTACGTGTGCTGTGAAAAAGAGCAGTAAACAAAACAGACAACATCCTTGCCTTCGTGGAGGTTATATTCTATTGGGAGAATTAGACAAGAGGTAAAATAAATAAGTACATAACATATTAGGTAAGATGGTGGTATATGCTATGGTAAAAAGAAATAAAGCAGGAAAGAGATACAGTGAATACATGAGAAGTTCAATAGTTCAATTTTAAATGTTGGTTAAGTAGCTGTTATATGCTACATGCTCTCCTCAGCACTATTTATATTACATTGAATAAAATAATAAGGGACCAAAATCCATATTGTCAAAGAACTTATATTCTACTAGAAGGAGATGATAAATAGAAAGGTAAATAACTAAATATATAGCATATTAGATGATAATGAGCACTAAGGAAAAAAGTAAGACATAGCACGTCCATAGGGAGTATTAAGGTGGGGATATCTTGGGTAAATCTCACTAAGACAGTGACATTTGTCCAAAGATTGAAAGAGATGAGTTGTGTGATATCTGGTAGAAGTCCACAAGGAATTTCCTCTGATAGCTTCAGACATCAGCCTTGAAATGAACGGGACAGTGATGTCTATGTGTTTTTTTGGTTGATACAAACGTGGGGTGTCTGCATCAGGAGAAAAGGATGGCAGGATTAAGTATATTCCTGTCTTTTTCCATGTAGTCTTATTTTCACAAACCTGGTGAAGTTTATTATTTTTTTCTTTCCTTAATACCATATATGTCTACAGTTGGTGGAAATTCCTTTCAGATGTTGACATGTTTGTCAATGTCCTTAATTTTTCCGTTGTACATGTCTTTGCAATATTTTGTTAGGAAACTGAAAAAAACAACAACAACAAAAACCAAACCAAAACAACAACAACAACAACAAAAAAAAACAGCTACAGGAGTTGCACACCAAACACCACTTTAAGCCATGAGGCATCTTATTTAATCTTGAAGACAAATTTGTAAGATTTTCATCAGATGTTCCAATTTTATAGGTGAGAAAACTATTAAGCAGAACTATTAAATGAACCATCCAAGATTGGTCAAATGATTCCACAGATTAATTTAGTAAATGCTGGCATTTATCTGACAACCAAGTCTATGTTTTCCCTCTTTATTCCACACTGCCTTGTGGCAGAGACTGCTAACTACATGCCCAATATCCATCTCCCTCCGTATTTCTTAGAAGCAAAAATTCCTATTTTATTGGGTATGTTGGGGTCATCAGCTATGGGACACTTCCCAGGTTTCCTTGCATCTAGACAGTAGTCAATGAGATTAAAGGAGAAATGGCTGTGTGGGGCTTACAAAAAAGCTCTTTAAGGGGTCTGACTCAGATGGGAGGTGTACCATTTTGTTCACTCCTCATTCCTTCTTATTTCTTCCTACAACATGGATGTAACAGTAAGACTCCCAGCTGCCATCTTGTGATCTTGAGGATGGATGCCATGTGAGTGGAGCAGGAAGATGAAAGGG
The DNA here is from genome assembly GCF_029215605.1 of Mirounga angustirostris. Taxonomy (NCBI): domain Eukaryota; kingdom Metazoa; phylum Chordata; class Mammalia; order Carnivora; family Phocidae; genus Mirounga; species Mirounga angustirostris. Next base: position 14,292,025 of record NW_026991718.1, on the reverse strand, counting down.
ACCCAGAACACTGATGATAGTACACATCTATCACGCTCTCTCGGGACTGTCTCCCTCTTGATTTCTTCTACTCAAGGAAAATAATCTCCCAGTTGGTTTAAGACACAGTTATTTCACATCATTCTTATCAATAGTTAGATGTAGTTTTTAACTCCTACAAGTCTTCCCTATTATAGACTCTGCTGGGACGGGAATTGACAGACTTGCTTTGTTGGGCCACATTTACATAATAATTATTAAAACTTTTTGCTTCAAAGGCAAAGAAACTTTTATATGGAATGCAGTGCTTGGCACATGGAACATATTTTTAGAAAATCATGTTGAATAATGGAGTAGTAATATTTTACAGAAACAGATTTCCAAATGATAAGTTCTAGTATATAAGCAAGGCCCCAGTAAAGAACTACTGAGTCTTGACTGACAAATGCAGTGTCCACTTGCTTGGACATGACCAAGATTCCTTGGCTAGAAGTAACACACTCTTATGTTAATCTCAGCTTTTCTGCAGCTTTGATATTCTTTAATTTTCTATACACCCTCTCCCTGTTCTAGCAAAAGGAATCTTCATTTCATTTAAGAATCACAAAACTTTGATAATTATGGACTTACGTTCACACAAAGCAAACAAACCTAGTATAAGAGTGTCTTTGCTATTTCATTCCAAATCAATCAGTAAGGATTAGTAATGTATCTGCCCATGTGGTCTACAGCTCCAAATGAATGCCTCATTAAATTTAACTCAGCTGATATGACCTCAGTGAGATAAAGCAGAGGCTGACCTGCCATCACATGCTGAGAGTGGAGAGTCTTCTCAAAGACTTTAAAACCAGAGATCCATTCAACCTCCGGATAACAGGCATTCTCAGCAAAGGACTGTGGTTAGCTCAGTTTGTCCAAAAGTAACTGCTCTTATATTTGCCAGCTCTGTCATCTGCACGCCTCAAATTAATATTAGATGCATACCAGATCTCTGAGTACATGCAGGTGGAAAACAGCCTTCTTCTTACCCTAAAGAATCACCAATATGTTCTACTAAGGCCCAAAGCCTAGAGTACCTGGGTGTCGAATATAAGATAACACTTGTGACCCTAGACTTCAAGGGAGGGAAAGGGAAGGGAGGGGAAGTGCCTGTTTGCATTTCCTACCTATAAACTTCTACTTGCAAAGTTTCCCTGTCTGGATTCCTCCTCTACTCAAATACAATTGAGTTCAACAAATATAGAGAGAGAGCTCATTATTGAAAAATATTGTCCTAGGTGCCATGGGTGTTATATAAAACTAAATCAGACATAAACCCTACCCATTCTTCAAGATGTACTTTAAAATCTACATCTTATGTGAAACCCTTTTTACCCCCTTTTCCCCACCCCAAACCCAATGTGGTCACTCAACCTCTAAACTCTGACAGTCTAATACTGTAATCCTAGAATTCTATAATCCAACATGTTCATCTCAAGGCACTTAATTTAATGCAATTCCACAGAACATTAAGCAACATTTTCTTTCTATGCCATGTGGTAAATCCTACAATATAAGGAAAAACAAGACACAGTTTTTGCCTTCCAGGGGCTATTAATTTATTGGGAGAGAAAAAACACTTAAGCAATTGATTATAATTCTCTGAGTATCTACTCCACTACTTAAGGCAAATAACCTAGAAGAACACAAAAGAGTGTGGCACATACAAACATTGGCTGAACAAAACCCACCCCCTCTTTACTTTTTGACAACACATGCCCACATCTGTTCATAGCAGCAATGTGCTGAGCCCCAAAAGATGTTATGATTGATTTAAGTCATATTGTGATATTCCTGTTTCCCTATTTCCAAGCCTTCTTTAGAAGCTTTCCTATACAATCCAGGTTCGGCCAGTGAGCTCAACAAAAAAGTCCTTATCTTTCAGAGATTTGGTTGGCACAGGTCCTTTCCACCTTCATCTTTTTACAGCTTTGAACACAAATGTGATGTCTGAAGGTGCAGCAGCTATGATTTAGACATAAGAAATGGGGCAATTTAGCTGAAATCAAATATCCATCAGCATATAGAATATGTGATTATCTCATGAGTAATTTATTTCACCATTCCTCAATGGACAATCAACCCAACCTCATCCCAGGGGAGGAATGTCTTCTCAAAAGCATGCAGGTTCTTCCTTGATCTCTTTTAAAGATAGAGTTCCTAACACTCTGTCTCTGTGGGACAGGAGAATCACAGAGAAGTTGGCCCTTACATTATCAAAACACCAACGGTTGCCCACTTCAGGCTTTTTGGTTTAGTAGAAAAATAAACTCCTTTTGGTTTAAGCCACTGTTGCTCCTATACTGTTGTTGGCAATGGAACATCTTTTTAACTAATATATTGTGCCTGGATTTTTCTGTCTGAGGTAAGACAGGAAGAGGAGACATATTCAGCACTGCATTCAATAATTATTTACCATCTGAATTGTTAATTATATCAATACTTATGTGTATATGCTTCAGCTGCCTTCTGAAATTGAAGGAGAAATAATGTTTCTTTATATCCCCCAGAGTGCCTAGGATGATTCCCTGTTTATAATATATTTATAATCTATACATATTTCAGATTAGAAAAAGGAAAGGCAAGTGGTCCATATTTCTAAAAATTTCCTGTCCAGACTCCAAAAGAATCAGTTTCACCTTCTCTGACCTGACTTCTACTGAGGGCCAGGTGAGAAGTCTTGTCTGTACATCCAGATGTGAGCCACAAACACCCCCAGCATCCCAGGCCCCTAGAGTTCCAGTACATCCAAAGGGCCATGGCTAGTGGACAAGGAAAGCCATTAGCATTCAATGTCTCACACCAAAGTAACTGAGAGTGAAAATTGTGACTTTGTTAAAAATGCTAGGAATGCAAAAGGTTGTATTGAAGAATCATGCATTTCATATTTCTCTCTAATTACATAGAATTTGTCTCAGGGGCTCTCATGGTTGTAGGACTAACCATGCTCTGAGAAACTGGCACTTTAAAGTTGAGCTTCACTGAAGCCTGTGCCAGCCCTTCTGGTCGTTGGGGGACAGGGGAAGAGCAGTTCCAATAACATGAAGGAGATGTTCTCCATCTGTGGCAAGGCAATGTTGGTGAAGTCCTCATTAGGCATATGTCAGTATCTTGCTCTGATATGAACTTCAGGGAATCTGAGAGTGATAGACCAAAATTGGTCCCCAAATCAAAGTCTACATGTGTGCCCACAAGGTGGAGACATTCTTGATTATTCAACCCAATGGCATTTTTATAATTTTATTTTCCACTTGTTACTATCATGTGCATTTTATTGTTCAGCTCCGGGTAGGAATCCGGGGACCTGGGTTTTAGACCAACTTAGGCGACTGATTACCCACACAGCCTTGGGTTTAAAGTCCTCTCAAGGCTTAAAATTCAATAATTCTATCATGTACATTATCTATTATTTCTGATTTTGTTTAATGACAACATAAGCGTGTTTAGTCTACAGAAATGAAGACTAGAAGAAGCACTACAGTTTTTTAATTTCATGTCAAGTCCTCAGATCAAGCCATTAGTGAAGACAGAGGTAGCTTTAAATTCGTAAGTAAAGTGATGGCTAAATATGAAAAAATGACTTAAAAGATTGTTAAAACCAATGATAATTATGGAAAATGCTTATATTGTCAACTCCATGATACATATAATACCAAGGACAACATTATTATAATGGAGACAAGTTGTGATAGCAGTTTATTATTATTATTATTATTGTTAATACCAATCATAAGCATATTACCTACTATTTTTATCACATTTATTATGTCCCAGACACTAGGTTCTATGTTCCATATACTTTAGGTCTTCTACTACAACTGTAAAAGTTATGTAATATCATTATTATTGGATGATAAAATTGAGAAAACCTGCCTAGATAGATGAATTTCAAATCCCAAGAGTATCAATCCCAAAACTCCCTACTATGCCCCCCTGGCTCTCAAATAAGAACATAGACAAGTAACAGCCACTTAAAGTACTCATCAGAGACACTTTTAGACTGCTTAAAATTCAGGTCTTTAGGCACCTTTAGATAAAGAAACCAGAATACCCTTCCATAACGGAACACCCCTCACACCTTTTCTATCTGCTTTACAAATGGCAGAGTTAAAGTTCCTGAGAGCAAAGGGAAGACAGAAGTAGGAGTAAAAGCTTTAAATTCACAGGAAAGGTAATGGCTGAATATAAGAAAATAAAAGATTTCTAAGAGCAATGATAATTATGGAAATGCTTATATGGTCAATTCTATGATTCATGTAATATCGATGACAACATTTTCAAGATACCTGGGAATATCAGGGTTTACTCTTCCTTATGAAAGAAAGGAGAGGATGTGTAGCCTAGAAATTAAAAGCATGGAATCTGAAGCCCCCAAGTTCCAACACATTCTGATCTGGCCATATGATCTTTGCTTCCTTTGTTAATGAATGTGTTACTATCTTGACCTGTATCTTTCAGCTATATTCAATTTACCTTCAGAATGCATAGCACAGGGTGTTATATGCAACCAATGAATTGTTGAACACTACAACAAAAACTTATAATGTACTATATGTTGGCTAACTGAACATAAAAAAAAAAAGAATGCATAAGCTGGATCTTCAAACAGAGCTCAGCTTTCATGCTTCATTATTTACAAGATGTGTTTCTTTATATTTAAAATGGAGATAAAACACTGGGTTGGGGGGACTTCTTGACATTGGTCTTGGCAATGATTTCTTGGATCTGACACCAAAAGCACAGGATACAAAACCAAAAATAGGCAAGTAAGGCTATGTCAAACTAGAAAGTTTCTACATAGTAAAGGAAACAACAGAATGAAAGGTTATTTTATGGAATGAGAAGAAAAATATTTGCAAACCATCTCTCTAATAAGAGGTTAATATCCAAAACACATAAGTCTATCCCACAAACCAGTAACAAAGAAACCAAATAATTTGATTTAAAAATAGGCAAAAGAATCGAATAAAAATTTCTCCAAAAACAGTACACAAATGGCCAAAGGCATACAAAAAGATGTTTAACATCATTAACCATCAGGGAAATTTAAATCAAAACCACAGTGAGATATCATCTCACATCTATTAGGATGGCTATTATTAACAAAAAAGTTAACAAGTATTGGTAAGAATACAGAGAAGTCAGAACCCTTATACACCACTGAGGATGTTGAATGGTACAGCAGGTATGGAAAATATTACAGATGTTCCTCAAAATTATATAAAGAACTACCAGGTGCTGGGTGGCTCAGTCGGTTAAGCATCTGCCCTTGCCTCAGGTCATGATCCCAGCGTCCTGGGATGGAGCCCTGTGTAGGGCTCCCTGCTCAGTGGGGAGTCTGCTTCTCCCTCTGCCCCTCCCTGCTGCTTGTGTTCTCTCTCCCTCTCTCAAATAAATAAATAAAATCTTAAAAAAAAAAGAACTGTAAATTCTTGGGCTCCACCCCAGAACCACTAAAGTAGGTCATCGACATGAGTCCCTACGAATCTTTAAAAGAGTATACATCCACGAATAATGCCAGTAATAAATGTGCGGTTTTTTTTTTTTTGTATGTGAATTATACCTCAGTAAAGCTATAAAATAGAGATAATGTTTGGAGGTTAAATGAAACATCATACATAACATGATTGGGGCACAGAGGAAGTTTAATGTTATTAAGCAGTAAGCCTATCATCAAGGGCTCTGAGCTTTAAATCTATACCCATACTGAAATATTTTTTTTCCTGCTAAGAATATACAGGCTTGGATTACAAACATTAATTAGAAGAAATACATATTTCTGAGTGATTTGAAATATTCTTCAATGAAAGATTTTTCCTAATTCAATAAACATAAAAAATTGAGAAACTTGGATACTAAAGGATATATTATTGTCTCTTATTTGCTAGTGGAAATATGTGTGTGTGTGTGTGTACTACAATTATATTTAAAATGTGCTTGTTAACTTTTTTAAACATGGTGTTTATTTTTATAAAATTTATACACACACAAAATTGATTATGTCAAAAAGTATAAAATGTATTTGTGTGTATGTGATTTGTGTGTATATATTGATATCTATCTATATATAAATATGGATATGTGTAATATATAAATATAGATAGATATGTATATAGATATATACAGTCCCCTATATCCTTTTCCTCAATCTATAGCCAACTCTTTCTAGGACTATTTCTTCAGGCATTTAACAACATATATATAATTGGTCTCTTGACCCACCTGTGTTAGATATTATCTCTCATTTTCCTGTCATGGTAGATAAGAATTTAGTTCTACTCCTTTCTCTCATCCTCACTCCCTTGTTAAACTGTCACCTTAGGGTTGTACTTACTGACTTAATAATTGTCTCTTAAATCTTTGGTTCACTGTGAATCTTTGTGGGGTTATACTTAGATGGTCTTGCTCTAATAATTAAGTATATAGGGTTACTTTGAATGGATTTGACTTCATGTTGTTCCTAGTCCCAGGGGCTCTAAATGACACTTTATTTTGTACAAGTAAATGAAACAAAACAAAAACAGCATTAAGGTGTTTATTAATAAATATATATTGAAGTGGAGTTTTTAGTATTTTTTCAGTGCTATATTCCAGATGGACAATTAAAGTCATTCCTGATCTAATGACTGTGCAGATGATTATAGTTTTTCCTACCATATTTTCCTACCATAAGATCAAAATCTAGTCATCATAGAATGATGTTTTTATCTTTCATCATACTGAATATCCAGATAATAGAATTTCTAAAGCATCCACATGTATTTGAGTGTATATTATTTTTGACAGATGCTTTTACATATATTTTTCGTTTAATACTTACAATAGACCTTCAAGGTTGTTGCTATCTTTGTTTTAGAGAAGAAGAACCAAATACAAAGAGATAGCAACTATCCTAAGAGCACAGCAAAAGTGAGACCTAGGATTGGGATGGATTTCTGCTCCTTAGACTAGAGCTTTATCCACTCCATCATAGCCAACCTCCTTGGGTTCTGCTTAAAATCCCTAGGTCATTGCGATGATGTGATTCCAATGTAAGACAACCCAGGTTAACTCCCAGGGTGGGTGGTGCAGCAAGAAAATCCAACCATGTACCATATCCTTCCCTGGTCACTCCATAATTTACTTAAATAGATGCACAGGGCCCTATTTTCTGAAGTGCTCCCCTAAAGCCATCTCATTAGCCACACAACATCATCTAAAGAAAATCTCTTCCTGGGGTGTGGGTAGCTCAGTCAGTTAAGCGTCTGCCTTCGTCTCAAGTCATGATCCCAGGGTCCTGGGATTGAGTCCCGCATCAGGCTCCCTGCCTGGTGGGGAGCCTGCTTCTCCCTCTCCCTCTGATATTCCCCGTGCTTGTACTCTTTCTCTCTCTCAAATAAATAAATAAAATCTTAAAAAAAAAAAAAAGAAAATCTCTTCCATTTGGTTAAAGTAACTGCTTCCAGGGACAGAGGAAATGACAGGGATAGGGATCATATTATTGGTGTCAGAATAATCTAGAGGATCTATATTCACTGTCTCATAATACTTCTAACACTTCTAGGATAGTATGCATCCTTGTTTATGTCACTTAGGAGTTTTTTTGTTCATAGTGCTTCTTCTTCATGTTTCCTGACTGCCTGTATTCCATAATTTTATCTGTCTTGACATTGCATCCATAGTTTAATAACTTTTTACTGAGGATAAACCATGTTCCAAGCACTGTGTTAAATCTTGAGAGGTAATATGATAGAAGAGAAATGGATTTTCCCCTCAACAGATTATAGTCATATGGAAGACATGTAAGGTCAGTTTGGGGGCCTGGAACAGAAGTTAACTGATGTCAAGTCTTGCAGAACAGGTAGGAATCAGCCATGTGAAGAAGCAAGAGATGTGGAGGGTATTTTGAAGGTAGAGACACTGGTCGGCATGATCCAGAAATGACTGTGTGGCAAGAGATTAAGAGAAATGAGAACTTAGACCCAAGATGGGAACAGGAGAGCACCTCATTTTTTAGCGACTTACCCTATTGGTCATAGGAAACCACTGAATCATCTCACTGGGGAAGTGGCAAGGTCAGATCCGCATCACAGAATGGTCACAATGGAGGCAGATATAAAAGACTGATAAGAAGATTAGAACAAAGCAGGCAGACTAGTGAAGAGACTGTTGTATGGTTCTAGAAAGATGGCCCAGACTAGTGCAGTGATTATGTACAATAAGGGAAGTGTTTGGATTGAGGAGAGACACAGGACAGACTCAATGTCTGTAAATTCTTATCAGTCCTTCCAAGTATTAACCATGGTTGTAGACCTTTGTCCCTCCCTGCTGGTCACTGCTGACTGCCTAGTCTGGACTTGTGTGAGTGTTGAATCCATCAATCCCTGCAGCCTGCTGGACTCTGCTCCCAACCTTGCTACAGGCCAGACTATTGGGGGTCTACATCGTTCCTGAAATTATTCTGAACCATGTATACCCTGGAGTTTCTCTCCATTTTAATGGTCCATGATCACCTATTTGCATTACAAAACATCAAAAATGTTCCTCACACCCACGTGTTTTTCTAAGTTTGAGAAAACTTACTTGACCACAGAGTTGGACCTGAACTGATATAACTTAGCATAAACACTAAAATGTTTTGTCACACAAATATTAATGATTTTGATTATGAGGTGCTGGCCCAGACCCATATGGGGATGTATGCTCTGTATTGCCATTCTGAAATTCAAAAAAACTGAATGGGGCTAATGGGGTTGCTAATTGGAATTCTGGACTTGTGTCTGCACTTTCCCCTCATACTTTTGATGCAGAATCAATGACTGTGACCAACATTTTCAGCATAAATTTTTTCTGATTGAATCTCTCTCTGCTATTTCCATGATGCTGTTGTTCTATGAATGCTCCTTTCTGTGCAATTTTAAACTCCATCAGGGAACTTCACTGAGATAGCAGCTCTCCATTTAAAATACTCAGAAATAGCTCTGCCAGTTAAAAATGAATATAGGATTTCAAAGACCTATTTAATCTTTGCACTGATATTTCAAAGCAGCAGTATAGTCAATTAAAAAGGAACACTTAAAAACAGATAATATTTTTTTGCAGTATCCTAGCAACAGGTGATTGAACCCATGCCTAGAACTAAGAATTGAAATTTTGCCAAAAGAGTCACATACTAGTGATATCTTCTTTTAACAAATGGAATAAATCTAATATTGTTTTGGACAAGTTATGCTGGATTGCATCATAATATGAAATCCTGACAACAGAGCCACAATAAAGGGAAGACAGAGTTGTGAAAGAGAAAAGCAAACACTACGAACTCCTTTATACCTAGGCTTCAACTCAGGTACCTAAATGATCAGGCGAGTTCATTCCTGCAATCCCTGGTCATTCAGAACTCAATTGTTCAACAGGGACCTCGGAGGCACAGAACTCTGTCCTCATTCTTTATAGCCTTCCTCAAGATGGATGTTCACATAGAATTAAACTCAGTGACCCTTAATCCATTTAAGAATTTGATATGACCCTTACTCTAGAAAACTGGACCCCCGAAACACTCAAGCAGCATATTTATATGATTTCAGCAGGTTTATAGAATAGGTTAAACTTTCAATCCCACAATTATTCACTGTGCCCTCATCATAATTCCCTCTGTTACATCTTGCTAACTTCTTTTTTTTTTTAAAGATTTTATTTATGTATTTGAGAGAGAGAGAATGAGAGAGAGCACATGAGAGGGGGGAGGGTCAGAGGGAGAAGCAGACTCCCTGCCGAGCAGGGAGCCCGATGCGGGACTCGATCCAGGGACTCCAGGATCATGACCTGAGCCGAAGGCAGTCGCTTAACCAACTGAGCCACCCAGGCGCCCGTCATCTTGCTAACTTCTATAACCTCAGTGGAAGCAGGGTGACACAGGTAACAAGTTCTAAGATCCTGAGCTCACGTCACAATATAGTTTGTACATTCAAAGGGGCAAAAAGTGGAGTAAGAGTGTTGGCTACAAAATCACATTTGGATTAATTGAGGATGAAATTCTTTTTTTTTTTTTAAAGTACTGCTGCCCTTGGGCATTTATGTGCCAATTGGTGGATGCTGGTAGATATAGTATTAACCACTAAGAAACCCCCTTCCCCTTTTAAAAAATGTAGTTAAAACAACCTTTAACAGTCTCAAGAATGTCCTTAGTCAAGGCCAGTTGTCCGGCTACATTTCCAAAAAGTCCGAAGTATGTAACAACAACCTAATATGTTTGCTGCAATAATGAGATTATGTATGTGAGATATCTAACAGCATAATAATATATAGGTGCCAAGCATGTTGTAGTAATTATTATCATGATTATTGGATATAATTATAATCTTGTAGTGTGATGTAATTGCTAGCAGCATCTCTGACTCAGTTTAGGTGAAGCCAAAAGAGACCACACATTGAGATGGCGAACCATTTAAAATATTTCTTAGGTCTGTTGGCATCTCTCCCTGATCAGGGGAAATCTAGCTCTCTTTTGCAGTCAGTCATCTGGCAAATATTTACTATTTTCAGAGGTCTAATTTATGCCAGGCACTGTGCTAGGTGCCAGAGATTCAAAAATAAGTACAATGTAGTCTCTCACTTCAAGAGATATATAATCCAGGAGAAGAAAGAGACACATAAATAGATAATTGTGATATTGTGTGGAAAGTGAGATATACATGCACCCCGCATTATGGGAACACGAAGGAGGTCAAACTAATCTGAGTTGGCCAAGGAGTTGTTTTAGTGCACTCCTAGTGTTTTAGGAGTTGGTTTAGTTGTTTCTCTGTCAAAAACAGAGACTGAGGGAAAAGCTTACTTGCCAATACTTGGGAGTGCAACCCAGAAGACCTGGACAGAAGTAAAGGGAGGGGAGCTACAGGAGGAACATATTCAAAGATGAGGGGGTACATTGCCCATTTGGGTACAGCATCATGAGAAAATATGGACAGTAGCTCTTTTCCTCACATCTTGAGAAAGAGACACATACACAATATCAGCTACCTGTTCTCAGAATACTACATGGGGTTGAGGAAGGGAGAATATGTTTTCCAATGGCTTTCTCCTGTCTCTGTCTCCCACTGGTAAAAATCTATTAACTCCTGGATTATGTCATCAGGCTTCCCTGGGCCAGAGTCCCCAGGGGTCCAGTCAAACTCTCTTTGTCAGTTGACATAGTATAGAAAACTCCTCAAGCTCTAGTGGAGACCAGCAGCTGCAGCAACATGGCACCATAACTATGGAACCAGCTCAAATTCTTGCTCATACATTTAAAACCAGAAGATTCTAATGGCCAACACCCCAAGACCCAGAGAGAGGGCTAGCATAGCTGCATGGATCTGGGTAGTGTAAGAACTGTATTTTGTACAGAGAGAAAATAAATGGTTTATCAGAAATTGCCAGAAGAAGCTAGACATTATGACATGAGAGGGATCAGAGCATTTTCTAGTAAGAAACTTCATATTTTCACGAAGGTTAAGGCCAGCATGGCTCGAACCACAAACACTGAATGGAGAGTATATGAATCTGAGAGAGAGGGAAGCTAATAACTTGAGAGAAGCGATTTCCCCCTCCAGCAACTGTAGACATGATGGAAAAATGGGAGCAACCAGAAGATCAGGAAACATTTCCTCCTGCAGAAACATGCCTGCATCCAAAGGAAATACTTTCCCTCCAGGGATGCAGAGAACACTTCATCTCTTTCATCCGCCTGTTCTCTTATGCAAGCATTCATTCATCTAACATCTATTCAGCTCTGCCTGCCAGGTGCCATAATAGGCATCTGGAGAACAGAGTGAAGAGGTCACTTTTGAAGGGTATTCACAGCTCACAGCGACAGACACACAAACAATGCCTGGTAGTAAACACTCCAGCAGATATGCGCAACAATGGGAGCGCAGAGGGAGGGACACATTACTCATTTAAGGGAGTAAGAAAATACTCGTGGATCCTAAAGGAGGCACATGTAGGATGAGCCTTGGGGAACAAAGGCTCAGTTTGTCCTGCAAGGAACATAAAGCAAAATATCCCATTCGTGAGTGTACATGTGAAAAGCAGAATCAGGAGGGGCCATGCTCTGTGCAGGCGCTGGTCGAGGGGTCAGTGTGCCTGGAGCTTGGGTCTCAGAGAGCAAACCAGGGGCAGACCTAGGATGATAATCCAGAGCACCTCACCTCCACCAGGCTAATCTTCCTACAAACTGAAAAGCTTCCCCCCATGTCAATCAAACACCAGCTCCAAAACATCCCATGCTATTACAGCTAGGCCCCGTGGAGCACCCAAAAGGAAGGGACAGAGAATTTGCTCTTAAAACCCTATCCTACGTGAGCCCACGCCCAGTCATCCGTTGGGGACTGTTTCCCAGCGCAGCTCACCTTGGGGTCAGCTCACCAGAAATGTGCTCAGAGTCACAGCACGGCAGATAGCGCCTCTCCTTGCCTTTGATCTGCGGGCATGGTGATTGTCAGACTATACATTCAGCTCGTGATGAAAACACTAACGATACGCCAACCCCAACCCTTAACCCTGAACCATAGGTTGATAATGTTCCCTAGAGCAAGCGAGGGTACCATCTGGAGCCTGAGCCACGGTGTTTGAAGAAAACCCCAAATAGAGCCTCTCTGGTTTGGGGTCTGACACGATGTACTGGTAGTGCTGGGGATTCGCTCCTTTGCAGGCAGATGTCACATTCAAATGAAAGTTGTTTTATACACGAATCTGAAAAAATCCTGAGAATGTTTGCTATTAAACTCAGGCTGGCTGGCCCACCCCAAGCACGGAGACAATCTGCCTCTCAGATGCGAGGAAACTTGGAAGGATGTCTCTAGGCCTTGGCACAACACAGGCTTTCTGGGCCTTGGTGACATATAGGTGCTTTATAACGTAGCCCATTTGTTATGCTGTTTAAATATGTATATGCTGGGTACAGAAAGCTAATATCTGGAACAATAAGGTAATCCTATATGCTTTTCAATGAAAAACACGAGCAGAGGGCTACTCATTGCCAGAATTCTGCCATTCTCACTTAATTTTGTCTTTCAGTTACGTGATATCTCTGAAAGCATACTTTGTGAAAACTGCCTGGAGAAAATGAGCTCCAAACAATATCCACTCCGCCTTTGAGAACCACGAGGTCAACGAAACATGTTTTATTTGTGACTCAAAGAGACATTACCAGACAGAGAGATTGTAGCACTCCTGGGGAAGGCTCCTTCTGGGCTGTCTAGTCCCCATTCCCACTGGCTGCCACACTGTTCCTAAAAGGTGGTAAATGTGGGGATGGGTGGGCGAAGAGGTGAGAGAGGAGGACAACTATGCTTTCCCACATATTTTGAAAAGAACTTCATAGCAGAAAGAGATTAAGGCTTTTTGGCATGTTAGCGGCAGAAGCCTCCTTCTGGCCTCGTCCATATGTTACAGTCCGGGTGGAACAAAGAGCTAAATCGAAACAGAAATCAGTGGGGGTAGGGCTGCAGGGAGAGGAGCTAGGGAACCTGCAGATAAGCAGGTGCCCATTTGAGCTCTGAAGAGGAGACACTCACTCACCATCAACTGCTATGACGTGAGAGTGGGAGGAATCTAAGCTCAGCCAGGTTCCAGCGGGCAGCGCATGCTCGCTTGCAAGTTCCCTGCTTCCGAGGGAATATGCCCTGTGGGTATATTGGGGTGAATTATATATCCATCCTGACCTTCAGTTCCTTTTTGAAAATTGGATAATGGTCTCGAGTTCATAGGGTTTCTCTAAGAAATCAAAATAACTTACATAAAATTGCCAAGTACAGTGTCTGATGTAAACTGGGATGGCAACAATTAGGTTGTTGGTAGCTATCTCAAGATACATAATGGCCCCTAAAGAAATAATCCTCTAAAAACATGGAAGATGAAGTCCTACCAGATACCTAAACAAATAGGACTCCATTGACTTTTCTCCCTCCCTCAACATCCCCAGGGGCCAAGAAGGATCTTGTTAGCTCGGCCTCACCTCCATACCAGTTCCTCTGAGAAGCCTTCACCCATTCTCTAGGAGAGAAAGTTTTGGGAGCCAGTTCTGTGCTCTTAGTATCATAGACCATGTTGCACTTCATTGTGATTTCCTGCATCCTCTTCTGTTTCTTCCACCAGCCTGTGAGCAACTTATGTCTTACTTACCTCTGTATTCTGCCCCACCCACGGCTAATATAAAGTGATACAGAATAAGCATTTTGAACATATCTTATAAATAAATAAATGTATGAATAAATGAATACATGAATAGGATTAAATGAATAACCATTTCCTCTATCTCCCAGCTAAAAGTTCAAACAGATTTCTCAGTCATGAATAGGCTTCCCCAAACTTGTTGCTCACCATGAAAACAGAGGCAGGGAAGTCCTCGGCAAACCACATCTTAAAAGAGATGAGTTTGTGATCTCTGTTTCTCTGGGTGAATTTTTACTCTGCGGAATCATGCAGTTGTGTAAACCACTGTCAGACTCAGAGGAGCCCACTGCTTTAAGAGTGGGGGAGTTGAAATTGTTTAGCAGCCAGAGCTAACTCACTGGAGTAAGTATCTTCTTCCTTTCTCTAAATGTTTATAGCATCATTTAGTTGGGACTTTCATGGCCCATTTCTATCTCAGAACAAAGCATGGTTCAGAGTCACTCTTGCACTTGTTGGCCCAGTTACATTCCCAAGAAGATAATTTTCCAGAAGAAACATCAAAGCTCATCTATATTTGGAGGTAGTGTAAAGCACACACCCAAATGACAAGTGTGGCTGATGTCTCCACAGTGGCATCTGTATCACCTTCTTTCTGGTCTCAGGAAAGCTCAGGAACAGATTAGCTGTCTTGTTCTCTTGTTCACATTATTTTATACATTCACCCCATCTCTTGAGAGCAACACTGATCCAGAAGACATGGAAGCCTGGGAAGACACACACCTACAATGGAGGTATTGATGGAAATGGAGGATGGGTAAGAACACAGGACATGAAATACCAGAGTCCTTTAAATCACAGAACCTATTTTTGCCTTGTTAGACAAACATCAGGAAATGAAGAATCACAGAATGTCTTCAGACCTATGTGCAGTCTTTCATCTATCAAACTTTACTGAGTCCTGACATGGTTTAAGTGTCCATACATATGTCTGGGGCTGCTTACATCAGTCTCTAGAGAATGAGGATTCCCACATACTCTGCTGGGGATTGACAGAGGGCTCAATAAGTAAGTAAATGCCCTTGTCATCCTGAGTTAATTCACAAGATACTTAGAGAGGGTAACTTCAGATTTTCAACCAAGTGGGTTTGCAAATATTTTACCCCATTTATAGACAAAGTTAACACTGGTAATTTGCAGTGATTAATAATTAATTGAGTCCCTGAAGGGGTAGAACGTTCTGCTCGAAGACTGCTCTTCAAATAATTGAGAGTGAACCAGATGGTACTTTCTCTTTAAGCAGGCTGGCTTCTAAAGAGGCACATGATGCTTAGTATATTTCCTTTCTCAATTCACAAATTGCATAACTACCTCCTCCTCCAAAGGCATGGAGGGTAGACAGGACTGGAGTGTACCATTATCTAAAAGTCCCTCCATATGGAAATAGACAGACTCCTCTATCATGTTGCTAATGCTCACACACACCACTAAGAATGGCCTGCTCCTCTCCAAGCAAGAGAACAGCTAGTCCTACTCTGTTAGCTAGACCTTAGCAAAATCATGATGAAAGACCAGCCAATGGAGATTACACCTGCTTTTGGGATATAGTCATAAAAACCAAATAAATCAACATTTAGGTGAGTGTTTTTCTCTCTTAATGAGATCCCGTTCCCCTTATTCCACTATAGGAGAAAAAAGTAATCCCAACAAAGTTGATTAATACCTGTAATTTATTCAGAATCGTAACAGCTAGTTCTGGTCTGGGTCAACAAACATTTATTTGCCCAACTTCTCAAAACTTCTGCAGCTAAAATTATATGCCATGAAATTTGCTGGTCAAAATAACTGTACTCAAGGAATGGACCTAAACACAGATTAAGGATATTTCTCAGGGACCACTTACTAAGACTGGATAATTAACGAACATTTCAAATATACATCGAATGTTTAAGGCAGAATTTATTATTTCTCACAAAGATTAATTTAAAAAATTATTACTCAAAAATTTCCACTTTCCAAGCATTATTGCTAGTCTGGCTTTACTGCATTGACATTTAAAACAAATAAAATTGAGTCATGAATTCTGTCAGTTAAATAAATATATTCTGCTGAAGCTTAAATTATCATCCATCTTAGCAAAGGGTTATATATTATATTAGCAGTCAGTGACTGATTAGTTATTTATTCTCTTAAAGAGTAACTGAAGGAGATTAATATTCTGATAAGCATGTCACTGATTTCTGGGGAGTGCCTGGCTTTCTTTCATCACATGAACTATAATGTGTCAGACATAAATTCCATTATAATTACAATTAGTACTAATGCCTCCCAAATTATATTTAATGGAAAGGTCATTATTTCAACTACAAATAATTTCTTTCTTAAAAGTTAAATGGATTTCCACACACACACAAAAATCACAGTTAAAATAATGTTGAAGAAAGAACAGTAAGTAAATCAGGAGATAGTTTAAAAAAAAAAAGATAGTGTATTTTGCTTATTTTTCCAGCTGTACTACATTTTTCAACCATGTTCTGCCATGTCGGTTTTTTGATGATAGTGGGAGAGGGTGGGGAGGAGGTGAAGAGAGGTAGAAAGAGAAGAGAGGAGGAGAAGGCCCTCCTGTTGTCCAAGTACTTGGTATGTTCCCAACACAGAGCATGATGCTTACAAATTCCTTCTTTTAATTCTTACAATGCCCTGTGAAGTAGATACATCTCCTAGTTTATGGAGTAACAAAATGAATCTCCTAGTTAAATCCCTGAAGCAATTTTACTCTGCCAGGGTTATGAGGAAGTGAAAATTAAACCTAGGCCTATCCAGCTCCAGACCTTCCACTCCCATAGGCAATGGTTGTTGCTTCTCATTCTTCTGGTAATGACCATTGCTGGCAGGAGACCCACATTCCCATCTGGGTGGATGGGTAAAGACCTGACCTAGGTTACGCTGGGCTATGTGATGAAGACACCAAGTCTGCCACGTGTACTAAGAGTCCCTCTCTGATTCTTCTGTGAGCTGGGTTCCCCTGGGCATTTTTTCCCAGATATTTCTGAAAGCATCAATGAAGATACAGAATACAAGAGACAAATAAAGACAACAACTGTGCCAGAGTCTTGGCAGCATGAGTAGTTGCTTCTTAACATGAAAACAGCCAGTTATGAAATGACTATGTTGTGAAATGACCATGAGATTTAGAATTAAAAGACAAGTTTGAAGCCTTAAGGAGCTCAACATAAATTAAAAACAGAAAGATGTATTCGGTATATGTTTCAAAATACACGTGACAGACTTTGATAAACTATTTAGAAATAAGAACACAGTGAGTGCCTCTGACTAATTATCTGCCCTTGTACAATCTGCTTCTCCAGTCTGAGCCTCAATGTCTTCACCCACAAATAGAAAGACTGGGTTACATCAGTGGTTCTCAAAGTGGGAACTGGTTGGAACTGTAAATTCTTGGGGCACCTGGGTGGCTCAGTCGGTTAAGCATCTACCTTCTGCTCAGGTCATGATCCCAGGGTCCTGGGCTAGAGCCCTATGTAGTGGGGAGTCTGCTTTTCCCTCTGCCCCTCCCTGCTGCTTGTGCTCTCTCTCCCTCTCTCAAATAAATAAATAAAATCTTAAAAAAAAAAAAAAGAACTGTAAATTCTTGGGCCCCACCCCAGAACCACTAAAATAGGTCATCGACATGAGTCCCTGTAAATCTCTAAAAGAGTATTCATCCACTAATAAGTGCAAGCCCTTCTCATCAAGCTTTGTAAATCATTTTAGTATAGAGGACTTCATTCCGTGAGGACAACAAACTTTCCTTTATCATCAACTGTGTGTCAAGTGAAGGCATTCTTTGATATATGGAGCCTCAACCCTCTATGCCTTGAGGATTTCACTGTCTATTGGGGAGGAAAAGGCAAGCTGACAGAAAATCAGGCACGCCAAGTGCAGTGTTAGAGGTAATGCCCTGGAAGACAGAAGAGGGAGCAGTGACAGCAGGGAGGTTCGGATACTCTGCTGGTGAAGCGGGGAGGGGGAAGGGGGAATTCAGGTTATAATAGAAGGCTTCTGGGAGAATGAGACTTTGAGATCCGCACATTAAGTTCAATGAGAAAAGTATTAATTTTCATATTTTACAGGAGAAACTGAAGATCACAGCAAAACGTCCAAGTTCATGCAGGTACTGTACGAAAGAGATGAAGTTTAAAGGCAGATCTTTGGACTTAGAAACTCCTATTTTATTTTATTCTGTTCTCATGGTAAAGCAACTCTTATGAGACAATGGATCCTGCCCCTCTCCCATCTCTTGCCCCAGGAATAAAGAATCATCCCTATAGGTCTGGGGGGAGGGAAGTCCGTCAATAGTGAGGCAGCAGTGGCAGAGAGCTGGGGCCAGGCAGTCACCAGCGAGTCTATTAAATGTATCAGATGTCATCGGTACCTCCTTTATCCTTCTCACTTTGGACCTCACAGGCTGATAAGAAGGGGAAAGCGTTATAACCCAGAAGTAAAACTGTTGCGTGATTATAACCCTGACAGCCTCCCTCTAATGAGCTTCCCTGCAGATAGGGAGAGAGGAGAGTGCTTTGATCTCCATGGGCAGAAGGCTGAAAGGACCACTGTTTGGAGCAAAGCCGTCTGATGGGGTCCAGTCTTCCAGTAATCAAAGTCACAAGCTACCATCTGAGCCATTTGTGAACTGCAGATAAGATTAGCTGCTCATTTGATAGATCAACCACTGCCATCAATGGAGGCTAATTGTATCTGAAATATGACCAGGAAAGTGTCAGCTCCTGGAGACAAGCACTTCCTTTATCCTGGATTTGAAGCAAGAACAACATTTTTCGTTTGAAAACTTGAGCAAAATGTTAACTTGTGCTGCTGCATTTTTTTTCTTCCTCCCCTCCCCCCAGCCATAAGAGAAGAGGAAATGTGAGGTTCTTGGAATGAGATATCAATCTGCACATATGTTTTTACAAGGATTCTCCATTATGGTGTCAGAGAATATGTAATTTTGGGATGCAAGACTGGAGGTCCAGAATACTTGCACCATGGAGTTCTTACATAGCTTCAGAATAATAATAATAATAATAATAAAAACCCCTAAAAACAAAACAAAAACACACAAAAAACAACAAAAAAATGGAAAATGCCCAGGCTTTGGAAAGGCATGTCTAAGAAGGCTAGCTTTGTAATTCTAGAGTGTTTTATGCTCTAGGAAGAGAAGGGATGATGGGTCATTCCAAATTTGAAGGCATTTATACTGGTAGCATTTTGCCTCAGAGGCTGATGTGACTGACAGCTTTACTTTCTTCGAATTTATTCCCATGTCAGTAGAACCTAAACTCAAAATGAATCATGATCAGGTAGTTTGGACAGCTCTTACACTCTAGCAAATAAAGAAATTCCATTTTTTCCACTCTAGATCTACTGAAGTTGGTTCTTTGCTGCTTTAAGAGATCACCTATTCCTTTTGTATTCTCTAGGCATATTGTAGTATGAGCATGAGGAAATTTGGTTTCTCATCCTCAGAATGTTTCTGTGTGGAACTGGAAGCCATTTCAGCCTTCCTCTTTTATGAAAGGGAGAACACAAATTCCCCAGTCCCATCTCTTGCTGCTGCTGGCCTCTCTATTTCCGGTCTAGTCCACTATAGCTCTTAAATTGCTATGTTGTCCCTGTGTCCAGGCGGCTAGTAAAAGCTGCCTGAAAATGGCAAGGTATGATGAGAAGCACCTCATTATGGCTCCTAAAATACATAGACCCAGAATAGCCCTGCACAATTGGGGTAGAAAAGGAGGAGACCAAGAACAGAATGTCTCCCACCCTATGTAAGAGCTAGAGGAAAGTTCCGTCACCTTCTCACAAACTCTCAAGCTATGATGGCCTTGCAGGGATCACCTTCATGGACCTTCTCCTGCTTGGGCTGACACCCTGTCCTGTAAGCATCTGACAGCTCAGGTTTAGAAACTGCTTTAACCTTGCAGAAGATGGTGACTGCAGTGGTAACACCCCAATAGAACCACCAGGTTGGGCTCTCAGAATCTCGGAACACTACAGGCAGAAGAACCTTTATAATTAACAGCACCCTTACAATGTACCAGGTGCTGTGCAAAGCATATTTCATTCCATAACTCATTTACTCCTCACCAATTTCGGGGGGGGGAGGGTTACAGTTATTATTTCTTCAGTAAGATGAAGAAACTAAGGCTCAGAAGAGTTAACCATATTGCCCCCAGAACACAGCTAATAAGTGGTCGGTATGTGAAACCGGATTTGACTAATGGCAGAATCCTCTCTTTTAAATACTATGCAATAGATCACTTGGATCATTATTCCAAATTAAAAAAAAAAAAATTAAATGTAAAAAAAAAAACTTTTTTAGTGTTTTGCAACAAAAGATTTGATTGACCATCTTCAATAACCTTATCCCCACCAGGGCCACATCTAAAGGTCCTTCTCACTATCTAGTTCAAAAACTACCAATCAAGTTGAACTCTCTAAGAGCACAGCTAGGAGCAACTCTGCAACCCAGATGCACAGCCACTTTTCCCAAGTTGCAAAATCACTTATGAGATAGCTGGCACTTGTACTCAGTACTTTTAATTCCCAGGCCATTTCCCTGCTTGCTTTGTGTTTGCTCCAAACCATAAGGCAAATCCACTCACCTAGCACACACTGGGATGCTGCCAACAGATGACTGGAGAAATCCCTCCTATCCCCAAGAGGACTATACAACATATTGAGAACCAAGTGTTAATTTCTGACCACTAATAATGAAGCATGAGCTTTCTTTCTAGAACACTCTATGATTCAGAGTTGCACATTCCCCAAGGATTCTAGATGACAAATGATTGCACTATCTGACACAATTATCATTATTATTCTTTTGGACAGTCATACATCTGCCTTTATTGTGAGCAGCAGGTGGGACACTTCCAGCAATAGTAAAAAAAAAAAAAACAACAACTTACAAAAGCAGGAATTCAGTGAAGCCACCTGGTTGGAACCCTCAGGAGCTATCACATGTAGATGCCAACTCAAAGCAGCAGAAGGAGGACTCCAAAGCCCATGAGGAGTGAGGCCACCAAGGAGATAAGGAGCTCTTCACAGATATCCTGAGTGTACTTAGTGGAGGTAACCTCATAAATGAAGAATCAAGGGGTAAAGAACATGCCAATGGCCAATAGAACCATGGTCAGATGGGGGATGACAGCAGGGTTCACTGGGCTGGTGTATCCGCTCATGGCCGTGATCTCTAGGCATAGGGTAATCCACTGCTCCACCACTGGCATATTTTAATATCCCTGAGATTTGAGGATCTTCCTACTTTGCTAGGTCTCGTCTAAACCTTAGCAAATGGTTTGTGAAATTGAGAGACTAAACTGAGATACAATATGAGATAATCCATGACTGCCACCTTCTGTGTCCTCAGGTCTCAGGAATTAAGATGGGCAGAAAGCACTCTGAGATCAAGGGCAGATAGGTCTTCTCTTTCAGCATTGTGAATGAAGAAAAGTATTTGCCACAGGATAGGGGAACATTACCCTCTCTTTGAGAGCTCTTTTAGGCCTACAGCCCAACAACTATGGCTCTGCTATAAGTATCTTAGATTGTTACGAGTAATCTGTTGTTGTTGTTTTTCTTCCCTTGACCTTACTCCACTTTCTCAGTTCTTAACCCTCCGTGCATTTTTAGCTCATATCTGACAAAAGCTCTTTAGCCATTCTCAGCATTTTGATTCTCTGGCGGAAATCTGAATTCAACTTAAGAGTGCTTATTGACCAGGCTCCATGCTGGGGCTCAGGGAACCACGTGGAGCCCGGTTCTCCGGGCATCATACCACATCTAGAGGTCAGACTTCCCCAGGAATTAAGTTTCCCTGGGATTTCAAAGTGGACAGGAAGATAATTCCAGCACTGCCTCAAAAGTCAGGAGGCTTGGGTTTCTACATTTATACATTTTAGAAATGAGGGGCCCCCTTGCCTCTTAGTCTAAGTCCACATGATTCTAAATCCACATCATCTCCAGGGCACATTTTGAAAGAGGCTGATTCTCAACAGGCACTAAAAGGATGAGTATAGGCATGCCTGGGTGGCTCAGTTCGTTAAGTGTCTGCCTTCGGCTCAGGTCATCATCCCAGATTCCTGGGATCAAGTCCCACATTGAGCTCCCTGCTCAGCAGAGAGCCTGCTTCTCCCTCTGCCTACTGTTCCCCCTGCTTATTCTCTCTCTCTCATTCAGACAAATAAATAAAATCTTTTTTTGTTGTTGTTGATTTTATTTTTTTAATTTTATTTTATTATGTTATGTTAATCACCATATATTACATCATTAGTTTTTGATGTAGTGTTCCATGATTCATTGTTTGCGCATAACAAAATAAAATCTTTAAAAAAATACATAAAAGTTTGAGTATAGAGGGACATTCTACAAAACACCTGACCACTACCCTTCAGATATATCAAGGCCACAAAAGACAAGAAGGGACAAAGAGACTGTCCTAAATTGGAGGAGACAAAGGAGACATGACATCTATTACCACATCAAAAACCAATGATGTATTGTATGGTGACTAACATAACATAATAAAATTAAAAATAAATAAATAAATAAATGCAATCTGTGGGATCCTGATTGGATCCTGGAACAGAAAAGGGCCACCAGTGTAAAAACTGGGTAAAGTCTGTAAGTCTACAGTTTAGCTAATACTATTATGTCAATGACAACTTATTTGTTTTGATATCATGGTTATATAAGATGTTAGCATTAGAGGAAGTTGAGTGAGGAGTTTATGGGGACAGTCTACAATATCCTTGCAGATCTTCTTAAATCAAAAATTGTCTCCAAATAAAAAAATTAAAAATAATAAAAACATTAGTATGTATTTTCCCAGAAAGTGAGACTATAAATTTCTCAAGGGGTCTTCTTTTTTCTTTCAGTATGTTTCTTAGGGCCTAGCATAGAGGTGTCTTACTATTATTAGAATTAAATTAGTCAAAAATTATTCACAACCACAATTTAACCTGGGACAGAGCAACATGTAACCTCGTCACTGTTATAAGAAGTTAATATTGTAAGTGTGGTATTTCTACAACTAAAACACATAAAAAAGTCTGGGAAAATGCCATTGTTTCCTGGTACCAAGGAAAAGCAATCTCTACATTCAAGGCAGATAGCCAGTCTGATTTCGGAAAATAAAAAGGAAAGAAAGAAAAAGTAACCACACAAAAGATCAAGTAGCTCCTTTTAAAAAACCATCATCGTTGCTATTTGGACTAAGCCAGAAGCTCCAGATAACAGTAACTACTTAAGAAGAAAAGGAACAAAAAACCCTCGGAGGTTTCAATTTGTTTTTCATAATAAATGAATTGCCCCCACCAAAATGCAGCCTTGAGGAGTTAATTAAACAGCTGCCCCCATGGCTGATTCTGAGATGTTAGAAGGCCCGTGACAGGCCCCTAAACAAATGGGGCAATAAAGGTGTGGGCTGTTTGGCTTGATTGAAGAGCTTGAGTTTTTCACCCCTAGTCTCTAAGCCATCTGGAAGTGAGTTTGTGGAATGTGGGATGGCAGCCTCTCTGCCCTTATCTACTGATAAGATTTTCAGCCTCAAACACGTGTACTAGAAAGGCAGGGAGCAAATATTTCAGACCTTAAACAACTTGCAATCCTCCCTCTAAAGTTCACGCTGTACTATAGCACAGAAGGAAGGACACTCATCTCACATTCTTCCCCTCCAAATCTAGGGCTTTTGACGTCAACATGAGCCAAGACTGAGAAGTTGACTTAAAGAAAAACTGTGTTCTGATTCATGAGTTCCACCCACCTTCTCTGAGCCCCACTCACTTTAGGCTACAAAAGTCAGGCTTCTGAGAGTTGTCTGAGGATGAGACTGCCATGCAAAGGAGGTTTAACTGAGCAAAGAATTTGAGGATGAGGGCCAGTCTCTGTTTACAACTTCTGGTCTAGCTGAATCCTAAAACACAAAATATCTGAGGATGGCTCACAGGCTGCAACTTCACTGACAAAGAATTCATCGTCTGACATCAGAAAGGCTTGGCTATGGGAATGAAAGAAATCCAGAAATTATTCATTTTGCTTTTAAAGTCTAAAAATGAGAGAGTGTATGTATGAGCTATTGTGATGGGTGTATCTGGTGGGTATGAGGTATGAGGTTGTATGTGGGAGTCAGTGTAAAATTAAATTAGGCTAAACACAGAAAAAATTATAATTAGATGAGGCTAGTAACCTCTTAGGTGAGACACATGCATGCACACACACACACACATATACACACACACGTGCACCACAGATACACAAGAACTGAAGGGGGGTGCCTGGGTGGCTCAGACATTAGGCGTCTGCCTTCAGTTTAGGTCATGATCCCAGGATTCTGGGATCGAGCCCCACTTCGGGCTCCTTGCTTAGTGGGGAGCCTTCTACTCCCTTTCCCCCTGCTCATGCCCTCTCTCTGTATCTCTGTGTCTCAAATGAATAAATAAAATCTTAAAAAAAAAAAAAAAAGAACTGAAGGGATGCCGTAGCTTCAAAAAAACTTTCAGAATTTGATCATTTAATCACTCACTCTGTCCTCTATTTTTAAGCTCCTAGTATGTTCTAGGGACTAAGTGCACCCCAGGAATATAAAATCAGGTGATACATTTAAACCTTAAATCTACTTGAATAGGCAGAGTAATCCAACAGTTGTAAGACAGAGTGACAAAGGCGACCATAAAAGCAAGTTCAGATTGCCCTGGGAGGCCAGACATAGGGTGACAGTGGGCAGAAAGGATCTACTGTGTCATCTGTTTTTCAAAAAAGGAGATGATTCTCCCATTCTTGGTTCATCCAACCTCAGACTGATCCTAAAACTCAAAGAAATAGCAAGGCTTTCATAGTTGTTTGTGGGGTTGGAAAAATGCAATGGCAAGCTTGATTAAAATGTTTCTCTTCTCTGGTCTCAAAAATCTCATGTGTAAGCTATTTGAATGACTAACAAAATTATTCTTAAAACAACAGAAAATCACCATTTAATTTCATTTATCATTCAAATGTTTTTTTAAAGTATCTACTCTGTGCCACATGCTGGTGCCCATAACTAGAGAATATGGCTCCTTCGACCTTAACTCTTTCAAAAGGGGCCACTCTGCTCTTTAATGTCTTACAAAACTTGATGGTTCCCCTCCGGCACAATAATGTGAGAGCAGAAATAAAGAAGGATGACATTTAAAAGAAGACTTAATTGGTTTCATAGTGGAAAAGTGATCCGATTTCCCTTTCTTGACAAAAAGCAAAGTGATCATTTTATCCACACAAGCTCACTAGAGTCATTGGGGTTGTCTAACGGCATTATAACTAATTGCAGAGTAAAACAAAGATAAGGATAGTTTATTGGATAAAATAATTGCAAACAATCTTAGCTCTGGTGAAACCAAACCAATGGAGTTTCTTTACCTATTGCAGTGATGGTAATATATAAAATGTTCTTGTGAAACTAACTCCAGGCATATAAACAGGCAAGCATAGCAGACATGAAAGATTATCTGTGATAAGCTTATGTTGAAATCAACAGTTCCCTTGAACATATTACAGCTCTTTAAGGGCCCCATGTCTGTACTCACACACAAAAACCAACTAACTCTGCCCACTGAGTTTATAACTTTTTATATTATATTCTTACAATACCCTCAAAATGCCCAAAATAGGTATTCTAAGTGCCCTCTACAGCTCTTCAAATATGAACTCTGTTGTGCTCCTGGGTTTAGTTTCTCTAGCTAAGTGAGGAAAAGGCTTCTGCTTCCAGAGGTCAAGCATTATCTTGATTTAGCAGGTTGGGCCCCTGAATCACTGCTATGCTCAGTAGCAAAGAATGCAGGCTGGGAAGGATTAATTACCAAAGCCAGTAATCCTGACTCCAACCTCCAAAAATATGGGGAAGTCCAAAAAAAATCTTGAAAGTGATTTGCAACATTCTGTTCAAATCAGCCTCATGAGTAATGTCACTTTGACACCTCTTACCCATGTAAACATAATTATCACAGACACATCAGCTATTCCTCTGAACCTTCTCCTTTTCACCCTAAGGCACAATTTCCCCTCCTCTGAAAGAAGATCAACACAGTTTTACTAATAGCTTCTTCCTCAGTCTTTCTAGTGAAACAAATATACTCAAAGTATAAGAATGTCAGTAGCCTGTTTTATGACAAATCATGTGTATTCCCACAGGCCTGGGCAAAAAAATTAATTATGTACTTTGGTCTCAAGAGCAGGGGACACAGATTCTCTTGGCAAATTCTGGCAAGCTGATCCAAACCCTGCAATTCCTGTCATTTCGTATCAGTGAAATCTCATTTTATTAGGAAGTAACGAGAGAAGAAATTCCCAGTTGACCATTAAAACTCCTGAAACAGGTACGACTTTCTTTCATTTACTTTGATCTGGCCTCAGTCAGCTCAAGTGTTGCCACAAGACCACATGTCTGCTGTATCACAGTAATTCTATGAATGAAGATATTTACAGCCGAAGTTATTCACCCATTAAGTTAAATAAAAGGCATCAGTGATTTCTATATATAATACACATATTACATGCATATGTATAGAAAACCCTGCTACCTGCTAGCATGTGATACTGCCTAAGCAGTTAAGAATGCTGAAAGTATCTTAATACATCCCTTCCATCAATAAGAGTTAAATGAAATTATTGGGAAAAATCTATAGGAAATGTGGAAAAACAGCATCTAACAAAATATGGTACAAACACGTTTTACTTAACATTTGGAACCTAATACCATATGCTAGTGTCTGGGCATAAATATAATTAAAACCTAAATAACTAAGAAGAACATGTGTTAAAACAGCTGATATAGCAAGAAATGTAATTATCAAGGGATGCTAAAATCTCAGCTTATTCTGCACATGTATCCAATATGTATCACATAGGGGAATTCTTTTCCTTTACAAAAAAACCATCAGGGATTTAAAAATATATATATTGTACCAAAGGAAGGGCTTAATGAACTGCAGATTTGGAAACTTACATCCACATCCACTGTGTCCAGCTCACGGTTTGGAAGGAGGCACATCCTGAGACCTGAGGGAAACGAAAGGCAATTCCGATGGCTGCGGATCCCTTAAACATATCTGGAAATTAACATTGAATAATTGTTATTGCAAGTACATGTTTTTTCTCCTTTGAGCCAGCATCATACATATAACATTATATTTTCATCCATCATTGCTTTGGATGAGGTAAAGTGAGAAGGCAGATTTGTTCTATAGCCCCAAGGGAACCAGGGCATCAGAGTGGAGGGGGTGGTGGCAGGTGCATCAGGTCACCTCCCTCCTAAGTGTTATGCCAATGCTCAATGTTCCCTAAACACAGGTGGAAGCCTGTGTTACAGGATCACCTGGAGCTGGAACTCTCTTATGAACTTACATTCTCTGACACCTCATTTTCTCTCCAAGAGAGTCCCACTGCTGTTAGGATTGTGTTCAAATTCTTAACCAGTCACTCAAGGCCTTTAGCTCTAGCTAAACACTACATCCTCCTCCGTCACAACTCACTCCTACTCCCCTTCTGTTCTCTCACTTTCCACAAAACATGCATTCATGTGTGCTTAGTTGGTATTCATGGCAGGCTTATGATGTGCCAGCCCTAATCCAGGCCGTGGTGCTACAACCATGAACAAGACAAGTCCTTCCACTCAAGGAGTTTATATGGGGGAGGGGGCACAGCAAAAGATGATAAACACAAAACCAATAAACAAGTAAATAGTATTTAGGTGGCAAGAAGTGTTAGGGATAGAAAGAGAATTTCCATGAGTGGACAGAGAGGACCTCTCTGACTAGAATGGTCAGAAAGACCTCATTATGGGTGTGACTTCTAAGCAAAACCTCTATACATATCTAAGGAATAGCAAATGCAAAGGCCCTGTGGTACGAGTAAAGTTGTCTTGTTTAGGGCACAGAAAGCAGCTCAATTGGGCTGAAGTAGAATTCTTGAAAAGATTACAAAGATGTTTGAAACATGATGGCAGTCGGCAGAATCCTAAGATGGCCCCCAAGATTTCTCACAGAAAATGACCCTTTACACTGCATTCCATCATATTCCCTTCTTGTCTGTGATGTATGAGAGCCAGAAGAAAGGTTATCTGGAATTTTTTCTGCACATCCAAATATTTTTAGTTTCTTTTCAATTGTTTTATTTGTAGTTGTTTTTTTTTTTCTTTTTTATTTGCCTATTTAAAAAATTTATACAGGTCTATGTTTCTCTTAATGAGATTTTGTGCTTCCCTCCCTTTGTGGTCTTACTAAATGGGCCATAATTCACAGGCTGAGTCTGAGAATGGGTTAATCCCTTTGCAGTCAGGGTGTAGCTGAGTTTCTGCCTGCCCTTAGTTCAAATGCTAAGTGAACCTGCATAACCAGCTTCAGGTGCAGCTTAATCTCTGGGCCACTGTTTATTTGTCAAAGGCCTTGCTGTGCACTCCTGTAGGTCAAAAGGCACAGAAATGAGAGGTGGCAGAGAGGTCAGACCCTGGGGAACTCTGGAAACAGCCAGGACTCCAGTAGGCTTGGCCATTAGCTCCCTGTGTGGCCTGGGCCAGGCCCCACAGCTCCCTAAGCTTCAGCTTCTACTTTTGTACATGAGGGCCATGGCTCAGAGAATTCATAAGGGTCTCCACCTCTCCCTCCAACCCAAGACCTTACCTAAAAGACAGTGAGCTCTGGGGGAGAGGTGGAGGCCAATCTAACTTGTAGAAATAATTATTCCTGGCTTGATCTCAATCCCTGATATTTGTTGAATATTTATTGGCTGTGGCTCTATGCTGATTACCTTGATGCATTATCATAGTTAATCTTTATGCAACTATCTGGAATACTTACCATGATTCTGCTAAATTTTAGACTTAAAGTTATGCACTTTAGACTGAGAGAGTTTAAGGACTTTCCTCAAATCACACAATTAGAAAGCAGCAAAGCTAGATTACCTCAATTTTCATACATACCATGCTTTAGTGTTTTCAGCTCTATTCTAGCTGCTGCCCAGTAAAATATGAATTAAAAGCAATGTCCAAATACACAAGGATCATAAAATAATATAAATGGCATGTGTGTAAAGCCAAACATGTACTGAACACTCTACTAGGTGCTTTACATAATTTGCACTGTAAAGAATACATTTCTATTCCCCATTTTTTATTAGAGAAACTAGGATTCAGAGAGTTTAAGTCATTTCCCCAAAGTCCCACATCCAAACTGATGAAGCAGAGCTGCTGGTTCTACAGCTCATAGAATGTAGAATGACTACAAAGCTCATTCTTTTCTATGGCATTTTATTATTCCTATGAGACAGCAATAAGTGGGGAATGGGACCACGTGTTGAACAGTGAGGCAAAGGTACAAGGTGGGCAGAGCTGGAAGGACACAGAGCCTAGGACACAGCCAAGTGAGGACTTCTTATGAAGAATAAACCAAAGGCATTAGAGAAGAATGATCCACTGATGAGAGGCATCAGCAGGAGGAGGTGGAAGTGCACAGGGTGTAGGTAAGCAGAGTGGGCTGTCCAGACACAGAAGAGTCAGCCTGTATGGTCAGACTCAGGGTATGACTCTCTCCCACTGCCACACCCAAAGCAATGGGCTCCCCCTCTTTCCATATATCCATCGCCAGAGACCAGGTTCCGAAAAGGGAAAACAAAGGTGAACTCTTTTGCTGCCTTTTCTGATAACTAATCTTTTATGCACTTGACCCAGCACAGTCAGAAATGCACATCCTGCCAGGAAATCAAAGATGGTCCAGAACCACTCCCAGAAAAGCCTTGGTCTTTGTCCAGTGCAAACTTGGCAATTCCACATAGAATAAAAGACACACATTCACAAGTTTTCTGTCCTTGGGAGTGTCCTTGGGAGCTCTAGATCTCCGCTACATGGCTACTAGGCTAGCTGGAAGAATTTGCCAGAATTCCATACAAAGAGGAGTTATTATCCTATAACTTAGAATTCAGTTCTTTTTTGGAGGATGAGGAAGGGAGTACATTTAAACTACTGAAATCAAGGCAATTCATTTAAATAGAAAGGCAGACATATTAGCAAGATTTATGCCAAAATGTTTTTATAATTGATATGTCAGTAATATGTGTTTCTATAATTTAATTAGAATGCTATCACATATTCTGGTCAACCATTGTTCTCAGTGGGGCATTATATATATTTATTTAGAAGAATAATTAGTAAATAACCTTTTTTAAATTTTTTATTATGTTAAGTTAGCCACCATACAGTACATCATTAGTTTTTTATGTAGTGTTCAGTGATTCATTAGTTCTGGGTGTTACAAGTAAATAACTTTTGATGTGTAAAAACAGCAACTATGACAACCTTCCCCATCTTGAAGCATTTTACTTAACCTTGGTCTTAATGGTGAAATTCTTGATATTTAATTAAAAAAAAAGTTATAGCCAGGTAGTTTTTTGACCATTAGTGTCCACTCAATTTGTACTAATTCATTATGTCTTATTAAATACCCAAGGATAAAAGGAACAGAATACCAACCCCCATATCTTCCTCAAAGCTCTCATTCATGATATATGTTGCCTGGCATTTGGCACCATGAAGACTGGGAACATAAATAGTAATTCCTAAAGGATTTACTGTCACCCCCAGGTTTCTATCTTTCTGCAAAAGGCTGTTGGTGCAGGGATGCTGAAGTGAAATTGTCTTCTTTCTCTGTATCTATTGTTGGAAGCAGGGTACTGAAATCCCCTACAATTACTGTATTGTTGTCTTTTTCTCCCTCCAGATCTGTTTGTATTTGCTTAATATATTAGATTCTCCTATGTTGGATGTATATATATTTATAATTGTTGCAACCTTCTTTGTCTCGTTACAATTTTTGACTTAAAGTCTATTTTGTCTGATGTAAATGTAACTGTCCTTGCTCTCTTTTGGTTTCTGATTGTATGAAATATCTTTTTCTACTACTTCACGTTAAGCCTACGTGTGTCCTTGAAGCTAAAGAGAGTCGCTTTTAGGCAAGTGCATGTTGGTTTTTTGTTTGTTTGTTTTATTTTGTTTTGTTCTTAATCCATTTATTCACCCTATGACTTTTGTTTGGATGATTTAGTCCATTTACTTTTGAAGCAATTATTGATGGGTAAGGATGTACTAATGTCATCTTATTGATTTCTGGTTGTTTTGCAGTTCCCTTTTCCTTTCTTCTTCTCTTGCTATTTTCCTTTGTGACATTGGTCTTGGCGACAATTATTTGGATATGATACCAAAAACCCAAGCAACAAAAGCAAAAACAAACAAGTGGTACTACATCAAACCGAAAATTTTCTGCCTAGCAAAAAGCAAGCAATAAAATGAAAAGGCAACCTATGGACTGAGAAAAAATATTTGCAAACTATATATCTGACAAGTGGTTAATAACCAAAATACATAAGACATAACATTCTCTCTCTCTCTTTTTTTTCTTTCTCCATTTTATTTATTTTCTTTTTCTTTTTTTTTTATTATGTTATGTTAATCACCATACATTACATCATTAGTTTTTGATGTAGTGTTCCATGATTCATTGCTTGCATATAACACCCAGTGCTCCATTCAGGACGTGCCCTCTTTAATACCCATCACCAGGCTAACCCATCCCCCCAAATCCCTCCCCTCTAGAAGCCTCAGTTTGTTTCTCAGATTCCATGGTCTCTCATGGTTCGTCTCCCCCTCCAATTCCCCCCTTCATTTTTCCCTTCCTGCTATCTTCTTCTTCTGTTTTTTTTGTTTAACATATAATGTATTATTTGTTTCAGAGGTACAGGTTTGTGATTCAACAGTGTTCACCATAGCACATACACTCCCCAATGTCTATCACCCAGCCATGAGTCTCAGAGACAAAGAGAAAATCCTGAAAGCAGCTCAGGAGAAGAGATCTGTAACCTACAATGGTAGAAACATTACATTGGCAACAGACCTATCCACAGAGACCTGGCAGGCCAGAAAGGACTGGCAGGATATATTCAGAGCACTAAATGAGAAAAATATGCAGCCAAGAATACTATATCCAGCTAGGCTGTCATTGAAAATTGAAGGAGAGATAAAAAGCTTTCAGGACAAACAAAAACTAAAGGAATTTGCAAACATGAAACCAGCCCTACAAGAAATATTGAAAGGGGTCTTCTAAGCAAAGAGAGAGCCTAAAAGTAACATAGACCAGAAAGGAACACAGACAATATACAGTAACAGTCACCTTACAGGCAATACAATGGCACTAAATTCATATCATTCAATAGTTACCCTGAATGTAAATGGGCTAAATGCCCCAATCAAAAGACACAAGGTATCAGATTGGATAAAAGAACAAGACCCATCAATATGCTGTCCCCAACAGACTCATTTTAGACCCAAAGACACCCCCAGATTGAAAGTGAGGGGGTGGGGCGCCTGGGTGGCTCAGTTGGTTAAGCTACTGCCTTCGGCTCAGGTCATGATCCTGGAGTCCCTGGATCAAGTCCCACATCGGGCTCCCTGCTCAGCAGGGGGTCTGCTTCCCCTTCTGCTCTCTTCCCTCTCGTGCTCTCTGTCTCTCATTCTCTCTCTCACAAATAAATAAAATCTTAAAAAAAAAAAAAAAGAAAGTGAGGGGGTGGAAAACTATTTACTATGCTAATGGACACCAAAAGAAAGCTGGGGTGGCAATCCTTATATCAGACAAATTAGGTTTTAAACCAAAGACTATAATAAGAGATGAGGAAGGACACTATATCCTACTTAAAGGGTCTATCCAACAAGAAGATCTAACAGTTGTAAATATCTATGCCCCTAACATGGGAGCAGCCAATTATATAAGCCAATTAATAACAAAAGCAAAGAAACACACCAACAACAATACAATAATAGTGGGGGACTTTTACACTCCTCTCACTGAAATGGACAGATCATCTAAGCAAAAGATCAACAAGGAAATAAAGACTTTAAATGACACACTGGACCAAATGGACTTCACAGATATATTCAGAATATTCCATCCCAAAGCAACAGAATACACATTCTTCTCTAGTGCCCATGGAACATTCCCCAGAATAGATCACATCCCAGGTCACAAATCAGGTCTCAACCAGTACCAAAAGATTAGGATCATTCTCTGCATATTTTCAGACCACAATGCTTTGAAACTAGAACTCAGTCACAAGAGGAAAGTCAGAAAGAACTCTCAAATACATGGAGGCTAAAGAGCATCCTACTAAAGAATGAATGGGTCAACCAGGAAATTAAAGAAGAATTTAAAAAATTCATGGAAACAAATGAAAATGAAAACACAACTGTTCAAAATCTTTGGGATGCAGCAAAGGCAGTCCTAAGAGGAAAGTATATAGCAATACAAGCCTTTGTCAAGAAACAAGAAAGGTCTCAAGTACACAACCTAACCCTACACCTAAAGGAGCTGGAGAAAGAACAGCAAATAAAGCCTAAACGAAGAAGGAGAAGAGAAATAATACAGATCAGAGCAGAAATCAATGAAACAAAACCAAAAAAACAGTAGAACAGATCAACGAAACTAGGAGCTGGTTCTTTGAAAGAATTAATAAGATTGATAAACCCCTGGCCAGACTTATCAAAAAGAGAAGAGAAATGACCCAAATAAATAAAATCATGAATGAAAGAGGAGAGATCACAACCAACACCAAAAAATACAATTATAAGAACATATTATGAGCAATTCTATGCCAGCAGATTAGATAATCTGGAAGAAATGGATGCATTCCTAGAGATGTATCAACTACCAAAACTGAACCAGGAAGAAATAAAAAACTTGAACAGACCTATAACCACTAAGGAAATTGAAGCAGTAATAAAAAAAATCTCCCCATAAACAAAAGCCCAGGGCCCAATAGCTTCCCAGGGGACTTCTACCAAACATTTAAAGAAGAATTAATACCTATTCTTCGGAAACTATTCCAAAAAATAGAAATGGAAGGAAAACTTCCAAACTCGTTTTATGAGGCCACCATTACCTTGATCCCCAAACCAGACAAAGACCCCAACAAAAAGGAGAATTACAGACCAATATCCTTGATGAACATGGATGCAAAAATTCTCACCAAAATACTAGCCAATAGGATCCAACAGTACATTAAAAGGATTATTCACCACGACCAAGTGGGATTTATCCGGGCTGTAAGTTTGGTTCAACAACCGCAAATCAATCAACGTGATACAATACATTAATAAAAGAAAGAACAAGAATCATATGATCCTCTCAATCAATGCAGAAAAAGCATTTGACAAAGTACAGCATCCTTTCTTGATCAAAACTCTTCAGAGTATAGGGATATATGATACATACCTCACTATCATAAAAGCCATCTATGAAAAACCCACAGCGAATATCATTCTCAATGGGGAAAAACTGAGAGATTTCCCCCTAAGGTCAAGAACGCAGCAGGGATGTCCACTATCACCACTGCTATTCAACATAGTATTGGAAGTCCTAGCCACAGCAATCAGACAACAACAACAAAAAAATAAAAGGCATCCAAATCAGCAAAGAAGAACTGAAACTCTCACTCTTTGCAGATGATATGATACTTTATGTGGAAAACCCCAAAGACTCCACCCCAAAACTGCTAGAACTCATACAGGAATTCAGTAAAGTGGCAGGATATAAAATCAATGCACAGAAATCAGTGGCATTCCTATACACCAACAACAAGATAAAAGAAAGAGAAATTAAGGAGTTGATCCCATTTACAATTGCACCCAAAACCATAAGATACCTAGGCATAAATCTAACCAAAGAGGCAAAGAATCTGTACTCAGAAAACCATAAAATACTCATAAAAGAAATTGAGGAAGACACAAAGAAATGGAAAAATGTTCCATGCTCATGGATTGGAAGAACAAATATTGTGAAGATGTCTATGCTACCTAGAGCAATCTACACATTCAAAGCAATCCCTGTCAAAATACCATCCACTTTTTTCAAAGAAATGGAACAAATAATCCTAAAATTTGTATGGAACCGGAAAAGACTCAGAATAGCCAGAGGAATGTTGAAAAAGAAAAGCAAAGCTGGCGGCATCACAATTCCGGACTTCAAGCTCTACTACAAAGCCATAATCATCAAGACAGTATGGTACTGGCACAAAAACAGACACATAGATCAATGGAACAGAAGAGAGAGCCCAGAAATGGACCCTCAACTCTATGGTCAACTCATCTTCGACAAAGCAGGAAAGAATGTCCAATGGAAAAAAGACAGTCTCTTCAACAAATGGTGTTGGGAAAATTGGATAGCCACATGCAGAAGAATGAAACTGGACCATTTCCTTACACCACACACAAAAATAGACTCCAAATGGTTGAAAGACTTCAATGTGAGACAGGAGTCCAACAAAATCCTAGAGGAGAACACAGGCAGCAACCTCTTCGACCTCAGCCACAGCAACTTCTTCCTAGAAACATCGCCAAAGGCAAGGGAAGCAAGGGCAAAAATGAACTATTGGGACTTCATCAAGATAAAAAGCTTTTGCACAGCAAAAGAAACAGTCCACAAAACCAAAAGACAACAGACAGAATGGGAGAAGATATTTGCAAATGACATATCAGATAAAGGGCTAGTATCCAAAATCGATAAAGAACTTATCAAACTCAACACCCAAAGAACAAAGAATCCAATCAAGAAATGGGCAGAAGACATGAACAGACATTTTTCCAAAGAAGACATCCAAATGGCCAACAGGCATGAGAAAATGCTCAACATTGCTCGGCATCAGGGAAATCCAAATCAAAACCTCAATGAGATATCACCTCACACCAGTCACAATGGCTAAAACTAACAAGTCAGGAAACAATGGATGTTGGTGGGGATGTGGAGAAAGGGGAACCATCCTCCACTGTTGGTGGGAATGCAAGCTGGTGCAGCCACTCTGGTAAACAGTATGGAGTTTCCTCAAAAAGTTGAAAATAGAGCTACCATACGACCCAGCAATTGCACTACTGGGTATTTACCCCAAAGATACAAATGTAGGGACCTGAAGGGGTACATGCACCCCAATGTTTATAGCAGCAATGTCCACAATAGCCAAACTATGGAAAGAGCCAAGATGTCCATCGACAGATGAAGGATAAAGAAGATGTGGTATATATATACAATGGAATATTATGCAGCCGTCAAAAGGCATGAAATCTTGCCATTTGCAATGAAGAGGATGGAACTGGAGGGTATTATGCTGAGCGAAATAAGTCTCTCTCTCTTTCTATTCACACATATGCACACACACAAATAATCCAATTAAAAATGTGCAGAAGACCCGAGTAGAAGACATACAAATGTCTTTCATAAGAAGACATACAAATGGCCAATAGGTAATTGAAAAGATGCTCAACAGCCTCAATAATCAAGAGAATCCAAATCAAGACCATAATGAGATATCACTTCACACTTGTTAGAATGCTTGTTATAAAGGGATAAGAAGTGTTGGTGAGGGTATGGAGAAAAGGGAACCCTTGTGCACTGTTGGTGGGAAAGCACATTATTATAGCCACTATGGAAAACAGTACAGAGTTTCCTCAGAAGAATTAAAAATAGAACTACCATATGATCTAGCAATCCCACTTCTGGATAGTTAGCCAAGGAAAATGAAATCACTATCTCAAAGAGATATCTGCAACCCCATTGCAGCATTACTCACAATAGTCAAGACATGGACACAATGTTAAGTGTCCAAGAATGGGTGAACAGATAAAGAAAATGTGATATATATATACCTACATATATTATAGCATATATATTTAATAATATTATATATTATTCATAATATTATTCAGCCATAATAAAGAAGGAAACCCTGCCATTTGTGACAACATGAATGGACCTTGAGGGTATTATGCTAAATGAAAAAAGTCAAGGCAGAATAATGCAAATACCGTATGATCTCACTTATATGTGGAATCTAAAAAGCCAAACTTATAGAAACAGAAAGTAGAATGATGGTTTCCAGGGATGGGGGTGGGTGGTGGTGTCTCCAGGGGAAGGGAGGTTCAGGAATGATGAGATGTTAGTCGAAGGGTACAAACTTCCAGTTATAAGATGAATAAGTTCTGTATATATAATGTACAGCATGATGACTATAATAAACAATATGCATTTTATACTTGAAACTTGACAAGAAAGTAAATCTTAAATGTTCTCATCACACACACACACATGCAATATATACGTATATCAAATCATCACATTGTATACTTTAAACTTACACAGTGTTATATGTCAATTATGTCTCAGTAAAGATGGGGGAAAAGTTAATGCAGAACTAACATATTACTGTGTTTGAAGTAAGTACACACTCAAGTTATTTCTCGAAAAATGAGATTGACAGATGTACTTTTGGTATGTAACAGACTCAATCATTTGCCTTTCTATCAAGAATATGTAGATTTTTTGAAAGAAGTTGGTCCAAAAGTGTTTTGGTTATTATATAATCTGATGGTGATTAAGGAAAAACAAAAGATAAGGGATTTTAAAAGATAATTTGCATTAACTCTGGAAAGGTTTAAGTACTGGCAAATGCTTGTTCTTTCAAGATTAGACCTCCTGCTCACTGTGGTCTTCAGACCAGCAGCAGCATTGCCATTGCTGGGAATCTTGTTAGAACTGGAGACTCTCTGCCCAGCCCCAGACATACCAAATAGAAATTTTTAAGTTCATGAGAGGCTCAGGTGGTCACTATGCACATTAAAGTCCCAGAAGCACTGCTCTATTCTAAACCTTTGCTTTTCCAGCTCTCAAATACATGTCAGTAGTGGACCTAGTTGAGAAGCATTATTTCCAGAGAGTGCTCAAACTTAGACAGAATTCATTTTATTTTCACACTGGAAAGGAAAAAAAAATTGAAACAGAAAAACTCAATATATACAGAAATCTCAGCTTCAGGTTATAATCTGCCAAAATTTTCAAGACTGCAAGAAATTAGCTGTGTTATTACAACAGGCTCATGGAAAGCAAGC
Source organism: Mirounga angustirostris (assembly GCF_029215605.1). Lineage (NCBI taxonomy): Eukaryota > Metazoa > Chordata > Mammalia > Carnivora > Phocidae > Mirounga > Mirounga angustirostris. Next base: position 14,253,879 of record NW_026991718.1, on the reverse strand, counting down.
AGCATTGTATACCTCCTGTGTCCACCCATGAAGCTAACCCACTTCAGCAAATTCACTTTCTGGTTGCTGCAGTCCCATGTGGGTATTTGGAACTCTTACAGGCTGGGTCAATTTTGGCAATATGCTACAAAGCTAAAGATGGACATGCTCTATGAGCCCAGCCAGCAATTGTACTTCTAGATAACAACCCTAGACACATTTTTATATTAGTACATAAAAGCCTGCTCATTGCAGCATTGGTTCTAATAATAATCATAATTATCATAATAATAATTAGATATAATATATGAATGAATCTTGTATATTGACAGGGATAATTTTCAAAACCATAAACAGTTTGAAGCAAAACACATAAAATGTGAAATTATTCACATCCAGTTTAAAAACCTGCAAAACAATATAAAGCGCATGAATACCTACAGACATAAATATAAAACCACTCATGGGAATGATGAATATAAAAACATATATGTTATATATGTGTTTATATTATTCCCTATTTTTGCCTTTGTGTTTAAAATCTTTTATGATTAAAAAAAAAGGACAATTTGGAGAGGCAGTAGGTGATTTCTAACTGGAAAAAGAAAACACACAGCAACAACAACAAAAAGGCCATAAAATTAAAATAACTATCCATAGAATTACTTTATTTAAGAAGTTATGGTTTTTAAAGAAATGAAACTCTTCAGAGTTATTTTTTGACCTAATAATAATTACTTTTTCAGCTGGAGGATGATCAAATTACCTCCTAGTCCTTGCCCCATGGTCTCATTTACTCTGCAACTTGTATGAAAATCAGTACTGATACATGGACATTTCTGTGAGTCCAAAAAGGCACTGGTGTTCCGGAACTACTGAATTTGACACAAATTTAACCAAAGTCAGAATTTTCTTTTTGGTTTGTGTTGTACGAAGGAAATAAATCTTAGAATGTATTTTCATAATGAAAGAGATTTCCTGCAGGCTGATAGCATGAACCTTTTAATTGCAGTTCAGTCAATTGTGAGTTTGATATTGAATGAAGTACTTAACCTCACTGAGTCTAGGTGGAAATAATAGTTCATAGCGTTGATATTAGTACGACATGATATATAAAATACTCAGTACTGTATTTAGCTCATAGTAAGTGTTCTATATATAATGGCTAACAGCAGTTATAATAATGGTAATAAAAATGTGGCCAGCCTACACTTTGTAAGTGTTTTTACATTCAGGACTGTGGTATCTCAGGAGATACATAATCTATTTTGCAAGATAAATGAGCAAATTGCCAAAATAAAACACTGCATTGATCTGGCTTTTGTTAAGATGCAAAGATGTGCCCAAGAACACTACTAGCTCTTCCTAACTCACTCCCCCTTTTACTTTATCTTTTCTTCTTGCTCTACCCTGAGTGCAAGTTCACTTGGATTCTAATAAAATTTGCCTGACTGACCTGTTACTAGTATTTGGACCAGTAGATGAAAATGCAAATGCTAAGGCAAGAGTTTTAAAAGTCTTTTGATGTTTTCTTGAAATAAATTTTTACACTTGATCTTAGCCAAAAGGCCGAGAAGCGATTGAAATAAATTTTTAAAAGCGTGGACTCGGATTGCTTTTTTTAACATGATGGCTCCACACATAAAGTAGGAAGAGACAACCTAAGGTTTTGCCCTGGGACACATTGTCTTGGGCACCAAGTTTTAAATAAGAAATGTAGGAGGTCATGACCAATACCTATATCCCAGCACCCCTGCTCTACACATAAGCTCTTCTCAATGACTATGGGATAAGCTTATCCTTGGCCTGAGCCAGCCCCTTGGCAAACAATGGAACTGTGTGGTATGAACAGAGTTGGAAAACCAAGGGCAGGGTCATGGTGCTCACTGACCTAGAACTTCTGTGTATAGGGCTTGGGGTGGGACCATCCCTCTACTTCCTCTTCACCTGTTCTTCATTGATCAATGGCCACATATTATGCTAGCCCTCACCCACTCTCCTGCCTCACTCTCTAATGGTAGTTTTGTCTCTGAAATGAATGAGTTAGGCCTTTCCTATCCTTTCCTCAGAATAGAAAGAAGCCCTAGAGATGATAATATAATATAATATCTCAGGGCTTCACTTTGAAAAAATAAATCAAAACATTCCCTTTCCAGAAAACTAAATCGAGTTTTGGAAACTGCAAAAGACAACAATGTTAGAAGATCAAAAGCTAATCACTACACCCAAGTCCTGATGATTTACATGGCCCCACTCGACATGCAGCTAAAATCATTTGTGAAGCTTCTGTAACCTGAGATTGTCAGGCAGCTCAGATATACAAGAACAATATGTGCCTGGGAGGACAGGGGGTCTCTGGCCAAGAGAAAGCACTTGTGACATTGACTACCCTCTACTGTATTTTGAAGAAAAGATAACTGAAAATGAAGGGCTCCTTCTATTTGCAAAGCTGTCCTAAATTGTGGCTAATTGATGTTTTCTTAAGAAAATAACCACAGAGGAAGATCAAATCCCCCCACTACAAAGTTGGACATGGCTCACAGAACTAGGAGGGAAGTGAAAGTGAATACCAATTGGAGTCCCAAAGCCAAAGGCTCCTCACTTGCATTAGGGAATTTTAATAGTGGGTGTGGTGGCACAGGGGAGAAGGAAGAGACAGTGAGGATGGGGGTAGGAGGAGGTATGAACCCTTGTTAGTTCTAGTCCTGAGACTGGTTATAGGAGGTTACTTATTTTAGGACTGAGGAAGAAAGGTGGGAAAGGAGAATTGTGCTTGGGGGCAGAGCAGTATGAAACAGAGACATGGAGATATTTATTAAGAAATTAATGAATTCCTACATTGGGAAACATTCTGTCCATTTTTGTTCTTCTAAAAAAAAAAAGTAAGCAGTTGCCAAGGATAAGGTGTCAAGCAGATTTCCTATAAAGAGCTTTGCTAGTAAATTATGTACTTGGGAAGAGGAATTGCATTTTACATGTTAGGGCCTTACTTCACAGTTTTACAGATTTCTTTAATCCTGACTATATTTTCCCTGGTTTTATATGAGCTGCTGACACTGGGTACGAGTGGTGGCTGGTGAAATTGTACTTTTTCCAGGGTTTTAAACCTAGGAATGGTAGCTGGAGAGGGGGGGAATGGAACTGCAAAATGTCTGTGGCCACAGCTTTTATGATTCCAAGGAAAAATGAACATGTCTTATAATATTCAAAGTTTCATTTTCTTCATAATTTTGTAGAATGATCTCATCAAGAAGTGTGTTATCACTGTGAATTTTTAGAATAAATCGAAGCAAATTATGATTATCTGAAAATTCAGGAGAGACTAGTAAAGTGAGTTTGAAGAAGCCCCTTCAACATACATTAAGCATTCTTTGATTAAAGCCATCAGTATTGGGTGCCTGGGTGGCTCAGTCGTTGAGCATCTGCCTTCAGCTCAGGTCATGGTCCCAGGGTCCTGGGATGGAGCCCCGCATCGGGCTCCCTGCTCAGCGGGAGGCCTGCTTCTCCCTCTGACCCTCCGCCTGCTTGTGTTCTCTCTCTTGCTGCGTCTCTCTGTCAAATAAATAAAACTTAAAAAAAAAAAAAAGCCATCAGTACTGCCTAGACAGTACCGGACCTTTCCTAATATTTCTTGGAAAACTTTTGGATGTCACTCCTGAATTCTAAAATGTTTAATGATGGAATATGAAATAAAATTTTTTCTAGGTTAGGAATACGGAATATGATGCTTCAGTTAGAAGAAGGCACATATGGAAAAGCACAGAAGTTAAATCCGCTGCACCTTCATGGTGGTTTAGGAATATTTTTCCAGTAAGGGCTAAATGGTCAGCAGGAAGCAAGAGCAAAAATGAGCACCTAGGCTCAGGATCAAGCCTGGGTACTTTAATGGGCTGTAGACCAGTATAAGCTGAGGGATCAGTTGCCAATCCCGATGGGTTCTATGACAGCTGAGTATTTAAATCAAAACCCCACATTTAAAATGTATGTGCGAAATGTGCCAGATTTTTTGGTGGAAAATTTTAAGCACTTGCTTCCAGAAGTACTCCTCCAGCCTGTCTTCCCTGGGGCCATAGAAGGTCCGCAGAATAGAGTCACAAGATCCCAAATCCAAGTTCATCTCTGCCCTCCATTGATGTGTGATTTTGAACAAGTCATTTCCCTTCAATCCTCCTTTGCCATGTCTGTGAAATAAGAGAATTGTCATGCATGCTTCCTAAGTTCCTTCTAATTCTAAAGTTACATGGCTGAAAATCATGTTTATTTTGCATTTCAGATCAATATAGTTCCATCTTCCCTAAGAATTAAGGTTAAAGAGTCTTTGGAAATTAAAACTTATAAAGAACCTGAGAAATAGTCATACTCAAATCCCCTCATCATACTCATAAAGAAACTGCCCACTTGTGTTTGTTGGCTTTACTCCCCGATGCCAGTGAAAATACTAGGTCGTTTCAAGTAAGTGCAGCAATGAAATTCCTTTTGAATCTGAAAAATCCAGCTTCATGTTCTCTCACATAGGAATAATGTCATTTCACTGTCAGAAAAAAAAAAATACAAGTTCAAATTATAGTAGAAATAAAATACCCATCTAAAATGAAGATGGGGTTTCAGCATCATAAAATTAAATATCCCTACATCTATCCCAAAGGTGAAACTTGGAAAAAAGTTACATAGTGCCTCAGCTGTGAGGCTTATCTGTGGCACAGTCCTGGGGACTGGACTCATTTGCTGGAGCCATGTCTAATAAGGAATGCCTAGAGTAAAAAACAAAAATTCCTGAACATTTCTAAAAGTTTAAGAAAAACTCTGGACCCAAAAACAAGAGATGTGGGGACAGAATGAAGAATAAGAAGAAAACGGGAAAAAAGCAGAAAGTATAAGATCATTCCTAGAAGGAGCGAAGGGCCCAAGCTCCTTTTTATTAGGAGCCAGCCCAATCGGTCATGTGCAGATCAGCTTCAAAATTCAAGGTCAAGGCAGGCAAGAATGATTATGGTAGAGGGCTGTCCCCCCAAACCATTCATTTGTTTTTATTATCATGCTTTTAGAAATTAAGTGCCATAACTAGTACCATGTTATGAGATTGTCTTTTAAATCTTTTGCTGTCAGGTAAGTTGGCAGATGCCTGTGTCTTGTCTCACTAGCTGAAATATTAGCTCTTGGAGGATCTTATTAATTACTGTATTCCCACAGATAGGGGCCTGTTATAAAGTAGGTGCTCTGTAAATGTTTGGTTCATTCCACAGCTATCAAACACTCTGGTTGAAAGTTATATCACCAGGCATTTTATTATATTATTAATGAAAGTTATTTCACAAAGTATGAATTTTGTATATTTTTCTAAGGGTTGATAAGTTTCTATAGGAGTATTATGACAGTTCCAGAGATCTCTGGGTATGAAACATGGGGTAATCTAAACGTATCTGCATTTATGTATTTAATAGTTGGCTTAAAAATACTGGGTGTTCAGATGAACAGGAAAACTTTTCCATCTTTTTTCATTACCATAATTTTGTGAAATTCATGGCTCATTTATTTGAATAGTCTTCTAAATTTTACTTACATGGCTAACATATATAGCTAACTCCATACACACAAGACTACTATTTCATTTATATCCTTAAACTTCTTCTTTGAATAATTAGGCAGAGAAGATACTCATATTCTGGACTGACAAATTCATTTGCTATTCAGAATGTAGAGGACCTCAGAGCAATTGCTTATCCTACTCATGGCCCAATAAATAGTTATCTGTCTGTTTAAAAGAGAAAGATGTATTCTTTTTTCTTTTTTTTTCAGTAGGATCATTCTTCCATTTACCCATTCACTCATCCTTCAAAAATCCTTTACTCAGTATCTATTACATGGCAGATATAAAGGAATGAATTAGGCATACAGAAAGAAGTAGAAAAAGAATCCTCTGACTTCAAGGCATTTACATTCTAGGGATCAGACAGATAGATAAGCACATTATCATATTTTCCTTGGTATCCTCTACTTGATATCCTCCGCTGATACAAGCCTGGGTGCTAGTCACTACTTACAAATCATTCATTACCTGAGTGAATCAGTAAATGCAATTATGAGAGTTGGAAAGAGTGGGCACATATTTGGTCAATAAGCCACTATGGGATATATTTTGAAATTTGAGGGAGGCATCTTTTAGATAAAGTAAAATCACACTCTGATTCATGTGTTTATAAAATATGGAGTTTGTTTCCTCAAGAATGGTTTCCTATTCATGTAGAATCATTCCATGGTAGATGTATAAGGAAATCCCTAGCATTTGAAACTAATATAGGAGAGTTGACTAAACAGATCCACTTCCAACAGGAGTCCTCATTTACATGTGCCAAAGCAGAATCCTGGGTGGGTGGGGACATCATGATGTTTACCCAGCTGGCCATCATCCAATCATTTAACTGTGTGCTAACCATGTTCTGTGCTCTCTTTATAGCACAAAGGTGGTTGATGTCTCCTGTATTCCCTGTCCCTAGCACATAGGATCACAGTGATACAGAAGAGGAGCTCAAGGCATGAGTAGTTGCCTTTCAACTATTCAAACTCTCCATTTACCCTGTATGGACCTTCCCTGGGGTGGCTTCTCCAGTCTGCCCTCACGTGAGAGTGTAAAAGAAAACCAGGCTTTGCTGAGGGTAACAACAATCCCCAAAATGGTGGTGTAGTCGGCTAATTCTGTAACAGTACCTGCTTTGCATGGAAAGTGGTGAGACATTGACAACTTGCTAATATAATGCAGTGTAGGATTCAGGAAGTCCTGCCTTCCCCCCAAGTTTCTCCCAACAGAAGAACAGAAGGACCAGGTGACAGCAGAGGTAGAAATCAAGCTGCTGAGCCAGCACCAAGTCCAAGCAAAAGCTTATTTAGGCTTTAAAACATTCCTGAGCTGAATGTAATCCAGTTGATCTTTCCATCAGGCTCAGTTCTGCACTTCAAGATAAAAATGTCACTCATAAGTCAGCAGGAGCTGGTGTCTGGCAAGAAGCCATATAACACTTCTGCAACATGCTGGTTCCAAACCTTGCCATCTACCCCATCCCCTCCACTTTCTAACCCAAGACTCAGAAGTTTAAATAATTCATAACTGAACCAAATACAACTCATTCAGAGGCTACACCATGTCCTTTGACTTGGTAATGGAGTAGTCATGGACAGAGAGAGACCATGAAAATCAGCATTTCATTGGAATAAACAGACCCTTATCCTGTATCATGGCAGCAAAGACTATACTACTCTCAAGAAACAAAACCAGAACTGTGAGGCCACAGCAGTCCCTGGAGATGACATGCCACTGCCCTCAGCAACTTCCAGGTTGCTGAAGCTTCATATGTTAGTGGGTTTTCTTCTCCAACTCAGTGTTCCATGAGATGTCCATCATTGGAGCAATCATTGCCGGTCTCTTTACACCAGGGAGTTGAGCTGGCAGAGATCATGTAAGTGTTTATTTTTGAAATGTGATTTGACACAGATGGCATCAGACAATGATTTCTCCACCTCTTCATTCTTCTGAATCCTTTATAAATTTTAAATCTATGCCTTGTTGTGAATATTTTTACCTTGCTTATTTGACTGCATAGTGTACGTCAGGCATTGACTATTATCTCCTCTATCGTCTATCATCTATCTATCTATCTATCTATCTATCTATCTATCTATCATCTATCTATCTATCATCTATCTATCATCTATCTATCTATCTATCTATCTATCTATCTATCTATCTATCTATCTATCATCTATCATCTATCTGTCATCTATCTATCTATCCAAAGGACCTCTGGATATTTTTTACAGGTGAGGAAATTGAATGTCAGAAAGGTAAACTTATCTAGAATTATAAAAGTAGTTGGTAGCGGAGCTAAGCTATGAATCTACAATTGTCTATCAGTAGAGTTTTTTTTTTTTTTTTTGCTAACTATGCTGCCTTCCTTTTTCCCATGAGGCAAGATAAAGGAAAAATGACACCTCGACTCCTGTGGCCTGCAGAAAGAGCACAGAAAGAAACATGGTAATAACATGGTAGAAATACTCAGAACAAGAAAATCTCAAGATTAATTTGGCCTAATGCATGACTTTGAGTGGACATGGGGCCCACTGAGTGCAGCAAATCTGCTTCTGAACCATTATGGGGATATAGGTGTGTTTCCACAGGGTTAGTATGGACACACAACTCCAAGTGTGTTCTTTTTTTTTTTTTTTAAAGATTTTATTTATTTGTCAGAGAGTGCACAGAAGTAGGGGGAACAGCAGAGGCAGAGGGAGAAGCAGGCTCCCCGCTGAGCAGGGAGCCGGATGCGGGACTCGATCCCGGGACTCCAGGATCATGACCTGAGCCGAAGGCAGCAGCTTAACCGACTGAGCCACCCAGGCGCCCTCCAAGTGTGTTCTTAAAGATATATATTTTAGAAACAGCCTCTAATTATTTACCCAATCTTGTGGATTTTTTAAAAATATGCCTAGGATCCATCTCTGCTTTTATCAAATCCCTTTTGCTTGGATGAATCTCCTAACTAGTTTTCCTGAACTAATTTTATTCCTTTGCAAACCATCTGCAACGCTAACACCAAAGGAGATTTTTTAAAACATGAATCATACCGTGCAATGGCTCTGTTTAGAAACCTTTGAAAGCTCTGGAAAACCTGAAGGAAAATTACCAAACTCCTTAGTATAACATACTCCACTTGGCAGCCATGCCGACTTTTGTGATGCCACAAACCTTCATGATGCTGTGCTTTCCCACTAGTGCTCCGTCTACCTGCATACCTTCCCCTCACCATCTGCTTCAGCTTGTATGATGCTTCCTCAGGAATCCCCTGAATGTTAAAAAAAAAAAAAATGGCAAGTGGTGTCCATTTGGAACACCACCTTCCATCTTGGGGATTCTACTTTCCAAGGGGGCATTGTTTGAGAGGTTAGAGAAACATTTCTCATGGAAAACAGTTGATGGCACTGGGGAAATTAAGCAGGAAAAAGTGAAAATTGAAGACAACAAAAATGACAAAGAAATATCCTGGGAAGAAGCAGGCTATGGAGAAGGTTTGTTGAGTATGACCCAGGAGTCAGAATGAGGATCTGTTGGTGAAGTAGTATAAAGTCAAATTTAACATTTACAAGATTTACAAGATTTACAACATGGGGGCGCCTGGGTGGTTCAGTTGGTTAAGCATCTGCCTTTGGCTCAGCTCAGGTCATGATCTCAGGGTCCTGGGATCCAGCCCTGCATTGGGCTCCCTGCTCGGTGAGGAGTCTGCTTCTCCCTTTGCCCCCTCCACTCTTGTATGTTCTCTCTCTCTCTCTCAAATAAATAAAATCTTTAAAAAAATAAAGATTTACAACATAATGCCAAATACTCCTATAGAAAGCTCTGGGCTCCAGGTTTCAAGAGAAGGCTAGGTGATGCCATAGAAGAGATTGCTACCGGGGTTAGGAGAACAAACAATCAGCTTTTCTTACAGATGTTGACCATCAGGGATGACGAAGAGAAATGAGACAGCAATGGAGTGGAGAGGAAACCAGCTGACCCATTGGAGCCTATAAACTCCTATTAACACCTCCATTTACAGAGTTACTAATGGATTTAACCACAGCACGCAGCCTTCACATAAGCCCTGAGGATATTACTTTCTTATACAATCTTATAACTGTTTAAGAAATATATATTATTAACAAGAATTCCATGACCTCTACTCTCCAATATTTGTGGGTAAGGAATTTACAAGCAACATTATTGGAGACATGTATGAATATTTGGGTCTATGGACACATTCAAGAAAGAAATGTTTTTATATAAAGGCATAATGTTGGCATATAAATGTGTGCATAATTTACCCTCTGGTATTCAGCATGGGTATCGTTACATTCATTCAGGCTAGAACACAGTGATGGTGCAAGACTGTTTAATCTTTCCTTCTAAAAAAGCAGTTTGTATACTTCAGTGTCATAATGCATTCTTGTGCCCAGTTTACTGGTGAGATGCACTACAAGTAATTTATTATTAATGGTAGGTAAAGTCTGAAATTTGTGAATGATATAATTTTAGAACACTAGAAATCAGATACAAGATCATCCCCCAAATAATGTCATTCATTCATGTGAATGAATATGAATAAGAAAGAATATGCTTTCTTAAAGAGACAGAACTGGGTGGAGTTTGAGTTAGTACTCAGAAAACTGCACATAATCTCTGGTATATCCCCTGGAAGTGTTTGATACACATCTTCTGTTATGTGTGTTATCCTGAAACTTTATGTTTTCATGGCCTTTGAACTACACTTGATGGACTGAGGAGCACATGCTGGAATATACTTTTAAGGTAAATATTTCCATTCTCAATTTCACAAGGTGGTAGCTAAATAGAAACACATATTGTATATCAAAAACACAAAAATGATGCACTGACTTTTGGAAGACACTATATAGCTCCTATCATTTTGGAGCATGCACACACTTCAGTAACTTGACTATACCAATTGTCCAAAAAGTTAGAACTTCAGATGTAATGACAACTTATTGTCAAATTTCGATAGGAAATAGAAAGATGATTCTATGTTTGCCAGTAGTATTGTTAGGTTATGTAATGCCTTTGTTCATTCAGCTGACAACTATATTATGAGTGCTAGTATTCCTCTGCATAAAAACAAAAGATAAGCACTACTCTCTAAGAGAGCAAGAGATAGTGTGGTGCAAGATATGCCAGGGAGACAAGTAGGGACTAGACCAGATAAAATCTTGAAAGCCATATTATAATTTATCTTTCTCCTAGAATCATTCTAAAGACACTGAAATATTTTAAAGGTTTAACATGATAAAATTTTCATTTCAAAAATATAGCTAAGTATAGAAGTAGCTAAGAATAGATGTGGGTTATTGGTTTAGGAAACTTTTACGGAAGTCCAAGAAACAGATACTAGAATAAAGTGGTGGAAATAGAGAAATATGGGTGAAATCAAAATACATATAGAAGATAAGGCTGAAAATCCCTAGTAAGGTATCAGTGAAGGATCAAAGAGAGGGAGGCTTAAGGATTACTCTTAAGTTTCTGGTTTGCACAACTGTAGGGGGAATGCAAATGAAGGAGCTGGAGAACAGAGTGAAAGGATCAGGTTTAGAGAAAAAGATAATGGGTTGAGTTACAGATATATGGAGCTTAGGATGTCTTTAAGGCATTCAAGAAGAGATCTAAAATAGTTATTAAAATATGTTGTGGAGCTCAAAGGAGAGATCTGAGTTGGAGATAAGTATCAAATTCCACTGTTCTTTTTGTCTATCCTTACCCCAGTCTCACTCTGTTCTGACGTATATAACTTTACAGTAAGTCCTGACATCAGATATTATAAGTACCTCAATGTTGGTCTCCTATTAAAAAAAATCATTTAGAATATTCTAGATCCTTTTCATATTTATATGAATTTTAGAATCACCTTCTCAATGTCTTCAAATAAAGAAAATCTTGCTGAGATTTTGGTTGGGATTACACTGAATGTATAGTTCATCTTGAGGAAGATTTACATCTTAAGAAAAGTGAATCTTCCAATTCAGTATAATGTTATATATATCTTGTCATTTATTTAGGTCTTCTTTCTTTTGGCAATGATTTGTAATTTTCAATGTAGAGGTCTTACACATATTTTGTTAAATGTATACCTAAGAATTTCATGTTTTTGATACTATTGTAAGGGGCATTTTTATATTTTTGTTTCCCAATTATTTTTCTAGTATACAGAAATAAAACTATTTTTATATGTTGACTCTGTATCCTGAGATCTTGTTTATTTGTTTGAGTAGGGTTTTTGGTAGATTTTTAAAAATTTTTAAAATACATGATCATATTTTCTGTGAAAGAAATACAGTTTTACTTTTTTTCCCCTTTATATTTGCCTTTTATTTTTCTCTCTTGACTTGATTATACTAGCTAGGGTCTCCAGTAAAGTTCTGAGTAGACAGAGTATATCAGAGGAGATACCCTTACCTTACACCTAGTTTCAGGAAGAAAGCGTTCAGTGTTTCACAACTAAACATGACGTTAGCTATAGGTTTTTCAAAGATTTCCTAAACAAGATCTCAACTCCAAAAATTGCCATGTTGGGAGCATGGGCTTCAACATCTGAATTTTGGGGTGACAAAGTTTAGTCCACAGCAGTTTGTTCATTTAGCTTTTCTCATTTCAGGTATTCTGCTCCACAAATTCCAGCTGCTCAGTCTCTCCAAGGTCTTTGACTTTCCCTTTCATCTCAGTGAGACCACCATGCTGCATTTGAGTTTACCCTCCGTGCACCATGTTCTTGTACCAACTGGATAATCATGGATGAATCATAGTATGGCATTTCCTGTTGTGTATTGTCTGAAACAGTCATTTCATAAATTTTGAACAGTTTTTTATAGTGTTTATAGCAAGTGTTCACATCCAGTTATTTTAATCAGGCTGAGGTAGAAAACTAAACTGTATTTTTTGAAAGTAAGGTATCAAATAAACTGACGGAACCAATGAATTTAATGGTACAGTGCAAAATTTAGTAGAGTAGAATACAGAAAGTATATGTGAATTCATGATTTTGGAGATGGTGCAGCTATTAGTGGTGACACAGTGTCATGATGTGATGGGGTAATTTCCCCTCCATCTTCACTTGACAGCTAAATGGTAAGAAAGAAGAAAACAAAATATGAGTCACCTAGTTGGTACTACTGTGCATACATATTTACATACTCATACTCACTTACTAAACATTATGTACATTTAATTATTCATTTTTCCAGCAAACATTCCCTGGATATCACTCAAGATTAAGACAAAAATGTATAAAAATTCAGATAAAGTTCAGCCTGTGGCTAGGATGAGAGCCTAGGGAGGAAATTAATCTTAGGAGAAGACATCAAAACTAAGTAGAATAGAACTTTGGGAGTAAAAGTAAGATGTCCTAGTTAATACAGTTGATGATTTAAAAAGAAATATTCTAGATACAAATACTTTACTATTTTATAAACTTTTATATCCTTAGGCAGTCATCAAATTGCATCCTATTGAGGAAAATAAACCAGTCCATCCATCTATTTCTCTGTCAATGCCTCATAAAATAGCCGGTTTATGTCTTAGACATAAGACAAAACAAAAGTCCATGGAGTATTTTCCTTCCCAAAGTGTTCCAGAAATTTACAAGTTATATTCTTTGGAATTGCCTCTCATATTATCAAAAGATTGCAGTTAACCAAGCATAAGCCAGAAAGGTGATATTACTTAGTGAGTCAGATGGAATGGATTCCAATCCTGGCTCTGTATCTGAATAGCTCAGTAACCTTGGGCAAGATGCTAACTAGGGGAAAGAAATAGGATACAGATTCAAGAGATATGGAGGGAAAATGGAAAGGAATAGTGATTGTCTGGCTATATAGAAAGAAGAGTCAAAAGTGATTTCTTGTTTCCATTTGAAGGGAACAAGAGAATATTGGAACCATAAATAGACATAGAAGAAGGAGGTCTTAAGGAAAGCAAATAAGATCAATTTGAGATATGCAGAAGTTGAACTCCAGGTGGAACTCAATGTTGAGCTTCTAGGTGGGGCTCTCTAGTAGAAATTAAATGGCTTGACATTAAATATTGGAGCTGAAAAGAAAGCCATTCATACATTTTATTCAACCAACAATAGCTAAATACTTTTTTTCCACAGTTACTGTGCCACTTGCTAGAGATTAAGAAATAAAAGACTTACTGACTGCCTCCAAGGTGCTCAGCTCAGTAGAACAAGAGTTTATAAGACAGTTAGGTTAGGCAGTCCTAGGGGCCCAGTTACTGGGGCTAAGGTAGATGTGGGGCACAGTGCTGTGGACACGCCATCTAGGAAGCAAGAGGTGAGTAATCAAAGAAGGCTTCCAGAGGAACTGAGCTAAGTCTTAAAGGAAGAGTAGGAGTTTGTCAGACAGAGAGGTTGAGGAAGGCCTTGCAGGCAGCAGAGGCAGGGTGTGTAAAAGTATAGACTATTCACGAGTATGATAGACTCCGAAAACATCAAGGAGTACATACGTAATTACCATTAACATCACATTTCTCATTTTATTCCTACCTCATTGTCTATTCCTTCTTATTATCCTTTATTACCGTCTTCTCTGCTCAGCTCCTAAATGATAGCACTCTTTCCTGGGCTGCTTCTCTCTTCTGCCTATATTCTCTCCCAAAAGGATCACATCTATGGCTTCACATATCATTTTCATGCCAGTGACTCTTCCCTGAGCTCCAGACTCTTATAATCCTTTGACATCTCCACCCTACAACACTCACCCAGAAAACAATACAAAAAAAACCAAAAAAACAAAAAACAAAAGGCCCACTCAATTTCCATATTTCCCCCAAATCTGCTCCAAGTACACTCTTCTTCATAAACAGCAACATCATCCACAGATTATCAAGCCAAAAACTTAGGAGGCATCTATTATTCCTCCCTTTCCCTCAGATCAATCAGTAAATACTCAAATTTATCTCTAAAATATCTCAAAAATAATCTGACATTCTCCCTCTTCATTACTACCACTCTGGTCCTAACTACCAACCTGTCTCATTTGAACTATTGCAACAGCTTCCAAAATGATTCCCTACTTTCTTGTTCACATACTGTCATTTTCCTATTTAACTGTGACTTTTGATAGGGGAGTTGAAGAGGTTGTGGGACAACTAGACCATAGGGGTTTAGAAGTGAGTAATGAAGATTTTTTATTTGCTCATTAATTCATTTACCCATTCACTGAATTTGAGAGAAACCAAGGCATTCTTTGAGAAAGATGTCAAAGTAATAGTAGAAAGGAAAAAGTAAATGAGCATGCAAGAGGATCATGTACAGAACTAAAAATCTAAGGCACTGAAGAGAAGCAGTATAGCACAGAGGTTGGGAAGATAGGATCTGGAGCTAGATTATTTTGTTCATATTCTAGCAATATGACAGTGGGCAAAGTCTTAAACTTGCTGAGCCTCCATTTTCTTATAAGTTAAATGGAGATGGCATGTGGTAGTTGTGGAGAGTGAATAAGATTTATGCATAAAGGGCTTAGAACAGAGCCTGGTACAAAGGAAGCACCCACCAAATTTTTTATGTTCTTAAAAATTAATCAGTGGGGCGCCTGGGTGGCTCAGTTGGTTAAGCGACTGCCTTTGGCTCAGGTCATGATCCCGGAGTCCCGGGATCGAGTCCCACATCGGGCTCCCTGCTCGGCGGGGAGTCTGGTTCTCCCTCAAACCCTACCCCCTCTTGCGCTCTCTCTCTCACTCTCTCTCTCTCAAATAAATAAATAAAATCTTTAAAAAAAAGTTTTATAAAAAAAATTAATCAGTGGATATACAAAAATGTTTTGAGGTGGAAAAAGAAGTAGACCTTCAATCTCCTTTGTCAAGTAAAAATCATGGTCATTTATAAGAAGTTAGATGGAGGTCTTGGAGACTGGATAATAATGGTATCAGTTACCCTTTATTGATGTGTAAGGCATAATGCTAAGTACCTTACATATAGTTATTTTTATCCTTCCAATAACCTAGTGAGGTCGATACCAACATCATTCCCACCTGTAGATTGTGAAATTAAGGTTTAAGGAGGTAAAATAATTCACCCAAGTTCACACAGATAGTAATTCAGGATTTGAATTAAGTCCACCAAATTTCATGCTCTAAACTGCTGTGTTATGTTGCCTGTTAGTTCCTTATTCTTCAGATTTGAACAGAAATGCCCCCAATAATACTAAAATCGCTGCCCTTTCAATAAAATCAGAAAGGAACAATATTTTATGTTGCATAAGTTGATATTCCCCCTTTACTGAAACATACGCCATACAACTAATAAAATAAAAACAATCTGACTGTCCTCCAGAATTCCTTTGTAATCTGATTTAGTCCTCCACAGAGAAGAAACTGAAATTTCACAGAGCATAAGACAACAGCATCCATTATCTTGAACTGGTACAATTCTGGTGGCTCAGAGAGAAATGTGTCCAGGGACAACGATTCCAAGAAGATATCAATAGAGTTAACATTTTTATAGGGAATTCTAAAATCTAAAGTATGTTTCCAGAAGTTTCTTTTATCCTTAACGCATGTTCTAAATATTTGCTCGTAGGCTTCTGTAATAGAGCTACCATGTCTTTGCACAAAATACATAAAAATAACCCTAGACTGACCTGGAGGGTCCGGGCCTGGTGAGTGATAAATCTGTTAGTCCCAGTTTGGAGAGCAAAGTATTTTCTAGAGGTCACAGCACTAGCCATTCACACAGGCCTACAAATGCTTTCAGAGGTGCCCTCTAGTAAAATCATGACCAGTGCTTTGATGTCAGGGTCTCTTTCTTTTTGTAACATGTCCGAATACCTAGGATTAGGAGGCAGGCAGAAGTCAGAGCGAAATTAAACAAACAGTGGAGAGTGACCAGTCAGGGTGACTTCTAGTCCTGAGGTCATGTGTTTGCCTCCTTACTTGCAGACCAAGGTGAAAAGGGCACCCTGAGCACCAGCCAAATATGGTATATAAACAAACATGAAAGAAGGATTAACTCTCTTCCCTGAGACTAATGGGGACCCCCAAAAATCAATAACTGATTTGTGACAACGAGACTATGTCAATATTGGAACAAAAGATACTAGCTATATCCAACTTACCCTTAATCTCAGGTAAACTTGTAGTAAATTCAACATTATTCATTTCCCTGGCTGCAATTCTCCTTGTCTCTGAAGAAGTAGTGATGTAGGAGGTACACAAAAAAGCCACTACTTGTTTCTTCTAATCAGATCCCTTTCTTCTCCAACTCATGACAGATTGCTGTTTGCAGACCTTTTTTGTCCTAATTTTAGGTCAGCCAGCGAGAGCTCTGCGTGGAGAGAGAGAGAGCAGCCGACAAGCTGCCCACTGTTCTGCCTATGTCCTGCATTCCTAACACAGGCAGAGAACCATCAAGAGCAGGGTCCCCCCTGAGGGAAGAGGCTGCTGATGCTGAACGTGTCACATGGAAGGTACCCTTCATCCAGAAGTTGGCAACCCCGAGAGACATGTGAGACAACATTTGTAGGTATTAGGAGTGATGCTGTCATAGAATTTCCTAAAGACTTTAATCTGCATCACAGATTCAAGACCCCCACATCAAAGGATTTCATGAGCTCAAGGTGGGAAGTGGCTACGTCCCAGGGCCCAATGTTTCCACTCCTGAGTTCACATGATGTAAGAGTTCCAGACCAGCCTCTCTAATATACAACTATTCAGATATTTTTGGTTTACTGGCCAACCTATGCACAGAGAATTTTCCAAAAACTACCCAAGGAAAAAGTGAGTTAAACTCTTAGGCATACACACGATGTTCATCCACATTTTGCAGATGAGAAAACTGCCTGAGAGCACAGGATGAAGAAAAGATGAATCCAGCATGCACACCCAGGGACTCTGATTCCAGGGTCAGCAAGCTTAGCAATTGAACTCTATTGCTACATGACCTTAGCATGCTTTTTTATCTCTCTGAGCCGTGGCTCTCTCATCAATAAAAGGCATGTTTTAATACACATCTGGCAGTGCTGTAATGAGCAGCCAATAGGAAATGTATGTCAGATACTTAGTAATGGCTTGGAACATAGTGATCAATAAATGGCCAATTCTTCCTTATTGTTCTCTTTGATAAAGGAACAGGAAATGTATGCAGCACTCATTCTCTGGGCCACTTCTTGCCACTGCTCATTGTCTCATATATTTCCATCTAGGTTTTTCTTCAAAATGAGGAGTATTTTTTTTTAATTTATACTTTCACTGACATGCTATTGTCTTTGATTTGGGCAAGTCCTCAGGAATATATATCCACATCAATACTTCATCATTAGGAAAGGGCTCATCTTTCTTCTCTCTTTCTAATGGCTTCAGTTTTTTCACTTATATGAGAATCTAGCTCTTAGGGTTTTGATAAAGAATCAAGAGCTAGTAGTCCAGAAAGTCACCTGGGATGGCAGCTTCCTGGATCTGCACTGCACCCAAGTGCTGAGTGGAGGGAACATTGACAATGCTCGATGAGAATAGACAGAATTCAGAGTTAGAAGTTCTGGCATCTAAACCTTCCCCTTGTCTTATATGTCAGCAAATCGTGCCACGAAGAGGAATAAACTAGACCAAGAGCCCTAATATGTCAGTGGACAGTCTCCTGTATATTGTGATGTCTAGGATACCAGGGAAAACTCCCCTTATCCTCACAACCTGTAGTAATAAAATATGCATCCATGGAGTGCTTGTTATTTTCAGGCAATTGACTACATATTGATTCAAAAGATATTACACGTTCATCAAGGTGCACAAATTTTGTCCCAGGGCTGAATGGCTGATTGATAAAGTCAATATGTGGCTGGAAGCTGAGGCAGTGACTAAATATCACTATCACAGACCGTACTTTTGAGATACAAGAATCAATCTGAAGTTTTATCAAAAGTAAATATTATTGCAACTTTATCTTCAATGTCTTATGTTTAATTTTAAAAGATTGATACAGCATAAGAAAAATCATTTCTTAGTACTATCAGTTTATGATTACTCTGGAATTCACTATACTTTACAATTGCAACAATAAAGAGATGCTCATTTTCAGCCAAGGTCAATGGAGGAGCAAGGTAGTTCTGGGTAGGCTTTGCCGAAGTTCATGTTGTTACCAAGTTACTGAGTTTTCCCTCCCCTCAAACTGTAACCGACTAAAGTAAATGGTGATATTCTCTACGTCTTCCTTGAAGATATAGTCACTGATGCCATCCCATAAACCATAAGCTTTGAACTTGTATTAGGAAGATGCTTTCAAGATGAAGAATGCGTGAAGAGTATTTTCGGAAACAAGGCTGAGGTTGATGGTCTTACCTATCATCACACACACTTAAAACAAAACACCTTATTTAATCCTTCCAACAACCCTTTGAGCTTATATTATATCTCTATTTTACCAAGGAGAAATTAAGGGTTAGAAAGATTAAATAACATATCTAATTAGTAGTTAAATAGGATTTTAACCCAAGCAGTCTTAGGGCTATGTACTAAATGAACAATAGCAACTCTCTATCGAATGCCTGCTAAATAATGCTCTAAATAATTATGCTCTAAATGAACAGATAGCAACTCTCTATTGAATGCCTGCCATGTATCTGGATTGATGTATACATAAACTCATTAATTCTTACACAACTTGAAGTAGCCATTCTTACAAATGGCCTGGGACCTAACCTAATGACTAATCAGTGGCACAACCAGGAATGGAACCCAACTATCTAATTCTTAAATATTTGCTACTACCCACTGCACGACAACAACACAGCTTCTCACCATTTTTTCCATCACTGGAAAACAATATTCTGTGACTATTAGTAAGCTCTGACCATATGCCAGGTGCTGATTGATAAGGTCCAAAATCTAACAATCCCAAAAGAAGTCATGAAAGCTTATTCCATATGGAGAATTAGATTTGCACTGTCACCCAGAAGAAAAGATACACAAAAGTGTAATGCAGCACACTTTGCAAGAATTAAAGAAAACAGTAGATTTGGACAAGGCATAATGAAATGAAAAAAAAAAAAATCTGGGGAATAAAACCAGCTGCTTTGTTCCTTGCCATCTCACCCAGGGTTTCTCTCATACGAGGGACATAAGATTAGAAGACAGAGAGACCAGCCTCATGATGGTAGCTTCCAGCAAGCCAACCTCTTTTCCACATGCCCCTTCCTCACGTTTTTCCCCTGGGAGAGGCCAAGAGGCACCAGTGCAACCCAGGTTTGTTGCTGGGAATAGGCTGGAGCTAATCCTTTCCTGGGGATGTTTGTTTTTACTGAAATACTTTCCCCCACTTCAGTTAGCCCGTTTTCCATTATGTGAGTCAATCTGACAGTTTAAACCAACAGAAATATTACATTTTTTTCCCCTGAAAGTATAGGTTAAATGCAAAGTTTAACATACTGAGCCCAAGGTGGGAAAAAGTTCACAGTAAGATGAATACTCCTTCTTAAAAAAAAAATTAGACCCAATTAATATTTAGATGGTATAAATTTGCAAACAATGAAAGGAGAAGCAGTGTCTCTCCTCCTCCTCCTCTTCCTCCTTCTTCTGTTAATTAAATTGAAAAGTCTACTGTTTTGTTTTAAAGCCTGAGTACCGATATATTTCATACACTATGGCTATTTTCTGAAAGGAATAATATAAAACTATTTTATTAACCACTATTCCCCCATATTTACTGTAAGGTAAACAGCAGCCCTAGGTAACAGCTCTTTCTCTCCTAAATTACTACTTCCCCTTGCTCCCTGGAGACCTAACTAACTCCGGTTTGACAAAGATTGATCCTCAGTCGCCACTGGGGAAGGCGTGCTTCTCACAATGCACTCCTCACTTTGCAGTTCTCAGTGTTTGAGGTCCAAATCCTACCCAAACCACTTGGGGTTCATACTCTCTCACTTTTCCCAGCAAAATCAAAACTTGTTTCTTAACAGGGTTCTTGCTAACATTGCTTGTTAAGATGAGTTCTTGAATATTGCCTTTTTCTTAGCTAACAGCAAGCTGAGGATTTAAGTCTAAATGAATCAGAAACATATGGCATGCATTTCTCTTAATAATACGCTGGGTTTTTATAATTAAAGGAGAACAGTGCTACAGGCAAAGTGTGCTTTGAGAAGCTATTGAAAGGGAAACATTGAGTGGGACTGAGGATGGTCCATCAATGCAAAAGAAAGGCTCACTTGGCCTTGAATTTTGCAGTCTTGGGCTACCAGGGAAGACACCACGCCCTTAATGGAAATTACTAAGAGAGTATTCCATTTGCATTCTTTCTTCTTATTTATTATATCCTCGGTTTCATTGCCTACTGTCTCCTAACTCCTCCCCTCCCCCATCTCCCACTTCTGGTTCCTTTACTAAGACCTTCCTTCTTATTAAAGTTAATAGATGACATTTGTTTAGAAGCCTCTATATATGCTAAGACCTACATGAAATGAAGGTAGATGCTCAATTATTGAGTGTGTAACCAAAGCCTAGTCCTGGGATTATATTTAATTACACCTCATTATTAAGCAATCCTAATGTCAGTGTCATTGAAAATCCATGGGGGCTTGATGTTGACTTCTAAGGGTGATCATCATCCCTCTGTCATCTTTATCAAGCCTCTGTGTTAGTATGTTTATGTGAGAAAAGAGGAGACGGTCTGGTACAGCTGGGTTCTAAACTGTCAACTATGCTCTGCCTTGGAGAAGTCACTTTATTTGCCTGAATCTCAGGTTTTAACCTCCACAAAGTGGGAATGAAAATAATGCTATATTTGAGATTAAAAATTGCTTTGAAGGTGTATTTGAATTAATTTTGAATACATTGTTTTTACCTCTGGCGTTTAAATATTTAAAAGGCTCTCTTAGATATGCCCCATATTTTAATGTCTTTATATTTTCCTCTAAATTCTCCATACCATTTTGGAACATTATTTTTCCTCAAATAGAGAGAAACTGGATAAAACACGTGTCCACGTGGCATATTGTAGCCAAAATTGCCAGGAGGAATTCTCTTAAGAACTCCACCTTTTTCAAGCTTTGGCCCTTCTGAGAGTCGATAAACTATCCAGCCAGTTCTTGGAAATAGCCAAGTAAAGTGACCCTGTGTTAAAATGATTAGCTAAACCAGAGTTGGACACCTCAACCTTCAATTTTCTAGTCTGCCACCTTGTCTTTTGGAATCAGACTCAGATATCCTTCTAGAAAGGACTCAATCTTTGATTCACCAAGGGTCTTTCATGTGTCCTACACTGAACTAGGCCACCTATGTGTATCTCATTTAATTTTATCTCCACTCAGCCTATGTTAGGTAAGTAGGAGCTACATCACCTCCCTCCACCCACCTAAAGCAGGGATTCTGAGGGGGCCATGAAGAACTGCTTGGTTTTAAGACCAAAAATAAATCAAGAATTACATTGACTGGGAAGCAAGAACCATATGATGAGGCCCTATCTGCGGCCTGGGGACCTGAGGGCTGCTCCTCGGCACATTTGCTAGAACGCTTCATTGAAGCACTGTTCCTCCTCCCATGGCCACTGGATTGGCTTCTGCTCAGCACTCTGGGAAGGCCTGGCACTGGGTAGGTTAAGAGCTCTGAGATGTAAGCCCATTTCAAGTATTTTAGGCCAAGGGAAGCCAACAGGATGGCAGAGATCAAGGACAGGGGTGTTTCTTTGAAGACGAGGTACAGCATTGTGCAATGCAGTGAGCTGTGGAGTAGGCACTGGAAGCCTCAACTCTTATCTTAGCACCCTCATGTCCTAGCTAAGTGACCTTGTGCAAGTCACTCTTCTGGACATTGTTTTCCTCATTTATGAAATGGGGATAATAATTTAGCTCTTCTCACCTCACATGGAAATGGTAGAGCTCAAATAACATTAGAAAAACAAACACCTGAAAATTGCTGATGTACAATGTTGAGAGTCACATGGATTTATTAATGACCATTTGTGATGTACCAGGAATGTAGCCATTGCTCTCCTTCCTGGGGTGATGGATGAGGGACATCTCCAGGGAAAACTCTGCACAGGTTTTCCTCTTCCTGATCCTTTGTAGGACATTACAGTGAGAGCCCTGGACCCTCATTGCCTTCCTTGATGCACCCAGGGCCTCCCTCCCTGGCCTCTGCTGACAGCCTTGCCAGGATGGAGTTGAACAAGAACCTGACAGTCCTTCAGAAATTTTCCGAGGAGCAACAGGACATTGCCTTTTCTCCCAGCTGGGCTAGGTCCTCACAGGAACAGCACTCAGCAGAGGGACAGAGCAGTCAGCTAGAAGCAATAGGAATCTGGAGGAATAGAAGTAAAATGCAGCCAGATGTGGTCAAGGCAATGATCGAAAGCATCTCATGGGAAGAACCACAGTTCACTGAAGAGAGGGACTGTAGGAAAGCTTTTTCCTGCAACTTGTATTAACCAATACTGTTTGATGCAACTTATAATTGCAAAAGATTCACTATAGCCATGTTCAGGCCCTCCAGAATATTATTCCAGATGGGATACAATGGACAAGCAAAGGAGAGGGGCAGGAGGAGAAGAAAGAGAAGGAAAAAAGGAGAAAGAACTAATTTAAGAGCAGAGAAAAACAGAGAGGAGAGAATAGAGAGGACAGTTGGTCCTTGGGAGGATGAGGTCATTCTTTTTGTACAGAACAAAAGTTTAGCTGTGTCCATCATTCTTAGAAAACAAAGTGTGGTAGCACAAACCATTTATTCCCCCTGTGTCGCTTTCCCTCAACTTCAGCAATATTTGTAGGACTCCCTAGTTCCATCAAGTCTCTATGATCTCAGTTTATGCTCCTCTGAAAAATAATAGAGGGAAAAATAAACATATGTACATGTGTGTGCATGCTTGTGTTATGTATGTGCGTGTACACATTATTTGTGCACACACGAGTTGCTTGTGTGCATGCACAATGTTTGCATGACTGTGCATCTGTATGCACGCACATATGTATTGTTCATGTGATTGTGTGTGTCTGTGTGCATCTAAGCTGGGGCCGAGGCAGAACTTCTCCCTTCCCAGGGTCTGGGCACATTTTGCTGCAGGATCCTTTCCAGTAGGAAGGCTGAGACAGCAAGCCCAGCTCGAGTTTCATGAGGCTTCATCCTGTCTGAAGGCTGGTCATACAGCAAAGTCGGGTGTATTTCAGAGGCTGATTAAAGCTCTCACAAATGCCAACTTACATCATTTCAATGACTATTAATTTAAAGAAAATATTTGCCTGGAAATAAAGAAAAACATTGCAAACCATTCCTGTTTTATCACTGAGGGTCCTTACTCTCAGTAGATCCTTTTCTCTGTCACAAAGTGGGCAAGTCTGACCTGGGCAAAGTTATCAAGGTAGAGCAATTATAGAAACATGGGCCAGATTCTTCCAATTAGGTGAGTGTGCACAGACCTTTGCCATGGTGATGGCAAAAAAAACCAAACCAAACCAAAACAAAAAAAAAACCCTACTGTTCCGTCCCCCATTCCCACTGTTCAAGTGATAAATGACCCCCAGCCTGCTCTCCCCAGAGCTGAGCGAACCCTGTCTCTGGACAAAGGCCAGGGAAAACATAACAAGATTTATAAGAGCCAAAGGCAGGGTGAAGAAGAGCCGCAGGGCATAGGGGAAAATACCGCATGAGAAAATGTGGCACGTTTTAGTAGCTGCATGTTACTTTATGATGATGGGGTGGGAGCAGAAGGGGAGGTGGTGGGCTGGCAAAGGATAAGCGGCCACAGTCAAATAGCCTAGAGTATCTGGAAGACCAGGGGGCTTCTCCTCAGTTGGCTCAGCTTTCTGGAAAGAGGGAGCACTGGCCCTGAAATCCTGGACTGGCTCCTTCATTCACCCCAGCTCCTTTTAAAACAGTCACCGTTAAAGGAATGTATTTAAAACTAAGGAGACAAATGGAGACAGAGAAAGAGTGGTCACGTGCTGCTGAGATTAGAAGGCATGATGGTACAATTAAAGATATTTACCAGAGAAATTCGAACCCCATTACACGCTGGCGTACAGTATGCAAGGAAGAGCTGTTTTATATCATTAAAGACAAAAACCAGGTCTATAGGTAAGCTTTAAGAACAATAAACATCCTGAATTCAAGAATAAGTCTGTCAAATGAAGGGATATTGATTTTGGAACAAGGAATATTATGTCAAACAACATTAGTTTAATTGATCTGAATTTAGTTTAAGTACTAAAAGCATTTATATACAAACAGCAAATGAAAATTAACTGCAGCTGAGCCCCACTGCTGGTTCTCAGGGGCTTCTCAGGATGCGGACGAGAACCTGGCACCCAGCAGGCCTGGCTGGAGTCATGAGCACACGGCAGAACTGGGGTTTCTTCCCCTGCACGATGGTGGGTAAGGCAATGTGCTTTCTCTCAGAGCACAGGAACATTTAACACTGGCCTCTGACTTTTCAAAATACACAAATGCCGTTTCTTGCTCTGAAGGAATTCATGAGAAACACGGGGTAGGCCAGCCGTGAGGAGGCGAGTTGGTACCCACGTCAGTGAAAAGCTTCTGGTCCTGAAGTGAATGAGACAAGTCCCTGATCTGCCTCTGACCACTTGGCCCCGGATGAACCAATGCCTGACTAGCGCTGCCTGTGCTCAGCACAGAGCTGCCCCTTTCAGAGGCTGCCAGGCCCTGGGAGCCCGGGCACCTGGGCGTGGAGCCTGGGGCCGGACAGGTTGTCAGTAAACAGTACCCGCCTCAGGCCCTCCACAGTGCCAAAATGCAGAGAGACTTCACAAGTCTCCAAACCCATTTTCCTGCCTTGGGCTCTTGTCTCCTCCCGAAAGAGAACACACATCGAACGCTTTTTCCTTCTTAACCCCAACCCACAGTTGTCCCATAGTATCCGCTCCAGGGTGGGAGAATGCACAGGAAATGCACAGTGGAAAAGGCAGGGGAGAGATGTGCATTCCTCTTTAGTTACCGAAGTCTTGTGTGCAAGCACAACCATGATTCTACTGAAAGAGTATCCAAAAGACTTCTAGCACAACCCTCTGGGAGTCCACTGGTCCTGGGGACTGCCCCAAGTCTACTTGCCGAGGGCTCATCGTCTGGCTGCCACGGACCCCCGTGAACGGGTGAAGGTGTGAACCACTCGGTTATGTGTCAGACTCATTATTTAAGGTCTGGTCAGCTCAGGAGCCAAGCATGCTTCCACTTTGTTTTCAGAAGGCCTGACAAAGGCCCCAGGATGTTGTTTTGTTTACATCTTGCCACCTGTGCACTCTCTCCCTGAAAGCGGAATTTCCACTCTGAGATCAAAGGGCCATTAAGTGGAGCTGGGAGAAAGATCTCTCCACTCCCAGCCCTGAGCTTTCACTCCAACTGCAGAGTGCTGCATGTTGTCAGATTGATAGCTTCATGTGTGAACACGGTCACAAAAAACAACAAAAATAGCCCCACGCCGTGGTTTTCTAGCCAGTCAGACCCTTTGCCACGCACCAGAGGGTTAGTCTCAGTCTAGCTGTAAAGGGACATTTCTATGAGCTCTCAAGATACCAGTTACACTATCTGTCTTGATTTTTCCTTCTTGAAACATTTTTCTATTCCATACATTTGAAACATTTTCTATCAAAATATTTTTCCCTCTGATATTCCCAGCCAGTATAATAAATAGGGGACAGAGTGACTGAGGACCAGGAGAGCAGTGTTCTGGAAAGACAGATGTAACTTGCTGAGGACAATGCAATAAGAAAGAGTCCTTGGGTGATGGAACATTCTGGGAACATTTCACTCTGTGCAGTAGGGTCTCATAGAGTCCAAAGAGCTAATATTCCTGGACTAATATTCACATTATATTTGTTAATCAAGAACATATTGAAAACCTCTGGTGTGCCAGGCCTTATGCAGAGCATGCAGAAACGCTTGAATACTATTTCTACCTTAGTCAAGGAGAACAGATGATCCTAGCACAATCTGACTCCTATCTGCTAAAACAGAGGTACAAATAACCCACTGAAAAAACCTTGTAGACAGAAGCAATTGTTCTTTCTTTTTTTTTTTTTTTAAGATTTTATTTATTTATTTGACAGAGAGAGAGAGACAGTGAGAGAGGGAACACAAGCAGGGGGAGTGGGAGAGGGAGAAGCAGGCTTCCCGCCAAGCAGGGAGCCAGATGCGGGGTTCCATCCCAGGACCCTGGGATCATGACCTGAGCCGAAGGCAGACACTTAACGACTGAGCCACCTAGGTGCCCCGCAATTGTTCTTTCAAGAAAGAAGGCTGCTATGGTTTCGATGTTTGTGCTCCCCAAAGTTTAGGTGTTAAAATCCTAAGCCTTAAGGTGATGTTAGTAGGAAGTGGAATCTGGTGATGAAGTCATGTGAGCAGAACTCTCTTAAATGCTATTAGCATCCTTATAAAAGAGGCTCCAGAGAGATCTGCACCCCTTTCACCATGGTGAGGACACAGCAAGAAGTTACCTGTCTTCAATGTAGAGGAGGACCTCGACCTGGCCATGCCAGTGCCCTGATCTTGGACTTCCACCCTCTAGAATGCAGCCTGAATGGACGAAGGCAAGGGGCATAGCAAGGAAAGTGTTTGGGAAGTCCTAACTCAGGAGTTTGCCTGACAGAACAGGTGAATGGGAAGAAAGGAGATTCCAAGAAGAGGGAACTATAAGAACAAAAGCACAGAGGCTACAGTTGGTATCCATTCAATGTTGCCTAGTCTGGTGTGGCTGGATCACAAGGGATTGTGATGAGGTCCTGGAAAGAATCCTAAACAAGAACACTCATGGTTAGGAAACTCCTAAAGTAACCCCCTTGCTACTTTCTTTTCCCCTGGAGAAGCTGTAATGGACTGAGAGGCAGCCAGTCTCTGGTTTGAGCCAGTCTCCTCCATTTCTTAGGCATGTGACCTTGGACAAGTCACTTAACCTCTCCAGACTTCAGCCTCCTCCTCTGAAATATGAGGAAAATAAGTTACCAACCAGAGAAAAGTGGAGGTGAGGCTCAAATAGAGAAAACGTGTGAGAAAGCTTTTCCACACAGTATAGGACTAGGTCTACCAGGGCTCCCAGTCACATGATCCAGGGGAGCCCGCACATTACAATTAAAGAGGGTCAGGCTTTCTCTGCCCCGAATTTAGAAAAACTCCCAGTAGTTCTACCCATATGATTCTGAGCACACCGTAACATTTCCCCAGGCCTTATTTCCCTCATCGAAAAAACAGGAGTGGAAGGGCCAGGATTGATCTCTAAGGTCTCTTCCGGTTTAGATTTCCAAGGACAGAGTTTAAAACTCACTGGGCAAAAGCTTCAGATTCCTGAAGACCTTGTTTAAATCCACCTCCTGGAGTGTAACTGTTATATGTCTGAACATTACAAATTATGAAATATGAAATAAATATATGCATATATACATAAACACATGTGAGTATATATAGACATGCATGTATATATGTAACTCAATTGTTCCAACCAGGGACATTGGTCCAATGCCTGGAGTTTCTCTTTTTCTTTCAGGATTCAACATTTGGCTCAATTCCAGTGTATTCCCGAGTTTCTGAATCTTGTTCCCACAAAGATCTGTCTTCTCTCTCTGGTTAAAAGAAATGTATGCTGGGCATTCTGCCAAGCACTTGGGGGCCTTGTAGCATTCTGCTGTGACCCCTGGGGTGTGCCCCTTCCCTGTCACTGATTGGGGGAGTGAGGGCAGGCCTACTATGGCCCTGCTGGAGGTAGGCATTGAATTCTGAGGCATGAAAATCTTACCCAGGCCCAAAAGTGGACTACCCATATCTATGTCTCAAAGATCCCAGCCAACTCTGTTCTGATGCTAGTGCCTTATGGAGTGACCCTCAAGAAGAGAGGCCCACCTGTTCTTCTAGGGCCCCCATCGCTAATAGTATTTCTCATACTCAAACAGCTCTTCATGGTTTACAAAACACAGTTATGTCCTTGACCTGATATAAGTCGAATCAGGTCATTAGCGTGCAAATAAGTACTCAATTTATAATGCATGTGCACATGGAATCCTAGGGGTCATTTTCTGAGGAAGTGTCCTCTTACTGGCCTCTGGTTACCCTAGAAGGGCCTGAATATACCCTGCCTGGGGGTAGGGTATTCTTAAACTTAAAGGAGGGAAGGGACAGATGGTGGCTTTTGGCAAAATGGAGAAAAACTAAAAGATGGGGAGACTCTATTCTCCCTTTTCATGCTCTGTCCTCATCAAAGTATCTTTTCTACTTCTCCCACAGCCTTCCTCTTCCTCCTGGAAACAACTGCTTTCATGACAAAATTTACAAGTGGTCTCTAAAGGCTTTAAAACTCTGACATTTTATGGTTTTATTTGAATTTCATCCAATTTCTTTTCATGAGATGAAGTTTTGGTATTAAGGAGTTTCAGAAATGCTGGGGTCATTTGGGAGGACAGTTAGGGGTTTCCCTACCTAAGCAGATTTTATGGTGGATGTCTTCATGGAAACGGGAGGCATCATGGAGCCTGACCATAGAACCTGACAAGGTCTGCTCATATATTATAAAAGGTTGTCCAGGCCAAGAGAAAATCCAAAGAAACTGAGTCCACTTCTGGAGAGACACAGCTCTTCTACTGATGAACTTCAGTGCAGCAAAAGAGATACAACTCTGAATCTATGGGCAGGAATATGAAGATAAATACTCCATGCCTCTTGGATTTAAGGAGTTCATTCTTTACTGGTAGAAATATGCACATGAATAGATAATTTTAATAAAATTGTCTAAGTGATAAAACAGATGTAAGCAAGAGTATTGTTGAGGGCACAGAGAAGAGCTATTCGGCCAATCTAGGAATTCAGAAAATATTTCTTGGCAGGAATGAAATCTGTTCACTTTCCATTTTAAGAGTGCTTTTTCTTTTTTACAGCATGCTCTTGTCTTTTCTCTCACAATATCCCCACTCCATTCCTGTGAGGGAGTCAGGGAAAGAAGCATTACCACTGATGGATGAGGACACCAGGGGACAGATGAAAGAAACAAGACTGCACAGCTAGTTAATGGCAGAGAAAAAGAAACTGTATGTTTTTATGCTCTTGAGTAAAGTGTCAATTAGCCAGAGACTGGATGGAATAATGGTGAGATCTCTAGAGTATTTAGAGCTTAGAGCAAGGAAAAATGAAGAAAGAGATATGATAGTCTGATATAGAAGTATTTGATTTACTTCAACCAATTTGATTTGCCTCTATAGAAATATATATTCTATAATTCAAAAACACTATCCATGGGGGTGGAAGAAATGGGTGAAGGAGTTAAAAAGATAAAAACAAAACTAAAACAAAATAAAACAAAAAACCCATAATGCCATTTACAATTATTCCAAAGTAAATGAAATACTTATTTATTCACCTCATACCGGACCTCTGTGCTGAAATACTAAATGCTCAGGAAAGAAATCAAAGAAGACCTACATAAATGGAGAGACATATTATATTCATGGATTGGAAGTCTCAACATAGTAAAGATATCAATTCTTTCCACATCGGTTTATAGATTTAATACACTTTCCCTACCTTTTGCCTACCTGGCATATTCTTGTACATTCTTAAGAACGAAACTCAAACATCACTGGGCTCTGTTCCCTTGGGCCCTGGATCACACACCCCTTAGATCTCCTTCTAACATAACTACTTGCTCTTTCGCCTGATTATTTCTTTTCCCTACCAGATAGTGTGGTTCATGAGAACAAGGATGTTATTCTATTTATGTCCCCAGAATCCAAGTGGTAATTGCTTAGTAAATGAACAAATGAGTGGATGAATAAAGAAATGAACAACAGTTAGGAGTTAATCTTAAAAAACAGTGTCAGTGGGTTGCCTCCAGCTTCAGCTCCAGGATATAAACAGCTGGAAAAAAGCAGCATTTCCACACTAATAATGAAAATGAGCCAGATTTACATGTTTACAGGTTTTCAAACTCATCAGAGGATAGAGGTTGCAGAGAGCAGGCTCAGAATCTAAGGAGAGATAAATGTGAAAGGGAAGAGAAGGTGTGAACATGTACTCATCTGGGATAGATAGGACCAGACATCAACAAAAACAATTCAGCTAGAATAGCTAACAAGTCGGTAAAGGACAAGTGGGAGCTGGTGGGACAGAGAACACCTCTGGATGGGGGGGAGGTCACAGAAATTAGAGGAGTTCACAATATCTGTCATGCGTGTTCTCCATGACCCCCAGAGTGTCCACATAAAAGATCAAAAGGATCTATCATGGTGTAGGTCTGGGTGAGGGAAACAGTAGCCATGCAAGAGGGACAAAAACCTCTGCTGGAACCTTCCCCTATATCTATCTCCACTATAGAACACTGAGGGAGAAGGGCAACAGCTCTGGCCTTCGGACACAGGGGAACATATGGAAGCTGGGGAAAGGGAACAGTGGGAAGAAAATCCTAGTCCTGGGAGAAGAATAGTTATGTGCCGAGCACACAGTGCAGCCAGGGGAGGGGCAGGGAACAGAAGGGTACCATGCTAAGACCCGGGACATGTATATACCTAAGACCAAGCTTTACCTGGAACAACAGAAACCATACTCCACCACCAGCAGCAGCAATCTAAGAAGCTTAGAATAACGAGTAACAGGAGAACACTGCTAGAGAGGGACGCAAGAAGAACAAAAGCTCGCAAAGAGACCTTCTCTGAGGTACAGCACACACAAGAGACCTAAAGCTTGAATCATACAGATATTGCTCTGGTTAACCACATGCCACCCTAGCACAAAGCATCTCTAGAGGAATGTAAAGAATGTGGTGCACTGAGTTAAAGCAAAGCAAAAATAGTAGCACTCCCAAACAGTTGAATATATTTTCTTTTCTAGAGTAGATAGAACATTCACCATGGTAAGTACAGAGAGTCCAATTGGCAAATTCTACCAAAATTTAAGGAAGAAAAAACAGCCATTCTACACAACTTTTTCCACAATACAAAAGCAGAAAGAACACTTCCCAACTCATCCTACTAGGCCAGGATTATCTACTATGAAAGCCAAATGAAGGCATTACAAGAGAAGAAATCTATAGAAAAATATCCCTCATTAATATAGAAGCAAAATCCTCAAAAGAAAAAACATATAGCACCTCTGCCATAAATCTAAATTTTTTCCAAAATAAAAAGTTCTGAAAATGGTATCAGTATGTTTAGAACTCACTATGCAACTCCCCCATTAAACAGAGTTTTCTTAAATCTTGCAGTGGAAATCTTAAACTATTATCTGGATTTGACCCTTTAGCCAAGATTACACAGGTAACATATAATAAAGGAAGAAGAAATCTGGCAGGTAAACTTTTATCAAGTGATCAAAACTAGTATCATCAGATGATACACATTTTAATTGTTGCCACCTGATAGGATACAAACAGAAGATTGAAGTGTAACTTCTGTAACATTTCTGCCAAAAATACATGGTCTGAATCTACTCAAACCCAACTCCAGAGGCATTCTTCAAAATAACTGACTTGTAGTCTCCAAAAAGCATCAAAGTCATTATCAAGGAAAGGTTGAAGAACATAGTGAAGAAAATTAAAATCAATATGTGTTCTGGACAGAATCCTTTTTCTGAAAGGAATGGATTTGGCTAATTAGTAAAACTTGAATATATTTATAGGAACATGTTTAGGGAAGAATAGTCTATTATGTTAGCAATGTGCTCTCTGATGGTTAAAAATGTTCTTTTGGGGGCTCCTGGGTGGCTCAGTCGGTTAAGTGTCTGACTCTTGATCTCAGCTCAGGTCTTGATCTCAGGGTCGTGAGTTTGAGCCCTGTGGTGGGCTCCATGCTGGGTGTAGAGCCTACTTAAAAAAAAATGTTCTTTTTTACTGTCCTTGAAATTTATGTATCAGTTTAATTGTAATTTAGACATATATGCACAAGTTTATTCCTAGCATCATTATGCACAATTACAAAATATTGAAATCAACCTATATACTCATACATGGGAGACAGTTTGAATCAACTATGGCACACCACAGAATGGAGTCTTACACAACTATAAGAAAAATTAGGGAAGATACCTATAAAATAATATGGAATGTTTTTCACAATATATTGTTGACAAGAAAGAGGATATTGAAAAGGATATTTATAGTGTACCATCTTTCAAGTAAGGAAGAAAAGGACATAAGTGAATATACATATATTTGCTAATTTGTGCAAAAAGAAATACAGGATAGTTCAACCAGAAGCTAGTGAGATTGATTACCTGTAGAGGGTAGATAGAAATGAGGTAGGAAGAACTGGGGAATGAAAAAAGGAGTAGAAGGGATGAGGAGGAAGTGACACTTACCTGAGCTTATCATCTGCATGGTTTGGACTGTTAGAACCACTGTAGGGCGCATGGGTGGCTCAGGTGGTTAAGCGACTGCCTTCGGCTCAGGTCATGATCCTGGAGTCCCTGGATCGAGTCCCGCATCGGGCTCCCTGCTCAGCGGGGAGTCTGCTTCTCCCTCTCCCGCTCCCCCGTCTTGTGCTCTCTCACTCTCTCTCTCTCTCAAATAAATAAATAAATAAATAAAATCTTAAAAAAAAAAAAAAAGAACCACTGTAATGTTTGACCTACCCCCCAAATAACCAAATAATTACTATCAACCAATGGGTGTGTGTGTGTGTGTGTGCAAGCGAGAAAGAGAGATAGAGAACAGATTCAAAATAGAACCAAAAAACAATTACAAACAGACCTACCTATATTATAAAGGAATAAAATAATCACAGAAGAGTAAGGAAGAAAATAAGATACAATGGGAAACACTATTTTGATTACATAATATAAGGCTGAGGGGGAGGAAAACTGTTCGCGTATGTACTATTTTCCAGAGGGGTGTAGGTTAGCAATTCTAAAGCTACTTTATGTGTACACAATTAAAATATAAGTGAATATATCAAGGAAAATGAGAGCCAGGTTTCTCACTTAGAGATGCTATACATAAAAAAAAATATGAAATAAACCTCATGGTGTTAGATTAGAATCAAAGGTATGAGTATGAACTCATAGCTTTTATATAAATGTGTAGGTATGCATGTGCTCATATGCATACATATATTTCCTAGCTCTTAATGCTGAGAGGCTCTAGAAGCAATGATACCCCAGTGCCAGTGGATACCCAGTATCTGGATCTTGATTTCCAAATTCTATTAATAAATTAAAGGAACGAGGGAGTCAGAGAAATGAATGATTTTAGGACTAGAACAGGGAGAGTCCATGATGAGCCTGGAAGATCCAATGATGCTAGAAATTAAGTAAATGCTCAAAACATGTCAAAAGGTCATATAAGCCAACTTAAAGGAGCTCACAATGGCCAAATCTGGATAATTTGAACAATAAAATAAGTGATAGTAATAGAGTATAACCTATAGGATAAAATAAATACTCAGGACCCCATGCTTAGATAAATAGATAGATAGAGATAGAGATAGATAGATGATAGAGAAAAGGGACATTTTCTAGAGTCCCAGTGAATAAATATAGAAAGAACGATGGAAATATAAAATCAACATTTGGCAAACAGGGAGTAATAATTAATTAAAGAAAATGGAATTACTACACACAGAAGATACGGCACAGAAGATTCTTTATCACTCTGGGACCATAACTTGTATTAACCTTGAGCTTAATTTTTGAACATATGTGTAATACAATATGCCAAATATTAGTATCTATGTAAGGGTGCCTCTTCTATTCATTCATCTATAAACAAAAAAAATTTTCAAAAAATAAGCCCAGAGTTTGGAGATACTCTTGAAAACTTTTGAAATGTGTGTTTCCATAAAGAAATCAAAATGGGAAAATAAATATTTTTTGAAAATAACGAAGAGCAGCTATCTTAAATGAATACTTACTATGTGCTTTGCATTGCATTAAATATTCTATGTATGTTCTCATTTAATAATCACAACAACTCAAGTTCATTCATCTCCCATGTGGTAGTGAGGAAACCACAGGTTAGGAAAGTTCATTATCTTGCCCGAGGCTACACATCTCGCATGTGGCCAAACCGATATTAATAACTTGATCTGTCCAGCACCAAAGCTTTTGCTCAAAAACAAAACAAAGAAAATCCAACACATCCACATGCTGAAGTTTCACTAGCAATGTTAAAGCATCAGTCATGAGCCTTATTCCTACAGACCTATTATAAAAATTGTAAAAGCAGTAATCTTTACTTAAGAACTCATAATTTTCGCAGTAGGAAATTACACATAAAGTTTGAGCCAAATCTGGACTTTATTAAGGGAATGTGTCATCAGGGAAGCTAATAGTCCCCTCTGTAACCAAGCTGTCTTTATGTTTAGTGGAGAGATGCTCAACAAGAGAACAAGTCACAGTCTCACTGTTTATGCTTCTTCAAATGAATTCCCTGCATTTTTCTGCCATGTGACAAAGTCATGAAAATAGAGTGTTATGATTCAGTTAGGAAATGGATGATATCTCTATTGTCTGTTTTCCTTCCTGTCCATCTTTTTGGATTCATATGAAACAACAACCTCATGTCTGTAGCCCAAATGTGTGAAAACAATGGTCAAGGTGAGTGAAACTTCCTGGTGCTGAAAATATCACAAAGGAAAGCAAATAGAGAAAGCCATGGATGCAGATTTGACATAGAAGGTCATCCAACCTGGTCCAGATGTGTCAAGTTCAGGTGGAGTGTGCAGCAGCCCAAAGATTTCAATGGTAAGTGCTTGCAAAGAGGATATCCTGATGAATGAATGCAAAGCCTGGAAATTTCCACAAAGGAGATGAGAAGACTTTATATTCAGCCAGTTGAGGCTTCTATTTGACCTCGCTCGCTCCGACGTCCAACAGTGTGGCCTATTTGGTTTGCAGAGCTATTTGTTGATTGTGGATCTGAAATATAACTTGCTCTAGTTTTGGAAGGAAACACATAGGAAACCAAGGTCAGTGTACTGTCTCTCTCCCTAGATTTATTTCTCTGGATCTCAGTCAATGGCAGCTGAGAACTGGGCCATGGAGAGAAGTTTTGACAAGGCAGAGAACACCATGAGAAATTCGTCATGCAGATGGTGGGTACAATTTTAAAGATTTTTCCACAGAAGTTAAAAACTACTTTATAGCTTTAGCAAATGATATATGTCATTCTATTTGTTTTCCATTCATTAAAACCTTTGGTATATTTCAGTGTGTGGGGGGGTATGCATTGTTCTACCTAAAAGATACCAGGACTACAATCATCATATCTACCCCCAATGCCTTAAGAAAGATAACCAGGAGAATATTTCAACTGATGTTAATTTTAACCACAAATAAACCGTAAAATTGAAATCTGAACAAGTAGCATTGATGTCCAAAAAGGCAGTACAAGTTTTCATTATTGTACCCTGGCATGACTACAAGCCCTAGCAAGTCCTAAACTTCACTCACACCATATTAATAATTACACTCCCCTATGGAGAGAACCACATCAAATTCTTTGTATGATAATGGTGTCAGTTAAATCTTTGAAAAAGGCATTTGATAAAGAACTGCTGCAGATCCTAGTGGCTTAGTAGACATTAAAAGACGCCAAAACATTTGATTTTTCTCACAAGACATTACTTTTCAAGGTAACGGGTTTGTGGCTGACACCATGCATATATTTATTTATTTATTTATTTATTTATTGAAGATTTTTTTTTGTTATGTTAATCCCCATACATTACATCATTAGTTTTAGATGTAGTGTTCCACGATTCATTGTTTGTGCATAACACCCAGTGCTCCATGCAGAACGTGCCCTCCTCAATACCCATCACCAGGCTAACCCATCCTCCTACCCCCCTCCCCTCTAGAACCCTCAGTTTGTTTTTCAGAGTCCATCATCTCTCATAGTTCATCTACCCCTCCGATATCCCCCCTTCATTCTTCCCCTCCTGCTACCTTCTTCTTTTTTTTTTTCTTAACATATATTGCATTATTTGTTTCAGAGGTACAGATCTGAGATTCAACAGTCTTGCATAATTCACAGCGCTTACCAGAGCACATACCCTCCCCAGTGTCTATCACCCAGTCACTCCATCCCTCCCACCCTACCCCCCACTGCAGCAACCCTCAGTTTGTTTCCTGAGATTAAGAATTCCTCATATCAGTGAGGTCATATGATACATGTCATTCTCTGTTTGACTAATTTCGCTCAGCATAATACCCTCCAGTTCCATCCATGTTGTTGCAAATGGCAAGATCTCATTCCTTTTGATGGCT
This sequence comes from Mirounga angustirostris, assembly GCF_029215605.1. Lineage (NCBI taxonomy): Eukaryota > Metazoa > Chordata > Mammalia > Carnivora > Phocidae > Mirounga > Mirounga angustirostris. The sequence continues at coordinate 14,217,209 of NW_026991718.1, read as the reverse complement.
GCATAATATTCCATTGTATATATATATACCACATCTTCTTTATCCATTCATCTGTTGATGGACATCTTGGCTCTTTCCATAGTTTGGCTATTGTGGACATTGCTGCTATAAACATCGGGGTGCACGTACCCCTTCGGATCCCTACTTTTGTATCTTTGGGGTAAATGCCCAGTAGTGCAATTGCTGGATCATATGGTAGCTCTATTTTCAACTTTTTGAGGAACCTCCATACTGTTTTCCAGAGTGGCTGCACCAGCTTGCATTCCCACCAACAGTGTAGGAGGGTTCCCCTTTCTCCACACCCCACCAACATCTGTCATTTCCTGACTTGTTAATTTTAGCCATTGTGACTGGTGTGAGGTGATATCTCATTGAGGTTTTGATTTGGATTTCCCTGATGCCGAGCGATATTGAGCTCTTTTTCATGTGTCTGTTGGCCATTTGGATGTCTTCTTTGGAAAAATGTCTGTTCATGTCTTCTGCCCATTTCTTGATTGGATTCTTTGTTCTTTGGGTGTTGAGTTTGATAAGTTCGTTATCGATTTTGGATACTAGCCCTTTATCTGATATGTCATTTGCAAATATCTTCTCCCATTCTGTCTGTATCTTGAGAAACATACACCATTATCATACATGAAGTCCCAATAGTTCATTTTTGCCCTTGCTTCCCTTGCCTTTGGCGATGTTTCTAGGAAGAAGTTGCTGTGGCTGAGGTCGAAGAGGTTGCTGCCTGTGTTCTCCTCTAGGATTTTGATGGACTCCTGTCTCACATTGAAGTCTTTCAACCATTTGGAGTCTATTTTTGTGTGTGGTGTAAGGAAATGGTCCAGTTTCATTCTTCTGCATGTGGCTATCCAATTTTCCCAACACCATTTGTTGAAGAGACTGTCTTTGTTCCATTGGACATTCTTTCCTGCTTTGTTGAAGATGAGTTGACCATAGAGTTGAGGGTCCATTTCTGGGCTCTCTATTCTGTTCCATTGATCTATGTGTCTGTTTTTGTGCCCCATACTGTCTTGATGATTATGGCTTTGTAATAGAGCTGGAAGTCCAGAATTGTGATGCCGCCAGCTTTGCTTTTCTTTTTCAACATTCCTCTGGCTATGCGGGGTCTTTTCTGGTTCCATACAAATTTTAGGATTATTTGTTCCATTTCTTTGAAAAAAGTGGATGGTATTTTGATGGGGATTGCATTGAATGTGTAGATTGCTCTAGGTATCATTGACATCTTCACAATATTTGTTCTTCCAATCCATGAGCATGGAACAGTTTCCATTTCTTTGTGTATTCCTCAATTTCTTTCATGAGTATTTTATAGTTTTCTGAGTACAGATCCTTTGCCTCTTTGGTTAGATTTATGCCTAGGTGTCTTATGGTTTTGGGTGCAATTGTAAATGGGATCGACTCCTTAATTTCTCTTTCTTCTGTCTTGTTGTTGGTGTATAGGAATGCCACTGACTTCTGTGCACTGATTTTATATCCTGCCACTTTACTGAATTCCTTTATGAGTTCTAGCAGTTTTGGGGTGGAGTCTTTTGAGTTTTCCACATAAAGTATCATATCATCTGCAAAGAGTGAGAGTTTGACTTCTTCTTTGCCGATTTGGATGCCTTTGATTTCTTTTTGTTGTCTGATTGCTGTGGCTAGGACTTCCAATACTATGTTGAATAGCAGTGGTGATAGTGGACATCCCTGCCGCGTTCCTGACCTTAGGGGGAAAGCTCTCAGTTTTTCCCCATTGAGAATGATATTCGCTGTAGGTTTTTCATGGATGGCTTTTATGATAGTGAGGTATGTACCATATATCCCTATACTCTGAAGAGTTTTGATCAAGAAAGGATGCTGTACTTTGTCAAATGCTTTTTCTGCATCTATTGAGAGGATCATATGATTCTTGGTCTTTCTTTTGTTAATGTATTGTATCACGTTGATTGATTTGCGGATGTTGAACCAACCTTGCAGCCCAGGGATAAATCCCACTTGGTCGTGGTGAATAATCCTTTTAATGTACTGTTGGATCCTATTGGCTAGTATTTTGGTGAGAATTTTTTGCATCCATGTTCATCAGGGATATTGGTCCGTAGTTCTTTTTGATGGGGTCTTTGTCTGGTTTTGGGATCAAGATAATGGTGGCCTCATAAAATGAGTTTGGAAGTTTTCCTTCCATTTCTATTTTTTGGAACAGTTTCAGAAGAATAGGTATTAATTCTTTAAATGTTTGGTAGAATTCCCCTGGGAAGCCATCTGGCCCTGGGCTTTGTTTATTGGGAGATTTTTGATGACTGCTTCAATTTCCTTAGTGGTTATAGGTCTGTTCAGGTTTTCTATTTCATCCTGGTTCAGTTTTGGTAGTTGATACATCTCTAGGAATGCATCCATTTCTTCCAGGTTATCTAATTTGCTGGCATAGAGTTGCTCATAATATGTTCTTATAATTGTTTGTATTTCTTTCATGTTGATTGTGATCTCTCCTCTTTCATTCATGATTTTGTTGATTTGGGTCATTTCTCTTCTCTTTTTGATAAGTCTGGCCAGGGGTTTATCAATTTTGTTAATTCTTTCAAAGAACCAGCTCCTAGTTTCGTTGATCTGTTCTACTGTTTTTTTGGTTTTGTTTCATTGATTTCTGCTCTGATCTGTATTATTTCTCTTCTCCTGCTGGGTTTAGGCTTTATTTGCTGTTCTTTCTCCAGCTCCTTTAGGTGTAGGGTTAGGTTGTGTACTTGAGATCTTTCTTGTTTCTTGAGAAAGGCTTGTATTGCTATATACTTTCCTCTTAGGACTGCCTTTGCTGCATCCCAAAGATTTTGAACAGTTGTTTTCATTTTCATTGGTTTCCATGAATTTTTTTAATTCTTCTTTAATTTCCTGGTTGACCCATTCATTCTTTAGTAGGATGCTCTTTAGCCTCCATGTATTTGAGTTCTTTCTGACTTTCCTCTTGTGATTGAGCTCTAGTTTCAAAGCACTGTGGTCTGAAAATAGGCAGGGAATGATCCCAATCTTTTGGTACCGGTTGAGACCTGATTTATGACCTAGGATGTGATCGATTCTGGAGAATGTTCCATGGGCACTAGAGAAGAATGTGTATTCCGTTGCTTTGGGGTGGAATGTTCTGAATATGTCTGTGAAGTCCATTTGGTCCAGTGTGTCATTTAAAGTCTTTATTTCCTTATTGATCTTTTGCTTAGACGATCTGTCCATTTCAGTGAGGGGGGTGTTAAAGTTCCCCATATTATTGTATTGTTGTCGATGTGTTTCTTTGCTTTTGTTATTAATTGCCTTATATAATTGGCTGCTCCCATGTTAGGGGCAAAGATATTTACAATTGTTAGATCTTCTTGTTGGATAGACCCTTTAAGTAGGATATAGTGTCCTTCCTCATCTCTTATTACAGTCTGGTTTAAAATCTAATTTGTCTGATATAAGGATTGCCACCCCAGTTTTCTTTTGGTGTCCATATGCATGGTAAATGGTTTTCCACCCCCTCACTTTCAATCTGGGGGTGTCTTTGGGTCTAAATTGAGTCTTTTGCGGACAGCATATCGATGGGTCTTGTTTTTTAATCCAATCTGATAGCCTGTGTCTTTTGATTGGGGCATTTAGCCCATTTACATTCAGGGTAACTATTGAAAGATAGGAATTGAGTGCTATTGTATTGCCTGTAAGGTGACTGTTCCTGTATATTGTCCGTGTTCCTTTTTGGTCTATGTTGCTTTCATGCTCTCTCTTTGCTTAGAGGACCCCTTTCAAGATTTCTTGTAGGGCTGGTTTTGTGTTTGCAAATTCCTTTAGTTTTTGTTTGTCCTGAAAGCTTTTTATCTCTCCTTCTATTTTCAATGACAGCCTAGCTGGATATAGTATTCTTGGCTGCATATTTTTCTCATTTAGTGCTCTGAATATATCCTGCCAGTCCTTTCTAGCCTGCCAGGTCTCTGTGGATAAGTCCGTTGGCAATCTAATGTTTCTACCATTTTAGGTTACAGATCTCTTCTCCCGAGCTGCTTTCAGGATTTTCTCTTTGTCTCTGAGACTCGTAAGTTTTACTATTAGATGTCGGGGTGTTGACCTATTTTTATTGATTTTGAGAGGGGTTCTCTGTGCTTCCTGGATTTTCATGCCTGTTTCCTTCCCCAGATTAGGGAAGTTCTCTGCTATAATTTGCTCCATTATACCTCTGCCCCTCTCTCTCTTTCTTCTTCTTCTGGGATCCCAATTATTCTAATGTTGTTTCATCTTATGGTACTGCTTATCTCTCGAATTCTGCCCTCGTGATCCAGTAGTTGTTTATCTCTCTTTTTCTAGCTTCTTTATTTTCCATCATTTGGTCTTCTATATCACTGATTCTCTCTTCTGCCTCATTTATCCTAGCAGTTATCGCCCCCATATTTGATTGCACCTCATTAATAGCCTTTTCGATTTCTACTTGGTTAGATTTTAGTTCTTTTACTTCTCCAGAAAGGGTTTCTCTAGTAACTCCCATGCTTTTTTCAAGCCCAGCTAGTATCTTTAAGGTGATGATTCTGAACTCTAGATCTGACATCGTACTAATGTCTGTATTGAGTAGGTCCCTGGCAGTCGGTACTACCTCTTGTTCTTTTTGTTGAGGTGATTTTTTCTGTCTTGTCATTTTGTCCAGAGGAGAATAGATGAATGAGAGAACAAAATGCTAACAGGGTAACAATGTTCCCAGAAAATATACTCTAAACAAATCAGAAAAGACCTGAAGCAGTGGGAAAAGAAAGGGAAAGAGAGAAAAAAGAAAAAGAAAAGAAAAAAGGAAAAGAAAAAGATAAAGATAAAAACAAACAAAAACAGAAAGAAACAAAAAAAACCCAGAATGTGATCAAATATGATCAGGTTGGTATATAGATCAGTGCCACATGCTAGATTTTGGGTGTATTTGGTCTGTTAGAAGAAAGTGCCTCCCAAAATTTTAAAGAAAGAAAAACTTATATATGTACAAAAATAAGGGTTGATATGATGAAGGGATGGAATATGACTGTAAAGATGGAAATTATAAAAAAATTTATAAAAGGAATTGATAAGAACTTGTTTGAAAAAAGAAAGAGGAGGATTTAAATAAAAAGAGAAAAAAAAAGGGAGAGAATGTGATCAGGCAGGGGAGTAGGAAAAAGCAATACAATAGAGATTTAGGGTATATTTTGATCTGTTAGAAGAAACTATCTCAAAATTTTAAAGAGAGAACAACATATATATATATGCCAAAAATATGGGCAACTACTATGAAGGGATAGAATATGACTCTAAAAATGAAAAATAAAAATGTTTTTTAAAAAAGGGATTGATAAGATGTTGGTTGAAAAAGGGAAAAAGAAAAATTAAAAAAAAAAAAGACAGTTAAAAAAAATTAACTTTGAAAGACTAAAGAATCATGGTAAAAAAGCCATGAATTCTATGTGCAGTATTCCCCTAGCGCTGGAGTTCTGCCATTCTCATTGATCGGTAAACTTGGTCTTGGCTGGCTGTTCTCGCTGATCTTCTGGGGGAGGGGCCTGTTGCCGTGGTTTCCAAAAGTCTTTGCTGGAGGCGGAATTGCCCCGCCCTTGCTGGTCGGGGCTAAGTAATCTGCTCGGGTTTGCTCTCGGGAGCTTTTGTTCCCTTCAAGCTTTCCGTACAGCTTTGGAGGACAAGAGTGAAAATGGCGGCCTCCCAATCTCCGTCCCGGAGGAGCCGAGAAATCGGGCCCCACTCCTCAGTGCGCCCCCAGAGAAAAGCCGTCAGTCACTCCCGTCTCCCCGGTCTCCGGCCGCACTCCGTGCTCACCCGGCCTGTGACCGCGTGTTTCTATCTCTGGCACCCGACCCCATGTGGAGTCTCCAAACCCAGCAGATCCCTGCGGTGCAGTCCTGCGCGGCTCCTCCCGGGGGAGGAAGGTGAGTCTCCCCGGATCTGCCGCTTGTTGGGTCCCTGCTGGAGGAGCAGTGGCCCGACTGTGCCGCGGATCACTGTTTATGGCAACCCTGAGCTGAGAGCCCGCGCCTCGGCTCCGTCTCTGCAGCCGGCTTCCCTGCTCCGTTACCTGGGAGCTCTGCCACACTCAGGCACCCCCGGTCTTTCTGTGACCCCGAGGGTCCTGAGACCACACTGTCCCGCAAGGGTTCCACCACCCGCTTAGCCACCGGAGTGACGTCCCTCAGCGGAGCAGACTTTTAAAAATTCCGATTTTGTGCTCCACGGCTCTATCACCTGCCAGAAGCGGCTGACGGAGGCCCCTCCCCCACTGTCTATCCTCCCAAATATCGCCTCGGATTCACTTCTCCACACGTCCTACCTTCCAGAAGGTGGTCGCTTTTCTGTTCCGAGAGCTGTTGCTCTTCTTTTCTTTGATCTCCTGTTGAGTTCGTAGGTGTTCAGAATGGTTTGATCCCTATCCAGCTGAATTCCTGAGATGAGACAAAATCTGGGTCTCCTACTCCTCCACCATCTTGCTCCGCCCCCCGCCCCATGCGTTTATTTTTAATTAACATTTTCTCTCATTTCCTTTACCACCTCTCCTGCTCCACTCTTCACCTGAGCCAAGGGGGTAAATACGGGCTAATGACACCCATTAGCTTTGTCTTAACAAACATCAAATTGATGAGCAGACACCCCAAATCCTTCATTAGGTGGGTCATAAACTGAAAGAGCTCTTTGATTATAATATGATGAAAGATTTATTAACAAACATGTATTCAGCTAAATCATAGTATTGGCAGGTTTATGAGATTGTCTCTCCCCAGCTGACAGGTGGGGACTGCAGGCTGCTGTGGGAATGAAAACACTAAATCTGTTAGTGTACTACATAATGATCTAATTACTGCCCAACGGAGGGCCGCACAGGGTCTAGAAGTTCAGAAAGTTTCTTTGGGTTTGCTAAGTCCTAACACACAAAAAAGAAACATGAACCACAGGTTAGGGCACAAAATTAAAATATGTTAAATAAAATGGAATAAACAAGGGTTTCACAGAAGGTATGTAGTCAAGTGACTTATCTAAAAATAGTAAGAAACGAAAGAAGGAAGGAGGCATTCCAAAAAATGCCAAGTCACTTGCAAATAGCCTTGATTCTTCATGATCCTCTAGCAGAGATGTCTTGGAGAATTTTTCAATGTGTAATGATTGTTAGGAATTTAAAATAATATATAATAAATATGCCTAAGAGTATACTTAAGTCATATCATATCATAAAAGAAATAACAAAAGTGTTACACTATTAGCTCATTAAAAATTAAATATTTGTACATATCTTGAAAAAATGATGGACAAAAATCATATTTATAATACCTTATACCACTGGACCAGATGAGGTTTTTTCCCCCCACTGGACATTCACTCAGAATTTTAGAATGTTAGCACAAGGTCATATATATGTATAGAGGTATATGCCTACAAAATGGCATCTGAGAAATTCTGAAAATGGTTATCAAATTACCAACATTGTCTAACTTACTCCCCAAAATGCTGGCATGATTTGTATAGTGAAGGATAACGAACTATTGTGAATCATCACAATAATTTTTATAGGTTCAGATTTTTACAAGATGTGTTTTCCTTAAGATTTTTTTTATCCAAAAACTTATTTTCTTTTTCTCATTGTATACTTTGAGCCATACATTCCTTTTCCCATTTGCTATCTATTAACTCTGCATTGTCAAACACAAACAAATTTTCTAACCTAATAATTATAGGTGAATTAACAATAAATGCCTTAGCTTGAAATGAGGCTTTGGCCATAACATTTGCTATTTAAAGAAAATTTATATGCTTCTGGGTAGATGTTAAAACTGAAGAGTGATATGTAGCATAAAGGGGATTATGTTCTTAACCCCTGTATTTAATGAAGATTGAATGGGGAAAGGAAATTTCTGAGACTCTTAGGAATGAAAGGGACTTAAACCGTCTTCTCTTCCAAACCTCTCACTCTAGATATAGTTAGATAAACTCAGATAACTTCTTCAAACATAGTATCCATAAACACAGCATTCATTTTCATCATATGTACACAGATGTGAAACCACAAAAGCCTCTTAAGGAAGTATCAGTCTTCTGATGTTAATAAAGATCTCTGTCATCGTGAACTTCTACAGGAAAGTGAGCCACTAAAGTAGTACTTGACATCAAATAATAGAAAAATATTCTTTAGAGTGTGTTTGTGCATGAAACAAAAAAAAAATTAATTTTCAAGTATAAATACAATCATGATAGCTTTCATGTTTTGAGTACCAGTCACTATACTAAGTAGTGTGCTTGGTATTTTTCATATAACAGTATCACATGCTAAAAGGATATATATTGGTATAAGAATTTAAAAACAAGATGCATTTAATTGGCCATTTGATCACTTTCGTCAATTCATATTATCAGAAGGAAATACTTACAGGTATACAGATAATTCCCTAGCAGATGTACTCTGCACCCTGCCGGCCCTCAGTTTATCATCCGAACAGGAACACTAATAATTACTTAGTATTACAGGTTTGCTATGAAGGTAATTGTATGAAGGTATTAGGTAAGGTATTTCCTAGGTTCTAGGGATTGAAAGATGAAAATAAACAACCTACAGTCTAGTAGGGAATAGATAAAATAAAATTTGAAAATGTAACATAGTGTAATCAAAGGCAACACTGAATAAAACAGGTTTCCATGGGAACGTGAAGGAGGGTGCTCTACTATGGCATGAGGAGGGAGGCTCCCTGAGCCTTACCCAAAATAAGGCACAGGCATGCAGCAAGAATGATCTAAGCAAGAGGAAGGCCTTAGGATCAATAGTGAGAGATATTTTAATAAATTAAGAAGAGGAAAAAAGACTGTCTCATTATGGCTAGAGCAGTGTACCAGGGGATAGATAATAAAAGAAGAAACTAATGCATGCTCTTACAAAATATGTTAAGGAGTCTGGACCTCATCTAGAAAACAATGGGAAGTCAACTGAAAAGCTGTTAGTAAGAGAATGACACAATCAGCTTGTATTTCATAACTATCACTTTGCTTGCAGTGAGAAGAATGGCTGGAGGGGTCCAAACAGGAGGCATAAAAAACAGTTAAGAGACTATTGGTAACAATCCATGGGAACCCTCTTACACTGTTGGTGTGAATGCAAACTGGTGCAGCCACTCTGGAAAATAGTATGGAAATTCCTCAAAAAGTTAAAAATATAACTACCCTACAATCCAGCAATTGCACTACTAGGTATTTACCCAAAGGATACAAAAATAAAGATTCAAAGGAGCACCCAGATATTTATAGCCACATTATCAACAATAGCCAAATTATGGAAAGAGCCCAAATGCCCATCAATTGATGAATAGATAAAGAAGTTGTGATACACACACACACACACACACAATGGAATAATACTCATCAATCAAAAAGAATGAAATCTTGCTATTTGCAACGATGTGGATGGAGCTATAGTATGCTAAGTGAAATAAGTCAGAGAAAGAGAAAATACCATATGATGTCACTTACATGTGGAATTTAAGAAACAAAACAGATGAACATACAGTAAAGTAAAAGAAAAAAAAAAGAGAGGGAAGCAAACCATAAGAGACTCTTAACTATAGAAAACAAACAGAGCTGATAGAGGGAGGTGGGGAGGGAATGGGCTAACATGGGTTTATGGGCATTAAGGAGGGTACTTACAATGAACATTGGGTGTTACATGTAACTGATGAATCACAAAATTCTACCCTGAAACCAATATTACACTGTATGTTATCTAAATGGAATTTATTTTTTTCTAAAGATTTATTTGACAGATAGAGAGACTGACAGAGCACAAGCAGGGCGAGTGGCAGGCAGAGGGAGAGGGAGAAGCAGGCTTCCCACTGAGCAAGGAGCCCGATGCAGGACTCGATCCCAGGACCCTGGGATCATGACCTGAGCTGAAGGCAGATGCTTAACCAACTGAACCACCATGGTGTCCCTTTACATGGAATTTAAATAAAAACTTGAAGCAAACAAATAAATAAGGCAAGTAAAAATAAATAAAGAATAAGCTAAAAAAAAAAAAAATCCATGGGAGTGATTATAACAGCCTAAACTGGAACAATGAGAATAAGGGTGAATATAAGAGGACATCATAGCCACCTATATATCTATATCGTCATCATCTAGATCTAGATCTAGATAGATAGAAACAGTTGTATTTAATTTTTTAAATTTAGATATTTATTTAGTTCTTATGTCTGACTGAATATGGGGAAAAAATACTCAAGGATGATGACAGGTTATGAATTTAAGAAGCTGAATATGATTGCACCATCGTCCTTGAGTTTAGCAGCCAAGGTAGATTTTTTTTTTAAGATTTTTTTTTTTTTTTTGAGACAGAGAGAATGAGAGAGAGAGAGCACATGAGAGGGGGGAGGGTCAGAGGGAGAAGCAGGCTCCCCGCCGAGCAGGGAGCCCGATGCGGGACTCGATCCCGGGACTCCAGGATCATGACCTGAGCCGAAGGCAGTTGCTTAACCAACTGAGCCACCCAGGCACCCCTAGCAGCCAAGGTAGATTTAAGAGTAAAAATAATGGCTTCAAGGGAAACATGTTGACTCTAAGATGCTTGTGGGATGACAAGCTGTGTCCGTTCATTGGACAACTAAAAATATGGATCTCAAACATACAATGGAGAGATAGCCTGAACATGGAAATTTTGAAATCATCAACATCTAGGAAGTAATTAAGTATCTGACAGTGGAAAGGATAACCTGAGAAATATAACAGTTTAGTAAATGAGAGAGGAATAGATTCCCACAAGGGAGAATGAGGAAACCTGGAAGAAAATGAGGGCAGTATCATGTCATGAAAGGCAAGGAAAAGGGAGATTTTAAAGAAGGGGGTTAGTTAATTACATCAAATGTTGCTGAGAAGTCAAGACAGACACTAAGAAGTGTTCACTGGATTTTATAGCAAGGAGATAGATGGTAACTCTAATGGAGACAGTTTCACGAGCTGATGAGAAAGGCGGTAGTGGGAAGGAGCTGGGTATTTTACAAAGGTGGGGAAACTTGACATGCTGCATTTGAAGAATGATTGGAGCTTCTTCTGGAAGGAAAACAGTAGAGCCTTCTGGCAGAAGTAAGAGCTAAGGTAGGGGTTGTGCATGGGTGAATAGGGGAACTAGTGAGGCGTCTGATGTGGTCTGAGCATAGCATTCCTGGAGGGATGATGGATAGACTAATTCAGGGCAGATCATTCTAGACTTTGAATATGCCAGACTGAGACATTTGGGCATTATTCTTTGGGGCAATAGGGAGACACTGACAGGCTATATATAGGCAGATGTCAAGTTTAGAAGTGAATTTAAAAAAAATATCCTAGGCATAGAATAAGCAATGAATTGGAGAATACTTATTATTACTCAGTGAGTGATAAGAACAGATAGCAATATCCTTTTCTCAGTACTGAAGCTGAACAATGTCAACACAGGCCCTCTAATCATCCACCTGTCTGTAATAAACCATAAGTCGACAGTGCTGTGGTCTTGCCATGCTTGTGAGTTTATGAAATGCCTGCATATATGGTAAGGATATGTTAAGACAGTTTTGCTCTGATTGTTTTCTTTGATGCATTACTTTAAAGCAAGACTACTGGGGGCACCGGGGTGGTTCGGTTGGTTAAACGTTCGACTGTTGATTTCAGCTCAGGTCATGATTTCAGGGTTGTGGGATGGAGCCCTGCATTGGGCTCCACACTCAGTGGGGAGCCTGCTTGAGATTCTCTCTCTCCCTCTCCCTCTGCCCTCCCCCACTCGTGTGCTCTCTCTCTCAAATAAATCTTTTAAAAAATCTTTAAAAAAATAAAGCAAGACTATTGAATTTCTAATAAACAGTCAGACATTCTATATCCAAATGAATGTAGAAACCAGTCCCTTTCAGATTCTGTACTTATTCAACTTTGGAAAGTGCCATGAGAACTAGCTTGCAAGTCACTCAAGATAATCTGAATCTTTTTCCTTTTTTTAAAAAAGTTGCATTTCTTTTTGCCAAGAATGATTATTCGGCAACAATTATCACCATACCCACTACTCTGGATTCCTGGCAAATCAAACTGCCTCTAAAAGTCAACTTCAGGTGCCAAGTTGGAAACACTGCCTTTTATAAAACTTTAAAAAATATATACTTCCTCAAAATTTGCAAGTATATCTAAAAGGACAATGCAAAAATATTTGGTATGAGAGTAGCCTGGTTTGAGATGCACCGGCCTTACTTTGCTCCACATTTAGAACTCTCACTTGCCTAGAAAGGAAAAATCCTGCTAGGCATAGTTCCTCTGGCATGACTTCTAAGTCCCTAAACTAGCTAGAGTCCTATTAACCAATTAACACAGTTGGGTGCCACTTAACAGCCTCCACTCTTACTCAGGACCTACATCCTCTATTTGACCTTAAAACAACTACCATCCTCCATCAAATGCTTGATTCCAACAATTCAGGCATGGGGACACTGATAAGGGAACAGAAGGGTTTTCATTTCTGAAAGCAGGACGCCTGAGTCAATTTGTCCCAATTGTATCTGCACAAGGCCTATTATATGGACTGTGATTTCCAGGGATGAAAGCTGTGAACTCCCAGGTCACTTGTAAACTGATCACTCCCCAGTCTTTCCTCCTCCTGCTTTTAAGTGGTTTGAGGCTGGTAAATTGAAACCTGAAGAAACACAGAGCTCTGATCCCTGGGACCTCCAGAGCAAACCTGGATTTTGGCTGATTTGCTGTAGGAAGTAACTGCTTACTTACCTCATAATTAACACCACAAGCTGATCCTTGGGAGATAAAGTACAGAAGGTCAGACGCAAGATCATCTAGAGAAGGATTTCACTAAAGCACTGCTTTTGGTAGCTCTTGGGGCTACTTCACCCAAGAAACAATTGGGTGTAATTTCTAAAAATATTACTGTTCATAGTAATGGAGGAAAAGGTGAATTACACATCACTGAATATGATCTCAGCAAATCCCCCCTTGATTAATGAAGCCAAAGCACACATCAACCCGATACCGTATGGAGATGTAGAACATGCAGTTTGCTCAGTGGCAAGTTAAACAATTGTAACTACATTTCATTGTTCTATATACAAAATGACCTTTCTCCCCTGGTTGGAAGTATTTACTGGCTTACCATCCTCCATCAGATAAAGTCCCCTTTTGAGCCTGTGGGTCTCCGTGGCCTGGCTGCCTGACAGTCTTTTGTAGCAGTCCTACTCTCATCCTCGCCACCACCCTCGCTCACCCTTGTAGTCTGATGAATGCAGCCCAGTTCCTTTCCTCTGTATTTCTGCACAGAACACCCCTTCGCTTGGGACGCCCTTACTGCCTTGTGTATGAGTCAGATTACTCCTCTTCCTCGAGATCCGGCTAAAGAATCGCTTGTCCATAAAGCCTCCTCCAGCTGTATCTGCAACATCCTCCTTCTCTGAGTATACCACAGCTTATACATATTGCATTGCTATCATGGAAAATATCAGTCCCTCCTCTAATTTGTTCATCTATGGGTATCAGAATGATAGGAATTGAATGAAGAGCTATGCTAATAGAATAAATTGGTATATAGCATCTTTGCTTCCCAGATAATTTGTAATCAAGGTCTATCTTCACCCACGTTAATCAGTATCTGGGAGTCAATGAAATTGGAGGCAGACAAGTTTTTTAACGAAGCAGAGACCATTGAAGTTCAACCCAGCTCAAATGCAATAACTATTCATTCTTACTTAGAATTCAGGTAAAGATCTCTTATCTTGGAATCAAGAGGCTTAGATTTCAGCTGTGGCACTGCCATGACCCATGGGGAAGTTCCTCCCTTCCTCATTAACACTATCCCATTTGCAGAATAGAGAAGTTAGAATGTTTCTAAGGATATTTTTCAGCTCCAAGATTTTATGATTCTATGAAATATTCAGGTAGACTGTGTAACTGTAAAATATATTTATAAAGTCTACACTCTAACAGTATAGAAAATTGACCTCGTTAGCTTAATTGTTTTAAGTCCACTGTTAATATAGTCAAGGTTTATGGCCCATATGGGCAAGTTAGCATGATCAAGGCAAAACCTCTGCTTCCTCAGTGAAGAACTATATCTTTTAGCTCAATCTTGCAATGTATTCTACTGGTCCCAGGGGAGCCCAAGATTGAGAGTTCTCATATCATATTCATCAAGATGATTCAGAAGTCACTGGTAGCATGTATGTTGTGCTGACCCCAGGTCAACATCATTACCCTCATGCACAAATGTTTATCCCCTTTCACTCACTGCTTCTATTTTTGGACATCTATTATAAGAAAACAATCCCTAAAATTTGACATAACTTTAAGTTCAACAATATTCTTTGTAGCATTATACATACTATTAAAAAAACAAAAAGAAAATAAGCTAAATATCCAAAAATAAGGACACTGATAGACTGGTTTACAGAAGCACAATAAACTATTACAAATCCATTAAAGTTGTTAATAAGGATATATATATATCATGGAGATACATTAAATGTTAGGTTAGAAAAACAATAAAATTTGTCTCATAGAAGAGTCACATTCACATGCAGAGAAAAAATAAATGGAAACCTACACTAAAATAATGTGTTGCATAATTGTAATGAGACATGCATGACTTTTAAATCTTCTGTCCAATTTTCAATATTTTCTAAAATTTGTATAATGAATGTATATTAATTAAAGACCAGACAAAATTTAAATATGTTTTAAAGGGCAGCATTTAAGAATAAATTTATAATTCAACAAATCAAAACTTATAAACCATATTAAATATACTGGTGAAATTTAAAAAGTATTCTACTTATGCAATAAACTGAAAAAAAAAAAAAAACCTCACCAGGTAATCTAAATGTAATTTCATCAAATTAATAAACAAACATGATAAAGTTCAAATGAACTACAGGAAACATTTTAAAACAAGTCTCAGGGGGCGCCTGAATGGTTCAGTCAGTGAAGTGCCTGCCTTCAGCTCAGGTCATGATCTCAGGGTCTTGGGATGCTCAGCAGGGAACCTGCTTCTCCCTCTCCTCCCTGGCTCGTGTTCATGTTCTCTGTCACTATTTCTGTCTCTCCCTCAAATAAATAAATAAAATCTTTAAAAATTTTTTTTAAAAAAGTAAAACAAGTCTCACAATGTGTTTCTTAATGCACAATGTAAATGCATTTGTAACCAATAACACGTGTTTCATGTCTTAAAAATCCATGATGTATAGGGGTGCCTGGGTGGCTCAGTCAGTTAAGCATCTGCCTTTGGCTCAGGTCATGATCTCTGGGTCCTGGGATTGAGTTGAGTCCTGCATTGGGCTTCCTGCTCAGCAAGGAGTCTGCCTCTCTCTCTTTCTCTCTCTCTCCCTCTGTCCCTCCCCACTGCTAGTTCTCTCTCTCTCAAATAAATAAAATACTTTAAAAAAGATAAAAGTCCATGATGCATATATTTATATTATAAATAGAAAGCACTTTCAAAGAATTGAATTTATAGGGATTTAGGTAATTAAAAGTGCATGCAAGTCACTGTCTAGTGATGTGGCTGAACAAATTCTTTCCTCTTTGAAAACTCAAAATCAGAAAAATCATGGCACTACCCAAGATATCCCATACATTTCCATCTGCTCCCAAATGCTGGTTTTCTTTTTTTTTTTTAAGATTTTTATTTATTTATTTGACAGAGATAGAGAGCACAAGTAGGCAGAGAGGCAGGCAGAGGGAGAGGGAGAAGGAGGCTCCCCACCGAGCAGGGAGCCCGATGCGGGACTCGATCCCAGGACCCTGAGATCATGACCTGAGCTGAAGGCAGCTGCTTAACTGACTGAGCCACCCAGGTGCCCCCAAATGCTGGTTTTCTAAGGGCTGTCATTCAGCAGATGGAAATGTAAGGGTAAAAGGTGTCTTAGAGATATGTCCAAGAAAGAAATTTCACTTTCAAGCAGGTAAAAATATCCAGAAGGAAAAGAATATAAAAGAAAGAAAGAAGAAGGAAAGGAAGGAAGGAAGGAAGGAAGAAAGGAAGGAAGGAAGGAAGGAAGGGAGGGAGGGAGGGAGGGAGGAAGGAAGGAAGGAAGAGGGAGGGAGGGAGGAAGGAAGGGAGAAAAATGAAAGGGGTCAAGCGGGAGAAGGAAGCAGATTGGAGGGAGAGAGGGCCATCAAAGAGAGACTATTTTATGTGAGGAAAACATTTTTGAAATGTCTTAGGGATGTTCCAGGGTGAGAAAGTAGAAAGTTTATGAGATTCAAGTCCATGTGGCAACCTGGAGTGCCACAAAGTGTCATATTCATTCCTACTCTGAGGCAGCTCAGTAAATGGCATGTCACCTTTTATCCACTACATCAGACCTTGAGGCCACAACATTAACCATGGAATGGAAATAAACTAGGGACCACTATGCACAAGATGAATAAATAGGTCATTGGATTCAGACAAGAGATAATATTTGAACCATATGAGCCATATCTCCAAGTGCATATCTCCCCTGGATGATCCAAAGAACCCTCAACCTCAATAGTACCAAACTGGAACTTACATGCTTCACACGCTTCTTCTCCTAGAAACTTCACTTCAAGGACTGGCATCTCTTTATGCTTAGACTGTAAAGCCAGATGTCTGGGTATCATTCTAGATGCTCTTTCTAACTTACACCAAAATCTCATGACTGTTCAATGTAGCCATTAGTCCCTAAATATCTTTGGAATCAATTTCTTATCAGCCCCCCGCAAGTCTGCTTTACACCAGCAGGTTTCTAAGTGGTGTTTCCTCCAATATCACTTCTCAATGAACATCCACCTACCCCACTGCTGCTGGGTATCTTTCCAAAATGGAACTCAACAATATCATCTCATACCTTTAAATCCTGAACCATTCTCCTTTATGATATTTCCTCCAAAATTAACCCAAACTCATTAGAATGGCATAAGAAGCTGACCAGAATCTGGCCTCAGATTCTCTGGACTCTACCTTCTCTGTACTCTACATTATGATAAGTCACCCAAGGTCTTCCACAGGTGGTGTCTCTGAATGGGCTCTACTCCTCATTCTTTGACAGATACCTCAGAAGTCACTTTATCTGAGAAACTTTCCTGACTGCCCCAGACAATGTTTCCTTCCTCTGGGCCCACATAGACTTTAATGTTTTCCTCTGTTGATACTTCCCTAGCACTGATCACACTGTGTTGTGATTATCTGTGTTTGTATCAGTTCTCTCACTGAAATGTGAATCCTTGTGAGCAAGGGTCTGAGTTGTAGAAATCCTTGTATCTCCTGTATTTGTCCATCTTGTAAATAATCAATAATCAGTAAATACCCATTGAATTAATTAAATGAATAAAAGGATATCCTCTAAGGATCTATGGATACAAATTTAGCAATTAGAAATCAATGAGTAATGGGGCGCCTGGGTGGCACAGTGGGTTAAGCATCTGACTCTTGGTTTCCACTCAGGTCGCGCTCTGCTCTGAGTTGTGAGATCCAGCCCTGTATTGGGCTCCATATCCAGCACGGAGTCTGCTTAAGACTCTCTCTCCCTCTCCCTCCTTCTCCCTCTGCCCTTAGCCCCTGCTCTCTCTCTCTCTCCCTCTCAAATAAATAAATCTTAAAAAAAAAGAAGTTAATGAGTAATATGTGTTGTTATTTCAATAGTTTTATTAATTTTTAATCTAAAAAACTGACCGTAGTGCAAATACCACTCCATTTCCTGGGTCAAGTTTAGACATTTGTACTATACAAGAAGTTCAGTATCGGGGCACCTGGGTGGCTCAGTTGGTAAAGCATCTGCCTTCAGCTGAGGTCATGATCCCAGGGTGCTGGGATTGAGCCCCGCATCAGGCTCCCAGCTCTGTGGGGAGCCTGCTTCTCCCTCTCCCTCTGCCTGCCTCTCCCCCTGCTTGTGCACTCTCTCTCTCTGTCAAATAAATAAATAAATAAATAAATCTTAAAAAAAAACCACAAGAATTTCAGTATCTCAAATCATTTGATGGTATTTGGCAAAATGTACATGTGGTGCCTTGAAGAAATAAACTAGCCTTTGAGTTGCTGGCCATGTGAAGTCACTCTTAAGAAACCACAATATTAAAACAATCGGAAACAATGCATAAACTTTGAAATTTTGACCTAGATTAATTTAATCAAGAACTGAACAGAAGGGAAATAAACAATCAAATACCTCTAGGTGTTTTCTTTGACCCTATTCTCTATTTTTTGGAAATGTTTTTAACCACCACCTCTATGTAACACATACTAGATATAAATATATTCTTCTGTCATAAGCTCCAACGTATTCTTTACAGTCTCTTGGAAATCTTTACCTGAATCAAGAAAACTCAAATCCAGCATTACTGGACTGTACTCATTATTTCAATAATCTCTGTCAACTAACTCCTTTTACTTTTCCCCCTAATTCTATAAATGGCACTACTGCCTACCCAGTCACTCAGGGTTTTAGAGTAGCTATTTCCCTCATTTCATTCCTAACAGATGATTAGTTAGTAGGACCCTCTGTGGAGCACTGGGTGTTATACGCAAACAATGAATCATGGAACACTACATCAAAAACTAATGATGTAATGTATGGTGATTAATATAACATAATAAAAAATAATAAATAAATAAATTAATTAATTAAATTTTTTTTTAAAAAAGCACCCTCTGTGTATATCTAACGTGTTAGTGTCTCCTCAGCTCTCCCCATGTTGTCATTCCTCTAGTTCAGCTGTCAATTACCTTTTACCTGGATTATTTTGAGAACATCTTATCAGTTACACTGCTTCTTTCCCATCTGCCTATCTCTGCTCCCCAAACTCCATAAATTCTTCTTTATACTGGTGTCAGAGCCTGAAATCTAGTGTAATAGTGTCCAGTAGAAATTCCAGAGTGGATAGACATGCTTTTTACTGCCCAATATGGTAGGCATTAGGTCACATCAGGCTACAGAGCACTTGGAATACATCTAGTGCAATTGGGGAACTGAGTTTTAACTTATTTTAATTAATTTAATTTTAAGTAACTATGAGTGTCTAGTAGCTTCCATATTAGACAATGCATTTCTAGATCTAATCATCCAGCCCCTGATTTGAAAATATTCAGTAACTCAACTGTATCCTAAGAGTGAGAATGAAATAAACTGAAAACTCATCAACTTCCCATTTGAGAGTCGTCAGGATCTGGTTCAATCTAAACGTTCATTTGTGTATCCCACTGCACCTTGCTAGGACCCTGTGATATAAAACTATTGGAATCCTCATGATTTTTGAAAAGTTCCTTGGAGCTTCCATGAACTCTCTTTTGCTTGGAAGCCCCATCATGTTCATTTTATAAAATCCTGTCTATTTTTCAAGACCCAGGAGGCTCTAAATTACTATCTCCTCATTGATAAACTGCTCAGGGTCCCCCAGTTGAGGAACTTCACAGATTCACAATACATCATTCTAATGACACTGTTTGCCTTATATGTGTGTTATGTTTTGTTTTTTTCTTATTTCCTATTAGAATTTTCTCCACTGGATTCTAAGGTCTTTATAGTTATGCTGTATCTGATCCATGTAAATCCATGACATCCCACATGATGTCTCATCTTAATAAACATTTATTGAATGGGATATTATGACTCTGTAGACCAGAGACTATCTTTTCTGGTAATCTTTAGTCATTGGGTCTTTAGAACAATTGCCCCAACGTGAGGTTTGTTTTAGACAACTAGAACTGAGTATATCCACATACTATAACTTACAAATGTGACATTAATGAGCAAACACTTGAGATGCATTTCATATTAAGAACCACAAATTGAACAAAGTTCACAATACTTCTGCATTTACAACTTAACTAGAAATTCATCTCTCAGAACTGTGCTTGTTCCTCTAAAGAGAAGAGGCTCCGTTAGCAGGAATTGAACATGCACTGAGAATTCATGCCACTAAATACTCACTGCATGGTCAGTCCTAAGCCAAGTGTTGAAAGGGAGTAAAAAAGCATAACAAATAATTCCTACCTCAGGTGCTAAGAATTAAGTTGGGTACAGATGGCATGCATGTAACAAAGCAAAGAGCAACACAGAACAATCTAGTGGAAGCCGTCCTGTTGCTCCAGTGAATGAGATACTTTTTTAGCTTTAATGGTCTGTGAATATCTGGAATGGGCCATGAGGGACAAGTTTGGCTACTTTGGACAAAAAGAGAAGCATAAACAAAAACTAGAATGTACAAATAGTTATGGAAGGTAAGTGAACCAACCTGTATGAAATTAAGGTGCTTTGAGATGTAGAATATTGGAGATAAATAAGGAAAAAAATGCAGAGGCTGGATTTTAAAAAGCACAATCTCCCAGAATAAATAATGTGGAATCAAGGTAGTGGGGAATCTGACAGCATCTGAGGAGGAGAGAGATGGAATAAAAATTAAAAGTACACAGAAGTGATTTCTCTCATGTAGCTTTAACTTAAAAAACAAATTTTTTCAGGACTTCCAGAATGACAGAATAAGGAGCTCAGCACACCCGCCTCCCATCCAAACATCTTAAATGGTGAAACTTATTTTTTAAAAATCATTTCAAGTTTCCAGAAATTTTCCTAAGGGCATACAGGAAATGGAGAAACATTCATTCAAAAAAATCTACAAAATGGTAGCTACACTTGTGGTGCATACAGTATAATGTATAGACTTGTTGAATAAACATGTGTACACCTGAAACTAATGTAGCATTGTATGTCAACTCTACTTTAATAAAAAAAAGAGAGAGAGAGAAAATCTACTTAATCTTAGTAAAAATGCTCAAAGTCTGGCATTCAGCCATAGTCTATACCATTAATCCGTTCTTCCCCCACAACTAGGTATTATAGAAGCCCCCCATTCCCCATCTGACAAGAAAGTACTTATACAAGCAACAGAGGCCCTGTTGCACAAACTGAAATTCCAGTGAGAGAGCACCCCTTGCCTGGGTGTGTGTGCGGAGAGGGAGGCAGGCACAGTGAAGATGGGCCTTAACCACTCTTTTTGGGTTTTCTCTGTTCCCACCCAGGCTACCCTAAATCTGTCAAGTTTGAAGGAGTGAGGCTAGAAATGTAAACATCACTCTCACATCAAGGAAGTTCCAGGCAAAAAGACAATGAGCATCTTAGTCTGTTTGGCTATGTGGGGGTGGTAAGTAGCCTGCTCATTAGAGTCCCCTGTGTCTTCAAGCTGCCTCAAATGTGAAGTTGTTGATGAACTCAGTGGATGTTACCACTCTGCACTTCCAACAGTCAGTGACTGTTTCTCTTAACATCACAGGAGACTCACACTTTCAAAGAAACTGGGATACCTGCAAAATTCAAAAAGGCCCCTAGGAAAATGACTTTCTGTACAATAAGATGTCATAAAATGTACATCATTCTTCCTTTCTTATGCCAATATTGGTTATCTAGATAGGGTCCCATAGTTGAAGCTTGTCTATATAGGGTCCAATAGTTGAAGCTTGAATAGGAATCAATAGTTGGTTATCTAGATAGGGTCTAATAGTTTAAGCATGCCTACATGAATCCATGTAGGCATGAATTTTCATATATAAATTTATGTAGTATTTATTAGTGTGAAATATATATACTTACAGAGGTTAATATTAAGACTAAACCACAGAGCTTAGTGAAATTAAAGTGTAAAACAAATGTCTGCCACACACGAGATTTTTTTTTTTTTTGACTGGGTGCATTCCAACTATTTTATTTATTTATTTATTTATTTATTATGTATTTTTTAGACATTTACTATGTGCTTGGCACTTCCTAGGCACTTTGTGAACATGATAAGCAAACAACATCAATATACTCATGGAACTTACATTCCATTAGAAGAACCATCAATAGATTGCAGCAAGTGCTATGCTGAGAAATAAAATATGATGATATGACAAAGAGATCCTGGGTTCCTCTTAGTATCACCTAGTCAGGAAATGTTCACTGAGGAAATGGCATTTAGACTGACACTCAGAACTGATTGACAAGAAAACACCCATGATGAGCAAGATGGGCAGGGGGAGTAGGCAGCATTCCAGACCCAGAGAATAGCCATTGCCAAGATCTGGAGACAGGAAATGTCTTAGCATGTCCCAGGATCAAGAAGAAGGCCAATGTGGCAAAAGCAGAGGGAATAATGAGGAGAGTGACAGAAGACAAGGTCAGCCAAGTTAAGTATCTTGGATTTTAGTTGCATTTTAATGCATTATTGCTGACACTGTAGTCTGAGAATCAAAATTTGGGTGGATTTTGATCAATGTCCTGCCATTAACTTGTCCTGCCACTACTGTATGACTCTGGAAAACTTATATCCTTTCTCTTGGCCTCAGAGAGACCTCAACTGTGAAACAAAGAGATTGAACTAGAAAGTAGATGATCTATGAATTCCCTTTGAGTGCTAACATTCTATGATTCTAATCTTTGCCCTCAAAAATGAAGTTGAACACTCCCTTTTCTTAAAAGTACTGAGGCCCTTCTATGAACTAGAGACGTATAGCTCAGGGCATGCTGGTCATTTGCCCTGGAGTGTAAAACTGCCAAGACTTAAGATAGGATGAGGAGCCAAAAACTGCATTTCCCCTGCACTGTTGAAGTTTCTTACGAGACATATTTGCTGTGAGTTTTTATATTTTGCTCTTGTCTTCATTACTTTTCCAGTTTCTTTGGAATGCCTGACTAAGGCTTCCTCAATTCTCTACCTTCCACGTCAACACTTTAAAAGGGAGAGAGAGAGACGGAGAGAAGTGAATGAATATGAACATGGAAGTCATTAATCCCTTCCCAACGTCCACAGGCATACTGGTTTTCCATACTTTCCTTTGGGAATAAGATCAAGTGTGAAAGACTAGCTCACTTCTCTCTGAAGAAAGGTGCTTGAAGATGTAACACTGATGTAAGCTTGATCACTCTGTAGAAATTCCTAATATAATCAATCAGGGTAGTGGTTCCCAGAACATGAAATTCACTGTGACCAAAGATTAGTTGGCTCTCACCATAAATAGCTTAGAAAGACCACTAAACAAACACTTCAATAGTTTCATAGGTTTCTAAATAAACAAGCAGTATGTGCACAAGATAAACCTTTTAAAGGAACAGCTAAGAGATTTTGACTTTTAAGGAATATTTACCTTGAACTGAGATAAAACCCAAGACTAAGTTTAAGAAGACAGAACATAGAACGCAGGCCCTCCTCTGTTTATAAAAAAAAAAAAAGAAGAAGAAGAAACCCTGTTTCTGATTTGTGGTATTTTAAGTTTCAGGGCTGCATTGATACTGTGACCTCTTTTTCAGAGTTATGCATGCTTTAGCAGGAAAAAACAAAACACTTTTAAACAACATAGATATTTACGAGTTTGCTATGTTGTGTGATTTTTATCATGCTTTAGAGGTCAAAATACATCAGTTGGAAAACAACTTTATTTTATTATGAAAAATAATATCTGACATACAGAAATTTTATTTGCAAGACAAAATATATTCTACAAAGTGATTTTCAGCTAAACTAAACAATTTAGAAAAAAATGTTTATTTTTTAAGTTGCTAACAATATGAGTCATTGGAAAGGTATTTTATTATATACAAGCAAGAGTACACTTGATGACTAGGTTTTCACACTGCCTCTCTAGTAATTAGTAATGTAAGCTTGGATAAGTTATTCAGCTTCTCTGAGTATCACCTGTATCTGCCAAATAAGGCAATTGGATTAAATGTTCTCAACCTCTAATTCAATGCTGAAATGCTGGAAACATATTTTTAACACCACATATTGCATTTGCATGCAGCACATGGTTAGTATTTAATCAGTTCATCGACAATTTAGTGAAAACATGAAACAGTGAGACACAGTGTTTTGCTAATTAGAAAAGGGCATTACTTATCTTGGTAATGCAATATCTTGGTAATGTGGAGTCCTGGAGTTGTTATCGCCAAACTTGGTTCTCTCTCTTACTGGCCATAAAGGACCTTTGGGAAGATCATATGAACTCTCTAGAGTACAATTTCCTCACTTGTGTGTTGTATTCTCATAACTGTTGTGAATAATTAAGAACACAGGTGCTGAATCAGACTGTTGGATTTTAAAATCTGGCTCTGCCAATTATGACTTGTGTGATTTGGGAGAAGTGTGTTTCACTTCTGAGTGCCTCAATTTTCCTGTCTGTAAAATGGAGGTGATAGCAGTACCTAATTGAAAGAATTTTGTAAAGATGAGGTACAAGATCATATGTGTAGCAATTAGAATAGTGCTTAGGATTCAGTAAATGTTAGTGTTCATTATATCATCATTATTATTATTACTACTATAAATAGTAGTAGCAGTAGTAGTTTCAACAGCAATGGCAGATGAAAATCCAAGTAGTAAGTAGAGAGAAAGTGAAGTTTTTTAAGGGCAAAGAAAATAAAGTAGTCCTGTAGGATGGAGCTATTAAAGAAGGCTTGAGGATACAGCCATAGGAGCACTGGGCCTCACTGAAAAGAAAGAAGGTCAGTAGAAAGATGTTACAACCCGAGAAAACAAAATAATCAAAGAGATGGAAGCGAAAAACCTCAGTTAGCTTTCCAGGTGAAGATAGCAAAATAAACACAGGCATGTACTCTTGTTCCTTCCTGGAGCCTCAAAAAAAAAAAAAAAAGGTATGGAAACATTTTTAAAGCATAAAACCATAAGAAAAAATAATAGAAGCGAAAACACCAATCAACATTTGCAATCTGGTAAGCAGTTGGACTAGCACTAAATGGTTTAGCAAACTTGACTAATGTGAGTTCCAAGCTGGCAGTAGGAAAAGCTAAAATGTGACCAAATTTATGGCCACCAAATTCAAGGATGTCCAGAATCAGGCACCTCTAAGAGTGGAAGTGAGGATAGGGCTAAATTAAAATGAGGGATTCTTAAAAGTTGGCTTAAAAAACATTAAAATCTGTAGCAATTTATTAGACACGTCAGAGGCAAGGGAAACAAAAGCAAAAATGAACTATTGGGACATTATCAAGATAAAAAGTTTCTGCACAGCGAAGGAAACAATCAACAAAATTAAAAGCAGCCCGGAGAATGGGAGAAGATATTTGCAAATGAAATATCTGATAAAGGGTTAATATCCAAAATCTAAAAAGAACTTACCAAACTCAACACCCAAAAAACAAATAATCCAGTTAAGAAATGGGCAGAAGACATGAATAGACACTTTCCCAAAGAAGACATCCAGATGGCCAACAGACACATGAAAAGATGCTCAACATCACTCATCATCAGGGAAATCCAAATCAAAACCATGATGAGATACCACCTCACATCTGTCAGAATGGCTAAAATTCATGACACAATAAACAGGAGGTATTGGTGAGGATGCAGAGAAAGGGGAACCCTCTTACATTGTTGGTGGTAATGCAAACTGGTGCAGCCACTCTGGAGAACAGTATGGAGGTTCCTCAAAAAGTTAAAAATAGAGCTACCCTAAGATTCAGCAACTGCACTACTAGGTATTTACCCAAAGGATACAAAAATACAGATTTGAAGGAGCACAGGCACCCTGAAGTTTATAGCAGCATTATCAACAATAGCCAAACTATGGAGAGAGCCCAAATGTCCCATTGACCGATGAATGGATAAAGAAGATGTGGTTTATACATAAAATGGAATATTACTCATCCATCAAAAAAATGAAATCTTGCCATTTGCACCATTGTGAATGCAGCTAGAGTATATTATGCTAAGTGAAATAAGTCAGTCAGAGAAAGACAAATACCATATAATCTCACTCATATGTGGAATTTAAGAAAGAAAACAGATGAATATATGGGAAGGGAAAAAAGCAAAAAAGGAGAGAGGGAAATAAGCCATAAGTGACTCTAAATGATAGAGAACAAACTAAGTGTTGATGGAGGAGGTGAGTGGGGGATGGGCTAGATGGCTGATGGGGATTAAGGAGCGCACTTGTTGTCATGAGCACTGGGTGTTGTAAGTGATAAATCACTGAATTCTCCTCCAGAAACCAATATTGCACTGTATGTTAACTAACAAAATTTAAATAACCCCCCCAAAAAAGGAAAGAAATACTTAAACCTTTGGACTCTCTCCCCAGAAGCCTTAGCACAAGGAAACAAACACAGTTGATGCTCGTATTATCCGACTGAAGTTAGAGAGACTGTATACATTTATATGCTGAATGCTGAGAGCCACCTTACTACCCTATTACTAGTCTTCTATCACTGACACTGATGGACTTCTAGAACACCAAAAATCAAATCTATGTCCTACAAGGAAAAGACTGGAAAATTGTCTCTGGGAATCTGACTAGCCCAAAGGGGAAGACACAAAGGTACTGGCCCTGAGATTTCCTTCACAAAGCAGCCCATCCAGAGCGCCTCTCTGCTTTGAAGATTCTGGTTGACAAATTCCCCAAAGCACTCAGAATTTCACATCAGCCTTTAAGAGAATCACTCTAAAAAACAATCAGATCATTCAGAAAATATGTTAACATGAAAGAGATCTGAATGCAAGTGAAAAAAAAAAAAGAAGCAACTTGGGAGATAATTTTAAAAAATACAAGATAAAAACTTGAACAAAAATGTTATTCATGTCTTACATTCATAAAAGAGGAACTGGATGCACTTTACAATAACAGATATTCTGACAATTCTAAGTGGGTCTTGGAAATAAATATGACAGAAATGAAAACATCAATAGAAGGACTGTAAAAGTGAATTACAGAAATTTCTAAAAAAGCAGGACAAAATGTCTAGGAGATAGAAAATGAGAGAACACAAAGAAAACTTAAAATCAGCCCAGAATTTTTGATATTCAAATATTAGGAGTTCCAGAGAGAAAGCACTGATAAAAAAAAGGAAGAAAGGAAGTTGTCAGTGAAGAAATATACCAAAAATGTTCAGAACTGAAGATATGAATTGCCAAATGCCTGGCACAGTGAATAAAAGCAGACCCATACCAATATATATCATCTTGAAACTTCAAAGAAGACCATACACATTTCCAAAGAAACAGTCACAGATAAAAGACAAGGAACCAAAACTAGCCTTGGATTTCATAACAACAGAGGTAGAAGGTAGAATACAATGAATCAGAACCTTCAAATTTTGAGGGAAAATGATTTACAACCTAAAATTCTATACCCAACCAAACTTTCAATCAAGAGTGATACTAGAATAAAGAATTTTTTAAAAGACTTTATTTATTTATTTGAGAGAGAGAGAAAGAGCACAAGCAGGGGGAGGGGCAAAGGGAGAGGGAGCAGCAGACTCCCCCACTGAGCAAGGAGTCCGATGCAAGGCTTGATCCCAGGACCTGGAGATCATGACCTGAGCCGAAGGCAGACACTTAACTGACTGAGTCACCCAGGTGCCCCTAGAATAAAGACATTTTAAAATATGCCATGGTCTTTAAAAATGTTTATTTCCCATTATCCCTTTTTTGTGAAACTACTGGATGATGAGGTCTGCAAAACAAGTGAAGTAAATAAAAGGCAGTCCACCACTGGAAATAGGAAGAAAATCCCCAAGAAAATTAAGGATAAACTAGGGTGATGGCTGTACACCAAGCATAGAAGGTAATCAAATCCATGAAGAGCAAATGACTAGGATTTTGATGAGATTTTTTCTAGAATACAAAATTTAAAGAAAACTTGAAGATACTGACGATCAGTAAAGAATCTGGGCTGAATTAATAAGGACATAGTAAACTAAACAAAGGGGAAAAGATTAAGATAAATATTCACTAAAGAGAAAAGGAAAACTGCAGAAAAGAGAAGAAATTATGATTTACTGCATGGTTCAGGATTTATGTGGTCAAAATACAGGAAACACTGAATATTCATACAACCAAACCTGTAAGAATCATATTGGAAAGGTGGGAGAAATAGGAAACGTGTGTATGTGTGTGTGTGTGTGTGTAAGTCACCGGATAATGCCTGAACTGAAACATCTGTAAATAGCACTGTATTTAGTGCTTGTTCAGTTTATGTCATGTGTGGGCACGCACACACACATATTTATAGGTACACAGGAATAAACGGAAAAGACTGCTTAAGATTAGAAGCAAGATGGCAGGGGCTCAGGCCACTTCAGGTTCCACCTGATCTCCTTGAGGACAGAAAGGGTCACTATCTCCCCACACTTGTAATCTATTTGCTGTTTACTGTTTCAGAAGCTCTGATTTAGAGACAGGGAAGTAAATACCAAAAAAAAACAAGCTAAATGAACTGAAAGTGATTTCCTCCAGAGAGGGGATTTGGTGGGGTACGAGGAGACGTGCAGGGGGCAGAGAACTACCATTTTTCATAATGAACCTTGTAGAATTCTTTGAATATTTAAACCATATCCACATATTACTTTAACTTTAAAAATAAAATGAAATCAATAAAAACCTAAACTATACTATGAGCATGATGCCTGAACTAAATATGAAGCTAACATTTATTGAGCCCATTTTAAATGCCGGACATTCACTCATTTCCCCATTTGATCCTCATGACAACCAAGTGGCAAGCAATAATCATTGCTATTATACACATTTTAAAGATGAAGAAACGTATGTTAAGAGAAATTAGGTACACTGCCTATGTTTCTACAGTTAATAAAGAACAAAGTTGAAATCCACACAGAATTTTGCCACCTACCAGAGCCCAACCTCCTAACACCCTGCTGTGTTGTCTCTCAGGTGAGCTCAGTGTTGGTGGTGCCACATTCTGGAGGGTCTTGTGTATCAGTCTAGGTGAAGTCCTCTTACTTAGGCACTTTGGGAAATGGGATCTTCCAAAATGTCTTCACACATCAGGAATATGGGTCATAGCAATCTGCTCAAGTCTAAAAGTAGAGTATTAAAAAAGCTGGCTCTGCCATCTGCCTGACCCTCCTGCAGACACTTGACCATGATCCCACTGCCACCCTATGCTTTATGGAAATGGTGCTGCACTGCCCTTGGTCTCCACTTAAGCAAGCTTCCTGTTATTTAGAGGTTAACTGCTGCTTTTCTATGGGGCTGCAATACTCTCTTGCTTTAATATGAAGGTTGAAATGCAGGAGCAAACCTCACTGGACGTTTACTATTGTTCCCAACATTGCCTTTTAATTATTTTAACAAGGTCACTATTGGTTAATGTGTTTGCTAATATGGACTCTACTTTCTTATAAACTTCTTTCAGGTATATGTAAGCATCATATTCCAACTTGAAACTTAGGGGAAAAAATAAAAAAAAAAAACTTTAGAAAGATTGATGGACACTTAAATTTCATAGGAAAAGTGACCCCTATCTCAGCAATCAATACTATTCAGAGATTTCCTGGCATTTAAAAAAAATTAAAGTTATTCTGAATATTTACATTGAGAAAAGCTTCAATACACACACACATACATGTGTGCACATGCACACAGATGGAGAAAGAGACAGAGACGGACACAGAGAGAAGGACGGAAAAGAAGAAATTTTAAAAGGACAGTAACAAAGAGCCCTGTCAAAATAATATTTTAATCATAAGGACCTATTAGATAATTTATGTTAAATAGATCAATGGAATTCAACTGACTGGGTATGATTTTTCTTCCCAATATCTTTCCATGTCTCTCCTGCTGGCAAACCAGACACTCAGACTTTTCCACCCTAGATCTTCTTCTAAGATCTTTCAGATCCCCCATACTTAACTACACGCCCATGTTCCCCCACAACATGCACAAGCTCACTCATAGCCCCAATAATAACGGAGTATTATCACTGTCCAGGACCCCGAGTCCCTCTTAGAACCACACCTCATTCCAGAGCAGGGGATTAGGCTGGTCCAGTTTCACCATCTGTGGTTGCATCTGAACTGACCACCACAAACAAGCCCCCAGCCTTCTCCCTCCCAGCTCTTCCTCACCCACTGCCACCCGCTGTGTCCAGAGTTCTTCCTCAGGTTTTACAGCTAGGCAGGAGTCTCTCCTCTGGAAAGTGAGCCTGGAAGGGAAGATTACAAAATAATCTCCCTTCCTTGACAGTAAGGAGATGATCATTTCGTTTTCTTTTCTTAAATAGAAGTATTTTATTATGTAAATATTTTGGTCCCCTGGTGTCAGCTTGCTCCATAGGGCACACTTCTCCCTTCCCAGGCAGCACAAAATGCTGTCCAGGGCACTGACTGCCTTATAGGTGGATTAACTAATACATTTATCCCTTCAATCAAAAAGTATTTCATGTATACCTACTGAATTCAGCCGTGTTTGGAATACAGGTGAGAAATCAAGCATTGTCTCTACCAGGATCAGTGCTAAATGGTAGAAGATGTGACTTCCCAGAATGCTCACTGGAAGAGGGGTGTACCTAACCCAGATTTCTCTTTGCCGGGATTGGAGAGGACAGGTATGTGAGTGTGTGGAAGGAGTTCTACTTGTCAAGGAAAAAGAGTCTTCCTGGCAGAGAGCATTGTTTCCTCAAAGAAAATATTGAGCAAATAAAAGAAGATTATTCTCCTGAAGCACAGAAGGAAAAGGGGCGGGTTGGAGTTAGCTGGTGAGGCACAGAGCTACAGATGTGCGCAGGGTCAACCATGAAGAGTCTTATAAGCTCGCTTGGGCAGTGATAACCCACTGGAGTTTTTAAAATCTCAGTAACATGATCAGATTGGCAATTTCAGAATTTCACTCATTCTTAGCATCAGCTGGATGCTTGGGAGATCGATTCTATACTTTAAAAAGCAAGCCCACCCTTATGATAGCAACTTTATCAGTATTTAATTTGTTAGTAGTTGTCTAATAGTTGTATAACATGTGGATATCTCTAAATATTTCCAAACATATTTTCACATTTTATCATCATAATTAAGTACAAGGCCACTGTGATGATCTTCATTGTTACCAAAGAAGAAACTAAGACTCAGAAAAATAAAGTGGAGTCCTAGGACTGGCTCTGGAATCAAGGGACTTTAATCCTACCACTATTGACTAACCGATAGTTCCCTGACCGAGGAAAGGTCCTTGTGCTCACGTGGGCAGTCTGTAACAGACAACATAAACAGAGAATATGCACAGAATGCCAGGTACAGTTGATTGAAATTTATGACCCATAAGATGATCCAGTAAAAAATGAAAAGACATGAACCTGAAAACCAGAAGTCTTCTTAGAGCATTAGCAAAGATCAAATGTGACAGTCAGTGGGGAAATTGTGTGGGAAATATTAGGGACTCTCTTAGCTTAATACCTCTCTATTTATGTAAAATGATCTCTGATGAAGTTGTTTTAAAAAGCACATAAGCTAAGACAGAGATGTGCATGTATTATGGTGCTATTTGTATACACATTCTTGTATCAATCTAGACTACCTCTGAAAAGACAAATGAGAAACAGGTATGGGAGACTGCCTCCGGGGAGAACTGGGGACTGGCGGGACATTAGTTTTCACTGTATATCCATTAGCACTGCTTTAAATGTTGCACTGTGCCTGCATCACACTTTGAAAATTGAATTTAGTAATAAAAAAATAGGATATTTTGAAGAATATGGTCATTCTATCTAATTCAGAGGATGTGTTTTAAAATATAAGTGCAGAAAAGGCAGGCGGGATATCACTGGCACTTTGGCAGTATCTGACACATTCTGGAACTGGCTTTCTCATGCAGAGCAATGCTCTTTGGGATTATATAACTCCTAGGGAAATAAGATTTGCTCTAAGAATAGCCATTTTATGTATTATCATCCTACGGCTGTGCCAAGGCACTCCAGCCCACAGAACTTCACGTACTTCAGCCTGTGCCTATCCCCTGAGAAGGGGGTCACTGAAAACACACGATGCCAATGACTTAGCATTTGATCCCGAAACTCCCCTGAGTTCAAGTTCTCCAAAAAATATACTTGGAGGGAAAAGGGCAGAAAGGTGGGAGCAGCCGTTCTGCTTAATGCCCTCGTCCACTGTTTTAAAAACGATCTTCTATGATATTAAGAGCTGATTCACAAGGGAAAGGAAATGTCCGTCAAATGCACTTGGAAAATGCCATTTTCTCTTCTTCCTCTTCTAATGTGGACTGGGGCACAGTGCACATTAGCACATCGTCCTTGGGATTTATTACATATACTCTTTTTCAAGGCAGGCCTTTAAACATTTTCAGGACACCATTATTATATGGGAACACCACTGGGACAATCTGCCATGAACTCCTTGGTAGATTTTTGCAGCAACAGCCCCCAATTCATCACGGCCCTACTATCCATGTCTTTGTACATTCCTCTTCCATTTTCATTCCGGGTTTGGCCATGCGATCTGCTTTGGCCAATGAAACACCAGCAAACAGCAAGCAGAGGTTTGATAAGGGCCTGCACACTGGGGACTTGCCCTTTTGGATCTGTGCCCTGAGATCTTCATGCTGGGAAAAAGTCTGGGGTAAAAGCCAAGCAGAGAGAGAGAGAGGTCCAGCCATGGTGGCTGAGAAGGTGAGCCCAGCTTCCAGCCAACCAGTGGACGGATGTAGTTGCATAAGTGAGGCCATGTAAGTGTAGCAAAACTGCTCAACCAGACACAGAATTGTGAGAAAAGAGCAAATTGTTGTCGTTTTAAGCCACTGAATTTTGGGGTGATTTGCCACACAGCAACAGGTAACTGATACAGATAGTTATATTTCAAAGTAAAGCAGGGGACCAAGAATCAGGACACTTGACCTCTATTCAGAGTTCTGTTCCCTGCCTCAGTTTTCTAATAGGTAGAAAGAGGAAGATAGACTAGATAATGTCTAATGGGCCTTTTAGCTTTAATACTGTGTTAAATGCAAAAGGAATGTGTTCCATATACATGTACTATTATTCTGGCATCCATTTGACCCTGCATGTCAGGACTTGAGCTTAACATATATCTTACAGGTGAAAAAAGAGAGCTCCACTTGAGAATTGGCAAATCTGGCCCCCAGCCCCCTGGGCTGACTTAGCCCAGATGTTAGAATGGAAGTATCTGAGTCTGGAGTGTGATTCTTTGCAAACTAAAAGGTGAGGCAATGGCCCATGGGTCACAGACTCAGCCTCCTCACTTTTCCGGGCTCAATGGATCTGTCAGCAGCAGTATGACCCTGAGTTTTCTGAGCGACAGGGTTTGTGTTTACAGTGCATGGGACAGAAGAGCAACAAAAACCACCCCAATTCCCAGCCAAGCTTGCTTGCTGTCCAGGAGGAATAGGAGTGTGGGATCACACTTTGTTTATTTGTGGTTCTTTTAAGTGATGTCCAGAGACCCACATTTCATGCTTGTTTGAAAGTGTATATGTAACTGGGGAAGCTGTTAAACAGCAGTTTGCTTTCACTCCAGCTATTCACTTATTTAGTTATATGCCAGCATGCTGTTCATTGAGCCATAATTCTTTATCGTGCCCTAAGATGGCCAGCATTTGAGGGTGTCAGAGGGAAATCTGCATTTCAAATTTATAAATATTCTTCAGGACATCATATTTGGCTGCTTATATTTCAATTACTGTGGGCTTTTTGTTTGTTCAAAAAGCTTTCTTCGATTGGTAATATGACTTACAAAAAAAAAAAAAGGAGGGAGAAAAGAAAAATATCTATTTCAGAGGGAGGAACAAAATACAAGTCATCCCAAAATAAACTGAACCAAATTCCTTGAAAGTACTGAAAATTGCTTTAGGATGTGCAGATTCTAAAAAGGGGGAGAAAAGTAGTAATTCGTAATCACTGCAAAGGTCTAACCTAATGCAGCAAAGTTTAGTTTAATTATGAGAAAAAAATCAAATAAGCTTAATAAAAAACACGTTTTTGCTATTTTGTATTGTGTATATTGGCAGCAGCAAAAAAAAAAAAATCCTTCCTAAAGAAAAATACAACTCTAAATCAAGTGAAAACAAACCAGAAAGCTAGATGAAGGTGACACCTCAAAGAAATGCTGCCTTCGCCACTCTTCTAAGAGAACTGACAACTGCAATCTACGAGCAACATTTTCTGGCTTGCAAAATGTTCCAAAGTGTGCAGGCAGTGCAAGTGGTCTAACTCCTGGCACGACACCCACAAGGCATTCACGCAGAGATGAGGCCTTTTCCTTTGACTTCCTGGAGTGTTTCTGGGCAACCCAATGAAGGCAAAAGCAGGGTGACTTCGCATGCCGTATATGGCAGGAAACTGCTGGCTTGGAACCTATCTTTTCACTCATTTCTTCTGTTCAGCTCTGTGTTGTGTAATTGGCAAATGGGGTGGGGTTGCGGGGGGAATACAAGGAAAGCCGAGTGGTTGGGAATGCTCCCCCTTTCGGTCTGTGAGAAAGCTGAGTTATGCACAGGCCCCAGGGCCGCCTCCACCTTGCTCCCAGGAAAATGCCCACCGAAGACATCCTCAAAAACCCGGAAAGGTGTGGTTACTTCCTTGGCCACATTCTCACGCTCATTTTTATAACCATCACTAGTAATCAGTCTTAAGAGATAAAAGTTTATTTAGAAACTCAGTCAGCAAGTTAACTGTGGTTTAAAGTGAATGGCTCCCTCTTCTCTCATTTTAGCCAGAGATTTACACCCCTTCCAAGCCAGCCCAGGTCTTATTTATGTAACTGCACTAGAGAGTGGCTTGAGGTTGCTTCTTACAATAACAAACTCTATTTATGCCTTGTAGGGCTGGGCCCAGGCAGTTAAAGCAACTTAGATCGAAACAGGCACCTAGAAAGTAGCAGCCGGCAGTATGGAGAGGCTTTTACGAAGACTCTCCCTCGTTTAAATAAGACAGCTTGGGCATCCTGATCATTCAGACCTCAGAGCTATGTGTGATCCCACAGGGCCTCCACATACTCTGAGTTCTGAGTTGTTTTAGTCATAAAGTCCCCTGAAATGTGGGCACAACCTTAATACAAAGCATCTACTGTTAGGGACACAAGAAACAGACAGAA
The DNA here is from genome assembly GCF_029215605.1 of Mirounga angustirostris. Lineage (NCBI taxonomy): Eukaryota > Metazoa > Chordata > Mammalia > Carnivora > Phocidae > Mirounga > Mirounga angustirostris. The sequence goes on along the minus strand of NW_026991718.1, from coordinate 14,182,407 downwards.
ATGCTTTTTCTGCTGTTGCTGCTGATCCTGATAGAAACAGGCATTTTAACATACACTTTGGTGTCAGTTTTTATTCAAAGAAATCCCTCTCCCAATTCCAGATGTTGTACTGGAATTTGAATGTGGTATGCACATTGTTGTTCACATACATAATATATGTTAATACATTTTAATAACATAGGGGTTATCAACCATTGTTCCTTTTCCTTATCAACATTCTTATCTTACATAAATCCACCTAGAACTTATAAGAATAATTAATATTATGCATACATTTACAATGGAGCTTAGATAAGGTATCCTTGGCTTCAGTCTCAATTCAAATGTCAAAGGTTAAGTAAATTGACATCTCAAGAGGAAGATGAAATATATTTCAATTTCATCTAGAATTGTAATACCATCTCTTTCTATAAAAGAACGTTACAAAACCTTTTTCTCCACAAGCTGTTAAATGGCGCCCCCTTCCTGTCAATGATGAATTGACAAAAAAGAATCACATTGACTTTTAGCATCTCAAATTGTTAGGGTCATATGGATTCCTTAGAGACAGTTTCATGTAGATCCTTCATCAGACATGCAAAATAGATTGAGATCCAGGCAACAAAAGGATCTTGTCACTTTAGTGAATTAGTTAAAAATATTTTCAGTAGGTACTGTGCTAATCATGGGAGATAAACAATGGTCCTAAGTCTCAGGAAACTCAAAATCTCATAAGGAAGACTATAAGTAAACCAAGTAAAACAATACAGGTCAACAAGTACTATATTCTATATGTGTACCAAGTGCTGTGATAGAAATAATAAGTTTGCCAGAGTAGTTTAATGAGGGTTTCTTTGAGAAGGTAACAAGTAAAGTAGATAAGGAGAGATGATTAACTGTTGACAAAGCATACAAAGCAGAAAGAGAATGGATTCTGAGCAACTCAAATGGAATTTTAAACTCTTCAAAGTCTGAAAGAGTGTATTAGAATGAGGACTGGGGACTTCAGGATGGCAGCTGTGTAAGAACTCTGTGGATAAGTAAAAGAAGAAGGAATTGGGGATACATTCTAAAGGCCTGATATGTCAAGCTGTGAAGTTTAGACATCAGTCTGAAGGGGACAGGAACCACAGAAAAGTTGTTAAACAGTCCAGTATGCACTGTTATATTTCACCTCACCCCCTTCAATAATCAGGTCAATTATATATCTATCGAACAATATTCATAGGCTTCCAAGTCTATGCTAAGCCTTCAGGTACTTCAGAGGGATAGTCTTTGCTCTACTTAGCCACCATAGGAAATGTTATAAATCCACAGCAAGAACAAGGCAGAAAGAGTGGGATTTGATCTATTGTTCTAGTGAGTTTTGTAAAAAAAAAAAAAAAAATTAGTGAAAAGAGTATATATCATGGTATCTTTTGTGTAAAACAAAAAAAGAGAAATAAGAAAATATATAAAAATATGATTATTTTTGCATAAGGAAACATGGAGTGATTAACATAAACAATAAAATCATTTACCTGCCATGGGAGCAACAGGAATGAAGGGGTAGCAATACTCCTCTGACTACATAACTTTGTAGAGTTAAATTTCAGAAGCACAGTAGATGTTCCATATATTCAAAAATAAAATTCACAAAGACAGTGGAAAAAACTGCAAACTAAATGCCAAAAGAAACAAACAAATCCATTGTATCTAAAACGAATAAAGTAATCATTGAAGAAAAAAAATAGAATTAAAGCTATTAGTTGTGACCGTAGAACACAGTGCTATCAATACAGAACTTCAGTCTGGAGGAAATGAAACTGCAAGCAAACCTTGAACTCTTCTGAGCAGGGTTTTTTTTTTTTTTTCCATAGTATTTTGGGTCTAGCAATTCTAAAACTAATTTTTATGCACTGTAGAATTGAGTAAACGTGTTGATGTAATTGGAAATCAATGTCCTCACTGCGGAAGAAGGAAGGTATAAACACACAAAGGGGGAAGGCAAAGAAGAATCATGTGGAGTTGGATTGGAATTTGGAAGTACTGGTGTAAATTAGTGATTTCTAAAGAAATATGTACATATAATGTTTTCTCCCTAGCTCTGTCTGGTGAAAGTGTTTAGAAGCAGTGATACCCCAGTAAAAAGGGGCACACCTACCATCCAGATCTTGGTGTCCAATATCCCTTCCTAGAAGAAATGGCAGATTCTAGGCCTGGAACAATAAAAGTACCAGATGAACCCTGAATACCTTAGTGTGCCAGACAGCAAAGAACTTCTGAAAAGAATCCTGGGAGAATGTCAAAAAGACACAGGAGCCAGCTTGAAGAGGCTTTCACTGGCATCAAAATAAGAAGAGGAATGCATTATAACCTACTGACTAAAATAGATGATAGATAGATAGATAGATAGATAGATAGATAGATAGATAGACCATAGATAGATAGATAGATAGATAGATAGATAGATAGATAGATAGAAAATAAAATTTTTCCTTATAATAAAATGCCAATTGCTAAATGTGAATGAAGTGGTATAATCATCATAGTAAATATTGATTTGGGCAAGGATCACTAATGGGTGCTAAATCTAAAAGAGAAAGCTTATTAATTGCAGGGGGACATCATAACTGTAAGGAGAGAAACAGAACAACAAACATTTCTCCCAGGCAAATGAGCAGATAAACATCATGGCTTAGGGATGTGCTATCCTAAGAAGGACACAAACTCAGTTTTGTATTATTCCCATCAGGGATGTATAACCAGAATGTAATCATGAGGAAAGATGAGACAAATCCTGATTATGGAAAACATTTTATAAAATAATTATACTGTAGTCTTCAAAAATGTCAATCACATGAAAGTCTTAGCAAGGCTGAGGAACTGTTACAGATTAAAGAATACTAAAGAGACATGACAACCGAATGTACTCTGCAACCCTGCATTTATCCTGTAAATGGAGGGGAAAATGTTATTAAGGCATGATGGGACAACATGATGGAAATATGCAACGCAGGGTCAATAAAAATTTTATATCAATGATACACTTCTTGAATTTGGTAACTGTACACTGGTTATATAGGGAATACCATTTTTCTTAGAAAATATATACAAAAGTCTTATGGGGAAAAGGAGCATGATGTATGTAAACTATTCTCAAATGGGTCAGAAAAATTACAAAATACAGGGCTCCTGGCTAGCTCAGTCAGTAGAGCAATGTGACTCTTGATCTTGGGGTCTTGAATTCCAGCCCCATGTTGGGTATACAGATTATTTAAAAATAAAATCTTAAAAATAAAGAACAATTACAAAATATGCATACACACACATATAGAGTGAAGATTGTGATAAAAACAATATGGCAAAATGTTAAAAATTGGTGGGGGCATCTGGGTGCACAGTCAGTGAAGTGTCCAACTCTTGGTTTGGGCTCAGTTGTGATCTCAGGGTCTTCAGATCAAGCCCCGTGTTGGGCTCCGTGCTCAGTGCAGAGTCTGCTTGGGACTCTCTCTTTCCCTCTCTCTCTGCCCCTCCCCCCTGCTCTCTCTCTCTCTCTCTAAAATAAATAAATAAGTCTTTAAAAAACTGGTGAATCTTGGTAAATGGTATACAGAAGTTTTTACTACTATTTTTAGCATGAAGTTATTTCAAAATGAAAAGTGAAAAATAAACAGAGCCATCCAAGATGTATGTCCAAGTAATAACGTGTGTAACTTGTCCCAGTTATTTTAATTAACCATGTAGCAACCAGCCAAAAGTGTCTGAGAGCCACTTCTAGGAAAACATAAAAATATCTGTGTACATCATAAGACCTACCTCAATTCAATTTCAAAAGGATTCCCCCAGGGGTGCCTGGGTGGTTCGGTCCATTAAGTATCTGACTCTTGATCCCAATTCAGGTCTTGATCTCAGGGTTGTGAGATTTTTTTTTTAATTTTACTTTATTATCTGCCAGTAAATAGTGACTAGAAAGATAATGTACATTGGCACTGAACAAAAGCATAATAAAAATTTATTTTTAACTCACTCTGGCCATACATAGTATCATACCTTATTTTCACTTGGTCTTCACAATAACAGAGGTAATTCTGATTACCATCGTGTAATGAAAAAGACACTGAAGCTTAGAGAGGTTATGTGCCTTGTCTCAAGTTCATTCAGTGCTGGTCAATGTGTACATGACCATGAACGGTCATCACAACTCTGATCCGTTGTTCCTAGTCATTATGTTATTCTGCCCACCTTGGCTACCAGGGTAATATCTATCCTGAAAATTTTATACAACAGACAAAAATGTCTTCTCTGTGGTGATTATTTACAAAAAACGTCCTAAATAAGTAGAGGTCATGAATTTCAGAGGTAACTCAGGGAAGAGGGTTTCGGTAGGGCTCAAAAATACAGACCCTGAACACAGCTGTCCCAGGATCTAACCAAGCAGGACAGGACTTTGGAGCCTGGAGGCATCAGGTATGGATTACTTTTTTTTTTTTAATTTTTTATTGTTATGTTAATCCCCATACATTACATCATTATTTTTAGATGTAGTATTCCATGTTTCATTGTTTGTGCATAACACCCAGTGCTCCATGCAGAACGTGCCCTCCTCAATACCCATCACCAGGCTAACCCATCCTCCCACCCTCCTCCCCTCTAGAACCCTCAGTTTGTTTTTCAGAGTCCATCGTCTCTCATGGTTCGTCTACCCCTCCGATTTCCCCCCCTTCATTCTTCCCCTCCTGCTATCTTCTTCTTCTTCTTCTTTTTTTTTCTTAACATATATTGCATTATTTGTTTCAGAGGTACAGATCTGAGATTCAACAGTCTTGCACAATTCACAGCATTTACCAGAGCACATACCCTCCATACCCTCCCCAGTGTCTATCACCCAGTCACCCCATCCCTCCCACCCCACCCCCCACTGCAGCAACCCTCAGTTTGTTTCCTGAGATTAAGAATTCCTCATATCAGTGAGGTCATATGATACATGTCTTTCTCTGTTTGACTTATTTCGCTCAGCATAATACCCTCCAGTTCCATCCACGTCATTGCAAATGGCAAGATCTCATTCCTTTTGATGGCTGCATAATATTAGAGTTGTGAGGTATTTTTTAAAGGATGCCCCAGATGACCTTGATAACTGATAACTGATAACAGTCCCTGCAGGGCCTTGGTAACATCAAAAGCATCCCATACATCTTGAAGTGCAGGGCTCTAATAATGAACCCCCAAAATGCCTTAAGCCAGGTGATCCCTAGACAGCTTCCTCATAGACTTAAGAGTGAGTTCTCTTTCTCCATGGTTATCAGACTTTACGTTAATGAATGCATTCTGAGACCATGGAGAGCAAAGACAAACAAGGGATGGTGATATAGCTTTGCAGGCCCCATTCACAGAAGAAATTATTTTAACAATTCCTTGAAAAAACTTAGAGGACACATGGTAAGCTAGATAGAGTTCCCGGCTTCAAGTTCAAGCACGTTAGAAGTGTTGTGACCGAGAGTGTCACTAATATTGAATATCTTGAATCCTAATTTTATTCATTACTAAATGGCTCACTTTCACACAATGCTTTGCAATTTGCAAATTTCAGGCATACTTTCTCCATAGTAATCATACTGTCAATAGTAACAATAACTGTTATTTATGAAGCACTTCATCTGCAGTGAGCACTCCATTAAGTGATTGGCATATATCTAATGTAATCATTCAGATAGCTTCATGAAATAGTTTATATTATTCCAATTTTACATGAAGCTCATGTGAGTTAAATAACTTTCTTTTTTTCTTAACTTTTAAAAGAGGTTTATTATCACTGGCATATAAAAAATGTACATATTTAAGGTATACAAATTGAAGTTCTGATAAACATATACATTGTGAGGTCATCACCAAAATCCAGCTAGTTAACATATCCATCACTTTTACATGGTTACTATTGTGTATATATGTGTGTGTGTGTTGAAAAGATTTAAGATATATCCTCTTTTTTATTATTATGTACAATTAGCCAACATATAGCACATCATTAGTTTTTGATGTAATGTTCAACGATTCATTAGTTGCGTTTAACACCCAGTGCTCATCACAGTATGTGCCCTCCTTAATATCCATCACCTGGTCAATGACTTTCTGATAACAAGAGTAAGAAGCAGAGCTAGAAAACAAGACTGACATTAAAATCCATGATCTTAATCACAGTTACGCCCACCATATCCCATGATCATTCTTATTATTTAAATAAAGGAATTGAGGTCCTGAAAGTTAAAGAATTTATCTAAGTTTAGAATAGCCTAGTTCAGGTCATGTGACTCTAAATTTGGCATCATTCCTACTCAGAATGCTACAAGGAACACATAAAACAATGGGCGGAAAGTGCTTTGTAAATTGAGGAATTTGCGAATACCTGAGGATTAAATCTCATTATAACCTTTAAAAACTTTCCTAGTGCATCATGAGAGCAAGCAGCAGCTGGAATTAAAAGGGGGGTTGAGATACTTTGGAAAACAATTTGGCCATTTCTTATAAAGTTAAACGTACACAATTCCCCTTGACCTAGTGATCCCACTCGTAGGTATTTACCCAAGAGAAATGAAAATATATGTTCACATAAAAATCTAGATGGGAAAGTTTATTGTAGTTTTATTCATAATTGCCAAAAATTGGAAACAACCCAAGTATCCTTCAACTGGTGAATGGATAAACAAACTGGAACATCCATGGAGTGGAATAGTATTCAGCAATAAAACAAAATGAATTACTGATGGATGTAACAATGTGTATGAATCACAAATGCACTATGCTAAATGAAAAAAGCCATATTCAAAAAGGCTGCACACTGTATGGTTCCATTTATATGATATTTTAGAAAAGGCAAAACTATAAGGATATACAACAGAGCACTGGTAGGGGCTGGGTATAGAGAAAGTATATAGATTGCAGAAAAGCAAGGGGTAACTTTTTCAGGTGATGTAATTATTTATTGTCTTCATTGTGCTGATGGTTACATGATTATATACATATATTAAAAATTATAGGACTCTATCAGAAAAAGGGTTAATTTTATTGGATATGGCTCATACTTCAATAAATCTGACTTAAAACTTTTTAAAGAAAAGAAGCTGAGGGGCGCCTGGGTGGGTCAGTCATTAATCTGCCTTTGGCTCAGGTCACGATCCCAGGGTTCTGGGATCGAGCCCCGCATCGGTCTCCCTGCTTAGTGAGCCTTCTTCTCCCTCTCCCACTCCCCCTGCTTGTGTTCCTGCTCTTGCTGTCTCTTTCTCTGTCAAATAAATAAATAAAATCTTTAAAAAAAATAAAGAAAAGAAGCTGAGATTCTCTAAGTGTGAGCCAAACAGCTTGATGGATGTAGCACCTGGCATCCTTCCTGGCTCCCTGGGAGCATTTTTCAAGAAGGCATCAATGCCCTAGAGATGGTGCATCAAGATATCCCCAGGAAAAACCATGTACACTAAAATCTTACACAGATCCATTTCCAGATAGGATTTTTGCTACTATCTGGCTTACTTTCATTTCTCAACTTAATTTGCTTGCATGATTTAGGTTTTTTTTTGCTTGCATAATTTAGCACTATTCAAAACACAGTGCATGCTGAGTCACTCACTTGGAATGGGATTGAGTATAGCTCACCTGCTTTATTCCTCTCTCGGAGAACCACTCTGTGCCTCCCTCCTATTACGAGCTCCCCTTTCTCTCTCTAGTTCAAGTCTTGAGACTCAGCTTAGCTCTGCCTCCCTGACCACCTCAGGCCACCTAAGTCTACAAAGGTTCTTACTATATGGTATTGTTTGTGATTGCCTACAGCCTCTTGCTCAGGCTCTCAAATATAGATATAATGTTGTAGACTTTACTAGATATCATTTTTCTTCTTGCTTCTGGATAGAAGGTAGGCTTTACTTCCTAGATGCCTTCACATTTAAGTGGAACCATGTGACAGTGGCCAAGATGCTGTGAGAATTGATGTATGTTGCTTGTAAAAGATAAAACCTGACATATCAATGGATTTGTTTCCCAGCTTCCAAATGTCGAAGTCACAAATTAATATGATAAAGATTAGAATATTCTGGATCACGGAGTTACCATATAGAAGGCAGCTTTTGTAGAATCATCTGGACCTTTAGTGAACTTTGTATGATGACAAAACAAACTTCCTTGTGATAAGCTATTGAGACATGGGGGTTGTTTGTTAGCTCACTATAACTGAAGCTATCCTAATAGAAGTTGATAGCATATAAACACATCTGGATGGAATGAACCCAGATGGAAACCAACCAGAGAAAGGGATAAGTAAATACCTCCAAAACTCCAGGGCTTAACATGCTGTTTGAAACATACCCAGAAGATTTTCAATAAATGCCTATTGAACTAATATTTGCTTTGGTCAGATAGCTAGTCAGTGTGAAACAAGGACCCCCATTTTAATACAATAGTTGGTACTGAACACACTATTCTCAACAGTACCCAATAACATTAATTTGAGATCTCTGAGATCATTCTTACTTTAACTTTTAATCTACATCTCCTGAAATAATAGAAACATACCTGAAAGGAATGTTGTTTGGAAATCAGATATTATTGTTTGTTTGTTTTTATTTAAATACCAGCTAGTTAACATACAGTATAATATTAGTTTCAGGTGTATAATATAGTGATTCAACACTTGATACAACACCTGGTGTTCATCCCAAGTGCACTCCTTAAATCCTATCATGTATTTAACCCATCCCCCCACCCACCTCCCCTCTGGTAACCATCAGTTTGTTCTCTATAGTTAAGAGTCTATTTCATGGTTTGCCCCTCTCTCTCTTTTTTTCCCCTTTGTTTGTTAAATTCCACATATGAGTGAAATCATACGGTATTTGTCTTTTTCCTGCTGACTTATTTCACTTAGCATAATACTCTCTAGCTCTATCCATGTCATTGCAAATAGCAAGATTTCATTCTTTTTGTGGCTGTGTAATATTCCATTATATATATGTATATATATGTATATATGTGTATATATATATATACACACATATATATATATGCTGTTTGAAACATATCCAGAAGATTTTCAATAAATGCCTATTGAACTAACATTTGCTTTGGTTTTATATAAATATACACCACTTCTTCTTTATCCACTCATCAGTCAATGGACACTTGGGCTATTTCCATAATTTGGCTATTGTAGATAATGTAGATAATGCTGCTATAAACATCAGGGTGCATGTACCCCTTTGAATTAGTATTTTTGTATTCTTTGGGTAAATACCTACTAGTGTAATTGCTGGATCATAGGGTAGTTCTATTTTTAACTATTTTTTTGAGGAACCTCCATACCATTTTCCAGAGTGGCTGCACCAATTTGCATTCCCACCAACAGTTCAAGAGGGTTGCTCTTTCTTCACATCCTCACCAACACCTGTTATTTGTTTGTGTTGTTGATTTGGCCCTTTGTCAAAATAAAGAGCTTCTACAGTGAAGGAAAACAATCAACAAAACTAAAAGGCAACCTATGGAATGGGAGAAGGTATTTGCAAATGACATATCTGATAAGGGTTTAGTATCCAAAATATAAAAATAACATATACAACTCAACATCCCCAAAAACAAATAATCCAATTAAAAAGTGGGTAGAATACATGAATAGACGTGTTTTTCCAAAGAAGATATATAGATGGCCAACAGACACATGAAAAGATGCTCAACATCATGGATTATCAGGGAAATGCAAATCAAAACTATAATGAGATATCACGTCACAACTGTCAGATACTCTTTTTAATTCTATTTTCTTTCAAGCAGATTAGATATTTACAAATCTATTTAAGTGCCTTTTTACCCAGAAATGATGCTAGAGGTCTTCCTGATTATATGTAAGTTGACTAAAGGCCAAGTCATGTTAAATGTATCCTAAACACACAAGCACATACTCACACAGACACGTATATACACACAGACAATATTTTCTGTGTAAATAAGCATTTTAGGGGCACCTGGCTGGCTTAGTTGATAGAGCGTCTAACCCTTGATTTTGGGGTCCAGAGTGCAAGCCCCACATTGGGCGCCATGATTATTTTAAAAAATAGTAAAATAAAATAAAATAAGCATTTTATTATATTTTATCTTAGGAAAACCTTGGACTTAGGTACCTAGGTAAATAAAAATAAAAGTAAGCTCAACAGGAAAGAACACGAGATTTGAAATCAGAAAATTGGGGTGAGAACCCAGCTCTGCTGATCCTACATGTTTGGTCTTGGGTATTCCAATTCCTCCCTCTGAAAAATGGACATAACATCAATTCTGCTTACCTTACAGAATTGTTGTAAGATATGAATATATTTTTTATGATCAATATCATTTAAAATTATTACATTCCAGGGAAAAAAAATCCTAGGTTTAGTTCTCCCTCTTTCAATAAAAGCAAATATTCCACTTAAGCCAACAAATAATTTTTCTTCATAGCAGTATTTTATATTCTTTTAGGAGTTCTACATTTGTTAACTGCTCATCTCAGATGGTGGGAAAAAAACCCACATTTTTCATGTTTTTCTCCATCAGTGTTCCTACTCCCAGGCTAACTTCAGCTCCTCACTCAGATCACAGGCTTTGGAGTTTTCTCTTCTCATCCAGGTGTTGTCTCTGTTCCTGACCCTGCTCTTTCTCTCCCACCCATATGGGTTTTCATCAGCCAATGCCGGAGTCAGGTGGGGTTGCCCTTGCTGTGGACAGAACACCGGGGGCTACTAGAGCCTTGCAGGAGCAGGAAGAGATGTGAAGGAAGTGGGGGAGTGCCGGGTGAGTGCATGTTGATAGCACTATAGGTGGGAAAGCTGGTCTGGGAATTGTTTCCTCTCAGCCTGGATAATGTCCACAATATTTCCGTGCTCCTGACATTGCTGGACTTCTTTCTATGCCACTTGGTGTGAAACGATTTTCTTCGGATCCCCCTTCATTCAGCAAATCACTTTTCTGAAGCCTTTTGGATTGCAGTTTCTGACTCCAGCTTTCTGCCAGCACTGCGTACCTCAGTAGCTATTTCTCCACCATTCTGGAGCTCCCAATTAAGTTGTAGTCAAGGCTCTCATGGCATAAATTAGGAACAGAAAATCCAGTTTTAACTCATGGCTCTGGAAAACAATCAGTAGAGCCGTGAGGCCCGCTTTGGCAAAGGCTGCTTCTCAGTCGGGGAAAGAGGAGAGCCCAGCCAATCAATCAGCTGTGCGTTTTCGAGCCCACAGAAGCAAAGCCACTGGTAGGCACATGGCTGCCTGTTGGCAGTGGCTCTGCTCCCGATGTAGGGCAGCGTCCTTGCTGTGTTTTTGGCAAGCTCAGAAGAGGAGTGGGAGATTGCTGACGCTAGCGTTCTAATTGGGAGGCTAACTGCTTTCTTTCCAGATTTACTGCTCCCAAGGCCTGAGGGGCACATAGCCTAGGTCCTGGCAAATCATGGGATGGTTTTGTGTTACTATTTGGAAACTTCCTATTGTGTTCTGCTGTAAGGGGTATGAGGGAGTCCCTCCTTGGGATAACCCATTACCTAATATTAAGAGAGACACTGACCTTTTCTATTACCTTCTCTGCATGCACAGAAGTAAATCCAGCATGCCTCAGTCTGACATGGCTGGTCAGTCATAAAAACGCGACACCAGCATCAGGGCTGTGGGGCGGCAGGGGGCGGGGGGTGGGGGGCAGCACAGCAGCAGCATTCCTGCTCCTCTTGCTCAAAGGCCTGTGCTCCAAGCTGCACACAAATCCACAGCTCCGTCTTCCTTTCTTGGCCCTGGGCCCCTTCTTTCCGGCCCTCTGTTTCAAAAACATCACAAGCCACGCAGGTGGTTTTTGTTGCACCACAGCTCGTATTCTTGACAGATCCTACATCTGCACATTAATACTCCTTGATGCTTCCAGCCTGAAACTTTCCCAGACACACTGGCCTAAGAGCCTCAGAAGCCATGCATGAGGGAGACTAACTACGCAGGAATTCCTTACTGGGTCTGAGGGTTGGGGGGGGTCATGGTATTTTAAACAAGAGAAGCTTCATGGTCACTTAGCTCTGAACTTCAAGGCATTTGACTCCATTAGAAACGCACCCTCCCTTCAGAGCAATGAGTGCTTTAGCCAGGGCTCTGGGGCAGCCCCAAGTTACTATAATCATGAGGTATTACCATTGCCACAATTGCAATCATACAATTCACATTTATTGAGTGAATAAACAAATGACAACAATAATAACAGCTAAAATTTATCGGGTCCTTCCTATATGTAAGGCACTGGTCTTGTTTAGACAATTAGTCTTAATGCTTACAACCACTATACAAGGTAGGTACAGATTTACACACTTTACACATAAGAAAACTAACAAAATTAATAAATAAATAGCTGAGCGAGGCCACACTGCTGAATTAATGGCAGAATAGGAAATCAAACCTAGATCACAGGCTCCCAAACCTAGGCTAATGAATTCCATTTAATCATGCTGCGTTTGAATAAAATGTGGGTGTCAGGAAGCGTGACAAAGAGACTAGGCCTTCAAAATAAACTGCCAGGAATTGATTTCCGTACTGGGGCCTATCATCCAAGGAACCATTGGAACACTTCACTGGCCAGAAGAAACACTTTTCTCATTTTACTAGTATGCAGTGAAAAAGAATGGGGTACAGTGGTTTGGACTGAGTGAAGAAGAAGTTTCCCAGATTCAACAAGAAATAAAAATTAGGGGGAAAAAAAAGAAGAGATTCATCTCCCAGGAAGGCTGGAAAGAAGAGAACAGCATCATCCCTGAGGATACTAAATAGATTAGTGGATTGACCATGAATAAATCAGAGATTTTAGAGATGGCAGCCAATAAAAAGAAACATTGTAGAAGTAGTCTTTGAGTGCTTGTTCCCTCCCTTCCTTCTGAAATAACATGAATTGTGAGTAACCCTACAGACATTATCTACAATTATTCCAAAATGTTGTTTCTTTAAATCTAGAATTTTTATTTTAGGGCTAACCCTGGGAAATTTGGGAGTTGTAAAAGACATCAGGATAGAGGAAGGGGGAGAGGTTCAGGAAATATGGTGGGTCAATACAGGGTTCAAGGCATCCATTGGGGCTTGAAATCAAGCTTGAGAAGAGTTAGCAGACCCATTGATTGTCTGCTGGAGAAAAGTGACAGATGGCCTGAGCCAGAGGGCTTCTCAGAGAGGGAGGCTGGAGTGCTGCCTAGGTCCCAAGTGCATGACTAACTCATGACTTATGGAGAGCCTGACAGGTCTGACTTGGAATGGTGAAGAATCACACTGGAACTGACCACAGCCCCTTCACTGGGCTTCATCTCGTGCCCTGAGGAGGGCCTCCATCATTCCCCCATTATGATTTGGGTATGAACAATATCTGTGGTCTCAACCACAAGGACGGGTCTGGGAACAGTCTCAAAACACACATCTTAAATCTCTTCCACTTGATTATCTACTTTTGATTCCATCCACTGTCCATGTAGATGGTTGAGGCTAGAAAATCAGAGGGAGGTTTGATTCTGGGAAGAATAACATTTTCAAAAGCATAATCATGAAACTGAATTTGATTTCTTTAGAATTAATTGAAGGCACCCAAATATAGAAATAATCAAGCTAGGACTTACCGATCATTAGCTAAATTCAAGATTTCTGTTGATTTATTTTCACAGACAGATTAGTCATAATGTTAGTATTAATGTTATTAGTTGAATACCTCATTGGACATTCAATGAGAAGCTGCTATGTGCAAAAAAGAAGGTATGAACTATGCAGGAAGGTTGTGACAAAACAAACTTAAGATAACACCCCATTTTACTGGCAGTTTCAATTTAATTAAGAACAGACTGAAAGAGACTATGTTGTAGTCTTCCCCTGATGATCTTGAGACAGAAGTACAAAGTAGTATTATATGATTGTGCAATGGGTAGAAAGTATCTAAGTGCTTTCAACATATAACTGACCTCCCTCACCTGCACACATTGGCTGCAGAAGGCACTGAAGGAAAGAGGAAGGAAGACAAACTTACTCAACTTCTAGAATACAAAGAGTTCTTTTACCCTAGATATGTTCAGATGCCATCATAAAAAGCACACAGGGTTGAAAGGGTAGGATAAAATGGTGAGGGGCTGCTTCTAGGTGGTTAGTCTGTTAGGAGACCCCTGCATAAAGCTAGAGTCCCAATGGGCTAGAGTCCCAATGGGCTATACGCTTTGTAAAAGGTTGAATGAGAAACAAATTCACTGCCAAAAATAGAAGATCAAGAAAATTTTCCAATCTCTGCATTGGCACCAGTGTGTGTGTGGGGGGAACACAGATTTTATAACCACAACAGACCTTTCACAAGTTTGCCATCCAAATTTATGCCATCTGTGAGATCTGAAAAATCTCAAATGGACAATTTAATTTAAAGTGGTCCTAGGTCAATGGTGCCCCCAGGAAACTGGCAGAAGCAAACACACATCATTTCTGGAGGAATACTAATTCAACACAGGCCTCAAAGAATTCCCACAGATAAAGTTCCTAAGAAAATGAACAACTCACTGGAAAAAAAGAAAAACACAAAAAAACAAGACACCTTGAATTAAATTCTAGAGAATCCATTTCTTACTATATCAGATATTGTAATTCCCAGAGAATATATATATAACAACCATATTACTTTGTTTGAAGAAATAAAAGAGAAGCATGAAAATACAAATAATAATTGATATTTTAAAATGTAACAATATTTTAAAAGATGCAAATAAAATATTAGAAATGAAAAACTATACTTACAATTAAAAAATAAAAGAATTAGTGACCTAGAATACAGATTTTAAAATGTTAAAAATTCAACTCTTCAGAAAGACAGAAAGATAGAAAATATGAAAGAGAAATTAGGAGCCAGAGCATAGAGTGCAGAAAGCCAACAAATGTCCAGTTGCAATTATAAAGGAAACAAGAATGAGAATAAGCCAATATTTAATGACATTATGTTTGAAAATTGTCCAGACCCATTGAAGAACACCAATTCCCATATCCAAGAAGACTAGTATATTCCAAAAAGAATAAATAAAAAATAACTTCACACAAAGATATCTCACAGTGAAACAATGAACATCAAAGAAAATTAGTCCTTAAGTACAGAGAAAGCATAGATCACCTGAATATCTAAATTAGAGAGATGTCTCATTTCATAATAGTATGTATGGAGATCAGAAGACAATGCAATATCTTGGAATGCTTTGCCCAGTAAAATTGTTTTTCAACAAAGAGGAGAAAATAAAGACAGTTTTTGTATAATGAAACATGGAGGTTATTATCCACATGTGTTCACTGAAGAAATCCTAAAAGAAATGAAATAGAGAAGTAGTAGAAATAGTAAGCAAAGAAACTGTGAGTTAATCTAAATAAATACTATGTAAAAATAATAATGTTTAATTTGTGGGGAATAAAACCAAAAAATGAAACAATAGTAAAATATAAGTTTGAAGATGAGCAAGCCAAGGTAAGTATTTAAAGACTTTGCTACTCAAAGCACGGTCCAAGTACCTGTAGTATTGGTATCACCCAGGAGTTTTGTTAGGAATGCAGAATCCCACGCCCCAACTCAGGCTGCCTGCATTTTAACAAGATCCTCAGGTGATCTGAATATATATTAAAATTTGAGAAGCTACTTGAAGTATTTAGAATTTGTTAATTATGAATTATTTTTAAAAAGCTAATTGGAGTAACCACTAAAAACACCAACATAGAGGATCATTTACTAATAATAGAAAAATAATGGAATGAGAAAAAAAAACTTGAATCAATTGGTCAGTCTGTATAGTCAGGTAATTCTGTACTAAAAATGCTCATATATCACAAACTTAAAACAACAACAGATAATTTCTCATTCATGCTGCACATCCTTTATGCATTGAAAGGGGAACTCAGGGAACTACAGTGTAGTAATTTCTTATATATTTGAGTCTACATCAATAATCTGACAATTTGTGTTCTGATTATTTCTTTTGGCACGGATCTGTTGACAACATTCTCTTTTTGATTTTCTTATTCCTTATTTTGCTTCACTTTTGGAGTGTATTTACTTGGATACAAAACTTTAGGTTATCAGTTATTTTCTTTAAGCACTTTCAAGATGTTAATCCATCATCTTCTCGCTTCCATTATTATTTCTGATAAGAATTTAAATGTTAGTCTTATTGTTGTTCATTTGAAGGTAAAATATCTTTTTGTTCTCACTGCTTTTAAGATTATCTTTTTGTTTCCAGTAGTTTTACCATGCTATACATATTTTTTAAATTTATTTATACAATTTAGGGCTTGCAATTTTTCTTGAATTTTGTGTCTGGATGGTTTTAATCAGTTTGGGGTAATTGTTGACCAATATCTCTTCAAATTTTCTTCTCTCATAATCCTTTTTCCCTCTTCTTCTAGGACTTCAGATGTACATGTCAGATTTTTTTCACCATATCCCATATGTCTTTAATGAATTTTTAGTAATCTTTTTTTTTAAGATTTTATTTATTTATTTGACTGAGAGAGAGCACAAGTAGGCAGAGTGGTAGGCAGAGGGAGAGGATACGCAGGCTCCCTGCCGAGCAGGGACTCCCGATGTGGGGCTCCATCCCAGGACCCTGGGATCATGACCTGAGTGGAAGGCAGATGTTTAACTGACTGAGCCACCCAGGTGCCTGCATTTTTAGCTATCTTCCATCTTTTTTCTTTGCATGAGTCTAGATATTTGATAATAATCTATCTTTTAATTCATTTATCCTTTCTTCTTCTATGATGAATCTATTAAATCTGTATTTTCAGTTCTTAATTTTCTTTTATGTACTTTTCAGTTCTAGAATTTCCATTACTTTATATATCCTAGTTCCCTAGGGAAATTCTTACTCTTGACATTTTTTTTTTAACACAGTAATCATTGTAACTTAAAAGTAAATGTCAAATAATAAATGGATCACCTGTTGATCTGATTCTATTGTCTGTATTTCTTCTTGGTTTTGGTCATTTGGTCCTATTTCTTGGTGTTCTTGGTTATTTTTATTTAATGACAGATGTTGTGAATGAAAAAAAATGTAGAAATAATTTGAGATTTGGGACTTAATCTTCCTCCAAAAATGAGGACAGAGTTTTATTCTCTAGTAGGCATTTAGAATAGGTACAAATCACCATAATCCAGTCTGGCATTGACAAAGCTCAATTCCTTTGTGTGTGTGAGTGTGTGTGTGTAATGATCTATTTCCAGTTTGCTTTTACTCCTAGTGTGTACTCCCTTCAGGGGTTCTAACTGGAAGTATGAGGCTTTTACCATGGGCCCATTTCCTTGATACATTGAATCCAATTTTTATCTCCAATGCTTTGCTCAATTAGCTGCCACTCTCTGCTCAACTTTTTAGGCTATTGGCCCCATGCAAAGAATAGCACATATCTTGAGTAGAAAGCAATGCAAAATTTTGGGTTCACTTCAATGCCCTTAATTTCTTTCTGGGTTCTGTCCCAGCTGGTAAGTCCTGGCTGCCATACTTGCTCTCCAGTGCCTATATGGATATTTTTTTTTCCAGCTTGTCTAGATGTTCCTGGTGGGAATGTTGGTCTGCAATAAGCTACTGCATCATTAATTGGAAACAGAACTCCAAATTCCACCTTTGAATTTAAAATCTTACAAGCACTTACTTATGAGAGGAGAGGAAAATAAAAATGTATTTTGTACATAGAGCATTAAGTGCCTCAACATTTTGTAAGAATAAATAAATGAATAAAGTACTCTTCGAAAATTAGAAAAAGGGGAAAAACAGCAAAGTGGTGCCCTACTATGTGCTGTTCATACAGTTTATAATAACACTATGAATAAGATATTATTATTACCCCATAAGGGGTAATAATATCTGTATCTTATTACCCAAATAAGATACAGAAATTCTAAGTTACTTGCATAAGGTCACATAAACCACAGAACCTGTAAGCTGAATACCAATATTGCATATCTCCTCAAATAAAAGATATAAAAAAAAATTAGTATAACCAGAAGAAATAAGGAAACCTGGAAGAAATTAAGAACATCTATTGAATATTGACATTTGGAAGCATCTTTTTTAAAGGACAAAGTTTTAGTGACAAAAATTTACATCTCTTTTTCTAGGAGTCCAATCATGCTATTTGATTCTACCATTAAGAATATTTAAGTAATCATAATATTGTAGATTCTGTTTGTTAGATTTCAGATTTTAGAATCAACCTCTTGACAAAGTGTATTATTGTCACAGAACCACATGTAACATTTGTTTAGTGTTTTCTGACTGTTAGGCACAGTGTTAAGCACTTTATATAGATTGAACAATTTAGTCCTCATAGTTACTTATGAAAGAGGTACCATTATTACCCCAATTATGCATGTGGAATTTGAAGTTTTGACAGAAAAAGTATCTTTTTCAAGATTACATAGCTAGTAAGTAAATAAGTGATGAAATGCAGTTTGAACTCTGGGAGCTTACTCTTAAGTAGGTTCCTCCCACAGTAGGTTCCTCCCTCCCACAAATAACGCTAAAAACAAGAAAATGCCCAATAAAAAAGTAGGAAGGTGAAGAGAAAAGAGGAGGTAGGAAGTAGTATGGGTGTGCAAAGTTCCTCA
This sequence comes from Mirounga angustirostris, assembly GCF_029215605.1. Taxonomy (NCBI): domain Eukaryota; kingdom Metazoa; phylum Chordata; class Mammalia; order Carnivora; family Phocidae; genus Mirounga; species Mirounga angustirostris. The sequence continues at coordinate 14,163,822 of NW_026991718.1, read as the reverse complement.
TCTTTTATGGAAGAACATCAATAGATACTGTATAAAGATAATTTTAGAAGTAGAAATAGAAGTATGTCATTTAAAATTATAACAGCCAAGGAAAGTAAAATGGAAACTATTAAAATTGGTTGCCATTGGAGTACAGGATGGGAAGAATGGTAGATAAATGGGGGAAAGATTTTATCTACCCATTTGATATCTTTCTCATTTGTTTTCATCATATGTATGTATTACAAATAGAAACTAAGCCATATATAAAAAGATAAATTATACTATAATTATGTTGGAGGGGTTATATTCCACTGAAAGCATATGTTCTTGATTGCTCTTAGCCACATGGCAAACAAGTTTCCCCTGGAGATAGCCTGTGATATGTGAAAGAGGCTCATAAGTCTTTCTAATTCTAGCCCAGTGTTAAAAAGCCCATATGCCCCAATAAAGAAGTCATATTGAACCATAGCTGCCTTATCCATTATAAAGGTTATATTTTGGCCTTGAAGTTTTCACTCTTTTTGTCCTTATTTCTAATTGGTTCAGAACGTGAAAGGAAAGAAGTGTGCTTTTCCTCTGGGTTCCTAGGCACACTCCAACAAATTTAACAAGAAAAATAAGTATAAAGTTGAAAGAGAGGAGCAGCATTAAATCATTTTGCAATTGCTTAGCACATCTAAAATAGGATGCTTGGAACCATTTGACACCTTTCCTGGACTTAAACATAACAATTTTAGGTGGAGTAAAAGCAAATTTGGAATTTGAAAAATGATCAAGATTATATTTCAATCTTTTTTTTTCATTCCATATCTCTCAAATTATGATTGGATAAATGTAGAAAATGTTTCATGCATTTTTACACGAAGGATAACCTTCTAGGGTGAAGGCTGCAGGATTATCACACTAAACCCTGTTTGGGGAGAGTGCTTGCAAATTAACAATTCTTTTGAGAAGCTTGCTGCTTTTTCACATCGTCAGTCACAGCTTCATTCATCCTCCTGTCACAGAAGCAAGTCTTCATTTTCATGGGCTGCTTCCCAGAGGAACACAAGGGGTGAGGAACCACCTTGAAATCCTGTAGGTGCCAAAGCAAAGAACCTGGAGCTCCCATTGTTTTTCATGAACATATGCTCCTCTTTCCACATTTCCTTCTCTTTGCCAAGGTGCTGAGAAATGGTAAAGCTGGGACGGGCTGGCTCAAGCAATCTGCCCTGACAGCCCAGAACCTACTCTTAGGATGTGCAGTTACCCAACAGCTGTTTCTGCTTCACTCTAATTTGTTCAGGATTTTGTTGGGACCCTAGAGTTCACCTTCTGCAAAATATTTGTTAATTTTTGTTTTTAGCTGAGAAAATACCTTTTCCCCTCCCAAAATGAGAACAATTTGCTCTGGGATTGAAGATGGATTTGTATTATAGTTGCAGTGGAGATTTGTTCAATTGCTTCATAGCCACATACCCAATACTCACTAATTCCTTTTAACAAGAAAATGGTAAACAGGTGGAGTTGAAATCATAGATAAATAAAGAGTCCTTTCCAATCCATTCAGTTGGGTCTTTGTAAAAGGAATTCTACCCAGCTGGCAGCACACACGCTTACACAAATGGAATATTTAAAAAAAAAAAAAAAAAACAGCATTGAGAATGGTAGACATGATAACATGCTCATGAAATCTACTGGGTAGACAAGACTTCAAAACAATCAGCATCATTTTGCTAATTGCCAAAACTCCTTTCCAGATATGACCCACCTTCACTTAGGAACTATTATTTTTTTCCCATTAAAACACCTCAATCTATTTGCTTTGGTCTTACAACAAAACCCTTAACATTGTTGGTAGCAACAATCATAGGTTTGCATATTTTAATATAGTAATTAATTTTTCCCAGTGATAGTAATAGCCTTTGTAAGCTTAACAAAGAAAGCCATGTATCTGACACCAACTTCTCTAAAAGATAGAGATTTTTCTCTCTTATTTTTTTTTAATTTTTTTTTATTTGTCAGAGAGAGAGCACAAGCAGGGGGAGCAGCAGAGGGAGAGGGAGAAGCAGGCTCCTCAACTGAGCAAGGAGCCCGATGTGGGACTCGATCCCAGGACCCTGAGATCATGACCTGAGCCGAAGGCAGACACTTAACGACTGAGCCACCCAGGTGTCCCGAGATTTTTCTCTCTTAAAAAATATTTATTTTTCAATTTTCTGAAGAAAATATAGCTTGACTATAGCAAGAAGATCCTATGCAGCTTATCAGTCCTAAAAAATATCCAATGAGTCCCACAGAGCCATGAAACCAAATAATAAGACCATTTAATTTGCTCTATCACTACATTCAGTGCCAGGTTGTTATTTGTAAAGAATAATCTAATTTGCATATTTTATAAATAGATACAAACACATTCACACATACACATAAATTCACAATCACAAATAAAGCACGTTATAGCTGCTTTCTTCTTTGTCTAGTGTTTAGCCCAAGTAGTGTTTATTTGTTTGTTTTAACTCTTTATTCCTTGAGTTATTTTTAAAAAATTACCTAGGGCAAGATTCAATTTTTTAATACTGAAACAAGTTTAATTAAAGCTTTTATAAAATGATGAAATATATTTCATCAAAAGATGAAATATAATGAAATCTTTCATTGTCCTATTAATGTAAAAAATTCAAATGCCTCCCTAGTTTGTTTCCAGCATTGTTTTCAACATTTTTGGACCTGGACTCAGGGTAAGAAATGTACTTTATACTTTACTCTGCCCTCAAAACTGAAACCGAAGTTTTATGAAATCGTACATCTCTTTGCTGTCTGTGATATCACTCTGATCTTTTGTATACCAACCAATTCTGGCCTATTTTATGTTGTTGTTTTTTTTTTTAAATGCTGGTAACAACCTACAGTTCAAAAAATCCTGCCAGGTAAAAACTTATCTTTGCTTCTACACCCCCTAGATTCAATATTTAAGTCACCCTACCTATCTCAATCTATTCTCTCACTAGACCCTAAAGAACTCTCTGCCAACACTAGGCTAAGAGGCAGGATTTTATGGGGCTTCACTGTCTCCTTGACATCAAAATTCTAAACTGGTGTCCTGAAGTTGGTTATGTCTGTCTTTAGTCCCATTTAGCATTGTTAGGCCCCACCTACTCCACCTTATATTAACCACATGATGTCTGTATTCCCTGTTGAATCAGTTTCCATTGAGTGAGAAACTATATCTAATTTGGTATAAATTTTCCTCTTCTTCCTTCTTACCACTCTTCTAACATAGTCTTATTCATTCAGGAGGCACTATGTATGCTAAAATTTCAAAAGATACTTCAGGAAACTTAAAAAATGGCACTGATGCTTCTCAAATATATCAGTGTATCTCTAACTTATATCTTCAACTGAATAATATCTAATTCAGTCTGTTCCCACAAATCCAATTTGACAAACAATTTGCGAGATTTCATTTCCAGATATATTGAATCTCCAACAAAACAGACCTGGTTTCACTTTGAATTAAATGCTTCCAAACCTCCAGCTCTGTCTCTTCCTAGACAGGCACTTCCTAGACAGACAGCTGTAAGACTCGGACACCCTGAGTCCTACATCAAACCATTAGTATAGAACTTGCTGGCCCAGGTGATGACACAACTCAAGAGAAGATCCTGGGCTTCATATTCCATGTCACTTTGTTTCCTTATGCCCCAAACTTGCCCTTAGCTAATTGCCATTCTTTTTTTATCTTTTATTTTTTAAATTAAAATTTTATATGTTTAACATGTGAAACATGGTGATTTGAAATTTGATCAAATCACACAGTGAAATAATTATTACAATCAAGCCAGTTAACACATCTACTCACATAGTTACAATTTTGTGTGTGCATGCATGTGTGCATGTGTGTGTGTGTATTAGGAGAGCACCTGAGATCTACTCTCTTAGCAAATTTCCAGTATTCAATATGGTACTATTAACTATAGTCATCATCCTGTACATTAAATCTCTAGATTTATTCATTCTACATAATTGTAACTTTGTTCCCATTTCTCCCACCTACTCACTGCTGGTAACCACCATTCTACTCCGTGTATTCAACTTTTTTAGATTCCACATGTAAGTGAGATCATGAAATGTTTTTCTTTCTTTATCTGGCTTATTTCACAGAGCATATCCTCTAGGTTCATCCATGTTGTTGCAAATGGCAAGATCTCCTTTTTAAAGGCTGAATAATACTCCATTATATACAACAGTTTCTTTATCCATTCATTCATTGATGGATACTAAGGTTGCTTCCACATGGTGGCTATTATAAATAATTCCACAATGAAAATGGAAGCACAGATAGCTCTTCAAGATACTGATTTAATTTCCTTTAATTATATACTCAGCAGAGGGATGGCTGGATCATATGGCAGTTCTATTTTTAGCTTTTTGAGGTACTTCCATACCCTCTTCCATAAGAGCTGCACCAATTTATATTCCCACCAACAGTGTATAAGGGTTCCCTCTTCTCCTCACCAACACTTGTTATTTTTTTTTTTTGTAATAGCCGTTCTAACAGATATGAGGTGATATCTCATTAAGGTTTTGATTTGTCTCTCCCTGATGATTAGTGATGTTGAGCACTTTTTCATGTACCTATTAGCCATTTGTATGTCTTCTTTGGAAAAATGTCCATTTGGGTCCTTTTCCCACTTTTAAATTTGTTGTTATTGTTGCTCTTGAGTTGTGTGAGTTCCTAATATACTTTGGAGACTAACTCCTTATCAGATATACAGTTTGCAAATATTTTCTCCTTATCTGTTATGTTGTCTTTTCATTTTCCTAATGGTTTCCTTTACCATGAAAAAGTTTTTTAGATTGACGAGGTCCCTATTATTTATTTTTGCTTTTGTTGACTGAATTTTTCTGTCATACCCCAAAAAGGAGCTTTTCCGTATTTTTTTCTGGGAATTTTATGGTTTCAGAACTTATGTTTAAATCTTTAATACATTTTGAATTTATTTTTATGTATAGTATAAGATAAGGGTCAAATTTCATTCATTGCATGTGGCTATCCAGTTTTCCTGGCATCATTTAATAAAGTGGCTACTCTTTCCCCATTCCTGGTTCCTGGTTTCCTTGTAGAAAATTAGTTGACCCCTGGTGCTTGCATGGTTTTCTTTTCTTTTCAGTCAGTATAGCGTCAGACTCTTGATTTCCATTCAGGTCATAATGATCTCAGAGTTGTGAGATAAAGCCTGGCATCGGGCTCCACCCTGGGTGTGGAGTCTGCTTGAGGTTCTTGCCCTCTGCCTCTGCCCCTCCCCCCACTCAAGCTCTTTCTCTCCCAAATAAATAAATAAAATCTAAAAAAAAAAAAAAAAGAAGAGGAAAAGAAAATTAGTTGGCCGTATATGCACAGGTTTCTTTCTGGGCTCTCAATTCTGTTCCATTGGTCCATGTGTCTATATGCCAGTACCATACTGTTTGATTAATATAGTTTTGTAACATAATTTGAAATAAAGAAGTGTGATGGTTCCAACTCTTCTCTCTCAAGATTATTTTGGCTATTCAGGATATTTGTGATTTCATACAAATGTTAGAATTATTTTTTATCTTTTTATGTGAAAATGACATTGGAATTTTGATAGGGATTGCAATGAATTTGTAAATCACTTTGGGTAGTATGGGCATTTTAACAATATTTAGTTCCTCCAATCCATGAACATATCTTTCCATTTATGTATGTCTTCTTCATTTTCTTTCATCACTGTTTTATAGTTTTCAGTGTACAGATCTTTTACTTTCTGGTTACATTTATTCCTAAGTACTTCATCCTTTTTGCTGTTCTTATAAATAGGATTGTTTTCTTGATTTCCTTTTTGGATAAATAATTTTTGGTGTAAAGAAATGCAACTGATTTTTTTATGTTGGTTTTGTATCCTGCAACTTTACTGAATTCCTTTCTTAGTTCTGGTTTTCTTTCTTTTTTTTTTCTGTGAAGTTTTAGGGTTTTCTACAACTAGGATCATGTCATCTGCAAAGAGATAATTTTAATTTTTTCCTTCCTGATTTGGATGCCTTTTATTTATTTTTCTTGTCTTATCATTTCCAGTACTATGTTGAATAGAAGCAGTAAGTGTGGGCATTCATACCTTGTCCTGGATCTTAGAGGAAAAGCTTTCAGTTTTTCCCCATTGATTATGATGTTAATTGTGGGCTGCTTTTCATAAATAGTCTTTATTGTTTTGAGGAAATTTCCTTTTATACCTATTTTATTGAGAGTTTTTATCATGAATGGATGTTGAAATTTGTCAAATATTTTTCTGACATGGAGATGATTATGTGTTTTTATCATTCATTCTGTTAATGTGGTATCTCACATTGACTTATTTGTCTATGTTAAACCAAACTTACATCCCAGGGATAAATCCCACTTGATCATGGTGTTTACTCTTTTTTATGTGTTGTTGAATTCAGATTGCTAGTATTTAATTGAGGATTTTTGCATCTATATTCATCAGAGATATTTGCTTGTGGTTTTTTCTTGTGTCATCTTTGGTTTTGGTATCATGGTGATGCTGGCTTCACAAAATGAGTTTGAAAGTATTCCCTCTACTTCTATTTCTTGGAAGTTTGAAAAGGGTTGTTATTAATTCCTCTTTGAATATTTGGTAGAATTCAGCTGTGAAGTCATCTAGTCCTAGGATTTTCTTTATTGGGAGATTTTTGATTACTACTTCAATCTTTTCATTTGCTATTGATTTGTTCAGCCTTTCTATTTCTACTTGATTCAGGCCTGGTAGGCTGTATGCTTCCAGGATTTTATTTTGTCTAGGTTATCCAATTTGTCCACATACAATTACTTACGGTAGTCTCTTATGATCCTTTTCATTTCTGAGGTATCTGTTGTAATGTCTCCTCTTTTGTTTATGATTTCAGATATTTAAGTCTTCTCTTTTTTTTTTTTTTCTTAGTCTGGCTAAGGGTTTGCCAGTCTTATTTAAAAAACAAAACAGGGGCGCCTGGGTGGCTCAGTTGGTTAAGCGACTGCCTTCGGCTCAGGTCATGATCCTGGAGTCCCGGGATTGAGTCCCGCATCGGGCTCCCTGCTCGGCAGGGAGTCTGCTTCTCCCTCTGACCCTCCTCCCTCTCATGCTCTCTGTCTCTCATTCTCTCTGTCTCAAATAAATAAATAAAATTAAAAAAAAATTAAAAAAACAAAACAAAACAAAACAAAACAAAACTCTAATTTTTGTTGATTTTTTTCCTTTGTGTTTCTCTTCTCCATTTGATTTATTTCTGCTTTGACCTTACTTTATTATTTCCTTTCTTCTGCTAACTTTCAATTTAGTTTATTCTTATTTTTCTAGTTCCTTGAGTTATAAAGTTAAGTTGTTTATTTGTGATCTTTTTTGTTTTTTTAGTGTTGGTATTTATTATTATAATCTTAGCATATTGAACTTTTAATTTCCATACTTTTCCTCCTAGTTTCCTTTCTTCTCTCCATGCAGATGACCCCATCTGTCCTCCCATATCCTTCTGTGGAAATCCTGGTCGCTTTCTTCATGAAGCTTTCCTTGATTTTCAGGCTCACTTGCCAATATGTGCCCCCATATATACAGTCTTACTTTACATTTTTAGTCTTTTGTAAATTTAATGCCCATTTCTCTCCATCCCTGTGGTATAATTTATTAACTAGTCTTTTCCCCCTCAACCTCTTCCCATTGATATATCACATGCCCCTGAGATTTCCCTAAGATAAAGTATTTCTTACATATTTTGTTTTTCCAGAACCCTTAAAAAAGTTGTAAAATATTCATAAAATTTACTATCATAACTATTTTTAAGTGTACAGTTCAGTGATATTAAGTACATTAATATTGTGAAAACATGACCACAATCCTTTTCCAGAACTCCTTTTATCTTGAAAAATCCACTAAATAACAACTCCTCATCCCTCTCCCTATTAGCCCTTGACAACCACCATTCTACTTTCTGTTTCTACGAATTTGACTACTCTAGGTGTCTCATTTAAGTGGAATCATAAAGTATTTGTCTTTTTGTTTCTGACTTATTTCACCTAGCATAATGTCAAGGTTCATCCAAACTGTAGCATGTATCAGAATTTCCTTCCTTTTTAAGGTTGAAAAACATTCTACAAAATGTATATACCACATTTTGTTCATTCAGTCATTCATCAATGGACAATTATGTTTGGCAATTTTGAATAAGGCTGCCATAAACATGGGTATACAAATATCTGTTTGTCACTGATTTGAATTATTTTGGGTATATACAAAGAAGTGAGATTGGATCATATAGTAATTGCATTTTGCATTTTTTTTTTTTTGAGTTTGTTTGTTTGGAGCTGCCATACTGTTTTCTAAAGTGGTTTTCTAATGTGGTCCCTTTATATTCTTCCAGAGCCTTCTGAATTATACCTGGCATTGATTGAGGCTTACTCAGTGTTCATTTAATTTTATCAAACCAAACCATTACTCATCCAAATTAAGGTTGAAATGTACTATCTATGTTCTTTTGAACTATTTGGTAAGGCTTAAATGTTAAAAATCTGTGTTGGTATTTGTGACTTGTTTGCCTATAGTCATCCATCAGACTGGGGGTCATTTCTATCTTTTCTTTTTTTGTTGTTGTTTTTTTTTAAACCTAGTTTTATTAAATATTGCTTCTTTGGGATGTGTTTATAACAACCCCCAGAACATTTTCATGTAAGGATTCAAAGCGGGCATATTAAAATACAGCTTCAATATAAAGTTTATCACAGTTTTACTGTATTCAAAAATGACAGACCTGCTCATTTCTATCTTTTCAAAATTATAAAAGTCAGAAGGCACAAAATGGGGAAATTATTATTTCTACGGATATCTTATTGTATGCATATCCAGTGAAGCATCTATGTTAATCAAATGGTAGTGAATAAAGACTAGATCTAGAAAACATGAAATGACTATCTCAAGCCAGGAAGATCAGAAGCCTGGCTTGCACAGTCCCAAGCATGACCTAACACTGACCTCCATGCTTGGAAAGACTCCTTATTCTGCTATTTATTAATTTCTGCCAAATAATGGAGGAAATTCTAGGTAAATTATGTTATACCTGCATAATAAAAAAGTTTGTGTGGTTTTTTTTTAAGATTTATTTGAGAGAGAGAGAGAGAGAGAGCAGGAGCAAAGGTGCCGAGGGAGAGGGAGAAGCAGGCTTCCCACTGAGCAGGGAGCCCGACACGGGGCTCGATCCCAGGACCCCAGGATCATGACCTGAGCCAAAGGCAGACGCCTAACTGACCGAGCCACCCAGGCGCCCCAAAAGTTTGTGGTTTTTTGAAATAGCATTTGCAATGTCATTTAATGATATGGCAAGGTGCTTATACTAATTATATTAGGTGAAAGTCAAGATAATTTATTTTTCATACAATATGACCTGAATAGTGCAAAAGAAAAAAATCGATGTAAGAAATAACTGGAATGACATATACTAAATGTTAATGAGTAATTTTATTCTGTTTATTTATATCTTATGGGTAGCCCTGATTTTCTTCAAATGAGTATATTTTGCTTCTATAGTCATATAAAAATGTATATTTGAGAAAAAAAATCCATGTGTAGGATTCACTGGATCTGTGAAAAATGGCAAAATACTCATCCATGGACCTTCATTGTTCAGCATGTTATTCCTAAGGAGATGGTAGTAGTTATACTCCCTGGGTTTCAGGCTACAGGCAGCATGAGAGAGTCCTGAGGAAAATGGGCTAGGGGTAGAGATAGGGCTGGTTGCTGGCCGGCTGCCGTTGAGAAGTGAAGGAGGAAAAAGTCTTATCTATTCCTAACCTGCCCCATGGTTTCAACTTACTCCTACCACATCATGGTCTCTCTCACTTCCCCATCCTTTATTCATACATGGGCAGCAGGCATGAAATCCAACTTTGTGAGTCACCTCTCCAAAAAGTAGTCATCTTAATAAGAACCAAAGTCTGAACCTACACTAATGAAGGTCAGAAGACAGAACTGCAGGGGTCAGTATTCAATAACCCAAATACTTATTGAAAAGTCTGCTATGTGCCAGACATCCACCAAGACAAAAGAATCAATAAAACTCCCTGAAAGAATTCACACCTTGTTGGTATAAATGAAGTCTCTGTTCCAGGAGCTGGGGACATACCAGAAAACAAAATAAGGCACCTGCTGTCAAGAAGCTTGTACTACATCAATCTAAGCCCTATGAGGGCTACACTCATCAGTATGTGAGCTTCAGTTTAGGTTCTGGTAAAACAAGTTGTAATTTTATGCCTACAGTTTGATTATATATAAGCAGTGGTCATGGTTAAATGAGATTAGCTAATCTGATAGAGAAGGAAAACCACAATTTTTTATGGAATGATCAGAGATGCTTTTAAACTTACACTAATATTCCTTTGGTCATGGCTGAAGAAGCCAAAGTTCAAGACTGAGAAGCATCTGAAATGTTTTTCTAGGCAGTCAATCTGTTTAAGAGACTTCTCACAGTCATTAAAGTAAACATCAGATTCTCCATACCACACCCTCAAAACTGGCAAAGAAGCCCAAGCCAGGCCCAGCAGGGCTTGACCCCTGAAAATGATGCTGTTTAAGCCCTGTGATATAAAAAATGCCTCTTAGGCCAGACGCATTTGCCAGATCTTTCAACATGGGCATACTTAACCTATGGTCTTACTTATATAAATTATTTCATCCAAGAAGCCAAACTAAATGGAAACAGGCATGTTCTGTCTGTGTTTGTGCATGTGTGGTATGCACGTGTATGTGGGATGTGGGATGTGTGTGTGTGTGTGTGTGTGTGTGTGTGGTATGTCTGAATGTGTGGGTGTGTGCAGTCAGAACCTAACTCATACTTATCCATGGCTCCATGTCTGTCTGTGACAGGCCTATGGGTACTGCCATAACTAATGGAGTAACTCCCAAGTCCATGAGATACCCAATCAGAAAAAAAAGTCTCACAGGCCAAGAAAAACATCTAGAGGAGAGGACAGATGAACTTTAAGAGCAGTTAGTGGTACAGGAGGGAGTAGAGGGAAAGAAGATGATGTGGTTCCTAAGATTAAGTCAATCCACTTCCCTCACCAGTAGGCATTTTTCTTTAGCTACCATGCATTTTGGCCAGAACTGTCAGAAGCCACAGAAAGAGGGTAAATAGCCAAAAATGCTTTAATCCATTGTGCTAAAAAGAGTCTGAAATGCCCAGAATTTTCTGCCTTTTTGTCCTATTGAAACTTGTTAAATCTGTCTTCTGAATTTTGGTGTTCTCACTGGGCTAAAGCATGGAGAATGCAGGGCCAGGATCTTATTAATCACTTCAGCTACTGTATAATGGTTTTGAGGGGTTAACATATGCCAGGCCCTCTGCTAAGGACATATCATCTTGTGTTTTAGGTACTATCACTGTGCACATTTTTATATATGAGCAAATAAAAAAAACAGAATTTGAGCAACTTGCTCAAAATTAAGAAATACGTAGAATCAGAGGTGGAATTCAAATCCCAGGTCTGACTTCCTATACACTCCTGGGCATGAAAATGCACACAGTGAGTGATTAATAAATGACTGAATGCTGTCTAAAAACATGAGATGGTAAGGGATCCATCTGCTTCACATTCGAAATTGTACACTTTGAGGATTGGTCAGTGCCCACCGGGATCAAAGCAGAACATGGCTCATGGCAGGAACACTGTACTAAGACCAGGAGGCCTGGGCTCTGGATCTGGATTCTGGTCCAGCCACTGGTTCCCTGTGTGGCTTGGGAAAAGCCAATTTATATCTTAGGGCTTCCATTTTCTCACCTAGCAAACAAAAGAAATTCCACTTTAACCCATAAGTCTGTGAGGAGGACCAGAGGAGATAAATACAAGTGAAAGTGCTTCATATAACTCACATGAGAGGTAGCATCAGCAAGGAACATGTCTTGACACTGGAGCTGTCCTCATGATTGTTCTTTGTTTTCTGCCACTGAGGAGCTCAAACAATATACTATTATTTTAAGTAAAATACAACAAATGCATCGGATGTGCAGGAGGAAAAATGTGCCAATGAAATCCTGGCAGGTCAGATGGAAAGTAGATCTCTGACTCACCATCCCTTTCAGAATAATCTCCAAATGCTTTCTCCCAGCATCCAGGGCCTCTCCCAGTGCTCCCCCATTGACTTCATGCTCCAGTAATAACACATGACATGTAATCCCTCCAACAAAGCAAGCTCTCTCAGACCTCTGATCCTTTTCACTTGTGGCTGCAACACTGATGTCCCATCTGCTTCAGTGTTTTGAAACTCAGTCCATGCATCACTACCATCAGGAAACTTCACTGCTCCTTCCTCAGTGCTCAACATCACTCATTAGTGATGATGATGATAAGTTTACCTCACCATTACACCATTCCTGAGAATCCTTATCTCTGTTACTAGTAAATTCTTCAAAGACAAGCATGCTTCTTTCATCTGGTTATTCCCAGTGCCTGGCCTAGGACATGGAACTCCATAGTTATATGATGAATTTTTAGTCAATTGAGCTAAATTAGTATGTGTTCACAGTACTCTGTATGGTCAGGAGAACATAAAGGCTGACTAGTTTCATGTTGAACAAATGCCCTCAAGCATAAAGTTTCATCATTTGCATCTATGATCTCTTACATTCATTTCATAATTAACCCAAAAGATCCCAATAATTTTATTAGGTGGGATTCCTGCACTACACTGTGAGTTTTTCCAAAATGGAAACCATATTTTATTAACTTGTCTCAATAATGTTTATTGACTGATTGCCTGATTGAATGAATGAACGAATGGATGGATTTACTATACCCATTTTTAGATCATCTCACAGAAACTAGGATGATGCTTGGGACATGTATTCTCGAATTATTTCTAAATGAATGAGTGAACAAATGAATGTCTTTTTCATGTATTTTTTTTTAACTCCCATGACTAACAAAGGATGTGGCATAGGGCTCTTCAAAATCCTTGCTTGAAAAAAAAATCCTTGCTTGAAAAAAAATCCTTATTTGATGTATGAGAGAATTTAAAGATTCGAGGACTATCAAGTGAGACTCTGGCTACTTTTAGTTAAATATGAATATATCTGCCAAAGATTCACATTTCTAAGTAGGAATCTGCTAGCAAAAACATCATAAAAGTGGCACTTCCTGGTTGGTTATCTCAAGATTATCATGATTATATGTGAAGTGACAGACACCTGGATGTCTCAGTCGGTTAAGCTTTTGCCTTCGGTTCAGGTCATGATCCCAGGGTCATGCCTTCAGTTCAGGTCATGATCAGCAGGGAGTCTGCTTCTCCCTCACCCTCTCCCTCTGCCCCTTCCCTCTGCTTGTGCTCTCTCTCTCAAAATAAATAAATAAAATATTTTTATATGTGAGGTGACATATTATTCAACTATGATCATAGTTCTTAAGCTGATGCATTTAATGAAGAGTATATTCAGATGTAGAATGACTATTACAGAAATGACAGAAATATTACATTATGTTAAATTATGCCACCTATTATGCTATGTATTCTAAAAGCATCCCTTCCAACCAATCTCCCTTTCCCCAAGAACCTAGTTGGTTCCCATTAGAGTCCATGATGTGGAACCTTCTCTGTAATGCTTCCCATATAAAAAGATTAGGCCTTAAAGACCAAGTAGAGTCAGGCAAGTTTACCTCACCATGGCATTTTCCCGATCAAACAGTCAAACTATCTCTCTCTTCCAGGAAACTCATGATTAGCTTTTGTTTGGAGAAAGACAGGCTCTTCCAGGCTAAGCCTACTTGGCTGAACAGTGCCTTACTCTCCCACTGGGGATCATGAGCTGAAATGAATAGTAAATTGGGTCTTCGAGGAACCCAGGTTCAAAGGTGAAGCCAAGGCAGGGCTTTGTGCATAGATAGTTAGACCCAAAACTGTTGAGCCCACATGACTTCTCAAAATAAAACCATCTGGGTCCCAAAACCAAAAGTGCATGACCCAGCATCTCAAAGTTCTTGTTTGAATAAAAAAAAATAACAAACACAGATAAAAATTTATCACCCTGTAAACTATACACAACTCTGATAAATACCAAATGAAATGAATAAAATATTAAAAATGAGGAAAGCATTCTCTATCCACCATAATTTGATCCTCAATTCTGATTTATTCCAATCATAACTTATAAAATAAAGAAGCACAGCTCACTAACAAAGAGAGACTAATAAGTTAACAATATGGCTATCACCCTTATAAAAGTTAGTGAACAATTTAAAAAGAAGAGTAGACAATGTGATCAAATGAATGGAATCAAAGAGAAATGGACCATTTATATTGCTGGTACACCCTCTCAGTATGCACAAATAAGATGAAAGTAAATACAAGATACTAAATAGGGGAAGGCAGAAACGACCCTAGATTCATCATCAGAAATAAAAAGAAATGTCCAACAATAGGTACTCAACAAATGATTTATATTAACTAATCTTCCCCAGCATCACTTCCTTTCCCTTTTTCTTCCTTTCCTCTGCCTATTTCTCCTTCATCATCATTATCATCATCATCAATAATAAACAGCAGGTGGAAATCCTCTGGGTCTCTTTATAGTGAAATCACCACCTGTGAGAAATTCAAATATGATTGTTAAGGGATAAAGAGACTTTTGGAAATTATGAGGCACATGATTGCCATGCCATGTTGTGCTGTTTGTTTAATGTTTACTAATATGGTTTCCTTATTGTTTTCTTTTTATTTAACCTTGTATCTCACAAAATCTCTCTCTCTGTTTCACCCACATTCACATTCATACACAATAAATTCTACAATCTCTTTATCCCATTCCCAATTAGTTTAGTTTTACTAAAAAATGATAATTTTACAGAGGTAAAATGAAGATTGTTTAAAATAATAGTATCAATTTTTATTTTAAAATCTGATATTTTAAAAATCTTCCTTAAAGAGCATGCTAGCTAACTCATCATAATTATATTCAGGAAGAGAGTAAGACAGAGGAATAGAGGAAGCAGAAGAGGGAAAAGAACAGCTACGTAAGATGTGTGAGTAGCCAGCATGGACTAAGCGTTTTACATATAATATTTTGGTTAGTTCCCATGTTAAGGAGAAGAGAATGGAGGCTCAAGAAGATTAAGTGATCATCTAGAAAGCAACAGAGTGGGGCGCCTGGGTGGCTCAGTTGGTTAAGCGACTGCCTTCGGCTCAGGTCATGATCCTGGAGTCCCGGGATTGAGTCCCGCATCGGGCTCCCTGCTCGGCAGGGAGTCTGCTTCTCCCTCTGACCCTCCTCCCTCTCATGCTCTCTGTCTCTCATTCTCTCTGTCTCAAATAAATAAATAAAATCTTTAAAAAAAAAAAAAAGCAACAGAGTTAGGGACAGAATCATTGTCTTTCTGACGCCAAAGCCTATGCTTCTTTGTAACTTTATCTCTTCTGTTTATCCTCTTCTAGGACTCTATGTATGTAAAGCAAAACATAAAAATAATTGTATATACTAAAATATTACATCAATATTATAATAGAAAAAAAACCTAGAATCAGGAAAACAAGTTAAAGGTATAACAATAAGAGAATCAATCATGGCACAACTCTAAAATGAGCAACCATGAACAGTAATAATTCTGTAGAATTTACAATAACATGAATGATGTTTAAACTGAAATGATATGGAACATTATAGTAATAGTACAATAATGGTTAAGCAGAGAAGTTAAGACATAAATTAATTCATGAGAAAATATGACCATATCTCTTATGAATTTAAAAATAAAAATCTTCAACAAAATATCAACAAATCAAATCCAGTAATGAATCAAAAGAATTGTACACCATAGCCAAATGATATCTATTCCAGTTGTGAAAGGATGGTTCAATATTAAAAAGTCAGGCAATGTAATCCACCACATCAACAATCTAAAGAAAAGTCAAATTATGTAATCATGTCAATTGATGCAAAAAAAATTAGACAAAATCCAACACCCATTCATGATAAAAAAAAACTCTCAGCAAGTTAAAAATGAAAGGGAACTACTTTACTTGATTTTTTAAAAAGTCATATGCAAAAAAATCTTATAGCTACCATCATATTTAATGGAAAAAGATGATGTTTTCCTCCTATGTACAAGAACAAGGCAAGGATGTCTGTCATCACGACTCTTATTTAACAAAAGTACTAGAAAGCCTAGTCACTGCAATGAGACCAAGAAAAGTAATAAAAGGCATACAGAATGGAAAGAACAAACAAAACTGTCCCTATTTGCTGATGACATGATTGTCCACTTAGAAAGTCACAAGAAATTTAAAAAAATCTTAGAACAGATTAGTGAGTTTATCAAGGTTACAGAAAACAAGTTTATGATATATCTCTCTATATTAACAGTGACTTTGTGGAAACAAATTTTAAAAACACAATACAATTTACCATCCTCTAAAGAAAATGAAATACTTAGGTATAAATTTAACAAAACACGTATAGGACCTATCTGCTGAAAATTACAAAATGCTGATGAAAGAAATTTTTTAAAGGCCTAAATAAATGGAAATGTATACTGTGCTCATTTATAGGTAGACTCAGAATAGTAAAGATGTCAATTCTCCTAAATTTAGCTAAAGATCTAATATAATTCCTACCAAAATCCCTTCAAGGTACTTTGTAGACATATAAAAGCTTATTCTAAAATTTATTTGAAAGCACAATGACTATAATACCTAAAACAATCCAAAAAAAGAAGAATGTGAGATTAATCACTCTATATTCAATACTAAGTTACTATACAGCTAGAATATTGAAGACAGTGTGGTATTAGAGGAATAAACACACAGATCAATGGAACATAGATCAATAGACCCATATAAATATGTCCAATTGATTTCTGATATATTGCAAAAGCAATTCAATGCAGGATGGATGGCCATTTCAAGAAATAAGGTTGGAACAATTGGATATCCAAGTGAAAAAAACATACACACACAAAAACAAAAAAACAAAATAAAACAAAACCAAAACCCCCTCACACTTGATAGAGAATTTCCTTCAAAATGGATCATGGACTTAAATATAAAGTGTAAATCCATACAAGTTTTAGAAAAAAACATGTAAGAGAAAATCTTCAGGACAAAGGGCTAATCATAGCCCAATAGCGCAATACCAAAAACATGATACACAAAGGAAATGTTGACCAATGGGATCTAAACGAAATTAAAAAAGTTTGCTCTTTGAAAGACCCTGTTAGGAGGAAAAGAAAAGCTATAGACTAGAGAAAATATGCAAATCATAAATCTGACAAAGAACTAGTGATATATATATATAATATATGTATTATATATATATATATACTGAACAGAAAAGTAACAATCCAACTATGAAATGGGCAAAAGACATGAATGAATGTTTTACTGAAGGAGACCTAGAGATGGCAAATGAAAAATCCATTAGCAAAAGTTATTTTACAGTATTATTCTTCAGAAATAATAACTAAGCAACTTCAGTACATATTTTCATATCTATATTACTTTTCATGTTTCCAACACAACAAAACATGAAAAGAGCAACTGAGGTCCCTTTTGACCTTTCCATGTTCACTTCAATAGTCAAAAACCAAACTAGAATGTCCATAGAAATATTCCCAAATGATTATCCTTAAACTTTAATTGGTGGGCTCAAGGAGCTTCCCAGGTTGAAAAATTACCATTATATATTTTTAATTATGTGAAAAAAATTCAGATTTTATCTTGAATGCATCTGTAATATTTGAGCTTAAATATCACCATCTTTTTAAGTTGAAGTCATATGCTTAAGCCCCTCTGCACCCCTCAAAGACACTGAGCCTCTAACAGACACTGAAATGTAATAGGACTTGCCCAAAGAGCCAGTCTTTTCCAATGAGGAAAGGAACAATGGCTAAGAAAGTTGTTAGAGCAGTCCAGAGCTCTAAGACAAAGACTTGTTCTTCCTGTGGGGTCCTTGGATTGCTTTCCATCACTCCCTGGGTATTCCTTTTGGATGATATTCTTGGAAAAAATTCACATTGATTTCTGGTTTATTCCATTGCTTCTCTGAGAAGCCAAAGTTAAAAACTGACCTTGAGCTCAAGTAACTTCTAATGTGTCACATATGGAGGCAGGGAGATAAAGCTCTGTCTGTGGTTGAGAAAGAATAATTCTGCCAAAGCAGTGTTCTCAATAGCACTGATAATAATAATAACAATAACTCCACATATTGTTAAAGTGCTTTATATTTACCAAGTGTTTTCATATATATTATAGCATTGGATTCTCATGAAAATGCTCTGAGGTAGGTGAGCAGATATTATTTATATTATCCTCAGATGGAAATAATATCTGTGCCTTGTCTAAATTAATCAACCAGCAAGTGTTGCAGATAATACTTGAACTTCAAATCTCATTTGTAACATTAAAGAAATTTTTAAATATAAAAATAGATTATCCCAGCAGCCTATAGTAATTGATCCAAATTTTGTAAATGGTTAAGATTTGGTCTATGGGCATTTGAATTTTACATATCAATCAGAATTACAGTATCATATTCTGCATTTATATATTTATTATATAATAATCTGGTCAAGTCATGGCATAGTTTTCATAATTATGTTGCTATCCTATGGTGTGGGGAATTATAATTTATTTCATCATTCTACTCTGCATGATTTTCTTTAATCATTCATCGACTTAAGATGAATTTTTAGGTCTATGAGCCCTTGTCAAAGAGTTTGAAGATTCCACATCATTAGTGCTACTAATTATCATATTCTCAAGTAAAATATAAAAATTTGCATTGAGACTAGATGTGTTTGCAAATACAACACAAGCTTATCACTAATTCCAAGAGTTACCATTTTTAAGTATAAAGGTAACTTTATTTATTTACTTACTCAACAGCAAATTGGATCTTTTCAATAATTAGCTAATTCCATTTCCTATCATATATATTTTTTTCATCCATCTATTAAGGTCTTGATAGTTTTTCTTATATATTGAATGAGATACTTTATGATAAAAATTAACCTTTTTCATAATTGATGAAGTATTTTTTATATTTGTGTCTCTTTAGTTTTATTTCTTTATTACACAGTTATTTTCCTCTTTAGTTCCTTCTGTAGCCTCAAAGCAGAGGAAGTTTTCCCCTCACTCTACTATTATCAGGACCATTTTCTGTTTCACTCCAACTGAACTTTAATAATATAGCTCTGTTTTCAATCAAATGGAATATTTCTATAAGAAATGCGAATATAATTTTTTAGAAAGTTTCTTTTGTTTTTGTATAGTTTATGCATACATATAATTTAAACAGTAAAATATAACTGAGAGGCTTATCATAAAATACAGATTCCTTACTGCTACACCATCAATATTCCCCTTCCTCAGTGCTTTCTACTTTCCATATTTCCAGAGATATGTATAAGCATGTTTATACATATATACAGAGTACTTATATTGTTAATTTTTTATTTTTTTAGTTTTAGGCATAGATACTAACTTCTCAAGATAGGAAATATGGGCTTAATTCTCTTTTCCCAGCCTACATTACTATGCACACACACACACACCTTCAGACTTCCATCCCCCCAATAAAGATATTTTTATGTTGCTCAGATCAATCCATTAAGATTACCTAAATGTTATTTATAACTGAACCATGCAGCAAGCTTTAATTACTTTTCCTATCTTGCATAAACTTTGCTCCCTTTGGATTCAATGGATGTTTTATTTACTTTTGTTTTCTTCGTTGCCTGTGTTATTATGACTAATTCACCCCCAAACATTTCCCCAGTGTTCAAATACATCCAGTTTTCTATCAGTTTCATCTTCTTGGAAAACTTTTATTCCAGAGCCTCTGACTTGCTCCAATCTGGACTACTTACTCTCTGGGCCTGTTATGCATCTTTTATCCTAGCATGCTTCTTTTCAGCATCCCTAGTAGTTAGGGTAGGCTGCAATAACAGATTCCCAGAACAGAAACTTATTTCTTGTTCATGTAACAATCCAAGATGGCGGCCCACGGTTAGTGAGTGTCTTCTCCACGTGGTGAGGTTGAGATCCAGGGTTATTCAGGGTTTTTTTGTTTGTTTGTTTTTCATCTTGTAAATTTACCATTTACTGAGACCTTGAATCCTCAAGGTTGCCTCAAGGGGAGTTAGAAGAGGCACTTCTTTCACTTCTTGAAAACAGTTTATCTATAGCACTCAGTCCTGAGGCCACATTTAAATGCTAAGGATTTGGTAGATACAGTCAAACTATGTCCCCAAAGGACGAGAAAAGAGATTTTTACTGACTACTAGAAATCGCTTGCTAATTATCATCAAGGGTATTCCTTTTGCCACTTGCTTGACTGAGATCTTGTTTCCCAGATCCTCTTTTCTTCTCTTAATTTTACTTTCCTGGTTGGTAGAGTACATGCTAAAGTAGCTTTTTGAGAAAGAGTGAGTAGGAGGTATATTTTTAGTGATATTGGCTGTCTTAAGATATCTTTATTCTACTCTCATATTTAATGGCTGTTTTGACTGAGTACAGAATTCTAAGTTGGAAAACATTTTCTCAAAAATTTGGAAGGCTTTTCCATAAAAGTTTCAAAGGTATTGCTCTGTTTCTATAGAGTTTAAAGTCATTTTATTCATAATCTTTGGTATATCTGATTTTTTTTTTTTTTCTGGAGCCTCAAGATCTTCTTTTGGCCACTGACATTCTGAAATGACATGATGTGGTTCCATTTTGATCCATTTTGCTGGGTGTTTGCTATATATTTTATTATGTAACACATCTTCCCCAATTCTGGGAGACACTTGAATTACTTCTTGGTGATTTTCTCTTCCATTTTTTTTTCTATTTAAAACTATAATTCTGGATATTGATCCTCCTGAGATGATCTTCTAATATTCTTATTTTTTCTTTCCTATTTTCAATCTCTATTTGTTTTACTTTCTGAGAGAATTCCTCACCATTAGCTTCTAAAACTTCTAATCACTTTATCATATTTTATAGTTTTAATTTTCAAGACCTTTTTCTTAGAGTCATAGTACCCCTTTTTGTGGCATACTATTCTTGTTTCATTGATATAGTGTCTTCAACTATTTGAAATACAGAGATACTTTTAATATTATCTCCCTGCATAATCTGTTCTGTTCATGTTGTTGCTTTCTATTTATTTATTTTAGTCTCTATCTTTTCAGTTGGGCACTTTGCTCAAATACCTGGGGATCTTTGGCTGTCTGTCCATATTTGTGAGTGGATCTCTAAAGGCTAATGGAAACCACTGAACATTCTGTATGCTTGTCAACTGTGGGCTTCATTTTAAGGAGTGATGTGACCCAGTCTATTTCATTGAAACCAGCATTGATGTGTATCTTCAGGTCTTTTCTTGTTGACCACTCAAATTCTGCACAGAAAAAGCATCACCCAGCCTCTTAAAGAAGCACAAACCAAGAAAGTACAAACCAGGGTCCTAGTGTTCTAAGAGCAAAGTAGGAAAAGAGTGATACGGGACACCTCACATTCAGTGTACAAACTGATGAAATCTCTCAATTTATAGTAAGATTTCCCTTCCTCCAACTATACCTAGTATTCCCAGTCCAGAGACATGCAGCTTTACCCCTCCAGAGAATAAACCTCCAGTCTTCTGCCAAGGAGGGAGAGGAGTAGTTTTCCAGCTGAGCAGAGGAGGGAGTAAAACTGGTGGTTTAACTGCATCTTGAAGCAGAATTTAATCCATCCTCCTGTTTTCAACAACTTCTTCATACACTTCATCCTCCCTGCTTGCAGAGGTACCTGGTGCTGACAATTTCTGAGCCTCTTGGGAGATTTGTGGTGTAGATTGAGTAGCTGTTCAGCTTTCTCTACTGCTGACTTAGGATTCAGTTTTTGTTTTTGTTTTTGTTTTTCAAGTCAGCTAAGTGGTTTAGCACCCACCTTGTTGCTATTGCCATTTCTCAGTTTTTCTCTGTGCTTTTGTATACGTATACTTAGAAAATCTTTTAGTGCCATTTTAGTGAGGTTTCAAAGAAGAGTGGAGGTAAAGACGCTCAATCCTTGATCTTCAACCTGGAAATCCTTAATATAACTTTTCATTTTCCAAATTGTTTTCTTATCAGAGCACCAATTAATGAATAATCACTATGTTCTCCTTGTTTTGAGTTTAGTTTGACATATACCAAGTTAATTATATTTCTAGAATTCATACTCTAATCAAATGATCCATTCTTCCACTAGTAATGTATATTTTTTCTTTTCTAGAATATATTATCATATATAATAGTTGCTCAGTACAAGCTAGTTCTGCTTATTGCTTCATCCATTCAGGTAACCCATGTGGAAAGAACTCTGTTAAGAATCATCATGCAAACAATTTGCCAATAATACCACATGCCGACTTTGTTTTTGTTTTAAAAGATAGACATGTCCTTAAAATTAGTTCCAATTCCATTAATCATCCCTCTTCTAGTATATGTCAGCCAAGGCTGTTTCTATTCCAGGCTTAAAAATTAAAAATCCCCTGGGTTGACAGTTTACCATAGAACATGACCCATCCATTTAGCCTAATCTTCTCTAACCAGAAATACACAAAGAGACACATAAAACCACACACATACCTTCCTAAGCCATGTGTATCTCACTTTGATTTCTAGCCCTCTGATGCTCAGTGACATTTTCTGTTTCAGAATATCAAGATATTTTGCCAGACATGAACTTTAGCAATCTCAGTAACATCTCTTTACCATATTAAAGATTAAACGGGGAAATGAGCTTTGTAATTTACCGGGAAAATAGGACTATATGGTGTCATTTCTGATTTTCTAATCTAAGATTCTCTTCCATGTGAATTCCTAAATATTTTTCCCCTTACTTACCCTTCCTTATTGCTGATATGGATTACAAAATGATCTATACCACTCTTCACTTTTTAATACAAATATCTATTACCAAGATTAAATGACATTTACACATTCAGAATGAGTTTTTTCCTCTCCCATATAAATTTATCCTGGGGGGAAAATTGCTTTTACTATAATTCTAGTTTCATCATATCTGGCAAATAATTATTAATTAAATAATCATCTTTGAGCTATACTTAATATAACTATCCTCATTATACCAAGTAGCTGCTTTACTTTTCTAATGGTTCCTCAATGCTAAAATTTATTATCTGTAGCCCTTAGAATAACCAAAATGTATAGACCAGAAGGACTGATGGTTACATGAGGGAATAACCTACATGTTTCAAGGTTGAGGTAGAGGTAAGAAAGATCAATAATAACTATGGAAAAAAAGCATGAAAAATAATAATTTCATATTTATAAGAAATATTACCCTATACATGGTACTCCTGGGAAAGATAATTCAGTTATTTATAAAAGAATTGTATATCAGTTTTAAACTGTTTTATTTCTTATTCTAGGTCTTATTCATCTTAGAGGTTGATTGTGTGATTTTTGGCTTATTCTTGTGATCACTCAGAGACATTAAAACAATGGTGTGAACTCACTGGAACATTCCCCTCCTAATCTCACTGGAAAAGTATAAAGTTTTTAATGGCCTATTTATGGTTCTCAAAAACTTGATTTAGGGTGGGAAATATTGGACTAATCTACTTTTTTGCAATCAAAAGCACATACCAAAGAGAAGATAGTCTCTCAAATTAGGAATTTAGGGTCCAAAAATAAAATGCAATCCAAATGTTTGCTAAGAAGAGACTAGGAAGAGACAAGATTCTCAGCCCACCCCACCCACTCCCACTCCCACCAAAAAAGAGAACCTCAAAGAGGCATTTGCAGATGCTTTAATGCTCAGACTCATTAAAATAAGTCATATTTGTAATAAGAAAGTTAAAATAAAGCAGCTAAAGTAAAAACCAAGGGGGCAGACAAGACCAAGCCTGATCTTTTCCCTACCACAAATATAACGTCTCTCAACTCTAGCTGTTTGAATTTGTTGACTTTGAAGACAATCATCAGAGGCTGAGCAACACCCAATCTTTCCATTTTGAGGTCTCGGAATTCTTTCTTTTTGGCCTTTGCATCCAAAAATAATACACATCCCAATTACCCCCTGGGCTAAGGGGCCAAATCTACACAGTATTCCATTTCAGGAAATGAACATCTCAGGGTCTTTCCTCTGCTTTTTGCTCCTGCTTAGGCATGTTTACCGGATTATAAGAGAAGATAAAACCATTTACATATGTTTGTGGGTGTTTTTTATACAAAGAGAAACTAGTTTGCTCGATCAAATAACAAAGCACCAAGCATAATGAAACTGGGTTTTCCTTGCCCTGGTCATTTTCCCCAGCTTCATCAAAGCTTGCACAGGTATTTCTGGCAATGTCTAGGTGAGTTAACATAGCCATTTGGAGCAACCAAATAAAGAGAATTAGGACCAGCCCATTTTAACCAGAATAAATCTCAATGTTGTGCTAAATTCTCCCTTAAAAAAAAATTGCCAAAAGATAATGTGATTTATCCCTTAGGAAGGACTGGTGAGAAGTATGTGTGGGGGGTGGGAGGGAGCGGGTAATGAGGAAGGAGAGAGAAGGGTGTACATGACTCAATTTTTGGAAAAGTCTGAATAAATAATCAAGCTAATGGCAACTAGAAGGAAACACCCTAATGATTCTGGATCAGTAATGCTTTAAAACAAACATAGTTTGAATTTTAAGATTTAGTCTTAGAGCTAACCTTCTAAACTAAACACACACACATGCATACACAGAGTCATTTATGATACAATTCAGTTGGTAGAGTTATCAGTCATGGTATAGAAAAAAGAATCAATAAATCCATAGGAGACAGAGTTAAATGAGAGAGAGAGAGAGAGACCCAGATCTCTAACCAGATCTCTTTAGTGGTGCAGTTTAAGGGAAAATGGCGGTCTTCAAAGCCAGTCTCTGCCATAATACCTATTAGTAGAAGTCTTGGGAAAATCATTTAATTTAATTTCCTGGTTCCTTAGATTCCTTTTATGTAAAATGGAGATGATATTAAACTTCACTGATTTCATGGAGGACTAAATGAGATACGATATGAGAAGGCATTCTATAAATGTAAAAACATGCAATAAATATTAGCAAAATATGAAGGCATTTCTATATTTCATATTCATACATCATTGGTGGGAATACAATTTATTGTTAGAATAAACCTTCTAAAAGGCAATTTGTATAAAGAACAATGAACTTTTTCATACCGCAGATCCATACATTTACATATGGGATTCTATTCTAAGGAAACAATCAGAGACTTAGACAAAACATTATTCTCAAACATGTTCATTGCAGTGTTACTTAAGATAGCCAGTCAAGTGGACTCAGCCTTAATGTCCAATAGTAGAAGAATAGTACATCTATATGATACTCTATTAGGACTATCCTTGAAAAGTAAATTTAAATAATAGCAGTGAGCCACTGTTTCCTGAATTTCTGTTTCCTTCATTTATATTTCAGTCAGTGGTGTAGGAATAAAACAATTTGGTAGATGGTCTCTTTGTAGCTCAGTATTCGTAACCCACAGACTGCAAATACAAATATGCATCAACCACTGTCTATTGACTGAATAAATAATATGGATTGGACATACATGAAAAATTATTTTTTTCAAAATATGCAGATGTAATTGTGTTTAATAAACTACAGATCCATTTTAAATGATTACCAGCTTCACAGCAAGATTTTTTTTTATCAGCATGTAGTGCAATCAACTAAAAGTGTAAGTGCTCTTAAATATAAGTCTGCAAAATACTTTGATATTAAAAATAACTTCACATATTTCTTAGAGAAAATAAAACAAGTTAAGCATTGAACATCATGTCATAACACACAGCAAGGAAGCATTAAAGACTACAAGATCAGTAGTACTTAGGAGCCAACTTGAAGAAGATCCCATTGGGCCAATGATGAAAGAATTTAAGCTTCAAAGAGGATAACAATACTTAATTGAAACCCATCAAATATGCTTAATCCACGAGTTCATAATAATATTTTAAAAACTAATTGTTCACCTTCAGAGGATTTTAGGAAGTTGATTTATTATCTTAAAACCTGGTAAATATAGAGAAAGAATCAAGCATTTATTCCACCTTTCCTGTATTAATAGTATAACTGAGTAACCAATTAATTGAGGGGAAATATATATTTTTAAGTGTATCTCAAATAACACATGAAAGAAAAATTATAGAATTAGGATATCATCATTTTGTAATCCCCAATAAATAGGTAGATCTAGGAATTGAGCTTGGTGATAGGCAGTATTCTAATATGGCCCCCATGCTCTCTGCCTCCAGTGTTACTCTCCTGTGATTTTGTTTCTTTTTCTTGCCTTACAAGTACTGCTAGTACAATGTTAAAAAGGAGTAGTGAGAGGGGACATCCTTGTTTCATAGATGTTATTAGTGGAGAAGCTTGGAGTTTCTCACCATTGAGTATGATGTTAGTTGAGGGTATTTTATAGATATTCCTTATCAAGTTAAGGATTTTCCCTGTATTCTTAATTTACTGAGAGTTTATATTATGAATGGGTGTTGGGTTTCACCAAATTCTTCTTCTACATTTATTGAAATGGTTATATGGTTATTCTTTTTTAGCCTCTTGATATAATGGATTACAATAATTGATTTTCAAATGAACCAGCCTTGCATACCTGGATAAATTCCCCTTAGTCATGGTTTATAATTCTTTTCATACTTTTTTGGATTCAATTTGCTAATATTTTGTTGAGAATCTTTGCATCTATATTCATAAGGGATATTGGTCTGTGGTTTTCTTGTAATATCTTTGTCTGGTTTTGGTATTAGAGTAATGCTGGGCTCATAGAATGAGTTAGGAAATATTCCTTCTGCTTCTATCTTCTGAAAGAGATTGTAGAGAGTTGATGTAATTTCTTCCTTAAATGTTTGGTAGAATTCACCAATGAACCCATATGGGCCTGGTGCTTTCTGTTTTTGAAGTGTATTAATTATTGTTTCAATTTCTCTAATAGATATAGGCTTATTTAGATCATCTATTTCTTCTTGTGTGACTTTTGGCAGATTGTATCTTTCAAGGAATTGGCGTATTACATCTAGGTTACCAAATCTGTGGGCATAGGGTTGTTCAGTAGTATTCCTTTCTCATAATTTTAATTTTCATGGGCTTTAGTGATGTGCATTGCCATCTTTCATTTCTGATATTAGTAATTTGTGTCCTCTCAATTTTATTGATCTTTTCAATAAAGCAGCTTTTGGTTTTGTTGATTTTCTCTAGTGATTTCTTATTTTCAATTTTATTGATTTCTACTTTGATTCTAATTATTTCTTTTCATCTGCTCACTTTGGATTTAATTTGCTCTTCATTTTCTAGTTTCCCAAGGTAAAAACTTAGATTGTTGATTTTAGATCTTTCTCATTTTCTAATCTACACATTTGATGCTATAAATTTCCCTATAAGCACTGCTTTTGCTGTAGAGCACAAATTTTGATAAGCTGTGTTTTCGTTTTTATTCAGTTTTTCAAAATACTTTAAAATTTCTCTTCTTTGATACATGTGTTATTTAATCTCCACATATTTTCTAGTTATTTCTCTCTTCTTGATTTCTAGTCTAATTCCATTGTGGTCTAAAAGCAAACATTTGTGATTTCTATTATTTTAAATGTGTTGGGGATTTTATGGCCCATAATGTGGTCTATCTTCATGAATATTCCATGTGAGATTGAGAAAAAAATGGCATTCTGTTTTTATTAGATAAAGTAGTCAATAGATGTCAATTAGATCCTATTGATTAATGGTATTGTTTAGTCTGACTATATGCTTACAGATTTTCTGCCTGCTAGATCTGTCCAATTTTGTGAGGGGGTGTTGAAGTCTCCAACTATGATAGTCGATTCATATATTTTTCCTTACAATTTTATCAGTTTTTTCCTCACACACTTTGATGCACTGTTGTTAGGCATATACACATTAAGAACTAGTAAGTCATCTTGGAGAACTGATGCATTTATCATTATGTAGTGCCCATTGTTATACATGATAACTTTCCTTACTTCAAAGTCTTTTCTTTTTGAAATTAACATAGGTATAAATATAGGTACTCCTGCCTTCTTTTAATCTTTTATTTAGTATTAGCATGGTGTATTTTTCTCCATCCATTTATTTTTAATTTATATATGTCTTTATATCTAAAATGGGAAGGGTTTACTACCAAAGATATAAAATACACATAATGGGAATACCAGAAGGAGAAAAAGAGATAAAGGAATAGAAGAAATATTTGAAATAATAATGACTGGGAATTTCTTCCAAATTAATGTCAGATACCAAACCATAGATCCAGGAAGATCAGAGAACACCAAGCATGATAAATGCAGACAAAAAACAAAATCCCTATATCTAGGTATATAATTTCCAAAGTACAGAAAATCAAAGAAAAAAAAAACAAAAACCTGAAGCTAGGGTTTAGGGGGTCCCTTACCTATAAAAGAGCAAAAATAAGAATGACATACAGCTTCTCTTCAGAAACCATACAAACAAGAAGAGAGTGAAGTGAAATATTTAAAGCATTGAGTGAAAAAATCATCAATCTAGAATTCTGTACCCAGAAAAATTATCCTTCAAAGTGAAGGAGAGATAAATACTTTGTTAAACAAAGAAAAAATTGAGAAAGTTTTGTTTTGTTTTGTTTTTTTGCCAGGAGACCCATTTTAGATATAAAGACACATATAAATTAAATCTTATAAATATAAATATTTGAATATTCTGTTTTAGTTTTTTTTTTTTTAATTTCAGTCTTGGTTTTCTTTGTTATTCAGTTTTTGAGATTCTATTAATAAATCTTCTTGCTTAGAGATTCTTTCCTCAGCCATGTGCAGTCTACTAATAAGCTCATCAAAGGCATTCCTCATTTGTTTCAATGTTTTTGTTTTTGTTTTGTTTTGTTTTATCTCTAACATTTCTTTTTGGTCGTATCTCAGGGTTGCCATCTCTCTGTTTACATTGCCCATCTGTTCTTACATGCTGTCTATTTTATCCATTAAAGCCCCTAGCATATTAATCATACCTATTTTAAAGCTTTCATAATCAAAACAGTATGGTACTGACAAAAAAATAGACATATAGATCAATAGAACAGAATAGAGAGCCCAGAAATAAGTCCATGCTTATTGTCATTTAATATACCACAAAGAAGGCAAAAACATACAATGGGGGAAAACACAGTCTCTTCAATAAATGGTTCTGGGAAAACTGGACAGCTACATGCAAAAGAATGAAACTGGACCACATTCTTACACCATACACAAAAATAAACTAAAAATGGATTTAATGTGAAACCTGAAACCATAAAACTCACAGGAGAAAACATACGCATTAATCTCTTTGACATTGGCCTTAACAATATTTTTTTAGATTGGTCTCCTCAGGCAAGGGAAACAAAAGCAAAAATAAACTATTGGGACTATACCAAAATAAAAGGCTTTTTCACAGCAAAGGAAACCATCAACAAAATGAGAAGGCAATCTACTGAATGGGAGAGGATATTTGCAAATGATATATCTGTAAGTGATTAATAACCAAAATATAAAAAGAACTTATATGACTCAACACACACACACACTCACCGACCCACAAATAATCTGATTAAAAATGGTCAGAGAACCTGAATAGACATTTTTTCCTAAAAAGACATGCAGATGGCCAATAGACACATGAAAAGATGCTCAACATCACTAATCATCAAGAAACTGCAAATCAAATCATAATTAGATAACACCTTATGCCTATCAGAATGAGTAGTACCAAAAAGACAAGAAATAAAAAGCATTGGCAATGATATGGAGATAAAGCAACCCTTAGTCATACTATTGGTGGGAATGTAAATTTGTGCAGCCACAGTGGAAAACAGTATGGAGGTTCCTCAAAAAGTGAAAAATAGAAATATCATACAATTTATTAATTCCATACTGGATATTTACCCAAAGAAGCCAAAAAGAGTAATATGAAAAGATATATGCCCCCCATGTTTATGTGGCATTATTTACAATAGACAAATTATAGAGGCAACCTAAGTGTTCCTCACTAGGTAAATGGATAAAGAGGATGTGGTACACACGCACACACACACACACACAGAGGAATATTATTCAGCCATAAAAAAGAATAATATCTTGCCATTTACAACAACATGGATGGACCTAGGGGGTATTATACTAAGTGAAATAAGTCAGTCAGAGAAAGACAAATACCATATGATTTCACTTATATGTGGAATCTAAAAAACAAAACAAAACAAAACAAATGAATAGAAAACGCAGAAACAGACCCATAAATACAGAGGACAAACTGGTAGATGCCAGAGGGAAGGGGGTGAGGGACAGGAAAAAAAGGGCTGAGTGGGAAATACAGGCTTCCAGTTATGGAATGAGTAAGCCACGGGGATGAAAGGACAGCACAGGGGAAATAGTTAATGGTATTGTAATAACATTGCATGGTGACAATGGTAGCTACACTGGGGTGAACATAGCATAATGGGTAGAGTTGTCAAATCATTATGTTGTATACCTAAAATGAATATAACATCGTATGTCAACTACATTTCAATTTTTAAAAAATTATAGTTATTTTAAATTCCAGGTCTGATAATTGCAAAATCCCTGCCAGGTATCATTCTGATAGTCACCCTGTCTCTTCAAATTGTGGGTTTTGGTTTTGTTTTGTTTTGTTTTGTTTTTGTATTTGGTATGTTATAACTTTTCCTTGACAGCTAGACATGATATACTGGGTTAAAGAAACTGCTGTAACTAGGCCTTTAGTGCTGTGGTGGTGGTGGGGGGGCATTCTGTAGTCCTGTGATTAGGTCTGTCTTTCAGTGATCCTGTGCCTCTGGGCTGTAAACCTCACAAATATTTTTCAGTTTTTCCTCCCCCCACCCCTTGCTTAGGTGGGACAGGATGCCTAGACTGGGCTGAGTTGGGCACTTCCTTCCTCCCAGGTGGGAGGGGAGAGTTGACTGGAGTTGGGTATTCCAGTTCCTTGGGTCAGTTAGGCTCTGATGATACACCAGAAGGTCAGGTTCTCATTAGCTAGTCTTTCTGAGGGCAGGTTTTGTTAAGAAGAATTGAGTGCTCTGGCCTAATTCAAAATGGTTCCTTTTCCTCTCCCCCTGCTGGGATCCTGAAGGAATTTTCCTCTGATATTTACTAGAGGAATCTGGTTTTGCTGCTGGAGATATATCTCACAATATTGTGGGAACCCCCTACACCTGGATCCCCCTGGAGTTTTTAACTTTCAGAGTTGTCCACACTGAGCCTCCAGCAATGCATCAGTCATCATTCAGTTTTTCCTAACCCTGCCCTGGTTCTCTTGGGATTGTCTGCTCTGATAAGCTTGACTTGCTATATTTGCCTGTCTCTCCAATCCTGGGGGCAGGAGTTTGCCCTGTGTCTTCCCCTCTCTGTGGATCCAAGAAGAGTTGTTGATTTTTCAGTTTGTTCAGCTTCGTATGTTGTTAAGATGAAGTGACAACTTCCAAACTCCTTACATGTGGAACCAAAAAGCAGAAGTCTAATTTTATTATTTTACCTGGCAAAAGATGCAGATGCAATTAAGCTCACTAATCAATCGGCCATAAAATAGGAGGATTATGTGAGTGGCCTAACCTAATCAAATGAGCTCTTTAAAAGCAAAGAATTTTCTTCCGCTGGTGTCCTCAGAAGAGGCTGTCAGTGAGACAGAAGCATAAGAGGAATTCAATACAAGGGAGGTTCTCTGATGCTGAGAAGGTTGGTGGCCACTTGGAAGGACCTCAGAGTGCTAGAGAACTCTAGGAATTACTAGCAATCCCGAGGCAATGGCTGGCAAGAAGACAAACACAAGATGCTGAATTCTACCAGTAACTGAATGAGTGTGGAAGTGGATTCTTCCCCAGAGTTCCCAGATGAGAGCTCAACCCAGCAGGTCTCCTAATTTGTTTTGTGAATTTCTGAGCTGAGAAACCACAGTGTGCTAGACTTCTGACCTACAGAGCTGTGACTTAATAGATGGGTGTTGTCTTAAATTACTAAATCTGTCATAATTTGTTATACAGCAATAGAGGTGAATACAAGCATCAGTAGCTGATAATATCCCCAGCAACAAGAGATCAGACATGTGTCTCCTGATGAAAGAAGATAAAATCAAAATATGTAGAAAATAAGACACAAAAGAATCTCACAAAAAACACAGAGATCAAAAAAGGTCTGATTAAGCCCCTGGATTCAGGAATCAATTTGCAGGAAAACAGAGGACAGAGGAACCTGTTGAATTACACCATGTCAGTGCAATTGCAAAAAAAAAAAAGAGTATAAATGTCACATGACAGACTGTGGGAAAAGAAAGGGCTGGAGAGAGACCTTGTAGACTAAAACACTTACAAGCTATATTAAAAAAAATGTTTTAAAGAAAAAGACTAAACAAGAATATCTAGAAATACGTGTGTGTGAGTTTTAA
Organism: Mirounga angustirostris; assembly: GCF_029215605.1. Lineage (NCBI taxonomy): Eukaryota > Metazoa > Chordata > Mammalia > Carnivora > Phocidae > Mirounga > Mirounga angustirostris. The sequence continues at coordinate 14,131,398 of NW_026991718.1, read as the reverse complement.
ACTATAAAGTAATACAAAAAAAGGGATTATCCTAAAAATCAGATGAATACTTACTTTGTTTAGGGGTACAGGGGAGGGAGTTGAGATAGGGACAGAAATAGGAAAGATTTCTGCAGTGGCTGGGAACACTCTGCTTCTTGACTAGGATTTTGGAAAACCTTTATTGACATTACATGCAATGAATATTTGTTGAGTGAATTAATGAATGCATTAACCAAGTATAAAAGAGACTTTGTCTTCATTATTTTACCTGACAGCCTATAAAGTTGCTTAAAAATTCAAACAACACAATGCTCTTCACGGAGTGAAAGTTCTGTCTGTGATATTTAATCAGGTGACTCCCAAAGTCATCTGGATCTAGAAAAAAAAGACCACCTTGCCGCCATTCCCTTAGGAACACCTCTTCAGCCCAAGTCCCTACAAAATGGGTCAGAAGTACAGTCCTGCTCAACGAACTCAAGTGTTTACAGGGACTTAAATGGATGCCAGTGTTGTCCAGGAACAGGTGATAAGGCTTCTGTTTGGGGAAAAACAGGGAGTTCAAGGGATTATGGAAAACTGGAGGTCACTGGGCTTCTCGAAAAGAGGGCAAAAACTGCTGTTTTATAGCCTTTCTATGGGGTGGTGGGAGGTCAGGCAACACTGCTGCCCAAGTGTTTTTCAAGGGAGTTTGGAAATTTTTACATTTATGTGAACTTCCCCCCGCATTTTTGTCATTAAATAATGTAAATGTAGAACGCTGTGTGGCCTGTGCTGTGGCCAAGCTAAACACTCTGAGGCCAGGTCCAGCCGCAGCCTGCCAGTCTGCCCCTTCCGCAGGGGGATCTGAATGAGGACCTGCACATCTCTGAGGCGCCGCCCCCTTGCCGTGACCCTTGTGGTTTCCACTCTGCAGGAGTGTGCCCAACAGCCTGTATGCTAATTCTTGTCCTGTAGAAGGTGACTCCCCGGGGCCATCTTCCTGAATAGGACCTTGACACAACTTATCTGAAAGATCATCAATTAGGGTAGCTCTTCTCCTCAAGTTAAATCACTATTAAATGTGTTGTGCTCTGAAGGGGGCAGGAAAGGATCAACTGGGTGAGGAAGGAAAGGTTCCCCCAGGCTGAAATAAAGTCAGGTCAATCTCTGTCCACAGTGGTAAAGTCTAGGCAATTCCTTAAACTGCCTGAACCTCCCAGCCTAGATGTTCGGGTCACATAGGTAGGAAATTCACCTACCTTCTGATTTGAAATCGGGAATATGCATGTAGCTCAGGGGTGCTGCGATATAGTGATGAACGATGCCAAGGCTACCACTAGCACTGAGGCTTCATATTATTACACTGCTGTCTACTGAGGAACTCCATAAGTACAATTACACAGCTGGTACCATTCATCACTGTACCCTTGAGTGTGAAAAAAGAATTTGAAATTACAGTCTGAAATGGGCACAAAACTCCCACCGTAAAATAATATTATTATTTCCAGAAATCCCAAATTGTCATAATTTGGCTTTCACCACAAAGGAAAAAAAAAAAAAGCCCTAAGATTGTAGGGGTCCAAAATTTCCAGCTATATTCCAGATGTCTCACAAGAAAAAGCAACAAATACTGTACTTAGGATAGAAGGTCTTTCCCAAGATATTGTCTTTTATGGAGATTCATTAAAATAAACACACAAATCCGTATCTGTATGCTAAGTAGAACTTTGTTAGAAAATTCCATAAGACTTCGGGTGCCAGGGGTAGATGTCTGTGTGATTAAATTTCCCCAGTACGCTCTGTGGGCTTATTAAAAGGGTACCAGCCAGAGGTTCTGAGCATTTCTAAGCATTTATAACCCAACTGGAATGTTAGGTGCCTTTTGTAGGATTCCACAGGGGAGTAAGCCCTGCTGGAGAATTGGAAATATATTTTGTGTGGGGTTTATGAATACATATTCATCTTAACACTTTCCTTAAATACCAGGCATGTATCACTCCAAGATGCATGTACCTGAGTAGGCACTTTATGTCAGGCACTACATGCCTGCTAGGGCTGCAAAGAAGACTAAGGGATAGCCTCTGTCTTTAAAGAGCTCATGATCTAGTTACAGCTCCTTTCTGAGCCTCAGTTTCCTTTTCAGTAAATGAGGGGACTAGATTAATGATTTCTGAAGTTCCTTTCAGTAATTCCATAATGTGGTTTCCAAGGACCTGACAGATTCACTTACAATGGCATCTGTCTTCTCTTTTTCAGGTGAAATGTGTAACACAGAACACATGCAGAACACCCAGAAGAGGGTGGCATAATTCTCAGGTCAGGGCTTGGGTTGGTATATATGATGAGCTCCATTATAGACAAGGATGTGACTTTCACCTTTGAACTCATTACCGAATTTCTGTGCCCAGAAGAGCAACTTGCATACACAATTGTAGGTTATATATGAAATATATGGTCATAATATTTTGAAACTGGGAGTAATGTTTCTCTTCATAGGAAATCCAGTTAGCATTACATGCCCCATGATACCTATGACACCATGAAAGAGAGTGTGGAACAAGAAATAGAATAGAATACCGTATCGCAAAGGAAACAATCAACAAAATGAAAAATAAGCCTACAGACTGGGAAAATGTATTTGTAAACTATGTACCTGATAAGGAGTTAATATTCAAAATTCATAAGAAACCCCTACAACTCAATAGCAACAACAACAAAACAATTTAAAAATGGGCAAGGGACCTGAAAAGACATTTTTTCAAAGAAGACATACAAATGGCCAGTTGTTACTTGAAAAGGTAATCAACACCACTAATCACAGGGAAACGCAAATCAAAACCACAATGGATATCATCTCACACTGTTAGGGTGACTATTATCAAGAAGAGAAGAGATGACAAATGCTGGCAAGGACGTGGAGAAAAGAGAACCCTTGTACACTGTCGCTGGGAATGTAAATTGGTACAGCCAATATGGAAAACAGTATGGATGCTTCTCAAGAAATTAATAGAACCACCATATGATCTAAAAATATTTCTTCTGTGTATATACTCGAAGGAAATGAAATCAATATCTTGAAGAGGCAGCTCCCATGTTCATTGTAAAATTATTCACAACAGCCAGGATATGGAAACAACCTGGGTGTCCATCAATGGATGCAAGAAGAAATTGTAGCTTCTATATCCACTGGAATATTATTCAGCTTTATAAAAGGAGATCCTGCCATTTGCAACAACATGAATGAATATGGAGGACAGTATGCTAAATGAAATAAGCCAGACACAGACCAGAAAAACTGCATGATCCACATATATGCAGAATTAAAAAAAAAAAAAAGTCAAATACATAGAAGCAGAAAGCAGAAGAGTGGTTTCCAGGGGCAGGAGGTGGTTGAAATAGGGAAATGTTGTTTAAAGGGTATGGAGCCACAGTGATGCAGGATAAATCTAGAGATCTAAAGTACAGTATGATGACTATAGGTAATAATACCATATTCAATACTGGAAATTTGCTAAGAGAATCAATTTCAGGTGCTCTCATCGAATACACACACACACACACACACACATTATTCTAACTGTATGAGAAGATGTGTTCATTAGCATGACTGTAGTAATCATTTCACTATGTACATGTATATTAAACCAGCATGTTGTACAACTTGAATAGATACAATTTTTAGTAAAAAGAAAGAACAGAACAAACTTGTGTTTTAGAATCATCTGTGAAGTGGGAAGACTACCTCAGAAGATTATTGTAAGTGAAATAATGTATGCAAAGTATTTAGCATGGCTATTGGATAAGTTCTCAGCAAACTAGACTACAGCTACTATTAAAGCAAATAAAGCAATACCCAGCACATTAAACATGCTCAGAAAATGTTTCTCTCCTTTTCCATGCCTTCCCAGTAAGTACAGCTCCCTCCTCACAACCACAGATAACTTGATACTTCTTCATCTCCTTTGTATTGCACTTTATATAAACAGTTCCATCATCTACAGGTTGTTCTGATCCTGCCAATCCTAGAATCTCTCTCCATAGTTTCATAGAAAGAACACCAAACCCAGGGACCCACTTGGCAAGCTAGCAGAACTGCTTTCCAGTGGAGGGAAAGACCTCCCCTATCAGCCCATCCTTACTACCATTTATTTCAAAGTCTTTAGTTGATTCACAATGTATGTTAAAGGATGAAATTGATCCCTTGGGTACAAAGAGAGTCACTGTCCCTGGCATGCCTCTCCCTGAATCCAGCTGCTCTTCAGGCTCCACAAGCTATAGGATGCCAAAACACTGCTCCTGACACATCACACCTGCTTCCCAGGGCACCTCTCACCCCACACCAGCCAGGCTACAGCCACGGGCCACATTTAATGATTCTACAGTGCTCAGATTAACTCTTTTGCTTGGCTGGCTTTTATGGATATAGCAAAATCCATTTGGTTTTGTTTTAATAACATCCCAATAAAAGAGCTGGGAAATTAGATGCTAGGAATGACATTTAAATCCTCCATTTCCCTTTACTGCAGTAATAGCTTTCTTGATAATAAAGTAGATAAATTTTCTTAAATTATATGAAGTTTTTCCATTTGAAAGCAATTAAAAAATGCTTTCAGTTCTGAATTACAAAACTATTCACTTCAGATTTGGGGCTGACATTTTTATTGGTAATCTGAGTTATAACATGTCCAGCTCTATGCCTATTCATTGGCCCCTGATACTTCTACCAGCTTTTTATGGTTTTATGTGAAAGTACAGTATTTAAGCCTCCTCTAAATTCATAAGCTTCCCGTGCTTCTGAAAAAGGCTCTCTCAGTGTCTTAACGCACAACCAGGGCTGATGTTTATTTAAAAACATCTGCTCCCTCCTTTGTGGTAGAACATACCAAAGTAGCCTGACATTTTAAATACTTTTTTCTTTACACTTTGTGTCAAACAATGAGAGAACATAACTACTATCATGATGAAAAACTGTTCAGAGCAATTACAAGATGATACAGTAAGTGGACTAAATGGTACCCAAAGTAATCAAAAGAAAACACTGGGATTAGCCCGAATGCTGCAAAAGGCCACTTTTAGGGAGAACCCTAGTTCCCTAAATATCTCCATGATTAGGCTTTACAGCTTAGTGCTTCCTAACTGATAATAAAAATAGTCCCTTGTTATTTTAGTTTTTAAGGTAAGAAAATGAATTATTATTTTTTTGTTGTTTTTGACAAACCGGGAAGAGACCATCTCTGTCTGATTGCTATGTCCACCTGACAGCCTCAATTGTCCAGAAACTCTTCTAGTGCTACCGACCACTGACTCACTTGAAACCATTTTTCATGGCCATTCTTAGCAATATGAAGTGCAGAAATGAATTAAGAATGTAAGGAAATGCAGTTTTAAACTTACTGTGTATATGAATCCCTTACCTATCGTAACAATACCCCATAGAGTCCCTGCTCAGCCTACTGTAATGATAAAATGGCTATTTCTACAAAAACAGGTGCTTCTAATATTTGCAAGGACAATTTTTATCAATCCAAACACATCTTCAACATTCCCCCAACACACACACACACAGAAACACGCACACAACACCTGTTTTCTGATATAGATTGGGTAAAAGTAAAGTTTAGTTTAGCCTCTATTGATAATAGCATTACAAATCCCTTTAATCAGCAGAACACCACGTGACTGAAGGCACTTAAACATTCTTTTGGGTATGATAAGTGAAGCAAAGGAGATATTGAAAGAAGATGAAAGTCAAATGTGGCTAAATTTCCTGAGGAACAATTTGATAGTCACAGTATACCCAAAGTAGAAGAAAACATAGCTCTGTTTATTAGCAAGGGGTGGAAGGGAAGACTGATTTCTCACTGTTGTTGAAAATCTATCCTGTAATCACAAAAACACAGTGCTAGAAGGAAGTCTTAGAACATTCCAGCACAAAAGGGGCACTCTCCTGCTAGTTTGGCAGGGATTCCTGCTCAGCCTTGCTCAGAAAGACTCAGGAAGCTAGTTCTAAGCTAGTTCTCCTTGTGAACCTCTTACCACCCTCCTTCAATCCATATACCCAGAATCCACCACCCCATGGGTTAGGATGCTTTGCCACTACTGCTTATAAATGAATTCCCTAAAAGAAGCCAGAAATTGAGGGCCTTAGGATATGTAGAAAGTAGACACAACAGGGGAATGTTATTTGTGACCTTTTAATATTGTGGCTCACTGTGGTACATAAATCTCCTTTTCTGATCATACTAACCTAACTTGTGAACACACAGGCCTTTGATTGCCTCTTTATTAGTTTAGCAAATGGAGTGATGGGTGAGCTTCTGTCATGGTGCTGACTCTGTTACAAACTGTAAAGGGAATTCCCATCCACCCATGGACCAAGAGGCACTCAAATGCCAAAATACATCTGTTTTATTGGACATTCAACAGGAATGTTTTATCAAAAAGCACAATTATAAATCTCTACCTGCTGCCACACTCTCCTGAACCCTTCCAATCACCATATGACATAAAAAGCATCTCCCATATTAAAATTTAAAAAAAACTGGGGGCAGCTGGGTGGCTCAGTAGGTTAAGCATCCTACTCTTCACTTTGGCTCAGGTCATGATCTCAGGGTCATGGGATGGAGCCCTATATAGGGCTCCTCGCTCAGCAGGGAATCTGCTTGAAGATTTCTCTCCCTCTTCCTCTACCTCTCCCACTGCTCACTTGTGCACTCTCTCTCTCTCTCTCTAAAATAAATAAATAAATCTTTAAAAATCTTTATTTAAAAATAAATAAAGTAAATTTAAAAAAGAACCAAACACATCCTTTGCCCCATGTCCTCCTCCAGCTACTGCCATATTTCTGCCCTTCTCTTTATAGCAAAACCCTTAGGAAAAAAATAGTTGTAATCTGTGTCTCCATTTCTTCTCCTCCAATCTTCCCTTGAGTCACTCCAGTCAGGCTGCTGTCCCCACAATCAACAAAAACAGCTATTTTTAATGTCACCAAAAAAACTCCTTACTTGCTCACTGGCTGAGTCTTTCTTCAGTCTCCTTTGTTTGTCCATCCCCACGTCCCCAATTTCTAAATACCAAAGCATCTGAAAGTTCAGTCTTAAGACCTCATCTCTTTTCATTTATTCTCTTACTAGATAGTTCTGTCCAGACACACAAGATTCAATTCTACTTATGTGTGGATGATTTCCAAAGTGTATCTCCACTGAGGACTTCTCCATTGAACTCCAGATCCCAACGGCTTCCCCAGTACCCTCACTGGATGTCCAACAGAAATATCAAGCTTGACCTGTCCATTCCATACAGCCCAGTTCCTCCTGAAGTCTTCACCATCTTAGTGAATGAAAATTCCATTCTCCAAGGTATTCCAGCTCACTGTATGCCCTGTCCCTCATAAAATTAAAGTCATCCTGACTCCTCCCTTTTTTTGGTGCCTTATGTCCAATCTGTCAGAAAATTATTTTATTTCTAGTATCTAATTACTTGTAACCATTCTAATTCCAGCTACTATCATCATGCATCCAGGTTATTGCCAAAGACTCCTAGCAGAATTCCTTGCTTCCACTTTGTCTCCAAACATATATTTTGCACGAAGTGGCCAAAGAGATCCTTTGAAAGATATATTTAAAATTTATCTTTTAAATTACCATAGAGTAAAATTGATTCTTTGGTGTACAGTATCATGACCCTGATATGCCTGTGATCAAAACCCTCCAATGGCTTCCTGAAGTCCTTGCTGTGGCCTTAAAAGCCCTATGCAGTCTGAACACCAACTACTGCTCTCCACTCCTTGCTCTGCTTCACACACTGCATGCTTTGCTCCTTCTTAAATTCAGTAATCACCCTCATATCTTTGCCTCTTCTCTGCCAACAGTGTTCATCTCCTGAATATATGCATAGCTTAATACTTCACTTCCTCCATCCACTTTATTGGACATTCAGCTGGAATGTTCAGATGTGAAATGGCATCTTATCAGAAAACATTTTTTCTGACTATCCTATCTAAAAAAGAACTCCCAACTCTTGATGCCCCATACTATATTTTTGTTCTCTCTGCAGCACTCATCTCACTATCTGGCCTAGTATTTCTATTATCTGTTTATTTGTTTGTATGCTTCTTATCCATCTCCCCTTACTAGTATGCAAGCTTAATGAGGGAGGACATTTGTTGTTCACTACTACACTCCATTGCCTAAAATAGTATGATTCATGTAATACTACCCAAATATATGTGAAATCATTGAATCAACACATCAAAGAACTTTAGACCCGAGAAAGGACCATAGAGAATATCAATTTAAATTGAGATTATCTTACCCAGAAGAAAAAGTCAGGCATTATACAAGCCACTAGAGATGCATTAACTTACAAGTCATTTGCAGTATCCTTTACTTGGTGAAGTTAAAAATAAGGTAGATTTTTCAATTTATGAACTTCGGAAGACATTTAAGTAAGGATGATGGAGCTGAAAATTCTACAAACTAAAGGAAACCTTAACTGATTATCATTTTCTATGTTCGTGCACATACACACATGTATGATTATCTTGGAGAAGAAATAAAAGCTGGGCAAGCTTTTATGCGGAAGCTACAACCACATATGACAACAATAAGAGAAAAGGAGGGAGGTGAAGACAACGGTAGTCTGTTTATATATGCTTGGTTGATTAACTCACTGGATAAGAAAGCAGGTTTCCAGGAAAGCAAACAAAATTTACCATGCGTGGTGGACAATCATTTTCCTGTGTGGAGAATCTGTGATAAGTATTTATTTTAAAGAAATCAATTTTCTTTAAACAAGATGTGTGGTCCAGATTCTCCTCTGAGTGGCAGTAAATACCACTCCCAATCACAATCCTATGAAAGACTCCATTCATGCCAGGGTAAGCCGTAGGAAAACAGGACCAAATGAGACAATGTGCATTTTGGTGAGAACATTAAATCTTACATAAACAAATGTATGCACATAAACACGCCTAATTTCCACCCCACTTCTTTCCACTTCCATAAGAATTCTCTTCTGGATCAATGTTCTACACTTAGTACTGATGTTGCAAAATGAGAAAACACACCATAGTACCTTTTATAAGTGGTACTAATAAAACTCCCATATAAAGCGAGGTAAAATGTGACCATGCCAAGAGCAGATTTTAGAAGCAAGGACAGCAGTCTTAAGGCCTAGTAGAAGCACTGAGGTTCTATTTCAAATGTCCACTACTTTTTTTAGTACTCTGAGTTTAACAGTCTTCGATTCAAATCATGGATCTGGAAACCACCAGCAGTGTGACCTTGAGCAATATTCTTAGCTCTTAGAACCTCGTTTCCTTTCTTCAAAAACTGAGCACTCCCCACTGCCCCCATAAAAACAAGGTCACTGTGAGACTGAAATAAGATAATGTTGGTAAAGTGGCTAGCACAGTGTTTAGTATATAGTAGATTCTCTCTTACATGAAACCTGCACTGCATGCAATTCAGTATCAATTTCGTCAAGCTAGTACCACTGAAAGCAGAAAGTATGATATGTTCCTTGCTCTCCAATGAAAAAATGAAAATTTTTAGTTTGCGTTTGTTGAGTACTCAGATCCATAAACTTGATCCCACTTGATTTTATTTTTGTTCTAAAATGTTATGAATTTGCTCCCTGCCACCTGATCCTCTCATACTGAAGTCACTTTAACCAGTCCCTTGCAAAGAAAAGAGCCGACTAATTTTACAGTCCAACAAATTTCTATTGTGATTTGTGGACAGAATAGAAAAGGAGCACAATTAAGTCCTTAACCAAGGCCATCTACTAATCTACCAGTTCACCTTGCCAACTTCATTCTGCACCACATACTCCTCTTACAAATCCTTGCTTTCAACAACTTACTTAAATCCCACCAGATACAACCTCTCTACCTCCTTGCCCTCATTATACCAACAGGGATCCCCACCCAACTCCCTTCATCTCTCATAGAGAAATAGAGAATTGTCCATATATTTTTTTCCGATTATTAATTTCTCACAATGCCCTACAGAGAAGACCATAAAAAGGGCAAACTGATTCCTATGGATACAGCTTTTAACCCCAAGAAATTTATATCTGAATATTAAATTAATATGCATTTCTGTCTTGGGGCCCCTGGTGGTTCAGTTGGTTAAGCATCCGACTCTATTTTGGCTCAGGGTCATGATCTCAGGGTTCTGAGATTAAGCCCCACGTTGGGTTCCGCGCTCAGAGAAGAGTCTACTTGAGATTCTCTCTCTCCCTCTCTCTGTGCCCTTCCCCTCTTTAAATGAATAAATGGATAAAATCTTTTAAATATATATATATATATATATATATATATATATATATATATATACACACACACACATTTCTGTCTCCATCTATCTGCCTCACCCAAGAGTGGTGACATCAAAGAGATGTTAGATATCCAATTCTTCTAAGAATATAAAATGTGCTTTATAAATAAAACAGTGTCCTAATGTTGGGGTGCCTGGGTGACTCAGTTGTTAAGTGTCTGCCTTCGGCTCAGGTCATGATCCCAGGGTCCTGGGATCAAGCCCCTGCATCGGGCTTCCTGCTCTGCGGGGAGCCTGCTTCTCCCTCTCCCACTCCCCCTGCTTGTGTTCCCTCTCTCTCTGTGTCTCTCTCTGTCAAATAAATAAATAAATAAATAATCTTAAAAAAAAAATAGTGTCCTAATGTTAAGGACTGTATATAATACATATTATTTTCATAAAATTAATTTTTTTCATAAAATTAATTTTAAAGCAAAAGGCAGACTGGAATAAATGGAAAAGTCTATATATTGTTGGTTTTTCCTTTTACATAGTTACCCAATTAGAATAAAAATATGCAGTCTCCACAGCATATTTTGGTTTTTAAATAAAAGACAAATTAACTGTGCAAATCTTTGCATTCAAGAATAAGACAGAACTTTCCTATGGAAGCTTTAGCCTTAAGGTTGGAACACAGTTGTGAATTTCAGACAAATTCAGCCTCTTTTATTTTTTTTAAATCACATTTCTGGTCAACAGAAAGCAAGAACATGAAATTTTGGGTTTGCTAGCCCAGAAAAATGGTCACAAACTATAACTATTTGTCAGATGGGTTTTGCAGATGTGAACAAAACAAAAAAAGAGGTGTCTATGGGGCGCCTGGGTGGCTCAGTTGGTTAAGCGACTGCCTTCGGCTCAGGTCATGATCCTGGAGTCCCTGGATCGAGTCCCGCATCGGGCTCCCTGCTCGGCAGGGAGTCTGCTTCTCCCTCTGACCCTCCCCCCTCTCATGTGCTCTCTCTCATTCTCTCTCTCTCAAATAAATAAATAAAATCTTTAAAAAAAAAAGAGGTGTCTAATAAAAAAAATGAGCACCTCTTATATGCTATGCACTGTGCTAACCAATGTAACGTCAGACCATCTTATCAATTATTTCAATAATGGGAAAGCACATAGAAATGCTATCATTTGTCATCTTTAAAACACTAGAATTTGTAAGAGACTTTCACAACCTACTAGTTCATTAAAAGTCTTCAGAGCAAGTACAGTGAAAGGCATTTTGATTTGGTTGACTCACAAGACAAAAGAGGATGGATTATGCTTTGTTCCCAGATGAGTCCTACACAGAGATTTCCCATCATCATTTTAAAGCTCTGAAATGTCTTAGGAAGAAAACAACAATACTGTAAAAATGGGGTCAGAACAAAATGGTCATTCTTTATAACAGTTGTGTCTGAAGATAATTTTTTAAAAGTTAAGTAAAAATGAGTAAAACTAAACCACTCATCCAGATGGAAGAGGCATGTGAACCACACTTTAAATTATGATAATATTTATTTTTTATCCTAAGCTTAAATCAATAGGTGATATGCTTCCAGGCCTTTAAAAAGATATAAATCAGATTCATAAGGGTGTCCAAGATAATTTGACCTTAGCTCATTGAGACAGAAAATTAGCTCAAGTGGACAGCACGTTTGATTTCTGCCTTCAGACAGGCACGTGCGGGACTCAGTGGGAATAGCATGGGTTTTAGTGAGGGAAGAATTGGCCTGGAATAATTAGGGAGACTTTTACAAACTTGAATAAAATATTTCATTAAAAGTTTGGTTTCCACCAACAACTACAGCTGCCCCCAAAAATCTTCACTCCACTCTATTTTTATTTTGCTGAATGGATAGATGTCAAATAGAATATCTTTCATGGTCTACTAAAAGCGTTCTTATTTTTTTTAGAACTTGGTTCAACCAACAGTAAATATTATCAAAAGTAAGCAGTTAGTAAATTGGATATTGATTATTTACAAGAAAATTTACCTTATTTTTTAAATTTTTGTAAATAAAGGTTTGACTATTAACTAAATACTTGAGTGATTTATTTACTTTGGTAACAGTCCAGGCAAAAATATTTAAATTACACTCTTGGAAGTAAGAATTATCTAATCATTCACAAGCTGTTATAATAAAACATTTATCATGAGTCATTAATCCATTAGGACTTATTTTCCCTCCCATCCTTTCACTAGCACCTTGCTTTGAACATAGTCAAGTTTGGCTGCAATTTTCCCTTTTATCATATATCATAGTTACAGGATGGGATGCACCAAAGCTGGATTCCAAAAACCCTGCACTCTGCTTGAACTTGGCACACAGAAACTCAACGAGTGATTCTAGGGCTGAAATTCATCCAGGCTCAAGGCCTGATATCGTGCTTGGATCATGGGGTTCCAAAAGTTTAGGGTTAGGAGACAGCAGGGAAAAAATATCTAGGTGCAACATTCTCTCACAGAGGTTTAAAAGAAGGTTTTAAAATCACGGGGTGCCATTCTTGTGGCTATCAGAGCTGTCTCTGCATATGCTTCTTTCACCCACAACCCCACAGCTCTTCCACAACCCCATCCGCAACCCTTCAACCTTCTGCTTCTCCCTGTTCTGGCCCGGTAGCCTTCCTTTGACATCCTACTTCACTCCAAGTGAAGCCCCTTGAACGTTTCTTGGACATAAATGACACCAACAAATGTATGTAGCTTCCTGTTCAATAGCAAACTACATTTCCTCGGAAATCGCTAATAGTGAAAGAATGTGACATAAATAGATAACTATATCAAATCTGGCTTCTGGTGACCCAAGAAGGTAGTGGATTTTATACTAAGGAAAGCAGAGGAAGTTAGCCCCTTCTCTGCTTTCAATTATGAAAGTTATTACTGCTCTGTTTGTCTCGCAGGACTGTGATAAAACTTAAGGAAGCTAGTGTTTCAGAAAATATTCTGTCAACTACCAAGTAACAAGCATATCTGCAATCATTGTGATAATCTCTGGTGATGCTCTTGGGCTGCAATATTTTGGGCACCATACCTGGATCTATGCTGGCACGTGGAGAAATAATTGATGAGTGGAACATATAAGTCAGATATAAACTTAGTGTATATTACAGTGAAATAAACTTAGTGTATACTATAGTGATTTTACAGATGAGGATTCTGAGGCTCAAAGAGATAACCAACTTGACAAAAGCCATGCAGCTACCGAGTTGCAAGGGCTGACATTAAGGCTGGCATCTGCTTGTACGAGAGTTATTCTTTCTTGGGTCTACACCATTCTTTAGAGATGCACGATCTCTAAAGCTCAAATTCCCAAATAGGTTAATGGATCAGCCTCCAGGGGGTGTGCTAACAGAGAAGAAACCAAGTAGCATGAGTTCCGCAGAAGCACAGAGGGAAAAAAAAATAACCAAGTGCTTTTTCCTCATGGATGATAAGTATTTGAGGAAATGTCGTATAGAATTAGAACAAGGTAGGCTAACCACAGATAAGCATTTTTCCTTGATCTTTTCAATTTTGAAGACGCACTTTAATTTTTTTTTTTTTTTTTTTTATGTTTGCTGTTTTCCAAAACTGGGACACAGCTTACATTGACTGCCAAAAGCAACTTGTCATCAACTGGACAGAGAGGCAATTATGAGGTTGTCGTTGCTTACTCATCTGTGAACATGACTCACACACAGAGTATCTGTAAATCAATAGTCACCTTTGGTTAATAATTTTCACTGGTAACATCATACACAGATTTAAACTCAGATTTACAACATCAATTGCTGCTTAAAATGTGTCAAGATTGTCTTATAAAAGCAACGTTGAGAATAAGTTTTTTATACAAGCAGATTGCTTATCACATGCCAGGCAATGCAAATAATGTCAATAAAAGTTGCAAGTTTCTCAAAATTAACAAAGATTTTCAAGCTCAGAAGGCAGCAGTGATATAACAGCAATTAAGGCCCAAGCCATGATAATGGAGAGATAAGCAAACCGACTATCAATATCTTCTATATCCTCACAGACACGAGGCACTGTCTTTCAAGCATTAGAAAATTGTCAGAAAGATTCTGGCTTCTCTCAAAAGAAGTTTTGAACTTCCAGTGAGAGGTAATTCAATTAAGGGGGAAAAAAAGGAAACTCTGGTCTTCTTTGACAAACCTCAAATTATACTGTCAGTCCTAAGGGTGCTATGTCAAGATAACAAGCCTGAGTGAAGAAAGGTAGAGTGTCACCGTGATGTTCTCTGGAATCCCTAATGGCCAAAACTAAGTCAGAAAAAAACACTACAGACTGTATTTGCAGGATTAGCCTCAAATATTGATGCCAAACCTAAAGCGAAAAGTAATACATACCATATGGATTAATGTACTCTAAAGGTTGTCAGTTAAAAATTAATTAAAAGAGCACACTGAAGCTGTTTTCCCCCAAAGTGTTAGCATTAAATACATTGACCAGTTTATCATTGTTGGTATCATAGATTTGGTGACATGTGATCAAAACCATAAAACTGAGGAATTACTAGGTATTTACCAGGCATTGTACGAAGCTTCTAGCTTTTACTACCTCCTTAAATTTCACATCAACCCCATATGAGAGGTATATTAGTTCCATTTTACAGGTAAGAAAGCTAAAATTCAGACAGTGATGAAATCCATTTTCATCATGCAGCTGTGAGGGGATTAAGCCAGAATGTGAGCCCAGGCCTCTCTTATGTCTGGGTCCATTGCTCAATGACCACACTATATGAATTAATCTGTCACTGGAAGAGCACGGTAGTCATCTGCCTAATGGAGTTCCAGAGCTAAGACCACACCTGTCCCTCCAGTGGCTCTGGAAGATTCAGAGGACACTGCAAAGGCTGGGCTTTGGCAAGCTTTTTCCTTTCTAAATATTTGTTTGCTATCCCATTGATTAAACTGCTCTCTGTAGGCCTCATGTTAGCAGGACATATAGGGCTTTCCTGTGTATTTTTCCAGACATGCTAGGAGAGATTCTTGCCAAACGAAATGTGATATTCCCAGAGAAGCATCTCAGGCCTTTTGACAGAGGCTTCTTAGGCACATGGGTTATGTCACTTTTGTTATCTATAACTCTTCTCTCCCACGAGTCCCGATAATACAAAGTGGACAATAAAACAATTAAAGTGGAACTATTTTTCAACTACCTCTCATCAGTAACAGATCATTCAGTCCTAACCTGGCGAGACTGTATGATCGCACACTCTAGTATCAGCTTATCTGTAAAGTAGAGTCACACTCTGATCTTCTCCCTTACTTTAATTCATGGTCATTTAATGATATCACAACGAGACGTGTCCCAATGTCTCCGTTCCCTGACACACTGCAGATGTCCATGCTTCTGGATTCTGAGGAAAAGTAGCAATACAAAAATGTGTGGCATGCCCAATTCTTTTCTACTCTTAGTAAGCTTTCTCTGCATGTTACACACGTGTGTGTTTATTCAACCATACCAAGTACGCACTCACACACATAGATACCACATGCCGTGTGTGTGTGTGTGTGTGTGAGAGAGAGAGAGAGAGAGAGAGAAAGAGAGAGAGAGAGATCCCATCCACCTTACCCATGGCTGATGGAGAGATGAAGCTTATTGTAGTGACAGGCCTATGTCTTTTTGATGTTAGGTTCCCCTGCCTGATTTCTTCACCAAGGAGCTAAGTTTTTACATAATGCGTTATACAGATTCAGCCTACAATACCTCGTTTCTATGTCACCTATCTAAAGATCCCACCTATCAGCAAGCTATGCAGACAGTCCATTCATTCAGCAAATATTCTTTGAAGCGCTCCTGGATTCAAGGCCCAGTTTAACTATCACCCCACAAAAAGAGGATGTACCAAAAAAATAAAAAATAAAAAAAGTCAACACGATGTTTCCATTCAGCACAATAGGAGTCTCCTTACTCCCCGAAGCTTCAGTTTTTCTGACCCACAGAGATAAGAGAAAGTAAGAGAGGGCTGGTATAGCAATTTCATTTTTTTTTAACCCTATTGGTTTCCTATTAATCCCAAACTTACTTTTCCAAGCTTTATTTTTTTTTTTCTGTGAACATGAAAAACATTGCTGTTAAGTTACAATTCCTTGGAAATACTCTAAATATCAGTGCAAACAGTTATGTGGATTGCTTATCATTCTAAAATCTATCATATATTCAGAAAGATCCAGTAAATATCCTATGGATCCAAAGTTTTAAAAGCCAAGTATTTGTATTACACATGTCAGGTATGCATTATGCAGTGATGCATTAATATATTTTCATGAGTTTGTTTAATCCCCATTGAAAAAATAACTCAAGTATCGTTGTGTATAGACAAATAAAGTTGATTTACTCAAATAATTTAAAATCCTATCTGGCTTTAGATCACTAGGAGCAACTGTTGATGAGGAAATATTCTTCATAGCTCGATCTTACTAAATTACTTTAAATTATTTTCAGAGGCAATGGGTTTGGTTTGGTTTCAGTGCTGAGGTGAGCCCAGGCTTCACAGAAGAGGCCCCATCTGCATGTGTATTGGCCACACAGGAGAGGACAGAAAATGTGCCAGGGGCCTTTGTCTTATGATCTCACAGGATGAAAGTCTAGGAGTTGACAGCATGTTCTCTCCTCTTCAGGGAGACTTTTAAGGGCACTGAAGGAATATCCAAGTAGCTTCAGAGATTTCCTTCTGGATCTCCATGTGCAAATTCCCTAGAGCCTCTGGAGTGGGCCCACCTTCCTCCCACCCTCTCAGAGTCTATAAACAAGAGAATAGCACATTTCAGCCTATGCTCTAACGGAGCAGAGTGCAGTATCTAATAGCAAAAATGAAACCTACAGCTTTGAGTCATAAGTCAAGGAAAGTCTAAAGCCTTGGAAGCAGATAGCTATATGCCTCAGATGACAGGGTTCCAAAAGTCAGAGAAAAAAATGAAAGAAATAAAATGAAGAAAAGAGATTAAAAGTACGTCATCTTTTTCTTCCCCTTTGTTCCGTTGTATCATAGCTATCTTTTCTGTCCCTCACTCACTCCCACTCCCACTCCCCAACCACCAATATCTTGAAGGTACCTTGAAGAAAAGGAACAATTTCCACTGAAATGACCAAGAGTTGATGCCCAACAAAACGGGTTCAAATAATGTACTCAGTACAAGGGAAAACTTGTTTAAATTGTTTTGGGTGAGAGCACCACCAGAACCTCAGGAACCATGAAATTTGAGTCCCCTGTTCTTGGTCTCCTTTGGGAGACCTCTTTTTGTGGGGTGACCTTGAGGTTAGCGTATCTTTATCACGGACTAGCCAGGAGATTTTGGGTAAGTCATTTTACTGCACCAAATTCAGAGAGCTTAATAATGTCTCCAACCTCTCAGCCAAGAGGTGGCAGATCCATAAAAAAAGGTCTTACATCATAAGAGTCAGAGGAATTTCAAAATCTTCTGGATAGAATTCAGATTAAAAGTCAAATCAATGAGGGGCACCTGGGTGGCTCAGTCGTTAAGCGTCTGCCTTCGGCTCAGGTCATGATCCCAGGGTCCTGGGATTGAGCCCCACATCGGGCTCCCTGCTCTGCGGGGAGCCTGCTTCTCCCTCTCCCGCTGCCCCCCACTTTGTTCCCTCTCTTGCTGTGTCTCTCTCTGTCAAATAAATAAATAAAATCTTTTAAAAAAAAGTCAAATCAATGAGATAATGCATATTTGTAAAAATATAGATATTCAGTAAGTTAAAATATATTCAGGGGAATTGCTAGAAATAAGAATCATCATTTATTGGCATTCATTATGTGCTAGATGCTGCTTTAAGCCCTTTACATATTACAACCTATTTGTGGCTCATTACATCCCCTCCCTGCTTTGCTCAGGCTGCTCTCTCTGTCCAAATTCCCTTACCTGCCTTGCCTACCTGAAGAATACTCAATTTTCAAGACTTAGCACAAATTTCACCTCTAAATGTCCCCTTCCCTCCTGTGTAGCTTCATTCTTTCAAATATGGACTTCTAAGAAGCAGTAACAAAAACTGTGATTTACTTATTTGTGTATATATTTGACTATGAGCTCCTTGAAGGCAAATACACATCCAGTTTACTTCTATATACTCAGAGCTAAGCATAATAAATTGTTTGCTAAATAATAAACAGATGCTGCTAGATAAATTAATGACTGACTGAGAGCATTTCTGTTTTTACTGCAGATTTACCATATTTCTGATGGCTAAGCCCAACACAGAAATCTCTTATTAGCTGCAATATATATATATATATATATATATATATATATTTAAATAAAATGTCAGACTGTGGAAACCCAAATATACTGAACCAAAATTATTAGACCTCTGTATGATATCCCAGAAAACAGATAAAGCAGCAACCCAGAAGGAAACTCAAAAAGTAACAATCTCCTCCGAGTTTGGGAGAAGAGAACAAACCTGAGCAGTACCACCTTCCCTGGCTAACAGTGATTTCTAAACCAGCAAGTTTAAAGGCAGAAGAAGAGACACAAGAGTGACAAATGGCAATGTGGTCCACAGAGATGCCTCAGGCGGTGGGGCCTGAGCTCCATTCTATGACCATGACACACTCCTTAGAAGATTTGGAGGGTTTCATATTTTGTTTATCATTGCTCCTGGACTTCATTTTCCTTTAGGAAGTAACACGATGTAAAAGTGTTTATAGCATTCTCTTTCTTCTCTCTTCTTAAAAATTAAAAATCTGCATATATTTGAGTCTCTATAAATAGAGAAAAAATATATAGCTCTTTCTTGGGGTTGAGTTCATTGGGCCTCTGGATAAGACGTTAAAGGAAAGGCGATAATAGTCTGCACTGATGGCTTTGTTTATAACTCTTCTGTCCCTAGAAAAAGACCACCTGCATTCTTCTTGTATCAACACCCAGAGCCAGCCTAGTGCAGCGAGGCTCCTGACCCGGAGCTGCAAATCTTTATCCTGTTACCAGCATTTTTTTCAGGCTAGGCCATGTTCTGAAGCCTTTATTTGACTTGTTCCAAAAACCCTAAAATAAAAGCTATGATGAAATCCTTCAAAAGACACATTTTTGCATAGCATATAAAGCCTTTAATAATCCTTTCTTCCCTCCAAAATTAAAAGTATGTGAATCCCTGAGCGTGGTAGGAGACTCGTCCAGGAAGTAGAAGGCGTCCTCCACGCAGCTACAGAGGTCCTCCATTGAGAAGCTGAAGCTGGCTACATTGTTTGACATGAGGGTTACTTTTCAGATAGTGAAATTTTAGTTGCCAGGTGCCAGAGGCAATTTATCAGACGCTCATAAAATAAAGATCAGAAAGCCCATCCGTCTCCCCATGCATCTGGGATCTAGGAAGGAACACTCACAGCCCTGGATCCTTTAAACAGCTCTCACTTAAAGAGCTTGATGTTTATAATAACAAAAAAAGGAGAAAGGGGTCAGGTCAAATTCTGCCGAATAGCAGGTGTTGTTGTAAGTGTTTTGTTCTCTCCCTCTCTCTCTTCTTTTTCTGAAAAAGTAATCTGAAAGAATATTGAGCTGTTGCAGTAGCATTTATTTATTTTTTTATGTTTCTCCACAGGCATTTTTTTTTTATGTTTCAACAGAAAAATGTGACCTGAAAACTAGAAAATAAAAGCCTTTGATCATAAAAAAAAAACTTTTGAAAGCTTTTTCATGAAAATGTCAATTACTAAATAAAAACTAAATTTAGAATCAAAGTTCTTAACAGTGTTACATGGACTGCAGAATGGTGTCATCTGAGGCTTACAATGCACATGTAACATAATAATTTTGAGTGACACTAATAAAAAACTAATAATAATGCTTGCGCATATATAAGAACTTTTTCCTTCATTATCCCCTTGAAGAGCAAAGAGAGGAGGAGACTGGTCTGCGATCACATGAGGTGTAAGTGACAGAAACACTTGACCCTGGTCTTGGGACTCCAGGCCTTGTGCTGTCACCACGGGGCCTCCCTGAGGCAGAGCTCTGGGGTGCAATCTGCACTGAGTGCTCAACCAGTCTCATTCTTTCTCAATGAATTGAAATTAATACACCTAAGTTTTTGGTTAGTTGAAAGCCAGTTTAAGGGCAGTTACTTAATTAAGATGTCCTTACCTTACCTTAATTCTGAACCTTTATTATTTTCTTATTTTGTTAAGCAAATGATACGATTTTATGTTAGGGACAGTGTACATTTTGCAAATAGTCCGACTTTCTCTTAGTGTTCACTAGACCAAAATTCAAAGCTGAAAATAGTTCCCACTAATATTATGGTTTGCATTTCTTGGTTATGTCCTCTTTCCTGTTCCCTTCTTCCATCTTCCCACTTTGTGCTTCTTTTTCCTTCCCCTTATGTCTCTGTTTCTTTGTTTCCTTTCTCCTCCTCCTCCCTCCCTTTTTCCCTTCCTCCTCCTCCTCCTCTTTTTGTTTCTTATTCTCTTTTCCTTCTTTTAAACTTGTGATGCACCTTTAATTTTTCTTCATTGTGGAAGAGATGGAAAAGTAAGAAAGGAAGAAAAAAAGAGAAGAGAGAGAAATAGGAGGGAAAGGGAGAGGAAAGAAAACAGGGATGTAAAAAAAAAAAGGAATCTGGAAAAGAATAATGATGGGAAAAATAAATAAAATACCAAGAGGATGAGAATTTAACAGGGTATACAAATGTCAATCACATGTAAAAGTTAAAAAATAATGAGACTAAAGGGGAAAAATGGGGAAATTGAAGCTCATGGAAAAAATGGTTTATTATTTCTGGAAAAGAATCTACTATTATTCTTATTTCTAGTTCTCATTTGTTCATTAAATATTTTAGTTCACTAAAATTTTTGTATATAACCAAGGAAATAACATACTATTGCAGACTGATATAAATATAGATTTTAGAGCCTAGAAAGGGCTTTATAATAATCACAAGATTGCAGAAATGAACAGAGGGAAACAACTAGTTACAGGAATCCTCAATGGAAATAAGGCAACTTCAATGTTATGCCTTGGAAAAGTGTTGACCTGGAAGTTAGATCTCTAGATGACATTTTAGATATGTATATGAGAGAAGAAAACAGTAGGTATTTGGCAACCTTAGACATTCAATTGTAGGACTAAATTACAAATTAGCCAACAACAAAATATTATTTTCCAAGCATATTGGACACAAGAGTAAATAAATCGAAGATAGCTTGTCAGACATCATCATAGGCTGACTCTGAAACTCACACAGGGGATCAGTAATTCATGTGTTTGGGGAGAGAGAAAACTTAGAGGTTCTTAGGAAAGATGTTTTTCTTAGCCCAAAGCCCTTCCTAAATGTCACAGTTCTTTGGCATCCTTGTGGAGGTTGTATATCTTGGGGACTTTGAGAACTACTCCCCAAAATTCACGCTTGCTGGGGAAATGGCAATTTAAGGCATGATGCTGATGGGTTTAAGATCAAAGAATTTCTGCTCAGTAGTTCAGAAAGGAACTACTTCTTGGTGCAGAGATGTGTTGTGCAGTCTTAGGGCCTGGTTCTTGCCAGTGGGGCCGGACTGCAGGTAAAACAGATCTGAGCTTTCTGAAGGACCCACACCACAGCTTGCTCTCTCTCTCTCTCTTTCTCCCTCTCTCTCTAAAAAAATAAAATAAAATAAATCTTAAAAAAAAAAAAAAAAAGAAAAGAAAATCTGAGTCTGGTTGAGAAGATGAGCATATAAATAGCCAAATTCAATACAGTAGAATCAACCCAGGCATGGAGGTATAAGCAGTAAACTATGGGAGTCCAGCTGAGTGGCATCCAAAGATTTTAGCCTAAGAATGAAGAGATAGGAATAGACTGCAAGGTCAGTACCTCAGAGCATAGTCCATGCTGTACTCAGTACTTAACTGCTGAACGAAATTTTAAAAATGTATCGAATGACTCAGAATTACTTCGTTTTGTTGTTGTTGTTTTGAATCAGAGACATTTCCAATTTTAAGATCTGAAAAGTAGCTTTATCCATATTTAAATAATAATTTCAACATTTCCTGACTAATTTTACAAGCAAATATTTAATACAATGTCTTTCTGTGCAATCTCCAAAAGGAAACATATTTGTATTGTACATAAAGAATATCACAATTAGAGAAATTTCCTTAGCTGTAATCTCTAGCATAGCTAAGGGGAGAAAAAAAAAAAGAACCTAACACATTCAAATGAATGAATCTCATTTTTCATCCAATATTGTGTCACATTCTATGCTTGTGGTATCAAAATATAAAAAGGACACCACATTAATAACAATTTGTAGGATCAAGACCATTTACATAATGCAATGATCAAGTAGATTTATTATAAATTTTACTAAGTTTCTGTTTGGGTTTTATGCCAGGAAAGTTCCCCTCTCTTACTCAATGTAGACAGTTTAACTTCAGTGAATGTACTAAAACTGATAGCATCCCCTCTTAAGATATAAGCTAGCACTATGTCTGCAGAATTGATAAGGAAATTATTTTCTCCAAAACAAAACAAGGGAAAAAGATAAAAAGGAAAGGGCACACTTTATTCTTTATGTTTTTAGATGACAATTAAAGCGCTTGGGATTAATTGTCTACCATTTGAGTGACCTCATTTTTTACAAAACAAAGTTATCTTAGGAATTCCCCATTCCAAAACTGAGATTATGGCCTCAATTTAAAGTGTAAAGTCTGTGTTTAAACCACACACCCTTTTTTAAGGCAGTAGTTATAAACCAGCAGCATGCTTAAAAGCAGAAACAGAAAATTAATTGCTAAATATTTCACCAGTCTCTGTGACTTTGCTTTGATGTTGCAAACCAATATCAGGAAGAGAATAAACACCTTTTTCTGATTTTTTTTTCACTTTGAGTATTTACGGATTTAGGAAGTCAAACAGGCAAGGACAAACACACACACACACACACACACAAATATATACTCTGATCTATGAACCTACCCACCACTCCAGAATGGCAAATGTAATGCTTTCCAGGGCTCTAGCAGTCTCTCCCTATACTCCATCAAACTGTTTGTCCCCAGGATGGATGACCAGGAAGCCAGTAGGAAAATTCCAACTTCATAGCAGTAAGGAAAAGGGTAGTAAAAAATTGTATTTGTGTCATGGGCCAAATTCCAGCATCTGGTAGCAGGAGACATCATCTAGTACACAGCTTCTCAAAGAACAAACTTTGTGAAATATGTATTTAATTTCTAAAATCTACTCCTACTTTTATTGAAATGCAAAGACCCCAATTTCACAAAACTTCATCCTGAGACAGAAACAAGGGCTTAGTAAGTTGGATGTTTTAAACAGAACATTATGAAAGCTAACAAACACTTAAGAATCCTAACTTCACAAAACTAAAATTTCCTATTATTTAATCTTGAACATTTTTTATTTTTCTTACTAATTTATTGGTGATGCTATTTTCCTGTACTCTAAAGAGTTGGGGTTTTGGTTTTTTGTTGTTTTTGTCTCTTTTGTTCAACTTTATAAATAATTACTAGTGGCCCACTATGTCCCAAGCATGTCCTGGTCACCACAGAGAGAAATACACATAAGCCAATGTCCCTTCTTCAAGGACCTGAGCTTAGTCAAAAAGACAGACAAGCCAACAGGCATTTATAATTCATGTTTTATGCATTAGCCTCCAATATCTTCA
Organism: Mirounga angustirostris; assembly: GCF_029215605.1. NCBI lineage: Eukaryota > Metazoa > Chordata > Mammalia > Carnivora > Phocidae > Mirounga > Mirounga angustirostris. The sequence continues at coordinate 14,107,538 of NW_026991718.1, read as the reverse complement.
CCCAAAACAAAAGCCCAGAGAGGGAATTAGAACTTCTTCTCTTGGCTTCTGCCTTATTGATTCAATTAGCTTAAAAACTTGCTGAAACACTTAGCTCCTTCTCCATATTTTCCTAAGCATAATGGAATAATGTAGGCCTCACTCTATAAAAGGTTGTACAAGATCTGGTTTACTCCTGAGAAAAGTAAGGCCCAGCCACCCAGCAGGAATGCTTTCAGGATTGGATCATGTTTTTATTCTTGCAATGCACCATTTAAGAGCTACTGTGGTTTTTCTGAAGTTCCATTTGTGGGGCATTAAACATGTAGGCATTCTTTTGTATATTACATTATGCTACATAATACCACTAGATTCCAAAATTTTTACCTTTTCCTCTCTAAAATAAAAGGCATCTAGGCTTCAGGGTACTCTTTTTTAATGCCCTACTCTTCTCAAGATGAAGCAAAATAACCTCACAACTATACAGAAACCAGCCAACATTCCACAACAAAATTTACTGTAAATACCGATTTGGGTAAAGAATTTCTAATATCATTGTTTGATTTAATAACTACAGGATACTACTTCCTCTGCACAGATTTCCAAAACTTAAATAAACCTAGCATTCCTAACAACTGTTTGTTTACAAAAATATTTGACATTTTTTCTCCTTGGTAGAATTAAAGACTTATTTAGAATTGTACTTGCAAGGAAGGAATGGTTTGATATGTCTGCCACTTCATATCAAATTTGAATAATATCAGCTGAAAGCACACGTCATCCAAAAGTCAAAATGAAATGCAAAACTTCACCCATTTTTATATTCATTAAGAATATAGTTTAATGTAGTTTAAAAACTACAACCAAAATGCTCCTGTAGAACAACAACAAAAATGAGAGCTAGAAGGAAACTTGGCAATCAAGAAGAACTAGATCACTTTACAAATGCTTAAACTAGAGTTCAAATAGGTTAAGGAACTGGCCCAAGCTAGATCTTAGTTGAGCCAGAACAAAAGTCCAGGACAATGACCCTCAATCCAATTGTACTAATGGGTACCTGAGCACAATGACCGATTTACAATTATAACACAGTATCATTCCAGGCTTCCTCTGCAGCCAGTTAGCAGAACACACAGTCAGGGTCTCCATCTACAACTTTTTCCTGCAGCACCTCTCAGGATCATGGACAATCCCTAATGTCCATGATTTCACTCTCTGTTGTACAAAGGAGGCATTAAGTCCAGAAACGAAATGAGAACTCTGGAGGATATAGGCAGGGAGAGGACTAGCTTAGCCCAAGGATGGCTCTTCTGGAACAGGACTGAAGAAAAACTAGGCACCCTCTCCAGCCTGGCATGTTGCTTGACATTTTCACCATTAGAGAATCTTTCTTTTTGACTAGAGGTCTCTTCAGTTTTCCTAAAATCTACTCTGGTTTAAAATAACTTCATGCCAAAATGCACCATGGGATGGCAGTTTGAAGAGATGGACCAGAATAGGAGGTAGTGTTTATGTACATAAAGCAGTGTCTATGTACATCAGGTTTTATTAGTGTATGGCATATTCTAAAGTGGCACTAGAGTAAACCTAGCTTTACAAGAACAAACATTCTTTTTTTAAGATTTTATTTATTTACTTGAGAGAGAGAGAGCACAGAGGGAGAGGGATAGGGCCAAGCAGACTCCCTGCTGACTGTGGAGCCCGATGTGGGGCTTAATCCCAGGACCCTGAGATCATGGCCTGAGCTGAAGGCAGACACTTAACCAACTGAGCCACCCAGATGCCTCAGAACAAACATTCTTTTAATGATGATCCAGCCTTCCCTTGCCACACTCCCCACAAAGCACCCTGCATTCCAGCTACTCAGACTGCTCCTTGTTCTGCAGACATTGCAGACTCAATGTCAAGCAACATCAGAGTCTATATAGTTCTATCTCCACACTTCTGTTCATGGCATATTTTGCTAGAATGACTATCCCTTTATCCATATCCATTTACCAAAATTCACATTTCCAATAAAATCCTTTTTTTCCCCCATATCTCTCTTCTTCCATGTGTCTTTCCCAATCTCTATATCTAACATAATCTCTAGGTTTTGTTCCCACTGAACTTTTCTTTGTACCTCTATGTCGAATTTAATGATACTTTTTTGTTCGTTCGGTTTGGGTGGTAACAATTCTCACAGGAGAATCTCCCAACTAGACCATGCAGGGCTGAATCTGATTCATCTTTCTAACCTGTCTGTGGCTAGCACAGTGTTTGGCACATGGTGCACACTCAAAACACATTTGCTGAGTTTAGCCTAGTTAATGTACACACTAGAATTATAGAGGACTTTGTAGGGTTAATTGCTGATGCTAATCTTAGCATTTCTGGTGCAGCAGCATTTCCACTTGCTCCTCCTCTTCTTTCTCTTCTCCTCTTTGAGTCCTTATTGTTGTTGTTGTTGCCATTAGTATTCTTAGCATTATTATCTTGATCAAGAACTCAGAAATATATTGCCTGTAAGACTTGTCAACATATATGGACATACTTGGCTGCTGCAGGAAGTCTATAGGTCTTGGCTCCATTTGGTACAGCACGAGATAGCATCTCCTCTCTTAAATCAACCAAGAGTCTGAACAGCAGAGAAAGCCTCTGGTCATGCTTCTTTTTGCCATGGCACATATAAATTATCCCTGACCATTAAGGCATAAAATCAACTTACTTTAAAAAATGCAGGAAGCTATAAATTACCCTGAAAATGTTTTAATCTCTCACTATCAGCTCTTCCTTGGATCACAATCAAAGTGTATCCCATTTAAAGAAGCCCTTATGGGTTTCTTCTCCAGCAGAATGCCTTGCTTCAAATTAATGTCTGGGATGGAGGAAAAGCCATTTATGTTTTGTTACAACATCTCAAAAGGGTATATTTTATATTCTCAATTAAACTGTGAGCCCCTTGATTTCATGTTCTGTTTCCAAGTAAAAGAACTTTGAGAAACAATGGCCATTTCACATACCAAAGTTTTATCACAAAATATTATTGTGTAAAATTGTCCAAACAACCCTGCTAAAACAGCTGCCTGAACATCTGGATGACTCCACTACAAAAAACCTCTCTCCCTATGAGTTCCTCCTCCCCCCAAGAGGCATCTCCTACACCAAGGTCTTTGTGACAAGTGATGACAGTAGACACTCCGGTTTTCCAAGTCAACATCACTAGGCTCCTCATCACTGCAATAAACCAAGGGTTGCTTCAATAGAATCCTATTTAGAAAGTGCTACTTATAAGACTAAACAAAATTTATTTGTCCACAAAGAAAGCAAAATATTCAGACAAAATTGATAACTTATCATGTTAACTCTGCAATATATCTACATGTATATGTGTATTTATAGACATTTATACAAATATATGTATTTATCTATATATTTTGCATATATCCACTTCCCAACATTCAGGCTGTCAGCAGTTTCTTAATTCCTTGCAACCTATATATGAACTCTACTGTAAAATGAATGATCAAATTTATATTTGGGTTCATAAACTGTTCATAAAATATTTTTAATGCCTATAAAGTACTTGGCTTATGTTATTATAAAAGGGAGAAACGTGTTATACATCTTACTAAAATCCAGGTTTCAAAATATTGCAAATACACATATTTCCACAAACCCATCAGAAGTGGGCCTGGAGCATTCTGAAGAAAGCACTGAAGAAAGTTTCTAGGTCTACTTAGATCCATATCCCCAGTACTTAGTCCACTGCTCAGCACACAGTTGGTATTCAATAAATATCTATAAGCTAAATAAACAAAGTAAAAATTAAATCTTATAGGAGGCAGAATGGTATGATGGGAAGAGAAAAATTTGAGTCCTAATTTCAATGTCTCCTGGATGCAAAATTTGAGGCCCCTGCCGATGTCTCTCTGACCCCAAGCTTCTATCACAACACAACAGTGATCCTCAAGGTGTGGTTGAATGATGCCAAATGAGGACACATGTGAAAGTCTTCTGATAACAATAATACAACCATCTATTCAGTGTCAACTATGTGCAAAGCAATTTCTATGATTGAAGCTCTAATTCCCAAAACATTTTTTCCAGCAGGTACTAGTATCTCTGAATTTTAGAAAAAAATCATATACCCAAGTTCCTTACCTCTGTTGGTTTCAACTTTTTACTTAATGGGTGGCAGTGGATCTTCCACTGACCACATTGTAGCCACTCAGAGGCAAGCACCTGGACAGAAAGTAGGTAAGCCAGGTTTTGAAGTCAAATTAAAATGTGTGTGAAAGTGCTCTGGAAACATATGAAAGTACACCCAGTGGAAGATACCCAGTGGAAAATTATTAACATAATTTTATATCTGGTTCAGAGGAATTAGAATAGTCAATGCACACATTTCCTGATTCTGGAAGCCCCGTGTGATATTCAGGTTTCACTTACAGCATGTTACAAAGCATGGCAGACAATAAAGTGGTGGTAAGAAGCCCAAATAATATGAAATCACTCTTTCCTACAGTCCTGGGAATAAAAGAGAAAAGGAAACTCAAGAACCTGAAGACTGTGCCAGAAATTCCATTTCGGAAGGAGGATACTGTCTTCAAAGCAGCTGGTGCCTCCCACTTCTCTCTGTTTTGATATACACCCCGTCACCAACTTCGGTGAAACTGTTTCTCATCCTCTACAACAACCTAAGGATCAGATCCCAACTACTTCTGGGGAAATGCCACATCTCCTAGGGCAAGTGAGAAAAGAACATTTCAATTTTATGGCAGCAGGAGCAAAAATGTCATCTAACAAAGCCTGGAGGAAAAAGAGAAGTAAAATATTATAAATGAGCATTCCTTCTTCCTCAGTGGAGGGAAGAAGGAAAGAATTTAGGGCCAGATAAGGAACCCAAGCCAGAGATACTATAGCATTTTACAGCCTGAGGTCACCAGAAGGGGGACAGGAGGAGGCTAGGATAGAGGAGTAGAGCAAGTGCTAGGCCAAGAAGTGTAGGGGAAATGTGTGGAGGTAGTCCTTGGAGGCTGCCGGGTGAGAACAAGGAAAGAGAAATGGGGAGGCAGCCAGTGAAGGTGTTTGGGGCTGCTTGAGAATATCAAATTTCTTTCTGAGAATAATGGGTCAACATGCACAGTGACAGATTCTAAATCAAGAATAAACTAAAAAGACTAAGATAGCCCAGAGGCAGATTGCTACCAAGAGTCTTCTCTCTCCAGGCAAGATAGGTTAGTTATGTCAGATTGCTCCATCCCTGGAATGAAATACTTGTGCAAACTCAGCAGATATAAAACAAAAAATATAGTAATTCTAAATTTGGGAACTGATTGAAGAGCAGAAAAGTGCAAATTTCAAGACTTAAAAATGGTGGGGGGATGACATGAGTGGTTGTGAAATTGCAACTGAAGAGTTGTGCCATTTATTCAGGAGTTGGTGAAAATTCCCAGAAGGGAACATGTGGCAAAGTTGGCTGTGATGAGTCAGAACTGTATTCACCAATCTCCATGAGCATAAGAGGAATTTGGAAAATTCCAGGAGAAAGCATAATGAGGCTATAAACTGGGACCAGGGGACTCCATCAGACTCACATCTTTCACTAAACATTCAAGGCATTGGGAAGCTTTTGAGTCTGTTTTTCTCATCTACCTGAGAAAGCTGAATTGTAGCATGACAGTTTTGCTCTTAGGTTGAAGAGAATAAATATTTCTTTCCCCTCTCCAGCTCCTAGAAATCAGGAAGTCTCTCCAGTATTTTCAGCGACAGATTCTAGGGTATCTTTGTTGTTTAGCTTCTAACTTGTCAGCTTACTAAAATGGATAGTCTCCCAGACAATCCAAAGAGAAGTCTGTATCTCTTTTCCACTTCTGGTGCCCCAATCACAAATCTCTAAACCACAAGTCTGTACATAGATGCAGAACTGGAGCTGCCAGTCTGTATGCTAGTATCTTTTGTTTTTTTGAGAATTTTTTTATTATGTTAATCACCATACATTATATCATTAGTTTTTGATGGAGTGTTCCATGATTCATTGTGCATAACACCCAGTGCTCCATGCAGAACGTGCCCTCTTTAATACCCATCACCAGGCTAACCCATCCCCCCACCCCCCTCCCCTCTAGAACTCTCAGTTTGTATTTCAGAGTCCATCATCTCTCATGGTTCGTCTCCCCCTCCGATTCCCCCCCTTCATTCTTCCCCTCCTGCTATCTTCTTCTTTTTTTTTCTTAACATATATTGCATTATTTGTTTCAGAGGTACAGATCTGTGATTCAACCGTCTTACACAATTCACAGCGCTCACCATAGCACATACCCTCCCCAATGTCTATCACCCAGCCACCCCATCCCTCCCACCCCACCCCCCACTCCAGCAACCCTCAGTTTGTTTCCTGAGATTAAGAATTCCTCTTATCAGTGAAGTCATATGATACATGTCTTTCTCTGATTGACTTATTTTGCTTAACATAACACCCTCCAGCTCCATCCATGCCGTTGCAAATGGCAAGATCTCATTCCTTTTGATGGCTGCATAATATTCCTGTATGCTAGTATCTTTGAGCATGTCCATCCCAGAGTTGTAGAAATGGCTAGTTTCCTGAGGACCACAATAATTATAATCAAAATACTGATAAACTAGCATGTACTGAGTGTAAGATGTCATTCTAACATATTACTACATTTTCCCTCACAACAATCCAATGAGGTAGATAAATATAGTCATTACCCATACTTTACAAATGAAGAAACTGAAGCACAAGGGAGTGTCAAAAATCTGGCCAAGGTCACATAACAAGATTTGCCCTCAAGGAGATTGACTCAATGCTGTCAATCACTATGTGATAACTTACTGATGTCCAAGTGCAAAAGAAAAAAAAAGGGGTGCTCAGCACTTTGGAAAAGAATACTCTGTACTACCAAAGGCAAAATTTCACTTGATTTTGTAGGCATTTTCCTCTGAGCTCCCATAGTAATACACATTCATCTAAGTTAACCCATAGCACACTGCTACAATTATTTGCTTAAACATCTGTGTCTCTGCCTAGTGTATGAGCTGCTTAAGAGCAGTGACTATATGTTTCATCTAACATCCTCAATGTCTAGCATAAGACTGGAATATCATTGGTATTCTATAAATTTTGTTAAAGGAGTGAATAAATTAAAGTCAAATTATTTTTTCATTCTTTCATTATTCTTTTCATTAATTTACTATGGGCCTATTATGGACCAGATCCCATGCTAAGCACTATGAACAACAAAATGAATTGGTCATAGTTCCTGCCTTCAATATGTTCTCAATCTAATCAGAAAGCCAGATGAGTAAATGGAAAATTTCAATAGAGAGTAAAACATTCTTTGACAGAATGAAGTATGTGTTATTACAGGAACGTAAAGAAATAACACAAACCAAGCCTGAGGTTGCGGTCATAGCTCCCTAAAAGAGGTTTTGAAACACCCTCTGGGAATTAGCTAGGCACCAGGGAAGTATGGACATAGGCCAGAGAAAACATAGGGGCATTTGGGCACTTTCATGTGGTTGGATGTTGATGTCGTACAGATTATGAGAAGTCCATTGGGAAAGAATACTGAAAATGCAACTAGAGGTAAGATTTAAAGAGCAAAAAAGGTTAAACACTGAATTTCCTCCCCAAAGATCATAGGAAGTCATGGGTATGTGGCAAGCGAACAATAGAGTAGTACTAAAAAAAGAGCTTAGTTCCACTTCAGGTGAGTCATCAACCAGAAAGCTGGCGCCGAGACATCAGGAGAAAAAGAAAGCACAAGGCCTGTCAGGAATGGAGAGTAGATTAGTTGTTGGATGTGAAGAAGCAGATGAGCAGAAGGTACCACAGAGTGGCCAAGCAGAGCAGTATTGGAGTCATACAGAACTGCACTCAAATCTCATCTCTTGATGATGTGCTTGTGTAACCTTGGGCAACTTATGTAAATGTTCTGTGCCTTGGTATCTCTTTCTCTACCCTGAGAATAAAATCACTACAATGTAAGATTGATCTAAAGATTAAAGGGGGTAACATGTAAAATCCTCAACTAGAAAGGAAGGTAAGTGTTTCTCCATATTATGTTGACAAGGTTTTGCCAAAAAGCACAGACATTATACAGAGAAACCCTTACTTCCTCCCTCCCTGAGAATTTTATCGGTATGTACTCTTCATTCCAATCTTACATGATCAGTGTTGTTTTTGTCAGAGAACCCAGGATACAACGAAGAGGGGCACTCTGAAGTTTTTCAGAAGTATTTTTTTTTCTGCACTTACCAGGCTCTGGGCCATTACTCATGTCACATTCAACATCTTCACCCCTCCACTCTACCATTTCTTAAATCCTATGCTATTTAGGGTTTCATCCCTATTATTACCAATACCAGTTGCCCCATTCAGATTGCTCTTTGCTTGGTGTGAAACCCCCTTCTGGGATCCATCCACTGATGTGCTTTGAGAGCCTCAGCTGGTTAGGAAACCCAGGCCCCGCCTACATGCACATCAAGATACTGATCATCACTCACGGCCTATACCAAACTTAGGATTCTCACTTCAAGCAGCCTATTGCCAATCATGTGGATGAATTGGGCAGCTATCAACCATGCTAGCAAGAAAACTTCAGAAGTATCAGTCCCATTAAATCGCTATTCCTTAGAACACTTACCCCAGGCCATCACTGTATTTATTTATTAATGCTTTTATTTCAATTGCTCTAAAGATAACAAGGAACCTGAGTGGTCCTAATGTTTCTTCACTTTGAGTGATGAATTAATCTGTCTCAGGTCACACAATCACCTACATTTACTCTTAGGCACATGGTGTGCCAACTGGTGGGCTGGCATGTGGTGGTGCCCCTGGCTTAGAGACCTACAAAGAGGAAAGGCTCCACTTCTCTCAAATCTGCTCAGGAAAGTGACCTTGACTTCCCATGGATGATAGCTGGGAAGAGAGGAGCACTTGTGCAAGGAGATGATTAGATTTCAGTCTGTGACTCTTCCATCCAATCAAGGGCATTTCCTTTAGTCAGGCCTACAACCAGCAAACTTTGTACCCAGGATACTGACTCAGCACACAGTAAGTTCTAAAGATGCATACATATAATAGGAGAAATCCCAGCCCTCAGAGAAAACATAGACATTTTTTACAAAATGATGGGTATTAAGGAGGGCACGTACTGCATGGAGCACTGGGTGTTATAGAAAAAAAATGAATCATGGGACACTACATCAAAAACTAATGAGGTATTATATGGTGACTAACATAACATAATAAAAGAAAAAAGAAAGAAAAAAACTGCAGTTTAAAATGCTAAAAGGTACTGCAATGAAAGAATGTCCAAACATTACAGAAACATCAAGGAGAGTGCAAGTATAACACAGGTAAATAACTTACTCAAATAACAAATTATTATACTGAATGCTTTACTCCATTATCTTATTTAATTATTATAACAATATTATTACATGGACACTATTGTTATCCTCACTTTACATAGAAAGAAAGAGCTTAAGACTGTACCTTAACCATGCACTGAAGGAAAGACTGAAGTACAGATTGTTGAATCTATGCAGCACCTCAATGGACCTTAGGAAGGATCCAGCAATACCTCACACACAATCATCTAAATCTCCACAGAGGAACCAGAATAGAACCTAGCAGATTCAGAGATAAGTTTTCCATCACATGTACCCAAATGCCCCAGATGACTGTGGTCTGAGAAGCTCCAGACTCTAGAGAGATCCTCTTCAAAATGAATTCCTACTTCCATCTTCTCCCTCTTGATATCTATTGTCTTGGTTCAGGAACTAATTAGCTTTTGCCTGAGTTATCACAGCAGTCTCTTTGGGGGCCTGATTGACTCCATTCAGTTGTTTCACTTTTTTATTATTTTATTGAAGTATAATGTACATATAACAAAATATAATAACAAGTATAAAATTTAAGTATTTAGTTTGATGAGCTTTGACAATTGTATATATCCCTCTAACTAAAACCCAAAACAATGTGTAAAATATATTTTTCTTTACCTTAGATTTTCAACAGTTTGACTATGATATGCCTAGGTATGGTTTTTGTGTTTGTTCTGTTTGGTATTCAAAGACCTTCTTGGATATGTGGGTTGATATCTTTCATCAATTTCAGACAATTCTTAACTGCTATATCTCCAACCATTTTCCTTTCCCATCTCATTTTCCTCTTCTGGCAATTTAATTACACCTATTTTATGTCATTTGTTATTATCCCACCTATTCTAGATACCACAACCCATTTCTTCAATCATTTTTCTCTTCATGTTTCATTTTGGATAACTTCTCTTGGTCTGTCTTCAAGTTTACTACTCTTTTTATTCTACTTAACTTAGTCTATTATTAAGGCCAGTGAATAAATTATTCAGTTCTGGTATGTTATTTCTAGTATATCCCTTTGTTGTTTTTTTTTTATAATTTCCATAATTTCCACTAAGTCCCCACATATACATGCATGATGTTCACTTTTTCCTCTAGATCTCTAAATATATTTATCATAGCTCATCTAAAGACATTTTATGACAATCCATCCAGGTCATCTTCATTTATGTGTATAATTCTATGATTATTTTTCTTTTGATTATGGAGTCCTTTTCCATGTTTGTTTGCATTTTGTATAAACTTTTTATTGTATGGCACATATTGTGTGTAAGAAAACAATAGGAGTTGGGGTCAATAATATTTACCCCAGAAAAGTGTATACTCTTCCTCTAACATAAGTCTGTTTATGTGTGTGAGTATGGGGTCAGGAGGGACAGAGATGAGATTGAGTCCATCTAAACTGGATTTTGTTACAGATCTGGTTAGACAGTTTACCACTGGCTTTGAGATGATCTGAGTCCAAATCAGGACTTTCTCTTCAAAGTGACTTGGGATCTGAGCATGGCAAGACTCAAGAGGATACATTAAGCTCACTAGCCCAGGCTACAGATTTCTAAACCAGGGAGATCTCTCCCTATTTTATACCTCAGCCTCCAGCCTTCTAAGTCACTGAGGAGTTATCTTTGCATTCTAGGCTTCTGCTCTGGGTTTTGGTGCCTCAGCATATCCCCTCTCCCTTGCTTCCCTTCCCTCTTGCATTCTGAGCTTCCACAGTGCCTTCAATGAAAACCTGTTGCACAACAAAAAGATTTCCCTCAGCTCTCCTGTTCTACCCATACTTTTCTGCAAGCCCCTGGTTTGCAGTAAGTGAAAGCTCTGTGTGTTCTGGATGAATCTCACAGTTCTACTCTACCCCTTGTCTTCCATAAATTTTGCATATGAGGAATGAATTTTGTGCCTCAGAGGCATCTTATACAATTCTGCCCTACCCTTAGTCTTCAGCCTACTATGTATCTGCTCTCCATGAATACTCATGGGAAAATGTTGGTGGATGGAGACTTATTCTGTAAGTGGGAATCCTCAGTATTCAAATCCTCATGCCACCGCACATGTGGCTAGTAGGAGTTCATTAAAATTTCAGGTTGTTTCTCTTTACTCCTACATATGGTGTTCTCATGGCTCCTTGTTACACCAAGGTTGAAAGCCACCATGAGTCTCTTCTTTTCTAGGAAAGGCCTGCCTCTTTCTGGAATTCAGCTCATTTAAGTTTCTTTGCCTCCTTAGCTCTTTTCTGGGCTTTAAAATAGCTATGATTTTGTGGCTTACCTGGCTTTTTTCTAATTGTTAGGGTAAAAGTGGTTGTCTTGTGCAAATTTCTGCATCCTAACCAAAACTGAAAGTCTCCTTCATTAATATTTGACTCCTCAAACTCATCATCTGTACATCCCCAGAAGTGATCTTTTAAAATATATCTTATCAAGCTATACCCTGATTAAATCTCTTAGTGGCTCCTTATTGCTCATAAGCTCCTTAGCATGGTTGGCCAGACCTTCCACAAATGAGATTTTGCTCCTTTTTTCAGCTTTATTTACTGACTGACATTTTGCAGCCCAATAATAATGAACTATTTCTAGAGTCCATTTATTCACCATGCTGTTTCTAAGCTTGGAATATCCTTTTCCCCATATTTTGCACTGGTTTACCTCTTAATCATTGCTTAATACTCAGATCAGACATCACTCTTAGCAGGAAAACCTCCTGGCACACTACCTCCTCTTTCCCTTCTCCCCTCCAAAAAGTTTAGATGTGCTTCTTCTGTGCTTTCATAACCAGAGCCCCATGTATATATTGCAGTCATAATATCTAATACAGATTCATCTGATTATGTTTTACTAGAAGAGACTTCCGTTTAGCCAAAGGACTGACTCCTAGCATGTGTCCCACATCTAATCATTTCATTGTATACTTACTGAAATAATGAATGAAAGAAGGAGAAACCTCAGATTTTCATCCCAAAACTGTTTTAATGCCTGCTACGAAGCAGTATCCTAGGTACTGGACGTACAAAGTGAACACAGCAGACAAAAATCCCTATTCTCATAGTTCACCAAGTAGGTGAATCTCAAAAACAAATCTGAGGGATGCCTGGGTGGCTCAGTCGGTTAAACGTCTGCCTTAGGCTCAGGTCATGACCCCGGGGTCCTGGGATTGAGTCCTCCATGGGGTTCCCTACTCAGCATGAAGCCTGTTTCTCCCTCTGCCTGCCGCTCCCCCTGCTTGTGCTTGCTTGTTCTCTCTCTCTCTGACAAATAAATAAAAAATCTTTAAAAAAAAAAATCTGAGAGAAAAACTACTTGATTCAAATAATGCAATAAAGTTTATACAGTAAAAAACATGCAAAAAAATCCTATATCTTCTTTAGCAATGCCTACAGCAAAAACATCAATGCATTCATGGAAATGACATTCACTAAAGTGAAAATAATGTTTACTTTTGAGAGCAAAGGAGAAAGGGATGATGGGCAGGGCATTCAGGAAGTTTCCCTTCACTTTCATTGTTCAGCTCTAAAATTGAGTGATAGATACATAATTATCCATTATATTAGTCTACATAATTTTTGTATGTTCAAAATATTTCATAATTTAAAAAAATAATTCTGCTTGCCATGTGGGGAATATGTGAGGATGAAAGTAGTGAAAGTGATAGCCCACAGGGAGTGTTGGCAGTGGTCTAAGAGAGGAACAATGGAGATACAGGGTTCGTAAAGGCAGTATGCAAGATGGGGAGAAGAAATGTTGGATATATTTTGGAGGTGGAATGAAAGGCCTTGGTTGTGAATTAGATGGGAAAGGGAGTGGTAAGAAAAAAAGATAAAAATTAAGATTGCTTCCTGTTTTTCACCTTCAGTAACTGTTGGGATGGTGTTATTGGCACAGGGAAGACAAAGAGAAACAGATTTGGAAGGAAAAATCAGAACGTTCAGTTTGGATTTGTCCAGTCTGAATTATCTATTCAGCATCCAGCAGAGATGTCAAATAACAATTGAATACAGCAGTTTAGAAGCCAGGAAGTTACAAGGTTCTGCTCTTTAGGTGCATCAGTATCCTTGAGGTACTAGGTTCTTTCACTTGTTTCAAGAAGACATTCCATGTACTTAGCAATTTGTTTTTGCCTTGAGCCTTAGGATTAAAAATTGCTTTTTATCTTTAGTCTTCCATGTTGAAGCTTCCAAACATACTTTAAGAATTTATTCACTGATAAACCTTCTACTTCTAAAGGAGTCCAGCAGTCAACACAACACTAAACTAAACAGCCGCTACTGGGCCCTCCTTCATTGTCACAAACATTTATGGAGCATGAGCAAATTCTATACACAAGCACTCTGCAGGATTCCTTTGGGAATGAAGTATTCTCCCAAACCATCACTGCCCCGAGGACATGAAATATAATGGAAACCAGAAGATATACATAACAATCATCCCACAACATCCAACTTTCGTTAAGTATTTTGGAGGGCCTAGTGTGTATAAGGCACTACCCTAGATCTGGGAATTATAACAGTGAGCTTGACACTTACGCTGGTTAGAGCCAAAAAGGAAATGAAAATAAAGTTACATCTCTAGGGGCGCCTGGGTGGCTCAGTTGGTTAAGCGACTGCCTTCGGCTCAGGTCATGATCCTGGAGTCCTGGGATCGAGTCCCGCATCGGGCTCCCTGCTCGGCAGGGAGTCTGCTTCTCCCTCTGACCCTCCTCCCTCTCATGCTCTCAGTCTCTCATTCTCTCTCTCTCAAATAAAAAAAAAAAAAATTAAAAAAAAAAAGTTACATCTCTAATAGCAAATGGAAAGTAAATAAAAATAAGGAGTCTAATAATTAAAATAGTAGAATATCCTCTAGATCAAGGGTCAGCACACTTTTTCTGTAAAGGTTCAGATACTAAATATTTTAGGCTTAACAGGCCATACAGTTTCTGTTGCAACTACTCAATTATACCATAGTACCACAAAAGCAGCCATAGACAACATGGGAAAAAAAAGGCTGTGTGCCAAAAATATATTTTTATGGACACTGAAATTTGAATTTGATGTCACTTTCACACTCACAAAACACTAGTCTTTTGATTGTTTTCAACTATTTAAAATGTAAAAACTATTCATCAGTCACACACCATACAAAAATAGGAGGTAGGCTGGATTTAACCGTGGGCCATTGGTTGCATACCCTTGCTCTATTCCACCTCAGCCATAAGGGTAAGTTACATAATTTGCAGGGCCCATTGCAAAATTAAAGTGTGTGGAGATTAAACATTATTCAGAATTTCAAGACAGCTATAGCAGAGCATTAAACTAAGTGTGGGGCCCTTCTGAGTGTGGAGCCCTGTGTGACTGTACAGCTCACATATCCATGAAGCTGGGCTGTCATGTATTTATATCTTAATTGCATTTCTGTTTTCCTGGGTGTAAATTGACTGTCATAGACAGTATTTTAATTATGTTCCCCTAGCATCAAGTATTTATTTTAATTCTGTACCACTGGAACCTAACATAGAACCTGGCACAGAGCAGGTGTTCAAACCAAAGTTAGTAGGATAAAGGCAGAATGCAGGAATGACTACAGTTGAAGATTTTGTATATTTTGTTTCTTGAACTATATAGAAACAATGATATGCTACTGTCACAGAATGCTATAGTTCTCTTGAAAACCCAGCCAGAGGTCTAGAGATAAGCATTTCTGGAATTTGCATTATAAAATCAGCTTGATTTTTCCTTGCAACATTGAGCTCTCTTTCTCTAGCCTTATCTCATCTATTCTCCCACCTGGTACCTCACTGTCCAGGAAGAAGCATCTACTTCAGTTTCAAACGTGTCAAGTCCTCTCAGCTCCTGGAGTTTTTGCGCTTGCTTCCTCTTCCCAGAAAGACTTTTCCCACCTCCACCTGGATAAGCCTCAGTTTCCTTCACAGCTTTGTCATCTTGTTCCAGAAGCCTGTCTTCTCACACTGTTCCCTACAGGCTGCCCTGGGTGCCGCTCCTGCCGTCTCCCAGACTTCCTGTCCCTGTGTCAGAGCACTGATGGGGAAGCTTTGGGACTTCTTCCCCCACTCCTCCAATACAGCTGGGCCAGCTTGTCAGAGGCAGGGATCACAGGGCACTCATCTTTGTCTCTTAAGCACTTGGCACACAATAGGTGCTCAATAAATGTTTGGTAAGTCCATGAGTGAGTGAGTATATTGAAAAGCAGCCTAGTAAATGTAGTCTGCCTAGGTCTTTCATTTATTTATTTATTAAGATTTTATTTATTAATTTGACAGAGAGAGAGCACAAGCAGGGGGAGTGGCAAGGAGAGGGAAAGGGAGAAGAAGGCTCCCTATGGAGCAGGGAGCCCGATGTACGGCTGGATCCCAGGACCCTGGATCATGACCTGAGCTGAAGGCAGACACTTAACTGACTGAGCCACCCAGGCCTCCCCTGCCTAGGTCTTTTAAAGGCTTATTTCCCTTGGGAAATCAGAACTAAAACAACAGCCTGAAGCCCTCCCCTCAGAAGAACAACAGCTTACAAAACACAAAACTCTGGCACAGTATGCCCCCCTTCGAGGAGTGTGGCTCATTGTGGATGGTGAAGGCAGCTGTGGCCACCCAGTGGTCACTCTTACAGTTCTCAGCAAAGCCTCAGCAAGTCTGAAGAGAAAGCTCTGCATTTGTTTTCCTCTCGTTTCATCACTGATTCATTCATGCGGCAAATATTTATTAGGTCCCAGGCACTGTTCTAGCATGGGGATGTGTCAGTGAACCAAAAAAGTTCCCTTTCTCATTAAGTTCACTCTCTAGTGGTGAAAATAGACAATAAACAAATAAAAACACAATAAATGTCAGATGATAATAAGAATTATGAAGCACAGGAAAAGCACAGTGAGGGACTCGGGGCGGGTGGGGACAGTCCAACTGAGGGTGGTCAGGGAAGGCTGCTCTATTTAGGTGACAATTAAGCAGGGACCTGAAGGAAGTGTGGGAGTGTGTCAGCAGCAGTCCCTGTGGGGTCGAGGGAAGGATGCCAGAGCCCTGGGGCAGGAAGGAACAGCAAGTGGTCAGTGTGTCTGGAGTGTGGGAGGAAGGGGACCAGGGACGGTGACAGAAAAGAAGTCAAAATCTAGTCAAGGCAAGATCAGGAGCCTTTTCAAAGGCCATGGTGAGGACTTTGGAATTGTCCTTCATTTACTCAATTCTATTATTTTACTTTTTAAAATAATGATAATAATAATAATAATACCATAGTAGATTTGGAGAACCTCCTGAATCCAGACATTGTATACTTACCTTCAGATTTTCATAATTTTTATTTATTTTATTTATTTATTTATTAAAGACTTTATTTATTCATTTGAGAAAGAGAGAGAAAGACTCAGAGAGACTGAGCACGAGCAGGGCAGAGGGAGAGGGAGAAGCAGACTCCCCGCTGAGCAGGGAGCCTGATGTGGGATCATGACCTGAACAGAAGGCAGATACCCAACCTCCTGAGCCACCCAGGCTCCCCAAAGTTTTCATAATTTTAAAAGTGCCAATATGAACCAAGTAGAAGAAAACATTCAGTTTTACCCAAGATTCTCCTGGAGAACCTCAGCTAAGAACTCACAGATAAGTTCTTGGCATACTTTCAGGTAGCACACATAATAGAGCTCATTATCATATTCATGCAAATAGTCAAATCATAGCCTTCAAAATTTACTTCCATGGAGTATATTTCAGGTATCAGTCTTTTGGGTTTTTTTTTTTTTTTAAGATTTTATTTATTTATTTGAGAGAGAATGATAACAAGAGAGCAAGAGAGAATGAGGCAGGGAGGGGCAGAGGGAGAGAGTAAAACAGACTTCCCGCTGAGCAGAGAGCCTGATGCGGGACTGGATCCCAGGACCCTGGGATCATGACCTGAGCCGAAAGCAGATGCTTAGCCAACTAAGCCACCCCAGGGGCCCCTCAGTTAGTCTTTCTGTGACCAGCATTAAAGAAACCTCCTAGAAAAAAATCTTGCTGCTCATTGTTGCTGAAAATGATGAACATTTGTATTGTACGTTTATATTTAAGCAATTCTGTATTCAAATGTTCATCCTGTTAAGGGTTCAACTTCTGTCTCATTGTGTTGTCATGAGAAATGAAACAGAAATCACAAAGCACATCTCTCACTCTGCAAGGGGAAGATCTGGGTTCAAATCCCAGCTCTACGACTTCCCAGCTTTGTATTCTTAGGCAAGTGTCCTAATCTTTCCTCTCCAGTTGTGTCATCTGTAGAGTGACAATGCAAATAATAGCACCCACTTGCCTGGGTGACTGGGAGAGTTTAACGTGCCCAGACTGCAGTAGGCATTACATGCGTGTTTGGTATTGTTAATGTTTATAATAACATATGATTGTATATTTGATTCTGAAAATACTATTTTTTATAAAAATTAAAAAGAATTTAGTCATTTATTTTCAAATTGAAGTTAATTTCACTTTAAAAACTTCCCAATTTCCAAACCCCAAAGCCAATATAATTATCAACTTCTCCAGGAGACTGTTTCTCACCCATAAATGAATAGTTTTAAGATGAATGAAATCTAAGTACTCTTAAATCAGTAATTTTATAATTTCAGTAATTAATCAAGGCATTTGTGTCCTCTTTAGTCCATATGATTTTGTAGGATGGTGGTTGGGTGGAGAGTTTAGGCTTTTCTTGTGTATCCATATGCCACATATTCCTCTGAGGAGGAAGGGGAGGATAAGGAAAGGGCTGAACTATGTGGTCATAGGAGATCCACCATAGTTTGAAAATGTGGCAGTTACAAAATATGAGACGCCATGGTTACATTTTTTTCCTATAGCTTTTCAAACTCATAGAGGGCTCAAAAACAGATTCTGAAAAATATAGTTAGAAAATTAATTTTAATCCATTTGATATTTCTTCCTTACATAGTGACCTACGTAGAGGTTGGGACACAGAGACTTTTTAAACCGGGGCAGGAGACATTACAAAAGCTGAGGAGAGTAGTTGCAATGAAAACCATATAGTCCACAAAGTCTAAAATACTATCTGACCCTTTATAGAAAGAGTTTTCCAATCTCAGTTCTAAAACAGTGCCTGGCATATACTAGGTACTTAAGAACTTTGCTGGATGAATGAATGAATGAATAAATGAATGAATGAATTTAACCTTCATGACAACTTAATTTCATAAAAGTTTTAAATGGTAGAGTTGAGATTTGAACTGAGTGTAGTGACTCCAAAGCCATGTTTATTCCATTGCATCGTATTTCCTTCCTAACATAACTACCATATATTTAGCCCTTTACCATTTAAAAGACATTGCTATTCTATCCTTGTTTGGTATTAGTGACCACCTCCTCAGAAGCTTTGCCATTATCATCCCATTTTTTAGTTGGGGAATCAGGCTCAGAAAGGCAAAGTACTTTGTCCAGCATCACTCAGGGAGTAGAACCTGGACTAGGCACCAGGACTCCCCTTTGCCTTTACCATGTTTATAAGTCTGTTTATCTTCATTTATCATCTGTGCTTCTGCAGAGTGTGAACTCATTTATCTTTATATCCTCAACGCCTAGCATAGTTTGAGACTCATGGTGAACATCCCATAAATGGCTGTTGAATGAACGGTGATCACTTGATCATGAACGTTAACCTGTGCAAGTGACATAAGGACAATCAGAGTGAGGTTCATTGGCCAGGCTCAAAATCTGCAGATCCCCAACTTCATAGGCTCTTCTCCCCAATTCCATGCTTATATTTATAAAAGACAAAATATATAAGTAAGGAGATTACCTTCCAATACAAAAATACTCAAATCTAACATAACTCTCCTTACTAAGGTCAAATGACTCCCTTTGGGGCACATATGTATCATCTACTTCCTTTTTAAAATCTACACACCAATAGATGTGCGCTGTTCTTAAACTATGATCTGCCTTCCTCGAAGAAGCATGAGACATTCTTTAAACATTAAGATGATGGTAAGGGATGAAATGTTTGTATAATTTTCCTTTTTGACAACTATCATAGAGTTTACGGGAAATATGATTAATAGTATAAAAATTGTTTCTATCTTTGGCTAACCAGTATCCGGTAATGAATCAACTCATCATGACTGAAGATAATGTGTACTCTGTTCAGATTTCTTAAATATGACATGATTGCAAGTGGAAATATTCCAAATCATGAAATATTTACACAGCAATGAAAACAGTGAAGACACAATAGACATGTAGGAACATTGTTCTGGATAGAAAGACAGACAAAAGAAATGTGTGCTGACAGATGAACAGATATATGGACCCTTTATAAAGGGCCTAGGACATCTCTAGGATAGGCACGTCTTCTTTAGGAGTTACTGATTCAGAGCTCTTTCTATTTCTGAGATGCAGCAGTCACAGGATATTTGCTCTCAGTTCTGGTTTATAGGATAAAAGCTAAAATGAGAAATAGCTGCTCTAGAAATTGGCCAAGAATCATTTAATGCATTTCTCTCAATCTCTCAATCCCTCTCTCTCTTTCCCACCCTTCCCCCATCATCCTGTGCCTCCTCTTCTGTCTTATTTCCTCCCCTTCTTTCTCCTCCCTCCTCTTCCTCTTCTTTCTTCTTCTCTCTCTCTTTCACTATCTCTACCTCTATGTCTCTCCTTCTCCTCCTCCTCCTCCTACTCCCCTTGCCTCCCTCCCTCTCTTTCTGTCTCATTTTCCCTGAACTTGTAACTTCAATGACTCAGGGTGAAAAATTGTATTATTAGCACATAATATTCAGGGATTTTTTAAAAATATTGTCAAACATAGAAGAAATTAATGGTCAAATACATGCCAAATTTCTACATATCCACTATTAACATGTGAACAATGTATTGTTACAGTATCTAATCAACTTAGACTCTGGGAACTGACTTTAGGATTCCCCATTGAATTAATTTACAAAATTTGCACTGACCCAAGTTTCCCTTCAATGCATCCTCCCTTCCTTCTAGATTCCATTATCACTGGGATAAAATAATCAAACTACTATTTTATAATAATAATCCTAATCTCTCACCAACACAGTTAATATTAAGTAAACAGAAAGAGTATTTGTAAACAGATATCAGAAAGCTGTTATTTGTATAAAATTTAGCCCCCAAAATACTGGATTATCTTTGGTATAAAATGAGCCATGAAATGTATTATTTTTAAGAACCTTTTCATTTTGAAAGAGCATAGCCTATGTTTTGTAGGATGCCAGGTATAGTTTGCCTTGAATTCAATAATGAATTACTTAATATTTCTCCCACTGTTCTATGATTCAAGAAATTCTTAATAAGAGAGAAAAATGCACTACTGTGTTTAATTATTCAAATAAAAGATAAAAAAAATAAGACAGCATTTCTTTTAATGGTATTTACCATTCTATTGTTAAAAAGAAAACCACAGGCCCAAGATGGAATCACTTATGCTAGGGCAAATCACCAAACCAGGACTTAGTAACTAACCTAAATGCAGTTTTGACCTTCTCCAGAACTGTAGTCTTAACTGGTCATTCAGGAATTTTCTGGTCAGGACCAATGAAGTAATCTCTCACGTGGCCAGTCTCCATCCCCCAAAGGTTGATGAGGTAATCTGCATGATAAGACCCTCTGCCCCTACCCCCCAAGGGAAGGTGACCTTGCTTGAAACAATCCTTTTCTTTTGCTAATAACTCTTGCCCCACCCTCCTTCTTATAAAAAACTTCCATTTTTTTAAGACTCTTCTTCTGAGGGGTGCCTGGGTGGCACAGTTGGTTAAGTGTCCAGCTCTGGATTTCTGCTCAGGGCATGATCTCTTGGGGCCATGATCTCAGGGTCATGATCTTAGAGTCCTGAGATTGAGCCCCACATCAGGCTCTGCGCTGGGTGTGGGGCCTGCCTAAGATTCTCTCTCTCCCTCTCTCTCTCTGCCCCTCCCATTTGTACAGGCACACATGTGCTTTCTCTGTCTCTCTAAAAAAACAATAAATAAATAAATATACTATTCTTTCAGTTTCCCTCTACTTTCTGGATGTGAACAGCCAGATTCATAAGAGGCATAAAGCCAATTAGATTTACTCAGTCGAAGTTCTGCTGTTTTAACACTATGAAACCAGCTTATTCAGCCACGGTCTTTCTTAAAAACAACAATGGACACTTGTATATATATGCATTCTCTTATCCTTGATATCATTAGGGGCCTTTAAGTAGGAGAATTGGCAAACAGGAACTGTCTCTAGCTTCAGGTTTATTCAAACATTTAAACTATTACTATTACTGACATTAATCTCTTCCGTGAAGCCTCCGTAGCCTAAAGACTAACTACACAATGTATTTACTCTTATTTACTTATCCAAAGGCAAGGGAAATGTAAATGGCTTTCTGGTGACAATAAGCACCTCTTCTTTGTTTATATTCAGTAAAAGCCCATTCTATGGACTGGTTGACCGCTAAACACCATCTGGGAGATTCAGGAGAGTTCCCTGAATCAGTCAGTGGTATGAGCAGGCTATAGACAAGGGACATCTTGGCTAAGTCAAAACACAGTGTGTCTATTTGGTGCTGGCTTTTATTGACTTCCCTTAGAAATCAGGCTTTTTAAAAGATTTATTTATTTATTTATTTGAGAGAGAGAGCCTGAGAGAGTGGGGGGAGGGGCTGATGGAGATAATCTTTAAGCAGACTCCCCACTGAGTGTGGAGCCCAATGGGGCTCAGTCCCAGGACCCTGAGATCATGACCTGAGCCAAAACCAAGAGTCGGATGCTTAACCAACTGAGCCACCCAGGTGCCCCCAAGAAATCAGGCATTTTTGGTTCCACTGAGATAAATTCACCCATGGATGGAGCAGTTGTGGTAGTTTCCATTGACTATATGTTAATATTGTTACCATTAAGATACCATTTATGATGTGATGACTATATGTCAGGCAGTCCACTAAGTATCTCACATATATTATCTCATTTAATCCTCCCAACCACTAAACCATTATAACCATTTTACTGATAAGGAAACTGAGACTTTCAGAGTTTAAGATTCAAGGGCACATACCTAATAAATAGCAGATCAGGGTCTCAAATCCACGTCTGTTGGATTCTATAGTTTAAGTACCCCCCCAACACACACACACAATTCTTTATTGCCAATCATATTTAGTATATAAACAATTATTAACACAAATTGCATATAAAATGTCTTTTTTATAATGTAGTTAAAAATACTCTTCCCTCTAACGTCAACCTTCCTCTTGAATTTATTACAACTCTGAAGGAAAAACACTGGACCTTGCATCAGGCGAAATAAGTTCTGGCCTTGAATTTACCACCAATTTGCTGTGTGATTTGGGGAAATTCATTTCCCTCTTTGGGCTTTAGTATTGAGATCTGCAAAATAATGGAACTGAATTATATTAAATGAATTATATCATTTTGAGATTCTGTGAACTGTCCATTGGTTGAGAAAGCCTTGTCTTCATGAAAAGATATATTTTATCACAACTGCAATGATCATGATTTTTCAAATTAGTGGAATTTTAAGAAATGAGCTTCATCTTTAAAAATTAAGATATGGCTGAGAAAAGTAACCATCTGAACAGTCTAGCTATAAAGATGGGGAATGCCAGACATTGTGCTAAGTGTTTTCACTAATGCCACGTCAATTCTGAGATAGGTCCCTTTACTCTCATTTTACAAAAAGAAGATTAAGGCTCCAAGAAGTAGTTTCTTGCCTAAGGTTATGTAGTTAGTAGTGGTACAGCAGTGACTCAGACTCAGATCCCTTTCTGGAAATCACAGGCTATCAGGGGTGGAAGAGGTTTTGTAAGTCACATAGCCTAATGTTCCATCTAAAATTAAGTTAATATGGGCTGCTCAATCCTGTGAATAACTTATGATCCTTTTTACTGGGTATAGGTTTGAAATGTATACTACATCTCCTGTGGTTTAGAGGAAGAGAGAGGAGACAGGCATAAAACTCATTAAAAGAAAAAGTGAGATCCAATGAAATGAAGGAAACCTAAGTTTAACACAGTGATTAGGAACTTAAGGCTTGGGAACAGACTGACCTGGGTTCAATCTTGACTCTGACACTGCATGGATATGTGACAAGGCAAAGCATTTACTTTAAACTCAGTAAGCCTCAGTGGTTTCCTCACCTGTGGAATAGGAAGACAGTATCTACAGCCTTACTATGGAGATTAAATGGGATACTCCATGTTAAACTGCTCAGCAGAGTACCAGGTACATAGAGAAAAGTGGGCTACTGTTCTTACCTCTTTCTCAATGAACTAAAGGGGAGGACATGAAACCGCACCCCTTACTTAGCTCTGACCTCTAGGGCTCCAGCCTTTCTCCCTCATCCCCCCACTGCCATCATAAAGAAATTACATTTCACTAAAGACAAACTCTGTTCATGGTTTAATAACTGGCCTCAATGCTTTAACCAGTCATTCTGAGTCTGTGTAGCATCGCATTAACAATGAACTCTTTAAGAAAAGACGAACAAATATACAAGTACCAACAACCCCATCGTAGAGCTTCAGTACTCAGTACAAATCTCAGCCTGCTTGACAACATCATCACAGACCAGGTAGAAACCTATGCAACCTTTCACCAAAAAAATATTTGGCAAGAACTAGGAATGTCAAAAAATGAGGAGGGAAGGCAAAGCATGAGGTAAGGATAGTACTTCAGCCTCAGATATGAAGGAGATGGATGGTTAGTGATAGGACTATGCCAGATACTGGATGCATGGATGATTTGTCTTGCATGAGCTTGTCTAAAACAATAATTCTTGTTTACATGCAATTTTTACAGTACTTTCCTTAGAAAACATGAAGTTTTTCCCAGTACCTCAAATTCTTCCAAGGAACAATTAAAATAAATAGTTCTCAGCTACAACAAGGTGGGCAAAGACTGAAATAACCAGAGAACAATAAGGACAGTGGGCAGCAAATGGAAAAATGGCACAGAGACAGTAATCTCTAATGAGTGGAAGCATAACAAGGGAGGGTAATCACACCAGTGGTGCTGACTTTTCCTCTCTCTCCAGAAAGGGCCTGGTTATTTCCAGGTTGTCTCCTCTAACCTTCCCTCTATCACCTTTCCTTTTATATGTCAAATTATAAGGGTCTGGAGGACAGGATCACATCTTTTATCCCTGTGTGTTTGACCATAAAAGCTCAGCAAATGCTTTTTGAATGAATGATTGAAATCAGAGTAAATTTTAAGGTGTACAAGCACCTAGACTTACAACAATCCATTTTCTGGTTCCTTAAACTCCATAATTATGTTCTACAATTTGGCATGGCTATGTCTCATTGTCTTTTATTTTTCTTCTAGAAGTATAAACAACTAAACAATGTGGTCATGAACCTTGTCTACTTGTGAAGGGTGAGAGGCTGTAGAAATAAGTTTTATGTTGCTAATGGTCTCAGTGTCCTTTGGCTCAATATTTAGTCCTTCTTAACATCACTACAAATTAATCTGATTAAAGTTTGAGAAGAAATACATGATCATATGCCCCTTTCTATTGAAAGATTCTGCTAAGACTTTTGGGATATTTGGTTGACTATTTTTAAATCATGAAATACACATAAAATTATATATAAGATATGTTTTTTTTTTTAATTTTATTTATTCATTTGTCAGAGAGAGAGCACAAGCTGGGGGCGTGGGAGAGGGAGAAGCAAGCTCCCCGCTGAGCAGGGAGCCCAATTTGGGGCTCAATCCCAGGACCCTGGGATCATGACCTGAGCCGAAGGCAGATGCTTAACAGACTGAGCCACCCAGGCACCCCAGATATGTTTTTGGGTATAGGAAAGCATCCTGGCCTTGAACTTAAAATGAAAACAAATGTTATGGGCAAGGTAGCATGGTATATCAAAAAAGTTGTTGAATGGGAATTAAAGCTTCAGAGTTCTGGTTATGTCTCAGCTTAAACTTGTCATATGATGTTGGACACATTGTTCACCTTTTCTGGACACCTTCTTCCCATTTTGTAGGTTGAGATGGGTTATTAACCTCAAAGGGTCCTTCACAGTGCTAAAACTGAAAGAAGCTGGTAATAAATTTATACCACACATGTATACAATGTTCCTAACTATAAAAGCATACAATGTATGCTATTTAAAATCTGCCACAACACAGGGCGCCTGGGTAGCTCAGTTGGTTAAGCATCTGACCCTGGATTTTTGGCTCAGGTCATGATCTCAGTGTGTGAGATTGAGCCCTGTGTCAGGCTCCATGCTCAGGTGAAATCTGCTTGAGATACTCTCCCTCCCTCTCCCTCTACCCCTTCCCTGCTCACTGGCTCTCTCTTTCTCTTTCAAATAAATAAATAAAATCTTTAAAAAAAAAAAAAAAGAGGGGCACGTAGGTGTCTTAGTTGGTTAAGCATCTACCTTCGTCTCAGGTCATGATCCTGGGGTCCTGGGATCTAGCCCCATGTGGACTCCCTGCTCAGTGGGGAGTCTGCTTCTCCCCCTCTCTCTGCCTCACCCCCCGCTCATGATCTCTCTCACTCTCTCTGTCTCTCTGTCTCTCTCAAATAAATAAATAAAATCTTTTTTAAAAAGAAAAATCTTAAAAATAAATAAGTAAATAAAACAAGCCACCATCACACAAAAAAAGATTTAACTTGTATAGCTGGGCAAAGAAATGTCAGTGAAGTAACTTTATCAAGGAAGAAAATGAAAATAAATTTGGATCTGAAGGAAATAAATGAGGAAGGAAAAGATTTTGATGACTTTCCAAAACTAACTTAAGTCAAGTTGTTCAATAAAATTTAGCAATATTTATTCAAGATAAAAACTACAGGATCTGAACAAGTTGCTCTAATCTTAACATCAAATGAAGGATTAAAATGGAAATTAATGTACTTACTCCCACAAGATGAAGAAATTAAAAAAAAAAAACAATAATTTCAAGCAAAACAGTGGTAACTTACAGAAGTATTTTAGTTATTTCTGACTAAGAAACTAGTAACCATAATACATGTCAGAACTATTTCCTATAAAGTAATCTGAAAAGATAAAATATGCTTGATTCCCCCCCAAAAAACAAGCCATATAAACATTTCTATAACATTTTTATAAAATACACATTAAACAGTGCTCTTGAATTGTCTTGAAAATCTAATCAACTTTCACATTAACATTGAATCCATGGGAAAATGTTATAGTTTCAAAATAAAAGAATTTAAAGTGAATTATCTGATTATGGCCCATTATCTGGTTATGTGTACTGTAAATATCAGAGAACAGGATCCTATAAATCCACTTAGGGCATACAAACCCCCCATCTCTATAATTCCTTTGGTCCCCAATCCCACATGCCCCCACTGCCTACAGGCATACCGGGTACGTATAAAACAGGAAGAGCTGCACATTCTTTCTGTTCACTGTTTTAATTCAAAACTGTTCCCTCAGATCCATTTCTTGCCACTGACTCCACACTGCCTTCCAGATTCTGTCTCCTAGACTTGCTGCCCATTTTCATCCTTACATTACCTGCTGAATTTGTCACTTACTGCTACTTTCCTAAGTTCAACCTTGGTTTCTCTCAACAACACTGTTCTTTTTTTTTTTAATTTTATTTTATTATGTTATATCACCATACAATACATCAGTAGTTTTTTTTTTTTTTAAAGATTTTATTTATTTATTTGAGACAGATAGAATGAGAGACAGAGAGCACGAGCGGGAAGAGGGTCAGAGGGAGAAGCAGACCCCCTGCCGAGCAGGGAGCCCGATGCAGGACTCGATCCCGGGACTCCGGGATCATGACCTGAGCCGAAGGCAGTCGCTTAACCAACTGAGCCGCCCAGGCGCCCCATCATTAGTTTTTGATGTAGTGATCCACTACATTCATTCATTGTTTTTTTTTTTAATACGATTTCTTCTGGCCACCTTGAACGAGCATTCTTAGAGTCCACATGGCCTCAAGATCTCCTGCTCCAGTGTATGCCACAGACTGGGCCACCATTAGCTTTGTCCAGCTCGTTGGAGAAAACAAGATCAAAATTTTTACAATCTAATAAGCAGGGTTTATTAACTGGTTAAAATCACATAATATTGAAAATGCCTCATCACTGCCTGATTATTTTAAATATTCACTGGCATACAGAAATAAGAGTATATTCATTTGGCAGGATCATAAATGATCATACACTTGGTCAACAAGTAATTATTAAGCACCTACTATACATCAAGCACTGTGTCAGGCACTGGGATACAGTAGTAAACAAGATATAGTCCATGACCATAGACACTTTAAAATCTAGCAGGGATGAACTTTCGACCAGTAATTGTGAGATGGAGGTTATGAAGTAGAGGTGTAAATGCTATAGAAATGTATAAAAAAGGAGGCCTAACTTATTTGGGGATGTCAAAGAAATTTCAGTGAGGAAGTGAGTCAGGGAAAGGACTTTATAAATTATTCTACCTAAACCCTCAATTAAAAATAAAGCCATTTCAAGCTAGAAAGAGGAAAGGGTCCGTTTGCCCCATGAATTAAAGGCTGAATGGGTAGTCACTGATTCTATATATACTTCTCTCTCCATCTTGCTACCTATTCTCTAAATAGAATCTTCCAAAACAAGTAATGAGTTAAAAAGACTGCAGTAGAGGACAGGGGTGCTATAGGCAAGCCATCAAAATTGTTATGGTAAATAAATATTTGAGAACATTTAATTCAATTCAATGAAAATATAAGTAAAAGTAGACAGCATGAAGTAAAATAAATGTTAGTATACACTGACAGCACAAGTATTCCCTTTGACAGTTTAAATTCAGCTCATCTTTAAAGGCCCAGCCACTTTTTATGTTCTCCAAGAAGCCTTAGTCTGGCCACAGGCAGCTCCTCAGAACTCCGGGCACACCTGACTCTCTGCACCACTCCTATGGCATTAATTTTTATTGCATTGCCATCTTTTCGTTTTCACACTGTTTTAAGTGTGAGTACAGCAGAAACTACACATTACAGCCTTGTGCCTAGCCTTTAGTGCTGAGTAGTAACCAAGGAATCATATCATATTATGCTAAGCAGAAATCTAAGATGGTCTTCCAAGATTCTAACCCGTAGTATATACACCATGTATAATTCCTTCCCCTTGAGTTTGAGCAGGACTTTTGCATTTGATGGGTTCCAAAGGTGAAGGGAGTTTTGCAGCTGTAATTAAGGACCTTAACCAGTTGACTATGAATCAATCAAAATCAAGATTATACTAGGTGGGCCTGATCTAATCAGATTAGCTCTTTAAACAAGACTGGAAAGTTCAGAATTTCTTCTGCTGCCTTTGAAAGACCCACCGTATATATATACCACATCTTCTAAAACTAATGATGTAATGTATGGTGATTAACGTAACATAAAAAAAAAAAAAGCAATGAAAGCGCCACCGCGAGTTCTACAGCTGCGAGGAAATGAATTCTGCCAAAAATCATGTGAGCATGAAAGAGCACTCCTAACCTCAGATGCAACTACCATTCCAGCCAACATCTTGATTGCAGCTTCTAAGACTCTGAGCAGAGGATCCCACAGAAGGTATCCACCCTACTGACCTATGGGAAATATATAAAAAGTGAGTGTTGTTTTAAGCCACTAAATTTGTGGTAAATTATTACATAGCAATAGAAAACTAATTCAGTATTATAATGTCTGTGCTCATTGTGCATACCTGTGCAAGATGGTCTGGAAAGAAAAAAGCTGGTCTCTCCAAGCAAACAGTGACAAATAGTGTATTAGTCAGTTTGGGCTACCATGACAAAATACAACAGACTGGGTGGCTTAAACAATAGGAATCTATTTTCTCACAGGTCTGCTGGTTGGAAGTCTAAGATCAAGGCACCAGCAGGGTTGGTTTCTGGTGAGGGTTCTCTCCTCGGTTTGTGGATGGCCTCCCTCTCCCTGTGTCCTCTCTTGGCCTTCCCTCTGTGCAGGTGAGGGGAGAAACAGAGAGTGTCTCTCTCTCTTCTTATAAGAATACCAGTCCTATCAGATTAGGGCCCCACCCTTTATTACCTCATCCAATCTTAATTATGTCTTTAAAGGCCCTGTCTCCAAACAGTCACAGAGAGGGCTAGGACTTTAACATATGAATTGGGGGGGGGGCAGGGAACACCGTTCAGTCCATAACAAAGAAGTAATGCAAATGGATGGCAGAGGTACCAGTGAGTGGCAGTGGAAAAGGAGGAAAAGGGACAGAAAACTTATAAGGGAATAAGGGCCTGATGTTTACTTGGATGTTGAAGAATAAGGAGCAACCCAAGCTGAAGCAAAGTTTTCTGTCTTGGAGAAATCCACCAAGAGGGATGTAACTGGCATAAATGAAATCATTATTCCTTGGAGGACTGTTGTCCTTTTGTTTTGGTTTTGGAGGGAATAATCAGGAAAAGAGGGGCAGAAACAGGGCAAGGAGTTTTGTTGAAATTAAGGAGTCAGCAAGTCATACAAACAGTTCTATCTACTAGACAAGAAATACAGTCTAAAAAAAGTAAATATAAAGTTCACATTTTAGCCAAAAAAATGGCTGATGTGCAAATAGTTACAGAACATCTTAACTGAAATTAATGAAGAACTTATGGATTTTTCTATCTTTTAAAATGTAGTTCTGGGGCGCCTGGGTGGCTCAGTCGTTAGGTGTCTGCCTTCGGCTGAGGTCATGATCCCAGGATCCTGGGATTGAGCCCCGCATCGGGCTCCCTGCTCCATGGGGAGCCTGCTTCTCCTCTCCCACTCTCCCTGCTTGTGTTCCCTCTCTCGCTGTGTCTCTCTCTGTCAAAGAAATAAATAAAAAATCTTAAAAAAAAAAAAAGAATTCTTTAAAAAAAAAATAAATAGTAAAAAAATAAGTAAAAGGTAGTTCTATTTGTTTCATTTCCCAATAAAGATTCAACCTATTTTAGGGGCATCTGGGTGGCTCAGTTGGTTAAGCATCTGCCTTCAGCTCAGGTCATGATCCCGGAGTCCTGGGATTGAGCCCCGAGTTGGGCTCCCTGCTTGATAGAAGTCTGCTTCTCCCTCTCCCTCTGTACCTCCCCCCACTTGCACTCTCTCTCTCAAATAAATAAATAAAATCTTAAAAAAAAAGAATCAACCTATTTTATGTTGTTCAATCCAGTTATATGTGAAAAAGTGATCAAATATAAGTTTATTGAAACTGAAAATATTTCATACAGCAATTCTAAAGCACGTTTTATAAAACATAAACCTCATAAGGCAATCTATTATAGAGTTTTATGGTAATAAAAAATATACATCTAGGGGTGCCTGAGCAGTGCAATTGGTTAAGCATCTGACACTTGGTTTTAGCTCAAGACATGACCTCAGGGCCCTGATCTCAGGGTCTTGAGATCGAGCTCTGCATCAGGCTCGAGATCAGGGCAGTCTGCTAAAGTTTCTCTCTCCCTCTCCCTCTGATCCTCCCCTCTGCTCTCTCTTTCTCTCTAAAATAAAACAAATAAATATTTTTGAAAACGTACATCTAAGTCACTACCTGAGAGCCATAATGCCCATTATCTTACAAAAGATTCTGAAATCAATGAGGATAGTCTAGATCAGTAGTTCCCAAATTTGGTTGTATATTAGCGTCACTGAGGGAGATTTACAAAAACACAGATAAACAGGGTTCACCCTAGGTTAACTGAGTCCGATCCTGGTGCTGGGCCTAGATGCTTCTAAATTCAAATTGTCCTCAGATAAACCTGATGCATGGCTACAGTGTTGGTCTGGAATAGGTTAGTAAGATGTTTATGCTAATCTTGTGCTTTGTCCTTCTGTCATCATGAACAATTAAGTAATCCCTATTAGATGTTGCTATTAGCCTCATAAGACAAAGGAGGAAAATAAGATTTTTAAAAGTTAAGAAGTCCCTTCCCATTTACTGGCACAAATGATGTAACCCAATCCAGGACCATCCAACTCCAAGGCATGTTCTTTCCACTATCTTAAGCTTCCTTCCAGTGTTTTAGAAACCTCATATTTCATTCAGAAATCTCGGACTGTATTCAATGAATATTTTCTTAGTATCTATACATTCACAACATAAACAGACGTGAAAGCACAGTCTCTGCCTCTAACAAGCTTAGAAGTTAGTTCAGGGAAGGAGAGGAGTAGTGAGGAAAGGACAGAAAGAGAGAAGGGAAAGAGGACAAACACCGATATGACTATGATAAAAGTAGTAAATGGTTTGAGAGAGTTTCTAATAAAATGCCTGGGCAGGAGGGTGGGAACAAGGCTAAGGAGTAGGACAGGGGCAGGGTCTTAGTATATCTGAATAAGGGAGAAGATAAGGAATGGCTTCCTGGAGAAAAGGAAGGGGTGTTTGACCTGGTTCTTACAGGCAAACCCACTCCTACCACTTACAGAACAAGAAGCAGTATAGTTAGAGTTCCTTCTCTTCATCTTCCAGGGATGTGCCCTCCAGCTACATGGTCCACCCTCTGAAGGACTGACCTGGGAAGGCTCCTCAAAGAGGTCATGGAAAAATGCTTGGAACATTTTAGGTGGAGAATTCTGGAGTCCCAGTTACGTGGAGCATGGGGTAGAATACAGAAAGGGTTAATGTGTAGGCTCTGGAAGTACATAGGCCTTTTGGCCTTAATGATTTTTTATCTCATAGTGAGAAATATGGCTAAGGAAGGCCAGAGTGGGCTCCCTAAAGCCCAGGCTGTCCAGAAAATAGTACCTTTTCAAGGCATAATCAGATAGGATTCAGGAGACAGTGCTGGAGGAGGGAGGAAGAGGCAGGGAGAAAGGAGAGAGTAGGGGTGCCTGAGTGGCTCAGTCGGTTAAGCGGCTGCCTTTGGCTCAGGTCATGATCCCAGGGTCCTGGAATCGAGCCCCACATTGGGCTCCCTGCTCAGCGGGGAGTATGCTTCTCCCTCTCCCTCTGCCTGTCTTCCACTCCCCCTGCTTGTGCTCTCTCTCACTCTCTCTCTCTCTCTGTGTCAAATAAATAAATAAAATCGAAAGAAAGAAAGAAAGAAAGAAGGAAGGAAGGAAGGAAGGAAGGAAGGAAGGAAGGAAGGAAGGAAGGAAGGAAAGAAAGAAAGAAAGAAAGAAAGAAAGAAAGAAAGAAAGAAAGAAAGAAAGAAAGAAAGAAAGGAGTTATTGGTAGAGAGAATTAACCAAAATGCTAAAAGAGGGGTAGCAAAGAGAAGGGTCATGGAGTGAGTATTCAAACTTTATTAGAAGCAGAAGATATTCATTGTTCTTGCTTCCAAGACGGTCTTCCCTCTTATTTTCCTCCTATAACCTCTATCTCCTGAAGACCTTAACTAGTAAGGGTTTTATTGTGTCCCCACAAAATTTGTATGTTGAAGTTCTAACCCCTAGCACCTCATATTGTGGCATATTTGGAAACAGGGTTATTTCAGATGTAATCAGTTAAAATGAGGTCATATTGGAGTAAAGTTAGTCCCTCACCCAATAGGACTGGCATCCCTTGGATACAGAGACATGTGCACGGAGAGAACACAACACAAGGATGAAAACAGAAATCGGAGATTGTCAGCAAACCCCAGAAGCTAGGCAAGGGAAGTAGAAGAGATTCTCCTCACAGCCCTGAAAGGCACCATGCCTGCCAACACCTTGATCTCAGGCTTTTAGTCTCCATAACTGTGAGACAATAAATAGTTTCTGTTGTTTAAACCACTCAGTTTGTGGTATTTTGTTACAGCAGCCCTAGCAAACTAATATACTACCCACACACCCATGTGGATGTCACCTTCTCCTGGAAGCTTTTCTCTTGCAGCCCCTCCTAAATCTTAATCCCACCTTCTCCCCTTTGGGCCCTGAGAGCACGGTCCTCTTAGAACAGGCACCGTACTCACTTGTGCTACACTTACGTGTGCCCCTGTCTTCTCTCTCTGATGGACTGGAAGCTCTGGTCCAATTCATCATTGTATTCCTGAAATTAACACAGTGCTTGGTACAGGACAGGCATTCAACCCATGTTTGTTGGATAGAAATAATTAAAGGAAAAACTGATAAAAGAACAAAGCCTATAGGAAAATGCTCGTGGTCAGTGGTACATAAAAATCATTTTTCTTTCATATGAAGAGCTGCCTTGAGTCTCAATTATTTGGCACCTACTTTCTGACAGGCATTGTGATAGCGCCCAGTAATGCAAAGATGAATCAGATATAGCCCACAGTTAAAAGAACTTACAGGCTGTTAAAGGACATATTCAAGTAAACAGTCACACTGTAATGTGGTAGTAGTAGGTTAGAATGCAGCATAGGGTTAATTCTATGGGAATTCCAAAGCAGGAGTGCCTGACTGGTCTAAGGATCAGGATGAGGGGGGATGGGAAAGCAGTGGATGGTCAGGGACAGTGACAGCTGAGCTGGGACCAGGACTGGGCCTCCCCACTCTTTTGGAGGTGACTGTGAACACACAGGCCTAGATGGTGGATCTTAGTTCTCCCAGCAATGTTTATTTGAACAATGCAGCATTTCACTGAATAGCAGGTGATTGAGCATGAATTTACAGAGAAAGGATCGGTAGGTGGCACCTTTAAAAAACAGCCACCTCCTGCAGTCAGTGGTTACCCCAACCGGGAATGAGATCTGAAAAGGCAGCAGCAGGAGGGATGGTTACCATGTGTTTGCAACAGACTGGAATGCAGGTCAAGAAAGTGCAGGACAGAAGACAAGGAGCTGCCACTGAGAAAAGTTCATAAGGAATCGACCCAGTTCTTCAGAAAGGGTTCCTTGGGACACATTGCTCTGCGACTCCTGACACTCAAGAATGACCATTCCTCCCTCATGCTTGCAATCTTGGAAGCTACCCATTTAGCAGATAATCACACCATGAAGTAATGGCCCCTCCTTTTGCCTCTATCCCACTGTATTCGTTTGTTAGGGGAGCTATAACAAAGTACCACAGACAGGGGGCTTAAACACCAAAAATTTATTTTCTCACAGTTTCAGAGGCTGGAAGTCCAAGATCAAGGTGTTGGCAGTGTTGGCTCCTTTTGAGGCCTGTCTCTTTGGCTTGTAGATGGCCTTTTTCCTGTGTCTTCACATTGTCTTCCCTCTATGTCTGTCTGTGTCCTAATCTGTTCTTACAAGGACACTGGTCATATTGGGTTAGGGCCCACCCACATGACCTCGTTTTATATTAATTACCTTTCTAAAGCCCCCATCTCAGATTCTGGGGTACTAGGGGTAAGGACTTCAATGTATGAATGGAAAAGGGGACATGATTCAGCCTATAGCATCCACTGAAACAGGCACTTTTGTTCTGTGTTAGACTAAGTTTTCTGTTCATGAGGAGTTTCAGAATTCTGAGTGGGGAAAATTATCTCCCTGAGGTGTGCTAGTATCCCTTTGGAAGAGGTAAATGCTCTCTCAGATAACTAATGGAGCCTGGAAGGACAGGTCCTGAAGAAGGCAGACATAGATTGATGAAGTTTAATAAAGCTTGAGCATCAAGT
Organism: Mirounga angustirostris; assembly: GCF_029215605.1. Classification (NCBI taxonomy): domain Eukaryota; kingdom Metazoa; phylum Chordata; class Mammalia; order Carnivora; family Phocidae; genus Mirounga; species Mirounga angustirostris. The sequence goes on along the minus strand of NW_026991718.1, from coordinate 14,072,777 downwards.
TCTGCCACTATGAGTCCTAGGAGCTATAGACTATTTATGAGGAGAGAAAATGCATGACCACTATCAAGAAGCATTTCTAGATAAGTATTTCCAATAAATTGGCAAATAGATTTCAAGTAAAGAAATCTGAATATCCAGGTCTCCTGTAATGTATTGTGATTACGTTTCATGTTCTTAATAAGTATTTACTTTTATACCAAATTGTTGTATTCACAATTTTGTATTCTTTCTCTCAAGCTTCAGGCTCCCCCTCAAAACTAGATCTGCCCCATAGAAGAAGATGAAACAGGGGCGCCTGGGTGGCTCAGTCGTTAAGCGTCTGCCTTCGGCTCAGGTCGTGATCCCAGGATCCTGGGATCGAGTCCCACATCGGGCTCCCTGCTCGGCGGGAAGCCTGCTTCTCCCTCTCCTGCTTCCCCTGCTTGTGTTCCCTCTCTCACTGTGTCTCTCTTTGTCAAATAAATAAATAAAATCTTTAAAAAAAGAAGAAGAAGAAGATGAAACAGATGAAATTCTTTCTCATAGCTTGGACATTGAAATGTCCAAAAATCTAGGGTGGATGGGCAGAGTTGGGGTGTTAGATATGCTGTCTACTAAGGAGAAGCAGGAGAGGGTTGGAAAGTGAAAAACTCAGGCAAAATGTGTTTTATCTCTGGAAGTCAACAACAGTAAGGCAGAGTGGACAGTACCTATACATTGGTGCTATCTATTCTTCGTGGAACTTTTCTACCTTTGAAGTATTCAGTCTGGGCCTGATAGTCATGCTAAAAATTTCCACTGTAAAGACACAGAGGGAAAAAAAAGAGCTTTCACTGGAAAATAGTTAAAAAGCTCTGAAATTATTTTTAACAAGAACTAAGAGACTCTTTTTCCCAGCAACTGAATTCCCAACTCATCCAAACCAGACCTTTGTAAAATCAGACAAAGGTGACACACAGAGGACCATACAACTCATGTTTACCAAAACTGGCCTGGCCTATACCAGGGAATAATCCCAGCTGCACAATATGCACCATGCCAACTGCCAGGCTTAGAGGCCCCGGACCACAAGACCTACGCAAAGGAAGCTGCACTGCCTTACATCAAGCCTACTGGGATGAAAAAATCTCATTCTCCTCATGTTATTTTGCATTCTAAATGCCAGTCCCTCTAACTATGGCTCCATTATTCCTGGACAATGGGTTTACATTTGGACTTTTAACTTGTGGTAATTACATCTCACCCCTCAATTTCAGTTTGGGGACTAGCTGAGAGTCAGACATGGCTGTCAGAGAGATGAAGACCAAACATCAGATGTATTACTTAAAATAACTAGATAGGAGGAGGTGAATAAGATGGATAGTCATGGTGAACTATCTATTATTTCCTCTAAACTTCAATTTACCCATAAGCAGAGCAGAAAACTCATGCCCAGCCAACCAAGTTGCCCTGGTAATCTGACCACACAGCAAAGAGAAGACCCAGAGATACTCTCTTTGTGGGTGACACATCTGAAAGAAATTGAATTTAGGAGGAGCTGAACCAAACTGTCTGCTTCCAAACTCACCCATTAGATAAATCATGTCCTCCCTATGGGAAGAAGTGAGTAGAGACAGGAGGGCAAAAAAAGCCCAGGAGGGCCCCTCTGGCCAGAACAATGGACACAGGGAGTGGAGGCTTCCATCATACGGTATGGGCAACAAATATCTCATAAACGTTTAAAAAAATGTTTTGATCTTTAGATCAAGTAACCGAACGTTCAAAAATATATCAAAAGAAGATAATCAGTGATACAAAAAAGTTATGTACCAATATCCTCATTTTAACATTAGAGCAGGACAAAAGTCAAAACAATAAGGAAAAAGAATAGTATGTCTCTATTAAAATGTTTTCTAAATGTTTTTAATAAAATGAAAGACATTCATGTTCTAATGGTGAATTTTTTAAAAGGCAACAAAAGTGTACTGCAACATAATCTCAACACATGGTTTTTAAGTGTTTCCACAGAAAAAATAAAATGGATAAAAAACATTACATAGGTGTATTTTTCTTATATTATTACATATTTTTCAAACGTTCTACAAAGAGCAAATATTATTAATATAATCAGAACAAGATTATTTCTTCAACTTGCCCAGTGTATCCAATCCACGATGTTTACTATGTATACAAATTTCATAAAATAAAGGAATATCATACTTAAGTATCACTCTTCAATCATGGGTTATACAAAAAGAAACCTAAACCTGTATAGCACATTACTATATAGACAACAGATATCAACAAAAAGCCAAAAAAAAAAAAAAAAAAAAAACCCAAAAAACAAACCAACAAAACAACAAACAAAAAACAAAAAATAGCACATTACCATAAAGACAACAAATACCCGTATTTCTAGAATATAAAATAGAAAACATATATTTTATCCTACTGTTGTAATCGACCTAAAAAGATGAGGATGAATACCTAATATACCTATTGATTCTAGCAAAACTAATCAATGATCAGATAAAATACTGTCTGTGAGCAAAAGCAATATCAACATTTTTTTTAAAGATTTTATTTATTTATTCATGACAGAGAGAGAGAGAGAGAGAGAGAGGCAGAGGGAGAAGCAGGCTCCCAAGGAGCAGTGAGCCTGATGCGGGACTCGATCCCAGGACCCTGAGATCATGACCTGAGCCATAGGCAGATGCTTAACCATCTGAGCCACCCAGGCGCCCCAATGTCAACATTTTTTAAAGATTTTATTTTATTTTATTTTATTTACTTTATTTAGAGAGAGCGTGAATAGGAGGGGCAGAGGGAGAGGGAGAGAGAGAACTTTCAGCCGACTCCAGGCTGAGTGCAGCCCAACGCAGGGCTCAATCCCACAACCCTGAGATCATGACCTGAGCCGAAATCAAGAGTTGGACGCTTAACTGAATGAGCCACCCAGGAGCCCTTCAACATTTATTTGTTTGTTTGTTTGTTCCATTTAAATCCAATTAATATATAGTGTATTATTAGTTTCAGAGGTAGAGTTCAGTGATTCATCAGTCTTATATAACACACAGTGCATATTACATCACATACCCTCCTTAATGCCCATCACTCAGTTACCCCATCCCCCCACCCACCTCCCCTTCAACCCTCAGTTTGTCTCCTACGATTAAGAGTCTCTTATGGTTTGTCTCCCTCTCTGATTTTGTCTTGTTTTATTTTTCCCTCAACATTTAATTATACATGATTAGGGTTGCCAGATAAAATAAAGTCTGTTCAATCAAATTTGAATTTCAAATAAATAACTTTTTTATTATAAGTATGTCCTTTGCAATATTTGAGAGCCCATGCAATATTTGGAACATACTTACACTAAGAAATTATTCATTATTTATCTAGAATAACAATTTAATTGGCTACCCTGAATTTTTATTTGCTCAATCTGGCAATGTTGTTCATGAAATCATTTCAGAAAGCCACGTTCTCTCCCCTAAATATCCATTACTCTAGTTCCAGCAGGGGCTAGAACAACTGAATTGACCAGAAAGCACTCATCAAACGAAAACTAGAGCTTTCTAATTCCGAGGGAAACCCTCCTAGGAAATTCACCTGAACGGCTTCCATGCTTCTAAAACTTGTGTATATGGCACTATAATTGCCTTTGCAAACTTCTCCCCATCCCCATTCTTGTTGCAAGTCCCAGGGAAACAAGAGCAGCAGGGAATCCAAGTGCCCTCATTTCCCAACTAAATACTAAATGGAATATGTAAGAGCCGGCCATCCTCCCCCAACCTGAGAGCCACCCTGCTGCACTGCTGCTCCATGCAACAGCTGCAGGAGGGTGGTCTGCACCAGCAGCGGTTCCTCTGCAAAGCACAGACACCAGAGAAGCCAGGAATTGCCAGAGCAATAGCTGTCATCATTGGAAGAAACAAGGAAGACACTGGGTGGCTTGATTCTTATTCCAGACATGGTTATCATATATTGTGATCAGAGTAAGATGGAGGCTGAACAAGGACAGGAAGAGCACTTGGACAACTGATGTATTATTATCCTGTGGCTCTTATTCCATTGTATGAACAATAAATACAGATATGGAGCACAAGATGCAGTTATTCAAACCCTCTCTATCTCACCTATAGATAAGAACTCAATTTCCAAGAAGACTTTGGTAGCCAGGTGGCTCTCTGGATCCTTTGTTAAGTGCTGGCCCCAAGCCCCAAAAGATTTCTACCCATTGTTTGGTGCATTACTTCTAGGAAAGTTATTTTAGAGGAAGATCAGCAACAATACTGAACTCTGAGAACCACATCAGCAGGAGCAGGAAGGAATCCGGCAGAGGACCTCCAAAGAGGACAAGTTCTGCTGTCTGACCTTTTAACCAGATGACCCACCACGCCAACAGGGACTCACAAGGGCAGCTGCAGGTTCCTCCCTGGGTAATCTGCCCTCTCCTTAATTCTCTGAGACCTTCCCCATCCCAGCAAGGAGGTTTTATAGCCTAGTGTAGAAAGTGACAAGGAGACAAGTAGACAGCAGCTTGGTTAACTCCTGCTGTTCAATCACAAAAATGGCCCTAAAACTCAAGCTAATAAATTATACATTTATCACCCTGCAATTACACATTTATTCTCCTGCAACTGTCCTATTCACCTACAATTGTCCAGCACACACAAAGTGAGGATAAGCACCAATGTCCAACAGTTTGAAATCTATACATCGGCCCAGTGCTGTTTGGATGCAAACCAAGAAATAAAAAACATGCTTTTTGTATTCTAATTCTTGTAACTTAAATATCATTTGCTTTCAAAACAATTTGTGTATATGTGTGTGAAATTCATATTTTGCTGCAAAGCCAACATTACCTTCATGTATGCATAGCATATTTTCTTTTAGCTCTTTCCTTTGTAATACTATATACTTTAGTTATATGTCATTTGCCTTAAGACCCTGTGAAAACCCTGTTTCCAGGCTTCTCAGTTGAAGTTTATTACCTATCTAGGCTGATTGTCTCCAAATGTCCTGTGGCTGGAAGCTACCATACCCAAAGAAGCAGAATGCTGAAGGAAATCATTCCTCACCATTAAGAATAAGTTCTACTCTCATCTTCCCAATCTTTTTTCACTGCTACTGGCAAAAAAAAAAAGGAGGCATTATTCCATTAAGGACAATAACCAGCTGGCTTTGAAAATCCTTAAGACATTGAAAGGACATTGTCATTGAAGACATTGACATAAGACATTGAAGTGTTCTCAACAGAACACTTCTAATAACCATTTGCAAATCAGCCTTGCTCTTAGAGACCCTAAATGTCCAGGCTTTCCATTGACACAGGCACCCACCAGTTTGCTTCTTCCTCCCTGAATCTATGTGAGTGTGAGGTGGCAAAGCATCTTTAATTCATCTTGGGTTATCACTCTGTAATGTGAATGGACAGCATCTAAAGTAAGATGACTCTATCAGGCTGCTTTCCCTTCACAGAAATGAAAGTGGGGTTAATCTACTATATATCTGTACCAGGAAAATAAAACTCTATTGATGTGCATTGTGAAAGGACCACCTCCCTCCTTCGGTACCGTGTTGGGGTGGGGAGTGGTCTAGAGAGAGAAAGCCTGGTTGAGTCCCTGGCTTCTACTTGCCAGAAGGACTGAAAGGGACTTTGCCTAGTGTGCATGTCAGCTTTCTCATCTATAACACAGGAACGAAACCCTGCCTACTTTCTAGGCCCATTTGTAGGAAATGAGTGAGATCATGTGAGCAAAAATATTCTACAAACTGTAATGACCCCAATAACTGCAAGTTCACAACATTTGAGCTCCAGCTACAGAGGAGAGTCAGTCTCTAAGGATTCGTCTCAAAGCAAGGGCAGAAATGGTCACTTGAAAATAATGCTTTTATTTTAATCTAAGTGTTTTAAACAATGTATATCTGCACCAAGCAGATATGTTACTCTGGGGGGAAAAATAGCATGCTGGTATTTTCAGTTTGTTTATTTTATGCCACTCTTACAGAATAACACAGCCCTTCTCTCCATAAGAGCCTTTCCTGATCAATAATGTGTTTAACCTCAATGTTAAAGAGGTATTTAAATTAGCACATGATTCTCAAGTTCCTTGTCCCAGAGAAGTTCCACAGAGTAACCTTCTAAATATTGCTTTTGTCTGGGTCAAATCAACTTGAGATGCCAGAAATACATTACCCCAAAGCTGCATTATAAGACAGTGCCATCATAACAAAATGGTGAAAACCAGAGCAGTTTTTATTAATAACAGCAGAACCTAATTTTGTTGGTTTTAATTTACCATTTTTACATTTTACTATGACATTATCCAGATATAAATTGTTATGATGAGAAGCTATTCACTAGGGACAAAAAAAAATTACAACTCTGCTTTTAAAAAAAGACTTTGCATATATCAGTGAAGGACACACTAATAAAGATTGGTCTGGAACATTTCTCTTTATGACGATTGACTTATCAGCAATAGTTACTGCCTCAGAGTTGGAAATTACATAATTGCGAGAAACTGTAGATATTTGACTTGGCAAGAACCCTAGGTTTATCTGATTTATTTTTGTAAGAATTGGGCCCCGTGGATATTTAGAAATGTTTAATGAAAGAACAGTAGAATATAAATGAAACAAGCAAAAATCCTCTTTTCAAAGGCTTCATTTAACTCCATCGTCACTGTTGTGATAACACAAATAAACCAAAGACAAACCTTTGGTGATGGCATTGGGGGAAAGCACTGGTTTAAATTAAAACATTATGAGCTACTAACATCTGGACAGTTTCTCCCTCTTCATAATCATTCTCGTCCATTCTCTGCCTACTATTTATCAATGGGCACTGCATAATGTGACATTGAGCTTTCGAACACATGCACAGTAATGAGCACAAAACACGACGGGGCCATATTCATGTGCAGGTATGTTCTGACCTCTGCACTTGGGAAAGAGGCCATCTCTTGGAGACAGAGACAGAGAGAGACATGGAGAGAGAGACAGAAAGACTGAGAGACAGAGAGAGACATGGAGAGACAAAGGCAAGGGTTTTGTTAACCCAGGCTGTTCTCCTGCCTTTGGATCTCCAGTGACTGGTCAATGCTTATTACAAAGCTAATTCTCACAGAGTGCTTTGTTGTAGAATTGAAGCAAATGAGTTACATGGATGGACCAACTGGATATAGTAAGAAAAATCAGAACACAAAGACCTGAGTTCTTGCTCCGGCTGTATCATCAACACTGCGTGACTTTAAGTAAGTCCTTTCTTCTTTTTAGGCCTTGATTTCCTCATCTGTAAATTGAGTTCATTTTGCTTGATGGTATCTGAAACATCTCAAATATCATCTACTCTATTAACCCAATCTTTTTCAGAAGCTTACTGTCCCACCAGAAATGTCATACTTCCTCCCCAGTACAACAAACTGTTAGTATTCACCACTATATTTACTCACTAAGTTGATTTATTTTGGCAATGCCCCCAACAGAACTTCATCAGTAGCTATTTTTTCTGTTCTGTTCTTCTTGATTTCCCCACCTAACATAGCTCTGAAGCATCCAAGCGGTGGTGGGCAGAGTCACATAGCAAAAAAAAAGTTCACGTTCTGGAGTCAGACCAATAAGAGTTTAGGTTTTGGTCCCTTCATTTTCTCAGAAAGTTATTTAGCTCCCATGAAACTTGAACCTACAAAGTGAGATTCCTATTTCCTTCATCACAGAGTTGTTGTAAGGCTAAAATAAGAAAACACATAAAGCAGTCATTTGGACCTAACAGTTTCTCAATATTATGTTTTTGCTTATAATCCACCTGCTACCTTGCAGATCCATTTTAGAAATGTCTACATTTCCCCTCTTTCCCATCCCACAGCTTCACATTTTGAGATCAGGCCCAGCAGTGAATGGGTTAAGCAGACCCTAAAGGAAGGGAAAGCTACCCATTTCAGAAGTTAGTCATTTATCCTTCATTCCTTCAGAAACATTTATTGAGGACCATCATGAAGCAGGACAATACCATGCATCAGAATACAAAATATAATCAAAGTGTTGTAGGAGAGACAACATATAAATGACAAAGTGTCATGTAATATGTTTGATAACAGAGGGATGTACATGATGATATAGAAGCACGAAGGAGCATCCGAATCTGGTTAGAGTTGCCACTGGCTCGGTAGTTTCAAATTTCTCTTGTTTCCATTAGTAAAAGAGGAATATAGTGCTGGGTTAAATACTCTCCCTCTTGAGGCTATTTTTTTTTTAAGAGTTTATTTATTTATTTGAGACAGAGAGAATGAGAGAGACAGAGAGCACATGAGAGAGGGGAGGGTCAGAGGGAGAAGCAGGCTCCCTGCCGAGCAGGGAGCACGATGCGGGACTCGATCCCGGAACTCCAGGATCATGACCTGAGCCGAAGGCAGTCGCTTAACCGACTGAGCCACCCAGGCGCCCTCTCTTGAGGCTATTTTTTAAAGCAGGATAAAACATAAAAAATTGACTCCCTCCATAGGAATATAAGTAATGGGATTTTAGTTGAATACTTATTTCACAGATACCTATGCATATAAAAGGATTATTGTAAGATCCATTTGTACATTAAAACATATCAAGCTTGTGGTTTTCTCATCACTATAAAAATGTTCATACACACAAATACTTCAAATGTTCTTAACATCTTTATATACTCAAAGTCATAAGAGTAGCAAAGTTTCTCACATTAGAATATTATTCAGATTTAATAATGAATAACTATCACATAGAACAAGTCTCTTCAAAGATCCAGTTGCTGACTGGCAAAATGAGAACTCTAATATAATACTTAATATAAACACAGTAAGTGTTGACTCTGTTTTTAAATATTTTTTTCAATAAAAAAGACCTAAGTTCTTTTTAGATCCTTTGTATTTTATCTTTCATTATCTCTTGGGTAGTAAAATAATGGTTGTAGCATGTCAAAAGTTTAAAATTTTGTGTGGAAGCTATGTGGAGGTAAGAAATTGGGGCAAGAAACACTAGAGGCAGGAGACAAGGAAGAAGGCTCTTAATTTATTTAACAAAACTATACTTGCACAGTGTTATGAGTTAGCAATTCTAAAGCTATCTTATGTATACTTCAAAGTTGAGGAATAAATATGCTGGGGAGAGCTGAAAGAAGGAAGTTACAAATATGAACGGAAGGTTAGACTGAACGCTGTAGAGCTGGATTGTGATTGGAGATATCAGTATCAATTCATGGTTTTTAATATCATAGACAGGTAGGTAGACAAATAGATACGTAAATAAACTCAGGTGTGTGCATGTACCTCTGTGTGTGTGTGTTGCATAGCCCATCCACTGGGAGGGCCAAGCAGCAATGACATACTAGGGGCAACAAGCCACTTAATGCCTACATATTGGTTTCTACATACTATTGTCCACTAAAAGGAAATAAAACTCTAGAGAAATAGCTGATTCCAGGGATGGAAGAGAAAGAGTACAAGATAAAGCTACAGAATTCTGTTATTCTCAAAAGTAAGGAAGTGCTTAAGAATCATGGGGACATTTCAAAGGTATATAGGAAGCCACTTGGATGGGTTCCAACTAGCTAAAATCTGGAACAATATGAGCATCTAAAAAATAAGATAACAAGGAACTACATCCACTGAATAAAATAAAAATCTGAGTCCATACATACAGAAATGAGTAAATGCATGAAAAGAGAATGCACTTTATTAAAGTAGAATGCCATCTAATAAGTAAAGAAGGAATGGAGCTAGAAAATCATCAGTGAAGCTAAAACTAGAGGTGAAAGTTGGTGAGGATGGGATATTTGCAGTCTCTCAATGTATCTCCTTGCAATTACACATTACACACAAAGGGGCGATAAACAACTTCACTATGGAGAAATGTGGAAGACACAAATTCAACCAAATCTTCAAACTAAAATCACCAATACTGGGACAAACTGACATTGTGATCCTCCTAATGAGATGCACTTAGAAGGACACAATATTGTGTCAGTGACATTATTCCAAAAATAAGTTACCTGAATCTAATAAAAAGGAACTGTCAGGAAAACCCAACTGATGAACATTTTAAAGAATATTTTCTGGGGCACCTGGGTGGCTCAGTTGTTAAGTGTGTGCCTTCGGCTCAGGTCAGGAACCCAGGGTCCTGGGATCGAGTCCACATCGGGCTCCCTGCTCTGCGGGAAGCCTGCTTCTCCCTCTCCCACTTCCCCTGCTTGTGTTCCCTCTCTCGCTGTGTCTCTCTCTGTCAAATAAATAAATGAAATCTTTAAAAAAAATTAAAAATAAAAAATAAAGAATATTTTGCTAATAATTTTCAAAATGCAAGGTCAAAAACAAAACAAAACAAAAGGAGAAAGGCTGAAGAATTGTACCAGAGATAGAAGATTAAAAAGACATAAAAACTAATGTAACATGTGATTCCGGATTAGATCCTGAACAAGAAAAACGGTAACTATAAGAAACATTATATTGTGACAGTTGCCAGACAGGAATAGAAACTCAGGACTAGATAATAATATTATATAAATGTTAACTTTCCTGATTTTAGTAACTACATTGTAGTTATGCAAGAGACCATCCTATCTTAGTAAATGCACACTGAAGTATTTAGGGGCATAAGGGACACAGTTTCTCCAACTCTCAAATTGTCAAAAAAAATTTATCTATCTATCTATCTGTCATCTACCTATCATCTATCAATCTATCTATCTATCTATCTATCTATCTATCTATCTATCTATCTATCTATCCAGAAAGAAAGAATGAGGAAGAAAGGGAGAAAGAATTAAATGGGATAAAATATAAACAATCAATGAATCTGAATAAAAGGAATTCAAGAGTCCCTTTTACTATTTACTTGTCTGTAAATTTCAAATTACTATGAAATCAACTATATCATGCATTTACTCAATGAACATAATTCTGGATCTCAATCAGTTCCAGATTGAGTAAAGAATTTATCCTACTACATGAAACACCTTGTGCTGGTAGAGATATTTACTGGCACTATGGTGACCCAAAAGAAGAAGTGGTCACTTCTGCTTGGGGAAATCAGTGAACCTAGTTCAGAAGTTCCTCTCAGAGTGTTGAGGGCTGGAACCAAAGGAGGGGACAGATTCAAGAGATATTATGGAGTGGAATCAATAGAACTCAGTGACCGGATGAATGGCAGGATGGGGGAACTAGGAGAAGCTTTGCATGCCTTTTGCGTTCCTGCTCAGGTAACAGAGCTCACTGGGATAAGAAACACAGGATGAAGAAAAGATTTGAGAGGGAGAGAATAAATCCAATTTTGAACACAATGAATCATCAGGCATGATCATCAGGCAGGAATGACACCTCTGTTTACTTAGAATAGTCTCTGTCAGGATATCAAGTAGATAACTAATCACTGAGGACATTTGGCTGAGAGTTGGAAAATCCCAAATAAGTACAATGTCATTCAAGCCTCCCATTGGTGGAAAGAGGATCGGGGTTCAATTTTAGGGTCATAGAAAGCGCCTCCTCACACCCTAGTCTGACCTCTGACACAGAAAGTCTTTCCAAGGGACACAATGTCTTTACACTTGTGTTTTTTTTTGTTTTTTTGTTTTTTGTTTTTCTAACTCATCCTGGAAACATTTACTTCAAACATTGTACAAGGCACTGGAGATACAGAGATGATTAATTCATAGGCCCTGTCCCCCAAGGTTTATCACGGACTAGTGGAAAATAAAAATATTTATAAATTGGTGTGCTTAGGATAGAGCCTGCACAGGATGGTGTGGAAGGGACCAGAGTATGGCAGTGAACATGCAATTGGGAGCATGGCTGCTTTTGAAGATATTAAGGAAGTCAAGCTAAAAGATGCTAAGATGTGACCCGACCAAATGTGACAGGGAGGAAGAGATAGGGGTCTAGGATAAGTTCAGGATGGATTTTACCTGAGCTACCGGAAGGATGGTGGTGCCATCCACCAGAATAAGAACACAGGAGTAGAAGCAAGCTTTTTGGTTTCAATGGGGAGGAGGAAGCAGCCAGGAGAGGGGACCAACTAGAAAAGAAAGGAGAGGCTATTAATCTCAAAGCCAAACTCCAAAAAACTGAAAAAAAATGTCACAAACGCCAATTTTATCCCTATGCATTGCCAAAAATATCGAATGCAAGCTGGACTGGACTTGGGACTCTACTCTGAGCTGTGCAGCACAGATAGACATTCATCACTGACCTATATTTTGCAATATCGAGGGGGAGCACCTCTAGAAACAAGCTGCTTGCTCCTTAAATAGCAAACATGCCTATTTTCTCACCAGGAAATCACACAGACCCCAAATCTAAAACAAGCCAAAGGAAAACAAAGAGACAAGCCTCCTAGTCTCCTGTTCATGAGACCCTGAAGTTCAGGGCAAGGCTTCTCTAGGTGGTCACAGGGTCCAGATAAAATCCTCCCAGAGCTCTGAAATTTGTTTATGCAGGTGAATCAGGAGGCAGGGGCCCTGGGGAGAGGATGGTTACCGAGTGCCTGCTCAGTGCCAGGCACTGGGCTTCACCCTTCATGTTCCTTGTTTCCTGTCTCTCTAGGAGGTCGGTATTATTATCATTCCTATTTCACAAATGAGGAAACAGGCTGTGAGGTTAAGCAACTTGCAGAGGCCCCTGGGCAGTGGCAACACTAATGTTCAAAGCCAAGCCTGCGGATGACAAAGCTGTTTCTTTTCTCAGCAATGTGTTGCTCGTCTCAAGGAGGTAAGCGTACTTGCTGGGAGCTCCTGGTGGCTGGAAGGAAGCACGTAGGACTGCAGCCTCTGATGTGGGAAACAAAGGCAGAAAGAAATGGAGATAACATTAAATGTCCTTATAACCTGCAGCCCATTGACAAAAATACCTGAGGCCAGCAGAGTATAACGTTCCTCCAGAAAGCTCCCAACTGTCTTAATTTTAGTGCCTTGCTAGAGGCCAAAATAAGCTTGATTTGAGAATAGCAAGGTCTCCAGTATCCTGTGAGTCTTCTCTAGCACACGGAATACCTCTTGGAACTTCCCTTACTTTTACTTCCCCCAACCCCGAAGTATATAATCAGTTGTTCCTCACAATCCTGGGGCAGTGGCTCTTTCTGCCCATGGGTCCCCATGCTTTAATAAAACCATCTTTTTGCACCAAAGATGTCTCAAGAATTCTTTCTTGGTGGTTGGCTCCCGACCCCAAGAACACTACTCCAAAAACTCCATCACCTCCACACAGGAAATAACTTGAGGACAACGTAGGGGCGGTATGATGAACGTGTATATGGGTAGGTGTCTCATCCATCCCTTTTTTGTTGTTATTTTCTCTTTCTTTCTTTCTTTCTTTCTTTCTTTCTTTCTTTCTTTCTTTTCTTTTTCTTTCTCTTTCTCTCTCTTTTCTTTCTTTCTTCCTTCTTTTTTTTCTTCCTTCCTTCCTTCCTTCCTTTCTTTCTTTCTTTTTCTTTGTCTTTCTTTCTTTCAGATAATCTAATAGAGAAAGCCCTTTAGTCCCTACAGTTCCTCTCAGCTGATAAAGTCCTGAAGGTCTCAGGCTTTGTTCTACTCAAAACTTGTCTCTGGAAAACAGAAGCATCAGAACATCACACAGAACCAGACAGCCCAGATGGCTGCTGTGAAATCTGGTACACGTCCTCCTTCCCACACGGCAGTCTCAGGTGCAGCACTTATGTGCCGTGAACATGAGGAGGGCACATACTGAAGTCCTATTTAGCACTTGGTTCATCTGACCGGCATGCAACAGGAAGCTGGGTAAATTTTTTTTTTTTCCCTTGGATGAGGCATAGCAAGCTGATTAATGATGTGAGGGAGAGTGGGCTAAGGAGGGGAGTTCTACAAATGTTCCCTTTCTGAGAGCCATAGCAGGCCTGGGAAAAGAAAGGTGTGCATTGTAAGGGGGTGGCAGGCAGTATTTGGCTAATTAGGGTTTGGTTAATGCTGGTGAGTGTTGAACATTCCTGCTAATGGCTGTTACTAATGGGAGAAATGGGATCATTTGTTAACTTTACTTAGGAAAGTGAGTGTGGAAGGCAGGATGGAGAAAAAAAGGTAAGCATGGCCCATTCTGGCTAAGCCAAATGAAAAGTGGAAAAAACTCCTCATGATTTTCTTTAAAAAAGCAAGACCCCGATTTCACACAGGTACCAAGCTCCCTCACCTTTTAAAAAAGTGGTCACCAATTTCTACTTCACCTACCTGCTTTTCAGGCCCTTTGGCCATTTTCCAATTGACCTTTTCTCCCTGTTCAACATGCAGATTTTTAAATGGAAGTTGTCTTGGAAGTATGTGTTATTAAGACCTTACTGTGAACTGTGCTCTGTGCTTTGACTTGCATGATTTCATTCAAGTTTTACAACACAATTGTGAGATGTATATATGCATCTAATTCCTATTTTAAAGATGAAAAGATTGAAGCCCAAAGCCCTAATCTATACAACTAAATGGCACTTTTATTCTTTAAAGGCCTTATGTTTTATAGAGCATCTTTACCTTTAAGACTCCCCCAGGATAATCTTTAAAACTTATTTTCTAAAGTACAAGTGTTTTTCTTCTTTTTAAATTCTTTCCCAATCCATCTGACACATTCCATTCCAGTGTCCCACAGAAAGAGTTTCTCTGGCCTTTTGAATTCACAGTAACTCCTGAGTCATGTGGGTAATCAAGATGGACTGACCCAAGAAATATGAACTTGAAAAACAGCTTATTCTTCACTAGTGAATTCTGATTGGCATATTCTCTTCTCTGTATAGTCTTCCCAGAACTTGTACGTTGCAGCCATGACCTACGTAGGTGGAAGGCTGACATTAGTCATCTGAGCAGAGCCTAGTATATATGCACATTGGCCTCCAGTCAATATCTTGAACAAGGAATTTCCACTTATCAGCTTTCAGCAAGAGTACTCTGCATATACACTATGAATAGCGTTGATATGATGAGAAGCTGCTCCTTAATCATGCTCTCAGACCTGTAAAGACATGGTCTCATCCAACAGGGTTTATATTTAGAAATATGAAGACTCATTCTTTAGACCACTGAATTAACTGCATAGGATTTCAGATTGACCTGCTGTTAACCTGAGTATTGGAGAAGTTTCCTAGAGGCAGGTAGGACTGAGAATCTTGATTCTACCAATTGTCAGTTTTGTGACTTGGACAAGTTACTTCACTCTGTCTGCTTGGTGGTTGAAAAGTAGTAAATAGTATAAAATGTGTAAAGTGTCTTTTAATTCCTAAAGATTTCAAACTATCCCTATGGCAGCAGCATCCCAAAAAGGGGAAAGAAAAAAAGTAGTCACTGCCAACCTTTGAAGACCTAAACACTTACACAGTGTTACTTCCCCAGAATTATATTAGATAAAGCAAGTCATGGGTAGGCCTGAATTCAAGGGGTGGGAAACAGACTCTACTTCCTGTTGGGAATGGCTGCAAAATAATGTGCAAGACTCAGTCAGACACAGAACCAGGTACTCTGAGCCAAACATACTATAGGTATTGCCCATGTATTTCTCCCTAAAAAACCCTCAAACTAGGTGTTATACACCCATTTTATAGACATGAAAAACAAGGCTTAGAGACATTAAGAATTTATCTGAGATTAACCAAGTGGTTACTAGCAGATATGGATTTTAAATAGAGGTTTTACTCCAAAACCAACACTGATAACTTAGATACATACTTTATTTTTTTATTTTTTATTTGTTTAGATTTTATTTATTTATTTGAGAGAGAGAGAGAGAGATAGTGAGAGAGGGCACAAGTGGGGAGGAGAGGGAGAGGCAGGCTCCCCGCAGAGCAAGGGGCCCGATATAGGACTTGATCCCAGGACCCTGGGATCATGACCTGAGCCGAAGGCAGATGCTTAACCGACTGAGCCACCCAGGTGCCCTAGATACATATTTTAAAGGCCAATCATGAGCAATGCTTCCATTTCTATAGGAAGGAGCTAAGAAAAATATATTACTTTATCTTTACATTTATTTTTTAGGACTATTCCAAAGAAAACATCTTGAGTATATAAACTCTCTATTTAGGTGTCAAGGTGCTCCCAAGTCTGTTAATGCCAGCCTCAACAATCTATAGAGGAGTGTCCACCACTCCTCCAAAAATGTCCAAAGACATGAATCCAAGGAACTTAGAAACAGGCTCAAACAACTCTTCATATATTACTTTTCCCAGCCCATATTCTCAAAAAGTAGGAAATGTCTTTAAATCAAGTGCCAAGAGAAAGACATGTATCATATGATCTCACTGATATCACGAATTCTTAATCGCAGGAAACAAACTGAGGGTTGCTGGAGTGGGGGTGGAGTGGGAGGGATGGGGTGACTGAGTGATAGACACTGGGGAGGGTATGTGCTCTGGTAAGCGCTGTGAATTGTGCAAGACTGTTGAATCTCAGATTTGTACCTCTGAAACAAATAATGCAATATATGTTAAAAAAAAGAAGAAGAAGAAGAAGGTAGCGGGAGGGAAAGAATGAAGCGGGGGAAATCGGAGGGGCAGACGAACCACGAGAGACAATGGACTCTGAAAAACAAACTGAGGGTTCTAGAGGGGAGGGGGGTGGGAGGATGGGTTAGCCTGGTGGTGGGTATTGAGGAGGGCACATTCTGCATGGAGCACTGGGTGTTATGCACAAACAATGAGTCATGGAACACTTCATCTAAAACTAATGATGTAATGTATGGGGATTAACATAAGAATAAAAAAATATATATATATATAAAATAAATAAATAAAAAAAATAAATCAAGTGCCAAGAGCAGCCCTAGTTAGGCCATGTTCCCAGAGATAGATGATGTCAGTTAAAGGAGTGTTGCAGGAGATATTCTAAGATGACTCCTCCACAAAAAAAAAAAAAGAACAAAAACAAAAACCTTCATCTTTGAATAATTCCCTTCCCTGTGAGTACAATGGGACATGGCAAAAGGGATTTTATAGCTATAATTAAGGTTACTCATCAATTGACTCTGAGTTAATTGAAAAGGAGATTATCCAGGTGGGCATAACCTAATCATGTGAGTTCTTTAGAGAAAGGCAGAGAGATTCAAAACATGAGAGGAATTCAACCAAAGCAGGTTCTCCATTAATGAGATGGAGAATGTGGGGCAAGAATCTGAGAATGGCCTCCAGGAGCTGAGAGTAACCCTTGACCAACATCCAACAACTTGGACTTCAGTCCCACAATCACAAGATACTAGATTCTGCCAACAACATAAATGGGCTTGGAAGCAGATTTTTCTCCAGAGCTTCCAGATAAGAGCCCAGCCTGGCTGACACCTTAATTTCAGCCTTAGGAGACCTTGAGCAGAGGACTGAGATGAGCCTATCTAGATTTCTGTTTTGCAAAACAGTGAGATAATGAATTGACATTGTTTTAAGCTGCTAAATGAGTATTTGTCATATAGCAGTAGAAAATGAAAACAGAAAGCTGAACCAAGTGGCAGATGGAGGCAATAGGAAAACCTGAGTCTTTTCCTTTCTCCACAACCCCCGCTCTGTCATCTCAGACAAGGCATACCTGTGTTGACTTATCTTAGGCCTGATAATCCCCAAACTATTTGCTCTGTGATATGGACAGTATCCATGGCTTACTATATTAAATTTTCTATTATAGTCTTGATTTGAAATATATCATTAGACCACATATTCCACATATTTTCATTTTCAATACCTCGCCCTATTTAGGTAGTAGAGCATTGGTCATAGGATCACAGCAATGCTCTATGCAATATTCTGTTCATAATTCACCAAAACAAAATGATAATTAACACCCATTATCATAATTCACCAAAACAAAATGATAATTAACACCCATTATTGCTAGACACCTTATTATATTATCAGTAATCTTCACAACCTCTCTGACAGGTAGGTATTATTCCAATTTGGAGGTCAACAGAACTAAAGTTTGAATGGAGTTAAGTGGTCCAAAGATATTTACTAGCAGAAGTAGAATTTGAACCCAGCACATCTTACTCCTAAGTTCAGAACTCTATTGGAGAGTGGTGCATAGATCTGTAAAATGGGCTGTGAAGAAAGCGGATTAGTGATTACTTCATGCTGGAAATGGGCAGATGGGGGACGATATCTCAAGGGTGCTAGTTTATTTTTGAAATGATGACAATATTCTAAAATTGATTGTAGTAATGGTTGTACAACTCTGTGAATACAGTAAAAACCAATGAATTATACACTTTAATTGGATGAATTGTATGGTATGTTGATTATATCTCAATAAAGCAGTTTTCTTTTTTTTTTTAAGATTTTATTTATTTATTCATGAGAGACAGAGAGAGAGAGAGAGAGAAGCAGAGGGAGAAGCAGGCTCCCAAGGAGCAGGGAGCCCGATGCGGGACTCGATCCCAGGACCCTGGGATCATGACCTGAGCCGAAGGCAGACGCTTAACCGTCTGAGCCACCCAGGCGCCCAATAAAGCAGTTTTCTAAAAAGAAAACTGAGAAGGATCTTGTAGGAGAAGTTGAGGTATATAAGGCAAGGGAAGCAGGTGAGGAATAGGTGTGGGCTAAGTTATGGAAAGCCTTGCATATCAGGCTAATCTGACTGAAATCTGTTCATTCAAAAACAATGGTTCCCCACAAAAGGGTTTTTTTTTTTTTTAAGATTTTATTTATTTATTTGACAGGTGGGTGGAGAGAGAGAGAGAGAGCACAAGCAGGGAGAGTGGAAGAGGGAGAAGCAGACTCCCTGCTGAGCAGGGAGCCCAATGCAGGGCTAGATCCCAGGACCCTGGGATCATGACCTGAGCTGAAGGCAGTTGCTTAACCAACTGAGCCACCCAGGCATCCCCCCACAAAGGGTTTTAAATAAGGGAATGAAAAATCCTATTAGTGTTTTAGAAAGATACCTCCAATGGCTACATAGATGAATTTGAGAAGAGGGATGCAATACTGTAGACTAGGAGGTTGATAAAAAGACTCTTGCTTAACTCACTGAAAAGATGGACTTGACCTAAAGGTAATGGAATAGAAAAAGGCCTAGTGTTTGAAAAACAATGCAGAGAGAAAAGAGATGTAACTTTTTAAGAGCCTGAGATAAGGAAGAAGAAGTCAAAGACAACTGGGCTTTCTAGTTTGAGAGGCCAGGTTTGTAAGAATGCTGCTGCCTGGCCTTTTGTAGAGCCTGGGGGCACGGGACAGTGGAATTTTTAAGAGCTCCTAAGTCATTCTAACATGCAGTCAAGCATGTGAACCTATGGCTTGGATTGTTCCTTTCCGGCCAAGGCTGGCAGAAGAAGGCACAGCTATTGCTTGCCAAATGCTTATAGCCTAGCCAACAAAACATGGCTCTGCTGAACAGAGGTGAAGCTCCATCATGAGTAACTGGGGGTCTGATGGGCCCATCAAGTCGCAGTTTCACTGACGGTGGGTTTTACTAAAACAGATAAAATTTAAGGTAAGGAGAAGACTATTTGAACTGGTTAACATGGAATCAGCGGGCTAGCTAGAGCTGTACTCTGAGTAGTAAAAATTCCTAACTATTCTAGTGCAGTGATTATCAAAGTGTGGTTCTCAGACCAGTAACATCAACTTATCTAGGTACTCTTTAGAAATTCTTGGGCTCTAATCCCAACCTAATGATCACAAACCCTGGAAATGAGGCCCAACAATCTGTGAATATTTTTTTTAATTAAGTAAACTTCTTAAAAATTTTGAAATAATTATAGATTCATAGGCAATTTTAAGAAATAATACAGAACAGGGCGCCTGGGTGGCTCAGTTGGTTAAGCGACTGCCTTCGGCTCAGGTCATGATCCTGGAGTCCCTGGATCGAGTCCCGCATCGGGCTCCCTGCTCGGCAGGGAGTCTGCTTCTCCTTCTGACCCTCCCCCCTCTCATGTGCTCTCTCTCATTCTCTCTCTCTCAAATAAATAAATAAAATCTTAAAAAAAAAAAAAAGAAATAATACAGAACAATCCCATCACCCTTTGCCCAATAGATCCCAATGGCAACATCTTGCAAAACTGTAGTACAGTATCACAGTCAGGATATCAACATTGATACAATCAAGTTAAAAATATAGTTTGACTGGGTATTTACACCAAAGATACAAATGTAGTGATCCGAAGGGGCACATGCACCCCAATGTTTATAGCAGCAATGTCCACAATAGCCAAACTATGGAAGGAGCCTAAATGTCCATCAACAGATGAATGGATAAAAAAGATGTGGTGTACACACACACACACACACACACACACACACACACACACACAATGGAATATTATGCAGCCATTAAAAAAAATTGAAATCTTGCTATTTGCGGGGCGCCTGGGTGGCTCAGTTGTTAGGTGTCTGCCTTGGGCTCAGGTCATGATCCCAGGGTCCTGGGATCAAGCCCCGCATCGGGCTCCCTGCTCGGCAGGAAGCCTGCTTCTCCCTCACCGACTCCCCCTGCTTGTGTTCCTGCTCTCACTGTCTCTCTCTGTCAAATAAATAAATAAATAAATAAATAAATAAATAAATAAAAAGAAATCTTGCCATTTGCAACAACGTGGATGGAACTAGAAATTATTATGCTAAGTGAAATAAATCAATCAGAGAAAGACAATTATCATATGATCTCACTAATGTATGGAATTTGAGAAACAAGGCAGAGGATCATAGGGGAAGGGAGGGAAAAATGAAACAAGATGAAACCAGAGAGGGAGACAAACCATAAGAGACTCTTAATCTCAGGAAACAAACTGAGGGTTGCTGGAGTTGAGGGGGCTGGGAGGGATGGGGTAGCTGGGTGATGGAATTGGGGAGGGTATGTGTTATGGCGAGCACTGTGAATTATGTAAGACTGATGAATCATAGACCTGTCACCCTGAAACAGACATTATATGTTAATAAAAAAAAAATACAGAGTTCTTCCACCATCATAAGGATCTCTCATGTTGCCCTTTTGTAACCATATCCAATTCCCTCTTGCCCTCATCTACTTCTGAAACCCTGGCCACTACTGTCCCCATTTCTATAACTTTATCATTCAACAATGTTATATAAATGGAATCAAACAGAATATAACTTTTGGGGATTGGCTTTTTTCACTCAGTATAATTCTCTGGAGAGTCATCCAGGTTGTGTGAATCAACCATTTGTTTCTTTGTATTGCTGAGTAGTAGGGATGTTCGTGTAACCATTCACCTACAGCAATCTTATTTCAACAAGCCATCCAGGCAATTCTGATGCATGTTTGTTTTTGAGAACCACTGATCTCTAGACAAAGAACTTAAAAAGATAGGGAAGAAAAAAGGCATTTTTCTACTTCCACTTCTTACTCCCTGATCTTATGGGTCTTCTCAGAGGTATGGGAAACCATTTCTTTTCATCTTCACCACTACTGTTAACACACGACTCTGTATCCTGCTTATGGTTGCTATGCATTTCTTAAGGGATCGATGTATTTATTTAAGAAATATTTATTGTGGTACCTCCTAGTAACTGTTCTAGGCACCATGAAGACAGCATTGGAAAAGGTATACAGGTCCCTGCTCATGAATAACTTCCAGGACAGTGAGGCCACAGGAGACAATAAAAAAAGTCAGGTCAAAATAAATGCCATCTGATTTCAGCCCAACCAACCCGATGTGGCACTCTGAACACAGCTCCAACATGAGCACTTGGATTCTGATGGGCCCATCCAACTACATGTTTGAAACTACTGGTCACTGTGGAAAGATTTTATACTAAGGAACTTTACTTTAGCTGAGAAAGAAGATACTCAGGAAAATACTATTCATAAGAGAAAAATCCTGGAGATACTCCAAATATTCAATAGTAGGGAAATACTTATGTAAATTGCAGCAGACCCAATCTAGAGCATATGGAGTCATTAAATTGATGATTACTCAGACCAAGTAATAGCATGAAAATACCTGTGTCTAATATTATATAGAAAAAAATCAAGATACTGAGTTATATACACTATATAATTCTAATACTACTTTACAAAGGAAGAAAGATTAAACTTCAAACAAATGGATGAGAAAACTTTGGAAGAATATAATTGTAATTATGACTATCAGGATACTAAGTTCACAGATGCCTTCTTTTTTTGAACTTTCTAATTTTCACTAAATTTCATTATCTTTGAACCTACCTATCTACATATGTATAAACATTTTAAAATATAGTAAATGTTGACATTCTGACATGTTAGTGACTTGTGTGTCTTTACACTCAGAGAAGAAAAGCTATGAAGGCAATAGAGCCACTTTCCACAATATTAATTTCAATAGATCAGGGTGGACATGATGAAGAAAAAGATTCTTCAGTCTTCCCAGTATACTAGTGCCTAGTTGTATTACTCAATATGCATCCTACATTATGAAAATCTGGCTAAAGGAGAGTTTACTAGTGTCCCCAGAAATTTTGCATAATATCACAACCTCACAAGAAAACAAGAAATAGCAGAAGGATGGCCAAGTAGGAATCATGTCCCACAAATGACTCTGCAATGTCCTCTTAGCTCTGTCAAGGGAATAGGTATATTCCTCTCAGTAACCATGGTAAGAATCGAAACATATTTGCCAAAAATAGGTGAGAATGCCTATTTAGACATGTTTGTGGTATTCTACAATGTCTTTGAAGTCTTTTATGGAGCTCTTTAAAAAAAAAATTTATCCACAGCTAGAACTGAAAATGAAAATTTCATTATAAAAACCAATTTTGGGTGATCTCGGAAGGGTGCATGACAATGTCAGAACTTTGCAGCGTCTTCGCTTTATTACCAAGGTTGAATTCATGGAGAAACAAATCCAAGACAACAGAAGATATGTTGCTGTGATGGTTAATTTTATGTAAACTGGACTGGGCTAAGGGATGCTCAGACAGCCGGTTAAACATTATTTGGGGTGTGTATATGAGGATGTTTCTGGAAGAGATTAGCATCTGAATCAGTAGACTGGTAAAGAAGATCCACCCTCACCAAGGTGGACAGACATCATCCAACCCACTGAGGGTTCAAACAGAGCAAAAAAGGTGGAGGAAAGGTGAATTCTCTCTCTCTTCTTGAGACAAAACATCCATCTTTTCCTCGTGCCCTCAGACATCAGAGGTCCTGATACTCAGACCTTCAGACCCTGGGGTATAAACCAGTGGTCCCTCAGGTTTTCAGGCCATTGACCTTGGATTGGGAGTTCACCATTGGCTCTCCTAGTTTTCAGGCCTTCAGATTCAGACTGACTCATATCACTGGTTTTCCTGGTTCTCCAGCTGGCTTAGGGCATATTGTGTGACTTCCTAGCCTTCACAATCACATGAATCAGTTCCC
This sequence comes from Mirounga angustirostris, assembly GCF_029215605.1. Lineage (NCBI taxonomy): Eukaryota > Metazoa > Chordata > Mammalia > Carnivora > Phocidae > Mirounga > Mirounga angustirostris. The sequence goes on along the minus strand of NW_026991718.1, from coordinate 14,049,532 downwards.
ATAATAAATGACTTCTTATATAGCTATATATCTCCTATTGGTTCTGTTTCTCTAGAGAACCCTAACACAGTGGCCAACACGTATGTGTAGTTTTCAGTGCTCAACATCAAGTTAATAATCAGAAGATAATGAAGAAAAACAAATCAGGAAATCTGAAAAAAATACAAATTTAATATCAACCTCAGCACTCAGAACAAAATGATATATTTAAATCTCAGTACATAAAATAATTTAAAACACTCATGAGGCTCACATTCTATCCTAGGCTGTGTGTTATGGGAAAAAACCAATAATCAAGGAACTTATTGAATATATGGATGCTGATTTACATGGAAGAGTCATGGAAAGACCAGAAGCAAAAGCCAATCTTGGCTGTAGACTAGAAGGACCAGTCAGAAACCAAAGACTCTTTCATTCCCTCATCTCTGCAAAATCTTCTTCCTGTGTTTTATAGAACACAAGTCTCAGAGCTCTCCAGCTTTTGTTCCTAACTGCTACTCTAACTTCCCGCTTCCAGTCTGCCCTCCTTGCTCTTTCTCCACAAGTAGGCCTAGAGTTTAGGATATGGGAAGAATCACCAAACTGACATTTGATTGATTATATATGTATATGAACAATAAGTATTTTTAAACTTCTGTTCCTACAACCAGATTGCATTGGAGATTGGAAATTTCTGTTTGAACTCTCTAGTATAGATACAGCAGAATTATGAATAAAAAAGTAATAGCTAATATTTATTAATCACTTATAAATACCAGGCACTGTCTTAAGTACTTCATACTAGCTCAACCATCACAACTACCATTTGATGTTGATACCATAATTTTCTCCATGTTGTAAATATGGAAATTGAGATCTAGGAAGATTAAACACACTTGTTCAGGATCACAGCAAGATATTGGCAGGGGCTGGATGCAGGGGACCAGTGGAGAAAGAATTCAAACCCAGGTCCTCTACACTTGAGCCTGCATGTTTCACTTTCTGGAAGACCCCTTGGGGACCTGTGCTTAAAGCTGTCAAAAACTTCTGATTTTCAAACAAAGTTATCAACTCCAATTAAAAGAGGTGGAAATCTGCCTTAGTTTGTGATGGTTTGACCAACTCAGGCTTGTATGTGAGTCTCTTATCTAAAGCTTGGGTGAAGATAAAATCAGAGCCATAAAATGTATTACATTAGTAGACCCTGTAAACCAGAGCTGGGGGCTGGATTTTACATATTTTCTGTGCGTATACAAGAGGGACAAATGTGTGTTTAAAAGTTCAAGGATGGGGCAAATGGCAAGGAAGGCAGTGAAAGTATCATTCTACTACACTGTATCTGGCCATAGGGAGAATGCTTTGAATTTGTGACATAGAAATGGCCTTGGCATTGTGAAAGAAACATCCAACATTAAAGCTAAAAATAAGTCTAAATTCCATGTCTAGAATGAAATCTCAGGTGTCAAAAATAGTCCTCAGATTGCAAAAAGTTCTCCAAAATCTGTCAGGATGAACAATAATAAATGATTGGGTCCACAAATGAGTTTACCATTTATTTTGGCACGGCCAGAAAATGTACAGCCACAGTGGGGTTTATATGATGAGTAATATAGTAATGTTTAAAAAGAAAGAAGCAGTAATATTGATATCGCTTCATATTAAACATTTTAACATTGTTTAGACATCATTTCCTAAAAACTCTAAGAATGGTTATGAGTGGATATACTCAAATATGAAGAAATACTATTGCTTTTTTTTTTTAAGATTTTTTTATTTATTTGACAGAGAAAGACACAGAGAGAGAGGGAACCCAAGCAGGGGGAGTGGGAGAGGGAGAAGCAGGCTTCCGGCGGAGCAGGGAGCCCGATGCGGGGCTCGATCCCAGGACTCTGGGATCATGACCTGAGCCGAAGGCAGACGCTTAACGACTGAGCCACCTAGGCGCCCCATATTGCTTTTTTTTTAATAGTCACATATTAAGAGTCAGTTTGTTACTATGGAATCACATATGATGTCATAAATTTGACATTCTAAATGCAAACCAAGGCAGAGCAACAGAAACAACAGGAAATGGAGCTGGGGAGAGGAAAACCTGCATAACAACAAAAGAAATTCAGGACTTAAAAGAAATGAGTCAAACATCTCTGAAACAGAAAAAGAAGGTGAGTGAATTGAATGTCCTAGAATCTTGCCAAAGAGCTAAGGAAATGTAGACATCAACAAATGTAGGTATCATTACCTCTGGGAATGTTCTGCAACAATTAAATCACTTCAGATAATGACTACATGTGGAGTAAAGGGAAGGAAAATAAAGAATATGAAGAATGAAGAAAAATGAGATTAAAGCATTCAGAATCAGTCAATCTAATAATTCAGCATTTGTATGCTCATATGTTAGTGACAAGAGGTGAAAACACTGTTGCTATCTTTGGAGAATGCACAACCTAGTAGGAAAGAGAATACATAAACAAAGTACAATTCAGTGCTCAGTAAAAGTATGTACAAAGACACAGGCAATACAAAGGAATGTTTAACTCTGGGAACTTCTCCCAGGTCATACTGAGCTGGACTTTGAAGAACATTAAAGAGAAGAGGCGGTTAGAAGGAAATAGGGTGATATGTAGGCAAATGCAGGCATTTAGCACAAGCGAACATAGAGATAAAAGTGTACCGTGGAGGGCAAGTTGGAGGTAGACAGGATACACCATGAGACTCTTGGTCTGTAAAACCAGTACCCAGAAATGAAGCATAATTATATTTATGTTTTATAAGTATCACTTTAAATAGAGGGGGTCGATGGATCTAGAAGTTGGGAGGATATGAGGTTATGAAATCTACTCAAAAGTCTACAATTCTAAGAATGCAGGCCCATAATGATCTGAGATCTGGAACAAGGCGATGATAATAGGGATGGAGAAAAGGGATTGAGTTTCAAATCTCTTTTGCAGTTATAAGTGACAGGATTTTATGGTTACGATGTAGGGAGTGGCTGGAAGGATTTTAGTATCTAGTTCTAGGACCACACAGCTCTGCAGTCATAGACTCAATCATCCAACGAACCCTAATACAAAAAGAGTATTATGCACAGACTGCTCCTGAGCACATTGGTCTAAGCTAGAAGATGAGCTCTTAAAACAGAGAAATAACACTAATCTTGATTGCAGTACAGCTACTGAATTAGCATGAAACAATACAAATAATGCTCCAATACAATGGTATTTCCCGCAATCGAAAATGAACATATTTGAATAGTGTCCATGACACGAATCATCTCCCTGTGCCCTCCTACATAGCCTTCCCTATTAGTTTACTCATGAGAAACCTCCTTTCACTCTAGGTGGTATGAATAATTAGAAAATATGTACAGAAGGCAGGACTGTCAATGGATCTGCACAGGATTAAGAACCTTGATTTTAAAAATCAAGCTAATATTCGTGAGGCTTAGATCCACAGAAGATTGGAGTTACGGTTTATTAAGAAAACAAACAAAAGAAGTTTCAATTCTACATGGCCAAAGGAAAAGTTCCTTAAGTATCAACCTTCAGAGCAGTAGAGAAAATAAAAGTTATTCTGTGTGAGCAGTTTCACATTTAAATCAAAATCCTGCTGAGCTCTGGAAAATTTTCCCATAGCATTTCGCCTGATATCATTTTTTTTAATGATAAATGCCTCATGCATTAAATCTATAAACCAACAAATTTCTATATTAAAAATTATTTAGGGGCACCTGGGTGAATCAGTCGTTAGGCATCTGCCTTCGGCTCAGGTCATGATCCCAGGGTCCTGGGATTGAGCCTCGCATCGGGCTCCCTGTTCAGCGGGAAGACTGCTTCTCCCTCTCCCACTCCCCCTGCTTGTGTTCCCTCTCTCACTGTGTCTCTCTCTGTCAAATAAATAAATAAAATCTTTTTTAAAAATTGTTTATATAGTTCTCTGATATGTGTTATTTTTATTAATGTCTGTAGAACAGAGGGAAAATGTCTAAAATTTATATACATATATATTTTTTTTATATTGGCAAAGAGACAAATTCTAATTTTTATTCACCCTTTTATTCCCAAACTCAAGGTTTCTAATGCTCCTGAGATTAATTAATAAACATTCTTTGTTTCCATATTAAGAATGAGACTGGATCGAGGAACTCAAAAGACAGCCTAGACACAGAGAAAAGAAAGGATTCTGAGAAATCAGGAGTTCGTCTGAGCACTCAGGTGAGCTGACCTCTTTAGAGTTGGCAAGAGAATTAAAGAGCAGAAAGTACAACAGAAAATTTAAGGGGGCAGGAAAGTTCTGGGAGAGAAGACTGAGCTGCCAAGATTTCTACTAAGGGATACCTAATGTCCTCATGGAGAGGTTAAGGACAAAATAGGAGAAGCTGGTCCCTGCCTTCCCCACCAATATACATCCCCACAGTCATCTTCTCTGCTCAGCCTATGGGAGGAGACTGGTCTATGTTCAGATCAGGGAGGGAAGGGGAGTCTGGCCATCGCATTGACCATTTTCTGCACAATCTTTCAGATGAGGCGTGCAGTCAATCCGAATCACTTGCTGAGATGTTGCCCCATGCGAGGTCACTCGTCGTGTAGACGCTGCCTTTGTGCAGCTGAGGGAACAGTACCTCTTGGCCCCTGCCGCACAATACGTATTTATATTCACATGTGCCTGTTGTGGGAGCAGGGCCGGCAGATCACCATGATCAGGGTGAGCAGAGATCAAACTACTGATTTTGGAGGGGAACCACAGGCAATCTGGGTGAGGGGAAGGATATGGGGAATAGAAACTTCCACTTGCCTCTCCATAGTGTCTTCCAGTCTGATTCCTCCCAAAGGAAATGCTAGAGTGCTCTACTCCCCCTTAGGCAGCTGCTTGGGAGCCCTGGTGCAGCCTCACTTAGGTGGTGGCCGCCCTCATCTTTGTAGTGTGCTCAAAAATGGTAAATATGTCATCTTAGCTTCAGCTAACAGGCTTAACCTTAAGGGAAGAAGTGGGGAAAAGGTCAGAAAAATGGTCAACTCTACCATGTTCCATAAAAGAAGGGTCACAGGTGAAAAAATATGAGACATCAGATTTGTTTCTTAGTTTTGGATTCTCTTCCAGGTGGATCTCCATTTTTTGTTCATCACAGAATTTAGGATTGGGCCAGAGCTAGAATAGTACATAAGGGTCAATGTTGAATTAAGGTCATATAGGACAGGGACCTTCTCATTGGGTTCTGCTATGTTTAGCTTGAAATGGTTGTTTTGTAGGCACAGGCATGGCAGGAGTGGGTGGTGGGGTATTACACCCCTGGGTCTCTTCTTTCCTCCAAAGGGATCACAGGAATTATCACTGCCAAAGACTGATTCTCGAGGGTACCTTGTGCGAAATCAGTGGTCCCGAACTTCACGAAGCCCATCCACGAGAGGTCCATCAATAGACGAACCTAGAAGCAAGAGTGCCAGTCTTAAGGTAGAGATGGGAGATGAAATGAAGGAGAACATGATATAATAATGATGATGATAATGATAATAATAATAGTTAACATTTACTTATGCTTTCTATGTGCCAGGCCCTGTTCTATGTACTTTACATGTGTTAGCTAAATCAGTCATCATTAAAACAAACAAAAAGACAAACCCATAAGCCCCATTCTACAGTTGAGAAAATTGAAACACAGAGTAATTTGCCTAAGATCTCACATTAATAACACTAATTGAGGTAGATTAAAACCCAGGGTCACTAAGTCTATAAGCTGTACACTAACTTAATGATTAAGCCCTTTGACTTCTCCATCCTTCCTTCATTTATTCAACAACTATTTACTGAATAATCAAGCCTTAGAAGACAGGATGGACCGTGTTTATAGCAGCAATGTCCACAATAGCCAAACTATGGAAAGAGCCCACATGTCCATCAACAGATGAATAGATAAAGAAAATGTGGTACATATATACAACGGAATACTACTCAACCATCAAAAAAAATGAAATCTTGCCATTTGCAATGACGTGGATAGAACTAAAGGGTACTATGTTAAGCAAAATAAGTCAATTAGAGAGAAACAATTATCATATGATCTCACTCATATGTAGAATTTAAGAAACAAAACAGAGGATCATAGGGAAGGGAGGGAAAAATAAAACAAGATGAGATCCGAGAGGGAGACAAACCATAAGAGACTCTTAATCATAGGAAACAAACTGAGGGTTGCTGGAGGGGAGAAGGGTAGGGGGATGGTTTAACTGGATGATGGACATTAAGGAGAGCTCATGATGTAAAGAGCACTGGGGATTATATAAGACTGATGAATCACTGAACTCTATCTCTGAAACTAATAATATACTATATGTTAATTAATTGGATTTAAACTAAAAAAAAAGAAGAAGAAGGGGTGGAAAAATCAACAAAGTAGATAAATTGTTGAAAAGTATTAGATTGTGTGGTGCTTTGGTCCCTTAACTAGGCCTGGCCCCATGAGAGGAAAATGTTAGTTTTGAGATTAAGTTTTTGGATGCAGAGAGAGAGTGACACAGACCTCGCCACTAGGAGAACATGTATCTCTGTGAAAAGTGGCTCAACAGTCTAACCAAGAATATGCCTTTTGAAATATGTGAAACAATCATGAAAACTGAAATATAGATGCCTAATAATTTATTGCACACCTTGGTAAAGGTATTTTTCTCTAGAATCCTTCCTTTTTATTTAGGAAGAGGATTCTCTCCAAATGAGCTCCACTGGCACACAGAGTTCTGAAGGCAATGGGAAGATACTTGGTTCTCCAGTCTACCAACCTTCCCAGCAATCACTGCATTAATCACAGGAGAAATGTAGAAAGAGATACCTCTAGGTGTTTTGTAGAGTCTGCTGGTGGGAACATCTGGTCTAGTTGTTCATAGAGTTAACTGGAGGTCACAGATGAAGGCAGTGGTAAGCAAGGACCTTTACTCAAGCCCTCCATCCTACCTGGAGGTCTCTGAGAAAGTATAAGGGAAGCAAGCAACAGTACTTTGCAAACTACAGGCCAGCTGCCTAAGGGTAAGGAAGAAGACCTGTGCCCTATCAACTCCAGAAAAAAAAAAAAAAAGTGTGAGGTGCTGATGGGGGAAGGTAGGGGAAAATAAAATAGGCCAATCTCTGTGTCCGTGTAACAGAAATATACAATAACTGGGGCCCTGAAACATCTGAGCCCCTTCGAGCCCTACTGAAAGGAGCTATGATGAACCAGGATCCAACTAAGGGCTAAGAATGGAACAGAGGGAAGGGGAAGGCTCCTTGACTCCTGCTGGACAGAGATGGGGACAGGTGAGCATCTAACTCAGACTCCCACTTTCTTGCTCCAGCTCCCCAGTAGCTCCACGACCTCCCGGACTTCATCCACCTCCCCCAGCCAGCAAGAGTCCCTGAAGCAGCTGTCAGAGCAGCCCTCGCCGCCCACGCCACCTTTGCCTTCCACTCCACCCATGCCCCTCGACTCGCGTCCTCCCACCCCGCCGGAGCCCTACAGCTCTTCCCGGCGCAGCACCAAGATGCACGAGAATCCCGAAGCCTGGGCTCACGGCATCGTGCGGGATATCCGGGACTCCTCGCAGCAACGGGATTACCCGCGCACGCCCCCCACCGAATGGAAGTCCTATAGCCAGCGCAGGTCGACCTACTCCTCCCCGCTAGACCGGGACTGTCTGTCGGAACTGCCCCGGCAGCATCAGCAACGGGAGGAAGAGGAGGACGACGAGGAAGCCTACTGGGCCTCCGTGAAAACTCTATATGAGAAGATCCCGAGCTGCTCCCGCCCCCGACCGGTGAGCAGGGCCCACCGACCTGGTACTGGAAACTCCCCTCCGTGCAGCCCTGCAAACCTGAGTCTCCCCCAGCCTCCCTTCTCTCCAATGTGTAGTGAAGTCCTGCCCAGACCCCTGCTTCTCCCCTACCCCTGCAGCCTCAGGAGTTGGGAGGGAATACCAGCCCTTGGCTGTCTCCAACATCCCAGCGCTCCAAGCGGGGCCTAGATGTTTTCTTCCCACCTTGCCCTGGCATACGCCCCTCTTCTGATCCCTTTGGTCTGTGTGCCTGACTATCCGCCCCTCTCTGCAGCCCAAACCCAAGAATGCCATCACCATCGCTGTGTCATCCCGGGCGCTTTTCAACATGGTGGATGGCAGGAAAATCTACGAGGAAGAGGGTCTAGAAAAGTACATGGAATATCAACTCAACAATGAAAATGTCATCCTGACCCCAGGGCCCGCGTTCCGCTTTGTTAAGGTACCCTGCAAAACTCTGTTTGGAATGTCAGGACCCTGGATGGAGATGGAAGAACCCAGGCAGACCCTTGGGATCTCATCCAGTTTCCCTTATATTTCCCAGTCCCCCCATTGTAATTCTTGCCCGTTTCAAGTTGACCTCAGGCCAGCTTATGCTTCCATGGGAGGCTCCCAGACTAGTGAGGAAGGGCCTCCAGTTCTAGATTTGGGATGTTGAGAAGGCGCTCAGTGGAGTTCTAATCATGACACCTGGAAGAAACACCTTTGTTCAGTGGAGTTCTAATCATGACACCTGGAAGAAACACCTTTGTTCCCTTCCTAGGAGTGGTAACTGGAAGCAATAATGAGTTTACAATCCCAGCAGTAGAAACAAAATGCCTCATTAAAATGAGATGAAATTCACTTGAGATGCTTTTGCCCCAAACATAACATATTAAGAAGATCAAGATGATCTTGTTGGCATTTGGGGGGGGGCATGATTTTAATAGAAAAAGTAAGGTTCTCTTAACTTACACTGAAATGTATAGCACTTCTAACACTGATACTCTATATAACTTATACAAGTGTTATACAATAACATAACCAGGCAGAAAAAAATGACACCTACAAGTCGTGAGTAGAAAGTACTTATGGGGCATGGTAGAAGCATGGGAGGAAGCCACTAACCTATTCTAAAGACTCATATTTAAAAAATAGACAAAGTGCATTGGTAGCACATATCCTAAAATTGGAACAATACAGAGACCATTAGCATGACTCCTGTGCAAGGATAACATGCTAATTCATGAAGCGTTCTATATTCCTTATTTTCACAAGAAATAATAATCACCCAATGATCAAGAAAGAAAAGCAGATTTTAGGAATAAAAAAAAAAAATAGACAAGCTTGAAACTGTTGGCCTGATCCTTCTCTCTACCTGCCCCACAGAGAGAATTCTAGAAAACCAAATGTCATTAACAATTTTCAACAAACATTGCCTATCCATTCAGCAAACATTAACGAGGTCCTGTATAAAAGAGGCTGGAAATAGAGAAATGAATGGCATAACCCTGCCTTAAAAGAGCCATAGTCCCTCAGTGAAGAGTCTCCAGAGTTTGAATTTGACACCAATGATGTCGTTTCTCTCCAGACTCCAACGGCCACCTTGCCTGGTCCTCTTTACATGTGCTTATGTTTGTAACCTGCAGGCACTGCAGCATGTCAATGCTAGACTCCGTGAGCTGTATCCTAATGAACAGGACTTATTTGATATTGTACTGATGACTAATAACCATGCCCAAGTGGGAGTGCGGCTTATAAACAGCGTCAATCACTATGGTAAGTAAAATAAATACCATGTGGAAGAACAGCTTGCTGCTCTGGGAGAGGGAAGCCGTGTTATTTTGCTGACTGTGACCTAACTAATGCAGTGTCCTTGATTCTGACACCCCCCTTCTGCGTGAGGAATGTTTATTTGCCCATGTCAGAGAAAGAGAGGCCATGTTCATTTTTAACTTTAGCACAGAGTTAGGCCCAAAGCTCTGGACTTAACTTGTCAAGTGTGAATTTCAAAGTCTTAATCCCAGCTCCTGCAATATACTTCTCTGTTTTATGTTTTTCACTTCTGAACTTGACTTCAAGAAGCCATCCACCCAGAGGCTTTCTCCGTGTGATCAAACTTCTTGCTCACCACAGATCTGTGTTTAAGGTTTATGGGTTTTCACCTTTCCTTTCCACTCCTACAATCTGATTCTCCCTGACTGCTCTCCCTACACATCAGATCCATACCCATGTCAGCAAAATTGTCTTTGTTCCTTTACATGGAAATTTTGACTGACTCTAGTCTCCTCACAGCATTTCCATCAGTGTGTTGGATTCTTTAAGAGAAAATCCCCAATTTCCTGTTATGGAATTCCATGACTTATTATTTGGGGACCTTTAGACTATTTTCTAAGTGACCTATCCAGGCTTATGATATGTCAAGTCAAAGTAAGGTTGAACTTTGGCATATTTAAATTCAAGGTTTAAAGTGGGCATGCTTATAAATAAACAAGATGAATTACAACTTATGAGTTTTACATTATCCTAATTATAAAGCTGATGTCTGAGGGGCGCTTGAGTGGCTCAGTCAGTTAGGCATCTGCCTTCGGCTCACGTCATGATCCCAGGGTCCTGGGATTAAGTCCTGAGCAGGGAGCCTGCTTCTCCCTCTCCTTCTGCCGCTCCCCCTGCTTGTGTTCTCTCTCTCTCTCTCTCTCTGTCAAATAAATAAATAAAATCTTTTAAAATTAAAAAAAAGGCTAATGTCTGAGACATACTTTAAAAAAAGGTTTGTCTTTCAAAAAAAGCAGCTTTTCATAGTGTTATGACATGGAAAGAGAACACAGATAAAAGGTTTAGCATAGATGAGTAGCATAATCACTCAGTAAACAGCAGCCATTATATTTTACAACACACAATCTTGCGCAATTTAGTAGGTGACTTAGGTCTATCTATCCCTCACCAAACTGGGCCCAACAAGGCTGGCAGCATAAGGAAGCACAGTTATCTACCTGTCAATTCTGCTAATGAGTTGATTGAGCTCCATCTTCTCATGCAGCCTTATTCATGGAATAACAGCCTTTCACCTGGAAGAGCTAGTTGGTTGCTTCCCTTCTCTGGGTGTTGAAGGCAATTTGTATCTCCCTCTGCTGTGGCCTGTTACATTATCATTCTCTGTCTTACATGCCTGACTGCTCAGTGGACTGTGATCTCCTTAAGAAGTGGGAAGATGTTTTAACTCTTTCTGAAGTCCCCAATGCCACCAAATAATTTCTGATCATATATTAGTATTAATTTATAATATTATTTAAGGGCTTGTGGAATACACTTTTGTGACACTTATGTCCAGTGTTGGCTTTAGTGAAAAACTGTAAGTATTTCGTTAGTACCATAGCAAACACTTCCACCCCAATTGTTGATGGACCCTACCTACTCTGTGGGTCCATACAGAGGAAAAACAACTGACTAGACTCAAAATTCTGCTTTATATCATGTGCAGCTACCCAGTTTATTATGAATCTAAAAACACTTTGAATGGGTATATACTATTTAGATGCATAATGTTATACTTTATTTAACTGCTCTCAAGACAGTGTTCTGCTTTTACAAATTATCCTGAACTGAGACCTTTCCACATAAATCTTTATCAGAGTTTCAGATTATTCCCTTAGAATAAAACTAACAAAAAGGTCAAAAGGTATAAACCAGTTACATTTCTTGATACATCTTGTCAAATTACTTTCTAGGTAGTTTGTACCAATTTATACTTTCATCCAAAGTGAAAATGGGTGCCTATTTTACAAAACTTTCACCATATCTAGCATTTGTTTTTTAATTGTTGTTTATTTGAAAGACATTTAATGGTATTTTAATATTTAGTCTCCTAAATAATTACATTTAAAATTTCAAGTCAGGGGACACCTGGGTGGCTCAGTCGGTTAAGCAGCGGCTCTTGGTTTTGACTCCGGTCATGATTTGGGGGTCATGGGATCAAGCCCCGACTCAAGCTCAAGGAGTCTGCCTGAGGATTCTCTCTCCCTTTCCCTCTGCCCCTCCCCCACCCCCCTGCTAATGGTTGCTTTCTCTCTCTTTCAAATAAATAAATCTTTAAAAATAAATAAATAAATAAATACAATTTCAAGTCAAGACAGAAACAATTTCAGACCTGTTGTTGTTTTTAGAAAACAGTTTAAATTCTAGCACTGCTTGTCATTACTATTATACTGTTCCTGAAGAAATACAGAAATGGTACTTAAAATAGAGTCACACATTAACTATCTCTTTCAACAAGTGAATAGCCTATGGTTGAATTAAAAGAACTCTGTCTAGTCTAGACAAGAGTCAATGTGAATCAGCGGGCTTAGACAAGTCTTTATGTCTCAGTTTCCTTTTCTGTAATGATGATAACAATGCCTATCATACAATTGTTGTGAGAGCAAATTGGCATAGTCTATGTGGACATACTTAATAAAAAATAGCTTTTTTATATATAACATAGCAATTTTTCAATATTAGTGCTACAAAGGTAATTCTAAAACCTCAATAAGCACTCAATTATTACTAAGATAATTTTGGTTTACATTTACAGCAAGTATATTGTCTTTAGTCTCTGACATAACAAAGTCTTTCTTGCCCAATAATAGGCTTATTAATTGACCGCTTCTGTCTGACTGGTGGAAAAAGCCCCATTGGCTATTTGAAGGCATATCTTACCAACTTGTATCTTTCTGCAGATTCTGAAAAAGTACAAGAAGCAATACAAGAAGGTATTCATTTGGTTTTATCCCTCAAATTAATAAAGAGGTTCATTGGGTTTCATATATGATTATGTGGCTTATGTCTTTGTTAAATTTTCTGCTAAGGTGATTCCACAAGTAGAAGCCCCTAAATCTGTCTTTTAGAGCTTTGACCTTCTTGGAGGTGGACATTCTCAGTGATTGTCCTACATCCCATTCTACACTTTCCCATCCATTATAGAAATGGAGGCAGTGTGTAAACAATTGTTTTGAGATGTGTGGTTATAAAGAGCAATTGAGTCATCAGGTTACATAGGGAAAAAAAATATTTCAAGGTCTGGAAGGACCTTTTTTTTTCTTTTTTTAATCATTAAAATGGTAGAAGAAACTGATGCCCCTGAGAAGAGTATTAATAAATCTCCATGGTCTGCCAGGGATCGCCTCTGCAACAATGTTTGATGGAGCCAAAGACATGGCTTACTGTGACACACAGCTCCGTGTGGCCTTTGATGGGGATGCCGTCCTCTTCTCTGACGAATCTGAACATATTGCCAAGGAGCACGGGCTGGACAAATTCTTTCAACATGAAACAATGTTTGAGAATAAGCCTCTTGCTCAGGTAGGTTCAGTGAGTTCTAATTAATTTTCATCTACTTATTTTCCAACATATAGATATACATATTTTAAATTATTTTAGGCAGCCACTCTTCATTTCTTATCCTTTATACTTTCCTCCCTTTCATGAACTCCTCATTTTGAAACATATACTGCAAACTTGGGTTTTTGTTTGTTTTGTTTTGTTTTGTTTTGTTTTAGCATTCTTTTATCTATCCTTTTTGGAAGTGTTCCTATGATCTTCTCATGATAATGAGTTCACCTCCAAATTACAAGTGATAGAAGTAATATGGCTTACCAGTAAGCTATTTCTACATAATAAGTTCTCAGAATAGTAAAGTGATTTCCAATAGGTCAGTAAACATTTGTGGACCTCTCTGCCCATAAACCTCAAACTCACTAACAGCATTACTTAACTGAGAAAATTTGCACAAATGAGAGCTCAAATTAAATCAAAATAATGAGCCTCAATAAAGTTCAAGCTATGAACACCTAATCAAAATGAAACTGAATATTTAGGTTTTTTGGAATCAATCCATGAACTGAAGTGTTAAAGTCACAGTATAAAATGAACAAAACTTACAACTTCTGAACCAAAGGAAATCTGAAACATCAAAATATTCTCCAAACTGAATCTGAACTGATAGATTATTTAGTTTTAATCTAAGAATTTTACCAAAGAATTGGTCTTTTTTCTCAGCTCTTCTTGAACATAAGATAAACTTAAATGTTGTTTATTTTATTAGACTTATAAAAGTATAAATAGAAAACAGAAAGCTGAAGAGTTTCACTAACTCTTGTTACAGCAAGTGATATTTAAACTGTGTGTGTGTGTGTGTGTGTGTTTTAATCAGAACTGTTGAGGTGTAATTTATATATAGTAAAATTCATAATTTTTAGTGGATGCTTCTAAGAGTTTTGACAAGTGTATACAGTTATGAAACCATTACCAAACTCAAAATACTCATTATACTCACAAAATTCCCTCATGTCTCTTTGTAGCCATCCTACCCTGCTATCTCCAGGATCTATCCCCTACTAATCTGATTTCTGTCCCTATAGTTTTGCCTTTTCTGGATGTCACATAAATGGAACTACACAGGATACAATCTTTTGAATCTGACTTCTTTTATTTAACATAATGTATTTGAGATACATCCATATCATTCCATGTATTAGTAGTGACTGTTCCTTTTTATTGTTGAGTCTCTTCTATGGATGTACCACATTTTCTTTATCCATTTACTTGTTGGAGGATATTTAGGTTGTTTCCAATTTTTGGCATTTATAAACAAAGCCATTTTAAGCATTTGCATACAGGGTTCTGTGTAAGCTTAAGATCTGATTTCTCTTGGATAAATACCTAGGAGTAGGATTACTAGGTCACATGGTATATGTGTCACTAGGTCATATATTTAACTTTATAAGATACTTCCAAAGTATTTTCCCAAGTGACCAGACCACTTTGCATTCTGAATAGCACTATACATGAGATTTTGTTGCTCTGTATTTTGTACTGGTAAGTTGTTTTTAGTTTGGTTCTTTTAAGTTGTTCTAGTGGTTATATAATGGTATCTCACTGTGGTTTTAATTTGCATTTCTCTAGTGACAAATGACATTGGACATGTTATCAGGTGTTTATCTGCCATCATTTGTACTCTTCGGCAAATATATCTGTTCAAATCTCTTGCTCATTTGTATTGGGTTTATTATTGAAGTTTGAGAGTTCTTAACATATTCTGGATAGAAGTCCTTTATCAGATGTGTTTTGCAAATAAAAAGCATGTCTTTTTATTCTTTTTATATCTTTCAGTGTATTTTGATGAACAGAAACTTATAATTTTGATGAAGTTCAATTTGTCAGTTAATTCTTTTATGAATTGTGCTTTTAATGTCATACCTAAAAACTGTCAAAGTCACATAAATTTCCTGTTTTTGTACAAAATTTTATAATTTTAGTGTTTTTTAAGGATTATGACCTATTTTGAATTAACTTTTGTTTTTGTGCAAAGTATTGGTTAAGTTCAATTTACTGCTTATGGATATCCTAATTGTTCCAGCATTATTTGTGGAAAAGAATGGCTTTCTATTCCTTTAACATAGGTGTGTATGCTTTTACCAATATCACACTGTCTTGATTAGTGCAGTTTTATAGTAAGTCTTGAGATCAGGTAGTGTGAGTCCTTCAAATGTGTTATTTTTCAAAATTCTTTTGGATATTCTGATTCTTTTGCATTTGTATACAGATTTAACAACTAGCTTGTGCATTCCTGGAAAAAAAATCCTGCTGGAATTTTGATTATGATAGTGTTGAATTTTTAGCTTAATCTTGGGGAGGGGGATGTCTTAATATCAAGTCTTTCAGCCCATGGACATGGTATATCTCTCCATTTATTTAGGTCATCTTTGATTTTTTTCATCAGTGTTTCAAATGTTTTTGTATACAGATATCACACATACTTTGTTAGATTTCTACCTAAGTATTTCATAATTGTTGTGTTATTGTGAATGATATTTTAAATTTTTGATTTCCAATCTGTTTGTTGCAATATGCAGAAATACAACTGGTTTTTGCATATCAACTTTGCATTTTACAGCTTCATTAAATTCACTAGTTAGTATAGTAAATTTTTTGTAGATTATCTGAGATTTTCTCCATAGACAATACTATGAATAAAAACACTTATTTCTATGTTTCCATTCTGTATGTCTTTTAATTATCTTTCCTGCCTTATTACCTTTGCTAGTACATTCAGTACAGTATTCAACAAGAGTCGTAAGAGGACACATCCTCGCCTTGTCCCTGAACTTTGGGGCGGATCATTCACTCTTTGACTGCTAAGTATTTATAGAGAATATATTTTGTATGATTTCAGTTCTTTAAATTTGTTGAGGAGTGTTTTATGCCCAGAATATGTCCTATCATGGTGAATGTCTCATGTGTACTTGAGAAGAATGTTGATTCTGTGTTGTTGAGTAGTCAAAAATGTCAATTAGCTTAAGTTGACAGTGTATTAGTCAGGTAATATTGCCCAGGTTTTCCAAATTGTCAATGATTTTCTATCTATTTCTATCCACTATTGAGGAGGCAGTGTTGAAGTCTTCAAGTATACTTTGAGGATTAATCTATTTCTCCTTTTAATTATATGCATTTTGCTTCATGTATTTTTAATCCTTTTGCTTACTGCCCAAATATTTAGGATCATTATATCTTCTTGGTGAAATAATCCCTTTTCATTATGTAATGTCTCTCTGTCTGATAGTCATATAAACACTGCAGCTTTTTACTTTTTGGTTTGTTTTTTGAACTGGTGTTTGTATTGTATATATTTTCTATAATTTTTACTTTTAACCTATTATGTTTTTACATTTAGATTGTTTCTATATTTAAATTGGCTTTCTTGTAGATTATATGTATATATATGTCTATATATATAGACATATATATATATATATAGTTCATGTTACTTTTTTTGGTACAATCTGACAATCCTTGTGTTTTAACTGCTATTTTTAGACCATTTACATTTAATGTGATCATTACTCTGGTTGGATTGAAATCTATCATCTTCCTCCTTTTTTCTATATGTTCCATCTGTTGTTTGTTTTTCCTTTTCTTACGTTTTGCTTTTGGATTTATTGTAGGTACTTTATGTTTCCAGGATTCCATTTTATCTCCACTCCTGACTTATAACTCATTTTAAGTTTTCCAGTGATTACCCTAGGATTGATAACATACCACTTTAAGTAATCACAGTCTATTTTCAAACAATATAATGCCGCATCATGTATAGTGTAAGAATCTTACGGGGCGCCTGGGTGGCTCAGTTGGTTAAGCGACTGCTTTCGGCTCAGGTCATGATCCTGGAGTCCCGGGATCGAGTCCCGCATCGGGCTCCCTGCTCGGCAGGGAGTCTGCTTCTCCCTCTGACCCTCCCCCCCCCCATGCTCTCTCTATCTCATTCTCTCGCTCAAATAAATAAATAAAATCTTAAAAAAAAAAAAAAAAGAATCTTACAACAGTTTACTCTCAACCCCTTCCTCCCATATTTGGTGCTATTGTCACACATTTTATTTTCACCTATTAACTCACAATACCTTGCTATTATTTTTTATTTGACTCAATTATTTAGAATGAATATGGATAAGATAAAAAATATATCTTTTGTATTCATTTTCATTTTAACCATTTCCAGGGATCTTCATTTCTTTGTGTAAATCCAGCTTTCTCCCTGGTATCATAATCAGTTTGCCAGAAAACCATATTTTAACACTGTATGTAGAACTGATATGCTATTACCAAAAGTTCTGCTTTTCTTTGCCTCAAAAACTCCTTATTCTCCTTCACTTTTGAAAAATATTTTATTTTGACTGGACGTAGTGTTTTGCACTTACTGTATTTTTATTTTAGCACTTTGAAAATACCCATCCATTATTTTCTGATTTCCGTAACAGTCTCCAATCCCACTTCCAGTCGTGGAGGGTTTTTTCCTTTCCCTTTCCCCCACAGCAGTGGATCTTTACCTGCGCCCTAGGCGTGACAGTGTTTGAAGCCCTTCTGCTGGCAGTGTGAGACTTTTGTTACTTAGGAAACATGGGGCAAGGTGGAGTTTTAGTCTTTTCTCACAGTGGTAGCTGCTCCTGTCCTCCAGACTGCACTACCAAGGACTGTATTCTCTCATTTCCCATCCTGCCTACAGTCTTTCTCATAAACAACTAGTAAAGTCCATGACAAAAAAGCCTGTAAGAGAGTGTTTTGGGTCTGTGACTTTCAGGGCCTCTTGGCTCTCTTATTAGTCCGGATCTGGCCTTTATCAATATGCTTGTTTTTTAACTATCTCAATCTTTCATACTTGCTTATATGTATCTGATATGGCATCCTCCATTGCTTTGCCAAAGATGTGCCAGTTCTTGAATTCCATATGTCCTTGAAGAGAACCTTAGATTTTCCCTTAGATTTTTTTCTTTACATATCATGTTAGTCTGTTGTCCTATTACCTATCAGCTGTCTAATGGGCTCAATAAATGTTAGGATTTTTTTTTTAGATTATCTTGGTTTTTCTTTTTTTTTTTTAAGAATTTATTTATTTATTTGAGAGAGAGAGAGCACAAGAGGGGGGAGCGGGAGAGGGAGAAGCAGACTCCCTGCTGAGCAGGGAGCCCGATGCAGGACTCAATCCCAGGACTCCAGGACCATGACCTGAGCCGAAGGCAGTTGCTTAACCAACTGAGCCACCCAGGCATCCTTGGTTTTTCTTTTTAAGATAGGAATATCATCAGTCTTTCCAACTTTTTTTTTTTTTTTTTTAAGATTTTATTTATTTGACACAGAGAGAGAGACAGTGAGAGAGGGAACACAAGCAGGGGGAGTGGGAGAGAGAGAAGCAGGCTTCCCGCCGAGCAGGGAGCCCGATGTGGGGCTCGATCCTCTTTCCAACTTTCTACATCCTAGACACATTCTAAATGTTTTAAGTCATACAGCTTCTCAAAAAAGTATTTTTTTAGTAACTTTACCTATTTCTATATTTTTATTGACAAATTATATACCTGTACTGCTGCACAAATGTTTAAATTATAAAACATACCCAAAAATAGAAATAAGAAAGCATGATATGGATACCTGGTTTGAGTATGGTGACATAAACAGACTGGTCCCTATTTATTCCCTTTGGAAACTACTCAAAACCAGCAAGAAGAATTGTATTCTTCTGTGTTTTAAAGCCAAACTAGTCATGAGTTGGGTGACTACTGCCAACAGTCACTATACCCCCTTTGCTGCTGTTGCCAAAAAAAAAAAAGTTAATAGTTTTTTCACATATATATAGATAGAGATACAGATATTTCACCTTTAAAAAGTGAATTTTATTTGTTTTTTTCCCCTGATATATGCTGACAGAGAAACAGTGATCTAAATAATGTTTAGATCTATACAGACAAATGATCATCTAAATAAGCCATGTTTATTAAAAAACAGTGTGTTTCCTGAACAGCAGGGTGGAAGGGATCTTTTGAATTATGAAATCAAATCGGCTTTAGAATATTATCCTTGACCTTTGCCATAAACCCTCTAATTGTTCCAAGGAAAACCAGTCTGCTTCAGTGATGAGTAATAAAAACAGAACCAGCATAGAATATAAGCAAAGATACTGAAAAAAAGGCAAAGAAGGGAATAATAAGAGATGTAAATCTCTAATAAGAGATGCAGATCTCTCACTAGAAATAGTAGCCAAAGTATAGGTAAAAATTGTGACTAAACATTTACTATAACTTTTAAAAACTTAATAAAGCAAGTCAGGGTCATAAAGTAGAAATGTAAGAATCAGGGGCGAGATAGTAAAAAGTTAAATGGTAGAACTCTGGAAATGAGTAGAATTGAAAAATAAGATTTTAGAGAGAAAAATGACAGAAAATAGATCACAGGTAAAGAAAATCCAACATATGCATAACTGGAATCCCTGAAGAAAAACATCAACATTATGTTCTGAGGGGAGGAGGAGAGGGTTGTATGTGGTAAATACAAAGACGCAAATGTATATAAAAACATAAACCAAGAAAACATCATAAATTGTCAGAGATTTTAATGGGTACATTAAACTATTAAAAGAAATTGAACAAAATGACCATCATTAAGACGTGCCCTACTAAAATTTTTTGACATCAAAGATGAGGTAATTCTTTGGGCAGCCTTCACATATGAGTGGGGAAAAAAATCAAGCTGTCCTCAGTCTTTTCCACAGCAGCACTCAATAGCAAAAGACAGTGGAGTACTACTGATAAAAAAAATCTAATAAAATGGAAAGAAAATCTAAATCACAGATTCTATATGCAGCTAAAATTTCATTTAGGTAAAAAGAAAACAGATCAACAGTTGAAAATATCAGGGATTGTTATTTCCATAAGATTTTCTTGAGAAAACTAGAAGACAACATTTTGGCCAATATGTAGATGACTACAAACACAAAGGGACAAATAGCACAGAATATATTTAATCACAGAACTAAAACTAAAACAATTGTAGGGAATAGGGTGGCAGAAAAGAAAGCACACATTATGTGTTCTAACAATGGAGAAATTACATAACTAATGAAACCTGGGAAAATGTGGAGGAAAAAGACCTAAGGAAGAGTAAGTATGTTGATATCTTCAGTTATAATAAGTGATCAAAGGATAAGATGTAAAGGTGATAAACAGAAATATAAGAATCTTTAATAATGAAAATATAAACACTGAGAAAGAGGAAACAAGTAAAATTGGATGGTTGCAGAAGAAATCGAGGATAAGAGAGAGGTGAGTAAGTACTGTAATTTCATTATTTCTCACTGTAAAAAATAATAGATCCTGGATTTTTTTTTTTTAAAAAGGGACTAACAGTACTATAAAAAGTTATAGTCACAAAGGTAACCAATAGAAGGAAATAATACAAACCTTCCTAAATCTTAGACGAAGCACACATACACACATGCACAAAGGAAAAAAAAACACCCAATGAACAATCCTTTAAAATATTTAAACAAGGAAAATGCAATAAAAATCATAAGAAAGAACCATTATCACATATATTTGTAATACCAATAAATTTAAATGGCCTAAAACTCAATTTTGTTTTAAAAATTAAGACTTCCAGATTGGAACACATAGCAGAATCCAAATCTTGCTCTATTCCAGAGAAACAGCTAAAACTAAGTGTTCAGAAAGGCTGAAGATAAAAGTAAGTGTGAAGATACACAGGTAATTGTAAATATAAGACAAGGCTAGATTCGAGCCAAGAAGGCACTGAACTAGATAAAGGAGTATACTTCATAATATTAAAGTGTGCAATTCACAAAAAGAAAACTAAAATAGTTCTTTTGGTGATTAACCAAACTTTATTTAGAGTATCCCATTTAGCCATGGATAATTTATGTCTGTTGCCCTTTTACTTTTTATAGAAACTTTCACTCTTAAAACATCAATGTTTAGATAATAAATTATATGGTCATCCTACATTTATTCTAGGAATGCAAGGATAGTTCCATACAAGGAAATACACTCACATAAATGCAAGGAGTTTCAGGACTGTTCCATTGGCCTTAGAATACTGCATGTCTAATGCAGTACTATAACCTTTTATAACCTCTTATAAGCCTCTGCCTTTTCAGCATTCACTTCCTTTAGCTCACTGGATCACAGCTGTGACATATGTTCCTTTTACAGGGTCCCTTAAAAGGCTTTCTGGAAGATTTAGGCAGACTGCAAAAGAAGTTTTATGCCAAAGACGAACGGTTACTTTGCCCTATCAGGACCTACCTGGTTACAGCCAGGAGTGCAGCCAGTTCAGGCGCCCGAGTGCTGAAAACCCTTCGCCGCTGGGGTCTAGAGATAGACGAAGCTCTTTTCCTTGCTGGAGCCCCCAAAGGTCCCATTTTGGTGAAGATAAGGCCCCACATTTTCTTTGATGACCACATGTTCCACATTGAAGGGGCACAGAAGTTCGGCACCATCACAGCTCATGTACCTTATGGCATTAGTCAAAAAATGAACAATTAGGGATGGGGATGAGAAATAAAGCAGTAAGCCTGGTATTACAGAAGCCACTTCTTGTGGATCTCTAGGGTAATTACATAGGTATTTCAGAAGACTGGGCCCGAACTTAGTTCATTTGGAAAGGTTTCCTCTTGTTCCTCTTGAAAACGTTTTGAACCCTCAAGTTACCTTCAAGCTACTTCTCTGTGAGCTGTTGAACACAACTCACCTACCCTTGTGTGTAAGTCATACTAATGACTCTTTAGGATAAGCTTATAACTAGGATGCTTGAATGCGGAAAGGGCTAAAGCCTAGTTAGTTTTACAAAGCATTGCTCATTTTTGCATGTACTTAGTAGATAGAATGAATTGTTACCCATCATCATTGTAGAATGTTGGTCTTCAAAGAAGGAAAGAGAAGGGTTAAACACACCCTTGAAAATTAGAGTTTTTTATTGTTGCCTCTGTGACCAGCCTTTTAATCAATGCAAAATTAAAAGGTCACTCCATCTGCATGAGTATACCAATTCTGACAATGCTCATTCAGAAATAAATCAGCAGGTTATTCATATAGGGTACTTTCCATCTAAGATGAGTTCTAGACAGAAGCTCCTGAGAAAGCTTCTTCGAAGCTTACCTGGTGGGTGCATTGCCTCTGGACCACAGGACTTCATATTGAAGTCTCTGGCTCTGGGCCTGACAGGTAGGTCCAATGATTACATGGAAAAAAGCCTTGGCTACCACTTCAAAATGTAACATGAAGTGTAGTATCCTAGCCTTTCACTGTTACCATTCTTTTGTTATTTTTGTTTTGTTTTCAAGAAACACTGACTGTTTTTTAACCATAATCTACTGCATAATAGTCACAGTGAGCTGGTTATTTTCATGCCACCTCATTTTCTTACAAACCAAATGTTTGTAACAGAATAGTATTGTTACATCATTTTTTATCAATGAAGAACTTAAGATTCACAAAGAAAAAGTAGCTTGTCCAATAATGTGCAGCTAATAAATAGTAGAACTTAGATTCAAAATCAGGTCTTACTTCAAAAGCTATAATCTATTTTCTCTGTGTTATATAGCCTTCCACGTCAAGTTGTTCTTATTAATTCCATGGCCATAGGACCCATCCTGAACAGATTAGTCATTCCATTGTTCTATGCTTAAAGTACACAGCAGTTACATAGCAGATCTGGGGATTTCCCTCCTCCTTCCCTCTTCATGCCCTCTCTTGTTCCTTCTACCCCCACCTCTCTCTCTAGTGCATGCATATATACATACTCCACCCCAGCTCTAGTTAAAGAAGACTGCTGCTGATACATAGCTTTTGCTCTGCTTCTTAATTTGATGTAAGCTAGTCCAAAATATATCAGTCATGACACTCACTGAGTACCTACTGTTTTCTATGCATTCTCCAGTGTGAAGACCACAAAAGAAACTCAGACATAATCCCATCCTTTAGGAAATTTAAAACCTCGAACAATCCGTAGGGTAAGTTAAGCATGCAAACTGATACAGTCAACACTAGAGGGCTGTTTGTCCTCAGTGCCAAGCAAGGGTCACACAGAAAGTTGAGGCAGAGTTCTGCATGGGCTGGAGGTGATCAGACAACAGAACTGAGGTGAACTTTGAAGGATGGGAAAAATACAGATAGATTGAAAAAGAAAGAGGAAACAGAGGTGCTCCGGGATCAGTGAGTTTGAGAGGTAGCTGCAAATTACAGAAAGGGTGGAATAAAGGCCCATGCCTGGTGATTTCTGCTCTGGTGCCTTGTGGAATCCCCAGGGACAGTGCTCCTTCCCACCTGCGAGCTCCACCTCCAGCACTCACATGAAACCTTCTAATCCTCTTCTATTTGTAATGTGACTGTTCACTGCATGTTACATCCTTCCCAAATGTACAGGAGTGGGGGAGAGTTTATCAAAATAATCTAGGGAGTTTATTTCAAACTATACAGGTTGTGTGTCTCTTCTCTTGTCCTGAAGATTCTAGAATGGGGGCTGTGGCCGGGGAGGTCTCTGTCTCTGTACCAGACAGTAAGCACCTTGAGGGCAGAAATGGTGTCCTCGTTCTCTGTGACTCTCCCAGGGCAAGGGGCCTTACACATATCTGATGGGTGAGTAGATGAATGAATGAGGACTTGAGAAGAGCTTGGTCTAAAAACTATGAAGTTTGCCGCTTGAAGATGGGTCCCTGTGGCAATGGCCCTGACATTTTTCAATCACTTTATAGTGTGCAAAGCCCTTTCCCCTCCATGATTAATTTAATCGTCTCCTGGAGGAGGTGTGGAAGCACTTGTGAATGGGTCTACTCAGAAGTCTGTGTCTAGAGTAAGTCCAGGCTTTCCCACTATATCTCTACCAGTATCAAGTAAGACCACCGGAGGATGACTTTTGCTATAGAGATCAATGACATAATGGTTTTCAGTTCTCAGACTGTGGTCCACAAACCAGCAGCGTCGGAATCACCTGGGAACTTCCTAGAAATGCAAAGTCTCAGGTCCCATGTGGAACCTACTGAATTCTAAACTCTGGTACTGGGGCCCTTCAATTTCGGGGACGGGGTTGGGGGGAGAGGGTTGTGTTGTTTTTAGGAGCTCTGCAGGGGATTCTGATACTAAGCTAACATCTGAGAACCACTGGTCCATTCTGTTTTGGACTGGTTCACGTTGCTAGGTTCTTCGCCTCATCATAATAGAAAAGAGCTCTTCCTCAGACTCCAGAGGGTAGGAACCACTCATTCTCCTGGGGGTGAAAGGAAACTGCACCGAGGGTAACAAGTCCCAGGAATCCTTAACGGAAAACACACTAAGCAAGCCCCGATATGTGGGATTTGTAAATTCAAAATACTCAGAAGGCATTCCCACCGGGTCAACCACCACCACTCTGGGGCCTGTGCTCACCCTCCATGGGCCGGCTCCACCGAGGCACCGCGACTCAGGGCGCTGTACTGCCCTAACCAGTCCAGCGCCCTCGGAAGGAAAACTACAAATCCCAGCATGCCCCACGCCGCCCCGTCAGGCGGCAACAGGCCCCGCCCCAGAGTTCTTCGCGTGCAGGTGGCAGCCTGGGTACCCGGCGTGCGGCGACTCCGGAAGTCCCGCGCGGGGGAGCCGGTGGGCCCTCGGCCCCGGCGGCTATGGCCATAGCTACCGTAGCGGCACTCCTGGCCGCACTGGGTGGGGCCCTGTGGCTGGCGGCCCGGCGGTTCGTGGGGCCCAGCGTCCAGCGGCTGCACGGAGGGGGGAACGCGGGCCTCATGCACGGGAAGACCGTGCTGATCACTGGGGCGAACAGCGGCCTGGGCCGCGCCACGGCAGCCGAGCTGCTGCGCCTGGGGGCGAGGGTGATTATGGGCTGCCGCGACCGCGACCGCGCCGAGGAGGCGGCGGGTCAGCTCCGCCGTGAGCTCCGCCAGGCCGGGGGCCCCGAGCCGGGCTCTGACGCGGGCGCGGCCGGCGAGCTCGTCGTCAAGGAGTTGGACCTCGCCTCGCTGCGCTCGGTGCGCGCCTTCTGTCAGGAGATGCTCCAGGTGTGGGGCTCCGGGAACCAGCTGGAGATCCGGGACGGGCGCGGGCCTCGGCGACGGGCGAGGCGGGGCCGGGGGCTGAGCGGGGGGGGGGGGGGGAGGGTGCGGGGGGGCCCAGGGGGTGTGACCGCCCAGAGTCCAGGGGGTGTGACCTTGGGAAAGACCGAGCCTAAGAGTCAAAACCGTCGAACGGGATGAGGGCTTGGGAGTGCAGACTGGGGAAATTGGTTTTAGGAAAGGCCTCTGTTTTCCAAAGATGCTGAGAAAGCAATGGCCCCAAGAGGAAAATTAGCCAGTTTCTGAATATTTCCTTTTGTTATGTGAGGACGGCCCAGGGGGAGATCCGCCAGGTCTTAGGATTGTTTGTTTCTGTGTCTGAAGTCCGTGCACCAAGTCATCTTTCAGAGCTGAGAGCCAGGGACCTTGAAGCATTTTTTACCCGCTCTGCTGGGGTAGGAAGTTTAGCTCTCTGACACCAGTGGATTCATTAGCACCAGCTCCTTAAACAGTCTCTGGCCTGATTTCTAAATAGACAGGAGCTAGGAATCCCAGTAGCCATGTGCTCTAAACGGGGACAGAAATAAATACAATACTTAGTATTTATTGAAGGTTTCCTATGTGCCAGGAGCTGTTCGAAGAATTTCAGATACTTAAAAAAAATTTTTAATGAAATTAAAGTGCCTTTGGCTGTTATTGTCATCAAATCCTCAGTAACCCTGATAGGCTTTTTTTTTTTTTTTTTTTTTTAAGATTTTATTTATTTGACAGCGAGATAGGGAACACAAGCAGGGGAGTGGTAACGGGAGAAGCAGGCCTCCCACTGAGCAGAGAGCCCGATGCAGGGCTCACCCCAGGACCCTGGGATCATGAGCTGAGCCAAGGCAGACAATGACTGAGCCACCCAGGCGCCCTTAGGCATTATTATTATCCCCATTTCACAAAGTTAGGCAACAAAGGCATAGATAAGCCAAATAATTTGCCCAGGATTTGTCTCCAAAGCCCTTTCTTTCTATACCCCTGCTGCCTGCCTGTGAGGTGTAGGAATCTTTGTTTAGATGATAAATATTCCACTGAGGTGGATGTCCTCTGTTGAAATTGAGGTAGAAGAGTTTCCTGCAGAAGTGACTTGCAAAAGGGCATATAGAAGAGTGAAATTTAAAATTAGCTGGTGTGAGAAAGGTGCCCATATGAAATGGAGCCTCTTGAGTCTACAGCAGAGGTTCCCAGACTTTCTGATTTTTTCATGATGCCAGTAGGCCAAAGGAAATATCTATCGGTTTATTAAGCAATTAGGTCCAAACAACCTAATAAGTATTTATGTCCTAACAACTTAGTAGCTGTTTGAGAAAATAATACACATAATTGAAAGAAAAAAGATATTTCATTCTTCAATAACCATAATTACTAATGGGAAATGTGCACCTGTTGTTTAGTGTATCACCACCTCAGTATTTGGAATCAGATTGAAAATGTCCACCCCCATGTCTTGTTCTAAATTGATATTTAACATAATACTTGCATTTTACCAAAAACTCCGCTTTACAAAGATAGGACACCATTGAAAGGAATTTAGCACAATTTAATGTTGAAGGTGTGAGCTCTCTGAGGCTCTGGGGCACCTTGATGCACAGTTTGGAAACTTGCAGATACAGGGAGGTTTTCTGTTTGTTTGTTTGTTTGTCTTAATGGCTAGTATTTCATTATCAGGTAAAACAGGTTAAGAAATAAGAAATAATACTAGTATATAAAGGATGTTGAAACATTAAAAGTGGGTCTTCCTGTTGTTCATTAAAAATGTAGATGAGTCCGGGTATGCTTCTCATTTCAGACACTTAAGGCATTTTATTACTTTGGCCACTTGAGACAGAACCAATTAAAAGTTAAGGAGATAAACTTTACTAAGTTTCTTTCTGGCTCTGAAGTCCAGTGACTATAAGCAGATTTTTTTTTTAAATGGAAGTATAAATTTCCCACAGGTTGGTATTCGTGGTATTTATGTCATTTATCTCCTAGAATTTAAAAAATAGTGAATGATAAAGTCTTAAAATAACACAAGCCCAGCAAAGAATGATGGCTCGGAAATGATTAATACAGGAAACTCTTCCAAAGGATTAGTGAAAAAAGAACACTCCTTTCTTTCCCCCACGGGTGAACTTTTGCCTTCTTTTTGAAGTTGACTGTTGGAAAGGCCAAAGGTGCTTAGACAGACAGAATGATAAATAGTTAATCCTCTGGCAGGTAGGCTGTGATAACAGTTGTGAAATTTAACACATTTTTCTTTTTACTTACACTTGGCAAAAGGGCCAGTGAAATTTGAAATTTGACCTCAAATTAATTTAATCGTAGGTCATCACTGTGTCTTTACACCTGGAACATGTTGTACATTTCTTTTTCTCTGCCCATCAAAAGAAACAGAGAGGAGCCCAGAAAGAGCTAAGGAAAACCAACTTAAATGAATTAAAGAATGAAAAGACTTCCTTTTGAGGACAGTCTAAATTTTAGCATTTAACTCTGGAGAAATGCAGGAGGGTACAAAGTGTAAAATTCTGACTATAATAGATCCCCTAAGCTGGGGGTCCTTCAGAGTTTGAAAGAGGTAGGGAAAAAAAGAACAGAATTCTAAATTTATAATAGAGGTTAAAGGTGTTTGTTGGTCCTAACTCCTCTCTAAATGTCCTTTGCTGTTACTGTGAGACTTAGTATTTATGATTCATTGCTCTGTTTCTGATATTTTTATATTACCTAATCAATCTTTTTCTTAACGTTTCTTTGATTTAGTCATGATATTCTCTCCAGTTTTAATTGGCATCCCTGACCCTTTCTATTGTGTGCTCCATCCCCATGGTACCATTTACCCTTAGAAGAGTACAGAATGAAGCAGTCCTAGTTTGCTCCTGGTGTTGATAATAGCAGCTCTGGGAATAAATCATGCTGACCTGCCTTCTGCCATATTTCCACTTCCTAGCTCACATCGACTCTCTAGCTATGATGTGAAACTCCCAGTTAGAAAAGCAAGCTAGGGGCGCCTGGGTGGCTCAGTTGGTTAAGCGACTGCCTTCGGCTCAGGTCATGATCCTGGAGTCCCTGGATCGAGTCCCGCATCAGGCTCCTGCTCAGCAGGGAGTCTGCTTCTCCCTCTCCCACTCCCCCCTCTTGTGCTCTTTCTCTCTCTCACTCTCTCTCTCAAATAAATAAATAAATAAATCTTTAAAAAAAAAAAAAGCAAGCTAGTTTACTAACTAAAAACAGGGGCATTGGTGTCAGAAGATTTCATCTTCCAGTTTTTGTTTGCCACCCAAGAGCCCTGTGATACTGCACAAATCACCTCACTTGGGTGCTTAGTTTGCTCACAGCGTTGGTAAGGGTAGATGAGAGAGCATGTGAAAAGCACGAGGCCAGGCCTCCATTAAACATGCAAGTCTTTCCACTCCCCGCCCCCCAATTGTTGAAAACCCACAGAGCCATTTTATGGAATTTTAGTAGTTTGTAAGAACTTCTAAAAATTTCATTGTAGGCCTGTATTCCTAATTGCCCCATTCTCTTTTTGACATTTAAAGGAAGAACCTAGACTGGATGTCTTAATCAACAACGCAGGGATCTTCCAATGCCCTTATATGAAGACCGAAGATGGGTTTGAGATGCAGTTTGGAGTGAACCATCTGGGGCACTTCCTACTCACCAATCTTCTCCTTGGACTCCTCAAAAGTTCAGCTCCCAGCAGGATTGTGGTAGTTTCTTCCAAACTTTATAAATATGGAGACATCAACTTTGAAGACTTGAACAGTGAACAGAGCTATAATAAAAGCTTTTGTTATAGTCGGAGCAAACTGGCTAACATTCTTTTTACCAGAGAACTAGCCCGCCGCTTAGAAGGCACAAACGTGACTGTCAATGTATTACACCCTGGTATAGTGCGGACTAATCTTGGCCGGCACATACACATTCCACTGTTGGTCAAACCACTTTTCAATTTGGTGTCATGGGCTTTTTTCAAAACTCCAGTAGAAGGGGCCCAGACTTCAGTTTATTTAGCCTCTTCACCTGAGGTAGAAGGTGTGTCAGGAAAGTACTTCGGAGATTGTAAAGAGGTAGAACTTTTGCCCAAAGCTATGGATGAGTCTGTTGCAAGAAAACTCTGGGATATCAGTGAAGTAATGGTTGGCATATTAAAATAGGAACAAGGAGTGAAAGAGCTATTTGTTAACACTGGCTGCCAGTTCTATCTGTAATCAGAAATGGTGTGGCTTGAGTACTTGCTACTCGAAAACAGTTTGGGTTTTACACTAATACTGCTGAGAGGTACGTAAGGATATTTCGAAGTTACTCAAAAGTTATTTTTTGGAGAACATAAAATTTCAGAACAGATGTCTTAAATATATAATAAGCATAATAAATAGTAAAATAAGCAGTATAATTATCATATACTTTAGAAATTATAATTGAGCAAGCATGGATTACAAATATTAAAGAATCCAGTGACTTAAACACCTTGAGAAGTTTTTCAAATATCTTTTGAGTTTCATGGCCAAAATGTTAATTATTTTTATTGCAGTGCCGGTTTTTGTGTGAAAATAACATGCCTATTGTATGCACAGTTCTTACTTGGAATAAATTTAATGATGCAAATTCTTAATTGTGTATTTTTTTTTTACAAGTTTCACTGAAATGAGTCCTTTATCATCTTATTTAACCTCCACTGATCTTGGTATGCCCACTGTCCTTTCTTCCCACATATCTTGCATACTGCATTAAGAAGTAATATTTCTAAAACCCAAATCTGTGTCATGGTGTCATGCACCGGCTTAAAAATATGTGGTGGCTTCCAGTTGCCCATAACAGTGGGTTTCGAGCCTTTTTTTGTTAAGCTGCATTCATTCTTCAAAAGAAGTCTCAAATACAGAATCTGGATGGATGAAACAGGTCATAACAATATTGCAGGGGTAGAGTCTCCCTATAAATATGTTCTTTTTGCCAGTTCCTGAAAGGACTTTGCAGAATATATGGTAATTTACAAACCATTTTCATTTAAAGTTTATAAACTCCTTAATACATATATGAGACTGTCCATGAGCTGGCCACAGGCTTACCTTGTCCTCTTAGTGCTGTCCAGTAGAACTTTCTGCAATGATAGAAATAATTGTGTTCGCACTGTCCTATATGATACACTTCAGACTTGTTATTGAGTACTTGAAATATGAGAACTGAACTTCTAATCTTACTTAATTTAATTTAAATTTAAATAGGCACATGTGCCTAGTGACTACTGTCTTAGCACATCTCTATTCATTGCATTGTATAACCCTGTCCTCAGTTTAGACCATACTTGTCTCTTGGCCTTTCCTTATATTCTTTGAATCCCTGTAGGCAGAACCAGTCCTTTTTCTACTTTGTTTTAATTGATCTTAGCAGCTTTACTAACTATTTTTTTTCAAAAATCCAGTTGGGTAATTAGAATAAAAATTCTCCAAGGGAAGATTTTACTCTTTTATTATATTCTTACTAGTTTTCCTTCCCCTAGTATTGAGAATCGTACCTGACACACAGTAAACATTGAATAATGATGTTTGAATGAATAAATAATAATGAATCAGTGGTGTGCACATAAAAATAATAGTCTGAATAGGTCTATTTTAGGTATCTGTTAAAGCATAAAAAATAATTAGTAATTCTTTGTCTTAACCACCTGTAATTGGAAAAAGGAATTATGACAGTGAAGGATAGACAGTACTGCACTGAATTTAATGACCATTTTAGTCGGGAGTAATCCTCGATTGGTTATTGCTTTTAAGACTTTTTATATTATCTGGTTATCAGTTCTTTTTGAGAATGGCAGGATCTTGGCAGATCATAGAGAAGATCTATTTTCCGTTAGAGCATTGGGTTGTGAATATGAGAAACAGTGTTTGTACTATCACAGGTGTGTCTTTGTAGGTGTAGTGGGTATGTCTGCATCATGTTCTTTGAAATGTATTTTTAAAAAATAATCCTACAAAGAGACTTGCTGAACTTAGAAATATGGGCAGGAAATACACCAGAATGCAACTTGGAAAAATGGAAGCTAATAAATCTGTCCTACACCTCGACTTCATTAAAAAGAGCGCTTTTTTTCTCTTTTTTATTCAGTTAATACCATCTTTTCTGGCTGCATTTTGATACCTGATGCTTTTCAAGGGAGTTGGGCCTTTTGTAAGAGTTGAGCCTTTCAGAGTTCTTGTTTGTGGCACCATAATAAAATAAGATATATTAATTTATCATGATGGAAAACTAGAAGCTCATCTGGAAACACCAAGTATTTAGGTAAAATGAGCTGCCATTTGGAAGATGTCCTTCCCACCTTGTGTTAGATGGAATTGAGGACTCATAGCTATAGTATGACTACTTGGATTTTGAAGATTATTAAACCTTTCTGTTCTTCTGACTTTTGTTACATTGATACTTATTCTCACCCTTAGCAAAATATTCTTAGAAGGATACAATGTGCCAGATAATGGACTAATGGAGCTGGAAACCCATTGTCATGTTGGTTTCTGGCTTCATCTTTGGAAATGTTGACTTCTATTTCAAGCAACTTGTTCTGAAGCGAGATTATAACTCTTCTGTCTCAACTCTACCCAGTAGAGTGAGTGTTTTTTTAGGAGGTTCCCAGTAGCATTTATCTGGGATAGGGATCTCAGGGTGGAAACACACCACCACTTTGGGTTTGATTAACAGCTCCACCACTCAGTTCTCCCTGCCACATGGGCAAGATACTTCAGCACCCCCAGCCCCCACCCACCCCTCAGCTTCTATTTTCTTGGCTTTGTCACTGAGATAATCCTTTAAGGGATCGCTCAGTGAATAAATTAGCAGAGTATATAAAGCATTTAGCAAAGTGCCTGGCACATCATGGGCACTCATCTGTTTCCCCTTCCCCAGTGCACCTGATCATTACTATTAATAGTGATAGCAATTAGTAACAGTAATGTTTACAAGAGTACATATGATGGAAACAAAACTAAACCAAGGGTCAGCAAACTTTTTATGAAAGTCCAGACTGTAAATATTTAAAGTTACTAGACCATATACGATCTGTTACATGTTCTTTTTTTTTCTTTTTCTTTTACAATCCTTTAAAAATGTAAAAAACCATTCTTAGCTCATGCAGGCCATACCATCATACTGATGCAACAGTCTAAAGGACTGACTTTTTTTTGTCTTTTCAGACACTGTGCATGGTAGCAGTTCTTGTGTGTACTGTAATTCCAGTTTCTTAATTTGGCTCCTGTTGTTTCTCCATACCCTTTCTAATCTTGTATGACTATTTGTTTGCAGACTCAGGAAGTCAAGAGAATGTATTTTTTAAATCTCTCTTTTCAGCTATCAATTCTGGTGTGAGGAAATCGAAGTTATCCTCCTTCGTCTCTCTCCCCTCACAAACCTGCTGGGCCTGGCCCGAGATCTGAGAGAATCTCTATTTGAATATTTAATTGATTCCAAATGTCCTAAGGAAGGCTGAAGAGAGAACATGTTACTAATCACCCTTCAGGAGCTTGGCCCCCACAGACAGCTTCAGATGTTTCTTTCACAAAGCTTATCTGGACAATAGGGAGTTAAATTAGTTACAGGTTAACATGGAGGAAGGTAGTTTATGCCTAAAGGAAAGTTAGGTGGAATGCTCCTTTTTACCCAGACAGTAAGGAAGAGTTTTCACGAAATTAGATGTTTAACCGAAGTACAGAGAAGCACCTTTAACAAACCATTGCCTAATGGACTTACTACAATAATTCCATTTTTTTTTTTGGAAAACGTACTGACTGACACCCCATAGCATGCAAATGCTCTAAGCTGGTAGGCTCCCCTCCAGCACAACCCAGGCACCATCAGTCTCTCTTGTTGCGTCATATATTTAGGAAGAGAGTTGTGCAGCTTTCAGTTATTCACTTAACAAATATTCATTGAATGCCTATTATGTGCCAGGCATTATTCTAGGCTTTGGGGACGCAGGAGGCAACAAGGAAAACTCAACCAAACCTGCGTGTGTGTTAGTTGTGCTTGTTATTAACCATCGTACAAGTTATTCATCATAATACAAACCAATGAAATACGAGTACAAAGAGAAAGATTTTCTGTGAAAAGTAAGCTGAGTGCTTTCTAAAAACTAAATGAAGACAAATCACTAGAAACACTGTTGAATAAAGTTTCATAACATCGTCAAATACTAAAAAAGATACTGCAAAAATCTAAAAGGTGTCTATATTTAGTGCTTTACAAGTGACTTTAAACTTTGACTCCATTTTAAAGACACAAAAGCTGGAAATAATAGACTATACTGTTTAAGTGAGTATAATGCAAGAAGATGGAATTCCAAGTGAACTCATATTCAGAAAAACAACAAAGAAAGGCCCCTAGCCTTGTACCAGAAGATAGGCAAATGAATGAATGTGCCGTATGTTTCAAGTTCAGATAATAAATCCCGAGTGCATATGATTCATCTTTATGATTTCCTTCTTTAATCAACTTGTTCATGTAACCAACTGATTCTAAATAAGAGGGCTAATACCATATAAAATAGAGCTATCATTGACATCAGAAAAGTTTCAGTTTGGAGGAATTGGCAATAAATGTGCTCTGCATAGTGAGTCATATTTTCCCAAAGACTCCTCATCTAAATTTGAGATATACATATTTTTAGTGCCCCAATATACGTAATTGATTATAGGATTTAATTGGTCCTAACTGTTTTTGCAGCCTAAGATTTATTTTCATCAACCCCGTGTTTGTTTGTCTTCTTCATTCAAAGCTCCTACTAATTGTGTTAAATAGGTAAGTTCCTGAATATTTAAGTGATTTTTTTTTCCAGTATGTCATTTTACCTTTAGAAGTTGCCATGGTACATATGACGTATGACAACCTGGTCTGTCCTCAGTTGCAAGTTTTAAAGTCTCTTCAAAAAACAACAACAAAAAAGAAGATGCTGACTTCCTTTATAAATTCTGACTTAAAAAAATACTTGTACCTTTTTTTTTCTTTCTTCAAGGGGGTATACCCCATAGTCTAGGTAGTTATCCAGTTATTAGCAGGATGGTTTGAAATCCTAATGGTACCTTTTCTGCTACTATGAGAGAAGTGAGATGAATGAGTAAATAGGAGTTTAAGTTGTAAATATATTCAAAAGATCATTATCTGTACAGACCTACATATAGTGTTGGCATTTTAGGAATATCTTTAAGTTGTACACATGGTTTGAGGAAATGCTGAGCACAGAGAAATACATAATCATTATTAGTTTGTGAAAAAAGCAAAGCACGTTTCTGCCACCAACCCATGAAAGCACAGGAAATGGCTTCATGTAGTAGGTGCTGGAGTTTGAGCATTCTGTTGACAGAAGCGGGTTCTACCCAGGGGTTTTGTGTTAATGTAATCAAACACTTCAGAGCTGCAGCCTAGCAAACTCAAGTCCACCCACCTCAGAGTTTATCTTTAGCTCATCTGGAAGAGTTTATTTTAAACATTGAACATTGTTTGCTGCTGTTGAAATGAAAGTGAGAGAGTTACAAGCTTTCTTCCACTGCCATCTGGCAGATTTACTGATGGATCGGGTTCTTTAATCCATGTAGCCCCGTGTGTGGGAGCTATTGTCTTTGTGTTGATCATGCAGCTGGCTTGGCTGAACTTTAAAAAGCTCACACAAAGCTATCAAGAGCCATCCTATAGATAAATGAAGTTGGGGGTGTTGCAAAAGTCAATGGAGCCTTTTGCAGAAGGGTGGAGAAGGCTTGGATGTATACTTTTCATTCTTCTCTGAACATATACTTTAAAATCTATAGCTCTCTTTGTGACCCGTAAAAGAGGAAGATAACCATATTGGAATATTTTAAAAGAAATCATTGAAGCTACAAAGAAGTGACTATAGCTAAATTAGAAAAGTATGCAGCAGAGTAGAATGGAAAGGAAGAGCAGATTTGGGGAGTCTCTTAACTCATTAGAGTAAATGTGGGATTGCAAGGAGTCAAATGAGTGTACTCTTCAGTGGGGATTTGTCCTGTTTTTTGTTTTTGTTTTTGTTGTTGTTTTTGCACTATACATGTCATATTGGGACATTCAAAAATACACACATCACGTACCTAATCCTTAGTTGTAGGCTTTTGGGGGTATGGAACGATGTAGGATCTCACTCAGTACATTACAGTGAGTATAATTCATGATTAGTTCCAGTGCATAATTCTTATCATAACCACAAATGCATACACATGCATTAAGAGATTGCATGTGAATGATGGTCTATGTGCAAAAAAGGATACCTTCAATATACCCTATATTAAGTTTATAAGAGCACAAGAAGACATAGGAAATATCTTGGATATGTTTGATTGGCATTCAGTTTTCTTTCCTAACAATGAAAACGAGGAACTACATGGCGCACATTCTGGATGGAAACCAGTCTCCAACAAATAGGTGCCTTAGCATGAGATTTGGAAGGGAGGATTAAAAGGAGGCCTTCTTTCTACTGTTTTTGGCTATCTTCTGGTAGTCTTGGAAACAGTGTTGCTTCTTTTATTCAGTTTTGGTTTTCTTGTTTTGTTTTGTGTTTTGATGATAAGAGGCAATTGAGGTAGACCCTGTAGTTCTGTGTCCGCTCGCTTCTCCCTGGGTGTTGAGAGGGGGTTACAGTGGTAGCAGCATCCTGATTCTGGTTTCCCAATCCCAGAATCAGAGTGGTGTCTCCTAACTAAGCATTTCTGTCAGCATCCTCCAGGTTCCCACCTTCCCGACCATGGCAGAAGGAGCAGCTTCCTCTTATAGGTCAGCTCTGTATATTTCAGCATTCATTCTTCTTACTGTAACCTAACCCACTCTTTCAGCCCTTCCCATGATTTTGTAGTTGGGTACAAACTTTGTTTGTCATAGGTTAGAGTCTGAGCAAAATCCCATGATTTCATAGTTGTAGGTAACTACAACTTTACTATATTCTATCCCTTTCTCCTTAAAATATCTGGGAGGATTCTGTTTCCTATTTAAGAAACAACAACAACAACAAAACAGATTAATAAGATGACTGACCGGAGAGAAGAAGCATAACATTTCAAATAAAAACCACCTTGCCAATGAGTAAGCAATGGCAGAGACAGAAGACACAAAGAAATTGAGTGGTACAGCTTGAAAGGGAGGGGGCTGAGGAAGGAGAGGCCAGCCATGACAGCATTTCTTTGGTGAAATCACTAACCTACAATGCTTGGGCCCTAGCTTAGCAGCTTCACATATTTGAACTCGTCAAAATGTCAGTTGACAATGTGAAACTACCAAAGGAACTGGAAACCTACCAAAGAAATTTGGGTAGCACATAGTATCCCAGTGAGGAGATTCATATGGGGAACCAAATTATAGCCAGAAATTTGATTAGTTATTACAGGATTGGAGAGAGGAGTTAATTCTGTCGGAGGTTGGACATTTGGTGACATTAGCAGTGATACCCATATTAGGTGAATTCATAAGCAAGTGCTTTATGCGCTGGATGACCACGGTTCTTGAAGTGGGCCTTGTAAGGATGTGTTCTGTTGTTGCTGGCTATGCCACCTTCTAAGTGACATTTTCTTTTTTTAAATATGTGTTTATCACCTAAATATTGCTAGTCTGCCTCAGGAAACATTTCTCCACTATTATACCCCAAAGAGAAGTAAAAGGGGCCAAGTGAATTAGCCACACTCAGAGACACAGGTAGGGGTAGAGGAATATATTATTCATAGTTGGAAAGGCTGACATGTGAGAGAGTATCTACGAATCTTTCCTAATATGAGATTTCTGGTGAACAGATTAATTTATCACAGCTGCTTTCCATTTAGGAAAAATGTAATAAATACTAGGCTTCCTTCAGCAGGCAATTTGATTAAGATTGTAGAATGACGTGTGATGGATAATCCTGTATAAGTGTTTTGGGCAGTGTGAATGGATTAGAAAGACATTCATAACTGAAACCCTGGCTACCCTAGGAATATTTATTTCTATTTATCTGCTGCAAATCAAGTCAGAGAAGTAAAGGTAAGAGGGGACTCAAAGGCTAGATGTGAGTTTTTAAGAACCAGACTATAGTGCGTTGAAGGCAAGAACATGTTTGAACATTTTCTGCTTCCTGCTAACATCTGGCATGGGGCTATAATATATCAATTACTCACAAGATATTAGATTGATTAATTGGTTATTTAATGACCAAAAACTAAGGTGTCTACCATCCTATTGGTGGCCAGGGGAGATGGAGCCGATTTAACTGGACTGACAGATGGTCTCTTCCTACACCCTGGAGAATAAGCTCAGCCTTCACAGGGAGTAGAGGGCTCTTTTAGCTTGTGGAAGAAATGCTGGATTATCCTCTACACTCTTACTCAAAACATGGAATGATACGTATGAAAGAGCCTTGAGTAAGTGTGCCATCATTTTTGACAGGTATAGTCAATAGTAATTGGGACTTCATAGGAGGGAAAAATAGAATGTCAAAGAAAGCTCACAGGCTACAAATATTTAATCTTGCCACAGATTCTCCTAGAAACATCTATATAGTTCATTCAAATTATTGACTAGTGCCTTCCAGTTCTTTCGCAGATTCCTCTGGATTCCAGTAAGTAGTCTGCCTTCAGTTGATGAGACAGGATTTGCCAAAACCAACACAATTAATTCTGCCACAAAGAGTTTGTATTTACCCCGGCTCATAATTAATTTTCAAATAAGTATATGCGCATGAAAAAAAATAAAGAGGGCCTATTTTCTTTTTAAAATAATGCCACCATTCTTGCAAATCCCTAAGATCATCAATTCATAGGACAAATTAGAAGATGTGATTAAACTCGCTAGAGAAAGTTCTTTCTAGAATAATTATTATTTATGTGAGATATTTCACATATATTATCTCTAATCCTTGTAACAACACTGAGAGGTAATCTTAGTCCTAATTTGCAGATAAGGGAAGAGAGTTTCAGAAAGTCTAAGTGATTTGCCTCGAAACTGATGGGCCCAGAATTTGAACCAAAATTTTTCAGATTTTAGAAGCTTTGGCTCCTTCCTACCAGTGTATACTTCTTTTAGTGAACTAAAATAAGGTCCATAGAAAAAGTTAAAACTGTCTCTAAAACCAAAATAATAGTAGATATTTCATTTTCATATTTATAATTGTTGTTTTTCTCAGTCTGTCCTTTTAATATATTCATTTTTTAGAGTAGATAATATTTTAAATATGGTTATTTCTGCCTGATGGGTCAAGAATGTGTTAATTTTTTTTTTCATTGACTACTATATTTAGTTTCTCTGTCAACACAAGTTAATTGAAAAGGTTTCTGCATAATATCCCTAAGTGTAAATTATTTATCAGGGTGGTTAAAAAAACCAGTGCCCCATCCAGAGTGTTGATTTCCTGCCAAAGGGATATAGATCATCTTTCATGGGTTTGCTGAAATTGCACAAACAATGAAATGTCTGAGTTAAATCATAATGCAATGATCAAAAGAGCTGTATTACTGTGCTTTATAGTAAATGCATCCATTTCTTTTGAAATAAAGCAGTTTTAACTCTCCAACATCTGCTGAAAATTCAAAGATTATACATATCCTATTAGTGAAAATCCTCTGAAGAGTTCAAATACTTCAATAGTTTTCCCACTTTGCAACTGATAACACATTTGATATATCAGTATTATTTCATGCAAAATTTTCTGAATAAAGTAAGAGGTGACAAGGAAAAGACTTTTTATGTTTCATTTTCAAAAAGATTATTTGAGGGAACTTTGGCTTCTGGAAATGACCGGCTAGGTTACTTAGACCAATACTTACTTAAGGGCAAATGACAATTCTGGATAAAAGTAGAAAAAATATGCAAACAAAGTGGTGAGAAATTTTTAGATCAAAATCAGACAATCATGTAGTAAGAATCCTGGAAGTTAAGAGAGAAGGCAAAATTACCTTTGCGCAGAGGATATTTGTCCCCTTAGCAGAATCAATGATGAATGTGAAGTTTTGTTATGATTGTCCAGAATCTGAAGGGGGATAGAAGTGAAAGTGTGCACAAAATCTGGGATTCGACACACTCACACAAATTCACATTAAGCTGGGATTCTGAAGGACTCCACACTCATGGTAAGTAGGAGCAAGAACTAACATTGAATTATTCTCCCACCTGTCCCATGGAACAGGGGAGTTGTCTTCCCACTGAGCAGAAGAGGGAGCATATAAAAGAAGAGAAAACCCGTCACTGGAAGGAAGGGTAAGCCCTAGTCCCCAAGCAGAAGTTCACACTGATTTCACCAGAGCAGTCCAAAGTAAGCTCAAACCATCAATGTGGCCTAAAGTCATTTAGGACTGGCAGTGCCCTAGATGACCAGCAGAAAGAAACCCAAATCCTCTTCTGAGGAAGGGACCTTCATAAAAGGGCTTAGACAACCTCCATAATTAATTTTTTTTTCAAAGTCAATGAGTAGCTAAGGTACATGCACAGTACCATGAGTCAGAATAAGCAGCACTGATCCAAGAATTTCAAATATGAGAATTATCAGACATAGATGATGTAATAACTATGTTTACTATGCTCAGAAAAATAAAAATGAGCTTGAAAATTTCATCAGAGAGAAACTACAAAAGTGACAACTTTTAGAACTATGTAACGCTTCTAGAAATGAATTTATTGGTATATTTTTTGAGGAGAGGGAGAGGGGAGAGAGAATCTGAAGCAGGCTCCATGCTCTGCGCAGAGCCTAATGTGAGAATCTGACCTGATCCAAAACAGAGTCAGACACTTAATCGACTGAGCCACCCAGGCGCCCCTAAAAATATATTATTTTCTATCAACCACATTTCTTGATCTTTCCCCTAAAATGTCCATCCTTATGTCTCCCTTTGCAGCTTCCTGCATTATTTCTTCTGATCTGTCTCTTTAGTTTATTACTTCTCTCTTCTGCTGTGTTCAATCAACAGCAAAATCCACTTTCTGAATTTTTCATTTGTTAGAATTTTGTTATAAATTATATTTGTTATAACTTGCACACACCCATGCTTTCCCTCTCTCTCAAAAAAAATAATATATTTTTATTGGCGTTACAGAAAGGACACAAAGAGAGGTAGGGACAGAGGCAATCTTTGAAGAGATGGTGACAGAGAATTTTCCAGAACTGATGAAAAACAATAACCCACAACTTCAACAAGCCTAACTCTAAAAAGAGTATTACAAAGGCACACACTGGAAACTTCGCTCCACACAACAAACTGTACGACAGATATTTAGAGCAGCCAAAATTTTGAAGCAACGAAGATGTACTTCGGTAGGTAAATGGTTAAGTAAATTGTGGTACATCCAAACAATGTAATGTTACCGAGCACTAAAAAGAAATGAGATCTCAAGCCACAGGAAGACACAGAGGGACCTTCAGTGTATATTGTTAAGTGAAAGACATCAATCTGGAAAGGCCACATCCGAAATATATACCCATGTGAAAGATGGTAATGGACTGAATGCAACTAACTGCCAACCTAGAATTCCACACTCAATCAAAGTATAGATTCAGAATGGCTGTAAAATAAAAACGCGAACATACATACCAAAATGGAGAGGAACCACCACAGCTGAAGCCCATAGAGGACATTCTAAACAATTCACTTCAGGCACAAGGAAAGTAATTCCAGATGGAAGTCCTGAGGAGATAAGACCAAAGAAAATACTAAGTATAAAATGGATAATTATATTAGAAAATAAGAATTCTAGAAACATTTATTGTATAAAGATAATAATGTGAAAGATAGACTTAATATACCTGATAAGATTTAAGCAGAAATCGGGAAGGGGTGAGCTGAGTTAAAGTGTTCTAAAGGTTTTCCATTATCCAGGAGTAAGATTAAAAAGACAAGATTGGTATTAAAGGATGCATGGTGTACTAAAGAGTAATCACTGAAATAATTTTTAAAAGCATGATCTCCAAACTAACACAGCAGGAAACACACACACACACACACACACACACCAGAATAAAAATCATCTTTCTAGGAGCGCATGGCTGGCTCAGTTAGAAGAGCGTGCAAAAGACTCTTGATCTCGGGGTTGTGAGTTCGAGCCCCATGCTGCATGTAGAGATTACTCAAATAAATAAAAAGTTAAAAAATAATCTTTTAAAAAGAAGATTAGAAATAATAAAAAGAGTAGAAAACGTGAGACAAATATAGGACACAAAATAATATAGTAGATTTAACCCAAAATGTATAGTTATAATAAATGTAAGTGATCAAATACTCCTGTAACAAAAACAAAGGTTTTTGGACTGTTTTTTAAATGTAGTTATGCACTGTTTCAAGAGATACATCTTAAATGTAAGTATGAAGATATTGAAAGCAAAAGAAAGGAAAAAGATGCATCAAAAATAAAAAAAGTGTCACCAAATGAAAACTGACATAACTCTATTGTAAAATTTAAGCCAAAAAAAAATCATTATAGGTAAAGAAGGTCACTTCATAATGATAAAAAAGTTTTAATTCACCAGGAAGATATGACAGTTTTTTCAAACATTGCATGAACCTAATTGTATGAAAATTCAAAATTATAGAGCTTCAAAATATACAAAGCAAAAAGCAGAAAAGCATATCTACTGTCATAGTGTGTTTTTTTTTTTTTTAACACATATCACTCAGTAGTTGATACAGAAAGCTGACCAAATGTCAGTGGCCTACAGGAGATTTGAACAATAATTTGATTAACAAAGTTATTTTACTGGACAGCTACAAAACACTGCACTCAACAGTTCAATAATGCATGAACTTTCAAGCATATGCAGAAGAATTTCAAAGTGCTTTTATATTGGGATATAAAGCAAGTTTCGATGTATCTCATGAATTTG
Organism: Mirounga angustirostris; assembly: GCF_029215605.1. Taxonomy (NCBI): domain Eukaryota; kingdom Metazoa; phylum Chordata; class Mammalia; order Carnivora; family Phocidae; genus Mirounga; species Mirounga angustirostris. The sequence goes on along the minus strand of NW_026991718.1, from coordinate 14,007,579 downwards.
AGATCGTATAGAATGTATTCCCCAATCACAATGCAGTTAAAATAAACATCAGGAGCTAAATAATAATCAGAAATTCTCTTACATTTCAAAATTAAGAAATATACTTCTACATTATCAATGGATCAAATGAGAAATCAATATAGAAATTTTTCAATATTTCAAAAAAAATGATAATGAAATTATAGCCTTGAATGAATATATTAAATATATTAAAAATAGAGAATAGTTAAAAATAGAGAAAAATAGAGAATTGGGAATCAATGCATTCATTTCTAGAGGCTAAAGAAAGTACAGCAAATATTAGCTCAAGAAAAGTGAAAAAAATTAAACATAAGAGCAGATAATGAATGAAATAGAAAATAAATTTGTAATAGAGAAAATCAACAATGTTGGATCTTCGAAAAGATTCATGAAACTGGCTTACCTTTTGTAGAGAAGACACAAATAAATAAAAAAATGTCACTTAGAGCCCTTCAAGCCCTCACAGGCAGAATCTTCAAGATCTTTCCTGCTTTCACTAATGATGTCTGTGAGGCTCTTCCAAGTTCCACCTGTTATCTAGTCCCCCAAACCACATAACCTTTATATGTATTTATTTATTTTATGCCATTCCACTTCTAGGTACCAAAATTTCTTCTGCTTCTCCATTGCTGTGAAACAAAATGCTCTAGAACTTACTTACTTAAAATAATAGAAACCATGCATTTTGCTCATGAGTCGGCAATTTGAAACTGGGCTCTGCGTGGGGGGCTCATCCCCTTTCCTCTTGGCGTTAGCTGGGATCTGAGCTGGTTTGGGGGTATGCAGTACATGTAGGTGCAGAGGGCCTCATGCTCATAAGAGGGCCCATGGTTGGGTTTAAATGCTCTGTAGTCTCTTTCTTCAACTTCTTAATAATTTTATCTTTGAATTTGTGTTTTGTAAGTGAAATCTGATGGGACAATGAAACGTGCGGGAAAGGCTTTGGGGCCTAAGGCTGCACGTAGCTTAGCCTCTGCCACCTCCCAGCATCCCGAGGAGGGTTGCTAGCTGCCTGGCTGTTGCCTCCAGCAGGCACCCACCTGAACCATCCCTATTCTTGCAGGTTGCCCAGGTACCTTTGGGGGTCTGCACTCACTTGGCATCTATCCCTGTGCCAAAGGATGCATGATATTAAATAACAAACAACTACAACAACAACAGTAAAAATCCATAACAGGTCAACCAAGATGCCTTAAGTAAAAGAAAAAAAAGCTTTTCTCCTACTTTAAGAACATAGTCTCTGAATTTTCAGTTGCACCGGGCCCTACAAATTATGTAGCCGGACCAAACTGGGCAACATGTCTGATATGGAAGATCCACCTCCAAGAGAATTCATTCACATGGCTGGATAGTTGGTGCTGGCTGCTCAGCCAGGACTGTTGGGTGGGGGGGCGTGGTTCTTCTCCTTGTGGACCTCTCCATTTGATGGCTTGGACTGCTAATAACATGGCATCTGGGTTTCAAGTGGCAGCTGCTCTTTCCTAAGGCCTGGGCCTGGAAATCTGCATAACCTAGCATTGCTTTTGTCAGATCCTATTAGTTACACTAATGGGAGATCCCATCAGACTTGAGGGGAAAGAGCATAAAACCCACCTTTCAGACGGAGGAGCTTCAAATCGTTTGTTCATCTGTGATCTGCGTTACATATATGTGAGTGGTAAAACAATACAGCAAACTAAGGAACTGAGCATCTCAGAAGGCAGGATAGTGAATAACTATAGGAGGGAGCGAGAAAATTGTGATCCGGGTGTCTGGGGTGCTGGGAATGTTCTGTCTCTTGAGTGGTTGGGTAGAGGCAATTTAAACTATTTGCATATGTGTTATGCTTTTGGTTTGTTTGTTTTTGGTATATATGTTATTTTTTAAGTAAAAAGTAAAAAAGGAAAGTAATTGAATTTAGAGCTAAGGTTAGTTTTCAGATGCATACAGGATAGCTTTAATATTATTAAAACCATTTCTAAGTCACATTTGTATCCTAGAAATGCATCTTTTTCCTAAAGTAATTGTAAATGAAATAAAACCTCATTATTTAGGCTTAATTAATTGAGATTTGGAAATAGCATGTTTGAAGATGAAATGAGTTGCCTTCACATTCTCTGAGGACAAAGCCTATCAAGCAAATGAACATGCAATGCAGGGTTTCACCTGGTCAAGAGAAATTGTTTTCAAACATATAAATAATTGACATATCTAAGGATCATATTTCATTTAAGGTTTGTCTTCTATGGACATGTATATATTTTGAAACAGAATTTCTAGTTTATAAATAATGATCCATATTAACCCTTCTGACAAATCTGAATCATTTTTCTATGATAATCTACTACCCTGCCTAGAGTAGCTTAAATTATAGTATTCTGAAAATTAAAACTCAGATTATTTTTATTTATAGATACATCAGAATGATCGCAAGTATTACAATGTCTCTAAAATTTATAATCCATCTATGTTAACATTCCCTAATTTCTGACTATCCCAAAATACAATTTTATATGTCTTTTGCACAGCACAAGAAAGTTTCCCCAGGAAGCAGATTCTGAAGTAGAGATATTCATGCAAGTGACTTATTGTAGAGTGCTTATTTCATATAAAGAGATAAGGAAAACAAGGTTGGGTATTGGAAGAAGTTTGAGAACTTACTTGGATATGGGCTGCATTTTATCAATATTCTTAAAAAATTGCTCGAAATCTTTTTTGAAAAGGAAGTAATAAATCAACATAAATCTCAGAATACTAACACATTTGATATTAAATTGTCAAGTAGTGGATATTCATTTATTTGTTGGTGTTTGTTGAATAAATGAACAAAATGAGTGCTGAAAGCTAGTAACTTATAACCTCAATCATATGCTCATTGGGCTTAAGCTCCTTATCTCTGTATTCAGTTATAAATTTAAATATATATATAGGATATATATAGGGGTATATATATTTATATTTAGGGATATATATAGGATATATATATATTTATATAGATATAGGGATATAAACAAAATACTAAAAATATTACTTTTAAGATTGTACCAAAACAGGTCCAATTAAGGATTTTGTCATTTATAATTATCTGGGATCAGCTATTTCTTATAATACATCTATATTGGTTGTTCAGCCTAAATATAGCTGACTTTCATACGCCTCCAAGAAACATATCATGTACGGAAACAGACACGTGACTTTACCCTTGTCTTTTGATCTTCACAAGACTTTGTGAGGCCAGGATCATTAACCCCTTCTAGAGATGAAGAAACCGAGTCTCGGAGGTATGCAGTGGCAGCTAATGAACAGCCTCAGGCTTCCCTTACCTGCCACCGTTCTTCAGCCTCACACACATTTAGGCCTTTCCTTCAGCAGATCCATGAATCTCTGTCAATGTGATCCAATAAATCTTAAGGTGAGACTCACCTGTTTCTGGGTTAGTTTAACTTTTTTAAAAAGGCTCTGAAAGACCCAGTGGAATGATTATGATGTCCCGGGAGATCTTCAAAAACTGTAAATTAAACTAGGAAAGGTGGGTGGCTACTCCTGAATCCCATCCTTCAATGCATGAGTCCCAGTTGCCAGGGGAAAAAAAAAAATCTTGTCTGGGAGAAAAAGGCTCTGTCCTCTTCTTAATAGTGGGAAACCTTTTGCAACTGATCACCATCATCTTAAAGGGCTTCCAGAACGGCATAATACCCCAGAATTAAATAAATTACACGTGTGGTTATGAGCAAGTTAAGTACTTATTTATCCACATCATTAGTCATCGAAATTCTTGTAGGGAGTAACAGCCAGCCCCACAGGTCAGCCACTTCATGTTTCCTCAACACTTCCACTGTTTTTTAAACACCCGCTCCTTGATTTATGGCCGTACTGTGGCCTCAGCCTGGGCCTAATAACACAGCACGTACCACCCCTGATCAGAGTGACACACACATTCCCTCGCACCCATGTAAGTCATCCCATATGTGGGCCCTCGCCTTTTATTCTGCTATCTGGAAGTTCATGCAAACAGGTGACCGGCCTTGCAAGCCAAGGACCTTCACTTCAGCATGAAGACTTGCAGCAAACGATACTTACTCCTTGGCTAACGTCAGCCACTCAGTATTCTTGAAGCTTTTTTGGCTGCTGGCTTCTTTTCCTCCAACGGGGCCACTCACTCCTGCTGGGTATGTTCCCCTTGTTTTCACCCTCCACAGGCAAGGGATTGTTTTTCACTTCCTTCATAAAATCACTAGCCGGGTGATGAACCCCAGATCACATGCCACCTCGACAGGAAGTCTTCCCCACCCCCACGTCCTTTCGGGCCCTGAACACACTATTGTTAAGTCATGTCTGTCTCTAGGTCAGGCCCATGTGCATCTCTATGCCTGGTATGTATTAGGCATCTAGAAAAATTCTACTGTTTCTGAGTATCTATTATGTTCCAGCTACTGTACTGGGTGCTGGCAATACGTTGATGAATAAGACCAATTTTAGCCTGTGAAGATACTCCCAGTCTAGCAGGTATAGATAAATACATGCTTACACAGGAGCTAAATTCTAAGTGATTGGACCTGTGATAAAGAGCTCATAGGACGAGTAACAGCAGCGAGTGGGAAAGCTTTGGTTAAGCATGTGGTTTTGCGTCGGCCTGGGAAGCGTGGGTTCCTCGGGGAAGAAGGGACAGAAGATCACAGCAGTGGGAAGAGCACAGACTGAGGCACAGGGACTTGGCCATGGTGTGGCAGGAAGGTGGACACTAAGGAAGATGTGGGAGAGACGGATGAGGCAAGGGTCACGAATGTGTGAAGGACAAGTGAGGGATGGAAAGGCGACCTAGGTCTTTACCGTGGGACATCATTGGAGTCTTTTCAGCCGATCAGTGGCCCAGCTAGCTCCGTGTTTCAGATAGACTGTGATCACAAGGTCAACGTAATTAAAGTGGGGGGAGTGGGGCAGACAGACCAGTTACGAGATTGAAGCTCTGAGTCCAAGCCAGAGCTGGTTAGAAGTGATAGCTACTCTGGAAGGAGAATTGGCAGCTTGGGGAGATTTATTGGATGTTGGAAGAGAGCAAGAGAGTGGAGGCGAGGAAGACTTTAAATGGAATAAAATAATTAATCTGACTCTTGAGCATTCAAATACAATTATCCCGACGGCACTGTCCTCTTCTGAAACGGGCCAAAGGAACTCTGATTACCTCATGTAGAATCCTCTCTCTGGTAGACTTCAGTGAAGTTACAAGGATCTTCTCAGACCCACCAGAGGAGAGACCAGGGGTGGCCATTGCCCATGAATGAAGGGTCTGTTTGCCCTGGGGAAGTACAACGTTTTCCACTCACTCACTCATTCTTTCATTCCATTGTTCATCAAACGTTTACACAGCAGCTTCCCTGTGACTTCAATGAACTTGGAGGAAACAGGCAGATAAATGGATGTTTGGGCTGAATTGTGTCCCCCCCACCCAAACTCATATGTTGAAGTCCTAACCCCCAATACCTTAGAATGTGACTGTATTTGGAGACAGGGCCCTTAACGAGGTCATTAAAGTAAAATGAGACTAAATGGGTGTTTCCTAATCCACTATGATTGGTGTCCCCACAAAAAGAGGAGGTCAGGACACAGACACCACAGACAGAAGGATGACCATGAGGACGCAGCAAGATGGCAACCATCTGCAAGCCAAGGAGAGAGGCCTCTGAAGAAACCAAGCCCGCTGACAACTTGATCTCGGACTTCCAGCCTCCAGAACTGTGAGAAAATAAGTTTCTGTTGTTCAAGCCCCCCAGTCTGTGGTATTCTGTTATGGCAGTTCTAGCAGGCTAATATAATGGATAACTTTAATTTGTAGTGGTAAGAGTGTGATAAAGTCTAAACCTTGGTACCATGGGGCACAAGGGAATCATGATCAATTCAGCCTGGGTGAGCTAGGGGCTGAATAAATTCTCTGATGAGGTTTTGAAGGCTGAGTAGGAGTTTGCCAAGCTAAAATTGAAGGATGACATCCCAGACAGAAGAATTCCTTCTCTCTGGCTCCTCAGTCCCCGTCTCCATGCTAGTCGTCCGGTCCATCGTAAAGGCTTTGTTTGTCCCTACTCACCCTCAGCCAGTCATTACTAACAGAGAGAACACAAAGCCCAATCTTTCCTGAGGCCCCAGGCTCTGCTCTCCCTGCCTCTGCTTGGCTTCATCCTCAGGCAAGCTGCCTACACATGTTGGCAAGATGGCTGCTGACAGCCTCCAGCCCACATGGGTTCCTCCAAATGGCCCCTCAACCTAGAGCACATTGATTTAATCTCACAAACGCATGCCCAACATAGCCAGGGAAATGGTGTTCCCCAATGAGCCAGGCTAGCCTGGGTAACAATACCAGCCCTGTGGCCAGAGCCATCTGAACCACGTGGAATGGCTTTCCCACGGGAAGGAGGAGCCATGTTACTGCACCTAAAAGGAATACCATGTAGGAAAAAGCAGTAGCTGTTCTTGGCAGTATTATTGTCATTCCTATTTGGAGAAGAGAAAGCAGATTTGGAGAGGGTAAGTGGCTTACATGCACTATTTATCCATTCATTACGTTTTTCAACCATAATTTCTGACTATATGCTAAACACTGTGCTAGGAACTTGGACTCCATTAGTGAACAAAACAAAGACTCTACCCTAATGAAGCTTGAATTCTAGTTGAGAAGGACATCAGTAAAGAATCAAATTATATGAATAATATAAATAAATCGGTTATATACTAAGAAGGTGGTAGGAAAAACCTCGGGAGGATAAAAGGGTGCCTGCAGAAATGGTAGTAATTATAAAGTTCACAGAGCATGTCTCATTAAGAGGGTGACATTTACATAATCCAAGTCCTGGGATCTAGCCCCTCCTCGGGCTTCCCGCTCAGTGGGGAGTCTACTCGTCTCTCTGCCCCTCCCTCCACTTGTGCTCTCTCCCTCCTCCTCCCTCTCAAATAAATAAATAAAATCTTAAAAAAAATTATCCTCTTTTTCCTCAGGTCTGAGGCATAGGGAGGTGGCTGGGGGTGGCGAAGGTGAGGGGTGATAATGGGAGACCCCACTCAATGACAACTGGCTGTTAGGGTCACCTCAAGCCTAGAGGGCCTGAAGTGAGTGTCCTCCTGCCTTTTGATGCCTCATCACCTTGGTATTTAGAAGCTGCCTGGCATGCGGGTAAAAGCAGTGGTTCTAGAACCAGAGAGCTGGGCTTCAGTCTCAGTTCTGCTATCACTATGTGTGTGCTGGGGCCGAGTCTCATCATCTCTCTAAACTTATCTCGTGGGCATGCAAAACGAGTGTAAGCGGGACATAAGTAAAATACTCAATGTGGGGCATGGCACACAGGACGGACTCTGAATATTAGCTCTATCTATAAGCACTAAGATTTAAAAGCCCTGAACTCAAGCCCTGTTCTGTCCCTTCTCCATTGTATGGATCTGAGCCAGTAATCCTCCTCTGAGTAGTCTGTAGCATGGGATTCACGATCCCTGACTATCTTCAAGCATTATTTTGGAGACTAGGTGACATCAGAGAGGTGCAAGTTCCATGCCCATTGTCAGTGTACTGTACAAATAGATGAGATTCTTCTTGTTACAAAGCAAATAATCTCATGGAGGTCTTGTACTTTCAGAAGCCTTTGAGCTGGATAAACTGACAAAAGAAAAAATATGCTTCACAGACATGGCACAGTTGAAGCTGCAGCCAAGAACAGAGCTATTCACAGGCTGGGGCCCCCAAACTAAAAAATATTTCCCAGGGGGGCAGCAGGCAGTGGGACCACCATCTTGGTTTTACTATGAAATGGGTTCCATGAGATGGTGTTTCCTTGAGACCTGTAAGCACCATCCTCAAGCGAAGTCCCTCTCTGCTGCCACTGAGCTGCCCAAATTTTAGGGCACACTTACGCACTGCCTGCTGTCCAGGGGCAGGAATACGAGGAACCAGACAGCAAGTGGGCAGGAGGTAATGGAGAGAAAGTGAACGTCTGTACGTACATAAGAGGACTCCATGGGTGCCAAGACCAAGCTAGTGTGTGTGGAATTCCCTTCAGGACCTAGAGTTACACAAGCATGAAAGGAAACACAAAGTTACAATAATAATGGAAATGACAAAGATTTTTTGAGTGATTGTTAAGTCAAGCATTCTGCTTGAGGGGTAAAGGCATTAATTTTCACAATATTTCTATGAGGCCGGTATTGCTATTTTCACTGTACAGATGAGGAAACAATGCCAAGAGTTTATGTGGCTTGTTCAAGATCACACCCTGGTAAAGACAGAGCCCGTATGTCCGACCTGTCTGCTTCCAAGCTCTGCAGCACTCCACTGATGGGGGGGGGGGAGGGGGGAAGGGACGGTTCTAGACGGTACCAAGCACAGCAGACACTGAAAATAGCAGAGGTAGGTTTTCAGAGGCAGGAGAGGTCTTTGTGGATGAGATCCGTCTGGAAAGCCTTCCTGGAGTCAGTCAGAAATGATCTTGGCTGGAGTGTTGGGGAAAGATCATAGGAGAGCAGCAGAAAGAATTTAAAACCTGAAACCATCACTATTTGTTCCTTGCTTGGGATGAAAGGGTGACAGCACTCTTGGGCTTTTGACGTAGCCTGTTTGAGGAAGTCACCCTTGACATTTGAAACTGCAAGGACTGCTCCCGCGGGTCAGGTCTGTGGTCTGGTGGGCTTGGAAACCTAATGGAGAAACAGACCAGAGACAGGAATAGGCATTTCCAGAAAAGGCACCCTGAAATGCGATGAACTTGAGAACTTCCGCTAATAATCCAAGTAAGAAGATACAAATCCATTTCCACTTGACGAGCAAAAATTAAATGGTCTCATTAGTCAAAAATTACCAAAGCTAGTGGATATGTTTTATACAAATGCTCATGCACTGCTGGGGAAAATGTAAAGTGGTCCGTCTACTTTGGAAAGAGAAGTGGCAATAATAAGTCATGAAATTAAAAATGAGCATCCTCTTTGGCTCTGCGATTCCATTTCCAGATGTTTATTCTAAAGGGATTCTCAGAGATGTGCACAAGAAAACATGTGCAAGAATATTCATTGCAGCAGTGTTCTTAACAGTGAAAAATTGGAGAACCCCAACGTCCATCTATAAATAAATAAATACAGTGTACTATATATGTAAATTCTATTCATCTGTTAAAAAGAATGACCCAAAACTATATATACAAATCTCAAAAACATGTGTTCACTTCCACTTCTGGTTGCAAACCACTGTTGTAGCTGGGAAGAAGAGAAGTAGATAAAGTAAAAAGGCAGCAGAAAGCTACTGAAGCAGCCAAGACTTTCTGGGCTGAGTTGTGTGCACAATTTTTTAAACGCTGTTTTGATATGGTGTGTTTGCCAATTCTTGGTGCAGGGAGAAGGATGGGGAAGGCTGGCGGAGGGTAGCGGCTAAGAGGCAATCTTAATAGCCCGGGCGGATAAACCCTGGAGTTTAGGACTGCCACAGAAGCCAGGGCCACCCGGGGCCCCAATTCTGGAGACAGCAGAGACTCAAGGAAGTGACAAAAGTACTGTGTGGGCGCCCGATCATACGGGTACTGCCATCATGGATTGTCACAAGAACAGAATAAAATGAGTGTGCCTATTACGGTCCTTTCTCAGCAGTGACTTTCCCCCCAATAGGCAACAAGGTGTGCTAAATGTGCTAAGAATATAAGAATGGTACATTACTGGAGGATATGTTGCTGGGTAAATCATATATGAAATTTTAATCTTGATTCTAGTCTTTTTTCCCTGCTCCTTTCTCTGAACTTCCCCATTATTTTGTATATTGTATGGTATGGTAGAAAGTCAGATGAATTTAAACATAGTACATGAGGGGCGCCTGGGTGGCTCCATCGGTTAAGCATCTGCCTTTCGCTCAGGACCTGATCTCAGGGTCCTGGGATCGAGCCCCACATCAGGCTCCCTACTCAGCTGGGAGTATGCTTCTCCCTCTCCCTCTGCACCCCCCACCCTGCTCGTGCGCGCTCTCTCTCTCAAATACATAAATAAAATCTTTAAAAAATACTAAAATAAACATACTACGTGAAATGATCAAAATTCACAATAACTCTAATCTCCAAAATTTAAAAAAATTGAGAATTGCATAATGAGCACTAGTGATGACTTAGTTGTAACCTGGGCTCACGATTGCCCATGACAATGCTATAGTTCTTGGCACACACAAGTCCCTCCCTGTCCATTCTGCTGTTTTCCCAAAAAAGGTGGGGGGAGGGAATTCTTGCTGTCATTTCCTTCACTACTCTGTGTTCTCATCATTTAATTTTTTTTCTATCTTTTACATCAGTGCCATCCAAGGGTGCATTAAGCGGTGGGGATAGTGCTTTTGCTGGGGAACATTCCTGAGAATAAGAACCTTAGAAAATAGATTGAGATGTGATAAAATACCACAGAGATGACCAACTATGTGCCAGGATAACCCAAGCAGTTGATTTAGAGTTGATTTAGGAGAACACTAGAGCTAACCCCAAGAAAGTAAAAAGTAGCATTCAACAAACATCTCTAAGTTTCCTGAAAGTCTTTATTCATATACTACATATTTATTATTTTAAAAGTAAACTCAAAGCAAAAAGAAATTCAGTTTTTACGATTATTATAAATTTATAAACCTCAAAAATTCACCCTTCCTTCCTTATGCCTATAAGAAAATGAGTTTGGGATTATTCAAATTTGTAATTATGGGAAGTCTCCAGTAATAAATCACTCGCGTAGAAGGGGGTCGCCCTCTACTGACCTCTCCGTTGCTTCCTGTAACCCAGGCCCTAGCTCTGTGCTGGTGGCCTGTCTTCCCGCCTGGGATAGTTCCCAGTGTGGGGAGTTTTCCCAGAGCCCCTCTCCCTGCTCAGTCTTGGGAGGGCCATGGAGCCAGCGGAGCTCCCATACCTCCCAGAATCCTCACCCCTGGCCTCGGGGACAAGCCCCAGATTGCAGGGCTTCCGATGAGGCAAATAAAACGGACTGGCTAAACCTTGAGAAGTTCAAGTGTAGGAACTCGATAAGGCGGTGAAAGCTCAGTGCGAAGAACGGCGGTGCTCCAAGTCTTGATAATTTCAATATGTTCCTCAAACTTCACAGATAAGTCCGGCCTCCAGCCAGGCTCTCACAATGACCTTGAGGAAAGGCAGCACTACCCTTGGATGTGCCTCTCTCGTCAGCCCAGGGAGCATGTGAAAGAGTTTAGGGTGGGAGGCAGCAGGGCATATGGGTGACCATGCGGGAGGGCGGTGGGGGGGTGGGGGGGCTCAGCTTTGCCCACACAGCATGTTCAACCAGTTCTTTGGCCTCCATTTCCTCATATGCAAAACAAAAACTGCACGTGATTATTTCTGAAGCTCCATCTTTCTTTATGGCATATGAAAATAAAAAGGAACTACCTACTGCCTGCTTCCCCCCATGCCCATGAAACTGAACGTAAATTAAATATGCTTTAATAATAATAAATGATGTTGAAGTTCTTAAAAACGAGCACTGGGTATTATAGAAGACTGACGAACGTTAACCGTAAGGCACCGCAAACCCATGCTGTCTTCCCTCTCCCAATGCTGCTCCTGCCACCTTGGGTTTGAAAATGCTCAGAGACCCTCCCTGGGCTTTCTGTTTTATGATTTGAACTTGACAGAGTCCAGAGAAAAGGAAGAGAATGTCTCCCTCTTCTCAGGACCATCCCTCTGCCTGCACGTGCTCAGCTGTTAAAATGAGAATAACAATCATTACCATAAGGAAATACTTATCTCCAAGGGATATGGGGAAAGTTCATGAGATAATGGGTCCTGTAGCTAGCTGCCAGGAGGGGAGGATGGGGAGCAGCTGCCCCTACCCCCACCCTGGGGTGGAGTAACTCCTTCAGGATCAGAAGGAATTGCTCTAGGTCAGAGGAAGGTGGGAGCATCAGGAGCGTGGCATCCCAGGTCAGACTTTTTAAACCTCCAAGAGCTTTGGTTCTCTGTCCTTCCTCTCGCCTGCTGAAAGACTCGGAGCCTCCGACCCCAGGACCTCCTACCTGGAGAGCCCCTCTCCCAGTACTTCTGTACCTGACATCTGTTTGGGATCATAGACAATACTCTGGAAGACACAATACATGGACATTACCGCCCTCCCCGCCTCCCAAAAACTGCTTCTGAGCTTGCATTAAAAGAGCCGACTTTTTCAAAATTAGAATTGCATCTCATGGCCCTCCTGTCATTTCCAGGCACCCAGGCCAGTGTTGGGAAAGGCCCGTTTTATTTTTAGGTGTGGATGCGGCCTCCCCTTTCACCCACCGAGAATCTGGATGCTTTTGGCCTGTGGCCACACAGACGTCCTCGAGGCCTTACCATTGCTGTGCTCTATCAGCTCACGCCTGCATCATTGCATTAACCACAGCGCGGTGCCCTGCCCGCACACCCTGCCGGCCCCAGGCGCGTTCAGGAGCAACCTGCAGACCCTCCTGGTTCCCAGCATCAGCCCATGTCTATCTGGCTGTTCCCCTGGGCATGGGCTTCCTTGAGGGATCTCAAAGACCATATTTTGCTTTGTCTTCATAATGACCTTTGGAGGGAGGTAAGCAGTCTTGTTATTGCCCCTATCTTAAAAATGAGGAGCAGACAGCATTTTCCCCCTTCTAAGAGCATTGTGAATGCCAAGACTGGAACTCCAATCAAGGATTCATGAATCTAAATCCAGGGCTCTTTATCTGCCTTATGTCCTTTCTTCCTTTCTCAGTGATTTCCAGCCTTTGTTCTGCATCAGAGTCATCTGTGGGGGAGGAAAAAAAATAATGAGTGCTCCAGACCATCCCCGGAGACTCCGATTCAGTAGATCTGGGGACTGGGGATAAGTATTTTCAAAACGGTGATGCTGTGCTTCATCCTAGGTTAACAACCACTATCCATCCAGTCAAGGAGAGACCCAGCTGTCCGTTCTGCCTGCCTCCCATCTCATCCGTGGCCATGGTGGGCCTGTTGGGCAGATAAACCCACTGCGTTCTGAATTTCCCTGTTCTGACCCCGCCCGGCTCCTGTGTTCCTTGGGACCTGTTGCCTGGGTGCTCCTCCCAGTCCTCTCCGCCTACTCGGGTGCTCCCCTTCCGGGGTTCTGGTCAACCCTGCCCCTTCCACTGAACCTGCCACAAGTGTGCGAGGCCGTGGGATGAGCTCTGCGTGGAAGTTTTCCACACACTGGCAGCCTGAAGCATGTATCATTTACTGCCTATGTTACTGTTACAGACACGTTTTATAGATTTCTCTTGTCGCCGCAGAGGGACTACGAGGGGCACAGAGGGTGAGTGTGGTGTGGCTCTAGGAGCGTAATGTTCAAGGTCTCGAGCCTTGGCTCTCAGCTCTGGCTCCACCAACCACTGACTACAGGCCACGGGGTCTTTCTTGTGGTTTTTGGTATTGTTTGTTTCTGTCTTTGAGCTTCAGCTATCTTTCTCATAAAAAGGGGATAATGGTGCCAGCTATCTCAAGATTGTGTCTCAAAAAGCACCTGGCACCTTGCTGGTATCTAATAGGCTCTCCATACTTTATAGGCCTCAATCCAAGACCTAAATCTAGGCCTGCTGTCCAATTTTGTCCTCTTTATACCACATGAGTGTGAGAATTGGATTTTCAGAGGCAGTCACTTAAAATGTGACTTCTCATTACCTCCTAAATTCAGGAGAATTCCAGCTCCGCAAACACCTGTAAATAAGTATTGACCGTAAGGATAAACAAATGAAGTAAAATAGAAATTCTGTAGGGCGTAAGCTAAGAGGTAAAAGGGAGGGAATTCATCCATCTGGTAAGAGAGTCAGAGAAGGCTTCTTTGAAGATGTGATATTTGGGTGTTGAGGTCTGAGGATATAATTAATAACTTCTCTCTTCACCCTCAGGATTCAGAACTGATCAAACATGAGAGATGGAGTCATATGAAGGAGCTAAAAGCATCAGCGTTCCTGCTGCTACCTCTGGATGGGAGAACACGCCCCGCCCCCGCCCCGGGCCTTTGCGTCTGAAGCTTGGGAGGCCCCCTGTGAGGGTCTGCAGAGCAGATGTGCTTACGCTGCCTACTGCAGGGACATCCCTAGCTCCGGCCAGTCCTGCCGCAGTGGATGGACAGGCGCAGAGAGCGGGGTCTAGTGACTGCTTCTAGAAGGCAGCAGGAAACCTTGGCCAAAGGCAGCTGGTAGGGACCAGGCAGGAAACCACTGATCTACAGACAGAGGGAGCCCTCCAAATAGGGAGGGAGGGACGGCTGAGCCAGTGTGTGTATGTCCTGGTCCCCGTCAACCCTTCCCTGTGAAAGGTAGAGAGAAGGGCAGAAATGTTCCTCTACTTTTCCGCTCTGGGAGAGGCTGGTGAAACTCTCCATCTTGATTCTCCTTCTTGGGGGATCTATGAGGGGCGTATAAGCATTTCTCCCGTATAAGCTCATGAATGTAGCAGGCAGACAGTCCAGAAAAGAATTTCAGACAGAAGAAATATTACATATAAAGGCTCGGTGTGAGAAAATGTGGAATGCTCGTGGTGCCTGAAGCCTGGGGTGCTTATAAGGAGGAAAAGGTAAGAAAGATATTGCCAGATTTGGAGAGCCTCGAATTCCAGGCTTAGGACTTTGACTTTGATCATTAGGCAGTGCAAATCCATGCCTCTTATTGGAAACACAACCCTAAGCATCTGCCTCCACCAGAGCATGGAGCAGTGCCGGGTTCTGGCAAAAAGAGCTGGTTTTAACCACCCCCTCCACTATACCTGCTTATGAGCAATGCTAGGTGCACTCCCCTAGGCTCCAGGATGAGATCACGTTGCACATTTACCTGGAATATAATACAGGAAATCTGCAACCCCAAATCCTTGAGGTAAGGTCTTGATTTTGGCTCAGGTCATCATGAGATCGAGCCTTGTGGAGGGCTCCACACTCAGCAGAGAGCCTGCTTAAGATTCTCTCTCTCTCTCCTTCTGCCCCTCCCCTGCTCACTCTCTTCTCTCTCTCTCTCTCAGAAAGAAAAAATGCAAACCATCGATGACTGAGAATGGGCCCCACTTCAGGAAGGAGCCGAGAGGCAGAGAAGCAGCCTATGTAATGTCTGGCCCCACAGCTCCTCACCCCACATCCACACTAAGGAAGGGGCAGGGTTGTGCATGAGCACCGAGTGAGGGTCTCAGCTAACATGCAACTGTGAGCTTCAGACTTGTTAACTCAAGTCAGAAATAGCATTAGGGAAAAACAAAGGTTGCCCCAGAGAGGAATTTTATTCAGCTTTAGAGAGAATCATGCCAATAATCCAATTTAAGGGATGCAGTGAACCACTATACGACTATTCTTCCAGTTTCTCTCCCCCCATAACGAGAGCGTTAACTCTTTTTATTCATTCAGCATACTGCGATTGACAAATCCCTTTCATGTGATGTTATCTCATGAATCCTCACCAACAGCCCTGTGAACTAAGGAGAGTCAGTCCCATGACCAGGTCTAAAATCAGGCCAGCTATCCCTCTGGCTCTATCATAATTTGTGGTTTTTGTTGATGGGGGCTTTCTTTGAGGAAGATGATGCCAGGATTGGTCATTAGCTCATTAGTCTGTCTTCTGTATGGAGGTCTGCAGTTGAGAATATTTCTATGATCCTTCAGTCTATATGATACCATCCATATATACGATTTCCAAAGTGACTGTGTTAACCTAATCCAAAGTGGGCAAGTAGAACGGGAAATAGAACTGTATTTATGAGCAAGAGTAGGATATTAAAATCAGGCTCAACTAGGCAGATTTGGGGTTTCCTATACTACAAAATTTATTTTCCTCCTTTCTTGGTCTTTTAAGCAGGCACAAAATATTTCAAAGGATGTGTAGAGATACAAGTCAGTAGCCTTTGGCTTGGAAGATATTTAATGTTTTCAAGAACTGTAACTTGAACACCAAAGACAGTGTATGTACCATGGTCCCCCCACCCCCTTCCCTAATGCCTCATACCCAGACACACTCTTATTCACTCATTCAGTCAACAGATATTTCCTGCACACCTGCTGTGTGCCAGGAATGCCCTCAGACTTATGTTTGCATTATGCCCGGACCCTGCAGACATTTGAGTAAGTGACTGCCATCCTACAGAAGACCCAGGCAGGTTAATAGTGACTAATGTCCCTCCATTCCTCTTAGTGTAACCATCGTAATCTGACATTTGAGTCATTTTGAGGCTGGGATAGTGTAACTAATGTCCCACCAGAGCCTCCAGAGACCAGCTTTTCTGAAGACTTGCTATTTTCGTTTCCATATCCCCATGACCAGTGGCAATGGTAAACGTTCCTGTCCCCAGAGCCCAACCAGATGACCAAAGCCAGGAAACTCTCAAGGACTTGCCCAAACCCCCAAAGGCAGCAGAGTCTAGGCCGGCCTGGACAACTGGTCACCTTGATTCCAAGCTGGGGGCTAGATCTCCTGTCCTTGAGGGGCTCTGGTTTCAGAGCCTGCCTGGGAGAGCAAAAGAGATTTCAGTTGTCGCACGGACCCAGCCAGAGCTGCTCTCTTTTCTGACTTGGCTGGCTTTCCCTGTGTGCTGTTTCACATCACATACCTTCTCCCCCCTCCTCTCGGATGATTGGCTGAAATTAAATATCCTGAAATTACACTGAAGGGGGAAGAAAAGCTAATACAAAATTTTAATCGAAACACAAACTTAACAGTTCCCAGGCTTTGAAATGTGAAGCAGACACTGGTTCCGTGGGGACGTCCCAACCTGTTCTCAGGTATGAAGTTCCTTCAAGGAAGGGGCAGTCTCCTGACTAAGAGAATTACAAGGAAACCAGCACGTTGCACACTGAGGATTTCCAAAAGCACCTGGACCTTCTTTCCCTTTCCACAGTGTGCACGGGCAAGCCAACCTAGAACAAAACCCTCGCCGTGGACTGTGGAGGAGGAGACCTCGAGAGAGAGCGAGGTTTTCTTCCCCATCCCCAGCCTGCTCTGATCCGTACGTCTGCATCCAGGGCCTGAAGATTACAGGGGAAAGAAAGGACTGGACAAAGGGTTTCCGGGGGGGGGATGTGGGCTGAAATCCCCAGTAAACCAAGAGCAGCCCTGACCACAAGAGGTGGGCATCGGGCTCCCTCTGGTGGAAGAGGCCCCACCAGACAACCTGAAGGATTTCTCCCTGGATTAACTCTATAAATAGACAGATGATTTATTAAACAGATTTGAGGCTCATTTGAGGCGCTGGGCCATGATTGCTTCAGGGCTCAAATAAGGGAGTGCTTAGGACCCTGCCTCTTATGCAAGCACCTGGACTTACTTAGCAAGTCACTAGCATGATCTACATTACAAGTGCATCGGACTGTTGGCTCAAGCCGCTCCCAGCCGGGAGATGCCAAATTCCTCATATATAAAAGGAGCTTTAGTAACTGAAGCAAAATAAGCACACTTTTCCCCCCACCGCCTTCCCAGAGACTGAGGCGGCAGGGTTTCTGGGAGGATACACAATACCTTGTTACAAACCATGTAATGTTTTAAAAAGTATCTATCTGACAGCCTTGGCTAAAGCCAGATCTTCTATCTCGATTACTTCAATATGTCACATCCATATCGCACCACGGCGTCCAGGCTTTCAGAGCCAAGGCCTCTCTGTCTTGTCCAACCTTCCCATCTGGAAGCAATGAGCTTAATATTCTGGCTCTCCCCCCATAAAAGCTATGTCACAAAAAAGTAGCAGCCTGTGAACTGTTTTATCCTCCCAAGACACACCGGAGCTCACTCTGCCGTTACATTGAAAGACCGTCCCCAACGCCCCACCCTCTGCTGCCCTACGTCCCCAGATGGCCTGTAATGCTCAGCACAGTACCAGGGGGACAGGAGTGAGTTGACAATCATTTACACTTTAATCCCACTTTTGACATTTTGAGGGATGCAGCTCAAAATATAGTGGAGGCTTAGGGACCCCTCCGGCTAAATGTGTTTGCGAGAAGAAGAAGCATCCCTTAGCAAGCAGTCTACTGTTTCTGGTGACATGATGGAGACCCAGCTTCGGAGCCTGTCTTGCACCCTTCTCTCCCTCATCTTAGCTTCTCAAGCATTGCCTGATGGGTTCCAGCTGACCTCGGTGTTTGGTTGTGTCCGGCAATAATGCCCTTCCCTGTTATCTGGGCCTTATTCATTGATTGATACCCTTCCTCATCAAATTGGGGTTGGATACCTGGCCTGTCCCTTTGGCTACGCTCTCTGTGTCCCTGGCCTGTGAAAGACTAAGTATGTGAAGGGGACAGACCCCGAATTCCAAATAGTTAGAAAAGTGACCCAGGAAACAAGGAATCCTTGGGGGGTGGGGGGCATGTGAAGCATGCCTCATTCCTGGCCCCAGCCCAGACCTACTGAATGAGAATCATTTGAAGCAAGGCCCAGGAATGTGCATTTGAACAAAATCCCCAAGTGACTTCTGCACACTTTACAAGCAGCAGACTCACTGACTTAGGTCAGACAAGGCAGCGGATGATGAAGTGTAAAATTTGGGGAGAAATCATGCAACCTGAAATGAGAACTTAGGTCTTTGCCTGGAAATGATATAATTCTGTTGCTCTTCCTTCAGTCCCAGAGTTCTGAACGATTAGCGAGAATGGAAACCACCCCACAGCTGAGCTCCGAGGACTTTGGCTACTTGACTGTTCTCCTTCAGTTGGAAGCTTCTAGGGGCAGAAGCCAGCCTTCCTGTGCTGAGTCTTTGGGGAAGGGCCTCCACATACTGGAAGGGATTTGAAAGAGCAGCTCATATAAGCTCCTTGTTTTATAGGGAAGACACCTAGCCTGGGAAGGGATGGAGGATGCCCAAGGTCACGTAGCCTTTCAAAACACATTTATTTGGGCGAATTCTTTGATTTGGAGACATCAACATTTGGGTCTAGGCCAAGCCCATGTTTGTGAAGGCTCATATTCTCCAACTTCTGAAAGCATTGCCTGTTTGCTAATGTATACTAAAGAGTGTTCAGAAGTGCTGATGTGAGAGCCATTCCTCCAGCAGGGCCTCGAGTGGCCCAGCCTCCACAGACCACATGCATAAAACCTGTTTCCTGAAATGCTGTCTTGCTACATTGAAGTGAACCTCCTTTTGGCAAATTAGCTCATGACCCGGGGACAGTTAAATGAAACTGTAGGCACATCAAGAGGAGGTTATTTGTGTTCTGTCTTTTTTTAGACTGAGCCTCTGATGTGTTTATTTGGAAGCTTGGCTCCAGCTCACTCTCCCACTACTTACAGTTAATCCTATGTTTTCTTTGAGCTACCTTGAAATCTATGTTGAATGAAAAATACTGCCTGATTTCGAAGTACGTGGTATTATAAAAGGAATCCCAAGGTTTATGATCTCAAATTTATTGTCAAACGTATTTACTTCTCATTTTTCTTTCTTCCTTTTTTTTTTTTTTTTCTCAAGTTCGATCCAGACTAGAGGTTTTTAGTGTGAGTCGTGAAAGAGCAGGGATGGAAGATGCTGGGTAGAGTTTCCTGGGAAACTCTTTGTCCTACAGAAGAGATGTGCATAGACAGTACTCTTCAGCTACTGCCTCTCGAAGAGCCAGTTGGTTTCAAGGCGCAGCAACCATGTCTGAGTCGCTCTATCCTCAGTCCCTGCCCTGGTGTATGGCACAGAGGGGCACTAAGCAACTGTTGGCTGGATTAATGGCCTGAAGCCTGTGCCTCCACCCTTCTTGGCCTTGCTTCTCTATTGGAATAGGTTTTTAAAGAGCTGAAATATTTTTGTTATTTTCTTATATATCTGTGAGACAAAGCAACTCACTCTCAAAAAAATATTCATCTTTTTAAAGCAGTTCTAGATTTAAATATTCTGGAACTGACTAAAACGGTACAAATATACACATGCATCTGATGTTTGCTTTCAACTAGTTATTACAAAGCAAGACCCAGGGAAAATGAAGCTGGCTTTTTATAACAATATTTTTAATCTTAAACTTTTTTTTTTTTTTTTTTTATCACAACTCCTCTTTCCTACTGGTTTTAGGACTCTGGGCTGGAAGACTTGTAGACTCTGGCGTATCCTCAGTGAGATAACGGAGGTTTACCACGTCCTCACCAAGGCGCTAGGAAGGGTGGTTTCTTGAGGCTTGGTGTGAATCAAGCAGCAGCGTCACAGAATCTCAGAGCTGTCCCTCTTTCCTGAACTCTGTGGCTCTGTCATCTCTAAAGGATCGTAAGTAGGATGTGTGGAGAGGATGGGAAGGCAAGAGATGAGACCCAAGCTGGCAGATCCAGGGTGGAGAGGGGGAGGGGAGTCCACTGCTCCTCCCCCTCTCTTTTTCCCGTCATTCCTGGAACCATACTCTTCAGTTCAAGATGACAGGTGAAGAAACACCAAATGCTTTTCGAGTTGGTTCACCTCAGACTTATATCTTGAATCTGCCAGTGCACATTGTACCGAGTCCTTCAATGTCTGGCTATGTCTTCGACCATATCCCTGGACATTAGTTTCCATTGTTCCATTTGGTTCTGTATTTGTTTCCTGTAAGTTGGCCTCACCTCTCAGTCAGACTCCAGAACCAAAACCTGTGTTCTCCCAGCTCGGTGATAGACACAATACGGATGTTCACTAAATGTTCCATAAATCCAAGAGATCCCTCCCTAGCCTCATCACACCCTTCACCAGAAGGTCCAGCGTTCTCTCCAGATTTCTCCAGAGAGGAGATGACCCAGGTACCTCCAGAAGACTTAAGCATGCACGAAGAATCTGCAGAGCCCTGTAGCTAGTTGACCTCTGAACTGACTAGAGATTTTGAAATAATGGTTAAAACCCACAAAGCTGCCTAGAAATGCTGCCCGACCGCGTTAGGCAGATTGTGAATCACAACATAAATATTTTGCATGTTTCATTCTATTTATCAAGCCCCTGCCTTCTGGGGCTGTGGTATTTAAGATGACTCGACTCCTGCAGGGTTAAGTTGACTCCATTTGGGTTCACTCTAAACAAGCTCACATTCCAGCCTCGCAGCCTCCGAGGCGCGCACACAGAGCCCGCAGCACGTCCCGTGCACCTTTCACATCGGAACCGTCCATCAGACATTAATGTGACAGAGCCATCACCCGACAAGTTCATCTTGCCATTCATATCCTGGAATAAGAACACTGAATATACACATCCTGAGATTTAATCTGTAAACAGAGCCCCAAGCATCTGGGGAAAGGAGGTGTGTTTATGCTTCAGCAGTGCTACTTCCATAAAGCTCCATGGGACTATCTTGGGCACTCATCAGAGACATTTTCTGAATGGTTGGAGGGTCAGGTCTGACAGGATGTTTGGCCCTACCGCCTGCATGTGCCCCAATAGCTGGTCAGGAGCCTCAGAGAATCCCCAAAGGCTCATGTAGGTGCCGTTGATGGTATTTATCTTGGGTCCCCTCTGTCGGGGAGTCAGGGGGATGCTTCTCTCTCTTTTTTCCAGGAGATGACGAGTGCAGTGGCAGAGCCGCCCTCCGCGGCCCCAGGATTCGAAACAGCGCTGTCAGCAGCTATCTCTTTGGAGTGGAAGGTCCAAAAGCAAATTTAAAAAGAGTTTGGTTATCATTTCTGAAGTATTGAAATATGTGAGAGACTTTGACACTTAGAATCACTCAGAGCAAATAATTTCCAGCTTTCTCCTTTCTATCCTATGCCAAAAAGTGGCCTATCCCACCTCCTCTAAGAGTAGCTGTTTCTGTCTCTGCTACCCAATTCCATGTGGGCTCTCTGGGTCTGTGGTGACGAATTTAGGATCAGGAGACATGAGAAAGGAAGAAAAATGTGCTTTCTCAAAAGGAGAAGAAGGAGGAGGAGGAGAGGAGGACGGGGGAGGGGAGGACGAAAGAGAGAGAGAAAGGAACAAAATGGCCGCTTGAAGTGAGGGTGAAGCATTGCCTTTGATGCTGATTTGGAACAGACTGCCTTCCCTTAAGAAGAGAAGACTCAAACTGGCAGTCACACGTGGCATCCTGCTCTCAGGAGTATTTTGTTTGGCCACATCAGGGTTGGCCTGGGGAGTCTCTTTGAAACAGAGGCATACGTTTGGCTCAGAGAAACTTACTTCTACATATTTGCCCTCCAACACCAGAGAGAGACACATGTAGGCCTGGGAGGGGGGTGTTAACTCTTGGTGGCACCGTGGTGACACCGTTTAGACAGAGGCAGCTCGTGGAGGGATATAGTGTAGTCTCGGGGGTGCGCGATTACTCATCAGTGATGCTTCTGCTCTGCTTCCATAGACGTACTGATGGCCCAAGCCCTTCCCTCTTGCCAGGCACGCCCCCCCCCCAACACACACTCTGTCCCCACCCAGTATGGCTGCAAGGAGCTGCAGCTGAGTTGAGGCTAGCCTCCTTTGGGCAACATGTGCTCTCCTGTTGGCCAGATTCACACATATTTATCTGCCTGGTCCTGTAGGCATTGAACTTTGTAAGCAGCTCTGATACCGCCATTGTTTTATAGCTTCCAGACTTGTTTCTCTCTTTCCCTCTGCAATGACATTGGGAGTCCTAGCAGAGCCCACCAGAGACAAGAGGTTTGGTGTCGCGTCCCAGGCCAGTGTGGCCAGTGACCCACATACAAGCACACTCACTTATTTCCAGCCTGTTCTCCCTGATCCAGGCTCCTTGTCCCCTGCAAGGGTCGACGCACAGAGACCCTCTCACGGGTGGGCACTCCATGGTTAATATCCTTTTCTGCTCTTCTGGGATCAAAAGAAATTCTGTTTCCTCAGAGATGCTGGAAGTTCCCTACGGAGAAAAAAATATTATCATTTCTCTCTCATGTTCTTGCACTCATGTGCTAACAGAGCTTCTCAAAACTCAAGGGTTCTGCTCACAATCACCAAACCAAGGGAAAAGTAGCTGGGAATACAGCCCAGAAACGTGTTCCCAGAAGTTTAGACTGGCTCCATGAACGGCCCCTCACACATGCACAGCCTGCCTGTGTTTACTCAGAGCACGTCTTCCCGCTCAAGCCTGATTGTCACAACAGCCCCCACAGCACCAAGAAAAATATTATCATCCTCCCACAGGACAGATGATGGGATGGGACCCTTTGTCTAGAATCTTCCAGTGGATCATGGTGGGGCTGGGACCAAAAACTCAGGGGCTGGCTTCCTTGCCATTGACAGCACAGTCTTCTGTGTACTAAGAATCTGAAACAAATCAAAGAAGACCATTTAATCTCAAACCACAGATGGGGCTCTGAGCTATAGATAGGAAACACAATTGGCAAATTCATGATTTAAGAAAAATTGTGCTAACCGTGTAGGTGATGAGTGAGGGTGAGGGATGAATGACATGTAGGGAGGAGGGGGAGGACAAAGGGTGAAGCAGGAAAAGGGGGCATTTAGGCTTTTGAAAGTCTCATTACTGGACTCTCATTCAGCGCTGGTTGGAGTGCAAGCTGGTACAATCATCTGGGAAAACAGTTTGGCATAATCTCCTGAAGGTGAAGATCCATGGAGCCTGTGATCCAGTCTTTCTACTCCTGGCTGCATATGCTAGAGGAACTCATGGGGACACACCATCTTGACGTGTATAAGCCTGACCAGAATAACACAAACTGGAAAGACCTCACTGTCCACCAACAGTAGAACTATTAAATGAACTGTGGTACATTCCCACCAGTGGATTCTCAACAGAAAATAAAATAAATAAACATAAGCTACATGCAATAACATAGGTAAATCTCCATACATAGTGTTGAAAATGAACAGGTCACTAAAGTCATTGGAGCATTTCAGGAAAACAAACACAGAATTATGACAGTAGTGAGCACCACGGTCATGATCACCACCAGCGGATAAGAAGCTTGTGGTTGGGTAGAGGTAGATTCAGGACTTCTGGGATTCTGTAAATGCTCTATTGTGGGGCGCCTGGGTGGTTCAGTCGGTTAAGCATCTGCCTTCGGCTCAGGTCATGATCTCAGGGTCCTGGGATCGAGCCCCGTGTCAGGCTCCCTGCTCAGTGGGGAGCCTGCTTCTCTCTCTGCCTCTGACTACCCCCCTTCATGCTCTTGCTCTCTTTCTCAAATAAATAAATAAAATCTTTTTAAAAAAATGCTCTATTGCTTGATTTTCACAAAATTTTCCCTTTGTAATCACTCATTAAACCTTGCATTTTATATATATGTGTGTGTGTGTATGTATGTGTATATACGTGTATGTGTATATATATACATATATATACATATATAATCATATATATATGATTCACCTTTAAATATATATCTTACAATATGAAAATGTTATGAACAAGGAAGGAAGGGAGAAAGAGAAGGAAGGCGAGAGGGAGGGGCTAAGGACAGGAGGAAGGGAGCTGGACAGATTTCATGGATGCAAATATCAGATCCTATCCTCCCCTCTAGTTGTAATACAAGCTTTGGGGATGGGCTTATTGTTTGGGTGGTTGGATAGGTCATAACCATCCCGATACCTGTCTCTGGAACGCTGAAGGAGCCATCACCCTACATTGCCAGTGCAATGAAATTTTCAAATGCCAGATTCCATACAGACCTTAACCTTGCACCTCTGATCTAGATAAACTCCAAGCCAGCGGTGCCTTGGATTGCAAGAACCTGAGGCTGCACTCCACTTCTGTGAGGAACTGCCAATGTTTTGCCCTTAGGCAAAAAGGAAACCTGATTTCTTTCCCTGGACCACATCTCAGAATGTCCAGTTCCAGCAGTTAAGATCTCTCCCCTGCAGCAGTTGCTAATTAAGACCATATTCAGTCACCTCTCTGTCTCTGTTGATCTGTCTCTATCTCTCTCTGCCTTTCCTTTTCTTCCTTTCCCATCCATTCATGCCTGATTGTCCTATTCTGTCATACTGTTCAGTGAGGCTGGCACTTGTTTCCGACATGAAATGGCACAACCTTTTTACTGATTTGGTCTTGTCTTTACTGTCAGGACAAGGAGAGAAATACCATTATCATCGAGAATTTCAAGTCGTGTGGGGATTTGTTTTAGTGGCTCCCTAAGAACTGAAATAATTTATACATACTTTACCATAGCTTTATGGGCCGCCTGGGTGGCTCAGTCAGTTAACTCTTGATCTCGGCTCAGGTCATGATCGAAGGGTCGTGAGATCGAGCTCTGTGTGGGCTCCACACTCAGTGGGGAGCAAGCTTAAGATTCTCTCTCCCTCTGTCCCCCTCATCCCCAATTATGCACATGTGCTTGCTCTCTTCCTCTCTAAAAAAAACAAAACAAAACAAGCAAACAAACAAACAAAAAACCTTAACTTTAAGAGCAGCCACTTTCTCACTAATATAATTTAGAAATGAACTGATGTCAGGTGAATGTGAGGAATACAGCTACAATTCTTTGTTTCTCTGGAGCTTCCAGCATTGGGAGGTAACAGTGAACCAACTAATACTCAACTGTCAACAGACCATATTTTTTTAAGTAACCTCTACACCCAATGTGTGGCTTGAACTCACAACCCTGAGATCAAGAGGGGTATGCTCTACCGACTGAGCCAGCCAGGCGCCCCTCAACAGACCATATTAATGGAGTGAGTGAGCGTCCATGTTTCTAACATACAGGTAATGTAAAAATAATTTAGGAACATTCTGATTTATACATAGATATATTTTATTAGGATTCACTCCAGCTAAAGTGAATTGAGCTTATAGTGCAGGTGTTGTTGCTCCTTCAGGAACCAGCTCAGGTTTCTCCCTTCTCTCAGTTTCAGGAGCTTCTCTGGCTGAGCTGGCCCATAGGGCTCTCTGCTCTCTGAAAAGAAAGTTCTCACTGTCCACACCACTAGTTCCTCTGACTTCTCGTCTACCTTGTCTCACAATGCCTCTTCCTGTTTTATTATCATTCACATTGTCATGGATACTTACCAGATTCCCCGATCTGAATGTATAAAACACCCTACGACACATTTCCAGCTTTTGTTTCTTCTCATCATTTAACTCAGAGATGGCCCACAACATGGAGAAGCAGTAGAATGGAATGTACGGGTAAAAAGATGGGGACTGAAAGCACCAGATCCTTTCTTTGTGTCCATCAGCAGATGTGGAGGAAGATGGGGTGATCTGGGGAACACTTCCAGAGGGCTCCATCTGCACCTACTTCATATGTGGCCCCTTGGCAACTGTCACAAAGCCATTCTGAACTGTCCTCCATGGGGCGAACATTAGCAGGTTCTTTCCCCTCAAATAGGAAACTTTATCATTGTATCTGGGAGGTTTGACTGAGCCTGAAATATTATTTTGAACAAAAATCAAAATGTAAACTAGTGATAGAGTTGTATAAGTTGTAGTGGTGTTGAGGATAGGGTAGTGCGAGCAGCAAGCTTGGAGATAAAACCCCTAGGATCACCACATGGTATACCCTAGGAAACCACCAGCAGTTCTAGGACCTTCCTTCTCTTGTCAACTGAAATCCAGAGATGGGTCTATCACATCAAGTCCATGTTGATGAGGATGCGTGTCAGTGGTGTTTCTCATTTGCTTTAAAATTCTGTCATTTTTTCCAAAATCCCTTCAGAGAATCTCCCAAACCAAAAATTAAACTCAAGGAAAGTTTCCTTTTTGCAATTTAGCAGTTTGGAGTTTTTCGTGCATGGGCTCCACTCCACCCCATCCCACTCCATCCTAAATTGAGTTTGAGGCTTTTTTGTTTTCACTCTTGCATAACATGAAAACGAGTGAACACATTTTACTCAAAATTTCCATCTCCAAATCTCCTAAGTGGTGTGAAAAATCCTGGAAAATCTCAGAGCAAAAGAGGACGCTAGGAAAAATCAGGACAAGTGGAAACAGCAGTGAGGGATGTAACCTAATGTCTATGTCAACACGACCAACATTCCCCAAAGATGTCTTTCCTCCAATGAGGCTGGGCTGCTAGAGCAAAACCACGAGCTCACCACCACTTAACAGTGATGGTCATGAATCAATCCTACCCCATCCAGCACCTGACACACATCTGCTTTGTCCCTTAGGGCACTCTAGGCCCAGCACCTGCAGCCTATAATATGGTCAAGATTCCACGAAAATCATGTCCCCAAAGAAGTACCAGTTCTAACATAAAAAAGAAAACTGGAAAATTAAAATAGATTTGGTCAACTAAATATCTATGAAACAGAACATTATGTTAACTAGTGATATAGAACTCATTTTATGTATGTACGATGTATGGACATATATACACACACATATAGAAACATACATACATATGCACATATGTGGGGTTTTCCAAATATAAATATGCATATATACACAATATCTAATTGAGATATGAGTACATTTTAATTTAGCTGATATAATGTGGCTTGGGCCTTAAAGTATACTTTTAACAGCCCTGTCCAGCATGCAAACTTTGTACTTCATTACCTTTCATTTAGATGAATAAATGTGCTAAGTATGCATCACACGGAGAAAGGCAAATAGATTTCCCCTTATGCACAGTTCTAGAAGGTACATCCCCTGACTTCAAAGAACACAAAAATATACCTGATATAGCTAGTTATTTCATAACAAGATAAATTATGATATAATTTAAAAAATATTAAAAAGTTAGTTGGGAAATGAGTGATGTCAACAATTAGGAGAGAGAGAACGGCTGATTCTCGGACTACCATAGGAAAGACTTCAAGAAAAACCTGGGCTTCTGGTTAGGTCTCCTCGTAGGGCTGAGGAGGTGGATAAAGGCAGGGATATGTGCAAGAATTGAAAGAAGGATGTGGAAGGCATAAGTAGAGTCTTGAGGACAGGGGCCATGGCCTAAATATCTTCAGCGAACTTGGGAAAGTGCATTCATAGAGGAGGTTTTAAAGGAGTTGATGCTCTTTGTGTGGATTCCAGAAAAAGCATTCAGTAATGGGTCTCCGACAAAAGAGCTGTTAGCATTTTGGAACTTTTTCTTTCTTCCCACAACTAAAATGGTAATGCCTTCAAGGTCCAAACTAACTATTTCTTTATTCCATTCTGAGAAGTTTCCAGAAATCCTTTCTCAAATGATTTCCAATAGATGGCATCATTTCAGGCACCATGATATCAAGACAGGAATATAAATTTGAGGGACTTGTCAAAATGACCTTCTGTTGGTTAAGACTTCCTCTTGTGATCCGTTTCTTTCAGTGATTATCCTATCTTCAAAAGAAAGAGTAGAGGGATCAATTCCTCTTCTAAGCACCCACTCCATTTTCTCTATATTATTATATAATGGCTATGTCAATCCTTGTGTTAGAGTTATTTCAGCACATTTGAATCCCCCATTGGACTGCGAGTCCTATGTGTGAGGTGATGATGATGGGGTGTCTTATCTGTTTTGGTGTCCCCAAACCAAACATAGTGTCCAAACATTAGCAGGTGCTCTGTGAGAAGAATAAAGGTAAAAATCACTTGGATAAGCGAAGACACTAAAAATATACACTTGTACAAATGATGTCATGTGTACATACATACATTCATGACGAGAAAGAGAGAGAGAGACCTTGAGGTTGATGTGATTTCCAGAAGTCAGAGGGACAATTTCCTTTATTACAGAAAATAATAATTCTGGAAGCTTCACATGGCAGAAATTGTTATTGTGAACCACTGTTCACAAATATTCACCCTGGGTATAATAATGAAGCTTTGGTTCCAATAGCAGGAGTGAGTTTATATTTCTTGATCTCTGATTACAGAGATAATGAGCTTAGTGCTGTGCAGAAGGAGAATTGGATCCGAGAACATAACTGGGTCCAAATCCAGCACCCCAAGCAGGGGGTTCTGTAACTTCAAGAAGTCACTCATTCTCTTGAAGGATTAATTTCTCCTCTGTAGAACGAAGACACTAACGTCATCACTATTCTTAGGAGTTGCTGTGAGGATGATATACATGTGGCACCCTATTAATTGCTAAGCTTTATAAAAATAGAAGAGAAAAATATTCTTTGTTTCAGATTCAGAATTCTTTGTTCCTATAACTTTCTCCAAAACATTATATGGAAAGGAAAGAAACATTTCCTGCAGATTGGAAGTCACGTGAAGGACTCACGTGATCCAGGGGTTACCCCTCCTCTCCAGATGGTTTCATCTCAAACTTACCCCAGGTCCTGGGTGAGATGCTCAATCAGCAGATGTTGCTGTTTTATTACAAAAATATGATGAAAGGGTTTCATGCCATAGTTAACCCATGATTCTCTGCTTTATCTAATTACGAGATAGTTAATTCTTGGAATAGATAGAAAAACAAAAGAAAATTAGAGAGGCGTCTGGGTGGCTCAGTCGGTTAAGCATCTGCCTTCAGTTCAGGTCATGATCCCGGGGTCCTAGGATTGAGCCCACGTTGTATTCCCTGCTCAGTGGGGAGTCTGCTTCTCCCTCTCCTCCCCGCTTGTGCTCTTTCTCACTATCTCTGTCTTTTACTCTCAAATAGATAAATAAAATTAAGTTAAAAATTAAAAAAAAAAAAGAAGACAATTAGATATCTTCTAAGTAATTCAGTCTACTCGGGCTAGTTCCTAAAATTTTTGAGATTGCTTTTTTTAAGGCTGACCACTGAATGCTATTATGACTATACAAAAGTATGGAAAGAATATTTTCAATTAATAAATGCTTGTTAATAAGCTAGAAATTTCAAAAAAAAAGGATATATCAATGGTTGCAAATATAACTATGATAAAAATTTTTCTCCAAGACTGTGAGGAAAAATTCAAAATTTCAATATGTGAGAACAAACTGAGGGTTACTGGAGGGGGTGGGGAATGGGCTAAATGGGTGATGGGGATTAAGGAGGGCACTTGCGATGAGCACTGGGTGTTGTATGTAAGTGATGAATCTTTAAAGTCTACACCGGAAACTAATATTACACTGTATGTTAACTAACTGGAATTTAAATAAAAATTTGGAGGAAGAAAAAAAAAACTAAACTGGAACAAATTAAACAAAAAAACAGAATTTGTACATTTGAAATAATTCTACCCACATACAGTACAAGAAATGTATTAGACACATGTTCATGATGATCAACTTTGGGTAAACCACCCAGAGATGAAGAAGTAGAGTTTTTTAAGCACCTACACAGTCGTGTCCAGAAAGACAGGGAACCACAATTCACCAGAGAGCGCATAATGCCACAGTGCTAACATGAAACATTGCTACACATTCATTATTATGGATTCCCAGTGACATGTCATGCATAGCCAGGGCGGAGGACTTTTCATTTGCCCCTTGCATTAGTTAGAATACAAGCAACAGATTCAGTAATGGCCTTGGCACTTCACATGTAGGAGAAGAGTTGTTGCTTAGAGATGAGAAACACATACGAATGAAGGGAAACCATGAATGACCCATATGGAGTCAGGTATAAACTTAGGTTCATAGCACCTGCATTGAAGAACTAAAGTATTTCTTTCTAGGGCCCTTGCTTGAAATATTTCTCAATTAAGATTTTATTCTTTAGAGCAGTTTTAGATTCACAGCAAAACTGAGGGGAAGATACAGAGATTTCCCATATATCCCCCGCCCCACACATGCATAACCTCCCCTATCATCCACATCCCCCACCAGAGTGATATAATTCTTATAATCGACGAACCTACATCAATACATCTCAATCACCCAAAGCCCATAGTTTACAGTAGTGTTCACTACTGGCGTTCATTCTGTGGGTTGGACAGATGTATAATGACATGTATCCATCATGATGGTATCACGCATAATAATGTCACCGCCCTAAAAATCCTGTGGGCTCTGCCTATTCATCCCTCCCCCCATAATCCCTAGCAACCATTGATCTTTCTACTGTCTCCAGAATTTTGCTTTTTCCACAATGTCATGTAATTGGAATCCTACAGTATGCAGCCTTTTCAGATTGGCTTCTCTCACTTAGCAATGTGCATTTAAGGGACCTCCACATCTTTTCATGGTGTCATAGCTCAAATCTTTTTAGTGCTGAATAGTATTCCATTGTTTGGATGGACGATAGTTTATCCATGGAGCTACTAGAGGACATCTTGGTTGCTTCCAGGGTTTGGCAATTACGAATAAAGCTGTTTAAGCATAGTGCAGGTTTTTGTGTTGATATAAATTTTCACTTCCTTTGGGTAAACCTTGCTTGAAATTTAAAAAAAATGCACATAACAATACTTCACTTTCCCTAGTGCACTAAGAATAAATTTGGCTGCATATAACAACAACAACAACAACAACAAAGCATTCCAGAAGCTTTAGCAAGGCACACATCTTTGTGTGCTTATCTATTACACAACAAAGTAAATAGTTGGGGGTCACTTATGATAGCTCTGAGGTCATCAGAGACTTAGTTTAATTTTATTTTTATTTTCCACTTTCCTTAGAATACAAAGTTCATCCTCAAGTTTATATCATGGTTGTAAGATGTCATCTGCAGTTCAAACCATCCCATCCACATTCCGAGCTGCAGGAAAGAAAAGGAAAAGCATAGATTCCCACACCTCTCTCTGAGTCAGCCCCAGAACCTTCTGGGAAGATCTGCCCACCCCTTCAATGCCTCGACTTACCTGGATTTATACCTCATTGGCCCCTTTCAGCTGCAAAAAGGCTGAGAAAGGTAATCTTTTAGCTGTGTGTCCTGTTGCACTGAAGAAAGTCAGGTGTCTGTTAGTAAAACCAAGGCAACTAGGTCTCTCCTACAGCTCACATTCAAACCATAACTTAATTGGTGGATGTGATTTCCTGAAGTCAGAGATACAATTTTTTTTTTGACAAAAACATAGTATTTCTGGCCAATATTTTTATATCAATTTATGGTTTATAAAAAATCATCTTTACATGATTCTGTAAAAATCTTCTTTACAAAATACAGCATATGTATGATCTATTTGATTCTCACGGCAATCCTGAGAAGTAAATATTTTGTATACATTGTGAAAGAATGAAATGAGCTTAGAAACTCTCAGTACCCTGCCCAGCGCTAACTGGTTAGTAAGAGGATGTGACAACAATTTAACCAGATCTGACAAACTCCAGAGCCCATGTCTTTTGATCTGAAAATTGATCAACAAGCTGTCAATACTCCCTAATTATTTTTTGACTAATGAGTTATAATTTTCCATTTATTCCATCTCTTCATTGTAGCTCACTATTTCTTTTCAAAGGGGTCAAAAAAATCAAAATTATTTAATCCAGGGTCAAGAAAGGAATGATAAGAAAGGAAACCTACTTGCAAGCATTATCTACAAAGTTCTTTTGAAATGCATGACCCATTTTACCTTCACAGCAGCTCTGTTGAGCAGGTACTACTATCCTGCCGATGAGGGAACCGAGGTCAGAAAGGTTATGACACTCTTGGAAACTCACCCTGTGAGGAGGTGACAGATGGGATTTGAAGGCAATTCTTTCTGACTCCCTACCCGCACTTTGACTTTCTTCATATCTCAAAATATTTGGAAGGTTGTTTCCTGATTATTTATCCATGTAACTTCACAGGTGTGAGCAATAACAAAGGAACACAGTAGACTCAAGGTCACGTGACTAGCAGACCTGGTGAATAATGAAGGAAAGATAAACAAAGAATAAGAAGCTGTGAAAGATTTGAAGTGTTTGTAGCTGGTTCTTTGGGAAGATCTCAACTAGCTCTTTTGTCCGGCTTGTGTTAAACATCCGTTTGCTTTAAAGACAGGGGCTGCACTTGGTTTCCTCAACTGCCTCTCTCTAGTGCTAAGTTCACAGTAATAATAGCTAACTTTGAACACTTACACTATATGACTAAGGTTACTGCATATTGCATGGGAGATACACTAAAACAATTGTTGTAATTTCTAAATGAAAAGATTTAGAATTTACTTTAATTCTTTTTTTTTAAAGATTTACTTATTTATTTATTTATTTGAGAGAGAGAGAATGAGAGACAGAGAGCATGAGAGGGAGGAGGGTCAGAGGGAGAAGCAGACTCCCCGCCGAGCAGGGAGCCCGATGTGGGACTCGATCCCGGGACTCCAGGATCATGACCTGAGCCGAAGGCAGTCGCTTAACCGACTGAGCCACCCAGGCGCCCGAATTTACTTTAATTCTTGATCTTAAATCCTAATTTAACTGAATGTCCTGTGTTTTATCTGCTAATTCTGGCAACAGCTCTCCAAAGGATTAGATAAAGAGTGCATATCCAGAGCAATTAACTTCAAGATCACACAACTGAAAAATGGTGGTTTCAGGACTCACCATCAAATATGGCCACTGCAAGGTCTTTGGTCACAGCATTTTTTCTCAAGCTCTGCAAATAAAAACAACCTTAACATTCTCTAACAATGAAAGAATTTAACTATTGATCGATTATCATAAGAGAGGGATCACATGAAAGCTATAAAGAATCCAAAATCTGTCTCCTGAACAATGGCAAAAGCATGTGATATTTTTAATGTCTTCCAGATCATTAAGAGAAACAAAAAAAAAAGCAAAGAAGTGTCCTCTCGGTGGTTTTCAACAGGGGGTGATTGTTTACCCAGGGGGACTTTGACACTGTCCAGAGACACTTTTAGTCATCACAGCTGGGGGTGCTACTGGGATCTTGTGGGCAGAAGCCAGGGATGCTAATTATCCTTCATTGCACAGGACAGCCCCCACGACTAAGAAGGATCCATTCCCACATGTAAATAATCCTGAGGTTGAGAAACCCCAAATTAAAATAATCTGTTGGGGTTTTAATTTTTTTTTTTTTTTTCATTTTAGGTTGCTATACTGAATGGAGAGCTGGAATGTGAAGTTTTGGGACCATCCATGAAAGAGTGATTTCTACATTCCAAAGAGTCACCAAACCAAATCTCTTCATGGCATTTTCTGGAGTCTGCAGAAGTCCAGGAGGGGTGGAGGTGGTGGTAAGAAACTAGCACCTTGTAACACATCCCCCACATCTTTAGCTGTCATAGCTTGTCTTTTCAGGATTATCTTTTCTGTGTTTCAGGATGGTTGGGTTTTCTTCTTTGTGATGACACTTGCATTGGTTTTCCATGTGGACTATTCTTATTCAAGAGTGTCTTAGTTTTGAACAACTCAATCCCAAAGGCCACATGCGCAGGGACATGGAGTTAGTCTGAGCTCTAAGTCTCCCCCATCTGCATCTGTCCGTCTATTCCCAGCCCCACACCGGCTGTCTAGATGGCCCTGGCTGTTTAAATCTGGGGGAAAGGGAGATGGTAGCTAAAGCACACTGGATCAGTAGAAAATGCACGAAGCTTGGAGTCAGGCTAACCTAAATGCAATCTTATCCCATCTATCGTCTGGCTATGTAACCTTGTACAGTTTTTAAACTCTTCTGAAGAGCATAGTTTTATCATTTGTAAAATGCAAATAATTTTACCTACCTCAGCAAGTTGTGATAAGAATTAAATGAGGCAAAATGTCTTAAAAATTGTTTTATAGTTTACAAAGCACCATTAGAACAGATTAAAGTCCTCACGGACTATTTGTAATGAGGGTTTGAAAGCATATGTGTTAGGTTAAAGCAGCTGCCTGTGTTTGTAGCTTCTTCATTCTATTGACCAAGTCAGTTTTATGTATCATTGTATGGACATCCTGTCCTCCCTCAACTGGAGGAAGAGGGCTATTTTGTGAAATTTGTTTGTTTAAACACTTTCTCCTTTTTTTGCAGGGTGGGTGGTTAGAGAGAGCAAAATAACTTTTTCCTCAAACAAACAAATTCAAGAAATACACGATTCTGGTTGACAGAACTTGGTAAACAATGGGTGTTTTTTAAATGTTGATGGCCTTGGGGTACATTGACTGTGAGTGGTGCCTTTAGCATCTCTTGACAGATGAGAATTTATAAAGTGAGAAACACCAGACTGACCTTGGCTCTGAGTTACCAAACTCAAATAGGACATCACTCAGAGTGGGAGAGTGGTCTTCTTCCAGGGGGCTGGGGAGGGCTTCCAGGGCAAACACTCAGGGGGCTGGATTCTTTAAAGTTTTCTTTGAATAGAGGTTTCCATAGGGGTCTGATTCATTTCAAAATTCTTCTGTTCCTGGGCCATGTCAGAGTTACAGAACACCCAAAGCCAGAAGGAGGCTGATTTCTGAAATGGAGAGACATGTGTCAAGAATCTAGAAAGAAAAGCCTAAAGTCAGATGTAGATGTCTTTCCTCTTTGCTTCCTTAGCACTCTGTTCCTTGCAACTTTCCACATTGTGTTCTTATCTATTTTCACCCTTATTCTTCTCCATGAGACTGTGAGCCCCCTTGGGGATAGGGAGTGAGTCTTATTTATTCTTTTAACTGCAGTGCTTTGCATGCAATATCTATGACATAGAATGTGCCCAATAAATAAAAGAGGAAGAAGGGGAAAAAAAGAAAGGAGGAAGGGAATAAGAGGGAGAAAGAAGGGAGGAAGAAGAGAGGGAGGGAGAAACAGCGATCGCTGGGCTAACAGCAATAAAAGAAAATTCTTCAGTCTAGTGAAGTTTGTCAGATAAATGGTTATTACCTTAAAATCATAGTCTCTTCATGAAAAAAACATAAAACACACTATACTTCTGCATTGATTGCCCAGGACCTGGTTCTGCAAGATCAGGAGCCTCATCTTTCTTGGCTCACCATCCCACCTAGCTCTCCTGGTACCCTCACAAACCAGCATCCCTCAGATCCCTGCTCATTTGCCTATGTGGGCTGGCACTCCATTTCGTTGGCCCTATTTGGACATAGTGATCCAGTTCTGGGCACTGTATCTGCAATCTGAGAGGAAACCCTGAAGGACTTCGCTCCTGGTAGTAGCCCAGATGCTCACTTATCTCTCTGCACATCAGGGGTTCACACTGGCACCAAGCTCATTTTTTCAGACACTGGAACCCTGAATCCTGCCCCTTGGAAAGGGAATCAGAAAGTAAAGTTTTCAAACAAGACTCCTCAGCAGGTGAAGCCTACAAAATTCTAGCATTTCCTTCCTACAGCAAGTCATATCTAAAACCAGCACAGACAGGTAGAAAAATATCCACCTCCTCTGAGTGCCAGCCAGTGGTGAAAGGCTGCCATGAACTGAATAACAGAGCTGCTATCCCTACACAACTGATTATTTTATTTGTGGTTGTTCTTTGTTGAGCACAAACCTTCAAGCCCAGGACCTCCCTTTTATCAATCTTCAGAGTCCCCAGCCACCACTGGACCGCCACTTTTATTGTATCTTGCAAACTTTCAGAGAATGCATTACAAAATCCAAATTCGTCTGAAGGGAGCACTAAAGCATAATTTTTTTGTGTGTAGATTAGGCTGAGGGAACAAAAAATTCCATATATGGATCATTCAACCTAAGAGCAGTTTATTTCTAAATCAGTTAACATCCTGGGATGGCTCCAGGTCTGTGGCTGGTGAGGGAGCTCTGCTCCATGTGTCTATTCAAGAAACCTCAGAATGATAGCAGTTCTCAAACTGTGAAATTGGTGTTTACAAAGTTGAGGGGAGAGAAGGTCCTGATTCCATTCAGCTTTAAAGGTAAAAAGGCATGAAAGAGCAAAAATGAGAAATTTAATGGGCCATGTCTAAAAGGGGCACTCATGATTTCATTGGCTAGAGTTCAATCACATGGTCACAGCTAAAGCAAGGGAATCTGGGAAATGTAGTCTAGCTCTGTGGCTCAGGAAAAATGGGGAGAATAAATGTTGGCACACAGCTAGTGGATCCACCACAATAAGCAAATTTCTATTAAGGGTGAAAGAGAATCAATTGATTTCTGGATAAGCACTGGTCTCCCCAGGAAAATGACAAACAGGACAATGTGTCTGGGGTTTAGGTAGAGTATGGTAGGCAAGAGTAGGGGACTAAAAGAGAAAATGAGATGATGGGAAAGACCAGCTTTGCCATCTTTTTCATACATCTGATCATCAGCTGGGAAGTTAACACAGACTCTAGGGTTCTCATTATTGTCCCAAAGCTGTGAAGGCAACTGTTCTCTTTCTCTATGGGGGTCATGCAGTGTGGTATTTCCCTTGCAATACATTAGAAAACAGAGTTGCTTTTGCCATCTAGGCAACCTTCGCCATGGGACCCCTGAGAGAGGACATCCATTGCCAATCCAGGGTATTTCCATGAGTGGTGGTAGTTTGTAATTTAGCATAAGAGACTAGCACTGTACAAATCAGGCCTTGAAAATATAAGGTATAGCACTCTGAAAAATAAGATTCCTACTTTGCAACTCATTTACAAATGTTGAAGAGGTCAAATCCAAGTTCAAAAGGAAAAATTTGATTTAGTAACTGAAAAACAGTCAAGTGAAAAGTGGTAATCACCATGATTACACAAATCCTTAATGTGTCCAAAAGCAGGGAGTTTTAAAAAAATCTGCATGCAATTGCATATTTTTTTGGTCTTTTTCTATTTATTCTAAAACCAAGATGTAGGTGGAAAATTTTATTAGCATCTCGGTAAGGCCCCCTGCCAGCCTAGAAAACCTTCATTAATCATTGAGATGCTCACCCCCATTTTTTAAAGAACAATGACTCACCAGAACTTACACAGCAATCAGGGCAAATGTAACCGAATGTTGAATTTTCAAACTTCCCTTTCTTAAGAATGTCTTCACTTCTGGAATGTAAGCCTGCTTTAAGCGAATATGCATGTGTTTATGAGAGAGAAGTAGGGAAAGGAAAATGAACTGTAATTGAGAGGTGATATTTATGTTAGGATTTCCTCTCCTTTTCAGTTTTAGGTTTAGTCTTAAGCACCTTTGCCCCAAGGGAAGAAGGAGCTCCAGAGAGCTGCAGCAGGCCCATCTAACGGCTTGTACCTCACCACTTAGTTGGAAGTACACCGGGTCACATACTCTCCTATACCCTTCATCCATTACGTTCTGAAAAAGATACAGTGAGAAGAGGAAGCGGATGAAGTCCTTGGGGGCCAGGACAGAGATGATGTGACCATCTCTCCTTTCAGAGGAGATGCATTCCAACTGCAGTCTTTGTCACAGCCCACATACAGCAAATTTGGTTTTAATTCACCTCATCTGGCAAGGAAGTTATTCTTTGAAGGAAAGAACAGTCAACAAAATACCTGGAAAAGAAGAGATGTTGCAGAATGCTTCAATGTCTGTTTCAAAGCTTTGAAAAAAACTGTGAAATGCATTGATAAATAAGGAAAAATTAGCAAATCGATAAAGAGCTTATATTCTCCTCCTTTTAGCTTTGCTGCCTTTTTTTTTTTTTAACCAACAGTCCTGCTTTCTTCTGCATGTCATCAGCTCTTCCCCAGAAATTGAGACTGATCGGTTTATCAGTAAATGGGTTCACTTCCCCATACTTGCATAGATGTAGACAATTGTGTAGCCTAATATCCATACACATGAGAAGACAGGTCATCTGTTTTCATCAGGTGGCCGCACCGGAAGAAGGCACCCTGGTCTCTTTTGCTCAGGTGATTGGGGGAGTTAATCCATTTAACCTCTAGGGCTCACGTTGCTTCCTCTCCTGTGATGAGGTGCACGGTTTGGCTTTGCTCTCTTGGGTCAGCAGCTGCAGGAAGAAGAAATGGAAACTCTTCATTGTCATCGAGGCTCTTTCTCTGCCAAAGAACAATTGATCCCTGAAACTGCTAGCAGAGGGAAGAGGCTTTCCAAGGACAGCAGAGAAAGAGACTAACTCAAATGATCAGCCTCCCTGGGGACAGGGAGTAGTCTACAAGCAAGCAATAACAGGAGAGTGTGGAGGGCAGCGGAGACTGCCAGGGAAGCAGAATGTCCTGTTCCAGCCCTTCGGGAGCAGGAACACAGGAGAGATCTGGGAATCCTGCTGAGTTCTTATAAGATCCTACAAGATGCACTTAGTAGGATGCTTTCTGTAATGTAATGTGATTGTATTCCTCTTTAAATGTGTTATGTAAAATGTTATTTGAATCAAAGGAGACCTAATTCCAACCAAGTCAAATCCTTAAGCAGTACTGGGAGAAATAGCCTCGGGGATAGCTAATCATCACTTGCCTTCAATGAGTAGTATTTCAACTTTGGGGCTCATACAAGAGCAGTTGTAGAAAATGAGCATACTAGAGGTCAGGTACATGTGCTGCCCTCACCCAGATGAAAATGGCAAAGAATTAAATGGTTAAAAAGGAACCCCGGAAATAAGAACAAGGTTGCTGCTCACCGATTCTCTCTGGAAGAAATATTAAATCATGTACTTAAAGCAAGAAGAAAAATAAGCCCAGAAGGAAAGAATGGGACTGAACAAGAAGTAATATGAGAAGAGATGATGGTAAAAAGATGGCGGCATGTCAAGATTTTATCAACCACAAATATCAGTAATATTTGGGGAAGTTAACATCAGAATGTGATGTAATTACAAGGAAGTGAATACACGGAGGACAAGAGAAATAAATTGAGAGAGAAATTAAACCTTTCTAAGGTTCCTGTCTTATTTAGGAGAATGAGATATTAGTTTTAGGGTTTGCTAGAAGGATGTAAATTTAAGTTTTCATATTACTTACTAGTATTTTTTCTTTTATTAAAAAATTAAAAAAAAAACAAAAAAATTTAAAAATTAAAAACTCCAAAGCAAATGTGATATAATATTAACACTGGTTAATTCTGAGTCCTGAGTACATCGGTGACTTTTATATTATTTTCTGTATCTTAAAATTGTTTACCAGATTTAAAAGGGACAGAAAATGTGAGGAATAGAAGGGAGGAGAAGAAGAGAAAGAGAGAGAAAGGGAACCGAGTTATGGAGCAAAGTGGTCAGATTTGAGAGGAAGTTATGGAACCAATTAAATAAAAGAGGGCCATGCCGAGGCTAACCCAAAAAAGAGAGCAGTGTAGAGCTATGGAAATCAGTCAATAAAGACAGTTCTTGGGGTGGGGAGGATTGAATAAAAAATTAAGATTTTTCTGCAAGCAGTAACAAGGAAATGAGAAAATAACATCACAGAGAGCAGAGAACCTAGGTTAAGCAAGAGGGATCCAAGCAGATAAGTTCCAGTTCTTCCAACTCTCTGACTAGGGGTTCCCACAAGAATTGCAATGAGGAGTATCTCAAAGCTTATACTAGAATTCCTGATATTTTACTTCAAATGTGATGCATGTGTTGTCCCAGTTCGTGAGTTGTGTCCAATCCCATTTATGGTGAGGGCTCAGTTCTTCACAATGCTCTTGTCATCTTCATGGTGTCCCCAGTTAAAGAGCCTTTCCAGTGTTCTTTTAGAATCTAAATGGATGGTAGGCCAGGTGGTCATGGAGGCTAATAGTGAGTAACATCTTAGCCATTCTCGCCCAGGGAAGGCCTTGGGTCTTAGCCTACTAAGCACCATCATCCGTCACATAGACTTTAGTTTTGGAATCCCCATTCAAGCTGGCCACACAGTGGGCAAGTCCTAGAGAAAGATTGCTCAGCCCAGTGGACTCCTTCCAACTGTCCTGAGTAGCCCCATAGGGAACCCAGCTTGGAGATGTTATTCTTCCAAATGGAGCCTTGGAGTGAAAGAACCCAGGTACTAATCTAAGTGAAGTGAGGAGTCAAGAAAATGGGCCTGGGAATTATGGCTGGGCATCATCACACTGAAGGAAATGCCCCACAGACATGGTCCAGACTATACAAGTGTGACCACCCTCTGAATGAAGCAAACATAGTGTGTGTGTGTGTGTGTGTGTGTACCAGGCACATGTTAAGGGCCTTCTTACTCATTATTTCATTAATTTCTCACAACTCAAGGAAGTAGACATTGCCAGCTCACTTTAGGAAGAGGGAAAACTGGACCCAGGAAGGCTAAGTGTCTTATCAAAAAGCACAGAACTCATGAATGACAGAATTGCATTAGAAACCAGGTCCATCTAAATGTGATGCTTATAGTCAACTGACTCATTTGGAGCTGAATGGGGGGCAGTATAGACCAATGGTTAAGGCTGTGGTGAGGATAGACATAGCATCTCTGTTGAGAGAATGGTTTTCGTCTGAACATAATGTTTTAGGCTTAGTGGGGCCTATGTGGAGTTGGAGGAGATGGAAAAATTGAATATCAGGGTGAGGATATCCAAGAAAATGGCTAAAATAGTTATTTTATAGTGACATCAAAGGTAATTTGTACTGGTATTTATTTCACTGCTTAATAGCACACTTTTCGGCAAATTGTTAAACATTATCCTATTAGAGCCAACTAGTCACCCTGTAAGAATGAAACTGTGTACATTTTGTTGTTCTCATAAGTTACAAGGAAGTTTAAAAATTGTCCATTACTCATTGTAAATTGCAAAAAGAAAAGCATGGGGCAATTTTTCATTTGGAAATGAGCTTGTAACTAACCTGAATAAACAATGAAATACGTTTATTTTAGATGAACTTCAGGATGCTGGAGCTAAGAAATAAGTGGGAGGTTGTTGGGCCCATCCTTGGCCTCTGGAAGGACCTCCAGTTAAACAGATACAGATCTCCCTTCCTGCAGTGGTTCTCAACTGGGGGTCATTTTGCTCCAGCCCCCAACCTCCAGAGAATCTTTGGCAAGGAAAGTAGGAAGATATTTTTAGTTGTCACAACTGAAGCATGCTCCATCATCTTGTAGGTAGAGGTCAGAAATGCGCTAAACATCTGACAATACATAGGGCAGTCTCCACAACAAAGAATTATCTGGCTCAAAATATCAAGTGCCAAGGCTGAGACAGCCTGCCTCATTGAAAGAAAAAACAGGAGGCCGCCCTTGGAGTAGATGAGTAGGATGCAGACACCCAATGACCCCAATGCTAGCCTCTATTATTTTCCAGATTTAATAGAGTTAGCCGAGGAAGTGACCAAGCGAATACTTGACCTGAAGTGCTGTGTGCATTTTACTCTGCACGCCTCAGCCTGACCTCTGATCAATTTCCATGTGTTTCTGCAACACAATAAAATCTAACTCCACAAAATCACTCCTCTTCAACAGGGTCTGCAGTTAAGTACTATCACTTGCAATGCATTTGCGTTTCAAGCAATATTTCCATGCATAACGCACATCTTAAAAAATAATGACGTTCTGGCCATGAGTTCCCGATCACAGCTCACAGCTCACTGCAGGAAATTAATAATTTCTCTGAGCAGCTGTTCTAACCACTGACTTCAAGAAATGATATTGTAATATTAAATTGCAGATTACTATCTTTGGGGGAAATAATCTCTTTAAAATTATCCGTTCTCTGGTTTTAATGAGAAAATCGGCCATTTGGAGGTCGATGCCAAAAGAATTCACTCATTACTTTTCAGAGTCTCCATTCCAGGTTAGAAGGATGTTTCAGGATTTACAATAGATCTAATTCAATTCCACACTCCATCCCAAGATTGAGGGAAACCGAGGCACAATGACTTATGAGCAACCAAACAAAGGGTTAATGGAGGAGGCTGGCAGGCAAGCCTCTGGGCCCTTCTCAGCCGTATCCTCTGAGGACTCCTTGCTGCCTCACTGGCTGCTGCAGGGAGAAAGCTGGGCCAGCTGTGCTGCAACTCGGGCTCTGCCTCGCATCCTTCTACCCAGTGACTGGAAGAACATTCAAGGCATTCCACTTGGCTTTTAACAGAAACTTGAATAAGCCTTAACAAAACATTCTCCCAGTGCCAATAAGAAAGACCACTGATCAGCAACGGAAACTGATCTTGTCCCCAGTCTGCCCCACTGTAAGGGCATATCGCTTTCTGCCCTCTGTTCTCACTTC
This sequence comes from Mirounga angustirostris, assembly GCF_029215605.1. Taxonomy (NCBI): domain Eukaryota; kingdom Metazoa; phylum Chordata; class Mammalia; order Carnivora; family Phocidae; genus Mirounga; species Mirounga angustirostris. The sequence goes on along the minus strand of NW_026991718.1, from coordinate 13,965,059 downwards.
CTCTGGGTGGTCAGCACCTTTAAGGGTAGGGGACAGAGCTCCATGCTGGGTTCGGCATCCAGCACCTCCAGCCTGTCTTCCCACCACTGTCACCGACTCGCACACCTTCCCTGCTTGTCCACCATTTCCTCTTGGTTCAGGGAACCGGCTGTTGCTGGGGGCTCCTGAATGGCCCACCCTACACCCTCCGTGAGTCCATGGGTCTACAGCCCTGGCCTGTGTCTCCCTCCTGTCTCAGGAGTGTCTGGGAGGCAGGGCTGCCTGTTGAAGCTCTCTGTGGGGCTCTGGCACCCCTTTGTAAGAGGCAGACTTGAAGTTGGTCCTGGAGGGTGAGCAGTGGTGTACAAAGAGAGGTGGTAAGGGTGGGGCGGGACTGAGGTGAATGCACAAGCACTAAGAGAATGCACAACAAAGGACTGGTTTGCTTAGGGAATGGCAAACAGCCCAGACAGGTGCAGTACTTTGTGTGTGGTGACGAGAAATGAGTTGATGCGTTGAAAAAGTGGGTTGAAGTCAGATTGTAGAGAGTGTTGACTGCCCAGCAAAAGAGTTTGAACTCCACACTGACTTGCCCAGACTTACTCTTCGTACCTCTGGTACCACCACCTTCTCTTTAGCAAGTGAGATCCTCAAAGTCAGAGATGTTGCCTCTCATCCTCTCCGCAGGCATCCTGTGTGGCCAAGGTGGAAGTGGGGTGGAGAACCCAGTCTGTTATTTTTAGATAAGTTGCTCTAGGAGAGATCACCCTCCTGGGACGGCCATAAGCCACCTTGCCAGCTGCCTTCCATGTTGCTATATAGAGTAAGAACTGCCATGGAGCTAGGCACCTAGGTCAAGAAGCAGGTGCATGACCATGGGATAGCCCGCCTTCATTTTAGTTCTGTGGCTCTGAATCTGTTTTCCTGATCCTCATCTGAGAAAACAATTCCAAATGTGAAACCAAGGATAGTAAGACTATTGGACTGGCCCACACCCCAGCTAGGCTCATCTTTTCTGAGTCTTACTAGAATAGCAGTGCCCAGAGTTATCAGGAGCTGGACAGAATTGGGGCCCCAATGTCCTTCCCAAGACAGAATCACTGGGCAGTCTTGTTGGCCTACAGGGAGGGAGCCAGGATGGATGAAGATAAAGGACCTGGAGGCACCAGGCCAGTGTGAAATGAAGCCGCTGGGAAATGTTTCTGTCTGTATAACCAAAAGCAGGTTGCTCAACTTCTCTGAGCCACCTGTTTCTCAACTTTGGATAGGAATTATGAAGCTACTTTGCAAGAATGTTATAAAAATTAAATAATGTCACATATGCAAACCATTCAGCACAGAGCCTACTGCCATGGACATGATATGGAAGCCAGGATAATATTCAAAAGGCATCTGTGAGCCTTCCTTCAGTCCCTTCAGTTGAGCACTTAGTAACCAAATAGAATATCCAGACAAATCCGACTCTGGTCCTCTAAATTCTCACTAGTTTTATGGTCCATCAAGTGCAAGGTTATCTTCCTATTAGCTTGGGGCCCCTCAAAGCCTTAGATGTCTCTGAGTCCTTAACTTCTAGCACAATGTCTATATGCAGGAAAACACAAAATTATAATCCCAATCAAGACTTTTAAACTAAATACTTTTTTATTTATCAGGCAGGCTTTTCTCAGGATTTGCTATTGACCGCCTGTCCTGACTTTAAAATCTAAGGAAGAAATGATCCGTGACTCTGTGATTATCCATTTCACTGGGTCCTTGGTAGGCTTCCAGAGTCATACGTATGTATGTATATTACGTATGTATTAATATATATGTATTGATATACATATAACATATTTATTATTAGGTATACTTTATTATTACAATTTATTATTATATTAACTGTATTATATTTGTAAAAACAAGATCCTGCTTTATATACACCATACATTCTGTTTTGGAAACCTTTATTTTCCAGTCAATTATTTACCTCCCTTTTTTTTTTTTTCATTTTGGCAAGCTTTCAGTAAATCTAATATCCAGACCATATTCAAATTTTCTATTTTCCCAATTCATCAAAAATTATCATTTACAGGTAGTTGGGGCAAACTAGTTTTTCATCCAGAATCTTAATTTACTTTGAAGAGTTATTTTGAGATGGCTAAAGTTTGCTTTAATGTTTTGCACCAGGAGATCACAGCTTGTTTCCTTTTGGGGAAATCCTTTCTTATAATAAATGCTATTATACAACAAAGAAGCAGTTTATCACAAGGATAATGGGCTTTCTGTTTATTGGGTCATTCAGATTGAGCCACCTGCTAGCAAAGATAACATCACATTGAGTTGATTTTGGTACCATGTAAGAATGCTTCAAATAGAAGCATCTAGAGCTGTATGTTAGTGATCATTTATGAGTTCAGTTTACCCCCAAATAGATTCAAACCTGAGTTCTGAGTACCTGAATAAAGGGGTTTCAGAATTAAATGTAGTAACTTTTACATTGGTTGGTCTTTTAAGTGTTCCAACACACTTTTTCAGTGCTTCTAGATGGGCGTATGACTTGTACCACCCAGGAGAAAGCCAGGTCTCTGGACACAGGACTCTCACCTCAGACTACCTGCCTTTTTAGGTAGCAGGGAGGGACAATCTCATTTCCATTCTAATGCTCCAGAATCCTGTTGGTTTCCAAAACTACCCATACAAATTCACTTGTTTTTTTTCCTTTCCTTTCCTTTCCTTTCCTTTCCTTTCCTTTCCTTTCCTTTCCTTTCCTTTCCTTTCCTTTCCTTTCCTTTCCTTTCCTTTCCTTCCCTTCCCTTCCCTTCCCTTCCCTTCCCTTCCCTTCCCTTCCCTTTCCTTTCCTTCCCTTCCCTTCCCTTCCCTTCCCTTCCCTTTCCTTTCCTTTCCTTTCCTTTCCTTTCCTTTTCCTTCCTTTTTCCTTTCCTTTTTTCATTACTCAGTATTCATTGCAATAAATATACTCTCAATCCTCTTTATCTATTTCAGCCATCCCCCCACCCACCTCCCCTTTGGCAATCACCAGTTTGTTCTACAAGTCTGCTGTTTGTTTGTCTCTTTTATTCTTTGATTGTTCATTTGTTTTGTTTCTTAAAATTCCACAAATAAGTGAAATCATATGGTATTTATTTCTCTCTGTCTGACTTATTTCATTTAGCATTATATCCTCTAGGTCTATCCATGTTTTTGCAAATGGCAAGAGCTCATTCTTTTTTATGGCTGAGTAGTATTTGGTGATATATATATATATATATATATATATATGTATATATCATATATATATCATATATATGCTTGATATATATAAGCACATATATATCATATATATATGCTTGATATATATAAGCTTATTTATGGCTGAGTAATATTTGGTGATATATATATATAAATCTTGATATATATATAAGCTTTTTATGACTGAGTAATATTTAGTGATATATATATCACCTCTTCCAATAGATAGATAGATCGATAAGCTTGATATATATAAGCTTTTTTATGGCTGAGTAATATTTGGTGATACATTATATTATTTGGTGATATATTATATCATGCCTCTCCCTCTGCCCCGCCTCCCCTGTCCCAGACACCAGAGGCTGGGCCACCTGCAGAGGAGACACCATGGGGCTAAGCCCAGTGGTCACGCCCTGGCCCCCAATGGAGCAATGAGGCACACCATCTGCTCTGGGCCATGCCTGGCCCCTGGGCCAGGCTCAGGGAGCACGCTGACTTCACATGGCATATTTAATTGCAATTAAAAAGGCACCCTTTTGGGCGCCTGGGGGGCTCAGTTGGTTAAGTGACTGCCTTCGGCTCAGGTCATGATCCTGGAGTCCCAGGATGGAGTCCCGCATCGGGCTCCCTGCTCGGCAGGGAGTCTGCTTCTCCCTCTGACCCTCCCCCCTCTCATGTGCTCTCTCTCATTCTCTCTCTCTCAAATAAATAAATAAAAAAATCTTTTAAAAAACAGGCACCCTTTTTTCCTAAAAAAAAAAAAATAGCATTCTGGGCATGCATGTGTCTCTTTGAATTAGTATTTTTGTATTCTTTGGGTAAATACATATATATATATATATGTATATATACATATATATATACACACACATATATATATAATATATCACCTCTTCTTTATCCATTCATTTATGGATGGACACACTGAAATAGATTGCTAGCAATGAAATTGAATCAGTAATCAAAAAACTCCCAAAAAACAAAAGTCCAGAACCAGATGACTTCACAGGAAGATTTTACCAAACATTTAAAGAACAGATAATGCCTATTCTTCTCAAACCAGTCCAAAAAACAGAAGAGGAAGGAAAGCCATCAAATTCATTCTATGAGGCCAGCATTATCCTGATACAAAAACCAGACAAAGACACTACAAAAAGAAAACTATAGGTCAATATCTCTGATGAGCACAGATGCAAAAATCCCCACTTGTTCATTTAGTCATCAATTACTTCACTCATTCATTTCTTTAACACATATTTACTGAACACAGATCACATGTCACTTACTGGGGACATATCAGTGAAGAAGGTGGGCATGATCCTTGCTTCCTGAAGCTCTAGGTGCACCTAGCAGCATCTGGACAACACTATGGGTCTGAGGGCAATGGGTCTTTCTCCATTTTCATAATTCCTGGCTGGGAAAAGAGGGTCTTCAGTTCCTGACAGGTGAGGGTGAAGATAGATAATTAATGGCAATTAATTTATTTTTGAGGCTCTGGCTCTGCAACCCCTCTCCCTAGAGGAAGCCAGATCTCCTTTGATCTCAGGAGTTCTTTGGGGTTGGTGGGGGAGTCCAGAAAGAGACTGGGTACTCCAGGTACCAGAGGCCTCTCGTCCCTGACCTATCCTTAAGGAGAAGCCCTGTCCTATTTTCTCCCTTAAGGGGACAATCTAATGTTCAGGACCCAAAGAAATCCAGTGCAGTCATGTTAAAAGAGGAACCCCTTATTTAAGGCTGGAACTGGAAATATGACCAGCTATGTGGCAAAGACAGTTCCTTCCACCATCTAGAATGTCAAATCCATCTTTCTTGTGCCCTAACTTCTATTTGTTCTTAACACCCCATTCATGTTCCTCCCTCCAAAGAGAAGCCCTTCCTGACACGCAGCTCGCTCCCAGTTCTCTCCTCTTATGACTCCTATAGCCTTTGCCTGGGGTCCTCATTAGGATCTGTCACATGCTGCTTGTTTCTTCAGTTAGACTGCCAGATGCTTGTCTAAGGGGTCTTATCCCTTGTGCATGTAAAGAACAAACATGCCAAAAGTTCTCTGTGACTTAAATGTGAAGCCAACTGACTGATTTCTTCAGGGCAGGCAGGTTAAGTATAAGGCTTAAGCAGATGACCTCTTAAATCAGATAGCCTGGGTTTAAATCCTCTTACCAGCTGTGTGACTTTTGACAAGTTTCTCAACCTTTCTGTACTTCTTTTTTTCTCATTTGCAAAAGAAAAGAAATACTGCCAATCTCTAGTATATTTGCAATAATTAAATTATTCAATGCATGAAAAGTATACAGAACAGTACCTGACACTTCAGTGAGCAATAGTAAAGTTACTATTGTCTTACTTTTAAGAATTAGACACTTAGTAACAATACCCCATAGGATTTCAGACAAATAGTTGTTTTTTCTTCAGTTTTATTTAAATTCTAGTTAGTTTACATATAGTGTAATATTAGTTTCAGATGTACAATATAGTGATTCAACACTTCCATACAACACCCAGTACTCATCACAAGTGCCCTCCTTAATCCCCATCACCTATTTAACCCATCCCCCCACCTCCCCTTTGGGAACCATCAGTTTTTCTCTGTTGTTAAGAGTCTATTTCTTGGTTTGCCTCTCTCTCTTTTTCTTCCTCCTTTGCTCATTTGTTTTGTTTCTTAAATTCTACATATGAGTGAAATCATATGGTATTTGTCTTTCTCTGACTGAATTATTTCACGTAACATAATAAACTCTAGCTCCATTCATGTCATTGCAAATGGCAAGATATCATTCTTTTTTATGGTTTAGTAATATTCCATATTGTGTATATGTGTGTGTGTGTGTTGTTTGTGTATCTCACACCTTTATCCATTCATCAGTTTATGGACACTTGGGTTGTTTCCATAGTTTAGCTATTGTAGATAATGCTACTATAAACATCAAGGTGCATGTATCTCTTTGAATTAGTATTTTTGTATTCTTTGGGTAAATACCTACTAGTGCAATTACTGGATCATAGGGTAGTTCTATTTTTAACTTTTCGAGGAACCTCCAAACTGTCCTCCAGAGTGACTGCACCCAGTTTACATTCTACAAATAGTGCAAGAGGATTCCCCTTTTCCACATCCTTGCCAACATCTGTTGTTTCTTGTGTTGTTGATTTTAGCCACTCTGTACTCTGAAAAGTATAAAACACCAATGAAAGAAACTGAAGATGACACAAAGAAATGGAAAGAACTTCCATGTTCATGGATTGGAAATACAAATATTGTTAAAATGTCTATACTATCCAAAGCAATCTACACATTTAGTACAATTTTTATCAAAATACAAACAATAGTTTTCACAGAGCTAGAACAAACAATCTTAAAATTTGTATGGAACCACAAAAGACCCCAAATAACCAAAACAACTTTGAAAAAGAAAAGCAAAGCTGGAGGCATCACAATTCCAGACTTCAAGTTATACTACAAAGCCATAGTAATCAAAACAGTATGGTACTGGCACAAAAACAGACACATAGATCAATGGAACAGAATAGAAAACTCAGAAATGAACCTACAATTATACGGTCAATTAATCTTTGACAAAGCAGGAAAATATACCCAGTGGGAAAAAGAATGTTTCTTCAACAAATGGTGTTGGGAAAACTGGACAGCTACATGCAAAAGAATGAAACTGAACAACTTTCTTACATCATACACAAAAATAAATTCAAAATAGATGAAATACGTAAATGTGAGACCTGAAACCATGAAAATCCTAAAAGAGAGCACAAGCAGTGACTTCTTTGACCTCTGCTGTGGCAGTTTCTTTCTAGCTATGTCTCTTGAGGCAAGGGAAGCAAAAGCAAAAATAAACTATTGGGACCATATCAAAATCAAAAGCTTTTGCACAGTGAAAGAAACAATCAACAAAACTAAAAGGCAACCTATGGAATGGGAGAAGATATTAGCAAATGACGTATCTAATAAAGGGCTAATATCCAAGATCTATAAAGATCTTATAAAATGCAACACCCAAAAAATGAATAATCCAATAAAAAATGGGCAGAAGACATGAATAGACATTTTTCCAAAGAAGACATACAGATGGCCAACAGGTACATGAAAAGATGCTCAACATCATTTATCATCAGGGAACTGCAAACCAAAACTACAATGAGGTATTACCTCACACCTGTCAGAATAGTTAAAATCAACAACAGTAGACAAATAGATTTGAAGAGGAACATAGAAGTAATTTGGTCCAACCTCCTACCAGATCTTTATGATTGATTAGTGAAAGGATAAGGAAGTAACTCTAAGCTATTAAAAATAATCTTGAAGGCCTCTGTGCATCTTCAAACACAAGTATACTAAAAATAGCACAACAGTTGAACCCACCGGAATACACACTCTTGAAGTCACCGTGTAAGCACTTTGACTTTCCAGAGGTCACCATGCTATGAGGCCCAAAATAACCCAGGTGGAAAGACCACATTGAAAGTCCCTGAGACTATATGAAGAGGGAGAAGGAGAGGTAGAGAGAGGGGAAAGGGATGCCCCCCAACAAGCCCCCATTGGCTTTCCTTCGGCTCCTGCTTTTCTAGCTCCTGATGACAACTGCATGTCATACCCCATGCTGGAACTGTCTATCCCATCGTCTTCCAAATTCCTGACTCTTAAAAATTCTGAGATATAATAAAATGAATGTTAAAAAAATAATAAAAAAATAAAATGAATGTTATTTGATGCCACCAGGTTTTGTGATGATTTGTCAAATATGAACAGATGATCAGAACAGATTTTTCTTTCTCAACTGAAATCTTTCCTTCCTCCCTCCCTCCCTCCCTCTCTTCCTTCCTTGCTTCTTTCTTTCTTTCCTAACTTCCTTCCTTCCTTCCTTCCTCTCTTTCTTTCTTTCTATCTTTCTTCCTGAATGCAGCAATGAGTTCAGGAAGGAGAGGGTTTAGAGTCTTATCAAAATTGTCACGTCTTTCTAGATCTTTTGCATACTAGAAGGAAAGGGAAAAAGGTAAAATTATTTTTAAAAAATCAAATAATGGGCATTTCCTCCAGCAGAAAACCAAGAAGAATACAAATAGGAAATTCTGCTTGCTTTATTTATTTTTTTAAAGTATTTTTAAATTTAAATTCAATTAGCCAACATATGCTTGCTTTAAATATAATACCATTGCACCATGGTTTATCACTGGGGAAAGCAAGATGGTGTTATATGACCCTGTGAAACATCAGGCCTGCGTGCCTGGCCTGGGGAGCAGTGGAGCAGTGGGTCTTCCCTCAGCCTTAGCTGCTCAGTGGATGGGGCCTGCTCCTTGTGGGCTCACTGTTCCACAGGCTTTGTCCAAGGGTCCCGGCGAAGGTTCTGATGGTGAATGTGTACTACATTCCTCCTCAGACCCCTTCCCAGTTTGACAAGCTCCAAGAAGCCAGCACATAAAGCAGCACAGGAAATGCAAGACATCTGTACTGGGGCCTGGGAACACACTTTCCTCAGTCCCCTTGCTAGTGTGGTCCTGGCATGGAGTGGGGCCTCTGGAGAAATGAATTAAAGAAACAAGTCCAGTGGAGAACATGGGATTCCACTTCCATTCATCTTCCTTATTTTGCAAACACCACATTCTGCAAATCCCATGCCAGTAAAGCTCTTGGATCAGCCCTCAAATTCTTCTGGATCCTTAAGGGAGGAGATGTCAGGGCTGGCCAAGAATCTAAGTGGAAACTGATGACAGAAGCTGACATTAATCAGCTACACAGTATGTCCTTCCCAGCAGGTTTCTTCCAATAAATCAAAGGCCAGCAAATCCGAGGGGTGTTTAGCCATGAGAGAGCAACTGTTTGCTGTTCTCTTTCCTTGCTAAAGATGATGAATTTAATGTTTAATTGAATCCAACACTGGTGGCCGTGGGAGTGTTTGCTGTAGGTGTTGGGTGCACATACCACGAACAGTCACATTTCCTCATTGGCCAGGGGCTGTATCCAAGCATTCCCTGCTACACATGGTTCATCGTTGATGTTAGAGTTTCCTGGCCAAATGGAGCCACCACCCTATCGAGTGATCTGAAACAGACTCACTCTTTCGAGTTGGAACCCTCAGGCTGTTTTTGGTGACCAAATAATTTCTTTTCCTTCCTGAAAGACCTAATTAAGATAGTTAAAGATATTAATGTAATAATGTCTGTTTAAAATCCAACCAGGGCCAAGGTCTCTCAACATGAGTATATGTGGGGGTAAGGAGCTGGACTCAGAGAATGGGTAGCCTTTTGTCTGAGGCCATGTTCCCCCCATCCTAGCTGTGCCACCTTAACGACATCACTTTATATCTCTGAACTTCCTTTTGCTATCTTGAAAATGAGAATTAAAACCTCCATCACTGATTTGTGATAAAGATAAATGAAAAAAATGTGCATGAAGATAGTTCCTCTGTTGCAAAAGCACTATGAACATGAAGAAGTCAGATTATTATGATTTGTGCTATTAATAATAAAGTATTTACTAAGGAACGTGAAAAAATGGGACTGGCTCTTACTATAGAAAGTTCTGAGTGAGCAGCATAAGAAAAGCAAATGTCATGATCTCAGCAACAGATCCAACACGAAACTCTTTTCTAGGACAAAAATCTTGATGGAGATAAGATATTTATCTCCAAGGCAAGATTCATAGCAAATCTACACTAGGCCAATAAATGGGAAACTTATTTTAAAAATTCAGCTACTTAAAACCGAATAATTCCAGGATCAATTATTTGGGTAATTAATGCAACAGTATTTCTTGGGCATGAATAATAATTCAATTGCAAAGTGACTTTGCCTAATTTTGGAAGGTAGACCTAGATATGTGGATATGTCTCCAGTTTTTTATCAGATTCTACCCCATAAAGATCTTGGCTTTGGTAAGAAAAGGAATATGAAGGATTGCCAAATTAATACAGTCAAAATAATTTAGATTTATATATTTTAAAACATTATCACATTTGTTATGACATTAGAGTCTTACCATGGTCTTGAAATAAGGAGGGCAAATAGCACATCCATCTTCAGACACAGAAACTGAAGTTCAGGTTGGAAAAGGGACCTGCCCAAGGTCCCGGAGATACCTGGTGGTCAAGTTGGCACTGAGGCTGGTCTTCTTGATTCTTCATCAAATCTCTTTGTGCTATGCTAATTTGAACCTAAAAAGAAAAGAACATCTAAATTGCTGAAGACAGTTTTGTGACATGCATCAATCCTGCCAAGAATTTCATCCTAGACATCTCACAAAAATGTATTAGAGCACCCATTGTGTAGACCAGTACCATACACCTAGAAACATGTTCTACAGATGCATAAGATCCTTGTTCCACTCACTTTCTCTTCTACAAGCGAGAACATGATATAATGTTTACACACAGTGGTTTTGGAGTTGAACAAATGTGGCACAAACTCTTGGGAGGCCACTTACTACTTTGTGTGACTTGAAGCAAAATTCTTTCTGGAGCTGGGTCTTTTCCCATATAAAATGGGGAGATATATGTATATACCTAAGGAAGTTGTTGCATGGATGAAACAGCTAACATATGCCTGCCTCTGCCTAATGATTTGTCTCAACTCCAAGTTTTCCTCGGCAAGAGAGGTTTTTCCAGACTCCAGTAAATAGCCTGCCCCTCCCCCATCATCCATTGCTTTGATGCCTTCATCCTGTTTTCTTTCTTGGAGCACTTTTCATTATCTGAATTTATATGATTTATTTATTTGTTAATGAGATTATTGTTTGTCTTTTTTTTTTTTACTGTAGGTTCCAAAAGAGTAGGAACTTGACTCATGTCTTGATTGATTCTCATGGATACTACAATATGGTTAGACACCAATTATGGGTACACTGTTCCCAACGTATTGAATGTTAATAGCACCCCCTTACACCGTATGATGCAATCTTTCTAGTGACATATATGGCAGCCTTGTTGTTCCACAATGAATGCTTAGTAAGTTCTTCGTGCACCAATTAAGTGTGCAACAATAATATTAAACATGTATCTCTTGCCAGGTCCTACAATAAGGGCTAGAAATACAAAGATGAATAAAATACAGTCTCTGCCCACCATAGGCTCATACTCAGGCGCTGAAATGTTTTATTACCTTAACATGGTTCTAAGGTTCAAATACAGCTAACTTTATATAACTGTCAATATATAAAAGCCATTTGAAAAACATACTACTATATTAAATCATTTATCTTCATCACGATCATGATCATTAAAACTAACACATGATTTCCTGAGTGACTGCTTCCCACAAAGTTCTGTACTAGTCACTGTTGGGGCCCAGAAATGACTAAAATATTGTTCAATATTTACTGTATTCTAAATGTGGTTAATATTTTCAATTTTCAGATTTATATGTGATAGAAATTCTATGACACCTGAAAGCCACTGATAGTGTGGTACGTTGGTTCATACCTAAGATACAAACCTGGATACAAATGTTCCCAGTAACACCAATGTTCCCAGTGGCACCTACTCCATCCAGTGTGTGTGATGAGGAGGAGAAGGAGGATGATGGCTAGCTAATAACCTAGTATAGAAAAGTCAATTTTGCCCCTTTAATCACAAGTCTACATCAGATGATCCAACATGAACATCAGAGGTTTCCAGATCAATGGGTAAGGCTGAAGGAAAGCATAGGGTATCTGGAGTCTTGCTTTGGAGTTCTGCAGTCTTCTTTTAATGAGGGAAGGCTGTTACTAGCAGAGGAGAGTGTACTTTTCCCCCTACATCCAGGTGGGCATCTGCCCATATTGTAAAGTCAGTACCCTGCCTCTTACCAAATACTTCTTTAACCTCAGAGATGCCAGATCCTCAAAAGCTATTGAAGCCAAATTTCAATGGAATTAGTGCTGTGACCAACAACAAGAGCTGTTTTCAAGACATGTGCTAACCCCCAGTGCTGGTGCTGTAGCTGCTCCCACTGTACCATGTACATTAAAGAGCACAGGACATAACACATTAGATGCCAAGGACACATTCAAGGGCATTGAGAAAAGGAGAGACGGCAGTGTCTTGAGACATATTTTAATGCCTTCCCTAAGATTCTAACCCTCTTTCTCTATTCTCTGATATTTCTTCCCCTAAACCATCAATGACTCTATCACGCATGTCCATTAGAGCTTGATTTCTCTTTGTTCCTCCCTTACATTGTTCTGTGAATGCATTACAATCTCATTTAGTCTCTCATACAGGGGACCTCAGAGACCATCATATGCAACCCTTCAACTTACAGATTAGGATTTGAGAGAAGAGTTGATGCCCAGAACCAACTAAAAGATAGGACTGCTCTTACCAGGAATGTGAGAAACCTCTACTTTCTGAAAAGGAAGAAGAGGAGGATCTTGAGGAAGAATCTGGAGGCTGCATAAATGTCCAAAATATAGCAACTCATAGATTTACTTATGAGTCATGTAAATTTATGCAGTAGTGAGGGAGTATGCCAAATGTATGAGCAGGTTCACATGTACTCCTAGGTTGAAAGGACAGAACAAGTTCTCTTCTCTCTCTCTCTTTCTCCCACCCCCCTCTCCTCTCTCTCTCTCTCTCTCTCTCTCTCTCCCCCCACTCCAACCCGTCACCATCATTATCATCCTCATCATCATCCTAACACATAAACTATCAGAAGAGGAGTTAAGATACCAGTAGAGACAAGTTGAAAAATGTAATGATGTAAGCCAAGAGGGCTAAGAGGGAACATTCAGGGATGATGTCAGATTAGGGAAATAGAAAGATAGTAGAGTTGTCAGAGGGAATCAAAGATATTTCTAGAAACAAGGTCTGGAGAGCCAAGGGGAAATTAAATGAATATGCTGATGTTTACTTTCCCAGATCTTCATAGGAAATTGAAGATGGTTTTGTGGAAGACAAGTGGGGAAAAGGTGAGTCTATAAACCATTATCCACTCAAAGCCTTGATTTAAAACATTTGCTTTCAAACACACTAAGGATTCAATATTTAGTTGTTAAAATTTGCAAAGTGATTTTTTTCACAATTTATTTGAATAAAATACCTTGAGGAATTGGAAACATGCCAAACAGGAAAAAAGATATCCAGCATAAAGGCATACTGTTGGAATTTTAGGGGCTACAAGCCAGGGGCTTCCCAACTGAAGAGCTTTCTTCCTCCTACCCTATCCTCTAGGCTTTTTGGTCTAAGATGTCAGGGGGTTTGGTTTTCAGGGACCACAGAAAAGAAATGCCTAGCACTTGACTTCAGAATATCTTGGATGTATTTCCAGCCATAGGTCCCTCTTTTATTGGTGGAAAAGTGAGGACAGGAAGGTTGTAGACAAAGTCTTATCCTACCTTCAATGTCCTTGAAGGACAAGACTGAATAGTGTTCCCCAGTATGGGGACTGTGGGGGTAACTGGGAGTACTCAGGTATTCTGAAAAACTAGATCAGACTGGGAAAGAGAAATAGCATGATTGAAGGCAAGCTTGGCTCTTAGGAGGGATCTGTTCCCCACCCGCCTCCCTCCAACTCCATCATCTGATGATATTAGTTTCCCCTGATGGATCAGAATCCACCTTTCAAAAAAGGTCCCCCAATCCACTCTGCCATGGAGCCATGGCTGGACAAAACAAGGGGCCCAGAGGGCACAACTGGATGGAGTCTATGGTCATTTCCTCAATCTCTGCTGGGTACAGGTCAGGAGACTCCTCTGTAAGCCACAAAGGAAGAGGAGAAAATTAGGGATCAGTGAATTGTCTAGGAAAAACAAAATGGAGCTATCGGGTTACTGCAGCTAGAAGAATTCGGAGGTCAGTAGTTCACTGCACTGCCTCTGGTTGGCTTCTACCCCTGGAGCGCCATTAGTCCCCAGGGTCATTGCAGTGTGTTGGGGGAGTGGGGTCGGGGTGGGAGCTGCTCTGGGTCTTTGGATCTTACTGGGCACTGCAGGCAGGGCTGCCCTGTGGAAGAGAAGAGGCTAGTGCAGCACACCCACTGCAGAACATGCAAGGTCAACCCTCATAGAATACCTGGCGGATGGCTACAAATGGAAAGTAGTAGACAAATGGAAGGCGAACAAATGGAGATGAGGGAGAAGAGATGGAGGTAGTGGTGAGTGGTAGAGAACAGGTGTCTGTGAACCTCAGCCCTCCTTGTCTCTTCTCTCCTGGACCTATAAATAATGAACACACCATCATGACCTGCTTGCCGTGATGTACAGTTTTTCAGACCTTTCATTCTACTTTCTCCACTATTATATTCCTCACGATCGGCCCACTGTACAGCCAGCCTTTGCAATCCCATTTTATGAATGAGTACGTGGAGGCTCAGAAACGTTTAGGAGTCCCTGGTATCATCTAACTAATGAGGGGAAGAAGGTTCTTGTAGCCCAGTTGTCAGAACGGAAGAGGGGAGCAGCAGCCACTCTTCTAGTGATATACCAAAGAAGTTTTCATTGCTCAGAACTCTCAGGGAGCAGAGAGGGAAACAGAGACATGTGGTGAGAAGTCTATGGCAAGACATGCAGAGGAGAAGGCCAAAGACCAGAGGTTAAAGAGAAAGAGGTGTGAAGGAAAGAAAACCCTCAGTCCACAGCGGCAGTTCCTGGGTCGACCGCTGGGTTTCACTTCACAGACTGTGTCCTGGGTTGGGTGGTGGATGAGAAGATGAACAATACCCATGCTGCTGACTAAGGCCCCTGGGGATGTGGCAGAGTGGAAGAGAGCCACAGACTCTCACCCAGGCCTTCCAGAGGCGAGAAGGAGGGAGTCTGTGTGATCATCAGTTGTGGCCAGAGAGGGCAGGATGAGGTTGGGAAGGGCAGCCTCTGGGCAGAAGCCATGGAAGCAGAGGGAGAGGGTAACCACCCCAGCAGTTGGCCTCATCAACTGCGAGTCCCTGATCAGCCTCCCTCCGCAAACCTTACATTCCACAATGAGTCAGTGTCATCATCGATTCCTGCTGTGTATTCCAGGGCTGGAGGGGAGGGACCTGGCGGACAGAGAAGGCCCCTCAAAGCATGAATTTGGCCCAAAATGCACCCAAAATGTTCTGTTCTTTGCAGCTGTCCATATCCATGGGATTCTATTAGCTAGAACACCTCCCATGCAATGGCACCCCTGATGTTCTCATAACAAAATTTTCGTTAATTCAATCAATGACCACTCATTCACTTGTTCAATAAACATTATTGGGTGGCAGGTAACTCACTAGATAACTTCCTAGATGTGTCTAGCCTTGAAGGTCCCAGCCTTCTGGGACAGCACAGTTTGCTGGGGCAGCTAGGCAAGTCAACAGACGATTTCAATTTAGTATGATTGGAAGATGTGATCCAGCTGGGTGCTGAGTGGAGCTGCACTGAACCTAGACGGAGGATGGACGGTGAGTGGGAGGAGAGTCTGGGGCAGTCCAGGGGTGGCCTGACCATGTCATAATCCTGTAGGAGCTGGACTCCATCCCAAAAGATTCCGAAGAACATTCTACAGTACCCAGGGTGTGCTTTTGTCCTCATGACCCAAATGGTTACTAGAGCTCCAGCCGTCACCTCTTCATGTTGTAACATAGGCATGAGCAACAAACCCCATGGGCCTCATGCTACTCAATAGTACTAGGGATTAATAAATGTCTTCTTTCATGTCTGTCTTTATCATCATCACCCATACCGCCAACCTCAGCATTCCTTCAATGCCCTATCTTGAATGTGGAGCATGACATTGTTCAAAAGAATGTAGTTAGAGCCATTGACTCTCATTAGTTATCAACATTGTACAAAATAATTTTTGCTGTCCTTGGACTCATCAGCTCTCTTCCGCCCCTCAATATACACACATGCATAAACACATAGACATGGGTTGGATTATTGGTAGGGACCACAGAGACCTGGGGCTTAAAGGGACCATAAAGGATTCTGATCTGGCCATCCCTCATAGCCTTTAGTTTGCAAGAAATCCAGCCTTCCCACTGGAGTGGTCTAGTAGGACACTGAAGTAACTGCCATGGAGGCTGAGTGACAAGGTTAGGACCCCAGGTCCTCTTCCGGATCTTGGCACTTCCCATATCTGATGAATTGATGCCAGACTTGATTTTGGCCATGGGCTTTGATGATCTGGTCTAATTTGTAGCTTTATTTACAGATTTATGTCCTTTCTCCTTTTTCTTGTCACTGTGTCTTTCTACTTGAAAGAATGTGCCCACAGCCTGAAAGGTTGTATTGTCTAAGTGCTGAACGTGGATCCAGGCATTCAGCAACTCTGAGCCAGGCCCTTATAAAGTTGTAGGATATGAGATAAGTCACTTCAGTGTAGAGCCTGCTTCTTGTAAAAACAGAGATGGTAATAATCCCTGTCTCAAGGTTTTTATGAACATGAGCATTTAAATGCAAATAAGTCTGGCAGAGCCTTTCAGTTAAAATGATAGTTCCCTTTCTTTTCCTTTAAAGGGGTTTTCTCTTCCAAAATATTTGCACCCTCGGAAATGGGGGGGTCTCTGATTAAAGGGGAAGTAACTCAATAGCAGAAACTAAGTGTTGGCCTGGATTTGAGGAAGCTTCCATAACTAACAGCACAAATTTCCTTTTCTCTTGGCTGACAGAATTGGAGGCAAGAGGCTGATACTTATCTCCTTCCATCTGTTTCTGTGTGCAGACTTATTATAACGGATGTTTCTATTCCAAAACAGTGGCCCCTTCTATACAAATGTGCAAAACATTTCTCTTAATTTCCTTGTGCTTTGCTCTCAGGCTTCCAACTGCAAAATCAAGAGGTGCTAAAAAGATGGCTCCCCCCTGACTTCTTTGCTAAGAGGCAACCCCTGGGGAGAATAGGACCATGAGCCCAACTCTGGGGTGGCAATGTTATCTCCAGAGACCTTCCTCACTCCCCAAGTTCCTCAATATCCCTTCAACCTTCTCTGAGCACACATTAGTTTGAGTCAGATTAGCTTCTTCCATGTTCCCCAAACATAGTATTTTTTCCCACTTTGCTGGTTCTTATCTATTCCCCCTGCCCCTTTGCCCATCTTCAACCTTCACCCAAAGCCCTGATTCTCATCTATAGCTCCCACCCTTATCCCCCACTCCACCCCCAAAGTTGGATTGTGCTTTGCTCTAAGAGTTGGGAGAGAGGGCCAGGGAGGGGGTGGGGTGCCTGGGTAGCTCAGTCAGTTAATCTTGATTTTGGTTTTGGCTCAGGTAATGATCTCAGGGTTGTGAGATCGAGCTCCACACAGGGCTCTGCACCAGGCATGGAGCCTGCTTAAGATTAAGATTCTCTCTCTCCCTCTCTCTGCTCCTCCCCGCACTGCGTGCACATTCACACATGTGATCCCTCTCTTTCTCTCTCAAAAAAAAAAAAAAAAAAAAAGCATTGGGGCACCTGGGTGACTCATTCAGGTAAGTGTCCAACTCTTTATTTCTGCTTAGGCCATGATCTATGGTCATGAGATCTAGCCCCGCATCAGGCTCTGCACTCAGTGGGGAGTCTGCTTGAAATTCTCTGTCTCCTCTCCCTCTCCCCCTCCCCCTCCCCCTTCTCGTGCTCTCTCTCTGTCTCTCTGTCTCTCAAATAAATAAATCTTGAAAAAAAAAAAGAGTTGGGAGAGTGGTAGATTATGTTCTTAGGCTAGTCTGAGAGGACTGGGGCTTCCAGCATTGCTCAGTGGGAAGCCAAGCCTTTCCAAAGGCAGAAGCAGACACTGAGGGAGCTTTGCTGACGTCTCATGAAAGAAGTCAAATGGGCCAGCTTTCCTGCAACCCCTCTGATTCCCAGGAACCTACATCCCCACAGGTCTGGGTCTGTACTTAGAAATTGTTATGGACTGAATGTGTCCCCCCAAATTCATATGTTAAAGCCCTAAACCCCAGTGTGATGATATTAGGAGATGGGACCTTTGGGAGATAATTAGGTTTAAATGAGGTCATGAGGTCTCAGTTCAGATTGCTATAACAAAAGGCCATAGACTGGGTGGCCTATAAAACAAACATTGGTTTCTCACATTTCTAGAGGCTGGGAAGTCCAAGATAAAGGCAAATCCCATATCTGGTGAGGCCTCCGGGGTTGCAGACAGCCACCTTTTAGTTGTATCCTCACATGGCCGAGAACAAAGAGAAAGGGCAAGTCTATGGCTCTTATTACAAGGGCACTATTCCCATTCATGAGGGCTCCACCTTCATGATCTAAGCACCTCCAAAGGCCTCACCTCCTAATACCATCACATTGTGGGCTAGATTTCAGTGTATAAATCGTGAGGGGACACAAATATTCAATCTATAACATGGCCTGAACTGAGACACAGGAAATTCAGAGGCTCAGGTAGACATCGATATCCCAATATGCTTTTAGAAAATGCGTACCCAACCTGGAAATCCATCCAAACTAGTTGATGTAACCTGACTCTACTGCAGGGCCTGGAACCTAACATTCTGGGGCTGCGCCTCTTAAATAATAAGCTTGTAGGAAAGTCTCCTAACCTAGACTGAACTGATCTTCTCTCTAGAAACATTTTCCTTTTTGCATATCTTCTGCAATTGCTTTTACTCTAGGAACAAATGAACCTGTATGCCATGGGCATGATTTTACAAATAAATCTGTAATTTAAACCTCAAAATAACCCATTGAAATATATATGACAACTCCCATTTTATGGGCAAGGAAACTGAGACTGAGAGGAGTTACTTCCTCCAGCACCATACAGCCAGCAAGTGGTGGGACAGACTGGACAAGGGCAATATTCTCTACATCTAAATCTCTCATTTCCAGTGCCATCCATTTCAGATTCTCAATTCAAATGCAGAAGTTTCTGTAGACATCAGATTAGTATGATGAATCAAACAAAAGAATTCCCTAAATCATTCTTAAATGACATTTCAGGACAATAAATTCCCAACTGTATAATCACATCGATATATTTCTACTTTGTTCTCTTTAGGTTGATCAAATAGGGACTATTTTTTCTTTGGACTTTCTACTACATCATCCATATGTCATTATCGTGGCATCTATAACACTTGTGTGAACTTATTATATTACATGGCGTGTGGAGTTAGAAGAACATTTCACACGATAGGAGATCTCCTTGAGACCAGGAATCATAACTTAGTGGCCAGTGGATGTCAACACCACCCCCAGACCCAGGCAGAGGGGTGCCTACCACAGCGTGCATGTCAAGCAGCCTCAGGCTTTGGAGTGGCTTCCTGTATATTTTCTAAGTCTCCCTTAGAGACTTAATGCCAAAGGCCAGTTCAGGCCAGCAGTTCCATTTTGGTGGATGGAACTGTGCTAGGGCCACATGGCCAGGCTCTGGTTCAAGATTTCTGGGAGGTAATCTGGAGAGAAGTATCTCTCACTGGCCAGCATAGTATTTCTTTCAAGGCATGGCATGAAATTGTGTTGCCAGGTGCTGCTTCCATGCTGATATTTGTGACTTAAATGGTTACAAAGAAAATTACTTATCTGGAGCCCCATATACCCAAAAGGCAACCTTGATCTGTATCTGTGTCTACAGCCCCCAGGCACAAAGTATCTGCTCAGTAAATACTTGCTAAATCAACGGATGAATGGATAAATGGTCTGTGATACTTCAAAATAAATTAGGAACATCTGGATTTTTTCCTGACTCTGGAATTGGCATCAAAGGTCATTTTCCAAAGACAAAGTGTATAAAACTCACTCCAGTATCAGAGTCCAGTGAATTGTTCCCAGAGTCAACTTAACTCTGGGAACAACCGATACCAGTTGGTCCATTCTGAAAGCCCAGAAAGCAATTAAATGTGCCTATATTCCTCAGTCATGGGAAACCTAGTGTCTTTAAATAGCTGCCCTCCCCCTACACCCACCATTATAGGGTCACCAGGGCCAGGAAGTCCCAAAGATGTTTAAAAAAAGCCTGATTTATCTAAATCTTGTTCGGGGCTAAAATGACATTTTTTTTTTTTATTCCTATGCTGATGTTGAAAATGAAATCTTCAAGACAAATGGCTTTTGAGCAGTGGAAATTCCAGCCCCAAGAGAGAGGAAGAAAATGAGCTTTCTGTAGCAAGGGCTGAAGCCACCAAGACTGTGGTATCTGATTGGCTGATGTGTTATATTTTGAGTGAGGACTGACAAGAGCCTTATGTGAAACCATTATGTGATTATGTGGAAGATACCTCCCTTATTTCTTACTACGTGATTTCTAAAGGAATTGGGCCTGTTGTCAAAAATAACATGCTTCATATGAAATACAGATTTACTGGGACTCGGGTAAGTTATTTATGATCTTGGGTTTATGGCTTTAATAACCTATTCTTCCAAGAGGGTGTCTGAAGAAGGAAGGCCCTATGGCGAAGGGCCAGTGAATTACACACCATAATAAAGGGGGAGGCCACACATTCCTCTCCCATAGATGGCTTGTCCTTACAGATGTCCTGAGCAACTAGTATGTGTGCAGTACCGCATTAAGCACTGAGTGTATACATACAAGACACAGGTCCTAAACTCAAGGCATTATAATCAAACTGCTCTAAGGTGAATACATCATGAATCATTTAAATGGATATTTAATTTGCTCTCTAAGAATTCAGTTCCCAGTAGACTGAGATTCTTAGAAATTTCTGAACTTAGTATATTTTGGGAAGGGCCCTGAATATTGGATTTGTTTGTTTGGAGTTTAAAAATTAAGGAAAATATTTGACTAAACATATGAATGAAATAATATGTATGGGAGAATTCAAGTTACTTTCAAGCACAAAAAGAGGACAAGAATGGTCGGAAGGTCAAGATTAGAGTGGACCAGAGGAATTCAGGACGAAAAGGCAGATTTGCTGATTTTATCCTACCTCAATATTTCCATTTAACTAACACATTGAGTATAGTAGTCCACATCCTTGTTGATAATTATTGACAATGTGTCTCAAATCTATCACAATTTATTCCTCTCCCAGTATGTATGCATGCACATTATGCACTGTGTCTGACTATCTGTGTGTGGATGGCAAGTGTTTGGTGCGTGATATGTACATGAGGGCATGGTGGGATGCAATGATGTAACATGTGTTGTGCTTGGATATACATGTTTTATGTGCAGGGGCCTTAACTGAGCTAGGCAGAAATGAGACAAAATTTTCCAGACACTGAGCCCCACCCAGTGGGGGCTAACCTTCTAGGATAGTAATGCATGTGATAGATACCCCAGCCTTCTCAGGAGACAATCTTCCTTTACCATAGCTTCTTGCCACATTAAGGCATAAATTATTTTATCTTTCTATTGAAACCAGAGGCCAAGAGGCAGGAGCCTAGACATTTGGCCAAACTACTTTGTTTTAAAGCTGTGGACAAGGGCACTAACAGCAGTGATTCAGGCACTACAAACAAAAAGATCTGAGCTGTGCTTTGGATCCAGAGATAATCATATATAGTTCCTACTCCCAAAGAGCTAACTGACCAATGGGGCAGACAAAAAAACCCTGGAGGTAAGTAAGGGCTGAGATAAAGTATCAGCTCTATCCTCTGGGAATACAGAGAAAGACACAGACTAGAGATTTAGGGAAACTGACGTGAGAGTTTTTAAGCTGTATTTGTAGGATCTTAAAGTTGGGAAAAATACAGGGTGAAGAAAGATTTCCAGGATGAGGGTGTCAGGGATAAACAAGGCAGACACTAGTTAAGGCGGGCAGATTTCAATCGGTAATATACTATTGCAATAGGAAAGAGAGTCCAGAGTTAACTGAACCCTACTTCCATCTGCACAGCAGTGCCCAGACATATTAAAGGCAGAATGAGGGATTAGGGAGGGGCATGAGTGGAGGCTCAGTAGAGTCAGGGAAGTGAAGAATTACAAAAAGTGGAAAGGGGGGGTTGGTCCATGTGAAACCCAACTGAGTTTGCTACCTGTTGCTTATTGAGGTTAGACTCCTACTTTCCCACAAATGCTGGGAGATGGGGGACCCATCTTCAGGTGTTGGCTGGAACAGTGAATTCTTTTGATAGTCTTGAGTTTTCTCAGGCAGGCACTTTAATGGAGGCCAGAGTCATGCTAGGGATGTGGCCTTGAGCTGTTACAAATTATGTCAGTGTTTTGCTCAAATTTCTACAGGCCAAGATTAAGGCTTCATCCAGAAAGGGCTCAGAGGAGCCTGGCTAGAGTTTGGTCAAGGAGAGAACTTTGTCAAGGAACAAAATGAACTGAGGTTTCGAAGCTTGGCAGTTTGTAGCATGTGTAGTGAATTATAGGTGAACCAGGGCAATTAGGCCTCAGGTGTGTGTAGTAAAGGGTGTGCAGGAGATGAAGCCAGAGAAGTAGTTCAGGTCCAGCTTTGGGAATGTTCTTTGGGGTTGTCTGGTGGAAGGACGACTGTTGTCCTATGATATATGAATCCTGGTCAAGGAGATACAATTGATAGTAGAATAAATATGAAGGAGTTATAATATGTAAGCCAGACTATTTCATTGGATATTGCTCCTCATTTAATTCCCTTTAACCCTTTGCAAAGTGGGAGATAGTCCTTTAACTCTTAGAAAGACCTTATTTAAATCTTCCAGTTGAATATAAACTGTGTTATTGAGAAGTAATGGAGAGTGTTAGTTGTAACCCTTCTTGTAGCAAGTGACAGGAATCTAACAGACATATAGGGATTGGATTGAGAGTGATTTAAAACAAGATCTTTCTAGATCATCAGAAAAGACATTGCTTTGGATAGCTGTTCATGTCTGCAAAGGTTCCCCACAAGATTGTCCCCGATTATTACCAAAATGCTCTAGAATCTTGCTACTCAAACAGCAGTCCACAGATCAGCAGCATTGGTATCATCTGAGATCCTGTTAGAAACAATCTCTGGCCTGTAACCAGAAATCAGAATTTGCCTTAATTGGATCCTCAGGTGATATGTATGTACATAAAAGTTCTAGAAGCATTTAAGGCACCCTCTCTCCTGTGCCAATCACTACCAAAAGGCAAATGTGGGTGCCTGGGTGGCTCAGTTGGTTAAGCGACTGCCTTCGGCTCAGGTCATGATCCTGGAGTCCCGGGATCGAGTCCCACATCGGGGGGTCTGCTTCCCCCTCTGCCCTCTCCCTCTCGTGCTCTCTGTCTCTCATTCTCTCTCTCAAATAAATAAATAAAATCTTAAAAAAAAAAAAGGCAAATGTGCAAATCTGGAAGAATGAAAGGAAGGATAAAAGGCATGAGCTTTGCAACCAGGCAGAACTGGTTTCCAGTTCTGACTCAGTGATGTTGAGTAAGTTACATATGTTAATATATGTAAACTTTAATCAATTTCTGGAGCATATCAGGTGCTCCATAAATGTTAGCTTTGTTTTTCCTCATTTTCTTTTTTTTTCTTTTTTAATTTTTTAAATTTTATTATGTTATGTTAGTCACCATACAATATATCATTAGTTTTTGATGTGGTGATCCATGATCCATTGTTTTCGTAGAACGCCCAGCGTTCCATGCAGTATGTGCCCTCCTTTTCCTCATTTTCACCTAAGTCCAGGGACACTAACACAATGTGCTGTGGGTTATACAGTCTGTACATTTAGTGAGTAGTTAGTTACTGGCATTTATCATGAACAGAGAAACAAACATTCATGTATCAAACTTCTAAGATTATAGGACTGAGTTGTATTGTGGCATAATCTACTTTAATTTGGTTATTATAAAATTAGCAACAAGAGGTAGGATCAGTAAAAAAAACCTTCAAATATGTAGCATTGGTTTACACATCAGATGGTAGGAAGAGGCGCCTGAGGATACTCATATGGAGGTGGTAAAAATGGTGATTCATGGCATGCCATGTGGAAATGTTAAAATAATTAACAATTACAATGTGAATTCATGAAATCATGGCTCTAGGAGAAGTGAGAAATAAAGATGTTAATAGTGTGTCCAAAATGGCAGCATTTGGCAAGGTGTTATCGGAAAGACAGCTCAGAAAAGAGTTGACCAGTTTAAAGGCAGAAATAATGGGAAGAAGAACTAAGTTAACTAACAAGGTGGGTCACTCAGTGCCCATGTCAAGAGTGGCCAAGAAAGCTAAAAATGGGAAAGATGCTTCCAGAGGGTAGATCCAGAGGTCAAAGAGAAGAAAGCTAGGGTGTGCCCCTGCAGAGAGCAGAATCAGAACCTAATTGGGTATTAAGGAGGGCACGTTCTGCATGGAGCACTGGGTGTTATGCACAAACAATGAACCATGGAACACTACATCAAAAACTAATGATGTAATGTATGGTGATTAACATAACAATAAAAAATTTTTAAAAAATAGAACCTAATTAAGGAATATTCTCCTTCCTCAGGTTAGGGGGCTCTAGAATATTCCCTCAGTTGGATTCCAGAATTGTCAGTTCAGTGCCTGGTGAGTGTTCTCATTCTTCGCCTTTCTATGTGGTAGTATTTATTATGGTAACCCTGCCCCTATTCTGTGATTGCATATTGCTTTTTTGGTATATAAGTCTCGGATCAAGAAAAAAAATGCCCAGGCCTAATGTAGAAACTTCCGTTCGTGCCCCTGACATCCTGGATGTTGATAGATTTGTGATGAATGAATGAGATTTTGGGTTTTGTACTGTGGGCAGGAGGATAAGGGCTTCCGGTACAGGAACAAAAGTGAAGCAATCATTTGATGACCAGAGGGCAGATGTTATTGACATTGTCAGTACTGACCAATATTGGGTCCTTTCTTCTTCCAAGTTCACAGAGAATTGTATTTCTTCTCTGCTCAGCTAAGGTGGACCATGTGATTGCCTCTGACCAAAGAAATACGAGCAGAAGTAACAATTGTCATTTCTTGGCTGAAGCAGTAAAAAGCCCATCTGAAATTATCTACTTTCTTTTTTTCACTGCCACAAAGACCAGAGAAGGAGGTCTTTGTCCACTGGGTCCTTGTGCAGTTGGGGGTCCCCCTCGGGCTATGTTGGACATGCCATGTAAGCAGAGAAACATACCCTGGTGTAGTAAGCCCTGAGATTTGGGGGATTAATCTGTTACTGTCACATAATGCAAGGCTACTATGACAAGTGTCATGACGGTCCCACCGAATCTTATAGAGCATAATTACTCACCCAACTCAGGCTAACCTGTCAAATTCCAAATGGATTAAAAACACTTTTCTTCTAGTCCCTCTGCCTTTCCTTTCAGTTTGCCAATGGCACCACAGGCTACAGAAGTTGTCACTGCTATGAAGGATTAGCTTGCTTTTCCAGCTCTCTTCGATTTAACAAATCCAATCTGCTGTGCTAATTTTAAATCAGAAGATGCTGCAATCTGAGTCATTAGTTTGTAATTGAGAAATACCAAGCAGGATTTGCCAAAATGAAGAAAAGCAGCTGACTGAAACATAACTCTTTGGCAGGGACAAAGTAAATACCACTCCAGTCAGAGGGAACAGCAGAGAATACAGTCTCTCCACTCCCGAGCTGTGGAGGCGACATGGATGACAAACAGTGGGACCTCAGAGGACATTGAAGTAGTGCTGTTCTCGGGGTGGTCATCTGGGGCATTTGGAATGAGGGAGTGGTTTTGAAAATAAAGGAAAGCAAACCCTAGGACAACTCCATTGTCCATCAGTTAAGCAATCACTTATTATTACTTATTATGTGTCAGTATTAACAATATCAACTGACCAAAAACCATGATATAAGATATCAGGATTTTTTTTTTGACTGAGTCAGAGTCCATTTTCAACCAGAGGATAGAATTGTCTGTAAAAACTCCCTTGTTAATTTATTCAAAGAACTGCACATTTCTCCAGAGAAGAGAGACAAGATAGTTTCCTTCCAAGCTCAAAGCTCACACAGCCTAAAAGTTCTAAAAGTGACCAAGAACCTATTGGAGAAAAAAAGAGCCAAAGAATCAGGCTCCATTCATGTTAAATGTATGAGCAAGGGTCTGGGCTCGCTGGAGTTAATAGCCATTTAGCTGGGGAGAGTCAGTGTGAACTGTGGTGTTTCCACCAACCAAGCTCTAATTCTGTGTCCACAGACTAAAAATACACTGAAAAGTAGAAACTCGCTCCCTCCAAGTCAATGGGCCAACAGACACAGGACAGCCGTGAGGCCGGTCCCCAAAGTTTTGTACTACAGTGGCTCATCCCTTCTGAGACCGGGATCTCCTCTGAGGAAACCAGATTGCTGAGAGTAGTCTCATACCTGCTGGATGAAGACATTGCTGCTGCTTCTTCTGCAGACTAACAGCCATTCACAGATCAGCCTTTCCCTGAGCACCTGTCAGGTTCCTGTCTCTGCTCCAGGTAGTAGAGAAGGATGCCGGCTGCCCACCGTAAGGGACAGACGGGGAGAAAGGTTACAAACAGATGTTCGATATCCAGGTACCATCATAAAATCATGTAGCAATAAGGGGGAGGTCTGCCCATACGGTTCCTGCTTCCCTAGCTCCAGCCTGTGGGGTTTAACCCCCTGTTCTTTGTCATGGCCCCATGGCTTCTGCATGTGCTGGTCCCTTAGCATGGACAGCACTCCCTACTCTCCTATGTGTTGGAACTTGTCATTCATTGTCCCTGGTGCCACCTCTTCCATGACAGTTCCCTTAGTTTCCCCAGTCAGATTCTCTGACCCTTTTCCTGCATTCCTTCTGCCTTGACCATGTCAGTGTACCTCCATCTATTTTTTTTTTAAAGATTTTATTTATTTATTTGACAGAGAGAGACATAGCGAGAGAGGGAACACAAGCAGGGGGAGTGGGAGAGGGAGGAGCAGGCTTCCCGCGGAGCAGGGAGCCCGATGTAGGGCTTGATCCCAGGACCCTGGGATCATGACCCGAGCCGAAGGCAGACGCTTAACGACTGAGCCACCCAGGCACCCCGGTGTACCTCCATCTAATCCCATTAGGATGTGTGCTCCCTTGGAGAAGAGCCTATGAGCCCTGTTTATATCATTTTTATGTACCAAGTGCTATCAGTCAAATGACTGATATGACTGTTGATTGCATTTATTCTGAAACAAGAAAGTGATTTTTTTTTTTTCCTTTGGGGAGAGGAAGGAAGACAAAAGGGTCTGGGGTTAGCTAAGACTCTTGGTAGTTAGGTTGCCAGGGCATGAAGGGTAGGACAATGCTGGCCGTGAGGGCCAGATCATCTCAAAGGGGGAGTGGGGAGCACTTTCTCCAAGATGAAAGTGGGAATAAGAAACACGTGTTGGGACAGGAAAGGGAGGTCTCAGATCTGAGCCTCGTGACTCCAGACAAGTCAAAAGCAGGAGAGACAAAGGTGGCCATCAAACATTTAACTCTGGAACACAGTGGGAAGGCAGTGGGTTGGAATGTTCTCATAAGACCCCTCTGTTGTGAAAGTCCTCTTACAACCCTATGACAAAGCAATGTTATTTCTCTGAGCAAATCACCAAGTTTCTATTCATATGGAGAAATATGCTCTTGAGGTAAATGAGCCTGTGGGTTCTAAGATGGGGTCTGGGAATGCTCAGTGGGCTCAGCTCAGGAATTGCTGTTCTTCCCTTGGTCCTCACCCAGAAGACACTCCGTCACTCTGAGGAGCTGCTTCTCCACCCTCCTGGTGCCGGTGTGGAATCTGTGGGATCCATTTCACCCATGTGATCTTCCAGGTCATGCATGCTTGGCTCTATCACCACATTCGCACGTCTTCCCATCATGCCCTCCTCTTTGCTACGTGATTGTTATTTACTACAGTAAGTTGCCCACCCAAACATTTCAGTGAAATGCTCCCCAAAATTAAAAAAAATATATTTAGAGCATTTGTGAGTTAAGGGCTGTGTTATATGGTATCTGTTTACTCATGGATTAGAAAAAAAAAAAGAAGAAGAAGAAGAAGATAGCAGGAGGGGAAGAATGAAGGGGGGGAAATCGGAGGGGTAGATGAACCATGAGAGACGATGGACTCTGAAAAACAAACTGAGGGTTCTAGAGGGGAGGGGGTGGGGGGGTGGGTTAGCCTGGTGATGGGTATTAAAGAGGGCACGTTCTGCATGGAGCACTGGGTGTTATACGCAAACAATGAATCATGGAACACTACATCAAAAACTAATGATGTAATGTATGGGGATTAACATAACAATAAAAAAATTTAAAAAAAAGAAATAAAGGCAGTTTTGTGTGGATATTTCCATGTAAAGTGGATAAAAGGCTGAATGACCTGTGGTGGAGAAATATATCAGATATACCAAGGAACTGGCCCTCCTGACCATGCTCTCCAGACTATTCTTTCCTCGGCACTGTGCTGTCTTCAGGCAGTCAGTCTGAGAAATATTTCCTCCAGCCTCCTCTCCAGTTACTACTGCTTGTATAGGTGGAAACTGATGAACCCACAGATTAGTGTCATATTTCCTACCTCGAGATATGCTAACACCAATAAAGTTACAAACGTGGTGCCAATTTCCTCTGTCCGTGGGACTCCTAACATACTGATCAAGTGTACGTAAGTTTAGTTTGTCAAACCCAGAAGTGGCCTGGGATGGTAATAATAAATAGCAACAAAATTCCCTGCTGATATGAATTCACCCCCCTCTAAATAAGTGATGAACAAATATTGAAAGAATACTGGTTTGGTGGGGAGCCAAATTATTGGTCTGCCTGGAGAAGCCACAGGTCTCAGACTGGTCCTGCGTAGAGGCTCCTTTACTAAAATAATAAAAAAGCCCTGGGGTCCCCAACTTCTCCACATGTCCTGCTCTTTACCTCCCACATGACACTCCTCTTTGCCTCTTGCCACTGTCCCTGAATATCTCCAGGTCCCTTTGCTCACTACCCTTCTCTCCACAATTCCTCTCCAGCCAGTGAATCTTGACTTGGACGCAGAAGATGAATCATAGTCTCAGAAGGGTTGTCAAACTCCAGCACCCTGACTCGTCATTAAGAGGCACAGATAACCTAACAAAACAAATTTCTAGTCGAGCCAAGTATTCTCCTCATCTTAGATTCATTCAACAAAAATAACTATTGAGTGCTTACCCTGTGTACTATCATATCTTCTTGAAAAGTGTACCCTTATTCCTGGTCCCGAAATTTCCTTATTCTCTCATTTTCTTA
Source organism: Mirounga angustirostris (assembly GCF_029215605.1). Taxonomy (NCBI): domain Eukaryota; kingdom Metazoa; phylum Chordata; class Mammalia; order Carnivora; family Phocidae; genus Mirounga; species Mirounga angustirostris. The sequence goes on along the minus strand of NW_026991718.1, from coordinate 13,935,905 downwards.
TGTTTCTACAGTTTCATTCAAAACTATTTATTGGTGGCCTGTTCTGTGTCAAGAACTTTGCAGAAATTTCCTACCGTTCCACATTTTATTCTATTCCTGAGGCAGGATCACCATCAGTGTGTAGAACTAGTTTATAGATTTGGTTTACTAGCAACCGATTCTGTTATTGAAAAGTATTTCAAGTATAAGTGACAGAACCCAATTCAACCCACTTAAGTTAAAAAAAAAAAAATAGAAGAGAATGAGTTGAAGAATTCAGAAGTAGATTTCAGGCCAAAGGACAAGTGACAGAAAGGAGGATAGCTCTGAGAGCCTCCAGACTGGAGACTCTGGACCCCGAGGCTGTTGCCTCTACTCTTCCCTGACCATTGGATTCCTTGTTTAGTCTCATTTCTATAGTGAGTTGCATTATTGTTAGAAGTTCTGTTCACACCCTTAGCTCATCTCTAATAGGAAGGAGAGAAAGTCCCTAGGTGTCCATGTGTCATATCATGGGGGAGGGCCTGATTGGATTGTTTTAATGATTTGACCACTTGAACCATTTAAACCAGAGATAAGAACACTAATTAATCTGACCTGGCTCATGTGGCCGGCCCAGTGGCAGTAGAACAAGAAAGCAGGGTATGTGCTTGATAGTCTACCATAACTCCATGTTTGGGGCTAGAGAAGAGCAGCTCATCAGTAAGGTGGTTGGGTTTACGTGGGGACTGCATTATGACAAGAAGGGGTCAAATGTACAGTGTAGGCAAAAATAGTACATGTCCACACACTGCCTGTCAGTTCAGGTCCTCTGAGAATCAAATGCCAAAATGGAAATCAGGATGCAAGAGATTTATGGGGGACACTTCCTGTGAAGAAAAAGGGGGAGAAGAAGCATGAGCAAGAAGAGGCATCTTCAGAGTGGGATGCTGGTCTGACACTTCCAAAGGGAGAGAAAAGATGGAAGAAGGTTGTGCAGGGAGAAGCTCAGTCTCCAGTGTAGCTCTGAGCAGGCTGGCCAGGCAAGAAGGAACCCAGGGCACCCACTGCCCATTAGACCAGTCCTGTGTTGAAACAAGATAGCCCTGCTCTATATCTCTGCTGTGCTCAGTTGTTATCTGGGAGCATCCCAAGAAGAGTGTGGCCTTGGCAAGAATGCTATGGTAGACCTTGAATGTGTGGCAGCCAGAGGTATCAGCTAATCACAATCCTCACAGGAGATTTTCTCCCTGAGAAAGATCTGAGTCATGCACTTCCATGGTGACCACACTGATGTCTAGAGTGGTCCTGGCTCCTGCAGAAGGTGAATCACATGGTTAGCTCAATGGTGGAGCTGAGAGCTGAAGTCAACATGTTCCACTCCTACGTCCTTGAACTTCCCATTGTACCATACTTCCCCAAAGCATTTTTCTCCTGTTGCTTTGGAATCGGCTTCTTGTTTGGCCATTCTGTTGATGTGCATTAAGAAGGCTAAGCTTTACCTTGGGAAGGCTTTCATTCCCAAGAAAGAGACCTGATCAAGAAGCCAGAAGGAAAACTGGTCCAGCCAAAGCAGTAGGAACCATGGTAAGTCTCCCTCAGCTACAAGGTGATATGTGAGCATGTTAAAAATACACCAGTCTTTAGCCTGATGTTACCATAAATCTTGAAATCTTGTCCAGCTAGAATGGACTATCCAGAACCATAAAACAGTGACACAAACAACTCAATATTGTTCAGTTTAAAAGCCCCATAGGTATATTCTTCCTAAATGCAAAATCTCCCATCCAACTTGTCTCCACTATAGGATTAGATTTATAAACTTTATATTACCAACTGGTTAGACAGCAAGAAATACATCAAGAATGACACAACACCTGCAGAGCTCAAAATTCTGGTATTCGCTCCTCCACTGAAACAGGAGCTGAATGCACGTCCACCAATGTGGCCAACACACAGCTCTGCCTCACCCACCAGCAGGAGCCGGCAGTCACACCAGGCATGTCCACGTGTTGACAAGAAGAAATATCATCATTTTTTAAAGTTGGAATCTAAAGCATGAGAAAAAATGCCTTTGCGGGGTCTAGCCAATCTTGCTCATCTCTAAATATACCTGAGGCCTGGAGTTGGTCATGTGCGTAAGTCATACAACATTTTAGTGGCCAGTGACCCTGAAATTCACCCAGTTCACTGTTTTCTACCCATGACCTGGTGTTGCTTTGAGAGAATTTATTGCGTATGTCCAGGGGTGAGGATGGAGAAGGTAATCATGATAAAGGGAAGAGAAGGAAGGTGATACCAGGACACATGTAAGCATACAGAGGTGCCTTACTTACGAGGTGGACACATCCTTCCAGATATCTAGATATAGTTATCATAAAAGTCAATCAGGTGAACAGAAGCATTTATGAGATGCACACATCTATTTAATACTATTTTGTACACAATCCAAATAGTCTTGCATTATCTTGATTCCAAGTTCATAGTCAATTACAATTTAGAGGGGATCTTTAGGGGTAGGGAGTCTTAGAGTGACTCAGGTTGATAGCTAACTGGCTGGCAATGAGGTGAAGGACAAAGCAAACTTAAACACAGGTACAAGACCTGAATAAGCAGTAAGATCTAGAATTTGTAGTAGAACATTAAATTCTGAGCATTTCCATACTCCTTGGCACTTCTTATAGTGATGAAATTGCTACCATGAATATACTACATCTAGCAATAATTATAATAGTTCACACAGAGTGCCTACTATGTGCCAAGCATTATTCTCTAAGCTCTTTTCATGTGCTAACTCATTTAATCCTTTAATTCTAAGGGGTAGGCATTATTATCCTTGTCTTATCAACTTGGTAAGTGAGCTGTGGAGAGTTTAAGTAACTTCTCCAAGATTACAGGATTCCTGAAAAACTATATTACATTCAAGTGAACCCACTTCAGTTAAAAACAGATTGTGCCACTGGGTGTTATATGCAAGTGATGAATAACTGAACTCTACATCCGAAACTAATGATGTACTGTATGTTGGCTAATTGAATTTAAATTAAAAAAAAAAAAAACAGATTGTGTTAGTTATTTAAGATACACGTCTATCCAAGATATTTACAAACCATCCCTAGACTAGCAGGCTTTAGCTCACTTTAACAGACATTTACCTGTTTACATACTCTGTGTTGTTCATTAAGCCAGGTAGCAGAAATTCACAGATGCTAGGACTCAGTTCCACTCCCCTAATGGATGTCTTCCATGAGCAATCTGATTCACTGATAATGCCGATTTCTCTCTCTCCCTCCTCTCTTTCTCTGTCTCTTTCTCACTGTGTGTGTGTGTGTATGAGTGCGCGTGTGTGTACTAAACCTAATGCTTAAGAAAATTATCCTAAGGAAAGGTAAACACAGTGAACACATGTGCTTATTTGTATTTTTTTGTCTCTATAGGTTACTTCCATCTCACTTTTCTATAGTTACCTTTATAATTTATATGGTATTCATATAAAACTATGAGAAAACAAGGCAGTCTTCAGGGGATTAATGAGATAGAAAATTGAAGACGCTTCCCCAATGCCACCACTGAACAGACAATGGAATGTTATATGTCTGGCAATACTGTAGTATGTGTGGCCTGGCTTAGAGCCTGGGTTCTAGCAATCTATCCCTTTGGTGGGGATTTCTAGCCATGAGACAGGGCAGGGAAAAATAGAGAAGGTGCCAACTGAATGGAAGAAGTGGAAGAGTGAACTATGTCCTATTTCAGGACATATGCTTGGCCACATAAGGCCACATCCACATGAACAGCCTTTTGCAAAACAGAAGATTTCTATATCTGCACTGTATTATCTTAAAGGGCTGGAGCAGGGGTTTCTACTTGGGGCCCACACTTCTCTCCAAGAGATCCATGGGCAGAATTCAGTGGATTCTTAAACTTGTTTGAGGGAAAAAAACTCCTTTTTCCCCCCAATAACTTTAACTAAAATTGAACATTTCTTTCATTATAAATGTAGGCAATAAGCCACAGGAACATTAGCAGAACTCATAACTTTTCACCAGTAAAAATCAGATATTGCCCTGTTGTATTACAGTTATTGCTGATATTTCAAAATTCTTTAAAACTGTTGTAGTTATTAGACCTAAGATCTCACATGATCAGTTTCCTGGGCAGTGCTGCCAGATTGCTTTCGGGCAACCCCAATCCAGGTATCATTCAGCCACCAGCTACTAGTTACCCGGACATCTGCAATACATTCTCTCTCTACAATTGTTGGTTGATCAATACGTGGAAAAGGATGAGTCATTTTCATTATGTGTTACTGAACAGTTTCGAATATAAACTGTATCAAAGATGTTGATCTAGCCAAATATGAGCTCATTGATCACAAAAGTGAAATCTTACTACATCAGAGTCTAACTCAAAAGTCCTTGGAGAGTTCTGGTATTCCTTGAGAGAAAACTCTCCTGGCCTTTTAATACCATCTATGGAAGTTTTCATTCCAAATGCCTCAATATATCTCTGTGAATTGGGATTTCTACACTTGCAACCATCAAAACAAAAAAGTCAACATTGACTAAATGTGACATGCGTGTTGCCTTGACAAAGGCCACCCCACAGTTCAATATTCTTATTCAAGGTGAGCGACACTAGCCAAACTTCACATATTGGTGGGTCTGTAAAAACTCCACTTCTAGCTTGCTTACATGTTTAAGGTGTTGTTTTTCTCTTAACATGTTCATAACAGTATCATAAATTTTAATTATTTTTGCCTGTCACCGGGTAGCCGTGTGATGAGCACTGGGTGTTATATGCAAGTACTGAATCATTGAACACTACATCAAAAACTAATGATGTACTATATGTTGGTTAACTGAACATAAAAAAATTAATTATTTTTGAAAGGTAGTTTATTTTTTTAAGATTTATTTATTTATTTATTTATTTTTAGAAAGAAAGTATGGAAGGGGGGGCAGAGGGAGAGAATCTCAAGCAGACTCAGGGCTCGATCTCATGACCCTGAGATCACTACCTGAGCCAAAACCAAGAGATGGACACTCAACTGACTGAGCCACCCAGGCAGCCCTCAATTTTAATTTTTTAAGGTTATGGCAATGATTTCAATCAAAAGAGCTCCTTTTGTAACCCTGTATGGTTAATTTTAAGCATTCAAAAGTATTTTCTTCTGAAATCTATCCATAAGATTCACCAGGCTGCCAAAGGTATCCATGGCACAAGAAAAGTTAAGAACCCATCAGCTAGGCGATCTTACAGTAACTAACAAGCCATGAGGTATAGGAGACCAAAGAGTACCTAGATGTTCTTGAGATATACCATGGGAATGGCTGATACACCATTACCTTTTTTATCTAACTGTATTAGTTAGTGACATGTCAGGTGTTATAACAAATAGCCTCTAAATGTCAGTGGCTTGACACAGTATAAGTGGGCTTCTTGGTTATCTCCCAGTACCAGGAGGAGTGAACAGGTCAGCAGGGAAATCCTCTTCCCCGCAGTATGTCAGTGATTCAGAATGACAGAGCCTGTGCCACTTCCAATTCAGGACTTTCAAGGTTTCTAGGGGTATTGACTCAGACAACTGGAAAAGGAAAAGAGCGTGGAGAAGTACATATGGAAGGTTTTTATGGGCGTATTAATTTCCATTCACAAGCCAGAACTCAGACACATGACCTTAAGGAAATGAAAGGGAGCTGAATGTCTTGGAAGGAGAGGAAATAGGTTTGGTGAACATCTAGCCAGTCTCAGCCACTTGGTCCCACTAGGAGAAATACAAGTTACAGCCATGATATACATTCTGTCTATAAAGATAGCAACACTCTGCACTTGTTTACCTCGCAAATTATATATAAAATGGTGTTACACAAACCACTTAGAATCACCTGGGGAGCTTCTTGAAAATACAGATCCAGGATCTACTGAATAGGAAGCTCTCAGGGCGTTTTATTTATTTTTTTTAAGCACTCTAATATAGAGTAATAGAGGAGATTACCTAATGTCTTTAGTAAGGAATAATATCACTACAAGGAAGTAGGCAGAAGAGCCAAAGCAAGAAACTCACAAAGAGAATGGATGAAGGAGTAGGAAGTTACAGGAATGAAAGAGGCGTTCCAAGCAGGAGGCAGCAGCCAACGGCATCGAATGTCCCGGAGATGCAAATGAGATAATAAAGACAATCTGCACAGCTTGTGACTTCATTCTAAGCTCAGATGTGTATTTCATTCTTTTTCAAAGAGATCTGATATGATCAAGCCTTCAGGACAATAGCTCTGGTTAGTGGTTACAGGTATTTTTTGACTTTCAAAGATTGGATATGGGGGACCATTTACTAAGATATCAGGATGGAGGAGGTACTGGTTTTGGGAGAACAGGATGGGTTAGGTTTGGGGAACATGCTTAAGGGGTCTCTTGAGACAATCAGGAATGTCTTTGTAGACATGATCAGAGCTCAGAAAGGAGATGAGTCTACAGTTTACAAGTTAGGTTTATCATCCCTCATGTGGTGTTGGGCTATGAGCTCGAATGAGATTGTCCAGAGAGAGAATGCATGGTTGGAGAAAAAGCGGGAATTTTCTGTATGATTCAAACATGAAATGTTCATACAATCAGAGTGAAGGTTTGGGCCAGTGTCTGGATGACATGACACAGAATGAGGCAGTTATTCAACTGGGCTGCAATTTTCAAAATCTCTGTTTCGGATCTCTGTAGGTATTGTACAAGTCCTGCTTGCTTTTCCTGCTCTTTTCATTTCAAAGAATCCACTGAAGAAGCTATGGGAAAACTTGGCTTAGGTATTAATCCCCTCCCACTAATGGGGAATTCTTCTCCCTTTTGACTTCATTTCTTGGTAAAAAGCATTCAGTGTTATGTTTCTTTTCTTGGCTCTTTCATCTCCAGATAAGAGACACTGTGCCCCATAGACAACTGTCCTGCCTCTGGTCTCCCTGTGGACATCTTCCTTTCCACCAACCCTGAGATGGACACTTCATGGAGGAGGAGAGAGTCTTGCACAATCATGATCAAATGTATGACTTATTTTTAAACTAACAAACAATCCTTCTGACTCCCTCAGGAGACAAATTCTAATATTTCCAAAAGAAAGTAGTCAACACCGCGGGCTGGCTCCCTGGGATATACTGTAAATAGCCTCCAAATCAGGAGTAAAGAATGCAGTTGAGCTGGAAAGAACGAAGACAAGGCCCAGAGAAATGACCACGTTGGCTTTGTTGTTTTTCTGAATATGTGTCCACTTTGGCGCTGCTCAGCCTGATGTCGGCAGAATATATTTATCACCTCACATAGCCAGGCGCTGTCATGTGCAATCAGTTGACATCTGGGGGCTGTTTCATGTTTCTCTCCTTCATCTGCCCTCACTCAAGCATTTGGAGACATCAGTTACTAAACCAAGCATGAAGAGAGAAAGCAGTGATAATAGGTCATCTTCTATATTGTACCGCACATAGTAAAACTATATTGAAATAAAGAATGGAATCATTCATTCACTCATTAACAAATTTATTTCCTGCCTGTGTGAGTCTCATGTGGGGGCTGGTTTCATTAAGGAGCAGAATTTAAACAAACAGACCTGTGAAAATATTCAGGGTATCAAATGTTGGGGAAAGTGGTAAGACAACATGTTTGTTTTTATCCTTTCCTGGAGTCATGTCAGGAATTGGGAGGTGGGTTTTTATTAATCATTTTCTACACTGCATATGTAGGGGGCAGGAGTTGGCACATAGAAAGGTGGGTCTTCCAGCTAACAATGATTCAAGAGCTACCCACCATGGTGGACAGTGGCCCATATGGCAGCCAACATAGGTTCTTGTATCATCTTGGCAGGTCCAAAAGAGAAGCTAATCCCTGATGCAGAAACTTTCTTATTTAAGGAATTGAGGTTTAAGAGTAAGGCTAAAAAGTCTAGAAGTCTATTCCATAATGAGCAAACATCCAAGCTCTACCGTGAGTCAAACTCCTTGGGTTTTGTTTGTTGGTTTGTTTGTTTTTTGGTTTGTGTGTGTGTGTGTGTGTGTGTGCGCCTGAATATAACCTTCCCTGGACCTAATGGATGCTCTTTTATTCACACCTAGAAAATCACATGCTGAATTTTCTCCAACAACTGTTTAAAACCACCCCAGTTTTGTTCTAATTCTTTTCCAGACTCCATCCTGGTCATTTTCTAGAAATAGCTTTGACTACATTTTTGCTAAGATCGAGGCCATCTGAGAGTGGGTTCCTTTTGCCTCTCTATACAGCAGAAATTGGTGTAGCTTCTCATATCTTCTCTTCATCCTTGGAGGAAGCCCTGCCTTTCTATCAGACCACAACAGGACCATCCCTCCCCATTTATCCTCAGAATCCATCACTTCCCCCTTCTCAGGGCCTTCCCCTGCCAACTATTCCCTCTCTCCCTTTCTCTATTCACTCCCTCCTGTATTAATCATGCTTTGACAACAGGTGTGTGTAGGGGCTGGCTAGCTGGCCAGGGAGAGGCTGCCCTTCCCAGGACTAGTTAATTCTTAGAGCTAGTAAACAACTTGACTGCAAACACACCTTTCACATGCATCCTCCAACAGCCACCTCCTTCATCTAACTCACACGCAGTAAGCTAGCATTTCCCCTGCCCTGAATCAACCCCAGGCCAGGTACCCAGTAGCTAGAGACCACTTCTAATCCCAGAGCCCGCAGACGTTAGTCCAATAAGCCAGTCGTGAACTGCTTCCCCTGCCCTGCCTTATCTTACTCTCAGAAAGCTCAGGAAAGCCTCTGGATCATAGTTTCTCCTCACTGCTCCTTCTGCTCCTAGGAAAAACCTGGTGCTTCCTTGTGTGGCCTTGTGTGGCATGGTGTGCCCCCTTGCCTTGAAAAGTATATGTAATAAGCTTTTCTTTCAATGCCATTGGTCTCTCCGTATAGGCATCTAGTCAGCTCCATAAATTAAAACCCCATGGATACCTTTTAATATGCCTCCCTCTCCCCATGTTTCTCTTCCTCCCTCCCACCTTCCCTCCTTTCTTTCCTCTCTCCCTCTTTGGGTCCTTCTCTTAATTTATTTTATGTATTTCATTTAAAAATGTAATTGTTTGGGCAAAAAAATGCTTTGGAAATTTAAACATTGAAACAACATAGAAAAATGTACCAGAAATCTTATGATCCAGAGAAAAACACTGGTGACATTTTAGTGAACATCTCTCTAGATAGATCTTGTATCAATGCATAAACAAACAAGCATATGTATATTTAGGTATATTTATTATATATAATATTATAAGTAAGTGTGATAATACTACACATCTTCACTCAATAATATGTGAACAGCTTTACATTTAAATAAATAAAGATCCATGTCATCAACTTTATTATCTAAAGAAAATTTTAGGTATATCACAATTTATTTACCTAATTTATTGTGTATTTATTTCTATTTTTTTTCCAATTTAAACAATGTAAGAAACATCTTTATTTATTTATATTTTCACATTTATATATCTATCTTCTTCATGTAAAGTCCCAGATGTCGGTTTGATAACTGAAAGGACATATCACTTATACCTACTAATATGAATTATCAAATCGAACACCACAAAGACTGCTATATTTTATATTTCATCCCCACCCCAAATAATGCACAATAGTAATCATTTCTCAACCCTTCATAAAAAAATTATTCTCAATCTTTTTAATTGAATCACCAATCTAGCAGGTAAAAAAAAATCCTCTTTTTGAATATCTTTGATTAAGATATAATTGGTTTTCTCTTATATATTAATCATTTGTATTTCTCCTTGTATAAATTATTCATTTATACTCTTTGCCACTTTTTCTATCTGGCCACTCATTTGTGTTTTTAATTGTTCTGTAAAGCTCTTCGGGTGTTTAGAAATCCATCCATGTCAGTCACATGATTGGCCAACAAGTTTTCCTGCTTGCTATTTTCCTTCCGATCCTATTCATTACTTTTTGTTAAATAGAAGTTATAATTTCTTTTTTCTTTTTTTTTTTTAGAGGGGGAGGAGCAGGGAGAGGAAGAGAAAGAACTTTTTTTTTTTTTTTTTAAAGATTTTATTTATTTGACAGAGAGAGACACAGCGAGAGAGGGAACACAAGCAGGGGGAGTGGGGGAAGGAGAAGCAGGCTTCCCGCAGAGCAGGGAGCCCGATGTGGGGCTCGATCCCAGGACCCTGGGATCATGACCTGAGCCGAAGGCAGGCGCTTAACGACTGAGCCACCCAGGCACCCCGGAAAAGAAAGAATCTTGAGCAGGCCCCACGCCCAGCCCCATGTGGGGCTCCATATCACAAACCTGAGATCATGACCTGAACTGAAATCAAGAGTCAGATGTTTACCTACTGAGCCACCCAGGGGCCTATTAGGCTCAGGTCATGATCTCGGGGTTCTGAGATCAAGCTTCGAGGGGCCTGTGCTCAGTGGGCAGCGTGCTTGAGGATTCTCTCCCTCCCTCTGCCCCTCCCCCTAACTCTCTCTCTCTCTCTCTCTCTCTCAATCAATCAAATAAATAAATAAATCTTTAAAAAAAAGAAGTTGTAATTTCTAATGCAGTCCAATGTATTAATAGTTTTCCTTTTTGGTTTCGAGCTTCCCTGGAATTCTTAGACAGAATTTCTCAGTGGCTACGTTCTATCTTCAGTGGTTTCGAGTTAACAGTGTAATGTTTACCCAGCTGGAGTTTATTTTGAGGTGCCAGGTGAGTGGGGGCCCTCCTGGCCCTTTCCCCTTTCTTCATTTTCCAGCCCATGACTCTCCACCTTCAGAGTCATCTTGGTATAAAAACCCGAGGTTCACCTGATATCCTTCACTTCTGTTCATCCAATAAATCCAGGTAGTAACTTAAATAACCACAATAAACTTCTGTTTTTTTTTTTTTTTCAGACTTTATGAAGTGTTCCCACATCTATTATCTCACCTGAACCTCACCACAACCCAGGAGGGATTAGATGAGCCTTCAATCACACGTGCGAGTGGACATTGCTGGGGAGGAAGACAGGGAGGCCTGGAGAAGCTGGGACTGCCTCCAGGTAGTTCCAAGTGAGAAAAACGTGAAGGTCATGCTAGAGTCTGTCTGATTCAAAAACCGCACTCTTTTTCTAACAACACGTAGCTCCCGTACACATACCAGTGCCTCTGTTGTGTATCTCTATGCACCTCCTCGTCTCCATCCCAACTCCTCCGGTGCAAGTTTTTATTCTCTCTCAACTGCATTTTTTTCAGGTGTCCCTACTACAATTTATTCATGGTCTTAGATTAATCTTCCTGAATTGCGGTGCTATTTGCACACTCGGAACGGTTCAGCCAATTGAATATGCTTTTGCCAAGGCACGTAGAGACCTTCAAGATAGGGCGTCAGTCTGCCCTCCACCTTTGTCTCCCATTAGTCCTCTATATGGACTTGGGTTTCAGGGAACCAAGTATTGGCCAATACTCGAACATGCCTCCATGCAGCCCTATACCACACCTTGTTTCAAGCCACGAGTTCTTTTTACATCAACATGGATGGGACTGGAGGACATTATGCTAAGTGAAATAAGTCAAGCAGAGAAAGTCAATTATCATATGGTTTCACTTATTTGTGGAACATAAGGAATAGCATGGAGGACATTAGGAGAAGGAAGGGAAAAGTGAAGGGGGGGAAATCGGAGGGGGAGACAAACCATGAGAGACGATGGACTCTGAAAAACAAACTGGGGGTTTTAGAGGGGAGGGGGGTGGGGGGATGGGTTAGCCTGGTGATGGGTATTAAGGAGGGCACGATTGAATGGAGCACTGGGTGTTATATGAAAACAATGAAACATGGATCACTACATCAAAAACTAATGAGGTATTGTATGACTAACATAATAAAATAAAATTAAAATAATAATAATAATAATAATTTAAAAAAAGAAAGAAAAATAACTACTGTCTCTCCTTTCTCTTTTTTAGCACCCTATCCTGCCTTGAGGCCTGGCCCAAATTCCACATCCCTCACGAAACCCTTCCTGGAACATTCCAGTATTCTTTCTTTCCCCTTTAAATTTCCCCGATCCTTTATCTGTGACTCTCCCATGACTCATAACTTTCTCCTTCAGTTTGTGCCAGCATCGTACTTTTCTTATCAGACCATGGACTTCTTGAGTTAATGGATCAACTCTTCTCTAAATTTTTTATTGCCCATTTCCCAATACTTAACACAATGACTAGCACAGGTAAATATCTAAAAGCCAATTAGTGAGTGATGTGCAAACAAACTATAAAATGAATGGATGACTTTGGATTACTTTGGGAAGCCTCTATATTCCCAGAGATTTTCTCCTTTTACACCTTTTGCCTGCCCCAGTGCCCACCAACACACACTCCTGATGACTAAAGTCTGCCATCCCACCAACAGAATGCCATGATTTCCATTCATTACTCTGGTCAATGCAAAAGGCTCATGTCCCAAGGATCGGATGCCCACATTTCTTGGAGAAATATTATATTATCTATGATAAATGAAGGACTCGAGAGTGGAATTTTCCCCAAAGTCTGGGGATGGCTGCATATGGGATAAAACAGTGTGCCCCAGTAAGTCTGCCGAAATAGTAGCTGAAGGAAAAATTGGGCCAGTTTGGAGGAGTTGCCACTGACACAGGACCCACCTGCTTTGCAGCTCTGTGGGTCAGTTTTATAGCCTTCGGAGTTGTACATATGAGTGTCTCCTACTTTGTGCTCTCTTCCCGCCTATGACAACCTGGCTGCCTTCTGGGGTCTTATGGCCCCAGATCTACTGCAATGCCCCTCGAAACAGCAGACCATGTTACATACCCCTGCCACCCCTCTGCCCAGGGAAGTTCTTGTCCTCAATCGGGCCATCATCTTGGGACATTTCATCCCAGAGAAAAGAGGAGCAGTCCTAAGACATGTGGAAAGGATGGTGTGTTCACAAAGAAAACTGACAAACAACACTCTCTTGCCCCAAAGGCAAGGCATTACTTTAGAGAAGGCTGAGTGCCAATTTGTTATAATTGAATAAATCAGATTTCTAATGTTTAATAACAGATGTTCTGGCTACAACTCATGAAATCATTTAATATTGCTTTATGCTCTGGTAATAAAAAAAGTCATCTGGCTCCACTTGGCCCAGGTTACATATCTTCCTCAAAGGGTCAAAATGATTTGATGCAGTTCTTGGATCAAAAGGGCTGATGTTTTCTGTATGTTATGGGCTGTGGGTGGGGTGTGCTCACAGAACGGCACGGATGCTGGCATCATACAGGCTTTGCAGCCAATGGCCTGAGGTATATCTCTGACCCCGAAACTTGCCCTTACTCTTGACCTTGGAGAATCTGCATGCTACCCAGGAGGCTCACTCTTTCCACTCTTCATATTCCCCACACCTGCCAGTGCCAGCTTCCAGGGAAGGCTAAAGTAGGTTGGCCAGCCACTCTGGGCGAGGTTGCCAGGGTACCAGAGCTTAATGCCTACAGCCCCAAAAGGGAGCAAGTAAATAGGAATGACCCGACTCTCTGGGAATAAGCTTCACAGATGAGTTTGGATTAATCTAGAGGTGGGGAGCAAGGGAAAATGTGCCTGACGAAGGCTAGTAATAAATCAGAAGAACTTGCAGCATGGATAAATGATGAATTGCCAAGATGACTCAAATATTAAAATAACCAAGTTAATCAAAAAAGATTTTTTAAAGAAGTTGATGATAAAACAATGGGATTCCTTATCTTCAAAGAAAATCTAAGGGAAAAATTAAACAAAGGCAAGCAGAGGTCAAAGAGGGAGATGGTGGGATAATTTAAGCATTGCTTGAGAAGCCAATTGAAAGGAGGTAAAGGAAGATCCAAGGCTATAAAAAAAGGGACCTTTGCTACAACTTCTCAAAGGGAGTGATAATTCCTTCCAGGGAAGCATGATGTCAATACTTAGTAAAACAAAAGACAAATTCTGAGCTACAGCATAAACACAACTCTGGATAATGAATTCTAGAGAAGCATACTACATGCACTCACGGCATCCTGGAGGCAAGAGCACAAGGTAAACTTCACAGTCAAGTTCACACACACACACACACACACACACAGGACACAAAAGCAGGTAGGAGAAAGGTAGAAAATAATCTAGGAATTTCTTCTGAGGTCTTCTGCTTTCTCCCCACAGCAACATTCCCCTGAGGAAACCGCTTCCCCCCGTCCATGATGCCCCCAAAGGAAATCTCATGTTTAGGTACTCACTCAATCCTGCACTTCAAGGATCCAGATACATCAGGTTCATTCTGAACCTGCAAGTAGCTGACACCTGTTTGGGGAAACCAATGTGTAAACAGACAACCATACACACAAGGATAGAATTGTGTGCAAAGGTGTGGTGGGATCCCAGAGGGAAGATGAACATTGGGCCTGAGAAGAGATCCTGGGCTGTTTCAGGATTCCAGTGATACCAAACAGATCACTTCCTGTTTATGTGGGCAGAAACAAATGCAATCGATAATATTGGTGCCCAACCCAGTAAGGAGAGACATGTCAGAAAATCAGAATGTCAGGGCTGAGAAGGATTAGAAAGAGTATCTAATTCAAGTCCCTGAATGATAGATGGTGAGATTGAGGCTTAGCAGGAACTGACTTGCCAAGCGATGGTTGGCCAGTGGTAGAACCAGAAGTCAATTTTAATCTAGCTGTATTTTTTCTGAAAGGCAATATAATTTCATACTCACTTTTCAATTTTAGTAAAATATGTGAGTGAGATGAAATGCAAGCGTACAACCTGTTTCTGCATTGACATTTTATATTAATAAGACTTTCAATTTCTTTATCTTAGACATCTTATTTTGGAACTTGCAGTCCAAGTTCTAATTCTCTTCCCGCCATCTTATCAGAATCAATGAGGGGGTGCAAGCAACTTATTTCCTTGAAACACAAAAGTCAAAGAGATGGGATACTGAGAGTCCCATTGAGTTTGAGAGTATTTACAGACCTAGATATGCAAACGAGAAAGACAGGCCTGTGTCTGCCAGAGCTAGGGTGATCCCACAGTGCCGAAAACCCACTCCAATCACAGTCCAATCTAATTGCAGGCTTGCAAACTGATAACAACAGTGACGCAACACTGAGATCATTTGTTGAACACTCCCTGCCCCCCAAGGACTTTAGGCAGGGCCAAACTCACTTCTGAAGTGCCCAGCCACTGGCGCCTGTGATCCAAACTCCTATGTGTCTGGCTCTCCGTGTTCAAGGAGCTCAGAGCTGGAGGGTCAGGGAGCGAGCTGTGGTACAAGTTGGAGGACTGTAAAGGCTGCCCCAGGGCAGCAGAACAGGGCTGCCAGAGGAGGGCAGAGCTGCTCCAAGACCCGCTGGGTGTGGAGAGTGGCTGATAAGGGAGAATAAGCATTGACTTGGAGAAAAACGTTGCGAGTCCCTGGCGTCCCTTGCACTAAAATTTTGGTTCTGCCACCAACTCTGCATGAGGTCGGGCAAATTCTTTACTACAGTTCATTGGTTTTAAAGGCACATTTCTGCCCCCCCCCCCCATTTTAAAAGTTCTGAAATTCCAATGTGTCTTGCAACTGGTGGAGTCTTATAATTTTCAAAGTTTTTTATTTCCTTTTGTGATGGTAAATAAAAAAAATGACATGCCTTACAACCAGTGGCATTTCACATTTGATAACATTTAGTAGTATTTATCATCTCTGTTTATAAGATAAAAATAATATTAAATTAAAATTTTAATATTTGAGGTTTAATGTAAGGGTTAGATTATATGACGTAAAAAAAAAAAATTAGGAAAGTATCCAATATCTAAGAATGGCCTCAAATGGTAAATGTAGATGCTAAATGATAACTCAGTCTGCAGGCCTCCTGAGCCAGGCAAGGTCTGTTCCTAGTTTCTGGTTCACAAAGATTACCTGGGAAAGTCAAATAGGAAAAATAGCTGATATCTGTGGATTGCTGATTTGGTGCCAGGCAGCGTGCCAATTGATTTCATGGGCTTTACTTCACTTTGTCTTACCGTGCTCTCAGATACAACATCAGAGATCACACCTACCTGTCAAAGATCCCACAGTTAATGACAAAATGAGGACTTGAATTCTTTGTGACAAGCCATGCTTTCTAGCATCAAGCTGATGAGCGCAGTTGATTACCATGAACCCTAGGAGTTTCCAGAATCCTTCCATGCTCTGTACACCAGACCTCTGGGCTCTAAGAAAGGTGAATGATGGCCTTTTCCATGCATCCTAGGAAACTGGATTAATATGTTGGACCAAGGTGTCAGGAACTGGATAAGGACTAGCCCAGGTATTATAGAAAAGAATCCTGCAAAAGTGCCTAACCCTGACTCAACATGAGATGGTTCCTGGCTCCTCCTGGTGCGAAGCTCCCACCGTGACAACCTCAAGTAGAAGCAAAAGAGGTGGGGAAACACCCTCGGGGTCTTGTTACAATGGTTTGAACTCAAACAATCTCCTGATGGCTTCTCTGGGCCAAGGCCAACTACAATGGTGTGTTCCTCACAAGTAGTCTATTCCCATTTCTGAGACTCCCTGAGGTGTATTCAATAATGCACTCCTCATTCTGAAGCAGATGGAAAAGTGTTTAAAAAGGTGCCAGGTTTATTTATGGAAGCATGAGATTGAATTTAAGAGATGCGCTTTGCCAATATGAAATGTGAACTCTCAAAACAGGAAGTGTGTTTTACTGCCTATTTATTTTATTGCCGTATCAGCTGCCCAGAGCCTAAGAATCCTTCCTCTCAGGAATTATTTATTTTCTAACTTCTGAACCAGAACATCTTGACCATCAGCCCTCGAGCTCCTTACTGCCAGATTCCCAACTACAAACATGTGCCTTACTGTCTCTCATAGGGGAGCCACTGAGGCTTCAGTGAAAAACATTTGGACTCTCGTATTTTGTACCGAGTCTTCTTTTTTTCATGGAAGTAGAGATGTTTCGAGTAAGTTGAATCAAATGACCAAGAGAATGAAAATATTTAAAAGCCTCTTAGAGTAAGGGTGGAACTACTGAATTTTCCCATATACTTCAAGATACCCAATAATCAATATTCTGTCATTACCACTGAATCATTTTGAAGAATTTAATAGCAGAAGATGAGTATCTGGATATACATAATCTGAAAACAGGCTCGGGGTGGGGAGGGGTCAAACGAATACGTAATATAAAAAAAGGACAGAGCTGCTGTGTAAGAGTTCTTTCACCTTTTAGGAAAACCCACCCCAGTCTAGTCCACTAGAATAATCTAGACCACTTCAGTCTGAATGCTTCAGAAAAGGTACATTTTCACATGTGGACTTTACCTGCAAAGCTCAAGCAGCTAGAAGCTTTCAGGCAAAAGACATGTTACAATGGTGCCATCTTCTGGATACTGTCTGAAACACATCTTTTCTTCTCTTCCACTCAAAACTCCTCAATGGCTCCCTATTGCTGACTGAAAGGAGTCTAAAATTCCTGGCAGTCATGGCTTTTTATGATCTAGCACAAGTTTATTTTCAGGCCTCCTGACTCTCCTTACATGGGTATTTTGCGCCACTCCCCAGTATAAATTCAGAATTTCCTGCCTCTTCAATCTCAAACCCAGAATTAATTCAATGCAATAAGCCAGCGGAGAATCACAGAACAGTAGAGGGATTAGGGGCCAGAATCCCAGTAGGAAAAATGTGAGAAGGCAGGGGGTATCCCAATATCCAATAACCATATTATGTAGGACACCACGTGTTTATAACGACCTGAAGATCATTCTGCTCTGTGGTTATATAGAAGGTTACATAGCAGAAAAGTGAGCAATAGGAAAGCAAGAAAGAGCATGAACACACACACACAAAATATATAATCTAAAATAAATATGAGAAAACAGTTGGCTAAATTCACAAATGATCAAAAAGTGCAATAATGTCAAGCACTATCATGTTAGTTCATCAAATTTAAAATGACTAGTTGTAAAATGGCACTGGGCCATGTTCGTGAGTATTTAGAAAATAGATCATCCCATACTCCTCTGCAGGGTAGTATTTCTGCAGGGCAATTCGTGAATACTTGTCACAAGCCTTAGAAATGCTCTTACACTTTTATCTAGAAATTCTTTTTAAAATGTCTAGAGGATATTACCACAGGTTTGTACTAAGCTATATCTATTAGAACTAATCACAGGACATTTGATATATTCATATGATAAATTTAAATAGTCATTACAATTGTTATGTGACAAAAATGTTTACCACGTATGTACTGTTCATATTCTCGTATTTAGTGAAAAATGGAAGACTGAAACCTTGCATGTTCTATTTTTGTTTTTAAAATATGTGCATAGAATAATAATCAGAGCTACTCCAAAATATTAATGATGTCTTATCTAGGTGGCAACAGTATGAGTGATATTTATTTTCTTTTTCTTTTGTAATGAGTCAAATATTTCCTATATAGTATATTTTTAAGAAATAAAGTGATGATTAAAAAAACAATAAAAACAAGACCCATATTAGGTTGCATCTGTACATAATTTTCAATTTGACTGAATTCAGCTTGTCATACATTTTTGGTTTTGGTCGGCTCCTACTAGAGTTCAAGGTCTCTGGGATTCTTAGTATTTCCCTCTTCACCAGGTCCCGTGTGGGTGTGGGTATAGTGAGATGGTACCTGAACAATGCCAGGTAAATACTGTAACTGAACAAAAGCGTTTTGGAAGGCAAAAAACATACTACTATCAAAAGTCATAAAAATGGGGGCGCCTAGGGTGGCTCAGTTGTTAAACATCTGCCTTCGGCTCAGGTCATGATCCCAGGGTCCTGGGATCAAGCCCCACATCCGCCTCCTGCTCAGCGGGAAGCCTGCTTCTCCCTCTCCCACTCCCCCTGCTTGTGTTCCCTCTCTCGCTCTGTCAAATAAATAAATAAATAAAATCTAAAAAAAAAAAGCCATAAAAATGGTTATGTATTTCAACCTGATAATCCCATTAGAAGGAGTCCATCCTAATGACATCTTTCCCTCGAGAGAAGAATATATTCATGCCTCAAAATGTTCATTGAGTTATCATTAATGGTGAACAGTTTGGAAACAATTTAAAACTCCAGTTGTAGGTAGTGGTTAACTAAATTCTGGGATATACACTCAACGAAAACTTTAACTCTTAGGAAAGTTACAGAGCAGGATTTAAATGCCTACGGCATGACGGTGAGTGAAAAATAAGTGGATTAAGACGTAGTTGACTTCTCGTGATTATGAGCACATAAAAGAAGTCTGCACGTGTTGAAAGAGGAAAAGGAAATATGTAAAGAAACATGTAACAAAATAGTCTTGAATTTCGTTGATTTTTATTTGAAATAAAAGAAACCTATGCTAATGGTTGCAAATCTCTGCCCTGAGGATGTGAGGCTAGAATGCAAGACCCACAGTTGTCTGGTGTGATGGAAAATTGAGAATCTAAAGGTGGGAGCAAGAGCAGAAGCGCTTCATCTCCATGGATGGCGTCCTAAGCAAGTCTGCTCATGGAAAACTCCATTCTCTGGAGGCTTTCTCAAAGGATGTGTTTTGTCTATTAAAAAAAAATAATAAAAATAACGATGTCTTAGCTCTGATATCTCAGAGCAATATGGAGGGCTCTGACCTCCCACCCCACACTCTTTAACTCAGTGACTAGAAATTTTATAACAGGAACTTGGATATTCAGTTTATATAACTTAATCCGTTTGTAATTTTCTCTTATACAGAGACATCCTATTTTGCAGAGCAGTAGACCAACCCTCCCTAAGTGACCTGGAGCACCTAGATCCAAACAAGGGAAGAGAGATTTTTAAAAAGAGACAAATTGCTCTTTAATTGAAGAAAGAATGAGCCAGCTCAGTGCAACATTCTCTGGAACAGCAGATCCTCTAAAGACATGCTTCTGCTCTCAAAAAGGTTGGCCTGGCAACTCACTTACACACTCCACTTGGGGAAAATTCTTTTCAGCACTGGCCAAAATGCCGATCCAGGTTCCTTTGCCTAGCAGCCTTGAAAGCTTGCACACATTTACAGAAAATACTTTCAAATGACTCTGGAGTTCTGCTTTATGTTTCATGTTCCTTTGAACTTATTACCTCTTTACAATGTCTTGGACTATTAGTTTGGGAACATTTAAAGTTAATGACTATATGGAAAGTAAAACAACACTTTGATGTTGTCCAAGCCATCCATTTCTCTCTTTCATACACAGGAGGTTATAGAAGGCTGGCCGATGCCAGATCAAGTCATTTCAGGAATAAATAACTTATTTGGGGGTCTATATGGATTGTTGCTTGGGGGAAAAGGGGATAGATCAGCTCTGGAATGTCTAAGAGAACCAGAGCCATGATTAATGAGGGTCAACTTTAAAACTTGAGCACACACAGATAGGATTACTTCACACAGAACAGAGTCTGTCTGACCCAGGCTTCCCCAGCAGAGCCCCCTGAGGTACATCATTCACAAATCTTGTTGGTTTCAGGGATACACTGACAGCAAAAAGAGATATGGAGAGGACCTCCTTGGCCATAAGAGACAGAACCCAAAGTACCATAAAATGCAAAGACAATGGCTATTAAAGAAAGTTGTCCAATGTTTCTAGAAAGTCAAGACTCAAGCTTTCTGGTTGGGTGTCTTTCAATAAAGTAGTATGCTCTTCCAGATAATAGTCATTGCAGTTTTTGTTGTTTTGTTTCTTATTTTATAGGTAAGAGCTTGGAGGCTATTTGTGGGATGGATTTCTCTGCGATACTTAGGAGACTCAGAAGCGAAGGTGGTCCCAGGGAAGCAGAGAGACAGAGGAAAGAGGGAGAACTGCTCATCCTAGAGTTCTTAGATATTGACCAAATCTGAGATTTCTGAAGGAGAAACAGAAACTATCCACAATACACTGTCTTATCTTATTGAAAATCCAGCAAAAAAACAAACAAACAAAACAAAACAAAACAAAACAAAAACAGGGATAGAATCTCTAAAACACAAGAGAGACCCAAAGGGTATTCAGCAGAAACCCTAGAACATCATTCCTCGTTCCCCTTTCCAAAACAACTAAATAAATGTTTATATGTGTTAAAAATTGTGTTCAGTTGTGCATGGAAAAGCATAAGATGATGCTTTTTCTCATATAGCTTGTTATTTAAAAAACACAACTAGCACAGATGATATTGCATCTAATCATTGGGCAAGTATTTGGGGAGCATCTACTATATGTTTGGGGCTGATCTAGACATGGAGAGACAATGGTAAGAAAACATAAGGTCCCAGTTCTCATGAAATTTGTATTCTAGTGCAAGAAGATAGGCAATAAACATGTAACAGTAAACGAAAATTGGTTCAGTTGTTTATAGCAGTGAAGGAAATTGAGCAGACTGGTTTGGCAGAGGGTGAGTAAAGATGGAGCCATATCGACTGAGTGATCAGAGAGGAAGTCCCACTAAGGAAGAGACACTCCAACCAGGACTGTTTGGACAGTCCTGTAAAGATAGGCAGGAGAGTGTTTTTAGGTGGGGAAAGCACGTGCAAACATCATATGGCAAGGCCTGGCTTTGCTTCTTCAAGAAACAGAAATAAAGTCACTGGAGCTTGGGCTGCAAGAAAGAGAGAGTGGAAGATTACTTCAGAAAGTTGCGTAAAGGTGAGGTCATATTAAGACTTTTTGGCTCTAAAAAAGGGGGGGTGCACCTGGGTGGCTCAATCGGTTAAGTGTCCCACTCTTGATTTTGGCTCAAGTCATGATCTCAGAGTCCTGAGATCGAGCCCTACCTCAGGCTCTGCAACCTGCCTAAGATTCTTTCTCTCCTTCTCCTCTCTCTCTCCCTCTGCCCCTAGCCCCACTCTCCATCCGCCCCCCCCCCCAAAAAAAAACACCTTTAGCCAGGGAGCCAGGGTAGGGACTTTTCATTTTATTTCAGGTGCAGCAGAAAGCCACTGGAGAGATTGAAGCCCGGGAGTGACATCGTTTATGTGTGGAGATCAGTTACTGCCTTGCAGAGAATGGATAGCAGAGATAAGAAGGGTACTAGGAGGGAACTAATGGGGAGGGTGTGAATGCCTCAGGCAAGAAGTTGTGCTGTTTGGGCTGGATGCTAGTAGTTAAGTGGACAGCATTGGGTACGTTAGGCAGTAGAGCCTTCCAGCCTGCAAAACTTGCTGTAGAATCGGATAGTGGCGCCACATTCTGAGACAGGATCTGTCAGAAGGAACTGGCTTAGAAATGCAGTATTTGGGGAAGCCACGTGAACTCAGAGTTATGTTTGGAAGAGTTTTGGAGAAGAGGTGAACCTGAGCTGGATCTCTAAGAATGGGAAAAATTTGCATATGTATTTAATGATGAGTTGCTGAGATTGATTTTGGAGTGTGACTTCACCAACTTCAGCCATTTGTGATTTTTTTTTTTGCCATATCCAATGTACTTTTATGTCATCGGTTTTCCTTAATTGAACCCTCCTCTTTTTGCTTAAGTAATAATATTTTTTTAAAGTAAATACTGTTGGGTGGGGGGTGGGGTAATTGGGTGATGGGCATTAAGGAGGGCACTTGATGTAATGAGCACTGGATGTTATAGGAAACTGAAAAATCGCTAAACTCTACCCTGAAACTTATAATACACTATATGTTAACTAACCTGAATTTCAATTAAAAACAATGATAAAAATGGAAAAAAGTAAATATTGTACCAAGGAATTCACAGGCTGGAACTCCTTGAACACTTGATTGGGTTATTTTAACTCCTTTAGCCACCCTAGTCTTAAAGCTAGTGCTGAGTGTCTCCATTAGCACTCCCTCCCCTAAACCATGCTGTCTGATCATCTGTGTCTTTCCCAATGGTTGTAGGTTCCTTGTCAGGGACAGGGAGGAATATTTTGTTTGTTTGTTTGTTTGTTTTGCTATTGTTTTGGGGAGGTGCAGGGCAGAACCATGTCAGCTTCCTCCTTACCATCTTAGTCCTCGTCTGACTTGGAGCTAGTAGTGTTAAGGACAGAGTAAGCACTCAGCAAAGATTTGTTGAACAAATAACTCTATTCGGATTATCTTATGGTTTGGACTTCTGGATTTCAACCTCTTGATTCCAATCTGTTGTGGGTTGAATGATGACTCCCCAAAATATATGTCCACCCCCAACTCATAAATGTGACCCTATTTGTAAAAAAGGTGTTACAGATGTGATTAAATTAGGGGTCTCAAGATGTGATCATCGTGGGTCATCTGGGAGGTCCCTAAATCCAAAGACAAGTGTCTTTTTTTTTTTTAAGATTTTTTATTTATTTATCTGAGAGAGAGAATGGGAGACAGAGAGCATGAGAGGGGGAGGATCAGAGGGAGAGGCAGACTCCCCGCTGAGCAGGGAGTCCGATGCGGGACTCGATCCTGGGACTCCAGGATCATGACTTGAGCCGAAGGCAGTTGCTTAACCAACTGAGCCACCCAGGCGCCCCGACAAGTGTCTTTATAAGAAGAGGAGAAGACAGACAGGGAAGACCATGTGAAAACAGAAGCAGAGGTTGGACTTACATTGCCACAAACCAAGGAACACCAGAAGCCAGAAGATACCTAAAAGCTGGAAGAAACAAGGAAGTCTTCTCTCCTAGAGCCGTTGGAGGAAACACAGCCCTGCTGACACCTTGGTTTTGGACTTTTGGTCTCCAGAACCATGAGACAATAAATTTCTATTGTTTTAAGCTACAAACTTTGTGGTAATTTGTTATGCCAACCCTAGGAAATGAATACACAGTCTTTATATCTAGCTCAGTGAAGCGCTCAGTGAGTATCTTCTACGTTGCCTAGCAGGGCTAGGATTAGGGTCCAGTGGGTGAGTGAGGCACCCAGACCACAGAATTTAAGGAAGCACTCACTCAAGCATGCACATTTCTCCTACCCCTGCAGCCCCAGAGACTATCCAAGGGAGTGCCCGGAGGGGGTTGACGTTTAGAATTCAAGACAAAGTTACAGGTATATTTTCAATTTAAGACAGTTGAGGCATTGTGATGGGAATCAAGACACCTCAATATGCCCCTACAAATAAATGTTCATAGAGACCCCGTTAGAGACAACAAGCCCCCAGGAGAGTCTGTTCAGAGGGTTGGCTACAATTTCCAATCATTCAGACACCTCATTTTGAGAAAGGAATAAAGAGAAACAATCTCAGGCTGAATGGTAATTCTGTTAGCATTCCCCTTGATTCTCCTGGGTCTGCCAAACACAGATGGCAAGGAGGAGAGCTGGGGAAAGAGCAGGAATTTTGGAGGGTGATAAAGAGAAGCCCAGAAAAGTGTTGGATAGAGGGAAATTTATAGATGAGAGCCCAGCAAATGCAGAGCATCCTCTGCCAGCATGGTTATCAGTCCAAGTGGTGACTTGGTCCTGAGTTGTTTTTCCTCCCAACAGCTCCCCAATGAAATACAGTAACTGATTCTTATTGATGCAAATTACCCAGGCAAGTAAGCTTCTATTTCTATATTTCTAGATTTTTTTAAGAAGTTAGAAATTCCTCTAATTTTCAATGGAGCTAGAGTTGCCATTGTTGTGGTTAAAGAGATTTGTGTTTTATTAACAGCTACTCAAAAAAAGAAATAAGCCAAAGATAGAAAGATAGTAATCCATAAAATGAACTAGATGATCTAATCTCTGATTATTTCATACACAATCTTAAATGGCTAATCTTTTCATTTCCAACTTCCAAAATGTCTCCAACTGGATGATCAAGAAGAAATACTTTCATTGCCCTCAAGTCCGTGATTAAGTGAGAAGAGGGAATTCCCTTATCTTTTGTCTTCAGTTTATTTTCTTAAGTTCTTGTTTTTATGGGGAGACTGTGTACAAATCAGCTTTGTCCAGTGATGTGAGTTTTCAAGTTGGCAGTGACCCCCAGAATGTCTTCTGGAACTGAATTGCTCCTTTACAGAGGCAGCAACTGAGCCTCAGCATGAGGAAATGACTTGCCAAGGCCATCAACAAATTAAACAAAGGAAGGCTTCTTGGACCCTGTTTTGCTGGCATTTTATTAGATATTTTACCAACATTTTCTATCTTAAATTTCCCGACAGTCCTATGAGGTGAGTATCACTATTGCCATTTTATAAGTGATAAGAATAAGATTCAGAGCAAAGTGCATTTTATTTTACAGCAAGCCTCTTTCTTTGAGGTCTTTCCTCCTCAGCCATCCATCTACTTATTAAATTAGACGTCTGCTCCAATGGAGGACAAACTTTAAGGATGCCTCCATGTTTCCTGTCCCCCTGGTATTCACACCCTTATGTAATGTCCTCCTCTTGAGTGTGGGTGGGACCTGTGACTTGTTTCCAAACAATAGAATATGGTAAAAGTGATGGGATGCCACTCACAGGATGTCAGACTCTGTCTTGCTAGAAGACTGACTCTAGAAATGTTCTCCCTTACTGTCAATGCAGGGTAATGCATTCTATACCACTTTTTTTAAAGTTTATGACCATGAATAGGAAAGACAAGAAAGAGCAGTGACTCACTCGCCTCTCCCCTGTGCTCAAAGGCTCCTTTCCCTATACCCCACCCTTTCCTCATGCCCTTCATTCCCACGGAAGTGTCAGGATTGATGACAACCCAGAGTGACATTTCTATTTCCCGCAAGATAGGGTAAGGAATGTTCTCCCCAGTATCTAGGAGTTCCCTCTTCTTCTTTGGCAGGTGGTATAGAAATTTTGCGGACTGCCCAAAAGTGGGAGTATATGCCATGTGACAGTTCTAGCCAAAGTTGTGTTGGTGTGGTAAAGTGTACACTTCCATACTTGGTTCCTAGAGTCCCCTGCAAGGTCCTTCCGAGAGAATGGTTTTCAGACAGAATGAAGAGGATCTGATGGAAGACTCCAAGGCCCTGGAAGATGGAAGGATCCCGGGTCCCTAAACATGTTGTGGAAGGACATCCATCACACAACCGTCTCATTATGGGATAAGTAAGAAATAAACCTGTGTAATGTTAGTCACTGGGATTTGGTTTATTAGTGCAGTTAGTCTATAGGGAAATTGAATTTTAACTGGTATCAAAGATAATTAAAGAGATAGGACCAATGGATGGAGACCTTTCTCATTGTTGTGTGTAGCATCTTTGAGAGCACCAAGATCCTCAAGTTGAACCTCAGTGAACATATCAACCCCTGGGGGCTCTGAGGGTAGGAACAAAGGCACGGGTGGAGTCTGTACCCATGGACAGCTCTTTGCAGCCCTGGGCTAGGCAGTAACAAGGCCAGTGCTCCAACCTTCCCATCAGCATGGGCTCTCCCTCCCTAGCAAGTCCATAGTCCAGACTTCTCAGTTCATTTCTAGCTGGTTTCTAGGACTATACTTTTGGGTGAGACCTTTTCCAAGGGCTATTATAAACTCTGGGAAAAAGGCCAGAATGTTTCATATTGTAATGGAAAATAATCCTTCCACCCTCAATCTGCACATTTTATTTAAGGTGTGAAAAATGCTTTCCCAGCTTCAGCCAGGAGCATTCAGGTCTCCACGGGGACCTGGGCTGAGAGAGGTGGGGGGCAATGATTAGGTGAGGGAGAAAACCCTCCCTGCAGCACTTTCCAGAGGAGCAGCAAGCATGTAGTCAGAGGAAAGTAAGACTTGACCTCCAGTATGGTTCATATTACATGTCTTTGCCTCACCCTGGTGCCTAGAAGCTCCAGCTCACACTTGGCCTGGGACCAAGGAGAAGTGAATAGAGGGGGACCCCTGGTGTGGACTTGGCATTTAGAAGCTGTAGTACTGCCTTTGGAGGCTGATTCGATCACCAGGCCAAGGGCAGGTGAGGAAAAGGGGACCCTCCAGGTTAGCACTTGGGGAGAGTAGACAAACACTCAGACCCTTAAGTTTGAGAGTTGTCAGGGAAGCTAAAATCAAATCATTTTCAAAGGGACAAGGTAACAAAGTAGTTAGGTGGGTGATGTGTGCAGTAGGTTAGGTTTAATTCTTTCAGAATTCTGGATCCTTATTTAAGTACTTCATTATTATGTTTCCTTAAATATTTGTGATTGATATTATACCATTTCCAACAATGGTTTCCAAGTGACTAAATAATTAATTATACAATAGTTAAATTTGCAGATAGAGTCCTTTAGATGCAATGATGTGATATTTGTTGACTACTAATATGGTGATCTTATTCTAGATCTTTTTAAACATCTTTCAAAATTTTAAATGAATCATTAGCAATGTTCTAAGAAATTCATTAATTTTTAAAGCATGACTTACTTTAGAATCATTAATTTGCAACTTTGCTTTATTATCTTATGAAGTAACATTGAAATTTTTAAATTAATGATCTGGTATTTTTTTAAACATTGAGTATCTGGCTCCAGGTTACAGACCAACTAGCATAACTTCCATTGTAATTGTAAGACAACCATAGCCAAAAGAGCTTACTTCACAAGTTCAAGGTCTACTAGGGAATAGCAGAGTTGGGATTCTCTACTGTAGGACACACTATTTTTCGCTGACTTTGGGCAAGCCAGCTAAAACATTAGGGCTTCTTCCTCAGTGAAATGAGTTTTTTTCTCAAGTCTTCCACATTCACCCCAACAATCACCCTACCAAGAGAGGTTTTCTAATCCTGGTCCACATTGATTTTCCTTTTTTATAACATGGGGAGAGCACTCCTCATCAGTTCTTGTCAGTTAGACATGTTAAAGAGATATTGCTCCACTGGTCTGTGAACACATCTTCCTCATCTTGGAAGGGCTGACACTTGACAATACCATCCACTGACTACCTACTGCATGCCAAGCACTTGCAAGGTATTTTATAGGCATTATGTAATTTGATCCTTGTGACTAATTTATGGAGGAAATAATATTAGCTCCATTTTACAAATGAGGAGCTGGAGACTCATAGAGATAAAGTTACTTCTTAGAGACCACATAGCTAGCCCATGCCAGGATCCATCAACTTCACAGTGGCATAAACTATTTGGGTCCTACTTGATTCCTCTTTTTCCCCCTACTTTTTTTACGTCTAATCCATCAGCTAGTTCTGCTGGTTTTTACCTCAAAATAGATCCTGAATCTAAGCATCTCATACCACCTCGTTTGTTATGATCCTAATCCAAGTCACCTACACTTTTTGATGTAGTCAGAGAATTCATTTTCTACACAATAAACTGAATGATCTTTAAAAAAATCTTATGACAAACTGCCAATGGTTTCCCATTTTATCTCATACTTCATCTCATAGCCTATGATGCCCTGATGACCCAGCCCTTACCTAAATGTTATGTATTACAATAGAAAATAAATCACCCACTTTCAATGGGCACATTTTATTTAAAGTATGTGTTATGGATGAATTGTGCCCTTCCCCACCAAATTCTTATATAGAAATCCTAACATACTGTACCTCAGAATGTGACTGTATTTGGAGAGAGGGCCTTTAACAAAGAAATTCATGTAAAATGACACTCTAGGAGTACTTCATAATCCTCTATGGCTGACGTCCTTACAAGAAGAGGAGATTATGGCACAGAGAACACACACAGTAGGATGACCTATGTGAGGACACAGGGAGAACTCATATGAGATAGACAGATAAGAGGAGATTTATTATAGGAATTGGCTCACATGATTTTAGAGCCTGAGAAGTCCCATGATCTGCCACCTACAAGCTGGAGAACGGGAAAAGCCAGTGGTGTGATTCAGTCTATGTCTAAAGTCTGAGAATGGGAGGATAGGGGGTAAGGGCTGATGGCGTAAGTTCTGGTCTGAGTCTGAAAGCCTGAGAACCATGAGTGCCCATGTCTTAGAGCAGGAGAAGATGGGTGCCTCAGCTCAAGCAGAGAGAGTGAATTCTCTCTTCCTCCACATTTTTGTTGTATTCAGGCTCTCAACAGACTGAATGATACCCACGAGTGATGGTGAGAGCAATCTTCTCTACTCAGTCTACTGATTCAAATGTGCATCTCTTTCTGGGACACTTTTACAGACACAGACCCAAAAATAATCATTTGACCAGCTATCTGTGCATCCCTTAGCCCCATCAAGTTGACACATAGAATTAACAACCACACAACCCTAGCAAACTAATATAGTTTGACAAATGCTTACCCAGCTTTAGCCAGGAGCATTCAAGTCTCCATGTAGACCTGGGTAAGAGGATAGGGAGCAGTGATTAGGTGAGGGAGAGAACCTACCCCCTCCCTGAAGCATCCATTTGCCCAGCTTTCCTCAAGCATACACGTCCAGCTTCTCTGGCTTCCTTTCTTTCTTGAACTTACTTAACCCATTCCTGATTATTTTCTTAATGGAATGATCCCTCTGGCTATTGAACTTGGCAGGGGTGTCTTCCTCTTTTAATTCAAGTATCAATGATATCTTTCACCTAATCCAATTAGCCTCCCATCAATGTATTGCTTTTGTTTTCCTTCATAGCACTTTTTACTCTCCAATGTGATTGATGTATTTATTTGATGAACTGTCTCCTCTGACCAGAATCATAAGAGCAGTGCCTGATTCATAAGTAGAAGCTCATTAAATCTTTGTTCAATGAATGAATAGATGGGTTTGGCTCTAACTTCTTTAAAGCTTATTTATCTGTATTCTCAAGGCTCAATATAGAGCTTGTCACAAAGTAGATTCTCAATAAAAGCCACATAAATTAAACAGACTCACTAATAGACATTGTGTGGATGCTGAATGAATAAAATTAGGAACATATTTTATATATATATCTCATGCTTATAAGTCTCTTCCTTTATGACTTTGAAGTTGGGAAGAAATATGAACAGAAAGGAAAAAAATCTGTTGTTAATAAACCAGAATATTGAATTTTTGCCCAGGGTGTCAGGAGATATGTGAGAAAGTGATCTGTAGGGTCACAGAGCCAAACCAAAGTCCTGTCTTAGTCCTTTCCCAGTCACCAGCATCATCCCAGAGCATTCCTAGAACAATTTGCCTATCTCTCTTTCAAATTGGAAATTGATTAATTCCTTACTTCCAGTATAAAAAGGAATCTGAACTCTAGAGAAGGCCATCAATATGTTCAAATATCTTAAAGCACCAGATTGAAGATAAGATCATATGCTGCATCCATATCCCCAGGCCACTTTAATTTCTGTGAGGACCACTCCTTTGCTACTGATTTCAGTCCTTTGTTTCAACTTTCCATTCAATTTGAACACACATTTGATATACTCAAGTTTGTGGAATGAAAAAAAAATAAGACAGAGACTGGATGGATGGTCACCAATCGTGTTTCCCCTTCTGGACGCACAGCTAACTCACATTTCCTGGCTCTAGAAAAGATCAGGCCCCATTACTAGTGTTTGACCATAGAATGTGAGTTTAAGTGGCATGTGTCACTTCTAGATTGGGACAGTCAAGAGCTTCACAAAATCCTCTCTCCTACTTCTTTTCTCCTGGGGACTTTAGAGACCAAGCGTGGATGGTTGCAGTTCCTTAAAATGGAAGATATCTGGGTCCCAAAATGACTCCATGGAACAGAAACTATGGCCGACAAGCATTAGACTATTCCACATGAGCAAGAAAAATACTTCTATTATTTTGAGTCACTGATATTTTGGTATTGTTTGTTATAGCAGCTTTATAGTTTGTGTTCTTACTAATATAAATAAAGTAACTTAATAGGATTCCTTGGGTTGATTCTGTTCAGTGTTTAGAATTATGGATATTTTTATTTCAGGATATATTAAGAAGTTTCAATGCAAGTGTCTTCTTATTATGAGTAATAACAATTTAATTAACCATGGTGTTAAATGTTTTGGAATACAGTAAGACTATGTATCTCTCAAATTTTTAATTTAATATTTTAACATTATATTTACATGCATAAGTGCATATTGATTTAACATATATTATGAATGGGATCCTGATCATCTTGAAGTCATTAAGAAAACCCATTCCCTGGTTGGAGCAAGGGAGATAATGACTTTAAGATTTTAAGAAGTCAGCAATATAGTGAAGGTAGACAGGAAATGCTGTCCCAGCCTGATAGACCTCCTAAAGGGCTACTATAGTCCAGGATACATCCATGTACCGATGCCAACAATATGATGGATGCTCACATTCTGTAGTTCATCCTATACTTCTGTTCTCCATTGAGTTCTATGATTACCATGAATCTGTTGTTTCTCTTCTCAAACCTGCTTATGGTAGTTGTACTTGCTATTATACTTAAATAATGTAATTAGAAGTTATATAAAACGATAAAATACCAATGAAAAAGGAAAATTGTTTCTATGAAAACTAGATAAAAGAGAGTTACTGAAAAAACTTCAGTTGAGTTCAGTATCTTCAAGGCAAATGTCAAAGAGAATGTGTGTGTGTTTGTGTGTGTGTGTGTGTGTGTGTTTTGGGGAAGTATATTATTTAAATTTCCCGTATAATAAATCAAAAAAGTGTTATACCTTAAAACAACAACCAGTTACCTAGCTAATTATTCTGCAAGTCAATAATTTGATTTGGACTAAGTAGCATTTCTCCTGGGCCAGGTTGACTGATCTTGGGTGGGCTTGTTTATGTGGCCGCACTCAGCTGGTTGGTTGACTGAAGACAGTCCAGATGACTGGATCCTCTCTCCACATGGTCTTGGTCTTTTATCCTCCACGTGCTAGCCTAAGCTGTTACATGAGGCTGCAAGGTGCCAAAAGCATCCAGAAGATAAGCCCTAATGTGCAAGTGCCTTTCAAGTCTGTTCACATGTTTGCTGCTTATGGTGCCATTGGCCAATGCAATGGTCTAGGCCTATTGTCAGTTTGAGAGCATGAATATTGAAAAAATGAGAATGAATCTGGGTTAGAACTACAATTATCCCACCACAAGAGGAATAATCTAGGAGTTTTTCACTTAAGTCATTGTACAGGTGTTTTTAATTTCTTGTTCCATTTTAAAGAAACCAAAAAATCTTGAATGTCATAGATAACATGGCAATAGTTAATGCAAAAAGATATGTATATATATCTGTGTGTTGTGCAAGTGTTTGTGGTATTATATATATTAATATAATACATAATAATATAAGTAACATAATAGAAGTAACTTCCCAATAATAATATATATTTAAGATAATAATATATGTAATACATATAATTATATTAAATAACTTCTATACCACACACGATTGAAAGATATAATTCAAACTGGGAAAATACATTCACCAAATGTGAAAGGCAGTGGTTTACAGCTCTTATTGTAATATGTAATATGGCCTTACTGAACTAATTTTTTTACATTTTCTGTATTTAGTTTTTAAAATTATGATAATAATTAGTTGTTGTTGAAACAAATGATGTTATATATATACAAATGCAACATATTTCAATCCTTTACCACCCTAATATTTATAGGTACATTCAAGTATTCCTGATTGTTTTTTGTTAAAATACAATTATATTATACATATTAGTCAGCCAATTACTTTTTCTACTTGACAATATATCATAGCTACTCCTACAAGTCAATAATATAGAACTGCTATTTTTTCTAAAATTTTTACATATACGTGCATTTTATATAAATAACACCATATACATATATTCATTTCATTTTATTTATCATGCTAAAATATTTATAGGATAAATATACAGCTATATTACCTTTTTTGGGAAGAATATTTGAGAAACCATTAATAGTGATAACCTCTGAAAAGAAAGAAAAGTGATGGTAGGATAGTAAAGGGAGATGTTTTCTTTTTATGTATGCATTTGCTAGTGTGCATAATTTTTTTAGCCATGTCATGCACTTTCTTAGTAAACTAATTTTTAGAGAAAACAACAGAGAAGCTCAAATAAGCAATATGGGGAACAAGAGTCTATTTGCAACCATAGTTACAGAAGTTTTTTTTTAATTACAAGAAAATACTATGTATATTTTTATACCTGTAAACTAAAAATCTAAAAAAGAAGCCCTGTATATCATAATAATATATATCATAATATTTAATGTTGATAAAAATACAAGAAAATGAAATGCTCTCACTGATGGGAATGCAGTCTTGAAGTGAATTTGGTGATATGTAGCAAGAACATTAAAATTGTTCCTGAGTAGGGGCACCAGGGTGGCTCAGTCCGTTAAGCATCTACCTTCAACTCAGGTCATGATCCCAGAGTCCTAGGATCAAGCCCTGCATCGGGCTCCCTGCTTATTGGAGGGTCTGCTTCTACCTCTTCCCTTCACCCCACTCATGCTCTCTCTCTCAAATAAATAAATAAAAATCTTAAAAAAAAATTGTTCCTGAGTATACAGTTAATGGAAATAGTCACAAATCCATTCAAGGGTTTATATAGAATGAAAGGTGGATTACAAAACTAATTATGTATAGTAAAAAATCAGATCTTGAAACAGTCTAAACTAGATGGGTAGTAAAACTACAAATATCTTTAAATAATAAAATAGTATGAAACCATAGTTTTTTCTAAGAATCTTTAATGATATAGTAAAAAGTTTCCGTATTTAATGTTAACTGACAAAAAAAAATTTTGTTTTACATACAATACCAATATTTATTTAAAAATATATAAAGTATGAGAGAAAATTTATCCAACATTAATAGTAGTTGTCTCTGTCTATATGCTTACTCATTTCTGTGTCTTCTGGTTTCTTTCATACTACTTTGTCACATTTCACATTTTCAATGATGAATTTTTTTCTTTTAGAATGGGAAAAATACAATGCTTTAAAGAAAACTAAGATGTTCCTAATAATGTATATTAAGTACACATATATCAACTAAGGTCAATATTTAACTGCTATTTTCCATATGGTAAAAGACAATTCTGGCAATGTAATCAATTACTGCTCAGCGTTTTTCTCACCATTTATTTAATTATGGTTATAGTTATTTGTGTCTGCAGTAATTCAATAGAAATATTTTTATGACAAAAATTCAAAAATATATCCCATAAGGATATTGGTAGAAATTCTGTTAGGATGTTGAATTATGTGACTTTTTCTTTATTTAAAAAAATCTTATTATATGTTGTCATAGCATTTACAGTGAGCCAAATTTTATTCGAAAAAAATGATAATACAGATCTTCCTGTATGGGGTTATGTCTGGATAAACCCATCATAAGTTGAAAATAAATCAGTTAAAAAAAATGCCTTTACTCTACCTGACCTACTGAACATAATAGCTTAGCCTAGCACTGACTTAAATGTGCTCATAACACTTCTATTAGGCTACAGTTGGGCAAAATCATCTAATATAATGCTTAACTTATGATATCGTGTTGATTATCTCATGTCACTTACTGAAAACCGTGCTGAAAGTGAAGAACAGAACAGTTGTATGGGGGCAGAATGATTGAGAAGTGTGTCTGTCGTTCGCCCTCATGATCATGTGACTGATAGGAGCCACCACCACCTGGCCGCTGCCACCACCCAGGATCGCAAGAGAGGATCACACCCCGTATCTCCAGCCCTGGAAAAGATCCGAATTCGAAATTCGAAGTAGGATTTCTCCTGAATGTGTATAGCTTTCACTGTAAAGCCAAAAAGTACTAAGTTGGACCATCATTAAGTCTAGAACTGTCTGTTTGAAAAGGTGATTGCATTTATTTATTTTTTTAAAAGATTTTTTTTATTTATTAGACACAGAGAGAGAGAGCACAAGCAGGAGGAGTGGCAGAGGGACAGGGAGAAGCAGGCTCCCCGTGAAGCAAGGAGCCCCATGCGGGGCTCGACCCCAGGACCCTGGGATCATGACCCGAGCCAAAGGCAGACACTTAACCGACTGAGCCACCCAGGTTGCCCCTGAAAAGGTAATTGCATTTAGCCTGAAGATAATCTTTATTAGAAATATTCTACCCACACAAAATCCAGAATTCTCAACTCTAAAAGAAGTTTAGAATCAAATTAGTATCATAAATTATCCTAACGTTATTATTAGATGCTTAATTAGTTAATTAATTCAAGTTTTCAATATTCCACTGGTATTTATTAAGTACCATCTCTGTGGCAATCCTAGTACTAGGGATTGGCTTTTTAAAAATGTATTAAGACAAAGTCCATGCCTTTGGGGACCTCATAGCCCAGTAGGGGAGAGGCGCAGAGAAAATGACAAATAATTACAAACTAGTATGCTCAAATGCAAATATATCCTAAATTGAGAATAGAAAGGCAACAAAGAAGCGGTGGGGGGGAGTAGTTTGGGGGAAGAGAGAACTGTTAAGGAATTACTTTCAGGGGTTAGAGGTTAGGGTGGGGCCGGAGAGCATTTCGTTTAAGCTGCAATTGATATCAGGACTTGAGTGATATTTGTTGGACAGTCTTTAGTTCCAGAAAGAACCATAGATTAAAGGTTTTGAAAAACAACAAAATTTTCCCGTCTTTCTTAATTCAACTAATACGTACAGCTAATAGCTTGTTTTGAAAGAGGCAGAAACATGAGTCACCTGGAATAAGACCCACAGAGTGGACATTCCCAAAACACCAGCTACTTTGCATCTCATTATCTATTCTGATTTAGGGGGAAAAAAAATCTCCAAATTCTAAGATAAAAGATATTTAAACAGTGCCAACCTCAGAAGACATCAGGAGGAGGCCGTGCCTTTCTTTTTCTAAACTGGAGGCAGTTCTCAAGACCTTTGACTCACCTCAGACAGCGAAGGCTTTCTGGCAAACGCGCTCGCATTAGGACATGGGAGTGAGGGATGTTGGGACCCCTTGGCTTCCCTCCCCTCGGTGACAAGTTATTTTCTTGAACTTATTGCATTTAAAGATGTTCTTTCTTATCATTTGTAGAAAATTTTACAACAGCCAAAGAGAAAATGTCTTAGACTCCACATTCATCAATAGCTTGCTTACATGGAAAGTTGTATTTTATAAAAGATGACTCATGTGTTTATGTAAGCATATCTAAATGTTCATACTGTCCAATGTGGCAGCTCATGATAAATCTTTTGAACAAATGTGTTTTTGCATTTCTACACATGTAACAACACATAGAGTTGCAACTGAACTAATAATTTACATTTTCACATGTTTCGTTTTTCCAAGCTAATTGACTTCCTGAGCTGGGACTCTGCTGAAATCTGCTGAGCCAAATTCTCCCAGTGCCAAAACTACTCCCTAGTAGGGTGAGACCCCATTTGGAAGTTGCATTAAAGCTTCTTAAGGCTTCCAGCAATGACTGTTTCAAGAAGGGCTCAAAGCTACATTAGAAAAGTCAATATATCTTGAAACAGGAATATTTTTTAACGTAAAATGAAAGCATGTATTAACTTTTTTAAATGATGAACTGGAAATGCTCCTCTAAAAAAGAGAGATTTGTCAGATTTTTCTAGCATAGGCTACGCATCTGTGTGATTACCAAACTGGAGAAGCTAATTGAAAAATAAGCTAAAAAAAAAAGAGAGAGGGAGTGGGTAATTAAAACTCTTGCTATTTTTTAAATATTTTATTTATAAGTTTATTTTAGAGGTAGGGAGGAAGAGAGAGAGAGAGAAGGGGAGGAGCAGAGGAAGAAGAACAAGCAGACTCTGCTGAGTGTAGAGCCCAAAGCGGGGCTCAGTCCCATGACCTTGATGATCATGACCTGAGCCAAAATCAAGAGTCGGACACTTAAACAACTGAGCTACCCAGGCATCCCTGAACTCTTTCTATTCTAATTTCATTGCTTTAAAATTTAAATACCTTCCTCAAGAGAAAGCAAGCTCCCCCAAAGTACAGAATCAATCACTATGGTCCTAAAGGAACCATGTTGGCCATGGAATGAAAAAAATAAAAAATTAAAAAAGCAATGTGGGATAGTGGGGATGTGCCTATTTTTTAGATATTTCTGTGTCAAATATCATTCTTACCACTTAGCAGCTATATGCTTTTTGGGAAATTTAACCTCTCTGAGCCTCAATTTCTAAACTGGTAAAATAGAAGTCATATTTAGTGAGGTCATATATATATAAAGGACTTATGTGAGTAAATATTTAAAATGCAGTAGCTAAGGGTTTATCTTTTTAAGCACTTAAACTTAAAAAAATCATTACTTCAAATTTAAATCTTTCTAAAAATGCTTTATGCACATTTGTACCTTCATAAGCAGAAGATACTCAATATAATTTAACATTTTTAAAATAACTCAATAACTTGTTGGATCCTGCTCTTTTCAAGATTGCAAGCCTGGGTTCTTGCACTAAATAACCCTTACACTGAAATTTAGCTGTGCTGGCTTTATATTATTTAAAAATGTTCTTATTAGTGGTAATGTGGCCTGAAAGAACCCCCATTTTTTTTTCAAAGCAGATCCAATCTTGCATTGAGAGAATGGGATGGGCACAGGGAAAACCTAGATATTATATGATGAATTTTAGAAATCTTCTAATTAAAAATATTTTGGAAGGAAAGAGGTCATATAATGATAGAGGAACTGGAATTTAAACTTTCCAAAGTTTAAATTATACTCCAATCCTCCAATTGAAAGAGAAAATATCACTATCAAATAAATAGTAATCGCCCTAATTGAGTTACCATACATATTCCTCCAATAGTGACTCAATATTTTACACTGAAGTGCATATTTAGAAACAGAAGGTTCAGCCCTTATTCTATCCTGCCCTATCAAGTTTTTATCTGGAAAATCATATGTTTCTGTATTTTCTGTTTAATCATTCTTTGAGACTACATAGGATGATGGACTTACAACTTAGAGAATGAAACAATTTTTTTTTTTGCTTTGCTTTTCTAAATATAAAATCCCTATAGATCTCTTATGATGAGAATCTGCCCCAATAAACTTATTTCCGAAAGAAGGGAT
This sequence comes from Mirounga angustirostris, assembly GCF_029215605.1. NCBI lineage: Eukaryota > Metazoa > Chordata > Mammalia > Carnivora > Phocidae > Mirounga > Mirounga angustirostris. The sequence goes on along the minus strand of NW_026991718.1, from coordinate 13,898,260 downwards.
TTTCCTTACATTTTCCAATGATTTAATCAAAGTATATTGGCATATTCACTCCTGGAAGAGCCAGAAAAACCTATATGGATTATTTCAGTGCCACAGAAATGAAAACTAGGAGGTACTTAGAGCATTTTACAATGATTTACTCACTTGGTATGACAAAATTTTCCAACTTTAAGATTAGCTAAAAGTAATTTAATTTCAACATTTTACTGAAATTCAAAGCCAGATTTTCTCAGTGGCCAAAAGACATGGCCAGCTGGAATTACAGAGCCCAGAGAGGGTGCCTTAATACCCTTAGGCCACTGAGTTTTTGTTTAGTGTTTCCTGCTAACTTCCTCCCTTTTAACAAAGAAGCAGATCTGGGCACCTGGGTGGCTCAATCAGTTGGGAGTCTGACTCTTGATTTTGGCTCAAGTCATGATTTCAGGGTTGTGGGATCAAGCCCTGTGTAGGGCTCTGCGCTCAGTGGGGAGTCGGCTTGAGATTCTCTCTCTCCCTCTACCCTTCCCCACCACGCTCTCTCTCTCTCTCTTTCTCTCTGTCTCTCTCAAATGGATGGATAAATCTTAAAAACAAATAAACAAACAAAAAACCAAGAAGCAGATCAAGCTAAGTTAGTGTTGAAACATAAACTAAGCAAAGAACATTCTAATTATCCTGAGAAACAGAATTCAATTCTCTCCTTTTCCCCAAGAAGCTAGAAAGTCAGTGGATTGAGGGAGTCATAGAAACTGCTAGTAATGTCTAGGATTAACTAACTTGCTTTAAGGATTTGCTTTGAGCCTAAAGTGTTTGCTACCAGCCTAGGATTTGGTCCTGAGACCTCTCTTAGGGGGCGAGAGAGAGAGAATCTTAAGCAGGCTCCGTGCCTAGTGCAGAGCCCAGTGCGGGGCTCAATCTCACAACCCTGAGATCATGACCTGAGCCAAAATTAAGAGTCGGACACTCAACAGACTGAGCCACCCCAGCACCTTGGTCATGAGACCGCTTTAAACATTATTTACGTAATGGCAAACGTGAGAGTCTCCGTCAGTCAGGGTCCAATCACAAGACAGGAACCACACAGTAATTTGAATAGAGAAAATCTAATGGAACCTAATAGCTATAATAGGGGATTGAATTAATGAAGAATTAGCTCATAAGAAATAAAGAGAACTCTAAAGAATACAAGAATAGAAGATATAAGGAGCAACCATTATCCGTAGAACTCAAAGGAAGAGCCTCCCATCCATAACCCCAGGGCTGAGATCAGGTGCTTGTTGAAGGGCATGGTCCTGGCTCACAGGGTGGCAGAGAAGTTTCTGTGGGGCATTCCAATCCGCTTTCCAGGGAAAGCGACTTGCTGGAGGTGCTGTGCTATAAAATCCCTGGAGGGGATCACTTGGGAAAGCAGTAGGCTGCTGACTGCCGCTGGTTGCCGGTGCACTTCAGGCTGCTGGAGTCAGGAAGGAGCTGGAGGAGTGGCGCATATTCCAAGAGCCCGGGACTGGCAAAGCTCTGTGCCACAAAGCCCAGGCACAAGGAAAAGAGGAAAAGGGTGTACTGACAGGGCTGGGCATGTTGCAGGAGTCCTCTGAGAGAGCACACTAGAACCAGGGGCGACTCCTTCTTCCTGCAATGTCTGCCAAAGATTTACATTATGCTGGATAGCAAGAGAAAAGGTATTTCTCCATATTTTCACAAAAGAGACAATGGTGGCTGAATTTGGAACTGATAGGCAATACACTGATGGCTGGCAAAAAACTCGAAGAAGAAGCACCCTCTGATGTCATGCTGAGAGCTAAGTTACCCTCTCTGTGGGTAAAAGAGATCCCGGTGTCAAGGAGGCTGTATGCGAACGGCTTGGAGGCATTTTCAAAAGCGGAGGCTCTGAGGTGCCTGGGTGGCTCAGTTGCTTTAGCCTCTGCCTTCGGCTCAGGTCATGATCTCGGGGTCCTGGGATAGAGCCCCGCATCAGGTTCCCTGCTCAGCGGGGAGTCTGCCTCTCCCTCTCCCTCTGCCCCTCCATGTTGCTCATTCTATCTCTCTCCCTCTCTGTTAATAAATACATAAAATCTTAAAAAAAAATTGTTGAGGCTCTGAGACTCTCTTCTTCTCCCTGTTCCATTGAGTTATTATTATGATTTTCCTTGACTTCTTCTCCGCGCTTTTATGTAAGTGCCAGAACCTCTATCAGAAATAACATGTTCAGTGACTGCCACTGCAAAAATAACATCCTGTTGGGGTTTATTCTAATGCGGGAATAAGACAGTATATATTTATCATGCTCCTATTATGTGTCAGGCATTCTTATAGGTACTTTTCATATCTTTTTTTAAACTTAAAGAACGTAGGTATTTCATCCCCATTTGATAGAAGATAATTAATAGGGTCAAAATTACTCAGCTAGTAACCATCTGTTTAATATTTTATCTGAATTTAGCAACTTTTGGAAAGTTATAGAATCCTTAGATGTGTCAGTGTCCTCTTTAGCATATGGAGTAGTAGTACTTACCTCATAAAAAGAGACAGATGAAAAGAAAGGTCACCCAAAGCCACAAATCTTTAAAATACCAAGCTGGAATTTCAATGCAGTTTTGTGAAAATTCAAGGCCCATTTTCTTTACACCATGCCACCCTTCCTTTTAGGCTACAAAATCTTTTTTACTTAATAATCTTTTTTTTAAATTTAATTCCAATTAAAGGTTTATAAAATTTCCTTTAGACCAAGTACTGGTGAGAAAAACAAATTTCACGTTGCCGTGTAGATGGAAGCATACTCAAATAGGCAAACTTCTTTCCCAGTGTTTTTTTAGATAAAAAGAAAAACATCTAAATTCTAAAAAAAATGTAAACATTAAAATTCTGACCTGATAGGAAACAAACTGAGGGTTGCTGGAGTGGGGGGTGGGGTGGGAGGGATGTGGTGACTGGGTGATAGACACTGGGGAGGGTATGTGCTCTGGTAAGCGCTGTGAATTGTGCAAGACTGTTGAATCTCAGATCTGTACCTCTGAAACAAATAATGCAATATATGTTAAGAAAAAAAAAAAAGAAGAAGAAGAAGGTAGCAGGAGGGGAAGAATGAAGGGGGGGAATCGGAGGGGTAGACGAACCATGAGAGACGATGGACTCTGAAAAACAAACTGAGGGTTCTAGAGGGGAGGGGGTGGGAGGATGGGTTAGCCTGGTGGTGGGTATTGAGGAGGGCATGTTCTGCATGGAGCACTGGGTGTTGTGCACAAACAATGAATCATGGAACACTTCATCTAAAACTAATGATGTAATGTATGGGGATTAACATAAGAATAAAAAAAATTCTGACCTGATAAATTACTTAATTTAAAAAAAGAATTCCTTACTTGATAGAATGTTCAGTATAGGTTTTCTCGAAGCAACCAAATCTTTTAGTACATTAAAAACACTATAGTTGACACAACTTTGATTAGAATAGCATTTTTCATGGATAATTTTAACTGTTTAGAACACCATTATATGTATGTGCCCATGTGCATGAAATCACTGTCTTAACTTGAAGATTATAGACGAGTAGGTAATTTGTAAATGCCATTTATAATTACTTGTAAAAATATAATAAATTTCACATAGATCTTGATTTACGCCTCGATACAATGATGGAGTTGGACCAGATCAATGGTTTCCAAACTTGGGTGAGCTGCGGAACCCTTTGTATACCCACCGCATGGAGCAGTGAGCAGGGATTAGCAAAGCTACACCAGCTGAAAAGAAGAGTCCCTATTGGCTGGACTTGGTGACCTCTAACAGTCTAGGATTCTATGCTTTGAGAAAGAAGCAGCTCAAGTATGCACTCTATTCAAATCCACCATGAGAACTGTCAATATCATATTATAATAAGAGCTTGACCTTTATTCAAATGACATTTGCCTAAGATCTGGTGGCCTTGGAACCTCCATGCCCAGGAGCTATAATATTCATATTGGGCCAGGCCTTTGATAGAGCTCAGATGATTTGTCAGATGACAAGTATCTTAGGAGATGACTTCTTTATATCTTCACATTTAATCCCCACAAAATACTGCAGCATGGATATTATTATCCTCATTTTACAGATAAGAAAGTAAAATCTCAGAAAGTTTGAGGAGTTTTTTCTTTCAGTCACCTAGTTAACAAATAATGGGCTCGAGTTTGAAGCCAAATTTGTCCAGTACCAGAGCTCTTTTACTATATGATGCTCGTCTCTCCCAAAAATCTCAACACACTGTTAGTTTTATCATCTCAACACACATGTTGCCACTGCCCCAGTCCCTAGCAGTGCCAGACATCAATCCTGGCTGTCTTCATACTCCCGCTCAACAGAGTCTCCTGAGTCTCCCGTGAAGTACCCTCCCGTTCCTGCTACCACTCATCTAAAAATCCTATCTTTTCTCTAGTTCAGCCTCCTCCACAGAGCTGCCTGGTTACTTTAAACCTCAAGAACCTCTTATCTCTGGACTGCTTTGGTCCTATCAATACAAAACATTTCATTTTTGATTCGAATTATTGTTTTTATTAGTCATTATTCTAGTTTTTTTTTTCTATTTTGTATTCTTAACATGAATTCTGCATTTCACATGAAACATAGATTTTTATATACTTCTTCATCCTCTACAATGAGGCATGTGACACATGGAGAGTCAAGAGGAAGTATATTTATTCAGGTGCTCAGTAAACACGTGTTGAAAGAATGTTATCTAATTGTCAAATATTCTTGGTTATGGAATCATCAAAAGTGCAGCACTCAATACAAACATCATTAATTTAGTCATTGGTTCGAACAATGACTGAATGTCAGCTATGTGCCAGCCATTAAGAATAAAATGGTTCTATGTATGAATGTATAAATCATAAATAGATTGGAGAACCCCAGGCAGTTTAACAGATGAGGCAAGACATAATGCATGCCTGAACTAAGGTGACAGCCAAACGTGTGAAGAAGGCACGGTCATGAGGAATTTCCTAGACCTGACTGCTGATCAGATATTCAGAGTACAGAGTACATGGCAGGAAACAGATCAGGATAACTCCCAAGATTTTAGTCTAGGGCTCCAGACTGCACTAATCTGACGATGGGGCAATTTACTGGGGAGTACAGAAAGAAGAGCAGGATAATTGGATTGATCATTAATTTAATTTAGGAAATATTGAGGATAAGACCCAGAGAATATTCATGAGGCAGGTGGATACACAGAACTGAAGCTTCCTGGAGAGGCAAGTCCAGAGATAAATATTTTAAATCATCAATATATAGGTAGTAGTTAAAATTGTGCATGTGGATGATATTATGTAGAAAGAATGTACAGGATGGAAGAGAAGTAAATCTCTTAGGGACCCAGGAGAACACCAATATTTAAGCAATAGGTACCAATTATACTTCAATAAAACTAGGGGATGGAGGGAGACAGGTGAGGAACGAATTGCCAGAGAAAGCGACTAAGAAGGAATTTTAAAAGTAAGTAATATCAGAGACAAAAGAAATGTCCCTAGACATTTGTCTTTCTTATTCCACACAACAGATGTTTAAAATTTTCGTCGTTCTTCTCAACAGGGACACTGCATTTGTACAACCCTAGGGGGTACCATTTATGTAATATACGTGAATGGACCCTTCAGGAACTGTGCAACTCTGTGATGGGATGGCCCCCCAGGTCCCTTTTCCATTTGACCTCATGCTTAACACAGAGACATTTTTTCCAAATTCATAGACCATATCAAGAATGACCTCCTTGCTCCTACCTCCCTTTCACTGTCACCTCAGACTCTTCATCCACACTAAGCCTAGAGGTCCTTTGGTTCTTTTGCATGTCATGGAAGCTTGCTCCTCTATTAACATTCTCCTGATGATGTCGTACAGGTCCACACTCAGCTTGAACAGAAATTTTATAGAAATGTATGAAAAAATACAATGGCAATACAATACAGTCCTCACAGTCATTTCTGCAAAGGTGTTTTTGTCAATTCATTTAGGATTTGCCAGGACTGGAGGATATTTCATCTACCGTAAAAATAAAACTTTCAAAAGTGTCATCAAATAGAGAACTTTGTACGTGCTCTAAATGAAAAGATGTTCCCTTAAAGATGCAGCTCTTAATGCACAGTGTAAAATGCTTGTAGCTTTTATTATGTCCTAGATGAAAAACATGTTTTACTGCATACCAGAGTAACAGACGTCAACTCACTTTTCAAATTGGGAACAGCTTTTCATTTTGTTCTATTCAACAATTTCTGGGTCCTAATTCAACCCTTCCCTCCCTCCATCCTACCTCCCACTACTCTGCATTTGTTTTTGCTCTAGCAAAACAGTGTCACAAACTGCTTTTTTCAAACGGCAAGGGCAACATGTACAAGGTGACAGAAGGAGAATTTTCAAGGTAGGAATCTCCCATGCTCTCTCCCCTTCCATTCAGCGAGAATAAAAGAGGGGACCTGGATGGTGAAATATTTACTACCTTAACATTGCTGATTGAACACAATCCACAGGAAACCCAGATGTCCAGAGTAGTAGATCAGAGAGGGGAAATCATGTAGCTGTAGAGCCAAATTTTGATTTCTAGCCTCCTGCGTAAGAAAAAAAATGACCATCTGCCATGCTGCTCAAACCCAAAATGGAAGTATCTGTCACAATCCTCTTCCAAGTGCCACTTCTTTATTTACTGATGATTAGCAAAACAAGTTCATTGTTTTAAAAGTTTAAATATAATTGAAAGCTTAAATACATTTTCAGATGGTAAGTAATTGATATAAAAGTATTGGGTATTAATAAATTGTAAGGTTTACTCCTTGGAGGAAAAAAATTCAGATCTCATTTCATTTTATAATTGAACACAAACTTTGAACCAAGTTCTGCTCATATATATTAAATGTGAAGTTCTTGGAGACTAAACATTTTCATCATACATGTTCTCTGCTGGTGGGAAGGATATGTTTGGTTTTGTTTTAAGAAACAATGGAGCCCAGGCTCTGAACATAATCCTCGAGATCAGGAGATCTGGGTTTTAATCCTGATCCCCAATCTGGACAAGTCTGTAAACTTTCTGTACCAAATTCAAAATGGGGAAGCTATATAACTTGCCTCCATTTGCTCCAAAGGGCTATTACCAGCAGAAGTGAGGTAATCGATGTGAACGCACATTAACCTCTTCAAACAAAGAATGGAGAAGAAAAGCAAGACAATGAACATTTTTTGAAACAATATATGATATTTTTCCTTCAGCCTTTTTTTAGATAGCCAAGTTTAAAGTCAGTGGTGCCCATTTAAAAAAGGAAAATCACAGAAACATGCAGGGAAATTTGGAATCAATTTATTTAAAGACATGTTCTTTGCAGCTGTTGTTCATTAGGACACTTTTATTGATGTGTCCAGAAATCTTTCCTAGTAGTTTAGGCACGCGGGGGCTTTGAGCCCTGTGAAGTATAGCAAATTGCAGATGAATTGGTCCAGAAGTGTAGGTTTGTTTAAAAAAAAAAAATGCTTTGTAAAATAGAATATTCTCAAGGGAGTGATTGGTGGGGGAAGGGAAGTATGTACTGACACTTAAAAGATCCTTGACCTTCTGGAATGCACATCTAAACTTCTGCAACAGTAGCCCAATAGAACTGAAACTCAGTGTTCAAAACCACTTTAATAAAGCCCACTTTCTCCAAGGATCCCAAACAAAATGATCCAGGGATAGTTTATAATAAGGTGATACTTGCTTTAAGAGACCGGTTTCGCTGAGAAGACTTTGTATTGGCACATTGCAAATTTTCTGAGTCTTGGGAAGAATAAGAGTATGCCAAGTGGATTTGGCAAAAGATGAGAAGGGAAAAGAATACTTCAGTAGATGGAATAGCATATTCAAAGGGCTGGAGGCTAAGAGCACAAAGCAAGTTTGGAAGAACAATAAGCACTGTTTATTGATTTGTTCATTTCTTCTTTATTTCAGAAATATATATGGAGCTCCCACAGTATGCTGGGTATGATTCTGAGTAATTCCTAAGACCCATCTCCAGTATCAAGCAATTGGCAGTACAGTGAAGGAGGTGGAGATCAAAGAATTTGCCTGCAATGTGTTCAGGTTTAGGCAAAGGTAGTAATGAGTCCTGCAGGAGCTCTGTGGTTCAGGGGAGAAGAGTGGGTGTGCATGTTTTGGGGGGATAGAATCGTCAAGGCAAGACATCCTAGCAAAATGTAACACCTGAACTGAGTCTTGAAGAGCAAAGAGAAGGAAGCCATATGGGAATTGGGAAGAAAGGGTCTTCTGGGCTAAGGAGCAATGATTGGAGTTCAGTGACTGTGTTAGCTTTTTAGGGCAGTGACTCCCTGGAGGGTGGAGTGGGGGGCTCCCGTGTGGAAGACCAATGAAGGTTGGTGCACAGCCTCCATATACGGGCTGCATGGAAATGGAGACATGAGCCAAAGTAGCCACAGGGCCTGGAGCTTGGCTGTCTCTCCTCTGGTAACCTTCACTGAGCCCCTGGGCAAGGCCATGTCCACCGCTCCCTGGGCTCACTATGGTAATACACCCTTCTGTCTGCTCATTTACTTGTGCTCTCCGAAATGAGGGCTGTCGCTTAGTCACAGCTGTGCTTCTACAGCCTGGATTCGTCATGGAGAGTGATTAGAAACAGGTGCAAGGGAGGTGTCACAGGAGGTATAAAGTGTGCCCTGGGAGTCTGAAACCTAACACATAGTAGGTAGTCGGAAATGCCTGCTGCAGTGAATTGGTGAATGAGTCGATAACACTGACCTTGCCAGCATTCTCACTTGGTAGTAAGGCTTCAAAAAGCAAGACTTTGAAGGACGACAAGGTCTTGCTGTTATTTAATCAAGCTGAGCCCGCATTTCTGGAAAGTGGAGACAACATCTGCCCTTTTAGATTGGGATTGGGATAATTAGATATAATATATGAGAAAGACCTGGCAGGTATTTAGATTCTGAACACACTGTTGGGTTTTTTTATAAATAAATAATGAGAACGGAGGAGGAAAAACCTTTAATCTGTTCCTCAGATGGGCTTTCCTCAGCTCTCCATCCCCAGTGTTCTTGATTCCCCATCTACTCGTCCTCCCTGACCTGCCCAATGATTCACTGAAAAAGAAAGGTTATTAGAGTTGAACTCATCTGTCTCCCCAAGACTTCTCGTCCTCCTGTATCAACGCCCATGCTCTCGGTCTCCCTCTGTCACCTTGGAAGAAGGGTGCCTGCTTCTGTCCAAGGGCAACACCCAAACTTGTGTACTGAACCTCGCCTCCACTTGGCAATTGAGATTTCTCTTCTGTAATCATTCTCACTGTCCGGCACCAGTGATTTCTCTTTCTCTACAACATCATTGCCATCATCTTACAACGATGCTGTAATTTCTCCCCTTCATACCCACATCCCCATCATATCTCTGCACCAGTGCACAACGATTTTACTTGACTGCTTCTCTGCCGTCCTTCTCATGTCAAAGTCTATCCTTAATCTTCTCTGATTTGTACTCTGTCCCCCCATACCACTGAGGTTGCTTTTGTCAACATCACCAATGATCTCCATGTTGTCACATCCAATAGTTCTTCAAGGTTTTGGCCTTACATGACCTCTCAGAAGCATTCAGGACAAATGACCTCATTTTTGAAACACTTCCCTTCTCTGCTTTAGTGAAACCACTCTTTCCTGGTTTTCCTCCTACCTTTTTCCTTGTTCCATGTCAGTGTCTTTTGCTGGATTGTTCTCCTTTACCATATTGTTAAATGAAGGAGTGCCCCAAAGCTAAGGGACCCACTGTCTTCTCTGTCTATGCTTTCCTGCTACATGAACTCCTCCAGTCTGCAGCTTGCAAAACTACTCATTTGCTGATAGTTTCCAAACTTACATCTCTGTCAGTGACCTCTCTCAATCGTCTCCCTGACATTTACACTTATAGATGTAATGGGTGTCTCAAAGTTGACATGTTCAAAACCAAAAACCTCTTATCTGTTCTCTTAAACTCAGAAAATGGCCCCACCTTATTTAGTTGATACCTTCCACTTTTCTTTTTTTTAAAGATATTATTTATTTATTTATTTGAGAGAGAGAGAGCAAGAGAGAGCATGCACATGAGTGAGGGGAGGGGCAGAAGAAGAGGGAGAGGGAGAGAATACTACACAGACTCCGGAGTACAGAGCCCAAAACACGGGTCTCCACTCAGGGCTTGATCTCACAACCCTGAGATCATGAGCCTGAGATCATGACCCAAGCCGAAAAACTAAGAGTCGGTCACTCATTCAACTAAGCCACCCAGGCTATCCTGACCCTTTCTTTCCTCATTCTCTGCAACCACTCCATGAGCACAATTTGTGTGTGTGCATGTTTCTCCACCTACTACCACCGTTTTAACCCATGCCCCCACCAGCTCCCTCCCAGACTGCTACAGTGATCACCTCAGTAGCCTGCCCTTCCACTCCCACTCCCTCCCATTTCATACTCCATACAATTCCAAGAGTGATATTTTCAAAACTGAAATAAGGGTCTTCCCCAAGCTTCAGGTCCTCCAGGAACTCCTGATAGCACTTAGGATGAATCTCTGACTCTGGTGTAAGTATCCTACATGATCTGGCTCCAAACGAACTTCTCTACCTCTTCTAGGACCATTTGCAATCTCGCTTCATTCCCTAAACCTTTTTCTTTCCATGAAACACACCAAACTCAGTGCTTCTGATGGCTTCTCTGCATGGAATGCTTTCTGTCTGATCTTGGCATGGTTGCCTTTTAGCCTAAATGTCACTCAGAGAGAGCCTTTCATTTTATCTCCCCACCCACTAACTATTCTCTGCATAGCCACCATCACCGTCAGATTGCTTCTGTATTATTTGTCAGAATGTGTGCCTATTTGACCACTCCACTCCCAACTAGAATATCATCTTTATTAGAGTAGGGTCTTTGTCCATCTTTTACAACACATTATCCTCAAGACATAGGATGGATCTGGGCACATAGTGGGGGCTTAAAATCAAACAAAAATAAGCGTTGAATGAATTGATCTCCTTATGGTACTGAAATGAACCTTTGAGATCATTCTAGTCCAACACCCTCATTTTACATATGGGGGAACAGAAGCCCAGAGAGGAATCATTATTTTCCCAGAATCATTTCAGTGAGCAGTGAGAGATATCTTCCACACTTGCCCCTTAGAACCCTCTTTTGTTTGAAATAATACCAGAGACCTGCATATAAAAATAAATATACATGAAACCCTACTTTATATTCTGTGAGGGTACATCAGGTCAGTTCCACAGGCTGGTCTCAGGAATGAACCCTGATGGGACGTATGTCTCCCTACAGGTAATCTCTAAAATCCCAACAAGTCCTACGGAGTAAAGAACTGGGGTTCTGGAAGCCCTAAGAAACCGTAGCCCTCAAGTAGGTAGTTTCCACATATGTTTGAAAGAGGACAAATGTTGAATTTTGTTAGAGTGATAGAAAACACATGTGTTTTCTCACTTCATATCCCAGTTAGCTGTCAGTCTCAGCTCTTAGCTCCCATTTCTTCCACCCCTAAAAGACCAAATATGTGCCAACATGGCTGCATCCCAGATGTTTGAGCAATAGGAGGAGGGATAATTGGGGAGGGTTGAAAAGAAGGGCCTTGGATGTCATTGGAAGGTGTTTGGCTTTTAAAATTTCTTTTCTCCAAAGTCAATGTTTTGCCATTTAACATTTTAAGCAGAGGAGTGATGTGATCAGATCCAAATTTCAAAAGGATCACGCCGGCCATACATGCGGGGGGGATGGATCAGAAGAGGATAAGATTGAGAATGAGGACTGATTCGAAGGTTGTTCCGCTAATCTGTGCAAGAGATGATGGGGGCCAGAAAAAAGACAATGGCAGTAAGGATACAGATAAGTGGACTGATTTAAGGTATAACCATATTAAGGACGTATGGTTAACAAGACCTGATAATTAGCCTCCCTGTTGCGAGGTGTGGCCATAGGCTGGTTTCCGGCCAGTGAAAAGAAGGCAGAAAGGATACGAGCAACTCTCAGGTCATCTCCTCCAGAATTCTTACCCTGGGTTCTGTACACACCTTTCTGCTGTGTCTGCTTTTGGTAGCTGTCTCTGATGGGGGCAATCTTAGCAGCTACATTTATAGGATGGTAGGGCTCCCTTCTGACTTTGACATGAGAAGGAATCATGCCTCTGTCTTAGTTAAGCCCCTGTGGCTTTATATATCCTTTGAGCTGTGTAGCATTTATCCAACCCCAGGTGTGGCGGAAGGAATGCCTCTGCAAATCCCAAAGCCACAGTGATAAGGATTCCTGCAATAGCTTCAAAGGGCCAATGCACAGAGCCAACAATTTAGGACTTCCCAGGATCAACCCATTTGATAATTCCATCAAAGGAGGTGGTAGAGCATGTTATGGAAACTATGTTCCTGAGTTTCGGAGGGCTTAGAAATACTTCTATCCTTTGCTCCACTTATATTATTTTAGCCAAAATAAAGAACCCGAGTCTACACAAAGAGTGATGTAAAGGAGTATTTCTTACACTCTTGTTTATATTAGGAAAAAAGCTGACGTCAACATAGATGTCTAACAATATACAATTGAGTGATTAAATACATTTTGGTACATTCAAAAACTGCAAGATTCATAATCATGATCCAGAAGAATATAAAAGGCCATGGGAAATACCTCACTGTTTAATATTGAATAATTTAAAAAGAACTTTGATTTCTGTGTATTGATTATGCCAGAAGGAAAAACATGAAGTACATGCTTGGGATTGGCAAAAAAGCCATCATTTTAAACAAACAATTCTCATTTTTAACTCATTGCTAAGTCTTTCACTCAACTACTCCAAATTACTGAGGTTTTTACTTTATAGACAATGGAGTTTTTAAATTAAATCAGTTGCAGTTATTCGTTCAGTAAGCATATTGAAAATCTAGAGCCACTCTAGGCAACGCAGTAGCCTTTGGCCACATGTGGCTGTTCATACTCAAAACTAACTGACGTCAAGGAAAATGAAAAGTTTGGTTCACCAGCTTCACTGGTCACATTCAAGGGCTTACTAAGCACATGTGGCCAGTGGCTACCATTCCATCAGCACCGACACTGGCATTTCCATCACCACTGAAGTTCTAGCGGACCGCCCTGATCTGGAGTTTAGCATGCACTGTACTATGTGCTGGGGACTCAGCAAAGAATACGACACAGTTCTGTCCTCCAGGCTCTCTCAGCCCAGTAGTAGAGACAGATATGCAAAGAAAATCAAAGTGCCCTATCATACTTAGGTGTCTTCTGCCCCAACCTGCCAGACACCATCCCAATAACTACAGCTGGAGGGGCTCACCATCGAAGCTTCCCGCCTCTCGGAATCAATGTCATGGTATAATCACTAAACCGTGTACAGAAATAAATCATAATTGACCAAGATGATAAGGGAATGGCTTGCGTTGCAGAAAATTAATTTAGTTTCTTCACTCATTCAGTAAATGTGTACTAAATACCAACTATGTACCAGCTATGTTATATGTAATATAGAGATTCACTCCATTCTCAGAGTGAAATGGTCTCCGCCCTCATGGAGATCATGTTCTTGGGGGCTGGGGCAGACAAAAGAAATATAGGCACATAAAATATCTGGAATATCAGACAGTGGTAAGAGCTATAGAGAGGAATAGAGTAGGGCGGGTTGGGGGCTGGGGGAGGGGAAGGAAGGAGTGACAGGTGGTGAGTTGGGAGTCAGGGAGTATAGTGAAAGGGGGTGCTATCTTAAATAGGATTTCATAGAAGACCTCACTGATAGCATGATAATTACACAGAGACCTGAAAGAAGCAATTCATATTGGATCTTCCATTTGAAAAAAAGTCCTTTAGAAGTCTGTGTGTTATAGAAAACAAGGTATTATTAATATAATACTAATCTACAATCTGTACTAATTTATCTGAGTCTTTAGGCAGGCCATTAGTCCTCTCGGGTCCTCAGTCTCTCCATTTGCAGATTAAGTGTTTGGATTAGATGGTGTCTGAGAACACTTCTGGTTTTTACAATTTCTGACTTAAGCACATCGAGAAGGGGAAGAAAATTCTAGCTGCTACCTGTTAGGTTCATATGTTCATTCCACAAACAGTAACCAAAAGCCCAATGTGTGCCAGTCTTGTTGGCAAAAGGAAAGATGACAAGGTTAAGAAGATGATTCTATCTTCAAGGAGCTTGCAGAGGAATGAGGGAGATAAGCAAGACTTCTCCCTGTGACTCGGAGGCTTTGTCTGCACTTCTCTGCTGCTGGCTGAGAAGTGAGGGCTCCCTGCCCTCCACACCTCCCAGCCACATTGTACACTCATCCTGGAGAGGCCCAGAGCCCAAGACCATCAATCACATGTGGCTGTCCAAAGAGGGCCAGGCATCACAGCATCCCCAGGGCCCAGCCTCTCCCTTCAGGAGAAATGTGCCCTAGATGGGGGAGCTGTCTCCATGGATGATGATGATGATGGATGGGCCAAGGAAAGCATTTTTCATCTCTGAGCAGTACACGTGTGCATTCTCACTCCGGGGCCAGGTTCTGACTGGGATCCTGCTGTTCTCTGTTTTCTTAGCTGTTGTCACCTTTTCCCCTTTACTGACAAATGGACCCATTTTGCAGCCTGAGTGACTCATGACTGTTTGAGGAAGTCTAGATTAACTCATTGTGGCAGAGAAGGCAAGTGAAGACAATTATTTCCAACTTGCTGTCTTCAACCTCCATCTTATTTTAGCACACCCCTGCTGAAAAACCTCTAATGGTTCTGTCTTGTCCGTGGGATATTATCCAAGGTCCATTTCCATCTGGCTCAGACGATTCCAACCTTCGCTACCACTACTAAACTATGCAGGCAGAACTCTCACTCAAACATGCCGTGGATGTTTCCCACATCCACACCATATCCACATGATTGATTCCTACCAACTCCTTGCCTAACCTCTGCAAAGGGGTTGGCCTCTGCGAAGCTGTCCCTGATTGCCCCAGGCCACTGAAATCTCTTGTTCTTTGCATGGTCATTTAGCACAAAGCTTGGGGTGCTGAGAGCTTTTGTTCACAGACAAAAGCCTAAAGTTCCCTGCCACTTCTGGGCCAGAGGCACCTTGTCCTATCCACCTCTCCTCTCCAACAGCACCAGGCCCAGTGCCCAGCACATGGAAGTTGTTGTACAGAATTGAGTTAGTTGATTGATTCTTTCAGTGGCCCTCTCTAATGTGCTGTGATTCCATCAGCAAGTGGCCAGGCAACCAAGTTTCAAAGCTTGAGCCTTGATCAGCTTAAGATGAGGTTCAGGTTTTACCAGTCCCAGAAACATAGACACAAGAACAGTTATGTCTGGACCCCTAAGCCAATGTTGACCAATGAGTCGGTGAGTCGGGCATTTCTGATTCAGAGAGAGCAACTTTCTGAACCAAAATAATTCAAATTGTCACCAATTCAAATTTGCCTGCATAGATCTGCCTTAAATAATAGATGGGTTTTCTCTGGGACACTGAAAGCTTTATAAAAGAATTGTACTTTCCACTACACAATGAAAGGGTTTTGAAGTAAAAGAATCTTCGATGCAAACTCTAGGGTCCACCAGAATCGTCTGGACGGCTTGTTCCAGCACAGGGGTTGGGTTTTACTCCCACAGTTCCTGCTCAGTAGGTTTGAGGTGGGTCCTGAGGATCTGCATTAAGGATGATTCTCCAGTGATGCAGATGTCACTGGTCACACTCTTGAGTCCTTGACCCTATCCTAACGCTTTTTCTCTTTTTGTTTACTCTTTCCAAGACTCTGTCTACATAATATCATCTTTTTATATGGATATTATCCTATCATATATAAAATTTTTGCATTTCAATGACTCTTGTCAATTATAAAGGGTCTATCCCATACCCATGATATACACTTAGAGGTTAGTGTAACTCAGAGATAAAATTTCACCAAATAAAATGAATTTTTGGAATTTGGGATGAAACATAACCCTAAAAACCATGGTAAGAATGACTTCACCCTTGTACAGGAATGGAAGGGTATTAAGCAAACATTCAGGCTAAAGTGATTCCATCAGGAAATTAATTTGACTAATTAATTTGATTCATTAAATTGATTCCAGGTTCAACTTTCTGTCTGTTTGGCCATTTCTCAATCTCCAGCTCCTGGAAGAGAGACTGGCACTAGAAGTAGCTAGCTGTCACTAAATATCTGTGGGATGAATGAATGAATTTAGCAAATACACATCTCCCTCTGGATAATTTAGAGGTCTCTAGAATGGGCATAAGTGCAGGCAATTGGAGAGAGTTTTTGCAACACTTAAATATTTTGCCTCAAAATGAGTCATTTATGAAAGAATAATCATGAACGAGCTATAATCGGTTTTCAGGTGCTGCAACAGATTTCTACTTGTATGCACAAACATGCGTGTACCCAGGAGATACACCTCCAACTATCTCCTTTGAATAGTTGTGCAAAGAACCCCACATCCACCGGTATGCTCTGTGTGGTGCATGGGTCCACCCAAATGCTATTACACAGGGTTTTCTATTTTAAATTAGAAACCCTTCTGGGCACACATCAGTTCAGAATCCAAAATTAAATGTAACATGGGAAGCACTGTAAGGGACCCTGCTTCCTACTGTGTATTACATGAAATACTAAAGCCTTCTCTTTAATGTCTTTCCAATTAAAGCAAGTAAGCTAAGCAATATTGTTGGCTTATCCCAGTGCCCTTTTACCAAAACAAAATCGAGTTCTGCACGTGGTTTTTAACATTTAATCAATAAACTGGAATGATTTGAGGGCCTGGCTGTCTTAATAAGGGGATTGTGAAAACACAGGGCAGTAAATTAGATTTAAGAAATTTTCTAAAATGAGGGAAAATTACATTATAAAAGTGACATTAACATTCCAGAGTCCTGAAACCTCAGGACTGCAGAGCTCCTGAGCCAAGTGGGGATCAGTGCCGTACCTAACGCTCAGATCTGCTCTTGGGACATGGAAGGTACAATGTGTCAGGAATAGTGGCTTCATCCTGAAGCTGTAGAAGACCTTTCCCTTCTCCACCACTGGGCAGCTGCTTGGACTAACACCTTTGACAGATTCTGAAAGCGTTTCACTCCCTGCCATCCCTCGGCAAAGAGCAGCTGAATGCTGGCGGAGTGTTTGCTCAAACATTCTTGTTAATGACCCAGCTGTGAAACTGTGGGCAGGGCAGCCTCTCTGGCATGATCATTACAATATTTCATTCTTCTTGCTTAATTTCAGGCAGTGCTTCCTCCATATATAAATATATCAAGCTCTATACAAACCAGAACTTTTATCTGCATTGAGGGGTTTAGAGGGTTCGTTTCTCTTGCTCCATGGGACAAGAAAAATCACTGTTTCCCCTTTTGATTTAGAGATTTGATTTATGCAGGTTTACTTTTCAAGCTTCTGTTTCAGTTGTGCGGACTCTCAGGTTTGTGTGTGTTTGCTTGGATTTACTGACTCTAGTTTAATTCTTGATTTATAATCTGTAGACTTCAGACGAAGAATGAATTTTGATTTAGGGTAGCGCATTCTATGTGGCTTATATTTTCCACTCAGAGTCAATTATTAGTTGGTTTTAGCACAACTGAATTATGGCTCTTCCTAAAGGCCCTGTTGGATGAAATTAAGATGTATTGAAAACCAAATATTCCCCATATAACGACATGAAGTAAAGTTTCCTCTCCGCAAGGCTGGCTGACACGAGGTGGGTCCCTCAGAGAAGAGCACCCAGGCTTCTCCCTAGGCCAACTGATTGTCAGTGGGTACTAGAGACCTCTAGTCCTTCTCTGAAGATCATAGATTTGTTTCTTCATTCACTCAATATTTTCAAAAATATTCCCAAAGATGTTTCACACTATGTCACATCACAGGATAAACATACTCTCATCCTCAAGCTTCCAGATCTTTCAATACATTGATGAATACCCAATGTTCTGAGTCGTTCAAAGAAACAAGTAAAAAAAAAAAAATCACATACTAGTCTTAACATATATGTAATTTAGTGTATTCTTCTATTTAGGTCTTTGGAACCTATGCTCCAAAAGTAAGGCAGCTCTCGATATCCAATTAATGAAAGTGATCTGCTCTCCAATCACACTGGGGTAACTGGCAATGGTTTTCAAAATGTTAAAACAAATGTATCAACAGGGTGAAAGGCACATTGGACCTCTCTGTACTATCTCTTGCAACTGCTCGCAAACCAGTATACTTACTTCAAAGTAAAGAAAGTTTAAATAGAAAAATGCACTTCTTCAAAAAATGCACTTCTTTCAAATCAACAGTCCATTGAGTAAAAAAATGTATATAAAGCCAATAGTGTCCTGATGGAAAGTGGCTTTCTAGCTATCAGTAATGAGGTAAATGGGACCATCATGGGCCTCTATCTCCTCATCCTTAAAAAAATACAGTGATTGAACCTCAAAATTATATCATCCAACTAGAATATGCTCCTGGTGGATTAGAAAAAAAATTTTAAGTATGAGGTTTGAGAAACCATGAAGGACATTTTACAAATCCTATCTCATCCTCATAAAAGATATGAGACAGTAAAAGTCTTAATGAATTAATAGTGGCAATAAGAGTTGGCAAAGGTGTGCACCTCCCAGGTGAGTCTGCAGAGGAGGCAGGGAAGATGGTGATCGCTGGGAGAGAGGGAGATTGAGGGGAGAAAAAGAACAAAGAAAGACTTGCTAAGATTCATCAGGTGTTCCAACTTCCCTTAGGGAATATTTTTTTACCAAAATAATAATAAGTATAATAATAATTCATAAGGAAAGTTTCATTCTAACCAAATTTCCTTCTTTTTCTCACTTCTCACCACCACCCCCACTTGACCCTGCCTCGTCCTCAGCAGTCCCTTCCCATTGGCAACAGTCCTCGAGAAGAAATACTTAAAAAGGAATATCATTTATTAGGATTCACAAACTCATTTGCTGACACTCTCTTATGCACAGAGGCACAGATTTTAGACAAAATCTTCATTTTCGAAGCTCCAAAACTCACTGTAGAGAATTGAGATCAAACATTGAAAGCAACAAGCATGTTTCTGCCATTTAATGGCTTGAAAATGTTTTCCTTATTCTTCCTTCTGCTTTCTGGTAGAGCCGACTTGAGTTTCTCAACCCCGGCAATACCAACATACTATCTTTGTTGTGCACCGTCCGGGACATTGGGGGACGTGTAGCCACATCCCTGGCCTCTCCCCACTAGGGAGTAGGAACCTTCGGGCCTGACCATCAAAATGTCCCTAGACATTGCCAATGTCCTCTAGGGGGCAGAATCACCCCCAGTGGAGAACTCCCGTGGTAGAGGAAACAAACACTCCAGGTCCAAGTGTACCGTGGAACCCTGGCTCCCTGGAATCTTGGCTTCTGGCATGGGCACGTGGCAAAGCTTACTGAGAGCATTGCAGATCATCAGGAGAATTTCCTTCTGGCAGAACTGAGGGATTGATGTCAGCTAGGGGAGGACTGGCTTCCGGCACTGGTAGTGGAGAGCAGGAACAATAAATCAATCGTTCGTTAGCATGGAGACTCTTGCTTCTGGGTCCCGGATACAGACATACTCTTAAGATACAGGGGCACCTGGGTGGCTCAGTCGGTTAAGCATCTGCCTTCGACTCAGGTCACGATCTCAGGGTCCTGGGATCCACCCTCCCCCCATCGGGCTCCCTGCTCAGCTTCTCCCTCTGCCCCTCCCCATTGCTCGTGCTCTCTCTCTCAAATAAATAAATAAAATCTTTTAAAAAATACAATGGAATATTATATTTACAAATGTATCTAATCTTGAAACATCTCCTTTGCTATACTACTACATGTTGTTTTATTGACTATGCACAATAAACATAGTTAATAGGCAGTGCGGGTTCATTAATACTATTACTGTGGTTATTATTAGTTTAGTTTTCCTCTAAAAAAGCAGTTATCTCAGTATCACCTAAAATGAATATTAGACATCACCCATGCCCAATCCACTTAAAGCTACTGAAGACAGAAAGTAGGTAATAAGTACTTTTTATTTATTTATTTTTTAAAGATTTTACTTATTTTTGACAGAGAGAGAGAGCACAAGCAGGGGGAGCGGCAGACAGAGGGAGAGGGAGAAGCAGGCTCCCTGCTCAGCAGGGAGCCCGATGCGGGGCTCGATCCCTGGGACCATGACCCGAGCCGAAGGCAGACGCTTAACCGTCTGAGCCACCCAAGCGCCCCTAATAAGTAATTTTTAAATGTATATTAGTTTGTTTTTCTCTTTTGCATTTTCTTGAGCTGATCTCTCCTCACTCTGAGACTCGAGGCAGACAGTCCCAACTCTGAGCCCGGGAAGAGTGTCAACATCACACCGCATGGGTATCATGCCCCACACGTATTGACACAAGATCACAGAAGCCACAACTCTACCTTAACCTGGCTGCCTGCTGGAAAGAGAAACAGGGGAAGGGAGGGAGACATCAGAAAACTGAGGATTTATGTGGATCATTTACTAGAGACATTGTTTTCTAAAGAGACAGTTTCGGCAGTATGGAGGTTCCTCAAAAAGTTGAAAATAGAGCTACCATACGATCCAGCAATTGCACTACTGGGTATTTACCCCAGAGATACAAATGTAGGGATCCGAAGGGGTACGTGCATCCCGATGTTTATAATAGCAATGTCCACAATAGCCAAACTGTGGAAAGAGCCAAGATGTCCATCAACAGATGAATGGATAAAGAAGATGTGGTATATATATACAATGGAATATTATGCAGCCACCAAAAGGAATGAGATCTTGGGCGCCTGGGTGGCTCAGATGGTTAAGCGTCTGCCTTTGGCTCAGGTCATGATCCCAGGGTCCTGGGATCGAGTCCCGCATCGGGCTCCCTGCTCCTTGGGAGCCTGCTTCTCTCTCTCTCTCTCTCTGTCTCTCATGAATAAATAAATAAAATCTTTAAAAAAAAAAAAAGGAATGAGATCTTGCCATTTGCAACGATGTGGATGAAACTGGAGGGTGTTATGCTGAGTGAAATAAGTCAATCAGAGAATGACATGTATCATATGATCTCACTGATATGAGGAATTCTTAATCTCAGGAAACAAACTGAGGGTTGCTGGAGTGGTGGGGGGTGGGAGGGATGGGGTGGCTGGGTGATGGACATTGGGGAGGGTATGTGCTATGGTGAGTGCTGTGAATTGTGCAAGACTGTTGAATCACAGACCTGTACCTCTGAAACAAATAATACAATATATGTTAAAAAAAAAAAAAAAAAAAGAAGAAGAAGAAGAAGAAGATAGCAGGAGGGGAAGAATGAAGGGGGGGAAATTGGAGGGGGAGACGAACCATGAGAGACTATGGACTCTGAGAAACAAACTGAGGGTTCTAGAGGGGAGGGGGGTGGGGGGATCGGTTAGCCCGGTGATGGGTATTAAGGAGGGCACGTATTGCATGGAGCACTGGGTGTTATACACAAACAATGAATCATGGAACACTACATCAAAAACTAATGATGTACTGTATGGTAATTAACATAACAATTTAAAAATTAAAAAAAAGAGAGACAGTTTCGGTTTGGGGAATGGACTGAATTACCAAACAAGAGCATGTAAATGAGGTCAAATTAGTTATTGAGGAATAATAAAAAAACGAAGATACACTCTCTTTACACATTCAATTACAATTGTGAATAGTTGTGCGCTTATGATCATTAAAGACACTATCTCCTTCTATGTATGTATTTAAAATGGCTTATCCAGGTACCTGGAACTAATAAGGCTTACTGTAGACCCTCAGGAGTCCTTGGTACAGTGGTCTTTAGATAATTTATGTTATTACACTATTTAATGACTTGATTTAGTTTAATGTTTGTTTTTAGGCTGACCTTATATTTACAGCCAGTGATGTTAGTTTTCCATTTACAGAAGTGATATTCCATTTTCCTTTAAAGTAGATTCAAGGGTTTTGAGAAATGAGCCGATTTTAAAACAAACAAATAATGCAACAGGTGGAAAGCAAACACGGTAGAAATTATGACGTTGGTATCAGAACATCTGCAGTTGGAGAAGCAACGCTCTAATAAAAACGACAAGGTCTTTCTCCACATGAATGGCCTGAGGAATGAACAAACATTTTATAATCCTTTCTATCACCAGAAAAGTCACCATGCGTCTGGGCACAATAAAAGAAGTCTGGTTGGTTAAGAAAATAGTGAACAGAATGGAGGGAACTTACTTCCTGAGCCCTTACTAGGTGCTGGGGGCTCTGTATTCATTGTTCTGATTTTATATTCACAGCTGCTCCCTGTTTTAAATGCATAAGCCAGAAGTCCAAGAGTTGCGCGCCTGGGTGGCTCAGTTGTTAAGCGTCTGCCTTCGGCTCAGGTCATGATCCCAGGGTCCTGGGATCGAGTCCCGCATGGGGCTCCTTGCTCAGTGAGGCGCCTGCCTCTCCCTCTGCCCCTCCCCTTGCTCGGTTCCCTTTCTCACTGTTTCTCTCTGTGTCAAACAAATAAAATCTTAAAAAAAGAAAAAGTCCAAGAGTTAAGAAATATACCCAAGTTAAATAGAAGAGCTGAAACTTGAACTTGAATCTGCCCTACTCCCTAAGAACTGAGAAAGGACAAATCAGAGTCTGAAATTTGTCACAGAGATTCATTTTATAAAGCCGTCCAAAAGGTAGTAATTGGGCCAGAGGTTTGTCTCCTTTGAGATTTCCCTAACAGCAGCTGGACTGTGTGGCCCCTTGAGCTGGGGAGGAAGAAGAGATTCCCTGAGAGGAGAGGGCTCACCCAGAGACCTAGGCCCCTGAGTGCCAGCCAGGGATCCGTGACCCTGTCAGCAGTCACTGTGACAGTGAGACGTAAAGGCAGATGATAGTCAACTGTTGCAAAGATTCTTTGCAGCACCTTTCAGTTCATACTTCATCGACATCTTTCAATTCGGATTTCTTGTCATAATCCACGGGTGCATCCCAGATCCTAGTCTGTTACGGACTGTTTAGGTTGCTGTTTCCATGAGCAAGTACTTCCCTCTAGTGGCACTTGCTGTCATTGCATGTACCTGTTCTCCACTCACCACTGACCAACCCTAAGGAGACCTCAGGGACCCAAAAAATTCTCCCCCACCCTCCTACCCCCGTAGCTCTTCTGTTTGAGTCGGGCAAATTCCTTAACTCTCAGACTTTTGGTTTACTCATTTAAACACAGAGCTGCTGTAAAGATTAAATCAGAACAATAAAAACAAGAGGAAATACGCCTTATGATTTTATCCCTTTAACATTGATTTATACTTGCATATTATCTTTCTTGGTTAATGCTTCGTATGCTCTT
Organism: Mirounga angustirostris; assembly: GCF_029215605.1. Taxonomy (NCBI): domain Eukaryota; kingdom Metazoa; phylum Chordata; class Mammalia; order Carnivora; family Phocidae; genus Mirounga; species Mirounga angustirostris. The sequence continues at coordinate 13,874,989 of NW_026991718.1, read as the reverse complement.
TAAAAGAATGTATATTTCACTATTGTTGATGCATTGTTCTATGGATAGCAATACAGACAACACGTTTGATAGTGTTCATCAGGTCATCTGGAACCTTACTATTGTCTACTTATTACATTGACAGGTGTCACCTCCAACACTTCCCAGCCCTGTGTGAGGTCATTTGTTCAGCTTACAGCAACTTGGTATCCCTTCCTTGCCCAACCTCATGGAGTTTGCCCCTATGTGTTCATGGCTTAGTATTTAGCAAAAGACCAAAGGGAACCCCTAAGTGGACTTCTGGGTCTCTTTCTCTGCCTCCTCCTTTCCTGTTCTCCGCCTTCAGACTCCTACCACCTTAGCCTCCCGGAACTTAGCACTCTGTATCTTAGTCTCAGGACACTGCTGGGCTCTCCCTCCCCGCTGCTGCCCAAAAAGTGTCTCCCCGCCGCCCCAGAGACGGACGCTCCAGCTGGGCTGACCTGATTGATTTCCCTTCTCTCAGTGGTCCCAGCACTGTTTTGACAGTTGGCTAATGCGTGAAGGCACTGGCTTCATAGAGTTAGTCCAGTTGTCCGATTACTTGCAGTGGGAGCAAGTCTGGAAATCAGAGCCTGGAGCTGAGTCCCCAGCTGCCTGATATTAATAGCATCATACCAGATTTACTTAGGTTATTATGTATCTGGAATCTATTTTTCTAGCTTTTTAATTTAAACTTACTCTGTCCTTTTATTTTAGTTCAAAAAAACAGCAGAGTTGAACTTTTAAAATACAGGCTGAGGGCGCCTGGGTGGCTCAGTTGGTTAAGTGACTGCCTTCAGCCCAGGTCATGATCCTGGAGTCCTGGGATCAAGTCCCACATCGGGCTCCCTGCTCAGCAGGGAGTCTGCTTCTCCCTCTGACCCTCTTCCCTCTCGTGCTATCTCTCATTCTCTCTCACTCAAATAAATAAATAAATAAAATTTTAAAAAATTAAAAAATAAAATACAGGCTGAAAGTCATTTCCTTTTAACGAAAGTGAGCAAGGTCCATTTATACCTGGGGCAATTAGTTTCGTAATCAGATTTATCTATCATCTTGCTTTGTGTTATTTGTTTTGGGGTTTTCTGGTTTGTTTGGAAGGAGGTTTTTCCTCTCTTCTTTTGTCTTCCCTTGTATTGATTGAATTTCTCTCTTATTTTCCCTTTTTACTAACTACATTTTCTCTTCCCCCATCAATTTTCTAGTTATATTTTTGTAGCTATTTTTAGATAATTTAATTTGCATACTTAACAATCTTAAGTTAATTAATAGGTTTGCTCTCCTCCTGAGCAAAACCAGTTTACTAATTCTTTAGATGGGTCTAATATTCTGGTTTAATGCATTCATTGCATTTTACTTTTTTAAAATTTTATTATGTTATGTTAGTCACCATACAATACATCATTAGTTTTTGATGTAGTGATCCACAATTCATTATTTTCATATAACACCCAGTGCTCCATGCAGTACGTGCCCTCCTTAATACCCATCACCAGGCTAACCCATCCCCTCTCCCCCCTTCCCTCTAAAACTCTCAGTTTGTTTTTCAGAGTCCATAGTCTCTCATGGTTCATCTCTCCCTCCAATTTCCCCCCCTTCATTTTTCCCTTCCTTCTCCTAATGTCCTCCATGCTATTCCTTATGTTCCACAAATAAGTGAAACCATATGATAATTGACTTTCTCTGCTTGACTTATTTCACTTAGCATAATCTCCTCCAGTCCCATCCAAGTTGATGTAAAAGTTGGGTATTCATCCTTTCTGATGGCTGAGTAATATTCCATTGTATATATGGACCACATCTTCTTTATCCATTCATCTGTTGAAGGGCATCTCGGCTCTTTCCACAGTTTGGCTATTGCAGACATTGCTGCTATGAACATTGGGGTGCATATGGCCCTTCTTTTCACTACCTCTGTGTCTTTGGGGTAAATACCTAGTAGAGCAATTGCTGAGTCATAAGGTAGCTCTATTTTTAAATTTTTGAGGAACCTCCACACTGTTTTCCAATGTAGCTGTACCAACTTGCATTCCCACCAACAGTATAAGAAGGTTCCCCTTTCTCCACAACCTCTCCAACATTTGTTGTTTCTTGCCTTGTCAATTTTTGCCATTCTAACTGGTGTGAGGGGGTATCTCAGTGTGGTTTTGATTTTGATTTCCCTGATGGCTAATGATGATGAACTTTTTTTTCATGTGTCTGATAGCCATTTGTATGTGTATTTTAAACTTCAGTTATATTTTTATTTCTAGATGTGTTTTTTAAATTATTTTCAAGTTTGATGTAATACTCTCTTATCCCTTGTTCATATTTTCTAGTATCTCTTTCATTTCCTAAAACATAGGAAACATACTTATTTTCATTGTATGCCTGATATCACAATACAGTTTCAAAATCACCTTATCTGAAATTCTGACTTGAAAAATTTCTGAAAATGTAATTTTCTTTTTAGCAAGAGGATGGACAACAGTCATTCACAAGTAAAATCTAAACTGCATTGCCATGAGACTATTTAAAGTTTCTGTTTTTACCATTTCATGCACTTTGCTCTGAGATGTTTGATTATGTAGTGTTGTCACAGACGCCATTCAGGCAGCGTGGAATCTACCAGGAATGGATTCTATCATATTTCCAAATATCCAAAAAATTCTGAATTCTGGACCATATCTACTTCCAAAGGTTTTCATTAAACAATTGTAGATCAGTTGGACTTTTGTGGAAACTACTATCTGTTGCTGGTATTGGCTCTTGGTCCTGAAACATTCTTTTGACTGTGAGTTCACATTCTTTGCAACTTCATCTTTGGGAATTCTTCAAAGTTTTGTTGAAGTTCTGTTCCTCTAGAGAGAATTTGTTTCTTTCAGTTCCCTGGAAGCACTATCAGCGAAGGACCACTTTGATTTAAGTTCTCTGCTTATGATTTATGATAAAAAAGCTGGTTTATGATTACAAATCCTTAAGTTAAGCAATTTTTCCCCCTCAATGCAAACACTTAAATAGGTATGTTTTCTTGTTGTCTCTTTCTATGGGGAGGTTTGTTTTTGTTCAGTGATCCCTAATTGATCCTTGAATTGACTTTGATTTATTGCCAGTCCCCTGGGCTTCATGCAGCCCTCACAATGGAAGTTCACAGACACCAATGGTTGGCAAGTTCCCCTGAAGCAAAAGCTAAGATTAGCATTCTCCATCTCACTCTTTTTTGGGGTTTCAAGGAATCCTTACTTTCTTGTAAAATCAACAATGGCTTAGAAGATGTAAGTTTTTATTTTTAGAATATTTAATAAAGTTTTAGAGGTATTTTTCTTGGGAGGGTTTTTTTGTTTGTTTGCTTGTTTATTTAGTACGTAATATGACAAGAAAAAGAGCTCCCATGGCTCTTTTTTCTCCTTCTGCTCTACCAGTCTTATTGATCGGCTTTCACTCCCACTCTTGTAAGATGGCTGCTGTGCTGCTAAGAATCTTATCACCCCTCTGGGTGATGGACACTGGGGAGGGTGTGTGCTCTGGTAAGCGCTGTGAATTGTGCAAGACTGTTGAATCTCAGATCTGTACCTCTGAAACAAAGAATGCAATATATGTTAAGAAAAAAAAAAAAGAAGAAGAAGAAGAAGGTAGCAGGAGGGGAAGAATGAAGGGGGGGAAATCGGAGGGGTAGACGAACCATGAGAGACGATGGACTCTGAAAAACAAACAGCGTTCTAGAGGGGAGGGGGTGGGAGGATGGGTTAGCCTGGTGATGGGTATTGAGGAGGGCACATTCTGCATGGAGCACTGGGTGTTGTGCACAAACAATGAATCATGGAACACTTCATCTAAAACTAATGATGTAATGTATGGGGATTAACATAAGAATAAAATTAAAAAAAAAAGAATCTTATCACCCCTGTAGGCAGAAAGACATGGAAACAACAATGGGAAGGAAAAAAGCATATACTATTTTATCTCTTTGTTTTCATCAGGAAAATAATCACCTTTACTGGGAGACTTCTACAGACAGTTGATTAGCAACATGACCACCTTTACTGCAAGAAAACTGAGAAATGAGCTGGACACATTGCATTATGAATAATGGGAGCTATTTTTAAGGACGAATGGAAGAATAGATATGTAGTAGGAGCCTAGAAGTATGGTCCACAGCCTGGAATCATCAGAATAGTAGCAAACATAGACACGTATTTTTTCTCACTCTGAGCCATACACAATGACAAATTAGATATGATATAGAAAATATGGAAAGATCAGAGTTTCTCAACCTTAGCACTATTGACATTTTCAACCAGATGATTTTTTCTCATGGGCGCCAGTTCTGTGCACTGTAGAATGTTTAGCAGCATCCCTAGTCTCTACCCCTAGATACCAGTGGTGCCCCAGGACCAGTAGAGACTATGGCAACCAAATATGTCTCCAGACATTGCCAAATAGCCCCTTGAGGGGAAAATCATCTCCAACTGAGAACTACTGATATTGATGTTGATACAGATGTAGATGAATATAGTTGTTTATATGCAAATGCATATACGAATACATGCACACATAGACATGCATACAGAGAAAGATATATATGGTTGTGTGCGTACATGGTGAATTTTATTTATTGCTCATCCCTAACACTGAGATTGTAGGCTTTTGGGGTTCCAGTTTGATGTGGGTCTCTTACTTAATTTGCACTGAGACTATAAGAGGAAAGTACTATTTTTATTGTCCATTTACAAAGATGGGTAAACCGAAGCTCTCAGAGATTAAGTAACTCAATGCCCTTAAAGTTAGTCAGCCACAGGACTGGGACATGGACAATCTCTAAAACTAATTTTATATTGCTTTGATTTTATGTAATCTTAACAACCTTACCACTTGCTATTCCCCTTCACAATAGTTACCTCTAAGTCTGGGATCTTGCTGTTGCAAGTACTTTTCTGTGATATTCTGTCTCTTGCTTGCCCTTTACGTTTGCTACACCTTCGGTTGGCTTCTCCTTCTCTCAAGGATTTTCATTTCCCCAAGCTCAGCTCAAATAACATCAAACCTATGTAGAGAATATTCAAACTTCACATTGGAAGGTGGGCCTCCTCCAACTACAAATTACATAATTCCAAAATTCTATAATCCCCTAAGCAGGCAATCCTGGGTGAGCAGATACCCTGTTATATGACCCAGATCCTCTCTTCAGGGACAAGATACTTTGGTCTCAGCAACTGGAAATAACAGGGTTTTCTTTTTTATGATTTATGATCATAACTCTAACCAGGAATTGTCCTTGGCTGGAGGGAGCTGCCTTATCCATGTTTATGTTCCTCCCAGGAGGCGGTCCATGGACAATGACCAGCCAATACAGAGTTACAGGGCCCGGTCCCCATGTCTCAACTTAGAACATTCTAAAATGAAATCCCAGCTTCCATTACATTGGCTGAGGCCTCAGTTGTAATGATTTGCACAATTGGTCACCTTCTCTTCCTGCCCAGTTCTGCCTATCCTACTTCTTTGTAGATGTACCTTCTGAAAGTAATCAGCAATAAACCTGCTTCATCCAACTTTTTGTCTCCTAGTGGTTTCTGGGTAATCAATCAAGCTAGGTGGTGTAGGAGGTGGATCTAAGAAGTGGGCCAAGGAGAAATGGGTGGGGCACTGACAGGTTTTGCTATAAACTATTAATGAGCATATCACTATAACATTTTAAAAATCGTGTGGCACTTTCCAGTAAGGAATATTCTCTTCTGTTAGGTAAAAAGTCTTATCTAACCCCCATGAATTCTCTGGAAGTTTGCAGAAATTCCTCCTCATTCTTTTTTTTTTTTTTTTAAAGATTTTATTTATTTATTTGAGAGAGAGAATGAGAGACAGAGAGCACGAGAGGGAAGAGGGCAGAGGGGGAAGCAGACCCCCCGCTGAGCAGGGAGCCCGATGTGGGACTTGATCCCGGGACTCCAGGATCATGACCTGAGCCGAAGGCAGTCGCTTAACCAACTGAGCCACCCAGGCGCCCAATTCCTCCTCATTCTATAGCGAGAATGTTCAAGATTATATCACATAGGCCAGAGCCATTCTCCTCCTGTCTCTTCCTTCTAGGCCTTTCTGTGGGGTTAGAGGAGGGACTGCCTTCTGCAATCTTCCTAGGTAAAGGGTTGCCCCAATCCAACAGCAGAGGGCAGCAAAGCCCACATTCTGATCCCAGAGACACTGGGATTTCCCAGTCTCAGGGCACTTAATTTCAGAGAACTTTGTTGCTGAAGACTGAAATCAATTACGTTATCAGTTTGGGGTGAAGATTCGAAATAATTCGCAAAAGCAAAATCTATAAATATTGAGAAAAATGAATCCTGGGATAAACCCCCAAGCACAAGGAAAAATCAAAACCAAGATGCATTTCAGCTCTGCCCCTACAGAGCCTCAGTTAAATGTTGGAGCCAATGAGTTAAATGTTGACACTTGAGGCGAGGCTGTCACCTTCATGTCAGTCACATTCCCATGCAGTTTACTTTTGAGCCTCTTGCACTAAATGGCCAAAGGTCACTAGGAAGCAAGGAGGACAGATCGCAGTCCTGACTTCAAACGGTCTCCAAGGCCCCCATCAATAGCTGGTATCCACAGCCTAAAACTCACTAACTTAGGTACCATGCACTGAATGTGTAATATTCTTAGAAGAGAAATCTTGCCTTACTGCCCAGTGGTGATCAACTATATCTCCATCCTTTTTTTCAAGGTGCCTAGCAGATTAATCCCAGAAAAAAAAAAGTATGGTCTCAGAGTATGTGCTAGAACAGATACAACCAAGAAGCAATAGCATATGAAACTCTTGCTGTCAAGAAAAAAGAAGCAAATAAGGAGAATCATAAGCATCAGATCTAAAAAGCTCCTTATGATCATCTTATCCAAACTCTCTAATTTTGCAAATGAGGAAACAGAGTCTCAATGAATCAAAGGGTGAATCAGAGAACTATAAACCAGCAGTAGCAGGATGTATTCCCCTGCAAGTAAGTTTGGTTAATTTATTTTCATTGCTATAATGCTATTCTCTTGCTCATGTAAATCATAATTCATTAATGCATTTGGTTTGCTTTCAGTGTTTTACTACTACAAGCAATGTGTTTTGTGTATCATTATGCATATTTGCTGGCACTCACATGGCAAAGTCTCTAGGGCAATGACCTAGAAAATAAGACGTGGATTGCAGAGTGCACAAATTTGCAAGTTTTCTAGATAATGCCATCCTTTTTCCCAGCATGGTAAAAACAGTTTGCATTCCAACAAGCACTGAGTTGGTATTCCTATGGTTCCACATCCTTGTGGACACTTGGAATCATGTAACTTCATCATTTGTGTCAATCTGGTTGGTGTTTTATCTGTTTCATTATGGTTTTAGTTTGGATTTCCCTGGTTATTAAAGAGACTGAACATATAGTTTAAAAACAAGAAGTGTTTCCTTCTCTGTGAAACACCTAGTCTGGCCCTTTCCCCATTTTTCTGTTTTTAGTCTTATTGATTTGTAGTAGTTCATTATATATTGTGGATATTTCTCCTATGACTACTACATGCATTGCAAATATTTCCTGGCATATTTGGCCATGTATCATACATTAATTATGATGCCTTTTGAAAAATGGAAAACTCTTAATTTTATGGTAATAAAATTTATTAATATTTTCCTATATTGTTTGTACTTTTTATGTCTTATTTAAGAAATTATTCCCCATCCTGATGGGGTATTCTTTTTGAGGGGAGGGGAGAGGCAAAGAGAGAGGGAGAGAGAGAATCTTTTTTTTTTAATTATTAGTTTTTGATGTAGTGTCCCATGATTCATTGTTTGTGTATAACACCCAGTGCTCCATGCAGAACATGCCCTCTTTAATACCCATCACCAGGTTAACCCATCCTCCCACCCCCCTCCCCTCTAGAACCCTCAGTTTGTTTTTCAGAGTCCATAGTCTCTCATGGTTCATCTCCCCCTCCAATTTCTCCCCCTTCATTCTTCCCCTCCTGCTATCTTCTTCTTCTTCTTTTTTTTTTTTTTTTAACATATACTATATTATTTGTTTCAGAGGTACAGGTCTGTGATTCAACAGCCTTACAAAATTCACAGCGCTCACCATAGCACATACCCTCCCCAATGTCTATCACCCAGCCACCCCATCCCTCCCACCCCACACCACTCCAGCAACCCTCAGTTTGTTTCCTGAGATTAAGAATTCCTCATATCAGTGAGGTTGTATGATACATGTCTTTCTCTGATTGACTTATTTCACTCAGCATAATACCCTCCAGTTCCATCCACGTCATTGCAAATGGCAAGATCTCATTCCTTTTGATGGCTGCATAATATTCCATTGTATATATATACCACATCTTCTCTATCCATTCATCTGTCGATGAACATCTTGGCTCTTTCCACAGTTTGGCTATTGTGGACATTGCTGCTATAAACATTGGGGTGCACGTACCCCTTCGATCCCTACATTTGTATCTTTGGGGTAAATACCCAGTAGTGCAATTGCTGGATCATATGGTAGCTCTATTTTCAACTTTTTGAAGAACCTCCATACTGTTTTTCAGAGCGGCTGCACCAGTTTGCATTCCCACCAACAGTGTAGGAGGGTTCCCCTTTCTCCGCATCCCCGCCAAAATCTGTTGTTTCCTGACTTGCTAATTTTAGCCATTCTGACTGGTGTGAAGTGATATCTCATTGAGGTTTTGATTTGGATTTCCCTGATGCCGAGCAATGTTGAGCACTTTTTCACGTGTCTGTTGGCCATTTGGATGTCTTCTTTGGCAAAATGTCTGTTCATGTCTTCTGCCCATTTCTTGATTGGATCATTTGTTCTTTGGGTGTTGAGTTTAAGAAGTTCTTTATAGATTTTGGATACTAGACCTTTATCTGATATGTCATTTGCAAATATCTGAGGGAGAGAGAGAATCTTAAGCAGGCCATGCCCAGCATGGAGCCCGACACGGGCCTCCATCTCATGATCCTGAGATCATGACCTGAGCCAAAATCAAGACTCGGTTGCTTAACTGACTGAGCTGTCCAGGCACCCCGCTAAAGAGATATTCTTTACATTTACTTCACAATTTTAATCTTTTGCTTTTCACACTTAAGACCTAATCCCATCTAGACTTGACTTTTTGGTAGGGTGTGAGTAGAGTTCCACTTGAAATTTTTCCATACTGATACCCAGTTATTTCAAAACCATTAAATGCATCCCCTCCCCAGAAATCTTCCAGCTACCTCTGTTATGTATGAAGTTTCTACATATGTCATTTTCTTTCTTTCATTCAGTCCCATTGTTTGATTTGTCTATCCTTTGAACCAATACCATTGATCTGTTCATCCCGACATTTCATTTATTGAAATCTGATAGGGTCAGTTCTTCCATTTTATACTTCAGAATCTTTTACCTACTCTTGGCCCTTTATTCTTTCATTTAAAGTTTAGAATCTCCTTGTCAAAACCTCCTGGGATTTTTATCAGATTTGCATTGAATCTATTGATCAATTTGGGGATAGTTTATAATTTTATATCATATTAAATCTTCCTATTCATGAACATGATATGTCTCCCAACAATTGTCTTTCAAAAATGTTTTATAGTTTTTCCATATATGCCTTACACAGATTCACATAGGTTTAGTCTTGGGTACCTTATATTTTCATATTCCTCTTGCAAATGGTATGTTTTTATGAAATCACATTTTTACAACTGTGAGCTGGTGTATAAAATACAATTGACTTGTTTATTAATATTATACTATATAGCATTATTAATCTAAATTATTAATTTTAACAATTTTCTTTTTTTAAGATTTTATTTATTTATTTGAGAGAGAGCACGAGTAGCAGGGAGGGGCAGAGGAAGAAGGACAAGCAGATTCCCTGCCCCAAGTGGGGCTCGATCCCAGGACCCTGAGATCATGACCCGAGCCAAAGGCAGATGCATAACCTACTAAGCCATCCAGGTGCCCCTAATTTTAACAATTTTCTTATAATTATGTTTGGGTTACGGAAAAAAATGTTATTTAGAAATAATGGTCGTTAAATTTCTTGTTCCAAATTTCATATTTTTCTTATATTAGTTTGCTTATATTATGCTTCATTTTTCTTATATTAGTTTTTTGGCTAAGATGACCAGTAAGTGGCTAACGAAAGAGTGGACATTTAGCATCCTTGTCTTTCCCTTTATCTTTGGGGAAATGCTTTTAAATTTTATTATTGAGCATGATATTTTCTGTAGGAGTTTTTGGCAAGATAACATTTATCAGGTTAAAAAAAGACCTATATCTAATTTGTTAATTTCATAAATAATAATAGAATGTTTTGGGAGGCCTAGATGGCTCAGTCGATTGGGTATCTGACTCTTGGTTTCAGCTCAGGTCATGATCTCATGGGTCATAAGATAGAGCCCTGTGTGGGGCTCCGCGCTTAGTCGGGAGTCTGCTTGCCGATTCTCTCCCACTGCCCCTCCCCCTACTCTCTCTCTCTCTAAAATAAAATAAATAAATCTTTAAAAATAATAATAATAATAGAATGTTTAATGTCATTGACTATTCTTTTAACATTTATGGAAACAATTCCATAGGTTTCTCTGTCAGCCTCTTATTATGATATGGTAGGCACAAAGCTATCCATGTCCTAATCCTTGAAGCCCGTGACTATGTTAGCCTATGTGACAAAAGACACTCTCCAGAAATGATTAAGCCCAAAGATCTTGAAATGGGGAGATAGATGATCCTGGATTTTACAGGTGGGCCCAACCTAATCAGAAGATCCTTAAAAATGAAGAAGGGCAAGAGTGGGTCAAAGAGATGTGGTGTCAAAAGGACTCGACCCACCATTACTGGCTTGGGATTTGGAGAAAGGAAAACATGTATCAATGCAATGGCCTCCAGAAGCTGGGAACAGTTTACAGCCAGCAAGAAAACAGAGATGTCAGTAGGACAATCACAGGGTACTGGATTCTGCCAAGAACCCCAATGAGTGAGGAAACGAATTATCCCCTAGAGTCTCCAGAACAGAATGTTGCCCAGGGATATCTGCCTCAGACTTCCAACCTTCAGAACTGGAAAACAGTGAACTCGTGTTATTTTAATCTACTAAATTTGTGGTAACTTATTACAGTCAGCAATAGAAGCAAATCACATTAATCGATTTTTTATATTGAACCAAATTTATATATCCTGCTTGGAGTTTCAACTTATATAAGTACTGGTTAGTATTCAGCTAAAGATGCCAGAGAACCTCGTCTAGATGTTGTCTCTATACCTTCCTTTTCTCCAGTACTTTTTTTCCCAACCCAATTCTTTTGTCTCCTTTGTTCAGTGAGAACACATATCTCATTTGCGATCCCCTCCCTATACTATCCTCCAGAAAGTGTAATCCTCTGAAGAATTATATTCCTACAGTGCCTATTTCTCATATCTAAAAGCAAGGGTATTTTCAAAGTTCTTATTGTTTATGGCTGAAAGGTAAACTCTTCCCAGTTATGGAATTATTGCCTTGCACTATGTTCCCTTTCTCTCTCTCTCTCTCTCTCTCTCTCTCTCTCTCTCTCTATATATATATATATATATGCTTTAGAATTATTCACAGACCACAGGCTGGTATATTTCTGCTTAATTATCTTTGAATGGGGCATTTACCACCCAGGGTGTTATTGCCCCCAAAATAGCACAGGTTGTATATTCTTGACTTGTTTCCTTATTTACACCAAGTCATTAGAGTCTCCTCCCTTAGATATATTAAGTGAAAAGTTGAATGTTGAGTGAAAAGTTTATTTGAGGGATGATTTTAGTGCTTGGGAAATAGTCAACCATGGAATTGTGTCTCTGAGTTTCTCTGTAAATGCAGGAACATCTTCATTGTCTTTAAGCATATACTTTATCTTTCAAGGATGGGAAGCCCCTAGAGCTTAGATTTTATCACATGGCTGTGAGTCAATTGCCCACTTTGGTGAGAAGTTGGGTAGCAATGAATCATATCATGTTCCTGTTTGGTGGATAGATGTGTCGTGTTTCTGAATTGGGCCTACTGGTGAAAAGTTAGCAATGTCCAAATATCACCTGTCTTGTTTGGAAGCTGCACCAGGAAAGACAACGGTAAAGTGTGGTCATGTAGTTTCTCTTCCTACCCTACCAGCTCTGCTAATTTATAAACTGCAATGAACTAAACAAAAAAAAAAAATGTTTTTCCTGTCCTTTATGTGGCTTATTTATGCTCCAGTCTTATTACCTCCAAGCATGGAGATATTAGTGGAGACCTTCAGAAATCCTTATCCTTGTGTCCACACTAATTTCAACTTTGATGTTAAGGAGTATTGGTCTTTGTTGACATCAGGTCAGTCTCAATATGATAAAAATAAAATTGGATCTGACAGAAAAATATCAGAGATGATAGAGATTAGGGAACTGTTCTTAGTTGTAGCATAGTTGAGATTTCCTATTTCATTTTAGTGTGATGAATAATAGAGCTTTTTGTAAATGTACAGTTACTTTTACTGTATTTGCTGGACTAAAAGCAAAGCTTTCCAAAATTCTCAGAAAAAAAAAGAGCAAATTTTATTTTTCCTCCCATCACTACAACAAATGAGGACACGGGACACTTCTCTTCCCTCTCCAGTCTTTGGTTCTGGGATCCTCAGGGGTAACTTGTCTTTTTCTGTAATTAAGTCAATATGACTATCCACCAGCAGCGCTTTCAAGGTTATCACTGTTATAACATTGGTGTTTCCAACGAGACTGTAAGGTGGAAGGAAAATGGTCTTTAAACAGACTCAAGACATTCAATTGAGATTCATTGTGCACATTAAAATGCAAATGTTTGTGATGTTTACTGTACAAAAGCACACTTCTAGGTAATGCGATATTGAGCAGGGCCCACAGCAGTATTCTCAGCACAGCTCAATTAATTCCTCTGGAATGTGCTTTTCACAAAGATAGAAAATATTTCTGATTAGGTATGGAGGGTAAAATGAAATCAGAGCAGCCCGGTTTCGTGTGGTCAATCACAAATATAATTGATTCATTATGGAATGTCAAAACTAAGAGGGGAATTTCCCTGAGTGATCTGAAAATCTGTTCCCTTCCTGTTAGCACAAACAGGTTGTTAAAATATTCTCCTTCTACCTATAATTGCATAGAGTCCAAAAATTAAAATCAACATTTTTAAACCTAATCTATTTTTTTTTTTAAAGCAATTTAGAAATAGATGTGCGTACTTCACTTTAGTTCAAATCTGAAGTAAATCTTGAACACAAGACAACAATGTCTGGTGTCACTGATCAGCTACTCTGGAGCCTTCCCACTCTTTTTCTGCTGTCTGACTGCACTCAGGAAATGCATCCTGAGAAAGGAGTCAGGGGAAGGGAGGGTGCTAACTCTTACTCACTTCTGAAGCTATGGGTATAAAGTGTATCTGAAGGCTCTTTTTTTTTATGTTTTTTTTTTAATTTTATTATGTTATGTTAGTCACCATACAATACATCATTGGTTTTTGATGTGGTGATCCACGATCCATTGTTTTCGTATAATACCCAGTCCTCCATGCAGTATGTGCCCTCCTTAATACCCATCACCGGGCTAACCAATCCCCCCTCCCCTCTAAAACCCTGTTTGTTTCTCAGAGTCCATAGTCTCTCATGGTTCATCTCTCCCTCCAATTCCCCCCCCCCATTTTTCCCTTCCTCCTCCTAATGTCCTCCATGTTATTCCTTATGTTCCATAAATAAGTGAAACTGTATGGTAATTGACTTTCTATGCTTGACTTATTTCACTTAGCATAATCTCCTCCAGTCCCATCCAAGTTGATGTAAAAGTTGGGTATTAATCTTTTCTGATGGCTGAGTAATATTCCATTGTATATATGGATCACATCTTCTTTATCCATTCATCTGTTGAAGGGCATCTCGGCTCTTTCCACAGTTTGGCTATTGCGGACATTTCTGCTATGAACATTGGGGTGCATATGGCCTTTCTTTTCACTACATCTGTGTCTTTGGGGTAAATACCCAGGAGTGCAATTGCTGGGTCATAGGGTAGCTCTATTTTTAAATTTTTGAGGAACCTCCACACTGTTTTCCAAAGTGGCTCTTATTGGCTTGGATGATTCCTGAGAAACTGGGCATCTGAGAGAAGAGTTCAGTTATATTGTCTGTGTCTTCTGAATTCTGTGGTTTAAATTCAAGTTGGACTTTTTTTTAAGGACCTTATATTGTAAGAACCATTTTACATATCTCAACTTAGGACTCCTTTGGACAGGAAATATATATCTTATACAGCTTTATATCTTCAGTGCCCAGGACTGGACTGGGGACATTGTAGAGGTTTCTTTCTTGGCCTATGCAATTCATCATTTGATTTCTGGCTATCCCGTCCTCCCTAAATTTCACTGTATATATACAAAGATAAGAACTAAGGAACACAGAGTCCATTATTTGTAAAAAAGAAAAAAAATCAAAGTTAAGGAAATGTGCTGCTTTAAGAATAGATTTTTCTAAGTCAGCGCATACCAAACAAAAATAGTCTGCCATAGAGGCAGATTGAGAAGACAGGCAATATCCTTTTAACAGAATTGATTTAGTTCTCAAATAGAATCAATAGGTCACAGATCCTTACTGCTAAAAAGGGTCTCAAAAGCCATTTACCTCATGAGGATTATTAACTTATCAATGAGACATTAATCTGTGGCAAACATCTTGCAAGAATCAGAGAAACAGTAGTGAATCAGAAAGGTTCTCTACCCTCAGTGATCAGAACAGTGTTATGCAAGTATCAATGCATTGACTTAATCTATGTATTATGCATCCTGATGGCCAGTTGTGTGGCCCAAAATTCTGGCCCATACCCCATACTGAATCTTTGGACTTGTCTCATAATTCCTCATTTGCAGAGGAAAAATTAAAGAGGGGTTTCAGAGGAGACTTGAACTTAAGGTGAAAGACTAGGCATAGGAGTTTGCCTCTCTCTTCCTAACCCCACTGAAATAAGAAAGAAAATAACAAAGAGGAATAAACCAGTGATAGAGCAAAGGGAGTGGAGGATAGAAATCCCATTGATAAATAGTTGTAAAACCTCTATAAGAAAATTGTAGTTAGGAGTGGGTTGACAGTTAAAATGGATGGAGACTGTAACAGCATAGAATATGGATGAGAGAGCCACCATGGAGGTCACAGCTGGTCTATCCAAAGGATCTCAGAGAACTACTGAGTTCAGAGTCAGCCTATGTGTGGGAGACAGGAGTAACAAGTTGAGTAGAAGGAACAGTTAGAGATCATTCTATGGGACAACTGTTACGGGGCATTCCCCTCCCCTTCCCTGGCACACAGAAAGCAGGAAGCCAATATTTACCATCAGGAAATACACCAGGTGGAAATTTCTAAGGAAATGAAGTGAAATGCTTTGGATAATTTAAGTCTTCTACTGTAACCCTGGGGACTCTAGACTAAAACTTTCTTCTCTGTGGTATTAAGGTAAAATGGTGACCTGAGCCCAGCCCCTTCCCACTCAAGAGTTAAGCCTCATCGTTAACTGAGCTCCTACCCTGAGATCCTAGCTGGACTACAACCCAAGTGAATGCCTGGCCAACAAACAGACTGACTTCAGTGATACTTGAAAAAAACCACCCCAGAGGAACAAATAAATATGACAGCAGATTTCTTGTTGGAAATAACGCAAGCTAGAACAGAGTTGAGCAACATCATTGAAATTCTGTGAAGATGACCTGAGAATTCTTTACCCCAGGGAAAATAGCTTTCAAAAAGGGAGACAAAATAAAGACTTTCCAAACACACAAAAACTGACAAAATTAATCACCAGCATATACTTACTACAGGAAACAAAGAAAGTCTTTCAAGTGGAAGGAAAATGATATTAAATGGAAATATAGTTCTGCACAAAGGAGTGAAAAGCACCCGAATTGGTAACAAAATGGGTATATATAAATACTATTTTTCTTATTATTTCAGTATATGTAAGAGATAACAGACCACTGAAAGCAAAACTAATAACTGTATTTCTGAATTTTTAATCTACACATAAGTGAAATGTATGATGGCAGTAACACAAAGATCATTAGGGGAGAAATGCAAATATGCTGCTGTAAGGTTCTCATAACATCAGTGAGGTGGTATAATATCACTTGAAGGTAGTTATAAGTTAAAGGTGTATATAATTACCCTAAAACAACCACCGACATAACAACAAAGAGTTATAGCTAATATCCAGCAAAGAAGGTAAAATAAAATCGTAAGACAGGCTCAATCCAAAAAAGATAGAAAGAGGGATGCTTGGGTGGCTCAATCATTTAAGCATCTGCTTTAGGCTCAGGTCGTGATTCCGGGGTCCTGGGATCGAGCCCTGCATGGGGCTCCCTCCCCCTACCGCTCCCCCTGTTTGTGCCCTCTCTCTCTCTGTCAAATAAATAATCTTTAAAAATAAATAAATAAATATAATAAAAACAAAGAACAGGTGGGGCAAAAGAAAATTTTCAATGACTATATTCTTGAAGAAGGATGAAAATGACTGTAAGGAAGATGTCAGTGATGGGGCTTATGGAGCTGGCAGCAACAACCTTAACGGGCAGGGGGCTCAGACAAGGCACAGGACTAATAGATTGGAAGTAGTATTAAGGGTCTAAGAAAAATGTCAACCCTATTTCTGGGACACTTGGGCCAAAATGCAATCTAGGCGTTGAGTTAGCAGCTGTCAGGAGACCTCCTAATATATCTTAGTTGGGGTACAGGATTGGACCTACCTTTGGGGAATAGGAAGCTCCTGATATCCCTAAACTAACAACAACAAATTCAAAAATGTTTTTGACAAATTCCAGGAAACAATTCTCCAGCAGGGTCATGGTGGTGGGACCAGAGGGAATAAGTCCATCAGAAAGACGTTGTTGGGACCGCCTACCTGGTACCCCACTGTGATCCCAGATATCATAGCTTGGTGTGGGAGGATTTCCATGCCCAAAAGAAAAGAATGCTTTACATGTCCTCCTCCTGCTCTGGCCCTTATTCTGGAAACATGAGTTATCAGCTCTCCGCAGGAGCGTGGACAGGACAGCAGCCATCCACCAGCCTGTGCTGACAGCTTGCACTGAAGGCAATGGCTGCCCCCACGCCCTGGGAGACAAACGTGGCTTCCACATGATCCTTCTGTTGCAAGATGTGAGCCTTAGGGTAACAGTCTTTCATCCAGATATTGTAGCGCACAGCACTCTGTGTGGTGAAATGGACTCTCGGCCCCCAATTCCAGCCTACACCTGTAGGGTCCAACTGGGGTCTAATGCTCCACAGGGGACTGCTTTCTTTTTGATCCCAAGCAGTAGGTCCTTTGAAATCAAAAGTAGAATGCCAGACCTGGGTGGGACTTTAGAGATCTAGTATAACTCCCTCATTTAATAAAGCAAATTGGAGGGGTGCCTGGGGAGCTCAGTTGGTCAAGTGTCCAACTCTTGATTTCAGTTCAGGCCATGATCTCAGAGTTGTGAGACTGAGGCCTGCATTGGGCTCCATGCTGAACATGGAGCCTGCTGGGGATTCTTTCTCTCTTTCTCTCTAAAAAGAGAGAGGGAGAGAAAGGTAATTGGAGGTAAGGAGTAAGAGACTTGCTAAATGCACCTATAGGTGGATATTGGACCAGAACAATTAAACCCTGACCTCTGGACTAATGCTATGCCTACTGTCCCTGAATTTAAAAGACCATGTAATCATGAGCTTGGGACTATGAACCTCATCCAGGGAGTCTCCCAAGAGGGTCCCTAGCCCATGCAGATGGCCCCCTTTCATTCCCTTCCAGCTTGAAGTGCTTCTTGAGGTTACTTAAGATCTCTGTGAGTTCAGCAGTGGCATGTCCCCAAGTCTTAACTGCACCAGACCCAGTTTTCATTATGGCTGAAGCAAAAAGACATTTCTTATTATTGGTCTCCCTAACCTTTTAGGAATCTAAACTGATAAATGTCACTGGCTGTGGGAGGTGACTGACAGGCAGAGGCTGCCAGAGACTTGTCACAGGATGAATGACAGCTGAGGGCCCCGTAACCTTTTCCCACCAAAATAGGGAGACAGAAAGAATAAACAAAAGTTGCCAGGAGCATATCAGATTATCTGTGATCGGGACCAGGAAGGTCAGGACTTAGAGTCTGTGGACTTGGAAGAGGAGACAGACCGAGTCAGGTGGAAGGCTGGAGCACTGATTTTAAGGCCCACCCTAAGCTGGCACCGCAAAAGGAATGACATGGGAAGGCACGCACTTTCCCTTGAGGAGCTCAGTGTCCAAGCAAAGTGACAACAGCATTGGTCCAGATCTCGGCTGTGGCACTGGTTTGTCACACGATTTCCTTGAGCTTCGGGACTATCTTTCACAAAAAAATGACTTAGAACTTTAAGGAATGCGGAGGCTTTAATCTGTCACGCCATCATCTATTCAAGATATTAGCGCCAGGTTAGGGAGTGTCAATGAACGAGATAAACATACACACACGGTCTCTGCCCTCATAGAGTTTACTTAGGTAAGTGTGGCTGTGTGTGTGTGTATGCACGTGTGCATGTGTATGTGCACACATATTTACACACATCATGTGTGCTTAGTACACATAGCAACGTGAGCTTACTAAGCGCACAGTTTTTGTTCAACTGATGTATCGTGAGACTATTCTAAAGATTTCCCTCAAGGCGACATCATCTAGCATAATGGAATGAGCAAAAGCTTTGAACTTCAAGTGCTAGCCCTGCCACACCCCGTTCACTTCTCTTGTGAAATTAGTTGACTTTTCAGATCTCCCCGACCCCATCCAACTTCCCATTTGTCATCTTGTGGCGGGAACCACCCTGTGAAGGCACTGGATCTACCTTGCACAAGGACATTCTGTGCATTGGTCATGGAGCAGGGATGATTCTGAGGCCCTCAATGTGTCCATGAATCCAGAACAGTGAGAGAGGATGTGTGGGAGATGCTCGCATGGGCAACCACAGTACTTTGGAAATAAGGAAAATATGATTGCCTCCTGGGACCTACACTGTGAAGCAAACACAAAATGGGTCATGGCAGAGTCATGCAGAGCCACCTTAAGGACGTGGGATGCCTCCCAGGCAAGGGACATGGCCACTGAAGGCACCCACATTTCATCAGAAGGGCCCGGGAAGCCCCCAGAGCATAAGAAAGGAGAAGAC
This sequence comes from Mirounga angustirostris, assembly GCF_029215605.1. NCBI lineage: Eukaryota > Metazoa > Chordata > Mammalia > Carnivora > Phocidae > Mirounga > Mirounga angustirostris. Next base: position 13,855,842 of record NW_026991718.1, on the reverse strand, counting down.
GCTGAGGAACCGCCTTTAGGAGAAGGGACTCTGGGAGGCTGATGGGGTCGTGTGTCTCCCTACTCTGTCAGGTAGGTAAACCCCCAACACAAACACGGACACTTCAGAGCTTGATGCTCTTGCATTTCCTGATAATATACCCAAGTTTCCATGTTTTAAGTTCACTTCTCTGATCCTCTACCAAGTCTGCCACCTAAATAACTCAACTGTGACGGCTCCCACCACCCCCTCTGCCACCACCAGAGTCCACGCCACCCAGATTTCTCCCAACCTCTCCCTGCCTCCACTCTCATCTCCCTTCCAATTGTTCTCTACATGCAGCCAGAAAGAGCTTTCTAAATCATAAGTTTTATGTTGCTTTCCCGATTAAAACCCTGCAACGGTCTCCTATCATGTTCAGTGTAAAATTCAACTACGCTAATGTGTTCTAGAAGGCTTCACAGGCTGACTGTTGCCAAGCTTGCAGCATTCATTTCATAGCGGCTCTCCCCTCCCAAGATAATCTCCTGCCACCCTGCACAGGCACCTTCTGTCCTAAGGCACCTTCTCCTCCCTCTCTCCCCTGGCAGCCGTTCCCCCGCTCAATTTTCCTCAGTTCTCCATGTGGGTTTTGCCTTCCCTGCTCCCAAAGCCCTGGGCTGATGCTCCTGCACGTGCTCTCAGGCACCAGAACCTACCCTCACCTCTGTGTTCAATACATTAGATTGAGTTGCTTACTTCACCCATTGTCAGCTGGACCGTTAAATGCAGAAATTATGGCTTCACTCCCTGTGCTCCAGGTTCTTAACTGAAAACTAGAAAGGACTATAGCAATGACCTCATAGGGTTGTTATGAGAATCAAGAGAGCAAATATATATAAAGCATTTAGAACAGTTTCTGGCAGAGTAAACACTGTATGAGTGCTTACTTATACTATATATAACATACAACTTATATATGTAATAAGATATATAAAATCAGAATGATGTCACATATTGTGATGGATATTATTGATAGTCTTGATGTTATTACTACTTCTGTTATTATTATACCTCTTTCCTGCTGTAATTTTAGAATACAATATAGTGCATGTCAAACAGGAATCTCAATTATATGCTAAATAAGAGACTTAGTTTCATACATACCAACCAACCATCTAATTTTTATTTGATTTCCTATGTCGCTTGACTACTGGAAAATTTTAACCTGGCTAGCACCAAAAAATAAAACAACAACAACAACAAAAAACCTTCTACATTCTTCTACAATTGGCAACTATATTTTCCAAGATGTCACTAAGTGGTCATTTTGGTTTTATATGTCAGTCTCTTATAAGCTTGATTAAGGTGAGTCAGCCTTCCCAAGCCAGATCAACTCTAGGATACTGAATTTACTGAATTTGAAGTGCTGAGGACCCAACCAGGTATGCTTCGGAAACTACTCATGTTAACACCACTTTTTAAGGCTTTGTCTGGGTGGCCAAAGGGACCAAAGAGGATTTTCTGCCCTCTAGAGTCACCCTTTCCTCAAATGTCCCATTCGAAGGACTTACTCTACAGTTATCTCCACTGCCCTCTGGCTTTTCTCTAGAAAAAGGATTTGAAAATGCAGAAAATCATGAAGCAGGTAAGAGCTTCACTTCTGAACTCCTCATTCACCCAGATGAGTCGGAAGGCACAGACTCAGGGTGTGGGCAGTGGCCGGTGCAGGTCACGTGGCAGTTCTGGAGGCAGGCAGCAAGGGGTGATGGTGAGGTGAGGGCGTGGCCACGCGCCCGAGCAAGGGTGAGTTGCAAATCTGACCCGGGCAGTGGTAATGGCCAACCTTTCATTGAACCTGTCTCATCATCTTGTGAAGTGTTTAGACCACCAAGAGGGAGGGGTGCTACTATTAAAAGAAGTAAAGGACGCATCGGGAGCTTAATTAATATTCCAGCAAGAAGCAGAGCAAACCCAGGCAGTTTGACTCCAAGGTCTGTGCTCTGTACCCGTGGTCTCTTGGCTTTCCTCTCTCTAACCTGGGCCCAAGACTTCTGCAGAAAATGGATGTGGCAAGCACATGGTTAATGGTGGGTACACAATAGGCTTCCCTCTATGTAAAGCACCGGTCTAGCACCTTTGTCCTTGGAGGCCTTAGAACCTGCAAGGCCCAGGCCTCCGCCATGGCCACCTGTGTCTCCACTCATGGCCATGCCCTCTGCTTGCTAAGCTAAGCTCACTAAGCTGCCTTTGAAGTAACGAAGAACTCAGAGCATAGAAGGAGGCACGAGGCAAGCATTATTACCAGATCAAGAAATGGACAACCAGTGACCGTCACTACTAACTTAGAATTAGGCAGCTGCTGCGCCGGCAAGAGACCTCACCTCTGAGGTATCTTCTGGCAAATCTGTCTAATTAAGGAGGCCCAAAAAGGATCGAAACCTCATAGTCTCTGGCCCTGGCACATTCTCGAGACTGTCCTTACTTCACCAGACACTAACAGCTCACAGGTTCTCGTGTGAGTTCTGTGGACAGTTTTGAATCTGGGAAAGTCAACATCCCAGAGTGGAACACTATCCCAACCACTCAGAAATGCAGGTTGTCCCTGCCTCAGAGAGGAACGGGGAGGTGGAGTCGGGGCAAGATGCCATCCCTTTGCAGTAACTCCACCACTGCCCACTCACCTGCCCACCTAGGACTGCCCTTGAGTGGTTGCAACTCAGGCATGACTCACCTCCACCCACAGAAAGCTGCATTGCAGCTTCCAGAAAAGCACGTTCTTGTGTTGTGGGCACGCATACCTTTTCAGGAGAGAAGAGGTCCCTTTCATTTTTGTGAGAATTTTATGACATTTTATGCTTCAGAGGTAAGGATCACTTCATTGTGACTTTCAGCAATAGAATTTAATGATTTGGAGAATAAATGTTGCAGTCATTGGCAAATAGGATAAGCCCCTTTTGCCTTATTGGTAGGTTAAAAAAAAAGTTCCTTCTAACACATTTTCTTCCTTTTGGATACTTTGAATAAAACAAGGCAAAACAAACAAATAAACAAAACACCCCAGAACCCAGACTGATAGCAGTCAATCCTCAGATTTGCACAAAACATCACCATCTCCTTTCATATCATTTTCCTCACTGAAACAATCCTCAAGCAGGTGAATACAGAATTGGTCAGATGAATGTTGCACATGCCTATCTTAACAAAGATGATTAATATCGGTTGCCTATCTGCCATGTGTTGGCCCATAACTTAGAAGTCTCATCTAACCCTTATAATCATGTGGGAGGGGAAAAAAACCTGTTCCTTTCTTTTTGTAGATGAGAAGATGGAGGCTCAGAGAAATGAGTTGACTTTTTCAAGGTCATGCAGTTGGTCTGGGCAGATCCAGGCTTGGAAGCCTGATCTGTTTGTCACCACAGATTATGCCCTTTTCCTCATCCCAAGTGGATGGACAGAGAGCTTAGTGCTGCAACACTAGATGCAGTGAAGTCTACCCCAGGGGCAGGAGGGAAGACAGGATATCCGTTCTAAGGCCTATGGAAATTACATGTCTATATACTGGGTGCCATAAGGATTAGAGAAGGTAGCTTTGCTTCCCTTTTCCACGTATTTTCCCAAAGATCTTCAATTTAGGCATGGTTTAGTGGCACCTGGAAGGAAAACACTTAGGAAGGGCTCTAGGGGGGGGCATTAAAAGCTGGAACCGGGTCATTTTACTCTGATATGATGACTCCCATGATTCCAGGGTTTTCTTAGTTTGCTACATTGACAAGAAAAGAGACTTCCCTCTCCACAGAAGCAGATCTAATTTATGACATACATTTTACTATCTGGAAGGCTCCACGTAGCTTTATATAATGGCTTTGTTGTCTTTATAGATTTTTTTCCCTAGGGAACATTTTAATCTAGCTGGAGTAAATAATATCAATCACATTGTTCATATAATCATTATTGGCCTGAGTCTTTCCTTTCATTGATTTTTAAATATTGTGTTCTCTGCTAGGGGCAGCATGGGAGACTAGGAATAACACTGGCCTAGAAAACAGAAATTAGGGGTTCTTAGTCTGCTTTCTTCAATGATGAGCTCACTGTCCCCTCAAGCTACCCTACCTTTGGGTCATTGCTCCGCAGAGGAGGGGCTTGTCTCCCTGAGCAGGCCAGGGAGAAACATGATATAGAATGTGGGCTTTGAATCCTCCTTCCACCACTGTGATCTTAAGCCTGTTAGGAAAGCTCTTCTTGCTTCTCTGCTCTAATCTGGAAAAAGGTAATCGTAATTAAACATACTCCCCCGGTATGTTGTAAGGACGTACTGTGCAAACTCACTTAAAGTTCTTTGAGGAATGGCCGTTTCACGGTCGTGCTCAAAAATGTTAGCATTTATTGTAATCCTATCCCCACTTCCATTCCAAAACGCCCTCATCACACACTCAGCAAACTCTTACTAATCATTCACATTTCAGATCTTTCTTTTTCTAAAGAGCCAGCCACAACCATCCCTTGCCCCTCCTTAAGCAGAATTCCTACTTTCCCTCTCTGATCCTTCTGATGGGACTTTGTCTTTCCATTCAGTCAAGAAGTATTTATAGAGCTGGGCGTACTCCAGGCTCTGTAAATGTAGAGTTGTCTATGAAATGATCACTGCCCCCAAATTGCTCACAGTCTGGGAGGCATGGCGAGTGCTATAATAAGGCAGCATGGAAGCACTGAGAAGGTTTCTTGCTCAGAAATCAGTCATTTCTCAAACTGTGGAGAACTCAGGGGCAGTCTCCAAAATGGTATAAGCTGTGCTTAGGTTTTCCTCTTTTTCTCCACTCTGTTTCATTCTTCAGCTTTCCACTTTTCTCTCTGGGTTTGCCTCCTTTCTTCTCTTAGCTTTCTCTACTGTCTCTTGGGTTTTGTTCTCTCCTTTTCCTTCTCCCTTTTCTCTTTGGATCTGGGCTGCATGTGGAAGTAGAACACTCAGGCACGTCTTTCTAGAATAGAGGTTCTCCAGCTGAGTCTTTGGGACAGAGAGGGATACAGATAAAGCACCAAAGAGTGAGGGGCTACAGATGGAGTAGAAAGAAACAATCAGAAGGAACATCAAATGTCAGATCCCTGAGAAGGAAGAATGAAGGAAAGCACGTGTGTGGATGCTATGTGCTGAAAAATGCATGGAGTTCGGTCAGGTTTGGAACACCTCTAAGGTGAAGCTGGAGTGATGGGAGAGGGGGTAAATCTGGCATTCTCCACTCCGGATGGATCTCATTCTCTATGGAATGAGTTCTAAGTTGAGGTTTTCAGGAAGAAGGTGGCATGATTCAATTTGCATGTTAGAAAGATCACTATTTTGGGTATAGGATGGATTGGAGAAGCTAGCTGGATGTAGGGTGTTAAGTTATGCTACAGAAACAGTCCAAGAGATGCTGATACTTCAAGTATGTTGGCAAGATGGATCATAAGCATGTAAGCCCTGCTTATGCTCGGGGCCCTAATCCTGGTGTTGTCATTCACAGATGCCAAGAAAAATGGTGACTTCTGATGCCCTATACCCCCTGCCAAACATCTGAACACTTGAAAAATAGACTTTTTGTCCAGGTGGTCAACTCTCTAACATCAAGAAAAAAAGGAAAAGAGATTTGCACAATAGTTTATGATCAGATTTCATAGGTCAGAAACATGAGGCCTACATTTGTTTATTCATTTATTGATTCAATATATGTATATTGAAAGCCTGCCATGTATCAGGCCCTGGGTAAGACGTGTATATCAAGAAGCAAGACAGACCAAGTTCCTGCCCTCTTAGAGTCACATTAGTGAGGGTAAAGCACCTAAGAAACACATGTATGCAAATTGTTATATCAAGTAGTAACACATTCTATGAAAGAAAGTAGGTTAAGAGGATGCAGAGTGGCAAATTTATATAAGATGGGCAGGGAAGGTCCCCTCAAGGGGAAATTTGATCTTGATGGAACTGAGAGAAATAGCTAAGTGAAGGTCAGGGGAAGAGGGTTCCAGGCAGAAGGAACAGCATGTGCAAAGGGCCTGAGGCACAAGCATATATGGTCCCTTGAGGATCACCAAGGAGGCCAGCATGGCTGGAACAGAAGGTGTGGGGGAGAGTGTAGCAGGAGATAAGCCACTGAGATAGATGCCATCTATCTCACTGAAGGACCTTATAAACTAGGGGCTTGGATTTATTTTTCAAGTGTGATGGGAAGTCACTGGAGAAAAAGCATTCATATGATTTGACATGACATACGTTAATGATTACTTTGGCTACTGTATGGTGAACAGACTAGCAGAGTAGAATGGAAAGAGGAAACCCAAATGAGAGATGACTATAGCAGTCGAGGGACAAATTACTATGGATTGGACTAGGGTTTTTGTGGAAATAGTGAGAAGTGGTAGGATTCTGGATGTATGTTGAAGGTAGAACTGACAAATAGCATTTTCTAATAGCATTGATATGAAGTGGGAGAAAAAGGGAGGATTAAGGATCATTCCAAGGTTGGTCCTGAGAAACTGGGTAAAAACAGTGGCGTAATAAGTCTGAGTGGGAAATAAAAAAAAGGAGCTCGGTTTTGGACAGGATAAATTTGAGATGCCTAGTAGATACCTAAGTGACAGTGTTTGAGTAGGCAGACAGGCATATGAATTGGGGGCTCTATAGAGAGGTTAGAAATGCACATGCAAATTTGGAAATTATCAGTAAATTTCAACTGTTGGGAGCTGGACGTGAGCACAGATGGAGAAGTTTTAAGGACTGAATCCTGTACTATTGCAAAAGTTAAAAAGGAAGAAGATCTAGCAAAGGTGACCGAGAAGTAGCAACCAGTAACAGAGGGGGACGCTGAGGAGAGGGAAGGAAGAGTTTCGAGAAGGAGGTAGGTTTGAAAAATGTTAGTGTGAAATCAGCCTCTTCCCTCTCCTCCCATAAATCACATAAAACCACCAAGGGGAATGAAAAGAAAGTTGTCAACCACATCGTTAATGGAACCAGCACAGCTCTAACCACAAAACCGCCAAAGGGCGTCACAAGCAATGGACTGTTGCACAGGGCTGAGGGAGAGAGCAAAAAAGGTCGAACTCATAGCTGGGCCACCAGAAAAGAGCCATCAGCACGCTTTGGGCGCACCGGGGTATGTTGACGTGCACAGCCAGATCCCCGGGGACACCTCCAGCAACAGGAGCCTCCCTGGGTGCTGTCTGATTACGAAACACAGGGGGCAGCATTGAATGAAAAATCACACAAGGAAACAGGGAAGAAGAGGAACTTTCCATTTGTACAGTCCTACAAAAGTCTGCAGGTGCCCATGTTCATTCACCACAAACAGGTCCTCCAAACAACTGGTCCAGGAAGAAGACAACTGTTTAAGTTAAATAATGAATAAGAACCAGAATCAGCACTATCTAGATATATAAGAAATGAACAACAACAACAAAAACCACAAAAGAATTAAAGAAACAGAGAAAACACATGATCTATAAAGAACATATATCTGACAAATATAGCCACAGAGAAAATGAAAATTGTGATCAAACATTTCTTTATAATGGGATGGATACTCTCGGGTTGGCTAATTCAGGGTCCACTCCAACTCCCTTCTAGCTTTTCTAGCTGGCTGGGAAACACAAAGGATCATTTCTCAGACTTCTCTGTAGCTGGAGTTCTGCCTGTGATAAAGATCCACTAAGCAAAAATATCCGCATATGATTTCTAGAAGGAAGCAAATAATAGGATCTGCATATGGAGAAACTGATCTTGGGGCAAGAATAGGGATGGAGGTCTCCAGTTCTGTGCTCTGGAGCCAAGTTTCTAGTGTATGTTCCTCAGTGTCCTAAGCATAGAGCATGGGAGACAGCAGCAATCGGTTCCACTAGAACATTGCCCATGTGTGGTTGGGCACTCTCCTGGGTGCATAGTATCCAAGCCCATGTCCCTAGACCTCCAGGAGAGTCGTGAGCTATCCTTTAATAAACCCATATTTCTTTAGCCCATCTAGTATATAGTTCTGTTTCCTGCAACAAAAGACACTGATAAATATTCATAGATTTAAAAAGGGAGAAAACTTAATGAAACAATTACCCTATTTAACAAATGCACAAAGCAAAGTACAGAAAAGTTAAGGAATAGATAATGATACAAGAGGAAGAGATAAAACATGAGCTGCAAGGTCAAGAAGAAAGAAACATAAATGAAGGCAAAACTTGATATAAATTATATATATATATATATATCACATATCACATTTTACTTATCCATTCATCTGTTTAATGGACACTGACTTTGTTCTCATGAATGTTGTGAATAATGCTGCAATGAACATGGAGATGCAGATATCTCTTGGAACATATATATAACCAGAAATGGATCACTGGATCATGGAGTAGTTCTATTTTTAATTTTTTGAGGAACCTCCATACTGTTTTCCAGAGTGGCTGCACCAGTTTGCATTCCCACCAACAGCGCATGAAGGTTTCCTCTTCTCCACATCCTCGCCGACACTTGTGGTCCCTTGTCTTTGTGATAATTGCCATTCTAACAAGTTCGAGGTGATACTTCATTGTGGTTTGCAGTTGCATTTCCCTTACGATTAGTGATGTTGAATAAGATTTCATGCACCTGTTGGCCATTTGCATGTCTTCAGTGGAAAATGTCTGTTCAGATCCTTTCCCTACCTTTTAATCAGATTGTTTATTTGCTTTTGCTATTGAGTTGCGGGCGTTCTTCATATATTTTGATTATTAACCCCTTATCAGACAGATGGTTTGCACATATTTTCTCCCCATTCCGTAAGTTGCTTTTTCATTTTGTGTATTGTTTCTTTTGCTGTGCAGAAACCTTTTCGTTTGATTTAGTACCGCTTGTTTATTTTTGCTTTTGTTGTACATACTTTGTGTATTATATCCATACCAGTGTCCAAGTTTTTTCTAGAAGTTCTACAATTTGAGGTTTTATATTTAAGTCTTTAATCCATTTCAAGTTAATTTTTGTGAATGGTGTAACGTAGGAGTCTAATTACATTTTTTTGCATGTGATTAACCAGTTTTCCCAACACCATTTATTGAAAATACTATCCTTTTCCCATTGAGTTCCTTGGTTCCTTTGTCAAAGATTAGTTGACCATATAGGCAAGGGCTTATTTCCAGGTTCTCTATTGGTCCATGGGTCTGTTTTTATGCCAGTACCATATTGTCTTGATTACTTTAGCTTGGTTAAAATAGTTTGAAATCAGGAAGTGTGATGCTTCAACCTTTGTTCTTTCTTGATTGTTTCTTGCTCATGATTTCTTTGGCTATTTGCAATCTATTGTGGTTCCATACAAGTTTTAGGAGTGTTTTTCTTTTTCTGTGAAAAATGCTATTGGAATTTTGATAGGGATTGCATAGATGGCTTTGGGTAGTATGGGCATTTTAACAATATTAATTCTTCTGATCCATAAACACAGGATATCTTTCCATTTATTTGTGTCTTCTTCAATTTCTTCATCAAAGTTTTATGGTTTTCAGTATATAGGTATTTCACATCCCTGGTTAAATTTATTCCTAAGTATTTTATGGTTTTTGATGCTATTGTAAATGGTACTTTTTTCTTCATTTCTTTTTCAGATATTTTGTTGTTAGTGTAAAGAAATGCAACTGATTTTGTATGTTGATTTTGTAGCCTGCAACTTTATTGAAGTCATTGATCAGTTCTGTGTGCGTGCGTGTGTGTGCGCGCGCGCACGCATGTGCATAGTTTTTAGGATATATAATATCACTTGCAAACACAGACAATTTTACTTCTTTCTTTCTGATTTGGATGTCTTTTATTTCCTTTTCTTTCTTTCTCTGGCTAGCGCTTCCAGTCCAATGTTGGATAGGAGTGGTGAGAGTGAGCACCCTGGTCTTATTTCTGATACTTTTTATCACTGAGTATAATGTCAACTGTGGGCTTGTCATATATGGCCGGTATTGCGTTGAAATATATTCCTTTTATACACAATTTGTTAAGCCCTTTTATCATAAAAGGATATTGTTATTTTGTTAAATACCTATTTTGAATTAGCCTAAACAATAAAAGAGAATTTATTGATTCATAGAATCAAGTGTCCGGTCAATACTAGAAACCTCTTTCAGAGTACTAGGGGAGTTAAGTGCTCTCCCCATACATAGAAAATTTAGTACTTGCCTCTATTCTAGAGAGGAAAGTTAAGGCCTAGTGTCTCATGAAGAATCTGATAGTAGTGGAAAATTTACAGCTTCTTGAAGTGATGTTCGTTCTTCTTGACTTCTAACTTGGTAGATCAGTAATTTAACATCTAACCTTTGATTTATAGACCAATAACACATTCTTGACTTAAGGACAATAATCACTACAGTTGTGAAAATAAACATTACCACTTACACTGCTTGGCAGAGTCTCCATTGTAAAACAAGCCCCAGTTTTGTTTATATTGAGTTTGGATTGATGGGGAATGTGGCATTCAACTCCCGGGGGTCATTCCAGCCAACCACGGCAAGAGGCCACATAATTTATCAAAAAACCCTGCCGTTGTTAGTTGGTATCTGCTTGATACTCAGAAAGCAAATACAAGAGTGCAAGAAGTACTTTAATAGAATCTTAAGATTCTGCAGGCACAACGACAGAGCAGAAGTCAGGAGCTATGGAGTCATCAGACCTGGGACAAAATGTTAATTCACTCACTCATCACTATTTATCCTTGAACAAGTAACTCAAGTCTGAATCTTAATTTCCTCATCTATAAAATTGGTATAATGATATCTATCCCATAAGGTTGTTTATGAGGTTGAAATAAGTAATGTATGGAGTGTCTAGTACACAGAGGAAGCCAGATAAATGCTAGCTATTATTCAGACTCAATCATCCAATATTTCCATAGTCTATATTAATATATCTTTATTAGAATGTGTACATTTCAATGTTGCCAGTGTCTGGGAAGTGATGTTCATATTGATGACTCTGAGATTAGCCTTCTAAGACCCTACAGGGATGTTTAATCCACAAGTAATTAATGGTGATCAAGAGTTTAAGCGCTAATGCATTTAATGAGTTTTTGTTAGTAAAATGTTGATAAATTCGATGGAAACTTTTCTGTCTCGTTTTACTTCCATTCTCTGCAGCTGTTGACACTGTTCAAAGCTGTTTCTTGACTATTAGCTTTTCTTGGCTTCAGTTATAACACTTTTCCCCTCCAATGTCTCTGACCGGTCTTTCTAAATCTTTTTGTGGACACCTTTTCCCATCTCTTGAATGTTGGTTTTCCTTAGCTATATTTCACAATAGTGCCCTTCTCATCTTAACTACTCTTTTTAGACAGTATCTTTCACCCCCAAGACTTCACTTTTTATTTAATTCAGGGCCACTAAGTAAGGTTGTACAGGTTGTGCACTGCCCTAATGTGCTAAGTTGAAAAAGAGAGTGAAGGCAGAAATCCAGTCTGTGTGCTGCTTGCCAGGTCAAGTACCCCAGGGCCGGTGTTCACCTAAAGGGAGCATCTTTTTCTAATTTACACAAAAGCATTCTATATGTCAGCAGTTGCCCTGATCTAAATGATACTCACAAATACACACACACACACACACACACAGTGCAAATCTCAATGAAGATATCAAACTTAACAAATTCAGTTGACAGTGGGAATCTCCATCTGTATGAATTCAACTCCACATGACTAACCTGAACTATTCTCTTCTTCCTCATCCAAGTAAACTATTTCATCCATGTTCTCTTACGCTCTAGAGAGAACCGACAGCCACTAAAACACCTCAGCTAGAAACTCTAGTGCCACATTTCACTGCTCCTTCTCCCTTACCTCCAACATCACCCTGCAGTACACACCGTGCTGTGCTTTCACATTGCCTCCTAGGATATAAGCATATGTTTCCCCAGCTGGCAGGAATGCTGATGGCTGAGAGCTTCTTGCCCTCACTCTTCTCTGGGGTTCCCCTCAGCCCAAGAAAGCCACCTCATCCAAAAGGCAGCCTGTGCCCAATGAGGAGCCCAGGGGGGAGTTTAAAGGCCCAACTCAAGACAATTCTGAAGGGCCATCCCAATTTCAGAGCTCACCAATATGTTTCTTATGTCTTCATTGCAGTCCACTCTCTCCCTCTTCCCAGTCCTGTTGTCATCCCTTTCTCCACAGATACTGATTCCAAGAGCACTTTTAAATAATCTTCCTGCACACTAATCTCTACCTCACAGTCTACAACTCCAATCTTCTCCATGCATCATTGACTACATCTCCTAAATATCAGTGAAATATATTCACTTGTCTCCATTCCTGCTAATATCTCCTTATTCACTCCACCCTAATCTCTCACCTGGATGACTGTGGTTTTAGAAACGCAATGATATCAGCTCCTTCTCCCCTTCTCTGCAACAATTTTATAAGGCAAGCTAAGTATTTTGTGTTCTTGGAATATTTGGTATAATTCTCTTATCTGGATTTAGACATTTTTGTATTTGGATATTATTTCTAATAATGACTTCAACTTACTTAAAATATACATAGGCTTATTCAGGTTTTCAAATGACCCTTACATTAGTTTTAAGTTATAGTTTTCTGGAAAGTTTCTATTTAGCCTATGATTTGAAATATATGGCACTGAGTTGTTAATAGTAATCTCTAGTTGTTTCAAAAATAAATCTTTGTTCTATCTAAGGTTAGTTTCTCCTTTTTCATTCTTAGTCTTATTCATTTGTGCTTTCCTTTTCATGACCAATCCTGCCCGAGTATTGCCTCATTATTTATTATGAGGCATGGTTTTTATTTTTGTTGTTTGTTCTGTTATATTTTGTTTTCTATAGTTTCTATACATACTTACTATGTACTATGTTCTCCTTTTTTAAGTTTATTCTATTTTGTTATTTAAAATTTTAAGTTGCATATTTAACTCATTCATTTTCAACCGTTCTTCTTTCCCTGTGTAAACATTTAAGGCTGTAAGTTTCCATCAAAATACTGCTTTAGTTGCATTCTAAAAATTTAACTATCAGTATTTTCATTATCATTAAGATCTAAGTATTTTCTAGTTGTCATTATGATTTCTTTTTTAAACTAAAATTATTTTAAAGTGTGTTTTGCTGTTTACATATGTAAGATCTTCTTAATTTTAGTAAGTATTTGTTGGATATTTGAAAACCCATTTCATTTAGAGAAAGGTGATACATCTTGACTTTTTGAAATTTAGTGCATTTTTCTGGGAGATCTATAATCTGGTCAGTTTTTGTTAATACCTATTTGGGCTTGAGAAGAATGTATATTCTCAAATTTTTTTTTTTCTTTTTTTAATTTAAATTCAATTAGCCAGCATATAGTACATCATTAGTTTTTGATATAATGTTCAATGATTCATTAGTTGTATATAATACCCAGTGCTTATCACATCACGTGCCCTCCTTAATGCCCATTACCCACTTGTTGGATACAGGTTTTTAAAGATGCCTATTGAATAGAGTTTGTTAGTTGTGTGGTTTAAATGTTGTTTATATCCTTGCTAAATGTTTTTTATTTGCTTTTTCAGACAGATAGAAATATTAAAAAAGTCTCCCATGTTGGTAGTGAATTCATCAAAGTGAGGTACTTTGCAGTTAGAATTTATCTTTCTTGTGAATTGTTCCTTGGAACATTATGCTGGAATCATCTGTATTCTTCATAAAAAAATTTCCTGTAACATTTATTTTATGCCATTAATAGTGACATCAATTTTTGGTTAGCATTTTCCTATCAGTGGACTTGTGATCATTCTGTGTCCTTGTGCTTTAAATACATCTCTGCTAAAGAACATGGAAGTGATTTTTCTTTTATTCTTAATTGGTAGTCACTATTTTTTAACTGATGGGTTTAGTCCATTTACCTTTAATGTGAATATGTATGCCATCCTATATTGTACTATTTACTCTGCATTTTCTATGCCTCCCTTTTCCTGAATTTTCTTGAATTTTTTAAAGTTTCTTTATTCTCCTCTTTTCCTTCTGTGGGTTGGAAGGGTATATATTTCATCTTCATGCTTTCAAATTTCATTTTAATATGTTACCATGCATTTTTAACAAAATCTATTTATTAATGAGTATCTTTATCCTCTATCTTAAGCAAAAGGAAATTTTTAAAAATTTTTAACTGCCCTCAAATCTGTTCTGTCTTGTTATATTTGTTTAGTATTTTAGTTCCTCCTAATTAGGGGCAGTGTATAAATAAAGCATCACTTTAAAAAAAATAATGAACAGAAAAATATGTTCACTGAACTACACTTTTGCAAGCATCATCTAAAAGTACATCAATAAGGGAGAGGCCTTTTCAAAAAGATGGTAGGAAACTTTCAGTATTTTAGTCAGATAATCTAAGTTATAGTGTAGTAAAAATAAATCCTTAAATCTTATTGGCTTAGAATTTGCTCACACAAAGTCCACTATAGATCAATGAGGACTCTCCTCTGTATGATCTTCGGGACCCTGGCTCCTCCATCTTGTGACACATCATCTCAGTACCTGGACATCACACGGTACACATAAAGATTGAGTTGGAGGAAATGTATCAGCTTTTAATTGCCTTGGCTTGGAAGTGACACACATTACTTCCACTCTCGGTGTATTGGCCAGAACTAGTCATGAACCTCTAACCTAACTATGAGGGAAGTAGATAATCTAAGGGAGCACAGAGAATATTTAGAAGCCCTAAGTTTCTATGTCATAAATCCAGCATGTGTGGCTGGGACCATGAGAGAATGTTTGGTTATTATAATTGTCATATATCTTCAGGTTTGGGCATAATGCCTCACACGTGGAAGGCTCAGAAAAAAATTTGTATGAATGATTGAATTATTGATAAAATGAATAAATGAAGGAAGGGTGCTATATGAGTAGGAGCCTGGCCTCAGGATGTAGAGATCTGATTTTGATTTCCAGCCCTATCATTAGTTGAATCCTTTTGGGCAGGTCATTTAACTGTAGTTGCTTCCTTTACCTATCAGATGAGAATAGTTATGATTCTTCTATTTTTGCTAAGAAGACTATTATGAAAATTCATCCACTCATTGATTCTTTTTTTCCCACAATTATCCTTTAAGTTCCAATTATAGGTTGTCACTCAGGAGGAGGAAATAGATTCTATAATAATGTACACTGAGAATAATAATACATCATAGGCTTGTTGTAGAAATTTAATGAGAAAATAAGCATAAACCGCTTAAACATAGAGCAAGTTCTTAATAAGGGCTAAGTAAATGCTCATTGTTACCTTGTTCTCCATGCTTCCAGAATTACTGCCATGTGGTAGTACTAGGAGATGATGAGTAGACTGCAGAATAAATTTATGCTTTCTTCATATCTGAAACCTAGATGAATCTCAAGAAAAAAGATGAATAATGGTAGCCAATAAGTAATGTAACTCATTACTATTATTAATATAAATTAATGAGTTTGTCAAAAAAACAAACTCCATCATAGTTTTCTAGTCAATGACTATGAACTTTTTATTTGATCCTCAAAAGGAACCTTCATATGTTCTATATGAAATGTGAGAAAACTGAATGCCTTCAACATTGTGATGAGCTGAGAATCATGGGAGGTACACTGTGGACATTGAGAGTACTGCGTCCAATTTTCCTTCAAAACAGCTTCCAAAGTTTCAGTTATCCAGACTCAAACTTAGAACAATTCTTTTTAATCAAAAAAAGTGGATATTTAGAAACTCTGTTTCAGTAATTATAAGTAGAATTAATTACCATTAAAAAATAGGAAAAGCTTTCCTCTTCATTTTGAACAAATCTTATGGGTACATCAATACATCAGTAAAATTATATATGAGGTTAAACTTCAAGGTATCTACAACGTTTCTTAGAGAACCTTATCATTACATTAATGAAAGGAAATTTAACTGTTCCTGTAGAATATTCTGATTTCCCACTATAATACTGCTTTTGCAAAATCACAAGAAAGGTATATTCCCATGTTTTTTTTTTCATTTATTTTAAGTTATATAGAAGGCTTGCATTTTTATTTTATGTTTGAGACAATTCAATATGATTCATACAAAAGTAGGGTTTCTTCTCCATATTATGAGAATTTTGCTGATAAATATTTATATTGCTTCTGTCTCTAATAAAATCTGTAAACACTTGGTCTGTGTATTAAAGAGATCTCTCAGCTTCCTTCTATTCTTTGTCTTAGAATGCAGAAAATGCCAATGGAACTTGCACAGTTTTTCTTTTAGAGGAAAATAAAGTTTTTAAATTATTATTACAACAATAGTATGTGCTTGTCATAAAAAAATATCAAATAGTAGAGAATGATATGAAATAAACACAGTCCATCCTCCCTGCCCCCAGTGTCAGTCCTATCGGAGATTGCCACTTTCCGAACATTTTATGTAAATATCAAAGTATAAACATGTTTGCATACATTTTGTGATGAACAAATTTTCACTATACATTCTTAGCTTTCTAACAGTCAACATTTATAGGTTTACTACAATCTTTTAATAGGTGTGGATTATTTCATTGAATAGCAACACCATAACTTATTTAATCAATTCCTATTAATATCTGTACACTTTCCATTTTGTTTTAGTAATACAAACAGTGTGGGCAGCATCTTTCAATTTTCACAAATAATGGTTGATTTTGTCGAAAACTGGGCAAGGGAACACAAGGCTTAATGTCTATGCTTCTTTATTTGCTCATAACCAGTTCTGACATCTTAAGTGATCACCAAAATGATCAAAAACATTTTTATTAATTATTTATGTGACTCTTTATGACATAATTATCTCTGTAAATTTTGTGAGGACTTATTACATGTCTCATGGAATTTTCTATCTGTACTTTCTTCCAAAAAATAAAAAGCAAAATCAAGAAATTTAAAGTCAACTGCTACTCTGGAAGTTCCACATTATTTCAATTATCAGAATACAAGTGAAATGTATTCCTTCTTTTCATCACATTGCTTTGTAGAGGATGGAGGTTGAGGTGATTGATTTTTGCAGTATGTTACACTGATTTTAAGCTCTGCCATCAACTGCTTGTGAATTTTTTTAAAAATTACTTAATATTTAGAAATCTCAGTGTCTCAATTTGCAAAATATAGTTATAAAAATTAGCTTTATACAGATGTAGGGATGTTGATGGATTACAGAAGATAAGCAAGTAAATCTTCTAGTGCAAAGCTTTGCACATTGTTCATGCTTACTAAACTTTGTCTGTTATTAGTTTTTTACATAACACCATTATTTGAATCACCCCATAATTGGCTCTCCACCATATATAAGATAAAATAATCTCAATTCCTCTCAACATGATCCATCCCATCTTTAATGGCATGTGTCCACTGTTAACCTTGCTAGCCTCATTTTTTCTTTTTTTCCAGCTTTATTGAGGTGTAATTAACAAATAAAAATTGCATATATCTAAAGTGTACATGAAATTTTGATATGCATAAACATTGTGAAATGATTACCACAACCAAACCAAGTAACTTATCCATCACATAGTTACCTTCAAATAAAAGTTTGTGGTAAGAACACTTAAGATTTACTCTCAGCAAATTTTGAGTACATAATACAGTATTATCAGTTATAGTTACCGTACTGTACATTAGATCTCTAGAGTTGTATCCATCCTGCAATCCTGAAACTTGGTGTCCTTTTACCAATATCTTCCTATTTCCTCCACTACCTTGGCCCATGGCAACCACCATTCTGCAGTCTGTTTTTATAGATTCCGCTTTTTTAGATTCCACATATAAGTAAGAACATGAAGTAATTGTCTTTCCATGTCTGACTATTCTCATATTATCAGTTATAGTTACCATACTGTACATTAGATCTCTAGAGTTGTATCCATCCTGCAATCCTGAAACTTGGTGTCCTTTTACCAATATCTTCCTATTTCCTCCACTACCTTGGCCCATGGCAACCACCATTCTGCAGCCTGTTTTTATAGATTCCGCATTTTTAGATTCCACATATAAGTAAGAACATGAAGTAATTGTCTTTCCATGTCTGACTATTCTCACTTTACCATATGTCTTCCAGATTCATCTATTTTGTCACTAATGACAGATTTCCTTTTTTTCTAAGGCCGAATAATATTCCACTGTTTATATATACCACATTTTCTTTATCCATTCACCCATCAACAGACACTTAGGCTGAATACACATCATGGCTGTTACGAAAAATGCTTCAATAACCATGAAAATGTAGATATCTCTTTGAGATCCTGATTCCATTCCTTTCGGGATATATTCAGAAGTGAGATAGCTGGATCATATGATAGTTCTATTATTAATTTCTTGAGGAATGTCCATACTGTATTCCACAATGACTATACCAATTTACATTTCCAACAAGAGTGTACCAAGTTTCTCTTTTCTTCACATCCTTCCAACACTTGTTATCTCTTCTCTTTTTGATAATGGTCATCCTAACAGATGTGAGGTGATATCTCATTGTAGTTTAAATTTGCATCTTTTCAAAAATTCCTTTTGTATTTTGTTCATCTTGTCTATTGTTTTTCTAGTCCTTATTTCATTTACTTCTACTCCATTCTTTATTATTTTCTTCCTTCTCTTAACTTTGGGCTTAAAATGTTCTTATTTTTCTAGTTCCTTGAGATATAAAGTCAGGTTATTTCAGATCTTTTTATTTTCTCAATGTAGGCATTTATCACTACAATCATCCCTTTTAACAACTGCTTTTGTTGCTTTCCATATGTTTTGGTATTTTTTGTTTTCACTTTAATGTTCTCATGATCTTTGTTTGATTTCCCTTTTATTTCTTCGTTGGCCCATTATTTGTTCAGGAACATGTTGTTTAATCTCCACACATTTGTGGATTTTCCCATTTCCCTCCTGTTATTGATTTCCAGTTTCATACCCTTGTGAGTGGAGAAAATACTATTATTTCAGTCTCCTTTAATGTTTTAAGACTTGTTTTGTGACCTAACATATGATCTATTTGGAGAATGTTCCACATGCACTTGAGAATGTATATTCTGCAGCTGTTGGATGGAATGTTCTCCATATGCCTGTTAGGTCCATTTGGTGTATAGTGTTTTTCAAGTCTGCTGTTTCCTTATTGATTTTCTGTCTGGATGATTTAGCCATTGTTTAAAGTGGGGTATTGAAGTCCCTTCTATTATTATAATGCTGTATATTTTTCCTTTAAGTTCTATTAGTACTTGCTTTATATATTTAGGCCCTCTGATGTTAGGTGCATATATATTTATGATTGATATATCCTTTTAATTTATGTACAGGGTGTCCTATATATACTGCCTTTAAAGAAGTTATAACAGAGTATCATAATTATTTATTTGCATGTCTGTCTTACCCCTAGACCAACAGTTCTTTTTAAAAATATTTTATTTATTTATTTGACAGAGAGAGATATAGCAAGAGAGGGAACACAAGCAGGGGGAGTGGGAGAGGGAGAAGCAGACTTCCCGCCAAGCAGGGAGCCCGATGCGGGGCTTGATCCCAGGACCCTGGTATCATGACCTGAGCGGAAGGCAGACGCTTAATGACTGAGCCACCCAGGCATCCCTAGACCAACAGTTCTTAAACCTTAGGAGTAGATGGAGGCATGGGCTAAGACTTCTTCTAGATGTCATACAAAACGTCAGCTTTCTCCTATTCTCTCTGCACCTTACAACCCATCCCCTAAAAGCTTTACAAAATTTACAGAAAACTCTGAGACATACCCTTGATCCCAAGTTAACCACATCCAAACTAGACTGTGAGCTTTAAAATGTAGAGGTTTTTTTTTTTCACTTTGTTAACTCTAAACATCTGGTATCATGTTTGATTTAGATTAACAGCTGAAGTATTATTTATCAAATGACTATTAACCCACAAGCAAAAAAAAAAAAAAATGCCATGTAATTTGCTAGCTTCCACTGACCAACACAATTTCATTTCATAAATATTTTTTGAACTTCTGGTACTTACCTAATGCCGTTTAGGCCCACCCCATGCTCTATTTCATTTCCTCCAAAATAAATTAGAAAAAATAAAACTCAATTTAGGGTAAGATCTCTTACTATAATCCCATTGAAAAGGAGAAGAAGGAAGAGGAGGAAGAGGAGAATTAGGTTTAGAATGTGCTCTCCAGGGTCTTAAATGTGAGCCATATGATGAACTAACAGAAGGTAGAGATTATAAAAGTAGACAAATATTTCAAAGTTCTTAAACTTTATGAAACTTAAAAGATTAAAAATATTACTCCTTCAATGCTATTGTGACAAATTATAAATGAGAGTTTCAAAATTAGAGTTAAGGTTTCAGTCCTTAATTCCAATAATAATAATAAAAGATTGGTTTAGAATATGCTATCCAGGATCTTAAATGCGTCACATGACAACAAACTAATTCAATTCATCAAATAGGTCAATGTAGCTGAAACTTTATGAATTTTGACAAGTAAAAAGCTTGAAATTCTTATTTTATTCCTCCCACTGAAGAGTTACTAAATTAGAAAAAGAACACTACTACAAAAGAAAATGCGAAAGAATACCCAGACGTATTTAAGAGCTCTTTGTTTATCACCAGAGATACAAACTTTCATGTAGGCTAAGTTTGTCATTGATTTTTATACAGTGAAACAGTAATATTTATCCATTAATTACAGAACAAAAAATAAAATGCTCTGTAGCTACAAAAATCTGCTTCGAGGGAAATAACCAAAGCCTCGATTAACGAAACCCAATTACTCTGGGCTTTAAACCAAACTGAATTTTCATTCCACTGCACTCTACTTTCAAGAGCAAGCTGCTACAGATACAAAAACTAGCTGAGACAGGAGACATATTTTCGTCTTCCCTTTTTTAAACAAATTCCAACTACTCAACAAACATTTATTTTGGACATTTGCCATATACAAGATAATTTACTACATATGGGGGAGTACTAGATAATAAAATATCTATTCTCTATCTTCAGCAAGAACTTCTGCTTCTCACCAAGATGGAGGATTCACCTTCTTGCCTGAGACAGCCAAAGGACCAGAATAATATATGAAGCAATAGATTTTTGGACAGTGCCCATAAAGCAATGAAAGTTTAAAATTTAAAAATAGGAAATTCTGCTTTTGAAAAGACACTGTTAGGAAGATTAAAAGGAGAAAATATTTGCAAAGCACATATCTGATAAATGATTTGTGCCTGGTATATGTAAAGAACTTTCAAAATTTAATGATAATAAATCAAGCAACCCAATTTAAGAAAAAGACAAATGGTGCAGTCACTTGAGAAATCGGGTTGGCAATTCCTCAGATGATTAAAGATAGAGTTATTGTATGAGCTGGCATTTCCACTCTTAAATATATACTCAAGAGAATTGAAAACATTTGTCCACACAAAATTTAATCACAAGTGTTCATAGCATTATTATTCATAATTGCCAAAAAGCAGAAACAACCCAAATGTTTGTCAACTGATGAATGGATAAATAAAATGTAGTGTATCTGTAAAACAACAACAACAAAAAAAAACAGACAAAAGATTTGCATCTGTTTGAATGGCTGAGATTAAAAGTTCACCCTATTGAGTATTGATGAGAGGAAATGGAGCTTGCATACACTGATGGCAGGAATGTAAAAGATAACAATCAGCTGGAAAACAGTATTACAGTTTCTTAAAAACAAATATGCACCTACCATATGATCTAGACATTTCACTCTTAGGAATTTACTCAAAAGAAAGGAAAGCACATGTCCATACAAAGACTCATGCATGAAAATTCATAGTAATTTTATCTGTAATAGCCCAAACCCATCAACAGTTGAATGCATAAACAAATACTTGCATGTCCAGACAATGGATGCTCAGCAATAAAAAGAATAAGCTATAGGTGCACACAACAACATGGATGAAACTCAAAATAATCATCCTGGGGAGGGGTGTGGGAGCCAGAGAAATAAAGAATACAGACTCTACTATTGCATTTTTTTTACTTTTTTCTTTTTTTAATTCTTATTTAAATTCAATTAACATATAGTGTATGATTAGTTTCAGAGGTAGAGTTTAGTGATTCATCAGTTGCATGTAACACCCAGTGCTCATTCCATCACATGCCGTCCTTAATATCCATCACCCAGTTACCCCATTGTCCCACCATCATCCCCTCCAGCAACCCTCAGTTTGTTTCCCATAGTTAAGAGTCTCTTATGATTTGCCTCCCTCTCTGATTTTGTCTTATTTTATTTTCCCCCATTCCCCTATGATCCTCTGTCTTGTTTCTTAAATTCCACATATGAGTGAAATCATATATTGTCTTTCTTTGACTGACTTACTTCACTTAGCATAATACCCTCTAGTTCCATCCACTCTGTTGCAAATAGTAAGATTTCTTTTTTTCATGGCTCAGTATTATTCCTTTATATATATATATATATATATATATATATATATATATATATGTATGTATATAAATACACACATACACACATACTATTGCATTTTTATATACTATTGCATTTTTATAAAAATGGTATATATACTATTGCATTTTTATACAATTCTGGAAAATTTAAACTAATGTATAGTGAGAAGAAGTCACCTAACTCAAGGATGGAAATGAATCTAGCACTTAGAAACCTGGAGCCTGGTACAGAAAATACAAGTGGAGTCTTTTCAGAAATTTACATAATAAATCATTGACAAATATTCAGCTAGTGGTGGGCTCAGAAGCAGAGAGGATGCCAAGAGTAAACTTAAGATGAAAACAAGCCATTTGCGGGAAGAAGTTACAAGGAAACAAAAAATATGAGTAAATAGGGGACACTAGTCTGTAGAGAGAAGAGAACAGAATAGGTTCGGAGAGAAGCAGAGATGCAGTTAGAACGTCACAGCAGGTGACCCCTAAAGTTGCTGTGGTTTATTTCTGATGACTGCTGGTTTGGGTAATTCACTCTTATTTTTATCATCTGGGATGTCTGAAAGAGGTCACTGTCCCTTACAATTCAACCAACTTTATTAGAACTCTGGGCTTCAAGATGGAACACCGGACATGGAAACAATAAATCACAGTGACATTAGTAAAGATTTTGTCCCCACGCCCACCCCTATTACCTATCCCAGTGAATAGTATTGACAGCAGAGCCTACTGTGGCTGAGGTATGCAGACATGAAGTAGGGGTCTTAGCTCTGGAAGCATCCAGGCAAGTAATTTTTGAGTTACAACAACTTTGCAAACATGGCCTTCAGTGGTCCTATGTGACGAGAATCAATGTTTATAAGATTCTACCAGATCTTAACCTGCGAAATGTATACCAAATTCCCTATAAAGCAACAAATGAGCATTTAAAAAAAGGAAAGGTTTCAATAAACAAGGTTGGTATCCCATCAGTAAATCAGAAACACCAAACACCATGAATGTCCACAGACAGCCCCCACCCCGCCTCAATTCTGCTTTTTAATGGAGTTTCACTGGAGGCACATGAAGCGTGAAGCTATGCCAAAAGAACAAACTGAAATCACTCAGAGTGTGACATTGTGGAAGGGCGGGAGCAGACTGATTCCAAAAGGACTGCAAGTTTAAAAGGCATCAATGCCTCAGGTTATGAACTTCAGCTGAATCATTTATATGCCACAGCCCCAATTCTATGTTCTGTAAGGGGAAACTTCTCCATTAGAGCTCACCATGGCTTACTTCTTCCTCCTTTCCATTTACTGATACTCACCCCAGGGAGGAGTCAGCTGGAAATGCCCTTGCTCCCCAGGCATATGTAAGGGAAAGAGGTGGGAGAGGATTTGACAGCTGGTGTTCTTCTCTCACACAGACTGACTGAAGCATGGATTGGTTTCCTTTAGTCCCTAAACAAAATTCCACTAGAGTGGAAGAGCAGTGCATTCTCCCAGGAGAATCTAGAGCCTTTCTAGACTAGAGAATGACACTCTTTTGCCATGGAATCAAAAACACTAGAGAAAAAAAGGAATAAATGCTTTCTGATAGATACAACACCTATGTAGCAAACAAATGTCCCCAAATCCTTTGTGCAACTTGAGTATCAATTTACAATAAAACGAGGGAAAGTGATGGAAAGAAAAACATTCTCTTCTCATAATTTTTCTTTATTTCCCCATGTGCATTTTTTTTTTAAACAAAACAGTCTGTTTGCACGGTTTGGTTTTTTCCTCTCTTTTTTATGCACATCTCCTTTAAGTAGTTCTAAGTGCCTAACTACATGGATTCTAATATATAAAGAAAAAAAAAGTTCAAAAAATTGCATCACCACATTCTCTACTGGAGTTGAGTTAGAGTTTAATTAAAGTGAGTTACCACCATGCCCGTACTAAATACATCACTCTTCGTGGCAAAGTTCTTCTGATGCATACCTAGGTTTCAAATACTCAGAGGTGAAACAATCCAGTAAAGTTAGATTTCAGGGAACATCTCCCAGTCAGAAAGAGCTTACTGCCATCTCATCTCAACCACGTGAGGGGTGTGACTAAGATGGGGGAAAGGTAATTATATCCCTCTGCTTCAACAGAAGCTTCATTCACTAGAAAACATTTTTCTCATCAAGAAATAATGTAGGAAATATTTCAGTGGTTCAAATTAAAGAGTAAAAAATTTCCTCCAGGAGGCCAGGAGGAAACAAACAAAGGGCTTTTAATTTTTAAATTTGTTTAAAGCTGAGATAGCACCAGGGCTTAAAATACTCGAGAGTAGAAAAAAATAAGAGAACACCATATCTGGAGATAATTCTTCATGATGACCCTCATTTTATGCCTCCCTAATTTCTGCTGTTCTATTAAGCTCCTTAAGGATGACTTAATGAAGGACACAAACCCTCAATATCTAGTTGGCACACTAACAATTGAAGTAATAGTGATATGATGACAGGAATTTTATTCACCCCCTTCTAGACACTAAGCTAACTGTTTTGCACTTCAGGCTTCTTCAGCCCTCAGAAAAATTCTACAAGATGGGAAAGATTATACCCACATTACAGCTTTCAGTCTCATTATGACTGCACTAAAAGTGTGGTGAATATATGAAATGGCTTGCATTATCCCTGATCTCAAAGAACATGTGATATAATAAGGAAAAGATGATATGTACATATAGGATACTTAAAAAGTACAACCCACAATAAAATTCTGAAGCATAAAACGTAAGTGGAGGACAATAAATGCAAAGGTACGATAGATCGTTTTTCATTCTTGAGTTACCAAAACCTCAGCTCAGACCTGTCAGGCAAGCATGGGTCTGCACTCTGTTCAGTACTGCTGACCAACGAACTTATCCTCCCCACATCTCGTTAGAGATGGTTAATGAATCCGAATACCTCTCTTCAGCATTTTGGATCATTTCTTCTGGAAGCAAACATTATCCATTATTTTGTTATACATCCATCAAATAGTTGGTTTTGTGATTTTAATACAGTTGGTGACCTTAAAGTCACTCCTGAAAAGCTATCATGTTTTCCCTTGCCATGAAATAGATTAATCAGAGGAAGGAAAATTGGTTTTACCTGATATTCTCAATGTCTCTTACTTGACTTTAATGCTACTTAATTGATACTTAACCAAAACTAGCCTATAAATTTCATTTCAGGGGCTTTCAAATGTACCATCTTGAAATGTTAACAGCTTTGCAGATTCTCTAGCCCTCAATTTTTACTTTATACATTTGAAATTGATGACAGCCTAGTAAAATCCTAGGTCATGAACTTAGGTCCCTTAAATTACTGCTATATCCCCAATATCCTCAGTTAAACCAATATTTACTCAGAACCTTTTGTATGCTAGGTACTGTGCTCAAGGCTGAGAATACAGTGGAGACAAGGCACAGTCTAATGGGAACTAGGGACATTTTGGATAGATTTGAATATTATGTATCTATACACATTAGACATGTTGATGCTACTATATTATTAATGAGATAATAATAGTCCTAAAAATTAGGTCTGTTATTTAAAGCATGCCTCAGTGTGTCAGATTCTGTGACATTATGTTTCTTATCTTACTTAGTTCTCATAATAACCATGTGAGATATTGACCACTGGCCCCATTTGATATATGAAGAAATTAAGAATTGGCTCAAGCAACTTGCTCATGATCAAACATCTAATGATTAGAATGGATGCATATCTAATTCTAAAGTCTTAATTCTTTCCACTACACTGTGTTTCTGATATCTCTTTTGTAATGCTGTATATATTTCCAAACATTCCTTGGATATTGATAAATAAAAATTATGTAAACTAGATACAAGGTCAAAATCAATGACTCCAGTGCTTCAATTTAAAAAGCATAACAAGCAATAAAGATTGTACTTTGAGATGTTCTGCTCTCTTAGCCAATTTTCAAAAGTACAAGTCATCATAAAGTTGTGCTGGAGGAGTGACATGCCGAGAATCTCATTTTTTCCTTAAAGCAAATGATATCATGATATAATGTAAAGAAGACGGACTTTGAAGTTACATAAAATTGGTCTGAAATCTCAACTTTCTTCTTCTCTAACTATATAGTGTTGGCTGTGCTTCTCAAAACTTTAGAGTGAACCTTTAACGAACATTTTATCATATATAGAAATGTAGCCTATTCCCCTTATCCAAGAGGATTGTGGTGGGGATTGAGTGAGATTTGGTACGTAAACCTGCCTAATGCAATGGCAGGTGTAGTGGGCATTAAATAAATGTCCATTCCCTGAATAAGGTCATTTTACAAAATAAGGGAACATGAAAATGGTTTGCACCAGAAGGAACACTGCAGGGGTGGAGGGAGAAATATCTTCTGAGTAACAATCTCGCTCCTTAGAAAAACAACAGGCATAATAGAAATGAGGCATGGTAGGGTTAAATTCCATATTGGGTGAGCTCTTTGCATCCTTCTGACTAGAAAAGGAATAGAAAGTCCTTTTAAAAGTAACATAAAAGGAGTTTAGGGGCGCCTGGGTGGCTCAGTCGTTAAGCGTCTGCCTTCAGCTCAGGTCATGATCCCAGGGTCCTGGGATTGAGCCCCGCAACAGGCTCCCTGCTCCATGGGAAGCCTGCTTCTCCCTCTCCCACTCCCCCTGCTTGTGTTCCCTCTCTCGCTGTGTCTCTCTCTGTCAAATAAATAAATAAAATCTTTTTTTTTTTAAAGTAACATAAGAGGAGTTTAAAGGTGACTGAGGACCTTTCAGCACCCTTTATTTTTTTTTCAAGATTTATTTATTTATGAGAGAGAGGGAGAGGGAACAGAGGGAGAGGGACAAGCAGACTCCACGCTAAGGGCAGAGCCCAACACGGGGCTCAATCCCATGACCCTGAGATCACGACCTGAGCCGAAACCAAGAGTCAGACACTTAACTGACTGAACCACCCAGGCATCCCTCTCAGCACCCTTGAAATCACAACCTACACATATGTCTCATCTCCACCTCATCCCCAAATACAAGGCCGGCCTGATCAGGATGTGGAAACAGCGCAGGCTGTGCCTGGTCTAACCAGGGGCTGGAAAGAGGCCACAGCGACATCCATGGCCCAGGATCACACATTGCATAGGATCTTCTCTCTTGGGGAAGCAAAGGTGAGTCCACATTAGTTGAATGGAGAGTGTCATCTCACTCACTGTTTGCAGGCAAATCAGCATCCTCTGCTTTCAGAATCTCAATATATCTGTGCTGTAAGCACTCAAATGGTTACAGAGCTGTCAAGTGGTTACAGAACTTAGGTACAGAATGGGCACTCAGACTTAAAAACAAGGTCAGAAGACATAGGAAGGATAAACTGAGGTTCCCCTGGGTGTCCACAAGCATCTATTACTTCGGGGTTCTCATTCTAATGGGAAACTGGAAACATTTTAAGAGGGACTGCTTACCAAGGACCTGCTATGAGCCAGATGTATCATCCCTGATCTGCGCATCAACTCATATAGAGTGGACACTACTTTATAGGAGGAAATTGAATCTTAAAGAAGTAAACTGCTCAAGTCACAAAACTAATAGGTGGGAGAGCCAAAATTTGGAATCCCAGTCTGCATGAAGCCTATAGAAGTGAAGATACTTGATAGATTCCACGGATAGACCTCCAGAGTGCAATATATTCCAACTCAATTCCTGCCTTTTAACTTCATTGCCTGTGAGAGTAGTGAATGCAGGTAATGGAGATAGGTTGAGCAAAAGCTTGGCACTGAAACAGAAGCCTCACTCATACCACTGAATTCTGAGTATCAGGGCACTTTGACTCACCATCTACTCCACCAATAACAAGAATTCCTTATGCATAGTAACAAAGGATGCACACCTTTGATGGAACTCAAAAGCCAATCTAGAGGCTGGAAAATGCATTTTCAGGTTGAAAAATGCATTTACTTTAGAATAGCCTATTAATAAAAACATGTGTTGTCTCAAAAGTCCCTATGTAAACACAGCCAATATGTTTAAGAAGTTTGGAGAACAAAGGCAACATCTTTAAATATTTAAATGATTAAAATGAAAATTAAAAATAGATTTCCTGTCAATGAAAAGTTTTAAATTGAATCCATAAACCATGTTTGATTTCCAAAGCTAGCAGGAATGCATGTTAAGTATTAAAGATGTTTAACGTGAAAATGTGTATTCAATAAAAAATAGATGATTCATTTTTATATGTGGCTTCCAATTTATTTTGTTAGATCCAACCTCCCATTGAAAATGCAAGCAAACATCCTTAAGTTTGTGAGATCAATGAGTAATGGTAAGTTCCATCAATTTTAGAAGAGAAAATAACCTGTTTCAATATATTATTTGTCTGGTACAATAAGTTTTAAGAATCAGCCAATAAGTAATTCTTAACAGTTAACCTGAATTTGAGTCCATGCCAGATGTTTTAAGTACTGCAGAAGAAGATGGATGAGATGCTCCATTTCTTGCAGAAGCCTGTGCCTTGGATGACTAGAGAAGACATACATTACGATCTGAGCCCTGTGCTATATACACATGGTTTTAGGAGCTCAGAAAAGGGACCTCAGTCTGAGATGCTCTTGTTAGAGAAGAAGCTGCCCACTTACAGAGATGCATAATTGTCTGGCACATAGGTGTTCGATAAATGTTTATTGAAGAGTTTGACCAAAAACAGAAATCAAGGCTTGTCTTGAATTCCAGTGCTTTTTTTTTCTCCACCCTGTAGTGCACCTAGCTCTCCCACCTCCACCATGTTGGGAAGATTTCTAAGACAAATACTTAACGTCTCCTTGAAAGATTAACAACTTGACAGTTACAAGCCAGAAACCAGAGGAGTTTCCAAAAGCTTAAATGATATAAATACGAAGACGTTTGTATGTAGAGAGGAATATACCATATAAGTAGAAATGTGCAAGAGCCCAAATTCACTTACCCCAAGCCAGAACTACCGCATGCTGATTTCTACACTGCGTGGAGGCCAGTCCTCAGCGCAGATGCTGCTCACACCCAAAAGAGTGTGCAAGCTGTTGGCACTGATGGATTGCTGACAAAGGAACCGTTAGCTGGAGTCAATCACCAGGCAGCACTGTTGCGAGCTTCCCAGGTAGAACACACTGGTGATACTTCACCCCATGGAGGGGGTCTCCACCTGCAGGAATGCAGGTCCCTGTGCACAATGAGATCATTTATCAAGTTGGCAGATGGTTCAGCAGAAGCACCACAAAAAGCTTGCTCCAGGGCCCTAAATATAACAAAATTGATTAAAACACACTTTTAATGAATTCTGAAACCATAAGTTTAAAGCAATTCACTTAATTTTTAACTCACCTATATGGAAGAACAGATGGTAATTTAAAAGAGCAATTCACTTTTAAAAAACTCTCATGAAACCTAAAAATCAAAGACACTTGTATTAACTTGTTTTTTTCTTTACTCTGTGTTCCTGTTCTGAATAAGTAGAAGGAAAATCTTGCAAAATAAAAGCAGTTGTATAATGGGAGTCAGTCAGCAGACTTTCCAGTGGGCATCGATTCGTTATGTTACATTAAATAAATCTCACCTGTTCTGGGCCTCCATTTCCTCATCTATGAAATGGAAGACCTGAGTTCCATTAATTCTCATACCCACACAATTTAAGATTGTATTTATATATTTAAAATGATCTTTATGCCCTACAATCCAGCAATTGCACTACTAAGTATTTAGCCAAAGAATACAAAAATGGTAATTCAAAGGATACGCATACCCTGATGTTTATAGCAGCTTTATCTACAATAGCCAGATTATGGAAACAGCCCAAGTGTGCATCGACTGATAATGGATAAAGAAGATGTGGTGTATATATACAATGGGATATTATTTGGCCATCAGAAAGAATGAAATCTTGCCATTTGCAATGACAGGGATGGAGCTAGAGTGTATTATGCTAAGTGAAATAAGTCAGTCAGAGAAAGGCAAATAGCATATGCTTTCATTCATATGTGGAATTTAAGAAACAAAACAAACAAGCATAGGGAAAAATAAAAGAGAGAGGCAAACCAAGAAACAGACTCTTAACTATAGAGAACAAACTGATGTCTACCAGAGGGGAAGTGAGTGGGGGGATGGGATAAATGGGTGAAAGGTATTAGGGAGAGCACTTGTTGTGATGAGCACTGGGTGTTGTATGGAAGTGTTGAATCACTAAATTGTGATTAATTGTAAATTAATATTACACCGTATGCTAACTGGAATTTAAATAAAAACTTAAAAAATAAGTAAATAAAATGAGCTTTAGTGTAATAGTTAACATTTACTGAGTGCATCCTACGTTCCAGAAACTTTTTTAACTGTTTAAATGTATGATCTCAATTAATCCATGTAACAGCCCTTATCATCATCATTCCAAAATGAGTAAACTGAGGCAAA
The DNA here is from genome assembly GCF_029215605.1 of Mirounga angustirostris. Lineage (NCBI taxonomy): Eukaryota > Metazoa > Chordata > Mammalia > Carnivora > Phocidae > Mirounga > Mirounga angustirostris. Next base: position 13,825,118 of record NW_026991718.1, on the reverse strand, counting down.
GGGAAAACACATGACTTATCTATGTTTTCCTGGCTACTAGGTGGCTGGGCTGGGCTTTGATCCCAAGCTGATGAACTGGAGAGTCTGTGCTCTTAGCCAACACCCTCTTCAACCTCCCCACTTATTTCTGGTAACTCTAAAAACCAAAGTAAGCTGAGCATGTCAGCGGCTGTTACCTGCCGCTTTGCGTTGACCCGTCTGTTGGCAAAGTGGCTTGTGTGAGAGCCACGCCGTACCTCACATGACAGCTTGAGCCGTCCTTTATTCTCTTTATTCATCTTGTTCCTCCTCAGCTCATATCCGCACTACAGAACATGGCAGGTAGCTTGCCTCCCTCACCCAATAATAGTCCAGATGTCGCTAAGAAAGTGATTTTTTTTTTTAAATGTGGGTTTGATTGACATTAACTTGCTAGCTCTAGAAACATGCTTGCAAAGTAGCTTCCTGACCTTCTTGGCTTTTACAGAATACCTTATGTCATGTCAGCCTCAGCCCTCACTCAACTCTCAAGGCCATAATGCCAAAAATGGCTTTATGGAACTCCAAGCATAAAACTTGGCTAGCAAGAAGAGAAACCTCCAAAGCAGCATTAAGGACCATCATTAAGTCTCCATTCCTAAAATGCTATCAGCCTTTGGCCAACAATGAGTTTTATTCTGCTGCTCTTGGGATGTGAGATTTTGGAACTCTAGACACATATGTTCATCTGAGGTGATCTGTGAAACAGTAAAACATGATCCCATGCACAGAGAATGTGAAGGAGAATTATTCAAGCATCAGGGTCTCCCTGTGCTTAGTTATCAATGCCCACACCATTTTGTAAGTGTGTGTGAGTCTACAATAAGATGTGTGGGCATAGGGCGCCTGGGTGGCTCAGTTGGTTAAGTGACTGCCTTAGGCTCAGGTCATGATCCTGGAGTCCTGGGATTGAGTCCCACATCGGGCTCCCTGCTCAGCGGGGAGTCTGCTTCTCCCTCTGACCCTCCTCCCTCTCATGCTCTCTCTATCTCATTCTCTCTCTCAAATAAATAAATAAAATCTTTAAAAAAAAAAAAAAGATGTGTGGGCATAAAATCTCTTTCAGGGATTTGAGAACCAGGGGATAGTAATGAGGATAAAGAGCGCCTACCTTTGGCTCAGTCCTTGACGGGGCATCATGAGAAGCCACGGGAGTTAGTCTTTTTCATTTTTAAAAGGAGTTAACAGCATCTCTCTCTCTCTATTTCTCAAATAAATAAGTAAATCTTAAAAAAAAAAAGACTATGAGCTTCTCAGGGGAAGGACTGTATCTAACTTATTTCTCTAACCCCTCTTAGCTTAGTGCCTGGCACTCAACAGCTCCCAAGTAATGTTTATTGTATAAATGGAGTAAATGTTGTTTGTATATTTGCCTTCAGATCACTGAATACTTGAGAAGCCACCCATCTGTAATCATCACATGGTTGTGATTAAGTCCTTAAGGGGGACTTTTCTAGGCCTCCCCATTGTCTGTCCTATGCCCACTAGAGGTGTGCCCATGAGAAGAGCCGCAAGCTCTTGCCACTGAGGGAGGCAGAGGGGAAGAGTAGAAAGCAAAATAGCTTAGAGACCAACACTGCTCTGAGGCTACTCAGGAAATGAGCTCTAAGTGTTTTGCTGGATGGATACTTGGTCTGGGAATAAACAAGCCCTTCCTTGAATATCTCTCTACTTAAGGAACAAGAGGAAGAGACACCTGGCGCTAAACCATCAGTCCTAGACCTTTCCATGATGATGAAAGTAGCCCTAACAGAGAACAAAACATTCCTCATGAAGATGAAAAGCAAAGCTTAATATATAATGTGAGAACCAATTCAATTGCTTTTTAATTCATAGTAATAGCAATGTTTGCTGGAAGAATTGCTGTCTATAAACCAAACTATAATATCACAAGACGGGGTGCTGGGTGGCTCAGTCATTAAGCGTCTGCCTTCAGCTCAGGTCATGATCCCAGGGTTCTGGGATCGAGCCCCGCATCGGGCTCCCTGCTCCGCGGGAGGCCTGCTTCTCCCTCTCCCACTCCCCCTGCTTGTGTTCCCTCTCTCACTCTCTCTCTCTGTCAAATAAATAAATAAAATCTTTAAAAAAAAATATCACAAGACTATGCCAGGCAATTTACCAATCTCCTCTTCTAAAATCACACCATATTCCTCAAGATGAGTGTCATGACCTCAGGTGAGGAAATGAAGCTCAGGGAGATTCAGCCCCCCACCAAAGTTACACAGCAAGTCCGGGCTTGCCCACCTCCAAAGCCCATGCTCTTTCCACTGAGCCATGCTGCAAGATGCTCTGCAGAGGCTTCTCTAGATGCATTGAGACAGGGAAGGAAAAGAGAACACAAAGACCCACAGGAAGCAGTGGGGGGAGAAGACTCAGACACAGGAGTTGGGATTTGAATCAAAATTACAATGAGTTCACAGTTTTACTAGGGAAGGACTCTGCACCCAGGCTCTCCCCATTCCCAGCGCTTCCTTTATGAGCCTGCGCCAGTGAAGTATCTCAAGCCAGGGCACAGGGAAAATGCCCTGCTCCATCGCAAAGTGCCCCAATTGACAGGAATGCTCAGCAAAAGCAAGGAAACTGCTCCTGAGTGTCTTCTCTGGCATCGTGACCCCTCTGGGCTGAATTTTCCTGCATTCCTGGTCCTGGAAACATCTTCAAGGAGCCCAGGTTACCCAGTGAAACAGTCCTGACAGACACACACTGCCCAGTTAGAACCATGTTGCACCGAGTAGCACTCCTGTAAGGATGACTGATCTACCAGGTGGACATGAAAGGCTATGGGAGAAACCAAGGGGTAAACAGGAGATGTCTGAGCAGCTCCTCAGCCATGCTGGGGTCCTGCACCCACCCCTTGACGTGGGCTGGGAACAGCAGGAACCTCAGACCACACCTCCACATCGTGGGCTTTGGAGTCAGACATCAAGTCATATCAAGGTTTTCCACTTATCATGATCTGACGAAAGTCACCTAACCTCTTTCTGTCTTAGCCACTCAATTGTAAAAGGTTTATTTACAGGATTGTTGCAAAGCGAACAGACTGTAGGTACACAAAATGTTTCAGATGTTTTATATTATTCTCCAGCCTAGCAATATCCCCATGGAAGAGGAATGCTCAGTCACTCTTATATAATAAATGCCAATAAGACAAGAGCTGAGAAAATAAAGTATATGCCAGTGTCTCAATATCAGACCTACCAAATATCATTATAATTAGTTACATATAAGCCTGCCTCACTCACTAGATTGGGAATTCTTTAAAGAGGTGAGCATGCCCATCTTTGCTCTTCTGAAGGATACAGTGGGCCAGTATTGACTGGTTCACTAAACAAATATTTCTTCAGTGAAGCACTTGTTTGTTCTTTCTTATTTCGCTCTGTATTTACTTATTCATAGCCCATAAAAATCTGTTAGCTGGAAATGTTCAACTTTCCTCATTACATTCCCCAAAGGGGGAGGTGGCTTCCCCTCATGGAGCATTTTTTTTTTTTCCAGTGAGTGAAAATCTTTGGCCTCAAAAAACACTTGTGGGAGCTTGTAACTGAGTTCAAAATCATCCAATAGCAGCAGAAAATTCTTGTAGCCCTCAAGTGCTTCAGAGAACAATGTGAGCTTGTGCAACCTCTCTGGAAAACATGGGATCTCAACGCCAAAGCCAGAAAGTTCCAGAGAGATGATGAGCTGGACCAGCCTCTTCCTCCCACAGAGAATGAGGAAGAGCATCGTTCTCCAGGGCCACCCTCCCAGAGTGTAAACATGGTCAGGCACTGTCCTCCTCAGAAATGACCTCCCACCCCCTACAGCTAAAGCCCAAACTTCTTAACGTGGCATCTAGCATTCTTTTAAACCAGGCAATAACCCAATTTTTGTTTATCTCCTATCACTTCCCTCTACAGGCATTTTCCAGCATTTTCCTGCTTCACACCGTTGCTCTTGTTCTGCTGCTGCCCCAGCTGACGGCCCCCCTCACCCTGCCAGGTCCAGGACAAACACCCCTTCCTGTTTCACTTCATTTTTAATCTCCATGCAGCTTGCAAGTTGAGAAGCCACGACTCAAACCAGGCTACTTAATTTCCAATCTTGTATTCTTTGTATTCCTCCACAATGATTTCCGAGCAGTGCCTTTGGTTGTAAAAGGTGGATCTCCGTAAAAATTCATTTTCTTCTAAAGATGTACCTTTTTAAAGTCTTGATCAGATTAGCGAGGATCATACTTAGGATTGAATTCTCGTGTGCAGAGGGAAGCATTTATTACTACGTGGCTTAAAAAGTGTGATTAGCAAACTAAGGTAGAAGGATTGGCTGCTCTACTTGACTGGCCAGTAATCAGAGAACGCCAGGGAGGAGGACTTGCCTTCAGATGACGGCTCTTCAACTCAAGTTGGATTATCTGCTTTCATGTGGGAAGCTGCCAGCCATAGATGCTCTGGGAGGGGAAGCTTGATGGCTCAGACAGTTTCATCATTAGGCATGTGACTGACAAGATCACCGCTTCCCCTGGGACCTAGGAAGTGTTGCTCTGCAAGCCCAACAGGACGTTCGGAGAGTAGCGAAATGTGGTCCCCCCTCCGTAGGTGCTCCTACCGCACCTTTTCCCACCACTTCTCCCAGTAATCCCTGTGAGCTGTGAATCACAGCATGTGCAGGTTTACTTGGGAAGTTTGGCCGTTCCTTCTGTGGAGTCTCAGCATATTGCAATATGGCAAATGGTGTTAAGGAAAAAAGGGAAGGGGGGATGAGGGAGAAGAAAGCTTGCACTTACACATCGAGAGAGGCCATTTCGGATACTTAAACATCATAAATCATACACAGTGCCTAACAGCCATATGGATGCTTATTATTCTTTCTAGAAACTTGCACATTGTTGTATTTACATCCAGCTTGAAATTAGGTTTTTATTACTCTAAATCTTGGTCTGAACATATGCCATGGATCATAAAATATTTACTCTGTGCACATATAGTCCTCTCACGGAAGTGAATAAACATTCAGATTAGAATCCAGTTAATCTAAGCAACCCTCACCAGAGAGTTTTGTTTGTTTGCTTTCATTTATTACCAGGGTTTAACATCTCCAAGCGAAGGTGCTACTCCAAGTATATAATCTAAGTGAGCCCTTTAGCAGACATTTTGATGTCTAATTGGCAATTTGGGAAAGAAGTGGACACAGTCAAAATGTCTAGTTTTGGACTGAGCTCACATGACAATATAAAATCATCATTTCATATGATGTCCCCTAATTGATGTACAGTCTACAAAATACCATCAAGTGTCCAAGAAAAGGTTCTTTCTGTAGAGTTTCAAGTTTGGCAAAAAAGTATATGTCAGTCTGAATTCCTGAATTTGTTAAGATACTTTTTCTTTATAGTGCCTTCTTAGCGACTAATAACTTCTATTAGATTTTCATTGAAAAAAAGCAGTAATAACAACAAAACAATAATAGAATCATTATTATTATTATTATTAACAACTGTACTGACCTTTACTAGTCACAGCTTCAAAAAATTATGGTGAGTGGAGGGGCGCCTGGGTGGCTCAGTCAGTTAAGTGTCCGACTCTTGATTTCAGCTCAGGTCACAATCTTAGGGTCGTGAGATTGAGCCCTGCATTGGGCTCCATGTTGGGCTCCACACTGAGCCTGAAGCCTGCTTAAGATTCTCTCTCTCCCTCTTCTTCAGTGCCTCTCCTCCCCCTCATGTGCCCTCTCGCTCTCTCTAAAAAAACATAAATAAATAAACAAATAAATAAATTAGGTGAGTGGGACTTAATTTTTCTCTCTTGATGGGGGCAGGATGTAGTAACTTGTGTCCAGTGAATACAGCAGAGATCAGTGGTCACCAAGGGCTTTGGGAGGCAGGGATGAATGGCCAGAGCACAGAGGATTTTTAGGGTGGTGAATATTCTGTGAGATGCTGTAATGGTAGATAGATGTCATTATACACTTTTCAAAATCCATAGAATGTGCAACACCAAGTATGAACCCCAGTGTAAACAATGGACTTTGGATGATAATGTGTCAGTGTATGTTAAGTGATGTCAACAAATGTATCATTCTGGTGGGGGATGTGGATAATGGGGAGGCTGAGGTGGGGGCGGGATATGGGAACTCACAGTACTTTAGGTCAATATCTCTGTCTGAATGCCATAAACAATTCAGTCGCAACATGCCCCAAACTGAAGTTATCATCTGAAACATCACTGCTCACCAGTCTTGTTCCTTCTGCATTTTTTATTTTCATTAATGGTCTAATAATCTGTCTAAGGACCAATATTAATTTTCCACTCCTCTTTTGTGCCTCAAATCTATCAGTCACAATATTCTGTTGAATTCAATCATGTATATCTCTTTCAAATCCACCCTCCTCTTTCCATTTCCCTGGCACTAAACTGAAAATATTTTTTAGCCCTTTTATCCTCCATTCTGCCCTCCACCTTGCCTTCAGAGCGGCCTTCCAAAAAACAGTCTCATTATGCTCCTCCCTGCATCATAGCCTCCAGGCACATTCTACTACTCCCAGAATAGGTCCCAGGGTAGGACAGATGCTTGTTCCAGCCCATAGAGCTTAATACTGATTCCTGCAAACATCAGACCCATTCTGACCTCATGCCTCTGTACCTTCTGGTCTCTCAGTCCTGAATGAGTGTCTTTCCCCGCTCCTGCTGACACAGTCCTCTCTATCCTTCAAGCCAAAGCTTAGATCTCCCTTCGTCTTAGAATCTTTCCCTATTAATCTCCCATATCCTGCAGAGTGAGGTGATGGCTTCCTTAGCTGCATTTTGCTGGCACTTGCAAGAACCTTGTATTGATATTATTATGTCCAGTTATGTGCCTCTCCCATGAGATCATGAGCTCCTTAATAGCAAGACTCTGTCATTCTTTGCATAGCCTAACACCTGTCATTTATTTAGGGCTAATGCCTCAAGATTTCCACCAAACTCCTCCATCATTGAAAAGCTGAATGCCTTCAGATAAATCAGTGTCCTTATGGGTTTGCATGATGTGAGTGCATGGGCAGGATAAGATACCCATATTGACATTCATCTCTTTGTTGTAATCTATCCATGTTAGTGCTGGTATATATCATTCTTCCTTCACTTATTCTGATTCATTTCATTCATTCATCCATTCATTTGTTCACACTTGTGTTAGAGAAAGGATGGTGGTCCTTGAATAAGGAATGCATTTTTTTCAAAAACTATAGGTAGAGCAAATTTGACTCTATCTTTAGGTTCCTCCTTGGATGCTGTTCCCAGATGAATGATCACAAACTTCTTACTTGTGAAAGCAATGAGAGTATCAAAGGTTTGGACTGAAGGTGGCTCTTGGTCAGTTTTGGTAACTGCGTCTTAAAGCCCTTTTCCATAAAAAATGAATCAGTGTTTATGGCAGATAACCATCCTAGCTGAGAGGACTTTGTATAATGCAAGGATTGCATAATCATGTTATTTGTATTCCTTGACAGCAGAATTTACAATGCCTCGTTTAATGAGAAATTGAATGGAAGATGTGTTTGAAAAATTAATCCATTTTAATAATATATGGTACTGATATTGGCCATCTCTGGCAAAGCTTATACCTATAAACTAAGAGACTATGAATACCAATTACAATAAAAAATAATGAGATATGTATTATTTCCCTAAGAAAATTACTTTTAAAAATATGCATTTTGACATCCTCAAGATTAATTACACAATTATGCAGTCCCAAAGTGTAATCAGTAAAATTCTAAGCAGCAGTGAGAGAGTGAGCATTCATATTTACAAAAAATTAAAAAACCTCACTTCTGATGAAACTTGCATTACAAAGTCATTGAAGTTTAGAGAATATAGCTTTTTGATAAAGATATTTATCAGTCTTCTATCCAGCAAAGTCTTGGGAGTAAACAGTAACGAGGAAATAATGATTAGAACATTGCAAAATACACCGAGTCCAAACAAAGGCTGAATATCGAAAAACCAGACGAAACCAGGTTGTTGACCAAAGGGAGGATGGACAAATGGATTTAAGAAGAAAACTCATTCCCAGAAATGCTTTTACTTTGCTTAATGAAAGTGCTGCGTTCAAAAGGCAGGCATTAGGTTGAACAAACCAGGGTAGAAATCATAGGTGAGAAATGGGCACTGAGGTTCAATCGTTCCCAGCTCATGCCCCTGTACTTCTGAAAATCCAAGCCAAAACATGGTAGAACACACTGCCCAAGTAGATTCATTGTACCCACATGACCCCTAGATTGTCCCAATGAGTGAATGATCATCTCTCTTCCAGAGATGAAACACATGACCCCTGGATTGTCCCAATGAGTGAATGATCATCTCTCTTCCAGAGATGAAACACATGACCCCTGGATTGTCCCAATGAGTGAATGATCATCTCTCTTCCAGAGATGAAACACATGACCCCTGGATTGTCCCAATGAGTGAATGATCATCTCTCTTCCAGAGATGAAACTCACCACATCACACTGGAGCCAAATCCAAAGTCAGGCAGCTCTGTTTATCAGAAAGTTCTTCCTTATATTAAGCAGAAACAAAACTCCCCTGCTCTTCTTAATCACAGGTCCTAGTTTGAGCCCTTGGTGTCCCTGACAACTGCCATCTTGTACAAGACTGCTCTGCTGTTATGTGAAGACAGCCAGCCACCATGTTCCCCTTTCCTCCCCATTTCCAGGCTTCTGTTCTCCAGCTTAAATAACTCCAGTTGTTTACTTCAATGGATATTTTTCACATATTCCCCACAGTGCTAAAATTCCTAGAGAACTAAGCCCTTTCTTATCCATCCAGTTATCACTGTTCAAACTAAACTGGTTTGTGGCATATAATAACTTTCAGTAAATGTTGTTTGGATGAATTGCTGTATATCCTCTCAGGAACTGGGTCCTTCTCCTTTGATCTCACCTTTCATAAAATAAGGTTCATTGACATTGTTCTGTCCATGCTTCATCTTCAGACTTGGATAAAGGGTCACTAAGGCATAAAGGGTCTAAACATAAGCTTCCCACAGGTAGGATGAAAGAAGCATAGGATCTGGGGAAGAGAGTAGTGAATCTCACTCCCAAGATAATAAAAGCAAACGTTGATCTTTCCCAAGGAGCCAGGCCAGAGAAAGGGACTAACAGAAGCCCTTGGTAAGAACTTATACTTCTCCGTATTTCTAATTCTTAACTCAGGCTTTCCCATAAGAGTAAACCCTTGGAACAAAATTCCTAAAGCTTTATAGGTTTGGGCAGCAAGAAAAAGCCAAAGAAGAAGCTCAATTTCAGAAAGGTGAAAATCCTTTCCTCCTAAATAGAGGAGGGTGAGCAGCCAATGAATATGAGGGAAAGGGGCTGCCCCAGGCCTAAGATGAATGGAAGAAAAGAAGAGCACAGAGCCTGACTCAGCCATAGAAGGTATTCTGGTGCTTAGCAAAAGAAACACTGGGGTGGCTGTTCCTGACAAGGAATCATATGGCATAGAAGCTACATAGTACATCACATTATCAGTAACATCTTTCATGGCCCTGGAAGTGGGATCCTAGGGCTTGTTTCAGATCAATCATCATGGCCTTCCAGAGGGTCCATGGAGGCTGGTCACCAAAAAAATCCAGGACCAATTGTTGGCCTTGCTCTTAGCTGACCCATCTCAGGAATGAGGCTTCTCTCTCTCTCCCTCAACCTTCCATCTATGTTAGTTGATGATAAAGAGGCTTTTCTGTGCCAGGAACCAAGCTTGGAGGCCTAAAAGATGAAAGCCCCTTGCACAAAGCTCCTCCTGGTGTAAGGCTTGAAACTCCAAAGGGCATTGATCTGTTTGCCTAATCACCACATGTAAATGGTAAGTACCTCAAAACTGGGCACTACATCTTACTCTCTTCTTGAACCATTTCTAGAGCATAGAATGCCAATCAGCCCAGCCTCTAACACATGCTTCTTTAAGACCTTATAGTTAATAAGATGGCAGAAACTGAAACACACAACACGGTAAAAACATGAGGCATAATTACAACTGCATATTGAATTATTTATAAAGTTAAATACATTCTGTACTATTGATACCTGCTTATGAAGAACCTAGAACGCTTATTTACATATGTATGGCATTACATATTTATTTATTAAAAAAATCATGAAACATCAAAATCCATTTTGTGCATACGATCCAGCTAAGAAACAAGAAGGAATAAGAAAAATCATAGCCATGCTTCCATAAATTTATCACACTAATATCACAAAAGTAATGCAATCTTAACTACTACAAAGCAGGTGGTTTCATTTCATACACTCTGTGAGTTTTATATTTCTGAATAGATCTATTACAAATACCTAGTCTTAAAATGCTGGTAAACCAGTGACATGCAAGATAGCATGTGCTATATCTAGATCACAGATCAACCAATGCCTGCAGTGAATACATGCAAATAAACTATTTTGTATATTTCAAGATAGGCAACATCAATTTCATTTTCAAGTTTTTATTCATGCCATGGTCATATGCAAGAACTGGTGGTTAGCAGACAGTGAAAGGCTTGATAAATGCTAGATAAATGCTAAATCCATTGTAGATCAGGGTTGTGAACATCTGGAAAAAGCTATACTTGGCCTGAAAATGAGTCACAGTGTAAAATATCCAAAATATTGACATACTCCCCAACTGTTATTGTGTGGAAAGGAACAAGGAAGGGATTTTATTGCTGATACTAGCATAATAATTTTAAGACTTTATGGAAAGACAAAAAAAAAATGAGCTGTCAAATGGAAACTACATGACTGGAGTCTTTCCTAGGAAGATATTTTCAACACAGTTCTCTTAATATCCCAACCCACCCCATATAAAATAGGCCTACATTTCTCGAAGATCCAGAATACCACACATTCCAAATAAGGATGGCCTAGACAATATGATCTTTGGAAGTCTTTAGAGTGGTAACCACATGGCTAGGACCCTGCTGACAGATGATTTAGTCTCATGTTGAACAGCTGTTTTCGGGTTGGAAGAGTATATTCCTTTAATGGCTAATCATCTATCTTGTGGCTTTTCTGGAAGTAACCAAGACATCAAACAGAAATTCAGGAAACTGAGAAAATGATTAAACAGGTTTAGTCACAGGTCAATGATATGAAGTCGAACATGGACACCGGAGATGAGCTCTGATCTTGAAGATCAAGATGACATGAGCCAGGTTTTCCAGTACCTCTCACATCCCAGGCACTATGGTGGGAAGAAATCATGATAGGGCCTAGGGATTGAGCCACCTGAATTTTTATCTTGGTTTTGATACCTCTGGATCTCAGTCTTCCAAAGTAGTGGAACATATTCTTACTCGAATCATTTACTTTTCGTGAACCTCAAGCAACAATGCGAATGAAAGTATTGAGCCCCTGTGATACATCATTGTATAACATACAGTGATGATATGGTCCTGATTCTAAATAAGGGCATCAATTTTCCATATTTATAAATCAATTGCAGACACCTATAAATGAAGGCAGAGAAATAGATGAGAATCTCATTCCCCAATATCGCTGCAGGGAAATTGTTGAAGCATGTGAAGTTTCAGCATTCAGATTCTGGAACTGGTATTCGGGTTGCTAGTATTCAACTTACAAGGGATTTATTTTCCTTCAGTTTCTTGGAGTCACATTTAGGCCTTGTAAGTCAGATCTGCTTCTCTTGGGATGAAACTCTGGTATAAATCTATTTGCATAATGGTTTATGGGATGTTTTTCCTAAAATACCTTCACATGCACTGATTTACCACAGGACAGAGTATGCAATATGCAAAGAGAGGATTATTATTCATATTCCACACATGAGGAAAAGTCAAATTCAACTCATTTAAGTCTATTAAAATTAAATATCTTAGTACCTTCTGGGATGGGAAGGAACACAATAATGCCTATGGTCACAGTCTAGTTGGAAAGACAAGTAGCTAAATGTGCTATGTAGTAACCAGCTTACTAAGTCTCTATTGTGTGAATCAGAAAGGTAACAGGCCTAACTGGAAGTTACACAGGGTCCTTGATGAGTCAGGACGAGGACCTGTATCTCCCAACTGCCAAGCTAGTGCTCTCTGTACTACTCAGCATAGAGCTAATGTTTAGTGTATCTTTAACAGATGGCTTTGGAGCTTTTCTTTTCTTTTTACATTGAAGAGATCTGTTACAGTTCATAAAATTGGATAACCCAAAAGCTAAGTATTCATCAATAGTACTAGAAACGTGCAAAATTCAAACATCTCATTTTTCTGTTTACATCAGTAATAACCATTGACTGCCAACCACAAACAAGGTCATGTCTAAGACCTTAAAGGATGAGTAGGATTTTCCATAGGAAAATAAATTTTCAGGAACAGCACATTGAAGAAGTGCAGAGTGCATCTGGGGGTCAGATTTGCACTGCTATTAAATGAGGAAGTGAAAGCTTTGCCTGTTCCTCATTCTTAAATATGTTCACATGCCTACATATAGTGATATACAGGCTTCATGAAATATGTATAAGCTACTGCCAAATTTCCTAATAGCTATTACATAACTGTTTCAAAGATATTGATCAGGCATTCTAGCAGCATTCTTACAAAGCCTTTATTTGTTTCATGAGAACTAATGTGTAATTATTTTGATGGACTTACCCTAGAGTCAATTCAGTTTACATTATCTTACTATTGTATTCATTTTTCATTCACTCCAAAACACTGTCCTCATTTTTCCCATGTGGATTCAGAGAGTTTAGTTTGGATCATTTTCCTTTTCCTATGGAAAAGTTCAGTCTTGAGGACAAGAAACTCCTTGTGTAGTACCAAAGAACATCATAACCCCACCATTCCAGGAATTACCCTCCAATCTGACTATAGGTTGACAGAAGTAGACAGACTTCCACTGGTCCTGACCCATAACTTCCTGGTCTCAGGAGGTGTCCTAAGCTGGGTCAGGGTCATTTTGGGAAAATAAAGCTTCAGTATATATACAAATATACATGTTATAAAGCAAAGTGTTCTTAAACAACTAAATATAGCTAGTAATAAGCTACTTTTCCAGTAATGTCTCTCTCCATTCTCTATAAAAAAATGCATTTTTCTTCTTTTTGAATTTGGTTGAATTGCATGATTATTTTTGGCTATGCAGATGCAACCTTTCCATTTTTGGCATATTTCCTCTTCTATATGTAGAAAAGCAATGAGATTTAAAATTATAACTGGGACTGAATCTCTTACTAATAATGTGACCTTGATAAAGGGCTTGTTTCAGGTCAGTTTATTATTGTCAGTCATCATGGCCTTCCAGAAGGGTCGATGGAGGCTCCTGGACAAAAAATCCAGGACAAAAGTTTGGCTTTCACTTCCTCATTCATAAACATATGCTGAGAGATTATAAAAATATTTTATACTTATATACAGAGATGTATATGTGTATATGTATACACATATGTATACATGTATACATATACAGATACATCATAGATATCTATAAATAACAATATTTACCACACACATTTATTGTTAAATGAGATAGTATGGGGCGCCTGGGTGGCTCAGTTGGTTAAGCGACTGCCTTCGGCTCAGGTCATGATCCCAGGGTCCTGGGATCGAGTCCCACATCGGGCTCCCTGCTTGGCGGGGGGCCTGCTTCTCCCTCTCCCACTCCCCCTGCTTGTGTTCCTGCTCTCGCTGTCTCTGTCTCTGTCAAATAAATAAATAAAATCTTTAAAAAAAAAATGAGATAGTATGCTGTGTTGTTTAATAAGTGTTAAGTCTTCCTCCTTCTCAACTCTGTAACTTACACTGATTGATGAATTGGACCTATTATATAATATATTTGGGAGTAATCTTTTGTTGCTACTGTTGCCATTTATTATCAACATCTATGACATCATGATGGAAATCACTGTCCTTGGTTCTGAATGCCCAACATTATTATCAAAGACATGGATCATAAAATTGTATCCAGAAAGAGAACAAAAGGTTAAGATGACTAAATATTTATAGGTGAAGGTTTTCTTATAGACCCAACCCACAACTCTGTAACTTTAACTCAAAAGTCAAAAATTTGATCTCACATCAAAAGAAGTGTAACATTACTCAGATGGCTCTGATGCTGAAGAATTTACTACTCACCACAGCAGCTCATTACATCATTAAACATTGTTGATTATTAGAAAATAGTTGTTTTCACTGAGCCCTATAATCTTACCCGGAAGTCTTTGTTATGTCTTTTTGAGGCATATTAGCTCAATTCATGCTTCATTGGGTCATCTGGATATATTTTTGGTAAAGTTCCTTATTAGGGTTATTGATAAGAACATGAGCAAGGCAAATACAAAAAAAAAAAAATGAGACATGAAGTTATTACCATGAAGCACAAAAAATGGCTACCTAATTTTATCATGTATGTGTGAGAGAGAAAGAAAAAAAGAGACAGAGAATAGGAAACTAATAGGAACTTGTAATGAATCAAAACCAATTTTAGACGTCAACTCTACAGTCCAGCGTCTATCATTCTCTCCTCTGATTTCATTCAGAATTTTTAAGGTTTTCTTACTATATGCTTATTAGCTGTCATTCTAATAAACTACTTATATTTTTCTCTCCTTCAGGAGAACTGTGATGGCCTCCAGCACAGAGGCAGTATCTTATTTTTCCTTTGTATATGTTTCAATAAATAAACATGTATGGCATATCGTGGGCACTAAATATTGGTTGAATGGATGAATTCAGTATCAAGAGAAGGAACTGTCAGTATAGACAGGGAAAAGCTTCTTCATCATTATATATATTCCACATGCTGGAAATGCTGGAGAGAGATTCACATCTAAAGAGGGAGCCAAAATGCACGAGCTCTCTGACTTTTTTTACTCTGATACTCTCGAGACTCGGACTAATATAATCATCACATGTTTCTACCCAAATTCCTTAATAAATTTCTTAAATCTAGGCCATGCCACTAATAGAAACTGCTACAACAAAAGAAATATAAAAATTTCACTTTATGAAACATTTAAGCAAAAAATTCTATTACAGAAAGACCTGGACCTACATAATATTTTTTCTCGATGGATTTAGCTACATTTGCCCATACAACATGGCTCTGTTTCTTTGAGATAGTTCAAAGTGTTCTTAAGTTTTCCCATGAGTCTCTCTTATGCCTTCTAGATTTGCAGCATCAGTGTTGAATGGATTTCTAGCTGTCAACTGATATCTGGACTGAATAAATTTTTTCTTCTTGTATATTTGTCACAAAACCTCTGTGTTGCAAGAAGTATCTGCTTGTTTTTTATTTTTAACACATTTTAACACATTTACTTTTAACAAATATATGTGCGTGTGTGTATACACAAACCTCAAGCACTAAATACAATGAAAAGAAAAATACCTTAATATATTAATGTATTTCAAATATCTTAACATTTTATTCATGAAAAGATAAATAGAACTGATAAAAGATTACAATGAGTCACTCCAGGAAAGAGTAGCAATAGCAGAAACAAAGGGCAAATTATAATAATTCCATTTTTTCCAAAGGAAAAGGCAACATTTAATCAATAAATTCTATTTCAGAAATACCAGGACCCTCATATTAACATTGTTTTGTTCTTTCTCTTCCCAGCATGACACTCTGCTTACATTTACGAGTTGATTACTTCTAATTGCAATATGTCCATGCTGTGTGTCATATAGACACCTATCCTTACAATCACATTGCAAGAAGAAATCTCCAATAAAATAATTTTAAAAGACTGTGTGTACTCCAGGGGACAGCAGTTCTGATGAGGCAGATGAGAAATCAAAACGAAATTATATGCATTCCTAATTTTTTATTTAATATACAAATAACTAACTTATTCACTTACATACAGAAATTCTGTCCCTGGGCGCCTGGGTGGCTCAGTCGGTTAAATGCTCCCTGCTCTGCAGGGAGTCTGCTTCTCCCTCTTGTGATTTCTCTCTCTCAAATAAATTAATAAAATCTTTAGAAAAAAGAAAGAAAGAAAGAAATTCCATCCCTATATATCATTCCTATTCTCAACACAATGGTTTGTAGAAATAGAATGCTGAGGAAAAGTTAGACTTAAAATTTATGTGGAAGACAAAACATTTTGGAGCAATATAGTATTTAGTACATATGAGGATCCAAAAATATCTTGCATAAATCAAATTTTATTTTCTATAGACTTACATTGTCACTCCAAGGCTTCTTGAGTCTCACACACTTTTCAAAGACAGCTCCAATTAGCCTTCCACTACAATAAACGGATGTGAGGGGGCAAGATCTGCTTAAAACTGGTAAATACAAGTCTTTATCATGAGCACAAGAAACCCATGGAGTAGTCTTCTAGGAGTTGACAATGTTTGTGTGTTGGGAGAGGTGTTAGGGCAGGGCCCCCCAGTTCATAAACAATGGTAGATGGGGATTGGAGTTCAACTTATTGCTCACCCCGAAGTAAGTAGAACAGTTGTTGCTATGCTGGAGGATTCAGTTAAAGCAACAGATAAGAGCCCAAGAAAATGGGAATGATAACTTGTCAAAGGTCTGGGTACCTCTGGAACCTTCACAATAGGCTGTGTGACCACATGCAAGTCACTTCCTCTCTGTGCGACTCTTTCTCCCAACCCTTAAAACTACCTGGATGGCTCAGTCAGTTAAGCCTCCAACTCTTGATTTCGGCTCAGGTCATGATCTCAGGGTCCTGGGATTGAGCCCCATGTTGGGGTCTGTGCTCAGCAAGGAGTCTGCTTCTCTCCTTCTTCCTCTCCCTCTGCCCCTACGCCTCCCACCCGCTCAGGTGTTTTCTCTTTCTCAAATAAATAAATCCTAAAAAAAAAAAAAAAAAAGAAAAGAAAATTAAAGAAAACCCCACAATTTGCCTAGATGGTGTGAAAGTCGCCCTACAATTCTAACAATACATGATTTAGGAATCGTGCACAACGGACACTGTGATCACGGGCAGTGTGTCTCTACGTGCAGTCCACTTCACAGCACCGCTTGTAGCAATGAATTGCTAAGAACTGAGTCTAAACAAACAGCTTTATGCATACTGATTACTTATCAGAGAGATGTGAGTTTCTCCTTTGAAAATGTAACAAGATCAGTTTCTTTAAAACTAAAACATAAGTGGAGGCAGGGGCACCAAAGGGAAGTATTGCTGGACAATATTGGCTCCTGGGTGGCTCAGTCGTTAAGCGTCTGCCTTCGGCTCAGGTCATGATCCCAGGGTCCTGGGATTGAGTCCCACATTGGGCTCCCTGCTCGGCAGGAAGCCTGCTTCTCGCTCTCCCACTCCCCCTGCTTGTGTTCCTGCTCTCGCTATCTCTCTCTCTGTCAAATAAATAAATAAAATCTTTTTAAAAAAAAAGAAAAAGAAAGAATACTCCCATAAAAGGTAGGAAAACTAGCATTTCTCAGAGCTGCCAATAGCCATTCTCCTGGAAAAAGACACCTTTCTTCACCTTCACGATGCTGGCCTGTTGGTAGAGTGTCTCCCAGGATCTAAGATTTTGAGGTATTTTAGCAGCAGTGTTCTGTTGTTAGGATTTCGTCAAATGCTTGACACATCAACAGGAGGGCTGTCTGGACAGGTATGGATTCTAACTCGGCTGTGACCCAACTCAGTGGCTTGTGGGAAGGCATTGCACTGAGCCTTCCTCAACTTACCTGTATATTTGTTAACTGCATAGCAGCAGTTTCTTGCAGAATTTGGTGAGAAACAGAAATAATAGGTCGAACCCCGGGCACAGTCTGGGCCCTTAGGAGGCAATGATGGGGAGCTATTATTTTTATTCGCTACCAGCAACCAGCCTCAGAGTCAGGAAATGTATGCCTCAAACAATTCTTATATTTTGCTGTTGTTATTCTTCAAGTGACATGGTAAAAACAAATATCCATCGATGATAGATTCCATTGGTAAAGTTTCTAGTGATAAAGGAGTATTTTTTTACATAAACGGGGATTTGATTTTTGCCTTACACTTTGACCAAAAATGATCTAGCTCAACTTTAAATAATCCCACTTCTATCTGGGTAGCAGTTCACAGATTCCAAGAACATTCCTTCACATGGAAAACCAAGAAAATAGAGCAAGTATTGATATCTCTAGGTTACAGACAAATAAATGAAGGCTCAGAGAGGGTGATTTGCTCATGGTCACACAGGTAACAGAAGGCCAGAGTGGGGCTAAAACCTAGATCTCTAGATTCCAACATAGAGCTTATTTATTTGGACTATGATGCCTAATTTTCTGGCCTCAAGTCCACATTTCGTGTTCTTGCCCATATGTAAAAAACCAAAGATTAAATGTAATAACCATATTCCCCAACATGGAAAAAAAAGGCCTTAGACTCAACAGTTTAATTCACATCAATAAATCATGACCCACGCATGTGCGCACACGCACACACACAGATCCTACCTTAATATATAGTAAGATAATAAAAGAAATTAGTTATTTTAATTTAGTTTCACTTGATGATTTTTGTTAAAAGATAAAGGTGATTTCTTATGTGATATCTTATTCCAACACTGAATGATAGGGAGTTTATTAGTGACATTTTACAAGACATGTACTCATTTGCATTAGAAGCTGCTGCAGCCCAAGCAAAATTGGAATTAGAATACATCTTCCATAAAAAGAAAGGTCACAATTGGCTTTTCACCAGATGGATTTAAAATTTTTAATACCACAGTACAGCTAAGGTGATAGTGGAATGTTACAGGTGTGAGAAGAAAATAATTCACTTTACCATGCAGCATTTAGAAAGAAAATGAGGAAATAGCTCTGTGGCAAATTCGGAGGGGGGCTGCTTATCACTTCTCCTCACCAAGTAAAATAAGGTAATTATTCATGCTGAGTTATATAGTTCTCAAAATCTAGCACACAGAACCATCGCTAGTAGCCAAACTAGAAAGTGGGGCTGAAGGTACCTGGATACTAGGGTACAAATCATTTTAGAGCACAGTTGAATTCTCTACCCTTTTTTGTTTTTAAGTTATTGATTAGGGTTAAGACATTACGATAAGGTAACAGGGTTTATTTCTTTGATGTTCTTTCTACATATTTTAGTCAGAGAGTAAAACTTAGTTATTTTCTTGAGAGAAGAGACCTGGAACTAATTTTTTTAGTTGCCGTTCATTTGTTTTGTTTTTGTGTTCTATCCTGTATTGCAAACACACGGTCAAAGCATTATGCAGAGACTGATAGCAAAGATGTTTATATGCTAACAAGACAAAATCAGCAGGTGCATGAGCTTTTCTGTTGAGTCACTAAGCAAATCTAAGTATCCAGACTTGGACTCTATTCATAGACCCTTCTGTAATGACTATTCTGCTACCAAAATGAGGAAAGCAAAGCCACAGAAATGAATTCAACCCACAAAGAATTTGCTTAAAAATGACTGATGATGGGTTAGAGATTGTCGACTATCTTAGAAGTTCAAAGCCGTCATCCTCTAAGTTTGGGGCTTGTAATTAATGTCTGCAAAGAGATTATTCTGCTCCTTATCTAGAGAAAACACATAGAAAGTAAAGAAAACGTGAATTCATAAATATAAACATACACACACAGTCATAAATACATCCCATGAGACAAGAAGAGTAAATTTTTAGTAAATATGATTTATAGCTATATTTTGTCTATGAGCTTATGGTAACAGATGGTGAGAGGAAATAGAAAATCAGCGTGCACATTCATGTTTTTAAAAAGAGAAATGACATTAAATCAAGAAATCCAGAATGAGTGACCCATTTAAAATGCACTCATCTAAGTTTCTTTGGAGGCATGTTAATTATCATAATATATCTTTCCTAAGGGGAAAAAAAATGGCATGACTTAAGTGAGATCCTCATGGTGAGATTATTTATATTTAACTGGAAGATATATGAACTCCATGAGCCAACCTAAAAGATCTTCCTGCATCTCTCCAGCCTTTCCTGACTGCTGCTAGTCCCCTTTATGAGCATGGACTCTTGAACAAGTGCTCACACATCAGTAGCTTGTCTATAACCTGGTGATCACTGGCCTTCCCTTATTGGCCAGAATGATGTACTGTTTCACAATGGTCAGATACAAAGTCCTTGACAAGAATCAGTCCCTACGAAAATACTACACATTCTTTAGAATTGCAAAGAATATATAGCATAAGGTCAGTTGGTTGAAAGGGAATCAGGTTGAGCACGAGCTATGTATTGAGAGGAAATGGGCCTGCTGTGGGGTGACCACAATGAGGAAGGATCCCAGGACCATAACCTAACAAGACAAAGGATCAAGATGGAAAGGTTCAATATATGCAACGGGGATCCATCTCTTTTTCTCAATTATGAAAACCTATAAATAACATTTTTTTCTTCACCAGATCCAAGAGGAACCAAGATAAAGTAGAAACAAAACCACTAAACTGAAGAGCATGTAGTGTAATGGAAGAAATATGAAAGAGCAAGGAGAGTCTTCCTTACTGGCCCAAGAGGAAGTTAAAATTCCTATACATGACCTGCACAAAGCCTTCCTAGCTTATTAGCAGCCCTGCCTGCTGACATCTCAAGGCTGAACTCACTACCCTTCTAGAGAAGATGAAACCTTCATTTGGGAGGCCAGTAAGGAGAAATGTGGGTCCCAACATGTGTAACTCTGTAAATGACAGGAATATAATAAACCACAACTGTTTTGGGTCTGACCCTCTCCAGTCCTCCCCCGTGCATGCCTACTTATCTTGAGTTTCTGAATATAGGAGGAAGGGACATGCTGCCACTCATTGAGTGACCTTGACAGAGAGCCTCAAACTGAACCTCATATGTTGCGACAAGGCCAGCCCATAGAGAGGGAAAGCTGTAACCTCCCATTCAAACACTATGGCCTGATAATACCAAACATTCCTTCTCTCCTCTAACTCTCAGAATTTCTGATTGCAGTATTTTTGGTGTGTCACTGACAGAGTCCCTCCCTTGACCAAACTCCTCTGAATCCTCTTCCCAATGAGGCGTCAACTTTTGAAATTTCATGTTCTTCTTCTTTACATCACTCAGTTTTAGCAAGAATCCTGTCAAGTTGCTTTAGCCAGAATCCCCCACCCTCAGTATTCAGTCACCCTGGCCTGCCTTCAGCCAGAATCCCCATTAGATCTGTTCAACAAGAAACCCCCACCTCACCTGTGAGGTTTCCTCTCTGTCATTTTCCACTCACTGATATCCCATCCTGCTCCTTGGCTATACATTCCCATTTTTCTCTGTTGTGTTCAGAGTTCAACCTAATCTATCTCCCCTACTTCAAAGCCCCACCACAGTAGTCCCTACTCCCATTGCACTAGTCCTGAATAAAGTCTGCCTGACTACTGTAATAAGTGTCATGAATCATTTTTTCTCTGACATCTTTCCATTAAAGCTTTGGCCCCTCCATCCTCCATGGGAGAAGGCAACAAGAGCTTTGCTACCCTATCAGCAACCTCTCTAGAGTTTTATGACCCAGGTCTTAACAGGTGCAGCCCTATCATTGAGCCCAGCAACCCAAGGATCAAGACTTTGCAAGACAAGGCATCTGGATCTCCCCAAAGGCAGTTAGAATATTTGGCATTATTTGTATCTTAGACTAGAAAACCTCAGACAGATCACTTATCCCAGCACAGATCACACCTTCTTGAAGAGACCCAAAAAGAATATCAGGCTATTGAAACGTGAAATGCAACATGATTGTATGTAAATCTCTGTGCTCAGTGGAATACAGTGGAAATTAATGTAGTGATCTTTCTTAGCATTAACCTTTATCCAACAATATGTTTCCAATAATTGTTAACTAAATCCAGAGATTATCATGTCCCAAAATAAGGAGACTTTTCTTCCTGTGCAGATCTGTCACACTCTTGCAAAGAAATTCCTTGTTCAACAAAATGTTTATCTATGAAAACAGATCTTATTTTAGGCAAAGATCCCTTAAAAACCATAATATAAATACTCTCTCTGATAGTCATTTTTAGAGAGATATTGAGCACAAGATTCACAGTGATGAGAGTTAGTGAAATTATACCTTTGGCATGATAAATTTTTCAAAATGAGTCTAGTATATTGAATTTTAAAACTTAACCTTCTTCATGCAATTACAATTATAAAAGCTTTGGAAAAGCATTAGTCACGTACATAGTTCTTGATCAGTATATTGGGAAAGAAAAAAATAAAGGAGTGGTGTGAATTTAGACGTGTGTACTGATAAACTACATATCTATATTAATAAATACATAATAAACTCGGGATTTGAGGATTTTCTGATGTTATTTAATAAGCTATTCCATGTTAAATATCACGTGACAAGATTGGGCAGCACTGATTAAAATACAAAGGTAAAAATCATGGAAACTACAGAAACCATTTAGAATCATTCTAATCAGCTTCATGACTAGGAAAGGTAGATATTGTTATTCCCAGTTTACATAAAAAGGGTAGGTTAGCCCTTTACATAAAATGGCAGCTAGACCAGGCCACGGAGCCTTGTGTGGGTTCAAAACTTGATGATATTAGTGCCTGAAAGTGCTCTACTCGGGACACAGGACCTGTCCCATTCTCACTACTTGAAACCAGTGATGATGGCCCTGGGGCTTCTCACTGAAAGAATGAGAAAAACTTCTGCCAAACACAGAGGGGGCTATACAAGCTGCCTGGAGACCAGGAATGACCCAAACCTCCTATTCAGTCTGTGATCTCCTCCATGTCACCAACATGGCAGCAAAAGACCAAAGTATGGACGGAGGTCCAGGGAATCAGTAAAAAAATTGCTAGATCATAAGCAGTGAACATTGAGGAAGAGAGAGAGAAAAAAATTAATCCTACCCAAAATGAGCTTGTAAATCAAAATGAAAAAAATTAAAATTTTGTTGGGAAAGATATCCAGCAACATCAACAATTAGAACATTAATTTACTCCAGAGATAGTAAATTGTATGGGATAATCTAATTAATACTATGAAATAAATAGTTTATTCCCTCAAATGGAACAAAAGTATGAAAGAAAAACAGAAATAAAGCAAGAACATGAAGATAAATAACCCACTCAAAAGCCTGGAAATGACATGTATGTAAATAAAAGAGTCAGCAAATGGGATAAGCTGGAGACTGAACACAAAGAGAGAATAAGTGAATCTGAAGACAGTACTGATGAATCCATCCAGAGCTGGTATGGAGACCAAGAGAAGATTAAAGTACAGAATCTCTAGTCCACTTAGGAATGTTTGTGTTGTTCTTTTCTCGACTTGCACTTCTCACCTCACGCCCCTGCCTCACCTGCACAGCATTCCCCTCTGTCCCTGCTAAACTCACACCTAATTCTTGAAGATTGAAGAGCTTCAAGGAGAGAAAAAACATCCTTTGCTTTTCACACATGCTCTGTCACCTAGAAGGTTCTAGAAGGGAGTGCAGGTCAGTGTGGATGCCCAACTAAGCAAGAGGACAGAGAGCAGACCCTGGTGCTCCTGTTAAGGGAGTCATCCTAGAAGAGAGACCTGGGCTCCTTAGAGGTGGGTGGGAGTGGGAGCCTTAGGGGACATGGTGTCCAGCTTCTAACATCTGCGTATTCTCATCTGATGGGTTCCAGTTTAGGTAGTCAAAGGTGATGCTGTCCTATAAGAGGTAAGTAGTAAGACTGCAGCTGGAAAGGAAAGTGTTTCCTTCTTTTCCTAAATGCTTTTACTTTCTATGTCCTTTCTTTAACATGCTTTTACAAATGCCCTGTTTCTTATCTTGTAGCTAACCTAATTATCTTACTCTGGAAGACAGCATTAGGCATCTCTCTGACCTGCGCCAGAAAGGAGAGAAGGGGCCTGAGTAACAAGGCTCTCCCATCCCAGAAGGATATTAGTGGCTCCTCAGACCTTCTCTTCTCTTCTTGGTCCAGGTCACAGGGAGCCTCGGTGACACGTCGGGACATCAGCAGTGTGGTGATGTGCAGCTGGCCACACTTCTATAGACCTGTTGCCATTCTATTTCATGAGGCAACATGTTGCACAGAAAGGACAGCGGACTGCAAGTCCTGAGCTGTTCCCAGCTCCAATACATACCCAGTGAGACCTCGGTGGCATCACTCCCTGCCTTTAGACTCATTCTCCTGCTCTGTGAAATGAACAATGTGTTAAATCATTCCTAACAATCTCTCTCTACCGGCTCCCTCAGGCTTCGCCGGTAAAAAAAAATAATGCTCATTGACGGGACACCTTTGCTGTTATATGATTCAATTAATTTCAGTTTGCTCAACCTAAATGGCAATGATATCCTTCTCATACAACTCAGGGAGAACTAAGCCAGGTAATTAATGAAGGCTCCTGCTTAGAACATAGCAGGTGTTCACTAAAATGGTAGGTTTTACTATTTACACGTATTCACTAATGATAAAAAATAAAATAAAATTTCATTTAAAAAAGTTGTGGCAGGGGTCTTTCCTGCCATGCTGAAAGAAGAGATACTTTAGATTGCCAGGAACTCTGAAATTAAAGACAGAAGACCTTGATTACAAAGGACAAACACAAAGGCAGTGCCAGCCCAGTTCAGAGGGTGAGGGAAGCAGGAATGTGGCAAGAGATTCCAAGTGGCTCAGATTCAAGAAACATGTCAAAGATCCCTGATCTGAGATTCTTAGAGACACTGTAAGTTGCCAGTGAGGGGGTTGAATTGCCCCTCCAGGGTCAAGTTTTTAGGCTTCCCAGAGAGAATGTTTTTGTGTTGTCTGTCTATCCATTGTGTCTGTATTTCTCTCAGGATGCATGTGTATAAAGGTACACATAACATACTATTTGCACTGGGTGTTATACGCAACTAATGAATCATTGAATGTTATATCAAAAAACTAATGATGTACTATATGTTGGCTAATTGAATTTAAATAAAAAAAGAAAAAACAAACAAAAAACATATACTATTTATACATATTATATATAATATTATATAAAATATTCATTAATATAAATATATAATCCCCCTTTCTCTATCTTCAAAATTCCATTGTTTCTATCTGTCCCCAACCTTTCTAAATCCAGTCTCTTCCAGCTCTGAGCTGGCTGATTTCTTTGGCTGCAATCTGTGGATATGAGTGAAATAAATTAGCACAGCTATGTTAGGAAGAAAATAATTTCATAACTATAGAGCCACACTTTTCCCCTCAAAGCTGTCTCTATTACCCAGTCTCCTGCCAAAGCAAAAACAATACAAGCACATCCAAAACCTCATGCTTCACTTTGGTAAAAATAGAAATAGGCTGCACAATGATTATACATAGTAAATTTTCTTGGGTTTGTGGTTTATTCATTGGGTTATAAATGTTCTTTTAATAGTCAAAATCCTTCTTTTTTGACCCCACCAAAAAAACAAGACTAATTAAGTCTGGATTATACAGCAGAAGCTGTGGGCCATCTCATTTTATTTGCAAGCCGAAAATAAGAAATAAAGTCCACATGAGATGTCCACACATCTCAGCCTAGGATTCCTTGATCTTTGTACGTTGGATTTTACATTTCATACTAGAAATAAAGTATCTTATAAATAAATATCAAGCAATCCCAAGCTCCTTGAACGTTTAAGTGCGCTGCTCTCTGTTGTCTGCTTTCTTAATTTGCAAAGAGAAGGGAAGCAGATATTTCTTTAGCATCCATCAGGATATTTTCTCAAACCTGGGGCACAGTCTTTCTTTTCACATTTTCATGTTTCTAAAATCAGAAATAATCTTTTAAAAAAATACTTATTTATTTTGGAGAAAGAGAGAGAATGAGCACAGAGGGAAGAAGTAGAGGAAGAGGAAGAGAGAATCTCAAGCAGACTCCCCATTGAGCGCAGAGCTTGTCGCGAGACTCGATCCCATGACCCTGAGATCATGACCTGAGCTGAAACCAAGAGTCAGATGCCCAACCAAATGAGCCACCCAGGTGCCCCTAAAATCAGAAAGCATCTTTACAACCAATCTATACATTTAAAAACCCCTTTCACCTCCTTGCAAGTTAATAAATCTTTTGATTGTCAATTAATCTATGATACTTTAGAATATTAAAAATTCACATTACAACAAAAACTATCACACAGGTTATTTTATTTATTTAGCCCTTTGAAACAAGTGTATGTACCCTCATTTTACAGAAAGGGGAACTGAGATACATTATGCTTCATTAACTTACCCAAAGTAACTTACCCAACCAATGTGGGGACATATTTCACTGGAACCCACTTCTATCTTGTTCCTATTGCAGACCTACTACCACATTATAATGTGAAGAGAGGCACAGAAGAGATATCTTCCAGAAATACTGCAGTTGGGAAGTCAGCCCTCTAAAAATAAGAAAACCTATTCCCCACCATTTTTCTTTGCTTTCCCCATGTGTAAGTCACACAATTATGGAGGCTGAAAAGTCCCATGATCTGCCTTCTGCAAGCTGGAGAACCAGGAAAGCCAGTGGTAAAATTCATCTAAGTTCAAAGACCTGAGAACCAGGAGTGCCAATGTCCAAGGGCAGGAGAAGATGGATGTTCCAGCTCAAGCAAAGAGAGCAAATTCACCTTTCCTCTACCTTTATGTTCTAGTCAAGCCCTCAAAGGATTGGATGATGTCCACCAGCACTGATGAGGATGATCTTCTATATCCAGTTTACCAATTCAACCCCTTCCAGAAACACTCTCAGACACCCAGAAACAATGTTTCCCAGCTATCTGGGTATCTTTTGGTTCAGCCAACTTGACATGTAAAATTAACCATCACATCCCATTTCTCAAATTAATGGGAATAAGTATAAAATGTATTCAAAGGTAATACAACTTATTCTCTAAGTCAATTTACTATCACCACTAAGTCAAAATATTTCTTTAGTTGTTGGCTATTTTATTATTTACTTTTTAATTGATTAGTGAGACATCCGAGAGACCAATGACTACAAAACTTCTGGAGAATAAACCCTGTCCTGCTGCCGGGGAATGTTGTGGCAGGCCCCACAGTTGCCTTTGACTAGTTTAGATTTTCTTGGTAAGGAAATGGGTGATAATATCACACCATATTCCAGGCACTGAGAAGACGGAACATCTGTTCAATCTTATGGTTTACTCCTATTTGGGTGCAAGCTGTTTCCCAGAAGCAGCTGCCCTTATCACTCAAGTCTTTTTCCTGAAATCAACAAAACCCATAAACATTCCCCCCCAAAGACTCATTTAATTCCTGCTGATGCTACTACAAAAGCACAGTGTGCATTAATCGGTCTCATTAATTGAGTAATCATAGGAGTGGAAAGTCAATAACTCACACACAGGTTTTGTGGCATAAAATTGTTTAATGCTAGAGATCTCAGTTTTTCCTTACTCATTGCAGAAGGATGTGAAGCACATTTGCAGTCTGCGAATGCAGTTTTGCAAGCTGTCCCAGAAGAACCCCAATTTGAGGAAGTACCTTCTCCTTACAAGCATTAGGCTTTATAAAAATAAAAAAAAATTGATGGATTGGGGGCCAGTTACTATGATAAATAATTAGCTAATAGATGCAAATTTATTCACCCTGTGTGTACACCAACAAAATGTCACTTAAATACTTTAAAAGATCTTGTCCAATTTCAATATTTATAGGGTAATCTAAGGATGAGAAGAATACTCAACTAAGCTCCCCAATTAAATGTTTGTAGGTCCCTGGCACATGTCATCAAAGACATGGGGGTGGAAGTAGGAGCATAAATTGAGGGCATTTAGTATTCCAGGGCCCTAAGGAATGGGTCTGTTCATCCCCAAAGAGAGCCAAGGGTCAAGGTTGAGAATCTTCCTAGGAAAGATTATTGTATTGATGCACAGTAAGAAAACAAACAAACAAACCTTTTCCTGAGGCTGTAGTGTAGAGAAGGACAGAGCACTTAGCTCTTAGGATTGGTTAGCAGAAAAGAAGAAAGGTATAAAGAGGAAAAATGGCAAAGCGGATCAGCTAGAGCTGCAGTGATAATACCTGGAAGGTAATACTACAGCCTTGTTACTTGCTGTCCCTCAGGCAGAGACATAGGGACCTTGACCTCCCTCTTCTCTGTGGGGCCAAGCTCAGTAGCAGTCCATTGGCAGGGCAGAATCGAGGTCTGGAGAGTGGGATGAATGAAGGGTCATTCTCTACCCAGAAAATTGGACTATCAACACAGTTGGTCTAATTGACTAATGTGCATAGTCAGTGTTCGCAAGTCAATGAATAGAGGCTGAGTTAGTCCCGAATGTTTCCCATTCAGTTTCCTAAAACCATATGCTGAGGCCTATGGAGATTAATCGACATTATTGTCATCAGACCCGCTTGTCACGGTCATTGTTGGTTGCTTTAGCAATGGCTTAATAAGAGACATCATAGATCCATGTTTACAAGAGGGATTGGGAATTTATTTTTTTATTAACAGCCTTGAAGCTACAAGAAAAGCAAAATTAATCTAGTCAGAGATGAATAAGAAGTTGCATTATCTTTTTTACATAAACGTATTTCATTTTAGTATTTAATTTAAATGTATTTAATTTTTGTATTTAGATATATTTAATATTAAATAGATTATATAGTACTTTTTAAATTATATATATATTAATTTTAATAGGTTAAATGACTCTTTTTCCAGTTAGACAAAGGAAGAGAAATCTTTATTCCAAGAGATAACAAATAAATACTGAATTATTACTACATAAATACAAATAAGTTAGAGTCCCATTGTGATCTGATACAGAACGGAAATGGTGAGCTAGAGAAGCAGCTAAGAAACAAACAAACAAACAAAAAAAAGAGGTTAAAATGAGAAGGTAAGCAGGAATAAAATATAGAACTAGGAATCCAAACAGATACAAACAAAAAAGACCATAGGAGACAAAGAGGAGAAAGGAGGAAGCTTAGGAACTTAGGGAGAAAAATACCAAGGCAGTCTAGATGAAGACACGCAGAGTGAGAGAGATGTAGCCAAAGGAGGAGGGAGAAATGTAGAGAGAGCGATAAAGAGAAAAATTAGATTGTTAATGCAGTAAATTCCTGCTTTTCATCACAGAGCCAGCTGCTCACTTGTACCACAAATCTTTAAGTGTTTTGTCTCTACCACTACACTGGGAAAGAAATATTATTGGGATTGGAATCATTATTTATTTATACATGCAACAAATAACAGTTAAAGATTCATGGCTATGGCATTGTTCTAGGCACTAGGAACAAGATACTGCTCATGCCTCATTCTGTTTATTTCCTAGGGTCCATAACGTTGGAGGAAGGCAGTTGCTGATTAAAACAACAAAGGTCCATTTTAGACTGGCATCATATCTCATCTTGTATGAATGAATGAGTAAATGAATGAATGAATGAATAAGAAACAGATTCATTTTACCCAGATAATTTAGCTACTACGTGGCTTAAACAGAATTTTAACCCAGATTGGTCTAGTCTAGTCAATAATGAACAATCCAATTTCATATCATCAGAGTCCCATATTTGAAAGGATAGTGGCTGAAAACTCCCCAAATTTGGAGAAAGACATAAATCTAAGATTTTTAAAAGTTAAGACAACTCCATGTAGGATACGCTCAAAGAAATCCAGGTCAAGACACATCATAATTCAACTTCTAAACACTAAAACAAAGAGGTATCTTGAAAGCACCCAGATAGAAACAAGGCTTTATCTACAGAGAAATACCAATTTGAATGATAGATTTCTCATCTGAAACAATGGAGGACAAGGAGAGGTAGCACAGTATTTTTCAAGCACTGAAATAAAAGAACTTAGTTGCAAATTTCATAGCTTCAAAGCTATTCTTCAGGAATGAAGGAAGAATAAAAATATTCTCACATGAAGGAAAACCATAAGAATGTGCCACTTAACAGACCTACTCTTAAAGAAAGCTAAAGAAAATTCTTCAAATGGAAAGGAGTGGTAAATGAAGGAAACTTAGAGCACCAAGAAGGAAAAAAAAACAATGTAAAGAACCAAAATGGTTAATAGTCATTAGCCAAGAGTAATCTACAATAGACTATTCTTCTCTTGATGAGTTTTCTAAATCTTATCTGAGGATTGAAATAAAAATTATAATACCATCTCTATTGATCAGTTTGGACTACTATAATAAAATACCATAGACTGAGTGGCTTAAACAACAGAAATTTATTTTCTCACATTCTTGGAGGCAGGAAAGTCCAAGATCAAGTTTCCAGTGAGGATTCTCTTCCTGGCTTGCAGATGGCCCCTTCTCATTATGTCCTACCCTGGCCTTTCTTTCTTTCTTTCTTTCTTTCTTTCTTTCTTTCTTTCTTTCTTTCTTTCTTTCTTTCTTTCCTTCCTTCCTTCCTTCCTTCCTTCCTTCCTTCCTTCCTTCAAGATTTTATTTATTTGAGAGAGAGAATGCATGAGCAGGGAGAGGGGTAGAAGGAGAGCGAGAGGAACAAGCAGATTCCCCACTGAATGTGGAGCCCAATATGGGGCTTGATCCCAGGACTCTGAGTCTATGACCTGAGCTGAAGTCAGACTCTTAGCCAACTAAGCCACCCAGGCACCCTCTCACATCACCTTTCTTTAGCATCTTTAGCACATGCCTGAGGGCAGGGAGCAGGGTGTGTAAAGAAATCTCGCCCACGTCTCTTCTTATGAGAACACTAATCCTATTGGATCAGGGCTTCCAGCCTTATGACCTCGTTTAATCTTAATCACCTCCTTATAGGCTTTATCCCTCCAAATGCAGCCACACTAGGGGTTAAGCCTTCACCTATGAACTTTAAGAGGACACAAGTATTCAGTGCATACCACCATCTGAAAGTCAAGACAATGGTTTTTCAATAGTGGAGATGGTACAGGGACTTCAATGGAGGTGAGGTTTCTATGCTCCACTCAGGTGATATCACGTTGATATCAGTAGACTGTCATAAGTCACATATGTATATTGCAATGCCAAGGCAACCACTAAAAACCTATACAAAGCAATACACTCAAACACACTACAAGCAAATCAGAGTGGAAGCCTAAAAAAATGTCCAAGAAACCTACAGCAAGATAAAAGAAACAGAGGAACAAGAAACAGGAAGCAAAAAGAAAAAAATAAAAATAAAAATTAGAAATACACCAGTTAAAAAGCAGAGTTGGGCAGAGTGGATAAAAAAATAAAAGCACAAAATACGAAGTTGTCCTTTAAAAAAGGGGAGGTGGAGTCCTCAATGGAGAGATAATAAAAGACTTAAAAAAAAAAAACCCAGATCTAATCCAATTTAAACTATAAACTCTACCTTGCATGACCTCTCTGAAATCAATCTAACTATGCCTCTGATATATATGACTGGTATATCAAGTAAGGGCCCAAACTACAACTTGAACAACCTGTACTCTGCTGCATCATTTGGTAGAGCTACTCTAATAAATACAGATTAAATACTGGGGCTGCTCATAAATGACTTTAAAGCCCCCCACTGAAAAGCAAAACTTGAGGCAGCTGCTTGGTTAGCATGTTCAAACACAAGTGATCGCATAGCATTTGTCCCTCGATTGTCCTAGAAATATGATTATTTCAGAGTCTGGCAATACCATTTCCAAGATTTTCATCCCTCTCCTCCCTCAGATAAGGTGGTGTATATGATATACTCTAGCACACTCAGCATATCTGCAAAGGGGTAGAATGAAAAAGCCACACAGCAGCTAATCTCAGTGGAATGAAGACAAGTGACTTTTCTTATATTTTGAAATTATAAAAGTTATTATTATCCAAGCAGGTGAAGAAAAGAAAAACAGTCATAATTACGAGTATGTCATACCTTTAGAACATGTAGCTTTCCAAAGAAAATGGAAAATACACAGATGTGGAGCATTCCAAGAGAAATAAGATAATTTTTCATGCCATGTATGTATGATTTTCCAGAAGAAAACTGTAACTTCTCACACTCTTAAGAAATAAGGTGGTGACCTAGAAGTTGTTAAAAGGGCTTTTGGACCTACAGGTTGTATAAAGAAGTAATGAAGTGCACTGGGAAGAAAATTAAAAATGAAAGTAGTCTCCGAGGAGACTCAGGAATCACTCTTAATCCTTTCTTTAACTCACTGTGAAACCCTGCACAGGACATTTGTCCTCTCCAGACCATGAAGAAATAACAGTGAGGACACTCTGAAAAAAAATCAGTGGATGCAGGTGACTTTTGATACCTCAGGAGAAAATGCCTATCAGAATATTTATATTTTTACAGGAAAAGCAAAACAAAAATAGGGGGCTTTTCTGCAAAGATCCCCAGAGACCAGGGCCGGGGGCAGGGGGGAAACCCTCCTTATTTCATAATGGCAAGGCAGATTGGAATGTGCAGTGTCAGATTTCCAGATGCGCAGTTTGGCAGCAAGCTGATAAATGGCCCAGAAATAGAGCCCCAGACACTCCTGACAGGAATACTTCAGCCACAGTGTGTCAAGGGAGTTGTATTTCTCAAAGTTTGCATTGTTTGACAAAAGAAAAGGTGGTTCTCTCAATCTAAAATGAGTCGATGCTACAAGATTAAAATAGATAAATCATGTACTTCTCTCTTCTTTTTATCTAACATTAGGGTTTCTCTCTAAGAGACTGTTTATGGTTTTCTGAAGATGAAAGAGAAAAGCGGAGTCTACAATCAGATTAAAAAAGGCAAGAATATGTTTTGACTTCTAATGTATCATTCCAGGTTTGGGCCAGTTCAGAAGTGACACATTCAAAAATAATAGTAATGTTTTATGTCAATTAGGCCTCAATAAAAAAAAAATTAAAAATCAACCACACCGGGGCGCCTGGGTGGCTCAGTCGTTAAGCGTCTGCCTTCGGCTCCGGTCATGATCCCAGGGTCCTGGGATCGAGCCCCACATTGGGCTCCCTGCTCCACGGGAAGCCTGCTTCTCCCTCTCCCACTCCCCCTGCTTGTGTTCCCTCTCTGGCTTTCTCTTTCTCTGTCAAATAAATAAAATCTTTGGAAAAAAAAAATCAACCGCACTGAAGAGATGAATATTTTAATTTGGGAATATAAGGAGTGAGGCATTTGGAAGTATGAAGTGAGTAGAAGTGAAGATTGAAGGCCTGGCCCAGAGTAGTAGAATGCAGGACAATAGCACTCTGTGGGCACCAGGAGACCAGTGAGAATTTAAATACTCGTGGTGAACAAAAGGTAAAAAATAAGTATCTCCTATTGACGAGTAGGCCATGGTGATGAGGGAGGATCCTGCCTTTCTTGCACTCCATACTTGAGCCTTCCCCTCAACTCTAGGCCTATATCACGTGACTGCTATCCCCAGGACCCATGTCTAAGGATACCCCCATCCTGTGAAAAACTCAGTTAGACTGTGGGCTAAAGAAATTTGTATGAGTTACCCTGAAACTTAACCATAATCTACATCATTTTTATGGGGATATACTTTATAAATTCCAAGTGGTTCAGAAAAAAATCAAAAAACACAAAAATTTTAAATGAATCTGTTTTAAAACTACTTCCGTATTGGTCATATTCAGTCTTCAAACATTACCAAAGCCAAAGGCAAGCACACAACTCCAGAAATCCAAATATGGCTTGTGACAACATCCAACATACATGTGTGATGCCATATTCACTCTGACACATCATTTAGCTCACAAGAATAAGAGAAGAGGACATGTTTTATGTCCTCAGTCTACCTAGTCTTAATCAGGATTTCTGCATTTTTACTCAAATTTAAAAGACATGCAAATTTCTATTAAAAAGTTTATATCCAAAGAAACCACTGCAGCAAGAGAAAAGATTGGCCAAAAACCAAGAAACAATAACCTTAAATTGAAGTAAGCAATCTTCATTCTTTAAAAAATTCCAAACGATGGCATATTTTTTTTTAGCAGAACAGCTTTAAGGAACTGAATTGCCAACATAAGGCAAGACCTATCTTTGTTTTTTCCTCCTTTAATTTTATTACTAAAACTAATTACCCTGTCTGAGCCTAAAGAGGAAAGAAATCTCTCTCTGTGGTATTAATCCAAATTTAAGTTTCCATAAAAAGTATGTTGGAGGTTAGAACCAATTTGATGTTATGTTTTTTATCTCCATAACATGACATAAAATACAAAAGCTATAACATCAAGTTTATTAAAAAAACAACAGTACTGTTAATGTTTGAAATTTAACATGTCATTAAAACAAGATCATTTTCAATCTCTATGACACGTAAAAGATGAAGTTTTCTGGACTTTTCCCCTCCTTCTGTTCTGACTCAAGTACACATTCCAAGTTGGTGTTCCTATTCTTTTGAGGAGATAGTTAAATACAAAACTTCTGGGATGAAGTGGGCTAGCACTTTACAGACCCTGCTATAGTGCTTCTCCCAATGTCCCATTAAAATACCCATTGTAGACAAAGTTACTGCTTTGAATATTGAAGATAGCAGACAACCAATCACCGCAACCACTTATTTAGGTATTCACACATATTCATGAACATCTGCTGGGTGTCAAGCTCTATGGCAGTGATGGGAATACACCCATCAGACAGACACAGTTAACTGTCCTTAGAAAGTTTACAGTCTAGGGAAGGGAGACAGACCCTAATATCTTAGGAGAAGATTAATTAAATGGAGTCATAAGATAATGAACTAAGGAAAACCCATGTTCTTTTTTTTGTATATATATATATATATATATTAATTTTTTATTTAAATTCAATTTAGTTAACATATAGTGTATTATTAGTTTCAGGGGTAGAATTTAGTGATTCATCAGTTGCATACAATACTCAGTGTTCATTACATCAAGTGCCTTCGTTAATGCCCATCACCCAGTTATCCCATCTCCACTCACCTCCCCTCCAGCAACCCTCAGTTTGTTCCCTATAGTTGAGTCTCTTATGGTTTGCCTCCATCTCTGTTTTTTATCTTATTTTATTTTTCTTTCCCTTCCCCTATGTTCATTTTGTTTTGTTTCTTAAATTCCATGTATGAGTGAAACCATATGGTATTTGTCTTTCTCTGACTGACTTATTTCATTTAGCGTAATACACTCCAGTTCCATCCACATCATTGCAAATGGCAAGATTTCATTCTTTTTTGATGGCTGAGTAGTGTTCCATTGTCTATGGAAAGCCCATGTTCTGAAACAGCTCCTTTTGGTCAGCTAGGATGTACATATGAAGATAAGTTAAAACTCCCATATTGGCCTCACTTAATGTAAAACTGAAAGTCAGATAACTGATCCCTTATAGCATAGATCCTCTTTCTTTTCAAGAGAATTTATTCATTGCCCCCCCCCAATCCATTAGCATATATTCATTTGCAGATTGTAAGTCTGCTGAGCAACAAGGTCTGCAGTAGAAGAAACAATACCTTGTGGTCATTCCCAGTAGAGTGCTGTAGGTGAACTCTTGATGTTAGTCCACAAGTCATAGGTTAAAGCAGAGCCATAAATTGTTGCAGATACACTTAGCTATTCTCAAGTATGGGGCTATGCACCAGCTACATTGCAGGGACCTGGGAAGCCTTTAAGAAATACGAGCTCCAGATCCCACCTCCAGAGATTAAAATCCAGAAGAGGAGATGGAATCCAAGAAGCTATATGCTTTTAAAGTTTTTCAAAAGATTCTAATGAGGGGTCAAATTTGTAAAGCCTGCTCCCTGGAGATAAACATTATTTTCCAGAATAAGAAAATTAGGCCATATAGGCAGTCTATCAGAAGTGCAGAAAATAAGTAATGATCAGAAACTAAAATTTGGCTAGGGGCTTTGCACATTAATTCAAAAATAGGACTTAGAGCTATCCTAGGATCTATAAGTACCCAAGTGCACAAAAATGGCAAAAAAAAAAAAAAAAAACTATGCTTCTTTCAAATAGGCAAACTCTGGATCTGGAGATCTGTCCTCATTGACAGATGAGAAAACAAAGAAATATTGCCAATCTAGAGCATATAAAATCATTCTGTAACACTAAAAAAGGAGAGAAATATCCTGAAAGTTGAGAGGAAAAGCAAACCTCAGGGATAAAAAACCCTACAATAAACAGAACATGTCATAGAATATATTTGTCATCTCAGTAAAACAAAAGGAAACATGGCTCCTACAAAATATGAATAGAAAGTCATAAGGGGAAAGTTGAGATTAAAAAAGAAACTAAATAAACAAATGGGACTACATAAAACCAAAAGGCTTTTTGAACATCAAAGAAAACCATCAAAAACATTGGTCAAAAACCAATCTACTGAATGGCAGAAGAGATTTTCAAATTGTATAACTGATAGAGGGTTAGTACCAAAATATATAAAGAACTCACACAACTCAATATCACAAAAACAAACAATCCAATTTAAAAATGGATGGAAGACCTGGATAGGCATTTCTCCAAAGAAGACATACAAATAGCCAATAGACACATGAAAAGATGCTCAATGGCACAAATGTTCCAGCATTGTGAAAGAGCATGAAGTCATCCTTTTGACTTATTTCTAAGTCCTGAATAATTTCTCTTAATCTTAGTAATAGTAAAGAGTCTCTAAAGTAAATAAGCTAAGGAGTAAATAATCTCTTTATCACAAAAAGTTTGACCACAAATTCCTGGAAGGAATGAAGTATAATCTTATTCCTTAGCGGTGGGTTTGTCATGTCTAAACAAATGAGATTTTTGCTTAGACATAATTGCCCAGGTATAACCCTGATTGCAAAATAAGATTCTCATTGAATATTTGAATATAATTATTTTGCCATTGAAAGAAAAGAGACTCAGTAAAAGTATTTTTTTTCATAAATTCTTACTGGATACAAAGAAGACAAGATCATTTAAAAGTGTTTTTATTTTTGTTATAAAATCTTAGCCTAATAATTTGAGGGTTAGTGATAAATCAAAAAGAAATCTAAAAGGCTTCCTCTTGTTCCCACAAAAAAAAAGAGCATTAGAGGTAATAATGACAAAATTCCAGGACAACCACAATTAGTTTGCCCTCATCAATTCATTTGATTTTGTGTGATTAATTCTTGTTCTGCTGGATCTTTCGTTAGTCTGCTTTCATAAATTTCTCTGCTTCTAGACTATAAATAGGCCTGAAAATATGATTTGTCCCCTGGTGCTATGTGACAGCCGTTTAAGCAATATCAGGTTAAATCCTACACCCAAGACTATTCCTTGAAGTATAAACAGTTAAGAATACCTGACATAGTTTTTTCCACAAGATTCTAAAACTCTCTATTGTCATGGAAGATTCCATTTCTATTCTGTAGCTTATAACAGCCTGCAGGCAGGCATGAGAGAAAAGTAAAACCACTTGTTGATGATAACAGTGAAAGCCACAGTAACCAACAACATCAAAATGAAGGAAAGTAAAAATCTTCTATCAGGGTAGACAATGTGTAACTGTTCATAAGGATTTGACCAATGTTTTCTTGTAGGAAAGGGAATATTATGATTACTATTGGCAAAAAAATACAGTTTAGAGCATGCTTCAGGACCAGCCTTGGACTTTGATTAATATGCTAAGGGCTCCAATGGCTAAAGTAGACTGCATGGTAAAACAGATGGGCAATGTAAGCAGAGAGATGGAAATTCTAAGAAAGAACCAAAGAGCAAGTCTGGAGATCAAAAAATACTGTAACATAAATGAAGAATGCTTTTGATAGACTTATGAGTAGATGGGACATGGTTAAGGAAAGAATCTCTAAGCTTGAGGATATCTCAAAAGTAACCTCCAAAACTGAAAACAAAGAAAAATAAAACTGCAAGAGAAAAAAATGGAACTAAATATCCAATATTCAAGAACTATGGAGTGACTATAAAAGGTGTAGCATATGTTTAATGAGGATACTAGGAGAAGGAGGAGGAGGAGGGGAGGAGGAGGAGGGGAGGAGGAGGAAGAAGAGGGAGAAGAAGGAGAAGAAGAGAAAGAAAGAAAGAAAGAAAGAAAGAAAGAAAGAAAGAAAGAAAGAAAGAAAGAAAGAAAGAAAGAAAAAGAGAAAGGAAGAAGGAAGAAAGGAAGAAAGAAAGAAAGCAAGCAAGCAAGCAAGCAAGCAAGCAAGCAGAAATTATCAGATATCAAACCACAGATCTGGGAAGCTCAGAGAACACCAAGCAGTGTAAATGCAAACAAATAAGTAAATAAAAATAAAAATAAAAATAAAAACTACACCCAAGTATACCATTTTCAAGCTACAGAAAATCAAAGACGAAGAAAAGTTAGAGAAAAGTTAGAAAGAAGTTAGAGGAAAACATACTTTCTAAGACATAAAAATTGAGATTTGTGGTTTGTAGACTTGCTTTTCAAGAAATGTTAAAAGAAGTTGTTTTGAGAGAAGGAAAATGATAGAGTTTAGGAGATGAGATCTGCATTAGAAAAGGAAGAGCATCGAAGAAGGAACAAGTGAAAGTAAAATTAAAATTTTTATTTTTCTTATTCTTAATTGATCTAACAGATAATAGTTCATCTAAAATAAAAATAGCAATAATATATTCAATTATGTGTGATTATGTATTAATAAGTAAATAAAATATGTATAAATATGTATGTGTGATATATGTTTTTTCATTTATATATAAATGACATGAAATGATTGACAGCAATGATATAAGGGACAGGAGGGAGAAATTAAGATTATTTTATTATAAGGTACTTACACTACCATGAAGGAATATAGTTATTATTTTTTTATTTTTCACAGATTTTATTTCTTTGGCAGAGAGAGAGAGAGAACACAAGCAGGGGGAGCAGGAGAGGGAGAAGCAGGCTCCCCACTGAGCAGCGAGCCCGATGCGGGGCTCAATCCCAGGATCCTGGGATCATGACCTGAGCCGAAGGCAGACGCTTAATGACTGAGCTACCCAGGCACCCCTATAGTGTTACTTTAAAGTGGACATGGATTAGTTGTAAATATATAGCAAATTCTAGGCAAGCATTTAAAAAAGTAAAAAAAAAAATGTAATATAAATGATGCTAAGAAAGAAGAGAAAATGGAATCATAAAATATGCAAAACCATAAAAGGCAAGAAATGAATGTAAAACAAAAATAGGAACAAACAACAAAAGCAGCAAAAAGGAGATGATAGCAAATGTGGGAGATATTAGCCTAGCTATATATCAATAATCATTTTTAACATCAATAGTCTAAATGCTACAATTAAATGACAGTGATGATCAGAGTGCATCAAAAACAAGACTCAACCGTGTGTTACCTACAGGAAACCCACTCTAAATATGAGGACACACGTAGATTTAAAAAAAAGATAGTAGGAAGGGAAAAATGAAGGGGGGCGGAATCGGAAGGGGAGACGAACCATGAGAGACTATGGACTCTGAGAAACAAATTGAGGGTTCTAGAGGGGAGGGGGCTGGGGGGATGGGTTAGCCTGGTGGTGGGTATTAAAGAGGGCACATACTGAATGGAGCACTGGGTGTTATATGCAAACAATGAATCATGGAACACTACATCAAAAACTAATGATGTAATGTATGGTGATTAACATAACATAATAATAAAAAAATATGTAATAGAAAACAAAATAAAATAAAATAAAATTTGACAAAGAGTCACAGAGCAAATGTGGAAGCAGAAGTAGAAGCCATCATATAAAATGTCATGCCCAACTAGATTATAGATTTCTTGAGGGGGAGTCATTTCTAATATATCTCTTTACTTTCCACATAAGACTAAACAGCTTTAAAAATAAAACTAACAAAAACCTATGTGGCAGAAGATCTCCTTTTTTTAGAACACAAAAAGAAATTTTTATAAAATCTGTTTTTGTTAACAATAAAGATAATTCCTGGCTTTTAATAATAATATACATAGCAATTGAGAAATCTGGTTTTCTATAGAGTTACCAATACTGTAAATGCCTTAAAAGTATCTTCTGCTAAATGTCTTATTTGCCCTGCTCAGAGTCTGCCTTATTTTAATTCCAGAGAAGATGAGTCATAATCTATCATGTTTCATTTAGGAAAACATACCTTTCATAGTTACTGAAGAAGAGCTTTTCAGAAAAAATACAATCAGAAGCAAATTATACCCCAGGTGTAGAAAATAAGTATCTTTAGTCTCAATGATGTATATTGGAATCTGGCTTGAAAAACTAGGCCTGGTGGGAAAAGTAAAAGGTGGGTCTTTCTGCTCATACTTTTATTCAGGTGAATCAGGTCAAAATTACAACCCAGTCTAACATTTACAGAGAAAGGAGCAAGATTGCCAAATGGCCGCCTGGACCCTTAGAAGATAGCGGGGAGAGGAGGTGGAGTTTCTAGACCAGGCCAGTCTTGATTGTCTGCATATTGTCATAAGGGCCTCTTGTAACACCATAGGCTGTCCCTTGAATAGTCCCCAAATACAAGTCCTGACTCAACTTACATCCTTCCAAACTAGACAACCCAATAAATGTGGAAAAATCAAGTGTTTTCCATCTCAAAACAAAACAGAACATCAGAATTTAGCCAAGGCTGGGAGGGGATTAGGATTC
The DNA here is from genome assembly GCF_029215605.1 of Mirounga angustirostris. Lineage (NCBI taxonomy): Eukaryota > Metazoa > Chordata > Mammalia > Carnivora > Phocidae > Mirounga > Mirounga angustirostris. The sequence goes on along the minus strand of NW_026991718.1, from coordinate 13,784,778 downwards.
TTCAAATAACACATCTTGAATACTCCTTCTAATGAATAATCATTTCAATGACTAAATTATTGAATCACTGAAAACCAAACAGGTAATAAATTATTCAGATGTTAAAATGGATTTAGATCTGAGACTTGAAAACAGAAATAAGTACACAAATGATCACCTATATCAACAGATACCATCCAAAGCAACTCAATCACTGTTTTCTAAAATGTGTTTTGGGGGCTCCTGGGTGGCTCAGTCGTTAAGCGTCTGCCTTCAGCTCAGGTCATGATCCCAGGGTCCTGGGATCAAGCATCACATCGGGCTCCCTGCTCCGCGGGAAGCCTGCTTCTCCCTCTCCCCCTCCCCCTGCTTGTGTTCCCTCTCTCGCTGTGTCTCTCTCTCTCTGTCAAATAAATAAATAAAATCTAAAAATAAAATAAAATATAAGAGGGGCACCCGGGTGGCTCAGTCGTTAAGCGTCTGCCTTCGGCTCAGGTCATCGTCCCAGGGTCCTGGGATCGAGCCCCACATCCACTCCCTGCTCGGCGGGAAGCCTGCTTCTCCCTCTCCCACTCCCTCTGCTTGTGTTCCCTCTCTCGCTGTGTCTCTCTCTGTCAAATAAATAAACAAAATCTTTTAATAAATAAATAAATAAATAAATAAATAAATAAATAAATAAATAAATAAATGTGCTTTGTTGGTTTGGTTTTTGGTTTGGTTTGGTTTGGTTTGATTATTTGTTTTACCCAAGAATTACCTTCGGGTGTAGCAGAAGCCAGAAATTGGAAACATTCAACCCAAAGGAGTTCTGAATTTGGCAGCTCGTGTTGTCTTTAATTCCTAGTAAAAAGGGTGAACATGATTTATAAAAATAATGTATTCCTGGATGCTGCTTTCAATAAGAGGAAACTCATTAATAAGTTAATGCAGCATTCTACCAAAGAATTCAGAAGTCAACCAATCCTTTCTTGAGTTGTCCAATGTGATAGCCACGAGTCATATATGCTTGTATAAACCTAAATTTGAATTAATCAAAATTAAAGTCAAAATTCAGTTCTTTAACACATTAGCCATACTTCCAGGGCTCAGTAGCCATGTGGTTACTATGTTTGATAGCACAGATATAAAATATTTCCTTTGCCATTCCACTAGAAATCTGCTTTGGATTCAGAAATGAATCTGGGCTTTTAAAAAAAAAATTGGCGGCACCTGGATGATTCAGTAGGCTAAGTGTCTGACTCTTGATTTTGGCTCGTCTCAGGCTCTGCGATGGGCGTGGAGCCTGCTTGAGATTTTTTCTCTCCCTCTGCCCCTCCCCTGCCCTCTCTCTCCCTCTCAAAAAAAATAAAATTAAATTTAAAAATCTGGCCAAAACTTCATGTAAGATGTTTCCCACTTTTTCAAAGAAGGCTAATCACTGATGAGAGAACTGGCACCGTTACACACCCATCTCATTTCATACCATTCTTCTTCATACTCTCCCCCAGATTAGAATGCCCTCCGCAATCTACCCATCTTTCAAAGACCATTTTAAGGCCTGTTTCTTCCCAAAGCCTTTCTCCCTTCCAGAACACTATGACATTCACACCTATAGAATGTCGTGTGGTGGGTTTCTTCCAAAACGGGCAGGACTCACAAAGAGGAGTTGTTTCCTGTCTCTTCACTTCCACTCTCCTTTTTTCTCTCTTTATATTGACATGGGGACATGCTGTTCCACATCAAGATGGAACATTGATTTTTCTGGGCAGACTGTCGATATTACTTTTGGGGAAAAGTTGCCAATACCCTTCTACAAAGGTCAAGTTGACCTACATCTTAGCAGTTGGTCACCTAGGTTTGCTCATAGTCACTGAGGTTTTCTGTGGGGTGGGCCTTCCTCCCAGCCAGCCCACAAGATGCCCATGGCAGAGACTGTGGCTCTGATTCCAGCACTGACCCCAGGACAGCGGTTTCACAAACACCTTCTGCTGGATATAAAGACATTTTTTTTTTAGCTTAACTCTTCCCTTTTAAAAAAATCCACCTTTTCAGTGGTTCTCTTTCTCCCTACAGATGGTTTGCTCTTGCCAATGACCTCCCTCACCTATTATCAAACTGAAAAAGGCCAATTTCTTATTTTTGAGTGTCTAAATTTTGCAAAGTAACATGTCCATTAACAAAAATTTATTTATGATTCTCTCCATTCCAGCCCCGACCCCCCCCACGCGCACACATGCTCACGCACACACAATCTGTGTTAGACTTAAGTAAGTGATAAGCGAATAAAATATCTCCAGAATATTTGCAATGGCATCTCTGAGTCCTTGACCACCTTACACTTACTATTACTACTACCACTACAACAACAATAGAGTCAAAGTCTTATCAGGCAAAGACCAACAGGCACAGATCTGCCATCTGCTGGATCAGATTTATTAATTCAGCGCTATGAGGGAGGACAAGCCAGAGGAACCATGCAATGCCCCTTGAAAAGAGGAAGGAGGGAGCATCTTTTGAAACATCTGGGTTCCTGATGCAGGATTAGAGGAAAATCTAAAGGAAGAGGGGACTGGTTCTGCCTTGGTTGCCTTTCTCCACTGTACTAGGAAAAACAGAGATTAACTAGGAAGTAGGTCATAAGGCAAAGGTGATTTTGCAATTGGATCTCCCCAGTAATATACCAGAGTAACAAAGCAGGTCTGGGGGATTCACAGCTAAGAAAGCAGTAGCCACTCAAAAAGGGGGTCATATGGGATTTTATAGCTGCTGTCTGACCTGTGAGAAACCGTTTCTTGTTACTTTAGCTTTTTCTGGGTCTATCCTCCCAGCCCCATTAACAGCCTGTGAGCTAATTGTCATTCTCTGTAGCTTGGATAGCTTTTTACTCTTTCAAGGGTTAACCTTTCCTGAGAGTTAACTATGTATTAGGCACTATTAAAAGGGTCTTCTATTTCATCTTTACCACATTCTGTGAAGTAGGTACTATTACAGCCCACCCCCAATTTAAATAAGAGAAAGCTGAGGCTCAGAGTAGTCGAACAACTTGCCCATGGTTATACTGCTAAGAAACAGACTGGAATTCGAACAGGCTACCTCTTCTCAGAGTCTGCATTGCCAACCACGATGCCATCCATACTGATATAAACAGTGACAACATTGCTACTCAGGGGGAAAGAGTGAAATGTCAGAAAGTATGAAAGAAACTCTGAACATTTTTTTTTCCATACCCAAATTGTCCACCAGGTTATTCCAAAATCATTAACTTTAAGGTATTGCATTACAGTATGCTAAGACCTTCTAGATGAGTTTATAGATCCGGTAGACCCTTTGTCCCAGTATTTCCAGTTTCTGAATGATAAAGTCAGGCTGCCTCAGGGAAGCCAAGAAGGATCAGGTTTCATAGCAGTATAAAAGAGATTTATGGCAAACAAAAGATGTGTTCTCTAGTGTTTCAATCTCCCAATTCCTTAGTGAAGCTATTTTATATTTCTACTCTGCTGTCCAAGAGATTAAATGAATCTGAAATAAGGAGTTTAGTACATGACAATACTGCTTGGTTTTCCAGTCATGATCAAGATCATTTTAGCTCTGAACATTGTGGGAATAAGGATCAGTCTAATTGTGCTGGGTTTGCAGTGCTTCAACTTCTATTAGTCTGTGTCCAGTATATTTATCTGTTTTCCAGATAGTCAATGTGGTGGAGACTACATCTAGGTCTTTAGAGCCCACTGATTCTTATCCAAGATGTCCCCAGCTCCTGAGCCCCTTCCCCAAGCAGGTCGCCTATAGGTCGACCATAAGAACCCACCACCATGCTCAGGTGGATGTGTTTGAACTCAGGTCCTAAACACTTGGTAGCAACCCCAGATCCCACATGATGACCTGCCTCTGTCCTTTCCAGATGGCTTGGAGGTGCCACTTTCATAGAATGCCGATAACAGTCCCCAGCAAGCCTTCAGACCCTAAATTCACATGCAAATTGCATTCCAATTTTGCAGTCCTATCCCAGGCTGCATGAATATCGTATTTTCAAATAAGAACAAATTTTGGAAAATACATACTTCACATTATCCCCAATTTAAATGTGAAAGAAAAAAGCTCAAAAATATAGCAACTTTTAAGGTCACACTGCATGTTAAAAGCATAGAAGCTAGAATTCTATTTTCTAGTCTTCTCACCAATAGAGCCATTGAGAAATGGTTAGAAAAATTAGTGTTGCCACTTCCTCCCTAGAGGGTGAGTTATTTTGTACTATGTATTTAAAATATATATATATATATATATGCACCATATATATTTGTACTTTATATGTTGTACTATATACTATATATTTTTGCCAACAACTAAAGCCTCTTGGTGTTTCTGTTCTGGTTTTCTGCACCATTTGCCTCTGCCAATTTGTCAATTTGTTCAACTGCTTTTTATACTGATAGAAAAGCTGACAAAGCAATCTGCAAAATAAATCACCTTCTTTCTTCTATGATGATGTTGCCTGCTGAGAAACCTCTTAATTAATGGTCTGGGTTCCTTCTGAGATGTTCTGCCCTGGTGAAGTCTGCACACATCTGTTCACACACCAACGTCCATTAACTGCTGGATCAGCCTGATGATGTCAGCTGTTTATACTAAAGGCTATATGCAGTGTGTCACCCGCTTGAGGAGGTGAAGAGCTCTGGGGAGTGTGAAGGTGACCTCGGCTGCTCTATACATGGAAAACAGGTTGGAAGGAATAATGGTTCTCCTCATGTAAGAGGTGCTTCCTGACTCAAGGCTTGGCCGAAGGTGTGTTGTGAGATGAATCATTTCACTAGCTGGAATTTTTTAAAAATATCAATGCCTGACCTCAACCCCAAACCAATTATGTATGAATACCTAGGAGTGAGGCCTAAGGATCAGCATATTTACCCACATGATTGTAATGAAAAGCCAACACTGAGAACTATTGCTCAGTCAAGTTGGGGTTCAGAGGGTCCCAACATGCCAAATGAATGTCAAGGCTCACATGCTTCTATCAGGAGCATAGGAACCAGAGTATGTGTTATTGTAACCAGAACCAACAAAAGAACACCCTTTTCAAGAGGGACCTCTCTATACCCTTGTCTAGTCTTCTCACACACCAAACAGGGCTGACCTGTGTAAACAATGCCATAATTCAGAAATTACGTGTGAAATGATTGTCATTCTCTGTTACTAAAATCCAATGTTGCAACGACCATTATTACTACACAAATATCTTTGCCAACTTGTACAAAAAATTTGGTAAGAAAAATTTCCTCGAAGTGGATTTGCTGAATAAAAAAGCATAGAAATTTTTAGTTCTCATATATACTGCCAATTTGTCCTCTAGAAGGTTGTAATCATTTATATTCATACTAGAGTGTGGACAATGCCTATTTTCCCATATTCTGATTGAAGTTTTGTATTACCAATCTTTTTTGTTAATTTTATTATTTTTTAAAGCTAGGAATGGTTTGCATTTTTTTCTTTTTTCTTTAAATTCAATTAACCAACATATAATATACCATTAGTTTTTTTACGTAATGTTCAGTGATTCCTTAGTTGCTTATAACACCCAGAGCTCATCACATCATGTGCCCTCCAAAGGGCTGGTATCCAAGATCTATAGAGAACTTATCAAACTCTACACCCAAAAAACTAATAATCCAGACAAGACATGGGCAGAAGACATGAACAGATATTTCTCCAAAGAAGATATACAAATGGCCAGCAAACACATGAAAAAATGTTCCGCATCACTTGCCCAAATCAGGAAAATACAAATCAAAACCACAATGAGATACCACCTCACCAATATTTTAAATCACTGCTAATTTCATATGCAAAAACTTATATATCTTTTAATGTACATTGCTCATTACTGATATTGTTGAGCTTTGTATTTTTACTATTATAAAATATATGTTGTATCCTTTCTGCGTTTTCTATTTGAGTATTCATTTTTCCTTAATTGATCTATAGATATATTTTATATATTATGGATATTATTTTTTATTCTATTATATATTTTTAGATAAATTTTCTCTGCTTGAAATTAACCTTTCGCTTTATTATATAATCCTCTGTCATATACATTCATGTAATATAATTGAGTGGATTTTTATTTTATAGTTTTGGGCTTTTCCATGCTATGTCCAATATAACACAAAATCCCTGGTATTTTCCTCCAGCTCTTTCATGTGTTCTTATTTTTATATCTTAATATTTGATTATTATGAATTTATTTTTGTATGTGATATGAATGAAGCATCTAAACTTTCTCCCCCAAAAGAGTAAATTAAGAAGACATTAAATTGTTTAGCACCACAAACAATAAATGTGAACAGCTTTTACTAGGCTTATATCACATAACAGCTCATGGCATATGATTCACATCATTTTAAAGGTGATCTGATATGATTATAATATTATAATACTGTGAGGTTATAATAATGGTTCATATTTACTGTGTGCTTTCTATGGATGAGACACTGTTCTAATGGTGCCACCTCACATGGGGCATTTCTTCTCATTCTTACAAATCCCTTTAAGAAAGTCTTATTTTCTCATTTTACATATGAAGAAAATGAAGAAATTGTATATAAAATCACAGGGCTGGTGTTACTAACAATATTTAACAGATAAAAAAGTTGAGGTTCAGAGCAATTATGGGCATCTCAAGGGTACATAGATCATCAGATACAAAGTCAAGAGTCAGACTGTCACTCCCCATGAACCTAGATATTTTAACTTCCAAATATTCACTAGTTCTACCCATAAAATGCCTATTATTTAAAAATAAGACTTCTAATATTTGAGGAAAGCATGTGTTTTCAAAAACTATAGAGATGGATACATTGTGATCTATCTATCTATCTATCTATCACCTATCCATAAAAAGAAGTTTGTAGGCATCACATAAGAGAATCCAATGAAAGAGAAATGATATACCATCTGAGGCAGTCCCAGGATGACAGAGACAGAGTCTCAGATTGCCCTGGTCAGAGGGTCTTGTATATTTATAGCAGTAGTAGTAAATTGCTTCGTGAACCATAGTTTCTTAGATAGCACATGCACCCTCAACCTCTAGGTATCTTCCTCATTCCAACCTGTCTAAGATACCAAACAAGGTTCCAAAGGCAGTAGTCAATCCTGGAGGTTTCTTGCTGTCTGAAGACTGGGCAGCAACTTGGCTTGATCTCTATTTTTGCTTACCAGTGCCTAGAAGGTGGATGATCATGCAGACCACATTTTGATGGATAGGTTTTTATTCTATATTTCCTGTAGAATACTGGTGCATGCTGGTTGGAGGCCTGGGTACCAGAATATTATGGGTCATATGTCATCCCATTCAGAGGGTACCAGCCTTGTATGTCCTTCCATAGCTGCTCTCTGTGGGTCAGATGCTTGATCCAAGTGTCAGATGCTTGACCCAGGTGGGCAACACACTCTGACCAAAGTGAGGCACAAGGGATGGAAGAAGATAGCGGCTAAAATCTTTCCTTGGAGTAACATATATATGATAATCCTGTTTTAACAAGTGTATTTGTTTATTTAAAAAAATTAACTTTCTCTTTCCAAATGGGAATGGCTGGAGTTGGGACTTAGACAATCCACAAAGGGGAAAGTGCAGCCTTTAGGGAAAAGGAATCCATGCTTTTTGACAGAGAATCCCCACAGAGGTGGGGGTGCAAGAAGAGAAAGAACTCTGCATTCCAGTTTTTGAGAGTCTCCCAGAAGAGAAGAATTGAGCTGGAGAGAGCTTTCAGCCAAACTGACCTTTGGGCTGGCCTGTCTCTCCCTTCTTCCTTCCTTCCAGGCAAATATGGTCTTATCACTCTTGTTCACCAACCTTCTCATCCTCCTGGATGGCTTTTGCCCATCCTCCAGCAGCCAGCTTGTAAAGGGATCTCTGCTTAAGTGACGGAGCAGATGAAGGCCCAGCTGTTTCCACTGAAGATTATCTGGTTGATGCTGAGCCTGGAAGCTATGACGCAGCACATATGTTGGACCCATTCTAGGAAATGGTACCAAAGATGTTTAGATGGCAATATCTACACACCAGCCCCTAGCTGTCAGCCACAGGCTATGTGCACAACCCTTCATGTGGGCTCCCAGGGGGCTCTAACAGAATAGACCCTGTATGATTTTTCGATACATGAGCACTGTTATTATTTCTGAAAGCGTGGAATTTTCTATAGAGCAAGAATCCAGTAAGTCCTAAATGTTTTAAAGAAAAATGGAATATGACAAGGTGTTACATCTTAGTGCATTTAAACATTATTAATACCCATTCATGAATAAGCCTGTAACTCTGAAAAAGAAGCCAACAAACGTGGAAACTGAAAAAGGCCTTTTTAAAGCTGGTTCTCTTAGCAACTGACATAATTTTGCACCAATGAATTAGGTAACTGACTTTTTGAAAAAGGATCCAAGTGATCCAATGCCAATTCAGAAGGTAAAATCAATGATCATCACAAAGAGACTGCAAACCCAATTATGTACCAGTGCAACACGAATGACAAATAAGCTCAACACTGTTGTAATCAACTTAAAAGGGACTCCTGTAAGTTTTAAGCATATAAATAAATAATTCAGTAATGTTACTGCTGCATAATGATATTACCACAGACTTGGCAGTTAAAACAACAGACATTTATTATCTCACAGTTTCTGTGGGATAATTCAGGGTCTGGAATCCATGTAGGCTTAGCTGGGACCTCTGCTTCAAAGTTTCTCTACAATGAAGTTGTGGATCAGGGCTGGGGTCTCAACCAAAAGTTCAACCCAGAAAGGACCTGCTTCCAACCTCATTCAGTTTGTTGGCAGAATCTGTTTCTTGAGGTTTGCCAGATTGGGACCTTAGTTCCTCCCTGGCTGCAAGTCAGAGGTCATCCTTAATCCCTTGTCATATGGACCTCTCCAACATGGCAGCTGACTTCATCAAAACAATAGAGAGGGACGCCTTGGTGGCTCAGTCATTATGCATCTGCCTTCAGCTCAGGTCGTGATCCCAGGACCCTGGGATGGAGCCCCGAGTCAGGCTCCCTGCTCAGTGGTGAGCCTGCTTCTCCCTCTCCCTCTGCAGCTCTCCCTGCTTGTGCTCTCTCTCTCTGTCAAACAAATAAATAAAATCTTAAAAAAAAAAAAAAAAAGCCAGAGAGAGACTGCTAGTGAGATAGAAGTTTCAAAGTCTTAAAACCTAACCATGAAGTGGTATCTTACCACTTTTACCAATTTCTATTGATGAGAAGCAAGTTGCTAGGACAGCCCACGTTCCAGAAGAGAGAATTACAACAAATTCTTAAATACCCTGAATATAAGGTCTTGAGGCAGATCATTAAGGGACCACAAAAGAAGCTGCCCACATCTCTCTCCTCTAGTAATTCATAGTCCATAACCCTGCTTTATTTTCATCACTGCTCTTATCACTACTACATTACATTATTGATTTGTCCAGTTCCGTATTATCTGTCTTCCCACCATTAGACTGTTCATACTTTAAAGATAGGTGTCTGGTCCTTGGGATTTACTGCTATATCCTTTGTGCCCAGAATAATATTGGCACTTGGTTGTCATTCAACAAATATTTGTACAATGCATGCATGAAAGCAGTGAATGTCACTAACTAATGCATGACTTCTTTCAGTAATTCCTTATCATAGGATACTGAAGTGAAGGCTTATACTGTGTGTCAGGGCCACAGGACTCACTCTGGTAGAGTGCTAGGCTTCCATGCGTCTTGTTACTTCTTTCGTTTTGGGGTTGGAGGACCTGTCTACAATGCATTCTTGATACTCTCTCCTTTGATTTCATATATTTATATGGCTGGAATTTTATGAGGTGAAAAAGAAGTAAAACTTATATTCACTAGTTCACAGGGATATTTAAAAAGTGAGCATGAGGTAGAACTTCACTTTGATGGTTGCCTCCATTGCCAAAACTCAAAGGAGAGCTTTAGATCCATCAGCAGTGTGGGAGGCAGAACAAAAATTGGGCTAGGCATTGGAGTCCTGTCTTACCAACAATGGACAAGTCAACTTTGAACTATTACAGCAGAGACTCAGAAATCAGAAAAAGAGGGAGAAGAAATACCAAGAAAAAATAAGCATCCAGATGTGGCTTTTGAGTCCCCTGCAAAAAGTTATAAGAGAGGCAAAATTAGAATTGAGGGTCAAATTCTTCTTCTACTATTGACAGGCTGATAAATCATGGGGAAAACTAGTCAATCTCTGAGTTTCCTTGTCCTCATCTGTAAAACAAGTATGGTTATATCAGACTGGTTGTGGGGTTAGAGAAAAGATACCAGAGACACAGGCCTTTACTAATGATGTATGTTCAGTTCTTTTGGGAAATTTGAATAACACAGGGAAGAGAATGAATATCACTGCACACTAAGTTGGGAAAAGTTTCTTAATAGTAAGCAGAAAAATAGCATGGTATCAGAGGAAGGAAAGAAGGACCCTTTCTCCCATTGCACTGGGCCTGAGAACAAGATTAGAGCTCAGTATCCCAACAGGAGGTCAGTGAGTTTAACTGTGAGAAGCTGAGAACAAGAAATGGCGGGGGGTAGGCAGACTTTGATACCAGAACTATGACCTATCTGAGGACAAGGTCTATACTGGATTAATTTTTCTCTTCTTTTCAGTGACTCACACATAAAAGACCCTGGTAAATGTTATACATAATTGTTTAACAGAGTCATTCGCCCCAAAACATCCTCTAGACCAAAGGACTACGATATAGTGCATCCTGTTCCCATCGTGACTGATCTATTTATAAACAGTCTGAGTTCACATCTCCGAAACCAATTTTGAGGGCTGGATATGTAGACAATGTAAAAACAGCTCTACGGCATTTCAAGCCATCAGGAGTGACGGACAGATACTCTGGCCATTTTTTTTTTCTCTGTCCTCTTCTAAACAGTAAGTTCCATGATGGCAGGGACCATGCCTGTCTTGTTCATGAGCGTTGGCCCAACACAAAGACCAGCACATGGTCAATGCTCCATAAATATTTTTTAAATGAATGAGTAGATTAATGAATAAATGAACAGCCCATGCTAAAAATGCATTTGACACTTATCATTACTGAAAACATCTAGAGATTTAGCAAAATGACTTTATAAATTAGTCCATCTTAGGTTAAAGCAGCCACAGAAAGCACATTAGATAACAAGGCCATGACCGTTATCGGAGAAGAACTCTCTCTATGCTGCACTTTCCTTCTGGAATGCACTTCCCACTTTCCCTGCCTGCTAACTCCTAGTTGCTCTTTTAGCATACATTTTGAAGAATAAAACAAAGAAGGGTGAGGATTTTTACTTCACAGATACCCAGATGGCTTTAGTGATTAAGTTCCATTTTAGAAAGGAGAAAATTTAACCAGCTTTGTAGTTTTTCCTTCCTTTTGTATTTAAGTGCAAAGCCTGTTTGCACCTTTTTTTTTTTTAAAGATTTTTATTTATTTATTTGACAGAGAGAGAGATAGCGAGAGCAGGAACACAAGCAGGGGGAGTGGGAGAGGGAGAAGCAGGCTTCCTGCCGAGCAGGGGGCCCGATGTGGGACTCGATCCCAGGACCCTGGGATCATGACCTGAGCCGAAGGCAGACGCTTAACGACTGAGCCACCCAGGCGCCCCTGTTTGCACTTTATATCTGAAATAATTCAGGGAATTCTGCTATTATGACTTTAAGTAATGCTGTATTAAGTAAGGTTATATTAATTTCTCATGTAAATATTAACTATTTAAATCTAAAGATAATTTAAAAATATTTTCTTACATTTTTATATAAAATATATCATGTATATATATATGACTATTATAAAATATATATGATATTTTAAAGAATAATAACAAAGGGAATACCTGTGCACCCACCACCACCCAGTTTAAGGACTAAAATGTTATCAGTGTTTTTGACACTGGATTGTCTTATCCTAATCCTATACCCCGTCTCCCCTCTACAGATAATTCTTATTCTGAATTTTGTTTCCAGCATTCCCTTGTTTTTCTTTATAGTTTTACCACATGTTTACACAATACAACCAAATTATTTAATGCTCCCTGTCTTTAGCTCCATAAAAATAAAATCATATAGTATATATATATCATTCTAGACTTGCTATTTCATTCAATATTTTGATTTTGAAATTCAATTATCTTAATGTGTGTAACTTCGGTTCCTTCATTCTCACTTCTGTTTCTTATCTCATTTTATGAATTTATCATGATTGGCTTACGCATTCTATCTCTGATGGGCATTTGCATCTTTCCTAGGGTTTTCCTTTAACAAACAGTTAACAAGTTTCTGTGAATATTCTTCGATGTGTTTTCTGGGGTTTGTATCCAAGAGTTTCTTCAAGGTGTATACCTAGGAATAGAAATCTTGATTTGTAAAAAATTAACATATTCTAATTGCTAAGAAATGCCAAATGATTTTCCTTTCAATTCACACTCCCACCAGCAGCGTGTATGAATTCCCACATTTCCACATCTTTACCAACACTTTGTCATTTCTGACTATTTAATTTTTGACAAACTGGTGAGTAGTATATTTTATCCTTAAATACATCTTTACTACTCACTTCTTAAAAAGGCAAGATACAAAAAAGAAAGTAACAAGACATCTGAATATATTTGTGAAATTATCCACTCTATAATTATCAAAATTATTTAGAGAAATTTGGTAAAATCTTTTTTTTCCATACATAGCTGCATCATCTTTGCTTGGCATGACCATCAAGCATTTGCTTAAATGGAATAGCTTCTGGACCATGGGTCTACCATGGGAATTTCTTTTCCCAAAAAATTGTCATTGAAGGGCCCAGAATTCTACAAATCTCCTGCTCTCCGTAAAAACAAAACAAAACACTGTATTCAGAATTTCACATCCAGCTCTGTTAGGTGTCTGACTTCTGTGCTCTGCTTATTTCTCCCTCCTCTCTCTTGAGAAAAAGTGCAGCCAAGCAGTTAAATGGTCATCAAGGTCTTGGCCGCACAGCCTGGGTTTGAATCCTGACTTCCCCACCTATACCGGCTGTGAGCCTACTGGCAAATGCCTCAGTGTCCACATCTATAAAATGGGGAAGACAATAAGGCCTATATCATAAGTTTGTTGTGAACATTAATTCGTTAATAAATGTAAAGCACTTGTAGGAGACCCACACATAGTAAGTACTCGGTAAGTTTTATCTCTATACAAGCTAGCTGGTATTATTAACAAGCATTTGCTATTTTAGGTAAAATTATCTCCTTTATTTTTGCCTCTCCCACTAGGCTATAAATTCAAACTCTGCCTTTTTTGCTTATTCATAGCACCTTATTCAGACTCTGATGCGGGGAGACAGTCATTATTTGATTATATAAGTATCAGAAACACAATTAAATAGCTATAATTCATCTGGTCCCAAAGCCCAAAGTGGATTATACCAGATACATTTGTTTACATCTCCTAGCTTCCTCAGCTAACCCCTATAAAATTTGGGAAAGTGTGGCGTTTTTACAACATCCTAGAGAATTGAAATTCAGCTCCCCAAAGGACAACCAGCATCATGACTATCCTACTAGAAGTCAAACATAAGTCAGAAGACTGGGTTCAAGAGAGAGTGCAAGCACACTGTTCCTCTTAAAATTACACTACCAGAATGTAAAGGAAGAAAAAGATGATTTAACACTACAACAAAAAGAAGAGGGGATCATCATCAATGGAGATACTTTCATACATTTCTGGAACACAGGAAGCATGTTAGGCATATTGACTGACAAAATGGCGCAGCATCAGCCACACCCCAGAGACCTGCAAAGATGTCGGCAGAGCCTGGGTGTCCAGGGGACACCTAGGGGAGATGTGGGTGGGGACGCAGAGAGCAGGGGTTGAGGTAAGGGCTGAAAGGAGTGGCAAAGTGGAGTTCTAAGGAGTAGACACCCACTTCCAGCCACCTTCCCAAGCCCCTTAAACAGATATATATATATAAACATATATATACACACACACACATATATATATATATAGTTTTGTAAAAAAAAAAAAAATCTAGGGAGAGATGTGGCAAGTGTAATAGTGCTCCAGAGTTTAAATACACCACACACACACACACACACACACACACACACACAGAGTAAATGACGCTGAAGAAAACAGATATCATTTAGAAAACAGAAGAATTATGGGGTGCTTGGGTGGCTCAGTCGTTAAGCGTCTGCCTTCAGCTCAGGTCATGATCCCAGGGTCCTGGCATCGAGCCCCACATCGGGCTCCCTGCTCAGCGGGAAGCCTGCTTCTCCCTCTCCCACTCCCCCTGCTTGTGTTCCCTCTCTCGCTGTGTCTCTCTCTGTCAAATAAATAAATAAAATCTTTAAAAAAAAGAAAGAAAGAAAAGAAAACAGAAGAATTAAAACAACAACAACTTCAAATTAGTATCCTCACATAATGTCTTAGGCCAGGCTTCATGGGAAACAGAATCTGTGAGCAAGATTTATATACTCCTAAATGAAGGGAATAAGAAAGTGTGGACAAGGGCACCTGGGTGGCTCAGTTGGTTGAGCGACTGCCTTCGGCTCAGGTCATGATCCTGGAGTCCCTGGATCAAGTCCCGCATCGGGCTCCCTGCTCAGCAGGGAGTCTGCTTCTCCCTCTGACCCTCCCCCCTCTCATGTGCTCTCTCTCATTCTCTCTCTCTCAAATAAATAAATAAAATCTTTAAAAAAAGAAAAAAGAAAAAAGAAAGTGTGGGCAAGAGACTTGGACAAAAGGAGAGGTTGCCAGTGATTCAACTGCAACAGGTGACTCAGACAGTCCCAAGGGGTGCTCAGAGCTGGGATGGCCCTTCAGAGACTTCTAGGATTGAAGCAAGAGGCCAATTTTTATGCATTCCAATCCTACCCTAGCACCCCCACGGATCAGTTACTGGATTCAGGCCACTCTGCAGAGTGGGATTTTTTAATTCCCAGGGAGGGACTGCAACAACACTTTGAGGGAGTGAGGGAATGAATGCTTCCAGATTGGAGAGGGATCTGGCTGGCACAATAGAGCACCACTATACATAAATTTCAGAAGCCACTGTATCCATAAAATTAGAAGGAAATGGCAAATTACTATAATAAAAAAGCAATGAGAGAAAAAGAAAACTTTTTAAATTAAAAAAATTAAGAATTTGCCACAAAGTATTCCATAAAAATATGTATGTATAAAGCCAAGAAGTTTCAAATGAGGATGGAAGAGACCATATTATTAGCAAAAACTAGCAAAGACAAAGAAGTTTAAATGAAGAGCACCAGCATTTGAGAAATAAGAAACAGAGAAAATGGCTGAAAGGAAATTAACAACTATTAATAGAATAGAATTTGCAGAAATGAAGGAAACCCATTAAAGAGGCCCACTGAGTACTAAGCAAGATTTTAAAAACAAAATCCACACCCAGATATGCTTACAAAATTTCAGAACACCAGGAATAAAGGTTAGATTCTAAAACTTGGTACATGTTTAGGGGGTGGGGTGGTGCATAGAAAGAAAAAAAAATAGCTTGCATAAGAAAAAGCATCATCATGCTGGCATCTGATTTACCAACAGCAATTCCTTTCACATCTTTAAAGGGAAATGACTTTGAATCTAGAATTTTATCCTAGAAAAGGTATGAATCAATAGCGAGCTCAGAATAAAGACATTTTTAGACATGGAAGGGTCCAGAAGATTTTTCTGTCACCAATTCTTCCTTAGGAAATTACTTAAATAAATACTCTTGTAAAACAAGGGGATAAACCAAGAAAGAAAAAGAATGAGATTCAGTATCTGACCCAGGAGAGCAGTAGAAGAGAAGGCAGCCCTAAAAAGTCAGTACCATCTACTGAGGAATTCCATCAGAAGCAAGATCCCCAAAGAAAGGAGTTCCTAGCTTGGAGAGGATTACAGACATGTTGGGAAAATGTAAAATTGTCACAAAGACAAACAATGCTAAACTTTAAAAAAAAAAAAAAAAAAGCACTTTTGGAAACAACAGGGGGAAGAAAACAAATTGCTACATTCAAATAAAAACAATAAAACAAAGCGTTACACGAGAACAAATTAAGTCATAGTACTCAGGTTCTGCAGTGAACACTTTTGCTTAGTCAATAAAATAAATGCACTCTATTGATTTTAAACTTTTAGAATGACCCTCTGGACAAAGCACAGAAGACTTAATAAAGGTTACAAATAAGAACGTAAAGGTTGAAAATTTTAAAGTAGAAGTGATGATAAGTGGGGAAAAAGAGACATCTTTGTTTCACCAAGGGAGTGGTCAAGAGATATCATCAACAAGTGATGAACCATGAAACAGAACTTTAAAAATATTAAAATACAGAATTAACTATGAGAAAAACTAAAAATACTGACGTGAGAGCGGATTTGGCTGGAACTGCTTGTTAAGACAGTTATAAATACCACCCATCAGGGAGAACCATCAATGCCAAGGACACTCAAATGGATTGATGAGGCTCTCAGTGTTCATCTATTAGGAATTCTAAAAATAAGTCTATTAACACTGCTACATCTATTTTTTCATGCTAACTGCAACAAAATCACAAATGATAAAGAATTCCACAAATGAAATGAGCATTTCAAAATTACACCATTTAATTACTTTATAAAATTATGCAACACTACCAAATGATAGTCACAAAGCACCTTAGTACATTATTTTTAATTGCTATGGAAAATGCTGTCCATATTTTTCCATTTAAGTTCACAGTACTCTTGGAATAGTGATTTCAACTCCTAGGTTCAAAAAAAACCCTATGATTTTAACTACATAATATATTCAAATAAATGTGTTATGGGATAAGCATTTTTTTCCTCAAAGTCTCCAAATAGATTTGTTAAGGATAAATGGTTTTGAAAAGTATAGATTTTTGAGTACACAGAACCTCTTGCCCATGGTTGAATAGTTAGTAAGTTACTTAAAATTTCATGCTTTGTGTTCTTTATCTGTGAGATGGGGATACTAATATCCACTTAACAATTAACTGAATTAAATGAAAAGGTTTTTATATAAAATACATATTACAGTGGCCAGACATTGTAGCTAGACAATGATGTATTAATTTTTAGCCAAAGTGGTCTTCTAAGGTAAAACAATTTCACCCACTCTGGTCTGAGATAATGTTGGTATAATCACTCATATAACTCACAGAGAAATTAAAGGCTCTTTGTAATTAGTGCAAAATACATGAAGTGTTTTCGATAGAAACAAAAAAGGTAAGACATGAAACATGGAGTGACCAGAGAAAAAAGTAAATTTGAGGACAGAGAGACATGTGGTGATGATGATATTGCCCATCTTGTGAGACATAAAGGAGGTGATAAAGTGCAGATAAAGAACTTACCTGGAAATTACTATCAGGATACATGTCTACATACTGTTGAGGGGGAGGCCTTGTTTTCAAGAACAAATACCCAGAATTGTTTCTTAAATATTAATGAAATTGATATCCCCAACAAAGACATTAAGTTTCACTTTTATCAAACAATTTAATCTGAATAAGTGAAATGCATTTAAAATGGGGAACTAGGTTAGTTTTTATATTTTGATATTCTTCCTAAATAATTTTCTATCCCAAGAGCAAAAATATGACATAAATTGAACTACATAAAAATTAAAAGCATTTGAAATTCAAAACTTACCATCAAGAAAGTGAAAATGCAGGGGCTCCTGGATGGCTCAGTGGGTTAAGCCTCTGACTCTTTGGTTTCAGCTCAGTTCATGATCTCAGGGTCATGGGACAGAGCCCCGGGACAGGCTCTGTGCTCAGCCTGGAGTCTGCTTGAGATTCTCTCTCTCTCCTTCTCCCTCTGCCCCTCCCCCTGTGCATGCCCACACTTGCTCTCTCTCTCTCTCTCAAATAAATAAATAAATCTAAGGAAAGGAAGGAAAAGAAAAGAAGAGTGAAAATGCAAACCAGAGACTGGGAGAAAATATTTGCAAATGGTATACTTTGTAACCAGAATATGTAAAGATCTCTCCCAACTCACTACTAAGAAGACAGCCTGAATTTAAAATAGGCAAAATATTTGATTAGCCATTTTATCAAAGAAGATATACAGATGGACAACAAGCACATAAAAGATTCTCAACATCATCAGTTATGAGATAAATACAAATGAAAACCATGAGATGCCATTTTACCAGACAATGATAATAAGAGTCAAACACTGACAAGTGGCAGGGATGTAGGAGAATGTGGAGAAATGGGAAGACCATATCTTGCTGATGGAAATGTAAAATGGCGCAGCCACTTT
Source organism: Mirounga angustirostris (assembly GCF_029215605.1). Lineage (NCBI taxonomy): Eukaryota > Metazoa > Chordata > Mammalia > Carnivora > Phocidae > Mirounga > Mirounga angustirostris. The sequence goes on along the minus strand of NW_026991718.1, from coordinate 13,766,548 downwards.
GGAAAACATTTTATCTGTTTCTTAAAACAGTGATTTTAACTAATCAGATGGAAAAGGTATGTGCCCAAGAATTAAAAACATATGTCCACACAAAGACATGGTATTCAAATAATCGTTGTACATTAATCATAATGACCAAAAAGTGGCAACGACTCAAATATCTATCAACAGGTGAATGGATAAACAAAATGCAACCTATCCATACAAAAAAAATAGTACTTGACAATAAAAAGGAACAAGTACTAATGTATGCTACAAATGCAGATGAATCTCAAAAACTTTACACTAACTTAAAGCAGCCAGACACAAAAGGCTACATATTGCACAATACCATTGATATGAAATGCCCAGAAAAGAAAATCGATAGGAATAAAAAATAATTAGAAGTTGTTTGAGACTGCGGTATGAATGGGGAGTGAATGCAAAGGAGCACAATGGATCTTGCTAGGGTGAGGCAAATGTTCTAAAATTAGATTGTCCTGGAGGTTGCACAACTCTGCACATTTACTAAAAATCACTGAATTCTACATTCAAAGGGAATGAATTTTATGGCCTCATACCGCACTAAAGCTGCTTATAAACAAAGAATAAATGAACTAACTGACTAACTTGATAAAATTAGTAGAAGCACACAACCAATGGGAGACTTTTCTTATCTAGGAGTGCCAGTTTAGAATATCCGAATAGAGCAGATGAACTACCAGCATCCCAAACAACGTGGGTCAGAAAAGACAAATTTGGGGATTGAGACAGATGAGAGCATTAGACAATGATGTGTTAATTTTTAACCAAAGTGGTCTTCTAAGTTAAAACAATTTCACCCATTATGGTCTGAAAGAATGTTGATATAATCACTCATATAACTCACAGAGAAATTAAAGGCATTTTGTAATTAATGCAAAATACATGAAGTGTTTTCAGTAGAAACAAAAAAGGTAAGACATCATTCCTTCCTGTATCAAACATGGAGTGACCAGAGAAAAAAGTAAGTTTTGAGGACAGAGCTCAGGAACTAAGATTTGGAAACTTGGAATTACCAGGGACTTGATCAGTACTGCCCAATAGGACTCTCTGCCAGCTGGAAATGCCCATATCCTAGCTACTTGGCACATATGTCTTCAAATGTGCTAGTGAGAAGGAGGAACACATTTTAAAAATTTTTATTAAATCTTAATTTGAAATTAAATAGCAATATATGGCTATCGGGTACCATACTGGACAATGAATGCAACTTTTGATTAATCCAAAACATAGATGGTCCTTTCAGGCACTTACCCAATCTCTAATCTTAAAGTTATTCAGGTTCATATGTTTTACCAAGATGGTCCTTCTTATACTCACTCAACAAATATTTATGAAGCTCCTACTATGTGGAAGGCAGAATTTGATAATGCTGAGCGAAGTGGGATATGGTACATGTCTTAAGAGGCTTAGAGTCTAGTAGGGAAAATAATCATGCACAAATAGATATATTACAAGGAAGGAAATTATACCTCAAAAAAGGCCCCAGGAGTTTGGTAGCAATTCAGTGAGGGAAAATCATTTGCAGCTTACACACCAAAAAAATCGTGGAAGCTTTGAGAGACTTAAGCTTGACCAGTGGTCCTAAAAGATGTGTCGATGTGCTCTCAATGAGGAAAGAGCATCAAGATTGGAGAACAATCACTTTAGGTCGTTTAAGAGAAAGGGTCACAAATTAAAATAGGTGAGGGAAGACGGACCCAGAATGGGGGCAGGGAGAGAAAGGGTTTTTAATTGGGGGCAAATGACTTTAAATTTTTTTCTGAAAACTAAGGAATCGTATAATAAGCTATTGAGTCTCCCTAATAAATCTGGAATTTTTTCTCTCCTCTCTGACCCCCATGGTGCCTCTGGTGGGTCATGCCTTCATCATCTCTTACCTGGCCTGCCTATTTGGACCTAGTCCATTTAAAGTGCTCACAAAATATATACGGGGATAAATACATAATAATAGCATCCTGCTGTCGGACTCTCCCCTCTGGAATTGGTCCACATCTCCTCTCATTTCTGCCACTTTGGATGTTACTTCTTGTACGAATTTCTGTGACTTACTCATTGACATGTGTTGGTCCTGTCTCAACCCTTGGTTTACTTACAGAGTGCCCCTGGTCTTAACCATTCACCTACAGGGTGTTATACAAAGTCAGCTCAGGAATACTGTGGGCACTACCTGATCATCTCCCTCTACCACTGAGCCGCACTCTGGGTAACAGAACCTGAGTGGTCTCCATTCCAGTTCTGTGGGGCCTACCAGTAAGCCTCAGCCCCCACCAGGGAGAGGAATCAGAGAAGTTCCCCATCTCTGGTCTCTCCCACCACCCAAAACATTGATGATAATATTTGCAACCAATATCTGTACAGTACTTTGTAGTTTTAAAATTTTATTTAAATCCCCAGGAAATCCTCCCCCAAGTCTGCCATGTGCTATGAGACCCTTCCCAAAACACGAATCTGATCATGTCATATTGCTGCTGGCTCCTTGTTGCATGGAAGATTTTTTAAAAATGCAAAGCTTGTCATTAAGTGTTGTCCATTGTCGGGCTACTTTTGAGCTCTATTTCCCTATAATTTTAAATGGAACTATGACCATTCATTCCCTAAATTTACTGAAGTCTGACATTCCTCTTTTTACCTCTGCCATTCCTTCTTGAAATACTGTTCCCTTGCCTTTGTCTTAGTTGCTCTTTAAAATTAGCTTACATACCACCACTCTGGGAAGCTTCCACTGTCTTCCCTCTCCAAGTTTAGCCTCTTCCAGCTTTGAGTTATTCATTAGGTTCCTTGCCCTTCTCAGTAACTTCCTTCAGGGAAGGGACAAGGTCTCATCCATTCCTGTCTCCAGCATTTGGCATACACTAGGTGCTCAGTAATTATTTTTAGTAAGTTTGGGTTGGGGGGTGGGGACTCATCTAATTCAACAAGATGACACAGAAAGGGAAATTACAGATCAACACACGAAATATTTCCCCCTATAAGACCAAAGTATAATTATATTTTAAGTATTTTTAATCACACTGTAAGCAACATAGGAATGAGTTATTACCTTACCATATTTCATAAATACAATCTTCCCACCTGAAAAAAATTTCCTCGATTGGCTAAAAATTAGTTATATTTAAACTGAAAGGAATTTCCTGAGGAAAGCATTATCTGATTCACTTGCTTATTCTTTTTTTTTTTTTTAATTTTATTTATTTATTTGACAGAGAGAGACACAGCGAGAGAGGGAACACAAGCAGGGGGAGTGGGAGAGGGAGAAGCAGGCTTCCCACGGAGCAGGGAGCCCGATGTGGGGCTCGATCCCAGGACCCTGGGATCATGACCGAGCCGAAGGCAGACGCTTAATGACTGAGCCACCCAGGCGCCCCACTTGCTTATTCTTAATCCAGAACTTTTTTCCCTCTGAAAGGTATAGCAAAAAGGAATGGAGATTTGCTATGTCTGCCCATTAGTACAACACATTATTTCTTTAGTCACTTTGATGTAGATAGACCACATTGAAATACCCTTGGAAAACCACTTTAGATTCTTTGATATGAAAAATTTTATTACACCACTAAATTATTTATCCACATCACTGCAGCTCAGGTTTTGAGGATATCTATTGCAGAAGTGTATGGATACTCATTTCCATAGCCATTTTTCACAAGAGGTAAAGAACCATTTTTTTTCCAAGTTAAACTATATGGCAAAGTTTATTGCCAATTGTCATACTTGTTCAAGGATCAGAACCAGATGATGAGGTCATCAGTTGTATGCCATGTCTGTCAATCCAGGTGCAATTTAAATTCAGGGGGCTTGGTTGCAAGAAGCACCGCCCATGTTCCCTACCTGAGGTTTCATGAGAAGCTGAGGACTGGTGAGGTGTACTTTACCTAAGGCCATAAATCTAATCTCAAAATGGAGATCCAGAAAATTCCTTCTTCATCAGGAAAGTATGGGCACCTACCTCACTATAGGACCTTCCATCTCACATATATTCAGAAAATACCCCCTTGGAGACCTGCCAAAGAACAGAATCATGCTTCTAACAGTTACCATTTTGAATGGCTACTTTGTGCTGACAGAGTGGTAAATACGTTTTCAGTTGGGAGTAATCCTCATAGAAACAATGAGCTAGACACACTTTTACCCATTTTATAGAGAAAGGTACAAGCTCAGAGAAGTGAAATAACCAAAGAAGATACACACTAAATAGAAAACGTGGGAAATCAGGAATCGAACCCAGATCTGTCTGACCCAAAGCCATGGCTCTAATATCAGCTGCCCTTCAAAATACCCTTTGAGTCTTATGGGAGAAATACACTGTTATCAATATGAAGGTCAGGCCTTGGTTTTTCAGCCCTGGTCTTAGTCGCAACATGTTAGGAGAGATTTAGATCTTGGAATTAATATTATGCTATTTCATGTATAATGTGAAAAGCTTACAACAGGGCGCCTGGGTGGCTCAGTCGGTTAAGCGACTGCCTTCGGCTCAGGTCATGATCCTGGAGTCCCGGGATCGAGTCCCACATCGGGCTCCCTGCTTGGCAGGGAGTCTGCTTCTCCCTCTGACCCTCTTCCCTCTCATGCTCTCTGTCTCTCATTCTCTCTCTCGCAAATAAATAAAATCTTAAAATAAATAAATAAATAAATAAATCCAAAAAAAAAAAAAAGCTTACAACAGTATAATTCCATTTACCCTCTGTCTTCTCTAGAGTTATTGATGTTATATATTTTATTTTAACATTATCATACAGATCATTCAATATAAGACTGAGTTTGCTTTCCATAGCCAATTATCTTTTTTTTTTTTGTAACTAATGTATTTATTTAGGAGGAAGGGGAAGGTTGTCAGTGTTCAGTGTGTCTATCAAAAGAATATGTATTTTTACTTATTTTTTTCCTCACACTGTGTCTTTTATTCCCATAATTTATTCATTCTATAATTTAGTTGTAACTTTATTTTTTTTCTTGTTATAATTATTTTATTTTATTTTTTTAATTTTTGTTATGTTAATCACCATACATTACATCATTAGTTTTCGATGTAGTGTTCCATGATTCAGTTTTTGTGCATAACACCCAGTGCTCCATGCAGAACGTGCCCTCTTTAATACCCATCACCAGGTATAGCCAATTATCTTTTAAATAAGTTGAAGAAAATATCCATCTACATCTCCTCACATGCTTACTATTTCTGTGCTGTTCAAGCCGAGTGATGTCATTTCTCTTGAGTTGCGCAGTTCTTCTAGTGACAAATTCTCCTAGCAGTATTTATCTGGAAATGCCTTTATCTTCTCATTTCCAATTTTTAAAGGATTTTTAGCTTGGTATAGAATTACAGGGTGGCTGTGTGTTTGGGCTCTTTAGCACTCTGAAGGTGTCATTTTGTTGTCTCCTGACTCACACTGTTTCTGATGAGAAGTCACCCATCACTCTTCTTGTTGCTCTCCAGGATATAAAGTATTTCTTTCTCTCCAACTACCTGGAAGATTTGCCTGTGGTTATCAGCAGTTTGAATATGAGGTGTCTGTTTGTGGTTTACTTTGAATTTATCCTGCTTGGGGTGAGATGAATATCTCAGATGTGTGGGTTGATGTTTTCCATTAAACTGGGGAAATGTTAGGCCATTATTTCTTCAAGCAGCCCCTCCCCACCCCATTCTCTTTCTACTCTCCTTCTAGAACTCCAACCACACACACATTAGATATTGTCCCCCAGGACACAGGGGAAAAGTTTTTCATCCTGTTTTCTTGCTAGACTCCCATTTTAGATATTTCTATTAATCTGGTGATTTTTCCTACACTGCTCATTCTGCTCTTAAGCTCATCCAGAATATTTTTTTTTATTATTATTTCAGATACTTTTCAGGTCTATAATTTCCATCAGGTTTCTTCTGATAGTTTTCCTTGCCCATCTATTTCCATCATTTTCTTATGTTTCTGTAAAACTTTGAACATATTTATAATAGTTTTTATGCATTTCCATCATTTTCTTATGTTTCTGTAAAACTTTGAACATATTTATAATAGTTGTTATGCTGTCTTTGTCTGCAAGTGACATTATCTGGGTCATCCATGGGTCTTCTGTTTGTGTGTCTATGTGTGGTTTCTTAATTGCAGGTCACATTTTTTGTTTCTTTTTCTATCTCATAACATTTTATTTTATAGCAGACACTATTGAAAACCAGTGGAATTTGAAGAATATTAAATTTGGGAGGTTTCTTTGTTCTATTTGTCTTCTCCTAGAGAATACAAAGTCCTATTTTGGCAGCTGAAGTAATGAGGTGGTCATTCATAGTTCACCAAAAGTCATTTTGATTCGTGTATTAGTCTGCTCAGGCTGCGACAACAAAATACCACAGACTGGGGTGCTTAAACACCAGAAATTTATTTTCTCACAGTACTGGCAGCTGAGAAGTTCAGGATCAATGTGCCAGCAGGGAGATGTCTAGAGAGGGCTTTCCCCTTGGGTTGCAGGTGGCTGCCTTCTGGCTAAGTACTCCCATGGCCCATCCTCAGTGTGTATACACTGTTGGTGTGGTGGTGGGAGGGAGACAGCAAGAGAGAGAGCTCTGAGGTGTCTCTTCTTGTAAGAATACTGATTCTATCTGATCAGGGCCCACTCTTATGACCTCATGTAACCTTAAGTACCTCCTTATAGGCCCTATCTCTGAATATAGTCACACTGCAAGTTAGAGCTTCAATATATGAATTTGGGGGGTACACAATTCAATCCACAGCATTCCACCCCTAGCACTTCCCCAAATTCATGTCCTTATCACATGCAAAAATACATTCATTCTATCTCAACAACCCCAAAAATCTTAACTCATTCCAGCATCAAATCTAAACTCCAAAGTTTTATCTAAATTTCTAAATCAGATGTGGGTGAGCCTTGAGATATGATTCAGCATGAGGAAAAATGCTTCTCTAGCAGTGATCCTATGAAACCAGAGAAGGTATTTCTGAAATACAATGGCAGGACAGGCATAGAGTAAACATTCCCATTCTCGAAGGGAGAAATAGGAAAGAAGGAAAGGGTGGTAGTCCTGACCAAGTCCAACACTTGGCAAAGCAAATTCCATTAGATGTTAAAGTTCAAGAAAAATCCTCTCTGGTTTGATGAACTGCTTCTGGATCCCCTGAAGTAACTTGTCTCCCCTCAAATTCCTATGCTGAAGCACAAGCACTCAATGTGAATATATTTGGACATAGGGCCTATAAGGAGGCAGTTAAGGTTAAATGAGGTCCTAAGAATGGAGTCCTAATCAGATAGGATTAGAGCCCTTATGAGAAGAGACACCAGAGAGTTCTCCTCCCTGCTAATGGCCCAGAGATGAACCAAGGCAAGGCCATGTGAGCACACAATGAGAAGGCAGCCCACCTGCAACCCAAGGGGAGAATCCACACCAAACATCATCCCACTGGCCTTTTGATCTTAAATTTCCCAGCCTCCAGAATTGTGAAAAAATATAAATTTCTGTTGTTTAAGCCACCCGGTCTATGGTACTTGTTATAGCTGCCTGAGTTGACTAATACAATCTGGAACTGGATTTCAGATTTAATAAGATATATTGAGCCAAGAGGTGGGCTGAGATTCCACCTGTAGACTTAACATAAGAGGTCCTCAGTTCCACACCCAGTGAGAATATGCAAGACTGCACAGATTCTTCCTGCTCCTCAGCCTCCTCTTCACTGCCTTGCTAAAGAAAATTTAGAAGGGAACAAGGAGAATTTCAGGCCACACAAAATACTGTGTTTGGGGTACTCCAAGCCTCAATCTATCTTGCTTGCTTTATTCATCACCCACAATCCAGCTGGCCCCTTTTCTTCCAGGTCAATCTGGCAGCCCCTCTTCTCAGCCTGTCTACACCCAGAGCCACATCCCCCCAACACTCCCCAGGAAGCTGTCACAGCTCACAACTTATCTAGGAACACCTCTCTCTTTATGAATCAGCTCACTTAGGCTTCCCTCTGCTACCCCTCAGTTATCTCATAGATTAGCATAATTATTATTTTATCATGATTTTTCTTAGTATTAGCACAAAAGTGAAAATCTTACCTTTCCTCATCCACATGAATATCAAAAACTACTTTTTTAGGTTAAATTTTTAATTGGCTTTGATAAAATATTTCATTTAAGAAAAAAGAGACTACTTCTAGGTCACATGAACATTCATTGGGCATGTAATACTGATTTTGTTCTCAGTCACAAGAAAACAAATTTATTTCTGTTAGTAAATAGTTTATTAGATTCCTCTTTTAAAAAAGTAGGGCGCCTGGGTGGCTCAGTTGGTTAAGCGACTGCCTTTGGCTCAGGTCATGATCCTGGAGTCCCGGGATCGAGTCCCGCATCGGGCTCCCTGCTCCGCGGGAAGCCTGCTTCTCCCTCTGACCCTCCTCCCTCTCATGCTCTCTGTCTCTCATCCTCTCTCTCACAAATAAATAAAAAATTAAAAATATATATATTAAAAAAGTAATGTGACAGATACTTCAGCATTTTTTCTCTATTACTGATGCCTGAAAGAAATCTCATTCAACTGTTTTCCTATACCAAAATTGAGTCATGTAACTACTGACTTCCTTAACTAATAAAAGAAACATTTACCTTTCTGACAGCCTTAGAGAACAGAGGATTTATATGTATTAAGGCAACTTATTAATCTACATGAACAATGAAACTAAATTTATTTATGAATTTTATTTTCTTCATTCAATAACATCTTACATACAGGAAAACAGTGTTGAATAGTAAGCCTTACCAACTCGGTTAATAGAAAAAGAAACCAGGTCAAATTCTTTTTAAAATTCTAAGTTACATAGTGGCTGGCTCAGTAGGAAGAGTGTGCGACTCTTGCTCTTGGGGTTGTGGGTTCGAGCCCCATGTGGGATGTAGGTTACTTAAATAAATAATAAAAAATTCTAAGTCAAATAATGTTTTGGGCACCTGGGTGGCTCAGTTGGTTAAGCGACTGCCTTCGGCTCAGGTCATGATCCTGGAGTCCCGGGATCGAGTCCCGCATCGGGCTCTCTGCTTGGCGGGGAGTCTGCTTCTCCCTCTAACCCTCCTCCCTCTCATGCTCTCTGTCTCTCATTCTCTCTCTCTCAAATAAATAAATAAAATCTTTAAAAAAAATTAAAAAAAAATAATGTTTTAAATAAAGAAAAGTTTTAGATTGTCCATGACTATACCCACATTCTCAATGGCTATTAGTAGTATATTGATAAAGATCTTATGATACTTTCTTTCATCAACAAACACAAAAAATGAGTTGTACATGCAACTGATGCCAGTTGTTCCCTTTTGCACATATGTTTACTATTTTTACTTTACTAACAGTGTTAAATAACTCAAATGGAGTTTATTGGACTCTCTGTGTTTATTACACACACACATGAGTGATGCATTTTTCTTTAAATGAAAAAAAAATACCCCAATGCACCTTAGTTTATGAAAATGGTGCTTTTGCTAGAATGCACTGAGTTTTACCCATAAATTTTGGCTTTTATGTTTCACATGTTTAATCAATATGAACATCAGTCTATCAATAAAAAGTTTTTTGACTGGGAGATGTGTTGCTATACCTTGAATGCAAAACATCATTCAACACACATAAAATGTTTCCAGTACCTTTGATTTCAGATTATTAATTCATGTTCTGACAATCAAATTGAGCTTGTGTTGCTTTTTGCAGAAAAAGTCCTAAGATTACCATAGTTTCTCCTCTTCCTAATCACAGATTTTATCTATTACAAAATAGGCCCTCCTTTAGCAGCCTTGGTAAAAATTGCAAAAATGGAGGTATGGAAGAGACCACATAGGAGTGGGAGGATTAGATATGGAGATATGGCATCATGCTGGCTCTTACCCCACATCTCACATCTTGCTCTTTCTCCTTCTGGGTATTTCCCCCTTAATCTTTTGACACTGAGCAATCCTATATGGTTGTTGCAGTCCTGTGGAGGTGTCCCCCTACAGATCACATGGAAGGGAATACCCAAAAGAGAGACTGGTTTAGAGAACAGACTCATGAGGGGTGAGGAGAGTTCCTGCCACTCATCCTTCTTTTCCCCCAATACTTTGAATCTATCAGCACTAATCTCCCTCTTTCATCTTTGTTTTCCACCACTTCCCTTTATACACCTGGGGCTCAAGACAAGCTGAACACTTGAACTTGGACAGGAGGGATGATTTCTAATTACCCATCCCTCCTGTGTGTGTTGACCACAAAATGTTGATTTCATTACTTTCTTTTTTTTAAGATTTTATTTATTTAGAGAGAAAGCATGAGTGAGAGAGAGAGAGAGAGAGAGCATGAGTGAGGTGGGGAGGGGCAGAGGGAAAGAGACAAGCAGACTCCCCGCTGAGCAGGGAGTCCAACATGGGGCTGGATCCCAGGACCCTGGGATCATGACCTGAGCCAAAGGCAGACGCTTAACTGACTGAACCACCCAGGAGCCCCGATTTCATTACTTTCAGTAACTATTCAAGGTCTAGCTCAAACAATGCCTTGTCTAGTAAAAATGATCAATTCTCTTTTGGTCTTACTGTGTTCCTTTTTTCTGTTCTGTTTGATTAATAATTGTAGTCACATCTGTCACTTCGTTCATGGCTATCCGCTCTTTCAGAACAGACAGTACACGATACACCTCTGCCTCCCTGGGGCTACGCCTGTAAGGTGCTTAATGAGTATCTATAGACCAAAAGATTGAAGGAATGGGATATTTTTTAAAGAAAAAGAACGTTTTTAGCACCTTAGAAAACTAAGTCAGTGTGCAATTTCATGATTTAAATCCAACTTATGTAGTTCCATCAAAGATCTGAAGTCCAAACAGAGGGGGAAAAAGACTTTTAACCACACTGACCCTTTCTTTCTCAAAAAAAAGGGGGGGGAGGGAGAGAAAGAGGGTAGAATATGAGCAGGAGGAAGCAGTGGAGGAGATGGTGAAAGAAAAAATTAATTAAAAAGAAAGATGTCAAAAACTAATGATGTACTATATGTTGGCTAATTGAATTTAAATTAAAAAAAAAAAGGATGTTAGTGGGACGAATTACACCCGATGATCTTTGGATGTGGAGGTGGGGCTTTGGGCAAAGAGGAAGAATTTAATTCTAAAGTGTATTCAAATAACTGAAATGATCATCAGAATGTTTTCTGTGTGCCTGGCAATGATCAGCGAATGACGTTATGATGAGTAGCCTAAGAGATGGGGTCCCTGCTACTGATTCTCTAATTGCACTTATTGATTACAGACAACACTTCTTCCTTGCTGATGGGAAGGAGGCTCTTTGGAAATACCATGGCTTCTGTGCATGTTTACAGAGCAGCACTGTGCCTTGAATCACTGTCCAGGGAGATGGAAACTTCACATTAGAGTTTGAAATAACCACAGACCCTCACATCTCCATTACAGCTCAGAGGTTATGGTGGAGGTGCTGGGTTTTGCTTCCTTCAGGATATCTCTAGGGACTCAGAGGTCCTATTCCTTTTCCCATAGTGCTTAAGACTATCTCACAGATTAGAAGGCCCCAAGCCTTGAATAAGAAGTAGAAAAATCACCTGGTCTGGAGTTGAGTTTTGCACACTAAAATCTATCCCCCCCCCAAAAAAAACACCCTTAGTAAAATGTCTGACATTTGAAATCCCTTGAAGGGAAGAAGCCAGTGAAAGATCGAACCTGGTGTTTAGCTGCCCTTTTGAGAAAGAAAATCTGGTTTGGAAAGTGATTGTATGAAAGTGCAACAGAGTCATGTGAGAACTTTCCCTGAGAGCAGAGTTTAAAAGGGAGAAACTGCCTCTGACCGAGCATACCCTACCTCTCCGGCACCAAGCTGGGTAGGTCCTATTTCATCCATTTCTCCTTTTAGTCTTTTATTCTTATATATGAGGTAAGTATTAAGATCCCCATTTTACACACGATAAAATTAAAATTCTGAGATTTGGAGTGATATGCTCATGGTAATAAAAGTGGCAAATTATGGGGCAGAGATTTGAACTTGTATCCTTCTGACAACAAATTCCCTGCCCTTTACACTACACTCTAGTGACAGGAACACTATATCAAGGTGGGCAGGTGGAACAATGTTCCAAATAAGAAGGGATTGTTTTAGGAAGGGCATACTGGGGCCCTGAACATAACCTCCCCTTAATTCCCAATACCACCCAGCATCACTCTGTGTCTGGGCACTTCTCTCTGCCTCATCTTGGCCAGCACTTGCGGAATAGGGCTGGGGTCTAATTGGCACACAGGTGAGCTCTGTCCCAACAGCTCTACTAGCTTTTTGATCAAAGGCAGATAAGGTCTGCTTTGTGATCCCAAAGAATATTGCACAATCCTCTTTCATGTAAAAATTACACATTGCCCTTCCATACAACAGGGTCAAATGGTTATCATTACACTAACTTGGTTCAAATCCCAATTCCAAAACACCCTGGATATATCATCTTGGGCAAGTTACTTAATGCCTCTAAATGTTCAGTTTTCTCATCTTTAAAGCAAGGGGTAATCATAGTGCCTATTCTTCAGGATTAAATGAATGAGCCCATGTCCAGCATTTAGTGAAATGTGTAACACATAGGAAGAACTTAAGAAGCATTCTCTGTCTTTACTGTGTATCTCACAGAGGACTGTAAGCACCCTGAGGGTAACAATATTGATCTGGTCTTCTTTGCATAGGGTTGGTATGTAAAAATTAGCTAGTGGTAATTTGTAAAGTGCCTGATTATGGAACTCTGGACATGATATTATTTTTGTAGAGTGGACTTAAGAACTTTTCTTGAGGACCTCTTTACTCCCTGTTACACAGGATAGGCTGGTAATGAACTCCATGTATATGGCTAGATCATTCTTGAAATGTAGGGAATGTAAGTCATTGAATAAAACTAAATTCAAATGGCAAACAGAACAGGCTTAGAAACAAGACTAGGTCTAAGTCCAGAGCAAACTGTAAAAATAACCATAGGCATCTAAGTATCTTTGATGGATGGCAATCTATCCCACAGGTGCCTCCGGACTCTAGACCTTTCCCTTATGACTAAGGAATTAGGAAAACTTTCAAGGAATTTTTTACTGAGTTCTCAAAAATTTTAAATAGGTATCACCACCAGTTTGTTAGCTCCTAGGACACAGTATACTTAGTGTGTTTTCAACTTTGACAATGCTTCCAAACATTAAATATGATGCATTATATCTAAACATCTTAATCAGCTGAAATGAAATTACTTAAAATTCCCCCCCAGGATCTTATTTCCTAATGGCTTTGGAACTAAAATTAGCTTTAATTCAATAGGCTATGTGTTCATCAATTTTCCAAAGAGAATATGGAGAGAGATGGAGGAAGAGAGGAGGAACAGACCAACTTCATGATTTGCTGCCACATGACTTCAGGATAGAGTTTCTGATGCTAAGACCAACCTTGTTTCCACCAAACCTGATGACTTCCCCAGGCCAGGGTGCCAAATCCCTTTAAGCTTCAGGATTATAGAAGGCTTATCATTATGACCATGAATCACAGAAGTATAAGTATGGAAGCATGTCCCAGTGGAATCCAACTGATTAAAGAAACAAACAGATCTGAGGCAAGTTTGTATAGCTGCATGCATTACTCACAACAAAAGACTGTCTAGTCTTAGGATAAGCCTGGACTAATCTGGCAATGGTGTTGAAGTGCTCTTAAACTTGCATAGTTCTAGCTACTCTGTAAGATTAGTGAAGAAGTCATAACCAATCAAATCTGTTTATACAATCATTTAAATACAACATATCTGCGCTTATCAGACATCTCAGGCTTCCCAAGCCTGAGATAGCTACACTGGAAAGTATTAATAGGAAAATTGTCATAATACTGACTGACTATCAGCTTGATCAGTACAACTTGGCCAAGACTGGTTCTTTGCAGTTCTGAACAGGAGAGGTTATATGAAAGAACTGGACTTTGTGGTACCTCCTGCATAAACATTTATAATATTCTGACATAAGTTTGATGCAAGATGGACCCACAGGAATATGGAGAACATCAGAATTAAGAAGGAACTTACTACAAATGCCAGCTCCGGAAAGAGAAGCTGGGAGGTTCAGATGGTAATGGGATTGTGGGAAGAGAGGTAATCACAATCTCCATTCTTCCTTAGCTCAGGTAGGCTGGAAATAGCAGCAGGAAATCTGGACTTTGGGCAGATGCTCCAGAGTTGGATTGTTGTTGCCCATTATTCTGGGAAATCTATCCATATACAACATGGTTCTGAGCAGTAGCCAAGGGGGATCGAGTGAGACCCAAGCCAGGGAAAAAAGACTGACAAGAACTCGGCTGGACATAATGGCCCCATTATAGGGTTTATAAATAGATACTAACTGTAAGTTATCTATAAGCTATAGTTAGTATCTATTTATAACTAAGAAAGGGACCAGAGAGGCAGATAACCAGCCTTATGAACAGAGACCTTGGCCAACTACAGATACCTGCTGAAGACTACTTGGGTGTCCACTGTTCCTCTTTGACACACTAAGACATCCGCCTCCAGAGTCCAGTTGGAAGATTAAAAGTATTCTTGAAACGACATGAAAGGTTGTATTTATGACTGGACCTCTGGATCAGTGGCTGTAAGATTACAAATTCTTGCCCCTAGACGGGGAATCACCTAGGGTGGAAGACATTGTTTTTATGCATCCTCCTTCTAAGAAGCCCTGAGACTATGCAGATGACCAGAAGCCCCCAGAAGGACTAAGCACAGGTAGAACCTTGCCTCTCTTATTTGATAAATTATCAATCCTGATGACTTTATCCCACTTCAGAATTTCTTCTAGGGCTAATGGAACTCATCAGCTTAAAGTAAGTTGTCCTCCATATGCTATAGTGGAAAGAACATGGACTTTGTCATCAGGTAGATCTAGGTTCAAGTCTTCACTCTGCTACTTACCGGATGGGTAATGGAGTTGAGTTTAATTATTTTCCGCAATTAATGCTGTATACAGATAAAATGCAGAGGATTAAATGAAGAGAAAATTATTTTCTCATCTGAAGAATGGAAATAGTAACACTTCTTTCCATGTTACATATGACAATTAAATTAAGCAATATAGTTATAGGGATAATCAATAAATATGAATTCTCTTTTCCATTATTCTGTACTTTGTGTAAAAATATTCCTGTGACATTTTCAGTGGATTCAACAATAGACTATGTTTTGATTTGATTTGAATTACAGGATAACTGATGCAATATAAGTAAATGATAAGATGCAAATTCTTCAACAAAATATTAGCAAATTAAATCCAACAATATATAAAAAGAATTATATGCCAAAAACAAATGGGATTTATCCCAGGTTTGCAAAACTGGTTCAACACTTGAGAATCAATCAATGTAATCAATCACATCAATAGGCTAAACAATAAAAATCACATAATCATATGAATAGATATAGAAAAGGCATTTTACAAAATCCAACACCTATTCATGATAAAAATGTTCAGCAAGCCAGGGAGAGAGAGGAACTTAATTTGACAATGAGCATCTACCAAAAAAAAAAAAAAAATCTATAGCTAGCATAATACTTAATGGTGAAAAACTAGGAGCTTTCTTGCTAAGATCAGGAGCATATGAAGAATTTCTCTTCTCCTTTTCAATATTGTACTGGAAGTCCTAGCTAATGCAATAAGACAAGAGAAGGAAATAAATGGTATACAGATTGGGAAGGGAGACATAAAGCTCTCATTTTTTCCAGATGACATTATGGTCTATGTAGAAAATCCCAAAGAATCAACATAAAAACCCCTGCAACTAATAAGTGATTATAGCAAGGTTGCAATATACTAGGTTACTGTACAAAAGTCAATCCCTTTTTCTATATACCAGCAATGAACAATTAGAATTTGAAATTAAAAATGCAATACCACTTACTTTAGCATCCCCCCAAAATTAGTATATTCAATAGTGTAAACCTAACAAAACATGTACAAGATCTATATGAGGAAAACTATGAAACTCTGTTGAAAGAAATGAAAGAAAAACTAAATAAACAGAGATATTTCAAGTTCATGGATAGGAAAATTTACTATTGTCAAGATGTTGGTTCCTCCTAACTTGAATAAAGTTAAAGAGCTGATACTATCTGACTTACTATAGAGCTATAATAATCAAAAAAAAGTGTGGTAATGATGAAAAATAGATAAGTAAGTCAGTGAACAAAAGAGAGCTCAAAAATAGATCCGCATAAATATGATCACCAATTTTTGATGAAAGAGAAAAGGCAATACAGTGGAGCAAAGACAGCCTCTTCAACAAATGGTAGTGGAACAATGGGGCATCCACATGCAAAAAAAAAAATTAATTCATGCAGATTTATCCCCTTCACAAAAATTAACTCAAAATAGATTATAGACCTAATGTAAAACATAAAACCATAAAACTCCTAGAAGAAAACATGAGAGAACATCTAGATGACCTTGGATATGGCAATGACTTTTTAGCTACAACACCAAAGGCATGATCCATGAAAGAAATAAGTGATAAACTTCATTAAACTAAAAAAATTCTGCTCTGCAAAAGACACTACCAAGAGAATAAGAAGACAAGCTGTAGACTGGGAGAAAATAATTGCAAAAGACATTTCTGATTAAAAAAAAAACTGTTATTCAAAATATAGAAAAAATTCTTAAAACTCAACAATAAGAAAATTGACATCTCAACTTAAAATGGGCAGAAGACCTGAACAGACATCTCACCAAAGATGTGCAAATGACAAGTATATGAAAAGATGCTCTGCATTATATGTCATTAGAGTAATGTAAATTAAAATAATTAGATACTACTACACACCTTTTAGAATGGCCAAAATCCAGATCACTGACAAACACTAATTGCTGACAAAAATGCAGAGCAGCAAGAACTCTTTCATTCATTGCTGTGAAAAAGCAAAACAGAACAGCCACTTTGAAAAACAATCTGGCAGTTTTTTACTTTGGAGGAAGTTATAAAGAAAACATGACCAATGGTTAACAGATGAGCTAGACCCAGACAACTGGAGGCTCCTCATCCCCTCCCCTGTCCTTGGAATGTATGTTCTGCCCACAATTCTCACAGTGGGAACCATTTTCAAGGACAGAGCCTTGAGAGAGCAATGTGTTGTTGAGAGCTTTGGATGGTGTATGTGACTGAACCCTGTTAAGGGATTCTGGCAGGTGGGTGTGGAGATCTACTCATGTTGTAGCCACCCAAGACAGGCCTCAGATGTAAGATCCCTTGCTTATTAAACCTGTCATTTATCAATCTGCCTTCCTTCTGCCTCTCCTTGTCCTCTGCTTACAAGGGCCAGTTTCAGATTTCACTCAGGAAGCTCCCTAGATTGCCAACCAACACTTAAAAAACTAAACATACTCTTACCTTGAGATCCAGTAATTGCCCTCTTTGTTATTTACCCAAATGAATTAAAAATATATGTCTTCACAAAAGCCTGCACACAGATATTTATACCAGCTTTATTCATAATTGCTAAAATTTGGAAGCAACCCGATGTCCTTCAGCAGTTGAGTAGATAAATAAACTGGTACATCTACACAATGCAGTGTTATTCAGCCACCCCCCAAAAATAAATAAATAAAGAGCAATCAAACCATTAAAAGACACGGAGGAGTCTTAGGGGCACCTGGATGGCTCGGCTCAGTCAGCTGAGTGTCTGACTCTTGGTTTTGGCTCAGGTCATGATCTCAGGGTCATGAGATCGAGTCCCACGTCAGGCCCTGCACTGGGTATAGAGCCTGCTTGGGATTCTCTTTCTCCCTCTCCTTCTGCCCTTCCAACCCACCCCTCTTCAAAAAAAAAAAAAAAAAAAAAAAGACTCTTAAATGCATATTGCTAAGTGAAAGAAGTCAATCTCAAAAGACTGTATACTGTGTGATTACAACTATATGACATTTTGGAAAAGGCAAAACTATGGAGGCAGTAAAAAGACCAGTGGTTGCCAGGGGTTGGGGAGGGGGTGATGAATACACAGCACAGAAGATTTTTGGAGCTGTGAAACTATTCTGTATGATACTATACTGCTGCATACATATTATACTTTTATCAAAATCCATAGAGCATACAACACCAACAGTGAAGCTTATTGTAAAGTATAAACTTTGGGTGATAATGACGTGTCAATGCAGGCTCACAACTGTAACAAATTTACCAAAGCTGGAGGCAATGTTGATAGTGGGGGAGACGATACATGTGGGATATGGGATATGTGGCAACAAGTTGTACTTTCCACTCAATTCTTCTATGAACCTAAAACTCTAAAAAATTAAGTCAATTTTTTTTAAAGATTTTATTTATTTATTTGACAGAGAGAGACACAGCGAGAGAGGGAACACAAGCAGGGGGAGTGGGAGAGGGAGAAGCAGGCTCCCCGCAGAGCAAGGAGCCCGATGCGGGACTCGATCCCAGGACCCTGGGATCATGACCTGAGCTGAAGGCAGTCGCTTAACCAACTGAGCCACCCAGGTGCCCTAAGTCAATTTTTTTAAATTGAAATAATAAAAATAAATTATTTGTACACAATAATGTCCTCTGTACCTAACTACAAAATATGATTGAGGCCAATGGTAAGTCATAGATATTCTTGGCTAATTATCCTAATTCCTGAATTCATGTCACATTAACAGTCAGCATCCAAAACAAACTTAACCTTCAACAACATTCCACAGCCCCACGGTCTAGGGACTATGAGGGAAATGTTTTCAAGTTGAGCTGATGTAAGTCTCACCACAATGGATATTTTAGGCCCATCTCACTAAAACAGAGGCTAATTCTGGAACTTCTAAATATAATGGTGATGAGACTATATGCAATTGCATAGAATGTTCAGTCTAAAATCCAAACAAAATGAACACCAAAGTTGACACTGGGCCAATATAATGGATTGTTGGCCAAGGAGCCTAAAATTCTTCTGTGGTCTAATTTGAGAAGGAATAACCACCAATTGTTTGAAGATAAAATTGGCATGTTCTGTGAGACTCCAAAAGGAAAAGAGACACAAATGACAATTATTGAAGAGATGACTCAGCCCTCTGACCTCTGATAGTTGGTGTATAACTGCATCCTTATAAATACCTTTCCTTGCTCTCTGACTCACCCCCTGAAGATGGCAGGCACATGGTCCAGTGGCTAGAGCCATGGTCTCTGTAGTCAGACGCAGTTGGGTTCCCAATCTTTAGGTAAATTCCTTAGTATTCTTTTTTCTAAATTTTGGTTTCTTCATCTTTAAAATGAGAATGACAATACCTACCATACGTATTGCCGGGAGGCTTACTGAGATCAGGTATATGAGGTGTTCGGCACAATGCCTCACACAGAGCGAGAGCTCTTGTATTGAGGAATACTGGGTTTGCAGACATTGTATCAATCAGTCCACTCCCTTCTCCACACACATTCATTCATCTATTTCTTCATTTATGTGCAACTCATTCATGTATTCAGTCAATCTGACAGTCACTGATTTATTTAATCACCTCACAACAAATAATGATGAGCCACTCTGTGCCAACCCCTATGCTAAGAACTACGAGAGTTACAGAAATGGATTAAATGTCTACCTGGCTATGAAGGGTTTCTACAAGTTTAACAGAAGTGTAGGATACGGTCACCAGTAATAGTAATAATACAAAGTACAAAGTGTTAAGTTGCACAAACTGCACTCATTGAAATGCACTGGGGGTTGCGAGACAGGAGGAGTTACTTTATCAGGGGAATCAGGACAGGCTCCATAGAGGAGATGCTGTTTAAGCTAAGGCTTGAAAAGGGAGCTGAAATTGGACTTTCAGAGATAAGGAAAACCAGGGCTTTTTCGGCAATCTGCTGTGCCTCCTTTGGAAGTAAACCTTACATCACAAAATTCTGTATCTATATAGCATTTAAGAGCTGCCCTCTTCTCATCTTTCTATGGAAAAACTGAGACCCCAGAGAGGGGAATTATCCCAGGCTCACAATGTTTGGTCATGGCAAGTCCAAGCTGAAAATTCAGACAGCTTAGCTCCCATGCAAGAATTCATCTGCTTTCTCATAAACACTCGCTGAACATCAAGTGTCTGCTTAATGTCCTGTTTAAATATTCATCTTACACATGTCTAGTTAGCACAGCTGAATTACAACAGAACCTGACCACCAATAATTTCATTTGCATGTAGGATATATGGCTGATGCTAGAGTCTGGCCTGAGTTGAAGTTTGTGGTCACTTACATCATTTATATAAAATATAAATTTTATATTTATATAAATATAAATTTATATATATATTTACATAATATATATATTAGTGCTCCTTTATTGACCCTGACACTGAGATTAATTCCATACCCAGCTTTTACCCCAGTAAATATTCTTTATTTGATTCCACCAATAGATTGCATCATTGTCATACTAGGAAAATTAGACACCTAGAAGGTACTCGATGTTACATTTTTACTTAGGACTAAATGATCGGGTGTATGCATGCATCTTTTGTGTCACTCATTAACAGCAGAGAACTGTGGCCCTCAAAGAAACAAATGGATCAACAGCCAAGCCTAGGGAGAAAAATCTGAGATTCTGGTGTTCTGAAAGATTTGACAAAAAAAAAAATCCAACAGATGGGAAGGGGACAAGTGAGGAGTCCTGGTAGCCTGACAAACCAGAAAAAGAGCTGGTTGGGAGAAGAAAGGCAGACAAGGGTCCAGACCCAACAGTTCTGGGCATTTGAAGTAGGAAGAAGCAATATGGGAGTTTGCTCTTCAAAAACCAATATGAATGAAAGGGAAACAAATTTTGTTTCCCCACCTTCTTCTGTTCCTTTTCCCACTCTGATGGAAGCTACACTAACAATTGCAGGTGAGTGTGCATTACAAGTCAGAGTTGGTTGTAGCTCTTTGATTCCCCCCCCATTTTTTTTTTTTTTAGTTTATTTACTTATTTATTTTAAATTTTATTTTATTTAAATATAATTATCATATAGTATATTATTAATTTCAGAGGCAGAGGTCAGTGATTCATCAGTTGCATATAACACCCAGGGCTCATTACATCACTTGCCCTCCTTAATGTCCATCACCCAGTTAGCCCATCCTCCCATCCACCTACCTTCCAGTAACCCTCAGTTTGTTCCCTATAGTTAAGAGTCTCTTATGGTGGGGCGCCTGGGTGGCTCAGTCGTTAAGCGTCTGCCTTCGGCTCAGGTCATGATCCCAGGGTCCTGGGATCGAGCCCCGCATCGGGCTCCCTGCTCAGCGGGAAGCCTGTTTCTCCCTCTCCCTCTCCCCCTGCTTGTGATCCTGCTCTCACTGTGTCTCTCTCTGTCAAATAAATAAATAAAATCTTTAAAAAAAAAAAAAAGAGTCTCTTATGGTTTATCTTCCTCTCTGATTCCCTTTTGAGGGTCCTTTCACTCAAAAGATCCCATCAGGGCAAAATCCATGATACCTATTGAGCATAGCAATGAAACAGAGTAGCTGGTGTCATGGTCAGCTGTAGACCGAGGTCCAGAGTACTTTAACAAAGAGTGTTCCACATACTGCAGGTAGTTTTATCAGAATACTCTGCATTGGGTTTTTGTGCCAAATCTCAGCTAATAATGAGGTGCTCTTCATGTCTGTTTTCCTAACTCCCTGTGAGTATGCCTCCTCAGGAACCCATGGCAACAGTGGTGGTGATCCAGGCATGATGCAAGTATTCCCAGAATCCCAGGTCATTATAGTATCAAGCTACTCTAAAATCCATCCTTCTTTTTTTCTGATGGCAGAGAGACCTAGATTTAAATCCCAGCTCTGCCACTTCCTAGAAATATAAATTTGGGCACTATGGAAATCAGGGATCAAAATAAAAACTAGGTCACAGGGTTGTTTCAAAAGCAAAATGAGCTAGTAGAAGAGAATCTGGTTTGTAAACTGCAAATAAGTATGCAAATATGCAATGCTATAGAAAGAACACTGACTTTAGAGTCAGAGAGGAATTGTTTCAAGTACAGAAATTTCTCCTTAGTAGTTTATTTAGCTTATGTGACCCTGAGCAGCTTGGTCTACTATTCTGAGTCTCAATGTCCATATCTGTGAAATGGGTTGAATGATACCTCCCTCTGAAGCCTAAGTAAGCTTAGATAAGACAATGTTTATAAAATATCTGAAAATCATAGTAATTTAATTAATGTTTCTTTTTATTACTGTATGTGTTGCATTCTTATTAATATTATTTCTGCTAAATTATTATCAAACCAGTCTGTCTGGTGAACAGAAGCAACACAGAGATTATGTTTCTTTGGCAGGGGCTGTCTTTGGAGCAGACTGTCTTCTAACTTTGCAGCAACCTGAGGGGACACACAGGATCAACCCCACATCTTTGAGGTGCCGGGGAGAGACCCACAGTGGAGCCCAGCTCTGTACGAGCATCACCAGAAATCTTTCTTCCCACTAACTGGGAAGAAAGACATCCCTTGAAGTCTTTGCATGGAAGTGGCCTCCTCCTACAGGCACTTTCAGCAAACCACAGAACCTCTGGAGGGCTAGAATCTTCTGTCCTGGTTCCCAAGTGACCACGATGCTATATTGGGTCCTACCATGGACCCAGAACCTTTTAGCATTGGCTGAATCACTGCCCCTGGCCAGGTAATTGGCTCAGAGGTGAGAAATGCCCAACACATAAAGCATAACCAGCACCCAGCAAAGCCAACTTTACCCCTTTCAGGAATTACACTTCCACAAAATGAGCTGCATGCATGACTATTTGACCTCCCAGTAAGGAAGAGCAGAAATTGGTCACCAACCCCAACCCCATGACTTAGAGCCCTGATAGAGATAAGCAGATACACAGTATCCTCCCTGTCTCTCTCTGCTTGTTCAGGGAACCAAAAAGACAATCATTACCCAAGAAATGAAATGACTTAGCTCATCTCAGAACTTTTTTTAATTAATCAATCACTTGCATATTTTCTAAGTGCTCAGCTCAATTTTATAAAGGTAAAAATGGCGGCTTTCAAAGAGCTGACAATCCAGCTTACATTCTGCTTGAAATTCACCAGGCAGGATTTTTTTTTTTTTTTTTTTTTTTTTTTTGCTGTGCTTTGTTTTTCTGCTCGTGGACTTATTCGTCTGAATTTAAATAGTTAGGTGATGTGTTACCTAAACTCTCTGCTTCGTCCCAGGATTCTAAAGAACAAAGATAAATTATATGTGAGCTCTGTATATTGTCTTCCAAATCAAGGCACTTGGTCCCTGTTCTGTCACCACCTGGTTATAGGACCTTGAGCAAGTTATTCTTCTCTCTATATCTAGGCCTTATTTTCCTTATCTAAAAATTCAGGGAGGTGTACTGGGGATCTGTAGGGTCCTATCCAGGACTATATTACTAGAATGCTTTCAGCAGAACCCCTCCTATAGGACCAGACCACCTCCTTCTCTTTCCCTCCCCATCAAAAGCTAATTTTCTGAATGGTGGACAAAAATGACATTTCAAAGAATAATTCTGGTTGCAAAGCTGAAAATTTGAAGAATCAAAGTAGCAATACTAATAAGACCCACGACATTTCATACAAAGCATTTGAGCAGTGGTTTATCCCCTTCAGAGTACTACGATATTCATTGACCCATTCTATCCATGATGAACCAGAGTAATACGTTTCATTAGTGACATGCAGGAGAAGCCAGCCTGCTGCGAATGGAGAGTCATAAAACCACTATTAAGTGTATATTAAAATTCTAACTGTGCCAACTACTGCAGTCAGCCATAACTGGGTTTTACTTCCCTTCTGTGCCAAATGTTGCCCTTTGCATACGAGACCAGACAAGGCGGAACAGGAAAATCCATAGATACTTGGACTTTGCTGCAATCCTGAAAGGTTAAAAAACATCACTAAAATAAAAGCAAAGCTGTTGAGTTCCAGAAAGTCCCTCTCCCCTCTGGGGTCTCGATTTCTCCAGCTGTAAATTGAGGGTGAAGTAATCTCTTCTTGTTTTTCTGTCCTAAGCGCTCTATCACCCCGTGCATGATCTAAGCAGACTCCTGTTTCACTCTCCCTACCTCCCAGCCAAAGAGAGGGGTGGATGGCATCCTACATCTTGACTATGGCGAGGGCATCAGGAAGGGCACTGTCATGAAGTAGAAAGAGCACTAGGGGGAACCTGGGTGGCTCAGTCGGTTAGGTGCCTGACTTGATTTTGGCTCAGCTCATGATCTCAGGATCCTGAGATCAAGCCCCACATTGTGCTCCCTGATCAGCACAGGATCTGCTTGTGATTCTTTCCCCCTTCCTCTCCCTCCACCCCACTCATGTGCATGCTCTCTCTCTCTCATTCCTTCAAGTAAATAAATAAAATCTTAAAAAAAAAAAAAAAAAAAGATGGGCGCCTCAGTGGTTCAGTCGTTAAGCGCCTGCCTTTGGCTTAGGTCATGATCTCAGGGTCCTGGGATCGAGCCCCGCATCGGGCTCCCTGCTGGGCGGGAAGCCTGCTTCTCCCTCTGCCTGCTATTCCCCCCCACTTGTGCTCTCTCTCTCTGTCAAATAAATAAATAAAATCTTTTTTTTTTTAAAAAAAGAGCATTTGACTTCAGTTAGGAGTCGTGGGTGCCTTCATTCACCCCTGACACGGACTGAGTAATACCAAGCGTGGCTTATTGAATGAGGACCAACTCCCGCATGCCGGGCTCTGTGCTCTCACTACAGCTTTGAGAGGCACATAGTCTTAGCCCCATTTTACAGATGAGGAAACCAAAGCTCAGAAATTCTCAATAATGTACTCAAGACCCCAGAACTGGTAAGCAACACAGCCAGAACTGTGCACATCCCATCCTCTTAAGAATCATTTGCTATTTCTTTCTCTACCTCAATTTCTCCCCAACAGAAAGGAATTATTGGGACTTAATTTACTTTGAACCTACTTTATCAGCGAAGTGAACCATTAAATCGGCAAAAAATAGGAAATAACTTTGAAGAAACAGCTTATAAATCAAGGGGAAATGGTTATGTCCTACTAATGGAAATGAAGTCCCCAGAAAGCTAGCTACCTCCTGTCAAGTCCTCATGCTCTGGCAGGGCTCTAAAAAAAAACTCACCATTCTGAGGTTGGGGCACAGGACAGGACCACCGTTGCTGAGAACCCCAAAGTCCCTGCTCCCGGGCTGTTCCCACCAGGTGGCGGGTTTAGTCAGATGTCCTGCTCCTCTGGAGCTGTCTGGTCCCGGCATTTCCAGAGTTATCTCAGTCTGGCTCATTCAGAAACCACACTAGAATGAAGCTGGATTCGGCTTTCTTGCTCTAAGTAGCATCCCCAGAAACAGGCATGCTTTGATCTTCCTGGGGAAACAAAGTACAGGAGCTCTGAAGGGCAATGGGGCCGCAAATCCCACAACTGTCAAAGGAAAGAGCCGGCCAGCTGAAAGTCTTTCACAATCTTCTCTCTGCTGGCTTTTGAAAACATCAAGCACCACCTTAGATTTCATTGTCTGACTCTTGTGATGGTGACGACATAAACTTGATTTCAGGTCCAGCGAGAACTAATTAGTATGGCTTTTCAGAGTTTGCCACTGTTTCCGCTTGAGCTCTGTCATTTACTCATTACAAAGTGTCTCTCATGCAGGAGAATCTCCCCCGAATCTCTCCAAAGTATCTCTCATACCAATTCTTTCCAGGGGGAAGACTAGCATGCACAGAAGTGAGCGATCTGCTCTGAGTCTCATCTTAAGTAAATGACTGAACCGCCCAGGAAGCCAAGCCTTCTAACTCCACGCACCTGCACATTATTTCCCGAGCCTGCAGCTCCTCACCTGCAAGGTCCGACGACATGCCTCCTTTGGTGCAGACTGCAGATTTCGTCCCAGAGTAAAATACTGCAAGAGACTTCCACAAGTCTCCTGAAAGGGGGGATATCCACTCTCTCCTCCAAGCTCGCTTATCATGAAACTTGCTGATGATATGAGGGTCGCATTCTAGAGACTCCGTGGAAGAAAGCTGGAAGGATCCAGCATCCTCTGTGACTGTACTAGCCTTGGACTACCTGCTTCTTGACTTCTTTTACTTAGAAAAGAAATAAATACATATCCTGCTTAAGCCTCTAATTTGGGGATAACCATCATTCACCACTGAACATGAACCAATTGATACAGCTGCATGGCAGGATTCTGACCAGGATTAGAAGAGGGGATCAGTGTCAGTAGACATAAAATGTAGAGAGAATGTACTTCCCTCTCATCTGAGTTCCCACTGTGTATGTGTGTGTGTGGGTATGTGTATTCATGTGTGAGGGCCTTGTATAAGCTATCATGTGGATTTTACCACCTCACTGTGGCTTCTAAAGGGCAGAGACCTTGCATTATTATTCTTTGTGTTACAGGTGCCAGGCTCACTGTCTGCAACAAAGCATCTTGTGAACTGAAAGCATACCCCAAGGGGCCTTTGAAAATGTAAGAATTGCTGTGAATGCAGGGATAGAAGGCCATCATTGTTAGTTTAGCGTAAGTTGCACCCTCAGGAGCTTCCCAGGTGAAATCCCAAACTGTCTCCCCACCATTCCAGAATGGTAGGTGGCCGACTTAATAAGCAAGGGAACTTATATGGGGGGTTTGTCTTGGGCCCCACAAACTGAGATGATCTCTTCACCTCGCACCAGAATCTTAAACGTTTATATAGAAGCCTTAACTGGATCTAGTCACATAAACCTCCCAGAGGGCCTCAACAACACGTAGCCCTCTCAAGGCTTCTTCCTTGAAAACGGCTCCCGCTCTATGAAGGTGAGTGACTACAGTCCAAGGAGAGGGGAGGGGTGAAGCCCTGATTGCCCCGGGGGCCAGCTTGGGGGTCAATCTGCGGTCACGGCCTCTCCATGACTTCCTCCAACATTTAGGATTCTGCGAAGGGAAACAAAAGAAATCTAAAATGAACCAAGTATCACATTCTCCATGATTTCTATAACTTGGGAAGGCTTATTGTGACTGCATGAATAAATGTTATGCATTTAGTCTCAGTAATTCAGCTGATTATATTTCAAATGTAAATTAGTCATCTAATGCAAACACAAAGTAATTTGTGACTAATTACTCTTTCTTCTTAATGCAGATCAGAGGAGCGGGCTCTACTGTCCAAAATACCCTAAGCTGAGAGAAGAACATTCCAGTAACCATTTAAGGCCCACAGGTGGCAAGAGAATAGAAGGAAATGACACACACTTTGAAGAACAACCCTACATGTCTAGAAAGAATGCGGGGATGCCTAAGCATTAGAAGCTGAATTTGATAGGCCCTCAGGATTAAAGAGATGTATGTCATATGGCCCTGGACTCAAGGAAATCAGTCTGGTGTGGAAATCAGCATGAAAATGAATAACCACATATAATTAAGATTAACTGTTGTACTGAATATATAAGAAGCATAGCAAAAGTGGTAAATATATTTGCTTGATAAAGGAAGATAAGAGTTCAGAGAGAAGCATTTGAATTGAAATTTAAATAGTGCCTGTAATTGTCCTGGTGGACAGAATAGGGGAGGCCATTCCAGGAAGAGAACACATTGTGTGGAAAGTCTTCCAAACGGAGAAGGGATAGGCCTATACATAAGGGTTTGAAATAGGCCTGCACATTTAGGGAAACAATGAGTTATCAAGTTATCAAGACCATAGGCTCTTCCACCTTGTTACAAAGTTACCCATCCCAGGTGAACTGCTTTCCTTTGGTTTAAGACGACCTCCAGAAATCCATAGAGTTGAGAATTGATGGGTTTTTTATTATGCTAGCCACTCACCAACAAAGGAAAGTCAAAAAACTCAAATGGTCACACCAGATCAAGATTCCTTCCTAAATCTATGGTGGAGAAGAACCAGTGACCAAGAAGCTCTGGTATGCTCACAGAAACCTAATTTTCTTTACTTCCCCAGCAGAGCATGATGAATTGTCCTTCCCATTCCTAATGTTTACCAGGCATGGGGAGTCAAGAAAAGCTAAATGCTAGGAGCCCAGAGAAAACACACCCTCAAAAAACAGTATTTACTTCCTAACTTTGCAATAAGCAATTATTTCATTTCAGACTTTCAGTGGTATGATATGTTTTAAACTGCTGTCCTTCAGGATTAAAAACGATAGTAATACTTACTTATGTGTTATGACAGATTCAAAGACAGAAAACAAAGAATGGATGAATTCACAAAAGGCACTCTGCGAAGAGTGTGGAATCCAATAACCAGCCCAGAGAATCCCTCATTTTTGACATCAATGACTTTTCCCAACTCTACTTATTCCACTCTATACTTTAAATATGGTATGAATCTTCAATCTTCAGCTTTCAAAACCTGAATTGCAACCATTAGTCTACTAAAAATGCCCAATATAAAATATTGGCCAAAAGACAAATGAACATAAGCACCTGAGAAGGATAGTGAGTCAAAGGAAGAAAACTTGTTTTTCCTACTTTTTACAGGTTTGATGAGTGTATACAAAAAAAAAAATAAGATAGAAAGTTCTGGAAAAATATTTCGGGGTAGTGGCAATAATGTGGTGAAAAAAGGCAAAACATATGTAGAAAAAATTAAATTGCCCTACAAGGTGCAGCCCTTTGACAAGTACTTGAGATAGGCAGAGTGACCTCCTCAAGGTGCTTAGCTGCTTCAATATTAATGCTTTGCGAGAGGCAAAAGGCAACCCTAGCTTGACATTATTAGCCCAACCTCCAGGATCCTTAAGTCTTCTTTACCATATAAAAATCCTTTGCAACTCCGTTTATCTTTACCCTCCACCAAGATATATGTTAGCAATCATCCTCCAAACATATGGCCCACTGATACACATCTGAAGGGTTTCATGGCTAAGGTTTTACTAGAAAGCAGTAAATGTCCTTATCTTAATAGCAGCTAACCCCTCAAGGTCTTGAAAACTTTACTTCCAAATTCTTTAGAGACTCACACTATCCCTAAGGCCCTCCCAACTTGAAAGGATACAATCAGTCACTCCTCACAACCCCAGTGCAGCTCCTTCTGCCCATGGGTCCTGTCCCCAGGCTTTAATAAAATCACCTTTTTTGCCCCAAAGACATTTCAGTAATTCTTTTTTGGACCATTCACTCCTGGCCCACATCACATCAGCAAGAGTATCATTCCCCTTCTCTCTGAGATCACAGTCTTCTGCTACCTATTTTCCAATATTGATAAACAAATACTTTATAGATTTTATCCAGTTTTCTAGTTGCATGTGGCAGGAATTTCATTTCAGACCCTAATAGAGCCAAAATATAATTTCAAATACAGACCCATCTATGAGCCACAAAGTGAAAATAGCAAGGGAAATCCTGCAATCATCCCAGGTTTCTGTCCAGAAGCATATTTTGCACCAGAGTGCAGAGAGGGGAAACCAAGCTGAGCAAGGATCTCATTCTAAATTGAGACAGAGATTAGATTAGAGTCCAGGGAAGATGAGGCAGCTGGAAAATGCAAGAAAAGGTTCTAGAGAGGAGGGTGCTATGGAAAAAACCTCCAGAAGTCTGCTTGCTGTGTCCTTGAGTCTTTGCTGAACACTGAGCTATGCTTGCATAAGCCTGTGCTGCACACAGCCAAGGAAAGCACGACTGGGGAGCCAAAAGCTAAACAATTTCCAAATGATACACACATTGAGAAGACAGTAACTCTTCAACCAGCTGAGAGGAAAGTCCCCTGACCAGTTGGGACATTCAGAACAGACCTACAGGGGTCACACCTTAGTAGAAGAACTAGGAGTCCATTCAGGGTGAAAATGCCCTTCAACAATGCGGGCAAAATAAAGGCTCTCAGACAAAACAAATGTGAGATCATTTGTCTCCAGAAAATCTGCACTCCAAAAGAATATTAATGGAAATTCTTCAGTTAGAGAGAAAATGATACCATATAGAAACTCGGGTCTATTAAAAGGAATTAAAACTGACAGAAATGGTAAATATGTATATAAATATAAATGAAAAAATTTTAATTTCTTAGGAGATAATTAACTTTAAAATAATAAAAATGCATTATGAAATTGTTAACATATGTATAAGTAAAATGTATGGAAAAAACACTAGGGATAGGAAGGCAGAAATGAAAGCATGATATTTTAAAGCTCCTACATTTTGAGGGAAATGATACAGTGTTACTCAGAGGGGGGCTGCTAGAAATTAAATATTCATATTTATATTTATATTATAATATTTGTGACTTTGAGGTAGGCAAAGAGCTCTTAGATAAAATATAAAAAGCAAGTTTAAAATTTCTGTTCTTCAAAAGATTCTTTTTTAAAAGTGGAAAGATAGTCCAATAACTGAGTCCATTAACTGGTTGAAAACCATCTATCTATATATGCATACATGCCTATTGCACATAAAAAACTCACTTATATAATCACATCTATAACAACATCTATAGAACTCTGTCCAAAATTTACAAAAGCAATTACAATTTAAAGATAAGCACCCAATTTAAAAAATAGACAAAATTTTTGCATCGATACTTCACAAAAAGTATGCAAATGACCAATATATGCCAAATACATGATTAACATTAATCATCAAAGAAATATAAACCACAATGAAATGCCTCTAACCCCCATTTGAATGCTGAAATTAAAAAGACTAACTATACCAGTGTTGGAAAGATGTGGAAAAATTGGAACTTTTATATACTGCTGGTGGTAATTTTCCCCTCTGATTTCCCCCACTTCATTCTTCCCCTCCCCCTACCTTCTTCTTTTTTTTTTTTCTTAACATATATTGCATAATTGTTTCAGAGGTACAGATCTGAGATTTAACAGTCTTGCACAATTCACAGCACTTACCAGAGCACATACCCTCCCCAGTGTCTATCACCCAGTCACCCCATCCCTCCCACCCCCCACCACTCCAGCAACCCTCAGTTTGTTTCCTGAGATTAAGAATTCCTCATATCAGTGAGGTCATATGATACATGTCTTTCTCTGTTTGACTTATTTCGCTCAGCATAACACTCTCCAGTTCCATCCATGTCATTGCAAATGGCAAGATTTTATCACTTTTGATGGCTGCATAATATTCCATTGTATGTGTATATATATATATATATATATATATATATATATATATATATATATATATATATATATATATCACATCTTCTTTATCCATTCATCTGTTGATGGACATCTTGGCTCTTTCCACAGTTTGGCTATTGTGGACATTGCTGCTATAAACATCGGGGTGCACGTACCCTATCGGATCCCTACTTAGAATTTTCTAACAGGATAGAAATGTTGTATTTTTCTTTACTGGGGCAGTGATTACATGGGTCTATACATTTTTCAAAACTCATAGGAATGTACACGTAACATGGGTGTCTTGTATATACTGGTATATACAGTTGACCTTTGAACAACACAGGTGTGAATAGCATGGCTCCACTTATATGTGGATTTTTTTTTTTTGATGAATACAGCACAATACTATGAATATATTTTCTCTTCCTTATGGTTTCCTTAATAACATTTTCTTCTTTTCTCTAGCTTACTTTATTGTAAGAATACAGTATATAGCACACAGAACATGTGTTAATCAACTGTTTATGTTATCAGTAAGGCTTCTGATCAACAGTAGGCTAATAGTGACTAAGTTTTGGAGGAGCCAAAAGTTACATGTGGGGTTTTTGACTGTGTGCATTGTTCAACATCAACTGTAATTTACAACTCAATAAAGTTGATTTTTTTTAAGTACTAGCTTTCTTTCCCATCTTCTACTTCAATATGAAGAAATTATGTTCTGAATTTAAAGTTTGACTTTATTGTCCCTTCCAGATTGAGTTAACTTTTTTCTTTTGATAAAAATATCTGAATATGAAAAAATTATCCCAACTGCTCATCACTTAAATAGGAGGAGATGTATCCCACTAGAAATACTGTAGTAAGAATACTGTGCATCTTAAACAATCAGCACAATGGGTAAACCATTAGGGTCTCTGCAAAATTGTCACAGGGCAGACATCCACTCCACAAATGTGAGGTGGGGTAGGGGGACTCTGAGGCTGGTGGTCTGCTGTTGAATGACACACCAACCTTACATTTCTGATCCCAGCTGCTCCAACCAGTGTCTTCATTAAGAACAGTTTTTGTTTGTTTGTTTGTTTCTTAGAAACTAGAAGGCTAACAGGAAAATCAGGCCCTGGCTATTTGTGTATCAATCAATCCAGTTGATCAATGAAATCAGTGGCTGCCCTGATGGCATTTTCAATTGCTATCAACTAAGAAAGGAAGGTAAAGCTCAATTTTGACTGAACTTCAGGTTATCAGGGAAATTTAGAGTTGACTTCTGGGGTTGCAATCTTCATGGCCATTCCAATGATAGGCACTAGGGAAATACCAGAGAACTAATTATATATATATAATGAAGACCCTGATGATTATTTTTCCTGCCAACTGAAAGACCTGAGTTCTTTTCATTCTGATCTTGGAAGTTCTTTGAATTCTTCAATTTCTCACAAGTGGCTCCAATCTCATTTCTTCTAGGAACATTTGGGAGAAAGGGAATTACAGGAGACACCATTTTTTGTGAGGAATAATGTGACATTGTCAGTAAAGTGGATTGTGCTCCCAGAAAGAATAGCACCAGAGAAAAAATCAAGACCAACAGAATTCTTTGTCTTCAAAATTGTCCCTCTCTCAAATAAAATAAAATATATAAATATAAATAAAAATATAAAAAAATTAAAAATATAAATATAAATAAAAAATTAAAAAAAATAATCAAATTTAAAACATGTTTTTAAACGTTGCCCAAAATTCCAAACATAAAGACACACGTTTATGGATCTGAGTTTATAGTCTGGAAACTGAAGTACAGGGGCACCCAGATGGCTCAGTCAGTTAAGCGTCTGCCTTTGGCTCAGGTCATGATCCCAGGATCCTGGGATCGAGCCCCACATAGGGCTCTCTGCTTAGCAGGGAGTCTGCTTCTCCCTCTCCCTCTCCCCCCTCCCCCACCACTTCCCCACTTGTGTGCGCGTTCTCTCTCTCTGTCATATAAATAAATAAAATCTTAAAAAAAAAATGAAGTACAAATTCGATCAATGCCAAGGCTGGTCATGCTCCTTGAATTCTGACAGTCACAAAGATCAGACCCAAGAGGTATTTTATGGTGAGGACCTGTCTCCTTATTCCTGAGAGGTGGTATGTAAGGATGGCCACTGCCCTTGGCCCTGGCCAGGGTTCTTCAGCTCACAGTCCACACCATCCTACTCTCCCTTACATTCAAAGAAAAGGGAAAAATAATGGCTCCTGTCTCATTCATGTGGCACAATTTTAAAATGAAGAAACAAACAAAAGAAAGTACGATAAAAGAAAGTGAGAAACCTCTATTGCCCTATGAAACAGGTTCTCTTTTCCTGACAACTTCTGCATCAGAGAAGTATCCTGATAGACCCAGACTCTCCTTAATTCCAGAAAACACAGTTGTACCCTCACATTTTAATGCAGACAATCTAATATATAACGAGTTGGATTTAAACTTAAGAATATTCACATTTTGATAGTTTAACAATGTACCTTTGTATTCACTTATTTATTTTCAAAATAATTCTGTAAGTAGGTTTTATAATATTGTCAATGAGGAGAGAAGACTCGATAAAACCTCACAGCTATTAAAAGCATCACCAGAACCCATCTCGGATGTTTTCCTAACCCCCCCTTCCCTCCCTTAGAACCCTGGGTAAAATTGCAGTTTGAAGAATTAGGTAAGAAGACTTTCTCTCCCCTGTGTCCATTTCCTTTATTTGAATCAGCACATGCTCTCCTACAGGAAGCTTTCCGGCATTTCTCTACACTTGGAGATTTTTTATAAAGGTAAAAAACTCAATAAGTAAGGAATTATAAGTCTCATTTCACACTAAAAGTGATTCCTGACGTCATCGAGAGTTCCCGTTGCATTTTTCAATGTGTCCTGAGAGATCACCAGCATATAAGTTAATGGTTATTTGTTTTGTATGGAAGTTTGGTGGCAGCCAAGAAAATTAAGTCCAAGTGAAAACCCTTCTATTTATTATTCATACGTTCAAATGGCATCTTTTATGGCTGGCGGGACATGAGATTCATTCTGGTCTCTCTTTGAAAATTCTGCTTTTTATTTTCATTTCCCAAAAGAAGTCGATAAGTTTGAAGTTAGCAGATGGACAATAGCTTAGCTAATGACCACCTGACCTGAGAACTAAAACCTTCCTCTCATCTGAGGAATTATTTCACTTGAAATTGAAATGGATTTAACGATTGCAGAGCCTCAGAGCTTCATTCATCCTTTTCTAAAGAATTTCAAAATGCTCACATTTCTGAAAACCTTGAAAACAAGGAATGTTTAGAGATAGAACTTTCCTGAGTATACTGGTATTGCAATGGTCTGTCAGGATCCTTGACCCCCATACCCTTAAAAGATGAAACTAGTTGGCTTCCACTTCAGCCTGCGCCAGCTTCGGGGATTAATACTGGAGGCAAGCAGGGGGTTGACAGGGTACAGGATACAGTCAAGTGCACGGGTATTTGCTATGGAGTGCAGTGGAAACAGTTCATTTGCCCAGCTTATTAGGCCATTTTCTTTATTCTTCTCCAAATCGATGCATGCCTTGACCTTCCTGTCCTCCAGGATTAAAATCCTATCCTGATTCCCAGTTCTTTCCAAAGCCCTTCACTGTCTTTTCTACTAATTCTTTCTCTCCAGGCGTGATATGTTGTGTCCCCGAAAAATACATTTTTAGGACGACATCTCCCGTATCAGTTATCATACGGGACAACTTCTGCACGATTCCTAATGAGTGATTTTTTTTTACTTTATCCAGCATCCCGCTTTCCTTTTTCTTACTATGTTCATCACCTAATTTTCGACAAAACTTCAAATTCATGTCCCTACATGCCCCAATCTAGAAAACTGAAAACAACGTCCGAGAAATGGCTCTTGTCTTCCAGAGCTCTTCAAATGTCAGCAGAGATTCAAATGAAAATTCTGGGCTGAATTTTCAGTGAGTTCTTTAAAGGGTGAACATTGGAGGGTAACACAGGTGCTCCATTCAGAGTGGCCCTTCATACTGACCCCAGGGCGTGGGTAGGAAATGAGTGGGTGTGGTCCCGCCTTTTCCCCATCAATCATTTTTGCCATGAAGCAGTTCCTCTGTCCAATATTTGAGTGGAATAGGGATGCAGCATACCATTTTCATCCTTGAACCCTTTCAATCAACTGTAATGATTAATTTCCAAAGAACACTAAACAAGAAGCACTT
Organism: Mirounga angustirostris; assembly: GCF_029215605.1. Classification (NCBI taxonomy): domain Eukaryota; kingdom Metazoa; phylum Chordata; class Mammalia; order Carnivora; family Phocidae; genus Mirounga; species Mirounga angustirostris. The sequence continues at coordinate 13,731,332 of NW_026991718.1, read as the reverse complement.
AAGAAAAAAAAATAGTCCTCTTGAGCGTAACAGGGATATAGCTCCCCTTAATGGAAATGTATCTTTAACCTTAAATATTTAATCTCTGAACTGTTCAATCAACCTCAGGCTCTCCACAGTCAAATGTCTTGGCCTTGGAGCTTATTTGATTTCAGTTTAGGACATCAGCTGGTATCACACACCCTTCAGAGAGCTGCTCTTCCCTTCCTGGGCATGGCCAGCCATCCTGGGACCCTTTCCTTTCTGAGAGGGTGGATTTCTGTTTTGTTTTATGTTATCTTATGGACTGAGAAAATATCAAAGCAGGGGGTGACTTTGGAGCTCTTTAAACACAAACCTTCATTTCACAGATGAGGAAACCAAGATAAGGAAAAGGTGATAGATCAAAAACCATCCAGCTAGAACTCAGATCACTCAACTCCAAACTCATTAAGTCATTACATAATTAAGTGGCTGAGTTTCTATGCTGTGCCAAGCACCGCAATGGGTTCTGTGAATACAAAAAAACACAGTCCCTGCACTCCAGAAGCCCATGCACCCCAGCGCCTCCCTGAAGCTCAGACACAGATAGCCACCATTTTAGATATTGGTCTTCACTCAGACTACACTTTCATAAGAAACCTCTGGAGGCTTTTTTTTTTTTTAAAGATTTATTTATTTATTAGAGAGAGAGAGGACAAGCAGAAGGGGCAGGGAGAGGAAGAGAGAGTCTTAAGCAGACTCCGTGCTGAGCATGGAGTCCGATGTGGGGCTCGATTTCTTGACCCTGAGATCACGACCTGAACTGAAACCAAGAGTCGGTTGCTTAACCAACTACTCCACCCAGGCACCCCTAGGCTTTTATTTTTGTCAACCTCTGAGGACAATTTCACTGAACTAAAGAGTTAAAACCTGAGGAAGAGAATAAGATAATCCACCTGACTGCCCTCATCTACCTTGTCTCCTAGCAGCTCTGCCATCAGTGGGGAGGATTTACACTGGAGCATCTGCCAAACTGAGATTGGGAGACCCTCCTCCTTGCTCCCCTGGCACCAGGTGCTTGCTGGGTGTGCGTACATATCTCCTAGTTAGACTTGAACTTCCTGAGGACAATAATTATGAATTCCACCCACAGTGCTTAACATGGCGCCAGGCACATAGTAGCTTAGCTAAATGATTTTCAAACCCGTTGGTGTTATTCATATATTTAAATGAGTTTGGAATGGGGTTGCTATGGAGACAAGTACTAATGAAAGCGATTTGGGAGACTGGTGTGCCCAGTGGTCCTGCAGTCCTTCCGGAAGTGCTTTCTGCCCTGTCACTTTTCAGTCCCTAGAGTCACTTCATGCAGAGCAGGCACGCTTGGGCAGGGAGGGCGAGGCGCTCCTCACCTGGGCTCCTGCTGGTCCGCATCTAGTGCCCAGTGCAGCACTATCCTCGTGCACAACCCGCCCCACCCGGCCTGTGGAATCTGAAGCTAGATGTGGTCATCGCGAGCAAGGCAGATGGAATGACACAGAAACAGAAAAGTTAACACATTCATCAGCTTCCACTTTATGTTCGTGGGGAAAAAAATGAAAGGTTTTCAAGCATAAAAGAATTTCCCATTCCAACGACTCAGAAAAGAAAAATGCTTCACAAATAGCATCTTCCTTTGGACATCAAATTGCTCTGCTGACAGCAGTTTTCATCAAAAAGTCCAAAGAAGAAAGATGAGGGGAATTTACAAAAAGCACCAAGAGGGAATAGATGGAGATATTCACTGTGCAGGTGAAGCATCAGTGGAGACCCAGAATACTTCTGCTCTGGAAGTTCCCAGTCTTGTCATTGGATCAGCTCGTCTGAGTCCATGGATATGATGACCTGACTAGCACCAGGGTTCCCTGGGGCATGTGCTGTCACCAGGAGGATTCCAGCTGTGCAGACTGCTCCGTCTCTACTCCACCACCCCCCACCCCCGCAGTACAGGGACAGATGACAGAAGACAGGAGACAGTGACCAAAAAGGGGCTGTGGACAACAGCCCCCACCACCCAGATGCCTGTGATGCTATGGAGAGTCAGACAAGCTCTGGATTCTCAATAATAACCCAGTTAAATCACCAGTTAGAAACTCAGTCTGTGTCATCCTTGGCTTCCTATGTCTCTGCTTGTCATGAGAACATTCTGAAGAGAGAGAGAGTTTTTATTTACTATAAAACTTTGGCATTTTAGGCTGCAGACCTTTGCTGCTAGGAAGGATAAGGAAAGGAAGTAAAGGAGGAAGGAGGGGGAGATTCTGTGACTTCTTGAGCTGGTATTATTGCCCAATATGTGAGCTCAATATAAGAGGAACGTGTTTTTTCTCTGCTTACTTTTTGTCTCCAAGGCTCTTTGTAAGCTTTCCAAAAACTCTGATCTGAAAGTCATGCCATCCTACTAGGGTGAATGCAGCTGGTAGCAATAGTAGATTCTTAATACGCAGTGATGGATAAGACATGACTTGATTGGGTTTACTAGTCATAATGCAAATCAAGGCAGAGTTTTTCTTGAAGTCCTGTTAAGCAAACTCACCTCCTCTTGTTCCCTGATTATGTAGATGTTATCACGCCACGATTCTCAACAGAGTTAGAAAAACCAACACACAGTGCCCTGTATGGATTAAATGTCACAAGTAGCAATTCTAAGAAGATGATGATGCATCCTATAAAACTTCAGTGACCCTTGCCAGCAACCCATGGCTGACCTTAGCCCTCTCACAAAAAAACGGGCAGCAAGCAAAACACCAGAGACCAGAGGTGAGTAAAATACACACCAACCTTGAAGAGCTCACAGTCCGGTATGGAAAGGGAGGGATTAACCAGACGTACAAGAAGTAACTCCCAGAGAATCCAGTACAAACCACAGTGGAGGAGAGCTTAGGTGCGGTGGCATGTCAGAGTATGGACCAGATAATTCTGTGTGTGGCAGTGAGATGAGAGAGTGGTAGGAAGTGCCCCAGGAAGAAGGTAGTGCTCGAGTTAGAACCTGAAATCTGTGTCAAAGTAAGAGAGGAAGTAGAAGGGCATTGATATCAGTCAGACTCTCGACAGAGTATCACTCTCAAAATGAAATCATTTCAGGAGATTTTGCTTTGAAGGGACTATTCCAAAGTCACAGGCAAGAGAAACCACAGTAACCCAGATGAGAGTACAGTAACCCAGGGCTGGTGGATGCTGCACTATTACCAGCCCTCAGCTGGAAAGAATGTGTGATGCCAAATCTCAGAAAGTGACAGTCATAATTGTTGGACATCTGGAAAAGAACAGCAACCACTGGTCAAAGAACACAGACCAGCCTGGGGCAACCTTGTAGGATGAGAGCCAAAATGCATAGTCTGACCTCATTCTCCTCCTTTTAACCTCCTGTAGGGGAGGTCACCTTTGGCCCACAGCATCTAGAAGCCAAAGGGCAAGGGGACCCACTGATGCAGTCCATGCTGGGTGGAGGAGGGTAGACAGTGGGTCTGGGGGTGCCAAAAATCCACCCTGACATCAAAAGGTGGGACTTATTCTGTACTTGAGTTCGTCTCTGATAACCTGTCTCTGGTCCAGGCTTTTCCTAGCTCTGGAGACTGCCTTGTTCAGGAATCTACCTAATGATACCCCAAATCAGGGGAATAAGGCTCAGGAGAGATGCCATCAGCAGAAAGAGTGCTCACAAAATGAAAGTATATTATAGATGCTATAAGATGCTCGGCCCAGGTTAGGCATAAAACTACTACTTTTTTGCATCTTACGTAGTAGTCCCTTAAAGAAGTGTTTTCCAACTTATTAATCTAAATTAATTATCCTTTTTATACTCTCTAATAGAGCCAGTTTCCCTTCCCTCAGAGCCCTTATTTCAGACTGAGTGCCATGTACTGTCATACAGGTTACATACTGCACAACTTCACAGAACATCATTCATATGGACCATAATATAAACAGCTCCCCCCGGAGTTGTACAGTGCAAAACCTGCACAGCTGTACAAGTGGGGCCCTGTCACTCTTCAATATATATTCATTAATATGATTATTTGACTAGTGTCTATCTCCCTCCCTAGTCTGTAAACAGTATGAGGACAGTGGCTCCCAGTACCCAGGAGACAGTGTCTGGTACATGGTAGACACTCAAGGTTTAATGAATATTTAATAAATCTCCTGAAACCACAATTTTATTTTAGAAGCTGAAATTCAGAGAGTTTAAGTGGGTGGCTTCATTAACTCTGAATAAAGAGTTAATAAGGGCTGGAGTCAGCATTTAAGTCAAAAACATATGTTTTTCATTGTTCCATGTGGTCTTTAAAATACAGCGGAAGGGCACTTGGATGGCTCAGTCAGTTAAGCATCAGGCTCTTGGTTTTGGTTCAGGTCATGATCCCATGGGTCTTGAGATGGAGCCCCACGTGGGGCTCCACGCTCAGCAGGGAGTCTGCTAAAAGAGTCTCTCCCTCTGTCCTTCCCTCCATTCTCTAAATAAATAAATAAATACATACATACATAAATACATAAATAAATAAAATTTTTAAACAATAAAAAATAAAATACAGTGGAATGATGTATTTTGAAATCTGGTTGGAAGAGAACTAGAGATCAATAAAGATGAGATCGAGGGAGACTGACACTGGTATTACCTTTACCTAGGGCTAGCTTAGCAGGAGCCTCCTGGGTAGTTTGTAAGGTCCTTGCCAATCAGAGCAGCCTATCCAGCCTCACTGCCCTGCAGAGAAAGAGGGAACAGGCAGGTACTAAAAGGGTCACTCCGAGTCCCTGGAGACCAGTGATTTATAATCTGGTGACAGCCTCTTGCCTGCCTCCCTCATCATTTTCCCACCATGACCTGCCAAGGGCACCACCAGCCTCTATCCCTCCATCTGTCGGTGTCCCATCCCCCTTACTCCCCCACCCCCACCCCACCCCCCCAGACATGGAGGCTGCCGCCATTCTGGGTGAGAGCCTCTCTGAGCACACTGGGACTGGCTCGCCTCTGCCTTTCTGCCTTTGTCTGCAGCAAGGAGGGAGTGGAAGGGCTTTCTTTGACTTCTAATGACAGAACTCCCAGGAAGCCCAGTTAGAGTTAATGGCCTTGGATATACCTATTACAAACCCGATTTTTCCCCATGTCACTGACTCAGGAGATTAAGATTTATAGCCACTATAAAGTTGATATACACAATGTCAAAACATTTTCATTTGTTTTTGGTTTTTCAATGAAGAAAAAAGAAACAAGTGTACTCTGAGAATTTATGGCACAGTTTTATCAACCTCTACGGTAAACAGTTTGCTTTTCTAAGTGGCCAACTGCAGACATTCTGCTCACTAATATGTTCTTGGTCTGGTGGGGTTTTATATATGTTTTTTAAGGTGGCGAATAGAACAAATTTTATTTGAAAGCATATTAGCTTGGCTGGCAGCTTTTATATATTTAGACTAGGGTTTATCACAGTGTCATTATTGACATTTGTTTAAGATAATTCTTGATATCCTGTGGAAACTATTACTCAAATTATGAAATCCTAAAATTGCTCCCTGTTACCCATTACTAGAGGATTAACCATATACAATTTAAGAGTTAGGTAAAAAAACAGTGAATAGTATCAGTTTTATTTGGATCCACCTAAGAATTTCTCTAAAACAGGGATTTGAAACCTCGATTTTTGAGCCATGTAGTTCTTTGTTGTGAGGGCCTGTCCTGTGGATTGTAGGATGCTTAACCACACATATATGTATGTATAGTTGTTGTTTTTAAATAAACAGAAACACGATCTCCTTCAGGAGCATGAAGGTCCAAGTTATTTGCAGGAAAGACAATGAGCACCCGGAAGTGAGTATCCCCCGGAATGCCTCCCCTCCCCTGCCTGCCTTTTTTATTGCTCTTCTGAAATAAGCCTTGAACCTTGAAGCAGTAAGTCTCCATCATGTGCAACTGTACAAGGACACATCGCTGGTTTGTACCCATTGATCCCCATGCAGGTACATTCCTAAGAAGCCTATTGCAAAATTTATTTTTCATTGTAATAAGAAAGATGGTTAAGTTTCTCTGATTTCTATACATTCCTTTATTAAAGTCTTCTTTGTAAGTGTTCACTGGTACAGAATTCCTTCGATATTTGTCCCCAAGTGCAGAGAGCAGGCCACTTTCTGCCCACACAGGTCCAGACAGCGTCTATACGTTTAGGACATTGTCATCATGTACTTAGTCCATGCAGCTCTTGCAAGAAAGTCCTTATTGAATGTTTGGACATCTTTTATTCTGATAGGAGTTTATAGGGATGGAGTCGTTCTGGCCCCAACCTAATTACTGGCAGAAAGTAACAGAAGGAAAGTCAATGACCAGGCACAAGAGACTTCCATTCCAGTCTTGGCACTGGGAGTTGACTGGTCATTATCATTTCGGGTAAGTTAAAACCCCACATCAGCTTTAGCAGCAGCAGCTTTTGGCTTCTGTCAACAATGACAATAGTAACACACTCATCTCTAACTACAGGTATTGTTAAATGCAAATAAAATAGAGGATCTCAGGGATCTATGAGAGGTTTAATACATCATCATCATTGTTCTCTGGAAATCGCCAGCAGAGTGGGTATCAGGTGAAAAATAGACCATGCTGAGCCGTTGTGCATTCTTTTCAATGTTTGTGTTTGATGTGTCATAACAACTTTGGAATAAGCCCTCAAGAACTAGGTAGCACACTGATGGGCATAAATGAGTAGGGGAGGAAGTGGCGTAAGATGGATTTGGAGACGTAATTAGGGGTCATATCATGTGAGACGTTGTAGGTGTGGTAAAGAATCTGGATTTCATCTTCAAAGCAATGGGGAGTCATTGGAGAGTTCTGGGTAGGGAGTGAGCTCCGCTCTGATGTGTGTGTTAAGAGACCACTGGGAGTGGGGCGCCTGGGTGGCTCAGTTGGTTAAGCAACTGCCTTCGACTCAGGTCATGATCCTGGAGTCCCTGAATCGAGTCCCACATCGGGCTCCCTGCTCAGCGAGGAGCCTGCTTCTCCCTCTAACCCTCCCCCCGTCATGTACTCTCTCTCTCTCTCTCTCTCTCTCATTCTCACTCTCTCAAATAAATAAATAAATCTTTAAAAAAAAAAAAGAGAGACCACTGGGAGTGTTCTGTGCAGAACACATTGGGGCAACAGAAAGCCCACTTGGAAGCCTTTTCCAGGAGTGTAAGCTAGAGACAGGGATGACTTGAAGAAAGGATTTGGAATATGCTTGGGAGGTGAGTTGACAAGAATTTGCTAGTAGATCACATGAGAGACATAAAGATAAAGGAAAAATAAAAATGGCAGGTGGTACTTGAGCAGCGAGGTGAAATACAAATGTCATTTATTGAGAGGAGAGATACTAGAGGAAGGAATCCCTTTGGGATGGAAAGCAGGAATCCTGCCTTGGTAATTTAATTCTGAAATGCCTAGTAGACATCCAACTGGCCTAAGCTCCAGAGCAGTGACATCCTGCTGATCCTTAAGAGTGATTGTATGGTGACTAACATAATAAAATAAAATTAAAAAATAAAATAAAATAAGAGTGATTGCAAAAACAAAAACCTTTGTGCTTCACCTCTGGGATCTGCATCAACTAAATAGAAATCAAATTAGCTAGAATTAATTACAGTTTATAAAATCTTCCAGAATTGTACTAATGAGGATGTTTTTTAGGTTTAGTGTCAGAAACCCAATGGCAACTGATTCTGTTCCATAGAAAAATCTATTGGCTCTTGAAATGGAAAGAGTCCAATAGAAGACTCGTACATTCCTGAATCTGGGTGCTCAGATGATATCTCAGACATCTGTCCTCAGTTCTGCTCCCATTATACTAGCTTTAATCTCAGGCAGGATGCCCTAAGAAATGGCAAAGATTTCCCAGGGTCAATCCTCATCTTACTTCCTACTGGCCTAGCAACCCAGAAGGAAAAATGCATCTTTTGCCATGGCAGCAACAAAGGCATTTGCCAGTTCTGAGCTCCTGCCCACTCCTTGAGCCCAAGATGAGGTCGGGTCCTCACAAACCACATAAACTGAGGTGTCCAAAGGGGGATAGAGGGGCTTTCATCACAAGAGGAGATGGCTGTTGTATCAAGTTGCATAACACATGATGCATTCGTTCAGGCTGCTGTAACAAAATGCCATAAACTGGGAGCTTCGGCAACAGAAATTTATTTTCTCATAGTTCTGGAGGCTGGAAGTCCAAGATTAGGGTGCCAGCAGGGTTGGGGTGTGGTGAGTTTTCTCTTCCTGGCCTGTGGCTGCCTTTTTCACTGTATCTTCTCTCGGTGGAGAGAGAGACAACAAGCTCTCTGGTCTCTTCTTAAAACAGTACTAATTCCATCAGGGGGCTCCACTCTCATGACCTCACCTAATCCTAATTACCGCCCAAAGGCCCCATCTTCAAATACCATCACATTGGCGGGTAAGGCTACAAAAGATGAATTTGGGGGCGGAAACATAATTCAGTCCATAGCAGATGGACATTAAAAAGCTTCCAGGAAGATGGGGTGGCTGGGTGGCTCAGTCAGTTAAGCCTCTGCCTTCGGCTCAGGTCATGATCCCAGAGTCCCAGGATCGAGCCCCGCATCGGACTCCCTGCTCAGCGGGGATCCTGCTTCTCCCTCTGCCCTTCACCCACTCATGCTCTCTCTCTCACTCTTGCTCTCTCTCAAATAAATAAATAAAATCTTAAAAAAAAAAAAAAAAAAGCTTCCAGGAGGAACTTGAAGTTCTAACAGCAACAAAAAGAAAACATAGTGCTTCACAGAACTTTGCTAGCAGGACATAAAATTACTGATTTCTTTCACAACAGGCATGACAGTAACAGGAGAGAATATTCTGTTTTCCTGCTCAAGAAGAATGATGGCTGTTGCCACACACTAAGATTAACTCCAGCTGCATTAAATAATCATATATAAAACAATGGTAGAGGGCGCCTGGGTGGCTCAGTTGGTTAAGCGACTGCCTTCGGCTCAGGTCATGATCCTGGAGTCCTGGGATCGAGTCCCGCATTGGGCTCCCTGCTCAGCGGGGAGTCTGCTTCTCCCTCTGACCCTCCTCCCTCTCATGCTCTCTGTCTCTCATTCTCTCTCTCACAAATAAATAAAATCTAAAAAAAAAAAAAATTAAAAACAAAACAAAACAAAACAATGGTAGAAAAACCACCAGGCACAGAACTGTATATATGTCAGATCTTTAAACGGGCAGCTTTCTTAATTTTGAAGCAAGAAAAGAAAACGGAAAGAAAAATTTTGGTCAGTTTGTTTTAAGACTTTATAACTTTGGTCAATCGGGCAAAAAATCCAAACAGCTGACTACGGATATATCTGCATTGAGACTTCTCCCCTAAATCCACTCATTTACCTAACATTTCCTAAGTGCTTACCCAGTGGAAGATGCCAAACCGAACCAGGCTGCCTCTTCTCCTGCTCCTCTCCAGGTAAGACCACACTTTGGTTATTCTGATCTCTATAAGAACCGAATCTTTGAACAACTCTATGCCCCCAAATTTGGTAAGCTCGATGAAATGGACCAATTATTTGAAAGACAGGTTCTTCCAAAACTCCCAGATGAACTAGATGCTCTGAATAGGCCTGTGTCTATTAAGGAAATGGAATGTACCATTCCAGGGAGTGATGTTGATAAGGGAAAAAGCTAATGACTGTGTGGGGCCAGGAGATGTAAAGGAAATCTCTATACCTTTCCCTCGATTTTGTTGTAAATCTAATACTGCTGTTAGAAAGTAAAGACAAAAAACATCTAATCTTAATGTATGCAGAGAGTGAGATGTGTTAAGGGGTCTGACTCAGCCTATGTTCCCTTTTAACTTCAGAGGAGTCTGGGTACTAATCACAATGTGTTAGCCCCCTGCCCAAGGGTAGCTGTCTGCACCCCTCAAAATAGTTTTGGGGTCCCGGAACTGCTATGACACCAGCTCACCCAGGACTGGTGCTAGATGGCAAAAAGACTGCCATGGACTTCAGCTACACCCTGCCCCAACAACTGAGGTCACCCCTTCCCAGGAGGTGAATGTTCTGACCCCATTTGTTTTTTCACTCAAGGCTAAAACAAAGACCATGTGATGTGATTCAACTGTGTACAATATTCTTACACTCTGTTCCAAACATTGGTGGAGAGGGTTTCTCCCGTCTTCTTTAGAAATCTATAGATTTCTCGAAAGTTCTCTTCTCTCAATGCAGAGCAAAGTGTCAGGTAATCTCATCTGCTTCTCGTGACAAAGACAAATCTTTGCTGGAAGGTGTCAGGGGGTCTCAGCCCCATGTCGGAGATCTTCTCTAGGAAATTTTCTCTTCCCACAACAATTTTGAGTGTCTACTATATATCCCAGACACTTCCCATTTTCTCTTGTAATCCTGTGCTAGAGACAGACACAGAGCCGACAGTAGAATATAGTGTGATAAATTAAATAATAGAATATAGATGAATGACAGACATTAGTCTAGGACTAATCAAGGTCTTGCTAGATGAACAGCAGGTAAATGTGACCAGTGAAATGTTAGTACTAAATTCTATAAAGAGAAATCACTCTGTCTAGACTGACTCATCTAGCTCATACCCAAATGTCTGGATCCTCAGAGACTAACCAGAAAAATATATGAATATATAATTCATCCCTGACAAAGAACAAATGGTAGGCAAACACAGGCAATGGTCTACTTCTAATTACCAGAGAAATACAAGTAAATTTATTTATTTAAGATTTTATTTATTTGTTTGTTTGAGAGAGAGAGAGTGGGGGGGGAGGAACAGAGGGAGAGGGACAAGCACAGAGTCCAACATAGGGCTCGATGCCATGACCCTGAGATCATGACCTGAGCTGAAACCAAGAGTCAGTTGCTCAACTGACTGAGCCACCCAGGTACCCTGAGAAATGCCAATTTAAAGTGAGATATCATTTGACACCTAAAAACATAAATAGGAAACCCAATGTTAGTGAAACTATGTTATAATCCTTCAAAAACCCCTTTAAAAATAATTCAACTTAATATGAAGAGAAAGGTGAGAATTCATGAGTTGAGTCTAATGGGGGATGGTGAATTCGTTTTCTAGAGCTGCCATAGCAAAATACCACAGACTTTATGGCTTAAAGGACAGAGTTTGGTTTTCTTACAGTTCTGGAGACTGGAGGTTGAAGATCCAGGTGTAGACAGGTTGACTTCAGCTGAGGCTTCTCTCCTTAGCTTGCAGATAGCCACTTCACATGGTCATCCCTCTATGCTTGCACATCCCTGTTACCTCTTCCTCCTCTCATCAAGATACCACTCATGTGGGATTAGAACCTACTCTAATGACCTCATTTAAACTGAATTACCTCTTTGAAGATCCTATCTCCAAATACTGTTACATTCTGAAGTACTGAGGGTTGGGACTTCAACATATGAATTTGGAGGGCCACCTTCTCGACCATAATAGATGGGATCCTCTGCCCTCAAAATTCAACTACTGGGAATTTAACCTAAATATGTGCATTAATATGTCCAGTGGAAAATTGTTTTTAATAATTGTAAAAAATAATTGAAATAATTGATAAATAAATCATGGTTGATAGACTTTATAGCTATTGTCCTGGTCATTAAGGTTATATAAATAAAGACTATTTCAAAAATAGGTAAGGGAAAGCTCTTCTGTGATTTGGCCATAGGTTTCATAACCAAGGGTAATTATGGGAGATTCATTGAGCTACCACTAAAGGGAGCGCTAACCCAGAGTTGGGCGTAAAGAGGCATTTGGAGAGCCAGCGCTGGTGACTTAGGGCTCAAAAATGAGAAAAAGAGAACATCAAGAGATGGCAATGGCAGCTACAGAAATGACAAAGGTAATTCCACAAGGGAATTGAGGAATAAATAATTAACAAAGATATCTCTCTCCTGGGAAGTAAATGCTTCTTGTTACCCCTCTTCTCCCCCTCTACCTCCTAAAGACCTTCAGTGAAGAGCATTCTTATGACTTGCTCTCCATGTGCAATCTGTAATGTATTCTATTTGCTTAGTGGTTGCATTGATGTTATTTTTTCCTCTATCAAATACGTTTTTCTTGTATCGACCATAATGCTGTGAAGGACAGCATTCTCTGACTCATCAAATGGGTGCTGAGCAGGACTCTGCTAAGCTATTCGAGTCTTTGTAAAAATAGCAACTGGAACTTTGTGACCCAGCAGAATTAAGTATGCACAGGACAAGTCCTGAAGAGGAAAGGGAAAACTAATGGCATCACGGTGAGGATGAGTACAGTTTGCTTGCATTCAGGGGACTGCAGTGGAGAAATCTGGAACTTTGATCACTCTCTGAGAGCTCAGAAGAGTCTAAGTGTTGGAATCATGCAAAATCACACTTAAATTCCCACTCTACCTTTGACTAATTGACAGAGCTTGGCAAATCACTTCTTTCCTAGCCTTGATTTCTTTCTCTATAAAAACACTTCACAGAGCTGTGAGAATTAGACATGGTATGGTGTGTGTTAAGGTCTAATGCCATGTTGGGCCCACTGCAGCTGCTAATAATTGGTAACTATTATTATTTTAGCCTAAAATCACATAAACTGATGAGTAACCACCTGGGTGGAGGGGTGGGAGGACCAGCATGCAGTTCCTGGGTGGATACTCTATCCGTGCCAAGAGGGTGAATTCAGTGGGGGAGGAGCAGAGGCAGGAACCAGATTAGGGTTGCAGGTCTAAACTCTGCTTTCCTGTCTAGGCTTATCGACAACAAAAGTGATTATTTTGAGGGCGCCTGGGTGGCTCAGTTGGTTAAACGACTGCCTTCGGCTCAGGTCATGATCCTGGAGTCCCTGGATCGAGTCCCACATCAGGCTCCCTGCTCAGCAGGGAGTCTGCTTCTCCCTCTGGCCCTCCCCCCTTTCATGTGCTCTCTCTCATTCTCTCTCTCTCAAATAAATAAATAAATAAATCTTTAAAAAAAAAAGTGATTATTTTGAGCCCTGACTTTTAATTTCAGTTGATGAAGAATTTTTTGAAGAAGAAAGAGGTGCTATCAATTAGGCCTTCTCAGAAACCAGCAACACAGTGTTTATCCCAAGGCCTGACAGAAATTAACACCTTAACTCTTTACTGAATGAGTCAAGTCATAGGTACATGAATTACAAATGGGAAAATAGCTATCACAAAGCTATGAAACTTTTTATAGAACCTCAAACTTACCAGGGAATAAGGTTTTAATGCCACCCTAGGTGTTAACAAAAATTGATAGTAATTGATATGAAGCCATTTTTCAGATTCTCACATAAACTTATTCATTTACAGATGATAGCCAAAAAAAGATGCTGGCTTAACTGTTTATCTGATTTCTCCATTATCTTCAGATTAGAAGTCAGTTGGGGACAGGATCCAGTTGATGGGGAAAAAATGTACAAGTGGGGAGAGCTTCTGAGAAATGCACCTTGGCAACGGAGGGAGAGTGCTAATCACAGATAAATAAGAGAGCTGCAGTAGGGGCGCCTGGGTGGCTCAGTCGTTAAGCGTCTGCCTTCGGCTCAGGTCATGATCCCAGGATCCTGGGATCGAGTCCCACATGGGGCTCCCTGCTCGGTGGGAAGCCTGCTTCTCCCTCTCCCACTCCCCCTGCTTGTGTTCCTGCTCTCGCTATATCTCTCTCTGTCAAATAAATAAAATCTTAAAAAAAAAAAAAAAAGAGAGAGCTGCAGTAGAGGACCATTTCGAGGAGAAAGAAAAAAGCTCTAAGCTTCTCACTGCGTAATATTGAAAATGAACACACTTGTATTTTGGCGAGGATACTGGCATGGCATTGTTCCTGAGTCAAGAATGGGTCAAATTCTATTCTCTATGAGGTAATAATAAGAATGAGAAAATACTAGAAAGTATTTTTATCATAGTTGAGATTTTTAAAAGTTGTAGTGTTTAGCATGCTGAGTTTTTGCTTTCTAGAATACTCCTTTATGGGAATACCTTTATACCTTTATGGGAATACCTTTATACATATTGTTCCCCTAACTGTTCTGAGCCATCAGAACAGTTGCTACTCTAACATTTATGGGCTGAGAGTTGGATATTTTGTTTAACTTTAATCACCTTATCTATCACCAAATGGAATTTCACTTTTCAAAGTTAGCCTCACCCAACACAATTCATTTTAAAAGAACAGAAAAAAAGAACACCATCTTCACACTTATTGCTATTGTTTTAATTAAAGTTCTAATTTAGGTTGGCACAGTTGGCATATGGAATTCAGTTCTCTTTCCAGAAGCCCAGGGGTTCCCAAACTAATGAGAAAAATCAGACCTATTTAATATGGACAGAATCAGATAGCTGTGAGGAATAAGATTTTATATAAAATGTAATGTGAGAAACATTATATCAATACATAAGACATAGTGCTAGCATATTTACTGTCGGCCTGTTCTTCAAACACTGCACGAGCCACCTTAAGAGAAGTGTAACTCTAAATATTAAGAGATGTGATTAAAAAGCAAAGGTGATTCTCCACGGTCTAATAAGTTTGAGAAACACTGAGTTAAAGCGAATTAGGGCTTCTTTATTACCAGGCTTTGCAGCACAGGCAATGAGTTAATAGGAATTGGAAAGCTCTTGAAGGGGGATAGAGCAGATAGGCAACGTCTCCCAAACTTATTAGGTCATGGAACATTTTTCCCGAGGAGAGTATTTTGGGACCAGTGTTTGGCACATGACCCATCGGAAAACCAGGAAGCCAGGCTGTGATGGATACTAAGGTGGTGAAGTCACAGGCTTTGGCTGGTCAGAGGCTCACAGTCTAAACTGATGATAAGACAAAGACCCAATAAGTACAATGAGAAGAAGAAACCACAACTTTTCTGAGATACGGACAAAATTCTGAGCGAGCTCTCAGCAACATTCATTGAACATAAATTTAAATGAACTGAGTTGATATTTTCTCAACTATGAATGGTAAGTTTTCTTTTTAAAAGTACCATTATCACTCTTTGCCAAGCATTTTACAAATATGATATTCAATCTCATAGGAACTCCACAAGGAGGGAACTATTTTTTTATTATTCCTGAAACTGATTTCTAGAGGGTTGGAGTCTCCTGATGATCTTAGGCGTCCCCTCCTTGGAAAGGGATCCGATCCCAGACCTGCCTGATGCTAGAGCTGGAGGTCTATCCAGCCCAACCTGCCAAAAAAGGTGGTATATTTTTCTAAAATACACTCACACAATTAAAATATATTTAAGTATAGGAAAATACAGAAATACCAGGCAATAATATTGAACAATTCAGGCATGACCAAGAGAAAATTTCTTTACACTGAGGTTGAGGGTTTAACCATGAGACAAAACAACAACAACAACAAAAAAAACTTTAAGGTCTGTTTTCCAAGAAAATGCCAAAATAAGAGGAAAAATGAAGCCCATAATATTGATACACTTACAGTCAGCCTATAGGGAGAAGGAGAGGAGTAGAGTACAGATACCAATGAGAGCTTTGAAACATGTCCAGTCACCTTTCTAAACCTTGCTCAATTTCTTCTAGTGTTTTTTACTTCTATAGTATATTTGCTCTTCTTAAATACCAGAATCATATTTAAGTTTGGAATACATCTATATTTTTTCAGCTTATTCTCAAATAGAATAATTTATGAGATAACCTCACGTATAGATTTCAAGTGTATATTTTGCCCATTTGCCATTACAAGGTCAAATTTTAATCACTTTGTTCATCAGGAGATTGAAAATCTAAATGTTCAATGTTCCCAAACCCTCGAAATCTATGCTTCGGTTTCTCTGTAGCTGCCAGCCTCTGATTTCATTGAATAGTTGAGTGAAAAAAAGGACAAATTAAGGATTTGGGCAAGGAGAGATTAATGTTACTTCAGTCTTTGTTGAATGGGAATTATAAATGTCCTTTTTTTTTTTAAGATTTTTATTTATTTATTTGAGAGAGAGAGCAAGCGAAGAGAGAGAGCACAAGTTGGGAGGGAGGGAGGCAGAGGGAGAAGCATACTCCCCACTGAGCAGGGAGCCCGATGCGGGACTCAATCCCAGGACCCCAGGATCATGACCTGAGCTGAAGGCAGACGCTCAACCGACTGAGCCACCCAGGCGCCCTATAAATGTCCTTTCAAAGAGATTTTCAATGTTTATAAATGCTACAGGGGTATTATTTAAGATCTGTACTGGGAATGTAGAAACCTTGGATAATAATAATAATAAAATGAGACCACAATTTTGAGCTTAGCGCTTAACGCACATGCACACATGCAAAAGCACACAAAATCATCTTAAAGATGTCATATTTTGCATTTTCTACCACAGCCCAGAATGTTTTTATGGTTTTCAAGTAGCCAAAGCACTAATATTTAAAACCAATGAAAATTCTGAGATATTGCAAGATTTATTCTAAAACCAGTCAATCTGCAATCAATGGATTTCAGTTCAACCCATCTAATATAAGCAGGGCAGGTTGTTTCTGAAGGACAGAGGAGATGAAAGGAAATGAATTTAGCCTGAAAATTTGCTAAGATAATAAACTACCATATTTTCCAGAAACTGAACTGACAATTAGCATTCAATCCTTAATCCAGGGGAGAAAAATACATCGCAGCTGCTTTATGCACATCTGTATCTGTGTTCAGTAAAATATGTTAGGTACTTTAAATCTGCTTATGCAATGTTGGCAAGCAGAGGCTTTTTCCTTTATTCTAAATGTAAATACTAATACAGAATTGGTGCAAACTCTAGCTTGGGCAGTATAGATCCTAACATTTTTCCATTGCTTTATTACATTCGGCTCCACTTGGAGAATGTTTACAATCCCAGTTTCAACCAATGGGTGGCATCATGTGGCCTGCAGTTGGGCAGGGGAAAGCCATTTAGAAAAATGCAAACATTTTTTCTCCTGCCCGGTTAACTTTGCTGATAAGTAAATGCTCAAAACACTGCATAAGGCAGGCTCCAAGATTCACCTTCTACTTTACTTCTTCCTGGAAGCTGTCTCTTCCTTCTCCTTCTGTCCTTTCCCTGCATTCTTATGTATCTTTTTTCCTGGGACTCATTTATTGCCTCCTGTCTTATTCTCAGTATGTTACAGGAGTCTTGTCTGTGCCTTCCTGTCTCACTGGATATTCAAAGCGTCATAACTGTGTTCCTTTTTTTTTTTTTTAAGATTTGTTTATTTATTTGAAAGAGAGCAGGTGAGTGGGGGGAGGGGCAGAGGGCGAGAGAGAGAGAGAGAGAGAGAGAGAGAGAGAGAGAATCCCAAGCAGACTGCACTGAGCGTGGAGCCCAACTCGGGGCTGGATCCCAGGACACTGAGATCATGACCTGAGCCAAAACCAAGAGTCGGAAGCTTAACAGACTGAGCCACCCAGCTGCCCCAACCATGTTCTTTTTTTCTTTTTTTAAAATATTTTATTTATTTAGGGGCGCCTGGGTGGCTCAGTCGTTACGTGTCTGCCTTCGGCTCAGGTCATGATCCCAGGGTCCTGGGATCGAGCCCCACGTCGGGCTCCCTGCTCAGCGGGAAGCCTGCTTCTCCCTCTCCCACTCCCCCTGCTTGTGTTCCTGCTTTCGCTATCTCTCTGTCAAATAAATAAATAAAATCTTTTAAAAAGATATATTTTATTTATTTATTTAAGACAGAGAAAGAGAAAGAGAGCGCAAGCGAGCGAGCATGAGCAGGGGGGAGGGGCAGAAGCAGGCTCAATCCCAGGACCCTGGAATCATAACCTGAGCTGAGGGCAGACACTTAACCGACTGAGCCATCCAGGCGCCTCCAACCCCAACCATGTTCTTAATATGAATCCCCCACACCTCTCAGAACATTTCTGGATGATTCTTTATTCCAGGTTCCCTACCAGCACAGACGCCTCCCCACCCCCTGCCACCCCACCACACACATGCGTCAGAGGCAAACTAGCCTCCAGAAGGTATTTTCCTTTATTTTTTGTATAGGACCCAAATCAGACTTTGGGACCATGAGTGATATGTCAGTTTTCTGTGATGCACAGGTCACGGGGTATGTTTCAAATGCTTGTAGTGTGTGCATACACACATACCCCTACACACATTCTTTTTTTTAAAAAAGATTTATTTATTTATTTAATCATGAGAGACAGAGAGAGAGAGACAGAGGCAGAGAGAGAAGCAGGCTCCCCGCTAAGCAGGGAGCCCGATGCGGGACTCGATCCCAGGACCCTGGGATCATGACCTGGGCCGAAGGCAGACGCTTAACCGACTGAGCCACCCAGGCATCCCGGCACCTGCTATTCTTAATGTCTAAGAGAATAGCCACCTTGCTTTGGTAACCAGAACCTGGTTTTCATTTCAAGGGAAAATCCCTGAAAAACACTAAACCAGGATTGTGGGGGTTTTTCCTCCTATAAACCATCTATCGTTTAAAAATCGGAACTCCCATCTCCCATTCATGCCTGTGATGCCCACCAACCGCAAGCGCGTCAGAACAGGCGACAGCCTATGGGCACCTTTCCAGCCAGGAGCTGACTCACCATACCCTTTCTGTGTATTAGTAATTAAAGAGAAATTTACCACTTGCTTAGAATAACCAACAGAAAGGGCCAAAAGTCTTTGAATGACAGTGTTCTGCTCCAGCAGAAATCATAATTCTGACCCAAAGAAAGATCAGAAATTTGAGATTCAAAGGTCACCCCCCATCAGAACCTTAGGCCTCTGAAATCTCCTTTCTTGGCAGTATTCTGGGGATCAGATGTCGGTCCAGCAGTGACTACCAGCTAAGAAGAAGAAATGAGAAGGAGAACACAAATCATGGAGTCTGAAAGCCCACAAGTTGGAACCCCTCTCTCCTGGTGCCTTCGGTACTCTGCCATGATATTTACACAGTGCTTGTTACATGCCGGGCACTGTTTCAAGTGGGTCACATGCATTATCCCCTTTAGACCCCAAATAAGCCTATGAGGATAGTGATAGTACAGTTGAGGAACTGGAGCCCAGAAAGTGGAAGCCATTTGCCCAATGTCACCATGCTCGCCCTGGCAGAGGAGAGAGTGAACCCAGGCTGACAGGCTCCAGAGCCTGGCCCTCAACCACTTACTGTAAGTGAGGGAGATAAATCCATCTCGAGGGGACAAAGTTGGTCAGTAATGTCCACCAGGTTCTAATCCTTTTGAAACAGACAACAGCTGGTAAAATTGTATATTTTAAATAATTTTATTCATCAAGACAAAGACCCTTCCTAGGATAACCATGGAAATTAGAGAGGCCCTACTACATCTGTGGAGCCCTACATCCACGACACTAATGCTCCTGACCGGCCAGGTCACAGGGCTCTACAATGATCGGCCCACAAACGAGCCAAGGAAATGGAAATCAGAAGATCTGGCCCTTTTCACAGACTTCCTGTTGCCCACCCACCCTCATGGGCTTGTATTGCCCTAGTCAGGACGCACCCAGCCCACCCTAGGCTCCCACCCACTTTCCTTGATTCCATCCATGTGCACCACTGCGGGTCAGCACCCCATATAGACTGGATTTCTTCTCTTGATACAGAACATCCGAATCCATCCAGCAGCCCACCTAAGGAAACACTCAATCACCACTGAAACTTCTCTTACTGTCTTTCTGCCCACGCCCAAAATATCATTAAATGAGGCCAATTTAATCTCCTAACTAGCTCTTCAGTTCTTACCCTTCTCTCCAACCCCATGGCCACTGCTCTGGTGCAGGTTCTACCATCTGTGTTAGTCACAATTCTCCAGAAAAACAGAACCAATAGATGTGTACATAGAGAGAGAGAGAGAGAGAGATTTATTTTAAGGAATTGGCTCTTGCTATCATGGATGTGGGCAAGTTCAAAACCTGGGGGTGGACCAGCAGGCTGGAGAACCAGAGCAGCACCAATGTCCTGGTTCAAGGTCAGAGGCCATCTGCTGGTCAAATTCTTTCTGGCTCAGGGAGGTCAATCATTTGTTATGTAGGCCTGATTAGAAAAGGCCCACTCACATGATAGAGGGCAATCTACTTAGTCAAAGTCTACCAATTTCAATGTCAATCTCATCCAGAAATGCCCTCACAGAAACATCCAGAATAAAGTTTGAGCACATATCTGATTACCCTGCTCCAGCCAAGCTGACACATGAAATTAACTATCATACCATCTCTCACTCAAATTACAGCCCCTTTATCAGCCCTCCTGCCTCAGTCCAGCCCCTCTGAGCCATCCTCCACAGGGCATCAGGTGACCTTCCTAAAATGCAAATCTCACCATGTGACTGCAGGCAAGAAACACCTTATGTGGCTCTCCAAAGACCTAGAGGGGGAAAAAATAAAAATTCATTAGCATAGCCTATCAGGCCTTTAAATTAGTAAGCAATATGATGACATTTTTACAGTTTGTGAAAACATGTTCACATCTATTTGCTCATTTAACCCTAAGAAAATCGCAGCATGTAGCCAGCCCTATAGCCCACTGTGCTAACTCGCTCTGATGTTCTCATGCTCCCACTGCACCAAGCTACTCGCCGTTCACCATGTTTACCCTGCCTTTTCATTTGCCCCTTTGCATATGCTGTTGTATTTTTTTCTAGAATGACCTTTTCTATATTCTCCATTTTATAAAGAAAAAAATACTAATTGTTTTTTTTTCCTTTTTCCACTTTCCTTTGTCTTTTGTTTGTATCAGCACTTGGCAGTGCCCACCCCTCTTTGTTCCCTGCAAGGCACTCTCCAACACTGTATTCAGGGGCCAGGAAACCACCTGCTGAGGACCAAATCCAGCCCACTGATTGTTGTTGTAAATCCTTCATTTTCTGTTGTCTCTGGCTGCTTTCAACACTGCACCACCAGAGTTGAAGAGTCACAATAGAGGTATGGCCCTGAAAGCCCAAAATACTTCATATCTGGCCCTTTATGATAAAAGTTTGGTGATCTCTGCTCTGCCTCAGGTATCAGGTCAACCACATGGCCCCGAGAAGCTCCAGGACTCATGCCTATGGGGTCCTGGAAGGACACTATGTCCCAGCTCTTGTTCCAAGAGAGCAGCCTGACAGGCAGATTGTTCTGCCGGTTGGTGCTGTATTTCTTTCATGAGGATTGGCTCCCAGAATGGTTCTGACACAGTGATGTGGGGTGACTCTCATTCACATCAGACAGAGGGTAAGTTCAGGGCTCTGGCTACTGATGTTCTACCCCTTGGCTGGAGTCAGATGTCTAGCTTGGGCATTGCCTCTTGTGCATCTGTGTTTCTACTATGGCTTCTGTAGTCTACAACCCCAAAGAGAAGTGGGATGGTAGCAAGCAACACTTACCCTCTTTCCCAACCACTGCAATCCCTGACTCCCTAACTCTGGTACTCAGGGGAGGAGCCCACCCCCTGCACAGGCTCTAGACCATGTGGCAAGCAACGGAGGTATGCATTTCCTCCGAGGACTTTCCAGACTATTGTTGCACAATGTCAACTGATACTTTAATCAATATCCTTTCTTGCCCCTGATCAATGTGGTAACATTGTGCTCTCCCAGATTAGTTGTAGTTGGTTTCTCTAGCAAGGCAGGGTGAAGGAAGGTCATTCTTTGAGTGAATGGAACTGCTCTTCCTGCTTGGCCCACAGTCCCCTCACCTATCATTACTGATGACCACGTGTGGAAGGCAAAGGTATGGTCCACATTGAAAGAGCTCACACTCTAGGACTGCAGTGATTATGGACTAAAGAATTCAAGAAAAGACACGGTTGGAAGATATGTCATCCTGCATTTATAAGATTCTAAACAGCAAATTTTACATGACCAAAATTCAGATTACTGATTACATTTTTCTGCATGCTCTAGGGAAGACTTGCATGGATGGTCATCATCAACAAAGCACAGTAACAAGCTTTGAGAGAGTCACTGAGAGTCAGTGTTTGGAAAGAGCATAATGGATGGGTGACGCAGTGTCATGAGTAATGGTAGAACCACCCTTAAATAAATGATGTTAGGCAACTTCAGAGAGAAAAAAAAGGAAACTGCAGTGATGAGAAGTTCTGTGTTGTTTCAATATAAGCAGATTGTGAAGAGCAATGGCGTTGTGAGTAACAACTGCATTGCTATCTTTTTCTCATCAGGAGAAGGTACGGAGTTAGCCTGGAATGGCATTCTCCACAAAGAAGAACGTGAAGAGTTGGTTCTGGACCAGAACAGAACTAGATGGTGCCTGGAAACTGAAGAATCCTCACATGTCCTGATTGGATAATAACAAATATGTAAGTACCCTTTCTCTCCCATCATTCTAAATTTTCATTAATAAATCACTGTATCTAACATGAGCCCGTGCTTAGTATACCTTTAACCAAATTGTTTATAGAGGCAGAGGTCTTGCAAAAAATATTTGCATGCGCTCATTCTGCAGTGATCCCTCTGACTGGAGAGATATGGTACTCCAATCAATCACGGGAAGGTCACATGCCCCAAACCAGAGCCAGGCGGGTGAGGTCAGCTGCACCCAAAGCATGGGAATGAGAGTCAGAGAGAGGGAGTGGTTTCCCAAAGGAAAATGAAACTGCTATTCCCAGAACTGGGGTGACAGTCACAGCACAAGCTAAAACCAACAGATGTTCACTTACCCCTTGCATGATGGCTGAGCGTCATCACCATCCTACATGAGATGCCTAAAGAGTGGAAGAGCGGGGCCATTTGTCCAAAGTCCCACATAAGTCAGGGACAGAGCCAAGAGACAGGCCCACATTAAATCCTTAACTGGGATCATTTACATCTGGCAATAACTGATCAAATCCAGGACCTTAGATCTGGCAAAGACTTTACATAAGAAGACTTGGAGTAATTCTGGCTCCTTTATTTACTAACTGTGTGATACTGAACAACTTAGTTAAGCTCTATGAATCTTGTCTCTTCAAGCCCAAAATTTGGGATAGCAATAATTTCCTTGTAGCATTGACATTAGCATTAAATGACAGTGCACAGAAAGGATGAAGCCTAATGTGTCGTTTGTAATTATATAGTATAGTATAATTGCCACTCTAGTAATTATAGCAGACATAAAGGACCTAGCTTTACTAAGAAAACAAAGATTTATTTATTTTTTTTAACACACTCTAAAATAGCACCTCTTTATGAGCCAGGCGCTGTCCCAAATATATCATAACTATTAACTCAATAAAGTCATGATCCTCCTTTTTGAAGTAAGGAGCCTGAGGCCCAGAGAGTTTCAGTGACTTGCCAAGGTCACAAGCTAGTGAACGGGGTGCCAGGATTCAAGAGCTCCAGAGTCTGTGCTCACAGTCTCTACACTCTACTGTCTCTCAGGAAAAGGCAGTAATTACTATTACTCAATAAGTAGCAGCACTTGATTGCCATTATTATTATTATTATTATAGATGATAAGACTGAAATCTAGAGGCACCAAAATAGAAGTAAAGTTAAAAATAAATCCCAGGTCGGGGCGCCTGGGTGGCTCAGTTGGTTAAGCGACTGCCTTCGGCTCAGGTCGTGATCCTGGAGTCCCTGGATCGAGTCCCGCATCGGGCTCCCTGCTCGGTAGGGAGTCTGCTTCTCCCTCTGACCCTCCTCCCTCTCATGCTCTCTCTCTCTCAAATAAATAAATAAAATCTTTAAAATAAATAAATAAATAAAAAATAATAAAAATAAAAATAAATCCCAGGTCTAATGCTTCCCAGTCCATTGCCCTTTCCAATATGCTGTCCCATTTCCTACTCAAAGGAGAATTACATTAAGGAGAAATAGTACGATTATGTATCTGCTGACAAATGAGATCTATCCTGCAATTCATCAGGTGTTATTATCAGGGAGAAAAATAATTTCTTTTTCCATGATAGATTCTAATTATGGGTAAATCAGTAAGAGAAGATCAGTGAAACTTTTCTCATTTCTAGATGGAAGCAGGAAACATGCACAAATTCAATCTGCCACAGGTTTGGGCAGTCACTATGCCAGTTTGTAAAAAAAAAAACAAAAAACCCAGCAGCATCAGGATTCCATTCATAAGGCACATTAGTGACCCCAGCAGGTGCTAGCAGCTACAGAGGGCTGAAGAGTGCACAGCGGAGAAGACACGATCTTGGAAGTTAATGTTGGTCTTAAGATCACTCAGGGATCGCAGTTTTTTTTTTTTTTAAAGATTTTATTTATTTATTTTGAGAGAGAGAATGAGATAGAGAGCATGAGAGGGGGGAGGGTCAGAGAGAGAGAGGCAGACTCCCTGCTGAGCAGGGAGCCCGATGTGGGACTCGATCCCGGGACTCCAGGATCATGACCTGAGCCGAAGGCAGTCGCTTAACCAACTGAGCCACCCAGGCGCCCAGGGATCGCAGTTTTAATGGCACAACGGCCTCTTTGGGATCGAGCTGAAACAGAATCACAGAATCACAGAATCACATTTTGCTGTGGGCAGAACCCCAAGGGCCAGGCCATGGTTTCCATATTCTTAAGAGAATTTCCTTTTCACTTTACTGTAGAGAAACCCTTCCTCCCCTGAGGCTCATTTAGACCAAGGCATAAATCAAGCATCCGTAAATTTTCTGTAAAGGGCCAGATAGTAAATATTTTAAGCTATATGAGACATGCAGCCTCAGTCCCAACTGCTCAACTCTGCCTTTGTAGCAAAAGCTATGAAAGAAAATACATCAAGAAATGGGAGCGGCTGCATTCCGATAAACTTTATAAAGCAGAGCGTGGGCTGGATTTGGCCTGGGGCTGCCTGCAATCAGCTGATGCCTGGCGGGAATCCTTCTCCCACGCAGACTCCGTCCACTGGCTCCCACACCTGCCTCGGGATCACCGGGGCTTCCTTGCTGGGCATCAAGCTGAGCCCCCACTGAGGGCCAACCACCAAGCTTCCTTCTCTTCCTTTCTAGCCGCTGCTGTCTTCCGAGGGAACTCCATTCAAGTGGATGAACTGTCCAACACCTTGGCCTTGCTGTCTTGACCTACTTAGATCTAAGTGCCTTCATTCAGGTACTTCCAGGTCACTTTAGAAAACCACATCTACACCTGTCAGAGGCCAGGTGTTTCACCTCGGATTCTTAACCGCCCCGTCTCTGATAACAACCCTCAGCCTCCCTAAGCCCCCTACATCTCCCCATCATATGTCAGCAGAGTCCCTCTGCTGTGCTGACCCAGTCACCCCCGGCGCATGTGATACTAAGCACTTAAAATCGAGCTTGTACAAATCAACATGGGCTGTCGGTGCAAATACACGCCAGATTTCCAAAACGTGGTACAAAAAAAGAATGTAAGATATCTGAATAATAATTTTTACATAATTACATGTTGAAATTCTACTATTTGTGAGATGTGGGTTAAATACATTTTTAAATAAAAAGTCACAAGAGAAAATGAGGGAAGGAAATTATATTTTTATATCAGTAGCAGTTGCCCTGTTGTTGAAATTGCGAGTGATTTTTTCATTCACAGCCTTTTCCCCAACTTCTGACAATGAGCATGCATCATGTTGATAATAAAGTTAAAGTGAATTAAAGAAAAATAGCTGAAATCAGAAACAAACCTCCATCATGCCCGATCCTTCAGAATACGGTAATGTTAAAATTAACCACATTTGGAATTCATCTCCAAGAAAGTACAATTTTTAAACTGTTTGTAATGGACGGTCTGCAGAAATAATGTTGCAATCACCCATAATTTTGTGGGGTTTTTGTAATTTAATATTATTATGCTAAGCATAATAACAACACGAATGTTTAAAAATACAGATTTCAAGATTTAAAAAAAACATCTGTTTTATTTCTAATAAGTAAAAGAGGAGTTAAGGAGAAGAGAAGCTCCAACCCTTGGCAGCTGCTATACTTTTCGGCTGGACCTCAGTCAGCCCTGCGCCCCCGGCTCTCGGCCAGTCACCGACATTCTGTTCTCTCAGCCACAGCCCAGCGGCGAGCAGTCAGAACCACTCACCAGCACAGAGTGTGGCTTTGTGCAGCCCCATCAGGCAGTGACAAGGCCCCATGGTTCTCTGCTCGTTAGAAAGCCTCAAGTCAGCTCCAGCAAGGGAATCCTGACACAGCATGGTTTGGATTCAAACTGCTCTGGGTCCGTATCCTTTTGAAAACACTCAAGCTCAGAAGTTCGGAAGGTGTGGTCCCCGGATGAGAAGCATCTGCATTACAGGGAACTCACTGGACTTGCAGATTCTTGGGCCCCAGACCAGACACACAGAATCAGAAACCCAGGGGGCGGGAGTCGTCAATCCGTGTTTGAGTGAGCCCTCCAGGGGACTCCGGCACACACTCAAGTCTGAGAACCACTCACCTAACGGAGCGGCTTTGGATAATTACCTAATCGCTCCAAACCTCAGTTTTCCTCCCTGGCAAACTGAAGATAATAAAACCTAACCTCAAAGCCTTGTAAGGATTAATGAGAAGATGGGTATCAGGCACGAAGGAACACTCTATGAATTATATCATCATTTTCTCCCTTGGGATTCTTAAAAACTCAACATCCTTTGAGCAAATTTTCCATTTTTTTTTTCCCTTTAATACAGTTAATTCTTTGCCTGGTGGAAATGATAAATGGGAATCTCTGCTAGATTGAACAAAATAATATATTAGATGCAGATAAGTAGGTCATTATGGTAACATTGTTTCTTGTTGCCAAAGGTGGGGGGGAAGCACCATATGGTCAAATGGAAAGAATCCTAGAGTCAGATATAGGAAACATACCGTAGCTCTAACTGCGCGCACGTCTCCTTCTGTATGAAGCTGTGTGGAATGACAGAGGAGGCAAAAACATTGTAATCAGTTAACTCAGGGTTCATATTCTACCTCCACCATTACACAGATCTGCAGGCTATGTTTTGCTCACCTAGAACACTTGTGTGCCCACATGGATGCTCAGAATGCACCTCTCTCCTTCCCTTTACCCTTTTAGGTTCATCCTTGTAAGTAGGCCAGGAGATAATGAGCGTTTCCACCAGGCCAATCAAGGAACAGGGAGAAACTGTCCCCAACGCTCCTATCCCGCTAGGTCGTGCTTTTAATCTTAACTCCTTTCCTCTCCTGTGTGCTTGGGATGTCAACCAATTTTGCAAATGGCAGGCTCTCCCAAACTTCCTCTGCCGCCCAAACCCAGACAATGGAGGATGTTGCTGCCCTCACACAGCTGCTAGCAATCAGAAGACATCTGCACCCAGGCTCAGATTAACCAGTGAAAAACATAGCCAGAGAGCCCTGAGTGACAGCTTGCTGTTCTGTAGATACTCTGTAAGTGGCCCAGGTGCCAGACACCGAACATTAATGACCCTTTTTATGACAGGAAATGGGCATGCCCCGTGAGACCACAGCCACGCAAGGCCACCACATTCCAAGACGCCATTTTCGCTGCTGTGAAGAGGGGTCTTCTGGTGGGTTCGTTTCCTATGGTTGCTGTGACAGATTACCACGAACTTGGCAGTTTAAAACAACTCCATGTTTATCCTCTTACCGTTGTGGCGATCGGAAGTCTGAAATCAGCTTCACCGGGCCAAAATCAAGGTATCCGCAGGGCCATGCTCGCTCTGGAGACTCCCAGGGAAAGTATGTCTCTGTTTTCTCCAGAGTCTAGAAGCACCTTCCTTACAGCGGTTGACCTGCAGTCTACCTTCATCTTCAAGCCAGCAGCGTAGCATCCTGTTTCAGTCCTCACACGGCCTTTTGTTCTTGTGAACAAATTTCTCTCTGCTCCCCTTTTATGAGGACGCTGTGGTAACATGTCAGGCTGATCTGGATGACCCAGGACAACCTCCTCATCTCAACATCCTTAACTTAGTCACAGCCACAAAGTTCCTTTTGCTGTTAAGAGTAACATTCATAATTGCAGGGACTAGGACCTGGGTAGTTAGGGGGGCCATTAGTCAGCTTACCACATTCAGTATCAAGTGTCTTTTTTATGAAAAGGAGAAATCGCCCTCCCATTAGGTGGCAAGTGGTAGATACTGTTACTTTTAATTCTACCAACCCAAAGAGAGGAAAATTGGCCCTCATGGCTTCCAAAGAATATTCCTGCACATCTGGGCAGGGCTTAGGCCAGAAGGCAGATGCTGTGAAGACCCTCAGTGCCCCCGGGCAAGTCCGCCACTTCCTATCTGTGATCTCACTCCTGGTTTTCTGCCTTGTAAAACAGGGGATGAGGAAATCTTGCTGAGAAAATTAGATGAGATGATGTATGATCAGGGCCTATCATGGAGCTTGTGGAGCAACAAACACCCTGTCCCTCAGCTTCCACCTTGGCCTCCGATTCCGTCTGTATAAAAAAGGAATTGCTAAGGATTTTGCTAGGATCCCGCAAAATCTGACTCTCTCTCACAGTAACTCCTGCACAGATTGAGATGCCCCCTCCATATTCCCTCCCTCCGAGCACTGCTCAAGGGCCCCTTTGCCAGGCTGGCCTCTGCCATAACCCAGTTGCTCCCATCATGGCTCTGCCATGATGCCTTGGTTTCCCAGAACATAGGAAGACATCAAGTTCACTTGGCCCCGTTCTCTTTTCCTTTCCTCCCCTCCTGCCTCAAACCTGCTACTTCCAGAAATATTTGAAGGAGAGCAATAAAAGACCCCCACTTCCATCTTCTCGAGATAAACTAATGCTAAGCAAAAAAAAACAACCAGCTTGGATAGGTAGATTGGCTGGCTAGAGATCTGTTGAGTTTTGGGTGTGTTGGTTTTGTTTGTTTTTTTTTTTTCCCCTTTCTCCTCACACAACTTGGGCTCTTCATAATTTCAGAAGCTGATAAGCACACGCTTCAACAGAGACTATTATGAGAAACAAATGATTCTTATTGTTAAGTTGTATAAACCCTGTATCTGCTCCTGGCTTTCCAGCTTCCAGAATGGGGTCCTCATTTGTCCTCACAGCACAAGGAACTCAGCTACATGCCGAGTGTTTTGTGGGTCCCAGAAACAGAACGAGAGCGTTACATATACTTCCCACAGCCCTCGATCCTGTCCCCGAAGTAACATGGGCCTCGTGTTACAAATGAGGACACAAACCGCAGAAGAGTAGTTCAAGTTCCTACAGCTCAGTAAATGCAAAGCTGGGGCTGCTCTGGGTGACAAGGCAGCAGACTGAGTCACAAGACCACGTTGCTGTCACCACCACCACTCGTTCCACGTGTGGAAGTTGGAAAGCCACACCGTGCCCCTCTGCCGAGCCCTGAGTTTCTAGCTCTGACTTTGGTGAGGATGATCTCCATTTCCCGCAGTAATCAGAGCTCCATGGCTATGAGTCTATGATGGTACAAACATGCAAACGCAGAAAGAGAAGGGGAAAGGGAAAACAGAACAGAACAAAACAGAGCCACTTGAGGACCGCCTAGAAGGCCTTTGCTGGACACATCCCACCCACCTAGGGGATCAAGGAGGAACGTGATTCCGCAGTGCCTTCCTCCCAAGCCCAGAAGCTCTAGACGTATTGGGGGCCACAGGAAAAAGAAAAGAAGGAAGGTTGAAAGGTGGAACGTTGAGAAGAGAGAGAACCAGATGGGTAAGAAATGGAGAGGGGAGACCTCAGCAGGTCGGGGCAGCCTGCAGCCCTGGCACATCGGAACTTCCCTCACACGGCGCGGCTCTGGTCTCGGAGCCAAAACCCCAGAGGCAGGTCCGCCGGGTCTTCCGGAGCCCGCAACACGCGTGCGCGCATGCGCACCGCGCAGAGACGCCAGAACTGCGCACAGATTTCGCTTTCACGCCAAGTGCGATCCTTCCTGAGAGCTGCTTTGCAAATGGTAGTAGAATGCACTGCGAGGGCGCCTGGGTGGCTCAGTCGGTTGAGCGACTGCCTTCGGCTCAGGTCATGATCCCGGAGTCCCGGGATCGAGTCCCGCATCGGGCTCCCTGCTCGGCGGGGGGTCTGCTTCTCCCTCTGCCCTCTTCCCTCTCATATGCTCTCTGTCTCTCTCATTCTCTCTGTCTCAAATAAATAAATAAAATCTCTAAAAAAAAAAAAGAATGCACTGCGAAACACCCTGTGGGATCCGAGCACTGTCCTCTGTCCCTGCCTGCAGCTGTGGCACGAGAAGGCCTCGGAGACGGTTGCGTCACCCCAGCTGCTGGGGCCACAGACACCTGCACCCTCCTCACTCAGAGAAGCAGGACCCAGCAACCCGCCCTTGCAGGCTCACGGGAAGTGGGATAGGGCAACGTACTCCACACTGGGAATGAGAACAGCTGAGTTGGCCAGACCAGGGCTAATTTAAAAATTCGTTCTCTCCCTGTGCTTGTCTGTGTTCCAATTTCCCCTTTTTAAAAGGACCCCAGTCATACTGGATAAGGGCCGACCCTACTCCACTGGGACCTCATCTTAACTAATTGCACTGCAATGGCCCTATTTCCAAAAAACTTGACATTCTGAGGTTCCGGGGGTTAGGACTTCAACATATGAATTTAGAGAGGGCACAATTCAACCCATAACAAGTACTTCCCAAGAAAAACGAGCCACAACCCAGGCCCAGTGTCCTATTTATGAAACGCAAGTTGGACTGGGTGATCGCTAAGGGCCTTTTCAGCAGAACGATTCTAAAATTCTATCTGTAGCCATGGTTTGCCGCTCTCACTGCAGGTTAGAATTAGGTGGGCAGCTTCTAAACAATGCCACCCCTGCCTCAGAACAATTAATTAGTCAGCCTTTCTAGGAGTGGAGTCTGGCCATTTTAAACCCCCCCTAGGGGATGCTGATATGCAGCCATTTTGAGAAGTATTCATCTGCAGAATTCCCTAGAACAGACTGAGGCGACACAGCGGGTGTCCAAGACATCATCCTATCAAAACACACAAGCTTAACCTTTCTCGAGGCAGGAATCTGTGTCACAGAATTATTCACAAACACTCACAGTAGGCAAGAACGTGGCTATCGTTCTGAGGACAACCGGAAGAGTTTCGATCAAAATTCCAATTTTAATACTAATCCAGAGCAAGCATTACTTCTGCAAGAAGTTGTCCCTGACTCTCATGGGCTGAGTTGGATCTTCTTCCTCCTCCCTTGGGTTTCCCCCTAACATGGCAGTGATTGTGTTTCTGTGATGGTCTGTCCTCCCCACGAGGCTGTGTGCTTCTTAAGGCTGAGGTCTGTGTCTTAGCACACTAACACACAGGCTGGGGCATGGTTTGTGAATGCTTTTGCATGAATGAATGAATGAATGAATGAATGAATGAATGAATGAGTGAATAAATGAAAGGGGAGTGGATGAATCAATATGACAATTCGTAACAGAAAATTTAAACCAAGATGTCAGTAACGGCTTATTATTATAGTAATTTGGAAGAACGACGTATTTGCAGTTTTGCCAAGAATAGGCTTTATTTAATTTTATTGTCTTGATTGCAAGAATCCTCATTTGACACTAAAGTTAAGAATAGAGTAAGTACTGCTCACTTTTTATACAACTACACTTTCTAGCAAATATACTTTAAAACACAAACGAGTCATAGTGGCCCAAGGCTTTAGACCCTTTTTCCACAGAACCAACAGCTTTCTCCTTTGGAATTAGAATGAAAGTTCATGCATTTACGGCAAATCGTAAAGGATGCAGGATATACCCAAAATGGAACTCCTTGTCAGGGAATACTGTGAATTAATCCAATTATTCCAATCCAACTTGTATATGTATGCAAGCAAGACCTTACACAAAGACAGGATGATAAACAGGATAGCATCCTAGAATCCAAACACATGATTCTGTAAAATAACAGGAGACCCTTGCACAAATCGATTCATGGCCTGATAGCTTCCTTTCCTTTGAAAAAGCAGGCACCACTAACACAGGGCGGCTATTATGCTCATTTTTCAGGAAACTGAAATGCAAAGATGCTTAAAAATGCAGAGATATATCCATGCACAAATTTATTAAGTAAATGCATTTTCAGTGAATACCTGCTTTGCTCTATATTTGGTGCTTTGGGAAGAAAATAGACATTAAAATAAGGCCCTTATCTAAGAGAAATTTCATTCTAATATGGGAGGGAAGAAATGCTATATAGTTTGTATTATCAGACAGGATGTTTTTCTTTCTTTTTTTTTTTATTTTTATTTATTTGACAGAGAGAGAGACAGCGAGAGGGAACACAAGCAAGGGGAGTGGGAGAGGGAGAAGCAGGTTTCCCACTGAGCAGGGAGCCTGATGCGGGGCTCGATCCCAGGACCCTGGGACCATGACCTGAGCTGAAGACAGACGCTTAGCGACTGAGCCAGGATGTTCTTCTGCAGTAAAATAGATGCTCTAAATAAAGCGTGATCGTGAATTAAAGTGGAGAGGTTGTTCATACAGTTATGGGAAAGCGATATTGAACAGATGTTCAAAGAGGATCAAGTTTTGATAGGTAAAGATTTGAAGGAGGGAAATCAAGGCATGAGTAAAGGTTTAGGTGAGAATTACCATAATCAGCGTAAGAAGTTTGGTATTTAAAGACAACTGGGAGCCATAGGGTGTTTTGAGAATTGCAGCAACACTGTAGGAGAATTAATCTTTTAAGAAAGTTTAGGGTAAATTGGGTAGGAAGAAGACTGAAAGCATGGGAACAAGTATGGAAGACACATTCAACTATAGGATTGGTGGGAAGATGGAAAGAAAACAGGATCAGAGGCATGGATAAAGGATTGATGGACAGTTTCAGTCCAAGGGGGCACCTGAGCACAAGACTGTGTCCGCCTTCTAGATATCCCCCAGAGTAAAAGAACATGGATAATCCTGTAAGAACAAAGAGATCTGAAGAGACAAAAATCTGCCAATAAAATGGCGAAAACCAGCTGCCTATAAAAATGTACTTTTTCCATTTGTAGTTATCATCACTTAAAATCTCTAGTCATTAGAAGAAACTTACCAACATGAAAAAAATAAGATTGTGATAAATGGGGAAAATAACTGATTCCACAAAAATAAAGATAATTTAAGATATTTTAAAAAAACTGCTTTAAATAGTATTCTTGGAGAAATTCAGGAAGGTATTGCAAGACGATATAAAATTTAAACAAAGAGCAAGAAGGAACTCTTGGATATTAAATGTAAAGTCAAGGTAATCTCCCAGAAAATAGAGCAAAAAGAAAAAACTTAAAAAATGAGAAAAAATTAAGAGATCTAAATCTCAGTTTAGGTGGTTATAATCAGGCAGGGTTTAATCAGGGAAGCAGAGCTACCAGGAGTGATGGGATAAGAGATTTGTTGTAGATATTAAATCTCAGGGCGCCTGGGTGGCTCAGTGGGTTAACCGTCTGCTTTCAGCTCAGGTCATGGTCTCAGGGTCCCAGGATCAAGCCCTGAATCGGGCTCCCTGCTCAGGAGGGAGTCTGCTTCTCCCTCTCCCTGTGCCCCTCACCCCCATTCATGCTCTCTCTCTCCCTTTACTCTCTCTCCCTCAAATAAATAAATGAAATCTTTTTAAAAAAATAAATCTCACCCAGTTGTGTGAGAAGCTGGAGAAGTTAGGGTCCAGAAGGTGAGAGCAGTCACCTATAAGTCAGCCTGAGAAGCCAACCAGGCTCGGCTGCCCAATGGGACCGCAAACGGAAGGCTTCTGGAGGTTCTATGGCCAACTTCCATCTGCACAGCTTCTGTATCTGTGGGTCTGCTACCACGTGTCTGGTGGAGGGTTTGGGGCTGCATTTGTCTACCGGGTCAACTGTCAGGAGTAAGAGCTGGAGCAGAAAGCAGGTGCAAGATGGAACCCACTGACCCTCTGCAACCTGTCACCACATCTAAGCATGGCAACCTTCAGAGAGCAAAGTCTGCAGCTTCACACTGGCCCTCCAGATCTCACAGAAACTCCTGCTTCAGCAAATCTAACCTAGACCTTACAGGGAAAGGGGTTCAGGAGTTCCAGCTGAGCCAAACTAACACAATACAAACCACCCATTTCCGAATAGTAAAAGTGAAAAAGGAAGAACAGAAAAAGAGAATATTCTCACTACCATAAGAGGGGGAAAACGAGAGACACATGTCTTCAGATTAAGAGTACCACGAAGGTCAAGCACGTTGTATTTTTAAAAGATCCACATCTAAAGCACCTTTGTTAAATTTCGGAACACTCATGATAAGCATAAGCTCATAAATGCTTCTGGAAAAAATAAATCACAAGTGAGAATGACTCACTAAACGTCTTAGCAGATATACT
This sequence comes from Mirounga angustirostris, assembly GCF_029215605.1. Lineage (NCBI taxonomy): Eukaryota > Metazoa > Chordata > Mammalia > Carnivora > Phocidae > Mirounga > Mirounga angustirostris. The sequence continues at coordinate 13,697,310 of NW_026991718.1, read as the reverse complement.
GATAACCAGAAGACAGGAAGGTAATGCCTTCACAGTTCTCAGGGAAAATGATTTCAAACCTAGAATTCTATATCCCAATCTAGTGCAAGCTCCAAGAAAGGTAACTTAGACATGCAAATATCAAACACTGGTAAGTGCATTTTCAATGTATCTTTTCAGAGGAAGTAATTTGAGGATACTCTCTAACATAATATAATGAAAGTCCAAAAAAGGAGGTAGATGTGGGATGCTTGAAATGTGTCACTAACTCATGTCTCAAGTTGCAGGATGACAGTTTCACAATAGGACTAGAAACTGATCAGGTCAAATTAAAATGGGAAGTCAGCAGTTTCCCACAAAGCTATCTTCCCAAGAATGGACCCATTTTAAGCAACAGGTAGAAAGAATAAAGACATAGATAACTTTAATGGAATGGTAAAGAAGGAATGTTTCTTCTGTTAATAGAAGGGATGTTAGGAAACTATTTGAGAAGGAAAATAGGAACATTGTATAAGCATGAGACAACTGAAATTATTAGATTGGGATGGACCCATTGGACCTGATTATTAGAAACATTCTCTTTTATTTTATTTTATTTTTTTAAAGATTTTATTTATTTGACAGAGAGTGAGACACAGCAAGAGAGGGAACACAAGCAGGGGGAGTGGGAGAGGGAGAAGTGAAGCAGGCTTCCGGCTGGGCAGGGAGCCCGATGCGGGGCTAGGTCCCAGGACCCTGGGATCATGACCTGAGCTGAAGGCCGACGCTTAACAACTGAGCCACCCAGGCGCCCTGAAACATTCTCTTTTAAATAACAAATAGGCCATAGGGAAGAAAGGATAACCCAGCCCATTATTAGATTCTACGTCGAACAATATTAAAGTAAGAAAATTAGTATATTATTTATTTTTGTTTTTATTTAGGTATATTATATAAATGTAAAAAGATAATCAAGGAAAGAAAACAACAACTTACTAACTGCCAAAAGTTAGGAATAGAAAGAAGAAAAAATACTCCTACACTGAATATCCACATCTTTCCTAGCGTACTTCTTAAGAAACTTTAAAAAATATAGTGCCAACCACATAGAAATAGCTCAAGAAATATTTATTGGGTGAATGAATCAGCCAGTAAATAGTGGTAAAATTGTATTATCTAGGATTAGAGAGTAAAATTAACTGAAGGATGAAAGTAGAAATCATTAATAATTAACATATTTCCCAGTTCAAGGAAGTAGAACTGAAAATGGAGAGGAGTATTGCTTTTCATTCCAAGCACTTCTATGCTATTACATTTTCAACATGTGCACATATTGCTTTAGTTTAAGAAAAATTAAATGATGGGGCACCTGGGTGATTCAGTCAGTTAAGCGTCAGACTTTTGATCTAGGCTTAGGTCATGATCTCAGGGTCGTAAGATTGAGCCCCATGTGGGGCTCTGCACTGGGTATAGAGCCTGCTTGGGATTCTCTCTCTCTCTCTCTCTCTCTGCCCCTCCCCCACCCCTCTCACACACTCTCTCAAAAAGAAAAAACATTAAATGATGATTATAATGTGGTTCTGCAAGAGAATTATTTATTTTCTAAGAATCACACACCGCAGTATTTCATAAAAAGACACCATACTTTAACTTACTCTTAAATATTTCAGGAAAATATAGGAGTGTGTGTGTGTAGATAAAGAGAGAGAGACAAAGGAAACACAAATGTAATAAAATGTTAACATTTGGGGAATCTGGGTGATGGCAATTATCCAGGAATTCTTTGTACTATTCTTGTAACTTTTTTTATAAGCCTAAAATTATGTGAAAATAAATAATAGTAATAAATTTTAAAAATATGTTAAGACATGTTAATAGGGCATAGATACTGTAACTTTTTGTTGAAAATATAGTTTAGAAAAATATCTAGCGATTATATATCCTTCAGTCTTTAAAGGTAATTCAAAAGTATTAAAATTTAAATATAACCTTCATTATGCATAGAGGAATGGTTTTGAATATCTCTGTATATGTGCCAATTGTGGTATAGATAGATATGATAAAAATACATGTAATGTTATATTATATTATTATATTATCATATATCATATCAATACATGTAATAGTATATATGTTTATACATCATATGTGTGTGGAGAATGCAAAATATTTTTTTTTTTTAAGATTTTATTTATTTGCGAGAGAGAGAATGAGAGACAGAGAGCATGAGAGGGAGGAGGGCCAGAGGGAGAAGCAGACGCCCCCGCTGAGCAGGGAGCCTGATGTGGGACTCGATCCCGGGACTCCAGGATCATGACCTGAACCGAAGGCAGTCGCTTAACCAACTGAGCCACCCAGGCGCCCAAGAATGCAAAATATTTCTAAGTGATATCCATATTAACTAAAATCTCAGCAATTCCTTTAGGGAAAGTACAGTATTTTAATAGCATTTCATTGTTACATTTGTTTCATTTTCCTATGCAAAATGTATCAGGACACACAAATTAATTGTAACCCTGTACAGCATGTGCAAAAAGTAAATAACTTGTTGCAGAAGTCCCATAGGAGTCAAAATATTTGAAATGTAATATTTCTTCTCCAAGCACTTTGAAAGTGGCCATGTGACTTGTATGGATCGGAGACTATATTTACTTTCCGGGAAACGAAAAAGAATTAAGTGAGGTAAAAGGTACAAGATTGTAATCTGAAACAAATTAGAAAAGAAAATATAGACACAGTGATAATTACTGAAGGAAGAGACAGGGAGAATGCAAATGCATATGTAGTTTCCTGGTGGTGCTAGGGTTGGGAGTGGGTTGGGAGAAGAGCTGGTTTGGAAGGGAGAGTGATAATTCAGTTGGGGACCTGCTGCACTGGGATATCAGGGGACATCCATGTGGAGATATGCAGTAGTCAAGAGAGGGTTGGCCCTGGAGAGACATACGTTAGAATCATTCACAAGCAATACACAATAGTTAAAATTGTCAAAGTCAGGAAGACTGAAGAGGAAGAAGCTAGAAAGAAGAAAGCTGGCTGAGAACAGGAGCCCCAGGAACTACCCACCATGGGGGACGGGAAGAGGAAGAAAGAAGCCATGAGAGGTGGGAAGAGGAGGAAAATGGTACAATTTCCTCGAGGCCTTGGGAGGAAGGGAGGAAGCTTTTGCCAGCCAATGCAGGACACTGCATAGAAACACAGAGTCTGAGGACAAAGTAAAGACTATTGGTTTTGAGGAATAAAAAAGCACGATCAGCTTTTCAGTAAACTGAGTAACAGAGTGCAGAGAGAGGCAGCCAGATTACAAATGTTAAGCGAGGAGTGAGGGTGAGGGAATGAGGGCAGTGAGAACGTTTAAGAATGAGCCAGTGTTCATTGCAGCGATGTCCACAATAGCCAAACTGTGGAAGGAGCCAAGGTGTCCTTCAACAGATGAATGGATAAAGAAGATGTGGTTCATATATACAATGGAATATTACTCAGACATCAGAGAGGATGAATATCTCCCATTTGCATCCACATGGTTGGAACTGGAGGGTATAATGCTAACTGAAATAAGTCAATCAGAGAAACAATTATCATATGGCTTCACTCATATGTGGAATATAAGAAACAGCACCATAAGGGAAGGGAGAGAAAACTGAATGGAAAGTCATCCGAGAGGGAGACAAACCATATGAGACTCTTGACTCCTGGAAACAAACTGAGGGCTTCAGAAAGGGAGGTGGGTGGGGGGATGGGGTCACTGGGTGATGGGCATTAAGGAGGGCACGTGATGTGATGAGCACTGGGTGTTATACTCAACTAATGAATCATTGAACACTATCAAAAACCAATGATGTGCTATACCTTGGCTAATTGAATTTAAATTTAAAAAAAAAAGAATGCTAGGGATTCTGCTGGTGGGAATGCCAGCTGGTGCAGCCACTGTGGAAGAATATGAAATTTGCTCAAAAAACTAAAAATGGAGTTACTATATGATCCAGTGATGTCACTGCTAGGTATTTACCAAAGAATATAAAAACACTAATTCAAAAAGATGTATGTATCCCTATGTTTACTGCAGCATTATTTACAATAGCTAAATGATGGAAGCAGCACAAATGTCCATCGACAGGCGAATGGATAAAGAAGATGTGGTGTATGGACTCAGTGGAATATTACTCAGCCATGAAAAAGAATGAAATCTTGCCATTTGCAACAACGTGGATGGAACTAGAGGGTATTATGCTAAGTGAAATAAGTCAGTCGGAGAAAGACAAATACCATATGATTTCACTCATGTGCAATTTAAGAAACCAAACAAATGAACAGAGATAAAAGAGAAAATCAGACTTAAATATAGAGAACAAACAGATGGTTACCAGAAGGGAAGTGGGTGGGGATGGGTGAAAGAGGTGAAGGGAATTAGAGTACATTTATCGTGATAAGCACTGAGTCATGTATAGAATTGTTGAATCACTATATTATACACCTGAAATTTATATGGCATGGTATGTTAATTATACTTGAATTTTTTAAATGGCAAAAAAAAAATGCTAAGATAAAATATTAAAAAAAAAAAAGACTAGCGATTAAAGACAGGAGCAGCATTATACACAGTCCTCTAGACAGCGTATCCGAGTGTGTTGAGTTTGAGTGCAGAACTGGGATTAGAACCTGGGTTTCTGGAACCTTCTCCTCAAGGCAATCCTGCTCCCAATTCCCCCTGGCTGTGGGTCTGATTTGCAACAGTGGTGAGGACAGAGCCCTCACACGTGCTGGGATGGCAGCCTTCTTACGGTGTGGCCAAGTCTGCAAAGAGTTGCAAGCCCTTTCCAAAGTGAGTCAGGGGCATGACTCTAAGTAAATCAAATGCTGGTAAGACATCAAGAATTAGTGAAATTCCCAGAATCTATTTTAAGCAATTCTCAATGTATTTATTCAAATGGAAACAATGACTCAGTAAATATGGATAAATATTTTTACCAAATCTGTTTCTTTTGACCTTTTAATTTGAAGCCTAACTCATTTGGTTTATTTTCCCACTAAAAGCATTTAGCCTTCTTCTGAGAACACTTAGATTTGTTATTAAAGTTTTTTGGGGGGCGCCAGGGTGGCTCAGTCAGTTAAGAGTCTGCCTTCGGCTCAGGTCATGATCTCAGGATTTGGGGATCAAGCCCCGCATCGGGCTCCCTGCTCACCGGGGAGTCTGCTTCACCCTCTGCCTCTGCTCCTTCCTGCCTCGTGCTCTCTCTCTTTCTCTCAAATAAATAAATAAAAGCTTTTAAAAAAATTTTAAAAATAAAATAAATAAATTTTTTATTGTATGAAGCGATAAACTAAACCATATTTAGTGAAAGACCTAAAGAAAATTTTAGTTAGCATTATATTAAAGATTATACATTTTTAAAAACCATTTCTAAATAACTAGAGTTTTCTGATTTGACAAATGACTCTGAGTCTTTGGGGCATACAAGTTGTCAAAAATAAGGAAATTGAGACTCATGCCCAATCTATGCAGAAGGTTCTCCTGGTATTGCCAAAATACCTGAGCACTGTTATCAACGAAGTCCTAGCAGTATCAGACAAGCTAAGTCAAGATTTCTTTTAAAAAGCTGTGTAATTTAAATCCTGCCCTTGAGGAAGTGACTTGCTCAATTTAGGGAAAAAGAAAAAAAAAAGGAGAGAGAGATTACAAAGAATATAACTGCTAATCTCCAGGAGAAAATATCTTGTCACACACTTCAAGTTTTACCTTTTTTCCTCAAGCAAAACTGCTCCGTGTTCTCTTCCCTTAGTTTTCCTCTCCACATCTGACCCAGCAGGAAACATAAACCAAAAAACTCTGCCTTTTGAATCTCCTCCTTTTCCATCTGCACTGTAGTCCTAAGGAAATTGAAGCAGACTGGAGCTCTATCATTTCTAGCCTGGAGATATTTCATTTTTATTCAAATAGTTTAAGTTCCATAAAGCATATGAAGCTACATCTTCAAATTTCAAAGAATACGGCAAGTGGGTTCTTTTCTCGTCATCATTTAATATTTGACAAATTGCTCCTGAATGATTTTGCTACCTAAATATACTCTTTTTCTCATGTGCGGTTTTTATCCATTTGGGTGGAGTTTTTTATTTTATTTTTTTATTTTATTTTTATTTTTATTTTTTTTTAAAGATTTTATTTATTTATTTGAGACAGAACGAGAGAGAGAGCACATGAGAGGGGGGAGGGTCAGAGGGAGAAGCAGACTCCCTGCCGAGCAGGGAGCCCGATGCGGGACTCGATCCAGGGACTCCAGGATCATGACCTGAGCCGAAGGCAGTCGCTTAGCCAACTGAGCCACCCAGGCGCCCCTGGGTGGAGTTTTTTAAATCTTTCTGTCACTGTATCACCTTCAGTTCATTCTTTAAAGCACAGAATTATTACATTTTTGTTGCTGACAAGATATGAAGTAATTCTTTGAGACGCATTATATTCAAGAACCGTGTATTTGTTCCAATGCCCAGGAGTGAGATGCTTTTGAGAAATAGCATACTTAGTGACAGCATATTCCAGAAGTTATGTGGAGCCAGCATTTGGAGGACAGTCATATGGGTGCCCATATCCCTTAATCATGTTCACGCCCACCATTTGAGATGCGCCGCACATGATTCCTGCCTCCAACAGTGCCTCTCCCCCCATCTTTGACCCAACAGATGCTCTCAATTGGTACCTGCTATATACTTTTGCAGCTATATTTACTGTACATTAAAATTATTCTGAGATTGTATTTAACTCACCCTGATTGTCCCGGGGTGAAGTCAGTTTGGGGGCTCTCGTGAGCACTCAGCAAACCCTTGTGGAAAAAGAAAGGACAGAAGGAGGCAGAAACATTATTCGTTTCTAATTCTAGCTTTGGCTGGGGTATCCCTCTAATAGTTAAAACAATACAAGTGAGAGTATAGCAGGGGACAAGAATCCTCAATACTCTCCAAGAGCAGCAAGGCTGAGTACAGTATGGTGGGCTACCCAAATCCACAATGCCTGATGATCAGCTTTATGTTCAACACAAGTGTCTGAGTCCATTCTGGCGGCTGTAACAAATTATATCATAGACTGGGTGGCTTATGGACAATAGAAACGTATTTCTCACAGCTCTGGAGACTGGCAGTTCAAGATAAAGGTGCCACCATGATTGGATTCTGGTGAGAACCCCCTTCCTCTGGTTTGCAGATGGCTATCTTCTCCTTAGATCCTCACAGGGTGGAGAGTGGAGACATTTTTTGAAGTCTCTTTTATAAAGATACTAATCCTTCATAGACACATGGGCCCCACACTTGTAACCTCATTACCTCCCAAAGGCCCCACCTTTTCATACATCATACTGGGGGTTAGGATTTCAACATAAGAATTCTGTTTTGGGCGGGGGGGCTCAAACTTTCAATCCATAACAGCAACGATGTGGTGGCACTTCTTGTAGCGAATTTAGGAAAGACCGAGTTATCCATTGGCAGGGCTAGTACACCTGCTTAGCCTAACGTAGCTCTGAAAGGTCTGGGGTGTGGAGTGAGGAAGAGTTGACCTCTCTCCAGGACTTTCCAACCCAAAGTGACACATCTCAAAACATTACAGTCTCCCCACTGGGCTTGACATCTCGATTAGGGAGTCTGACCAAATCAAAGAAGGTACTTCTCTTTTTAAAATTCTTAACATGATCCTTTCTTACCCAGCTTATTTTGGCAGTTTTGCATTTGAAATCAAGTTCTCCTTACTTAACTAAGCAGCACATTCTTCCCTCTAAAGCCTCTTTCCTCAAATTCTCTTGAACTAGAAATAGTCTCACTGTCTGATGTTTTGGGCATTTAATTGGTAGAGCCTCATTTCTCTACTATTTGTTATTCACTTCCTTTTTTTCTGATAGAGTCATCACATGAAACCCAGTCTTCACTTAGCATACATTGAGCACCGACCATGTACAGAATCCTAATGTACCTCTTCTAAATAGGGAACCAAGGGGCTCCCTAGGGCAGTGATAGCTTTGGAAGTTGAGGCTGGTTGACAGCATAGGCTTCCAAGCCAGTCGTCAGCTGGCCAAGTAGCGAAGGCCAGGGAGTACAAGGTTAAATGGGTGCACCAGGGCACTCCTGATTCAATAGCTCAGCCCGTGATCGTTACTTGCAGTCACTCCTCTATGAAAGGCTGAATGGGAGGGTTGTGGTATTTCAGGATGGAGAGCAATATGGATAAATGTGGACACTGCCATTGAGGGTTAAAAAATGAATTGCCTAAGTGCAAGAAGGGGTGACTTAGATTGACAGAGGGTCTTTAAAGGTATTTTTATTTTAAGTTGTGAAATATTTCAAGTATCGACTGACCACAAGCACAACCTGAGCCAGCAGGATTCTAGATCTGAAAAAAACCTAAAATTGTTGAGTCGTTAGGCAGCAAGAGAAGAAAAGCAATGCCCTGCTCAAGGGGGGCCATGGTTTCCTGGGTCTGTCTGCTCCAGATACTCCCCCACCCCCTCTTTCGAGGGAACTTGACAGAGGCACACTGGGGTGTGTTTTAAGCACAATGATCTGAATGGTGAGGGATCAGCCTCTGAGAACTGAGAGGGATGCTCGAAGGAGTTTAGGCTGTTTAATCCAAAGAAGAGGCTCAGAGACCTATGACAGCTGTCTCAACAATGAGGGAAGGGCGGTCAGGGGCCCAAACAGAGTTGACTTATTCTCATGACTCCAGAAGGCCCTCAGAATCAATGAGTAAAAGTCACAGAGAGGAAACAGGTTTCAGCTCAGTATAGAGAACTTTCTAACATGAATGTTGTCCAGCAATGAGTCTGAGGTGTTACAGGAAATAAAAGCCTTATCCCTGGAGGGCTCCGTTAGATACCAGATGCCACCTCCCAGGGAATCAGCAGATTCCAAACTTCCTCCCAAGATGCTCACAGTCCCAAGGTGTGGGAGATGGGCAAAAACAAAAACAAAAACAAAAACCCACTACAATGCCATGTAATGAGTGCTCAACAGAGACAGAAGATTTATACAATGCTCTGAAAGATCAGAGAAGAACTCTTCAGATAGGAAGTGACATCTGACCTGCTACTTGAGGTACGTAGAAAATACAACAGAGGAGTCACCATGTGCAATGACTTAGAAAGCTTCCATGAGGCCTGAGGAGTGCACTGGATCTGAAATACCAAGTGTTGGAACTGGAAGTGGTGGAGAATAAGCCCACCATTGAGAACCATGCCAGGAATTTGGAATTGACCACAGGAGCAAATCCCTGATTACATCCCTATTTTAAGAGTATCACTTCGGCAGCTGCTTTCGAGGTAGACATTGTCTTGATATGTTGAAGAGCTCATCTATCACAGGAAACTAATGCAATCCAATATCAGTTTCTGTATTGACTTATGGAGTCTATTTCCCAACTTACTAACTACATGACATTCAGATTGAATGAAAAGGAAACCCTTTTCAAAAAGAGAAAAGCGGGATCCCTGGACACTTCTGATTCTGTGTTTCCTGTTTATTTCAGAGGCCGGCAAGCTGTTGAGAGTAGAGACGATGTCATTTCACCCAAATATCTAAACGGTTCTGGGCCACATGAGGCCTCAGTGTATGTCTAACACATTAGGATGTGGAGAAGGTGTTTTATTTTTGAAAACCAAAGATGGGGAACCCCAGCACAGTACACCAGTCACATTTTAATTTAAAAATAATTTGGGGGCGCCTGGGTGGCTCAGTCGGTTAAGCAACTGCCTTCGGCTCAGGTCATGATCCTGGAGTCCCGGGATCGAGCCCCGCATCGGGCTCCCTCCTCGGCGGAGAGTCTGCTTCTCCCTCTGGCCCTCTCCCTTCTCACGTGCTCTCTCTCTCTCTCTCTCTCATTCTCTCTCTCTCAAATAAATAAATAAATCTTAAAAAAAAAAAAGAATAAAAAAATAATTTGGAAAAATTATCACTTTTTGTTCCAATCACTTCTAATACATTCTTCATTAATTGGTCTGCCTAGTTAGATAAAATATACTCTTTGCCATCCAAACTCCTTTACCCTTCTTTTGGTAAAGTGCACCAGAATCTGGCCAGCTCTGGGCCTATGCAGTATGGATGGAGTTGATTCCACTCTCAGCTCTAGCAGTTGCTCCTCAATGACCAGAGCCAATCAGGGTCCTGCATTCCCCTGGCCATAGTGATTGGTTTAGAGATGGCTCAAACGCTGAATCAGAGCCACAAGACACCACTAAAACTTTGCTGAGGGTTCTGGAGAAGACACCCTTAACCTTCCCCCCAGGCTTGAAGCTAGAGGTAGGGGGATGAAAGGCCTGCAAGTCCTGCAGCCAACTTCCACTCACAGAGGGAGAGCCTCCCTGAGGATGGGTACATGACAGGAGTCAGAGCCACACAATGGAGAAAATGCACCTCTGAGAACATAGCCTGAACCAGATCCACCACTGGGCTTTCCATCTACATTAGTCACAAATTCTCTCCTTTGCTTGAGCTACTTTGAGATTCTCCGTGCCTTGCAACCCAGAACTCCTATCTGGTAGATAAAACTTTTGGGGGGAAATTGAGAAGATAAATTCATCATTCATTCTATCTGCCTATTAAGAAAGCTATCTCTGGGGATGCCTGGGTGGCTCAGTCATTAAGCGTCTGCCTTCGGCTCAGGTCATGATCCTGGAGTCCCGGGATCGAGCCCCGCATCAGGCTCCCTGCTCAGTGGGGAGTCTGCTTCTCCCTCTGCATGCTGCTCCTCTCCCCCCGCTTATGTGCTCTCTTGCTCTCTCTCTCTGACAAATAAATAAATTAAATTAAATCTTAGAAAAAAAAAAAAGAAAGCTGTCTCTGCGGTTAAATTATTTTTTGCCAAAAAAACTCACCTGGTTGACATTTTCCTAGTTCTGCTTTGTGAAGGTGCACAGAAAGTACATTTTCTAACCTCTGCATCATGCTCCCCCTACATCATGAGACTTTACTGGCCCTTATGCTATCTCGAAGAGTAGACATTTGTAGGTTTGTCATTCTGTGTTAATGGGCTTTGGCCGTCCAGTAAGAGGGCAATTTCTTGCTTATCTTTGGATATCCCACAGCCCTTAATACAGGGCCTGGCATGTAGCAGGTGCTCAATAAATGTTTGATAAAGTAATTTGCACTCAATTACCATTTCATGTACAGTGCCCTTCCAGGTCATACAAAATCGAATTTTGAGTTGTTCTGGCAGTGTCGTTCTTTCAAAAAAATCAATAGAAATAAATATGAAATTAGTGAAAACACTTCCTTCTGAATCACTCATAGATTCTGCAGGACTGACAATCCCACGTGTAACAGAACAAGTCACGTATTTTGAAAGGAAAAGTGAGTATCTGTAAATGGTATTTTAAAGATCTAGACAATGTTGAAGAAAAGCCTTCAGTTATATTTTCATAGAACTAGGAAATCATATTTTGTCAAGAGTGAAATGTAATCCTGAACACAGAGATACACAAAAGCTGTTTGAACTTTATCAAAAATAATAGTAATCCATTGTATCTGACTCAAAAGACCAAGGCAAAGGACAATTATTGAATGGACTAACATAATTTACTTCCTCTTCCTTCACCACCATTTTAGCTGTTTTTTGGGAAAATCATGTCAATTAATTGTCCTGGTGTCCCACTGTCATCATGGAAATCTAGCACCTTGCATACTGTCTGCATATTTCTGGTGCTCAGGGAATGTTGATTGAACTCAAAGAGAGGAAAGAATTCCTATGCATTTAGTATGTGTCAAGCGCTTCTTAAAGATGTTTTAATTTTTTATCCCATTTAATCTTTATGACAATCCTCTTATTCATCCATTCATCCATTTATTCATCATTCAGTACATATTCCTAATAGCCTACTCTGTGGTAGACCAGTGAATAGCAGAATCAGATTGTACTCCATGACTCTTGGCTCCAAAGTCTTCATCATTTCCTCCCCACCTATTAGGTAGGTGTCCCAGTACAGGGAAAAGAATAGCAATGATTTTAAGCACAATAGAAATCCTTATGTTGGAAGACTAAAAGCCATACTGGTGAGCATCACTGATATGTGTGGACTGGGGCAAGACTGACAGCCCTGAAGCCTGAATTCCAGAATCTTTATTAGCTTGTCATGATTTCGCAGGTTTCTCTATGAGTAAGTTAGATTAGTGAGGATTTGTATGTTTGGTCTTAGCAGCTTAGGTCTTTTATATGCCAAACTTAAGAAATAGAAAATAATTTGCATTTGCTCTTTTGATTGCTTCAGCAAGTACGAGCATTTCCAAATAAAGGCAACTATCATCTTTTGGGTGTTTATGACACACAAGAAATAGTGAAAATTTTGTTGCATGCATCATCCCATTTAATCCTCACACATCTCTGTGAGGTCAATACTACCAGTCAAAATTTTATTTGGCTGAGAAAATTGAGGCCTTACCATGTTAAATTTACATTAATGGGCACATAACCAGTAAAAAAACCAACCTAGGGGAGTTTGTCCAGTGTCTCCTTGACCCATCTAATACTGTGTACTGTATTAATTTGCATAGCATTTCCCAAAACTGCCAACCTCTTTTTCAAGTGCCATGTTAGCCTAGCCCATGTGAATTGGCCCAAATTCGGAATGAGTGGGGTCCAAATTACTGGCATTTTCTTATATAGATTTTTTTCTTAAAATAGTTTGGGTCAGCTTCCATAAGGCTGGTTTGGGCAGCTAAAAAGCAGTGAAAGAATCAAATATGATTAGCCAAGAGATCCACTCTTCTTTACCTATGTGTGTAAGTCAGCTTGGGCTGTCCTAATAGAAGACCAAAAACTGAGTGTCTTAAACAATAGAGAATTATTTTTTAAGCTTTTATTTATTTATTATTTATTTATTTATTTATTTATTTTGGCGGGGCAGAGGTGGAGGGAGAGGGACAAGCAGACTCCTCACTGAGTGGAGCGCCTGATGTGGGGCTTGATCTCATGATCCTGAGATCATGACCTGAGCTGAAATCAAGAGTCAGACGCTTAACTGACTGCGTCACCCAGGTGCCCCAATAGAGATTTATTTTATCACAGTTCTGGAGGCTGGAAGTTCAAGATCAAGGTACCAGAAAATTCAATGTTTAGTGAAGCTTCTCTTCCTGACTTGTAGGCTGCCTTCTCACTTTGTCCTCACGTGACTTCTTTGTGCCAGCTTGGAGAGAGAGAGAGAAAGAGAGGGAGAGAGAGAGAGAAAGAGATGGAGAGAGAGAGAGAAAGAGAGGGAGAGAGAGAGAGAAAGAGAGGGAGAGAGAGTGCATTCTGATGCCTCTTCCTCTTCTTATAAGAACACCAGTCCCGTCAGATTAAGATTCCAATTTTATGACCTCACTCAACCTTAATTACCTCCTTATAACCTCCATCTCCAAACAAATTCACATTGGGGGTTAGAGATTCAATACATATATTTGTGGGGACACAATTCAGTCCATACCATGAGGCCAGCATCCTCTTCACTGAAGAGGTCAGTTTCTGATGGGACTTGGAGATGTCAAAACAAAACAAAACAAGAAAGGAGATTTACGTTCCTCACCCAGGGCGAGATTAAGGACCAGTGGCTTTAAGCAATGAAACCAAATCTTCTGCCTGAAAATGGTGTTATGCCCGTGACAAAGAGGAAGCCATCTTTCTTAATAGAGGCCAGTGAAGACAAACGATAGCATTTAAATAAACAAATGAGGGAGAGGTGAGAGCAGACAATTCGACTGGAAGATATGAGCAGTTAATGTGACCACTGTACAGCTTCATTCACTTCTCACTTTCTCCAACATTCTCACCTCTTTCCAAAATCCCCCTCCATTCCTCTCTGGGATGCCACAACAGATTCTCCCCTGGTTTCTTGGGCTTCCAGGCTCCACATCCAAACCACTTCTAAACAGCAACCAGAGTGATAGGTTTACAGACAAAATAATCATATTATCCCCCTGCTTAAAAATCCCACAGTGGCCTCTAACTTCTCTTTTGATAAAGACCCACATTCTTCTCATAGAATTTTCTTCAAGGCCCAGCATAACTCAATATTGCCTGTTTCTCCAGCCTCTGTGGGACTCTGACCACCCTCACTCTTCGTCTCCAGCCCCAGCTGTTTTCTAGTTCTTCAGACTCCCCACACGAGTCTGGATCCTCAGTTAGAAGCTCCCTTGGCCTCCTGCACTTACTTAGCACTGTTGCAAGTAAATACTTAGCTCTGTGATTATCTGCCACAGACATCAGTTCTAGGAGGCCAGAGATGCTCCTGACCCACAGCACAGTGCTTAGTGAGCAAGCCTCGATGAGTATTTGTTGAATAGATGAATCCAAGTAGAAAGAGATTTTGCCGCCAAATTAGAGAACCTAGATTTTCATGTTTTGAATGAAAGAAGCCACAGAAGATTTCTGAACTTGGAAATAACATGCATAAAAGTTTTCACCAGTTTTCCCCAGAATACGGCTGAGGAATTCAGCACCACCTTTGCCATTAACACTCCAGATATTTCCAGGGTGGAAGACCCCAGAGGTTAAGAAAAGGCAGCTGAAAATGCAGAGGCTTTCCAATAACATTCTTCAGAGCCACTGTGACCCACCCTGTCTGAAGAAGGAGATGGAAGTTGGAGGACAGTGAATTCTGTGGGCTCTGCCACTGCTTTAGAAGAAGCAGCCCCAGAAGAAGGAAAATTTCTGACATTCGGGCTGGATAGACCTTTGAGGATGAGCTGAGCCAAGGGCCATATCTCAGGAAGATTCAGCAGCAGGGAACTTAAAAATCCATGCAGTCTAGGATTTATTTCTAGAGATTGTCACAACACATAACTCGTCGGGGGGGTTGCACAAACATGTATTTATAGGCTGTCAGTGTAAGTGTAAAGAATGTGTGCATGAAGGTATTTCTGTCCCATTTATCTTGAGGGGTCGCTCAGGAGCTAAAGAACATGATGTTGCTTCCATTCACAGGAGTCGGGTTAGGAAAAAAAAAAAAGAAAAAAGGAAGGAAAAAAAGAAAGCAGACTGAATTCACTCCAAAATCCAGTTTTATTTTCAAGGCCATCTGTGCACAGACATATCCCAGAGGCAATAAAAAGCTGCATTATTCTTCATTATTGTCCTGGAAGAGTACTCTGGTTTAATAAGGGAGCCTTGATTTCATAAATGGAAAGGAACAACAGTTCCCTGGGATGGAGAATTAACTTGCTTTTGATAAATAAATGAATTTTCTCCCTGAGTAAACTTTGCCGAAGTAATTCAATGTCTTATTTTTTACACAATACTAATATTCTAATACCACAAAGTTCTGTCTCTGGTTAATTCTGTGGCTTTCCTATCTAAGTTAAATTTCTATTTTACTAATTTGTAAAAATCTGATTTGGTTAGCTTGTGAAAACCTTGCTTAAATATTTCTTTTTTTATCCTGGGAATAATTTTTTGAGATGAGGCAAAGTCATTGAGTGAAGGGGGAAGTTGTTCGCATGGTTTTGGGGCCATCTCAGAAACTTCTGCTCTCGTCTAGAATGAGATGACCCTGCACAGCCTTCTGGAACATTCACTAAAGGTCTCTAATTCCCATACCCTCCGCCAGAGGAAACCACGTGTTAATATTTCCTTTAGTTTGGGAACTGGATACCTAATACCCGATTTCAATTTTGCAAAGGCATTTTTTCAGGTGTAGAGTTGTTGGAATGTTTGGGTGTACATTTCGGACATTGTAGCACAAGGTCTATTTTCTTTCTACCTGGACCATGTGACCAGGATAAGGGGGACCCCATGAAACACGTTCTGCTACAAGCCGTCCAATTCTTACAGAAGCTGCACCCCCTTCTAAACTCCCCATGTGCCCCCAAGCAGCGTCAGGGCTGCACAGTGACCCGTGAGTGACAAGAGGACAAAGTCTGAGGCGGGGCTGGGAGGACATCCTAGCAATTGTGTATAGTCAGGGTCAGCTGTGCAGGTTAGGAAGAGCTGTGGGATCAAGACCAATAGACCCAAGTCAATACCTAACCCAGTGCACTCTCTGGAAAGCCATTTAAACTCACTACACCTCAGTTTTCTTACCCATAGAATGGACACACTCCCTCCACACCAGGATCCAGAGGAGTGATGGATATGCACACACTTAGCAAATTACAGAGCACAGTTGTGAAGCTTCAGGACGACTGCCCAGCACAGAACCTGATGCTTCTGAGACAGAAAGTTCTATGAAGGCAAGAGCTTTCTCACTCAGCCAGGAGTCCCTGGACTCACCAAAGGCGGCAACCAGCATATGGAAGGCAGTAGATGAACCCTTGGGGAATAAAGGTATGAAGGAATTCTTGACCATAACAGATGCTCATTTAATATCAGTTTCCTCCTTTGTCTCTATATGACTAAAAATGGCGCCTTGCATTGAGTGCTTTAAAAGTTCTGCTGTTTGGTTCACAAATGTTAGTACATCATGTCCTTCTTCCTCCGGGGCTTTCCAATTTCCCCGGTGAATAGTTCTATAAAACCCCAAGTGCCATTCTGAAACCGGAGTTCAGGTTTCAGAGAAACATTAGGGCAAAGGCTTTTATTGGACCTGGCGAGCCATACACAATGTCTTAGTGCACCTAGAACAACAACTGGCCTTCCCATGAGAAGAGAGCAGGAGGAAAACAGTGAAAGGAAGAGGCCAGCTGTAGAGCAGGGTTTTGGGAGGCTAGAGCTCCTGTACCCGCAGTTCCTGGGGAGCTCAAGCCTGGGGGGCCGAAGAGACAGAAAAAGCATGGGGCCAAGAAGGAGGGGAAGCAAATGTAAAGGCTGCCTTACAAAGCAGGCCATAGCCCCTGAGAGCTGATTGCTTAACTTCCAGAAACTGCTGCACTCTGAGTAGTGTCTCCAGGAGGAAGAAGTGAGAGAAATGTATCCCTGGCTCCACGGAAGTTCACCCATGGAATGTTGACTTTTCAACTTCCCCAATCTGGCAAGGCTCAACCTGATCTAGCCCCTGCCTATGCTCCAGCTTTTCACTTTCTCCAATCCACTAGGCTCTTTTCCACCCCAGAGCCTTTGCACTTGCCATACTTTCTGCCAGGACTTCACTGCCCCCTTTGATTTCTTTCTGTGTCTTCTTATTGTACAGATGTCAGCTCCCTAAAGAGGCCTTCAGGCTTAGGCACTCAAGCTTAGGTGCCAAGTGGATCCTGCAGTATCTCGTGCAACAGGGAAGACGTGGGAGGGAGGCCCACAATATAGATGACCAGGTATGCCCGCAAGTGGCCAGAGGGGCTGGGAGCAGCTTCCCCAGTGAGTGCATCCATCCACAGCATCCACAGAGGTGGCAGGACCGGCCCCGGGGACTGTGGGAGCAGTGAAGCCAAAGCCAAGGCCTCTCTGGCCAGAAAGCCAGGTACATAAATGAGAGCTGGTGCAAAAGTGTCTTGGGTTTTTTACTCTTGAGATAATTTTATTAATCAAAACTTCTAAAATTCCATAATTTTATGGGTGAGATAACATGGCAGAGTGGAAAGAGTAGAGAACTTTGATCCCATTCTGGTTCAAACCCCAGCTCTGAACTACACTGTATAGCCCCGTGACTTGGAGTGAGTCACAGTCTGGACCCCAGCTTCTCCATTTCAAAATGAGAGTGATGATATGTACCTCCAGGAGTGGGTTGGAGACTAGAGATTAGATAGGTAATTACACACACACACATATGCACACATATATACATATATAGATATCATATACATAAACATACAGAGATAGAAATTATACACATGTATGTATGTATATGTATACAGATGCATATATATGTCTAGTACAGTGATTGGTACAACATGCATGCTCAGTAAGTGATACTGAAATCAGAATCAGATGGGACTTGACATTTAGCAGGCAAGAGTGCTCTTTTTTTTATTTTTTATTTAAAGTCAATTTAGTTAACATATAGTGTATTATTAGTTTGAGGGGTAGAATTTAGTGATTCATCAGTTGCATATAACACCCAGTGCTCATTCCATCAAGTGCCCTCCTTCATGCCCATCACCCAGTGACCCCATCCCCCCACCCACTTCCCTCCAGCAACCCTCTGTTTCCTACGGCTAAGAGCATAGGGGAAGGGAAGGAAAAATAAAATAAGATAAAAACAGAGAGGGAGACAAACCATAAAAGTGATCTTTAATCATAATCACGCCATTCCTCTGCTCAGAACTTCTAGTGATTTCCCACTGCAATCAGAATAACACAATCCATTGGGCACCTGGGTGGCTCAGTCGGTTAAGTGTCTGCCTTCATCTCAGGTCATGATCCCAGAGTCCTGGGATTGAGCCCCACGTCAGGCTCCCTGCTCAGTGGGAAATCTGCTTCTCCCTTTCTCTGCCCCTCCCCCCCAACTTGTATGGGCATGCTCGCCCTCTCTCTGACAAGTAAGTAAATAAAATCTTAAAAATAAAAAAGAATAACACACAAACATTCCTTCCCCTATCTGGCAAGGCTCAACCTGATCTAGCCCCTGCCTACTCCTAAGACCTATGCTCCAGCTTTTCACTTTCTCCAATCCACCAGGCTCTTTCCCACCCCAGAACCTTTGCACTTGCCATATTTTCTGCCAGGACTTCACTGCCCCCTTTGATTTCTTTCTGTGTCTTCTTATTGTACAGATGTCAGCTCCCTAAAGAGGCCTTCAGTGATGCTCCAGTTTAAACTATTCCCTGACATTGCCTCATATTTTGACTGTTTTCACAGTGCTCACCTTTATCTTAAATCAACATGCATATTGACATGGCTCTTTGTTTATTACCCATCTCAGCCCATTGGAACAGGAGCTCCCTCAGAGCCTTCATCTTCCCTTGATCTACAGAGCTTAGAACAGGGCCTGGAACCAAGTAGGGACTCCTCAACCATCTGTTAAATGAATGAACTAGTGAACTTCCAGAGCCAACCACATTCTCTCCAACTCTGGGGATATGCTGGCTGCCCAGAATCTCAGGAGTGAAGCAACATGCCGGACTGATTGCAGCCGGAAGGCACTTCTCACTTCAGGAGACCACATGCTGGACTGTGACCTAAACAGGAACAGTGTAATTGGAATAACTAATCACTATGAGCAAGATCTTGAGAGATTTGAATTTAAAAGCTTTACAAATGTTTAAAACTGATGCCAAAAGCAAGTTCAACCCATAGACATAATGTAGGTGGTCTAGATATCTCATCTGATTTTGACGTATTTCCCTGTCCTTTCATCTAGTCAACATTAGCTGAGACCAAACAATGTGCTAACTTCTGTGTTTGTTTCGGTCTCAAAGTTCTTCCAAAAGAACTCCTCATGTATTATTTCAAGTGACTTCTGAACACAGTTCCCTGACTATTCATCATTAAAAGGATAAGTCTGAAGATAAACAGAACTGCAAAAAAAATATATTCAGAAGAAAAAGCCCTTGTATATAGCCAACCCTTCCACAATGACCACTTGGGCCAACTCTACTCTGTATCCAGCTCTTTTCCCCCAAATCCCTTAAACACATGTGTATAGAATCTGTCTCTCTCCATCTTAGCCTTGGCATGCTTCATGCAGGATCGTGGTGTCATAGAAAGAATACTAGCTTCATCAGATACAATATTGTCTCCATCATTTACCATCTGTGTGTCTTTGGACAAGATATTGAAATTCCCTGAGTTTCATTTCCTTCTTTTGTAAAATGGACGTAATAATAACCTCACAGCATTGTGAGAAATAAATGTGAGAAGTATGTCAAATTCCTGGCACATGGCAGCTGTTCAAAACAAGGAAGTCACTCTGACCATGACTACTACAACCGTATCATTATTCTCGTTACTATTATTCTTATTACCATTATGCCATTATTGCTTCCTCTCTGCCTGTCTTGACTTGTCAGTTGGTCCAGCTGGTGGGCCAGAGAGCATGCTTTCCTGTGGCTTCTTTGTCCTTGATAATACTACAATAAGAGTCGATGCTTCATAAAAGCTTACTGGGGCGCCTGGGTGGCTCAGTTGGTTGAGCGTCTGCCTTCGGCTCAGGTCATGATCCTGGAGTCCCTGGATCGAGTCCCTGGATCGAGTCCCGCATCGGGCTCCCTGCTCAGCAAGGAAACTGCTTCTCCCTCTGACCCTCCCCCTTCTCACGTGCTCTCTCTCTTTCTCATTCTGTCTCAAATAAATTAAAAAAAAAAAAAATCTTCATAAAAGCTTACTGATCAGGTTTATTTTCATACAACTACAGAGTCAAGTTCAACAAACATTTATTGAACTTTTCCAATGTGGTGTAAAATGTGATACACTCCTGCACACATGGGGATAAAAGAAGAGGACATTCCCTGGTGTAATTTCAAGGACACCAGAGAAGCCAGGCTGCCCTCTCCCCGTTTTCCTTTTTCTGATGCCTAATGCCTGGAATTCAACCATTTACATGCTATCTGTGTAGCTTAAGACTTTAGTCAGAATGCAGACTCCTGTGGGAGAGCTCTTTTGTTTAATCCCTGTTTGTTTATTTGTTTGTTTTTAAGATTTTATTTATTTGAGAGAGAGAGGGGGCACATAAAGGGGTAGGAAGGGCAAGGTAACCCTAACCATACCCCTAACCCTAACCATAATCTGACGTGGGGCTCGATCCCAGGACCCTGGGCAGGGAGATGAAGGCAGACGCTTAACGCTTAAGCCACCCAGGTGCCCCATTTAATCCCTGTTTGTAATGGAGGGGCCTGAGAGCATTTGCCTGGAATAGAGGGAGAATGAGGACCCTGAGCACTGAAGAGAGGAGGGACGGCCAGGAGCAGGAAAGCTCGAAGGCGGAGGCAGTCAGAATCAGTCCTTATCCAGCCTTTTTGAATGGAAAACCTCTGAAGATAAAATGATCACTGAAGTGAAAGGGTCAGTGTGTGGCCCATCTGGAACCTGCCTGAACAGGCAGAATCCCTTGTCCTGTCAGCACCCTCCAGGTCACAGGAATCCTACTCAACCTGCAGCCCTACCCCATCCCAGGAGCTAGGAGGATATATGGCTTCCCTCCCGCTTTGTCCTGAATCGGTGATCACATTCTGAATTTATGGGCTTCCCAGTATCACCTCTGCTCAGGCGTTGTCCTGGGAACAAAGCCAGACAAAGACATCAGCAAGATCTGATGAGACCTACTGTCTGCCTTTGCTGGATTTTGGTCATCTGCCAGTCTAATTGCCAAAGCCCTCCTCCAGCATCCACCTGCCTTCAGCTTCATTTCCAAAGAGCAACGTGAGAGTGACTGCCTCAGTGTCTCCTGGCAACAGCCAGCTTGTAAAGCACCCGGTCGATCTCACTTGTCATCAGGGGAAGTACTACACTGAGATGGTTTAGAAATTCAGTTGAATTTGGCAAGTCCTGCAACAGGCCTGGCCTGAGCCCCGTGGGGGAATCGGAGATGCATCAGTAAAAGCTCTTGCCCTCTGGAAGCGTGCAGTCTAGTGGAGAAGAAAGATCTAAACGCAGAACCTGACCCTCAGTAGTTATCTAATACAAGTCTGATTATAAAGGGCATCGAAGGGGCGCCTGGGTGGCTCAGTCGTTAAGCGTCTGCCTTCGGCTCAGGACATGATCTCAGGGTCCTGTGATCGAGCCCCGCATCGGGCTCCCTGCTCAGCGGGAAGCCTGCTTCTCCCTCTCCCACTCCCCCTGCTTGTGTTCCCTCTCTTGCTGTGTCTCTCTGTCAAATAAATAAATAAAATCTTTTAAAATAAATAAATAAATAAATAAAAGGCATAGAAGTTGACTGTCTGGAATACACAGCAGAATGAAATATGTAAGAAGATGTTTTCTAAACTGGAATGGAATCTGCATAAAAAGGTGCTGACCAAAGCAAGTTCGAGTGGAAGGGCCATTGCAGGAGCCGAGAAGAGGCAGAGAAGGCTGAGTGCCCCGTGCGTGGAGCAAACAGGTGGAGCAGGGTGGAGGCGGGCAGGCTGAGAGCCACCAGGGTCTGGTGGTGCTACGGGGGTCTGTGGGACAGTGGGGAGAGGTCAGGCTGGGAGGGAGGGGTCAGATTATGAGTGAGGTCAGATTATGAATGATGGAGAGCTTTGAGGCTCTGTTAAGAAACTTGCATTCCCCAAACCCGCCCCCCCCCCCCAGCAATTAACATTGCCAAAGGTCACAGAATGCAGAATGCTCTCAGCTATGTTTTAGGGCAGACACTACCGTGGCTGGATGGGGGGGTGGGGAAGGGGGGGCATACTGTGCTGCAGGCCAGATGCCAGAAAAAGATGAGAGACCGTTCCTACTGCCAAGACCCTGGTGGATCCCACTCAAAGGCAAACTGCAAGGGGAGAGGAGGATCATTTAAAGCTGTGGGTACTGAAAATAGCTTCCGTGCACATTGACAGCCTTTGGAGAATGGATAACTGGTGGATTGTTCAAGTCTCAGTTGACATCCCAATGAGTCTTGGCAAAAATAAATAGAACCTGGGACCACAGGCAGCTGTGTGCCCCATGGTTACCATCAGTGGATGCATTCATTTCCTAGGAGCCAAACTTAGCCCTTGTGCTGGGATCGCGGAGCACTCCCCCAGGGGCATTCCTCCCAGCAGACAGAGCCACCCAAGTCAGAGCTATCCTGCCCCCCAGAGGCCCTGCCGGAAGCTCCAAGGAGCCTTGGCACATTCGCTGACTCACACCCTCATTCACTGCACAAATACTTGTGGAGTTCACTCCAATGATTAAATCCCTTCAACAAAGGGAGAGGACTTTACCGTGCTCTTTATTAGCTATCGGATTTTCCATTTCTTGGTGTGGGGGTGGAGAAGATGCAATAAAGGCAAACAGTTTGAAATTGATCGTTTACTTCTCTCCAGGGTAATTTCCTGGCAACTGACAAAACTCGCAGGCTATGAGAAGCAGTCACAGACTTGTTGGGAAACCTCTTTCTTTGTAGTTTAGATTATAAAAAACAATCTCTCTAGGCCCCCAGTTTCCTTATTTGTAAAATGGGATCATAACACTGACCTCACAGGGTAGCTGGGAACAGGTTCACCACTACATGGAAGTGGAAAGTGGTGCACGGCAGAACTCTAGGGGGCGCCATTCACACAGACTAGGATGTGAACAGTGCCCACTGGAGGGAAGCAATACACAACCTCCACAACGGTATGTGGCAGCCCTGGTGCTGAGAGGATCAAGGGAATAAAGCTATGAAAGCACTTCATAAACTGTAAAGGGCTGTGATAATCATCATAGCTATTGCCTAGGACATCCAAGGGAACACACAAATCCCAACAGTGAAGCCAGGGGCATGACTGAGCCATGAGCAGCTTGAATGGATGTTAGGGGCATACACAAGAGCAACAGAGAACTTTATCACTTTAGCTTCTCCTTTTTTAAAAAAGATTTTTATCCAATAAAGAGTGCTGCTCCTTAAGAAAAAGTGAAGCTGAAATCCACCGCTCTAAATTACAGAAGCTATTGCCTGGACAAATTTAGGCCATCAGTTTGAAACATTGTGAAATAAGAGCCCCATTTTAGGCATCTCGGACTCTAAACTTGGCAGTGACAAGATTGAATCCAAAATAGAGACCGTGGTTTTCATTAGGAAGCAATTGTTACTGTCCCTTCCCCCATCTTGTTTTCTAAATGATCCTTTTCTGCAGCACAATCTCTAAGTTCCCACAGCGAGGCTGAGACACACGATGAGGCCCTCTCCAAGCAGCACTGTCAGCATGACATGACTGCGAGGCAGGATTTCTGATCTCATGCCTGGGCCTACAAAATCAGTGCCCCGAAATGAATGGTCCTGTGGCCGGTTGCCTATTCCTGACGCACCTTCTATGCAGTCTCTCCGTCGGATGCTTTTGAAGCCAAAAGCTGACTTTTGGATGACTGTTCTTGGATGACTTATCTCGCCAAGCCAAGGAGAAGCTATCTCGAGATGACAAAGCTGGAGAGGTACCTTAGTGACTTGTGGAGCCTTGTTGTATTTCTTCAAATATTCCTCAAACAGACTTTATAATTTATTCACTCCTATCTCCGAGAGTGTAATCTACATGAAGACAGAAGCGTAGTGGGCTTTGGTCACTTGCTCCCCAGTTCCTACCGCAGTCCTGACACAGAGTCAGCACCCAAAATGGATTGCGGTGCAATTGAGAGAACCTGCACATTTATTCTGCAAAGATGTTCTCAGAGCCTTCTATGTGTCGTTGAGAGAACCTGTGCATTTATTCTTTGGGAGAACCTGCACATTCATTCTGCATTGAGAGAACCTGCACATTTATTCTGCAAGGCTATTCTCAGAGCCTTCTATGTGTTGTGCGCGGACAGATACAAAAGAGACAGAATCACAGTGTGCCAACTGGGTGGCCAATCATGCCGGCTCTCTGACAGGCAGAAACAGAACAAGGGCATTACCCTTGGGTGCTCTCAGTCTAATGTGGAGTGAAGACAGACATGCAGACAACTACCCATAAAGCAAAGCAGAATGAAATAATAGCAAATATAGTTATGAGGTGTAGAGGAGCATAAGGAAAGGAACAATTGAGTCTGACCTGGAAGGGGTAGTCAGAGGACATGTCTGAACATGTCGTTGCTGCTGAACCTTCAAGTTCAAGAGGAAATTGTTCAGTCAGTGCTACAGTCAGAAAGAATAGTAAAAAAGTGGGGGAACGATCCTTTCTCCTTGCATCTTCCTCCAAAAAAATGGGCTGAACATCAGGGACACTCTGCAATAAAATACCACTTAAAAAAAATGTCTAATCCATTATGGACTCATATTTTTAGTAAATACAGTAAAAATGCCAAAACAAGGAGAACTTACTATAACTGACCTAGAAGTTAAGTTGATGGCTTCCAAAGAGAAGTCGAGCAGCACTATTGTGTGATTTGGGAGCAAGTTAACAACTGTCAGATTGCAGAGGGGGTACGCGGATGGGCCAGGCTCCACGAAGAACAACCATGCACAGGGTAACACTAACCATTCTTCGTTAGTGTTACCTCTAGTAACTGTGAGTTCTATGGAGAACATAGGGCTGCCATAGAGTTAGGGACCATGTGAGGTTTTTAACACTGACATTCTGTTAGTTCAGTCTTCCTGATAAATATTTTTTATAAACGAGCAGAAGTGTTGAGCTCGATCCCTGTCAGAATTATGTCCTGCAAGGAAGGGAGAGGCAATATTTCTAGGTTAGATTAGGCACCTCAGGCTCTCACAAATGGGGTTTTTACAATCTGCACATATATGGTAGAATGACTATTTTCTATATTTTTATAATCTTTAAAGAAAGTCATTTTCCAAGGGTGCCAGGGTGGCTCAATTGGTGAAGCGTTTGAGTCTTGGTTTCAGCTCGGGTCATGATCTCAGGGTCATGAGATCAAGCCCTGCAATTGGCTTCACCCTCAGCACGAAGTCTGCTTGAGATTCTCTCTCCCTCCCCCTCTGCCCCTCCCTCCACTTGCACTTGCGCTCGCTTGCTCTCTCTCTAAAATAAATAAATAAAATCTTCCTGAGGTGACTTCAGGAGTAACAGCATACACTGACTGGTGTGGTCTGCTAGTTACCTTACAAACCCCCCGTTAGCACATTTCCTAAGATTGTAAGAGGGAGAGATTTTATTAGAAAGAGTTTCAAGGGAAAGAACTCTCCCCTCAGACCTCTGATAGAAGTAAC
Source organism: Mirounga angustirostris (assembly GCF_029215605.1). NCBI lineage: Eukaryota > Metazoa > Chordata > Mammalia > Carnivora > Phocidae > Mirounga > Mirounga angustirostris. Next base: position 13,671,796 of record NW_026991718.1, on the reverse strand, counting down.
CTCTCTAGAGGTAGAAACAATGAGACAAGGAAAAAAACTCTGTGAACCCTTCTATTCAACATCGAATTAGAGGTCGTAGCTGGTGCCTTAAAAACAAATAAGAAACAAAAATAAGAGGTATAAAAACTGGGAGAAAGAGGGCGCCTGGGTGGCTCAGATGGTTAAGTGTCTGCCTTCGGCTCAGGTCATGATCCCAGGGTCCTGGGATCGAGTCCCGCATCGGGCTCCCTGCTCGGCAGGAAGCCTGCTTCTCCCTCTGCCTCTCTCTCTCTCTCTCTGTCTCTCATGAATAAATAAATAAAAATCTTTAAAAAAAACTGGGAGAAAGAAGACAAAATATATTATTTGTAGGTAACATGATTTTTTTTATTTGAAAATGCAAGATGATCCACAGATTTATTATTAGAATTATTTGGAGATGCAGGGGCACCTGGGTGGCTCAGTAGGTTAAGTGACCAACTCTTGATTTCAGCTCAGGTCATGATCTCCACACTGGGCATGGAACCTGCTTAAGATTTTCTCTCTCCCTCTGCCCCTCCCCTGCCCTCTCTCCCTCTCTCTAAAAAAAAAAAAGAATTATTTGGAGATGTTAGCAAATTTGCTAGATACAAAATTCGTATAAAAATTAGTTCTATATCTACATATCAACAATAAAAATTGGAAAATTTTAATTTTTTAAGAAGCATATATTTATAATAGCAACAATAACAATGAAAACCCTGAGAATATTTAGAAATAAATCTCACAAAGATATGCGGGATCCTTAAGGATAATATTATAAAATGTTATTGAAAGACAAAGAACAATGAAAGAAAATTAAGAGATACACAATCTCCTTGGGGAAAAAAAAAACCCAATATTGTAAACTCGACAATTCTTCCCATATATATGCAAAGATTCAATGCAATTGCAATTAAAATCTATACATAGTTATGTGTGAGAAGTGAAAAAGCAGTTCTATAATGAATATGGAAAAGCAAAGGGCAATATCCTGACAGTCCTGAAAAGGGGTCAAGTGAAGGACTTGCCCTACCGGATATCAAGATTTGGTAGGAAGAAAGGGAGGAGGAAGAGGTGGAGAAGGAAAAAGCTATAGAAGTTATGGGAAAACTGGTACTGGTTCACGCATAGAAAAAAAGGGTTGCAAATTTATGACAAAGTTAAAACTGCAGACGAGTGGACAAATGACACTGTTCCTTAACAGATGACAGAGTATTCTATATGGGACAATAACTGAAGCAGGATCCCTACTTCACACTACACCCAGAATCTATTCCAAGTTAACTAAACTCTTAATTGTAAAGGTAAAGCTATAAAAGATTCAGAAGACAGTGTCTGAGAATCCCATTATGATCTGGTGGTAGGAAGGGATTTTTAAAACAAGAATGCACAAAATACAAAGGAAAATACTGATTAACTTGAAGCTTAAAAATATAAACTTTTATTCAGAAAAAGATACTGTAATGGGAGTGAAAAGACAAGCCTTGAATAGAAGATATAACTTGCAAGGGTTAATATTCAGGTTATAGAACTCCCACAAATTAATTTTTTAAATGAAAAAAAAAAAAGTTGAACAAAGGACATGAATACAAATTTCATGATAGAAGAAACACACACACAAAACCCATAAAATTCTGAAAAGACCCTCAAGCTCTTTATTAATCAGGTAAAAGTCAATTAAAACCACAATGAGACACCATTCCAAATTCAGCAGACTGACAAAATTTAAAAGTTGGTCAAAAAGCTGGAACAATTTGAACAACAAAATCAAATTACATAGCATTGGATTCTAACCCCGAGTATAAAGTAAATATCCATGAGTCCATACTGATATAAATAAATGACTAAATGAGTTAATAAATGGGAAGAAGAGACAAATCTCCTACAGAGAAGAATAGAAGAACATTATGTAGATATTCCACTCAAGAGATATTGCATAACTCCCCGTTTCTTGTGTGTGGGCTGCACATAATGACTTCCTCCAAAGTGTACAGTATGGAAAAGGGAACAAAAAGAGTAAGTTTATAGGAGACAAATCTGGCCACACTACTTCAGGTCAAGGTCAACAAGTCATGTTGGCCGTATGTGGGTACCCTTGATATGAACTGAGGTAAGTGGCACTTGACCTCTGTGATCTTCCCCCCAAACCTGTAACTCCAATATGGCTGTGAGAAAAACATCAGACAAATTCCAATTGAGGAGCATCCTACAAATTCCCTGACCAGCGCTGTTGGCAACTACCAAGCACAGCAAATTGTTGCCTGTGGCCAAATCCAGCCTACCATCTGTTTTTGTAAATCAAGTGTTATTGGAACACAGGCACACCCATTCTTTGCATATTGTCTACTGCTACTTTCCTCTACAACGGCAAAGTAGTCGTGACAGAGGCTCTGTGTCTTGCAAAGCCAAAAATATTTGCTTTCTGGCTCTCACAGAAAAATTTTGCTGGCACCTTCCATCTTCAAAGCCAGCCAGGGCAGGTCAGATCCCTCCTGTGCTTCTAATTTCTCTAACTCCTCCTTATGCTACATCTCTCTGACTCCAGCCAGGGAAAATTTCTGCTTTTAAGAGCTCATGTGATTAGATCAGGCCTATCTGGGGAATCCAGAATAATCTCCCTCTTTTAAGGCAGGGAAACCTTAATTATATCTGCAAAATCCCTTTTGCTATGTAAGGTAACAGTGATTTGACTATAAAGATCTTTGGAGGGTCATTCTGCTGACCCCAAAATTTACTGGGGAAGTCTTCACCCAGGACCCAGCATGACAAATGCACTGCCCAAGGCTCACCACCCCCGTTTGCAGGCCTCTGACACACATGGCTAAGCCATCCTGGTTCTTTCTTCAAATCTCAAGTAGCCTTGCCATCCTTCAATTTAGGCAAAAGGACCAATTAGTTGGCTTTGGCCTATGAAGTGAAACCCATTTTATTATCCTGGCAGAGGGCCCACCACAGAGCTAGATTTTGAGAAATACCATCTTTTAGCTATGGGACCTTATGCAAATCATTAACATTTCTAGGCCTTCATTTCTTTCTCTCAAAAATGGACATAATGCCATTTGCATTAACCTTCTTCACAGGGCTGTGTGAGAATCATGTGAAGGGGGGAGCAAAAAAGACCATTTACAGAGGCCTACCATATGCCAAGGATTGTACCAGATTTTTGGCATGCACGATTTCATTTCATCCTTACCCCAACCTCGTAGTGTGGATGCCACCCTACCTATATAACAGGCGAAGAGGATGAAGTCCAAAGAGGCTAAGTGACTCATTCAAAGTAACACAGCTAGTAAATGGCAGAGCGGGGATCCAACCTCTCATCTGACTCAAAGCAAGACCCCTCTCCTGGAAGGATCGATTCCCTGTGATACATCACACATGCAAGAGATTGCAAGGGTAAAAAACCTAGACCTGCACCCCCTCGCCAGGTGGTAAGTGGGGAGCAGAGCTGCTGTATTTACCCCCCACCCTTGCCATGTTCTCAAGTATTTCTACACGGGGTTCTTCAAAGCCAGTGGTAGCACTTCAGTCTCTATGTTCTTATACTCTCCAAGGACAACAAAAGACTAATTCAGTCCAATAAATGTTCTGGCCTCAGTTTACAATTTATGTCCAAATGTCTAGTTCTCCAACATCAAACTCCTCTCAGTTCAGAAACCACATCTGGCTAGATTTTTGGTGGCCCCACCATCCCTACACCAGCCACCCAGACCCCTTGTCTCCCTCTAGCAATTCTTACTCACCGCCTCCCCCCAGGGGGTGAGACCTGGGCCAGCCAACTCTCCAGCTCAATCCTGCAGACCATTTCTTCACAGGGAATCGACCCATGATGGTGACTGCGGCCATAATCATGGCATCATTTACTATGGGCTGACTCTTTCTCATTATGGTCTTTAGTCTCATTTAATCCCATAACAACCTACGGCACAGGTGCTCATGTTAAAGGTGGAGCAACTGAAGAACAAGGCAGCTGGGTAACTTGTCCCGGGTCACACAGTACATAAATGGCCAGGCCAGAATTTAAATCATTGCCCAAGATCAGAAGTTCTCAGTTCAGGCTACTGGAAAATTTGCTTTTGAAGCAATGCTTATCCTGCAAACCCCAATGTCTTTTCTTTGTCGGAAAGACTCAAATGAAGCCAAGGGTCTTCTTGGTGACCATGGGGCATGGGGGATGAACCCTGGAAGATTAGGGATTCGGTAGAATCCAGCAAAATCAGGAAAGGACAAGATTTGTTTCATCTCTTGGCCCTACTTTTCCTTTTAAGTCCCCTCTTTGGTGACCATGGAGCTCTCTGGTCAGGGTCACTGGGGTCCTGTCAAACCTGGCTACAAATCCCTATTCTGCCAGTTGGGAATTTCCAGCAAATCTCTTAATTCTTCTCTAGTCTAGTTACTTCATCTGCAAGATGGAGATAGCACACATACTTTGCAGCAATGTTCTCAAAGTGTGGTCCTCAACCACAGCATCAGCATCATCTGGGACCTTGTTCTAGATGCAGATTCTCGAGCGTGTCCCACACCTACTGAATCAGGACCTTTGGAGGTGGAGCTCAACTCTCTATATTTACAAGTCCTCCAGATGATTCTGATGCACACAAAGATTGACAACCACGGCATTAGAGGGTTATTTTGAGTTTTCAATGAGATTAAGTCTATAAAGAGCTAAACCTGGCACACAGTTCCAGAAACTGGAAGATCAGGATACTTCAGATTCCTTTAAAAACAGGAGGAACTATGCATTGATGAGTCATCAACACTTTAGTGTGAACTAGTTTAAAATATTTTGTTGGAAGCATTTGTACAAAGCAGTGAGATTTAGTAAACTGTTTTTTTTTTTTTTTCTCATTAAAAACAAAAACAGATGGCAGAACTGGGGCTCAAAGAGGTGAACATTTTTCCCAAGGTCACCTGGAGAGAAATCCAGAAATAAAATCCAGACTGACTCTGCACTTGGTTCATTTTCCATCCCCCACACTCCTGTTTAGCATTAACTACCAGCATCCTAATGGGAAGGGAATTACTCAAGAGCTCATCAAGGCCCCCGCACCAGCTCAGGTCAGGCATAGGGACTGAGGAGCTGGCTGGCTGTGGGCTGAAAATCTGATTCTCGGAGGCCGAAAGTCTCCTGCCTGAGGAACTGACTAACTGTTCTTGCATCTGCCCTACTTGCTGATGAAGGGAAGAAAGTGTGACCTTCATCTGCGAGAAGGCATTCATCTCTCATTCCTGCTAAAAATAAAAGAATCATTGTAACCAAAACTCACGCAAAGGCTGATTTAAACAGATCTAAATAGGTCACGCACTATAATTCTTTTACCGTACTAGCCAGCTACTGTTCTAAAGGTGACAAAACATACTTGCAGGTAAAGGAAGCCTGATCCATTTTTAGTCTGAGCTGACGAAGTGTGCTGGTGTGGTGTCACTGTGTGGGAAGGACCCTGTGGCCACAGTTTCTGGACAGTGATGCTGGAAGTTGAGAGTCCATAGTCAATGCAGGGTTGAGATATTTTTCCTCCGTATCAGGGACCAGGCAACATGCTAGATGGATGGGGTTGGGGTCTCACGGGAAAGGTGGAGTTGCTCACTGAGACAGTTGCCATGTCTGACAAGAGCTGAGGGAAAGGCCAGAAAGGCTAGAACATTCTCCAGCCCTAACTGTAAAGACACGGAGGCATCAGGGAGGTCTGTGTCTGCTGGCTTCCTGGAGTCTAAGAGTAAGGCCAGCCACTCTGAGCAAGAGCTAGAAACTGGCCCGAGCAGTTGGGGGGATGAGAGAGGACAAGCAAGTGCAGGGCTGCATCTGCCAGGCAGCCATGGTCGGGTTAAAAACCCCATATTAAGGGATTCCTATTGCTTTATTCACCTTGCCATTTGTGTGTGCCTCCCTAAAGACTTCCCTTGGGTTCAGTGCAATCTTTTGAGAGTTCTAGCTCACCTCAAATATGCTGGCAGGAGACAGGAGGAACTCTCATGTCTACACAGGAACCTCAGTATTCTAGAAGCCACCTGAAGGGGCCACAAGAGTCAGAGAAGCCTACAGAAAAGGAGAAGGCTCAGGAAGAAAGGACCTTAACTTTGGAGTTCTGAGTGGTATTTGATTTAGGCAGCAGGCTTCTACAACAGCTAAATCTCTAAGTCTGGTGAGTAGGCTGAATCCTGGTATAGTCTTCATTTTTTAAAAGCATAATTTAATTTCTACATATAGCCCAGACATTCCCTTAGATACTGTCCCAAGTGTCAGATCAGAGAAGACCCACTCCCTGCATCTGGTACCCCTAGGAAGCACACATGTTGAGGGAAGGTATCCTGCCCTGGGCAGACAGGAAATTTTGCACATCCCAACAGGATCCTTCTACCTAGAAGTTGCCCTGCCCCTTCCTAGCCACGGGATCTCCTGGGGATGAGGGGGAGAGGTTCCTCCTCATTTGTCAAGTAACCTGTGTAGCTCATGGGTAGAGGAAAGTCATCAAGACCTCCCTGAAATTGTCAGCCTGTGGACTTTGATCAGTTTTTTTTTCATAGTTCAGAGAGGTCTTCATGATCTGGCATCTCAGGTAGAAGGAGGCTCAACCGAGGCAGGAGGAGTTTTGCCATTGCTGAGTCGGGGTTTTTAGCAGCTAGTGGAAGCTGCGGCTCTGTGGTTGTCCCCAATGTGAAACTGAGGCCCGGAATGGGGTGTGATTTTCCAGGCCGGAGCAGGTGAGCAGGACATCCACCATCTTCTCTCTCAAGGAAGGACAAAGGAAAGAAGTCAGGACAAGAGGGGGCAGGACAGAATAAAGGCAAATGCGGCGAGCACGCACCTGTCACTGGCCCTCGCCCCTCGCACCAGCACCTCTGATGAGCTACACTGGCCAAGCCTCATTGGCCAGACCGGGGAGGTCCTACCCAGGCAGAACGCCTTCGCCCCCTCTCCCTTGGGTAGGATCTAGCTGCTGCCTCTCTGTCTTCCTGTCTTGCTCGCAGCTTCTGCCTTGGGCAACCCCGTAGCCTCCCAACCTTCACATGTGGCCTTCCCAGCAGCTCATATTTCTGCCTCAGCCAGGTCTGCCCAGTGCTGCCCCCTGCCTTCACCAGCAGGAACTCTTGCCAAAGATCAAGCCCAGAGACTTTCTCCAGCCACGGATTCCTGAGCAGTAAATTCAAAGGTGCATTGTTTCCAAGTCCATTTATGTTCTAATATAGTGGAGAGTGCTCTGAGTCGTGGACATTATACAAGTCATATACATTCTCTAAGCTTCAACTTCCCCACTGGGAAATGGGAGAATTAATAATAAATGCTCTACCTACAGAGCTATGGCGAGGATCAGTGAAAGATATGCATGACATTGCCTACCTGTGTCTGGCACAGGCTAAGAGCATCTTTGGTTGGTAAAAGAATAGTTTCTCCCTTGTCTAGTGGGGGAGATTACCCTGATTCTGTGAACAATGTACTTTTCACAACTCTGACAAGTATTACCTTCAAAAGCTTAGCCTCCGGATTATAATTTAGGTTCTGGCATTTTCACTTTGAGACATAACATTAAATGCTCTAGCTCCAAGAGGACCTTTTGAGGAATGCCTGGATAGGTCACTGCCTAGGGACACACAGCAGTAGGTGTGTGGGCCAGAATTTGCATCCACACTCATCTCGTGCTTTCCACCACATCTATATTCTCAAAGTGTGGGCTGAGGACCATCTGTACCAGAGTCACCTGGGAAGCTGGTAAACAATGCAGATTCCAAAAATAATTGAAAGCAGAGTCTCAAAGAGATTTATACACCCATGTTCATAGCAGCATTATTCATTATCTCCAAAACAGCAGAAGTAACCCAAGAGTCCATCACCAGGCGAATGGATAAGCAAATTGCGGTATATACATACAATGGAATATTATTCGGCATTAAAAAGGAGGGAAATCCTGACACATGCTAAGGCATGGATGAGCCTTCAAAACATTATATGGGGTAAAATAAGCCAATCACAAAAGAAGAAATACTTAGGATCCACTTACATGAGGTACCTAGAGTAGCCAAATACATAAAGACAGGAAGTAGGATGGTGGTTGCCAGAGTCCAGGGGGGAGGGGAGATGGGGGAGTGAGTGTGTAATGGGTACTAAGTTTTAGTTATGCAAGGTGACAAGAGCTCTGGAGATGGATGGTAGTGGTGTTTGCACAACAGTGTGAGTATACTTAATGCCACTGAACTGCACACTTAAAAATAGTTACGTTGCCAAATTTTAGGGTATGTGTATTTTACTACAATTTAAAATAACAGTGAATTTTTAAAAAAAGAAGAAGAAATAAATAAAATAACAGTAATTTTAAAAAGGAAACAAATGCAGATTCTCCAACCCACTCTGGATTCTCGAAATCAGAGTTCCTGGCGGCGGACTCAGGACCTGTGTTAGGAAGTTCTGCAGGTGAAGCTAATGCACACCTAGACGTGAAGGCTGTCGCTCTTCCATTTGGCTGACACACAGCATCTGAACACCAGGACATGCATACCAATGCACAGGCGGGGCCACTCACAAGAAACTTACCAAAGTGAATAGACGAGACCATTGTTTTCATGCTAACCAGAATCACGTGATCCACTTTTCTTCTGTTTGAACCAGGCAAGTGCCAGATGCCTTCCAGCCCCAACACTCAGCAGTTCCCCGATACCTCTAGCATTTTCTGGGTACATATGCTAGCTCACTTCTCATTCTGGAACAGGATCACTACCTGGGGGTACTGAAGTCCTGCCTGCCCCTCTGTACTAATTAAAACCCCTTTGCCAAACAGGCACTAAGAAAGAGAGAAGCATGTGACTTCTGGGAAGGGGGTGCCTGCAGTAATCTCCAAGGCGCCACCCACACAACGTGTCTCTGCTTCTCTTCAGAGAAGTCCAGCCACCCAAGCTGCCACCTTCTCTGATACCCCAGAACTCTGGCTGCAGGATGGAGAGTGGATTGGGGTGAGGAGGAGGGGGTGTGTAGGTAAAGGTAGATGTGAGGTGACCTGCAAAGACACTGTCCCAGGTGAGACTGTGGTGTCTTAGTGAGAGTGTGGCTGGGGGAAAGAAAGAAAAATGGATCTGAGATCTCTTTAGAAGACAAAACGTCAGAGTTCTGTCTAGATTGGATATTGGATCCAGGAGAGCACAGCTGTGTTGGGAATGGCCTGCTTTTTGAGAGGATATAAATGTGTCCTGTGGACTAAATGTGGGCCACGTGGGAAAGAAAGAACTGGAGAGGAGCCATCTTCACTGAAGGGGTGAAGGGACTTTAGCAGCAAGGAGCTAGAAGTGAACGCTGACATTCTTAGAGGCTAGGAAGTCACATATGACTTCCCTCCTTGGCTCCACTGGCAACTAGCCCCCATCCTTAGGTGCTTTCCAAAAATTACCTCATTAACATGACAAAAGACACCCTTATAGCTCTCATCACTTAGGAAAATCCAAGGGTTTGAGGAGCTCTGTACCAGGAACTTGGTCCAAGACCACATAGATGCTTCTTCTTATAAATCACAGTATCACAACTGGGAAGTGAAAACATGGAAAGAGTGAGCATATAGAACTCTTTTGAGTAGTATGACTGGTTAACACAGTTATAGAGGTTAAAGTTTTGCAGGTAAAAGAGGGCTCATTTTTAATGCTTGAAGGTATGTAATGAGAATAATCCAAGAGAGGAGAATCATCGAAGGAATTAAGTCTCTAAGGAGGTGACAGAACCTAGGACTTTGGGAGTGAGGCTTTAAGTAGGAGCAGGACCACCTTCTAGAAAGGAAAGCAGAGATACATACATATGAATCCAAGCCAGAAAAAAAAAAAAACACAGTCCAAGTCAGTGTGTGGATTTAGTGCTAGTCACTGCCCCATGACAGCTGTCTTCTTAATGGCATAGATGTCTACAGTCATTTAGCAAAAGAAGGTGCAGGTTAATGGTGAATGGAAGAAGATTGGCATAGGATGAGGGGTACGTGAAAGGTGAGGACACAGCGTGGGAGGGCAGAGCAATGAGTGGAGGTAATTCTTTAGAGAAGGTGTCTATGGATAGAAAGAGATTGTGTGATAATGAGCTGGCAAAGTGGGCTCATGGAAATGGTTGGTTGGTTCGGGTTTTTTTTTTAAAGGTTTTATTTATTTATTTGAGAGAGAGTGAGAGAGCACAAGGGGGGAGAAAAGCAGAGGGAGATAGAGAGGCAGACTCCCTGCTCAGATGTGGGGCTCGATCCCAGGACCCCAGGATCATGACCTGAGCCAAAGGCAGACGCTTACAGACTGAGTCACCCAGATGCCCCTGGTCGATTGTTTTTAAGGACTATTGTTTTGTGTTAAGATGGGAAAAGCTTGAGCGTGTTGCAATATTGATGGGAAGGTCAATTCGAGAAAGAAAGGTCGAGAATATACTGGAGAGAAAAGAGAATGATCCAAGGGCAAGTTGCCAGTAAGGGCTGCAGAGGCAGTGGAGGCCCTGGTCTTGCAGAGGAGGAGGGAGACTTCTATTACAACAGAGATGCAGGAGGAGGATGGGACAAGCGCAGATGCATTTTCAGATTGGAGGAAAAGGAGTTGTAGGATTTCCCTCTACAGCTGCTCCAATTTCCCTTTTGAAGTAAAAGGAAACATGCTGAGAGTGAGAAGAAAGAAAAATAGGGTTTGAGAAAGCTACACTTTATGTTCATATTGGCTAACAGAGCATCAAAGGAGTATCTATAAAACAAAGAGAACAAGGAAGGGGGGAGGGAGCTCAGGAGGGAGGGGGAGGGATAGAAACCTTGTGGATTTCCTCTGATGTATTTTATGTCCCGATGGACCATGAATGGTGTTCACGTGGGGGACTCTATAATGAAACTGAAGAACAGTTCATGCCATCACAAAAAAGCATTTTGTCAGAATATCACATTTTAGTAATGGAAGGGGCCTTGGAGATTTCCTAGTCCAATATCCTGGAAAACTCATGTCCAGATTGGGGAAGTCTCACAGATGGGTGATGGCCGAACCAGAATTAATAATACCATGTTGCCCACACCCAGACTACGGACGCCCGCCCTGTGGCCAGACCCCACAAGGCAGAGACTCATCTCCCGCCCAGACGCCGCCATCAGCCCTTGCAGAAGGGCTTCCCCTGGGTTCAGGCAGGAATTCATTGAGCCATCTCTGCTTCTGTCTGCAAAAGTCTGCCTCACTGTTGGGTTCAAGAAGTTCCCACAGTGATTAGCAGAACTAGGAAACCCATGGGACTGGGATTCTAGAGCAGCCTCATTTAATGGGTTCAACTCCATGAAGAAGAACAAGTAGCTGCCAACTGGCCTGGATGTTAGGGTTGTGTTCTTTGTATCTCTGCTGCTTTGCTGGGCAATGTCAACCCACCCAAGGTACTGTGTGTGCTTCCAGCACATCTCAGAGGAAGGCTTTTGAAGTTGGACTTCTTGGTATTTGGAATCTGGAGAGAACAGTCCTCAAGTCATGGTGCTTCATCACATCTTTTATTCCCGATCCTAAAGGCCCCAATCGCATTTTGCAGATGGAAGAATTAAACCAGGTGACACCAGCAACACCAAAACACTTCTGTCATTCCCCCGAGGATGTTTGTAATCAAGAGGGCTTTCAAATTAGGGCATACAATAGCTATTATTGTGTCGTGCCGTGATATGAAGGCACGTTGGCACCAAATAAAATTGTGCTCTCCAGCTTTTCAGGATTTGTCATTTCCTTTCTGCCTAACTATAGTAACTGAGGCTCCCATCAATCACCGTGGAAGGTAATGTCTCAACAGTCATAATGTCTAACTGTGAATTCAGCATGTCCCGAAACCAAGGTCCCATCACTGTCTCAGAGAAGCTGTCAGACAAAGGGCAAAGCCCACACCATTGTCACCAGAGTCTAATGGGGATTCCGTCTCTCTGGGAGGATGGAACATTTTGCTTCCTTCTATGTGATGATAATAACAGCCACAATTATTGTTCTTGGAAATGGAAGGCCTAGGATATGGAACCAAAAAAAAAAGAAAAAGGACAATGGAAAACTAATATATCATTAACATGCCTTTGGGGAAGTTCCTTTGGCAACTACAAATGCATTATCCAGGACCAACTTGAAGATAAGAATCAATTTAATTAATTTTAAATGGCTTTGTGCATTGAAAAAGCCAAGGACTAAAGAAAATGGGAAGCTGGTTCAGATGTTTTCTGGGGAGAGAACTGTTACAGAGAGAAGATAGAGCTCTGGGAATGCTCAACCCTCTACCCCTGTCTGTGGGTGTAGGGCTGGTTTTCAGTTCCACAGTCCTTCAACAATGAAGTGTAAGTATCACAAGTATGAAAAGCAGAGCTGGTTTTAAAAGACCGGAGTTCAAACCTTGACTCTGCAATTCATTCATTGGGCAACACCAGCAGGTTATCTAACATTTCTAAAGGCTCACTCTACAACTGATGGAAGATTTCCATCGTGGCCATTAAGGTATGGTATCAGACTCTCCAAACATTTCCCTGCAATTCCCTTCATTTATCATAGATATGCTTGTGGTGCACCTGGCTTATTCCATTATCTGCTCAATCGTCTGATCCCATAGTACCTATCTGATCTGCATGGTGCCCACAAGCACGTGGTGGCCGATTGGTGGGTCTGTCACAAAGCTACCTGTGTGTCCAAGCTCCACACCTAGCCATGGGACTCCAAGGAAGTGTAAGGCTCCACCTATGGTCTCTGAGAGTTTTCCATCATATCCAAGAGATGAAATGTACAAACCCACAGAAAGTGAAATGCCACACAGGGCCATATGTGCTTCATGTCCTGTGACTGGCACACTTATTATCCTTGGAAGAGAGCAGAGGAAGAGGCAAAGGAAGAAACTTCCTAGAGAGGAGGGCTAGACCTGAAAAATGATAGAACTCAGGTTATTCCCTGCTGACTTAGACAGAAGGACAAAATAAAGTAATAGACACATGTATTTAACACCTCCAGCTCAGAGCCCAGCAGATGGAGGAGCCCAGTCTTCCCAAATGGGTTCAATCTCTACTGCATTCCTGAAGCCATACAAAGCCTCCTCCATCACCAAAGAGGGACAGTGACACCTGAGCAGCTGTCTGCATCTGTACTTGAGAAAGAGCCCTGGTGTTGGGCCAAGGCACATCCCCGCAAAAACCACAGCCAAAGGACTTGGTTGGTATCCCTCTTGTGCACCAAGGTCTGAGTCCTGTGGGCACACTCAACAGCAAACCTAGGGCTTCCAGGGCCCAGTGGTCAATCCAAGCCAATACCAGAAACGGTTCTTAAGCACTTGTGTCTAGCAAGAAATAGAATGATGAATAAAAAGATAATTAAGAGGTGGTATCTGCTTTTAAGGAGTTCATAGGCCAGCATGAATCAGAAAAGTATACATAGAACCACCCTACAAGACCAAATAAGCTAGTAACAGAAAAAATGTGTGCTTCTGAAGGTCAATGAAGAAACAATTAGAGCATATAGGTGAGATCAGGAGAGGTCTTTTGATGGCAAGAAAATGGCATCTCTATTTCTATTCCCTCATCCATAACCTGGAGATAATATACGTACCTATATCATAACATCATTATAAGAATCAAATAGGTTTCCAATATTAAAAACTAAGGTACATACTATTAATATTAAATATTAATATTAAAAACCTGGCATATACTGACTACTCATTAACTTATTAACGGAGGATGACCTTGGAGGATGGGTAGCATCTTATAGATAAAAATGAGGGGTGGGAGAGTTCAGTCTGTCATCAAAGCAAAGGTAATATCTGTTTTTAATCAACGGTTTATCTCATAACCAGGGAGCAAGGAATCAGAGATTAAAAGGAATCTGCTGGAGACGGGAATGTCAAAGGCATGCCCAGGAAGCAGGAAACATTCTGTTGGGAGTGGAACAGAGCTTCACATTGACCAATGGGAGATGGGGCATAGAAGCAGTTTGGGGAGAGCCTTGAATATTGGTCTGGAGAGTTTGCACAAATTCTTAGGCCCTGCCAATGCTTCCATTACAGAAAATAACCCAGTCATCCATATCTTCTTAATCTGGCAAGCCATGCAGATGGACCCAATTTTGAGTGTGGCATCACCACTTAGCCATTAGAATGAACACAGTCTTTGGAGCATCAAAATTGAAAGTTTGCAGCCGAGCGAGTCAAAGTTATTGATTAGCACTTTCTTCTGTGCCTAGTGTCTCCTGGGCTGGACAAACATTAGCTGCATTTGTCTGAGAAACCTCGCCTCGGTCTCACTCAGCAGGATAAGGAACAGGCAGACTGTACAACCCAAGTGCCAGGAGAATGGCTGGAGAAACACACTTTAGCCATAAATAGAGAGATGCGTAGCACTTGGGACCAAGTGCAAAACTCCTTTTCAGGCAAACCTGCCTTTGCTGGAGGAAAAGAGTAAACACAAGATCAAGCAGCATGGCCAAGCAGTCAAGAGGCAATGAGCCATCAGGTAACAAAAGGATGAGTCCAACATCAGTGCTCTTAGTGGAAGACCCGGGGACAGGAGGTGTCCGGAAAATCAGGAAGGTCTCCAGAAGTCAAAGAGGGCATCACAGAGATGGAATAAAGATAGATAGAGAAAGACCAGGGGGGGGGGGGGGCGGTTAAGAAATCTCAACAAACTATCCCATCCATTTATTTATTAATAAATATTTATTGAGCATCTGTTCTGGGCTAGGCACTGTGCTGGGCAATGAGCATGCTAAAATCCCTGTCTTCATGAAGCTTACATCAAAGTAGGGGGACAGAACAAAAATAAAAAGGAACATAAATATGTAATCCAATGTCACAGGAGAAGGACTATGTAGGAAAATGAATTTAGGTCAAGGGAATGGAGGCATGCTATTATTGATTAAATGGTCAGGGTGGATGGATTAGTCTGCTCGGGCTGCTGTAACAAAGCACCACAGACTGGGAGGCTCAAACAAGAGAAGTTTGTTTTCTCACAGTTCCGGGGACTGGAAGCCCAAGGTCAAGGGGCTTCGGGGTTGGTTTCTTCTCTGATGTCTTTCCTTGGCTTGTAGATGGCTACTTTCTCACTGTGTCCTCACAAGGTCTTTTCTCTGTGCGTGCACATCCCTGGTGTCTTTCTGTCCACAATTTCCTCTTTTTATAAGGGAATCGGTCCAATCAAATTAAGACCCAGTCTAACAGCTTCATTAACTTAATCACCTCTTGAAAGGCCCCATCTCAAGTACAGTCACATTCAGAGGTACAGGGAGTTAGGACTTCAAGATGTGAATTTGTGGCAGGGGAAAAATGCATCCCATAACAGTGGGTCTTTTTGATGAAGGGACCGAGGTGCCATGATGAATTGAGCTATGAAGTTATCTGGGACAAGAGAGAACAGCTAGTACAGAGAAAGTTCAGCATGCTCTAGAAACAGTCAGTGAGGTGGACATGGCTGGGTAAAGTAAGTATGATAGTGGAGAGTGGGAAATGATAGTGGAGAGGTAGCCAGGGACCAGATCACACTGGGTTTATGAAGTCAATTGAATACAGATTTTGAAATTTGGGGAAAGATTTGGAGGGTTTGGGGCAGTTCAGTGACATATTCTGACTTACATTCTAAAATAATTTTTCTAGGTTCGGAGTGGGAAATTAACTGTAAGAAGCATGAGTGGGAAAATGGAGACCAATCAGGAGGCTATTATAATTGGCCAGGAAAAAGAGGCTGGTGGCTTGGACCAGAGATTACAGGGAGGTAGTGTTATTTTTAGTCTATCCAATCTCCAGTCCCTGTGCTAGGGTATAGTCAGGTGTGTGAGAAGATAGAATTGGAGGACAGCTTGCCATCTTTCCCTTCAAGGAGATAAGGACAAACCAGGGGCCAGCTGTAGACTTGTCACAGAGTTAAAATGCAGACAGTTTGCAAAGGACTTGAGATGTGGAATCTTAAAGAAAACCACACTCACTCAATTCCCCAGTGGCCCATCAACGCTATACAGTTAATAGTGAGTCAGACAAGGAGAGTGAACCAGGCTTCCCACTGATTTATGGCAATCCTGGAGATTTAAAAGCATAGCTGAATAAAAATTTCCACAGTCAACTCTCAGTTAGCCACACTTTTGGAGCAGAAAAGTTGTAGAAAATCCAAATACCTCATATTTGCTATTACTGCATTAAATAGTTGTAAAAGGAGATTTCAAAATTGAGCAAGCAAGTCTAGCTAAAGAGTCTCTTCTACAAGAGCGTCAGGAGGCTGCCAGCGAGGAGGAATTTATGTGAGTCCTCATCAGAGAAACTATGAACTTTTTGCTAGCTATAAGCCCTCAGGCCTGGACTTAACTCCCTCCTCACTGAGACACCTAAATTGTTTGCATTCTTCACTTCGAAGAAGGGAGCAACTGGATTTGACAAATTTTAAATCCATGATTTGCATATTTTCTCAACCAGTCCCAGCTAACCAAGTTTCAATCCCTGTTTTACATAGAGGACCTAAGTGAGAACTACACTCATGACCTTTTGCCCTTCTAACTTTGCCCTCTCGTTGTCTTCCTTGGATTCTACCTGAATCTGTATTTCCTGAATTGCAATTCTAATTGCCCAAAGAAATGTCTGTTTGCTTAAACTTTCAGTGAATTCTTCCTTAGTCAATAGGCTTCCCCATCCATTCAACATTATCTATCTCTCTTACACTATTTTGTCTATCACAATATATTAAAATTGTCACTCAAGGCATAGGGAACAGTAAATATCCCTTGCCAGTAAAGAATTCACCCTGAATAATTCTTTTTTTTAAGAGGGGGTGGGGCAGAAGGAGAGGGAGGGAGAGAATGTTAAGCAGGCTCCATGCTCAGCACAGAGCCCAAAACGGGGCTCAATCTCAAGACCCTGAGACAATGACCTGAGCTGAAATCAAGTGTTGGATGCTTAACCGAATGAGCCACCCAGGCATCCCTCATCCTGAATAATTCTGACACAGTTCCAGCATTCATAGCCCTTTAGACACAATAATCAATATAATCTACAGTTGAGTCAAACCATCTCATTTTCAAAGCATTTTAAAAAAATTTTTTCCTATTTATGGCTCAGAACTTCTATAGGGACCCCTAATGCCCTGTCACTTTATTTCTATCAATGGAATTCTTATCTAGAGTAAAATTCTTGGCTTTTCTGGAGGAGCATATACCTCTTTGGTGGGTGCCATGTCTCTGGCCTGGGTGGAGTTAGTATTTAAAAGCAATACCCATCTGTGGTCTTGCTCTCTTTCCTCATCTTGAGACTATGAAACCCTAACTCATGTCATAGTCAGGGTGGACCCATGTGGTCCCATGTGGGAAGGGGGTGGGGAAGTCAACAGGGAGGAAGGATGGTTGCAGACTCAGGCTGGGTTCTTCAATTCAGCTTCTCCAGTGATAAAGGTGGATACTCCCATGTCCACCTAGATGGTTCCTGTCACTTCACTGATTGTCATCCAACACCCTAGACAATGATCTTGAAATTTGGGGTTGCTAGTCAGACAAAGCTAAGAAAGATAACTTAAAATTCAATCAAAAACAATTTTAATATCCAGAAAAAAATTTGACCCTGAAAATTAAGAAGAAAAAATAAAAATAATTAAAATGGTCATGCTTGAAAATCTTTTGAATTAGACTAGAAGATGCTTAAATGTCTTAAGAGCCAAAAATGCAAAATCTCAACTGCATGGAGATGAAGATTTACTTGAATGGCCAGAAAAATTAAGTCAAGCATACTTTTTAAGAAATGAAAGCTGTGTGGGGCGCCTGGGTGGCTCAGTCGTTAAACGTCTGCCTTCGGCTCAGGTCATGATCCCAGGGTCCTGGTATCGAGCCCCACATAGGGCTCCCTACTCGGCGGGAGGCCTGCTTCTCCCTCTCCCACTCCCCCTGCTTGTGCTTCCTCTCTCACTGTGTCTCTCTCTCTGTCAAATAAATAAATAAAATACTAAAAAAAAAAAAAAGAAATGAAAACTGTGTGACCAGCTCCTTTAAATTACAGAGGCTTTGTTACAGATATAAATAGAGCCCAGGACTGGATATTGCTGCTAACAGAAAATCCAGTCAGTTTTAGGGCCAAAATCTTTTGTTGTACAACATTATTGTTGGGAAAGGTATGTCCCAAAGTAGTTTAGGATGATGTGATTGTTTAATTAGTGTGTAAGCATCTTTTAACCAAGACAATTTAGAACTAAGTAAGTAAATATACAAGAAAATGACATTTTTAACATTTATATAAGAAAAATCATTTTGTTTTAATTGCCTTTAATTTTCTTGCAGATGAGGTTTTTAATATCAATTTAAAATGTACCATTGAATAATTAATTTAGACCTTTCTAAAACTGAACATTTTCCAAGTTTATATTTACAACATTAGAATATTTAAGAGAGTTCAAATTCACCATAAACATAAGTTTAATTTATTAGATTTGTAAGCTATTTAAGTACTTTGAATGGTTTTATTTCTAACTCAGACAACTGATGATTTCTAAATGAAACCAGATTATTAAACACATAAATAGAGTTTGAAATGCAAAGGAAATTTAATTAGGTTGTTAAAACTCAAACTGATTATTAAATGTGCTAAATATATAAAACATATAATAATATTTGTAAGTAAACTTAAAAGGTTAAAAAAGAACTCGATTTTTGAATTTGTAACTCTAAAAAAATTAAGTATTAATATTTGAAACCAGAATTGCTTCTAAATAATGTCTTTTGCACATAAAAACCAGGCATAAGGACACAAAACTCACATTAACACATGCCATGAGAGAAGGAAAGTGCTGTGGCCCGTTGACCCTTCCAGCCAATATCAATAGGCATCTGATATGGTGGGTCAGAGTGTAGGATCTGGGGCCAGTGACCCTCTGTAATGTGATTTTATACAAATTCCTTAGTCTAACTCTAATTCTTTATCTGTAAAATGAGGCCAAATAACAATAGCTATCCTACTAGATTGTTCTGAAGAGTGAATGAGACAATTGGTATAAAAAAATATTTTTTTAGGCTGGGGCGCCTGGGTTGCTCAGTCAGTTGAGCATCTGACTCTTGATTTCAGCTCAGGTCATGGTCTCAGGGTCATGAGATCGAACCCCACACGTTGGACTCTATGCTGGGCATGGAGCCTGCTTACGCTTCTCTCTCTCTCTCCTTCTCCCTTTGCCCCTCTGCTCCCCCACTTGTGCTCTCTTTCTGGCTCTCTCTCAAAATAAATAAATAAATAAAATAATAAAAAAAGAACTTGCTAACTATAGAATTATAAAATCAATCTCTCTCTCTCTCTCTCTCTCTCTCTCTCACACACACACACACCAGTAGTTATTGTTGCATGGGGGGCGGGACTTCTTGCAGAAAAAGCTAAGGTTTCAGAGGAAAACTGAGCAATATCACACTGCAGAGTAATGATACAATCAATACTATTTATTTCATTTTATTTCATTTCATTGCTACTCTGTATTATTCTGGATACATAATACTACCTTACAGTTTTCCTGGAGGACAAATAATGCTCTGAATTTCAACCAGGAAAGGGCCAGGTTCCCTGAGTGATTCTTGGGCATATTTTAGTTTGGGAACTACTCCTTCAAATAATTAGGATAGATCATTTAAAAAATAATTTATGGCCCCATAAAAGTATGAACATTATGCATCCAGGATTGAACAGAGGATGCTGAGTTCATAGTGGCTTCCTCCCCATCTATGGTGAAGTGGCAGACATTCTGTAAATGTCCCCTGCAGATACCTCTCAGCATTCAGGGAACCCTAGGTCTGCCTCCTGTCCTTTTTTCCAGACATGCTGACTTTGTTCTCCATCTTCAGTCTCTGTTTCCAGGGTCTACGTGCCTTGTTTCTCTGGCCCTTACATTTGTGATCAGGTAGACCTCCTAAATGGCTCCATTCCCAGGTCATGCCTCTCCTGACCTCCCCACAGTTACTTTCGTCCCTTCCTTGGCTCCATTCTCTGCAGCCTGAGAGAGGCATCGGACCCCTACACCTAGCCCAGATTCCCAGAAGCACACTTGCTCTCATTCCAATTGGAAGGGCATTCACACAGAATGGTCTCTGGGGCAGCCGCTGCGCTCCATCCTCTGGGAGGCATTCTGATCCTCTAGCATGGCCTGAATATGCTTTGAAGGCCCGTTAATCAAAGTCTGGCCCATGGACCAGCAACAGCAGCATCCCTGCGTCTTGTTAGAATGCAGAAACGCAGGCTCCTCTCCAGACCTCTGAAATCAGAGTCGGCATCTTAACAAGATCCCCAGGTGATCCATGTGCACATTAAAGCTTGATAAACGCTGCTTTGAAACACTTTTTCTTGTAATGCTAATAAATCTGAAGAGTCCATACTGAATCTTTAAATATTGGCAAGATCCTCAGATCAAATATTTTAGATATTAACGTGCATTATAATAATGACCTGTTGCTCTTGTTAAAGATGCTGAGTCCTGGAATCCTACCTTGGAGATTCTGCTTCCATAGGTTTGGAATTTGCACTTCTACAAGCTCCACCAGGTTTGTCAATGATCCTCATGGGAAAGACACACTGGACTAGAGAGCAAGAAATGAAGCCGAAGGTCCACATAGGAACCAAGCCTGGAGACTCTAAACTTGTACCATGATGTTCTCTCTAATGAGGAGAGGGCCAGTCCAAGTCCCTGTCTAAGGAACACAGAATTGTCCATCAAGCTCCTGAGTTATTTATACAATTTCAGAATGAAGAGAGAGCATGTGAGTGAGCAGGATGCGGGGGTGGGTAGATGCAAAGAGAGAGGGAGGAGGAGAATCTTAAGCAGGCTCCATGCTCAGTGCAGGGCCTGAGGCAGGGCTCCATCGCAAGACCCTGAGATCATGACCTGAGCCGAAATCAAGAGTCTGTTGCTCAACCACTCAACTGACTAAGCCACCCAGGTGCCCCTAAACCTAGTAATCCCTTAAAGAATATTTTTTTGCAACAGTGTACACGTTTCTATATTTGATACTGTGTATATTTGCCCATAAATGCATTTAAGTGGCTGACGTTCAAGTCCACAAACGCTGAAAAGCTGGTAAGTATGAGGTTTTCTCTTTTTGTTTATCTGACTACTTGTGTATATAGCAGCATATTGGTTTTATTTGTCATGGGAAACTGAATTGTCTTTATAAAAGCACACTGATGGACTGGGGGTTGAATTACTCCTTTGAAATGAATCACAGGACATAAAAAAATGCATGGTTCTGAATCATATCAAAACAATTACTCTGATAAATTTAAGATAAACCAAATATCAAAATTTTGCAAAGATTAAGAATGAATGTCTATTTGCTCTTAAATTGTTTGGGAAGAAAAAGGCAAAGAAGCATGACATGTTTACTTCTGGGGCAGCTAAGTGTGACCATGCTCAGCTCTGCTTATTAATAGACCAAGATACAGTTGAAGAAGTTTAGGTTTTATTATTATGGAAACTGTATTTAGAGACTGCTTTGGTAAAAAATAATCACATTTAACACAAAACATGGACAGTGCTTTTGAGTGGATGATAGGCAAATTACTTTGTTAACAATTTTATTGGGGTATAATTTATGTACCAGAAAATTCACGTATTTTAAGTGCGCAATTTAAAAATCTTTAGAGAAATTACTCAGTTGTGCAACTATCATCAAAACCCAGTTTTAGAACACTTCTATCACTACAGTAAAATCCTTTGTGCTCATTCACAGTTAATCCCTGTTCCCACTCCCAGTCCTGGCTAGTACTAATCTAAGCTAATTTTTTTTTTTTTTTTTTTCAGAGAGGTAGAAAGCAGGAACATGGTGCGGGGGGTGGGGAGGGCAGAGGGAGAGAGAGAATCTTAAACAGGTTCCACATCTAGTGTGGAGACTGATGTGGGGCTCAATCTCATGACCCTGAGATCATGACCTGAACAGAAATCAAGAGTTGGATGCTTAACTGACTGAGCCACCCAGGCACCCCTAAGCTAAATTATTTTTTTAAATACTTTTTTGCGAAAATGATACTGTTTTCTCCTGTGTTCCTTTGGAGAAATCATCACGGGAGGGGGATGTTAGGAAAAATGACAGCAGAGTATTCTATCTACAAAAATAATCAGGATGCTTACCCAGAATACACCCAAGTATACTGAGAATAACAAATATTTGGCAATCTATAAGTTCAGTGGCTATATTTAAACCTAAAACAGAATCCATGGGCTGGGATCCAATTTTGGTAGAATCACAGTGCCTGAAAAGACATTTACTAGTAATTAAAACCCAGATGGAGGGGCGCCTGAGTGGCTCAGTCGTTAAGCGTCTGCCTTCGGCTCTGGTCATGATCCCAGGATCCTGGGATCGAGCCCCGCATCGGGCTCCCTGCTCGGCAGGGAGTCTGCTTCTCCCTCTCCCACTCCCCCTGCTTGTGTTCCCTCTCTCGCTGTGTCTCTCTCTGTCAAATAAATAAATAAAATCTTTAAAAAAAAAATAAAACCCAGATGGAGCATAGGCAGCTGGATAAGTTTACCTGGAAGAGCAACTTTGGCTCTGCTAAGGTTTGAAATCTGTTTTCAAATGGCTCAGAAAAACACTGAGAATTCAAGGTTTTTTGCAACAGGAAAAATAAGTAATGGCTCTATGTCTCCATACAACTGCTTATGCCATTGATTTACTTAAATACTTGCTTTCTTCCACATTCATTTGCTTTGCAAAATTTGAGTGCTTGCTTTGTGGTAGGTGCTGGGATGGAATGACTAACAGACTAGACAGTCTCCTGCCTTCACAGAGCTGACAGTTTAACTCTCTGTGATTTGGGAGCTCATGCAAATCAGTAAAAGAACAGCATCTCCATGTTTTAGCAAAATGGCAGCATGTGCTGTTGGCCAGCCATCAAGTGGGCTTTGGAACCAGAGGCCTACCCTGCCACATACTAGCTTCTCTCACATAATGGTTGAGACTTTGGAGAACTTGACATAGGAAGAATGTATTTTGCATGTAGGACAGATGTCTTTGAGGACCAGAGGGTAGACTGGGGTAGGCAGAATAATGACTTTCCCCAGTATGCTCATGCTCTAACATGTGAATATGTTACCCTATATGGAAAAAAGGGATTTGCAACTGGTTTACAAACCCTGAGGATGGGGAGATTGTCCTAGATTATCTGAGTGAGCCTGAGCTAATAATCACAGAAGTCCTTAAAAGCAGAGTACCTTTCCTGGCTGTAGTTAGAGAGAGACAAGATGGAAGACAAAGGATCAGAGAGATATAATGTAAGGATCAGGCCCATTGTTGCTGGCTGTGAAGATCAAGGAAGGTGCCCATGAGCCATGAAGCCTCTAGCAACCAGAGAAAGCAAGAAAACAGATTCTCACACAGAGCCTCCATGAAGGAAAACAATGCTCTGAGCATCCTGTTTTGTCCTAATGAGACCCCATTTCATTCTTATGAGCTATTAAACAGTAAGAGGACAAATTTGTGTCACAACACTAAATTTGTGATAATTTGTTATGGAAGGCATAAAAAATGAATACATTGTATTAGGCAACTTGTAAAACCTCTCCAAAACCTTCCTTGTAAAATGAGGATAATGGTACTGATAGAATTATGAGGATAATTGGTGTGATAAACTGTAAAGTGCCCACCACTGTGCCGGGTGCCTGAAGACCACTTAGAAATAGGTTCAAAATGGATCCCCTGAAAAGCTCTAAAACAGAGGCAAAGGAAATCCCTCTCACCACACATCATAAGGATTACACTTTGGTCCAGAGCTTGGTTGGTAACAAGATATATATGCGCTTAGGCACCTTGTGTCCTCTCTCTGGGCTGCAGTTTTTCCAAATGAGGGATTTGAATTAAAAGATTGATTCCTAAGGGCACCTTTTGCTCTGACATGAATAAATAATAAAAATGAAAAGCCATCAAATTTTTGCATTCAAGTATGAAGAAGTAAGATATTATTATAACAAAGATTTACTTTGATATTCAGAATTCTGGAAGGCCCTCACCTTACCAAAAGGTTGCCACAGGGTAAGACTTGGCCGGTGCATTTCTTCCTCAGCAGTTACCCCTGGCCTAGAAGAGAAAATATATACATATAATATTTTATAAGCAAAATGGAAGCAAAATAGTTGAAGCTCTCTAATATCCAGCCCCAGCCCCAGTGCATGCATTCCCCTTGCGTTAAGACCCCAGGCAAAGCCCTGTGAAGACCTTCACAAAAAAATCCCCAGAGTTACTTCAGACATTAATCAGGACGCTTAGAGCATAACAAAGAGATAAAAATCCCTTTTCTAATACTATTTGAGACGAGCCTCCAAATGTCAAAATTCTTTTAACTATTTTCTGTTGCAGAGTCCTACATGTAAGTAGAAGGAAGTTCTAAGTGTAACGAGAGAAGGTTTTGGGGGGAAAGCAATGAGTAAGGGAGATGGAGTTTGGGGTTTTGAGTCGCAGGAAAGGTTGTGTCCATGGTGGGTACCTGGAATACTTCTGTTCAGCTTGTCAAAGGATAAATGAGGACTTTTTCCTTGCCAAGTCATAGCGGTCCCAAAACTTAAGCAGTGATCAGGGCTGAGTGGAAATGATACCTGTCCCATAGGAGACAGGGCTATTTTGGTACCTTATGGTCATCACAGGACAGTGAGGGATTTGAATTAGGTTTGAGAAATATCACAGCCTCTGAAGTGGGGGAGGGTCCTTCTGCGGGGGGTAGGTGTCAACAGTCCGGCCTTGGAGGCCCCCTTGGATGTGCCCTGACCCGGTCCTGGGGGCCCCTGCGTGAGGCCTGATCAGCAGCGAGGAGACTGCTGTTTCACTGAGCGCAGGGGACTGGGCTTTTCCTTCAATTGCTTTTCTGACTTCTCTCTCCTCTCAGTCTCCAGGGAGCCCTGGGCTGAGATGTTCTCAGCTGGGCTGCTCTCAGGCTGTCAGAAAATCAAGTTGTTTAGTTTAGGATTTTCCTCTTTCCCCGGGCTGAAATACTCAACTTTTAGCTCGTTGCTTGTTCTCTTGGAAAAACAAAACAAAACAAAACTTGGCTTTTAAACATCATCACAAGAAAGCTGGGAGGACAGGGGTGTTCTTGTCCTTGCGCATAATCCTTGGGAATATGAACTCGTAAAATTACTTAATAAGCAAACTGACAAAGTCGGTTGTATAAATTCTATGTATCCTTTGGCCCAGTGATCCCATTTCCAGAAATATATACTAAAAAAGCAATCATAATAAGTTTATTAAGTTGTATGTAAAGGGTATTCATTGCAACATGGTTTATTCTAGTAAAAGAAATGACAACAACCTAAATGTTCATCATCAGGAGATTGATTAAATATTTTTTAGCACCACCACACAAATGTAATATTAGTCAGATCTTAAAAATTCAAAATATTTGTTTATATACTGTGTGTTGATTAGATTAATATTTATGTAAACACCGATACAAAAAGAGATTTGGAAAGACGCTTAGTTTAGAATTTTAATTCAAAAGGCATGTGAGGCAACAGTAAGTATAATAATAAGCCATTTCCATAAGAAATACTTATATTTCTCTATTAATTAAAATAAGGCTAAAAGGTAGTCTCCGAAATGTTAATAGGATTAACAAAAAGTAATAATTACATTGCAGTTTCAATTAGCAAAAATTATTGTAGTAATAATAGATCAGTTGATCCATCACATCCCTCAGTCCTGGAAGCAGATCCCGGTTACTGGGCTGGAGGGGTCTTGGGGCAGGGGGTGAGGAGACTATAGAAGTAAAGTTGTCCCCCGAACAAAGTTTAAGAAATAAAGGAGTACAGCAGTTCCCAAAGGAGAATATGTCAGATGGTGCTTTAGCAACCTGCCAGGGGATGCAAAGGAAGGAGACAGGCAAGGTTCCTACCAAGTTTGCTCGCCCAAGGGCTAGTGGGTGGTGCTTCACTCAGAAAGGATATGGGATAGGGCAGGGCTTGAAAGCTCTCAGAGGCAAGGAAGACAAGAAATCCTTACACTGCAGGTTGGATTCTTTTTATTCTTATTATATCTTCCAGATGCCTTCCCTTTATTTATTTATTTTTTATATTTTATGCTTATAATTGTGATGGATTCAAAAATGGCCAAAATCCTTTGCCACTTTACCCATCAAGGGATAAAGTCTACGTCACCTCCCACGTGACACTGAGCTTGGCCATGTGAATCGTTTTGGCCAGTGGGCCACGAACAATCATGACTCAGGCAGAAGCTTGATAGATGCTTACACACAGGCACTTGTCCTCTTGGAGCTCTGCCCTGAGGCAGCCATGCTGTGAGGAAGCTGATAAGTCTACCCGAGGATGAACAGCCGTGTAGAGGAAAATCGAGGTGCCCAGGCTCAGAAGCAGCACCAACTCCCAGACGTCTGTGCCAGGTCACCTTGGACTATCCAGCCATTCCATTCCATTCTTCAACCATAGGAGAGAACCCAGGAGAGACCAGCAGAAGAACCACAAAATCCTAAGCAATAATAAATAATTTTTGTTTGAAGTTTGAGGTGTTTGGTTACACAGCCATAGATCATTGATACAGTGGTTACTCATGTTCCTTTTGCAAACTCCAGGTAGTCTCAGTTGTGCTAGGAGTAACAACACTGATGGTAAACACAGAGATTAAAATGGAACTTAGTGGGACTGAGGTCCGGCCCTTAGTCATTTATCACCACCTCCCAAACCTGTAAAAAGAATGCCCTTCCAGAGCTGAAATCTTGAGAGACGCTTTAAAAAGAATTACCTTAAAGACCATCGTACCCTGTAGGGAGTCATATGACGGGCTTACCTGATTGGTGAGCAGAGAAAAAATAACCGTCATTTAATAAAAGCAAGGAGATGATTAGATAAAATTCTGGATCACCTGCCACTCAGGAGGCCTGGAATAGGTAGTAGGATTATCTTCACATTGCAGGTGGAGAAAGTGAGCCTCAGAGCAGCTGAGGGACTTGCCCAAGCTCACACAGCCCGGAAGTTGAAGAGCTGGGCTTCCAACTCAGATTTGTCTAAGCAAAAAGCCCTTTGCTGATAGTCGTTATTCAATACTTGCTCCCAAATCTCATGCTAATTTCCTTTTCTTTTCCTGAGTAATCCACTCAGATGGGAAATGAGTCACTTAAGTTTCCGAGTCTCAGTATTCTCCTGCGTAGTTAGGATGACAGCGCCCTTGCCCTCGGGTTTTGATGAGGATTCGGGGAGGTGGTGTATGAAAGCCCGCACACTGGGCACCCGGCCTCTAAGGAGCAGTGGGAGCTGGTTGTCCAGGGAGTAAAGACAGCAGTGGAGGAAGCTGCAGCATGGGTCCTTTTGAAGGGAATATAACTCACTGCTCCGGTGACATCATCAGCCCCTGAGGGAAGAGCCATGTTTCCATTCTTGACTTAGGCCAGGGATCGTTCTAGACTGCAGCATCCCTCAGAGGTTCTAGACGCCTCGCTGTGCAGATTGCCCAGACCCACAGCTTCGGCTTCAGGGAACAACGGGACAGAGAGGCACCAAGAATCACTCCCGCCACAACTGATGCAGCTGCCATTCTCTGCTTCCCTTGGCCCTTGTCAGGAGCTGCAGGATCGAAGTTCAGTGAGTCTGGGTGGCTGAGAAAGATGGGGCGTTATCTGCGGTCACTCCGTGGGCTCTGCGGGTCATCAGCAGCCAGAAACTGTCACCTCCTCACTTCCTGCCCCCTTTCCATTCCTGTTAAGCCGATGAACAGCCAAATTAGAACATAATAGGCTTTTGTTTTAGAGATTATAACATGTGCATTGTCACCTATCTCTTAGACCCAGGAACAGCTCTTCGCAGGAGACTGAAGCCTGGAGTTTGCTAAGAAGCATCAGAGCATCCATATGTCTGCTCTGGAGATAAAATCCATGCATTTTAAATGCCATCAAGTTTGCTCTTCAGCAGATGATTCAACTTTCATCATCAGGAAAGTTTTCAGCTAACACCTTCCCTCCTCCAAAATGTAGGACTTTGGGAAACGGAACGATTCCTTTTTTTTTTTCTTTTTTCATAAAACATCATGCTCCCTTTATCATCCACCTACTGCTCCTCATTCTGAAAATGTAGAGAGGGCTACTGTCAATCTATTGGCATCCAAATGTCTGTCGAAGTCACCTTGACTTGGAAGATCTAAATAAAATTGGATTTAATCTCTGGGCCTCACCTGGGGGTGGTTCAGCTTTCCCCAAGACACTGGCGAATTTCCGGGGCTAACCTTCTCATGCCCCTTCTATTCCAGTTTCCTTGTCTCTGTGCACCTTCTCCCCACTGCCTTCTGGTATATCATCCCCTGCTCTCCTCCACTCCGGTGAGTCTCTTCCCTCTGCTCCACCGACTCAAAATACAAATCACCACCTTTCCCTGACCCTTGAGACAACTGTGTATAGTGATTTTTCTTTTTTTTTTTTTAAGATTTTATTTATTTATTTGAGAGAGAGAGAATGAGAGAGAGAGCACATGAGAGGGGGGAGGGTCAGAGGGAGAAGCAGACTCCGCCGAGCAGGGAGCCCGATGCGGGACTCGACCCGGGACTCCAGGATCATGACCTGAGCCGAAGGCAGTCGCTTAACCAACTGAGCCACCCAGGTGCCCTATAGTGATTTTTCTTAACCAGCTGAACCAAGAGTAGGAGATCACAGACAGAAAAATGAAACCTTCCTGTTCAAAATCTTTCTGTCCAGCCCTCCTTAGGGAATGTTTCACTGGTCATGTTTATGTGTAATTCCTCCTGATCTTTTGCAAAATGTAGTCATCCATTTGTTTGTTTGTTTGCTTGTTTTTGGAGAGGGAAACACTCAACTCCAAATTCTCTTCAGTGTCTCATGCAGGAAATTCAAGTGCTACTTGTCCACACAGCCCTCTCTTACCTCCGTGATCCAGCAGGGTCATGCAGGAGTGTTCTCCAACAAAGACATATCTACTAGGGAGAAGAGCTCTAGGGTAGGAAGTTAGGGGCAATTCCTGCCAAGAGCAGCTGCATCGGGAGAAGGAGCAGCCCTGAACTAGGACCAGGAGACCCAAGTGTGAATCCTGGCTCTGCTGTTTCCTGGCTTTTTGCCTGGAGGGGAGACACTTACTCTGAGAGTCTCCCTTCCTCTGAAAGATACGTCTAATGAATCCCTCCCAGGACTCATATTAGGGCAGGCAAGAGAGTGGAATTCAGAAATGACATGATACGCCAAGCAGCTTGGGTGACACAGAGCAACTATTGAACAACCTGACCCTGTTCTCAGGAGCTCATGCTTCAGTTGAGAAAACGGGAGAGGAAGACAGTCCATAAGGAGGCCAGAGCCACAGGATGGCGGGATTCCTGCTGGCTGGGAGGGGAGGGGAAGGCAGCACAGGCTGGGGCTCAAACTGAGCTCTGAAGGGTATGATGAGGGGATCTGCAAGACACTTCAGGCAAGGGGGAGGATGGGAAGATGAGGCCAAATTTCTGGTTGTCAGGAGACAAACTCAAGGTCTGTCTAAGCCCCCTTAAAATAGAGGTTCAGCAACTTTTTTGATAATCTGATGAAACCTCTGGATCCTATACACAGAACATTTTGCACACAATTTCAGGAGGCTCACTGGCTCTCAGAATCCAAGGAAAATCCTTTGTTCTCAAAGCTTTATTCTGTGTCCAGTCTTGAATCTCATTTTCCCCTTTGGAGCCAAAACTTTTCAACCCATGATGTATCTATGTTGATTTTTCCTGGATTCTCTCTATGCATAAGAACTACTGGGGTTTTAGGTAGCCAAAGAAATGAGACCCCTGTTTCTTGCCCATGTTCAAAACCAATTAAGAGAGAGATAAAAAGGAGCCAGGTAGATGAGAATCAAAATGTCATCTTAACTCCTGATAAAAGTAATTTTGGATGGTATGGCTTAGAAATGTGATAACAAGGAACTTCCTAATACTCCCTGTGCCCATGTTAGATCTTGGACTAGTATGCTGGAGGGAAATATTGAGTCTACAAAGCAAACATTTCTGCTCAGGATCACATTCACGCACTGCTTGAGGAGAGTGGATTCTATTTGCTTAAGACTTCTGATGCATTATCTCTACCTGATCAAGGAACATGTGCCAATCACTGTCTCCTCTTAACACAGAAATTCACTTGACTTCATCAGGGAGGAATAAGGCCTAGTAAGAGACAATCAAGAACATTTGGCAGAAATCCCTCATTAGATAGAAAAGTGGGGAATGAGATGCATGTACTCCAAGAAGGAAACATTCTCCTTCTTTCCTTCTTCCCTTCAATTATTCAGTCATTCCGTAGATATGCACTGTGTTCCTAATATGTTTCTAATTACTGTGCTTGGCTCTGGGGATACAGTGATGAGGAAAAGACCTGGTATCTGCTCTCCTAGAGCTTTCTGTCTGGAGAATAAGCCAGACATTACACAACCAATTCTACTAATGATACATATTACTCACTGTGAGGTGACAGCAATGGTTGAGGGGTATCTAGTGCTATCAGGGTGTGTAGCAGGTGGCCTGTGCAAGCGGAATGAGCAAGGATGTTCCCAAGCAATACTTTGGCAGACAAGAGTGTTCCAAGGCTTTACCCTGACTCCTCTTCCTTACACTATCATCATTTGGAGTGGGCTTGTGGTCCTAGCACATGCTTTGGCACCTCTCTAAGACACAACATCTAGCATCCTCTCCAGTCCCAAATAGGTGGCCATCTTAAATCTTAAAGACTATATCTATTATGCCCAGCCCTCAATGGGCAACACTCAGATAAGATGAGGAACTTCCCTCAATCTACCTCCCAGAGATGGTTTGCCAGAAACTGAGTGGCATAGAGATACTGGGATTCTGGAGAGAACTGAGATTTTCTTCTCTTGGATGCAACATCTTGGACCATGGACAAAGTCAGAAGACAAGCACTTCACAAAGTCAGAAGTAAAAATGAATTAATGATACTTGAAAATAAAAATTATAATTGATAAAACACACACACATGATTATAATGAATATTTGCTGGCTAATAGGCTATCATGATTATAAAGACCAATATAACACAAATAATTAGCTGAAAATAATTTCATGCCAACAGATCAATAAAATATAGAATCATGAGTCAATGAATGATATGGATATGAGACAGAGTATGCATGGAAGTGTCAGTTTGGTTATGAAATCAGAACAGAGATTAATACTGAAAGAGATGCTTCCAAAAAAATAGAAAAGAGATCCAGCACACAGCTTCCCCATACCACTTGTGAATGGCAGAATCAAAGGTAAACCGAAGACCGGGAACCAAGAATTGCCCAGTGTAGGCTGGACAGGGCTGAGCTGTCCTGTATTACAAATTCCAGACTCAGTGAGACAAAGACAAAGGCACTGAGCAGGCTGGGTGGGAAGTCAAGGGTGCCCATTAGAATCCAGGGCAGGATATCAGGATGTCACACACTACAGGTAACATCACGCCACAGGAAAAATTCAAGAAGAGAGAGAATCCATGGAAGAGTCGTCCAAGATGAGCAAAAGAAAACCAGTAAAGTTTGGGAGTTCAAATTCAGATGCAAATGCTCCTGTGCAGTTTCATTTGACAGTGTTTGTTTATGTCAGTGCTCCTTTCAGAAACCCTCAGGCCCTTCTTTACATTCCCCCAAGTGCATCTGTAATATTTTTAAAAGAAAAGCACATTGGTTCTGGAGCCTAACAGATACCATGTGACAAGATACTGGGAGAAGGCACTTTGGCTTGTCAAACAAGAAGAAGCAGATGCAAACAGACCTTGGGATACAACGTAAAAGAAGATGCAGGGAAACAGAATTTACCAAAAGCATTCCATTAGCCACGATTGTAACCAAAGCAATAGGAACATCACTTTTCTAGTTATACCTAAAGAGGGAAACTGAATCAAAGAGATAAGTGTGAGATGGTGAAGAGAATGGCAGTGGACAGGGAGTAGAAATGAAACTGATTGATCAGAAACACAAAGAATTCTCTTAAAAACTATTTATCCCACTAGGTCAATGAAATACAGAATTCTGAGTCACCTGCCTTTGCCACTAGAGCTTGAAAGTCTTTAAAATTTCCACTCTTTCCTCTACTACCCCTATCTTTCAACCAAATATCACACGTAAAATACACATGCACACACACACACACACACACGCACATCTATATATCTTAGTTTGGCAAGTTCTTAGTTCTTGGGCAGGTAGAGAGAATGTGGTTTATAGCTCCTCAAAACCACCAGCTCAGTCATTATTCAGAAGTAACAACCAAGATATATTCTGTTGAGAAATAATGGGTTTTGAAAACACAATCGCATTCAATGACCAAACAGCTGGGATGTTTTATAACTGAGGAATAAAAATATCTATTACTTCCCTCTAAGAGAATCAGGAGTTGTATACATTGCAATATATTCTTGGTATCACAACATGAAACTACTTTCCTGACTCAGAGTTCCAAAGAACTCTAGAACACATACCATAGAAACAAAAACTACTTAAGTTCCAGGTGTCAGAGACCTCCTACCTCAGACTCCCACAGTTCAGAAGGCAAAGTCATGAACTTATATATGTAGACTTTGGTAAGCCTGTAGAGTTTAAGATCCCTCCAAAATCTCTAGAAGAAATGCAGCACATTTTAGAATCTGATATTTGTACTTTCTTTAGGAGAGAAAAAGAAATGGGCATAGAATATCAGTTTTCTCCAGGTCCTATTAAACCATCTAAGTACTTTAAGACTTCCTTCAATTTTTCACACCCAATTAATTCTTAAATTAAAATGACTTTCAAGAAAATGCCTTTGTACATATTTATCTTGAAATTACTCACGGTACACTGCTAAAAGCCACTTAGATCTGCACAACTGTATCCTGTCTGTGAGACTGCTACCTTTGTCCTCCTACTCCCTTTGATTTAGAACCTTCTCTTGAGTTGGAGGGCTTGAGAAAATCTACAATGTTGCCAATATTTATAGGAGATAAGATCCTCAAAATGGGGGCGGAGCAAGATGGCAGAGGAGTAGGAGACCTGGATTTCATCTGGTCCCAGGAATTCAGCTGGATAGGGATCAAACCATTCTGAACACCTACAAACTCAACAGGAGATCGAAGAAAAGAAGAGCGCTTTCAGAAAAACGACCACTTTCTGGAAGGTAGGACGTGCGGAGAAGTGAATCTGAGGCGATATTTGGGAGGATAGACGGCGGAAGAGGAGGCCTCCATAGGCCACTTCTGGCAAGTGATAGAGCAGCGGAGCACAAAATCGGAACTTTTAGAAGTCAGCTCCGCTGAGGGACGTCACTCCAGTGGCTAAGTGGGGGGTGGAATCCTCACAGGACAGTGTGGTCTCAGGACCCTCGGGGTCACAGAAAGACCGGGGGTGCCTGAGTGTGGCAGAGCTCCCAGGTATCAGAGTGGGGAAGCCGGCTGCAGAGACGGAGCCCAGGTGCGGGCTCTCAGCTCGGGGTTGCCATAAACCGTGACCCACGGCACAGTCGGGCCACTGCTCCTCCAGCAGGGACCCAACAAGCAGCAGATCCAGGGAAACTCACCTTCTTCCCCCGGGAGGAGAGGTGCGGGAGCACACCGCAGGGATCTGCTGGGTTTGGAGACTCCACACGGGGTCAGGTGCCAGAGATAGAAATGCTCAGTCACAGGCTGGGTGAGCATGGAGTGCAGCCAGAGACCGGGGAGATGGGAGTGACTGACTGCTTTTCTCTGGGGGCGCACTGAGGAGCGGGGCCCTGAGTTCTCGGCTCCTCCAGGGCAGAGACTGGGAGGCCACCATTTTCACTCTCTTCCTCCAAAGCCATACGGAAAGCTTGCAGGGAACAACAGCTCCCAAGAACAAACCCGAGCAGATTACTTAGCCCGGACTAGCAAGGGCAGGGCAATTCCTCCTCCAGCAAAGACATTTGGGAACCATGGCAACAGGCCCCTCCCCCAGAAGATCAGCAAGAACAGCCAGCCAAGACCAAGTTTACCGATCAATGAGAACAGCAGAACTCCAGCGCTAGGGGAATACTGCACATAGAATTCATGACTTTTTTTACCATGATTCTTTAGTCTTTCAAAGTTAATTTTTTTAACTGTCCTATTTTTTTTTTAATTTTTCTTTTTCCCTTTTTCAACCAACATCTTATCAATCCCTTTTTTAAAAAACATTTTTTATTTTTCATTTTTAGAGTCATATTCTATCCCTTCATAGTACTTAACCTTATTTTTGGTATATATATATAAAAGTTGTTCTCTCTTTAAAATTTTGAGATACAGTTTCTTCTAACGGATCAAAATATATCCTAAATCTCTAGTGTATGGCTTTATTCTAGTCTCCTGCCTGATCACATTCTCTCCGTTTTTTTTTAATCCTCTTCTTTCTTTTTTCAACCAACTTCTTATCTTATCAATTTCTTTTATACAACCTTTCATAATTTTCATCTTTACAGTCATATTCCATCTCTTCATCGTATTAACCCTTATTTTTCTACATATATAAGTTTTTCTTTCCTTAAAATTTTGGGAGGCACTTTCTTCTAACAGACCAAAATACGCCCAAAATCTAGTGTGTGACACTGATCTATGCACCAGCCTGATCATATTTGATCACATTCTGGTTTTTTTGTTTTGTTTTGTTTTGTTTTTGTTTGTTTTTATCCCTTTCTTTTTCTTTTTTTTTCTTTTTCTTTTTTCTTTCTTTCCCTTTCTTTTCCCCCAGTTTCAGGTCTTTTCTGATTTGTTTAGTGTATATTTTCTGGGGAACGTTGTTACCCTGTTAGCATTTTGTTCTCTCATTCATCTATTCTCCTCTGGACAAAATGACAAGATGAAAAAAATCACCTCAACAAAAAGAACAAGAGGCACTACCAACTGCCAGGGACCTAATCAATACGGACATTAGTACAATGTCAGAACTAGAGTTCAGAATGATGATTTTTAAAGATACTAGCTGGGCTTGAAAAAAGCTTGGATGTTATTAAAGAAACCCTTTCTGGAGAAATAAAAGAACTAAAATCTAACCAAGTCGAAATCAAAAAGGCTATTAATGAGGTGCAATCAAAAATGGACGCTCTAACTGCTAGGATAAATGAGGCAGAAGAGAAAATTAGTGATATAGAAGACCAAATGATGGAGAATAAAGAAGCTGAGAAAAAGAGAGAGAAACAACTACTGGATCACGAGGGCAGAATTCGAGAGATAAGCGATACCATAAGACGAAACAACATTAGAATAATTGGGATCCCAGAAGAAGAAGAAAGAGAGAGAGGGGCAGAAGGTATATTGGAGCAAATTATAGAAGAGAACTTCCCTAATTTGGGGAAGGAAACAGCCATCAAAACCCAGGAGGCACAGAGAACCCCTCTCAAAATCAATTTTAATAGGTCAACTCCCCGACATCTAATAGTAAAACTTACGAGACTCAGAGACAAAGAGAAAATCCTGAAAGCAGCTTGGAGAAGAGATATGTAACCTACAATGGTAGAAACATTAGATTGACAACAGACCTATCCACAGAGACCTGGCAGGCCAGAAAGGACTGGCAGGATATATTCAGAGCACTAAATGAGAAAAATATGCAGCCAAGAATATTATATCCAGCTAGGCTGTCATTGAAAATAGAAGGACAGATAAAAATCTTCCAGGACAAACAAAAACTAAAGGAATGTGCAAACATGAAACCAGCCCTACAAGAAATACAAAAGGAGTCCTCTAAGCAAAGAGAGAGCCTAAAAGCAACACAGACCAGAAAGGAACACAGACAATATACAGTAACAGTCACCTTACAGGCAATACAATGGCACTAAATTCATATCTTTCAATAGTTACCCTGAATGGTAAATGGGCTAACTGCCCCAATCAAAAGACACGGGCTATCAGATTGGATTAAAAAACAAGATTGGATTAAAAAACCATCGATATGCTGTCTGCAAGAGACTAATTTTAGACCCAAAGACACCCCCAGATTGAAAGTGAAGGGGTGGAAAACCATTTACCATGCTAATGGACACCAAAAGAAAGCTGGGGTGGCAATCCTTATATCAGACAAATTAGATTTTAAACCAAAGACTGTAATAAGAGATGAGGAAGGACACTATATCCTACTTAAAGGATCTATCCAACAAGAAGATCTAACAATTGTAAATATCTATGCCCCTAACATGGGAGCAACCAATTATATAAGCCAATTAAAAACAAAAGCAAAGAAACACATCAACAACAATACGAGAATAGTGGGGGAATTTAACACCCCCCCTCACTAAAATGGACAGATCATCTAAGCAAATGATCAACAAGGAAATAAAGACTTTAAGTGACACACTGGACCAAATGGACTTCACAGATATATTCAGAACATTCCATCCCAAAGCAATGGAATACACATTCCTCTCTAGGGCCCATGGAACATTCTCCAGAATAGATCACATCCTAGGTCACAAATCAGGTCTCAACCAGTACCAAAAGATTGGGATCATTCCCTGCCTATTTTCAGACCACAATGCTTTGAAACTAGAACTCAATCACAAGAGGAAAGTCGGAAACAACTCAAATACATGGAGACTAAAGAGCATCCTACTAAAGAATGAATGGGTCAACCAGGAAATTAAAGAAGAATTTTAAAAATCCATGGAAACCAATGAAAATGAAAACACAACTGTTCAAAATCTTTGGGATGAAGCAAAGGCAGTCCTAAGAGGAAAGTATATAGCAATACAAGCCTTTCTCAAGAAACAAGAAAGGTCTCAAATACACAACTTTACCCTACACCTAAAGGAGCTGGAGAAAGAACAGCAAATACAGCCTAAACCCAGCAGGAGAAGAGATTAATAAAGATCAGAGCAGAAATCAATGAAATAGAAACCAAAAGAACGGTAGAACAGATCAATGAAACTAGGAGTTGGTTCTTTGAAAGAATTAATAAGATTGATAAACCCCTGGCCAGACTTATCAAAAAGAAAAGAGAAATGACCCAAATCAACAAAATCATGAATGAAAGAGGAGAGATCACAACCAACACCAAAGAAATACAAACAATTATAAGAACATATGATGAGCAACTCTATGGCAGCAAATTAGATAATCTGGAAGAAATAGATGCATTCCTAGAGATGTATCAACTACCAAAACTGAGCCAGGAAGGAATAGAAAACCTGAACAGACCTATAACCACTAAGGAAATTGAAGCAGTCATCAAAAATCTCCCAAAAAACAAAAGCCCAGGGCCAGATGGCTTCCCAGGGGAATTCTACCAAACATTTCAAGAAGAATTAATACCTATTCTTCTGAAACTATTCCAAAAAATAGAAATGGAAGGAAACTTCCAAACTTGTTTTATGAGATCACTGTTACCTTGATCCCCAAACCAGACAAAGACTCCATCAAAAAGGAGAATTATAGACCAATATCCTTGATGAACACGGATGCAAAAATTCTCACCAAAATACTAGCCAGTAGGATCCAACAGTACATTAGAAGGATTATTCACCACGACCAAGTGGGATTTATCCCTGGGCTGCAAGGTTGGTTCAACATCCACAAATCAATCAATGTGATACAATACATTAATAAAAGAAAGAACAAGAACCATATGATCCTCTCAGTAGATGCAGAAAAAGCTTTTGACAAAGTACAGCATCGTTTCTTGATCAAAACTCTTCCGAGTATAAGGATATAGGGTACATACCTCATTATCATAAAAGCCATCTATGAAAAACCCACAGCGAATATCATTCTCAATGGGGAAAACTGAAGGCGTTCCCCCTAAGGTCAGGAATGCGGCAGGGATGTCCACTATCACCACTGCTATTCAACATAGTATTAGAAGTCCTAGCCACAGCAATCAGACAACAAAAAGAAATAAAAGGCATCCAAATCAGCAAAGAAGAAGTCAAACTCTCACTCTTTGCAGATGATATGATACTTCATGTGGAAAACCCAAAAGACTCCACCTCAAAACTGCTAGAACTCATACAGGAATACAGTAAAGTGGCAGGATATAAAATCAATGCACAGAAATCAGTGGCATTCCTATACACCAACAAGACAGAAGAAAGAGAGATTAAGGAGTCGATCCCATTTACAATTGCACCCAAAACCCATAGGATACCTAGCAATAAATCTAACCGAAGAGGCAAAGAATCTGTACTCAGAAAACTATATAATACTCATGAAAGAAATTGAGGAAGACACAAAGAAGTGGAAAAACGTTCCATGCTTAAGGATTGGAAGAACAAATATCGTGAAGATGTCAATGCTACCTAGAGCAATCTACACATTGAATGCAATCCCCATCAAAATACCATTACTTTTTTCAAAGAAATTGAACAAATAATCCTAAAATTTGTGTGGAACCAGAAAAGACCCCGAATAGCCAGAGGAATGTTGAAAAAGAAAAGCAAAGCTGGCAGCATCACAATTCCGGACTTCAAGCTCTATTACAAAGCTGTCATCATTAAGACAGTATGGTACTGGCACAAAAACAGACACATAGATCAATGGAACAGAATAGAGAACCCAGAAATGGACCTTCAACTCTATGGTCAATTAATCTTCAACAAAGCAGGAAAGAATGTCCAATGGAAAAAAGACAGTCTCTTCAACAAATGGTGTTGGGAAAATTGGATAGCCACATGCAGAATGAGACTGGACCATTTCCTTACACCACACACAAAAATTGACTCCAAATGGTTGAAAGACCTCAATGTGAGACAGGAGTCCATCAAAATCCTAAAGGAGAACACAGGCAACAATCTCTTCGACCTCAGCCACAGAAACTTCTTCCTAGAAACATCGTCAAAGGCAAGGGAAGCAAGGGCAAAAATGAACTATTGGGAATTCATCAAGATAAAAAGCTTTTGCACAGCAAAAGAAACAGTCCACAAAACCAAAAGACAATGGACAGAATGGGAGAAGATATTTGCAAATGACATATCAGATAAAGGTCTAGTATCCAAAAGTTATAAAGAACTGCTTAAACTCAACACCCAAAGAACAAATGATCCAATCAAGAAATGGGCAGAAGATATGAACAGATATTTTTCCAAAGAAGACATCCAAATGGCCAAAAGATACATGAAAAAGTGCTCAACATCGCTCGGCATCAGGGAAATCCAGATCAAAACCTCAATGAGATATCACCTCACACCAGTCAGAATGGCTAAAATTAACAAGTCGGGAAATGATAGATGTTGGAGGAGAAAGGGGAACCCTCCTATACTGTTGGTGGGAATGCAAGCTGGTGCAGCCACTCTGGAAAACAGTATGGAAGTTCCTCAAAAAGTTGAAAATAGAGCTACCATACAATCCAGCAATTGCACTACTGGGTATTTACCCCAAAGATACAAATGTAGGGATCCGAAGGGGTACATGCACCCCGATGTTTATAGCAGCAGTGTCCACAATAGCCAAACTGTGGAAAGAGCCAAGATGTCCATCGACAGATAAATGGATAAAGAAGAAGTGGTATATATATATATACAATGGAATAGTATGCAGCCATCAAAAGGAATGAAATCTTGCCATTTGCAATGACGTGGATAGAACTAGAGTGTATTATGCTGAGTGAAATAAGTCAATCAGAGAAAGACATGTATCATATGACCTCATGATATGAAGAATTCTTAATCTCAGGAAACAAACAGGGTTGCTGGAGTGGCAGGGGTTGGGAGGGATGGTGTGGCTGGGTGACAGACATTGGGGAGGGTATGTGCTATGTTGAGTGCTGTGAATTATGCAAGACTGTTGAATCACAGATCTGTACCTCTGAAACAAATAATACAATATATGTTAAAAAAAAAAAAAGAAGAAGAAGAAGAAGATAGCAGGAAGGGAAGAATGAAGGGTGGAAATCAGAGGGGGAGACGAACCATGAGAGACTATGGACTCTGAAAAACAAACTGAGGGTTCTAGAGGGGAGGAGGTGGGAGGATGGGTTGTCCTGGTGATGGGTATTAAAGAGGGCACGTTCTGCATGGAGCACTGGGTGTTATACACAAATAATCCTGGAACACTACATCAAAAACTAATGATGTAATGTATGGTGATTAACATAACATAATAATAAAAAAAAAACTGGGGGAAAAAAAAAGATCCTCAAAATGCCATTTTAACTAGAAGTGGTTTTACACTAAAAGTGAGAGGACTGGGGACAAACCACAAGCCAACATGAAACCGCCAGGCAAATAAAGAAGGTCATCAAGAAAAAGGAAGAGTGAGGGAAGCAAAGTCAAACAACAACACAACACAACAAGAAAAACCATGACAAACTTATAAACAAATTGAACAAATCTAACGATATGAAGTCATCAAAATCACCAATATGAAAATTAATCTATACCAGTTGAAAATTAATTTATTCCAGTTATAATGAAATTTATTTATTTAAACTAGTTCAAAAAGTATTAAGATTCATATATCTAGGATGCTTGAATTTGTACACTAATGCTCTTGTTATCAAAAGTTTGTCTTTCTATCTAGAAAGGAGAGGAATAGCAGAGGGAGGCAGGAGGTGTGGAGAGCAACGGAGAAAGCAGGAGAGAAAAGATTTGGGAGAAATACCCCACAGGCAAGGCTGTTTTACCTTGATGATGGGTAGTCATTCCTGATACTTATTCAGCTGAACGATTTTGCACCCTTCTGGCCAGAGAGAATCCCGGGATAGAAATGTCTGAGATGTATAATTGTAACAATAAGCATATGCTCTGAAATTATAGATACTGCATGTTATTATTTCATTGCACACATAGGACTTTGCATTAAAGAAGAAATTTCTCCAAGAAGCTCAAGGCATTTTATAAAACCTAATTCCAATCAACCAGTGTAGTAGGCATAGTAAATCATTGTTAATAGTGTTCTCAGTGCACAGGTAGAAATTTATTTTTTATTTTATTTAAATTTTTTTATTTACCATACTGTGCAATACTGGTTTCTGGAGTAGAATTCAGTGATTCATCACTTGCTTACAACACCCAGTGCTCATCACAAGTGCCCTCCTTAATCCCCATCACCCCTCTAGCCCATCCCCCACCCACATCCCTCCATCAGCCTTCCGTTTGTTTTCTGTCCTTAAGAGTCGTTTATGGCTTGTTTCCCTCTCTCCTTTTTTTTCTTTTCCCCCTTCCCATTTGCTCACCTGTTTTCTTTTTTAAACTCCACATATGAGTGAGATCATATGGTGTTTGTCTTTCTCTGACTGACTTATTTCACTTAGCATAATACACTCTAGCTCCATCCATGTCATTGCAAATGGCAAGATTTCATTCTTTTTGATGGCTTAATATTCCACTGTGTGTAAATGTGTGTGTGTGTGTGTGTGTATACCACATCTTTTTTATCCATTCATCAGTCGATGGACATTTGGGCTCTCTCCATGGTTTGGCTATTGTTGATAATGCTACTATAAATATCAGGGTGCATGCACCCCTTCAAATTTGCATTTTTGTATCCTTTGGGTAAATACCTAGTAGTGCAATTGCTGGATCACAGGGTAGAAATTTGTTTAAAACCTTGGTAATAGATATATACTTCTCTTTTCTCGGTTTCTCCAGAAAAGTGCTCTTTAAATATAAGACTATTGAATAAATGATTTTGCAGAAGACATGCCAGATTAAAAAAAAAAAAAAAAATAGAGGGCACCTGGGTGGCTGAGTCGGTTAAATGTCTGCCTTCAGCTTAGGTCATGATCTCAGGATCCTGGGATTGAGTCCCACGTCAGGCTCTCTGCTCAGTGGGGAGTCTGCTTCTCCGTCTCACTCTCCCTCTGTGCTCTCCTTTCTCTCTGTCTCTCTCAAATAAATAAATAAAATCTATTAAAAAAAAAAGAAAAAAGTTTAAAAAAAAAAAAGAAAGAGAAGGTCCTCTTTAGACTTCCTATTGATTGGTTTTCAGAAATGTTGGATACAGCAAAGTATCAAATATCTAAGTAAATGAAATGAGAAGCAAAATTTTAAAAACAAAAGTGACTATACAAGATGGTCCCTGTTTGCACCCCCAGGCCTATTTTCCATCCTCTTCCACCCCCAGGAAGCCAAATTCCAAGATGCGTCTCTGGACCTCCTTGCCTTCTGGCTTCCTGTTGGGTTCAGCCATGAAGGGAGAACTGCCAGCAGGCTGTCAGAGGTAGAAGCAGAGGGAGTTGAGGGTATTTACTTCCCTACTGCCTCCCTACAGCCACAGCTCCCGTCAGGTGGCCCCACCTGTGGTTTCAGTTCTTGTCTCCACTTTGCCCCTGGGAGGGAAGGTGGTAATGTCTTCCCACTGCTGCTAGTTCCTCGGTGTCAGCATCCTTCATTAGCATTCTGGGCACTGCTCACTCCTTTACAAATAGGCTAGTTACTAACTGCCCTTCAATTACTCCTTCAAGTGTGCCCTCTGTTTCTTGTACCGACTCTTGACTAAAGGAGTCACTTGGCTGGCTTTGATCTTGTCATCAGAATTGTGCCAAAGAGAAAAGTACCCCTGCTGTG
Organism: Mirounga angustirostris; assembly: GCF_029215605.1. Lineage (NCBI taxonomy): Eukaryota > Metazoa > Chordata > Mammalia > Carnivora > Phocidae > Mirounga > Mirounga angustirostris. Next base: position 13,629,481 of record NW_026991718.1, on the reverse strand, counting down.
CTGGTCTTTCTGAAATCAGCTTTTTCTTTTCCAAAGGGGGAGAAAAACTCCGTCATTGCACACACACCAACAATGATGAAGTCTACTCCAGAGGACGTGTCTGCAGTCTTGCTATCTGGGTGTGGCTGTGAGCGGTGAAAGACAGAGGAAGGGGTGGGATAGGAAAAGTGGGGGGGCTAGTGAGAGAGGGATGGAAAGAGGAAGGGAGCAAGGAAGGGAGGTAAGGAGGGAGTGAAGAAAGGAGAGAGAGTTGCGAGGAGGCTCTGCAGAAGCACTGGGGGATGGGCTGGTGCACCCAGTGTGCAGAGAGCAGGAGAAGGAGCAAAGTAGGTGGAAGGGGAGATAGACGTGGATAGCTTACAAGAACCAGGAGCCCTAGAGACCATGGTGGCAATCTTATCTGCCAGCAGGAGTCTGCAAGTCCCTGCCACTTGCTTGATGGGAGCAGAGACCCCACAGAGCTGGTTCATTCCAGGAGATCACTGGGGACAATGAAGGAGTCATCCAAACAAGCAGCAGGGAGGGTGAAATAAGTGTGGTCAGCCTCTCTTGGCTGAAAGCCAGACAATAATTCCTTAGAGATGAGAAAGAACAAACTTGTACTCCACTCAATCTTCTACAGTTCACTTAGAGGTGAAATGTCAGACATCCATAATAAGTGAAATAATTCAATTAAATATTCAGCAAATCTAGTTAGAATGGGATCTGTAGCATCCTGAGTGAGTCCTTCTCAAGCTGGATGGTTGGGCTTTTTTTTTTTTTTTTTTTTTTTTTGAGGGTACCAAACACAAAGCAGTTTATTAAAGCTATACGGTTGGTCTTAATAGCTCTCTTTTTAGGACCCAGAGAAGCTACATTTTTATATCTGAAATTATCTGATGCCAGGTGGATCTGGCCAACCATGTGTTTACTTAGCGGGTGCTTTGGTGGAGAGAAACTACCCAACTCCCTTGACAGAGAGGGGTGAGAGATAAGAGCGTTGACCTCTGAATACAGAAAGTTATGCTTTCCTGGAAAGGAGGGAAGGAAACACAGAAAACTGTCAAAGTTTAGAGCAGGAAGAAGCCATAAATATCTTCTGTTCCAATTTCCCTCACCTGTCATTTTACAGATGAGGACATCAAGGTTCCAAAAGAATTGGGGACTCACCCACTTTTAGAAAGCCAGCACTAGAACCAGGTCTCTATATTCCCAGAATGTTCCTGCTCAGACAGGGTAAGTGGCCAGGAGAGTATCTAATTCTCTGCCCCACCCCGCCCCCAGACATCTGGCAGGTTCTCAGGCTCTTACAAATAGAGAGATCTCTAAGAAGGGGAGGGCATCCATGTTTCTTCAGTCTGCATTGCTGTGTGGGTACATTGTTAACATTTCTTGATAGTATATCAACAGGAGATATGCTTTTGTTTTTCACCAAGAAAAATCAAAATTTAATTGTAAAGTCACCAATAGACCTTCTTTTAGATTTCTTTTTACACGTGGAAAAATAGCAAAGTCTAGGCTCAAACCTGTCTCCTTTCTAGAAGCCACTTAGTCGCCTCGTTTTCTTCTAAGTAGTTTGGCTGGGGGACTAGAGATCACTCTGTGAATCAGGATGACATTTAATGGAACACATTCTTGTTTCACAGAAACAGGTTCCAAAATAGCCATTCAGAAGGGAAGCCATTCTCACTGGAATGCTTACAAATCAGTTTCCCCAAAATCACATCACTGGATCTCCCTTGCCATCTGTGGATCTGCCATGCAGATTCCCCTGTCCCTGAGTCTGGGAAGGGAAGGCATTTGCTGTACGTGTTCTGACTGCCAGGACAGCTGGAGACAGTGGATAGACTGAGCTTTTCGGACAGGACATAATGGCTTCTAACTGATAACATTTATGCTCGACATTCCTGGGTTTTCTTGAAATGGGAAGAACCATTTTAGAGAGAGCGATAGCTCTTTGTACTTATCAGCTAAGCACAAAGTCCGAAGTTTGTAAACACCAATGGCTGTGCTCCCAGTAATTGGCTACATGAACTAGGTGTCTATCGGGCCCAGAATAGTGAGAAAATAGCAGGGAAAGAACAGGTCATACCGCTGGAATCTAGAATCAAATTTCCAGATAGACCCTTGGGATTGAGTAAAGACCAGGGCTCTGACTGAAGAATGGGACCATGTAGCAGGGGAATGAGTTCAGTAGATCCAAAATGCAGAAATAAGCCCAGAAGGAAAGAGGAAGACGGAGTCAATATAGGTAGCAAAAATCTCAAACCAAGAGTCCAAGGTCTATTCCACCCCTCAACGGGGTTGTGATCAGGGAGTGTTGAAAGCACAAGAGAATTATGGGTAACTTTACAGTTCCTAATAGCAGTGAGGCAGAAAGAGCACAAGATAAGTTTAAAAAAAAAAAAAAAAGTCCTTATTTGATGCTTGGGTTAACCCTTTCATCTCCCTGATTTTCTCATCTATAAGATGGAGTTAATAACAACTCTTTCATAGGATTGTTTTCAGAATTAGATCAAATAAAATAATATGTATTTAAACTATAAAGCAACATGTTATACAAACATAATGTTAGATTACGTCTACCTCATCATGGCAACTTGTCAGAAGCCTTTAGTGAACAAAATTAAACAGTTGCAACTTGTCAGGAAAACTTTCAGAAGGTAGATTATGCCAGGAGCTCCCACACATGCCATCAATTTCAAAACAATTTCTTTCCTTCCACTCAAAAGAGAACTACAACAGCAAATGACAACATATTGACTACCTACTGCATGTAGCCCCACCATGTGCTACACAAACTCAGGCATTCTGGCCAATGTCATAAATGACAGCCTTCTTATGAAGAGCCAGAATACAGCTACTGCAGAAAACAGAATGACGACAATTTTATTTCATCTCAGTATGATATTTGACCCCAAGGTCCCTGAACATTTCTCAGAGCGGTGAGAATCAGCCTTTGTAGACATTCCCAGGCTTAGATTAGTGGTTCCCTTGAATGCTCATTAGACAGAGATCTATGACATAGCCCATATATACAGCAGGGTATCTGTCAAGTTGCTTAGGCGTAAACAAGGGATCTGAGTACTTCATAAATCTAAGGTTTAACAGGTTCTATTTCTTTATTTTCCTCAAGCCAGATCATCACCCGTATCACCATTAATCACAGGCATCATATTGAGATGTGCTTTTTTTCGTATGGGGAGCTTACACATTTCTAGTCATTAGGGAGCGAAAAAACAGAGTGGCTTTGGTGTATATCCCAATTTGTAGAGCAAAATGGCTTTATTACTAGCTTGAGGATCTGAAGACCAGCTTGTCTGACTCCTCCAGCCTCACTTCGTGGCTTAGTACAATTGAACAATCTCAACAATAGGCACTTCAAAAAATTTTTTCAGAGGTCAAAAAAAAATAATTGGATACCATGTACAAAAAGAGAAAAGACAGAAGTTTTTACCAATTGCCCACTCTTTTATTCACCCATCCTGGACCCTGGGTTGAAGGACATGTTTGTGGTCTGAGCATTGCTCCCCTCGTGCATCAAAGATGGAGGTGACAGTCATAACTCCCTGAACTGTGATTAGATGGCTTCTATGTTCGACCATATTTTAGGCTGCTAGTTCCTCAAGTGAAGCCATGAGGGGGCCACTTGTGTCCCCCATTGTCCCATGAACAAGTGGAGCCCTGCCTTAGCCTCTCACCATGTTCCTGCCCCCACTCCCTGTTCCTACATCAATCAATGTCTCTTGCTACATCAGCTTCTTTGAAGCCTCAGCCAGAAAAGGAGGATTTGATCAGTACTGGCTCACCTGCTTTTTCTTACCTCAGGAGACCATTTGCTTCTAGTCATACTACAGAGGAAAGCATTCCTCTGATCAAGACTTAGGAACCACCATAAAATTATCTCTAATGTATTATAAATTCTAAACCAAAACACATTTGGAATATAACTGTAAACATAAGCAGCTATAACTTTTAATGCTTTCCAAAGGGACATAATCCTAACAACCGTCTGTAGAAATTTTCCCTACACAGGCTGGCAAATATTTTCCTTTTCCCCACCAATCCCATCCGATAAGCTAAAAACAAATGGAATTTTGGGGCATCTGGGTGGCTGAGTCAGTTAAGCATCTGCCTTCGGCTCAGGTCATGATCCCAGGGTCCTGGGATCGAGCCCCACATCGGGCTACCTGCTCAGCAGGGAGTTTGCTTCTCCCTCTTCCTCTGCCCCTCCCTGCTGCTCATGCTCTCTCTCTCTCTCTCTCTCTCTCTCTCTCTCTCTCTCAAATAAATAAATAAAATCTTCGAAAAAAAAATAAAAAAAAAAACAAATGGAATTTTATAAAATCCTCTCAGCAGAAGAAAAAAAAAAATGTCAATCATCACTCCTGCCCTAACCAAAAGCAAAACAAAACACAATGCACCGAATTAGCCAGATCCTTGGCACTTTTTTGGTGGGTGTGTACATCAGAGCATGAGTGCACATGCCCAAGCAGGGCAGAAAGGAAGTGCTCCATGATGACAAAGGGGGAGCAGACTGTGCCATAGGAATTGCCCAAACTGGAAACAAAACCCAAGGCCACGGGGCTGCGGCAGTATCTCCAACAGAGCCCCGCACAAGGGTGTCCACCTGAGAGGCAGGGAGCTCAAATCACAAATGGCCCCTCTTAAGCCCAAAAAAGGTGTCTTTTTAAATTCACTCAAAGACCCATTTATTTGGCAAAACTTGTATCCACAGGGTTGCCAGGCTGTCTTCATGTGGGACCAAGAGAGTATGTAACGTGACAGGATGAGAGGCTCCCAGCCCCCCTGTCTGGATGTCCCCACTCAGCTCAGCCACCTCCTCTGATCAAGAGGAAAGAAGGGGAGGGTGATGGAGGGCAGAGTAGAGGAGGAAGCATTTTTGCTCAAAACTAATAGGGATTAGGTCCAGCTGCATGCAGCCCACCCTGGCCAGTTTCCTGGAATGTGTCATCTTAACCTTGGCAAGCCAATCTTCAGTGTTGTCTCTGTGGGATATGGCTTGCTCTGACAGTGTCCAGGCCTCGCCAGCTTAATGCTCCTTTACCAACGTCCTCTGCCCCACTCCCATGCACATACACAATCCCCCCCTCCTTCTTACCTGTAGATCCAATGTGGAAATTCAACTAGGCTTGTGGGAAAGTTCTATCAAGAGGGACAGCAGAAACCCTCTGATGGATACAGTATTCTTCCCTATCTGCAGGAGGTATTTGTAAACATGCACTCCCCTCTCTGTTTTTCAGGAAGTGATGCAAGATGTGAATATGTTTCTTTGGTCTACACAGTCTTCCCTGATCTGCCACTGCCAGCCTGATTCATCAGCCTTGCTCATTAATGTGAGCAATGTGAACAGGTGCAATGGTCCAGAGCCACACGACTGAAAGTAGGGGCCCCCACTGGTGCCCACTTGACAGCAGCCGAGGATCCTTCACTTTGACACAGGAATAAAGATAGCTCACTTTTTGGAGACCAACAATTTGACTGAAATATGGCAAACCATGTTAAAAATGTCATCTGTTTTCAACTACACTGATAACACTGGAATGAAACATACATTCATCGGAATGAAAAGTACTCAGACATTTTAGTCCTAGGGACTCCCTCCCACATCTTTGCTATCTCTTTAATGTGTAGATTCTCAGCTAGCTTGGCCTGAGCTTGCATTTTGGGCAGCTCCTGGTTTTTAGAGATGAGGAACTAACACCTGGAGGAGAAGAGATTGGCTGAAGATCACAGAGCAGGTGAGCAGGAGAATCTGAATTGGGACCCCGATCTCTGACCACTAAATCAGTCCTCTTTCCACTACAGTGTGTTACCACTGGAGAGGAATAAAGGATCTAACTCTGCAGAAGTGGCTTTTCCCCCAGTAACTTGACAGCAATAATGTTTGCCATTACTGCCAGGCACAAATACTGCTCAGATAGCTCCTTCAGTTTATTACCTTTTTCACTGTGAGTGTACTCGTGTCTTTACTGTCCACATCAGATGCTGATACACAGTAAAATGCCATGGTGCAACCTGAGGGTATACCTTTGTTCTGACAACATGCATTCTAGGGGGCAGTTTCCAGGCTTACAACAGCCAGATGGTCTCGATTTCCTGGGACACCGTATCTTCAGTATTCAAAACATTACTACCCTGTATTGTATATCTATCTCCATGTAACTATTTTATATCCATGTGGTAATTTGTTAAAATGATAACGAAGTGGATTAAATCTGTATCTTCATAAAACTTTTCAAGTAAACCCATTCACAAATCAGGAAAATGATCCTTTGTTAAATAAGGAGTTCAAATGTGTGATTTGGGGGAAATGATCAATAAGATAACACAATCTTGTTTTCTCCTCTACCTTCAAATTAAATTTAGGCCTTCTCTGTAAAAATGAATCATTGTGCTCCCAAAATCTGACCAGGAAGAAAATGCTATAAGATGGAAGTTTCCAAAGGAATGGTGAAAATAATGTATATTTCAGGTTCTATGGTAGTTTCATGGTGGCAGGAAGAACAAGGCAGAACCTGGGAAGAATTTATTTTAGTATCACTACTGCTAATCAAAATCAAAGATTCCAAAGCTGGTAGACTCCAGGGGATCAGCAGAGTTGTTTTTATTTATTTTTTATTTTTTTAATTTTTTTTTAAGATTTACTTATTTATTTGAGAGAGAGAGAGAAAGAGCACACATGTGGAGGGGCAGAGGGAGAGAAGCAGACTCCCCACTGAGTGCAGAGCCCAACATGATGCAGGGGCCCCACTGGACTCTGGGCTCCACTCAGGGCTGGAGGTGGGGCTCAACCCCAGGCGGGACCCCAGGACCCTGAGATCATGACCTGAGACAAAACCAAGAGTCAGATGTCTAACTGACTGCACCACCCAGGTGCCCCAGCAGAAATTGTTTATAATTGTGCTTATGAATAAATGTATCACATTTCTCAATACTCTTCTTGTTACAACTCCTGCAGCAATTAAGATTAGATACAACTTCACAAAACAGAAGCAACAAAAACAACACACAATACAGTAGCATTTTTAAAAATAAAACAAATAGTATTTTAAACAAAATAACAATATTTGTGGAGTTTAAACCATAAATAATGATTTTTTAAAATAAATTACAGAAATAAGGACTGAGCTTTAAGAGCAGATTATCAGGCAGAAAAATCAGCCAAAATAGTTAAATGACACAATCAACATATATGAACTAATTGACAGAACTCTGTCCTCAATATCCACAGTATACACATTTCTTGCAAATGCCAATGGAATATTTACTAAAACTGTCTTTATGCTAAGTCATATAGCAAGAGCCAACAATTTCAAAGATTAAAACCATTTAGTGTCTATTTTCTCACCACAATTAGAAAGTTGAAGTAGAAATCAATAATAAAGTATAGAGAGAAAAATCCCTAAATTCTTGGAAATTAAGTGATACACTTCTAAATTCATGGGCCAAAGAATAAATCATAAAAAACTTACAAAATTAATTTGAATTAGGTGATCATGAGAACCACAAAATATAAACACTTGTGGGATGCTGCAATTTATAGCCTTAATTATATATATTGAAAAGAACACAAAACTAAAAATCAGTGATGGAAGCATTCCTCTCTAGAAGTTAGAAAAAGTACAGAAAATTAAATCCAAACATAATAGGGGATAAAAATAATAGCAAAAATTAATAAAATATAAAACAAAAGAAGAATAGAAAAAATAAACAGGGGCTCCTGGCTGGCTCAGGCAGAAGAGTGGGTGACTCTTGCTCTCGGGGTCATGAGTTTGAGCCCATGTTGGTTGTAGAGATTACTTAAATAAATAAAACTTAAAAAAAATAAATAAGCAATGCCAAAAGGTGGTTCTTTTAAAAAACTAATAAAACAGATAAACCCTTGGCAACACTGATCAATAACAGAAGAAAGAGAAGACACAAATTACCAATATGGAAATGGAAAAGGGCACAGCATTACAGAAATTTGTGCAGAAATTTTAAAGATAATAAAAAGATATTTTAAATAATTTTACGCAAAAATGTTTTGAAAATGTAGAAAAAATGAACAAATTCCTAGAAAAACACAACTTGCCACATTGATATAAGCTGAAATAGGAAATTTCAATGATCCTATAGCTATTAAAAAATGTAATGGATAAGGGTCCATCAACTCATGAATGGATAAAGAAGATGTGGGGTGTGTGTGTGTGTGTGTGTGTGTGTGTGTGTGGTATACATATGGTATATACATATACATAATCAATGGAATATTACTGAGCCATAAAAAAGAATGAAATCTTGCCATTTGCAATGACATGGATAGAGCTAGAGTATAATGCTAAGTGAAATAAGTCAGAGAAAGACAAATATCATATGATTTCACTCATATGTGGAATTTAAGAAACAAAACAAACAAATGGAAAAAGAAAGAGAAGAGAGGAAGACCAAGAAACAGACTCTTAAACATAGAGAATAAACTGATGGTGACCAAAGGGGAAGTGGGTGAGGGGATGGGAGAAATAGGTGATAAGGATTAAGGAGTGCACTTGTGATGAGTACTGAGTGTTGTATGGAAGTGTTGAATCACTATATCTATATTGTTCACATGAAACTAATATTACACTGTATATTAACTAACTGGAATTTAAATAAAAATTTAAAAAATAATAAAAATAGGTAGATAGATGATAGATAGATAGATAGATAGATAGATAGATAGATAGATAGATAGATAAAACATTCTTTTAAAAAGATCTTAAGGGAAAATTTCAGGACAAGATGGTTTCATTGAATTTTTCCAAACTCTTAAGGAGTAAATAAATAAAAAAACCTTATGCAAATTCTTTCAGAGGTTAGTGCAAGAGGAAACACTTCCCAAATCATTTCATGCAGCCAACATAACCTTGATATCAAAAACTAACAATGAAATTATAATAAAGGAAAACCAGGTCATCTCATGTCAAACTTAAGTTGGAAAATTCTAAACAAAATATTAGCAATTTATATCCAGTGACACACACACACATAAAGCTATACTTACCATAAGACTACAAAAATAATTTAACTTCCAAAACTAAACCAATATTTCACAAATCATTCTGGAACAGGTGGATATCCACACACACTATACACAAAATTCAACCCGAAGTGGACTCAAGACCTAAATGTAAGAGTTAAAACTATAAAACTCAGGAGTAAATCTTTGTAAAATTGGCTGTTGGTCAGGACACCTGGGTGGCTCAGTCACTTAAGCATCTGACTTTGGCTCAGGTCATGATCTCAGGGTCCTAGGATCAAGGCCCGCATCCAGAGAGTCTGCTTCTTCCTCTGTCCTTACCCCTGCTCATGCTTGCTCTCTCTCTCTCTCTCTGACAAATAAATAAAATCTTAAAAAAAAAAAAAATTGGCCATTGGTTTCTTTGATATAAAACTAAAAGTACAAATGAAAAGACAAAAATTGATAAACTGGACTACATCAAAATGTAAAACTTTTGCATCCTATACCATCAAAAAACTGAAAATACAGTCCACAGAATGGGGGAACATTGCAAATCATATGTCTGTTAAGAGTCTTGTATCTAATGCATATAAACAATTATTACACAATAATAAAAATACAGATAGCCCAATTTTAAAATAGGCAAAAGTTCCAAATAGACATGTCTTCAAAAAGACCCACAAGTTCTGGCCAAAAAGCTCAAGGACGGGTGTCATTAGTCATTAAGGCACATCAAAACCATGAGTGTATGGACCTAGAGAGTATTATACTAAATGAAATAAGTCAGACAAAGAAAAGCAAACACTGTATAATTTCACTTATCTGTGGGATCTTAAAAACAAAACAAATGGAAGAAACAAAACAAAATAATAAAACAGACTCTTAAGTACAGAGAATAAACTGGTGGTTGCCACAAGGGAAGGAGGGTGGGGAGGTGGGTGAAAGAGATAAAAGGGATTAAGATGGACAAACCTCCGGTCATAAAATAAATCAGTCATAGGGATGACTAATACAGCACAGGGAATACAGTTAATAATATTGTAATAACATATGGTGACAGATGGTGACTACACATATCATGGTGAGCCTTGAGTAATGTATGGAATTGTTGAATCAGTATGTTGGACACCTGAAACTAGTATAACACTGTATGTTAATTTTACATCAATTTAAAAAAAAACAAACATGAGATACCACTTCACATCCTGTAGGATGGTGTATCAGTTTGCTAGGGACCATAATAAAGGACCCCTGACTGGGTGGCTTATACACAGAAATGTATTTTCTCACAATTCTAGAGACTACAAATCCCAGATCAAGGAGCCAACATGCTTGGTTTCTTCTAAGACCTCTCTCCTGGGCTTGTAGATGGCCTTCGTCTTTCTGTCTTCACATGGTCTTCCCTCTGTACCTCTCTGTGTCCAAATTCCCTCTTCTTATAAGAAAACCAGTCATATTGGATTAGGACCCACCCTTATGACCTTATTTTTATTTAATGACCTCTTTAAAGACCCTCTCTCCAAATACAGTCACATTCTGAGGTACTGGAGATTATGATTTCAATATATGAATTTGGCAGGGGGAGACATCATTCGGTCCATAACAGATGGCTGGCATCAGAAGAACGATAACCAGCGTGGTGAAGATGTGGAGAAATTGGAACCCTCATACATTGCTGTTGGGAATGTAAAATGGCGCAGCTGCTTTGATAAACAGTTTGGCCATTCCTCAAAAAACTAAATTTGAGAGTTATCATAAAATCCGGCAGTTGCACTCCCAGGTATATACCTAAGAGAATTAAAAACGTACGACCATTCAAAACTTCTACATGAGTATTCATAGCAGCACTATTCATAGGAATCAAAATGTCCACCACCTAACGAATGGATAAATGAAATGGGGTATATCTATACAATGAATTCAGCAATAAACTAAAGGAATTAAAAGTAAAAGGAATAAAGTAATGATACATGCTACAATATGGATGATCCTTGAAAACATTATGCTAAATGAAAGAAGTTAGTCATAAAAGATCACATACTGGATGAGTCCATTTATATGAAATGTCCATAATAGTCAAATCTACTGGGACATAGAGTATATTAGTGGTTGCTTAAGGATAGAGGACTTTGTGAGTATTCACCTAACTGTACTCCTATGATTTATACACTTTTTTACATTTTATGCTTCAATAAAAATGTTTATTGAAAGAAAAGTTGTGTAAATAAATAAAATATAAATATTACTCCAAAAAAATTGTTTCTATTTATATATACATGTACAAGGTTCTGTGCATGGGAGCACACAAAGGTGAATCAGACACCATTTCTCCTCTCAAGGAGATCGTGACCTATTACTTTAAAACCAGACCAGGGTATAAGAATCCTAGCTGAAAAGACAGAAACCTTGATGGGGGTCTGAGAATCCAACTGGAAAGATAAAACCTGGATGCAAGATTACACTGCCATTTCCTAGAAGCTCTTCTTTGGCACACAAACTAAAAAACAACCAGTGTGCCCCACATGACCTTCAGAGAAGCACCTGCCAGGTGGAGGCTTATTCCTAGACAAAAGGTCATGGCCTTGAATTTGAGGCTGGATCATGCAAATGCTCCAGCAAACTCATAACACTGCTTCCCTCTAGGGAGAGCCCTGGGAGCTTGGCAATCCCTAAGAACCCCACAAATCAGGAAGGATCTTGGAGGTCATCTGGTTCACCCTTTCAGAAGGGGAAGCTGAGGAAGAAACCTGATGAGGGTCACAAGCCCATCACTGGTATTACATTATAGTTGTCTTCTTCTCTTGGACACATTTTCCATTTGGAATAAGCCATAGTCATTATAAAGTTGGAGGAACAATATGGCAATGAATTCAACTCATATCTGGGGTTAAAAGAAATGGCCTATTTGATGTTTTATGTTTCAATTTTCTGTGCACTAATAAAAGTGCATAACTACAGAGAGACTCTATATTGCTATATGTGGGCATAATAGAGATTTATAGTTGTGAGGGAAATACTTAGATTCTCTGACACAGAAAAGCCCAGCCATTAAAATAGCATCAGTAAAATCGAACAAAGGGGGAAAAAAAAAGTCCCCACTTCATTGGCCAATCAAGCAGAAATTGAGATATTTCTGAATTTATTTATTTATTTTTCTAATTCTTTAATCCAGGACACTGGGAATACATTTATGAAAACTTGTACCATTTCATGTTCTCCTTTCATCACCTTGCTAGTGCTTTCCAGGGACACAAAATTGTGGGACTAAATTTACACTCTGGTGCTCCTGGATCTAGAGATTTTCCACACCGGAACCAGGGCTGGCTAAACTTAATAGGTTATTACTGACAGAGTGGAGAATGATGGCCAGGTTTTACTCTGCTCCTGAGTCTACAGATGGGTTTCTCGACCTTGAGCTCTGCTAACTGGATAGTGGACTAGATAATTCTTCGTGTGGAACTGACCTGTGTAGGATGTTTAGCAGCATCCCTGGCCTCTACCCACTAAATGCCAATAGCACTCAACCCCCAGTCGTGACAACCAAAAATGTCTCTAGACATTGGCCAATACCCCTTGGGGGCAAAGCCACCCAGTGTTGAGGTCCCTGGTCTAAAGTATAAACATGTGGTTGAGATTTGACTTCCACTCATGAAGTACCCAAGTGACATTGAAGGAAAGGGATAGTAATAAAATAAGCATTAAGAGATACCATTTGCTTAGTGCCTACTATATAAAAAGCCCTTTGTGAAGTGCTTCACATACACTATCTTATTTTATCCCCAAGATACCCTGAGAGGTAGTGGATCAGTCAATGCTCCCGGCTGCTACAACAGTACATTCTAGGTGGTTTAAACAGAAGTGGAATTTAATTTATGATATTAGATAGCTCACTGAAGCTCCAGGCAGGCCAGAAGGTCAAGCTGGAGCTGGGCAGCTGGGAACCATGTCCAAGCCACACTGCAAGAAAGCTCCAACAGTGACCCCAGTGCAGTCTCCCTGGGCAAAGGTACCTACCGCACCATGACACGCCACAGCGCCTGTACCCACTGATGCTGGGCTGGGACAAGAATAATGTGGCCTCCGTGAGCAAAAGTCACCAGTCTCCAGGAAACTCATTTTTCCTGAAGCCCTTTTCTTCATGAGTATACTTTGAATTCTGCATGTCTATCTGACTATTTCATTGGCAGAGCCTATTTCCCATGCCTGCACCAGAACCATGAGGAAAGCTGGGATAATAAGTTTCTCAGGGAATTAGGAATTAGGGAAATTCTCAAGATGTGTGTCCGAAAGCCCATGAGTGACTACAAGGCACATTAAGTGACTACGCTCCAGGTAGATGCCCATTTTGTAGATGAGGAAACACACTCAGAGAGTTTAAGTAACCTGCCTAAACTCATTCCTACCGTGTGAACTCAAACATAAGTTCTATTCTTTAGCCAATATTCTTTCCCATGTAATAGTAACAGCTCAAGAAAATGTGTAACTCCCTACCTGTCCAACCCCTGTCCTTGAGTACAGCTTCCTAGGAGGTCCCTAGACTGAGATGCTATGAGATTGTGCCCAATCTAGATTTTTGTCAGCCAGAGCAAAATCATCACTAGTTAGTACCCTCCTAAATGCGTCACGGGGACTGTAAAGCAGAACACATACGCTGTGGTGGAACAGGGGGCTCCCAGAGAAATGGGGACGGGTTCTGTCTACTTCCTGTGCCTGTGGCCTTCAGAGAAGTTCTCTCTTCTCGTGTCTGGAGAAAAAAAGGGACCAGTAAGGCTGCCCAACTGTGGTGGGCAACCTCTACCTCCTCCTGGTATTCACACCTGGTATAATACTTCCCTGGAGTATGGACTCGACCTAGTGACCCACTCCTAAGGAATTAATGTAGCAAAGGTAAAGAAAGGTCACTTCTAAGATTAGGATACAAAAAGACTGATTTCTTTTTTTTTTTAAGATTTTATTTATTTATTTGAGAGAGTGAGAGAGAGAGCACAAGAGGGGGGAGTGGGAGAGGGAGAAGCAGACTCCCCGCTGAGCAGGGAGCCTGATGCGGGGCTCCATCCCAGGACTCCAGGATCATGACCTGAGCCAACGGCAGTCGCTTAACCAACTGAGCCACCCAGGCACCCCCAAAAAGACTGATTTCTGTCTTGAGTACTCTTTCTCTCTCCCTCTTGCTCTCTCACTTTCTCTGTCTGGCTTTCCCTGAGGGAATCCAGCTGTCATGTTGTCAAGATACCCTCTGGAGGAGCCACATGGAAAGGAACTGAGAGCAACCTCCAGCCAACAGCCAGTGAGGAATGGATGCCCTTCTCCCTCCTCTTACTCCTCGGAGGTATGTGGCATGCACAAATTACTACCTGATTGCTCTCTGATTCATATATGTGCTAGATTGGAAGTTCCTTGAGGGAGTGTCCTATACTTGTACCCCTCCATGTCTCCCCACTAGTATTTGGCAAAGTACTGGGTGCATGGAGCTTCAGAGAATATTTTGGAACAAATGAATGCCAATGAGCCTTATAAGAAATACTCTTGGTCAAACTCAAATCCTTTCCTTCCTTCTTTCCTTCCTTCCTTCCTTCCTTCCTTCCTTCCTTCCTTCCTTCCTTCCTTCCTTCCTTCCTCCCTTCCTTCCTTCTTTCCCCCCTTCCTTCTTTCCTTTCAGAAAATGTTTACTGAGCTCATACATGTACTCATCACTCTACAGAGACTAGGGAATAGAAAGATGAATCAGACATAGTTTCTGCTCCCACATTGCATTAATTTTCAATACTGCTGTAACAAATTACCACCAAGTTGATAGCTTAAACAATATAAATTAACCCTATCATTCTGGTGTAGTTCGGAAGTCTGACACAGGTCTCAGTTGGCTAAAATCAAGGTTTGGGCAGGGAAACTTTTGTGCTTTTCTAACTTCTAATGGCTGCCTACACTCCTTGGTCCCATCTTCACAGCCAGCCATGGCAGACTGAGTCCTTCTCGGTCACCACTTGAGGGGATCTTTTTTAATCCCCTCATGAAGAATGCTACAATATTTTACTCTAATAACTTCCCAAATTCAAATATCTGATCTTTTTAATTCACTAGAATCAGAGCATCCACATCTATGCAGGGTGCTCATATGTTGCTAGGTTAAGTTTTGCACAGTCAGTGAGTTGGCCCAGTATCAGGCTCCTAAGCACTCAGACTTTCTACACATGCTTAGACTACTTTGATTCAGTAACAGCAAAGAAAAAGCAATCTAGAGGAGCTTGGGCTAGGCTAATGTCACCTCTATTTCATAAATCTCTCTCTCTCTCTCCCCCCCCTCTCATATTCAATTGAAAGCTATATTGGTGCAGCAAAAAAAGCTAGACTTTTGTATTCATAGTCTGGGTCTCATCCCTACCACCTACTAGCTATGTGCAATCTAAGGTAGCATCCTCTCTTGTCAGAGGAGGTTAGAAATACTCGTGGCACCTGGTTACTATGATGGTTAAAGTAGATCATTGATAGAAAATGCACCCACAGTGCAGGCACATGGTGAGCACCTTCTAAATGGCAGCTACTATCAATATCGATTACTTTGCTTCTGTGGTGCTGTAGATCCTAATGAAACCACCCCATCACTCAGTGCTCAGTAGGGAGGGATGTGACAGGGCCACCAAAGAACACCAAGGACTCTAGATGTTGTTTTCCAAAAGTAAAGACTTGGAGCAAGGCAAAATCTGGCAGAAACATTATGATAGGGGTGGGCTCTCTGCCTCCATCACCCTGCCCCACCTCCAAAATTAAAGATGCCTCCTGAGCGAAGCAACCGGGTGGGTGTGGGGTGGAAAAGCGACAGTGAGGAGGTCAGTGAGGTTCAGAGGATAAGACCAGAAGGGGCTAAATGGGCAGGAGAGAAGTTAGTAGGAGCCACATGAGTTGTGGGTCAATCAGCACCTGAGTGAAAGCCATCTCCAGATTAAGGGGCCCTAAACATTCCCTAGTTAATGTTTCCAAAGATGCCTGGGCCCATTAAAATGTCCACATGGAGGCAACAAGAGGTGTATGGCCACAATACCTGAAAACACGGAGCTGTGTATCTGGGGGACAGGGCTATGCATGTCCTAGGCAGACGGTTACTTGTAAGAGAAAAATCATTTCTTGTAAGAGAAAAATCATTTCTCAGTGATGATGGCTTTTTCCACTCCACGACTGGGCCAGAAAAACTGGAATTAACCCAGTTCATATAACTGCAAAACTTAAAAGAAACAACAACAAAAAAAAACCAAAAAAACAAAACTATTTTCTTAAGCCGCAGTCTTTCTGAGTCTTACCTGTGACCTTAGAAAAGGAACATAACCTCCATGGGCCTTAATTTCTGCATGTGAGAATGGAGGGTTGGAGGTAGGTGATCTGTCCATCTCTGAAATAATTCTGGTGGTAGTCATAATCTTTACATGACTTGGGTTTCTATGTGTGATCTTAAAGTCTTTCTAATAGCCCCATTTCCCACTGAGGAGACTGAGGGTCAAAGATAATAAGGAACCTGCCAAACCCAGACAACTTGAAAATGGCAGAACTTCTGCACAGCAAAGGAAACAGTCAACAAAACAAAGAGGCAACCCACAGAATGGGAGAAGATATTTGCAAATGACACTACAGATAAAGGGCTGGTATCCAAGATCTATAAAGAACTTCTCAAACTCAACACCCAAAAAACAAATAATCAAGTCAAAAAGTGGGCAGAAGAGATGAACAGACACTTCTCTGAAGAAGACATACAAATGGCTAACAGACACATGAAAAAATGTTCATCATCATTAGCCATCAGAGAAATTCAAATCAAAACCACACTGAGATACCACCTTACACCAGTTAGAATGGCAAAAATGGACAGGGAAAGAAACAACAAATGTTGGAGAGGTTGTGGAGAAAGGGGAACCCTCTTACACTGTTGGTGGGAATGCAAGTTGGTACTGCCACTTTGGAAAACAGTGTGGAGGTGCCTCAAAAAATTAAAAATAGAGCTACCCTATGACCCAGCAATTGCACTCCTGGGTATTTACCCCAAAGACACAGATGTAGTGAAAAGAAGGGCCATATGCACCCCAATGTTCATAGCAGCAATGTCCGCAATAGCCAAACTGTGCAAAGAGCCGAGATGCCCTTCAACAGATGAATGGATAAAGAAGATGTGGTCCATATATACAATGGAATATTACTCAGCCATCAGAAAGGATGAATACCCAACTTTTACATCAACTTGGATGGGACTGGAGGAGATTATGCTAAGTGAAATAAGTCAAGCAGAGAAAGTCAATTATCATATGGTTTCACTTATTTGTGGAACATAAGGAATAGCATGGAGGACATTAGGAGAGGGAAGGGAAAAATGAAGGGGGGGCGGGAATCTGAGGGACAGATGAACCATGAGAGACTATGGACTCTGAGAAACAAACAGGGTTTTAGAGGGGAGGGGGGAGGGGGATTGGTTAGCCCGGTGATTCGTATTAAGGAGGGCACGTACTGCATGGAGCACTGGGTATTACACAAAAAAAATGGAACGTGGATCACCACATCAAAAACTAATGATGTATTATATGGTGAATAACATAACATAATTTAAAAAAAAAAGAAAAGAAAGAAAATGGCAGAACTGGGACTTGAGTAGAGACCTGACTCCAAAGCTCTGGTCTTTTCACCCCAGTGGTCCTGCAGTCCTCTGGTTCTTTCAGACTCAGGAAGTGGTAGACCCAGAGGGACACTAGCCCCATCCTGGAGCGAAGCTGACCCCCCTTGGGGAACATGTCTGCTGTGCCTCACTCTCACACGATGTAAGCAGACTCCTCAGAGGTGAATGGGGCCATCAGGATGCCCAGGACACCTGAGAAGTCACCAGCAGTGGCAGGAGAAACCTGTGACATTGAGTGCTTGTGGCTTCCTAGTTTCAACAGAGGCAGAATGATTCCCTAGGTGTCCCTGCCAGACTTCCCTTCTGCCTCTGAATTTATAGTTTCATACTAGGGAGCAAGGGTATGGCTAGTGAAGACTTCTCATAGTAAAATTAAAATGTGATTTTTTTTTTTCTTAACAGAAATACCCTCTGAGAGAAAAGACCTGCCACTAACTAGGTGGGTGACAGAGAGTTGACAAGTCTTCTAAGCTTCATCTTCCTTGTTTATGAAAGGGAAGATGTCCACATGATAGTTGACTGAAAATCCATTAAGGATAGGATCAATGTCAAGTTCAGATGGAATGATCTAAGATATTTTCCACATGTATGTGGGACTTTGGGGGTTTATTGCAGCTGCATGTGGGGGAGGGGGTTCTCACCAAAACTAAGTTGTTCAAACAGTGGGGCGTGCCCGATGCATGTTCTTACTCAGTGTCCTTTGTGCCCACAAGTCAATCTCTGCCACTAGATTATGAGCCTTGAGGCATGGGATCAAGTGGGTTCCTGCCTGTGCCTCCTACAGCGAAGCACAGTGTCTAGCAATGGAAGTCAAAGGTCCATCAACATCAGATGTGATCCTCATAGGTCTCTGTCCTAAGGGTCCAGAATCCATGGACCCAGAAGAATCACAGCTGAGGCCTGTCTTGCTACATTTCCAGGCACACCAGTCCCTTCTTATTCTTCCAGGGGTTCACTGAGTCCATCACTCACCACATCAGTCCTATTCACCATGGCCTCTTTTGTGAAGTGACACCCATCATCTTGTCTAATTAAAGCCTTATCCAGTTTTTCCCCCCAGATGTTTGAGAATATTAACTCTGCGAAAGTACAATGTACGAGAATCATTGCTATGCTCAGCAATCTATGGCACACAGAAGAGAAAACACAAACATTTCTGCCTCTCACCATAACTAGAATTATTTTTGGTATTGAGCACTCAGGCACCAAACCCCTGTTAACGAGTTCTCTGCAAAGTCAATAGCAACAGCAATAGTGTGGGCACAGAAAGACTTCTGAGGAGCACTGGTCCAATTTCCAGAATGGCTGGAGGAGGAAAAAGAGAAGGCACTGAGAGAGGCAGTATTCTCTACCAAGATACCTCAGCCAGAGAAGGTGGGAACCTTATGGAACATTGGAGATCATCTCGCCCATCATGCACCTCACACTGTGCATGGGGATGGTATGGTGTCATGAAAACCAAGAGGGTTAAACATTCTATAGGAAGACATTGGCATAAGGTCAAAGGGAGATTTGCTAGTCTTTTTTTTTTAAAGATTTTTTTTATTTGAGAGAGAGAGAGAACACAAGAAGGGGGAGCAGGCAGAGGGAGAGGCAGAGGGAGAAGCAGGCTCCCTGCTGAGCAGAGAGCCCAACACAGGATTCAATCCCAGGATGCTGGGATCATGACCTGAGCTGAAGGCAGATGCTTAACTGACTGAGCCACCCAGGTGTCCCAGGGAGATTTGCTAGTCTTGAGAGAGGCCAGCAGTTTGGGGGCCAGGAAAGGCTAGTGGGTGCCCTGAGGCACACTGCTTAATCCTGAGCCTTAGTTTTCTCCTTTACAAAATAGTCATCATCTTACCTGTCTCGCAGGGCTTCTGAGAAGATCATATAAACTGTAAATCACTAGACCGAGAGCATTCGAATGCATTAACCAAGTATTTCTGTGTTAGGCACAGCTGACTCTTTAGGTCACCATGGAGACAGTAAGTTCATTAGCCCCAGGGATGACCTAACACAATATGACTTAATTTAGCCCTCTCTGTCTCCTGATGAGATCAGCTACTTTTTTTTCACTTAAGAAACTGTGCGAAGGGCGCCTGGGTGGCTCAGTTGGTTGAGCGACTGCCTTCGGCTCAGGTCATGATCCTGGAGTCCTGGGATGGAGTCCCACATCCGGCTCCCTGATCAGCAGGGAGTCTGCTTCTCCCTCTGACCCTCCTCCCTCTCATGCTCTCTGTCTCTCATTCTCTCTCTCACAAATAAATAAAATCTTAAAAAAAAAAAAAAAAAGAAAGAAACTGTGCGAAGCATTTTGAAATTGTTTAGAATAAAGAAATAAGCTCTGTATGTGATGGCTAGATGATCGTTAGTCAAGGGGCCTAGGGTGCTGGTAATATTCCAGGTACACCCAGGCACACATACACACGCACACATGCATGCACACGCGCATGCACATGCACACGCCGGCGCTCAGAATGCAGTTCACTCCCTGTCGGGATGACCTCCTCAGATCCACCCACCCACTATGCCATCCCAAGGCTGCAGGCAAAAAGCAGGGTTGCTTCCAAGATGGAGCAGTGAGCCCAGTGTCAAAAACCCAATCCAGAGAGGGTGAAGAGGGCTCTTGTGGAAGTCGAAACCAGGAATGCAGATGAGGCAGCCACCAGTCCTTTGAAAACCCAGATTTCTTAAAAGGGGCTCCCATTCTACTCCAAAGACAGTAGGAAGTATAACTCACCTTCCAAATGATCTTGAACAAGCTCTGGGCTCACGGCATTAAAGGAGGAAGTGCTAACCTTCCATCTATGGTGGCAGAGGGCTACCACTCTGTCCCAGGACACCAGGACTGCCCACTCCACTGTTAGCTTCTTGTGGGCCATGTTCAATCTCCTCTGGGATTCCCATGCTGGCCTCTGTTTATCTCTAGTTTATCTGCCCACAGATTTTACCCAAAGTATTTAGAGACCAGGCTATGGTATGCCAGGTCAATGCATACCACCATTTTGACACCAAAAATACCTCTCCATCTGTACCTTCCTCTCCATTCTGAGACCACTGGCAATTCCAAGGCTAAGCATCATCATCTCTCTCCTGGACTATGTCTGCTGCCTCCTAATTGTCTTCTCTGCCTGAAGGCTCACTCCCTCCAATCCATTTTCTACACAGACATCCAGAGATATAGTTCCAGAACAAAAATTTAATTATACAATTTCCATGCTTAAAAGTACCATACAAATAACGATTAACTCCAGGGTCAAGTCCAAGCATGCCATACTTAATCCTCCATGATTTGGCCTAACTCCCCAGCTCCCCCACTGTCTTGTCCTCTCTGTACCCAAGGCTCTGCCATCTTTAGCTTTCCACATTCTCAATCAAGCAGAATACTCATCTGCTAATCCTTCTGGCTCAAATGAATAAATCAACATTTAGCAGAGCAGAGCAAACTTCTATCTTTCTGTACTCATTAGTTCCAGAAGTTTAATATTAATGGCCACCTTAATAATGTTAGGGTCCCCAGGATAGTTCCAGTGCTCTCTCTCTTCCCCCACCAACCACCTAATCCCTTCTCCTATTGTGCTCTGATTCCTGTCACCAGCAGTGGAGACCTCTCATCAAGGCTCTCAAGTCTGCCTATTGGAAAACTTGGGCTTTAATGTCAGTGAACTTCACTTATTCTCTTAGTGGTAACTTTCATTATAGATGAATGAAACAATGAGCCTCAGGCTTCTTGGAGATGAAGGAAAAGAGCAGAAAAGTGGGTGCTGGTGAGGAAACAGAGCAGAGATGGGGTGGGCATTTGAGATAAACCAGCCCAGTGCTAGAATATGGACAGTTACCTTCACCAGATGCATGCTCCGAGTCCATCATATCCAATGCTCAGCCACCCAGACAAAGCCACAAGAGATGTTAGAGGACCTAACCTAGGTCACATGACCATATCCTGGCTCCTAGTCCCAAGCTCATGCAAGCAAACTGCACTGCCTTCTTTAGCATCCCTCTTTTCTATGCTTTCCAGATGCCACATGTTACTGAAAGGGGCAATGGAAGGACTCCTTAAAGACAAGGCATGTGACTGACATCTGCTTAGTGTCAATTTTGGCCACCCACCGTAACAGCACTTTATCTTCCCTGATCTTCACAACAGCTGTAATAAACATGCATTTGTTACAGTCCCTTTCACTGAAGAGGAAGCTGAGGGTGGATAACTCATTTAAGTTTACCCAGCTAGGGGGTGGTGGAACTGAGATACTGCTTCACCTGTTACCCTCTCAAGCACACTTAACTCTCCACTTGTAGACAATGCCTCCTGCCCTGTTGTAAAGGCCCCATTCCTGGGCAGTTGAGGCTCCACAGCCTCCATCCCCTCCTACCTGCACTTTTCAATGCTTTGGTTTCAAAGTCATAAGACAGAGCATAAGGCCAGGCCACACCCTTACCAGCAGCGAGATAGCTCCTCCAACCCTCCATCTCAGGAGCAGACTTACCTATCCTGAGGGCAGTTGTGAACATTTAGTGAAATAACACTGGGAAGTGCCTGGCGCACTGGGGATTCAGCAGATGAAGACCGTCAATCATGGGACTGTGAGTTTCCCAAGCACAGGGACCCTACATAGCTCACATTGGTATCCCCAGTGATTAGCACTAAATAACAATTTGTAGAACTGAACAGGACTTTCTAGAGGCCAGTCATGGCTGTGGGGCTCAGCCTCAACCTCACAGTTCCCTTAGCCAGAAAGCAGAGCACAGTATGGTCAGCCCAGGGCAGTGCAGATGGGCTTCCCACACCCCTTCATGGGTCCATTCTCCCACAGTGACAACTACTAGGCAGTAGGGGAGTGTAATCTTTTCCTACAGATGTACAGAAGACGTCAGGGTGGGCCTTGGGCTCTCCTTTTGCCCACAGCCTTCCCTTGAAGTGCCTGCTCTCCACTTTGTGTTCTTTGGAGGCAGGGAGTTCTAGCTGTGCTGGTCCCTCTTGTGTCTCCCCAACTTTCTGGTGGACCCATGCTCCCTGGTGTGGCCTGGGTGTCAGAGAACCATGAAGCATGTCACCCCTGAGTAGCTGCTAGCCCTGGGATGCCTGGCAAGATAAAGTCTCCAATCTGGGTCAGTGGTTTGTCCCACCTCAGCACATGACATGTAATCAAAAGTCAGTAACATCATTACTTGGCTCATTAATTAATCACAGAACATAATACAAACACAATTATACCAAAGCTCATTGTTTCCAGACCCTGCCCTTGTTCTTAGATAGAATTTCTCCCTTAGAGAACAATTCTTTAAGATTTGAAGGCTAAATATTTCCTAGTAACAGCTCTATTTCTTCAAAGAAAGGGAAGCCAGGCCCCTGGAATGACTCTCACAATGCATATTTTCAATCTCACTTCCTTCATTGCACACACCATAAATTATCTCCCCAAGACCCATTTTTTTTCTTTAATAGATTTATCTTAAAATTTATTATGCAAAAGCTTCCATCTTTAGTACAGTCTTCATCTCATGTTGCCTTGTGGGAAGAGCAGTGAGCCATTTCAGACTGTACTTAACCTCTGTGAGATGCTGATCTGTCCCATGGAAAGAAAAACAGCTTCCTCATTTTCAAGGACATCATTTCTGACTGAACCGCCCCAGTGCCTATTTACCATCTTGTCCAAGCTCTCCCCTGCAAAGCCTCAGAGTGCAATGCAGAGAAAGCTGCCCAGCCAGGCTCTCACGCAGCTGAGTTCCAGAAGACAGGCCCTGAGCCAGAGAAAGATGGCAGCTTCTGAGCCCCACGTAGTCAAGAGAGTACCTCATCATGGGCTGGATCACAGGTCTCCAGAAAGCCCAGCTGATGCATCTCCAGCCAGACACAGAGTCTGATAGAACACAGCTTACCTCGTATATTTATTGCCAATGTGAAGAGAGGGTCTCAGAAAAGCCAACAACTTCAAGTTACACTCACATAGACATAAGCTTTTGAACCCAAATTACCTTTAATTTGGGGCCACTTAATGCCTTTCATCAACTCCCATTGTCTTAGTTTAACAAATGGAACCATAAATTATGCAATCGACAGCAATTGCACTTATTTGCAATTAGAATTCATTCGTCAGTGCTCTGCCTATGAATAATTAATACCAGGATAACCTTGATGGAGCAAATGCACCTTGGTGGGGTATGCTGAATATTTAGGAAGTCTCCATTTGTGATCTCCATTTTGGGTTGAAATGATCAGTCAGTAAATCACTCCAAATACCATTCAACCCAGCAAGTCTACATTGTTATGAGCTAGAAACAAGAACCAAGGCACACATAATTCCAAAGATTGTTTGTAGCTGGACGCAAAGTAAACAGAGGTACTATATTCTTATAAATACCCAGTGGACAAAACTCCTGTGTGGTTCTGGACCAGTCTTAGGGAACTGTGATTGGGTTCGCATTTTTCCCATCTATAAAGTGAGAGCACAGGGATCTGTGACTCTTAAGTTCCATTTTGGATTTTAAATTTTTAAAAAATTCTAAGAATTTTTAAGCTGTAGTGCATGCATTCCCAAGAAATCTATAGATAGGACTGTATCTCAATATATTTTTTTCTTATTCAGCCTATTGTTTTTACTTTATGCACTTAAAAACATTATTCTCTGCGAAGATTCATCTCCTTCACTAGTACCTACGAGATTCATGGCACAAAAAATGGTTGAGTTCCAGATAAAATGACATATATATGTGCATATGCACGACATACATAAAAATGAACCTTGATCAAAACAAAGGGAAACTATGAGATGCAAACAGTAACTCCTCAAATGGCAGTGCTGGGAAGGCCTTTTTCAAGCTCTCCCTACCTCCTATCTCTAGTGCAAGAACTCCTCCATAGCCCACCTGGCAGGCTGAAAAAGCCCATTCACAAACACCGCCATGTATGATCCATTCAACAACTCTGGAAGATGAGTACCTCACTATCCTGGTTCTACAAATGAAACTGACATTGAAAAGAGTGAATGACCTACCCAAAGTCATATGCCAACAACCAAAGTCTCCTGACTCCAAATCCTTGCTGTAGCACTTGTCATGTTAGTCATCAGCCTTGGATACAACATGAAATAAAACTTTATCAACAAAATCCAAAAACATGATTTATGACTGTAGAAAAATTAAACCCAATCTAGATGTTCTATAGTGGAGGAGGTGGTAAATGTTTCCCTTCATGGGAAAACAGTCCAAAATGACTCATTTTCCAGGCAGAAGACAGAAATTCCCAAAGCCACCCTCAGGACTCCATCTGAGACAGAAATGCATGTTCTGAGAGCCTAGGGCCACCAGAACAGAAGGTAGTGGAAGAGCTGAGTCACTATCTTCTATAGATGCAAAAGAAATGCTTTTGATTCTCAGCATTTCTGTGATGTGTTTCCAAAATAAAGCCTCAGCCAAAACTTTTAACTTATGAGAAAATGAATTTTAAACTCTCATTTCTTGCTGAACTCATAGGCTATGATATAAAGAACTGGCTCCTAAGAACTGAAGGGATGTTATTATCCATAGAATATTCCAACTCAAAGCACAGAAGGAGAATTCAATTCAACAACTTAGTGGCCGCCTACTCCTGAACAGTGAGTATGTGCCAAGTACTCAGTGAAGCACCCTGAAAGGGTGGTGAATAAGATTGAAACTTATAGGCAAGGAGGGAGATAAACACCTAAAAAAAATTACTGCAATTCAAGACAGAATTTGCCAGGCTGTAATGCAGGAACACACAAGGAGAAAGAGATATGTGCTTTGAACGACAAAATATACCAAGGCTTCATGGAGGAGATGGATTTGAGATCTGGGAAATGTCCCTCAGATATATTCGCTTATCGCCATCTCCATCACCAGGTGAAGTACAAGAAGGTTATGTAGAGAGAAGGAAACATTCCAGAAAAAGGTATAGCATCCGTGTAAAAAAGGGAAGGATGTGTTGTAGGCAAGTGTAAAGAGAACACCTGGGTTAATTCATGAAGGACCTTGTACAGCAAAAAAAAAAGGGAGTGTGAACAGTGCTTCTTTGTTGATAAGGAACCAACTGACATTTTCATAAAATCTGATTTTTTTTTTAGAAAAATCACTCTTGGGGCCGGGCATCAGAAGAGCTGAACAATTAAAAGCTTAGTAGCCGGTTAAGGCGGTTAAGAGAACACACTGAGCCTCACGCTCAGCGGGAGCAGGGACATTGTTACAGAATTCTTATTCTGAATCCAAAGCTGCCTCCTAAAAGCTTTAATTATTTGATTTCAGCAAAAAGAGAAAGTGGATGTATTGTTGAGTTATCTGATACTCCTTAGAAAGATTCTGAATGCAGAAGAATAATGCAGTAAGTAAATATATTCTCAATAATACTTAGAGAATTAAGCCAATCACCAGGAAAACTCACCCTAGTTATTTTAATAGTTATATGGCTAGTTCACATGGAAAATAGATTTTAGTCTGAAGTACACATGACATGTCTTAATTCTCAAGTGATCCAATCCTGGATCATTATTTTGTAGAAATATTTCACCTGAGTCAGACCATTCAGCCTACAAATCTGTTCTGACTAGACAAAAAAAGGGGGAGGGTAGGCATGGGAAAAGAGAAAGAATAGGAAGAGAAGGAGGGGGAAAAAAAGAAGCCCAGAGAGACACCCATACACAGAGAGGGAAAGGCAGAGAAGATGGCCCAGAAGGTTAATATAGGAACAGAAGTCATGAGAAGAGCAAAGCAGATGGTGAGGATTTGTGGGGGGAGAGAGAGGGAAGAATGGCCATCTGAATACTTAAAAGCTGTCAATTTTTTGCTGTCATCCAGCTCCCTCCCCAGTTCCTGAAGAAGGACAGACTAATAAGATGAGGCTGTGCCCCTTGTTACTTGCTGGAGAGAATAAAAGTATGGCACCGGGGGAGGGGTCAGTGACAACCTGGAAAGAGCTAAGCTAGTTTTACTTCATTATAGATAGTAAATTCTTCCATCCATTCTCCTTTCCATTCACGCAGTGAGCACTCTATGGAGATATTTATCATGTTCTGGGCATAGTAGCAATCTCTGGGAATAGAAATAAGTTAATGAATGAACAGACGAATGAAATGATCCATCTTGCAGGCAACAGTATTAGTTTTGCTTGGCTTCTTTAATATATCAATAGAAATAGAGGCAATCTCTAAAGAATCAGATAAGAACGGATGATCTGATTATCTCCGGCTGTGTGGCCTTAGACAAGTAACACAATGTTTTGGAACCTCCATTTCTTAGCTGTAAAAGAGATAAGAAAAATGTCCAGTTCACTTCATAGGGTTGTTGGGAAGACAAAATAAAATCATTATAGAATAAAATACGTTGTGATCTCTAACACACAAGAACGTGATACTGTTATAATGAAGGGAACAATTGGAAACTTATTTTGTGACCACTGAATGTAATTTAAGTTGGAGGTTGATATTCACCTTGTACTCTCTGAAGAAGGTGTCAGTTGATTGAATTAATACTGTAAATAAGATGAGGGAGGGGAAGGAGGCATTTAAGCTACTTGTTTCTAATCACAATTAGTGTGCTAATTATGAATCTTATTTTGCTATTCACCACAGCAAGGTCCTTAAGGACAATGTTATTCTTCTTGTTCTGGGTAGTTCGCATATTTAAAAGAAAATAAATTGAATTGCTTTAAAAAATAGACAGTAATTCAGATTTTTGTTATTTTAGGCTGCCTTGCTCACCCAAGTTCCCCCATCCCCAAATTCCTCGAGGATGGATCAATGAGGTTAACAAGTGGGACTTGGACATGAAAACAGATGACCAGCAATTCACTGGTGCATTGGACGCTGCAAAGAGAACTACTCTGAAAACAGGGAGCTCAGGCAGGATTCTGGGGCATGAACTCTGCCTGAGCAAGAATTTCACTTGGGAACACGACAAAATGGCAGTATCCCCTCTAAGGAGACAGAGAGGGAAAAAATGGAAAAAGCAGACCCCTGAGAGCCCATCACCAGACTCTCCCAGTGTGAAGAACAGGGACTTGCTGCCTCCCATTAAGGCCATTTTCTAACCCCTCTAACCCTGACACCCAGCCCAGATGCCTGGCTGAAACTGCAGCCAGCAGGGTAGAAATGGGACAACCAACCAGAAGAGCTGCTGACCTTCCTGCTATGTTCCTTCTTGGACACACATTACAAGCAAATTACATGTGAGTGGTATTTTACAGACTGTGAAACACTTTCCCTATATTATCTCATTTGATTCTGACCAGTCTATGGGATAGGTATGATTAGCCCTATTTTACAGAAGTGTAAACATGAAACTCAAGTAAATTAATTGGTTTGCCATAATTCATACAGCTGTTAGTAGGACTATACTTTTTTTTCTCCCTGAGTCTATCTCCATCAACTATGCTCTCTTCTGAATTGTTCACCCCTTCTCTCTGCTATCTCCTCCATCCCCTAATGCTAGAAATAGAATCAATTTTCTTCTATCTTTTTAACATTTTTCAAACATTACTAAATTATATACTATATGACATGTTTATATATAATTTTTATATATATATATAAATTTCATACGGTATTCTATATTTATTTACATCCCACTTCCACTTCTTGTCGATAAAGATTGAAGATGTCATGGGTGCCTGGGTGGCTCAGTAGGTTAAGCATGTGACTCTTGATTTCAGCTCGTGTCATGATCTCAGGTTCGTGAGATCAAGCCCTGTGGCAGGCTCCAGGCTCTATGCTGGGCATGGAGCCTGCTTAAGATTCTCTCTGTTCCTCTCCCTCTGCCTCTCCCCTTGCTCTTTCTCTCTCTCTCTTTCTCTCTAAAAATAAAGATAAAAAAAATTTTAAAAAGATTGAAGATGTCTTACAACAAAGATGCCCAATAATATTAATATGGAATGAGGAAATTAGGACTGTAGCAAAAAGAGGTTGCTACTGATTAAATGTGGTATAATCTCTTTATACATATATATGTACACACAGATATTTCGATATATGTATATGTATGTACATACAATTTATACATACATATTTCAACATGCGGGGTATGTGTGTGTGTTGTGTGACAGTTGGAATGCCGGTGAGCTCTCTATATAACTTGAAATTGAGCTTCCTGGGAGTCAAACTGAAGATAAGTAGGGTGAATTATACAGCTTTCATTAGGGGGATGGAAAAGCAGATTAACAAATTGGTGGAAACAAAATATTTCCCAGTAATGAGCTCTACAGGATATTTCCTACATTGTGAAACATATATTGATTCTCCCCAAGATCTCTGTCATGTAATAAGAACCTCTTGATATTTTGGTAATGAAATTCCTTTGGTGGACTCCAAGACAGTTATGCCTTTGAATAAATATTTACCCTGCATCTAAATGTTGACTCCTTATCTCCCTTTCCTCTCATGGAGATCCAGAATCTTTCAGCACTTCCTGATCTCATGATTCCCTAGTATCTCTGAAAACGTGAGCAAACCCATTGCAGAATGGTAATATTCTGATGGAAATCAGTTTAGTCCAATTTAAATATTAGAAAGAAAAATCAGCAATCAGGAAATTTGATTTTAAAACTCCAATATGTGGGTTTTAAAAAAATATTTTACACAGATTTTGCAAATTGGGAAATATATTTATTTATAGAAAATTAGGGATTATGTAGTCATCTCAAATTTTATTAAGTATCAACTTCTTTTAATAAATTCAGTTTTCAGGGCACCTGGGTGGCTCAGTCAGTTAAGCATTGGACTCTTGATTTCAGCTCAGGTCATGATCTCAGGGTCATGGGATCGAGGCCCGCACTGCGTTCCACACTGAGCATGTGGAGCATGGGATTCTCTCTCTCCCTCTCCCTCTGCCCCTTCCCTCCCATTCATGCTCTCTCTCTAAAAAATAAAAATAAAAATAAGTAAATAAATAAATAAATTTGGTTTTCTGCAAATAGCCAAATGATCACGTTTTAATATTACTTTAATGCAAACATAGCATGATACATCCATGTAAGAGTTGTTAAAAGGTAGTAAATTTAGGAACTAGTGGTTTAAATTCACTCCTCATGCAAAGGATGATTCTTGGTTGGTTTGTGAAAACCAGAAGCCTCTATTAGAGATGGCAGAGATTCACATGGGAGTGGGCTGATCTTGGAAATTTTTGGAACAACCAGAGTTTTTAAGAAATACATGGTATTAGGGGAGCTAGGGGGCTCAGTGGGTTAAGCATCTGATTCTTGATTTCAGCTCAGGTCACATTCTCAGGGTCATGAGATCAAGCCCCATGTCGGGTTCCATGCTAGCCATGGAGCCTGCTTAAGATTCTCTCACTCCCTCTTCCCTCTGCCCTCGCACACTTTCTCTAGAAAGAAAGAAAGAAAGAAAGAAAGAAAGAAAGAAAGAAAGAAAGAAAGAAAGAAAGAAAGAAAGAAAGAAGAGAGGAAGGAAGGAAGGAAGGAAGGAAGGAAGAAAGAAAGAAGGAAAAGGGAAGGAAAGGAAGGAAGAAAGAAGAAAGAAAAGAAAGAAAGAAAGAAAGAAAGAAAGAAAGAAAGAAAAAGAAAGAAAAGAAATTCATGGTATTAGAATGTTAGTAGGATTTTTATTTATAAAAGTACATTAATTTTCTTACATAGGCAGAATTTGGTTTTGGAAAAAATAAAGTTCATTTCCATCCTGGATGTCAAACATACAAAGAGAATCTAAATTAGTATATGTGTCTTTTTCTTTCCTGATGCACACATTTGAACTTTGGTTATAACTAAGAAGAGATCTCTCAGTTATCAAGAGTCAGGCATTTCTAGAAACACTGTCTTCCTCAGTTTTCTCAAGCAGGCAAACCATTTCCTGAGACATAGGATCATAGTATGGAAAAGGTGAAGAACCAAAAGTCAGCAAGACACCTGAGAGAAATGCAAGGCATTTGAAGGCTTCAGAGTGAAGTGAAGCTGCCCTCAGAAGTCTTGGTCAGGCAGCAGGGAAAAATATTTCCTTAAGCCACAAAAACACAGCTAAGAGAGAGCTCCCTAGCAAGCCATCAATCTTACAGCCAAACTATAAGACAGAGTGTTTTCATACAGTTTGGAAAGCTGTTAACTCAGTTTTAATCCATAAAAAGATCTCCGCGAGCATAAATCCTGCTGGAAAGAAAGTCTCAAGCCACCTTCAAAACAGCTAAAGCCTGCAGTGAGTGAACTGAATCAAACTAAAGCCACTCCAGAGCCCAGGCTCAGCTCAATGATGGGTCAGATTGATGTCAGCCTTCACTCTGAAAGACTGATAGAAAGAAGGATGTGTTCCTTTCTGGGGGCAAACACTGCTTACTTCTGTCTGTTTTTTATGCAAAATGTCTGCCATATGACCAAAAAGTATAAATACATCAGAAGCAAGAAAATGTGGCCCATGGACAATCGAGGAACCAGTCAATGAAAGCAGGACCAGAGATAGCCCAGATGATGAAATGTCAGACTGGGTTTTGAAAGTGGGATAAAAACGCTAAGGACCTAGTGGAAAGGTGTCCAACATGCTTCAAGAGCTGAGTGATTAGAGTAGAGAAATAGAAACTATTTTTTAAACCCATGGAAACAGTAGAAATGAGAAATACAATATCAGAAATGAAGATTCAATATAAGGCCTTAGAATCAAAATGGACACAGCAGAGGAAAGGACCAGTGAACCTGTAGACCAACATCAAGTAACCAAAATGAGACTTTAAAGCAAGATTAAAAAAAAAAAACAAAAAAAACTGACTATTTGAAATCTGTAGGAGAATATAAAAAAGCCCTAACACACATGTAATTGGAATCCCAGAAGCAGAAGAAAGAAAATAAAATGGCCAAGAACTTTTCAAAATTGATGAAACAGATTCATAAAGCCAATCCCAACTAGGATAAATACAAAGAAAACTACACAAGACATAAGGATGAAAACATGTGAAGCTGAAGATAAAAAGGAAATCTCAAATGGACCCCAAGCAAAAAAGCATGGTGATATGAATAGAGCTATCTTCTCATTAAAAACAGTGGAAACTAAAAAGCAATGGAACAATAATAGTATTGAGAAGGGGGAAAAAAAGGTGTCAATCTAAAATTCTATATCCAATGAAAATATCCCTCAAAAATGAAGACAAAATAATAGATATTTTTATTCACATAAAGTTAAAAATGATTAATCTTGAACAAAAAGATAAGAAGTTTCCTCAGATTGATGGAAAAATTAAACCAGATGAAACTTCAGACCTATAGGAAAAAATAAAGAACACAAAAAGGTATATAAAAGCCTTTTTTGTTAGCATCTTGAAACTATCTTGAAATGTTTTATAGGCTATTTGCAGTTTAAAATATGAGGAATAACAAGATATTATGGCCTAGTATATACAGAGAAAAAATATAAAATAATAAAAGCACAAAAAACAGAAGAGTGAATGGAAATATATGTTTGTAAGGCTCTTTAATGTGTATTAAACAGTATAATTTATTTGAAGTTTAACTTGATAACTTAAAGATCTATATTGCAGTATCTAAAGCAACTGGTAAAATAAATCAAGAAGATGTATACCTAAAAAATCAATACAGACTTGTGCTTCTGGCCAAAATAGAGTAATGACACAGGATATCCCTTCCCATTTGAAGCAATTAAAAAAAAACTGGACAAAGTATACGAAACAACAATTTTCAGACAATGGATACAACCAATGCAGGAGATTGATCCTTAAAACAAAGAGACTGAGCCCTACAATTGTTTCACTTAAACTCTGGAGAAAATGTCCAGGCTGCTGTACAGGTGGGTGATCTCTGAGAGAAAGGCAAGGCGTTCTTAGGCTTCACAGAATAGAGTAAAGCTGCCCTCAGGAGGCTTGATCAAGATAAGAAGAAAGACAGAGTCTGGAGTCTGGAGCTGAATTCATAAGGCAGACCTCCAAAGAGGTCCTAACAATGATGCAGACAATGATCAAGTATAATACTGGCTTAAGGATAGACTGATCAGTAGAACAGAACAGAGTCCAGAAATAAACCCATACACAAATAGACAACTGATTTTCACAAAGACAACTGAGTGAAGGATAGACTTTCCAACAAATGCTGTTAGAAACACTGGCTTTACCTATATAGAAAAAAAAATTACCTTTGATATATATCCCATACCATATACTAAAATTAATTCAAACATGGACTGGAGAAGAAAATTAAGACTCAAAACTATAAAACCTCATATAAATAATTAGATAAAATATTTGCTACCTATATATATCAAACTGTCAAGGTCATGAACAAGGAAAGACTGAAAAAGTGTCACAGGTTGGAAGAGACTGAAAAACAAAACAACTAAAAATATGTAGTATCCTACACTGGATCCTGGCACAGAAAAAGGACATTAGTGTAAGAACTGGTGAGATCTCAATCGTCTTTAACCAGTAGTATTGTATCACTGTTAATTTCTTAATTTTGACTAATTTACTATGGTTATTTAATGTTAACATCAAGGGAAGCTGGGTGAAGGACGAACTGAAACTCTGTACTATCTTTGCAACTCTTTTGTAAATATAAATTTATTTCAAAGTTTTAAAAAATTTAAAGTAACAAAAAATATGACTGATTTCAAGCCAGTAAATTCAACAACTTGAATGGGAAAAACTCCTTGAAAACACATTTTTATAAATGACAAGGAGGAACAATAATTGTAAATAACTACACATCTATGAACAAAATTGAATTTTTATGGAAAACTTTCCCACAAAGTTGCTAAAATTCATTGCTGAATTCTATCAAACATTTAATGAAGAAACAATATGAATCCTATACAAACTTTTTCAAGAAATAGAAAAGGGAAGACTTCCAAACTTGTTTTATGAGGCCAGCATAACCTTAATAACAAAACCAGATAAAGATATTACAAGAAAATAAAATTAAAAAGGAATATCTTTCAAGAACATAAATGTAAAAATTCTTAATAAAATATGTAAATCCACTTTAGTAATATATAAAAAGGATAATTCATCATGGTCTATAGGGTATATTCTAGGAATGCACAGATAGTTTATCATTAGAAAATCAATCAATGTTTAACAGAGGAAAGAAGAGAAATCATATAACCATTTCAATAGATTAAAAAATAATTAATTCAACATTTTATGATAAGAAATAAAAATTTTAGGAAGAGAAGGGAACTTCCTCAATCTAATAAATAGCCTCTACAAAATCCTACACATAACATATTTAATGGTGAAATATTAAGCCCTTTTCCTTTAAGAGCAAATAAGGCAAAACATCTACTGTTACCATTTCTAGTCAATGTTTTATTGGAAATATTAGGTAATATAATAAGGCAAGAAAAAGTATAAAATGTATACAGATTAGAAAGGAAGAAATAAGACTATAGATGACATGGTTTTATTAGTAGAAAACCCTATGAAATCATATATATGTTAATTTAGCAAGATTGCAGGTTAAAAATTCTAAAGACTGGCAATAAACATCTAGAAAACAAAACTGTACCGTATCATTTACAATATCACTAAAAATCTTTACAAACTTGGACCAGATCTAATGAAAGATAGTCAAGACCTCCATACTGAAAACTACAAAATCGTGCTGAGGGAAATGAAAGATGACCTAAATAAGTAAACAATATTCATAAATTAAAAGGCTCAGTATTGTTAAAATATACATTCTCTGTAAATTGGCTACATTTTCAAGGCAATTCCTATCAAATTTCTAGCAGGCTTTTTTTGCAGAAATGGATAAGTTGATTAAATAATTTATACATAAACAAAAGACCAGAATAGCCACTACAGCCTTGAAATCAAAAGAACTGAGTCAAAGAACTTACAGTGCCTGATTTAAAAAATCTAAAGCTAAAGTAAAACTACTGATAAAATTACTATAGAAGTAGTATTATAGAACTATTCCATAAAACTAAAGTAATCAAAAACACGTCTTCCTATTTTAACCATCCTGGTGAAAATTTTCCCCGCCATAGTCAAAAGAGTACACCAACCTTTTCTAATATGATCATTAAGGACAAAGAACATTGCATGTCTTCCTCCTTGCAAGGGGATGGAAGCACAGAGAACTATGATGAGGGTGGGCACTGAACAGCTCCAGACTTCTGAGCTTTCCAGTTCACTCATTAAACCAACCTTCACCAAGTGCTCATGATGCCTTTTATATGAGACAAAATCCAAGAAGGAAGTAGAGGAGGAGGAGGGGAAGAGGGAGGAGAAATAAATTGGGCACATGATGCCAGGGCCAATATTAGATATTGTACATATTCATAATCCTCACAACAACCTCACATGGTAAATATTACTATCCTCATCTAATAGAAGAGAAACTTGCAGTTCGGAGAGTTTGGCTAACTTAAAGCACCACAGGTAGTAATATGGAGAGGTGGGGATTCAAGTCCTGATCTAATTTGGCTCCTAAATCCGTGCTTTCTCCACTACACTGCACTGTCTCCCAGGGCAGTCTAGCAATGGAGGTGGAGAGCAAGAAAATACAATGCAATGTAATATGTGCTATAATAGAGGCAAATCTTACAAGAATGAACTCTTCCTGGTGGAGTCCTGGATGTCTCATGGAAGAGGTGTCATTTGAATCAGGTGTTATTAATGATTAGGAGCTCACCACCTGTGAAATGGACTTGTGGAGTGGAAAATGACAAGGAATTAGAATCATCTGGAATAGACAGTTTGTAGGGTCTTTATTTTTTATTTAAATTCAATTAGCCAATATATACTAATGAATCATTGTAGGGTCTTTAAATTGGCAGATATAAGATTTGATAGGTCACTTAGGGATTAGACTAAGAAATCTTGTGTATGTTAAACTAAGGAGTTTATATTCAAGTTGATAGATCTTGTGGAGTCCGTGAAATGCTTGAATAATGGTACTGTAATTATTTTGACATTGTATGGAGGCTAGATCGAGTGAAGAGGTTCTAAGTGGGAAAATATGTTTGAGCTCTATTATGAAAGCCCACTTGAGAGCTAAAGAAACCCAGAAATGGGACCATATAGTGGAAATGGAATGATGCAAATGAGTCAATAAAATTTAGGGCAGGGACTTAGTAAGACTTACTAAATACTTGGATAAATGTAGAGATGGGAAAACTAGTCCCATATCAGGTCACATGACTACAGATACCAGATAATATAAGAAAAGGAACAAGTTAGCACAGGAAGACATGGATTAGAAAAGTTGGTCTTTCTCTTCTGTTTACTCACCAGGGAATAGATATGAGTGCTTCTTATCCAGTGTTCCAATTTCTGGCTATGGCATCCTTTCTTCCCACGCCCCTAAAAAAAATTAACTGAGTTATGATGAAGACTCAGTCTTATTTTAGATCCCTCCCTTCAGCCCATCAGGCTTCGCCTGGCGCCTCACCTGTCGCACAGTCCTGCCAACAGAGGATCACATTTGCTTTCACACCCACCTCTCACCTCTGTTTAATTTTTCCCTGCTTGCAGCTAACTCCAAGAGTGGCAGAGGTTGGCTAACTATTCGTCAAATTCGTTTTCCTTCCCTCCATGCTCACAGCTGGACCACACCTCCTAGCCTCCCTTGACATTAGGTGTGGTCATATGATCAGTTCATATGACCGCATCTGGCCAATGAAAAGTGGCAGACCTGACCCACAAAGCTGCACAATCCTCCACTCTCATTTCCCCCAATCTGCCAGTTGGATATCAGTGCCTAAGGTGACTTTGGAAGCCACATGCTGAAGAAGCCAGACACTCCATAAACCTGAATGACCACATGGAGCAGAACCTTCTCTGCCTACCCCACCTCCATGCTACTACCACCGTGACTTTACATGTGGTATCAGTAAACTTCTACTGAGTTCATCTACTGCTATTCCAGGGCTTATCTGTTAACTAAAACACCAAGGTTGCAACTCAGTACTGGACTATATCCCATTTGTGATACGATCCAGACCTCTGGCCAATGACAGCTTTTAAAATTTCATTTACAGGGGCGCCTGGGTGGCTCAGTCATTAAGCGTCTGCCTTCAGCTCAGGTCATGATCCCAGGGTCCTGGGATCGAGTCCCACATTGGGCTCCCTGCTCTGAGGGAAGCCTGCTTCTCGCTCTCCCACTACCCCTGTTTGTGTTCCCTCTCTCGCTCTGTCTCTCTCTGTCAAATAAATAAATAAAACCTTTAAAAAAATTTCATTTATATAGAAACTATGACTTCGATTCACACACAAAAATACCTTTGTAGTCCATTGGATAAGGAGCCTGGGTCCACAGGCTACTCAGACAACAGCGCTTCAACCTGCAAATTCTTCCTAAGGCTGAGCTCTGAGCTGAGGCCAGTGTCCTTGGAGACCTGCCTTGGGGGCTGAGAAGGGGCAACTGTGGAGGCCAGGACAGCCACCTGGATGTTTATAAACATCGCTTTGACTGGGTCTTGCACACAGTCTGCCCTCTTATAGTATGTCTTCTCACTCGATTGGGGTCCTTTGTTCCATTTTTTGGCCACCAAGGGGGAAATAAGCCATAATGTCCTAGAATAAGGAAATGACAGAAATCATACCTGGCACCTAAACTCAGCTGAAAAGAGATTGAGAGCAGGGGCTCTTATTCTTTGTCTTGTCTTTTCATTTCTGTTTTTGTAACTTTTATTAAAGTATAATATACATTAAAAAAAAGGTACACAGTTCTTAAATGTATAGCTCAAGGAATTTTCACAAACTGAACACCACCATGTAAATCAGCATCCAGATCGAGGAGAAGCATATCACCAGCATACCTAAAGCTCCCCTCCACCGCCCTGTGCTTCCTTCCCATCTATTCTCCCTAGGGTATTCACTTTCCTGACTTTTAACAGCATAAACTCATTTGCCTGCTTCTGAGCTTTATGTAAATGCAAGCATTCAGGGTGTGTTCTTTTTGTCTCTGGCTTCTTCTGTTCAACATTATGTTTGTATGATTCATCCACATATCTTGTTCGTTGTTACTGCTACATGGCATTTCATCATATGAATGAACCATATTTATATATCCAGTCAATGGGTCACTTGGATAGTTTCCAGTCTGGGGATACTGCAAATAGCGCTGCTTTAAACATTCTTGTACATATCTTTTGGTGAATGTATGTCAGCTTTTCTGTTAGCAATCTACTTAGTAGGGGAATTTGGGGGTCACACATTATGCATTTGTTCAGTCTTTGTAGAAATGAATGAACAGTTTTCTAAAGTGGTTAAACCACCCCATGCACTTTGTAATCGATGCCCTGCAAATGACCAGAGTACCAGGAAATTGGTGAATTAATTTAGATGCATAGTGAAGCTGAGACCCCTATGGAATAGCCAAAGGGAGCTAGGAGAAAGTGTGGGTCTGAGGAGGGGGAGAAAAATCTAGACTGGATGCAGTCATTAGCATAAGGGGGACAGGGAAATTCATGGGGTCAGATAGAATTTCCCAAGAATAGTGTGCAGCATAGGAAACCAACAGTGAGAGGAACAGGTCCGTGCTAATGAGGAAGGCAGGGGAAGAGGAGCTGGAGCAGGAGAGACTAAGAAGCACCTTCCTCACTAACAGTGAGCAAGGGAGTCATATGGGAGAACTGAGTTCAATCTGTGCTCTTTGGGAACGGAAAGGGTGTTTAAGGAGACTGATTATTTTATATTTCTTGAAATTTACTTTGAACAAAACTTTCTGCAGACTGTGCACTCACTCACCCCGGCTTCATTACTAATTCCCCGGCTTCTTTCCTGCACATTCAGTGTAAGAAAAGTCTATCCACAGAGAAGAAATCGCTTCTGGCACTTTTCCTTTTAAAAATAATTCAAACACCTGATTAGACTGGAGTTGACTTTAGCTAGTGTTCCCCATGACAGCTCGACTTACTGTAATGTGGTGTAGTATCTTCATGATATAGGTAGCTCTGAAACCTACCAGACTAAAATTTTAGGCTGGTTCCCTGCTAACTTTGGTGAATTTCTCTATAACATCACTGATGCAATCCATTAGTTCAGATACTTAGATGGTGCAAATCCTTGAGCCTCAGAAGGAGGGGTGGCTGCCACTCTTGAGATTGCCGTCCCTCCTGGGGGCTACAGTAAGCAGAGAAAGGAGAAGGGGGGATGTGTAATTACTGGGGTGGCCTCCTAGGTGCCACAGTGAAATTTAAGCCTTTCGAGAATTCAAAGATTAATGAGTTATGGTCCCTTCCCTCAAGGGACTGATGATTGAATAAAAGAGAAGGCAAACACACAATTAGCTCTAGTACAGTGTAGAATGGAACAAATACTAAAATAGAAGTATAAGCAGCAAGTTGTGGAAGTACATAAGAGAGTGCCTCCCTGCCTAATTCTGAGTGAGAGACAACCTTCCTTAGAAAGTAAAAGTAGCTGGAAAAATGAGTGAACTCTACCAATAGCAGGACACTGAAGACAGAGTATGAGACAGGCTGAGATGCAAAAGCATGCACCAGATATCCCTCCAAAGAGCCAGCACTTCGTGTGGTTAGACCAATGGTTCTTAAAGTGTGGTCCCCAGCAAGCCGAGTCAATGTTACCTGGGAACTTGTTAGAAATGCAGAATTTCAAGGCCCCATCTCGGACTCACCGAATCAGAATGCAGGGCACGAGGCCCAGAAGCACGTGTTTTTCACAAGCCCTCCAGGCGATTCTGAAGCACACGGGGGTTTGGGAAGCCCTGGGATAGAGGGTGCTGTGTGTGGGATATGGTGTGAGACGAGGCTGGAGCACAGTGAGCTGGAAATGCAAGCTCAGGGCTTGGGATTGTATCCTGTAAGCAATGAGGAGCCACCACAGAATTCTGAACAGGGGAACGATATGATCAGAATTGAGCTTTAGGGAGGACACTCCCAACAGCAGGTGGATGAGGCAAGGACAAAAGGTGTAACTGGGTGCAGGGAGAAAATACCAGCCTGCAGTTGGAAATCCTTGTGAAAGAGAATATGTACTTCAGTTCAAGGAGGTGGACACGGTCATCATTATCTTTATGAGAGAGTAACTCTAAAGGAATATATATTCACTGTTTGGCCCTACAGTAGAAGATCTCAGATTACCGTGCTTTCATAGAAGCAAGAAAAAAACCCCAACATTCTAGAACTTACTCAGTATCAAGCACTACTTTAAGTGTCTTGTATGTTTAAACTCATATAATCTATGCATCGATCTCAATCTGAACCGCCCAACGTCACACAGATAGAAAAGGGCAGAGGGAGAGTTCATGGAGCTAAGAACAGAGTGAGACATAAAAGCAACAAACCAGGACTATCATAAAGTTACCTTTTGCTGCTATACCATCACTATGCAGTGGACAGTAAGGCCGGCTTCAGTCTTTGTGCTCATCCTGACCACAGCCCATCCCTACGGTAGTACAGGGACATGGAGAAATAGACCCAGTCCTTACCTGTTATTTTCTCAAACCCTTCCACTAACCTGCCACTCAGTTTCCCACACTGGCTTCAGAAAGAGTCACGCACGCTCTGTCTCCCTCATCCCGAGTGGTGTAAGCAGTATGTAAAGTCTAGTCCCAAACTGAGCTCCCACACTGAAATCCCTGATGCCTGTTTTCATTTTCAGTCACCTGATAATACCTTGATGACAGAGATGGATGGGACGTTGGACATCATGTGGTCTAATCTCATCTCCCCTCCTCCATTTAGAAACTAGCCACCCAGAGAGGGCGAGAAATTACCCCAGGCATTCACAGAACTAAACCCAGATTTCTTTGTTCAGAGCTCTTTCTATCTGTTTCTACCTCTACAGATTTCTATCCCACAATCTGTTTTGTGAAATCTCCTTGCATCATCATTCAGCTACTAAAAGAGTGGTTGACACATAGTCAGTACCTGATAAATATTTTCTGATTGAGTGAATGAAGTTCTCATCAATCAATCCTGCCCGGTACTCTGCAGCTGACTAGCTCAACCATCCCCAATTCTTCCTCTTGCCCTAGACTTTGGAGTTTAACTGATCTCTCCTCCCTGACGCTCCCAGAGACAATCCCATTTCCTGCTCTTTAACCGACGTTACACTGGAAAGGACATTATTTCATTCTTCAAATTAAAAAAAAAGAATAATTCATGCATTCATTTCTATATGAAAAAACAAATTATCTCTACTTTAAATAACCATGGGGAATGTGCAAGCATTTTTATTATTTTTTAAAGGAAAGCAATTTTATTATTTACAAGCGCCTACAGCAAAATCCAACATGTTGTGACAAACACATGCTCTGGGACTGAGACTGTGAGATTGAGAAATACTGTGTTTTTAAACTTGTTTACTTGTAAGTGGATGTTTCTAAAGGGCCTAAAAACTCAGTTTCTGTCAGGGAGATTAAACTTCTTGGTTGGCAGCAGTTTAAACACTTGTTTATACAACTACATTATTTGGCCTACCAACACTCATTACATTAATCCATTAACTGGAATGTTCGGAAAAATCTTCTCATTTATCCTATTTCCTGGGGAAACAAAAGTAAGTCCTTCTCTGATTATAAGTCTCTTCTACTTCATAAGCCTGGAACTGGGTTTGGATATTTCAGAGTAATTAGAATCTAACAAAGAGTAAGTTGAGCAAGTTTTTCTTCCATGATTCAAGACTTGGTGGGGCCTCTGCATCCTTATTCTGGATATCTTTTGGCTTTTTCCTTCTTTGTTTTCTGATTTCATTTGATCAGACATTTTTCTGAACAATAATTGTTTGCCAACCCTGAGCTGGAAACTTGCAGAGCCAGCTGAGCTTCCACACCCACTCCATGCCCCCCCCTTCCCACATATTGATTAGGTTCCAGATGGTGGGGTTGTTGATATAGAACATGTGGAGAGTCACTACCCTGACTGCCTCCTCAACTGAACCCAGTAGGAAGGCAGAAAGGTGGGACACCTGATATTTGAAAGTACTCAGTTTAGATCAGCTCAGCACACATTTCCTGAGGTATTATGGCCAATGCCCAGGCTGTGCCCTGAAGATAGAGAAGACAGACTAGACTTGTCCTGAAAGGTCTAGTGAGGGATTCAGTTGAGTAAGTAGATGATTAACCCTTGATATTAACAAGAAGAGAGGTTATGAGGTCCCCCAGCAAAGGTACCTAATGTAGACTGGAGAAGTCTGGAAACTTCTAGTGTGGAAACAAGATAAAAGAAGTCTTCCTGGGTGGAGTGGCAGGGATGAGTAGGAGTCAGCTAGATGAAAAGAGGCATTTAGACAGAGCAAACTGCATGAGCAAAGACCTGAAATCTATGAAGATATTTTTACTTGGCCTTGGAAAATGATGTTAAGGGCAGCAGTTGTAATAGCAAAGCCATCCCAGTTATTCCAAGCAAGGAAACCTTCTTTGCCACCGTGGATTTGTTCTGTTACATCACATGGGTTGGGGGGAGGCACCATTTCCAACGGCGCCAACAGTACTTGGGTTATTTTTTGCCTCGTGAAGTGCATACAGCTGCTCCCACAGCGGGGGCTCATTTCTTATTTTGATAAGATTGGATTTGATTGGATTTTCTCATGCAGGTTTTCTCTAAGTGTAGTCTGAGGACCACATGCATCAGCGTCACATCTACCTTTTTAAAAAATTTAGTTTCCACTGACCATCACATGTATGGGCTGGACCAAAATCTCTAGTAGTGGGTGCAAGAATATGAATTTTTCAGCAAGCATCCAGCTGAACATGTGCACACAAGAGTTCAGGAATTGCTTTCAGTAAGGTCAAAGCAGGGATTCTCAATCTTAGTGAACATTAAAATCACCTAAGGAACTATGAAAACTAAACAATGCCTGGGTCCTCACCCCCAGATTCTCTGACTCACATGGCCTTGGGAGTGAATGGACACCAGCATTTTTCAAAGCTCCACAGGTACTTCTAATGTTCGGCTGGAGGCACTCAGTGAAAAGTTTGAGAGTAAAAATGGAGAAACAACACATCAAAATGTGTGTGACATACTAAACGCAGTACTCTAAAGGACATTTATGGCATGAAAAGTGGTAGAAAAGGACAAAAGGTCTCAAACCAGTGATCTAAGCTTTCATCTTAAGA
Source organism: Mirounga angustirostris (assembly GCF_029215605.1). NCBI lineage: Eukaryota > Metazoa > Chordata > Mammalia > Carnivora > Phocidae > Mirounga > Mirounga angustirostris. Next base: position 13,586,884 of record NW_026991718.1, on the reverse strand, counting down.
AACTAGAAAAGAAGGGCGCCTGGGTGGCTCAGTTGGTTAGGCGGCTGCCTTCGGCTCAGGTCATGATCCTGGAGTCCCGGGATCGAGTCCCACATCGGGCTCCCTGCTCAGCAGGGAGTCTGCTTCTCCCTCTGACCCTCTTCCCTCTCATGCTCTCTGTCTCTCATTCTCTCTCTTGCAAATAAATAAAAAAACTTAAAAAAAAAAAAAAGAAACTAGAAAAGAAAGCAAAACAAATCCAAAGCAAGCAGAAGAAAGGAATCTATAGATTCAATGCAATTTCAATTAAATCTCAACAGGATTTTTACAGAAATCAACGTACTGATTCTAAAATTTCTATATAAGGGGAAGGGAACCAAAGAATCAAACATTATCTTTTTTAAAAGATAACAAAGTTGCAGTTCTCATAATACCTGATTTCCAGACTTATTATAAAGCTACAGCAATTAAGGCAGTGAGGTATTGACAAAAAGATAAACTGATAGATAAATGAAACAAAATAGATGGTCCATCATGAAGCCAGCATATATGATCAATTGATTTTCAACAAAAGCATAAATGCTATTCAATGGACAAAGAATTGTCTTTTCACCAAATGCCACCTGGAACAATTGGTTATCCATGTGCAAAACACACACACACACAGAAACACACACACACACACCACTATTCTTATCTCACAACCTATACAAAAATTAACTTACAATGAATTATAAACCTAAATGTAAAACCTGAAATTATAAAAATTCTAGGGAGGGATGCCTGGGTGGCTCAGCTGGTCAAGCGTCTGCCTTCAGCTCAGGTCAAGATCCCAGGGTCCTGGGATGGAGTCCTGCATGGGGCTCCTTGCTCAGCGGGGAGAAGCTCCTTGCTTCTCCCTCTGCCTGCAGGCTCCCCCTGCTTGTGCTCTCTCTTTCTCTCTGACAAATAAATATATAAAATCTTTAAAAAAATTTCTAGGGGAAAATCTTAGTGATCCTGGATTGAGTAAAGAGTTATTAGATAACATTGGTTCACAAACTAGCCTCCATACATGGAGGTCAAGGACAGACCACTTTAGATCAGTAAGGGACAGATTCAACAAACAAGGGAACTAACATACAAGGCTTGTCTTGGGTGACCACAAGATGAGTAGATCCCTGCACCCACCAGCCAGAATCTTAAAGGTTTACTTAGAGACCTTTACTTAGAGTTATGTATTCAGTCCAGATGGTCTCAACAACACCTTACTTTCTCAAGGCCATGTCCTTGAAACAGCTCCTAGTGTGGGAATGGTGGGCAGAACATACATTCCAAAGATAAGGGAGGGAGTAAGGAGCCTCTGATTGCCTGGGTCCGGCTCACAGGTCAACCAGCAGTCATGTCCTCTTGATGGCCTCCTCCAACACTATACCATCAAGAACACAATCCATAAAAGAAAAGTTGATTTTTCCCCTCCCTTCCCCTATATTCATCTGTTTTGTTTCTTAAATGCCACGTATGAGGGAAATCATATGATGTCTTTCTCTGACTCACTTATTTCACTTAGCATAATACCCTCTAGTTCCATCCATGTCATTGCAAATGGCAAGATTTCTTTCTTATTGATGGCTGAGTAATATTCCATTATATATATATATATATATGTATATATATATATATATATATACATATATATATACACCACATCTTCTTTATCCATTCATCTGTTGAAGGACATCTAGGCTCTTTCCATAGTTTGGCTGTTGTGGACATTGCTGCTATAAACATTGGGGTGCAGGTGCCCCTCCAGATCACTACATTTGTATCTTGTAAATACCAAGTAGTGCAATTGCTGGGCTGTAGGGTAGCTCTACTTTCAACTTTTTGAGGAGCCTCCATACTGTTTTCCAGAGTGACTGTCCCATCTTGCATTTCCACCAACAGTGTAGGAGGGTTCCCCTTTCTCTGCATCCTCGCCAACATCTGTCATTTCCTGACTTGTTAATTTTAGCCATTCTGACTACTGTGAGGTGGTATCTCACTGTAGCTTTGATTTGTATTTCCCTGATGCTGAGTGATAAAATAAAACAAAAACAGAGAGAGAGGCAAACCATAAGAGACTTAATTCTAGGAAACAAACTGAGGGTTGCTGGAGGGGAGGTGGGTAGGGGGATAGGTAACTGGGTGATGGGCATTAAGGAGGGCACTTGATGGAATGAGCACTGGGTGTTGTATGCAACTGATGAATCACTAAATTCTACCTGTGAAACTAATAATACACTATATGTTAATTAAATTGAATTTAAATTTAAAAAAAAATTTTAAAGAAAAACTAATTCATTGGACTTCATAAAAATTAAGAATTTATGTTCTTCAAAAGACACTTTGAAGAGAATGAAAAAACAAGTCACCGACTGAGAAAAAACCTGCAAGTCACATTTCTGTTAAAAGGCTTGTATCTAGAATATATAGTAAAAAAACTGTCCCTCCTCAAAAGTAAGAAAACAAGCAACCCCCCAAAAAATAAATAGATCGAAAAAAATAGTTGAACAGCAACACTACAGAGAAGATATTTTATACTTATGAATATGATTAAGATCAAACAAACTGACCATACCACGTGCTACTGAAGAAGTAGAGCGATCGAAACAGTCATTCACTAATGATGGGGATATAAAACAATACCGTCACTTTTGGAAAGGAGTTTTGCAGGTCTTTTTAATGAGTAGATTTTATTTTTTAGAATGGTTTTTAGATTTATAGAGAAATTGAGCGGATAGTAGAGTTCCCTTGTACCCCTGCAGCTAGGTTCTACTATTATTAATATCTTACCTTAGTATGGTGCATTGGTTACAATCAACAAATCAATACTGATATATTGCTATCAACTAAAGTCCACAGTTTATTCATATTTCTTAATTTTTCACCCAATGCCCCTTTTTTTTTAGGCTCCTATCTAGGATATCACATTACATGTAGTCATCATGTCTCTTGACTATGATAGTATCTCAGAAAGGATGAATACCCAACTTTTTCATCAACGTGGATGGGACTGGAGGAGATTATACTAAGCGAAATAAGTCAAGCAGAGAAAGTCAATTATCATATGGTTTCACTTATTTATGGAACATAAGGAATAGCAGAGGACATTAGGAGAAGGAAGGGAAAAATGAAGGGGTGGAAATCGGAGGGGGAGATGAGCCATGAGAGACTATGGACTCCAAGAAACAAACTGAGGGTTTTAGAGGGGATGGGTGTGGGGGGGATGGGTTAGCCCAGTGATGGGTATTAAGGAAGGCACGTACTGCATGGAGCACTGGGTGTTATATGAAAACAATGAAACAAAAACTAATGATGTATTGTATGGTGACTAACATAACAAAATTAAATTAAATTAAAAAAAAAGAACTGCCTTGTTTTTATGACCTTGGCTATTCTGAGTATAGGTCAGGTATTTTGCAGGATGCCTCTCTGTTGGTATTTGTCTGATGTTTTCCTTTTTTTTTAATTAATTTATTTTTGAGAGAGAGCATGGTAGGGAGAGGGAGAAGCAGACTCCAGCTGAGCAGAGAGACCAATGTGGGGCTCAATCCCAGGACCTTGCCGGAGCCAGAGGAAGATGCTGAACCCACTGAGCCACCCAGGCACCCCGTCTGATGTTTTTCTCATGATTAGACTGAGATTATGGATTTCTGTGGGGATAATCACAGGAGAAAGTGCCTTTTCATCATATCATACAAACGTATATACAATCAACATTATTGTTTACTGTTGATTTGACCTTGATCACCTGATTGAGGTAGTGTTTCTCAACTTTAAAATGACTTTTGCCACACTCTCCATTTTCCACACTGTACCACTTTGGAGGAAATCACCATGTGCAGCCCATCCTTCAGGAGTGCAGTGTTATGGTTCCCTTTTTTACAGTGGAGTAGCTACATAATTTATTTGAAATTCTTCTGCATGGGAGATTTGTCTTTTCCTTCCCATTTATTAATTTATTTAATCATTTATCATATTAGCACAGACACATGCATATTTCTTTTATATTTTAGGTTATAATCTAATACTGCCTTATTTGTGTTGTTGCTCATACTGTCCCACCTTTGGGCACCGGGAGGTCTTTCAGTTGGTCCTTATGCCCTTCGGACATACTCCCACCAATGCTCCAAGCTCATATATATTATTATATATTATGTATTTCCTGCTCTAGTCTTAGAATCAGGCATTCATCCAAAGAGCCCAGGTTCCTTTTATTAGAGAATAGTATTATAAATCAAAATCTGGGCACTAGGTAGGTGGATTTTTTTTTATAGAGTTAAATATTCATTTACCATATGACACAGCAATCCACTTCAAGGTATTTACTCAAGTGAAATGAAAACTTAACGTCCATACAAAACCCTCTATGTGAATGTTTATAGTGTTTGTTTGTTTTTTATATTACCACTAAAATCTAATTCAGTTCAAACAGAACCCAAATGTACCTCAACTAGGGAATTGATAAAGTATGGTCAATCCATACAATGTAATACAATTCAGCAATAAAAATAAACAAGCTAGTTATACACAGAACAACATGCATAATTTTCAAAGGCTGAGTATAAGAAGCCAGACCCAAAAGTTTATACTATAGATTCTATTTCTTTAAAAAGACTTATTTATTTGAGAGAGAGAGAGAGAGAGCCGGGGGAGGGGCAGAGGGAGAGGGAGAGAGTCTTTTAAGCAGACTCCGTGCTGAGTGTGGAGTCTGATACAGGGCTCCATCTCATGACCCTGAGATCACAACCCTGAGATCATTACCTGAGCTAAAACCAAGAGTCAGATGCTTAACTGACTGCGCCACCCAAGCATTCCTACTATAGATTCTATTTATACAAAATTCTTGCAAAACCAAAACTATAGCAACAGAAAACAGATCAGTAGTTGCCAGGATCTGGGGCTTGGGTGATTCCCTACAAAGGGGCCCAGGAAAATTGGGGGGGAGATGATGAAATTCTTTCTGTATCTTATTGTGGTAGTTATGTGACAGAACACACTCATCAAACTCACAAGAGGTATGCACTAAAAAAGACAGAATTTTACTGTGTTAATTATACTTTAATTTTTGAAAATGGAGTAAAAACTGTAAAGGGACTATGTATTAACTTGTGGAAATGCTTGTGTTACAAAGTGAGTGAAAAAGAAGAATGTATCTTATGTTCTCAACTACTGAAAATTGCCCAGTCATAGATACAGGGATGAAACCTTGAACACAATCGCAACAATTATCTTTGAGTGTAGGATACAGCCATTATTTCTTTTTATTTCTTTATATTTACATTTTATGATATACCTTTATAATGATAGAGGCCAGGTTATTGAAAGGAAAAGTGTCAGGTTGTCCATAAATGTGAGGGACCTTTTAAAATGGCTGTCCCGTGGCTCCTTGTGTCTAATTCAAGCATGCGCCCTCTGGCTTCTGCATGGCACGCAGCGTAAAGCAGGTGCATATAAATGCAATGAAAGCCCTGTGAACAGACAGTCTGTCTCAGGAATACCCATCAGCTGAAAATATCTTCAATGGGGTGAAAGTGATGCTCTTTCCTTTTATTCTGTCCCTGACCTTCAGTGGTCTTCTGTGCTGACGGGGCATTTGCTGGTCTTCATTATAACTGCTGATGAAATCTGGCTATGTCATGGTTGCGACCACAAGCCCAGGGCAGCAGATGGAAGATCGTGAGGCTCTCTTTCACAGCTCATTAAATCATAGAAAGCTGGCCCAAGCTTAATATCTCACCGACAGGCATTAGTTGAACGTGAATTTGCATTTCTTCCTCTGGGATCAGTATTTAATGGTACATTTTAATCTCTAACCTTGAGGTGATCCACATATATCTGTTAAATGGAACTGAAAAAGCACTCATTTATTCTTACCCCCAGCCAGGTTCAGGTTGTAAGCTTCTAAATAAGAGATTTGGGTAATTCCCTGATCAATACGCACCCCGGGGCATCCTCTGCTCCACTTCTTTGTTATTCACCACCAGCAATGATTAATTGGGCGTCAACTACGGGAAAGAGTGTGCTTGGTCCTGAAGATGCTACATAGGATGAACAAAGCAGGTGCTGGCCATAGGAAGCCCACGGTCTAGTAGGGATACAGGCATAGTCACACACACACTCACACACGCACGCGCGCGTACGCACAATCTGCAACAAAATATGACGTGCAGGTTAAGCGAACAACCAATGCTTAAGTGCTCGAGAAGGGCTCCAGGGTATCCATCCCAGAGTTGTGCACTAGAGTAAGAAACCCAGTCAATCAGCTGGGTTAGGGCATGGGAAAGTGGATTTCGAAGAGTCCTGATGCCAAGTGAATAAATTCTGCCTCATTTTTCGGTCTTAGAATGGTACTGAAGTGTTTTAGCAGGCTTGTGAGTAGAGCCGTAAGTTAGCAATGTTATTGCAACAGCATGGGCTGAGTGGGTTGGGTGGATAGCAGAAATGAAAATTTTCATCCAACCATCGGAAGATGAAACTGCAGAAAGCTCTCAGAAAACAACAGAATATATAAAGTAGGAGCGTGAGGTTATACATACAGAGAGAATTGCAAGTGGTGAAAGGAAGAAAACAATTCTGCCATTCGTGGGGAACTGCATGCACCCCAGTATGACCAAAGGGCAGAAGAAATGCGGGGAATACACAGGAGAGAAGACCTGCTAGGCATTTGGAAGGTGATTGTAAAGGGATTTAAATGTCATGAAAAGAAATGTGGACTATTTAGTGGGTAAGAGGGAGTCATTTGAGGCTTTCCAGCTGGCATGGGGATGGGGCATAGCTGAACTGAACTCTAGGACAGTTCACTTCTAAGCAGGTGCAAAATGAACGGGGCCATAACCGTGACCTTCTCACAGCCTGAGGGTGTCGGCATAGCCCCGAGGTTGCATCCCTCTCTACATTTTCAGTCTAGCCTAAGACTTTCTGCTTTCTTTTGTCACCCATAAATTATGCCTGCCTGGTGGAGCCAGCCCTCATCCCCCATGCACACAGTCTGGCTCTGGGTGGGAGGGGGAGTCATTTGCAGGAGTCATCAGGCTGACAGGAGCTCATGGGCTTGGGCGATCCCAGGCCCTAGTCACTGTGACCAAACTGAGTCTTGCTCTCCCAGATGCTGACTCTGCCTGAGGCAGAGGACCACGTTCAAAGAATGCAAATTTTTTGCCTGCAAGGAACAAAATCAAACGCCATGGAGGAGTAAGGTAAACAGAATGCAGGCATCCTTGACTTCCAACAGTCTTTGGATCTGGGGAATTTGCTATTGATGCAAATTCTCTAAATCACAGCAAGCACAGGGCTGTCAACAGGGTGTCTGAACACCTACTCTGCAATGTATTCCTTCCAATGTGGGATTTGCTTGTATTTAGGGACATGTTGTAGAATCTATCTGGAGAGCAAAGAATCCTCTTCTGATTTACTCATTTCCTAGATTTGAGTTTTTGCTTATTAGGGTTTTTTTAAGTGATAAAAGATGTGAAGGAGTATACACTGTAAGCTATGAAACATTTCTGAGAGAATGAAAAATGACCTAAATAAACGGAGATCCACCGTAAACGGAGAGATCCACCGTGTTCCTGGGTCACAAGACTCAATATTGTTAAGATGTCTATTCCTCCCAAATGGATCCATAGATTAAATACAGTCCCGATCAAAATCCCAAGGAGGTTTCAGTTGTTGAAAGTGACGAGCTGATTCTGAATTTATAGGGTGATAGAACGGTGACATGCCAACCTGAAAATAAAGAGCCACAATGAGGGGCAAACAAGTGTTTATCTGGGATCAAAAAATTGCAATTCATGGAATTCAGCTTCAGCTAGAAACCCAAACAGTGTCCCGCCTGGGGTGTGAAAGCAGGGGGATTTTTTTTTAAATTTTTTTTTTTAAGACTTTATTTATTTGCGAGAGAGACAATGAGAGACAGAGAGCATGAGAGGGAGGAGGGTCAGAGGGAGAAGCAGACTCCCTGCTGAGCAGGGAGCCCAATGCGGGACTCGATCCCGGGACTCCAGGATCATGACCTGAGCCGAAGGCAGTCGCTTAACCGACTGAGCCACCCAGGCACCCAAAGCAGGGGGATTTTATGAGAAAGAGGAAGGGGGGCAATCCTAAGCTTCTATAAAAGAGAAAAAGTACTGTCAATTGGTACTAACAGGCTGAGCTACTTTTGGCTACACATTGATCAACGGTTCTATTTGGTGTCAACAAATGAAACCATTCCTGATAGCAATTTATTAACTATTCTATCTTCAGAAAGTCCACAGCCAACAACCCTATGATCAATCAAGATGCCCACTGTCCTGCCCACTTTATCAAGTGCTTGTAAAACAGATGCTATTTGGTGCAGTCCAAAGCTTTTGGCCCAGTTCAAACAAAGGCAGGTAAGGCACTTTCTCTGAAGGGCCTGCTCTGGTTCTGTTTTAAAATGGTTCCAGTCATGGCACATCTCCCTTGAAAAGAACAAAATGTGGCATTTACATTACCTGATTTCAAGACTTATTATAAAGCTATAGTTAAGACGGTGTGATGTCAGCGTCACAATAAACACCTAGATGGATAGAACAGAACGGAGGGTCCAAAAACAGAGCCACACATGACAGACACAAAGCGAGAGATACGGTTCCTGCCTTCAAGAGGTTGGGTATCTACACAAAGATGCTGAGCATGTTAAAAATGATGATTCAACGGAACAAATGCTACTAGAGCCCCAGTTCAGGATTTCTAACTCAACTGGAGGGATCTAGAAAATTTCCCTAAGGGAGGTGGTATCTGGGCAGGGTCCTGAAAGATTAAAGTGTTTGCAAGGTGAAGAAGTAAGGGAGCGGCATTCTGGGTAGAACATTCGGGAAAGGGCAGAGGCACAAATGGGCATAAGACAATCTGGTAACTGTAGATTATTCCACATATGCTGGAGTGTAGAGGTGAGAGACCATAGAGAAAAACCGCAGCCACATCGTGATAAGCCATATGAATGACAACAGGTGGGTTGGAATTTATTCCACAGATGATCAATACCATTGAAAGAGTTTTACACACATCTGTGACATGATTATATTTGGATTTTGAAATATCACTCTGTATAGAAGAATAAAAAACAAACTAGTTAAATTGAGACTGGAGGTAGCAAGACCATTTAGAATGCTGTTAAAATATTCTAGATGGGACATAGTAGAGCCTTAACCGAAGGCAAAGACAATCAGGTAAGGAGTATAAAACAGATTGGGGAGGTATTCAGAGTCACAATTGTGAGGATGTGATAACTGATTAGATTCAGGACAGGGAAGGGGTGGAGGAAAAAGAGGGAAGGACGTATAGTTGGTTTTCTCACCTCTGTTTTCTGTCAGGTGTAACAGAAAGTCTCTGACTTTCAGTAGCCAATCCTATTTAAGAACAGATGCTGATAGAAAACATGAAGACGGGCATCACTCCCCACTCCTCCAGCGCAACGTCCCATGTCAGCCACATCATATCCAACTGCCACTAGCTTTGCCTGCAGGGAACCCTTGGGTCCTTCCCACCAAACGCATAACAGGGCATTTACCCAATGAAGGTACAGAATGTGTGGTTCTAGAATTGTGCTTTGGCCTCCATGGGGGTTAAAAGGAAAGCATGCTTGGTCAGTAAAAGGAGACACTAGTCTACTCCAATCCAAGGTTCCAATTTCCCTTTCCCGGTAAAGCTTCGAGGCCCTTGCTAGTCTGCAAATGATTTATCTACCTCAAATCCTGCCAAACTTTGGCTCAGCTCTATCCAGACACGAGACTATAAATGGCTGAAGAAATAACAGGAAAAGAGCAGAGTTGAAAGGCCACTGGGCAACTGTTTTTCTTTAGCTCTGTCTGAACTGAATAGTCAGCCAACTTGGGATCAGCCCAGCCCTGTCCATGCTACCTTTTATTACTCCATGAGGCAACTCATGTGACCTAATCTCAAAGCAGTCACCGGCGCTAATAAAGTTCTCAAGAACCTAAAGCCTCACCGATTATATTTCCTAGACCCACCAACACTGCTGGTTTATGTCTTGTTAAGCCACAAAGAACATTTCGCTGTGCAAAGTCAACTAGTTATAAGTTTTTTTTTAAGGAAGGGGGAAAAAAGGATCAGTGATCTCTCATTTATTTGCCTGATCCCGTTTTCATAGAGTTCTTTATTACTTCCTAAAATACGTATGTTTACCTAAACTTCCAACCCCCTTGCAGATTAGAGAAGGCCATGTAACTAGTTCTGGTCAATAGGCATTGAGCAGAAGTGACGTGTGTCGTTTCCAAGCACATGCATTTAAGAGATAGTGCCCATCCCTCCAGCCCATTCTTCCCCTGCCAGCTGAACTGGAAGTCATGTTTTCCATGTGGTACAACCGCAAGATGCAAGAAACTTAGATCTTTAAGTCCAGTTGCTTGAGAGGAAATTATCCTAGAGAGCCACCAGACTCATGAGTAAGGGATGAACCTTCATGTATCAAGCCACTGAGATTTGGGGGCTTATTTGTTATTGCACTCAAGCCTAGATTAGTCTGACTTAAATAATGAGCCAAAAATCAAGACAGAGACTTAGGCCTCGGGTTATCAAGAAACGGCATCCATCACTGACTGAAGGTAGAGCAACAATCAGAGCCAGGTCAGAGCAGGACTAAAGCCAGCTTGCCTGAGTGCAGAGCCTCTGGGCTCCCCGCCCTCCTGCCACCCTGGGGCTGGGCTACTCCCAAATCCTTGGACAGTTGTGGGCTGGGGCTGGTGCTGAGTAGCCTGTAAGACAGATAGCCTGGTAGAACTAGAACACCTGGGGGAACCAGCAGCTCACCAAGTGTCATACTAAACATTTCCATATTGTAGGAATCCTAAAACATAAGCACGTGGTCCATTACTAGAATCGTATAGCCAACACACTCTTTGTGCGTTCAGGGCTCCAGGATCTATGGGGGATATGTGGCTAAGATAGAGCCCCATTTTGCACTGAGCTTACATTTCAGACCCACTGGAGGCTAGGATACCTAGGCTACAGTCACAGACTACCTTAACTGTGACCTTGGGCAAGACTCCTCCCCTACCTATGTCTTCTTTCTTTAACTATACATTAGAATATTTGGGTTTGATAATATCTAAAATACTTTATAGACTATCTCTGAAAGGGCTATGTGGCGACATGAGAAGAAATTGCAAGACTACGGAGCATAGAGCCTCTGGGCTAGAAAGATTATATAGAAAAGTCTGAATACCTAAATTAGAGAGCTTCTGAAAACCTTGGCCACACCTCTTGACCCAGTTCTAAAAAGCCCAGTAACACCACTGGTTCTTTAAACACATTATATATTCAAAATCTTCTTCCCCTTTTTCTCTCTGGTTAGATGTAGAAAATTCCCCCGATAAACTGGCTAACTTTGAAAATAATCATTCCTAAAACATACTCAAAGGAAGACACTTCGCAAAAACATGAGCTCTTTTCTCATTATATCAGATAATTGGCTCGGATAACTGCTTATCCGCACTGAATGGGAATTATGTCCTCAAGAGTTTCTATACCTATCGACTAGTATGCTTATCTTCAGATATTTTTAACTAAAAAATGCATTGCCTCTGTAAATTATTATGCTAGTACTGATTTTTTTTTTCAGTTATTTAAAGTCCCCTATTTCCCTGTCACTTATTGATCAACCTGGTCTTTTTTTATATACCTAATATCAGATTAGTTCGAAGCCCTTGCATTGAATTTTGTTTATGCTCCTCAAAAGGAACATTCCGCCTTTTATTAAAAGACATTGCCTATGAAAATATAGCGAGGATAGCTCTTATAAATGATCTACTACCAAAATTCAATTCACATTCTGCCTGGTGCCTTTTCCCGTCTTAAGATCATTGTACAGCATAGGATGGTAAAGAGAGCACAGGTTTTGTTGTCTGACAAACCTAGTTTTTAATTCTCTCTCCTTCACTGTCCACATGGTGCTGTGCTCCTGCACTAAATATATCTGAAATCCATTCCCTCCTGTTTAGTGGTACCACCACTGCTCTAGTTTATGTCTCTACCATCTTCCTCTGGAATTACTTCCTCATGCCTTTTAGTGGTTCCTGCCCTGGATATACGCCCTGGATATACACACCCATTGTCCACAGCAAGTGGCATAATTTGTCTAAAGCAGTGTGACTCAAAGTGTGCCCTCAGATGAATGAACAGTTTCCTGGATGTGACAAAGTAAGAAGCTCCTGCCAGAATGGGAATCAACTCTATTGCTACGCTTGTTATTTAGTTCAGCTGACTTTTTTTAAAATAGCAAGACATTCTCCATGAAAGAAGCAAAGTGTTGATGTACATGTTGACCCAAGCCTCTTACATCACCGCAGATCGCCACTTGGAATAGACTGATCTCAAAAAGCCGAGGTCCCCAGCGCGATGGGTGAGACTCTGTAAGGTCTGACATCTGCTTCATCTGCAGCCCCACATGTCACCAATCTCAAACTCATCTTTTCTGTTCCAGGAACACTGACCTGCCTCTCATCCTCCCTTCTCCCCACCCCCAGTACCCCCTCCCCAAACACTCCCATGCTTACAAGAAATACACCATGATGGGTTTTCTCCAGAAAGTCTTTCTATCACCATCATCCTCCCCATGTCACTCCCTGCTCTACTTCCGTTGTGTCTTACATACCTCATTTGCTCTACAGATCATATTATTTTATAATCATTTATTTATATGCTTCTCACAATCAAAAAGTTAACTCCTTGAAGACAAGATTTATATTTTACTCATTTCGATTAGTCAGAAAACGTAACACAGCTGCTGCTGTAACAAATAAACTCTGAGATCTCAGTAGCTGAACAACACTTCAGTTCATTGCATGATCACACAAAGTCCCCTGCAGATGTTTCTAGGCAGACTGTTATCCCCGGTGGCTCCCCTCCACGTGGTCATTCAGGAACCCAGACTTGCCAACATGCTGACGAAGCTGACTCTTAGCCTTTGATTCCTTTTCTGGCTCTTGGGCTTTCAGATAGAGATGATGAAAGAGACATTGAGAGTAAGATCGTACAAGGTATTTTAGGAGCCTGGCCTGGAAGTGGCCAGTATTACTTCTACTCAAATCTGTTAGCCAGGATCTAGGCACATGGTCTCACCTGACTGTAAATGGACTAAAAAAGCACAGTTACCTGAAGGCCCAGAAGGAAAAAGAAACTGCTCTATGGGCACCCAACACCCAGAGGCAGGTGCTAATGCCAAGCACAGCTTCTTGGGCATTTGAGTCTGCCCCAGGCATCTTCAAGAGGAATCTGCGCTACTTTCCTTGCCATTTCAGGCAATAACTGGGCTCCTTGATGAAGAACTTTCAAAATCCCTCCCTCATTTATCTTTCCATTTACACTTTTCATTTCCAGCAGCTTACAGAAGAAAAGTAGAGTCTCACGTTCCATTTATAATGACCTCACATTTTCTTCTGTGTGTTCCAGGTCCCTGGCAAAGTCTTTAAAGGTTACATCTGAGCTCAAGTAACTTCTCATTTTTTACTTGAACCATTGCCTCCAAATCTCTTGATCTAAACCTTACACTCTTCAAACAAAACATAAATTCAGGACTCAAACGGCTTAACAAGTGTCCCTTTAAAGGAACAGTATTTAATAGTAAGAGCTGTTAAATAATCAATCCAAAGTTCAGAATGTTATTCCCTAGAAGGGAACGTGAAATGGATCAAAAGCACACCACGCTCTTGGGGTACGGAACAAGCCATTTTAACCACTTCCATGGAAATACATTCCTTCAGTTAGAAGTTGGATCAGACTGTTTCGTTCAGTCTGATCCCTCGTTGAGGAAAATGATGACTTTAAGCTATTTGTAACATGATGAATGTAGCATAAGGAAACCTCTCATCAAGTAATATCCACTAGATGGTTTGTAGAAGAAGAGAAACTTCACTTATAAGGACCTGTTTTGTGGAAATACAGACTTTTAAAACTGTGGGGCACAGAATCACATCTCTCAGATTTACAAAGAACGTGCGAGGTAGCTAGGCCACCTGACTGCCCCCACAAGAACCCTTAATCTATCCCTTATGGCTTCCACACCCTGCCTTCAGGTTCAGAAGGCAGACCCTCATCTTTAACACGACATCCTGACCACCATTTAATTTTAGCAGAAGTTTATGAAACAAAGAATTGGACCAAAGTATTTGCTTTCAGTCCTCCAGTTGATCCCACATGACAAGCTAGGACAATGTTTCCTATTACACCAGTGGTCTGCCCAGCTCTCTGGAAGCCAATATTTAAATTAAGTCACTTCTATACACTCTTCATTAATTCACCAGTTTCTTCGGTAGAGTTTTGAGTGCTGATTATATTCAGGGTACCACTATAAAGCAGAAAACACACTTCAAGGAGCTTATCATCTGATAAGGAAAAAAGACCATAGACACCAATAATTGAAATTCAGAAATATTTACTGGACATCTCTTCATGCCAGATATTATGGTAAGCCCTGAAGATTAAAAATAAATGAGATTGAGGCAGACCACACAAACAAGAATAATCATGTGAATAAAATTTGTGTGAACAAAAACACTAGGGAGGTATATAGGATAATGGTAATGGTAGTAGCAGTAATAAATAATAATAAAAATGATAAATAATTAGCACTTAGTAAGTTACTATGCGATTCCAGAAAACTTTCTTAAGAAACTTATCATCATTAGGATTTTATAAGTGAGGGACGCCTGGGTGACTCAGTTGGTTGAGCGTCTGCCTTTGGTTCAGGTCATGATCCCAGGGTCCTGGGATCGAGTCCTGCATCGGGCTCCTTGCCCAGCAGGGAGCCTGCTTCTCCATCTGCAGGCCACTCACTCTCTCTCGCACTCTCTCTTGCTGACAAATAAATAAATAAAATATTTTTTAAAATTAAAAAAAATAATTTTCTAAGTGGTAGTATTATTATTATCATCCCCGTAGTACGATTGAGGAAACTGAAGCACAGAGAGATTAAACAACTTCTCGGAGGTCACACAGCATTAAGTGGGGTAGACAGGAGTCAAACTTGGCATCCTGACTCCAGAACATCACAGATGAGAAAACAATTGCTTCTGCTTGGGATATGACTGGGAATGGAACTGGAGAAATGTCCATGGGAGAGATATTTTGTGAATTCCTGAAGAAGACTATAGGAAGTTGCAGAAAGAAAAAAACTGGGCTTCCCAGGGAGGGGAAATAGGACATACAAAGGCACAGAGGCATGAAAGAGTGTGTCACCGTCAGGGACTTGGCTGCTTAGGGGTGGCTGGAGCTCATAGATAGGACACAAGCAAGGGACAATGCAGAAAGATGGAGCAGAAGGGCTAGGCAGGGTTCCAAGCCTGTATCTGACACATTTAGGAGCACAGACTTTATCTTGCAGGTTCTGGTGAGTTATGCCCATTCTGGGGTCCAGGAAGGGTCTCTGTCTAAAGCACTGGCCTCGCCTCCAAGCCCCTCCCTTTCTCATGTCTGCCCAGCTGCTGGTAACATTAGTTTTAGTATTTGACCAGTTCCCTTTTCTCTGTACCATGTGAATCACCTTTTATTCTCTAAGGGTTTGTTAGAAACAAGTCACGATCTCAAATACCTGCCTGTTTTAAGCAAGCTGAGCTTTTACTTTAAATCAAAATGTATCAGGGTTTAGAGTAACTAAGACAGCTACACTTGAAAAAAAAAATTCACTTTATAAAGCACCTTGAAAGTATAACAAATTCAGGACTTAATTAAAATAGAGCCCCTTGTGGGGCACCTGGGTGGCTCAGTTGTTAAGCGTGTGCCTTCAGCTCAGGTCATGATTCCAGGGTCCTGGGATCGAGCCCCGCATTGGGCTCCCTGCTCCGCGGGAAGCCTGCTTCTCCCTCTCCCACTCCCCCTGCTTATGTTCCCTCTCTCACTGTGTCTCTGTCAAATAAATAAAATCTTAAAAAAAAAAAAAAAAAAAAAGAGCCCTTTGAAAGGAATAGCACTTACTGGCTTAGAAAAGCAACCCACAGTTCAAAAGGTGAATACAGGTGTGCCAGCCAAAGTTAAGGTCCCATCTGCAGCTGCATGAACAGCCCCAGTGCTCTTTTTACTGTCACGGTTGTCTCATTGTTCTGCGCCCAGCACCCCATCTCCAGAGTCTAAGACATGGACTCGCTCCACTGGTCTTACTGTGCGTGGACCCATGGTGCCGGACCTCGGGGACTCCAATCAGACCTCAGTTGTGATTTCTACAGTCCCGGGAGGCTGCCACTCAAATGGTCACCAGGCATTTCCACATAGGTCTGATCAAACATGCGATACAATTGCTCACTAATCTCTAGCTAAAGAGAGGGAGGGAGAGGTGCCCTCCCATGGTGGAGTAAGGGGGAGGGGAGCAGGGAGCAGTCTGCCCCTGGTGCAGGCAGCATTATCACGTGCTGGAAATGGGCCACACTGGTGGTGATAGAACACTGCTCCCTATCAGGGCAGACGATCCCACCGCTCCCCTGCCCCTTGCCCTGTCACCGGCGCCTTCACGTGTTGGTTGGACTTCATGTGGGATGTGGCTTCTGCCTTTGCCACTTTGGTTGGCATCCCCTGTGGGTGTGGGCAGATATTATCGGGACATCCAGGAGAACATCTCTGTTCTCCATCTTCTGCTGGGAAATCGTCTTAACTCTTTGACTGGAAATCGATATTGTTTACTGGGTTATTGAAGACTCTTTCCTGGGGAGAGCGGAAGGGCCATCCTGAGCAGTCAAATGGGCAATCAGCTCATGGGTGTGTGTATGTGCACGTGTGTCACACCTGAATAACAGGGGGTGAGCGGTCCATATCCTTAGAGACAGTTTCAAACAGAAGATTGACATAATCACCTTTGTGATTCACAGAAATTATTCTCATGGTCGGGAGAGGAGGATGAACTAGGCAGGAGCCTATTGGAAGTGACAAAAAAGATGCGACTATTTGGCTGGACAGAGAAAAACTTCCCATGAACTATCACATGGTGCCTTTCACCTATAACCCTATTAAATCCGTGAACCATGGGGTCCAGTCTCTAAGAAATGCCACGTGGAGGTCAACCTGCGAGAAACAATCTAAAGTCCACACTTGACTTGTGTCAAACTGACGAACTTTTTTCCCTTCTCCTCAACTTTTGCCTGGCATCTTTCCTAAGAGCTTCTCACTTGCTAAGAGTCCCTAGAAAAATCTTCTCCATCCTCTTTTTATGCTCCTCCTCTTCCTGCCTTCCCTCCCCTTTCTCTCCCGTGGATTTTTATTATAAAGAGTAACTTTTTGGAAACAGACTGGGAGGTGGATGGTCCATTCGGCTGCCAACTACAGATTCTCTTTGGCAGAAGAAAAGTTTGAACTCGCTCAAGTTAATAACTGTTATTCAATCACAACATCCTTACTGAACCAAGTGCTAAGTGAACAGCAGAAAAAGCAAATGCTGCAGGAAATCTGAAGAGAAGATATCAATGTAACCTAAAATATGTAGAGACTTATTTGCACTTGAATCAAATCTAGTGTTCCAAATTACATACACAAAATACAGTTACTTTATTTCTGTTGGCCTGAATGCTCAAATAGCAAATAACTCTTTATTTCTTGTGCTGGATTGTAAATGTAAATGTACCAAATTGTCCTGATAACAGAGAGCACACATTTATTTTCTTGATCACTTGCATTATTAAAACTAAATAAAAATATATATTTATGCACATTTTTGGCATGCATGATTTTAATTACTATTCACAAGCGGTAACTAGAATCATCTCTATTTGCAGATAAAGAAATTGAGGTTCTGTTAAGTTCAATGGATTTGAGAAAAGCGACAGAGTTAGGATAGCAACCTAGGTCTTCTAAAAGCCGACTGTGAGCTCTGGGGACTCAAAGAACTTCATGTGGTTTCCCTACAAGCCATACCCCGAGCCTTGATTCACACACAAGTGAGGCATTCATTAAGTACCAACCACTTGGCATCAGCAAGAACAGCGGGCTTTTGGTGGACACTCGGCACAAAGGCAGTAGGACACCTGATCGGGCTTAGGACATATAACCACTGTCATCCCTTTAAGCATCCTTTTGGCCTCTCTGCCTTAATGGCACCAAGGGCCCCTACAAATATAACCTTTGCTATCAGTCATAGGAAGAGGAGATTTTGCAGCTTTGCTCAAATTCTACAGAATTGCTGGGAAAAACAAAAAAGTGAGCAATGCTCATACTGCCTAGTCCTCGGAGGATTTTTACAAATAAATAATCCTACTGTATCTAGTAGCCGCCGGATGCAGCCCAGACCTACTACTGTCTGTTCTTTTATTCAACACTTGCAAAAGTTTGGGTAGTTTTAATAGGGAACAAAACATGTTGCATTCAAAAACTCACTTCAGAACATGCCGAATAAATAGAGAACAGACTGCTTTACATATTCAGAGATAAGCTGGAACCCAAAACTCACAAGAAGCTTGTCAAATGCATCATCATGGGTCTGTGGTGAGCAGCAGAAAACTGAGAACAGGAAGTAATTTTTCAATTAACGGGTCACACAATACATGCCTGAGCCTTCTTGGCAATAATCACTCACAAATAATACTATTTGCCTAAATGGGCCAGATGTCTTTAGAGCCTATTCGGAAGCAAGGTTACTGTATCTCAAAGCAACCTCATCCCCAGGGGTGAAAATGTTGCTGCAGCCAATGGCCTCTCCCACACGGGCACTCAGCTGGTGATATCCACACCCACAGAAGCTGGGCTTGGAAGGGCAAGGACTCTAGTAGCTCACTGGTAGGAAATGATGCTGGGATGGAGAAAGGAGAAGCTAGGCGGCAGGGAGAGTTGAAGAAAGAGAGTAAATACTAAGGTATTTCTAAGGCAGACTCATTCCCTAAGCATCACTCAATAATGGATTAATGGAGGCAAAGGAGTTATAAAATCAATTCCAAATATACCCAAATGTCAACAGCATGCTTTCTCTGAGCCCCTCATCTGCCTCAGTTCCCAGAGCAAAGTAAAACCTCCCATACCACCACCCACTTCTCCTCACTGATTTCATACGGTATGTTGATTCAGGATCATCTTTAAAGAAAAAAAATTGTATAAACTCCTTGTAGGGTGGCCAGGCCAAAATGATCAAGTCTATCTATGATAGATGTAGCCTGTCACACCTCTGCCAGTTTCCATGGTGCGTCAAGTTGAGCCAAGCACTAGTTTATGGACAGAACTTCTTCCTTTCAAATCTCATCTCTGCTTTAGGAATAGGGCCGGGCTCCCTAAAAGAACGGATGCTGTTGGAGCCTAGTAAGAATGTGAATTAGGAAAAAAGATCATTCATCTTTATAAGGCAACATTATGGACGTCATTCCTTTCATTCCAGGATCTCAAGATTAAGTTCTCAATTCATCTGGTCAGTGTAGGGTTGTTGAGAATTCATAGAGAGGAAGAAAGCAGGAGAAAGAGCCAGAGCATTCATTCACTGTCCCTGTCCTCCTACCCTGAGGTAGCCACTGTCCATTCTTAGGTGCCTCACGTACTTGATACCATACTTTGCTGAACAACGTGCTTATATGGCTACTTCCTGATTATTTGTCAGTTTTCGACACTATCCATTGACTTATCACCATGGAGAATGAAACACTCTTCAAACCAGCACAATATGTACCCACACACATCCTCTCCCCACCCTCCTAATACGTTTGATCATACTTTTTGGTAAATTAATATTCAATACTGACATTAATATGACCATGGGAATATTATTCACAGCCGAGACATATGTGCCCCAGGAGCCCATTTCCTTTCCTGCAGAACTTTGCATTTTTCCTGGAAAAATATAATTGCTTAGTTTTGTTTTTTTTTTAAATATGTCTTAGCTTTTTATGTACCTATCATACAATTTTCCCCAAGTACTCCAACTGTGAGGTGACCGTCCTCCCAATGTTATCAGGTGGTCTGTCAGTTTTCTTCCACACACACAGACACCCTTTGGACATTTCCCTCCAGAAGGCCTATCTCTGCTCCATTCGGGGCTGGCTGCTTGCTCGCTGCCTGATGAGCATCCTGGGATCTCCCTACATTGACGTTCTCAAAATGCCCTTCCTCTCTGCTAGTAGAATCCTGTTTTCTGGATCATATATGTCTTTTTGTCTCCATAGTTTCCTCCCTCATTTCTATGAGGTGTGTCTTTTAGTAGCTCCCCAATAAAGGGTACACAGGCATTAAACATATAAGGCCTTGCATGTTTAAAATTATTATTTTGCCCTCACACGTAGTGATATTTTGGCTGGATATAGAATTATGGAAATAATGTCTTCTCAAAATTTTGGAGTTATTACCGTATCATCTTCCGGTTTCCCATTACTTTTGAAGAAGTAACCATTTTTATTCTTGTTTCCTTTTATGTGAATTGCTTTTTCTTTTTTCTGGAAGCTTTAGGCTGTTCTGAGACAATGATTTGCCTCAATATGGGTCTTTCTGAAGATCAGGCTGGGCATTATGTGGCCTTTTCAATATAGAAATATATTTTGTCTTTCATTTCAAATCAATTTTCTTCAATTTTTTCTTTCATAATTTCTTCTCCTCTATTTCTCTTTGTTGTTGTTTTTTAGAATGTCTATACTATAGATGGTGGAGACCCCAGACCAGTTCCCTAAGCATCTCATCTTTTCTCTCTTTTTTTTTTTTTTTTAAAGATTTTATTTATTTATTTGACAGAGAAAGACACAGCGAGAGAGGGAACACAAACGGGGAGTGGGAGAGGGAGAAGCAGACTCCCTGCCGAGCAGGGAGCCCGATGTGGGACTCGATCCCGGGACTCCAGGATCATGACCTGAGCCGAAGGCAGTTGCTTAACCAACTGAGCCACCCAGGCGCCCCTCATCTTTTGTTCAATTTCCCAAGACATCTCCCTGAGTTAATCTTCCATACTTCACACTGAATGGTGAAGAATTCACCCACCAAATTTTTTATTTCCTTTATCAAAAAACACTACATAAAAGTCATAAAAATTCTACCCAAAAGTTACATGTAAAAGCCATTGCCAAAGTTTTGCATTCAATCAAGAAAAATAATTACAAAGCTGTGTTCTAAAAAGTAAGGAATATTTCTGGCAGTAATTGATTAGTCTGTCATCATCAGAGAAAGTTTTGATGCAGTAATTGAATTTTCTAGATCACTGATTTTAAAAACCAACACACAAAAAAAAAAAGAAAAGAAAAGAAAAAAAAATGAAGACACATATGTTGACCTAAAACCCATTTATTCGAAAATGTTTCTACAGGTAAAGTATGCTAGGTATCCTGAAGACTAGAAACTGCAGTGAATTTATTTATACAAAGCACTATTCTAATAGGTGTCTTAGTAAATATGAAAATCAATACATGGTCTTCACCTGGTAGACACTGAGTCCAAAATGAGACAGGGAAAGTCTATTGTTTTTATTCTTGCTTAAATATAAATGTACAGTATCCACCATTCCTCTAAGTTTCCCCTAGCTGCAGGTACACTCATATTTTTTTCATCCATTCAGTCAGTCAGTCTGTAAACAAACCGTTGTATGTCAAGTGTGCACCTGGCTGTGAAAATACAATGTTGGGTAAGAAATGGCGCCTGCTTCCGTGGATCTCACACAGCTTGGAGAGTAACAGGCTAGTGTTACTCCACCTAAGTCTGGCCAAGAGGGACTTCACACAGAAGTCTCACTAACCCAAGGCCAAACTCTAAAGTGTGTGTCCCTTTGTTTTTGCAGCCAGAGATGGAGTAAGAGGTACGTGGCTCTGCTGTTCAGGAAGGCAGTGTGGTGGACCCCCACTTTGCATGCACAGAAACCTTCCCATGCACCAGCCTGAAGCCAAGATGAAGGGAAGAGAAAGGTAGAGGCCTGCCCGCCCCTTGGGCCAGGGGAAGGATCGGAAATCACATCACCTTAGGAAAACAGCTCTCATCCTAAACCTAGGATTCGTTTGAGCTGCATGTGAGCACTCATGTGTGTCCTTGGGCAACATGTGAGTGTGCATCTGAACCCAGACGTGTGTCCACGAGCTGTCCTCAGGTGGCCGGAAGCCCATATCTTCACCTCACGCAAGCAGAGCCCTCAAAGCAGACCTGGTTTGCCAAGATCTTTCCTCCCTCACACACCAAATTTGGGAAATGAACGGTTATGGATCCCTTTGTCCCACGGATGGCCTGTGTAAGAGGTGCTATGGACTGCACGTCTGTGTCCCCCCAAAATTCATATGTTGAAGTCCTAACCCCCCGTGGGGTTATATTAGAAGCTAATTAGGTTTAGATAAGGGTAGAGCCCCTAGGATGTGATTAGTGTCCTTCTAAAAGCAACACTAGTACTTGCTCTCTTTGACGTGTGAGGACACAACAAGAAGGCTCTCAGCAAACCAAGAAGAGGGCTCTCACCAGGCACCGGATCTGCCGACACCTTGATTTGGGCTTCCCAGGCTCCAGAAGGATGAGAAATAAATGTTTGTTGTCTAAGTTACCCTGTCTATGGTATTTTGTTGTAGCAGCCCGAACTGAATAAGACTGAAGGGATCCGAAGGATAGATACTTGAACAAAGCCAACTTCCACGAGTAAAAGATGATGATTTCCTTAAAGAGGGGAGAGGTATATGCTAGAAAGGGTCAGAGAAGGGCTCTCTCTGTGAAAGAGGAAATGAGATAGAAAAGCAAGGCAAACCCTGGGGTGTTTCATGAGGGGATCTCTGTGAAGGATTAACCTTTTTATTTCCCCATTGGGTGACAGGAGCCGTGATATTTAACATCCGGCTTTTATATTTCTTGCTATGTCCTTGTTACCCCAAATTTTTAGTAAGACCCATTACATTATCACTTCATATTGATGGTGTTCTGAGAAATAAAAAAGTGAAAGCATCTTACCCACTGGGCCAGCATTGCTGGAGGCAACAAGGTAGTGAGGGGGAAAGAGATCCGAGAGGTCTGAGAGGTGAAACAGAGAATAGCGCGACCAGAATACAAAACTCCAGGTTTTGGTAATTCACACAGGCTTACATGACTGCCTTTTATAAAAGAAAAAAAAATAAGACTATCATTAATTCAAACTTGAACCATAATACTATGCAGGCAGATAAAAATAATGGAAAGATTATGAGTTTTAGAGTCAAATGATGTGGATTCAAGTCCAGGCTCTGCCATTTATATTGGCCACAACCTCTCTAAAACTCCCGTTTAAGAGGGAGTCATAATCTCGGCCTTCTCAAGGATATTTGAGAGAATTACACAGGACAATAAATGTAAAAAAAAAAAAAATGTTTCATAAGTTGTAAAGTGCTCCATGCATTTGAATGTAAGTGTGACAAAAAGCAGAGCTAGGGAGGGGGCGGGGCGCTCAGGCTCAACGTCCCCTTGGCCTGCCTTGTACCATCCAGCGTCCCCAGGACCAGTGATGGGTGAGGTGGGCGGGCCTTGCTGACTCCACGATCCAGCTCAGCTCATGTCTCTGTGGACTGGGATGACTCAGGGCGCAGCTGAAGCATTTCAAATGCACATCCATCTCCAAACCCTATCTGAACTGGCCACCTAATCCTTTTGTTATCTTTCAGCTTGGAGCATGCTAAGAATGGCAATTATGAAATTTTAAAAGATTCATTGGCACCATTAGAATGAAATTCATCTTCGGAACAAAGACGACTTGCTTGCTTTTGCATACAAATAAAACCTTCACAAAAGCCTGGGATGAATTCCATTTTCCTCTTTGGCAGAGTTTCTGTCCTCTAGAAATAAAAGTAATTCTGAGAGGCAACATGCTTTGCAACTTTATTCTTCTTCATTGGAAATAGCCTGAGCACTGTGAAGGGGATACATGGGGAAATGCTGTATTGAGAATTAGTAGTGTTTGTCAAAATATTAACAGTCATTCACTCAATGCCTACTATGTACTTGGTGCTTCTTCCGGCAGGTCATTCAATTCGGACCATAATTCTGTGAAAAGAAATGCCATCCCCATGTTATAGAAAAGACTGAGATATGAGAAGTGAGTCATTTATCCAAGGAAACCCAATGCTGAGACAGAGTACATGCAAGGGGTGACTCCAAAACACACATGGAACCTTCTCTTGAAAAGAAAGGAGGGAAGTCCTTGGCATTCCCACCCTAGTACACCAGGACCATGAATCCTAAAGTATCAGAAGGTGGTGAGGTTTGCTCTGAAGGCTCCAGCCCCAGCCAACCTTGTCAGAACTGGCAAATGAGGCTTCTTTCTATACAACTTCCACGACCAAGAAAACATTCTAGGGCTTAGGGTGGGAACAACAGAAAACTGCTCTGATTTTTAGAACAGAAATGAGGTGCCTACACTGACAGAAGGCACCCCATTATTTTTCCCGATAGGCATGGGTCTCAGCAAGGTGGTAGAGGTGGCCAAGTTGATTTCCCTCTGCTGGGTAGTGTGCTGAGGAAAAAGAGCTCTGGGTTTGGGGTCAAGTCCCAGCTCCACTATTTATTAGCCTTGGGACTTTCAGAAAAGTACTCAAGCTTCTATCTTAACGGGGCTCCTGGGGGATTAAATCAGCTTTAACATGGTATGTGGTTGAGGTAGGAGGCCCCATGGAGAGGCACCCTCAGCACGACTGGGTTGCGCCCACTCTGCCTCTGTGTTGACTCCAGAAAGTTGGCAGCAGAGTGGGCACCCCCCACACCCCGTTAATTCACCCCATCTCCACAGAATCAAGGGTTTGATATTTTGGGGAGGTATCACTGAAGCCCAAAGCCAAGCTCTGGCAAAATAATTCAGAACAGCAAATGGTGAGCGCTGTGAACTGTGTAAGACTTTTGAATCACAGACCTGTACCTCTGAAACAAATAATACATTATATGTTTAAAAAAAAAAGAAAAAGAAGAAGAAGAAGATAGCAGGAACGGAAGAATGAAGGGGGGGAAATCGGAGGGGGAGATGAACCATGAGAGACTATGGACTCTGAGAAACAAACTGAGGGTTCTAGAGGGGAGGGGGGTGGGAGGATGGGTTAGCCGGTGATGGGTATTAAGGAGGGTACGTTCTGCATGGAGCACTGGGTGTTATACGCATACAATGAATCATGGAACACTACATCAAAAACTAATGATGTGGGCGCCTGAGTGGCTCAGTTGGTTAAGCGACTGCCTTCGGCTCAGGTCATGATCCTGGAGTCCCAGGATCGAGTCCCGCATCGGGCTCCCTGCTCGGCAGGGAGTCTGCCTCTCCCTCTGACCCTCCTCCCTCTCATGCTCTCTGTCTCTCATTCTCTCTGTCTCAAATAAATAAATAAAATCTTAAAAAAAAAAAAAAACTAATGATGTAATGTATGGTGATTAACATAACATAATGAAAAAAAATTTAAAAAAGAACAGCAAATAGAAAGCAGCTAATCTCTGTTTTAGTATAAGGCATAAATTAGAAATGATAAAAATGTTAGGAGATGCCCAAGTCATCTTAAGGACACTCGAATTCATTTGCCAACTTCACAATCTTCAAAAAAATAAGAGGACTGCATTTTTGAGCAAGTTGTTCGGGGAAAGAGGACCGACTCCCCATCATAAGTATTTCATAGTGTTCTCTCTGCAGGACTGAAAATGCCACATAAGGAAAGGGTTGCATACAGTCTTCATAGTTCAAGGTGTTTGAACTTAAAATACAAATAACCAGTGATTGAGAAAGGACAGTCAGCCTCTCACACATATGAGATGAGACTTTAAAATAATGAAACTGTTTCCAAGGACATCCTTCACTGACTTAATCTAAATGTTAGCAACAGTCTAGGCCGGTATGCTGTCTTCTGTCTCTCCCCGACAGGAGCGTACTCCTTCTCAGAGTCTCCACAAGCACGTGGCTGACGACTGTCTGCACCCTCCCCTCTCTTTTGTCACCGATGAGACAGGGTCAGCCCTGGCCCCTTCTCCAGAAGGCACTGGGCCTGAGGAGGAGCCCCGTGGGCAGCTACGGCCCTTCCCTGCTGGTCCGGGCCTGACCTCATGCCCCACATAAGGTGATGAAAACTCTGCTTCCTTGCTATTTTAGCTTTTTACTTCGATGTAATTTTTGACTTGCAGAAATAGTACAGGATAGTACCCTCCCCCCAGCTTGCCCTCCTGTTAACACCTTGCATAACCACAGTAAAATGATAAAATTATAAAGCCAAGAAATTCACATTATACACTGCTATTAACTAAACTACAGACCGATTGATACTTTGCAATAGCAAACCGTGCGTATGTATTTTCACATTGTCGAGATGTCTTGAAGGTAGATTCCCGAAGTGACATTGCCAGATCAAAAAGTAAGTGCATATAGAGTTCTGTCGAGTATAACCAAAAGCCTCTCTAGAGGAGTAGAACCACTCTGCATCCCCTCCAGCAATGTATAATAGTACCTGTTTCCCCACAGATCTGCCAGCAAGCTGTTTTCAACTTCTTAATCTCTGCAAATCTGGTAAGTGAGAAACGGTATCCCATGAAACTTTAATTTTGATCTCTCTAATTATGAGTAATTTGAACATTTTTCATATGTTTGAGGACCATCTGCTTTGTTTTCTTTGCTATCCCAAAGAAAGGCATGGGAGACACATGTAGTCAAAGTGTTCACCGTCCCAGCCGAGGGTGGGCAGAGAATAAAGGTCACGGACGGATTCCCTGGTCCAAAAGCCGTGGCCATGAGCGGTCATTGTCCCTCTGTTGGCTCTCTGTTTCAGTGCCCTGGGAATGTCCCACTCAGCTAACAGATATCAGGAGCCACCCTCCCCAAGAAACTGAACCTATGAGAAGATCATGGGCTTGGGGTCAGTTGAACCTAGTACTTCTCCTGAGCTATGTGGTTTTGGGCAAATTACTTCACCTGTCTGGGTCTCAGTTTCCTTATTTTTAAAAAACGGAAATAGATGAACTCTATCAATTTCACACGGCTGTCACAAAAATGAAATGAGTCAATGGATACAAATCTTTTCCCCCATGGCTGACAAGCGAGAGAACATTGGTAAATGTTAGATCTCCTGAGTTTCTTTTGCCTCATACACAGATCACGAAGTAGCCCTTCATTAATTGTAATGTCCTCTTGCCTTCAAACACCTGAGAAGGATGGGTGTCCAGTGAGGTGGTTTGAGCCCAGACCTTATTTTTTGACCTTGACCATGGAGCAGGAGAACAAGACGACTCTCTGATACTAGAATTTAGGTGCTGTATCATCGGACCAGGAAGATAATTGAGGTGGGTAGGGGACAGGATTGCCAGGCTCAGAAAATAAAAATACAAATTATAAATAATAAATTTGAATTTTACACTCTTGGTATAAAAGATACTCATGTAGGAGACTCTCTTAAAATTAGAAACCTCATAATATTATTTCAATCACATTCCTAACATATGGAGATTTGATAAGACTGGGGTTACAAGATAAAATACAGGACACTCAAATTTGAATTTCAGATAATGAAATTTTTTTCATATAAGTAGATCCCACATATTGCATGGGACATACTTACACGAAAAATTATTTCTTGTTGATCTGATTCCAATATTGAATGGGACATACTTATACTAAAAAAAAATTATTAGTTATCTGAAACTCAAATTTAACTGGAAATCATGTATATTATCTGGCAATCCTAGTAGGAGACATTTCAATCTCTGAAAATCGCATGAAAGGTGGCTGTCCCTCCATTCTCTGCTCTGTGCAGATCACTGGACTAGCTGGTGCTCCAGGATAGCAGAAAAGTAAAGGAGGTAGGCAGTGAAACCAAACAGAGTGAAACTTCCTTGAATAAAACGCCTGGCCGTTGTATCATGCAGATGTGCTGGTTGCAAAATGACAGAAACCCAACTCAAGCTGGCATGCCCAAAAGGTGGACAGTATTGCCCCATGTAGCCGAAAATATAAGGGACACAGCTGACTTCCAGGTGGCCAGCATGAAGGGGTCCGATGGTGTCATTAAGAATATCTTTCGTTCTCCATCTCCCAGCTTTGCTTTTCTGTGCCTGTGCTTGGGACAAGCCCTCCCCACGTGGTGGCAAAGCCAGCAAGCAGCAGATTTAGCTGCCGCTATCCTTACAACGAATTATCCTACAAAGGGAAGGAGCGCTGCCTCTCTCCCAGTTGCTTCTGCAAGAGGCTCGTGGAGGACTCTAGAAGGGCTTGGGTCTTGCCCACTCCTGTCACTGCAGATGGAAGCATTAGCCCCAGCAGAGGCACATGGATGGGTTTCCCAGAGGAGAGAGAGATGGTCTTTGCCACCAAAGGATCCAGGGAGAGGGAAATATGCACGGAGTATAACAAAAACTCCAGTGACTACATCACTCACTAAAAGTTTGTTAATCGGTCAAACCTCCAATACCAGAGAAGAGAGAGAGAGATTCTTGCTGCTCCCAGTGCAAGAATAACAGGAGAAAGGGCTGGAAGCAGGGATATTATGGGTGACTGACAACTACAATTGTCTAAATAAAGCAGTTAGGACTCATAGGAGGTCAGGGAGAATAATGAAAGGAATGTTTGCCACTCTATTAGTCTACCTGACATAAGGTGAAACCCATGTGGGGGAAAACCTCCATAAATGATTAGGCATAACAGAAAACAAAGTGGTCTCAGGGTCCACCAGGGACGGGATGCTAACTGGAACTGTCATACAGAAAAGGGGACTGAAGTCAGATTTAAAACCGCCAGTGATGTCCTCACTCCCACAAACACACAGCTTCAGAAAAGCTGCCTACTCGTCATCTGGTAGTCATGTCCTAGGGAGATTTTTCTGAATGGAAGAATTTGATAATTATCCAATGTTGCAAGCTTAAAACTCTTTGCTTTAGTGGAAACAACATCTCCAGTGACCAATCAGCCCTGAAATTAAACAAATGCCTTATTGTAATGGCTAGAGATGGGGGCCAAGGAGGCAGAGAAGGGAAAGCCTTCCATCTCTTTTTTATATATATAAATCATGTTTTTATTATGCACTTTACCATTGATACAGTTTTGTTTTTTAAGTAGGCTCCACGGCCAGTGTGGAGCCCAGCACAGGGCCTGAACATGTGATCCTGAGATCAAGACCTGAGCTGAGATCTAGAGTCAGCTGCTTAACTGACTGAGCCACTCAGGCACCCCAAGAATGCCTTCCATCTTGAAGGAAATGGAAATTGGAATTTATGGTAGAATCGGATGAAGTTTGATCTGCAGAAACCCCTCTCGAGAGAGCAGGAAAGATGCCTGTGGCTCTTTTGATTGGAGCATTGCACAAAGAGGGAAAGTGTGATGCAAAACCCCAGGCGAATGCTCAGCAAAACGTGGGGACTCTCAGGGCCACCCCTGGTCTGCACCCCAGTTCTTCCAAGTCTTCCATGGCGTCCCCAACAATGAGAACAGTTTGTCTCTTACAACATTTGGACCAATGTGATCTCTAACACCAGGCCGGGAGTAAGGAAATGTATGAAAACATCACATAGGAAATATCATACTTTATAGTCAGAAGAATTATTAGTGTGCCTATAAAATGTAATAGAGGAAAACTTGGGTGAAATCATTTCAAGTTATCTCAGGAAAGCATTATTCAAGGAAACTGTTATCCCTTTTAAAGCTTGAATTCCTACATAAAGGACAAAATTGCCTCACTCTTATTTGTGTTTTTCTAAAGATCCCATTTCACTTTTCCTGGGTCCTAGAGAAACTAACTTCCCTCTAAATTTAAGACTGGGGGTGCCTGGGTGGCTCAGTTGGTTAAGCAACTGCCTTCAGCTCAGGTCATGATCCTGGAGTCCCGGGATCGAGTCCCGCGTCGGGCTCCCTGCTGTCAGCAGGGAGTCTGCTTCTCCCTCTGACCCTCCCCCCTCTCATGCTCTCTCTATCTCATTCTCTCGCTCAAATAAATAAATAAAATCTTTAAAAATAATAAAATAAATAAAATAAATTTAAGACTGAAAACAGGGAAAACCCAGAAACACTCAAACTAAGGAAGTGTTGACCAGAGACCAGGAACAAATGACTCTAGAATCAACATTTTATTTCAATAAATCCTGGGGAACCCCATGAGGCCCAGCCTCTGCATGGAGTCACATTCAAAGGAAATATAGACTGTACCTTAGCAGTATTAAAGAAAAATGTTGGTGTTTACAATGGGGCATGAGTGCATGATGGGATTTTACACATCTGGGTGCCCAAAAAGCATCCCAGACATATCTTCAGACATCGTTTCCTATCTTCTGCTCTCACGCAGGCAGGTCTCACACCACCCTGCTCTCTTTCTCTAAGCCCTTCTTCCTTCACATGCATGATCCATGCGTGACACACCCTGGTGCCTGGCCTATGCTCATTCCTGGGCCTGCTGTCCCCAACACTTGGTCATGTTCTTCCAATCCAGGAGAGCTGAAGGACCCAGATGGGTCACACCTCCTTCCTCTACCTTTCCTCCCCCACTGGGAAGCCACTCTGTAGTGTCTTCTCTTGCTCCATTCATCTTGGGAGAGACCCTTAGGGAGCATTTCCCCCTCATTACAACTGATGCTCCTGCAAACAATGCAAAGGACACCGAGAGATAAAACTTCCACAAAGAAAATTCACAGAGCTTTTCCTCAAAGAAATGGGGGGAGGGGTGAAGGATAAGGCTAAATAGCCCAGGTCAAAGAATATAGAATGGCCTTGTAGAACTGAAATTCCTTTTGGCCATCCAGGATAAAGAGTGGCTGGGCAGAGAGCAGAAAAATCTGCCATGTTGTTCTCTGAATGGTAGAAACGCAGGGTGGGCTCAGGAGATCGGACTTTGTTCAAAAAAATGATGTGGTTGGTTTGCACACTGATGTTCATAGCAGCATTATTCACAACAGTCAAAAGGCAGAAGCCACCCCCCCAAGTGTCCATCAACAGATGAATGGATAAACATGTGGTATATCCAGATAATGGAATAATATTTGATCTTAAAGAGGAAGGACATCCTGTTACATGCAAAAATACCCACGAACCTCGAGGACATTATGCTAAGTGAAATAAGCCAGGCAATCACAAAAAGACAAAACACTGTGTGATTCCACTTATGTGAGGTGCCTAGAGTATCAAAGTCATAGAGACAGAAGGTAGAATGGTGGTTGCCAGGGGCTGGAGAAAGGAGAAATGGGGAGTGTTGCTTAACCAGCACAGGGTTTCAGTTTTGCAAGATAAGAAGAGTACTGGAGATTGGTTGCACAACAACATTAACGTGACTGAACTGTACACTTAGAAATGGTTAAGGTGGTAAATTTTATGGTATGTGTATTTTCAACACAATTTAAATTTTTTTTGTTTACTTTTTAGAAATGACATGGTTGGGAAGACCAAAAGAATATGACAACATAACCAATTCCTACTGGATGGGGAGAAGGTAGAGGTGGACAGACAGGTGATGAGGCGGATACGAAAATGCAGGGGGAATGGTGGCAGAGGGCCAGGCCCCAAGGAGGCACAGGGAGGGCCTCAGCCCTGTGCTGCCTCCCCACACCCCTGCCCAGCCACTGAGAAGGGGCCTCTATTCCTCTGGAGCCCTGAGACAGCCCGCTTGGCAGCACTGTGCTCTGGGTCACGCAGGCTGGCCTGATGACCAGAACCACAGCAGAAATGAGGACGGCCCCTACCTGTGAAGCATTGTCCAACTGAGGGAGAGAGGCGTCGCATTCCTGTAAGGCAGATCTTAGGACTCCTCAGTCCCTCAGCCACTCAGACAAGGGCCCCAGTGCTGCAGCATTTCATTCTCTCAGCATCGCTGGGGTTTGAGATCTAACCGGTTACATGACCAGAGAGGGGCCAATCACATGGCCCTCACATGGTCGATTCACAAAGAAAGAGCCTGGAATAGAAATATAAAAGGAAGCCTTTCTGGACACTTAGCCACACCAGACTCCAGGCCCTCTCTGCGGGTAAGAGAAGATAGATGGACGCGGGGGGCCCCATGCCAAGGCCACTGCAAGTCTGGGCGGTGAGTCAATATAAAAGATGAGAACTTTTATAACAAGATCCACTTTACCTCTGGGAACCACCCGCATATTGTTTGTTCCTAAATTTTCGAGCCCACTGAGAACAGCTGAATAAGATTGTTGCCTGTCCCATTTATGTGTCCTCACCTCTTTTCTCCGTCTATTCTTACCACTCTCACTATCACTCCACCTGTTCTCCACACAGCTGCCCAAGAGAGTTTTCTAGAATACAAATTTCACAAGGTTATTCCCTGCTTAAAGCTCCCTAAAAGACTCCCCACTGGACATGGGATAAATTCCAAGCTCATCAGCCCAGGTCACAACCCAACACACTCCCTTCGGCCCAGCGTTGGCTTTGACCAAAATTTTCTCAGCCTGGAACACTCTCCCATCTTCCCCAAGGCCCAGCCATCCTCACCCAATAAACAATGACATGTCCATCCAGTTAGCATAAGGGAGCCTCCTCTGGGAAGTTGCCCCTGGTCTTGTCCCTCACCCAGGTGGGACTGATTCCTCCAACTGCTCCGGATTCTTTTTTTTTTTTTTTAAAGATTTTATTTATTTATTTGAGAGAGAATGAGATAGAGAGAGAGGGCATGAGAGGGGAGAGGGTCAGAGGGAGAAGCAGACTCCCTGCCGAGCAGGGAGCCCGATGCGGGACTCGATCCTGGGACTCCAGGATCATGACCTGAGCCGAAGGCAGTCGCTCAACCAACTGAGCCACCCAGGCGCCCCAACTGCTCCGGATTCTTATCTTGCCCAGAGCACTCACCAAAGAACTAGATTGATACATAGGAGTGTTTAATGTTTTTTGAGTTAATTAACTAATGAATGAATGAAATAAATATAAGCAGAGGGGACAGGGAACAGCAGGACTGAGTGTTTTGGCCTTGCTCAGTGCTCTGTTCTACATCAGTCCAACTAAAAGAGCCCCCTCTGTGTCAGAATTTCTCACTGGTGATGAAGGTAAACTTGGCTTTGCTAGTTGGAGTCTTTGTGCCTATGTGCAACTGATGAGGTCACAGAGGCATACCTGTTTGTCACTGTGATCCATCTCATGCAGATAGCATCAGCTCTGCTCTGCCAGCTTAGGGTGGCAGAACTGAGAACCAGGAAGCCCCTACATCCTTCTCACCCCCATTCAAGCTTGCATGTGCAGTCCCTATGAGTAAAAGCTCCGCAAAGAGCTGAAACCTGAAATCTGTCACATCTCAAACACTATGTGGAGTGATGTGGGATATAAATAAAAAGGCATCCAAACTAAAAACACCAAAACAGCTATGTTTCCCAAACATAACAAAATCATGCCCGTTGTCTTCTAGCAATGAGCCCGAGTCCACCAAGGGAGCCCAGCCCAGCCTCCCTCAAGATACTGATTTGTTCCCATCCTCACCTAAGAGCCTGGGTAGCAACTGAAGCTTGACCAGTGATGTTCTCAGGGTAAAATATTGCCTTCAAGGAGCTTAAAATCTAGTGAGGGAAACCATCACTAGACACATAATTGGCAATATCTGATAAGTATAAGAGAAATTTTCATTGTGTTCTGCTCAGTCTCTACATGCTCATTTTACAGACGAAACTAAAAATTCCAAAGTAATTTGCCCCAAGGTCACACAATCAGTTGCAGATCCATTGCTGGAATATAATTTGTTAGCATGGGGAATTTGTGTACACTTAAAGAGTTTTAAAAAAAAAAGGTATATTGAAAGTTAATATAAACTCAATTAAAAACATGAAATATTAAGGTATGTACTATTTATAGACAACTTTCTGTACTTTGAGTTTCAGAAGCAAAATGCCAAAATCTTAGTTTCAACTACATTTTCTTGACAATCTCTACTTACAAAAAAATCCCCTGAAATGTCTCTTGCTAGTGGAGTCTTTGGCAAACTAGCACCTTCTTATCAGCTGAGCCTGGCTGTGCGATCATTTGCACACAAGTGGGTACTTGTATCAATCCGCTTGGGCTTCTGTAACAAAACACCATGGACTGGGCGGCTTACACAACAGATATTTTTTTCTAGCAGTTCTGGAAGTCCAAGATCTGGTAAGTGCTGGTAGATCCTGCTCCTGGTGAGAACTCTCTTCCTAGTCTGCAGGGGGCCACCCTCCTGCTGTGCCCACACATGCCAGAGACAGTGAAAACTCTCTGCTATCTTCTTAGAAGGGCACCAATCATGTCATGGGGGCCCCACCCTCATGACCTCATCTAAGCTTTCCAAAGTCCCCATCTCCAAATAATATCACATTCTTGGGGGTTAGGGTTTCAACCTATGAATCTTGGAGGAACACAAACATTCAGTCTGAAACAGTACTCAATAAATTTAATCCACAACGTGGCCAAAATTATCAGTCGTCAAAAAAAGTTCTGATCCTTTTGAAGAGACAAGAACCATTGTAGCAATTTGGGTTCTTTAAAATGCTTTCAACTGAGGGGCACCTGGGTGGCTCAGTAGGTTAAGCGTCTGCCTTTGGCTCAGGTCATGATCTCAGGGTCCTGGGATTGAGCCCCATGTCAGGGCTCCCCACTCATTGGAAAGCCTGCTTCTCCCTCTCTCTCACTGCCTAATACTCTCTCTGTTTTGCTCTCTCTCTGTCAAATAAATAAATAAAATCTTTAAAAAAATCATTATAAAAAAATGCTTTCAGGGCGCCTGGGTGGCTCAGTCATTAAGCATCTGCCTTTGGCTCAGGTCATGATCCCAGGATCCTGGGATCAAGCTCCGCATCGGGCTCCCTGCTCCGCGGGAAGCCTGCATCTCCCTCTCTCACTCCTCCTGCTTGTGTTCCCTCTCTCGCTGTCATTCTCTCTGTCAAATAAATAAAATGTTTAAAAAAAAAAAAAAAGGCTTTCAACTGAGATTGTAAAAAGAGGAAGAAAAAAAATTTGAAAGAAATGCATGATTAATCTAAGTCCAAAACCCCAGCTGCTGGAGTGAGCCAGCGAGTGCCCTAGGGAGGATCAGCTCCACTGCCTGAGCCCGTCCGCCCACGGCTTGGTGTTCTTCTGCTCCTTTGGATCTATGAGTCTCCCCAGGGTTTTCTAATGACTCCCTGCCTTTGGCTTAAGTTAGCTAGAAATTGTTTCTGTTGTTTGCAACCCAAGGAGTCTTAATAGACACGGGGAGTTCTAATTCAAGTTAACAACGCTACCGAACCTAAGGAAGTCAGCAGAACTGGGAAAAAGAAGCGAAACAGAAATGAGCTCTTGTCCCAACAATACCAAGTTCGAGGTCTTGCTTTTCCTTGAGAAGTTCTGTGTTATTAGGTGATATTCCTTTGTGAGCCTCAATTTCCCCATCTGTAAAATGCTGAATGGTCTCCAGAATGCCCTTCAATTCTGACAGCCTCTGAATTTGGGGGAGCCCACAAGGAGCCAATGTACATTTCTGTTTAAAGTCCCCGTATGGATTATTCCCCCAATAGCTTGCAGTACTGGCAAGGCTTGGGGTCAACCCCAAGATTCCCCCAGAAACACAGCACTGTGAAGCAGTCCAGACACTGTCCTTTGTTTATTTGTAAACCAAAGTGTCAGTTTCCTTGAGGCATGCCTCTTCCTGTCGACCCATCTAGTCACACACCCATCTAACTGCAAAGACCTTGAAGAGTCACACTGAACTTTAGTGAAGGTTTTGCAGGGACTTAGAAGAGTTACTCCAAGGTAACACATAGCACAGTGTCTTTAAAATCTTCTTTGAACATGGCCATCCCCCAGATGGGATCATCCAGAGCATCTAGCATCTTTCACTCTCAGTACAGAACCCTCACCACCAAATGCCCCCCAATCTCTACCCTTCTGAGTGACACCCCCATCCCCAGCCTGGGACTCTACTGGTCCCACCAAATCTTTCCATATGGTTAGGATTTTCCCCAGGATGCCCTATATCTTTTGTTATCTACTTGCTGCTCTGACGTTCTTGCAAGATGAGGCTTCCTAGAATTTTGGTGACTACATTGCACCTTCATTCAACAAACATTTACGGGGCGTCCCCCCACCTGCCATGGCCACATAACTCGGAGGAAGGGATGCCACAGGGACACAAATGCTTTTCACACTCATACCCCAGCTCCATTCCATAGTTCAGTTCTAAAGTTTAATGATTAAAAAATAATAATAATTTTAAAACCCCGAGTCCAGTTGGCAGTTGAAAGTGGTCTCATTTAACCCAGGCTGCATGTGACCCCAGCCGGACCACCGCCATCAAAAGCCCAGGGCAAACAGGAAGCCGCCTCAGGCACAGGTCCCCAAGGCCAAGGAGAGAGGAGGCTACCATCACTCTCCCGACACTGTCGCTCCTGGAGGGGGGCCTTCCTCAGTTCTCTGGGAGCCACTGCTGATCCCCGCAGACAAAGATCTGAGGGCACTGCTAACAAGGCACCTTCCTGGCTTGTGCAGTCTGACTGCCGGGGGCCAGTGCCCAGGGAGGAATCGCAGGAAACAGTCTAATATGGCAGCAAAGCAGCTTCCTCAGGAGGATGCAAATTAACTCAAATTTCCTTGATCTGAGGAAGGAATGGGGCTCACATAACTGAACAGTCAGGTTCCTCCCCTCAGAGAAGTAAATTTAATTACTCCAACACAAATTGACTCTTTGTAAAGTGACCTATAGCCCCCTCTGTTCCTGACGGTTTTCGGGCACACTAACAAGCTGCCGTCATCCCGAGCCTCTGAACTAGCATCTCCACACGGCACTTTTTCTCCCTTCCCATTCTCCACACTGTAAGACGAAAATGAAAATAACAACTTCCCATGTATTTGTGGGATCAAGACCAGAACCGCTCGGCTGACCCACAAGGTCCTGCAAGCTCTGTCCTGCCCCCCTCCCCCAGCCTCACTCAGGCCCCCTGCTCTGTGTGGCCGCCCCTCCCGACTTGTCACAGTTCCTTCAGGGCGCTGGCTTCCAGTCCCCAGGGCCTTTGCATGAGCTGTTCTCTCTGCAGCTGCCCTCTGCCCTTGAGCTAGGGGGCACATATTTGTCCTTCCATATCAACTTAAACCTCACTTCCTGTGGGAAAGATTTCATTTTATATTCTTGTGCCATCATTTATCACAAATGCAGGTTCCACTCCTTTTTAGAGTACTTTGATTAAAGTCAGTCTTTCCCACTAGAGTATAAGCTCATGAGACCAGAGGCTGAGGCTGGGACTTTGTTTTGTTATTTTGTTTTTTTGTTTTTTGCTTACTTTCATTTTTTCAGTAAGTAGCACAGGACGTGGGAAATGCGGAAGGAAGGAAAGAAGGAAGGAAGGAAAGAAGGAAGGAAGGAAGGAAGGGAGGGAGGGAGGGAGGGAGGGAGGGAGGAAGGAAGGAAGGAAGGAAGGAAGGAAGGAAGGAAGGAAGGAAGGAAGGAAGGAAGGAAGGGCCTGACTTGGGCAGCTCTGGGCAGTGACTTCCAGGCCTTTGGCGGGGGTGACGCTATGGATGGTGCTGCCATCCCCAGAAACCAACAGGACAGAAGGATCGTCAGCTTGGGGAGATGATGAGCTCAGTTTGGGACTTGTCCTGGGCCATCCCAATGCAGGCATTCCACAGGAGATGGCTTTGTCTCTCTGGAGCTCAGGGGAATGAGTCCGGAAATAGAAATGGGATCACACAGGAAGAACATGCAGGGAAAGGAGAGTAGTGAGCTAAAGGTTAGCTTGCACAGAACCCACCTTTAAGTACCGGGCAGAGAGTGAACAACCCCTAAAGAAGACAGAGAAAGAATGTTCAGAAAATAACAAAAATCCAGACAATAGGGTCAAAGACAGCAAGGATAGTTCCAGAACAAGGGAAGGACCAGAGCTGCCCAGTGTGGCTGATAGACTAGCGCAGTGTGGACTCAAGTGTGCAGTAGAGTGAATTCAATAAGGGCAGTTCCAGGAGGCCAAAGGGGTAGCCACACCGCAGGGGCTGGGAGTCAATGTACAGGAAGACAGGGAAGGCTGGAGTCGTTGGCAATTCTTTAGAAGCTTGGCTCAGACACAAAGGGTAAGGTGATAAAAAGAAGGGGATGGAAGAGTGTTTGGGTGGTTTTATAGGAATGAACAGTGAGAAAAGGAGGGGCATTAAGGACAGACCAGGGGGTGACAGATGGATGTCCGTCCTGCAGGCAGGCGGAAGGACTGGCGTAGAAGGCCGAGGAATGGCCAGCCATTCCGCAGGGCCAGTGCGGGGTCTGGCACCCAGGGGATGATCAATAAACACAGTGATGAATGAATGACAAACATATAAACAAACTGACAGGTAAAGAGGCTGGCTTTGAGAAAGGCTGACCTTCCTCGCTTGGAAAGAAGGCAGAATGGGTACAGATATAAATAAATGGCTACCGATTGTGACTAGTATTGCAAAAAATGCTTTCATTTTGAATGAACACTGACCTCAGAAGCTATTTGGAGATAGGGTCGAGAGGTTGAGGCACTTGTTACACAGGGACCCCCAAGGAGAACCCCCCCAGTTTTTCTAGACAGCTGCCATGCGTGCCACTGAGTGGAACTGGAAGGTACAGAGGCATGGGCAAAACTGGCCTTTGCGTCAGGAAGACAGTTTTTAATCCTGTTTAAACTTAACACTTATTTGACTTGGGAGAAATCATCTAACCTCTCTGTACCTGAGTTTGTTCTTTGTAGCATGGGGCTAACAATTATCCTCTACTCATGAGATTTTGTAACAACGAGTATAGCGTGTCTAACACAGTGCCTGGCACAAAAATGCTCAAAAATTGAAGATGCTATTGTTATTGTTGCTGGTGTTGCTGATGATGTTGTTTTGCAGCCAAGAAGCAAGACCGCTTGTGTCTAAATATTTCACTGAGCAGAAACCTGAGCATCCTTGATGATTGCCCTGAGTATGCTTGCACAGTGTCCCATCAGCAAATTGACAAGCCAGCCAGTGACATACGGAAACCACGAACTTTGCATAAAGTCGTCCCAGACCTGATAGGCAGTCAGGAGAGGCAAAGGCCCCAAAGCCGGGCTCCACACCTGAGCAGGTGAACCAGGCATATATGCAAAAGACAAAGCCAGACTAGGTCATCAGTCAGTGTGGGTGTGGGATGACAGATGGTACAGTGTGTCCCATTCTCCCAGACAGCCCCTGTCCAAATGGGGATTTGGATTCCATGAAACCAAGATGGGATGGCCAGGAACAGAGTGCTAGAGGGGTCCTGAGCCAATGTCCCAAGAGAGCAGAAAGAACAGGGTTTGCTGCACAAGCCAGAAGGCAGGAGCAGGACCGTAGGGAAATCTAAGTCGAGAGCTGGGGGCAGAAGCCGAAGAGGAGCCAACTGCGAGCAAAGCATGGAAAGCCAGATGACTACAGAAAACCACATTCAAGGTCTCGAGCTTGCCCTCATCGGCATTCATGCATGTGAGATAAAGCGTCAGGACAGATTCCAGGGGCCACTCGCTGCGCACAGA
The DNA here is from genome assembly GCF_029215605.1 of Mirounga angustirostris. Lineage (NCBI taxonomy): Eukaryota > Metazoa > Chordata > Mammalia > Carnivora > Phocidae > Mirounga > Mirounga angustirostris. Next base: position 13,547,620 of record NW_026991718.1, on the reverse strand, counting down.
AACCGCACACTTAGCATCTCGACTCTATTCAATTTTTCTTCTGCTAACTCCTTTTTGTTCTTTCTCATTATTATTAATTTCCTGGCATTTGCTTAAGCTTATAAGTTAAAGTCCTTTGAGGACATGCATGCATACACCACAGTTATTTTCATTCTGTCCTGACGTATCTTTGTAAACTACTTTAAAACCCTCCACTAACAAGTCAGAGTACAAATGATTAAATAGTATATATTTTTAAGTCTGTAACTCTGCATGTTTTCCAAATGATTTTACAGTCACCAACTTTTCTTCATCCCACTCATTCTTTTTTTTTTTAAAGATTTATTTATTTATTTGAGAAAGCGAGAATGAGAGAGAATACATGAGCGGGGGAGGGTCAGAGGGAGAAGCAGGCTCCCTGCCGAGCAGGGAGCCCGATGCGGGACTCGATCCCGGGACTCCAGGATCATGACCTGAGCCGAAGGCAGTTGCTTAACCAACTGAGCCACCCAGGCGCCCTTCATCCCATTCATTCTTATCTTCTTGTTTCTCTCATCTCTATTGCATGGAGTTCTGATCAAAGTCGGTAGCTGGGGTTGGAGCATGTTCTCTGTATGCTACCCCAATTTTGGGGGGGGATAAGGTGGAATGTCATTAAATAAGTAAACAACAAATAACTAAATACAGCCTGTTTCTACATTAACAATAGATACCATTTATAGAGCACCTGCTATTTACTACGTATTGTGTCAAGTGATTTTCGTTTTGTGTAAACCTCCCAATAACTAAATTGGATGGATTTCATCATCCCCACGTGACCAATGGGGAAACAGAAGATGGAAGTAGTTGCATGGGTCACTCAGCTAGTAAGTGATCTGAATCCAAGATTACCAGACACCCACACCCAACAACACCCTCAACCATCAAGTTTTGGTTTTTTCCTCCAACATGCAAAATGTGTACATGGGTGCACACAGACACTCTATAGAACACCAAATAGTGGAAAGTGCTGGAATGTCACAACAATTGTAACCAGTTGCCCTGACTTCTCCAGGGAGGTCCCCATGTTCAAAGTCTCCCTCCTGGAACACAGGCATGGGGAAAATGACTTTCCACTGCTCAAGGGTCCATCTCAAAGCCATTCCCCAGCTCAGAACCACCAATTCACTGAATTGCACACCTCTTAAGAATTCACAGACAGAAATGATGAATGCCCATAGAGCTCTCACACAAACTTCATGCCTCCAAAGAGGGTGGCAGTCATACCTTATGTCCTCCTTGGCTTCAGAGTCATGAAAACTGAGCCTACCATGGGAAAAGAAACTTATTTATAGACTTCCCTGGTAATGCCTGTTTTCTCAAAACTGGCTTGAGGCTTGCATATATTGATCATTTTCCTTCATTGTGACCCTGAAAGCTGACTGGGAGTATCAGCAAGCAGAATCCACTTTCATTCCTGTGGACAGACCAGAGGGGGATGGAGCTGTGGTGTGAAGACACTAAGTTCTCTGGCCCAATGCCTGGAGTCCCGCCATTCAGGATTCTTTCAGCAAAGGAGCTCTACAATCTCCTGGATCTTTATGAGCCCTCTCTGAAAACCAAAATGCCCTTGGAAGGAGAGGAGGTTAGGTTAAATGGGATTAGTTCCCCTTAATTACTTATAATCCTGATTTTTAGCTTTGACTAATCCCCTGTGAGAAAGGAGTAAATGGTAGGGATGGGAATTGTGCTGGGTGAGAAGGTAAGGAGGAGCTAGAGAAGAAGACAGGCTATGCCCAAAGCCAGCCCTGCCCTCTGCCTTCCTATTCAAGCCCCCCTGTAGTAGATACTACAAGGCCATGATCTGCTGTGTACTCACCATGAGGGTCTTGACTTAGAGATCCAAAGATTCCTTTGTTCCTAGAATCAATTGTTTTCATTCACGAATTGAACAAATATCCACTGAGGACCTAAAGATTCCTTTGTTCCTAGAATCAATTGTTTTCATTCACTCATTGCACAAATATCCACTGAGGATCTATTAGCCACTCTTTAAAAATCCACAGTCTAATGGAGGAAGACACACCTACCTACACATTTTTATAATACAATGGGAGTAAATACAACAAGACAGATAGATGATAGATGCTGGATGGAAGGGAGAAAGAAATCCATTTAGGAGCATTAAGTTTAGTTGTTTTATTTGTAAGGGAGCAAGAGGTAATTTTGAGCTGATTCATAAAAGGTGAACAGGAGTGAGCTAGTGAGAGGGTGGGAGAGAAAGCTTTCCAGAGAGAGGGAGGAGTATAAGCCAAGACACAGAAAATCAGGACTGCATATGTGTGTGTGTGTGTGTGTGTGTATAAACATCACTTTTAGTATGGTTGGTTAGTAGAGTTAGTAGAGTATAAGAGGTAGGGAAGGGAAGGTGAAGCAGAAGTGGCAGACGGAGCCAGTTCTCAGAGGTCATGTGGACAGAGTTATAGAGTCAGAACTTCACCCTTGGACAATGGGTATGAGTGATGGACTGAGAGCGGTAGTGACACCATCAGAGAGAGAAAAGTCAGGGTGAGCTAGGAGAAGGGAGGTGATATCCCTGTGTCTTGGTGGCAGAAATAGGAGAATCAGATTAAAGATAATCATATTAACAATTATTCAAAGAATCTGGATAAATTGTGGCCATATCACCAATTTTCTTCAATACAAAGAAAATCCAACTCATTTTCTCAACTCTCTATTAAGGGTGTAGATAAGCAAAAGCCTTTCCATTATTCACTATGATATTGACCAAAATTCTGATTTCTACATCTGCAGGTAGTACGTATTCATTCCTTATAAAAAAGGAAAGGAAAAATCAATAAACGATAACCAGACAGTTCAGAGAGGTTGCCTAGTACACATGACTAAAACAACAGAGCCATGATCAGAACCCAAGACTTACTCCAAGTCCAGTGCTCTGTATGATGGAGCACCTAGCCTCAGCTGTGACACAACATAAAATGTTCACTTTTATTTCACTCTCCATCATCTTCTGACTTAGTGAAATCTCTCCTGATCCAAAAAGACTTCTACACCCACCCTAGCTCACAGTGACTTTTCCTTCCAAGAAGCCCTTTATATTTGCAGTCCAAATTATGCAAACCCCATATATTAGTCTAATATGATTTCATGACTGTTACTGATAACCATACATTGAAATTTTAGATTCTTGGGAGTACAGAGACCTATTGGGAGATAGTTCATGCTCACAAGATGAGAAGAAACACAAGAGACGCATGAATTGTCTGCATTCTGATTTACTTTTTCAAGGATGTTTGTAAACAGCCTTGGAAGAGAGAGTGTCTCCAGATATTGCCCTCCAGAACAAAGGGCAAATTGCTTACTGTCCAGTATAATCAAGGTAATATCGCCCTCTAGGTTGAAGGGCAGATATGCTTACGTCCCATTTTAAAAGATGAGTGTTCCCCTAGCTGAGATGTCCCCTTCAGGCCCACTTTGCATCGCCCTATGGAGACGGGCTGAGGGAGCAGGTATAAATACTGACAGTCTAGTTATTTCCATTGCTGTGACTGATGAACTGCCCTTTGTCTCTGGCGCAGGAATCATGTATCCTCTGCCAGCATCCGTGAATTCATGGCCAACTAACTTATTACTGTGCAAGCAGGGTAAATTTCGGACCCTTCACAGTTCTCAGTGTGATCATGTCGAACAATCCTCCAGTCTTCTCCCAGATACCCAAGAAAGTCCTCATCACAGAGCAGGGCCTCAACACTATCAGCAATGTCAAAAAATAAGGAGCAAACAATTCTCAGCACTCAAATGTGGAAGTCATAGTATTGTAAATGTTAAAGACTCGGCCACTTGAGATCATCAAAGTGTTGTCAATTCAATTGCTACATAACCATTAGTCATGTGACTTAAATTAGTATGGAGCCAGTATATTATAGACATTGAGGACATGAATTCTGAGGTCATGTCCCTGGATTCAAATCCTAGCTCCCCAATTACTAGCTGTGTGAGTTTGGGCAAGTATGATAACCCGTTTTTCAGTTTTCTCAATGATAAAATGAGGATGATGGCAGCACCCTGCCTCATGGGGTTGCTGCAAAGATTAAATGGGTGAATTCATATAAAGCACCAATGTGAAGCCCATGTGTACAGCTGTTGTTCCAAATACAGCAGCATATTTCAATGCATCCAAATTACTTTAAAAACTCCAGCTTTATTACATCCACTGATTGCAGACAATTTCCTGAGATAGACTAAAACATTCAACCATCAGAAATGAAGGACAGCGGCGCCTGGGTGGTTCAGTCCATTAAGCATCCAACTCTTGATTTCAGCTCAGGTCATGATCTCAGGGTCGTGAGATGGAGCCCTGCATCAGGCTCCGCACTCAGTACGGAGTCTGCTTGATTCTCTCCTTTTCCCTCTCCCTCTGCCCCTCCCCCCGCTCTCGCTCTCTCTCTCTCTCTCAAATAAATAAACAAATGAAATCTTTAAAAAGAAAAAAAGAAATGAAGGACACACTGGGACAGCTCTATTGTAGAACTCTGATGCTCAGTGAGGGATAGAAACCCTTGCCAAAACTTTTATGGACCATGGTGATGACTGTCAGCACTCAAATACTGCATTCATGAGGAGGTTATTTTGGGCCCAAGTTGTTTTTAGAATCCCTCATTATTTGACAGGCAATATCGGATCCACGAATGTCATCAAGTCTGTAGCTGCTTAAGGAAGCCCCCAAGGCTCAGGTGTCTCCTGCTTCATGATACATATGATTATCAGGGAAAAAGGGAAAGGTCTGTACCAGTAATCAGTCATGGATGGAAGAGGCTGCTCATGATCTCAGAGGAGCATTGGCATTTAATACCACACCGATGAACCATTATGAGTTTATTATCAGGCAAAGGATGAGGTGGAGAGCAAGGAGACTACATGTCTGAATCATCTGGTTTACTGTCCACACTATTCAGATTCACTAAATAGTTATCAAGGCTTCAGTACATCTTCTATAATAAAACCTCAGTCAAGCGTGCCATATTAGGGAATGGAAAGACAAGGAAAGTAATGTTTATTGAGCACCTCCTATGTGTCCTTAATGTGCATTATCTCAACCCTTTTTGGCTGTATTGGGCCCCTTTGAATAGTTGAGAAAATAGAGGTTTCAGAGAGGTTAAGTAACGTGACCATGATCACAGAGAAGTAAATGGTGAAGCCAGCCCTTGAACCAAGCTCTGTACCCCAAAACCTATGCTCTTTTCCTGCTGTCTTGGGCATCACAGCCCCAGATGCCCATTCTACCACCTGTGAGCTTCTCATGAGCAAGAGAGCTGTGTCCTTTTCATCTGTATATCACCCATATATACATATCTCAAAGAGGACCGTTTAATAACTTTTTTTGTTGAACAAATGAAATTGGACACCAAGCAAAATCATAATAAATAATCTGGGTCCTAGAGGGCAAACACCAAGAATAAGTGCTCAAGGATCCTTGCCTATCATGCTGGGAAGCTGCCACAAATAACTACACAGGTCCACCAAGTCCCTTACAGACAAGCATCAAAAGCCACAGGGCCAGCTGATCAGAAGAGAGGGCAGTTCCACTGGAGGAACCTGGAATGCACAAGAAAAAGTGGTCCCCTTAAAGTCCTGTTATACATCATGCAATATCTTAGGTTTGACGTGGGCTCCCAGAGCTGGTTGACAACTCTTGCTCTGAAATCTGGAATGAAGTCTGATCAGGCCTACATTGGTCACCTGAAGTCATGGACTCCAACAGCCTGAAATATCCAGATGTCTCCCTGCATGGCTTACAGCAGGTTGGGCTGAACCAGCTGGTTGGAGTTTGGACTTGCTCTAAGAGGCTGGCTGGGATAGCCATTAAAAATGGTCTGAAATAAGAAATACATGTAGACTGAGGGTATGAGGGCAAACAGGAGTGAACAACAGAAAAATCATTTGCCAAGACCCAAGGGCAGATGGCGAACAAAAGTGAAAGCTGAGAATCAGGAGCCAGAGCATACCCAGATCCATTGGAAACTGGAAGGGAGCAGTAAAGAAGGTCTGGGTCCCTGCCTGGCTGCCAATGCCACAGAGGGCTGGTGGCTCCCTTCCATGGGCTGGCAAGGCCGTCAGTCTAGCCAAGAAGCAAAGGGTATAGCAAACATGCACCATTCTTGCCTCCATCTCTAACAAAGCCTACCTACCCCCTTGAGAGCCTAGAAAGGATTCAAAAGGCTGACCTACATAGAACACCCCGCAGCTGGGGTGAGATGTGTCTGAGATGGCTCTGAAAGCTTTCTCTTGCTAGGCCATGGAAGACATGAAAGTGAGAACTGACCTCCCACAGCTCATCTTTCCTGTGACACCATGGACTGGATATCATGACTCTGCCCTCACTTCTGGAATCTGCTGGGGTTGGCCCAGGGAAGGATGAGCCAAGCGTCTGACCCAGAGCCTTGCCCTCTCTTCAGCGTGTGATTAGAAGCACACGTGCTGGAGTCATCACCATCTATGGAGAGAATCCCTCACAGCAACAGATTTGCTGACAACATTTCTGAATCCCTCATTAGCTGTTCAGAACCGACGTGGCTATTTCTCACCAGTGCACAGGGATGAATGCACGTGCTGTGCATGCTGACTAACATCTTTTACAGTTTATAAATACCATAGCACGTGCTCCCTACTCCAATGGGAATATATCCGGTTTGCCTGCTGCAGACAAGGCACAATTTCATCCGATAATTGCTACTGAAAAAGGAGCTCTGTGTGTGCTTCGTACATCTGGCCTTACAGCACCATGGAACTTTTCCATAAAATGTATATTCACGTTGGTACTTGGCAGGATTCATTTAGAAAGAAAGCTGTGTTCAAATAAAGCTACACAGCGCTTCAGGAACCAAATGTTCTGTTCATTGATTTTTTTTTTTTAATGATGCAGTAAAATTCATCATAGAACACAAGGATAGTTGCTTCTTCTCTTTGTCTTTCCTCTCAAGGAAAGAGGGCCTCATGATAGCTCCTTACTATGAAGTGTTTATAAAACATACGTGAAGCATTTTTACATCCTCACAACTGTGATCTTGTTGTCGCTTTTCCATACATGGAGACCCCGAGGCTTAGAAAAGTCAGATGGCGGGGCGCCTGGGTGGCTCAGTTGGTTGGGCGACTGCCTTCAGCTCAGGTCATGATCCTGGAGTCCCGGGATCGAGTCCCACATCGGGCTCCCTGCTCAGTGGGGAGTCTGCTTCTCCCTCTGACCCTCCCCCCTCTCATGTGCTCTCTCTCTCTCAAATAAATAAATAAAATCTTTAAAAAAAAAAAAAAAAAAAGAAAAGTCAGATGGCTTCCCCAAGCCCGTGCAGAGAGCCATAAACAGATCTGGAATGCAAACGAAGGTATTCTGATTCCAGGTCCTGGGCTCTTTCCCGTCTTCAAACTCATTATGTCTCAGCCACATTGCCTATCTTCTGGAAACCCTGACAATCCACTTAAAAGTTGCTCCAACACTAAATGTGATTCTTCTATTTTAGATTTATAGTTCTTAATTTTAAATTAGCTTCATGTCTTGTCACACAACACTACTTCATAAATTACTTTTCTCCTGACACCTATAAATATCTTGACAGTTGCCAAATTCTGTCTAATTTCATGAATGTACTATAATCAGACAGAGAAATACGTGGTCCTACATGGGTGCAACCTGAGATAAACCAAAAGGAGTCTTGCATTATAATGATATATAGAAGACCATTAGGGAGTCCATGCTGTATGCCAGACACTGTACCAGACACTTTATACAGAGAGCCTATATATATAGAGAGAGAGAGCCTATATATATAATATATATATATATATATTTTTAAGGAGGCTCCATGCCCAGCGTGGTGCCCAGTGAGGGGCTTAAACTCAGGACCCTGAGATTATGACCTGAGCTAAGATCAAGCTTAACCAACCGAGCCACCCAGGCTCCCCTAGAGAGATCCAATTTAATCCTTACTATCCCTGTGAGAAGGTCTGTATCAACCCCAAATACAGATGAGAAGACTGAGGGTCGGAGAGATTCAAGAGCTTATCTATGACCACAGACAAAGCTAGGATTAGAACTCAAGTTTGTCTGACACCAAAGTCCATGCTCTTATCCATTCTTCCTTTGTCCCAACCAACACAATGCATTTGTATTAGCACACCATTAAAATTAAGGCTTCTTAGTAGCTGTGTGACCTTGGTGGAGGAAGATGAATATGGACCCCCGAAGAGATCTAGGTCCTAAACTCTGGAACCTGTGAATGGCAAAAGGGACTTTGTAGATTTGATAAAATTGGGGATCTTGACATGGGGAGATTACCCTGGATCCTAAATGTAATCACAAGTGCCTTAAAGGGAGGCAGAGAGAAGTGTGACACAGAAGAGAAGGTGGTGATGTGACCATGGGGGCAGACAGGAATGATGTAGGCAGCTGTGAGAGGCTGGACGAAGCATGGGACGGACTCCAGCCCCAGAGGCTTTGGAAGGAAAGAGCCCTGACAGCACCTCATTTTAGCCCCCAAGACTCAGTTCGAGCTCTGGCCTCCAGAACTGTGAGGCAATAAATTTCTGTTGTTTTAAGCCACCAAGCCTGTGATAATATCACAGCAGCTGTAGGAAACTAATACTCAAGGAAGTTTTTTAAACCTTCTGCTAAAACACCTACCTCATTTGGATGTTGGTCAAATTGGGTAACACCTAATAAATATTTTCCTTACTTTCCTGGGGGTCAAGAAAAGTCAATAAAGGTTTCAAAATTGGGATTCTTTAGAGCAGGAAAAGAGAGTTCAGAATGGAAACTGATTGGCTTGAAGAACACAGACATTCTTTGTTCAAGGGGCAGTTAGCGGTTGGTTCCTCCTTCTGTGAGTGTAACACAAGGACAAATGAACTTTTAAGCACTGTTGGCAGCACTTAGGTTAAATGTAAGCTGTAAGGTGTGTTCTCTCAGCCTCCAGAGATCTTTAAAAACTGAGGGAAGGGATGCCTGGGTGACTCAGTTGGTTAAGAGTCTGATTCTTTGTTTCGGCTCAGGTTGTGATCTCAGGGTCCTGAGATCGAGCCCCATGTCCAGCTCTGCCCTCACTCTGGGGACTGCTTGAGATTCTCTCTCTCCCTCTCCCTCTGCCCCTCCCCCTGTTCGCATGCTCTCTCTCTCTCAATCAAATAAATACATAAAATCTTTAAAAACCGAGGAAATAGTAATCTGTCTCAGATAATTCAAGAGTCTCAGCAGAAATCATTTCACTTACTTCTTGAGCTCCCACTTCCCTGTGATGCTTTAACACATAATTTGTAGAATTCTTTTACCTGAACCAGGTGTTCACAAATGCCAAGTAACTGGAGAGTAGAGGTTATGCAATACCTTCAAAGACCAGATATTTGATACTACTAAGAAATTATTAAGCTGGGGGCACCTGGCTGGCTCAGTCTGTAGAGCATGCAACTCTTGATCTCGGGGTTGTGAGTTTGAGCCCCATGTTGGGCCTAGGGCTTACTTTAAAAAAAAAAAAACTTAAAAGAAATTGTTAATTTTTAGTTTATTGGCATTGCCTTTGTATTTAGAAAAAGATTATTTTTTTTAAATATACTTAATGCAATACTTATGGATTAGAGGATATGACTGACATTTGTTTTAAAACAAACCAGAGAGGAGAGGAAGTGAGTTGAGGAAGAGAGGAAATGAGTTTCTAATGAGTTGATAATGTTGAAGCCAGGTGGTCATCACATGTAGTTACACTGATGCTATGCTTGCAACTTTTTATACATGCTTGAAATTTTCCATAATAAAATGTAGGTAGTGAAGAAGGCAGGGAGGGAGGGCAGAATGCACTGTGGTATGCTTCAGTCTGGATTTGGTCTCTATAGATGCCTCTAGCTGCATGCCTTGGCTGAGTCACTCCTCTTCCTCATGACCTCCCAGGTCCCTCTGAGCTGTTGCATTCATGGCTTTAAGCAAGTGCTTAGCTATCCTGTGTACCTACTCTTGCTCAGCTCAGCCCTCCTCTGTCCTGTGTTCCTAAATGCTTTGGCATTCTTCCTGAGGACAAACGAGCAGATGCCAAAAATGACCAAAGGTTAAGCCACCGAGTGATTTTCAAGCAAATCAATTTTATGGATCTATTGATGTTCAAGAAAACTTTTACCCCCAGGGGCGCCTGGGTGGCTCAGTCATTAAGCATCTGCCTTCGGCTCAGGTCATGATCCCAGGGTCCTGGGATCAAACCCCACGTCGGGCTCCCCGCTCAGCTGGAAGCCTATTCTCCCTCTCCCACTCCCCTGCTTGTGTTCCCTCTCTCACTGTGTCTCTCTCTGTCAAATAAATAAATAAAAAATCTTTAAAAAAAAAAAAAAGAAAACTTTTACCCACATCACTCTCCAGCAGTTCTAGGGGCTTTGCTCCTCATCATCAGACAAAGGGAAAGAAATGACTCTGCAAATGTTTTTAATAACCTAAATTTTAAGGCAAGCTAATTAATTCCCCATGTCCTCAACAGCAATAAAACCTTATTGGTTAGCACTCTACTGACAGAGAATAAGAAAAATTCATTGGCAGGTTAAAATCTGTTTTTTGGCTATGCGAATTTATAATGTAAACAAAGTTAGAGGGGAACTAACCAATTTGCAGAAAGAAAGTGAATTACATAAATGTCCCAGATAGAAAGGATTCTGGTGATTATTCTTAAATCCAGCCTAAGAAAAGGAGCTCAGAGAAGGGCTGCCTGGCCTCCTAAATGCACAGCTAGTTAGCTCTGGTGCTGATACCCAATCCCCAGGCTCCCTGATGCCCACTTCTTCCTTAAAGTAGACATACAGATAGGACCAGCCACAAGTTTGCCTAAGAACTTAAGAAACACCTTTTTGCTAACATGAGGCAAACCCTTAATATTATACTGAATCATATTGAAGCTGCTATGATTCTAGACCAAAAAAAAAAAAAAAAAAAGATGGAATAATGACAATTTCATATGGTGCAAATCATCCCTTTCTGACTGTTAGAAAAAGCTTTTCCAATAATATTAACCAACTCCATAAAATAGTACAGCGGTCTCAGAGCACAGAAACCCCAAGACAATGGCCCATCATGACCCTCTAGATGGGGACAATAACAATTGCCCCCCAAATTCTAAGTTAAATATAAAATCAACACATGGGGATGAGCTCAAGCATATAAAAAGCAACTGTGACTAATATGGGCATAGTTGAACCTCCACAGGGGAAAAAAAATGGGATAATCACATCTAAAGATGGAAGATCCTTTAACTAAAGAAGGGTGGTGGTTGGCGGAGAGGGGAAAGAGAAACCCCAAAGGCAGAAATTAGCAGTGTCTGCGGCTGGGACCCATCCAGTGGCAATGAAGGTTTTCTCCCTAAAACTGAACCAAACTCACCAGGATCTCAGAACTAAAGTTCCCAGATAGCTCAGGTGTCACCTCCTCCAGGAAGCCCTCCTTCTCTCACACACATACACATACATGTCAGCTGACTAATTTATCTCCTGTTAGCCTAAAGTCTCCCTGAAAGCAAAGACCATGTGTGAATCTGTCATTCCCAGCGCCTTCCCTGAGCACACATCCCAGTAAGCGCTGGGGAAATGGAGAGTAGAAACACAAGCAAGCTGAGACAATCTCCAGCAGAGGAGGACTGAGAGGGAGGAAATCACGCCTGGTGGTGTAGGTCCTTGGGTGAGTCACTGACCTTCCAAACCACCATAGAACTGCGCTGAAGATGCTAACACAAATCCAAGGACATGGAAGAAAAGGTCACAGGGTAGGGGCAAGGAATCTGAAAGAATTAAAAGACAGAACTCTCCCAAAGTGGCCTGATCCCGCTCAAATGAACCCCAATGCCCGGGACTGCTCACACAGCAATAGGCAAGGCCAGAAGTAGTTCGGGTTGGCTGGCTTCCTCCTCGGCCCCTCATTCCCCACTCCTCTGCCAGACCCCCTGTGCCATGGGCCTTTAGCCTCTGACTCAACCCGCAGGCAACAGGAAGCCCGCCATCTTACCACACGGGATGAACAACAGGTGACCTGTGTGGCTAGAGGCAGAAACACAATTGCTGTTCTGCTCCAACCATAAAAGCTCAGGTGAAAGGATGTAGGACTCTAGCTCTCCTTCAGTACCCAGCAGCTGAGAGGCATTCCTCAACTGTACAACCACAGGCTGCCCACTGCACCTGCTACTCAGGCTCAAGGAAGCACCCTCACAGTCTGCTCCAGCTTCGAGGGCATTCTAGAAAACTCGGTTTGTCAACGAACGTGCCTGCTTTGCGGGTCAGGGAAGGACAGGTACATACACAGCATTTTCCCCATTCAACTCACATACTGGAAAAATCAAAGTCCAACAGAATTTGTTGCTCTTTGCCTCTCCTGATGGACTCTTTCCTGATGTGTCCTTAAATCTACTCCCCAATGCAGCAGAGTGGGAGGCGGTGTGATGCCGTGTTCAAAGCACGGGTTCTGGAATCTCGATCCCAGGGTTCTCAGCCCAAGTCCGTTATTCACTGTGTGCACTGGCGCTTTCCTTGCGAACCTCAGTTTCCTTGTCTTAAAGCTCGGACAGGAATAAACCCTTGCTCACAGCGATGTCGTAAGCAATCGGTGAGATTATATAGGTCGTGCACTTACAGAGCAGCTAATTATTATCATTGCTGTTGCTTTTCTTACTGTTACCATTATCAATATCATTGCTGGTACTATTACTGTTACTGTTACTGTTACTATTACTATAGAAGCAGCCTTCAGCTACTGCACTACTAATTGGGAAATCTTTAATAAAAACCGGATCCCAAATCCTATCGCTATGCTTCAAAACTATAACTATGCCACCATCAAAAAGGCATTTTGGGGAAAAGAAAGCTTTTTCAAATGGGCAGGGGATGACACACATGCATGAATAAACCTCCAGATTTAAAAGTGACTATAAACCCTGTTCACAGTTATATCTGTCTCAGAAGGCACGGCAACATTGAGAGATGAATCAGAGTTCTCTTCATCAGATAACCTACAGGCGACATCCTTCTTTCAATGAAATGCATCTGCAAACATAGGAAGTTGTATAATAAATCCATGCAGCTTTTCCATTCAAAAAGATCTCAGGGAAAGAACTCAGTCTGACAGCAGGAGTTAGGGTCACCATACGTCTCCAAGATTAAGACTTTAGCTAAAGTCTCTCCACCTGGGCTGGAATTGCTCTGTCACTGCTCTGGAAATGAGTATGTATGTCTTCCTTCATTGTGCGGGGCCTCCTTTATAGAAGAGGCAGACATTACTGTCTCGAAGGCGACTTTAAAATGGTTGCTGGCATCGCTTTTTCCAGTGATTAAAGTTCCATGCTTCCGGCCATAATGAATCACATCTGTGTGTTTGTACAACATTTCTCCTTTCTTCCACTCACGGAATGTGTCTCTGCCTGTGAATGTGGGGCTTTGCTCTGCGTAATTTTCAGGTGATGAGGTTTTATCTCAGCAGGAGAAATTATAAAATACAAAATATAGACTGCAAGGATATCCGTGAGGGCACATGCTTTGTGCGTATATGCTAACTTGAGTACGTCCTGGAAGTGCACATGTTTAATCAGTTGACCCTGGACATGATCCTTCTCCCTGCCAACTACCACCAGTCTCCTGAACAAAAGAACTAGCCTGTTGTTGATGTTTACCCAAAATTCAGAAACGAACAGCAAGGACTCTTGATACTCCAAAAAGAGCATTGCCCTTCCAAACCGATTTTGAACATACTGACATGGACTTACTCGACAGAAAAACATACAACCAAGACATTCTCCGTACTGAATTAGGCAAGTTTATTAGGCTCCTAATTTCCATGTCTAGAACACAAACATGGATTCACATGCATTGTCTCATTTTGTGGATCTTACATGCATGTAGTCTTCAGTCAGCTGGGCCTCTGATTCTACTTGTCAGTAATTTACAGTTAGCTCAATGTGAGTAGATGACAAACACAGAATGATACATAAGCCGTAGCAATAAATCCCACCCGATACCATTTACCTTTTGTCCAAAATCATATCACAACTCTCTCTTGTAAAAAATAAATTTCAGAACAAGGCATTTAATTCACTTCACTGAGAAAAATAAAGAAGATTCTATCATTTTGGAGCAATGAATGTCCAACTATGGCTGAAAGGTACACCCTGAGAATTAAATGATTTTAACGAACCCATTGAGGTTTATAAAGCTGTGTTAACCTAACATCAGGAAGGGACACAAGATACAGGCACAAATGTCCCTGCTCATTTTGCTGTGCAATTCTCCAAGGATGCGGTATCATAAACATCCTCGTTGTCTTCGATGCTTGAAGCATCTGTGGAATCGGGATCGCTCACCACAATTCCCACAGAAGATAGACTGGTAATGAAGGCGTGCATCCGCTGTGCGTAAATATCCCTAATGTTAAAGTAAGGGAGTTCATGACACTTCTCTGGTGGGTCCTCACTGCACTGGTCCACGTCAATGTCCTTCTGCTTCTGGTAGTACTTGGAAAACTTGTTGAAGATAATGGTGATAGGAAGGGCCACCACCAAGATCCCACAGATGATGCACGTGCTGGCGATAAGCTTCCCGGCCAAGGTGACTGGGTGGGTGTCTCCGTAGCCCACAGTAGTCATGCTGATGGTGGCCCACCACCAGCAGATGGGGATGCTGGTGAGGCTGGACGTGTGCTCATCTTTCTCCACAGAGTAGATAAGCACGGAAAAGATGGAAATGCCCACAGAGAGAAAGAGAAGAAGCAGCCCAACTTCATGGTAGCTGTGTCTCAGTGTGGCACCTAGAGACCGAAGTCCTACTGAGTGCCGGGCAAGCTTGAGAATTCGGAAAATCCTCATAAGCCTGAGGATCTGGACCACCTTGCCCATGTTCTCAATGTCCTCGCTCTCTTCCTCCTTGGTGTCCACAGCCAAGGTGGCATAGAAGGGGATAATGGAGACGAAGTCAATTATGTTCAGAGGGTTCTTCCAAAATTTCTTTTGACAGGGAGCAGCCACCAGCCGGATGGCCAGCTCACCAGTGAACCACACGATGCACGCGATCTCCACGCCTTCCAGCACAGGGTCATCTACCTCCCCGTCCTCGTTCTGGAACTCCGACATGCTATGGACACACATGGCCACAATGGAGGCCAGCACCACACTCAAGGAGGAGATGGCAATGAGCTTGGCAGACAGGCAGTAGGCCGGGTTTTCCATTCGAATCCAGATCTTCTTCCGGAGCTGACCAAATCGCAACTTGTCAAACTTCTCCAGCTCCTTCTCAAACAGAGACGACTCCTCAAAGGAGGAGTCGGTACTCACGTCGTTGCTCTTCTGGTCCCAGTCCTTCTCATGGTTTTCTTCCTTGCGCTCCTGGTAGCGATTACTGCAGCAGGAATCGAGGAAGAGCTCGTTGATGCCCCAGTACTCGATCTCCTGGCAGAATGAGAACACGCACAGCTCCTCCATGACGTGCAGCTTCCCCGTATAATAAAAATTCAAAACATATCTGAACAAGGACGGGTTCCGATCGAAATAGTACTCCTTATCGGCCACACTATAGTCATCACACAGCTCTAGAATGGCCTCTTCCGAGTGACAGGTGAGCAGCTTTCCAAGTCTGGTGTGAGGAAACCGCAGGAGGGTGCTTTGGTCAACGGACTGCTTAAAGCCCCCCACGTTCAAGTTGACAAGTTCCTCGTCTGGTCCAGGGCGATGGAAAAACTCACCAAACACCATGGTGGACACAGGAGGCCAGGAGCTGGATGGGAAGGGAGATGAGGAAGTTCACGCTGCACCTGGAAGGAGCACAAGACGGCATTAGCACTGTCCCATCGTGCTTTGCCAAGCTTATTTTTAATCTGCCCTTTCCAGGATGATGGGCTACATGAAGAGCAAAGCAGGAAATGGAATAAAAAGGAATATACAGCATTACGCATTTGAACTGGAAGAAAATCAACACAAAACAGGTTGTTTGGCAAAAGCTGGCGTTGATAGATCCATTTTCTAGGAAGAAGAAGACTGCCATATCCTTTTCATAAACCTTAATTCCTATTTCTTTATTTTCTAAGCATACAAACGTTACCTCCCACCCCCCCTCCCCAAAGAAACAATGCATGGATCACTTACACAATAGAAGCCTCTCCAGTCCAGTCTCAACCACAGGGCTCCCGCATATGGGAATGCTCGGTTCAGATGTGATAGGCTGGTTGCTGCCTGGCTTGTAGCTCACCTCTCCCTGTACCCAGGGCCCAGTCATGCACCCTCACAAACAGCCCCCCCTTCTGCTCTGACCCTCACCCCCCACCCACACATGACCAGGGGCTTGGCTCAGCTCTTACAAAAGATGTAGCTTTCCCCTTGTGCTCCCATGTTTCACTCTTTTAAGAGAAAGCCCTATCCCTAGTTTGGATGTGGACAATCAAGAGGATATAATTATCCCCCTGTCCTTAAGTACCCTACATCTTAAAGATATAGTTACACTTAATGGGATGCTGTTTCAGGTACATCCGCAGGGAAGAAAGTGACTTGGGAAAACCTCTGTAAGTTAATTGCACCATCAGTTTCCTGACACAAACGTGCTTCTCTTCCACCTGCTCCTTCTCCTCACAGACTGTCCCCCACACACTCCCAGTTGCTCCACAGATACCAAGTCTATATTGGTCCAGCACATGCTTCCTGTTTCTGGATGTGACACTAACTAGGATGCACCGGATTTATTTCTCAAAGAGAAAGTAATAGATTTTGACCATCACCTAATACAATGGTGCTCCCTCAGAGTAAATGGTGCAGATAAGAGAAAGGTAGGAGATTGTCAAATACTAAGTTCCCACAGGATACTATTAGATGCTTTGTAGACATGATGTCATTTATTCCTTCCAATTCCTTCCACTTTACGGAAGGTGTACAGAAAAATGGATACCCAGAGAGGTTGAATCAAAGATCACAGGATAGGTAAGTGGTAGAGCCAAGATTTAAACCTGGGTTGGATTAGCCATGATACTTGCACTACATACACCCTCTCCCCAACTTTCTCCCTTATTATAACCCAATAATCCAATGTGGGCAGTGCTATAGCAGAAATGAGTCAAGCATCTTTGGCATTACTGAAAAGAGCAATGACCCCTGTCATTGGTTCTATCTGACTCATATGTTAAAGGTTTAAGCAGAGTTGACCAAACAAGGGGAAAGGGCATTCCCAACGGTGGGCATCAGAGGGTGGGCAGAAGCCAGATTGGGAAGAATCTTGTATAGCAGCCTACAGAGTCTGGACTTCACCTGTAGGCAAGACCACTAAATGGTCTTAATCAGTGATTGGACACAGTTGTCTTTGTGACTGTGACCTAGAAAGACCCCACTGATAGCAGGGTGGGAGTTTGCTGGGGGGCAAAGGCCAGGGTCAAGGAGACAGGTCTGCAAAAGAACAGGTAAGAGGAACGGAGAGGCCCCCAACTCATACAGCAGTGGTGTGTATAAAAAGGAAGGGACAGAAATCAAGAAAAGTTTATAATGTTGAATCAGCAGTACTTGGTGATTGACTGGAAAAAAAAAAGGACAGGGAAGTGGAAAAGTGAAAAGAGGATGTGTTTTCTACTCTGCATAAGTGGCTGATAATGGGGACACAATTAGAGGAAGCAAAAAGGTCAGGAAGGGATTTTTTTGCTCCTTATGCTTATGCCAAGGCTGTCCATGAGACAAGAGATTCCTCCCCTGAGGAAGGCACCAGAGGACACAGCCTCCAAGTCCAGCCCCCTGCCACCCACCCCAGGAGGAAGCCTCCAGTCATAAAGCAGGCATGGGCATTTGTTCTCGAGACACTAACTGAACGTGTTCCCATGAGTGTGTTCCCATGAAACCAGAGACCATAGCATAGCTTGACATACCAGTTAACAGATTTGCTGACCTCTTCAAAATACTTGGTTTTTTTTTTTTTTTTTTTTTTTTTTTCTGCCTCTGCTTTCTATTTTTAGCTAGATATCTTCTTTGTCGGGCCTAAATCAGAGCTCATGGCTTGGTCCAAATATTTATGGAACTTCAGATCTCTGAAAGCAGGCTTGTGCTCATGACAAGTATAATAGTAAAACATTCCAAGGAGCTAGTTTTAGCTAATCTGGCATTAAGAAATTAATGGACATTTTCTTCTGGTGCCTTATTTTTCATCTCCTAGGCTCTTCTGGAAAGCCACAGTGATAGAACACCAATGTCTGCCTTCATGACACACCTGCAGAAGCCGGTCACATCATCAGTGGGTGTGTAATCCATTTCCCGATCATTCTGCAGTCACTTTTCTAAAGAACACCATTATCACCCTTAATGTCAGTCTTCCCACTCAGTCCTCCTTGCTTTGTAATCACTCCGTACCAGTGAAGCCCATTATGAAGCCCATTCGTGCCACAAAGTCTCATCATAAAAACAATACACATCATAAAATAAAGGGCTCCTTGTTGTGGGGACTTCAGCAGAGAGAAAAAGGAAAGCATCTCTGGATCGGATCAAATGCTTGAGCTCAGAGCACAAGCTGAGATTTTCCAAGGCTTGGTGCCAGAGAAGGAGGTTTGGTTTCCTTGCCTGTGTCCATCCCACAACAGCCAACAGGGGGCAGGGAAGAAGGAGCTCCCACCGTTATCTTCTATAGGAAGGTTCCCTGGCATGCAGACAGTCCCTTGCCAATTACAAACATTGCTTCTGTCATTTGTCCCTCACTATCACCCTGGGATTTTGCCAATGAGCAGGCAGGATCAGAGAAGATGAGTGGGCATCGCACAGCTATTAAGGGTTAGAACGGAGGTGCAAGCTCTACCAATTCCAGAGCTTTCTACAGCACGCTGCCTCACACATCCAAAGTGACATAAAGACAGGCAGATACTGAGCATCATTATTTCCAAGATTCTTATTCATTTACTCCTATCCAGAAAACATTTATGAGATCAAACGTATATTTATACATATTGATGTATATTTATGATTTATATGAATTACACATTTGTGATTCATTTATATATGTAAATATATGCATTTATTTATATGTGTAAACATGTACACATTTATATGTGTATTTATAAGTACATAAATAAACTTTAAATACTTTAAAGCATTTTCTTTATGCATATTCATGTGATCTGTAATCCAAAAATTGGACTGCATACTCTATTAATGAGTCTGTGGGGAAGCAGGGGCGGGGGGGAATGCAAAATGAAGAAGAACCCTTTTAGAGGAGAATTTGACAAGATGTGGCAAAACTGAAAAGAAGAAGGAGAAGAAGGTAGCAGGAGGGGAAGAATGAAGGGGGGGAAATCGGAGGGGGAGACGAACCATGAGAGACGATGGACTCTGAAAAACAAACTGAGGGTTCTAGAGGGGAGGGGGGTGGGAGGATGGGTTAGCCTGGTGGTGGGTATTGAGGAGGGCACGTTCTGCATGGAGCACTGCGTGTTATGCACAAACAATGAATCATGGAACACTACATCTAAAACTAATGATGTAATGTATGGGGATTAACGTAAGAATAAAAAAAATAAAATGAAAGGAAAAAAAGAAAGAAAGAAAGAAAGAAAAGAAAGAAAAGAAAGAAAGAAAGGATGACTACCCAAATTTTACATCAACATGGATGGGACTGAGGAAGATTATGCTAAGTAAAATAAGTCAAGCAGAGAAAGTCAATTATTATATGGTTTCACTTATTTGTGGAACATAAGGAATACCATGGAGGACATTAGGAGAAGGAAGGGAAAAATGAAGGGGGGGAATCGGAGGGGGAGACGAACCATGAGAGACTGTGGACTCTGAGAAACAAACTGAGGGTTCTAGAGGGGCAGGGGTGGGGGGATGGGTTAGACTGGTGATGGGTATTAAAGAGGGCACGTACTGAGTGGAGCACTGGGTGTTATACGCACACAATGAAATGGAACACTACATCTAAAACTAATGATGTAATGTATGGGGATTAACATAAGAATAAAAAAAATTAAAGAAAGAAAGAAAGAAAGAAAGAAAGGATGAATACCCAAATTTTACATCAACATGGATGGGACTGGAGAAGATTATGCTAAGTGAAATAAGTCAAGCAGAGAAAGTCAATTATTATATGGTTTCACTTATTTGTGGAACATAAGGAATACCATGGAGGACATTAGGAGAAGGAAGGGAAAAATGAAGGGGGGGAAATCGGAGGGGGAGATGAACCATGAGAGACTGTGGACTCTGAGAAACAAATTGAGGGTTCTAGAGGGGTGGTGGGTGGGGGGATCGGTTAGCCTGGTGATGGGTATTAAAGAGGGCACGTAATGAGTGGAGCACTGGGTGTTATGCACAAACAATGAATCATGGAACACTACATCTAAAACTAATGATGTAATGTATGGGGATTAACATAAGAATAAAAAAAATGAAAGAAAGAAGAAAGAGAAAGAAAGAAAGAAAGAAAGAAAGAAAGAAAGAAAGAAAGAAAGAAAGAAAGAAAGAAAGAAAGAAAGAAAGAAAGAAAGAAAGAAAGAAAGAAAGAAAGAAAGAAAGAAAGAAAGGAAAGAAAGGAAAGAAAGGAAAGAAAGAAAGAAAGAAAGAAAGAAAGAAAGAAAGAAAGAAAGAAAAGAAAGAAAGAAAGAAAGAAAGAAAGAAAGAAAGAAAGAAAGAAAGAAAGAAAGAAAGAAAGAAAGAAAGAAAGAAAGAAAGAAAGAAAGGAAGGAAAGAAAGAAAGAAAGAAAGAAAGAAAGAAAGAAAGAAAGAAAGAAAGAAAGAAAGAAAGAAAGAAAGAAAGAAAGGATGAATACCCAAATCTTACATCAACATGGATGGGACTGGAGAAGATTATGCTGAGTGAAATAAGTCAATCAGAGAAAGACATGTATCATATGACCTCACTGATATGAGGAATTCTTAATCTCAGGAAACAAACTGAGGGTTGCTGGAGTGGTGGAGGGTTGGAGGGATGGGGCGGCTGGGTGATAGACACTGGGGAGGGTATGTGCTATGGTGAGCACTGTGAATTGTGCAAGAGTGATGAATCACAGACCTGTACCTCTGAAACAAATAATACATTATATGTTAAAAAAAAAAAGAAGATAGTAGGAAGGGAAAAATGAAGGGGGGAATCGGAGGGGGAGACGAACCATGAGAGACGATGGACTCTGAAAAACAAACTGAAGGTTCTAGAGGGGAGGGGGGTGGGAGGATGGGTTAGCCTGGTGGTGGGTATTGAGGAGGGCACATTCTGCATGGAGCACTGGGTGTTATGCACAAACAATGAATCATGGAACACTACATCTAAAACTAATGATGTAATGTATGGGGATTAACGTAAGAATAAAGAAGGAAGGGAGAGAGGGAGGGAGGGAGGGAGGGAGGAAGGATACCCAAATCTTACATCAACGTGGATGGGACTGGAGAAGATTATGCTAAGTGGAATAAGTCAAGCAGAGAAAGTCAATTATTACATGGTTTCACTTATTTGTGGAACATAAGGAATAGCATGGAGGACATTAGGAGAAGGAAGGGAAAAATGAAGGGGGGGAAATCGGAGGGAGAGACGAACTATGAGAGACTATGAACTCTGAGAAACAAATTGAGGGTTCTAGAGGGGAGGGTGATGGGTATTAAAGAGGGCATGCACTGAATGGAGCACTGGGTGTTATACGCACACAATGAATCATGGAACACTACATCAAAAACTAATGATGTAATGTATGGGGATTAACATAAGAATAAAAAATAAATAAATAAATAAATAAATATGTGGCAAAACCGTATAGGCATTTACCATTTGCCCCAGCAATCTCTCTTCTAGAAATCTCTCCCAAAGACAGACAAAAAATTGATAACACCTGCATAACTGGAAACAATCCAAATAGCCATCAATAAAAGATTGGCCAAATAAACTACGGTCTATCTCTATATGCAATGGAGTGATTTCTAGGATATGTTACTTAAGTAGAGGGAAAATATGTGTGTATATATATACATATGCATACATGCATATACCTATAAATATGTACACACACACACTTAGAGAATTACACAATTATGAAACAAAATTAAGTAAAAAAGAAAAGGACAATCCCTAAAAATTTAACTTTACTGTGTATCAAATTGGTCATTTACCTCAGAGAGATAAATTATTTCCAGATTTTTTAAATTTAATTTAATTTTAATGATTTGTACATCCAAAGTGGTATACAGCCTAGGACAAATAAACTCTAAACATCTTAAAAATATTTTTAGTATTCATATTGGTATAATTACTCTGAAACGTTTATGCACACACACATAGGGTAAAGCAAATAAATGATTATATTAATGTCATGAAGAACCCCCAAGATTTTGAGTGCAAAATAAAATACAAATGTAAAAATCAAAGAAATTAAATAGAAGCCCAATGATCCTAAATTTGAATTGGAAATAGCATTATGAACTGATAATTTAACTTTTCCTAAAAGAAAAATGTATTTCCACTGAAAAAGCCTACAACAAAATGACCAACTCTAATGGATGCTAACAAGTGTCACTTATATCTCCCCTTTCAAACTGAGCCACTCATTCTCACACCTGCTGGAAGTGTTAATAGCTAAGGGCTCTCAGTTAAGTCCCTCTTTGGGAATCACCCTCATTCAAAGACAGCTGTCTTGCCTAAGGTCACACTCCTTCCCCAGGCCAGTTCACATCCAATGACTTATGTATGAGGGGGCTATAAAGACCCAGCACCTTTTTCTCAAGGTAGGCTCCAGAGTTCCCATAGGATCAGCTAAGATTTCTGTTCCAGCCTCATCACAGTTCAACTCTTCTCCTTGCCCAATCCTACTTCCTTCACTTCCCACTGGTATTGGTCCCAAGGGCACCTCCCAACAAACTTCCTGCACATAAATCTCTGTCTCAGTCTATTTCCCTGGGAACCCAACTGAAGACACCAAGTCAAGAGCAATGAACATCTCAAGTGTGTGCAGATTAAGGCATCAAAATACAATTCCTCACTAAAAAAACAAGGGCTCCTTGGAGAAATAGCGAATCCTGGGCCTGGGGTAAGAAACACCCAAGATAAATGCAAGCTGGTACAGCCACTCTGGAAAACAGTATGGAGGTTCCTCAGAAGTTAAAAACAGAGCTACCCTTGGACCCAGCAACTGCACTACTAGGTATTTACCCCAAAGATACAAATGTAGTGATCCAAAGGGGCATCTGCATCATTATACCTTAGGAGAACTATATAGTAGTTAAAGAGCAAAATTTTTCTTTATAGATGATTA
Organism: Mirounga angustirostris; assembly: GCF_029215605.1. Taxonomy (NCBI): domain Eukaryota; kingdom Metazoa; phylum Chordata; class Mammalia; order Carnivora; family Phocidae; genus Mirounga; species Mirounga angustirostris. The sequence goes on along the minus strand of NW_026991718.1, from coordinate 13,524,408 downwards.
AGGAAGCAAGATGGCAGAGGAGTAGGAGACCTGGATTTCGTCTCCTCTCGGGAATTCAGCTGGATAGGGATCAAACCATTCTGAACACCTACGAACTCAACAGGAGATCGAAGAAGAGAAGAGCAACAACTCTCTGAACAGAAAAGCGACCACTTTCTGGAAGGTAGGACGTGCGGAGAAGTGAATCCGAGGCGATATTCGGGAGGAGAGACGGCGGGGGAGGGGCCTCCGTCGGCCGCTTCTGGCAAGTGATAGAGCCGCGGAGCACAAAATCGGAACTTTTAGAAGTCTGCTCCGCCGAGGGACGTCACTCTGGTGGCTAAGCGGGGGGTGGAACCCTCCGGGACAGTGTGGTCTCAGGACCCTCGGGGTCACAGAAAGACCGGCAGAGCTCCCAGGTAACGGAGCCGGGAAGCCGGCTTCAGAGGCGGAGCCCAGGCGCGGGCTCTCAGCTCGGGGTGGCCATAAACCGTGATCTGCGGCACAGCCGGGCCCCTGCTCCTCCAGCAGGGACCCAACAAGCGGCAGATCCGGGGAGACTCACCTTCCTCCCCCGGGAGGAGCCGCGCGGGAGGGCACCGCAGGGATCTGCTGGGTTTAGAGACTCCACCCGGGGTCGGGTGCTGGAGATAGAAACGCGCGGTCACACGCTGGGTGAGCACGGAGTGCAGCTGCAGACCGGGGAGCCGGGAGTGACTGACGGCTTTTCTCTGGGGGCTCACTGAGGAGCGGGCCAAGTTCTCGGCTCCTCCGGGGCGGAGATTGGGAGGCCGCCATTTTCACTCTCCGCCTCCAAAGCTGTACGGAAAGCTCGCAGGGAACAAAAGACCCGGAGAGCAAACCCGAGCAGATGACTTAGCCGGGAGGGGGCAAGGGCGGGGCAATTCCGCCTCCGGCAGAGACATTTGGAAACCACGGCAACAGCCCCTCCCCAGAAGATCAGCGAGAACAGCCGGCCAAGACCAAGTTTACCGATCAATGAGAACGGCAGAACTCCAGCGCTAGGGGAATGCTGCACATAGAATTCACGGCTTTTTTACCATGATTCCTTAGTCTTTTAAAGTTAATTTTTTTTAACTGTCTTTTTTTCTTTTTTTTTCTTTTTGAATTTTTCTTTTCCCCTTTTTCAACCAACATCTTATCAATCCCTTTTTTTAAAAAAAATTTTTTTTTTCATTTTTAGAGTCATATTCTATCCCTTCATAGTAGTTACCCGTATTTTTGGCTTATATATATAAGTTGTTCTCTCTTTAAAATTTTGAGATAGTTTCTTCTAACAGATTAAAATATACCCTAAATCTCTAGTATATGCTGTTTTCTATTCCCCTGCCTGATCACATTCTCTCCCTTTTTTTTTTCTTTTTTTAAATCCTCTTCTTTCTTTTTTCAAACAACTTCTTATCAATTCCTTTTATAAAATTTTTTATAATTTCCATCTTTACAGTCATATTCCATCCCTTCATCATATCAACCCTTATTTTTATACATACATAAGTTTTTCTTTCTTTAAAATTTTGGGAGGCACTTTCTTCTAAAAGACCAAAATACACCCCAAATCTAGTGTGTGGCACTGATCTATATACCAGCCTGATCATATTTGATCACATTCTGGGTTTTTGTTGTTGTTGTTGTTTTGTTTTGTTTGTTTTTGTTTTTGTTTTTGTTTTTATCTTTTTCTTTTTCTTTTTTTTCCTTTTCTTTTTTCTCTCTTTCCCTTTCTTTTCCCACTGCTTCAGGTCTTTTCTGATCTGTTTAGAGTATATTTTCTGGGGACATTGTTACTCTGCTAGCATTTTGTTCTCTCATTAATCTATTCTCCTCTGCACAAAATGACAAGACGGAAAAAATCACCTCAACAAAAAGAACAAGAGGTAGTACCGACTGCCAGGGACCTACTCAATACGGACATTAGTACAATGTCAGATCTAGAGTTCAGAATCATCACTTTAAAGATACTAGCTGGGCTTGAAAAAAATATGGAAGTTATCAGAGAAACCCTTTCTGGAGAAGTAAAAGAACTAAAATACAACCAAGTAGAAATCAAAAAGGCTATTAATGAGGTGCAATCAAAAATGGGGGCACTAACTGCTAGAATAAATGAGGCAGAAGAGAGTACCAGTAATATAGAAGATGAAATGATGGAAAATAAAGAAGCTGAGAAAAAGAGAGATAAACAACTACTGGATCATGAGGGCAGAATTCGAGAGATAAGCGATACCATAAGACGAAACAACATTAGAATAATTGGGATCCCAGAAGAAGAAGAAAGAGAGAGAGGGGCACAAGGTATAATGGAGCAAATTATAGCAGAGAACTTCCCTAATTGGGGGAAGGAAATAGGCACGAAAATCCAGGAAGCACAGAGAACCCCTCTCAAAATCATTAAAAATAGGTCAACACCCCGACATCTAATAGTAAAACTTACGAGTCTTATAGACAAAGAGAAAATCCTGAAAGCAGCTCGGGAGAAGAGATCTGTAACCTACAATGGTAGAAACATTAGATTGGCCACAGACCTATCCACAGAGACCTGGCAGGTTAGAAAGGACGGGCAGGATATATTCAGAGCACTAAATGAGAAAAATATGCAGCCAAGAATACTATATCCAGCTAGGCTGTCATTGAAAATTGAAGGAGAGATAAAAAGCTTCCAGGACAAACAAAAACTAAAGGAATTTGCAAACACAAAGCCAGCCCTACAGGAAATCTTGAAAGGGGTCCTCTAAGCAAAGAGAGAGCCTAAAAGCAACATAGACCAGAAAGGAACACAGACAATATATGGTAACAGTCACCTTACAGGCAATACAATGGCACTAAATTCCTATCTTTCAATAGTTACCCTGAATGTAAATGGGCTAAATGCCCCAATCAAAAGACACAGGCTATCAGACTGGATTAAAAAACAAGACCCATTGATATGCTGTCTGCAAGAGACTCATTTTAGAACCAAAGACACCCCCAGATTGAAAGTGAGGGGGTGGAAAACCATTTACCATGCTAATGGACACCAAAAGAAAGCTGGGGTGGCAATCCTTATATCAGACAAATTAGACTTTAAACCAAAGACTGTAATAAGAGATGAGGAAGGACATTATATCCTACTTAAAGGATCTATCCAACAAGAAGATCTAACAATTGTGAATATCTATGCCCCTAACATGGGAGCAGCCAATTATATAAGGCAATTAATAACAAAAGCAAAGAAACACATCGACAACAATACAATAATAGTGGGGGACTTTAACACCCCCCTCACTGAAATGGACAGATCGTCTAAGCAAAAGATCAACAAGGAAATAAAGACTTTAAATGACACACTGGACCAAATGGACTTCACAGACATATTCAGAACATTCCACCCCAAAGCAATGGAATACACATTCTTCTCTAGTGCCCATGGAACATTCTCCAGAATAGATCACATCCTAGGTCATAAATCAGGTCTCAACCGGTACCAAAAGACTGGGATCATTCCCTGCCTATTTTCAGACCACAATGCTTTGAAACTAGAACTCAATCACAAGAGGAAAGTCAGAAAGAACTCAAATACATGGAGGCTAAAGAGCATCCTACTGAAGAATGAATGGGTCAACCAGGAAATTAAAGAAGAATTAAAAAAATCAATGGAAACCAATGAAAATGAAAACACAACTATTCAAAATCTTTGGGATGCAGCAAAGGCAGTCCTAAGAGGAAAGTATATAGCAATACAAGCCTTTCTCAAGAAACAAGAAAGGTCTCAAGTACACAACCTAACCCTCCACCTAAAGGAGCTGGAGAAAGAACAGCAAATAAAGCCTAAACCCAGCAGGAGAAGAGACATAATAAAGATCAGAGCAGAAATCAATGAAATAGAAACTAAAAGAACAGTAGAACAGATCAACGAAACTAGGAGCTGGTTCTTTGAAAGAATTAACAAGATTGATAAACCCCTGGCCAGACTTATCAAAAAGAGAAGAGAAATGACCCAAATCAACAAAATCATGAATTAAAGAGGAGAGATCACAACCAACACCAAAGAAATACAAACAATTATAAGAACATATTATGAGCAACTCTATGCCAGCAAATTAGATAACCTGGAAGAAATGGATGCATTCCTAGAGATGTATCAACTACCAAAACTGAACCAGGATGAAATAGAAAACCTGAACAGACCTATAACCACTAAGGAAATTGAAGCAGTCATCAAAAATCTCCCAAAAAACAAAAGCCCAGGGCCAGATGGCTTCCCAGGGGAATTCTACCAAACATTTCAAGAAGAATTAATACCTATTCTTCTGAAACTGTTCCAAAAAATAGAAATGGAAGGAAAACTTCCAAACTCATTTTATGAGGCCAGCATTACCTTGATCCCAAAACCAGACAAAGACCCCATCAAAAAGGAGAATTACAGACCAATATCCCTGATTAACATGGATGCAAAAATTCTCACCAAAATACTAGCCAATAGGATCCAACAGTACATTAAAAGGATTATTCACCACGACCAAGTGGGATTTATCCCTGGGCTGCAAGGTTGGTTCAACATCCGCAAATCAATCAATGTGATACAATACATTAACAAAAGAAAGAACAAGAATCATATGATCCTCTCAATAGATGCAGAAAAAGCTTTTGACAAAGTACAGCATCCTTTCTTGATCAAAACTCTTTAGAGTATAGGGATAGAGGGTACATACCTCAATATCATAAAAGCCATCTATGAAAAACCTACAGCGAATATCATTCTCAATGGGGAAAAACTGAAAGCGTTCCCCCTAAGGTCAGGAACGCGGCAGGGATGTCCACTATCACCACTGCTATTCAACATAGTATTGGAAGTCCTAGCCACAGCAATCAGACAACAAAAAGAAATCAAAGGCATCCAAATTGGCAAAGAAGAAGTCAAACTCTCACTCTTTGCAGATGATATGATACTTTATGTGGAAAACCCAAAAGACTCCACCCAAAAATTGCTAGAACTCATACAGGAATTCAGTAAAGTGGCAGGATATAAAATCAATGCACAGAAGTCAGTGGCATTCCTATACACCAACAACAAGACAGAAGAAAGAGAAATTAAGGAGTCGATTCCATTTACAATTGCACCCAAAACCATAAGATACCTAGGAATAAATCTAACCAAAGAGACAAAGGATCTGTACTCAGAAAACTATAAAATACTCATGAAAGAAATTGAGGAAGACACAAAGAAATGGAAAAACGTTCCATGCTCATGGATTGGAAGAACAAATATTGTGAAGATGTCAATGCTACCTAGAGCAATCTACACATTCAATGCAATCCCCATCAAAATACCATCCACTTTTTTCAAAGAAATGGAACAAATCATCCTAAAATTTTTATGGAACCAGAAAAGACACCGCATAGCCAGAGGAATGTTGAAAAAGAAAAGCAAAGCCGGCGGCATCACAATTCCGGACTTCCAGCTCTATTACAAAGCTGTCATCATCAAGACAGCATGGTACTGTCACAAAAACAGACACATAGATCAATGGAACAGAATAGAGAGCCCAGAAATGGACCCTCAACTCTATGGTCAACTCATCTTTGACAAAGCAGGAAAGAATGTCCAATGGAAAAAAGACAGTCTCTTCAACAAATGGTGTTGGGAAAATTGGATAGCCACATGCAGAAGGATGAAACTGGACCATTTCCTTACACCACACACAAAAATAGATTCCAAATCGTTGAAAGACCTCAATGTGAGACAGGAGTCCATCAAAATCCTAAAGGAGAACACAGGCAGCAACCTCTTTGACCTCAGCCGAAGCAACTTCTTCCTAGAAACATCGCCAAAGGCAAGGGAAGCAAGGGCAAAAATGAACTGTTGGGACTTCATCAAGATAAAAAGCTTTTGCAAAGCAAAGGAAACAGTCAACAAAACCAAAAGACAACCGACAGAATGGGAGAAGATATTTGCAAATGACATATCAGATAAAGGGCTCATATCCAAAATCTATAAAGAACTCATCAAACTCAACACCCAAAGAACAAAGAATCCAATCAAGAAATGGGCAGAAGACATGAACAGACATTTTTCCAAAGAAGACATCCAAATGGCCAACAGACACATGAAAAAGTGCTCAATATCGCTCGGCATCAGGGAAATCCAAATCAAAACCTCAATGAGATACCACCTCACACCAGTCAGAATGGCTAAAATTAACAAGTCAGGAAACAACAGATGTTGGCGGGGATGCGGAGAAAGGGGAACCCTCCTACACTGTTGGTGGGAATGCAAGCTGGTGCAGCCACTCTGGAAAACTGTATGGAGGTTCCTCAAAAAGTTGAAAATAGAGCTACCATATGATCCAGCAATTGCACTACTGGGTATTTACCCCAAAGATACAAAAGTAGGGATCCGAAGGACTACGTGCACCCCGATGTTTATAGCAGCAATGTCCACAATAGCCAAACTGTGGAAAGAGCCAAGATGTCCATCGACAGATGAATGGACAAAGAAGATGTGGTATATATATAATGGAATATTATGCAGCCATCAAAAGGAATGAGATCTTGCCATTTGCAATGACGTGGATGGAACTGGAGGGTATTATGTTGAGTGAAATAAGTCAAACAGAGAAAGACATGTATCATATGATCTCACTGATATGAGGAATTCTTTTTTTTTTATTTTTTTTTATTTTTTTTTTTTAAAGATTTTATTTATTTATTTGAGAGAGAGAGAATGAGAGACAGAGAGCATGAGAGGGAGGAGGGTCAGAGGGAGAAGCAGACTCCCTGCCGAGCAGGGAGCCCGATGCGGGACTCAATCCCGGGACTCCAGGATCATGACCTGAGCCGAAGGCAGTCGCTTAACCAACTGAGCCACCCAGGCGCCCGATATGAAGAATTCTTAATTGCAGGAAACAAACTGAGGGTTGCTGGAGTGCAGGGTGGGGTGGGAGGGATGGGGTGACTGGGTGATAGACACTGGGGAGGGTATGTGCTCTGGTAAGCGCTGTGAATTGTGCAAGACTGTTGAATCTCAGATCTGTACCTCTGAAACAAATCATGCAATATATGTTAAGGAAAAAAAAAAGAAGAAGAAGGTAGCGGGAGGGGAAGAATGAAGCGGGGGAAATCGGAGGGGGAGACGAACCATGAGAGACGATGGACTCTGAAAAACAAACTGAGGGTTCTAGAGGGAGGGGGGTGGGAGGATGGGTTAGCCTGGTGGTGGGTATTGAGGAGGGCACATTCTGCATGGAGCACTGGGTGTTATGCACAAACAATGAATCATGGAACACTTCATCTAAAACTAATGATGTAATGTATGGGGATTAACATAAGAATAAAAAAAAAGACAAAAAAAATTTTTCTTTATAAAAATATTCCAATAACTCAAAAATAATAGTAACAGAAACAACTAAAATGGTACACTAGAAAATATATATTTAGATTTAAAAACACAGTTTGAAAGTAAAAGCATGAAAACAGTAATCAGAGAGCAGGAGTGGCATACTGATACCATACCATATAAAAATAAAACAGTCCATCAGTCAAGTAAACATAAAAATTATAAATACAGATGTACGCAGCAACTGAGCCCAAAAATAGTATCTCTATTTGCAGATGGCATGATCACATATATAGAAAATCCTATGGAATACATACACACACAAAAATTATTAGAACTAATAAATAAATTCAGCATTGTTGCAGAATATGAAATCAATATACAAAAATCAATTATATTTCTATACATTAGCCATGAGAAAACAGAAATATGAAATTTAAAAAACAATTCCATTTACAATAGCAACAAAAATTAATATTTAAAAATAAATTTAACAAAAGTGGTACAAATTTGTGCCAAAACTACCAAATACTGTTGAAAGAAATTAAAGAAGACATAAGTAAATGTAAACACAACCCCAAATAGCAGGACTCCTCAAATTAATCTATAGATTCAACATAATTCCTATCCAAATATTAGCTGCCTTTTTCTTTTCAGAAATTGACAAGCTGATTCTAAAATTCATACGGAAGTGCAAGAGACCCAGAATAGCCAAACAATCTTGAAAAAGAACAAAGTCAGAAGACTCATACTTCATGATTTCAAAACTTGCTACAGAGCTACAGTAATCAAGACAGGATAGGGTTGGTGTAGGATAGACAGGTCAAGGGAACAGAATTAAGAATACAGAAATAAGTCCATATCTATGGTCAACTGATTTTCAACAAGGACGTCAAGACAATTCAATAGGGAAAGAACAATCTTTCCAATAAAGGGTATTGGGAAACTTGGATAGCCACATGCAAAAGAATAAGAGTGGATGCCCATCTCATATCATATACAAAAATTAATTTATCAGTGAATCAAGAGACCTAAATACAGGTGCCAAAACTATAAAACATGCATAAGAAAACACAGGCATAAATTTTTGTGACCTTGGATTAAAATGACTTCTTAGATATGCACCAAAATCACAATACAATAAAAGGAAAAATAGATAAACTCACTTCATCAAAATTAAAAATTTTTGCTTCAAAGAACATTATCAGGTCAAAGGACAAGTATCCTTGTTGTCCCATCATGTGGGACATGATGGGAGAAACCCACATGATGGGAGAAAACATTTGCAAATCATTTATCTGATAATGATCTAGTATCCAGAATAAAGAACTCTTACAACTCAACAATAAAAAGACAAATAACTTACTTTAAAATGGGCAAAGGGTTTCAACAGACATCTCCCTAATGACATACAAATGGCCAAAAAGTCCATGAAGAGATGGAACATCATTTGTCATTAGGGAAAATGACAATCAAAAACACGAGATAAACCACACTAGTAGGATGGCTAAAATCAAAAAGTAATAATAATATAAGCATTTTACTATAATGCAAGTGTTTGTGAGGATATGCAGAAATTGGAAACCTCATGCATTACCAGGGGTAATGTAAAATGGTGCAACCATGCTGGAAAACAATTTAGCCCATTTCTGGAAAAGTTAAACATATGATCCAACAATTCCACTTAGAAGTATATGATCCAACAATTCCACTTAGAAGTATATGTCCAAGAGAACTGAAAACATATGTTCAAACAAAACATACACATTAATGTTCATAGCAGCATTATTCATAATAGTCAAAGAGGGAAAACAACCCAAATATTCATATCCATTAATTGAGGAATGGATAAACAAAATGGTGTATCCATTCGATGGAATCTTATTTGGCCATAGAAAGGAATGAAGTACTGATACTACAACATGGATGAACTTGGAAAACATTATTCTAATGAAAGAAGCTAGACCAAAAAAGGCCACATATTGTATGATTCCGTTTATATGAAACATCCAGAATAGGCAAACCCATAGAGACAGAAAGTAGATTGGTGGTTGCTAGGGGCTGGGAGGAAGAGAGAATAGGGAGTGACTGACAGTAGGTATATATTTCTTTCGGGGGTCATAAGAATGTTCTGGAATTAGATAGCTGTATAACCTTAGAATATACTGAGAACCACCAAATTATGCATTTTAGAAAGGTAAATTTTATCATAAGTGAAGTATATCTCAATAAAACTGTTATTTAAAAAAGGATCCCAGCTACCGAAGTAGGAATGATAGAATTAAAATCTCACAATTTTGCAAGTCATCATGGAATAATGGATCTAGGCTGCTAAAACCCAAATAAAAAGCTGATGGGGCACTTTATGACAGCTACATCAGAATAACAATACCCGAACCTGAAGTAACAGAAAGAAACAAGACACAGGGTGCCTCTTGATGGAAGTATATACACAGTTCTGCAGTATCTCAACAACAACCAACAATCAGTCCTGAATTTTATTGAGAGTCTAGATCTGCCATTTGAAATCAGATAGAGATTTCAAAGTAACATGACTCAGCAAAATCTGTGGGAAACTGTACTGGACAGAGAGCACAGACCAGATAAGCGATGTATCAAATAGATCCAATGTGTGGGCTTTGTATGAATCCTGATTTTAACTAGCCAAATGCTTAAAAAAATATATACCTGAAAAACAGGGATGTTTGAGTATCAACGAGATACTTGATAATATAAAAGAATTATTGTTAAGGTTTCAATGTGCTGATGGTATTGGAATTACACTTTTTAAAAGAACTCTTATCTTTTAAAGATGGATACTAAAATATAAAATTATACCACATTTGGGATTCATTTCAAAATAATCCCTGGGGGGACAGGTAACAGAGCTGGGAAGTGGAGGGTTGGGGGAGGTGGGAGAGGTGTATCTTGCTCATACAAGATATGGCCATGAATTGATCATTGTTGCAGCTGGGTGATGGGTTTAATGTATTATTCTCCCTATTTTTGTCCATGTTAAAATTCTCCATCAAAAATGTTTCAAGAAAAATTTACTAAGCACCTTTTTGGGCCATGCACCATAGTTAAGTGCTTTAATAGACACTCTTGTTCACCCTTGAATTCCCAGCAGCCTGTGCAGTACCCGGGCACTAGGACGCAATGAGGAAGCATCACTGAATGAATGAATAATTTCCTTTAATTCCCTAACCGTCCTAAGTGATAGATCTTATACCCCACCTTGCAAATAGGGACACCTGAGGCACAGAGTTTGCCCAACATTATCCAGATTTTATGCAGCAGACTCTTTCCACTATGCCTCGAATATGAGTACTTAATTTATTTTTTTAAGTGGGAAGGAGGAGGGACTGGCTGATCTTTGAATTTACCTAGTTTTTCATCATCCTCATTAAAGAGTGCTATACTCTTTAGCAGGGGATTTGGTATAAGTATGACGAAGATACATGGGGGTCTCAAATCAGGCACATCCAGGAGTACAAAAGGCATTTGGCCACAAAGTTGAAAACCCAAATACTATATTCATTCTTTTCCTCAAGAAAAGCATCAGCTCACTGTGCCACTCCCCCAGCCCACGATCAACCCAAATTACTCATGGTGAGAACATTATATACTGTATTTGGCCACCTTGGGCCTCTTGGTGTTTACAGTATTGAAAAGAAAGAAAAAGATGTCAAAAATCCAAGATACGCACCGGCAGCTTAAAAGAAAAACTGCATTGATCTACTTCTCTCCGAATACCACCCTGTAAAAGGCTTTTCGAAGCCATTAACCTCTTACTCACCTCTTCTTAGTCCTCTTCCCTCTCTTTTTGCTTTCCGCTCTCAAACTCACTTAAAAAAATACTCTCAGAACTGTCTTTTCAAGGCTGACAAATATACATGCACACATGTGCATGAGTGACTTTGCTGATACTCTTGCTTTGCTCAGAAAAGTAACAAGAGCATAACAAATACAAGTCGGTATTTTGATTGGGCAGAATCACTTTTTTCAATCAATTCCATAAATGTAGACAAAAGCCTAGATTCCTTCTGCCCAAAATCTACATTAATCCTTCCATCAAATTAGAAAAAAAAAATAGGGCATTTTTCAGAATTAATACTGCCACCTTTTTGGGATATTCTGAGAGCTGCATTTTATTCCATTAAATTTAAAAGAGAAATCACTCATGTTTTTAAAAGGGGGAGCATCATGCTAAATTCTATTTCCACCCATGGCATGTGAGGATATTCCAAATAAAAACAAGCAGATGTAAACAGAATTAGAAATCTAAAGTCAATCCACACCTATGGGTGGAGGTGTTCCCACCAGGCACCTTCCCTGACCTTCTCTTACAGCAAGCTCCCCGTGCACCGGGGTGGGTAACACATAAGGAACAGAAAATTGGTCATCAGTACTGGGCAGAGAAGAGCAGAGAGCACGGTGAAATACCAGCGTCACTGCATAGCCCACCCCGTGTGGTTTAGAAATGGAGATGTTGCTGGAGCAGCTAAAATAGTGCAATTCTAGGAAATGAAGGGCTGCTTATGAGACATCTAGAAGGTCATGCCCAGCGCCAGCCTATAGAATACATGAAACTCCAGGAAGCCTCTCATTCATACAGCTCATCTCCAAGCAGAGGCCGCTCGGAAGGCTGAGTGCTTTACTGAGGCCAGAAATCTGTCTTATTGGTAAAAAACAAAGAATCACGGATGGACCTGAAACAGGAAAAGAAGTAGATGGGCCACAAGAGGGGAGCCTTAACTCTGCAGGAGGTACCCCATCAGGAGTCACCTTACATGGAGGAACCTCATGTGGAGGAACAAGCACATGCTCGTATTGGTGTCCAGGGGCGTTTGGGAGAATCTGAATGCACTTGGGCCAAATTAACAGCTCCCCCCACCCACATCCTAACCCCTCTCACCCTCTCCCAACAGCCCCATATGTGGGTGCACAATTATGTTAGCACCCACCACAAGATATCATAATGTTTTCCCAGTTCTCCTCACCCGGCCCCCACAGGTGCTGTCCCTACACCCAAAGCATGGAAGGAATCGTGTATTACCACCTCTATAGTCTCAGCCCCGTATGCTAATTTCTGCCCCTAATCTAGTGAAAGATACTCACTTTGATCCGGAAGAATTAAAAGGCTATCACTCTTTTTGTCCAAGAGCTAGCGGAATGATCTAGACCAGACAAGGTGAAATGAAATGCCTCCAGGGGGCAAACAAGTAAGTTAAACAGATAAAGTGGGTTGGTTGGGACTGTGGCGAACCATCCGGAGGCACAGGCCGCTCAGCACCAGAGTCCTTTGTGGGAACAGAGAGCCAGGACGCATGTATCTCATGGTGCTCCAGGAGACCTGGAAATCCTGATTTTTATGTGGGGTATCTCAAGTTTAATTGGAATTGATCAAACATGTTTTCAACATTACGTGGCTCAAACAAAATGTGTCTCCAGGCCAGGTACTTCCGAGAAGCCCTCAATCCGTGACCTGAGCCAGACTTCACCAACCCAGCTCCACAGCCCATTTTAAACCAGACTGACTTAAACGGACTCAACACAGAATCTTATCACAGTAACAGTAGTTGTTACTTCCTCCAGTTTGGGCCATAAATATCAGAAGAGGGAGTGGGCAGTGTGGGCTACTTGATTCTTCCAAAGCTGGCTTGGCGCATCCCCCAAAAGAATCCAACCTAATCCTTCCAGGCTGGCTTTCTCACCTTCCTCTTTCACTGCCCCAACTGCCAGTGAATTTTAATCAGAATAGTCTCCCTGGTGTGCAACCTTCATTTCTGTCACTACGCTGTAAGGCTTGTTCTCCCCTCCCTCTGGTTAATAATGGGGCCAGGGGAAAGATCAGTGGCATCTCTTACCCTTGTGGTGTCGATGGCACACTCTCTGCCCTCATCCTGTCCAGTGGAATGTCCATCACCATCCACGAAGCTCCGCCCTTCTTCCCTCACGGGTATGTGTGGTACACATGGGCATTTAGTGGCCAAAAAGAAGAGAAGAATCCTGTTTCCTGGTTGAATGGGCCAAAGCAACCACTGGGAAATCACTCTCACCTGCAGAAAAAGCCAGAGGTCAAGTTTTAGCTCCAAGGAAGAAACACACTCAAGACGTTCTAACTCAGACTCAGTGATCTGGGCACTTTACTGATTAGACCCATCTCTTAGAGCCCCATCTCATCTCAGGGAGGGGGTGTTCTTCTCCACACACACCCTTCCTCGGGCCATGGAACCATCACTCTCACTGGACACAGGGATAGGGAGACATCACGGCCCCAGGACCTGACTCGCCATCACTCTCAGGCTTAAGGACCCTCAGGTTTTGACTATAGTGGACACTTGGGACATCTCCACTGACCCCAAGGCCAACAAAACATCCGAAGCTAAAATGAGGCACTAGAATTAGGACTGTAGTCATTCACCTCCCACACAGTTTCTTCTAGGAGCATTATTTTCCTGGCTAATTTATCAAGGATATACTTAAAAGCTTCTAAATGAATATATTTTCATCCATTTCAGAGACCAAGTTCTGAGTGTGACTGCCCTAATAGAATTAACACTGCTGCTCTAATTTGAAAATAGGTTTCAAAGGCTGGCCAAATTCGATTTTGCTTTATTTGTCCATTGTTGTATTTCACAGATCAGAAATGACTATGCATGCTAGATCAGAGTCCTCTGGTTAAACGTGTGCTGTCTACGGATGTGTGTGTACTGTGTATGGGGGCGTTAAGCTTGTACCAAAACAAAAGGACAAATTTACATGTCTCTCTCTGAATAAATTAAAGAAAGCAAAAAAATTTCCAGTTCCCAACAAGGTAAGCCTTGCCTCATGTTGATGCCTCCCCATAGATTTATATTAGTATCTAAGCATCCATCCACTGATTTTCATGTTTTCCAATCACTGCTAGGTCTTAAAGGGGGCCAGGGGTGGGTCAAGAGGAAGAAGAAAAGATTGATTCCGTGCTTCAGAATAAAAATGAAAGAAGTGCCTTCCGCTACATCAGTCATTAAACAAACAATCATTATAGCTTAGGATCTGCCTGGAATTATCCTAGGCATTGGGATTGCAAACAAGACACAGTGCCTGCCCCCTCCACCCCACCTCAGGAGCTCCCAGGCCCAGGACCAAATGTAATAAACAAGGAATGGTATCCTACCAACACCAAGGGGGCAATGGAGACAGAGAAAAGCAGGAACACACCGGTCCCAATAATGGCCAAAGAAATCCTTCAGTGCATTTTCACCTCTAATAAAGATAACAAGGAAAGATCCAGAAAGAAAAAAAAAAAAATGCAGCTCTACTCGAAGTGAATTTCTGAGACAGGACTCTTAGCAGAAAAGGTAGAGTAATCTCAACAAGGATAAATAAAATCAATTCAGGAGCTAAAGTCCTCCTCCTTCTCCTCCTCCTCCACAACCTCCCAGCAACTCATCACTGGGTCAGTCTTAAATATTTGTGTGCCACCGAAATGCAGAAATGCGCCGTGCTTTTTTTCAAGGGTACAGCACACACATACAGTCTTCCTTTCCCAATGTAGCACATGTTAAGGGAAAGTAAGATTAATCTCGCTGGGAGATAATTAGTTAACTGCAAACAGCTTTGATATGACTATATTAATTATTGAAGAAAAAAATTAACAAAGTACTTAGGCTATTTGGCACTTCTAAGAACCCCCAAGCATTGTTGGGCACTGGCTCATCACAGAAGGACTGGCCCAGGGACAGACTGAGAGGGGAGCTAAGTGTGTCTTTTTTACAGAAACTGTGGGCCCTCCATCAATGTCTGATGAATTAATAACCTCCCAGGCTGCCTTTTTTTCTCTGTCTCCCTCCAAACTCAGAATGTCAGTGTTCTGCCTCATTTTCCATCACCAAGACTCCTGTCCAAAAAACTAGATTTTTGGAAAAGATACAATACCAGTCAATAAGTCAATAGCTCTCAGTGTGAATCTATGTCAATTCACACCCCTCCTAGAGCATTCACATTCTAAGGGTGACCTTTCCATGTAAAATAATAACCAGCATTTTCTGAGTCCCTACAACATGCCCGAACCTTCCAGGAGTTTCACACACATCACCTCTATCCTCAAAAAAATGTTAACTGTGATTCCCATTTGATAGGACATCAAGGCTCAGGGAAGCAATTTGTCCAAAGTTCCAAACCCAGTGAATGCCAGAGCCAGGACTCAAACTGAGGTAAGTCTGCCTGATGTGACTATATGAATTATATTTGATATGACTATATGAATTACTGAAGAAAAAAATTAGTTGTCGGGGAAAGTTAAGGACTGGGAGAAGTGAGCAGAACATGCCCCAAACCAGCAGACTTTGGGAAAGAAAAATGTGTGCATCCAACACAGTCTCCCCTTCCTGCTTAACAATCCCACCACATGGTTCCATTCTCTATGTTCCCACCACCCCATCAGCATGTAACTGTTCAAAAGAAGACGGTATCGTTTGCAATTTAGCACCTAAGCAGGTTTCTGACTTTGCTGAGTGATTCAGCAGGATCGTGGCAAAACACATCAGGTTCACCCAGGTATGGCTAGCCTCTGTAGAATTCTCTGCACAATAAAAAGGGAGGCCCTCTGCAGCATCCTTGCAATGAACACTCCAGCTTGGCTATATTTCCTGGTGAGTTGACGACAGCATTCACAAATGTACAGAATGACCGGCTCCATTATCGAGAGGGAGAGGGTGAAGATTAAGTGGCCTATTGGACTCTTTCATCATCCAGAGAGCTGACATCCAATCTTGGAACAGAACGAGGAAAATCAAATGGACAAGCAGATAGTACACAGGGGTAATAATAACTCCTGATGTCCATCTCCCAGGACTCAGATTCACAGGACTAAGGTTGCTCTCCAGAAATTAAACTATAAAATCAGTGTCTGAGAGATCAAAGCAGACACTTGGAGGGCCACTGCTGCATAGATCTGGGTCTTATGTACTTGCACAGAATCCTGAGTGTACCTGTTACTGCCCTGCTCATATTCTTCTGAAATTTGTCACCTCCGTCTACCCACTGGACTGAGAAGCCTCCAGCTAGGGACAGTGTTATAATATCAGTCTTCATATTCATTATACCTGTTATACAATGGTGCTTGACACATTTTTATTGAACCAATTCCTCTCCCCCAAGGCAACAAGACTAAAGAGTAAATTAATTAAAAGAATTAATATGAATAATGAAAGGCAGTTGGTCAAGGGAAGCAGAGGCGGAAAGTGTAAAAGATCAAAGTTGGTTGCCCAAGACCCATCCCACCACTTTCCAAAGGAGGTCTCACCCTGAAGAGGCAGCATCGTCCAGCCCTGATGGGGACATCTCGAGTGGAGTTTTAAGTGTCTACACCTAGAGTCTCAGGTATCATTAGATACCCAAAAACCTCTCCTTGTTCTGATTCTAGACTGCCTGAAGCAAAAGAGAGCACGCGAGCATGTCCACTCTGTCCATGAGATATATTTATCCATGGAACATAATAAGGGAGGAAGAGGTTTATTAACTCCATTTTCTGTAAGTTTCTATGAGAGTCAATCTGCTAGAGTCTGATCAACTCTAGGACACCTGAAAGTGAGTTTCTGAAGTTGCCAGGCTGCCAGAGAGCGTGACCCTGACCTGGGATAAGGTCACCAGGTAAATAGCACATTTAAGCACCATCCTGACAGCCAGCCAGCTTCCCTGGAGACACCCTGACCTTGACAACCTCTACAGAAGAGTTTCTCAGCCTCAGCACTATTGACATTTTGAGGCCAGGTAATCCTCTTGCGGGGGGTTGTGCGATGTACTGCAGGACAGTTAGCAGCATCCCTGGCCTCAACTCACAAGCACTTCTCCTCCCTGTCCCCTAAGGTCATGACAACCAAAGTTGCCAAATGTCCCCCAGAGAGCAAAACCATCCCCAGTTGTGAACGACTGCTCTAAAGTAGAGTAAAAAGATCTCAGATAATCAGATACTCAGATTTGGAATCTGGAAGTTCAGAAGGCTCAGAATGGCAGATTGCAATCAGACCTCATCTGCTGACAGGGGCCGGGGATATTCCCCTGGAAACCTGTTCTAGAATTCAGTCATGGCATTTCTGGTGTCAGACAAGCAAAACTTTGCAAGTGAGGAAAGATAAAAGGCAGGTTAACCTTTTGTTGAGACTCGAAGCATGCTTCAGGTAATTGGAGTCTTGAGTAAAGGTTAGTGATTTTCTCTGAGAATCTATCTGATATTTGCTAACATTTTTGGTGCCAGGATGCACACAGGGCAATGCACACATACAGTTTGAAAGATGTCTTACTACAGCTATCTGTAGGTAGGGGTCCTCCTGCTGACCACACCCACCCCTGACCAAGCTCCAATCTTGTGGAAATTCACTGATGTCCCAAGAAAAATGCAAATACATGTCAGTTTTGTAGTCTTACCCCTATTTATCAATCACAGACTAATTTTCAATAAAATCTAAGAGTAATGAAATAATAGGAATAATAACAAAAGGTGAAATTCGACCCTACTTCTATTTTGATTAACTAATGAGAGTTGTAGTCTGAGGTTTTGCTTAAATAAAATTAAAATCTCACAATCAGACTGCCATAATTAGATATAGGGTGCCAGAAAATTTGTACTTATATTTAAATCCTATAACCCAAAGCAATCAGAAGAATACACCACCTCCCAGTTGATTCCTACAGTAGACTACTAAGAATATCCCTGAATTACTTCGTTTTCCAAATTACCAAATTTTAAGACATATGAGAAATCCTTGAATTAACAATGACCTTTAAAAAAAAATTTGCTCTGTCCCCAGAAGAAAATGAAAACTTCTCAGGGTCTAATACACTCAGGGATTAAAAATAAATGTATGGAAGTTCTGGTCTTTGGGGAGGAAACAAGTAAGTGCCCTCAAAAGCAAAGCTTCTAAATTATATTTCAAAAGTTAATATAAATTATACTTCTCTTGGCTATCCAGAATGAGTAAATGTAATACCATCTCCAGAAATCCCTAAGGTTTGAAGCACGGGTAACTAAACACCACTTGCCTCTCCTCGGGTTCTGTGTTCCTAGACAACCCTCCCTGGGGAACAGAGGGAGACAGCAGGCTACTGCTGAGTCACTGAGTCACCTCCAAAGGCCATCTTCGGAAAGGAAAGCGAGGAAAAGCCCTGTGGAAGGGTGGGCACCTCATAAGAGGGAGTGAAACATCGCAGCCACTGACCCCAGCATGGTCATCCCCACATGATGGCAGGGCTCTGGGACCATCCTGAGTGGTCCATATGGCTGCCACTATCCCACCAGCCCCAGAAAGGAACTGCCCTGGCTCCCTCCCCCTTGCAGGAACCCCCTATAGCAGAACTGGCTGGAATCAGGGGCTCAGACTACAGCCAGGACACAGGCAGGCAAATCAGCCCACCCAGGGGCCATAGACCCTGGGCTCAGTCTCATCTATCCCAGTGTCTTTCATGGCTGATGCATCAAGTGTCTGAACTAGCACAGTGATTAAAAGAACAAGTGAGAGCAAGCAATTTTAGAGAGTAGAGGAAAAAAAAAACCTATCATGCCATGGTAATAGTGATGGAAACCCAGGCAAAAGGAAACCTTTTGGAGGTCATTGTAACAAAGTGTATTACAAAGTTGCGGTTTCACATCAGAGAGTCTGTGTCCTGAGGGAATAAATTAGACAAGTGTGCAAGGATGGGTATCCAAGGTATCCAAGGATGTTCATAAGAATAAAAAGTCAAAGGCAACCTAAATGTCCATCAATAGGAAAACAGTCAGTTAGATCAGGAGGTAGCCATGTAATGGGATATTCTGTGGCCATTAAAAACACTGAATCATAGGAAGAGCTCCCGTATACTGAATCAGGTGTTTCAATACCTCTGGGTGTTTGCATGTCCGAACCCACCTAACCCTCACAACACTTGAACAAGTAGTATTTTTACAGGATTCATTTTACAGATGGAGAAACTGGTAAACAGAGAAATTAACTCTCCAGGGTCAACCTCATGGTTTGAATTTAAACAATAATGCTCTAAAGCCATTCTCTTAAGCACAATGCTCTACTACCTATAGATTAATGAAAAGATCATCACAATATGCTAAGTAAAAAGAGAAAATAATTATAGTACAACATATGGCATGATCTGATCTTTATAAAAGAGGTCTAACTTTACAAAGGGATAAAGAATAATCTCTAAGAATATACACAACAATGTTAAATGCATTCTCTCTGGATGCTAGAATTCGGGGTGATTTTTGCTTTCTACTCTGTACCTCTCAACATTGTGTGACTTTCTTTGCAAGTATTATGAAACACTTATGTAAATAGTCGTCTTGGGGCCCCTGGGTGCCTCAGTCAGTTAAGTGTCTGCCTTCGGCTCAGGTCATGATCCCCCTTGGGATTCCCCCATGGGGAATCAAGCCCCATGTTGGGCTCCCTGCTCAGCAGGGAGCCTGCTTCTCCCTCTCCCGCTGCCTGATGCTCCCCCTGCTTGTGCTCTCTATCTCTCTCTCTCTGTGTCAAATAAATAAATAAATAAATAGTCATTTCTTTTTGGAAAAAATAAAAGATCAAAAGCAGCCTTGGTCAGTACTTGGGGAGGGGAAGGGGGAGCAGGATAGACACTTAAGTGAACGTATGGATTTGGGTGAGACAGGACCCTCCACCGACGGGCTCCTTTGTCATCTGTAGAATCATACGCTTCTGCTGCTCATTCACGTCTGCTCTGTGGCAGGCACTGTCCTGGGAACTACAGAGAACAAAAGACAACGTGGGTCCTGCCCTCAGAGCTTACAGTTGCTTATAAGGGGTGAGTGAGCAATAGCTTTAGGAAAGAACAGATTGCAGGTGGCCATACAGAGAATCTGCTGAAACCAGGACCATAACTCAAGTCTCCTGAACTATTTAGCCACAAGGAACCATCAGAGAGTCATAAAAAACCTCTCAGAGTTATCGCTGTTTCCAGAACATCTGGAAATTAGAGGCTGGCTTTAGGTACAGCAATCCACCAGGCACTGCAGTGACCTAAGATGCCAAACGGTGAATTCCAGCACTGCCTACAAAGTGCAGAGAGTGGCAAGGACAGAAATGTGGGCAACATCTCATGAATTACCCCCCTTCTCTCTTGCACCTCCCCCTCACAGTGCAGGAAAGCAGAGCTCAGTAGGGAGAATTCAGGAGGTCCTTGAATTTAGATGATCTAAATCAATTGATTTAGAAAATCAAAGTCTTGCTTTTCACTAATCTCTAACCAAAATTTAGTAATTCCTCCTAATAAAAATGCAGGCAGTGGCCCAGGGCAGTAAAAAGCAGTACCCGTGACTTCACCCCATAAGAAATTCCGGGTAATTTTATATCAGAGCACACTCATTCCAGGTCTCAGAAAATAATCACGTAAGTTCATTGTTTCTTTGAAATCACAGTAGTTACAGACCTATTGCTAGATCGTCCTTAAGGAGTTGATGAAGAAGCACATATATCACTAAATCGTAAGTTGGTTTAAGTATTTTGATAACGATATATTTCCATACAGTTGGATTCCTTTATATACTGTGGCTCTTGTATTTTGTAGTTAACAACACTGTTCTGAAAAGGGGTCCATAGGCTCCCCCAGACTTCCAAAGGGGTCCATGGCACAAAAGGGTTAAGAATCCATTAGCTAGAGATCCTGTTAAAATATAAGTCACGCCATGTCACCCCTGTGTTCAACTCTTCAGGGGCTTCCATCTTCCTCAAAGCAAAACTCCCTTCCTCTCACTTTACTTACCTGATTTAATCTCCTTCTCCTCTCTCTCTTTCATTCCCAACTAGCATACTGGTGTCCCTGCTATTCCTTCATCATTCCTGCCTCAGGGCCTTTGCACTGGCTGATCCCCATGCCTGGAATGCCCTATCCATAGGGGACTGCATGGCTTGCTTCCCCATTCTCTTCAGGCCTGGACTCAAATGATAGCTTCCAAATGAAGCCATTCATGGTTATCCTATCTAAAATACCCCGCAGTGAAACTCCCATGCCCCACTCCTTGCTTTATTTTTTCTCCTTAGCATTTATCACTCCCTAAAATATACTTAGAGACATGTACTTTATTTTTTTATCATATTTATTATTTATTTCCCCACTCAGACATGAGCTCCACCATATCCCAAGTGGCTACAACCTAGTCTGACACACAGTAGGTTCTTAAAAGTTATTTGCTGAATTAATTAGCAGGGTAACATTTGTCACATAGCTTGGCTGTGGCTGCTTCCATTCCATGTTGAATTCTAAAGCCTCCCCTGCTCATTGTATTCCTGGGAGAAAAGAAAAATCACGGTAAATGTGCCTGTGAAATTGTGGTCACCACAGAAGAAAGGTAGCTTATTTATCAGCCACTGCAGAGGGAGATGCATTTTTTTCCTTAATAAAAAGAGTTCTCATCAAAGACAAGATAAACAAGGGGCGCCTGGGTGGCTCAGTCGTTAAGTGTCTGCCCTGGGCTGAGGTCATGATCCCAGGGTCCTGGGATCGAGCCCCACATCGGGCCCCCTGCTCCGCAGGAAGCCTGCTTCTCCCTCTCCCACTCCCCCTGCTTGTGTTCCCTCTCTTGCTGTCTCTCTCTGTCAAATAAATAAATAAAATCTTTAAAAAAAAAACCCACAAAGAAAAATAGACAAATTCTCACACACACACAATAAGTTATTAGACCAAATTATGTCATAAAACAAACACAAAAAAGTAAACGGGAAAACTGGTACGTGGCATCCAACCAGTAAAAGGCCCACTCGCCCAGCTTGAAATAGAAGTGACGCTCGCTGATAAGATCACACAGATCCCACCTGGCAAGCGGTAGAAGGAAACGGGCAGTGTACAACCACAGGAGTAAATGCAGGTAGTAAGTCGCTGCATGGACCCTGCTCAACCTGACCTGCTGCTGCTGAAATGTACTGTCGCCCATTTGAAGGCACCATTGCTCAAACCAGCAAAAAGGCACCTAACACTGGGAAGGTCCGAATTTGGCAGGGCTGCCTGCACACCAAGGAACCTCATTCCATTCCAGCCCCTGGAGCACTCTGTTTGAATAAGAACAACCAAAGCTGGGCGCCTGGGTGGCTCAGTTGGTTAAGCGACTGCCTTCGGCTCAGGTCACGATCCTGGAGTCCCTGGATCGAGTCCCGCATCGGGCTCCCTGCTCAGCAAGGAAACTGCTTCTCCCTCTGACCCTCCCCCCTCTCATGTGCTCTCTCTCATTCTCTCTCTCTCAAATAAATAAATAAAATCTTAAAAAATAAATAAATAAATAAATAAATAAATAAATAAATAAATAAATAAATAAATAAATAAATATAAAAAAGAACAACCAAAGCTAAGACTGGATTCCTTGTAGTTACAAAATGTGAGTCGAGGACAAAGAAAGTACTATTTTATATCACATACATCCTTATATAGATATGATCACATCACTCACATATTAAAAAGTAACAAAACAAACTCTCCCAACCCCAATTGCTCTTGGCAACACAGCTTCTTGAAATCATTTTTTACACTCACCCTTCCTTCTTCTTGTGCAATTCTTGCCCTAACACTCCATTAAGCATTTTTACTAAGGGCACCTCCAGATGACCAAACCCAAAGCACACTTCTCGTCTGCGTGTGACTTACTTGTCCAAGGCATTTGTCACTGCCCACCTCCCAGCCCCTGGGGGTCACTGATGCCAAGTGTCTGACTATTCACTCTTGGTTTCCTGTGAAACTCTGTTTCATCTTCCCAAACCTTAAACCTGGGGGGGGGGTCACAAAATAAAATACCTTTGGGGGCCACGGGGTGCCTGAAATGAAAAAAGAGGACATCTGGCCACTGTGACAAGCTGGAGAGCATCAGCTCTGCCAAAAGGGGACTGCTGTCCCTTATCTGTGCACATCAGGTGGTCGGATCGCCCAGCTTGTCGAGAACACCCACAAATTTTATTTTTATGTGAACTTTCCCAATTTTCTAAAAGTTGGCAATTATTGGTTTTAATGCTTTGCTATTGTGAGCCAAATCAAACAAATCTGTACACTGGAGACAATCTGCAGCCTCAAATGGGTGTCACTGCAACCCCCCGGGTTTCTCCTGTCCCTCTGTTTCTCTCCCTGGGAATTTCGTTGCACTACAGAGCCCGGATGTGTATCTCCAGCCCTGATCTCCCCCTTCCCTTTCAGGCTCTGATAACTGCCTCCTGGACAAGTCCACTTGAATGTCCCACTGGGACCTTAAAATAAATGTGTCTACATTTTCCCTTCATTCTCTATTCCCAAACATTTCTCAAATTCCTTTCCTTTCCTCATCCCTCCTGCCTCTGCTTTAATTCAGACACTTGGTATTTTTCCATGGTTTATTACAATACACTTCTAATTGTCTTCCCTGCCTTAGACCTATCTCCATCCCCTACCTTCAGATTCATTCTCCATGCCAAGTTCAAGCTACCTTAAAATGTGCAGGCTCCAGGTCCTCTGATAGCTCCCTTGCCCTTCATGATAAACTCTGGACCCAGAGTCCTTGAGTCTGAATCCCATCTTCACTACCCACTAGTTGTGTGACCTTGGGCAATTACTTAAGTTCTCTGAGCCTTGTTTTTGTTTGTTTTTGTTTTTTCATTTGTAAAACATGGATACTAAATATCACATGCCACATAGAGCAGTCATGAGGACTAAAAATGAGATAATAAAAATAAAGCCCTGGGTGGCTCAGTCGTTAGGCATCTACCTTCGGCTCAGGTCATGATCCCGGGGTCCTGGGATGGAGCCCCACATCGGGCTCCCTGCTCAGCGGGAAGGCTTTTTCTCCCTCTCCCACTCCCCCTGCTTGTGTTCCCTCTCTTGCTGTGTCTCTCTCTGTCAAAAAATAAATTAAAAAAAATCTTTAAAAAAAATAAAATAAAAAATAAAGCCCTTTTTGCTTAGTACATAGTAAATGCTCAATTAAATGTTAGCTGTCATTATCATGATTCCTCATCCATTATCCCCACATTCCACAACCAACTCAAACTCTAGAAGTATAAGGAATCCTCCCAAAGTATCCTTGACTTCTCACTCATTTGTCTGCTCAGAATGCCCTTCAAGACTCATATTTTCCATCATATTCTCCAGAACTAAGCCCTGACCCCAGACATCTCCCTGCCCCAAATCCAGGCCCCCACCTACCATTGCCTGCCTCCATTGAGTTTCTAACTTGCTGAACTGCAGTAGAACAATTTCCTGGAAGCCTCCACCACCGCACTGAACCCCACAAAGGCAGGGCCTACTTTTTCTTAATCTTTGTATTGTTAATGCCCAGCAAAAAATAATGACTGACTGGATGAACTTCTCTAATTCACAGATCAACCCAGAGAGGCAGGCATTGTTATGATCCAGCACTTATGCATGAGGTTCAATATGGTTCAGCCCACAGGGGAGGCAGCAAGAACATCCTGCTGGCCTCTCTGGTCTCGGCACCCACCGATCTACTCCAAACCCCTCTGCCTAAACCCCATAAAATTACTCTCCATCCCCAATCTCAGAGTGTACTCTCCTTCCCAAAACTCCTTGAGGCCATCCCTTCTGTTCCCTTCTTTTCCAGTTAATTCCACTTTTGTCTTCAAGAAATCAGCTCAAAGATCACCTCTTTCAGGACACTTGCTTTGGCGTACCACATGTGAGAACATGCACACACACACACACACACGTCTGATGCTAAATAGGAAAAAAAAATAGGCACATCTCCTTGTTGATTCCACCCAATTTCTTTTTTGAGGGGGGTGGGGGGACAGGGAGGAGGGGCAGAGGAAGAGGGAGAGAATCTTGAGCAGGCTCCAGACCCAGCATAAGCCCGATGCAAGGCTCCATCTCATGACCCAGAGATCATGACCTGACGCTCAACCAGCTGAGCCACCCAGGCACCCCTGGTCCCAATTCCTCAGCAACCTCGCAGATACACAGTGATATCAGTGTCTGACACATAGCCAACAAGCGGGAGATTTGGGGGGAAGTATGACTGAACGAATGATCTACTTGAGGTAAAAGAAGGATTCTCCTGCTCAGAATGGAGCAAAGAAGGCCACTTGGGAGTTGCCTTCACATACGTGCCTTCCTGGGGGCTCCAGCACACTGGGATGAGGATTTCTCGCCGAGCTACCGCTTCTCTCTATCCAGTGGGAGCGCCCAACACGTTACGACATTTCCAATGGATTGTAGAAAAGTGCTTATTGCTACTAGAAGTAACGGAGTGCTTATGCCAAATCATAAATCCTCAGTATGTTTGCAAGGAACTCAAAGAACCAAATGTCGCTGCTCTAGTAAGTTGCCACAGTGGCTATTTCATGGGGTGAAAAAAAAGTTTCATTTAACATTTTAAAAGATATAATAAAATAAAGATGATTGTTCATACAGCATCTACTCCATTATTTGGAAGGTAGAAAAAAATGTTTTTATGCTTCACAAACAACCACCTCCAGCTCCTAGAAGCCACCCTGGGAGGAATTTTTTTAACACTTTCCCCAGAACTACCTGCTGTGACTAATTCCATACTTCATCCACATGAAAACAAAATTATAAAATAATGAGATTCCCCAGACAACGCAAGACAAAAAGCTTTCAATTTGACTTATTAACATTAAATCTCACACCTCTGTTTTTTCCAATTCATTTCCTAAGTGCACCCTCCATTTCCAAGTTTTCCACACAAGGGAGAAGGAGATGGGATAGAGCGGGAGGGAGGACAAGGAGATTCTCTGAAGAGTGAGGTATCCTCCTGAGAGTGAAGTTCAAGACCAAGCCCCAGGAGAGAGCTTTGGGTACCACCTCAGGACAGACTCCACAGTAAACAGGAATGTACACTTGAAAAAGCAAACTTTGTGTACCCTGGAGGAAAGCATGTCTTTCTCTACCTGATTTTCACACTCAAAATTTTCCATGTCTTGCGTTTCCTACTCAAGTTAGTTTAGCAAGCAAAATTCAAAATAGTTCCACAATAGACCAACTGCGTAGCTTCTGAAAAAATTAACTATAGAATGGTGCAAACAGAATTTTTTTGTTGCTTGTTTGTTATATAAGCTCAGGGGGAAAAATATGTGTTTTTTTTTTTCCAGGAGCCACCTAGTTCTTTCATCTGAAATCACAGATAAAACAACACATTGAAATGCTAAAGTTCAAGTTCAGATAACATTTGATGAAAGGAGCTAAAATGTCGAACATAACAAAAAATTAACTTGGCTGCAGATTTATTCTACAGCGGTAGTTCTCAAAATGTGGTCGGGAGACCCCTGGGATTCCTAAGACCCTTCAAAGGGCCCATAAGATCAAAATTGTTTTCCTAATCAACTAAGATATTTTCCTGTTTACTTTCATTCTCTCACAAGTGTCCAGTGGAGTTTTCTAGGGAGTATATGATGTGTGAGATCACAGACTAAACAGAAAAGCAAGTCTAAGAATCCCACTGCCTTCCATTAAACCAGACAATAAATACACTTGTAAAAATGTAAGACAATGCCACCTTTGCATTGTTTTTATTTTGAAAAGAGATATTTTTCATAAAAATATGCCATTTATGTTAACATGCAATGAGAATATTGTCATTTTAAATGAATTAATAATTAATACTTCAAAATGTAGCTATTTTAAGATTTTATCTTTTTTTTTTTAAGTAATCTTTACACCCAACGTGGTCAAGGTTACAATTTACAATGCCGAGATCAAGAGTTGCATGCTCTGCCAATGGAACCAGCCAGGTACCCCTAAAATGTAACTATTTTAATTTCTAATATATATATTGATAGATGAGAGTATGCACTGCAGCAGCTGAAGTCATGGCAGGACAGGTGTTTAGAAAGTTTCTTCCCCTCTTTGACCGAATTCTAGTCGAAAGGAGTATAGCCAAAATCTCAAGGAAAAGCATCGCACGCAACAATAGTAGCTGTTGGTTAGGGCTCTAAAGGAAAGGGTGGAGAGGTTAGCACAGAAGTTGGAGATAAAATTCTTCTCCCAGAATATGGAGGCACCAAAGTAGTTCTAGATGACAAGGATTATTTCTTATTTAGAGATGGTGACATTCTCAGAAAGTACTAGACTGAAACACATTATTATTGTAATGGTATCACGTGAAGCTGCCCATTCACAGCTGAAGTTGTGAAATCTTTCATCATGTAAATAATTTCTATGTCTCTCTTTTATAATAAACGAATAGTATCCGAAAAAACATATTGATAGATATAACCCCCATTAACAGGACCTTGGGGGGGGGTTCTTAATAATGTTTAAGCATGGAAAGAATCAGACCAAAACAAAGGAATCTCAATTTCTCTTTTCTTTTTCCAATTTTGTTATTGTGATAAAATACACGTGACATAAAATTGACCATCTTAACCATTTTTAAGGGTACGGTTCAGTGGTGCTGAATGCATTCCTAATATGCAACCATCAGTACCATCTAAATGCCAAACTCTTTGCCTCTTGTCAAACTGAAACTCTATACGCAGTTGGTACTTTTTTGTGGTTTATCTACTTCTATGCAATCAGCGAGGCAGCTCACACCACCTCTGTCCCCTGGAGGGTGTGTGTCTGTGTGCGTGGCATGTGGATCGGGGCCCTGCTTCCAGCAGAGAGAACTCCGCCTCCCTTCAACACCACACAATCCTGGAGTTCCACGAAGAACCATCTAGCTTCCCACTCCTTGTGACTTACCTCTGCATTCGCGCGCATTCTGAAACCTAACCCCCGTGTCTAATAATGCTTCCGTAGGATTTATTTCTGAGCTGCTGACGCTAACTTACGAATGAAAGGTTGTAAAACAGGGCTTGCTTGTGTGCTTTTAAATGATGTGGCTGACAGGAGTGACTGGTCGAAAACAGCCAAAAGCAAACCCATTAGAGTTTAGGGCCACGTTACACAACTACATCCTGTCCTCTTTGCTTCAAAGCCCCATATAAAGGACACTAAACGAGAAGGCAAAATGCACTGCAGTGTCCGCATTTTAAGTCTGGGGGCGCTGGGAGAAAACTCAGTGTGCATCACCACAAAGATGTACCACAGTGACAAATTAGGTCAAGAAGTCCAGAGTTTGTCTTGAGACAAACCATAAGAGACTCTTAATCTCAGGAAACAAACTGAGGGTTGCTGGAGTGGAAGGGGTGGGGGGGATGGGCTGGCTGGGTGATGGACATTGGGGAGGGTATGTGCTATGGTGAGCACTGTGAATTGTGTAAGACTGATGAATCACAGACCTGTACCCCTGAAACAAATAATACATTATATGTTAATAAAAAGAAAAAAAAGAAGTCTGGGGAAACTACATAAAAGGTAAAGTTCTCAGGCATTTTATGAACGTCCAACGAGATTCCTATTTTTGCATATCCAGAGAGCCTACCCTGTAGAGTTGTGATTTAAGGAGATGATAAGAGATGGGAATATTGATACCTTTTTACTCTTTGGCAAAGATGATAGATAGAGGGGCACCTGGGTGGCTCAGTAGGTTGAGCGTCTGACTCGATTTCAGCTCAGGTCATTATCTCAGGGTCTTGAGATCAAGCCCCATGCGGGCTCCACAGTCAGCAGGGAGTCTGCTTGAGATTCTCTCTCCCTCTCCTTCTGTCCCTCCCTCTGCTCATGCTCTCTCTCTAAAATAAATAAGTAAATCTTTTTTTAAAAAAAGATGATAGGTAGATAGATAGACAGACAGACAGGAGGACACTGTCATATAATGACACTTTTCATGTACACTTTTAGCCTGGAGGAGGAGAAGGTTCAAC
Source organism: Mirounga angustirostris (assembly GCF_029215605.1). Taxonomy (NCBI): domain Eukaryota; kingdom Metazoa; phylum Chordata; class Mammalia; order Carnivora; family Phocidae; genus Mirounga; species Mirounga angustirostris. Next base: position 13,495,380 of record NW_026991718.1, on the reverse strand, counting down.
TCTGAAATAGCCTCAGAGCTAAATCATGGCCAGGTGATGTCTAATCACCAAGAGGAGGAGGGAGAAGGAGGTTTGATGTCAGCAGCCTCATGAAGGTACCACACTTAGAAAACCGGGATCTTAAAAACCCACGAGAAAAACCCTGACCAGAAGGTCTGATTTATTGACCTCAAAGACAAGAGTGCTGACCTAACTTTTTGCCAGAACCCAGGCATCTCCTCTCAATCCAAACCAACCAACCACAGTCTTTAGGTGCCAAGTTCTCCCACCCCTCTGGCCGATGAAATTCTTTACCTTAAGTAAATCCTAGGAAATGCTCTTAGATTCACCTTGGCATGTCAGTCAGCGCTTAAGAAAGCCAGACAAGTCCATAAAAGAATGAAAGTTAAAAAAATGTGGGCATATTCAAGCCCCATATTTTAGTCTGCTGGCATTCCTTTATCTCACCACCATAATTATTTGACAGGACAGAATTCGCATTCCCGAAGGAAACAGCAAATGTCTTAACTGATCTTTGGAGTAACTTTCAGTTCTATGGTCCTATCTACGCTCTCATTCCACATAGCTAAAAATGGATCATTTTTTTTTCTTTTTTTTAAGATTTTATTTATTTATTTAGAGAGAAAGACAGAGATAGGGACAGAGATAGCAAGAGAGAGCACAGCACAAACGGGGAGGAGAGGGAGAAGCAGACTCCCTGCTGAGCAGGGAGCCCGACGGGGGGCTCGATCCCAGGACCCTGGGATCATGACCTGGGCCAAAGGCAGACGCTTAACCAACTGAGCCACTCAGGCGCCCCTGGATCACTTTTTCAAGGTCCCATCAGGCTCTCTGTGATGTTCATTATTGATCTTTAAGCTGTCATATTCTGCTAAACGTGGGTCCCCAGATGACATACCCGAGGTACCTCTCTTGCATCTTTTTATAAGATACTCATGGATAAAGAGGAAGACTCTCATGGGATGAGGAACAGCAGGTAAGGAAGGATTCCACTGGGGAGACACAGACAGTTGGCTTAGCCGTGCCCGGGGCTCTCCACTAGGCTTCACCCCCGCATAGCTCAGCAGGGCTCGGCATCTCCTCACCACCAGGCTTATCACTGCTGTCTCCCCATTTAAGGCAATTCGAAAGCAGCTTATTGGTGATCATCAAAGAGCAAATGCTTAGAATCTCACCACAAATGTTCCACATACCCACTCATAGTTCTCCCAGTTCAATTTATAAAAATGATCCAAATTAACCCATGTGAATGATACTATTGAAGAAAAACATCCATAGACAGATTACCTATTTTTTTCAATCACACAATCAACAGGCTATAAGGAAAATAAGAACAAAAACAAAAAGAGAGAAGGACAAGAGATGAACTCAAATTTGCCCAGCTAAAATTAGAGACAAAACCAGAGCTAGGATTCAAATGTCTTAACCATCTAGAAGCTCTAGTGCCATTTGACTCCAAGCACAGAGATGTGGACATGTTGGTTCATTGAGGAGCTGGACTCAGCTCCCTAACCTCAGCACTATGTGGCTTTCACATAGACGGGCATATCCACACACCCTCTCCGATCCCTTTCAGAGCCAAGCTTTACAAGTGTGGCCTCTACTTCCTCAGCTCCCATTGGTTTCCACTCAGTCTGATCTGGTCCCAGATCAGACTCTAACGCTCCAGTTAAGAAGGCTCCCAACTGCCACACCTGAGCCTCTCAAATTATTCTTCACCGTCTTCACGGGCCATCTTGCAGAAATGTAAATTGACTCCTGATACTGCCCCTCCTACAAATCCACGAGCTCCTTCCCGCAGCCCCCGGGATAAATTCTAAGGTCCCTAAGCTGGCGTAAAGGGTGCAGCATGATCTGCCCTTGTCCTCCTTTCCAGCCCCTCTCCCAACCCCCTCCCCCCCACCCAGCTCTCTAGAAGTTTCGCCAAGGCTCAGTGTGCATCCTTGCCTTCAAATCCTCACACTCCTTCCCCACCCTGGGATTCTCTTTCTCCCACTTATCACTTGATAACCTCCTGTGCATCCCTCAGAATGAAAAGTCCCTTTCTCAGAAAGGTCTTCCTGGCTCCCCCATCTAACCTAGTGCCCTCCCCACCCTTGTTGCTCTCCCCCAGGCAGTGCTTCGGAGCACCTGGCACTACTTAAATGTTTGCATTGCTTTGTTTAATGTCTGTCTCCCCATCCACCGCCCACCCCTCCACGCCTGTTTCCTTTACCACAGAACACCCAGCACCTAACAGTACGTAATGCTGGGTAAGTACTCCAATCCTTGTGGAATGAATGCTTGCATATATTTGTATATGTAAAGAGGATAGATATATGACCACATAAGTTAATCATTAAGTCAACACTGATAAGCATCTGCTCGATGCTCAGCTGAGCTCAGTTGATCTGCTCAGGATGATGAGCAGGAGGCTTTCATTCACGGGGGACCTCAACAAGCACACTGAAACCAGCTGCTGTCAACATTAACTGCTTATCTGTAACATCAGCTAAAAGCAGATGTTAGGCCCTTATCATTCAACACTTGTGCAATTAAAGATAATTTTAAAGGGTATCTACTCCAAGCAAACCGTGGTGCAAGGCTCTGCAGGATTCCAAAGAGAGCAGGACCCCCTTGCCCACAAAGAAATGATAAAAGAGAAAGAAAAGTGATCAACGAAGACAGGGATGGAAATTCTTCTAAATCAGGTTCTATGTTTGATTGCACATTCTCAACATTGTTATCGAATTCATCATAATTGGGATTTCTCTCCACGTTTCACATACCAGACTCATGAATGCAAAAATAAAACAACAGCAATAAATACTTTCTCCTCCACCCCTGCTCCTCCTGACTAGCCAAGAGCAGTGACCAAAAGCCACTTGGGGATGAAATTCAAACTCTGCCACCTCCAAGGACCCTCCACATCTACATTCCTTGTGAGGCAGAGAGATGATGGCTTTGGAGTCAGAAGACCCCTTGCTCTGGCCAAGTCCAAGTGGCTCACTTTGCCTCGTTTTCTTCATCTGTAATATGGGCTTCCAAACCCCCACCCCGCCAATTGCATATCACACTCTGTTACTAGAACTGAAATGAGGTAACCCTGTGAAAGTTTCTGCCAACTAGAGCAGGCTATACAAATGTGACAGTTTGTGACTTATCAGGATACAAATATTTAGCATCTTGTATTGACCTGTCTAGCACTTGTTAATCTTGAGTCTTGAGGTCCGCTGTATGTTCAGGCTCAGAGAACACACGTCTTACGGTCTTTCTGCCCTTGGCGCCTGGCACCCACATAATAAATTCTTGTAGGCTGGTTACTTGCTGGCGTTTTTGAGGTATTTGACTCAGAGTACAAAGTGTTCTCCGACTTTTCTGGATTTCTCATCGATAACAAGTACTTTCTCTGGAGATAGTCATAATGTTTACCTAGCCCATGATCTTTGGTCTGTCTTCCTTTTTCCCAATTATATTGGAAAGAAGACGTTTTTGACAAAAGCAAAAAGAACGCTTTTCCAGTGTAATTTTCAAGGTTCTTCCTAAGGATGAGACAGAGGCCAAAAAGCCACTTGGTAATGGCAAGCCACCCCTACCACTCACTACTCAACAAAACCGGCCTGAGTCCTACCAAGCGTAGGTTAGCGTCGGGGCTGTAGGGATAACCAAGGAAAGCAGCATCCCACAGTGGTTCTGCAGCTGGATCGCCAGGGAGAGAATCCTGGCTTCACATAGTCCTACTTGGGTGATTTTGCCTAAGTCACCCATTTTTCTCTTTCTTCTCATCTAAAATAGGGTAATGATGGCTACACTTATCCTGGCGAGCACTGGGTAATGTATGGAATTGTCAAATCACTATGTTGTATATTCTAAAACTAATATAATATTGCATGTCAACCATACGTCAATAAAAATTAAATAAATAAATAAATAAAAATTTAACAAATAAAATAGGGTAGTAATAGACCCCACCGCTAAAGGCCATCATCAGGATGAAATGAGTCAATACATCCAGAGCTTTTAGCACAATGCCTAGTATAGGGTAACAACAAATATGAGACATGTAGATCCTTGTAGCTGAACAGACTGCGACTCAGAGAAGCAAAGTGACTTAAGTCAAGGAGCCATAAAGAGACTGAAATCAGGGCTGGAGCCCAGGTCCTCGTGGGTATTTCACACAAGGAGCACTCCAGAGAATCCACCTTCCTGAAACCTGATAAGCCAGGGCAGTAAGGACACCCACCTTCCACTCTGCCTCCAACTAGGCACCCCCAAGCCCAGCCCCACCCTTTTGGTCTCCCATGGGACTCAGAATGTACCTAAAGGGGTTCCATCTACTCCTGGTTCCCCCAGAAACACTGTGATGAAGAAGGAAAGCCTCACCCCCTCATGGGGTGGTTCTGAAGATTAAATGAGATAATGCCTGGAAAACTGCCAAGCAGAGTAGCTGGCATATGGTATGCAGCCAATAAATGTTCTCTATTAAAAAAAAAAAAGGAGGAGGAGGAAAACCCTGTGGTGCCTGCTCTCTCCAAGCTGCACACATTCCAACCCCAAATGCCAGACCCAGGGCAGATTGAGATCTCTCTTGGGTAGAACAGAGGGACACAGAGTCAGCGAAGGATTATTGTGGAGGGTGAAATTCACTTAAGTCAGAGGAGGTGTCTGGAGTCCCCACTCTTCCCCATCTCTCTTAAAAATAATAATAACAATAATAATAATAATAAGGAAGAAGGAAAAATACTTAGCTGGTGCTTTGCTGGCAAAGCCAAGCATCCGAGCATTGGATTTTTAATATTTTAATATTTCTAAACAAAGCAAAGACTGCTTTGCACCCTGCCATTTGCTTTTATGCACTTGACCAGCAAAAGCTTGGCTTTGTTGCATTGATGAATGGGCTTATTCGCACTGATTTTCCAGGTAAAAATGGCTCAGACACAAGACTGAATTAAAACAGATCCCACAAATCTCCTTAGAATATTCAGGACTTGCTTTGGATTCAGGGTTCTTAAGCACTTCAGCATCACCTTCTCCTCCCTACCCCAATATTGACAATCCCTAGTTGTGAAAAGACAAATTTAATATTAGAACACAAGGAAGGAATCTGGTGAAAAAGGAAAAAGGAGAACTGGACTAGAGGGGGAGCAGGACTTCATTTTGTACTGTGTATCCCCAGAGCGGAGCCCGGGGCCTAGCCCGGGGGGAGCCGGTTGTAAACGCAAACTGACTGAATCAATGTCCCCACGGAGTTTACAACCCAGCTGAGGAGTGAAACCGAAATATTACACCAAGTTCAACCACAAAATCAACTCCACCCTCTTTCAGCCTAACCTGTGTGGGGGCAGGTGCTCAGGAAAATGCTTGCTTCCTGTTTACCTGGGGAGGTATTTGCAAGTAGTCTAAAAAGGGGGGCAATGTATACAGTTCTAAGCAAATGGTTATGCAAATCACTCAAACAAATACAAGGAAAAGGGAGGGGAAGGTTTCTGATCCGGTTTTCCTCACCTGCCCCACTCTTCAAAGGGTAAAATAAAGTTAAAAAAAAAAAAAAAATCCAAGAGCGGGACGAACCCCAAGTCCGCTCTCTATGAAGACCAGGCACAACCCCGCTCCATCCGCTCAGGATCAGGCACCAAACCAGAGCCCCCAGGTTATTCAGGTGGGTGGAGGGGATTCTTTGCCGCCCTCCACCCCTGCCGCGGGCTGCCCGAGTTAGCCTACCGGCTCAGTCTCCCTAGCCGAGATGTGGGTGACACCCCCAGGACGCCAAAGGTGCTCCTTTCCCAAAAGAGACGGGGAGAGACAGAGCGGGGAAGGAGGCTGGGGGGGGGGGGGGGGGACCGAGCCCTGCAATGCGAAAGGCGCCCAGCCGGCTTGCCGCGGCCCCTGCCGGAAGGTCTGGCTCGCTCACCAGCCCGTTCACCTCAGGAGGTCGGGCTGCCACCCAGAGGGGCGCGGGAAAGGGAAGTTCCCGACCCCACCACCGAGGCAGACGCGGGGAGTCGGCGGGCGACTCCACAGCGGCCCTGCCAGCCCCAAGCCGCTCGCACCCAGAGCGCGCCTGCAGTCCGTGGGCGCAGCGCTGCGCCAGCACAGGGGCCCCGGGTGCGCTCTGCCCTGCGACGGTCGCGGGGCGCCTGGCACCGCCGTAGGGCAAAGGGGAGGGGAGGAATGACAGGGGAGAAGGCGGAGCAGGCGGCCCGGGAAGCACTTACATTCGCCAGGAAAGCGCCTCCTCTCGAGGAAGAGAAGGAAAGGCTTCCCGGCTAAGGAAACGCCCCAGGGATGCCCTACGCGAAGTGCCGCCTCTCCCCGGCTCCCCGATTCTCCCGCCTCCAGTCCGTCCTCCACCCCGCAGCTACCCACCCCACGCCCGACAGCGGATCCCAGATACCCTCCCTGGGCCTTCCGAGGGGCCCAGCCACCGTGTCGCCGCCCGCAGCTCGCGCAACAGGCGGATCTTTAGGAGTCCAGCGACGGCGGGCTCCGGGAACCGGAGGATGAGGGGCGCCGCGAGACAGGCGCCCAGCGGAACGCAAAGTCCCCCGCGGGCCTAGACCTGCGCGGCCGTGCACTCGTGACCCGCGCCACGGGGCTGCAGGGGCAGCAAAAGGTGGCGAAAGTTGCGGGGTCGCACGGAGAAGTCGCCGGAGTGCGCGCGGAGGAGGGGACACGAGCAGGTACCTGCAGGAGTCCCGGCGCCTCAGGCCCGCTCCGCTTGGCGACGCCGCCCGCCCGCGCTGCATGGATCAGGCCTCGCCGCGCGGCCCCGCGCCCGCCGCGGCGGCGGCGGCGGCGAGGAGAGCCGGGTGGCCCGCCCGGGTCGGTCCGTCTGTCCCGCCCGGCGGGCGCGCCGAGCCTGGGAGCCGCGAATAGGGAGGGGCGGGGCGGGGCGGGGCGGGGCCGGCTGCTCGGCCGCCGCCCCATTGGTCCCGCTTCGCCAGCCGCCTAGCTTCGGGCCCTCCGCCTGCGCTCCCCAGGCCGCGGGCCAGGCGCTCGGCCGAGGGCGGTTGCAGGTTGCGGGGCTCGGGCCGTGCGACCTGAGGACGCACGGAAGGACAGACTGGAAGCCTGGCGGGGCGCGCACCCCCGCCCAGACCCGAGTGCAGAGTCACCCCCGGAGCCCCGTGCCCTGTCCCGGTGGGAGCAGGAGCGCGCCCCTTGCCTCCCACTTGCGCGCCCTCCCGGCTGGAGCCCGCAATTCGGCGGGAGACAGAGCACCTCCTCCGCGGCCCCGCGGCTCCGGCAACCGCCTCTCGAAAGTCGCGGCCCCAAGCGACGCTCTGCAAATTTGCCGGGATTCTCTTAGGAAGTACCGAGGCCCCAACTTGTTTTAAAACAAAGTGCGAAGGAGGAAACAGCCCCGGTCCTGGCTGTTTACCGCCAGCCCCGCTGCCCGAAGACTCGTGCACTGTGCAGAGCAAGATTGTTTCACACGCTGCATTCCTCGACTTACCTACCAAGTCACATGCACCGAGCGGAAGGGGGACGAGTCGGGTCTCCTTCCCGAAGGATGGAAGAGGAGGTCAGAGGGAGATGCCTTCAGCCCGAGGTTGAGGAACAACCCGGGGCCTCAGCGAGGGCGGCGTGTGGTCCGGAAGGCATGGTCGGCCCCTCTGCAGTGAGCAAGAACTCAGTGAACCGCCCGGAGGAGAAATGGGACGCTCGGGGACCCACCCCCGCGCTCCCCCTCCCGCCCCCAAACTGCAGATTTTTAAGTTGTGCAGACTTGCAATAATTCCTCAGAGCCAGCTGCTCCAAGCTGTAGGCGCCCGGGTGTTCCCGCCCCCACATCACGCAATGGGACAACTGCCCCCAACCCAGCACCTGCTGACCACTGGCCTCAGACAAGCACCTAGCAAGACCACAGAGTTAAGTTCCAGGCCCTGAGCTGGCACACGGGAGGGGACAGGAGCAAAGAGATGCATGGAAAAGGTGAAAGGCACTTTTTCTGACCTCATCCAAGTACCGGATGGTGTCTGGATTTTCTCATTGTTTTTGTTTGATGAAAACCCGCGGTAGGAATCAGAGAAAGGGGAGCAATGTTTACAGTATCTGGTAGGCTTCTAAAAGGGGGTGAAACCTGCACCTTACAGAGAGCTTTGGCTAGATGAGAGAATAGTAGCAAGCAGGAATGGCAGAGGAGAGGCAGAAGCCCAACACAGTCTTCCCTCAGACACCAGCATTTTCATTTGGCTCATGGAAGGCAAGGTGGGGAAGCAGGTGGCTGGGGAACAGGTGTTTGGGGGCCCTCCGTCCCTAATCCCATTGTTCTTTGGCTCCCCCAAGCCTGTCCCCTCTCTTATGGAAGAGGATCCAAAGCATTTGTCTACACTGCTGTTTGCAAGCCTCTAAAGAAGGTAATTTGCATATACAATCATCATCTTTAGCGTAAGATCTAAGATTATTCTAAAAATATGCTTATATTTTATCAACACCTGAGAAGGATGCTTCTGAATCTCTTCCAGCTGTTAGCTATTTCATCATTTTAAATCACTAAGTTATCTGAAAAGTCCAGCATTGTTTACCTGAGAATGAGAGACGTTCAGAATCTCCAGGCGCTGCAGAGCACATCTGCAGTGCAGAAGAACCAGGGAGCCAGGGCCTTCTCACAGGTCTGGATGGCACCTGTGGACTGGAGGGAGGCACTCCCAGTGCATGCGGCATCTGTGGAAGCTGGGGAACAGGCCTCCCCACTATGCGCATATGGTGGCGGGGTAGAGAAGGGGCACAGACTTAAGAGACAGACTGGGGTTCCCATCATGCTGTACCCAGGGGGAGGCCTGTGAGCAAGTCACTTAATGGTTCAACGTGGTGTTTCTTCTTCTGTAAGAAAAGTTCCTCCCTTACAGGGTGATCATATGAAGCAAATGGAATAATACACAGGAAAGCATTGTATGGGTCATAAAATGCATGTCTGTTCCCCAAAAGTTCACCCCTGACAGTTTACTGAGGTTGAGCCAGGAAAAGTGGTAAATGCATTCATACACACACACACACATACACACACACACACAGAGCAATGCTCTCACCCCCTGTATCTAGGGCCTCTTCCTCTGACCTCAGTCTTCACAGCCACAGTGCCTGCTCTGATCCATTTAAATGCCTCCTCCCTACCCCATCAAAATGTCTTTATGCCCCATGATATGGCCCATCCCCTTTTCATTAACCATGTATTAACCAAGCCATGCATTAACCTATAAGGGGTTAATCATCAGCTGACAGTAGTACTCAGGCCTCCATGGTTTCCAGGAGGACTCCCAGAGTCAGTGGAGACATCCCAAGCAAATGTGGGCCCAGGGCAGTCTGTCTTCCAGGCTTCTGTATTCTCCTTGCTCTGGGCATTCCCTTTGGTAAGGTCTTCCTCTCTTACCCGCTTACCCACAGGTCCATGTTCTCCCGCTCCTCTCCCCTCCCAAACCTGTCCTTGACCCTTCATTCTCTCTAAAATCCAAATGACCGAAACCCAGCGGGATGTCATTGCCAGAGGAAGGGGAGATACAAATTTGCTTTTTAAATGGGAAAGGTCTACATGTGAAAATGAAGGTGTTCTCATCTCTGACAGGAAGATGGTGAGTGAGGGAGTATTAGCAACAGTGTAACACTTGTTCCATTGGTTCCTCTTATTGGCTTCTCTTTAAACAGCAGTCTGAATGTCACACCAGCCGATATGAGCCCTTGAAACATTTGCAATTCCCCCGAAGTGCCAGCCTTTTTCATGTCTCCCTGCACTCACAGTGGTCCCTCTCTGCTTGGAATATCCTTCCCAACCAGAAGCCTTTCTTTGCTCAACCAACCAACACCTTTTCTTAGGACACCATTCAGTTCCTAATCACTACCCTCTGAAAAGCCCCCTCTCCTATCCAGGGTTCTGTACCTCCCCTTTATGCTCCCTCATGCCTTTTGCTTCTCACTTAGGTATCACCTACCATATTGGATTTTCATTGTTTATCTTCAAATAGGCAATGAACTCCTTGAACCTGAATTTCGAGGACTTTTAATAGGGTCTGCATGTTTGTGAAGTGAATTACTGAAGTCTCCATCATAGGGCTGTTCAGCTCCATGTGCTCCTGATGGGATATATTTTATTTCTTCCATCAGGTAAAGAGAAAACATAGGAACCATCACATCAATCTCTGCTTGGATGCCAAGCAGATCAAGACTAAATCTAGTTAATTAGCTAGAATGCTTTTATTCCAGATTATTGCTACCATGATCTCTCTTCTTTCACAAAATTATTTGTATGTTTACTTTAAATGCCCTGTTATATTATTTTTATATTGAAAGTACCTTAGGAGTGCCTGGGTGGCTCATTCAAACTTAGGACTCTTGATTTCAGCTCAGGTCATGATCTCAGGGTCATGAGATCGAGCCTCTGGTTGGGCTCTGTGCTCAGTGCAGAGTCTGCTTGAGATTTTCTTTCTCCCTCTCCCTTAGCCCCTCTCCCATGGAGTGTGTGTGCATGCTCTCTCTCTCTCTCTCAAATAAATAAATAAATAAAATCTTTAAAAAAAAAAACACAAAGAAAAATAAAGTGCCTTAAATATTTGTGGTCTTCAAGTCCAAAGACTTGAATTCTAATCTGTCTCTGCCTCTCAGCTCAGTGATAACTTCTCTCTGGCTTTCTGTTTGAGTTTGGACAAGATGATCCCCAAGGTGTTTGCCAGTTCTAAAAGCCTTACAGTTCCACACATAAAAGGATATCATTTATAAATTATTAAATAAAAAAAAAACCTGTAACAGAATATGGCTTAAGTCTCCAGGAACAAAGGAGTCCTTTCTTCAGGTCATTGGAGGTGTCCTCTGAAGACTAGAGCATTTCCCAAGATGAATGCCATAGAACACATGTGTCATAGTCAAAAGACTTTGGGTAAGCACATTCTACATTCCACTTGTCAGTATTCATAATAATATACTTCAGCATAGTAAGGGCTGTGTCTGAGAGGTCAGGCCATTAAAATACTCCAAGGGATGGACTTCCAGGGTGCTCACAATCTGGCTGAAACTTACCTCTTCACTCACATTTCCAGCTCTTCACACTTTTCTCCCCGCCTCACTCATTCCACACATCCTCCCCCACCCTGTCGCACACACGTCCCACTCTTAACCTTCCAGCCTGACACATTAGATCCATCTCTCCATTGTGCTCATTGTGTGCTCTCTGAGTCTTGGCCCTGCCTGCACCCTTTTTTCTATAATGCTCCCTTCCCTACCTGGCAAATGTGAACTTAACCTGCAATATCATTATCACCAATTCTTTGAAGCTTTCCTTGACCCAGAAATCATATTTATTTATTCATTCTACTGGGCTCCATCATACTCGGTACAAAACTAGTTACAGTTATGCTCTTACAATATGGTCACCTGTGTAGACTGAGTCTTCCGTATTAAACTGTGGGCTCCTTGAGGTCAGGCACTCTATGGTATTACTCATCTCAGGATCTTCAGAGCCTGGTGCATTACAGATGCTCAGTGACTACTTTAAGAATAAAAAAGTAGATGATGGATGGATGGATGGATGGTTGAATAGATAGGTGGTTGGGTGGATAGGTGGATGGATAGATGGATGAACTAAGGTCTTCAGACTTCAGGAAGAGTACAGGAAAACAAACTCAGAGGCACCAAAGACCAGATAGGTCAACCTCATGGTTTTTCCTCCTCTTGGGGAGTTCTGCACCTATTTTAATAATCCTCCATACCTGTGTTGGAACTTAGGGTCTAGCCATTATTTCCAAATAGAAGAGAGAAAACTTTCTCCATGGCAGAGACTGCTAGGCACAACCCCATGATCTTTTATCTTCTGTTTCTTCAGTAAAAATATCCCCAATGTTGAAGAATGAAGGGGGGGAAATTGGAGGAGGAGACAAACCATGAGAGACTATGGACTCTGAAAAACAAACTGGGGGGACTAGAGGGGAGGGGGGTGGGGGAATGGGTTAGTCTGGTGATGGGTATTAAAGAGGGCACGTTCTGCATGGAGCACTGGGTGTTATACGCAAACAATGAATCATGGAACATTACATCAAAAACTAATGATGTGGGGCGCCTGGGTGGCTCAGTCATTAAGCGTCTGCCTTCGGCTCAGGTCATGATCCCAGGGTCCTGGGATCGAGCCCCACATCGGGTTCCCTGCTCCGCGGGAAGCCTGCAAGTTCTCCCTCTCCCACTCCCCCTGTTTGTGTTCCCTCTCTCACTGTGTCTCTGTCAAATAAATAAATAAAATCTTTAAAAAAAAAACAAAAACTAATGATGTAATGTATGGTGATTAACATAACATAATAAAAAAAAAAAGAATTCTGGATTTTAGAGGCTAAAAAAAAAAAAATCCCAATGTTTACTTAGATCATAAGGTGACCAACTCTTCCTGGTTTTCCTAGGATTGTCTCACTTTTAAAAAACTGAAAGTCCCGGGCGCCTGGGTGGCTCAGTTGGTTAAGCGACTGCCTTCGGCTCAGGTCATGATCCTGGAGTCCCGGGATCGAGTCCCGCATCGGGCTCCCTGCTCGGCAGGGAGTCTGCTTCTCCCTCTGACCCTCCTCCCTCTCATGCTCTCTGCCTCTCATTCTCTCTCTCTCAAATAAATAAATAAAATCTTTAAAATAAATAAATAAATAAATAAGTAAGTAAGTAAATTAATTAATTAATTAATTAATTAAATAAAAAACTGAAAGTCCAGTATCTCTGGAACCTCCTCGGTCCAGACAAACCAGGACTCTGGTCAACCTACTAGATACACTGAGGCCCAGGATAAAGTCTACATGTCCAAGCCTCCCATGCCACCAGGGGAGAGCACATGACTGAGTTCTTTCATGGATGGTGGTGGAAGTGGCTTATTCAGTCTCTGGGACAGAAGGAATTTTCTATTACAATTTCTTTGGGAAAAAAATCACAACTTCTTTTTACAATGATAAAGAGGAGATTCCACCACATCCAGATACAGCAGGGAGAAGAAACCAAAAGATCTTTCTGGAGGAGCAAGATGGAAAGTCAGTGCCCTGACGTCTGCTGGGAGATCACTCTCTCGAATGCACCCCACTCTTCCTCTTCCTCCTTAAATGCAGCTACAAATACCCATGAGTGTTGGGCACCTGCACTGACTTCATGTTTCTTGCCTTTTTCTTTTTTCCCTCTTGGTCGCAGAGAATTAGCTCACTCAGCGTCCTCGGGTATGGCATATTGTCAGCAGCAGCACTCACAAAACCTCTCTCCTGTTTTTGTTGTTTATTTATTCCTTTATTCCCCGTTCCACACTTGCATTGCCAGCCCACCTTCCATAGGCAACCATTCTAGTGTGCTTATTGATAACCTTCTGTTTCCAGGTGTCCTTGTAGAAGGTTGTTTTGAGTGCATGCAATTTTAATTTATGCAAATGGAAATGTGTCCTTTATCTTAATCTTCTTGAGTGTTTCACTCCACACTGTGGCAGTTTTGACCTCCATCCCTGTTTGTTGCTCTGTGTGTATCTGGTCTGCTCCTCTTTTTCTCTTGTGTGCACCATCCCCTCCTCAATGACGGGTGCTCAGAATGCCCTACAGTCTTCCACCATCACAGCACTGAACTGAGCATCCTTGCACATGCCCCCTTATGAACCTGGGAAGAATTTGAGAGGGTTGTACATATCCAACAGCAGGATTGCTGGTCATAGGGTCATGGACAAGGTTGATAGAAATATTACTATATACCAGTTGGTAAATAGTCCTGCCCTAAAGCTCCCTGGGTATGCTTCCCGTTGTCTCAGCCCTTCTCCAGGATCCCCCAGAACTTCCCACCATCCTATAACTAAAGCATCAATGTCTGGCCCAACTAGAATGGACAGTCTTTCCAGCAGTTGTTAAATATTTGAACTATTGCCCCTGGATATGCACGTACTTGACTCAGTGGTTCCAGTCCTTATTTCTTCATAGAGCAATAACAACAAAAACAAACTTACCCGAAGAATTCAGTCCAGTTTCTTGTCTATCTTTAAGGAATTCTCAGAGCTGCAGAAGTCCTGCTGATGTTTCCATCCGCATTACAGGGGTTGTATCCTACCCAATGCTCTGTGGGGATGTGGGAGCCAGCAGACTGTGACCACTCTCAGGGGCAGCCCCTGAGTCTGCTGTGCCAGCAAGTGAAGCACCCTAGACTCAACCCCCTGAGTTTGACCTTGGCTCTGTTCCCCTCTGGCTGTGTGACTTGGAGCATCTCCTCTCTCTCGGACCCTCAGTCTCTTCATTGGCTAGATGCTCCCTGACAGGGTGAGAGTAGGGTTCAAATAAGATAATGATATGATACAGAGCAGTATAGAGGAAGGAAAGAAAAAGGCTCTTGGTATCCAACCCAGCATAAAATTAGCTGTGTCACCTTGGCCCTCCCCATGTCTCTGTTTCTCCCGTGTAAAATGGGGATAATTATACACTATTGTATCCCCCAATTATAATGAGATTCTGTGTGCTGTCTTGACACCTTTGAACTTCACAGGACCCCTGAGACTTCGCCAGGAGTTCTCCTATTCTGGCCAGATATGCCCCCCACACAGGGGGAAAGCCTCCCCTTCTGGCGAGTTTCTCTATTGACTGGACCAGGCTGCACCTTATCTGGTCCTCAACTTAATGGGTTTTGCCTCCCTGCCAGCCTGTGGAATTATTCAAACAAGCCAATCACATCCTCCTTCAGGAACCAAGAGTCACCTCATCCTTCATCACTATAAAGCTGGCCCCCTTAGAGCCCCTGCTGGTTCTCTCTGCTCCCAAGCATTCCCAAGTGGCCCTGTGCGGTGTGCAGCATCCTTCCCCGCCCTGTGGCTGTGACTACATGGGACTAATAAACTGCTGTCAGTCTCATCTGTCCTGTGTCGGCTGTCGTGTGTTCAAGGCTCATCCTATTTATGGCAAGAACCCTCCTTCGCCAACCAGGTGACTAGGAGGTGATCAGAACAGATACCTATCTCAAAAAAAAAAAAAGAACAGATACCTATCTCAAAGAGTTATAAATCCAGGGCCTTTCCCACTTCGTGGAGCTATTATATAAATGCCATATGCTGCCAATCCTTGCAACACTTTTATCTGAGAGGAAAACAATTTATTTGTGTACCAGTGTGTGTATTAATGCAAGTGATCTTAATCTCAACGGTTACAAAAAAATACTTAGTATTAATAAATATTCCATGTACTATTTTATTTAGCTCTTAGAGGGGTCATGAAATTTTTTTTAAAAATGGATATGCTTCAAGGATTATTATTTTTTTTTTTTTTAGCTTCTGAAATACCAAGTTTTGTGGTGGTGCTGCAATGCATGGCAGGAATTTTTCATAACTCCCTTCCAGAGATCCAAATCAATGTTTGCGCTCAGTCGTTGTGTGGCTGAAAAATAGGGAAAATTCTCCTTTCTTATAAACTAGCAGCTAGCTTTCTAGGACAGCAAATCTGTTGTACAAGACTCGGGCCCACATGTACCCTCATTCACACACAAAGACATTAAAATGCCCACACCCATATGGGTGTACATACACTCTCAGGAAGTTACATATGTGCTTCTCACACACACACAGCCACACACAGGTACACCCTCGTATCCACACACAGCAGTAGCACTCTCCAGCGGTTCCTTGAGACTGTGAAGGCCCCAGATTTCTCCTTCATCAGGGGACTGAGCTATCACTGAGTTACCATTTTCAATAACCTTGTCTACTAGGCTGGCTGTAGGATGCTGAGTCATAAAGAGCAAGGGCAAGAAAGCTTGGTAGTCGATCATTAGCCATGGAGCTGCACTCAAGGAGAAGCAGGAAGAAGGGGGTCGCCTCCCACACACTGATTCAGGGTCAGAAGGAGAATCCTGATGAGCCGGAGGCAATCTGGTCATTATGAGGGCTCACGCTCACGGAGGACACGTCCATGAGAGGGTGAATTCATCTCCTCCCCTGGCCTCTGTCCTCTCTCCAGGGCTGCTCCTCTCGACAAGCTTATCAGTTGACCCAATCCCTGCTTGTATATTTTGATGTCTCCTAGACCTCAATCCCCAGCTCTGATCCCAGTCCTTCGAGAGGCTGCTCAGAGCTGCACATTGTGTTAAGGACTTTGGAAATCGCAAAGGTGGAAAAACAATCTCTGCTCTCAAGAAGTGAGCATTCTATGAGATAATCAACTGAGAAATAAATACGGAGAACCAGCTCTAAAAATGTACAGATAATTACAGGAGTTGACACAGATCTCAAATAACACTTACTACCTGTAGAAACTTGGGAACAATAACTCCCACCCTCAAAAACCTGTGAGATGTTTATTTGGGGATCTCCTTCTGGTGCTCAGCAAATCTTTCTTACTCAACTTCAATTTTGTCAACATTTCCCATAGAACCCCATCCAAGTCTCCATTCTAAGCCCTGGAGTGTCTCTATCCCAACCCAACTCCCAGGTCTCATCCTTAACATTAACCTGGCCACCTGCTTACTGAGATGATAAAGGTTGCAGGAGGTGTGGTCCCTCACCTTCCATTCTGTCCACCTCAAAGTCTTGCCAAGGCTGACACATCTTCTCTTTTACTCCTGCTTTGAGGAAATGTGCTTATACCCAGGTACTCTGAAGAGTCAATATAATGGTCACCAAGAGGAGCAAGGCTAGAGAGAAAGAGGTTTTTTAAAAGATTTTATTTATTTATTTGAGAGAGAGAGAGAGTGAACAAGAGAGAGCACAAGTGAGGGAAGGGGCAGAGGGAGAGGGAGAAGCAGATTCCCCGCTGAGCAGGGAGCCCAACACGAGGCTCGATCCCAGGACCCCAAGGTCATGACCTGACCCAAAGGCAGACCCTTGACCAACTGAGCCACCCAGGTGCCCCGAGAAAGAGAGTTTGAATAAATGATCACCAAGGAACGAATTACAACCCTAGAATGCCTGTCGCTGTGTAATGGAAATATGTAGGTTTCAGAGCTGTATCCAGCTCTACCACTTACCACCTGTTTATCCTTGAGCATGTGACTCAAGCTTCATTTATTAATTCCTTCAACCAACATTTGAAGGTCTACTGAGTGTCAAGTGTACTAACCACAGCTACAATTTAGCCATTATAAAATGGGGGTAATAATACTACTAACTTAGAAGTCTGTCTTGAGGCTTTGGTGCCCCACCAAGCACAAGAGGGAATAATAAGTGTGAATTATCTTCTTCTTTCCTTCCTGGCTTGTAGCACCCATGCTCCTATTCTGTATATAAAGAGAAATTCCTCATAAACAAAATAAATTTCTAGTTGGTTAATGAGAAGCATCAATATAAATCCCACATAAACTTCAAAGTATACCCTTCTCTTCTCACAATAAAGTACTAGGTTGTGAGCAGCTAGTTGAACAACATTCTTATTCTATGTAAACCAAGATTCCCAGGGCCGAGTCTCCAAGTCCTGCCAGATGATGACAGGAAGGACCCCTTAGGCCTGAGGACTGGCAGCATGGCTTCCAAATATGCTCTCCCTGATGATCAGAAGAGCTGTGTCGTCATTCATTCAATCCCCTAGTCAACAATCATTTTCCGAACGTTAATATTACACCAGGATCAGTGCAAAGAACTGGGATTATTGAATGTGAATTTCAAGGACCTAGACTTACAGGTGCAAATTTTTTATTTTCTTTATTTCTCTCTCTCTGACAGCTCTTGAGAACTCATTTCTGCATGGCAACCAAAAACAATATTGGCAATTCCAGGTAAATCCTGTGATTCCTAGAGTTAAATTCTGTAAAATCAGCCTCCCCTCCACCCCCTGCCTTCCCTTATTCTCTGAGGTCATAGGTATGATCTGTGGAGGCCTGTGAGCATCACCCCAGCAGCGAGGGTAAGTGAAGAAAAGCACCACCACGGGCCTCCACTGGGCTGGGCTGCCCATTGTTTGATACTCATTTTACCCCATCATGCATTATTGGTTTCCATGTTTTTGCTGCATTTCTTGAGTTCACTCTGTTCCCACATGGTCTTGACCCTAGTGCTTTGGGGCCATCACCCCATCTTCAGCCCATCTGCAGTATCACTGCAGAGTATAAAATTCCCAGCCCCATTTCCTACACCACATGGGGTGTGTGGCACCCTATAAGGTACACCTAGGCCCACTTTCCCTGATAGCTTACTCAGTGGTCACTACTCTGCCTCAAACGCCATGCTGGGAGCAGATCTCTTTATATGGGTTCAAATATGGACACTGGTATCCTTTGCTCTGGGATTCTTCTAAATTTACCTGGACTCTTCCTCTTCCTCCCCTTCTTAGGGCCTCCACCAGCATTCCAATCGAAGGTCCAAAGGTCTTCCCACCATCTCTCAGCTTGCTCTATCAATTCTAGGAAAACTGGTTTTTCATGTATCCCCTTTCCCATTTACTGTTTATGTGAGAACCTTAGCTCTTGAGCTTCTATAATTAATTCCTTTCTCTCAAAGCCGTGGATAGGAGTGTCAAGAGCCTGTTTTGCAACTCAAAAGTCAAACTCTGATATTTCTTTCTCTTTGCAGCCCTATAATCCTAATCCTAGCCTCTAACTAAATGCAGAGAAGATTACATATAAAAACTGTGGAAAGGGGAAGCACTCTGATTAATATTTTAAAACATTATCTTACTACATATTAACCACCCATGGTTCCTGTCATTGAAAATCTCATAATCAACGGGAAATTTTCACCAAACAGCAAGTTAAGCCAATTGAGCGGATCTAACATAACCTCCAAAGATTGACTGTGATTAGCAAACACTGGTTTGTAAAGTAACCCATGGATTTAGCTCTGTCCCTATCCTAACATTTGTGGGGCCCTGACCAGAGCACAGATAGAGGTCCCCTGACCCTTATCAGATACTCTTGCCTTCCCATTCTGGTTCCTTCCAACAGTGTAAGGGAGTCTCACACTCATCCTAATGAACACATCAACCCACCCATCCAAGATGTCTGTAAGGCCTGGTTTCAAGCCTGCTGTACCAAAAGGTTTTTATTTTCTCGGGGGCGTTATCATTGGAGACCCCGTTTAGGTTAATGGCATGGCATGGGAGTTCTGTGGACCATAAAATAGTGTAAATACAAATCCCAAACCTAACTGTGAAGGTAGAAAAAAAAATTATTCCACCCAGAATCCAAATTGAAACAGACAAGCTTTCTTGTCAGCTCCATTTATCAAAAGGTGGATTTTTTTTTTTCTATTCTAGCCTTTTCCTAGATATTTAGTCTTCTGTGCATTTGGGCTTTATGGAAGAGTAGTAGGTACTTCCTATATTCATTGGATTTCCAAGGTTAGTCAACTTCTTGACCGTCCAGAATGCCCTTGATTCTTGCTCATCCCCAAGTGTGATCTGGATTCTCATGAACTCTGTGAGCAACCAGGAAATTACTCTTTGATTAAATTTATCAGTCACATTTCAGTTAGTAGCCGCCAGGAGCACCATCATATCCACCATCAGAAAGCCTTGTTTCCTGCCCCCCACCCCATTCTGCATCTTGGAAACTTCTTAGTGAGGAATATGCCAACAATTTTTCTTCCCTATATTGGGCAGGTCTGAGTGACATACCTGTGACTGATGTCCGCCCAGTCTCCTGCCTGGCTGGTATTCCCAGGCTGTCAACCATGGCTCCTTCTTCAATAGACCAATCCCTTTGTCATTGCAGATGGCCCACAGTCTCTCACTGGAAGTGATGCCAGTGGTCTGAAGGTGGGACTGGTAGGACAGGCGTCCTAAGACTCTGTACCTACACCGGGCTGATGATCAATGCAAACACTGACGATTACTGGAGCTGGAACCCAGGGTTGCCCCACAGCACCCAACTTAGCTTTGATATGGCCCTAACAACCTATGTTATTACTAAAAGCTCCACATTATGAACAAGGCATTGGACTTTGCCTTTAGATGGGCGCTGCAAATTTCACAAATACAACAAATGCTCTTCCTCATCTTCTCCTCATAGAACACCATCTCCAAGCCTTTGAAGTAGGTATCAGTGTTTAATTTGAAAGGTTCATTAAGGTCAACAAATTTAATGTAGAATCCTGTCTGGGCCATTCCATTAAGGTTCAGATTGCTTCTCACAGGCCTTCATTCATCTCTCTTCTGAGCAAGCACAGAGGTGGATGATCCAAGCATCCATCGCAGCCCTGCAGGCTCCCGGGCAGACTGTCCACTGGTGAAGAAACCTGGAATCCTAGCTTATTCTTTTCAAACTGTCCAAACTCTCCTTTGAACACTATTCCTGATTTATTTAGTTCTCTTGGTTGGTAAGCCCAGTTCACTTAGCGTTGAAAGAAACCTTTCCTGATCAGAGCTCACTCCCAGCTCAAATATCTGCCATTTATTTCTTAGACATGCTGGATAATTCACTCTTGTCAGAAGTGCCAGCCCTGTCTCCTTGGGGCAGGCTAGCGCTCAGAGAACCATTTCTAAATGATCCTCCAAGTCCTTCTTTATAAAACACAATATGCAAGCACCATCAAACAGTTCACATTCCTAGGCATTCTCTCAACTGGCTGCTAGAACAGGGATAGCACTCTGGAGAAGGCCAAAGTGAAAGAAAAAAAAAATCATTATCATCATCATTCTAAAAAAAAATTAAGGCCATTCCTTTCTTTTCTTCCTCAACCATGAATTCATGTAGTAATACTCACGTCTAAAATCTAACCCAGAAAACCACTGACCCACTGCCAAACAGACTAGGGTATTCTAAGCCTGGGGACACTTTTAATCCATTTATTTAGTGTCCAATAATTCACACATATTTAATTTTTCGGATTTTTTGTACTCTAATATGAATAAGGGGTTACATAGGAATTTCAAGACTTACCATAATGTTATTGATTTTTTTATAATATGCATTCTTAAATCATTGCTTTCTTGTTTTCTAAGATTTTATTTATTTATTTGAGATAGAGAGAGAGTGAGAGAGAGGGAACAAGCAGGGGAGGGGCAGAGAGGGAGGGAGAAGCAGGCTCCTGGCTAAGTAAGGAGCCAGACATGGGGCTCGATCCCAGGACCCCAGGATCATGACTTGAGCCAGAGGCAGACGCTTAACCGACTGAGCCACCCAGGAGCCCCAAATAATTGCTTTATGATAGAATGTTTCTTTCAGAAGATTTTCCAAATATTGCATGAGACATATTCATACTAAAAAAATTTTAACTGGGATATATATATTAGTTTAGCTGCTATAACAAAATATCATAGGCTGGGTGGTTTAAATAACAGACATTTTTTTCTCACAGTTCTAGAGGCTGGAAAGTCCAAGGTCAGGGTGCCAGCAGATTCAGCTCCTGGCAAGAACCCTCTTCCTGGCCTGTATAAAACCACCTTCTTGCTCTGAGCTTATGTGGCCTTTCCTTGGTGGGTGCTCTGGAGAGCCAGAGAGAGCTCATCCCCAAGTGTGACACTTATAAAGACACTAATCCCATCATTAGTGTTCCACTCTCAGGACCTAAGCTAAACCTAACTACCTCCCAAAGGCCCCATCTCCAAATACTATCACTGTAGAGGCAATGAATTTTGGGCGATCACAAACATTCAGCCCATGGCTAACCACACACACACACACACATACACACACACATGCATATATACATGTGTGTACATATATACCTTTTGGGGTTTTGCTAAATCTAGCAACCCATCTCCTACCAGTGCATCCCCTGTGTGTCCCCTGCCCAATCCTGCCCCCAACTTAAGCACACAAATCCATAGCCTTAGGGAACTGGTAGCATCCAACACCACTGCCCTAGAACCTGTCCCGGTTCCTTATGTAACCACCAGGGATTCCAATGGCAGCTCATGTCCTCCTACCAACTCTGCTATATTGCTAAAGAGCTCTCCTCTCTCCTGAAGGAATCCAACTTTCTCTAAAATACCTGTGTTGAATAACGTACATTTATAAATTCTCTGCATAGGTCAGAAATTTATTTCTCACAATTCTGGAGGCTGAAAAGTTGAAGCTCAAAGTGCTGGTGGATTTGGTTTCTGGTGAGAGCAGGCTTCCTGGTTCATAGATGGTTGCCTTTTTGCTGTGTCCTCACAGGGCAGAAGGAAGCCAGGTAGTTAGTGTTAGAATCAAATGGACTCATAGGATACCTAGTTAGTATCCGCAGAGAACTGGAGACTTGCTTGGAGAGGAAAACCCACACATTTGGTGTCAGAAGTGGTATGAGAGTGAGAACTGCTTCATACAGAGTTCAGTGTGGGGAGACAGGGACGAAACCACATGCATTCCTGTGATTTGTTGTCTCAGGGGTATGTGGTTTCTCCGTGCGTCAGGCACTCGGGAACGTAGCTCAGCTTGCTCCATCTTGCAGGTGTCCCACATGGGAGGGCTGCCCACCTAGCCCAGGGAGACCACCAGCCAGAGGTCCTGGACTGGGCACTGGTGGCAGGAACTGAAGAGGAATGGAAGAGTCAGGTCTTCCGTGTGCAGGGACTGAGCAGTGGGGATCCTGGGGGCCCTTAAAAACCTAGCCCACAGAGGACATAAGAGCCCATTGGTGGCAGTCAACAGAAAGAGGACTGTATCTGTCCCCCCTCAGCTAGACTAGGGCTTTATCCTTCATCCAGGGGTGTGCTCACTGCAACTCACTCCATTTCATGCTGGTTCACAACCTCTTCCCAATGCCACGTCCAGCCACACCACACTGGCAGCTTGAAAATAGCCATGGTGGGGCATTTACCCCACAGAAACAGGCAGATGCTACAAATCAGGGAATCTTCTCTGGAGAGCTGGTCATTCGATATTTACCAGCACACCTCCACTCCCTTTCTACCTCCCTGCCCCACCTTTCTGCTGGATTGAAGACTAGATGACGCAGGAGAAGCAGAAGGAAGAGAAGGGGAGGAGGAGGAAAAGGAGAACGTGCTCACTCCACCCTCTAAGGCTGTTGAACATGGCAATGGCCTCAAATGGCTGAGGAGAAGAGCTCAGAATCTCAGAGGAGCCTGGCATCATAAACTGGGCTGCACTAGCCTTAATAAAAGAAAATAACCAGAGTCTATGAAATCTGCCCAGGACTAGGGACCTGGAGTCAGACACACCTGGGAGTGGAGAGGGGTGACTTGTTTCCTAGCCCATTCACCCCCCCACCCCCCCTTCTTTCTCCCAGACCAAGACCTCCAGCAGGGAGGGAAGAAAGAGTGGGAAAAAAAACAGTCATTTTGTGGGTGTGGGGGAGGGGTGTGA
The DNA here is from genome assembly GCF_029215605.1 of Mirounga angustirostris. Classification (NCBI taxonomy): domain Eukaryota; kingdom Metazoa; phylum Chordata; class Mammalia; order Carnivora; family Phocidae; genus Mirounga; species Mirounga angustirostris. The sequence goes on along the minus strand of NW_026991718.1, from coordinate 13,472,262 downwards.
TTTGGGGTCTTTAATTTCTTTTTAATGAATTGGCCACTGCTGTGGTCCTCTGTTAGTGCCCACGGGCCTCTGGTTCCCACCAACTGGCCAGTGATGCTCTTGTGTGACTAGTGTCCTTTGTGGGTGGAGATGAGAGGTGTGCCCACCTCTGAGGACTCGACAGGGTCCTTCCCCACACGCCACTAACGTGCGAGCTTCCAAACCAGATCGCTGCCTCTTCCTTCCCCACCACCAGCCACTGCCTTTCACAGTGGAAGCCCCTTCCCATTGATGGCCGTCACAGAGGGCAAGCCTGCGCGCCTCAGGGCCCTCCAGGGTACCCAGAGGCCCGTGGAAAACTCATCCTTCTCGCCACACCAAAGGGCGGCAGTAGAGACTCCTCTGCCATCTGTCCCCAGGGCTCTCCCTGCTTGCTCGGGATGGCTCAGCACAGGACTGCAAGATCCCTGCTCAGGCAGGTGGCCAGTCTCACCTCTGTGTAATGTCCTTCCCGAATCTCCTGGAGCTTCCCGCTTCCCAGCTGGTGCTGGGCACTTGCCTTGGCTGGGGGACTTGGCCCTTCCACTTTGGTTCCCAGAGATGCCTAAGGGCCAAGGGGAAAGACTCAACCCAGTAAAAGCAGGAGGGAGGCCTGAGCCCGAGCCGCACACCCTCAGACCTGAGACAGTTTTTCTCAATCCCAGCCTCATTCTAGCATGTCGCCTTCCCTAATGGGGCCAGCTAATGTGCAAATGGAGGGCGTAAGGCACATTTCATTCCAGTGGGGTCCTTCCAGCAACTAGAACTGCCCCCGGTTCGCTGGGCTCTCATCCCTCCTGCAGTTCGGCGGCGCCTCCTGAAAACCATTAGAGAGGCCCGGGCGCCCCCCTGTGGCCTTCCTCTGCCATTGCATCTGCACAGGATTGCCGCCTCCCGAAAATTTAACACCCAGACCTACACACACACTGGGTGTTATACACACCTAATGAATCATTGAACATTATATCAAAAACTAATGACGTAGCATATGCTGGCTAATTTAATTTAAATAAAAAATAAAGGAAAAAATAAATAAGTAAATCTTTAAAAAATAAAATAAAATTCTCTCCAAAAAAGAAAAGAAAAAATAACCTTACACAGAAATTGTTGCATTACCATTCTGTCATATTTACTTCGAGTAGGCTTTCTATTATCACAGAAAGCATGCAGATATATATGCCTCTTTTTTCACTTAATTTCCCAAGAGGATTTCATTTTGCTACTCTTGGGCATTTTTTAATACAAAAAAATTATTGCACAAAACTGTAAAGTAATTGCTGAAATATTGAGAAATAATCACTTATATTACACTCCATAATTCTCTCACTGTCTGTCTGTCTCACACACACACACACACACACACATACACACACACATTTAGAGAATCTTTAGTCTTTCAGGTAGGAGGTGGGGATGGAAAGAAAGAAGGGAACTCCTTACATGTTTTCCTGAGTGTGTGTCCATAGTCTGCAAGGTGCTTTTTACATGAGAACTTTGTGACACAGGAATCCCTACTTTACTGATAAAGAACCTTAGTTCAGAAGTGTTCAGTAACTTTCCCTGCTACCCCTGAGGGCAGGGGGAGGGGGAGGAGTGGGGGGGGAGGGGTCTTCCAATAACATCAACTGGGACAGCTTCCAGAGCTGTTGATCAGTTTTACACGTTCAACCAGAAGGATGTCAGCTCTCCCACACTCCCCGCAAAATGGGCACTGGAGTCATTCCTGGGTCTGCCTTTTCCTATTCTCAGTAAATCCTTCTCTGTTGGCTTAGGACATTCCAAACTCTGGGAGTTCTCCCACCGTCATACTTAAGCCCCTGTTCCGGCAGATGTGACCAGCCAGGAAGTCCCACACTGAGCGAGGAAATCCCTCTGTGCTCCCCATAGTCCCCAAGCCTTGGCAGCCAGACCCCCACCCCACCCCACCCCCGCCCACGAGCATCTGCCTAAAGCAGAACTATAGCCCGGTGACCAGGGAGGGCCTTCATGGGAGGAAGTGTCCTTTAATGAGAAATCACAGCGTCCCAGCTAACAGCGCCTCAGAGATCATCCAGCCCGACTAACTCCTTGTACTTATAAGGACATGGACGCCCAGCAAGGAGAGGGGACTTGACCAAAGTGCTCAACCCGTTAGGGCCAGAGGCAGCTCTGCAGCCAATTGTGGATCCTAAGTGAGTGTCTTAAATGTGAAACAGCAAAAAGGCTCAACTTCCAGTGTTTGGCCCATCACTGGCAGCAAATTTAAAACCAGAGCTCATAACACATTGATCAGGGGCAGCTGCTCCCTCATCATCTACCGGGCTGTAGACAGGGACCGTCACCCATGAACTGGTCCCTGAGGCTTCTCCCACCACTGGATGCCCAACCTGGGTTAGCAGCCGAATGGAAATAAGTTAACAAAGAGCGCTGATCGGCACAGGTTTCCTGATTGTGTCCCACGAGCCAGGTCTGTTTTGGAGGAGGTCATTAAGAGGATGTGACTGCTGGTGGACCCCTCGAGCTTGACCTGGGCCCCTCGAGCTTGACCTGGGCAACCGAGCTTGACCTGGGCAACCTGACCTCCTCAACCCCACCCCTGTCCTTGGGATGTACGTTCAGCCCACCCTTTCCCACACTAAGAGCTGGTTTTAAGGACGCAGACTTGAGATAGCAATGGGTTGCTGGGAGCTTCTGGGCAGTTAAGGCCCCTATATGAACTTTCAAGGTCCTGGTGGATGGGTGTGGGATCTCCTCATCTTGGGGTGCCCAGGAGAAGCCTCAGACATAAATTCTCTTGTGTAGTAAAGCTGTCACTGGAATGGCCCTCCTCTCTCCCTGCCCTCTGCTCATGGGGCCAGTTTCAGATGCACCCACGAAGTTCCTGAGGATTCACGCCAACAGCGTTGAGGCTAGGTTACCAGTGGGTGAGCCATGAACAAGAAATTAAGTGTTTTATTCACCTCCCCCCCACCCCCCCGCCCCGCATCCCTGGTCTCTAGCACAATCCCTGGTAAATAGTAGGTCCTCGTTAAAAGGGTTTTAGGCCATAACATATTCTTGCCAGGGGAAAGTTCCCATTCCGGTGAGTAGAGAAAGGCTTTGGTGTACACAAACATATTCAGGATGACTTATGTCCTGGCTGATTTCACCTAGTCCTGGCCAAACACCTCATGGGCCTTTCCTGGCTACCCATTTAATTTGCACATTGGACCAAACGTGGCAGGAAAAAAAATTTATTTGGAAAAATATATCTATTCTAGCTCATCCTAAAGTTTTCCTTTTCGACTCAACAAAACCAAAACCTTTTCAGTAGAGATGTCGAGTTTAGCAAATAAATATGAAAGATGCCTTGTTAAATTTGAATTTCATATAAACAATGGATAATTTTTTACTGTAAGTATGTCCCAAATATTGCAATATTCCAAGTATTATCTGAAATACAAAATTAACAAGGTATCCTGTATTTTATCTGGAAGCCTACTCTGAGGCCCCTGCTGGAGTATTTGTGGAACATTCTGAGGGAGCTGAAGGCAGGCCTTAGGAAAGAACCAGAGAATGGTGAGGCCTCCTTGGTTCTAGATCCTGTCTTATTGCTGGGAAGGGAGGAAAGGCAACTCTAATGGTTTCTCCTGGTGATTGCAAGCCCCACTGAGGGCAATTCCATGCTGATAGGCCAAACAGAAAGCAGACCTTGTCTGCAGAGATAAAAGGCCAAAAGGCTGGGCTTCTTGCTGTAGCATGATCTGCATCTTGTGAGGTGAGCAATCCTACCAGGCTCTTATTATGAGTCAGAGAGAGCCGCAGGATCTCAGGGTTCTGATCATCTCTCTCTCTCCTTCTCCATCTCTCTCTTCTCTCTCCCTCTGGGTGTGTCCATCTGTGTATGTGTACGTGTTCATCTCTCTTGTCTCTCTGTGCATGTCTGTCCATCTCTGTCTCTCTGTGCATATGTGTGTCTCTCCCCCCTCCCCAGCCCCTCTTTCTCCGACTGTATGGTAAACTTTTCTCAATACTGTTCAAAGCAGAGAGGGGAAGGCATTGGCGTATAGACTTGACGGTAGGATTTGTGCTTTTATGGCATGTTAACTCATCTAGGAGCTTTGCTTTTCAGACATGGAGCCACTATTACAGATAGGTGATAAGGTTCTTCTTGTCCACCTGGACATAGAGAAGCTACAAGTGGTATTCCGAGGCTCATCATCCCCTTGACGTTGTTCCACACATGCCAATGTAGACTGGGTGACTCTGGAGCATGTGGGGAGCCTCACACGCATGACCCTGGAGGTCGCACACGGCAGAGACAAGTAAACTGAACTTCCTGCCGTTGATGAGTGTGGCAGCTTTGACCGTTCTGGATTCTCACGGGGTATGGGGAGTCCTAGCAGCTCTCCTTGGCTTTAACCTTGTCAAAGGATTGCATATTTTGTGGGTGGAGCTCAAACCTCCCGTTTCTCATAAATCCCTGGTACCTTCTGCCTTTCTTAGCATTAACCAGCCCCATTTGCCATCTGAAGACTATTATTTCACTGGGACCTGGACCTCTGGCCATGGCATGACTGCAGATTTCACATTGGAATGTAGGCATGCATGGAAATAGTTGACTATTACCAATAAGAAACAGCTGTTTGGGGGTGGCTAGCCCTTCAAAAAGGAGCTACACATCTTATAGAAACCAAAAAAGTTTATGGGGAGCACTTAGACTTGAGTTTGACCCACCTGTGTTCTTTACCAGCTGGGTGACCTTGAAGGGGACTGACACCAAGTCCTTCTGTGGGCTGTGTTCACAGCCCCCAAAGCCCAGCAATCAAAGGGTGGATTTCAAAATCTAAGAATATTTTTTCTTCCTATGAAAACAATTTATGAATTACGAATGAAAACTTGTAGAGTTTTTTTTATCTTCCCACAAAACTAACAAAGACTGTTTTTAATGATAGGAATGCTAATTATAAAGCAGTTTGAATTTGTTACAAAATTCATATTTCTTGACCTTGGGATACCCCTTAAAAGAACACGTGTATAGATTGAGTATAGAAAATATGATTATATAAATATTATGGCATCGTTAAGGGAGGTTAGAAATCTCAAACTTTAAGATTGTTTAGACCATGGTGTCTCTTCATCATTAAATAGTCATTAAAATACTATTTAGTCAAAGAGGTTTTTAAATTACAAGAGGTGGAATGCCATTTGCAAAAAGTAGCAGACTATTTCCCATAAAATTCTAAGATATAAATTCTGCATAGAAAATGCAAATGGATTTATTTTATAACCACTCAGCAATATAGCTTAGCTATTACAGAAACAAACTTTAAAACAAATTGTCAGGATCCTAACTACTTGTGGTTCTTGGCAGATTCGAGGCATTACTTTTGCTGTTAGATCAAATATTTTCTATGAGAAGCTCTAGATGATGTTAATGTGGACCCAGCTGCAGGCTGCCCTGTGGGTAACAGACAGCAGGTTGTTTGGGTAGCACGTGAATATCTGCGTTTTTTAGCCTGTTGTGCTAGGTAGGGACTATTCCTGTACTGGGGCTCTTGGTCACAGTCAACAGATCCCCAGTTCTAAACAGGTCAACGAAAGTTCTTCATTCAGGAAATGGAAAACTTCACAGTTAGAGCTAGCCTTGAGGTATGCCCAGCTTGGCCCTGCCTTCATCTCCTTCCTTCCCAGAAAGACCTTCTCCATTGTGGTGAAGATAAACCTAGAACAGTTTGGGGTCCTCTCCTTTACCTCTAAAGATAAAAATGGCCAGGGGTGCTTGAGTGGCTCAGTCGTTAAACGTCTGCTTTCGGCTCAGGTCATGATCCCAGGGTCCTGGGATCGAGCCCCGCATCGGGTTCCCTGCTCAGCAGGAAGCCTGCTTCTCCCTCTCCCATTCCCCCTGCTTGTGTTCCCTCTCTCGCTGTGTCTCTCTCTGTCAAATAAATAAACAAAATCTTAAAAAAAAAAAAAAGATAAAGATAAAAATGGCCATTTCTGTTCTTGGATGTTCCCAGGCCATGCAGGTAGTATACATCTGAACTCTAAAGTATGCATCAGGCAGAGTCATGGATATACTTCTTCCATAAGGCTCCAAACACAGTTCTATGACTAAACGTTCATGGTATAAAATATACTGAATAATTTTGTAAATGCTGTTTGTCAGTTGTCAGTTTTTAGACTTGACCTATAAGTAGAGCACAGAACAACTCACTGTAATTAGAGAACAAAATTTATATGTTCTAAATCCTACTGATGTAGGGCGCCTGGGTGGCTCAGTCAGTTAAGCGTCTGCCTTCGGCTCAGGTCATGATCCCAGGGTCCTGAGATCACCAGCTTGGGCACCCTGCTCAGTGGGGAGCCTGCTTCTCCCTGTCCCTCCCCCCTTGTGCATGCTCTCTCTCTCTCTCTCTCTCTCAAATAAATAAAATCTTAAAAAAAAAAAAAATCTTACTGATGTAAAAAAGTCATTAAGATCAATTAGGAGATGCAGTGCTTGAAACAGGTAAATGCCAATTTCTTTGTCTTTCTTAAGGCATTTAAACTCATAGGGCAACCTCTAGAATAAAAAAGTAGAGCAGTTGTCTAGGCAATGAGGAAAGCTAGTTTTACTTTGCATTTTCAGTTTGTCCATACTGTTTGAACTTTTTGTTGTTGTTGTTATATAATTAAACACTTCATAATTCTATCATCTTGAGACTGAAATAAGGGCACCAGCTTCTTTCTGTGGTTGAGCTGGGATCTCTGCCTCCAGGATGGATCACTTACAGTGAACCCAGTCTCTGACATCATGGGGCGCCCCCACCCCCCTGCCACACCACTGGGGAAGAAAATCAAATGCAGCTAAGTCTCCTCCACTAAGCTTACTGATTTAACTTGTTGACCATTTTTTTTACCAAAACTCCTTAACGGGGAAAGAAACACACTTACTCCATCAGTCGCTGTGCATGGAACTTAATGCCATCATCCCATTTAATCTTCACACCTGGCCTGTGAATTAAGCTTGGTTCCCCTATTTTGCAGGTAAAGACTTCATGAACTTTGTGACTTTGGAGACATTGCTAATTCCTTCACTTACCCACCGGGCTTCTCACTGTCTCAAGTTCTCAGACCACAAAACTGGAGCCCAGAAGCTGTTCTGCCTTGGTACGCAGTCTGTGCAAAGCCTGGCTGGGAGAAAGGGACGTCACCTTGGAGCCCAGGAGCACAGCCCCCGAGGTGCATGCTGGGGCACCCCCGAGTCGCCCATTCGCCCTGGAGCCCAGGAGCACAGCCCCCGAGGTGCATGCTGGGGCACCCCCGAGTCGCCCATTCGCCCTGGAGCCCAGGAGCACAGCCCCCGAGGTGCATGCTGGGGCACCCCCGAGTCGCCCATTCGCCCTGGAGCCCAGGAGCACAGCCCCCGAGGTGCATGCTGGGGCACCCCCGAGTAGTAACCCATTCGCTCTGCGCTTGCCTCTCTGCAGTCCGGGACCACGTCTGCAGGATCGCCTGCTCGCCCAGAAATAAAGTTTTCTGAATGGATTCCTTGTTTTGCAGCAAGCGGGCCTCCCTAGCAGCCCAAACATCTGTCCATGACCTTCACAGTGAGCCTGAGTTGCGGGGTGACCTAGAGCAGCTGGGTTTGGAAGCAACGACTGGATGTCTGGCGGCTAGGGAGGCTTGCCTGCAGCTTTGTCCACAGAAAGGAGGGGCAAGGCATTCCCCAAGTGGGGGAAATAGCATCTGCCTCCAGCTTCTCCTTCCACAGTCACGCTGCTCTCCCGCTACTGAGTCCTTGGCATTGGGACGCTTGCCTCAGGCTCGGGGATGGAAACTGCCATTCCCTCCTGGTATTTAAAATACACACACACACACCAAGGCCCTAGCATTTCTCTGACACCTTTTGCTCCTTTTAAGTAGAGCCCTTCATAATGGCACCTCCTGGTCCCTCCGGCCCCCCGGGCCTACTTTGGCACCTCTAGTCTGGCTTACCCACCTCAGAGAGAGGTGGGCAGGGGGGCACCAGAGTAGGATGGACTGAAAGGGCCTCTATCACGAGAACCACAGACCCCAGGGAAGTGACTGGAGCATCGTATTTGGTTTCATATACTTATTTAACCCAGCTAGGATTTTTGAATAGGTCCTTCCCAAACACGAAAACTGAAAGATCAAAAGGGGGAGGCATTCGTACTTTCTTAAATCAGCTGTGAACAGAGAAAGAAATCTGTCCCTCCCCCTTTCCTGGAATGCGTCATTTTTAGTGTTAATCACAGATATTTCCGGTGTTCAGAACTGCTCTGAGCAATCAATCCTTCCTCCCATAGGATCATCATGCTCTAGTTTTACTTTCAGGTTCTTTGTGTGAAGAAGGGTAGTGCAGGAGAGAGGCCCAGGGGAAGCCCTTCACTAGCCATTGGCCCCAGGCTTGACCTCTGTGAGCCTCATTTTCTCATCTGTAAAATGGAGATAATGGCTAGGAGATAATGGCCTACCTCACAGCCTTGCTGGAAGTGCTAGGAAGTGGCAGGCACAGAGTAAGCGGTCTGTTAGTGGCAGGTATTCACTGAAGTGAACATTCGAGAAACAACAGAATGCTGGGGGACTGGTCAGTATTTCAGAATGATGTCTTTTGTGCTGGCTTTTCCAGAACTTTCCAAAACTAGGCCCATCGTTCCCTTCCCACTACTCCCGGCCCCTCCTTCACTCTACTCTTCAATTCCTCTAAGAATGCTCTGCCCAGAGGGAAAGACGAACCATGAGAGACAATGGACTCTGAGAAACAAACCAAGGGTTCTAGAGGGGAGGGGGGGGTGGGAGGATGGGTTAGCCTGGTGATGGGTATTAAGGAGGGCACGCTCTGCATGGAGCACTGGGTGTTATACACAAACAGTGAATCATGGAATACCACACCAGAAACTAATGATGTAATGTATGGTGATTAACATAAAAAAAAATAAAAAAAGAATCCTCTGCCTTCCCTCCCCTCCCACCCCTGCAGCCTCTGCTCTCACGTTCGGTAACCCTTTAACCCCTCTGTCCATGTTTCTAATCTCCAGAGAGTACACCTCCACCCCCAAAGTTCCTGCAGACTCACTGTCTACACCAGAGTCTTTCTCCTCAATCAGGGAATCTTACTCCTCTACCACTAGATATAAACTCCCAAAGAGGGGCACCTGGGTGGCTCAGTCAGTTAAGCATCTGCCTTCAGCTCAGGCATGATCCCAGGGTCCTGGGATCGAGTCCTGCATTAGGCTGTTGTTTCTAGAGAAAGAGAGAGACAGAGAGAGACCCCAAATAGCGGGAGGGGAAGAGGGGGAGAGGGGAGGGGCCTGGAGGACTCCAAGCTGAGCCCCATATGGGGCTCCATCTCAGGACCCTGAGAACATGACCTGAGCCGAAACCCAGAGTCCCACATTTAACCAACTGAGCCACCCAGGTGCCCCATTGGCCTGGTGCTTTGACTGGGACCTGGAGAAATAACCACCCAAATTAGCCCAGGAGTGAGAGGGGCTTCACTCAGGCTGAGTGGGCTTCCCCACAGCTTGAAGGATATTCTAGCCCTCACTGTCCAACCCCTGCTTTCCTGTCGGTTCTCCTCTCCCTGCACCTCCAGACTGACTCTGTGCTTCAGCCAAACCAGCCCACATCGGAACCCCCAAATCCTAGGGCGTTCACAGAACTCCCTGCTTTCACACATGATGATGCTTGTTAGTATCCTCAAACGGAAGTTACTTAAATGTCTGCTAATTAGACATGCAGTAAAAATAGTGATGGGAGGCTCCTGGGGATGCAAATTCTTTTTTTTTTTTTTAAGAATTTATTTATTTATTTGACAGAGAGAGAGATAGCGAGAGCAGGAACACAAGCAGGGGGAGTGGGAGAGGGTTAGAAGCAGGCTTCCCGCCGAGCAGGGAGCCTGATGTGGGACTCGATCCCAGGACGCTGGGATCATGACCTGAGCCGAAGGCAGACGCTTAACGACTGAGCCACCCAGGCACCCGGGATGCAAATTCTTGAATTATGAAGGGGAATAAAATTCTGTTCAAGGGTTTAGGATTTCATCACCCTACCCGACCTGCGGATGTTGATTGTTTTCTGTGTGCACACTGATGAGACTTAAAAATTCGGAAAGGTTGCATGCAAAACCCACCAAGAAGAAATGTACCATAGAGCACATTTTGTTGTTCTGTCTTTATGAGGATGCCTTTGGGGGCAGGCTTCGGGGCACGACTAGATATCCTCAGGAGACCGAAGAGTTTAGCCTGAAAGAACGAGACTAGGAGTTTAAGAATTTGAATTCTGATGTCATTTATTAACAGTTGTGCTATTTCGTCATGATGAGCCTTAATCTCCTCATCTGTAAAATGGACGTAACAGTCCCTATTCAACTTCATATATAATGAGGTATAGATAAGAATTAAGCATGATAATTTAAGTAAAATGCTTTGTAATCAGGAAAGCAACACGAAGACACATCTGGAACGGTAGTAAGGGCCTAGCGGGGAGCATGACTGCCGTGGATTGAATCCTGGGTCTGCCACTGCCAAGTGGCACGATTTTGGATAAGCTTTCACCTCTCCGTGCCTCAGCTTCCCAATCTATAAAATGGGGATCACGTTAGTCCTTATTTTATAGGGTTGCTCAAGTAGCTATCTCTCACCTCAGAGCGGTTAAAATAGCTATTTCAGGTACTTAGAACATTGCCTGGGGGCACCTGGGTGGCTCAGTCAGTTAAGTGTCTGACTTTAGCTCTGGTCATGACCTTGGGATCCTGGGATCAAGCCCCCCAGGGGGGAGTCAGCTTTTCCCTCTCCCTTTGCCCCTCCCTGCCACTCATTCTGTCTCTGTTTCTCTCTCTCAAATAAATACACAAAATCTTTATAAAAATTTTTTAAAAACCAGTGCCTTACCACGAGTAAGCACATATCAAATGTTAGTTGTTGTTATCATCATAATTGCCATTTTCAGTTTTGTTATTTCGTGTCTAAAAGAAACTGAAGGAAAAGAGTGTGTAAGCTTTAGTCCCTAAGAATGGGTATTTCTTGAAATCTAGTTTACCATACCTCTGGAGGCATACAAACGCCCCAACGTTGTGACGAAAGCCCCACACTTTTCTCACGTTCCGTTTTATAAGAGAGAAGGATCATGCTCCGCATCATGTAGGAGGAGACGAGGAAGGGTATCACAGTTGAAACTCTGCCCTGATCTATATACATCCTAATAAGTTTGTTTGGACCATGCAAATGCGAATGTAAGCTTTTTCAAACGAGAGCATGGGCTGGTGGGAAAGGCCCAAATGCAGAGACTTTCCTATTGTTTGTTTGCTTCATTCCTGGCAGATGGAGCCTAGAATTGCCACAAGAATGAGTCCAGCAGAGCTGGTGGAACCCTCGGCTTGGCACCAATTACGTGACCTTGGGCAAGGTGACTGGACCTCTCTGACCCTGTTTCTTTATTTGCAAAGTGGGCTAATAATAGCCATGTGCTATTGTTAGCTGTCAAGTCCAAAGGAGAAAAAGTATGTAGAGACCTTGGCCCTGAGCCTGACACCTCAGATGATGAATCCACAACTGTTATTGGCTATGCTGGGAACAGCCCATGGGGGTGTTTCCTACAGCTTCCCCGACCTCAGCCCTGCCCTCCTCACCTCTTCACTTAATGAAGAAAAACGGAAGTCAATAGAGTTCATTTGCAGAAGAACTTAGTGGGAGACTCTGCTAAGGGAAGGAGGGTCAGTGGTTTCCAAACCCAAGAGACAAATAATCATCTTTTTTCCCCACTTGCTCAGAAGTTCTTTGCTTCCTTCTCACAGTTTAAGGGCCTTTCTGGAACCAAAATATTAAGATCAAGTCCTTCCAGTTACTCTAAGAGGCATCATTTTGGCTTCAATATTTCATTTTCTGAGGTAGACCCCTCTCAGATTGCCAGAGAAGGACAAGAGGAGAGTGCCAAACTCTGGCTGCCTTCAAGCCAGCCTGGGGTCAAGGCCCAGCCCTTTCTGGAGCCTGGAGTGTGTATAGGAAGCAAATGACTCCTCAGAGTAGGCACGTAAATAAGCTACTGTAACAGGACCCCAAAGGCAACAACACCCGAACTCACTTCCATATCCATCTTCTTTTGCTGCCCCCCCCTTTTTTTTTTAAATACCCTGAAGTAAAGGTAATTCTGTCTACTTGTCAATTTGCAAAGGATCTCCCCTACCCTTGCTATGGCTTCTCTCCCAATTAGCTAATGTGGCAGAAACTACAAGAAGAACAAAGAAACCTCAGCCTGGTGTGAATTGTGGAACACTTTATTGAACACAAATGAACAGAGGTCGGGTTTCCTCGGTGGTTCATCCTAGGTGCCAGCAAGGAAGTGGAAGGAATTTCTGAGGAAGTGCTGGGGACAGAGGCAGAAGTTCAAAGGGAAATAATTTAGAGGACAAGAGGAATGACAGTCTCATCAGAAATGCTTCTGATGGTTGAAAGAAATAAGGGAAGAGATGGGGAAGCAAAGAAACAGTCGAGAACCAGGGGAGCAAGCCTTTGCGGATAAAGCTCTCCACTGCCCAGTCCACAGTGTCCTGGGGTGAGCTGGAAGGAAAGGCTGCATGACTCAGAGAAGGGCCCAAGCTTTGGACTTAGAGCTGAGCTCTCCAGCTAACTAGTCAACCATGTGCCACTGGCTAATTATAGGGCTTTGTGCTGTTGAGCTAGCCCAAATCTTAGTTCCTCATCCTCAAGATGGGACCAATAATGCCCAGCTCCTGGAATTGTGAGGAGCATTACCAAAATAATAAATATAAAAATCTGACCACCACATAGTAGACACACGCAAATTGAGGTTCCCTGTCCAAGCACCAGAATAACTTCTTCCGATTTATGAGCTTTGCCCGGGCCAGCCACTTCTAAATGCTCCCTAGAGGATTCAGGGACCTGGTCCAGCTATCCTCCCCCAGGGGAGGCATCTTCACTGGGGATTGCTGCCGGAGTCAAATGCTGATGCACAGCTGAATCTCCTGGACAGGGCTGGAGCTGCAGAGGCGGCCTGGGGCAGACTGCCGCCATGCTGAGCTCATGTCTGTCTGACAAGACCCAGAGCCAGAGGCCCCCCTCCCACAAAGCTGTCACGTTCTCCTCATTTTCCAAATGTTTTCCCTCCCATGGACACCTTGGGAGTCCTGAGGGCCAGCCCAGCTAGTAGTTGAGTCTGTGGTTTTCCAGGTTTTGGGAGAGTGAGGACAAGCAACTCCTCTAACTCATCCATAGTATCTGGTCCCCAAGGGCAACCAAATTTTTTTTTTAAGATTTTTTATTTATTTATTTGACAGAGAGAGACACAGCAAGAGAAAGAACACAAGCAGGAGGAGTGGGAGAGGGAGAAGCAAGCTTCCCGCGGAGCAGGAAGCCCGATGTGGGGCTCGATCCCAGGACCCTGGGATCATGACCTGAGCCGAAGGCAGACGCTTAATGACTGAGCCACCCAGGCACCCCAGGGCAACCAAAATTACCCAAGCTATTTATAAACCCTTCTTAATGCTTGAGCTTGAAAAAAATCAAAGCCAAGAGCATTTGGGTCCCAATCTTTTAAAAAGGGCAAGGAAAACAGCAATTAATCTAAAACCTGACCAAAGGCTAGACATCCCCTTCCTCATATTACTATCTTCCCCAATCCTCCTCCCCAACACATGAAACCACACACACACATACACACAAATACATATACAGATACATGTGCACAAACATACTCTCTCACATGAATATCTACACATGCACAGGGCAGAGTCCCTTGAAGAAAATCTTGCTACTGCCCAACGCTTTCTAGTTTCTTCTGTAAAGCACCAGCGACAAATATATAAGAAGCTGATGAAGGTTTGTATTCATAGAATGATATTTTAGCAACTCTGCCCCACCACAACTCATCACTCTTGATGACAATATATACTTATTCTTCAGTTGTAAGAACACTAATCAGAAATAAAGTTAGATTCCTTCTTTGCACTATAGACGAAAATAAAACGCAGGTATATTAAAGGTACATAGAGGGGCACCTGGGTGGTTCCATCAGTTGAGCATCCGACTCTTGATCTCGTCTAGGGTCTTGATCTCAGGGTTGTGGGTTCAAGCCCTGTGTTGGGTTCACACTGAGCGTGGAACCTACTTAAAAAAATAGTGTATAACATTTATTTTAAAAAAAAACATACATATACAGGGCGCCTGGGTGGCTCAGTCGTTAAGTGTCTGCCTTCGGCTCAGGTCATGATCCCAGGGTGCTGGGATCGAGCCCCGCATCGGGCTCCCTGCTCCGCGGGAAGCCTGCTTCTCCCTCTCCCACTCCCCCTGCCTGTGTTCCCTCTCTCGCTGTGTCTCTCTCTGTGAAATAAATAAATAAAATCTTAAAAAAAAAAAACATACATATACAAATAATTATGAAAATATTTGAAAAAATCAGAATGTTTGGATAGCCTCGGGACTGGGAAAAATTAAGCAAAAGGAAAAAACACATAAACCAAAAAAGGGGAGAGATTTGATCGTCTAAAAATGCAAGGCTTCCTAGAGCAAAAAATACCATAATCAAAATCATAAATATATGCTACCATAAGCAAGGACTATCAAAAATGATAGATCGGGAGGAAACATTTTCAATATGCATAATATACAAAGAACTCTCCCAAATTAACAAAAAGACAAGTAACATAATAGAAAAATAAAAAAGAACATAAACAGACAAGTTACAGCAGAGGAACCAGAATAGACAAAAGTCCCATAAAGTAAGAAAAAAAAAAAAGATGCACCATCTCAAATAGTAGATGGGGAAATTAAAATTAACACAACAGTGACCTAACCATTTTTTAATCCATTAAATATTGGTCATATCCAGTAGGACAGCTGGTTCGGTTGCATAATATTAGAGGGACTGTAAATAACTGTAAACTTTTAGAAAAGTCATCTAAGAGTCTTTATTTAAATTTAAAATGTGCATACACTCTGGTCCAAGAATCCCATTTCCGGGAAATTTCCAGGCTACTTAAAATATCCGTGGATAAATCTAGTTGTCTGCGATGTTTGTTACAGCATTTTTTCGTAACAAAAAACTGAAACAACCTAAATATTATTCAAAAGGTGACTCATTAAACAAATATTGCAACACCTGTGACTTTGCCCATTGACGCTCTGATACCCGCTTCGCTCTACACATGTGCACCTCAGAGCTAGCCTGCCCTTCTCTTTTCTCCTCTGTAAAATCAAAATCAAGGTAATATGGTACTTCCATCACAGATTTATCTGTGTTACATTGGAAGGACTTTTATTATGTATTGCTAAGTAAAAAAAAAAAAAAAGCAATTTGCAGAATTAAAGGCATTTTTAAATGTATATATGTCTATATTTATTTGTATATGTGTGTATCCACAAAGGGAAAAAGTGGAGAGGTTATACATGAAATTGTAACACATCTACTGCTTTTGTTAATGTGTCATTACAAAGAAGAAAAGGCACCAATAGGAAAAGAAACGACTGGGAGCCTTAACAGACTATTTATTGAAAAAATAATGCAAATGGTTAATAACCATTGCGAGAAGAATGCAGCCTTAAAAAAAAATTAATTCAAAGATTTTGTGAATCACCTTAATTCAAAGCCCCCTTTTCGATGCCTTGTGCCATTCACATTGGCCAAGCTGAGAGCGTGCATCACCCACCCTGAGTCGGAGGACCGGGCTCGGGAGCCTATTTGTGCATAGGTGTGTGTGGGGTGATGGGGCAGAGGGTAGAGAGGAGGAGAGGATGTGTGGGGGAAGAACTAATACCTCTGGGGGGTGGGTGCTAGAGACAGACCTGAATTCTAATCCCAACCCTTTCGCTCATCTATAGAATTAAAATAGTCTCTTATACTTTTTGAACCAATCACATCATTTGAGAAATGAGCAAGTGAAGGGAGTCAATGAGGTTATTTTCATACCAGCACTGGAGCATAGAGTGCTTGCCCCCAGCTCTGCTCTAGGCCCACGCTGTGGGGCTGAGTCCTCCCCCACTTCCTCCTCCTTCCTATATGCTCATCCCCCCCCCCCACCCCGCACCCAATGTAGCCTGTCTGCCTGGGCCTTGCTATTTACCATGATGCTAATTCCTTCTGCGTCTATGTGATTTGGGTTCCTGCAAAAGAAAAGGCATGATTATAGTCAAACACACACAAGCACTTGAGGCGCGCACAGACACATACACACACACAAGCACACAAACAAAATAAAACCAGAAATGCTATAGCCCTTTACTTGATACAAAACTTTCTAAATAAGAATCCAGAAGTCACGCTGGATGCTATACAAAATATGGGATGAATTAGCCCCAGAAAGGAAGCTCCCACCACTGAAATAGAGATTAATTGTAACAATTTTACATTCTTGACACAATGCATTGCAAATCATTGACCCTTTCAAATACCTGGGACTGGCAGAGAAAGGCCAAGTAAAGGGTCTCTTTGCTAGGGGCTCATCTCCTGAGCAACCGTGGGAAAACTGGAAGCAAAATACCTGCTTGTCTGGCTGTTAAGTGTTCTGGTGGTTCCAACAAGTCCAGTGGGAATTCCCTCACAACTTTGCAGACAACAAAGTCACCATGCTTACTATATTAAAAAAAAAAAAAAACAACCACCTATGTGCCGGTATTCCGGGAGCTAGTCCAGGTCTTTAAAGCTCTCCTGCCCCCGCCTTGCCCAGGGGCTGGGATGGGTCGGGGCCCCCGGGGCAGAGCTCAGGCGCTCTGGGGCCGAGGCTCCCTCCCGCCGTTGAGGAGATCTGTGAGTTCTCCGATGTACTTGATGGTGTACTTCAGCGTCTGGATCTTGGTGAGCGGCTGGCCTCTCTGGCTGTACACAGGGGGCAAGTAATTCCGGAGGGTGTGCAGGGCATCGGCCAAGGTCCTCATCCGAAGCTTCTCCCTCTCGCTGGCCTTCCGTCTCCGCTGCACAGACATCCTGACTTTGGCGCCCTTCTGGGCCTTGGGGCCCCCAGCACCCTGCAGATAGGTAGGCTGGAAGGCTAACATATTGTAGTCCACCTCCACCAGGCCACCGGTCCCACGGCCACTGCAGCCCCCACTGCCCCCATTGGTGGCACCTCCGTGCCCACAGGGCAGCCCAGCCACAGCCGGGCGGGGAGAAGAAGAATAGGACTCCAGCGACGGAGCCGGAGACAGGCTCTGGGTTGGGGAGGCCTGGTTCAACTCAAAGGGCCCTGCCCTGTTGTTCCAGTCCCAGGAGGACAGCAGGCCGGGGCTGTCGGAGGGGCCCAAGCCCTCTTCGAGGCTGAGGAAGGTCTCACGCAGGTTGTCCATGCCGAGGGGACAGCTGCAGAGAGAACGGCTCCCTGGCAAGTGAGAAAGAAAGTTCTGCCGCCAGCCCAGGGCAGAGCTCTGTTTTATGATGGTGGGGGAGAAGTGATGAAGTGGGAAAGAGGGCAGGGGAGGGGGAGTTCAAAGGAGACCCCAAGGACCAAGATGGAAAATGAACTCTTCAGGTGTCACTTTCTCCTCATTGATAATTAGCATCTTCCAGCTAAAATGTCTTTAAACAAAAAGGCCTCCGAGAGAAGAAAAAAGGAATTATCTTGTTGTAACTAAACCAATTAAGGCCGCCTAACTAGACTTAGCATTGTCCTGTGGAACTCATTAATGAGGGAGCCAAAGAAAACAAACCTGGGGCAATTTGCAGCAAGGAGGTGGTGGTCCAGGGCCCTGGTGGTGAGTAGCAGGGTGTCCCAGAGGGCCTCCCTCCCCAGCAAGACCTACATAGTTCAGAGCAGATGGGGTGTACTGGTGGAGAAGCCGCAGGGTCTGGGGACAGGTAACCCGTTGGGGCTTGGATTCCCCAGTGTGGCAAATGCAGACCATTGTAGCTCTTCCTTCATAGGGCTCTGGGCGGGGAGAGCACCCAGCAGATACACCGTGAAGGCCAGTTCCGCTCTTGCCTTGGTCTTCAGCACATTCTCCTGAGTTTTGGTAGAGTGCAGACATGCCTCCAAAATGCCCCCACTCAGAATGACAAAGGCCTGCGGCTCCAGTAAACCCAGAGCCTTAAGGAGTAGGAAATACCCTTCAAGGAGCTTAAAGCCCTTGCTTTAACTGAGCCGACTGGGATTCCCCACAGCAAACAGACGCCATGAAACAGAAAACCTGTTTAAAGCAGGGAGTTCGCGGAATACCTGGCATTTTGCCTTCTGAAGGTCTTTTAAAAATCCAGCTGCAGTGTCACACCTTGTTTTTTGAAATGTATTAAGGAAGTGTGAAATTAACTGGGGAGCCTGTTTTCCCCACCATCGCTCCAAATGCCGCTGAATGTGTTAAGTTGGATGGTCCTGCTAGTTTGCTTCACTTCCTACTTGCTCTGAAATAGACCCTGTGTGTTGGAAAGAGGCCTCAGATTCCCCATTTGTCCCATGAAAGTAACTTACTCTCCACGTAACTAATTCTACAAATGAGTATTAACATCAGATCAGAGTGAGTTACATACTGGAGTAGTATTAATGTGTTCTTGAACATGGTTAAGTCCCTTTGCAATTATTGAAAAGAAATGTCAATGGTCTAATTAGCACATTCACAGTATTTTTTGATTAGCTAGGCTCAAGGAAGAAAAAGCTAAAGCAGGTAATTTGGAGAAGAATGCTCTTAAATTTGCCATTTACCAAAGGACCCTAAGCCATATCTTGAAGAATAAGCATTAATGAAACATAGTAAGTGTAATAACTAATCTGTCCTCCTTTCGCCTCTCTGATCTTTTTCTTCTTTCAATTCTTATTGAGAAGCCTAGAATCTGTTAATACCATTCAAGGAACTTTACATATATTATAACTAACCTTTATTTGTTTTTAAATCTAATTTTACAGATGAAAATGCTCAGGCTCTAAGAAGTTAAGAGACTCGGTTAAGATTTCCCTGGTGGGAAGTGGGTAAAACCAAGATTCCTGGTAAGACCCCTAAGCCCACTATTTTTTTTTTTTAATCAATTTTCTCTATTTTAGTTGGTTGTATTTGAGAGGCAGGTGACCTGAATGTGATTCAAAGGGAAGGAGACTCTCAGTAGACCCGAGGTAGCTGTGATGGGCCAACTTAACACATGTGATGGGTAGACTGTCATAGTAAGCTTTTAGTCCTTATAGTCTAAACTGCACAGTTTTCTATGTAACACTACTTCTGCTCTCAGACTTGAGTGCTTTTTTTTTCTTTCTATAGCTTCTTTCTAAAATTGCTTATTTCTTAAACTTCTATTTTTAGAAATTTCATTTCCTAAATGAGACAGTATCTGTCAAATGATTATGGACACTTAGTAAGTGTCGGCTTTGTTCCTGTTGTTAATGTCATCATCCATGGTCAAACTCACTGATGTCAGAATGACTTCCTCTGCTGTGCCTCCTCCACCCCGACCCCAGCCCCAGCAGTACCACTCCCCGAAAACCTATTCTTAAAGCAAGGGAAACTGCCTGGTTTCCATGTTTCTCAAGGGCGCTCTCTGGTAAGAAATCAACTAGAACCAAATGTGCATTTCTCCTTCTAGTCTCCACAAAGTAGCCTATGCTCAGTCTGTGGAAAATGGAGGCGCAGGATGGGGTACCATCAACATTTGTAAACTGTGGCTGGGCACACAATAGCTGGGTGTTTTTCTACATCCGTTGAAAATAAGGCAGAAAACTGGGCAATGCTAGACTGGACCCAGAATAACCTAGTCGAGAATGTGGTGTAGCGGAAAGATTAACTGGGGAGCCTGTTTTCCCCACCATCGCTGATGAGCGATGAGCCAGAGTTCACCTCCTTTAGAGCACATGATTCAGCCTCTCAGGGCCCTAGTATTTTACTTTGTAGAAGGAGGATAATAATACCTGTCCTGTCTTCTTCATGAAGTGCATTTCTTTTTTTTTTTTTTTTTTTTTTTAAGATTTTATATTTGACAGAGAGACACAGCAAGAGAGGGAACACAAGCAGGGGAAGTGGGAGAGGGAGAAGCAGGCTTCCCGCCGAGCAGGGAGCCCGATGCAGCGCTCCATCCCAGGACCCTGGCCCATGACCTGAGCCGAAGGCAGATGCTTAACGACTGAGCCAGCCAGGTGCCCAGGATGTGCATTTCTAAAATAAGGTGTATGGACCAAAGGATCATCAAACCTCCCTTCCAGCTCTAGAATGTGATGAAATGTGTTTCTGTGTGAAGGGGCTTGATTAAAGATCACCCACCATCCCAGCATGAAGGGGCCTAGAGACAACTGAGTCTATCCTTTTATCTGCATCCTAGAGATGACAATGACTTGTTCAATGTCACACCAAAAGGCTGCGGCCGAGATGAGAATAGAAAGCATAAAGTTGTCTAACTCCCAGATCTGTCATTTTTCTTCCCTAGAAACTAGTACAGACTTAAGTGATACACAAGCTTTCGTATCAGTCAGACTACACAGTTCCCACATGTCTAAGTTAGTAGGATAAATATCTTAATATGAATTTAAAGGTCACTCAACAAACACTGATAAGCAATTGTAACAACGACTGTAACACATTGAAGAGAAGTTCCCAAGCCTGAGGCATGTTCCGAAGAGGGCTTGCAAAGTGTCCTGGTCCTATTTCCAAAGAGTAACATGAAGATACAGATTGCCTCTCCCATCCCAGGCCCCAGGCAGCCTTTCCAATGAGGAGGACCCAGGATTTGCCACACCGACTCATGAGTGGCCTGGTGTCTAAATTTTCACCTAGTGTCTAGTTTCGCTTCTGAGGGGATGCCAGTCATATCTCTGATAACAGTTACGACAGGGGCAAGAACAACTGGGCGTTTTACAGTAGCCTGCAGTGGAGATCACAGAGAAGACAGTAGACTCTGGAACTGGCCAGGAAACTAGGCCAAGCCACTTACGAGAAATTGACAAACGCTGCTCAAAGAATCAACAAGAAACAGAGGGCAACAGGCTGTTTCGATGCCTGAACCGATAACCACCCGAGGTCCCGGGTCAATGCCAGCCCATAAGGCGCCTCTGTGCGAATTAGAAAAACACACCTAGCTTGGGCTTCTTTCGGCGCCCACTGACCTCCTTGGCCGGGCTCTTTATACAGGACTCAACCTCCACAAGTGGTGGCCCTGGGGGGCCTCAGTGGTGTGTCTTCTCTGCAACAGCGGCATTTTTCATACTTTAGTGCCTGTCCAGACATTGTTGGGCACATAGAAAGTGGCAGTCATGGCAAGAGCGCGTCCACTGGAGTCAGACTAACTACTGAGTAATTGTGCCCCTGGCCCTGTTAACGAATCTCTCAGCTTCAGCTTTGTCTGTACAGTGGAAATACTAGTGCTTCCCTCATAGAGGACACACTTTACCAGGTCTGCACATTGTAAGCTCTAAGTATGGCAGCTAATGTCCCCTTAAGTATGAAACCACATTCAGTGAATTCTTGATTCCTTGAGTTAAGAGAAGTTAGAGCCACACAATACATGTGGCGACAAATACATCTCCCCCATATTTTTTGGCTTCAAGTCACCTCTGCTTGGAAATCAAAATTCCCTCCTTCAAATGAAACCTTTTTTTCTTTTCTTTTCTTTTTCTTTTTTTCTTTCCTTCTTTCCTTCCTTCTTCTTTCCTTCCTTCCTTCTTTCTTTCTTTCTTTCTTTCTTTCTTTCTTTCTTTCTTTCTTTCTTTCTTTCTTTCTTTTTTTCTGTCTTTCTTTCTTTCTTTTATAAACAAAACCACTTTAGATAGAATTCTTTACCAAAAGTCGGTAGTTGTCCAGGGCCGGTGGTGGGAGCCAGGACAGTCAGTAAAGGGAGGCATTGCCTATAGGTTATATGAGAAGAGTGATAAAGCTGACTGAGAGCTGTGTTTTACTCTCACTGTGGATTGCCAGCTCTGAGCAATGACAAAAATAAAGCAAGCACTCCTCGCTAGGATGGATCGTCCCCACCACCGACCTATCCTTGGCAACCACTGCCCAAGAGAACTTTCAACTTCACTCAGCAGTTTGGAACTGTGACCCAGGGCACCCTAATCCTAGTCCTAGTTCTGACCCTGCTTTACTACGAAACATTAAGTGAGTCATTCAACCTTTACGTAGCTCGGTTTCCCCGTGGGAAAAGTTAGGGTCACCCTGTATACCGCATTGCTAAGAAGCTAAAGAGATTTAGAACTGAAGCTTGCCTTTGGGAAGTGGAAAGGGCTATAAGACTATGTTGAGATGTTTTCAAGGTCAACAAAAGTAACTACTGTCACCAATGAAATCATCCACTCCAAACCCAGCAATTTTGCCACGCTACATAATACCAAGTACATCAGCATGGAAGCTGGTTCTTTCAAAGCCTATCTTGTGAGAAATAGCGCTATCCCCAGGCCTTTAAGAAGCATCAAGATGGAAAGTCTATTCCCCCTGCGAACTCCTGGATCCCTGAACCACATGAGGCAGTCTGCGTGGGCCATTTGCTCAAGGCAGAGGGAGGGCTCCAGTGGATTTCGACCTCTCATGATGCTGCAGGAAATCCTTCAATAGATCAGTGAACTAAAAAAACTAATCCTAGAAGGGTGCCTGGGTGGCTCAGTTGGTTAAGTGTCCAACTCTGGATTTCAGCTCAGGTCATGATCTCGGGGTGGTGAGATGGAGCCCTATGTGGGGTTCCATGCTCAGTGGGGAGTCTGCTGAAGATCCTCTCTCTCCCTGGGCACCTGGATGATGTAGTTGGTTAAACCTCCGACTCTTGGTTTCAGCTCAGGTCATGATCTCAGGGAACCTGGGATCAAGCCCTACATCGGGCTCCATGCTCAGCAGGGAGTCTGCTTGAGATTCTCTCTCCCTCTCCCCCTTCCGCTCTTGCTATCTCTCTAACTCTCTAAAATAAATAATTCTTTAAAAAAAAAATTCTCTCCCTCTTCCCTGCCCTCCCTCTCTTAAAAAAAAATTTAAAAAATAAAACCTAATCCTTGAGTCTAATTAAAATGAAAGCTACTCTGCTGAATTCCCACGATGTACTGAGAATTAAACCTGTCTCTTTTAGATTTATTAGTTCATCTTAATTTCCATACAACTCTGTATGGTAGAGGTTATAATCCATACTCTAAAGAGGAGGGGACCTGTGTTCAGAAAGGGACCCAGCAGACACAGCAAGAGGACAGAAAGGCAGGATTGGTGCTACCTAAGTCTGCATGAATGCCACATCCAGCCTCCTTCCACTGAATACCCTGCAGCCCGGAAGCCATGTCACCCAAGTAATATAATCACTGAGAACATCTGCAAGATGCAGAGGTTGGTTCAAATCCCACCTCCTCCAAGAAGCCTTCCCCACCTGCCTCAGCCCTCAGAACGTTTCCCTTCTCTTACGGACGTTACATAGCTTTGACCCCATTCCTTTGACACTAATATATACTGCCCGATGTTCTGGTTATCTCCCCACATTAGCCTGACTTGTTTCCCAATTATGTTGCAAGTTCCTTGAAGGTATGGGTGATTATTTTACTGGGTTTTAGCGTGGTGTGCAGAGCTAAGAAGGTGACCACCAATTATCCTGTCGATTTTTATTTGGTACATGTTGAGTGCCAAGCACTGCACTGGGTGCTGAGAACAGAAAGTTAAATTAAGAAGCTTTTGTCTTCACGTTGCTTGGCTCATTGAGGGCGGAGATAGAGAAGTGAAAATACTGATAAAACAATGTACATGTGCTGTGATAAACTGAACCATAGGGCACATGCATGGTTCTATGTGACAGCCCCGGGAGACCTCTGTAACGTGTCCCCATGATAATATTAGCACTTTAGTGCTTCAGTGGCTGTCCAAACACTGGTGGATGGGTATAAGGTGATATTTGTGTCGAGAGAAGAGCCAGTAGAAGCAGACTACACCTGATCAAATCTTAGAAATATTTACATACCGATGAGGGGCATAGAAAAGAATCTGGAGGACTTTCTGAAAGACATGACTTCTACAGCCTTGCTTTCTAAAAGAACCCTCCTATGGGGTCTTAAGAGGATGCTCCTTTAAAAGCAGAGCTGTTTTAACAAGCTGAAAGGTTCGGGGAGCTCCTTCTAGGTATTGCTCGAGGGTTCGAGATAGCATGAATTTGCAGGAAACCATGTCCGCAGGAGGCCCAGCAGAGGCTGAGGTTGGAGAGGAAAGCCCTGTCCAGAAGGATGAGGCACTGGGACTTTACCCGGCAGGTGACAAGGAGCTTCTGGTCGTCACGATTAGGTGGAAGCAGAGGCGGATTGGGTCGGCACAGCCCCGGAGCCCCGAGGCGAGCTGCTTGCGGAGAACATGCCGAAAGGCCAAGGCTGCACCAGATTTTATTCTAGGTGCTTGATTTAGATGAATTGCCCTTAATCCTCACAGCAACCCTACCAAGTAGGCTCTAGTAGCATCCCTGATCCTGTTTTACTAATAACAAACTGAGGCACAGAGGGGTTCAGTCACTTGCCCAAGACCCCACATAATGACTGGTAGCCCCAGGATTCGAACCTACGTAGGCTGCCTGGAGTCCAGGCTTTTCTCCACTGGCTAAAACAACTGAGAAAAGTTAGAGGCATCAGCATGATGGTCCTTGCAGTGCTCTTAAGGCCAGAACTCAAGCTTGAACTACAGCTCAGTAAATATGAGAATATTGATTGATTGGTGCCATTCAATCACGTAGCCAATGTATACAGAGCCCCTGAGATTGGCCCAGTGTACTAGGCATTGCAGGGGCTGGAAAGATGTAGTAGGTTTAGACTTTCTGTCTTCATTCCTAAATTAAGCACCCACAGAGAGGCATCCCCCTTTCTTGGCCATACCCAGTGATGAAAACAATAATAATTGTATTTAGTACTAAATGCTTTGTATGATTTATTTCATTTAAATCTTACAAAAACCCTTTAAAGGAAGTACTATTTTTGTTCCATCTTACATAAGAAAAAACTGAGGCTTAGAGAAGTTGAAAAGTTGCCCAAACCCATGAGATGAAAATGTGGAGGAGACATGACCTAGTCCCAAGGGGTCTGAGTCCGGAGCCCCAGGCTCTAGGGGGTGATTTTACACCATGAGGGAGGACATGGCGGGGGAGGGGTTCGGAAGGAGCCCCTGTCACATGTCATGAGGATTGCAGCCGTTTTACAACTTTGAGTTCACAGTTCTAGAATAAGAAACATCTGTCTTCCCCTACCACTTTCTAGTACTTTCCCTGGCCTAAGGCCATGAAATTATCTTTCTCAAACAGCAGGTCAGGTTGATATTTAAGCGTATTTTCCTATCACTAAAAATTCAGAGAAAGTCTTACGACTGTGTAAATAAAACACTTTGCAGTATTAATGTCAATAATAGCAGTGACTATTTTTCCTTTCTTGCAGACTTGCAGTGCTGAGCCTGTGCTGGGCTACAGGGGACAGTGAGCTAGGCATCATCCTCAGTGTACAAGAGAGGAGACCGAACTCGGGTGCAGAGGAGTTGGCCCCAGGTCGACAGAAGCGCCTTCTCTTGGCAAGGTCACACCTCCACCAGACCACACTGCGGCCCAAATGCCCGGAGTCAGATGCGCTCTCCTGGCCTCCAGCTCTGCGCTCTCAGCACGTCACCCTCAGAGGCCCTCGTTCTAAGAGCTGCCCTTAGCCTTTGGGGTTCCTGCCTGCTCTGGGCTCCGCACACCCTCCTGACCTCTGTATCTCCCTCAGCCGTCCAGGACCCCACTGGCCAGGCCGGCCCCTCGCCTTACTAGTAGGCAAGGGATGGAGCCAGTGTTTGAAAACCCTCGGGACTAAGTTGAAAACCTGGATCTTCTCACCTCTCCACACAGTCTTGGCACCCAACTGACACGCAACAACAAAAAACCCAGGTAATTCTTGTGGGACAAGGGAATATGGTGTGTTTCTGTCTGTCTGTCTCTATGTGTCTGCGTGTGTGTATCTGTGTGTGTTAAAACACCTAAGTGCTATGTGATATCTTCCTATGTCCTTGAGCTAGGAAAGAGAAATAAAAGTAGCAATTTCCTACACAGTTAGGGAGAGAGCACCTGCGTTGTCAAGCGTGTGAGAGTTTTAGCAAAGCCAGGGTGAGGTACTTGGGAGGATTACTTTGATGTTGCTGCCATTATGTTCACTACCAACCAGGGAAGTAATAAACATTTTTGGCCCTCCTGATTTGAGTTTGAGGCTCATTGTAAAGCCAGAAAATAATATTTTTGGTCTTAATCCTTGTAAAAATAAACTGTAAAATATCACACAATGAATGAATAGATGATTTTCACCGGCTGACTATTTGACCAGGACAAAAGAGCAGGTAAAAAAAAAAAAAAAAAAAGGGCATAAAATAATTTGGCTTATTTAATGGGAGAGATGACAGACAGAAGATAGACATGCTGAACTACAGAAATCCTTGAGAACAGAAAGACAAAACCCTCGTGTACTTCTTAAGCCATTCCTGAGGAGGATTCCCAGACCCCAAATTAGGTTTATCTCCACCCCGTTGGTATGCCGTATCATGAGGAAGGACAGCATCCTCCCTCCCAAGCATTTGTAAGGTTTCCTTTCTCCTCCACCACTCGGACAACCTGAGCTCAAGATCCTAACTCATCAAACCACTCCATAGCCAAGCACTGTGTGAATTTTCTTTGCAAAATGAATGTAGATGGAAAACAAGCTAGTGTGGTCTTCCCTCAGAAAGAATCCATTCCCAAGTAGCCATTTCCCTGTGGGGTCTCTCCATGTCTTTCTCTTTTGAAAACTATAACTAAATATGTTCATTTGGGGAAAAAGAAAATCCAGCCACCCTGTCTGCACAAAATGGGCATTTAGGTGGAAGACAGGAGGGTTGGAGAGAGGGGGTTGCAACACGTGGGTGAAGAATCATCAGCACAGAGGAAAGGGTAGTAAATAGAGGAAGTGAAGATAATTCTCCCTTGAGAGCAGTAGGCAGAATGCTTTGGCTAATCTTAGCGCAAGGGAACATGAGCAGTTCCTCTGGGTTCAAAAATCTCATCAACATTTAGCTCCAGAGAGCGCTGGGGTTTTCCTTACAGACCAGGGAGGGGAAGCAGCTTCAGGCGCTTCTGCACTGATTCTTTAGCAACTGGCTTGCAAGATTCGAAAAAAACAAACAAACAAAAAAAAACTCATGTGTTACATTTGCACCTACTCCCCTTTTAAGTTGGATTCTTTATTACTACTGGTATTTGGGGTGGCGTTTTAATACCCATGTCAAAAAAGTTGAAAGCAATTTGCACTGAGGTTGTTCTCTAAGGATTTGCCTCTGTTCTTACCAACCTAAAGACCAAAAACTTGTGAAATAACTTCTTTAGTCCTCTCCAATGCCAGAAATTCAGATGCTGGAAATGCTGGTATTAAAATGAATACTAAAAATGTTTTTAGGAGGGTATCTGCATAATGACCCTGCTTATTTTCAGAAACATTGGCCTTTGGGCCATTTTTAATTCGGATTTCCTAATTTTCAAGTTGATTGGCACCTAGAAAGTGGGTAGGAGGCAAAGAACAAAGTTGGGAAAATATTTCTCATAAATAGGAGGGTCAAAGGGGTATTGTTCTGAAGAACTCATACAGATAAGAACAACACAGGCTTGCCATTGGGGAAACGAACAAGGGAATGAATAAACAGTTCCCAGAAGAAGTACAAGGGGCTAGTAAACTCAGAAGAAAAGATCACCTCTATGGTGATCAAAAACATGGAAATGGGGCACCTGGGTGGCTCAGTTGGTTAAGCGACTGCCTTGGGCTCAGGTCATGATCCCGGAGTCCCGGGATCGAGTCCCACATTGGGCTCCCGGCTCGGCGGGCAGTCTGCTTCTCCCTCTAACCCTACCTCCTCTCTCGCTCTCTCTCTCTCTCTCAAATAAATAAATAAATAAAATCAAAAAAAAAAAAAAAAAAGAACAGCTGTATCTCAGGCCTGAGCCTGTGTCATCCACAGACTCAAATGGTGGGCTCATGGTCGCAGCTGTTGCTGGCTTTAGGGAGCCCCACAGCTGTTACCAGGAGATGGGTTCAAAGAGCAGGGAAATAGAATCCCGTGAAAATAATCGTGCTTATGTGTACGTGCATGATATTCTCCCTTCTTGAGGCTCAAAACGTTCTAAAAGAGTAATGTCATGATTCCTTATAGGAAGACCGGGTTTGGCGAGTACAAGTGAGAAAGCCAGCAGAGAGGAGGTAAGTGTCTTAAACTAGCCTTTCCCGGACATTCTTCCAAATGGAAAGCAGAGTGTTTGAGGGCTGCACAAGCTTTTTAATTATCAGCATTTGTGATAAGCCCTGCAGGAGAATGTTCTGGGCAGAGCTGGGGAGCCCTAAGAGTGTCTAAGGAACAGACAATGGGATTGGGGATAAATGTCTTGTTCCCCTCCCCTTCCATGCCTTCCCCACAATACCAGCTGTTACCATCTTACGGATCTTAGCATCTCTTTTCCTGCTGAAGGGATTGTGCCTGTAGATGAGCCCTTACTCTGTGTTCTCTTTTGATATCCTTATTACCCATCTTACTTGTCCCTTTCCTATTCCTTCCCCACATTCCCCTTTCCTCCAGTCTGGACTTGCCCCTCTCACTCTCCTGGGAAGATGGGTGGCTCTTCCCATTGCTATTCCTTGGCTAGTATAGGTTTTCTGCCTAGGGTGAGTGGTGCCACCCCACTGCCTATCCAAATCCTAAGTGTTCTTTCTGGTCTACCCTGACTACCAGCCAACACCTTGGTGGCCTCTGTTGCATGTATAGCCAACACAGGGTGTAGTGAACAGATCTGTGGCCCCCAGATGCATTTTTCTGCTGTTTTTCTTCTTTTCTTTCCTGGCTCCAGCCCCCAACATCCCTCTCTGATCTATAGCACTCCTTCTCTAAATGGGAGCCCCAAACCACCTCACTCAAAATCTATGCATGTGGGATCCAACAATTTGTTTTTATAACAGATTCTTCAGGTGAGTCATCTTAAGAAGGCTGGATTTGGGAACAATCGGTGTAGCACTTGGCAATCCCCAAGGTTACTTACCTGGCACCTGATCCAGTGCATGAAATCCCACAGTGTTTCCCTTGTTGACTCTTGTCGGCCTCGTTTGTCCCACCCTCTCTCATTTCTGCCAGAGTGCAGCACTGGGGCTCTCTGAGCTATGCGCAATCACTCAGTGCCATTCTTACTGGGCTGGAAGAGCAGCTACCTCCTTCTTAGGGTCACCCATCTATCTTTGTTCTCACGAACTCGCTTCCAGGTGGGTTAATGCATTCAACTTGCAACACACATTTCCCAAGTACTCTATCTGCGATGTACTAGAAACCTCACTACATTCTGGAGACAAGGGTGCTCACTTTCTAGAACAGACGTCCAGGGTGCTCACTTTCTAGAACAGACGTCCACAGTGTGATAGAGGTCAGAAATAGGCTTCGGGGTGTCAAATAGAGCACACAACAATGATCATGTATGTGTCCGTGTGTATTAACTGGTAAGGAGATCTATAGATTTCATAAAGTGTTAAAAGTTTTGCGTAACACAAAAAGGGCTAAGAGCTACCTGATGGATGGATAACGATAATGAGTACTTTCTAAGTAGAGGAAATGTCATCACGGCAAGCCAGCAAAATGATGCCAAGTTGGGATTTTTAGTAACCTTGTCATTAGCAGGTCCATTATTTACTCCAAAATGGGTGATGTCAAGATGCAGAAAAGTTTCCTTAGGTGTCAAGGTCAAAGGGGTCCCTCGAGGCACAACTAAATGCCACAGTCTCTCCTCCTGATAGCTATGTGTGGGTATATCACATTCCTGAGGAAAATGAGGTTAGCATGGATGGTGGTCAATAAAAATGTTTTGGCAGAAATAGGTTGCAAGTTATACCTTAAGAGCAGTTTGGGGTTGGGCCAGGGCATGCTGGGTAAGATCTGAAGCTGTTGGACAGCATTATCTCCTACCCCTGCTGTTCTGAACACTGGGACTCCCAGCTATGTGGTTGATGCAGAATCATTCAGAAAAGAAGTGTCTTAGGAGCAGCCCAATCCGCACCAGAATATACCCCTGGGGGCTCGGGAGGGGAAATTTCTGCTTCTGGACAGGAACTTACCTCTGTCATGAGGTTGGGTTTTATCCGGAAAGAGCAGAAGGATGCCTCAGACTCCCAATCTGACCCCCAGCTCAGCACAATCCGGAGGCTTTGACAAGGAACTACAGTGGGGGAAGGGAAGAGGCATTCCCTCTCCGGACTGGAGGTGGGATGGGGAGCGGAGGTGGGGAAGCTGCGGCTTGAGCTTTGAACGTGATCTCTCAACCTCAACAGGAAGACCCAGCACCAAGCAACCACTTTCTTATGGCTCCCAGTTTGGCACTTCTAAGGCCCCCGCTCTGGGGGTGGGGGATGGATTTTCCAAGGAGGAAGGGAACTTGCAGAATCTTCTGACCTGTCACAGACAGCCTCAGAATGTTTGGGAGAGCCTGCCGACCTTGTTTTTCAGGGTCAAAATCCTACCCAGGTTGTTGGTGAATGCCAGGTGATTTTAGGTTACAGACTTGACCTCAAAATGATTGCATGCATCACTTCGTTCTTTTGACTCTTTGATCTTCAGGAACAAATTTCCTAGGCCGGTCACCTCAACGGGGGTCTTACTCGTGCTCTTCTTCACCACCACCCCCCCAGCTCCGCCCGCTGTCAGAAAGGAAAGGTCTGTGTTACCTGCAGTGCCCGAGCTCAGATCCTGGTCCCGCCAGGGACTAGTTAGGAACCTAAAGTCAATTAATTCCCTAAGCCAGGACTCATCTGTAACACGAGGGTAATAATTAATTATACCTCACTGGGTTGTACGAAAGATTAAATACGACAAAGCACCTAGCACATAGAGGTGTTAATTGATTTGTTTCTCTCGCCTTTTACTTTATTTTATTTACATCAGTTTCAGGTGTACAACTCAGTGATTTGACAAGTTTATACATTACGCTATGTTCACCATAAGCGTAGCTCCCATCTGTCCACTTTTAGTAGAGCAAATATGTGATATTCTAATAAATCTGGTGCCAGCTACTCTGCACAAGCCATTCTCTGGACCCCCGGGTCCCAGCTGGTGTGTGGGATCCCCTCCAGCTGCAAAAAATGTAAGGGCCTGAGATTCTGTGTTTGTTGCCAACAGGCTTCTTGGGGCCAGAGAGAAGCTGTGGTCAGCAAATCCGACGGGGCTGCAGGCGACAGGGCTAACCCGAGGCTTGCAGCTGTTGGGTGGCCGGGATCTGTGCGAAAGAGGAGTCGAAGCAAAGGGAAAACTCCAAGCCCGAGAAGAGCCACAAAGGAAAAGGCAGCTGCCGGTTTGTCCCGAGTAAATCAAATTGTGACATTTATTGGGCTATTTCCAGAATAACACCAGCAAAACTGGAATGCAGGATAATCTTTTCCGAGAAGGATCTTAGCTAAGCAGCCTGCGAGAACCAGCCTTGTCTCCTGGAATCCGCCTGGCTTAATGAAAAGGTCATAGGTTGGGACAAACAGACCTGGGTTTTAATTCTGTCTCTAACACTTCTCAGTGACTCGAGGCAGCTTATTGAACCTCTCCAAGCCTCATGTTCCTCCTCCCTTAACAACAACAACAAAAGGTAAATCATAAATGAAGCTTTCAGGGAGATGGTGGGGGTTAGGAATTAAGAAAAGTACTTGATAGATAGGTGATACTCAATAAATAGGAAGTATATGACCATGAGCGCACCACACCAGCGCACCAGGGTCCCCTGGACTTGGGACCATTATTTCTTAGATTTGTACCTGGTACAATGCAGAGAATTGGGTGGGGGAGGAGGAGGCAGGCAAGGTTGGGTGGGGGTGGGTGGTAGAGGGGAAAAAGGAGATCAAAAGGCCTATAAATATCTGTCAAACTTTAAAATGCAAATCCCTTGCCTGTGGCCCTGTTGGGACCAAATCTTCCATTATCACCTTTCTGGGAAGAGCTCCAGGGGAAAAAAAGGTTAAGTATAGTCTTCCCTTTCATGGAGTGGTTTGGTTTGGTTTGGTGTGATTTTGTGGCCAAGTCTGGATATGGGATAAATGTTTTCATTCAACCCAGACCTGGAAGCATGAGTAGCAAGTTAAGACACAATTGCATATGGGTTTCTTTGTGGATAGACCATGAATTCCTCAAGAAAACTGTCTCACCCTTACTATAGCCCCTGCAATTTACATGATACTTGGCATAGAGTAACTGCTTGTTGGTTGGATGGATGGATGGGTGGATGGATGGATGGATGGATGGATGTTTAGTCTGAGCATAGTAAGTCATCTTCACTAGGTGATGACCTAGTTCTCAAGGATCACCTTGCTCTACACTTCACTGGGAGCCATGAGCAGAGGTGGGGGCATCCCCCCACAGGGGAACCGTGGCCCTCTGATAAACTCTTGCATGGTCTCTCTAGCCGCCAGGATTCTGTGCAGCCCCACACGTGGGTATGTATGATACTACAGAGCAGCTTTGCCCTCCCACTTGCCCCAAAGAGGTGACCTCTTCCTATGAGTTCCCACTGTTGGTAACTTATTTTTGAAGAAAGCATAGAATTCCAGGTGAATTCCACAAAAAGGAACTTCAAGGGTAAGAGAGCCAATAATTACCTGACACTCCACTGTGTGTCAGGTCCATCTCCCGCTCAGCCCCCCACCACAAGTAAGAAACACGGGTTACTTCCTTTCCTCCTTTCCTTTTTTCCCTTGCTGGCCTTGTTTTCTTGTTAAATCGTACTTGTATGTAATGGGTGAGTGGGTTTTTTCTAAAAAGGCTCTAACAAATGTCCCCAGTCTGGGATGACCTAAAACACATGTCATTGTTTAGACTCTATCCTGGATAAACTCACCAATGCTAGTCTTATCCAAGGACCTGATAGTCTTCTTCTCCCCTTCTCTAAATTGCATCCACTACGCAAGCCTCCTACCAAGCACTCACCTCTAGAAAGACTCTGAGGACTGCCCAGATCCTCACTGACCACTCACTTCTGCATTCTGATGCCCTCAGACACCACTCCCTTCACCCAGAACTCGGTGGTATTGTTTGATATCTCAAGAGCACATGAGTTTGATATTACAACTAAATTAGAAACATCTCTAAGGGAGGGACCAGATATTATTCCTGTGTTCTCTGCAACATGCCTAGCCCAGTACTAAATCCATCTTAAGAATTCAATAAAAAATGGTAGCATGTTGGTGGTCAAAGCATGGGCTTTGGCTTCAGGCAGATTTGGATTCAGAGGTTAACTTCATCCATTCATTCATTCAACAAGGGTGTATTAAATGTATGCTACATGTTAGGCACTGTTGAAAGTTCTGGGAATATAACAAAGAAGAAATGAAGTTCCTTCTCTTGTGTTGCTATTCCAGTGGTAGGAGCCAAATGAACAAAAAAATCTAGTGATTTGTGAAGAAAATAATGCAGAGTAAGTAAGAGGCAAGTATGAAGGAGAGTGTGTCCGAGCAGTGGAGCCAGCTACTTGGGTAGGTTGCTCACAAAAATACTAGCTGAAGGGTGATAAGGAGCTTACTACCCAGAGATCTGTGAGAAGTCCAGGTAGAGGGAACAGCAAGTTCAAGAGCCAGAGTTTGACATGTTTAAGGAAATGAAAGAAAGCCAGCACCACTGGAGCGGGGTGAGCAATGAGGGGGAAGATGTTGGAGATAAGGTTAGGGAAATAGGCAGGGGTCAGCCATGGTGGACCTTATAGGCTCGTCAGGGACTTTGGAATTTATGCAGAGCATGACGGGAAGTTTTTACATGGGTGTGGGTTGGGGGGCCGTTAGGACGTGATTTGCAATTTCAATAGATTCATCTGGCTCACGTGTGTGCTGTGAAGGACTCTAGTGCATTGAAGTAAGGAGAGCAGATTTGAAAGCGCTTTGGTGGTTCATGCAAGGGCTGCCAGTACCCGCCCTTTGGATACAACACAGCTGGGAGGAGATGTATGTCCTGTGTGACCGCAGGTGTGTCACTTTACTTCCTTCGGTTGCTTTCAAGATTAGTAAAACATGTATTTATCTGATTAGGACAAGGCCTGGCCCATTGTAGGCACTGCGCAAAGGTGATTAAAGTCAGAAGTGATTGCTAAAAAGAAGATGCTCTTAACTGATGCTCCCCAGTGAACTTGCCGATGACCCGTCTTGAGGACCTTTGGCCCTGGTGGTTAGAGCTTTGAAGGAAGGGGACGAAAGCTCTGGGAGACTCAGTGTTCTGCTGTCCCTCACATCCTACTCCTTCTTCACACACCCAAATCCCCCAATCTCCCCAAGGGTTGACTTTGATAATTATCTAATTCTGAAAATTAAAATAACTTTCGTGATCTCTTCTTGAATATCCACAATACTGCTTTTCTGGGACTCTGAACTACTCTATTTAGTGGCCAGCTTTCTATAAATCAAATCAGTATAGGTCATTGCATCTCACTGATGGATGGTTTCTTGAAAAGTGCCACAGCCTTAGATAATTGCGGAGTAGCTAGAAGCCTAAATCTTACCAGAGAATCTTTGGAGATAGACTAGCTCTGGGCTCCAATCCTGCTTCTGCTGCTTACTAGATGTTGACCTTGGATAAGTTCTTCAGCTTCTCTTAGCTTCATGTATAAGTAGGGGATAAAAGTGCCTGCCTTTCGGACTGTTTGTGGGACATATATGAGGAATTTGAAGACTTAGTAAAGTGGATGGACATAATAGTAAACATGCAATCTCTGTCATTTCTCTTCTACCAAGATTCACTAATGTTTTGCACAAGAGACTTTTTTTTAAAGATTTTATTTATTTGAGAGAGAGAGGGAGCATGAGCAGGGAGGAGGGACCGAGGGAGAGGGAGAAGCAGACTCCCCACTGAGCAGAGAGCCCAACGCGGAGCTCCATCCCAGGACCCCAAGATCATGACCTGAGCTAAAGGCTAATGCTTAAACAACTGAGCCACCCAGGCGCCCCTTGCATAAGAGACTTTTGAAACTGGAAAAAAAAAAAAAAGCTTTTGGAACTATGTGAACCTACTCAAACTCTTTAGTGCCCAGTATACTCTGTCTATCTTGTCTTCCTACATAGAGATAATTACCATTTCAAAAAATCATACAGGTTATAATGGAACACATTTTAAAGACATCACTTGTGGTTCATCAGTGGATTTTGTATACCAAAATCAGTGAACTTTGTACATTAATATATGTCTTTGAAGAGGCCCTTCATCCCCAATATGTAAATGAGTGTGAAGAAAGGAGGAAGTATCATTCTCTCACCGTGAGAAGGAGAAACAAGCAAGCAGCTAGTCTCTTCGGAACTAGCACAATTACTCAGACCACTGCCTCCAAGGCTAAAGAGGGTCCTTTGGTCTGTTTCACAGGATGTAGACCTGGTTATACCGAGTCCTTTGACACCTCCCATAGAACTATCCCAGCTGTGAAGTCGTGGGGGCTTCACAGGGCCTGGACCGGAGACGCCTGTGTTTGGACAACCTGTAAAATAAGTCTTCTGGGATCTGGCGTCTGCAGAGAGAGCTCTCTCAGTTTAATAGAGATGTAAATGATTTTAGCAATAATGATCACATTGGAGCAGTTACTGCAACTGGGATTACTTGAAAACAAAACAAAACAAAAAGGGAAAGGGTGTGAAGTCTACCTTCCCGTGGACATTGAATAAATCACTCATTCTCATTTCCAGATTCAAAGGGGAGACAGCCCTTCCCAACTTCACTCAGAGCTTTGAGCAGTGGATGAAGAGATCGAAGTCATGATGAAGCAAACACTATAGAATTCTTTCACTAGGGCTCTGATCAAAGAATTCTAACTACACAAGCAGTTTTTGCCATTTGGGGAGGTCAACATTTACTTTTTCAGGGCTTGGCACAGGATAATGCTGAGGAAGCTCAGATACTTAATCTCTATTAAAGAAGTTCTGCTTTGGTGCTTACAAGAACTCTCCCAAACATTAGCAAAATATTCAAAGTCAGGCTGCTCACGTAAGGGTCAGCCTACTTTGCTGATGACCCTCCCCTCTGCTGCCAAACAGGCAATTTATTGAATTTCTCTGGCCTGGAGATAAAGAAGCCAGCCATTCTGACCCTCATCAGAAAGGATTGCACTTTTTTGGACTCTTACCGGGGCTGACTCTGCAGCGTGTCAGTTTAAAGGCAATGTGGCAAGTCCTTGTAAGAGACTGAAGCAAGCTGTTAGCTAAGCCTGATAAAAGCTTTTCCTGGCAAAGAAGGTGATAAACATTGGCGGGTTAATCTGCAGATGAAAGGAGGTTGCCTTCAGTGATATTATTTATACTGTTTTACCCCAAGTGCTACCAGCGCAATAGAATCAGTCAGCTGTTGGTTCAGCCTCTCCGCCTTCAGAAGGCAAGGCATCTCACCACGGCATCTTAAAATGACTAAGGGGCGCCAGGGATCAAGTTGATGAAGGGAAGCATCCAACCAGATTTGATCTTTCTCCATGGAGAATGGAAGAACTAAGACCCTGAATTCACCACCAGGCAATCCGCACCCATTCCCTGAAGCTTCGCGTACCAGCTGCTCTGCCAGGTGCTACAGATCCAGAAGGACAAGATGCTCGTGGCTGATGCCAGAGACAAAAATGCAAATGAACCAACACAAAATTATATACAGGTAATAAGTTAGAAGTCTGTCGGAAATAGGAGGGAGCCATAAGAAGCTATATAAACCTTTCTAGAGAAGAACATATTCACAGTGAGTCTTGATGGGTAAATAAGAGTTGGTGAAGCAGAGAGTCAAACTTTGCACAGAGTTCCAAGGAATACAAAAATAATTAAGATTTGATCCCTGAAAGAGTTCTCAGTCTTATCTTAGAAAAAGATAGATACAGGGGTGCCTGGGTGGCTCAGCAGTTAAGCGTCTGCCTTCGGCTCAGGTCGGATCCCAGGGTCCTGGGATCAAGCCCCGCCTTGGGCTCCCTGCTCCACAGGAAGCCTGCTTCTCCCTCTCCCACTCCCCCTGCTTGTGTTCCCTCTCTCGCTGTCTCTCTCTCTGTCAAAAAATAAAGAAAATCTTAAAAAAAAAAAGAAAAAGAAAAAGATAAATACAGTTATAAAGAAGAATATTATGCCTCCTGCCTAGAAGGCACCCAACTAATATT
This sequence comes from Mirounga angustirostris, assembly GCF_029215605.1. Classification (NCBI taxonomy): domain Eukaryota; kingdom Metazoa; phylum Chordata; class Mammalia; order Carnivora; family Phocidae; genus Mirounga; species Mirounga angustirostris. Next base: position 13,435,293 of record NW_026991718.1, on the reverse strand, counting down.
TGTTGAACGAATGAATGAAATGTGATAAATACTCTCATGGAGGAAACCCCAGTTTCTCTGGGAGCACAAATAGAGCAACTAATTCTGTCTGGAATTAGAAGTTATAACATTTGAATTGGTCCTTGATAGATGAAGAGGAGTTGTCTAGCTAATAAGGAAGGAGCAGGGACTTGGGGGCAGTGAGCCACTCATGAGCAAAGACATAAACATCTGTTAAAGGAATAACAAGTGGTCTTAGATGGCTAGAGCCAAGGTTCATGGATGGCAATGTCTAAGCTGAAGCTGGAGAGATGGGTTGGGTCCAGACTGCCCCAGCCTTGTGAGTCATGCTGGAGTTCTGAGACCATATTTTGCAAGGACCGTGCAGCCATGCTTGGCACAGTGGGGACGGGGGGAGGATCATTCACACAGCTAGAAGTTACTGTGCTGAGCACTGTTCCAGGATCTGTGAACAAAATGGACTCAGTCCCTGCCCTCATCAAGTTTGTGTTCTGATTTGGGAAAGACACAATGAAATAGACCCCAGAAACATCATGTCAGGTACTGCTGACTATAAAGGGGAGTAATTTTAGATGAGGTCAGGAAAAGCTGTCGGAGCTGACATTTGAGTAAAGAATTGAATGAAGTAGGGAAACATAGGGCATTTCCTTCACTAAGGAATTGGGAGACCTGAGTTCTAGTCCCAGCTGAAGCTTTTTCCAGCTGGCGGGTTTGGGAAAATTATTTTAAACTCCATAGACTTCCAGCCCGCTGTTAGACACAGAAAGGCATAGGAGGCCTTCACAAAGTAGGTCCTCAGTAAATATGTTAAGTGGCTGATCAATATTAATTACCAATTATATCTGAACAAGCACATTATTCTTTTTCCAGTATTGTAAACTTAGCTCAAATGCCATACCTTTTAGGATCCCTTTTCTGATGATGCTAACCCGGAGATAGAGCTTCCTTTTTCCGAAAACACCTCTCCCACCCTCACACTGCTCCCTAGTAGAATGTTATGGTGTCCACATTTTTTTTTACCCAAAGAGCAGTGTTGGGCTACATTCAGCTTAAATCCAAATCTGAAAGTTTGTTCTCCTTCCAAATGATGGTAGCTGACACAGATACCATTAAGGGAGCGCCTATAATATGTTGATGGTGGCAGTCACTTTACCTTTATTAAACCAACCTTATTAAACCAACTTTACCTTTATTAAACCAACCTTATACCATTTACCACTGTGTCTCCAGGACCCAGCATAATGCTTATCACATAATAGATGTTACATAAATATTTGAATCAATGAGTCTCAAAAAAGTCAGGAAATGTTCCCAAGTTCACATAGAAAATCTGCAATAGAAAAGAATTTGAAAATAGGCATGTCCAAGAACATGACCCATGTAACCCACACACACAATAAGTAGGGTCCTCCTTATTATGAAATCTGGAAGGAAACCCCAAACCTTAAGACTGATCATACAAAGCCCTGAGTAGTTAGGACAGAACAGGGCCTTCATTTGAGGCCAACAGGGAGAAACCAATTCTGGGATTCGTAGCTTAGAGGCAGATCTTTGAAAGAGTATTTTGGAGTAAAGCAAGGCCTCAATGAAGTGACAAGCAAGTATATAAGTGGCAACTTATGATAAAAGTCTGTATTACAAGTGACATCATAGACCAAATCAGCAAGGAACAGAAACAACATAGGAGGCTTAAAAAAAAAAAAAAAAAAGGTGTAATCTGGACAATGAAAGAAGAGAAATCCTTCAGGAGGAGAAACTGAAAATTGACACCACAGTTCATCTATTTCATGCCTATATTCAATATGGGGCAAAATGAACCCAAGTCGGTCACTCCCAGCTCATTTTGTTTCCATCTCATAAAACCCCAAGTTAGACGCCCAGAGTGAACAAATTAAGATAAGCAGATTCCTGGAGAAATGTGGTTTTGTTTTTTGTTTTTGAAGAATGTTTTAATAAGGATTGCTTTTGCTTCTAAATTTTCAAAATACTGCAATACAGCCCTTACAGAGTTGTTGAGAGGATTAAAAAGCTTGTGAAAAACCTAGTTTGCACATAGAAGGTACTCAAGAAATGTTCCTTTTCCCTCTTGCCCAGCAATTTTAAGTTCAGTGTCTTCCTCCTCCTCCGCGACCAGGTTGGGTGCACCTTTGGTATTTGTATGGATCGATGAGCTCACATATTACATGTGGCTTATGTGGTCAGAATCCTTTAGCATCCTGGTCAGGTTCTTTGTTACATTTTGTCTTACTTATTTTGCCCTTTTCTGCAAGATACCTTAGCTCACTTTCTGCTCCAGATTCCTCTTCTGGCTTATGCGGTCAGAATCCTTTAGCATCCTGGTCAGATTCTTTGCTACATTTTGTCCTATTTATTTTGCCCTTTGCCCTAAGATACCTTAAGCTTAGCTCGCTTTCTGCTCCAGATTCCTTATCACCCCTCCTCCATCCTTGGCCATTTCTTTGCCTGCATAGTGACTTGTTCCCTGGAGACCGGAGTTCGAGTAAGACTCCACAGTTGAAATGGATTGTTCACTATTCCATAAGCATGTCAAATCTCATCCTTTACTCCATGTCGTTACTTCAAGCTATTCCCTCATCCACTGAAATGTCCTCTGTTCATAATGCTGCTCCCAATCCTGCCCCTCAAATTTCTGCCTGTACTTCAAAGCCCAGTCAACTCTCATCTTCGCTAAAAAAAATCCTCCCTCCTCTGCAGGACTCATGGAGTATCGATTGCCCGTTCCCTTCATTTAGCAATTAATTCTGTGCTAGCCAATATAATTTATTCCTGTATGTAAATATGCTGCATTTCCCTACCTTGCTCTAGATTGTCAATTCTTTGCAAGTAAAAATTGGGTTTTACACCACTTTGTATTTCCTGGCAGTCCTTGGCACTTGATGTGTATAATACTTATTCAGTTGACCATCAATAAATATCTCTGGCGTCAATCAATGTGCACTATCCAAATGACTTCACTTGGAACCAGGAACCAGTTACAGCAAGGCTTGGAACTACATCAAAGGTTGAATGTGTCAGGCATCTCAGAGCCTCTACCATCTTATTACCATACTCTTATCCCCAGGGATGTCAGGAATTGGTTAAATAAGCAGACCTATAGATGAGGAGGGAAGTTTTAGCTAAAGATCTGTATTTGGGTCAGAAGCATATATATAGTTGAAGTCATGAGAGTAGAAAATATCTAGACTGTATAGAGAGTAAGAGAAGAGAGAGAACTGGGATACCAGTATTTAAGAAGAATGAATATTTAAGCCTATGAGTTTAAAAATTATAACCAAGGGGCGCCTGGGTGGCTCAGTCCTTAAGCTCAGGTCATGATCCCAGGGTCCTGGGATGGAGCCCCGAGCCCAGTGAATCCAACTGGGCTTCTTGCTCAGTGGGGAGCCTGCTTCTCCCTCTGCCTGCCATTCCCCCTGCTTGTGCGCTCTCTCTCTCTCTAATAAATAAATAAAATCTTAAAAATAAATAAATAAGAAATAAAATTATAGCCAAGGAGGGACTACATAAACCAAAAGGCAGTGTTGATATGGCAAACAAGAGAATAGAAACTTTCAAGAAAGAGGGAAGTTCAATAGTCTCAAATTTTGCAGAAAGGTAAATTTAAAACTATAAGTTATTAGCTTTGGTGACTTTGACAGGAAAATATAAGCAATGAACAAAGATAAACTACCTGATTTCAAGATTTACTCTAAAGCTACAGTAAACGAGACAATGTGATATTGGAATGATAGATCAGTAGAAAGAAGAGAGCTCAGCAATAGACCTACACTTACAAATCTGATTGACTTTCAGCAAGGGAGCCAAGGTAATTCAATGAGGGAAAAGATATATTTTTGTAACAAATTGTGGTGGCACAGCTGGTTATCTGTATGGGGAAAAAATGTTCCTCAATCATTACCTCATATCATATGCAAAAATTAACTTGAAATGAATCACAGACCAAAATATAAGAGGTAAAAAACATTAAACTTGTAGAAGAAAACATAGGAAAATTAGTTGGGACACCGGGCTAGACAAAGATATCTTAAATAGGCCACTGGAAACAGAAATTAATAAACATCAAAATTTAAAACATTTTACTCTTTGAAACACAGAGTTAAAATGAAAAGACAAGCCAGATTCAGACAAAAGATTTGTAAAACACATCAAACAAGGGGCTTATAGCTGGAAAAAATAAAGAACATTCATGATTTAATAACAAGAAGACAAACAACCCAATTAAAAATTGGCCAGAAAAAACTGGAATTTCACAAAAGGAGATATATGAATGGCCAATATGTACATAAGATTCTTCATGTCACCAGTTTTCAGGAAAATGTAAATAAAGCCACACACCTACTAGAATGGTTAAAATGAAAAAGATTGACAATATTAAGTTTTGGTGATGATGTAGAGTGATTGGAACCCCCACATAATGCTGGTGGGAATACAAAATGATTCTGTGCCCTTGGAAAAGAGTGTGGCAGTGTGTTAAAAAATTAAACATATGCTGACTGTATGAACCAGCAACCTCACCCCTAGATGTTTATCCAAGTATTCATGGTTATATTTTCATAATAACCAAAATGTAAAAACAATCTTATTTTTCAAGTGATGAAGAAAGAATTGCAGTATATTAATACTATGTCATACTATTCTGCAATGAAAAGGAACAGAGTATTAATATACACAACATAGGTCCTAAAAACATGTGGCAGGTAGAAAGTCATATACAAAGATTCCATACAGAAAGATCCCATTTATAGAAATTCTAGAAAAGGCAAAACATCGTGAAAAAAGCGTATCAGTTGTCCGGGATCAAGGTAATCTGAGAGGGTTAATTGTAAAGGAACACAAGGAAACTTAAGGGTGATGAGACTTTTCTTTATCTTGATTATGGTAGAAGTTATACAACCGTACACAATTACCGAAATTCATCAAACTTTATACTTACAGTGAGTAGATTTTATCATATGTAAACTACTTCAATAAAGAAAAAAAGTCAGGTTAAAAAGGAATTGAGCCCTTAGTTATATTTCTGAGGACATAATCAAGATAATTAGCACAGGGTGTGGGATCAGGTGAGCAATCCAAAATAAAACCAATTACTCCAGAGTAAAATTTCACCCTCATCTCCTTCAATATGTAGTACTGGGTTGTGCAACTGTAAACTCAGAACTTAAGAGTTGTACACACAACTGTGCAGTGAGGTCCAATTAAGGTCAAAATATAGTTCCTTGAAAAATATTAAAAATGTACATTGTATGGGCATATGGGGCATCTGGCTGGCTCAGAGGGGCATGTGACTCGATCTTGGGGTTATGAGTTCGAGCCCCTGGGGCGTGAAGATTAAATAAATAAAACTTTAAGAAAAAGGTACATTGTATTAGCATTTAAAATTGAGATTACTGAACTATGTGGGTGCTAGCTCAAACTTGAAACTGTGGTTATTTTACTAAAGAAATGCCATTCTTGGTCGACATATTGTCAGGTTTTTCTAATGTCAGGTCTTCGAAGCAAATGTATTCTTTTCATATGTACAGTTAATTCACGTCATTTATAATTATTCTAAGCTATTAAAGGACATTTTGGGGACTCTTAAGAGGAAGCTTACACCAAAATCAAATGTGTTTAAGAGACACTCAAATGATTTAGTTCACATATTTCACATTCCGTAGTTTAGATGGCGTCAGAGAATCGAAAACGCTTTAACAGTCAAAATCAAACATGACATTCACGTCCATTACGTAGCACTAGGCGTCTGTGCAAAGACACACAGGCAGTGACACTGGAGTCATTAAGGAGTAAAACAGGCCATATTTATTGATCTGGAGTAATTTCTTAGCTACACTAATATATTGGTAGAGAACACCTCTGGAAGGATCTACAAGAAATTAGACACTGTCCTTGCCTCTAGATGCAAGAATTATGGTCTGGTCATTAGAACAGAAAGGAGATTGACTTTTTCATTCTCTATTTTTTGTACCAGTTCACCTTTTTTATTAACCACATGAAAATCCCACCTTGGGGTACCTGGGTGGCTCAGTCGTTGAGCATCTGCCTTCGGCTCAGGTCATGATCCCGGGGTCCTGGGATCGAGCCCCGCATCGGGCTCCCTGCTCGGCGGGAAGCCTGCTTCTCCCTTACCCACTCCCCCTGCTTGTGTTCCGTCTCTCACTGTGTCTCTCTCTGTCAAATAAATAAAATCTTAAAAAAAAAAAAAAAAAAGAAAAAAGAAAATCCCACCTTAAAAACTAAATAACTTACTTAAGAACAGCCACTGATTTAAATAGATATATAGATATATAGATTTTTTTTTTGAACCAAAGGGAAACTTTATTTACTCTTCTTTTTAAAGCAATCTAGTTTAAAAACAAGAGATCAAGAGAGAAGAGAAGAAACTTCTACAGATATATATATATATATGATATATGATATATATATATATATATATATATATATATATATATATATATATATATATATATATATATATCAGTTCAATTAGGATAGGTGGGATCCTTGAGAGGAGACTGATTGCATTTATTTAGGATTCCCCTTGCCTAGGAATTCATGTATAGTAAGTGCTCTATAAACATGACATTTTTCTAAAATAAAGTTAAACTTGATTCAAAGCATTTTATGTTTTTAGTGAAATGTTGAAAAACCAAAATTATAACTTCAGAAAAAGCACAAAAATTCAAAAGTATTCCAAATTTGAATTTAATTTTAAAACATGGCATAATGTAATAAATACTAGATTAATAAACCAAAGTTTCATATCCAATCTTGGGAAAAATCTCTTCACTACTCTGGACTTGTTTTCTATAAAACAATAAAATAATAATGGCAGTGCATATGTGGGAGGAGGTTGGAGTATAAACATTTTAGATACTAAGGAGTTTGGATGGGTAAAATTCTCTATAATTTCTTCTTGTTTTTAAAAGTTTTATTGTGATATAATTCACATACCATAGAATTTATCTATTTAAATTGCACAATTTAATGCTTTTAGTAAATTGGAGTTTTGCAACCATCATCACAATCAACTTGAGAACATTTTCCTTATCCACCCACTCCTCCCAAAAAACATCCCATTAGCAGTTATTTTCCCTTCTCCCTCCTTAACCTCCCCTCCTCTGCCCCAACTCCCATAGTCCTTGATAACAGTGAGTCTACTTTCTGCTTCTATATAGATTTACTTATTTGGAACTTTTTACATAAATTGAATCATATATGTAATCTTTTCCAACTGGCCTCTCACTTAGCATGCTTTCAAGGTTCATCGTATTGTAACAGGTATCAGTACTGCCTTTTCTTTTTATTGCCAATATTCCATTGTATTGATATACCACATTTTGCTTATTCATTCATCACTTGATAGACATTTGGATTGTTTCCACTTTTGAGCTATGGATATTTGTGTAATTAAAAGTTTTTGGGTGGATATATATCTTCATTTCTCTTGGGTATATTTTTGGCAGTGGATCTGCTGGATCATATGGTAACTATGTTTAACCATTTGAGGAATCACCTGACTTTTCCCAAAATGGCTGCCCCATTTTACATTCCTACCAGTAGGTTATTTCTGGTAGGAATGTAAGTTTCTCCACACCCTCACCAACACTTGTCTTTATGATTCTGTCTGGCTGTCCTATTGGGTGTAAAGTGGTATCTCATTGTGATTTTGATTTGTATTTTTCTGATAAATAATGAATTTGAGTTTTTTCATGTGCTTATTGGCCATTTGTACATCTTCTCTGGAGAAATGTTTACTCAGATATTTTATTTTTTAATTTGTCTTTTTATTATTGAGTTGTAAGAGCTTTTTAGACATGTGTCTCTAGTCACAAGTCCTTTATCACATTCACAATTTGAAAATATTTTTTACTCTTTTATGATTTTCTCTTCATTTTGATAGTATCCTCTGAAACACAAAAGTTGTTGGTTTTGATGAAGTACAAGCTAAACTTTCGGTGTCTTATCTAAGAAATTCTTGCTTAATCCAAATTCACAAAGATTTATGTCCATGTTTTCTTCTAAGAGTTTATAGTTTGCAACCAGATCTTTGATCCAGTTTGAGTTAATTCTGCATATTGTACAAGGTAGTGCTCAAAATTCATACTTTTGCATATGGATATCCTGTAATGCCAGTAGAATTTGCTGAAAGAATACTGTTTCCCCATTGAGTTGTGTTGGTACTCCGGTTGAAAATCAATTGAACATAAATGTTAGAGCATATATCTGGACCCTCAATTCTATCCCATTGATCTGTATGTCTACATTGATGCCGCTCTAACACATTCTTCATTACTGAAACCTTATAGTAAGTTTTGAAATCAGAATCAGGAGAGGCAAGTCCTTCCATTTTTTTTTTAAAGATTGTTTTGCCTATTCTGTGTCCCTTAAATTTCCATATGGATTTTAGAATCAGCTTGTCCATTTGTGCAAAGAAATCAGCTGAAATTGATGGAGACAGCCTTGACTCTATAAACTAGTTTGGGAAATATCTTAATATCAAGTTGTCTGATCCATGAACATGGGATGTCTTTCCATTTATTTAGGTTTTCTTTCTTTCAACGATATTTTGTAGTTTTCAGAGTGTATATTTTGCACTTCTTTTGTTAAATTCATTCCAAAGTATTTTATCCTTTTTGATGCTATTGTAAACAGAATTTTCTTAAGTTCATTTAGTATTACTCACTGCAGATGTATAGAAATATAATTGATGTTTGTATATTGATCTTCTGTCCTGCAACCTTGCTGAACTCATTTATTAGTTCTAATAGTTTCTAGTGGGTTTGTTAGAATTTTGTATATAAAGATCTTGTCATCTGCAAATAGCAACAGCTTTACTTTTTATTTTCCCATCCGGTTACTGCTAGACTTTTTGAATGTTAAGTTAATGCACAATTTAATATTTAGAGTTACTGGAGTCAATATAGTGCAAAATCATTTTTAAAAAGGAAAGAAAAAAGTGCTATTAAAAAAAGAAAAGCCAATAAATTAGGAGGCAAGAAATCTGGTTCCCACACCATTATTAGTTAGTTGTGTGATCCTGAGCAAATTTCTAAGTCTTTTCTCATTATACATTCTATTTTGCAAATCTTTTTCCATTTGGCATAACTGTGAACTCCTGGGGTTATGTAAGAAGTAGCTTTCCTCAGTTTTTTCAGCCATTACAACCGTAATTTTTACTAATTATATTGAGCATCTTCCTCCTTTTCATTTTTGCCCCTCACAAAGAGAATAAGGTTACCAACACTGGAAAAGCACACTAAATGTATCTTCATATTGAGAGAAAATAAAACTCTCAGAAAAGGCAAAACAGAAGACACTGAGGGAGTGTAGGTAATTACAAAGAGTTATCCTCATGGGAACAAACTGAAATATAGATGAAAACTTCAGAGGTTGTGGAAGAAATGGACAAAAGTGAGCAAATGGATGAAGCATTTACTCTAGTAATGTACTAATATTTTAAAACTTTAAAATCAATAAAGATATAAACAATGTCAAAAGTATGTTTTTTAAAATATACTTTAAGTTTTAACCACAAGGATCATCTTTTAAAACCAAAGTTTTAGACATTTTTTATTACAATTTTAATTAAAATGGAAAGTGTCTCATGATACACAGAACCACATTACATTTTTATGCCAAATGTAGAGATTCTGCCTCTGCTAGTGCTGATGGTACTAAAATACTAAGTTACACTTAAATATTTTTAATTCCATTTCAAGAGTTTTGGAACCTTAGTTTTAATCTTTGACATAAAGGAAGAGGACTATCCAAAGAAGTACCAGAGTCACCTTTGTATTTATGACGCTGTAGAAAACTCAGAGAACCTTTAGCTGCATCTGGGAAACAGTATTCTTCATTTCCAGCTGTTTTATAAGCCTGGACACACTGTTCAGTTTCTTTCATATATATTTTAGGGTTATTCAACTTGTTGGCATCATCTTTCTCGAATTGGGCTGGGTTACGCTTCTGAGAACTATGCTTCATTTTCTGAGTTGTGTTTTTAGCTTTCTCAAACACTGGGACACTTTCTTCATCAGAGGAATGTCTGTCAAGGCAAACGCTCTTCTTCATTACACTTCTCTGAGTGGTTTGCACATCCACTTTTCTACTATGATCTAAAGCAGTATTTGGTGGTCCAGCTCTAACACTGGAGGTCTTTACTATTGGATTGTTGACAGAATAAGATTTAGAAGTATTCATTTTATAGTTTTCTCGAAATAGCTGGTCTCCTTTTAGAACTTTAGATTTTCTAGATTCATTTTGCAAATGAATACCTAGAAGATCATTTGAGAGATGTGATGGACAATCAGAACCACTGTTAGTAATACAAGATTCTTTTATGGTAAGTAGGGATAAAGTTTTCAGGTCAACATTTGGCTGTGCATTATCCTGAGGATATGATGATTTTATATGTATTCGTTCCTTTAAAGGCAAATCCTGAAGATGTAAATGAGTAATGCCAGAAAGTAGATGCTCTTCAGGATTAGTCTTTTGAAGATCCTGATCCAACACTTTATTAATGTTTGTGGTGCACCATTCTGATTCACATGATAATTCTTCTGGGAAATGTTTAAAATTTTCAGGGATGGCTGTTTCAAGTTCTGATTTTAAACCATGAGAGGAAGTGTTCCTTGGAATAGCTGGAGAATTACTAAAAGAAGTATCTTCCCAGTCAATGGTGCTTAATTGTAGATCAGCAATCGCTGATATGTTATGGGATGAGGTACTAGGTTGACTAGATTCTGGAATTAGAGACTTACTGACAGCTGTAACTTGCTGCATAGCCAAAGGTCTTGGAGAAGACACCAAGTGCTCTTGTGTATTCAAAAAGAGAGTATCTTCAGGTAAAATTAAGCTATTCAATGATGCAGAAATAGATTTCTGGGGTAATGCACGATCAGGGGTAATTTCCAAATGTAACTTGGAATTTTGCTTAGAAAAGACTTCACATGTGGGGTTTAAAGTCATCTGTGACTGGAAACTCTTCGTATTATCTGATTCTAGCCAATTGCTTTCTTTAGACTTAATTTTCATGCCTAAAAAGAAAAAAAAAATACAATACTCTTAAAATCTATCTTATTTTCCTTAACTTAAGTAAGCAAATAAACTAAAGAGTTCAGATCAGAAATCTTCTGCATAAGTAATTATTATTTTTGTCTTTTTTGTCTCAGTGCATTCCTGGAAACTGTTATAAATAATCATAACAACGTAATTCTTAATAAAATATTATAAAATATTTTCTTTTGGAAACAATGTTATAATTGAATTTGTTTTCCTCATCAAGTTCTAGGAAATAAAGAAAATGTGTTTATAATCCAAAACATGTTATGCATACTAGTTGCTCAAAAAGTAATAGTACAATTACTATTAACACTTGGTTAAGTTAGCAGACACAGAGCAGAATGGTTTACTCGTGGCTTTAAAAAAGAAGTGTATCAAGACAAAGAAGCAAGAGTACAATCCTAACTCTTGATTTTACAGAACTTTCAGCAAAATTCAGACAAGATAGATTCAAATAGAATAGGTAAGTCTTCTATAACATTTGTGTGTGGCATAAATAGCTATCAAATGTGATACTTACTTTTTTGTTTCTTCCCTTTCAGTTCTAAGTTTTGTTTTTGATAAACAGCAACAATCTCAGGATAAGCGGCTTCAAACAATGATTCTTCTTCTATTGTTTGTAGAACCAGTTCTCCATGTTTATCTTCCAGAGCATAATGTTCTAAAAGATTAAAAGTAGACACAGCCTTAATTGCATATTTGTAAATTTCAATTTTCCTAGGTAAGAAACTTACCTGGTAAGTTTGCCAGGTAAACGAAATCATGTGCAAATTGATAATTCATCACAGTTCTTGCTTTACAACATCTCTGTTTTAATATCTGTTGATACTAGTACAGAACTGATTTTCTTCTGCCTGGCAAGACCTGGAAAAAGATTCCTTTCAAAATGAAAAATTTAAATTCTCTTGCTCTAAAGATGGTACCTACAGGATAGAAAACATTGCTTAGATAAGGTTGGTTGCTTTTAATTTACTATAATAAGTGTTAAAATTCCAGATAAAGAATGGGAATAGTAAAACTCCCAACATTAACTTTCTTTAGTGATGGCTCCTGAAAAGAACAGAATTGAGGGTACACCCAGGCTCACTGGACTCACAAGCAGCTACTAAATGAAAATGAGAATGCTTGCATGTAAATTTACAATATAACATACAAATAGACTAGATCCTTATGTTTATCCTACATGAGGGAAAATCACATGAGAAGCTACCCTATAATGAAAATATTAGTTGATGAGTTTAAAGTACAAACAATGGAAACAGATGAACTTACAGTGTTTCTTAAACTGGCTAGGAGTACATTTTCTCCTTTAAAAAATAGCACCCACAAAGGACAATGCTCAGTTGTTTTTTTTTTTTTAAGATTTTATTTATTTATTTGACAGAGAGAGAGAGAAAGCACAAACAGATGTAGCAGCAGAGGGAGCGAGAGAAGCAGGCTCCCTGCTGAGCAGGGAGGCCGACGTGGGGCTCGATCCCAGGACCCCTGGGATCATGACCTGAGCCGAAGGCAGACACTTAATGGACTGAGCCACCCAGGCGCCCCTGACAATGCTCAGTTCTGAACAGAGATGTGCTGCCAAACTGGGTTAATGTGATTTTCTTTCCTGAAAATATACTACAGTTGGTGGAACTGTTGCTAAACAGTCCTCAACGTTCTTCAGCTTTCTATTTTCCTAGTATTGCTTAGCATGGTTTATCTAATTCCTTACAATTTCATTCTTCAAAATTACCTACAACTTAAACTTTCTTTGACAAATCTACTGCCTCATTCATTCACATATAATCACACAATCTAATTTCAAAGCCAGATAGAAATGAATTTGGGATTACTTTCCATTTTAAATGATCTGTGCTTTCCTTGCCTTCAGTTTGGGAGCTAATTCGGAGTTCACTGCATTTTTGTCTATAGCAAAACAAGAGTAATTTGACAACTATAAATTCTCATGAAAACTAAACAGAGTAGGGGCACCTGGGTGGCTCAGTCGCTAAGCGTCTGCCTTCGGCTCAGGTCATGATTCCAGGGTCCTGGGATCGAGCCCTGCATTGGGCTCCCTGCTCCACGGGGCGCCTGCTTCTCCCTCTCCCACTCTCCCTGCTTGTGTTCCCTCTCTCGCTGTGTCTCTCTCTGTCAAATAAATAAATAAAATCTTAAAAAAAAAAAAAAACTTAACAGAGTAAAGAAAGGAGAGGAAGAGTACCTCAGGTCCTACGCAGCAACCTGATTTCTTTAGACCCAACTACACAGTGAAATCCAATGACAAGACTGTTTGCAGCAGCATTTTCTTCAGAAATATCAAAACTATTTCTGTATTATATTCTTAAATATTAATTACTATAGAAATATCAACTTATGATATTAAGATAAAATTACTTAAAGTTTTTAATATTTACTATTAGTCAAAACTTATTCAAATAGCACAGGTAAACTATGAAATCAATCCTCAGTGCATGTGAGATGTCTCTTCTTTGTTTTATATATGTATGTTTTATATATATGTATATACATGTTTTATATATGTATACCATATTTGCTAAACCTATATATGGTTAAATGTTACAAATTTGGCTTAGAGTGAATACATACCAGGCTTTTCCCATTCTATTTCAAAGCAATGAATTCCATTTCTGATCCGGGTTTTAAGGATTCTGAAAAACAAATTCTTCTAATGAGGTCTAATTGCAGGAGTTATTTTGAAATTTTCAATTTGTAGATTGAATTATTCAATTTCCATTGGCTTTTGTTCTATTCTTATAATATTCTAAAAATACTATGAAGAATTGGCGTAATTATTCCTTTGACTAGTTTATTCAAAAGATAATTTTATTGTTAGGTGCATAGAGTTGATGATTGTAATATCCTATCAGTAGATTTCGTTATTATTCAACGTTCCTTTCTTCCATAATAATGATTTTTCTTCTAAAGTCTATTTTGTTTCTGTTAATTTTGCTACATCACTTTGGTAAATATTTCTGTGGTAGTCTTTTAAATCTCTTTATTTTCAAATTTTGTGTAGTTTTATTCTGCACATGCCCTATAAATAGCAGAATATTGTTGAATTTTGTTTATTCATCCAATATAATGCCTTTTAATTGATGAGTTTAATCCGCTTACATTTATTGTGATCACTGATCTTGCTGGACTCATTTATACAATTTATTCTGTGTTTTCTGTTACCCAACTTTTTCTTTGCTACTTCCCCCTTCCTCCTTCCTGTATTCTTTTAGTTTGACAGTCTTACTTTCCTATTTTATGTATTGGCTTCAAAGATAGAGATTGCATTTCTGGTGTTTTAGTGGTTACCCTTAATGGTTTACATGCATACGCTGGAAGTTTTCATTTATTATCATCATTGTATATTAATCATCAAGCATTATGCAGCTATTTATATACATATTTTTCCAGTTAGTTTATTAAATTAGCTAAATATATTTTGTTGATTTCTCTTTATTGATTGACCACTGTTTTTTGTTATCCACATCATCCCACTGGGTTCATTCTTCTTCTTGCTTAGGTACCTCCTTTTATAGTGCTTTCAATGAGAATCTGTGATTTATTCACCAACCAGTAAATAAGGCTTTAATGATATGTAGGTTGCCAATCATTTTTACTCAAAGCTTTGAAATGTTACTCCAGCATTACTGTCATGAAAGATGTATGCTATCAGACTGTCATTCCTTTGTAGTCTATCATTTTTCTTTGATATTTCCTCCCAAGCTTTTAGTTTGAAAATTTTTAAACCTTTAGAAAAGTTGCAAGAATAGCACAATGAATACTCATATTCCCTTTGCTAAATTTTACCAATTCTCAGTTTCTGTCCCTCCATTCACTTTACATTTTTGTTCCCTTTCTGGTTCATTGAAATAGTTCTATGGTTAAGCTTGGCTATATCATTTTATATTTATTTCTTTTAATAATCTGTTATTACTACTTGTTTGAAGCAGAAAAGTGTGCGAAGGCATGAACTTACTGTTATCTTGACTATAAACTCTGAATAAACTTTTAATATTTCCTACTAGACCTTTACTCCATTTTTATATAACAAAGAGCTATATATCCCACTACCAAAGGTATTAAGATTATTAAAGGTATTAATAAGATTATTATATAGATCATAAGATACTCAAATGGAAACACAGAGACTTCTCTGTACAATTCTTCATTTACCGAATTGGCTGTAGTTGATTAGAGTTCCTTCTACCAAGCTTTCTTTCTATCATGTCATAGTGGGTCAAAAGCACTAGCAATTTCTCACATGCATAGTGATTGGGCCATTCCATTTTTTCAAGAGTAAATCTCTGTAAATATAAAACAAATAAAACAAGATTTTGTTATCTCTTGGAACAAACAGCACTCTCAGATAATATCATTTTTTCTTTCAGGATTAACATTAGTTAAAGTAGTACCAGTAAGAATATTCCCAGAAAGAACAATGAGCCTCCTAAGGAGGCAATGTTGCATAAGGATTAAGTGTGAGGGTTGTCAGTTTGAACCCCAGTATGGTATTTCCGAGATGTTAGGTAAATTACTTAATCTCTTTTAGCCTCAGGATTTCCATCATAAAATATAACCCAACTGAGAGATTATAAAGATTAAGTGAGGTTACATGTAATGTGTTAATATGATAGCAAATTTTAATTTTCAATAAATGTTGGTTGCATTAGTATTACTGTTGTTAGTAGGGATAGGCAACAAGTACTTACAATTTATTGAACTGCTCTGTTTCCCTAGCCACTATATTAGGGGTTATTATAAATAATCTCATTTAATCTTCATAGTGACCTCATGAAATAAGTAATATTATTTCTATTTTTAGGATAACACATATACAAGATCACATAGTAAGTGACAGACTGTCCAAATTTAGAGTTAGGTCACTGATTAAAAATTCCAATGCCCTCTGGTGAACATAGCATAATGTATAAACTAGTCAAATCACTAAGTTGTACACCTGAGACTAATGTAACCTCATGTGTCAACTATACTAAAAAAAAAAAAAAAAAAAAAAAATTCCATTGCCCTTGTAAACTACACTGCCTTTTATAACAACATACTTAATCCTCACATTCTCTGGGTATTACGCCCCACCCCCAATATCTTCCTGAATACAGTGAATCTGTACATGGTATGTACAAGGTATCTTCTAAAGAAGAGCATTAATTATTGTGTGTCTTGTGGTCTGCAAAGCATGGTTCCTATGTGGCAAAGAAATGAAGATTAGAAATAAATGCTGAAAAATACACGTGCAATCAAAGCTGTTTTAAATCTCCTCTCAAACCAAAGTCATTATCCCTTCTTATCTTCCTAGTACCCAACTACATAGCATAAAGTAAGTATTTATTTTCCGATACCTGAAACAATAATAAATCAGGTCTTTGGTACCTGATTACCTTCACCAATTTATCCTTGTTCGAAAGGAATTCTTGAATAACCTAGCAAGAGAAAATAAAATAGAAATTCAGACTTCAGCTTTTTAAAAGAACTTCTGAAATAAGACATACATTTGAATTATTAGTTATTACCTTATGGAATGGGAATCCCTCACAACTGCAAGCTTTTCTGAAAATAAATTATATACATGTTGTTAATATAATCAGGCAGTTTTAGACAGACCCAATTCATTTCACCTAATCTCTGCTCATTTAATGAAAAATGCCCTTGGATAATATCCCAGTCATCAAGCTTCTCTTTGAATAACTATTATATCACCATCTTCTGATATAGCCTAATATTTGAACCAAATTAAAAAAAAACAGATTTTGTGAAATATTACTAGTCTAGACATGGGGGAAAGTTATGTGGAAATAATCCAAGTAGAGATATATAAATAGGTCAGAACAGAAAAAAAGGAGTTAAAAAAAAGAACTTACTTTTTAATGCTGTTCTCTACTGCACTCAGTTGTCTATCATGCTCTGTACGGTGCCACTCACAAGGACAACAGTATTCATAATCATGTGGTTCACAATATTGATTAGTTTTACAGAATTTGCATCCATTACGTACATGATCCTTAGGTGAACCTTTATGGAAACACAAAGAAGTATGATTTTCACCGCTTTTTAGATTTACCTTCTACATCTTTATTTTTTTTTTTTTTGTCCTTATCCAAATTTTTAAAAATGAATACTGTCTAGCAAAGTTCTTAGTATAGAGAAAGGTTCCAATACATTTAGGTTGAATAGAATGATGCATATTATTATAATTTTTAAGACAAAGTAGATCCTGAGCTATTACTCCTCCGCGACACTATTTTTTTTGTTATTTCTATAGATTATTCTTCTATCTGAAACCATTAATTTGTAACTAGAAATGATAATTTTACAGTAATCAACAATAGAAAACTTTGTGGTTTATTTGGTAGCTACATGCAAGAGAAGTAGGATATAATTACTAGCTTTAAAAAAGATTATTTATGGGGTGCCTGGGTGGCTCAGTCGTTACGTATCTGCCTTAGGCTCAGGTCATAATCCCAGGGTCCTGGGATCGAGCTCCGCATGGGCTCCCTGCTCCACGAGAAGCCTACTTCTCCCTCTCCCACACCCTCTGCTTGTGTTCCTGGTCTCGCTATCTCTCTGTCAAATAAATAAATAAAATCTTTAAAAAAAGTAAAAAACTAAAAAAGATTATTTATGGAGTGCCTGTGTGGCTCATCGGTTAAGCATCTGCCTTTGGCTCAGGTCATGATCCCAGGGTCCTGGGACGGAGCCCCACATTGGGTTTTCTGCTCAGCAGGGAGTCTGATTCTCCCTCTCACTCTCCTTCTGTGCTACGCCCTGCCTCTCTCAAATAAATAAATAAATAAAATCTTAAAAAAAAAAGATTATTTAACAGACTAATTCATGAAAGGCTTTCTTTAATGAGACTATTAAAAGAATACAACAGTTAGGGCGCCTGGGTGGCTCAGTTGGTTAAGCGACTGCCTTGGGCTCAGGTCATGATCCTGGAGTCCCTGGATCGAGTCCCGCATCGGGCTCCCTGCTCAGCGGGGAGCCTGCTTCTCCCTCTGACCCTCCCCCCTCTCATGTGCTCTCTCTCTCTCTCATTCTCTCTCTCTCAAATAAATAAATAAAATCTTTAAAAAAAAAAAAAAGAATATAACAGTTAATTACCTCTGCTAGTGTCTAGCCCTCAGTAACCTGCACAGCTACTTTTAAACTATGCTTGGATCATGAACGCATTAGGATTATGGCACAGGTGTGGGGACCTAGTTCCCTTTTGAAGGAAAGCATGGCCACCTTTAACATTGTTTTGAGAATACAGAAGAGCACATATAATTGATAGGGACTAAAACTATCATTTATAAAGTATCAAAAAACTACAGAATTGAATTTAAAAGAATCCTATAAAAACATTTATTTCTTCCATTATTTCATCTATAATTTGACAGTGCTTATGAACACATATTGAGACAAATAATTGCTTTTATTATTATTAAAGTTCTTATTTATTTATTTGAGAGAGAGAGAGCATGAGCTGAGGGGAGGGAAGGGGGAGGGAGAGGGAGAAGCAGACTCCCCCTGGGCGGGGAGCCTGACGCAGGGCTCAACCCCAGGACCCTGAGATCATGACCTGAGCCAAAGCCAGACGCTTAACCATCTAAGCCACCCAACAGCCCCAAGAATTTCTTTTTTTTTAAAGATTTTTATTTATTTTTTTGAGACAGAGAGAATGAGAGACAGAGAGCATGAGAGGGAGGAGGGTCAGAGGGAGAAGCAGACTCCCTACCGAGCAGGGAGCCCGATGCGGGACTCGATCCAGGGACTCCAGGATCATGACCTGAGCTGAAGGCAGTCGCTTAACCAACTGAGCCACCCAGGCGCCCCCCAAGAATTTCTTTTAAAAAATGAGCTAATAAGATCTCCTACTCTCTCTTGGGAGTGAAAGGTGTTTTTGATCCAATACACACTAATGGCATCTTTTTTTTTTACCAAGATTAATGAAGAGGAACCAAGTTATTTTCAATAATAATGAACATGTATTAGAAATTAAAGTCACTATCTTTATGCAAATAAAAACAAATGGTTTTAGTCCGATTTCCCCCTAAGACTTAGCAGTATGATACATTTTTTTGTTTAAATGGATTTCTATATTGAAAACATAATTTTAACATCTATGTAATTTGGTATCATAGTTTGAAATGCACTTATCCTATATTTATCATTTACATCACATTATTTCATTCAATTAACAATTATTGAGTGCCTACTATGTATATGGACACAACTCCTGACACTGAGGATTTTCAATCTACTGAGGAAGATAGGGATGTAACTAACAGGTATTATAAGAAAAGGATGACAATGTGGGTATCAGACACTAATGTTCTAGAGATATCATTCCCTATGTCGGCTTACCTGGATGGGAACACACAGAACAATGGGCCAGTTTTTTAATAGCTAGTGGTTGTGGATCAGAGCATGATTCTTCATTCCACTGAGTAAACCTGTAAAAAAAAAAACGATGTTAAAAGGAAAACGACACACAAAAAAACAAGGTCACCAAAATGCCATGCTCTCAAATGTCAGGCTATTCTGTTTCCTTCCTTACCTGCCCACTTGTTTTTTCTTTGATGGTAGATAAAGTCACTGGCCCAGCCTGGGAAAACCGTTAATCTATGTACCTCAATTTAAAAATGTGGCCCCAAGGACAACAGAATTGCAACAGGGGGGAGAGAGAATCAGACAGTCACAGAGGAAAAAAGAAGGAAGACAGAGGAATGGAAGACAAGGGAGGAGGCAGCAGAAAGGAGGGAGAAGGAGAAGAGAAAAAGAATATGTACTCATACTCGTGTACTCATATGTGTATATTCATATATTCATTCAGTTTGGGGTATTTTTTTAGAGAATCTTGAGTTGGGCAGCAATATGCAGGGAGAACGACTTGTATGTATCTTTTTGATCTCTTTTCTATGTGTGAGTATAAAACAAATCGAATCATGTATATGGACATTTTCCTGTATCAGGAATAGGGGTGAAGGGTAAAGTATAAAACTAAATAGAGCATTAAGTTTCTGAGTAAAAACTGTTTAAAAAATCTAGATCATCTGAAATTATCATTTTCTTAATCTCTTATGTAAACTGCAAAACATCGCCTGTTTAATGACTGATTTTAAGGAAAATGTGTATCTGCTAAGATTTCTACTAAATAAAAGTTAATTTTATTTTTGGCTAAAGTTCTAGGCAACATAAAGCCACCAAGGGGATAGTTAAGTATTCCTCATAAAACACAAGTGCTCTGAATTATGTTCCTCTACTTACAGAAGTTAAAGGTCTAATAAAAAACTAAATTATCTCTTTAGTTCATTGTGCAGTGTCTGGTACTAAGAGTTATTATTTGGCTTTTGGAATTTCTGATTCATTTACTACAAAGACCAAGTATGAGCTTGCTAAAAATAGCATTAATAGATGCTGGATAAATAAATAGAACTTTAATTGTGGGGAAGAAAAAGAGGGGGGAAAGTCAGTCTAAATTAAAATTAGAATGATACATAATGATAATAAGAAAGGTAATTTTATTCTTTTCAAATGTTGAGACAAACATTTCATAAAATGTTGCCAAAAGCACATATTTGCTGAAACTGTCAATAAGGATGATTTGTAGTTAGTGCCATACCTTCTTTTTATTCTTTATATCACTCTTTATATTATTCTTCACAATTCCCAAATGATTCCATGCCAATGTATACCTTTTTTTCCTGCTTTGGCACAGTATCATTGATACCAGTAACAGATTCAATGAAGTCTTATTTTTTGTTGTTGTTGTTTTTTTTTTTAATGTTCAGTTAGCCACTGTATAGTATATTAATAGTTTTTGATGTAGTGTTCAGTGATTCATTGGTTGCGTATAACACCCAGTGCTCATCACAGCATGTACCCTCCTTAATTCATTGAAGTCTTAGATCTATCAGTAGCTTTATAGCTGAAGGAGCTTCTTCTTATTCACTCCATACTTCATCACCATTAATATTAATTCATAATTAACATTAACATAAGCCATTGCTTTCATTAAGTAAATATACTTCACATGCTTTCGAAACTAAATAGCACAGTTGGTAAACTTCCATATATTCTGTACCTTAACTATTTTGAATCCTCAAATTGTACAGTCTAAATTAATTAGAATTAATATATTACTAAATATGTGGCTATAGAACAAAGGGCACTCAAGTAAAAATTGTGATCAAGTGTTACATGTTATTAAATATTTGCAATATATCAGGCATTTCACTTATAGAGAATAAATATGATATCAAAATATTTTATATCAAAAATAACTTTAAATATAAAATTATTTTATGGTTATGTTTATCTTTACTTAGTGGTAAAACAGTCTAAAATAGCCTATGGTAAAAGCACACGGTTATAAATAAACACATTTCGCATCGTACTACTTCTGTTTGTAGTGACCTAATAATGAAAAACATACAGTATGGCTTAGGGCGTATATTCTTATCTTTTCTTTGGAAAGTCTCAGAGTAAACAAAAACCAGTTATCATTTTATTATTTATTTTAAAGATTTTATTTTTGGGGGTTCCTGGGTGGCTTAGTTGGTTAAACCTCTGACTCTTGATTTTGGCTCAGGTCATGATCTCAGGGTTGTGAGATGGA
This sequence comes from Mirounga angustirostris, assembly GCF_029215605.1. Classification (NCBI taxonomy): domain Eukaryota; kingdom Metazoa; phylum Chordata; class Mammalia; order Carnivora; family Phocidae; genus Mirounga; species Mirounga angustirostris. The sequence continues at coordinate 13,413,605 of NW_026991718.1, read as the reverse complement.
GCCCCAGGTCCATCTCTGCACTCAGTGGGGAGTCTGCTTGAGATTCTCTCCCTCTCCCCTGCTCCAAAAAAATAAAAATAAAAATAAAAAATTCTTTTTTGGAAAGCATAATATAATACTTTTTGTAATAGTCGCTATTCAGTTCAACAAGAATAAATGTCTAATGTCACAAGAAAAGAGTAATTTTTAGTTACCTTTGAAGTAAACTTTGCCCTTTCAAAGTCCGTATAAGTTTTAATGCTTGCTCTTTGCCAACTCCAGGGACTCCCTTTCAGAAAGTGGAAAAGAAACGGAAATGTTAATCACTGGGGAATGGAGAAATAAAGGATGACATGTCCATTCAATGGGAGGTTGTGCAGCTGACAGAATAAGGTAACTATATAATGATAGGAAAAGATGTGCAAGATACCTTGCCACATGTAAGAAAAAAATAAAAATCGCCCACCCTGCGATCTAGATTTGTAAGTAAAATTACTACACATTGTTAATCTATGCAAACCAAAAAGTCACAGGATTATGTACTAAACCACTGACAGTGTTTATTTTAAGGGAGGGAGGAACAGAACTTTAGAGGGCTTTCGCTTTTTATGTTAATTATTCTGATAGTCTTTTAATTTGACTTAACTTCAGGTTATATTTGTAATCAGAAAAAGCATGTTCATTTAGTTAGATGAACATTTAATCTTTAAAGACCCAGACAATCAAAAGAGAACAAAGGAGAGTTCCAAGTTAACTCTTGAAATTAATAGCTTAAGAAAAATTAAAACAAGTATTAAGTTGCCAACACAAAAAAAATGTTAATAAATGTATATTTGCATGACAATTTCTGGTTTGAGTCTTCCAGTTCCTATAAAAGTTTATGAATCTACCCTTATAAGCAGGACTGCTATTTAGCCAATATGCACTGGGATAGACATGCCAGTGTTAAAATATTTCCAAACTGATTAGTAAATGGTCACTGCACAAGCATCCTAAGTGTATGCTGGCAAAGGGGTCTCCCTCCAGCCTGAATCCCCTTTCCAGCCCCCTTACGCTCAGGATCAGCTAGTAAAAGGGTAGCACCTCTCCTAACAGTGGTCCCCAGAAGTCTGTTTCATGGCTACAGCCTGTGTCTTTGGCATACCCATTGCTAGATATTTTGTATGTCACCCTTCTTATATTAGCATTTAGCTACATGTTAAGTTTCTTGAAGGTAAATCATGTTAGTTCATAAGTGGTAAAAATCTTCAAGTAGAACAAAATAAACAGATACCAGTTTTGTTACAAAGGATAGAAAATGTCAAAATAGCTAAGGTTATTACATAATGTAACACCACTGTAGCTAAAATTGGTTTCTGTGAGTTTAATTTTGCAAATTTTTTCTTACGTTCAACATTCGACTGTTTCTAGACTTTAATCATGATATAATTACATATGGGAAATAAGAATCTTCTATTTCAGGGCGCCTGGGTGGCTCAGATGGTTAAGCGTCTGCCTTCGGCTCAGGTCATGATCTCAGGGTCCTGGGATCGAGTCCCGCATCGGGCTCCCTGCTCCTTGGGAGCCTGCTTCTCGCTCTGCCTCTCTCTCTCTCTCTCATGAATAAATAAATAAAATCTTTAAAAAAAAAAAAAAAAAAAAAAAGAATCTTCTATTTCAGAATGAGAATTATAATAAAATAATTACTTTTGTGTTATTTAAAAGTTTCCCTCCTCCTGCTTCCTTTTCCTACTAACTAAAAAAAGTGATTTCTCTCTCTGGTCACTGATGACCTGAGTTAGAAATGATGGTTAATAATTTTACTATCCTGCTATTTTTTCCTCTCTCCTAAGCTCTGGTGAAAAAAAATAGAGGGGCGTCTGGGTGGCTCAGTCGTTAAGCGTCTGCCTTTGGCTCAGGTCATGATCTCAGGGTCCTGGGATGGAGCCCCATATCGGGCTCCCTGCTCCGCGGGAAGCCTGCTTCTCCCTCTCCCCCTCCCCCTGCTTGTGTTCCCTCTCTCGCTGTGTCTCTCTCTGTCAAATAAATAAATAAAATCTTAAAAAAAAAAAAAAGAAAAAAAATAGAGATGTCATCCTTTGTTAGACTTCTCTTGGGGACAGAATACATAGGATAATGAAGGATTTAGTAAGAATACAGAGATGATCAGTAGGGACCTAATGATGGGACTACATAGTAAGAACTACAATTCAAGGCATTCCATATTTTTAAATATATTTAAGAATGGGATTCTCCTTTAATTCTTAATTTATCACTCACCTATTAGTATACCTATTTGTTACAGAGTACTGTACTGTGCATCTTAAATAAAATGTTTTCATGAACAAAACTCAGTGCAATGCTAAGACGCAAGGAAGGATGAATGGCTTACCACAATAATCATGTTGCCTAGTAACAGTAATAATATTGAGCATGTGCACAGTTGGAAAGCTGCAAGGAAGATTGAAAACCAAAAAACAGACAAAACAGTGATAGAAATTAATATTGGCATGACACAAGAAAAGAGTAATTCCTGTATTTTTTTTTAAACGGTAGTAAAACTCGAATGTGAATCTCTTAGTCTAGACTAATGGTTTACTGATATTCAAGCTGTGGGCCTAGTTATTATTCGATTCTCGTTTATCACATTCAGTGTCACAATGAGCCAGTTTTTTAATGTCACTTGAAATGCTGATTATTTTTGTCACTAAATTGTTTATTATGCCTAAAATTATACTTTAAATTAGGTTCTTAATCAGATAGCCATATTGTTTTTATATTTATGCAGCATGTAAGGTATCAAAAAAGACACACTATGACTAATAAGTAAATACAACAATCTAAGCATACCTTCGGAAGATAATCACAGCCAAGTAGTACGGCTAGTCCAACCAGAGCATCTCTATCCAAACCTAGTTTACTCTTGATGGATGACATTGTATAACAATCAACATGTGGATCCTAGAAGAAAGTACAGATTTAGTTTAATCCTCAAAAAAGTAAACATTTATACATTAAACATTACAAAAAAGAATTTATCTCTAAATGTTTAATTATTCCTAAAAGTTAAAATAGGAAAAAATTATCCTGATCACCAGAATCTTCACAGAATCTAACACTTCAATATCTGGAAATAAAGTCATAGTTTCAAAAACTGGCTTAAAAAAATAAACTATAATAGTCAAAATTTTCCTCTTTATTATTTTTTGACGTCTATAAAAGATTTTCACCTTTATAAAATTAGACACTGTAAAGTATTATAAAAAGTAAAACATTCCCTGTAATTGCAATATCTAAAGTTAATTATTAAACTATTATTAATAATGTAGTGCATATTCTTTTTATTATTAGTTCAGAGGTAGAATTTAGTGATTCCTCAGTTGCATATAACACACAGTGTTCATCACATCAAGTGCCCTCCTTAATGCCCATCACCCAACTATCCCTTCCCCCCAACCTTCCCTCCAGCAACCCTCAGTTTGTTTCCTAGAGTTTAGTGTCTCTTATGGTTTGCCTCCCTCTCATGCATATTCTTTCAAAAATTACTCTGACACATATACACAGATATTTATTATTAGCTATATTTATAATTATACAAAAGTACTATTTTGTAACATTTTTTGCTCACTAATACATCTTTAATATCAACAATACATATCTTTTTATTTATTTTTTTAATCTTTAAAATGTTTTTAAAGATCAAGACCTGAGCTGGGATCGAAAGTCAGCTGCTTAACGACCCAGGCGCCCCAATACTATCACTTTAATGACTGCTTGCTATTACATATAATGGACTATGAGGCAATGTTTCTCAATAGGGACACTATTAGCATTTTCAGAGAAATAACAGAATCATCTGGCAAGAGGTTTAGCTTTCCTGGCTCCAACCTATCAAATGTCTGTAATTTCCCTTGCCCAACCTGGAATAGTTACAACCAAAATTTCCCCTGAATACCTCTCTAACTGAGAACCATAGCAGCGTTTAACCATTCCCTAGAAATTGGCATTTGAGGGGCGCCTGGGTGGCTCAGTCAGTTAAGTGTCTGACTCTTGATTTCAGCTCAGGCCATGATCTCAGGGTCCTGGGATCAAGCCCAGTGTCAGGCTCTGGGCTCAGCCCTTCCCCATGCTCATGTGCGCATGCCCTCTCTCTTCGGGGTTGTTTGCCACATTTTTGTAATTACCAACAATGCTGCAATTAACATCCTTGTACACCTCTTCTTGCATATTTAGAGGTGTTTTTGAGGATAAATTACTAAAAATGGAAATTCTGGGTCAAAGCAAGACATTTCATATGTATTTTTATAATATATTATTGAAACTGATTTAGGATTAAATCATGTGAAACAAATCAAGCCCTTAAGAGGGAAATCCACATTTCAGAGAAAATGAACTGTGTGTCAATATTTGTAACAACATTTCATTTCATTTAGCAACTGCTATGTGCCAGGCATTATGGTAAGTATTTTACACATATTGTTTCATTTAATTATTTAACAATCCCTTTTAAAAAGGTACTCTGTGAAACAAATGCTGAAAAAGAGAAAGAAAAGTACCTTGGTATTCATAGTGAAATTCCTATAAACAGTCTGGGCGCCATAGAGGAAAACATCCCCATCATTGGTGAGACAGCCATCTACATAACCACTGGTGTTAAGATAAGCACACATGGCTTCAGCTTCCCCAGCAGCTTGGACCCAGGGAATGCCTAAGCATTCCAGCATATCAAGGCACTGAAAAGAAAACATAGGTGCAAGAAATCTAAGAACATTATTTTATTGCTATGTTTTTCAGTGTTTAACTGACATCTGTATTACTATTACTATACTATTTAGGTATTTTAACAAATTGTGATACCTAAGGAACAAATGGAAATTTGAACACTGAATACTTTAGGGCATTAAAGAATGCTAAACTTTAGGTGTGACAATAAGAAATGTACTGTGGTTATGTTCTTATTTATTTTTTAAGAGTCTTTATCTTTTAGACAAAGATATTGAAATATCGAGACTGAGGCAATATTATGTGTGGGATTTGCTTCAGAATGACATGGGAGTAGGGAGTGAGTGGAGACACAGATAAAACAAGATTGACCAAGAGCTGATAACTGTTTAAGATTGATGATGGGTTACTTTTATATTGACTTAAAATTTTCTATAATGAAAGCTTAAAAAAATAATGTCAATTAAAAAAGCAATCCACATTCAGGGGCGCCCGGGTGGCTCAGTCGGTTAAGCGTCTGCCTTTGGCTCAGGTCATGATCCCAGTGTCCTGGGATCGAGCCCCCATCGGGCTCCCTGCTGGGCGGGAAGCCTGCTTCTCCCTCTCCCTCTGCCTGCTGCTCTGCCTACTTGTCCTCTCTCTCTCTGTCAAATAAATAATCTTTAATAAATAAATAAATAAATAAATAAATAAATAAATAAATAAATAAATAAAAAATAAATAAAAAGCAATCCACATTCAGTTAAAAATTAATTTAAAAATTACATTTTAGGGGCGCCTGGGAGGCTCAGTTGTTTAAGCATTTGCCCTCGGCTCAGGTCATGATTGCAGGGTCCTGGGATTGAGCCCCAAGTTGGGCTCCCTGCTCAGCGGAGAGTCTGCTTTTCCGTCTCCCTCTGTCCCCCCCTCCTGCTCATTCTCTCTCTAATAAATAAATAAAATCTTCAAAAAAATTACATTTTTAGAAAAAGCATTAAATATTCAATTTTCACTGTTTTGTTCAATGTTATCTCAAGATTTAAAAGAAATATTTTTAAATGATTAATAATCACATTAAGATTTACATCTGCAAATCTCCAAAAATTCTTCTCACATGATGGTCAACTTAATATGAGCTCTTCCAAGAAGATACTATTATCAGATTTTACTTGAGACCTTATAGTTATCTTCTTTCCCTCTATCATGTCCGTACAATGAAACTCTCATGTTGTGCAAAACCACATAGGGACCAGTTGTTGATTTACTCCTAGAAGTCAAATATCTGTGCAGGCTGTTTCTGCCAATGTGCTGATTTATAAATAATCCTCTGTGAGTTTCCTTTGTGTTATGAGTTGAACCCAGATGAACAGCTTGTAGTCTAGCCTTATAGCCTAGGGCATTCTTTCTTGTTGCTCATGCACTCTACAATGAGAAATACTGGGTACAGTGAAGAAAAGAGGCTTTTTACCTGTAGTTTCTAGAAACTGATGCTATAAATATCATCTTTTGCTTTAACTGATTGCTTGCATGCTATATTACATAATAAAAACCTCTGCCAGATGTTGCCCAAGGTGGACAGGGTTCAAAAAGACAAGTACTATGTCGGAAAAAAAAAGGTACTTTTCAGGACTCTGGCTGGGTGACTTTAGGGAGATAGTTTTGTTACAGATGTTACTTCTGCCTTCCTCTAGATAAGAAATATCCTTCCAGGGGCACCCAGGTGGCTCAGCTGGTTAAGTGTCTGCCTTCAATTCAGGCCATGATCTGGGGGTTCTTGGGATCAAGCCCCATGTCCAGCTCCCCGCTCAGCATCGAGTCTGCTTTTCCCTCTCCCTCTGCCCCTCCCCGTTTGTGCTCTCTCTCTTTCCTCTCAAATAAAATCTTAAAAAAAAAAAGAAAGAAATATCCTTTCATAATAAACAAAAGAGTTTGGAAGTTATTTCAGATTCCTGCATTATTTGTCATTCCAACTCTTCAAAAACCAGCACTGAATTTGTGATGAGGCTGGTTGTAAATTTCCCTACCCTAAGTCTGTCACATGGGGTGGTATTAGAGGAAAACTAATCTGTGTTTCATGCTTATACCTAAAAGACGGCAGTGAGTTAGCAGGAAGTAGGGCCTAGTAACTAAGGGTACAGATATATGAAAATGAATTTTTTATTCATTCAGGAAACACTGAACATTGACACAAAATGCTTGGAACATCACAATTACTGCAATAAAGAAATAGAAATGGAGCAATTTTCTCAAGAAGAGATGGACATCTTGTTGCTTTATACTAGGTATTTCATGGCCTGAGTATGTGGACCATAGATATTTCCAGGAATAGACTATGTAAGAAATAATTAAAATCCAGTACAGATATTTTCTTCAACTACTGACAGTCATGGTAGAAAATCACTAATTGAAAAGTATTTTTTAAAATCACATTACAAATAGAAAATAAAATTTCAAGAGAAAAATGATTATTATTTTATGTAGTATCTTTTCAAAGGAATGAAAATTTTAACCACAATTAAAAAGAAAAACGGGGGTGCCTGGGTGGCTCAGTTGGTTCAGCGTCTGCCTTCACCTCAGGTCATGATCCCAGGATCCTGGGATGGAGCGCTGCATCGGGCTCCCTGCTCAGCGGGAAGCCTGCTTCTCCCTCTCCCACTTCCCCTGCTTGTGTTCCCTCTCTCGCTGTGTCTCTCTCTGTCAAATAACTAAATAAAATCTTAAAAAAAAAAAAAAAAAGAGGTAACACGTATCAACTCCCTACTATGTAGTAGTTGTTTTAGATATTGTATATGTTGATTTTTTTTTCAAATTTTCACCACATCACTGCGAAGTGTTACTATCCTCATTTCACAGGGTAGGAAGTGAGGCAGATATAATTTAAAAATCTTGCTCAACATTTCAGAATTTCTATATGCCAGAGCCAGGCTTGAACTTGGGTCAGTTTTACTACGGAATATAAACACTCTTCTCTAACCACACTGGCCTTCTAGTTACAGTAAGCTTAGTGAGTATTAAAGATGATGATATAACAACCTTTATCAGAGTACAATGTATTTTCTAACTCAAATCAGAATTACTGAATCATATCTAAACACTCACCTCTTTTAAAACTGATTTAAAATGTGATCTCCCTGTTTTCTGAGACCATGTTTTTCTCGAAGGCCCATACCGAATCTGATTCCTCCTGCTTATGACATCAGCTTTCAGCTTTGGGGGCTCCCCTTCCATAACGAACACCAGTTTTACATCCATTAGTGTTAAATAGGAGATACGAAAAAATAAGTTCCTTAAATATAAAAATCAGTAATCCGTTAATAATCATATACTGATAGCAAAAGTCAACATAGCAATATGACATAATGGCAAGAACATCAGACTAATACCAAAAATGTTACATGCAATCACATTTTATGTATTCATATTTTAAGTGAACTGAGAAACCACTGAATTTTTTAAGCAGGAGAGATTTATGATGGTTCTCAGTGCTACATGGAAAATGGTTTAGAGGAGGAGGCCAGGAGCTGAGGGAGGAAAACTCATGAAAGATGTCACTTCAGTACAGATGAGAGATGATGGTGTCACACACTGAGGTCCTGCCCCTGGACACTGACAGAAGTTTCTGAACACAAGGAATATTCTGAAAGTATTAACAGGCAAGACTTCCTGATAGACTGGATGTAAGGAGGGGTCAGAGAATGGCTCCCAAATTTCTGGCTTCTAGTCACCAAAGCATCCTAGTGGATATGGGAAGTAGGCAGCTAGGTCTGTGAGTCTGAAGCTCAAATGTGTGAACCATCGATTTAGAGATGGCAGAGACTGACGTGTTAATACATTTTAAAATCCCAAAATGTACAGCAACAATAACAAAGAAACAAAGTGGAAACAAAACTACCTGCTTATGCAATCATACATTTATATCCTAAGAACATTTACTGTACCTGAGGTGGGGCTTCATGACTGTTCCAATCATTTTTTTGACTGTCTGTGCTTCACATACCCAGAGACTCAGATCAACGGCAATGGTTTTCCCACGAAGATTATGCAAGTGGAGGGGCTGCTTAACAGGCTCCAGAATTTGCCACAAGTCATTCACACCCATTCTGGTGATTACTTGCTGTGCTTTGAAACACATGTCATACGACTGTTAAGAGACACAGAAGCTCAGAGCAGGAATCCAAACAATACAGTATGTTTGTTTAGGATAATTCAAAAACAGAGAATTCTCCTTTTTTCCTTCATTAGTCAGCTTTTTGGAATGAGTCAAGAACATCTGAAACATTAACAGTGGTAGTAATTGCCCTACTAGCTACAAAAATACTGATGCAACTAACGGATTAGAAGTTATCTGCAATCGCTTCTTGGCCTTTTGGCTAAGATCAAGGATAGTATCTGTTCTTATCAGTTTAATATCTGATATATCCTCTATCTGAGGACAATACATTGAATGGATTTTTGGAATTAGGAGATGGAATAGGAGCTTGCTCCGTCCACTCCAAGCATCGACCTGGTATTGCAGTACTTCCAGGAATGGTGCACCCCCCTCGGGGGGAAATAAAAAATTTTTTAAATAAATACATAAAAAATAAAAGTTATTTGCAAATTGTACCATGCTAAATTTGTCCTTAAAATCCACTCCACACCAAATATGGGCTTCTTTGTAGTACTGAAAAATAAAGTTATTTTTAAATTTAATGGAACCCAAATGTCCATGGTCTTATCCCTCCTCGTTCTCTCTTCTTGTCTATGTTCTCTTTAGCAGTGGTTAAGAATAATATTTCTCACATGGTGACATTAATATTGCATGAAATTTAGAAAATAAAAGGAAAAAAATGGTAGTAATTGGCTTTGTTCCAGTTGTTAACAAGAGATAACAAATGCAGAGATGGGTACCAGGGATGCTGCAAATCATACTTGTCTTCTTGAGAATTCACTCCTTGATTTACATACCTAAAGCAAGAATAGGACTAGTCTTCTATCATAATCAGGAAAAACAAGAAAACAAAAGCAAAGAAGCATGCAAACAAGTAAACTAAGGCAAAAACACTAGGAGGTCAATGGAAAATTGGGGGGGGGGACATAAAATGGAGTTGGAGGCATATGGAATTATCTTTTTAAAAAAAGCACTGGCTTTTCAAATTGCGAAGTCACACATGTTTATTGTGGAAAAATAAAATAAAAAATCTTTTGAAAGAACAAAAACATTTAAATCACCCATAGTGCCACTACTCAAAGAAAACTGATGTTAAACAAATTCTTCAGTGTACAAGACATTTTAAAAACAAAATCGACTTAAACTCTGCTATTCTAACCTGCTTTGGTATTTTCTATAGTCTAGTTTTTCCTTATTTAACACCTATTTCTGTTTTTCTCTTATTTTGTTATTATTTGATGAGAGTATTACAGAGTATTTGCAATGAAGATTCAGTCTCACTTTACAAACATAATCCAGATTAGCATCCTCTGAATAATGACCTTAATTCATTCCAGAAAACACAGGTAGGATACAAAAAAATACTACAAAAGGCTATCACAATGCAAAATGTAAAACCAGTGTAAAGCCATTCTAAATAAAAAGTACTGTGTTGGGCGCCTGGGTGGCTCAGTTGGTTAAGCGACTGCCTTCGGCTCAGGTCATGATCCTGGAGTCCCTGGATCGAGTCCCGCATCGGGCTCCCTGCTCGGCAGGGAGTCTGCTTCTCCCTCTGACCCTCCTCCCTCTCATGCTCTCTGTCTCTCATTCTCTCTCTCTCAAATAAATAAATAAAAATCTTAAAAAAAAAAAAAAAAGTACTGTGTTGTCTGTTCCTTTAACAGATTCCACAGCAAAAACAAATTTTCTCAAATTGTACATGGCTGCAAAGAAAACAAATGCTGGACTGTTGTTATTTTCTCTGCACTTTTCTGATTCTTAATTTTATAATGTGGCCAGGGCCACTGTATTATTTTGTGCATTCATTTTTTTATGAAGAACTGCACCAATATTTGTTGACATGTCACTTTACAAAGAAAAATACACAGATTTAAATGCAAAGTATAAAGCATTAGGTAGTCTATTTCACATAAGAAGCCCCACTGGTTGAATGCTGCATTGTGGCATTGATTCAAAGATAAGGTTTTCTCTCTGTTAATGTAAAAAGTTGCAGTTAATTCTGGACAAAGAGTGGGGACACATGTATTTTCTAAGTCATTATTATGAAAGGAAATAAGACTTTTACAGTCTTAAACATCAGAACGCATAAAACTCAGAAGTAGAAAGTTTGAGAGGGACATTCTTGTTGACAGTTTTGCTTTCCTTTTATTTGTGATTCAAATTGTATACCGGAATGGATTGCTATTGAAGGAATTTATGCAATTTCTCTCTCTGGAGGAGGAACATTATAACTGATCATATTTCATTTAAATGTGACCTTGACTCTAGCTGTCAAAATTTTAAATGCACGTTATCTTCTGATTAGCAAAAGGTCTCCCAGGAATTTAAGATATACTCTTAGCTGTGAGCAGATTTATATAAAAGGATACTGACTGTAGGGGCCCCTGGGTGGCTCAGTCGTTAAGCATCTGCCTTCAGCTCAGGTCATGATCCCAGGGTCCTGGGATCGAGCCCCACATCGGGTTCCCTGCTCCGCGGGAAGCCTGCTTCTCCCTCTCCCACTCCCCCTACTTGTGTTCCTTCTCTCGCTCTGTCTCTGTCAAATAAATCTTAAAAAAAAAAAAAAAAGGATACTGACTGTAGCATTGTTTATAACAGTAAAACAGTAAGAAGAACCAAATGTTCATTAAGGACTTTCTTTAATAAATTATGGTATGTTCAAAAAGAACAGGTGATACGGAAAAATGGGACAGATCTACATGTACAATCTCCCAAGTTTTAAAATGAAAACAGGTACAAAATAGGTTATATATCAGGGATGACTGTAGTTTAGGAAGGGGAAGAATTACTCTTCAAAGTATACTCCTTTGTGTTAATTTTTTAAATAATTATATGTATATATCATTTTTCAAATTAAAAAATGTTAAAAAAATGTGGTCCTATCTGTAAAAGGTTGGGGAAATAAAATTAGAAATCTTTAGGTGGTTTACTTCTTGCCTAAATATTAAGAGATCAAATATGACTGTAGTTCATGGGTCAAATTACAAAGCAAGGTTCTGCAAATTTACGAGTACCTCATATCAAATCTGACTTGAGTATGGCTTTTTTAGGGATGAGAGATTCACATTTTCTGGTTTCCTTCAGATCATCTAGGAGCTAGTCATGTGGACTTAGGCAAGGTGCATTCTTACCTCTGGCCTTTCCTGCTCACAGGTTCCTTCCTTCCGGTCTTACCTCTGATGTTTCATTTCATGAGTTGACCACACACATAGAAGAAAATAATAATGAATGAAGATTGCCATCTAGTGCAGTGTTGTTTATGATGGCATAGACAAACACACATTTATGTAAAGGACTGCAATGCATATTATAGTCCTTCTGAAGATTGTAGAAAAAAAATTAGAGATGTTGATGAGGTAGACTCTTGATTTTACAAACTGTAGTCCTCTAAATATTTCAAGCACATTAGGAACATTTTGTAAAGACTTTAATGGATTATTATTCACTAGGGCAGCCAAGCCTGGAAAAAAATAAGCCTGGAACTGATTCTATTAAAACACTAAAATTCCACAGATTGGATCCCTTAAGCAAGATCAAGAGGGCCTTTAACTAAACCCATAAATGATATGTTTTTTAAAGATTTTATTTATTTACTTGGGGGGAGAGGAAACACAAGCAGGGGAGGGGTAGAGACAGAGGGAGAACCAGACTTCCCCCCGAGCAGGGAGCCCAATGCAGGGCTCCATCCCAGGACCCTGGGATCATGACCTGAGTGGAAGGCAGATGCTTAACCGACTGAGCCACCCAGGCGCCCCAATAATATTTTCAACATAACATGATTATTACACTTAAAACGTAATTCTGCATGCTATTTTATTTTCTTTTGTCAGAATATACCTGGTTTAAAGAACAAGCATCCACAGTTGTGTTACAGAACCACCAGCACTGGTAGTTGAACAGCTATCAGTAATGTCTACCTAGGACATCTATTTTGGCTATTCCTTTACTAAAATGTGAGAGAAGACTACAAAGTTGGAATCACAGCTACTAAACACAACTGTTGGGGCGCCTGGGTGGCTCAGTCGGTTAAGCGGCTGCCTTCGGCTTGGGTCATGATCCCGGGGTCCTGGGATAGAGCCCCGCATCGGGCTCCCTGCTCAGCAGAGAGCCTGCTTCTCCCTCTCCCTTGGCCTGCCTCTCTGCCTACTTGTGCTATCTCTCTGTCAAATAAATAAAATCTTAAAAAAAAAAAAACAAAAAACACAACTGTTATGAACGATGTAGGCAAAAAGAAAAAGAATGAGAGAACTATCTGTTGGTTCCCAGAAAGTAAAATTTGAGTTACTATCTCTGAGCTGAGGTATTTTCTTCTCCACTTTTTCTGAGTTATGTGATATTTTCCAGAAAACTGTCTCTTTCGTTGCCTATCTTTTTGGTCACCATATTTTAAAATCTATCTCAAATCTTTTCAAACTGACTGATACCTTACCCTACAGTCCCTGTGTAGCTATTGAGATGGATCTGAAAAAGAGGGGAGTCTCTTTGTGCTCGCCAAGCACACACCTATAAAATAGTAACGCTTGGCTCAGTTTTTTCATTAGCATGGTAGAATTGCTGCTATTGTGAAATATACTTTTTTTTCCTCACTTTTTTCTCTGAATGATAGGAATCAAGGGGACATTTTAATAGGAGCTAGCTTCCATGACATGCGCCAATGAATCTTTTTTCTCTAACTTTACATTAATGAACTTCTGTTAGACCTTGAATTATAAAGTTTTATAAAGCCTTCACTACTTTTAACTAAAGAAATAACGAATTAGAACTATGCCAAGCAATGTATTAAAAGGGTTGGGAGTGTGTATGGGAACCGGAAAGTGAGCAGAAAGAATTATAGAAGAATATTTTTAGAGGCAGAGGCAGACTACACTGGAAAGGACATTATTGCTGAGTCTCCTTTGAAGACTCTATAATGAACTCTTCTCCAGTCTCCCTAATATTACTTATCCCACTTCATCTGACATCTCCCCTGGGCTGTTAACTAGAATATCGAATTGCCTACTTTGCCTTCACGCGGATGTGTAATATGCATTTAACTCTCGATTCCACCACCTGTCCTCAAAACTGTTTTACTTCCAGTTGCTTAGGCCAAAAACCTAGAACAACCCACAGTAAATAACTTCATAACCTATTAGTGTCTTCAATTTATTTAGTTTACTGAAAAAGCACTAGACTTAGGATTGGAAACCTAGGATTTTGGTCTTGGATATAATACTGAAGCTGTATGACCTCGGGAAGATATTCAACCCATCTACAAAATGAGAGGCACTAAACCAGATGAACTATAAGATTCTGATATCCTTTGAACTTCATGATCAGTTTTGGTAGCTTATACTAAAATAAAGACAATCACTCTATTGTAGATACTATTACTTGACAGAAAGGACATGTATTTCTAGTTTAAAGAAAGGGCTCAAGAATCCACTTCAGGTTAAAACAAAACAAATCCTTTGATGTAACCATATGGTGCCCATAAATCAATTTATGCTCCTAAAACTTCCTTAAAAGCTAATAAGCTTTTATTGGTTAATTATAAAACTGAATGAGGTGAGAAAAGCACAGAACCTTGCTAATTCCACTAATGAATCAAATTTTAAAGAACATAAAAAGAGGTCAGTGGTTTGATTTATGCAAAAATACACATTTTATTAAACCAAGTTTTCCAATTTTATTTCCGTTTTAAGCCAAAACATTAGAAAAAAGCCTCCTTAACAACAAAGCGAGAAATATTTTCAATTTCCCAATTACCACTTACAAGACTATGTTTTCATACAGATAGGTAAATGGTTAATTTCAGTACAAGACTGGATTGTATGGGATTTCCATATAATTTCACTAATTAATGCTGTTCTTTTATGATTTCTTCAGGTTTTTTTTTTTTTTAAGATTTTATTTATTTTTTTTTGCGAGAGGGAGAGTACAAGCAGGGGGAGTGGCAGGCAGAGGGAGAAGCAGGCTCCTTGCTAAGCAAGGAGCCGCATGTGGGACTCGATCCCGGGACCCTGAGATCATGACCTGAGCCAAAGGCAGACGCTTAACCATCTGAGCCACCCAGGCGCCCCGATTTCTTCAGTTTTATTTTCATATGAATTTAGCGTAAACTCTGAAGCATAACATACCCCAGACTTAACTTACAGTTAAGTATTTACTAAATGTCTACTATGTACCAGGAACTCTAGATGCTAGATACAATGAGGGAAAAGCCCTGCACTCAAGGACTTCAGTAGGGCAAGTGAGACTAGAGATGAAAAGGGAATTACAACAATGTGTCACGGACAGGCAGAGGCAACACGAGTGAGCTATAGGAGTACACTGAGTAAGTACCTTACCTAATACTGGGCACCAAAAAAGGCTTCCTAAAGGAAGTGACATCTGAGCAGAAACCACCCAACTGCTCCCCATTGTTTACTAAGGACCCTTAGACCGGATAGTATAGTGTTTCAGTCTATTTTGACCAGGTCCTACCTTCCATTGTGCCATGGCAACGGCCCCAACGGGAAGAATATACATTTGATTATCTTTAGAAGCAAAAGGTGACTTCGATGGAAGGAATTCCATTACTGGAGCCCAGAAATTTGTCATCTATCTATTTGGGGGTGAAGTGGGGTAGCGGTAAATGCCACTTTTTCCCATCTCCAAGGGAAGACTGCGGAATATAGGAAGTAGAATATTTGACTAGATGAACATAATCCCTTGAGGTGTGTAAAGGCAGAAGAGGTGAGAACAGCACTGTAAGCTACGCCAAGAAACTTAAAACTTCGTTAGTTCCGATATTTATTGAGGGGGGTTCACAGTAGAGGCCAGGGCGGGGGCAAGGCTTGCAGTAAATAACCACAATGCCTTAAGGTAACTGCTCTCTTGGAAGTATTTTCAGAGCACGACACTGAAAAAGGAACACCGCAGCGTGACTACGCCCGCTTGGGCCTCGAACCGGGCGCGGGCGTTCGCCCTACAGGGTGCCCGGGACGAGGACATCCAGGGGCGAGGGCGGGGAGGCCGGGGAGGCCGGGGGCCAAGCAAGCGGGGCCGGGTCGTGGCCAGGCGGATCTCCCAGCCGAGCCGCTGACCGAGGTTCGGAGGAGCGCCCCAAGCCAGCCTTTCAGAGGAGCCAGAGGAAGGACCGGGCGGGGCCGCCCCTCCACGGTCCGCGGGACTTACCCAGACAACCGTTTCTCCTCGGTTTTGGAAGACGCCCCTCCGTCATCTACCAGTTTGGTCTGAATGCTAACTGTTGCTGCCTCCAAGTTTACGGATGTTCTAAAAAAACAAAAAAAAAATTGAAGGAACGAAAAGGAAAAGTCCTCTTTCCTTTTTCCCTAAGCAAAGACTAACATTTGGGTTGCAGCACCCGACCCGGGAAGTTGGGGACGCAATTCTAATTCGGCGCCCTCTCCCACGTGGCCCCGCCTCTTCCGGGAAGTAACCGTCCCCTTTCCGCGACCGCAGTCTCTCGCTAGACTTTCCCGGCTTGCAGACGGTCGGCTGTAGGCATGCCTGGAACTGTTGCCGGGGTGCTCCGAGTTCTCTTCCCTTTCACTTAGGCAAATCGCCCGGCCCCGCACGTCCCGTCGACGCCGAGCCCCGTGTGCCTACCAGCTTCCCCGCCGGCTGAGGGGCACTTCCGGCCCCTCCTCTTAGACTCTAGGGGCGCGAAAACTCCGAATCGCGCACGCGCGGGCTGAGCCTCGGCGGGAGGGGGGGCGGGGCGCAGGCGCGGAGTGTCCGGCGGTGGGCGCCGGGGCAGCCAGTCTCTTGCCTTCTCCCACCGCGGGCGCGCGGTTCCTGGTGGGCCAACGGCGGCCAGCCGAGGCCGAGACGCCCCAGGGTGTCCTTAGCGCCCAGCTGCACCGCGACAGCCGCGCCGATCGGGTTCCTTGGGGAGACTTGGACTTGTTCGAGGTAAGGTGAGGGCGCGCGCTGTCGCTCTCCCTTGCTCCGGATCCATCCCCTGTCGCTGCCCCCTTAGCCGGCGCCCTCCAGCCCACCTGGTGGTGGCTCGGTCACCGGAGCTGCGGCGGTGTCCGGGGTGTCCCCCTGGGCCCGAGTGGGCCAGCCCGCCGGCGGGGATCTTCGGGCTGTCTCTGCGGGCGACACAGGTCTCCTGAACCGCGGGAAACTTGCCAGTCGCCGCTGGGCCCCTCCTCGGGCTCCGCCGGCGGGGTGACAGATCCGGCTCGGGCTGTGGGACCCGGCGCCCGGCCCCTACGGCCCTCGGCGGAGGGGGGAGTAGCTTGAGGGTTGGGTGGGCTCGGACATCCGGCTCTTAGCGCGAGTCTGAGACCTCACCGGCAACAACTTAGTCTGTTACGAGATGTGTGCAAATAGCACTTCGATTTGCTGTTAAACCCCAGCGTCATGACAACGCAGATTGTATTATCTAGAAAAATTAAATTGTAATGTTTGGAGGTTTTATGATGGCATTTCTATTCCCTCTTCTCTTGTGGAAATGAACTGAAGAGGAACCCCGATTGGGAATTGCGGAACGCAAGACTCTAGGATAGAGAAACGGCTGTGGGACCAAGACTGCACATAATATTGTGATAATTCCTGGAAAGAGCAACTCTTTTGTGTGTGAACCCTAAAGGCAGAACTTACGCGAGCGCTTTTACTCTGTGTATATTTCATGAGTAGGAGGTTAAAAGCGACTGTTTAAAGACAAGCTATTCTGGAATGTATATTCAGAGGGAAAAAAAAGTCCAAACTCCCTAACTTTTAGATGACTGCTGTATAGTTTTTTCAAATATTCAGTAGCCAAAAAAAAAAAAAAAAAAAAATTCAGTAACATATGCATTGGCCTGCAGGTATTAGGTAGTAGTTACTTGGGTGTGTGGGTGGAAGGGAACATATTAGAGCTTCTACTTAGATTTACTTTATCTCATTCTGCTACTGTGCGAAATACACAGAGTGATAATTTTATGTTGAAATATGTATTCAAAATTTCTTTTTCTGAATGGGTATGAGTACAGAAAATTTGGAGATCACTAGAATATTGCTTATAAAGCCTGTTTTTTGTAAGAGAACGAGTGTTGTGTGACCCAGAGCTTTTTGGTATCACCTCTTAAGTTTTAGTTCTTACTCTGTAATTGGATTCTAAATGTGTGTGTGTGTGTGTGTGTGTCTGTGTGGGGGGTGGGAGGAGGATATTTATAGCCCTATCTCTAATAAATGTAAAGCATTTAGTATTGAGCTTGGCAACAAAGGTAAGCACAAATGGTATACTAAAGTTGTTAAAGTGAGAATCAGTTTTTATTCCCCAAAGGTTTATTTTACTGAGTGTCTAGATGTAGAATTTTATATAAAACCTACCTAAATCTTGACTTACCTAAATTTTTAGAACTAAGTTAGAAAAATTAATCGAAGCTGTATTTGACTTACTTTCAGGAATCAATAAACAAGAAACTCAAAATTTTACCATAATGGCATGCATTATATTTAAGGCATAATCACATGTCACAGTTCTGTATATACACACACATTAGTAAGTCCAGGTGCCTGAGGGTCAAGTATAGTCACTTCTATTAATGTTAGCATTTTGATTCACTAGTTAATGAGATCCGTCTTTTCTCATTTACTTTCCCTGGTGACCAAATTCAAAATAATTTCTGTAGCTTTCTTAGCATCACTCCCAAATCCACCCCTACTGCAGAGTATATTTTACTGCCTGTTGACCTCTCCTTCTCAGTATCCTAGGAACACTTCAAACTCAATGTTTCCAAACAAAATAAATGCATTATTTACCCCTTTTCTTTCCAAACCTGCACTGTCTACTTATTATGGCATTTAGCATTGTGTAAAGATTGTTTCTAAAAATGAAACACAAAATGAAATTTTTTGAAGCCCAAAGTTTTAATTGGCTCAAATAGTAACATTAGAAGGACACATCACAGTACAATCCTTTTTGTAGTTTTATACATTAACAAAATATAGATAAGAAAACAAGTAAATTAATAGCCAGTTTCGCTGCCTGTAAACAAACTCAGTTGTTCATGCCTGGACGAACCTGGGCATTGAAGAGGTTTGACTTTGGGTTTTGACAAACCTGGGTTTAGATCTGAGCTCTGCTAAGTTAATAGCTACACAAGTCTGGGCAAAATGTCTTCTTGAATCTCAATATCCCCTTCTGTAAAATAAGGACAGTATTTATAAGGATGTTGAGGATTAAAAGAGTTAAAGTGTTTATCTCAAAAGCTAAGCATGTAGTAAGTAGATATTTAACAAATGTTAATTCTACTCCCCCATTTCACCCATACTTTTATTTTTTTAAAGATTTTATTTATTTATTTGACAGAGAATGACAGTGAGAGAGGGAACACAAGCAGGGGGAATGGGAGAGGGAGAAGCAGGCTTCCCGCCGAGCAGGGAGCCTGATGCGGGGCTCCATATGGGGCTCCATCCCAGGACCCTGGGACCATGACCTGAGCCAAAAGCATCGAAGGCAGATGCTTAACAACTGAGCCATCCAGGCGCCCCTCACCCATACTTTTAAATCTCTTGGTTTCTTCTGTTCCTCTCATCCCTGATATTGCCACTTCTTTTCTTCAGTGCCTCCTCACCCTTTAGTGGCTGGTCTCTTTTGCCCCCATTCACACTGATCTAGAATTGTTTGATAGATGGACTTAAGAGATTGTTTAATGCAGAATTGAGTACGTCGGTTGTGGTGGGAGGGGCAGAATTGGAGATGAGGTAAACAGTCCATAGCAGATTCAGATGTAGCAGCAATTTGCCTTTATTTTTGACCATTATTTCCTGTTGATAATTTCAGTTCTGTTACATCTGTCCTCACTGCTCTTAGTTCCTACTTGGATGTTAATGGGAAGTATGAATTATTAGATGGTTCACAATAAAATTTAATATTTAGGAATTTATAATCCTGTTGAAGTGTATTTGATCGCTCAAATTTCCTATTCACTTACTTGCTGTAATTAACTCTTGGTTATTGATTTTCCTTCTTGAACTTATTTTTTATTGACAGTTGTATATATGTTACTATCCTGCTCTGATTTTCTTCCTGTGAGGGAGAGATGTATCCCTTAATTCTGACTTTTTTATTGTGAATAAACAAATGAAGATGTGTTGAAAATCCCAGAGGAGATTTTTTTTCCCTTTTGTATTTCAGAATATTAGAAGTATTTTTCTTTGCATCTATTTATATGTCTTTTTAGCCTTTTGGAAATAATTTTACTGGTTAACTTGTATCTGACTCTCAGGACATTCATATGTATTTTTAAAAATCCATTATCATTAAATTACAGAGTAATTTGTATTTTAAAAGGTAGGATCCTTTGGTGTCTGTCAGATGCATGTTACCATGGCAACCTAATAGCAAACTGCAAATCCTAGGCCAAGCACAGCAAATAAAAAACATCGTCATCATGTAGCACACCATCTTCTGTGTAGTACAGAATCGCACATTCATTTTAAGAAGCTTAACCACATTTATCTACATGCACCTCCCTCCCCCAGTTTTACTTGAAAAACTGCCATTTTTTCATGGTAAAATACTAGAATCAGTCAGGTGATGTCTGAGTGCCTGCTAACTGCAAGATCATTATTGGGCATTAATGAAAACAGCATGTAAAAAGGCATTTAGCATGGGGAAAACCAAACGGTAATGTGTCCTCTTTGCTTTCCTGCAATAAATAAATTACTGCTCAGTAATTGAGAAGGAAATAGGGAATGGGTGGGAGAGAAGAAGGTATTTTTGGGAAAATAATGGCATGGTGGTATTCCAGGGAATTTAATTTAGCAACAAGCTGAAAACTAATATACATTGACTCTCGTTGTTAAATAGTTTGAGAAATAGGTTGGCTTTTCAAGTTTTAACTTGTTTAAGAGATTCAAAATTAACATTCAATTATTTGAAAAAAAAAGATGTTGACTATTATGTAATTGTGACTGTAATGTTAGTATTGTCTCA
The DNA here is from genome assembly GCF_029215605.1 of Mirounga angustirostris. Classification (NCBI taxonomy): domain Eukaryota; kingdom Metazoa; phylum Chordata; class Mammalia; order Carnivora; family Phocidae; genus Mirounga; species Mirounga angustirostris. The sequence continues at coordinate 13,392,882 of NW_026991718.1, read as the reverse complement.
GGCATTTGTTTAGGTTAAATGTCCTTCAGATTTGATCTAATAAATACCTTTTAGATGGCATTTGTTTTAGCATGATTAGGTTCTTCATTGCCTTCAGGATAGGATAAAGTCCAAGTTTTAAAATGTTGTTTACAACAGTTCCTCTCAAACTCTAATGCACTTGTGAATCTCCTGAGATCTTGTTAAAAATGAAGTTTCTAATTCATTTGGTTTAGGAAGGGGCCTGAGATTCTGGATATCTAATACATTCCCAGGAGATGTAGATGCTACTTGCTGGTCCTTGGACGGACCATACTTTGAATATCAAGTCTGTAAGTCATTCTCTGGTTGGCTTCTTCTCTGCTGCTCTAGCTTAATTGCTTGCCAGCTATGCCTTGCAATTTATGGCACTGTGTCATGGACTTGCTTATAGTATCCCCTGTACTAAGCAGTTTGCAGTGTGTGGTCCAGGACTCTTTCAAAGGGTCTACAAAGTCAAACAGTTTTCATAGTAACAGTCAGATGTTATTTGCCTTTTTCATTCTCATTCACTTATGAGCGAATGGAGTTTTCCAGAGGTTATGAGACGTGATGATGCCATTGCTCTGAGGACTGATAGAACGTGTACATGTGTGTTCTTTGTTTTAAAAGTTTCTCAGTTTTAATTTACAGTATGGTAGATATTGATAGGGATAAATAAAAAGCTCTTTGAAGTCCTGAGTACTTTTTAAGAGATCAGCCACAACCTTTGAGAACTGCTGCCCTATGTGTTGTGTTAGGCTGTGGACGCAAAGATTCAGATCTAGAACTTTACCAGAGCTCTTTCCTTAGCCTCAGTGACTCCAGGGATGAGTGGGAATTTTGGTGTTCCACATGGTTTCCATGTACTTTTGCAGGGTGGCCTCTTTACCTCTCTGGGCAGTGGTAAAAGGTCTCATGTGACACTATCCAACGGAAAATGGGAGTAGGTAGCACCCTATTACTGCCTGATCAGGGTAGACATCTAGGCTTCCTAGGTGGGCCCCACTTACACCGTTATCATGGCTCTCTATTTGGCCTACATAGCCTTCTCTGACACTAGTCTGATTGGGATGTGGAAATGCCTCCTTATGGCCTTACACGGTGGAAGTCCAGGCTACCTACTTGGCCTTTGCTAGTGTGTGTGTTGTTGGGGGAGTAGAGGGAGCATCACAGTTTTTGTGTGTGTGTGTGTGGTATTTGGCTGAAGTAAAACAATTATTGTCTAAAACCTTTCTGTCTTGTTAGGATGCCCTTTTTCTGGTCCTTTGGCTAGAGAGAGCAAGCTTTCATTAGGCCTTTTTTCCCCCTACACCCTTTGGTGTTTCCTCAGTTGCTGTCTTCTCCAAGTCTGGGGTATTTGAAGCAAAACAAAAACTCAGGGAACTCATCATGATGTCATTCCTTGTGTCCTAAGGTCCCTGGTCAATCTCCCTCCTTCTCATTCAGAGTTGTGTTATGTTTGTTATATATATAATTTCCAAAGTTTTTAGTTTTACCTTAGGAGGAATAGGGGAAAATATATCTATTCCATTTTCCTGGAAGTGGAAGCCTCTGATTGCTTTTTTTTGGCTTGCACTTTGAGAGAAAGAATAAAAGATTGAACTCAAGACCCACTGCATAGCCCTTATATTTGGTTGTATAAAAAATATGAATAAACATTAAAATACTCCCATTAAAGAAACCTAGATTTGATAAAGTTAAAGATCTAGTTTTTGGAGAAAATATTTCAAAATTTAATTAAATAGAATTTGCATGAAGGAGTCATGACTACAGATGAGGATTTTATAAAACATACGGTAATCTTGTGTAGTAAATGTGAGGCTTTACATTATCAATGTTTTGCAAAATGAAATTACAGAAAAATCGATTCAGGAGGATATAGTGAACCTGTAAAAACTGGTATACAAGAAAGAAATTTAAATGATTTCATAAAGTTAACTTTCAAACAGCCTCCACTTTCTAATAGCTTTAATTCTACTTCTTTCTCTCTTTGAAAAAACATTTAATGTGTCATGCGGTAGAAGTGATTTCAGAGCATTAAAAGGATGGGAAAACCACTCAGTTCATTTAATGAGGCATGCATTGTCAAAATAACCAAGCCTGACAAAGATAGTTCCCCAAAATATGCACAGGTATTTCTGCAAGATTGGTTATGTCAATATAAGTTTGGAAAGTAGTGGATTAAAAAATTAAACACTGTGTGTGGATGTCTCTTCCTCTCTCACCCTCTTTTCTTGCTCACATTCCTTCTCTAGAGGCCCCATTCGGGTTCCTGCACATCTCTTGGAACACCACTCCACAAGTCTCCCACCCTTCTGACACACATACACTAAGACTGGCTTTGTTGCCCTGTATGCATATCATCACATATGGCTGTCATCTCTAGTGAGGACTAACAGGAGTCCGTCAGTCCAAAATCAAGAGAGAGAAAACCTCAGTTACTCTCTTGCTGCCCAGGTACCTGGTACAGACCTGGTTGCTACGGTATAGTACTTGAAGGACTTAAATGGGTCAAGGCTAGAACTATTCTTCTTGTTCTTTCCTTGTATCTTAGACATTTTGATTACCTGTATTGTGGATTTTTCTCTCCATTTACTCAATAAATAGTTACTAGGTACATATCATTTGAAGTCTTTTTTTTTTTCATTTAAAGTCTTAAATGTGTTTTTATAGAGAAAAATGGAAGCAACAATCAGTCATAACATTTAATTTTAATCACAGAGGCTTTAACTTGAGGTGCAGTTTTCATATGTTCAGAAAATCTTGCGTAATTTTAAATACATTAGTTTTCTAGGCATAAATTTTATAGTACATTTGTAAAAAAGTAGACAGCATGGACTATTTAGGGAATAGTTAAGGGAAACTACTAGTAGTTTTATCTGAAAAATTGAATGATTGCTCTGGGATAATTTCAGAAGGCATATGACATCTCTATTAATAGATCTAGGAAACTAGAAGCCACAGTTTCACAAATACAATCTTTTACTTTTTGTGAGTTTAAGAGTCAAAACATTTAGGTAGGCCCATATCAATAAAATCTTGGTCATGAATAACTCTGAAGTAAAATCAGCTAGTGTAGCATATACACATGATTTAAAAAGACAACAACATTACATTTATTACCTTATACTTCTGCAGGTTAGAAGTTTGACATGACTCCTGGGGCTAAAACCAAGACAGCAGTTGGGCTGTATTTCTTCCTAGCGACTCGAGGGGAGAATCTGTTTCATTGTCTTTCTAGCCTCTAGTAGCCACTGGTGTTCTTTGGCTTATGGCCCCTTCCTCCTGTACAGATGATATTTTTACTTTTTTAAAAGTAAAAACGAATGGACATAGTACTTAAAATTTAAGCTTTGTCTCATTTATTTTGTTAAGTTTAATATGAACGGAACCATCATATGGATGCCTGTACTTGATTTACTGCATTGTTACTCTAATATATGTTCAGACCCGATGGCCAAAAGAAAGGAAGAAAATTTCTTCTCTCCTGAAAATGCCAAAAGACCAAGACAAGAAGAGCTGGATGACTTTGACAAAGACGGTGATGAAGATGAATGTACAGTTTCTTTCACTAATGGTACCTCTACTTTGGTAAGTGCAAAATTTAGGGCCTGGCATGGTTCTCATGTCTGGTTTATATGTCATATTCTTGATAATTCAATGTAAGGAAAGGCAGTATGATTTAAGGAAAAACCTAAGGTAAAATAATATGACTACTTTTGACATTTATGTTAATTATCAGAAACAATTGGTAAAGAAAACAATAAAAGAGCTTATTCTTTGGAATAATCAATAAATTTGACAAACCTCTGGTAAGGCCAACAAAGGGAAGAAGAGAAAGAAGGCACAAATTACCGGTAACAAAACTGTAGCATCAACCCTGCAGGCTTCAGAAGGACAGTAAGGGACGTGACATGACAGGATGTTCAATATCATTTGTTACTGGGGAAGTACAAATTAAGGCCACAATGAGATATTACTACACACCCATCAAAATGACTAAAATTAAAAACAGTGACAACAGTGACAAGTTCAAATGCTGGCAAGGATGCAGAGAAACTGGATCATTCATAGATTGCTGGTGGGAATGTAAAATAATACAGCCACTCTGAAAAGTAGTTTGGCTGTTCTTTTTTTTTAATTCACCAGGCACCCTATAACCCAGCATTTGTCCCAGAGAAATGAAGATGTACCTTCACACAAACTTCTATACATGAATTTTTTTTTTTAAGATTTTATTTATTTATTTGACAGAGAGAGACACAGCAAGAGAGGGAACACAAGCAGGGGGAGTGGGAGAGGGAGAAGCAGGCTTCCCGCTGAGCAGGGAGCCCAATGTGGGGCTCGGTCCCAAGACCCTGGGGTCATGAGCTGAGCTGAAGGCAGATGCTTAATGACTGAGCCACCCAGGCGCCCCTATACATGAATGTTTATAGCAGCTTTATTTATAATAGCCAAAAACTGAAACAACCCAGATGTCATTCAGTGAGTGAACAGGTTAAACACTATGGTACATTCATACCATGAAATACTACTTAGCAGTGAACTCCTGATGTAGGCAACAATAGCCATTTCTATAATATTTGTGAACTGACAGTGTTCTAGAAATGTAGAACAGATTAGTGGACCAGGGGTTAAGGTCGGGGTGGATTGGGTGGGATGTGGCTTGGCTATAAAAGGGCAACATGAGGGAATCCTTGTGGTGATGGAAATGTTCCGTATCCTGACTGGATCAATGTCAGTATCCCTGTTGTGATATTGTACTACAGTTTTTAAGATGTACCATGGGCAGAAACCAAGTAAAGAATTCACAGGATCCCTCTATTATTTCTTACCAGTGCATCTACAATTAGATCAAAATAAAAATTTACTTTAACAAGTCTTCAACCATAATTTCCAATATTCTGCTCATACAAGGATGTAAATGTTTCTGCTTTTTAATAAGATGGCGCCCAGAAAAAGAGAAACCGGGAGTTTTTAAAGACACTGTTAAAAAAGATTAAAAAATTTTATTGTACCAGTGGTTCTTAATCAAGGGGGGATTTTGCATCCCCCCCCACCCCGGGGGGACATTTAACAATATCTGTATATATTTTTGGTTATCACAACTTGGGGTTAGATGTGTGCTACTATCATCTAGTAGGTAGAAGCTGGGGATGTTGTTAAAATTCTCAAAATGCACCAAACAGCCCCCCTCCAACAAAAAATTATCTGACTCAAAACACTAGTATTGTCCTATTAAGAAACTATGTGATACGATTATTAGATCCTTTAAGGACTTTAGAATGAGTGATTACTCATAGAAGGTTCCCATTTAATTTCATCTTACTCATTGAAGTTAAGGTTATTTGCTTACTGTAACTTTTTTCATTAGTAACCCTGCTGAACTTTCTCCAAATGCTTAGATGATTATAGTGAGTTTATTAGACAGATTAATTGTTTTCTGTCTTCCTCTCTCTCTCTCTCTTTTTTTTTTTCTTTTGTTAATAGACCGCAGCAGAAGTTGGAATAATTGAGAGTATTCAGCTAAAAAACTTCATGTGTCATTCGATGCTTGGACCCTTTAAATTTGGTTCTAATGTCAACTTTGTTGTTGGCAACAATGGAAGTAAGTGCTTTTGTCCTCCTTATTTGATTTTGAGCAGTTCTTTACAGTTAGAATGCATTAACTTTTTAAAATAGGTGTCTGAATGCTGATAAATATAAGTTTTAGATCTATAACTTGCAGTCATGAATATTTTCAGTATTTGCTGCCAGTCTACATTTTAAGAAAATAATGAGTTAACTCTAGGTTCGTTATTTATGTAGTAAGAATAAACATTTCCTGCTTATTTTTTTTTAATCCATTTACTTTGAAATTCATACCATAGAAGAGTGGACAAGCTACCCTCATTGTGATTGAGGCAGCCTTGCATCTTACACCTATTAAATGTTATAATAGAGCATAAACAGAGTGCCATGGAATCCAAACATGAAAGAAACTACTTCTCACCGTGGCCAATGAAGCTTAAAGAGGAGGTGTTATTTGAGGTGGTACTTGAATGAATAGGACAGGTTCTGTAGGTCTTACTGGGGAAGAAGAGGCTGAGATGTTTCATGCAAAGATTGCGCGTCAGCACAGGTTTGAAGGAGTAGAAATAGATGTGCATGGACAGTGGTGAACAACCTTAGATGGCTTTATCATATCCTACATGATAGGGAGGGGTAGTAACTGACATTTGAGAGTGCTGTTGTAGGTGATATTGGTGAGAACCTTGAGTGCCATGATAAAGATTTTGGTGTTTTATTCAAAAGTCAGTGGAGAACCAATTAAAGTTTATGAGGAAGGGATGACACGGTCAAGATTTGTGAAACAAACTGGCCTCCTCGTGGAGAATGGATTAGAAGGGGAGAGACACAGGGGTTAGAAAGACCTGTTAGGCAGCTTTTGTGATGGACCAGCCAGGCCTGAGCTGTTGACAGTTTGATTGAGCCAGTACACGGAAAGGAGGCTTGTCAGGGTCTACAGCTGGTGGTGATGCTTAGAAAGGACTATAGGTGAGTGCAGCTCCACGTTCTGTTCAGTGTTTAGTTGTCGTTCTTTGTTTCCCCTGCTCTGTGTTCAGTCAAGAGGAAAATGTTTTCAGAAGGAGAGAATGGACAGAGGGATCATTGCTACTGGGAGGCCCCGCAGGACAAGAAATAAGGAAAGACTGGTGGGTTCTGCAATTAGGTCTTGTCTTTTTTTTTGTTTTTAATTTTGAAGCAGTGATTTTATTAATAAAACTGAGAGAAGAAGAAATAATGTAAACAGTGGAGGCAATAAATTTGGAAATAAAGAAACAGAGATTTAGAGACTCAAAAGGCATTCCAGGAACTAAATCAGGTTAACCAGTGCTATATTTGGGTTAATTTAGGGTATATCGTGGAAAATGATAGGCTGGTAAGAGTTGATTGAATTGGTTGATTGTGGAGTTCAGAAAATGATTACATATTCTGGGTAATTGTTTAGATTTTAAAATTTCAGCTTGTGATATTTTATATCTCTTAGCATAAAAAGAAGTGTACTTTTCAGAAAGCTAGCAAATGAATAATATTCAAATTAGGAATAATAATTGTCAAAATATTACATAGAAACATTCATCTGTATGACTGATGATTTTTTCATATTTAAGTTCATTCATTCATTTGTTAAATACCAGAGTGCCTATATGGGCCGCTATTGGAGATACAACATTGAATAAAACAAACAACATCCCTGTCCCAATGGAGTTGCTTGTATTCAAGGGTTGTTAAAAATAGTTTATTACTTCTGTGAATTTATGGAAAAAAGTAAATTATGTCTAAATTAGAATGTAATAAAAATTAGATGAATCAAGTATACATGTGTAATTAGAAAAGATAGACTCGTTTTTAATATATTGGCTGATGGACCAAGATGAAACAATGAGAGTTGTAGGTTGGGAAGCTATCAACCATTTTTTTCCATTTCCTTATCAGTGACAAAAATTTGATTCCTGAAATGCACTAATTTTTTTCTAATAGCAGAGCTAAATATCTCGTGATAGGAACAACTTTTTTAAGTTCGCTGAAAGAAAATGATAATTGAAGTGTAACACTTCATTTCAGGGTTAGAACTAATTTACATTTTCATTCAGAAATCTTTTTACATCAAATGGTGGGAGTCAGCCTTTTCGTTTCTGTCTCTTTAATGAATGTGATTTCTTCAACACCTGTCTCTAGGTGGGAAGAGCGCCGTACTCACAGCTCTCATCGTTGGCCTTGGAGGAAAAGCTGTCGCTACTAATAGAGGCTCTTCTTTAAAAGGTTTTGTGAAGGATGGACAGAAGTAAGTGTAAGAAGCAGCTGCTGTAGATTCCCAGTTCATATATATATATGATAGGAAATGAATTGGCTTCCCAGAACTAGAGCAGAACAGTCCTCTTTTTCCATCCCTTTCTCTTGCTCCCTGTTTCCAGCATGGCCAGTGTTGCCTGTTAATCTCTTCAGACAGAACGCTTATGTAAAGTACCATGTGCCTGTCCACTTACACTCTTGTTTCTGTTACCTCTTTGGAGGAAAGAACTAGCAGTGATAAATCTATATATTTCTGCTTAAGGGAATATTTATAAACAATTGACTTTCCCGGCTCTTGACCCAAACTTCACCAAGTCCACGTTGGTATGATACAGGCGAAAGCAGGGTCAGTGACCAGCTAAGGGTCCCTACACAAAATTTCTGCCTCCAGTCCCTAAGAATTCCAAAAAAGTGTTCTGCTCTCTGTCTTTAATTTTATGTCCTTTACTCAGGTGGTTTGCCAGTGAGTTTGATTTGAGGACCACAACCACACATCTGTTTGTGGTCCATCTTGACTCTTGGAGAATGGTCATATAACTACTCTCATTGGCTCTATGCTTATATTTCTTTCTTTCTTTTTTTAAGATTTTATTTATTTGTTTATTTATTTCAAAGAGAGAGCACAAGGGTGGGGGAGCAGAGGAATAAAGTAACTCCATACTGAGAGTGGAGCCCAGTGCGGGACTCGATCCCACAACCCTGAGATTATGACCTGAGCTGATGCTTAACTGACTGAGCTACCCAGGCACCCTACTTGTATTTCTTTTTGATATAACTTGCCTTTGTGTAACTTTATATTAATTGCCTAGTTTGCATTATCATAGACTTAGGTCCTTTTGCCCATTAGGAGTACTCTTCAGGCTGATCTCCTTATTCTTCTTAATACAGCTTCAGGTAATTCTGAAGGGATCCTTGTGGCTTCTAAAAACTAGAAGTGCCAAACTCTGTTATACTAGCTGTCAGAGTGAGGCTACTCCCATTGCTCATTTCTCTTTTGCATGCCCTGTGTCCAGAACCTCTGGAACTTTGATAATTAACAGCGACCTTTTTTCGTATAATAGACTTTCCTTCTGCTCAGTGTCATATCCATTTGACTTCTTCAATTTTATTACTAAAAAATAGAACAAGGATGGAATGTGAACCAGGATTGCAGTTTTATTGTGTATCTCTCAGAAAACTATAAGGAATCTTAACCCTAAGCCAGGGTTCCAAGTGGCCTCAGGAGAAGGGGTGAAGATACACAGAAAATAATTTCTCCATGCTGTATGGCCTTGGAAAAGAACTATTTGGTAACAATTCTCCAGTGTGTTTTCTGTCTCTCCTTATCTTATTTGGGTCCCAGCCCAGCAAGGTCTTCTCCCCTCCGTAGTCCCCAACCAAATGATACCTGAAGTCAAAAATTAGTTATTTCAACATTTTTAATGGCCCCCACTCTGTTTCAATTCATTATGCTTAACTATACATGTCTTAGTTGTCCAAACAACCACCTGGTCTACCTAGCCAGATAACACATTGATTTTTCAAATAGGAGCTTCAGGAAAAAAAAATTTTTTTTTTTCTCTGTACCAGTGTTTTATGTCTCAATTAAATATTTTTTGGTTTTTTGCCATTTGGGAAGTATCTAGACCAGAGCAGAAACTTCTTTCTGAGACTTGTCCTCAAAATATCATTTTAAAAAAGAAAAAAAAAAGGCCAGCTCACACAAATCACCAACTTTCAAGGATACAGCTGCCTATAGATAGGATTATTAATATATTTTAAACAGTTAATAACAATTAAAAGCTTTTCCTGAGCTCAGTTTCCTTTTTACTGACCTTGTCTGAAAAAGTAGCTTAAAAAACAGCTTTATCAAACCCATTACTATTCCTCATTCCCTTTCTCATTTAAAAAGTTGGATATCTATGAATTTCATGGGCCGCCTGGGTGGCTCGGTTGAGGGTCTGACTCTTGATTTAGGCTCAGGTCATGATCTCAGGGTTGTGGGATCCAGCCCTATGACGGGCTCCACGCTCAGTGGGGATTCCACTTCTCTCTCTGTCCCCCTGCCCCTTCCCACACCCCATTCATGAGCGAGCACACGCTCTCTCTCTCTCTCTCTCAAATAAGTCATTTAAAAATAAATAAAATATTCAGTATCTGTGAATTTCTTCTTATTTTATAGTCTCTGGTTCTGTCATCACTTTTTTACAGAATGAGCTCGTGGAGCTTTTCAGTTCTGGTTTTAGTCGATTCTGTATCTAAAATCGTGGCTCTCCCACTTTGCCTGAAGAAGGTCTCTTGGTCAGGCTCAGGTTCGAGAGAGTCCTCAAGACTCTCCTTCCCCCCACGCCAAACATTACACTCCTCACTGATGGCCCATGGGCTCTCGGCTGCTTTTGTTGGGGGTTTCAGCTCTCCATAGCAATGCTTGCCCAGTGAGGTTCAGAGACTCCAGAGAACTGTGCTGTGAGACACTTTATGTGGGGGTCAGCCCTCTGTCAGCCACCAACCCTTTACAGTGGTGCAGGGGCCTAATACAGCTCCTCCCATGGAAACCTCTCTCAGTGATCCAAGCTCTCATGCCCCTTGCTATTCAGGTTCTTCTTGAACGTGTTTAGTTCACTCTTCCCTCCCTCGGCCTTCCTAATACTAGCCCTGGTGGCATTGGGATCTTTGCACCAGCACCATTTTTGACATCAGCTGTGGCATTGGGAGTGGGTTATGGAGGGACAAAAACTAGTACTCCTACTGTACGTTTCTGATTTATTTAGTCAAGGCTACAGAACTTCTGCAGTTGAGCTAGGTACTCATCTGAAACAGAGCAGATGCATTATATTTTTACATGGCTTTTTCCTTGTTCCTTGTTCCCGTTGTTCCCGTTATCTGTTCCCAGATACCTCTGTACAGATAGATTTTTCCAGAGTTGAGAAGGAAGCCACATTCTTTCTGTGGCACTGCTTGTTTGTGTTGTCATTCTGAAAGAACTCTGATCTGTAGTCTCTTCAGTTAAGGGTCTCCAGTGTTTATAGACGTTGGGCTCCATGGCTCTTGACCCATATTCAGGATCAGCTCCATCAGGATGGTGAAGAGACAGCAGTTAGTGCCAGCAAAGTTGTCCATGTCTCCTTGTACAGGTGATTTGAGCAGTTATTATGGAGCTTTCTCTTAAGCCTTAGTTTTTTAAATAACTTGCCTTTCTTTATTCAGATCCTATCACAACAGGATACCAGTGCCTCCCAAGTTCTCACAGTACTAAAGGTAGTTATTCAATACAAGGAGTAGCTAGGAATGAAAATAATAAAATAGATGTTTGCTAATCAAGAGAAATGTTTAATAATTCAGAGAGGAAATATAGTCATTTTATTTTTTTGTTTTTTTATTTAAATTCAATTTAATTAGCATTTAGTTGCAGAGGTAGAATTTAGAGATTCATCAGTTGCGTATAACACCCGGTGCTCATTCCATCAAGTGCCCTCCTTAATGTCCCATCACCCAGTTACCCCATCCCCCCCATTCACCTCCCCTCCAGCAACCCTTCATTTGTTTCTATCGTTAAGAGTCTCTTATGTTTCTTCCTGTTTCCATCTTATTTTATTTTTCCTTCCCTTCCCTTATGTTCATCTGTTTTGTTTCTTAATTTCCACATATGAGTGAAATTATATGATGTTAGTCTTTCTCTGACTTATTTCACTTAGCCTAACACTTCTAGCTCTATTCATGTCATTGCAAATGGCAAGATTTCATTCTTTTTGATGGCTGAGTAATAATCCAACGAATATATACACCACATCTTCTTTATCCATTCATCTATTGATGAACATCTGGGCTCTTTCCATATTTTGGCTATTATGGACATTGCTGCTATAAACATTGGGGTACAAGTGCCCCTTCAAATCACTGTGTTTGTATTCTTTGGATAAATACCCAGTAGTGCAATTGCTGGGTCGTAGAGTAGCTCTATTTTTCACTTTTTGAGGAACCTCCATACTGTTTTCCAGAGTGGCTGCACCAGCTCATATTCCCACCAACAGTATAAGACAGTCCCCTCTTTCTCTGCATCCTTGCCAGCGTCTGTTTCCTGAGTTGTTAATTTTAGCCATTCTGACTGGTGTGAGGTGGTATCGCATTGTGGTTTTGATTCGTATTTCCCTGATGTCACGTGGTATTGAGCTTGTTTTCATGTGCTGTTGGCCATTTGTATGTCTTCTTTGGAGAAATGTCTGTTCATGTCTTCTGCCCATTTCTTGACTGGATTTTTTGTTTTTTGGGTGTTGAGTTTGATAAGTTCTTTGTAGATTTTGGATACTAGCCCTTTATCTGATAAGACATTTGCAAATATCCTCTCCCATTCTGTAGGTTGCCTTTTATTTATTTTTTTATTTTTAAAGGCATCTGGTCTTTTTTTTAAAGATTTTATTTATTTATTTGACCGAGAGAGAGAGCACAAGCAGGGGGAGCAGCAGACAGGGGGAGGGGGAGAAGCAGGCTCCCAATGGAGCAGGGAGCCTGATGCAGGGCTCAATCCCGGGACCCTGGGATCATGACCTGAGCCAAAGGCAGACGCTCAACCGACTGAGCCACCCAGGCGCCCCTACAAGTTGCCTTTTGGTTTTGTCGACTGTTTCCTTTGCTGTGCAAAAGCTTTTGATTTTGATGAAGTCCTAGTGGTTCTTTTTTGCTTTTGTTTCTCTGTAGTCACTTTATTTTTTAAATGTTTTTATGAGGTGCATTCACTTAATACTAGGTAATCATACTAGTTAGTGAAATAAAATATTTTTTGCTCCGTATACTAGGCCAGCTGCCCTTCCCCTATTAATACTTTAGTTAATGGTTTTCAGCCTTGACTATTCATTAGAATCAACTCGGGAGCTTTTAAAAATCCTATTGATTACAATTTTTCGGGAACATATCTGCCCTAATTGTGTATTTCTGATTTAAACACATACACCCCAGCTTAGGGTAGTTTAGAAAAGGAGATTTATTGTAAAGATTCAGAGATATATATCTTAGAACCTGGAGGGAAGAAGTACAATTGGTTTTCATGAGTGACCGGAACTGAGAGACCTCAGAACCAAGTACTGTCTGTCTCTGGGCCTTTCTTTTTTGTGTCCCTGCCTTTCTCTCTGTGTCTGTGTCTCTAGGCCTCTGTCTGCCACTCCTTCTTTTAGGTCCATGCTGCAACCGTTCTGCTATACCGGCCTCCCTCACCCCTCACGTAATGGGCTGTGCTGTGTTGTGCTCCCTTCCCTCCATCTCCTTATGACAAGTCTGTGGGCTTGTGACTGTGTTTCTCTCTCTCTCTCTCTCTCTCTCTCTCTCGTCTCTGGAGTATATGTTCTCTTCCTTATATCTTAGCCAAGTCTTTGTTACTCTGTCTTCGTGTATGCAGTCATTGACCTCTTACCGCTTTAGTCTGTGGGGCGGTGTGTATAAGGAAGTGCTCTTGTGTTCTCTGTGTCTCTTATTCACTGGCAGTGTCTGTGGGTGTGTGTCTTTCTGTCTGTCTTGGTGGCTTCCCAGGAGCTTCTCCATGGATGCTCTCTGGAGCCTCTCATCAGGGGGTGATGTCCCAAACTGGTTTCTGTGGTCCTCGGAGGCCTCAAGGAATCACCAGCTCTCGACTTGGTTGTGCCTTCATTGGGGTTTCATTGGGGTTTGTTGATACAATTTTTCACTGTGAAGTAATCTAGATTTATGGAGGTGTTGCAAAGATAGTACGGTTTCCTTTAGACCCTTCGTCTGATTTTCCTTCATGTTGACATCTTAAGTAACGAAGGTACTTTTATCAAAGCTGTGCAGTTCACACTGTTACGGGTATTACTGAGGAAACTACAGACCTTGTTTGGATTGGACCACTTCTTCTTAATTTGAATCTTTCAAGAAGAGAATCTGTTTCAGCTAGTGTCAGATTTCCGTATTTAGCTCAGTCCCTTGGGATAGGGTGGGGACTGCTGGTTGCTAAGCCCTGTCTCTCTGCTTGAGCACTCGCAGAGGAGAGGGTGAGGCCCCTTCAGCGTGCCTACTGTAATATCAGCTTACAGTAAAGTTTATCTGGAGTATGTTTTTCTGCAGTTCCTACAAATGGGAGCAATTTGGGAATATGACTAAAATTCATGAAAACAAGTACGATTAAAGATTTCATTTAATTACCAGTTAAAGTAGTTTCACATTAAAGGACTTTAGCATTCTGGCATATGAGCCAGGAAAAAAAAAATTGTCTGCTTTTATGTTTAAGGAAATTTTAATGTATTTAGTAATGTACTTACTGACATTGTTTTTCTACTCGGTCTTATTTTAATAAAAGTTAAAGTAGAAAAATAAAGATTGATATTTTTTCCTAGAATATATTAAAATATGCATGGCTGGGCACCTGGGTGGCTCAGTTGGTTAATCGGCTGCCTTCGGCTCAGGTCATGATCCCGGGGTCCTGAGATCGAGTCCCACATTGGGCTCCCTGCTCCGCGGGGAGCCTGCTTCTCCCTCTCCCTCTGCCTGCCTCTCTGTCTACTTGTGCTCTCTATCTCTCTGTCAAATAAATAAATAAATAAATAAATAAATAATCTTTAAATAAATAAATAAATAAAAATAATAAAATATGCATGGCTATCAATACTTTAAACTTCTTTAAAACTTTAAAAATAATTCTTCCATAATACCAATAAAACTTCAATAATTTTTGAGCTTTTGTTTATGTTTTTTGATATCAGATACTTTCATTTTTTTAATGCCAAGTATTTGAAAGATTAAAGTTGCTTCCTTTGATTCTGATCCTCTTAGAAAATGTTATTGGGCGCCTGGGTGGCTCAGTTGGTTGGGCAACTGCCTTCGGCTCAGGTCATGGTCCTGGAGTCCCGGGATCGAGTCCCACATCGGGCTCCCTGCTCAGCAGGGAGTCTGCTTCTCCCTCTGACCCTCCCCCCTCTCATGCTCTCTCTCTCTCATTCTCTCTCTCACATAAATAAATAAAATCTGTAAAAAAAAAAATGTTATTATTTCACCATAATTGTTACTTAATCATTCTTAAAGGTCTGCTGTCAGCATGGTGCTTTGTTACATAGTTTAGAGTAGTCAGGCAGTATAGTATTACACATTGCTCATGGAAAATGTATAACTTACCTACATGATTTGAAACAACCCAACTTAAATGGTTTTAGGGCGCCTGGGTGGCTTAGTCAGTTGTGTCTGACTTCAGCTCATGTGATCTCAGGGTCCTGGAATCGAGCCCCACGTTGGGCTCCCTGCTCATCAGGGAGTCTGCTTGTCCCTCTCCCTCTCTCTGCTCCTCCCCCCCACGTGTCTCCTTCAAATAAATAAATAAAATCTTCTTAAAAAGTGGCTTTTATGTGGATGTGGTATTTCTATTATAGATAGGATAGTCAGTGTTTTTATAACACTTACTCTCAGCTATATTTTTTTGTTAGGAG
This sequence comes from Mirounga angustirostris, assembly GCF_029215605.1. Taxonomy (NCBI): domain Eukaryota; kingdom Metazoa; phylum Chordata; class Mammalia; order Carnivora; family Phocidae; genus Mirounga; species Mirounga angustirostris. The sequence continues at coordinate 13,377,643 of NW_026991718.1, read as the reverse complement.
TGTTATATTCAGCATTATTCTGTAGTAGCCTGTCAGCCATCCGTGGCTGGTGTGAAGCTGCTTTTCAAATGAAATAGGCAAATTACTTCGGAGGTTTTGAAAATTACGTAACCTAGTGTCGAAATTGCACTGTACCTTCATGTGGCTTAGCCTAACCTTCTTGCTTTAGCTCAGCAGATATCTCAATAACATTAAGGAACAGAGGCGACGATGCCTATAGAGCAAATGTGTACGGCAACTCTATAGTCGTGCAGCAGCACCTCAGCATGGACGGAAGTCGATCTTACAAACTGAAAAGTGAAACAGGTTTGTTGTGAATGTCTTTTCATTTCACATGAAATGCTAGTAAATAGTCCGTTAAACAGCAAAGTGATTGCTCAGGTGTTCACTGGAAGGGCATTTCTTCCCTATCTCTTGAAACCTCGTTCTGGTCATGTGTGGGATCGGCTGCATGTATGTACACACACGTGATTGTGTGCGGACACATATACACAGTTGTTTTACCCCAGGACATTGTACGGCAGGACCATGATTACCAGAGTCTGGGTCCACTTGAAACAGGCTGTGCTGCCTTGTTCTCACCGGCGGGCCTGCTCCCACCCTTGTAGTTTTTATCACATGTGGAAAGGGGGGTTAGCCAAAGGTGGAAAAGGACATGAAGGAAGAGGAGGCGAAGACCTAGATGAGAAGGAAAAGCAGACGTTTTGCTGCAGGGATAGGAAGAGCACTGTCCCTGCGTCCGTGCTGCTCCCTCCTTCTGTGTGCCTGGCGCACGATGACCGCAGCCTGCAGCTAGCTCCTCAGATGTGTGCCAGTTCCTAGGGACGTAACAAAATAGTTAATATCTGTATTTGTAAATGAGCAAATTTACAAAACTTTATTTTTATAAATAAAACTGCTTATTTTTGTAAATAAAGTTGCTTATTTTTCCTCCATATTTCTGCCCTAGAAGCAGTCTGGTCATTTTATGTGTTTCTCTTAACCAGGCACTGTGGTTTCTACTAGAAAAGAAGAGCTGATTGCGATTCTTGACCATTTTAACATACAGGTAATTGCCAACTTTTCGTCTCAGATTAATGTAACTGGTCACTTTCTCATGTGATTTCATTTGTAGTGTTGAAAGAATTAAAATAGGCTCGTGTGAGTAAATTGACCACAGGACAAATGTGTACAACTCTTGTTAGCAAAGTTGCTTAAAATTTCCTAATTCGGGCACCTGGGTGGCTCAGTTGGTTAAGTGACTGCCTTCGGCTCAGGTCATGATCCTGGAGTCCCTGGATCGAGTCCTGCATCGGGCTCCCTGCTCGGCAGGGAGTCTGCTTCTCCCTCTGACCCTCCCCCCTCTCGTGTGCTTGCTCTCTCTCATTCTCTCTCTCTCAAATAAATAAATAAAATCTAAAAAAAATTTCCTAATTCAGCAGGAATTTTCAATGCATAATATAACACCTGTAAAATCAAGAACATCTAATTTATACTGGTATGGGATAAAATAGATGTTAATAAAGGCTATAAAGTTTCTTTGCTTTCTGCTATCCTGGTCAGAATAGCATCATAGTTTTCCTAAACTCAGATGCTAATTTTTTGTAGAGAGAAATTTATTCTAGAAAAATAAAGCATTTCTTTATGTATTTTGGAGTTATTGATCATACCTATAGGAGATAAGGCTCCAGTCCTTTCTGCTAAGATACTTTGAATAATTAGAAATAGAGCATATATTATTAGTGCTGGAATTGTCTTTGGAGGTCATCTAATTCACCTTTATTTTGTAGATGAGAATAGAACTAGAAAAAGTAAATTTACCCCTACAATTGTCTAGGCGTGGTTGCTGGTAGAGCCTGGGTGGGGAACCAGGCCTCCCTGTTTCATTCTAATATACCACCCTGCCTTACTTACTCCAGGATGAAGAACACCAAGACTAGTCACCAAGGAGAAAGAACAATTACGAGTCTAGGTCTTTTTTCCAGTTTGGTTTAGAACAAAGGTGTCCAGAAAAACCTTCTGTGATGGTAGAAGTATTCTGTGTTATGCTATTCAGTGTGTCAGCCACTGGCATGTTGCTCTTGAGCGCCTGAGAGGAATGACTAAGAAAGCACGTGTTTGATTTTATTTAATTAAGTGTAAAAAGCTGCATGTGGGTAGTAGCTTACATATCAGGCAACAGAAGTGTAGAAAAATAGTTATTAAAATCTGGAGAAAAGCAGTTACATCAAATAAATTTGAGACTAGAATGCAGGACAATTTTTAAGCAGAATCAAGAAAACCAAAAGTGTATGGAATCAGGTGTTTGGGAGCATCTTGAAGGGCATCGGTAGAGTTCTCACTGTCCATGTTTCCCGTGTGTGGACTCTCCACCAGGTGTCCCTTCAGCAACTGCTTAAGTGGATTGTGGTGGAGAAATCACTTCTGCCTGAGATTTTGATTCCTTCTGTGAACAGCTCTCTCAGAAAGTTTTTATTATGGAAGAGTTGAAAAAAGCCTGTTTCTCTAAGCTCCCACTTCCTTGGGGAATGTATAAACCTGTTTATTTCTTTTGAAATATTTGAAGGTTGTTATCATAACTCTTTTTAGCCCTCTTCTGGTATGATGCAGTAAACTAAAGTTTCAGGTTCATTGATCAAAATATGGGAGGTCTAGAGCTACACTTACCTGTACAGTAACCACTGGCCACATGTGGGTATTAAGTACTTGAAATGTGGGTAGTCCAGATTGATATGTACTATAGTGTGAGATACACACTAGATTTTGAAGACTTTTTTTTTTTTTTTTTTTTTTTTTTTTGCGAGAGAGAGAATGAGAGACAGAGAGCATGAGAGGGAGGAGGGTCAGAGGGAGAAGCAGACTCCCTGCCGAGCAGGGAGCCCGATGTGGGACTCGATCCCGGGACTCCAGGATCATGACCTGAGCCGAAGGCAATCGCTTAACCAACTGAGCCACCCAGGCGCCCTAGATTTTGAAGACTTAATGCAAAGGGATAATTGAATTTTTATAGGTTATATGTTAAAATGATAATATTTTAGATTAGAAATATGTTACTAAGATTAATTTTATGGGTTTTTTTAAAGATTTTTAAAATTAATTAATTAATTAATTAATTTTATTTATTAGAGAAAGAGCAGAGTGAGAGAGAGCACGAGCAGGGGGGAGAGGCAGACGGGTAGGGAGAAGCAGACTCCCCTCTGAGCAGGGAGCCACATGGGGCTTGATCCCAGGACCCTGGGGTCAGGACCTGAGCCGAAGGCAGACAGACGCTTAATGGACTGAGCCACCCAGGTGCCCCTCAACTCCAGAATTTTTTATCACCTCAAACTGCAAGATTCTTACATAATCCCTAGAGTAGGAACTAGGAACCCCATTTCAGAAACAAGCAGAAAGATGTAGACAAAATAATATAAATTTGGGTGAAGCTACTAATTCAAAGTTGGTGAAAATGTCTGTCATTAAAGCTAGTACATTAGGTCTTATTTTTAACAAGTCAGATGGAATGTGAAATTAAGATGCAGGGTAAATATTGTAAAAGTATGTGGCAGTCAGTCTGGTGTACCTCTATAATGATAATAATAAAGTAACATGTAGAGGTTTCTTTATAACTCCATAAATGTTTTTGTTATCTGAGAAGAAAAAAACCCAAAATTTTACTTAAAAAGGAAGGTTTTAACCATTGTTATGCTAACAAAGTATAATCGGTATCTTATGGATGGTAAAATGAAGGAGTTTAAAATTTTTTTCATTTAGGGGCACCTGGGTGGCTCAGCGGTTAAGCATCTGCCTTCGGTTCGGGTCATGATCTCAGGGTCCTGGGATCAAGCCCTGTGGGGGCTCCCTGCTCAGCAGGGAGTCTGCCTCTCCCTCTCTCTTTGGCTACCCCCCACCATGCTCTCTCCCTCAAATAAATAATTTTTTTTTTTCATTTATACTGGTCCTGCATATTTTATAACGGGATTATTTTCTAATACACAAATTACTTAAGTGCTAATACCAAAGATATAAATGAGTAATGATCTTGAATTTTTCTGAAACAAGTTATATATATATTTTAAATTTTTTCCCCTGTGCTTTGGTCAGTTACAGTACTGTTACCATAATTGTACTTTTAACTTGTTAGTTATAGGTAGTTTATTTCAAGCAATGGCTTATTTAAAATGACTCCTCCTCGAAAGGTAGAAATGACTCCAGCATTTCTCTTTATTTTATAATCGTGAAGAAATAACAACAAATGGAAAATCTGAAGAACGGCTGTAAGAAAAATAAACACTACTTGGCATCATAATTCTGATTAGAAATAACCAAGTTGGACTTTTTGTATTCAGTTGGAGAAACTAACTTGCCCAGGGCTACATAGGGAGGTGAGACACAAAAATCCAAGGCAGCCGAGGGCTTTACTCACTGTTGTCAGATTGTTAACCAGTAGCATAGGAGTGAAATTCTATAAAACAGGTAAAAGAAATGTGCCTGTGCCCTCATATAGTGGCAGAATAATTTTGACTATGGTATTTATTTTAGTATCATGAAATGATGAAACATTTTCTCTACATTAAAAATGTCTAATATTTTTTCTTGGTATATTTACCTTAATACTCTGAACTTAGCCTTCTTGATGACACTATAGGTGAATTGTATTCTGTAGTACAGTACATTTATTTTTAAGGCATTAAAATGAAATATTCAAAAATAACCTCTCTTGTTTGTTTCAGGTGGATAATCCAGTTTCTGTTTTAACACAAGAGATGAGCAAGCAGTTCTTGCAGTCTAAAAATGAGGGAGACAAATACAAAGTAAGGAGCACCAAAGGAAATACGAATTTATCAAAAAAGAATACATTTATAGATAAAGCATATACACCAAACATAACTCTTGCTCACGTAATAAATATTCAGTTAGGTTTTTTAAAGCCACCTGTGTTTAATATTGTAGGACTAGTTTAGGAGAGTTCTAAATATGATGGAGTATAATTTTCTTGGTAAGTTCTTGCTTTCACTTTTTGGCTTTTAATTCTGAGAGAGAATAGATTATTCTAAAAATAATCTTTAAGGAAATTCAAGGGAATGATTGGCCATACATAATAACCTTTAAACTGTAAATTATTTAAAATTTAAAAAGCTAACAACATATTTGACTACTACTTATGCTATAACTTTTGAATGGGTTTCAATATTTCCTTTTCTAAAAATTCAAGATGCACCAAGATCAAGGATACAGATGTTTTCTCTTTATTCGTATTTGTTTAAAGAATGAATGAATGAATCAGTGAAAATGAGTTTTCAAGATGGTGTTATTCTTACACCAAAAGTATTTTCTTACGTGGGCTTTTAAGAGCTATTGCAAACGAATGTGTAGATGTGAACAGAGTAGATTAAGTAAATTTGGGGTGTGAAAACTTGAGTATTTTGTTTGTTTGTTTTGGGGTTTTTTTTTTAATTAACATATAATGTATTGTTTGTTTCGGGGGTACAGATCTGTGATTCATCAGTCTTACACATCACAGTGCTCACCATAGCACATACCCTCCCCAGTGTCTATCAACCAGCCACCCCATCCCTCCCACCCTCCTCCCCTCCAGCAACCCTCAATTTGTTTCCTGAGATGAAGAGTCTCTTATGGTTTGTCTCCCTCTCTGGTTTCATCTTGTTTCGTTTGTCCTTCCCTTCCCCTATGATCTTCTGCCTTGTTTCTCAAATTCCACATATCAGTGAGAGCATATAATTGTCTTTCTCTGATTGACTTATTTCGCTTAGCATAATACCCTCTAGTTCCATCCACATCGTTGCAAATGGCAAGATTTCTTTTTTTTTTTGATGGCCGCATAATATTCCATTGTGTATATATACACCACATCTTCTTTTTTTTTTTTAAGATTATTTATTTATTTATTTCACAGAGAGAGAGAGAGAGCAGGAACATAAGCAGGGGAGTGGGAGAAGGAGAAGCAGGCTTCCTGCAGAGCAGGGAGCCCGATGTGGGGCTCGATCCCAGGATCCTGGGATCATGACCTGAGCCGAAGGCAGATGCTTAATGACTGAGCCACCCAGGCGCCCCTATACTACATCTTCTTTATCCATTCATCTGTTGTTGGACATCTAGGCTCTTTCCATAGTTTGGCTCTTGTGGACATTGCTGCTATAAACATTGGGGTGTATGTGCCCCTTCGGATCACTACATTTGTATCTTCAGGGTAAATACCCAGTAGTGCAATTGCATTGGCTCGTAGGGTAGCTCTATTTTCAACTTTTTGAGGAACCTCCATACTGTTTTCCAGAGTGGCTGCACCAGCTTACATTCCCACCAACAGTGTAGGAGGGTTCCCCTTTCACTTGAGTGTGTTTTTAATATCTTTTTACATAATTAGTCAAAAATTTTTGGAGACCTAATTCTTGTCACAGTTCTGTGGCAATTTACAAACTCCTAATTGTGTTTTTCTTATTGGTACAGTTCTTTATGAAAGCAACCCAACTTGAACAGATGAAAGAAGATTATTCATATATTATGGAAACAAAAGAAAGAACAAAGGAGCAGATAAATCAAGGAGAAGAGGTTTGTAAACACGTAATGCAAATATTTTTGAGATCAGTCAAATTCCTTTAGTACTTAAAAATGGTACTGTAAAATTATATACCTATGTGTAGATATGTATCTATATAAAACTAATAACACTTTCATAACACTCTATGAAATATAGGAAGTGTGGTTTTTATATTCAGGGTATTTATTAGCCTTTACTTTTTTGTTTTGGAATAATGCGTATGTACACGTTTTCCTCTGTTAGGCTAGAGACTAGAGGACAGAGCAGTATTTTACATGCTTATGCCTTGATATATGACTAGTTGGTTCTATAGTAAGGTATCACTAATTCCCACTGTAAGTAGCTTAAAAAGTATAATATTTCTTTTGATGGGAAAATAAGCACAAGCCTCAAGCTGATTATAAACGTAATATTCATTTGTAATTATATACGGTAGATAACTCTTTCATCACACTGGGAAGATGTTAATGTTCATTAAGCACTGATAGCTTGGTAGCAACTGTCCCATCCATACTCACCAGCTTGGTAGCTGTGCATATTTGTGTCAATTTGAAATTACTCAAGCCAATGAGACTTACTTAAATTTGGTTTTACATCTGCTATATTTTCTTCTTGTACTTTCTTCTTCAGATTCCTGAAGATCCAACCTTCTGTCTGATAATCAGAGACCTCAAAATCATAAGGCTTATGTTTCAGCTTTTCATCCCGTACATTAAGTCCCACCAATTTTTGTGTGATTCTATATCTTGTTCTTTAGGTACTTAGTCAGTTTTATAGAATTAGTGGAGCTTCTAGCTAGTTCTTAGCTTGTTCTTTTGACACAGAATTGTACTAATGATTGACCCAGGTCAACTTCATTAGATGCTGCACTGACCCTTTTACTTCAGGTTTTGAGGACTGCATATTTAAAGTTAGGTCTGTGGGTGTATGAAAACTCAAACAGCAAGGGTGGGTATATTTATTTTTATTCCCCACATTATCCCTTCAAACTCAAGGTACTGGTAGTGTACAAGGAGGCACTGTAAACCACAGAATTAATACAGCACAGTTTCTTGGTGTATCAGTGTTATTAGGAAAAGGAAATATTTGCATGTTCAAAAAAACATAATAGCATGTGTTACATTTATTATTTTAAAAATAGTAAATCAGGATTTTGAAGAAATGTGTTTGCTTCAGACAGCTAGGGGTTAAACACCCACTTTCTCCATGATATACTTTGTTATCAACTATTAAAGATATTTTGATTATGAAGTTAAAGAAGCACTTCCCTATATTGTGTAGCAGAATTCCTTATGTATAATATACACATAATAAGAGCTTTTTCTAATTAATTAAATGTCCTATATTCTCAAAATAAGCTCTGGCTTTGAATATTTAAATCTGTAGGAAATAGTATGTGAAGGTTAGATAGAAACTGGAAGCTGTCCAGTCAACAAATACCAGTTCCAGCATGTGCCTCCTGGCATTGTGCTTTGTCCATGGCCATATGATGGCAAATGCATATCTGGGTTCTGGGGTCAGAGACCTAACTGTTCAGCAGGAAACAGATGGTAAATAACTGAGTATGGTGGGCCCCCCTAAAGGACTTGTGATTAGATATGTGCAAAAGCACTTAGGAGGTATCAGCACTGGGGGAAAGAGACCTGGGAGGAGTGTAGTTGTTAAGGATGATGTCTAGGTTGAGAACTGAATGATGAATAATGCCAAACAAGGGATGGGGAGAGTAATGAAGGGTGCCATTCCTAGGGATAAGAATGGCAGCATCTTGGGCAAGAAAGCATATGGTGCTATTAGAAAGCTGAAGGAATTCCAGGTTGGCCAGAGTGAAGAGCACAAAAGTGAGAAAAAAGAGGCCAGATTGTAGAGGATCTTGTAAACCTAAGAACAGTAGAACACATGGAAGTGGATGATGTGACTAAATGAATATTCGTAATCAGTTACTCTGCTGTGGAAGAGGGTGAATTGCTGTAAGGAAAGAATGTAGAGAGATAAATAAAGAGTTCTCATTGTCCACTGAAATGATGATGACATAAGTTAGAGTAGTAGCAGTAGTAGTGAAAAGAAGAGTTTTGAAATGATTTGAGCAGATGTTAAGTGGGACAGGGAGGAGTGAAGTTGAGACAAGAGATAACACGGGTGACCAAATGACCTCCAGATCGATGACCTGAGCAGTAGACTTAAGTTTCTTAAAATAGGAATCTTGGGAAGAGGAGCCAGTTTTTCTTTTCTTTCTTTTAAGAAAAATGATGAATTTCATTTTGAACACATTGGTTTTGAAGTGCTTATAAAACATCCAATTGGATATAAGAGTGAGGAATGCAGAAGTCTGGCTTCAGTAAAAATTTGAGATTCATTAGTATGTTGTTGGTGTGTAAGCCGCAGGAATGACTTAGATTGCTGGGGAGGAATGGAAAGTGGGTCCAGGCCTGAGCCAAGAAAAATGCTCATGGAAGCCATAAAGGTCAAGGGAAGAGAATTTGAGAAGGCAGTAGTCACAACTCTGTGATGTTCTGAGTGGCAAGCACCACAAGGTTTGACAAATACTCCCTGTATTTAGTGACATAATCCGCACAGAGGCTTGTGGCAAGACAAGTTTCAGTAGCGGTGAAAACAGAAGCCAGATTTGTGGGGCTGAAAATGTGAGGAAATGGAAGAGAGATTACCTTCAGAAAACTTCGAGGGAGAGAGGAGGAAGAGGTCCCCAAGCATGGATAGTGGCTGTTGTGTTTGTAAATGGGAAAGATAAGTGAGTAAAGATTAAACATGATGATGGAAGGGAGTCAGTGAAGAGGGCCAAGTGGAAACAAAGGTGAAAAGATGGGGACGAAAAATGAACTAATTCAGACCTCCTGAGAAGGCAGAAGCTGGTGGTCGGACCCGAAATATATAGGTAGGAGATGGGAGCTGGACTTCAGTGTCATGAAGCCACCTCCTCCTGCTTTAGATTTGTAAATGAGGTTGTTGGAAGTTGGAGAGAGTTTCCTTTGATGGCCACTAAACTCCCTGAAGTAGGAGGCAGGGAGAATGAGTGAGGGATTAGGGCGGTGGGGGTGTATGAGGCTTGAAGAGAGTGATAATGGATTGAAATAATCCTGGAGAATTGGGAAAGTGACTGGTAGGGACGCATTAGATCCACAGTATGAGGCTCTAGTTGAAGATGGTAAGCATGAATGAAGGGGAGAGGCCATCTACCCAGGTGTGCAGAATCTAAAGTCTAGGAGCCACTTGAGAAGCTGTTCTAATGTCATTATATTTGATACTTGTTTGATGATTTTTATTATTATTTTAATTTAATTTTTTGAGAGAGAGAGTGCGCACGTGTGTGTGTGCAAGTGAGTGGGGGAGGGACAGGAGGAGAGAGAGAATCTCAAGCAGGCTCCATACCCAGCGCGGAGCCCACAGGGGTGGGGGGGGAGGGGGTGCCTCAGTCTCATCACCCTGAGATCATGACCTGAGCCAAAATCAAGAGTCGGAGGCTTAACTGACTGGGCCAGCCAGGTGCCCCTGATGATTTTATTTATTACTAGGGAGAACTTAGATTTAAAAAATTATAACTTGGGGTACCTGGCTTAGTCGGTTAGGTGTCCAACTCTTAATCTCATCTGGGTCTTGGTCTCAGGGTTCTGAGTTTGGGCCCTGCATTGGACTCCACACTGGATGTGGAGTCTACTTAAAAAATAAAAATAAATAAGTAAATAAATAAATAATTATAACTTATTTGGCTTTTAGAAATAAATTTCTTCTGTGTCTTCCATTATCTTTGGAATGAGTACTGGGTATAGTTTGCCCAGAAGAACATACCAGTCTGTCTATCTGATAGGGAGTTGAGAGAAATGGGAAACTGAGTGTTATGATTTGTCTATACTTGTGAGGTCTTAAACCCTTTATTCCTTTGATCTTCATTTGAAGAATATTTGGCCTTCTTTATAACGCAGAAATTAAGAAAATAACTGCACCTAGTAAAAATATACCAAAGAACCAGAGATATTTTTATTTTCACCTTAAGTCATTTCCCTGCATATCTTTTTTAATACTGATTAAGGAAGTACATTCAAAAGAAATACATTTGTAAAAACTCTTGTCTTTTCAGTGTTAGTAAGAAACGTATCCTTTTTTCTTTTTTTCAAGCGACTTATTGAGCTAAAACGCCAGTGTTTGGAGAAAGAAGAACGTTTTCAAAGTATTACTGGTTTAAGTACAATGAAGACTAATTTAGAATACTTGAAACATGAAATGGCTTGGGCAGTGGTAATTTTTACTTTATTACTTATTCACTTAATGCTTTTAATATGTAGAAAATATTGGTTTCAGTTACTCTTATACATGATTTACACTAATTTCTTTTTAGGTCAATGAAATTGAAAAACAGTTGAATGCTATCAGAGATAATATCAAAATTGGGGAAGATCGTGCTGCTAGACTTGACAGGAAGATGGAAGAACAGCAGGTAATTATTTTTTTAATACAGATTTAGTAGGTTAAAGCATATGAGATTACTGACATTAGACTATTTTAAAAGACCTACAAAAGTAGCAGTTTCAACCTATATATTTATCTATGTTTGAATTTATGATTCAAATGAAACTGACATAAACTTTTGTTCAAGTACTATTATAGCAACCCTTTTTTATTTTATTTCTTTTTAAGATTTTATTTATTTATCTGGTGGTGGGGGGCTAGAGCACAAGCAGGGATAAGGGCAGAAGGAGAGGGAGCGAGAATCTCAAGCAGACTTCGCACTCACCATTGAGCCTGATGCAGGGCTCGATCTCACGACCCCAAGATCGTGACCTGAGTCAAATTCAAGAGTCAGATGCCCAACCAACTGAGCCACCCAGGCTCCCCGGCAACTCTTTTTTAAAAAGAGTATTGTTTGGACATGATCAACCAGTTGAGCCCAGTAATGTAGCACTCTAAACTCAAGAATGTGGACAGTGGTACTTCCTTATTAACTAGAGATGCTACAACATGAAGCTTTTACTGTTGTTCATTAGGAGTGTCAACATAAAAAGCCTTGAGGTGCTAGAATAATAGTCACTTAGAAAGCTAAGTATCGTGAACTATAACACTTCAGAACTGAGCAGAATGCCCAGAGATTGCTATCAGAATTTCCAGGGAACTGAAGTTTTAGAGCCCAAAACCATCAGAGGATTTCGTGTAGGTGGAACACATGTAGGACAAGTTGTTAGGTCTGTTAAAGTTCATTTCAACCTGAGATCTAAGAGCCACATGGAAACTATGCTATTTATGTAAGATTCAAGAGTCTTCCACTTGGGTCTAGAGGTAGAAGTTGGTTGAATGATAAGTAAAAGCAGTAATTTTCTGTTAGGGCTGTCCACATGGACCTTTTTACCATATAGCCAGTCCACTCTTTATACTCACATTTTTGTTCTTTGTTTAATAGCTTTATTGAAATATAATTCATATACCATATAATTCACCAGTTTAAAATTTGCACTTGAGTGGTCTTTTAGTATTTCCCAAGGATATGTAGCCCACAATGCAGAATTCCTTGCATTTTGTCATGCCAGAAGTAGAACTCCTAGCCCTTTAATTTTTGTAGAAGCCCCACCTACTCCGTGTGGATGGCTTACCTCTTAGTATTTTGTTCTACCAAGCTTAGTTTATAGTATAGGATGTCATCTTCCCCACCTTGCTTTTTCAAGGTAAGCAGATATGTTTTCTTCCCTTTAAGTGTTATGTTATTATTAATCCATCAAAAGTAAGAAATAAATATGTAAAAATAACAGAAACAGGCTGAATTTCTTACTCCCTCTTCAGGTAGCAAATGGAAGTTCAACCCCACCCACCTTTTCTCACCTAAGATTTTCATTTCTGTGAGAATATGCTGGAATTTTTTTTTTTTCCCTACCAGATTCTCCTCATCCTCATTTCCTAGCTTGTCATAGTGGAAGACCTTAAGTTATTTTTCTCTTTAGATAATCTCCAATCTAAAAATGGAATCCAGGGGTGCCTGGCCGGCTCAGTTCGTAGAGCATATGACTTTTGATCTTGGGGTTGTAAGTTTGAGCCCCGCACTGGGTATAGAGATTACTTCAAAATAAAATATTTTTTTTTAAAAAGTGAAAAGTAAAAAAAATAATAAAAATGGAATCCAGTCTGAGTAATATAATGTTCACCTTTTTTTCAAGTGGGAAAAGGAGGATCTTCAGGCAGGGTGATACTTTAGTTCTGCAGGCCTTTGCCCCTACTTAAGCATTTGGGCACTCTCTGTAGTAAATGGTAAATTTCTGGAGGGTAAGAACTATCTTATTTTATATTTGTATCCTTCCCATGTCTTACATAAAACCTTTCATGCCGTATTATGCATGGTGATTGATTATAGAATGACCGTTAAGTGGAAGGGATGTGAAGAAATTGTGTCAGCTCCACTATCTGGCTCTTTCTGGAAAAAGTTTGCTGATCCCTGATCCAAATAGTTCTCATATTTGTCTCTTCTAATCCATTCCTATTGTCTCAGTGCCCCATTTTGGTTTCTAATTCATTTTGCTCTGGAATGTTAACTCTTCACTGAAATTGTTTGCTTTAATTTTCCCTCCACCCTGCTTGTGCTTCCAAAGTGACTTGATGTACAGATTCGGTCATGTCTTATCTCCCTGTTGTCTGGAGGGTTAAGTTGTAAGCTGATCTTAGGGAATTCTGGGCACTTCCATGCTTCCAGCTCAGCTCCCACCACCACCCTCTCAGTTTAAGCTCCAGATATTTTCATTTCCAAAAGTAGTATTAGTGCCTTTCTGCATGCTTTCCCATCTGCCTCTAACACCTTTACCCAGCTTTTCTCCTGGTACATTTGCATTAATCTTTCAAGTCTCAGCTCAAATGCTACTTTTGCTTTGAAGGAGGCATTCTTGACTTTTTCTGGCAGACCTCTAGATTCGTTCTCTATGCTTCCACAATTACAAATAGACATAACCAACTTAAGCATTATGGTATCCAAACTATGATCAATTTAAGCAATCTGTTTTTCTGCTAAATTGTGTCTATCTCCCTTTAATTGTGTTACCTGCAGACCATTGTTACTCTCTCTTTGTATCCCCAGAAGATAGGACATTTGTTGGATAACTAAATGTGGAATTAAAAATTGTATTTTAAAATAGTGTTTTATGTAATTATGTTTGCTTACCCGAGATCTTGAGATTATTTAGAGTGAAACTGAATTTGTTATTTGCTGTATATATAAAATTTTTTTCTGTTTGTTAAAGAAAGGTAAAATGCACTCCAACAATGTTATTTTCTTAAAGGTTAGACTTAATGAAGCAGAAAAAAAATACAAAGATATTCAAGATAAACTGGAAAAGATTAGTCAAGAGACAAATGCACGAGCACCAGAATGTATGGCATTGAAAACAGATGTTACTGCTAAGAAAAAGGTCTACAATGAAGCTGAGGTGAGAGAAATTTTCCAACCTGGAATATTAAATACTGTATATCAAATATAAATAGTGTTCATTTACTTTTAAAAGTAGAGGTATTGTAATTAGGTGGAAATCTGTACTGCTTTCAGACTTTAAAAAATAATGGTTTCATGGGACCATTTATATACTTCGTTTTAAAAATACATTTTTGCAACATAAGAATAAAATAAATAAATAAATAAAAATAAAAAATAAAACACACAAAAAAATAAATAAAAAAAAAATAAAAATACATTTTTGCATATACTTCACCTCTGATTTGAAGATTTGGCAAAAGTGGATTTGAATAGGATATGTGTTTTTTTTATCTTACCAAACTGTGTCTAATTTTTTGTTAGGTTCTATATAATCGTTCTCTAAACGAGTATAGAGCATTAATGAAAGATGATGAACAGCTTTGCAAAAGGATTGAAGAACTAAAGAAAAGGTAAGATGGTTACTTTGCTATGTTCATGAATACCTCTTTTTGTAATACAGTGAACTCAGCGAAGTGGAGTATTATATTTTCCATATTATTTCTAAAGGAATTTTATCACATTGCTTTGTATTTTTTCAGTGTTCAGTTTTTCATTTAACATTTTCCATTTCGGATTATTTACTGTTAGTACTGATCAATCTTTGGAACCTGAACGATTGGAAAGACAAAAAAAAATATCTTGGTTAAAAGAGAGAGTAAAGGCCTTGCAGGATCAAGAAAGCTCAATCAATCAAGAGATCGAACAGTTTCAGCAAGCCATAGAAAAGGACAAGGAAGAACGGATCAGAATTAAGTAAGTTTCAACATCCTTAGAATGACTTTTTTCAATGACTTGAAAATCATGTGGTTTGTTCTTTATACGAAGAGAGAAAACATGTTTGGTTGTGGTTGTGGTTTCTTGTGCTGAATAAAATATCTTTAAAAATTACTTTTCCAACACTTGTAGAGCTGAACCCATTTCTGGGATTTCTAGTCCTCATCCCTATGGCATCATTTCTTTTTTCGTGCTAAGTTTTGAGGACTTGAGACTATTTTTCTCTACTAACACAATCATTTTCAAATAAAGAAATCTGCCTTTAGTCTTTAGAGTAGCTGAGTCATTCACTGGTATGCAGGTGTTGAGGGGAATGACTGGATATTTCTGTATAACTGTATCACACATCTCTTCTGTTTTTCTGCTTTTATTTTTTAGGAGAGAAGAATTAGATGTCAAGCATACACTGAGCTATAATCAGAGGCAACTGAAAGAATTAAAAGATAGTAAAACTGATCGACTGAAAAGATTTGGCCCTCACGTTCCAGCCCTTCTTGAAGCAATAGATGATGCCTATAGACGTGGGCATTTTACCTGTAAACCCGTGGGCCCTTTAGGTATTTGTCACCATTTGGTCAGGATATAAGAAATGTTAAAAATAAGGTTTTATTTTCAGGAAAAGGGTCTATTGAATCTAGTTTTAAAACTGTTACCAAAGAGGGCACCTGGGTGGCTCAGTTGGTTGAGCGACTGCCTTTGGCTCAGGTCATGATCCTGGAGTCCCTGGATCAAGTCCCACATCGGGCTCCCTGCTCGGCAGGGAGTCTGCTTCTCCCTCTGACCCTCCCCCTCTCATGCTCTCTCTCTCTCTCTCATTCTCTCTCTCAAATAAATAAATAAAATCTTAAAAAAAAAAAAAAAAAAAAACTGTTACCAAAGAGCTATGTAATTATATGTGGATTTTAATTGTACATATTTTAAGAAGTAATTATAAAAATCACTTTAAACTTTATAATTTCCCTTTTACATTTTTAAAGCATAAAAGAGCCAAAAGCAAGAAAACTTAGGAAAAGGAAAAAAAAAAAACTATAGAGTTGAATAATCTGATCTGATTTTTTTCCTGAATGAATGAATGAATGAATGAACTAATTTGAATATAATTGATTAGTTCAAAAATCTAGTGACAGTGAACTAATTTGAATATAATTGATTAGTTCGAAAATCCAGTGACTGTTGATTTACACGGGAGTTAGTGGGGTGTTCTTTTCACTGTCATTATAAAATGACTTGTCTTCTTACTTCTGTTTAGGTTGGACAACATTGTTTCTGAGTCTTTTTTCAAGTGGAAAACCTGGGTTTATTGAATTATCCCTATATATACATGAGATTAAAAAATACTTGTAATCGGGGCGCCTGGGTGGCTCAGTTGGTTAAGCGACTGCCTTCAGCTCAGGTCATGATCCTGGAGTCCTGGGATCGAGTCCCGCATCGGGCTCCCTGCTCAGCAGGGAGTCTGCTTCTCCCTCTGACCCTCCTCCCTCTCATGCTCTCTGTCTCTCATTCTCTCTCTCAAATAAATAAATAAAATCTTAAAAAAAAAAAAAATACTTGTTGAATTCTCCTGAGGAGTTATCTCTAATTCTATAACATCATTAAGTGAAAATGATGCTGTCAATATAAATGTATTGTTGCTAAAGTACTCTATTACCGTGTAAGTACAGCATTACACACGGTGTTAAGTGTTATGGTAAAATCTCATATAAATGATATGTACCTCTATACCAGGATCCATTTAAACGGATGAGGCATTTTCTCTTTGTTTCTAAAATCCCAGTGTTAATCAGTTTGACAGAAAATAATAAAGAATCTGTAAACCTTTTGGCTTACTTTTCAAAATGCCATTCAGAGGCTGGAAGAGTATACATTACATAGAGAAACCTCTGTTGATTTACACGGGAGTTAGTGGGGTGTTCTTGTCACAGGATTTGATGGGTTTTTCTCCCCCGTGTATCCAGTGGATATGTAGGGATCTCCCATTTAGTTAACATAAGATCTGTAATGTCATTTAAGCTTCTTTATATGAAAATATTTTGAAGTCATTTATAAACTATTATAAGAAGAAAGTTACATTAATATTTCAAAATATTAATGGGCCTTTTAATAATTTTCTCTCACCTTTAGGAGCTTGCATTCATCTTCGTGACCCTGAACTTGCTTTGGCTATTGAATCTTGCTTGAAAGGACTTTTGCAGGCCTATTGTTGCCATAACCATGCTGATGAAAGAGTTCTTCAGGCACTGATGGAAAGGTTTTATTCACGAGGGACCTCCCGGCCACAGATAATAGTTTCTGAGTTTCGGAATGAGATGTATGATGTAAGACACAGGTGAGGTGTCGGTAGCTAAATGCCGTTTCGGGTTGTGCTTAATCATGTACAAGATCAGAAAGAATTAAGACATTTTTATATTAACCAAATCTGTAGTACTGATTGATGAAATGTCATCAAGCCACTTCTTTAACTTCAGTCAAGGCACTGGAGACACATAGATAAATAAGACATGCTCTCTGCCCTTGAGCTCCTTACACAAGGTCTGTTGTGGGAGCCAGGACAGGGGAAGGGACATGGTGCAGCATAGAAATTATACTGAGGGAGGTGATACAGACCACGGCAAATTAAGGGGTATGTGGGGGTGGGGGTGCTAAGGAGGAGCTTTGGCACTCAGTACTCACAGTTCAACTCTCAAGGTGCTTTGCAGATTCCGTAAAGAGCTGTGGTAGTTTTCTTTGATGACCCTAACAAACCTTCTCAAGGGCACAGTATTTAAACTGGCCTCTTTCTAACTGCCTGACTGGCTAGTCACTTTACCTTCAAATATAATACATATTTTCTAATTGAATGTCAGCTTTGATAAAATTGGATCACAAAATGCAGATGTAGTTCAGATGAGAGAGTAATTATATGTTAGTAGGCAGGTTAGCGAAGAAATTAGAGAAAAGAGGACAAATAACCAAGTCTTCTGACCTGATGAATTTGTCAAGTGATAGATAAGGTTTAATTGCCTTATAAGCAAATAGAATTCTATGTGCAAAACACATAGTGGCATGGCATCATAAATTATTCTGCAAAAAATAGCATTTGCATCATAGATAGCGAGGGGCAGATTAAAGCGCTATTTAGGGGACGCCTGGGTGGCTCAGCTGGTTGTGTGTCTGACTCTTGGTTTTGGCTCAGGTTATGGTCTCAGGGTCATGAGATAGAGCCCCACGTCGGGCTCCACGCTCAGCAGGGACTCTGCTTAGGATTCTCTCCCCTTCTCTCTGCCCCTCACCCTGCTTGCACACACACTCTCTCTCAAATAAATAAATAAATCTTTAAAAAAAATAATAAAAATAAAAGCGTTATTTAGGACAAAATAACACTTGTTACTTGAATGTAAGAGAATGAAAGAATTGAGGATGACTGCTAGGTCTCTGGACCGAGCAGATGTGCTCGTAACTGGTTTAGGAGAAGTGTAAGGAAGAAGTGGATTTGTCAGAAGTGGATAAATCCTGTTGTGGAATTGTCAGTTTTGAGCTTTTAGACTAGAAATAAGGATTTGGGAGTTAAGGGTAAACTCTTTTCCCAGTCTGCATGAAAGTATGACTCTACATTAGTTTCTGGCTCTAATCCTGATTTCTAAAACCTGATAGAAGGGAAATTTCAGTTGTTCTGTCAGACAACATTGCTTATGGTAAAGATGCCCCCTGGCAGGCTAGTTGCATCTAGACTGAGAAAACTCTGGACAGCTGGGGTGGAAAGCCAGTATGGTGACTTGCAGTTGAGCATTTCCCTATGGGGACCTTGGAAACTGTCCCTAGGAGATTACTGGGAGAGCTTGGCTTCTGCACCAGCACTGTCCTTTGGGGAACAGGGACGGGTCCTGAACAGCTGATGGGACTGCGCCGTCGTGACCCGCTGCACGAACTCCCATGAGTAGCAATGCCTGGCACCGCCCTGCCGGCACGCCGTGTTTCCCAGTGGTTGTATTTCCAGTCTCCTAGCAGCGTATCATCCTGTGAAGGGGTGCAGAATGAGCTCCATTTGTGCAGCATGAGGTCACTTCTTGGAAATAGGTGAATCTGTGTGCTGAGAATGAGGGCCTTCGGAGTTGGGTAGGTTTGGGGAGAGTGAGTGAGGAAGCTGAACCAACATCCACTCAGGATTCAAACGCCCATGGCTGCAGGATTTTTGGCTTTTTAATAGGTTTGAGGTGAGAATGTGTACGTACTCTTGGACTGATACTATAGTAGGATTTGTTAGAATGGGTAGTTATTACAGAAGAAGAGGGACGCAATTGAGAAAGGAGTTCATTGATTGGCTATGAGGCTGGAGAGGGAAGAAAGTGAGGTGTGGGAGCAAATCTGTAAATGTACTGGATGCAGGGAGAGAGCAGGTTGAACAGGCGTGGTAAGCCGGGAACAGTGCGGCTGTAGCTCGTGGTGACAGTGGGAAGTCAGAGGTTAATGGAGCAGCTCCAGGCATTCGCCTTTCAGAGTAGTTTGGAATTATGCTGAAGTTCAAGTTGGTGGCGTAGTAGAGGAAGTTGGATGTTACTTTTAGGTGTTGACAGAATATTGACAGGTCGGGTATGTTTAATATTCTCTCAACTTCACCTGCCTTTGCAGACATTTTGGAGGGGTGATTTTTGGTGAAGAACTTTATCAGTATATATTGTGGTTCAAACACTAAATTTTAAAACTGGTCATGTTATTTTATTTATTTTTTTTTCTTTTTTTTTTTTTTATTTATTCATTTGAAAGAGCGAGAATGAGAGAGAGAGCGAGCACATGAGGTGGGGAGGGTCAGAGGGAGAAGCAGACTCCCTGACAAGCAGGGAGCCCGATGCGGGACTCGATCCCGGGACTCCAGGATCATGACCTGAGCCGAAGGCAGTCGCTTAACCAACTGAGCCACCCAGGCACCCTGGGCATGTTATTTTAATCTAGAAAAGAATAGTAAACCACCCTTGGAATATTAGAATGAATCCGGTATATTAGGCTCACATTAGAGAACCTCATCAGAGGAGCCTAGGGGAGTGTATAGCTCCGCAGGAGATGCTGGGGATAATTTCCTTTCCTATAAAAACGGCTTTGTTCACTCTGAAGTACAGGCTGCTGAACTGCTCGGCATGCTGGCCACCCAGTTCTGTGTCTGCATCTGTACATCTGTCCTGCTCAGCACAAGAGATGCTCTTGCTCTCCAAAGCTCTTTATTCTACGTAGGCTCTGAATTGCATGCTTTCTTGCCTGGTTTGTTGGACTGTTTCTTTTAATTACTTCAACTCTCTCCTGAACCTTAAACTTTCCTACTCCATTGACTTCTCTCTGCTTTAAATCCTAGGCCAGTGGTTTGCCTCCCCCATCTTGAGAACAAACTCCTTTAAATTAGAGAATAACATTATCAGTCCCATGGTTATTATGAGGATTCAATGAGCTGATATTATTTATAATATTCTTAGAATTCCTAGCACATAATATAAATGTTTGCTATTTAGATAAAATAAACCTATTACAGGTGTTTTCAAATGTTATCAGATATTTTCCATTGTCTTACATCTATAGTCACACATTAAAAAGATATGTATATAAAATTAAAGTTTGATAATACTTACATATTTTTTAATATGTAATTTTTTAATACCTACATATTTTTGTCTCCTAGAGCTGCTTATCATCCAGAGTTTCCAACAGTCCTGACAGCTTTAGAAATAGATAATGCAGTGGTTGCAAACAGCCTGATTGACATGAGAAGCATAGAGACAGTGCTTCTGATCAAAGTAAGATAAGATGCTTGCTGCATTTTATATACTTTTAAATTTCCAAAACTGAGGTTGGCTATATAAATCCTCTTCCCCTTCTATATTATGGAGTTGTTAATATGTCTTACTGCTGTACTTTTACCTTATAGGAAACTATAGAATAATACAGAGCTGGTTGGTTTATGCATTTTCTGCCTGAAGGAACTTTATATTTTTGGCTGTTCCTCAGTAAATATTTCACAAATACATATGATTTTGGTGAATGATGCCATAAATTTTTTGTTATTCGTTCTTTCTTAATTGTCTGCCAAATCCATTTTTTATTTACCCTTATAGATAAGTGTTTATTATTCTATTTTTAAGCAAATACTCTACTTGATATTTTATGAGTTCTTTATCTTAAAACTTTAAAAGTATTGTAAAATAAATCATTATTTACTCTTCACTTGTGTATTTTTATGTATTTGTTGGGTTAGATCATCATTGGCATAAATTTGCTGAGAAGGAACTAGGAAATTCAAAACAGAGATCTAATCAAAACAGTTTGTTTATCTCAATAACAAACTGAGAAGTAATTATATCAGTAATTTAAATATATATACCGTGTATGTGTTGCAGGGTCATATTGTAATTATCTGTGTGCTTTGCTCACTCATATTTTAGAAGGATCCTTGAAAGGAAATAATGAAGTCCTCTTGTCTGTCCCCAGAGATTGGCTAGGCCTCCATTAAGCCTGATGCCCATTTTACTTCTTCTAGGGCTTATTTCTAGGCTTTCCCCCATGTAATTCAGTATACTCATCTTTTATTGCAATTTGCTGTTCATTCACATCTTTCTTTTCAGGCTGTTAAAGTCATTTAGAAAAAGTAAGATTTGTGTGAACTCTGATCTAAGTAGACACTTTCATGTGAAAATGTACTTAAAATTTTAATTTTAATGGATAACAGCATTAGAACTTAAAATCAGTTTGTCATAAAACCTTGCTTACTATATTGTTCTAAAGGCTGTCAGTAGTTTTAATTCTTTGAATCATGAGAGTTGTTTTTGAAATTCTTTAATTTTTTGGAATTATTTTACTTATGTTTAAATGTTTAAATAAAAATACTTGAATCTTAAAATAATGATAGGTAACATTTTGAAATTGTGTATCAGAAATGCTATGGCATAACTTCAAAAATGTATTTCTCCCCCCTGTATTTTTTTAGAATAATTCTGTAGCTCGTGCAGTAATGCAGTCCCAAAAGCCACCCAAGAATTGTAGAGAAGCTTTTACTGCTGATGGTGATCAAGTCTTTGCAGGACGTTACTATTCATCTGAAAATACAAGACCTAAATTCCTAAGCAAAGATGTGGATTCTGAGATAAGGTTAGTGTCAATGTAGCATTGCTGTGGTATTCCTACTGCTTCCTATAGGGTTTGGTTCCCTTCATATTACTCTGTTAGTAAGTTATTTCAGGGAAGGATTGTGAGTAATCTGTTCAGGCTTAAAAGATCATTTAGCTGGGTGTAGAATTCTAGGTTGATGGTTATTTCCCATCATCACTTTGACAATAGTATTCTGTGCTAAGAACACAAAGTGTGTTCCCTTGACCAGCTGGTCTGCAGACAAAGGAGCTGAACTCAGAATGTGCATCAGCTGCATCACTATCCCATCGTTTAGTTCTGACTTCGCTCAGTGAGAGCATAGGTTCCATATTCCGTCTCCGACTGTACCTTGAGTTGCACTGGTCTAAAAAGATCAGTCGGCACAATTAGAGCACGCATCTAGGAAGATCGAGCTGCCAGGGGAGACAAAGCGAGAAGTTGAACAGAAAACTAGTAAGTGTATTTAAGGAGATTCACAAGCATTGCAGAAAGGAATTTTGGTACCAAAAAACATGATTCTCTAACCAAATGAATTCAGGTGACAAATTAATGGGTTGAAACTAAATTAGTGACCTGCAAGACCTTCAGTAGAAGAACTTAGAACTTAAGTAAAATAAATGTCTAAGAAAATTGAGTAAAGGTGAAAGTATTCTAAATGACTTATATATGTAAGAGAAATGAGAGTTTTTTTGAAATATCTCTCTTGTTTTCAGATAGGACTAGTCATTTTTATGTGACTTTGAGAGCAGTGTAAAGACCAGGAGCCATAATGGTTATCAGAAAGTTTGGTAAAACTTATTTAGCAACAGAAAAAAGTTGAATGACCAGCAACTTGGTGTCATGGCACAAAGCACACATTTTACATTGACACTGAGTCTTAGAGGATAAATGTGTGAATGTGCTGTGTAAAACTGACCTGTAAAGTGGTAAGCTTTTGTCCGTTGTGCCATGACATTTAAATCCAGCCTTCCCAATTCTTAACGTGGTAAGACTAAATTATATGGTATTCAAGCAGACCTGAGTACAAATATATAAAAATATCATGGTGGTATTACACTGTGTTGCTTACACTTCCCTTTCAACAAAAATTGCCTTGTGTATTTGTGTCCCGAGTCTTCAAAAAAAAGAAGTATGGCACTATTGGAAGAGATTGTAAATATACCCCAGTAGCAAGTTGGCATCTCTGATTCCAACATTTTAGTAGTAAAGGTTTCAAGTTGATACTTACCTTCATTTTTTAGTTAACAGTATTCACATTAATGTGTAGGGGACACATCTTTTGTTTTAAAAGCCAGATGAACACTGGTTTTTAAAAAATTGTTTCCCACATTGATAAACTTTATTAATTATAAATATAGTGTTCTGGGTATTATGTTAATTTGAGTCAGTCAGACAGAGAAAGACAAATACTGTATGATTTCATTTATATGTGGAACCTAAAAAACAAAACAAATGAACAAATAAAATAAAACAGAAACCGACTCATAGATATGGAGAACAATCTGGTGGTTGAACAGTCTCTCTCCAAACGGGAGAGGGATGATGGGATGGCTGAACGTGATGAAGGGGATTAAAAGGTACAGACTTCCAGTTGGAAAATAAGTAAGTCATAGAGATGTAATGTACGGTGTAGGGAATATAATTAATATTAATTGTTATTAATATTTTAATGACTTTGGTGACCGGTGGCTGCTAGTTTATTGTGGTGGTCACCTCATAATATATAAATTTTGAATCACTATGTTGTACACCTGAAACTAATGTAATATTGTATGTAAACTACACTTCAGTTAAAAAAAGAGAGAGAAAAAGGCTAATAGCTAAAAAAGCCAAGTCTGAAAGAATGTAGGAGGGAGATGAAGGCACTGAAGGGAATAAAATTCCTGGATTTTCTGGAAAAAATAAAAATAAATTTTAAAAAATGAAAGAAAAGAAAGAAAATATACCAAGTTTTAATGATACTTAGATGACTTTTGTGTCATCTGTTTTGACCTGAACCAGTGTGATAGTTGCCTGATATTTGGAAGTTTAGAAAAATTCACTAGTGTTTTTTAAATATAGAAAAGTATAAATTGGGAAACAAAAGTAGCTCATAATCCTGTTTCTCCATGGTCCTTGTTGACATTTAAAAAAATAATTAAAAGTAATATATGCATATGGTGAGAAAGTTCAAACAGTGTAGAAAAGTATACAGAATGAACTGTTCTCATCGCTTTTTTGTTGTTAAAGATTTCATTTATTTATTTGAGAGAAAGAGAGTTAGTGAGAGAGAGCACAGGCGGGGAGGAGAGGGAGAAGCAGGCTCTCCGCTGAGCAGGGAGCCCTAGGCGGGACTCCATCCCAGGACCCTGGGATCATGACCTGAGCCACCCAGGCACACCCTCATCCCTCTTTCAAAAGTAAATAGTTGAGTAGTTTCTTATACGTGTTCCCAGGTTATATCCTTGTACCATACAGTGACTTTTTGAATTGAGATATAATTCACATACTATAAAATTCACTCTATTTTAAAGCATACAATTTAGAGATTTTTATTATATTCACAGGGTTGTGCAAACATCACAGTTAGCTAATTCCTGAACATTTTTATCACACCAGAAGAAAAACCCATACCCATTAGCCGTTATTACTTCCGCAATCCCCAACTCCTGGCAACCACTAATCCTTTTATGCGTTTGTCTTTATGGATTAGTCTATTCTGGATGTTTCATATAAATGGAAACAAATGATATGCAACCTTTTGTGCCTGGCTTCTTTCACTTACGTGTAAAGTTCATCCATACTGTGCTATGTATAAGTATGCATATGGTTTCTCTATCTTGCTTTTTTTCTGTCAATGTTGTATCTGGCAGTCGTATCATGTCAGCACATTTAGAACTGCCTCTCGGTATGGCTATATCAATATGCTGCTTAACCAGTTCCCTGTTGATGGACCTAGGAGTTGTTTACCATTTCCTCTTATAACAGTGCTGCAGAGCGAACACACGTATGTGGATCTCGGCATAGTTTTGGAAGTGTGTGCATAGCTTAAATTCTTAATAGTAGAAATGCTAAGTAAAAGGATATATGAATTTTTAAGTTATTTAATAGCTGTTGCCAAATGACTATAATTGATATATTAATAAATAATTTATGGTTCAATTTTAAATATTTAATAATATTAAGCAATTACTAATATTTTTGATATGTGTAATATTAAATGAGCTTTAATATTTATTAAAATAGATAATTTAACATTTTTATTTTATTTTTGAATAAGTTGACCATTTAACAGTGATTTCTAAATGACTCCAGAAAGATTCCCCGATTTCCCCTCATACTGCAAGTATATGAAGGGTGCTTCTCTACACCCTCTTCAACTCAGCACTGACAGATTCCTATTGATGAAAAACGGCCCTGGAATTTAAGCGAAAAGATTATATTTCACAATTTCATAATGAACAAAGTGACTTCTTAACAGGCAAAGGGTTTTAAGTTCTAACTACAGGTAGTGACTTGGTTTGATTATCCCAGTGTGGTTTCCCATGATGAAAGTACACATAAGGTGCAAGAAAAATGTCTAAGGTAGCTCTTGGAATAATTCCAGTGCAGTTACTGCTTACATACAAGATCAGAAAAAAAAAGTTTACCTGTGGATTTTTTAATTGCCAAAATACTGTAACATATTTAATGTAATTTTCCAAAGTGTGTTTTTTGAATTTATTCTTTCATGTGTTCTTTAAAACAGATATTGAATGAGTACTTAATGTGCCAGGTCCTGATCTGGGCACAAGACACAGCACAAAATAAAGTGCAAAATATTCCTTATCCCAGAGCTTATATTAAGAAGGTGGACATAGAATATAGATGAATACTAACTAGGTCAAGTGCTGTGGAGACAAACATAGCAGACTAAGGGCTGGAGACTGGGGAGAGTACTACTTGGATAGGCAGCTCAGGAGCCTGTGTTCATCCCACGCAAACAACGCACACATGCTTAGCTTAGTTGTACCTGTTTCATTAGGTAGCAAAGGTTCTTGCTCCGTATAAAAATTAATTAAAAACTAAGGAGGAACACTATATGAAAGTGTGTAACAGGGGTGCCTGGGTGCCTCAGTCAGTTAAGCGTCTCCCTTTGGCTCAGATCTCAGGGTCCTGGGATCGAGCCCCACGTCGGGCTCCCTGCTCGGCAGGGAGCAGAGGGAGAAGCAGGCTTGTGCTCTCTGTCACTATCTCTGCCGCTATCTCTGTCTCTCTCTCAAATAAATAAATAAAATTAAAAAAAAAAAGAAAGTGTGTAACAGAATTCATCCTACCCAGTGAAAAGGAAGTTGTACAGTCTAGTAGTTTTGTTTATACAGATTATGTTGATTGCTTAAATTTATTCTAAGTATTCAGGAAATAGTATAACAATATTGTCTGTGCTTATTTCGCTGGTTTTTATTTTTGGTTTAGGCTCTGGGTTTCAGAGTTTGTTTACTTGGTAAATATTTTATTGTTTTTAGTGCAGTTACATTTATTTGTTAATAAGGGTATAGATTTATATATAGTAATTCAAATATTTCTTACTAAATCTTGAGGAGCCATCTTAAGTGCTTATATCTATCCCCATTTTTACCAGAAATACCACAAGTATTGTCCTCCTTTCCTCATGTTTATCATTCATTCAGCTGACATTTTTTGAGTGTTTTTTCTAATTTTGAGGATTCTGGCAAGGTAGCACAGTTACAGTATTTCATCAAATTTAAGCTGCTCTGTTACTAAAAAAGAAAAAATGCTGCTAATTGAACCATGAACTGGAACATGATTTCAGAGATGTTAAAATGTGGAAAAATATGCATCTTACTGAAAAATGGCACAGAGACAAGTTTTTAACTGCAAAAGTGGTTCTCTCCCACCAGGCACATGACTTTGGGAGACAGGTGCTTGGGTCAATGAGGCAGGAAGAGGTGACTTCTGAAGTCAGTGACTCCTGTCGCAGAGACCCTTTATGGCTTTGGCATCTGCTGACTTTTTCTTTTCCATCCCTTTTCATTGTCCCCCTCTCCATCCCTTCCATTCCCGCAGTTACCCAACGACAGCACATGATGAGCTATCGGGTTTCTCTGTTTCACTTCTCTGTGCTTTGGTGTCTGTCTTTCCATGTCCCTAGTTGGTCCAGCTGAGGGAACCTTTAGAGAATACAGTTCAGTTGTCACTTGCCCCAGACTCACTTGTATGTTCCCGTAGTTCTGTAAGATATAAAGTATCCTGTTCACATTTTAACGTTATGGCTTATTTCCTGGGTTTTTTTCCTGTTTGTTTGATTCTTTTATGTCTTATTTCTGTTTCCACCTCTGCCTGTCACTGTGCATGGTGCCTGCCACACAGAAATCATAAATATTGGGGTGCCTTGGTGGTCAGTAGTTGGGCGTCTGCCTTCGGCTTGGGTCATGTTCTCGGGGTCCTGGGATCAAGCCCTGCATTGGGCTCCCTGCTCTGTGGGAAGCCTGCTTCTCCCTCTCCCACTCCCCTGCTTGTGTTCCCCCTCCCACTCCCCTGCTTGTATTCCCTCTCTTGATGTGTCTCTGTCAAATACATAAATAAAATCTTTAAAAAAAAATCATAAATATTTCTTAATGAAATGCGTAAAATATGACTCCAGTTTAGATGTCTTCTGAAATGTCTGTATTTTCATGTTATTGATAACTTGGTAGGAATATAGAACTGGTCTAACTAGATAGAGTTTTGCAAATAAGCTATCACAAATAAGCTCTTCTTTGTAAAGACCTAAAATATTTGTGATTTTCAGAAACAGATTTAAGGTGTTTTTTTATCCTCTCCTCTCTGTCCAGTGACTTAGAGAATGAAGTTGAAAATAAGAAGGCCCAGATATTAAATCTTCAGCAACATTTGTCTGCCCTTGAAAAGGATATTAAGCACAATGAAGAGTTTCTTAGAAGGCGCCAAATACATTATAGAGAGTTAAAGGTAAAAAAAAAAAAAAAAAGTCCCTTTGTTTTTCTCAACTTACCTACTTACAAGTTATTTTTAAGATCCTACCATTCATGTAGTTTTAGAGGAGCAGTTCTCAAGTATTTTGGCCTCAAGACCCTCTACAGTCTTAAAAGAGCTTTCATTTATGTGGTTTTAACATAATTATTAAAAATTAAGGGGCGCCTGAGTGGCTCAGTTGGTTAAGTGGCTGCCTTTGGCTCAGGTCATGATCTCAGGGTCATGGGATCGAGCCCCGCATTGAGGTTTCCCAACTCAGTGGGGAGTCTTCTCCCTCTGCCCTTCATCCCACTCATGCTCGCACGCGCTCGCTCGCTCTTTCTCTCTCTCAAATAAATCTTCTAAAAGATTGAAACAAACTTTAAGAATATTTATTGGTTCACTTAACAAAAACTCATGTGTTAACAAAAATAACATTTTAATGGCAAATAGCTATGTTTTTCCAAAACCAAAAATATTCCGTGAGAAAATTGACATTTTTATATTTTTGTAAATAGTAAAAAGGTTGCATAATGTCCTGGTGTTTTTATGAAAATAGTTTTGACCTCATGACCCCTTGAAAGAATCTCAGAAGCCCCTGGGGAGGGTTGCTGCTTGGGTTGTACTTTGTGAAGCCCTGCATTGGAGTAATCTTGCCATAACCTCAATCTGAGTGTTTCAGAAAAGGATTTACTCAATGGATTCAACATTGTCATCATTTTAAATGCTAAGATGGAGTTCTTCCATCTTTTTTTCCATGTTTGTGGATTAGAAATAAGGGTGATCACTGCAGACTTTATATACAACTTCCTTTTGTTCATTTAATACTACTGTGGTCTCTTTTCATTAGCTACAGAACCCTCTGTAACAAAAGCAGAGTAAGAACTTTGTGGATTAAGTGCAATGAAGAGTTTCTTAGAAGGCGCCAAATACATTCTGGGGTTTTGTTATGTTTTTAAATTTATTTATTTATTTATTTATTTATTTATTTATTTATTTATTTATTTTTTAAAGATTTTCTCTTTTTAGCTAATCTCTACACCCAACATGGGGCTCGAACTCAGAGCCCTGAGATCAAGAGTCACATGCTCTACTGACTGAGCCAGCCAGGCACCCCCTTAATTTATTTTATGTTACTAAAATTGAAATACTTTTCTTTCAGGTAAAAATAACAGAAAGTATTTCTGAAATTCGGGAACTTGAGAATATAGAAGAACACCAGTCTGTAGATATTGCAACGTTGGTAAGATTCTTTTCCTCAGTTTAAATGTAATGTTAAAGGACACAGCAGTCATTTAGGTTAATAGCATCTACTCTCAGCCTTTTTTAAATCCTTTTAATTGGAGCTACTTTTTATGGTTGCTGTCTTCATTTGCATATAAGGTAGAAACTACCTGGCATTCAGGTTCCTTAATGTTTTGTATATGTAACGTGCATGCATAATAATTGATTTTGTCTTCTACTACATGTAATTAAAAAAGCTTAAACAGTGTGCTTCTAACAAGTGGCCTTTCAAACCAAACAGCCTAGCATAGTATATTTCACAGTTAATCAGAATTAATATTAATGGATATCTTTTAGTCAGTTTAGCTGGTCTCTGCATTGTTGGGGTTTTTTCCCCCTAAGAAACTGGTTTGCATTTTAATTTATCACACATTTGTTACTCTATTTTTTTTTTTCAAGGAACTGTTTATTACATTCAGCTTAACTTCTCTGAGTTACAGTAAGCAGTGCATTAGATAGATTGGGGTCTGGTTAAAATGGTTAAGTATTTATTAAGTATCCACTCTGCACCAGGCACCATATTAAGTGCTGGGGATATCACAGTGAGCAAGATAGATAAAGTCTGTTGGAGCTTTACGTGAATGAGAATTTGTCTTCATTTTTTATTAGTAATCTTGTTCTTCACTGTTTATTTTTCTGCCTTAATTCCATAGATTTCTTGAAGGTATGGATTATGTCTTGGTCATCTTTGTTTACTCAGCATCTAACATATTGGCTGGCGCTAGTTAAATACACTGCATTTTGAAAGAAAGAGTAACTAGATAAAAGTTCTTCCGTTTGATTATGACCTCAAGCACAGTACAGTTTAACTTATCTCCCAAATGTCAGTCTTTTTGTTGAATCATTTTCTTCTACTTCCTGATTTACCACTAAGAGTATGAAAATATGCTAGTGTTCTTTGTATTTGTCTTTCATCAGATTGCCTAGAATCTGTAGTGTCTCCTCTCTCAGAATTTCACAGTTTTTCTATTTCATAACTTAAGTATTTTAATTAACTCCATATGCTCTGTAAATGTAACCAGGAAGACGAAGCCCAAGAAAATAAAATCAAAATGAAAATGGTTGAGAAAAATATGGAACAACAAAAAGGAAATATGGAACATCTTAAAAGTCTGAAAATAGAAGCAGAAAACAAGTATGATGCAATTAAACAGAAAATTAATCAGCTTTCAGACCTAGCAGATCCACTTAAGGTATATGTTATTGTTATTCTGTTATATGTGTATTTTATGTTTCAGTTGTATATCCATGCTTTACTTGCTAGATATTTCTCTAATAGAAGTTATGGTCAAATGTAAATATAACCACATAAAATGGGATATAAACCAAATTTTCATCAGTAGGTCAATTAGAATTAAACACTTCTGTTCATGTCTTTAGGACCATAAATTGCCAAATTGTTTCCCCCAGAAGATTACAGCTTTTGTTCCCTCTTTATTTTGTGATTTTCTTCTTCTTTTTTTTAGAACCAGAAGCAGGGATATTTTCTTGTCCGTCTGTTCTGTTTCTTTGCTCACCTATTCTCTTGTCCCTCCTTGCTTTCCTTCAGTAATTCAGGGATTAGTTATATAAAAATAGAGTTATATATTAGATATAAAAGCCAACTTGAAATAAAGTACCACTGAATTCTTATTTATTGATATATCTCTGTTAATGTTCCAGCCTGAATTAAACTGGCTTTTTTTTTTTAAACAAATGCTTTTTGAAACCAAATTGAGAAAATAAAATTATTTAACAATTAAATGGTGTACATTTCCCTGTGTTGTTTATTAGCTTAGTTATCAATAACTTATTATCATCATCATTTTTATGCATAGTTCAATTCTCAGAACTTTAAATTTTATTTATAAGACTCTGAGAAGAATGAATAGTATATTTTAAGACTCTGAGAGGGGTATGTTGATGATACGATTTCAACATAACCCCCCCCCTTTTTTTTTTAAGGAAAACTACCCCCTTTGAATCAAAATGGATTTAGGTATTTTAATAGGTTAAAAGAATTGTGCCTGTAACTTTTACTATACTTGTGTCCATTGAAAATTTTAGAAAACCTAACTTACAGAGTTGGGAGAATATGAAAGGAAGGTACCAGACGTCCTGCCTGGAAAAACGGTTTGCTGTGGTCTCTGTGGAGCAGCTGTCTGGGGCTGGGCTCCCGCCTGACTTTACAATCCAGGGCAGCTGAACTCTTTTCTCTTCGCGATAAGAATAAAAAATGGGAAAACAGACGGATAAGTTATATGATCAAGAAGAATATAAAGTTTATTTTTTTTAAAGATTTTATTTATTTATTTATTTATTTGACAGAGAGAGACCACATGAGTGGGGAGGGGGGGTGCAGCAGGCTTCCCGCTGAGCAGGGAGCCCAACGTGGGGCTCGATCCCAGGACTCTGGGATCATGACCTGAGCCGAAGGCAGATGCTTAACCGACTGAGCCACCCAAGCACCCCAAAGAATATAAAGTTTAAATATTAAAATTGTGAGGAAGGAAAATGTATTGAAGGTAATATTGAGGAAAATAATTAAGAAAGCATTTGCTACAGGAAATAAGAAAAAGGCAAAAAGTCTAAAAAAAGGCAAAATTAGTTTTTTAAAAAGAAAACAAAATAAGACAGAGTAAGATAAGTTTTAAAAATCGTCAGGAATAAGCAAGGTAGAATTCAGGACTCAGGAATTAGAGAAGTGAAGTCACAACAAAGGTAGGATTAAAAAAATATTTTAAATGGGTAAGGGATGGAACAGGGTGACTTAAAATCAAAATGATGAAGTACATTAAAACAGTATAGGAAAGGAAAGATAAGCACCTAAATTATTCATCCCAGACAATTTAAAATTCAAAACAAGAAATGATGAAGAGTAAGCTCTGTTCTGTTCTTTTAGGGACCTCTAGGCTAACACAACTCCTGGAATTGGGAGTGTGAATAAGTATAAGAGCAGAAAATACGGGCAGAAGGCAGTAAGGATTCTTGATCTTAGCTCTTTGCCTAGGCTGCAAATAACTGAAAGCCAGGAGGCGAGTCCTTCAGTGAACTTCCTTGCAGTCAGCCAGTAGCCCAGAGGCTTTTCCTCCCCAATGTCATGTCATGCTGTACGGCAGGACCAACAGGCTAACAAAATAATTTAATTCCTGAGACACTGCCATCAAGATGTACTAGCAGGTTTAAGATGTAATCTGTTTGCTTTTAGGACAGTTGTTCATGTTGTGTCAGGGGTGATGAGGGGTAAAGTACTCTGTTCAGATACATAGTCATTGAAATTTTGGTATGGGGAATATTTTTCTCACTTTGACCAGTTTGTTTTGATTTATATTGCAAATTTAATGCTTTAGTTTTAGTTGCAAGTTAAATTTGTTGTTGGGGGAACGTGACCCACATTGAGCCTACAAAGAGAGATGGTCTACATTATTAGAGTAGGAAGGCCTCTCAGTTTCTAATATAGAGAGTTTGTTTGGATCAAGGGTGACTGTGCTTTTAAAAATTCCAAGGTAATGTTTTATAGTTTTTTAAAACCTCATAATTGATACAGGTTTATATGAAACAAGTGGCAGTGATAATACTGTAGCAGTTTATCTAATGTTGCTGAGTAACGCTGGTTGCCTTAGACATCCAAGAGAAGAACATTTTGTAGTGATTATGTTCCTTCTACCATCCCAGCTTGCTTTTTAAAGGCTGTAACTTCTTAAAGGTTAGAAATGCTACAGGTTTGGGGCCACATCAGACTTTAATTTTAGACCTAATCCCTCCTAGTCCTCACCTAGCCCAGGATGGGTGTCGTTAACTGGCTGTTCATATCTGTAGGCCTTCCTTTCATCAGTAAAATGAAATGAAATAAAATACTCTCTTGCTTCACTTTTGTTTTTTGTTTTTTTTTAAAAGATTTTATTTATTTATTTGACAGAGAAAGACACAGCGAGAGAGGAAACACAAGCAGGGGGGAGTGGGAGAGGGAGAAGCAGGCTCCCCGCCGAGCAGGGAGCCCGATGCGGGACTCGATCCAGGGACTCCAGGATCATGACCTGAGCCCAAGGCAGTCACTTAACCAACTGAGCCACCCAGGCGCCCATCACTTTTGGTTTTAAATTCGATGATACCCAGGACATACATTTATGAAGTACACAAGAACAGATCACACAATCATGGTAAATGTGGAGGAAGGGGTAGTGACATCAGCTTAGTTTCTTTTCGTCCTATTTTACAAGTTCAATCCATACCTTTCCACAGTTGCCGGGCGGGGAGATTAGCCAGCACAAACGTGGCCAGAAACACTTTACCCTTTGGCTCCCTGAAGCAAATGTGGACCTATTTAGTGTGAAAGCTCCTACCACAAATGATTTGAAAACTTCAGTGTTCAACCATCCTGTTTCATAAGTTACTCAATTTTCTAATTGTAATGTCTCCTACTACATCAGTTGCACCCATTTTTTAAAATTCTGTTTGAAGTAAAGGAACAGCTTTTCTCCATCCTCTATGTAACAGTGTCTTTAGTTTTAATAGAACTCTTATAATCAGACATCTATCATGGGGGATAGTTATTTTTAGCAGTATGAGCAAGATGCAGTAAATTGTAGTCTTATAAGATAGCCTGTATCCTGTGTTGTATGAGGTAAATATTTTCAGTTTTTAGATACTTCATAAGTTCTTTTCCTTTTGGGACACTTCCAAATATTCTGTCTTTCTTGATGCTGTTTTTACTGTTTTGGTTGGTGTTTATTTCTTTCTCCGTTTCTGACTGTAACTCTTGAGGATGACCATGATCATCACAGTGTATATGACTAGTGCTAGGCCCAAAAAACAAACCAACAAACTGAGTAAAATTTAATTTGGTGGTCCTTAAATCAGGAGACTTTTTTTTTTTTAAGATTTTTTTTATATTTATTTATTTGACAGAGAAATAGAGGGAGAAAGAGGAAGCACAAGCAGGGGGAACAGGAGAGGAAGAGACCTGATATGGGACTCGATCCCAGGACCCTGAGATCATGACCTGAGCCACAGGCATACGCTTAACCAACTGAGCCACCCAGGCGTCCCAAATAAGGAGACTTTTAAAAAGTTCTATTGAGATATAACTGATGTACATTGAATACACATGAAAGTGTACAGTTTGATAAGTATTGACATGTATAACCTATGAAACCACACAATTAGAGAATGGAGCGTGTCCTTCACACTCAAAAGTTTCCCCATGTCCCTTTATAATCTCTCTCTCCTCACCCCCTCTCCTTGTCTCTAATTACCAATCTGCTTGCTATTACTATTACTATTTCTAGAATTATGTATAATGGAATCACACATTTTGTACTCTTACTGTTTTTTGGTTTGACCTTTTTCAGAACATAACACATGGTCTAGCACATATGTCTACACTATATTTTGAAAGTGAATGGAATAAAAGTTGTTCTTTTTGATTATGATATTCATCCTTATTTTTACTTGAATCAGTAATTCATTCCTTTTTATTGCTGAGTACTATTCCATTGTATTTGCTATATCACAGTTTGTTTATTCATTTACCTACTGAGGGACATACGGGCTTCCAGTTTGGGGACTATTACAAATAAAGCTGCCTTGAGCATTAGTGTACAAGTCTTTGTATATAAGACTAAATGAACAAACTGCCAGGCTAAACCTTCTTTTGGTGGTTCTGAAATCCATCAAAATTTTAGTGAAGATTTTTTTTTTTAAGTTTTTATTTGAATTCCAGTTAGTTAACATACAGTGCAAGATTAGTTTCAGGTGTACAATATAGTGATTCAACACTTCATACAACACCCTTTGCTCATCACAAGTGCCCTCCTTCATCCCCATCACCTATTTCACCCATCCCCCCACCACCTCCTTTCTGGTCACCATCAGTTTGTTCTCTAGAGTCTGTTTCTTGATTTGCCTCTCTCTCTTTTTTTCCCCTTAGTTCGTTTGTTTTTTTTCTTAAACTCCACATATGAGTGAAATCATATAGTATTTGTCTTTCTCTGACTTATTTCGTTTAACATAATACTCTCTAGTTCCATCCATGTTGTTGCAAATGGCAGGATTTCTTTCTTTTTTGTGGCTAACATTCCATTCCAATCTTCCTCTTGAAGATTTTTGGCCCTTGTTTATTCATTACTCTTTGATTCTCTTGTGATGTGTTTGATTTTTTTTTTTTATTATTATGGCTATATTGGCCTTATAAAATAAGTTTGGAGGTGTTTCCCTTCCCTTTTCTGAAAGTTTTTGCATATTTGGAATTATTTCTTTTTTATATATAGTATTTACCAGCAAAGCTTTCTTGGCCTGTAATTTTCTTTGTGGCCTGTAGTTTCTTTATGAATTCGATTTCTTTAGTTGATACGGAGCTATTTAAGTCTTCTACTTAGGGATTTTATTGTCTCCTTGAAGTTTATCACACGTATTGAACATGTAGTTGTTCCATAATTTTTCTTACTATTGTCCCTTATAAATCTGAACAACAGAGAGAAAATAGACTAAACCAAGCAAAAGAAAAAGAAAAGAAAAAAGTCTGAAAAAATGAGTAACACTTTAAGGACCTGGGAGACTGTATACCCAAAGATCTGACATTTGTATCATTGGAGTCCCCAAAAGAGAGGAGAAAGAGGACAGGGCTAAAAACGTACTCCAAGAAATAATAGCTGCATCCTTTTCAAATTTGGCAAAAAGTCTGAACTTACAGATTAAGAAAGTGAGTGAACCCCAAATGGGATAAACCCAAAATAATCCACAATAAAACACATCGTAGTCAAACTTCTGAAAGCTAAAGACAAAGTCTTAAAAGCACCAAGAGAGAAGCCTTACCTCTATGGGAAACAAAAACAAAAACAACTATTTGAATGATAACCAGTTTCTCATCAGAAACCATAAAAACCATATGGAAGTAGCACATTTTTCAATTGCTGAAAGAAAAGACCAGCCAACCCATAATCTAATTCTAGCATAAATATCAGCAGTAAAGGAAAAATTGAAACATTTTCAGATGAAGGAAAACTTGGAGAACTTGTTGCCAGCAGACTTGTTCTAACAGAATGGCTAAAATTTCTCAAAATAGAAAACAATAAAAGGAGGAATTTTGGAACATCAGGAAGGAAGAAAAACAAGTTAAACATATACGTAAATGCAGTAGACTTTTCCTTTTCTTCTTGAGTTTTTAAAATTATGTTTAAAAGCAAATAAAATTTTAATAATGTCTGAGATGGTTCTAAAATATGTAGAGGAAATATTTAAGACAATTATATTAAAAAATAAGCATAAAGGACTAGAATGGGAGGTATGATTTGTAGATTTATAATCAAGCTGGTAAAAATTATGACCGTAGACTCTGTTGTTGAATATATATAATACAAATATAGTACCTGGAGCAACCACTGAAAAAAGCTCTTCAAAAAGATATACTCAAAAGTACTATATATAGACAAATCATAATGGAATTCTAAGAAAATGTTCAAGTAACCCACATGAAGCCGGAAAAAGAAGATAGATACAAAGACAAAACGGGGGCGCCTGGGTGGCTCTGTCACTAAGCGTCTGTCTTTGGCTCAGGTCATGATCCCAGGGTCCTGGGATCGAGCCCCGCATCGGGCTCCCTGCTCGGGGGGAAGCCTGCTTCTCTCTCTCCCGCTCCCCCTGCTTGTGTTCCCTCTCTTGCTGTGTCTCTGTCAAATAAATAAATAAAATCTTTAAAAAAAAAAAAAAGCATTTAATCTTAAAAAAAGAAAATGGTTAGCTATATGTGTTTTAATTGTTCTTGTTCCTGTTTCCTCTCTTTTTCTTTTGGGATTAGCCTAGTAATTTTTAGTGTTCATTTTTTTAATCGCTTCTGCTAGTTTTTAAGCCATTACTCTTCTTTTTCCAGTGGTATTGTGCATTATAATATATATCTTTAGCTTATCGTAGTCCACTACTATTTATTCTTAAGATGACCTTAAAAATGCTAAAATTGTGAGGTTTTATTTCCAGAATGATGACTAAATAAGTCAGTGACAAATATCTTTGCATCCTTTTCTCTTCCACGCTGACTCACCTTTTTAAAAAACCAGATCACCTCTGTAAATATCCAGCACTTGCATTGTTTTTTTAAGTCTTTTCAGGCTTAAAACTCTGTGACTTTCCACAAAACTCTCTTGTTTATCAAAGTAAAGTTGAAAGGACCATAATATATGGAGACTTCATGTTAGGATTTGAATATAATACTGTGACTTCTTAATTTGTGGAAACCTCGCACTTCCATTCATATGCCTGGATATGAGCTCAACGCTTGTCTCTGGAAGCAACATTACCCTGTCCACTTTGTTGAGTTATCAGTTCGTTTTGTACCTATGCTGGTAATTTTTTTTAAACAATCTTTTCTTTAAAGATTATTTTGGCTTTCTTCAAACAGGATGAATTAAACCTTGCTGATTCTGAAGTGGATAACCAAAAACGAGGGAAGCGGCATTACGAGGAAAAGCAGAAAGAACACTTGGATACTTTAAATAAAAAGAAACGAGAACTCAATATGAAAGAAAAAGAACTAGAGGTTATCCAACATTTCTCTTTTATGTTTTGTTTACCGCCTTAGTCAGGGCTGTTAAAGTGTTTTCCTTAACCTCACCCTTCCAAATACAGACACATGGTCTGGGGACGGTCCGTCTCGTGTAGAGGGACTGCTGTTTCAGTGAATCCGCGAGGCCACCCACCACGGAGAAGGCTGTAGCTCAGACAGCAGGTCTAATCTCATGCCCCTGCGAGATCTAGAAAGTGACACTCTCAGCCACTTAGCTCCTTAAATGCCCAGCTTGGCAAGTGGATAGCAGCTTTATGTCAGGAAAAGGCACCCCTTCCTCCGAGTAGCCTGGGTAAAATAAGTACTATGTGTAAAGGTGCTTTGAGTTTTTTAATATTTTATGAATATGAGGGTCTTTTTGTTTGTGTTTTCAGTACTATTTGGTGTTCAGAGGCCATCCCTAAAACACAGAAAGCTGACTGAAAAGTGCCACACTTTTCATAACTGCTACTTGAAATTTGTTTCACTAGGAAGATAAGGAGAGCTTACAAATTATTGAAGTTGTGCATAGTAATGCAATTTTCTCTTGATGATTTATAGAGTCTAGACTCTCTTCTCAATATAAAGCTTAAAGAAATAACATTGATCATAAAAATAATTAAAAAACATCTAAAATTCTGATCCTAAGTTCAGAATTTTACTTTGCATTTGTCGGCATAAGTAGTACAATGAATTACTATGTCAAAGACGAGTTTTAAAGCTACTAAACATCTATAACCTTAGGAGAAAATGTCACAAGCAAGACAAATCTGCCCAGAACGGATAGAAGTAAAAAAATCTGCATCAATTCTGGACAAAGAAATTAATAGATTAAGACAAAAGATACAAGCAGAACATGCTAGTCATGGAGATCGAGAGGAAATAATGAGGTAAGTGGTTGGTAGCTTTTCTACTTTATTATTCATATATATTACAAAGACATAAAAAATAAATGTTTATATATAAATCATAAATTTGGTTTGAGTATTGCTATGGCATATAGTTACAGCCAAGCTCATTTTCCATATGTGTGTTCTTAATAATAAATAATAATGGGGGGCACCTGGGTGGCCCAGTCAGTTAAGTGTCCAACTTACGATTTCAGTTCAGGTCATGATCTCATGAATTATGGGATCGAGCCCCACATGGGACTCTGTGCTCAGTGGGGAGTCAGCTTGGGATTCTTTCTCTCCCTCTCCCTCCGCCCCTCCCCCCACTCACACACATTCTCTCTCTCTCAAATAAAATAAATCTTTAAGAAAAATAATTAACGTTTTTTCTTCTGAATCATAACAAAACTCATGGAGTGATATTTTAACATAAATGCCATTTTTATACCTATAAGATTCATAAAGAAAAAATGTTCAGCTTCACAAGCAATTAAAAGAAATGCAAATCAGAACCATTAGAAGCCATTTGCATGTATGTCAAGCTGAAAAAAAATGTCAGTCTCATGTCAGTGAGATTTCAGTGAAATGGCTATTTTTATATTAGTGGTAAGAACGGAAGCTCTAGCATAGTGAAAGCACAGTTTCTCAAGCAAGACAACCTTGGTTTGAATTGCGGTTTTACTTCCAGTTATGGGACTTTTGCCAGTGACCTAATCTCTCTGAACCTGAATTTTTTCATCTGTAAGATAGGGATACCTGTAGTTGTAGGGTGCTTATGCGGATTAAATGAGTCAGTCCATAACAAACAGGATGTAGGATACATAAAATGTTAGATGTGATTATTATTAAAGTTTTTCTGAAAAGCGTTAAGGCAGTTTATGTCAAACGCCTTCAAAAATTTCAATTTGGCCAAGAAATTTCGTTATTATAATCCAAAATGAGAAAAGCACTCTGTGCCCAGGTATGTTTATTGTAGCATTACTTATAAAGCTGGAAAATTAGAAATTGTGTACAGCTATAGGATGCTGGTTGAATTATAGTAAAAAATTACATCTGTTATACTTTATGAGGAGCTTTTCATAATACAAAGTTCAGGAACAGGAATGATCTCAATTCTGTTTTCAAAAACGGTGGAAAACAATGGGAAGAAACACAAACAAAGTAAGAGTAGTTTTTCTTTAAAATAGATAATACCCCACATGTTTTGTTTTGTTTTTAAAGTATAATCTCCACAAACCATAAGAGACTATTAATCATAGGAAACAAACTGAGGGTTGCTGGAGGGGAGGGGGAGGGGGGTGGGGTAACTGGGGGATAGGCATTAAGGAGGGCAGGTAATGTGATGAGCACTGGGTGTTACATAAGACTGATGAGTCATTGACCTCTACTTCTGAAACTAATAATACACCATATGTTAATTGAATTTAAATAGAAGAAAAATTTGTTTAAAAGGTAAACACAAACACACAAAAATAAAGTATAATCTCCAGTTTATTTTTTTCCAGAGACCAGTTTTTCTTCAGTCCTTAGGTACTTGGCTCCTTCCACCGGCCTTACTGGAGGTCAAGGGGCAGCGCCCGCGGGCCCACATCGGGGCGGGGGTGTTGGGTCCTGTGGTACCTCCTGAGAGCAGTGCCCGGCTGCCCTGCTGCGAATAGCATGGCTTGCACAGCCCTGTAGGCTCGCACACAGCCGTCGAAGACACTCGCTTTGGCAATGTCCCTGACCCGGCGGCCTCTACCCTGTCCCGAATGAATAACCTACTTCTTAATGGCCTTGTCCCAGGTTGTGCAATGGGCGCAGCTGGTGCAGCGGAGGGGCTCTTTGTGGCACGTCCAGGATTATTCCTTCTTTTCTTGGTCATCTTGGAAGTGAGGACCCGAGAGGGCCTTACCTCCCATGTTTTCAATTCAGTGTAAAGGGGCACCCCATGAAAGGTGTCTACTTCTCTCCAGTCTCATCTCTACCACTTTTCTCTCTTTTTATCTAATTAAATTAGATAATTAGATAATTAGCTTTCATTGTTTATGTAAATGCAAGGTAATGTGAGCATGTTATTCTTATTTTTGCCAGATACAAGAGAGAACACAGTAAGTAAACTGTTGTACAGATTGCTTTCTTTGGTTTAATGATATATTGTAGAGATCTTTTTATATCAATATACAGGCATTTTCTCATTGCTTTTTATAATTATATGGTATTGAATCATCTACTAATGGATAGTTGAATTCTAATCTAATCCCTTACTGTTATAAATGGTGGTCAGAGTAAATAGTTTTGTACATATGTCTTATTGTATAGTCGGGGTGTTTTAATAGGATTGACTCCATTTTGGAAGACTCCCTTCTAGGGACTGTGCTTGTTCACACTCCCGAGGACAGTGTGTCTGAGGGCTTGTTCCCCTCAGCCTAAACAGTGTGATAACCTTAGTTTTTTTCTTTTTTTTGCCAATGGGTAGATTTCCTTAAAAAAAGAAAAGAATATAGCTCAATGTAATTTTAGTTTCCATTCCACTTATACTGAGTCTGAACATCTTTTCATGCCTTAAGACCATTCATTTATCTTTTCCTGTGAACTTTTTATGTACGTCTTCATTTTTCTGTATTTTTGGTGTGAAGAGAGTATTTTATCTTTGTCCAAAGGGCTACGTAGCCTTTTGAGATTTTGTCTTATAATTAATTGCGTCCTTAAGAATGGCCATGTGAAGTAATGTGGTTTGTTTTTGCATGTTCAGAACTGTTAGTCTGTAGCTTTTGAATTTGAAGGGGTAGCTCCAGCTGATAGAACATTCTTTTTCCCTTGACCATCTGTTTTATGATGAGTGCTGTAATGTGTCCAGAATGTCAGATTCCGTGATCTTTCTTCCTTGGTGTACACTGTGTTTTTTTAATCTGTAGCTTTATCTTATTTCTTAAAATTTCTTGTTTGTGTTTTACTTTTACATATTCGCTGTGCTGTTTAGTTGGTTTTGTGTAGGCCTTCGTTGCACACGTGTAGTATGTCCTTTGTCTTCTAGTTACTTTGTCTACCGTGTTCTCTTTCTCCCCATGTTTTTGCTTTTCTCATTTCTGATCTCTCTGTCAGTGTTTTCTGCGTTGTCTCTCTTCCCTTGTGCATCATCGCCTCACTCCGTCTTCATATCTTTGTTCTTTTTGGTCCAACCCCCCTCCCCGCCCCCGCTTGGGTTCTGCAGGTTCCTACTCGCCGCCTCCTCTTACCTGGTTATCACCTTCTGTTGTTTACCTATCTGTTCTCTGAGTTCTTTGATTTATCTATTCTTTCAGTTCTTTTATTTCTGTTTTGAGGCGTCTCTTCCTGGTAGCACCATGTCATGTTCTGTCTTAATTCATGGTTTTTCAATTACAGTTTTCATCGGGTTTGTAACCACGTTGTTCTGATGAGTTTTCTTTGTCTCTAGGGGGTGCCGTGCTGCTCTTTCCCAAGCCTATTTCCATTAATATCTGTATGTGGAGACTACTTGTACCTTTTGTGTTGTTCATTTTTTATGTGGATTTTCCTGGACTGGGCATTTGAATAAGCTTGGGGTGGGGAGCTGTGGAGCCTTGGCCAAGCTTGCCTTTCAGACTCGGTCAAGAACCTTCTCTCCTCTGTTCTACCAGTGAGCTGTTGCCCTCTGTAATAACACTTCTGCGGGACCCGGCCTTCTCTGCCTCTTTGACCTTGTCTTGTTCAGGCTGGGGTTGGCAGATCCTAATGCTCACCCTGTGTTCCTCTGTTCTTGCACTGGCCTCTGTCACTAAGGGAAGCATTTCTTGCCTTCCAATGTGATCCCTTCACTTGTAGAAGGTGTATATTTGCTGGCATTTCTAAGATCTTCTCCCCCCCCCCCCCCCCCCCCCGCCCCTGGGCACTTTCCTCATGTACTTCCTCTGCCTTCTCCAGGACCTGGACTTTTCTCCTGCCCAGCCCTGCGTACAGCTCTTCCCCTTTGGGGCAGCACGT
Source organism: Mirounga angustirostris (assembly GCF_029215605.1). Taxonomy (NCBI): domain Eukaryota; kingdom Metazoa; phylum Chordata; class Mammalia; order Carnivora; family Phocidae; genus Mirounga; species Mirounga angustirostris. The sequence goes on along the minus strand of NW_026991718.1, from coordinate 13,335,191 downwards.
GCTCATTCTGGGAGTATAGTTTGCCTAGAAACAGGACACCTGCTATTTCTGGGCCCCTTGGCACTCCCTGCATTCTCCCTTCTTCCCCAAAAAATATATTTGAGATTTTACTTTTCTTTATGTTTCTTTGAATGACACTTGCTAACTTAATATTTTGTTCATAAAACAGGCAGTATCAAGAAGCAAGAGAAACCTATCTTGATCTGGATAATAAAGTAAGGACTTTAAAAAGGTTTATTAAATTGCTGGAAGAAATAATGACTCACCGATACAAAACATATCAACAATTTAGAAGGTAAGTGCATTTAAAAATATTACCACGTATCTCACATTTTCATATTTTGTTTTCGCATTATCCCTTATAAATAAGAATATTAAATTGAAAGAACTTCACATGATTCAGTTAAAGAAGAACTGCTTTCCTTAATTGGGCGGTATTTAGGGTCCTGTCATTTAATCAGAGAATCCTGGATTGGAAGGGAGTTTTAAAGCAAGCTTATCCAGTTTTTCTGCTCCATCAGATACCCTTTACTAGGTAGCTCGGAGATGGCTGTTCCGTCTCCACTTACACAGGTCCTTTCAGTGGGAGCTCACTGGCTTTGAAAGAGCCTCTTGCGCTCTTGGACATTGCATGCTCGTAAGGGATAAAAGGTTTTGACGGGACCTGTGGAGGTAGTATCTCAGTTTATGATCTAATGGAACGGTGTGGCTCCGTGGGTGTAGACTCTGATTTGTTTACTGCTGTGTCTCCAGTACCTGAAACGTAGTAGAAAGTTGATACATATTGGTTGAAAGAATGAACACAAGATCAGAGACACTGGGTATTATATGTGCCCAGAAATATTCATATTCTCAGGGATAGATTGACCCCAGTGAAAATCACAAACAACAGAAATAAACCAGAGGTCAGTTGATAGGTAGGGATAGCCCTTGACCTACTTGGAGCCAGAGCTGTCCTAGTCTTTGCACTTAACCCCTGTTTTCCCCACTGGCATTCCCTCAATGACCTGCTTTTGACCTGTATTCATACCCGAAACTCTATAATCCTAAGACTAGAGAATTAAAAAAAATATATCTAGTATTTATGAGGAAATTCAGTTAATTCCATAAAGAAAAGTAGGCTTTGCATGTTTGGTCATATTCCTTAACTAAACCGTAGGTTAGTTTTTGAAATGTGTGCTTCAGTTTTGTAAGCATGTTAATAGGACTTCACTTATGTGGGATTTATTTTTATCCTTTTGAGGCTACTTGTACGTTTCATCAAGTGGGACCTGAGCAGCTGGTCCAGGATCAGCAATGCCCTCGGGGTACTCCACTGATACCTTGTGAGTTAGAAGGCTTCTGCCTGTGGGAACTGGGACCGTTCCTGGCTCCAGGTGCCCTGCGGGGATTGCTTCTGCGGTTTGGGGATGTTTGTTGCTGCAGCTTCACACAGGCAGAGAGAGTTCTCAGCTTGAGACTTGCGGCGCCCTCTGCCTGTGCTCTGGAGTCCCCCCTGTGCTGCACTCTAGGCTTTGAGACCTGGAGCAGCGTGGCCTCCCCAGATGCCCAGCTCTGTCTTCTGTAACAGGGAGACCTTCAGGCTGGGTTTCCACTCCCCTTTACTCTTTCTGTAAATAGTGATGTGTGACATCTGTTAGGCTCAATTCATTTGTTTCCCGTATTTTAAGGGATCATTTTGACTGGAATTGCCTGTACTGTCCGATGCCCAGTCTGAAAACTTGTTTCATTTATTCCGTGCAGTGTTTTGGGTGTGTCAGGCTAAGACTATATCCAATGCCGGGGCGCCTGGGTGGCTCAGGCGTTAAGTGTCTGCCTTCGGCTCAGGTCACAATACCAGGGTCCTGGGATCGAGCCCCGCATCGGGCTCCCTGCTCGGCGGGAAGCCTGCTTCTCCCTCTCCCACTCCCCCTGCTTGTGTTCCCTCTCTCACTGTGTCTCTCTCTGTCAAATAAATAAATAAAATCTTAAAAAAAAAAAAAAAACTATATCCAATGCCTATGTCTACATCTTTTTCAGAAGCAGTAGGATTTGTGTTTATATTCTTACCAGGAAATTTATATTCAAAATATTTTCTGTAAAGGTACTCATCTTACAGTTTATTACCTTGATATGTTTCTTCGCCACTGACATATTTTGTCTTTTTTACCCAGTCTTAGGAGTAGAATAAGAATGATCAAATTTTTTAAATTGTTTATCTCTTTACACTGGAGAACCTTGCCATTTTATGAGGACAGTCTCTCTTAAGACATCCCGTGTATGGAAGCAATTGAAGAATACTTACCAATAGTGAAAGAAAGAAAAGTTAACAGAAAATTCTGAAAACCGGCTAGCTGTGGTTGCTGTGTCACAAAAGAAAGCTCAAGCTCTCAGTGTTTCCTGGGGCGGAGATTTAACGTATTTTAGCAAGGGAATTAGGAGGGATAATAATAAATGATAGTTACTCTGAAGAAATGAACCATAGGCCCATTAAGAAGCAAAGATGTTAAGAAAAAAGTCTTCTCTCATCTAGATCTTATTTTCCAAATACCATTACCCCTCTTGGAGAAATGGCTGGATTCCAGAGCTGGGCAGAGAAGGTACAGCTGGGCCTCTTGCTATGCCAGGAAGTAAGGAAGTGCTCGGAAGAAACGGGGAGTCATGATAAAAGGACGTAAGAGGCAGCCTGAAGAGGCTCCCACTGGCCAAACCTGGGCCTGTGTGAGGCAGGAATGGATGGTAACCCCGTGAATAAAATAAGAATCTGTGACTCCATCCTGATCAATAGAAAAGTGAATAAATAAATAAATAAATAACTGAGGAAGAAGGGAAAGGTCCTCCTTACAGTGGAATGCCATGTGATAGATGGAGTTTGCATTGTGCCAGGCTGTGGGTAAGGCATTATCGGTATAGAACGATTAAGAGATTGCCCTCACCCTTAATGTCTCTATAAATTGAGAGGAGATATGCAAATGAATAGGCCATTTATTTATTATCTTAACAGACTACTAGAGTTTAATCTCAAGGACAAGATTTATGTCTTCCATATTAGGGTGATGCCTCATATAAATTGCTTGAATTGATTGATATATTCATATGGACGGGTTGTAATGTAATAGAATATATTAAATGTGGGATAGCATCATTTTTCATTCTATGATGTTTGTTTATTATAAAAGGAAATGAGGTGGTAAAAATGTGGGGACACAAAATATAAAGATGGGGGGAAAAATCTTAAAATCCTACCTATTAAATGGGCAACCCGTGTTAACATTTTGGCATATTTCTCTCTGGTCTTACATGCTGGTTTAAAGATCATGCTGAATATACAGTTTTTATATTTTTATATCCTTTTTAATGTGCCCCATTTCTTTATTCCAAGGTGTTTGACTTTACGATGCAAATTGTACTTTGACAACCTATTGTCTCAGCGGGCTTATTGTGGAAAGATGAATTTTGACCACAAGAATGAAACTCTGAGCATATCAGTAAGTGTCTTAACTCTTCGTATGCTAATTATTAGGAGAATTAGCTGCTGCATTTCTTTTGATAATACATTGATAAGCTTTAATCTGTTGTCTTTGAAAAGCAAAAGAACTTACTTTTAAGTTAAGGCTAGTATTTGCCAGAGTGTTGAAAATTAAATAGATCTCATTGGCTAACGCTGCCATTGTACCCCCCCCCCCAACAACCACCAAGAAGATGACCAGGAATTTTATTTTCAGTGACAAAGGTTTACCCTCTTTCCACTCCACAGCTTTCTTTTTAAAATTCATCTAGCATTTTAATTTATGTGGGATATTAGAGAAAGTCCATAGACTCTGGAAGTCACTATAGGAAACCAAGAAAGGATTTCTCAGAAGAATGTTCTATCCCTTGTAATTGTCTTTGCATGTATTTCTGAAGGTATCTGTAGATACAGCCTCTTTTGAAAAAACAAAGCCACCATATTTAACTTGTAGAGTCTGTGTTTGTGGATTCTTTCATGGTCGTATGCATTGAAAGAGGGAGTAAGGGAGATAGCATTAAAAATTACGTGTTCAGGGGCACCTGGGTGGCTCAGTCGTTTAGCGTCCGCCTTCGACTCAGGTCATGATCCCAGGGTCCTGGGATCGAGTCCCAGATCAGGCTCCCTGCTCGGTGGGAAGCCTGCTTCTCCCTCTCCCACTCCCCCTGCTTGTGTTCCTGCTCTCGCTGTCTCTGTCTTTGTCAAATAAATAAATAAAATCTTTAAAAAAAAAAAATTATGTGTTCAGGTGGTCAAGAGCAACCACCCACTCTAAACAATTGGGGCAAAATTTTTATTTTGTTTTTTATTTTTTTATTTTTTTAAGATTTTATTTATTTATTTGACAGAGAGAGACACACAGTGAGAGAGGGAACACAAGCAGGGGGAGTAGGAGAGGGAGAAGCAGGCTTCCCACCGAGCAGGGAGCCGGATGCAGGGCAGGGCTCCATCCCAGGACCCTGGGATCATGACCTGAGCCGAAAGCAGACTTTTAACGACTGAGCCACCCAGGCGCCCCTGGGGCAAAACTTTTAAGTAATTGCTTACTGCTCTTAGTTGTCATAAGTTTTATACTTCATTTTAATACTTAGAATAAATGATAATTTACAGTACATATACACAAGACTCATCTAAATTTTTTAAGAAATAATAAAGAATGACGATGCATTTAAAAATGGTCAAAATGCTTAAAGAGGAACTTCATAAAGTATCCAAGTGGTGAATAAGTACCTGAAAAAAGTGCTCAGTATCATTATTCATCAGAAATATACGAATTTGGGGGCGCCTGGGTGGCTCAGTCGGTTAAGCGTCTGCCTTCGGCTCAGGTCATGATCCCAGGGTCCTGGGATCGAGCCCCACATCGGGCTACCTGCTCAGCAGGATGCCTGCTTCTCCCTCTCCCACTCCCCCTGCTTGTGTTCCCTCTCTCGCTGTGTCTCTCTCTGTCAAATAAATAAATAAAATCTTAAAAAAATAATAAAATAAATAAAATTCAAAAAAGAAAAAAGAAAAATACGAATTTGAGGTGCCTGGGTGGCTCAGTCAGTTAAGCGTCTGACTCTTGATTTCAGCTCAGGTCATGATCTCAGGGTTGTGAGATCGAGCCCCATGTCCAGCTCCACGCTCTGCATGGATAGTCTGCTAGGATTCTCTCTCTCCCTTTCCCTCAGCCTCTCCCCTCTCTCCCTCTCTTAAAAAACAAAAAGAAAGAAAAAGAAAAATAAGAATATATACCATAATAGATGACTATCATACTGCTACCAGTGTGACCAAAATGAGCAACACCGATAACGTCTCGTGTTGGTGAGGGTGTGGAACTAATTTGGAAACCTGTCTGGCAGTGTTCATGAAAGCAATCCCACTCTTAAAAACTCTTCAAAAAACTGATAAAAATTCACCCGATTAAATGGTGATGATTAAAGTCAGAATAGTTGTTACCGTTTGGGTTTTGTAGTGACGGGGAGAGAACACAGAATCTGCTGAGATGCTAGGAATGTTCTGTGTCTTGATCTGAGTAATTACCCAGGTAATTGAGCTGAACACTTAAGCTTTATCTTCCTTACTGTATATGAATTATACTCTAATGAAAATGAAAAAAAGAAGAAAATATTAGGAGTGTTTGGATAATTTATCCCCAGAGCTAACTGTACAGGACAACCGAAGCTAGCCCTTCTGACATTATCACCCCTGTTATTCAAAAAGAATATTACTGTTTTAAGGATCCTTTAGTTCTCTAGTCTTTGTTTTACAAATAAATAAACTGAGACCAAAGTCCCATGATAATTTAATAATAGGGGTGAAATTTAGATCTCCACAATTAGTCTAGGGCTTCATTTATTAGATCGATACAAAATGCAATTTTGGAGCAAAGGACCGCATCCTGTTACTTAGTTCTTGCTTTTTTGTGGAGTAGTTTTTTGGTTGGTTGGCTTGGTTTGGCTTTTTACTACTTAGTTGCTTTTTCATTTGGATTCTCACAGATTCAGACTTATGGATGATAAAAATTTCAGTGTATGTTTAAATTCAGAATTTTTTATAACCCTTTCCTAAATGAATGCTACTTGAGAGGCACATAATTTTCAAATAGTGGGTGTGAAAAATAAGTGAAGTTATGTGTCTGCTAAAACACATGTGGTAAAACTTTATGGTAGACAAGCTGATGGTACCCCATTTTTCCACCTTATGGGTATATATGTATGTCTGAAATTCTGTCCAAATGAAATAGAATTCCTTCTAATGTTATCTTATACTGTCTCCCCAGGATATTGTGTGAAAGAGTTTGTTATTAATTTTATTAATTTCTTTTTTATTGTCCCTCTGAGCCCTTATTAAGAGGAATTTTTGAAAGAGATTTTACACGTTTCAGTTTGTTGCTGCTGTTCATCCTGGACCAGCGTGAGCCTCTTGAAGTTGGTCCTGTTGTCTTTTTGACGTTCAGTAATTACCTTTAAAGCAACTTAACCACTAGATGTCACTGTAATTCAAGTAACAAAAGATTGTCTTAGCGCTTGGCAGTGCTTGAAAAAAGAAAAAGCAAGCAATCTCATTCACAGTAGCATCGAAAATAATAAAGTACTTAGGAATAAATTTAACCAAGGAGGTGAAGGATCAGTACACTGAAAACTATAAGACATTGATGAAGGAAATTGAAGAAGACACAAATAAATGGGAAGATAGCCCACATTCATGGATCAGAGTTAATATTGTTAAATAGATGTCATTTCCATATCACTAAATCACTAAATGATTTTATTCTTTTTTTTTTTTTTTTTTTTTTTACTGTAAACCCATTCTTTTCTAATGCTAGCCAGCCTTTTCGTAAAGAATTTAGTCTGATTTTTGCTCCACTTTGTTTTTTAACTCACTCAAGGTTCAGCCTGGAGAGGGAAACAGAGCTGCTTTCAACGACATGAGAGCCTTATCCGGAGGAGAACGTTCTTTTTCCACAGTTTGCTTCATTCTTTCTCTATGGTCCATTGCTGAGTCTCCTTTCAGATGCCTGGATGAGTTTGATGTCTACATGGTAGTGTTAAATTTTGAATTCTCAAATTTTTGTTGCTGTTGGAAATGTGTATTTTGAAAGGAAGCAATTCTTTCTTTAGTTTTACCCCCAAGAGAAGGGATCCTGCCCTGACACTTCAGTCCATGAGAGGTGGTAGGGAAGAACTAAGAGTTCTGGTGCCCTCCCTGCTACCCTGGGGACCCCGTCCTGGGCTTCCGCCTCTTCCCTAGCCTGTCTCCACCTTGCATTTTCACAACGGGAAGCATTTCCTTAGCCTCGCTTGGATCAGAAGAGCAGCAGATGCCACACAAGGGGCAGGAACATTTGACTTGGAAATCATAACCTGGGATTGAGACCTAACCTCTGCCACTACTTCCGCAGAGAACTTTGGGCCTCGGTTTCTTCATGCATAAAATAGCCTCATTAGTCTTTCCTACCTCCTAGGGTTATGGTGAGATGCTCCAGTCTTACATGTAAATGCACTGAAGATGGTGGAGACCGAGTGAGCCTTCACCAGCCAGCCGTTAACCATGCTGTGTACTTCTTCACGCCTTATACTTTCTTAAACCCACTGTAATCTGGGTTTAGACTAGAATACTCTAGTAAAACTTGTTTAGCAAAGATCATCGATGAACTTTTAGTATTATTTTAATTCTTTGAAGTATTTGGTACCAGAGACCTATCCTCCGTCTCCTATAATATGTCTTCTTGCCAGTTTCTGCTCTCCTCTTTTCTGGTTCTAGTGCTGCCTCGCCTAATGCCATTGCCCTTAAATGTGTGAGGCCCTCTTTGTTTTTTATACTGTTGTTGATTTTCCTGGATGCCATACCCTACGTACACCTACACACTAAACACACACACCACATACACACACACACACACACAGAGTCCCCAACACTACCACCTGCATGTGGATCCCAGCACATCTGAGTGTCTCACCCTGACACCTCTCTTGCACTCCAGACTCATATGCCCAACCACTGTTAGACGTCATCAGGCACAGCCAGGCCTCAAACTCAGCAAGTCTTCCACTCAGAGCCTCTTCCTTTTCCTGAATCTGCTACTTTGATTGCTGGCACATTGCTGTTACCTACCCTGTTACCTCGCACTGCCAGACCTTTGATGTATCTGTGATCCTTCCTCCCTTTTTACTTGCCCATCACGCCTGACCTTCCGAGTCTCTGTTCCTTCCTGTTAGCTTGTCTCTGTCTCCTCCCCTGCCTGTTGGAACCGCCTCCTGTCCAGACTCCCAGACTTTAGTCTTCCTTATTCCTTAGTCCCTCCCTCACTGTTTTGCCAGGTTTATATTTCTAAAATGAATCTTGGGTGCCTGGGTGGCTCAGTCGGTTAAGCGTCTGCCTTCGGCTCAGGTCATGATCTCAGGGTCCTGGGATCGAGTCCCACGTCGGGCTCCTTGCTCCGCGGGAAGCCTGCTTCTCCCTCTCCCACTCCCCCTGCTTGTGTTCCCTCTCTCGCTGTGTCTCTCTCTGTCAAATAAATAAATAAATAATCTTAAAAAATAAATAAATAAATAAAATAAAATAAAATAAAATGAATCTGATCATGGGCACTTACTTGTTTAGAACTCTGAGGTGGTGAATTATCTTATCTGGGATGAAAGTTTAATTCTTTGGGTAGCTGACACCCTTTGTGATGTAGCATCTCCCCCTTCTGTGGCTATCCCTTGCAAGCTACTTGTGATTTTCCAAACACTGTGCCTCTTCTTGTTGTGCCCTTCTTTGTGTATGTCAGAATCCTACTCATCTTTCCAGACCTCGTTCGGATGTGACCTTTACAGAGCCTTTGTGACCACCAGGCAGGATTTAGGAACCTCTCAGAGCTCCCTTGGCACCATCCTACACCAGCTTATACTAGTATTTTTATATGTTATAATATCAAATATATTATGTAATTTTATATTACATACATTGTACTATTACGTATTCTATACATTTTCGTTGTGAAGTTACCAACTATGTCTTGATATTTTTACCTACCTGATGCCTAGCCCATAATAACTACTACAAAGTGCTCGTTCATGCAGTTTATACCTGTGAGTCCTGTATAATCCTCAGTGTCATTTTTCCCCTTGATACCATTGCTGTGATTGGTTAGAAATTCTCTGAGAATTGGCTTCAGAGCTAATTCACAAATCGCAGGAGAGGATTGTTCTTACCAGGCACTCATTTTGTTTGAAATGCCATTTTGCAGTCTTATCACCCATCTTATTTGTCAGATTTAATTCTGAATAACTTCTTTCTCTTTCAGAAACTTAGAGGTTCTTAATCAGAATGGCATTTTGCCCCATTGGAATTATTCAGAAAAATGTGCCCAAGTTCTGAAAACCAATCAGAAACAAATATATTTTGGTGGTTTGGCAGCTTTGTTATTAAATGATAGGCCTCCCCAGGGCAGTGTTTTGAAAGGACAGCATCTGCTTGTGCAAGCTCTCGTTATTTTTGTTAACTTTAAGTTAGATTGCTTTACAGATATGCCAGAGGGAAGAATTTATAAAATACAAGCCATTGAGCAATATCACCAGGATGTTGGTCTGCCTCCAAAACAGTGTGTTCTTAACCACCATGCTGTACTGCCACATAAAGTTTCAAATAGACCTTTAAAAATATATGCCTATAAACGCATTTGGTTATGTTTTCCACTTTCCAGTTTTCAAGGTACTTTGATTTTTTCTTTCTCTGTTATTTGAACTCAGAAAACGTAAGCCCACAGTTTAATTTCGTTTCAAAACCTGTTATAATGAAGCATTGTTTTTCTATACACTGATATGCTATTTAACTTCTTTTAAAGATTAAATCGAGGAACTGGTTTCTAAATTTAAATTGGTTCAGGGCGCCTGGGTGGCTCAGTCAGTTAAGCATCTGCCTTCGGCTCAGGTCATGATCCCAGAGTCCTGGGATGGAGCCCTGAGTCGGGCTCCCTGCTTAGCGGGGAGTCTGTTTCTCCCTGTCCCTCTGCCTGCCTCTCCCCCTGCTTGTGCTCTCTCTCTCTCTCTCTCTGTCAAATAAATAAATGAAATCTTAAAAAAAAAAAAAAAAAGAATATAAATAAATTGGTTCACATTGTACGCATTGTAGAAAGTGATAGGGTAGGGGCAGAGGTTTTAAAACATCTTGATCACGGAGGGAAATTTTGAGAGAATTAATACTTTATAGCTGTCACTTTTGATATTGTTCTCCTGAGGGATTAATTATTATTACTGTCCAAATTAGATTCATTCTCTAACATTTAGTTGTGTCTTTGGAATATTTGCAGATTACTTTATTTTTTTAAAGGTTTTATTTATTTATTTGACAGAGAGAGACACAGCGAGAGAGGGAACACAAGCAGGGGGAGTGGGAGAGGGAGGAGCAGGCTCCCGATGCGGGGCTCGATCCCAGGACCCTGGGATCAAGACCTGAGCCAAAGGCAGACGCTTAATGACTGAGCCACCCAGGTGCCCCTGCAGATTACTTTAATTGCTAAGTATATTTGAGGGAGGGAGCTATACTTACAAATAATCTGACTGTAGAAATTACCTGGAAAATACATATATTCAGTTATTTTCCTCTAATAGTTTTGGATATTATCTTTCCCTGTGTGAATAGTTAGGCATCACAGATAAAGTAGTAGGTGATCCCTGGATAAAAATGCAGGGGCTTGTAACAGCCAGCAGAATGCTGCTTTTGCAGGAATATGACTGATGCAATAGTGATCCTCACTTTGTTCTTCAGGACATGGTTAACCGGAGGATTGCAATGGACATGATACTCAAGATGGCAGATTCCCAGCGTTTCAGACAGTTTATCTTGCTTACCCCTCAAAGCATGAGGTAACTTTTAAAAATTCTTCTGTGAATATATACATCAAATATATAAAAGGGGGAAATAAATCTCTTATAATCTTAATTTTTTAAATGCAAATACATAAATCACCAATAAAAAGAAAATGAGTTCCAATGTCAGATCTAAGGTAATTTTTCCTTTTTAGATATTTAAAATTTTGTTTGTGTTATCTCCCTTCCATAACAGAAGCAAGTTGATGTGAATTTGATTATTGACTTGTTACTATTTCTATTTTGACTCTGTTTCTTCGTGGTTATCATGACCAACTAGTAAAGTCATTTTGGTAATTCTGTTTAGACTAAAGACACAATTCATGATTTCCCTAGTCTTGGCTCTTCTCCTGGTGACTTACTGCTTCTAATCTTTCTAAAAGAGCTCTGTTCTGCAGTCAGTCAGCAGCAGGTTTTGGGTACTTACAAGGTGTCAGGCATGTGTCATTTAGTGTTGATATTCTGCCTCTACAGTGGTCACTTGATCTTGTGGGGATGGAAGTATGTGATTGGGAGTATTCAGGTAACTGCTTCTTGGCTGGACAAGAATAAGAATTAGAAATAGTTGGTATATAAATCTCCTCATTTTCTTTTTCTTCTAAACTGAAAGCCTACCTCATTTAGCAGGAAGTTAATTTTTAAAAATGAAAACAAATGATTTCTTTATTGCAAATTATATTTCTCCTAGAACTCCAGATAGTCAGCATATCCCACAGTAGCAGATGCAGTAGACTGGTGTTTTCATGAGGGAGTATTAGAATTTTTTTTAATGTGAAAACATTTTCCTCGTAATCTGAGTAATTAATTTTGCTTCCTCTAGTTCACTTCCATCAAGTAAACTGATTAGAATCCTTCGAATGTCTGACCCTGAAAGAGGACAAACTACATTGCCTTTCCGACCTGTGGGTCAAGAGGAAGAAGAAGACCGAAGTTGATCTGTAACTTCCTATGGCCTCCGCCGTGTCCTCATGTTGAAGGACTTGTAAAGGGAAAAAGATTCAGGAGTATGTAATGAAATAAAATGAAACTGAAGATAATCTAAAATAAAAGAAACTCCTTTATATTTCTGGCCCCAATAAAATATGTAAATAAGTCTAGAAAGCCTACTACAACCGGCAATTTAAAATTTGTTACTTTACTTTGAGGAAATTAATTTCATAGTATTGGTTTTAAATTTTTTTTAAGTTCGTTTTTTTTAACCATCTACTTTTATAGATTGTTTTTCAGAAGTAAAATTTTGTACATATGTACATGTACATATCTGTTTAGTTTGGGTTCATTTCTATGGTATTTTGTAAGAGTTAAAATAAAAGTTTGAGCACCTGATTATATTTAGTTTTGTTTTCCAGAGAATCACATTCTCATTACAGGGGTTGGGGGTGCACAGGTGGTCTGTGGACGGGGACCAGTTTGCAGTGCATTTATTGTCTCTCTTGCTTAATTATGAGGGGCCTGCACAGGACTCCCAAACACTGCTCAGAATTCCTGCACAGGTCATTTTTTATCATCAAAGATACGACGATAGATTTGGGCTGTACTTTTAATTATTGTATTTCACTCAAATTTAGGATGCTGTCCGTGTGGCACTTTGAAGGAGCACCAGAGCACCACCAGCTCTGACCAGTGCCTTTCTCAGTCCTTTAAGTGTCGTGCAGCCTGGGTCACACACTACAGGTACTTGTCTGGCTTCAAACCCCTCTGCTGCTGGGCCAGCGCTTTGGCTCAGCTCCTGCTCAGCTTGGGCTCAGCTGAGAGGACCCAGGCTGGGGAGAAGGGCTGGGAAAAGTGGGGCTCCCCCTGGGGCAGGAAAGCAGCGCAGAGCCAGAGGCCAGCGTGTTGATGGTGAGCTGACGTCCGTGCCATTAAAGACACGTCCTGATTTTAGGGTTGTTTAAGAGTGTGCTTCGTAGAATGATAAAATATAGCATATTGTAAGAAGTGGTAGTTACTGACTTTTTTTTGTTTTTTGAAGAAGGCATGAATAAGACTCCTGCCTATATTCTCTTTGATATTAGGGTAAGTGCTAGGTTTTTAAGACAGACGTGGATACCCAAGAAGCATTCCCTGTATTGCTAGCAATAAATACTTATGTAATTGAAAAGGAAGTATTTTAAGAAAAAAAGCAGTATTTTAGAAGCAGCAACACTTCTGTGGATACTGAGAAAAACTGGATTTTGTTTTTTATTTTAGTAGAGGGGAGGGAGTTTGATTAACCTTAAAGTGAGATCAGTTGGCAAATGAGAAGTCCAGAGTCTGTGCTTTTCTAACCTAAGAATTTACAGAAAGAGGAAATGTATGCCGAAAGTTAATAAACATCCCCCCACACCCATGCAAAGTCTGACCTTTTAAAGGTATGTTTATGACTCGTTTGTAACAAAACTATTTTTTAACATACATGTGCTTTTTCAAATAAAAAATATACCAAATGCATAAACTTATATTAGCTAAATAATTTTAGTGTCTGAATCTTTGTGATAGTTTTTGAATGTTAATGGTTCTGAATACAGAATGGGAAATATAATCCTCAGGTATCCGAATATCTTTTGTTAAGAGTCGAAGATTATTCATCGCTTTAGCCTCACAAAGTTTTGGTTTCAACTATCATAAGTGAAAATATCTTCAATTAATGTTCTAATTAATAGTAACATTAATTAGAATAAAAGAAGAAAAAAGTTTTTTTTTTTTAAATACGTATAACTTCTAAAAATGAAACTTTAAATGAGTGACTTCACTACATCATACAGAGTGTTCCCCAGCCCCTGGTTTATCATCAGGACTGAGCTGAGTAATGAGATCCCAGGAAACAAGGGGCACATGCTCCCTTGGACTCTTCAATCCTATCCTCTCAAATCCATGGGGTGGACATGATTAAGATCATTCTCAAAATGACAAAGGTAATGAGTTGTAGTAAACCAAGATATAAATAATAGACTCAAGTTGGTAATCAAGATTCAGGCACTGCCTTCTTCTTCCTTAAGTATTTTCGCTTCTCCATCCCATCCTCAAGGGCTGCTTCCCTCCTAACCCTTCACCTTCACATATCTTCAAGATGTCCAGAGACCAAAATGCTTCAGTTCTGAGTAAATAACTGTTGTCTGGAACACGAGCTGGATCAGAAGTGTTGCCAGCCGTGATGGAGACCAAAGTGATCCAGATTCCTGTGAATTAGTCCCGGTTATCATGTCCCGAGTCCGTGACATTCTGGTTAGACTTAGGACTTTTTTATACATCAACATGGTTGCCTATACTTTGACTAACTCAGATTTTCCAGAGAATTGATTTGAAACTTAGTGTTCTAAAAGTTCAAACAGTAACTGGTATCGTATGACTTGAACTAAGTGACTGTGGACTGGAAGATGCATCAAAATATTATTTAATAGGAATACCTTTTGTTCTTTAAAGAGTGGTAAAGTAATGTGGATATAAATTAGCTATTTCTTTGAGTCAGCAAATGGAATTTTCTTGATTATTTATAATATTGATACCTAACCTCTTGAATCTTGGCTGGGGCATCTGGATAGATTCCATACGAACTAATGTGGCCTGAGAATACTCACTGATCAGCAAGCTTAAGAGGGCTGTTGCTGCCTGATTTTCTCAAGTATAAGAATATAGAGATTCATTCAAAAATGATGAAGTTCCTGCCGTGTGCGTGTTTGCAACAATTTAAAGCACGGGGAATACTACTGTGAGTAATACCAAATCTGCCCTTGGGGAGCTAAAATTCTAGTTCAGGGGAACATCCACTGTATATGATTCCAGAGAACAGTAATTGCTATGTGTAATAAATTTAGCAGGGTCAGGAGTTAAGTGGAGGGGGTGGTGTCTCAGAAGCAGTGTTGAAGGGAGACTTTGCAGAAGGTAATATCTAAGCAGAGCTGAAATGAGCAAGAACGAGCTATGGGAAGACCTGGAGCAAGGGTTCCAAGCAGAGAACATGAGTGCAAAGGCCGTAGGTGAGAATGGACTTCACGTCCAGGAATCATGAGGCCCATGTTGGCAGAGCTTACTTAGTAAACAAAGGGGATGAGGTGCAGAGGTAGGCAGAAGGAAGCGGGATCATTTGACATCTAGTAACTAGTTTTCCAACGTGGTATAGTCAACATACTCAAATAATTTCTCTGGCTGCTGTGGGAATAGGTTAGGACTAGAGTATGGTGAATGAAAGCAAGCTTTGGCCGTGGTCCAGGTAAGAAGTCATGGTGACTTGGGCCAAAGTAAGGAGGGAGAAGTGTTCAAGTGGGAAACGAGGCAGTGGGATTTGCTGGTCATACTCTGGAGTTGTGAGGGAGGAATCAAGAATAATTGGCCTGGGGCCTGAAAACTGTCGGAATGAGTGTGCCATTCACAGGGAAGATGCAGAGGCGGAGGCAAGCATACTGGTACTTGATGAGTAATGTCACACTGGTGAGTGTAAGAATGGAAAACACTAAAGTGACTTGAAGAGCCTGGAAATTACATTTCACCTGCAAGATGCTGCGGAAAATCCGAATTGTGTGCCCAAAATATTGGAGAAACTTAATTGCTTACAAGAAGGGACCTCAGGGAACCTTATGTTATTTTATTTAGAGCTCTAATTGACTATCAGTTTCTTGCTATTCCCCTACACACCCTTTGCCTTTAGGCTCTCTGAAGACATCTGTTTAAGCATGTGTTTTGCTTCTTGACATGAGTTCCAACCATGTGGAGGAGAGAAGCATCTGGCCTCTTTAAGATAGAAGTTCATATTGTTCATCCAGAGACTGATCCTGAATGAGTGAATTACAGGAAATATGAAGTCTTCAAGCAATAGGAATCCCTTGTAAAAAGCAAGACTTGGAATCTAATTCCCTTGAATATGGATGGGTCTGTGACTGTCTTGTCATCAATAAAATGCGATGCAAGTGATATTTCCTGACTTCTGAGGTCAGGTCAGAAAAATCTATGAAACCTCCGACACCTCTGCAGGACTCTTGTGCCGGAGCCTGAACCACCATGAAAGTCGTGAGCCCTGGGGCGCCTGGGGGGCTCAGTCGGCTGGGTGTCCCAGGGTCTGGGATCCCGAGCCCCATGTCGGGCTCTCTGCTCAGTGGGGAGCCTGCTTCTCCCTCTCCCTCTGCCTGCCGCTCCCCCTGTTTGTGCTCGCTCGCGCTCTCTCTGTCAAATGAATAAAGAAATCTTAAAAAAAAAAAAATCCATGTGTGTTGCGGCCACCATCCTGTGAAGAAGCCCAAACTGGCCCGGGGGAGGGGCCCTGAGACCACAGGAAGAGAGATGCCGCCAGAGCCCGCCGCAGCTCCAGCTACCGTAGCGCTGCAACCACCGGAGAGACCCCGAGCCAGAAGCAGCCGCACGAACCTCTCACCAACTCCTGACCCACAGAAACCGTGGAAATAACAAAAGGATTGTTTCTCTTTTTAGCCACGAAGTTTGGGGGAGGAGTTAGCGTGGAGCACTAGGAACTGAACCACTCCCATTACGACCCACCCCCAGAAACTCTTCTGATGTGATTATTTCCTTTAGTTTTACATGACTTCGGTGTTCTTACATTTCTGTGAGAATGAGTTTTTCATTTATATATATTATACCGTGCATAAGATTTTGTTTCTATTTTCCCCCTTCGGCATTTAAGAGTTTTGTCCGGGGCGCCTGGGTGGCTCAGTCCTTAAGCGTCTGCCTTTGGCTCAGGTCATGGTCCCAGGGTCCTGGGATCGAGCTCGCATCGGGCTCCCTGCTCGGAGGGAAGCCTGCTTCTCCCTCTCCCACTCCCCCTACTTGTGCTCTCTATCTCTCTGTCAAATAAATAAATAAAATCTAAAATAAAATAAAATATAAGAGGGGCGCCTGGGTGGCTCAGTCGTTAAGCGTCTGCCTTCGGCTCGGGTCATGATCCCAGGGTCCTGGGATCGAGCCCCACATCGGGCTCCCTGCTCAGCGGGAAGCCTGCTTCTCCCTCTCCCACTCCCCCTGCTGGTGTTCCCTCTCTCGCTGTGTCTCTCTCTGTCAAATAAATAAATAAAATCTTTAAAAATAATAATAATAATAAAATAAATAATAAAAGAGTTATGTCTGGGGTGCCTGGGTGGCTCAGTTAGTTGAGCAGCTGCCTTTGGCTCAGGTCATGATCCCAGGGTCGTGGGATCGAGCCCCGCATCCGGCTCCCTACTCAGTGGGAGGCCTGCTTCTCCCTCTCCCTCTGGCCCTCCCCGCTCTCGTGTGCTCTCTCCCTCTCCCTCTCTCTCTCAAATAAAGAAAATCTTAAAAAAAATAAAGTTGTGTCCACGTTGCTGTGTGTGCATCAGTCCCTTGCCTCCAGCCAATGTGTGGTATGCATAAGAAGCACTGACCACATTTTACTTACCTGTTCCTCTCGTAATGAACCAGCAGATTGCCTGCAGTTCCCACAAACACCGTCACAGACACCTTGGGACACGTCCCCTCAGGGCCCTCTGTGAGAGCTTCTTGGGGCAGGCGGCACACCCGGAAGCGGGAGTGCGGCCTCCGAGGGCCCATGCACACTTCCTCTAGCCAAGGGCCGCTGGACCCCTCTCCAGCATACCCACAGTACCGGTCTACACTACCAGCGCCGGGCTCACTTGCTGGCCCAATCTCTACATTTTATTTATGAAGAGAACTAGTCAGGGGCACCTGGGTGGCTCAGTCGGTCAAGCATCCAACTCTTGGTTTCAGCTCAGGTTGGGATCTCCTGGGTTGTGGGAAATAGCCCTGCTCAGGCTCCATGCTCAGCGCGGAGTCTGCTTGAAGATTCTCTCCCCCTCTGCCCTCCCCACCTCGTGGGCATTCTCTCTCTCTCTCTCTCAAATAAATAAAATCAATCTTTAAAAAAAAAAAAAAGAACTAGTCAGTCTGCTGGAGGGGTTCCCCCCCCATCATTGCCCTGAATATCCTTGTGGCTCACTTCCTTCATTCAGGTCTTACTTCAAATGTCATCTAATCAGACTGCTGCATCCCATCACTTGCGCTACCATCCCCATCCTTCTTAGCTTGTGGTTCTTTTCTTCATTGTTCTTACAGGTGATCGTGTGTGTGTGTGTGTGTGTGTGTGTGTGTGTGTGGTGTTTGGTTATTGTCTGTCTTCCCCCCGCCGCCCCGGCAAAAGGATGGTATTAGGTGCAGAACAGGTAACCAGTGAAGATCTGCTATGAATGCAGTGTCAGAGTCTGATTTAACTGAGTACCATTCTAAGGAGCCTCCCTAGCTCCTCACCCCCACCCCCACCCCTGACCCCCTCACTTAGGGGCAGAGAATATCGGGACGCCCTGAAGTTCTCCCATCTCTCCCTGCCCCCACACTGGACTCACCAAGCACAGGGATGAAGGACATTCTAGTACCACTTGGGATGGTTCTATCAGTGATTCAGGTACCGTCGGTGTCCTGAGTGTTTGTGGTGCGGTGTGCTTGCTCACAGCTTCTTGTTGAATGGATGCATGGAATCATTAGGCCCTGGTCTCTGGTCTTAGTTAATGATCCTAAGACACACAAAGGAAGAGTATTTAGGAAAAAAAAAAAAGGCACTCAATGAAAAGTGAATAACATAGCACTGTCTTGTCTGATACTATAATTATTCACTACATGTGGCAAATTAAATTTAAATTAATTATCATTTATTATTTTGGGGGGTGGGGGAAGGGTATAGGGAGAGGGAGAGAGAGCATCTTAAGCAGACTCCCTGGTAAGCTCAGAGCCCAACGCGGGGCTCGTTCTCATGACCCTGAGATCATGACCTGAGCCGAAATCTAGAGTCGGACGCTTAACTGACTGCGCCACCCAGGAACCCTAAATTTAAATTAGTTAAAATGAAAAATTCGTTTCCTCAGTCACACTAGCCATATTGAAGTGCTCAATAGTTACATGTAGCCAGTGCAGACACGTACCTTTCCATCGTCATAGAAAGTTCTGTTGCACAGCATAGTAGAAGAAAACTGAGCTTCTCTAGATACGTTCTGAAAATACCAACCTGTCTTTAGAGCTCTTGAGGGAATTCTGCCTGCCTTCCTCAGGCTTCAAAGGGTCAGAATTTTGTCCCATCATTAAAAATAACAACTAGCAGGGCGCCTGGGTGGCTCAGTCAGTTAAACGTCCAACTCTTGATTTTGGCTCAGGTCATGATCTCAGGGTTATGAGATTGAGCCCCACGTTGAGCCCTGCACTCAGCATGGAGTCTGCTTAAGATTCTCTCTCTCTCACCCTCTGCCCCTCCCCCAGTCTCTCTCTAAAAAAGAAAAAAAGAAAAATAACTAGTATACTTTTGACCTGGAAAGACAGAAGTGTTCTTTCCTATGGGCTGCTTTTGGAGGACACGTCTCGGCTGGTTGCCTGTGTCCTCCACAGCAGGTGAAGGTCATGTGTTGCTAGCCCCAGTCACATTGAGAGGAAACATAATTTTATACAATGAGCAATTTTTGAGAATGAACAAGTTTTATGTTTTATTTGAACTTTATATACCGTGTTAATTGCCCCTCTTTTGAGGGCCAGGATGAAGAGTTGGAAAGTTGTTTGTTTTTTTCCCCTTTCATTGTCATTAATTCTCTGAATTCCAAAGACGTGTGTTTCAGGGTAGGTAAGTTGTTGCTAGCTGACCCTTGATAATTATGAACATCAGATTTTAAATTCTGAAATAAGAATTGAAGGAAAAAGTCAAATGTTATAAATTTATTTGGGACATCTATTGCCACCTCTTTGGAAGCCTTTGAAAATTCAATCAAAAATCAATACACTTCCAGCTTTGTCTTTTTTTACTTTCAATAAATAATATCTTTGTGTATATGTATATAGAGATAGATATACTTAATTAATGAGTCATTTAGCAGGATTTTTAAGTTTTATACTGCATTAATTCCAACATAGCTCTTTCCAGATTGATAGAATGCAAATGAGGTAAGAATTAAGGCAAACCTAAAAGGCATGCAAATGTAGCACATTTATCTTCACTGATAATACAAGCTCTTGGGTGTGGACCACCCAGAGGAGCCGAAGCCCCTCCGGGGCCTGTCCAGTACTATTTTACAGGAGAATGGTGACACAGCTTATATTAAGTTACATTACCGTGGGGGGCTCAGTGCTACGAACATGTAATCAAGGAGACACGAGCATTAGCAAAACATGAACAAGAAACCATAGAACTCTTTGTAGCACATTTCTGTCCAGGCTTGAGGGGAGAAGGGATTTTATGAAATGATGTTACACATATCACATTGTGGAAGGTTGTTTTATAATATATGCTTTTAAAATTCATTAGCAAATGACATTCTCATGCACACAAGTGTTTCAAACACAAGAAGCAAGTCCATTGATAGGTAGTCCAAGCAATATCTGTGTGCGTGTGTGTGTATATGTGTGTGTGTGTGTGTGTGTGAGAATAGCTGCAGACTGAATGGAACATTGAGACTTTTGTGCAGTCCATAGCGTTGACCTCAGCTCATTTCTGAATGTCGCACTGCAGGAGTAATACAATGGAAGGGTCGCTCTTTGCAGCTTCTTTGAATTCATCCAGTGTAATCTGGTCATCTTTGTTCTTATCCATCTTGCTGAAAATCTTGTCTACTCGCTGCTCAGGCGTGAGGCCGTCCTCATTCATTTTCATCATGATCACGGTGCCTACCATCTTATAGATAGCCTTGGGAAAACCAGAAACAGAGCATAAAGTTCTCCCACGATCTGATAAAGAATTTAAATTTACTTCAAAGGACTCCAAAGTCGTTTTAAGTAAGACAGTGATATAATCAAATATGTGTGAGTCTTATGACTAATTGGGCATAAAAGAATTTCATCCGACTCCCAGGTTTCTGGCTGGAGGAAGTGGGGAGAAAGAGTACCTCAGTGGTAGGTGCAAGAATAATAGATGAGAAGATTCAGGAGGAAAATGATGAGCTCAGTTTTAAACATTCGGGGTTTGAAGTGCAGATGAAAGTCACCAAGCACTAGTCCTTGTAGATTTAGGAAAACAGAAAAGGTGGTCCCAGCTGATAAGGAACTTACAGTCAGTTAAGACAAGCAAGGTGGGCCACTAACATTTAGCTCAGAAAGAAGATAGTGTAGGGAGATCTGTGGATCAGGCACTCTGTAAGTTAAAGAATTCTGACTATCCAGTTCAATTAGCTGTACACAAGTAATTCTCAACGTGGGAATCTCCTAAATAGAAACTTTCTATTGCCCATCTATACCAAGACCTGCTGGTGAATGTTCGTAGCAGCATTATTAATGGCCAAGGAGTGGAAGCAACACCAGCACTCAACAACTGGTAAACAGATAAACAATATGACAGATCTGTGCAATTGAATACTATTTTAGAACTAAAAAGGAACGAAACACTGATGAATCCTACAACACAGATAAAAAAAAAAGCCAGACAAGCCATATATTTATATTGTATGATTCTGTTTATATGAAATGTCCAGAGACATAAATCCATAGAGACAAAGAAGAGTGGAGTCTTCTGAGTCTGTAATAGGAACAGGCAGGTGGCAGGAGGGGTCTTACAGGGAGAATGAAAATGTTCTAAAATTGGATTATGGTGATGGCTGCATACTGTGGTCTATAAATTACAACTCAATAAAGTTTTTAAGATGCCAGTTAGAGGAGCCAAGATGCCCACCAGGGGAAAGCTGGTTTGAGGAAGGGGGGGACATCCAGCAGAGCAGAGCTAAACCAAGGGCAGAAGAACTGAGTCTGATAATATCCTTGGGGCCCAGCGTTAGGGCCCAGCGGCTTGGATCTGTGACTTTTCCCAGCGCTGCGCCGAGGCCCGGGACGGGGGTCGGGAGAATTCACGGCCTGGCATGCAACTACCCGGGCTCCAGGCCGGGAAGAAAAGAAGTCTCCACAGCCTAGGCCCCAGGAAGCTTCCTCCTGGGGGGGTCTGCCTCCTGTGCCCTGCGGCCGTGGTCCTAGCCCGCCCCGCCCCGTCCCGTCCCATCCCGGTCCCGAAGTCCAGCCGCATCGCGAGGTCCACCGAAGCCCCGCCGGCCCGGCCCCGCCCCGAGGGCCCTCCGCCCCCAAAGGCCACCCCCGCCCAGCCCCCCGCCCCTGCCATCTAGGTTCCCCTGACCCCTCTCCGAGGCCCCCCCCCCCCGGCCTCGCCCGGAGGTCCCTCTACGCTCCACCCCTCCCCCACCCACCCCTTGCCCCGAGGGCCCCCGCCCCGCCCTGAACGCCCCCCAACCCGGCCACTAGGACCCTGGCCCCGCCCGAGCCCTGCCACACAGGTTCCCCCCCGGCCCCGCCCCGAGGGGTTCCCCCGCCCCGCCCCGCCCCGGCCTCGCCCTGAGGGCACTCCCCCCCCGGCCCCGCCCCGCCCCGAGGGCCCTCCGCCCCCAAAGGCCACCCCCGCCCAGCCCCCCGCCCCTGCCATCTAGGTTCCCCTGGCCCCTCCCCGAGGCCCCCCCACCCTCCCCAGACCCCCCCACCCCTCCCCGGCCTCGCCCGGAGGTCCCTCTACGCTCCACCCCTCCCCCACCCACCCCTGCCCCGAGGGCCCCCGCCCCGCCCTGAACGCCCCCCAACCCGGCCACTAGGACCCTGGCCCCGCCCGGGCCCTGCCACCCAGGTTCCCCCCCGGCCCCGCCCCGAGGGGTTCCCCCGCCCCGCCCCGCCCCGGCCTCGCCCTGAGGGCACTCCCCCCCCCGCCCCGCCCCGC
Source organism: Mirounga angustirostris (assembly GCF_029215605.1). NCBI lineage: Eukaryota > Metazoa > Chordata > Mammalia > Carnivora > Phocidae > Mirounga > Mirounga angustirostris. Next base: position 13,312,735 of record NW_026991718.1, on the reverse strand, counting down.
CCCGAGGGCCCACCGCCTCACCTCTATGATCTCCAGCATCTCCACCCTCGTGATCTTGCCGTCGCCGTCCAGGTCGTACATGTTGAAGGCCCAGTTCAGCTTCTGCTCGAAGCTGCCCCTCGAGGTGATGGACAGGGCGCAGATGAACTCTCGGAAGTCGATGGTGCCGTCCCCGTTCTTGTCAAAGGTTCGGAAGGCGTGCTGGGCGAACTTGGAGGCGTCGCCGTACGGGAAGAACTGCGAGCAGAAGACACAAGTTCAGGTGGCGGGAGGCGCAAAACCTCAGGCCCGGGGGGAGTCCGGGAAAGCCTGGGAGGCCACCGCGCCATCCCGGGGACCGCACCGCGGGCGCTCCCAGGCCGCCGAGGGCGCAGGGGTGGCAGGCAGGCCTCCCGCCTGGACAGCGGTTTGGCGCGGTGCTCAAGGCCTAGGCAGGCGCCCATCAGGCCATTCCTGTGCATGAGGCTGGGACATGCGGCCTTCGTGGTGGCGGGGCCCTTGAGCCCGCAGCTAGGGTCCCTCATCCGTGGCTTCCCCGCCCTCGCTGCCACAAGGACAAGGACTGAGGTAGGGAGCCGACTTCTCTCCCACGCAGAGCGGTGCTCCATGAACTTCGCCTTCGTCTCTGGACCTCCAGGTTCGCCGCCCGGGGGGGCCAGCGCGAGGTTGCCCAGACCTGGTTTTCTCTGCCCCGGCTCCCCAGCCCCCGCCCACACTCCTCTCCCCGGGTGAGGCTCCATTGGCTCTCTTCTTTTTTACAGGGACTTTTCTTTTGTAGAACAGACATTTAAAACCCATTAAAAATAGAACATGACGAGGTTTATTTTTAAGAGCTATAAAGAGGTTTCTTTTCAGAGCCAACAGTTGGCCAGAGTGGCATTGGAGACAAAGAATGAACACAGGAGGAAAAGGAAGAGCAGACCCTGGAGGAGGTAAGACCGTGGAAACAAGCCCCAAACCACAAACCAAAAGCAAAAACAAACCACGTGCTGTTTTAAGGCAGAGAGGGGATATGGATGCATCAGTCCTGCAAATACAAAGACCAAAGCAGGTGTCTGAGGATGTCACGGGCATCCCCGCTCCTTGGTAAGTTTTGTCACTGGTTACTGGGACAGGCCGGCCAGCCGCGGGCCTGCTTTGTGCCCACCTGGGGCTGTCTCCCTTCCGGGGCCCTCAGCTCATGTTTCTCACTGTGCTTCCTGCCCTGGGGCCTGCTGCCCACACCTCCCATACTTAGAAGCCCTTGGAAGGTGGAACATTTCTGGGCAGAAATGAAATGTGTATTTCCCCGTGAGGTCCCATAACTGTGGCCAGGCCCCGTTTTTGGTACTGGGAAAGCAGAGATCCACAGCTCGTAGTCCCCGGGCTCTGGGATTTCACAGTTAATGGGGGAACCCAAGGCGGGACTGATGAGAACTAGGACAGAGGAGGGGGCAAGACTACAGGATTGGTTTCAAGGTGGAGAGTTAAGAGGGAAAGGCTCCTGTCCTCTCCTTCCCGCTCAGCCTGTTTCCGCTTCACCCCATAATGCCATTAGGGGCCTGGGTACCTGAGGACAGGCTACCAGGTGCTGAGTTTTGAACTACACAGTTTTGACCTTGACAGTTTCTAAATAGGTAAGGTTGATTCACATGTGCTCTGGACGTTTTTTTTAAACTTATGATACTTCTGACACCAAATGTGTGGGGTTTGTTTTGGTTGGGTTTGGTTTTTGGTTTTTCCTTCCTAACAACTCTGATTTTCTGGACATTATTAACCTGGTCCAGGTGAATTCAGTTCCATTCTGACACTAACCCCCGGGCGGAGTCCGTGCAGACCCCACAGGGAAGGGCTCAGTCCCACCAGACTGCCCCCATTTCAGATGCCAGTGGTCAGTCCCTGGTACTTCTGATAGACCTGATAGAAAGGCCGGGGCGGGGGGGGGGGGGCGCCCACAAGGCCCTCCTTCAATAATTTGCTAGGACTACTCAAAGAATTAAGGAAGGCACTTTATTTACTATTACAGGTTTATTTTAAAGGACACAACTCAGGAACAGCCAGTGGGCAAGGTGTAGGGGAAAGTGCACTGAGGGTGCACAGAGCCCTCTGCGGGCAGCCACCCGAAGAGCACCTCAGTGAGTCCCCCAACTGGGAGGCTCCTCAAACCTGTAGTTGAAGGGTTTTATTGGAGGCCTCATTACTTAGGCATGGTTGATTAAATCACTGGCTAAGACAATTGAATTCCATCTCCAGCCCTTCTCCCCTCCCCAGAGTTCCCATCCTCTAATCATGCCTCCAGTCTTTTGTCTGACCAGCTCCCATCCGGAAGCTATCAAAGGGCCCCCAGCCACCAGTCACCTCATTAGCATACAAAAGACACTGTTATCCTTCCAGAGAGTCCAAGGGTCTTAGAAGCTCTGGTGTCAGAACTGGGAACTGAGACCAAGTATATATTTCTTATTATATCATCATATCACAAGTGCCTTGTGCACGAATGTTCTTCACCCCTTTCTGCTCTTTGCGGATGTGTCTTATCTGCCTTGTGGTCAGGAGTCTTGGGGAGAGCTGGGCCCTGTGAAATGGCCTCAGAGCAGAGCAGAGTGAGCCCTTGGCAGATTCTCATCTCTCAGTGCTGTGTATCCACCAGGCTTGCTATGCTGTGACTTGAGACCCCTGGGTAATTGTCTCCATCTGTGTGGTTTTCTGGCAGTGAAATGCTTTAACCTTTATTTCACATAGCATACTTTAAAGGGAAGGGATATCTGATAGTTTTATCTAAAAATAGCAGGGAACTTCAAGTCAGTATATTAAAAATTTAGATCTGAAAATTCTTGAGGAAAAAAATCGATTGAGCTGTAAAAGTTACATGTGCCTTGTAGAAGGTCTATTTACTGACTTTTATAGCCAACACGTTTACTTCAGAAGGACCGAGCGTGTGCTAACGTATCTGGAGGGCTTGTTCCCTTTAGAAAACTCCTCTTATCATGTTCTGAGTTCTTGGAGTTTTTCTAATCAGGGGAATGCTCCTTCTTTTGATGAAATGATTCAGCTCTGGAGGGATCATCACAGAAAAATGAAGCCACACTCTTCAATGTCTTTAGGAAGAAATCGGGGTCTTGAACTCATATTCACTTCTGGACTACGATAGTGCCTGAGAAGTAGAAGTATTTTTTGTGTATTGTTGCTTAAAATTTCTTTTATTTTTTAAATTCAGTGTGTTTTTCTTGTTGATGTGGAAATAATTTTCAGTGGCATTAATAATCTACAAGTCTATATAATAAATAAAAAACTTTGAGGTTGAAAAATCATATGTATATTTATGTGTGTGTGTGTGTATAATATATATTCTATAATATATAATTCCACTGTGTCTTAGTCCATCCAGGCTGCTGTAACAAAATGTCCCAGGCTGGATGATTTATAAACACAGTTCTGGAGGATGAAGTCCAGTATCAAGGTATCAGCAGGGGCAGTTTTTGGTGAAAGACCTCTTCCGGGTTGCACACTGCTAAATTCTTGCTTTGTCCTCATAGGAGGTAAGGAAACTATGGGGTCTCTTTTTCCTTCTTTTTTTGGGGGGGGCCAGAGGGAAAGGGGGAGAGAGAATCCTAAGATCTTAAGCAGACTCCATGCCCAGCACGGAACCTGACGTGAGGCTGGATCTCACAAACCTGAGATCATAACCTGAGCCGAAATCAAGACTTGGACACTTAACCAACTGAGCCGCCCAGACACCCCTGTGGGGTCTCTTATATAAGGGCACTAATCCCATTCATGAGGGCTCCACCTTCATGACCTAAACTCCTTGAACAGGCCTACCTCCTAATACCCTCACCTTGGGACGTTAGGTTTCAACATGTGAATTTGGGGAGGGACACAAATATTCAGTCCATAGTGATTTGTTTGAAAGAAGATGAATCTAGTTGTGAGAAATTTTAGAAACTGTATTAGATGATTGACTATAGCTAGTCTTTGATAAATTCCTAGTTTCTATTTTATGTCTGTGTGCATACACACTTAGTTTTTCTACTTTTGGTCAAACATTTTATCTCAAGTATATCTTGCATTTCCAGTAACAGAACAAAGCCACCTGGAAGCAGTTGCAGATGGTCAGCTGACTGAATCCAGATACTGCAGTCCTTCCAGTGATGGTGGGACCTGGGTCGTGGGGCTCTTGGAGGCCACACCTGTCTGGTTTGGCACCTTGGGACAGCCCGCCCTCCTGAGGGCACCTGAGAGAAGGCTTGGGGGGTGGAGCAGGGTCTGCTCCAGGGACTGGTCAGCAGAACCCTAGACTCAAGTCTCAGGGTGAGAAGAGCACCATCAGCAGTTTGGACTGCATGTCTGGGGGTGGAGATGACCAGGCTGGTCCCCGAGGTTCCCGGGTGGAGGATGACGGCTGGCCAGAATGGTTCACCAGAGGCAGTTTCTTCAGGGCCCTCTGGAGCCCCCTTCCTCGGGTGTAGGACTCCCCCTGAGTGGGCCCACAGCCTTTTTGCTCTGACACTTGGGTCTCCAAGCTTAGTAGTGGGAGCCTGACAGAAGGTGGGGGCAGGAAGGGCCCTCCATCGCTGGCTACTTCTGGCCCTGCTGGTGAGCCTCTGACCTCAAGACTACACATTGATCTGTCCCTGTCATACCACAGGGACAATCTTGTGCCCCAGTTGTGCCCTGAGAACTCGGGCTTTCCATGTTGCTGGTCTGCGGTGGGGCCAGGACCCAGCCCACCAAGTGTAGCATGATACCCACAGGAAAATGTCACCATTCCTGCAGAACGACAAGCAGGAGAAGCATGCATCTGTCCCATGGCATTCCCCTGCACTGACTTCTGGAAGTTCCTGAGATAGGTTTTCTGGGCCGCACATCTTCCTTTCCTATTGACTTCCCTTCCCAGGAAGCCTGGGAATGAGGGCGCCATCAGATTGTGGGGAGCTGCTGCAAAGAAGGGCTGCATCCTCTTTCTGGGGGGCATGTGGAGGGGAGACCAGGACCCCTCCCCTCGGATTCTCAGCAGAGCCCAGTCAGGTGGGCACAGCCTGATAGCATGGGCTGTCCGTCTTCAGAGCTGTGACCCGGGGAAGCTCCCAGGGCCCCCTCTAGCACCACTAGAGAGCGGGCCGGGACAACATCTCCTTCTCCTCACTCTTCAGTGAAGTCCTGGTGGCTCAAGACCTCTTCTGCTTCTCCCCCTCTGTGACCTCCCCAGTGGACTTTCCATTGGGAGGATTAACTATAGCTTACCCCCTTCTCTCCCTTCTGCCTCAGCCGGAGCCCGATCACCTCCCATGGGATTCTGGCTACAGTCCCCTAATTTCCTCCTGCCTCGAGTCAGTTCTCCCATTCCCAGGATTTCCTAGCCGCCTTCTCTGCCTCGTTTTTCTCCAAAAAGCTGACTACCGTACAACATATTTCAATTGTTTATTCATCCTCTTTCTTCCTCCATGAGAAATGTAAACTCCGTGAGGGCAGAGAGCCTCGGCTGCTACACTGTTTAGTTCCTTACTGAATCTCTCCATTGCAAGCGCTCAGTAATGACTTAGCGAATGAACAAGTGAACCGATTTCTTCTTGACGTTGTCCTTCCTAATCCTGCATTAGTTGCAACTGATTACGCATTCACTGTCTCCTAGAATCCTCAAGACAAGCCAAAGGGATGGTTTGGGTTTTTTTCACTTTGACTTGGCAATATTTATTATTATTAATACTATTTATGAACATTATTAATCATTCCTATTTATTAGGGGATTGTTATTGAACCGTAAATTCCCAGAGTGCAAAGCCTTGTTTGCTCACCATTGCATCCATAACACATAGCACAGGTCTGCAGATGGCAGGTGCTGAATACGATCTTGTTGAGTGACCAAATGAGAGAGACACTTTCAGTGCCAACTTCAGGGTAACCAGGTGATTGAACACTGCTGCTAAAAATAGCCCCCACTCACTGGACATTATAATCTAGCCAGCTCTGTCCACTAGAACTTCTTGTGATTATAAAAATATTCAATAACTGCGCTGTCCAAAATGATACCTACTAGCAGTATTGGGTCAACCACTGTCTTCGGTGCTGGGAATAAAATTTTAAAAAGACAGAGAATTGAGAACAGTGGGGAAAGTAACCCTTGAAATGTTACTGGTGTAGCCAAAGAACGGAATGTTTCAATATTATTCAACTTACCTGTCAACTTAGATAACCACATGCGGCTACCGGCGTCTGTATGGAGTCCTATGGTCTATGCTACGTTATTAGTTTTCACAATACCCCTGTCAAGCAGTAACCCTCAGCTCCATTTCACGGGCAAGGAAACATGGGCTCAGAAAGGTCCAGCAAACCCTGAAGTTAATTCTCTTCCCCCTGTGTCAGTCTGCTGCAAGGTTATACAGAGGAGCAGTAAGAAATGTACACTCCTTTCCAGAATACGACATACAAAACAGAAGGTAGAAAGTTAGGGACAGATTTTCATCTGTCTCAGCATTTGTTGGAACGCTTTAATGGTTACCACACAGGACTGGAAAGGGCTCAGTTCTAATACTTCTCACGTGTGCTACTTCATTCAGTCCTCATAGCAAAACCTGCCATCCTAAACTCCGCATTGTGGTTAAGGAAGCGAGCTTGAAAGGTCCAGGCATTTGCCCCAGGTTCCTGGCAGCATGTGACAGAGGCAGGATTTGCATGCGGATCTGTCTGGTCATTTCTGCCTCATCCTGCTGTTTATGTCAAACTGAGGCAATAAACCTAAATCCACATTTGATGAAGCAAACGTATTTGTTACATTACGTAATTCTTTGCTTCCTTCCCTCTAAGGTCCGAAATCTTCGGGGGTGGTCATTTATCGCCACCTTCTGGCAGCATGTACGTACTACATGAAAATTAGTAAAAGGTGGGCGGCTGAGGGATATTTTTTATGACTCATTCATTCTTTAACTGAACATTTATTGAGCGGTTACTATGCGTCAAGTACTGTGTTAGATACTGAATAAAATATGAAAAGATACAGAGCATTAAGGATAGTAGGGGAAATAGATACTAAGCAAGCAACTGCATAAATAAGTATAAAATTACTCCATGATACACTGCAAGTGTGTAGAGCCACAAACGAGTAATGGGGATGATCTTATGAGTTTGAAACTTAAACAAAAATTTCCTCTGTGTTCCTCTCCTTGCACCCTAATATGTAGGCTTCTGTCAATTCACTCTTCTTCATCATAGTTCAGCAATGGTCTCAGAGTCTGAAACTTCCTGGGATTTCACCCAGATTGTATACAACTGCACTACACAGCCCTACTCTGAACCATCCAGTGTGCCAGAGAAAACCCCAGGAAATGCTTGAGGACTTGGCCTCTCCTCAGGAGGACAATAGGAGACTTTGTACCACTTCACCAGCTTACTCCAAAGCCACCAGAGGCTTTTCCCTACAGATAGAAGACCGAAGCCCTGCATTTCCATCTTTTCAATAACCTGTTCAGTTGTGACTATTAATTTTTTTTTTTAAATATGTGGTGTGGTGCGCCTAGATGGCTCAGTCATTAAGTGTCTGCCTTCTGCTCGGGTCATGATCCCAGGGTCCTGGGATGGAGCTCCGCATTCAGTGGGAGGCCTGCTTCTCCCTCTCCCACTCCCCCACTGCTTGTGTTCCCTCTCTCACTGTGTCTCTCTTTGTCAAATAAATAAATAAAATCTTTAAAAAAAATAAAAAATAAAAAAATAAATATGTGGTGAATGAGCCCCAGACACCTCATGCTGACTATGCATGGTGTCATTCGCCTCTGCAAGCCCAGGGCCCCACCCTGCAAACCCAGGGCCCCACCCGGCACAGAAGGCTGTTTGGTGGCTGTGTTAAGAAATGGCTTGAAAACACGGTGCTTCCATCCCCTCATGTAATCTGTCCTCTGCACCTCCCGCTCCAGCCCTTTGCACTCTCTTGCTGCCTGTACATCTCATCCTTCCAGAAGTGGTACTGAGTGCAGAGAAAACATTACAACATTTCCCATGAGAACCTCGCTCTCTCCCAGCGTCCACTGGGGCCTGCCTCAAGTTAATGGAGGAGGCAGGGCTCCTAGAGGTTGCCCCGACCGACCTTCAGGTGGAGGGAGGTTTGCACAGCATGGCCTTGGCCCACTGTGACAGTTGATGGGCTGGGTCAAGAGTGGGTGACAGCAAGGCCACTGAGGAGGACAGAGTCTCTCCAACGCTCTGCCCAAGGCCCAGCCCCCAGCTGACGCTGAGCAGCCCTCCGAACTCAGAATAGATTTGTGCCCATTAGTCTGCCTGAAATAGAGCTCATGAGGGGATCAAAGAACAGAAGAATATTCTTGGACGCTCCACTGCTCACAGGCTTGGAGAAGTCTGCCATCCAATCTCTAACAGGACGCTGTCCCTTTAAAAACGTCCTGACTCAGGTCAATTCTGTTTCCCTTTGTTCTCAAATGTCAGAAGCCTATGTTCTCTGGCTAATGAACCCACAAACACGATCCCCTCCCCAAGGGTGGAGTCTTCTTCGTCTCTCCCTTACCCGGGCCTCCGAGGTCCTCTGCCCTCACCTCTGCTGGAACTGGCCAGAGGCTTCCAGCCTGCTGTGGATCCCTGGCTCCGTACCCACCTCTTCGGGCCACAGATTCCACAGCCATCTTGTCATGAGTGTCTATCAGGGAGCAGAGCCCGAAGAAGGTCTTTTTTATATGCTACCTCAGCTGGTTCTTCAAGTTGAGGACTTGGGGGTCATTATTCTGGGTTAACTAACTGGCATAAGGTCAGACCACTAAGGGGGTGGGACGGGCTAGGCAAAAAGGCTCTGTCTGAGGAATCCGCACCTGCCCAGTGCACCCAGACTTCCACTCCCAGCGACAATCTACCTCTTCCCCTGGATCCTGAAGGGCTCTGCATCTCTCAGCCTTAGTTTCCTCATCCACCAAATGGGGCGATAGGAATTAATTCCTACTATGAAGGACTGTTGTGAGATTTCCTGGAGATGACAGATGTGGAAGGTGCCTGAGGCCGCATGGAGTTGGGACGTTGGGTATTGAAGGGTCCCTCCTCCCTCTCCCCTCAAGGCTGCCCTGATGCACCCCAGACCCTGGTCTTACAGGCAGCTCCGGGGTGAGCAGGTGGTTTGTGGTGGGCTCTCAGTGCACGCACCCGGGCTGCTGGCCAAGCTGGGGCCCCTGAGGATTAACTTGGTATTTGGTTTTAGCCTTAGGCTCTTCACACTCATGCAACCTCACCCAGGAATAGGATCCTTGTTTCCTCACCGGCCCACATTCTCTGCCTCCTAACTGCACCCCATGCCCACTCTCCGGGCTCTGCGTTCCCTCCTCCCCACAGCTCCGGAGGGAACCTCTCACGCCCCCTTCATCGTGTCCACTTCCCGTACCCACCAGTCACATCTAATTCTTCCCAGAAGAAGGAACGAGATTCTCCCCAAGCGTCTGAGCCTTCCTGGGTCCTGTCCAGTCCTCTGTTCCCTGAGCCCTCCCACTACCTGGGGCCTTGCTATGCTGTCCAGCAGCAGTCCTATTATTCTCTCCATCTGGAATGCTCCTTTCCTGCCCCAGCCCAGTCAACACCTGTTGCCTCTCAGATCTTGATTTAGTCTTCACTTTCTCAGGAAAGCCTTCTCTGAGTCCAGCTCAGAACCTTCCATTACATGCGTGCACGGGACCAAGTCCTGCCCTTGGTAACCATCATCCTGTGTTCATGGGACTGTCTGATTAATGCCTTTCTCCCTTCGTGGACTAAGCTAAACAGGGCAGGGAAGGGCCTGGTTTTCCCCACCACTAAAATCCCTCGTGCCTCGTATGGGGCCAGGCACACAGAAGGTGCCCAGTAAACGTCTGTTGAATGACCAAGTGACTCAGCACAGCGGGTCTCTTTCAAGCCTGAGGAGACAGCAGCAAATGCACACGATGACCAGTGGAAGGGCCGAAATGGGTTCTGAAGATTGTCTGAAGTCAGCTGTGCTACAGAAAGCTCACCATTTGGCCTTAAAACCTGTCACTGCCATTACTACTTTAGCTGATGATTCATGGTGCTGTGAATCATCCCCCGAGCCGTGCACGTACCTGGTCACGTGGATGGGAAGAAGAGAGAGACACTTCCCCTTAATTTGAAACGGTGAGTCCAAGAGCTGTTTTCTGCCAACGTCTTCATTCAACAGATACTCACAAAACCCTAATTGGTGCCAGGCTCTATGCGGAGCTCTGTGTGGGCAGGAGGGAGGGTGAGGAGAGGCAACAAAGGATCAGAGCAAAAGCGAAGGGCGGGTCCGTGTCCCGGAGCAGGTGCCGCCCAGAGCCGGAGGTGCCTTCCACATGTGGGCTCCCTGGGAGGGGATTCAACCCCCCCCCCCCCCCCCCCCCGCCGAGCTGCCTCTTCACTTGTCCCCCGGGGGACAACATCCATTTTCTGCACTCATGGCTCCAGGCTTTCGTACAAGGCAACCACTATTAACCCCTGGTTCCTGTAGAACTACATGTATTTGAGAAGAAAATTAGTCCTGAACTAAATTTCTAGAGAAGGGGACTTTTGCCTCTTGGGGCAGAGGAAACAATGTTCGCTTAGGTCCTAGACCAGGTCTCTCTGTATGCATTTTGACCGTTATACACTGCCCCAAGAAGGTCATGAACTCCCAGGGAAGTTCTGTTACTTTTTTATAGAAAACAAGGCTCAGGCAGCAGAAATCCAGATTCCTCACTCATCTTCGGGTCTCTTTTGCTTTAGAATTATCACCAAGAGAATAGCCCATATCACCTCTACTTTAAGGGGAATATGCTTTGCTCTTTAATATATCAAATTAGGATCTGGTATACTGTAGGTGCTCTATAAATGCTTTGGATGGATAAAAGAAGCAACGTGTTGTAGAGGAAAGGATGCTGGGTTGAGTGACAGGGTGTCTGGGTGTGACTTAAGTCAAGCCATTTTGCCTTTTATGATATAAAATGAGGGCACAAATCAGATAAGCTTCAAAATTCCTTTTAGCTATACTATTTTATCTATTTTTGTGATTCTAGAAGTGAAATCTCAAAAAAAGAAGAAGAATTAATTAATAATGAATTTGACAAATGGATGGTACTTGCATTATTTTGCATTTATTAACCAAAGCAGCTATCATATTGCCACCTTGTGTTGGTATGTCTTAATTACAGGATCAGACTTTGAAGGGTGAATATTATCTACATCTCTATGTGCATCAGTATCGATATCTATGTATCTGTATCTGTATCTCCGTCGTCTCTATATCTATAGATATCTATGTCCCTATAACATCTCTCCCTATCTCTATCTCTCAGCTCTATCTCCCTCTCTCTCTCTCTCTCTCTCTATTTCTATCCCTTTATCATCTCTCTCTCTCTATCCCTATTGGAAGTTTCACAGCGCCTGACAGATACTCATTGGTTACTCAGACTTTAAAAAAATCAAATGAACTCTTTCTTTATTTCTGTCCAATACCCAAGTCACATTATGAATTGTATCAATGACATCTTGATTTGGGGCAGGGTGTTTCCTCTAGTACCTCACTTGCTGATTAATCTTGAGCCAACATAAATCAACATAAATAAGTCCACCGTTAGCATGTGTTACAAAATAGGAGCTCACCAATAGTAATTATACTCTGGAAATTGTCATGATTTTCCATTTAAAGGCAATCTAATTAGAGAGAAGACTGTTTTACCAATTTAAGAAGGAGCTCATTTTTGAAACCAGACAAGGGGTGAGGATCTTCGAAGGTGTTTGGTAGAAGGCTGGTTGCTATGGGGAAAATTGGAAAGACACCTCTTGCCTAGTATCCCTTCAATTACTCCAACTGAAGTGGGTAGAGCAGGTTTTGCAACTGGTTCCGAAACTGGTTGTTTCATCTTTCCCACTCCTCCTAGAATAGAGTGATCTGTTCAAGATGGATTCCCATGTCACTCTCCACCCAACTCGTTTCACAACGTCATGGTGACAATGATGAGAATGCTCAGCCGGTCTGCATCTCAATCAGAGCCCTACCAGCATGCCAGAGGCCACCAGGGTCTGTGCCATGGAGAGGGGGCTGTCCGCAACACAGGGAGGGGGCAGCAACGGTAGCCTGAGCAAGGGGAGCTATATCTGCAGAAGCTGAAGTTTGTAAGAAATGAACATATTCCGGGCCATTGCCTCTGAAGATGTGTCCTCCATTGCCCGGGAAGGAGGAATCTTCCAACCTACTCTAAGATGGGTCCCCAAATTTATTACTCTCCCCCAGTACTGACATATCTGTAACTTCTACTCAATTATGCCAGTTCCACATACTCCCATCTTTGCCACTGGAGGTATAGGAAAAGGTGTGGGTGCGGCGGCCCAAGACACAAAGGAAGTACATCCTGTAGGGAAGTGCGGGCGCCATGTTGGGGGTGTGAGATTGTGCTCAGGAGGGGTCTGGTACTGAAGACCACTTCTGCAGTTTACTAGATGTGGGACTTGGACAAAGGGTTTGTAATCTTTTTCAAAGCCTTAGTTTATTCATATGAAAAAGGAGCTGGAGGTGAGAATTGGTTGCTGGGCTGGAATGAGTCAGGATGCCCAGGACTGGGTACCAGTTCCGCCAAAGAGGAGACAAGCCCCTGGGGGCAGCGGGCTCTCTTTCATTCCTTATCATCCCTGCAGAGCCTCAGAATAAGGAGTGAGCCAGCCTTCCATGGGAGGAGGCTTCCTCTGTTGCCTCTCCTCCCAAAATCAGGCTGCTGATTTTCCTCTCCCCAGGGTGTGCCCCCAGCAAACGCTATCTGATTCCTGATTCTGTGGTCTAGAAGGACTGATTTAGAGATTAGATTTCAGGGCACAGGGGAAGTCTCTGGAGGGATTGTCGATAGAGGTCACTGCTAGAATCCTCGCCCCTAACAAGAACAGAGGGCAGGAGCCACAAGGGTGGGCTGCCAGGCTCTGAGCTGTTCTTCTTTCTGATCAGGTCCTGCAGGGCACGACCCCCCGAGCAGAGGAGAGTCAGAGTCCAAGTTCCCGCTGTGCTGCTTTTTGGCTGTCTGAACGCTGGGAGAGGGATGTGACAATCTGGGCCTGGATCCTCTTGTGTAGAATGAGGGAGTTGGTTCTCTATGAGCCCTGGGGTGCTATCAGCAACTATGATTCTAACTCTGCACACTGTCAACATTATCCTTAACAAAAGATGCTGATTTAATTAAACTTTTATGGCACGTACCATGTGCCAGGCGTGGTTTAAGCACATTGTCAATATTTAACAATGTAATCCTCTAACACCCTCTGATGTAGGTATCACTGCGGGTCCCATTACACAGATGAGCACAGAAGCCCGGGGCTATGATGTTACTGTGTCCAACCTAGAGCACATACCTGGCTAACGGCAGAATCTGAACTCGTCTGGCTCCGGAGGCTCTACATGGGCCCCGAGCTACAAGCTTCTGATCTGACTACTACAGGAACACAGACACCAAAAAAGGCAAAGCCCCGGTCCTGCCTCTGACCCTCAGCACAGAGACACAGCAGACCATCTGCATCCAGCAAGCCAGACAGATGCAGCCAAGACACCAGGCGGGAGGGGCGCCTGGGGGGCTCAGTCATTGAGCGTCTGCCTTCGGCTCAGGTCATGGTCCCAGGGTCCTGGGATCGAGCCCCGCGTCGGGCTCCCTGCTCCGCGGGAAGCCTGCTTCTCCCTCTCCCACTCCCCCTGCTTGTGTTCCCTCTCTCGCTGTCTCTCTCTCTGTCAAATAAATAAAAAATAAAATCTTTAAAAAAAAAGACCAGGGGCAGGTGAGGTCAGCAGTTCTTCGGCAGCTCTCGATGGGCCAAGTTGCTCAGAGATTGCTCCCTAAGCAATCTGGGCTTTGCCCAGAGCCAAGGGTTCTTGACTTAACTGCTCAGCACCGTCCAGGGCAGTGGGTGATTATGTGGATAGCACCTGAGAAAACGCCACATGGGCTCTGGGGACCCAATGAAGGGCATTCTTTCTGTGAGCAGAGTGTCCCCCGTAAGCTCAGCGCTGTGCTGGCTCCGGGGCTGGCTCCCGGGCTAACCTGCTGGGGCCACAGCTCAGCCCCATGCTAGTGGGTTTCCTGGCAGTCTTGTGAAAATGCAGATTCTGATTCAGCAGGTTTGGGATGGGGCCCGCAGTGTCTGCATATCTTACACCCTCCCTCGGGTTGCAGAAGCTGCTGATCCACGAAACACACGAAGCAAGAACGTAGACACCTGGTGTCTGGGATTTGAAGAAGGAAGCCCAAGTAGGCCTGGGGAGGGGGCGGAGGCATGCTGGGGGGCTTGAGTGGGGTTCAGAGGGTGCCAGGAGGTAAGTAGGCACAAGTGCATTTGTGGGGTATTGGGAGGCAGCCTATGGGGGCTGTTGTGGGGAACAGAAACCAAGAGTCAGCAGGGGGAGATGCCCGGTGGGTCAGCCGAGCCTGCCTGGGGTGGTTCTGCCCAGTGAGGGGCAGGAGGCTGGAGGGGTCACCTAAGCTGGATGGAGGACACTCGGCTGGCTTCAGCCCCGAGGAGCCTCCTCCTCCAGCCCTAGTTAGTTGTCAGCATCAGATGAGGCAGCAGTCCTGGCTCCTGACGGGGAAGCTCTCCTCCCACATTTCCATATTTATCTCTGCAGGGAAAGCAGAGAGCAGCCTTCGGCAGGCTCCCTGGGCTGCCCTCTGCCAGGCTCATGAATAAAGATGCAGAGAATCCCCCAGGAGAGTCCTCCCAGCCTTCCCTAGAGCAGAGCGTAGGGGAGCAGGGGGCCTGGATGCCGGGGCAGGGCAGGAGGTGCTGAAGCCAGCCCGCCCTGGCTGGGGGTCTGCGAATGGGGGCGGGGGGTGGGCCAAGGTTCTCCCTGGAGCACCGCAGTCCCTTCTCCTCTGAGTGCTTCAGTTTCTGTGCCTGTACCCCAGGAGACCGAACAAAATGGCTCAGGGCTCCTGGTTCCAGGTCTGACTTTCTGTGATTCTACCATAAAGAAGGGCTGATGCTTTATGACCACTGAAGCACTCGCCAAGGGCAAGGCCTGTTATGCATCCCCTGGAGAGGAGCCTTGTCCAACAGAAAGAGGCTGTGAGCCACATCCATTATCTGCAATTTTCTAATAACTACTTAAAAAGTTAAGAAAAAAGACAAGTAAAATGAATTCTAACAACATATTTTAATTACCCACTATATTCAATATTCAAGCATATCAAATGATATCATTTAAACATGTAATCAATACTAAAGTTATTAATGAAATATTTTACATTTTGGGGGGACCAAGTCTTTGAATTCGGGGTGTGTGTGGCATACGTAAGGCCCATCTGCATTCCCACTGGCCACGCTCGGAGTGCCCGAGGCTGAGGGCTACATTATGGAGCCCTACAGCCCCCGACACACGGACAAGGCGAACGAATGCGTTCAGGCTCTTGCTATAAATGAACTTCAGGAATATGTATGCGTCTCAGAGCAAGCGTCCCCTCCGTCCGGGAAGCAGGGGTTTGTGTGCTCATCAGGAAAGCCGTGAGCCTGTAACCTCTCAGGCCCAGTTTCTCTTCCTGCTCTTGGACACACCAGGCTTGAAGGCCAGGAAGGGGCCTGTCTGGGCCTCCTGCTTATGTGGAGGTTACGCAAACCCACATTCCACATGCACGTGTCTAATGCCTTCATCTCTTGGGAACATCTTCCATGCTTCTAGAACCCTGGCTAGTATTTCCCCATCCCGGATACCATGCACCAGGGACTGCCACGGCCATCACACCGATGTCATACAATACTTCTGGAATGTTATTCTGGGGAGGAGCTCTCTCTAGCAAGTCCTGACCCTCCAAGAGAAATCAGTACTTTTTTTCCTTCTCTGAGAAGCAATAGGGGAGACCGCTTGGCTTAGAGGACTGAGTGAGGGCTCTGGAGCTATAACGACCGCGTCGAACCCCAGCTCTACTTCTGGAGTGGGGTGGGGTCCTGAGCAGGGCACTTTGTTTCTGAGTCTCCGTTCCCATGGGTTTGAAAAGACCAAGCCCAGGTACGTACGATTGATGCAATAGCTGATGTAAAGCATTTTGTACAATGCTAGGTGCCTGGAAGACACTAAAAAAAAAAAAAAAAAAGGTAGCTTACATCTCTTCCTGCCCCCGGGATCATGGATTTCTACGTTTTGGAGTCTGTGCCATCTCTGACAACAAACCACTCTTACCCTGGAGAAATGTAATTGACCACACGTTGGCTCACACCCATGCGCTAGACACTGTTTCAAGTCCTTTTACCTGTTTTAACTTAACTCTCAAGACAGTCCTAGCAGGTAGGGCTCATAGATGAGGAAATGAAGGCACAGAGAGGTTAAGTGATTTTCTCAAGGTCACACAGTAAATGAGACGCGAACCTAGCAAAGCCACCTGCAGAGCCCTGGTGCAGATCCCCTTTGCCCTGCTGTTCTACCAGAGGCAGGACTCCATGGGGAGGGGATTTTGACCTTAAGCTCCAAAGGCAGGAACCACAAAGCAGTGCAGATGATGACCTGAACCCAGATCCCACTAAGGCAAATCCCATCAGCAGATACTTCTGGATTTTTACATTTCATCTGCCACCTGTTACCAGTCATCCCTGCAGCTTCCCTGCACTTTGCGTTGGGATTCTATTTTCTGGAGCATTGTTCCCAGCAGGCCTCTGAGAGTCCTGGCACGGCACCAGAGCCCTGACTGTAGCGTTTCTGGAGTGTCCTTCTGGTGGCCCCACACCCCTGCTCTTCAGCTCAAGTCGCTCCCGTGGACCCTTCGCCTCCCAAGGGGCACCCGTGGTTAGAGCAGCCAGAGGGACATTAATTCCCAGCTCTGCCCATCGGCCTGTTGCTAAGCAGCGGGTGCACGCGGAGATGTGTGGAAGGAAACCGTCATGTGACAGAAACAAACCCTCATGTGCCTAGAGCTGCAAGCACGTGTGTATGGTGGGGGGGGGGGGGGCAGTGCGCAGAACCACACCCTAGCAGCAACCCCCTACAGCAGGAGCCCAAGATGATGTGGGAGCAGTCTAGGGCACATGGTGGGGGGCTGGGGCTAAATGAGCTCAAGCAGGGAGGTCCCATCTCTTGTGCTCCCAGCAAAGCAAAACCAAATACACAAAACACCTGTCCTGCTCCTCTCCCAGCTCCTACCGTACAACCTTGCTCTTTTGCTTGGCTAATTTCAATATCCAAGCAGAAGCAAAAGGAGGTGTAGGGGGAGGTACCGGAGGCCCTGGAAAGTCTTTGCCTGGGACTCATTTTTCCCACTCACACATGGCGGGGCATCTTCCCTGGCCTGGCCACTGCCGCATGTTGCTATTTTATTTGTTGCTCCTTCCCTAGACAATGTGTTGAGAAGACCCCTAAACACAAAGGTTGGCAGAGGGAGAGGAAGAGAGCTGTCGTCTCTCCTGGTCACCTGCAGTACGGAGCCGGCCTCTCGTCTTGACAGGACTCCTTCCATACTTTGGGGGGCCCAGTGCCAAATGAAAATGCAGGCCCCTTGTTTAAAAAATTATGAAGAATTGCCTGACGGCAAGAGCCGAGCACTGAACCAAGTGGCGCAGGGCTAGCCAGTCACAGGAGGCCCTTCTGGACCACCTGGGGCCCGCAAATCTCTCCAGCTTCACTTCCCAACCCACACCTCGGGCACTCCGGGCCCATACTGAGCCACTGGGAATCCTTCCAAAGTTCTCTTGCACGCTTTGCTCACACTTTTCTCTCAGCCAGGAACATCGTTTTTCTCTCTCACTCCTTGCTCATTCCCACCTGGCCTTTGTCACTCAGCTCACAGGTCACCTCCTCTGAGCTGTCCTCCTAGATTGTTCTTTCCTTTTAAGCCCACACTCTCCCACACCTAAGCCCTGCCTGTATCGACGTGTTCAGGACACTTACTACTATCATTGTAATGATCTGTTTATACACCTGTCCCCCACTCTGCTATGAGGTCCTCAAGAGAAGGGTCATGCCTGACTCATTTATGAATCCTTAATGCTTGGAATAAAGGAGGTACTCAATAAATAGCTCTTGACTAATAAGGGGTGAGGGTAGCCCCTCCACAAGATCTCTCATATACAGTTCTTTTCTTACTTTAGTATTAAATTAATCAAGAGATATATTTTACGTGCTTATTTCTACATTTCTCTTGTAATTCTTCTCCAAACAGTATTCTTTTCAGTGTATAGTGGAGATTCACTGTTGATATTTTTAAAAGTACTTTTCTTTTCTTTTTTTTTCTTTTTTTTTTTTAAAGATTTTATTTATTTATTTGACAGAGAGAGAGATAGCGAGAGCAGGAACACAAGCAGGGGGAGTGGGAGAGGGAGAAGCAGGCTTCCCACCGAGCAGGGAGCCCGATGTGGGGACTCGATCCCAGGACCCTGGCACCATGACCTGAGCCGAAGGCAGACGCTTAACGACTGAGCCACCCAGGCGCCCAAAAGTACTTTTATTTTCATTTAATGAAAATTGTCTCTTTTTTTTCTGACTTTAAAGATAAAACACATTTCTAAAAAATTTAAACATAATGATAAGGAATTACTATCCAAAACCCTACCACTCAGAGAGAGCCATTCTTAACAGTGAACATTGTTCTAGACGTTCATTCACGGATTCAGCAAGTGTTTCTCGAACAATGACGATGTTTCATGCATTCAGGATACAGCAGTGAAATCATACCCACAAAAAGCCTTTCCTTCCCTTGGGTCCTTGTTTATGTAAGTGTCTATGTAGAGTTCTGTGTGTGCACGCGCACACACACACACACACACTCACAAGCATGTATATTGGCGCGCCCCCGTCTTCAGCGGCTGCGGTCGGGCCACCACCGAGACCGTCAGGTGCGCGGAGACCCTCAAGCGCCGCCCGGCGGGCCTGCATCGGGTCAGAAGCCTGGCGAGCCGGCCGCCAGTCTCAGTGTACTTAAGAACGTGCCCAGCCTCGCCAGCCTACTTTCCAAGGATGCACTGGATCCGTGCCAACCCGGTTACCAGCCCCCGAACTCCCATTCTGGACCCTCGTCCCAGCCAACTGCACCGACGTCCAAGAGGAGCCTAGGGGAACCGGCGGCTGGAGAAGGCTCTGCAAAGCGGTTACAGCCTGAGCCAAGAGCTGCAGAAGAGGAGCGGATGGCCTGAGAGCTCGTGGGTCTGGGCCACGTAGACGCTCTGGATCTCACCCCCAGCGCCTCGACCTTGAGACACATCTCCAGCCTTTCACGCCTCGGTGCTCTGGACATAGCTCCTCAGACGGTCGGCATGGACCCCAGGGCAACAAGAGAGCGACCCCAGGGAAGCTTCATCCCACCACTTGTGTTGCCTGAAGACGCAGAACTCCACCTTCAGCTTTTCTGAGCCATACTGGAACCTTCTTCAGGGAGGGAGTGGTTGGCAGTAGGACTCTTGAGCCTTGCTCAGGACCCCCAAGGGTTAAAGGCATCCAGTATTCATGAGGGGAGCCCCCCCACCCCACCCCCGAGTGTGTAACCTGAGGAGAGCTCCTGGAGTCACCTCCACCATTGGCGGCTGAGGGCAAGGGGTGAGAAACAGACCGCTTGAAGGCAGGGGAGTCTGAGTTGGGGGAGGGAGGTTCTATTTTGCCCCTCACCGCGGAGACCACTTCCTTTCTAGTTTTCCTTACCCTGCTGTTAAGGAGCATCCTGAGATTGTGGTGCAGGGACAATCCCCTTCCCCACGGACCCAGAAGGAGAGACCCAGGACAGAACTCTCTTTGCCTTCTCCCCTGAGTCTCCGAGCTGGAGTCCTGCTTCCAATAAAACACACAAAAATGAACTACTTTGTGAAAATCTTTTTATGCCACTGACTTTACATAAATGACTCTTTTTTATGGCTGATACATTTCATAGTTTATTTAACCAGATCTTAACTCTTAGGCAATTGATAAAAACTTCATTGTTATCAATACTTTGGTGACACTTTTGTATTCATAAAATTGTTCTGGTTGTCTCCCAAAGTAGATTGTTGGTGAAAGAGTACACAAATTTTAATTTTGATGCAGAGTGCCCAGCGCTACTCCAATAGCTAATCAGAGTGCTGGTCTGTCTTGCAACCGTGACAGCGCTGGGTGCTAGCACTTTCCCCAATCTCTCCTCTGATTGATAAAACACAATACCGCATTATTTTCCAGGCATTTTTGCATTTCCCTAATTTCCAGTGAGGTTGTATCTATCTTTTGTATACCCTTTAATAGCTTTCGTATTTCCCTTGGGAAAATCCTAAGTAAGCTTGATTATAATTGTTTTGTTTCATTTTTCTGCTAAGGAGGTTTACGTTTTTAGGTGAAGTCCGTTGGTAGTTTCCTAAATGGCTTCTGGGTTTGGGGTCCCCAAAAGGCCTTCCCCACACTGAGATTCAAAATATTCCCTATGTTGTCTGCTTATTCAGTCTCTCTCTCTAGCTCCCTCATTTATCTCCAAACATCCACATTTATTCTGTGACATTGATGGGCAGAGACAACTGTTACAGGATTGCATGAAGAGTCCATTTTCTCATTGCTGGTGCGAAATGCCACACTCACGCTAGATGCTGGGGTC
Source organism: Mirounga angustirostris (assembly GCF_029215605.1). Taxonomy (NCBI): domain Eukaryota; kingdom Metazoa; phylum Chordata; class Mammalia; order Carnivora; family Phocidae; genus Mirounga; species Mirounga angustirostris. Next base: position 13,292,270 of record NW_026991718.1, on the reverse strand, counting down.
CGTGTGTGAGCTGGTTGTTCTCTTTCTTTGGCTACCGGTCAGTCTATTCTCCATCAACAGCACAGTTCCTTGATTATTGCAAGGTTATAATACACTTTAATAGGTGGCAAGCGTCCCCTTTACCCTTTTTTTGATTATTATTGAACATATATTCTCCCAGAGGAACTTCAAAATAATTGGTCAAGTTGCAAAACACCCAAATGAAGCAAAACCCAGAGAGGTCTTGATCACGATTGCCTTGAGCTGCGGCATTCATTTAGGCAGCGCTAGCATCTCTGCAATTCTGAGTCTTTTCCTGTCCAAGAACTTGGAGCGTCCATTTGCTTATTTCTGTCTGCCCAACTGATCAGGCTTCTGGGGTGTGAACAGCCATCTCTCTTTCTCACAGAGCTGTGAGCCTTGAAGCTCTGGATAAATATATCTTCCTCTGGAGAACCTGTCCCAACCTAGGTCTTGGTAGGGGTGACCCAAAAGGCCTTTCTGAAGTGAAGCGAAAGGGTGCTCATTCGCGTGCACCTCCTTGGGTAGATGCTTTATGTGAACATCTCACAGCAACTTCTCTCCGACTCCGGAGGTGGGTGGTGTTGCCCCATGTCATGGGAGTTGCTGAGGGCTCGCTGACCTGCCCAAGGCGGGGTAGCTAACGCTCTGGGATTGAGTCCTAGATCTGTCTACCTCCAAGCCTTTCACTAAACCATCCTGAGCGTTAAGGAACTTAATAACAGCCCGAAAACGCAGCCTGGGGCTGGGTGAAGACTCAAGGCAGGGAGGCAGGCCGGGTGCCCGGGAGAGGGGCCAAATGGGACCCAAAGGAAATGTAGAGGCAGGAGATCGCTGGGGTCAACAAAGCTTCGCCTTGCTCTGAGCCCCGTGCTGAAGGCGGGTATTATTTGTATCTAGAGGGAACCAGGAGTTTTGAAATATAGACAAGAAAGAGCCAAGGCTCTGTGGCCATGGGGATGGCAGGGATGAAAGCAGGTGAGCAGGGGACAGAATGAGGACGCCAGAAAAGGCCTGAAAGCAGGCAGCGGGGAGAGTCGGCTCCTGAGCCCTGGATCCTCAAAGAGGCTGGCAGGGCTGAACACCAGGCAGGAGGCCAAGCTTCCTGTCAGGTCAGGGCCGCCTGTGGTGAAGCTCTGTTTTAAAATGTCTGAATGCTGTACCTTATACAGAAACAATCTTCAGCCTTCATGCAGCCGACACATTTTCTTAGAGATGTATTTGCCTGCCTACTGGTCTGCTGCCTTGCTGGGCCTTGGTCTGGTCACTTTCTGTCATCGACAGTTTTTTGTTTTTGTTTTTTTTAAGATTTTATTTATTCATTTGAGAGAGAGAGAGAGCACAAGCAGGGGGAGTGGAAGACAGAGGGAATAAGAGAAGCAGACTCCCTGATGAGCAAGGAGCCTGATGCAGGGCTTGATCCCAGGACCTGGAGATCATGACCTGAGCTGAAGGCAGACGTTTAATCATCTGAGCCACCCAGGCGCCCCTGTCATCAACAGTTTTTGATGAATTCCACTGCTACTGTGAACTGAGACCCTCTCTGGACAGATAGCTAGCATAAAAACTACTTTTAAAACAAATATTGGGCACCTGGGTGGCTCAGTTAAGTGTCTGCCTTCGGCTCAGGTCATGGTCCCGGGGTTCTGGAATCGAGCCCCAGATCGGGCTCCCTGCTCCGTGGGAAACCTGCTTCTCCCTCTCCCACTCCCCCTACTTGTGTTCCCTCTCTTGCTGTCTCTCTCTGTGAAATAAATAAATAAAATCTTAAAAACTAAAACAAATATTGTATAAATGTCTTATTTACACTCCTCTCCATGTCTCACTGAAGTGCCTTCCCTGGCTCACCCTTGTAAACTCAAGGACCTTGGGTGGAGGGGTGAAATCTCACTCGCACCACAGGGCCTACAGGATGGGTTATGGGACTTTGAATTTCTCTTTTAACGCCCCTTCAAAGGAAGTATCATCACAAACTGAAACCACATCTGAACACCCAGAGGATCACAGTCCTCACAAATCTCTTCTCCCCCCAAAACAAAAAGACTTCCCCACCCCTGCCTTTCATCACCATCCAGGGCACTGATGGTGATTTCTCTAAAACACAAATTTCACGTCACTTTTCTCTTTAACCCCTCTCCTGCCCCTTCTTGTCTGAAGGAAACAGTGTAGACGCCTAAGCCGGGCATTCTGGAGCCTTCAAAACGGGGGCCAATCTCTCGTCACAACCCCCACCTCCTTGTGCTGTACACATTATACCGAATGTTTTTGTTTGTATTACTATCTTCCTGGCTCCAGTGCTAAGTGGATAAACAAGGGTTATACATCTGATGTGTGTCAGACGTGGGACCAGACCCAGATGGATAAAGAGATGAAGACACTGCTGAATCTATGCTTTCTTAACCTTCTACTTGCACTTCTCTTAGGGCATTGATCCTATCATGTCTTACTGTAGAGCTCTGTGTCTGTGTGTGCCTTGTGAGGTTGGGCTACACCACCGAGGAGAAGGGCCATCTCTTGTCTACCTTCGTATCCCTCAAAGCACGGAGCAGGGACGCGATAGGTGCCTTCTTGAAAGAATGAAAGCAAAGCCAGGTGTGTCCGCATGTAAATATGTGTAAGTGTTTGGGGTTTGCTCATCTAACCTCCTCTGGCAGTCCCAAGGCAGCCACATGGCCGCGGGGTGGTGAAGGGGCCAAGTGTGGAGTCACATGGGCCTGGGTTTGCCTGCTGCCCATAAAGTTGTTAGGATCCAGTGTTGTTGAAGTGAGGATGGAGCTGCTGAGGTTGGCCAAGAACAGTAGGCCTTGGACAACATAGTCCTTTATTACTTTGATAGCTGCTAAAAACCCTTCTCGGGCCTTCCCCTGTCCTGGGTCCGTGCAATAGGCGTGCTGGACCCAGCGGGCCCTGGCAAGGGTCAGACTCACTTGGAAGTGAGGCTGGCTTATGAGTGCCGTAATTCTTCATCATGAGAATCAATTCATGACTTTCCAATGCCTCTTCGAAGAATCCTCGTGAAGCTTCTGGCCCATGGCAGATTTTTGCTGGTGTCCTTGAACTGTGGCAAATGCCCCACACTGGGAATCACAGGCGTTAAGTACCCCGTCCTAATTAGTTCTAACATCACAGTTGGGGTCAGCCATAGGCTGATGGGATTGATGACAAGGTGCTAATTCAAGAACCAGTCCTGTGTCCAACCAGGGTCTCAGGCCAGCTGGGAGAATCTGTTCTCCCTCCCAGGCAGGAAGGGGACACTGTGTGCTTCCCCCCGTCACAGCCAAAGGGATAGCTCCAGGGGAATTAGTACCAAGAAATGGTGGCTTCTGTACGAGGCAAGACTGGGCTTTCGTTCCATAGATGGCTGCTGCGTGGGCCCCTGTGTGTTAAGACTGGGGAAGAGAACTGGAGAGAGACGAGCTGCGGGGAACGTTGCTCCCATTCCAGTGACACTTCCACTTCCAAGTTCCTAAGGGGGGTGGACGATGGGTCCTGCATGTGCCCTCTTGACTGAGAGTTGGGTAGGCGGTCCGTGCCTGATGGGGAGGACACCCTGAGTCCTCCCAGGAATGCAGCATAAAACCCACAGCTCCCAGGGGGCAGCTGATGCTTAGGCGCCATAGCTCGAAGCCTCCTTCTGGTTGGTGGAACACACTGGAATCCAGCCCATGGGAGCTCGAGACAGTGAGCTAATTAGATGATCAGCCAATGAGAGGACTGTAGCTTTCCTAGTTCAAGAAGGAGATGGCTCCTTTTCTTACTTTCTCCCTGGCCCAACACACTGGGGGGGAGGGGCGGGAGGAGCTGGCCAGGAGCAGACGAAGGCAGGGTGGTGTGCGTGCCAAGAGCTGGTCACTGACGCTTCAGCCCCCATCCCTAGAGGTTGCAGCCGCAGAGAAGCCAGCCTGTGCTGCAGGAGGCAAGGGGAGCCCTGACTTGAGGTGGAGACGGAGTTTTGCTAAATGAACAGGACTGAATCCTAAATACCTGAAATGAGCCTGTTGGAGTAACGGAAAGTGACTGCGGACTTAGGGACTCTTGCCAAGATGCCGTCAAAGCAACCACGACACACATCAGGGTAGTTCACCGCGGCTTGGTTACCATGTGGAGTTATAAGAAAACAATCACTTCGTGTTTATAAGTCAAGGAGTGGAGACTTTTCGGGAAACCTGCTTCCCCATATTGAGTGCCATTAGAACTGCTACTGTTCTGGTCACCAGGGTACTCTGAACTGAGCACTTGGGTGCCAACATCACAGTAGACATTTCACGTAGTTGTTCTCATTTAATAATCTTTTTTTTTTTTTTTTTTTTTTTTTTTTAATTTTTTTATTCTTATGTTAATCCCCTTACATTACAACATTAGTTTTAGATGAAGTGTTCCATGATTCATTGTTTGTGCATAACACCCAGTGCTCCATGCAGAATGTGCCCTCCTACATACCCACCACCAGGCTAACCCATCCTCCCACCCCCCTCCCCTCTAGAACCCTGTTTGTTTTTCAGAGTCCATCGTCTCTCATGGTTCGTCTACCCCTCCGATTTCCCCCGCTTCATTCTTCCCCTCCCGCTACCTTCTTCTTCTTCTTCTTTTTTTTTTTCTTAACATATATTGCATTATTTGTTTCAGAGGTACAGATCTGAGATTCAACAGTCTTGCACAATTCACAGCGCTTACCAGAGCACATACACTCCCCAGTGTCTATCACCCAGTCCCCCCATCCCTCCCACCCCACCCCCCACTCCAACAACACTCAGTTTGTTTCCTGCGATTAAGAATTCCTCATATCAGTGAGATCATATGATACATGTCTTTCTCTGTTTGACTTATTTCACTCAACATAATACCCTCCAGTTCCATCCACGTCGTTGCAAATGGCAAGATCTCATTCCTTTTGATGGCTGCATAATATTCCATTGAATATATATACCACATCTTCTTTATCCATTCATCTGTCGATGGACATCTTGGCTCTTTCCACAGTTTGGCTATTGTGGACATTGCTGCTATAAACATCGGGGTGCACGTAGCCCTTCGGATCCCTACTTTTGTATCTTTGGGGTAAATACCCAGTAGTGCAATTGCTGGATCATATGGTAGCTCTATTTTCAACTTTTTGAGGAACCTCCATACAGTTTTCCAGAGTGGCTGCACCAGCTTGCATTCCCACCAACAGTGGAGGAGGGTTCCCCTTTCTCCGCATCCCCGCCAACATCTGTCGTTTCCTGACCTGTTAATTTTAGCCATTCTGACTGGTGTGAGGTGATATCTCATTGAGGTTTTGATTTGGATTTCCCTGATGCCGAGCGATATTGAGCACTTTTTCATGTGTCTGTTGGCCATTTGGATGTCTTCTTTGGAAAAATGTCTGTTCATGTCTTCTGCCCATTTCTTAATTGGATTCTTTGTTCTTTGGGTGTTGAGTTTGATGAGTTCTTTATAGATTTTGGATACTAGCCCTTTATCTGATATGTCATTTGCAAATATCTTCTCCCATTCTGTCGGTTGTCTTTTGGTTTTGTTAACTGTTTCCTTTGCTTTGCAAAAGCTTCTTATCTTGATGAAGTCCCAATAGTTCATTTTTGCCCTTGCTTCCCTTGCCTTTGGCGATGTTTCTAGGAAGAAGTTGCTTCGGCTGAGGTCAAAGAGGTTGTTGCCTGTGTTCTCCTTTAGGATTTTGATGGACTCCTGTCTCACATTGAGGTCTTTCAACCATTTGGAGTCTATTTTTGTGTGTGGTGTAAGGAAGTGGTCCAGTTTCATTCTTCTGCATGTGTCTATCCAATTTTCCCAACACCATTTGTTGAAGAGACTGTCTTTGTTCCATTGGACATTCTTTCCTGCTTTGTCGAAGATTAGTTGACCATAGAGTTGAGGGTCCATTTCTGGGCTCTCTATTCTGTTCCATTGATCGATGTGTCTGTTTTTGTGCCAGTACCATGCTGTCTTGATGATGACAGCTTTGTAATAGAGCTTGAAGTCCGGAATTGTGATGCCACCAGCTTTGCTTTTCTTTTTCAATATTCCTCTGGCTATGCGGGGTCTTTTCTGGTTCCATACAAATTTTAGGATTATTTGTTCCATTTCTTTGAAAAAAGTGGGTGGTATTTTGATGGGGATTGCATTGAATGTGTAGATTGCTCTAGGTAGCATTGACATCTTCACAATATTTGTTCTTCCAATCCATGAGCATGGAACGTTTTTCCATTTCTTTGTGTCTTCCTCAATTTCTTTCATGAGTATTTTATAGTTTTCTGAGTACAGATCCTTTGTCTCTTTGGTTAGATTTATTCCTAGGTATCTTATGGTTTTGGGTGCAATTGTAAATGGGATCGACTCCTTAATTTCTCTTTCTTCTGTCTTGTTGTTGGTGTATAGGAATGCCACTGACTTCTGTGCATTGATTTTATATCCTGCCACTTTACTGAATTCCTGTATGAGTTCTAGCAGTTTTGGGGTGGAGTCTTTTGGGTTTTCCACATAAAGTATCATATCATCTGCAAAGAGTGAGAGTTTGACTTCTTCTTTGCCAATTTGGATGCCTTTGATTTCTTTTTGTTGTCTGATTGCTGTGGCTAGGACTTCCAATACTATGTTGAATAGCAGTGGTGATAGTGGACATCCCTGCCGCGTTCCTGACCTTAGGGGGAAAGCTCTCAGTTTTTCCCCATTGAGAATAATATTTGCTGTAGGTTTTTCATAGATGGCTTTTATGATATTGAGGTATGTACCCTCTATCCCTATACTCTGAAGAGTTTTGATCAAGAAAGGATGCTGTACTTTGTCAAAAGCTTTTTCGGCATCTATCGAGAGGATCATATGATTCTTGTTCTTTCCTTTGTTAATGTACTGTATCACATTGATTGATTTGCGGATGTTAAACCAACCTTGCAGCCCAGGGATAAATCCCACTTGGTCATGGTGAATAATCCTTTTAATGTACTGTTGGATTCTATTGGCTAGTATTTTGGTGAGAATTTTTGCATCCATGTTCATCAGGGATATTGGTCTGTAATTCTCCTTTTTGATGGGGTCTTTGTCTGGTTTGGGGATCAAGGTAATGCTGGCCTCATAAAATGAGTTTGGAAGTTTTCCTTCCGTTTCAATTTTTTGGAACAGTTTCAGAAGAATAGGTATTAATTCTTCTTGAAATGTTTGGTAGAATTCCCCTGGGAAGCCATCTGGCCCTGGGCTTTTGTTTTTTGGGAGATTTTTGATGACTGCTTCAATTTCCTTAGTGGTTATAGGTCTGTTCAGGTTTTCTATTTCATCCTGGTTCAGTTTTGGTAGTTGATACATCTCTAGGAATGCATCCATCTCTTCCAGGTTATCTAATTTGCTGGCATAGAGTTGCTCATAATATGTTCTTATAATTGTTTGTATTTCTTTGGTGTTGGTTGTGATCTCTCCTCTTTCATTCATGATTTTGTTGATTTGGGTCATTTCTCTTCTCTTTTTGATAAGTCTGGCCAGGGGTTTATCAATCTTGTTAATTCTTTCAAAGAACCAGCTCCTAGTTTCGTTGATCTGTTCTACTGTTCTTTTAGTTTCTATTTCATTGATTTCTGCTCTGATCTTTATGATTTCTCTTCTCCTGCTGGGTTTAGGCTTTATTTGCTGTTCTTTCTCCAGCTCCTTTAGGTGTAGGGTTAGGTTGTGTACTTGAGACCTTTCTTGTTTCTTGAGAAAGGCTTGTATTGCTATATACTTTCCTCTTAGGACTGCCTTTGCTGCATCCCAAAGATTTTGAACAGTTGTGTTTTCATTTTCATTAGTTTCCATGTATTTTTTTAATTCTTCTTTAATTTCCTGGTTGACCCATTCATTCTTCAGTAGGATGCTCTTTAGCCTCCATGTATTTGAGTTCTTTCCGACTTTCCTCTTGGGATTGAGTTCTAGTTTCAAAGCATTGTGGTCTGAAAATAGGCAGGGAATGATCCCAATCTTTTGGTACCGGTTGAGACCTGATTTATGACCTAGGATGTGGTCGATTCTGGAGAATGTTCCATGGGCAGTAGAGAAGAATGTGTATTCCGTTGCTTTGGGGTGGAATGTTCTGAATATGTCTGTGAAGTCCATTTGGTCCAGTGTGTCATTTAAAGTCTTTATTTCCTTGTTGATCTTTTGCTTAGATGATCTGTCCATTTCAGTGAGGGGGATGTTAAAGTCCCCCACTATTATTGTATTGTTGTTGATGTGTTTCTTTGCTTTTGTTATTAATTGCCTTATATAATTGGCTGCTCCCATGTTAGGGGCATAGATATTTACAATTGTTAGATCTTCTTGTTGGATAGATCCTTTAAGTATGATATAGTGTCCTTCCTCATCTCTTATTACAGTCTTTGGTTTAAAATCTAATTTGTCTGATATAAGGATTGCCACCCCAGCTTTCTTTTGGTGTCCATTAGCATGGTAAATGGTTTTCCACCCCCTCACTTTCAATCTGGGGGTGTCTTTGGGTCTAAAATGAGTCTCTTGCAGACAGCATATCGATGGATCTTGTTTTTTAATCCAGTCTGTTAGCCTGTGTCTTTTGATTGGGGCATTTAGCCCATTTACATTCAAGGTAACTATTGAAAGATAGGAATTTAGTGCCATTATATTGCCTGTAAGGTGACTGTTACCATATATTGTCTGTGTTCCTTTCTGGTCTATGTTGCTTTTAGGGTCTCTCTTTGCTTAGAGGACCCCTTTCAAGATTTCCTGTAGGGCTGGTTTTGTGTTTGCAAATTCCTTTAGTTTTTTTTTGTCCTGGAAACTTTTTATCTCTCCTTCAATTTTCAATGACAGCCTAGCTGGATAGAGTATTCTTGGCTGCATATTTTTCTCATTTAGTGCTCTGAATATATCCTGCCAGTCCTTTCTGGCCTGCCAGGTCTCTGTGGATAGGTCTGTTGCCAATCTAATGTTTCTACCATTGTAGGTTACATATCTCTTCTCCCGAGCTGCTTTCAGGATTTTCTCTTTGTCTGTGAGACTTGTAAGTTTTACTATTAGATGTCGGGGAGTTGACCTATTTTTATTGATTTTGAGAGGGGTTCTCTGTGCTTCCTGGATTTTCATGCCTGTTTCTTTCCCCAAATTAGGGAAGTTCTCTGCTATAATTTGCTCCATTATACCTTCTGCCCCCCTCTCTCTTTCTTCTTCTTCTGGGATCCCAATTATTCTAATGTTGTTTCGTCTTATGGTATCACTTATCTCTCGAATTCTGCCCTCATGATCCAGTAGTTGTTTATCTCTCTTTTTCTCAGCTTCTTTATTTTCCAGCATTTCATCTTCTATATTACTGATTCTCTCTTCTGCCTCATTTATTCTAGCAGTTAGTGCCCCCATTTTTGATTGCACCTCATTAATAGCCTTTTTGATTTCTACTTGGTTGGATTTTAGCTCTTTTACTTCTCCAGAAAGAGTTTCTCTAATAACTTCCATATTTTTTTCAAGCCCAGCTAGTATCTTTAAAGTGATGATTCTGAACTCTAGATCTGACATCGTAGTAATGTCCGTATTGAGTAGGTCCCTGGCAGTCGGTACTGCCTCTTGTTCTTTTTGTTGAGGTGATTTTTTCCGTCTCGTCATTTTGTGCAGAGGAGAATAGATTAATGAGAGAACAAAATGCTAGCAGAGTAACCACGTCCCCAGAAAATATACTCTAAACAAATCAGAAAAGACCTGAAGCAGTGGGATAAGAAGGGGAAAGAGAGAAAAAAAAAAAAAAAGAAAAAAAAAAGAAAAAGATAAAGATAAAAACAACAACAAACAAAACAAAAGAACAACAACAAAAGAAAAACCAGAATGTGATCAAATATGATCTATATGGTATATAGATCAGTGCCACACACTAGATTTGGGGTGTGTTTTGGTCTTTTAGAAGAAAGTGTCTCCCAAAATTTTAAAGAAAGAAAAACTTATATATGTACAAAAATAAGGGTTGATATGATGAAGGGATGGAAAATGACTGTAAAAATGGAAATTATAAAAAATTTTATAAAAGGAATTGATAAGAAGTTGTTTGAAAAAAGAAAGAGGATTTAAAAAAAGAAAAAAGAAAAAGAAAAAAAAAGGGAGAGGATGTGATCAGGCAGGGGAATAGAGAACACCATATACTAGAGATTTAGGGTATATTTTAATCTGTTAGAAGAAACTATCTCAAAATTTTAAAGAGAGAACAACTTATATATATAAGCCAAAAATATGGGTAACTACTATGAAGGGATAGAATATGACTCTAAAAATGAAAAATAAAAATGTTTTTTTTTAAAAAAGGGATTGATAAGATGTTGTTTGAAAAAGGGAAAAAGAAAAATTCAAAAAGAAATAAAAAGACAAAAAGACAGTTAAAAAAAAAATTAACTTTAAAAGACTAAGGAATCATGGTAAAAAAGCCGTGAATTCTATGTGCAGCATTCCCCTAGCGCTGGAGTTCTGCCGTTCTCATTGATCGGTAAACTTGGTCTTGGCTGGCTGTTCTCGCTGATCTTCTGGGGAGGGGCCTGTTGCCGTGGTTTCCAAATGTCTCTGCCGGAGGCGGAATAGCCCCGCCCTTGCCCCCTCCCGGCTAAGTAATCTGCTCGGGTTTGCTCTCCGGGGCTTTTGTTCCCTGCGAGCTTTCCGTACAGCTTTGGAGGCGGAGAGTGAAAATGGCGGCCTCCCAATCTCCGCCCCGGAGGAGCCGAGAACTCGGGCCCGCTCCTCAGTGCGCCCCCAGAGAAAAGCCGTCAGTCACTCCCGTCTCCCCGGTCTGCAGCTGCACTCCGTGCTCAACCGGCCTGTGACCACGCGTTTCTATCTCTGGCACCGGACCCGGTCTGGAGTCTCCAAACCCAGCAGATCCCTGCGGTGCACTCCCGCGCGGCTCCTCCCGGGGGAGGAAGGTGAGTCTCCCCGGATCGGCCGCTTGTTGGGTCCCTGCTGGAGGAGCAGGGGCCCGACTGTGCCGCGGATCGCGGTTAATGGCAACCCCAGCTGAGAGCCCGCGCCTGGGCTCCGCCTCTGCAGCCGGCTTCCCCGCTCCGATACCTGGGAGCCCTGCTGCCCTCAGGCACCCCCGGTCTTTCTGTGACCCCGAGGGTCCTGAGACCACACTGTCCCGGAGGGTTCCACCCCCCGCTGAGCCACCAGAGTGACGTCCCTCGGCGGAGCAGACTTTTAAAAGTTCCGATTTTGTGCTCCGTGCTTCTATCACTTGCCAGAAGCGGCCGACGGAGGCCCCTCCCCCGCCGTCTATCCTCCCGAATATCGCCTCGGATTCACTTCTCCGCACGTCCTACCTTCCAGAAAGTGGTCGCTTTTCTGCTGAGACAGTTGTTGCTCTTCTTTTCTTGGATCTCCTGTTGAGTTTGTAGGTGTTCAGAATGGTTTGATCCCTATCCAGCTGAATTCCTGAGAGGAGACGAAATCCAGGTCTCCTACTCCTCCGCCATCTTGCTCCGTCCCCCTCATTTAATAATCTTAACTATACATTTGAATATTATTTGTTGTATGAGTTTCCTATTGCTGTACCAGATTACCTCAGATTTGTTGGCTAAAAGTAATACAAATGTATTGTCTTACACTTCGGGAGGTCTGAACTTGGACATGGGTCTCCGACTTCATACCATTAAGGTGTTGGCAGGACAGCGTCCCTTGGCTTGTGGTCTCTTCCGCCATCTTCAAAGCCGCAGTGACCAGTGGAGCCCCTCTTGCATTGCATCTCTGGGACCTCTTCTTCCACTTCTGGTTACATTGGGCCTATCTGGATAACCCAGGGTTGCCCCCCATGTCAAAGTCAGCTCATTAGTAACCTTAGTTCCGTCTGCAACTTTAATTCCCTTTTGCCACATCCACAGAACGTTGCATTTTCACAGGCTCTAGGCATTAGGACGTGGACGTCTTTGGGGGAAGGCATTATTCTGCCTTCTGCATCGGTTGTTTTCCACACAAGGCAAAAGGCACAGAAAAGCGAAGTGACCAATCTAAGTTTACCCAGTTTGTAAGCAGCAGACCGATGGCTAGTCTCGCACTGGACGCATCTGTTGACACACAGCCTGGGCTCCCCGAAATCACCGGGTCTGACATTTATCAGCCAAAATCAACCCTGGCCTTAACCCAGAAGCAAGTAAGGAAGACACGAGCTCTTCCTTTCCCAGGATGTGCCTTGCAGAAATCGGTGTTTCTAACCAGCTCCTTTTGTCCTGGTGCTGATTCACCACAAGGTCCATCTTCAGCATGATTCCAGTTGGCTCTTGGCCTTCAGTTGGGCCTGTGGTGTTTTGGACCAACACTACCTTTAATTTGTGTATGGTCAGACTACAGATCTAAGAGATACTTCTACCACTTTCAGGCTTAGAAATCACCCACACGCAGACACTGAATTAACAGCCACTTCTCTTTCCTTAGAATTTCTTTATAACTTAATTTAAACAAGCACCTCCTTAACATATCTGGAATTTGTGTAGTGTCTGGTAGAAGGGGAGGATCCGAATTTATTTTCCACTCTTTCCCCACAAAAAAACAACCGGCTGTCCCCACAGTCATCAGTCGATGAGGGCATCTGATCACGTACTACATTCTTATAAATGCTGGGGTGGGGGGAGGCTTTGACCTAATTGTTCATGCCATTTCCCTATGGTGGCCCCAGTACCAGGGCCGTCCTGTTCTAATTACTGAAGCTATAAAACATGTTTTCATACATGAACAGAGCAAATATGACATTTACTTAATAGTCAGCTGTTCTCAAGTATTTATTCTTCCAAGGGGACCTCAGAATAATTTAAAATTGATATTTAATGACACCTAAAACTAATTACAGAATACTTGATACCATTATAATATGTAATTTTGTTATCCAGGAACACTGTATTTCCATTTACTTACATCTTCTTTTACATTCCTCAATAAATACTTTTTTTTCTAAAGGCTACTTCTAGGTATTTTATTTTATTGCTATTATAAGTGTTCTCTTTCCCTCATGTTTCCTGATTGATTATTGATAGTATATAGGAAATGTAATGACTTGTATCTTTAACTCATATCTAGCCATTTAAAATCAATCATTATGGGGGCACCTGGGTGACTCAATTGGTTAAGCGTCCGACTCTTGATTTTGGCTCAGGTCATGATCTCGGGGTCCTGAGATGGAGCCCTGGGTCAGGCTCCATGATGATCATGGAGTCTGCTTGAGAGTCTCTCTCTCCCTTTCCCTTTGCCCACCTGTGTGTGCACGCTCGCTCTTTCAAAAAAATAAAAATAAAATCATTATTAATCCATTTTTTTCTGTTGGTTCTCATAGATTTGGGGGGCATACGTGGTCCCTCAATAATGATAAGTAAATCTTAATTTCTGATAGTAAGTGCTAATTTCCTACCTTAGTGGATGGAGAATTTCTATAACAAAATTAAGTAATAGTGGTCAAAGATCAAGAGTGCCATTTTCTCAGTCTTTTTTTTAAAGATTTTATTTATTTATTTATTCGAGAGAGAGAGAGAGCACATGAGAGAGGGGAGGGTCAGAGGGAGATGCAGACTCTCTACTGAGCAGGGAGCCCGACGCGGGACTCGATCCCGGGACTCCAGGATCATGACCTGAGCCGAAGGCAGTCGCTCAACCAACTGAGCCACCCAGGCGCCCCTCAGTCTTGGTTTTACTGGATGTTTATTTTAAGGATGGTGATGCTAGTGTAGGTTTAACATAGCAATCCTTCCTCAAATTAAAGAATTTCTTTCCATTGTTTGATATTAAAGGTTTTTTCTCTTTTAGAGGATGCTGACACTTTTAAATGCATTTATGCAAATGATTGCATGTTTAAAAAATATTGGTGTAATTATATTATAAAGTATTTATAGTTTTTCTAATGCTAAACTATCCTTAAACTCTTGGGGAGGGGGTCTTACTTGATTGTGGTGAATGATTGTTTTAATATGCTTTAAATATGGATTATTAGGGTTCATTGACGAGTTTTCTATATGTAGAGGTAAGACTGGTGCTAGATTAAGAGATGAGGAGGGAACAGGCTGACTGCTTTGGGATGCCTCTGGGTCCGGCTTCTGACATGGGTGGGGCCCTCTACCAGGGAGCAGGAAGGGACCCAGAAGGACATGATGCAAACCTCACCTACTCAAATTATCCTCTCCTGTTATGACTTTTCAGGGTCTTCCCAGCTCTCCAGAAGAATCCAATCTAAAAATCAGTAGCCTCCTCAGAAACTGCTGGTTTTTATAGGACTGCCTGTTCAGTGAGATTCTCTGTTAAGTGAGATGCTGGATATTGTTTTAAGAAAGCTATCCTTCATCAGCTTCATTCTCAGGTACCAAACGACCAGACTGCTCATGACTCACCATTATGTAACACAAGTCTATTATGATTTTATTATTGCCTTATTCTACTCATTTGATTACACAAATATTCTCTTACGGTTTTATTATGCTTAAATGTGAGATTATAATTGCATTCCTTAGAAATGATGTAAAATTCAAATAAGCCTTCCCCAGTGAGTTTAAAATGAGAGGTTTCATTCTACTCTTTTTCTGAATTTATTAGGGGTTACTCTCTGTGCTTTTTTTATACGAGCGAGTGAAGAGTGTGTGAACTTTGCTATTTTTTACTATACACCCTCTTTGATTTCTGAGGCTTGGAACCTATTTGTAATGTCACTAGATAGAAGACAATGGTGGGTGTGAATTTTTTTTTTCTCAAAAGATAATATCATGAGTAGCATATTGCTCACCTACCCACCTACTTTCCCAGGGGAGCAGAGATGACTGCATTCTTCAGTGGCCCCTTGGTTTTAATTAGAGGCTTGATCCGTGGATGAGCGATCCTACGCCAGAGCCAGTGACAGTCCTGCGCCCAGGAAACCTTCCACAAAAGGCAAAGCTTCCCACCTTCCCGAGGGAAGAGGCGCAACTGCTCTCATCTCCCACCGGATCACTTAGCAGATGCCTACCAGCCAGCCTTCCCGCCTCTAGCCTGCTCCTCTCATTTTGCCAATCCATTGTCCACACTGCTGCCAGAACAAGCTACTTAAAAATAAAAATGTCATGGAGGCGTCCTGCTTCATTAGTTTTTCATCACGTTCTGAATTGTAGAACCTCCAGGAGAGGGGCCCTGGTCACCTCTCCAGGGTGTATCCCATTCATACAGTGGTGCCCTCCCTGCTTGATCTCAACACTTCATACTCTAGCAAAATGAACTTTTGTGTTTCCCAGTGTACCTCCTGCCTGGTGTATGGCAGGTAGTTTCTTACCTCTTACCTCTTTTCCCCATTACACAGAAAGCTTGCACTCTAATACTTTCTAAAATGGCATTTTCCAGGGCTGCCTGGGTGGCTCAGTCGGTTAAGTATCCGATTCTTGATTTCAGCTCAGGTCATGATCTCAGTGTCCGGGGATCGAGTCCCATGTCGGGCTTTGTGCTGGGCATGAAATCTGCTTGGGATTTTCTCTTTCCCTCTCCCTCTGCACCCCGACACCGCCCCCCTCCCCCGCACTTGCATGCCCTCTCTCTGTCTCTCTAAAATAAAATAAAATAAAATAAAATGGCATTTTCCTACATATTCTCTGGGATTCAGCTCAAGAAAGAAACTTGAACTCAGAGCTAAGTTGAGTGCCCTTCCTCTATGCTGTTAACATCCTGAACATGACTCCAACATGGCACTAAGCTGTGCTATTGTAATCACTTAAGATGGACCTGTAACATTCCTGGGGTCCTTGAGGGTAGGGACTGCATCTAATTTTTAATTGTTTTTAACACTGAAACTAATCCATCTTTGAGTTTCTGATGTCTAGTACAGTTCTTGGTCATAGCAAAGTCAGTGCCTAATAAATCTTTATTCTGTGAATGAATGAATGAGTTCCCTCATTTTCTGAGTGGAGAAATGCACACCCAGAGAGGCAGCCAATCCAGTAAAAGGACCAGCAGGTGGGAATTGGGTCAAGGGTGATGCAGTATTGATCCTGACCTGGTTACTCGACATCCTTGCCGAGAAGGGGCCTTTTCTTAAAAAGCCCATGTGAGAACGTCGGCCTGATTGAACACATTGATGTCCATGCCCAGATGCTTCCAGCAGTAGCCCTAAGAGTGGAGAATACCTGGGGCCTCAGCAGGCTTAGAGCTGCTGAACTGTAAGTTTCCCATTTTATTTAACTTTAACTTGAAATTTGCACTATGCTCCCTAAAATGTCTTTTTTTTTTTTTTTTTTTTACAAATTGAAACATGCAAACCCAGTGTCCATCGACAGATGAATGGATAAAGAAAATGTGGTATATACATCCAGTGGAATGTTGTTCATCCCTCCCCCACCCGAAGACGGAAATTCTACCCTCTACAACAACTGGAGAGACCTAGAGCACACTATGCTAAGTAAAATAAGTCCATCACAAAGGAACAAACACTGCATGATTCCACTTATATGAGGTATTTAAAATAGTCAAACTTATAGAAGAAGAAAATAGAGTAGTGGTTGCTAGGGAATAGGAGAATGAATAATGGGCGTTGCTCTTCAATGAGTATAAAGTTACTGCTATTCAAGATGAATAAGTCCTAGAAATGTGCTCACAACATAGCGCTTGTAGTTAACAATATGGTATTGTGTGCTTAAATACTTGTTAAGGTGGGTAGATGTCCTGTTACACACACACACACACACACAAAAGCAAAGGGACACAAGGAAATTTCAGAGGTGGTTGATCTGTTTACTACCTTGACTGTGGTGATGAGTATATGTATGTGGCCAAACTCATCAAATTATAGACATTATATACATTAATGACTGTGTTTTTTAATGTCAATTAGCCTTAATAAAGCTGGAAAAATTTAAAACATGTTTACAATTAATTTACAGTGAACTTACTCAACCACCCTTCAATCTTCAAGGAAACTTAGCATTCTGAGAAGATAGACCCTAGTTACCCTCTGCCTATGCCCAGCTCACTACCCTATTGTTAGTCACTAGTCAGATGCAATGAAAAAAGAGGAACAGATATGGATCCTGGACTCAGAGAAGCCCAGATCCAATTCCAGTTCTGTGACTTATTAACCGTGTTACTTTGTTTTTGTTTTTTTTTTTAAAGATTTTATTTATTTATTTGAGAGAGAGAGAGAATGAGAGACAGAGAGCACGAGAGGGAAGAGGGCAGAGGGAGAAGCAGACCCCCTGCTGAGCAGGGAGCCCGATGCAGGACTCGATCCAGGGACTCCAGGATCATGACCTGAGCCGAAGGCAGTCGCTTAACCAACTGAGACACCCAGGCGCCCCTAATCGTGTTACTTTGATTAGTTACTGAACCCCTCTGGGTACCGTGGTCGACTCTGTAACATTGGGGTGATGGCACTGTTCCATCAGTGGAACAGCCTGGGTGGGCACTGGCAGAGTGCATTCACATGGCGGATGTCCAGTGTTCTCTTCCTTCAGCCAGACCGTCAGGTGCTCTTCATAGCCTCCCCCAGCCACTCCCACCTCCAACTTGTTTAGAAATGAGACAACGCTTACCAGCAATAGTTGGTCTAAAGTGCTGGGAGAATTTTGGGGTGACATAATGGAAAGCATTCACATACACTTGAGAGGCCATTCCTTCCTCTGCCTCCTTAACCTAAACTCAATGAGCCAATTCACTGAGCTTCTCATGTCCAATTTCCTCATGTGTAAAAAAGGATAATTATACCATCCTTGTAGAGCTTTAGTGAAGATTAAAAGAGCTAATGTGTAAGAATTTAGCAGAGTGCGGATCACCTATTAGGTCCTGAGTATGTGGGGAACTTATGACTCTTACAAAAACGTTATTGAGGACCCACATTCACAGAACCCGGATGAGGTAGGCAGGATGATGCTATCCCCAAAGGTGGCTACATTAGGATTCCTGAATGCTATGAATAGGTCCCTTTACGTGGCAAAAGGGACTTTGCAGATGTGATTAAGTTTAGGACTTTAAGATGGGAAACTTGTTTCTAGATTATCCAGATGAACCCAATGTAATCACAAGGGTCCTTAAAAGAGTCAAAGAAGGGGATGTGAGAGCATAACCAAAGCGGAGATTTGAAGAAGCTACGCTGCTGGATTCGAAGATGGAGGAGGCGCCATAAGCCAGGGCCTGGATGGTGGAAAAGGCAAGAGAATGGATTCTCCCCACAGCCAGAAGGAATACGATCCTGCCAACACCCTGATTTTAGCCCAGTGAAACCCATTTTAGACTTCTGACCTCTAGAACTGTAAGTTTATACATTTATGTTGTTTTGAGCCACTCGGTTTGTCATAATTAGTTAGGGTAGCAGTAAAAAACTGGCACCAGGGGACTACATCCTTGAACACTGATAAGACCACTGGACTCCTCTGATCACTAGGTACTATGAAAATAGCTGCCTCCCCCCACACTCCCCTCCTTCTCCCCCGTCCAATATTCCTTCCCCAGGTTACTGACACTGTCAGGGGCTGAGAAGGTGCTACCACGCCTGAAAGTTGCCACTGGGAACCACACCCTCTTCTTTCCTGGGCAAAGGTAGAGGGAAAAAATGCAGGCACGTGTGTTCATGTGTGTATGTATGTAGAGGAAGGCATCTCAAAACTAAAAAGAGTGCCATACAATGGGGGCAATAATTCATCCCCGCTCAACTCAGGATGCCCAACCTGGCAAGCCAGGATGAATGGCAGTTGCCATGGAAACAGCATCCCTTGGCTTCTTCCCCTCTTAGCACAGCTCTGCTGATGTGCAATCCAGTCAGCATCCAGTGCTCAGCCACTCCGCACCCTGCCAGGGCCTGGCAGACCGAAGCCTGGAGCACTTCTGCTCTTTTCCCTCTTTCTACAGTAACTTCATGGACTTGGAAAGCCAGGAAATGAATGTGAGAACAGGGATGGGAAGCTGCAGGATACAGTGGGCAGAGCACCGGATTCAAGATCTCCTTGTTCGAGTCCTTTCCCTCCTCTGGGCCCATTTCCTCTTTTATACAAAGAACAGGGGATAGCCAGGATGACCCCTGGGAGCCCCTCTAACAGCTGTGAGGTTAAGTTCACGGGGAGAAGTAAACTTAGACCGAGGAAGAGCACGGAGCTAAGGAATGGTCAGGTTGATGGCTATTTCTCCGAATTCCTGAAACCCAGGCTTCCCCACCAGAGGGCAAAGCCCCAGGAGCAGCTGGGTGGAAGGAAGCTGCTCTCTTGTTACTCACGGTCAGAGGCATATCCCAGTGCACAGTGAATGAAGTAAGAGAATGGGCCCTGGGTCCACCTGCCCTGCTGCTGAGCTCTGAGGGTGTCACTTCCTTTACTATTCCTCAGGGACTGTATCATAGCTCTTAAGCCCTGCCACCGGCCAGGATGGACTCTGGGGTCCAGATCACACAAAGCAGGAGGCACTCCTCAAATCAATCTGATTAACCAGTCTGCTTTTCTAAGGACGCTCAACTAGCTCCTGACCTCCAGTAGCTTCAGTCCAGCCGGGAAGTTGAGACAGACTCACAGGTAACTGCAATCCAGGGTCTACATGGAGCTCGCCTTGGTCAAGCCTACCTGTTTAGAAAGTAAATCCACTTTGCTCCATCAGCTCATGCCACCGACCCCGGTGCCACCAGTCAGCAATGGGGTGTTTGGAGAAGGTCTGTCCTTTCCCCATCTTTGCGGGACTTGTCACAATGCTGCAGAAGGAGCCCAGGGAGGATCTAGTCGCAGTGATGGGACAAGTCTACGCTATGCCATTTCACAGCACTTCATGATAAATAAACGAGTTCATCAATTAAACATGAGAGCACGACAGGAGCCAGGACTGGCTGCAGGGCCACCTGGAGTCGAGCAACAGTGTGAGGCTTGCTGGGCTTCACTCTGGGATGATGTTCGCAGTATGCACGCACCTTGTTCCCTTTACCACGACCTCCCAAGGGAGCATGTCACGGGCCAAGAGAACAGCGTGAGTACAGGGCTGGAGCTGCCATACTGAAGAATGTTCGGTGGCTGCAGGCTGCCCACGTTAGCTAGTGCGTGGACTGGTGCAGTGAGGTTATTGGGCCCTTTGGCAGGTCGTCTGTCACCTACCTACTGTCCCTTCCCCAAGTTTTCACTAACTTGGCTTTTGTTCAATGCATCAGTGTCCCAGCCTGAGGCCATAGGTAGTGATTGGACTAAAACTAATAATAGCAATCCTGTTCTTTGCCTTTTTTTTTTTGGCAAGTCATATAGTTTAGGCCAAAGCGACAGAAGAGTTAAGTCTGCTGAAGGTGGCTGGGGGTGGAAGCACTTCTTGGAGATGTTTTTATTTCTTGATAGAAAGGGACTGATGTAGCTGGCACCCTGCCCCTTTCTCTGGCAGATTCCAGGGGTGGTGTGGTGCCTGGGATGGTAGCAACCAGCTTGAATCCATGAAGGGAAGGCCAAGAGAGTCCCAGAGATGTTCAGAAGTCATGATCTACTACCAGATAAATGTCCATCTCCAAACGTTTTTTTTTTTTAAGGTTTTTTTTTTTTTTTTTTTTTTTAAGTATGTTCCACGCCTGGCATGGAGCCCAGCGTGGGGCTCAAACTCATGACCCTGAGATCAAGAGTCGGAAGCTTAACTGACTATGTGAGAAAAAGAAACTCTTGTTGTTTAAGCCAGGGTTTATTGGATTTCTGGTTATTTGTAGCCAAGTAACTAAGATAGGTCCAGTGCAAGGAAGTGGAATTCACCCTTTTTCCAGTAGGCAAAGGGACCCGTAGGAGAGATTTTGTTGTTGTTTCTAAGGTTAGCTTAAAATGAAAGCATACATGTGTATAAAGAAAATTTCAAGTAATAAAGAAGTATATAAAATAAAGAGTGAAGGCCCCCTCTCACCAAAACTTCTAGAAGTTGAACACTATGAAAAAGGAGGGATGGGGGGAGATGTGTGTGTATATTTTGCAAAAATAGGATCATGCTATACATCTCTCTATAAAGTGTTTTGCAACTGGCCTTTTCATTTAATGAGGTAGCATGGATCCAGGAGGGTTTTGAGGAGGTAGGATATCATGGGAGCTGTACTTAAGGAAGGTGAAGTGGATATGTAATCATTAATCTATAAACAGGGCATAAATAAATCAGACAAAACCTCCCCTACGAAAAGGAAAAGGGGAAACTGAGATCTATTGGTCATTTCCTAAATGTGGGCACTATGTCAGGCATTTTCATCCTATCCAGCTCCTCTGGGAGATTATTCCCATTTTATAGAGGCTCACTCAGAATCAGAATCCAGTTCTTTCTGATCTCAAAGGCCCTGGTTCCTCTGTTTCCCCAACAAGCAGGTTTGCATTTTTCCATGGGTGGCCTGTTGTAACTGCCCCCCAAATTTGGGCGCCCAGAAAGCATCTTCCTGGTGAGTCCTGCTAAGAAGGTGAAATGTCATGGACCTGATCCTGAAGGATGGATGCCCCCTTTGGTGCTAGCCAAAGCTAGGTGAATGAGGCAGCGACAAGTGGCATGGGTTTGGAGGCAAAGGGAGAAAGGACGAGAAAAACCAAAGCAAGTGCCGTGTGGAGCCCATCAGGCTGGCTTCCTTGCCTACTGTTAAGTGACGCTCTTGGGAAAATGACAACTGGCAAAACTTATAGTGAGGGGTAATTATGCTGTCAGAGGCATCTCTGGTGCTCAGGGCTGCAAAGATCTGCCAACGGGATTCATTGTGAGTATGCAATTTGCTGAACATTGTTTAGCCAATGTTTCCCCCAGCTGGAAGTCTGACAACAGGAAGCTGCAGCTTCAATGCCCCCTCCTGTGTTGCCGCAATAGCAGAGCTGGAGAGAAAGACCACTGAGTCTTCTCCTGTCCTCCTGCCTAAGGGGCTCTGCCCATAGGACAGGCTCCCCAGGTGTCATGCCCTCCCCACCACTGCCCTGGGGAATCCCACCCCAGTTCAGAGACCAAGTTATAATTTGACCTCCTCCAGAAGTCTCTTCTGACAGCCCCTCCCCATGCATGTTTCCCACCTCCCACCCCATTTCCCTAACCTTTTGTGACTTCCCTTTTGAAGGGAGCTAAGCATATTTTACCTTATGGCATTAACTATTTCTCTCTTGCCTCTTAGACTGGGAGCTCTTTGGGGGCAGGAGCTTATTTGATTTCTAGTTCTTGGTCACCTAACAGTTTCTTTTTTTTTCAAGATTATTTATTTATTTGACAGAGAGAGAGAGAGAGACAGCGAGAGAGGGAACACAAGCAGGGGGAATGGGAGAGGGAGAAGCAGGCTTCCTGCAATGCGGGGCTCGATCCCAGGACCCTGGAATCATGACCTGAGCTGAAGGCAGATACTTAATGACTGAACCACCCAGGTGCCCCTAGTTCTTGATCACCCTAAAAGTCATTTAAATGTCAGGAGCTACTTATATTTTTATGGAATGAAGGAATAAATGAATGAATGAATGAATGAATGAATGAATGAATGAATGAATGACTGACTTGTCAGGGAGGCATGTATCCTTTGCTTTTGGGCAACAGGATGGAAAGTGAGAAGGTGAGTAAATGAGCTCTGGACAAGTAGCTGTGTCCAAGTCAGAGGAAAAGCAAGCACCATCCCACATAGGGTCCTACTTCTGAGTGGGAAAGAAACCTAGGGATTTACCATGAGTGAAGAGTGTTTACCATGAGGGAAACATTGGGGTGACTACTCCAGGAAGAAGAGTCCTTAAAGGTAGCTTAGTCCTGATGCCTTTCGTGGTGAGAAAACAGAAGTGTCTCAGGTCTCAGGGGGTCAGTGGTAGGGCTGGAACTAGAACCGTCGTCTGCTAACATCCAGCCTACAGCTCACTTGGCTGCCCAGGCTGCCTTTTTACCATCCTGTCTGTGGTCATCATCTGAATTTGGCCATTATGATATCAGGAATGTAGACATATGTATAATTCATCAAATGTTTTCCAAGAATTTTACTTTACTTGTCAACCCATTTCTTTAATTCTTTCTATGATCCCTAATTTCTACCTTAGTTAATGTTTTCTGTATACTCACTAGTAACCTCCGGTTGAAGATTCGAGAGGTCACTCCTGCAGCTGATACCTTCACACAGCCATGTTCTTTCTTGTTCCACTTAAGTTGGCCTTCCTGGCCATTGGGAGAGCACATGGATCATGGGGGAAGGATGACGCACTATGCAGTATGAGCTTCCAAAAGCAAAAGAAGAGAGGGGAAGATGGAACAGTGAGGGTGGTGGACTTGGGGGTGGCCTAGGGAGGGAAGAGAAGGAAGTGGGAAGGCAGGGTAGGGGGGGAGTGGCGGGGGAAGAAATGGCATCACTGGACTGTGGTCACTCGAGGCAAGGTTATGTGTCTTTTTAGTCTGTGTCCCCCAGCACTGAGGACTGAGCCTGGGTCTAGCTTCAAGATGGGAACTCTTTGTTGAGTGAATGAATGAATGTAGAATAGGCAAATCCACTCTCTGGAAAATGAAATGACTGCTGTCATCCAGAATCATCTGTCCCCATTTCCATCATACTAAAGCCCAATGGTACCTTGGGATGCGTTTCAGAGTCATCCTGGAGCTTTTTCAAAGTATAGATGTTGATCTCACCTGCTTTATATGGAACCAGAAAAGAGAGGGGTGGGCCCCATCAGGCGTGTGGAAATCAAGAATGCATCCCCCTGAGGTTAGAATCTTTTAGATTCTTCCAGCTTCCCTGGCCTCTTCTGGAAATGGCCCTGCAGTGGCTGTAGGCAGCCATATGACAGTGGCTCTGTCATATCTGGGGTCATCTATTCAGTAAGGTTTGGTAGGACTGAATGTCTACTTGGATTTTCCACATTCACCCCTACCCCCCACCCCAGGGGTCTCTGATGAAGGACTGATGGGTTGTTCATGGACAGGAGAGGGGGCTTTTATACTGGAGAATCATTTTGGAATGGGAGTTCCTTGCTGGTCAGTCCACCCTAACAAGCCACAGGGATCACACGGGTGTCAAGCACCGTCCGGGGCCACCCTCTGCTTCCCTCCTAAAGATTGAGAGCTTCAGTCCAACAAAGGACTACATTGCAAAGAGATTCTTTTGCTGAAGGAGCCAAAGTCAAGGAAGGCAAAAACTTTCAAACACACCCATTCCTCCCCCACCCTTGACACATATTCACACTCATCCACCTGGAGTGAAGAACATGGCTTGTCCAATTCTCACCCCTCATGACTGGCAAAGTTTTGCCCTGCATTGCCTACCTGTAGGTGGTGATGTGAATTTTAGCACCCAGGAAAGGTTCCCTCCACGGGCCTTGAAATCTCACTATTATTATTTTGGCTTTCCTGAGAAACTGTGACTCCCTTAGCATGGTGTACATATTAAGTTTAGTCAGTCATTGGTATGTTAGTATAAATAAATTAATTAGAAACATTTGGGGGAGGGGAGGCCAAGGGCGGGAGAGGAAAGCACAGGGTAGGGAACTATGGCGCAGAGAACAAGGCACAGGAAAAGAGAGTGGGTTCATTTCACACTTGGAGTCACCGCTGTCCTCTTCAGAATATTCTCCAAACCTCATCCTAGCCATGAAGATGTTTACCTTTTGGCTCAGCTCAAGCCCCACTTCCTAGATGAAGCCCACTTCCTAGATGAAGCCTACCAAAGCAGCCATACATGAGTGTAACAGCATATCTTTTATAGGGCATGATCACCCTTCATTCTACCTCTGTGCATGTGTGGTCTCTCAGCATGATTGGAATCCTTGCAATAGAGCTGTGTGTGAGACATTGCTATCTCAATCGTGTAGATGAAGAAACTGAAGCTTATGTAATTTGTTCAAGGTCACACAGTAAAGGTCAGAGCTGGGAGACCCAGAGTTAAAGCCAATACATAGCTCAGCCATTCATCGGTTGTGTGACCTTAGACATGTTATTGTTCTTCGTGTTCAGCTGTCTCATCTGTAAAATGGAGACAGTAATGGTAGCCAGCACAAAAGGCTATTGTGTGAATTAAAAGAATCAATACACAGAACATACACGGAATAGTGCCTGATGCTTAGTGAATGCTCTAGAAGTGTTTGCTATTATTGATCTTGTTGTTACTACTCAATATCGCTTCCAGAGGATCCTATCACCTCTGTTTCTCTCCTAGCATCTACTGGACACACAGCAGAACCCAGTCGATATTACTCTCTTTCCTTTGTCTTTCTGGAAATTGTGATCAGGATCAGAAAAGTGTCACAACTACTTGTTTTATGGAACGAAGATTTTCATATTCCCTGGGAAAAGCAGCCAAATCTGGCACTACTGGATCAAAGCAAGCAGGGTTCAGGGCCTTGAGCTGTGGCCCTTGCCTGGCAAGAGTTCAGAGGAAGATTCCTTGGAAACACACAGTAGAGATGGATGGAGAGCCAAGGCTCTGTCATTGGATGCTTCCAGTCCCATATCACTGACACATTGCAATCCAATGTCATGTTCTCGGTCCTCGACAGGCCTGTTCTGATAAAGGGCTGACTAATGGGCAGGAAGGGGACTGTTTTGCCAATGTGCTTGTTTCCATTAGATTATGGATGTATTTTTAGTGTGGCTGAGAAATAGCTAGGATCTTGACCTGCAAGACGATTTTGTAGACTAGAACCAGGAAAAGAAAAAAAAAAAAGATTGCAAATGCTTGCTGCTGTTAGGAACTCCATCTTTTCATTGCACCAGCTCATTATGTTAAGATGGGGCTCAAGTATGATTTCTTCTGGGAAGTTTCTCTAGATCCTCTTCCCAGCACTACCCATTTTTTATGGCACCTAGCCCAACATTCACCTTACTGTATCACCATTGCAAGTTTCCTTGACAGGCTCCCCCATCAACTGAGAAGCTTGAGTATAGTAGCCATGGCTGTTGGTTCATTTCAGTGACCCCAGCTCTTAATTTGGGAGTGTTGTAGAGGAGATGCTCCATAAGTTTAATGAATAAATGGATGGATGGAGGGGCGCCTGGGTGGCTCAGTTGGTTAAGCGACTGCCTTCGGCTCAGGTCATGATCCCGGAGTCCCTGGATCGAGTCCCGCGTCGGGCTCCCTGCTCAGCAGGGAGTCTGCTTCTCCCTCTGACCCTCCCCCCTCTCATGTGCTCTCTCTCATTCTCTATCTCTCAAATAAATAAATAAAATCTTAAAAAAAAATGGATGGATGGATGGATGGATGGATGGATGGAAGGATAGATGGATGGATGGATGGACAGATGGATGGATGGATGGATGGAAGGATGGATGGATGAATAGATAGAAGGATGGAAGGATGGCTGGATGGATGGCTGGATGGAAGGATGGATGAATAGATAGAAGGATGGAAGGATGGATGGATGGATGAATAGATAGAAGGATGGAAGGATGGCTGGCTGGATGGCTGGATGGCTGGAAGGATGGATGGATGGATGGATGGATGGATGGATGGATGGATGGATGGATGGATGGAGAGCTGGATGGAAGAATGGATGGATGGATGGATGGATGGATGGATGGATGGATGGATGGATGGATGGAGAGCTGGATGGAAGAATGAATGGATGGATGGATGGATGGATGGATGGATGGATGGATGGATGGATAGATAGAAGGATGGAAGGATGGCTGGACGGATGGAGAATGGATGGATGGATGGAAGGAAGGATGGATGGAAGGAAGGATAGATGGAAGGAAGGATGGTTGGATGGATGGGTGAAATACAATGACCAAGCAGATATTCTGCACTGGTAAATCTTACTACAAGTGTGACTATAGGTCCTATGTCTTAGCATCTCTCACACATTGTTTGGTGTTTGTCCCTCATGTGACATTACATTTGCCTAATGCCACCATAGACCTGCTTTTCATGTAATGTTCAAGTCCTGTGGGCAAATAAATGCCTCTACTGCCAAACTGACACCAGGAGAGAAATGCAAGCATTCATCATGATCCACCAGTCCCACACACACCCTGCAGAAACACCCCAGTAGGGATAAAGATTTGGGGAGCAGGTGCAAGAAGAGGGTAGAGGTATAGGGTGTTCTTATATTAGCAAATTACAGACAACAATTTCTCATGTTTAAAAAACAAACCCCAGTTGTAACCAATTGTTGGGACCTTTATGGCCACGATTTAACTCTCTATTTGAATGAAGTTTCCATCAGGTCCCAGTGTATCAAATGGAGTGAAACCCTGGGGAGGTTGTCAGGCCCAGCTCAGGCAGCAGAACAGAGTATCTTGGTACCATCTACTCTTGGTAAAGAAGAAGCACACACAGAGTGAGCCCATTTCTGCTTGTCATGCCCTCAAAGCTCATCCACAAAGAAGCTCAAATGGCAACCCAGCTGCACATCTTGCACCTGACCTTTAGAAGAGAGGCTACTGATGGACAGAAGCCCTCTAAGAATTTACCTTCTGTGCAGAGACTGCTAGCTGTCCCCTATCTAGTGTTCTCTCCTTCCAGGGTAATTGACTTCTTAGCTAGGCATATGGCCATCCAAAATTGAGGCTACTTTCCCAGTGTCCCTTGCAGCTGGTGTTGCCATGAAACTAAGTTCTGGATATGGCTGAGGTGATGTGTGTAATTTCTGGGTCTTGCCCTTAGAGGGAGGGGCATATTCTCCCATCCCTTCTATCTTGTCTTTCCCACTAGCTGGAAGGTGACACTGCGATGAGCCACTTGGGGTCATGTGAATCAGAGCAACAGCCTAGGAAGGGCCACCAGGAGAAAAGGGGACTGAGTTCTGGATGGCTTGCAGAGCAGCATTGCTAGGCTAGCTTGGACTTTCTGCAAGAGAAAAACAATCTTCAGTCATGTTGAAACCACATGAGTCTGTAAATGAATTGAATATATATATGTGTGTTTTTGTGTATATGTATAAAATCTCTCTCACACATACCACTCAGCAGGATCTTCATTTTCTCCCATTGACAGTTATTAATTCAATTGAGTTTTGGTCCTTCAAGGAAGTCATTCATCCATTTGAACAATAAACACATATTAACATGTCTCTAATACAAAATCACTTCCAGAGGATCCTATCACCTCTGTTTCTCTCCTAGCTGTGTGGACACACAGCAGAACCCAGTCGATATTACTCATCTTCAATATCTTTGAAATCTTACAAGGAAATGGTGAGACTGCTTCTTATGAAAACAGTCATCTTGCTTGATATATATATTATGTTATTTCTCTATCAACTAGAATCCTCAGTTACCCAAGGCATTCTTCATCAGTCTGGACACTAAGATTTTTCCATTCAGGTAGCTGATTCAGGTGGCTAATGCAACTTCCAAAGTCCCCACCTTGTCCTCATCCTGAAAGCTGAATGGACAATGGTCCCAACTCCTGTCATCCCTTAACTCCAGGACATCCCCTGGTTTTGTCTTATGTAAACTCTCCCAAAACTGGCTAGATCCTCATCCAGTGAGTTACCCCGGCAACCCAGCTGCGTCATCTTGAAAGATGTCTCAGAAGCACCAGCTTCTGAGTCTGCAAGAGATTTGACTGAGGCCAAGTCATAAAGCCACAACATCTTAGCTCTAACAAGATGTCATCATTTATGGTGCTCCTTGTAGGCATGTCACATTTTTTTTAAAAGAATATGGATAAAAATAAGTCCTACCTTGACTATGCAGTGAGATTTACTTAGAAAGCAGACATAGCTATCTATTTTCAGAGACCATATATGTCTTTTATCATCTTCCTTGCATTTCTTCTAAAATTCTTTCAGTTTTCACACTTTTCTCTGACAATCTCATTACAAACTCAAACATAAGCTGCCTAATTTCCAAGCCATCAGCTAGCTTTTTGATATTAGACATCTCTAGTTTTACACTGCAGCCTTTCATTTTCTCTTTGGGAAAATAATATTTAAGGAAGTTTATTGGCTACTCTGTTTCACTGGCGAGTGCCTCGCATCTTCATAAGAAAATTAGCTAACCACTTGAGTCTGAGAATGGATGCTTTGTGATCCTGTTATGTTGCATCCTGCTTATTTAAACATTCTATATCAAAATGGTTCACTGTGAATCTCTGTGGTTTATTATTCTGGATAACACACTATAAAATGTTTCACTCTTTTCATTTATTCTTCCCAAATTGCATTTCAGTTAATCTATAAGAGAAATTCCTTTATTTACTTATTAATTTGTTCTACCAACCAACTAATTTTTATTGTTGAGTGCTGAGGATACAGAGATGGGTAAGATACAGTCTCTGTCCTGTGGGTAGTTGGACACGAAAACTGCTATGATGCCAAGTGACCTACGGTACAGGGACATTCATGTTTAGCAGAGATCTAAGAGAGACAGCTCCACTTGACTTCTAGAATCCTGGCATTAGAAGTGAACTTAAGAGGTCATGTGATTCTCTACCTCATTTTACAGAGGAAGAAAACTGAGGCCATGCCTACCTCTCACCTTCTACCCCTCATCCCCTCAATCTCCTCTGCTCAGTCCTACTGAACTTCTGTCTGTCAAACATGGAGTTCACTCCCATATCTGCCTTTGTACCATATTTTATTCATTTCTAGATCTCCAGAACAAAGCATCTGGTGGGGCTCAAAAAATGTTTCATGTGGTCCCACACATGTTCTGAGGGAGCTAGGGCAGGAATTACCAGGCTTTTCAATAAATTGAGACTCTATGACTCAGAGAGGTTATTAATTGGCCCAGAATCACACAGCTTGTTGGCAGCATCATCCTGCCTAGGAGCGGGACTTCTGCCTCTCATTCCCATTCTACTTTGTATTAAGTAGGATACTTTTTCCTACAAGGAACAGAAGACCAACTAAAGGTGGCCTAAACCATAAAAGGTTAAGAATCCCACACAACATATGGTCCAGATACTGTTTCAGGACTGATCCAACAGATCTGGGATATCACTAAGGGTCCAGGTTCTTTCTGTCTTTCTACTCTACCATGTTCAGCTTGGAAGCAAGAGCTCTCTTCACCACTATAGCTGTTCCAGTGTCATATGCACACACGACAAATACCAGCATGCCAGTCTTTCTATGAGCAAGAAGAAAATCTTTTCCACAACCCTCCCCAGCCCCCCAGCAGATCTTTTCTTAGATCCCTTTCGACTAGGATCAGGTAACATGCCCACATCCTAGATGCAAAGCAGACCAGGAAAATGTGTACCTGGATTGTTAGCTTCTGCAGTGGGAGGTTGGCCACAACAAGAGAGGAAAGTGTGGGGAGAGGGAGATGGCCACTGGGTAGGTAACCAACAGTGTCTGACACCTCATTTAATCAAGCCACCCCTTCGTGTCCCCTCGGGTCAGTGCCAGCCATTATAGGCATGATCCCATAATGTGTGGTCATTCAATGTGCTTGAGAAGGAAGTTGCAATTCCTCGTGGTAGGTGGCCTTTCCAACCTCATAGAGATAGTCAACCCACTGGGTTTTCCACTGACCCAACTCCAGCACAGCCAACAAGGAGCTCTCGCCCTGTCAGACTCTGCCTCTTTGGCCCACATGAGTACCCTGGGAGGCAGGAAAGGCAGGTCTTCTGTTGTCTGATGGGGGAATGTGGACTTAGAGAGGGAAGGATTGCCCACTGCCCAGCACAGAAGTGGAGCCAGGATGCAGAATTGGCTCTGATGCCACACATCTCACTCCTTCCCCCTGCCACGCTCCACCAGTAAGTCACCCAGAATCACATTGGTCATTTGTTTGAATGTTTTTAATTAAAGACTATGGTTAGATAAACCACACAAATCATCCTTATGAGTAGGGATTGGGCTCCCTGAGATTTCCATCAAGAACCCACCTACCTAGGAAAGAGTACCAGCAGTCGAGTTCAACTGCCTGCATTTGAATGTTGCATGACCTTGGGAAAGTTATTAATCACTTTGTGCCTCAGTTACTGCATTTGTAAAATGGAGGAAATAATGATACCTTCCTCATAGACCCTTGTGAGGAACAAATGAATAATATATGCAGAGTACTGTGCTTGGAACAGTGCCTGACACTCAATAAGCATTCAATTAATGTTGGCTATTATCACCTATTTATTATTCATCTGTGCATCTTGCCATTCTTTGATTTATTCTAGAAAGGACATAAGGTGTGCCTAGTTTCTATGGTGTTTTGTGTTGTAAAGCCAACCAACACCCCACCCTGACCTGCCAGGTAACTGTGAAAACATTGTGACCCATACTCATAAAACAAACCATTCGTCTTTATTTTCAAACCAGAATTCTGCGTGCGCGCGCGCGCGCGCGTGTGTGTGTGTGTGAGTGAGAGACAGCCCCCTGGAGCAGACAGGAAACTTGATTGAACAGGATAACAGAAACCGTCCCCACCACCTGCCTCAGTATCTAGTGTTGGGATGTTTTGCCTCAAATGGGATCCTGTCCCTCTGGGTCAGCCCTCGGTGGGGGCTGTGCACATTCCCCAGGAACCCTGCCTGAGCGCCTTGTTCAGATGAAGTCATGCTCTCCCGTAGCCTTTCTCTGGAGTTAGTGTAACACCTCTGAGCTGTTAGTGTCTGCTGCAGAGAAGTCTAAGGAGAAGGGACGGGGAGACTTTCCCCTCTGCTGGCTCACCTCCTCAACGGCTGGGAGCATCCCCTCCAGCACCTGCGCCTGGGACAGGCTCTTCTCTTCCTCCCTTCCCCTCTTCCCACACAGGAGCCGTGGCAACTGGGCCAGCCTGGAGGGGTTGCAGGAGAAATGTGGGGAAGACTGGTTCTTCTGACTGAAAGCCAAGGCAGGCCTCTCTAAAGGGAGGGACAGTCCCCCAGAGCAGATGGCCACCTGAGGCCGCACAGAACCGAACAGACCATGAAAGATTCCTGCTGCACAAGCACACAGTGAGGCCAGAGTCCTCACCCCTGTGCTCCTCTCACCAATCCCCAAGGCCCCAGTACTAATAACAGTGACCTTGAGCATTCATTGAGCACCTTCAGTGTCAAGCCCTTGCAAGGTACATACAAAGAATCATCTCGATAGCCCCGGAAGCTGAAGACAAGGGAAGTGGAGGGAAGCAGATGGTCCCTGCAAGAATATGCAGCTCTGACACCTCAGAGGTGTTAAGCCCCCCTCCCCCGCTTCAAAATGCTTTGTCTGGCTCCAGGTCTGCTCTTTCCACAAAAGAAGCTGACATTTCAGTGATACCTCACACATATTCTAAGCTACTCTCTGGGTCTCTGATAGAGGGATCCAAGCCCAAAATGATAATATGCGCCATCTTACCTTACATCCTTTGGCCATTTAGTGTAAACTATATACACAAAAATACAGGACAATAACTATCTTGCATTTCCCCCTGAAAACAATGTAAATCACACTGATAAGACAACCCATTTGTCTTTAATTTCAAACGCAAACATGTTGAGTTCACTTTTAAGTTGAGAGAGAAGGACTTTCATCTACAGAGGAGAGGGGCGTGGGGGCCTGACAGCATGGATGCTGCTTGTCGCAGCCAGGCCTGGGGGCTTCACAGAACACCCCGTTGTCATTGTTTTCACCCCAAGAGATTTAATGAATTAACCTTCTTCTCAGCAAGTCAACACCAGCTCCTCTCCGTGACAGAAACAAAGGCCCAAGGAAGTCCCACTCCCCAAGGGAGTGGAGGGCTCCCAGCCAGCTGCTCTGCTGGGAACTGGACCAGGATGAGAACTGGACTAGCCCTGTGGGCTGGGGTCAGCCTCTGCCACTGAAGGGAAGAGGTGGAGAGGTAGCCTGGGCAGACAGGCTATGTGAAGGACAATTCCAAAATGCCCCTGAACAGAGTCCCAATCATTCCAAGATCAGGGTCTTGTCCAACTCCTGCTTACCACCTGCTCTGTGGAGGGATTGTTTTCACCTTGTCTTTCTGTCTAAGTTCTGCCCAGGACCTCAGCTCCCAGTTTGTGCACCGCCCCCTTCCGCTCTGCCCAGGAAGCCTTGCTGGACCATCCATGACCCTCTGTCTCCCTCCCCCTCCCATGAGCTCCCAAAGCTCTGACTGACCCATATCCTCACTTAGCTCTCTGCATTTGTCTGCTCGCAAGGCATCTATCTCCCCGGAGGGCAGGGGACTTGCGTAGGTGTCCTACCTGCTGGTTCTCTCTGTCATTAGTCTTATGCCATACATGCAAGGTATAAGCAATTAATATTCAATGAATAACTCAGTCAACCTCTCCTCAGCCATTCACTGGAGGGCACATGGCAAGCTCCTGCAGCTTCACTCACTGAGTCACCAAGAACACTTACAAGAGAAATGAAAGTTAACTGCTCAGGCCTGGTACTGTCATTACATTGTCTTAAGAACCATACAATGCCAGGTCACCAGAATGTCATGGTCGTTTGACACATCTTGGTAGGAAACCATCTGTTTACCTGGTCCACAAGATTCAGGACTTTAGGGCTTTTCTGGCACTTGATGACCTCTGTGATTGGGCCCCACTCACATCTCCAACCTCACTTTTCCCCTGGTACCTGTGTGGTCGCTCAACACAGCTGCTGGCTATTCCCTTTACCACCCTCCAGTCTCCCCACCCCTGTGCTCTTGCTTAGGTTGTCCCTCCTCTTAAGGAAATCCTTAAAGCTACAGATACTGCCTATATTTCAAGGTATCTTGAAATCTTCAGTGAAGATATTTATACAGAAATTTGCTACACTGGAATACCTGCACCAGCTTTGGGACAAATGTCATTTTCTCTGTTGTCTTTTAGCTATCTACATAGACTGTTCTAGTAGGCTGCAAGCCCTTTAAACGAGGGAGACAGTCTGACTTGAATTCTACAATTCCCATGACTCTTGGCTACAGATTTGTTATAGATACCACTCAACAGTGTTTGTTGAAGGTGGCTGACTGCTAATAGCTTCTCTGGATTACCATCTATAGACGGATTCTCCTCCACTAGAGCTATTGAGGCACTTGGACACTTTGTAGTTGGATTTAGCTCTATTTTGCTGCTGACCACACCCCCCCACCACTCCCCCATTTAGGATTGCACTTCAACTGAGAGGGGAAAAGTGACTTAGAGCTCGGGACAGGAGACGATTCATAACAACATCAGGTGGTCACAAGGATGGAACCCTAAGCTCCGAAAAGGAAATGTTCAAGACTCATTTCAAGTAGAGCCATGAGGGCACATAATCAATGACAAAGAGCATTCTTCCAGCAGGTGCTCGATGGGCCACAGGAAGGGAGGGAGGAAATGATTCCCACCAAGATGAGTCAATGGTACCAGATCCAAACGCCTGTCGCTCTCTCAAAGGTTAGAAAAGTCCAGTAATGTAAAGCAGCTTTTATAATGAGAGGTCCAGACATGATTTTCTATCTTCAAGTCCAATTCTGTAATAGAAATGAGCTATTTCTGCCTCTTTGGCTCTATTTCCAATGAGAAACAGATTGCCTTTTAACAATTAGCTGCAGAGAACAGGTCAAGGGAGAATAGGTCCTTCTGGCTTGAAACCTCCATAATCAGGCTGGAGTTGAGACACATCTCTTTGGGTGTGTGAAGCAATGAAGAAACAGCTCAATCTTGGACTACCCCCTGACTCCCAAGGGCTTCGGTTTCCTCCTGTGTAAAATGGGGGGAGACAGGGGTTGGGCGGACTGAGAGACTCTAAAGGGCTCTTTCCAACCTTATCCTGAGGACAGAGAAGTTGAAGTATCATCTAAGAGCATTCCTTTGGATATCATGGCTGCAGTGACCATTGATATCTCTCTAACTAACACCTGCCCTATCACCGGAAAGCAAAATCCCAAGGTGTGGAAGCCATCCAAAATAATTTCACACCCTGTGAGACAGGAGAAGGTTATCATTTCCACCCCTCTGGGATAAATGCTCTCTCTAATGCAAGATGCGCTGGTAGCCAGCTATTCCCTGAGACAATCTCACCATAATAAATGCCTTTGGAACCTCACATGGGACTTTGTTTTCCCAGAACTCTAACTTTATTGTCATCTCTTCCTTGAGATTTCAGCCCCTAGCTCTTGTTTTCCACATTAATTCAAGTTGAAGTGCAGCCTCAATCATGTTGGCAAACATTCCAAATGGAAATGAATTCCCAGGTTCTCACTAAAAATTGCAACGTCCTCACCAGCCCAATCTGGATGACATTTTGTGTCTTATATAATGTCTGTTTCCCGAAGGAATTAAAATGTTTCTGTATATAGTTCTGCCCAACAAATTTTTAATAAGGCCTACTCCTATTACCTCTTAGGAACAAGTGGAGTCTGAATCCCTGAAAACTGATCATCCAAAAATCTGGTTTGAGCCAAGAGTTTTATTTTCAAAATTGACTTGAATCAGATGTTGAGAAGCCAGAATAGCCAACTCTGTCACGTTTTCTTTTGATAAAATAGCTCAGCGGGGAACCAGCTCTGGATGCCACAACCCAAGAGACTAGGTGGGCTGGCATCTGGAAGCACTCCCGGGCCCAGGTGCCTAAGGTCAAGCTACTGATGAGCCTTTCTTGGGCAAGACGACTCGCTGTTTACAAAGCACTTTGGTTGGCTCTCACATTAAGCAAGCAGGAGCTCGATGGGCCACAGGAAGGGAGGGAGGAAATGATTCCCACCAAGATGAGTCAATGGTACCAGATCCAAACCCCTGTTGCTCTCTCAAAGGTTAGAAAAATCCAGTAATGTAAAGCAGGTTTTATAAAGAGAGGTCCAGACATGATCTCCCCATCTGATAGATTAGGAAACTGAGAGCCAGAGTGATTTGTTGATTTATTTAACAAACCTTTAAGCATAGGGCTTTCCCAAGGTCACGTGGCTAGTGTACGGTAGAGGCAGGTACACATGCAGCCTTCAGGTTAAACCACAGGCATTTATTTGTATTCAGGCAAAACACCAACAACAGTGTAGGCTCTGGGGAATGGAGAAGGGCTCTAACTAGTGAGAAGGTGAGAAAAGCTTGCATAATTGTGTTGTAAAGACCTAACATCCTTGTAAAAGGAAGTGGGGGCATCAAAGTCACTGGAAAGCAAAGGAGGAAGAGACTCTTCCTGCTTTAAGAATGGAGAGATCAAGGAAGGCTCTCCTGGGAGAAGATTTTGAGCTGGTCCTGGAAGGATGGCCAGGAGGGAGTGACAAGGGAGCATTTGAGGCACCCTGCTTTACAACACAGTAGACCAGAGAAGCTTCTAGATGCTTGCTCCTGAATGTAGCCAAGAGGACACAGGACACACAGCAAGGTGGAGAGAATGCTGCTTGCAAGGTGGTGCAGGTGCTCCTCTGTGCTGGTCTCTCTGCGACCTTGGGGGAGTCTCCTGACTTTCCAACCACTAAGCCCTGAAGGGAGGGAACTCTACTCCAAAGTCTCCTTTCACGCTAGGTCAAGGTGAGAGCCAAGTGAACGAACTGTCAGAGTGAAGCACGTGAGAGTGTCAACAAATGAAGGGGACATAGACAAGGGAGAGAAGAGAGGGAGAGAGGGAGGGAGAAACAGAAGAGGAGGAGTGGGGTAGGAGTCCCTGCTGTGTACAAGCTTTTTCTTCAACAGGTGGTTTTCACATTCTCTCAGCAGGACTGCCAAGCAGTTCTTATTTGTTTCATTTTGTTATGTTTTTGTTTCAGCCTAATATGCTCAAGTCTGGGGGCCTCCTGCCAATGCCATAGGAAGGGGCTCTCAAACACAATAGTCATTTTTTATTCCAGCTTTTGGGATTCTAGTCAGTGAGATTCTTGAGTGTCCAGACGGACCCACAGCTCCTTATGTCCAAACCACCCTTCCTTTGAGGATCAGCTTCAATATCACCTTCCCCTCCAGCCCCCTGTGGGCCCAGAGGCCCTTCCTTGTCTTTCATGGTCCTCATCACGATTACACACATATGTATATATTAAGCCTACACTCGACGGCTCCTAGATGGCAGACCAGACCACAGTGGCCCAAGGAAGGGAACCCTGACATTCTCGGTAGATTCAGGGCCTACACAGCACCTGGCCCATAGGTGTGCTCAGGAGAGCGAATGGTGAGCAGGGATTGCATTTTATCTCACTCGGGCCTTCCCATTTTCATTTTCATGGGGCTCTGGAAAAAACACAATTTAGTTAACGGGCCCCAAATCAGGAAAACATCGCCTGCAAATCAGAAACAAACTTAACAAAGTGCATATAAGAAACTTTCATTCTTATTTCCTGCCAATGAAGTTTATTTGAAAGTATAGTTCAAAAGGGGATGTTTCTCCATTTGTCCTGGTGTCAGTTAAGACCCACTGACTCTGCTGTCTTGGGAATTAGAATGTTAGGCCTGCCAATGGTTAGAGCATCCTTAGTGGTTCTTAACCTTTCTTCACCTTATGGAACACTTTATAAATCTGATGAAAGCTGTCCCAAGAGAGCATAGATTCAAACTTTTACACACCATCTCAGTGTATACAGAATTCCAGAAGCCTACCCAAGGATACTCCCAGGTTAAACACTAGACCAATAGTTCTCAAAATGTCATTCATGGATTTTCTCCATTAGAACTATCTGTGAGGTCTTCCTAGGAATCCATTTACTGGGGCTCTGTCCTAGGCCCAGTGAAATAGCAACCCTGAGGAAGGGACCCAGCAATATGCCAATTAAATAGTCAGCCCAAGCAATTTTGAGACACATTCAAGTTTGAGTTGGCCATTGATGTAGATCTATTTTTTCATTTGCAAAGTCACTTGATCAAAATCACATAGTAAACAGGGCAAAATGAGATGCAAATGTTTTATTCCACATTCTACAAAACAAAGATTCTGTGCCTAAAATCCTACATTTATTATATGTTTGCATATAACTTTCAAGAAGCCTGCCTTTACTCCTGATACTGGTTTTTAAGCATAAGAGCATAATTTGTGAGTACAATTCTAAAACTCTACATAGCGAATTATAGAATATGGTTGTGTGATACTTTATTTATTTATTTATTTATTTTTTTAAAATTTTATTTATTTATTTGACAGAGAGAGCGAGAGAGCACAAGCAGGGGGAACAGTAGAGGTAGAGGGAGAAGCAGGCTCCCCGCCAAGCGGGGAGCCCGACGTGGGGCTCAATCCCAGGACCCTGAGATCATGACCTGAGCTGAAGGCAGACGCTTAACCATCTGAGCCACCCAGGCGCCCCTGTGTGATACTTTATTAACTAGAAAATCTTTCTTGTTCTATTAAAATATCATAAAATGTTTAGGTGCCGCTGATTCTATGATATCATTTATTTTTATTTGTTTTAATACTTGTCTCTGAGTAGTTGTGTCGAGTTTTGGTTAGGGGCACCTGGTGGCTCAGTCAGTTAAATGTCTGCCTTCGGCTCAGGTCATGATCCCAAGGTCCTGGGATAGAGCCCTGTGTTGGGCTCCCCGCTCAGTGGGGAGAATGCTTCTCCCTCTCCCACTTGTCCCTGCTCATTCTCTCTCTGTCTCCCAAATAAATAAATAAATTCTTTAAAAAAATAGAGTTTTAGTGAGTAGACTTATATTTCCAAAGCTTTAGGCCTAGAAAATTTCTTATTGAATGGAATTCCACCAACATATGTTTTGCAACATAAACATGATACTGAACTTGGAAAAGGTAAAAACTGTCTACTCAGAGACGTTTTATCTTCTAAAAGGTGAAGAGAAAAGTTTGCCTTTCATCACTGCATTCATTAGCTTCTTATTTTAATATCCCAT
Organism: Mirounga angustirostris; assembly: GCF_029215605.1. Lineage (NCBI taxonomy): Eukaryota > Metazoa > Chordata > Mammalia > Carnivora > Phocidae > Mirounga > Mirounga angustirostris. The sequence continues at coordinate 13,253,848 of NW_026991718.1, read as the reverse complement.
TTTGTTTTTTGTTTTTTTCTTTTAAAGATTTTATTTATTTATTTGACAGAGACAGACACAGCGAGAGAGGGAACACAAGCAGGGGGAGTGGGAGAGGGAGAAGCAGGCCTCCCGCTGAGCAGGGAGCCCGATGCAGGGCTCCATCCCAGGACCCTGGGACCATGACCTGAGCTGAAGCAGACACTTAACGAGTGAGCCACCCAGGCGCCCCTTAATATCCCATTTTGAAATTAACCTCGTCTTTCTCCTCTTGCCCCACCAACAAGCATTTATGTCATTCTGCCTTGCATTGGGGTTAACTGTGCCTTCTTGATTAGCCTCTGAGATCCTGGAGGGCAGGCAGGACCCATCCTTTAGTCATTTCTATATGTCTCCACTACAAGGCTCCCTGAGAAGGAGATACACAGCCAGCATTTAATATAATTCACTCAGCAAACACTTACTGATGGCAGGCTGTGGCAGGCTCTGTGCTAACCACTGGGTCTTATGTTGATTGAAATGAGGTGACTGTGGTCTACACGACGAAAGAATGAACCGAACTAGGAAGGCCCGTGTCCAGACCTGTGTTCTGTGAAACTCGCTCCTGCAGCTGTATGTTGGAGGGGCTGGAGGAGGCTGATGGGGGTCTGCCGTGGAACCCTGTTGCGAGACAGGGCCGTGTTCTGTGGTGAGAGTGGGCATGCCCGTCTTTCTGTGCTTCCTACCTTCACTCTTTGTGACACTAGGCCTAATTTTTCTGAACTTCAGTTTTAAACATTTTTAAACATAGACCTAATGAAGGGGTTCTTTTTCTCTTTTGGATACAAAGGCTTCTAAAGTTGAGAATTTATGGCTCCTGGCCTTTCAGGGGGCCTCTCTCATTATCCTGCTCCTCCTCACACCCTCAAAAGAGTGGGGTTCTACAGCAGCAAAGTGTCTCTCCTGGGGCTCGAAGTGGGTCAGGTTGGTGACGTAGAAGCACCAGGCTGACCACCCAGACAGGAGGGCAGAAGTCACAGGCAGTTTTGCTCACTCAGCTGGATTCCAGGATGTCTCAATGTCTACACTGGGAGAGAAGGAGCCACTGAGAAGTGCCTATTCACCAGGATAAGGATGGTGCCTTGCTGAATATTTGCACTTTGCAGTAGCATTAAAGGAAGTCTTTTCTTGTCAGCCCTTCTCTTGAGCCTTATTACATAATCCACATCTTTCTCTGGGCTTCTTCCTTCTAGCATATCAGAGCTGTCTTTTTTTTTTCTCCCTGTGTACATGACATATTTCCTCTGTGGTTCTCCTTTGTATTATGTCCTTGAACAACTCTGGAAGGAGAAGACTTTGCCTGCTTTCTGGGGTGCCTGGATGGCTCAGTCAGTTAAGTGTCTGCCTTCAGCTCAGGTCATGATCTCAGGGTCCTGGGATCGAGCCCTGTGTCAGGCTCCCTACGCAGTGGGGAGTCTGCTTCTCCTTCTCCCTCTGCCCCCCTCTCTGCTCATTCTCTCTCTCTCTCTCTCAAATAAATAAAATCTTAAAAAAAAAAAAAAAAAGACTTTGCCTGCTTTCAGATGATTCGACACAAGAACACAGGCTGAGTTTGAACATGGATGTTAAGAGGCTGCCAAGAGGGGTGCCTGGGTGGCTCAGTTGGTTAAGCGACTGCCTTCGGCTCAGGTCATGATCCTGGAGTCCCGGGATCGAGTCCCGCATCGGGCTCCCTGCTCGGCAGGGAGTCTGCTTCTCCCTCTGACCCTCCCCCCTCTCATTCTTTCTCTCTCTCAAATAAATAAATAAAATCTTTAAAAAAAAAAAAAAGAGGCTGCCAAGAATCTAAACTCCATCCAGAAAGTCAGATATTCTCTTCTTGGAATAAAAAAATCCACTCTGGGGTGGGTGGGAGAGGTGAAGGAGGGCGATGATGTTGATATATATATATCAGTTGTACCACAAAATGTCGAGCTGTCTCTAATGTTTACAGGCCCCCCACCTCCATCTTGAGGCTGGTGCTGCGCCAGGGCTGAGTACTTCCAGTATGTAAATAAAATACCTCATTTCCTGCATTTCAACTATTTCTTCAAAGGCAAACCTCTCTAATTTTAAACAACTAGTGGGGAATGTGGCACACAGAGCTTTCTTAAACACAGAGTGACAGCTTGCATGACCTCCAGTGATAAGAAAGTAGCTTTGACAAATCTCATTTGTCTGTCCTTTCCTTGGGGCTGAGAGTGAAGACAGTTGTGAAGCTCAGGCTAACTCCTGGGTGATAAAACATTAGAAGATGTGACTTTGAAAACTACGGAGAGTGGTGGAATATAATACAGGAAAAATGCATACCATCCTGCTTCTCTGCAAAAGCAATTTATATCAATTGAATAATAAATGCATTTCTCAGCCCTTCTACATGAAAAAGCTCCACATGATAAAAACTCATGTCTTAGGTCTTAGAAACGGCGCAGTGATCTTATAAATTACACGCATGCCACACTAGGTATACCTTTCTACACACATTTAAGGAGGTAGTTTTGTATATACCTAGTACCCTCGGCTGCTCAGCTTTGGCTTAATGATAATCCTGGGTCCCTGACACTCAGCAGTGGTCCTTACGGGGTTACTGAGCTTTTAATAATGCAGTAAGCACCCATCTGCAAACTCACCACCCAAAACCACAGCTACCACTGAGATGCAATGTGTAGCTAACCGTGTGGCCCTACCCCCCTTCCCATCCCTCTCCTCTTCCCCATTGGATGTAGCCATCGGTCTGGATCCTGTGTTCATCACTCTTTCTTTCCTTTCCAGTATGATTTTATTGCATTTATTTGTAGTCCTATAAAATATTTTTTAGTCTTATTTGTGTTTAATTTAGAATATTGAGACTTAACTTCTTGCGCTTGATGTTTCCGTGATGTTACAGTTCAACTGCTTTGACTGCTATGTGAATAGATCATAGTTTATTTTCCACTCTCGCTTTGATGGGCATTTGGGCTTCTTCCCAGTTTTGCTATTGCAAACAGTGCAGCTGTGAGCATTCTTATACATGCCCCTGCTTGCACATGTGCGGGGATGGAAATGTGGAGCACAGGCGAGGTGAGACACTCAACTTCGGGAGGGAAGGGCAATGTTCATACTTGATACGATCGTTCCCCACATCTAGATGCGGGTGGATGGATGGTTCATATTACTCAGACTGATGGTTGCTACATTTAAAGGATGAAAGCAATATTTTCTATTTGGTATTTTAGTCAGAAAAAACTCAAAGAAGGACAACGCCCTTCTTCCACAAGCCTAACATTATATAAGTAGACACAAACTGGAATGTCTTAGATCTTGCCAAATCTAGAACCAGTCCAACTGATAAACTCAGAAGAACCAAAATCATACCACGGCAATAGAAATTATACCTTCCATGGATAGTTTTATCTAATGTCCAGGGTAAGTTTAACTTGTACACGGTACAAAATGCTGAGTTAAGAGTCCGTGTTGTAGACCTTGATGCCCAAACGTGTACTGGACCTCCCCACCCCCCTTCCAAATGTGCTGTTGTGGGAATCTAGGTTTTTTTCTTATCTGCAAATAGGAGGACATTTCGTGGTGAATAAGTGCCCCATGTACTTTCTCTTTAATGGAGGGAGTTGCAGATACCTTTAACAAGCCTAACAATAGTGTAATTAGCAGCATGTCAATAATCATCAGCAAACACTATTCTCTGAGATTTCCACTGTGGTTACACCCAATGCTGTCATCCTTTGAACTCTAGTCAGTGTTTTGATTGAACACTTGCTCTTCGTATTCAGAAACTGCTTGACTTAACACCTGTAACAAAATGCATCCCTGTGCATTTTTAAAAATGTGCATTCTCCCTTTTGGTTGGAAAACCATCAGGGTGAAACAAATGGGCTACTTGGAGTTGTAACGTTTCATGAAGACAGTGTTTTGTGGCCTGAAGAAAACAAGAGATTGAAAACGTCTTACCTTCACATAGAGCTGCTGAAATTCCTCGAGGTTCAGCCTCCCGCTTGGACAGTCCTTGAGGAAACCTTTGTACCACTGCTTGAGCTCGTGCTCATTAAACTCTGTGCTCTTCACCAGGTCCTCCATTACTTCGGGGGCTAGTTTGCTGTTCTGTTTCCCCATTCTGCCTGAAGAAAAGCAAATGAATGCAATTAGCCGTGATCATTTCAAACTTGATTAGGAGCCAAGTCAGAGGTCCGAGCAGCCCGTGGGTGGGCACTCCCTCTAGTGTGTCAGATCAAATCCCCCCCAAGGCTGCCTCCTTCTATTTGGCATTCCAGAAAGGAGATGAGTGAAAAAGACCCTTCACACAGCTCGAAAGGCTGTAAGGGCTCATCCTCCTCCATCAGGAGTCCCCGCGCAGAACATCGACTCCCCCATGGCGAAGCAGCCGTCCTTGTTTGTGCTACTCATGTAAAGTATACGGGCGCTGTTTATATTCTCCTGTTATGAATTAAAGTGCATCAGCACTTGCTGCCTGGGTATCTAATTCCACATTTAGTTTGTAAGGATATTAAGTGGGATTATTGACACATGCAATGAGAGGGATTTACAGACAAATGATTACAAGCCGACTTGGGAAATCTGATCAGTATGGTAGGAAATCTCAGCTGGTTTAGTTATAACGTTGCAGCTTTTTTTTTTTAATGGAAACAGCTTATCTTTATTAGTCAAATTAATTCTCTTTCTCTTCCCTTCAGAGGTTTCCTACAACGTTGCCATCAATGTTGACAAACTTGGTGGCTTTTTAGAGAGATTGAGTGGTGAATTTCAGTTGACCTAATTCCATTCTGATATTATTACGGGTGGTAGGTAAAAATAACAATACATAAAATAATGTTACCTACATCCATTATGTGCCAGGTTATTGACTGGTTACCATGTGTGTTACTTAGGGCAATATTAATTACTTTATCTTAAATTCCTTCCTTTTTTAAAAAAATGATTTTATTTGTTTGAGAGAGAGAGAGTGAGCGAGAGTGAGCATGAGCAGAGGGAGGGGTAGAGGGAGAGGGAGAAGCAGACTCCCCTGCTGAGCAGGGAGCCTGACATGGGGCTGGATCCCAGGACCTTGGGATCATGACCTGAGCTGAAGGCAGATGCTTAACCGACTGAGCCACCCAGGCACTCCTTAAATTTCTTCCTTAATAAAATGTATATAATAACAAAAATTTTTACAGATTTACTATAAGGACTAATTAAGAAACAAGTATGTAAACAAAGATAATATTCCAAAATTAAAAGTTTTTGTATTAGTGCAGAAAAATTAAAGATGATTTTTTAAAGTTTCACTTTAATGTTCTTGTGTTAACAATAAAATAAAAAGAGTGAAAACTAAACAAATTAACCACAGATTGATTTAAAAAGTCAAATCAAGGGGGCTGGGTGGTGCAGTCTGTTGTCTGACTCTTGGTTTTGGCTCAGGTCTTAACCTCAGGGTCATGAGATTGAGCCCCATTGGGCTCCTCACTCAGTGTGGAGTCTGCTTGAGGTTCTCTCTCTCTGCCCCTCCCTTCCGCCCTCTCTTTCTCTCTCTCTCTAAAAAATAAATAAATAAATAAATAAATAAATAAATAAATCTTAAAAAAAAAGTCAAATTAAAAGTGAAAATCTGAAGGATCACCAGAATAAGGGAAGCGTCATAAGATATTAAAAATCCTGATACAGGAACTGAATTAGGCTTTGAAAAATTTACCCAAGTGGACCTAGGCCTTCAATGTGCTGGAGACAAATTCTCTCCTCGGCTCTAGGCAGGTTTACACTTGCAATCATCCAGAAGGGGTAATCTCATCACATACTTTGTTGTTTTTATTTTTTTGCCTTCTTCTACAATAGATACCACACCCATTGTCAGTGACTGGCCCTAACATTGAACAATTCTTTCACTGTGATGAAACCTCGCTACTACCAAGGAAAGCTTTCTCCTCAGCATCATCCCAACCTAACACAATGAGAGTATATCATTAAAATGGCCATTTGTCTTCCAGGCTCTTCTGTTTGAGCAAAGGACCTGAGGATCAGCAACTATGCCCTTTATCATGGAGCATCTCTACTTATTTTTGCTCTTAATTTCAAGCTCCACGTCTCTTATTAGCAACTGTCTCTTAATTATTGGTACTGTGGGATCCCACAGCTGGATATGGAAATCAAGTTGGGTACTCAGGTGTCAACTTTAATTAATCTGGGTGAGAAAACTGTAATCCATGGTTATCCTGCTAATCAAAAGATGTATTACCAAATTTTCAGGATTTCACTTTGTTGTTTAGAGAATTACAAATTTTCATTATTGAGCCCGAATCTCACCTAACAGTAACAGCTGCTGAATGCTGAGTGTTGGCTGTGAGATAAGCACTGTGTTGAGAACTTTACACACTCCATCTTTAACCCTATGACAGCTCAGCAGTAAGGATTAGGGCAGCTCTCTTGTACAAGACCATACAAGTAATGTGTAGCAGAGCCAGAATTTGAACCTGGATTAGCAAGGCTCCAATGCACAATCCCAGACAGGAGGATGGAAGGCATCTCAGAAGGAACAGGAGGAGCAAAAGCAGGAAGGTTTGTGAGGCTGAATCAGTGCCTTTTGGCACTGAAAGAATAGATGAGAGAAGGATCAGTCACTTTGCCAGGCTCTATTTTGGAAAAGACTGTTGGAGTTTACCAAAACCACAAGCCGGAATGAGTTTGTATTAACTCTGGGAAAGCGGATTAAGTGTTATAAAAAAAAAAATGCCTCTCCCAAATGCCTTTAGAAGGTCAACAGCATGGGGGTGCCTGGGTGGCGCAGTCAGCTGAGCCTCTGACTCTTGGTTTTGGCTCAGGTCCTGATCTCAGGGTTGCGAGATCATGCCCTGCGACAGGCTCTGTGCTCAGTGCGGAGTCTGCTTAACGATTCTCTCTCTCCTCCTCCCTCTGACCTACTCCTGCACACTCTCTAAAATAAATAAATCTTAAAAAAAAAAAAAGATCAATAACATGTCAGCTTCTCTCTTAAGCAAGGAAGCTTGGATTCTCCAGGGATCATGTGTGGTGCCTGAAACTGTTCCTGTTGACTGACTGGGGAGAAGGTGGCCTCATACAGGGAACCCTGTCAGGACCATGAATCAATTTTGGAGACTCACATGTCTAACTTCATGCTTCTTGGTTACCAGTCATGGTCAGCAACTATCAGTGAGGTGTGTCTGGCAGTAGATGAATGACGTGGAATATCAAGTTCTGGCCTGGCTCAACGCGGCCCTGCCGCTGCTTTCGACAGGCCCTGTTTGGACTGATGATCCGCCCTGCACTCCCTGCCTCCAGCCAACCTTCTGTATGGCTGCTTGAATGAATTTTTAAAATACAAACCTTGCTGGGGCACCTGGGTGGCTCAGTTGCTTAAGCGACTGCTTTCGGCTCAGGTCATGATCCTGGAGTCCCGGGATCGAGTCCCGCATCGGGCTCCCTGCTCAGCGGGGAGCCTGCTTCTCCCTCTGACCCTCACCCCTCTCATGCTCTCTCTCTCATTCTCTCTCTCAAATAAATAAATAAAATCTTAAAAAAAAAATACAAACCTTGCCATCTGAGCCTCTCCCTAAAACTGTCAGCACTTCTCATTGTCTACAGGATGTAGCCCCATCTCCCTAGCCTGACACCTGCACTTCCTACTCACATCCTCATTTTCTCCCCATCTGTCTTTTCACTTGTTCAGCAGACTTCTTCTCTTTCTTTACGTAGCCTCAGCTCACATGCCACCCCCTCTGTGAAACCTTTGAGGACTTTCCAAGGCTGACTTAGGCATCCTTTCTCCTAGGCATCTCCATTCCTTGGTAAAAGCTTCCCTGGTCGGGGCACCTGGGTGACTCAGTCGTTAAGCGTCTGCCTTCAGCTCAGGTCATGGTCCCGGGGTCCTGGGATCGAGCCCCGCATCGGGCTCTCTGCTCGGCCGGGAGCCTGCTTCTCCCTCTCCCACTCCCCCTGCTTGTGTTCCCTCTCTAGCTGTCTCTCTCTCTCTCTCTGTCAAATAAATAAAATAAAATCTTTAAAAAAAAAAAAAAAGCTTCCCTGGTCATTATTTCTCTACTAGATTGTTAGCTTCTTGAGGGAGAGGACTGTCTTTTATTTATCTTTGCATCCCTGCTACCTCATCCTAGGCGCTCGACAAATAATTTTTGAGGAAACGAATGAATGAGGGGCATTGAACCACTGTGAAGTAGGGACTCAAGAACCTCAGCACTGGTCTTCATCAAGTTGTGGTATTTGGTATGTTTCTTTCTGGGAGAATCAGTCTCATAGTAATCTATATATGAAAACAGTCAATGCCATCAGACATATAAATATAACGTGCAGGCAACAGACGGGAAGAATGTTTCATTTAGCTGTATGGAAAATCACCTGCCCACCCAGAGACTGTTTTTTTGTTGTTGTCTTCATCACTAAATTTTGAACACCTTGAAGCTAGGGCTCATGTCTTTTGTCTCAGTATCCTCAGAACTTGGCATAAAGGTGGTGCTTAGTGATGTCTGATGCATGAAGGAAAGCACTGATGGGTTAACACTCCCCACCTCTGCCCCCTTTGTCTTGGAGTGGCACTAATACAGGCCTGTAGTGTCTCTCATTATGGGACCAGAACCACAGAAAGGGTAAACACGACCGTAAAGCTTATCACATTCCCAGTAAAAAGATTTCATGACAAACATAAAATAAAATAAAAGAGTCCGTGTGTGTGTGTGTGGAGGGGGGCAGGTAATTCCAGTTGTTTCTAGTTCATTCTGTGATCATGGGACAGATCTTTTCCCCTTCTGTTGCTCAGTTTCCCCATTTGAAAAACAAGTGAGTTGGACCAGATGACCTTTAAGGCCCTTCCAAACCCACCGTTCACTGATCAGCAGCAGAAGTTCTGTAAACATGAAAAGATGAGTCACAGTCTTCAAATCAGCTTGTCTCGAAAGAGTCCACACATGTTGGCTCTGTGGATTCTTTACCTGGGTACCCGTCGGTACTTGAACATATGTTGCCTAAGAAGGGAGGGGACAGACACTGGAGTATATTATTTTAAAGCTAGCATTCCAGGTTATAAGATAAAAATCAGCCAAGCCCCAAGTCAAATAATTTCTCATGGTTGAGTGGCACTAGAGAGAGACTCAGTGTTAGGCACAGAACAGGACTGGTGGGGGAGATTTGGTGGGCAAAAGACCACCACCAGAAATGGGCCCATGGGTGAGGAAAGCCCAGCACCAACTTGCAAAGGATACCCAGAAAAGACCACATTTTTATACTCTACAGTTTACAAAAGGCTCCATGCGACAACAGTTACCCATATAACAGTTCAGTAAGAAAGAGATTATTATCATCCCCCCTTTACTGATGAGGGCTTTGAAGTTCAGAGAGAATGAGTACTCTGCCTTAGCTCAACCAGCTAAGAAAGCTTAGTACAGAATAAAAGTCGTTCTCCAGAACCCCACTGGTTTCCTGACACAGACCAACATCTTCTCTTGCCCGGATTCTGCAACCACTCTCTCACTGGCTTGCCTGCCTTGAGCTTTGCCCACCTCTCTTCCACTTCCTATCCGGTCTCGATAGCAGAACGGCAGAGCAGAGAAGGCAGAACATGTATAAGTGCTCTTAAGACAGATCTGGGAGACTTCTTGTAGGAGGAAAAGGCCCGCCAGGGGAGGCAGGAAGAGCCCATGAACATCTTTCCTCTACAAACCTTTGGGTCTTAGAGAAAGAGAATTCAAGTAGTATGTGTATGTGTGTGTGTGTGTGTGTGTGTGTGTGTGTTGCCCTGAGCCTTGCCCTTTACCCACTCTGATAGCTAAGTCCAGCCTCCTAGAACACAGCAGGGCCCACTGCGTGTGATCAGGTGCACAGACCAGCAGGCCTGGCTTCTCACAGGGAATCTGGCCATTAGCCTGGCTGAATCTTGGCGAGATTCTTGCAGAGATGGGGGTGCTGAGATGGAGCAGCCCAGGCACACGTGCAGATACACAACCGGATAAGCACACCAATGGGGAAACAGCCCTGGAAGTACGGCTCAGAGCAGAGGAAGGAAGGGCTTTCGGGCTCAGTTGGAGGCTGATGGAGTACAGTGCTGGGTGTGAGGAGTCAAATGGGAGCAGAGCTGGCTGTGTGTCAGATTACCTGGGCCAGCCTTGAATACAGCAGGTGCTCTCTCTCAGCCCTGGGCTCCTCACTTGTACACTGAAATAACTGGAAGAGACAGGCCTTCTCATGCTTAGACTCCTGCCTAGATGGCTCTTTCTTTTCCTTACCACCTGTCTAAACATTACTCCTCCTGCAAGGCTAGGTTCCAACGCTGTCTTCTCCGTGACACTTCTCTACAAGCTCTTATTATCTCCACTCTCCTTCTTCTAGATAGCACGGTTTGCATTAATAATGACCCATGGCCTGGTTAGCTCTGGGCAACTCAGCTTGGCAGACACTTATAGGTGTTGTCTATGAAAAAGGTTCTGTGCTAGGCACAGTAGCATATACAGAGAAGACATGGTTCCAATCTTGAAAAGCTCAGAACTGGATGCAGGAGATATGCATGCCCATTGGAATAAGGGTTATGATGAGATGAATGCTCAGAGCAGAGAGCTATAGAGCACAGACAACAGAGAGACAAATGTCCACCAGATCAGGCAACTTCACCTGTGACTGTTCCCCAGGTGAAAGCTCTAAATTGGTAGTTCCCCAAACTTGCCTTAGTACAAAAATCACCCTTGCTAATGTTGTTAAAAATGCAGCTTCATGAGACCCTCCCTTAGAAGGAAATCTGTACTTTCAGCAAGCAACTCAGGTCACTTTGAGGAGCACTGATGAAAACCATAAACAAAAATCAAAGTAGATGGTCTGAGGAGAAAGCATTCAAAGCAGCACAGACATAGCCCAAGTTCTCGCTGATGTCTCCCTCCCTGTCTGACATCCCTGATGTTGTTTCAAGATCCTGTATTGGGGACTAACATGAAGAATTTAAGGGGTGTTGGGGCGCCTGGGTGGCTCAGTTGTTAAGCGTCTGCCTTCAGCTCAGGTCATGATCCCGGGGTCCCCGGATCGAGCCCCGCATCAGGCTCCCTGCTCCGTGGGAAGCCTGCTTCTCCCTCTCCCACTCCCCCTGCTTGTGTTCCCTCTCTCGCCCTGTCTCTCTCTGTCAAATCAATCAATCAATCAATCAATCAATCTTTAAAAAAATTAAAATTAAAGAATTTAAGGGTGCCTGGGTGGCTCAGTCAGTTAACCATCCGACTCTTGATTTCCATTCAGGTCATGATCTCAGGGTCATGAGATTGAGCCCCGTGTTGGGTTCCACACTAGACTGCTTAAGATTCTCTCTACCCTGCCACCTGCCCCTCCCCACCCTACAAAAAAAAAAAAAAGAATTTAAAAATCATACAACTAGGAAAGACCAAAACTTGAAAAGATTTGCCTCCGGGCTCTTCTGCTTTAATCCCCTTGATTTTAGGTTAGAGAATTTGAGACTCTCCAAGATCATGCGGGCACCCAATGGCAAAGTGGGGATGAGAACCCCAGTCTCCTGACCCGGCTGGGTGATCCCACCCTCCTACCCCAGCAGCATGCTGTCCCCATGCCAAACACCCAAAGCCTACAAGCCAGGACACATGTTTATCTCCGAGCGGGGATGTTGAAACAATCTCCATCACCCCCTCCCTTGAATCCTATAAACAAATGACACTAGGTGGCTAGTTTCCAGAGACTGTTAAAACAACCCTGAAAATCATGCCTCAAAGTTGCCCAGCACATTGTGTGGGGGTTTCTTTTCTAATAAGGACAATTATCTGACACAATGGCTCTTTCTGCCCCTCCAGTGTGTCTCCTCCTAAGCAGAATACTCCCAAGCCCCCAGCAGCATCTCCCCAAGGGCAGAGTGTGGATCCCAGGCCAGCCTTTCTTTCCGTCTCTGGGGACCAGAGCAGCTTCAGAAAAGGCGAGAAATCCTTTCTTACAGCATTCTCTGATGACTTTACCTCAAGCCCTGAACCTCATGGGATTACAGCCGAGGTCTTGCCCATAAGCATAAAACAAGCAGGAGGTTAGGAGGGCGCAGACTGCATCTTTGGGGACTCAAGATAAGGCGAGAGTACTTATTTGATCTGCAATAAATGAGAAAAACATTCTGAAGGAAGTTGCAGTGGCACTGTCAGGGCAAGTGACAAGAGTTTCAACCCAGAAAAAATAATAAATACATGAAGGTGAAAGCAGAAGCGGGCCCCAGGGATTAATCATCTGCTCTAACCACCTTCATTTTCTAGAAAAGCCCCAGGAAGTTTAGGGGATATGTGACAGGGAATAGAGCAAGTCCGTAACAGGGCCTAGCTAGCAGCACCCTGGCTACTGAGCCTTGGCAAGAGGACGGGGGCTGCTACGATGCCCAGGTCCGTGACCCTTGGGCACCAACATAGGCAGAGGGTCCCAGGCCCTGCAGGATTGGGAAGAGCCATTCCAGGTCCCTGCGGCCAGGCTGTCAAGAGTAGCCTCCCTCCTTAGGCCTGTCCCAGCTGCTTCCAGCCAAGTTCCCACCTGAGTGGTCCCTCTACAGCTCAGGGGTAGAGTCTGAAGGCATTGCCTAGGGATAGCCCTGACCCAAGACGGAAGCTGCTGGTGGACATTAGCTCTTGGATCTGACTACGTGGTTCCAAACTAAAACCCACCTGGTAACCAGATGGCCAGGTACTCAGGAACTCTGATCTACAAGGGGATTAAGGGGCCGACCAGCCTTGGGGGTCAGACTCTACCACCTTCTTCTTCCTTTCCCAGGCACAAAGAATGTCTCTCAAGCACCTGGGAAGCACAGCTAAGCCCAAAGCCACCTTGGTGCCTGGGTGCTAGGCTATGACTTCGGGAAAGTTTCTACTCAGACTCAGTTCCCCTATCACCCCATCAGGTGGGTTCCCTTCCCTTTCCTGTTTGGTCCCAATGTCTCTTTTATTTTTCACTGGACTTAGTTGAGTGGGACAAAAAAGTGTGCTGGAGGCAGACCTGGGGTCAAATGATGTTCCTGCTGCATACATGGTATACGATTTATGAGCAGCTTCTCAGCCCATTAGAGGCTCAGTTTCCTCATTTGTCAAATGGAAATGATGAAATTTGCTCACAGGGCTGTTATGAGAATTAATGAGATAACACACTGAATTCCTTCCCACAGTGCCTTCCACGTAGCAGGTGTTCAACAAACAGTAGCTATTATTAGCCTCATCATGGGACCCAGCAAACTGGGCTGCTCCAGAAGATGGGGAGGCAGACATTTCAAGATCCAGGCTCAGCTATCTACGTGTTGCCTTAACCTTGACACCCTGTACCAGACCTGGTAGTGTAAACAGAAGTACATAAATTGTGACACCTGGGGGATTTTACTGTGGTCCTGCTTCTTCTCCTTCAAGTCAAAGTGTTTTGTATCCATCCCAACAGAGGAAAGTCATCTGAGGACCCCCAGCCCTGACTAATCATCAACTGTTGAGTGAAGTTTCCATCTAATTCCCCGCTCACCCACTGAACAGACGTGTAAGCTGATTAATAGCTGGTAACCTTTCATCTGGGAGTGTTTCAAGCAGCCACCCACTTCTCTGCATCTTATTTTTACTTCCCTGTGCGTCTTTCTCCAGCTCTTCTATGTGTGTCTGAGCATCGATTTCTATGAAAGGAAACAGGCCATCTCTGGTGGTGTCAGAACCTCACTGAGTTCTGAGAGGTAACAGAGGAAATGCTTTCATTAATAATCACAGCCTTCTGTCCAACAGATTGTGTGCTAAGGTGTGCTGCCAAGTCCCAGTGGGGAAGGACCGTGGTCCTTATCTCTGATCAGCAGGGAGCTATGGGAGAGAAGTGCAGAGCAGGGGTGCCCACATCACCCGCACATTCCCAGTCCCAGGGCTAGGAGCAGCCTTGAGCATCAGCGGTGCCAGCCCTCTCCTTGCTTTCAGAGTTCAGGGACTATTCCAAGGGGCCAGTGACATGTCCAAGTGTCTATCGGTAGTAGCAGAGTCACTAAAGTCTCTTGACTCTTAGGCTGGTGGTCTTTCCTTTCTGAAAGCTGTTTGCATTTACCATGTTCCTAAATTGTTACCTCTACGGAAATTCTAAAAAATAGTTTAACTCATGTGGGTGGGTCTTAAATACAGAGAGCTTTGAAAATCTCGTATAAAGGTGGCCTGATAGAAGTAAAATGTTCTATTTGAAGGAAGTATGACATGAGAAATTAATTCAATAATTCAGTAATTCCACAATCTTTACTTAATATTACCCTATATTACAAAGATAAATATGGTACCCCAATCTATCTCCAGAGTAAGCCTTTCCTGAATGCCAGACAGTATCTCCCTCCACCTCTTAGACATCTCCACCTTGGTATCCTACAACCATACCAAACTCAACATCTCTTCCTGTGCTCCTCTCTGGGTAAATGACCCTGCCATCTGCCCAGGGTCCCATTCAGAGCCTGGGGGTTATCCAGGACTCTGTCTCTCCTCACAACCCTGTATCCAACCAATCATCAAGTGAAGTAGTTTGTAGATCCTACTTCCTAACTCTCTCTATAAATCCATTGACTTCTCTCTCGCCACTACCTTAGTTGAGGCTGACATCATCTCTCACTTTTATCATTCTCCAAACTTGCTTCCCTATTGACAGTCTGCCCTTCTGAAATCCATCTTCCGCACTGTAGCCAAATGACCTTTCTAAAACATCAAAGCCATCATGCCATTGTCCTGTGGAACCCCTTCAGTGGCCTCCTATTAGCCTCACTCTGAATCCAAACCTCAGTGAGGCTTTCCAGGCCTGCCCACCTGGGCCTCCACTGCCCCACACCCAACATCTCTTTGGCCTCACCCCTGCCCATGATCCCACCCTAGGCTCCAACTTGCTATATCATCTCAAACCTCTGGTGTGTACTTGCTGTTCCTTTTGCTTTGAGGGCAGTTGCCATTCGCTCCCCTTTAGCCTTCTAGTAAATTCCAAACCATGGTCCAGACATAGATGAGGCGCCTCATCTGGGTGACTTTGCTATTTGGCTTCCTCTTTCACACCCTGACTCTTGTGCATGCTGCTGTCCCCACACCACCTGCCAGGGTGTGGTCGCTGTACGGCATGTCTGCCACCTCACTAGACCTGGGCTTCCCTAAGGGCAGAGTGATTGTCAGGTTCACCTCAGACTACAATGAACAAGTGCCCTGGAAATGTTGTTGAATCAATTAATTATGATGTGATCTCTGTCAACAACTAGCTGGAGCTTATCAGCTGAACGATAAGAGAGAACATATGAAACAGAGATCAAAGATGAATGTGCTAAGAGCCATTAGGGAGACACGTGCAAAGTGGAGATAGAGAGGGAGGAACAGGGAAAGAAGAGGGTGTGGAAGGGAACCCCAGGGAATCAGTAACAAAACTACTTTAGGAGCTGAAAAACTGGGTGAAGAATTATTTGCGAAGTGGTCCTTCAAAATTATTTCAAGGAAGCAATCACACAAATCCACAGAGATGTATATACCAGGATGTTTCCTCCAGCATTGTTTAAAACAATTTTTAAAACACTCCACCTTTTCAAAAAACAACTTAAATGTCCATCATAGAAAACTAGTTGAATTGATTTTGTTAGAACTACACAATAGGAATTATGAAGCCATTAAAAGTGGTAATACAGATCTACACTTAATGACATAGATTGGTATTGATTCAATGTCATTTACTTAAATTAAAACATGTAAGTATACAAAACAACTATGTATTTTCAAGGATAAATACTTAACCAAGGACATGTATTAAACACAATAAAATGGAAAGGGGAAATAGGAGTGAGTACAGAAGATGAAAAAATATATAATAAAACCCAGGAGTGGCTTCATATAGACCATGATGATAGTGTGCCATGAAGAGAGGAGTATGATGAACATAAATGTGCACTTGAGATCCAAAAAAAAGAAAGAAAAAAGGAGAGAAGATATTGCAATAGACTGTTAAGTTAAAAAAGCAAGTCACAAAACAATATGTGTAGTATCTCCTTGCCTTTGCTTTATACATACACATGCTCAAGCTTGTGTGCACAAAACATTTGGACAGGACACAATTTACATCAAAATCTTAACTGTGGTTCTAACTGCTGGTAGATGGTAATATTTCACTTTTTTTTTGTTTTAAGATTTTATTTATTTATTTGACAGAGAGAGACACGACAAGAGAGGGAACACAAGCAGGGGGAGTGGGAGAGGGAGGAGCAGGCTTCCCGCGGAGCAGGGAGCCCGATGTGGGGCTCAATCCCAGGACCCTGGGATCATGACCTGAACCAAAGGCAGACGCTTAACGACTGAGCCACCCAGGCGCCCCAGTATTTCACTTTTCGATATCTTTCTGAACTTTTTATGATGAGCGCACATAACATTATAATCAGAAAAAAATATACATAAGTAATTCCAACAAACAAATAAACAAAATGTCTTTTGACATTTTGACAGGTCTCAGGAGTCCTGGAAAGTACTCTCATGGTGCTTTCAATGAAAGCCATTCCTTTTTCCAACAATTAATTCACAGCAATATGTCAGGGTTCACTTACAGGCCAAAGACCATTAGTTCTGAGGCCCATACTGGGTAGCTCTCGGTGAAATGATGAATATGAAGAGAAGCTCGGAAGAACCCTGAACCTGTTACCTTCTCACCTGTCTCAATGCCCTGGAAATGCGGAGACACATTGTTGGGGGGATGTCCAGGTCAGAGTCCCTGACCCTCAGGATCTGCCATGTCAGGAAACCACTCTGAGGCTCAGCTCAACCATGTGTGAGATTGATGATAACAATATCCCTCTTGGTGTGTTTTCACATGGTTTAAATGAGATAGGAAAGAGTTTTCTAAATGCTAAAGCACTATCCAGTATTCATTATAATGACTGAAATTCAAATTCAAAAGATAGAAAATTCAGATAGAAAAGATGATGATCCCATAGATCATCACTGTTGGCTACCTAAGGCCAGATAAGGATTGTCTAATGAGGTCCAGAGAGATCTACTCCAAAATCAAAGGAAAGATCCAAGAAGGTGAAAGGGAACAGAATTTGCTACCCCAATATATGTCTCTTCGACATAGGATCATTTTAGGCTGATTATTTTTAAGAAACAGGAGACGTATGAGAATCTCTAAAATATGAGTAGAAGTTACCCTTCTGAAAGAGACATTTACATTTATAAGGGAAATCTCCATTTGTAAGGGTGTGTCCCTCTGCAGCATGAAGGGGGAGAGGACTAAATCTCTAGAAACTCTCGCCAGTGGAGAAGGCAACTGACTTAAATGTGCATAACAACCACACTCTTGTTTACTGTGCTTTGCCTGACATCATCCTCAGACTGCCTCCCCTCCCCAACATCCTCTTTTGTGTTTAGCTGGAGATAGTATTTAAGGTGATGGCTTGGGCCATTTCAGTGAGTTCTTCAGTTTTCCTAGGTATCTCCCTTGTATATAAGAGGTATACATGTTGTTAATTTTATGGCTTTGTTTGTTTTTTTTTTTTCCTGTTAACCTATCTTTTATCATTGGGGCCAGGGGTAGGAATCTTAGCCAAGAACCTAGAAGGGTTGAGGGGAAATTATTTTTCCTCCCCTACAAAGACTTTGGAAACAGTAGCATCGCTGGATGTGTCAGTGGATCAACCTTCCCTACCTTCTTTCCAGGAAATAAGGAAATGCTGATTTACCTGAAGCCACCATTCTCAGTCCTCAACCTGGAACTGTTGGCTATGATGCTGATGGACATTCTCAAGAAAAGTTTTCCAGGGCCCTCCCAAATGGCCTGTGTGGATTGTCTGTGCTTTGACAGGTTCGTGGACCACACCTTTCCCTAGGTGTGGAACCAGGTCCCTGACAAAGCACCAGACCTGGTTCCAGTCCCAACTCCACCAGTGTTTTCCTGTGTGACCTTAGCCATGGTCAGCTTCCATTCTGAGCTTCAGTTTTCTTCAAAAGCTCTATGAAAGTTTCCACCTCACCTAATTCACCAGGTCATCGTAAGGGACAAATCACAGAGGCAGTTTGTAAGCGGTAAAACTGTTTCTAGCTCTTAATCTAAGGCACTTTCTGGACACATCAGGAAAGGAAACAAGACCCAGATATACAGAAAGAAGTGGGTTTGTTAGGCAGGGAAAAAAAAATAGAGGGAGTAAGTTGCAAATCCCAGCATGAAAGAGCAAAGACACCTGTTGATAAGCAGCCAACAGAAGGTTGACAAAGAAGCTGGAGGAAGAGGATGTAACCATGGGGCCCTTCTTGGAGCTTTGGGAGATGGATGGAAAGGGCATATTTACCAAACATTGCTGGAGGAGTGCCGACCCTCTCCAGTGAGGTTCCTTGTCTTTGATATGTTTCCAGTTCTGAATTATGCCTGCCCTGTCCTTGCTGGGCTTTTGTGAAATATCCAGCAAGGCTGGAACAAAGCACTTTATTGTGGTGCTTGAAAAATAGCTTAAAGGGACAATGCCAAGGCTGAGTGGGCTAAAATTAGACCTTCCGGTGCTTTTTTACTTGGCAGTTGCGTGCACAGGCTGCTAACGTGGTATCCTCCACCCACCTCCCTCCCGGCCGCCGTGTGCCTTCTGAGAGCACAGGTAACATGTGCTGAGGGAGAGGAAGTGCTGCTTCCTCTGGCACCCTGTGGGGATGACAAATGCTTCTGGGCTGTGTCACTGCCACTTTGGAGTAGTATGCTGAGTAATCATTTGAAGGGATATGCTTCCCTATCAGCCAATTTGCATATTAAAACTAAGCCATATCTCTCCTTCCCATTAATCTAATGCCCTTCCATGTTGAAACCAAAAGGAAATCGCAAGACCTATATATCATATCACATATTTGAACCTTGTATTTACCTTTACCTAAGAATTTACAACTTCACCTACATAGCCACTGCAGAACCCAAAGAACCAGCTATAAGTACCTTACATCGTGCTGCGTAGTGATGCCATCTACCAGGAAGAGCATAGGCCTAGAAGTTAGAAAGAGGGAGATCCCCAATATTAGCGCTTCCATTAGCTGGTGCTTTTGGGAAAGTTCATCCTGTTCATTCAACTTTAAACTGTGTATGCTAATAACTACCTCAAAATGTTAAATGAAACATACAAACAAGCAAACAAACACAAAACAGAAACAGACTCGTGAATACAAAGAATGAACTGATGATTGCCAGAGGGGAGGAGATGGATGAAATAGGTGAAGGGGATTAATAGGTACAAACTTCCAATTATAAAATAAATAAGTCATCAGGATGAAAAGTACTGCATAGGAAATATAGTGAATAGCATTGTAATAACTTTGTATGGTGACAGATGGTAACTACACTCATCATGGCGAGCATTTGTAATGTATGTAATTGTCAAATCACTATGTGGCACACCTGAAACTAATATAATTTTGTAGGTCAATTGTACTTCAGTTAACAATTTTTTAAAAACTTAAATGAAACAAATCTATATGACTAATATTTTAGCAGTAATCACCATAGCTGATATTATCAAGTATTTAATGTGTTCATGGATTATGCACTTCATCTTTATAATAATTCAATGAAGTAGATACCACTCTGTCTCCATCTTACAGTCAAGGCAAATTAGACTTGGAGAATTTAAGAAACTTGCCAAAGGTCACACAGCCGAAAAATGGTGGAGCTGGTGCTTGAACCCTGGAAGCCTCTGACTCACTGTTCACTATTCTGCCCTATTAAAAGAGATGAGAAAGAAGAAAGTACTTTCCAGGACAGAAATGATTATTTCAATCTAAAGTTCATCATTCTCTTTTCTTGCCTGAGTATTCCCTGATCTATGCATTTCTTTACCTAAGTAAGGCAATTTCACGTACTAAGAGCCCTGGTTTTTCTCTCCCAACTGCTTGCTTCTGGGCCCCAAGGGATTGGGTAGGGCTTAGATGCCAAATACAAGAGCAGCAATGGAAGGAACTGAGGATGTTTAACCTGGAGAAGCAAAGAGTCAAAAAAGGAAATCTGAGCTCCCCTTGAATAAGTGAAGGATTTACTGGCACAAAAATAGACCTATAGATCAGCATAACAGAATGGAGAGTCTAGAAATAGACTCGGCTATACATAATTACTTAATGTATGATCAAGGAAGCTTTTCAGAACAAGAGGAAAAGGAAATATAATTGTATAAGTGATGCTATCATCACTTGATAGCAATTTGGTGGAAAAAATATAAGTCAGAACCATACTATGGACCATCTTTTAAAAAATCATTAACATTTGGAATAAACAGTTTAATATCAAAATATGTCAAAGAAAACTAATAGAAACTGAAAATATGCTAGACAAAATGTTAATAGCTATGTGTATATATACACACATCCATTGCTTTATATATAAAGCAAATTCTAATTATTAAGGGAACCATTAGAATCAGAAGAGAGGAATGATCAGAGTGTAAATAGAAAATTCATACCAGCATAAACACAAATAGTAAACAAGCCCAGAGAAACATGTTTAACCTATTTATTAAGGTTAAGGTAGACTTTCTAAACATAAAGGCAATTGCAGAAACTATAAAAGATAAGATTGATAGATATAACTACATAAATAAAAGTTTGGGAGTCTAAAAACACCTGAAAAAAGGGGCAAATATCAAAGTGGAAAAAACAGGCAATATAAATGTCTTTTAAATAATAAAGGTGCTTAAAAATCAATGGTGAGAGAATTTAATAGAAAGCTGGACAACCAACCTGAACAGAGAATGAACAGAGATGAAATATCAATGGCTAAGTTCAATTCTACAAATAATCAAACATGGTAAAATTGCATGTTCGTGCAATCCACTAAAAAATACTAGAAATCAAGAAGTGTTAAATATTAACACTTTTGATTCCAGGGGAAGCCATCTTAAAGAGATAATCTGAGAGAAAAAAGTTATACAAAGGAATATATTTGTTACAGCCTTATTTAATAATGGTAAAAACTCTAGAAATGTAACCATTCCTCATTAGGGAAATGGATAATAAATTATAGTGTATTAACTCAATGGAATATAAAATTGTGAGTACAGTTTTGAAACATGGCAAATTACTTACGATATGGTAAGTGGAAAAAGCAGACGTACAATATTGAATACATATGATAATTACAACTATTTATTGCAAAAAAATGAACTCTGTTTTTTTCCTCTCTTCCTCCTTACAAATCAATAAAAAGTGCAGACTATGTGCAGAAATCATGCTGTATATCAGGGTATGGAGATGAATAAGAAGCTGCTTGCTTATTTGCCATAGAAACCAATGACCCAATGGGAGAGAAAAATAATATGCCAACATTTACTTACAATATATAATAAGGAGCCATAAGGACATCCCTACAAGGTACAAGATTTTATGGTAACACATGTTAAATAGTGAAGATCTCCTATAGGCTACCATATTAACTTACATTAAAATATGAGAACTTGAAAAGATCTTTGTAAAACCTAATTAATCTTCCTTATTATAAAGCTTAGAAGGCTGAGATGAAGAGAGAGTAAATACATAGATCCTAGATCAATACTTTCCTTTTCCAGATGGAAACCTGATGCCTAGAGAAAACATAAGCTTTTTCTAAGAGTGTAGAGAACAGTCTGTGGAAGATCTAGTTCCAGAGCCATGTTTCCTGATCACAAGTCCAATGTTCTCTTCAAATGTGGCTTTTACCCAGAGTGCATCAACAAAAACAGAATGTGACAAAACAAATAGGCTACTTATCTTCTAAAGAAGTACAAGGGTAATGGAGGATGTAACGGGCAGGATGAGTCCCTGTCTCAGTAATTTAGGGAAGAGTCATGAGTTTACAACCCAAGTCAAACACTTAGGAGTCTGCATATGCTTCTCTGTTCCTTGTACCCTAATTCTAATTAGTCAGAAATTCTGTCTTGACTAACTCTACTTCCAACACTACTTTTTTTGCAACAACTATCTGATTAGTCTTTCTGCATGCAGTCTCTGTCCTTCAAATTTATTCTTGACCTGCCGCCAAATTGATTTTACAAGGATAAATATCTGACCATTTCAGGCCTTCAATGCTTCCTTATTGCCTAAAAAGAAAGTCTAAGTTCCTTCAACATACGCATAGGGGCCACCACCATCTTGCCAGTACTTTTCCTTCAGTTTCATCGCTTACTACTCCTGTCTCATACTTCCAGACTCATGTTTACACTGAATTTGCATTTTCAAAAATATTTCAATATTTTATCAGGTCTCTGTTAGCATAAGAGGCCCTTGTTGAATGGACAAATGAATGAACAAATGAGATAAAGGAAATCTAGTAAAGACATTTCTTAATGACATTGATATCTTGGCTAATTAATCCTCTCTAGCCATAAGCTCAGTGAATTTGGGTACTGTGTTTGTCCTGCTCACGGCTGTATGCCCAATATTTCACAGTTGAATAGATGCATGGATGGATGAATAAAACTTTGTAACAGAGATTTGTATGGCTGTTATTGAAGGGCAGAGGAAACAATGTTTGTGAGAATTAAAGAGAGCTTCACATGAGAAACAACCTTTGCAATGGATGAATAGGGATTGTCAGGTAGAAATTATAGACACAATAAGGTACAAAAGAACATGGCATGTTTGGGGATCAAGAAATACTAGAATACAGCTGGAAAGCTTGAGGTGGACAGGATAACCTAAGGGAAAGCATTAGACAGAGTTAGATTCAAATTCCAGAGTTAATTCTCACTATTTCTATGACCCCCATCAAGCTATTAAAACTCTTGTAGCTTCCATTTCATCTTAAAACAAACCATGAAGATTAAAGATGAGATAATATAGAATACTGAAAATTGCATAGCTTAGAATAGGAGCTCCCCTTCCCGCCCCCCCCGCCCCCCCCCCGTCTTCCTCTCCTTTTTTTTTTTTTTTTTTTTTCCCATTCTCTTCCTCTTAGTGTTAATTCTTTGGTTTGACACCAGTATCTTGGGCTCTAGTCACTAGGTAAGACTAAGGGCCTCTTTCAGATCTAAACCTAAAAACCTCTCCACATGTGTTCTCTGTGGGCAACCAGCTCTTATCTGTATATCTCACTTATCCTGCTGCATATATCACACTAAAGCAAAATAAAATGTTTTGACTCCAACTCAGATTAAAATAGGAAGGGCCAATGGAACAAGAAGGACTTGATTTACTAGCTAGTCTCTAAAGTTTTTTGCTCACATCCGTCTATAACTAAATAATTTGGCCCCTACTTAACTTTCAAGAGGGAGATCCTATAATGTATTGTCCAAAGAGCACACTCTGAGAGTGAAGGAAGGTGCTATTACTTCTACCAGGACAACTGGTGTTATTCAGGACTATCTTAAGCGAATGGGGTTGTATCATCCCCTGCCTCTCCAACTTTATCTCCTATCACTCTCCCTTATTTCCTAAGCTACAGCTTTACAGACTGTGTGGCTTTCTCTCTAACACACCAGATTTATTCTTACATTAGGGCCTTTGCATTAGTTTTTCTCTCTCCTTAGGATTCTCTTTTTCTAAGATCTTTCATGGCTGACTTCTCACCAAGTCACTGGTCAAATGTCACTTTTTGGATCTTTCTATTTAAACTATTAAAACTAGCTTCTCC
Source organism: Mirounga angustirostris (assembly GCF_029215605.1). NCBI lineage: Eukaryota > Metazoa > Chordata > Mammalia > Carnivora > Phocidae > Mirounga > Mirounga angustirostris. The sequence goes on along the minus strand of NW_026991718.1, from coordinate 13,230,310 downwards.
TCCAATGACTATCTCATTATCTTGCTTTATATTCTTTGTAGCCCTTAAGACTATCTGAACTTAGCTAATGTAATTATTAATTTGCGATTATCTATTGATGGTCCTCTTTCACTATAGAATGTTAGCTCCAAGATGGCAGGAACCTGGCCTGTTTTATGTACCACTGTTTCTCTCTAGACTCATCCCTGATACTGAGTAGGTATTTAATAGTCATAAAATGAATATCTTAACTTGCTATAATGTTTAAACATAAGCTTCCTTTTTTGATAGTGACAGTGATTGATAGTTACCATATGAATGTATTCTTTCATATATCAGTGCAAAGAGGTTGTATGCCAAATTACTTGAAGGAAAGATCACCTTTAAGTTACCTTATCTCCCTACTCATGAGCTCAATAGGGGTATGCAATGCAGTTAAGTTCTTCATTATTGCCAACTTCAGGGAAAAACTGAAATGAACAGCCTTAAGTCAGATTAGAGGCTACAGTGTGTAAAAAATATTATTGTGTTAGGTTTGACCCAGGTAGTATCCTAGGACCTAGAGCAAAGTGTGAGTTACAAACCAGGGAAGTTACCTGACACAATCCATAGCTAAACCATTTGCTCTTGGTATTCTGGATATTTTTAAGTTATACATAATTTTTTTCTCTGCTATTCTAGAGTGCTTTTGGAGGGTTTCAAAAAGCAAGATTGAACAATGGAAAGGTCACTGGTTTCTTTAGAGTATATTAGCCTTACCATTTTGGGCAATTAACTGACATTTCTGAGACTCAGCTTCCTCTTCTGTAAAATTGTGATAATACCGCAGTACTTAAAGGCTTTCATAAAATGAGAGTTAATGTAAGTTAAAAACCTAACACAGTGCCTGTTATAGTAGATGCTCAGCAAATAATATCTATTTTTATGACTTACATTACCAGGTGGTATTGATCGGTACATTCCATTGACATTCAGAAGAAGTTTTATAATAATCCACAGATTGACTCATTTAAAAAACCCTGATGCCAAATATAGTAAACTATTGGTGCTAACAGATTTAACATTTCAAAGTTTGAGTATTCTATTATGGACCCATTAAATGAAGCAATTTATAAGTTTTCTGGAACATATACTTGAGACATCCTTGGTGTAGGGCTGGTGTGTAGGAATAAATCACTCAGCTCGGCTGTGATTCTCCCAAGTATCTACATCTCAGTGTGGTTTTGTTAATATTCATTCTTCCACATGCACGTAGGATCTCTCTTACATGATTAAAAAAACAAAGCAAAAACTAAAAAGCTGTATTTCTTTGTGGAAAGTGTCTCTTAAAAAACACGTCTGCTCTGCTGGTAAGGGGAGTGAAGAGAAAGTGAGGAGGGCAATCACTTCATTGTATTTCATGAGAAAAATTATATGGAAGAGGGGTACTCACTTTAGAGATCTGCCAAGATTTTGAGGTGTATCCTTTCATTTTGCCAGGTATCTGAGACTGAGAAAAGACCCCTCCTCAAACATTCCCAAAAGAAAGAATATTTATGGGCATTCTCTCAAAGGTCCACCTAAATATCACCCCATTGATATAACCTTATCTTTGACTATGAGTAAGGAAGCAAAAAGAAATGAAAATTTAAAGGTAGTTTAACTTTATACTCAATACCTCAAGTTTCTAGTGTATTAGTTGTTAATGATTAGCAAAGAAAAAAATAGCATCTTTGGTAATAGGTATCAAGACCCTTGAATTGTTAATACTCTTCATCCCAGGAATTTAACTTAAGGAAAATTGTCAGTTATGTGCTCAAAGATTTGGGCAAAAATGAAATTTGATGCCAATTTCACACTGATCACAAAAATGTATTCAGATGGATTAAAACCCAAATAACACAATATGCACAAATTATGGTCAAAAATTGATAAACGTGACTACCTAAAAATTAAAAACTATTTTTAAGACAAAATTAACCATGAATAAAGTTGAATAAGTAAAAGGCAAGGAGAAGATATCTGCAGTGTATGTAACAAAGGATTTGTATTCAGAATATATAAATATTCCAAATAATACACGAGAAAAATGCAAGCAATCCTATTAACAATAGATAGAGCATAAATGGATAATTTACAGAGAAGAAAGCCTACATGGTCAATAAAGAGTAAATAAATGTAAAATAACAAGGGACAATTTTTTCCAATCAATTTGATAAAAACGTTTCTTAAAAATCTGCTGATACCAAGTGTTTGCAAAGATGTAGAGAAATATGAACTCTTTCTAATATATTACTGGTGGGAATATTAACTGGTACATCTTCTTTGGAGAACAATTTGGCAGTATCTAATACAGCAGAAGGCGTATATGGAACATGATCTAGCAATTCTATTTCAACACTATACCCTAGAGAAACACACAAATATCCAAAGGGATATGTGAAAAAGATGTACACTGCAAGTTTGTAATAATAAACACTAAAAAAAAGTCACAGCAGCCTAAATGATCATCATATAGGGAAGGGATCAGTAATTTGAGGTAGAGTCATGTGATGAGGTACTGTATAATAGTTAAAATGAATAAATGATATATGAATAAAAATTGTGATCTAAAATTTTTTTTGAGAGGACAAGTCAAGAGAAAGACACATACAGTATGGTGTCATCTGCTTAAATATCAAAGAGCCAAAATGATACTATAGAGACATATGTATTTAGTAAAAAGAATAAACATGTTCGTGAAGAAAATGCATGCTAAGTTCAATAGAATGTTTCTGAAGAGAAAGAGAGGTGGGTGGAACTGAGAAGGGAAATGAAAAAAATTTCAAAATATGAGAACATGTTAATATTCGTGAATTCTGGGTGGTAGGATAGTGCATACTTAATATGTTATTATCTGAACTTTATGTTTGAATTTATCACAATAGAAAATTAATATGTATTCTTTTAAAGCATTTGGAATTCATATTTCTCTCTAATTCTGGCTTTTTCTGAAGTACTTTATATCACTGAAGATTAGTGAATCAAATGGCTTGGGTGCCATTTATAATTTTGATAATGTTATTTTCCTCCAGTTCTTATCAGAAAGAGTAGTCACGTTCATTTCAAAGGAAATGTAGCAGAACGCTGAAGAGAAAACTTTGCCATTCTCTAAGAATTTTACTATCTTAAAGCAGCCCATTTTCAGCTTAGAAAAAACTACTTCTCTGATCAACGCTGCAATAAATACAGGGATGCATACATCCAACACAGCACCTCCTGCTTTAGCTACAACAAAGTCATTTTTGTGCCTTGCAATTACTTGTTTATTTGCCTGGTTCCACTAGACTCTCGGAACACTTTGAAGAGGGGGACCCCGTCTTGCTCATCTATGCCTACACCACATGGGCATTCAGTGTTTCAAAAAAGGACTTAATACAATTTAAATTTTCATCCAGAATAGGCACATTCAGACACTGTTGTTTAACAACATTTGCAAAGCATCTTGAGAGGTTCTGAGAGACTCCAGGTTGGCATGAGAGTGACTCTTTGAGTCACCTGGTTTCTTGCCATTGTACTAAAACACATAAAATGAGTATGTAATGGCTTGTAGTTGCTGTTACTGTTTCTCCAGAAGCCTAAGCATGAGTATTGGAATAATTTCTTAAAGGCCTCTCTGAACAGCCTCATGAGGTGGCGTAATAAAGTCCACTTGATAATAAATATGCATTTCTTTGCCAAACCGAACAACAGCTTTGGCCAGCTATAAAGTTTCTTTCAGCTTATAGGCTCTGAAAGTGTATTTTAGGTCAGAGAGACTCAAAGAAGATACAGAGGAGGCTGCCAAACCACTGAAGAAAAATTCTGTTTAACAACCACAAGTGTGCAATAGAACAAATCAGAAGAAAATCCTCGTTTTCCTTTTTTAAAACCTCTCTTTCCAGATTCATTTTTTAAAATTTGACTGTATTAGATACATTTTCTAGACCTAAATGAAATACTTTCTGAAGCAAGGAAGAAGACTAGGTAAAACAGAGAAGAGCATGACTCTGGAAAAACACTTGATGCAATTAAAGGAATTGATTTGAAAAAGGAATACTTAGAAGAGGGTAAATTTTATCTATATTAATATCACAACTATGTAAAAATATAGCCATTAAAAAAAGGGGCCAGAAAGAAATATGCCAAATAATTACAATAATTAACTTTGAATATTAGGAAGATGATTTTTATGTCTCTCTAAATTAATAGTCTCCAGTTCTGCTCTGAAGATAATGTATTATGTAAGACATGTATGTGAGGTACCTGAATTATTTTTGTCATGAAATAACTTCCCCTCTCCTTTCACCCCATCTTCCTGGTTATTCCTTGCCCTACATACTGGATGCATCAGTTATTAATATGTCTCATCTCTTCTTTTAGCTGCAGTGGCCCTATCCATACTTCACATTCAGGAAAGCATATTTAAGCTGTTTTTAGGTAGAGATGGCCTAAAAATCCAATCAAAGCTGGGTCACTGACCCACAAGAGCCACAGCCCAGGCCAGCAGATGAAGCTGGATGGTGGGAAGGGCTTGCAAATAGAGATAAAAGTAATCAGACTTCCTCTTTCACAGATTTGGAATGGAAGAGAGATGGTATCAGATCCTTCATCAATAGTGAGTGCAGAGCTAAACTGCAGAGAGAGAAGCTGAGATGCTATGTATAGAGAGAGGAACATCTTGGATCCTATAGATCAAGGAAAAGAAGCAGTGGCAAATCCCTAGATTTATGCTGGTCCCTGATGGCTCTGTAGGTCTTGTTCTGATGTTTATCCTTAAAATAAGTCTTCTTTGTGTAATACTATTCAGAGGAAGATAAAACTGCCTCAATGCAATGTATGCCCTCACTGGGGACAGACTCTAGATTCTAAACTTAGGGCCCAACTTAGGCCAGAACAGACAGAACACCTGTTTACAGAATCCCAATGTCCGGTCTAAATGCCATCACTGGGGAGCAAAAATTTATTCTTTGATTTCTAAAGAATGTGCACTTCTTAAAGAGACCATGTTAACATTAGCTTTGTTTCTTATTTGAAATAAAAAAACATTTATGGTCATCTGAAAGATAAAATTTGGTCTGCAGATTTCAAGAGTGAAGTCTGGAGGTGGGAGAATTCATTTAATTATTTAAAAGGATCTGTGAATGTGTACCAGCCTTGGAAACCGAATAGTGTATCTTTCACATATCATTGCATTATTTTTCAAATGTGTGTCAATGCTATTGTTATTAATAAAGTAAACTTTAAATGTGAATTTTAAACGTTGTTGAATTCATAGTAGCTATTTGTTGCAATGTGTTCTTTCAAAGCAACTAATAATGAAATTATAATTACTAACCCTGGGAGCTTGAAAAAATTGTTGGCATTGCAGAGAAGTCCCAGAAGTATAAAGTAGTGGTGGAAAAGATCGAGAACACCTAATACAAACTGTAGACTGGAGGAAACCTCAATAGGTTTGAACTGAAATGCAAGAGACTCCAATAGTAATTCCACAGGCTGAGAGTATTGCAGACCCTGACGACTGGGTGAGAGTGTTTGGTGGGAGTCATATGTTTTATTCTGATGAGTGTACCTATTTAGAACAATGTAAAAGGAGTGTCATTTTCTTGATTAACTTCCAGACTACATTCTTAAGCGTCACATTTAAAAAAGAATAGATAGATTGGCATAGATTTTCTATCTGAAGGATTGTACAGTTATCAACCCAGTTGCTCACGAACACAGTTCTCTCCCTGTCTTCACAAATATAGTCATGCTCCGGTATGAACTACCTGCTAAATATCTCCCAGATTTGTTAGGTCTCTGAATCCATGCTGCATCACTTCGGATCAAGCCAATATCACCTGTCACCCCTTACCTGGATACTACAACTGCTCCCAAACTGGTCTTCCTAATTCATTCTCCAGGAAGATCATTTGACAATTCAAATCTGATCCAAGTCACTTCCTTTTAAAAATCTTCAATAGCGTCTCATTGCTCTTATGATGCAGGAAAAAAAAAATCCTTAACATTCCTTGTAAGATTCATGACAACCTGGAATCTGGCTGCTTGTTACTAATTCTGCAGCCTCATCGATTGCCACTCTTCAGTTTCTCACCGGGTTCACTATCAAATCCAGCTCTTTGCACATGCTATTACCCATGGATGGAGCACTCTTTCTCTGTGCCTCTCTTCACCTGGCTAACTTCCATCCCTACATAGGATCCCAACATAAATCTCACTTTGACTCTGTCTTGGATTCCTTGGACTAAGTCTCTTTGTTATGCATGCCCACGGGAGCATAATCTTCCTTTTTTTTCCAGGCTGATCAGTTTTTAATCACCTGTTTGCCCTGCCTTTCCATACCATAAGCGCCATGAGAGAGTCTTTTTGCTTCTAAATTTTTCCAGTACAGGGCTTGGCATATAATAAGCACTCAAACTCTGTTAAACTGGATTTATCAGTTAATGTTTGTTGAGCTGGATTTTAACTGTCATATTCTTACAGAAGAAACTTTTGAGTCCTATAGAGAAAACCTCAGAATATTGAAAGCAAATTTGCTCTTTCACGTCCAAACTTTCTTAGTACATAATCTATCCTTCTTGTAGTGACCCTTATCCCATTCTACTGGCATGTTTAAATCTGAATCTCGGCTATGAACCAGGCATTATTGTCCAGAGTATTCAGAAATTTGTCTTCTAAAGTTTACTAATATATATTGCACGTTTCCATGTAAGTGACATCTTTTAACATAATGACATCTTTTATGTAATTAAATATGCCTACTCTTTTATAGTTTCTTGATTGCTTATTTCCCACTGTATCTAGGTTACAAATGCATCACCTGGATTTTCTTCTAAGTCTTTAAAAAAAATTGAGGTCGTTAGTATATCTGGAATACATTTTATATAGTGTGAGATAGGGATCTAAATTTGTTATTTCTAAGTTATGCCAGTGCCATTATAAAATAAAGTGCACTCTTCCCACTAACTTAAAATGGCACCTTTGTTGGTAATTCATGAAATCTCATAAAAAATGAGATATCTTTGCAGAATATCTATTTTGTTCCACTGGTCTATTTGCTACTCCTATGCCTATGTCATATTAATTTGATTACAATGTTTATATGTTCTAACATCTGGTAATGGCAAGCTTACTCTGACTGTTCTTTTTAATACTTTCCATGACTATTCAATTTTGAGAATGCAGTGTTCCAGATAAACTTTAAAGCCAGGTTAAATAATTAAAATTATGCCTACAATAAAAAAATCCTGTGGCATTATAATCATTATATATTACATACATATGATGTGTTCATATTGTCTTTTCATTTGTTGTTATCATATTTTCTGTCCTTTAGGAAGATTTTTTAGTTATGCTCCACAAGGCACTTTGCCTTTCTTCCAACTTTTAATCTTAAATATTTTATCATCTTGGTTGTTATTGTATATAGAATATTTTTCCACTTTTCATTTCTTTTTTTTTTTTTAAAGATTTTATTTATTTGACAGAGAGAGCAAGACAGCGAGAGAGGGAACACAAGCAGGGGGAGTGGGAGAGGGAGAAGCAGGCTTCCTGCTGAGCAGGGAGCCCAATGTGGGGCTCGATCCCAGGACCCTGGGATCATGACCTGAGCCGAAGGCAGACGCTTAATGACTGAGCCACCCAGGCGCCCTCCACTTTTCATTTCTGAATTTTTTTTGATAGACTAAAAGAAAAGACTGTTTTTGTAATTTATCCACATCCCAACTCCTTTTCAAACATTTATTATTTTTTATTTTTACTTGAGTCTTCCAATTTTCTCTATATATAGTCATCAAAAAATAATAAATTAATCTCTTTTCCAATATTTATTCAGCTTATTTCATTTTCTTATCATATTGCTTTTGCACAAATAAAGAACAATAGAAGTATTTAATCTTTTCTGAAACAAGGCAAGGTATAAATATATACAAATCTGTATCTATTCCTGAGAAACTGACTCATTGCTAGATTTTTGCTGTACAACACTTACAGGACTTTAAAAGTCTGAAAATGCATGAGATTTCCCTATGAGATTCAGTACTGGTAGATAGAGCTGGAAGGATGTTAGAGACATTCTAGCCTAATCCTACTCATTCTCACCTATAAGGAAACAAATACCCACCAAGAGAAAGTGATTTGATCAAGATGAAAAGCTAGAAGCAAGGCCCAGGCAAGAATCTAAAGATATTTTGGTCCCTGGGAGAATGTTCTTTGTAAAAGTCTTGGTGATTAGAACCTTAGACATGAACTTAAAACACTATTATTTTTGCTGATTTCTTATATTAATATTTAAAGAACAATTTAACAATCTAAATTAAAATATTTATCATAACTTTAAAATTTTGTTACAGCTAGTTTCCACTGCGCTCCAAGATTCATTTCTTTCTTTTTCCTTAGTAATAAAACCCCTAATTTTTAGCAGGAGTTTTGCTAAATGTGACTAAATTCTGGTCAATGGCATGCATGCCAATTTTGGGTATGACTGAGGGAAGTGTCCTTGAAAGGGAAGGGGTGTGTTCTTCATTTCCCCTTCCTCCTTCTAACTGATGGAAGCTGCAACCGTGTTGGACCATGAGGTGGAAGACACATGCTAAGAAGGGCAGAGGTAAAAGGTAGAAGGAGTCTAGGTCCCTAAGAATTTTGTGAAGCCCCTTAACAGCCCTGGACTGTCTTCCTCTGGATTTATTTAAAAGAGTGAGAAATAAGTTCTCTTATTTAAGCCATCATTATTTGGGATTTTCTATCATTTTAAGCTGGATCTAATTCTAACTCTAAAGTAAATCATAAGGTAGAACAACAGAAGTATAAATTCAATATCTTGAAGATGATCTGGTTCTGGCTCAAAAACAAAAAAGAAAAGAAAAAAAGCATAACAGATGTTTGATATCAGAATTCTGATTATGGGGGTGCCTGGTGGCTCAGTCAGTTAAGTGTCTGCCTTCAGTTCAGGTCATGATCCCAGAGACCCAGGATAGAGCCTGGCATCACTGGACTCCCCACTCAGCAGGGAGTCTCTTTCTCCCTCTACCCCTCCTCCTGCTCATGCTCTCTCTCACAAATAAATAAAATATTTTTTTAAAGATTTTATTATTTATTCATTTGAGACACAGAGATACAGAGGGAGAGAGAACATGAGCAGGAGGAGAAGCAGAGGGAGGGGGAGAAGCAGGCTCCCCGCTGAGCAGGGAGCCTGATGCTTGGCTCCATCCCAGGACCCTGAGATCATGACCTGAGCCAAAGGCAGATGCTTAACCATCTGAGCCACCCAGGCGCCCCTCAAATAAATAAAATCTTAAAAAAAAAAAGAATTCTGATTATGGTCTCAAGAGCTTTGAATTTAAAATAATTATCATAATAATACTAATGATAATAATAATAGCTGTGTATTGAGTACTGCAAGGAGACAGTGGGGCGCAATTAGGAAAAGAGCTCAAATTCTGCTGCTCAAATTCTGCTGTTGCCACTTATTGGTTATGCGACTCTGGGCTTGTCACTTGCTGTTTCTAAGTCTTCATTTCCTCATTTCTATAATGGGGACAATAAAAATTCTTAGCAAAGGGGCGCCTGAGTGGTTGGTTAAGTGTCTGACTTCAGCTCAGGTCATGACCTCAGGGTCCTGGGATGGAGCCCCACGTCCAGCTCCCTACTCAGCAGGGAGTCTGCTTCTCCCTCTCCCTCCGCTCTCCCTCTGCTTCCCTCCCCACCCCCGCTTGGGCTCTCTCTCTCAAATAAATAAAATCTTTTTAGATCTTTTTTTTTTTGAAGATTTTATTTATTTATTTGACAGAGAGAGACACAGTGATAGAGGGAACACAAGCAGGGGGAGTGGGAGAGGGAGAAGCAGGCTCCCTCCTGATGCGGGGCTGGATCCCAGGACCCTGGGATCATGACCTGAGCCGAAGGCAGACACTTAATGACTGAGCCACCCAGGCGCCCCTCAAATAAATAAAATCTTTTAAAAAAATTCTTAGCATGAGTTGTGAGCATCAGATGAATACATGCACGTAATTAAGTCAATATAACTTAACCATATGTAGTATTATGGATCTTATTAAAAACACCCTTACTACTAACCTCTAAAATCCATCAAATGATAACTATGTAGCAATATTTATAATTTAATCACTAGGATAATACTGTCACCTAGGTATCATTATCTAAATGTCATAAAGTGATTCATATAACTCAGAATAATTTGTGACACAGCCTGATTACAAGATCCATATTTCTTTTCATAACATCATGCTAATCTCACTTGACCAAGATTCTATAACCTTTTAAAACATCATGTCAGACACATGAATTTGAAAGTGTTTTCCTGCCAGTACCATATACCTTGTTTCCTGCTCCCTGTCCATAATGGCATCCCTGCTCCCCTTTGCTCGTTGTCTAGCTAATTCCTATTCTTGCCATCCCTGAAATTAGCCATCTCCAACCCTCGCCAGACAGAGGTTTGGGTTCTGTGTGCCCCAGAAGTGCTACCACAGTTCTCTATGTTCCTCTCACGATTGTTCTTATCAGACTATCAATTATTGGTCTCCACTGCTGAAATGTGAGCGCCAAGAGGGCGCAAACAATGTCTTGTATCCTCAAGGTACATAGTAAGTGTTCAATAAACACTTGTTGAATAAATGAAAACCACATTTAACTTAATGGAATTGTAGAAGCATTTAAGCATGTTCAAAGACCCACATGTGTATACCGCATGAAAGCAGCCAAGGGTTTGGGAAGAGCACCTGACACACAGGTGCTTACAGATTTCTCTGTCTGGAAACTGTCCTAGTGAACTATGCATCCCAGCATGGTTCTCGGGGAGACGTACTGCCCTCAAAAGCGCTGTTGTTGTCCTCATTACTGGGGATCTTGTGAGTCACGGATAAAGTGGGAGAAGCTAAAACGTGGGAGCAAGGCCCACTGTCCTGGTCTCAAAGAGAAATGCTGTAGCCATCTCCTTCTCAAGGCCCAGCAACTATAAACACATCTTAGTAACAACCCCAGGAGGCTGAGTTGGAAATCTAGATCTCACTGGATTTCCCTGGAATCTATTACTTCAAACAGCTCAAAATAGGTCTTCCTGTCACATTTTCTTATAGTGTCATGTATTTTTTTTCCATTGTACCCCATCTTATTTGAAATTTTATGCTATTTTGTGATTATTTGTTTAATATATGTTTCTCTAGCTACACTCTGAGCTCTATGAGGGCAGGGATTATGGCTATTTTAGTTCACCCTGTATATCTTGTACTAGGCAAATGACAGATATGCAATAGGTATTTGTTGAAGGAATGAATGAATTGATGAAATAGAGAGATAGTGCCTCATATAAAAGCAACATAGTGAATATAAAAGCAACAGGTGAAGTAGGTAGAAAGAGCACAGATCTGTTTGGGATTCTTAGAGCTATCACTGATAAACCTCATGACTTTAGGCAAATTCCCCAATCCCTGTATCAATTTCTTGGTCTAAAGTAGAGCTATCTCATTGGATTGCTGTGAAATTGAATGAGATAATACAAAAGTAAAACAAAGAACCCGGCAGAGCCCCTCGCACAGAGAGAGGGTATATGCCACGCATGTTTTCAAACACTGCACACCTCAGAAAGCATCTCCTCTTCTTTCCCCTTCCTTGCTGGATTAACTGTGAGGAGTTGTAAAGTAGCTGAACATCATAAGGTGTAGACTACGTTATTCAGAACTGGTCTTTTATACCCTAAGAAACTGAGACCCATATTTATTTTCACATGAATAAATGAAAACTTAGAAAAGTTTAAGTAATTTTTCCAGGACTTCACATGAATGATGACCACAGCACATCTGTCATGCCTGAAACACATTCAACACCTCCTAGTTTTATGGGCTTTCCATTATGTAGTTCCACTTGCGCCCTCTAAAGCAGCTTTTCCAACTGGATTCTGTGGAAGACACTGAGATAGTAACAAGCATAATTTAATGTAAGTTCCTGAGCAAACATTGGAAACAAGGTCAAGCAAAGCTAAATAGCTACTGGGGTCTCTACCAGAGGAACATTCAGACTTGTATCAATATGCATGAGCACTAGGAATATCTAAAAGTGGGATGTTATCTCCCTCAAAAAAAGTTTCCACAAAACTCTTTGAGGGGCAATAACTATCAGTGTCTTGGAAATATTTCTTTAAAGAAACAAAGCTTCCTTACTACGAAATTTAAACTACCTTTCCTTCCAACTCCGCCACCTCGCTGAGAAGGAGCAAACTTTCAATAGGCCTTTCTTTTAATACAGTTTCCTAAGTACTGATTTGTTATAAAGCTATTTGCTCTTAAATATTTTGCTTAAAAATGTGAAACGATCTATGACAGTACATTGAACTTATTGTATACATATCGTATATGTATGTATGTATGTATCTGTATGTATGTGCATTACTCTCTCACCCCCACTTTGAGAGCCATTCTCTGCTCTTAGCCAATGTGCATTAGTGTGCACTTCTACAGACACTCAACAAATGATAGGCTTATCCTGATTCAAACATATTCTGCAACATTTATTGTGTGTACCACTAAGGCTTCCCCTTCTGCCATTTATTGGGTGTTATTTGATGGACATTTATTTGACGGACAACAGATGGACTAAGTGATAATATTAGACCTGACCAAAGAAGTGAAGTAAGGGTGTCATGGGAATGTGTCTCAGGCGCTGTAGGCACCTCAGAGGAAAAGGTGAAGGAAAGAGAAGATTAAGGGCAGGAGACAATTAAACACTGACACATGTCCTCTGACGTTATTTATGAAGCATGCCATAAATCATTGGCGTGGGCAGGATTGTTCATCAACTGAACATTAGTCATTGGAAGCTTTGGGAACATTAACAGGAGGCATGTCTGAAATAAATGGAAGAGGTTCCCCAAACAGATGCAGAACACAGGTCTAAGCTAAGATGCTGACTCAGTTAGGATACTTTTTCTAGGACCATACTCACCATGCTCCCTGGGATATGCGGGTATTAGCTACTATTTAACTACCAACTTATTAGAACAAATACGCTTAGAAAGAGCAGAACACAGAACAGGAGACTGGGAGAAATGATGAAATGCAGACTGAGGAGAATGGCAGGAGGAAAGGTGGAGGTCCAGAGTGGGATGAGAATTATTTACTCTGCGCTAATCTCTTTTAGGTAGTGTGTGTGTGTGTGTGTGTGTGTCTGCGTGTGTATGCATATCTGTATATACACATATACATGGTCTTCAACATCCCTATAAAGCAAATATATTACTCCCATTTCACAAGTGAGAAAATGAGCCCCCTAGATTAATTAAGACCAAAAGTCTTACCCAGTTCTGTGAATCATCCAAGACTCTTACTATATAAAAGAGCCTCAGAATGTATGAGCAACTTTTACAGATTTCAAAGGGAGAAAAGGATGCTCCTTTTTAACCACAGATTAGAAATATACTTGAAATTCCCTAGCAAATGAAGCAGGAAATATGGGGAGAAGAGAGAAAAAGCTGAGGAGAAGAAAAATGGCTTTTCGAAGAACTAAAGACAATAAGACCATTTTGGATTTGTGTGTGTGTGTGTGTGTGCATGCGTGTGTGCGTGCAGAGAGGCTGGAACCAAGTTTTCAGCTCAGTAGTTAAGAAGGGTTGGGAGATATACTTTCCTTATCACAAAAGCCCTGGGAGGAAAGAATGAAAGAACAGATCACGTAAAAGTCCTCCCACAGATTCACATTGAAAGATGTCATGAAATTAGTTGGAATTATAAGGGAGGTGAGGGGAGAGTATTAGAAATTCTTTTTTTGGAAGGTAATAAAGGATAGAAGTATGATAGCATGATATTTAAATCAAAAGGCAGAGCTCTTGAAATGTTTTTGTTTGAGTCCTGTGATTCGCTGGAGGCTTGGATGGGAGACAAGGACCACATTATTCAGCTACGGTAGCACCCCCCATGTCCCCAAAAGATACATTCCAAGACCACCAGTGAATGCCTGAAACTGCATATAGGACCGAACCTTATATATATTATGGTTTTTCCTATACACACACACCTATGATAAAATTTAATTTATCAATTAGGCTTAGTAAGAGATTAACAACAGTAAGTAATAATAAAATAGAATAGTTGTAACAATATACTGTCATAAAAGTTATGTGAATGTGGTCTCCCTCCCTTTCAAAATTTCATATTGTACTGTACTGACCCTTCTTCTTGTAATGAGGGGAGCTGATAAAATGCCTGCATGATGAGATGAAATGGGGTGAGTGATGTAGGCATGTGACTTAGCATTAGGCTACGGTTGACCTTCTGACGACTCATCAAGAGGATCATCAGCTTCTGGACCTGGGTTGACTGGGGGTAACTGAAACTGTGCAGAGTGAAACCACAGATAAGGGGAGACTAGTGTACCTTGAAAAATAAGAGAGGGCTTCAAAACGTATTCAATAAAGAAACAAATGTAAAAATGTGTTCTTAGTTCCCTATTCCGTTGGGACCAATTATACGCTGGTATTACATGGCAGGGGGATGACAGTAAAGAAGAGGGCTAATGGCAAGGATGTGAACTGAAAGAAAGAATGAGAAAAATGTTAACTCTGAGGTCTCAGCTTTTCTTCCAGAAAGTCTCTTTTCTATAAGTCTCTTTTCTATGCATCCAGGCCACCTTTCTATTTCACCTGACTTAGTGAATTGCTTTCATCTGTCTTCCTAGGCATAAATTCCTTGCAGGCTGGGATTGTATCTTATTTAATGTTAATTCCACAGTGACAACACAGTGCTTGGCACATTTACTCCACAGACACTTGTTTTACAAGGTAGGCTAAGCACTGTTGAATGTTCACTGCTTGTAATAGCTAGATTCCTCCCTTAGAGGTTCCATGATGAATGTAGGTTCTACTACAAGTCAGAAACTAAAGTGGTTTCAGAACTCTTGATTTCTGATGAAAGGAATGATAATGACAATAACTATCATTTACTGCATTTTCACAAATGAAGCATTAGACCTTTACATATGTAGTCTGTCATTTTCTGTTCAAGAATCCTGTGAATTACTATTTTAAATGGAAACTGAGGCTGAGAGTTTGAACCACTTATTCAAGGTCATTGAACTAATAACCTATGGAACTACGTTTTTTTTTTTATCCTAGTGTATCTAGCTTGAAAATTCTGGTTTACATTTCCTATCCTACTTTCTTTTGAGTCAGTTAAAACCTTGGGGAGGGCTGAGGAATTCTCCCATTCACAAACTAAAAATGAGTAAAGATTAAATGGATGGTTTCCATCTCTCTGAGGAAAGAATTCCTTTATAAACATTTGAAAGAAAAGTTACCAGAGAGGGAGACAAACCATAAGAAACTTTTAATCTCAGGAAACAAACTGAGGGTTACCTGAGTGGAGGGGGGTGGGAGGGATGGGGTGGCTGGGTGATGGACATTGGGGAGGGTATGTACTATGGTGAGCGCTGTGAATTGTGTAAGACTGAAGAATCACAGACCTGTAACTCTGAAACAAATAATACATTATATGTTAATTTAAAAATTTTTTAAAAATAAAAAGAAAAGAAAAGCTAAAATTCTGTATAGAATTTAAACTTATTTCACAAGTTCTTTTTTATTTTTCATAAAATTTCCCATATTAGCAAGAAAACAAACATCAAATGCCTTCAGTATAAATTTCAGAAACACTTGAACTTCTGGAAAAACAAAATTGATGGTCTTCCATTAACTCATAACACCAATTGCCAAAGGATTCCAACAAATACAAGTCGTTTTTGTTTGTTTGTTTTTTTGTGAGTGAAGTGATAGAAGTTTATTAAGTGAAGATATAAAAAAAGCTCTCCAGAGTGAGAGGGGTCCTGACAGGGTTGCCCCAAATAGATAGAAGTTGTTAACAGAAAATCAGACTTGCAAGACACTACTTGGTACATTAAAATAAAATATATTAATAAGCATGTTAACTTTATTGATAATCCTTAATGAGTCCCCAATGAGACATTTCACTCATAATTTAGGATTGGGTTTCAAGAAGTCAGAAATAAACACACTAATCACAAATTAATAAAACCAACACAAAATATAAAATACCAGGGGCTCCTGTAGCACCACAGTCTACTATTCTAAGAAAACCCCAGTTGCAATAAAATATGTAACAACAGAAATATTAGGGTCTAGCTATTTGTGTTAGAAAAAAATCCACCCTGACTCCAAAGCACATTTAACATGTTAATGATTTGCAAAAATCTGTTTACATTCAGCTCCTCAAAAGTCCATTGTCTTTCAGAGCCTAAGAGATAAGAAACACAATCCAAACAAAGGAGAGAAAAAAATATATTTAACCTGAAAGATTTCCATTTTCAGAAAAGTCCCTCTATGAGCAAGAATAAAGAAAAATAAAATTCATTCTATAGATCTATAATAACTGTAAGTAAAGTTAACTGGTATGCTAACATTTGGCCTTTTATGAGTAATACTTCATAAAAATGAAATTTTTTTAATTAAAGGAGCCCCACTTTCTATAAAAAGTTCAGCAAGTATTGTCTCAGATATATTGAACTTGAAGGCCACTTGGTGAATGCGAGTGCTCCAAGTCTTAACTGTAATTTAGAACAAAAGGAAATAGAATGTTCACCCGAAAATAATCCAACAAATGGTTATAAACGCAGTGCATTGTCTTAAAAAAAATAATAGTCGGTGGTTACGATGGAGGTCATCTGTGTTAGAAGCACAGTGAGGTGAGGCAGTGGAGAAATCCAGAGAAAGCATAAGAATCACGACGAATTACCCAACTTGCATGCTTTAAGTTAGCTGGTAAGGGTATAGAACATCTCTTTAATGTATTCACAGGCACCTTATTATTAAAGTGTCAAACCTCTATGAGGATTCTTGAGTCATTTGCTATTCCATTTCTGTTTCATTCTTTAAGTAGTTTCTGAAGCACCCCCGGGATCCCCATTTGTGAAGTTCTCAATGAACCAGGCTGGGAGGAACTCAAAACTATTTTGACTCATTTAAGAGAGCATAAATTGTCTTTAGAAACAAACTGTAAATAGTACATTAACAAAGGAAAGAACAAGAATCATATGATCCTCTCGATAGATGCCGAAAAAGCTTTTGACAAAGTACAGCATCCTTTCTTGATCAAAACTCTTCAGAGTATAGGGATAGAGGGTACATACCTCAATATCATAAAAGCCATCTATGAAAAACCTACAGCAAATATTATTCTCAATGGGGAAAAACTGAGAGCTTTCCCCCTAAGGTCAGGAACGCGGCAGGGATGTCCACTATCACCACTGCTATTCAACATAGTATTGGAAGTCCTAGCCACAGCAATCAGACAACAAAAAGAAATCAAAGGCATCCAAATTGGCAAAGAAGAAGTCAAACTCTCACTCTTTGCAGATGATATGATACTTTATGTGGAAAACCCAAAAGACTCCACCCCAAAACTGCTAGAACTCATACAGGAATTCAGTAAAGTGGCAGGATATAAAATCAATGCACAGAAGTCAGTGGCATTCCTATACACCAACAACAAGACAGAAGAAAGAGAAATTAAGGAGTCGATCCCATTTACAATTGCACCCAAAACCATAAGATACCTAGGAATAAATCTAACCAAAGAGACAAAGGATCTGTACTCAGAAAACTATAAAATACTCATGAAAGAAATTGAGGAAGACACAAAGAAATGGAAAAACGTTCCATGCTCATGGATTGGAAGAACAAATATTGTGAAGATGTCAATGCTACCTAGAGCAATCTACACATTCAATGCAATCCCCATCAAAATACCACCCACTTTTTTCAAAGAAATGGAACAAATAATCCTAAAATTTGTATGGAACCAGAAAAGACCCCGCATAGCCAGAGGAATATTGAAAAAGAAAAGCAAAGCCGGTGGCATCACAATTCCGGACTTCAAGCTCTATTACAAAGCTGTCATCATCAAGACAGCATGGTACTGGCACAAAAACAGACACATCGATCAATGGAACAGAATAGAGAGCCCAGAAATGGACCCTCAACTCTATGGTCAACTAATCTTCGACAAAGCAGGAAAGAATGTCCAATGGAACAAAGACAGTCTCTTCAACAAATGGTGTTGGGAAAATTGGATAGACACATGCAGAAGAATGAAACTGGACCACTTCCTTACACCACACACAAAAATAGACTCCAAATGGTTGAAAGACCTCAATGTGAGACAGGAGTCCATCAAAATCCTAAAGGAGAACACAGGCAACAACCTCTTTGACCTCAGCCGAAGCAACTTCTTCCTAGAAACATCGCCAAAGGCAAGGGAAGCAAGGGCAAAAATGAACTATTGGGACTTCATCAAGATAAGAAGCTTTTGCAAAGCAAAGGAAACAGTTAACAAAACCAAAAGACAACCGACAGAATGGGAGAAGATATTTGCAAATGACATATCAGATAAAGGGCTAGTATCCAAAATCTATAAAGAACTCATCAAACTCAACACCCAAAGAACAAAGAATCCAATTAAGAAATGGGCAGAAGACATGAACAGACATTTTTCCAAAGAAGACATCCAAATGGCCAACAGACACATGAAAAAGTGCTCAATATCGCTCGGCATCAGGGAAATCCAAATCAAAACCTCAATGAGATATCACCTCACACCAGTCAGAATGGCTAAAATTAACAAGTCAGGAAACGACAGATGTTGGCGGGGATGCGGAGAAAGGGGAACCCTCCTCCACTGTTGGTGGGAATGCAAGCTGGTGCAGCCACTCTGGAAAACTGTATGGAGGTTCCTCAAAAAGTTGAAAATAGAGCTACCATATGATCCAGCAATTGCACTACTGGGTATTTACCCCAAAGATACAAAAGTAGGGATCCGAAGGGCTACGTGCACCCCGATGTTTATAGCAGCAATGTCCACAATAGCCAAACTGTGGAAAGAGCCAAGATGTCCATCGACAGATGAATGGATAAAGAAGATGTGGTATATATATTCAATGGAATATTATGCAGCCATCAAAAGGAATGAGATCTTGCCATTTGCAACGACGTGGATGGAACTGGAGGGTATTATGTTGAGTGAAATAAGTCAAACAGAGAAAGACATGTATCATATGATCTCACTGATATGAGGAATTCTTAATCGCAGGAAACAAACTGAGTGTTGTTGGAGTGGGGGGTGGGGTGGGAGGGATGGGGGGACTGGGTGATAGACACTGGGGAGTGTATGTGCTCTGGTAAGCGCTGTGAATTGTGCAAGACTGTTGAATCTCAGATCTGTACCTCTGAAACAAATAATGCAATATATGTTAAGAAAAAAAAAAAAGAAGAAGAAGAAGAAGGTAGCGGGAGGGGAAGAATGAAGCGGGGGAAATCGGAGGGGTAGACGAACCATGAGAGACGATGGACTCTGAAAAACAAACAGGGTTCTAGAGGGGAGGGGGGTGGGAGGATGGGTTAGCCTGGTGGTGGGTATGTAGGAGGGCACATTCTGCATGGAGCACTGGGTGTTATGCACAAACAATGAATCATGGAACACTTCATCTAAAACTAATGTTGTAATGTAAGGGGATTAACATAAGAATAAAAAAATTAAAAAAAAAAAATAAAATAAATTCATTGGTTAAGAAGAAAAAAAAAAAAAAAAAAAAAAAAAAAAAAAAAAAGAAACAAACTGTAAATGAGGAATGCACTGTTGTGGTCCCTTCACAGTATGAACATGTTAAAATAATTCCATAGCTCAAAAGACCCTGATCCAAGTGGTACACATAGCTACCATAGTCTGGGTTTAGATTCCCTCTTTGACTTGTTAATATCAGTTCATGTAAATAGGTAAAAATAATTTATATTTTGACTTACTAAGAGATAAAAGGAGGAGGGCCTGGGTGTCTCAGTCAGTTGGGCATCTGACTTGTGGTTTCAGCTCAGGTCGTGATCTCATGGGTCCTGAGATTGAGCCCCAAGATGGAGCCCCACATCATCAGGCTCTACGCTCAGCAGGGAGTCTGGTTGGGATTCTCTCTCTCCCTCTTCCTCTGCCCCTCCCCTCACTTGAGTGCGCTCTCTCTCTCTCTCTCAAATAAATAAATCTTTAAGGAAAAGAAAGATAAACAGAAAATATTCATGGATTAAAATGAACTCTTAAAGGTATTATTATAGTGCTTTTATATTTTTAGTGAGAATAAATTATTTAATAATCTTTAGTCCAGCTTTTCCTTTTTGTAATATAAAAATATTGAAAGCAGTGTTAATTGTGCATATTTTTAGTCAAAATAATTTAATTTCTTGGTATAATTAACAAGGTGCATACACCTGATTCTTGGAACAAATATTAAATTGACATATGTTATAGAGTATCTACTATAAAAGACATTGTGCAAATATTACAGAAATATGAAAAAGATAATTGAAATCTGTGCCTTTGTGGACTGTGCTTTCATATTGTAGATGTCTTTGAGATGAAAATGCTTCTTGATATACTGCACTTTTTATGTATTGGGGGGATGGATTAAGTAAATTATATGGATCCCATCCAGTTTATTAATTCTATTAATTATGTGAATTAACCACTGGGACAGTAGAAATATCATTTATTAACTTATTTGTGTACCATTTGATACTTTTGGAAAATTGATACATTTATATCTACTAAATGTAACTGAGATGGACATTGTCAATTTCAACCTTAGACTAAATTGAATGTGACCCATTCTTTAAGAAGAACCTTCCAATCTTCCTAAATATTTACTAATCTAAGGAGCATAGATATCACTCAATATAAAGAAAAAGGCCTTTAGAATGACATTAAAAGGTATTGCTCTCATGAATTAAGACACTTGTTTGATATTGACATTATACTGTCATTTTATGAAACTCCCCAAGGAGCTCCTCAGCAATGTTTGGAATCCATACCTATATGCAACCCCAACAGAAAATCTATAGCTTGCACAATACAACATTTCTAATCATGTTATCCTACTGCAAATGAGATTCACAGCATAACAAATGAAAGCAGGGCACTTAGAGCTGCAAGTCTCTGCATAGGCTACCTGGTGTTCAGAACAGCCTGGCCACGACTATTTTCAGAATGGGATAATAAGACCAGGTGACATTTGTTAGGGACGGACTCTATCCAAGACAGAGCTCAACCCAATTCAGCAAAGGTTTACCATGAAGGAAAAGGTTAAATTAAATTGTTAATTGGTGGGGGGGGGTACCCTGGCTGGCTCAGTTGGTAGAGCATGTGACTCTTGATCTCAGGGTCATGAGTTCAAGCCCCATGTTGGAGGTAGAGATTACTTAAAATAAATAAATAAATAATTTAAAAAATTGTGTGTTTTTACACGTGTTGAGAAACTCACCCCCTTGCTTCCTCAAAAACTTCCAAGGGTATTTAACTCATCTTTCAAATGAGAAAGAAACTCAGACTGTCCTCCTTAAGCCTTTCCTAATGTCTCAGTTTTTTGCAGGTAAAAATTCCTGGCATTTCCCCAAAGGGGACATCCGGTGGTTGTGGTTATCTTTCTGAGGGCGTGGGAGACTACATTTTTCAAACAGGAACAGGAGGGCCTGGATTATCTTTAAAAGGAAGCTTTTACTCTATGGGCATTCGGGAGAGAAAATGAGGGAGAAACAAAAATCGAGTGAGAGGAAAAGAGAAAATAAAAAGAAGGAAAGAGAAGAAGGCCCAGGTAGGCAGGTATGATTGCCCGCTTTTGCAGTCCCAGCACAGCAAGACAGAGAAGGAAGCCATGCAAGTACTTTCCAAACCCTAAAGGCTTTGTAAACAGCACTGCTGTCCTCTCTAGCGCCCACTTCAGGCTGAGCCACTCCAGCATTCTTCCTTCAGTCTTCCTGCCTCCCACCCCTCCCCTTTTCTGCAGGTCATTGCATCTGGAGGATTTCCATGAAGGCTGAGGACAGTTAGGCATCTTGGATTTGGGTTCTGCCTTCTAGGAGCCAGAGGAGAGCTGGCAGAACCCACTGTGTATTTATACTGCAGCTGCCTCACTCTGCTAGGTCCCAGGCCCTACAGCTGCAGCATTTTTGGAAGATGCAAGACTGGCAGAAGAGTGAGGATGGTGCCTGCAGTGTCTCAGAAGGCTGGAGTCCCTGAAGGAGGAGAGCGCAGAGGAGATAGAGAGGGGCCTGGCCAGTCCTCAAACAGGAGCTTTGAGTGATATGCCTGTTCTCTCAAAAAAAATGCAAGGATTCCAAAGAAATTAACTGAGATGAAGAGAAGGCCAGGAAGGCCAGGTTAAACATTGAACAAGGTGGGTATATTGGAGGTGAGGGGCAATAGAAAAGAGATAGAAAGCGAGCTTACAAGAAAGTAGAAATTATATCGTGTGAAAAGGAATCCTTGGGGCTCTCTTGAAAGAGGTGCTGGGGACCAGACAATTGTTTATTTGAAGACTAGCAATGTCACTGAGGATGCTATAAGTGTAGGGAGAAGGGAACATTTCCACTCCCCATTACTCTGTAATTGTTTATTTCATAGACTAGAAGTTAATTGACTTTTCCCTAGCTCTGTGGTTCTGGGCCTCAGTTTCCTCATCTGTAAAACAAGGGGTTTAGACTAGATCCTTTTGAAGGTCTCTGCCTGATGTGACTCTGTCAGCCTATGAGCCAGGGTACCTGACACTAAACATCTCTGAGATTTAGTACCAGATTCCGCTGCACTACCCATTTATCAATGCAGTGTAACAACATCTGCACCATTCATGAAGCAGATTCCAACTCTCAGTGATGACGGGGAGTATGGCTCAATTATGACAAGAGATTGATCCTTCTGCCCTAAGTAAGGAAGGGAGGAACAGTGATTTACACTTTGGGTTTCCAAGGGGAGAATATTCTCGAATTTTTTATTTCAAATTTTATCCATTGTAAATTATAAATTCCTTTGAGGGGTTCGAAATAGTTGGACTGACTAAAGGGCCAAGGGGCTGTATAATGAACTGCCTTATTTGAAGGAAAATTTATATCATTACAGAAATCGAATCTGCTTTTTCTATGGAAATCCAGCTCACACTGGCCATGCTCTTCTCTTGTCTGCCTGCCTCATGCCATTCTGTCAACTGCTTCAGTGCAGCATTTTCTGGAGTTATTAAACACCGAAGCTTAATGAGAGTGCACTTAATGGGTGAAGTATTCAATGATGCAGGACCCCCCCCCGCCCCCCCCCCCACGTAAGCAGTTTAAATGATAGTGGGGACAAAATACGTTTTCACGAGAGTTTCATTTTTAATTTGTCTCAACATGAAATTCCTTTAATTTTTTAAAAAATTAATATGTAGAAATACAACTCCTTCCTTCCTCTTGTCTTCAAGTGGGATGTCACACACAGATAGTGTCCACTTGTGTTTTCTACAGCCACTAACATTTCCATTTCATTTTAGTCTCCAAAATATGGGCAGGAGCACAACTCTAGAAAAATGGATTCCTACTCTCTCATCTCACAGGGCACTGATCCGTGCAGTGCTGAGCACTTGCACGGAGCCTCACTATTTCCTCCAACCCCCACCCCCATTCACCAGTGCCCCTGCTTTCCACAGGGGGTTTGACCTTGCAAAGACCCTGCTTCAGTTTCTGGGCAAGTTACAACCCATTTTAACTCAAAATACAAAACGACCTTTTCTCCTTTAAATAAACACTACCAAATGTAACCCATCTGGGCTTACATTTCTCAGCCCTGTATTCCAGACTGTGAACACGGGATGCAAAGGCAGGTAACTAGTTTGGGTCTGACAGTTCCCATTCAGAGGCTCTGAGACTCAGACTCTGTTCAAAACAGACGGCTGACTATGTGGTTGAACACCTTTCCTTTTTTGTCCATTCACCATCATGACGAAAAATCAAAACCGAAAAATTATCTACTCATTTCTAAATACTAAGAAATGTGCTTCTTTTGCGCCTCGCTCCGTGGTTCTAAACACTAACATCCCGCTTGGAAACCAACACTGATATCCACACCGCATCTCGTCTACTCAGTTTCACTTAGCAAACACCTTCACTGCTCTTCCACGGTGAGAAAAATGGTGCACCAACCCCACGGATGACAGGTTGGTACTTGACTGCAACCGCTCAATAGTTTTATCAGCAACCGGAAAACTTCACAATCGGTCAATTAGCTACTTAAATCCGTGTAAGGAGATCTGCTTATACTAAAAAACCACCTCTGTTTCACCTATCTTAAATCTAGCCTAAGACAATCCCCCAAACACGCCGCATATAAACACTCCCCCTTCCCCCACCCCCATTATCCCAAAAGATCCCCTCATTGACTAACAACACATTCAGATGGCCAGCATCAACCAAAGCAATTGCCACCATGCATTTAGACGCATCTATGCTAAGTATTGACAATAGCCAAAGCATCTCTCAGACAACTGGCTGCACTACACATGCAGAAAAGCAACGAAGATTGCATTTTCCACTTACAGTTATAGCGCTGCGCACGGTCACTTAATGAAAATGATAAAACTCAACAGTTCTTTATATATATGTATAATTCAGATAAATGGTTAAGCCGTCTCTGTGTGTGGTTCTCTCGCGCTCTTTTTTTTTTTCCTCTGGAGCTCTAGGCTGCTTAAATCCCTCTTGGATCGCGCCTCGCAAGCCCAGCCGCCGCCGCAACAAGCTCGGGTAAGTCTATGCTGCAGATTGGGAATCCCATAGAAAACCTAGCGTCCCTGGAGCTGGATGCGCAGGCGCGCGAGCCACCGCCTCTCGAGGCACCCCCTCCCCTTCCCCGCCTCTCTCCTCCCTCCTCCTCCAGCTCCGCAGCCCCAGCTTGGAGAGCTCAGGAGCCGGTGACCAAAAGCAGCCTGGCATTGGCGCATGCTCAGTTGGAGGGGCTCGGAGATCCCGCTGGTGGATTCCACGTCTCCAGATTTTAGCAGAAACTCAAAAGGAAAGTACATAGGAAAAGGGAGCCTGGCTACCGGAGCTGCCTGCACCTGGACAGGCGGTAGGGAGAGCAAGTTGGGCTCACCACACTCCGCCGTAATGGAGTCCGATGATGAAGGCGAAGGCCAGAGATGGGACACTTAGAGCCTTCTATTCCCACGGCTCCGAGCCCTAAAGGGCCCTCGGCCCACCTTTTGTCAGGCTGTAAGGTGACGGAGAAAACTGCAGAAATTCTTTTTCTCGAGAGGAAGTGTATCCCCAGCTAGCTATGAGCATATCTGTCCGGCTCACGGTGAAGGAATGGTTATGGTGGGCACTTTTCGTGGGCCATTTCATCCGAGGGTCTTAACCTAGGAGCACTGGGAGCCGGTCCTTCTCATACCCCAGTGCCCAGGACCATCCGTCCAGAGCGGCTAGAGAAATGTAGGTTGAAGGAAGCTGGGTCCGAGGCTTGCCCTGTGTGACCTTGGGCAAATCAAGCTAACCATCAACGAACATTTAACAAACGCCTGCAGTATGCAGTTAATAAATATTTATTGAATATGCTCGGTGGGAGGGATGGATGGGAGGGAACAAACCATCCTTGGAATACAAGGTAGAGGGCTTGGACTAAGTGATATTATAAAGCCCACTTTCGTGTCCATTAAGGACGCCTGTGTGTTCTAGCCCTCCCCCTCTCCCCACTGTCCTGCCAAAGCCTAGAAGACTTGGCAAGGAGTAGTGCGCAGTAAATGTTTGGTCGCTTCCCTACCAGGAAAGCAAGAATTCCCAGATGTTCCCAACCCGATCAGTTTCCTCAAGTGTGTATGTTTGCACATTCATTCCTTCATTCACCCAACAATTACGCTTTAACCAACTACTTACTACTAGCCACTGTTTGGGGGATAAATGCAGTGAACAAACGCCCATCCTGAGATTTACATTCAGGTGGGAGTTCTATTTTCAAGGGAGGGGAGTTCTGGGGGCAAAGTGAAGGTCTAGGTTCTCCTTAAGTAGAGACCTTTACAATTTCACACACCTTACCACGCTCAGGAAAACTGCAGTGTTAATAAACCTTTTCGCTCTGAGGACACCAAGAGCATCTCCCATGGCAAAAGGGCTCTAGACTGACAAATCTCCGTTGCCAGGAGGGAGCGACTCCTAGCTACCAAGTCGGGGAGTCCAGCTTGGAAGAACTTGAGGATACTTTGACGAAGACCAGGAGAAACTCCACCCCACCAGTCTCTGGCACTGGAAAAGGCTTGGGCTCAGTGAGGACCCCCCGTAGTGACGCCCAAGCTGCAACCTGACGTTCAAAGCCAACCTGGCCGTCCCAGAGCGCACGAATGCACTTTCCTGGGCCAGACTCCTCGGGAAGGTGGCGCAGAGCGGGGGAGCGCTCTCGGGACTCCCGGGACAGAGCTCGCAGAAGTCCCCTCCCCGCGGGGCTCTTCCGCGGGGTGCTGGCGACCTCGGAAACCCGGCGCGCGGAGTCGCGGGGAGCAGGGCGCACGCCCGGGCGCGCTGCGGCAGCTGAGCACATTGAGAGTCTGGCGGGCGCCAGCTCCGCGCTCCCGGGCCGCAGTGCGCACTGCGCAGCGGGGCTGGTCGGCGGATTCTTTCTGTTTCTTGGGATGAGGTTGGGGCAAAGGTCAGTCCTGGATAAGTCTCTGGTTGGCGGTGGAGACAGCCTCCAAAGCTTTCAAAGTAATTTCTCGTCTTTTGTCGATTTCCCCTACTAAAGCGTTTTACGCTGGGCTGTCTGGTTTCTCTCTGGAGAACAGACTCCGCATTGCAATCTGCATCAGCTGAAAGAAGGGGTCATAATGCCATTTCTCCGCGCGGAAGAGACGTGCCTATTTATTGCGCCCTGGCGGTCTCTTTCGTGGCATTGTTCGGGTTTAGATAACTTACTTCCAACTTGTGCTTAGGAAAAAAACGAACACTGATACTTTAAACCGTGTTCTGTTGTAGGGGAGATTTGATTTGGATGCGTGCGCTTTTGTGAAGCAGCTTTGTCTAATTGGGCAGACAGAATGTTTAAAAAGTTTTATTTGCACTGAAGCGTTGTTTGGCGTCCTTAATGCGGTATCTTAATTTTTAATCGCCAGCCATTATGCAACTTTATTTTCTTAAGCTCTAATGTTTTGTTGTTAAAATCTTTTTTCTGAGATGCCTTTTGGTCGAGTTTTATGTGCAGCATGAAATCACCGTAGGGAAGCAAATTCTAAAAGACACCAAAGGAATATTATCGTTTAAATTACAGAAAGCAGTTCCCCTCTTTAGGATGGCAGAATGAACTTGAAAAGAAGAATGTGGTAGACACTAAAAAATCAGGGAACCCTCTGTTTCTTTCCTTCTTTAGACGTTTGCAGATGTCACTGGTAATCACCAAAGAGCAGAGGTGCTCGGTCCAGCGCTCTGAGCCCCAGAGTCCGGGGACAGGAATACCGCACCCTGCTGAGTGCAGAATGCCATTTAGCTGTAGCAGTAGTTCCTTTACTTAAAGCCGCGTCCCCAGCACTGTGGATGGATAGCGGTGTCAGCTTTCATACTCTGGAGATTTGGGGGGGCGGGGAGAGGAAGGTGCAGTAGTGAGGAGTTTTGGGGGTTTTGTTTGTTTGTTTGTTTGTTTTGTTTTGTTTTGTTTGGAGTACCTGGTAGCGAACTATAGAGATGATCCCTAGTAGAATCCTCACTGGCCCAGAAACTGCTGAGGAGCCATTTTCCCTTTCCTCACAAATTGTTTTCCGAGTTAGGCTTACTTCACTTCACTCTTTCCCAGATTCAAACAAACAAAATGAAACCAAGAACGACCTTTTAGGTGTACACAACTTCATTTAATATTGGCATCCACTTTAATCGAGACATAGACAAGTTGAACACGGAGAATGGTCGTACAAAACGCGAGGAGGTAACAGGTCTGAGCTTGTGGTCCTCTGAGCTCATGGTAATATTATTTATTAGACATGCTGTGTATAAAATATATGAGCCAAGAAGGGTGGAACTTAAGGCATAGGGACATTTTGGAAATCGGAAGGAAAATTAAGTGTTTGAAAGTCAACGTTAGAAAATGAAAAGAGACAGGAATTGGAAAAATGGATTTAAATTAATTTGAATCCATGCAGAACAATGATAGTAATTTTCTTGTATAGGTAAAGTGTCTTTGTTTCAGAAAGCTATGGGTATTAATCCTTACAGAAATGCATTACATAAGATAATTATGTTTATCCTGTCTTATTTATCTTATTTTTAAAAATATACAGATAGACCAATGAAATAAAATAACTTTCTGAGGTCAACAGTAAGTTATTACCTAGAATAAAACTATACAATAACTTTTCTAACAGAAAGTGTTTCGTTCTATATGTTTGTATTCCTTCTACATGTTTTTCTAAAATAAGTGGAAAAATGCAAGACCACAAGGGAGTGATTCCCAGGCAGTTAGGGAGTGAGTTCCATGTCTCTGTGCAGAAGAGGGATTGACAGTTCTTATGTTAATGAACTCCATTGATGATTTCTCCCAGTGGGCCCCAGATTTATCTCTAATCCATGACTGAATCTAAACTCATTTTGAAAGATTATTCTTAGCTATGTCACCAATTTCTCTTAAAAATTGAACAATCCACAATAAAAGTTCCTTAAATCCCTGCTGAATGAATTATTGTCAAAGCTTTGAGTTTCCTAGAAGTTTCTTGGAGTCTTAGAAATGGTCATGGCAAATGCAGGTGCTCTGAAGCCTAAAGAATAAAAGGTGCTTTATTCCATTCTATCTTCCACACTTGGGCCTAACCTACAGATTCCCAGCAGAGCTTTTAAATTGGAAATTTTCACTGTTACCGTTGTGTGTTTTCACCTCACAAAAGAAAGGATGATAGCAGAATTGCAGTAAATATGATTTCTATTTTTTTCTTCAATGACTTTTTAGGTAGCCCAGTATACTAGGCTGTATTCTTTTTTAGTTGTGTGAAGAGCCACTGCAAATATAATCATGGATTCATATTCTGATCTTCTGTACTTTGAAAACCACCTGATGCCAAAGGTCTTCAAAGCCCTTCTTGCTTAAAACAGATCTTACTAACTTGTTTCTACCTTCAGCCTTTATTTTCCTTAATATAGATCCTTTTAATGATACTCTTAAACTCAACAGAGAATGTTAGCATAAAATATAAAGGAAAAATAAAAACAATGAATCCTTCACTCCTTCTGAGACTACCAACAAAAACTCCTTTACCAAGTGATTTTCACAGTTGGGTTTATATTTTCACCTACTGCTTGAAGTAGAAAAGGACTCCCTCATTTTTTAGTGTTCTTATCATATTCCCCCTTTAAAGTTCATTTAGCCATCCTAAGGAGGTTCAGGAAGACAGAGTGATCATTGGTGATTCTTGTTTTTATTCCAAAAGGTAGGTTTAGTACCTGTACTACAGTCCAAAGAGAGTGGATTGTATTGATTTTTTATAAAAAGAAAAAAAGAATGCTCGAGTAACTAATGGTGGTGTTCAGTAGTGGCTGTAAGTTGAATTCCTTTTGATCTCCTTCATTCATTTATCAGACACCTATTAAGTACCTACTTGTGTCAGGCCGTGTCCTGAGCACTTTATATGCAATATTCCATTTCACAACGACTTTATTTATGTGCAGGTACTATTATAATCCATTTACAGATGAAGAGGGAGCTGAGGCAACATATGTATTAGTAATATCTCCAGATACCTTCTTCAGTTAGCTCAGTGTCTCTTTCTTCACCCCATTCCAATTAAAGTTATGATTCTCCCTCTATAAATCACTACTTTTTTAATCCATCTATATACCTATGCAAGCTAAATATTGTGAATACTGTGATCATCTCATTTCTCTTCAGTAGTCTCCCATTTTCTCGTGAGAAAACTTCAAACCCTAAGTCATGTATTCAGAATCTTCCACCATGTGGCAGACTGCTATTTGCCTGCCTTAACTATAGATCATCTAATTTGGGAGGGGGAAGAGGGAGGAAACAGGCCCAGAAAAAAAAGTCCACCTTTCCCAGCATCCCTGCATTCTCATCTATTACATGAAGGGGAATAGAAATAGAAGCCTCCCTCTTTTTGTTGTTGTTGTTGTTACTATATTTCTCTTTTAAGTTTATTATACCATCCTAAGGGAGTATCCCAGAAGAGAAAGAATGACTATTGGTGATCTTAAATGCAGACTTTTCTCTTGCTCTTCAGTTTCTTTTCTTTTTCTTTCTTTCTTTCTTTCTTTCTTTCTTTCTTTCTTTCTTTCTTTCTTTCTTTCTTTCTTTCTTTCTTTCTTTCTTTCTTTCTTTCTTTCTTTCTTTCTTTCTTTCTTTCCTTTCTTCTTTCTTTCCTTTTCTTTCTTTCCTTTCTCCATGACCAGAGTGGAGCCCACCATGGGGCTTGAACTCATGACCCTGAGATCAAGACCTGAACTGAGATCAAGAGTCTGATGCTTAACTAACTGAACCACCCAGGTGCCCCTTGCTCTCCAGTTTTATTTACAATTGCCTACAGAACATCTACATGTGAATTTCTCACAGATACCTCAAACTCAACATCTACAAAATAATTATCTCCTCTGCCCTCCACTTCCACCAACCTGCCTGTGCTCCCTAGCACTTTGAAGGTGTCCGCTATCAACCCAGTGCTCTAAGTCAGAACCTTGGGCATCACCTTCAGCTCTTCTATCTCTCTCATTCCCTGTCAAATTGTTACTTAAATCCTGAGAATCCCATTTTCTGAATGTCTCTCAAATCCACCCCTCACTGCCACTGTGTTAGTTCATTCAGGCTTTCATCATCTCACTGCTGGACTTGTTCTTTTCCATTCTCGTGATGATTACAAAACCTCACATAAAATCACATTGCTCCTTTGAAAAAAACTATTGAGTAGTTTCTCACTTTAAATGATAAAAATAAAAATTCCTTAGCACACCATACACACGACCCCTTATATTCTGGCTCTTGCCTATCCTCCAGCCACATCTCTTTAGTGTTCTATGCTCCATCACACTGTGGAGCTGTACTTTTACTTCTCTGTAGTCTTGCGTATGCTCTTTTTCTCTTCCTGGGAAACTTTTCTTTGCCTTCCCTGGAACATTTCTATTAATACTTCAAGTTCAGCTAAAATATTATTCCTTAACAGAAGAATCTTTCTCTTCCTAGCACTTAGAAGACAGTTGCAAGGTTGTTGTCAAGATTAACTGAAATTGTATATTCCAAACTATGAGACTCTATTTAAACATAAGATAGGATGTAATGGTAATTTGTCTATTAATTATTAAGTAAAAGTTTTATGTTATCTGCTTTTTTTAAAGATTTATTTATTTTAGAGAGAGAGAGAGAGTGCGAGTGGGGAATGGGAAGGGACAGAGGGAGAGAGAGAGAATCTCAAGTAGATTCCAGGCTGAGTGTGGAGCCCCAGCACTCGGGGCTTGATTTCATGACCCTGAGATCATGACCTGAGCTGAAACCAAGAGTGGGCCGCTTAATGGACTGAGCCACCCAGGCACCCCTTCTTTTCATTTCAAAAGGCAAAATGAATATATGATATTGATGTAAAAACAAAACTCTTGAACTGTTTTAACTAACATATGGTCCTTGATTGAATTTAAAGTTAGTAGCTTATAAAGAAATTTGTAACATTTATGTATGTAGGTCTTATACCTTGGTTGAATTACTATCACACAGATAATCCACATTCAACATAATTAAAAACACTTATAAACCAACTGATTTTCAATGTTTTTTTATTCCATTGTTCTTTTTTTGGTTGTTTTTCTGGACATGAGGCATAAATTGTAAGCATGGAACTATAATAAAATACCTTATACTTTACAGGTTTTAAATGATTTTACCATCTTTATTATATGATCCCCAGATATCATTATTCTAATTTTATTTAATTAATTAATTTATTTTTAAAAATTCATTTATTTATTTGAGAGAGAGACTGAGAGAGAGAGGAAGTGGCAGAGGGAGAGGGAGAGAGAATTCCAAGGAGACTCCATGCTGAGTGCAG
Organism: Mirounga angustirostris; assembly: GCF_029215605.1. Taxonomy (NCBI): domain Eukaryota; kingdom Metazoa; phylum Chordata; class Mammalia; order Carnivora; family Phocidae; genus Mirounga; species Mirounga angustirostris. The sequence goes on along the minus strand of NW_026991718.1, from coordinate 13,198,471 downwards.
AGCCCAAAACAGGGCTCCATCTCACAGCCCTGAGATCACGACCTGAGCCGAAACCAAGAGTCCGACGCCCAAACGACTGAACCACCCAGGTGCTCCATCCTCATTTTACACATAAGATTATCAACCATTTAAAAAGTCCAGATTGTAATGCTTTCTAGAAATTATGCAGTTATAATGTGGTGGAACTAGTTGCAATTCAGTAATCTAATTCTATTTTTTCAGAAACTACTCTCTGATACTGACAAAATGTTCCACTGGTTTCCATCTTTCTCAGTTTCAGGTTTTTGCTTGGTATGACAAGAACATGCAGTAGTAGATTATAATCTAGGAAGAAGGTGAGTTACTATTGCTTGGACTACTAAAGTTAAAAAACATAAATGTTTGCCTCACTTTATTTTCCTTGATTTAGGAAACCGCAGTTCATTATAAACCCAAAGACAAAGGGTACTTGGGCATCCCTTAGCAGTCCGCAGTATAATCCGAAAGAACTTTTTACACTAAAACTGCAAATTATTTATTTATTAAAACATTTCTTATTTTTACATTTTGCCCCTAATCTCAGAGCCATCAAAGAATCCACTTTTATTCAAATTACTTGTAATATAAGAAAGACGGAAATATTTTATTGGTTAATTGTCTATAGTTTTCCACTGAAAATTTGTTGATCCCCTGAAATTTGGTGATTGAAATACAGTTTATTATTTAGGCTGATTTGGTGTATTTTGGAGGCAGACATTGGAGTTATGGACAAGCCAAAGAATGTCAGGGATTTTCAGCAACCACTAGAAGCTGCAAGAGAGGCACGGAACAGATTCTACTTTAGAGCCCCCAGACCATAGTGACACCTCGATTTCAGATTTTTAGCTTCCAGAACTGTGGAAGAATAAATTTTTGTTGTTCTAAGATACCCATTCTATCATATCTTGTTACAGAAGCCCTAAGAAATAGAGAGAAGAACTACATTTTAAATACAGCATTTGACACTTAGGTTTACAATAAAGAATATTCTGGCAGTGAGATAATAGAAAGATAAAGTTTTCTACAAATAGATATACTTCTCCCCCGCCACCCCCTGTGAGAAGCAGTGGACTTTGAGTTAAGATGTTGATTCAAGAACCAACTCTGCTATCTATTATGTGTAGTCTTGGGCAAATCACTTAAGTTCCCTTCATGACTTGATTTCCTTACCTATAAATTGAGAAAGATTTAAAACACTACTTAAAAGTAGGTCTCTACAGTTCAAAAATTCAAGATATTGGGCATCCACAAAATTCTAGATAGTAAAGGAATAGTGCTAATTTGCATCTAAGATCACATTGAGCTAGTTTCTTCCAACTGAAAACTACAGGCATACCTCATTTTATCGTGCTTTGCTTTATTGTGCTTTGCACATATTGCATTTTTGACAAATTGACGGTTTGTAGCAACCCTGCATCGAGCAAGTCTATTTCTTCAAGGCAAGGCCCTCCACCAGCAAAAAGATTATGACTCACTGAAAGCTTAGAAGATGGTTAGCATTTTTTAGCAATAAAGTATTTTTTAAATTAAGGTATGTACATTTTTTACATCATGCTATTGCACACTTAATAGACTACAGTAAAGTTAAATATAACTTTTATATGCACCAGGAAACCAAAAAATTTCATTTGACTTTATTTTGATATTCCTTTTATTGTGGTGGTCTGGAACTGAACCCACAACATCTCTGAAATATGCATGCCTGTAAATTAAATTCATGGTTTTGTTTTGAGTTTATTTTATAAATAATTTCCTTAGAGACCTTTCAGGTTGTTTTTTTCATAAAAAATCAGATTAGGTACATTGATCACAGTACCACTGCTAGAAGTAATATAAATTCTGTTTAAGATTTCCCAGACTGGTTTATAGATGTTCTAATAAAATTGAGTATTAGTAACATTGTAATGTTAAACAAAATTTTGAAATTAGACTTATATAACACTTTACCAATGTAATGATTTTTTAAAAATAGACTGTACTATTTAGAGAAATTTTAGGTTTGCAGCACATATAATGTTTTCAGAAACATTCAGTGACCATAGACCTTAGCAATTTCAATTATGGAGATTGTAGTTAGTATTAGAAATTCAAGCATTTTGATTGTGGATTGGATGAAAAATAAGACTAAATAACAGAGTAGGTGTATTGCTTCTTTAATATATTATAGGGCCTGGTATTTATGAGGGCTATGTCCTAAGACCTTCCTGACTCTCCAATATATGAATATCCAGGATAAAATTGCTTTGTTGTTAAAGTGGCCATATAATATTGCCTCCTTATAGAGTATTAAGTGAGACAACAAATTAAATAAGAACAACAAGGCTACAATGAACTGCAGACACTGGGTAATCAGTTGCCTAGACTTACCAATTTAGTTATCAGTTACTAGTACCAATTTTATAGTTGCATAAGATTCACATTTGTTCTTTAGCAAAATGGCATATTACTGTCATTATAATCTTTTTTTTAAAAGATTTTATTTATTTATTCGAGAGAGGCAGAGGGAGAAGCAGGCTCCCAAGGAGCAGGGAGCCCGATGTGGGACTCGATCCCAGGACCCTGGGATCATGACCTTAGCCAAAGGCAGACGCTTAACCATCTGAGCCACCCAGGCGCCCAGTCATTATAATCTTTAAGATCATTCACAAATAGATACAGCCCAAGAATTAAATCCATAAAGGCCATATTCTATTAAAGTTCTGTTACCCATAACCATTATAATTTTCATACATCTGTATACTCCTTGAAAAATAAGTAACTGAAACTTGGGATCATGGTTATTTTGAAAACAATTTGAATCCAATGAATGAAGGTCAGTTTTGAAAAAGCTAAAATTTACTGTTCAGTCTTTACGAATTCAACATTCATTTTTATAAATAGTTCTTTTTAAATACTTCTAAATAGAGTGAAACTCTTTCTCCTTAGGAGCTAATAAATGTATTAATCTAAGAGAATGGATCATTTATGGTATTATTTATGTTTATACTCTTTCTATCCAAAAAGCTGTGTGAATGACTTGCCACTTTGGTGGAGAGGAAAGAATATAGTAATCCTATTTTATTCTCATTATCTTTATTATTTAATGCAGGTTTGAGCCAGATATGGTGGAATATCTTATAAAAACATTTAAAGAAGAGATGACTTCGTGTTTGAGTTAATTTCCATGAACACTGTGTGATTTATGAAAGAAAGAGGAAATTAGACTTGACAGAGGGAGTTCCTAGGCTTATTTGACTGGGCAACAGTGTTTACAGTTGGCATTAGACACTAGAACTGAACCATCTTTTGGCAACCAGTGTATCATTTGCAACACAAGGAATAGGTTTTATTCTATTATTCTACCCTATGTAGTTGTCCTGTCCTTGTCTTTTTTTTTTTTCCTTTTTTTCTTTTCTCTCTCTTTTTTTTTTTTCCCCGTTGAGAAATGAAGGCTGTACTAGACTTAATCTTTTTTCTGTAACTGTTCATTTGGTAGCTTTCTTGGGCATAACGATAGCTTTTCAAGGCCTTTGTAAAAATTTAAATAGTTTTCCCTTTTATACTTTCTACAGGAAATGTTATTTATTTTTATATTTTGAGAGAGAATGTCAATATGCAAGTGAACACTGAAATCCACATGCTACTGATTTAAAGATTCTTTGCCACTCACTCAAACTAATTTTTGTGAAATGAATTCCAAAATTCAAACATTAAAACTTACCATATTAAACAGTAAGTAAATATCTTCAAGGAGTTACTGCTTAAAAGCCTTTTGATGATGATATCATACCCCAGTAAAAATTCTGCCAGCTTACAATACGGTCAAAATCAGACTATAGGGCGCCTGGGTGGCTCAGTTGGTTAAGCGACTGCCTTCGGCTCAGGTCATGATCCTGGAGTCCCTGGATCGAGTCCCGCATTGGGCTCCCTGCTGGGCAGGGAGTCTGCTTCTCCCTCTGACCCTCCCCCCTCTCATGTGCTCTCTCTCATTCTCTCTCTCTCAAATAAATAAATAAAATCTTTAAAAAAAAATCAGACTACATTAAAGCAAGGATCACACTTTGCAATCATGTTTTAAAACCAAGCCAACTGTGCTAGTAAAAAGAGATGAGGTTTAATTTCCATCAAGAGTTAAGAGGTTTTTATGCCCACACAGAGTTTATAGATGTCATGTGATTGTATATATAAGTAGCACAGAATATAAATTATATCATTTTCTCATTACCATGTATGGTTAGAACATAATAACAGCAACAAAAAGTTGCAGGGATCATGCAGTTCTGATATTTCTGCCCTACACAAACATACTGATGCATTTTAATACACACACTGACACAAAATCTTTTGCATTTATAGCCTTTCCTGCTGTTGAGCTCTGTTTCTGCTTTTCCAACTAGAAAAAGTCTAGCAATTTCTTCAGTGCAATATACCTAAACCCAAACTTGTCACCTTTATTCTCATGACATACTCTTAAATGAGTATAACCTCTCCATTCCCCTCTTCTATTAGTGGTATCTCATTGATTTTCCTAATAATTTAGGCTTTAATCCTAGAAGTCATTGCTGATTCCTTACCCTCATGACAGCACAGCAGTATCAAATTCTAACAATAATTTCTTAAAAATATCACTCCCATTTGTATTTTCCTTTCCATTCCTATGGCTTATGCTCAAATACAGGTCCTTAATATTTCTGATTCTATAGCAATGACCCCTAATTTCGCTAGGGATCATGCTCTTTCACTTGTTTCCAATTCATCCTAAATGTGACCACTAGGTGAATTTTTCTAAAATGCTATTTTAAACACGTCTTTCTCCTGAAGCAAACCCACAGATATAATCTTTCCTAGAGCATAAAGTCCACACTTTTATTGAAGCCGGCATTCAAAATTCTGAACACCCTAACCTCAGTCTCTTTCCTGTCTATTTTCTTTTACCCCTTTACAAAAACATTTCTCTCAAACACACTTGCCTACTCACTATTGCCCATAACCGACTTTTGTCTATGCCTTTAGTCATGCTCTTTTTTGTTCTTAATCTGGAATATATCAACTATTCTTCTTATATCCAAATCATAAATATTCTTTGTGATGCCTTTAGGTCTTCTCCAATCCTTAATTGCTCAATTCTTTTGAACCACAAGTATATATCATTTATATAATCTATTTAAAATTACATGAATTTTTTTAACCTTTTATATTGTTATTAAATGATTTTTATTGTTAATGCCTTGTCTCTGTGTCATAACTTCTTGGTATGATGCCTGACACAATATTGAATATATAATAGATATTAGTCCTTAATGACTGTTTCATTGATTAAAAACTGGCTCCCAGAGTAAATGCCTTTGAGTCCTCAGTAATGAGGGCCTTATTTGGCTATATTTAGCAGCACCAATAAAAAACTTAGTGATGACGGGGCTCCTGGGTGGCTCAGTCTTTAGACGTCTGCCTTCGACTCAGGTCATGATCCCCGGATCCTGGGATCAAGCCCCACATTGGGCTCCCTGCTCTGTGGGAAGCCTGCTTCTCCCTCTCCCACTCCCCGTGCTTGTGTTCCCTCTCTCGCTGTCTCTGTCAAATAAATAAAATCTTAAAAAAAAAACCCAAAAAACGTAGTGATGACAACTGATGCAGAAAAAAATTAAGATATATAGTCACAAAAATAGCTAGGTTAATTATTCTCAATGAGGATTAATGAATAAATATGTATAATAGATACTTTAAAAAGCAGACTTAATAGTATATTTGAAAAGGAGAAAGGCAGCTATATATCAGTGAAGATACATGCCTGAGTGAAATCTGCTCTTCCCGCATGCAAAAATAAAAAAGTAAATACAGCACTCATCGAAGACACGAATAAAGGCAACTCTCCTGAACAGAGGGAAATCTGTTTGGAAATATCCAATGGTATATATTTTAATTTCTTTTCCTTTTATGTTAAATAAATGATAAAGAATTAATTCCTATGGAGTTCTCCACAGGAAAGAAAAAAAATGAGCAACTTGACAAATCAGTAAAAAGTCTGGGAAAAGTTAGGAAATCCCCTTAGATGATTCTCTTTAAGGATGATCTAAAGATTCTTATTCTACAATGTCAAAGAGGTGAATGGGTTACTATTAACAACTGTAATACTTATATAGAACTTGCTATGTGTGAAGCACTGTTTTACATATATTAACTCATAAAATCCTATAACTACCACCTGAAGTAGTTATCATTACTATCATCCCCATTTTATAGTTGAGGGAATTGAGGCACAGAGGGTTAAGGAATTTACCCAAAGTCACATAGATAGGAAGTTGTGGAACCAGGATTCAAATCTTAAACTAGTTTAGTTTCAGAATCTATGCCTTCCTTCCTTTTCTTCCCTTCCTTCCCTTCCTTCCCTATTCCTTCCTTCCTCCCTTCCTTCCTTCCTTCCTTCCTTCCTTCCTTCCTTCCTTCCTTCTTCTGTGGAAGTAAGATGTACATACAGAAAAAGATAGCATTCTTGAATTTACAACACAATGAATTATCATAAGATGAATACACCACCCAGGTAAAGAGGTAGAGGACTGAAGCATGACGAGAACTTCTGAAATACAGAGTACATAATCTTATGTTCTTAACCTCTCTCTACATTGCCTCTCAGTAGATTGCTGGACATTACTCTCCACCTTAAAGTTCTTACTATGATTTCAGTTTAAACTGATTCAAATGTATAGCGTTCATTCCTAAAAAGCCATAGGGGGGAATAAAACAAGAAGAAAAGAAAAAAACCCTGAATTTTGAGGTTGTTATCTTGACAGTTTAAATACTTTTTTTAAAAATTTTAAAAAGACAAAAATAGTTTCGTAATTCTATAAATACTCTCGCAAATTCCGTAAAGGTACATTTCTGAACAGGGTAGTTAAGCAGTTTTGACCACATGAAAACACTTATGGTCTTTTTTTTTTTTTTTTTAAGATTTTATTTATTTATTTGACACAGAGAGAGACAGCCAGAGAGGGAACACAAGCAGGGGGAGCAGGAGAGGGAAAAGCAGGCTCCCAGCTGAGCAGGAAGCCTGATGTGGGGCTTGATCCCAGGACCCTGGGATCATGACCTGAGCCAAAGGCAGACGCTTAACAACTGAGCTACCCAGGTGCCCCCAAACACTTATGGTCTTGTTGTAGGTCTGTGCTAGAGAAGGGCTGCAGGAAGGGCTCATGGTGAAGGATTTCATGGTTTAATTTTTAACCTTCTGTCAGCCTCTACCACCAAGCTGTCCTGCAGACACACGGACTACTGAGTTTGGAGTTTAAACTGGCTATTTTGTTTCCATATTAAAGTTCCCGACAAAGTTTGACCTTATATCAGTACTTCAAGGATGGGTAATTACAGTTTGAGACAATTAGTTTGTAAATCAAACCTAATGGAAGCAGTCTTTTCATCAATGGCATGTAGATATTGAGATACTTGGCCTTTTTAAAAAAAGTTATTTGACCTGAGAGGAGTTTGAAGAGTAAAAGTGGAAAAGATGGTATTGCTGTATTACCATGCAAGCAGAGGGCTATTTAATAAGAGGACACATTTATATTTAAGTGTTCGTGACTAAAAGCCTATATTTTTCAGAAGAACAGGGCACCCAGTACAGTATTGAGCACATATTCTGCACGAAATATTGTTTGATTTGAAATATGTTTGTTTCCACCCTTCAGAGATTTATAAGCGAAAACAAAGAAGAAAACCTCTGCGTCTTTTTACACTTTATTTTCTTTTGATATAGAAATTGGATGGTCATACAGCATATTAAATTAAATTTTATTTATAATCCTTTGATTATTTTATCACTTTTCTATTGGAGAATGCACATACTTATTTTTCCTTTATATTCCAAATAGCACAACTTGGAAATGTATGGACACAGTGCTTCTGCTTCTCCTTCTTACCTGTCGGTTTTTCACATATGAGAAAGAGGATTGTCATCCCAACCATGATTGCTATGGTTCTGTCCCTGTTTAGCTACATATTATATTCCCAGCCTGCCTTCTTTCAATAATTACTTTTTTTAAAAAAAATTTTTATTTATTTGTCAGAGAGAGAGAGAGCACAAGCAGGGGGAGCAGCAGAGGGAGAGGGAGAAGCAGGCTCCTCACTGAGCAAGGAGCCCAATGTGGGACTTGATCCCAGGACCTGAGCCGAAGGCAGACGCTTAACGACTGAGCCACCCAGGCATCCCAACTTTCAATAATTTCTTAAAGATGACATTGTAACTGTAACCAAGTAGCCCTTATCCTGTGTAGTTGTTTTTCATCCTGACTGGCTAGCTCTTCCTGTAGCCAGATCCCTTGGGTCAATGACTTTCCTGATTAATTCATCTTTAGTCCTACCTCTCAGTCTAGTGTTAAGGCTATTTCTCTACTTCCTTTGTTCTGAGAAAGCAGAGCTCTGTTTTTCTGGACCTTTGGTCAATTTTTGTTTCCTAGTTGAAACTACTGCTCTGAGTCCATCAAATCCCATTTTTCAAGATCCAGTTCAATTCTCTCCTCTGTGATGCTTTCTTGCCTACCCTATCTAGAACTGATTTCATGATTCTTGAAATTCCTTATATTAATTATTTCTTAATCTACTTGTTTCATATATTACTCACTTGATATATATTCAACCCAACAACTAAAAAAAAAATTGTCTATTGTATGGCAGATCCCATGTTACACTTTAGGAATACAATGGTAAATAAGGTAATTGTTCCAACTGTCAAGGGATTAATAATTTAGTGGAGAAGATAGTATATATACAACTAACCATTATGTGATTTTATAAGTATTACAATAGATGTCCGAAATGCTATGGAAATGTGGATGAAAAATTAACTAGTATGGATAGGAAAGTGAGGGGTTTTTGTTGTTGTTGTTTTTTAAGATTTTTTTTTTTTTGAGAGTCAGAGAGAGCACAAGTGGTGAGGAGTGGCAGAGGGAGAGGGTGAAGCAGACTCCTCTCCCCGCTGAGCAGGGAGCATGATGCAGGGCTCGATCCCAGGACCCCAGAATCATGACCTGAGCTAAAGGCAGATGCTTAACCCACTGAGCCACCCAGGTGCCCCAGAAAAGGGAGTTTTATAGAAAATTATAAGCTCAGAAGAATAGAATAAATGAATGTATCCTTCAAGAATCAGTTTGGGGGCACTGTTTCTTCCTGGGCACCTCCCCTAAGCTTCCAGACTAGGTTAGGTCCCCTCTCTTCAATGCCTGGGTATCCCTCTACTGTAGCATTTACTGTATTATACTGTAATAAACTCTTCTGCTATGCTGCAAATTCCTTGAAAAAAAGATTGTGCTTATTTTTCAATACCTAATTTTTCAATACCTAATACTTAACAAAGTGCCTGGTGCATAACAGATACTTTTAAATGCCTTCTGAAATCAAGAACAACAAAATGAGTTGGGAATTGCAAGCAGTTTTGTATGGTAAAGTGTAAGGCATTGGAGAGGGAAATGGCATGGCTGGAGATCAGGGTGGAAAGTAGTTTAGGACAAAGTTGTGAACGGCTGATTAACTAGCCTATATAGTGAGCCATGTATGTTATATTATCCTTTTATATGCATATTTCTTGCTAGAATACATTCTTTAGAGACAAAGATTGTATTTTATATGTCATAGTATTTAACTTCAGTATCAGGCATACTTCCTTGCACATACTAGATGCTCAGCAAACCAAAGGAGAGTTAAATCACTAAAAGTGAGAGCATCTACTAAAAGTACTTTGAAAATTATGCTATTATTCAGTTGTCAATGATTATTGATTGATAGTAAGGAGTGACTACACTCTGCTCTAGATAATGATGGAAGAAACATTCTTTTGATCCATTTTTTTCCCTGAACCAAACATATTTCCGTTTTGAAATCATAGAACTATGAGCAAACTTAAAATATTGAAATAGATACTTTCTTGTTTGTGGCAAATTCTGGATTCTCCACTCATAAAAAAGTATCAAAGGAGATTAAAACAAACTAATATAATTTTGTTTTGTTTTTTACATACGATTTTTACAATATGTGCTGACATCAATATAGAGTTTGTCAAATTGTTTTTGACCTTAGTCAGACAAGATACAAAAAACTACCTGGCTGGCTACAGCTGCAATTCTGTAGTGAGAACTGATTTACACAGTAATGTATCTGAACTATTGGAAGATAGAATTTGATTCAGTATTACACCAGTAACTGTTTAACAACTGGCTTTCTAGAAAGGAAGAAACAAACAAGCAAACCCTGATTTGTGATATTTGCTGGTTTCAGTGATGTAAGTACTTCCCTCATGGTCCAAATCCAAGGTACTTACATAAAATTTCTGAAATGTGTGGTTGGGAAGAGATGCTGACAGTCAGTTCATCTGAACCTGTAGGAGCTAGCCCAGCACATTGCTAATTTGATGTTAATAATAACTATTGTAATTTAAAAAAAATTTAGGGACGCCTGGGTTGCTCAGTCGGTTAGGCATCTGCTTTTGGCTCAGGTCATGATCCCGGGGTTCTGGGATCGAGTTCCACATCGGGCTCCTCCTTGCCCAGTGGGGAGCCTGCTGCTCCCTCTGCTGTGCTCTCTCTCTCTCTGACAAATAAATAAATAAAATCTTTAAAAAAATTTAATGCACACCTACTTACATGTCAAACACTCATCTAAATGGTGTATTTCATTTAGTTTACACAACAGCCTATGAAGTATGTTCTATTTTATAATTCCCACTTACAGGAATCTGTATTTCAGAAAGGTTAAGCAATTTGTTCACATTACACAGATAGGAAGAAGTGGAGCATAGATTCACACACAGACAATGTGATGCCAAAGCCTATTTACCCAAACACTATTCTGTATTTCTTTTGGGATAAAAAAATTAAATTATGGTTAACATAGTTTTCATAGTATATGTATTTTGTATTTAATGCAAATGTATGTAATTCCTTAAAAGGTGGAGGTAAATGGTAGTTCTATGAATTTGCAATGTCCACCTAAATATTTATTGTGCAACCAATCAAAACAAAGTAATCTCAGCAGAAAATCTGTACAAAAAAAGAAAGCAATCTAAGTGATTATAAGTTTGTATAATGAAAAAAAGATGATAGAAATTTTACCATCCCAAAATCTTGAAAAGATTTCTGGGGAAGGCTAATTGAAAAGAATTCACAATTACTTTTTAAAAGAGCTATTATTTACAATTGCATGAATTCCAAAAATAATACAGACTCTTGCTTTTATTTCAGCAACAAAGAATCTTTTAATTGATGCTGAAATTTATTAGAACATCAAATGGATGTTGTAAGTAGCTGAACATTCCCACTTGGTTTTCTAACACTGAGGGCTCAAGAAAAAGGTTATTTTTGACTAGCTAAACATGCAGAAAATATAATAGTACATTAATAAGGTAAGATTTAAAAATGAAAAAGAAGGGAGAGCAGATAAAACTGTGGGTGTCTAAAGAGACAAGATGGCTGTAAACTTTGGAATCACTTCACAAGACTTCAAGTAAGGCTTGCCCCTACACCTAAGGCAAATGAACCAGTATATGCCCAAGACTGAAACTGTGAAAGGGCCTTTATATTTAAGGAAAGGTGAGAAGTTTGGTACTGCAGGAAAGAAAGTTGTGTTTTGGAAGTAGACACAGAAGCTGAAAAAACTGTTTGGATATAATATATAAAGAATGTTGTATGTCCGGGGGCGCCTGGGTGGCTCAGTTGGTTAAGCAACTGCCTTCGGCTCAGGTCATGATCCTGGGGTCCCGGGATCGAGTCCCACGTCGGGCTCCCTGCTCAGCGGGGGGGTCTGCTTCTCCCTCTGACCCTCTTCCCTCTCGTGCTCTCTGTCTCTCAAATAAATAAATAAAAATCTTTAAAAAAAAAAAAAAGAATGTTGTATGTCCAACTCAGGAGTGTGTATTTTATTCTGTAAGTATCAAAGAATCTAAAGAAGTTCTTAAGGAAGTAATAACATGATTAATATTTTAAGAAAAAAAGCTTATAGTAGTGTTGGGTAGAAGTTGAGGGGATACTAATAAAAAATTAGTTTATTACAATATTCTCAGAGATGATGAGGGCCTAGAATCAAGCTGAGATAAAATGGAGAAAGAATGAGAATTAATTTTAGGGTCATGTTTGATGTAAAATTAACATGATTTGTTGAATGTCTACATACGGGTTGGATTTGGGGGAAAGAGTGAAAGAGAAAAAATTAAGAACACTAAGAGTTTCTAGGGTAGGAGACTGGGTAGATAATGATGTCATTAAAGAAAATTGAGAATAATGTGATGATTTATAGTTTAAAGTATTTGCACATACATTATCTCATTTAAGATTATATTTATGTTATAAATTACCATTAGTGCTCTGCTGAACGATTAATTGCACATGCGGGTATACACGCCATCATGGTTTTCTGAAATATTTTCCCACCTAGTGCTTCTTAGTGACTTGATAAATGTGTTATTTATTTATTTATGTTATATGTTACATACAGCCATATTTGTTTTAAATATTTTTAGCAGTGATGATATTTTCCTCTCTAACCACTGTATTTGGTTTACATTTTTTTGTTAGTGGTTCTTATTAAGTCTTTAAAAAATATTTGTTATCTTGTTAGTCTGAAAGTTTTAGGTTTAGCATATTTATTCATCATGTGTATAATTTATTAAAAGACATAAAAGAGAAAAACTGCCTCATCAAATATCTGGTCCTACCATTAAAGAATGTTGGGTGCCTGGGTGGCTCACTCAGTTAACCACCTGCCTTTGGCTCAGGTCATGATCTCCAGGCCCTGGGATCAAGCCCAGCATTGGGCTTCCTGTTCAGCAGGGAGTCTGCTTCTCCCTCTGCCCCTCCCCACCACTCATTCTCTCTCTCTCTCTCTCTCTCTCAAATAAATAAATAGAAAACTTAAATAAAGTTAAAACCAGTAATATTTAAAGTCAATTTTTGGCCTTGAGGGTGGTATAGTCTCAAGCATGTCTCCATTTTTAACATATAAAACCAAAACCAAAATACAATAAGCTAAGACACTCTTAAGACACCACTAAACCCATTTGGATTGGTAAAGGTGTAGTAACAATAATATTCTGGGGTTTTTTTGTTTTGTTTTTTTCTCCTTAACTGAAGTACTTAGTGTGAGGCACTGGGGATTTAAAAGTGAATAAATCTTTGTCCTGATTAACATAGAGTCTGGTGGAGAGGATGTAAACAACTCAATACAGTAAGATGTTTTAAGGGTTATAGTACAGTTAAAAATAAAGTTCTATAGGAACACAGATGAAGGTGCAAGTCATTCTACCTAGGGATTGGATAGAGTAGGGAGGAGGTACAGCTTTCACAGTGGAAGTCACTTTTGAGTAGAACCCTTTAAGGCTGAATAGGAATTTGTCAGGTGGAAAAAGAGAAGGACATTGAAAACATGCTTGGAAAAGCAAGAAAACAACAAACAGCCTGGTATTGGCAACACAGTGCAAATTGTAAAAAAAAAAAAAAAAAAAAAAAAAAATGAAGCCCAAAAATGTAAGGTAGGACCTAGTTGTGAAGATCTGGCATACCATGCTAAGGACATAAGACTAAGCATTCTGAGGTACTGAGTGAATTGCTGACTTAACTCTAAGGGGAGCTTGTGTTATATTTTCAGTATGGGGTTTACTTCATGAGCTCATTCATTCTTTCATTCATTCAGATCTGGACTATAATAAGACAGCAACCTGAAAGGAAGGGCCGGTGCTGTCCTTAAAGCTCAGGTTACTGTTGTTAAGGAGGTAGGAGCTGTCAAAGAAAAGGCAGGTAAGTTGATTAGAAATATGTGACATTTGAAATGGGCTTTGAAGGGTAGATAAGATTCGAACAAGCCTCATTTATATTTTTGATTCTAATGAGTTACACTTTTTGCATTTCTCACTTATAACTAGTGTGTTTTCAAGGTAGCACTTAAAAAATAAAGCAAAAACACATAATAGTTTCAACAGGCATTGATTGAAATGACAGTGGTCATTAGTGCAATGTTTAAATAAGTACGTGCAAAAAAAGACTTCTTTTTTCTGTCTTCATTGCTAGAAGTTTCTTTGGGATAGGAAAAAACCCCCAACAAACCCTGTACATTTCTGTACACCTAACAGGGTCTTAGACCTAGTTCTCGAACAACTGTTGAATTAAATTTAATACTTCTGGGTTTCATTTGAATTCTAGTCCTTAAAGAATCCATAGTTTTTAAATAATGGTGTGATGGAGATCTAAAAAAGAGTATGTTTCTGGAAAACTAGTAAGATGAAGGAACAAACACCAAGTTACAGATCAATCTAGAATCACAAAGCTATGGCATTTAATAGAAAGGTTGTTCTTGGGGTACCTCCCTGACTTGGTGGAACACGCAGCTCTTGGTCTTGGGGTCATGAGCTTGAGCCCCACATTGGGGATAGAGTTTACTTAAAGAAAGAAAGAAAGAAAGAAAGAAAGAGAAAAAGAAAGAAAGAAAGGATAGCTTGTTCCTGGTACTTCGTTAGTGCACTGTTAGTTAGCTAAGCAAGTCAGTCCTTACGGGCTGATCACAAGCACAGAACAGATTGCATTAGTATGGGATGTAGAATTGTGGAAAGTCTGAGGTAAAAAAAGGAATGGGATTCAAGATACACAGAAGTAGCACTTTGAGAACTCACTGATGTATAATTTGAACAGCTGCCACGTTCTTATTGTTAGTGTTGATGAAGCGCTTCTAATGCAAGGCTTTCTACAGATTCAAGCAAACATTTCTCTGGAGGAATTTACAAGCCAAAGTAATAGCAAATACCCAGAATTGAAATCACAATATATCTAAGAGCATTTACCAGACAGGAGGCTGATGAGCATCTTATTATGTAAAGAGGCATGCTAGTCGTATCTTGCCATATATGCTCCCATGGGTTCTAAAATTAGTACCCCTCTTGCACATTATTGTGGTTCTTATAGTTTTAACCAGGGAACGTAAAACTGACCAACTTTGAAACAATCATCAAGGGGATTGAGGTTTTTGATGACTGAACAGTAATCACACGTTTCTTAATAAAATAAGCATTTTGAAAATCATGTTCTTCTTATGGAATTGACAAAAAAATCAGAACTGACTTGAAATAATAAATATTCTCAAGACAGAGGAAAAAGAAAAATAACGTCCACACAATTTATTAGGTAGGAGTCGGAACTGTGTCATTATTTATGCTTATAATAACTGGAATAGTTGAAATATAATTTTTATCTTTAAGTTATTTTATTCCATAATATTCGGGAAGGAAATCCCACGGCACATACGAAAACGATCTTTCTACTGTTTTAAAGTGAAGATTAGTAATTATCTGGATAATTATTTCCACACATTTTTTCCCCTAAAATACTCAGATTGTTAAATACCAGTGCCTTCTTTCCCCTAAACACACCTTATTAGTGAGGTGGAAGTCTGATTTTAAAGGCCACCGGTATGATTAAGAGCGTTTTAGAAGTGACTCCTGACACAGAGCGGTTTGGTCCGGTGCTCGCAAAACTACCCTGGAGAAGATGCTCTAGAGCAACTGTGGAGAAGCCGCTTCTGAGGTAAACAGAATTTTCGAATTTTAAAAACAAAGTTGTTTCTGTTCTCAGAGAGAGAGGGAGGCAGAGAGAGATTCTGACTTTTCCCTTAATTCTACCAGAGGGAAGAAAATATTTAGAGCCGCTATAGTCCAGGCACCAGCAAGAGGCGCTAAAAATAGACAACGTAACGGCCCCGGGCGCGTTTTACTCTGAGCGAGAGAGAGTCCACCCGAGCTCGCGGGCCTAAGATAGAGTGGGGGCGGGCAGGGCCGGATGGCTGGGGCGGGGCTGGGGCGGGGCCGGGGCGGGGCTCTCCTTGAGACCGGGGCCTAAACCAGCCTCAGGGGGCGTGTCAGGGGCGTGACCGGGGCTTGAGGGGTGGGGGTGAGGCGGAGCCACCCGCAGCCTACTAAAAACCAGCCCGACAGGAACCTCGGACAGATCACCTCAGTTCGCTGTCATGTCGCTCGCGCACTCCACGGCGCGGGGTGCCGAGGTCAGGTCCTCTTTACCGCCTCCCGAGGACCCTGATTCCCAACCGCCCGGCAGTAAGCGGCCCCGTCTGAAGGAACCTGGCAGTGCCTTTGAGGCCGAGTGGAGGCTTCCTTTGGTGCCTCGCTTGTCCGAGGTGGAAAAAGCCTGGCAGTTGTCGCCCCGACCCTTCAGGACGCTCCTTGTTTCAACTGATGTGATTTTGGATCACTCCGCAGACTCGTGTGTGGAGAAGCCAGTCAGTGGGGAGCAGATAGGCCGTCTGAGATGCCCGAACGGCAAATCTGAGATGAACAGTTGTTTGCAGCCTTTCCCCTCACAAAGTTTTGATTCTGGTTGGAGGGCTTCCGGAAGGTCTTGCGAAGCAGGGCTGTATGACAAAGAGGTTTTCGGTGTGCCCTGCGGTGACAGAGCTGAAGTGGAGGTCGGTTCGCTTCTGCCCAACGCCTCTCTCCACGACCTACGCGGAGTTAAAAACGCGGGTGGAAGACAGTGTTTCGTCCAAGGGAGAGACAACATTCAGGAAGACGACAGTTATGTAAAACAGAGAGAATACTTATTTTTGGATGTTACGTTTTGCAAGGAAACCAAATCAACAGTTCGCGATATTAAGAACAGATGTAAAGCTGACAGCGTTATGCCATCAAATAAAAAAGAAAATAACATTTCAACATCTACACCAAATATATCAAAATCTCAAAACCTGCCCAGCATAGAAATGGCCAAACCCAGCTATTTTAGAGATGGCAGCACAATAAGTATCCCTGAGTTTCCAACTGATTTAAATAGCAAAATGTCCTCTGTCTATTTAAAGGAAATAGCGAAGAAAAAGAATGACAAAAACGAGGCATATGTTAGGGATTTCACAAACATTTACTGGTCCCAAAATAGGCCTGATGTTAAGAAGCAAAAGTTACAGGATGATAAAAACACTGTGGATGCCGATGCGGAAAATATTTTTTCTGCGTGCTATGAAAGTAACCACCAGCCACTCAGCAACCAAAATATTTGTGTGAGAAGAAAAGACTCGATCAGTTTAAACTACTACAACCACAGTAGTATCATAACTGATGTAACAGAGTCTGAAAAGAATTTCACTATAATACTAGGGAATGCAAACTTGGGAGAAGTAGAAACATGCCTGGACATTTACATATTTACCAGATTAGAAAAATCTCAAAGCCAGGACTGTAACATTAGACAGGTTTTGGCAAAAAAGAGGGAAAGTTGTTGGATTATGGATAATTACAAGACTCAAAGTGAAAATATTAAGAAAACTGGAGAAAAATGGAATTTTCCACAATTATTAGAAATAGATGTTTTAAGCAAAGATTATCACTATACAAAAGCCAGGAATACACATGAAAAACAGTCAAAACCTCTCATGATAGGAACACTTGGTAGCCGAAAGGCTTTAAAAATTTTTTTTTGGTTAAATGGTAAAGGAGAAAACAATAATATGCTAGAGTTAAGATACTGTACTACACAAAAAGACTTGCATTTAAGCAATGTTTTTGGAAGTTTCATTATGGCGATTTTTTCTTTTCATGAAAATACTTCAGAAAATCAAAAAGATGATAATATTTTAACCTGGTGTGAAATTTTCAAGGATAAAAAGCAAATTGATCTTCAAAATCTAATAATTAAGAATACGGATGTCAATAGAAAGACTATGTTAAGCATATATTTACAAAGCAGTGTTTCAGAACCTCTAAATAGCGTATTGAAAAACAACATGGCTTCTTTGCTCAGTAAGTTTGACTCTTTAACGGGAGTTGAAAATGATTCTAAATTAGAGGAGAGATGCATTGTCAAATGGATAGCGCATTTGCATTATTCAAAAAATATTATAGAGGAAAATCATACTGTAAAGCTCGTAAGGATTTTAACTTTTTCAAGACTACTAGAAGATATGAAACCTATGTTAGAAAAAAGAAAGTTATTTAAAATTGATCAAGTTTTTGAAAAGTCTAAGGAAAAAAACATCAATTCCTTCCATCTGACAACTAAAAACAAACCGTTTCCAATTTTTGAAACATACGAAAAAATTCCTCTTTTAATGGATTTTGATGATGTGGATGAAATTTCTTTGACAAAAGAAATTTACAAGAATAAGAGTTGTCCTGGACAATTCATAAATGAGGAAAATTGGGCTCACTGTAGTCCTAACGCTGTTAAAACACATGTTAAATCTGGTTCTCCATTTATACAGAACAACCATAGATACATTAATGAAAAATTTTATGAAATAAATATGTACAACCAAGATTTAGATACTGAAAGAAAACAGGAGCATACTAAGATCAGTAGCTTTAATTTTAAGTGCGTATTTGAAGATTTCTTCAATATTAGGCAACAGGCCATACCAACAAACCACAACTTAAAACATAGTGAACAAACCAATCCTAGGACTCTAACTGAAGTGTTAAATGTTGGGAGCTTGCTAAATGCAGTCAAAGGAAAAAAACACGACTCAATTTTGAAGGCGGAAGTAGAAGTCACAGCGCAAAGTTTAACAAACAGTTGCCAAGTTAACAAAGATACTAAGATAGAAAAGGAAGAGAAAAGTAATTTTTATTCAGTGGATGGCATGTTTCCTATGCAACCAGTTTCATTAATGAATAAAAAAGTAAATGTGGAAGAAATTAAATATGTTAATCAAAATAATGTAGCTGACAGAAATGAATATGAGAGTGTTTTGCAAGACAGTGAGTTGGCCAATTCAAAGCATTTTCATCCGAAGAATGATTCTACAGAATGTGTTAATCATCAGTTTGAAACTGATTTGAGTCTAGGGAACAATGAATGTTTTCAGGACTTAACTGCTGAGTGTTTATCAACACAAGCTCAGACAACAGTGAACGATTTTGAGATGAAGAGTAAATTTGATTTAGTACTTGAAGAACTTCATATGTTTCATGAAATCACTAAGGAAAGCAAAATTCTAAGCGCTGTGGAAACAAACAATGGGCAAGAAGATTACTTTAGAGAAAATAGTGATATTGAGGAGGTAAAAACGGAGACAAAAAAAGATTTGGAAATGGTTACAGTCAACAAAATATGTGAGTCTTCTTTGCTCTGTGATGCTATAACATGTCCTAATATGCCTAAAAGACACCAGAGTTTATTTAAATGGAAAACAGTACCCGATCATGGAGAACAGGAAGTTCCAAATGAATATAGCTGTCTAAGAACCCTGGAAGAAGAATTTTATTCTAGTTCCAAGGAAGGTATGAAGTTAGTTTTAAAATGCCTTTTTCTCATGATAAAAAAAAAAAAATGCTGCTTCTTTTCTGTGTAGGCCAAATATATAATTTTTTGAAAAAAGGAGAGAGAGGTAAAAAGTAAGACAGTGTTTACTGATGCACATTATTTTCCCATGAAAGGCTGATCAAACATTAAATGATATCCTGAGGTTGAAGGTCACAAAGTGATGAAATTTTTAGAAGGAGCCTTGATGAGTCCTGCTTCATTTATCTAAATATTAGAAGCCAACAGGAGGAAATATTTTCGAGAAAGTAATTTGTTTATAGTATTAACATTTTATGTAGAAGTTACTTTTTGCTGTAACATACTGATTTTTATTCGCAGACTGTAAAACACCTTCACCTAAAAGGCCTGCTTCTTTCTCTGATGAGCTTGAGGAAAAATTTAATCATTTACTGAAGGGAGGTAAGATTTCTGGTTATTTTCTAGAATAACTTCCAAGATGATTATTGCATTTTGTATTTTTAGCACGAGGAGAATATCCTCAGGTTGTTAGAAGATAAATACAAAGATCGATCACTTCTGTAACCATCAATAGCTTACTGATGCAAATTCCAAAAGTTAAAAATCAGCTAAAAATTAAAATGCCCTTTAGAATGTTACTGGGAAACGTGCTCTACAAAACTGTGCTTCAGTATTTACAGTGATGCATTGCAATAACTATGTGATGAAGACAGGTTTTTGTTTTGTTTTGTTTTGTTTTGGGTCTAATAAATACATGTAATGTGTGTAACATTAATTGGCAAAACCAAAAAAGGCATTTATCTAAGTTGGATTTTCATTGATGAGATGTTATCCCCAATTGCATATTTATTATCTATGTTCTCTATTCTTTATTATGGGGCTCTCTCTATGGATATTTTATTCAGTAATTAAAAAAATTATTATCACTTAGATATATTAACATGATCTACGACTATGACATTTAAACTTTTGATTTGTCCTAAAAAATAAAACTAAAGAGAAGTTGAACAACTAACTTCATCCTTTGCCTAAAAGGTCTATGACACCTGAATAAAACACAGTAAGTCTAATATCCATTTTAACCTGTAATACCAATGGGACCGAGGTAGGGGTAGGGTTAAAATTAGGAAACTGTTTTCTAAATGACTAAGTCTTCATTTCATGGTCAGAAATCGCTGGTATTACACCACAAGACTAGATCCAGAAAGAGTAATGATGTAGGTGAAATATAGTTACCAAAACATCTTCAGTCATGCATCGTTTCTCAAAATATTTTTCCTGGCCTCTCATCATCAGTAGGACGCTATACCTTTATTCAGTCACTTCGGAACTGTATCTGTTTCTCTTTTCTTAGTTTACAGTGAGATAATCTTAAAAATTAATCCCATTCCTCGGAAGGTCAAAGCCCCTGGGTAGTCTCTTCTCCCCTGAATAAAGGGAATAATTGAGAGAACAATACTCTATGAGACTCAAAGCTGAGTGGTAGAATTAGGTTGGAAAGGATACAGGTTGTTTCTTCTAGGACAAACAGAAAGGAAGGGATTGGGCTTAGGAATGTATTTTGAGATAGAAAGGAGGAAGACTAGGGAGCTCATACTCACATTGTCATCATGGTCATACCTGTAATAACGGAATGGATATATGAGGAAAATTGAAGTATGTGCACAAACTGGAAAAGAAGTGTTACACTTGTTAGGAATATCTGAGCCCATAATACTCTATCGTGCCCTCACAAGAAAAAGAGCCTCGTCGTGAAATATGAAAAATAAGGTCATGAAATACGAAAAATAATATGGACAGCCAAAATTATTTAGTACTATGTTAAGACAGTCATCTTGGATTTACATTCAAAGTCCATAAAGATGGAGTAATTTTTCTGAGACTTGTTAAAGTCCATAGTGTAAGGAAAAAGTTGGGAAATGGCGGAAAGCGGGGCTAGAAAACCTGGACTAATTCTGCCCAGGTAGAGTGGGTGACTGCTTATGCAGCGTGATTTTAAAGGCATTGGGAAATGGTTGGCTCCATCCCGATGCTGAAATGTTTTCGATGCCTATCCAGTTGTCATCATGCTCCTCCAGTTAAATTTCTACCAGTAATGTCTCCAGTGCATCCTGACTCTCTCTCCCTTCTCTGTGGTGTAGAAAATGCAAGTAGTTTGAAATTATTTTGAATGTGTGAAATATGCCAGCCAGTCAGTGCACCAGGTGCTTTATATATCATTTAGCACCAAAACTTCCCAACTTTAATGTGCATACAAATCACCTGGGTGTCCTGTTCAGTGATTCTGATCCTTTTGTGTGGTAGGCCCTAAGATTCTGATTCCCAGCAAGCTCCTGGCAAATGTAGATGCTGCTAGCTATGGACTGTATTTTGACTTGCAAGGATGTAGAAAACATTTGAGTTAGTATTATTTCTGAAAGATTACTAATACATTTTATGCCTTTTTTAAATACTGATTTTTTTAATGCATTTAAGTTCAATTAGTTGACACTGATTTTTAAAATGAATAATTTCTGGTAGTATGCTTGAATGTTTGCAATTGTTAAGTAGTACAAAGCAATAAATTAATCTGGTGTGCAGTAATAATAAAAGGGATCACAACTTATTTATAAAAGGTAGGAATTCCAAGGAGACAAGCGTATCCTTATAGCCACAACTTGATGACTGTTTAAGGACATATGCTTTGCAAGGGCCTGCTGTTGACACAAATGGGTTTGGTGATTTCCTACCCGCTGCAAAATTACCAGAAGGATCTGTCATATTAGACCATGAAAGAGGAAAACTATTCTTTGAAAAAGTAATCAAATAGACTAATCATGGCTTTGTTCTGAAATAATAATCTCATAATGAAGAAGCCCACTTAGCATAAATTGCTGAAATTATCTAATTTATAAACAAATTTAGTGTATCAGAAATGATCCAACAATTTTGTTTTATTTGGACAATCCCCTATTCTTTAAAAATTGAAAAAACTAGTAGTATGCTTTTTTCTCTTATTTTTATAATTAACTTTATACTTTTAATGTTGAACAAATTATCATAAGCTGATTTATAGCTATTTTTGTGGTAAGTTGTTTTCTCCCTATTTACCTATAGTTAAACTTTGTATTTTGTTTCATTAATGTTTACATAGGTAGACACACAGGTTCTGTTTGGTTCAGCTTAGTAGGAATCATGCTGTTTATCTTTTGCCAGAATTATTATTAGGTTGATTACACCATTTTTAGTAAAATGTGCTATTATATTAAGATCATACTAATTCATTAAAGCTGGCTTAAAGCTTGATACATTTTTAGCTTTACAGATGTACTTCACTATTTTTTTTTTTTAAAGCACTCTGAAAATTAGGGATATTTTTGTATTTCATTATCAAGAATAGTTGATCCTACCTGTCTGGTCAACTGATTGTTGTCCATGAAATGTTTTGAACTTTTTTGAATATGATAGTATGATGTTAAATTAAAATTTCAAAATCAGAGCCCTCCATTAATACATAATAGATGAAATGCATTTGTGCACTATTGTTGATAATAATCTCTATTAGAAGCCAAATGAAATCACTAACAGTATAGCCTACTCTTTAGCTTCTAATAGAAAAATGACTTGGTTTTTAAAGCCACAACACCAAGTTAACTGTAGACTTTTGTTGTTGTTGTTAAGTCAAACTGCCTGACTGGAATGCCGATTTTATTTAGTTGCTATTTTATGTGGGAAAGTTACTTAACTTTGTTTATGCTGAGGTTTTCACATTTTAAAAATGGAGATAGGAAAAGTAAACTAATGTATTTAAAGCACTCAGCTCAGTGACTCAGTAAATGTTGCTAGATGATGATGATAAGTAAGTAAAACTTTTTAAGCTTAGAAACTACAAGTAATTTTTATTCCCTCATGCACTTTTATTGTCTTATATTTTAGGTAGTAATTTTTCACATGGAATTTCAAGAGTACTACCTCTTAAGACATGCAGTCGACCAATCAGAATTGGTTTGTCAAAAAAAGCGAAGCTTAAACAACTTCATCCCTATCTGAAGTAAATGTTATGAGAACTTAAAAGAAGACACTGGACTTTAATATTTCAAAACATTTCACAAGATCTATAAATCTTTTGTCTCTTACTTTGGTTAAATGCTTTCTCCTGGGTTGAGAGTTTTGAGCTTTATTTATTATGAAGTACGCAGAGGGTTTTGTGTGTGTGTGTGTGTGTGTGTGTTTTGTGTGTGAATTATCTAATTGCCTTTAAATGTTATAAAATCTTTCATTGATATTTTCATATTATATTACAATGTATACATTAAAAGCTTTTCATGATTCATTAAACACGTCAACTTATTATATTTCATGATATGTATGTGTATGAAGCTTTTATGGAGAAGAGTGATACCCTTTATAGGTTTCTCAAAAGGATCTGTGACTCATAAAAAGGTAACAAACCACTGTTCTAATCCACTTCCCTTATTTTTTCAAGTGAAAAATAGAGGTGCAAAGAGGATGGGTAAGTTTTTAAGAACACAAAATTAGTGTCAGGATTGGGATAGAGGCACTCTCTGAAGAATTCTTTCCTACTTTTCTCTGCATTCACTTCATAATTTTTATTTTGTTCCCCAGAGTCTATCTTTGGCCCCAGAGCAGAATTATGACCATGTAGTTAATACCTAATAATTTATTCACTCGTAAAACAGATACATTTTAATACTACCATTGTGTTAAGTACAGAGATAGAATACAGAAGAAGACATGTAAAAGAGACTGCCTTATGGAACTTATTTTCTCTGCTTGAGATTGGTAAAGAAATGTGGAATATACATAACTGAAATGTAGCCATCAGTAGAATAATATTTTTCAAAACACTATACAGAGAAGTAACAATAAAATGGACTAGGTAACAAAAAGTAAGGGAAGGAGGCATCAAGAAAACATTAAAAAACAGAAAGCATACAATACAGGAGGAAGACTAAATGTATCAATTCACAAAACATATGTGACTGGATTAAATTATCCTTTTACAAGCTAGGGTTCTGAAACAGCTAAAAATATCTTAAATTCAGCTGTATTCTTTAATTACCACCCCCCAATCTTGTACTTTCCAACTTCAATATCTTGCTCTGATTTCTTTCTCCCCTGCAGAACTCACCACCTTCTCAAACACTATAAACACCTTGCTAGAATGAATGCAAGTTCCTTGAAGGCAAGATTCTTTCCTCTCCACTAATATAGCCCAAGTGCCTAGAATAGTACCTGCCCTTTGTAAGTAACCATAAAATATTGAATGAATGAATGAATTTCTACACCTGCTCATAATTCCTATGTCTTTTTGAATTCTTTTTTTTTTTTTTTTAAGATTGCATTTATTTGAGAGCAAGCACAAACATGGGAAGGGGCAGAGGGACAAGCAGACTCCCTGCTGAGTGGGAAGGAGCCTAAAGCGGGGCTCAATCCCAGGACCCTGAGATCATGACCTGATCCATCCAGGTGCCCCTTTTTGAATTCTTAATACCTTATGACCTTGGGCAAGTCCTCATTTCTAAAAACAGGTGAATAATAGCTCATGGGATCATTGTGAAGTTTAAATGAGCTAATATATGTTATGTATTTATAATAGCTCTGATACATAGTAACTTCTCAATAATGAATAGCAATGTGCTGATACATAGTAACTACTCAATAATTAATAATTATTTAGAATGGTTGACTTTTTCTTGAATATTTTTTTTGGATCGTGTATTAGATTATTTCCAGGAATATGCCTATTCCTTTGACTCTTTTGAAGATGTTCCTTTTACTTTTTTTCTACAAGGGTCCTCATCTATCTCTTTTTTCTTTTTATTATTATTATAAGCCCGATTTAGACTTTTTTCTTTATACAAGGCAAATCTCATCACAATCAAGATTTGTCTGGACAAACCATCGTCCTTTTCCCTATTCCCTGTTTCTGTTTATGAGTATTGAATTCTGTTCTATTTCTCAAGGGCAAACGTATGTGCTTCTAGCCTTATTCCTAATATTTAGGAGCCTTTTACAGATATTTCCATCCTTTCTTTAATAAATGATGTAGAAACTGTTAACAACAAAATGATTTTTTGGAGAATTGCAATTCAAGATATGCATGCTATGGCAAAATTATAGGCAAGTTGGGAGAACAAAGGTAAGAAACACTTATAGAGGAAAGAGAGGGGTTGGGAGGGGCTATTATAAACAAAAAGTACATTGGAACTATGGGGAGTTCAAAGTGTAGTGGCTTTTCATTGGCAAGTTGTGGCTGTCTCTTCTTGGCTGGGCTGTTGCCAGGCAAGGAGAAAATCTTTCTTCCTCCTACAGGGGTAGTAAAGTACAGACTTCTCTCAATTGGGAATGCAAGATATGTTCTTCCTGTTGAGGTCTAAAATTGACAACCAGGGACAGGGCATAAAAGATCTTTCCCTTCTGGCCTCCTGACTCCTTTTTTTTTTTTTTTTTTTTTAAGATTTCTTTATTTTACAGAGAGTGGGGCAGAGGGGAGAGGATACATGGGGGGAAGGGCAGAAGGAGAGACTCTCAAGCAGACTCCCTGCTGCAGGGCTGGACCTGTAACCCATGAAATCATGACCTGAGCAGGAACCCAGTCGATCTCTTAACCAAGGCACCCCACTGACTCTTTTTTTTTTTTTTTAAGATTTTATTTATTTATTAGAGAGTGAGAGAGAGAGAAACAGCATGAGAGTGAAGAGGGTCAGAGGCAGACTCCCTGCTAAGTTGGGAGCCCAATGCGGGACTCGATTCCAGGACTCCGGGATCATGACCTGAGCCAAAGGCAGTCGTTCAACCAACTGAGCCACCCAGGTGCCCCCCACTGACTCTATTTTAAATGAGATTTCCTTTATTTAGTTTCACAAAGCTTACAACAACGGCTGGTTCTTTCATACTCTGAACTATGTGTAAGTTTAAACTCCTAACCCCTATGTAAAAAATTGGGGGAAGACTACGTCTCTTCAAATGCAAAAATCTCTCCTGCTAGTGTTATTACTTAAGCACCCCTTCCTCCAGTACTTCCTATCTAAACACACATATATGCACACACAAACAGATATTACCTTACCCTTCCCACCAATTCTGTGAGTTCTTGTCTTTGGAATTAGGAAGTTGGAGGAGAGGAGGGAGGTAACATTTTAGCTCTTACGTTTTTGTGTTTTTATAGCCAGGTTTGGAGAGGCTGCACTGGGGGCTATGGTAGAAGACATTTTAAATGGAAATCCATTCTTCTTCTACCTTGTTCTCTTCATCTTTGTTCCTAAAATGTAAAAGTTGAATGCTTTCAGATCAGAAGAAAAATATTCAAAGGATGAAAACCCACTTAAAAAATACTTGCTTTTATTTAACCTTAGAATAAATCTCTGTGCTACCTCAGTTTAAAGTGACAAGCTTATGGAGGCATAACAGTGAGCATGAGAAGAGAAGCAGAGCATTATATTAAATCAACTTGAAAAAGTTATGTTGATAGTACCTGAAGTATAAAAAAAACACCCTGAGTTAATATCCAGTTAACCTTATTTAGTTAAACAAAATGTAAAACAAAATATGTAGTGAAGTTGATCTTTAGTTCCATCTAAATTGCCACATAAAAATATTTGTAGTCTGCCATCATTTTGGGAAATTTTTTTAATAACAGACATCACACACTTACATAGGCATATAATAGTTTGTGACAGTGTATACTACTAAAAAAAGTACACACGAGTACCCCAAACATATTTGGGTTGAGAGGACTAGGATACAAACATGTCATAAGGGTTCCAAATCATATTTTCTTCACTTGGTTGTAAAATATGCCATTGTTTGAGACTATCCTTGCCAGATATTCCTATTTCATGTGTTTTGTTGTTGTTGTTGTTGTTGTTGTTTGTTTTTTAAAGCACAGACACATGCTATAACAGCAAATTCAGAAGAAATAGTCACTAAACTATCCCACCTATCCAGGCTATGAGCAAAAAAATAAACTCATGATCTGAAGTCTCTATGATTATAGTGTTTCTGTAATTTTATAAATTTTTGGAGTACATGTGATTTTTTTTAAATGGAAGTATTCAGATGGGGTTCCAGGATGACTCAGTCAGAGTGACTGACTCTGGGGTTTCCACTCAGGTCATGATCTCAGTCTGGGTCATGGGATTGAGCCCCAGGTTGGGCTCTGTGCTTAGCACAGAGTCTGCCTGAAATTCTCTCCCTCTGCCCCCCCCCCCCCCGCTCATGCTCTCTCTCATAAATAAATAAATAAATAAATAAATAAAATCAGTCTTTTTTAAAAAAGGGAAGTATTGGGACTTCTTCCCTGAACTTGATTTATAGCTGTCTATTCAGCATCACTACTGTGATGTCTAATAAGTGTCTCAAACTTAACATGCCCCAAACTGAGCTTCTGATATTTTCCCCCAAACTCTTCATCCAGGGCTTTTCATTTCAGTGAATGGTCACTCCATTCATTCAGTTACTTGGCTTAGAAATCTTGGAGTAATCCTTGGCCCTTCTTTTTTTCTCATAACCTGTAGCTGACACATGAACAAATCCTGTTGGCATTAGCTTCTCTTGCCAGGATGATTGCAGTAGAGTCCTAATTGGTCTCCCTGCTTTAGTACTTGCTGCCCTTCAGTCTATTCTGAACACATTAGCCAGAATGATTCTTTAAAATATGCCATAACACATCACAGCTCTGCTCAAAACCTTCTAAAGGCTTTCCATCTTACTCAGAGAAAAAAAATTCTTACTTTTATGTGTAATGATCTGACAATGATCTCTAAAGCCCTCTCTACTTATTTCCCTTTGTTCATTCTACTGAAAGCACACTGACTTCGCTGTTTCTTGGATACGTTTGGAATATCCCTGCCTCAGGGACTTTTTTACTTGCTTTACCTGAAATGTTTGTCTGTAAGGTATCTGTATAGATTGCTCTGTACTCTCTTCCTTGAGCTTTACTTAAATGTCACCTTGTTAGTGTGACTTTTTCTTCCTGCTAGCATTCATATGCCCCTTCCCTGCTTTTATCTTTTCCTCCTTAATACTTTGTTGTCAACATACTGTGTCTTTTACTTACTTATTTTATTTATTGTCTGCTTTTCCCACTAGATTTTAAACTCTTTGAGGGCAAAAGCACTTCCTATTTTGTTTATTACCATATCCCCAGTGCCTCGGTGCTTGACATAATAAACGTTAGTTGAAAACAAGAGTGAAAAATGCCAACAAGAGTAAGTATGTCTTAAATGCATCGCTCTGATTAAACTTTTCTTGAGGCATATAGCTATTTGTCCTCTTGGAATTTAAAGGTCTCTGTTATTCTTTGTTGCAATGTCTCCTAGATCCAAATATGTGAAGACAAAGCTTGGATCTAGAACAGTAACTATGTATCTTTCTTCAGAAATTTAGACATTAACTTGTCAGAATTCTAAATGTTTTTCTCTTTTTATTTTACTGAAGAGAAAAATCAGTTAAATAAAGTAAAACATGGATGTATAATCTTGAAAACTAAGTTATAAAAATACTTCTCAAAATTCAGTATCTTATCTCTGATCCCGTTTAAGATCTTTCTAAATAAAGTCAGTATGATAAATCAAAATTTCATATTTACTTACTTTTGTGTTAGTAGAAAAGAACTATTATTTTTATTTATTTTTGCCTTTTTACTTTTATATTTGCCCTTTAAACAATCTTTTAAACTTTATTTTTAAAAACATTATTTATTTTTGAAAAGTTAATATCTAGACATGGTACAAAATGCAAAGGATGAAAAAAAAGAAACAGTGAATATAAGTACCCCCACTCCTTTTTGCCACTTCGCTATCCAATTTCCCTCAATGGAGGAAACAATGGTTAACAATTCCTTTCCCCTATATGTTTCCATGAAAGAATAATATGTTATTATCAATAAGCATATGAAGTATTTTTAGTTGTTGTTAGTTTTATACCCATACTTCTTACAGAATACTTAATACATTCAGTAATTTATAATTTCAACATGTTAAAAATTTAAGATTTAGGGGCACCAGGGTGGCTCAGTCGGTTAAGCCTCTGCCTTTGGCTCAGGCCATGGTCTCAGGGTCCTGGGATTCAGCGCCAAGTTGGGCTCCCTGCTCAGAGGGGAGTCTACTTTTCCCTCTCCCTTTGGCCCTGCCCCCTGCTTGTGTTTTTGTTTCTCTCTCTGTTGCAAATAAATAAAATCTTTTTAAAAAATTAAGATTAAAAGGAGAAAAACATTTTAATCCTAAAGAAATGGAAACTTGAAGTCAAATGCATTTAATGAATTTGACATTTTGACTAAATTTATGGTAATTTTAAAGCAATTTTAGAAATTCTGACTTTTAACTTTAAAAATATTCTTTTTTTTTTTAAGATTGTATTTATTTGACAGAGAGAGAGACAGCGAGAGCAGGAACACAAGCAGGGGGAGTGGGAGAGGGAGAAGCAGGTTTCTCCCTGCTGAGGGAGACGAGCCCCATGCGAGGCTCAATCCCAGGACCCTAGAATCATGACCAGAGCCGAAGGCAGACGCTTAAGGACTGAGCCACCCGGGCGCCCTTTAAAAATGTTCTTAATACTACTTTAACATAACATTTAGATTTATATTTCAGTAAATATAGTTTCATAACATGCTTAATCACATTATCCATATGTCTCCTTAAAAAATCTTTGTGATTGATTCTGCTGCCTGGCTAATTGCCATTCCAATTTCTCCTTTATTTCACTGCTCTACATCCAGTAGCTTAATTTCTACTCATTTCTTTTGAAAGCTTCCAGTTGTATGTTTATACACGTCCCTTTCTTCTCTCTTCAGAGACTTTATCTTTCTTTGCTGTGCCCTGCTTCCTTTGACCAGAAAGAACACTCTTTTTTTTTTTTTAAGATTTTATCCATTTATTTGAGAGAGAGAGAGAGCGAGAGAGCATGAACGGGGGACAGGCAGAGGGAGAAGCAGACTCCCTGCTGAGAGGGGAGCCTGACGCGGGGCTTGATCCCAGGACCCCAAGGTAATGACATGAGTCTAAGTCAGATGCTGAGCCACCCAGGCGCCCCCAGAAAGGACACTCTTAAGAGTCACTGAGGATTTTGACAATTTTTCAGTTTGCATTTTTTTTTAAGTTTTTTTGGATTGCTAGCAGCCTTCTATCCTTGAAACCTTTGCTTTGTGTTGATACACCACCCCTTATTTCTCTGACCATACTAGTTCTCTTACTTTCTGATTCTGAGATAGAAGCAAACTCCAAAGTTTAGTCCATGGTCTTTTGCTCTTTCCTTCTGTTTTATATTCCTTAGAAACCTTTTCAATTTTCATGGGATCATCTACCATATCAAATCTATGGTTTTGGTACCAAATTATGTCTTTCTTAAATTCAAATTTCAATTGTATAACAATAATTCAAAAAACCTAATATTTATTAAATGCATAGTGTAAGTCAGGACATACTCCTTTTTTTTTTTTTTTTAAGATTTATTTATTTGAGCACGTGCGTGAGTGCGCACAAAAGAGAGAGAGAGGCACATGTGGGTAGGGGCAGAGGGAGAAATCTTAAGCAGACTCCACTCTGAGTGTGGAGCCCTACTCAGGGCGTGATCTCATGACCCTGAGATCATGACCTGAGCCCATGACCTGAGCTGAAACCAAGAGTGTCACTTAACCAACTGCACCATCCAGGTGCCTCAAGTCAGGAGATAGTCGAAGTTCTTTATCTATTTTAAATCATTTAATCCTTAAATAACTTCATAATAAGATACTATTTCATCATTCTTTTACACTTGAATTTAAATAACTTGTCTTTGGTCATAAAGAATCAGATTTCAAACCCAGGCAGTCTGCCTCAAGGCCAGAGGTCTTAACTGTTACAGTATACTGCTTTAATTTCCATATTGCTATGGGTCAATAACTTCAACTCACTATATCTAAAGTCTTATCAGTCTTCATTCACTCTCCTACCTGACATTTATTCCCTGTTATCAAATCCTTTTTTTTTTTTTTGAGAGAGAGAGAGAGAGTGCCAGTGAGTGTGCATGTGAGTGGGGTGTGTGTGGGGGGTGGAGGGATAGAGGGCAAGGGAGAGGGAGAGAAAGAATCTTAAGCAGACTCCCTGCTGGCGCAGAGCCCCATGGATGCCTTGATCCCATGACCCTGAGATCATGACCTGAGCTGAAATCAAGAGTCAGACACTTAGCTGACTGAGCCACTCAGCCTGCCCCACCCCCATTATCAAATCCTGTTGCTTCCTTCTCCTGAGGAGTTTTCTGACCTATTCATCCTTTTCCATTCTTTTGAGTCTCCATAATGTTATCCTTTCAGATGACCACCCCACAACTTCCCTGTAACTTAACTATTCTTTAATGCTTCATATTCTACCAACTAATATTTTTCTATTTTTTCATAGTCTTTCCTCTCTTAAGGTGCTCTCCTCTTATATCTATTTAAATCTTATCTATCCTTAAACTACAGCCTCTATAATGCTTCCATCAACTACTTGAACATTTTATGTCTTATGAATAACAATAGTGCATTCTTTTAAAATTCACTTATAAAACATTTATTATACTTGTCTATATTATCTATCCCTTCACTTTCCTAAGCTTGTACATAGGCATCATCTTAGAAACTTCTTTATAGTCAGTCTCTAAAGCATTTGATCAGTGTCTTGTATTAAAAATGACTTATTGCTTATATATCAAATATTAATACAGCATTTATTTTATGATTTCTTTTGTTTGGTTTTATGTTTTTATTGATAAATCTACTAAGTTTATAGCTTTTTTGTTTGTTTGTTTGCAGAAGAAAATATAACTAAATCCAATGGGGCTTTTTGGCATATTTTTGTTTTTGGCTGTTTCTTATTTATCCTCTTCCTCAGTATTGAGACCAGCTTCAAAGCAGAACCCAACTTTTTCCTCACAATGCTTTTAGAAATGCCTTTTATGACTAACACCTACTTAAATTGATTTACACACTTATTTTTTTTCTTGATAATACTGATTTTCAACAAAACTTTACACAATTATTTATGTGTACTTTCAGCTATAGGCAAAAATATATGTTGTACAAATTTATTTTTTCCTTGTCTTTTAAAGTTTGCTTCACAAAATAATACCTCACAAATCTACTGCCATTCTCAATGCTACACTTGGAAGGATTGTCCTCATCATTATTGTCATCATAATTATTAGCCATCAAAGGTCTTTATGAGTAGGATGACTTGGGATATGTGGACTTAGTGTCAATAATCAAAATTTGGAGGCTGCTTATTTGCAATGGGGCAAACAAATAATTCTTTTATAGCCTGCTAAGAGTCTTAGAGCTGGAACTTCATTTTCTAGTCACTTTAGTAGCATGTTGCTCAAATATTTCATATACTTTCACAAAATTTCTCTGCACATCTCAAATCTCCTTTTTTTGATATAACAAACTACAAACTTATTGACAGAAAGTTTTAATTTGCATGTGGCAGAATAATATATAAATTAACTCAGTGTGTAATTTTGACGTATATACTGATTTATTTCTCTAAAAACTAATTCACATGTCTTTTCAACCTCTTACTTCACAATAAAAATTTTTCTGACAGAAAAGAAATTTCTTTTCTTTTCTTTTTTGTTTTTGGATTCAAACAGTTTATTACTTCAGACACAGCAAAAGCCAGATCCCTGCTGGCAGAATAGAAATTTCTTGAAGTATAGGTATTTTGATTAGAATGCCACAGAGTTGGAGTTGGAGCTAGGTATTATTTTTGAAGGTGCTCTATACAAAGAAAGAGAAGTTTGGAGGTGGATACAAAGAAATAAAATGTAACAGCACCAACAATTCATCACTATACAATGTTATTAGTTGTATAGAGCTGAAAATATGTTTATCTGAAGAGATTTTAATGTTCTCATGCTATATTAAAACTCTTGTTAAGAAATGAGAAAGCATATGGGGCACCTGGGTGGCTCAGTCAGTGAAGTGTCTGCCTTCTGCTCAGGTCATGATCCCAGGGTCCTAGGATTGAGCCCCACATCGGGTTCGCTGCTGGGCGGGAAGCCTGCTTCTCCCTCTCCCCCTCCCCCTGCTTCTGTTCCTGCTCTCGCTCTCTCTCTCTGTCAAATAAATAAATAAAATCTTTAAAAAAAAATGAGAAAGCATAGTTTTATAAACCATTAACATTTTTACAATACTAACTTTAAGAACTTAATTCTTAGAGTAGTTTTGCATTTACAGAAAAATGGAATAGAATGTACAGAGTTCCTCCATCTCCCCAATTTTCTCGATTATTAACATTTTGCATTGGTGTGGTACATATGTTACAATTGTTGAACCAGTATTGATACATTATCATTTTGATTTATTTTTAAAGAATTTTTTATTTATTTGAGAGAGAGAGAAAGCATGAGCAGGGGGAGGAGCAGAGGGAGAAGCAGACTCTCCACGGAGCAGGGAGCCCAATATGGGGCTTGATCCCAGGACCCCGAGATCATGACCTGACCTGAAGACGGACACTTAACCAACTGAGCCACCCAGGCACCCCTTGATACATTATTACTACCTAAAGTTCAGTTTACACTGGAGTTCACTCTTTGTGTTGTACAGTTTTGAGTTTTGTCAGATGCATGATGCCACGTATCCACCTTTACAGTATAATACAGAATCTTTTCACTGCCCTAAAAATTCTCTCTGCTCCACCTATTTGTCTCTCTTCACCCCTGCCCCCTCCAAATTCGGAGAATCACTCATATTTTTACTATATTTAGTTTTGCCTTCTCCAAAATATCATATAGTTGGAATCATATATTATGTATTTGCAGACTGGTTTCTTTCACATTGCAATATGCATTTAAGATTCCTATAATCTTAACTTTTCTAGCAAAAAGTATTTTTCTAGTAAAAGACTTAAGTCTCAAATGTCTTAGGCCTTCCCTCTACCATTACATTTTCTTTTAGGGAAAAAGCAGTAATTATAGTTCACATAAAATTGTGGCTCTGTCCACCTTTCAACTACTGAAAGTTTTTCTCGTAGATTTTCCTTACGTGGAGTCTTCAAAGGAACTACACTGTCAACATTAACAAAAGTTTCTCTTTGAACAGAGACATTTCAAAGCATTTTAAGCCATGATAAAATGGTTCCAAAGGAAGTTTTATCTTTTATTTTGTTAGCAAGAGCTGCACTTAGGAGCCAAAATGCACCAGAGACTAAATGGTCAGCATTAAGATAGTGCTGTAAAAGTCTATGCTAAGCTTGGAAAATTTCTAGAAGTGGACATCAAAAACACTAATCAATATAAGGGAATATTTTAATGTGTTACCTTGTGATTTCTTGTATAATGAATGCCCTGTGATGTGCTGCATGGACATCAGAACACTATTAGTAATTCCCATTCTGTGACTACTTGAATGTTAATAATCATCAAGTATGTATTTAGACTGAGTAATTGTCTAGCACTTTGCCAAGTACTATGTGGGATATGCACATATGTATCATGGTTCCTGATTTAGAGAGTATACAAATTTAGTTGACAAAATCTAAGAGGCAAAACCCACTAAAGAACTAAAAGAATAGTTAGGAGATTTGAGATTTTGTTCTGACTCTTTGCATGATCTTGAATATGTCATGTAGCCTCATTTGGCTTTCAGATGTTTCCTGCTTTGGCATATTGTAATCACTAAAAAAACTTCTGATACTCTGTTGTTCTGCAAATGAAATACCCTGTGGGTTGCTCATTAGAAATAAAAGGAGAACTATAAAGAAAGAAAGGCATTAAATGTAAAAAACAAAGAATGTGAAATATTTTTAGATATTTTAGCAATTTTTATTTGCTATTAAAAGATGATGAAAAAGAAAAAGAATAAAGATTAGAGTAGTTATCATTTTTAAGGATTTTATTTATTTATTTGAGAGAGACAGAGAGAGAGCATGAGCGGGAGGAGGGGCAGATGGAGAGGGAGAAACAGACTCCCTGCTGAGCACAGAGTCCAAGGGGGGACTCCATCCCAGGACCCTGAGATCATGACCTGAGCCCAAGTCAGATGCTTAACTGACTGAGCCACCCAGGTGCCCCATTATCTTTCATACATCTCAAATATGAAGAATATAATCTGTTTCCTAATGCATCATTTCTTCATTTATTTATGCCCTCAATTTACACTTATTGAGAGCATATCACGAGTCTGGAACTGAACAAATGACCTCATTTCTATGAATTCTCTCGGTTATAAAGCTCAGAGCATATCACTCATCATTTTTTCTATACAGCAGGCATTTTTTTTTTTTTTAAGAGAATCTACCCACAGAATGTCTTGGGCCTAATTTATAAGGAACTGTCCCTTAAATTAATTCTTATTCTATATCAATAATAAAAGATGAACCATAAAAAATGGCTGCTTGGATTTTCTGAAGACTGTGATGAAGACAATCCTATGAATGTGACATATTTTCCATAAATAGATTTAAAAAGAGTTTTAATAGTTCTAATGTTTGTGATTATGAGGACTTGGGGAGCGGGGTAGGGGTTATTTCATTGCTTTTCATGGGACTAATGTTAGAGATACTATACATGGAATGTCTACCACAGCTCCTGTTACATAGCAAGCATGTAATTACTAGTAACTATTATTAATATTTCAAAAGAGACTTTCTCATCCCTTAAAGCTATAAGTAAAAAGATTACCAATAGATTCTCATGCCTTAAGAGATCTCACCTATGAGGCATGGGCTGAGGAATACTTATCTTTATGCATTGAAGTCTATCATATGTTTTGAATATTTACTTTTCAGGATACTTTCTTTGTAAGGAACAAGTTAAACTCTATACATGTTTGGGTCAATTTATTTTGACGTGTGTAATATATTGTGCCAGGTCCCATGGAAGTCCTTTTAATATAAACAAATTATTAAAAAGGAGGATATAATGTTTTTTTGTTGCAGTAAAATATACATAATACAAATTTACCATTTTAATGATTTTTAGGTATACAGCTCAGTGGCATTAAGTACATTCACATTGTTGTATGTAGTACTTTTGAACTTCACTTTATTTAAAAAATATATTTGTTCAGTTTTCCTTTTTTTATCATAAGAGTGACATCATAAATTCATAACAACAGAAGGGAGAAAACTCTCACATTTGCAATTCTTTCTAGTTTTTGATTCAAACTGATTTTATGTTAGCTGTGGCTAACACATTCTTACGTGTCTTTGAAAACTGCTTGGGTATTTGTTAGAACTTGGATGTAAAGTTCCTTTGCTTAACAGCTTTTTCTTACAAAGATAATACAACAGGAGAAAAATTTTAAATTGGGATAGAATTATGAAAGTAGCTGAGATTATACTTGAAATGCAATAAATTTACAAAATGCTTTGTAATCTTTAGGCATGGAAAAATAGGGCATATTGGTAAATTTGACAGTATGAAATATTGTTAGATTAAAATAGATAAAATACATTATTCAATTGAATAAACACTCTTTGAAGATTTGATGTACAAAGCACTTGGTAAGTATTGTGGGAGTTACAAGATATGGAGTTTTAATCTAATTGAAGGGAAAACATTGGCAGATAATACAGAA
The DNA here is from genome assembly GCF_029215605.1 of Mirounga angustirostris. Classification (NCBI taxonomy): domain Eukaryota; kingdom Metazoa; phylum Chordata; class Mammalia; order Carnivora; family Phocidae; genus Mirounga; species Mirounga angustirostris. Next base: position 13,161,691 of record NW_026991718.1, on the reverse strand, counting down.
CAGAACAATCTGAATGCTCTGAGGGTACAGAAATGTGAAAGATTGATTCTGGCTGGGGAGGGGAAATTTATGTGAAACACGTAGAACTTAAACCAAATCTTAAGGTTTTTAAAAAAGATTTTATTTATTTATTTGAGAGAGAGCACAAGAGAGACAGCAGAGGGAGAGGGAGAAAAGCAGGCTCCCTGCTGAGCGGGGAGCCAGATGAGGAGCTCAATCCCAGGACCCTGAGATCATGACCTGATCCTAAGGCAGAAGATTAACCACCTAAGCCACCCAAGTGCCCCATGATTTTTAGTAATTATAGATTAGGATAGGGGAGGGGAAGATTCTATTCAGAAGAGTATGAAGATGAGCAATTTTGTTTAGTTGGGGATTTATAAACTTGTTAATTACATATTTTATTATTAATATTTTATAAAATTATGAAGGATTATAGATTATAAAGAAAATATATTGAAGGACTTAATTCTCGTCTTATAATAAAATATTCTTATTTATTTTATATTTTGAAGTCCTTTTTAATTTTGAGAATTTGATTTGTGTTCAATAAATTAGAAGATTAAAAGAGGCTTTCTGAGGGGCGCCTGGGTGGCTCAGTTGTCGGGTGTCTGCCTTTGGCTCAGGTCATGATCCCAGGGTCCTGGGATCGAGCCCCACATCAGGCTCCCTGCTCAGCGGGAAGCCTGCTTCTCCCTCTCCCACTTCCCCTGCTTGTGTTCCCTCTCTCGCTGTCTCTCTCTGTCAAATAAATAAATAAATTTAAAAAATAATAAAATAAAAAAATAAAAGAGGCTTTCTGAGATAGGAAACAGTATACTGAAATTCCAGAATTTAGAACATATTAAATTTTAGCACTTCACACATTATAGTCCCCATAAAGAATAAGGAATGCCCTCATTTTCTAGTGATGCATATGCCTTTGAAAAAATTCTTTCCCTAAACCGTCTAGGCTGAGGGTAGCTCAAAGGTAAAGCAGGATATTCAAGTTTCCTTCTTTCTCTTCTTTCCTTCCTCCCTCCCTCTCTCTCTCCTTTTTTTATCCTATTTCTTCTTTCTATTCTGATTCAGTTTCTTCAAAGGTTTTATCTTTACTTATATGTCATATTCTCCCAAATTATATTTCTTTTCTAATATACCTCTGGCTACATCTGCTTCCATATCTACTTTTACAATATTCCCGATGGAAACTATTTGTCAGTGAAATCAAAGCTTTTAGGACTGAAAGGGAGTTCATGACCAATATTTCCACAGTAGTGTAAGATTTATTACCCTCAACTGTTATACACTTTACTGGACCATCTTCCTTCCTTACAATGAGGTCATTGATGGTAAGGATTTAACTTTTGTCTCTAATTACCTCCCTCTTAGGTACACAACAGTTGTTTGAGGAACACAAGATGAATATTTATTTCAGACATCTCTCTTTAGGATATCTTTTTCTATTTTGCTGTTCTTTTATAAGAACTTGGAAAATTTAACTTTATCTCTTAAACTACTAGTTTCCTTTTAATTATTATGTTTGCAGAATTGTAGCTGGTTCATCATTATTATCTTTGTGTATATGTCTATAGTTTTTATGAAGTTTACAGTGCTTTCTACAGTTTGCCTCATTAAATTCTCTCACCAGTCCATTATCCATCCCCATTTTCAGATAATGAAACTCATATTTAGATTAAGCAACCTTTTCAAGTAAGCAGATTATAAGACTTTGGATCCTAACATAGTACCTAGCACATAGTAAATCGTGGTTGAACTGAAATGAGGGCTAATGCTCTTTCCATTAATTTCACAGTGGGACCTACTTTCCTATTATTTTTCTTCTTTCCTTCCCCGTTTTCCCATTTCCTTTTTTATTGAGTACTGCTATATATAAGACATAAGGTTAACTGCTGGGTATATAATGAATATAAAACATGTTTGCTTTCATGAGGTTGACTACCTGTTTGAGGAGACACAGGAGTCACACATTATGAAGTTAAACAAAAATAAAAGTTAGTTTTCTTTTTTCTTAAATCTTACAGATAAGAAGTAGAAAGGGAGAACTCCAAAAAATTTTCATCTATCTGTAGTGCATAGTATGTTACTTAATTTTTTAAGTGTTAAAGCATATTTTCATGTCTACAATTATATTCATGAAACTATATTTTGAATTTTCATAATTTAGAGCATTGGCTTAGATGAAAAACATCTTAAGGAAAAAGTTAAATTTAATTTCCTTAATTAAAATATTATTTTTTAATATTAAACATTAATGGCATGGCATGACATTAAGTGATGTTATGGTTTATAGGTTCTTGATGAGCAAACTTGAAAAGTTTGGTCTGTATTACTCACTAGTTAAACGTTAGCACCTTGCTAGTTCTATGTTTTAAAAATATGATTGGGAGGCCTGGCTGGCTCAGTTGGTTAAGTGCCCAGCTCTTGGTTTCAGCTCAGGTCATGATCTCAGGGTGGTGAGATCAGACCCTGTGTGGGGCTCTGTGCTCAGTGCAGAGTCTGCTTGGGATGCTCTCTCTCCTTCTCCCTCTCTCCCTCTCCTTGCTCATGCTCTCTCTCTAAATATATAAATAAATAAATTTTTTTTAAATATTGCCAAAAAATGAGACATTAATAAATATATTGATATATATTTTCAATTCACACATATAAGATTATTTAATAAAGTGTTGCACAAAATAATCAATTTACATTCATGTCCATATTTCTTATTGCTTTAAATACATATATGCCTATATTTTAAGCTTAGTTTTATTTATGCTGATGTGTACCTTGCCAATTGGGAAAGTTCTATTGCATAGAACACAAAATTTAAAAAAATTAAACTACAACGTTTTCAAATTGTCAAGTTGTCACTGGACAAGATTAGAATAATAAGGTCATATTTTGACAATGTTCACAAATATGTAAGAAAGGATTTTATTTAACATTAGTTAATCCCCAAAAATGAGTTCATAATGAATCCTTTATACTTCCTTCCATTCCTAATTGCAGACTATATGAGGTAAAATGTATATAGTGATACAGTTAAACATTTTAAAGGATTGCTTGATATAAACATTCAATATTCAAGCCTTTAAATTTTTTAGCAGTGCTGGAATTTACAGAATTTGACAAAATATGCCTGCCTCATTTTTCTATTCTCAAGCATGATGGAAAAATAAAAATTTTTCTAAGGATGTGCTACCTTTCAGCTTTACTGATGTTTAGAAGTCTATGTTGAATTTTCTTCTTTCTGACCTAATACTTAGTTTTTGTAAAATATTTTCCTCTGACTCGAGTACTGTAGAAAATGTGGACTGATACTTCTTTCTCTGACATGTGGAGACATAATCAGCAGTTTGGGTAATGGTTTTGTGGTAGAAAAAGAATCAGACAAGAGATGAAAATAAATGCATCGCTATGACTTTTGGTTACATCATACTCTGCATTTCCAAAAAGGGTGTGAAACACATAAGCTGAAAGCAGAAGCAGCATATTGTAGCAGAAAGAGCATGAGGTTTTGGAGAGAGATCTGGCTCCAATCCATAATAACTTCTTGGATTCTCTTGTTTCTTCATCTGTTAATTGTTGATAGTAAAACCCAACTTTCAGGTTTTTTATCAGAATTATAGGTAAAGTTTGTAAGCTGTTAACATGTGTTTGGTATATGGTAGGCATTTAATAAACAATAGCAATTAATATTTATTTAAAAAATATTTTTGAGAGAGAGAGAGCACTTGTGCACATGAGAGTAGGGGTAGGGTTGGAGGGGGGAGGGGCAGAGGGAGAGGGAGAGAGAGAAAGAATCTTAAGCTGGGTGTGGAGCCTGACTCGGGCTCCATCTCATGACCCTGAGATCATGACCTAAGCTGACATCAAGAGCCAGACGCTTAACCTATTGAACCCCCCAGGCGCCCCTAGCAATTAATACTTAATTAAGCACTGTCATGAACAGTTGCTCAAATGCTTATTATTATTTACTAATATAAGAACTAATAGAATTAATTTACTAATTCACCCAAAAATATTTATTGAATAGTTACTACGTATAAGGCACTGTTCTAGACATTTGGGATACACTAATGTACAAAATAGTCAGAAAAGATGCATGGTATGATTTCAATCTCTTTTAATTTGTTGAGACTTGCTTTGTGGCCTAACATGTGATCTATTTTGGAGAATGTGGACTTGAAAAGAATGTGTATTCTGCTATTTTAGGATGGAATGGTCTAAATATATCTATTAGATCCATCTGGTCCAATATGTCATTCAAAACCACTGTTTCCTTGTTGATTTTCTGTTTGGATGATCTATCCATTGATGTAAATGGTGTGTTCAAGTTCTTCACTATTATTGTATTACTGTTGATTATTTCCTTTATGTTTGTTATTAGCTGCTTAATGTATTTGGTTGCTCCCATGTTGTGTGCATAAATGTTTATAATTGTTATGTCTTCTTGTTGGATTGTTCTCTTTATGATTATGTGGTGTCTTTCTTTGTCTCTTGTTACAGTCTTTGTTTTAAAGTCTAGTTTGTCTGATATAAGTATTGCTACTCTGGCTTTCTTTTCATTTCCATTTGTATGGTAAATATTTTTTCATCCCATCACTTCCAATCCATCTGTCTTTAGGTCTGAAATGGGTCTCTTGTAGGCAGCATATAGATGGGTCTTGCTTTGTTATCCATTCTATCACGCTATGTCTTTTGATTGGAGCATCTAGTCCATTTACATTCAAAGTAAGGTATGTACTTATTGCTGTTTTTTTTAACTTGTTTTATGCTCTGTTCTCTCATGGTTTGTTTTATGGTTTGTTGGGTTTCTTTAGTGATATAATTGGATTTCTTTCTCTTTTCTTTTTGCATATCTATTACCAGTTTTTGATTTGTGGTTATCATTAGGTTTACATGTAACATCTATGCATATAGCAGTCTATATTAAATTGATGGTCATTTAAATTTGAATCCATTCTAAAAACACTAAATTTTTACTCTTTTCCCTTACCATGTTTTAGGTATATGGTGTCATATTTTACATCCTTTTATTTTGTGAATCCTTTGACTGATTTTATAGATATACTTAATTTTAGTGCTTTTGTATTCTTACTTTTTTTTACTCCTGCATATGGTCTTTCTTTTCCACTCAGGGTCCTCATTAATATTTCTTGCAAGACTGATTAAGTGGTCATGAATTCCTTTAATTTTTGTTTGTCTGGGAAACTCTTTATCTCTCCTATTGTGAATGATAGGCTTGCTGAATAGAGTATTCTTGGCTGCAGGCTTTTTTTCTTCCAGAACTTTGAATATATCATGCCACTCTCTTCTGGCCTGCAGTTTTTGCTGAAAAATCAACTGATAGACTTATGGGGTTTCTCTTGTATGTAATTGTTTTTGTTTCTCTTGTTGCTTTTAAAATTCTCTCTTTATCACTACTTTTTGTCATTTTAATTACTATGTGTCTTGATATGGACCTCCTTGGGTTGACTTCGTCGGGGGCTCTCTATGCCTCCTGGATCTGGATTTCTGTGTCCTTCCCCAGATTTGGGAATTTTCATGTATTATTTCTTCAAATAAATTTTCTGTCCCCTTTTCTCTCTCTTCTCCTTTTGAGATCTCTATAATGCAAATGTTATTATGCTTGTTGATGTCACTGAGTTCCCTTAAAATCTATTTTCATTTTTTATTATTCTTTTTTGTCTCTCTTGTTAGGATTGATTGCTTTATGTTACCTTTGTCCTCCAGGTTGCTGATCTGTTCTAATTCCTCTAGTCTACTATTTATTCCCTCTAGTATGTTTTTAATTTCAGTTATTGAGTTCTTTATATCTGATTTGTTCCTTTTTGTGTTTTCTATCTCTTTGTTGAGGGTCTCACTGAGATCATCCACTGTTTTCTCAAGTCCAGTGACTCTTTTTATGACCATTACTTTAAATTCTCTATCAGGCATATTATCTCTGTTTTATTTGGCTCTCTTGCTATGATGTTTGTTCTGGTCTTTCATTTGGGGCATATTCCCCTGTCTCCTCATTTTGTCTATCTCTCTGTATCTGTTTCTATGTGTTAGGAAATTCAGCTACATTTCCCGCTCTTGAAAGTAGTAGCCCAATGAAGAGGTCCTGTAGTGTCCAATAGTGCAACATCTCCTGTTCTACAACATGTGGCACTTTAGGGGAGCCTCCTACGTGTGTTGCATGCACCCTATTGTTGTGATTAAGCCATGTTTTCCTTCAGTCCTGTTGTCTGCAATCTCTGTCTGTGCCTGTGGTAGGCTGGGTTTGGTCCCTGTGTTGTTTATGGGATGGTCTGGGGCCACCTTGGGCATGAGTTGAATCAGAACAGGCATTCGCCAGGGCTGTGGCAGTACCAAACTGCAAGGTGCTCTCTCAGTGTTGTCTCTAAGGAGCTTTCTTTGGTGGGTGGGGCCTGTAGTCAGACCACATGTCTGCCCCCAGCCCACTGCTGGGGCCACAGTTGAATTGGTGTGTGTCATTTTCTTCCCCTCTCCCTGGGGCTGGAGTCACCTTGGATGATGCTAGCCCCTGTTGGGGCACTTGCATACTGCCATGCTTGTAGTGCCCCTTGGCAGGAGTCACTTCCTGCCAAGGGCATGTTGGATAGGTGGGTCTGTAGGAGAATGCAGGGGAAGGGTGCTTGATACCAACAAGGTCTGTGCTGATCTGCTAGGGGAGGGGACCTGCAACCATCTGGGAAAACTGCTAAGTTTGTGATGGAGGGGACAGATCTGCAGAATAGTGTGGGGGCAGGGTATGTTGTTAGCAAGCTAGGTGGAGAGTGTTTGGGCTGTGCTGGTTCCCTCAGGTGTTCTGTGTCTAGGTTGGAGATAGGGTGAGAAATGGCATCCACCAGCTCTTTTGTTCTTGGAAAATCTCCCAAAGATCTCTGCCCTTCCAGCACATGCTCTGAGATTAGTAAACAAATCTCCTTCCCATATACCCCAGGTATTTTTCAAACTGCTGCTTCTATGCTATATCTCAGTGGAGCTGTTTGTTGTACTGTCTGTTTAAGGCAGGGACTCAGTTTGCTATGGCCCTCCTGGCTCTCCCAGAGCTGAGCCTGCTGATTTTTAAAGTTCCAGGTGTAAAACCTTACTGATTGTAAGAACTCATGAGGTTAGGCCCCTCTGGTTTTCAAAGCCAAATGTTATGGGGATTTATATTCCCAGTGCAGGTCTTCCATGCCTGAGGTGCCTGATGTGGGGTCTGTTCCTCTCTCCTTGCCTCTCTCCTTGCCTGTCACATCCCTCCCTCCCGTGGACAGTGTTGTGGGTCCATTTAGCTCCTGACTGTGTCTCTGCCCTTCCTACCATCTTTGATATGGTGTCTTCTCCACATTTAGCTGTGGAGAGTCTGTTCCACCAGTCTTTGGGTCTTTTTCTGGGTTATTATACTGATGTGGGTGTTATCTAAGTGTATCCATGGGATGAGGAGCCCAGGATCCTCCTACACTGTCATCTTCCCTGGAAGTCTTAACATTTCTCTATCTTTATTCATTTTCTGACTTGCCCTGGATTGATAATTTTCCGCCCTTTCCCTCTTCTAGTGTTTTAGTATTATTTCCATTTGTGCAGTGGCTCTCTATTGTAGGGACCCATCAGAATCCCATGTAGAACTTAAAAAAAAAAAAACAAAAAACAATCCAAAAGACTGCTTCTAAGGTCTAAGGCCCAGACATTTGCATTTTTATAAAACATTATAGATGATAAGGATGTAAACCAGCTTTGAGAACCAATATTTTAGTGTTACTTTTGAAATTTCAATATATGTATATTTAAACATATCTTATTAATATAGATAATAGAAGAATATATATAAAGTTTTCCCTTCTTATACATTCAAATAAGATGGTATTTTTGAGATACTTTTTCTTTGTTCATATATATATATCTTAATTGTATTTTATTTAATTGCATTTTACTTCATAAACATATTATCAACAATTAAACAATTATTTGGATGAAACTACACATTTTGCTTGTTTCTTTGCTTGCTTTTGCATTTCTCTTTGGATTTCATTCTGCTTTTTGTTTGTTTGTTTTTGTTTTGCAGAAATGTGTTCTCCAGAATTTTTTTTTTTTTAAGATTTTATTTTATTTATTTGACAGAGAGAGATAGAGACAGCTAGAGAGGGAACAGTGTGGGAGTGGGAGACGGAGAAGCAGGCTTCTGGCCGAGCAGGGAACCTGATGCGGAACTCGATCCCAGGACCCTGGGATCATGACCTGAGCTGAAGGCAGACGCTTAACGACTGAGCCACCCAGGCGCCCCCAGAATTTTTTTTTTTTTAAGATTTTATTTATTTATTTGACAGAGAGAGACACAGCGAGAGAGGGAACACAAGCAGGGGGAGTGGGAGAGGGAGAAGCAGGCTTCCCACGGAGCAGGGAGCCCGATGTGGGGCTCGATCCCAGGACCCTGGAATCATGACCTGAGCCGAAGGCAGACGCTTAACAACTGAGCCACCCAGGCACCCCTCTCCAGAATTTTTTTCAGAAAGGACAAATAGATGGCATAGTGCATTTGGTTGCTAGGTAACTCTTCTATCTTCTTCTGACAGTAACACAATTTTTTTTAGAAAATTCCTCCTCTAGCACTAGCCATTTGATGTGATCTTCATGGGGCTGTAAGTCACTATATTCTATGCCAATGACCATGGACATGGGTATCTGATCCATGTCTGGCCAGTCATAGTACAACATCACTTGGAGCACAGAGATTGTTTAAAAAGAGAGGGGCGTAAGATGGAAGTTTAATTAGGGTCTTTCCAAGGATTTAATATACTAAATTTTGTTTTTACAAAGTGGGATGATATAAAATCAAAGTAGTTTCCATGATGTTTCCTCCTTCATCTATGACGTGGAAGAGTGATGTAGTCAGTGGGAGAGAAGAATGCCACAAGATAGGGGAAAAAAATGGATATAGAAGAGAAAAAGAGAGAGAGAGAGAGAGATTGAGACCCAATAATAATAGTTGAGACTCTGGATACAGTCATGCTTGCATGACTCCTTTTCTTAACAGTTATATGAGCCATTAAAGTCCCTCTTCTGTTTAAACTTGTTTGAATTAGATTTATTTCACTTGCACCTGAAGGAATCCTGGCAAATACAGGTAGAAAATTTTCTTAGTTGGAAAACGTCTATTTTGCCTTTATACTTGAATGATAGTAAATCCTGAACAAAGAATTTTATGTTTAGAAAGCATTTTTCTTTAGCCTCCTGAAGACATTTTTCCATTGCTCTCTAGTTTTATTCTTCTCCAAGGAGTTATGACCATCTAAAAGATTATTACATTTACTTTTTACTATTACTAGAATGTGGGTTCTGTGAAAGCAGGGTTTTGTTAATTGCTATATCCTTGGCATCTAAAATAATACCTAACACCTAACTGCCCAATAATTGTCTTTTGACTGCATGCACTGGAAATTCGGTTCAAATTGTAGTTGTGTATCTTAAAAAGCTTGATATATATTAATATGCCCAAGTTAACTAAAAAGGACATTATATATAATGCTTATTCCATTATGTGGATTTATTCCCAACCCTCTATTTATGTTTTTGCGAAGAGATATCTGGGTTAAAGAACTTTCCTATAAATTATTATTGAATTTTAAGCTGAATAATAAAGATTCTAATGCCTAGAGAAGATAGAACAAATATATCACACCCCTTACAGACTTTTGTTTTAAGAAGACATCTTTCTTTGGCTATACATGAAATAGGTTCACTTATTTATTTATTTTTTCAACAGCTAAGGTGATTTACAATAAATATTTTCAAGCCTATATTCAGGTTTTAGTTCTGGATGCTTTATAAGTTTACCACATATTGCTTTGGATTTTAGGACTTCAGAATTTGGTCCAATATTTGAGTATCTGAGTGAGGCTGAATACAATGGGAAGATTATCTTATAATCCTTAAATCCTATACATTATTTATGAATTTGAGTTGTGCTTGATTTTTAAAAATGAGTATTTTGTTGGTTGTTATTCAGCTTTTTGTCTTTTGTGATTTCTTGGTCATATTCTATTATACTTAAAGAGAGCCTGTTCTTTTTCGTGTGTTAATCCACAACAAAAAGTGACATGTTCTCATTGGACAGGACAAGTGACAGGTTTTTGTTCTTCCAATATTAACTAAGAACTTTATAAGACTGAAAAGCTATAAATCATTGGTATAGAAGATTTTGATCTACCTCCTACTACTCAGGTGAAAATTTAAGTAAAGATAGTATAGTGAGTACTGTTTTGGTTTTGTTTTGGTGTAAGGAATATTATGATATAATAAGGAAAGATGATATTTGGTTTAAAAAAATTTTTTTTTGTCAAAGAAGTTGTTTAATAGTGTGACAATAAAAATCTTCTCCCTTATGTTGATTAGTGAGGGAAAAACAACCACAGAGCATAAATAGTCTGTGATTGCTGGCATCAAATACAGTTAGAGGATGAAAAACAATAGTCAACCCCCAACTAAACAGAGTGTGAACTGTTCTTGAATAAATCTCTTAAATTAAACTGAATGCTTTGAATGTTAGGATTTTTAGAGGAGCTTTTCTTTTTCACTTGCTTCCCTATTTTTTTTTTTTAAGATTTTATTTATTTATTTGACAGAGAGACAGCAAGAGAGGGAACACAAGCAGGGGTAGTGGAAGAGGGAGAAGCAGGCCTCCCGCTGAGCAGGGAGCCTGATGCGGGCCTCGTTCCCAGGACCCTGAGATCATGACCTGAGCCGAAGGTAGACGCTTAATGACTGAGCCACCCAGGCGCCCCACTTGTTTCCCTATTTTAAATGGGTGAAAAGTGAGTACATTTCTTAAATTTGGAGGGATTTAAGTTTATTTTAAAATTTGAGATTGATTTAGTTAGCTTTAGAGGAGCATAGAGAAGAGTGTGGGTCACAGGACTAGAAAATTCTGAACTTGATCCCCAGCTTGGTGACTCAAATTCCACAACCTGTGTAAAATAACAATGTAATTCCTCTTGCCCTCTGTACATATACCTCTTCCTTGAGCAGTGGGTTTTCTCACACTTCCCATTTTATTGATTGTACTCCTTCTTCCTTTCGAAAATCGTTCTTACTAACCTCAATTTGGGAAAACCAAACCAAACAAAAAACTTCTCTTCACCCATTCAATCTTTTATCCACTCTTCAAGGGCCAGATCGCGAGGTAAGATGATATTTTAAATGAAGCTAAGTCTTAATCCACTCAGCTTTTGGTACCTAATAAATTCATTTGTAAAAGATTGCTGATCCAAAGTTTTTCATGCAACTGATGAATTGGACTTCTAGACTTTGGGCTTTGGGAAGGCTATAATGAAGGAAGGGACCAGAGCTTATGGACCTTAATTGCCTTTTTCTAGTTACTAAGAAAAAAGAATCTCTTTGAATAGGCAGAGTGGGTCAGTGTTCCTTGAATAGTCACTAGGAATGGGATTCTTGTAGCATGGTAGTCGTAACCCAGACCAGTGTTATTTGAACTTGGGGGCCCAGAAGAATCCTCTAACCTGGTTGAAAATGCATAATTCTGAATCTTAACTTCAGAGATTTTTATACATTTGCTTTGGGAAGGGTACCAGCAATTTGCGCATGTATGTATATGTGTGTATTCTAGTATGTTTTTGACAAACATCTTAGGTAGTTCTGATACTGGTTTTATAAAGGTCATAGTTTGAAACCTGGCTTAGATGTTAGCACCAGGTAAATTTTTCCATGCACCCCAAAAACCTGTCTGTCTGTATTAATAAGCTTCAAACACCAGCTGGTGTTCAAGGCAAATCTGACTCTCTCGTCTTCCACATTGTACCACTAATTTTAATTCTTATTTCTGACACCTTTAGACTTGGCGTTCATGTGTACTTTTTCCAGGATTTGGATTTTTGTTCTTCTCTAGTGACTGTGGCTTGACTTAAACAGTAACCTCACTGTCTTCTGTTACCTCAGGTAGGTATTTTGTACTTCAATGTCTATAAAGTCTGGTGAGATGATCTTCCTTTTAACACTTGTACTTTCCAAATGAACATGTATTATTTTTATGGGAATTCTAAAACAAATAACAAAAAAGAAGGAAAAAAAAAAAAAAAAAACATGTTCACATCCTAAAATATCACAGGCAATTCTAGCCATAGGAGGACCTTGTGAGAAGACCTTTAACAATTTTGGTACAACGGTTAGGTCATTTTTCTAGTGCAGCTTCTCTGTTCTAAGTATTTTCCTATCCTTCAGTGCTGCATAAGATTTCCTGAAGTACATAATGGACTCATTATAATAGTTGATGGTCCTTTGCTCAATTTCTTTTGACCTTGAAAGTGAGTTTTTCTCCCACTTTTCAGCTCTCCTCTTGAACCCTTGGACCATAACATAGACCTTCATAACCTATGCCACCATTTCTCAAGTGTCAATTTGATCATGTTATTTCCTATGCCCACCCTCCCTTCTCATCCTCAAATTTAAACCACTTCAATGGCATTTGGTATTTCTTAAAGACTCAAGTCTTTAAGATGGTCTTAAAAATGTTGATTTTCATCTTTATTTACTTCTCTGGCCTTTTGCACTCTCACCATTTTCTTCCTTCTCCAAAGAAACTGCACAGGCTTTCTTTTTGCTTGGAACTCTGTCCTTCACCCTTCCTTCTATGCCTATTTAATTCCTACTTATGTCTTCAGTTCTTATCACATCTTGGAACAAATGCTCCTTGACTACAAACAAGTAAAACCTTCATATTTTAAATTCTTATGTTACCCTGTACTTCTCCTTTGTAAAACTATAATTTTATATTTATTTGTGTGATTATTTCACAGGTGTCCACCAGCCCACCTAGAAGTCTAAGATCCATGAGTACACTGAATATGTCTGCTTTTCTCAATAGTGGATCCCAGCTTCCAGCATGATGCGTGGCACACAGCAAGTGCTCTTTGGTATTTGTTGAATGAATGATTCCACTTCTGAATTAAAGAATTAAACTGAATTAAAGAATATACATAACAATCATGATAAAAGAAATGAGCATGGCTATGGCAACATTCAGAAGAAGAGGTTGCTCACCTGACTCCACCCCTATATGTCCCAGAGCTTTGCCTGTTATAGTTAGCTAGACCATACAGACCACTAGATATTTAATAACTGAATATGCTTTCAAACTTAGACTACAAAATGACCAGATGATTTGTTTAGAATGTCAACCTGGAATGAGCACTATTTACAGTTTAAATATATGTAGCTAAGTAGGAATATTTGTCTACTTTTAATTTTACGGTATGAAAATTGGCACATTAATTAATTTTCTTTTTGAATCAAGCTAAATCCACTCCAAACTTACCCTCCTTACCTCTACTGACCTCAGTTGGCAGAAGTCTGATCTCAGTTGAGTTTTGATGGCAAGCCCTTCCAGAAATCCTTGCCCTTACTCTTACGGCTACAATGCATCTCACTACAATCTCCCCATCTGTGGTATCGCTTCTAAGCAGGCACAGCTGTCCTGCATTTAGGAAAATCAGATATTCCTGTTTTTCTCCTTTATCTCCTCAGTCTGGCCCCCTCCTCATTTCAATACCACTGGTAACCTCCATCTTCTTTTACTCTGCGACCACCTAGCACATTCCCTAAAAGGGACTACTGAAACCCAAAACTCTACTTTCTGCTGGAGGTGAGGAGGTAAGGACTGCTTAGGATCTTAGAAACGTCATATTGGTTTCCTTTTTCCTTGCCTAGGAAAGAGATAGCAGATATTAATACCAACTGTTTACTTTATTAATACCTCATTTTGTATATATGTGCATGTATAGTGACTAATAGAGGTTCTGATTTCAGCTTCTATTTCATTTTGATTACCAAGGTGATAAGAATCAATTACTATGGTTTCCTAGGGAGTAATTATGATCTGGTCTGAACAGTATATGGTGTGTTGGACTCCACTCATTTCCTATATTGTCAGGAGTGTGCTGGGACATCTATGTCTTACTTCAGGATTCTTATTACTAACTCTGTTTCTCTACCTTTGCATTTGCTTAGTGTTTGAGAACTGATTTGTTTGATTTCCATAGAGTTTTCATTCCCTTGACTTGTTTAATCAGAGATGGTAAAAGGGACATTTCTGTGCTTCAGGTGAATTTTGGAGTTAGTCATTTCTGTATTCAGAGTGTACATATGGGGGCGCCTGGGTGGCTCATTCGGTTAAGCATCTGCCTTCAGTTCAGGTCATGATCCCAGGACCCTGGGATCAAGCCACGCATCGGGCTCCCCACTCAGTGGGGAGCTTGCTTCTCTCTCTCCCTCTGCCATTCCCCCTGCTTGTGCTCACTCTCTCTCTCTTTCTGTCTAATAAATAAATAAAATCTTAAAAAAGAAGTGCATGTATGTTGCCTATTGAAATTGTGACGTTAGGCCAGTGGTTCTTACTCATGGGTGATCTTGCCTGCTGGGCAACATTTGGCAGACATCTTTGATCCTCACCATTGCAGGGGTGAAACTGGCATTTAGTGGGTGGAGGCCAAGGATGCTGCTAGACTCCCTAGAGTGCACAAGACAGCACCCTCCTGCTCCCTAACAAATAATTATCTGGCCCAAAGTATTTAGGTTGAAGAACCTTGTCTTAGGCAGATTTCTTAACCCTTCTAGATTTAGTTTCCTCATCTACAAAATGGAGATAACAATATGCATTTATAGGACTGTTGTGCAGCAAAAATTAGATGATAGCACTGTAAAACAGTTTTCCATTTAGTAGAAACTAATAGATGGGAATTATAAATATTAGTATTAAATAATATTAGAACTGGAAGGTTTTAGAAAGTGTGTTGACCAGCTGTCTTGTATCATGCACCTGCTGTGCACTGTTTCAAATGTACTTGGTTTTGCTTTTACACCAGTCACTGTGAAGGTGACCACTTCTGTGCAGGCTTTGATCTGCTTCCCTTCAGTGCAACTTGAGAGCACTTTGTTTCAGGCTTTTCTTCACACTTCTCCTTTCCTGACCAGGACTTCTCTGACATCTTTGACACCTGTGGAACCCTGCTCTGCATTTCAGCAAGTGCAAACTCTAAGCGGGGCACTGTAGGACACTTAGAGCCATGCTCGACTGATGAGGCTCTAAGCTGCTGAATAGAAGCTTCCTTCCTCCTTTTGTCCTCTAGATGGACAGCTCTGGGACTGTTCATTTCATGAGGCTCCCAGGAGATTCCAAGCACCTGTGGCCAACTCGATATCCTACAGATCCTTCTACTGGCTTCTTCTCCTTCCCTGTGTCACTCCTCTTGTCCTTCACTTCATCTCTCTGGGATCATTTCTCAAATATACTGCTTGCATGTAGGCTTTTTTCCTCAACTCTGCTTTTAAGAAACCCTGTTGGTGACACTTCTCATCTAGGAGCTAGGGAAATGGAGGCCCAGAAAGTTGAGGTAATTTGTCAAAGGTCACACAGCCCGTGCAAAAGCCACATTGGAAACAATATGTCCTGACACTTTTTCAGTGCTCTTGTTGCCACAGTTTCTCTCCACATTATAGTTTGGCTTAGCTTATCAAGGCTATTTATGTGCTAACTGTTTTGGTTATTATTAGGGACTGTTAAAATATGACAGGGAGGCATATGCTAATAAAATACGTGGGTTTCTAGAATACCAGCGAAAATTGTTTATATCTTGGTTTAAAAAAATTATATAAAGATGTTTAGGTGTTCTACCATCTGGAATGTCTACAAAAATATAAAACTGTATCTCGTTTACATGATACCTAAATATATACATATAATTATACTTCTATAAGGTTTGTATAACAAGAAGTGTTGTTACAAACTTTCATCAAATTTCAATATTATTTATTATTTTGCAAAATCTGCAGGTCATTTTAAGATGTGAAAAAGCCACTGATTGGCAAAAATGAAATCACACCTAATAGTGTTCAAAATGATTGATTGAATGTGTTGCTAAAAAAGAATTTAGAGTTAGTTCTTAAAGCATCTGTAATAAATCTGACAAACTAAGAATAGGCAGAAATATATTGTTACTTTATGTGGTATCTAGCTTGGCCTGTCTGTAACATTACATTTTCCAGAAGTTGGAAAGAGCATGGTTTTCCTCTGCATAGATAGCTCTTCTGTCACAATCTAATTTGCAGTTGCTCTTAACAAATTGTAAACTCATGCCAAGTGGGAGTTGATATATTAATCCATGTTAATATTTGTGAAAATGCATGTGAACATAGTAAATGAGTCATCATAGAGTCTGGATTACCTGGCTCAAGAACAAAAATATCAGCAGGGTTTCTGCATCTGTGAACTCAGGAAAGCATTAAGGTCCAGCTTACCTACCTCAGTTATACTGGACTTATCCCAGTGATGCTGGATCAAAGTGGTGGTTCTGTTCTAAGGAGAGAAGAGAAATAGGGATGGTTTTGGAGAAAAACAATAGGAAATGGGGGATGGGGATTAGATGATGCCGTTAGAAAGTGTTCACATTTTCCACCCAACAGGAACAATTAATTTTCTTTCCTTCCTTCCTTCCTTCATTCGTTCCTTCCTTCCTAGGCTTAGAAAGGCTTTGCAAATCCAGGATTACATCTCAGGAAAGTTTAAGTGATATTAGTGGCTAGGTTGAAAATTTCCCTCAGAATAGAGATTTTCTTGATGATGCTAGTTCACCCATTATCTCCAGGCTACTTACCTTGCCCTTCAGAACCACTTAATATGTGACAAAGGTTTGTGTGTCATTTGGATGTTAAGAATAGTGGCTATACAAAGGCAGTTTTAAAGCAGGGAAAGGATTTCCAATATTTATTATACCAATGAGCAGGAGTTGGAGGAAACTTGTGGCAGAAAAAACACTTTTGATGCTATTGCTATAATATAATTAAGAGATGATGAAAGTTTCATTAGAATGTGTGAGTGGGGGTGGTGAGTACACATTCAATTTGGGAGTAAGGGGAAATTTCTTCTCCTGTTGATTGAAGGAATATCTTGCATACTT
Organism: Mirounga angustirostris; assembly: GCF_029215605.1. Classification (NCBI taxonomy): domain Eukaryota; kingdom Metazoa; phylum Chordata; class Mammalia; order Carnivora; family Phocidae; genus Mirounga; species Mirounga angustirostris. Next base: position 13,144,748 of record NW_026991718.1, on the reverse strand, counting down.
ATTTTGTATGAATTCTTTGTAGGTATGTATGAATTCATACATATTTTATATGACTTCTTCAACATTATTGACTTTTCCTCAGAAATATATTGTGATTTAACATTTATTGGCATTCATTCATTCATTCACTTACTCAGATGTTTCTGGTGCATCAAACATACACAGCAAGGAGAAAGAATGTAAAGATTACATGGAAACTGTACTGAATATGGTGACAGATACAGATCTTGATTTCTACGAGAGGAGATTATAAACTTTCTTTATAAATGGTTATTTTTTTGCTTTATGGAGAAAAACAAACACTAAAGACCTAAGAGATGTGTGTTCTTTTTTTGGCATTAAATTTCTGAATCACCTTAGATAAGGCACTTCTCTAGCTGTCAGTCTCCTAGTTTGTAAAATAAGGAACTTGAAACTTCAAAATGCTATGAGCTGCTCAACACCATTAGTTATTGGGGAAATATAAATGTAAACCACAAGGAGATATCATTTCATACCAACTAGAATAGTTATAATAGATTAGACAGATAATAACAAATGTTAGTCAGGATATGGCAAATGTGAACTGTCATACATTACTGGTGGGAATGTAAAAATAGTGCAGCCACTTGGGGAAATAGTTTGGCAGTTTCTTAAAAAATTAAACATAAAGCTACTATATGATCCAGCAATCTCACTCTAGGTATTTATTCAAGAGAAAGGAAATCATATGTACACACAAAGACTTGTGAGTGAATGCTTATAGAATTATTCCTGTAGCCCCAAACTGGAAACAATGTCCATCAACTTGTGAATGAGTAGACAAAATAGGTAGATCCATATAATGGAATACTATTCAGCAAAAAAGGGAACCAACTACTGACATATGCTACTTCATGAATGAACCTCAAAAACATATAAAGTGAAAGCATTTAGACATAAGAGACTACATATTACATGATTCCATTTTTATGACCTGTTCAGAAAAGACACATTTATAGAGACAGAAAGTAGATTAGTAACTTCTACCTGGGCCTCGGGGTAGGATAGAAGTTTGAATGTCATGAGGGATCTTATTGGGGAGAAGAAAATGTTCTAAAACTGACTTATTATGATTATGGTTCTACCACTTGGTAAATTATTAAGAATCATTGGATTGTAACTTGGAAATGAATTTTGAGATTAGTAAAACATACCTCAGTTAAGTTGTTTGAAATATGCTATGAGCAATAGGGAATGGCCTCTGATTCCATTATTGTTTGAGAGACATGCAGACAAGAGACATAGTATGGCCAGAGTCAGCACATATTCTGAATGTGATTTCTGTGTTCTATAGAACCATTACTGGAAGGTCTTTTTGGGGAGAGGGTTTTTTTTTTTCACTTTAAAAAAATTTAAATTAAATTAACTAACATATAATGTATTGTTGGTTTCTGAGGTAGAGGTCAGTGATTTATCCGTCCTGCATAGTACCCAGGGCTCAGTACTACATCATGTGAGCTTGACTATGCACACATGCTTCTTATAGTGTGATTTGATCTGTTTTGCCTCAGACTTTAATATTTCAAATCTATCAAGTATTTGTCCAGGGAGCACCATGTTTTCCTTCGTTTCCCCGGAAGGATAAAGGGGTCCAGGATACAGGAGTCGGCTAAGGGGATAGCTCTACCTTTAGCATGAGTTTTACTCCATTGTAAAGCTGGCTGCTTAAATAGCTAAGAGAATACAATAGCACCTGCAGAGTCACCCAGGAATTTGTGCAAATTGTCTTTGGATGTTATTCTTTATAAATTAATTAATAAGTTCATAGATGTATTTTTATTTTTATTCTGCTTCCAAGCCATTTTCTTTCAAGTTTTTCATTAATTTCTCTTCTTTCATTATAGAATGAATAACATGTTTGCTCTTCTTCTCCAAGTTTTTTTCTTTCTTTCTTTCTTTTTTTTAATTTTCTCTTGCATTTTCTCTGCTTTTGTTCAGTCTTCTCTTTTTTGTAATTCTTGGTTTTTTTCTTTTTTTGACAGTAGTATCTGATGATGACAATCTTTGGAAAATGTAAACTTTACTAAAGAAAAATATTGGGAAGAGAAACTAAGTATCAGGAAATCAATTTGCTTTTCTGTCTCAACTGTTTATTGATATATGACTCAAGTGAAATCACAATGTTGCAAAGATTTTAGTAAATCACTTCTTGAATGCATTTCCAATAAAGATATAAAAACTTCTTTTGATCTCATGCTGAACATTCTTGTTTGCTGCTTTCTGTGACACAAGAATACCAAAGTATTTATTAAGTTAGGATAGCTAACATTTAGCTTTTTTTCTTCTTCAAAATCAATTATGATTTATTTTGTGTTCTTCCAAAAGAAAAAAAAGGATGGGAACCCAAAATGTGATTACAAAGAGCTTTGAGTGAAATTTTGAGTGAAATTTTTGCACTCAACACAACAGGTTGTCTATATACACTGGTGCTAGCAATCCTCCCTGCTTATGTTAGCACTCTTTCGGTCTATCTTAGATTATAATTCCCCTGGGCAAGGTAGTATAGCCTGCAAGGCACCTAGAGTTTTGTTGATAATTAAATAAGCATTAGCTCTTGATTTTGTAGCACATTACCATAAATAATAATGAAAGTTTGTAGGTATTATGTACTCACTTAGGTGAACATTTAGACCTTTATGCAGTATGAAGCCCTACTTAGTAATTTACCATATCCTAGAATTTTAGAGCTTACTAAAGAGTTAATTCTCTTGCAGTCACTCAAAATATTTTGTATTAGTTTGTCTTGGGCAAGTCTAGTGTTATAATGAAACAACACATTAGACTCTAAGAGAAACAAGCTCACTGGACAAACAACAGTGGCTTATCAAAACATACCTGAGGAAAGTTTGACTTCTACTTGATAGAACATAACATACAAAATAAAACCTTGATGATAACAACAAAGATTTATTTAGTGTATATTATGTGCCAGCACATCAAGGGGAAATTCATTTAATTTTCTCAATATTTTAGGTGGGGAAACTGAAGCAGAGATGTAAAAAAACCCCAAAACCAAAAAACACACTTGCCCAAAGGGCAATAAAGGGGCAAAGCTGGGTTTTGAACTTAGGCAGTCTGGCTCTACTCTATGTGTTTAACTACTACACTCTACTTCCTTGCTAAGTAGATGAGATTCAGCACATGGTGCATTGTAGGTGTTCAGTAGATAAAGAATGAAAAGATACCATACCAAATAATTAAGACTCGACCTACTGGAAATATACTATTACAAACTGGGAAAAGAAAGACAGGGAGCAATGCTTTCAAGAATCTGATAGAAAATACTTTACTACTTAAAATCCTCTAATAAGACAAGGTTTAATCAAGTGTGAGTGTATAATAAGAACAATTTTAGTTTCAAATATTCAAAATTACCTTCGATTCATTCTTATTAGAAAGCTACTAGAGGATAGATACTAAATTTTTTTTAAAAAGTGTCATGACATAAGGAAAATAGTGGATTTATAATGGGATTTTCAAGAGAGCAGGATGAAGGGTGAAGGAAGAACCAAGAGGATAACTCTGTTGTAGGCTCAGAGAGTAAGCAGTTTAGAGTGGAGTAGGCAACTGGGGAGCTCTGGAGAGAGATTATCAGGAAAAAAAGGAATTGATATGTTTTTGAAATCCTTGAGCATTTGAAAATAATACAATAAATATATGACCTTTCTATCTGGACATTTGGATATAATCAAGAAAAACAATCAGAAAATTGGCAATTATTAAATCCAAGTAGAGAGGGAATTGTATACAAACGAGTGAATAAAATCTTAATACATGATTTAGCTTGATAATGAATAAGTACAGAATAACAGTAATTTAAGGACTAAGTTGGACAAAATTAAGATAAAACTGCACTATCAGGACAGAAGGTTAGGAAACCGATTTAGACGTAGCAGTTTTGAGTATGTTAAATATTGATCTACTATAATTGAAAGTAAATAGATAATTTCTACAATTGATAAATCAAGGAATAGCAGTATAAGCATTTTATTGAAAAATACGGATGAAAATATCAGAAGAAGCAAATGAAATAATTAGAAGTGTTTGCTATTGAAACTAGGGAGTGTTGAGTACTAAGGAAAGGAACTTATCTTAGTTGGGTTGGACTATTATAATAGGATACCATAGACTAAGTGGATTATACACAAAGGGCATTTATTTCTCACAGTTCTGGAGGCTAGGAAGTCCAAGATCAAGGCGCTGGCAGATTTGGTGTTTGTTAAAGGCCTGCTTTCTGGTAGATAGATGAAGCTGTCTCACTGTGTCTTCAGCAGGTGATAGGAGGAAGGGAGTTCTTCCAAGTATCTTTTATAAGGACTCCACCCCCATGACCTAATGACCTTTCAAAAGACCCCCACCTCCTAATTTCATCCCAACAGGAGTTGGGATTTAACATGTAATTGAAGGGGGGGAGGCACAAAACAGTCTGTGACAGAGCTGTTTTTTTGTTGCAAGCCTATCATAAATATTTTGGCTTGAAAGTTATGTATATCCATTACTTTAGAAGTTAATGAAAATACAATAAAAATAGATCTGCTGAGGATCAGTAATGGGCTGAAGAAGCTGATAATAAAGATTATGAAATATTGGAAATATTTTTAAAAAGTCTAGAATTATATTCTCTGGTACTACTTAAATTAGAGCAAAATCTCAATATGGTTTCAGCACAGCTCTACATGGCGATGGATGCAGACTTTGTTAAGGGTTCTGTGATCCTTGCCTCATTTGGCTCTGCTGGGTCAGTGTTCCTGCCTTCCCCTCATTCAGTCTAGGATCTTAGACAAACTATCTTTGAGCAGTCAACCTAGACTCCTTAACTGACCCCTGGGAAGCTTCCCTTGCGTCTTCTGGGTGTTCTTTATTTGGGGGCCTGCCTTACCGTACTCTTATCAAGTCATCTGATGTAGGTGACTTTGTCCCAACCAAGAGAAGGGAAGGTGGAGTAACCAAGCCAACATGTCCTAACTTGCCAGTACTCTGACAGCTGATGTGAGTGTTTGTGGCCGATTTTATAAGATAAATATTGATTTCTACCTCCAATGATTAGAATCATTCTTACTTACAGCTATCCTCCACCCCACTCCATTCATCTCTTTCCTTATTCAACTGAGGCAGAAATGTAAAGAAAGTACACAGGTTTGGAATCTGCTTAAGTTCAAACACTTATTAGCTGCATGACTTCTCTAGACTGAGTGATAAATCTACAAGGCAACATAACTGATGAAATTAAATGAACTAGTGTATGTAAAACACCAGGCACAAAATTATAACTGCTATCATTATTATTAATACTATTATTGTTAGTAGTAGCAGTAGATAATCAGTAGTATTTTCATGTCAGGGCTTAAGGGGCAACTTGGCCTTTAGATATCTTATTTTCATCTCAAATGGCAAAGTTAGAGTATCTTTTTTTCTATTTGTCACTTTATCATCACAGCACTCATCTTTCAATCTGTGATAATAAGCAATAACCAATTTATGTATTTGTTTTTAAATATTTAATTAATTAAATTAGAGAGAGTGAGTGAAGGGAGGGGCAGAGGGAGAGTGAGAGAGACAATCCCAAACAGACTCTGTGCTGAATGCAGAGCCCCATGTGGAGCTTGATCCCACAACCCTGAGATCATGACCTGAGCCAAAATGAAGAGCCACCCAGGCGCCCCAACAGTAATCAATTTATTAATGACCTAAAAGATGATAAATGATTCTCCCAAATGTTGTTTTTTCAGAATGTCTCTGTTTTATGTTTGTCATGAAAACCTCCAGACAACTCCTTCTCCTCCATTTTCTACATTTCTATCAGTTTAGGATGAGAGGAGAAAGGAACCACTTTAATGTGGAATAAAATTCATCAAATTCTTGGGGTGCCTGGGTGGCTCAGTCAATTAAGCATCTACCTTTGGCTCAGTCATGATCCCAGGGTCCTGGGATCCAGTCCCACATTGGGCTCCCTACTCAGCGGGGAGCCTGCTTCTCCCTTTCCCCACTGCTTATGCTATCTCTCTCTCACTCCCTCAGATAGATAAATAAAATCTTTAAAAAAATTCATCAGATTCTTTTTGTGCACCCAATAAAAAGTTCTATCATATCCCATCCCTAAATTGGGCAATAATGTAGAACCTTGCTGGTGTTGCCTCGGGGAAGCTGTTATTGAAAGAAGTATTAGGAGAAGGAAGGGAAAAATGAAGGGGGGGAAATGGGAGGGAGAGATGAGCCATGAGAGACTATGGACTCTGAGAAACAATCTGAGGGTTTTAGAGGGGAGGGGTGTGGGGAGACAGGTTAGCCCGGTGATGGGTATTAAGGAGGACATGTACTGTATGGAGCACTGGGTGTTATACCAAAACAATGAATCATGGATCACTACATCAAAAACTAATGATGTATTGCATGGTGACTAACATAACATAATAAAAGAAAGAAAGAAAGAAGTTATTACCTGTGCCTTTCAAGGTCCTTTGTTTTTTTGTAGTCCTGATTTGCCTAGTCATCCCCTTCTTTCCATGAGAAGTCATCCTCTTCATACGGAAATATACATGTAATTGCTTGCTTTGGCATGGATATAATACTGAGTTAGAACCTTCCAATTCATCATGTGATAAATAACAATAGTTGTCTTTGAGATTTTGGTATTCTTTATTATTCCATAAAGATTTTAGTTTCAAGATGAAAATATTTTATGCTGAGAATTTAGGTTTTTTCTTTCTCCTGAACTTTTTTTCTCATAACTATGTATATAATCTTGTAAACTTCTACATGTTAAAGCAGGCTTAATGGGAGTAGACAAAATTATTTAAAATTTTACTTATGAAAGGCCAGACTAGTGTTTAATTTTATAAGATCTACAAATAGAAAACCTTGCATGAACAAATCAGCTTTGTTCATGAAGAACAGATTATTTAGGTGCCATATCTGATAGTTAATGTAAACACATGCTCATTTATTTCCCAAATATTCAGAGCCTCTGATCATTTTTGAAACACTTCCACTTCCAGCTAAAAAGGCATTTTAATACTACTTCCCAACATCTACTTTTTTCTGACTATGCATGAAAAATGTCTTTTGAGAAAAGTGACTTTTGTTGAACTTTGCAAGAAAGTCAGTTTTATAGAGGTGATGGTCACAGGTTAGGTAATTCAATTATTCTGGTTTGTGAATTTGATTGTCAGTAGGTCCGGAGTGGGATTAGTAAGGAGACAAGATTGGTTAGATAGGCTGAGATCATTAGGTTTGATGTTGAATGCAGGTTCCATATAGCTTTGATGAGAGGGCAAAAGGGCTAAAATATATCATCCAGCACACTGAAGTTGACTTTTTTAATATTCAAAATTGAAAATTTAGAAAGTATTGCTCCAAATGTGCTAAACTGAGCATTTGTCTGAATTGAAGAATGAGTGCAGGATTCCTACCCTCATTTTATCTTCTCAAAGAATTGGTTTTGTAGGGACGCCTGGATGACTCAGTCAGTTACGCGTTGGCCTTCAGCTGAGATCATGATCCCAGGGTCCTGGGATCGGGTCCCACATTGGGTTCCTTGCTCAGCAGGGAGCCTGCTTCTCCCTCTGCCTGCCACTTCCCTTGTTTGTATTCTCAAGCTCTCTTGCTCTCTCTCTCTCTCTCTGGCGAATAAATAAAATCCTTTAAAAAATCTTTTTTTAAAAAAGAATTGGTTTTGTAAGAAGCCAGTGACACTTGTTTCTTATTTTTATTTCCAATAAATGGTCAAGAGGGCAAGCCAAACATGTAATGAGTACCTCTATGTATTTAGTATCTTCTGTGCTCAGTGGCATATATTTGAGGTTTTTCCTTCTTTTCTTCATTTGGGAAGATAAAACATATAAATATGGAAATAAAGTAATAATACAAGATGGAAAGTGATAAGTGTTAATTGACTGATAGAGATAAAAATTACTTTCAGGAGAGAAGTCAGAGGAAGGAGAACTAACCTAAGTCTGGGGTGGTCAGTTATACCTTCACAGAAGGATTGGCATTGACTTGGACTTTGGCTTAGAATTTTGATGAGTAGAAAGAGGGGAAAATCTATTTTTGGTGAAGGAAAAATGTAAGTAGAACAAATTGGCTGGAGGGGGCGGATTTAGTTAAAGGAATAGTAGAAGATAAGGTTTATGGCTCAGAAATGGGAAAACCTAGAATGCGTTTAGAGAATGGCAGTAGCTTGCAGTTGCCTTTGATGGGGGGGTGGGAAGCAAGAGTTGGAAAGATAGACTGGGAGCGTGGGGAATATAAGGGACAATTTGTGGTAGGTACTGAATGTTCCTGACTCACAGTTGTCATCTTATAAATATTTTTTGAATAAATAAATTCTCTATTAGATGGAATACAATCGGCTTAGTACCTAGGTTGACCTGAGTTTCTTGAGCAGATACAGTTGTCATATATTTCAGCCTACCACTGATGCCTAGCAAGCATCTGCAGAAAAGAGAAAGGAAGACATTTAAAATCAATGAGCAGCTATTTATGCAAAGGAAGGTAAAAACTGGGAGCTTTCAAAGACAGGATAAGTGTTACATGTTAATTTCATGGTAAATTTTTTTCTTAGATTTTGAAATGTTTATATGTTGAGTTATAAATCAGGAAGTGAGATAACTTGGAAATAGAGAAGTAAATCAGTGAATATTGAAATTAAAGGCATCTGGGTGAATGGAAGAAGAAAGGTTTTGGTTAAAAATTGGATGGAATAAATTTGAAGTGAAGAATTGAGTGAAATGGGAATTAGTGAGTGATTTGTTGAGTAAGAAGAGTGCACATCTCCAGTATGGAAAAAGAAAATACATTTGAATTAGACAGACTGGATTTTGAATCATCCAATGACTTGGGCAAGACACTTAACATTATTGAACCTTAGATTATATTCAGGTCATAAGATTGTTGGGTTTAATGAAATGTTGGATATAAAATATCTGGCACTGTACCTGGCACCTTGTAGTTCTCAATAAATAATGATAACCTTCCTCCATTTCACCCACTTTCCCTTCTTCCCTCCCCTTAGTATCATAACTGCTGAGCTTCCACACTAAAGTTCTGTTAGTAAAATGCAGAACATTTTGACTCACAAAGTCAGATAGAATTTACTTCCTGGATATCTACCCTGCTGCCTGGATGTCTTTTCATATTTGATCTGAGTAAAGACCAAATTCCATCTGGAGTTTATAAAACATCTTTCACTTGTCATTTTCAAACAGATTTTCTGCATGTGTCTACTAGATGGTTTGAAAGCTGTAAGGAGGAATAAAATGGTGTGAATGAATTCCAAGGTGATATGTAGAGTTCCCCATTGCAATGAACAGTTTTTTGTTATTAAAATCACCAAAGCTTATAATCAAAATTACCAAATGGATTTCCATAAGGAAGGAATAGTATGATTTTTATTAATATACTCAATTTCCTCACTGTTACTAACAGGATAAACTCAACATTCTTAGTATGACAATTATGTTCCTTCCGATCTGATTAAGGCTTTTGTTTCATCCTTATGCATTTTTTTCAACCTTATTATTTGCAAACTGTGTTTCATATTCTCATCTAAATTTCACAGCTTCCCATTAACCATGTATTAAGTAGTGAAGGTACTAATTCAAACTTGGTCTCTGTGATTCAACATTCTTGTTTTCTTTCCACAACAGAATGCTTTTTCTCTTTTGTATTCTCTACTAGATATCTTTTTCTAATATATACTCTGTACCTGCCCATATCTGTGCTTTTGTTCACAATATTCCCTTTGCCTAGAGCAGTTTTTTTCCTGCCTGTTGTTGTATTTCTTTCGTGGTTCAAATGATACCTTTTCAGTGAAGCCTTCCCCGATGCTTCCAGTTGGAATTTTAGTTCCTTTCCCTATACTCCTGAAGTACTATGGACCTTTATTATAGCACAGTATCCAAGTTTGTTCTATTAGAGTTTATTATTATGACAGAAGCAGTAATTCGTTCCTCTAAATATCTATTTTCTTTAATAATATATAGAACTAGTTTTTAGCTGGGCTCATGACTACCTGAAATCAAGCAATATTGTCAGCCAGTATCCTCAAATAGAAATGGCCATATATGATTAAGTTGTGGTTATTGGGATGCAAGTGGGGGTGTCATGTCATGTGTGTTAAAGGAGTCCTTACTGGGAGGGTGCTTGTCCCTCACCCCTTCCTGCTGGCTGCAGTGTATTTGTCATCTCTGAAATCAGACAGCCATCTTGGGCCATGAATTAGGAGCTGTATGTTGAGAAACTAGGAGGAACAAGAGAGCAGCTTAGGTCCATGATGATTCTAAAACTATCTTACTAGCTCTAGTCTATGGCTAGATTTCTTTCATGTGTGAGAGAAACTTATATTTATTTAATTCATTGCTAGTTTAGGATTTCTGTTATTTGAAACTGAATATGATTCTACTTGGTATAATTTTTATTATTCCTAGACAGCGTCTCTTCTCTACCCCAACCTGCCTTCCTCTCCTTGTTATGTTCAAGAACTGTTTGAGGTTAGGAGCCATGTTTCATTCATTTCTCACATTTGAATGAACATATGTTAGAGGGTTAGACATTCATTCATTTATTCAATACATTACTGTATGTCAGGTACTGTGTTAAGCAAGAGCAATTCAACCATAATTCCTGTCCTGACAGAGCTCATAATCTAATTGGGAAGACAGACTGAATAAGCAATGTTAATAGTGAATCTCAACATTTGCTGCACATTATTTTTACCTGGAATATTTTTAAAACTACCGAGAACCATGTCACTCCTCTACCTCCTATCTATTAAACCAGAATCTCAGGTGATGGTGTCTGGACATCCATGTTTTAGGAGCTTACCTGGTGATTTTGATGTACATTGAAGTTAAGAGCCATTAAATTAAACCAACAGGAAGGCATAGTAATGACTTTGACCTAATTACTAATAACTACCATGTGAGAACTGTATCAGTTTCCTGTCACTGCCATAACAAATTACCAACAGACTTGGGTGTTGGTAATTTGGGTGACTTAAAACAACAGAAAAATTTTCCCTTACGGTTCTAGTGGCCAGGTTTCTGAATGGTGTAAGCAGGGCCACGCTCCCCTGGAGACCCGAGGGTGGAATCCTCCCTTGCTTCTAGCTTCTGGTGGCTGAGGAGTTCCTGGATATCTTTGGCTTGTGGCCACATCACCCTATCTTCATGCCTCTATCTTCACATCTATCAGTGTCCTCTTCCTCTTAATAGGACACTTGTCATTGCCCTTAGGCAATAGCCAGATAATCCAGGATGATTTTCTCATTTCAAGTTCCTTAACATAAATCTGCAGAGACCAGTTTTTAAATTAGGTAGCACTCAAAGATTTTAGGAATTAGGGCAAGGACATGTTTTTTTGAGGGACAACCATTCAACCCACTGCAAGAATCTGCTGTGTACCAGGCACCAAAATAACTTTCTTGTGTTTATACATATTTAATCCTAATACCAAATCCATGAAGTAACAATATCCAAATTTTACAGATGTCAAAATACAGACTACTTAACTTCCTTTTGATACCTTTTGAGCCCAGTTTTTGGCTTTAAAAAATACATCTACTATTAGAAAAATCAAAAATGTTATTCATGGAAGTGTTATGTAGTATGCTGGGTAAAAGATCAGCCTTAAAAAAGTGTTTCGAGAATAATGCTGGTACTACTACACAAAGTGGGAAATCCTGATGCATTTTGCAGGGGGGGTTGGAGGGGTAGGGGTCAATGGCAGTGCTGGAGATGTTTATACAATTAATTTTTCTTTAGTTATTGACATATTCTAGGTATTCCTCTTTTGAATAAACATATAGAAATATGTTTCTTTTCAACTTGTGACATTTCTGAATGGCAAATAAAAAGAAGATACTGCTAAATGTTTCTCTTATAGCTTGAGAGAATGGGAGAAACTTCCTGTTGTTCCAGTGTCCGGTCTCTTCAATATTTAAGGCAGGCTGAAAAACATGTTTTGATGCTTTGATTTGTTTATGATTTCTTACCAACAATAAAAACTGTTTACTTTGCACTGTATGCAACCAAGTATGTAGATACTTATTTAGAAGTGGTATATTCTCATTTTACTTTCTAAATTTTAATCTCTAATGAAGATAGTTGATATTTCAGAAAGAACATGAGTTTTAGAATGAGACAGGTCTTATGTATATTTTAATCCTACTCCAAGCACTTTCTAAAGAGGGGAAATAATACCTACTTTGTAGGGCTGGTGTAAGAATTAAGTGAGATTATGTATATAAAAATACCTGGCACAGTTGATACTTAGAAAATATTAGTTACCCTCCCTTTGTATTTACCTCTCTTTAAAGGGTTGATAATATTGGTTAATTCTGAATTGCCAGTAGAGACCTTTTTTTTTGTTCCCTACATAAGGAGATCTTGATTACTTGCCTAAAAATATATGATTCAATTTAGAAAGTATGTTGATACTAAGAAAAGGTAATTAAGAAATTTTTATCATTAAATATGAAGATGACTATAAAATTATTTTTATAATATGATCTCAAGGAACTCCATTGATTGTTATGTAAATAATTCTTATGCATTTGTAATAATGGTGAGATCTATAAACCTTTAACCAAAGCATCTATCTACAGGTAAAAAACCTAGAAAAAATGCTATTTTATTAAGTTCACAAATTCAACACTTTAGAAAACCTTTGTCTCTTAGAAAATTTTACATATTTGGATGTACAGAATAAATGATCTGGCTTATTATTTCAGAGAAAGATCAGAAAGGGTAGAAACTAATAAGAAAGAGTCTTTTAAAATCATAAACACCCTCACATACCCAACAGCACATGAAAGAATGAAAATAAAAGCTTAGTACCTAATTAAAACTCATACTCTCTAATTATGTTTTAAACAGTATGTAATTAAAATATGCATACATTTAGTATCTATTTTCTTAAAGTAAAATATGTTTTGAATAGGAAGTAAATAAAAACTTGTTGGGCTGTTTTACCAAAGAGACTGCACCAAGTCTAAAATGTTTTAGTAACTAAAGTACAATTCAATTGGATTTTAAAACTACGTATCTTTCCTTTAAACAACCATGTAAAGCTAATACCTCCCTCTGGATTTGTTTATGAGATGTTTTGGATAGAGGACATTTTGGCTCCATGCTTTACAGTGACTCCTCCACTGATTTGATGGCAATGTCACCTAGTGACTGGAGGCCTCTATCTCTCTAAGGTTTGGGTTTCTGATTGTATGTGCCATCCATGAAAATTTACCTAAGTGACTCAAAATGCCCTAGGAGAGGACTGGCTTTCATAAGAATGTTAAATTTATTAACTTCTTGTTTTGCCACCTTCCCTATTTATGCCATTTCTTTGAACACACTTATTTTTTTTTTACTTATTTAAATTTGATTAGTTACTATATAGTGCATCATTAGTTTCAGATGTAGAGTTCAGTAATTCATTAGTTGCATATAATACTCATGTGCCCTCTTTAATGCCCATCACCCAGTTACCCCATCCCTTCCTCCCCTCCAGCAACCCTCAATTTGCTTCCTATAGTTAATAGTCTCTTATGGTTTGTCTCCCTCTCTGATTTTGTCTTATTTTATTTTTCCCTCCCTTCCCCTATGATCCTCTGTTTTGTTTCTTAAATTCCACATATGAGTGAAATCATATGATAATTGTCTTTCTCTAATTGACTTATTTCGCTCAGCATAATACCCTCCAGGTCCATCCACATCTATGTAAATGGTAAGATTTCATCCCAAGCACGCGCGTGCGCACACACACAGACCTCTTCTTTATCCATTCATCTGTCGATGGACATCTGGGCTCTTTCCATAGTTTGACTATTGTGAACATTGCTGCTATAAACATTGGGGTGCAGGTGCCCCTTCGGATCACTATATTTGTATCTTTGGGGTAAATACCCAGTAGTGCAATTGCTGGGTCATAGGGTAGCTCTATTTTTAACTTCTTGAGGAACCTCCATACCGTTTTCTAGAGTGACTATACCAGCTTGTATTCCCACCAACAGTGTAAGAGGGTTCCCCTTTTTTCTGCATCCTCACCAAAATTTGTTGTTTCCTGACTTGTTAATTTTAGCCATTCTGACTGGTGAACACACTTCTTTTCTTTTCCTCAGGTTATTGGTGCTCTGTGGCCACTTCAGCTCTTGTCACTATGAGAAGTGATTTACTAAGCCAGAGAGTTTTTATATTTTATTTTTATTTTTAAGATTTTATTTATTTATTTGAGAGAGAGAGAGCGTATGAGTGAGGGAAAGGGCAGAGGGACAGGCAGACTCCCTGCTGAGTGAGGAACCTGCTGCCCAATCCCAGGACCCTAAGATCATGACCTGAGTTGAAGTCAGACACTTAATTGATTGAGCCACACCTAGGCATCCCTAAGCCAGAGAGCTTTAACTGAATACTTCAGGAGTCTCTTTGAAGGGCAAAGGGGGTTGCTGATAGGGATGGATTTCTGGTTTATCAATCTGCTCCAATCAAAATAGCTTAGCTCTTGTCTGCTTTACATCCCATGGCTTCTTGTAAGATTTTGTTTAAAGAAAGGTTTTAGCTGTTAAAGAGAAAATTTTAAGCTATATTAATAAGACTCTGACTTCCACTGTGAAAGTTTTTTGACAGAAAAATTAAAAGAATAATACAGTGGACATCCATATGCCCTCCTTTAAGATTCAACAATTGACATTTTAATCTCCTTGCAGAATCATTTCAGAGAAAATTGTACACCTAAACAGTTCATCGTATTTTCTCACTAGTCAAAATACTATTATTCCATCTAGAAAATCCTGAATTCTCCTATCTTATCTAATGCTTAGTACATATTTAAAACCTTCCCAGATATCCCCAAATGGCTATTATAACTGGGGTTTTTTTGTTGTTGTTGTTAAAGATTTTATTTATTTATTTGAGATAGAGTGAGATAGAACAAGCACAGCTTGGTAGAGGGAGGACAGAGGGGGAGGGAGATGGGGCCCCTGGCATGGGGCTCAATCCCAGGACCACAGGATCATGACTTGAGCCAAAGGCAGATGCTTAACCACCTGAGTCAGCCAGGCACCCCATAACTGGTTTTATTGAATGTGAAATCTACCAAATTTCATGTCAAATTTTGAGTTATGTCCATTCAGTGTGGAATACCGTATCCCTCCCACACAAAATTTTATTTTTCATGACACTGAATTATTGAAGAGACTAGATCAGTTGCCTGGAAAGTAGAATGTTTGCATTTGGGCTTGTCTGTTTGTTTCCTATGGTGTCCTTTGTTTCTTTACTCCCTGTATTTCCTGTAATTGTAGATTATGTCTAAAGACTCAGATTCAATTAATCATTTTTGGCAGAGTTCTTCCCAAGTATACTGATCATATCAGGAGATACAAAATGTTACTACTAGTGACCTTAGATTTGATTACTTGGTTAAAGTGGTAATGACAAGATCTTTCTATTATAAAAGTAAATTTTCCCTTTTGCAATTATTAGCTAATCTGAAGGGAGAAACTTCAGTACAATGTGAATATTCTGCTCCCCATCAACTTTCCATGTAATGGTTTTAACTTCCATTGATGATCCTTGACTGAATAATTTCCTCTAATTACATTTTAAAACTATCATTCCCTCTGTATTTATTACATATCATTCTTCTGTAAAAAAAGGGTTTTCATTCATCAATGACAATAAACTATATATTTCATCCTTAAAAAGTAAGGTAAATCCTTAATTCTTTCCCTCCAATCACCAATTTTCAGAGTACAGAGAATAAAAGTTACCTCTGATGGAAGCAAGGGATTTTCCTTTTCTCCCCCCTCTGTCCCTTTTTTTTCTCTTCTCACATTTTCATTTTTTTAGTGTGTATCATATTGTCCTCATGGATTTTTACTTATTCAATGTATTATAATTAACTACAGTTACTAATTTTGATGCACAAGTTATCTTAAATGTGGCCATTGAGAGCACCTTTACACTGGTTCTTATGTCCATTTGATATGTTCCTTTAGTCTTTGAGTTCTTCCTTGCTTTCTGACACAACATAGCCCATGTTCAACTTGTACATTCCCTAAGCCATACCTGGAATCAGCCATTTCTCCAAGAAGAACTGGTCTCCTCTCAATTTTTAGAAACTGTATATTAAAACAAAACAAAACAGGGGCACGTGGGTGGCTTAGTTGTTGAGCGGCTGCCTTCGGCTCAGGTCATGATCCCGGGGTCCTGGGATCGAGCCCCTCATCGGACTCCCTGCTCAGCGGGAAGCCTGCTTCTCCCTCTCCCACTCCTTCTCTCACTGTGTCTCTCTCTGTCAAATAAATAAATAAAATCTTTAAAACAAAACAAAACAAAAACAAAAACAAAACTGTATATAGATGATGTTATACAGTTGTATTATTTTGTATCTGGAGGAGCATAGGCTTCATGAGTATGTGGTCAGTGTAGTCACATAGGACCCCATATTTGGAAGAGCCTTGTGGTTGGGGTTGTCTCTGTGGTTGCTATCTTAAAACTCAATAATTCTATCTCTGACTGTGTGTTTTGTAAATGAAGTCAGTGCAACAATCGAGTATGCACTGGGATTTGGAGCTCTGGTTGATGCCAAATCTCACTTTCTGCCCACCTCTCTGGAATGAGACCTTCTGCCTACTCTGGGGCCCCTGTTGTCCTGCTCTCAGATCCTTCATCCCAGTGTCCTTGTACAAGACACATGTTGTCCTTTGCTCGTAGCAGGGGCCTTGGTGTAGACACATAGTGGGCCATGGCCTGGTGTGCTTGACTTGCAGCATCTTGTGGTAGGGTATTATGGGCCATTCTCCTTGCCCTGGCTGGCAGAACCATAATTTGTCTGTTGGGCCGCCAGCCTGAGGCTTCACTTACATAGGAATAAGCCTCTCAGTCATTCCTAATCTAGATACCAAACATGTCCTGATGTAGAGGATGAAAGATCTTTGGGGCTTTCTTAATCTGTCTCAGTTGGGGTAGCAAACTGTTGGGAAGGGTAACAGCCTGACTTCCTTAGACGCTGCCTCTACGTGGTACACAGTACATCAATTCAGGGACTTGGTTTGAGAACCATGAGTACTTGAGCTTAAATTTACAAAAAAAAAAAAAAAAAAAAAATCACACTTAGAGACTAGAATGAAAGTTCACTGCAGGAAATATTTGCAGTCAGTGGAAAAGTTTGTGTATGCTTGAAAAAGTTTATTCATCACTGAACAGTGTTTTGATGATGGGATTTAAAATGCTTTTGCAGCAAATCAACTAATATAAATTATAGCTTACTGCATATTACATGTATAGAGAAGAAGGAAGGACACATAAACATAAAAATTTATATTTCATGTGTTCAGATAACAGCTATCCCCTCATTTTAAAAATGAGGAAACCACCTTGATGAGTTATAAGATGTACCAAATAACTAAAGCTAGGCTTCCAGACTCCTCTCTCAATCCTGCTGTTTCTAGTTTATTCTACTGCGTATGGCAATATAAGATAGCATGTGAGAAAAGCCAATTGAAAAAAGAAAAGAAAGGAAAAGCCAATAGAGTGATACAGATTGTCAAGTGGTACCATAGTGGTTCATAGGATGGAGTAATAACTATAGATTGGAGTAATAACTGCTAAGGGCTTGAGTTAGATCAGTTATACCCCTCTCCCTTCCCATATATTCCTGATTGCCACTTATTCTGGTCAAGTTTTTCCATAATTCTTGGCTTCTGATTTATAATTTATATGTTTATTTATTTTCTAAAAAAAAGATCTATTTTTTAGAGAGAGAGCATGGGGGAGGGACAGTAGGAGAGGGAGAGAGAATCTCAAGCAGACTCCCGCTAAGCACAGAGCCCAGCGTGGGGCTTCATCTCATGACCCTGAGATTGTGACCTGAGTCGAAATCAAGAATTGGACATTTAACCGACTGAGCCACCCAGGCACCCCGAATTTATATATTTATTAAATTTATTCTTTAATGTCTGTCTCCCCTGACTTCACAAGAACATAAGTTCCACAAGAGCGGGAATTTTTGTCTGTCATTTCACTGATGTGTTTCCAGTGCCTAAAACCATGCCTGATACATGGTGGGAGCTTAATGAGTATTTACTGAATGAATAAACCAATGAGTGAGCAAGTAAGGAAAATAATCTCCTAAATTTAAGAACTTATTTATGTTGGAAAGTAATGAGAGACAAGAGAGGCAGAAGAGATAGAAGCTGGAATTAGAAGAACCTTAAAAGATAATGAAAAGAATTTGGAGCTTGTCCTATCATGAAGACATAATTTTGTCACTGACTCCATGAACACACATGGGTTTTCATTTACCAAATTATGGTCTGTTTATTTTTATTATAATAGGTTCTTTCCTCTCAGGTTCCAGGTGATGTGGATGTTTGTTTTAATCATAAGATAGACTGAAAATATTATTTTGCCATACTGAACTGCTGGAATAGTGGAAAAATCTCTGGAAAATAAGTTTTGTTTTGATTCTGTAGATGTGTATGCACCCATTTATAAATGGGTATTATGTACTTTGAATTAACATGTACTTATGCCAAAGTACTAAGTAAGTCCTGATGTTACTTGTAACGTATTCTTGCCCTAGGCAAGTGTTTTCGTGTTTCAGTAGGCCTCAGTCAATTTGAGTTAGAAATTGCCAAAACCTTTCAATAAGACTTTACCATATGTAGCAATTCATATTTTATTATTTTTTCTTAGTAAAGATTGTTTTCTATTGCATTTAGATGCAGAAGGCCTTGAGTTTTATTGTGTGATAAAAGCAGTCAACAAGCAAATGCAAATGCACTGGGAACATTTGGATAATTATCATTATTTGGCTTTAACCCCACAATCTTTTTTTTCCCCATCTGGGGAAACAGTTACTATCCCTCTTTTAATTTAAACATATCTAGAGGATCATTCATATTAATAAATTACAAAAGCTTTTTGGCTGATCTTACATAGAACACAGATGCCAGAGTGATACACATTTTTAAATAACCAATTCTGATTTTTTCCCTGAGACTTCTAAAGCAATTATTACCAATATGAAGAAGAAAGGGAGTCCCATTTAAAATACCAGTGGGTGATTCATACTTCAAGCACTAAAAGGAAAACTTATATTAGAATATTATATTATAAATGATAAAAGATAAAATTAACAAAATTGACCAATATGATAAGTCAAAACCTAATAAAGAAGATCCTTCACATACAAAAATAAACAACCATCTTTCTCCGCACAATAAAAAACAGGTAGGTTCAAAAATGAAGAGAGAGAACTCACAACCCTCCTCTCTCTCCACTCACATATACACACCAGAGAAGAAACCACTTGATATGATTTCTGTTAGTACAGGTTAGTTTTGTTTATTCTGGAATTTTATATAAATGGAATAATAGAGTATATACTTTTTTGTGTCTAGATTTTCACTCAGCCTATGCTTTGGAGATTTATTCATGTTGTTGTGTCTATTAATTATCTGTTCCTTTCTATTGTTGAGTATTTTTTTCATGGTGCAATTTACCAAAGCTTGTGTATCCATGGACTAGATGATGGCTCTAATTGACAAACCTACTACAAAGTTTTTTTTTTTTTTTGTACAGGGCCCTTGGTGGGCATATATTTTCATTTCTCTTGAATAAATACCTAGCAGGGGGATTGCAGAATCACAGGGTAGATTTATGTTTGATGTTTTAACAAATGGCAACACAGTTTTCCGAAGAAGTTGTACTATTTTACATTCCCACCAGCAATATTTGTGAGTTCCAGTTGCTCCACATCCTCTCCAATGTTTATTTTACTTTAGCCCTTCCTGAGGGTGTGGTGGCACTTTATAGTGGTTCCAATCAGCATTTCCTGGTAACTGATGGTTTTAAGATCTTTTTCATGTGCTTATTGGTTCTTTGTAAATCTTTTTTTGTGAAATGTTTAAATGGTTCTGCATGTGTAACAGTAATGATTTAGAAGAAAAAGCAGAATGTAAATTAATTTTAAAAAGCTCACTTTAATTAAAGAGCCCCCATTAACACTGACCTTACTGTCTGCCAGCCGGTTATGGACTTGGTCCACATTACTTCCTGTAAATTCCCTATGAAGTAAATATTATTACTTCCATGACTAAGTAACTTGAATATACTTAAATTACTAGAAACTTTAAGAAAAATATATTTATATGAGCTCAACATAATAAAATTGAGTCTCTACTTAAGCAAATCCAATACAGGAAATATTTACTAGTACAATATGTTTATATTAAGCATAAGAGAGCTTAAACTATTTGTTTTAGAATACTTTTATTTTCTAATTTTATTCATCTAAATTGGTTATTACTATTAATTATTAAATAATTGCAATTATTTTTTTCTGCAGTTAATACAAATCACAAGATTGCATTGTATATACTAAATTTTTATTTTAAAGTATTTGTTACACATTCTGCTGTTGTAAAAACCATATTTCTGATTGAAGGTCCTATTTAAAACTTTATAAGTATATTTTTAAATATTTTCATATTACCAATAATGTGAAAAAATAAAAACTCTCTTATAAAAATATATCATTTAATGTAAAAAACATATAAATGATGAAACAGAAGAAAATAAAATGTTATTATGTAGGAAAAATGGATTTTAAATTAAATATACCAAAACCCAGGGGTAACATTAAATACCAAGTGAACACAAGTAAACAAGAGAAATGGCTTTGAGTCCTTTAGAAAACTTTTAAGACACTTACCCTACATCTCCACAAAAAAATTCTTTCATGACTGATTCTAAAATGAAGAACTTTAACTTTATTTGGGAATCACTGGTATTAAAAACATTCTGGGACATGCTTTTGTGAGGAGAATACATTGACCATGGAGAATATTGCCTTAGCCTTGGCCCAGAAGATCCTTTAAAAAAAAAAGATTTTATTTGAGAGAGAGAGAGAGTGCGAGTGCGTGCATGAGCAAGTGAGTGCACAGGGGGAGGGGCAGAGGGAGAGGGAGAGAGAAGCCCAAGCAGGATCTGCACTGAGCGTGGAACCTGAGGCAGGACTTGATCTCAGGACACCGAGATTAGACCTGAGCCCAAATCAAGAGTCATATTCTTAACCAACTGCACCGCCCAGGTACTCCGAAGATCCCTTTTTAATAAAGCAATTCTCTGACCCCTTTTTCCTGGATAAAGCAGGCCCAATGGGGAAATCTGTCCAGTGGGCGTTAAACAAGTAATGAGTCAGAAAGCATTTTCTTTCTTTTATGTTCAGACCAATTTTTAATAATCAATTCAAAACCTTTTTACAAAGCCATTGCATAGTCTTTTGGGGTTTAATATAAATCTATCAAAGTAAAGTATTACAAAATTTTTCTGAACAGTACTGGGAGCATGGGGGCAGGGAGTGTGTGAGGAGTCCAGATACCCTGTTTACTTCATTAGCGTCAGGATAGGTGAATTCAGGTTACCAAGGCTGATTCTAGCTTTTTTGTGGTTGATCTTGCTTTTTTTCTAATGTGAATGAGTATACTTTTTAGAAGTCCTGGAAACGGAGTTCTACCTTCTCTATCTGCCTAACAATTTCAGGGCAATAAACTTGATATTATAGTTGACATTGACATAAACTCCGGATGTTTAAGAGACTTTTATATTTATGATTTCAAAAGCAACGACCACCAGGCTTGTGAAGTCAATTTCACATATGTAATAGGTACCTGAGACCTGAAGAACATATGGCTTGATCAATGTCATATTACCTGAGAAAGTTGAATAACTGGGATTAGAACTTGGGTATATTTATTCTTTCCAAAATTCTACAAAGCCTTCAGTGTTAGACAGCCTCTTCTAGGTGAATTCTTTTGTCCTGTGCAGGTTATAAGATTGGATATTTGCTTGCCAAACTGGAAAAAGCCATTTCTCTGGATATTTAAGCTTGTGAAACACCAAGGAATACAGTTTTTATTATAAATCTAGAGTATAAAGTGTTTTTATTTTTTAACTTAACTAATGTTTTTCTTTTGCTTTTCTAGACTCAGATAATTATAAATAAGTTTCTAACCAAATGAATGTCAAGATAGACATTTATAACTTGTACAGGACACAGGGCAATTCATTGTTTAAGATTGTCCCATACTTTGAAGGGTACTGAGCATCACTAGTTTCTACCTACCACCACACCATATCCTTTTCCCTCACTGTAGCATATATAGACTTCTATTACAACATATCAAGCATTTTACTAAATTTGTTTACTCTCAAATTTGTGCCTTCTCCCAACCTGTACATTCTTTGAGAATGTACACTATGTCTTTATTTTTCTATCAAGAAAAGCAAACACAGTTCTGGGATCTTCAAGGTACCTTGATATATAAATATATAATATGTAAGTATATTATATACTTATATACAATACATAAATATATATATGCTTTATTTTTATAGCAGTTGTAGATTTACAGCAGAATTAAGCAGAAAGTACAGAAGGTTCCTGTATACTCCCTGCCCCACATATGTACAGCTTCCCCCACAATCCACATCCCCCACCAGAGTGGTGCATTTGTTACAGTTAATGAACCAACACTGATACATGATTATCACCTGTGTCCACAGTTCACATTATTAGGGTTTACTCTTTGGTGTTGTATATTCTATTGGTTTGACAAATAATATAAATCTACCACTAATGAATCATTCAGAAGAGTTTACCCTAAAAATTCCTTGTGTTCTACCTATTCATCCCTTCCTCCTCTTAAAGTCCTGGCAACCACTGATCTTTTTATTGTTTCCAATATTTTACCATGAGCTGCCTGAGTTTAGCTGGGCCATTCTTGCTTAAGCTCAAGCTTACTGCTTGAGAATATGTCTTGGGATTCAGTAAGGTGGTAGCTGGCAATGCAGCCATCTAAAGATTCATTTGGGCTAATAGTCCAAGACAGTTTCTTTACCCACATGTCTGGAGTCTCAGCTGGAATGACCGGAATAGCTGGCGGCAGGCCAGGCATCTCTCTTTCAGTGTGGCCTCTCCACATGCCTATCTCAGGCTTCCTCACAACATGGCAGGATAGTTGGACTTCCTACATGGCATCTGGCTTCCCCCTGAGTGAGTGTACTATGAGAGAGGATACAAAAGCTGTCATTTCTCTTAAAGGCCAGGTCCCAAAGTGGCGCAGTATTATATCCATTGTATTCTATTGGTCAAAATAGTCACAGGTTCAGCCCACATTTAAGGGGGTGGATAAATAAACCCTAGACCTCATCTCTTGATAGGGGAGTGACAAAGAATTTATGGCATCTTTAATCCACCAGGATGGATAACAGCATTTGAGTTATGTCTGGAATGGAAATTGATAATTATGACAGACAAAAATAGGATTACGAAGGGACATTCTAGGCAAAAGAAACTGTGAAATTATATTTGGGAGATGGAAAGTCCACAATATTCCAGTTTCCTGGAGTGCAGTAAGTAGAAAGTAACTTGGTGAAACATAATATAGGTTAAAGTCAGATAATGGCAAGGGTTTTTGTTTGTTTTTTGTTATTTTTTTAAGATTTTAAAAAATTTATTCATTTGAGAGAGAGAGAGAGAGTGAGAGCACGAATGGGGGGAGGTTCAGAGGGAAAGGGAGAAGCAGACTCCCTCCCGAATAGAGAGCCCGACAATGACAATGGTGAGGGGCTCCATCCCAGGACCCCACGATCATGACCTAAGCCAAAGGCAGACACTTAAACCAACTGACTGAGCCACTCAGGCACCCCTAAAGTCAGATAATGTGACTTTTTGAATAGTTTTTAATATCACAGTAAGGAGTTTCCACATGAATCAACGGTCAGTAACTATAAAAGAATGTATAGTTTAGCCATCCAACTTTTGTTAAATCTTGATGAGAGAAGAGCTTACTACTTGTGCAGCAATACATAGTTTTATAAGTACTTTTTCTATTAACCTATTCACCACAGCAAAGATAACGTGAACAGGGTTGTAGAGCACATTACCACCTTCAAGTCTTTTCTCACCCTTGTCTCATTACCCTTAAAACCAAAAATCTAATGCCTCCCTCCTCTATGTTCCTGTAGTACATTCTTCAATTTTAGCACTACAGTGAGTCACAGCACATTGTTTCATGCTTACTTCTGTATGTGTTCTGCTGCTTTAGTTCCTAGACACATTCCACAAGGGCCTTTCCTTATGTAGTGTCCCATCCTGGTGAATGGATAATTTAGCTCAGTAACTTCAAATTAACATGTGAAAACACAATTGCATCTCTTAGTTGGCTGGACAATTGATCCTCTTATAACTCTCCTTGATTACTTGAAGTATGGATTTGGTTTAGCTAATCGTATCTTATCCTTCCTCATGTAGTTAAGCAGAAAGAAGAAATTAAAATGACAATCACTTCTTTATCTTTAAAAAAAAGTTTTCTTCTGATTGATGGTTGAAGTGCCTTTCCTACTGTTTCATTATACACCTGTATTTTCTCCTTGTAAATTTCATTTTATGAAAGGATCAAGAATGCTACATCGATGACAGAATCTACTTTTAGGTAACAGGCTTAAAGAAATGTTATGCTTAGTAGAATTGAGCTATTTTATAAGTGGAGGTTAGCTCATAATGATTTTGAGTAAAGTACAATGTAAAATTAGATGATAAGAAGAGAAGACGTATATGAAAGAAACTATTAATTGATCTTCTCTTGAGCATGAACCCATACACATCTACTTAAACATTTGTCCTTTATACTATTCGAAATAAGAAAAGCAAATAAAATTATAGTTATTACGAGTGACCTACAAAAAGACTCATTATGAACAATACAGCAAAGGATTCTTCTTCATTTTAACTGTATCTATTCTATAAAATGTTAGAGTTCCTCTAATAATTTAATAACCAGATTAATAGTTTAATTAATTAATAATTTAATAACTAGATTAAATCTTATATGGAATTAATTGTGTTCACTCAAGCAGTTGCTAGGTCATATACCCAGATATTAGTCTTAGCAGCTTAAAATCTTACTTTTTTCCTTTTATGTATGATTATGATTATGAGCCTGGGTGGCTCAGTTGTTAAGCGTCTGCCTTCAGCTCAGGTCATGATCCCAGTGTCCTGGGATGGAGCCCCGCATCAGGCTCTCTGCTCTACGGAAGCCTGCTTCTCCCTCTCCCACTCCCCCTGCTTGTGTTCCCTCTCTCACTATCTCTCCCTCTGTCAAATAAACAAATAAAATCTTAAAAAAAAAAAAAAAGAACAGAAAACCCAGAAATGGACCCACAACTATAGGGTCAACTAATCTTCAAAAAGTAGGAAAGACTATCCAATGGAAAAAAGACATTCTCATCAAAAAATGGTGTTGGGAAAACTGGACAGTAACATACAGAAGAAGGAAACTGGACCACTTTCTTACACCATATCCAAAAATAAATTCAAAATGGATGAAAGAGTTAATTGTGAGACAGGAGACCATCAAAATCCTAGAGGAGAACACAGGCAGCAACCTATTTGACCTTGGCCATAGCAACTTCTTACTAGACATGTTTCTAGAGGCAAGGGAAGCAAAAGCAAAAATGAACTATTGGGGTTTTATCAGGATAAAAAGCTTCTTCACAGGGTGCCTGGGTGGCTCAGTAGGTTAAGCATCTGCCTTTGGCTCAGGTCATGATCCCAGGGTCCTGGGATCAAGCCTTGTTGGGCTCTCTGCTCAGTGGGGAACCTGCTTCTCCTTCTCCCTCTGCCTGCCTCTCTGCCAGCCTGTGCTCTCTCTCTCTCTCTGTCAAATAAATAAATAAATAAAATCTTAAAAAAAAAAAACCTTCTTCACAGCAAAGGAAACAATCAATAAAACTAAAAGGCAGCCTATGGAATGGGAGAAGATATTTGCAAATGACATATCTGATAAAGGGTTAGTATCCAAAATCTATAAAGAACTTATTAAACTCAACACCCAAAAGCCACATAATCCAGTTAAAATATGGGCAGAAGACATGAACAGACATTTTTCCAAAGAAAACATCCAGATGGCCCACAGACACATAAAAAGATTCTCAACATTACTCATCATCAGGGAAATACAAATTAAAACCATGATGAAATACCACTTCACACCTGTCAGAGTGGCTAAAGTTAACAACACAGGAAACAGCAGATGTTGGTGAGGATGTGGAAAATGGGGAACCCTCTTACATTGTTTGTGGGCATGCAAACTGGTGCAGCCACTGGGAGAACAGTGTGGAGATTATTCAAGAAGTTAAAAATAGAACTACCCCATAATCCAGCAATTGTACCACTAGGTATTTACCCAAAGGATACAAAAATACTGATTCAAAGGAGCACATACACCCTGATGTTTATAGCAGCATTATCAACAATAGCTAAAGTATGGAAAGGGCCTAAATGTCCATCGACTGATGAATGGATAAAGAAGATGTGTGTGAATGGAATATTACTACTCATCCATCAAAAAGAATGAAATATTTCCCTTTGAAATGGCATAAATGGAGCTAGGGTGTATTATGCTAAGCCAAATAAGTCAGAAAAAGACAAATACCATATGATTTCACTCATATGTGGAATTTAAAAAACAAAACAGATGAACAGAAGGGAAGGGGGAAAAAAGAGAGGGAAGCAAACCATAATGGACTCTTAACTATGGAGAACAAACTGAGGGTTAATGAAGGGAGGTGGGTGGAGGATAGGCTAGATGCGTGATGGGTATTAAGGAGGGCACTTGTTGTGATGAGCACTGGGTGTTGTATGTAAGTTATGAATCACTAAATTCTACTCCCAAAACCAATATTACACTATACATTAACTAACTAGAATTTAAATAAAAATTTGGGAAAAAAAGGAGATTGCTATGATGGGCTGGCATGCTATATTTGAACATGATTTTGCAAAGAAATGTTGGGAATTCAAGTTAAAACTGAGAGAGAAGTTCAAGATATATTGTTTTTCAGTCAACCTCCAGGCTTCAAGAAAGATGGTATGTCTTCCTTAAATGTATTATTAGCTAAAAATGATTATCTTCCCTCTGCATTTAAAAATATATAGTCTCAGGGTTTTTGTCTTTGTTACCATAATTCAGAATGCCTTGGGTTATAATAGGTTTAATTGAAATGAGACAAAGTCTTGAACTCTTTGTTTGAATAAAAATTCAGCATTTCATGGTATTTTTGTGACATGAATATATAAAAGAGAGGAAAGGGAATTCCAAAAGTGCTCTTCTAGCTCAAAAAAGAAACCTCACAACTATTTATATTTTCAGGAAATAAGGATGCTAATTTGGGTAGTATTACCAGGGCAAATAATCATTGAAATGTTAAGAAACAAACCTCACTGATATGAGGAATTCTTAATCTCAGGAAACAAACTGAGGGTTGCTGGAGTGGTGGGGGTGGGAGGGATGGGGCAGCTGGGTGATAGACATTGGGGAGGGTATGTGCTATGGTGAGTGCTGTGAATTGTGTAAGACTGTTGAATCACAGACCTGTACCTCTGAAACAAATAATACATTATATGTTTAAAAAAAAAAAAAGAAGAAGATAGTAGGAAGGGAAAAATGAAAGGGGGGAAATTGGAGGGGGAGACGAACCATGAGAGATTATGGACTCTGAGAAACAAACTGAGGGTTCTAGAGGGGAGGGGGGGTAGGGGAATGGGTTAGCCTGGTGATGGGTATTAAAGTGGGCACATATTGAATGGAGCACTGGGTGTTATATGCAAACAATGAATCATGGATCACTACATCCAAAACTAATGATGTAATGTATGGTGATTATTATAACATAATAAAAAAAAGATTAAAAAAAAAAAAAGCAGAAACTAGCGGTGCCTGTCTTGCTCAGTGGGATAGAGCATGGGACTCTGGATCCTGGGGTTGTGAGTTTAAACCCCGTGCTGGTTGTAGAGATTACTTAAAATAAAATCTTTAAAAACAACAACAACAAAAAAGAAACAATCAGAATTGAAAATCTGGAGTGCTAACAGGTTATATTTCTCAGAGCGGGGCAATAATCTCTAAAGTGGAGGTGCCCCAAAGACCCCTTCATACAAATAACACTTTGAAGGACAGTTTCAATAACTTAACACAGAACAGATTATACTTTGTAACATATATTTCATAGGAGTACAAGATCAACACTTCTAGATGTTATTTTCCATTCACCCTTTTATCAGAACTAGCTGTTTGTGGTAGAATAATATACATATTTTTTCTGCAACTGTATGGAGAGGAACATTTTATCCTTTCCATATTTCTGAGATTTCTTACACCAGCATTTAGGAGTACATGCAATTTCAAATCTTAGCACTGTGGTATCATCACACAGCACCAAGAGGGGAGAGAAAAATTGGCCTAAGAACATTACAATTTAAAATGTCGAAAGGAAAAGGCACAGAGAATTTTTACAAAGGGAACCATGAGACATCTAATGTTTTGCATGCACAATTCTTTTCTTTGTTGACTGTAATTAACACTCCATCTTAAATCTGGATATGTGTAGTCTTTCCTAAATATCTTATTGCAGCACGCTACTTAGCATCCCGGTAAGCATGTTTGTGATACATCCTTTTAAGGCTGCATTAGCTCGTAGCATTTCATAAGCAGTACTTCTACATGTAAATGAACACTATCCTGTTTATTTTATTTTGTATTTCTTAATTCCCTGCAAGGCTACCAGCTGATATAAATAGGTTCTGATCCTCAATGCAGTGTAACTTGCCAACTTTCTTCTGTACGGGGCTCGATAAATCATGGATACACTTTAAATGGACAGAAACACAGTTGGAGGGCTCCTTACAAGGAATGAAAATAATCATCCTTTGAGGGCTAAGTTGAAATTCCAAGTCACTCTCTCAGTGGAGACCAGGTTTAGAGAAGCAGTCCTGGTATTTCTCTGTTGTTTTAAAAGTTTGATTGGGTTCTTGACCTCTCCAATAGAGCAGGTAACTCCATAGGATGAGCAGGTTGTTCTCTGAGATCATTTTGCCTCAGCTCTTTCACAAGGAGGATGAAACTCCCTTGTGGATCATTGGGGGTTAAAGCATTGCAAAGTTTTTAAAGCTTCAAGTTCTATAGAGAAACAAAATTGTGATACACTCTGCAAACATCACATTTTTATTGCAATATTGGATATAGCTACTAATGCTGGTTTTCAAAAACAATTTCTTCATTTCTATTACAAAAAAAATTCAGAGACAACAGTCACTAAGTATAGGTCAGGCACTCCCCCTTTGTTTGGGGCTAAGTGGGAAACTACTAATTCTACAAATATTAATTCTGACCTCTATTGTGGCCAAAATGTTTAGGAAAGGAAATATTCCCCTACAGAAGGAAGATTGTCACCTCAGGTGAAAGATGCTGTCATGGCAGAGATTTCTCTTTCAGTGCTACATGCCATGGAGAGCAGGCCCAGCATTTAGAAACATTTAAGGAATGTGTTGTTGCTGTATCTTTGCCATAGAAATGAAAACAGTAGCAGTAACTAGGTGCAGGTGTATATTTTTGTGTGATACAGTTCCCCACAGTTCTTGAAAATAAGTTCTTTGCTCTTACACTTGATGCTCAATGATCAAATTAATAAGGTCAGATGGGACAGTACAGTATTTAGAAGTTTTTAGAATATTCACTGTAGCACCCTGTTACTTCTGGTTTTAGGAGCATTTGTAAATTGAAGCTTTTACACTGATAGGACAAAGGGGATTAACAATCCTGTTCAGTCCCTTTATTGTGTGACAGTTCTCTAGTAAGGATGTATTTTTCAATGATAGAGTAGTCAAATCAGTTCTTGGAAGAAAAAGGTAAGAACAATAGTTGAGATTTAAATCTTTTCTTTCCCTCCCTTTCTCCCTTCCTCTCTCTCTCTTTTCCTTCCTTCCTTCCTTCCTTCCTTCCTTCCTTCCTTCCTTCCTTCCTTCCTTCCTTCCTTCCTTCCTTCCTTCCTTTCTTTTCTAGACAACAGAGAATGCCAAGGTGATGTGATATATGAAAACAAAGGTAGGACTTGTTAGGGAAAAATAAAGTCACAAATATGGCATTCTTTTTAATGAATATGTAGGTTGAATGCTCCTTCCTTGGATAGTGTTAGTCTTATATAGACTAAGTTTGGAAGTTTGGAACAACTTTGATACAAACGTTGAATTTCTATTTAGGATTAGTTTAAGATTACCAGGTTTCTAAAGAGTCTCACACCTCTATAAGGAGGTTTATATTGTTTGTTATCATGGGTCTGGACTCAATTGAATAAAATGGACCATTGGTTCCTGTGTCTAGAGAGAAAAAAGCAAATTAGTAGCAAGAAACCTATTACTGTAGGAGGCTTGAATCTAAGACAGTAGGTCTTGACACTTAACTATATACTAAAAGTCAGCATGACTTTCAGTGAAGTCCTAGTGATGTCCTCTACTAAACCTCTGAGTGAATTCAGTTATGTCTTGATATGATAGCATTGTTTGTCCAGGGCTACTGGTAGAGCTTCCTGTATTATGAATGGAATATGTTCATATGACTTATTAGTGTTTTGCAATAATAAAGCACAACATTTTATAAAGTACTTAGATGTTTTTCCCATGAGTGGTCTCTGGGAAATGCATCAGAAGCACCATAGATGATTCATTAATAATTTAGGTGGGAAGTTCCTAGTCTTCTGTTTACTATAGATCTCCTGTTCTTAAGAACTTTGAGGAGTGCATCTGATCGCTTCAGTTCTTTGTCTGTACAAACTTTGGTCAGTTTATGTTTTCAGGATTCATTGTAATATTCTGCTACCCATGGATGTGGAGAATGAAGTCATGGATGAATTTAGGACTTCACACACTTCCTTTACAATCTATCTTTAAGACACATCCCCCACAACTTTAAAAAATTTTTTTATTGTTATGTTAATCACCATACATTACATCATTAGTTTTTGATGTAGTGATCCATGATTCATTGTTTGCGCATAACATGCAGTGCTCCATGCAGAACGTGCCCTCTTTAATACCCATCACCAGGCTAACCCATCCCCCCACCACCCTCCCCTCTAGAACCCTCAGTTTGTTTTTCAGAGTCCATCATCTCTCATGGTTTGTCTACCCCTCCGATTCCCCCCCTTCATTCTTCCCCTCCTGCTATCTTCTTCTTCTTTTTTTTTTCTAACATATATTGCATTATTTGTTTCAGAGGTACATGTCTGTGATTCAACAGTCTTGCATAATTCACAGTGCTCACCATAGCACATACCCTCCCCAATGTCCATCACCCAGCCACCCCATCCCTCCCACCCCCGCCCCCACTCCAGCAACCCTCAGTTTGTTTCCTGAGATTAAGAATTCCTCATATCAGTGAGGTCATATGATACATGTCTTTTTCTGATTGACTTATTTCATTCAGCATAACACCCTCCAGTTCCATCCACATCGTTGCAAATGGCAAGATCTCATTCCTTTTGATGGCTGCATAATATTCCATTGTATATATATACCACATCTTCTTTATCCATTCATCTGTTGATGGACATCTTGGCTCTTTCCACAGTTTGGCTATTGTGGACATTGCTGCTATAAACATTGGGGTGCACGTACCCCTTCGGATCCCTACATTTGTATCTTTGGGGTAAATACCCAGTAGTGCAATTGCTGGTTCATATGGTAGCTCTATTTTCAACTTTTTGAGGAACCTCCATACTGTTTTCCAGAGTGGCTGCACCAGCTTGCATTCTGACCAACAGTGTAGGAGGGTTCCCCTTTCTCTGCATCCCCGCCACATCTGTCATTTCCTGACTTGTTAATTTTAGCCATTCTGACTGGTGTGAGGTGGTATCTCATTGAGGTTTTGATTTGGATTTCCCTGATGCCGAGCGACGTTGAGCACTTTTTCATGTGTCTGTTGGCCATTTGGATGTCTTCTTTGGAAAAATGTCTGTTCATGTCTTCTGCCCATTTCTTGATTGGATCATTTGTTCTTTGGGTGTTGAGTTTGATAAGTTCTTTATAGATTTTGGATACTAGCCCTTTATCTGATATGTCATTTGCAAATATCTTCTCCTATTCTGTCGGTTGTCTTTTGGTTTTCTTGACTGTTTCTTTTGCTGTGCAAAAGCTTTTTATCCTGATGAAGTCCCAATAGTTCATTTTTGCCCTTGCTTCCCTTGCTTTGGCGATGTTTCTAGGAAGAAATTGCTGCGGCTGAGGTCAAAGAGGTTGCTGCCTGTGTTCTCCTTTAGGATTTTGATGGACTCCTGTCTCACATTTAAGTCTTTCAACCATTTGGAGTCTATTTTTGTGTGTGGTGTAAGGAAATAGTCCAGTTTTATTCTGCATGTGGCTGTCCAATTTTCCCAACACCATTTGTTGAAGAGACTGTCTTTTTTCCATTGGACATTCTTTCCTGCTTTGTCGAAGATGAGTTGATCATAGAGTTGAGGGTCCATTTCTGGGCTCTCTATTCTGTTCCACTGATCGATGTGTCTGTTTTTGTGCCAGTACCATACTGTCTTGATGATGACAGCTTTGTAATAGAGCCGGAAGTCCGGAATTGTGATGCCGCCAGCTTTGCTTTTCTTTTTCAACGTTCCTCTGGCTAATTGGGGTCTTTTCTGGTTCCATACAAATTTGAGGATTATTTGTTCCACTTCTTTGAAAAAAGTGGATGGTATTTTGATGGGGATTGCATTGAATGTGTAGATTGCTCTAGGTAGCATTGATATCCTCACAATATTTGTTCTTCCAATCCATGAGCATGGAACATTTTTCCATTTCTTTGTATCTTCCTCAATTTCTTTCATGAGTATTTTATAGTTCTCTGAGTACAGATCCTTTGCCTCTTTGGTTAGATTTATTCCTAGGTAGCTTATGGTTTTGGGTGCAATTGTAAATGGAATCGACTCCTTAATTTCTCTTTCTTCTGTCTTGTTGTTGGTGTATAGGAATGCCACTGACTTCTGTGCATTGATTTTATATCCTGCCACTTTACTGAATTCCTGTATGAGTTCTAGCAGTTTTGGGGTGGAGTCTTTTGGGTTTTCCACATAAAGTATCATATCATCTGCAAAGAGTGAGAGTTTGACTTCTTCTTTGCCGATTTGGATGCCTTTGATTTCTTTTTGTTGTCTGATTGCTGTGGCTAGGACTTCTAATACTATGTTGAATAGCAGTGGTGATAGTGGACATCCCTGCTGTATTCCTGACCTTAGGGGGAAAGCTCTCAGTTTTTCCTCATTGAGAATGATATTCGCTGTGGGTTTTTCATAGATGGCTTTTATGATATTGAGGTATGTACCCTAAATGCCTATACCCTGAAGAGTTTTGATCAAGAAAGGATGCTGTACTTTGTCAAATGATTTTTCTGCATCTATTGAGAGGATCATATGGTTCTTGTTCTTTCTTTGATTAATGTATTGTATCACATTGATTGATTTGTGGATGTTGAACCAAACCTGCAGCCCAGGGATAAATCCCACTTGGTCATGGTGAATAATCCGTTTAATATACTGTTGGATCCTATTGGCTAGTATTTTGGTGAGAATTGTTGCATCCATGTTCATCAAGGATACTGGTCTGTAATTTTCCTTTTTGATGGGGTCTTTGTCTGGTTTTGGGATCAAGGTAATATTGGCCTCATAAAACGAGTTTGGAAGTTTTCCTTCCATTTCTATTTTTTGGAACAGTTTCAGAAGAATAGGTATTAATTCTTCTTGAAATGTTTGGTAGAATTCCCCTGGGAAGCCATCTGGCCCTGGGCTTTTGTTTTTTGGGAGATTTTTGATGACTGCTTCAATTTCCTTAGTGGTTATAGGTCTGTTCAGGTTTTCTATTCTTCCTGGTTCAGTTTTGGTAGTTGATACATCTCTAGGAATGCATCCATTTCTTCCAGGTTATCTAATTTGCTGGCATAGAGTTGCTCATAATATCTTCTTATAATTGTTTGTATTTCTTTGGTGTTGGTTGTGATCTCTCCTCTTTCATTCATGATTTTGTTTATTTGGGTCCTTTCTCTTTTCTTTTTGATACGTCTGGCCAGGGGCTTATCAATCTTGTTAATTCTTTCAAAGAACCAGTTCCTAGTTTCTTTTATCTGTTCTACTCTTCTTTTGGTTTCTATTTCATTGATTTCTGCTCTGATCTTTATTATTTCTCTTCTCCTGCTGGGTTTAGACTTTATTTGCTGTTCTTTCTCCAGCTCCTGTAGGTGTAGGGTTAGGTTGTGTGTTTGAGACCTTTCTTGTTTCTTAAGAAAGGCTTGTATTGCTATATACTTTCCTCTTAGGACTGCCTTTGCTGCATCCCAAAGATTTTGAACACTTGTGTTTTCATTTTCATTGGTTTCCATGAATTTTTTTAATTCTTCTTTAATTTCCTGGTTGACCCATTCATTCTTTAGTAGGAAGCTCTTTAGCCTCCATGTAGTTGAGTTCTTTCTGACTTTCCTCTTGTGATTGACTTCTAGTTTCAAAGCATTGTGGTCTGAAAATACACAGGGAATGATCCCAGTCTTTTGGTACTGGTTGAGACCTGGTTTGTGACCTAGGATGTGATCTATTCTGGAGAATGTTCCATGGGCCCTAGAGAAGAATGTGTATTTCATTGCTTTGGGGTGGAATGTTCTGAATATATCTGTGAAGTCCATCTGGTCCAGTGTGTCATTTAAAGTCTTTATTTCCCTGTTGATCTTTTGCTTAGATGATCTGTCCATTTCAGTAAGGGGGGTGTTAAAGTCCCCCACTATTATTGTATTGTTGTCAATGTGTTTCTTTGCTTTTGTTATTAATTGGTTTATATAATTGGCTGCTCCTATGTTAGGGCCATAGGTATTTACAATTGTTAGATCTTCTTGTTGGATAGACCTTTTAAGTATGATATAGTGTCCTTCCTCATCTCTTATTATAGTCTTTGGTTTAAAATCTAATTGGTCTGCTATAAGGATTGCCACTCCAGCTTTCTTTTGGTGTCCATTAGCATGGTAAATGGTTTTCCACCCCCTCACTTTCAATCTGGGGGTGTCTTTGGGTCTAAAATGAGTCTCTTGCAGACAGCATATTGATGGGTCTTGTTTTTTTATCCAATCTGATAGCCTGTGTCTTTTGATTGGGGCATTTAGGCCATTTACATTCAGGGTAACTATTGAAAGGTATGAATTTAGTGTCATTGTATTGCCTGTAAAATGACTGTTACTGTATATTGTCTGTGTTCCTTTCTGGTCTATGTTGCTTTTAGGGTCTATGTTGCTTTTAGGCTCTCTCTTTGCTTAGAGAACCCCTTTCAATATTTCTTGTAGGGCTGGTTTTGTGTTTGCAAATTCCTTTAGTTTTTGTTTGTCCTGGAAGCTTTTTATCTCTCCTCCTATTTTCAATGACAGCCTAGCTGGATATAGTATTCTTAGCTGCATATTTTTCTCATTTAGTGCTCTGAATATATCATGCCAGTCCTTTCTGGCCTGCCAGGTCTCTGTGGGTAGGTCTGTTGCCAGTCTAATGTTTCTACCATTGTAGGTTACAGATCTCTTCTCCTGAGCTGCTTTCAGGATTTTCTTTGTCTCTGAGACTCGTAAGTTTTACTATTAGATGTTGGGGTGTTGACCTGTTTTTATTGATTTTGAGAGGGGTTCTCTGTGCCTCCTGGGTTTTGATGCCTGTTTCCTTCCCCAAATTAGGGTAGTTCTCTGCTATAATTTGCTCCAATATACCTTCTGCCCTTCTCTCTCTTTCTTCTTCTTCTGGGATCCCAATTATTCTAATGTTGTTTCATCTTATGGTATCACTTATCTCTCAAATTCTGCCCTCGTGATCCAGTAGGTGTTTATCTCTCTTTTTCTCAGCTTCTTTATTTTCCATCATTTCATCTTCTATATCAATAATTCTCTCTTCTGC
Source organism: Mirounga angustirostris (assembly GCF_029215605.1). Classification (NCBI taxonomy): domain Eukaryota; kingdom Metazoa; phylum Chordata; class Mammalia; order Carnivora; family Phocidae; genus Mirounga; species Mirounga angustirostris. The sequence goes on along the minus strand of NW_026991718.1, from coordinate 13,108,938 downwards.
TTCATTTATCCTAGCAGTTAGAGCCTCCATTTTTGGTTGCACCTCATTAATAGCCTTTTTGATTTTGACTTGGTTAGATTTTAGTTCTTTTATTTCTCCAGAAAGCATTTCTCTAATATCTTCCATGCTTTTTTTCAAGCCCAGCTAGTATCTTTAAAATCATCATTCTGAACTCTAGTTCTGACATCTTACTAATGTCCGTATTGATTAGGTCCCTGGCAGTCGGTAGTGCCTCTTGGTCTTTTTTTTGAGGTGATTTTTTCCATCTTGTAATTTTGTCCAAAGGAGAATAGATGAATGAGAGAACAAAATACTAACAGGGTAACAATGTCCCCAGAATATATACACTAAATAAGCCAGAAAAGACCTGAAACCTGGGGAAAAGAAAGGGAAAGAAAGAAAAAAGAAAAAAGAAAAAGAAAAAGATAAAAACAAACAAAAACAAAACAAAACAAATAGAATATGATCAAATATGATCAGGCTGGTGCATAGATCACTGCCACACACTAGATTTTGGGCGTATTTTGGTCTGTTAGAAGAAAGTGCCTCCCAAAATTTTAAAGAAAGAAAAACTTATATATGTATAAAAATAAGGGTTAATATGATGAAGGGATTGAATATGACTGTAAAGATGAAAATTATAAAAGATTTTATAAAAGGAATTGATAAGATAAGAAGTTGGGTGAAAAAAGAAAGAAGAGGATTTTAAAAAAAGCGGGGGAGAGAATGTGATCAGGCAGGAGACTGGAACAAAGCCATACACTAGAGATTTAGGGTATACTTTGATCTGTTAGAAGAAACTTTATCCCAAAATTTTAAAGAGAGGACAACTTATATATATATATATACTGAAAATAAGGGTATCTACTAGGAAGGGATAGAATATGACTAAAAATGAAACATAAAAAAAGATTTTTTAAAAAAGGGATTGATAAGATGTTGGTTGAAAAAGGGGAAAAAATTTTCAAAAAAAAAAAGACTGTTAAAAAAAAATAACTTTGAAAGACTAAAGAATCATGGTAAAAAAAAGCCATGAATTCTATGTGCATTATTCCCCTAGTGCTGGAGTTCTGCTGTTCTCATTGATTGGTAAACTTGGTCTTGGCTGGCTGTTCTTTCTGATCTTCTGGGGGAGGGGCCTGTTGCCATGGTTCCCAAATGTCTTTGCCGGAGGCGGAATTGCCCCACCCTTGCCCAGTCTGGGCTAAGTAATCTGCTTGGGTTTGCTCTCAGGAGCTTTTGTTCCCTGCAAGCTTTTTGTACAGCTTTGGAGGACGAGAGTGAAATGGCGGCCTCCCAGTCTCCACCCCGGAGGAGCAGAGAACTTGAGGCCAGCTCCTCATTGAGCCTCCAGAGAAAAGCAGTCAATAACTCCTGTCTCCCTGGTCTCTGGCTGCACTCCATGCTCACCCGGGCTGTGACCCAGCATTTCTATCTCTGGCACCCAACCCCATGTGGAGTCTCCATACCCAGCAGATCCCTGTGGTGCACTCCCGTGCTGCTCCTCCCGGGGGAGGAAGGGAAGTCTCCCCAAATCTGCTCCTTGTTGGGTCCCTGCTGGAAGAGCAGTGGCCTGACTGTGCCGCGGATCCCAGCTTATGGCAACCCCGAGCTGAGAGCCCACACCTCAGCTCCATCTCTGCAGCCGGCTTCCCTGCTCCAATACCTGGGAGCTCTGCCGCACTCAGGCACACCCAGTCTTTCTGTGACCCCGAGAGTCCTGAGACCACATGTCCCATGAGGGTTCCACCCTGTGCTTAGCCACTGGAGCGATGTCCCTCAGCGGAGCCGACTTCTAAAAGTTCCGATTTTGTGCTCTGTTGCTCTATCACTTGCTGGTAGCTGCTGATGGAGGCCCCCTCCCCTTCTGTCTATCCTCCCGAATATCGCCTCAGATTCACTTCTCCACATGTCCTACCTTCCAGAAAGTGGTTACTTTTCTGTTCAGAGAGTTGTTGGTATTCTTTTCTTCAATCTCCTGTTGCGTTCGTAGGTGTTCAGAATGGTTTGATCCCTATCCAGCTGAATTCCTGGGACCAGACGAAATCCAAGTCTCCTACTCCTCCACCATCTTGCTTAGTCCTTGAAGTCTGTTTTACATTATCTTTTTTTTTTTTTTAAAGATTTTATTTATTTGACAGAGAGAGAGAGCGAGAGCAGGAACACAAGCAGGGCGAGTGGGAGAAGGAGAAGCAGGCTTCCTGCCGAGCAGGGAGCCCAATGCGGGACTCGATCCCAGGACCCTGGGATCATGACCTGAGCCGAAGGCAGACGCTTAATGACTGAGCCACCCAGGCGCCCCCATGTTTTACATTATCTTATAACCAATTCCGTCAACATTTTTTTAATCCATGTGTTGACAATGTAGCTGTTTTTCTGTCATAATAAATTTCAGCATTAAGTCCTATTTTTCTTATTTATTTAATATCTGTGAACATTGATTTTAAATACTAGATATTAGAGTCCTTATAAAAGGAAAATATATATGATTATTAAAAATGCATGCCCTGTGCTTGCTTCGGCAGCACATTTATTGAAGTGGGAATGATGTAGAGAAGATTAATATGGCCCCTGCAAAAAGATGACATACAAATTTGTGAAGCATTCCATATTTTAAAAAAATGTATGCCCTAATTTATTAATCTTAAAGTGAAATTAAATTCTCCAAATGGTTAATTATAAATCACTAAGAATATACTTTAAATAATCAAGGGGAACAATCATAAGAAATGTATTATTGAAAATATATTCCCCCAAACCCAATATACCATTCATATTTGTTTTATTAATTTAAATATTATGGCACACATTTCATTTTCCAATTTTATGGATACAGGATATGGTTGAGTGTTCATTTTTTACAATTAAGTTTTTGATCTATTAGATGACTAGTAGATGAATTCCTGTAAGCAAAAGATATCTCAAATATTATCTGGGGTTTAATCCTCTAATTTTCAGGATAAAGAGATTTAAGTTCATGTTAATTTATTTAAAGTCATCATAGAGCAAATTAACAGCAGAATCATGATTGGAAAGTGAGATTCTTAGGGTATTTGTTCAATGTCATGCTGGTGGTTAGAAACCAGAAAGCCCTCCAAATGGGAGAAGTGGGACCCAGCCCACATGGGTTCAGATCAGGGCTCAGAACTTTGGGTTGACCCACTCTGCTCATCCCAGACACTGGAGAGGGATTTAAAGAATTTCCAGGGCACCTGGGTGGCTCAGTCAGTTAAGCGACTGCCTTCGGCTCAGGTCATGATCCTGGAGTCCCTGGATCGAGTCCCGCATCGGGCTCCCTGCTCGGCGGGGAGCCTGCTTCTCCCTCTGACCCTCCCCCCTCTCATGTGCTCTCTCTCTCTCTCAAATAAATAAATAAAATCTTTAAAAAAAAAAAAGAATTTCCAAGCAGGCACTCTGAGGAGAAGGGTCCTATAGAGGTGTGGGGCCAAGGCAGGGGTTCTGCTTGCTTGGATTTAAAGACAGTATTGCTCCCATGGCACTTGGAGAGCCATACTTAAGCAAACAAATACACTGTTAAAAGTTTGCAAAAAGAGCAATTGGAACTCAAAGAAAGAAACAATTTATTTTTTCTGTTAAAGGAATAGGAAGGCTTCGTGAATGGTGTATGATTTGAGGAGGGTCTTCAGAGATGAGTAGGACTTCTTTAGGTTTTCCAATCAGAAAGATCATGTGTGTGAAATTCTGGTTGTGTGAATAGACTTTGTCTTAGTCATTTGGACCACTACACCAAATTATCATAGACTGAGTGGCTTATAAATAACAGAAATGTATTTCTCACAGTTCTAGAGGCTGGGAAGTCCAAGATCAAGCTATCTGTAGATTTGGTATCTGGTGAGGTGGTCGCATGTCTTGGTTCATAGATAGCTGTCTTCTCATTATGTCCTCACAGGACAGAAAGGAAAGGGAGCCCTCTGAGGTTTCCTTTATAAGGGAACGAATCCCATTCATGAAGGCTTTGCCCTCATGACCTAATGACTTTCTCAAATCCCCATCACCAAATACCATTCCACCAGGATTAGGTTTTAACATATATATTCTAGGGGGCCACAAACATTCAATCCATACAGACTTGTTAGATTTGAGAAACAATGAAAATTAACTGTGGCAGGAATGTGCTTTGAGTCAAGGATTAATAAATGAAGACAGAAGGGTGAAAGATAAAGAATTCAATATGCCAAGTTGCATGATTGGGAATGAAGGATTACATTGTGCCTAGAGACAGTGGAGTCCATAATGGAAGCCCTAAACTAGAATGAAAGGGTGCATGAAGGCATATGCTAGGGGTGAAGTTGTAGCAGTGACAGGGTCCAGAAAAGAAGGATCTTGTTTCCTATGCAAAAGAAATTATTATCAAACTGAATGTATTTAAAGGTCATCTCAAATGGGCTAAAACAACAAAGTTTGCATTTTGGTTGAATTAGAAATAGCCAGAGTCAACTTTATTTGACTCTCAGTCCATTGAATTTTGTTTTTTTCTTTCCAGAAAAGGAGAGAAAAAAAGAGATAATTGACAGAGTAAATAACCAGCACATTTCAAAAACTAACAGTGCTTTCTACAATAAATATGCCTTATGAGTCATGCAATTCTCTAAACATATTTACTAATTTTTGATAATAGCACAAACCTTGGGGTTAAAGGGTTACATACCAGATGGGTAAATATAGGTTTTGTATAAACACAATTTGATATCAAGGGAATAATTTTTTTAAAGATTTTATTTATTTATTTGAGAATGAGAGACAGATAGCAAGAAAGGGAAGAGGGTCAGAGGGAGAAGCAGACCCCCCACTGAGCAGGGAGCCCGATGTGGGACTCGATCCCAGGACTCCAGGATTATGACCTGAGCCGAAGGCAGTCGCTTAACCAACTGAGCCACCCAGGTGCCCAAGGGAACCATTTTTTTATTTTGACTATCAGTAAAACACAACAGAACATATCTGTAATCTATGATAAACATGCTTGAGTTTAATCTCACTCCAAACATTTGCCTCAACTAAAGTTTCTTTTTGTTTAGATCACTGGGTCTTAAATATTCTGTATCAGACAGCTTTCTCAACAGAAAGTAAAACAAATTTCAGCACAGTACCTGAATTAACAAAGTACTATTAGCTCTAAGGAGATGATTTCCTCTTTGGGCAAACTTGTGGTCTATTATTCATGTTTAATCAAGACTGAGTAAGGAGAGATAAAATTCAATTAGTCTGAGATTTGCTTTAACATAATCTAAGGCATGGCTGTGGAGGAGAAAGAAAATATGACTATAAATGAAAAAGCTTGACAAAGTGTCGATAATTATGGAAAATGGGTGCTGGTATATGGGCATAAATGTATTTTTTTTATTATGATGTTATGTTAATCACCATACATTACACCATTAGTTTTTGATGTAGTATTCTATGTATTTTTAAAATAAATGTTTCTCTGAGATCTAGGAACCATTCTAGCAGATTAATCCAACCCCAGGAGAAGGTTGTGGGAGCCTCCAATCTGTAGCCAATTGGTCAAAAATACAGGTAAAAACCTGGGTTTTTAGTTGGCATCTTAAGTGGGGAAGGCAGTCTTGTAGGGCAGCCCTTAACCTATGGAATCTGATGCTATCTCCAGGTAGATAGTGTCAGGATTGAGTTAAATTGTAGGATACCCAGCTGCTGTCCAGAGAATTGTTTGTTCTTGGTGTGGGAGAACTCTATTACTTACCACCACACCCCACCCAGTGGAATTGGTACTAGAACCTAAAAGACCTCCCAGTTTGTGAAGGAGAACATCACCAATATAATTTGAGGCTACTTATATATTTAATTCCAATCATATCACCTGCTCTTTAACTGAATAGTTACTACCCTAATTTTTTTATCATTCTCATGTTTTTTAAAAATAATGAATTATGTAATGTAATTGTTTAATTTTGTTTGTAAATTTTGTAAAAATATTAGTTAACTTTTCATATCACTTTTTTTATTCTGCATGTTAATGCATAAAGGCACAGTTCATTCATTCCTTTGTTGTAAAATATTTCATGATGTGAATATTGATATTTATCCAGTCTTTGGATAATGAAGCTATTCTATACAATGAAGCTATGAAAATTCTGCTATGTCTCCTAGAGCACATGTAGAGAATTATGTCTAGGATATTCCTAGTTGAATCATAGGTATGTATATTTTCAGTCTATCAGGTAATGCCAAATTATTTTCCAAAGTATTTTAAGTAACCAATTTATATTCTCTACTGCAGTGTGTGAGTGTTCTTATTGTTCTACAAACTTGCCAACAAACTTTACTTTTTACTAATTGGTAGGTGTGTAATATCTTATTATGTCTTTAATTTATAGTTCCTTGATTACTAATGAGGCTAAACAACTTTTTATTTATTAACCATTCACATTTCCTCTGTAGAAAAGGCCTGCTATTATTGTTATTATTGCCAATTTTTCTATTAGGATGTTTATCTTTTTCTTATCTACTCATAGTATTTATGATATTAAGCCTTCCTTAATTACATGGGTTGTAAATATCTTCTCACATTTTGTGATGAGTCTTTTCACTTTTTATGGTATTTTTTGTTGAATAGAAGTTCTTATTCATTTATGTGTTCATTGATTCACTGATTTATTTATCCATTCATTCAACAAATATTTACTGAATATTGGAGTACTTTGGAAAACAAAACAAAACAAAATCCCTGCTCTTGTTGAGTTTCTTCAATAAAGGAAGACAAACAACAAACAGTACACTAACTAAATTATGAGTATGTTTGAAGCTAATAAGTATTATAAGAAAAAAGTAGAGTAAAGAGATTGGAAGTTGGAGGGGATATCAGTAGACCTCATTGGGAAGGTGACTTTTAAGCAAAGACTTGAAGAGGGCAGGGCATTAACCTTGAGATAACTGGGGCAATACCATTCCTGGCTGAGGGAAATAGTCAGTTCAAAGGTCTTAAGTTGTATTCAAGGAAAAAGAAAGAGACCAACATGGCTGGAGCAGCATAAGTGAGGGAAAGAGGAGTAGAGTGGGCCAGAGAGGTAAGAATGTACAGAATGGGTAAGGTCTTTTAGGCCAATATATGGTCTCTAATTTTATTTTGATTAATATTGGACTAATAAATTGCAATGGATGAGGGTTGCTATAACCCTGGCAAGAGATCATAGCGCTTGGATCAGTGGTAATACTACAAGTGGTGAGAAATCATTGGATTATGGATTTCTTTTTGTGAAGAATTTATTTTAAAAAAGGAATTGGCATAAGGAATGAGAGGAGAAAAGTCAAGAGTAATTCTGAAGATGATTCCAAGATTTTCGACTTGAGCAATTTGAAGGATTAATGCATTAATTTATATGTGACAGGTTTTAGGGGAAGATTCAAGAGTTTATTCTGGACATGCTAAGTTTGAGATGGTTATGAAGTTTTCATTGGATAGGTAGTTTTATATGTGAGTCTGGAGTTTAAGAGAGCAATTTAAGCTGGCGATATAAATTTGGGAGTTCTTGGCAAAAAGTGTATTTAAAGCTATAAAAAGTGGGCTCCTGGGTGGCTCAGTTGGTTAAGCATCTACCTTTAGCTTGGGTCATGATCTCAGGATCCTGTGATCGAGCCCAGCATAGGGCTCCCTGCTCAGTAGGGACCCTGCTTCTCTCTCTCCCTCTGCCCTCCCCCCCAACTCATGCTCTCTCTCTCTCTCTCAAATAAATAAATAAAATCTTTTTTAAAAAAAGCTATAAAAGGCATGAGACCACTAAAGGAGTGAGTACAGATAGAAAAGAGAAGACTGCAAAAGTCTGAGTCCTTGGGCACAAAACTAAGAGGTCAAGTAGATAGCAGACTTGTAAAAAAGCAACCAGTGAAATATGAGGAAATTCAATAGAATATAATGAAAGAAATAACAAATAAAGGAGAGAGTGATCAACTGTAGCAAATACTGTTGATAAGCCAAAAAGAAGAATGGAGATTGATCATTGTACTTATGAATGTGGATGTCAGTGGTGACTTTGACAGAAACTGTTTCAGCAGAGTGGTAAGATGAAAAGATAGGAAGAGGTGGTCAGAGAAATGCATAAAATTGAGATTATGAAGGGGCTGCAATTGTTAGTAATAAATCCCAAGGCTTGGTGATGGGAAAGGAGTGGCTGAGATATTGTGAAAGATATGATCCTTTTTATAGTTTCCTATGTTTTTTGTCTAGTGATTCAACCACCACTGATGGTTACTGCATAGTCATTATTTCATTAAGGCTTGCAAAATGGTGATATATTAAATCTATTATTCCGTCTTCATTCATTAAATGGAATATTTCTTTAAAAATGTCTTAACTATCTGGTTATCTGATGTACAATTTACATTCTGGAATAAATGCTTGATTCTTTTATTTAACAGCTTTCAGTATAATGTGTTTGTTGCCTAGAATCCTTCTTAGGTGGCTTATGAATTCTTGTTTAAATATTATGAACTGATAGATTTTGACTATTTGATATGTCCATTGCAGTTATTGTTTTTGTGCTCAATTTTCCCATCTTTGGCTAATATTTGGCCTCCTCAGTTGTTCCCTGAGTCTTTTAGACATGGCCACATTGTCTTTAATAGCTTCATTTCTTTCTGATATGACAAGGTGTCCTAAGATCAACATTGACATTTTCTTTCTCAGGTCTGGCTCAGCCAATTCTCTGAGTAACCCTTGTCCCTTTTAGTGAGAAATAATAATTATAAACCATAATCTTTGTGCTAATTGTAAACATTTATTTTTCTACATATCTACATTTAAAGTCTTTCTGAATATTTTATATATTTGAGAGAGAGAGAGCATGCACACACAAGCAGGGGGAGGGGCAGAGGGAGAGGAAAAAACAGATTCCCAGCTGAGTGGGGACCAGGACAAGAGAGACTCAAGAGACTTGATCCCACGACCCCGAGATCACTACCTGAACTGAAGTCAGATGCTTAACTGACTGAGCCACCACCAAGGCACCCCAGAACCTTAGAAGATTCTGATGCAGTTGTTCTGTGAATCACACTCTGTGAGACACTGTACTATGAATTTTGTATTTTTATCATATAGGCAATAAAGAATTAGCAAATAGTATCAATCAGGGATATAAACCCATCAGTTTTAAGATTACTCAGGTAATACTATAAAAAAGAATGGACTTGGGGCACCTGGGTGGCTCAGTCAGTTAAACGGCTGCCTTCAGCTCAGGTCATGATCCCAGGGTCCTGGGATCGAGCCCCACATAGGACTCCCTGCTTGGTGGGAAGCCTGCTTCTCCCTCTCCCACTCCCCCTGCTTGTGTTCCCTCTCTTGCTGTATCTCTCTCTGTCAAATAAATAAATAAAATATTAAAAAAAAATAATGGACTAAAGTGGGAGAAACATGGTTAGAAGACTAGTAAGGAAGTTCTTGAAAGAGTTCTAATAAAAGATGAGAGAGAGAGTACGTGGCCACTATACATAGTACTTTTTATTTTATTTTAGCACCAGGTAAAATAAAATATGCTATCCCATAAGTGACGTAAGGGAGAGGGAGGAGTCAGTGATGGCACTGAAGGTTAGTCCTGTTGTGTTTTGAAAGGTATTTGATTTCAGAGAGATGAATTCTGTTCAGGGCTCAACTTTTCTATATTTAGAATTTTATGTTTTCTTAGGAAATAGTACTTGAATATGCAATGAAAATCACCTCATGACATTTTCTAAAAGAATATGAAATACATACACACACATATAATAGGAAGGTCCTTTATGCCCTATCATGCTTGTGTATACTCTAAGCTTGATATTTGGAAGGTAAATGTTATGCAACATCATTATAAGTGTTTTCCCTTTTGGCATTTGGGAGAACCACAACAGATTTTTTTAAAAAGTAGAATTAGAAAAAGTCCAATTCATAAAACCAAATGTCATAAGGGATCAAAAGCAGCTCCGTGACTATGATTCCTGAGGTAAAATCAGGATGATTTTCTGACAGTTTCCAAAATAACCTAATGCAAGAGAAATACCATTCCAAATACAGTTGAGCAATAAGTAGCAAAATATAGGACATCAGTTGCTATACTTTTTATTCTAAACCTCATTCAGAAGGGTGTTTAAAGCTAATCATACTTACCAAGAACATCATGTGGTCATCTTGCTGTAGGGAAGTCTTCCAATGCAATGATGAATTTGGGGTGGTATAAACAGCACAGACTAGCAATCATATCACATCTATGGTCTTCTTGGCTCTGAAAACACATTTAAGGAATAATTTTAAAAGTCATTAATTAGAATCTCTTCTAGAATTTACACTGCACACATATGTGATGAATTTTTTCCCCCTTCACCTTTTATTTCCTGGCATGTATACTTTCTGTGAAGCTTTCCATAACCATTCTCCATTGCAATACTTCACAAGTCTGTAGGAGAGCTAAGTCCTTGAGGAGGCAGTTTTTAAATGATACCATGTAACTCTCTATTTGTCATAGGAATTCATATTAAGTGAGGTTCAGAAACTTTAATAGAGAAGTAGGAAACACATGAATTTTCTAGCCCAGCTTTTAAAGGCAAAAGACAGATTTTTATTTGCTCAACAAGTTGTGTCAGCCTTAAATTTTTAGCATAGATTATTTTTTGAAAAGCCAGCGATAGATACATTTTTAAAATTTTCCTTAAGTGTTTAGCCAGTCTATTTATAGATTTTCCATTCTGGGAAAGACCCATAACTCTCCTTGATATGTTTTTTTTCACTTTGCTAACTAAAAAAAACCCCTCAAATACTGAAGATCTAATGAGGTTCTTCAACAATGACAATGTCATAAAAGACTAAGTTGCTGTAAGAAAAGAACCTCACTTGGTAATGATTTTATGCTGAAGTGATTTATAATAGGGAGAAGGTCACGACTCGTTGGTGTTGGGTGGAACTTTGGAGACCGGCTGGGTGGGTGTTACCAGTTGTGGGGCCATGTCTCATTTTATTCACCTATAAAATGGAGAGTAAAATGTCTATCTCATAAGGTTCTCCTGAGAATTAAAGGAGATGATATAGGTAAACTTCTTAGTGCACAGTAGACTTTCAATAAAATATATCCACTATACACATTAAATACTTTTCATAGTGCAATTGCACAGCTTGTCATAAAAAGAATTTATTCTAGTCTCTATGGGGTAATCTTGTTCGAAGTCAGTGTTGAATAGTTTTTAAAATCAAGATATCATTCACTCCATTGTTGTTTGCTGTTAATTGCCTTCCTCTGTGGAACCAGTGGATTTAGAGTCAATCCCTCCCCAGGGTGTCTCATGGTTGCTGGTTTTCAATAGATGCTTTGAATCATGGACTCCCAGAGCATTGAGGGATCTGGGGATCATCTTTCAATTTAACTATATTTTTGTATGTATGTGTGTGATTTTTCACATGAGAATCCTGAAGCACATATTAAGAGAAGAAAGTAACATAGATGTTGGAGTCATACCTGAATTTAATTTCAAATTCTGTCATTAACTAGCTGTGTATAACTGGGTAAATCACCTTATTTCTCTGAGATTATTTCTTCATCTGAAAAATAGGTAAATGGTTGTAAAATTAAATCAGATATCATATATAAAAAACCTAGCAGAATGCCTGATACTGTAGAGCTTAATGTTAGTCTAAAGAAACTTATCCAAGATCACAGTGCTAGTAATGTTAGAAGATTTTTGCTATAATCCAGATACTGTGATTCCAAGTCTAGCATTTTTTCCATAGCCTTAAATGGGAGACATTGTGAGCAAGGAGGTTAGGTCTGCAACAAAGGCATGTATAAAGAATTCTCAGATCACAGAATGATAAATGCTTGCTTTCACCATAAATAAATGTACAAGGCAAACAACAGACAAGGTGAGAATAGTTTCAATCTATATAATCAATAAAAGGTTAGTATCCCTTGAAGATAAGTCTCCAATAAATCAGTAAGGAAAGGACTTGTTGGATGAATGGATCGAGACTGTGATTAGAATGTATGCAAGGAAGGAAGTTGGTAAAGTAGGAGTTTACAATAGGGCATTTGGGGTCTAAGTATTGCTGAATTTAGTGAGACAGCTGCTCTTTCTCACTCTTTTGCTAATAGCCCCAAACACCTCTGCTGTCTCACTGCCAGTCAATAGAAAGCTCTAACACAGTGCCTGGCATGCAGTACCTCCTTAATAAATATTTGTTGGATAAATGAATTAATGTTTCCCCAACCTTTACCACTTGGTGCCATTCTAGTGGGAAATCTGCTTCTGGTACACCTCTGTTGTCCAGAGAGAGACAATTCTGCCACTGCCACCAGTTGATGTAGTTTCCTGCCAATGCGGTGGTGCTGACTTGTAGAAACTCCACTACTGTTTCTACTCCTTCTGTGCACATTTCCATAGCCCATTCCCTCTTTCCGCATGCTTTTTACAAAATGAAGAGACTAGTTCTTCCTTCTGTATTATTTATTTCCTGCTTGGCTGGGGGAAGTGGAGTGGGTAGAATTCCTACAGCAAGATTGCCTGGTTCCCAAATTCTTCAGCAATGATTGTGAAGCCCTTTCAATGAACATCTGTAGTTCTATTACTCTCCAGAGAGCATGCACGCCTCCAGTGCATTTCCAAAAGAACTAGGCTGGGTAACAGCTACCATGTTCTACCTTCTCTTACCTCTTCCTTGTGATCTTTGTGCATTGTTTATGAGTTGGGTTCACTGTCACACATTAATTCTTTCCTTTTCGTGAATTTTCTTTCAGTGGCTTTATAAGCTCCTCTGCAAACTGGGTTTGTCAATAGTGACCTCTCAGTCGGTTGGACACATCTTGTATATGTTCATACTAGTCAATATTTAAGATTTTTCTCCTGAAGTCACTCATCTCCTGTGTAAATGGGATCATAGGTAAAGCTACAGTTTCACTCCATTCACTGAATATTACTAAGTCTCAGCCTAGATGTGGTAATAATAACTACTGGCAGAGTTATGAGGATTAGTGAGATAGCATAACACCAGGCAGATGGTAGGTAGGCTTCTCAGTAATGGAAACCATATCATCAGCGATTGTGAGCAGATTTGCTAGAGCTAAATAGAGGACTCAGTGTTAAAAAAAAAAAAAAAAAGATTATGGCAGACTATCAAGGCAAGGACTTAGTCAAAGAGAAAAAAAATACTGGATTACAAAAAAAGAAGGGAATAGTATTGACAAAGCAAAAGTAAAGCTGCTAGAATTTGGTTGTGAGGTCAGTATAGAAGCTCTTAGACTAATTCAATGCTGCTGACCCTACTAAATACTGGGCTGGAGTTCTTTGCCATCCTGTGCCAGTGATGATCTGTGTCCCACCAGCCAACTAGGATGCTATCCTCTTTGCCCAGTTGATGGTAGGTAAACCAACCCTAAATCCTCGTTATACCAGTTGTTTCCCTAGACCCTCTCTGGTACCACTTTTATTGCCTGGGATCTCTGAGAAGCAGACTCTAAAATAGGATTAGACAGGTAGGTGATTTGTTAGGGGAAATGTATATGAAGAAAAATGGGAAACTAGGCGAGACTGGGAGAACTATGAGACTATAATGAAGTTCTGACTTTTGTAAAGGAAAGAGTGTAGTTTTGATGGAAAAAATCAGACTGTATGCAGTTCAAAAACAATTTGAAAGGTTGATGCTGACTCCTTGAGCCAGATAGCAAAGTCTTCTTTCAGAGGAGTTCTATATCACCTAGAAATAGACCTACCTGCCTTGGAATCCTTACCACACCTGGTCATGTCTCTGTGCACATGCAGTAATGGATTTTTGAGTACAGAAGCTGGGGTCTTTGGTCTATTATGCTCCTCACAGTCAAAGGTCTGAGATGTGCACTTCTATAGCCATTTATCTTCATTAAGTATACGTGTTAAAATGTTTTAGAAAAACTACTAAAACAAAAAAGGGGGAAGATTTTTTAAAATAACAAAAGAAGGAAATAAATAAAAGAGACAGAAAACCAGGACAAATAGAAAGCACAAACTGTGATACTACAAATATATCCAATACATCAGTAATTCAAATCAATGAAAAAGGACTGATTTCTTCATTTGAAAGGCAAAATTTGTCAGATTAGAAAACAAACACATATATGCTTTTACAAGTGTCACACCTAGAACATAAGGATCTAGAGAAATAAACAATAAAAAATGGGAAAGATATAAAAGACAAAAACAAACCACAAAGATACTGGTTTAGCTATATTAAAACCAGAAGACTTCAAGGCCAATAGATAGATAGATAGATAGATAGATAGATAGATAGATAGATAGATATAGACATAGATCACTAACAATAAATGGTTCAACCCCTCAGGAAGGCATAATTCTAAACTTATTTGGATACAAAAGACATACTCAAAATATATAAAACAAAACTTGGTAGGATTCAAGGGAGGAATTAATCTATCATCATAGAGGGACATTATAATATATGGCTCTCAGTATATGAGTTCAGACTAAAATATATCATCAAGGATACACAATATTTAAACATTACAAATAATAATCTTGACCTAATGGACATAGATGGAATATTTTACCTAATAATTATAAATGTTTTTCAACTACATAGGGTATTTATGAAAATTGACCACACACTAGACCGTAAAGCATGATTCAATAAATTTCAAACAATCCACACCATATTAGAAATAACTAATCAAAAGCATATTAGAAAAAATGAATTCAGAAAAGAAAAGAGACTTTAAAATAACTCATGCATTAAAGAGGTAAACATTATGAGCTAAGTACTCAACTTAAAAGTTAGAAAAACAGAATAAACTCAAAGAAAGTAAAATAAAGGAACTGCTATTGATGAGGTAAAATTAATAAAAATTGAAAATGAAGGTACAGTAGAGAGAATCAACAAAGAAAATAGTCATTTTTTGGACAAAAATAAAATAGATAAACAAACATGACAAGATTGACCAATAAAAAGATAATGAATGTACAAATAAATATCATTAGGATTAAAAGTGGTCATAACTATATATTTTGTAGACATTAAATACATAATATAAGAATATTATAAAAAACTTTATGCCAATATGTTTAAAACTTAGATGGAATTAAAAAAAAGAAAAATTTAACTTACCCAGAAGGAAATGGAAAAAAATCTGAATGTTGCTATAGTGATAGAGAAACACCAGGTCAAAATGGTTGTCAATGAGTTCTACTACTCATTGAAGGAAGAAATCATTCCAAAACTTCACAAACACCTTCAAAAGATAGGAAACACAAAATAAAACTAAAAATGGAATAACCTGAATTGATTTTATGAAGTGACAAAGATCTGATGATAGGTAAAAAATCAAGAAACAATAAAGAACAATAGCAATACTCTCATCAGAGACACATGTAGGACATAGGTAAGACCAAATAACATAGTAAGGGAGATGTGTTGTAGTATTTTTGTTATTGTTAAGGAAAATGTCTTTGCATTTGCTTTTGTTTTTAAAGTAAACAGATGGCTTACAAATTCTCCCAGTGTCTTATTCTAAATTCTCCAAAGTTGACTGTCAGAGAAATGAAGTTCTCTTCAAGGTCAGCATTTTGCTCTTCAAACAACATTCTGAACTATAAGTCTCTTTGTGAATGTTTGTTTTTAATTATTATGTGTCCTATGAGTAAATTAATAAAATAATTTATAATGTTTATAAGTAGTAAATTAAGTTTGGACCTAATTGCTTCGGTGAAAAGGTAGCCTCACTGTCCTTTGTAAATTAGCTTGTTCCAAAGTTCTCCATTCATTTAGATTCTTCTCTTTCAAATATCAGTTCATGTCCTATCCCTTCCACAGTGTTCTCTCCAACTCTTCCAGTTCATAGATCTTGTCTTCCTGAAAATCGTTGTTTTTATTTTTTCTACCAAAGAGATAAGAATAATAAATGGCAATCCAATTTACTGCAATTAATTCACCAGATGATCAATTTGCTCAGCTTTGCTAAAGTCTTCTCCCCACAGAATTTCACTTGACTGAATATCAATGTTTCATGGGATTCTTATAGAATGCAAACATGGCTCAAAATTCAAGGGATGGACTTTTTCTTAAATCTTTCCCAATTTCTGCAGGTTTACACCTTGAACCTATCTCTGCTTTTCAAAGTGAAATGTCTGTGAAAAACCAGGTTTTGGTACTTGCCAGTTTTTGATGAATTGGCTATTTAACAAACTATCTTTGGAAAACTGATGTTTTGGCTTAGAGCCCCCCTCCCCCCATTTCTTATGTTCCAGATGCAGCATTCATCAGGAAACATAAAGATGAATAAGGGATGGTCTCTGTCTTTTGAGAAAAGAATTTTCTAGTCCGTCTCTCCAGAGCTTAGCATACTATCTAGTATATTGTGAACAGGAAATAAATGTTGAATAAATGAACAAATAAATGAGAAACTCAATGTCTGATAAGGGGCCCAGGTCAAAAATAATTATAATATAGGGTGATATTTGAAATATTAGATGTATGTTTAAGGCAACTGCTGTTGGCAGAAGCATAGGTAGAAGTAAGAATTGGAGACACAAGATCTGAAAGTATGCTATGTGTTTTTGCAAAAACATATAAAAAGTAAATAAGGGAGAGAGGTCATTCCAAACAGAGATACTGACTTGAACATGGAAGGGGACCATGGAAATGTAATCACAAGTATATTATTTTCTATTGCTGCCTAACACAGAACCATAACTTAGCAGCTTAAAACAGCATGTCTTTATTTACTTTTTTAAAGATTTTATTTAGAGAGAGAGAGAGAGCACAAAGAGGGAGACCAGTATCCTGGACATGGCTAACTTAAATTCTCTGCTCAGAATCTCACAAGACTGTAATTGAGGTGCACCTGGGCTGTGTTCCTTTCTGGAGCTTGGAATACTCTTTCAAGTTCATGTGGTGGTTAGCAAAATTTATCTCCTTATGGTTGAAAGATCAAGGCCCTGAAGACCTGGAGGCCCTGCCATATGGCCTCTTCCATTCACATCACAGCAACTTGCTTCTTCAAGGCCACCCAGAAAATCTCTCTAGTGCATGCTAGCAAGACAGATTCATCTGTATTTCACAATCTAATCATGGGAGTGATGAGTCTCCCTGCCTTTGTCATATAAAGTAACCTAGTCACAGGAATGGCACACAATCTCCTTTGCCCTATGACATTGCTTAGAAGCAGGGCACAGGTCCTGCCTAGGCTCAAGGGAAGGGGATTCCACAAGAGTTTGGACACCAGGGGGCAGAAATCCTTGAGGGCCCCCTTCAGTTGTGTTCACCACAATGAAAGAGCTGGTTGGTAGTGAGCCAACAGAAAATGAATCTGCCAGTTTCATGGGTGGCTGGAATCAGATCTTGAAAGTACTTGGATGCCATGTGTGAAATCCAAAATAAATAGAATTAAAGACACACTAAGGCTTAAGGTTATGCTTGTATCTTTGGGAAAAAAAACTTTCTTAAGAAAATTAACAGAATAAATAAGTTTGTACAGAGAATATGTTAATGTGTCTTACTGTAAATGTAGAACTATTACTGAAAATGTAGAGCTATTTCTTTTAGAAAGAAAAAAAAAGTAATATATCATTTTAACTTTCTGCTCAGGTAGCTTAAATTGGTTCACTTCTAAAGTTTTGTTCAAAAGAGGATGCACAAACTTTGCACAACCTTTCCTGTCTTTGAGTTATACAACATCAATTTATTTGGAAAACCTTTTTCTTGCTGATCTGTTGGAGCATTAGAGAATCATAAAGATCTGACCTGCCTGTTGGCTTTTTTCTTTCATTTCTCTCTTTAAAAAAAATAGCTGTAAGGCAAGGGTGTCCGCCACCCACTCGTTTTGGAGATACCTTTGTTTTGGGCTTCAAACAGTCAGGTTAAAAGGAATTGCAGTTATATTGGGCTGCTATGTGTACCACAGAAAACTGCCAGGCAAGAATGGGTATCATTTTTTTATAATTTGATGAATCTGTTCTTCCCTGATGAGAGACTTTCAATGACCCTCCAATGATTAGAGTCCAAATCTTCTTTCCCCTAATTTTTAAGTGATGGAAAATGGTATATATATATATATATATAACATTATACAAATGTATAGAGAATAGTTTAATAAATGCCCATTTACCAGCACCCATTTTCTATACTTACTAACATTTTGTCAGCCTTTTTCTTTTATAAATCATATCTTCTTTCTTTTCCACAGCCATGCCTTAGATTATGTTAAAACAAATCTCAGACTAATTGAATTTTATCTCTAATATACTCTAGTATATATCTCCAAAAAATAAGTACTTTTTTATAGAATAACTACAATGCCACTGAAGTATGAAAAAATCAGCAGTAATTCTTTATTTTCATCAAACATCCAAACAGTTTTAAAATTTTAATTGTCTCATTTTCTTTTGACAGTTGGACTATTTGAATCAGAATTCTAATTAAGTCCACACTTGTGTTTCATCCATAAATCTCAAGTCTTCAAATAAAAAATAAATAAATAAATAAATCTCAAGTCTTTTTTAGTCTATAAGTACTCTCTCCCCTCCTTTAAAAATTTTCTTACAAAATTTTTGTTGTTGTTTTATTGTTATTGTAGAAACTGGGCAATTTATACTGCCTGGATTTTGCCAATTGCCTCACCATTTAATTGAACTTACCATGCTTCTCTGCCCCCTTTACTTAGGTTTTGGATTGACCCTAGTGAAATTATATTTTTGTAGGTCAGAATAGTTAAGTGTTGGCAATTTTATGTGGTCCAACTTAATAATTAGATATGGAGGTATAACTAGATTTGGAAGTATGATCAGATTTATCTTCAAATTTTTGGTAAGAATACTTCATAATAGTCAGAATTTCATTATTTCATTACCTCTGATGGAATTAAGTGGCTGATTTCTTTCTTTTTGTAATGTTAAGATTAACCAGTGGACTCAGGGATCATGAGCTTGATGAAGTCATTATAAAGTTCCCCATCAGTTTTTCACCTAAAGGATTCAGAACCATTGATGATCATTGCTTTGATCCATTGTTTCATTAGAAGTTGCAAAATGGTGTTATAATTTATTAATTAACTGTAATTCTTTGAAAAACATTCACTTTCCATCATCAACTATTTGGTTACCCTGAGGAATAGCTTATATAGGAAAGGCAAGACAAATGCTCAGTTCTCTGAATTTAGTTAATATTTGGAATTATGTATTGTTCATCTAGCATCTTCCAATGGTGACCAATGAGCTGGTTTTTAACTTTTAATTTTTAGAATTATTTTAAAAATGATGGCTTTAAATTTCATGAAAATAATAGTTGATCTTGGTACTCAACTTGTCCTGCATTTAGTTTGTTAAGAGTCACTTCAAGTTGGCTTTTGAGTTTTTTCTGATACAACTGCAGTAGACCTTGATTTTCAAAAATGAAAAATGTTATACATTTATTGCTCCAGATATAGAATCAGCAATTTCTCCTAGATACATAATTTGCTATGGTGGGAAGAGCCATAGAGATAGAGTTGGGGAAATAAGAGTGTCCATTTGACTGGTCATCATTTCTAGATCTTTTTAGTGGACAAAAGTAAAAAATACATAATTTTAAAGAAAGTACACCATAAACTTATACTGATGTCTTCAACTAATTTATTATTTTAGGGCTTTTACTTAACTTCTTGGATTCCACACTTGTGTCTCCTCAAATGGCAAAAATTTTATTCCCAATGCCACCAACATTATTGCCCATATCTTACATACACATCAACAGTTCAGAAAAACAACACCTATATTACTACCCCAAACAGATTAAGATTTCTTTGCAGGTTTTTTTTTTTTCCTGTTAAGACTATATCCTTTTATAGAACAGTCAAGTTACTGGGTTTTTTTGTTTGTTTGTTTTTAAATTACTTGAAAGAATTCTCTTTGTGTAACAACTCAGTAAATTTCATTTGTCTCATTTTGTTTCCAACTCTTAAGAATTACTTTTATTTTTTTGAATACTTTGTTCCCCAGTTTTGTAAAACATTTATATGATTCTATAAGATAGCATAACAATATTTGAGATAATCTTTGTTCCTTCTTGCAGCTTGTCACAATACAGTGTGTAGATGTACTATAGTTTATTCAACCTATCTCCTATTGAATGAGCATTTGAGTTGTTTCCATTCTTTTGCTGTTAGAAATAATGACATAATGAATAGCTTGTGCATATGGAAGTGTGGGACTATCAGTGTAATTACATTACAATCCTTGACATGAGATTGCTGATTCAAATGGTAAAAACGTATGTATTTGGTTTTTTTTAATTTAATATTATTATGTTATGTTAGTCACCATACACTACATCATTAGTTTTTGATGTAGTGATCCACAATTCATTGTTTTTGTATAACACCCAGTGCTCCATGCAGTACGTGCCCTCCTTAATACCCATCACTGGGCTAACCTATCCCCCCACCCCCTCCCCTCTAGAACCCTCAGTTTGTTTCTCAGAGTCCATAGTCTCTCATGGTTCATCTCTCCCTCTAATTTCCCCCTCTTCATTTTTCCCTTCCTTCTCCTAATGTCTTCCATGCTATTCCTTATGTTCCACAAATAAGTGAAACCATATGACAATTGACTTTCTCTGCTTGACTTATTTCATTTAGCATAATCTCCTCCAGTCCCATCCATGTTGATGTAAAATTTGGGTATTCATCCTTTCTGATGGCTGAGTAATATTCCATTGTATATATGGACCACATCTTCTTTATCCATTCATCTGTTGAAGGGCATCTCAGCTCTTTCCACAGTTTGGCTATTGCAGACATTGCTGCCAAGAACATTGGGCTGCATATGGCCCTTCTTTTCACTACCTCTGTGTCTTTGGGGTAAATACCCAGTAGTGTAATTGCTGGGTCATAGTGTAGCTCTATTTTTAATTTTCTGAGGCACCTCCACACTGTTTTCCAAAGTGGCTGTACCAACTTGCATTCCCACTAAAAGTGTAAGAGCGTTCCCCTTTCTCCACAACCTCTCCAACATTTGTTGTTTCTTGCCTTGTCCATTTTTGCCATTCTAATTGGTGTAAGGTGGTATCTCAGTGTGGTTTTGATTTGAATTTCCCTGATGGCTAATGATGATGAACATTTTTTCATGTGTCTGTCAGCCATTGGATATCTTCTTTGGAGAAGTGTCTGTTCATGTCTTCTGCCCATTTTTTGACTTGCTTATTTGTTTTTTGGGTGTTGAGTTTGAGAAATTCTTTATAGATCGTGGATATCAGGCTTTTATCTGTAGTGTCATTTGTAAATATCTTCTCCCATTCTGTGGGCTGCCTCTTTGTTTTGTTGACTGTTTCCTTTGCTGTGCAGAAGCTTTTTATCTTGATGAAGTACCAAAAGTTCATTTTTGCTTTTGTTTCACTAGCGTTTGGAGATGTATCTTGAAAGAACTTGCTGTGGCCGATGTCAAAGAGGTTACTGCCTATGTTCTCTTTGAGGATTTTGATGGATTCCTCTCTCACATTGAGGTCTTTCATCCATTTTGAGTTTATCTTTGTGTATGGTGTTAGAGAATGGTCAAGTTTCATTCTTCTGCATGTGGCTGTCCAATTTTCCCAGCATCATTTATTGAAGAGACTGTCTTTTTTCCATTGCATGTTTTTTCCTGCTTTTTTAAGATTATTTGACCATTGAGTTGAGGGTCCATATCTGGGCTCTCTATTCTGTTTCATTGGTCTATATATCTGTTTTTGTGCTAGTACCATGCTGTCTTGGTGATCACTGTTTTGTAATATAGCTTGAAATCAGGCAACATGATGCCCCCAGCTTTGTTTTTCTTTTTCAACATTTCCTTGGCAATTCGGGGTCTTTTCTGATTCCATACAAAGTTTAGGATTGTTTGTTCCAGCACTTTGAAAAATGTCATTGGAATTTTGATCGGGATGGCATTGAAGGTATAGATTGCTCTGGGTAGCATAGACATTTTAACAATGCTTATTCTTCCAATCCATGAGCATGGAATATTTTTCCATCTTTTTGTGTCTTCTTCAATTTCTTTCATGAGTGTGCTGTAGGTCCTAGAGTATAGATCCTTTACCTCTTTGGTTAGGTTCATTCCACGGTATCTTTATGGTTTTTGGTGCTATTGTAAATGGAATCATTTCTCTAATTTCTCTTTCTACAGTTGCATTGTTAGTGTATAAGAAAGCAACTGATTTCTGTGCATTGATTTTGTATCCTGCCACATTACTGTATGAGTTCTAGTAATTTGGGGGTGGAGTCTTTTGGGTTTTCCACCTAAAGTATCATGTCATATGCGAAAAGAGAGAGTTTGACTTCTTTGCCAATTTGAATACCATTTATTTCTTTTTGTTGTCTGATTGCTGTTGCTAGGACTTCTAGTACTATGTTGAACAATGGTAGCAAGAGTGGGCATCCTTGGTGTGTTCCTGATCTTAAGGGAAAGGCTCTCAGCTTTTCCCCATTGAGGATGATATTCACTGTGGGTTTTTCATGGATGGATTTTATAAACTTGAGGAATGTTCCCTCTATCCCTATACTGAAGAGTTTTAATCAGGAAAGGATGCTGTATTTTGTCAAATGCTTTTTCTGCACCAATTGAGAGGACCATATGGTTATTCTCTCTCCTCTTATTAATGTGTTCCATCACATTGATTTGTGAATGTTGAACCACCCTTGCATCCTGAGGATAAATCCCACATGGTCGTGGTGGATGATCCTTTTAATGTATTGTTGGATCCTATTAGCTAGGATTTTGTTGAGGATTTTGGAATCCATATTCATCAGGGATATTGGTCTGAAATTCTCCTTTTTGATGGGGTCTTTGCCTGGTTTGGGGATTAAGGTAATGCTGGCCTCATAGAATGAGTCTGGAAGCTTTCCTTCTGTTTCTATTTTTTGAAACAGCTTCAGGAGAATAGGTATTATTTCTTCTTTGAATGTTTGGTAGAATTCTCCAGGGAATCCATCAGGCCCTGGATTCTTATTTTTTGGGGAGGTTTTTGATCATTGCTTCAATCTCGTTACTGGTTATTGGCCTATTCAGGTTGCCAATTTCTTCCTGTTTCAGTCTTGGTAGTTTATAGGTTTCTAGGAAGGCATCCATTTCATCCAGGTTGCTCAGCTTATTGGCATATAGTTGTTAATAATAATTTCTAATAATTGTTTCTATTTCCTTGGTGTTAGTTGTGATCTCTCCCCTTTCAATTATAATTTTATTAATTTGGGTCCTTTCTCTTTTCTTTTAGATAAGTCTGGCCAGTGGTTTATCGATATTGTTAATTCTTTCAAAGAACTAGCTTCTAGTTTCATTGATCTGATCTACTGTGTTTCTGGTTTCTAATTCATTGATCTCTGCTCTAATCTTAATTATTTCTCTTCTAATGCGTGGCTTAGGCATTGTCAGTTGCTTTTTCTCTAGTTCTTTAAGGTGTAGAGTTAGTTGGTGAATTCGGGATTTTTCTATTTTTTTTGAGTGAGGCTTGGATGGCTATGTATTTGCCCCTTAGGACCGCCTTTGCAGTATCCCATAGGCTTTGGACCGATGTGTTTTCGTTCTCATTGATTTCCATGAATTGTTTAAGTTCTTCTTTGATTTCCTGGTTGACCCAAACATTCTTGAGCAGAATGGTGTTTAGCTTCCAAGTGTTTGAATTTCTGCCCAATTTTTCTTGTGATTGAGTTCCAGTTTTAAAGCATTATGGTCTGAGAATATGCAGGGAATAATCTCAATCTTTTGGTATCAGTTGAGACCTGATTTGTGACCCAGTATGTGGTCTATTCAGGAGAAAGTTCCATGTGCACTCGAGAAGAATGAGTATTCTGTTGTTTTAGGGTGGAATGTTCTGTATATATCTATGAAGTTCATCTGATCCAGTGTGTCAGTCAAAGCTCTTGTTTCTTTGTTGATTTTCTGCTTAGATGATCTGTCCATTGCTGAGAGTGGAGTACTGAGGTCTCCTACAATTAACGTATTGTTATCAATATGACTCTTTATTTTGGTTAACAGTTGGCTTATGTAGATGGCTGCTCCCATGTTGGGGGCATAGATATTTACAATTGTTAGATCTTCTTGTTGGATAGACCCTTTAAGAATGATATAGTGTCCTTCTGTGTCTCTAACTACAGACTTTAGTTTAAAATCTAATTTGTCTTATATAAGAATTGCTACCCCAGCTTTCTTTTGAGGTCCGCTGGCATGGAAGATGGATCTTCATCCCTTCACTTTCAGTCTGGATGTATCTTTAGGTTCAAAATGAGTCTCTTGTAGACAGCATATGGATGGGTCCTGTCTTTTTATACAGTCTGCAACCCTGTGCCATTTTATGGGAGCATTTAGGCTGTTCATGTTGAGAGTAATTATTGAAAGATGAATTAATTGTCATCATGTTGCCTGTGAAGACTTTGTTTTTATAGATTGTCCCTGTAAATTTCTTTTCTATATTACTCTTGGGGTCTTTCTCCTTTTATAGAACCTCCCTTAATATTTCTTGTAGGGCTGACTTAGTGGTCACATATTCTTTCAGTTTCTGATGGTCAGTTTCTGCATTTCTCCATCCATTCTAAATGACAACCTTGCCAGATTAAGTATTCTTGGCTGCATGTTCTTCTCATTTAGTACCCTGAATATGTCTTGCCAGCGCTTTCTGGCTTGCCAGGTCTCTGTGGATAGGTCTGACATTATTCTGATGTTCCTCCCTCTGTACATAAGGAATCTCTTCCCCCAACTGCCCTTAAGATGGTTTCCTTGGTTCTAAGATTTGCGAGTTTTACTATAACATGCTGGGGTGTTGGCCTGTTTTCCTTGATCTTGGGAGGGGTCCTCTCTGCCTCTAGGACACAAATGTTTGTTTCATTCCCCAGATTAGGGAAGTTCTCGGCTACGATTTGCTCAAATATATCTCTTAGTCCTCGCTCTCTCTCCACCCCCTCAGGTATTCCAATAATTCTGACATTGGAAAGTTTCATGGTGTCACTTATTTCTCTGATTCTATTTTCATGGATTCTGAGTTGTTTTTCCCTGGCCTCCTCTTTTCCCTTTTTGTCTATTAATTGGTCTTCTAGGTCACTAATTCATTTTTATGCCTCACTTACCCTAGCTGTTAGATTACCTAGATTAGATTGGATCTCATTGATAGCATTTTTAAGTTCTGCCAATTCAGCTTTCATTTCTGCCCTTATAGACTCTATGTTGCCATTAATAATTTCTCCATTCTAGCTATTGTCTTCACAATTGCTAGCCTGAATTCCATCTCCGACATCTTGGTTATGTCTGCATCCATTTGTAAATCTGCAGCATAATCTCTGAGTCTTTTCTGTTTTGGGGGCTCCTCCTCCTAGTCATTCTGTTGATGGGTGTTTGAGGGAATGTATAGAGTCCAAATTATTGACCACAGCCCAAGCAAGATGCACCTGTTTTCTTGGGACCTTAGGGTTGCTGGCCTCTTGTTTTCCCAGGCTATCTTCTGAGGGAGGGGCCTGCCATGCTGTTATTCAGGCACCCCTGTTTGGGCAGAGTTGCCCTGCCCCCCTGTGGCGGGGGATGGGCTAAGTTGAAACTGGTTTTTGGGGGCTTTTGTTCTCTGGCGGCTTTCCCTGGTGGCTTTCCATGTCTCTTCTGAGAGTCAGAGCAGAAGAGACAGTTCCAACCCTCTGCCTCAGAGCAGAGAGATTGCAATCTGTTTTTCAGTGAGCTCTCCAGGTCACACTATCTCCATTTCTGTCTGTGCTGCTATAAACTACAATCCTGGGTTGTGCACCCCTCCACAGCGCTCCCAACCCTCGCCTCCAGGTTGGGGCATGTCTCTGCCCTTTGTGCTTTTAAAACCACCAGCCACCCCCAGTTCGCAGGCTCAGCCTGCCGCTTGGGGTTTCCATCCAGAGGGCTGCCCTGAAGTCCTTTCCCCAGTGCTAGTGGTCTGCGAGTCTGTGCCCTGTCCCCAGCGCCTGAAGCTATCGCTCACCAGCTGTGTAGGATCCCCATGGCCAGGCTCCTTCCCCCTTCCATTTATCCTCCGATTTCTTCCCCCAGAATCACGGCTCCCCACTTCATACCTCGAAACCAACTGCCTGTGATATTCTGTTTGTAGAGATCCAGATCTATCTTCTTACATCTCAGGCTGAATTCGTGGATGCTCAGAGTGGTCTGGTAGATATCCATCTCAATTCTGGGGACTGGTTGGAATTGGGTCCCCTACTCCTCTGCCATCTTTTGCCTGTCCCCCCAAAACATATGTATTTGTAATTTTACTAGATATCGCTTAATTCTGTTCTCAAGTGGTTGTACCATTTGGCATGCTCATCAGCCATGTATGAGACTATTTCTCCAAACCCTTACTAAGAAGAATATGTTGCTAAACTTTTGAATTTTTGACAGTCTAATGGGTGAGAATGGTATCTCTGTAGTTTAAATCTGCAGCTCTCTTATTATGAATGATGTTGAACATATCCTCATGTTAAAAGGCAATGTGCATTTCTTTTTCTGTTAAATCTATATCCATAATTTCTTGCTCATTTTTCAATATGGTTATTGGAGCTTTTCTTCTCCATATTAGATAATTACCTATTTATTGTCTTTTTATTTTAGAGATATCAATCTTGGTCTGTCATATATGTTGCAAATATTTTTCTATTTGTCATTTGTTTTTTTTGTTTTCCTTATAATTTATATGACAAGAATTGTGTTTTACACTTTTATTTTCTTCTTAGTACTCAATGTTTTGTATATACTATGTACTCAAGAAAATTTATCCATTCATCTTCATCAAATATTTTGATTGGTACTATCACTTTCCTTAGAAGAGCTAGATATATTCTTATCCTGGTAATTTAATATGCATACTAGCCCTTAGGAGCTAAAACAGAACTAACTATTCTTTCTTTCTTTCTTTCTTTCTTTCTTTCTTTCTTTCTTTCTTTCTTCTCTCAATGTATAATTCATTTACCAATTATTCATTTACCAATTTTGTTGTACTTATCTCTCTCTCTTTTTTAAGATTTGTTTATTTATTTTAGAGAGGGAGAGAGTGTGTATGTGTATGTGAGTGTGGAGAGGGGCAGAGGGAGAGAGAATCTCAAACAGACTCTGTGCTCAGTGTGGAGCCCTACACAGAGCTTGATCCCATGACCCTGAGATCATGACTTCAGCTGAAACCAAGAGTTGGATGCTTAGCCGACTGAGTCACCCAGGTGCCCCTGATTATCTTTATCAGTGAAATATATAGTACCAAAATTATCATATCTATATATCTATATCTAGATATATCTGTGTATCTGTATCTATGTTTAGACATCCTACATTTCAGGAATTTTGTTTTCTGGTTAACTCTGTTCTAACTTAATTCTTTTTTTTAAATGTGCTTCTTAATTTTCTTGGAACTGGACTTTCATTTAACTACCAGAATACAGCCCATTGGAAGATTAAAGAACCTGTTCAACAGAAATCTGGGTCTGAGATGGGGCTTTAAGCCAACTCTTACAAGACTTCAAAGCTTTTTCCACTGAACTCTTTGGCTTCCATCAACTAAAAAGACTGTGTCAGAAATAGTCCTCAAGAGCCTCTTCTTCATCTTGAAGAACAAGTTGATGGGATTTAAGAAGAATAATTTGGAGTCATTGTGGTTTTGGTGGGCCTATAACACAGGTCTTGAACTTTCTGCTCAATTCAAACACACACAAAGAGTGTTTTTCTCTGATTATTGTTGATCTTGAAAGAAGGATGACAAACTGCCTGCTAATAAATAAACCACAAAACCCAAAAGGAATAACAACTCTCCAAGCTGTTTTGAACATCCTGATCAATAACTAGAATAATAGTAGTCTCACCTGACTAATGCATCTATTTCAAAGCCACAAATAGATTTTCAGAGACCAAAGAAAAGAGCAGTACTTGTTAGAGGAGGTCATTGAGAGGACATGACAGCCATTTGACCTGTGAGCTGGACCTGGGCAATCTGAGTCTTCTTCCCTCCTACCCTGTCCTTGGAATGTATGTTCTGCCCACTGTTCCCACAGTGGGAGCCATTTTCAAGGATGCAGCCTTAAGAGACCAATGTATTATTTGAGACCATCTATATGGTATATATACCTGAACCCCATTAATGCCTTTACATAAACTTAAGATTCTGGCAGCCAGATGCAGAGATATCATCTTGTGGTGCCTATGTTAAGCCTGGGATATAAGTTTCCTTGCTTATTAAACCCACCACCTTCCAGTCTGGAGTGGTCTGCTTCTTTGGTCTCTCCCTGCCCTTTGTGTATGGAGCTGGTTTATGAAGACACAGTACAGCAAGTTTTCCCATCTGTGCTAGGAGCTGCTACACATGGTGCTTTCATGACTCTTCCTTTATGGAGAGGCATCCTAGCTTCATGAATAGGCTCAATGGCTTAAACCCAGATTTCTAGTTTTTCTTTCATTACTTTTTACTGGGCGTGTAACTTAACCTCTTTGTCTTCTTAAATCTTTCCATCCTGCTGGGAGGGACTGTGAGAGAATTTTTACCAAGACTTTTGTAATCTGGAGATGAAATGTGCTACGTAAAGCCACTACCAAGTTGTCATTAATCATAACCAGGACTTAAGTCAGCTGTCAGTATTTCAAGGAGGAACAAGTCTACAGGGTGAAATGACAATCCCTTCATGAGCTCTACAATGCACAGAACTTGCTGACACTAATACTGCAGCTAGCCAAAGAGTGGAAAATCAAGATAATGACTGCAGGGGAATGGAAGGATGTCAGCAGGCTGGGTCAGAGAACAAAGTCTTCATTAAGGAAAGGATAATTTGAAAGAACCTGAATAACTGGAGGCCTTTGTGAAAGTAGAGCTGCAGAATCCTTCCTGTCTGTATCTGGCCCCATGAGAACCTGAACGACATTCACATGTATGGATATGTGACAGTAGGAAGCAGTTACTGCAGAGTCTCCTGGAAAGCTCACTGTTATCTTGACTGCTCACTCAGATACAAATTCTGCCCTGTTTCTTTAAAGCGTTTTGTACCGGGCGCCTGGGTGGCTCAGATGGTTAAGCGTCTGCCTTCAGCTCAGGTCATGATCCCAGGGTCCTGGGATCGAGTCCCACATCGGGCTCCCGGCTCAGCGGGGAGCCTGCTTCTCCCTCTGACCCTCTCCCCTCTCATGCTGTTTCTCTCTCGCTCGCTCTCTAAAAAATAAATAAAATCTTTAAATAAATAAATAAATAAATAAAGTGTTTTGTACCTGGAACATCAGAAGTGGTCAGTAAATGTTACTGTTTTTTGTTTTTTGTTTTTTTTTTAAAGATTTTATTTATTTGAGAGAGAGAGAGAGAGAGAGAGCACATGAGAGGGGGGAGGGTCAGAGGGAGAAGCAGACTCCCTGCCGAGCAGGGAGCCCGATGCGGGACTTGATCCTGGGACTCCGGGATCATGACCTGAGCTGAAGGCAGTCGCTTAATCAACTGAGCCACCCAGGCGCCCCAGTGTTACTGTTTTATTTCGAAGCAGCAAAATGCTGTTCACATTGGTCACCACAGGCTGAAGGATGAAGCACATAACATTGCTTCACAAATAGGGGCTAGATGCAAAACAATACGCCTATCTGTCTCCACCTGAGTTGATGAAAAATACCTTTGCCTTATTTTTTCCACCAGAAAAATAGTTGGGGGCACCTGGGTGGCTCAGTTGGTTAAGCGACTGCCTTCGGCTCAGGTCAGGATCCTGGAGTCCCAGGATCGAGTCCCACATCGGGCTCCCTGCTCGGCGGGGAGTCTGCTTCTCCCTCTGACCCTCTCCCCTCTCATGCTCTCTCTCTCTCTCTCTCAAGTAAATAAATAAATAATCTTAAAAAAAAATAGTTGGAGGATTCTGGAACTCACTCAGTTTTATTCTTGGAAATAGACTTGATTCTAGTCCAGACTTTGTTTTTTGACCATCGCTTCCAAAGGAAAAGTCATTGCACAGCTACCGTAGAACATTCATTCCCTGGACCTTTTTATAGAATTCACTGGGGCAAAGGTTTTCTCGTCAAACCAGATGATTAGAACAAGCACAGAAGAGGCTGGAAACTCTTCTCCAGACTGTGGCTGCCTCTTCTGTGCTTGTTCTAATCATCTGGTTTGACGAGAAAACCTTTGCCCCAGTGAATTCTATAACTTCAAAGTTATAGTCAAATTCTTTGACTTCCCCTGACTTCTTCCTCTTCCACCAGCTGGCTTGCTTGGTATTTAGGCAGCTGAGCTTCAGCAGCTCAGATTTCCTCCTTCTGCTTGGAAGGCTCTAAGCCTTCTCAACATCACTCCATCTTTTTATTATGTGGGACGGACCACCAGTTACGAAAGAACACTCTAGATCTCCCTAGGGAAATAAGCAGGGGAGAGTGCATGCTAATCACCATTATGATGTCTCAGTTCTTCCCATTATTTTCCTATTCCCAGTTTAAGCTGAACTATTTTAGGGTATCTCTGGAGGCAGCTTTGCCAGCAGAATGACCACAGAGGACACTAACAACAGGTGGTGTTTGTTGAAAGTTTAGCTGCTATCTGGTGCTTCAGCAGGCATTTAACATACATTATCTCATTTAAAACATAAGCAAACTCTGAAGGTCAGAGAGATTAAGAAGCTTTCTCAGGATCACACAGCCAGGATGTTGCCAGGATTCATGCCTAGGCTTGTACATCATATATTTATATTTTTAAAATAATTATGCTGTTTGCTATTAGTACTGTCAATAATAACACAATCAGGATTCCTCAGGCTATGAGGCTGGTCACATTCTTCCCTTTGTGTTAGGCAGTGGATATAATGAAATCATCCCAAGATTAAAAAACCAACAAACTTAACAAAATGGTTAAGATACTAGAGTATTAAAGTAACTCTGGATGCTGCTTTTGCCATTTAACAATTTTATCTTTATTTTATTATTTAGCTAACAAATGGTAGCAGGTTCAAATATTTCCCCTTGCTGGGGATATAATTTCCAGAAGGTGTTCTTTGCAAGGGAACTGAACTCAATGTCATTAAATAGCAATTACCATGAGCTCCTGCTTCTGTGGCATCATATTTAATAGGGCTTCACGGGATACTGTCATAATGATGTGAAATGGGGTTTTGGTTTTTGCTTAATTCCAAAAAGAAAGTGTGTGCTTTTAAAAATCTACCAAAGAGTGTTTAATAACATTGTTCGTGTCTCCAGTGAGCAGCCAATGCTGATTTTAAAGAGACAATGCAGCTGCCAAGAAAAAGCAATTGCAGGACAGGAAGCTCAGGTTGGAGAGAAGGAGAGCTGTAGCATTATGTAGTTGGGGTACCCCATAGCTTCCCACAATACTGAACAATACATTTCATGCTTTCTTATCTAAGCAACAAATTGGCACCAAATATGAAACACAAACCTAGGAAATGAAAGGAATCTAGTGAACAAGTCATTTAAGAGATGTCCTTCTTTTATGTGTAATCGAGTGATGAGCAAGGGTGTCCTCTCTGATCCTGGTGTTGATTTCATGACTGTGATGATCCAATGTCCTGATGAAATGTTTGCAGATTTATGGGTGAGGAAGGCTCAGGTTCTCATGGTTGTGAGTTCAGTCTTCTTCCAAGCTGTGTGATAAGTTGGGAACTATTTCTCAAAAGCAGATAGCTTACTTATATGTAGGTATATGGTTATTCTCCAAAATTTGAAAGGACTTCTGCTCCTGATACATGTTATAAGATCCTGAGTTACAAGGGCACATATCAGAGCCATTCTCACTGAGGGCAGGGTTAGTCTGAGTATCTTCTGTTGCTCTGGGCCCCATCTAGACCCATCAGCTTTTCAAATTACTTGGTAAAATGATCCAAGTAGAATATCCATATGTGTTGTATCTTTCCTCTTTATCTAACGATGTCTACCAAACACTACAGTTTTTTTTTCTAAGCAACTTGCTTCTCTCTGTTCCATCACTATAACGTCTTTGATGGAATGAATCAGCATGATGTCCAATAAGATTGTGAGACGCTGGGGAGTTGACACAGAATTAATTGTGTTGGCACAGAACCAGGGAGTTGACGGCCTATAGAAAAGCTATACTTTTGTCTCCCACCAAGTGAAAGTAGACTACATTTAGTGTTCTTTTTTTATGGGAATGGATTAAAATGCATTTGTTTTATCAATCACTGCAAACTAGGTAGTGATAACTCCACTAATGAAACAACCTGGCAAGTAGCTGCAATAGGCATTATCACCAATTTCCTAATTCCATCAGTGTTTTGCACTGGCCAAACTAGAGCTGAATGGGGGATATGTTAGGAATCATTACACATGTCTTTTCAATATTTTATGGTGGCATCTCTATGGTTCCCCCAGGGATCAAATATTTCTTTTGAGTTATATTTTGGTAGGGATGGGGTCAATGCTTTCATTTGGCCTTTCAAATCATAGCAGTTCCTTCTCGATAGGTCAAGATCTATATGAGGATTCTGCAAGTTGGAATCAGGATTGGGATTCTACACATTGTTGAGAATATTTATTCCAAATATATATATATATATAACTTATGGCCTGAAGTATTAACCATGAGATAAGGTGGACATCAGTAAAACTCTATTTGAATAAAGGATCAAGGGAAAATAATCTATAGCTGTCACCAGTATATTGTATAGCTATTTACACTATTATCTTATTGGATCATTGTGATGATTAAAGACAATGGATGAGAAAGAGCTTATTTATTTATTTACTTATTTAATTTTTTTACTTAAGTAAGCTCCACCTTGGGGCTTGAGCTCATGACACTGAGATTAAGATCTGTGCTGAAATCAAGAGTCAGATGCTTAACTGACTGAGCCACCCAGGAGTCCTGAAAAAGAGCTTTTTAAATATCAGTTTCCTCTCCCACCCCAATGTTATAAATTTCTTAAAGGCAGGAATCAGGCTTTATCTATCTCTATGCTGCCAAATGTGTCTGGCATATAGCTTGGCTCATAGAATTGGAAATCAGTAAATGTATGTTGAATTGAATTGAATAAACTTTACATTGCATATCCAGATTCCTCCTAGCGTTAGAGAGTGGTGAACATGACATGAACGTGGTATTGGAATAAAGGAAACTAGATAATCTTGAGAAATATTTCTGTCAAAACTTGACATGTTCTGTAATACATGGAAAAAGGAATACTTAATGAGAGAGTTTAAATCTAATCTGTCCAAGCTCATAGAGCTAGGAAAAGGCTGACTTTACTAGCTCCAGGACTTTGACACATCAGTAAATTCACCCAAACGTTAGTTACTTCATTTGCTGGGTTGTTGTAAGAAGGTGATGAACATGAAATACTCAGTGTCGAACAAAGGCCCTGGCTCAGTAGATGACAGCTAATAGATGATGTTATTATTGGTAAACTGCTGCAGGAGAGACCTTTACATTCACCAGAATTATTAAGATTGAAGATTTTGCTGCCTTTAAATATTTAGCCAAATACTCATATATTGCTCTCTGGCACTCTTTTACTACTTCTATGCAGATCTCCTTTATTCATTCTCCTTTCTTCTCTTGATGTTCTTTCTTCTACTGAAAGATTATAACTTTCTTTTTTATTCAGTGTTCTCTGAGAATATGCCTGGCTTTCACTAGACAGGGAGTCCTGGGGAATTAGAGTTCCAAGAATGACTCTGGCCAGTGAGGATGAGGAGTTGGTGGATTAATACTCTGGCTTCCTTGCCTGTCGGTGGCACAATTCTCAGATGTGTTTCACATTCTCATAGAAGGTCCCCAGTGGGTTTGTGCCTTGTGCTATTCAGTAGTGCACATTTATTGGCCTTTCTCCCATTTATAAGTCACTTATCCATCCCTCACGTCACTAATTAGGACCACCTTTCAAGTATACTTCTTGAACCCAAATTCTTGCCTCAAAATACCAGTCCTGCCTGATCATCCTACTCTGATCTTATTCCTTAAAATCTAGTGGAGATGATTAGTCTCAGTTGTAATACAAATATTTTACTGATTTTACTTCAGAAGATCATTTTATCTACAAACTCAGAAGGTACTTCACCATCACCTTATATTGATGCTATAATGCTTCAGAACAGGTATTGATCTGATAAAGCTACTTCTTAATAAGATCACTGGAGGCAAAGTGAAGCTTTTGTTTAGTCTAAAGAAACTGGTGAAAAAGAGACCAGTTCGAGTCTTCTACATTCTTGGCAGAATCCCCATGAAAGATGAGGAGAACCTGAACTAGGCTGTGGCTGTGGACATGTGGGTTAGGGACAACAGATAGGATAGAAATCTAAGAAGTTGAACCCATAGTAACAATACCCTGTCTTTTCTTTACTCTGTGTTCCAGAGTTACTAAGATTTTACTCTACAGAACCAAATCCCTGGCTTAGGAGATGGAGGATGCTCAGAATTGTAGACCTGTCCAGTATTTGCAATGGCATTGAGCCTCAGCACTCAGTGAGGCAGTGTGATACAAAAGAAAGCTGTGGCTGGTAAAGCTTTTATATGAAGAAGCTGAAAACAACAGGGAGGAAGTGGTATACTCACAGTCATGCTTCTTGAGGTAGGGGTGGGGAGCTGAGTTGAGGCCTCTGTCATTGGCTCCTGGTACTTTGTTCTGTCCAGGACTCTGTGTAAACGGATGATCACATCAGTGCTGATCTTTGGGGAGAACTTGGATCTTCAGCCTTGACTTTTCTTCTCTTTGGATTGTATTTACTAGAACATTACTGGTCATGATGTGTTATTTCTTTTTGACCTATTATTATTATTAATTTAAAATGATTTTTATTTAACAGTTCTTGAAAGTGTTATGCTGATTCATTGATTCACTGATTCATTGATGATAACATAAAAACCTGTTTTTGTCTTGTGCTATTTTATTTCTCTAAGAGAAATACATTATATTCTTTGAATCTTACAACCTCCTAGAAATGAAAATAGAATAGTTATTTTCCCTATACTACAGATATGAAGACTGAGTAACAGAGAACACATTTTGTTGGGAAAATATCTGGAGTGGGAGACAGCCTGATTGGAATTTGGATTCTGCCACTTGTCCTAGGCAAATTTCTTAACCTCCTTGTGACTCAGTTCTCTCATTTGAGGATTAGATGAGGATTAAATGTATCAATGTAATTCAAAGCACTCAAAAGAGTGTCAAGCATTATTATCATTCCACCTATAGTTGTTGAGGAAGCAGTAACTAACAAGGTCAAAATCTTACAACCAAATGCAAATGCAGGAGATTTTAAATAGCACACTTTAAAAATGTAGAGCCCAGGTCCACCTTTACCCTCTTCAGTGAGTGGATCAAGTAAGAGACTATTTCTTATTGGCTGGGGTAGCTTCTGTGCGAAGCTTCTCTGTTAGCATGCATGGAATCCTTTGCAGTATAATCATTGGTCTGATGAATTGCTGTATTCTTTTTTGTAAAATTTTATTTATTTTTTTGAGAGACAGAGAGAGAGAAAGAGAGAGAACACAAGCAGGGGGAGCAGGCAGAGGGAGAAGGAGAGGGAGAGGGAGAAGCAGGCTTCCCACTGAGCAGGGAGCCCAACGTGGGGCTCGATCCCAGGACCCTGGGATCATGACCCGAGCCAAAGGCAGATGCTTAACTGACTGAGCCACCCAGAGACCCCTCTATTCTTTCTTTCTTTCTTTTTTTTTTTTTTTAAGATTTTATTTATGTTTATTTGAGAGAGAGAGAGAACACAGGCTGGTTGGGGGCAGAGTTAGAAGCAGACACCCCGCTGAGCAGGAAGCCCAATACAGAGCTGGATCCCAGGACCCCCAGATCATGACCTGGGCAAAGGCAGATGCTTAACTGGCCGAGCCACCCAGGAGCTCTGAATTGCTGTACTCTTTTCAAGTGATTCAGCCAACCCACCCCCCAAAATGTTGACAAAGCATCAATTCCCAGTCACTTCCCAACAGTGCTGCCATTACCTACCATTTCAGGAAGACAGAGAGCTTACAGGGAGCAATATATAATTATTTTCAGGAATTAGATGGCTGTATCTGAACTTGAAAGAGATCTCTCTCTCCTTCTGTCTCTGTCTCTTTCTTGCATATAGAGTAAAATGTTATGGATGTGAGTTGAAATATCACCTATCAATGTGAAATTTATGGAGAGAATTTTAATAAATATGCATAGAATTTCAAGTGTTATTTATTGATGAAAACATAGAAATGAATTAATTGAAACTAATTTGCACAGTTTGTGGTTTGATGGTGGGAAATTAACAGGAAAAATATGGAGTCTTCTTAGTGTAAATGTATTTTTGATCTTAGGAGTATCTTTTGGTTTACATCATGTTGGTAAATGTATAAATCTTACCATTTGTCATCACAAAATATAGACTATGTCTGGAAAGTTGTATTGGAGGATGATAGATTTTTTTTCTTTGAATCAATGAAAATGATTTTATTATGGTAGAGACAGGATTTGTCTTATTTTTATGAACACATTACATTTTTATTTAAGTATGGATTTGGATTTTTTCCTTTGGAGTCATACCTTTTATTAAACTGACTTGATATTATTTTGTGGATTATTTCTCCCTTTAATATTATGGTGAAGTCCTTTTGCTTTAAGCTCTGCAACTGCTATTTATATTTCTAATGGAATATTAGATCTTGGAGGCTTCTAGGGTTTCTCTTACTGTAATTGTCTACTATTAAAAGACTGAATTGTTGGTCTTGCAGGAGAGGAGAACATCCAGTTCAATTGTGTTGTGTGTTACAGTTTAATATCCATCTCATAAAAACTGCTGAAAAATCAAGTTTCAATTTGCAAATACTTTGGATTTTAGGCATTGGTTTGTGAGAAATCTGTATCATTTTTGGCAGTTTTCTTTTATACAATAATGGCAAATTGATATCAGTTGTTATATTATTTTTCTATTTCTTTAAAAACGTGGAGTATTAAACTAGTTGTCAGGAGACTTGAGATTTAGTCTTGAATTTGCCTTTAGCTCACTTTGGTGACCTACTTAACCTGTGTGTCTTGGTGTCTTTACCTATAAAATGAAGAAAGGAAAAGGGTTAGGTCAGGCTAGAACATCTCAAAGATTTCTTTTTTGTGCTCTGATCTTACCAATGGTATATTTTGGACTACATTTGGCATACTTAGGTTGTCATGATAATAATGGATTTGTTGAGGATAAAAAGGAGGATGAATTAGAGGAAATGCCCCAGGTCAGGTGGGAGCTAGGGGATTAAACTGTCTATAAAGGAATATTTGAATAGAGGCTACTTGGTGGTGCTATGCTTGACAAAAGTAGGGAAAGTATAGCAATATGTCACTAAGAGGATTGAGGGGGTAAGTGGAGGCAAATTCTAAGAAGGAGCAGTGCAGAGAAAAATCAGTCAACAGGTCATACTTAGGGCTGGGTGATATACAAGTATGCCTTTGGATGAGTGGGCATAGAAAGAGATAAAAGCAAAAGGGTCTAGTCACAGGGGGATGGGTTGGAAGAGGATGAGATAAAAGATAGGAAATGTTGCAATTGGGAATCTATAGGGTTGCCTGAAGCTCATCTGTCATACAGACATTGGGTCTGCTGGCAAAACATACTAATTTTAAGCTCTACCAACTTTAGGTGTCATTGTGTCTAAAATTAAGAATGTCTTCTTAGGGATTGTATATGAAAAGAGAGGGGAAGAGTGACCAGAACCACCATGCATTAGGAGCCACATCTCCCTCTGCAAGACCTTAGTGCTTTTTTTTTTCTTTATTTCTACCAGCCAGGGAGAATCAGAGAAATGATGGAGGAGGAGGATAAGTACTTAAGGAAGGAGATTTTAGAAACTGAAAGGATCTGTTTTAGCTAGGTTGGGAAAGATGTTTCCTTGGTTACAGATCTTTATATGTGGTAGAATTATGGTGAAAACACTTTAAGGAAAATTACTTGATTGCTGGAAGGTATCAGAGTTTTTCAACAAATATTTCACTGAATAGAATGGATTGAGCACCTGCTATGTGCAAAGCTTTGAACTGAGTGCTCTGGGGGATATGAAAAATTATACTCCATTGTTCTCGCTCCTGAGGAGTTCATACTAGAGATGGAGAGACAAAGCACACCAAACAATGATTAAATGATAAAGCAAGATTTAAATATCCATATAGAATGCTGTGGTATCCAGAGGGATTCCCTCCCTTCACCTCTGAGTTTGGGTCAACTGAGAAATATGCCAAATATAATGCATATTAGGGCAATAGATTACCTTTATTTCTAGTAGATAAAGGCTGGACTGAAGTACACACAGTTTAGCATAGATCCCAGTAGGTAGCCTGACATTAAAGTCTAGAATTAGACTTACACTCTTAGCTACGCAGTGCCTCTTTCCCCATGGAACAGAGAGGAGCAACTCTTTGTGGGAGAGCTCATTTCCAAGAAGAAAAGAGAGGAGCTGAGCCTGTAATTATGAGCTTATTCTTCCCTACTTTGCCCTGAGATGAAGTGAATAGGGGTAGAGAGATGTCAATAATTAAACTCTTTTCTTGGGAAAGATTCACCCTGAGTGGGAAAAGAACATTTCCCTTAACAAAGGATATCAGTATAAGAAACAAAAAGTTTATGCAAAGTGCTGAAGAGGGGGCCCTGCTTTAGATGCTAGAGATAGAAAGGATTCTTGGGCCAGAGTGTGTTGGGAGTTTTGTGGAAGAGAAAGGATTTGAGCTGGCTTTTCAGTGGTGATAACTTTTATTTAGCATGGAGAGGATCCTGCTGGTGGCAGTGGTGGGAATGATGTGGGCAAAGTGTTGAGAATACAAGAAAGGATGTGAACACCAAAGTAAGATGATGGCACTGGGAATGGAAAGAAACAGTAGAAGTAGGAAATAAGGAGATGCTATTGAAGGGAGAAAATGAGCTTAAGGGCAGGGGTCCGTGTTCTCATTCTCCTTTGGTGACCTTAGTGTGTCAGTTAACCTCTCTAGGTCTTTCTCAGTTTCCTCATCTGCAAAATGGGAGAGTTTGGATAGGTAGGCTTCTCTGGGTTTTCATTAATTAGCATGGCCCAACTTGCTGGGAGAGGCTATTAAGATAATCAGGTAGAACCAGAAGAGTGAAGACCAGAACAGATGTATGGAATTATCCTTCTATATTCCTGAGAGATATAGAGATAGAGAAACCTTTCAGTAGTCAGTGGAATTCTCTGAGAATGAGGTTGTGTTGTTTCCTGGGAGCTAGTGACATCTATGGGGGGAAACTGCCTCCATAGCACATTATGTAAACTGAATGGGGTAGGGGGGGAGGAGGCTCAAACCCTTTTGGCTTTCAGGTCCAGATCCAGGTAAGGAGCACTGGGTATAGACCCTGAGCCATATCTGAAATGGCAGAGAGCTAAGAAGGAGACCAGTGGAAGTCTTATTCCCTCCCCTCTCCCCATGCCAGCCCACTGCAAAACAGATTTGTCTTGGGTTAAGGAGAGATTTTTCTCTTGCACTCTTAAGTTATGCATTGAGAACATTCTTTGGATCGCTTGCTCTTTCCAAATTCATAAACTTACTAAATTTTTGCATATTTAAGGTAGGCCTGAGCTTCAGTATCTTTACTGTATTCTTCTAAATCATTGGTCTCATTACTTTTAGTGCACATTGGTGAGATTTTATTACACATTTTTAAAAAGCTATCTTTTCGATGGACTCTGAAAAACAAACTGAGGGTTCTAGAGGGGAGGGGGGTGGGAGGATGGGTTAGCCTGGTGATGGGTATTAAAGAGGGCACATTCTGCATGGAGCACTGGGTGTTATATGCAAATAATGAATCATGGAACACTACATCAAAAACTGATGATGTAATGTATGGTGATTAACATAACATAATAATAATAAAAAAGCCGTCTTTTATCTCAGATTTAAAAATGCACGTATATTCCAAGTGGGTCTCATTCTAAAGAAGAAACAAAAGGGGCTAAGTGAGGGGAAAACAATCCACAAAATAGTTATTTTCAAACATGATAAAATTAATACAGCATGCATGCATAGTCCATGGTAGTTTTAATATGAATTGATGCCTAATTTGGTTCAGTTGCAAACAAATAACAATGCCTTATTGATGTGCAGCCCTGAGTGCTCTGATAAAGCTGGTTTCACTGTGTTTATAGTTCATTCATTCATTTGTTCGTTGTCAAGTATTTAGTGATCCCCATTAGGCACTAAAGCCTGTGTTAGGTGCTGAGGATACAATGGTGAGCAGAACAGTTGAAATTTCTGCCTTTCTGGAGTAGTTTTAGGATGGAGTAGAGGTGGGGGGGAGACAATGTGAGCAAATCTTATAAATACATAATTACAAACCATGAGACTTGTTATAAAGGGAAGTACAGATGGCTCAGTCATTTCTGATCAAGCCAGCAATGGATTTCCAAGGCCTGAGAATGCAGACACCTGTGTTCCAACCTCCCTGTGTCAGGGCAGAACTCAATCCTTGATCCCCCTTCCAGAACGTCCTGCCTTACCTTTCCCTCTTCTGTCAGGGAACTCCTGTCATCCCTGCAGGTCCAGCTCAAACGTCAGTGTCTTGTTAGATGGTGCGACATGGTTACTTTGAGCCGAGAGTGAAGATTACCATTCCCAGTTTATTTCCAACCGTTCCTCTAGTAACTATGTGACCTTAATATAGTCAGTGACCCGGCTCTGTGCTGCCCTCTTCCTCTGCTCCCCTTCACACAGGCATTTTGGTAAGCCATATTCAGTTAATCTAAAAGCTATATCAGGTCATTTAAGTATAAATTAAAAATGAGTGAGGTGATTGCCTTAAGTCATGTATGACTGGAATTAAATGTCTCAGAGTCCTGCTCCTTGGCTCTCAGCTTTTACTGTGGGATTTCAACAAGAGCTGGGGGTGCGAGGAGTGGCCTCCATGTTCGTGAGCTTCAGCA
The DNA here is from genome assembly GCF_029215605.1 of Mirounga angustirostris. Taxonomy (NCBI): domain Eukaryota; kingdom Metazoa; phylum Chordata; class Mammalia; order Carnivora; family Phocidae; genus Mirounga; species Mirounga angustirostris. The sequence goes on along the minus strand of NW_026991718.1, from coordinate 13,068,167 downwards.
CATCCCAAGTTGTCATTTTAGTTCTGGCTTACGATGAATTCTTATTCTGACCTCCCTGTACTGGGTTTGTATATGTGCCCAATACGTGCCCAATAAATATCTGCAGACCTAGAGGGGGAAAAAAAAGAAAAAAAAATTAAATGGCCAAGAAATGACTATGGGGGAAAAAAATCACATTCTAGAAAAAGCTGGTAAATAGCCAGGAGTTATGTTGTCCTCAGGAAAGGACCTTCGGTTCCCCGTCACAGGGAGATGGGACCACAGTCCCAGGACCCAAAGGGTTGGGAGGGAGTACCCAAACATGGACAGACTCTAGCTTACCAACTCAGTCTGGGAGTGTCTTTCCCAAGGGCTAGAGACTTCTATCTTGTGCTAAGGGATCAGGCTTGACATAATCACCCTTTTCAGGGTGGTGAGGTGGGGGTAGGAAGTGTGGGTCACTCAGGACCTTACCGGAAAAATATAGACACTTTTCTGAGAAAACAAGTTTTATTCTGGTGGAGGAGAAGACACTAAGTATCCTGAAGCAGGGATTGAGTTGGGATATGGAATGGGGATGGGTTTTTAGTAGTTTATAAACTGGCTTCTTGCAGCTAAGCTCCAGCTGTTTTCTAGGGGTTTATTTTTCTTGGGATTTCAGATACAGCTCAGCTGCATGGGACGTGTGGTTTCAGTTCTACCTGTGAGGCAGTGACGAAATGAACAAGGTTCCACCAGACAACAGCTGTTGTAAAACTGGCTTAGAATTTTCTCAGCAAGCCTTACCGTTTTGTCTTTTGCTAAGCCTCTCTCTTACCCCGTCTCTCCTTCACTGCCTTCATCTCTCTCCATCTCCCTTAGTTTTTCTCTCTCTCTTCTGTCTCCCCCCCTTTTCTTCTCTCCTCTCTCCCTGCCTGTCTTTCTGTCTCCGTCTCTCCCTCTCTGATTACCTTTGTCAGTGCTGCATGATTAAAAGCACAGTCAGTGAGCATCACAACTCTGCCTCTGCCCATTCCTTCTACACCACTGAGTGCTGAGCTATCATTTCCTAGAGAGCAAGCAGGCTGAGTGCTGCATTGCAGTGGAATCATTTCAAGAACCTGAGAGTACTGTGAGCGCATGTCATTCCCCTAGCCATTCACATGGGGGTGCCAGGCAGGGGCTCTTTGGATTTCAGGGAGCTCTGTGCACTGATGCAGTGGAACTGAGGACTCACTCTATGCTGGTTGCAGGACCAAAGTGTGTATAGCTGCCTGGAGATTGCACAGGGTGGCAGGAGATAGGATCCTGTATTTTTCCTACTCCACGAATCGAAAGGAGCAGCAGCTCAGAGGGGGAGCCTTGGCCCTTTGTGTTGGGTTATGTCTTTCGCCTCCTAGAGGGCACACCCTGGATGGTCTGAGCAGGTGTGGGTGCCAGGGCAAGACTAGTAGAATCATTGCAGCATCTTGTTATTAGTCAGTGTTTATTGGGAACCCAATATGCAGGAAATGCTGCTCTAGACAATGCTGGGAAGAGACAGAGGAATTAAAATTGGGTCCCTGGGCGCCTGGGTGGCTCAGTTGGTTAAGTGACTGCCTTCGGCTCAGGTCATGATCCCAGGGTCCTGGGATCGAGTCCCGCATCGGGCTCCCTGCTCTGTGGGGAGCCTGCTTCTCCCTCTCCTCCCCACTTGTGCTCTCTATCTCGCTATCTCTGTCTCTCTCAAATAAATAAAATCTAAAAAAAAAATTTAAAAAAAAATTGGTCCCTGTGACTTTCCACTGGAGGAGAAAGGCAGAGTGGCTCTTAACTAAAGCTGTGAGTGTTCAGTACCCAGCAGGGGGTGCATGAAATGGGGAGTCAGGAGGAGGAAGAGTATGTGCAGAGGGCTTCCTGGAGATGAACCTGGAGGCAGAGGTCAGAGGATGAGACCTACCAGGACACCTGACCTAGAGCCTGGGATGCTTCTTCCTTGAGGAGGTTGGCACTGCAGGAAGGGCTTCAATCATTAGCCCTAGTAATTCAGGAACCTCATGCAAATGAGGCAGTGTTAGTTCCAAGGACAGGCAGAGAGACTTTGGTATGCAGGGGAGGAAAATTTTTAAATTCTGCCCTTCTAGGTTCTTTGTCTGGACCAATAATTAAGTTGACATGAGACAACCTAAGAGGAGAAAAACAAATTTAATGACATAAAAATGGGTTCCCCATGAAGATGTGAGAGGCTCCCCAATAGTCAGGCAATTGAGGTGTATATGCCATCTTGAGCAAGGAAAAGGGGTACAGTTTGGGGACTTCAATGGTGAGGAAGACAATCCACAGAAAGATGGGAAGAGCAAATGTTTGATAAACAAATGCTTGCTGTGCCACCAGGAGAAGTCTCTTTGATGTAAAAAAAAAAAAACAAAAAAGTTATCTTTGGTGATAGCTCTCTTCCAGGTACAGGCCTCCTATATAAATTGTTTTAGGCAGTTAAAGGAGAAGTAGAAAAGCTCTTCTTGAGTTTGTTGGGCCTTGATTGTCTTCAGCTCAAAATAATCTATATGCCAAAGTGGCACATTCTGGGGTGGCCTGCCCTGAACCCCATGAGTTCCTTCCTCTGAAACGTTTTTGCAAGTTTCACATATTCAAAGTTGTGCTGGTCAATTGCTCCATTTTCCACTGCATTAATCTCTTAGCCTTGAAAATAGGTCAGTTTAGTTTAACAGTTGTGTTTCATTTTAGGTGGTGGTGATACAGCTGGGCTTAGGTTTATAGTGCTCAAGAAAGCAGGTATTTAATGAGGCATTTTTATGGAATCAAAAGAAAAACATGGTTAATGATTGGAGCAAATTAGAAAACAGTTTCTGAGTTCTGAGGGTAGCCAGTCCAGAAGACATCTAGATGTCAGGCTCAAAGCATCCTCAGATAGAATGAGGGCAGGCAGGGGCAATCTGAACAGATCTTCCTGGTTTGCAGTTTAAAATGTCTCTGGTGATCTTTCTGAGTGGCCCACACAGCAACAGGCACAAAGATTATCTATACATAAACTGTTGTGGTGATTTCTCTGAAGTTTATATCAAATTGTCCAAATTTAGTTTGTATGGGTTTGAGAAAAGGGGAGTTTTAGTTCTTAATGCTTCTAAGTCAGAAGTTTGGAAAAAGAATTGGAAACATTAATTTGGAGAGTTGTAGCCAGATATTGAAGGAAACTAGTTTAGTTTACTGGTAGAAAACAAAACTTTAAAGACAACTGGCAGAACTAGAATCTATTATTTACAAGTGTGTATTATAGTATCTACTGAAACATAATTTTTCTCTATAATCACCCCTATTTCTATCAAAGATGACCATAATAAGACTAATTTATTGCAAATTATGTCATTTCAATAAGCTTGAGCTGATTATTTATACAAGTGCAGCAAGAATAGCAATTAACCATATAGAATTTTAAAATCTGCTTTGTTGGAACTTTCTATAAGAAATCTGAGATTGAACTTCTAAAAACCTCTCTATGTTAAGAAGCCAATCCAATGACTTGCTACTAGACTTTACCTGCAATACCTGTAGATTTGAATACTTCCCTTCTTAAGGGCACCAAAATATGCTGAGGTTCTCATACCTACCAGGAAGCGGCCCTCTTACTCACCTAGTAAGGCTGCTGGGAACTCTATAAGGAAAATACCAGGCCGATTTTTCCAAGAGGCTTTATTGGCTCCATCAAGTCAATGTTAGTTCCTTAAAGCTGCCTGGTCATGTCTGAGTCTGTGCAGTCTATGAGTCTCTCTCAAACATGACATTCCAGGCAAAGCCTTGGTAATATAACAAATGTTTCTGATTGTGTCCTGTTACAAGGAGAACAGATTCTTTCTTCCTGAACTTTCATAAGTAACTATATTGCCATGAAAATATAAGAATACTCACTGAGAATTTCTGAATTCTGGAGGTCTCAGGTAGGGAGAAAAATATAAATGTTTCATCTTGCTCTAAATCACAGGTAGATTAAGAGAAAAGAGGGTGCCTGGGTGGCTCAGTTGTTAAGCATCTGCCTTTGGCTCAGGTCATGATTCCAGGGTCCTGGGATCGAGGCCTGCATCGGGCTCCTTGCTCAGCGGGAAGCCTCCTTCTCCCACTCCCCTTGCTTGTGTTCTCTCCCTGTCAAATAAATAAATAAAATCTTAAAAAAAGAAAAGAGAGAAAAGAGAAAACATTTCTTTAAATCTGGAGAAGCAAAACATTAAACAACCGGTAATATTTCAAACAGTCATAAAAGTTATAATCATCCTCCTTAGTTCATCCAGTCCCATGTAATTAATTCTTGTTGATCTTGATTTTTAAGAAACTTCATGAAGTCATCAGGTTCTCCATTAAGGTTGTGTGATTCATACGTGATTCAGTGGTATGATCTGAAAGTTATCAGAGACCTGCATTCTAGAGTAGAGGTCCTCCCTTTCCATGAATCTTCTTGTAGATGAAGCACTTTTGCAAAAGCATCAGAGTAAAATGTTGGCAGTGACAAAAGACTTAGAATTGGCTACAACTAAAGATCTGGTGAGAGTTTATCATAATGCAATTGACAAAGAGATCTGTTTATTTCTCTGACATGTAACAATTTAAGCTAACTGGAATTAAGACTGGTAACATTATACCAGGTAAAATTTAATGCAATTATTCTATGCAATTACATTTAGTTCAAAGAACATTTATTGAGCAATATCTCTGTGCAGACTTGCGGACAGTACAGGGGTAAATACAGCCCAGCCCCTGTGCACAAGGAGCACAGTCTTGGTAGAGAAACTTATGCCCAGTGGACTGTGAGATGGGCTAGAACCAAAGTGTGGAGCTGTTGAGAAGATGAGGGTGTGGGGGCAGCAGATCTCTGGTCCTTCCTTCCTGGTCTGTCTGGTCTTTAGTAAATCATTTAACCTTAGGGATCTTTAGTTTCTTTGTATGTAAAATGGAATTAAGGATGCCTTTTCTTCTCTTGATAAGGGAGTTTGAGAATCAAAGGGGTTAGTAGGTCTGAAAGCTTTAAGTCAACTGTAAACTGATGCACAGATATGCATCATTACTACGCCTGTGAGTAGTGACATTATTTGCAATTCCTTAGCCTTACCCATGGTTTATGATTAAAATGTGGTCACCTCTAACACCTAACTTCAAAGCAGGTACCCCTCAGCCAGTATTTTAATAGCCTACTTTGAATTACCTATAAGGTCTAAGCAAAACAAAACTGGATTTCTCTGAAGAGATTCTATGACATCTTTTCAGTAATTTAAGATGGCCATTTTCACATCATTTTGTTTGGATTTATGTTATGTTATATGTTGTCTATACAAGATAAAAGAAACAAATTTTTGTATGAAACAGTTTGACAGGTACTAGAGAGGGGAGGAAGAGAGGAAAGGAGGGAGATGGTTAAAAAAGATGAAAAGAAAGAACATTGGTACATGAAGCAAATTATAAGCAACAGCAGAGAGATCCTAGACCAGAGTCAGGAGACCAGGAGTCTGGTCCTACTCTGCTTCAAGCACCTGTTACTTGACCACATCTCTTACCGCTTCTGAATCTTTTTCTTTTGGGGGGGGGAGGTAGGGGGCTAAAGTAACAAATGGTAGGGGTTACAATTTTTGCCAACTCCAAAACTCATGACTCTAAACTTAAAGGGAAAGATAACTTCAAGCCATAATAATAATGAACATTTTAATGTCTAATGTGGAGCGCTTAGGCTGTGAATAAGAGACTCTGAATCTCAATCCAAATTCATCTAGTTTCTTGGGTAAGTTTCCTTTAGGCATCGGCATTCTGAACGGTCCTCTGTTCAGAGTGGATACAATTACGACTTACTGAGTGTGTCCTAGAAGAGCCATGAGCTAATGTCTTTGAGACAGCCTGAACTGCTCAGATGAAAGGTGGCTCACATAAATACACGGTTAGATGAGCCTGTTTGGAAGCTTCTGGGTTCGGAGAAATGCTGCTTTAGAAATGGCGTCTGAAAAAGGCGGGACAGAGGACAGCATGCCAGCACCAAGTAAGATATGAAAGAGCGAAAGTAAATCTACTGGAAAAGGAACCGGAAAGGTAAGGAAGCAACAATACTGTCAAAGAATCAAAAACCCCCAAACACAAATTATCTCCACGTGTCACAAATAAAAGAATGTAGGTATGTTGCAGTCACATCAACTGTGATATTGCTGGCATTCTTTCTTAAGGATGTTTAAAAGTTTTAAAGATTTTTTTTTTTTTAATTTTTATTTATTTGAGACAGAGAGAATGAGAGACAGAGAGCATGAGAGGGAGGAGGGTCAGAGGGAGAAGCAGACTCCCCGCTGAGCAGGGAGCCTGATGCGGGACTCGATCCCGAGACTCCAGGATCATGACCTGAGCTGAAGGCAGTCGCTTAACCAACTGAGCCACCCAGGCGCCCTGTTTAAAAGTTTTAAATGATAAAAATATTTATGAAGTATCTAGCATTTTCACTGCTGAATAAATTTTGCTGCCATATATCTCTTTTGTGACTCTGGCCATTTTATTCTGTAGTTGGTGTCTGGGAACAAGGACCATAGAGATTATGCTTCTACTTTAACAAATTTGCAGTCTACAAATCAAAGCAAAATGGCTCAAATAAAGTTAGGTGGGATTAAGAGATGTTTGTGGTGTCTTCCTATCTGTTGGAGTGGGTTATGAGCATTGTTTTTTACTCGCTAATTAAGAGATTCCAAAGATCCAGAAGAGAGAATGTGGATCCCCTACCTCTTAACATTGTATAAGGAAAATTTTAACAATCAAAAGCTCATAAGTGGTAAAGTGTGTAAGTTATTTAAGTCCAACCCTCTGGCCATGAAATAAAACTAGAAAAGAACAAAAAGTTAACAAGTATTTCCAGTCCCTAAGAATGACAAACTATACCAAAACAAAACCAACTTTCTCAAATAGCATGAGGCCAGAGGAAAAAATAAAAACTAATTATATACTCTGCAGAAATTAATAAGGAGAGTGCAATATATAAAAACAGAATAAGACTAGGGTTATACATGGAGAAAATCAATTGTGCTTATTACATTTATTAATAAAGAAAAAAAAAAAAGACAGCTAGAAAGTAGTCACCAACTTTCTACCGACCCAAGATTGCAAAAGACTCATTACAAGAAAATTACAAATGATAAACACTTGGATGCCAAAATTAAGAGGCTGTTAAGTGGTAAAGTCAAATCATAGGTCCTTGTCCCCAGACACCATGTTCCTGGCAATACATCCTCTGTCTCTCTTTAGTAATGGTTGGATGTTCATCTAAACACTTTGATCCAACTGAACTAAGTATAGAAAAACAGTTCTATACAGTTCTAACAGTTTTCTATCTTTATGAGAGGGGCAATGTCTAGGCTAACTCCCTGATGCTCTTGAGAAGAGGTATATATGGAACACTGGAAGCTGTGATTGTCATAGTGTTGGAATGACCATTTACTATCATGTCTGCCTTATAAATACTTCTAGAACTCTTGAGAGAGAGTATTTTCTCCCCTATTAAGTTTTTTTCATGAATATTGTTCATCTAGGAAATGGATTATCAGAACATTGTTCCTGGCTAGGATGGTGTATACCTGTTGGGGGGAGAGTCCTCACTCTTTTTTTAAATTTATTTTTTATTTTTAAAGATTTTATTTATTTATTTGGCAGAGAGAGACACAGCGAGGGCGGGAACACAAGCGGGGGGAGGGGAGAGGGAGAAGCAGGCTCCCCGCCGAGCAGGGAGCCCGATGCGGGGCTCGATCCCAGGACCCCGGGATCATGACCTGAGCTGAAGGCAGTTGCTCAACAACTGGGCCACCCAGGCGCCTGAGAGTCCTCACTCTTCACCAGGCCTTATTCTTTAGGAAGCAGCAGAACACAGGGATGAAATGGAATTGTTCTCTGCTCTTAGGGAACTCACAGTGCGGAAGGGGGGAGATATAAACAGAAGATTGTACTGCAGGGCAGAATGACACGAGCAGTAAATAGATGTTCATCAGGGGTTTGAGAGATGAAAGCAATCAAGATTGCCCGGGGAGTAAAGAAAGACTCTGGGAGTTGGCATCATAAATGGGTCTTTACAGATGAGAAAGATTGGATTTGGCAGATAAGTGAGGTAAGTCAACAGCTTGTGCAAAGAATCTAGGTGTGACTATAGAGACCATGCTACAAAAAAAGCGAGCACACTTGAGTTTCAACCTGTTAAGGTCAGGGTCGAGAATGGAGACGGGTACATGAAATGCACTAGCTTCCACCCTCTCCTGGGTGAGGCGTTTGGGAACTGGATTCTTTGCTTGCTGTAGTCAGCCTATGCATCTATGTCAACAGCACCCTGGCTGGTCCTTTGGGGCCTTTCTTGGCCCCTGTTTTTTATTTGGGAAGCTTTAAATCATACTCCTGAAAAATTACATCATTCCTAATCTCCACATGGAACTGTTCCCTGGGACCAGACAGATGAACTTCTCTAGGTTACCCAAAAATTTTAATCCCCCAGTATGAGCATAGAATCATATAACACAATGATAAAATATGTGTGGGGTTGGCTGAGGTGGAAGGGAGAAGATTCTCTCGCTATCAGACGCTCTTCTGCGGCAACTCACACAGGGGCGTTTAGACAACCTGAATTTTGTTTATGCCTCCTGGGTTCTGCATAAGCCAACAGATGTTGGCAAATGATTCAGGTGCATTGCTGTGAAATGAGCATTATGATTTCCTGAAGTATTACAGCCCTGTTTCATCAGTGTGTTTGAAGACCACACCAATGTGTTTGTTGGCCCGCTTATTTTGGGCTTTGTTCGTAGAAAATCATTCATCATTCTGGCTCATCTGTGGTGGAAATGCCTTTGCGGGGGAGTGTTCCCCATTGGTTGGGCTGACTATTCGGACAATTAATGTGAAGTACAGGAGTTCATTTATTAAGGAAACATATGCTTATCCAGGCTACCTGATTTGGGAAAGACAGTCTGGATTCCTACTGAGGAGAACTTTGACTACTACAGTAGGAAAAGGAATTTGGACCTTCATTATATTGTAGACCCAGGAAAATCTGCAAATAGGTAAGTTACATCATCAGGCCTAACATTTGGGGATATTCTTTAATTCAGGAAACATTTAGTGAGTCCCTATTATGTGTGATGCCCTGTGGGAAGTATGGGGGATACTGAGGAAAAGAACAAGCTCCTACCCTCAAGTCGTTCTCAATCTAATTGGGAAGACAGAGAAGTGAATTAGTTTGCAGTTAGTGTGCTGGGTATGCTTGTAGATATTAAGTAAACCTATGCCCTGTATGAGCACAGAGGAGGTGCTTCTGAGACAGATTGGGGGATCAGAAAGCTTTCTGGATGAGACAACATCTAGGTCTTTGAATGATAAGTAGGACTTAGGTGAATTCCAGAGGATGAGCAAGCAAGGAGTAAGTCACAGGAGCACTCAGGGCCCGAGTGCCTTTTGGCATCAGTGTTAGGCTAACACAGATGTTGTGGAGGCAAAGGAAGCAGCGATTGAATCGGTTCAGGTGGGGAGGGTCAGAAGTAGTGGGGTGGCCAGGAAAGGCCAGATGAGGCCAGGAGAGGTACAGTCAGTTCCCTTCTCTCAACCATAGATACTGTTGTCTCTGATCTTACATTTCCCTTTCTTCTCTTTTTTTGCTCTATTGTTGTACCTCTGACTTTAGGCTAGCAGATAAATATTGTTTCTTGAAATTGCCACATAGACTCCTGTTCTAGAACCTTCCTTAGCTATGCAATTTGCAAAATCTTATAAACTCCTATCATTTCTAAAAATAATTGCTCCCCTAAACCTCTTACAGGCCTCTTTGGCTGCTTCTCCAGCTGGCATCTACATGGACATACACAGTTGTCTTCTCCATCCTTTATTCTGGGGTAAGGGAAGCCCATTTCCAGTGTTTGCCAAATTTTTTCTCCTCTGAGCTTATGTTTTTGATGGTATTCACTCTGGGTCCTCAGTCTCAAGGGTCCTCATGCTCCATTCTCTGCCTGTTTTCAAAGTCTAATCTCAAATAAGAATCTAAAATGTACGTACCCATGTGCATATAGGGACACCACTTGCCATTTCTGTTCTCACTCAGAAACTAGACAGGGGCTTTTGGGCATCAGTCTGTGGATGCGAGAGGAATAGGCCCCTTAATTCATGCTGTGAAGACAGTTTCCTGGTCTACCTATGGATTTTTTGGCCAGGTCAGTATTGCTGGTGAGAACATGGACTTCTGAGGCCCTGAGAGCAACTTGACCACTAATCCATGGTATCATCTGAGAACTGTGCCCTCCTCCTCTGGAACCTGATTTTCTTATCTCTGAAATGAGAGGGTTGTGCTAGGTCTGGCTCACACCTTTGTGACATTCTGTAACTTACAATAATTGCTTTTGAGCCTATTTAGCATCTAGAACAGGAAATCCTGGCAAGTAACTTCTATCATAAACAGGGTTTTCTTTGATTAGTGATGTACATATGTGAACAGATGTACAGATATAAAAAAAAAAAAAGGTGTTATCAGTCACATCAGGTTTATTCTGTGCTTCAGTGGAGTGAGCATAGGATAGGTGGAGCCTCCCCCAAACCAACTTGTCTATTGATGATTAAAAGTGCTTTACCGAGAAACAAAGTTTTCACTTTATAGAGAGATTGGCAATTAGCTAAGGAGGGGAGAGAGACTTCAGTGCCTGCACACAATGTAACTCATACCTGCTTAGGAGCCCCACTAATAGGGCAGGCCAGCTGGACACTTTTCTAGAGCACTAGTGTATAAGAGATCAGGGTGCTAAACATTACCAGAATAAAATGGATGAATGTATTTCCACTCCCACTGACACTGAAAATATTATCCAGTGGAAATTTGCATTGTACTTTAACTAGGAGAAGAAGTAATAGCTCCATTGATTTTTCTGTAACATGGTGCATGCATTCATCCTTGACATGCATACATCCTTGAAACTAAATAATGCAAGCCATGCTTCTATTTTTGGGGGAAGGAATGATTTATTATGGTATCTGAATTCTGTTTTTTTAATATGCTTCTTTAAATGTGTCGAATTTGGAAAAGTACAAGGACGTAATCACAGGCAAGTGAGGAACTACTTTAAGCATTCTTTTTTTCAGAAGTTGACTCTTCTTTGGGCCTTCGAGGTGGATCAGTAATTAAATCTGCTTATGTGTATAGTTTTTATTAGTAGAAAATTTCTTCTTGTCTTACTCCCACTAGAAAAACAGTGAACAAATATTGAAGGAATATGGTTAGAAGGGGGTCCAAAGTTCCCCCATTTCTGTTTGTTTCTGAATTCTTGTGCCTGACAAGATGTGGTTGACAATAACAGAGCCATCTTGACCTAGAATTCTCAGCAGCAGAACTGCCAAGGCCCGGAGTCCTTAGCCTCCATGTTTCCCACTCAGCATCCTGCACTTAGCTGCTGCTTGTCAGGGCAACATTTCATCTTGACTAGACTCTGATTTTCAGAGCGTTCCAAGAGTCAAGGGGAGTTCTTATCTGCCAACCTAATTTATCTTTAAAGTCTTAGTCTCTTTACTTTCCCTAACCAGATGCTTTCCACAGCCAACTTGGCATAGGGCACTGTGAGGGAACAAAGGTGAACAACACCAAGTCCTATACTACTGGGGAGACTTAGATTTCTTCTCTAAAACAATAATATGAGAGGTTTATGTTAGTTTTGCATGTTTTTATCTGGCCACGAGGGTGTGTTTCTGAGTTAATATCCATTTCAGATACTGAATGGAAAACTCTTCAGGCCAGTTTCTATGTCAGGTACTTCAGGGATTCTTGGGGAAAATGAGGTGCTGCTTTGTTCTCAAATAAGAATTTTGTTCTTTGTTAAAGCAATTCCCAACATAATGGACATGCAGGATTGGGGAAGGGATATATTTTGTAGAGTGTGGGAGGCCCTACCTAGTTCTATGAGTCTGCATTCAAAGGGTCAGTGAAAACACCACACAATTCAAAGAATGATTCAGGGTGGGAGAGATCATGTTACTTTGCAGGAAAAATAGGCAACAGGGAGACTTCATCATTGGATGATGAAGAGCCATTTGAGCCATTTCTACAAGTTGGCCGGGGTTTTAACTGGGAGAGATAAGCAGGGAAGCCAGAGCAGATAGGGGAAGAGAAAGAATGAATGAGGGAGAAAGATGCAGAGCTTGTTGGGGAATGTTGAACAGCCTTTTGGCCAAAACATGGGGTCAAAGTAAGGAGATAGTTAGAAATAAAGCTAAAATTGTTGGTCTTAGCTACATTGTCCTGTGCCTTGGGTCTGAGGAACTGGACATTAATTTGGTAGTTAATAAGACTCATCAAAGGCTTTTGTGCAGAGAAGTGATGGGATTAGAATTTCACATTGAGATTAATCCTGAAAAAGTGTACAAGATATACTGATGGAGTAAAGAAAGAAGAAAGAGATTAGCTAAGAGGTTATTATGGTTGCTCATTTCATGTCAGAAGTAATGGGTGAGGCAGTAGGAGTGCAGTTGCAAAGGAGATGATGGATTTAAGGGCCATAATCAAAAACAGAGTGTTTGGGAGTTTTCAGTTGACTGAGATGAGGTGGGGAATAAAAAATAATTCTAAGCAATTCAAACTTGGATAATCGAGGGTTGAAGGTTGGAGGGTCATTTATGGCATTTCACAGTCTGCCTGGAGACTTCCTTCCCCATCCTCCTCTGTTCATTAATTGGAAAGATTTTTCTCTTCTGCATTCTCACGTATTTTTGCTTATTATTCTATTTCAGCATTTGTAACACGTTTCATCCTTTACTTTGTATTTTATTTAGTGTCAGTTTTGATTGTAAGTCTCCATGAAGGCATGCCCTTAGATTTTTTTTTTTTTTAAGATTTTATTTATTTATTTGAGATAGAGAGCAAGTGAGCACAAGTTGGGGGAGGGCCAGAGGGAGAGGGAGCAGCAGACTCTCCACTGCACAGGGAGCCCGACATGGGGCTTGATCCCAGGACCCTGGGATCATGACCTGAGCTGAAGGCAGATGCTTAACTGACTGAGCACCAGGCGCCTCTCCCTTAGATTTCTAACAAAGTACCTTATATTTAGTAGGCCTGCTCTCAGCTTTTGCTTTTGCCAAGAGATTATTTTAAGATGGTGGCAAAGTTGAGGAGAGAGTTCAGTTTCAATAGTACATTTACTGAGTATCAGTTAGTGTGTTAGGTGTAGATTCAGAGGTGACTATAACATGGCCTCTCCCTCAAAGAGCCCCGGGAGCCACAGACACATATGTAAGTGACTGCCAGCTATTGAGCCAGGATTATAAAAGAGACTAGTATGAGGTGCTGTGTGGACACAAAGAGGGAGACTCAGTTCTTCCTAGAGAGAAGGGAGCCAAGTCAGGGAGGCTTCTGGGGAAAGTTAGTAACACTGGATGCAGACTAGTGTAAGAGAAGCTTTATGGTGGAGAAGGGGTACAAAATACAGGTGACATTTTTGTTGTTCTTGGGCAGAAGGATTCAGAGTAAAGGAAGAAACTGAAAATGAGAGGTGAGGAGAGGCAAGGTCACAGGGTATCATGATATTCTGGAATTGACTGCCAAAAATGTTACTTTCCTAAATACATTTCTAAGTGCCTTTCTACATTCAAACAGATGTGCCAATGACCATCATCCTTTCTCTTCTACCCAAAATAAGGGACTTAATAGTGAGTTTATGAAAACTCACTTTTGGATGGAAGATGTATTGGTTCCTGAATTTGGGGAGACAAACAGCTTCCTGGTCAACCTATGATTTTCTTGAGTTAGGAGAGAGTACAGACTGGGGAAGGGTGGAAGGGGAATGATTTGGCTCATCCTTCCAGACTTTAGAATAATGAGGTAATTATTAACTTTGGAAATAATCAAGGCATCATTCTAAAGATACATGAGTCAAGAGGAAAGGTAATCTCTACCTCGGGATAATGCTCCTAGGAAGCAAATACGAATGATTCAGCAAAACAAAACTGAGAAATATATTAAGAGTGCTTGGATCACCTAACAACTTCGGCTAAAGAGGCAGGTGTTTTGAAAAACCATTTGTCTCTTATGGATTAAAGTGAGGAGTCTGTGTCGAGAAGGAAAATAATTTCTGTCTAATTTCTGGGGAAGGAGAGAGGAAGATGTGCTGGGTCACAAAATGTTGCCTGACGAGTAACTATTTGCTGAAAAGATCAGCCCCAGCAATGATTTTTCCATTTGAGATTTGGCCCCTAAAACCTACCCAACACAGAAAATAGCCTGATCTATACTTAAAACATATTTAATAATAATCAATTAAATTTTTGTTTATTCCCAAAGCAGTAATAAAATAGGTTATTTTATAAATCTATTTTTATTGAGTTGGCAAGGAGATGAAGTTATTGATTTAGGGAACATTTTATTGAATTTTATAAAATCAGTAATATAAAAATTTACCTTACCGACAGAATAATATATTTAAAAAATTCTTTAACAACTCTATTTTCAAATATTTGAATCTAGTAGTTCTTTTCCTTAAACAGATTTAAACTTCCTTTGCTGAATCTTATGTCTCAGCATCTCTACGAAGCTTTTCCTGCCTCACCCATTTTTCAAATGATCTCTTTCCTTTGGATACCTTTTCTACTTTTTATTGTTAAATTTAACATTCATAAAGAAAAGTGCATTAAACACATATGTGTGATTTAACAATAATTATAGAGCCAATACTGGGTTAATTAACCACCCAAGGCAAGAAATAGTGCATTGCTAGTACCCCAGAAACCCTCCTTGTGATCCTCCCCAATCACAACCCCGCATTCCACCCTTGAGGTAACTAGTATTCTGCCTTATGTGATAACCATCTACTTGCTTTGCATTGTACTTACTGTCTATGTTTGTATTCATAAACAATATAGTTTCATTTTTCTTATTTTGGGACATTATACTCTTGAAATCATACTGAATATGTTTTTTTTGTGTTGCATTTTTTGCTCTATATTACGTTTTTGAGAGTCATTCATATTATTGCAGACAGCTTATTGCAGTAGTTTATTTTTGTTGCTATATGGTAATCCAGTGTATGATTTTTTTTTTTTTAAGATTTTTATTTATTTGAGAGAGAGAGAGAATGAGCAGTGGGGAGGGGCAAAGGACAGAGGGGGAGAGGGAGAGAGAGAAGCCTGCCAGGACCCTGGGATCATGACCTGAGTCGAAGGCAGCTGAATGAACCACCCAGGCGCCCCGCCCAATGTACGATTTCACCCCAAATTAACCATTCTTCTATCGATAGCGATGTGGGTTGTCTCCACTTTGGTGTATTATGAAAAATGCTGCTGTGGACATCCTTGTTCATGTGTCCTGGTGCACATGTATATGCTTTTCTTTAAAGCAGTGCTTCTCAAAGTGTGACCTTTGCACCCACAGCATCAGGATCACCTGGGAATTCGTTAGAAAAGCAAATTCTCAGGTCACATGCCAGACCTACTTAACCAGAAACTCTGGAGGTGGGGCCTGGCAGACTGGGATTTAACAAACTCCAGATGATTCTGACACATAAAAATGGAGAGCCATCTGGAGTATCTACTTAGTATCTACGCCTCTCTTCAACTTTAGTAGATAAAGTCAAACTGTTCTATCAAGTAGGTATAGCAATTTGCACTTTGACCAGCATCATACTTTGTTAAGTCCATGATTTGATTGTATGAAAACCTGGGACTTGGTTAAAAATGCAAGTTTTTGAATTTCAAACAGGCTTATAAAAATTCAGGTGCATTGTTACTTATTCATGGGTACTAATGCAGTCTTATTTTTCTTGACTATGAGTAAGAAGTTATTAGACAGAGATGCCTGGGTGGCTCAGTCGGTTGAGCGGCTGCCTTCGGCTCAGGCCGTGATCCTGGGGTCCTGGGATCGAGCCCAGCATCGGGCTCCTTGCTCGGCAGAGAACCTGCTTCTCCCTCTCCCTCTGCCTACCGCTCTGCCTACTTGTGCTCTCTATCTCTCTGTCAAATAAATAAATAAAATCTTTAAAAAAAAAAGTTATTAGACAGATATTGTTTTTTACCCTGGACAAGGATTAATTTTTTATATCACTTTTAGTCACCATTTTATTTTTAATTAATTAATTAATTAGTGAAAAGGTGATTCAGGCAAAGGGTGCCTGTTTCACAGGTTGCAAAAGGCACATACACAATGAAAGTAAGTCTCGCTCAGTTCTGTGTTTCAGTCACTTATTTTCCCTCCTAAGTCAACCACTGAGATCAGTTTCCGAGTAAGGATTGAAAAATAATTTCTCTGTACACTTATTCTATGTGCCATTTAGAATTAGGGGTTCCCTCTTCTGTTTTCCCATAGCTCCGCAGTTTATTTTCATCATGGCATTTATAACACTGAATGATTAATTGTTTACATTTCTGTCTTGCACTCTAAACTGGGATTTCTTTGGGTGTGGAGATCGGGTTTTATTATACCCAGATTCCTGGTACAAGCAGTGCTTGGTAGAGCAAAGGCAATTAATAAAAAAATGTGACAACTAAATGAATTAAACCAGTACTTTTTTCCTTTTATCTATGTTGATTTCTGAAGTTGGAATGTCTGGCTTTCTTGGCTGATTTTTCTTTCCTAGCATGTCTCCCTTTGGTTGAGATTTGTAGTATGGCATCTCATGATGTATGTGGCTCTGCACAGGTAGGTAAATAGCTAATGAGCTTTGTTGGCCTTTAGAGCCCAGAGGCAGGAAGATGGGCATCTCTTCCATCTCTGCCCTCCTCTGAGAGACTGCAAAGGATAGTTCTGCTTTCCTACTCTGAAAAGGTTTATAAATACTCTAATTTACAGAATCCATCCATTACCATTGATTACAAAGCAACAGGACACCTAGGGGGAAGGATTTAATTAGGGGAAATGATTACTTAGGTTTTTGTACTTCCAGAAAAGCCAATGTTTGCTGAATAGGAGTTTTAATCTTTTTACATAAATGATGTTTCTTTTCTAGCAAACCTCCTGAGTTGCATGTTTCTGAGCTTTCTGGAGTTTTGTCTGTTTTTGTTGGTCTCATTATAACTGGAACTCCACTCTTTGAGTTGCACAAGAAAGCATTTTAAAGAAAAACATGTTAGTTCTGTCATCTCTGGCTCTACTTGAATGTTTAAAAATTGTCTTTTAAAGCCTGTGTTTGACAAAATAACAGCTCAGAATTATAACTAGCAGGTTGTTTGATCTTTCTATCTCCGGTGTGAAGAAATCTTAAAATTTTTTCCTCTTGTACTTTTTATTTTTATTATCATGAACTTGAGGGTTCTTGAGCTACAAGGTCTGAGGAAAAGTTACTTGAAGTTTGTGTTGCACTGATATAACCAGTAAATAGGTTGGGTCCTTTGATTCATGTTGTGTGTTTGTTAGAGAGATGTTGCCTGAAATTATCCTATTTTGTGTGTGTTGCATCATAAACAACATGGATGAAAACCTTTCCTTTGAATAGGAATAGCCCATGGCATGGTGGATACTGATAAAATACTGTTCTTAAAGTTAAGTCTTGTTAAAATTGATTATCTGACCTTTTCTCACTTCGGTTTTTGAATTCATTAAAGAAGAGAGTTACTTGGAATTGTATAAAGGACCGTGGTTACCAAGGGTCAAAAATGAGTCCCATTTTTGACTCTTATAGAAATGAGCTGTCGTTCAATAGAATGATATAGAGCTTCCTGTGCTGTTCTGGAAAGCTCTCCAAAGTGTATTGTTAACTGATACAAGCAGGATATAAAATATTACTTATAAGAGAATCCCATTTATATATTTTTTAAAAAGGTATTTATATACATTAACATTAGGTGGCTAATTTTCCACAAAGACCAGGCAAAGGTGCTCACCTCTGGGTAGGGGGAGTGGGATTTGGGGCAAAGTTGGAGAAGAAGACTTGCTTTTTTCACTTTATATTTTTTTCCTAGCGTTTGAATGTTTTTCCATGAGTTAAAATCACTTATATGAAAAATAAAAGGAACATTTAATAAATGTACAAAACTCCAGCTGTGTGACACCTTTTATATAGCACTTGGTGGCTTGAACTTGAGTTTCTTTATCTGAAACAATCAGTGATAATTACTTCAGTAATTACGGCCTGGAATTTTCCTAGTTCTTGTGTGCTGTATCATAAACAACATGAATGGAAATCTTTCCTTTTTTTTTTTTTTAAAGATTTTATTTATTTATTTGAGAGAGAGAATGAGAGACAGAGAGTATGAGAGGGAGGAGGGTCAGAGGGAGAAGCAGACTCCCTGCCGGGACTCCAGGATCATGACCTGAGCTGAAGGCAGTCGCTTAACCAACTGAGCCACCCAGGCGCCCCTCTTTCCTTTGAAAAGGATTGGCCTGTGGAATGGTTGGATACTTATAAAACATTGTTTTTCAAGTTAAGTCTTATTAAAATTGATACTATGACCTTTTCTCACTTCAGTTTTATGAAGCTACCAAGGAAGAGAGTTACAGCTTGCTCATGAAGGTGTTGTGAGGGTCTAATGGAGAAATTATTTCAGTAAAAATTCTAGAAAAGATACTTAATTTTAATTTTGTGAAGAGTTCAAAGGGGCCTGCTCCCTTAAAGAATACTGTCTGGAAGAAAGCAGGGACATTCCAATACATGGACTTCTTCATTTCATCTCTTCCTCTAGTGCTAAGCATATACAAATATTACTTCTTGTCCTTAAATTCTAAGCACCCATTTTTGTCGTGTGTTCAATGGATATAATAATGGCTGTCTTCTTACCTGGGCTGTCTTTTCAAGAAAAAATGACTAAAGAAATATGAAAGCTCTGAAGACTGCCATACAGAGGGAGAAATAGTGGATTTTAAGAAAGAAACAAAATAGTATGTGTTAGATTGTGAACCCCCTGAAAGCTAGAACCATGTCTGATTGATTAATCTTTATAACCCCAGTACTTAGTATATCTGGAAAATAGTGGGTACTTATTAAATGTCTTCTGAATAAAGCACCGAATCTTCTGATGAATATTCTTATCTATCTAAAGTATTAGGGAAACACAGTAAGAATCATAGCTAAGCAGCATATAATTAGCATTTCTTGTCCTGCAAGTCTTTGGAAGAAAGGGGGGATGGGAGTGTTATGGATGTAATATTTGTGTCCCTGCCCCTACCACCACCAAATTCAGATCCTGATGCGTGATGGTATTTGGACATGAGGTCTTTGAAAGTAAGCAGAATTAGATGAAATCATGAGGGTGGGGTCCCCATGATGGGGTTAGTTTTCTTATAAGAAGAGATGGCAGAAAGCTTGTTCTCCCTCTCTTCTTACCAAGTGAGGACAGCAGGAAAGTGGCTGACTGCAAGTCAGGAAGGCAACCTTCAGCAGGAACCAATTGGACAGGCATCTTAATTTTGGGCTTTCCAGCTTCTAGAACTGTGAGAAATAAATTTTGGTTGTTTATGTCACCCAGTCTATGGTATTTTATTATGGTAGCCCAAGCTGACTAATACAGATGGATAGGGAGGGGGCGCCTGGGTGGTTCAGTCAGTTAAGTGTCTGACTCTTGATTTCAGCTCAGGTCATGATCTTGGGGTCCTGAGATTGAGCCCTGGGTCAGGCTCCATGCTCCCTCTCTCTCTGCCCCTCCCCCCACCTCTCTCTCATTCCCTCTCAAAATACACACACACACACACACACAAACAGATGGACAGGGAGAATATTAATTTAATACGTAAGTGCCAGCAAAGTATTTTGCATAGATTATTTCATTTAATTCTCATATCTAATGTGGTATAGATTACAGTTGACCCTGAACAACATGGGTTTAAACTGTGTGGGTCCACTTATACATGGATTTTTTTCAATAAATATAGTATAATACTTTCAATAAATACAGTACAATACTGTATCTTCTCTTCCTTATGATTTTGTTAATATTTTCTTTTCTCTAGATTATTTTAAGAGTATAGTATATAATACACATAACCACAAAATATATTGTTGATTGACTGTTTATGTTATTGGTAAGACTTGTGGCCAATAATAGGCTATTAGTAGTTAAGTTTTTAAGGAGTCAAAAATTATTTGGATTTTTTACTGTTTGGGGGGTCAGCACCTCAACCTCTGCGTTGTTCAGGGGTCAACTATATGTATTCTATGTGTTCTACTTTATTTAAAAGGAAACTGAGGCAAGGAGAGAGATTGAATAATTGGCTAGTAAAGTGGTAGAACTAGGATTTTAATAAAAATCTGTCTGATTTGAAAATACAGTTCATTCCAGGGGCACCTGGGTGCCTCAGTTGGTTAAGCATCTGCCTTTGGCTTAGGTCATGATCTTGGGGTCCTAGGATCAAGCCCCAGGTCAGGCTCCCTGCTCAGTGGGGAGTCTGCTTCTACTTCTCCCTCTGCCCCTCCACCCTCCACTTGTAATCTCTCTTTCTCCCTGCCTCTCTCAAATACATAAATTTTTAAAAAAATAAAAAAAAAAATACAGTTCATTCCAATACTCCACACTGTTGCGGACAGTTGAAATTATTGTTTCCCCCTAAGGTCTGGATGCTTCTACTTTTCTTGTCCTTTTGATCTTCATGTTTAGATTAGATCCCCATAGCATTAAAAAACAGTGTTTTGTTTTGTTTTTTTTTAAGATTTTATTTATTTATTTATTTGACAGAGAGAGACATAGCGAGAGAGGGAACACAAGCAGGGGGAGTGGGAGAGGGAGAAGCAGGCTTCCCACAGAGCAGGGAGCCCAATGTGGGGCTCGATCCCAGGACCCTGGGATCATGACCTGAGTTGAAGGCAGACGCTTAACAACTGAGCCACCCAGGCACCCCAAAAAACAATGTTCACAGGAGTGTTGTCACTAGATTTGCATGTTTTAAACCAAAGGCATTGTCTTTAGAATCTTGGACTGTGGTTTTAAATCCACATCAAATTTGTTTTGGAGGGTAAAATGAGATGAAGGGATCTAACCTTATTTTTTTTTTAACTGGTTAGCTGAGTCCCACAGGGCTTACTGAATAAGTCTTCTTTTCTCCCTGTTAATTTGAAATAACATCTTTATCATAGGATTTATAATTATATATATTTTTGAGGGATGATAGTTTGCTCCTCTGCTCTGTCATATATTCAAATGCCTCTCTCTGTATTTATGGCTTTATAGTGAATTTTAATACTTAATACTTAACTATCCCCTAATTGTTATGATTTTAGTAAATACTTCTATTCTTATGCAGTTATTCTTTAAATTGTTTTTAAATGTACAAGACTAAATACACACATTTTAATGAAATTACATCATATTTATAGATTCATTTTTCTTTTTTTAAAAATTTTTATTGTTATGTTAATCACCATACATTACATCATTAGTTTTTGATGTAGTGTTCCATGATTCATTGTTTGTGCATAACACCCAGTGCTCCATGCAGAATGTGCCCTCTTTAATACCCATCACCAGGCTAACCCATCCTCCCACCCCCCTCCCCTCTAGAACCCTCAGTTTGTTTTTCAGAGTCCATCATCTCTCATGGTTCGTCTCCCCCTCTGATTTCCCCCCCTTCATTCTTCCCCTCCTGCTATCTTCTTCTTCTTTTTTTTTTTCTTAACATATATTGCATTATTTGTTTCAGAGGTACAGATCTAAGATTCAACAGTCTTGCACAATTCACAGTGCTTACCAGAGCACATACCCTCCCCAGTGTCTATCACCAGTCACCCCATCCCTCCCACCCCACCCCCCACTCCAGCAACCCTCAGTTTGTTTCCTGAGATTAAGAATTCCTCATATCAGTGAGGTCATATGATACATGTCTTTCTCTTTTTGACTTATTTCGCTCAGCATAAAACCCTCCAGTTCCATCCATGTTGTTGCAAATGGCAAGATCTCATTCCTTTTGATGGCTGCATAATATTCCATTATATATATATATATATATATATATATATATATATATATATATATATATATATATACACCACATCTTCTTTATCCATTCATCTGTCGATGGACATCTTGGCTCTTTCCACAGTTTGGCTATTGTGGACATTGCTGCTATAAACATCAGGGTGCACATACCCCTTCAGATCACTACATTTGTATCTTTGGGGTAAATACCCAGTAGTACAATTGCTGGATCATAGGGTAGCTCTAATTTCAACTTTTTGAGTAACCTCCATACTGTTTTCCAGAGTGGCTGCACCAGCTTGCATTCCCACCAACAGTGTAGGAGGGTTCCCCTTGCTCCGCATCCCCGCCAACATCTGTCATTTCCTGACTTATAATTGGCCTCTTTAAAAAATTATCATCGTGTTTAGAAAAATAGCATTTATTCTATATTTCTTTTACTACCCTGCAGGAAGTCTGGGGTTCCTTTACATAGGTTATATACATTTCTTATTGAGTTAGCCTAAAGTATTCATTAGTTTCTGCTTATGTTATATTTTCTCTTTAATTATTGTAAATAGATAGGAAAATACTGATTTCTGAACACTTATTTCATAACCATATTATGAACTTCATTAAAATTTTATAGACTTTTAGTTGCTTCTCTTTGGTTTTTCAGATAATCAAATCATCACCAATAATAGTAGCTATATCTTATTATTTTTCAATACTTGTGCCTCATTCATTGGAAAATAGTGATATTAATAGTCATCTTTTTCTTGTTATTGGGAAAGTGGATTTTTGTAATTTTGTATGAAATTGTTTATTGATTTAAGGTAGATGTTATTTAAGAACTTCTACTGATTACAAAAGTAATTCATAATTATAACATTTAGCAATATATAAATAATACAGAATGTTTATTGTGAAACTCCCTCATAATCTCCATCCTCAGGGATAACATCTGTTGATAATTAGCATTTAATTTTATAGATTCTGTGTACAGTTTAATGAGTTTTTAGTGTGCTTTTCCAGTTGCACATCATCACTGAAATTCAGTGTTAGGACATTTCGTTCACCCCTAACATTTCCCGTATGCCTGTTTGCAGTCAGTGCCCACTCCCACCCCACACTCAGGCAACACCAGCCAGCTTTCTGTCCCTGTAGTTTTGCCTTTTTCTTGTCTTTTTAAGTGATTGCATAATATTCCATTATGTGGACATACCACTATTTATTTATTTATTTATTTATATTTTTACATTGGGAGAGAGAGACAGAGTGAATAGGGAGGAGGAACAAAGGGAGAGGGAGAGAATCTTAAGCCGACTCCACATGCAGCATGTGGCCAGATGCAGGGCTTGATCTTATGACTCTGAGATTATGACCTGAGCCGAAGTCAAGAGTCGGACACTTAATGGATTGAGCCACCTAGGCGCCCCTTCCAAAATGTATTTGGTCAATCTTCTATTGTAAATACTGCTACAATGAGCATCATGACACAGATGACTTGGCAGACTTTTGTAAGTATTTTATAGATTAGATATGCATTTTAATGTATCTTAATACATATGGAGAGTTGTCTTACAGAAACCATGCAATTTGTATTCACACTTTCAGTTCTTGAGAGTTTTCTCATATCCCCAACAGCACTGAGAATTGTGTGTTTTTATCTTTGTCATTCTAGTAGGGGAAATGTGATAAAGTAATGCTTTAGTGCACAGTCTCAGGAGGCAGATGACCTATACCTGAATCTTTTTCTACTACTTAACTAGCTGTGTGACTTGAGCAAATAAACATTTTATAGTTTTATTATATAAAATATATCACATTGTTACTGTTTCTTCAGAGATATTTTGTGCTCTCTGTGGAGATTCTAAATTAGAACTTCCATAATCTTTTCCTGTGGTTGTTCTGGAATATAGATAAAGATGTAGATGTACAAATATATTTAGCTATATGGATGTAAATATAATACTATGTATTATTGTATCTTAATTTCATGTTACCTTACTAAACTCTGAATTAGATTGTAAAGCTCTTTAACATTTTCTTTCAGGCATTTGAGTTTCTATCACCCCCTTCATGTCATTCACCTCCCAAGGTTAGGAATATGTTTTCTTTATCTGTAAATATACAAAGCTCACTACATTTCCTGAATACAGCAAGCACTTAATGTATGCTTGATGCCTTACTGATTGAATGAAGGAATGAATACACAGATGGAATATTTGTGGGCATAAAATAAAAGTCTTTTGCTCCCTTTCAGAGGAGATTATGCAGACAGCTGTCAATTTGGTTCCACATTCACAGCGAAAGTTCAGAGAAATATAAACAAGCAGCTTCTCAATCATTCCTTTTGCCACCTTACTATTGAAGGAAGAATTTTTTTAATATCTTCAACTTCATTTTGTGAGCATTTGAAAGGCCATTTCTATTTATTTCCAGGAAAAGTGGAATATTGGCAGTAGTGTGTAATTTCCTTTCTCAGTGTGTGTGACAAACAGCATAACTTCCTCACTATAATGTGGTTTGAAAGTTGAGGACACTTGTTGCTAGAGACCTGACTTTGCTGATGAGCCTCTGGTCAGTATTTTTAGCCCAGACTTAGGTGAAGCTGTGTAAGAGAGAGAGGGGTTCATCAACTTTGCAGATGACACAAACCTCTCACATTGGAATCAAAGATGAACACAAGAGGCCAGAACACTGGGTTGAAACCAGCAAGTCTGACCTTTGAAAAGTAGACAATGAATCGTGGATCACTACATCAAAAACTAATGATGTATTGTATGGTGACTAACATAACATAATAAAATAAAATTTAAAAAAAGGTAAGGATAGTATAAAGTACTGCTTTTAGGTTTAAATAGGCAACCACACAAATTAGAGAGACAAAGCTTGGTAACGCTTCTGGCAAAAAGACATCGCGACCTTGCTTTTAATTGACCAGAAGATCAGTTGAGCCCTAAGTAGCCCATGACTATAAATACATGAACCCAAACTTAGCTTTACTAGCTGGTACATGGTGGGAGTGCTACTCTTTTCAGCTGGGGTGAGATCATCCCTGAAATATTAGGTCAGTTCTTGGTAAGAATATTAGGAATGGCCTTAAGCTATCATGTCTGTAGAGAAAAAAAATCCCATGATTTTGCAAAAACCCAATATAATGTTTTCTCATTTTGTAAACTGTAGTTAAAGAACTGAGCATATCCCAGAAAAGGGAATTTTCAGAAGTTTGCTGTAACTATGATTTGAGAGAATGCTATGTGGAAGCTGGACAATTTTCATTCAATTCTGTTTGTCTCCAGAAGACAAACTAACAGAAATAAAGAGATAGGAAGCAACTCTTGGCTTTGTGGAATGTCAGTAGAGGCAACAAGCTATAAAACTTTATGAGGTTAATGTCATCGTGGTCATTTGACACAGCAGGACTCAGTACTTACCGCAAAGCTCAGAGGAGGAAAACTTAACGGCCACTAGGATTTCAGATCCCCGCCCTTCTAACTCCAATTTCCATTCACTTGTTACTAGTTACTCTCCAGACATGAAGCCGGATGTCTTTTTAGTTATGAGACATGGTTAAGCAATGTCTCAACTGAATATTATGGGACCAGACACTTTGGTAAGGAAACACTCGAAGGCCATGTTTTCTCAGCCAATCCTGGTCTGCAGCACCTAAAGAAGTACTCCAGGAAAACACAATACTTTCATCAAATTAGCTTGGGGAATGCTGAGTGAGACCAAACTTCATTGTTTTTTTGTGTGGTTTTTTTTGTGTGTGTATGTGTATGTGTGTGTTTAGTATAGGACTTCTAAAGCCCTTAATATCTTTATGTACATTGTGATAGCCTAAACTTTTTTTGACAGAAAGAATCCTCTTTTCTTATAATATGCACTAATATTTCCTGGAACCACTCTGTTGTGGAAGATAGTTGTAAAAACACTGCCCTAATGTCTCTTTGATTTCTAAGACACTATGACAACAGAGAAAACAATTCAATTTGGTTAATAGTAGCCACTGTTCTTAAAGATCGCTAAAAGCGTGAAACCAAACCAATTTTGTAAAAACAGACTATGTTAAGTCATGAACGACTTACTCCTCTTGCATCACTCTAGAGGTGAAGGCTTTGGACAGGAAACATGTTTCATGCACTTTATAAAGGGCCTGGCACAGGTTCTCCATATTCTTTTTCTTACCTGAATGATCAAAAAACAGTCTTTGTTTGTTTTTTTTTTAAAGATTTTATTTATTCATTTGAGACACAGAGATACAGAGAGAGAGAGCATGCGCAGGGAGAGAGGCGGAGGGAGAAGGAGAAGCAGGCTCCCTGCTGAGCCAGGAGCCCGATGCGGGGCTTGATCCCAGAACCCTGGGATCATGACTGGAGCCGAAGGCAGATGCTTAACCATCTGAGCCACCCAGGCGCCCCAGTCAAAAAACAGTTGTAAGAGGGTTCAGACAGGTGAGCTTACAGAAACACCTTGTCCTAAGATTTAATAAATACATCAAGTCTGGGGCACCTGTGTGGGTCAGTCAGTTAAGCGTCTGCCTTGGGCTCAGCTCATGATCCCAGGGGCCTCAGATTGAGCCCTGTGTTGGGTTCCTTGCTCAGGGCGGGGAGTCTGCTTCTCCCTTTCCCTCTGCCCCTCCCCCTGCTCACACTCTCTCTCCCTCTCTAATAATAAATAAATAAATAAAATCTTAAATAAATACATCAAGTCTATTAATGTTTACTGTTTATGTTTACATAAACATTAAAAATATTTACTTTCCTCCTTTTGTTCTGTTCATCCTACCATACTCCAAGCCTCAGCTCCTATTCTTCCTCCCTAGGCAAATATTACCAATCCGTTAGCCTTGTCCTCTGAGCTCTAACAGCATCTCCAGACTAGAGTGGAAGCTCTCAGTGAGAAGAGACCATAGACTCCTGTGCCCTGTGTCTTAGTTCACTCAGCCACCCACCTCATCCATACGCACAGTAGGCTGGGGCTGGGTAGACTAGAGAGCCATTATCAGGATTGGGGAGGTTGACTCTTAGGTTCCACCACCAGTCCTTACATAACAGACTCAAGCAGGAGGCCAGATGTTCATGACAGTCCTTCTCTAGAATCTCCTCCCAAGTTTGTTGGCATTCTGTAGCTCAGCCGGCTGGGAGTCTGCTGAAACGGATATTCTTATTTCAATTAGATTTGATTTAAATTAAATTGTTTCATATCAGTAACACCCTTCTAGGGAAAAGGAGTGGTAGTGGCCCAATAAGCATTCTTGTTTAGTGGCTGAGACTGTACATGCTGGTCTCTGTCCCGGGAGGGGCCTTCGCACGATGCCTGCCAGCAGAACGCTGGGCCGTGAGTTTCTCAGCAAACTTCCTCCCTTGTTTCCACTTGTTAAGGAGAAAATATGGGTAACAGCTCTCTGCTAATGATAGAGATGTGGCTTTAGAGCCTATCTTCTACTTGTAGAGGTTGTTCTAATTGTTACCATTTATTATTGTTTATTGTATGCCTGAAACCATTCTTTATCTTATTTCATCATGGTAATTAAAACAATATCTAACATTTGTTGACAACCCATGTACAAGACATTGTTCTAAGTTGCACACAAAATTTTTTTCACATTAACTTTTTAACATTGAGTTAACTGGTATGTTTTCTCTTTAACAAATTAAGAAATCGAATTCAAGAAAGTTTAACAAGTTTACTGAGGACACTTACTTAGTAAGTGATAGAACTAGAACTTGAATCCAGTTTTTCACAATGGCGTGTCCAGCATTCATTGCAGGGAATGGAAGTTTTCTTAGGCTATACAGAGAAAAGGTGGATTTGTAGTGGAACACTTCTGGGAATGGGAAGCTACTCAGGGCCAAGGGCAGTTCTGGGGCCCACATGGTGTCTTATTTTATGGGGTCTTAGCTTCTTTGCATGGGATTGCTCTACTCTCAGCTTGGTCCCATCGAGCCAATCCTCTATGGAGTTGCTAGTCCCAAGGCAGTAGGTTGCCTTGATTGGTCAATACCTATCACCCCTACTGGGCAGGGTCTTTAATGACAGGTCCTCTCATGATTTGCTGTCCAGCCATGGGAATCCAGCTTCTGGTCAAGAGTCAATGCTGCTTCAGTGTTGCCAGCTCTGCACAAGACCTGGATGAGCACTACTTCTCTGAGCCAAAGGCTATGGGCTGGGAAGTTCTAATAAGATGGTGCACTGGTTGTAATAGACCGTGGTCTGGTCAGGGCAGCTACACTGTCTTATATGAGTCGTCAAGGAGAAAGGGTATAAATATAGCATAAGCCATGCTCAAAAGAACCTTCACTGTTACAATGGATACATTACTACCCCGACAGAAAATATGTTTTTTATCAAGTATGAGATAGAAGCATGAATGATGTAGTCCTCCTTAGATCAATCTGGGATTTATAACCTTTTTATCTGGGCTAAATTCCCATGAAGTCAACTGTGAATTATAGACGACATTTTTTGGGGGACTCCACCTACCATCATTAGTTCTAAGACTAAGCCCCAAGTCAGTTATTTGTTAAAGTCCAGCAGATCTCCATCAGATTTTGTGCAAAGAACAGGTAAACCAAGGCAGAAGACTAAGTGGTCAAATTGAAACACAGATTGCTGTTGGTCCCAAACCAGCCTCCTGGGCAGATGGCAGAGCTCCCTGTTGGAGGGCCTGCTTAGAGCCCAGTAGATGGAGGTTTGCAGGTGTCAGCAGCAGGGGTAGAAGTCCAGGTCAGAAGCTTGGGAGGGAGCCTGAGACTGAGGGCCTGAGTTCTAGGCCACTTTGAATCATGGGTCTCCTTGGTCTCTTTTCACTCAGGTTTCTAAAACCTTCAGGGAGTAACATTGTGGGAGCAACACTGTAAACTTTTACCAGGACAGTAATGGATTTGTAGTTGATCTAGGAGAAAGATACAGTTTCTGAAATGTGTGCTAAGGGGCACAGAACAAATTTTAAAACTTGATACCATGCCTCTTTCCTCTTGGATTCAGTAAATAAAAGAAAAAAAAAAAACTGAATTCTTAATGTTGCTTCTTTCCCCTCCCTCACCATCCTGCAAGCTTCTCCGGTCCCCACCCATGCTTTCCCCACCAGAGTAAATATCCTCTTGAAATCATAGAATTAACTACTAATTTCAAATGATTATAATATAAAGGAAATACACAAATCAGAGAAAAGGTTAAGAATTAACATAAGCTAGGTAAAATTTAGTGGTTTTGTTTTGTTTTGCTTTGACTTTTACTAAATTACAACCATTTATTCTTTCAAGGACACACATACATTTGGCACTTGGGCTGTGTTACTTTAGCCCTGAAAGCAACTTTCTTATCAACAGCTCCTAACTCAAAGATAGAGGTTTTAAATTGCCTTCTCTGCTCTTCTAAATAACACTCAAGTGGCCTTTTCTTTCTTTTTAAATGTCCAGTCTTCCTTCCTTCCTAAAGTATGAAGCTCGCATTCAGCTTGGAGAGGGAGAAATTTCATATGCCTATATTTGCCATCTCCATCCCCTGTGATGGTCTTTCTCCACCTGGGTGATTTGAATTCCCCCAATTCCTCTCTTGCCTCATTTCACAAGAGGCAAGTAGTTCTCAACCCTGGCTGCACATTAGAATCTCCAAGGGGCGCTTAAAGAATACTGATCTGTAGTTCTTTCCTAAAAGGTTTGGATTTAATTGTATGGGGTGGGGTTAAGGGATCAATATTCTTAAAATGCATCCCAGGAGGTTTTAATGTGGGCTCAACAGACTTTTGGGTCTCTTTCAGCTGTGTAGTCTAGAGGTCTACAAGATCCTGTGTTGATAGTCTATCCATGGTAGTTGGAAGATGTAGCAACTTTTTTTTTTTTTCCATTCAAAGGGTTCCTACCATTTTTTTTCAGGCTTGCTACTCTGCAAATGAATCACTTTTAATTTTTAAGGGGATAGACCCTTTCTCATTAGAACCTTATAAGCACATTAAATGTGGAGGTGCCGAATGGTGTCTGAGAAGTGTCATAACTCTGAAGAAATAGAAAATGTTTTCCTAGATATCTGTCATATTACCAGGGGGTTTCCATCCTGAGGCTTGTTCATTTATAACCTATTTTACCAAATGGACGACCCTTACAAAGGATGTGAGATAGATTTATCTGAGTTAAAGAAACAACAATGTGATTAATCATGCCGTTCCTTGCTATCAACTTTTTCTGCCCAACAACAAAGTGATAGATGTGCTGGAGGGGATAACAGAAGTTTGACTGGCCCCAAATTTTCCTCTACTCAAAGGGAGGTCTTATGCATCTGTTGGAGAATTAAGTTCATGGGAAGAGGGACATGGGCATGTATTTGGGGCTTAGTGAAATATTAGATAATACTTTTTCCCTATATGCTTAAACTCCACTTATCAGAAAATATCAAATAGCAACTTTACTTTGATTTTTCTGTTTTATTAAAACAGTGACAATTAAAGAGAGAACATTACCCTAATTAAGTAATTGAATAAAATGGCGAACAGATGCATGCTGGCTGCTGTGGACAGCCATCCTCATTTATAATGGTGAGCACAGCAAAGCCATCTGGACCTTTTTTCTGTTCTTTCATTGTTTTTGAGATGTCATTCCAAGAATTTCCATACCATTAAGGCTACTGTTCCAACAGGACAAGGCTAGCATAGAGAATAGTGTTCACAGTATGATCGATGAAATCTTAGCTTAGATTTCTTAGGACTCTCCTATCCATCTGGAAGGACCAAAGGGCCTTGCTTTGCCCTTTTTTTCTCTTATTGGGTCATTACCTGACTAAATTCTGGCTTGATATTAGAGTATCTCTTATATGTATCATTCAACAAGATTCACTGTCAAAATCTAAACTTCCCATATGCCTGACTGCCCCAAAGCAGAAATGGGACAGATTAATGAGCTAGCCAGCACGAATTCTCCCACTTTGAGGACCGCTCTCATGTTGAGCATGGTACCATCTGCTACAATAACAGAATCAACCTCCTTTTTCTGGAAGGAGATGTGTAGTATCTAATTATTTGGCTTTAAACTCTTCTGAACTATGGGAGGTAGAATGCATCTGGTGCCTAATCACTGTTCTTATGGGTCGTGGCTTTTTGTGTCTTTGTTTGTTTGTTTTGTTTTCTATGTATGGAGTAAATCAGAAAGGATTTTTGAATCTTCTGCCCCAAAGCACACCATGGACATCAGATGTTTCCTTTTTCTTGGATTAGGTTTTTTTTTTCCCCTGGAGAGAACATATTTCTCTTTTCCCTTGAATTTCTTTTGCACAATTGTCTCTGTTGTGCAAGTGAGAAGCCATTTATGTACTCTACTTATTTGAAGAAGAGCTACAGCCTGTTCTAATTCTGTAGTGTATCAGGAAACCTGACACCAAGAACAGAACATCTCATACTAGACCAACCAGAGCTACACTAAATTGTGTTAGGTCTCAGAATTTGGACTCAAGGCTATGCACATCAATATTTACTACAGATCTATATCTGAATGCTGGAATTTGCTGGAACCCAAGTGGACTGTGTGCATATGTGTGTGTGTGTGTGTGTGAGAGAGAGAGATGGTGGCTGGACAGATGTTCCACATATTGTTCCTCCACACTTCTAAGAAGGTAGAATCATCTAAAATAATCAGAAGAAGAGATACCTTAGGAAACAATTTTTAATCCAGAGAGTGGAAGGCAACTTTACAAACTCCCTCTTAGATGCACTGAATGAAATTTAAGATGACCCATTCTCAACCCAAGGAATTGGCAGCTATAAGGTGAGACTAAATTGCAATGAAGGCAGAGATAAAAAGGGAACTGGCTTAAATAAAAGAATTTAAGAGATGCCCGGGTGGCTCAGTGGGTTAAGCCTCTGCCTTTGGCTCAGGTCATGATCTCAGGGTCCTGGGATCGAGCCCCCACATTGAGCTCCCTACTCAGTGGGGAGTCTGCTTCTCCCTCTCCCTCTTTTCCTCCCCCCTGCTAGTGCTCTCTCTCTCTAAATAAATAAATAAAATCTTTAAAAAAATTAAGAAAATCAAAATGCAATGTTGGAATAAAAATCTGCAGTGGAAGGAAAAAAGAGAAATGAAGCATTAAAAAAAAGAAGTCAAAGATAAATTTGAAATATTCTCTTCAAGTTCAGAGAAAAGGGCAAAATAAAAACATGAATAAAAAGATAATAAATATGTGGGTCAGAAAGCAAATATTCAACACTAGAAAAAGAATCATTCCAAAAGGAAAAAATAAACAGAACAGTTGAGACAGTAATAAAAATGTGTATTAGGCATATCATTTTATGGCGCTGAAAAGAATACTTTGCAAATTGAAAAGGCTCACCATGTTCTAGATAAAATTTTACATAATGATTAATTTCTAACTCTGTGACCTTGGGCACATTTCTTAACTTCTCTGTGCCTCAGTTTCCTGATTAAAATAGGGACAATTCTAGTGTCAGCCTTGAAGTGTTGTTGCAGGTTTTAAATAAGTATTTGTGAGCATTTTGAATGGTGACTAAAGCATAGAAAGCAGTATGAATGTTTTAAATGAAATAAATAATAGTGCATAAATATATATTTATAGACACACTTGGTTTACTCAGTAGCTCAACATCAAGTGACTCTCCGTGCCTGGGTTGTTCTAACTTGCACCTTTCCACTGGTAACTGGGTTCCTATTCCTTTCTAGGTCCATCTTGCCTCACCCTCTCTGCTCTTGCTCTCTGGTTGGTACTTCTGTTCTTCTGGTCTTTCTTTAGCTCGTTGCCCACCCATAATTCCTTCCATGGCCAGGCAGTAATGGATCCTGGGTTCCATCATTGGGATGCAGCCATCTGCTGCCAGTCCTTCTGAAAGTTCCCCCTTGAGTAGACTCTTCACAGTACCTTTTGTAAGTTCCCACTACATTTCAGAGTAGCCACTTCTGCTTGTAACTGGCCACACTGCCCAGCTCACTCCTGTGGCCTGGTCTAGATCCTGGGTGGATCCCACATTCCTGTGTGTGCCCAGCTTATGCTTATACTGTTGAGGCTCCTGCAGGTGACTTCCTTAGACCCATTACCCACAAGAGGGGAATTAGGACCAAGTAGGAAGGCTCTTACACAGTCTTGCCAAGGGGAGTCACATAATGAGCTTTCCATGTGATGACCTCACTTTTGTGTAACACCTGTACCCAAGTACTGATTGGGAAATGTTTCACATCTACTGGAGCACTCTGGATTCAAGGCAGAACTTCAGAGAAATGTCTTCATGGTTCATACATTTGTTTAACCCAAACTGATTTCTTTCTGCATGAGATGATCAATATGTTAGAAGCCAAAACCAAAGACTAAATGTTATACAAATAATTGACTTATGCAGTATTGCTTTGCTTTCAGCTTTTAATTAGCTGGCTATAAAATCTAAGACAATCATTAGCAGCGTGGGGGTTCTAAGACATACTATTTATGGTTAACATTTAATTATGCCTAACCTTAAAGCAGGTGATCCTGCTGCTTTTTGCTTTTTTTTTTTCCACCCAGGAGTTCAAGGATAGCCTCGGGTAGAAAAGGTTTAAAGGAATTATGAGAAATAGCACCAGATAAATCATGCTTACCCTTTGCACAGTTGAGCAATGATGTAACTGTGGAAAGCTTTAGCCCAGAGTTAGTTGATGGAGATGTATTTTAGACTCACAGAGTTCGGGGTATGTAGGTCTTTAATCCAATATATATTTTAGCTAGTAGTCACGTATAATCATAAGCTCAATGACATTTGAACCTTAATAAAATAAAGCACAGAATAATGCTACATCGATGCAGTTCCTGATGTTGAAAGAATGTGTGCTTTAAAATCAGAAGATCTGGGCTTCAAGTTCAGGTTTGCCACTTACCTGCTGTATAACTTTGGGCAAGTTGCTTAACTGCTTTGTCAGAGGTTAGGTTCTTCGATTATAAAATGAGCATATCTCTCAGGCCTTAGGGAGAATTCACTGTAAACGTGTAGCTATCTGCCAAATGTGTGCATGGACTTGGTAGATACTCAAGAAATATCTGCCCCTTTCTTACCTGAGGAGTGGGAGTGCAGAGGTAAAGGCTAAGATTGTGGCTCCTCATGGAAATCCCACCTCCTGAGTCCAGCAGTACTAAAGGACTATCCCACTGGCAGCCATGGCATTTAAGTGAGAAGTTAGTGAGAATCAAGGTATGTGTTCTTTGAACATCAGAATACCCAAACTCCCAAAATTGCCTTGAAAAATTCTGAGACCACCTTCTATCTCAGAAGGATTCTGCCTTCCCCCAGGAAGGTTTCCCAAACCACTCCAGCACTAGGGAATCTTTTCTTCCCTCAGAAATTGTAGTTCTTGTGGGTACTTTATGTAGCTCCTGGAAAGCTCTTCCACTGCTTTTAAAGTATGTGTGGCTGACTCAACCATTTAAACTCCTCTGAAAGCTCCGACATGTGTGGGGCCACATGCTACATTCTTTATCTATAGCACCTAATGGGAAAAGAGCTGAGGAAGAAGAGAGGGCAAGGGGCAGTTTCCAGGCTGTCTGAGACACTTGAGAGAGGTCTGCTCCCCTTTGGAATACTTCCCAGGACTAGTACCAGTTGTTCTAGTTTGCATGATACATCTCAGATGAATGGCCACACACTAAACCTCTACATTACCCTACCCCAACCAAGTTTTTCTTCTTTTTTTTTCTTTAAGGATTTTATTTGTCAGAGAGAGAGAGAGAGAGAGAGAGAGAGCACAAGCAGGGGAGTGGCAGGCAGGAGAAGCAGGCTCCCCGCTGAGCAGGGTGCCTGATGCGGGGGACTTGATCCCAGGACCCTGGGATCACGACCTAAGTCGAAGGCAGACACTTAACCGACTGAGCCTTGCAGGCATCCTTTTTTTTAAATAAAGATTTTAATTTATTTTTTGACAGAGACAGACAGCGAGAAAGGGAACACAAGCAAGGAGAGTAGGAGAGGGAGAAGCAGGCTTCCTGCGGAGCAAGGGAGCCCGATGCGGGGCTCCATCCCAGGACCCCGGGATCACGACTCAAGCCGAAGGCGGACGCTTAACGACTGAGCCACCCAGGTGCCCCGCCAGGCATCCCTTTTTTATTTATTTATTTATTTATTTATTTATTTATTTATTTATTTATTTATTTATTTATTTATTTATTTGAGACAGAGAGCACACGAGAGGGGGGAGGGTCAGAGGGAGAAGCAGACTCCCTGCCGAGCAGGGAGCCCGATGCGGGACTCGATCCCGGGACTCCAGGATCATGACCTGAGCCGAAGGCAGTCGCTTAACCAACTGAGCCACCCAGGCGCCCAGGCATCCCTTTTTAAAACATCAAATGACTTTTTCATTTTATGGAAAAAATTCCCATTCTATGAAAAGCTGACTTTTTATTTGTACATCTTTTTGCATACCAACCATTCTAATAAAACCTACTGTCATTACTACTGCAATGAATTAGCTCTGTGGTCACTGGCTCCTTATTAGCAGGGCTTTAACAATTCTTTTCCTTTTAACAAATGAGTAAAATAATGTAAGAGGCATTGCAGTAAAAGGTGTAAAAGCACTCAGAATGTTGCTTGACACATAGCAGGCACAAAATACCTCCCTGGAGAGAAGGTTCACCAGGTGGCTCAGGACTGAGAGGTGTGCACGGAGGGTTGGCACGGGAGGACATTCAGGGAGAGGACATACTGAAGCAGTGTGACTAGGGCCCCAGTGTATATATGACACTGTACGTGGCTCCTTATGGGCTGGAGCAGAGTGTGCGTGAAGAGATGGGCAGCAGGAAAGATGACACTGGAGAGCAGATAGTGGCCAAGTCACAGATGATACTGATGCTGTGGTAGAGGGTTTGGCCTGGGTTATGAAAGTGTTAGAGGGGCGCCTGGGTGGCTCAGTTGGTTAAGCGACTGCCTTCGGCTCAGGTCATGGTCCCAGGGTCCCGGGATCGAGTCCCGCATCGGGCTCCCTGCTCGGCGGGGAGTCTGCTTCTTCCTCTCCCCCTGCTTGTGTTCCTGCTCTCGCTGTCTCTGTCTCTGTCAAATAAATAAATAAAATCTTTAAAAAAAAAAAGAAAAGAAAGTGTTAGAGAAGAACAGAACAGTATTATTTAGGGCACTGATGTAGCCATTCATGGCTCCCCCCACGCCCCCAAAGGTCGTCACAGCATGGGCTTTCTGTCCTCACTGCTGCCCTTTGGTGAAAGGATTAAGCTTCAGATTTAATTATCTCAACTCTTCCTACCTTTTCGTATCTTGTGCATTTGAGTTCATCTCTGCAAATTTATGCAAAGCTTACTATAAGTTAGAATATATAATTTGCTTATGTTTTTAAAAACAAGACTATGAAATATTAAGGAAATTTGTGAGAGAAGGCAGTTGGGCTACCACAACCATGCCCCCTCCCCCCGAATCAGGAAGAGTATGCATTCATTCTACTTTGCTGTTGGGAGGGTCACTGGAAGAGTTAGAGAAGAACTGCTATAGGCCACAGGGAGCCTCTCAAGATTCTTGAGCAGGGGGAGAGGCATGGTCTGCAATGCAGGAAATGGTTTAGTTCTGGAGAAGCAACCATCTTCTCAGGAGTAAAAGTATTAAGAGAGAACAATTCTAGACAATAGTTAATGTCATGGCAAGATACATGGTATAGAAATAAATGCTGTCAGAGCTCCAAAGATGGAGAAGTGTCTGTGGTCTGGGAGGACTGGAGCGGTTTGCTTGTAGGAGCTAGGCCATGTGTTAGACTTGAAAAGTCTGAAGGATTTGGGAGCGCAAAGAGAAAAGAGGACAAATGGAGCATATGCAAGGAACATGGTGTCGTGTGCGTGTGTGTATGTGTGTGTGTATTCTGAAGGACGTTTAGTAAGAAGACTGGAATCTACTTGACATCAGAAAGAACATTCCTTCGCATTACATTTAAATGTGTTTAAGGGGTGGATTAAGAGAAAGGGGATTTGGAGAGAGTGAGTTTCAGAGAGGAGAGAGAAAAAGAAAGGAAGACAGAGACAGAAAGAGAGAGGGAAAAACACAGAGAGAAAATGAGAAGAAATGAAGGGGCAGACCAAAGTTGTAGGAAACAGCATTTTTCATTTCTAATTCTTTATGCCTGGTTTCAGCCAGCTTGTCATCAGCAGTAGTGAGAGCTTTTCTCTAAAAAGGGATGAGAAATGACGTTTCACAATAAGAGGTAGGAGCCTTTGGGATAAATAAGAACATCCAGCAAAGCCACATGAAATGGAAGATTTTCAGCCAGACCTACGAACTAGTTCAGTGGAGTATGAAGTGTGCTTTGAGGGAAAGATAAAAATGAAGTATTAAACTTTCCATCAATGTTTGAGGTATTTTCATTTGGGCTTTATTTTCAAAGCACACAGAGAATTCGCTCTCTCAATTTATCATCCTACTCAGGCTTCTTGTGTGCACATTATATTTTGACAAAGTACTAGAAACTCCAGGGACAGGTTTAATGGAAAGAAAGGGGCAGTTATACCATTCTGCAGGTTTAGTACAGGGCTATAGAAACGGTATTCAGAAGGCCAAAGGCGGAATGTCTCCCCACATGGAGAACAGCATCAGTCTCTTCATGAAGGCTGGCTGACTTCTGCTAAGTCCTGCAAATCAGAGCACAGTCAGCATCTATTCTAGAATGAATTTCCAGACTTCCCTCCCCACTCCCGGCCACAGGTAGGGCAAAGGGCAGCCCCTCCTGTGGCATTCTAGACAGCCCTCCTAACGCAAAAGAAGTTTCCTGTTTGTGTGACTGTTTTTCTCTACTAGACTTCACGTTCTTTGAGTCAAGGGTAGTTCTTACTCATCCCTTGTAGCCCTACCACAGGAGATGCTCCATAAATACATGTGGAAAGAAATTTTGTCAAAGGGAGCTCACTGAATTAAAACTGGATAATTGGGAGCGCCTGGGTGGCTCAGTCAGTTAAGCATCTGTCTTGGGCTCAGCTCATGATCCCAGGGCCCTGGGATCGAGCCCCTCGTTGGGCACCCTGCTCAGCAGGGAGTCTGCTTCTCACTCTCCCTCTGTCTCTCCCCCCCACCCCCCGCTCATGCTTTCACGAGCACTCGCTCTCTCTCAAATGAATAAAAAAAAACAAAAAACTTTCAAATGCCTGGATTATTACAATGGGACTAGATTTTGTATCCTTTTTTAACTGGTCCCCTTAAAATGATCCTGTCCCTACTCACAGGCTGCTAGCTCTGTTACAACACCTCTAATTTCAGAATCAAGTTTGAGGAAAAACTTGGACTAATACCTGCTTACTAGCTTGTGAGGGCTACTACCTCACCCCATGAGAACCAGCACACTCATTCTAGTTCTGTGACCTGGGCAGCCCATTCATCTCTCTCTGGTTCAGCTTCTTAATCTATTCAGGGAGCAGTATAACACCATTCTACAAAAAGGTATTTTATGGGGATTGTATGCAGCCATACCTGGAAATATAAAGTGCTCCCTATGCATTTCCTTCAATCATGCTCCTTCAAATTATTCCTGTTGCTGATTGTCTAAATCTCCTCTAGTTTCCTCTTACTGGAATCGGCAGTTTCCCAATTAGGAAAAGCATGAATACCATTGCCCTGGTCAGGCTGTTGAACTTTCATGTCAGTTTCTTCTTATGTCAACAATCAAAACTTTTTCTCTGTATTAATTCCCACCCAAAGTTAACACCTGGATTGGCTGAGAGCAAGTGTTCTCCTTATGCATTGCTGCATAACAAACTACCTGAAACTTACTTTATGCAAACATCTTTGGCTCATGACTCTAGGTTAGGAATTCAGCAATGCTTCCTCTGGTAGTTGTCTCTGATCTATAAGGCATGAGCTTGCATGACTAGGGCTAGAAGATCTACTTCCCGGATGGTTTCTTCACTCTTACCTCTGGCACCTCAGTGTTCCATGGCATCTCCCTCTCCACCTGGCATCTTTAGGCTGCTTCTAGGTGGTGAGTTTCTTGCAGCGTGGTAGTCTCAGGGTAGCCAACCTGCTTATAACAAGGCTGACTTCAGGGACACCTGGGTGGCTCAGTCGGTTAAGCGTCTGCCTTCGGCTCAGGCCATGACCCTGGGGTCCTGGGATCGAGTCCCGCATCGGGCTCTCCGCTCAGCGGGGAGCCTGCTTCTCTCTCTGCCTGCTTCTCTCTCTGCTTGTGCTCTCTCTCTCTGACAAATAAATAAATAAAATCTTTAAAAAAAGAAGGCTGAGAGGCATCTGGGTGGCTCAGTTGTTAAGCATCTCCCTTCGGCTCAGGTCATGATCCCAGGGTCCTGGGATCGAGCCCCGTATCGGGCTCCTTGCTCTGCGGGAAGCCTGCTTCTCCCTCTCCCACTCCCCCTGCTTGTGTTCCCTCTCTCGCTGTGTCTCTCTCTGCCAAATAAATAAATACAATCTTTAAAAAAAAAAAAAAAAAGAAGAAGAAGGCTGACTTCAACTAGTGTGAGCAGTTCAGGAGTGATCCTTCCCAGAGACCAAGGCAGAAGCTTTAACACCTTCAGAAGTTACACAGTATCATTTCTGATACATTCTATTGGTTATTCAGGGCCAGCTAAAATTCACTGTGAGAAGAAACCTCAAAAGGAAGTGAATACAGGGAGGTGTGATTCACTGGGGAGTTATTTTAAAGACCAGGTATCAGGGTGTCCTCCCCTTCCCTCCTCTCCTCTTCCTTCCTCTCCCCTCCCCTCTCCTCTCCAT
Source organism: Mirounga angustirostris (assembly GCF_029215605.1). Classification (NCBI taxonomy): domain Eukaryota; kingdom Metazoa; phylum Chordata; class Mammalia; order Carnivora; family Phocidae; genus Mirounga; species Mirounga angustirostris. The sequence goes on along the minus strand of NW_026991718.1, from coordinate 13,028,716 downwards.
CTTTTGACTTACTGAAATTTGCCAGGTTACATTCTCAGTGCTCATCGACCCAGGTAAATGCTATGCAAAGAGAGCATATGGGGCTGTTCGGCATGATAGGTATGGAAAAATGTGAATGGCCAACTATCTCCTTTTCCTAATACATGTTGGAGGCTTCATCTCAGTTTTAAGTAGGGTGAATGTTCATGAGCACACTCCCCATGAGCATGGCTGGCACAGTGAGCTCACATGAAACCAGGAAATCCTCAACGGAAAAGAACAGTTAATAGATGAGGTGCATGGTATTTTCCTTAGACCTCTTAAGTCAGTGGCAACAAATTGAAATGGTAATTCATTTACATAAATCAAAGAAAACCAGGGGACAGTAGTGGGATTAACAGTGTAGAGTATGAGGAGAGCTGGAAGAATTATACATTAAAGAATTCGTGAGAAATAGCCATACATTGCAATTGGCTCTAGGCAGAGAAAAGTAATCTACATTTTATGGCGGCATTTCAATTATTCACTATGGGTGCTGAGAAATATTTGTCAGCTCTCAACTTGTAAATGGAGATAAATCTTACATGTTCAATTGCGTCAGGTTATCATCTGGTCTACACTAATTGAATTTGTAAGAGACCAATCTGGGTCCTGACTCTCCACAAATCTTCTGACTACTTCAGCTCTCCTTCATCTACATTCTTACATTGTCTTGACCACATAGCTTGTTACCCCACATGGTTTTATATGATTAACTTTGATTAACTCACTAGATTCTGTTTTGAGGCCTCAGATAGCATTTCTCTTTTACTATACTTTCCCCACTCCCTACCCCTACTTAATGCATGAACGCACGTGCACACACACACACACCACACTCACACAAATACAAACTCTCTTCTTCCCAGTGCAGGCCTAAGTCCATAGGAAGCACTTAATAAACACTGAAAAAAAGATTTGAGTTCCCATATGTTCAAATCTTCACTGCAGAAGCAATCCATAGCTGTTACTACTTCATTTACAATGCCGATCTAACTCCAGGTGTTATCACCGGGGACATCTTGCCCTGTTCACTACCAACTCTGTTGGTGGTTGTAGTTTTTCTTAGATTAACTTTTCCCAAAGTGATTTCTTGAAATGTAACTTTGAGATGTTATACATGCTGTATTGGGAGATCTATAAGTCATATTAGCACATTGCTATGAGAAGACCTGCAGGGGTATCTGGGTGGCTCAGCCAGTTAAGCACCTAACTTCAGCTCAGGTCCTGTTCTTGGGGTCTTGTGATCGAGAGCCTTGCCTCGGCCTCCTCACCCAGCAGGGAGTCTGCTTGTCCCTCTCCCTCTGCCCCTCCTTCTGCTCAGGCTCTCTCTCTCAAATAAATAAATAAATAAATAAATAAATAAATAAATAAATAAATAAATAAAATCTTAAAAAAAAAAAAAGAGGACCTGCAACAGAAGCAATTTTTTTTTTAAAGATTTTATTTATTTGTCAGAGAGAGCAGGCACAAGCAGGGGGAATGGCAAGCAGAGGGAGAAGCAGGCTCCCCGCCGAGCAAGGAGCGTGATGCAGGACTCGATCCCAGGACCCTGAGATCATGACCTGAGCTGAAGGCAGACGCTTAACTGACTGAGCCACCCAGGCATCCCAGGAAGCAATTTGTTTAACTACATACTCTCTAAATTATTTTTGGCATAGAGTGCTCTTTCAAGAAATGGTAACAGCATCTATTTATTTTCCAGGGGAATGGTGTTTTCTGGAATGCATTTGGGCAAACAATATCCTATAATCCCCGCTTTTGTTCTTTGTCTTCTTGGTCTTATTCTTCCACCACTGTCTTGGCCGCCTCCCCTTGTCTCAGACCCAGGCCTTAACTTCTTGCCTTGAGTAGGCAGAAACTTTGAGAACCCGCGGAAGGTGACTCTTTGCGCTAGGTAACTTAGCAGTGTTTGGCACTAGAAGGGGCCCTGAAAATACCACACCTAGTCTTTCATTTTAGAACTGAGGAAATAGGTACAGATAAATAGAAGTCCACTGCACCCATAAATGTCAAAATTGGGACTAACATCCAAGTCTCTGAGTTCCAAGGCAAGAATATTTCTCCCTTCTATTTTTTCATCCATTTATATAGAACTTTCCTAGAGAGTCAGCATTTGGGCCCTGCTGGCTTCATTGAAAATAAACAGGCCCAAAAGCTGGTACGAAGGATCATGATTTCCACAGAACATAATTAGTGATTTTGAGGATTTTAATGCAGGCCCTGGAAATGGAGCAGATTAGCAATTGGAGCCCATACTTCTGGCAGACGATGAATGCTGCCTCTAAAACTGAGAAGAATACAGTATATTAGCTGCTCTGCCTCTTACCTTGAAATAAAGGCTTCTGGCTTCCATGGGCTAGGCGAAGCAGGGAGGGAACAACTCGATTTTCAAAGAAAGACCTTCTTTGAAAACCTTCAGGAGATGAGATCTGTGGGAGCACTGATGGTGGTAAATGATGGTGTGGGGAGTAGTTAAACATGGCCATGTTTGATCATGTCCGCAAAAGGCCTAGATCAAATTCCCAAGGAATGTGCAAATCCCACAGGGATGGGCTATGCTTTGGAAAACAGCTTTTACCTTATGAGGCCAAGCTGGTTACTTCCTTTGTGATGGCCCAAGTGCAGGTGGGTTTGGTCTAATAGATTTATACGTTTGTTGGGAGCTCTGTGGTAAAGATGAGGTTAGAGGAAGGTGAGGTGAAGGAGGTAACTGGAGCCATCTGGTGATTATTGGATAAAACTCAGACCTTTCCAAAGCCCTGAGATCTAGTCAGAACATCAAACCCAAAGAGAATCCTATGGAGGAGATTCCAAGTTGGCAAGAAAGACAGTGGGAAGGGACGACGGGTGTGGTGTCCCAAACTCCTGTTAAACAGTTACCTGCATGAGGCCTTGGGACTTGGAGATCCTTCAGTGACTACTGAGACAGTTCTGTGCTGATTGCCTGTAAATCACAAGTTGTTTCTGTCCAGAGAAGAGCAAACTGTGCTCAGATTTCCAGTGTCCTATTGTTCACTTCAGTGGGGAGAAGGGCATGGGTCAGAATCCACAAACTTTCCATGTCTGCACATGTCTCCTAGACCACAAGAGGCTAGTCACTAAAGAGCTTTATGCCTTTGAGCACATGGAATTCTCTGGAGGATTATCCTTTGTCTACAATATAGTTTCCCTGACTCTGGGCACACACAACAATACTGGGGGCCTGATGCTCTGGCCTCCACCCTCCTCTACCCTACCCACTGGACCTCCACTTGCACACACACATGCACACGCATGCATCTTCATCTGGGCTACGAAGGAGCAGCCCAGGGTCCCTCAGCCTGGGGTGTCTCCTCCTCTCCCCCTTTAGACCTTCCGGGATGCGGGTCCTGGACTCAGAGTGAAAGAATCCAGCCCTTGTGGAAGGAGGCAGAGGGCTTGCCGCAGAACACTCATCAGCCAGAACTTCTCTGGGTGGAAAACGGAATTGAGAGGAGGGGACAGATGGGTCTGTGGTGCTGGCCCTTTAGAAGGAGGCTCCCCCGTCCACATGGACCAGAGGGCTGTGGGACTCTGGATACTCTGGCATAGCTGGCCTCAGGTGCTATGTGGTGTGGACTTGGGGGAATCCACGTAGGGCCCTGTAGTGTCGACCCTGCCAGGTGGTTTTTCTTTACTTTTGTAATGCAAGCACCTGACTTAAGCTTTGCTTGCTGAGGCATCCATTTCAAAGAGGCACGGGCTTCAGAGACAGTGCTCTGAAATAAACACATTGCCAGGGGCAGGACTAGATGAAGGGCCAGCCGCCCCCCACCTCAGGCTCCTTTGTTTTGGAGATCTTGTTGATTTTGGTAACTGACCATTTGGTCCCCTGGGCCTCTTCTCTTCCCCACTTTAAATTCCCGCCCCTATGTTTCAAATTCACCAGTAAAGAGTGAGCCAGCCCACCCCCAGGCCCCCAGCCTGGACCCCAGGAAAAGCAGAGCCCAGCCTGTGCGCTCTCTCTCCCTCAGTGACCTCGCTGTGGGGCCCCAGGGGTGCTGTGCCCTTTCCAGGTCCTGTAAGTTAATAAGCCTCTATTTTTTCAAAGTTTCCTGTTGGTTGTTGCTGAAGGACATCTTGCAATAATAATAAGAACCACAGGGATTGGTCCAGTTGTAATAGTGTCTTGGAAAGGGGAAATGTTTGCGGGAAGCTCGGTGGGGCCCAGGTAAGTGCCCCCCGGCATTTCTAGCCGATAATATGACTCCTGATAGGCTGAGATCTGTGCAAAAACAGCCAGAGGATGGAGAGTGGGTCTTCTGAGGGGGCAAGTCATTGACTGAGGCTTCCCAGGATCGTTCTATGCCAGGCAGCAATTAACAGGACCTGGCCCTTCTCAGCTTGCCTCAAGCTGCAGGGATCCTACAGAACCAGCGACAGAATGTTAAATATGTGCTGAAAAGCATTACAAGTGCCAAGGCCGCCCTAGCAGGTAGAAAGGCAGAGCACCGGCCTGGTATGGGAAAGAAAACCAGATGCTGGTGGGGCTGCACGGAGAGAACCCAACTGTGGCTGATATTCAAGAATTGGGGGTTTCGCTTCTGGCACAGGCAGCAAGGGTCCTCGTAGCTAAAAACCTGCACTTGCCTTTTCCACTCATGCAGGGTGTCCTATACCTCATCTGGTCTCTCTCTCCAGCTCCTGTCTTTCCAGGGCCAACACCCAAACCTGGATAGGGCTAGACCAAAGCCACACAGCTGTTCATTGCAAGTCAAGGTCCCATCTTGGATGGTTTCACTGAAGGCATGAGGACTCCACACCGCACTGTGCAAAGGCATGATCTGGACGCGGCTAAGATGTCATTTCTAGTACCACTTCAACCACAGACTCTTGTTATGGTGAGGCCAGTAATGAACATGGCCTGTGGGCTTCTCTGGAACCTCAGAGCTGGAAGATGCGTCAGAGGTCAGATGGTCTTTCTACGTCATGCAGGAAACACATCGAAAGAAGGTTGAAAGAGGAGAGGAGGTCGGAAGAAGGCGAGTCGGATGTGTTGGGACAAGAGCTGCTATTCGTGTCATTGTTCCAGTTATTACTGTGGGCCTCACGGTGTTCCAGGCACCTTGCTGACCAGATGGTAAAAACCCTGTGTAGAAACTAAGATGGCAAGAGAGGAAGTAACTTGCCCAAGGCCACACAGTGAGTAGGTAGGTGACAGAGCTAGGATTCAAACCAACATCTGTCTGGCTCTCAAATCTATATTCTTTCAACCACACTACGTAACCTTCAAAGGCAATGCTGATTTCCCTCTTGGGTTTTCTTTTGTCCTGTTAAACTGACACCCTGGTGGAAAATGTTGTTTGCCTCCCTATTTATTGGATCCTTTGACTTAAGGGAGACTCTGTGTCCCAGGGCCTGGAAATTTCTCTGCCCTTCATGGTGAGCCACAGCAACGCTGAAAATGTCCTCTGCATCACCTACAAGGGGCGGACACGAAGGCCAAGGTGTGGCAGGCATGGGTAAGTATCACTTACTCCTCTGAACAGAGAAGGAAATATTTACAATTCTATTCATAAAATATTTACCAGGCTCTTATGTAATTTGTTGATAACAAACAGATTTTAGTTAACTTGGAGGTGATGAGCAATCCTGTTAAACAGATGGGACCAATAACAAAATCCTGATTAATGTTTTTGTAGAACAGCGCTGTACCATGTTAGATTTGCGCTGGAAGAACAATTCCAAACAGAGAAGTGGTCCCAAGGTGAAAATAGCTGTGGATTCTTTAATGTGTTTGTGTGTATGTGTTCTCCCCCCCCCTTTTTTTTTCTGCAGGGAAATGTCTCTTGTATTCCCAGTCAAGGGGCCGTTTTGTAGGGCTTGTATTCACTGTAAGCCCCACTGTCCAATTACTGAAGACAATTTTAGGGCTAACGACTCTGACCTTGTTCTATTCGCTTTTCCCCATACGGGCAGCCCAAATGCACACAGCATTTCTTTATGGAATCCTCTGCAGCAAACCGAGTTTCCCTTTGCTCCTCAAGCTGATTTCCAATTTAGATTTTCTGAAAACTCGATATTGCCTTCCTCCACCCCTCCCTGCATGGAGCAGGGTGGTGTTTTGGTTTTTTTTTAATTAAAAAAAATTCTTTTGAAGGTAATGATTCCCAGGCAGCAGCATCCAGCTGTCAGTCTGCGACTGCGGTGCTCCGCACGCCTCCCGCAGACCTAGGTTACGTAACGGGGCCAGCGCCCTGCAGCTCTGACCCGGTGGGAGCCTGTGGGGCTTGCTGGCACCTCCCACAGAGTTTACTTCCCTCGGGGTTCCCCGCTTTCTCCTCCACCCCTTTGCTTGCAAAGTGCGGGGTCACCAGCAAAAGCGGACTTGCATTTGATTCTAGGTTCTGCCTGGTAGCAGCTGTGTGACCTTGAGGACGTAACTGACCCCGGCTGGTGGCACCTTCCTTGTCTCTAAGGGCAGGGCTGCCATGAATGGGTGCGGAAGGGCGGGGAAGGTAAGACGTCTAGGGCAATGTCCCACACCTGGCAGATGCTCACCAAAGAGAGCTGTTGTTTTTATTGCGATTCCCCCCGGAGGATGGGCTGCCCTAGGGAGGACTTCGGACTAAGTGGTTTTCTTTTAAGCTTTGCTGCGTAAGGCAGACTTTGTCCTTAAGACTTGGCCTCCAGTGTAGAAGGAAGTGGCAGTCAGGCCAGGCAAGTCTCAGATTTTCATCCGCTACATCAAAGCATCATATGAAATGATACTTGTGATCCTTTACAGCTTTTATGTTTTTTTTTTAAGATTTTATTATTTTGATTTGTGACTGAGAGAGAGAGAGGGCATGAGCAGGGGGAGTGGCAGGCAGAGAGAGAAGCAGGTTCCCCGCTGAGCAGGCAGCCCGACTGGGGACTCAGATCCCATGACCCTGAGATCATAACCTGAGCGGAAGGCTGGCGCTTCACCCACTGAGCCGCCCAGGAGTCCTAGCTCTTAGGTTCTTTATTGAAGATGCTTAAAGAAAGGCTGCGACATGAATCACAAACTGTAATAATAGTTTGAGGAGATCCCCTGCCCCTTACTCCATTTGGTGCTCCTCAGCCCTCTTCAGGACAGAGTCCTGCCCTCACTCACCAGATGAAACCTCTGTCAAAATATCCTGCCTGCCCACCTCGTCCCCGCAAGCTAATGGCAGAGTTGGCATTCAAGTAGATTGACCAAATTTGAAGTCCACTCTCTTTTTGCTAGACTTTACTGTCTTTCTTGAAGGTGGTCTTTGACTTAAATTCACTCATCAACATTTGGGATCCAAGCCTTTGGAGGATTGGTCAGTAACTTATGAGTATTCTAATGATAGTTATTCATTTTTTAAAGTATTTGTTTGTTTATTAGAAAGACAGAGCAAGAGAGACCACGCATATGGGGGGAGGGGCAGAGGAAGAGGGAGAGAGAGAACCTCAAGCTGACTCCCCTCTGAGCTCAGAGCCCATGTGGTCACAATCTCATGACCCTGAGATCATGACCTGTGCTGAAATCAAGAGTCGGTCGCTTAACCTACTGCGCCACCCAGGTGTCCTCCTAATGATATTTAAAATATACTCTGTCATGACTGTAATATGAGAAGTCTCTTAGAGAAAGCTATCATGGAGAGAGGTACACTGCCTAATCAAAACCACTAGTTTTAAGTGCTTCTCTAGGTGCTACTGGGGATTTCATAGTTCAGATTTCTGGGTAGCAGTGGGAGTTTGAATATGGTGTTGACGCCAGAATTGTCCTGCACTAAGGGGAGGAGAAATATCCTACGCAGGGATGCCATTAATTCAGTACCCCATTGATTTGAAATCTGCAGTTATTCTTGTTCAGTTGTAGGGTACAGATTTGCTTACCAAATTAATAACATATAAAATTGCCAGGTTCTCTTTATCTACTCAAGGAAACTAGCTTTTTAAACTTGGAAATTCTTTGTTGTGGTTTTTTGAAGCAAAGCTCCTAAGCAGCTTTATACAATTCTCTTGAGTTCTTTGAAATTTACCGTAATTCAGACTTTTTATGTTTGCCTCTCTTTCTCCCTAATTAGCTTATATTATTGAGGCTTAGAAATACATTTTAATGTATTTAAAAATCTATATGACTGCGGGAGAGGGTGTGTCTCATCTCGACGACTTCTATCCCTCTTGGGTCTTTGTAGTTCTCTACTCCAAGAAGAAATTGATAATCTGATTGCTCAATTCCCAAGACATTGATTGGGACACGTTTCCTTTTTGTTACTAGGAAAGATCAATGTGATTAAAAGGCATGAGTGCAAGTGGCACTTTCTCTTCCTTCTGTCCTACATGGCAGGGTGGCAGTCTGAGTCAAAGGCCCTCTCTCGAGTTCTGGCATCTTTTTGCAAACACCTCTAAGCACAATGTCATTGTTTTGGCATTGGCCAGAGAATGGTAGGATCCTGAGACATAAATTTATAATTAAGAGATGTATGAGACCTCACGTAGCCTTAGAAGCTAAGCCTTATACCTTGACTTAGGTTTGCTAGACTGTTTTGGGAACACATAGGCTCTGATCCAGGAAATATTTATTGATAGTTTTGCCACTCATTATCTTTCTGTATATATATTATATCTTACAGAGAGTAGAGGTAATGAGTGGATGAATGGTGGGTCATTACTGGCACAGACCATCAAATGCCCCACCGTGATTGTAAACAATCCACATAGTGGTATCTGACATTCCAGGTTTTCTCAAGCTTCAAAAATATAGAACTTAAGAATTGTAGCAAACTTAGGCAAACTCTACTTACCAGTAGAAATGGTCTTCCTGCTGCATCCTGGACAAATGCCTGTCGGGCCTTTGCTTGGGCAGTCCCAGTGGCAGGAAGATCACCAACCATAAGGCGACCTGCACACTTGCTGAATGACTTTGAGAGGTGGAAACTTCTTCTTCCATATGCTGGTCTTGTTCTTTCTCTAACTATCATCTGTTGCCTCTTTTTTTTTTTTTTTAAGATTTTATTTTTTTATTTGACAGAGAGACACAGCGAGAGAGGAATACAAGCAGGGGGAGCGGGAGAGGGAGAAGCAGGCTTCCCATGGAGCAGGGAGCCTGATGCGGGGCTTGATCCCAGGACCCTGGGATCATGACCTGAGCTGAAGGCAGACGCTTAACCGACTGAGCCACCCAGGCGCCCCATGTTGCCTCTTTATAATAATTTGAAATAATAACTTTGGAAACCACAGAAATTGAGGCCGATCCCTGGGAAAGGTCTAAAGATGCATAGTGGTTTCTGCATTTGACTAAACTTTAGGCTCTCCAGATCTGCTACAGAGCTTCATAATTGCTCCCAGCATATTGTTAATGTGACCGAAGCTTTGGAAAGTATATGTTGGCACTCAGAGGGATCTGAACCAGCTTGTCATTTGGTAAGTTGATAAGCACATAGGTATTGCCTGCCTGCTGTATGTCAGGCATCTATCAGCTTTCTGGGAGCTAGAGATACAGCAGTGAGCAAGACAGATAGAATCCCTGCCTGTAACGAGCTTGTATCCAGTGGTGGGGAAATAGGCACTAAGCATGTACACTAAGTTATAAATGACTAAGGTGATTTCAAATGCTCATAAGTGCTCTGGAGAAAATAAAATAGTTAACGCAATAAGCAGAGGTGGGGGTGAGCTATGGTGGTGAGGTGGGGCCTCTGAGGCAGTGACCACGTGCTCTCGTGCAGGTGCAGAACCTCAGAGATGGAAATGAATTCAGCGCATGCGATGAGCAGAAATCAAGCCGGGATGGCTGGAGTGCCATGATCGTGTGGCCAGATCGTGTGGCCCCCTCTGGGCACGACTGGCTGCATGGTTTGTGGGGCCTGATGCAAAATGGAAATACAGGGCCCCTTTATGGAAAATTCTTAAGGATTTCAAGATGATGACAACAGAGAATTAGGGCAAGCACGGTCCCTTCTGATTGTGACTGCATGGGCTGCAGGATCATGAAGCAGGCCCAGCCTCCAGGAGGAGGCTGGATTTGTGGTAATTGCTAGAGGAAGCAATTGCAACAGTACCAGGAGGAGGAGGATCTAGAAATCACGTAACCCAATTACTTAATCTGAGAAGAAGTCATGTGCTGTGGCAGAGAGAAGACAGTGACTACAGATCTTAGGTATTTGGAGACTTGGATTCTTACAGCCTCTTGTTTTTCCTGTGGTTTTGAGCCTGAGGAAGCCTGGTATGTTCTTCCCACTGCTCCTCTCTTCAGCACTGGTGCCTCCCGAAAGCTGGATTCTGGAGCAGGGCCTTGGAGTCTGCATTTCTAAAGATGTCTGTGTGCCTCTCCTGTGGGGTCAGATTTAGAAAGCATAGCACTGAGGCATTCATGACAGTACATATTTACACGTAGAACATTCTTCTGCTTATCTGGTGACTCAAGGCAGTCTTTGACACACACCTGGGAATTTCCAAGGTAACGCTTTGCCAATTCCAGGAAGAGATTTTAGTGCTGACATTGAGGTAGGAGTGTTGTTTACTGGGCACATCTGCTGTGTAGACAGTGCCAAGAAGAGTCAAACCAGAGGTAGAACAATCTCAGGATCCTCCTCTGGACTTCAGTATCCTAAAGGGTAGACTCGTTTCGGGGCGTCTGCCTTTGGCTCAGGTCATGATCCCGGGGTCCTGGGATCGAGCCCCACATCGGGCTCCCTGCTCTGAGGGAAGCCTGCTTCTCCCTCTCCCGCTCCCCCTGCTTGTGTTCCCTCTCTCGCTGTGTCTCTCTCTCTGTCAAATAAATAAATAAAATCTTAAAAAAAAGGTAGACTCATTTACTATGTTAATTAACTTGCTCTTTGTAGAATGAAATATTTGTCCTTTCGCTTTGCCAAAATTCTTTTTGCTGAATTCAGCCCCTATTTTAAGGTTAGGCAAAATTTGCTCTCTCCCAGATCGGAATTTGACATCTCCCCTTAGCTGTGTCCCAATGTGTGGTTGGGAGCAGTACATACAGCATTTTCTAATCTTCCAAGCTCCAGTTTCAGGAAATGCCAACAGTCAAAAATTGTGAAATTAGTAAACGAGTGTGCAAAATCTCTAAATAGTTGTAAAATGTTCAAGGACCATTTTCCGATGTTAATATGACCTTTGAAACATCTTATCTCCGTATTTAAAAAGCTTCATACTGCATGGTTTACTTGAATTAGTGTGTGGGAGGAGGATCAAAGAAAGTCATTTTGTATTTGGAAAAAAAAGAAAAGCGAACTAATTCCACGGTGCGGAAATGGCTCCCTTTGAAAGGTGTCCTTCACTTGCCTTTGTTTGAGGTTAATTATATCCTTTTAAAAGTACTTTCCACAGGAATGATTTTTGACTCATGAGTTATTTTCGTATGTATATGTTACCCCTCCAAATATTTTCCATATTGCTAAGAACATAGTAGTCAAAGTGACATTTCTTTGCTGGTGTCTGAAGGCCTTTTGTTTTTTTATTCCAAGGACAATATAACAACACAGCTTTGCAAAAGAAATGAATAATGCCCTCAGCCTTACACAGATATCCGTTTTATACTTTCCCTTTTCCCTTAGATCATTTTTAGTGACACTCTCACATGATCATATATGGGATCTAACAGAAAAAGACTTGTCAGAATGCAGAATTAAATCTTATGGCACCATTTTTTCTTTTCTTCCCTGTAAGCATGTTTGTCTTCCTTTTCAGAATGGAAGAGTACATGATAACAATGCTGGTTTTATTCTATTTTTTAAAAATATTTTATTTATTTGACAGAGAGAGACACAGCGAGAGAGGGAACACAAGCAGGGGGAGTGGGAGAGGGAGAAGCAGGCTTCCTGCTGAGCAGAGAGCCCAATGCGGGGCTTGCTGGGCTCCATCCAGGACCCTGGGATCATGACCTGAGCGAAGGCAGACGCTTAATGACTGAGCCACCCAGGCGCCCCTACTGCTGGTTTTATTCTAGAGGTTGTGATTGTTTTCTTCCAGAAATTAGATGCTCAGATCCTTCTACTTTGCAATATGTCTCCCTCCTTCCTCCAGCCTCTCTCTGGTTCAGGCTCACTGCCTCTCTTCCTTCCTCTGCCCTGCTATCTCTGGCCTGTTCGTGTCCCGCTGAATTCCAGGTGATGGTCAGATTCAAAAAAGAATAGATGCCTCTCCGTGTTTATTGAAACATCACAGTGATTCACTCATTTCCATGAGGACCTGGGGCTGTTATTTTATCTGTGTAGATATGAGTGAACTTGGTTCTACAGCCAAGATGGCAGGATTTAGCTTCAGCATACATCACAAATTATATTAGTAATATAATAGCATTGTCAGAGTTGGTATTACCTACTGTAACAAAATAATTTCTAAAAGACCAGAAAAAAAAAAAAGATGTTTGCTGCAGCTGCCTGGCAATCAAAGAAAGTGTAAATCACACATAAAGAAGCTGCTGAGCAGATTAGGAACTTCGACAATGGTCCAGGAGAATCGTTTCTTTTTTTTTTTTTTATTCTTATGTTAATTAATCCCCATACATTACATCATTAGTTTTAGATGAAGTGTTCCATGATTCATTGTTTGTGCATAACACCCAGTGCTCCATGCAGAATGTGCCCTCCTCAATACCCACCACCAGGCTAACCCATCCTCCCACCCCCCTCCCCTCTAGAACCCTCAGTTTGTTTTTCAGAGTCCATCGTCTCTCATGGTTCGTCTACCCCTCCGATTTCCCCTGCTTCATTCTTCCCCTCCTGCTACCTTCTTCTTCTTCTTTTTTTTTTCCTTAACATATATTGCATGATTTGTTTCAGAGGTACAGATCTGAGATTCAACAGTCTTGCACAATTCACAGCACTTACCAGAGCACATACCCTCCCCAGTGTCTATCACCCAGTCACCCCATCCCTCCCACCCCACCCTGCACTCCAGCAACCCTCAGTTTGATCAGGAGAATCGTTTCTGATAATTACTTCCTAGGCAGAACCATTAGGCCGGGGTGGAGGGAACTGTGTTATTCAGGACCAGCTTTTCTGATTTCTACTCAAAGTTTCAGGTTTTGGTGGTCCAAATACCTCATGGCTTACATTTTATAATGAATTTTTACCCTTTGCTTTGTTTTCAGATTTTAATTTATACCTTTACTTATGTCCAAAGTAAAAATGTAATAGCCAAAATATGAAATTGAGAGGATAGTCAAGACAATAAAATTAAAGGATGGAATCCATTTAAACTTAAGATGCTCTGATGACAGCCATCATTTGATATGAAAGTATGTGAGGGGCACCTGGGGTGCTCAGTCCATTTGAGCATTCAAATCTTGCTTTCAGCTCAGGTCATGATCTTGGGGTCCCGGTGTCACAGGATTGCAGGGTTCTTGTCTCGTGGAGTTGAGGAATGAATTTCACCGACATGAAAGGGTGACGTGAAGTGAAAGTTTATTAAGTGAAGGTGAGGACAAAAGAGAAAGCTCTCTAGCGTGAGAGGGATCTCTAATGGGTTGCCACTGAGGCTTCTTAGGGCTGGTCTTTTATTGAAAACTTGACTAGGAAGCCTGTGGCCTTGAGATTCTTGTGCCATCTTGGTTTGACCAAGGACTATTGATAACACCCATAATGACTTCTTTGAGGTCTGGTCATTTTCTATGATTACAGCATGGCCGCCAAAGAAAAATACTCCCTGACATCCAAAACCAGGTGCTCTGGTTTATTCCCTTACCTCTCGTTCACTCTTAGTGCTTCTGCTTGTCAGGAATAGTTTCAGAGTTAGTCAGGGGCCCCCTACCTCTCCCAGCCTATACCTCAACCCTTTTCTTACTCACTGGAATCTAGCGCACATCTGGCTCCGCGCTCAGTGGGGAGTCTGCTTGGGATTCTCTCTCTCCCTCTCCTTCTCCCCACCCCCCGCCCCAGGCTTGAGCTTTCTCTCTCTTTCTCTAAAATAAATAAATAAATCAATCTTTTTAAAAAAAATATGAAAGTATGTGATTGATACAGTGCTATCTACCTAGAGATCAGTAAATCACACGTTTGGTCTTTGACAGCTCAGCACTGGGATATTCCATTTTATATTTCTGTTTTCCCCATCTTTTGCTTTTTTATTCACGTATTTTTTCCTTCAGACAGTTCTCATACATATAACTAAATATTGTTCTGTTTTTATTCTTATTTTTTTATGTTAATCCCCATACATTACATCATTAGTTTTAGATGAAGTGTTCCATGATTCATTGTTTGCGTATAACACCCAGTGCTCCATGCAGAACATGCCCTCTTTAATACCCATCACCAGGCTAACACATCCCCCCACCCCCCTCCCCTCTAGAACCCTCAGTTTGTTTCTCAGAGTCCATTGTCTCTCATGGTTCATCTCCCCCTCTGATTTCCCCTCCTTCATCTTATTTTAAATAGCTTTCCATGTTATCTCTTTGGTAGATTATAGGCCCATTTTACAGAGAGGAAGCCCAAGTCACCCTGTCTGTAATCATTCAGAATCTCAGCCTGAGCTGAGATGCTGACCTCCCTAGTCTCAGTGCTGCCTTTTCAGTTTTCTTTCAGCTTGCCTTCTGCCTTTTCCAGTAATTACTGTTTCATGGACCTTAACGTGTATAGAAAAGGAAGAAAAGGCCAAAAGATGAGCTAATTTCAATGACAGTGGACAGAAAACATCATAGAGTGCATCTTCAGTGGCAGAGAGAGGGCACATATGACCTAGAATCACAGACTCTGGACAAGAAGGAGCCCACGTACAGGATGCTTTCCCTAAGTGCCCGCCCTCAGCAGCCCCGCAGTCTCGGCTTGGACCCCTCTGCGGAGGCTGCCTATAGTAGGTTTGTGGCTGATGTTGAACGATGCCTGTCTTAATTCAGGCTGCTGTAACAAACTGCCTAACCTGGGTTGCTTAAACCACATTTGTTTTTCACACTTCTGGTGGATGAAAAGTCCAGGATTAAGGTGCTGGCAGATTTGGTGTCTGATGAGGACCTGCTTTCTAGTTCACAGATGACTGTCTTCTCCCTATAGCCCCACTTAGTGGAAGGAGCAAAGGAGCTCTCTGTGGTCTCTGATAAGGCACTAATCCCACTCATGGGGGCTCCATCCTCATCACCTAATTACCTCCCCAAACGCCCCACCTCCTAATACCATCACATTGGGGATTAGGTTTCAGCGTATGAATTTTGGATGTATCCATTCAGTCCATAACAATGCCAATCTTTAGGAAGATGGCCTTAACTGAGAAAAAGAAATAAGCCTCCTTGAACTTTTGGTTCATTTAATTTAATCCACAGTTATTGAATACTTACTATATGCCAGAGGCTCTGCTTGGCACTGGGTTACAAAGATGTTCATAAAGCATGTAGTATTTCCTGAAAGTGATGGTCAGGATTTTTTTTTAGGGTAAATAATAGAAACTCCCTGAAAGTGCCTGAAATAAAAAGATAATTTATTAAAAAGACCCATTGATCAGTCCAACATCAGGTAAGGTGAATACAGATAGTCAAACCATGTCATAGTAATTCATCTCTTTAAATCTGTGTTCTTCTTTTTCCTGTTAGTTTTCTTCTCTGTTGGGCTCTGTTCAGTGGTGGGAAAGATTACTAATATTACCAGCAAAAATCCAGAGGAGGCTCTGATCAGGTTTTGGGGTGTCATAAAACTGGGTGTTGCTTTGGGGGTGAGAGCCTGGCACTTAGCTCTCTCTGGACCATATGGAATAGATTTCCCAAAGGGTAGAGGATTCTATTACTAGAACACATAGTGAAAGGAGAGCATGCTTGTGGTAAAAACTGTATCTGTTGACAGCAGTCCACCATAGCGAAGGACATGACATGTCTTCAGCGTTTGAAAAAAGCACCTTTGCTCCTTTGCATCTCTCATAGATATGCCCACACATGTGCACACTTTGCGGACATGCACACACACAGACACCCCCACACATTGTCTCCTTCCTTAGTTTTCTTGTCTCCAACCCAACAAACATGTCTTTTTCTTTAAGTGCGTTCCTTCTGTGGCAAGATGTCTAGAGCCCTTCTGGTCACAACGTATGGCCACTCTTCAGTCTGTCAACATTGTTCTCTGTACGTTTCACAGTTACCCATATGCGATCCCACCAGGGCAGATTTCTGTGGAACTTTCACCTTTATTTGAATTCTTCTGTGACTTTCACTGATGATGATGATTAAAGAGTATTTTTAGTTTATGGAATATATATTTCAAGAGGTGTGTTTTGTTTAGGCCAAGTATTTTTTAAAATGACTTTGTTTCCAGTATTTTAATTTAAATGATTCCAAATAAAAATCTAAATGTCCATGAGACATTTAGTCTATGAAGGTAGAGTTCTTGTCCGTCAGTCTGTCTTTAGTGCTTGGATCATAGAAGAAACCCAGTAATTATTTCTTAAAAATGAGTTTTGTGAGGTTAGTTGGAAGGTGGATTCTGTGTATCACGTGAGTTGTTCAGCCTAATGTATGTCGTTGGAAAATACGATATGTTTTCTATCTTCTCTCATGTCATTTATAAAAATGTTGGGTGTGATAGGATTGTTGATGGAGCCTTGGACCAACCTTCAAGATTCATTAGCATAAATTCTATGGTTGGATTATTCAACCATGTCATGGACCTCCTGTCTGATTTTTATTTCAGCTAATAACTCTGCATCTTTTCTACAAGCTTATTGGGAAATATTTGGCAACTATTTTATGGCAATTCTACTTAATGTATTTTCTAATAATCAGACTAATAATGCCATTATAAAAGAATGATTCTGGTTTAGCAGAAGATAATTTTCTTAGTGAGTCTATTTTGGCTCTTGGTGATCATCGCCTTCTTTTCTGTGATCTGCTTATCAACAACTAATTCTAGAAGTCATTCGAAGTAAGGGTCTCTTATATTTTGACACTCTAAGGACCCGAAAGGTCAATTGCAGTGACTGCCTATGGTCAGTAGAGGGCAGTGTTCAAGAGGAGTGGAGTACAAAGGTCTTTGGGCTGGGAGAGCTCCGTCCACTTCGAACGGAACAGTCATCTCCTGAGTCAGTGGGGTGGCTGAGAGATGGCTGTAGCTTCCATGGAAAACATGTCTACGTGAATTCTTAGTCAAACAGGGAGGGCCTAGACCGGAAGGAAGTTGGTAAATGCAGTATGCTTGTACCTCAGGCGAGAGGATAACAGGACTAATAGTAATACTCATTGATCAGCCATTATTTGCCAGACACTGAACTAAATACTCAATATATTTTCTCAGTGAATCTTGACAACAGACTTGCGAGGGCAGAACTTTTATTCCATTTCATAGATGAAGAAACTGAGTTTCAGGGAGGTTGAAGAATTTAGTCAAGTGCTTACAGATAAGAAGTGAACAATTGGGAGGGGGGAGGGTTGGTCTGACTGCTAAAGCTCGTGCTGTTTCCACAGTGTCTTGTGCCTTTACAAGGAGGAGTGATTTTTTTTTTTTTTTTTTTGTCCCCAAGAGTCCGCATAAAGGAGGAAACAACGGTAGAGAATCAGAATGTAACCAAGATACGGCATCCGGCCTGGTTAGCCTGGTGGACCCTGCCAGTTGGCCAGGCTCTAAAAATAGCATGCTTTGGGTCTTCTGTTGATGAGGCCTATATCTTTTTCTTTTTGTGACTGCATTTGTTCATTTCCAGTCTTTGGGCTTCTCTCTCATTCCCTTCTGTCCCTCAGAGATATGAGCAGCGGGCCTGTATCACACATCCGGGTTAGGGGACAGTGTCCATGTGCTCTCGTATGACTTCATTTTTGTCTGGGTTCACTTGGCTTTAGTCTCCTTCCTTGGACTGTGAGCCCTTTAAAGTGTAGAGGTTGTGTGTTTATTTGAGTATCTATTGGTACCGTTCACACTGAGTGTTGGATCTAACCATTCCCTGACTATCATCTCATGGTGAACCCCTTCATTACTCCCTTTGATTGTCTCTAGAAATTTTAGTGGTTTCTGGATTCCAGGCTTCCCTAATAAAGATGTGACACACTGTATTTGTCCTTAGATGCATTGCCCTTTTGGTACCTTCTGTAATATACTGTATAAAAATCTGAGGTAGAATGAGAGCTATTTGATGGCTTCTTCTGAGGTACAGGCTAAAATTTCAGGAGCTCCTTTCTTTCTATGGTGGAAAACCTAGAAATTCTCTCTCTTTTAATAGCTATCCCTGTCTACTTGATCTCTTTGGGTTCCCTCTCTTCAGACTGATGTGCCGATCGTGATTGTCTGCTAACACCTCTTTCCTTCTTTATTGTACCCTTAAGTAAATTGATAGGCCCTTGTTATTATAGGGGTTTTACCGCTGATTTCTGTGGAAAAGAGGCAAAGGAAAGCCAAAATAAGAAAGGAAGGTGAAGTAGTAAAGTTCTCAGTGTCATGATCCCCTTGGTTTTTAGATCCAAATTACCTTGATATGATTATGGGAGCTTCTGTCTTCTGCTCTAGCTTTTATTACTGAAGACAGACCTCCCTTGTCTGCTTCCTGGTCCTGTTTTAGCAAAACTATGATGGCCCCAGGAGGCAGAGATACAACTACCTTTTCATCACATGTGGACATTTTGCATCTCTTTAGCTTCCCATATCTACTACTAATTAGGACTTTGACATACTCAGGAATAATCCTCTCTTAACATTTCCTTACAAAATACCCTTCCCTTTTCTTTATTTGTGGGTTATGTTCAAAAACATCCTGAATTTAATTTCTGAGCCGTCTCATCCTCTTCGGTTCTATTCCTGGTAGAGAGAGTCAGAATTTTTCTTTCTCTGATTAGTTTGCAATTTCTTTTCTTATGGCCCATGGAACCAACATGGACCTGGACGCTCGTGGTTTCCCTCCTGGGCAACCTTAAAGCCAAGATGATATGACCACATTTTCTCAGGGTTTCTGCCACTCCCAAATTTTATCTCACTTTCACTTCTAGGTAGGAATTAAGTCACAAATCACATTTACTCTTGATGCTCGCTTGTCTCACCTATCTGTGAGGATCATCTATAGTATAACATGATGGTATTTTAGTCTCCAGCCTCGGGTTTTCAGTGGAGGGACAGGTACACATTTTTAAACTGCATCTTTGATAGATCGACCTAGATAATATCCAGCTTAAGTTAAGCATGGGACTTGACATATATAAATGCACCTGTCACTTGCCTTCCAAACCAGGTCCTTCTCCTGTAATCCTGATTTTGATTACAGGTCCCACCATCTAGCTAGTTAATTGTCCAGGCTAGAAGCCTTAGATTCAGTATTCATTCCTTTATCCAGAGTTCCCAAATCCACTTAGTTGCTAATTTCATTTTTGGTCTCAACTGCAACCACCCAAGGTCAAACTTTTTCATTTTTCAATGAGGTATTATAAGTATTTCGATACTGGATTGTTTACCTTTATTTTTCTTTCTCCACTTATTTCTCACTGTCACCAGTTTCATTTTTATAAAGAAAATGTAATCCTGACATTTCCCTGCTTAGCAATCTTGGATTGGTTTTTCATACGTGGGATGATTTCCAAGAACCTACTGTCATCAGAAGTTTGGCTGATAATAGATACGTAGCAGGTCCTCACTATGACTTTAACTACCTTCTACTTTTCTATCCTCATCAGAGGCTATTCACCACAGCAAACTTGTTGTTTCTCATCTATAGTTATTATTATTATTTTTTTGAAGTAGAGTTGATGGGACAAAGTATATATACATTTCTTTTTAAAGATTTTATTTATTTGACAGAGAGAGACACAGCGAGAACAGGAACACAGGCAGGGGGAGTGGGAGTGGGAGAGGGAGAAGCAGGCTTCCTGTGGAGCTGGGAGCCCGATGCAGGGCTTAAACCCAGGACCCTGGGATCATGACCTGAGCCAAAAGCAGACACTTAATGACTGAGCCACCCAGGCGCCCCTATAGTTATTTTTTATAAATAACTTTGTTTAAAGGATTGCTTCTGGACGCCCTCCCTTAATCTCTAATACATGATGAACTCCTCCCACTTAAAGATCTACCTCTGTTAAAACTTTCTAATCCCCTTCCCTGGTCAGGCCATTATATGATAAAGTAGAGTAAACTGGAAAGTAAATTTCTTTAAGAAAGAGTTTGCTTTGTTGAAATTATGATCTAATAAGCCCTCTGGGGGTTGAAACATGTCTACATGACCTTCATGTCAAATTGGAGCATGAATTTCCCCAGAAAGAAAGCTTCTGTGCCTGGTGGAGAGAGAAGAAAGGAGCTGAGGGAGCCTGGGACTAAGTGAGAAGATACAATGAAGGGTCTTAAATGCCAGGCTGACAATTTGGATCTGATTTTTAATGAGGAGCCATCAAATACTTTTAAGCTATGGAGGGACATGATTGGACTTGCATTTTTTTTAAGATTTTATTTATTTATTTGAGAGAGAGAGAGTGTGCACGTGCGTGTGCGTGAGCGGTGGGGAGGGGCAGAAGCAGACTCCGGGCTGAGCAGGAAACCTGACCTGGTGCTTGATCCCAGGACCCTGAGATCATGACCTGAGCTGAAGGCAGACACTTAACGTACTGAGCCACCTAGGCACCCCTGGAGTTGTATTTTTTTTTTTTTAAAGATTTTATTTATTTATTTGACAGAGAGAGCACAAGTAGACAGAGCGACAGGCAGAGGGAGAGGGAGAAACAGACTCCTCACTGAGCAGGGAGCCCGATGTGGGGCTCGATCCCAGGACCCTGGGATCATGACCTGAGCCGAAGGCAGATGCTTAACTGACTGAGCCACCCAGGCGCCCCCTGGAGTTGTGTTTTTGAAAGACGATTCCATTAGCAGTGTGAGGGATGGTTTGGATGTAGGGGTGCAAAGACACACACCAGGCATTAGCAAGCTTTTTATGTAAAAGGTCAGCTAGTAGGTAGGTTTGCCTTTCTGGGCTATATATAGTCTGCGTTGCCACTACTCAATTCTGATATAATGGGTGTGGCTGTCATTCAGTAAAACTTTTATATATAAAAACAGGTTGAGGAAAGGATTTGGTCCAAGGGTTGTAGGGTTTTTGTTTTTTTTTTTTAAGATTTTATTTATTTATTTGAGAGGGAGAGAGAGAGAGAGAGAGAGAGAGTGAATGAGTTGGGGGAAGGGGCAGAGGGAGAGGGAGAGGCAGAGAATCCCAAGCAGATTCTGCACCAAGCACAGAGCCCAACGTAGGGCTCAATCCCTCCAACCCCTAGATCAGGACCAGAGCTGAAGCCAAGAGTCTGATGCTCAACCCACTGAGCCACCCAGGCGCCTCCCTAGGGTTGTAGTTTGGCAACACATGATCTAGACAAACAATGATAAGGGCCTAACTTGAAGTAGGCTATAGTTAGTGGAGATGAGAAGAGAGAAAGCTGGTAACACTTGTTAAGCAATTTGACATGGATGGGAGGAGGGGGAAGGAAGAAGAATCAAGGTAAGCTTCAGGCTTCTAGCATAGGCTGCTGGAAAGTGCTACCATCAAAGACTGACAATACAGGATGTATGTTGGGCTCAGTCTTTCATTGGCTACATTTCAGTGCTGGAAGGGCATGTAGAGGTAGCTGTACACCAGAGGATATGTGGTCTGGTGGACTTTGGACTCCATGGGAAATGCTGCTGCTATACCTCTTAAGGATCCCCTCTCTTGTATATGTTTTGAGTTGAAATATGTTTCTTTTAACCATTTCACCTATAGAATGGACCATTTTGAATGCATTTTATGTTTTTCCTTTATGACCAGTAGACCCCTTGGAACCAGGTCAACTGTTCATAGATCCTAACCCTAAAGGGTCATTCATATCATGTAACAAGAGAACAGTCCTCTTATTCTTTCTGGAAGATTTCAGCCTACCCTTAGGGAGTTTAATTTACTTGCTTGTTGCAGGTTGGGATGCTGTCTGCTTCTTCTGACTGTAGTTTGGTCAACCACAAATCTGTGTTTGCTCATAAAGTCACCCTTTATCTGCCTCTGTTCTCCCAATTGTGAGCTTGTTCCAGTTGCTCAAGGTAGTATTTGACACCGATAATGGCCTTTCCTCTTTTGACCAGAACCACTTTTACATGGCTTCAACCTTCCATCTCTCAGAAACAATGAAGACCAAAGTGCCCAGTGATGTGTGGGTGCCATTTTGTTAGTGGGTCATGACTGTCATCCTCCTAGCAGAGAGGTCTTTTCTGGGTTATTTGCTAGGTATTGATTCTAGCAGCCACAATGTGGTTCTGTACCTAAGACCCATGGGACCCAGACTTTTGGAAATGTCACTGGGCGTCTGCCCGTCCTGTACCATATCTTTTACTATATTGTACCCTTTCTGTTACAACCTAATGCATTTTCATTTTTCTGCAGCAGCATGGAAGCTGGATTGTTACTTTTAATTATTTTGGCACTTAGGGCAGGTTCAGAGTGAGGAATCAATAAATCAAACGTTTTATCAGTGGTTCTCAATTCTGGTTGCCCTGTACAATCACTCTGGGAACTTTTAAGACATGCTGATGCCTAGACCAATCGCATCCAAATCTCTGGAGGTAGGGCCTGGGAATTTGTGTTTTTCCAAATCGCTCCAGATGGTTCTAAAGTGAAACTATGTTGAGAAGCATTGTACTAGGATCAGAATTTAATTCTCTGTTATCTAGAAGATGGCAAGGAAGACAAGCACTGAAAATTAAATATTGCTCTCATCTGCTAGCCTGTGGAGAGTTAATTTTAATCAGGTAGCCACATGTCCTGGAAGTACATGCCCTTAGCATTAGAAGAGCCTTAAAAATGGAATCTACCAGCATTCTCAGGAACCGCCCCATCCTGTTCACCCTTGTCTGTGCTTGTCCCAGCTTCTTTTGGGTCCACTGATATAAATACATTAGAGGACATTTCATCATAAATAGTTTTTCCAAGTAAAGCTGGCAGCTCTTTGAAAGCCACATTACTGACAAGAGCTGTAGACATTCTTCTGCCCTATATTCTAAAGGAAATTGGATATATTTAAACTTTGAATTCTATATATACATGAGTGAGATATAATAAATGCAATATGTGTAATATATGTCAACAGTACATACCGACTGCCTGCCTGCAACGTCTTGAGCTATGGTTCAGAGAAATGAAATCTCTTTTTCTGAAGTCTTACCCGGTTTAGAGGGAAGATGTGAAGTGTAAATCAATAGCATTAGAAAACTGAAGTGCTATGAATCATGTGCAGACTGCTGGACAAGTTAAATGGCAGGAGGTGGGCTCAGGAAGGAAGGGAGATAGGGAGTGGGTCAGAGAAGTCTTCATGGAAGAATGGAACAGAGCTGAAACCTGCAGGAAGACTAGACTTTGGGCATGTGGCTGTGAGGGTGAGGGCTTTCCAAATGGATAACAGGTCAAATGAAAGGAGAAATTGGTACTATGGTTATTTTGGTAAAGGTTGGGAAGCAAGAGAAGAAAGATCTGAAGAGTCTCATTTTCGGTAAGGGAAGTAATTTATTTTTCATTTTCATCATTGACAGTTTTAAAATGCATGTTCTATTCTCTTTCCAGATAACCATCTTACTGAGAGTTAAGCTTTGTTTTGATAAATAAAACCATCAGTCCCTGATGAATCATAACTCAGCACAGTATTAAGTATTCAAGCTTAGGTATAGAAAGCTCAACAGTGTGGAAAATGTAAATACAATTTCCCATCTATTCTCGCTTAATTGCTAGATAACAAGTCTCAGGCATTGCTCAGAATCAGAGCGGACGTGGAAAATCCTAAAATAGATTCTTTCTGTCAGATCATAGATTGCAGTGGTGAAGGGCACATCCGGGCAGCCTGGCTGATCACAGGTTTGTCCTGAGTCAAGTCCAGAAACCCCAGGTAAAAATGATGCCAAGGCATCCTCCAATTCTGGTTTTTTCACCATTTAAGTAAGCAAAGAGGAGAATCAATTAAAAAAAACACTGAAGAAGCACTTACTTTAGGTTTGGCTATGCTAATCAGGAGAAACCAATGTTTAAAGCACATTCCTCTGTCTCCAGGGGTTGAAGCTGTATGTGAAGGGCTGAAGTAGTATTGAAGAGTCATATATGAGCAGTGGTCCCAGGTCAGATAGGCCCATCTTCACATCTGCATTCCCTGCTAGTTGGAAAAATTACTGACTTTCTCAGCCTCAGCTTCATGTGCTCATTTGAAAAATGGAGTTAAAAGCCAGGTTGTTACAAAGATTAAAAAGGAAATGTATGGAAGTTACTTAGCACAGGGGACATTAAGAATGTTAGTTGTTTTTCCTTCTGCCTGAGTCTTTTTCCTCTATTTTTTTTTTGCTGTTGTGATAAAGTACACATAACATACAATTTACCGTCTTAACCACTTCGAAGGGTTGCATTCGGTGGCATGAAGCACATTCACATGGCTGTGCAACCGCCACCACCGTCTAGCTCCAGAACTCCTTCTGTCTTGCAAGACTGAAACTCTACAGTGATTGACCAGTAACTTCCCATTCTTCCCTCTCCCTGTCCCTGGCAACTACCATTCTTCCTGTCTGTATAAATTTGATTACTCTAAGTACCTCATTTAAGTGGAATCATACAATATTTGTCTTTTTTGTCACTGGCTTATTTCACTTAGCATCATGTCCTCAAGGTTCATCTATATTGTAGTGTGTGTCAGAATTTCTGTTCTTTTTAAGGCTAAATAACATCCCATTGCATGTATATACCACATTTTGCTTATTCATTCATTCATTGGTGGACACTTGAGTTGCTTCCATATTTTAGCTCTTGTGCATAATGTTGCTGTGAACATGGGTGTCCAGCTGTCTCTTTGAGACCCTGCTTTCACTTCTTTTGGGTAGATACCCAGAATTACTGGTTCATATGGTATTTCTATTTTTAATTTTTTTGAGGAACAAACATACTGTTTTCCACAGTGGCTGCACCATTTTACATTCCCACCAACATTGAAGTAGAGTTCCAATTTCTCTACTCCTCACCAACGCTTGTTACTATGTTTTCCTGATAGTAGCCATCATAATGGGTGTGAAATGATCGGCTAACTCTTCGAAAGTGGGTGAGATCAGTCTTAAATTAGGAGATGCAGGAGTTAAATGAGACAATGATCTAAAAGAACATGCTAAAGAAGGACCAATTTGACTTCTAATTTACTGACACAGACTATATATGCTACGGGTGAAGATAAGGGGAAAGTTTGGGAGCTGATTTTATTTAAGAAGGTTTCCTGGGTAAAGAGGGATTACAGTTGGACATTCACAACAGGGAAGAATTGGAAAGGGCAAAGATGGGAAGCCTTGTATATATATAGGATGGATGGATCTGGCCCAGACTTTAGAACTGGTTTGGTCATGTTGAACAGTGATGAGATGCTCAGAACAGGAGCAACCTAGAGCTGAAAGGGGAATTGAAGAACAGAGGACACAAAGCCCATTGGTTGAGCTTTCACGCCTTGAGGAGGGCATCTACCCTTTAGTCTGCACTGTCTTGGAGAAGAGACCTAAGTGCCTGAGATGGCTCAGGTTTTAATTATATATATTAAACTAAATATATACACATAGGGGCACTAGGGTGGCTCAGTAGGTTAAGTTTCCAGGTCTTGATTTCCGCTCAGGTCACAACCTCAGGGTTGTGAGATGGAGCTCTGAGTGGGGCTCTGTGCTCAGTGGCAAGTCTGCTTAAAATTCTCTCTCTTCCTCTCCCTCTGCCCCTACCCCCTCCACTTGCGCATGCACTCTCTCTAAAAATATATACACATATATAGTTAGTTAGTATATATGACTAGTTAACAACTAGCTAATAAATATATTTAGTTAACATATATAACTAGTTTATATATATATATATACATATATATATATTCTTTTAGACAAGCCTACATTTCATTGGTGACTAAAAATTGTAACAACATGCGCTTTCTAAGGATAAAACTGGAGACATCAAGGCTCTGTTTTCATTTTGTCTTTCCATAGACTCTTTCTCTCCCATCTGTGTTTTCAGCTGTATATTTTGGGATAGGGTCTCATGATTAGATGCTAATTCCATCAAACATGGTCTGTATCTCATCAGTCTTCTGTGCAGTGGATGCAAAAGCTATTATTGGAGATTTGTTTAAAAATGCTGGGTTTTTTTTGTAGTCAGGTGGTTATTACCTCTAGAAATGAAAATGAAAATTTCTAGCCAGAATTCCATTAGGCGTAACTAAGCTATGCATAGTGAATGAGATGACTTCACATTTGACCAGAATGAGGTTTCATTAAGTGGCCGTCCGGGCTTCTGGCCTGTGTGCTGAAGAACCAGCTGTAGCATCTGCAGAAGCTCCTTCGAGCCTGGCCATGAAGGAGTTTAGTGATTCTGGCTGTATAGTCAGTATTTTGCTTCTGTCTTAGGCTTTAGAAATCAGCTTATCTGTCTGGAAAGCAGACAAGAGCATCAGCTTGGAACAACGGCTGGAGACTTGGTGAGGAATTGCAATGACCAAAAGAATCCGTGCTGGGCAACCACGTGTAACCCCCACAAGCTCTTTTCTTTGGGGTCACAACTAAAGTGGATCTGATACATCTAGTAGCATTTTCAAAACCTTGATGCAATGTGTAGGATGTGCGCTGGTGTTTGCTCAGTTCAAACTGTGCAGGAATCTGGGCAGGTGAGCTAACACCATGGGGTGAGCAAACATACACCTAGTCAGAGAAATAATAGCAAGAACAGTGCTAAAAAGCAAATCTGGATTTTGTTCTAAGGAATGACTAGTGTGGGACAGATTTTGGATGCTGGGAGTCAGGGAGGTGAATAATAGTTCTAGAGGTGAGAAAGAAGGAGGAAAGTGAAGGGAAACTTCGGAGATATTTGTCACCAATGGGGCTCGAATGTCCAGGCTCATTTTTATTGGCCACTGTGGAGCAGTCCATGGGATTTGGGGTAGTTGGTTTGGTGTAAAAGTACTGAGTTAGGTAGATACTCTTATAGTTGAGAAGGGAAGGTACTCTTTTCCCTCCAAGGCAATGTTTATCAGTGGGTGCTTGATGGAAGAATTGGGAGTATCTAATCCAGGAAATCCTAGTGAAGCCAGAAGAAGATGAGAATAGTATAAGCACTCACTGTTCTTCGAATCTGAGAGAACATTGTTAAAGAGGGAAGGTGGTGGATAGGGCAAGATACTGCTTCCCTGTAGAAAGTAGAAATATAGGCATGGAAAGGACAAAGTTTAAGATTTCTAAATAGATAGCACTCAGACTGAAAAATAGGTGGGACAAGGAAGCCTGAAAACACAAGTCAGGACTTGAGGTCCAGTGGGAAGACTGTCAGTGAGGATATCTGTAACAAAACCTCAGGAGGAATTGAGTGCAAAGTTCTAGTATTGTCTTGTGAATGTTGCGTGGGCCATTCCCTTCAAGTAGTTATGGTCATAGTGAGGAAATAAAGCATTGTCCATACACTGACAGGAATGGTGTGTGCTCGTGTGGGGAATGGCTAGAGGGGAGAACCTGAGGCAGGGAGATTGAGAATGGCCTGTACCCCTTAGAAAGGACAGAGAGGGGGTCTTGCTCTGTGCAGCCTGGAAGGCAGGTCCAGCACCAAGGAAGAGATACTCTGAGAGTCAGAGCTGAGCAGCAGTGGTTGACAGGGAGCACCTTGGGCAGGAAGGGCTTATGGGCATCCGGCAAGGGCTTATGGGCCACTTACTGAGATGGTAGAGAGAGAAGAATATCATCAGACTGAGAGCTGAAATAGTGACTACTCAGGTCTTTGCAGTGAGTTGACTCTGGCCCATCTGGCTACTGGGAAAAGAGCAGGGGTTACCTGGAAGGCTAGACCACAGGAGAGAAGATTCTAAGAGCTGGAATAAGGCAGGGCTGTAAAAACACTGTGTCTTGAAAGGTTGGCTTGTAGGATAACACAGCTTTCCCCATCCCAGGGTGAGGGAAGACAAAGACATCCAAGAATGGAGCGGATGTTGCAGGTCAGAGCCAAAAGGGAGTTGGGACACAAAGGGAAACTGGAGTGAGAAGCTAACAAAGGAGATCGGGAATGGATTAAGGTCTAAGGTGGGCTCAGAGAGGTGGTTCAGGTCTGTGTCTGAAGACCCTGCTTATCCCCGAAAGTGCCCCTTTTCTGCTGGGTCTGGTGCCTAAAATTAAGATTGGAGAAGATTTCTAAAAGAACCAGAGTTGCACTGGGACCCATGGTCCTCAGCAAACTGAATAGCAGTTAGAGAGGTTCATACGCCAGTGTTGGGATATGGAGATATACTTTGGGAATTCAAGTGGGAGAGGTGTATAGTGCTGTTCCTATATACTTCATATAGACAGTTCCTGTAAAGACTCCAATTCCTAGCATCTCTGAGTCATGTCCCTCCAAGAAGCTTCCTTGTAAGTGAGAAGTTATTGTTTCCTGGGCAACCACGGAGCCTCAGAAATTCAGCAGTATACTTTTGTGGTGTCTTCATAAACCCTGGATTATATCAAGTTTCTAAGTATGTGAGCAGTAGGAAGGGGATAGATAGTAAAGTTGGTTGAATTGAATGGAATTCTCTTCTTACCTTACCCACTCCCCCCTCAACAATGCCTCTTTTCCTTACTGGATGCCAGTATTTCTGAGCTGTAGAGCTATTGAGTCGTGAAACTGAAGATGTGGGAAAAACAAGCTTTGTTTCATAATTAAGGTGATATTTCTGTGCCAGACTGCTGTAGAACGGTGATCACACCTTTGGAGTTAGATAGACAAGGTCTCAATCCTCGCTCTTCCATAGACTTAACATGTGACTTTGGGTAAGTCACTTAACCTTCCTGAGTCTCTCCTTTCCCATCTATAATTGGAGATGCTGTACCAATTTCACAGGCTGTTGTGAGTAAGGTGGCCCATTGACATCAAGGCCCTCAGAAGTCAAGGAGAATTGTCCCTTGGACTCAGACCAAGATGCGTTCCCTCTTTTGGTCCCCATCAGGTGCCAGGCCATGCTAAACCCTGAAGTAAAGCCATATCCATCAGTCCACCATCGATGGAATCTCTCTTGCTAGTAAACCTCTAGAAAAAGTAGTCTGAAATCCTTAAAAATGGAAAACTGAGGTCCAGAGGAGGAGAGTGACCCAGTGAGTTCCAACGTTTATTCGATGTGTGACTTCTCTGTGTCTCAGTTTCCTCATCTGTACAATGGGGACAAAAATTATACTTGTTGATGGAGATTAAACAAATTGTTATTTTTATATATTTATATATCTATATTATAACTAATATTTATAATCTTAGGACAGTATTTGGCACATTATAAGCACTGTATATAAGCATATGCAACTGTTACTGCCATTGGTAAAGATAGTGAAAAATCGTTAATAATTAGATGATGATAGATCCTGTTTTACACCTGTTGTCCTGAAATAATTTTTAATCCTCTTCCCTTTGGCTCTTAAAAATGTCCTAGTCTGGGCAATAAATTAAGTGATCACCCTAGGTATAATGGAAAAATCCATTGGTCGGTGAATCAAGAGACCCGACTGTAGAAAATTTATGTGAGAATTTGGGCTCTTAGCCTCTTTGCATCCTAGTTCCTTTCATCTTTCAAATGGATAGTTCGTCTAAATCCAATTTAAATTCATGTCAACATCTATTTGTTTACTATGTACACAGCATTCCTGAAGACACCTGAAGGTATGCAAAGATCAAATGGGATGTTTGTCTTCACCCAAAATTTTTATTTTGATGGGATAGAAAACATAGTGGGTGATGGATGGGTAAGATGTACTAGAAATACAAGGGAATGCCCTGTCCTCAATAATTTCATGGTTTAGTAGAAGAGACTATGAGAGACCAAGAGTCACCACCAGACAAAATGTGCCGGGCAGAATGTAGGGAAGAAGTAGGTGTGAGGTCATTCAGAGTTGTATACTCAAAGAAGACTTTCTGGAGGAGGTGGATTTTGAGCTGGTCTTGAGAGAAGAAGCATAATGGGAAGAGCAATGGTTTGAATTAAACAGATCAGAGTTTAAATGCTAGTTCTAGCCCTGGTTGTATATTATGAATACATTGCTTAACTTTGTTGAGCCTCTGGTTCTTCATCTGTAAAACAGAGACAAAAATTCTTTCAGTGACTTGAATGTGGGAATAGATGCACCCTGTTGAGTAATAATAAATGACAGCCATTATTTTTATGGCTGATCACAGAGGAGCTGGAATGATATTCTAGGTGTATAGTCTGAGTGAGCATAATCACAGGCACTGGGAAGTAGAAAGTGTGCTGAAAGTCAGTGAACAGTGCTGTTGGCTGGAGTTGAGGGTTTATGTTGGAGGCAGTGGGAAATTCAAGTGGACTCAGACTCACGCCTTGACCCATATGCATTTGTCCTCAGCAAGGTATTTCTGACGTTTTCACAGGCCTGTTACTTCATGTGTTCTTGCAAATTAGATTTGGGCACCCTAAAAACCCTAGGAGGTTAATAAAATTTTGTCTAGAACTAGACTTGAGCGGGAAAAACCATCTTGACACCTGTCTATAACATCCTAAAGCAGTTATTGTTAATCTGGACGTCACGCTGGAGACTAGCTAATAAATGTGACTTTTGGCTGGTAGTTAGAAATATCACCAAAGAACTGCCTAAAATAGCTCGCCTTTTCGGATTTATGAGATAGTTTATATAAATCTACATAATTGCCAAAGGCATTCTTAATGTGATAGTGAAGAGCTAGATTACAGCATCAACAATCCTGGACTGCAGGGCAGAGAGAGCTGCTCAGACCTGACGCTGGAGGCTCCCTCAATTATTGATGAGGGTTTCTTCGGGATAGCCAAGGGTTTGACCCCACTGAACTCTGGGGCTCAGGAAGGAAACAAGGAGCAGAATTTAGCAAAAACATCAATTGTGAAATCTCTGCTTCTTTTTTGGAAGGTTTCTTATCTCTTCCTGATAGTTATATCCAGAATTTTAGTACTTTCACATTGTACTCACTCATTAGTTTATCTTCTTTGTATTTTTATTTTTAATAATAACAAATGACTCTTCTAATAACATTGGTATTATTCGACTATTATAATTTAGGTATATTATCTCAATATATTAAACTATATTAAGATACATTAATATCGAGAATAAACATTTTAATAAATAGGACTCATGTTGGGGGAGGCAGGTTAAGAATCACTATTACAATTTTACAGAGGAGGATATTGAAGTTCAAAAATTTGAGATCTGACTGCCAACCCATAGCTATAAGTGGTTGGATTCCAAAATGAATATGTAGCTCTTCACCTTGGTGAAAGGGTGATCTGGTGGGAAGAGCTCTACATTGGAAGACAGGAAATCTGAGTATTATTTCCAGTGTCACTGCTTTCTACTCCTGTATCATTGGGCAAAATACCGCATCTCAGCTATAAAATGCTGATAATATTTGCTTTGCGTACCTCACAGGAATATTGTGAAGTTCATGTTAGAAAATGGATGTGGAAGCATTTCATAAGCTACAAAGCATTATGCAAATGAATGCAAATGCAGGCAATGTTAATTACTAAATTATTCACAGAATCTTACTTCATTAATACCCTTACTGCTTTCTACAGCTCTTTTGGGAATTCCACTGCCAGTTATGTGAAGGCCGAGGGAATTGTGTGAACTTGCGTCTGTCATTTATTCTACTAGGAAACACTTACTGTGTGTCAGCCATCGCACTAGACACAGAGAATGCCAAGGTAAGTAAAATGTGACCCCTACCTTCCTGGATCTTACAGTCTGGTTAAGGGAGATAATACTCAGGCTAAGGTATGTATGATACAACTTCTAATCCAAAATTTTAAGTGCCATTTTGTGGATAATGATTAAGAGCTAAGCACTATGCTATTTCCTAGAGATATGAAAATGAATAAAGCACAGTCTTTGAACTCAATATCACAGTCTAATGGGGGATGCAGTTAAACAAGGAAATAGGGTTAATAGCAAGCAGAGGCAAAGTGGAGGTGAACCAGGCAAAGACTTCAAATTCGGATGGAACCTGGGTCCCAGATTCTACGAATCAGTTTTCCTGTATGAAAAATGGGACTAAAAATACCTTCTTAGCATGGTTGAGAATCTCTGCAACTTTGGAATTCAAAAGAAAAATACAAAGATTCCTTTAAGGAATTAAATAAGATGTATACCAAGGTTTTTATCACAGAATAAGTACTGAAAAACAGTGATACATTCAAACAATGATACATTTGAAAGTGGCAGTGTGTCTCAGGTACTAAATGCATCATGTAACGTTTCTGGGCTTATGGGTGGCTGATGGTTATTTCCTGACATGTCCACACAACGCTGATTTGAGTCCGTTCAGGGTGGTGTTATGTTCCCAGGAGACTGAACAACTAGGAACTGAATTCAGATAGGGAATGGAAAACATTTTATTAATGGGCATAGATATTGTATATGGTCTTTCTATAGTTCAGAGAAAATGCTAGAGCCTTCTTTGATCTCCTTGGAAGGAAGAAAAATTGCAGATCTCCCTATCTTTATCTTTGGAGAATGTTTCCTTGGGCAGGAAAATGGGGATAGACTGTTGTTCCAGAAGCTGACTTTAGAAAGAACAATCTATTAGTTGAGAGGTTTTAC
Source organism: Mirounga angustirostris (assembly GCF_029215605.1). Lineage (NCBI taxonomy): Eukaryota > Metazoa > Chordata > Mammalia > Carnivora > Phocidae > Mirounga > Mirounga angustirostris. Next base: position 12,996,251 of record NW_026991718.1, on the reverse strand, counting down.
TTTGACTGGTTCACCTATTGAGAACATGGCAAAAGGAGGCTGCATATTTTAGCACTTACTGGATGCCTAGAGACAGGAAACTGTGGTATATCCATGCTTCTTTAAGGTCTCAGCAATACTCCGGAGGTTTCATTAAATTTATTCTAAGTAGTATGGTTTGGTTTGGTTATTACTATCGTAAATAGTTGTATTTTAGTTGTCAATTCCTGGGTTACAAACCACCTCAAAATTTAGTGGCTTAAAACAATGATTTTATATTGTTTTAATTTGTCTTGCATGTCTGTGGATAGACTTGGTTCGGCTGGGTGATTCTCAGAGTTGATCATGAGGTTGCCTCCAAATAGTGGCTGGGACTGGAGTCATCCGAAGGTTCAGTTGGCCTCACATGCAAGATGAATCACTCACATGGCTGGCAGTTGATATTGGCAAGTAGCTCAACTAGGACTATCTACTAATGTGTCTGCATGTGACCTCTTCATCCTCCAATACAGTCTAAAATAAATATGGTAAGAATAGACATCCATGCCTTCTTCTTGATCTTAGGAGGAAAAGCTTTCACTATTTTGTAATTAGTAATGATTACAGGTTTAGGTTTTATGTAGATGTCCTTCATCAGAATGAGGAATTTTCCATCTATTAGTTTCCTGAGAGCTTTTCTTATGAATGAATGTGGAATTTTGTCAAAGCTTTTTATTTGTAATCATCGTAACTGCCATGTTTTTTCTCCTTTAGTGTACTAATTGAAAATTCCATTGATTTTTGAATACTCAGCCAGCATTATATCCCTGAGGAAAAAACCTCTTTGGTCATAATGTATATCCTTTTTATATACTGGATTCAACTTGCTAATACTTTGCTAAGGGTTTTTGTGTCTGTGTTCATTAGGAACACTGAGAAGGCCTTTTCTTTCTTTCTTTCTTTTTCCTATTGTCTTTGCTTTTTTTTTTCTCTCCCTCATCCAGATTAAGTGGAGAAGCACTCCCTCCTCTTCTATTTTTTAAATATTTTGTATAGAATTGGCATTACATTTTCTTTAAGTGTTTGTCAAAACACCGGTGGGGAAAATCATCTGGGACTGATCTTTTCTTTGTGGAAGTGTTTATAACTACAAATTAATTTAAAAAATAGGTATAGAGCTATTCTTGTTGCCTATTTCTCCCTGACTGAGCTTTCATAGTTTGTGTTTTTTACAGGTTTGTCCATTTGATCTAAGTTGTGATCAAGTTGGCATAAAGTTGTTCAAAATATTCTATTTCTATTTTAATTTTTATAGGATCTGTTATAATATCACCTTTCTCATTTTGTCAAACACTTCTTCTACATCAGTTGAAATGATCATCTGCTTTCTTCCCACCCTTCATTCTGTTAATGTGGTGTATTACATTTATTGATTTTTTGTTTATGAAACTACCCTTACATTCCAGGAATAAATCTCACTTGGTCTTGGTGTATAATTTTTAAAATATGCTGTCAAATTCAGCTTCCTAGTATTTTGTTGTGGATTTTTGCATCACTATTCATAAGCTACTACAGGGTCTGTAGTTTTTTTTTCTTTGTAGTGTCTTTGTCTGGTTTTGTTTTCAGTATAATGGTGGCCTTATAGAATGAGTTAAGAAATGTTCCTTCTTCAGTTTCTTCTAAGAGTTTGAGGAGGATTGGTGATAATTCTTTAAACCAATGAAACATCTGGTTTTGAGATTTTCTTTGTTGGGAAGTGGAAGTTTCTGATTACTGATTCAATCTCCTTACTAGTTATAAGTCTATTTGGATTTTCTGTTTCTTCATAATTTAGTTTTGGTAGGTCATGTGTTTCTCAGATTTTGTCCTGTACATCAGGTTATCCAATTCTTTGGCATATGGTTGTTTATAAAACACTTTAAAAATTCTTTTCATTCCTGTCGGTAGTAATGTCTCCTCTTTCATTTCTGATTTTAGTTATTTAAGTCTTATTTCTTTCCTTCTTAATCAATCCAGCTAAAGTTTTTTTTTAAATTTGTTGATCTTTTCAAAGAACTCACTCTTAGTTTTATTGATTTTCTCTACCGCTTCTCTATTCTCTATTTTTCCTTATCACTCTTTTAATCTTTATTATTAGTAGTAGTAACCTGCCTCCTGCACAGCAGGCAGTGTGTCAGTCTCATATTATTAGTAGTATTAATCTTTATTATTATTATTTCCTTCGGCTATCTTTGGGCTTTGTTTTTATCGTTCTAGTTCCTTAGGTTGTAAAGTTGGTTGTTGATTTGAGACTTTTTTTCTTATTTATTTATTTGTTTCAAGTTTTTATTTAAATTCCAATTAGTTAACATACGGGGTAATATTAGTTTCAGGAGTAAAATTTAGTGATTCATCACTTTCCTGCAACACCCAGTGCTCATCACAAGTGCCTTCCTTAATGCCCATCACCCAGTTACCCCATCCCCCTGCCCACTTCCCTTCCAGAAACCCTCAGTTTGTTCTCTATAGTTAAGAGTCATTTTATGGTTTGCCTCTTTTTCTCTTTATTTTTTTCCACTCTGTTCATCTGTTTCACTTCTTAAATTCCACATATGAGTGAGATCATCTGGTATTTGTCTTTCCCTGATTGATTTATTTCACTTACCAGAATACACTCTAGCTCCATCCCTAGTATTGCAAATGGCAAGATTTCATTCTTTTTATTGGCTGAGTAATAGTCCATTGTGTGTGTGTGTGTGTGTGTGTGTGTACCACAATTTCTTTATCCATTAATTAGTCAATGGACATTTGGGCTGCTTCTATAATTTGGCTATTGTTTGATAATGCTGCTATAAACATGGGGGTGCATGTGTCCCTTCAAATCAATACTTTTATATTCTTTGGGTAAATACCTAGTAGTGCAATTGCCGGATCATAAGGTAGTTCTATTTTTAACTTTTTGAGGTAACTCTTTACTGTTTTCCAGCATGGCTGTCCCAGTTTGCATTCCCACCAACAGTGTGAGAGGATTATCCTTTCTCTACTTCCTTGTCAACATCTGTTTTTTCCTGAGTTGTTAATTTTAGCCATTTTTACAGGTGTGAGGTGCATCTCGTCATGGTTTTGATTTGTATGTCCCTGATGATGAGTGATGTTGAGCATCTTTTCATGTGTCTCTTGGCCACTGGTATGTCTTCTTTGAAAAAAATGTCTGTTCATATCTTCTGCCAATTTCCTGACTGGATTATTTGTTTTTGGGTATTGAGTTTGATAAGTTCTTCATATATTTTGAGTACAAACCCTTTATCAGATATGCCATTTGCAAATATTTCCTCCCATTCCAAAGGTTGCTTTTTAGTTTTGTTCCTTTGCTGTGCAGAAGTTTTTTATCTTGATGAAATACCAATAGTTCATTTTTGCTTTGCCTCCAGAGACATATCTAGTAAGTTGCTATGGCTATGTCAAAGAGGATGCTGCTTGTGTTCTCCTCTAAGATTTTGATGGTTTGCTGTCTTATATTTAAGTCTTTCATCCATTTTGAATTTATTTTTGTGTATGGTGGAAGAAAGTGGTCCTGTTTCATTCTTCTACATGTTGCTGCCCAGTTTTCCCAACACCATTTGTTGAAGAGACTGTCTTTTTTCTATTGGACATTATTTTCTGCTTTGTCTAGGATTAGTTGACCTCATAGTGGTGGGTCCATTTCTGGGTTTTCTATTCTGTCCTATTGATCTATGTGTCTGTTTTTGTGCCAGTACCATACTGTCTTGCTGGTTACAGCTTTGTAATACAGTTTGAAGTCCAGAATTGTGATGCCTCCAGCTTTACTTTTCTTTTCAAGATTGCTTTGGCTACTCAGGGTCTTTTGTGGTTCCATACAGATTTTGGGACTTTTTGTTCTAGCTCTGTGAAAAATGTTGTTGGTATTTTGATAAGGATTGCATTAAATGTGTAGATTGCTTTGGGTAATATAGACATTTTAACAATATTCTTCCAAACCACGAGCATGGAATATTTTTTCCATTTCTTTGTGTCCTCTTCAATTTCTTTCATAGGTGTTTTATAGTTTTAAATCTTTTACCTCTTTGGTTAGGTTTATTCCTAAGTATCTTATGGTTTTTGGTGCAATTATAAAATCAATTCCTTGATTTCTTTCTGCTGCTTCATTGTTGGTCTATAGAAATGCAACAGATTTTTATACATTGATTTTGTATCCTGTGAATTTACTGAATTCATGTATCAGTTCGAGCAATTTTTTGGTGGAATCTTTTGAGTTTTCTATATAGAGTATCCTGTCATCTGCAAATAGTGAAAGTTTTGACTTTTCCTTGCTATTTTGGATACCTTTTATTTCTTTGTGTTGTCTGATTGCTGTGGCTAGGGCTTCCAGTACTATGTTAAATAACAGTGCTGAGAGTGGACATCCTTGTCTTGTTCCTGACCATAGAGGAAAGTCATGGAAGCATTGTTTATAAATATGAAATGGCTCTTGACCTAAATATCCACGAACAGGATAATGGATAAATACATTGCAGCATATTTGTGAAATAGAGTAATATACCTGAGTTAAAAATCAATGGAATGGAACTATAATATAGTCATATAAAAAAACATAGAATGTAGATCAAATACAGCAAATTATAGACTGATACCATTTGTATGCATCTGAAAATATTTGCAACCATGCTGTATTCTGTTTATGAGTACATACAGAGGTAGCATTATGATAAAACACCGTAAGAGGATTAACAACAAAAGCAAGGTAGTGGTTAATTCCTGGGAGTGTTGGGAAGGCAATGAGTTTGGGAGCTTCTGTTTTGTTTTCTTTCTTTAAAAGCAATCTGAAGAATGTATTGCAAAATAATGGGGGTGGGGGAAGAAGTAAAAAAAAAAAGAAGGCTAACGTGTATGAGGTACTTACTCTGTGCCAGACACACAGGTCAAATAACAAGACCCAGACTACCTGAGAGTGAGTGGAAGAGCTGGGCTTTGAACCTGGGGCATCTGGCTGTGGAATTTGTGTTTTTTACCTGCTGCACTCTCCTGCATTTTGTTAGAATTTGATAGAGTTGGGCAGTGGGTATAGAAAAATTTATTGTTTTTTTCTGTAATTCTCTGTATGTTTGAAGTGTTTCAGAAAACAAAGCAGAATAAATTACAGAAATTAGACCAAGTAATTAAAAAAATAGTATTTTATATGTGATTTAAATTATAACTGTGAAATATTTACTACTTCTCAGCTTTTCACTTCTCAGCTTTTTCTCTTGCCTCCTCTGCTTATGTTTTAAATGTTGGTGCTCTCTTTTCCCTCTGTCTCCATCTCTTCTCTCACCACATACTCATGGAATCATCTTTGCTGATTCCATGAGTAAAACATAGTAGACTACTCAATAACAATCACAGAATGAATAAATACAAAAGTAGATTCATATTCTACCCTGATGTAAGTGATAGATGACTTCTGGATATATAGCTTTAGGGTGGTGCTCTATTTCCTGACCCAAGGATAGATACAGACTCCAAATCTAGTTGCTTATTTGCATGATTGCTGGTGTTAAAAGCATATTCACATTTGAATTTGTCTTCATTCCAAAATTCATTTCTCAGTGAATGACAACATTACCCACCCTGTTGTCCCAGACACAAGTCTTATGTCACCATGGGTCTCTTCCCTTCCCATTCCTGTTCATATTCTGTCAACTTTATCTGTTTATCTTTCAAATCAGTTTATTTTTCCTTGTCCACACTGCCATTATTTTATATTATGTCATCATCATGATCATCATCATCATCATCACACTTCTGATAACTTTAGCATCCTTTTAATTTGTCTTAGAGTCTTGCCTCTTCCAATTCTTTCTTTATATTACAGCCAGTGTCACATGTGCATAAGCCACATCTTATCACTTCGCTTTATATTTCCTCCCTGGGTTAGCTCATCTGCTTACAGTATCAGTTATTACCTGTTCGCATTTTCTCTCTATCTCCCTCTCCCTCTCTCTTCCTCCCTCCCTCTCCTTCTCTCCCTCCCTATCATCTATCTATCTAATCTCAGAAATCAGTGCCTAATTGACATTTCTACTTAGCTCTCTCAATAACAGCTAAATCTCAGCATGTTTCAGACTGAACTCATGTTTTCCCCAGGACTGGCCCAGAGTTCCCATCTCAGTAAATGACAACACCATCCACCCAGTTATATAAGACAGAAACCTCTCTCACCCATGAAAGTCCTGTTATTTTGATACTCAAATCTGAAAATCTGATCTTTACTGCCATCATCAAAGTCCAGGTTTCCGTCCTCTCTGTCCAGTCTCAAAGCTAGTGTCCTCAAAACTTCACGTCTGAGGGCACGTGATCTGCATTGGTGTTACACGCAACTAATGAATCATTGAACACTACATCAAAAACTAATGATGTATGATATGTTGGCTAATTGAATTTAAATAAAAATTTTTAAAAAAATTCACATGTCTCCCTTAGTCCATTCTGCCACACTGCAACCAGACAAATCTTTTGAGAAGCTAAATTGCAGTCATGTATCTCTTGCATCTCTTTTGGCACCTGGATTAAAAGCATCCCTAGCTTCCTGTTACACACACAATGAAGACTACAGTCTCAATCACTGCATACAAGTCTCTCTGCATGGGAAGCCTCCTTCCCGTTTCTTCAGCTTAACCTCTCTCCATATTCCCTTGAGCTTCTGGGGTTCAAGACACCTGACCTTCTTTCAGTCTCTCAGTCAAGCTATGCAACACCCTTCCTCAAGGTCTTTCTTTGCTCAAGTTTTTCTCTTGGCCTGGAACTCTTCTTTTTTTACTTTTTTTAAAGATTTTATTTATTTATTTATTTGAGAGAGAGAATGAGAGAGAGAGAGAGCACATGAGAGGGGGGAGGGTCAGAGGGAGAAGCAGACTCCCTGCTGAGCAGGGAGCCCGATGCGGGACTCGATCCTGGGACTCCAGGATCATGACCTGAGCCGAAGGCAGTCGCTCAACCAACTGAGCCACCCAGGCGCCCCTGGAACTCTCTTCTTATCCCTAACCTACTTTCCATAGTTATGGCTGCTCTTCTTTCAGATCTCAGAGCCTTGCCACTTCCTCACAGAAACCTCACAGCACCATGCAAGTCCCTTTCATAGCACCGATACGTTGCAATACTATATTGCGTGTTTGTTTCTATTGATGGTTGACTCTCCCATTAGATAGTGGGCATCTCCAAGAAAGAATATTGAATTTCAGGTTTTAGTAAGTCTATTTTAAAAGCCCAGCCTAGAAAGGTACCTGGCACACTGTCCTATAAATGTTCAATAAGCTTTTGTTGAATGAATGATTGAATAATTTGCTAGTCTTAACTGAGTGCTGACTATGTGCTAGGCAATGTACTGATCACTCAGTGATACCTTATTGCCCTCAGGATAAAATACAAATTCCTTAATATAAGACTCTGCCCTTCATGATCTGGCCCCCATCTGGCGCTCCAGCCACATTTCTTAATGCTTCTCCATTTCCTCTCCTTTAATTCTCAGCCTCTTTTCCTCTCCTTTAATTCTCAGACTTTAAACTCCTGGCAGCTTCTGAATATGTTATACTTCCTCTTCTTGGCCTTTGCACATACTTCTTCTTAGAAACCTTTCTGACTCTTCTGGCCAAATTTTACAAAATTATGGTATCTTGTTCTGAATTTCCCTTTCTGAGGCCAGTTCCTCTGAACTCTCTGGCAGGATTTCTTGCCCTCCCAAGAGACCTCCCCACCCCTCCCAGTATCCTATTCTCACATATTTAATAGTAATATTCTTTATTTTGGGTTGAAATTGAGCATTCTCTTCTTGGTCTCTGAATGCAAGTTTTGTTAGCATAGGGATTCAGTCTCATTTCTCACTCTATCCTCAGTGCATAACATTGTGCCTGGCACACAGTCAGCCCTGAATAAATGCTTGTTGAGAAACCACATGAATGAGGTTGCTTTTGGCCTCCAGGAAGGTACAGCTTGCTTTAAGGCAGATTTTAGGCCAATGCATAAGGGCTCCCTGGGGGCTTCGGGAGCTTCCATGAGAGACATTACCCCAGCAGGCGCCAGAGAACTCTAGATGCCCATTCAGCTTTAACAGCTCAAGTCCTTCCAGTAAGTCCTACCCCACTGCAATGGACTCTCCAGATTGAAAGAGTTTCTTATCCAGCAGGATTCGCTGGCTGGCCTAACTTGCTTGGGTCACTGGGTAACCTAGCAGGGAATCGTAATGTTCTTGGTACAGGTCAGAAACATGCTCAGAATGAGGCTCATATTGTTTTGCCTCTTTTTAGCTTCCTCCTTTTCCTTTTGCATTCCTGAACTCAAACAGATAGATTATCCATCGTTTAGTTCCTATGGGTCCTTGCTTTCAATGAACTGTTCGTCTTTTAACCAGGACTTGTGCCCCGGGTGGTCAAACCCCAACATCCGTGACGTTAGTTATCATCTAGTACTGCTACAGGTGTCACGTCTTTTTACGTGTACTAATGGGTTTAACCCAGGAGTGTCTATGTCTTTTAAGAAATATATTGAGGATCTCATAAATTTCAAAAACCTGTAATATCCTAAATGGCAGAATTCAGGTGTTATGCCAAAGTTTTAAGGAATATTTCAGACTAACATGTCCCTGAAGTCATTTCTAAGACTAGCCCTGCCTGGGAATCCTCTCCCAGCTGTGGTAGCCATGGGGAAGTACGTCTTAGGGTCTCCCTTAAAGAAAACCACTCTCTATTCATCCCTGGAGTTGGGTCAGTTGACAGCTTCTAACTATTAGCTTCATCAGGGTCTGCCTCAGCTCTGGCTGTGGTCACACTATTCTTAGGCTGGATACTGGCCAAAGGCTAAACAAGGCAGTGGTACAAGGGCCTACGCATTTATGCCCACTTTGGGATTTCTCTGATGGGCAATTTTTGTTCTGGAGCTCCCTATGGTGCTGGCAACGCATCATTAGATTGACATCCCCTTGACAGCTCTCCCTGCCTGATCCTGCTTCTTCCCTTTTCCCTTCACAAATATTACTGATCAATAAACCTTTGCACTCTTAACGCCATATCAGTTCCTTGACAATTCAAGGAACTTCCTTGAGAATTCAAGTGGTGACACTGTATAGAATGTTCATAATTCCAGTGTGTGCAGCAGGCATTTTGGTGGCATGATGGCCTAGAGGGCAAGGGTGGAGAAGTATTGCTACTATCCTTGCTTCTCTGATTTTGGGTATTGACAAGCAAAAATGTTGTATAGGGTCTCTGTTGGGGAGAGGAATAACATAGGCAGACTCAAGTCTGTCACTGGTTGACTATGCTCCCAGGTGCTTTGTGTTTGACAGAACTTCAGGGCTTGGTGGAGAGAGTTGAGTCTAAAAAGGTAGTTTGAGGTCAGCCTTGGATATCATGCTAAGGAGTATGGGTTTTATTTTATAAGGAGTTACTGCATTGGAAACAAGGTCATGCTTAATGTACTTTGTGGGATTATCTGGTTTTGGCCCACATTGGGATTTATGCATTAAATCTATCTAAGCAGGAGCTAATTAATAAGCAGGTATTTTGTATTTGGGTTTACCTTGGAAATTTGATTTTTAAATATAGGATTAGGTGGGAGGAGGAAGCACATTTCAGGCTGTGGGGTAAGCTGTGTTTAATGCCCTCTCATCCTCCTACAGCCTGTCAGCATCTTTCTCTGACCCAAACCTCCAGGTTCTTTAGGGATGATACAGGGGCAATACTATCACCAAATGTATATTACATTCTAGGTGGGGCTCTTCCCTGAGTCCCTTCTACTTTCTTTTCCTTTTTTCTTTTTTTAAAGATTTTATTTATTTATTTGACAGGGAGAGAGACAGCGAGAGAGGGAACACAAGCAGAGGGAATGGGAGAGGGAGAAGCAGGCTTCCCACGGAGCCAGGAGCCCGATGCGGGGCTCGATCCCAGGACCCTGGGATCATCACCTGAGCTGATGGCAGACGCTTAACAATTGAGCCACCCAGGTGCCCCTCCCTTCTACTTTCTGACCTGAAGAATAAACATCCAGAAGTTGACCTGAAAGACCTGAAATTAGGGTTGCCAGATTTAACAACTACAACAACAACAACAACAAATCAAACTCAGAAGAAATAATATCGAACCATAAAATATATTTACACACACACATATATAGCATACTTATTTTAAAAATATTCATTGTTTAACTGAAACTCAAATTTAACTAGGCATCTGGCATTTTATTTTGCACCCTCTCTTCGCTGCTTTCACTTTGGGGACCTAAATCTAGTCTTAAAGGAAACCAGGCCCTTTCAGTTCCTTTCCTCCCTCTGGATTTCCTTCTGTGCCTACTTGATTTCCAAAGACTGAGCTGCTTCCCCATACCACTCATCTCCCAATCCCAAAAGGCTCCACCAGAGAGAGGGTTGGCAGAACCACCTCCTCCCCGTCCCGATCACCACTGCACCTGCACTTCCCTCAGAGCAGAATCATAGTGAAGTGATTCAGAGCAGTGAGGCCAAACTCAAGAGACCTGTTGTTGCTCTGGGTTAGGCCTTCCTCTCCAAAGCATCTTGGGCAGGTAAGGCAACCACCCTCTCTGACTCTGACCTTTCTCATCTGTACAATAGTGTCAGTAAAATACTTATTCCTAGTGTTCCCGGGAGGGTTAAATGTAATAGTCCTGCCCCTAGTATGGCCTTGGCTGTCAGTGGTACTCGAGCCATGTGGGCTGCTACTTCAGTTATTCCTCTTACTCGTCTGCTTCAGGATAAGGCCTCACACATGGTACAAGCTTAATGCCTGTTTGCTGAATGAGTCAATGAGTGTATGCCTCTGGGGAAATTCGGAAATATAGAAACACGATTAACCTCACTGAGGAAAATGGGTGGGGTTCAGGATAGCGTGTGGGTCCAACTGGCTCTGAAAACAGACTCCAGGGATAGGCATGAACACAGGTGCTGGACAGGGGTCAGGAAGAAGCAGGACAAGGGGAGAAGTAGCATTGTACCCACTGAGTCTAGAGAGTGGCTAGGAGGGCCTGTGTGGAAGAACTGATACGGAAGTAAGCTCTGGAAGTAGGGGTGCCAATGACCAAAGAGAAGCCATGGCAGTTATGGCCTGTAGAGCCCAAAAGGGTCTGCCATATTCTCTTACGTCAGGACAAGTGGTACAAATAAAACAAGCTGACTACTCATACATGTCTAAAGGACTCTCCTTGGTCCGATAGCCTCTCCCAGGATTGATTGTCTCTGTCTAGGTCAACCATACAATTTATTATCCACACAGGATACTTATGACACTTAAAGGGGCACTATTATTATTTTAACCTAAATCACCTCTATAAAGGTCCCATCTCCAGACACAGTCACATTCTCAGGCACTGGGGTTAGTGCTTCAACATAATGAATTTTGGGAACCTGCAATGGAGGCCGAAACAACATGGTAGATCAGAAAGATCTAGCAGAGATTTTTGAGCAGGGGGTGATATCATAAAAGGGGGATAAGAGTGATTGCATCTATATGTGATGTTAGTGGGAGGAGGGGGGAGTTGTTAAATCATAACTTCTGAGTTTATTACAGCTTTCAGCTGCTGAATATAAGTGTGGGCTGCCACCAGCTGTGCAGCTATTAAAAAGGAAAAATCGCCCTCTGTGACTTACTGCTAATCATTGCAAGCTCTGACCACATGATTTAGTCACAGTTCAAAATGCTTTTGAAAATCAATGATTGTGTCCTTCAGCCAGCCATAGCTGCTAATGAATATTCTCCCCAAAGTCTCAGCTAATATAAGTTGTTATTTCGAATTTCAGCAAGGGAACATCATGATTAGACAGGAACAAAAGGGAAATACAAATTTGAGAATATACATGGCACAACTTGGTACCTTGGTGGGGGCATGGCAGGGACTATGCAGTCAGTTATCTATCCTTGTCTAATGATGGCTGTTGAGCTACATTGTGTCAGCCACTTTTAAAAGTGGAATTAGTTGGGCAATTCTGCAAATGACTGACTCTTATTGGATTTATTGACTTCTTTTTTTTTTTTTTTTTGCATGGAGAATGACTTTTCATTCTAATTGAATGAAAGCCTATATTGCCAAGTAGTACAAATAAAATGATCATATGTTCTTTTCATTAAGATAAATGTATTTGTTGAAAACTTGTTTTAGGTACTGTGACTGATGCTGAAGATGTGATTATTAAGAAATGTCAGTTTTCAAGAAATTTCTAGTGTGGTTTGCCATTCACATTCTGGAATAATTATATTCTCAGTACCCAACTTCATTTTAGTCTTCCCAAAGAGCTTTGGTAATGATCTCAATGTAGAATCTTTTTTTTCCATTTTTGTATTTTATAATCTGTTTTATGCATCAAATGTAAAATGACCTTGTCCCCATTTTTAAAATTTGTGTTTTAAAGATTTTACTTATTTATTTGAGAGATAGAGAGAGAGGGAGAGAAAACATGAGCAGGGAGAGGTGCAGAGGGAGAGAGTGAAGCCGACTCCCCAGAGAGCAGAGAGTCCCACACAGGACCCTCGGATTACGACCTGAACTGAAGGCCACCCAGGCACCCCGACACTGTCCCCATTTAAATGCTAACCATTAATCTTTTAAAATTTCAGAACAAAGCATGTACTCAGTATCACTATCATTTATCTATTTAATTGAGGCTACCACTGCATAATTATTTTTGACAATTTAGCCTTCTATTATCTATTTACAAACTGGTTTTAAGTGACTGGGTTTAATGTGAGTTTTCCCCCATTGTCTTAGATACTGTTCCTTATAAACTTCAATTGTACCAGTTTATGAAATCTGTTTCCAACTCTATGGCCATGCTTCCTAGGATTTTTGGTGTATCCATTGCTGAGGCCAATGTGGGTGTAAGTGCAAAGAAGCAATTCGTGTTTTGGTTAAACTGAACTTGGGAGATGTAGAAGGCAGACAGAGTGTAGCTTGGTGCACATGGATATGTGTTTTTCCAGATAGTCTAAAAGGAAAAACAAATTAAGTCTAAAGAAAGATCTGAAAGAAAAAGGAGTCTGTACGTTTACTGATTAACACTTACCCTCTTAAACTAGCTGTGTTCACTTGATTTGTTTGAACTTCAATTTTTGACTTCCCCATAGTCAATAGTGTCCCAAGTAAAGACATAGAGAACTTACATGCTCCTCATTAAGGACTTAAGAATGACTAATGTTTTCATATATCTTGTATCTAATCAAGGCATGAAGTCATAAGATACAATTACCATTCACAGTAAGACTACAAAAGAACCTCATTAATATATATGCTAATTATTTTCCTTTGATGTGGTCATAGTTCTTAACACGGCTGTAGTTATTATATATAAGTATTACCAGGTCTCTTGTGACCTCCTTAACACCATTGGCAGAATCAAAGAGAAGCCTGCAGCATTCTGTGTACTTATGGTCAGTCCTTATTTCTTCTCACTCCCATCATGGCACTCATAATCTCACCACCAATATTAGTCAGTTTCAGCTAGGTCCTCTAACATAGACTCAAAGTTTTAACAGAATAGGTATTTACTTCTCTTTCACATTTCAGTTTAATACAGGTGGTTTTTGGGGCGCCTGAGTGGCTCAGTCGTTAAGCGTCTGCCTTCAGCTCAGGTTGTGATCCCAGCGTCCAGGGGTCGAGCCCCGCGTTGGGCTCCCTGCTCAGCCGGGAGTCTGCTTCTCCCTCTCCCACTCCCCCTGCTTGTGTTCCCTCTCTCGCTCGCTCTCTCTCTCATCAAATAAATAAATAAAATCTTAAAAAAAAATACAGGTAGTTTTCTAAGTAGTGATTCTAGGACCCAGGCTGCTGCCATTCTAGTTCCATTGTCCAGCAGGGACTTGGGGTCCGCCACTGGATCCTCTGTGCCCATACTGTGGGTGGGGAAGAAAGAGTGTGGAGAATTGTGTACATTCATATGGGTTGATGGAAGGAGTGTGTATTAGTTTCCTGTTGTTGCTGTAACAAATAACCACAAACTTAGTGACTTAAAACAAGACAGTTTTATTATCTGACAGTTTTGTAAGTCAGAAGTCCTAAATGGAGGTGTCAGAAGGAGAAAAATTCTGAGCTGTGCTTTCTGAACTCACTTTAAATTTATGAATTCTAATCTCAGTGGAGTCAGTGCTGTTCCCACTCATTCTACTACATTTCTCAGGTCCAGTGATTCTCAACATTTGTATATATCAGAGTCTCTTGAAGGACCTTGTAGAAACATATTTCTAAGTTTCTGATTCAGTGAGTCGGGGTGGAGCTAAGGAATTTGCATTTCTAACAAGTTTTTAGATGCTGCTCGTCTAATAACCACACTTCAGGAGCCCCTACAGTAGTCCATTTATTCTTGAATTTCTCTGATTATTTCTCATCTTCAAATTTCCAACACCTGTTCTATCATCCCTACTTTCAAGATGGTGGTGGCCTTGAGTCCTATCAGTGCTTCTCAAACTGTGAGTGGGGAAGGACAATTTTTCTTTCTTTCTTTTGTTTTTCCTAGTATGTTGCTCACTTTTAATTTCTAAATTTTAAAAATTTCCAATCTCTTACTTTGTTAAAATGCAACAGGTATTTATTCTGGTGTACAAAAAAGGAAAAGAAAACAAAGAGCAAAACTATAAGCCTAAAATTTTTTTAAAGTTTTTATTTAAATTCCAGTTAGTTAACATACAGTTGGGGCACTTGGGTGGCTCAGTTGGTTAAGCACCTGCGTTTGGCTCTGATCATGATCTAAGGGCCCTGGGATCAAACCCTGTGTCAGGCTCCCTGCTCAGTTAGGGAGCCTGCTTCTCCTCACCCTCTGCCTGCCGCTCTGCCTACTTGTGCTCTCTCTCTCTCTCTCTCTCTCATAAATAAATAAATAAATAAATAAAATCTTTAAAAAAATACAGTATAATATTATAATATTGTTAAGATTAGATTCAACGGACATCAAACGCTCTGCAAAATTGCCATAATGCTTCCTAAACACATACTCCCAATTTGTGCCTTCATTTCATTGAAAGCCAGAATCCAATGAGTGGTGGACCAGTGTCTGTCTGTAGGTCAGAGTCTAGTAGCAGTGCTCTATATCCCTGAAAATGGAGCAGTCAGAAGCAACCTCTCTCATACCCCATTACCACATATCCACCCATCCACCCCCCCAAATATTCCCTATTACTACATGTAACTATCAACACTTTTAGAAAGGGTCAAGCCATTTTGTCTACTCAATGCAGTTATTCTAGCAATTCTTTCCTCCTTCTCTCAAATTCCATTTGTTTTCTCTACTACATATTCCCATCAGAAAAACCACCATCACCACCACAACAAAAAAAACAGTGGTACTTTTTCCCCCTTTAAAAAAATTAAAGTTTTTTGGACCTCTTCTTTCTCTCCAGCTATTTCTCATGTAGCAAAACTCTTCAGAAAAGCTCATAGTCATAAAACAAACCAAACCAAACCAACAAAACTGTGCTCTCATGGGAATTACAGATCCTTCAATCTATTGGAAGTGCTGGTTCAGAAGTAAACTTGACCTTGTATTGCTAGTGCTCGCCTGCTGTATAGGCATATAGGTATTGAAGGATGAGTCCACTGTCTTCACAAATGTGTTTTCCACCAGTACCCCAACCCAGTGTCTTCCCCTCCCACCACCAGTTAAACAAGGCTGAGGGGTTTAGTTCGATCATTGTGGCTGCCTTCACCACATCATTAACAAAGACACGAACTGAGCTGGACCAGCGCCAGACTTGACATCATCTAACCACTCATCTCCCAAGACACCCAGTTAATTGCTATTTCCCACACATCTTTCTTTGCAATTTCTGCTTTAATCTGATACAATTTCGATGAATGTTTCAAGTGTGATTTCATTAGACAATGTCAAGCACTTAAAAAAATCAAGATCTATTGCAGTTGTTTTTCCTTCTTCTGCTTCATAATTTCCAAATTAAAAATAACCACATGTCTGGCATGATTTGTCTTTGCATAGTCTTAATCCTCATTGCCCCCCAAACTGTTATCTTCACACATGCCAATATTTATTTTTTTAAATATAATTTGCCTAAGATGGTTGTTGACTTTGCCTTGTGAAAATTTATAGAGTTGTCATCCCACGTCTTGACTTGTACCTTTCATTCTTACTCAGTTTCCTGTATTGTCCCAGGACATTGTCTTTTCTTTGAAGTGCACTAATGTAATTTATTCTACCTTTCTTTTTAAAGATTTGTTTATTTATTTGAAGCGGGGAGGAGGCAGAGGGAGAGAATCTCAAGCAGAGTCTCCACTGAGTGCAGAACCTGATATGGGGCTCAATCTCACGACCCATGAGATCATGTCCTGATAACCTGAGCTGAAACCAGGAGTCAGATGCTTAACCAACTGAACCATCCAGGCACCCCTAATTCTACTCTCTCCACATTATCTATTTATTTCACAAAGGAATCATCTCTCTGCCCCCTGTCTCCCACCAAGAAGTATTTTCATTCACCTTCCCAGGAGCCATTCTCCTATCTCAATCTATTCTGATTCTGTGAGCATAAGGATGTGTGATTTCTACATACCATTCCCACCAATTTTGTTTTTTTGTGGATGTGGAAACGGGGGAGATTATAAAAAGTAATTTAGAGCAAGAAGTCACTGTAATCATCTTATTCTTTTCTTTCCTGAACATTTTTCAGCAGACACACAAGAGGGACCTGGTGTACTGCTCTGCTTGCCCAAGAGTAAAGGGAGCAAAGAATGCCACTCATGTGGTCATAGAGGAATTTGACCCTTCTGAGTAACTGCCTTGAACCTGAGACCACAGGGATAAGTCTAAGATAATAAAGATTAGAGCTGTTCATCTATCCACTTGCTTAGAATGGCAGGATGACTAACTTATCCTGATTTGCCTAGGACTTAACCAGTTTTAACTCAGCAAGTCCTATGTCTTGGGAGACCCCTCAGTCCCAGGTAAACCTAGGCACCTAGGCACCAATGACCTCTCCTGACAGTGTGCTTTCAGAGATGTGATTCTTTTTTGTCTGACTCAAGCAACACAACTGTCCTCAATTTGTGATTTGTGTATATACATATGTAGAGAGTGGGTGGGTGTGGGACAATAGAAGATCGTCAGGGATTGGGAAGCAAAGAGATAAAAATCCTCACAATATGAATAGCACAGGGATATGAAAACTTCTCTGTTCCCACCATCATTATATTAGGGTCCTCTAGTCATTCAAATCATTCATCAAATATTTAACATGCAGCATCTCCATTACAAACCTTACTTATCATTGATTTATCAATACATGTGAAATTATAAGATTCCTTTGGCTGGGCCAAACAGGAATGGATGGGGAGCTCATCTCTCCCCATGTCCTTCCAACTTAGAAAAGTACCGGGGAGGAAACTTCTATATTTCTTTCCACCATATAGTAGGTCTTCCCCAAGGGAGGATGAGTGGCTACTCTGGTTGTCTAGAAGCTAACATTCAGGCCATACTTTATTTTATTTTATTTTTTTATTATCTTTTTTATCTTATTTTATTTAAATTCAATTAATTAACATATAGGGTATCATTAGTTTCAGATGTAGAGTTCAGTTGCATATTACAGCCAGTGATCATTACATCACATGCCCTCCTTGATGCCCACCACCCAGTTACTCCATCACCCCACCCACCTCCCCTCCAGCAACCCTCAGCTTGTTTCCTATAGTTAAGAGTCTCTTAGGCTTTGTCTCCCTCTCTGATTTCGTCTTACTTTATTTTTCCTCTGTTCCCCTATGATCCTTTGTTTTGTTTCTTAAATTCCACATAGGAGTAAGATCATATGATAATTGTATTTCTCTGATTGACTTATTTTGCTTAGCATAATACCCTCCAGTTCCATCCGTGTCATTGCAAATGGTAAGATTTCATCCTTTTTCAATGGCTGAGTAATATTCCATTGTGTGTGTGTGTGTGTGTGTGTGTACCACATCTTCTTTATCCATTCATCTGTCAGTGAACATCTGGACTCTTTCCATAGTTTGGCTATTGTGGACATTGTTCCTATAAACACTGTGGTGCAGGTGGCCTTTCAGATCACCCTTTGGGTAAATACCTAGTATACCTAGTAGTGCTGGGTCATAGGGTAGCTCTATTTTTTTAATTATTTTTTTTAAAGATTTTTATTTATTTGACACATTTATTTTTTATTTTATTTATTTATTTGAGAGAGAACACAAGTAGGGGGAGGAACAGAGGGGGAGGGAGAAGCAGGCTCCCTGCTGAGCAAGGAGCCCGATGCAGGGCTCGACCCCAGGGCCCTGGGATCATGACCTGAGCCGAAGGCAGACGCTTAACTGACTGAGCCACCCAGGCGCCCTCGGGTAACTCTATTTTTAACTTTTTGAGGAACCTCCATACTGTTTTTCAGAGTGGTTGTACTAACTTGCATTCCCACCAGCAGTGTAAGAGGGTTTCACTCTCTCTGCATCATGTTGTTTCCTGATTTGTTAATTTTAGCCATTCTGACTGATGTGAGGTGGTATCTCATTGTGGTTTTGATTTGTATTTCCATGGTGCTAAGTGCTGTTGAGCATTTTTTCATGACAGTACCACGTGTCTGTTGGCCGTTGGTATGTCTTCTTTGGAGAAATGTCTGTTCATGTCTTCTGCCCATTTCTTGATGGATTATTTGTTTTTTGGGTGTTGAGTTTGATAAGTTCTTTATAGATCTTGGATACTAGCCCTTTATTAGTTATGTCATTTGCAAATATCTTCTCCCATTCTGTAGATTGACTTTTGGTTTTGCTGACTATTTCCTTTGCTGTGAAAAAGCTTTTTATCTTTATGAAGTCCCAACAGTTCATTTTCGCTTGTTTCCTTTGCCTTTGGAGACATGTCTAGTAAGAAGTTGCTGCAGCTGAGGGCGTAAAAAAGATTTTATTTATTTATTTGAGAGAGAGAAAATAAAGAGAGGGGAGGAGGGAGAATGAGCAGAGGGAGAGGGAGAAGCAGACGTCCTGCCTAGCAGGAGCCCAGTACGGGGCTCGATCCCAGGACCCCAGGATCATGATCCAAGCTGAAGGCAGAAGCTCAACCAACTGAGCCACACAGGTATCCCCTTTCTTTCTATATTTTATTTTTCATTCAACCTGGGGGAAACCTAGTTTACTGTTAATTTGTTTACTATCTGACAATCATTAATCTTTTAATCATATCTACTTTTGCCTTTTCCACATTGTCATATAATTGGATCCATACAGCATGTAGCCTTGTCAAATTGGCTTCTTTCTCTTAGAAATAGATGAATATTCATCTCTGTTTTTCCATGGCTTCATAGCTTGTTTATTTTCATCACTGAATAATACTCTATTGTATGGGTGTACCAGTTTGTTTATTCATTCACCTACTGGAGGGCATCTTGGTTGCTTCCAGGTTTTGGTTATTATGAATAAAACTACTATAAATATTTATATTCAAGTTTTTTTGTGAACATAGGTTTTCAGATCAATTGAGTAAATACCTCAGAGCATGATTACCTGGCAGTATGGTAAGACTGTGTTTACTTTATAAGAAACTGCAAAACTGTCTTCCAAAATTGGTATTTTATTTTTCATTCCCACCAGCAATAATTGAGAATTCTTGTTGCTTTTCATCTTAACTAGCACTTGGTATTGTCAGTTATTTGCATTCTAGCACATAGTAGGATTTTTATTGAAGAAAATTACATGTATAATTGCCACTTTCCCAATAAACATTTGTTCTGCATAGTTTTTCAGAATAAAGACTTACAAGGCTCTATATCTAAATATGCAGTCATGGATACACCCCAGACCTGAGGAAGTGACTTCTGATTGGGTTAGATCCTCTATAAAAACTGGAAAAATCCATCTTCTTTTCCCTTAACTGATCCAGAAGAGACTCAAATGCCTATTGGAATCAAGCAGGTATATTCTGTAATGAGTGGGTCCCCTAGAAGACAACAGTGGTGAGGATTGTGACAGAGTGGGAGAAGCATGTCTTGTCCAAATTTGAAATAACTACTCTGTTCCAAATGCTTGTTGCCATAGGAAATCAGATGCAGTGTGACCAAATCTTCTAATTTTTCAAGAGACATTATTCCAGATTCTATATGAAATCTGATTTTTAAAGGTGGGCATCTAATTAAAATCACCTTAACATACTCTTCAGGGCAAAACCTCTGGGCTCAAGTCTCTGGGCTGCCACCTCTGACTGAAACCTTTCTAAGTAAAGAGTAGCTTACTCTAGAAGATATTTTTTATTTATTATTTCCTTTTTTTAAATTTTAATTTTTATTATTTTTTTAAAATTCCAGTACAGTTAGCATACGGTGTTATATTCATTTTGGGTGTACAATATGGTGATTAAACAATTCCATGTATTACTCAGTACTCATCAAGATAAATGTACTCTTTATCCCCTTCACCTATTTCACCCATCTCCGCACTTGCCTCCCCTCTGGTACCATCTGTTTGTTCTCTATAGTTAAGAGTCCATTTCTTGGTTTGTCTCTTTTTTCTCCTTTGTTCATTTGTTCTGTTTCTTAAATTTCACATATGAGTGAAATCATATGGTATTTGTCTTTCTCTGACTGGCTTATTTCACTTAGCATTATATTCTCTAGATCCAACCATGTTGTTGCAAATGGCAAGATTTCATTATTTTTATGGCTGAATAATATTCTATTGTGTGTGTGTGTGTATGTATATATATATATTACAATGGGATATCACCTCACACCTGTCAGAATGGCTAAAATCAACACAAGACACGACAGGTGTTGGTGAGGCTGTGGAGGAAAAGGGACCCTTATGCACTATTGGTGGGATTGCAAACTGGTGCAGCTACTGTGGAAAACAGTGTGGAGGTTCCTCAAAAAATTAAAAGTAGAACTACCTTATGATACAGTAATTGCACCACTGGGTATTTACCCAAAGAATACAGAAACACTAATTCAAAGGGATAAATGCACCCCTGTCTTTATTGCAGCATTATTTACAAGAGCCAAATTACAAAAGCAACCTATCCATTGATAGATGAATGGATAAAGAAGATGTGGTGTATATATACAATGGAAGACATTTTTAAAGGTGAGAAGTGTCATGGTCTGAATTGTATTCTAAAAAACACTCCTGAAGATGTATTGGAGAGATTAAATGGGATATCAGTTAGGAAAACATCTTAGTGACATAGGCAAGAGATTATGTCACTTGGACTAAAGTTTTGGCAGTACAGATGGATAGAACTGGACTATTTGTAGAAATTTTGAGAAGTAGATTTAACTGTACCTGGTGGTAGGTTGGAGAAGGGTGGGTTGGAGTAGAGGAGTATGGACCAAAACTCACTCTACATGTTTCTACAGTGAATTAAGAGAATAGATATGCTCTTTATTGAGACAGAAAACTGGAAGAGGAGCAAGGGAAAATGTTGTTGAGTTGGAAGAACAAGTTATGGGTATTATTACTGCCATTGTACAGGTAGAGGAACTGAGGTCTTGAGAGGTTAAGTAACTTGCTCAAAAATCACACACAGAGGGCGCCTGGGTGGCTCAGTTGGTTAAGCAACTGCCTTCGGCTCAGGTCATGATCCCAGGGTCCTGGGATAGAGTCCCACATCGGGCTCCCGGCTCAGCAGGAAGCCTGCTTCTCCCTCTCCCACTCCCCCTGCTTGTGTTCCTGCTCTCGCTGTCTCTGTCTCTGTCAAATAAATAAATAAAATCTTTAAAAAAAAAAATCACACACAGAAAATATATTGCCAAGCTGAAAATCAGACCTAGGACTTTTGAGTCCTAATTCAGGATTACTACCACTGCTTCATGATCCCAAATGTGTTTTCCTTGTTTTTGATCTGAAGTGAATGTCAGAAGGAGGAGACGAATGATTTCCATTAGGTGCAGGACTTGGTAGAAAGGGTGGTGCCTCGTTGACCTCTGATGACCTCCAAGCTGGAAAATGAATGAAGAACCACAAGTACTTACCCCCAGCCCAGATAATGGAAAAAATTTCATTGATTGAGAGAAGAATTACAGTTTGTAAACCTACCCTTAGACTGTGAAGAAGGAAAGGGAAGGGAAGAGAACGAAGAAGGTGTAAGAAAACAATTGAAACTACTCATGCAAGACAATTGCAAGTCATGTTTTGATTTACCTGTTCTAATTAATGTCTAAGACGTTTCAGAGATGAACACTGGGATACTTCTGTGCTGTCTGGTTTCTACTATTCTCAATTACAATTATAATTGGAGAATTGCCCCCACGAGGGATATAGGGGCCGATAGAAACAAAAGTATGCTATTTAAGAGAGAGATTTACAAAACAGCTGAGTGGAAGAGGAGGAAATGATTAGGAACAGAGCCCTAATATGAGAAATGGCTTCATCTCTTCTGATGTGTCTTCTGGGACTTTGTCACCAGCTTGATTCTCTAAAGTGAGGGCCTCAAACCTTAGGGAGAGTCTCTGCCTGTAAGATGGGTAGCAAGCCTAGACAATCAGATAAGCAGGTGCACATAAAGACTGATTTGAGTGTTTACTGGAAACACCTACTCAATAATGAAGAAGAGTACTTCAGTGGGCAGAGAAACATTTTGATGGCAATTTGAAGGTGGAGGTTGAGACCCTAAAACCATGAATTTAGTCCGTGTCCAGAAATCAAGAGGGAGAGCCACAGCACTTTGCTAAGATAATGAGTAAGGTGTGTCTGTAGCCCAGCAAAGGAGAGGGGAGATGGCAGAAGAGAGCTATTGCCCAATATGATAAAAATAGTTGAGAGACATTTACAGACGAGGCATATCTAATTCTTATTTTTAAGTTATTATTATCATGATGGTGTAAACCACCCCCGCCCATCCTATACTAGTTCCTCAGAGTTCAGTAAAACCTGCTACACAACCGTATTAGTTTCCTGGGGCTTCTGTAATAAAGTATCACAAAATGGGTGGCTCAAATAACAGAAATTTGTTGTCTCAGAGTTCTGGAGCTGAGAAGTCTGAAATCAAGATGTTGCCAGGTTTGTTCATTCAGAGGAATCTTAGGTGGGATCTGTGCCTCAGCTTCTGGTAACCTCAGGCATTCTTTGGCTTGTAGATGGTGATCTCCCTGTGCCTTCACACCATTTTCCCTCTATGTGTCTCTGTCTCTGTGTCCAAATTTCTCATTTTTTATAAGGATGCAGTTGTACTGGATTAGGATCCACCCTAATGATCTCATCTTAACCTGATCATCTGCAAAGTCCCTCTTTTCAAGTAAGGTCATATTCATTATTCTATATTATAATAAAGTACCAAGGGTTAGGATTCCACTGTCTTTTGAGGTGGGGTCACAATTCAACCCAGAACAACAAAAAAATCTGTTTTTGATCTTCTATTTTTGTATCTATCTATCTACTAATTAATTAATTAATGGAGTAAGATGGAAGATACTGTGATATCAAGGAAAGGGAATGAATTCTACACCAGAGTCAATATATTGAAGAACAAAGATAATACTGGGGGAATCATGGTATGATTAAAAAAGAAAAACAAAAAAACAAGTCAACTAATACTATGGAAACCATAGGTAGGTTTCAAGAGATGAGTCATAAGTCAGCTGCCCTCCCTCTTACTCCCAAATTTATTACTGGAAAGTATAATTGGGTTTGAGCTATTTCATAAGACAGGGCATATCAAATAACACTTGGGTTACAATTTTTGTCAGTATGAACTTTCACTTTTATCCAATACCCAACTCTATTTTACACAGAATTCTTACCCTCAGACAGAGCCAAGACATGTTCTTATAATGGCTGCCAAAGACTTTTGTGGTACAGGGGAAGACAAATTAAAAAACCTGGACTGTACTTGTCCTTGAAATATCACCCCAAAGCCAGAGGGAATTTATGAAACAACTTTGAGAGTATCTTCACAGTTTCAGCTTCTCTCTCTCTCCATATTTCAGACAGAAAGTCAGTTCTATGTAGTGCTTTTAAAACATTTTGGCTCAAGAAATCCTCTAGCAAAGTAGGCATGAAAGACTCTTGGAAACTGGACTCTCTGTACCCATGCTTTCTTTGTATTTAGTGTGTCTTAGCAGAGCTTAGGAAGTCCATGGGAAAGATGCTTGCCGTAGATCAAATCATGAGCAATAATATACAGGTAACTGGGCCTATGCTGGGATGCATGTGATTAGCAAACATAACTTGGGAGAGGCTATTTGCAGTATGAAAGAGAGAATATTCTCAGGCAGTGGCGAGAAGGACTGTGAATTATGAATAGACATTATTATACGGAGATCCTAAAATACTGAAAGGTCTATCAGACAGGGAAAGAAGCTACCTGACAGGAAATCTATGAGGCCCCACCATGTACATAATCCATCTACAACCTCGAAATGTCAAATATCTCTCTCCATGACTATTGGGCTAACAAAATTGCTTGAAATCAGTAATTTGGATAGAATTTCCTTAGAGTCCAAGGAGGAAAGTGTTCTTTTTATCTGCATGTCATTTTTTTTAAAACCATGAACCAACTCATGAGCACCTCTGAATATGTTTTAAAAGTAGAGAGACTGATCCAAAGGATGATTGACATGAGTGACTACTATTATTTATGGTACATTCTCCTACAAGAATTTGAACTGCTAGCTAGAGCTGAGGACTTTCTCCAATTCTCTAATAAGAAAGATTAATTTTAGACAAAGGGGAGAAAGAAGTGGCATTGTCTATTCTCAGGGAGTAGGCTGGAACAAAAGAGCAGCACTGGTAGCCCTAGCACGGATTGGGGAAGAAGATGGTGTTATGAGTATGACTGAGCCACCTGAGGTTGAATTCCTGACAGTTGAGGATCTGGAGAGTAGAGAGGTATATGACTTTCATCTCTACTTTTGGGAGGAGGTAGTCCTCGAAACATGATTGGTGACCACACTTACAAATTGCTCTCCATACTTGGGCCTATGGAGATTATGCTGGTAATGGCTCAGGACACTGTGTCACATTGGTGAGGATGAACCTAGCCATGGAATAAAGTAGTACCCAGGTCCAAGTGGGGAGTAAATATGAAGCAGAATCCTGGGACTGATGATGGGAAATACCCTCTGCTGACTATGAGGAATGATGATGGATATTTCTTAGGAAACTGTGCTTTTGTCATGAGAATCTGGCTTGAATTATGTGGAAACTGAGGCTTAGGAAGGATGAGAATATGCACGCAGGCTGGAGAGCTGAGCCATCCACTTCCTTGGTAGTGTTAAACTCAGTTGCTTGAGCTTCCCATTCCTTTTCTGGAGGTAAAGACTTTAGAGAGAATGAAGTGGATAGGCTCCCCTCCAGGATAACATGTCTTATTGTTTGGATGTCAAAGTTCCAGAAGTGAATCCTGACTCTTAGTGTGAAGAGGAATGTTGGAAGATACAATCTGGGATTCAGCCCACTATTCTGGACAAATTAAAGGTTTAGAAACTTTCCTTAGGTTGGAAGAGACCCAACTGGAAATCATCCTAGTGTGGGATATGGGAAACCCATCTGAATAGGTGGCAACAATACCCATACTTCCAGGTATTATTTCACATGGGGGTGTTTGAAAAGTGGATTGATCCAGAGAAGTCTACATATGCTCAGAGGAAATCCAAATTCCTTGGAGATATTGGAAAGATGTGGGGTACCAATCCTATGGAGAATGGCGTTTAAGCCAATTTCACTGGAAATGGAAAAGAGAGGATGCCTTAGTTGATTGTCCACTTGATTGTCATGTTTGAGCTTATAAATAGCCTAAAGGAAGACCAGGCAGGAAAGAATGGGGGCAGGGAGTCAGGTCCAGGACACTACAATGTGGTCGCCATAAGGATCTCAAGAATCCAGTTTGGAAAACAGGGCACCTTCATCTCATCCTGGAGAAGCCTTGTGCTTTTGTGGGAAGAGTTCAGGTGTTACACAGTCAGATAGACATGGGTTTGAATCCTGTCTCTCCTAGGCCAGTTATATGACCTAATCCAGTGACTGAGTCTCACTTCCCTCATCTGTAAAATACTCACAAGATTTTTGTCAAGATTAACAAGAATATATGTAAAGCTCATGGAAGGCACTCAGTTGTGGCTCATTGTTATCATGTCACTCTGCCGAGCAGGATGCCCTGCACATAATAAGAGCTCAGTATGATTTTGCAATAATGGTATTTTGTAACTTTGAGTAAAGCACATTTATCCTTGGGTATGTACTTGCTTTGACTTGTCTCTGAAGTCTACTCCAAGCATCACTATCTATCCTCAGGAGTCCTGCTGTTTCCTCCCATCTCCTCTTAGGGCAGTATGGTGTAGTGAGTGAGAGTGCAGGCTCTGGTGTTAGCCTGCCTGGATTTGATTCCTGGGTCTGCCATTTACAACCTGTCTGGCTTGGGTAGATATCTTAGCCTCTCTTTGTCTCATTTTTTATATCTATAAATTGGAGATTGTAACAATCCTGAATCCTCTGAGAGAACCATATATATATCTGTGTGAAGCACTCAGAAGAGTAGTAAATGCTCAATGAATGTTTGTTGTTATTGCTATAGGTTTTTTTTTTAATACACTATTCAGCCAAGAGACACATTCCTCTGACATCAGTAGAGAGGGGATGAACATGGGCATCCCTTTGACACTGTGCTTTAAGGAACTACTAGGCTGATCTGAAACTGCCTCCAGAATATACTGATTATGAGAACTGCTCAGGATCTTATAGAAGCCAAACCATACTAGCTCATGATAAACCACCATGCTCCTGTTATTGTTCATGTGTTAAGAGTTTCCCATAGGTCAGGGCCAGGGCTTCTGGCCCTGCAGTGTAGGGCTGTGCTCATAGAATGATCATTCATTCATTCACTCAGTCATTCATTCATCAAATGTTTATTGAGCACTGACCTTGCCAGACAGCAACTCTGTAGTGGATGAGCTTGAGAAGCCATATTGGGAGGAGGGTAGGAGCCAAGTGGGAGGGGACATGGTCTCACTGATGTCCTTGTTTCTACAATGACAGTGAGTAGAGTGGGAGTAATTATAGGAAATACAGCATCTTGGACAAACCACATGCAGATTCATAAGAGAATTCTGGGCAGCTGAGATTCTGCCTGGCTGGGGGTCAGGGGTGGGTCATTGATAATGTTTCCTGAGGTTTGCCTCTTTCTCACACAGACCACTTTGTCTTCTCTTTTACTGAAGATAGGACATATGCCAAGAGGGGAAGCAAGCTTTAAGTACAGCTCAGAATAGAAAGTGAGATCTATACTTGGCTGAAGGCCACTCTTGTTGCTCTTCCTTTGGGCGCCTCTCTCATTGGCTGGGCTTCCTGCCCGCCACGGCAGCCTCAAGGTGACTGCTCTCGGGTTCGGTTCACCACTTGTTTACCCTCTGAATGTGCAGTCGAATTGAATGCATGCTCTCCTTCCATCCTACCCTCCCTCACGGTAGTGTCCTCTAAGTTAAAACTTTTAGTGCCCTCCACTTTTTTCAGAAACTGTTTGAAATGCTGATTTTCTGAGGAAAATACAAACAAACCTGTAATTCCATACCTGGATGTAGATTTTGCTGACATTGTAATGAAGCCCTCTTTTTTTTTTTTTTTTACAGATCTCATTGGCTTTTATTTAGTGACTCATGAATCAGGAAGGATCTAGTCTAAAAAACAAAAAGGAGGGTGTGTGTTGTGATGAGCACTGGGTGTTATATGCAACTAATGAATCACTGAACACCACATCAAAAACCAGTGATGTACTGTATGTTGGCCAACTGAACATAATAAAAAAAACTGGGTGGCTCAGTTGGTTAAGCGACTGCCTTTGGCTCAGGTCATGATCCTGGAGTCCCGGGATCGAGTCCCGCATCGGGCTCCCTGCTCCGTGGGGAGCCTGCTTCTCCCTCTGCCTCTGCCTCTCTCTCTCTCTCTGTGTCTCTCATGAACAAATAAATAAAATCTTAAAAAAAAAAAATTTTAAAAAGGAAATATCAGCTGGATAATATAAGCCAAGATTATTTTTTTTTGAAAGATTTTATTTATTTATTTGACAGAGAGAGAGAGAGACAGCGAGAGAGGGAACACAAGCAGGGGGAGTGGGAGAGGGAGAAGCAGGCTTCCTGCCGAGCAGGGAGCCCGATGCAGGGCTCGATTCCAGGACCCTGAGACCATGACCTGAGCCGAAGGCAGTCACCTAACCGACTGAGCCACCCAGGCACCCCTAAGCCAAGATTTTTGAGGTTGTTTTTGTTTATAGAAGTTGCTTTTTATCTTTATATTTTATCTTTATATATTGGCAGCGGGAAACTTCCATGAATCTTGTTATGAGAATAAGATAGTCTACTTAGTCACCAGATGGAAGAAGGTTCCTGAAGTCACACCCTTTACATTTCTCTCTAGGTTTTTAGCTTGAATATTCATAAGCCCACTAAGATGACTTTATGTTGGAATGAGAACTGTCATTATGATCTAGGATTATCAGAAAAAGAATATTCAGATCAGAGAATAACTTGAAAATTTGGGGCATCACAATTTCCCATTACTTGGGAGAACATAGGAGATTTGGAGAAATGTTTATCATTACATTTTATGTATTTAACCATTCTATTTTGTAAAGAACCATGCAGTTGTAAACTCCTTAGATTGCAAATTCAAAGAATGGTTCATAAAACCTGCACTACACTGAGAATTGAAGCAAGTTAGATAATGGAATTTAGATATTCTCTTGTTCATCCTTTTTACCTTGGAAATAAGAAAATTGAAGCATAGATTTACTTGTCCATAGCTAAACAGTACATGAGTGTCAGAGTTGGCCTCAAAGTTCAGCACTGCTGTGTGAAAGGAGACTGAACTTTTAGGCTGTCCGCCCTCTGGGCTTCCACAGCGTGTATCACACTGAATTGTAATTGCCTATTTGCTTTCTAGTTTTCTCTATTCATCAGTGGTCTCTTTGAAAGTAGATCTTTGTCTGATTTATATCTGTATCCCAAGCATCTAGCACAATAAATAGTTGCTGAGTACATGTATATGGCATGGTAGGTAATGTGTTGGGTGCTTAGTATACAGAGATTAAAAAAAAAAAGATTTAGGTATTGGAATAGACTTACAATGTATCAATTAATTGATTCCATATATATATATAGACATTTATCATAGGCCAGGCATCAGGTTAGGAGCTGGGTATTCACTGGTGAACAAGACAGGAATGATTTCTGCCCAAAGGGAACTTAAAATGTGGTGAGAGAGAGAAGTTAAAGAAATAAACATTCCAATAAACAGATAATTCCAAACGATAGTAAGTGCGAAGAAAGAAGAGGATATATAAAGTTATGAGAGAGAGGGTATCGGAGTTGAGGGCCTATGATTTACATTGGGACTTCAGGAGAGGCCTCTCTCTGAGGGGCAACACTTGAGCTGAGATCTGAGTGATGAGGACGCGTGATTGATGTCCTGAGAAGAACATCTCCAGGGGCTATGACGGTATGAGTGGTGGCCCCGACACAGAAAAGCACATGATGGAGTGATTTGGCTAAAGAGTACTGAGCTAGAAGGAGAGATGTGCAAGGCGGGGTGGGAAAGATGGGAGGGGGCCAGATCATGATAGTGATGATAAGGGATTTGAGTTTTATTCAGTGTGTAATCCAATTTTTAAAAATAACATTTTTATTTTTGGAACAGTTTTAGATTTTTTTTTTTTAAAGATTTTATTTATTTATTTGAGACAGAGAGAATGAGAGAGAGAGAGCACATGAGAGGGGGGAGGGTCAGAGGCAGAAGCAGGCTCCCCGCCGAGCAGGGAGCCCGAGGCGGGACTCGATCCCGGGACTCCAGGATCATGACCTGAGCCAAAGGCATTCGCTCAACCAACTGAGCCTCCCAGGCGCCCCTATTTTTTTTTTTAAAGATTTTATTTATTTATTTGAGAGAGAGAATGAGAGACAGCACAAGAGGGAAGAGGGTCAGAGGGAGAAGCAGACTCCCTGCCGAGCAGGGAGCCCGATGTGGGACTTGATCCAGGGACTCCAGGATCATGACCTGAGCCGAAGGCAGTCTCTTAACCAACTGAGCCACCCAGGCGCCCACAGTTTTAGATTTTGAGAATTACTGAGAGGATAGTACAGAGTTCCCATGTATACCACATCCAGTTTCCCTATTATTAGCATCTTACATTAGTGGAGCGCATTTGTCAAAATTAAGGAATAGATGTGGATACTTTAGTATTAATTAAAGTCCATACTTCAGATTTTTTTCAGTTTTTTTCTTATGTTCTTTTTCTGTTTTATTATCCCATTCAGGACACCACGTTAGATTTAGGCATCCTATCTCCTTAGACTCTTCTTGACTGTGACAGTTTCTCAGACCTGTGTCTGATTATGTCTCTATCCCAAGTATCTAGCCAAGATGCACAAGATGCTGGGGTACAGTAGGTTTATTGAGCATAGAAACACAGACACTAGTCTCTCTCTCTCTCTCTCTCTCTCTCTCTCTCTCTCAGCCCTCCAGACTATGTATATCTATGGCTTGGGGGGGGTTGAAAATTTTCTTGCATATTATTTTTCATTAACATGGGGCACTGATGATCCTGGACACAGAGCCATACCCACTGTTCTGTGGAGCCTATCTCATTGGCTGCTAAGGGCTGCCTTCACCATACCTTCTTTGGAAATTCCTATTTATATAGACAGTTACATAAATGATAGATAGTTTTTGAATTTTACAAGAACTCTAGTTTCTGCCTTACTGCCAGGGATACTTGGGGTTCTGTGACAAACATATCATCTTAATCCCCTTCCTTCTTGCTTTGGCTCATATCCCTTTTTTTCATGTCTCCCATCTCCCCTCTTCACTTCCTGTCTTCCTCGCATTAGCAGGGGTGTAGGCCAGGGCTTCCTTTGACTTTGAACCATGGTAACTGATTTTTTCAAGATGTTTGGTTCTAGAAATCTACGAAATGTCTTCCTGCTTCCTTTTACAGAAGAAATAGGGGCCCTGGAATATCCTTGAGCCTTTCTCCTACCTCATTTGCTCTGGCTTCTGATCATGTTGGCCTGAGAGGACATGCCGACAGACCACTTTATTACTTTTAGTTCTCAAGTTCCCCTTTACTTCCTACACCAACAAGAGATTCAGGCTACCTGAGTGGTAAACAAATTCCTCTCTAAAGTAGTCAATGCTGTTTGCCAAAATACATTTTTATACTCATTTTTCTTTTTTTTACCAGCATAGCTCCCCTTTATCTCTTTCTTCATCTCCAACTTCCCTGAAAGGCTTTTCTACATGCCAAGGATAACAAGGGATTATAAACTTTGTGAGAGTAGGGCAGGGCAGGACCTTTTCTCACGTAAATGTGCTCCCTGCATGGTTTTGCCAATCAGCCAATACACAAAGTAGCCCCATCACCTCATAAACATATCTGGTATAAATTTATGTTCAGCTAAACACATGTGTCATAGTTATTTGTTTCCTGTGGGGGGAGTGGGAAAAGGGTGTATATCTCTGTGTATGAAAAACTTTAGTTGAGTAGCAGGACCCAACTAACTAGAATCATTGCCTTATGTTCTACTTTTAGGAGAGAGTAAAGAAGGAAAAGAAAAATAGGCTGAATGAAGGAAATCAGGGATTTAGTAATTAAGAAGTACCCAAAGCCGTCTGACACACAACTAAAACTTAATCTGTATTTAGCCTAATTCCTTATTCAATGCTAACAAGCGTGAGATCCCATGGTCTGGCAGGGTTATCACTTAGATAGACAAGGGTTCCATGCTGTTTGTCTACCTGGCCGAACAGAGGCAGAGCTATAGAGTTGCTTACATTCCAGTGACTTTTCTGCAGCAAGGGCTGAAATAAGGGAAGAGTATGGTGTGGTACAGAGGTGGATATTAGGAATCTATGGTCTGGGTTCAAGTCCTGCCTTTGTCTGTTATTCAGAGTTTAAGACTGAGTGAGTTAGCTGACCTTTCTGATTTTGCTTTTCTCACTTCTGAAATGCATGATGGTGCTGTGAGACTTGAATGAGATGTTCTATCTAGGGTGATACGTAAAGTCCTTGGCATAGAAGATGCACTTAATAAATGTTAGCTCCTATTATAAGCTTTTGTAACAGTATGGGTTTCCTGATGGAACTGTTACAACCCAGAATTGTTTACCATAACCATTCCAGGACTACATTATTAAATCTGGACTGTACCCTGTGTGTGTGTGTGTGTGTGTGTGTGTGTGAATACAGCAAAATCTTAGTCTTCTGAAGCTGTCTTGTAGTAGCAACATCTCATTTGAATACAGCCAAGGACCATGAACCATGTAGAAACAATGCCTGAACAGACACAGAAGATGTCACAAAATTCATGGACTAAATAAGGTGTAAGTATTTCCCTCAGATTAGAACCTCTCTGATGCTTATCCACTTGTATGAGAGAACAGAGCTGGCTTCTTAGCCATCTTTACAAAAAATTTACTTTACTTATTTATTTTTAAAGTGTAAAATTCTACAGGTTTAAATCTTTTTTTCAGCTTTGTGGAGGTATGATTGACAAATAAAAATTGTATATATTTAAGGAGTATACATGTGATGTTTTGGTATATGTATCCATTGTGAAATGATTAGCATAATCAAGTGAGTTAATATTTCCATCACCTCACGTAGTTACCAATTTTTTCATTTCTCTGTGTGAGCTGAGAACACTTGAGATCTCCTCTCTTAGCAAATTTGAAGTATACACTACATTATTAACTATAGTCATCATGCTGTACATCAGATCTCAGAACTGACAGAACTTACTCATCTCATACCTGAAAGTTTTTACCCTTTGGTCAATATCACTCCTCTTTCCCCACCATCTAACCTCTGATAACCACTATGCAACTTTCTGTTACTATGAGTTTGACTTTTTTCCTTAAGATTCTACATATAGGTGAGATCATGCTCATCTTTTTATTCTCTATAGCATCACCTGCATTTCCTGGCATATAGTTTGACCTCTATGTAGTTGTTGAATTGATATGAACTGTGGCAAGGGATTTGGTTTCCTCTACTAAAATGGAAACAGCAAATAGAAAGAAATATGCAATTTCTATAAGCAGCAATGAAAAGTGAGACCTAATAGTTTTAATTTTAAATGTCTTCTGACACAAATTAACAGAGCAGACACAAGTATGCATAGAGCTATTCTTCTGTTGTTGTTGTTAGTTACCATAGAGTGCAATATTGATTTCTGGAGTAGAATTCAGTGATTCATCACTTACATACAACACCCAGTGCTCATGACAGCAAGTGACCTCCTTAATCCCCATCGCCCATCTAGCCCATCCCCCACCCACCTCCCTCCAGCAACTCTCAGTTTGTTCTCTATCATTGAGTCACTTACAGGTTGTTTACCTCTCTCCTTTTTTCTTTGCCCCCCACCCCATGTTCATCTGTTTTCTTTCTTAAATTCCGCATATGAGATCATATGGTATTTGTCTTTCTCTGACTAACTTATTTCACTTACCATAATACACTCTAGCTCCATCCACTATGGAGAGAGCCCAAATGTCTGTCAACTGATGAATGGGTAAAGAAATGTGGTATATATACATATACATACAGTGGAATATTATTCAGCCATCAAAAAGAATGAAATCTTGCCATTTGCTGTGACATGGATGGAGCTAGAGACATTTAATGCAGGGGCAGTTATTTATTTATTATTAGGCAGGATACAGTATTTGCTATAGCAGCTTGAGGGCGTCAACAGTGGACAGTACCTACCATACTTAATATTCCTAATAAAAATCCTCATCTCGTAGAAAACAAGCTAAATCATGCTAATTCTTTGGAAAATTTATATCTCAAATATCTTTATTAAAACATATACATATATGCTGAATTTCTCTAGGACTCACAAATTTGGGGGGGGAGTGAGGTCACAGAAATAGAACTGAAATTTCACAGACCTTTAGGTAAATCTATATAATATTGTGCCTATAGCTCACTAAAATATCGCCCTCCCAACTTTGTCTAGAAGTCCTTGGGGAGTAGGTTACCTGTTTGCGAGAAGAAATTCTGCCCCTGTGGGGTGCCGTGTTTGCTTTTGCCTATCACGGCAGCTTTTTTGGCCGCTGCTAATTGCTCTCTTGTGCCCCACGGTCACCATAGGTCTCCAGCGGCCTCTGGGAACTGTCGACTCCACTGTGCATAGTGTGATCCCATAGTTTCTATCAAGGCCTTCACTAGTATCACTTGAGCCTTCCAAGTATGAAAGCTTCTCTGTGATGTGTGGTGCAAGATGCCCATCTTCCCTGGTGTTACAGGAATACACGTGGGTTCCAGTGTTGTACAGAACTTTAGTGACAGAGCTCTTTCAGATTTTGCCTACAGCTACCCTGTTCCTGAAAGGATTTAGATCTGAGGCCAGTGAGAACTGGGCCAGATAACATGTCCTAGAGACAGTTACCATGCCATATTCAGATCAAACTTTCTCCTTGATGACTCAGGATTTACTTACCGACTCCATCTCAGAAAGGCTTTTTCCTTCCCTTAGGATTAATGTCAGAAATTTCTTCATTCTTCATGAAAATAGCTGTCTGAAAGCCTGCCCCGTAGGTTTATGGATACAGAGATATATATGTATTCCTTCCTTGCTTCCTTGCTCCCATCTTCCTTGCTTCCTTCTTTCCTTCAACAAACATTTCATCAGATTCCAGGTACTGTTTAAATGGTAGAATCACAGCAATTAACAGAAGAGACAATGTCCTGTCTTTTGGGGAGCCTTGTGGGAGACACATAATGGAAAATAATCAAATATGTGGGGGTACCATTTTAGATAAAATGGTCACAAAGGCTTGGATTAGGTGCCGTTGCAGCAGAAACGTGACTAAGGAAAAGAGGTAGTGTAATGGATATCTGAAGGAAGATGATTCTTCTTCGAAGGAGCAGTAAGTTCTAGGGCCCTGGGGAAGGAATAGGCCTGGCCTGTTGGAGGAACAGAAGGAAGGCTAGATTGATTGGAGCAGAGCTAGTGAAATGGAGAGAGAGATAGGAAAAGAGGTCTGAGGCTTACTCAGGATGACAACTCAAGTAGAGCCTTGCACACCTTTATCTGACTTTCAATAAATACATATAGATAAAGAAACTTTGTGGGATCTTGAGCAGAGGATTCAAATGGTCTCACCTAAAAGGATCACTCTTGCTGCTGTGTGGAGATTGGATTATAAGAAGGCAAGTGTGGAAGGAAAGAGACAAGTAAGGAAACTATTACAGCAATCCAGGTGAGAGGTGATGGAAGTTTGATTTGGATGACGGAAGTGGACAGGGATGAGAAGTGGCCCATTTTTGGATACTGCTGAAAGGTATGGTAACCAAATACTAAGTTATTTAAGGAATGAATGATTTAAGCAACATGAAAGAAAGCCAGGATTGAAGGGTGATTTCACTGGTTTTGGTCATAGAGATCTACAGGTTATAATTGCCATTTACAGAAATAGGGGATGTTGGAGAGGCCCAAGTTGGAGCAGATGGAGTCCAAGCTATGGGCCTGGACATGTTGAGTTTAAGGTACTTATAAGATACTCAAATTGAGTTGCTGTATTAATTTGCCAAGACTACTGTAAGAAAGTATCTCAAACTGGGTGACTTAAAAACAGAAATTTACAGTCTTACAGTTTTGGAGGCTAGATGTCCAAGATCAAGGTGCCAGCAGGTTTGGTTCCCTCTAATATTTGAGAGGAAGGATCTGTTCAGGACCTTCTCCCTGGCTTGTCTTCTGCCTATGCTTCTTCACATCATGTTCCTTCTGTGCATGTCTGTGTCCAGATTTCTTCTTCTTCTAAAGATACCAGTCATACTGGATTAGGACCCTCCCTATTAACTTCATTTTAATTTGGTTATGTTTACAAGGACTCTACTCTAACTCAGGTCACATTCTGAGGTAATGGGGGTTAAGAATCTCAAATGGGATTTTTGGGTGAACACAGTTCAGCCCATAACAGATGACAAACTTAGGGAAAAGGTTGGAGATGAAATGTGTATTTGCTGTTATCTGCACATAAGTGATATTTAAAGCCATGAAGCTGCATGGGATCACTCTCTGGGTTGAGTGGAGGTAGAGATGTCTTGAGATGCTCTAACATTTAGAGGTGGGTGATTCTTACTCAGACTCACTGTGAATCTTCAGTTACATAGATTTTCATAAATTATAAGCCCTTTTAAATTATGAATCTGTGATGTCTGGGTCATGCAGGGCTCTAGCCAATGGCCCCCACTTTCAGAGGAGAAGGGCACTTGATAGGGTGGTTAAGATTAAAGCAGAAACTTTGCATACAGTTCTGGAGGACTCTGATGCCAGTGGCTGTTGTTTTCTTAAAGAGTTCACTTCTGGGCAGTTTTTAACATTTTCCTGGAAGAATTTAAAGCGAATTTTAAAGTACACTAAGGAACTTCACCTTGATTGAATAATAGCCTTGATAGAAAAGGAAATAGGAGACTGGTTTCAGATGTATAACTCCCACAATGTCCTAGAAATGAACTAAAAAACATAGCCATTTTCTTTTCATCTTCTGTTACTTAGTGACACATAACAGATCTTTTTGCTTGTTTTGAGTTTGCAGAGACTGTGAGTCATGGTTTGGACATCCATATTCCTGGAAAGGTGGTCTCTGTTCATCTGGTCAGTGTATATTTGCCGAGTGCCTTTGGCAGATTGATACCGGGTAAGATGACCACACGTCTGGCCTAAAAAAGAGTATGTTGTGATTTTGTTTTCTGGGATAATTCTCTATGCAGATAGCGTACTATGGTAGGAACAGCATGGAACTGAGGCTTGAATTTTCTCACTCACGCTGACTCCAATCTAGTCCATGCCCATAGACTAGTCAGTCATTTATTCTTAGATTATATACAAGCTAATGACTTAAAAATAAAGTACCTCCAATTTCTTTTAAAGATTTATTTATTTGAGGGGTAGGGAGGGGAAGAGGGAGAGAATCTTCAAGCAGACTCTGTGCTAAGGAGCCCAACGCAGGGCTCAGTCTCACGACCCATGAGGTCATGACCTGAGCCGAAACCTAGAGTTGGATGCTTAACCAACTGAGCTGCCCAGGTGCCCCTACCTCCAATTTTTTAAAAGCTATTATTGTTTCTAGGGGACCTACCCAGACACACTTGGCCTAGTTCTGTGACTTGATGTTGGCCCTGGCATGATATTCTAGGTGGGAAGACTAAGAGTGTTTGTGTTAACAAAATAACAAGAACGTTTCAAAAACAAATCCCCAACCCCCCAAACCTTGCCTCCGGTGTAACTTTTTGCTTCTGCTCTCCTACACCTACCTTGTATCTGTGACTTACGTTCCATTAAAATGTGTTTAGAGTGATCTTTGTGTTAGACTTCAAAGTGTTCAACTTCTTTGAGAAATAGATTTAAAAATATTATCTTTTTTTTTTTTTTTTAAGATTCTATTTATTTGACAGAGAGAGACACAGCGAGAGAGGGAACACAAGCAGGGGGAGTGGGAGAGGGAGAAGCAGGCTTCTTGCTGAGCAGAGAGCCCGATGTGGGGCTCGATCCGAGGACCCTGGGACCATGACCCGAGCCGAAGGCAGACGCCCAACGACTGAGCCACCCAGGCACCCCTAAAAATATTATCTTTTGATCTCATCTTCAGACTATTACTTAGGGCTGTTTTTCTCTTACGTAGGTCCAGTTGGTCATTTTTGTTCTCAGGTCAACACTCTGAGGTGTGACCGTGTGTACAGAGGATGCCCTTAGATACACTTGTCCACCTTGTCACTATCAAGCCCAGAAATCTCACTGTCAACTAACACTATTATCTTCAATGGCTGCTCAGAATGTAACGTTCCCCTGGACTTTGGTTATACATCGACAGTATTGGGTGCATTTTCTGTCAGCTATTGTTCTGAATTAGTAACAAATGAGGCATAGGATTATATCCGTTCAGTGGCACAGAAAGCCACCTAACTGGTATCAAGCACATGGTTTGCCTCTTACTGCAAATACTGAATTCCCTTTTCTTCACCAGCAGTCTTCATTTGCAGGCTCTTTTCTCATGAGGCTATAAGTTTTCATTTGCTCTTAAGAGTTCATTAAATTTAAAATTTTAAAAGGCTAGAGCTAGCAGTGAAATTAAAGGTAATTAGACTTGTGAGAAAATATGTCTAGGGGTAAAGCCAAGGTGTTCAAGGCCACACTGAGATGAGGCAGTGCTAAGATGAGAGGGGGTTTGGGACTCTCTTTGGAGCCTTAGAAGCAGATTGGGGTATATCCACACAGTCTACATTGCCTCCCAGTGAGTCCAAATATCTTTTTTTTTCCCCCTAAATGGGATTCTTTATTTTTGATGAAATGAAAATTTCCATTTAAATTGCCCATGGTTTGATATATATTTATAAACCTTGAGGACTAATACTTTAATAACTGGCACATTATGATTTTGGGGAGGAAAGATTTCGCGTTGAAGGTAGGGTTTCTTTGTGTTCTTTTATTGATTTGGAGGGTAAAGGAGTGGACAACTTCTGGAGATTATGAAGGCCAGATTGTTTTCTAAAGGTAAATGAAATCTACTTAGAAACTACAAGAGGGTGCATCTGCCTCATCCTCAAGACTCCATGCCTGTAGATCTTTCTCTCACAGATGCCTACCTCACAATGCAACATTAAGATCTATTTCAAGAAATAGGTGAAGGGGATCAAGAGGTAAAACTTCCAGTTGTAAAATAAGTTAAGTCATGGCGATAAAATGTATAGCATAGAGAATGTAGTCAATAATATTGTTAATAACATATGGTGACAGACGGTGACTATCGTGGTAAAGCTCTGAGAAATGTATTGAATTGTTGAATCATTATGGTGTGCACCTGAAACTAATATGACATTGTATGTCAACTATACTTTAATAACAAAAAAATAAGAGATATCTGGGCACTGACTCTGCTTTCTCTGTGCTAGTTGAGGATATGGCCTTCCTGGTGCTATTTGGTTCAAGAACC
This sequence comes from Mirounga angustirostris, assembly GCF_029215605.1. Taxonomy (NCBI): domain Eukaryota; kingdom Metazoa; phylum Chordata; class Mammalia; order Carnivora; family Phocidae; genus Mirounga; species Mirounga angustirostris. The sequence goes on along the minus strand of NW_026991718.1, from coordinate 12,957,413 downwards.
AAGAGATCCTGGTGAATATAAAAATAAATAAATGTAAATAAGAATATAAATGTGGAAGAGCACTGATTACCAGGGTGAGATGCTCAGGAATGGTCATGTTGGCCTGTGTATAAAGGGCGGGGGTGTAGCAAGAACTCAGCTTCTTTCTCAGTCCCAGGCACACCTCACCTGTTACTAGAGGCAGGAAGCCCTGCGGTAAACCTGGGGCCAAGGAAAGGCTGTGGATAAGTGGGTGTGCTGACCTGTGGCAACCTTGCTTTGATCAGTCCTGAGTTCCTGGCTAAGTAAATTGGGAAATAAGGCATGCATGTGTGTTGGAAGGGCTTTTCCACCACCTCTCCCAACTGCATGGCTGCCCTTCCTTTGGTGTAGTCTCTACTCTGTGTTGATAGCATTCTGCTCATTCGGCTTGGTCCTTGTTTTCTTGTCTTGGCTGACTTTCACACATTTGATATTCAGGTCTGGCTTTACGGTTTACTCAATGAGCTCAGTGTCTGGCATAGAGAAGATGCCCCCAAATGATAAGAACCATGTGACCATTTGTGAACTCATTCTATTTTAATAGATTACATCGGCGGTCTTTATTTCACTTCAAATATCCATACGTAATAGGCCTAGCCATAACATTTGCCTTTCCAAGTGGTTCAGTGGATACTGTGAGTTCTGTTTGTGATTTCAGCGTTTGGCTTTAGCCAAGTGCATTGAACACCATCTGTGGCAGATGTCATTCTATCTAGCCTCTGAGAGACACGGGATGAACAATCAGGACATGCTTGATGGCATTTGAGCTGGCTTTTTATGGGGGAGTAAGACCTGAATGGTTGGTGGTGGTGGAAGATAAAGGCCCCCAGGGGAGATCTTGGTCTGATGATGCTGGGAAGACAGACCAGGAAGAACTCTCATGCCAAGGTGTGGAGTTTAGATACCACTTGGGTGGTGCCTGAACCCAGATCTGCTGACCCCTGACATAAAGTCTTTCCCTTGTGATAGCTGCCTCCATAAGTAACTTTTGTATTGTTTGCTTGCTATCACACATTTGAGATCCTGCACACCACAGCTGATTTTTGATGCCTGCCTTCTTGGAAAGTGCCTTGGTTATTGTTAGATTTCATTTTTAGTGACCAGTCAAAATAGACCTCTACTCATAGGCAAGTATAGAGTGAAAGATAACCCCAACTAGCTCTTTTTCTCAAAAAATGCTTCTTTGTGAGAGGAGTAGGAATGGTGAGCAATATATTAATTTTAAATACAACACAAGAAATAACATTTGAGAAAAGAACAAAGAAGAAAGAACTGTTAGTAACAAATTAAGCTCTCCTGTTTTCTGTTTAAACCATTTTTTTTTTTTCTACTTGATTACCAGGCTCTTGGTCTTACCAGGACTTCCTTTCCTGGGGCCATGTGCATTAATCTTGCTGAGTCTGAAGCTGAGCTGGTCGTTGACACTAAGAACCTGGTGTTCTAAGACCTCCCGGGATTCACACTCAGGGAGCCTTCTTGTTCTGGTTCGAGCTGAACTGCCTCTTCAGAGAGATTCAGAACTCAGCTTTCCGGAGAGCTAGCTCTTCCAGAGACAGTGCGGTGCAATGGCGAAGGTCAAGGGTGGACACCTTCACTGAGTTTAGGGCCGGGGCTCTGTCACTTAAGCTAAGTGTTTTGTACCATATCTCTGGGCTCCCTTTTCTTCTGGTAGGCCACGAGCAGTAATAATATCCATATCATAACGCTGTTGCCGGGATTAAATAATATGTATAAAGTGCTTATCAGAGCTCTTGGCACACTGTGAACATGGAACAAATGCTAGTCACGTTGATTATTTGTACTTATACCTGACTTCTTCTGCAGGATGAGGAGGAACCTTTTTCAAAATTCTGCTTTTCCCAGAGTGGTGATGGCAAGTAGGTGGAGGGGCTGACACCCCCCTCCTTGCGGTGGTGATGGACCATCCCCCACTTGGTTCCTAGGGAGATGTGAGGTTGTTAATCTTCTCATTTTAGACACGAGGAGACTGAAGGTCAGAGTTTACTGAGAATCATTTGTGCCTGGTGTATCATATTCTTCGGCACCAGGTCCCAGGGGTGACTAGTATGGTATAATTAGATCTACCTGATCTACTGAACGCTTGTCCCCAGTAATCTGCTCTGCAGCTGTGCCACTAGACGATGAATTCTGGACGCAGTGCTCATCCACATTGCAGCTTTGGACGATTCCTCCCTCTGATTAGTGGAGGGCGGTGCTCTTCCCATTCCCATCCCCCTTTTCTTTCATCCATGTTCTCTGTCCTTTGTCATCCAAGAGCTTCAACTCTTACCCTCTAGTCTGATCTGTCTGCTCAGGTATCATTAGCATTTATTCTAGGTGCCTTTGAGATCTCATTCATGATTCAGCCATTTTTACACCTTTTAAAGCTTTAAAACATATATTTTTAAAAAATAAAAGCTAATTAATATATACAATTATTTAATCAAATAAGAAAGTGCTTAGCAACATATCCATAAGAACATGCGAGAGCTGTCATATTAAGGTCAAAATAAATGATAGATATTTAATATTATATATTGTAGAAATTCTAATTTTTATTTCATAAATTTTAAGTAAACACTCCGAAGTGTATATGATATTTACAAACAATTGCTATCTACTTGCATTATTGGCTGGAGAGATCTCATTAAAGTCTTGTCTTAGGAAACCTGCTTAATGTTTAGTGTGTGTGAGAGAGAGAGAGAGAGAGAGAGAGAGAGGGAAAGAGAGAGGCTCGAGAGAATGGGTGCATGTGAGGATGGGAATTATGTTTTTCACATGTCTAGTAAGTGGTTGAACTTGGATTTTAATGCAAGTCTGGCTGACTGAGTTCCATGTACATCCAAGCCTCTAAGTTTCTTCTGTTCTCTAACCCCTTTCAGATTTGTTCTTGAAATTTAAGGCTGACTTTTAACCAGGAATTTATTTTCAGGCCCAGCTTTTTGGACTAAGCTAAATTTAACTGGTCTATTATCTCAACTGAGACATTTAGCAGCTTACTTAAGGTATCTGAAGGCAAGTAATAATAACCAAAAATCAACTTCCTTTGAACAACCTTAATTTTCTTGGGATCCTGAATTGGAGATTTTTCTCTCTTCAATGAGAAAAGTTTATTGCCCCTTTAGACCTTGCCTTCAACTGAGTGTGCTGTCAGACTCTAAAGACCAGAAATGTTCTCTGGAATAGTTTTGTTTCATTCAACCTAAATGTATTATGCTGACAATCATACTGAGACAGTGTAAGGAAAACAAGAGGGACTTAACTTCTGTAAAGCCACTGGTCTGAGGCAAGTGTTAAAAGTTTCCGTACATTTAGAGACAAATACCTCCTTTTGGGAAAGAGAACAAATGAGAGGTAACAGGTATTAGGGAGTAATGGTTGTCTGAGCAAAATTAGAAGTAATAATTTAAAGCCTGCGTGCACAAGTATTTCTATTTTCAGGAGGCCTAGAAAATGTTGACCATGAATAAAGGCATCCTGTGACTGTCTTGTGTCCACTAAAAAGTAATGAGCACAAGATAATGACCATGGAACTGAAGGTCGCTTCCCCACTCCCAGCCCTTCACCCTTTGGAAAAGAGCCTTTGTAAGCCTTGCACGCTACCCCTTCAGAGAGCAACATACCTCTTTCTTGTGGACTCCTCTGTATGCAAGTTGTCTCTACTAAGCTCTGTCTGCTTTCTTTGTCTCAAGTCCAGTGTTCATTTTTATGGTAATGAGACTCAAGCACCTGGTCTTGGGGGTTGAGTAACATTAGGAGGTTCAAAATGAACTATGAAAGCCATTCCCTATTCTCCAGGAGCTTACGGTCTAGTTGTGACAACAGGATGGTTAAATGGTCTACTCGACATTTATGGAGCACATACTATGTGACAGGCACTCTTGTAGTTGGTACAGGTCAGAGTGCCTCTAACGTCAGAAGGATCTTCTAATGTAAGTACTGTTATTACCATCTCAGTTTTATAGCCTAAGAATCTGAGGTACAGAAGTGTTAAGTAAGTTGCCCATGGTCACCTGGGTAGTAAAATGGTAGAAGTGGAACTGAAACCTGAGAAGACTGATATCAGAGACCACACTCCTAACCCTGTGCAGTGCTATGCTCCCTCTCCTTAAGTAAGGCCAACCTGCATTCCAAAGTGAGTGCGTAGTAATTATACTGTTTAATAAATGGTGTTGAAAATCTGATTTGGATGAGTTCAGAAGGTGCAAAGCTAAAATAATAATCCTTCCCACCTACAGAGGTTGTTATGATACAAAGGATTTCTACTTGTTATCTAGTAGTACCCAGATGGGTACTAGTCATGTAAGAATCCAACAAGTGCACTTAAAACCTCCCATCTAGCTTTCTGAGAAAATATGAAGTGATCGAGTGGTTCGTAGTTCAGAGAACCAGGAGTCCAGGCAACTTGAGCTGAGTCTGGAGCACATTAGAGTGCCCGGGTGTGTGGTTTCACTGCGCCTTCAGTTACTTTCTGGTAAAATGGACATGATACAAGGAGATGGAGAAAATAATTAAATTGATAACTGAAGAAACATTAAAATTCGCTAATTGAAAATTTTAGAGATATGTGAAGTATGTTACCATTGCCAAAATTCCCAGTAGTCTGCCCTCTTTGAATCTGGTGTGTTAATATCTTCATAGCCTATTCAGTTGCTGAGCTCAATTTGTGAATTTTCCATGTCTTGCAAATTCTACTTCCAGAATATATCCACTATCCTGATCTCCCTTTCCCCTCCCCATTGAGACCTTGTTATGTTAGAAAACTGAGATACAACTCTACTCTTTTCTCATCTTCAACAGAAGCTTCTTCCAAGCCAACTTAATATAGAACAAAATTTATCTTCTCTGTGTCCCAAATATATCAAATATATTATTCTTCATATAAAAGTGTTCAATGAATTTAAATACAAACTCTATAGCCCATAAGACCTTGTGTTTTTATGGTCTTCTATACAGGGGCTCTCCTTCTCCTTCAGCTGTATTAAAACTTTCTCCCCATTGGAAATGGGTCCCATGTGTTCCATTTCATTCCCAGTCCCAGAAATATATTCCTCCATCGAGGCCCATTTCAAATGTAACTTTCTCCCAAAGATTTTTATCATCCCTTCAAATAAACATGATCTTTCCTTCCTTTAAGCATACATACATGTCACATTTTATATTTCATTGTTATGGCACCTTTTAATTTCCCTTGTGTTAGAGTAATTTGTAATTATCTCATCCTCTCTCCTAGATACTGAACTCCTGACACCTTGTTCCTCTCTACTTTTTCCTATGGTATTTATCACAAATAGGCTCTCATTAAATGTTTGGTAAGATGCTCTCAATTTTGTTTTCTGAACGCTTTATGATAACTTCTGCTTCTGGGAAAATGTTAAGGTTTAAGACATTTGCCAGTATTTTTGCATCAGACAAGAATTTATGTATGAAACACAAATTCTTTATTTACTGTCTTAAGCCAACAGAAAGAAAGGTACATCTATAAAACTATTAAAGTTCCCTGGGACTTGCAGGACAGGAGAGAAATGGCAAGGTTGCTTGAAGTAATCAAAAAAGTGAGGATTTTAACTTAGAACCCAAAGGGTATGGTTCCAATACCACTATGGGGGTGACTGTGAGCATACCTTCTGACCACAGAACACCTGTTTTACCTGCCAATGGTGTGAAGGTTGCACACCAAAATATCTGTGAACAGTTAACACAATAGAAATGTGCATTATTAATATAATAATGTACTCCAAAATCTGTTACTTAAACTCAGTACCTTATGGAGCAACAGGAACTCTTCTTTCAGTTTTATCTTATTAAAAAAAATCAACGATTTGAAGCCTGTATTGTTTTATTTGTTGTTGTTCAAGAAGAGAACTTTAAAATAGCTCTCTTCTTAGATTCATGGCGTGGCAGTTGTCCAGTTTTTTAGGCCATTTCTGGATTAAGCCGTAGATCATGTGGAAGCATTTTCTGAAAGCTACCTTGGGGGCACCAATAAACTGCATCTTCTGGTGCAGGCTGATAAATGTGACTTTTTCCTGTGCTGAGTGAATTGCTTTTGTCTTCCCAATTTCATGGCAGAATTAAAAATTAGAGCACAAAAGAATGCTTAAAATGTAGTCATTATCCTTAGGAGATAGAGTTAAGCTTCACAAAGATTCTAGAAACAGGTAAATAAAAATGGGATCAATGTGTGATCTTGTGAAAGGTGTGTTATCTCAGAGAATCTCAGTTTTTACATTTTTAAGTTGGGGATAATAATCAAAATATCCACTGCATAGCATGGTTGTGAGGACTTAATGAGATATGATATAAAAATAAGGATGGAGCCTAGATCATAGAATATATGTATATATTGTTTTAACTGCCATATACTATGAATATGTTATAAGTTTATATGATTGTATACCATGAAGCATTTAAATAATACTCCAGAATAGGGGCGCCTGGGTGGCTCAGTTGTTAAGCGTCTGCCTTTGGCTCAGGTCATGATCCCAGGGTCCTGGGATCGAGCCCTGCATTGGGCTCCCTGCTCCGCGGGAAGCCTGCTTCTCCCTCTCGCACTCCCCCTGCTTGTGTTCCCTCTCTCGCTGTGTCTCTCTCTGTCAAATAAATAAAATCTTTTTTAAAAAAATACTCCAGAATAATATTTAATGACATAAAATGTGTAAATGGAAAAGGAAATTATAACATCATATGCCCCATTTTGGTAAAAACAGATAAACTGGCTGAGAAAATTTTGTTTTTACCAATTATTGAAGGGTCCTATGCAGGTTAGTAATAACCTGAGAGGTCAGGGCAAAGCCATATGTTCCCGAAAGTCATCATAGGTGACTCATTCATGTGCTGTAGAGTTTGGATTGCTGACCCATTCTCATGCCTCTGGTGTGTCTTGCTATCATCCATAATTCTGGTGTTTCTCTACCTTTGACCTCTGTGTATCCTAGCTTAACATTTCATATCTCTTCTTTCTTTACTAAGCTTTTAGATTAAGAGAGGGAGGCTAAGACTTGTGCTTTGTGCACCATCTTTAACCTAAAATTGATCATTTGTGCTTTTGTGATTGGGTCTGTGTTAGCTCTGTATTGCAAGTCTTCCTGAATCCTGCTCACGGCTTTGAGGATACAGATAGATTTTTCCATTTTTATTTTTCAAGAGGCATCGACTTTACATCTACAAACAAGAGTTAGAGGAACTTGAAGTCATATTCTGAACTTAACTGATTCTAGATTGCCTACCTACCATCTCAGATCCACTGACAAGTGGTTGTCCTTAGTACTACTTCCTACAACTTACAGGATTGTAGTTGAGATGGCAAGTTGTTCACCAAATATGTGTTCTTCCTCCTCCCCATGGTGGAATGACTCTTGAGAAGTGTCTGGTACATTTGGGACTGCAACTCTGCAAAGCCACTCCCACCTCCATGTGTGGCCAAGTGACTGGCAAAGACGAGCCAAAGTACTCTGTAATCATTTCCAGACCTGACCCATAAACAATTGTGCTCCTTCATGTTCTTTTTCTCTTCTGGTTGCCAACAGTGAAGAGGGTAACCTTGGAAACCATATGTTCAAGATAGCAGAGCTTCTGACAGCTTGGGTCCTTGGATGACTGCATGGAGAGGGGACATTCCACTGGCATTTACACTAGCCTAGGACTGGTACAAGGGTCTATTGTGCTTAAGCCATTATTTATTTTAGGGTTTATTTGTTATAGTAGTAGGTCTACCATAACTAATACACTGGAATTGGAAAGTTTACCTTTTTGATATTCTCCAAGCCAGGAACACAATATTGTACTTTATTTTATGTCAGGAAATAAAGAAAAAGAATAGTAATTCAATCTCCCTGAGTTCTACCGAGACAACTTCCTAGCTCTAGTTGGTTATCTCTGACTTTTACTGGCTGCTCCCACAGAAATTACTCAAGCAATTCCCTGGACTTGTCTTCATCTTTTAAGATCTTCTGATCAAAATTCTTAAACATAAATTTAAAGTGGCTTAATGAAGGATACAAATATAACTCTTTTCTAAGTAATTTTCCATCTTTATCATTTAAAAGATTGTATGAGGACATGGAAAAGAATAGAACATAATCAAAATTTGGATAAAACAAGAAATGACCTTGACCACAAAGTGTGTATCTTTCATCAACCTTCCCTGCTAGCTTTAGTGAGATATTCAATTTTACAAGGAACTGTTCCATGCATGAATGTGGAATGTATAATTTAAGCTCACTAAGAAATTCTTTTAGCATTCCTTTTGTTTTGTTTTAGTTCCTGGCAGACTGCCAAGACTTGAAATAAGAGTTATAGATTCTGCATAATATTAAGGAAAATTTAGGAATGTGCAGTATTCTTACATTTCAAATTTCCATTTTTTAAAAAATAAATTAGGGAAATGAGAACACCTCACTTTTTTCACTGTGGAAGTTGTGAAAAGAAATGGACACTGTGATGCCTTAGAGATGAGACTATTTCCTGGGCTTAATATCCCATTCTAACTTTAAATAGTTTAATCTTTGAGTTGTTTGACACTATCTGAACTTATTTACCTTCCCCCCAAATGCTTGTTTTCCCTCTTTCCCACCTGAAATCATTTTGTTGTCATGTTTGGTTGCTTTTACTAAATGATTCCTCCTCCTAAAGCCTAATTCCTCCCTCAGTCCTTTCTTTTCTTGACTACTCAGAGGCCTTCCAAACTTTTTTGTTCTTTTTCTTTCCTTGGGTTTTCTGACATTTTTCAGATCTTATTCTTTTATCTAGATCCAGACAGAGTCCTAGATACAGAGATCCTCTATACTCTAGAACTTAGAATTAGCCAAGTGCTCTGAGTGAGCACTGGAGACAAATCGAGAAGGGAAATTTCTTGCAGTTTCTTTATCTCTGACTGAAAATCATAAACAAAGCCTTAATTAAATATTAGTTTCTTGTGAAATGATCCATTTAAATGGATGGCATCTTAGTACATTTCAATATTGGATTTTATTTAAAAGTCCATTTATATTCCATAAGAGGAGTATGCTCACTACAGGGAGTGAAAACCTCTTGTTTTCCTGTCAAGGATGCCATGGCTTATTTCTCAGGCAAATTTTCCTTCATCAAAGAGGTACTACTTACGGAACCCTCTACTCTGTTGCAGACCCTGGGCTCAGTGTGGTGCTCAGTGATGGGTGGAGGAATGCGAGAAGAAGGAGGTGCTAATATTAATAAAGTCTGTTCTGTATTTTCAGAAAGCATACCATCTGTTGAGAAAGAATGATTATTCCAGTAACCCAAACACAAACTAGAATTTTGATAATGACATAACAGAGCAACTAAGTATTGTTTCAAAAGGGAGGGAAAGTTTATGCCCAGTTGTGATAGGGGAAGTTTTCAGATAGTTGTAGCATCTGACAGTGCTCTAGTAGGATGCATGCAGGGTAGGCAGAGCAGGATGATAGAGATTGTGTCTGAATTGAATATATGAGAAAAAACCCAATGCGAATGGATGGAGTCTCTGTGGGACATCTGGATTACTTTGATTGACCAAACTTGAAAGTAGAGCGAAGGAGATGGATCAAATCAGTCAGAACAGATCCTAAGGCTCTCTAATTCGCAATGTTTTCTACCACCCTTCAAAATCCAGCTTAGACATTCAACAATTCTATACATTTCTCAGTGCTCTTCAGGATGTGTGTACCTTTTATCCCCTTTATCTATTTCACCCAACCCTGCCACCCACCTCCTCTCTGGCAACACTGGTGAAAAGCCCTCCCTGATACGCTTTCCCCACCTTCAAAATCGCTTCCTACTCTGTGTCGCTTCCATATCTTATACATCTGTCTATGGAGACATTTGCCACACCATGTGATTATTTACTTGCTGATACTCAAATTGATTGCTCAGGTAGATAGAAAGTTCATCAAGACAGAAGCAGTGTGTCATCTCTGTATTTCTGATAGCAGGTGCCTGCTGCATAGGCAGGAGGAAAGCAGTAAATATTTGTGGAATTTAATTAAATTTTATCAACAGATTTTTTTTTTCTAAATTCAGTCTTTTCCCAGGGTAGTGTCTAGTTAAATGTGGTGAAATGCCTGATGAGATTATTGAAAGTCCCCCAATATAAATTTTAAAATACATCTTTGGTATTAGGGTGAACTTTAACTGTACATCTGACGCACATGTCAATGATATGAGTAAAAAAATGTGCTTAATAATGGACTGTAATTTTACAATTCCATAGCAGATAACCAGAAATATGGAATCTTCCCAAAGACTAAAAGTTGCAGAATGACTCACCTAGAAACTATATAATTATTTCAGCTATTAACTTTTTTTTTATCTAAAGCAATTTCTATTTAGAGAGCAATGTATAGCAGAGAGACATTTGTATGCCTAGATAAAATGGATGCATAGTTCCTTAATTTAAGTCACTTTAGATCATATTATTTAAATCTATTCAGCTCAGAATGGAAAGGGGTGTTTAACAAAAACTAGAGGTTAGAAGAATTAATCACTTTTAAAACCTCAAATTCATGTTTGATGACTCATAAAGCTTCTTAAAGTAAATTGTGGGATAAATTATTAAAAAAATTGAACTTTAACATGTATCATATGATCTCACTGATATGAGGAATTCTTAATTGCAGGAAACAAACTGGAGTGGTGGGGGGTGGGAAGGATGGGGTGGCTGGGTGACAGACATTGGGGAGGGTATGTGCTCGGGTAAGCGCTGTGAATTGTGCGAGACTGTTGAATCTCAGATCTGTACCTCTGAAACAAATAATGCAATATATGTTAAGAAAAAAAAAAGAAGAAGAAGAAGGTAGCGGGAGGGGAAGAATGAAGCGGGGGAAATCAGAGGGGTAGACGAACCATGAGAGACGATGGACTCTGAAAAACAAACTGAGGGTTCTAGAGGGGAGGGGGTGGGAGGATGGGTTAGCCTGGTGGTGGGTATTAAAGAGGGCACGTTCTGCATGGAGCACTGGGTGTTATGCACAAACAATGAATCATGGAACACTTCATCTAAAACTAATGATGTAATGTATGGGGATTAACATAAGAATAAAAAAAATAAAAAAATAAAAAAATAAAATAAAATAAAAAAGAGCAACGTACACACACACACACAAAAATTGATCTTTACAGTTAGGCAAACCATGGTTTCCCTCACTGCCTTGGCTCTGGCCGGCTGTTTGGCCCTGTACAAATTACTGAACCACTCTGAAGGCCAGTTAACACATCTTCAAGATCGTTACAATATATATCTTATGGGATTGTTTTGAGAATTAAATAAAATTATGTGTGTGAAATGTCTAGCCCCCTGGTGATCTGTGCTGGGAAAATGATAATTACGGCCATCGCTACCACAGGTGCATTGAAATGAGTGGATACTGGACCATTCTCAGGAGAGAGAATTCTGATAAGAAGTGGGATATATTTTTAACCCAACACGAAGGAGAAAAACTGGAGGATAATGTGAGAGATATGTAAGATTATTTTAATAACTCTGAGTGGTAACAATCCAATGTATGTCATTACACTGTTTACATTTATGCCATGGAGACATATCTATTCTTATTCTCCATGACTTGTGAAAGAATTACGCTAACTTTGAAGACCAAACCCAGAGGCAGATGCTCTGATCAATAAGCACAGCTTTTCGGGGCAGCAACAGTTTCAAGGGTGACAGCCTTGTTGTAAACTAACTGGCAAGAGGGAACAAATGGTTTTATTTTTATGAAGTTGCGGGATGACAAATTGTCCTGGTTTGTCTGAGGCTGAGGGATTCCTGGGATATGGGGCTTTCAAGTACTATCACCAGAAAAGTCCCCTGGCAAAGCTGATCATCCACTGGGGCAGTGGGGGTAATATTAACATGTAAAGTACCCGGATCTGCTGGGGGTTCCAATGGTACTGAGCAGGCATGCGTGGCAGGAAGCCTGGCTCTTTGAACAACATTCTGTAAAGTCAGGTGTAGGAGGGGCTGGCCTAGCTGGTAATCAGCATCTTTAAATATGTGTGTGTGTTTCTGTGTGTGTATTTCCTTTGGCTATAATAGCAATACATCTTGTAGATTTATTGCCATCTGCTCTGTTACGTATTTTATTCCTCTAAGTTTTTTTTATTGCAGTATAATTAGCATACAGTGTTATATTAATTTCAGGTGTCCAACATACTGAGTCAACAGTTGCATGCATTACTCAGTACTCCTCACGATAAGTGTAGTCACCATCTGTCACCACACAACATTATTACATTATTGACTATATTCCCTATACAGTACTTTCCAGCTTCGTGACTTACTTATAACTGGAAATTTGTTCCCCTTAATTCCCTTTGTATTTTTTTATTCTTATGTTAATCCCCATACATTACATCATTAGTTTTAGATGTAGCGTTCCATGATTCATTGTTTGTGCATAACACCCAGTGCTCCATGCAGAACGTGCCCTCCTCAATAACCACCACCAGGCTAACCCATCCTCCCACCCCCCTCCCCTCTAGAACCCTCAGTTTGTTTTTCAGAGCCCTTTGTATTTTTCACTCATCTCCCCACCCACATCCCCTCTGGCAACCACCAGTCTGTTCTCTGTATTTAAGAGTCTGTTTGTTTGTTTCTTTGTTCATTTGTTTTGTTTTTAAGATTCCATGTATAAAAGTCATATGGTATTTGTCTTTTTCTGACTTATTTCACTTTGATTTCTCTTAAGTATTTTTGATGTTTATCTTTCCATCCAGCTCTGCAAGGTAAAGTGGAGATTTTTGTCTGTTTTTTGTCCTTTGCAGACTATGGAAATATATAAAAAGAGAGTTAAAATCATTTATTCAAAACCCATTACTTGCAACTCATGAAAAAACCAAAACAGTTACCGTCTCTATTATTTTATATTACTTTCTGGCCATTTTTCTGAGTGTACTTATTTATTTTTATAAGTGTATATGTGTGGGTGTATGCCTTTGGCATATAGTTTAATGATATATACATTTTGAATCTTACAATTATTAGCATTATTTTGCATAGTCAATATTTAGTCAATGTTCATTTATATCTACTTAATCATTTACCTGTTTTATTTCTCCTTATTCCAGCCTGCAATTACATGTTAGGTTCTGGGATCATTTTCCTTCTGTTTGAACATTTCTCTTTAGTAGAATTATTTTAGTGCACGTTGTTGGTGGAAGATTCTCTCTTTATCTAAAAGCATCATTATCTCATTTTTATTTTTGAATGACATTTTCACTGGGGATAGAATTTCCTTTGGCATTTCTTTTTATTTCAGAACTTTAAATACATATTTTCATCATTTTTTTGGTTTCCATCACTTCCATGGAGGAGTCAGCCATCAGTTTTATTATTCTATTTTGTAGGTAACACATCTTTATTTCTCTAGTTCAAATTAAATGCTTCTCCTTTCCTTTATTTTTTCAACAGTTTAACTATCATGTACTTGAGTACAGGTTCCTTTGTACCGATTATTATTATTTTTTTTAAGATTTTATTTATCTATTTGACAGAGAGAGAGACAGCGAGAGAGGGAACACAGCAGGAGGAGTGGGAGAGGGAGAAGCAGGCTTCCCCGCAGAGCAGGGAGCCCGATGCGGGGCTCGAACCCAGGACCCTGGGATCATGACCCGAGCTGAAGGCAGAGGCTTAACGACTGAGCCACCCAGTCGCCCCAGCACCGATTATTTTTTAGGATTTTTCAGAGATCCTCGAATTTGTGTGATGGTATCTTTCTTCAGTGTTGGAGAAAATGTTTAGCTACTATCTCTTACATGTTGCTTATTCCCCATTCTTTCTAGTCCATCCTTCCGGGCTTCTGGTTTACACATTGCATCTAACCTAATTTCAGATGTGGGAATTGTCAGTGGAGGGACTTCCATTTGGTTCTTTCCTAAAGATTAAAATTCTCGGGTAAATTCTCCACTATTTTATCTACTTTTTTATTTTAAAATCCTTATGAGGTAATTATAATATCATTATCAGTTGTGTATCTGTTTCTATTGTTTTCTTTTCATGGATTTCAGTTATATAGTCTTTTCTTTTGGTATGTCTGTTAATTTCTGATTGAATGACATAAGTTCTATACTGAGATTATTTAGAGATTATTTCTTCTAAAATGGGCTTACCCTTTTTTTAACTAGTAGATAGTGATAGATCATTGCTTTAATTTAATCAGGGACTGTCTCAGTGTGAGCCTTTAATGGTAAGACTGGGCCTACAACTAGTTTAGTAGTAACACACAACAACCTTTATTGGTGGCCTTGGACAGGGTGACATGAGTCCCTCACCGTAGGAGACCCCCCAGAGGCTTATAGCGTAGGTGTCACCATCCGGAAGGGGAAGAGGGCAACGAAACTCCAAGTGGACAGAAGAACTGGAGAGGAGGCTTAGAGTAGGTGGGGAATCTCTGGGTCAGAGAGCTCCAAAAGATAGCTCGGGGCCTTATAACTACAAAGACTCTGTGTTATCAGTGGGCAGTAACTGTCCAGGGAGGTGCTATGGGGTATTCAAAACATGCAGGCTCTAAATGACTAAAATTCTGGTTATTTCGGCTCTTTTAAAAATTACTGGATGTGTAAAAAATTGAGTTTGGAGCAATTAGGCTTCTGAGCTAATGGGTCTCAGCCTGTAATAAAGAAATAAACAGCCTGGGGGCCAATACATAGAGGCCATCTTTGGCTCATTTGTATCTATAACAGTCTGCAGATTATTTATTTATTTATTTATTTATTCATTCATTCATTCGTTAGTTTGTTCATTCATTCATAACCTGGATTTTAAAATTGTTCTAGGAGAGAGCAGTGGCCTACTATTGACTAGCCCATTCTACCTAAGGTGACAGTCTTTCTTTTAACTGATACTTTTAACCTATTTATCTTTATTGTGATTACTAGCACATTTATATATACTTGTGATTTCTGTGTGTCTCATGCTTTGTTGATTTTTTTCTCCAGTCTTGTTTTATTTTGGAATAATAGGCTTTTTATTATTATTCCTTTGACCTTTACTAGTTTAGAGGTTATAAAGAGAGGTTCCATTTCTTTTTTTAAAAGATTTATTTATTTATTTGAGGAAGAGAGAGAAAGAGAGAGAGAGAAAACAAAGCAGGGGACAGAGGAAGAGGGAGAGAGAGAATCTTAAGCAGATTCCCTGCTGAACATGGAGCCTGATGCAGGGCTCCATCCCATGACCCAGAGATCATGACCTAAGCTGAAATCAAGAGTCCAACACTTAACCGACTGAGTCACCCAGGCGCCCCTAAAGGTTCCATTTCTATTTAGTTAGTGATTACTCTGCCAAATAAACATACTTTTATATTTAAATACACAAAATGCAAAATATACATATATAATAAAATGGATTATTGTGTGTGTTTACACTCTTCTGAACAATGTAGGAAACTCAATATATTTTCATATTTCTCAGAAGATTCCATCTCCACAATTTTCCTCCACCCCCACACACATGCCCACAGATAATCCTTCATTTTATTTTTAAATTTATTATATATTTTTAAGACTATTTTTTTTTCAGAGCAGGTTGACAGTGAAAATTGAGAAGGTAAGGGGACTTCCCATAAACCCACTGCCCCTGCCCCACATATATAATCTTGCACATTATCAATATCCCCCAAAGTGATACACATGTTACAATTGATGACCTATATTGACATGTCATAATCATCTAAGTTCCATAATTTAGGGTTCGCTTCTGTGTAATCTTTTTACTGTGTCCATAGTTTTGCCCTTTACAGAATGTCATAGTTGGAATCATACAGAATATAGTATTTTCAGATTAACTTCTTTCACTTAGTAATATACATTTAAAGTTTCTCCATTTTTTTTTTAATAGCTTGATAGTTCATTTCTTTTTAGTACTAGACAACATTCCATTGTCTGGGTATGTCGCAGTGTCTATTTATCCATTCAATTACTGAAAGAATCTCAGTAGCTTCCAAGTATTTTTTAAAAGATAGATTTATTTATTTATTTATTTATTTATTTATTTATTTATTTATAGCACAAGCAGGGGGAGGGGCAGAAAGAGAGGGAGAGAGAGAATCTGGAGCCTGACACAGGGCTTGATCTCGGGACCCTGAGATAATGACTGGAGCTAAAATTAGGAGTCAGATGCTTAACTTCCTGAGCCACCAGCCTCCCCCACCACCAATTCTGATAAATTGTGGTTTCATTTTAATTTAGTTATATATATATATATATATATATATATATATATATATATATATTCTCTTGAGATTTTTTCTTTGACTTTTGTGTCCTTTAGAAGTGTGTTGTTTAATCTCCATGTATTTTGAGATTTTTCACTTATCTTTCTGTTATTGATTTATTTTAATTCCACTGTGGTCTGAGAGCAGACATTGTATGATTTCTATTCTTTTAAACTTCTTTTTTTAAATTTTTTTTTAAAGATTATTTATTTATTTGACACAGAGAGAGACAGAGAGTACAAGCAGTGGGAGCAGCAGAGGGAGAGAGAGAGGCAGCCTCTCCTCTGAGCAGGGAGCCCGATGTGCAGCTCGATCCCGGGACCCCGGGATCATGACCTGAGCTGAAGGCAGAGGCTTAACCGACTGAGCCACCCAGATGCCCTTATTCTTTTAAACTTCTTTAGGTATGTTTTGTGGCCCAGAATGTAGTCTACCTTGGTGAATGTTTCATGTGAGTTTGAGAAAAATGTTTATTTTCTGTTGTTCTGAAGGAAGTAGTACTATGATAGTGGATCTATTTCTCCTAGAAGTTCTATTATTTTTACATTATGTAGTGTGATGCTCTGTTCTTAGGTGCGTACACATTAAAGATTGCTGTGTTTTATTGGAGAATTGATCTCTTTATCATTATGTAATGTCCTTCTTTATCCATTATAAATTTTCTTGCTTTGAAGTCTGCTGTATTTGAAATTAATATAGCTATTCCTACTTTCTTCTGATTGGTGTTAGTGTGGTGTAATTTTCTCCATTCATTTACTTTTATATATGTCTTTATATTTAAAGTGAATTTCTTGTGGACAGCATATGGTTGGGTCATGTTTTTTGATCCATTCTAACGATCTCTGTCTTTTAATTGTTACATTTAGACCATTCATGTTCGAAGTGATCATTGATATAGCTGGATTAATATTTACCTACTTATTACTTTTTTTTGCCCGTATTCTTTGCTCCTATTTTTGTCTTCTACTTTTTCTTGATTTTCGTGGTTTTAATTGAGCACTTTATATAATTTCATTTTTAAAAAATTTCTTAGGATATTCATTATATTTCTTTTTTTTACATTTGTTTTAGTGGTTGTGCTGGAGTTTGTAGTATGCATTTACATCTAATCCAAGTCCACTTTCAAATAATTCTTCTCTCCTGTCCCTTGTATCATTGCCGTCTCTCAATTTATTTATATATAAGCATGCATATGCCCATATCTAGAACCCTATTCTTCTAGGTCCTGCTTCTGCCAGGACCTAGAGTGGCATGGTTGTTTTGGTTAAATGTTAAATGTTTGGAGGGTTCTAGAGGGGAGGGGGCTGGGGGGATGGGTTAGCCTGGTGATGGGTATTAAAGAGGGCACGTACTGAATGGAGCACTGGGTGTTATACACAAACAATGCATCATGGATCACTACATCAAAAACTAATGATGTAATGCATGGTGATCAATGTAACAATAAAAAATTTAGAAAAAAGAAAAAAAACTAATGATGTATGGTGATTAACATAACATAATAAAATAAAATAAATGTTTGCAAACAAATCTAAAGAGTTACATAAAGAATCAAATTCTCTGATAAAGAATCAAATTTGCCTCATGTCTATTAATTGGCAGATAGAAGGGAAGGGAGAGGAGTATATTCTACCAGAAGTTATCTGCTCTAGGCTATTCTCTACCCAGATAAGTGAGATCTATTTGGATAGCAGGTTTTCAAAGGTGTTGGCTCAACTCCCATCAGCTCCTTCTCTCAATTCTACATCCTCCTTCTATTCTTTCTCTGCAGTTTATTTATGCATTTCAGAAGAAACCAGATGCTACAATTGAATTAAATCATTGTGGTGGAACAAATTCCCTTTTTGTGCCTTGAAGGAATAGCAAGTTACTATTCCTTTATTTCCCAAATTCTTAGTAGATCATTTATGTTTTCTTTTAAAATTTTCATCCTTAATTGGTTCCCAAGATACTTCCAGAGGTTCATTTTTCTATCATTAAACCTCCTGTCCTGGATGAAGATATTGGAAATAGCAGTTTCTCTCAAAGTGGAGTGCTTTTGCTATGCAAATTTACGTGGGGAGGAGAGCTGATGACCATAGGGAATAGTTCGGATGACCTTGAGGACACCAAGAGATAATTTTCCCAAGATAAGAGGACTCTGACAATTTTACCCTTTTGTGGAGAGACAGCCAGAAAAGAGAAAGAGGGGGAGAGAGAGAGGGAGAGGAGGAGGGGCGGGGAGGAGAGCCAGTGGGAGAGAGGGGGAGAAGGGGAGAGAGGCAGAGAGAAAGAGAGAGGGAGAGAGAGAGAGAGAAAGAAAGAAACCCTACCTATTTAAGAATCAAAATTTGGATACTAAAACTGGCTGAGTCTTTGATTAGCTATGTGATATTACATTTCCTCTCCTGCAACGCCTCCCCTTACTGTATGGGTCACATTGTCTGCATCAAAGTAAGGGTCTTTATATTGTATTGTTTTATATTAGAACAATTCTATTCTTTTTTTTTTTTAAGATTTTTTATTTATTTATTTGACAGAGAGACACAGCGAGAGAGGGAACACAAGCATGGGGAGTGGGAGAGGGAGAAGCAGGCTTCCCGCCAAGCAGGGAGCCCAATGCGGGGCTCGATCCCAGGACCCTGGGACCATGACCCGAGCCGAAGGCAGACGCTTAATGACTGAGCCACCCAGGTGCCCCCTAGAACAATTCTATTCTAATTTGAAGGGTGTCTTTGAGAGTGTGAAGTAGAGTCAATGTCACATTCAAAGAACATTGCTGGTCACAGAAGTATTCTACTTCTGTCTGGGAGTCTAATCCTGGGAATCTGATTTCAGAGCTGTGTTCTAATTACAATGCTATACAACCATATCCCTGGTGGTGGCTGAGGGAGTGTGGAGCCAGGGAAAGAGATTTCAGAGCTCATGCTGCAAGTACACCAGTGGTCTGTTTGTCCATCTTTATATCAACACATGTATTAATTACTGTAGTTTTATAACAAATCTTGACATCCTTTAGAGTAAATTCTCAGACATTGTTCTTCAAACCATCTTGGCTATTTTTGACTGTTTGAATTTTCAGATACACTTCAAAATCAGCCTGTCAATTTCCACAAAGAAACTTTTCTTTGATTGTAATCCTAATTCTTATAATTTAATTTTCACTGTGGAAGAGCAAGTGCTACTCCCTCTTAATATAGGAATATGGATCACATATCTTAAAAGAGATAAGAAACCTTCATTCTCCCCAGTTGACCACTAGAACAATAAAAGGAATGAGATTATGTAAATACAAGCCTTTGAGGTCTTGAACTCTCATTTAATTCATTATTCTCATGGGCACTAGTATAATCTTCTCTGTTATCATTTATGACACTTGACTTCAGTGTGGAATTCTAATTTTTAAAAGGTCTTTAAAAATAGTTATTTATCAGCTCACTCATATAGTCCAACTTTTGTGAAGCCTATCAGTTATGTCAGTGAATGTGTCTCAATTAATAATAAGTCTTGTCACGGACCTTTAAAACTCAACCCCAAAACTTGAGCAAAACAAAGTTCGAAGGTCCATATTCTTATAATGACATCTATTCTAATTTCTATTTTAAAAATGATTGACAGACTCCCTAACTTCTATAATCTGACATTTTCTTCTTCTTCATTTTATTTTATTTTTAGTGATTTTATTTATTCATTTGAGACAGAGAGATACAGAGAGAGAGAGAGCATGGGCAGTGGAGAGACAGAGGGAGCGGGAGAAGCAGGCTCCCCGCTGAGCCAGGAGCCAGACGTGGGGCTCCATCCCAGGACCCTGGGATCATGCCCTGATCCGAAGGCAGACACTTAACCATCCGAGCCAACCAGGCACCCCTTCTTTTATTTAAAGATTTATTTATTTGAGAAGGAGAGAGAGCACGAGCAGGGGAATGGGCAGAGGGAGAGAATCTCAAGGGGACTCCATACCAAATGTGGAGCCAGATATGGGGCTCGATCCCACAACCTCGAGATCATGACCTGAGCTGAAGCTAAGAGTCAGTTGCCCAACCTGCCAACCACCCAGGTGCCCCGGTCTGACATTTTCTGCTATCTTATTTTGCTGCTTTCAAACTCTTCAGACTGTCTCCTTTGCCTTGTCATTCTTTCCGACATGAATAGTCGCCTCTGCCCCATTTTCACCTGCTGGGAGTCTGTGTAATCATAAAACTTGCAGCACCCAGACTGTCTCACCCCAGAAACTACTGCTGATAACCTGGGTCAAAGTGATCTCTCCTCACTGAATTCTTAGAACTCTTTGTATGTCTCTCATGTACTTACCTTGTTCTGTTTTGTGTTTATACAAGCCACTTCTTCCTAGCAAGATGGCAAATATCTTGATGGCAGGAACTGATTATAATAAATTTGGTATTCACAATGCCTAGCCCCATAACCAGTATAGGAAATGTACTCACCGCTCGTTTGATGAATGGATGAGTTAATGAATTCAGTGAGTAGAGGGAATGTCTCAATATATCCATGGGCAGGCATTTGGGCTTATGCGGGAGATGGACAGAACGTGTTAACTTTAAAAAAAAATCCCAGACAGTTGCTCCTCTCAGATGAGAAGAATATGTTAGAGTCAACAAGAGAATCAGGTGGTACTTGTTGCCAATACATTTATTGTTTCCATCTAGGGACATTGTCCCTCCTAGTGTGCTCTCCTGGGGCTGGGATGACTATCTCCATGTTCTGAGGACAATGTATTCTCTTGGCCTTCGAGGCAGAAACATGGGCTGTGCTATAAGTCATATCAGATCTTGAATTGATGGTTCCACCTTCTCCTTAAGATAAGCCTGAAATTTCATTCTTTGAAGAAAAATGAGAATGTGGCTTGTTTATTGTGAGAACATAGGTCATCTAAAAAGGCAAACAGTTTTCAAATTAAAGATGGTATCTCATGTACTAGAGACAACGGGAATGTGAAGGCTGCCCTGAGCCACAGGAAGAACACACCTCCCTGGTTGCGAGCTAATGTTGTCTCATCTTGGGAATGATGACAAGTCACTTAATCTTTCAGGGCCTCAGTCTTTCAGCATCGACTGGGAAAGAGAATTTCCTGGTATCACGGTGAGGATTAGGTATGAGATATGGTATCACGGTGAGGATTAGGTATGAGATAATGTATATGGATGTGCTCGGTGAACTCTCCAGTGCTGGACCATTGTGAGGAAGTGTTCATCATGGAAGCAACCACTGATGGGGTTGACAAACAATTGAACTGGGAATTTGATGGCCCATAGCTGAGATCTGCAAAGTTAAAAGCTGACTATTTCTCTGGTCTAAGCGGTGTAGGTTGGGGAAGAGTCTGTGGTTTCTCTGGCTTGACCTCTCCCTGCCCTTGAATCTCTAAAATATGAGAGTTTTAAAGCCACCATCTTATCTCAGTTGATCTCACTGCTCACTTATGTTCATTACTAATGCTACTTTACAGATCACAAACCTGAAACTTTATGCCTTGCTCCAGGTCTAACAATAGATAAATAGTTGAGCTAAAACCTCCACACAGGTTGTAGGACTCCAAATTACGTGTTTCTAGGAGAGAATGATGATTCTATCCACTCTGTGACAACAGCAGGGAGGGATTAATAAACCCATGCATTTATAAAAACTGACTCTTGGCTTTCAAAATGGAGAGTTTACTGTGATTATGTAAGTGTAAATCCTTCTTATGTTCGTAAGTTGTAAACACTGAAGAGGATGAATTATTTAACAGAAAGAAACAATTTGTCATCTATCATTGCAGAGTGAGGAAGGGAATGTTTGCTGGTAGAATTTATGACTTTGACATCTCAATTTAGATCGTCCCTTTGGAACACCCAGATATGCTGAATTTATATAATCTGCATTTATACAGTTTATATATGTAAACAAAATAAGCTCTGGAGGAAAAATTCCATTTTACAGATACCTATAGCAACTCTTGGAGTATTCTTAGATTTCTCATTGAAATTGCAGATGGGAAGAAACCTTCAAAACCTTGTAGCATAATCATGTCTGATACTTTGACTCTCTCTTTGAAATCATTAGCCCATGCGCACTCTACCTTTGCTTGCACCCCTCCCTAGTGAATAGGCTGTAAGTCCAAAGGGGAAGCACATGGGACTTGGAATCCGAGACATGACCTGAAATCCCAATTCTGTCCCTTAGAGGATATGATCCTTGACTTGTCACATAATAGCTATGTTCATGCTTTCATTTATTCATCATTCACCCACAGATACTGACTGAGCATCCACCCTGTGGTGGGTACTGTGCTGAGAGCTACGGACTCTCATCTAATAGATACATTATGGCACTTGCCTTCACAGAGATGGAGGGCAAATAGAGATGATATGATAAGATAATGGATTTGAAAGCGATTTTACAATGGAAAAATCTGAAAGGATGTTAGGTCTTATCTCCTAGGGTAGGACATTAGTGGTGATAGCATTAAAATATAATTTCATAGCAAATGAAATTTTGGTTTAAATAAATGATGGGAATAGATCTGGGGGAAAACAGGCTGCTCTGTGGGGCTTTGCCCAGTCAGAGATGCCATAGGAACATGGTGCTTATTGTCCCGGGGGAGGAGTGTGGGGGTGGAGAGGGCCCTGAGTTGCAGCAAGGTTTTGGAAGGCTGTGGAATACGAGGAGCTGAGACAGTATTAACAGAAGACTGTGCGCTGTGGGATGTCATCCAATCTCTCAGCTATCCAAATTTTCCTGAATGTTACCAAACTCATGGACTACTGAGTAGGATTAGATTTGTCCCAGGGAACAGTGAGGGGCCTGGGCTTCAGGTCTAGGTTTTACATGGGACAGAATCCAGGTCACACTTATTGAAGTGAAGGCAGAGAAGACTATGTAAGAGGAAGGAAGGCGTGAGAACCTAGGGAGTATTTGGAATTGCCACAGACCCAGGAATGATATTTGGTCCTTGTTTAACGAGATCACTGCATCTGTCTACTTTTGCTGTGTACTGCAAAATCAGTCTAGCTTATGCCTCATGTTGTGTGTGGGTCCACTGCTGCTCTGTTCCACACGGTTTTATTCTGTCATCTAAGCTGAGGGAGCAGCCCTTAATTGGGACATGCTAGTCTCATGGCAAAAGAAAAGGAGTGGTGTTGGAATTATGTAATGGTTCCTAAAGCTTCTGCAAAGAAATATTACTTCTGCTTACATTCATTGGCCAAACAAATTACACAGCCAAGCCTGATGTCTGTGTGGCAGGAAGGTATGATCTTCTTACAGAAAGGGGAAGTAAATAACTTAGAACTGTCAGGAAGCTTCAAAGATATCTAAGGGCAGGGAGACATCAGCCAACATCAAGATTACATGAATATATAAGCAAAGTAGTCTTTGGAGAGCTAGAATTTTTCCAGCTCTCAAACTGGAAAAGATAGTGGGGCATTGGGGGGATGGAGAATGGAGTAGCAATAAAGGTTGCACATGAAAAGATAGGTTGGGACCAACTTGAAATAAGTTTTGAGTACCATGAAGAGAATGTACATTTTATTTTTAGAAGTGAGTAGTTAAACTATTTTTTATGCAGATCACTAATAATTTTAGCACTCTTTTCTAGTGGTTGTGTGAAGGATGAATGGAAGAGATAAGAAATGTAGATAGAAAAATCAGCTGGATATGGGTAGAAAAGTCCAGGGAAGTAATGACAGTGGAAAGAATGCAAATAAAAATATAAGGAATGATCAAAAGTTTCAGAGATGTATTTGGCAGGACCTGGCAGCAGGTTTGTTGTCATCGAGCTGGGAAGAATTCTACCGGTGCACAATCCTATTAACATGAGGTTTACAAAGGATATTACTAGAGTAAATAATATGGTAGCAGGGTTTACTTAGCTTCCTTAGAAGCAGAAGCTCCCTTAGAAGCATATTAACGGTCTCGTCTACTCATAGTGACCTTGAGGAGCAAATCAAATTCATTGGCAGGGTAGAAATCTGCTGGTCCTCACTGGTATGGGTGTAGCAGTTATTCATGGCTTGTGTGCATTCTTATTGGCCTTTTCTGACTGGTTGGGGTCCATGACCTATAGGCTAAGAAATATTTTGAATGCCATTTTTGCCCACCAGGTCACTTTATCCATTTATTTTTCTAGTCTATACAGTATCACTGAGTGGGGACAGAAATGGATATCCAAATTCAATGATTCCATCCTCTTCCCCAGAACACAGGGTTATGTTGCTTTATCGGCCTATAGAGAGCTCATAGGAAAACCATATTTATCCATATCTGAACATTTGGCATTGACGAGTGGCCTCCTTATTTCTCCATTAGGAGAGGAATAAAGTTCCATCCTGCTGAAGGGGAGGTGGGTGGGGTGATGGGTTAAACAGGTGAAACAGGTGATGGGCATTAAGGAGGGCAAGTGATGTGATGAGCACTGAGTATTATACACAACTGATGAATTGTTGAACACTACATTTGAAACTAATGATGTACTATGTGTTGGCTAATTGAATTTAAATAAAAAAAAAGTTCCATCCTTACAGCATAACTCATATCAATCTCCAAGAGTCTTGTTCTTTCTCACTTATTTGTTGTGTAGCACAAACATCTCCCATTTCCCTTGGTACCAACATTTCCAGATTCATTGAGCTAGCATCTGACTTTCCATTTGCCAAGAATCCGTGGGTTTTGCACATTATCATAAATACTGCTTGTTTAAGCTTTGTTATATCCAAGCACCCGAGTTAAAAAAATGTTTCCCTGGGGACACATGGGTGGCTTGGTCACTTAAACATCCACCTCTTGATTTCTGCTCTGGTCGTAATCTCAGTAATCTCAGGGTCGTGAGATCCAGCCCTGCCTCTGGCTTGGGTTGGGCATGGAGCCTGCTTACGATTCTCTCCTCCCTCCCCCTCGGCACCTCCCCCACCACCCTCTCTCCCACGTGCACGCTCTCGTTCATAAATAAATAAATAGATAGATAGATAGATAGATAGATAGACAGACAGATAGATAAAGTCAAAAACAATGTTTCTCCAGTATCCCCAGACATGGAGGAACCTCTGTTGCTCTTCTTTCCTTTTGAGATAAGAGAGATTCATCTTGTCCTTTTGAGTTCTTTTCTGCACACACAGCCCTCCAATTTCATCTTTTTTTACATCACACACCAAATTATGGTCTTGTTGCATTAATTATATACAAGTAATATTTTAATAACATAGCACTCTTATCCATAAATTAGATCTGGTCCCCTAAGGCTTCTTATTAACTGGCATTTTATTATTTTAATTTCAGTTAAGTCCTATTATCTCCTTCCAGAATACCTTTGCAAGCATCTTATTCTCTGTCCATGTCTTATATGTTGGTATTTCTCAAGATACTTACTACCTCCCCACCAAAAACATTCTGCTTGATCTAGTTCATCAACTGCTTATATTTATAGAGAAAAACTGGAATTTTCTCTTAAATTCTCACATATAGACTTGCTCTTTCATTTTGCTGATTAGCAGGGAAACTGGTTTTGGTTTCTAGCAACTGGGGAAATTGAAGGACTTTTGTATAAGATAAAGAAGCAACTACTTCTTGCCATGTACTCTCATAGTCCAATTTTCTGCCTGATGGATTTCTTTTCCCCATTTTCTCCAAGTTTAGTTGGAACTTTCCATGCCCATTTACAACCTAGTCACTGAAAGCTGAAATCTGTGTGTGTGTGTGTGTGTGTGTGTTGTTTATGTTCTTTCTTTCTGGTGCTGCTTGTGGTTCACCCAACAGAAATATCACTACCTATACTCCACCGACTGTACTTGGATGAGCGACCCCAGGTCCAGAGCATGATAGCCCCTAAATCAGCAGGCACAATAAACTGATTCTTGCCAAATATTTCTTTGGCTCCCCCAGGTTGGAAAACCTAGATCTATATGCTACCTGGCCAGTTTTCATTCCTTCTAGGGACTTTATTCCAGAAGTGTTGCTAGAGATAACTAAAAATGAACTTGAGACATTTACAGATGATTGGACAATTAGGTATAATTGAGAATGCCTCTCCTTAAGCAATATATGAATTATTGCTGTATTTATTCTGTGTATTGTGAAATATAACATCTTTCTTTAAAAACACGGTTAAAATTTGGTACAGTCATAAGGGATTAACTTACATAATTTGAAAAATAAAAAGCAAAGACTTAAATTTTTAGAGCTAATCTTAATTCCCTAGCAACTGTGAGTTCTTTGCCTCTAGCATACATAGGTCCACTGGACTTCCTATATGTTATCAGACCATTGCTGGATTTTTTGGAATGCCCCATGGAACATTCAAACTCAGCACATCTAAATTAACCCATCATATGTCCTCCCAATTCTTCTGTTTTCCACATCTTAGTGAATGTCTCCACCATTCATGAACTCTGTTAAGTCAGGAACAAGGATGTCATCATTGGTACCCTCTTTTTTTCTCACTTATCAGTTTCTCAGCTCAGTCCATATTTCCTCCAAACTTTTGAATTTATATTCTTTTCACAGTTCTCACTGCTGTGCTATAAGGAAGTTCACCCGAACTTGCCCAAATTACTCTAATAGTTGATAATCTGCTTTTTATTTTAAAGATTTTATT
Source organism: Mirounga angustirostris (assembly GCF_029215605.1). Lineage (NCBI taxonomy): Eukaryota > Metazoa > Chordata > Mammalia > Carnivora > Phocidae > Mirounga > Mirounga angustirostris. Next base: position 12,930,623 of record NW_026991718.1, on the reverse strand, counting down.
TTTAAGTAATCTCTGCACCCAACATGGGACTCAAACTCACAACTCTGAGATCAAAAGTCATGTGTTCTACTGACTGAGCCGGCCAGGCACCCCAACAGTCTTCCACTTGTGTTTAATTTTGTAATGTTCGGGTGCCTGGGTGGCTCAGTTGGTTAAGCGACTGCCTTCGGCTCAGGTCATGATCCTGGAGTCCCGGGATCGAGTCCCGCATCGGGCTCCCTGCTCAGCAGGGAGTCTGCTTCTCCCTCTGACCCTCCTCCCTCTCATGCTCTCTGTCTCTCATTCTCTCTCTCGCAAATAAATAAAATCTTTTAAAAAAAATTTAATTTTGTAATGTTCTATATTGCATATGCTGGTCTTTTCTTTCCAAATAAAGTATTTCTCAAAGGTAAATATCGTATTTCATACCTTTTGGTATCCTTTTCTTGTGAATTATGGTGCTAGGGCTATAAATATATAGATTAGAAGTTGAAGTTCCTCTTAAGGGGGTCCATGGCATCTTTCTTCTTCACACATCAGATCATGATCCCCCTGGATCAAGGCTGAAATTGGGCCTATTGCCTAACTGAACTTGTGGAACTCTGAAGCAGTCTGTTGTAATATTGCCATGCTTTAAGAGCTGGAGAAAATTCAAGTGAGACCAGAAGCAGCCAAGCTGAACTTTCACTGATGCTGCTGCCACTCCTGGGGGTTTAGTGTCTCTGTTCATCAAAAGACATGTTTTCCCTACTTAATGTACTTACCATGTGGTTTTATTAGAATGAATAGCTCTCTCCTTGTAAATGGATTTGGTTGGAAATCCAATTTCTTTCAGGGCCAGTGGGAGAGGTCGAAGGGCCATAAATATTCCTCCTCTAAACTGTTTATAAGTAAAATGGCATTGCTGCGAAGGCCCAGCAAATGTCTTACTATACTAAGTTATGTACAAACCCCTGGCAATCTTTTCTTTCTTTCTTTGATGAAAACAGATTGCATTGTTGTCTCACAGTCATGTGTTACGCTCATGGGTGTCATGATGGACAGCAGTGTTTATCAGAAGGAGAGTGGATCACCAGGACATCAACCCTAACTCTCAGCCTTTCTCCTAAAGTTGGAATGAACACTGTCTTATCAATCTTCCCTCATTGTTTTATCTAGTGCTGGATCGAGGAGACCTGGGAAGAACTGACTAACCCCTCTGCCTCTGATTTGCTTGACTCTGGGTAAGGCCTCTTATCTTTAGTCTTATTTTTCTGGTGTTAAATGAATATATTCTCATCTATGCATTCTTCATATGATTGAAGTAAATGCAGATTTCATCCTGTTTTCAAAATTAGCACTTAATCCATTCCATGAGATAATTAATTTCATGAAATATTTCTGGGTGGAATATATGTACAGACACAGAGGTGATACAATGCTCTTGCTTTTGCATTATCTCATGATTTTTCTCTTCAGAGTGGGGAAAATGGGCAAAAATTTTTATATTGTTTTCTTCATTTGAAAAATGAGGTTCAGTAGAGAAGAAAAGTGAACTATAATGTATTGAGTATCTACTATATGCCAGCCATATGCTAGATGCTAAATATATAAACTGGATAGTCACAAGCTGATTCCATTTACATCCACTCTTGGTTGGGTTTATATCTACCCTGGGATGGCTTTCTCCTTGTGTTTTTATCATCCCCAGAGGTTCCTAAGACACCAATGCTAGAGGCTTAATTGGGTCCAGTACCACTGAGAGGTAGATTAAACTTACATAAGAGTTCATTGGAATGTGGATGACAGCATTTCTGGAAGGCACATCTTCATCCCAAATACTCATCAGTAATAGTCCGACTCGGGAAAATGTTGTGGTGTTCTCTGGTGAGCAGCAAGAAAGAGAACTAGAGCTGCAACAATATAAAATAGGATAACAAAATGGGACTCTGGGTATTTTATTTAGGGCTAAAGGTCCCAAAGACTGAGAGTAATACGAAGGAAAGATGAGAGATCAGCTGGTCAAGGACGTCCTCAAATTTGAGTTCTCAGTTTTGAGATCTTAATATCTACCTAAAGGTACATTCAGATATTAAAATCCCTTAAGGCTGAGGAGGTTGAGAAGGGAAACTTTTTTGAATGAGAAGGCTTTCTTGGGGAGACAGCTGTTGACATACAGTGTGTCTCTGCTACCCTTTTCCTTACCCGTACAGGAGGGGAAAGCATGTAAAGAACTTAGAGAAACAATCAGAATAATCGACGTATGTCCCTTAGAGTTTTTGAGAGGAATGTATCAAGGCAAAGCTATGTCCCAAAATTTGTCTCTAAAGGCAAGTCTGGCAGAAGCACCCTGTGTCAGAGGACCCAATTTAGATGGCTGTACAGAGAATGAACTCTGTGTGTCCTCCAGGAGGGAGCTGGTCTGGGCCATCTTAGATCCTTCTGAGAAAACTACCCAATGGAACAAATAACGCCCAAAGAGGGAGAAGCCCATTACATCCCCAGAACTTATTTAACCTTGTAACTGGAAGTTTGAACTTTTCACCACCTTCACTCATTTTGCCAACCCCAGGTAACCACCAGTCTTCTCTGTATCTACGAGTTTGTTGTTTTTAGATTACACATAGAAGTGAGATCGTACAGAATTTGTCTTTCTCTGTCGGCTTTCGCTTTGAGTAAAGATTCTCTTTACAGCATCTCTGAGAGCAGCCATCCAGTCTATGCCTGATTGTTTACACTGAGGATGTCTCACTGCCTCCCTTGAGGCTTGTCCCCATGAAGATACAGTTTTCTCTTGAAAACAGAAGAATCAGATAGAATTTCTCCAATCCGTGTGCAGATTATTTAGCTCCAGACTCTAATAAATGAGATGATTCATTTTTATTATAATGATTATAACTGACAGAGATTCCAGTCCCTTCCTGGGTAATAAGAGAACAGACCATTATATGTTTTGTTGTTGTTGTTTTTCCTTATTTCTTACTGCTGTTTAACTCAAGGAAAAAAGGTTTCCTAAGATCCGAGCTGTTCTAGATCTAGCCTTTCCAGCATATAACAAACATTTCAAATATCAAAGTTATGGTAAATATAAAAATAAAGTAACATGCATCTTATGTATAGCACCATAGACCAGGTGGCCAATAACAACAGAAGTTTATTTCTCACTGTTATGGAGGCTGATAAGTGCAAAATCATTGTTTGCTGAGGGCCTGTAAACTGGATCATAGGCAACTGTCTTTTCACTGTGTCCTCACATGATGGAAGGGATGAGGGACCTCTCTGGAGTTTCTTTTCTAAGGGTACTAATCCCATTCAAGAGGGCTCCCCCTCTCATGGCCTGCGGTCCTACCTCCAAATATCGTCACATTGGGGTGAGATCCCAACAAATGAATTTTTGAGGGACACAAACCTTTAGTCTATACTAGGGACCAAATCTGAGACATAGGGTAAATGCTTGCTGTGCCCAGGGCATCCACAATAAGATTATTTCTTCAAACATATTCTTAATAAGTTTCTTTGTGTCCTCATTGGCCTCTCTGCTTTTAAAGACTAGAGGATTGGAGAAAATTGAATTAAATGAATTCAAAGCTGTGCAGTGTAGGGAAGAAAAGGACAGTATCTAGGTTTGTGATTTTATTATTTTAGTTATTAGGCTTCAGTCTTTCTCCAGCATCTACATTTCAGTCCCCAAAGCCTGAATCTGGGTGACTCCGAAGCTATTGCAATAAGCATGCTAAGGTTTGAGTTTATCTCCCTCAGCGATCACATTGCTGTTAGGCTCCATGGCTGCTATTTTATTAGTCTTCCCTTTAGGTTTTGGTAAATTTGCTAAGTTATGGGGACAGAAAGAATTCACAAATTTCCAGAGGGAAGGAAGATGTGCTCTGAAACAACTAATGGACATTTGAACAGCAAATATTTATGAAGCACTTTTTATGTGCCATACAATTTGTTGGGTGTGAAGTGTAAAATGATAAATTACACAGGGTGTCCTCAACATGCTCACAGTTACTGACACGAAAAGGGCTGAGTGCACCAGAGGGTTGCAGGTGTTATGAAAGACTGCTCCCACCATGTTAGCTTGGATTCAATGCAAGTCTTGTGAGTTTTGATAGAAAATATTTTTTATGTATTGCTAAATGTTCATGTGCCAGGAAGGACTAAATAATTTACTACCCCATTACTTTCTCTTCTCATAAAGCTATTCCCTTATAATAAAAAATTCTAATAAAATAATATGGCCTACCATTTTGTGTCCTAATTCTATTAGTTGGGATCAAAGGCCTATAGAGGTAGAATGTGCAGTCTCTGATGTAAAATCAATGTAGAACAAAGCTAAAGAGTATTTCTAAGTGTCAAAATAGGTGATATCTTTGCTTAATTATGTGAAAGAATCATAGCAGCAATATATCATATTGTCAGTTTAACTAGAGCAACTAACATAATTGACTCTTATTTTGACAACAGGCAGGATATATAGGTATAGTTTAGATTGTTTAATTATATGAATATCCAGGTTTAGATTGTTTAGTTATATGAATATCCAGGTTAAACAGTAAGAGTTCAGTTTTATTTTTGCCAGGTAAAAAAATTGGTATTGACATCTCATATAATGTAGGAAACTTTTAGGAAGCTTTCAATTTAGAGTTTTAGTGAACCTGAATGAAATGTAGCATGAGCCCCCAAAACAGACATTTGAAAGTTTAAATTTGTCATTTTCTTTTAAGGTATGTATTATCCAGACCATAAAGTATACACAATCAATGAAAGAGAGTATCAAGGCATATTATTGTCAGCAAATAAAAAAATATTTCAAAATCAAGATATTACCTATCGAATCTAAGGAAAAGATTGGATGATATAATCTCAAAGGTTAATAATTAATAGAATTTACTTATACACATAGCTCTATGTTATAATTGTGAATTAATTGTTAGACTAAGGTATTTCCCTATAGCTACGAGTAGACAGCAGTTCTAAGGTGGAATCAAGAAAAAATAAACTAACCCAACCACAATAATGTATTATCACATGTTGAAAAGAACACGATTATTTTTATTATGAACTTAAATTTTAGAAACTGTCTGATTTGACCATATTAAGAATGGTATTGGAGAATAGAGTGGCATGGTAAGATAGTAGATCCGGTGTCAGAAGATAAGAGAGCCTATGTCTGATCTACACTGCAGCTGTTTGGCTCGAACATGCCACCATGCATTCTTTTCCAATTGAACATCTTTAGTAAAGCATGGCATATACACAAGTATATGTATAAGTCATAACTGTACATCTTGCGGTGCCTGAGTGGCTCAATTGGTTAAGCATTTGACTCTTGATTTTGGCTCAGGTCATGATCTCAGGATCCTGGGATCAAGCCCTGCACTGGGCTCTGTTCTTAGTGGGGAGCCTGCTTGAGAATTTCTCTCCCTCTTCCCGCTCTCTCTCTCTCAAATAAAAAAATAACTATATGTCTTGATAAATTACCACAAAGTAAACACACCCATATAACCACCACTCATACTGTGAAATGAATATTGTTAACATTCCAGTGGCTCTCTTCATGGCTCCAGTAGATCACCACACAACACCCCTTGCATGCAGAAATAGTACATTAATTTTCATGGCATGTAGAGCGCGCCATTGCATGCATATAACAAAATGAGCTATCCATGTATTTGTACTGTCATTAGTTTGGTACTATGAATAGTGTTTCTGTGAATATTCTTATACATGTCTTTGGGTGAACAGACATCTACATTTCTATAAGGTGTATATCAACTAGAAGTAGAGTTGCTGTGTTGTAGGGTATTGCTGTTTAGCTTATTAAATAGTCCAAAAAGGGGCACCTGGGTGGCTCAGTCGTTAAGCGTCTGCCTTCAGCTCAGGTCCTGATCCTGGGGTCCTGGGATCGAGTCCCATATCGGGCTCCCTGCTCCGCGGGAAGCCTGCTTCTCCCTCTCCCACTCCCCCTGCTTGTGTTCCCTCTCTCTCTGTGTCTCTCTCTGTCAAATAAATAAATAAAATCTTTAAATAAATAGTCCAAAATGACTTTACAAAAGATACCAATTTATTCACATATATGAGAGCTCCTATATTTCAAATCCTCACCCATGGTTGGTATTGACTCTCATTTTCATTTTGGCCACAATTACGGGAGCGTGATGGTATTGCACTGTGGTTCCACCTGTAATGCCCTGAAACTGAAGAAGTGGAATCGCTTTGCATGTATTTCATTGGATATTCAGATATTCTCTTTTGAGAAGTACTGTTCTTTTATCCATTAAAAAAGAATCACCTGCTACCAGAAATGAATAGAACACTGAAGGTTAATTATACTTAAAAAAAAAAATCACCTGCCAGTTTTTTTCTGATTTTAGGAATTTTAAAAATATATATAAATATATATTCTGATTATACGTCCTTTGATGGATATATGATCTCTGATTCTGTGGTTTACAGTTCAATTTTTGATGTCTTTTAACAAAATGAAGTTCTTAATTTTAAATCTAATTTGTAAACTCCATTGAAGTATAACATAAAATTCACCTATTTAAGTGTGTAATTTGAAGATATTTAGTAAATTTGTAGGGTTCTTTTTTTAAAAAAGATTTTATTTATTTATTTATTTGAGAGAGAGACAAAGAGAGAGAGAAATAGCATGAGAGGGGATAGGGTCAGAGGGAGAAGCAGGCTCCCCACTGAGCCGGGAGCCCGATGTGGGACTTGATCCCAGGACTCCGGGATCATGACCTGAGCCAAAGGCAGTTGCTCAACCAACTGAGCCACCCAGGTGCCCAAATTTATAGGGTTCTGCAACCATACTCATAATCCAGTTTTAGAACATATTCATTATCCCACCAAAGAAGTTCTCTTGTACTGGTTTCCAGTCAATCCCTACTCCCATAGGGAGGAGGAGGATATATAGAAGACTGTATGAAGATGCAGGCAGAGATTGGAGTGATGTGGCCAAAGACAAATGCTCAGTTCTATTTACAAAAGTACTGATGAAGCTTAGCATTGATTGGCTAGAGTTCTATCTTCTTGGGTAAATCCATCTCTACATTGATTGACTTGGTTCTATGTCATAGTCACATTTTCCTGCTTTTGTCCTTTACTCTGGCCCACCAAGTACGGCCATTTCCTAGTATCTGTGCTAATATGTTCAAAGGGCTGGAAGTGCTTCATCTCTGTCTATAATTACTTAAAGTTAAGTCTAAAAATATGTCTTTCTTTTCTTTTTTCTTTTCTTCTTTCCTTTTCTTTTTCTTTCTTCCTTTCTTCCTTCCTTCCTTCCTTTCTTTCTTCCTCCCTCCCTCCCTCCCTCCCTCCCTCCCTCCCTCCCTCCCTCCCTCCTTCCTTTCCTTCCCTTCCCTTCCCTTCCCTTCCCTTCCCTTCCCTTCCCTTCCCTTTCTTTCCTTTCCTTCTTTTCTTAAGTTTCAGGTGTACAATTTAGTGATTCAACTCTTCTGTACAACATCCAGTGCCCATCACAACAAGTGCACTCTTTAATCCCCATCACCTATTTATCCCATCCTTCCACCCACCTCCCCTCTGGTAACCATCAGTTCGTTCTCTATAGTTAAGAGGTGTTTCTTAGTTTTTTTTTTCTCTCTTTCCCTCCCTATCCTTGTTTGTTTTGTTTCTTAAATTTCAATATGAGTGAAATCATATGATATTTCTCTTTCTATGACTGACTTACTTTGCTTAGCATAATACTGTCTAGCTCCATCCACATCATTGCAAAAGGCAAGATTTCATTCTTTTTGGTGGCTGAGTAATATTCCATTGCGTATGTATGTGTATATATATATATATATATGTATATATATATATATATATATCACACTTTTTTTTAAAGATTTTGTTTATTTGTTTGAGAGAGAGAACGAGCAGTGGGGAGGGGTAGAGAGAGAGAGAGAGAAGCAGACACCCTGCTGAGCAGGGAGCCTGATGTGGGGCTCAATCCCAGGACCCTGAGATCATGACCTGAGCCGAAGGCAGAAGCTTAACTGACTGAGCCACCCAGGCACCCCTATATACCACACCTTTGTCCATTCATCAGTTGATGGACACTTGAGCTGTTTCCATTGTTTGGCTATTGTAGATAATGCTGCTGTAAACATTGGGGTGCACGTATCCCTTTGAATTAGTATTTTTGTATTCCATGGGTAAACACCCAGTGGTTCAATTGCTGGATCACAGGATAGTTCTATTTTTAACTTTTTGAGGAACTCCATACTGTTTTCCAGAGTGGTTGTACCAGCTTGCAGTCATACCAACAGTGCAGGAGGGTTCCCCTTTCTCCACATCCTTGCCAACACCTGCTGTTTCTTATGTTGTTGATAAAAATAGAGCTTTCTGAATTCATTTCCTCTGAGTTCTGGCATCCCTGTTACTCCTGAGCTTATAATTTCTGTCCTTTAATTACTGCCACACCAAACTTTACAGCATAGAATTCAAACACAGATGTCTCTCCTTTCAACTCCCTCCCAAATGAGGTCTATTTTACTGGTATTCTGTAGTTAGTTGGGGGATGAAGCATATCCTCCAGGTTGATTTTTTTTCTCTAATTATTTTCTTATTTTCTCCAATTGTTTTCCTATCTCTTACTACATATGCTTCATTATTCATTCATTCATTCATTTACTCACTTAAAGACCATTCATTAAGCTCTACCATATGTGCTTAGTATTTTACTAAGAGCTGGAAATAAAAGATGAATAATACAGTCCCTGACTTAAAGTCAAGGAGAAAGGGGCATAAATCCATAAACACTAAACATTTTGAAAAACACTACGAAGCTCATAAGCACAGAGTGCTGTGGTACTATGGAAAGGAGGCACACTGCTCTCAGGTTGACCTTAGTCTTGTCACCTGAGCTATGGCTTCACTATTTGTATTTCACACCAAGCAATTGTATGTTCTGTAATCATTTTAGTTAAACACGGTGACATGGGTATCTCATGTGAGTCCGAACAGAACGATGGTAATTGTAATGATAATGAAAATGGTGGGAACTCAATAAGTATGTGTAATGAATGAATGAATTTTACAGATGAGAAATATGAGGCTTAGAGAATTAAATAGCTTGCACAAAGTCATGGCTAGTAACTCAGAGCTGAAGCACAAAACTGAGGTTGTTTATTTTCAGAGTATGAGCTCCCAACTACTATATGCTCTGCATACTTAGTTGAGCCAGAATATAGATAAAAACATTCTGGCAGTATTTACAACCCCAAATTGCTTTGTAACTAAATACACTCTTAATGACAATCAGGGCAAGTTTTCAGTTTTAGAGGTAATTGTGTGTGCTGTATTACCACAGGCAAAAATTACGCCTTTCATTATGATATCTAATTACTGAAAACGCATGAGGGAAATGTGAAATATTTTAATAAAGAAGTATTTTTATTTTTGGAGAAAGTTTGGGATACAGATGATGTAAGAAATGGAATATGTTTTTTTATAAAATAGGAGTACGAGTGGTAAGGAAAAGCAGCAGATCTTGTATTTTTCTCTTCTGTAAGAGCCATTCTTTTTCATGTGTCTTTCTAGGGAGAGAGGTATACAGGAAATGGTACCTGACAAAGAAACCAGTCTTTGTGTTTTAGCGCAGAATTAGACCAAGCATTTCTGCTTATGTCCTAGTTGGTTGAATGAGCATCTGGAATGAGACCTCTGGGCTAACATGGTCACAGACAGTGAGGAGTCCTCACAGAGCCAAAGGAAAAAAAGGACAATGGAGCAGCCTGGCATTTGTAACCCCACGGGGCCAAGAAAGAGGCAGCAGGGGGCATAGGCAGCCCCAGAGCGAACATGGAGTTACAGATGGGTGAACAGGTCTTACCGACAAAGTAGTTAGAAATGGAAGAATGCAGAATCTTAAGTGGAGTAAGAGCCATAAAAGGCCCTCAGAAGAAGTCCCAGGAGCTCACCTTACTGCAGGAACATGGACCTAGTGAGTCCAGCATGGGGCTTGATAAACTGTCAGTTGTCCCTGAGAGGGCAGTTAACAAACTTTTTTCAGATAAAGAGGATTAACAAATGGTAACTTTCTTAAAGGGGCTTTTTGTGTTAAAACCAACCAACCGGGCATGGGATGCCTTCCCATTCATTTGTGTCTTCTTCAGTGTCTTACATCAGTGTTTTATAGTTTTTAGTCTTTCATCAATATTTACCAATCTTTCACCTCATTGATTAAGTGTCTTCATAAGCATTTTATTATTGTTGGTGCTATTGTAAATGGGGTTTTCTTAATTTCTTTTTCATATAGTTCCTTGTTAGTGTATAAAAATGCAACTGATTTTTGAATGTTGGCATTGTATCCTGCGACTTCAGTGAATTTATTAGTTCTAACAGCTTTTTGGTGGAGTCTTTAGGATTGTTAGTGTGTAAGATCATGTCATCTGCAAGTAGAGACAATTTTACTTCTTCCTTTCCAATTTGGATGGCTTTTGTTTCTTTTTCTTGCTTATTTGCTCTGGCTAGGACTTTCAGTACTATTTTGAATAGTAGTGGCAAGAGTGGGCATCCTTGTCCTGTTCCTGATTTAGAGGTCAAAGGGTACAAAATTTCAGTTATGAGATGAATAAATTCTGAGGATTTCATGTACAGAATGTCCGTTGCCTTAATAATACTGTGTTGTAACCTTGAAATTTTCTAAGAGTAGATCTTAAGCTTTCTCACAGGCACAAAAAGTATGTGAGGTGATGGATATATTAATTAACTTGATTGTGGTAATCATTCCACAGTGTATACCTATATCAAATCATGTTGTATACTTTAATTATATTAGAATTTTATTTGTTAATCATTCCATAATAACGCTAGGAAAAAAACCTTAAAAACAAAAGCCAACAACAACAAAATCCCTGGAAACCAGAGACACAGGGAATTGCTATCAAAGGGGAAAATGATCACATCAAAAACAAAGTGTGATGGTTAATTTTATGTGTCAGCTAGACTGGATCATAAGATGCTCAGATATCTGGCTAAACATTATCTCTGGGTGTGTCTGTGAGGATGTTTCTGGAAGAAAATAGCATTTGAATTGGTGGCCTGAATAAAGAAGATGGACCTCCCCAATGTGGTAAACATCCAATTTAAGAGCCTGAACAGAACAAAAAGGTACAGCAAGGTTGAATTTGCCCTCCACCTGATGGCTTGGGCTATAATACTGGTCTGCCTGCAGTACTCCTGGTTCTTAGGCCTTTAGATTCAGACTGGGATCTATACCATCAGCTCTCTGGCTCTCAAGCCTTCAAACTACACTACAGGCCTTTCTGGGTCTCTAGATTGCAGGCAGCAGATCATGGGACTCCTCAGCCTCCATAATCATGTGAGCCGATACTTTATGATAAATATATACAGTTTCCTATTGGTTGGGTTTCTCTGGAATACCAAGACTAATACGCAAAGGATATTTGCAAAACTTTGCATTAGTTACAGTGACTTTTTACATGTACTATTTAATTCTCATATTGGCCCTACATTAGCTTTCTAGTGCTGCATAGCAAATTAAACAAATTACCACAAACTTAGTGGCTTAAAACACCACCACTATTTATCTCATAGTTCTATAGGTCAAAAGTGCAACAAGGTATGGTTTTTGTTTGTTTGTTTTTTGTTTTTCAAGAGACAGCATGAGTTGGGGGAGGCAGAAGGAGAGGAAGAGAGGATCTTAAGCAGGTTCCATACTCTGTGCAGAGCCTGACGGGGGACTTGATCTCACAACCCTAAGATCATGACCTGAGCAGAAATCAAGAGTCGGACACTTAACCGACTGAGCCACCCAGACACCCTTGTAGGATTTTTTTATTTAGTGTCTTACTATGATAAAATCAAGGTATCTTCTTGGGCTATGGTTCTTATGTTGGGATTAGGATCCTCTTCCACACTCTTTGGGTGTTGGAAGAATTCATGTTTTTGTTATGTCTTTCACCTGGCCTCCTCCATCTGCAGGTAAGCAATGGTTCATCAAGTTCTTCTCATGAATCAGATCTCTATACCTTCTTCTTTTGCTTTTGAGGGCCCATGTGATTATCCTGGGCCCACCTGAATGATCCAAGATGATCTTCCTATTTTAAGATCAACTGATTAGTAATCTTAGTTACATCTGCAAAATCCCATTTGTCATGTAATGTAACATAACCATGGGAGTAACACCATGGGGCAGAGATCATGGGGACCAAAATTCTGCCTACCACAGGCCTTTGTGTGGTAAGAATTTTTGTAATATGCATTTGACTGATTGATTAATGATTGATGGGTGGAATTTAAACTCTTAATATGTCCTGCTAAAAATTCCAGTTTTAGAAAAAAATGCCATGAACACAAAAATGGTGAATACCATGGCCAGAAGGGTTACTGCAAGGAAGGGAGAGCAAGGGGGGATAATCTGGTCTTGAAACACTGATATTATTTCTATTCACTCAGTATACATGTCTTGAATTTCTAATTTGTAGGCAGCTTTTCAGGCACTATGGGATGTAGAATTAAAATTTATTTATGAAGTTACAAAATATTTAATGAGGTAAAATGTCTGCTAATGCATCTTTATCTTTTACAGAACCTTTAATAATTATTTACTGAACACATGTTGTATGTCTAGGACTTTACACAGATAATTTTATTTATATAAATGTATCTATAATGGCCTTAACAGATGATTATCAACTGTCTCTCTATTTTAAAGACTTGGGAAAATAAGTCTCAGAAAGCTTAAATAATTTACTCAAAGTCATATAATTAGTTAATGCCAGACCTGGAATTGGAATTTGAATGTGAGGCAGCTGAAAAGTTTTGTTTTTTTTTTTACTTTTTTAAATTGAGTATAATTGACATAATGTTATGTTAGTTTCAGGTGTACAACATAATGATTCAATATTTGTATATATTGCAAAACGATCACCATAATACCTATTTAGCTCTTGTTGACATACATAGTTAGAATTTTTTTCCTGTGATGAGAACTTTTCAGATCTACTCTCTTGGCAACTTTCAAATACACAATACAGTATTATTAACTATAGTCATCGTGCTGTACATTATATCCCCATGACTTATTGACTTTGTGATTGGAAATGTATACCTTTTGACCCCTTTACCCATTTTGCTCCCATAGCCAAACCTGTTCTCTCTATCTATGAGCTCATTTTTATTTTAGATTCTACATATACGTGAAATCATATGGTATTTGTCTTTCTCTGTCTGACTTCACTTAGCACAATGTCTTTACAGTCTGTGTATGTTGTCACAAATATCAAGATTTCTTTCTTTTTTATGGCTTTAATATTCCCTTTTATATATGTACCATATTTTCTCTATCTACTCATATATCAGTGAACACTTAGGTTACTTCCATATCTTGGCTATTATAAATAAGGCTCCAGTGAACATGTAGGTGCATATATATTTTTGAATTAGTGGGTTTTTTTTTTAAAGATTTTATTTATTTGAGAGAGAGAGAATGAGAGAGAGAGAGAGCAGGAGGGGGGGAAGGTCAGAGGGAGAAGCAGACTCCCCGCTGAGCAGGGAGCCCGATGTGGGACTCGATCCTGGGACTCCAGGATCATGACCTGAGCTGAAGGCAGTTGCTTAACCAACTGAGCCACCCAGGCACCCGTTTTTTGTTTTTGTTTTTTTTTTAAATGCTCAGCAGTAGAGTTGCTGGATCATATAATATTCTATTTTTAATTTTTTGAGGAACCTCCATACTGTTTTCTATAGTGGTTGCACTAATTTGCATTCCCCCCAACAGTGCCCAACGGTTCCCATTTTTCCATATCTTCAAAAATACTCATTATTTCTTATCTTTTTGATAATGGCCATCCTAATGGATGTAGAGTGATATCTCATTGTGGTTTTGGTTTGCATTTCCCTGATGATTAATGATGATGAGCACCTTTTCATGTACTGGTTAGCCTTTTGTATGTCTTCTTTGGAAATATGTCTATTTAGATCCTCAGCCCATTTTTAAAATTGCATTGTTTGTTGTTTTGCTATCTAGTTCTATGTGTTCTTTGTATGTTTTGGGTATTAACCCCTTCTCAGATATATAATTTGTGAATATTTTCTCCCATTTGAAAAGGTTACCTTTTCGGTTTGTTGATGGTTTCCTTTGCTACACAGAAACTTATTAGATATAGTCCCACTTGTTTATGTTTGCTTTTAATGGTGTCAAATCTCAAAAATCATTACCAAGACTGATGTCATGGACTTACTGACATTTTTTTCTTAGGATTTTTATGGTTTCAGGTCTCACATTTAAGTCTTTAATCCATTAGGAGTTAATTCTTGTGTATGGTGTAAGACAGTGGTCCATATTCATTCTTTCCTTGTAGCTCTCCAATTTTCCCAGAATCATTTTTTGAAGAGACTGTCATTTCCTCACTCTGTACTCTTAGTCTCTTTGTCATAAAGTAGCTGACCACATATGCATGGGTTTATTTCTGGGCTCTCTGTTCTGTTCCATCGATCTATGAGTCTGTTTTTATGCCAATAACATACTGTTTTGATTACTGTAGCTTTGTAATATCATTTGAAATCAGGGAGTTTGATGCCTTCAGCTTTGCTCTTCTTTCTCAAGATTGCTTTGGCTATCTGGGATCTTTTATGATTCCATACTAATTTTAGAATTGACTGTTCTATTCTGTGAAAAATGCCATTGGAATTTAATAGGGATTGCATTGAATCTGTAGATTGTTTGGGGGTAGTATGGACATTTAAATAATATTATTTCTTCCAAATCATGAACATGGAATATCTTTCCATTTATTTGTGACCTCGTCAATTTCTTATATCAGTGTCTTATAATTTTCACTGTAAAGATCTTTCACTCCTTGGTTAAGTTTATTCATAGGTAATTAAATGTTTTTGATGCCATTGTGATTAGGACTGTTTTCTTAACTTCTCTTTCTGATAGTTTGTTATTAATATTAGAAATGCAACAGATTTTTGTATATTGATGATGTAACCTGCAACTTTACTGATAATATTTATTAGTCCTGACAGTTTTCTTGGTGGAGTCTTTAGGGTTTTTGTATATAATATCATGTTGCCCGCAAATAGTGACAGTTTTACTTCTTCCTCTCCAATTTGGATGCCTTTTATTTTCTTTTCTTGCCTAATTGCCCTGGCTAGGACTTCTAATATTATGTCAGATAAAAGTGGCATGAGTAGTCATCCTTGTCTTGTTCCTGATCTTAGAAGAAAAGCTTTCAGCTTTTACCACTGCTTATGATATTAGCTGTGGACTTTCCATACATGGCCTTTATTATGTTGAGGTACACATAATATGCATTTTAAAGATAAGAATTCCAAGGCATGAGAAGGTTAAACAACTTCCTCAAAAGCACATGCCTAAGTAAGAGAACCAGATCTGAGTACCCAGTGCTTTGCTCTTCCTTTCAGTTTGCAATCTCTGTGTGTATGGGAATGAAGAAATAATATTTGCTAAGAGCTTAGTTACTATTTAGATATATCTAAATAGACAGCACCCTTAAGTGACTGAGAAAATAGATTCTTAGTTTAAATGAATCTTTTCAATAGAGATGTGGTAGAGTTTTTAAATGTAACTTGGGAGCTTCAAAAAGAAGTAGGGTGTTCTGGTAGTGTGCATTGAGACAGAACACAGGTTTTGGTGTGTATGGAAGGTGGTGGCTGGAGGCCAGCCACAGGCCCGTGGACTGACATTGATACTGGACTCTGTGTTTTTCACTTGGATAATGACATAAAACCCTCTTCCTTGTGTGATAACTCACAGGCAGTTTTATTTTAGGAGCCAGAAATGCTAATTTTCTTGGTGAGAAATTCTTTTAGAAGGGATAAGGTCGAGTAGCGTAACACAATGGACTCTGAGAAACAAACTGAGGGTTCTAGAAGGGAGGGGGGTGGGGGGATGGGTTAGCCTGGTGATGGGTATTAAAGAGGGCACATATTGAATGGAACACTGGGTGTTATACGCAAACAATGAATCATGGAACACTACATCAAAAACTAATGATGTAATGTATGGTGATTAACATAACATAATAAAAAAAAAAGAAGAAGAATGCTTCTTTAGATTTTACCTGGATGTAGGATTTTCTTTCCAATTTGATCTTATCCTTCCTCAGAAGTGATTCTCTGGCACAAGATAGACATTCAATTCAATTGAATTGGGTCATGAAAAATCCCAAAGTAAGATATCCAATTAAATTGTAGTATGATGAACTTAAGTAAAACCTCATTCTGCCGGACTTTAAATGTGCAAAAGTGATTATAAGACCATACATGAATATCAGTGCAAGTTTCTGAAGTAGGAGTCAGAATTTTGATATTGTTAATTGTGGGATAAGACATACAAAATAATTTATGGACACAAAAGATAAGTCAGAGTGCTGGAGTGCTCTAGTAGGACCGGTTATCTTGTCACAATTTTTGATACCTGGTAAATTATTTTTATTACATTTTCTCTGTTAAATTAAGAGATGTGGTTTCTGACTCCTGACTAGACTTGACTTTGTGTGTGTATGTGTGTGTGCATGTGCTCACGTGTGTGTAAACACATAAACAGACATAATTGCTGAGAGCTTGGTCATATAATCCTTCAGTCTATTTAATTATCTTAGAAACATAGCATGGTTATTTTTAGAGGTAAAATTTCTTTGTTTTACACTTGAGAAATGGACAGTAGGCTACACTGAAATATTAATGTTTGATGATCACTTCCCATTGTATATCCAGATTTGTTTTATAAATGAAAAGGCATAAACTTACAGGAAATAAAATGGCTTCCAAATCCTGAGGTTCAGAAAGGATTCTGTATCATTACGAAAAACTAAGTTGGTATTAAACTTCATAGTGTGAGCCAATAGTTTATTGCTTCCTCATCTAAAAGAGTGATCACATTTAAGCTAAGCTATATTAGAATTAGCTTATAAAGATAACCATAAATCCACTATTAGATAAGGATTACCTCATGAAATTCCTTGAAAGGTCCAGATTCCTTGATTTGACATTCAAATGCATGACTGACTTGAGCTTTTCCCACTTTTCTAAGCCCCTTTTCCATTATTATTCTCTTTCTTCGTCCTAAACAACACGTGGCTGCCTGCCTCCCATCTGTCCTCCCTTCAAAGCAACTTTAAACCATACAAGTCTGGGGTTCCATGAAGCCTGAAAATATTCTGCAGAGGCTCCAGAAGAGTAGGACATTAATTTCCCTACCATTTCCCAGCCAATGAAGAACAGGACTGCTTGTTAAAGTGGGGAAAACATTTTCAATTCAGAATACCAGTAGTCATAAAATTAAATTAGGAAATAGAGAATTTAGTATAATGATATAAAATACATCAAACTGTCACATCACAAAGTAAATCTCAAATGGCTCGGCTTTAGGATATTCATCTTGCTCAGCATGGTCCCTGGCTTGGAAATATCCAGACTTCCCTGAAGATAAAGATATGGCATATCTCAGAGTTTAGTCGTCAGCCCAAGACACCATCATACCTACTGTTATTACATATCTTCTTCACCTTTTTGCTATCTTTACCTATTGCTAGACCTCTTGTTGCCCAAAAGGAATTAGTAATATTCTGGTGATGTCACTGTTTTATTTATTCATTTATTTAGTGGTTTGTTTGTTTGTTCCTTTATTTTTCCTCAATCGCCTGACAATGAGGTTAGGAATTTGAGGTCTCCCTTATATGGTGGTAGGAATGTGTTCTTCAGGAAAGCACAGTGTTTCTCCCAAGACCCTTTGATCAGCATAGCGATGGATTGGCTAAGTGATATGGCTGTGACCTGGGTTGCTTGGACTAAAAATGGCATTCTAGGAAATGGATTTTTCCAAAGAGCTAATCTGACATCTGCTTTCTATTCAGCCTTCTAACTGTAGTGAAGGAAGAAATACTGAATAGCCAAGGTAAGTTTTCTCTTCCTTTCACTGAAAGAACAAAGTCATTGTATGCTGTTTATTCGTTTATTTATAAAAATATTTACTGGGTATCTACAGAGTGACAGGTCCTCTGTGAAGCAGGAGAGTACGTACAATCACCAGGGCCGAATTTTGAGTTAGTCATAAGGCTGTGGGTAATTTGTCACATAGTTTTATAAACGACTCCCTTCCTTTACGAGGTTAGAGGAAAGTCATACCTACTTCTACTTCCTTGACAGTTAGTCATTTTCCTTTATACTCTTTAGAATGAGAGAAGTGTTATTATTTTCCTGAACACACTGTGTTTTTAGTTTTACGCCTTTTCTTTTTCAGTGACAACTGCTTGGATTGTCCTTGTCTGTCTCCTTGTCTGACCACCTTTTAATAAGTTCTAGTGCAAACTGAGATCTAGTTCTCCCTAAAAAATGTCCTGATTACCTCGAATGTGATAAGTAAACTTCTTCTGCTTTGTGAGGATATTTTGTATTTAACACTATCATCACATTTCCATGTTATAAGAAAATTATTGTTTGTGCTTCCCCCATTAGACTGAAGTTTCTTGAATCTGGAACACGATAATGGAAACAGATCAGAAACTCTTTAAAGTTCTGACCTGAATTAAACTGCAAACAGGCTGTTTCCTCTCTTGCTCAGAGCAAAAAAAACCTCCCATCTTTTTTTTTCAAATACGTGGAGCTAATCCCAGACTTCACGAGTGTCCTCTCAAATATCAGTTCAACCTTACCCAGGAAAAATGCATTATATCCTTTGAACACCAAAGTGGAAAGGGACCTCAGGGATCACATTCAATGCCTTTCATTATTTGGATTTTAAAGTCATCTTGACACAGTGTATATAAGATTGGGGAGTTTTGAGATAGTTACTGGGTTCAAGATCTAAAGTCACCAGGACTTATCAAATATAGTCACTGACCCGTAGAAGTATATATTTTTAAATAACTTATTTTATTGAAGGGAATCGAAATACTATGCTGGGGAAATTTCTTACACACTCACAGCTTTTTTGGTATTGTAACCCACGTTATATCACAAAGTCAAAATAAATTTGCCAGACTGTGTCTCCCAGTGATTTCTGAAGCGTTCCGTGCAGTGCTTTCCCTATGCTTAGGATTCTGTCCTGTCTCTTCGGCTTCCTCTTCAAGCTGCCATTGCTGCTTCATCTGTTACTGCAATCCAGAGACAGGAAACCCTGCTCTCCCATGGGGTTCTCTCCCATTAACTCCGCATTGGTCTGTAGAGACCAGGCTTTGTCCTTTAATGAGATTTTAGTAAGGATTCTCAGATAATGGAGGAGAAACCCACTGCAGAGAGTCATTTGCAGCCCTGTAGCTTTCCCTAGCCTGTCACAGAGTTGACCTGCAAAAATGAAGTATTACTGACATGGTCAGTGGGATAAGCCCTCTGAAGTAAAAAAACAGATGGGCTAGTCCAGGCGGCCATCTTTGCTCTTGGTGAAGCATTAGAGATTGAGTTCAGACCATATTTTTGTTCTTTATCATGCAGTGTTAGTACTCACGTAACGCACTCCTAACAGGTCTCATTCCAGAAGCTTCAGAATGTGGCTCCTGTGATTCCCAATTAATCTTTTTATCGTCGTTTCAAAATCAAATTAACGACCTCCTTCCAGGTGTGGTTATAAATAAATATCTTGACCTTGTGGACTATACCTGACAACTGGTACCATAATTCTGGTATTCAATTGACACTTTTTTTTTTTGTATAATGCTACATTAGCCTGGCTTCTTTTTGTCTGTGTGTGGGGGGGGGCACGATACAAGGCATGGTATTGGATAAGAAGGGAGTGAATTTCTGGAAACTAATAAGTAAGTGAGACCTACCTAGGAAAATATTTACTATTCTGTAATTAAGATATAATAGGTTAGAGGAGAGAGAATGGGAAGTTAGTTTGGATGCGTGGTACGGGATAAGTAGTACTTGAGCAAGGTCTTAAAGGATGTGTTTGAAGAAGGAAAGACTTATGCAGAATTCCATAGGCTGAAGAGTTTGGAGCATATTTGGAGAATGTCAAGTAGGATGATAGGGCTGAATTTATGGAAGGAGAGTTGGGGAGAGGATAGCGTGGCAAGAGATGAAGCTAGAAGTTCATCTGGGGACACCTTAAATGTGGAGAGTTTTGAATTTTAGGATTAAGAGTAAGAGCCAGTTTGATTGCTTTAGATAAGATTGAGGTGCATGCCAGTAGGAGCAGTGATGCTTTACCAATGGTTGGCACTTGTCAGAAAGCCTTTCTGTGGCTTTTCCCTTCCCGTGGCCCTTGCAGATTTAGAGCACAACGATGCTCATTGGGTAATTGTCAAGGAAGCAATGACTGTGCTTGATACCTTGGAGTCACAAGAGGATCTGAGGTGATAAAAGTGAAGTGAACCAACCCCCAAAGCAATGGAAAATTAACGGCTATGAGTAACTCCAGCCCCAAGCTGCAGATCACTCCAGTGGCCTGCATTGATTCCAGCTTCTGCTTCTGATTGCCGCAGCAGGCAAAACAGATGCTTCACTCTTGAGTATTTAAGGCTCTATAGATTTTCCTCAAGTAGGAGCTAGAGCTCTTTTTGCTTCCAGTGCTTCTGTGTATTGCTCATTTGGGAGTTCCATTAAGTCACGATCTGTTTAGAAACTTCTCTGTCCTATCTTATGTCCTATCTTCCAGGACACAATGTGGTATTCAAGGACAGAGGCCTTGGTTTAGGTGTTCTGGTATGTTCTATAGTATTAAGTATATGCTTAGTTGGACGGTTCTTGGTGAATCGAATTATATGTCAACTTAAGTCGTGGTTATTGTTGAAACATTATTGCTATGATATTGAAAGATATTTTTAAATGAAATAGAATTGCCCGTAATCCCACTTTTGTAACACAATAATGGTTTCACTTTTTCAAGTTCTCTTGTAGATTTTGGTCAATTTGTACCTATCTTGACAAGGTTGCAATCCATTCCTCCATTTATCTAGCAAATATTCACTGAGTACTTGTTAAGTACAAGGCACTGATGAGATACACATAAGAAGCAGTTAGTAGAAATCTATAATTTTGAGGGTTTTACCCTCTTGGTGTTATATCAAAAGATTTTGCATATTATAATTTTCCCAAGTTTTTCAAGGAGACGCATGTGGTACCTTCCTTTGCTCACAAGTCAGATGTGGTGTTACGGAGAACTAGAGACAATGCGCTCGTTGTCATCACGTTCTAATGAAGCTTGAATTTACAACCAACCTAATCATCTCCAAGAGGTCAGGCAGGTCAGGCCCATGGAGGGTGGTGATAGATGCCTGACAGTCATCTTGTATAAACTGCAGTGCTTAATAAAGACATTTTCTACTGTAAGAAAATGTTCATGACCGAAGATTTACACAAAAGCTAAGTTCAGACTTTTGTGATTAGTGCCCACATCTTGGAATGATCAGAATCTGAGAAAATAGGTCACAGAGGATTTTAACTATGTGGACATGAAAGCGAACTCAACCTTTTAGCCTACCTAGCCCTTCTGCCTAATAATCACTGTCATTGAATAAAAATGTTTCTATGTAAGTGGGTGCTCTTCTTCCCATCTTGGAGTATCTGGGTTACCCCAAAACAGCTGAGCAGGATGAAACTGGGGAATGCTGTTATAGTCATTGCTACTAATCCCTGACTTTGGATACTATTGACCTAGATGGGCATCTAAAGAGGAAACATCCAAAGCTTGTTACCCGAAGCTCAGCATTCTTTTGTTTGTGAAAATGCTGATATTTCTCCCTGACTAGTACCCAGCCCACATGGTCTTAGACAGGCATGATTAAACAGTAATGCCCAGGGTGGTCATATTTCTAGCAACTGTCATGTCAACTGTCCAAATCGAGATTTACTTTCCTTCTGGACCCTGACAGGACTTGGCTCTCCTAACAAAAAAGGGAAGTAAGGCTTTTCTCATATCCGAAGAGTGCAGAGTTTGACCACAGTATAGAGAACATAGCTGGCAAGAGGAGGCCTAGCCCTCAGGCCAGGAGGATGGGCTGGGGGGAAGGAGGAAAATGCAGCATACCTCAGCCATCCCTGTACTGAGCAGTGAAAGAAATCAGGTGGTTGAAGTAGACCTTCAACAGCCTAAGAAATTTTCTTTAGCTTTATTTTTCATAGATTTTATGCAAAAGATTAAGCATTCATTCTGATTTTCAAAGTATAAAATTGGAATATTGAGTGCATTTTTATAAAATATACCTGTGGTTGTCCAGATACTTTTATGCGAACCCCTAAAAAGTCTATGTTGCTGCATTTAAATCTCCAAGAATTCTTACTAGATTCCTAATGATGAAGAATCTGATACAAAGCCCGTTAAATGTCCATTTTTGTTTTCCTTCATCAGAGAGGGAGAAAAACCATGAGAGATTCTTAACTATAGGAAACAAACTGAGGGTTGCTGGGGGGGAGGGGGAGGTAGGTGGCGGGATGGGGTAATTGGGTGATGGCCATTAAGAAGTATGCTGATGAATGAATAAAAGCAACTGATGAATTATTGAACACCACATTTGAACTAATGATGTACTATATGTTGGCTAATTGAACTTAAATAAAAAATGTCCATTTTCGTTACATTACATAGTAAACTATATATATTCTCATTCCAGAGGGTGTATTAAATTCTATTGTTACTATTTTATTTGTTATATACTTTTCTAGGTTAGGGAATTCCTTCCAGGTATCATTATAACTAGATTGCTAGCTAGCTAGACTTAGATACAGATGGATATATAGATAGTTATGGCAATGAACATGATCAGACCCTCAAACTATAGATTCCTATACTAAAAGTTAGTAACAGAAGGTAAGCAGGTCCCATTACAAGAAAGCATTTTAACTAATCTTATTTTTTGCCCATATGTTTAGAGTATTAAAATGATTTATATTTGTCTAAGCCCTTTGATTGCACATTTTCTTTTTTCTCATAGTATGGCATAAACTCCTGTGTTTCCAAAAACTTGACAGTGTTTCTTTTTGGCCAATTTGAATGGCATTTAAGTCCAAGTGTTTCAATGCGTATGTACTGAGGAAAGCTTGGCATGTTTAGATGTATTAGAGTATTTTCTTATGGTGAACAGAATTAATTTCAGAATGGCCGGGTATTATAAAATTAGTTTAATCTGATTAAAATTATAATACATTGTGGAATATCCTGAAAATACAGAAAAGATTAAAGAATTATCTCCTAATTCACCACTATGTGGGTGATTTTTTTCAAGACTATTTTTATTCTCTCATCCAACAAATACTTGACTCATACCTAAAGTGGATCAGAGTCTGTTAAAAAAAAATTGATATGCTAAGAAGGAAGGAAAGACAGTCCCTGCCTTCAAGATTTACTTGAGCAAGGAGACAACCAAGGACTCAAATAACTACCCGAGGCCGTGTGCTGTTGGTGCCATGAGGTTAGAGAGGGAGAAACATGAGGCTGAAAAGTAGCAGATGGGTAGGAATGGATCAATCATAGAAACATAGAACCAAAACACTTTTCACTGAGGGTTCTGGGTAAATTTCATAAAGGAGAAGGCATTTGTATGAACTTGAAAGTCTAGATAGTATTTCAATGGGTGAAGACGTGAGAAAAGGAATTCTAGGTAGAGGGAATGCCCTGAGCAGAGACATAGAGGCAGAAGCGTGCTCAGAGTAGAGAGAGGGAAATAAGCAGGAAAAGTAGGCGAAGACCAGAAAACACCATAATAAGGATATTGAATTGTTTTTAGACATAGGAGGAACCATCAAAATGTTTTTGGTTATACGGTTACAAGTGGGCTGGGAAGATTTATCTTTATTCATACATAAAGTATGGGTTAATTCTGACAATTCAAGATATTTGACTTTTGCTACAGTAGCTTCTTAGCAACAGTGGAGAAAGAAACCAAATTGCAAATGATGATAACTTTACTGTATTTAAATGCTATTAAATAATTTCTAATATTTATATGTTTATATATTTTATATATTTGTACCAAATGTCAGTATTATTTCAGCATACTTACGTCTGGGTCAGAATCTAGATTTAAATATAGGTGTCTTAGTGAATTTTTACATTATTGGGATTACAATGGAGACTTTTAATAATGTGCTTTCATGCCACATGTAGATAGTGGCTGGTTTTTGCCAAATTTTATATCAATAATAAAGAGCCATGTGATCATTTATGAAACATGTAACCAACCTTCTGTGTAAGTTCTCCAGCGGTTATCCACAAGGGGAGTGTGATTATATTTTGAGGCATTATTCATTTGGCAAAAACCTATTCTTTCCCTAATTATCATGGCTTTACTATAAAATGGATGTGTTCTTTCAATATCTCTTTTCCATTTTAATTCGGGTGTTTTTATTTTTATACGTATCACATAATTCTTAAAACTAGCATTTCTATGAGTGGACATTTCTGATTGCTTTGTGTTGATGAAGGACCTTTATATAATGCTAATTCACATACCTCTCTGAGTAAATGAAATTTGTGGTTGCAGTTCCAAATGGAAGTAAGTGCACATTTATCCAATGGGTATATAAATGATTGAGCTTTAAAAAAAACACTTACAAATGCATTTGTTTATACCTGAGCACCTGTTTTAGGTAGAGACATAGTTAACAAGTGAAGTTATCACTAAAACCACTGTGAAAAATATTTTGTAATGAAACTAAAATCATTAGATCTATGAATTGACTTATTTTCCTATGGATAGGGTAGCAAGGCTGGTGGAAGACATACACATGAGATCATATCATAAATTCAGCTTCAAGTGTGTTTATCAAGTATCTGTGGTTATTAGTTGGTGGGCTTGCACAAGAATCCCTATCAGAATCTTAGTTAAAGTACTAACCCCACAGTTTGACCCATGTGACCCAGGTACCATGTCACCATATGTTGACAATTTATTCCATCTCAAGAAAAGGATTCTTACACTTTCTCTTGAGTAAAACCTTCTTGGGCATTGAGAGGCCGTTTAGCCTGCCACATTTTTTCAACAAGTATTTATTAAGTGCCTACAATGTGCTAAAGAGTCCACTTAATCTGCTTCTCCTGTCTGCCTTGAGGATGCAAATGGAAGGAATAGAAACCACAGGTGATTGAAAGAGGGTGATCCTAGACCCGATGGGGAAAATAATTAGTGATATGGATTTTGTTAAGGGGAGCAGTGAAGAGGAGTGCACATAATTTTCTAGGGTGTCATATTTTTGGTTGCAACAGAACAATTTGCTGATTTTTTAAAGATTTCTTTATTTATTTGAGGGGGCAGGGAGGGGCAGAGGAAGAGGGAGAGAGAATCTTAAGCAGACTCTGTGCTGAGTGCGGAGCCCAGTGTGGGATTGATCTCACAACCCTGAGATCACAACCTGAGCTGAAACCAGATGTCAGTTGCTCAACCAACTATGCCACCCAGATGCCCCAATTTGCTGATCTTGAGACAAAATATTTGAGAACCTTGTCATCTTTTAATCATGCTTACATTGCTACCATTTGATCTAAGCCCTAATAATAGGTTTTTGCATAGCTTAGAATTATTGTACTTGATTCACAATGTGGGCCCCCAGAATGTATGTGTGTGTGTGTATATATATATATATATATATATATATATACCCGCACACACACACACATACATTGTCTCCATCCTCCTTGGTCATGATGCATTGATCAGCCCCTTCCTAATTATCATCACCCTTTCTCCTTTTACTGGTTCCTGTCTCTACGTGGAAATATGGTGCTGCAAAAACCTGCCTTAAGCTCTCCCTTAAGTTGTATGTTCAACTGACATTTTCCAGTTAAACTTCTACACTTACTGCTTTTATTTCCCTCCCTTATATTAATTTCTTAAATGGTTCTATTTGGGGTTTGTCCTATCTATTCTGATCAGTCCTCTCTTAATTGTTCCCAGAAATTGTCTGATTGTTGGATCTAGCAGTCTTTCATTGCATTTCCTTGTCAAATTCTCTGAAGCTTTTGAAATTACTGACTATCCCTTTCCTCCAGTAGCTTAGCAACACGATCCTCCCTGGCCCTCCTGGTAGTCTGACCATGTCTTCTAAGTCTATTTAACTAGTGCTCTGGTGTCTTCTCACTGATTAAATGTAGATATTTCTTCCCAAGGTTACCATCTTGACCGTTTTTTCTTCTGCACACGAGTCAGGCAAGTGTAAAGGTTAAAAGTGGGCTTGGGAATAGATGACACTGGCCATTTATTTAGCAGTGTGCCCTTAGTAGTTGACCTCTCTGTGACTTATCTTCCATTATCTGTAAAATGGGGTGGAAAATAATTGTTCATATTTATTAAACACTTACCATGTGCCGGGAACTGTGATAAACACGGTATACACATTAAGTGTTTATCACTTCTCATCACAGCTCTAGGGAGTATTATCCCAAATGACACGGATGGTAAATAGCCAAGCCAGGATCTGAATATAGGCAGTTCCCGTTCAGGTATTAATTTCTACATTATTCTCCCCAATAGTGATTTTTTTTATTCATAGAACTCACGTGCAATTAATTAAAATAATGCTTGTAAAACTCTTAGCATAGTTACTGCTAAATTAAATGCCTAGCTAAAGTTAAAGAAAAACCTCTTAATATTCCTCTTATTGTTAATGATTTTTCCTTGGGGGTTCATATCTGGGGCATATATCCACTCTTTAGCAGTTGAACACCCAAATATATATCCCTAACCCATATTTTTCTCCTGAAATACCTAACTATATCTCTGTATTCAGTTGCAAGCCTGGATCTAAAATCAGTATATATAAAATTGAACAGGTCCCATAGCTTATCTTCTCTTCAGCTTCCAATCCTTATCTCAGCGAACGATACCCTCATATTTCTAGGCCCTTGAGCATAAACATTGGAGTCATCATTGTATGTCCACTTTGTATGCAGATAGTTCCTGCTTATTATAATGTAGAAATATTTTTTGAATATTTCAATTTTCTACTAGCATTGATTTCTCTAATAAAGGTTAAACTTATCTTACCTAAATTGTTATAATATTTTCCTAAAATATCCTCACCTTTCTAAAATATCTTGTACTAGACAACCAGAGTTACCTTTCCAAATCTTTGCGTAGTAAACAAGTAGTAAAAACTTGTGGATCTTTTTGTATAAACCAAACCTTTAGTGGAAGCTGAATATGAATGAGATATGGGGCAGAGCTATTCAAATTGGGTTGGGGATATGGAATTTGAAAGTAAGTGCTCCCTTACTTTCTTCTTATCTTGTCTTCTCTGGATTGGCTTCTGAGTGGTTGCTGCATAACCCAAGAGAAGGATTGGAAAGTTTTGTTTTAAAACAGACTTAATCATAATGTTCTTCTGCACAGATCCTTTGCTAATATGGCATTCAGGATCCTTCACAGTTCTGTCTGAAGTATACTGTCCATTTCATCCACGCCACTGGTATCTCACAGGAACATTTGCTATTTAACATTCTTTAGTCATCCAATTTCCTCTCACATCTCTGTTCCTTTGCTTATTGGTCTGGACTTTTTGAAATTCTCTCTTCATTCTCTGTCTCATTTAATGTAATTTATTCTTAGAGACTTGGCTTAAATGTCACCTCCTTTATATAATCTTTATAGAATATCACAGTCAAAATTTAACTCTCTCTTTTGCGCTCTACAATTTGGGGTTTGACTTACATCAAAGATTGAATTGCTACCTTATTTTATTCAAGTTACTTGTGTATATACCTATTTCTTCATCTTCTGTATCAGTATATCCTGAGCTCCTGTGGTTCAGGAAATGTGTCTTTTCTTAAAAATTACTTTTTTTACTTTAAATTTTTTTACTGTTATGCCTTCAATGCTTACTTGACATCCAAGGGCTTGGGCTATGGTTGTTTACTGAATTTAAATAACTTGACCTATTTTCCAAAAGCATTTGAGCTTTTAGAGACAGGTATGGGCCTTGATTTACTTGCTTTTAAAATATCTATATCTACATCATCTATATCTATATCTCTATCTATCTCTATCTCTATCTATCTATCTATCTATCTATCTATCTATCTATCTATCATCTATCTATCTATCTATCTATCTATCTATCTATCATCATCTATATATACCTGGGGCTTGATATCTTTTGCTTTAAATTTCTCATTATCAGGTATTATTGGTGGTATTCTCACCCCAGATATTCTGATACATGATCACTTTCCTATCTAAGCTGTTGCATTATCGTTACTGATTTTTACTCTTTTATCCATCCATCCATCTTTCATCCTCAGTATAATCATTCTTGGAAGACCTGCACTATCCATTTCCTTTATGTTGTTTTCTCAGACTACACAGAGGAATCTAAACCTTCTGCAAATACCTACAGCTCACCATCCTCTGCCTTATCATTTTAATCTACTTTTAATGCTTTTTTGGGGGGTTACATATATTTGCATTATTTTCCCCAACTAGAATCTAAGTCCTTTTTAGAATAAAGATCATAAATTTGTATTTTCTTCTGTATCTCTCATAGAAAATAGTTCACAGTTAGAGCTTGTGACTTTCCTGTCTTGCTGTATGTCCCCTTTTCTCAAATGAGATCCTAACGTGGTAACAAACTTATATTTACAGTCAATGAATCTCCAAGCCCACATGATTTCCTGCTATTAAAAATAGTTTTTCTCTCCATTAAGAAAAATATCATTAAAGATCAACATATTCTTACCTCCCCCAGCGCCCCCACCCCCATTTTATATTTTATATCAAAGGAGTCTTGTGTGTCTGTGCACTGGAGTTCCAAATAACAAATTCAGCACTATCATAAGTGGACAGCTCAAAGCAGGATTCTGGCTATGCTATCTAAATGCAGTACTGTGTTGGTCTCTAAAGAACTTGTTTGAAACTCTCAAATGTGCCTTAGAGGACATTCCCAAATTATATGTCATAGAGATTGTGCTAAGAGGTTTTCACAGTCAAATACATTTTTCAAACACTATCCTAAACAAAGATAAAACTATTACTTTACTGTGGTACATCTTAGAGCTAACATGAGGCAAATGCACACTGAATATATCAATGGGGAAATATGCAGTATTTTCTAAAATTACTTGACCACGTAAAGCTCTCCTTCAGAACTTCTTTCATGGGCTGGAGTTGAGAAAAATGCTCTTTGGGAAGCACTGCATCAAGAACTCAATCCTGTCTTATGTCACAGACCTTAACAGCTGGATGAGTTCACATTGTGTGTGTGTGTGTGTGTGTGTGTATGAGGCTGTGGAGGTCTAGAGAGAATATAGTTCATTTTTAAAAGATCCTATGGCTATCTAGCAGCATAATTATGGTAAGAACATCCACACTATTCTGTTGTTCAGTTCAATGTGGTAGCTCCATCCCTCAATAGATTCCCGCTTCCTGATTCTGCATCTGGTTCTTCGGCTTCCCTGAGGCAGACTTAGTGAGGTTTTCTCTTTGCTTATGGTAAACTCCTGTTAAATTTTTATAGTTCTTTTGTTTGGGAGTTATAGGTTATTTCTCCTTGACATTACAACTACATCAAAATATGCTTCTTTTCACACAGTAAATATACACCTACACAAACAAAGTTCCTGGAATGGTATAAGTCCCTGAAGCAAACTAAACACTTTTAGTAGCAGCCTTAGGTTATGTATTTATTACAGAGTGATTATTTTATAGCTGTTGGTTATCTATTGGCTTTGGGAAAATTTTCATAAGGCAGGAGAATGTACATATTTGTTCCAAGATTTAGCAAAGACCCAAAGAACTTAGGTTAACAGGTATACTCTGCAATAAAGTTAATACATACATATTGGCTTTTACTATGTTTTGCTATCAGTTCAAAGAATGTGAGTCTTAGGGCACCTGCATGGTGCAGTTGGTTAAGCGTCAGACTCTTGGTTTTGGCTCAGATCAAGATCTCAGGGTTGTGAGGTTGAGCCCCACCTCAGTCTCCAGGCTCAGCATGGGGTCTGCTTGGAACTCTTTTTCCCTCTCCCTCTGACTGCCCCCCCCTCCCCGCAGCTCACTCACTCTCTCTCAAATAAATTAAAAAAAAAAGAATTTGAGTTTTTTATTATTTATTTTTTTTAAAAAAACATTTTATTTATTTATTTGACACAGAGAGAGACACAGTGAGAGAGGGAATACAAGCAGGGGGAGTGGGAGAAGGAGAAGCAGGTTTCCCGCTGAGGAGTCAGCTCAATGAGGGCCTCGATCCCAGGACCCTGGTTTCATGACCTGAGCTGAAGGCAGACACTTAGTGACTAAGCCACCCAGGCACCCCGAGCCTTTTATTTAAATCAGTCTTAAGACCCTTTTCAAAGATAAACCTTTATTACCCTCTATTCATTTTTCCAGGGAGGGAACATCCATGGAGAGGGCATATTTGAAGAAATACTTGTTCTGTTCCTCTCCATCACTGCCCCCATACACACATTTGCCCAAGAAAAAGAGGGGTGAAGTTAATTTGATTGGGTACATCCTTATCTACTTTGGAGAGCATTTTTTAGCCACCAGAGTGATTTCATTGGAAAGGCAATGTGGATGTTTGATTTCTTGTTATTTCTCGTCCTCTTTGAATTCAGTGTGCCCAGGTGCATTGAATAGATGAATTTCCAGTTTCTATGATGTGGACCCATATAACAGGCTTTCCAGTTTGAGGAAGACATCAAATATTTCTCACTTACTCTGATTGTGACTGGTGGATGAGTCATGTCTTGCTGCCTCACATGGGGGGAAAAATAGGCCACCCATATTGGCCTCAGGTCTCAGTTGCATGCTTTGGAACCCTATGGTAGTCATTGGGCATCCCATTAATAAAAGTGATATTTGATCTCCATTTTATTCCTGGTGCCTTTTTTCTACTGAT
The DNA here is from genome assembly GCF_029215605.1 of Mirounga angustirostris. Taxonomy (NCBI): domain Eukaryota; kingdom Metazoa; phylum Chordata; class Mammalia; order Carnivora; family Phocidae; genus Mirounga; species Mirounga angustirostris. Next base: position 12,899,891 of record NW_026991718.1, on the reverse strand, counting down.
TAAATGCTAGAGGTCAAGAGAATGATTAATTGCCACTTGGACCACCAAAAGTACTGTATATATAGACAGTTCAAGATCTGAGTGAAATGCAGAGGGAGGGGACTGACTGGTGAATATTTTATGGGACTTAAAACATCTATTTTATCTTCCTTTTAGAAAAAAAACAAAGTGAGATATAAAAATAAATATTAATTTATACTGAAAAATATACATGTGAAAAAAATGAAACATTTCCACACATGAAAAATTTTAAAAGTTGAGAGCAATCATAGTTTTTATTACTGGCTTTTCTTACCTCTGTAATATTTTTCTATATTTTCTTAAGCTCTGTTTGATTATATTTTCCTATGATTATACTATTATCTATAGAGAGAATAAAAAGATTATTCAGTGTTTTCTCTATCATGGTTAATTTAATTTTTAAAAAATTATTGATCAATAATAATTTTTAGTAATGGTATTTACCTTTTGGGGGTCGTTGTTAAATTTAGGAAAAATTTCTATGATATTTTATATTAAGCTATAAGATTGGGATAATTTTTAGCTTTGTACTTTTCAAACTTTGTGTCTTTTCCATTACCTACTTAATCCTAGTACCAGGTGCTTTAAGACCTATTCCTATCAGCCTACAACCTCTGCCCTATACCTTCATTTCAAGATATGGGGTCATTTGGCATAGTTCATGGCTGTAGTGTCCCTGGAAGACATTCCTATACAGAATGGTTATCAAAGACTTGTCTACACATGGAAGTGATTGTGAGCCAGATTACTCTATTTCTTTAAAACAAATTGAATGTATCCCAAGTTCAACATTCCTTTTAGCAAGGTACTCTGTACCTTTTAGTTTTTTAAAAGATTTATTTATTATTTATTTGAGAAAGAACACATGCGGGGGTGGTGGAGGGAGAGGGAAAGAAAGAATCGTAAGCAGACTCCATGTTCAGCGCAGAGCCCAACATGGGGCTCAATCTCAGGACCCTGAGATCATGACCTGAGCTGAAATCAAGAGTCGGATGCTCAACCGACTGAGCCACCCAGGCACCCTTACTCTGTATCTTTTAGTTAGATACTCTGTACCTGACAGGAGGAGAAGTGTGACAGAGATAAAATAAAGTGGAAAGTCAATGGTCTTAACTGTCTGCTGCCAAAACACATTTATTCCGCAAGTTTTGTAAAATCACATAACCAGTTGAATACATTGTTTGCCTCTTCCAGAACCTTGAGGGGACTTGTTCACGTGAGAGCCCTGGAAGATTAAACTTTATACTAAATCTGCTTCTGAGCAGAAAGTCTTGTCATTGCAGAAACCAAAAAACCTGTGAGGGCATTATACTTGTAACCTGAGGAATGAGTCAGATTTTTAACTGAAGAATAGCTATGTACTTATTTTTAAATCAGAAATGCTCTCTAATGATCTCCTCTTGTAGAAAGGCAATTTAAGATGGAATTCTTTCCTGAAGCTTTGAATGCATAGAAGAACAACAGTCACTACAGACTATTTACATACGTGCCAGCACTTAGCTTATGTGATTTCTAATCTCACCAGAGTCCTATTCTACTGGGAGAGCAAAGTTTACAGTGACAGTTCTCCCAGTTGTCACCTTTGCTCTCTAAAGACTCCTGTTGGAAAGAAAAGATTCATGGAATGAGATTCATGCATTTATACAGACTTACTTCATTTGAATTTCAAAGGTATCTGAAAGCTAGCTAGCTAAATCAATTTCTAGAGATTAAACAGTGATTCAGAAGAAGGCAAACTCTCAGATGTGTTAACAATTTTAACAGGTAGTAGAGTTGAGATGCAGTTCTGTTTTGCTTTGGATATAAGCCAGATCCTAGCCGTCACAGATTTGTTGTGTGTGATTAATATTGCATATGCTTGTGCTTTTCTGTATCTTTGCAGAAATGTGTAAGGACAGTCAAAACCTTCCATTAGCCTAACTCGCGCCCCTGTCCCTGCCAAAGCAGCCTTCTTCCTGTGTTTCGAGTGTAGTTTTATCTCTTTTAAAATCCTGCCTAATGCCTTCACTTGATTTTCAGTTCGAAGCTTGTTGTAATCATATTTCTGCCTCTGTATGTCAAAATAAAATATGTATTTCGACTATATGAACTGTTTTCTGATTAACCTAATGACTTTGTTCATCACACCAAAGAGCCGTGGTATAAGGAGGCCAACATCTGCTTCACTAATTACGAGACAAGTGAAAATACCCTGATATCTCAGTTTTCCATTCAGGCCTTTCAGAAATGGATAATTCAATGAGCACCTTTAAAAATGAGTAAAAACTAACACTTTGAAAAAACAAGTTTTTTTAGTGGTTTTGATGAGAACCTGTAGAGTCATTGTATGTTACCTTTAATAAATTATAAACTTGGAAGCTTAACCAGTTTCCTAGTCAGAAGGATCAAATATCAGTTATACTTCCCCGTTACATGTGATACTTTGGGAGCTGGATGTATTTTTATTGGGGGAAGGGAAGGGCTAGAAAGGTGATTACTAGATTTCTGCATTTTTCTGGGTTATTTTTCTTGTTCTCAGCTTATGTTTTTCCTTGTGTGTGTCCCCAAAAGGCTACTGAAAACTGTATTTGTTAAATGAGTAAACTTGATGTCACATGAAGCATTTACCTTACTAGGTTTTTGCTCTGAAGATGGTGTCACTATTCCACAAAAAAAATCAAGTGTGTGGACTTTGTCCTAGTGGGCACCCATGCTGAGGAGACCTTTGCATATTTGTGGCCATATTCTGGACGATTATGATTGCCAGACATTGAAGGCATTACTGGTTGGTGCTTGAGGGGTGCTAGAACTATCTGTCTGAATGAGAAATATTCCTTGCAGTCCCTAAGGTTCTTGCTCTTTCATGACTGTGTTTTCTACATACTCTTCCTTCTGCTGGGAATGCTTGTGATCTTCAAACATATTGGGGCAAAGCCCCCTCATCCACTCGGACTAAGCCTCAGTGTCACCTCCCTCTATGTAGCCTTGTCTGACACTGCCCTCTCCTCCCAGGAGTGGTTTCTCTTGGACACAGAAATTATCTATTTAAAAAATTACCATAATGTATACCTTCCTTCTTCACTAAAGAGGGCTCTAAAGATCTTCACTCAAAGATCTTTGAGGGCAGAAACCATATTTTATTCATCTTTGCATCTCTGCCTGTTGGCATAATGCCTGCCACATATAGTCCCTCGATTTATACCCATTAAATGAACCATTCATTCAAGCATTCATTCATTCATTCATTTATTCATACAACAGATGTGACTTAGGAAATGTTATTGGAAGCAAATAAAACAGTTCCCTCAAAGAGTTGGTGTTTTGGATTTAGGGTCTATTATTACTCATTAAGCAAGCTGAGATCTGCTTTAATCATGGGTCTCCTTTGGATGCTTAATTTAAAAGCTGCTTCATACCCACACAGCTGCCTGTGCCCATAGCAACTGAAATGCATGAATACAGGTTCTGAAACATACTCTTTCTCGAAATTCAGGGCTTCTATTAAAACTGTAGTTTACACCACATCCTTCTTGCACAGGTGTTATCACAGGCCTGCACGGATGACTGTTTCAGCTAGGCCGTAGTGACTTCATATGACGTCATGTCTACAGAGCAGTTTCCCCTTACAGCATAGTGAACTGTTGATAGATCTAGCATGGAGAGATCACAGGATCACATCAGTTCATGGGAGGCCTACCTACAATGAAGGTATAGCCTGTAGCATTTTATTTGTGTCGAAGTTTCCCTGCCCCAGTTTAACAGAGGTAGCAGCTCCATCTGTGGTTTCAACATATGTCTGGAGACGAGAAGCATGTATGTCCCATGTTCCTTGGTAAAGGAATTCTGTATGGGAATGGCTCCTGGGTGGGGCTGCAGAAGCGAGAGATGGAAAATGCCACTTGAGATGGGAAATCATTGAATGGACATAAGTTAGGAATATTTGGTTAGATCTTTAGGTCTAAAACATTGGGTAGGTGAGTCTAACTCATTCTCAACTTCAGCATCTCCTTTTTGATGGGAGCCAGGAACTATAGAGGATTATATAGATTCGAGATATTTATTACATTCCCATGATGGTTAATATGTAAGCATCTTTTTCTCCAGAGAGCTTCGTGGTAAAATCCTTACAATGTGAAGAGAGTGTGGCCTTGTCTTAAGGTGCAACGAGGAAGTGGTGAACTGAGGAGAATGGGCATATTCTTCAGCCTCTCTTGCAGGGAGAGAGTAAACCAGCCTGAGTAGGTGGTTGAAGCTTTAAAGATGTAGTTTGCTGAGTCTGTGAGACCTTAAACCTTTAGTTTTGTATCATGGGGGAAGCCCATGGGTCCCAAGAAAGGCGTTAGGATGGGCAGGGAGGCCAGGGGTGCCTAGAAGACTCGGAACAGTGACGTAAGCATCTACATAGTAACTGGAGGAAAGTTAGCTCAATATTTTGACTTCTCATCAACTATACCAGTGAATACTGATTGTCAGCCTATATTGCTTTGCTGGGGGGGCCATAACAAAGTAGCACAACTGGGTGGCTTAGAACAACAGGAATTTATCATGTCATCGTTCTAGAGGCCATAAGTTCAAAATTAAGGTGTCAACAGGATGGTGTTCCCTCTGAAGCACTAGGGGAGGGTTTGGTCCAGTCTCCTCTCCCAGCTTCTGCTGGTTCCTTGACCTGTGACAGCATCACTCCAGTCTCCACCTGGTGGTCTTCCTGTGTGAGCGTTTGTCTCTTTATGTGGTGTTCTTTTTACAAGAACACCAATCTTATTGTTCTAGGGGGTCTACTTTATTCCAGTATAATCTCATCTTAGCATAGCTAATTACATCTGGAACAACTCTATTTTAAAATAAGGTCCCATTCTGAGGTACGGGACGGGGGTGTTGGGGCTTTGACATCTGAATTTTGAGGGGATACAATTCAGCCCTAGGCATGAACTTTCTTGAACATATTTTCTGGTATACATGCTCAAGCCTTTCTGTACAGTCGGTACTTAAGCATGAATGGCTGTGTCAGTCATGAAGAATACAAAAAGAACTTGGGAGTTGGTCTGAAGCTCAGAAGCAGTGAGGGGATCAAACTGGCAAGAGGTCTACATGTTCATTTCCTGAGACTGAGCAACTGCTCTGTAAGTGAGTGTTGGAACAATGCCTTGGCTTTGCTGAAGGAGTCCACTGGAGAAAAGGATGAGGAAGCCACATCTTAAGAGGAATCCCACAACGTCTTGAGGGCTGGATAATTGACTAGGTAACATGTGACAACTGACCGGTCCCCAGAGAGTGGCTGTGTTTTTATCAAGAGTTTGGTGAGGGTGCTTCTGCTTCAGAAAACAGAATCAAGGAACACATGTTCTAGCTTTGTGCTTTTCTTCCTTTTTCCCTCTCCTATTTCTGATGGCGTTCTTGATGGCTTTCTATTCTAAGGTGTCTCCAATTATCTCAATGGATTTCAGAAAATTATTTTTAAAAAATGCAAAACACACTGATTTTTAAGGGAAAAAAGCAGTGGAACAAATGCTTACTCAGTGACTTCATAAGGAGGGTGTATCCTAGGCTAGCCTCATGCCATCCCTTAAGAGAAGATGGTTTTATCCCCCTTTTTAGGAATAAGAAAATGAAAACTCAATGATCAGTACATTTTCCTGAAGACGAACATCAAGTAAGCGAGAAGATTTTAACTGTGGTATTTTCCACCCCAACTGAACACTTGCATCATAGTGACTCTTTAAATTGTTTATCTTCTACAGGCAAAGTGGAAGGTGCTAGTATCGTGATTACTACATGCCATGCTAGGATATCATAGGAAGAAAATATATAGAAGAGATGGAGGATCTACTGTATAATATGTACTGTAATCTGTAGTTGTTTTGGGTGCTCCTAAAATCCTGTTCTTCAGGCTTGTTCATCAATCTTATAATGAGGAAATTAAGATTTAGAGAGATACAGTGACTTGCCTAGTATCATGTTGCAAAATATAGTAGAGATGTGGCTTGAACCACCACCCTTTTGTGTGAAATCCCATATTCGTCCCTCTGTTTTGTTTTTCTCCTGTTCATAATTTATTAGAATATAAATGTGATGGAACGGGGACCATTTATTATTTTTATATCCTACATAGAGTAAATGTGAAATAAATATCTGTTGCTAGGTTGGATGGAAACAGTTTGCCTGTTTTGTTATTAAAGCTGTTTAAGGTTAGAATGGAGGATTCCAGAGGCAACATCTTAGCTGTGGTTTGTAGTTGATGGTAACATTAAATTTATGCTACCCATAATCAATTGTGGATCCTATTTCAGAAAAATATCCGCAGCTCTCCAAAGTCAGATTCTCTGATTTCAAGGTGAAAAACATGTTATTTTAGAGCAATTTTTCTGTTTCATTATAGAAGGATGTCTTATCACACAGTGTAGACATGAGGGACTGTGGAGTGCAAGCAGGGGAGAGTCAGTCTGGGGAGATTTGACCCACTATTGTTTTAACCTGGGTAACAAGTGAATTCTGTTCTTTTTGACTTATATTTCATAATCTCTGCTCTCATAAAAGAACTTTACTGTAGCTTTGTATCAGAACCATACTATGACCAACCTACAGATTTTAACTCCCTCTTTACTTGCTGTACCCCAGCTTGATTTAGCTTTGCTCCATGTCTTCTTAAGAAAGAAAAAGTGGTCTCTGGGTTGGGGTAAGTGAGAGCAAGGAAGTTTCTAGGAGGTTTAGAGAGTGTCTTCCCCTTTATTCCTAATTTATAGTGAACTGGTAGCTCGGGCACTTACCTTTCACTTTTATTTATTTTCCCCCCTAAATTCTATTTTAAATAGGTGATCCATATAACAACAACAAAAAAATCCATTGAAAAGTAAACCCTTTTATTATTCATTTTGCTCAGACATCCATTGCATCTTGCCAAAGAAAATCTATTGCTAGTTTTTGGTAACCAGTTACCAGTGATATTTCCTAGAGGGTAAGGAACGGTCTTAATCAATGTCTTCTCAGGGCTAAGTCCTAAAGAAGGAGGAGATTCCTGCCAGGCACATGAGAGAGGGGCCACATTCCAGGCAGGAAAGAACATATGCAAAACGCTGACATATGAAATAATATAGTTATTCATCAGCAAACCTAATGCTTCAATATCCCTTCCTCGGGCTACATTCTTTCCCATCCTCTCTCTAGAGTAGTTTTACTTGAACTTCATGTAAATGGAATCATTCAGTCTGTGTATTCTTTTGTTTGTCACTGGGTTCACTCAATATTTTATCTGTGAGGTTTCTTTATGCTGTCATGTAGGAGTATTCGTGTATTTCAATGTGGTGTAATATTCTAGGGTATGATTATGCTGAATTGTATTCATTCATTTTCTTAGTATTGGCCAATTTGTTCTGTACTAGAGTATTCATCATGTTGCCCTATGTTAACGAGTTCACATTTGTTTCTCTCACAGATCTTACATAACTCCTGAGAGCCCACTTCTTGCCAGAAGTGAGTAAGATATGAGTTTGATACTGGGAAACTGGGAGGTAGTGCCCCAATTCCGTTGCTCATTCCTTTAGCTTTGATGCCTATGATAGCAAGGATAATGTAGTTTAAACTCTGGTTAAGCTCTGTTAATGCCTACCTATTTGTATCACCAATAACAAAATAATTTCAGACAGCCAATAACCACATTAATTTTGGTATCTTTAAGAATTTCATTCCCAAGATCCAGGAAACTTACAGTTCCACTGAAATTATGGATAAAAGGTTGACTTTGACACGATTCTGCTTAAATCTTAAGAGCAGTGGTATCACATAGACCCCAGCACTTGTACCCACCTTCTCCCATAGGAAATAATTTCTTGAAGTCTCTGTGGACTACAAGGTTATGGGGAGCTACATCTTTTCTGTCCCGGTGAAGGTCTTGATTGGAGATCGGGAATTATTATATAAGATCAATGTTCAAATTACTCTCCTGCAAGTAGACTTAAAACATCTATGGTAGACCTTCTCCAGAGCATTCGTGGTGAGAATTACAAAGAGGGAAACTGGCTGTGCAGGTTGGATGATGTCCATTAGGCCTTCTGATGGTAGTGACAGAGGCAGCCATCCCAGGACCTGTCACTGAGAAAGATGAGCCTGCAGAGACCTCTGCTCAAAGCATTTCTGGACTTGTGCCCTCCTGGCAAAACTTAACAGCCTTTTTAGTAGAGTCATTTATTCTTTGAAATGCTTTTCCTCCCCCCGGACAAGTCAGATTCCCTCCTCACTTTCTATAACAGCCAATGCATGAATAAAAGCAAATAGAGCCGGCTTTCGAGCATGATAAAATATCTGGAGACACAAACACCAAGGGGTTTATGCAAATGAAACCACAAAACATTGAAGTACAAAGCGAACTGATGTGTTATAAGAACTCAAAAGGTCATCTAGATCACTCACGAATAGATCACAGAATTTAAATTGGGTACCCATAGAATTCAATTAAATCCAGCAAATATTGGCTCCATAGCTATTCCCGCTGGGCCACGTTAGCAGGGAGCTAGGGTGTGACAGGCAGTGTAGAATGAGATCTTCAGGAGACTCTCAGCTTAGGTCCACAGGGTCAGGGGGAGACAAAAATGATGGTGATAGAATCTAGGGGCAGGAAGCTATAATGATATAGTTCCCAGGTGCTGGGGTCAGGTTGCCTGGCTTAGAAGCCAGGCTTTAGCCCTTGGAGTGGAGTGACCTCGGGCAGAGTACATCTCTAAGTCCGAGTCTCATCTTTGGTAAACCTGGATTTGAGGACATTTTCTAATATAATGCTATCTTGAAAATTAAATCCAGTACCGCGTCTACAGCACTCAGTCCAGCACTAGCCATATAGCACTTAATCGACGGTAGCTATGAAAGGCACAGAGCAAGCAGGAAAGTGGTACCCCGTTGAAGTGTTTAGAAAAGATGTGAAAAAATAAGCAACACTTGGAAAAGAAGGGCACTATATCAGCTGATGGAAATTGGGGAGAGATGTTTATAGCATTTGCCTGTCAGACTATATAGTCCCTGAGGCAGGGGGCCATGACGGTCTCCTTCATCAGCACATCCCTGGCTCCCAACACCAGAAAGTGACTCGAATGAAAGAATAAATGAATTCGTGAGTGTACGGATAAAAGAGACACCCTGAGCTGGGAACGCAAAAGGTATCCTTGGCGGGGTGGGTACCATGTGTAGGTAATTCCATCAGTGAACCCCTCACAGGGGAGCCTGGACTGTCAGGAATTCGGAGCCAGATGGTGCAGGGTTTAGGGTACAGGGTAAAGAGTCCCGTCCACAGGCAGTGAAATCATTGTGCTTGTGTCTGTTCCTTTTAATTTGGAAGGAAATGGAAAAAAAAAAAAAAAAGTCAAGCCGTACTACAGAGTCAGCTGAAATGTTATGAATTTATCTTTCATTTTCCTGCCATCAGTTACGTGCAAGTTAGACATTCTCTTCTGCCTATAAATTGCTTAATCTAAGTTCGGCTGGAAATAATACCAATGGCTTGTTAACTTGCTCTCGGAGCTAACCACGAGGTTGATAGATTCTGTGAGAGTTATTTTCTCCAGCAGGCAAAGCCTGCAGTAACCAAACCGAAAATGATTCTTAGATTAAAATACTGGACAGCTTCACTGGTCCCAGGTACTGAAATGTCAAGACTCTTTATAAGCCCTGGTTCTTTCTCTTCAAATATGTCATGGGTTTCTTGTGAGTTTAGTCAGTCCCAGGAAATATGGGGCATTTCCCAGTCTTTGTTTTGTCAGCCTTTAACTTGTCACATTTATGAAGGCTTTTCTAAGCATTTTCCAAATGTAGCACATTATTTAGTTCTCAGGTCAACTTTGTTCCATGGGTTTTATCACCATGACAGAGGATGATCTGGGGCTCACTTGTGTCATCTGATCCCCCAGCCCAAGTTCTTGTTCCCCAGCCACATGGCCTCTCTAGAATGTCAGTGTTTTCTTTATTTCTCCAGAATTCTTCTGCACTTACTGCTTATATGTGTAATGCCTTGTCTTCAAGCCACAAAATGGTTTCCGGCTTGTACAATGCCTCCCTGATGGATGTTTTATATAACTCTTCTTATCTTGATTCCTTTTTATTTTGAAATCCAGTTGTCATTCCTTATCCAGAAAAACAACAGAGAAAATAATCTAGTAATTAATTTGGCTTCCTTTTAGAAGACTTCTTGATCTGATCATAGTAGCTGGCCCATCCAAAGCTTATGAGTAAGATTCTAATGCAGACATCAAAAGATGTTTATCTAGATTTTTGTGTGGAAGGATTAGGAGAAATAAGGTGGATGCACGTCTGATACCTCATTAACCAGTATGTTCCTACTTGAAGCAATAGGTGTAGTAGAAAGTGTGTGGGATTGGGAGTCAAGCACTCCTGGGGGAACTGGTTCAGCTACGCTCAAACTTTCAAAACTTGATCTTGACCTTGACTTCCTTTTAATGTGGGTTTAGCAACAGTTATATGATATTCACTCATTTCAATCACCCATGAATCAAGAAATTTTTATTGGATACCTATTATGAAGCAGGGCATTATGCTAGTTGCTGGGGTAGAGCCATGGATAAAAATAAAATAGACATGAGCATTATCTTAATGGACTTAGACTCTAGTGGAGAAGGCAGATATTGTATAGCTAAATATGGAATCATGTAATTAAAATTGTGATAAAGGCTATTGATAAATAATATGTTTGGAGAGGGTTCTAGTACAGTTTTGGGGTGGGGAGGTCAGAAAGCCCTAAAGTTGAGGTAGAGAGGATGAATTGGATGAGTTGCTGTATAGGATTATTGTGAGGATCATAGGTTATATTTATTTAAGTACTTAGCACAGTGCCTGGGACATAATAATCATCAACAATTACAATGAGAACAATAATATTGGGCTAGGTGACTGCCCACTTCAGGTATTTTGAGATACTCCAAGGAGGGCTTCCCCACCATCCTTCTTTTCCCCAGCCCTGAGCTCTTTCTTAGGGCTAAAAATCTCTGTTTTCCAGGATGACAACTCCTCAGGGATTTATTCCAAGTTACTCTAAGTTCATGCCATGTTATTACTGACTGATGTAAAATCAGTCTTGAGAGTTACTCATAGGAATGAGTTATTCCAACCCATGCTAAGTTACTAATAATTGATAAAACATCCCATCTCAAGAACAGCTTTTATCAAAGGGGAGGAAACCCAAGAATGATCAGCAAGAATGGAAGATGGTCTATGTAATGTGGGTGTGTTGAGGAGCAAATGTCAAAGAGAGAGGCCAGGAGCTTTTATACTGACATTAATAGAAAAAGGTCAGATGTTTGAAAACACAATGGCTTTCTGAGGCATTCCATCCAGAAAACCTGTAGGATATCTATTTTCTAATGGCAAAAGTGTTCCCTGCCACAGTCACAATCCATAAAATCTTTTAATTAGTTATAATAATGTCAACCGTCACTTGTTGCTCCCTTGGGGTTTCTGACTGACAGTGTTCTCCCATGGCCATGATCTCCTCTCACTGTCTCCTCAGGCCTGGAAATGGCTGACTGTGCTGATTGTGCAGTAGGAGGAGATTGTTTCTGTATTGTTGGGGTCTTCTGGGATCTTCTAAAGACTGAGGCAGAACTCTACCCATCTTCCATCTGCTGTCTACCTAGACTTTTGAGCACCTGTTAATCCTTGGTCCAGAGTTAGAAGCTGAAGATAAAGAATGAATCAAAAATAGTTTCTACCCATTAACTTGACATAGGTGTATTGGTAAAGGGCTTCATATATAGATGCATATTTGGATAAGCCATGAAATGAGGTTTACCTGCCCGAGATGGGCATGACTGGCATTCTAGGCAGCAAATTGCCTCTGAAGATGCAGAGCAGAATGAAAAAGCATAACACACTTGCCAGATGACATGGTCCATGGACCAAACATATTCAAGAATCATTGGTTTAAATATATTCTGTTTTGAGGCTTGTTGACTGATATATGTAGGGGGCAGGAAGAGAGAGAAGAAGGTGAGGAAGAGGCTAGAACGTTGCTGAGTTGTAATTGTCTGGTATTGAACAGATGAGTGTGACACTGTATACTTTTGACTCAAGGGCTCACAGTTTGCAGTAAAGATACCCGAGTTCTTGTTAGCTTCATGCCCTTGACCAAGTCGTTAACCTCATCCCCCCATCAGCACGAACAAGAGAACTTGGCAAGATATTTGTATCATTGAGAATTCTTTCTCTATACTCCTAATTTTAAAAAAGTAATGACTTTAGAATTTGAAAATCCAAAGTTTGAACCCCAGCCTTTCCATTTATTTGCCGGATGACCTTGAACACCTCAACCTCAGCTTCTTATGTAACATAAGGAGATGGTTCTCTCTTGTATTGCTGTTGAAAGGATCAGGTATAATTTATATAAATATCCAGGACGGCTCCTGATTTATAGGAGGCATTCAGTAAATGGATGTTGTGGTTGCTATTCCTTCTATCATTATTTTTATTTTCAATAGTAACTTTTTCAGTATTAATCCACTTTTTTCTTGCTTTTTTTCTATACTAGGTTGTAAAAACTCTGGAGAAAGGTGTTGGACTTTGGCTTCCCTAGGCAGTTGGCTGGTATTGTTGCTTAGTAAATACTTGGTAATTGACTGATAGACAATTATGTGGTCGCAAAAAAATGTAGAGTTGACAGAGTAAATTCCTGTCCACTTCTCTGATGTTAAATTTATCTAATGTGTTATGTGCTATATAGAGTTTGCTAGAACTTCACAAAATGGGAAAACAGATAAAGTTTGACCATCAAAGGGATACGGAATCTCTGCACATTTCAGAAAGTCCTTAATCCCGTATAGGTTGCCAGGAAATGGAGATGGGTTACATATAGAGAGAGGGATAAGACATAGGGAATCCTTTGACTCAGGCTGCTTAGTTTTCTCTTACTTATAATCATGTGTTTTGACCAAGGCTTCTTTCTCATGGAATTAATACTGTCTCATTGGACGGTGTCCTGGAATGCTTTTTCACCAGAGATTATCGAAAGTTAGTGTGAATGGAAATCACATGGAAAGGTTCGGATTGCAGGATTCTGACCCCAGAGATCCTGATTCAGAATGTCAATGCTGCTTCATATCTGTTGCTATATTGAGGTCCTGCCAACCCCCCTGCCCCCAGCTTGGGTCCTGTCCTGCTCATACAAAAACCACTTCAGCCAATACTGTCTCCTGATGCTGTGGCCTTCTGAGCCAGCAGGCAATTGTCTATTGGCCCTGCAAGCAGAGCCATGGTTCAGGAATTTGCTAATTACCATTCCCCGTTGACTGATTATCCACATCTATTGTGTATATACTTGGACGCATTTTAAATCAATTTGAATCCCAGGTCCACAGCCACTTATCTGAGTGGCTGCACATGAGATATTTATATGCCACCACCACCATTTTCTGCACCAGTAAAGGCTGTCACCACTCATCATCACAGCTGCAGAAACATCCACTGTCCCCCGAAGCCACCACGCGCCACGAGCCTCAGGAGGCTTTAGAGTGTCCCCTGGAGGAGGATTAATCCCTTACTGTGATACAGAATCCTTGATTCAGAGAGATTAAGTATCATGCTCCAGGTCACAGTGTTGGGAAGCAGCAGAGCTGTGATCCAAACCCAAACCCAACTGGTTCCCAAACCCCTGCTACTTTACACTTAAGGAAAGGCAAATCAGGTCTTTCCATTATTTGTACGAGGTCCGTATGAATTGCCATATTGCAAATCTGTCTGCAGGAGAGAAGGACTCGTTTTGCCCTTCTCAGAGTGAGAATTGAGAATGATTTTTCACATTTATTATTTAGATTCTCTTTGTTCTTTTAGTGCAGAGACTGGAGGTGAGGTAAGGTGAATTGGTGTGGTGCCATGCAGGGGGCAGAACCATCCTCAGGCTAGAGCCTCAACTCCAGGCTCCAAATGCAGATGTTTGAATACAAGAGATAAAATATAACCTTTTGAAGTCCTCGTTTCCCTGCTAGTTGTTCCAGCAAAGAAATACTATTTGCTAGCCATATTCTGGAGACCTTAGAAATGCAACAGTGTCACCAGCAGTTTGTCTGCAGAGGAAGCCTGATGGTCGGCTAAGAACGGGACACAGTTCAGGAGCCGGTCAATCACAGAAGCATCTTTTACTGCATTGCAGAGTCCGGGGAGCTAGAGCAAGGAAAACAACAGCCAAGAGCATGTGAGCTGGCAACAGGGTGAAATGCAGCTGCCGTTCCAGACACGCGGGGAGAGCGTGTGCACAGAAATAATGCAAAGAGAACATTTGCATCTCTCGCGTAAGATGAGCAGAAAACAACCCTCCCGCAGGAAAAAAAAAAAAAAAAGGTTTCAGATGAGAACTTCCTGACAGTCGAGAATAAAATGACAAAAATAATTTTTTGTTTTGAGAAAGCTTTGGGACCAGAGCGCACACCAAGGAATGACCTCGGAGCAAAAGCGCTCACCTCTAGAAATCACTCAACAGTGGGTGCTGGGGAGGCAGGCACACATCAGGGGTCCTGAAGGCCAGGCTTCTGGAAATACCCACCATCTGAGTCATTTCTCAGGTTTCAATTTTTTTTTTTTTTTTTGGTCCCCAGTCCCTACCGAAATGCAAATTGAATACCTGTGAAGTTTCATGGTTTGGAGGAAAGGTCCAAATCCGAACAGGATCTTATTGCCTGGGCAGTCCTTGTCGTCTCTTGGCTTCAGTTTACTCTCTCTAACATAAGGTATATGGACCATCTCAGTGCTTCTCACAATCTGTGCATAGGAATGACCTGCCATCTCATCAAATGCAGATTCTGATTCCATAGTTTGGGAGTGGGGTCTGAGACTCTGCGTTTGTTTTTGTTTTTGTTAATTTTATTTTATTATGTTATGTTGGTGACCATACAATATTTTTTTTTGCACCGCTGATTTTTTTTTTTTATTACGTTCACTTAGCCACTGTATAGTACATCATTAGTTTTTGATGTAGTGTTCAGTGATTCTTCAGTTACATGTAACACCCGGTGCTCATCCCAACATGTGCACTCCTTAATGCCTATCGCCCGTTACCCCACCCCAGGCGCTGGGCCCCGGATGTCCCTGCTGCTGTTCTGTGGGCCCTGCTTTAAACAGCATGGGGCCAGGATTTCTTTACAATCTCTTAGCTTTGACATTGGGTTAAGAAGAGAAGGAAACTAGGTGCTTTGATGTATAGAATTCATTAATCTAAGGATTTTAAATGTTTCTACAAGCCTCCATTTATTCATTCTTTCTAATATTTATTGGGCCACAATTTAGTGGTACTCTTCCAGGAACTGAGACTACAGTGGACAAAAAGATTGCCAAGGTCGCTGCCTTGTGGGGGTCTAGTGGAAGGAGACAGGTGATAAACAAAAAGTGAAGATGGTAATTCAGACTGCAGGGAGAATGTTCTAACATAGCTTCTATAAAGGCGTGGACTTTACTCTTGTGCTCACCTATTCCCACTGCCTAGAAAAGCATCTGAAACATAGCAAGTACTTAAGAATTCTTTTCTGAACAAAGGAATAAGTCTGTTAGATTAAGTGCTATTTTAAAACAACATAAAATTGAGTGATGTGATTCAGAAAGACCAGGAGAGTAGTGTGGGTGTATTTTAGATGGGGAAGCAGAGAAGGCCACTCAGAAGAGGTGGCATTTGAGCTGCACAGTGCATAATAAGAAGGAGGAGACCATGTGCACATTGGCTTTCTAGACAAAGGGAATGGCAAGTACAAAGGACTTGAAATGTGTTTGCTTGGCATCTTCAAGACTCAGCAAGGCGACCTGCAGTTGGAGAGGCTGATGAGGACCAGCCTCAGAAGTGAGCAAACCTGAGATAAACTCAGACAGAGGTCAGCAGGGACAAGACCATTGCAGGTCTTGGTGGTCTTGGTAAGAAACACGGATTTTATTGAAATGCCATGAGAGATCATAGAGGCTTTTCAAGGAGGGACAGACATAAGGTAACTCATATTTTAAAAACACCAGTCTGGCTGTTGTTGGAAGATCTAGGAAGGCAAGGAAGGAAGAAGCATGGCAGGAGGCTATTCCTGTTGGGGGCTGTTCCAGAGAAGGGGCTACTCCAATATTCAAGGCAATAAATGATGGCGGCTTTATGAGGGCAGTCCAACAGGAACAGAGATCCAAGGTAGGCCTGGCAGGATTGCTAATGGATGAGATATTGGCTGGGCTGGTGGGTGTCAGTGGGTGGGGAGGAGTAAAAGGAATAATGAAGGATTCTTTCCTGAGCAACATTTTACTTGATGTGAGAATATGTGCAGCTTTATAAGCCAGATTTTCTATTTTTGGACAACTAATTTGTAGGCAGAATTTCCATATATTGAGTTTAAACCTGTCTCCCGGAAACATCTCTCCCTGATCTGAGACCTAGCTTTTGAGATTACAGCGTCCAAATCTACTGTCTCTTCCTCCCAACAATCCCCAAATATTTAAAGGCAGAGATTATAACCCCGCATCTCCCCTACACATACACCATGCACCATGAGTCTGCTTCCCCCGTGCTAAATATGCTTCAGTTAAGATTGAGACTGTCCCTTCAAATGAAGTCTTACATACCTGAATAAGACTCCTTTAGTAACTTATAGGGACTGGAAAGTCAAGAAGTCAGACCAAGATGTCACTAAGGGATATATTGCCCATCAAGAAAAGGGAGAAACACAGCACAGTTGGGAAACAGTCTTTGGAAAAAAATAAAACCATTTCATGTTCACAACCGATGAGCTGAGACACACCAATAAACATCAATATCATTTTTCAAAACTAGTATAAAGTTAAATTGAAACTTTGAGAAAAGTGACACTGAATAATGATTCACTTAGCTTGGATTCTTAGCAAATTTTACAGGGAAGAAGTTTGGTTAAGAGGAGTTGTGTTTCCTAATTCAAAGGAATACATGCACCCCTATGTTTATTGCAGCATTATTTATAATAGCCAAATATGGAAGCAGCCCAAGTGGGCATCAGTTGATGAATAGATAAAGAAGATGTGATACACACACACACACACACACACACACCCCAGGAATATTATTCACCCATGACAAATAATGAAATCTTGCCATTTGCAACAACATGGATGGAGCTAGAAAATATAATGCTAAGCGAAGTAAGTCAGTCAGAGAAAGCCAAATACCGTAAGATTTCACTCATATGTGGAATTTAAGAAACAAAGCAAACAAACAAAGGGGGGAAAAAAAAGAAAGGCAAATCAAGAAATGGATTCTTAGCTATAGAGAACTAACTGATGGTGACCAGAGGGGAGGGGGTGGGGGGATGGGTGAATAGATGGTGGGGATGAAGGAGCGTACTTGTTTATGATGAGCACAGGGTCATGCATGGAATTTCTGAATCACTATATCATACACCTGAAACTAATATAACACTGCATGTTAACTAACTGGAATTAAAATAAGGACTTTAAAAAAGAGGAGTATTTCTAAAGCTCTGAATAATAAAATAGCAAAGAAACAGTAGAAGAGAAAATTTCAGCTGAAGAGCTGAGGCTGTCGCTGAATGGTTCATCACATCTTCCATTAAAAAAATATCACAATTTTCAGTCAATTTACTGCCACAGAGAGAAACATTAGAAAATGCTTAATGTTTCAGGCTTAATAGGAGCCCAAATTCAATGATTTCCCATTAATAGCAATTCTACTCTCTGCCATCAGCTTGGAGCTGTGTGTTGCCATTCTTTGTCAGTTTCTCTTTCCAGATGCTGCTGAGACTGGCTATCCTTGGTAGAGATTGGGATTCTTAATTAAAAGTACCAGGAACCATAATATCTTCAGGACAGCATTGTTTCAGATAGAAGCTTGTTCGTATGGGTGGTTCAAGTGGATAAGGCAAGGTTGGACCTCTACCTAAGCAGGGAATTTGCTTTTTAACCCCACAGGGAAGACTAAGCAGAAGTCTGTATTTTGGCCAGTAAATCCAGGTTCTCTTGTCTGCTCACTTCAGCCCTCTCCAGGTGTTTCTGAAAAAAATTCCCTTCCTCTAAGGACCTTGGCAACTCCTTCAGGTGTTGGGAGGATGGTTTGGAGGAAGGAAAAGGGAGAGGGCGAAGGGAACAGCCAAAGCTTCTCTTCTAGGAGGTAAATGTTCTGGATCCTTAAGCAGAGGGGAGTCAGAGGAAGTCATAAAAGTTGGATGTAAAGTGAGGGATTTTAATTTAATATGAGGCAAACCGGTGTGTGTCGGGGGTGTTCTCGTTATTAGAGATGTTCCATGATAACCCACAGAGCTTGTTTCAAGCCCCTAGTGTGATGGTGCACAATCCTTCACCGATACACAGAGATACTTCCACACGCAGATATGCACCTAACACACACATACAGACATGATGCTGTCACAGACAACAAGCACATCCTCTCCTTTCTCTTGGTTTTAATCAGAGATGGCCTTTGTAATCAGGAAAATGGTTAAAACACTCAGTCCAAAGAACCAACTGAGACAAGAGAACTGGGAATGTACTGTTCTCTGTGACCTTTTTTGTTATTTAGAGATTCTTTGTTCTTCACTCCCTTTTCTTTGTCATGTCTGCTGTGATGGTAAACAATATTACAGTGTTAACAGTCAATATCGCCCTTTGCGGGTAGCTGGCTTTCCCGCATCTTCCTTGATTTTAGTGACTGGATGAACAATTGCTGTCACAGGCCTGAACTGACTGGTGAGTTAGGCAGCCTTACGTGTCTGTAGAAACTGTAAAAAGCAACCAGGTCAGGAATCATAGATTTCTCTGTCATCTGACATCATAGTTCCTGATTGAGTTTTCTTTACGGGCTGCCCTGTGGAGACCATGCACTACATCTTTGGGTGAGAAAAGAGGAGTATTAGCCAAGACCTTGACCTCCTTCCAAGGTTACTTCCAGTTTTATATTGACCGATGTGCACAGTAGTTCTTTTGTAAAAAGTGCCCTCTGGGTAAATATCATATCTTCCCTCTTATTTAACAAAGAGGCATTTGGATTTCAGTTGTCCTTTTGGAAAACCCGTAAATAAGAAAGATGAACAAAGGAAGAAGTAATTTTACTTAAATATGAAAACAACTCCATTAAGATTTAAGTAGCTGATAGGAAAGGAGGTCCATGCTTTAGAGACACATCTAGGGGTCAAGGATAGTACAGGTGTTTGGGCACATCAGTCTGGGGTAAATTGTCAGGGACAGAATAGATGTAAACGCATTGAACTGTGAGGATTTAAACAGAAATACAAAGCAGTAAGCATAGTGCCTGCTGTACTACGTAAACCTTACGTACCCCTAGCAGTCCTCGTTACAGCACGGCAGGGTTCTGGTTCCTAGAATGGTCATCCTTCCTAAGTTTTCCTTGGGCTCTAGCTTTCTGGTAGCTTTATCCTTGTCATGCTTGTTTCTGATCTTTTACTCTCTTAGAGATACCTTGTCATCTCAGACTGATCCAGCATCCTGCTTCCTTTCGCAATTCAGTTCCCCATAGCTCTACTTTCTTCCCTCTCCAGTGTAGGAAAGTATAGAGCTAAAGGAAAAGAAAGTATAGGAATATCTAGGAACCCTCAAGACTCATCTTAACAAAACTCCACCAGGAGGTGATGTCTATGCTTGGCTGTCTTCTCTGTGCTATTTATATTTCCCAGGAAACTAGGGCTGCCTGATGGCAGGGTCAACTGACTCTACTGTAAGTCGACTGCACAGAATTTCCTTTTCAGGAGATCAGTTTAGGAAAGCCAGTGCCTTCATCATCATTCCAGAGTGATATCCAAGGTGTTACCATTCAAATCCTGGAGACTTCGTAATATCATTGATCTGAAAACTCCTTGCAAAGTGTGGATATGTATACAGACCTGGATCTTTATTTGGCAAATTGGAAGTATTTGTTATTCCTCAAAGATTTTACCTCCCCTGAAGATCTCATTTTTATTTCAGGTTGATTGATAATATTTAGTGAAAGTTATTGGAGACAGCTTTATGTACATTTTAATGAGGGCTGATGGTCTGTCTAGAGATTGAAGACTGGTTTGGATTTGTGGTTGTTAAGGTGCAGGGTTTTCTATGTAAACATTGAGAAATAAACTTCAAAGGCTAGTCACATGAAAACAGTTTCTCTTAGAGATGATTTTTGACTTATATTTCTATAAAATCTCAGTTCCTCAGTTAATTTTAGTTAACCAGAATGGCCCAAGTGGTCACATTTTTACTCCCAAGTAGCCCAATCTCTAGAGTGGCAGATTGTGTGATCTCAGTCTCATTGTTGACCCTTAGTCCTTAAACTGAAAACCCCATGGGGGCAAGAACAACTTCTGGTCTATTCATCATTACATCTCCCATACCTGTATTATGTCTTCATGTGGTAGGTGATTAATAAATGTATGCTACCCAAATAAATGCTGATAGAATAAATATATCCTATTTTACATATCCTCTTGAAGTATTAATTTTAACAAGTTTATTTATTTATTTCATTTTTTAAAAAGATTTTATTTATTTATTTGACAGAGAGAGACACAGCGAGAGAGGGAACACAAGCAGGGGGAGTGGGAGAGGGAGAAGCAGGCTTCCCGCCGAGCAGGGAGCCTGATGTGGGACTCGATCCCAGGACCCTGGGACCATGACCTGAGCCAAAGGCAGATGCCCAACGACTGAGCCACCCAGGCACCCAACAAGTTTATTTAAATACAAGTTTTCCCCCCACTTATTCTTAAAATTTAATGCTATTGGGTCCTGTTTTCTCTCCTTAGTACTTTTGTGTTTCAGTAAGAAATGTTTTGGTTAGGATGAGTACAGTGGAAAGAGCATTAAACATGGACCCAGGAGAGCTGAGCTCCTGCCCTCTTCTTCTACCTTATATTAGGTAAAGTGGTTTCATCTCTAGGCCTCATACTGAAAGCTAACAATGGTAGAGAGTTCAGAAAACTTATCAATAGGTAGATAGGTAGAATATATTTATTCTATAATATACCAATAGGTAGAATATATTTACCTCATTGTCTTCTTCACGTGACTCCTATAGCTGTCTCTGTCCTGTGCACAATGGCAACTCTTGAGGAAAAACTGATTGCACCAGGGGCACCTGGGTGGCTCAGTTGGTTGAACTTCCAACTCTTGGTTTCCACCCAGGTCATGATCTCGGAGTGGTGAGACCAAGCCCCATGGCGGGCTCTGTGCTCAGTGTGGAGTCTGCTTGGGATTCTCTCTCTCCCTCTGCCCCTCCCCTGCTCTTCTGCTCTCTCACCTTCTTTCTCTTTATAGAAAAACAACAACAACAACAAAACTGATTGCACCAGTTGCAGAAGAGGCAACCATCCCAACAACAAGATCACTGTAGTGGGTGTTGCACAACTTGGCATGGCGTGTGCCATCAACATTCTGGGAAAGTCTCTGGCAGATGAATTTGTTTGGAGGGATGTTTTGGAAGATAAGCTCAGAGGAGAAATGATGGATCTGCAACATGGGAGGTTATTTCTTCAGATACCTAAAGTTGTGGCAAACAAGGATTATTCTGTAACTGCCAGTTCTAAGATTTTAGTGGTAACTGGAGGCGGCCAGCAGGAGGGAGAGAGCCCTTTCAATCTGGTGCAGAGGAATGTTAGTGTCTTCAAATTCATTGTTCCTCAGATGGTCAAGTATAGTCCTGATTGTATCATAATTGTGGTTTCCAACCCAGTGGATATTCTCACATATGTTACCTGGAAACTCAGTGGACTACCCAAGCACCATGTGATTGGAAGTGGATGTAATCAGGATGGGGTTAGATTTTGCTATTTTATGGCTGAAAAACTTGGCCTTCATCCCTGCAGCTGCCATGGATGGATTTTGGGAGAACTCAAATGTGGCTGTGTGGAGTGGAGTGAATGTGGCAGCTGTTTGTCTCCAGGAATGGAATCCAGAAATGGGAACAGACAATGGCAGTGAAAACTGGAAGGGAGTGCATAAGATGGTGGTCGAAAGTGCCTACAAAGTCTTCAAGCTAGAAGGATATACCAGCTGAGCTATTGGATCAAATGTGGTTGATCTCATTGAATACATGTTGAAAATCTGTCCAGTATTCCTCCAGTGTGAACAATGGTGAAGGGAATGTATGGCATGGAGAATGAAGTCTTCCCGAGCCTTCTGTGTATCCTGAATGCATGGGGATTAACCAGTGATCAACCAGAAGCTGGATGATGATGAGGTGGCTCAGCTCAAGAAAAGTCCACATACCCTGTAGAACATCCAGAAAGACCTAAGACCCGTGACTTCTGGCTTCTAGGCTGTAGAAACATAAAAACTATATATTTTTTATAAATATAAAGATAACAAATATAAAAAATAGAAATATAACCGTGAGCCTTTAGTTTTCACCCACATTCATGGATCATCATTTGTTTTTCTCTTCCTAAATATGCAAATGTGGGCTCACGGACTTGATGCCCGTGTTTGGTTTAATGCTTGCAATATGAGCCTTTGAACAAATAAAATTAACTATCATAGTGTACTTCTTTAAAAAAAAAAGAATATTTATCTCAGTTTTCCTCTCTGCTTAAGTTTCTGGAATATCTAAATTTTAAAACTGTGAAGAAAAAAGTGTCTGAATTTCTTAACTCATCAGGTCTGTAATCACAACTTCAGTTATATTTTGGATGTTCTGGTAGAGAGAGAAAAATATCAAAGGGAAGTATTAATTTTCATTTATTTACCCTCTGCTCATTACACACCATGTGATCTGGAGTACGTCATTTCCTTATTCTGGGCTTTAGTTTCTTCGTCTGCAAATTAAAAGACTCAACTAAATCAGTTCTCAACTCTATTTTCCAGCTGTGCTGTTCTGTTTCTTGATGTGTTCAAAGCTACTGTGACTCGCCACTGGTATTCTTCTTTTCCTCCAATTATTCATTTATTCAGCAAGTCTGAATGAATGCCAGTTATGTACAAGGATTTTGCTAGGTTCTAGGAAAATAGTTATGAACAAATGACGTGCATTCCACCCATAAGGGTTATCATTTCCTTATTTTCCCTTTTGTGAATTTACCCTGAGAACATCTAAAATCCATTAAGAGAAGAAGAACAAAAGACACATCTTCATGTATAAGAGAAATATTATGAATGAGAGGGCACAATCCAGCAGATGGGAAGTAGTGGTCAGCATAGAGCTCAATTTTTATCAGGTTTTTAAATTGCTTTTTTTCCCCTTTCATTTTAGAGATTTTTGTTTTGTTTTGTTACTCTTTGGCTTTTTCCATGCTGTGTTCTAATATATCCTTCTTTTAAAATTTTTTAAAATCATTAATAATTTATACTGGTAAATGGTGTCACGTGAAGCTAAAGGAATTTAAGTCCCAATTGGTACTCAGTTATAATAATTTGATAAATCTGTTTCTCACAGATTTTTGGTATTGTCTTAATTCCATAGAAAATTTTAGTGCAAGAAATGATCTACTGCTGGAATATTTATCCTTCTCCATCCAGATCTATAGATTAATTTGATAATGTAATCATTTCAACTTTATGCTGTATTTAAATATCTTTTAAGATGATTTTTTTCAATTCTTTCAATATATATATATAATTCTAGGTGACTTATACAGCTAATAACTAGAAGAAAAATACTCTTGGCATTTTTGTTGGACTTAGTATATTTTAAATATGGAGAATTGATACCTTTATGATATTTAATTTTCTCTTAGGAATAAGATATATTTGTTCATTTATTCATGTTCTTTTACAACTTCCAGTTGTAATTTGTACTTTTCCTTATTTAGGTCATACCTTATTCTCATTAGGTTTATTCATGAATATTCTCTTTTTTTTACTACAAAGAGGTAGTAGAAAGCAAAAATATGCTTTATGTAGCTTCTCAGGAAACAGAGTTTCATAAATATCTCAATTCTCTTCTGAAGGAACATATTGAATATTTTGATAATATTTGGCCAACTTACTTAGTCCGAACTCATCCATTTCATATCTTGGCAGTTCTACCTATTGAATTGATCATTTTCTGAGTTATGAGTATCCTGGATAAGAATACAAATCACTTGATATTTGAACATACATTAGTAAATAACACTGTAGAAATTGGACCTATTTCAATTGTTTCTGCCCTCTCTTAACTGGAAAGCAATTACTTTTACTATGCCTCAGATGACGTTAATTAAAAGTCTTAATTAATGCAAGGAGAATAAGTGTAAAGGTGTTTTAAATAGCTAGATAGTAATAATGAAAGCTACTAGTCACGGGACATTTACTACATACTAGGGTGGGCAGTTCATATACACTAAGTAGCAATACCCTAATAAAATATATGTTAAGACTTCATTTTACAGATGAGCACTCTGCTCAGACCATCCAACCCAAACCTGCTCCTCTGTCTCCAAAGTCTATGCTTATGTCCACTGACAATACTGCCTCCCTTTAAATAGAAACCAAATACCTGAATAGAAAAGTCTGAAGCATCTGCCAGGACATGAAAAATGTCTCTAGAATGTGGTTCCTGCACAAGGAAGAAACTCCCAGTTCTTTCTGGCTAAGAGGCTCAAAGATAATCAATAGCTGTTGCATCTCATTTATACCAAATTTTTAAAATAATTTATAAAAAGAAATTAACAGAAAATGAAAACCTTCACCTTCCCATAGCCCTCACCATAGATATTCTCCCTCTCTTTTTTTTCTCTCTCTATCTCTCTCTCTCACACACGCACATACACACATGCACACTGAATATCAACTTGATAAAGGGTATAGTTAGTTACTCTTCCAAGGTCAGAAAAATAAAATATTTTTACTTGTATTTTTTTATCACAATCAAAATAATGTTTAGCTTTTAGCTTTCTGAAATCAGCAGAATGCATTGATTTATTAAGGATATCTCTGCAAAATAGCATTTAAAAATTTTTTTCCAGGAACTTGTAAGAATCAAAAGCCTTTTAAAAACAGTATGAATGTATTGGCGCCTGAGTGGCTCAGTCTGTTGAGTGTCCAACTCTTGGTTTCGGCTCATGTCATGATCTCCAGGTCTCAGAATCGAACCCCATGTCTTTCCAGCTCCGTGCTCAGCGGGAAGTCTGTTTGAGATTCTGTCTCCCTCTGCCCCTCCCTCCACTCGTGTGCTCCTTCCGCTCCCCTTATAAATAGATAAATCTTAAAAAAAAAAAAAAAAGAGTATGAGTGTAATTCACATTAAGTATTTACTAAGGCATACTGAAGGGTGCCTAGTTTAAGAAAAATAGTAATTGTCATCCACCTGAGTAGATGCTCAAGTATTGCATTCTTAAAAAAGTGAAAGTGAATTTGTGTATTTATATACCAGTGTAAAATAAAGACATTGGGTTTGGTTATACATATTTCCCCTCAGCTTTCTCTATTCAACTAATATTTTGAAAAAAACCTTCTAGGAATCATATGCTTCTCTTATGGAACTCATTGTAGGGTTTGGTAACTGCCTGACTGTGTTTCCGATGTTGGAGACACAGATGTCTGATGTCCTACCAGTATTCCTAGGGTCCAGCAGATGTCCTGACTGATAGTAGATGAAATATATGTTTTAATATATGATAAGTTAGTTATTCAGCTGATAAGACCACTTGATTTACCGATGTATTTTAATATGTCCAGTAGTATTTGTCCAGGATAGTAATGACTCAGAAGTTAGTAAATTCAACTGCTAAAGCTGCTGAGATGTTAAAAAGATGACAGAGAGTGGAATAAGCTGGTCAGCTAATATATTCCTTACAAGGAAGAGAAGTCTTTTAAGTTTTTTGCTACATGAAACATTAAGTAGTCTCCTGATGGAAGGCAGGATTTGCTTGGGGAGTGGTTTTGTTCTTTGGCAACAGCAAAGCGAACCAATAAAACAACCTAAAATATGTGAGCCCCGTTTCAGAACAAAATGTGTGTTTGAGATGCTAAATATACATATGTGTAAGTATGCACCTGTTAAATATATGTATATGCACATATATGTATATATGTATATCTATACATATATGTGCATACACACAAATACAGATACTAGTTTTGTCTTTTAAGAAGGGTACTATTTTGAATCAGCTAACTGCTTTGCTAGCTGGAATTGCTGGGCTAAGAATACCAACTTCAAATCAGATTGCATTTTTACTTCATGCTCTATTTTCTCTTTCCCTAAGCCTCAAGATATCAAAACAGAAAAATGTAAGAATCTTCCTTTTGATACTTAGCATCTCTCTTCTAAGAAAGACGCATAGTTTATGAACCAGTGCTTAAACGTATTAATATAAAGTAACTAAGCAATGATTAGAACAAAAAAATGAATTCAGGTATATAGACTCAATCAAATGAATTAGCAATACTTTAACTTCCTGTGTGCAGGTCTGTGTTTTGAGAGCTGTAAATATTTCCATGGTACTGGTACTGTAGCTAAACACACTAACTTGTTTTCCTGCCACATTAGAATTTATTAATATGGAGTGATTTATAAAAGTTTTCCTAAAAGGTCAAAGACATACTGTTTTCTACAAATAAGTGTTGAAGATTATGGCGGAGATTAATATTCACATCCTCAATAGTCATTCTCCCATCTTTCTTATTAACAGAAACCTACAAGGGGAGAAGGAACAATGGGACCAGTACAAATATATATTTATATATTTGTGTGTGTGTGTGTGTATGTGTGTATATGTAAACTTCCCAGCCCCCCTTACAGATGGGATAATGACACAGCAGTGGTGTTTGTCTTTGAGATGTAACACATGTGACCTCCACTTTGCGATGTAAACAGAAGTTATTAGGCAGGGCTTCCAGGAAAGAAAGGCAGACAAGGAAAAGCACATGCACCTTTTCCTTGGCTAGTCTCCCCTCCTTCCTGCCTAGGACACACATCAGCTAAGCTTTCCATTAATACAGCCTCAGTCATGGAACAGCAGTAGCTCTTTTAACACAGACTGGAAGAAAAAACCAGAGTCCCAGAGACTTTAATGACCCTCAATCAATACTAACCACGGCTTGCTACCAGATTGTGTATTTTCATGAGGCAAAAGGGGAATAAAATGACCTTTCTTCTACTTGCCAGGATTTCTGTTACCCAGGGTGAGCACAACTAATTGATAAAATGTATCTCTAGATAAAAATATCTTCAGAAATCTGGAAAGAAAAGATTAATGTCTGAAAACCAGCAATGAATAAACCAGGATATTTTGGTCTTATAGTCACTTTTTTTTTTTTTAGTAGAAACACATTTTTTATTATTAAAAAATGTCAATTAGCCTTTTTGGAAGGGAAGTCTTTCAATTTTTATTTAGTTTTCCTTTGGTCCTGGATTGACTTATGGCTGAAAAACTGAATTAACTTCAAGCCCCTGATTCTGTCTCTTTTTGATATGGGTAAGATGGTAAAACTTCTGATAAAACAAAATGTCCCTGGAGGCAGTGAGTGTAAGACTGAGTGTATCCACAGTATCCATGGAGAATACTATGGTGTAGTTGCTTATCTTTGCCTCTCTCCCTCTGCCTACTTCTTTGGAGTTTGCTTGCATAATGCTGTCTTTGCCCCTGCCATGCTACCTTGTCATCATTTACCCTCATGGCTTTGCCCTCATTGATCTGTGAGCTCACTGAGGGTAGGTGCACTATTTTATTGATTTATATATTCTGAATGCCTGTCATCTATAGTCCATAGATGATGCTCAGGAAATGCATGTTGGATGAAAAAATGCATAAATTAAGACCATCACCAGGATCTGTTGGCCCTCTCTTGGAGGGACTGACCCTCTTCCAGCATTAAGGAAGGACAAAAATCTGTGCTTTGCTTTGGGGGACTTTCCTGCAGAGATGAGCTTCCAGGTGTGGACATAAAGGATGGCATGGATTCATTGCACTCTCCCGGGGTCTTGGGTCTGATCTCTGATCGCCATGGAGCCACTGAGCTGGAGGGAGCACTGCTGTGAGCAGCAACAGGGTACAATTTGTCCTGTCTTTTCCAGACCTTTTCTGAGAAAGTGCCAGTGACCAGAGAGACTTGTTCTGAAGGCAGTGTGACATGGTGGAAAGGTCACTGGGGGGGGGGGGAGCAGTCACAGGGACAACGACTTGTATCTAAAATATATTATTTAACTCTTTTTTTAAATTTTTATTTATTTATTTTTTATTCTTATGTTAATCCCCATACATTACATCATTAGTTTTAGATGTAGTGTTCCATGATTCATTGTTTGTGCATAACACCCAGTGCTCCATGCAGAATGTGCCCTCCTCAATACCCACCACCAGGCTAACCCATCCTCCCACCCCCCTCCCCTCTAGAACCCTGTTTGTTTTTCAGAGTCCATCGTCTCTCATGGTTCGTCTACCCCTCCGATTTCCCCCGCTTCATTCTTCCCCTCCCGCTACCTTCTTCTTCTTCTTAAAATGTATTATTTAACTCTTAACCTTTCTGAGTCTCTCTTTCCCTCTCTCCAAGACAGAGATTATGTCTCCCACATAGGGCTGCTGTAAGGACTGAAAGAATCCATACTTTGAAAGTGCATGCTTGTCCTATAGCAACCACTTAATCAAAGGGAATGATAATGCTTTATTGCTGTATTTGTGTTATAGAACAGTGTCAGCATTCTGGAGGAATGTTTCTAGAACGTATGATGAAGAAAGCTTACACTTTAGGCTAAAATACCCCTGGAACTTGACTTCATTCATAGTATAAACTGTAGTATAAATCAAAGGACTTCTCATTCTCTGTAGATATCTCTACTGCTCAAACCAGTAGCTGCTCCTCCCAGTGGCTGGATGCCCAGAGCAGTGGCAGGACCCAGCATGTAACATCAACTAAGCCCCAACTAAGGAAATATGGGAAGAAACCAGGTGCTATGCTTTTACCAACCTCTTCCTTGCCAATGTCCCTTTCTTTTGCTTTTTGTGCTATTTTAAGAGACAGTGAATCAAATTATTTCAGCAAGAATAGGCTTTCACCCTGACGTTTCAAAAAGATGGATGTTCATATTAATTATGGACCATCTCTGTTTCTCTTCACCAGCAGCTCTTTTATTATTTTTTCTTGCCACAAACATCTTTATTCTTTTTAAAGTCACTTCCTCATCAAGTTTCCAGGTTCTAGAAGGTTTCTGGAGACTGAGAGCAAATTTTGGAAATGGTAATAACTACTATTTACAGTTTTCTATGACTTTTTCAATTCAGATAAAATGGCAGTGCCATTTCATTTCCCTGTTGTCATACAACCTGCTACTTAAATCTGCAAAGGTTAGACAAATATGTTTGTCAGCCTCTCTTTATTTATCTCTTTATCTGTTGGGAAATAAATATACCTTTGTAAGTTCCTTGTGGTAAAATGGGGATCCAAGACCTCTGCTGCCTTATCCTCTCCTGTCCCTTTCTCCTCTGCCCTGGGCTCAAGGCAACACCATTTGTCCTTGTGATATTTGCTGCATCCCTCCGGGTGTCTGACTTGGCACAGGTTTCTGTCTGCTTATGATAACCCCAATGCATCATTCCTTTTGCTTTCTTCACTACTCTTCATCCTACCATACTTGACTCTTGCTCTCCATTCCCACTGAAGCTATGATGCGTCATTTCCATGTCCACTCTGATGGCCTTTCCAAACCTTGACCCTATTGGTTCCAATTGCACTGTATGTTCACCCTACTGCAATTATGCCCTTCCAGAACTTGGTACCCCTAAGAATGATCCAACTTCTAAGATTTTATGTTTTAAACCTGCTACTCTCTCACTAGAATCTCCTGTCTTTCCTAGTGCTTCATCAATGATTCTCATTGACTAACTGAGTTCTAGACCTTATCAAGATCTATGGTCTGCAAACTCCCATAGGTGTTCTCTGTCTCTCAGTTTTGTCCAGTTTTTTTTTTTTTCCCCCTGTATCCAACTTATGCACCAGGGTCTTTTACATCAATCACCCTTGCCAATAGTCTCGGCTTCCCTCCCTATCCTCTGGCACATTCACTTGAAAAATTACTAAAATGAAGCAGTGGTCCAACTTCTTTGTACATTAGCTTATGTCCCTGAAAACTACTGAACCAAAATACACAGCAATGTAGTTCAATGTCACACACATGTAAGTTCGCCAACACGAACTAGGACCTCAAGGACTCTTAGCAAACTTATATGCTTCTAGTTGCTGTTAACATTTTTTAATATAGTCTATTTCAAAATTTCCTCCTATAATTCATTAATTCTCTTCCAAGACTGTCAGTAAGTGGCCTCACCTCTTTTTTTCTGTATTTTTATTGTTATGTTAATCACCATACATTACATCATTAGTTTTTATTTTATTTTTTTATTATTATGTTATGTTAATCACCATACATTACATCATTAGTTTTTGATGTAGTGTCCCATGATTCATTGTTTGTGTATAACACCCAGTGCTCCATGCAGAGCGTGCCCTCCTTAATACCCATCACCAGGCTAACCCATCCTCCCACCCCCCTCCCCTCTGGAACCTCACTTTGTTTCTCAGAGTTCATCGTCTCTCATGGTTCGTCTCCCCTCATCTCTTATTACACACACACACACACACACATGCAAATGGGACCTGGCAGCAACTCTTCAACTGTTCTCCTTCATACCTGCGAACATTCCTTCTGAATAAAGTGGAAAGATGTCCTTTCTTCAGGGTTAAGCTAACTCCTTCACCTTGATATGGGTTTCATCTCCCTGTTGTCTCTCTCTCTCTCTACCTCCTGCACACACTCCTTTGAAAATCACCATGTGGATTATTCCCTTCCTCTTTGTAACTTTAGTCTCATCCTTTCTTTCTTTTTTTTTATTACATTGTTTATTTTATTTCCAGTATAGTTAACATACATGTTATATTAATTTCAGATGTACAATATACGTATTCAACAATTCTATACAATATATTTAAACACACTCAAGTCTCAACTTAAAAAAAATCTCTATCCTTGTTTCTCTCAGCTGCAGGCTTTTCCCCTCTCTTCCTAGTTAAGTTTATTAAAAAATGTCTTCAAAATTAGTGACCTGTTCTCTTCTTTCTTGACTTCTCTCTCCTCACTTCAAGAGAGAGTGACCACTCTCTTTTGAAACTACTGGAATTCATCTTCTGCCCCATTGCGACCTGGAAACCTTTACTCCACCGGAGACCTCTTTCTTGCTCAAACTTATGGGCGCTTTTGACTGCTAGTCTTTTTTGAGCATTTCACAGCATGGGATAAAGTGGGGGCAGTTTCTCCAACCTGAAACACACAGAATCATGGAGAACATCCCTAACTCTGCATCCTTCCCCAGTCTCTACATCTACAGCCAAGTTCTATCAAATCTCTCTCAAACCTCTACCACCCATTTCTTCCCAGTCTACCTGCTGTGGCTTCATTCAGCTTGTGCTTGTAAGTTTCCCCGTGGGTTTCTTCACTGCCGGTTTAGTCAACCACAGCCCCCCTGACCCACACAATCTGTTGTAGACAGACATCTAGAGAGCTCCGAGTGCATCCAGTCATTCCCTGATAAAAGCAAGCAAACAAAATACTTTACTCTCTTCTCATGGCCCTCAGAATAAAATCTCATCTCCTAAATATAATTGACAAAAATGAAATCCCTGCTTTATTCCTCACCTCTCCTCTCCCACCCCCACTTCATTCTTGTGCTCTGCACTCAGTCATCCTAAATGTCACTTGGTTTCCCAACAACATGCTCTAGTTTTCTCTCCCGTCAGAGAAAAGGTCTTTGTTCTTTCTGCCTGGAACCTCTCTTCTCCACTTCAACCTCCCTGCAGTCCCCCATCTCCCAAGCACCACTGCTCATTTCTTCGACTGGTTAATTTCTCCTTCGCCTCTAGGTCTCCGTTTCTTTTTCTTTTTAAAGATTTTATCTATTTATTTGAGAGAGCGTGTGCACACTCGAGAGAGCACAAGTGAGGTGAGGGGCCGGGGGAGAAACAGATTCCCCACTGAGCTGGGAGCCCCATGCAGGGCTCGATCCTGGGACTCCAGGATCATGACCTGAGCCAAAGGCAGACACTTAACCGACAGAGCCACCCAGGTCCCCCTAGGTCTCCACTGGTCGATGCCAGTCCCTGAATTCTAAAACAGAGTTGTGTAACCTTCAATTAATAGCAGCCATACTTACCCGCAGAACAGCTCCTCTTACATCCAGTGGTCAGTGTAAAATACTAGATAGCAAATTCTTTGAGGGCAGGGATGACCATGACTTGTCAAATCTTTATTCTTAGAGCCTAGCTTGGTGCTTGGACGTAGTAGGTACTAATAAAGGTTTGTTGATTGAATAACTATAAATGCAAGGTTATAAAGAGTGTTCATTGCAGGCAAATACATTTGTTTAACATTATAGCCTTTAAACTATTCCTATATCCATGTTAACATTTGATTATCACAACAACTTTGTTTTGTATGGAGAAGTTTTAAATTTTAATGATGTCCAATTTACCATTATTTAACTTTCCATTTGAACCCTTTTGTGTAGCATCTGAGAAATCTCTACCTACCCCAAGTTGGGAAGATAGTCTGCATTTTCTTCTAGACGTATCGCAGAATTAGCTTTTATGTTTAGATTTATCTTCAGCTCAAAGAGCTGTTGTTGTGCATAGTGTTAAAGAGAAGTTGGAACTTTTTTCCATCAATTTATCCAGTTAGTTCAGTAGAAGTTTTTGAAAAAACTTGCCTTTTCCAATTTAACTACCCTGGTACCTTTATCTTTTAAAAATCATTTAATCATATATGCGTGTGTCTTTTTTTGGACTCTATTCTGTTCCATTGATATTTTGTCTATCTTTTACCCATATCACATTGTCCTGATACTGTAACTTTGTAGTAAATTTTAACATTAGAGAGTGAGTCCTCTAAATTTGTTCTTCTTTTTAAATATTATTTTGTCTAGGGTAAATGCTTTGCTTAAAAATTTTAGAATAGTCAGTTTATACCAGAAAGCCAGCCGAGATTTTGTTGAATCCACAGACACTTTAGCAATATCGAATTTTCTAATTTATGAAAAGAGTATATCCCTCAACTTAGTTCAGTCTTCTTCAGTTTCTTGTAACAATATTGTAGAGTTTTCATTGGAGGTTTTGCATGTCTCTCTGATGTTTAAATTGTTCTAAAATTCATTTCCAGGGGCGCCTGGGTGGCTCAGTTGGTTAAGTGGCTGCCTTTGGCTCAGATCATGATCTCAGGGTCATGGGATCGAGCCCCGCATTGAGGTTTCCCAACTCAGTGGGGAGTCTTCTCCCTCTGCCCTTCATCCCACTCATGCTCGCACGTGCTCGCTCGCTCGCTCTTTCTCTCTCTCAAATAAATCTTCTAAAAGATTGAAACAGGGGCGCCTGGGTGGCTCAGTTGGTTAAGCGACTGCCTTCGGCTCAGGTCATGATCCTGGAGTCCCGGGATCAAGTCCCGCATCGGGCTCCCTGCTCAGCGGGGAGTCTGCTTCTCCCTCTGACCCTCTTCCGTCTCATGCTCTCTCTATCTCATTCTCTCTCTCAAATAAATAAATAAAATCTTTAAAAAAAAAAAATTCATTTCCAAATTGATGCTTGAATATGGAAATACAGCTAATTTTAATTTTTTTTCCTTTTATCCTTTGACATTGCTAAATTTACTTGTTAGAATGAAAGATTTCTGTATATTTCTTGAGACAATTTTCTTCTTCAGGTATTTGGTATTATGTTTTCCTTAAGTATTTGATAGAGTTTAATTAGGACAACATCAAGGCCGGAATTTTTATTTATGAGAAAGTTATTACAAATTTAAACTTTTTAATAAATCTAGTGCTATTTATATTTTCTATTGCTTCTTATAAGTTGTTTACTAATTAGATTATTTTATTTAAGGTATAAAATTTATTGGCATAAAATTATTCATAGTAGTTTCTTACTACCTTTTTAAGGTCTTTTTGTAATTATAACTACAGTTGTATTTATTATCCCCCTTTCTTTCCTGTCATTGATAACTTGTATTTTTTTCACTTTTATTAATCCTGATCTGTCTTGCTGACATTTATCAATATATTTTATATCTTGTTATTCTTTGTTTTCTAGTTCATTAATTACCACTTCTTTT
The DNA here is from genome assembly GCF_029215605.1 of Mirounga angustirostris. Classification (NCBI taxonomy): domain Eukaryota; kingdom Metazoa; phylum Chordata; class Mammalia; order Carnivora; family Phocidae; genus Mirounga; species Mirounga angustirostris. The sequence continues at coordinate 12,865,909 of NW_026991718.1, read as the reverse complement.
AATTCCTCCCTTCCTCCATTAGACTTAATTTGTTCTTTCTCTAGCTTCTTAAAATGAAGTTAAATATTTTTTTTTACAAATCTTTTCTCTTTTCTAATACAAGCATTTAATTTATAAATTTCCCACTGAACTCTGTTAGCTGTATGTTATAAACTTTTATACGTTTATATTTATGTTTTTCGGTTTAAATTACTATTTTCATCATGGTTCCTTAGAGGTATGTTCAATTTCTAAATATGTGGCCTTTTTTGTATATCCTTGTACTGGCTTTTCATTTAATGCTGTTATATTCACAAAATATGCTTTGTAAGTTTTTTTTTTTTTTTTTTAAAGAAAGGGAGAGAGAGAGAGAGAAGGGTGGAGGTGAGAGTGGCAGAGGGAGAGAAAGAATCTTAAGCAGGCTCCACGACCAGTGTGGAGCCCGACATTAAGCTCGATCTCATGACCCTGAGCTCATGACCTGAGCCGAAATCAAGAGTCAGACCTTAACTGACTGAGCCACCCAGGTTCCCGGCTTGTAAGATTTTTTTTTTTTTTTTAAGATTTTTATTTATTTATTTATCTGAGAGAGAATGAGAGACAGAGAGCATGAGAGGGAGGAGGGTCAGAGGGAGAAGCAGACTCCCTGCTGAGCAGGGAGCCCGATGCGGGACTCGATCCCGGGACTCCAGGATCATGACCTGAGCCGAAGGCAGTCACTTAAGCAACTGAGCCACCCAGGCGCCCCTGGCTTGTAAGATTTTAATTTTTGAAATATATTTATAACTTACGGTTTAGCATATGGACTATATTATTATAGGCATTTATAAAGGAAATATATTTTACAGTTGTTTTATACCTTGTGCTATAAATCCATTGGGTCAAGCCATGCTCTACTTTTTAAATCTATGTTCACTTAATTTTTTCCTACTTTTTATGAATTACTCAGATCCACTTGATACCCAATGTATTCTCAATGGCCTTTCGCTGAGATAGGTCATCCTGTTTGGTCTTTGTGTGTTGGCCCCTGTCATTGCTGGTGCGATTTGTGAGAACTGGTTTGGGGGATGTACCAGAACAAGCTGCTGCCATCTGTTCTGTGCTGTGGTTTCTTGTTATGTGGTCAACGCTCTCTTCCCCTCCCTGTCTCATTGCTGGGCATCTTTCAGCCTGTTGGCTCTTTTGACCTGCTTGGGTCTTCCACGGTGTGGTGTAACAACTTCTGCACCTTCATGACTCCACGTGTGGACAAAGGGCCCTATTTTGGAGTTGCCATTTCTTCCTGTGCATTAATATTTCTTCTGCTCTGATAAAATAAGGATTTGGGGTATGAAATTCTCACAACCGACCATTTTTCCCGAACTAAGCTTAAAAGCCCGTCTTTAAGGTAAAAAAAAATGAAACACTAACTCATATTCTGAGCTCTTTTTTCCTCCCCTCTTGGGCAATGGAATCTCAGGCTCAATAAACAGATCAATGGAGAATTTGAATAATCATAGTTAAAAATATAAAGGAGGATTTATTTAAATAGTAACCCAGGACACTACATAAAAAGTCATCTAATTATGAAGAGAACAGAATTGTGCCATGTATTTTATCAATTGTTGTACTAAAGAAAAAAAGAGACTCTTTTGACCCTGAAGCCTGAAATCTGTGAGTGGCAAGGGTTTAAAATAGGCGTATATGTCCTTCTCTAGGAAGCAATCACTACTGAATATGCAGTATATGATGTTGAAAAATTATAATACTTTAAATTATCTTACTCGGTTTTCAATTTTATTATTCTCCTATAGAAAATACTTGGATATCTTAACAGTAGTTACGAAGCAGAATTCAAATAGTGCACAAAATGCACGAAAGTGGAAATAATATTAGGGCTGACAACAGCCAGTACGTGGGACTAGTGTGGGAGAAGAAGTAGAGGACTTTCCTTTCCTTGTTCTATGCAGTGGTAAGGTATTAGATGTAATCTAATAGCTAATGGTAAAATGGGTGAAGAAATGTGAGTTTAAGAATTTTATTTGTTTAATTTTTATTTTTTCCTAAAGATTTATTTATTTGAGAGAGAGAGAGTGCACACGGAGGGCTAGAGGGAGAGGGAGAGAGAGAAAAAAATCCTCAAATGGACTCCCCGCTGAGCATGAAACCCACCTCAGGGCTGGATCCCAGGCCCCTGGGATCATGATCTGAGCTGAAATCAAGAGTTGGACGCTTAAACCTACTGAACCACCCAGGTGCCCCCCCCAAGGATTTTGTTTTTAACTGTGAAATAATAACTGGAAGATTTAAATTAGTAGCATAAATAAGAAGAGTAGATAGAGGAGGAATAATATTAAATAAACTTATATTTTCCTGTTTTACATAGGGAGCCAATATTTAAACAATGCTTCTAGCTTAAGAAATAGAGCTGTGAGTATACTATTTGGAATTATGAGAGCTATCAACTTTATCAAAATAGAGACAGTTGTAAGGGAAATTAAATAGGGAGTGGGAGTATAAAGAATTGGGGTGAAATATTTTAAATGTCCTCTTATCCTCTTTATGGATTTATTTTTAATTTGTGACTATATTGATTTTATTATATTAAAATATTTAAAAATTCCAAAATGCTTCTATAATATATAATTCTTGATCTCATTTTTGCCATTTTTTCATCTTGGTTATCACAATATTTTATAGATAAATTTTTTTAAAAATAATTTTGAACATCTGCAAGTTTATCTCTGCAGAAATATAATCCCTACCAGATGTTTTTCTCTGGCTCTGGGCCCAGAGATATTAATGGAATTATAATGGAGAAGGTCCTGAGCAAATGTATTTGTCAGTCTGACTGTGCTCTTGATCTTGAATTGTCTAAAGTGGATGATAGGGTGGCATTAAGTAAAACTGCTGTGGGGCCTCAGCAATTTGTCTGAACATCTGGTTGATTCTGTTCTCTTCTCTCTGCTTCCAAAGCCAAGTTTGTCCTTATACCATATTATATAACCCAAGATTAAGATTGGTTTTGCAGAGGATTTTAAAACTCTATTTCCATATATATTTGAATATGAACTGTCCCTTGGGTTCTTATGATCTCACACTTTCCTTGTTCCTATCTACTTGTACCTCCTTTTTAATCTTTTTCCCACCTTGGCAGGATCAAAGAAAAGTAGTAATTAATTGCTGAAAATATATTCAAATGCCACCCGAGAAGACAAATAGGGATCAGACTATCATTTTCAGCATTGTTTTTGAGCCAGATTTAATTCTACATTCTCTTAATCTAGTCTCTAAAGTTTTGTATAGTCAGTTGTTACAGCGATTTATTAAGACAAGACACCCGTAGTCAGGTGGCTCTAGGCTCCCCACAAGCTCCTTAATGCCTCTTGGAGATGGCTCTCTGAGTTCTCATGAGATTAGGCCCCAGACCTCAATCTTTGATAACAGAAAACTCATTATATCATTATTGTTTAGAGGTAATAGAAGGGAATAGCAGAAAGAATTTGACAGTGCATTTTTTATACTTTTCTCCTTATCATTCTGTTCTCTCCCAATACATTGTAAGCTCTTTAAAAACAGGAATGGATTTGACTCTTACTTATAATTCTTTAATTGCCTTGGACATACTACAATTTCTAGAAACGTTTAAGATGAATTCATTTATTACAACTAAAGTTCCCATTGATTTCTAGATTGGTTTGATTAGTATGTAGTATAAATGTACATGATTTTCCATGTCTTTTTTTTTTATGATTTTATTTATTTATTTGACAGAGAGATAGTGAGAACAGGAACACAAGCAGGGGGAGTGGAGAGGGAGAAGCAGGCTTCCCGCCCAACAGGGAGCCCGATGCGGGACTCGATCCCAGGACCCTGGGATCATGACCCGAGCCGAAGGCAGACGCTTAACGACCGAGCCACCCAGGTGCCCCATGATTTTCCACGTCTTAAGAAATAGTGGACTTCTAGCTTTCACTTTGAGTACAGGATGTTGGAAAGATTATTTTTCCCATCACAATAAGGAAAACCCAGGGCATATTAAAAAATCATAATTTTATCAAATTCAAAGAGATGAGGTAGCAAAGTAAGCACCTAGCCTTACCTAAGGAAAGGCAGGTATGATATATGATATTTGACAAGAGTGCAAAGGGAACTCAATAGAGAAAGGGTGGTATTTTCAACAAATGGTACTAAGTAATTATATATTGATATGCAAAAAAGAGGAAAAAACACAAAATATTGACCCATACCATGTACCACATGCAAAAATTAACTCAATTGATCATATATTCAAATGGAAAATGGAAAAGTATAAAGCTTCAAGAAGAAAACAGGAGAAAAATGTGTGCCTTGGGTTAGGCAAAGCTTTCTTAGATACAATGCCAAAAACATGATACACAAAAGGGAAAAAATGAAAAATTTGGCTTCTTCATTATTAAATACTTCCATTCTTCAAAATATTTTTTAAAAGAGAATGAAAAGTGAAGACTAAGAGAAAACATTTGTAAAACACGTATCTGCCAATGGATTTATATCCAGCTGTAGTAGGCAGAATTCTAAGATGGTCCCCAGGGTTTTAGCCCCTTGATGCATAAGCACTATATAATCTTCTCCCCTTGAGTAGGGGCAGAGCCTTTTAATATGATGAGATAGTCCCTTGATTAGATAACATGATGAGGGAAATATGATAAGACAATCGCTTCGGTGCTAGGAACCATCACAGAGAATGGAGAGAGGTTCTGAGTAAGCAGCCAGGTAGTTAGGATGCTACTTGGCTAGGACTTCAGAGCGGCCTTTAGGAGCTGAGAGCAACCCCAGCCAAGAGCAAGCAAAGAACCAGGATCTTGGTCCCACTTAGAGCAGCAAGAAACTGAATTCTGCCAACAACCTGAATGAGCTTGGACAAGAATCCAGAGCTCCAGATCAGAGCAGATTAGAATGCAGCAGCTGACAAATTAGCTTGTAAAACTATGAGTAGAGAACGCAGACCTTTGACACACATAAACTGAGTGATAATAAATGGGTGTTGTCACCAAGTTAGTGGTAATATACACAGCAGTAGGAAACTAATACACTACAAGATATGAAAAACACACAAAACCAATAATAAAATAACACAAAGTTTGGCAAAAGATTCAAACAAATCCTTTACTAAGTCAACATCATTAATCATTAAGGATGCAAGTTAAAACCATCAATGAGTGAGATACCACCAAATATTTATCAGACAAACAAATGAAAAATTTTCTATAAATACCAAGCAGTGGTGAGGACTCAGAACAGTTGGAACTCTCATACATTGACTATGAAAATGAAAAATGATGTAGTCACTTTGGAGAGCAGTTTTGCAATTTCTAATAATTATGCACTTATCACAGGACCCAGAAATTCCACTCAAGGGAAATGAAAGCTTAAGTTTACATAAAAACCTGTACTCCATGGTTAATAGTGGCTTTTCTCAATATTACTAAAAACTGGAAACAACCCAAATGTCTTTAGCTGGTCTATTAGGTTTCTATTGGTTCTGGAACAAATTGCCACAATTTTAGTAGCTTAAAATAACACAGATTGGTCATTTTACATTTCTGGTGGACAAACGTCTACTTAGCTTTCTCTCCAGGCTAAGATCAAAGTGTTCGCAAGGCTGTATTCTAGGGAAAAATGTATTTCCTTTGTTATTCGGGTGTTGGCAGAAACCAACTCCATGTGGTAGAAGACTGAGGTCTGGTTTTCTTGCTGGCAGTCAGCAGGGTTCCACCTTAGCTCCCAGAGGCTCCTCTCTGGCTCTTTGATGTGGACCCTGCATTCCAGAAGCAGGAACAGGGCAGCAGCTCCTTGTGACACTGCCATCTCTCTGATCCATGTGATTATATTTGTCCCAGGGTTACCTTCCCATCGCAAGGCCTGTAACTTCATGGCCTTAGCAAAGGCTCTTTTTACCATGTAAGGTAACATACTCAGTTTTCAAGGATTAGGGGCATGGCTATTTTTAGGGAGACCTTAACCTGCCTACCACAATTGGTGAATGAATAGATACAATGTAATAAATCCATATATAATGGAATGCTACTCAGAAAATAAGAGATGTGTTGATATACACAACAACATGAATAAATTTTAAAAGTTTTTGCTAAGTAGAGGAAGCCAGATTCAAGAGGCTGCATATTGTATTCCTCCATTTATTTCACATTCTGGAAAAGGCAAAACTCCGGATACAGAAAACAGACCAATGGTTGCTCAGAACTGGGGCCTGGGGGAGGACATTGGGCAGAGGAGTTCTTTGGGGGGCTGGGACTATGCTATGTCCTGCTCGTGGTGGTCACGCAACTGTACATTAGAAACTGTAGATTTCAAAGTATTAACATTATGTCTTAATAAAATGAGTGTATTTTTAGCTGAGAACTTTATGAAAAATTTACCTCAATGGAGAAAAAAGAGCAGAAGCTCAACTCCACCAATACCTGTAAATAAAAAGAATAGGCTTCTAAAACCATGAGAAAGTGCAGCAGATATTGAAGATTTTGTGGATGATCACATGACACCTTTGAAAATGTAAAATTCCCACGAAATAAAGGAGCAGAATGTCTATATCCGAGACAGATATAGAATAAGATGGAGAGCAACCCAGATGATTTTATAAGGCTAGTACAACATTGATTAAAAAAATAAAAATATAAAAGGCAAAGATAGCACTAGACAAATGTCTGTCATTTTAGTTCATCTATCTATCTATCTATCTATCTATCTATCTATCTATCTATCAATCTATCTATCATCTATCATCTATCTTTATGAACAAATATACTATATCATAAACAAATTGTTAATAAATTAGGAGAAAAACAAAAAAACCCTGCAATTTATTTAAAATAGAGTATCTTCTATATCTAAATGCAATATCCTTTTAAAACTCAAAACTAATAAACAAAACTGGAGAACCAGATAGTTCCTTTAAACAAATAGGAAAGCAAGACAAATGAGCAAAAGCATAATGATCATGGTGCTGATAGCCACATTCCAAACTGAGGATGCACACGTGTGTCAGATAGATGTTTGTAACTAAGCTCAGAGTCTCAATTTGGGAGTTAGAGGGATACTCAAATATATACATGTAAATACCTTGTGGTAGGTGCTGAGACAGAGGGTAAGGTCTGTTTCTCTGTGGCCTCAGGGTAGAGATAGCCTATGAATAGTGAATATTGTAATGTTTATAGTGGAAAATGAGGAATTCTCATCACAATAGATTACTAATATTTGAGAGCCTGTGGTGTGCATAGTACTATACTGAGCTCAGTGAGACATAGAGTAGTCATTTGAATCTGGCACCTAGATTTCCAAGCACTGCTCTAGGTACTGGAAATACAGTGACTAAAACCCACAAGCTCCCTACCCTCTTGTAAACAGAGAGACAATCAACAACTAAGCAAATTCAGGGTTGATATTAATATATTCTATGCTGGAGACTATAAGGAAAGTAAGTATGGTGCTATTACACTGATGGATTGATTAAATAATCCAACTAGTATTTATTGAAAAGTGCCTTTGATGTATTATGCACCATTCTAGTCTTTGGGGATACCACAGTCTACAGAATAGATGAAGCCTCTGTCCTCTTAGACTTTACCTTCTAATGAGAGGATATAAAAACAAACATATTGACTGGCACCTGTTTTACATTGGGTGATCAGAGAAGTTCTCTCTAGAAGAAGTATATCTACCGTGAAACCTTGATTGTGGAGAAGGAGCCATCCATTCAAATACCCATGGCATTCCAGGTAGAAAGGGTACTTGATCAAAGCACCCGTGGGAAGAAAGTGTTTATGCGTGGGGGACTGAGAGGAAGCCAGTTCTCCTACAACCCAGGGAACAAGAGTGTTGATGCACAAGAAGTGAGAAAGTCTGATGGGCCTTCCCCAGCTCTAGATTTTAGTCTCAATAATGGGGAGCTACTGATGAGTTATAACATGGAAAAGGAATAGCAGGTAGGAGATCTTTAAAATGATCACTTTGTTCTGGGGATAATGGGCTGAAGTGGGGAAAAGTAGTAGAAAGGAGACAACTTAGAAGGTTTTTATGGTAGTTGGTACTACTCGTTATAGTGACTTTGATGAGAGTCCTGGAACTGGGTGGGGACACAGACATAGATGGATATGCTCATTTGTTTGTTTGGTTGGTCATAGCAGACATGCAGTCAGCTAGGCCAAATGACCTTCTCCAGGTCATAAGCTAGTAAGTGATGAGTCAGCATTTGAACTCAGTTTAAATCTCCTCTCTCAACACCAGGAAAGATAGTCGAATTCAATATCTGTGCACATGTCAAACATTACTTCTTAGTCCTAGGATCAAGCTAAAAGACTGCTGGCCTCATTTCTATTTCCCTACTCCCACTCTTTCTCTACCTGCTACTTACTGGAGTGTGGAAATGGAGGATGAGATTGCTTCAGGCCCATCTGGAATTAGACACAGAGCTAGACACACAAGAGGTATGAAAGATGGATGTTTTGGACCCCGGGTGGCATAGAACCTCGACTCAGTTGACTGAATAGGTTCTGACTTGTGCAAAAGGAAATCAGTCACGACCATGTAAAGAATGGAGAAAGACCAAGTTTAATGTAGAGGCTGAAAAATTTAGTCAAGAACGTGTTGAGCACAGAATGTCTGATTGGCTGTTGAATGAATGGAACTTAAAGTCAACAGAGTCACCTGGGTTAGAGATAAATAGTTTGAGGAGTCATCACCGTATGGATAACGTTTATAAATTAGAAGGTGGTAATCATTGGACTTTGAAAACAAGTTTAAAAACTGCAGTGAGCCTTATGAACTGTCTTCAGATTCACCCATTGGAATAAAGTGTGTCTTATGCCAGGAGATCCTATTGACAGGGTAAGTTTCTAAGAAAATATTCTGTCTGCTGAGCAAGGTCAGTTATAGAGAATTTCAGGGTTTATATTTGTCATATCTAAATGGCATTTCGTTCAAGCACATAAATGGTCTTTACTGACAGGAAGCCGTGCAAATGTTCCCCTTTCACAATTTACTGAAATTGCCGGTTATTTTTAGAGAGAGTCAGGCATTAGTGAACTCAATGCTGGAAACAAGTCTTTGATAAACTGACAGTTTAAAATTCAACATAAATTGCACCATTTCCAATAGCAATAATTCCAGCAGACTTTTACACTGTGTGTTATAATTTTCAATAACATTTAAAAAACGTGTTCTCAAGAATTCGGAGTGTTACCAGGGCAACCATCACCCTGGTTTTATAAATGGGTAAACTGAGGCACTGGAGGGTGAAGTGACTTTTTCAAGGCCCCAGAGAAACTAATGAAGAGTCCAACTCACTTGGCTCTTATCAGCTCTTTGCATTATACCATTTTCAGTCCTCTTAATAATGAGGAGAGCACTCTTATTATGTATTCAGTGAGCAAGTCAAGACATGACCATAGTTTAATTTTAATAATTTATGATTCTTCAAAATGTTGCAGGCCTGTGTTTTAGAAGATATTAGATAGATTCTGAAAATTTAGGTGATACATTTTTTTTTTTCTTATTAAGAATGCTAGGCTAATAAGCTGATGGGAAATCAGGCTATAGTGGAGGTGTGGTAGAGTGAGAAAATTAGTCCTCTCTTATTGATAATATAGTCTGGAACTCAGGAAATGACAGTGAATTTTGTTTTTCCAGTGGCTTTTAAATGATGCTGCAAATTCCCAATACCTGTTGACTAAAACAGATGATTCCTATACTTGCTTGAACTTCCTTTTGAGAAATTTGATGGTCAAGGGCTATCAGGCAAGACTGTAGCTATCGATCACCAATATTGTTTTAATAAAACAGCCAGAGAGTTATTTTTGAATCTATACTATATTGTTGGTCCTTTAAAGCCATATTAAGATGAGCACCGTTGAATTAACAGCTAATCAGAAAAGCACTTGCACTAAAAGCAACCACAAACTTCTAAAGATGCAGAAAATAATGATTAAAAACAAAAGCCCCCAAAAGGGCAACTGAGAGAGCCAGGGCACGTTTTGGTGGTCTTCTTCATGTCCAAAGCCTCGATGCCTCAATCCCTTCTCCTGTGTTTTGAATGCTGCAAAGAGCTCGGATAAAGTTATCAAGATATGTGCATTTGATAGCTTCAGGCTGCTAGAGTGGGTCAGGGGTGGAGGTGAGGGAGAGGAATCAGTGTGTCTGGGCTGGGTGCAATGCATCTATTGTTGCTAGTGCTTGATATGCTCTATCCTGCTTCAGCATCACAACAGCCTTGTGATAAGGGCACCGTGATCCCCACATTACTGCTGAGGAACTTGAATCTAAGACAATTTAAATAATAGAGTCTAGATCCTACAGTCACTAAATAATGGGGTTGGAGTTCAATCTCAAGTACTAAGTATGCAAAGCCCATTTTTGTTTTCCTGCTTTTCCAAACTCATTTCCTTCCAAACTTGGTCCTTGATGGATGTGTTTCTCCTTTTTCTTATGGACCCTTCCCAAATATTTTTTCAAGAAAGAGAACTCTTCCTGTGGGTAATGAAGGCAGTACTTCTTACTGGCTCTGGTTTTCCTTTCCAAAATCACCTCTCAGCAGCTTCTTTTATCTCTCAAGGGTGACTGAGCTCCTAGCCCATAGTGACGCTGGCTTTGTGGGTCTTTGGGAAACTCCATTCAAACTCTTCTTGACCAATGGATCAGGGAGTCGGCGTTTTACTACAACAGGAGGCTTCTTATCTGGACAGACTCTCGAGTGTCCACTCAGCACAATAAACTCTAGGATCTGTCATTTGTAGGCCCTTATCCTTTCCTTAGAACCTAGCACGATGAACTGTGTATGCCCACTTAATTGAATATTTATATACCTTCTGTGGAGATTTTCTTCCTTTGGAGATTTTCTTGACCAGGATAAATGCCCACCTCATCTATGCCCTTGTAGGTTTCTTGCAGTCCTATTCCATGGTTGCACTCTGAAGACTTGTCTTTCCCTAGAGTAATGTCCTGTCCTCCAACTCACCATCCTCTTCAGGATGATGTCTAAACTCCCAACATGCCACTCCGTGTTTTTGGCAAAATAGACTTCTCTTTCTCTCTGCTGAATCTTTTCTCTCTCTTCCTTCTTCTATTTCTTGCTTTAGTTCTCTGCTTTAGACATCAAACTACTCACCCCATGCCTTTTTTTTTTTTTAACTTTCTGGCCTCAGAAACATTGCTCCCTATCTTTAGGATGCTCCAATACTGTTCTTCACTTGCAAAACTCCCACTCTTCTTTAAAACAACAATTGAAATGTTATTTCCCCTCTGAAAGCTTTTCTAATTCCTCAATACGGATTTAGTGATAATTTCCCTTAGAGTTTCGTAGTACTTAACATGTGTTTCTGTTGTTGAAATCAATGCATTCCCTTACACTTAATTGTATTTTTCTCTAGAATGTGAACTTTTAGAGGTCAGGTATTGTAACTTATTTTTCTAATCCTCTTTGCCTGTGACACAGCCTCTTCACTCCTTCCTGCTAGGTAGATTTATAGTGTTAGACCTGGATTGATTGATTGATTGATTGATTGATTTTTTAAAGATTTTATTTATTTATTTGACAGAGAGAGAGATAGCGAGAGCAGGAACACAAGCAGGGGGAGTGGGAGAGGGAGAAGCAGGCTTTCCACTGCAGGAAACCCGATGTGGGATTCGATCCCAGGACCCTGGGATCATGACCTGAACCGAAGGCAGACGCTTAACGACTGAGCCACCCAGGCGCCCCTGGATTGATATATTTAGATTTCATTTTGTTTATACATTTATCTTATCATTTTTAATAATACTTTTTTCCCACCTTCAAGCAGCACTATATAAAATTTGTGGGGTCTGGTAAAACAAAACAAAGCCAAACCAAACCCAGACCTTTAAAAATTGTGAACATGTATCAAGCACTTACTAAATAACAAGAACTTTTTCAGGCTTTTTACACTCATTTTTAAATCTAATTCTTAACCCTACAAAGTAGAAATTTTTATTATCCTCATTTGTGAGGATAAGGCATTGCTATTTTATTGTTTACAGGAGATTCTGTTGGAGGCAACATAGCATTCTGATTACCTTTTTTTAAGAACATACTAGATATAATATAATTGGTTTGTAGGGTAAGGGGATTAGTCTATTGCAGAGTCCAGGGTCAGGACCAGATAAGCTTGAACCCTATAAGCAGCAAAAAACATAAGCTAGAATTGAGATTAAGTTACCAGATCAGAGTCTGGATTTATAGTACAGGATAAAAGCAGTGAGGAGATAAGAGTGTAGGGATATAGGGAGGAGGGTCCAGATATCTAACCTCATTTCATATATGGGAGACTTGACTCTGGCCAACCTAACCAGCTTTCCTTCTCCTGATTTTAATATGTGCTGGGAACAGGACTAGCCAATGACCACCATTTTTCCCCCCCTTGGGCATGCCTGCAATTACATGATCTAGAGGACTTTTATTGCTCCTCAGTATGAGAATTTGAATACCTTGCCCAAAGTCACACAGATAGTAACTGGCAAGGTGACATACTGTTTCCTGGGACCCAGAGTAGTGAACTTGAGTGAGAACAGTATGTCTAACACAGCTACTTGAATTGTTCACACGTGAGTTTCCCCGTTTTCTAAGTATTACAATTTGGAGATCAAATGACCAAGCATGATTTGATTGATTTAATGGACTCAGCTTTTCCCTTCCAAATTGTAGCTTCCCTTTTGTAGGCTGTACAAATTGTAGATTCACCAGTGTCAGTTTCTGGGCCTACTATATGTGTGTTCTTTCTCTTTAAAGTACAGCCAAAATACACAGATAAACTTTCTTTTAAGAGGTTTGTTTTTCTTTTCTGAGATGAATCCTGTGTGTTTTGTTTATCACTGCTACACAGACATCTCCAGTTGCATTCTTTGGGTCATTTCTCCCTAGTTTATAATATCATCCAATTCAGAACAGCGTATTTAGTTAATATGATTTATCGTCCTTAAAATTAATGAACGTGAGAAGACCGAAAGCAGTGTTGAGCTCTCTGACAGCTCATTCTAACTCAAAATATTGATCAAATCAATCTTTGTGCTTTTATTGTTTACAAGAGATTTTGTTGGAGGCAAAATAGCATTCTGATTACCTTTTTTTGGGAACATACTAGATACAATATAATTGGTTTGTAGGGTAAGGAGATTAGTCTTTTGCAGAGACCAGGGTCAGGACCAGATAAGCTTGAACCCTACAAGCAGCAAAGAACATAAACTAGAATTGAGATTAAGTTACCAGATCAGAGTCTGGATTTATAGTACAGGATAAAAGCAGTGAGGAGATAGAGTGTAGGGATATAGGGAGGAGGGTCCAGATATCTAACCTCATTTCATATATGGGAGACTTGACTCTGGCCAACCTAACCACTCTTCCTAATTTTACTATAAACTGGGAGTAGGACTAGCCAATAATCACCATTCCCCCCGCCCCCGGGCATGCCAGCAATTATATGATCTAGAGGACTTTTATTGCTCCTCAGTATAATGTCAGTTACATATGTAAACATGTTAGTTGGAAAGGCTGCCTCATAAGACAAGCATTTCTGGATAGCATAGCTGAGATAATATCAATGTAAATTCTGATTCTTCTGATCACTTTGGGGAGTGTGAGGAATGCAATTTGCTCCATGAAACTTGACAACTAACTAAATCTCTCACCAGTCTACAAAATGACTAGGCTTTGTGCATTCAGATACTATAAGGCTTTGAGAATGATGGCAGAACAGGAATGAAATATGAAGGCATTTGACCAAAAATGGTCAAATTTCCATCCAGCCTTCATAAATCTCCAGGATGCCAATATCAGACTGTGTAATTGACATCCTAAGGAGTCTAGATTTTCCGTTATAGTGACATAATGTGAACTCAGTTTGCAAGATCCTTTAGTTAATAATCTTGAAGCTCAGGAACATACATGTGAATTTCCCTTAACATAGCATGAGAGTGCAAGACAGACTGCAAAACCAGTGGTAAAATACAATTGTATTTAAGGCTATCCTTTCTATAGAATATAAAATAATGGTTTAGAAGGCCATTTAGTTTTTATATGAACTCTCTTCATCCAATAGATCCTCTCAATCAGTCTAAGAATGGTAATTTGGATTAGAAGAAAAACAAGGAACTTCATCTAAAAAGCGTAGGTTGAAGCTTAGCTCTTCCCTTTAGTGTCCACGGGATCTTTTACAATTTAATTGCACATGCCTGTATTTTGCAACTGGAAAACTTAAAATATGTACCTCAAAACAACTACAGCTATTCTGATCAATAAATGAGACTTTTTTTTTTTTCTTTTTTCCCAGTCTACTGGTGAGAGCTCATTGCTAGTGAGGCTGAGGTGGAGGCTAGATCACTTACTTCTGCTTGTGTCAGCGTCTTGACTTTATAAGACAATGTGCCCCTCTGAAGATGGCATGGGGGAGGGTTTGAGTGGAGTGACATGAAAAATATGATGGGTTCATTGCTGTCAGTCTCTATTACTGAGAGGCAAAAGTCTCTATCTCCATGATTCAAGTCACAGAGAAGTTAAGTTGATAAACCCATCATGGCTATAATGACTCCATTTGGGGCATTATGCATTCAAAATCTATTAAATCCAAGACTCTTAAGTGGGAAATGGAGACTGAGAATTCAATCACTACTTATTCAAATTCCTATCTCTAGAGGTATTTTTTTGGAATTTGAGAGTGGAAGAGATGTCCTATAAATTTCTCTTATTTTTTGAGTATAGAAAAAAGATATTGGGGAGCATGTATTCCTCATTTTATGAAATATTGAGCTTTGCAAAATAATAGCAAAGCTATCAGTGGGAATCCATAAAAGTAATCAATTATCCATTCTTTAGGTATGTATTTGGAAATATGATCAAATCTACACTAAAAATTTTTTCTAGGTGACTCATTTTGACCCATTAAACTATGAAGGCACAAACCCATGGGCATGAATGAAAATTATTCAACAGATTGTATTAAAAGAGTTGGATTAGGGGAAAAATTCTCCACAAATCATTAAACTTTATAATGCACCACAATTAATTTCAGTTGTGTAAAGTGTTTTTAAAAAGGTGAAATTATAAGCTGTAAAACATATACATGATTATTAATTTATTTTACAAAGAACATGAACCTTATAAGGATATAAACAGTAAGAAAAAATATGAAGGCAAGGGCTGATGTATTTGGCTACATTAAAATTTAAAACCTTAATATATTAAAAATATTTGTATCACATATAAAATATAAGTTGATATATTTTCTTTGTGAGGCATTCTTACAAACTAGTAAGAACTAAAACTAAAAAAATAGTATGCCAAAAAATTTACTGAAAGAGAAATACAGGTTGATAATAAGCACAATTAAAAATCTACAAAATTATCGGTTATTACAGATGCAAATTTAAATGAAATGATACTATTACTTATTTAACAGAAGAAGCAAAAGAGATCAATGATTTCAAAAATGTAATAAGAGGAATATAATGTATATAGTCATTGTTATAAATAGTATAACATTTTAATGGAAGTATGTAGTCCTATAGAGCGAGCCTTAAAATATCCATATTGTTGTGCCTATAATCTTGACATCAGGTAATATATTCCACAGTATTACTCAGAGATCCATAAGAAAAATGAACCTACATAGAAATGAAAAGAGATATGCTAAACAATACAAAAATTTTTTAGTAAGAGTAGTCATCCATTACAAATATGTATCTGTTATGCATCTGTTGTAAATGTTTTCAAATAACATTTACAATTAAAGTAATACTGTAATAATTTGGGGGCATTTAAAAGAAGAGAACGTAAGTGGAAAGAAGAGAAGTAAATGAGATTGAAGAGCAGGAATAGTATTTTTATAGTGAAAACCTGGGAGAGACTAGAGAGACAATGAAAATGCAGCGGAATTTTAGGAATGTGTTCCTCTGTTACACAGAAAGGAGTTATGAAGTGAATGAGGGGTTTAATGAACTAGGTTCAGCTGTGCAAGCCCTATAACTCTGGGTATGGGAAAATGTTTCTAAAAACAGCCTCTGGTAGGCTTTGAGGTTTAGCTCTTAGCAAAATTTAGTTAAATATAGTGGTAACTTTGAAATCAGTGGAGTGTGTGTGTGTGTGTGTGTGTGTGTGGCTATATAACCAAGTGTAAGGCTGTATAATCTGTAATGAAGACGGGAGTTGCACAAAAAACTTTAGAAGCAGGCTAAGGATCTACTGTCAAGATATCATTGACAAGATGCTGGAGAAAGAAGCCAAAAAGACTCAATGATTCAACCCAGGCCACAATACTGTTCAACTGGAGGCTCCACATCTGAGTAGGTAACATATGAAAGTTAGTCTATTGTCAATCAGAAATCAAAGGCTGCAAGATGGGTGATGGGGATTCAGGAAGACACCTGTTATGATGAGCACTGTGTATTCTATGTAAGTGATGAATCACTGAATTCTACTCCAGAAACCAATATTGCACTGTATGTTAACTACCTAAAATTTAAATTAAAAAATTAATTTTAAAAAAAGGTTGTACTATGAAACAAAACAAAACAAAAACAAAGGCTGCAAAAGTGAAATAGGGATCAGATATAGGATCTAGGGTAACTAGTAAGTAGTACAAGAGTGCCCTGTGGGTAATGATCTATTATGGTGGCTTTTTTTGTTTTGTTTTGTTTTGTTTTGTTTGAGTCAATGTCTGTACCTGGTGCACAGTAGAAATGCAGATAATAGGAAAGAGCTGCTGAAGTGAGCAATCAGAAAAATGAATAGATTTGTTTATGTTGTCATTTGAATGATCAGCTTAATGCTTTGTTAAATGTTTTTATTAAGGTTTCCTAACAAATAGAATTCATTTAAAGAATTCAAGCTGTGGTCAAGGCAGTACTCAGAGGAAATTTACATACTTAAGTGCTTTCATACAGTTAACAGAAAAATTCAAAGCATTCAGATATTGTTCAGAAGGAAAAGGAAAATCGCAACAAAAACGAAAAATATAGAAAGAAATGAGTAAGAGTAATATGAAAAATAAGGTTTAAGAAAAATAGTAGATTTTCTTGATAAAATCAAAGCCAGTTATTTGATAGGACCAATAAAGTAACTAAAAGCTGGCAAATTTCAAAGTCTGAAAAGAAAAAAGAAAACATAAATAACAGTATCAGGAATGAGAAAGACGGTATACTTAGAAACTAAAAAACATTAGACTATTTTGTATGACATGATACCAATATGTTGGAAAATGGGGATAAAATCAGTGGTTTTAGGAAAATATAAACTACAAATTAACCCAGGAAGTGATACTGTTGTGGAAAAAATAAAAATCAGACCCGCGAGAGACCAAGTGACACTCGGAGAAGTAGGAGAAATTGGATTTATTTTACGCCAGCGGACCCAGATGAGCTCGTGCTCGAGTTCTGGGCCCTGAGCAACGGGGTTATAGGGCTTTTATAGGGGCCTGCAGGCAGTCGTATTCCAAGGGCTATGCTGACTGCTGGTAGGTGGGTTTAAAAGGGGGGGGGGCGGGGCTGCTTTAGGCGGAGACAGTAGTGCAGGGAGCCTGTGGTGGGAAGCCTGTTTGCAGAAGGAGAAATGGCTGGTTACCTCTTGCTCCCAGTAGGGCTTCTGGTTATCTCTAGCTTATTGTTAGTAACTTTCCATCTTCTGGGGTCTCCTGGCCTGGGCCTGCTCTGGGTAATTTTCCTCTTCAATACAAAACCAGTACTACCCTAGTTTAAAAAAATTGCAGTGTTTGTCCAAAGATCTAGCCCTCAAAAGTAAATGAAGCCCAGATTTTTTTAAGGTTGAATGCCGTGAAATATTATAAACATATATGTTTAAATTTGCTCCATGCAAGAAAAAAGGATATGCAACTTCCCATTTTATTAAATGGAGCTTAGATAACCTTTTGATACACAAAGTAGATTAACAAAAGAGGAAATTTTTTAGAACAATTATAATTTGAATATAGATGCAAATATGTAAATAAAATATTATTTGGCAGTTCATTTGAATATTATTTAACAGGGCCTTAAAGTCATATAAATTGAACAACTAAGACATGTCAGCAATGCTAAGATGTTTCAACTTCAGGAAATCTATTAATATAATTTGCACTCAGATGGAGAAAATTATGATTTTTTTAATGAAAAGCAAACTAAAAAGATTTCCCACTTTTTCCCATGATGGATTAACAGGTACTGGATTACCTTTCTACCTTTAATAACTAAATTCCTGGACAAAACATATAAAAATTATTCTTAGATATTGGACAACAGGCAGTACAAGAATATGATCCCCAAGAAAAGGAAAACAAGCAAGATGAGACCTACAATTGACCAGCTTATCACTTGAAGAGAGTTTCCAGGTTGTATTACAGGAAAAGGGAGTCCAATCAACTGGATAGAAAATAGAAAAAAACAAGAGAAAGATTTGTTGAACAATACAAAACATAGCTTTTTGAAAAGATCAATAAAATGGGTAAACCGTTGGCTAGATTAGTTAGGAAGAAAATAAGAGTGAAAAAGAGAAGGCAGAAATTTTCCCTTTTGTAGACTGTACAAATTGTAGATTCACCAATGTCAGTTTCTGGGCCTACTATATGTGTGTTCTTTCTCTTTAAAGTACAGCCAAAATACGCAGATAAACTTTCTTTTAAGAGGTTTGTTTTTCTTTTCTGAGATGAATCCTGTGTGTTTTGTTTATCACTGCTACACAGACATCTCCAGTTGCATTCTTTGGGTCATTTGCACCCTGTTTGTGCAAATCCTACAGGCATTTGTGCAAATCCTACAGGCATTCAAAAGATGAAAAGAGGATACTATGAACCACTTTTGCTAATTAATTCAAAAACGTAGTTTGAAAGGATAAATTTTAATCCTCATGCAAAAAGAATTAGGGTAAAAAAAAGTATATGAACAGAAAGTTCACATAAAAAATAAAACATGACTCACTCATCCTCTATTATTAAACTTTAACTTGGCATAAACCTTTAGAAGGTAATTTTACAGTATCTAACAATTTAAGTGTTCATTATATATTTTAACCTAGCATTTACAGTTTTAAAAATTTACTTTGAAATAATCAAATATGCACTTTACATCAGGCACTGTTCTAAGAGTTAGGTATAAAATAGTTGTCAGAACAAATTCCTTATCTCATCAATGCTCTGCTTTCCTTGGGCAGACTGACATTAAATAAGAACCCCAACAGCCAAATGCCATGAGCAGTTACAGACCATGACCGTTGGTTTCTTGAAGTGTAGAATGCCATACGAGAGCATAACAGAGGAATCATACATATACATACATGTACAAACACACTGCGAAACAGACGGAATGTAAACAGTCCCAACTGTGATATGTTTGTTAACATTATACTCATACATAACGAGATAGACCTAATTTAGTAACATGAACGTTTCTGTAAATGATAATTTATGTGAAAAACGTTTCTAAAATAGTGTGTATAATCTGATCCTACTTCTTTAAACATGTTTCTCAGCTCTTTCTGAAACGTACATTCATCTCAGCCTTTTCTCTAAGGATTCTCAGAGGTTAATTTGTCCCTTAAGCAAATGTTTGCAAGTGGGACCAGTGAGTTCACATGCCAATGTCAATGTTTAACAAAATACTCCGCCATACTTCACGCTGTGTTCTGAAACCAAATGAGGAATCAGTGATCTAAAGACAAAACATAGTAGAGTTAAATATATAGGAGAAATGATGAGATATCATGGTTGGAAAGAAGAGATCTTATACTACCAATGTCTCTTAATCAGCATAGAATGTCTCCAAATTGTATCCTTTTTATCTTTTAAAAATATTTTCTGGATCTTAGGGATGTCTCCTTTGTCATAGTACTATTTTTATACCTTTCTTTGTTTCTTCATCTGTCTTATTAAGAGCCAATTTATTAGTCTTTTCAAATAAATACTTTTTGGTCTTGTCAAATTATTTCCATTTCATTTTTTTAAAGATTTTATTTATTTATTTGAGAGCGAGAGTAAGAGAAAGAGCAGTAGCAAAGGGGAAAGGGAGAAGCAGTCTCCCAGCTGAACAGGAAGCCCAATGTGGGGCTCAATCCCAGGACCCTGGGTTCATGACCTTAGCTGAAGGCAGACACTTAATGGACTGAGCCACCCAGGCACCCCATCCATTTCTTTCTTTCTTTTTTTTTTTTTGGATTTGTTTTGCTGTTCCTTTTCTACATTTTGCAGATGAATTCTTAGTTCATTAATTATTCAGTCACTCTTTTCTCACATTAGGAATTTAAAGTTATCATTTTCCCTCAAATACTGCTTTGGTTTCATTCCACAAGCTCTCATATTTAACAATAAATTAGTTATATAAATTTCTAAATACCTTGATAATTTAATATTCTTTAACCCCTGAATTATTTCTAATGTAAAAAAATTAAGTGGAACATATTCTAGTCATCTTTGTATTATTTATTTTTGTTTAATGGCCTACTTCTCAGAGAATAGACTGCATACTTTTTTTTTTTAAAGATTTTATTTATTTATTTGAGAGAGAGAATGAGAGAGAGCATGAGAGGGAAGAGGGTCAGAGGGAGAAGCAGACTCCCCGCTGAGCAGGGAGCCCAATGCGGGACTTGATCCAGGGACTCCAGGATCATGACCTGAGCCGAAGGCAGTCGCTTAACCCAGGTGCCCCTAGACGGCATACTTCTAATGTCTTTTTATAAATATATATTTTCTTTCAGGCTTTGTGGTTATTTGAATGTTGGCGGATAGTATTGCAAAATATTCAGCATTTATCCATTAGGCCAATGTTGTTAAACATATTGAAATCCATTATAGTCTTAGTTTTGTTTTGTTTTTCCTGCTAATTATTCCAGAATTAAGATTTTATCATATACGTCTCAAATAATTTACTCATATAATCCTGCTGATTTCTGCTTCGTATGTTTTAAGACTATATTTTAAGTGTAAAAATCTAGAACTGTTATATCCTCCTGGTAAACTGAAATTTTATCATTCAGAAGTAAACCTGTTGAATTCTATTAAGAACTTTTTACCATATTGTGTATTTTGTATGATATTAATATAGCTACATCAATCAACTTTTACATTTCATTCAAAGAATGAATTCACTTCAAAGAAATCTGGCTACTTTCAACATTTCCATTTCTGTATGCTTTGTGGTCTAATAATTTATGTCTTTTAACTAGATTCAGTATGTTTACATTTGTTTTATTCTTCTTATGGGTGTATACAACCCATATAGTTCTAAGGATTTATTTTCTACTTCATCTAATCATATTTTTCAACTTTTGTTTAGTTGTTTAGTGAATGATTTTTAATTAAATGGTTTATTTTCTCATTTCATTTTTTTTCTCTACTATTTCTATTTTTGGATTACTAGCCCTTATTTTTAGCATGCATTAACTTAACCAAGTCTACTGTCTGTAATTTGTAATCCTTTTAAACAACATAAATTTAAAATGCTACCTCCAATCATATCCTCCAAATAGATATCCAATTATTCTTTAGTATTTTAGCTCTATTTTGAATTTTTAATACCTCAAGTGGAATTATTTTAATAGTCCTATATGATCAGTGTTTGTTTAGACTATACACATATTTACCATTTTTTAACTCACCATTTTTTTCTTGAATGTCAGATATTCCTTCTGTGGTTATTTCTAGTCATCCTTTAGAAATTCTCTTAGTTGACACTATTTGGAGGTAATATCTTAGTTTTTTTTTATTGAAAATGTTTTTGTTTTATTCTAATTTTTGAGAGATATTTTTGCTTAGTATAAAAATTCTAGTTTTGTAATGTATAGTACAGGGAATACAATCAATATATTGTATTAACTTCATATGGTGACACATGGTAACTAGACTATTGTGGTGATGGGTTTGCGATGTATACAAATGTTGAGTTACTATGTTGTACTCACGGAACAAATAGAATTATATGTCAATTACACTTCAATAAAAAAGATTCTGAGGAATAAAAATATCTAGTGTGGTAGTTACTAGTTAAGCATTTTAATACATGCAAAAGTGCTTTCTCACATATCATGTGTATCTGTGAAATAACACAAAATTTGCTTAATAAAATCAAATTATTATTTAAGATGGCATGCTTTGGAAATAGAAGAGCTACCAAATATGATTATTTCAATTTTATTTTATTTTTTTAAAGATTTTATTTATTTATTTGACAGAGAGAGACACAGCAAGAGAGGGAACACAAGCAGGGGGAGAGGGAGAGGGAGAAGCAGAGCAGGGAGCCAGACATCCCAGGACCCTGGGATCATTACCCAAGCTGAAGACAGATGCTTAGCAACTGAGCCACCCAGGTGCCCCGATTATTTCAATTTTAAAGAGACAAACAGCAAAGAAAACATTGATTTCACTTGCACATTAAAATGGTCGATTATTACAAAATAAAACAGGATTACAAATAATTGCCTATTTGTAATGTGGCAAATAAATAAGTCAGTAAATAAATAGGCTTAGCAAACTCATTCCTCAACTCATACTGGTCCAGACACTTATTCACTCTTTCCTGAGAATCTAGCAGGAGTGAGAATCTATGAGATGGCTGAAGACACAAAAATGTAGTCTAGAATATGCCCTTGGTTAGGCAAGAATTTCAGAATGATGACTTGCTATCATGTGAATACTAAAATGGATTTTATTTTTTCTGGTGTGATTTCTAGAAATAGTCCTAAAACTAGTTCCTGGAAAAATTGATATCTGAAGTCCTAATTAACAGTTTAAGATTCTAGAACAAAGGAATGCAGAAGCAGTTTTTCTTTGGGGCAGAACGATCTTACTGATGTTAGCTAAGAAGAAGTCTATAAGAGGGGAAGCTTTCCATTGCAGGACAGTATTTTGACATGTTAATGTGTACATAACAGAAAGAACAACTTTGCCATTGATGATTTCTGTGCCAGGGGAGTGGTTTACCCTGTAAACCTGTCAAGTAAGTTCACATTCTGAGGGTTAGTTTACTCGTTAATAATTTTCTAAAAAATTATGATGATTATAAAAGCCTAAATATGTGCTCGTGATTACACTGTCCTTTATAAATGTTAATATGTTGTGGGTTTTGCACATTTTTACTATGATAGCTTCAAAGAGAAGCTGAAAAAATTTACAATGAACAGTCATATACCCATTGCTTAATACTCAATAATTATTTACTATTTACCTCCCACATATACACACATATGCTTACATATATATAGTTGTATGCACATATATATTTACGTACATATATGTGTGTTTGTGTATCTGAAAGCAAGTTGCAGATATTGTGATGATTCACCACTATATATTTCAACATAATCTCCCAAGAATAAAGATATTATTTCATATAACTACATCATTGTTATCTCACACATGAGAATTAACAGTAATTACATGACATTATTCAATAACTTTTTGAAAGCCAAAATTCAATTTGTGTTCATGCTTTTGTCTTTTCTAAAATTTATCATGGTTCCAGTTTTTCTCATAGAATGTAGTTGTCTGATAGAATATCTCATTTTCTGAATTTACCTGATTATTTCTTTATGGTGGTTAACTTGTTCTTCTCTTCCTCTATTTCCTGTATATTGGACAGTATGCCTAAGGGTTTTAGGATATAGGTAATTTTTGGCAATGATATTTCAAAGGCAATGTTTTGTATTTCATCTTATGTTATTTCAAGGAGCATAGTCAGGCTGGGCGGTGCTGAGTGTGATCACTTGATTAAGGTGGTGATTATTGCACAGTTATTACCATAACATGAGGATCGCTCCATTGTCAAAGAACATTTTCCCTTTTACAAATAGCAAGTGTTCTGTGGTATGATGTTTTGGCACTGTGTAAAAATTCTGTTTCCCAACATTGTAGCTAATGATTTTAACATTTACTCATGAGTCTTGTCAGAATCAAATATTCATCGAATGTGGCAAAAATGGTAATGGATTGATTTTATTGGTTTCTTTCATTATTTACTTGGCATTCTTTTGTAAGGAAGAGCTTTGTAACTGGGGATCAACTACAGATTCTTTTATAAAGACAGGATAATTCTTTCCCTATATCTACTGATTTTTGGAGTAAAGAATTGGTGTAAGAGTCACCTCCAATAGAGGCAGATTTTTTTCTTTACAAGTGTTACTGTGCTCATCATGTGCCTTCTCCAACCCTTTTTTTGCTCTGATCTGGTCAGTGTACAGTGAACTCAATTTCCCAGACTTCCTTGCCAAGTGGCCTCCAGGAAAGGTCATCCAGTAGGAGGGACTATTGGAAGGCTGGAGGGCAAAGGCAGCAAGGAACCAGGGCCCACCTCCCCCTTGCTCTGCCTCTTGCAATGATGGTGGGTTCTCCTTATGACCCCAGCTCTCTCCAGACATCCCTCTCTAGTCCCAGCTCACACCAGGCCCTTCAATTTCATTTACTCTCCTGTTCGTGGCTCCACTACTGGGCTGGGATAAAATAACATCTTTGCACTTAACGCTATTAGGGTATCATGGCTTCTAGCCTCTTTTGGCGGAAAGTAAAGATATTTTTAAAGGTGATGTGTTCATATTGATAGTCTCAATTCAAATTCACCTTATACACCCTTTATCAACTTTTTGGGCTACAGTTTCTATTCTCTAATACTGCAGATTTGATTCCTAATAGCATAAACAGTGTCTAATTTTCTGAATCCTACAACATACTTTTTTGTTTCCTGGGCAACCTCTAGCTGCAACTCATAAAATAGTTTTAATATGGAAAAGGTTGACATTTCTACCAACAGAAATAAAATCACTGATCATTGTTTAAGATTTTTAAGTTATTTTACTTTTAAAATAAATCCCCCTAAGAATGTAGTTTCATTTTCAAAGCCACCTGGAATGTTTCTTTTATTTGTGAGTTTGTTACTCAGTTGATATACTATTATATATCTGATTACTTTTTTTCTATTTGTTTTCAGTTTTAGGATTTGCATTTTCTTCTTTTAAAGCAAATTTTATTTTCTGAATATATAATACATTGATACAGATCGAAAGGCAAAACTGTTGCCCCTTTTCCCAAGTATGCAGAAGCTCCATTGCACAGAATTCCATTAACTTCCAGGATGAGAGCTGGTTCAGTGTGTGCCTACCTTCTTGGTCTCAGTGTTCTGACTTCTTGACATGAATGGAATTCTTTTTTTTTCTTATAGCCCCATTCCATTTTTTACAAGAGCATTCTTAATAGTGCATGGGGAATTTTCATAATTGTATTATGGGAGGCTTTCCAGATCTCTAAACCATCAAATTGCCAGAATAGGATCTCTCAGGACTGTGTCCTATTTATCTCTATCAGAATCTAAAACAAACTTAGTTTCTTAGTAAATGGTCATTGAATATGATTGTCCCCTCTCTAATACATGTATTTTCAATGATAAAGACCAGGGTTTCTCAATAGTGATGCTATTGACATTTTGAGTGGAATAATTCTTTGTCATAGGGGCTGTCTTTTGTATTATAGAATGGTTAGGAGCATATCTGTCTGGCCTCTGACTAGTGCATGCCAGAGTCCCAGTCATGGTATTCAAAAATGTCTCCAGATGTTGTCAAATGTCCTCTGGAGAAGAAATCACTCCCAGAACAGATCCACTAATATTGGACTGTGTGAGACAGCATTTTGTTATGTCAATCATAACAATATTCTCATACTTTGAATATTAGAGTTTTAGTCAACGTGGTTGATGTTTGTAGTAAAATTAAATTGCCTGCAATTAGTTCCTGACTTGATTCTCTCTTTGACCCCTCATTAAGGAGTAGCTATGTTAAGTAGCTGAATCCCTCGCAAGTGCTTAAAACAGGCCAGCATTAGGAAATATACTTTTCTCTGTGTGGCCATAATTGAGGCCAGGTGGTTTAGAGAGCTTTCCTGACCAGTGCCAGCTGAGTCTTGCCATGCTCTGCACTCTCTTCCGAGGCAGTCCGTCACCCTCCTCATTTCTGACAGCACAAGTTGAAAAGGCACCAATTTCCATACAAATCTTAGTGTCAGTCTTCAAGATGCAGTTGGACCAGTCATGCGGCAGGAATTTATTGGTTCTGGTAAGAAAGGAAGTGAAAACTCTGCAAAAAGACCACTAAGTCCCCATTTGTGAAGTTTACTTCATATACTCATTAATGCAGCTTATACTTTCCTGTCAAAATATTCAGTTTTCCTCCACTCCAGTTCACTCCGTTTCTATTCACTGATATTTTTACAAGCCCATCCATTATTTAAGGGCTAGGGAAGCATTATTAATATGTCAAAAATAAAGTCTTTTGGAGAAGATATTCCATTCAGAGTAGAGCTATGGGAAAATGCACACAGAGACAGGAATACTGGCCTCTTCTTAGACGGGTTAGCAAAGCACCATCCTTGTTTCAACCTACAAACACCTGTTGAGAGTAAATCATGCACTTGGGGATACCAGCGAGACCCAGGGCATGCCTCACTGGTTGTCATTAGGATGATCGAATGAGGGCATTTTTGAGAATGAAAGAAGCACCATGAGTAAATGCAATGGCTAACAGGCATAACCAGGACTGTCCCAGGCAAACCAAGATGAATTGGTTCCAGAGTTGGTGATAGGGTTGGGGAGATAAGTCACCTAATTGACCAGATTTTTAGGGCCTTGTAGTCAGAGGTAGGACAGATGAAGCATTCTATCTTGTTGAGGACAGGCAGAAGTGTGCCAAATTCCTGTGGGCTGGAGACGGGGTGAGAGGAAGAGCTAGAATTCATGAAACTCTCAGAGTGACTGCAGGCATTGTTTGAATACCCACCATGTGTTAGCCGTGTGAAATAGAACATGGTCCCATCCGACGTCTTCTAGAATTCTCATAACCTTTCAAGGAAAGCAGTTTTCCTTGGAATTATTTAATGCTGTAACTTAGTGAGGCATTGTGGTGTTGTCACTAAGGCTGGATCACTTCAGTTCAAAGCTGTTCATGGAATATGTGACGTGTCAGGTGCCATATATTCAGGACTCAAAGATACAAAGGGTGAATCTCTTCATGAAGTTTACCATCTGAGGGGGGAGCTGATAGCCTAGTGAGTGTTCTTTTTAGGAGAGATTTTAGGATTTGTTTTAGTAAAGGGAGTGACTATTATACTCATTGCATTTTAAAGACCTAAGGGAAGTGCATATTTTATCTGCTTTCTGAAACTTTTACTTTTTTTTACAAGCTACAATAGTATTAAACCTCCTACTTAATGGCAGCTCTTGGTAAATACATAATGGCATTGTACCAATATTATCTCATTTAATCTTCATAATATTTATTTCTCATTCTGCAGATGAGAATACTGGGATTTTAAATAGTAGTGACAATTTCAAACCACAGGACAAAGCTGAAATTATAAATTGGGTTTACGTAAAACATTTCCCTTGAGTTCACTCTGGCGCCAGAACTGGCTCGGTCTTAGATGATGGGGCAACCAACTGTGGGTAGCTGCCTAGTGACAGAGGAAACAGCCACGGAGGTTGGCAATGCCAACCAAAATACAGGACCACTGCTTGTCACAGATAATGCAAATAGCAGTCCCATTGTTTTCTATTCTATTCTATTCTATACAATAAATTCTATTTCTTTTAAAGACAAAAAGATTATAGTTTCTTGGTTTTAGACAAACAAAACAGAGAGACTAGACTTGTTTATTTCAAGTATCTTGGGGACCACATTCTTTCATAGCCTCTTTCTTCTAGTAATATTTCTGATGTTATAATGTCTTAGAATTGAAAGAATAAGGAAGTACATTGTGGTCTCTTATTGCTAACACCAGTGTGATAAAACAAGACTGTGATAAAGGCATGCAATAATAATGCAGGGATTCAGTAGAAAAGGGGAGGGATGTGGGAATGATTTAGCAAAGGTGCATTGCATGACCTCATGAGGATAGAAAATGACTTTCTAGTCTAGGCAGGAAAAGCAAAATGGCAAAAGAAAGAAACAAGATGGCAACCGCAAGGAGAAGTCATTAAGTTCTCTTTAAAAAGGATTTTTGGTAGCATCAGCACCTTAAATAAAGAAAGGAAAAGAATAAAACATTTATCTTGTTTTTCCAATATAAATTATACTACTGGGCAACAAATAGTAGATAAAGGGACATTTCTCTTTATACTTTCTCCAGCTAATGCTAGAAGAACTAGTGCCATAATTAATGGAGCTAGACATTGCACATCAATGGCGGCTAATATCACTGGAAGAGAGCCAACAATTATATTCCTCCTGGTGGAAGAGCATACTGCTCTCTGTTTTGCCATAAAATGGATACTAATTATGAATAAGTCTTTAGATCCTAACACTAACTTACAAGAAAATCAAAGAAGGGAAGAATGTGTTAAACTAATCGGGGATACAATCAACAAAATCTGAACAGGTGACTTTGCAGGATAAATGACTTGATTTATTCCACAAAATAATCATAAAGAAAAAGAAAGAGAAAGAAAGAGATGGAAGAGAAACGTACAGAGTGAAAGAGATTTAAAGTTTGTATCACCCAATCGTAATATGTGGATCTGAATTTATATCCTTTTGCAAACAAACATTAAAATAAATTTATGACATTTATGAGGCAATTGGGAATTTGAACACAGAATATTTGATGATATTAAGGAACTGTTAATGTTTTGTAGTACACCACTGATATTGTGGCTGCATCTCATAGTAATTCTTTTGTTAAAACAATCAGAAATAAAAATATTTAGGACTGAAAGAATAGGATATCAGGAATTTGCTTCACACTAATACAGAGGGGGCAGGAGGGGGTGGTGAGATTAAAAAATTAAATTTATAATTTAATGGACTATCCATTCAGCTATGGACTGAATGTTCATGTTCAGCAAATTGATATGCTGAGATCTTAAGCCCTAGAGTGAGGGTATTGGGAGGTGGGTGGAAAGTAATTAAGTCATGAGGCTGGAGTGCTATGAACAAGATCAATGTCTTAGAGGAAAAGACATGAGGGAGCTGAGAGAAATAGATGTTTATTGTTTAAGACACTCAGTCTATGGGAATTTGTTGTTTCAATTTGAGCTAACTTAGACGATAATGATCAGGCTGGTGATGGGTCTGCAGGAAGTGGTTATATAGTACAGTAAGGCATACTGTCTGCTTTTTTGTATATGTAAAGTTTTCTAGGATAAAATATGAAATGTAATGAAGTTGCCAGAGAAAAGGTAACAGTTGGACTGCAGTGGCACTGAGAAAAATATTCTAACTTCTAAGGCTTAACATTTCACTGGAGGAGAAAATCTGGGAAGCTGCTCTCTAAAATCTCCACTTCTAGGAAAAATAAGTAAATTTTAATGAGAACGAGTCAGGGGAATGAGTTTTGAAAGTCGAGGCTGCCCAGGGATGTTATGATTTATATGCAGCTTATGATCTTTATACTTCCTTATTTTTTATTAATGAAACTTCTAAATATATTTTTGTGCTAAGAATGTTTATAGCAAATCTCAGCTGTTCTAGAATCTTAGGAAATGGGCAAAATTCAGTCTACACCCAGGCAGTAATTTTATGAAACTAATTATGGGAGCAGGGCTGGGGATTGAAGATGGATAGGAATGGTGAAAACATGTATTTTGCTCCTGTATTTTATGGTAAATACAAATTTGTTCTGGAATCCTATTGATTATGTTTAATGTCCTATAAAATCTGTGGTTCAGGATATGAATGTGATGATTTATAGGAGAAAGCAAAGGGGCTTGTCCCTTTCCCTGGGTGTATCTGCTCAGCATCTCCCTTGCTTAGATGGTTGATGTGGGCGCTCTGAATCCTCTGCCCTTGACAATCTCTTTTTATTAACTGGGTTAAATTTTTATGTTTCTCAGAAAAGTGGGGGTGCCAATATTCATTAATAAGCATAGTAAATTGTTAATTTTCACAGGGCTATTATGATTCATTTTAGTGAACATCTCAACCCTAAAGAGAAACCAGACAATGTTAATGTTCCCATCGCTGTGGAATGGGCCATTTTCTTGTGAATCTCTGACTAACAAATGGCATAACATTTGGAACAAAAGTTTTTCTTAGAGTAGATTAATGCCATGGCCATGATTTATATTTCCTGGCTGGAGTTTCTGGGCAGATGGATCAGGCAAAGACATGGCATGCTTTTATCAAACTCTTTTGACATATTTTTTTGATTCAGGGAGTATCCTCTTAGGTTCACACTTGTATGAATGGTTGGAGTTGACTGAAATATAAATTAGCAAGCTCTCCTGGTATAACAGATGCGTCTACAAACTAGCTGTCGGTAGGTACTTACTAAAAGGAGTGTTGCGTCATGGTGGAGAGCACATGCTCTGGCATAAACAGTCTATGCTCAAATCCCGATCCACCATTTTCCAGCTCTGTAGCCTTAAAGTTACTTATCCTGCCTGTGCCTAAATTTCCTCACCTGTAAAAAAGGAGTAATAACAGCACTTGTTTCCCAGGGCTCTATCGGGCTGTTATGAGAATTTGTTGAGTGAATACATATGAAGCCCTTAGGACAGGGCCTAGTACGTAATACACACTGAGTCAGTGTTAGTCATTATTAATGCCTGGTCTTGTCAAACCTGCTCTAAGCTATCCTTTGCCTCTTGATCACTTTGTTTCATATCCATTACTTTCCTCTGGTGTGATGGAAAGATCAGTGGTTAGAAGCTGATGATCCTGGCTTCAATTCCTGACAGTGGCATTAGATAACTTCTTTAAGCCTAGTTTCATATCTGTAATATATGGACACCTATCATAGTTGCTGTGATAATTGAATGAGTTCTTAGAAGTCGTGTTTAGAAGAGTAGGTTTCAGTGAATATGAATACCCTCCCTTAGTGAGGGAGGGCCTTATGATCTGCCTTATTGTTCCTAGACTGTTGATTCTTCACAGCTTTCTATTGGTGCCCAACATGATTGGTCCCCATTCAAATTTTTGCTTGTCTTCTCCATTCCTCGTGAGCTTCTGAGACATGGACCAAGTCCCATTTTGGGGGGTGGCTAGTCAAGATCAAGAAACGGATTTCAGGGGCACCTGGGTAGCTCAGTCGGTTGGGTGGCTGCCTTCGGCTCAGGTCATGATCCCAGGGTCCTGGGATCGAGCCCCACATCGGGCTCCCTGCTCAGCGGAGAGCCTGCTTCTCCCTCTCCCTCTGTCTGCCGCTCTGCCTACTTGTACTCTCTCTCTCTGTTAAATAAATAAATAAAAATCTTAAAAAAAAAAAAAAAGAAACAGATTTCATTAATCCAATCACCATTCAATAAATAGTTATTGAGTGGCAACTATATGCCAGGCACTGTGGGAGAGAGACCTGGGCTCCTGTTGTACTTAGAATAAAATTCAGATTTCTTGCCAAGGTCTCAATGATCTGACCCCTGCCTGCCTTGCCAATTTGGTTCTAGAATGGAAGAGCTCATGCCAGATGGCCCCTCTTGTCCAGGCCACTCTCCATGCCATGCTTTATGGCTGATTGCTTCTTATCTTTGAGGCTTAGGTATCTCTTCCTTGGAAATGTTTTCCCCAACACTGCCTATTTTCTATTACTGTACTGGGTTTATTACCTTCAGAACCCTCACCACTATCTGTAATTGTAGGATTATTTGTTGACTTGCTTATACTCTGTATCCTCTCAGACTGTAAACTCTATGAGGGAACAAATAGGCAGTACCTAGCATGTTATCTGGCATGCAGTGGGTACAATAAATAAATAGTAGCTGCATGGGTACATTTTTCTCAAATGTCCATGAAAAAATAAATAATTGAGAAAAATACCAACTCCCCTAACAATAGACTTAACTGATGCTGCAGCCATAAGGTTTGGGGCAAATTGCCAGGCACCTTGCTGGGCAGCTCCTCCCCCCTAGGGTCCTCACCAGCCTTCACACAGCTGGGGTCCCTTTGCTCTCTGCATCTGGACATCCTGAACTTTTCCCTTAGCCAGGAAAAAAACTCAGGCTAAAATCTTCTGATTGCTCTGTTCTCATTCAGCATTGGTTTCTGAAGGTCACGCCAGTTTGTGTGGACATTGTTGATGAACAAAGAATAGAACTTCCCTCTACCCAGAGCATTTTAAGGACTCCCTTAAGTGCTGGACATTCTTATTTTTGGAGGCTCTACTCCCTCATCATATAAAACATATCAAATGAATTCATATCCATATTTAATATGATACTTTTTTTTTTTTTAAGATTTTATTTATTTGCGAGAGAGAGAATGAGAGACAGAGAGCATGAGAGGGAGGAGGGTCAGAGGGAGAAGCAGATCCCCCGCTGAGCAGGGAGCCCGATGCGGGACTCGATCCCGGGACTCCAGGATCATGACCGGAGCCGAAGGCAGTTGCTTAACCAACTGAGCCACCCAGGCGCCCCATGATACTCTTGCTATAAAATACCTTAGAAAGATTTTTGTAGTGTTGCTCTTGGAATTCTGGTTGTAACTAACATTTGATTTTTGATTGATTATTTAAAAAAAAAGAGAGGCATGAGATCAACCAATTTAGACAGAGCTTCTGCAGTCTTATGAAGGAGACATATTGAATAAATAATTACACATGTAATCTTTAAATCAAAGCTGTTGGAGTTACTGTTTTTGGATTGTACTCCAGAAATAATTTTTTGATGGAACATTTAACTTTAATTCTTAAAAATCTATGGTCCTTTTTGCTTCATGTTTCTAGATTTATGAATTTGAGGATGTTATTGGAAGGCCATGTGTTGTCTCACTTAAGGAAATGAGTGCTTTATGAGGTAACGAGTTTGCCATTGCTGGAGGAGTTCATGCTGGCTTTGTGGAATGTTACTACCTCCTTGGATTTTGTAACCATCCAGAATACATTTGGAACACACAGATCCTAAGCTGGAAAATGTCTGTAGAATATCAATTTTCCCGAGGTGCCCGGGTGGCTCAGTCAGTTAAGCGTCTGACTCTTGATCTCAGCTCAGGTCTTGATCTCAGGGATGTGAGTTCAAGCCCCATTGTGGAATATATATATATATTTATATCAATTCTCCCAACTAAGGAAACATATATGTTTGGTTGATATGTTGGACTGTGATTATAGGTCAGTCGACAGACTTGATTTTGACAATCGAATCCATTGATTTTCCTGTCTCACTTTGTAGGCACGCAACTTCAGGTAGGCAAGGGTCCTATTACATGTAATAGGAACCTTCAAGTGCCTTTGCACACACACACACACACACACACACACCATTGAAATTCTGCAAAAGACATTCAGGTCCAAATTGAATTCTATCGAAAAGTCTGAAGTAATTTCAATGTTAAAATATATTTTGTCAAAAAAATATATATTTTGTCAAAACCTTTAAGGCTCCTCAGAATGAACTTGGGTAATTAGGTTCATTTTGGTTAATATCTTTCGTGAGGGAATGAGTTTGAAGGACTTTCTGCTGATTCTAAGGCAAATGTGTGCCAGGGATTGGGAAACTGTATGTGGGCAGCTGAGTAGAGTTGGAGGAACTTTCTCTGTATTTTTAGGGTGCCACACTTGCAGGTAAAAGCTTGCTAAATAAGAAGGAGATGTGATCCTATGGAACTAAGAATAGAGCAAATGAAAGCTGAGGAGTCCTCTCTCCCTCCTTCTTGCTGCTTCTTTCTGCACTTCTCTCACCTCTTCTTCCTGGCTTTCTCTATGACTCAGTGGAGAGGGCAAGAAATGCCTGCCCCACAGCTTTGAGGTTTATAGCTTCTCTGTTCTAGAACCCTGACCACACTGGGATTGAAATCTCTAGCCACAGTTCTAGATTCCTACAGAAAGGCCTGGGAGTCTGTCCAGGTTGTGTTAGACCTGACCACGGGGACAAGATCTTTCATGTGACTTGACTGTCAGCAGCCCATCTGTATGAACGGGATAGACAGTTCTCAGGGAACTAGGGTGTCTGTGACTCAGTCTAGGAGAGCTCCTTAAAAGATGTTCACTCTTCTGTTCATTTTAAGTTTTTTTTAAAGAATAATTGAGATAGGGGATTTATATTCTAAGAAAAAAAAACATATTCATTATAAACAAATATTGTATGGAAACACAGGTAACCAAAGCAAAAGATAATGAAAACTATCTTTGTTTTGCCTGAACATAAAATATAATTAAACTACTGCTCAAATTAATAATTAGCTGTCTTTATCAAACACTTGCCTTTGCATGCTTTCAAGAATTCTCATGATTGAGTACAAAATAAACCTGGGTTGTACTTTGCCATAGATAAGACTGTGGGGCAGGAATCATCCCTTGGAAAAACTTGTAGACAGAGGTGGCTAACTCAGTCCCCTGAAGGATCACCTCTGATCTCTGGGATACACTCAGAGCCCCAGAGCTCACAAAGAACTAGGATCCAGATACATAAGTGCCTGCCAAGTCAATATTGAATAAAGTTGCCTCTTAGTCATTGGAAATTAGATGAGGGAAATAATCTCACTCAACCTATCCCAATACCCTGAGCTCTGAGGTCACTGTTCACTCATCCCTGACCTGCTCCTCCCCATTTGCTCTATCTTCTCTCCAATATTTCTGACATTTGTGGCCACTTCTTCACCTAAATAGACCTTATCATTTCTTAGCTGCATTACTGGAAAACCAGTTTTCTAAATTATTCATTCTTTAGTGAATGAACATCGATGAACATTATGTTGGGTTACCCCTGGAATGAGGGAATGGAAAAGACACACTTCTGGCCTAGGAAAGGCTCTGTTGGACTCTTTTCTCATTGCACTTGTACCAAGTTTTATCATTTTGATTATTACTCATTCCCTGCTAAGGGAAGAGTTTTTGAGAGAGCCATAGGCTAAGACTCAGCGTGCTTGGGAACTGCATTGGTGTGATTAGATTCATTTTTGATATTGTTCGGTAGTTCTTATCACTTATTTATGTGTCCTATAGTTTCTGCCAGTGTCTTAGAATTGTGTGTATATGTGTGTTCATGTGCATGTGTTTGCTTTGGGTTGATATTAGGGCATGGGGTTTTGTTTTCTCCAAAACCTAAAATATTTTTCCTTACTTGTACCAAACTGCCATTCGTGACAAGGCCTCCTCAGATACAATTAGATAAAAGGTAGATTGCAAAGGGCTTTGTGACATTTTGTGATGTAGTTAGCCTGGTGATGGGTATTGAAGAGGGCACATACTGCATGGAGCACTGGGTGTTATATACAAACAGTGAATCATGGAACATTACATCAAAAACTAATGATGTGGGACGCCTGGGTGGCTCAGTCGGTTAAGCGGCTGCCTTCAGCTCAGGTCATGATCCCAGGGTCCTGGGATCGAGTCCCGCATTGGGCTCCTTGCTCAGCAGGGAGCCTGCTTCTCCCTCTGCCTGCAGCTCCCCCTGCTTGTACTCTCACTCACTCTCTCTTGCCTATGCTCTCTCTAGCAAATAAATAAATAAAATCTAAAAAAATGTATGGTGATTAACATAATATAATAATAATAATAATAATAATAATAATAATAATAATAATAAAAAGATACTTACTTTATAAGATCAGGATAAAAGTTAGTGGGAAATGAAACACTTTCATCCGACAGTGAATTTGTGACTAACTTAAAAACTCCAGGAAATCAGTCTGGGCATCCCTCAGCCTTCTGTCTCCCACCTTGCTAAACTCATCTACAAGTGCACATGGCCATCATTCTCTTCCTTCTCTCCTACATGAAGAGAAGTCTCCCTGCCTGCACTCTGGAATGTGCTCCTGCAGGACTTGGCTCTGTCTAAAGCTCCACCTAAGAAAGTACACAAACATGACCATATGTACATCTGTTAATATGCACAAATCTCTCCCACTTAAAAAAGAGAAGCGACAGTCACCAATGTCTCCTGCAGCTCAGCAGTTGACATTGGCCACAGCTCCAATTCTTGTTTCCCTCAGAGTCTCCTCCTCCCCTCCTGGTCACTCCTCAGGTCACCTTAGTCCAGGTCTACTGTCCTCACAGCCTGGTTCAGACTTCCCACATCAGGGTCAGCGATAACCTTAGCTTTGTCAAAAGCACTTTTCACCTCTAACCTTCCTGTCCTTGCTGCTGCCCTTGATCCTTTCAACCACTCTCACAATCCCAAACCTCACTCCTTGACTTCTGGGTACCACTTTGGGTTCTTCTGTGCTCTTCTCCTTACACTGACATCTTACATGATTTCCTCCTCACCTGTTCTCACTACCCCATCTTCTGAAGTCTCCCAAATCTTTCTGTTCAGTCCATATGTCTCTTCTGAGCACCAGCCACATGTGTCCACCTCTGGACATCTGGACTTCCAACATGGATGGGTCTCTCAAATCAACATGGCTGACCTACTCTTGTACACTGCACATCGCCTCACCAGACCTGCTCCTCCTCCAGTGTTACCTATCTCAGTGGATGACACCAGCTGGTATCCAGTCACTCAGTCCAGAAACCTCAAAGTCACCCATGATTTCTTCATGCTCACCCCAGACATTAGGTCAGGCACCAAATTTTGCCTTTCAAAGTCCCCATTCCTTTTTTTAGTTATCAGTTGTGCCTTGCCTGGATTATAGAAACAACACTGAGCAGTCTCATTTTATTGATTTCAGTCTTTGCCCTCATATCCATCCAACTGCACTGAAGCCAAGGTAATCTTTCTGAAACACAAATGTGGTAATGCCAATTCCTTGCTTGAAATTCTTCAAAAGCTCTCAGTCATGCAGAGTGAAGTCTGTACTCCTTAGCACAGTACATTCAGCTTTAATCTGGCTTTAGCTTATGCCTCCAACTTCATTTCCTGCCAAGCCCCTCACTCTCAGCTGTGTGCTCTGTGGCTTGAGAAAAGCCAAGTCTTTTTTTTTTTTTTTTCTTATTCTCATCTTTCCAGTCCATAAGAGTTTCATTTCCTCTTATAGATTTGCCAAAAGCAAAGTAGCAACTCTGATCCTCTGGAATGTAATCAGTCTATAATTTACTTCAGTATGAAAATGTTTCTGTTTTTGATGTCCTTGGTTATTTATACTTCTCTATTCTTGCCCCTATTGCCCAGAAAGGGGATTCGTGGACTGGAGGATTGACAGTGAAGACACAAGTAGATTCTAGGCCTGGAGCCCAGCTGCTCCCATTCACTCCTTCTTTTTTGTCATTTCTGAGGAACTAGAAGACGGTTCCTGGATGATTGGCAATTGGTCAGTCTGAGCTCATGGTGGTTACTTCTTGTTAATTAGCACAGGTGAATATTAAGATCTCAGGCCATCGTTACTTTGCATATGTCAATCCCTATGCATAGAATTTTCTCCCAACTCCATGCCCTGTTTTCCAAATTCAGCACCTGGTGAAATCTTCCTCATGCCTCCAGATCCAGCTCACATACTTCCTCCTCTGTGCATCCTTCCCTCACATTTGTCCTTCTCAAGGATACTTCATTACTTCCTCGAAGCTCACAGAGTACCATGCAGATCCCTCTAGCATTGCAGTTAGCATGATACAAACTGAAGACCACCCTCATATCTGTTTCTCTGTCTCCTGCACTTAACTAAAGTCTCCACAGGCTTCCCTGTATCAGTCATTGATGTCTCAGAGTCTGACCTGGTGCCCGATACGGAGTTGTTGCTCAGAAAATCTGTAAGATAAAGTGTTTACCTATTTGGAAGAAAATAATAGAATTAATTTAACCTCTTGTCTAGTTTTATTTACAGAGGTATTTCAAATAGAATCACGAGGCATCACAACAGATCAGAACTTTTGAAATCACCAGAGGGTGCTGGTAATTGTTTCCCTGTGAAGACCCCTAGGCAGATATATGTGGATAAATGAGAGGAACCTCTGGAAGATTCCACTAGATGCCATTTTGGTTTCCCCGAGTTGGCTGGTCCCTGTAATACAAACACAAACCTGACAATGAGCCCTGAGCTGAACGGACTTGTCCTTTCTTGAAGCCGGTGCCACTAGGGTTCCTTGGGCTCTTCAAGGTGAACGCCCAGACTCGGGCCATAAGTATTTCTTCAGGCCACAACACTGTGGGACATTTTTCGGTGCCTCTGTTTTCCCTCCACGCTCCCAGGTCATTGACTGAAACATCCCTCCCCCCGATTCAGATGCAAAGTGGTCTTAGGGCACTGCACCACCATTGTCTCCACGTCACGGGCGGCCCCTTCACTTCCGGGCCCTGGCCTGATGACGTGATGGCTGACTACTCCGAGCATAGCTGCGCCCAGACTCTTGCTGCTGCGAAGACACATCCTTCCCTCCAACACTGTGCCCTTTCAGGATTGTGTCTCTAGCAGTCAGCCTTGGCGTTGGCCCTTCTTGCACTAGTTTCAGCAGGGTTGGGCTGGTGTCAGGGTTAGGGCTGCTGGGAAGTCTTGCCAGTGGGACAGCTGTTTTCTCCTTTCTCCTGAAGACTAGACACCCTTCTCCAGTCAGACGGGAGGGCTTGTGTTTCAC
Source organism: Mirounga angustirostris (assembly GCF_029215605.1). Classification (NCBI taxonomy): domain Eukaryota; kingdom Metazoa; phylum Chordata; class Mammalia; order Carnivora; family Phocidae; genus Mirounga; species Mirounga angustirostris. The sequence goes on along the minus strand of NW_026991718.1, from coordinate 12,827,561 downwards.
CTCAGGATCCAGAACAGAGAGAGGTTTGCGTCCCCTCCTCCTTCCTTCAGGGCAGCGGCAGGCTTTCCCAGGGGGCTCTCCTGCCAGCCCTTCTCCCTCTCAGAAGCCTCCTGCTTATTCTCTCTTCAGGTTCAACCAGTGAATGATCTCAGGTTTCCTCCATCACTTCGGGTCTCACAAAACATTTGAATTTATCAAAGGAGCTTTTGCCTTTTGCCTCCTGAGGCCTCAAAAGCCTCCCAGACCCCGCCCGGGCCAAGCCCCCGCATGCTGTTGTTACCTCATTTACACTGCTGTCTAGAACACAACCCAAACTGCCTGCATCCCTCAGAGACTGTGCGTATTTGGAGAAAATTACTCAGCATTTAAATGTCAGAATAATCGAGCCCACACCCCCATAAATAATTATGTAAAGGACAGAAATGAGGCATCACCACTGCCCATGCTGCAAGGGACCTTCAGGGCCGTGGAGTCCAGCCCACATTTGTCACAGGTGAAGAGCACAGAGGGGGCAGTGCTGGGTCACATGGCTCCACATGGCAGCTCCCAATGACCTCTCATGGGGTAACATTGAGGACTAGTAAGCACTCATACCAGACATCTCACCTTCATGAAACCTTCAATCTCAATGTGTTTTATTTTCAAAACTATCTTACATCTTCCTTCTGCTGAGATAAAAGGATGTTGAGTCTTGAGGAAACACTGTGATGCTCTTGGGTCCTGCCAAACCAGACCCCCTAATTCTCCTCTTGCTGGCAGGAGGCAGCAAGATAACACACAGCTGTTTAAAGCCCATCTTGGAAGTGGGTCCTGGAGAACAGCAGGTTTCAGAACACCTGGAGGACTCTTCTAATGAACTGTGTTTCTAATGAACTGAGGGACCTGACTCAATCGGTGAGATGTTTTCTGGGTTTATTTTTTTCATGTGGCAGTGGCAACAGCAGCAGCTAGAAGTTTTGAGAAGGTGGCGGAGCAGCAGGACGAGATGATGGATACTTATACACAGGCTGGGGGAAGTTCCAGCAGGATTAATAGGTGGAAGGAACACTGGGATTGAGAGAGCTTGATTCCCCTGAGCCATTTCTATTTCAGAGAAGTATTCCCCCAATTAATTTCATTTCAAATAGTTGTCCTGATCCTGATAATTAAAAGCAAAAATAAAACCCCCCAAAATGCATATGATTGTATCATCATGGAAGTAGATATAAATTATATAGATGCTAGGTGCCAAGCTCCATGCTGGGTGCAGTGGGAGAACATCACTCTTGTTGGCTCAGACTAAGAAGATCAGCAAAGCAGGGTACTTGCGAGCCAGTGGCATGTTGGCAGTGAAAACCCTCAGTGCTTAGGTCAGCCAGAGAGAGTGAGATCTGAGGCTGGTGATCAGTGCAATCTAGGGATTGAGTAGGCTATCTATGTTCTGTGTCCTAATAGCCTTGTACATGATGTTACCTCCTTTTGGGAGGGTTTTCATCCCTCCGATGTCAAAATAGTGAAGGTTCATAAAGTCCATAGAAACAGCTTCCACTGGAGAACAGTGTGGAACTGACCTGGGTGATGGTGCCCTTCTCTGAGCTTCTTAATCATGCTGCATTTTTTATTAGGTCATCAGTGACCATTATGCAAATTCTATAAATCATTTCTTGGGCTTGTTCTACTTGGCCTATCAGTAATATTTGACCTATTGGATTACTTGCCTTCCAGGACACAATAGTCTCCAGGCTTGAGTCATCCTACATACGTTGTTCTGCTTCATGGAGTTCTCATCAACCTGAGCTCTCAACAATCCCCTCTACCAGTGTTTGGTTCTTAGCGTAGGTGCTACACTGATTAACGCCAGAGGGTGCTTTCACAGAGATCCTTATATCCTTGGTACTCCTTGGAGTTGTGCAGTGCCCTGCTATTCACATAGACCAGGATGTACTGTAATGTGATCACAGAGTGGACAATGCTGGTCTGCACACTGCTTGTCGCCAGTTCATGATGAGATAAGGACAGATATTGACAGAACACATCTAGAAACATTTAGAACAGTGTGACATTGTTGTTACATCTACATCTGCAGTCAGTAGAGTCTTCTCATTGTTCATAGTCTGTTGGGGACAGTTTGAGCATTGTTGGACTCAAGTGGTGAGTCAGAGCGGATGGAAGCTGGATCCTAGGTATGCACAGTAAGGATCATGTTGTAACCTGTGGTATTTTAAGTTTAATTGGTCAACTGAAAACTTGACAAAATCTGAATATTTCTTTTATTGAAAGATAATTTAAATCATTGAAACATTATCAAATAAATTGTTAAAAGTGACTACTGATGAAGGATTGAAGATGAATGTTGAAAATAAAACTTCCTTTCATTTTGTATAAAAATTTAAAAAAGAATATTCTGAGCCTTAGAAATTGCTTTAAAATTTCTTTTTCTGTACCCATCAACCTGCCTCTTCTACCATGAGTAATATTTAAACAAAATACCTATTTAACTCATAATATTTTGTTTAATTATAACTGCAAAAGGATAAAAAGTTACAAATGCATTGCTCCTATTAATCACCTATATGCATAATCTCAATGAGCAGTGTGTAGTTTTGGTCATTTTTTCTTGATTGTGTTTTTTTCTGATTATATTTTGAAATGTACTTTTATGTTTTTTGCATCTAATAATAAAAATGTGGGCTTGTGTTATGTATGCCTTTATTTTTACTTCATTTCCCCTTTCTAGTAATTTACTTCTGTTTGTTTTAATAAAAATATCAGTTTGCAATGGATTGGAACATAAGATATATGTTAGAAACATAGATACATGTAATACCTCTGAGGCAGAGCAGCTGCTGGACTTGGACAAGTCCTTCTCTTCTCTGTGTATGCTCACTCCCATGATATCCTCAAGATTCATGTCCTTAAATTCCACCCAAATGCCAACGACTTCTAAATGTATCTCTTCAGCCCAGACCTCTCCCTTGAACTAAGCCTGTCCAATTGCCTACTTGACATTTCCACCAGGATGAGTAACAAATCCAAAACTGAACTCCTGATCTTCCCCCATCCCCACCCAAGATGCTCTGCTTAGAAGTTTTGTCATCTCAGTAAATGGAAATATCATCTTTCTACTGGCTTCAGCCAAACGGTCAGTCATCATTGACTCTTCCTTTTTGTCTCACACTCCACATCCAATCTATATTGAAATCATGTTGATTCCATCTGCAAAATACATCCAGAATTTATTTCTCTCAACCTCCATTTCATCCAGATCCTAGCCTTTATCCCCACTTGCCTGGATTGTTGCAATAGTCTCCTAAACACTTTCTGCTTTCTCCTCTGCCTTATAGTTTCTTCTCAGCAGAGCAACTAAAGTGAGCCTTCTAAAGCTAAGGACAGATCTTGCTACTCCTCTGCTCAAATTATTCCAGTGAAACCCCATCTTAGTCTTAAAGTCACTTGTAATGACTAAAAACCATACGTGATCTGCTGTCTTTTTTTAATTTAAATTCAGTTAGCCAACATATAAAACACCATTAGTTTCAGATGTAAAGTTCAGTAATTCATCAGTTGCATATAACACCCAGGGCTCATCACATCACATGATCTGCTTTCTTCCTTGGCTCACTCTGACTCAACCTCACTGGCTTCCTTCTTGTTCATCAGATGTACTAATCATGCTCCTGCCTCAGGGCCTTTGCACTCAATGTTTTCTCTTCCCAAAACACCCACAGATCCCCTTACTTGCTCTCCTGTTAGATATTTCCTTCAATTTAGATATTTGCTCCAAAACACTCTTCACCTATAGATCCCCTTAGCTTGCTCTCCATTTAGATATTTGCTTCAATTTGTTCTCCCTTTAGTTATTGATGACCACATCAATGACGCTCCCCCCTGCCAGGTCCTATTTAAGTTTGCACTCCTCTGGATTCCCCTATGCCCTCCCCCTCTTTTTCTCCATAGAACTTAATATTTTCTAAAATATGTATAATTTATTTTTAAAGATTTGCTCTGCAATATAAACCACACAAGAGTAGGGATTTTATCTCTTGTGTTCACTGCCAACTCCTTAACACCTAGAGCAGATCCTGACACATAATAGGTACTTAATCTCCATATTGTGAGCTCTGTTCTTTGACTGTGAGCCCATGATCAGGAGAGAAGATGCCTTATAACATTTTTCATTATCTAGGTTTATCCCAGTGCCTATTAAAGAGCAATGATTATGCATATGCATGAATAAATGAATGGCAGGCTCTCTTGGGACATTGCAAATGATGAAGGTATACCACCAGACCTGTGAGTTTTTACTATCTTGTTATGAAGATGAGACAGCTGTAAAATAAAAATATTTACCTAGATGGGAGGGATGAATAATAACATATGTAGTTCTGGGAAAGAAGACATAATTAAGGTTTGGGGTAGAACAGGTATGTTTTGAGTTCTGGTCCTTGGCAAGAGAAAGAGAAGTAAGGTTATCTCTAGGTGAGGTGGGAACAAGTTTGAATGAAGTATGTTTGGTGGGAGTTTGAGCAAATCACCTGGGCTGAATGTATCTTTCCAATTTTGAGGATTTAACCTGTCAGTCATCAATCTCAACTCTCTCTTTACTCTCTCAAAAAGTGACATCTAGAAGTAAAAACTCTCATCCACTAGAGAGAGAACTATATCCTCAAAGTATTTGCCTTAAGACAATTAAGTGTCAGGCTTGAGTTTCAGGAAACAGACCTCAGCCATTGTGTTCATGGAAGAGATATATTCTTCTAACCATAAAAAAATACTTCCTTTTTCTCAGTAACAAGGAAGGAATGATGACTACATTTTGGGAGGTGACAGAAAAGTTTATAGAAGCTCATGGAGTTTGCTTCTCTTTCCCAAGATCATAAAGGAATTGTGTGATCAGTGTAGTCACTCACACTTCAGTGTGAACAAGCCTATCTCTTTTCTTCCTTGGGGAGATTTGCACTGTAGACCTCACCTGTGCTTACAGAATGAATGGATTTAGGTGTCAGCAATTAAGTGAGAGCAAGGATAGTTTTGTTTATTAACTTAATATGCTTCTATCTAGCTTCTGTATTCCTCTTCAGATTTCCAAATTCCTGGAGAGGTTGAATGGTCCACTTTAATCCAAGGGATCACTAAACATGGAAAGTACTATCAGGAGATGCCTCTAACCCTTAGGTATTTGACTTGCACTCTTACTGAATAGCTTTAAACTTCAAATAGTAAAAATGTCTCATGAAGAAGAGCTTTTGTGATGGCTGGTATGTTGTACAACTCTGCTCCTGCTGAATAGGGCCAGAGTCCATGGTATATGATAGTCTCCAACATAAACTCGGGCCTTGGAGAGTCCAAATGATATGCTTTTTGGGATTACAGATGTGAAGATCTATTATTCATTCCTGCCTGGCATCTGTTACCTAGATAGCTGTGAAAATGCCAAAACATTGATGATATTCACTGCTTTCTTATTTGATGCTCTGAACTTTGTGAAATTGTTCGACACTCCCATTTTCAAATTTCCATTAACTATTTATAAAAGGATATTTGTTCAATGGAAAACTTGAATTCATTAAGTTCTGCTTTGTAAAAGAGTCCACCTGTCAGTATGTTACTTCTGGAAGACTCATTTTTCTCATCTATCTAGAGAGATTTTTGAACCAGAGAACCACACATTTTGAGCCAAGAAATAGAACATGGCCTTTGGTGCCTATCTTGGATGGTGTGACAATCTTGGGAATTCACTGTGGATGTTGAAATGTTGGTGGTTTACAAGTACAGAGAACACAGTGACATAGTATTTGAAATTACGTCTGGTTTTGTGAGCCTAGGAGGGATATTTAGAACAATATTCAGGCCTCACCAGCTATGAGAATTTCTAACTTTAAACAATACCCATAAGCATTCTAGAGATGTATCCAAGAGAAAGATGGGCATATTGTAGGATCTGAATTTATTCTCTCCAAATATTAATTCTTCCTTTGGGGCCAGTTTATCTCTTTGGACTTTTGTTTGCTTCCTTGGGAGAAAAAAAAAAGTTTTTATCAGCAATATGAAATACTTTCATTTTGTAATTCTGAGGTATGGCAAATCATTTCTGGATTTTTTGTCTTATCATAACAGCTATCACTCCTGTAGTATTCAGCATATGCCAGAAGGTTTCAGGTCAGTTCCCATATATTAATATACTGACTCTCACACAGCAACCTTATGCAATGGGTGTTACTATTACTAGCGTTTTATAGATAAGAAAACTGAGGCATGGAGAGGATAAGTGATCTGTCCAAGCTCACACTGCTAATAACAGGCAGAGCCAGGACACAAATGCAGGCAGTCTGGTTCCAGAATCCATTGCCTGTAACTATTACACTCAGCCACCTCCTATAGTAAGATCAAGGCTCCTTGAAAATGTGTTTTTAGTTTTTGATATTAAAAATATTTTGATTTTAGATAAATTATGGCTATAAGACTCTATCAATATTCTACTTATCCTATTATCTCTCTCACACACTTCAATATTTCTTCCCATATATCAAGATTTCAAACTGGATCTTTGAGAAAATCAGTAAAATTAAAAAGTCTCTAGCATTTGATTAGAGAAGATGGAAGACATCCTTTACTAGAATTATGAGTCAGAGAGCTGAAATCACTATAGACTCTACAGATACTAAAAGGGAATGTTATTAAAGATAATATGTCTATACATTTGAAAACTCAGATGAAATGGACAAGTTCCTTGAAAAACACAAACAACAAAAGCTCATTCAAGGAGAAATAGATAACCTGTATGTATTGAGGAGATTGAATTTGTGGTTACAAACTTTCCCAGAAAGGAAACCAGGTCTAGGTTTCACTGGTAAGTTCTATCAACTATAAAATTCTTCACATAACATCCCAGAATATTCAAAAAGAGGAAATACTCCCTAATTCATTCTATGAGACTGGCATTATATGACAAACAAACCAGGCATATATATTTCAGGAAATGTTCCAATAAAGAGCAATACCTGTCAGGAACATAGAGGAAAATGTTCCAAACAAGATTTCAAAAATGTATACAAAGAATAATACATCATGATCAAGTGCTGTCTATCTCAAGAATGCAGGGTTGATTTAACCTTCAAAAATCAAGCAATGTGATTTTCCATATTAAAAAATGCAGAAAAAAATATTTGACAATATCCAGCATCTATTCTCAATGAATTAAGGATATCAGGAAACTTCCTCACTCTAATAAAGGGCATCTATGAAAAACCTACAGTTAACATCATAATTAATGGTAAAAGATCAAATACCTTCTCCTAGGGTCAGGAATAAGGCAAGGATTTCCTCTTTTTATCAATTCTATTCAACTTCACATTGGAGATGCTAAGTACAATCAGGCAAGAAAAATGAATAAAAGGCATGTAGATTGAAAGAAAAAAAAAAACATAGGGGCGCCTGGGTGGCTCAGTTGTTAAGTGTCTGCCTTCGGCTCAGGTCATGATTCCAGGTCCTGGGATCGAGCCCTGCATCGGGCTCCCTGCTCGGCAGGAAGCCTGCTTCTCCCTCTCCCACTCCCCCTGCTGTATTCCCTCTCTCGCTGTGTTTCTTTCTGTCAAATAAATAAATAAAATCTTTAAAAAAAAAAGGAAAAAAAACATAGAACTATTTATTTATTTTCTGTTTTCCTTCCTTCCTTTTTCTCTCTCTTTCTTTCTTTCCCTTTCTTTCTTTCTTTCTTTCTTTCTTTCTTTCTTTCTTTCTTTCTTTCTTCTTTCTTTTCTTAGAGAAAGAAAAAGAGCATGTGAGCGGAGAGGGGCAGAGGGAGAGGGAGAGAGAGAATCTTAAGCAGGCTCCATGCTGTGCTTAGAGCCTGACATGGAGCTCAATCTCATGACCCTGAGATCATGACCTGAGCCAAAATCAAGAGTCATATGTTTAAACAATTGAGCCATCCAGGTGCCCCTAAACTGCCTTTATTTCTAAACTACATTATTATCTATCTGGAAAATCTGATGGAATCTACCAAAGGACTAGAAGATTATTTAGTTGAAATTTTAAAATGTAATTTACCATGGTATCAAACTATGTGGAATAATTACAGATAAATCTGACAAAAGTTGTGAGTGACAAGTGCACTGAAAAATACAAAAGATTAAGAGAAAACAGACCTAAATACATTTTTTCAAAGGGCAAAAGATTCATTATTGTTAAGATGTCAATTATTTCTAAATTATCTATAGATTCAAAGTAACAGCCATAAAAATTCTAGTAAGCTTTTAATAGAAGCTGACAAGTTGACTGTAAAATTTATATTGAAAATGCAAAGAAATTGGAATAGCTAAGACACCTTGAAAATGTGAAACACATTTGGAGACTACTTGGCCTCAAGTCTTGTTAAAGCAACAGTCACCAAGATAGTATGATACTGACATCAAGATAGGTAAGTTGGGGTAACTTCAAGGGGAAATAGCAGAGTAGGAAGATCCCAGGCTCACATGACCATGGATATACCCAGATAATGCCCACATCAATGTAAATAACCCAGAAAATGACCCAAAGACTGGCAGGCCAGACCTCCACAGCTAAATGTAAGGAGGCCACATCAAAGAGGGTAGGAAGAGTGGAGACTTGGTTGGGAGCCAAACTGACCTGTGAGACTGTCCCTGGGAGGGACCCCAGGAGCACATACAGAGAAGAGAAATAGATCCTCACATCAAGTACTCCGGCACTGATGACCCACACTGGAAAGATAAATCCCCATAACATTTGGCTTTAAAAACCAGAGGGGCCTAACTTTGCAAGTTCTTATAATCAGTGGGGCTTCACACCTGGAACTTTAAAAATCAGTACACTTGGCTCTGGGAGAGCTGGAAGGCAATAGGAAGCTGAGTCCCATCCCTTACAGAGATAGTACAACAAAGAGCCCCATGGAGATACAACATAGGAGCAGCAGAGTCTATTCTATCCCTTCATAGTAGTTAACCTTATTTTTGGTATATATATATATATATATATAAGTTATTCTCTCTTTAAAATTTTGGGATACAGTTTCTTCTAACAGACCAAAATATACCCTAAATCTCTAGTGTATGGCTTTGTTCTAGTCTCCTGCCTGATCACATTCTCTCCTTTTTTTTTTCTTAATCCTCTTCTTTCTTTTTTCAACCAACTTCTTATCTTATCAATTCCTTTCATAAAGTCTTTTATAATTTTCATCTTTACAGTCATATTCCATCCCTTCATCGTATTAACCCTTATTTTTGTACATATATAAGTTTTTCTTTCTTTAAAATTTTGGGAGGCACTTTCTTCTAACAGACCAAAATATGCCCAAAATCTAGTGTGTGGCACTGATCTATGCACCAGCCTGATCATATTTGATCATATTCTCTTTTTTTGTTTTGTTTTGTTTTTGTTTGTTTGTTTTTATCTTTTTCTTTTCTTTTTTTTTTCTTTCTTTCCCTTTCTTTTCCCCCAGTTGCAGGTCTCTTCTGATTTGTTTAGTGTGTATTTTTCTGGGGTCGTTGTTACCCTATGGCGTTTTGTTCTCTCATTATCTATTCTCCTCTGGACAAAATGACAAGGCAGAAAAAAATCACCTCAAAAAAAAGAACAAGTGGCAGTACCGACTGCCAGGGACCTAATCAATATGGACATCAGTAAGATGTTGGAACTAGAGTGCAGAATGACGATTTTAAAGATATTAGCTGGGCTTGAAAAAAGCATGGAAGATATTAGAGAAACCCTTTCTGGAGAAATAAACAAACTAAAATCTAATCAAGTTGAATTCAAAAAGGCTATTAATGAGGTGCAATAAAAAATGGAGGCTCTAACTGCTAGGATAAATGAGGCAGAAGAGAGAATCAATGATATAGAAGATGAAATGATGGAAAATAAAGAAGCTGAGAAAAAGAGAGATAAACAACTACTGGATCATGAGGGCAGAATTCGAGAGATAAGTGATACCATAAGACAAAACAATATTAGAATAATTGGGATCCCAGGAGAAGAAGAAAGAGAGAGGGGCAGAAGGTATATTGGAGCAAATTAGAACAGAGAACTTCCCTAATTTGGGGAAGGAAATAGGCATCAAAATCAAGGAGGCACAGAGAACCCCCCTCAAAATCAATAAAAATAGGTCAACACCCCGACATCTAATAGTAAAACTAACGAGTCTCAGAGACAGAGAAAATCCTGAAAGCAGTTCAGGAGAAGAGATCTGTAACCTACAATGGTAGAAACATTAGATTGACAACAGACCTATCCACAGAGACCTGGCAGGCCAGAAAGGACTGGCATGATACATTCAGAGCACTAAACGAGAAAAATATGCAGCCAAGAATACTATATCCAGCTAGGCTGTCATTGAAAATAGAAGGAGAGATAAAAAGCTTCCAGGACAAACAAAAACTAAAGAATTTGCAAACACGAAACCAGCCCTACAAGAAATATTGAAAGCGGTCCTCTAAGCAGAGAGCCTAAAAGCAACATAGACCAGAAAGGAGCACAGACAATATACAGTAACAGTCACCTTACAGGCAATACAATGGCACTAAATTCATATCTTTCAATAGTTACCCTGAATGTAAATGGGCTAAATGCCCCAATCAAAAGACACAGGGTATCAGATTGGAAAAAAAAACAAGACCCATCGATATGCTGTCTTCAAGAGACTTATTTTAGACCCAAAGACACCCCCAGATTGAAAGTGAGAGGGTGGAAAACAATTTACCATGCTAATGGACACCAAAAGAAAGCTGGAGTGGCAATCCTTATAGCAGACAAATTAGATTTTAAACCAAAGACTATAATAAGAGATGAGGAAGGGCACTATATCATACTTAAAGGGTCTATCCAACAAGAAGATCTAGCAGTTGTAAATATCTATGCCCCTAACATGGGAGCAGCCAATTAATAACAAAACAAAGAAACACATCGACAACAATACAATAATAGTGGGGGAATTCAACACCCCCCTCACTGAAATGGACAGATCATCTAAGCAAAAGATCAATAAGGAAATAAAGACTTTAAATGACACACTGACCAAATGGACTTCACAGATATATTCAGAACATTCCATCCCAAAGCAACAGAATACACATTCAACTCTAGTGCCCATGGAACATTCTCCAGAATAGATCACATCCTAGGTCACAAATCAGGTCTCAGCTGGTACCAAAAGATTGGGATCATTCCCTGCATATTTTCAGACCACAATGCTTTGAAACTAGAACTCAATCACAAGAGGAAAGTCGGAAAGAACTCAACTATATAAAGACTAAAGAGCATCCTACTAAAGAATGAATGGGTCAACCAGGAAATTAAAGAAGAATTTAAAAAATTCATGGAAAGAAAGGAAAATGAAAACACAAGTGTTCAAAATCTTTGGGATGCAGCAAAGACAGTCCTAAGAGGAAAGTATATAGCAATACAAGCCTTTCTCAAGAAACAAGAAAGGTCTCAAATACACAACCTAACCCTACACCTAAAGGAGCTGGAGAAAGAACAGCAAATAAAGCCTAAACCCAGCAGGAGAAAAGAAATAATAAAGATCAGAGCAGAAATCAATGAAACAGTAGAACAGATAAATGAAACTAGGAGCTGGTTCTTTGAAAGAATTAATAAGATTGATAAACCCCTAGCCACAGTTATCAAAAAGAAAAGAGAAAGGACCCAAATAAATAAAATCATGAATGAAAGATGAGAGATCACAACCAACACCAAAGAAATACAAACAATTATAAGAACATATTATGAGCAACTCTATGCCAGCAAATTAGATACTCTGGAAGAAATGGATGCATTCCTAGAGATGTATCAACTACCAAAACTGAACCAGGAAGAAATAGAAAACCTGAACAGACCTATAACCACTAAGGAAATTGAAGCAGTCATCAAAAATCTCCCAACAAACAAGAGCCCAAGGCCAGATGGCTTCCCAGGGGGAATTCTACCGAACATTTCAAGAAGAATTAATACCTATTCTTCTGAAACTGTTCCAAAAAATAGAAATGGAAGGAAAACTTCCAAACTCATTTTATGAGGCCACCATTACCTTGATCCCCAAACCAGAAAAAGACCCCATCAAAAAGAATTAGAGACCAATACCTTGATGAACATGGATGCAAAAATTCTCACCAAAATACTAGCCAATAAGATCCAACAGTACATTAAAAGGATTATTCACCATGACCAAGTGGGATTTATCCCTGGGCTGCAAGGTTGGTTCAACATCTGCAAATCAATCAATGTGATACAATACATTAATCAAAGAAAGAACAAGAACCATATGATCCTCTCAATAAATGCAGAAAAAGCATTTGACAAAGTACAGCATCCTTTCCTAATCAGAACTCTTCAGAGTATAGGGATAGAGGGTATATACCTCAATATCATAAAAGCCATCTATGAAAAACCCACAGCAAATATCATTCTCAATGGGGAAAAACTGAGAGCTTTCCCCCTAAGGTCTGGAAGATGGCAGGGATGTCCACTCTCACCACTGCTATTCAACATAGTATTAGAAGTCCTAACCACAGCAATCAGACAACAAAAAGAAATCAAAGGCATCCAAATTGGCAAAGAAGAAGTCAAACTCTCACTCTTTGCAGATGATATGATACTTTATGTGGAAAACCCAAAAGACTCCACCCCAAAACTGCTAGAACTCATACAGGATTTCAGTAAAGTGGCAGGATATAAAATCAATGCACAGAAGTCAGTGACATTCCTATACACCAACAACAAGACAGAAGAAAGAGAAATTAAGAAGTCGATCCCATTTACAATTGCACCCAAAACCATAAGCTACCTAGGAATAAATCTAACCAAAAAGGCAAAGAATCTGTACTCAGAAAACTATAAAATACTCATGAAAGAAATTGAGGAAGACACAAAGAAATGGAAAAACGTTCCATGCTCATGCATTGGAAGAACAAATATTGTAAAGATGTCAATGCTATCTAGCGCAATCTACACATTTAATGCAATCCCTCTCAAAATACCATCCACTTTTTTCAAAGAAATGGAACAAATAATCCTCAAATTTGTATGGAACCAGAAAAGACCCCAATAGTCAGAGGAACGTTGAAAAAGAAAAGCAAAGCTGGCGGCATCACAATTCCGGACTTCTGGCTCTATTACAAAGCTGTCATCATCAAGACAGTATGGTACTGGCACAAAAACAGACACATAGATCAATGGAACAGAATAGAGAGCCCAGAAATGGACCCTCAACTCTATGGTCAACTCATCTTTGACAAAGCAGGAAAGAATGTCCAATGGAAAAAAGACAGTCTCTTCAACAAATGGTGTTGGGAAAATTGGACAGCCACATGCAGAAGAATGAAACTGGACCATTTTCTTACACCACACACAAAAATAGACTCCAAATGGTTGAAAGACCTCAATGTGAGACAGGAGTCCATCAAAACCCTAAAGGAGAACACAGGCAGGAACCTCTTCGACCTCAGCCGCAGCAACTTCTTCCTAGAAACATCACCAAAAGCAAGGGAAGCAGGAGCAAAAATGAACTATTGGGACCTCATCAAGATAAAAATCTTTTGCACAGCAAAAGAAACAGTCAAGAAAACCAAAAGACAACCGGCAGAATGGGAGAAGATATTTGCAAATGACATATCAGATAAAGGGCTAGTATCCCAAATCTATAAAGAACTTATCAAACTCAACACCCAAAGAACAAATGATCCAATCAAGAAATGGGCAGAAGACATGAACAGACATTTTTCCAAAGAAGACATCCAAATGGCCAACAGACACATGAAAAAGTGCTCAACATCGCTCGGCATCAGGGAAATCCAAATCAAAACCTCAATGAGATACCACCTCACACCAGTCAGAATGGCTAAAATTAACAAGTCGGGAAATGACAGATGTTGGCAGAGATGCGGAGAAAGGGGAACCCTCCTACACTGTTGGTCAGAATGCAAGCTGGTGCAGCCACTCTGGAAAACAGTATGGAGGTTCCTCAAAAAGTTGAAAATAGAGCTACCATACGACCTAGCAATTGCACTACTGGGTATTTACCCCAAAGATACAAATGTAGGGATCCGAACGGGTACGTGCACCCCGATGTTTATAGCAGCAATGTCCACAATAGCCAAACTGTGGAAAGAGCCAAGATGTCCATCGACAGATGAATGGATAAAGAGGCTGTGGTATACATATACAATGGAATAGTATGCAGCCATCAAAAGGAATGAAATCTTGGGTAGGGAAATGGGTGAAGTACATGAAGGGAATTAAGAGTACACTTATCATGATGAGCACTGAGTCAAATCACTATATTGTACACCTGTAACTAATGTAACACTATGTTAACTGTAATAGAATTAAAATTACACTTGATCTTAGCCAAAAGACCAAGAAGTGATGTAATAGAATTAAAATTAAAACAAATAGGTAAATTGATCAATAGAACAGAATGGAGTCCAGAGGCAGTCTCATCCATGTATGGATGGCTGATTTTTGACCAAGTTGCAAAGACAATTCATTAGAGATTTGATCTTTTTTTTTTAATTTGCATGTAGTTGGCACACAGTGTTACCTTAGCTTCATGTGTACAACTTAGTCATTTTACTATTTTATACATTATTCTATGTTCACAAGTACAGCTACCATCTGTCCCATTGTATTGCTATTACAATATCATTGACTGTATTCCTTATGATCTGCTTTTCACTCCTGTGACTTATTCCATCAGTGGAGGCCTGTATCTCCCTCTCCCTTTACCCATTTTGCTGAACCTCCCATCTCCCACCCCTCTGGCAATCATCAGTTTGTCTCTGTATTTATGGTTCTGATTCTGCTTTTTGTTTGTTTATTCATTTTTTAGGGTTCTATTTATGAGTGGAATCATATGGCATTTGTCTTTTCAATCTGACTTATTGCAGTTAGTATAATACTCTCTAGCTCCATCCGTGTTATCTCAAATGGCACAGTCTCGCTCTTTTTATGGCTGTGTAGTATTCCAATGTATATATAACACATTTTCCTTATTCACTTGTCTACTGATGGACAGTTGGGTTGCTTTGATGCCTTGGCTCTTGTAAATAATGCTGCAATAAACATAGGGGTGCATTTTGAATTAGTGTTTTTGTTTACCCTGCATAAATACCCAGTCATAGAATTATTGGATCATGTGCTATTTCTATTTTTAATTTTTTTGAGAAACCTCCATACTGTTTTCCACAGTGGCTGCACCAGTTTGCATTCCCACCAACAGTGCATGAGGGTTCTTTTCCTCCACATCCTCTCCAACACGTGGTGTTTCTTGTCTTCTTGATTTTAGCCATTCTGACACCAATAAATGGTGATGGATACACACACACAAATTCATTCAAAATGGATCATACATCTAAATGTAAAGCCTAAAACTATAAAACATCTGAAAAAAACTTGGAGAGAATCTTTTGAGCTTGGGTTAGGCAAAAATTTCTCCCAAAATCAGAACCCATGAGAGAGAAACAAACTGGACTTGGCAAACTGGACTGCATCAGAATTAACACAGCTGCTTCTCATTAGGGATTCCTAGGAGGATGAAAAGACAATAGACAGTTGGAGAGAAAATATATTTGAGAAGCATACATGTGCTAAAGGACTTGTATCTAGACAAAGATCCTTCAGAACTCAATAAGAAAATAACCCAATTAAAATTTTTCATAAGATTTGGATAGACACTTTGCTGAAGAAGAGATATAAATAGAAAATAAGCATATGTAAACTGTCCGACATCATCATTCACTGGTGGGATGCAAATTAAAAGTACAAGATGCCACTATACTTCTAATAGAACAGCTAAAGTTTAAGACAGACTGTACCAAGTGTTGGCAAGAATGTGGAGAATGAGAATCTCATCTGCTGCTGGTGGGAATCTAAATGGTACAAATCCTTTGGTAAATGTTTTGGCAGTTTCTTTAAAAAATGTTAAACATGTGCCCACAATGTGATCCAGCCACTCTTCTTCTCCATACTGACCTAAGAGAAAAGAAAACCTATGTGCATCGAAGGACTTATACAAAAATGTTCACTGTAGCTTTGTAAAAATACAAAAACTGGAGGGACACCTGGGTTGCTCAGTCAGTTAAGCATCTGCCTTTGGCTCAGGTCATGATCCCGAGGTCCTGGGATGGAGTCTCGCATCAGGCTCCCTGCTCAGCGGGGAGCCTGCTTCTCCCTCTTCTCCCTGATTGTGCTCTCTCTCACTATCTCTGTCTCTCAAATAAATAAAATGTTTAAAAAAACCACAAACAACCAAAAAAGACTGAAAACTGGAAATAACTCAAATGTCCATCAACACATGGGTGTCTGAACCCATTGTGGTATTCCCATACAATGAGACACCATTCAGAAATGAAAACTAATGGAGTACTAATGCATGTGACAATATGTATGTTGTAAGCATATGTGACAACACAGTTACACATGACGAAGTCAGGCAAAAAGCATCCATGCTGTTTGATTCCATTCGTGAAAAACTTTAGGAAATGGGATCTTAGAGTGACAGAAATCACATCAGTGGTTGAGAGGAGTGGAACAGAGAAGGGCAGGAACAAGTGATTACAAAGGATCTTTTGGGGGTGACAGATATGTTTATTATCTTGATTGTGGTGATGGTTTCATGCCTGGATATTTATGTGAAACATATCAAATCGAACAATTTCAATACATACATTTTGTTGTGTGTCAGTTTTTCTTCAATAAAGGTGTAAATAAGAGATGAACAGAGCTGAGCTCCTCATCATAAATGCTGAGTAGTTCTATAAAATCAATTGTTTTTAACAGTCCCCTCATTTGAAGTTATGTTTGATATGGGAAAGTTCTGATGCAACCAAAATATTTAGTCAGCTTGTGGCCTGATTCTAGAGGCAGATTAACATGGAATGGAGGGACTAGTTGGCTTCTTGCTTGGCTGATTTAAATTCTGTGCTGCAGAGGTGAAGTCATTTGTATGCAGCCCATGTTCTTCACCAGCAAACACAGACTGTAAGTCTACGAGTAAATCTGAGCAAGCGTTCTGGTTGTACTGTGAGCAATTTGAGTCTTGAATGACCTTGACGATAAGCATATCTAACCTGCAGAGAAAATTGCTTGTCCTTTTAAAAATTTTAAGTTAAAAAGTATTGATTCATTTTCATCAGATGTAAGGAATCATATGTTGATATTACCTTGTAAAAATCCTTTTAACAGTGTTAATCAATCCTACAAGAACAAATCCTCCCTATACCTAGGAAGGATGGAGAAATTATGAGAATTCATGCCAATTTTTAAACATATGTTTTAATCCAGCCTGGGGGTTAAAAAAGAGTGGTGAATTCTTACCATTTAATGTCTCTTTTTCATTTTACTTTTAAAGGCCTCAAAATTAGGTCAAACTGGCATGTGTATGTCCTATGCTTGTGAATAATACCCTAATTCTTATAAATATCCAAATATGTGGACAAGGTGTGCTGGGTGGATTAGTCATTGAACTGAGAGTAACAATACCTGAATAGTAGCTGGCCTCGATGCCCAAGCTTTGCTTACTTTTTAGCTCTTTGAATTATGTCAAGTCATTTTACGTAGCTGGGCCACAGGTGACTTATTTGTAACACAAGGAACAAGCACATGAATTACCACACTTGTCTAGCGTGCATGCCAAAAGTGCAGATTGTACGGGGTCATGCACATTAAGGTATCATTAGTAGCTGGACTGCAGAAGTCTTGGATTGCAGATTGATCTGGGTAAATGCAGCACACGATGGAGGGTAGGAGTGGGCCTCCTGGAACAAGACAGATGGATTCACATCCCAGGTTCACCCCTCCCAGCTGTGTGATTTCAGGCAAGTCACCTATGTCTCCAAGTGGCATATTTCTTATCTGCAAGACTAAGGGCAACCCATCTCAAAGTACTACTAAGAGAATTTAATAAAGCAATTTATAATGATATTGAGGGTTGCTCAATAAAAGTTAGCAATTATTATTTTGACAAATTGTCAAAAAATTTTGGTGCTCAGAAAAAAATGCATTTTTAAAGGGAATTATTAAATTCCAGATGAGTACAAACACTTCAGCCAGCAGTACCAAATCCTTGAACCTTTAGAAGTAGATTTTAAAGCTTAAATGCATTCCTTCTAAATGAGAATTTTTCCCCTTATTATATAATAAGGAATTCTATTTCTGAGGAAAGATTGATATGCCATATGTCAGTTTTAATGAATAATTTTTAATATAATTCAGACAGTTTGCACTCTAGTCAAATGAATGTTAATCCATCATTTTCGAATAAATATTACGTATCTAAAAATTGCATGGGTACTTTTACTGATGCCATGAAAGATAGAGAAAAGAGGGACAATAAAATCCTTAAGTTAGTGTCAGTCAGTTTTAACCAACAATTTGAGCTAGATGTCAAATGTTTTCTCAAGTGAGCGATCATTTTTTAAGGTAGGAAACACCAGATATTAGAGAAAAAATCCTAGTACAGCCTGACCTGTCTCTCTAAATTTAGGGGGATGAGTGAAACAATGTTACTTGGTCAAGAGTTAGGAAATGGTGAGAAAGAGACCCAGGGAAATAAGTAATTAAAATAGGACAAAATGAATATATAATGGAGTTAGATGTGGGGAAAAGAGCTGGCTTACGACAGTGGGAATCTAGTCTGCTTATGGGGCTCAAGAAAAGTTTCAGTGAGGAAATAACTTTTGGGCTGAGTCTGAAAGGATGAGTAGATAGATGCTTTCCAGGTAAACAGTAGGAGAAAGAAATGGAGGGCAGAGGGCAAGTATGTTTGAGGGACAGTAAGTGAACAGTGGGATTCAGGTACAGAGCAGGGGCAGGTAGGACTCAAGCCCAAGGACCACATGGTAATGGCCCTTCATACAATATATAATAAGAATGTAGTACTAATTCTGCAGGTGCCTGGTTCACAAACTAGTTTGGCATCCCAGAGTCCTTGCTGTGGGTGAAAAGACTGGTTTTTTCAGGGAAGTGTTGTGCATGTAGAGAAAATCTGTGTGCCAATAGCTGATAGAGCCCCTTGTGTATTCCCATGTGTTCCAGATGTGTGAAGAGTCGTGTATCTGCTTGGGACAGATTGTTGTAAATGGGCCCATGGCCATACATGGAAACTGTGTGAGCAGAGCAACAATGGATGCCAGATGGTAGAGGATCCTGGATCCCTGTAGTCCTGTTTACTAGGTCTCTCAGAAACAGAACTTTGTAAGAATGCTCTAGTCTTCAACTATACCAGGAACACAAAAACTGCCGTGACAAGGTTGTCATTTCCATTGTAGATGGGGATAACAGGGGCACTGTGGCCTCTTGAGTCTGAGTATCTTATTGCTGATTCTCAGATGACTACTGCTGGGGAATTCCACCCCAGGCAGGTTTTGCCTTCTCTTCTGAAAGGCAATACAAATCCAGAAGGAGGTGGCTCTGGAAAGGGTCCCCTATATCAGAAAGCATTCAACCATTCATAATCATCTCATTCCTTCCTTCCTCAAGAGTGTCTGGAATATCCCTGATGTGCAAGGCCCTGTAGAGAAGGACCATACCCAATCTTCCTGGAGCTATCTTGTAATTGGAGAGGAAGCACCCCACTCAGGCCAACAACAACTTGACTGAGTGGCTGGGTGTCCAAAGAGGGACAGGGTTGGTCTGGGTTGGCAGAACTCAGAAGGTAAGGGAAAGAGCTCTGAGCCATGTTGTGGTCAAGGCTGGTGGCCTTCATCTGGACTTCGAAGGACAGCTAGTGACTGAATCCATTGATAAGACTGTCTTCAAGCAGGAGAAAGGACATGAGCAGAGGTCCAGAGGCACTGATGGAGCTACTGTCTATCCACCAGCAGCTCTCCAGAATCAGTTAGGCCCCCTCCTGTCTGCCCCTTCACCCTGCTGTCCTGGTTCAACTAGGCTGGAGCTCTTTGCCTTCTGCTTGGCTGCTTGCCTCAGTACTGTTGTTCAAGCCATTCTCAGTTTGGAGTGATTTTGTTCCCAACATCCCCTTCTTATCAGTGGACATTTTTGATCATCTCAACTAGGAAGAAATGCTACTGGCATCTAGAGGGTTGAAGGCATCTTGCAATGCAAAGAATTGCAAATAATTTTTTTTTTCAAAAAGTGCAGAGAGTTACCCAGTTCAAAATATTAATAGTGCCAGGGCGCCTGGGTGGCTCAGCTGGTTAAGCGGTGACTCTTGATTTTGGCTCAGGTCATGATCTCAAGGTCCTGGGATTGAGCCCCACATTGGGCTCTGTGATCAGCAAGGGGTCTGCTTGAGGATTCTCTTTCTCTCTCTCTCCCTCTGCCTCTCACCCTGCGCTCTGTCTTGCTCTCAAATAAATAAATAAATAAATAAATCTTAAAAAATTTTTTAATAGTGCTGAGGTTGAGATTGAGAAACCCTGGGTTATTCCATTTAACCCTTGTCTTCCCACCCTCACTGAAAAAGATGCTTCTGTGGGAATTTTCTTCAAACTTGGGAGCCACCTATAGACATGATTGTGACATGTATCCTGGGACCTGAGCACTTAAGATCCCAGCTCAGAGGATCCCCCTCCCAGAGATACTGGCCCCCTCACAGGGGCAGGTGCAGTCAGCCAAGTCACAGAAGGCCAAGGAGGGGGACGCCTGGGTGGCTCAGTTGGTTAGGTGTCTGCCTTCAGCTCAGGTCATGATCCTGGAGTCTTGGGATCAAGCCCTGCATCAGGCTCCCTGCTCAGCAGGGAGTCTGCTTCACCCTTTCCCCCTGCCCCTCTCCCTGCTGTGCTCACTCTCTCGCTCATGCTCTCAAATAAATAAATAAATAAATAAATAAATAAAATCTTAAAAAAAAAAAAAAAAAGCCAAAGAGGAGGAAGAAAGAGGCCATGCCAGTTAGTTTGAAGATCAGAACCTTATTGGGGTTCTTTGAAAAAGTGTTAAATGGCAGAAATGGAAACACTCTTCAAGAGGTTAAGGAGGAAAAGGGTGATCAGAACATTGACAGAAAGAATGTGTGTTAGTTTCCTGAGGCCATAACCTGGGGGCCTTAAACAACTGAAATATAGAGTCTCACAGTTGTGGAGGGTGGAGTCTGAGATGCAGGTGTTGGCGGCTTGGTTCCCTCTGAGACGGTGAGGGCAGACCCATTCCATGCCTCCCTCTTAGCTGCTGGTGGTGTGCTGGCAACCTTAGGCAGAGAGGCGCTACATCATTCTCTGCCTCATCTTCACCTGGTGTTCTCCTTCTCTGTGTGTCTGTGTCCAAATTTTCCCCTTTCACAAGGGCACTAGTAATACTGGATTAGGATCCACAGTGATGGCCTCACTTTAACTAATTGCATCTGTAACAACCTTATTTCCAAATAAGGTCACAGTTTGAGGGGAGAGGGGTGAGGACTTCAACATGTGGGTTTTGGGGAGACAAAATTGAACCCATAACAACGTGCTAATCATCACTCCTTCCTGTAAACGTCCACACTGTTTCCTTTGTACTTGGGCACTCTCATTGAGGCTGCCTTTATAGAGGAATTTGTAGAGCGGGATCCTTCTACCCCACAGCCGTGAGCTTCCTGAGGGAAGAGGCTGGGACAAGTAAACATGTAGAGATTTTAGGAAATTGAGCATTAAACCAATATTTAAGTGCTTTGAAAACTTAAGGTGTTGCAGTACTAACTGCTATTTTGAATCACAAAATGTACATATATATGAAAAAAAATCAATTAAGTCACTTTGTTGATGATTCTTGCCTTGCATTTCTTCTCTCCTTGGGGAGAACAAAGCTCATACTTGAATTTGAGATAATTGAATTGCCCATGTGGCCTGCATTTTACTCTTCCTTTGTTTATTTTATTTGACTTTATTCTATTCTATGTTCACTTGCTGACAGAGTGGCAATCAGTGGGAGGAAGATCTTTTTTATACAGATAAAACTCTGTGACCAATGGAGCTGCTGGGCTGAGACAAAGAAGGAATGTAGATGCACCAATAAACACCAAATACCTTTTGAAATAAATTATCTAACCACTGCAAGATCTCACCGTTTTTAGAGATAGGATTTTATAAAGTTCATTATTCTCTTGATATTTCTCTGAGATACTTTGATCTGTGAGTTCATTTTATTTTAGCCCCTTGCCTCCGGTCTGGCCCCTATAAGCTGCTTTGCAGCTCCCAGAACCCCCTAACTCCCAGGCTCAGCATGGTGTTGTCAATTTTTATGCTCAGCCTGTACTTGTGTGGGACACTTAGTAGTCGTCAAGCCGATAAGTGACAAATTAATTCATCATTAAATGGATTTAGTTTATGGATTTCTAGACTAACAGAATGTGTGGTTAATATAACTGACGATGATCACTTATATCTAATGCATTGACTTTTTCCACGCTGGCTACAGTCGAAGGGCCTTTCCCAACTCTGCTTCTGGCCAACTACTGCCTGAGGTGAAAGTGGTTCAGGGAGAGGAAGTTTGGGCAAGAGGAAAAGAATATCTTTGTCCCCTCCAGCAGGCTGGATGTGAGGGAAGAGATAGGGAAAAAAGGAAAGAAGATCAAATTGTGAAGTAGCACTAACATCTAGAAAATTTTTGTTCTGCTCCAACATGAGGAGGACAAATAGCATTAATTACTCAAGTCACCCTAAACATGAGCTTCTGTGTACCTTTGATGGTCTGTGGTGGATGGCTGAAGAGAGTGGGGGAAAGGCAAATATTTTCAATTATAATGAAGGATCTGTTTAGAATCTTATTTATTCTCTTTTTGCTACTGCTACCCAAATATAACAGAAACCCAAATTTATTTTTTTTTAATTTTATTATGTTATGTTAGTCACCACAAAATACATCATTAGTTCTCGATGTAGTGGTCCATGATCCATTGTTTTCATATAACACCCAGTGCTCCATGCAGTACATGCCCTCCTTAATACCCATCACCGGACTAACCAATACCCCCACCCCCCTCCCCTCTAAAACCCTGTTTGTTTCTCAGAGTCCATAGTCTCTCATGGTTCATCTCTCCCTCTGATTTCCCTCCCTTCATTTTTCCCTTCCTTCTCCTAATGTCCTCCATGCTATTCCTTATGTTCCACAAATAAGGGAAACCATATGATAATTGACTTTCTCTGCTTGACTTATTTCACTTAGCATAATCTCCTCCAATCCCATCCATGTTGATGTAAAAGTTGGTATTCATCCTTTCTGATGGCTGAGTAATATTCCATTGTATATATGGACCACATCTTCTTTATCCATTCATCTGTTGAAGGGCATCTCAGCTCTTTCCACAGTTTGGCTATTGCGGACATTGCTGCTATGAACATTGGGGTGTATATGGCCCTTCTTTTCACTACCTCTGTGTCTTTGGGGTAAATACCCAGGAGTGCAATTGCTGGGTGATAGGGTAGCTCTATTTTTAAATTTTTGAGGAACCTCCACACCGTTTTCCAAAGTGGCTGTACCAACTTGCATTCCCACCAACAGTGTAAGAGGGTTCCCCTTTCTCCACAACCTTTCCAACATTTGTTGTTTCTTTCCCTGTCCATTTTTGCCATTCTAACTGGTGTAAGGTGGTATCTCAATGTGGTTTTGATTTGAATTTCACTGATGGCTAATGATGATGAACATTTTTTCATGTGTCTGTTAGCCATTTGTATGTCTTCTTCAGAGAAGTGTCTTTTCACAACTTCTGCCCATTTTTTGACTTGATTATTTGTTTTTTGGGTGTTGAGTTTGGGAAGTTCTTTATAGATCTTGGATACCAGCCCTTTATCTGTAGTGTCATTTGCAAATATCTTCTCCCATTCTGTGGGTTGCTCCTTGTTTTGTTGACTGTTTCCTTTGCTGTGCAGAAGCTTTTTATCTTGATGAAGTCCCAAAAGTTCATTTTGCTTTTGTTTCACTAGCTTTTGGAGATGTATCTTGAAAGAAGTTGCTGTGGCCGATGTCAAAGAGGTTACTGCCTATGTTCTCCTCTAGGATTTTGATGGATTCCTGTCTCACATTGAGGTCTTTCATCCATTTTGAGTTTATCTTTGTATGTGGTTTTAGAGAATGGTCGAGTTTCATTCTTCTGCATGTGGCTGTCCAATTTTCCCAGCACTATTTATTGAAGAGATTGTCTTTTTTCCACTGAATATTTTTTCCTGCTTTGTCAAAGATTATTTGACCATAGAGTTGAAGGTCCATATCTGGGCTCTCTATTCTGTTCCATTGATCTATATGTCTGTTTTTGTGCTAGTACCATGCTTTCTTGGTGATCACAGCTTTGTAATATAGCTTGAAATCAGGCAACGTGATGCCCCCAGCTTTGTTTTTCTTTTTCAACATCTCCTTGGTGATTCGGGGTCTTTTCTGATTCTGTACAAAGTTTAGGATTGTTTGTTCCAGCACTTTGAAAAATGTCATTGGAATTTTGATTGGGATGGCATTGAAGGTATAGATTGCTCTGGGTAGCATAGACATTTTAACAATGTTTATTCTTCCAATCCATGAGCATGGAATATTTTTCCATCTTTTTGTGTCTTCTTCAATTTCTTTCATGAGTGTCCTGTAGTTCCTAGAGTATAGATCCTTTACCTCTTTGGTTAGGTTTATTCCGCAGTATCTTATGGTTTTTGGTGCTATTGTTAATGGAATTGTTTCTCTAATTTCTCTTTCTACAGTTGTGTTGTTAGTGTATAAGAAAGCAACTGATTTCTGTGCATTGATTTTGTATCCTGCCACATTACCGAATTGTTGAATGAGTTCTAGTAATTTGGGGGTGGAGTCTTTTGGGTTTTCCACATAAAGTATCATGTCGTCTGCAAAAAGCGAGAGTTTGACTTCTTTGCCAATTTGAATACCATTTATTTTTTTTTGTTGTCTGATTGCTGTTGCTAGGACTTCTAGTACTATGTTGAACAATAGTGGTGAGAGTGGGCATCCTTGACGTGTTCCTGATCTTAAGGGAAAGCTTTCAGCTTTTCCCCATTGAGGATGATATTCACTGTGGGTTTTTCATAGATGGATTTTATGAACTTGAGGAATGTTCCCTCTATCCCTATACTCTGAAGAGTTTTAATCAGGAAAGGATGTTGTATTTTGTCAAATGCTTTTTCTGCATCAATTGAAAGGACCATATCGTTCTTCTGCCTCCTCTTATTAATGTGTTCTATCACATTGATTGATTTGCGAATGTTGAACCACCTTGCATCCTGGGGATAAATCCCACTTGGTCATGGAGGATGATCCTTTTAATGTATTGTTGGATCCTATTAGCTAGGATTTTGTTGAGGATTTTGGAATCCATATTTATCAGGGATATTGGTCTGAAATTCTCCTTTTTGATGGGGTCTTTGACTGGTTTGGGGATTAAGGTAATGCTGGCCTCACAGAATGAGTTTGGAAATTTTCCTTCTGTTTCTATTTTTTGAAACAGCTTCAGTAGAATAGGTATTATTTCTTCTTTGAATGTTTGGTAGAATTCCCCAGGGAATCCATCAGCCCCTGGACTCTTGTTTTTTGGGAGGTTTTTGATCACTGCTTCAATCTCGTTACTGGTAATTGGCCTATTCAGGTTGCCAATTTCTTCCTGTTTCAGTCTTGGCAGCTTATAGGTTTCCAGGAAGGCCTCCATTTCATCCAGATTGCTCAGTTTATTGGCATATAGTTGTTGATAATAATTTCTAATAATTGTTTCTATTTCCTTGGTGTTAGTCATGATCTCTCCCCTTTCATTCATAATTTTATTAATTTGGGTCCTTTCTCTTTTCTTTTGGATTAGTCTGGTCATTGGTTTATCGATCTTATTAATTCTTTCAAAGAACCAACTTCTAGTTTTGTTGATCTGATCTACTGTGTTTCTGGTTTCTAGTTCATTGATCTCTGCTCTAATTTTAATTATTGCTCTTCTAATGCATGGCTTAGGCGTCGTTTGTTGCTTTTTCTCTAGTTCTTTAAGGTGTAGAGTTAGTTGGTGAATCGGCATTTTTCTATTTTTTTGAGTGAGGCTTGGATGGCTATGTATTTCCCCCTTAGGACCGCCTTTGCAGTATCCCATAGGTTTTGGACCGATGTGTTTTCATTCTCATTGATTTCCATGAATTGTTTAAGTTCTTCTTTGATTTCCTGGTTGACCCAAACATTCTTGAGCAGAGTGGTCTTTAGCTTCCAAGTGTTTGAATTTCTGCCAAATTTTTTCTTATGATTGAGTTCCAGTTTTAAAGCATTGTGGTCTGAGAATATGCAGGAAATAATCTCAATCTTTTGGTATCAGTTGAGACCTGATTTGTGACCCAGTATGTGGTCTATTCTGGAGAAAGTTCCATGTGTGCTCGAGAAGAATGAGTATTCTGTTGTTTTAGGGTGGAATGTTCTGTAAATATCTATGAGGTCCATCTGGTCCAGTGTATAATTCAAAGCTCTTGTTTCCTTGTTGATTTTCTGCTTAGATGATCTGTCCATTGCTGAGAGTGGACTATTGAGGTCTCCTACAATTAACGTATTGTTATCAATATGACTCTTTATTTTGGTTAACAGTTGGCTTATGTAGATGGCTGCTCCCATGTTGGGGTCATAGGTATTTACAATTTTTAGATCTTCTTGTTGGATAGACCCTTTAAGAATGATATAGTGTCCTTCTGTGTCTCTAATTACAGACTTTAGTTTAAAATCTAATTTGTCTGATATAAGAATTGCTACCCCAGCTTTCTTTTGAGGTCCGCTGGCATGGAAGATGGATCTCCCATCTCTTAACTTTCAGTCTGGATGTATCTTTAGGTTCAAAATGAGTCTCTTGTAGGCAGCATATGGATGGGTCCTGTCTTTTTATCCAATCTGCAACCCTGTGCCATTTTATGGGAGTGTTTAGGCCATTCAGGTTGAGAGTGATTATTGAGAGATATGAATTAATTGCCATCATGTTGTCTGTGAAGACGTTGTTTTTATAGATTGTCCCTGTAACTTTCTGTTGTATATGACTCTTGGGGTCTTTCTCCTTTTATAGAACCCCCCTGAATATTTCTTGCAGGGCCAGCTTAGTGGTCACATATTCTTTCAGTTTCTGCCGGTCGTGGAAGCTCTGCATCTCTTCATCCATTCTAAATGACAGCCTTGCCAGATAAAGTATTCTTGGCTGCATGTTCTTCTCATTTAGTACCCTGAATATGTCTTGCCAGGCCTTTCTGGCTTGCCAGATCTCTGTGGATAGGTCTGACGTTATTCTGATGTTCCTCCCTCTGTACGTAAGGAATCTCTTCCCCCTAACTGCCCTTAAGATGGTTTCCTTGGTTCTAAGATTTGCAAGTTTTACTATTACATGCCAGGGTGTTGGCCTGTTTTCCTTGATCTTGGGAGGGGTCCTCTCTGCCTCTAGGATGTGAACGTTTGTTTCATTCCCCAGATTAGGGAAGTTCTCAGCTACGATTTGCTCAAATACATCTTCTAGTCCTCTCTGTCTCTCCACTCCCTCTGGGATTCCAATTATTCTGACATTGGAACGCTTCATGGTGTCACTTATTTCTCTGATTCTATTTTCATGGATTCTGAGTTGTTTTTCCCTGGCCTCCTCTTTTCCCTTTTTATCTATTATATTGTCTTCCAGGTCACTTATTTGTTCTTCTGCCTCACTTACCCTAGCTGTTAGATTATCTAGATTGGATTGGATCTCATTGATAGCATTTTTAAGTTCTGCCAATTCAGCTTTCATTTCTGCCCTTATAGACTCTATGTTGCCATTAATAATTTCTCCATTCTAGCTATTGTCTTCACAATCGCTAGCCTGAATTCCATCTCCAACATTTTGGTTATATCTGCATCCATTTGTAAATTGCAGCATAAGTCATAATCTCTGAGTCTTTTCTATTTTGGGGGCTCCTCCTCCTAGTCATTCTGTTGATGGGTATTTGAAGGAATGTATAGAGTCCAAACTATTGACCAGAACCCAAGCAAGATATACCTGTTTTCTTGGGACCTTAGGGTTGCTGGCCTCTTGTTTTCCCAGCCTGTCTTCTGCGGGAGGGGCCTGCCTTGCTGTTACTCAGGCAACCCTGTTTGGGCAGAGTTGCCCTGTGCCCCTGTGGTGGGGGATGGGCTCAGTGGGAATCAGTCTTTGGGGCTTTTGGTCTCTGGCGCCTTTCCCTGGCGGCTTTCCACGTCTCTTCCGCAAGTCAGAGCAGAAGAGACCGTTTCCAACCCTCTGCCTCAGAGCAGGGAGACCTCAGTCTGTTCTTCAGTGAGCTCTCCAGGCCACACTGTCTCCATTTCTGTCCGTGCTGCTATAAACTGCAGCGTCCTGGGTTGTGCGCGCCCCCCCGCCCCCCCGCAGCGCTCCCAGTCCTGCCTCCAGGTCGGGGCACGTCTCTGCCCTTTGTGCTTCTAAAACTGCCAACCGCTACCAGTTCGCCCGCGCAGGTTTCTGCCCCGGGGGCTGCCCTAAAGTCCTTTACCTGCTGCTACCAGTCTGTGAGTCTGCCCCGTCCCCAGTGCGTGAGGCTGTCGTTCACTGGCGGTGCAGGATCCCCACGGCCAGGCACCCTCCCGTTGCCATTTATCCTCCGATATCTGCCTGCGGAATCATGGCTCCCCATTTTGTACCTCGAAACCAACCTCCTGGGGTGCCTGGGTGGCTCAGTTGGTTAAGTGACTGCCTTTGGCTCAGTTCATGATCCTGGAGTCCCAGGATCAAGCCCCGCATCAGGCTCCCTGCTGAGCAGGGAGTCTGCTTCTCCTTCTGACCCTCCCCCCTCTCATGCTTTCTCTCTCTATCTCATTCTCTCTCTCAAATAAATAAATAAAATCTTAAAAAAGAAAAAAGAAACCAACCACCTGCGATATTCTGTTTGTAGAGATCCAGGTCTTTTACATCTCAGGCTGATTTCGTGGGTGCTCAGAGTAGTCTGGTGGATATCCAGCTCAATTCTGGGGACCAGTTGAAATAGGGTCCCCTACTCCTCTGCCATCTTTCCTCCCCCCAGAAACCCAAATTTAATGAGAAAGGTCATACATAAAATAAACCACATGGTTTAATGGAGAAGTAAAGATATGCATTTATTTTATTTTCCTTTATATCTATTTATGTAGAGATGAGATACCTCCTCTTTCTAGGTTCTACACTAGGCATAAGTTGTCTAATATTTTTGCACCAAAATACAAAAGATAGATCTCTGCTATAAAATAATTTTCTGTACACTAGGAGAAATAGAAATTATTTACAGTGAAATATGACAATTGTTATGAGTTCTATAAACCCTGGGAGATAAGAACCTGAATCTGTTGAGGAACAGCATGGAAGGTTTTATAGAAGAGAAGTATTTGAGCTGAGATTTGAAGGCTATATAGAAATTTTTTTAGGTGGACAAGCCTGGAGAAGACATTTTAAGCTCAGAAATTCAATGAACTATATGGAGTTGAGTTCACCTGAAATATAAACTGAAAGGATATTGGAAAAGACAGGATATAAGTATGCATACCAGCACAAGTCAGATTATTGAAGGAATTTCTTTGCCAAGCCAGTAGTTTTAGATTTTATTATGTGAGAAATAAGGCATCATTTATGAATAATACATGGTAAATGGCATGATTATGTTTGCATATTCAAATTATTACAGTAAGAGTGATGTGGAGGATGAGTTGGAAGATGTGTTTTATTTTTCTTTTTACTTTTTTGTAAGATGTGTTTCAAAGACCATTAATAACCAATCATGTCAGTAGGCTAAAAGAGAAAAAGAAGCACATGATCACATCGGTAGATGCAGAAAAAGCATTTGACAAAATCCAACATGCCATTCGTGATTTAAAAAATCCCAGTAAACTAGAAATAGAGGGGAATTTTCTCAACTTCATAAAGAATATCTTACAACAAAACCTTCAGCTAACAACAGATGTAATGGTGAGAAACTCAAAGTTATCCCCTAAGATCAGGAACTGGACAAGGGTATCTCCTCTCTCCACTCCTTTTCAACATCGTACTAGAAGTTCTATCTAATGCAATAAGACAAGAGAGGAAATAAAAGGAATACAGATTGTGAAGGAAGAAATAAAACTGTCTTTGTTTACAGATGATGCAATTGTCTACGTAGAAAATCTTAAAGAATTGACCAAATAATCTGGTGGAACTAATAAGTGATTATACCAATGTTGTAGGATACAAGGTTAAAGTACAAAGGTCAGTTGATTTCCTATATACCAGCAATGCACAAGTGGAATTTGACATTTAAAACACAATACCACTTATATTAGCAGACAGAAATATGAAATACTTAGGTATAAATCTAACAAAATCTGTACAAGATCTGTATGAGGAAAGCTACAAAAAATTTGATGAACAAAATCAAAGAACTAAATAAATGAAGGGATGTCTCTGTTCATGGATAGGAAATCTCTATTGTCAAGATGTCCGTTCTTGGGGCGCCTGGGTGGCTATATTAAGCATCTGCCTTTGGCTCAGGTCATGATCCCAGGGTCCTGGGATTGAGCCCCACATCGGGCTCCCTGCTCACTGCGAAGCCTGCTTCTCCCTCTCCCACTCCCCTTGCTTGTGTTCCTGCTCTTGCTCTCTCTCTCTCTCTCTCAAATAAATAAATAAAATCTTTTTAAAAAATGTCCATTCTTCCCAGCTTGATCGATAGTTGTGATATAATTCCAGTCAAAATCCCAACAAGTTCTTTTGTCTATATGGACAGACTTCTGAAGTTTCTACAGAGAGGCAAAAGTCCCAAAATGACAAATAATATTGCAATAGAAGAACAAAATTAGAGGACTGGCATTACAAACTGAAAAGTCTACATTCTGTATTACTCCCACTGTAAGACATTTTGGAGAAGGCAATCCTATGGAGACAGTAAAAGGTTCAGGGGCTGCTAGGGGTTCAGCAGTGGAGAGATAAATAGGTGAAACATAGAGGATTTGTAGGCCAGTGAAAATAATCTGTTATGATGCCATCATTATGGATACACATCATTACACATGTATCCAAATGCACAGATTACATAACAACAGGAGTAAACTATAACATAAACTATGGACTTTGGGTGATTATGTCAATGGAGGTTTACCAATTTTAACAAATGTACCACTCTCGTGAAGGATACCGATGATGCAAAATGCTATTTGTGTGGGGGGACCTGGGTTTCTGAGAAATTTCTGTACCATCCTATCAGTTATGTTCTGAATATAAGACTACTTTAAAAATACAGTCTTAAATAAAGTCTTAATTTTTGAAAGACCTCTATTAATTCATTTGATTAATGACTGGAATTTCAAGTGATTAGTAAGCAAAACTGCCCATCTGACAGCTCTTAGACTTAGCTTTACAGAGGAGAAGAACAAGTCATGCTTGGAGGGAATGTCCTTGGCACTGAGAGTCACAGTGGCCTTGCCATGGCCAAGTCTATTGGAGACTATATAATTGATTTTCCCATCTGCTACTCTTTCAAGTTTCCTGTGTGAAGGGATCAGATATTAGAACTCTCTGGGCATCACAGCTGGCTCCTGAAGAAAGATTCCTTTCTGTAGGAAACCAATTTAGCCACTAGCCACTTCTGTCTTATCCTCCTATGGCTTTTTAGCTCTCTAATCACAGTCTGTTTTCCAACTAATTAGTGTTGGGACAACTCAGCCCTGAACCTCAACTTGAAAATGTTAGTGTCATGGGGAGAGAGCACTTAATCAAATGATTTGTGATCATTCAACAAAGAGATTTTCTCTGATTAGGACTGCCACTCTTTCTGAGGCACTTGGTCTTCCTTTTGACAATATTGGATTGAATGGGATCTGCTATGGCAGGGCTGCTGTGGGCACTGATGTGTTACTGAAAGGAAATATACAGCTAGACAGCTATGCCAATGCAATTCAGAGACCTGTATTTTCTTTGAAATCAAGGTTATATTTTTTATTAGTTTCAGAGGTAAAATTTAGTGATTCATCAGTTGCATATAACATCTGGTGCTCATTACATCAAGTGCCCTCCTTAATGCCCATCACCCAATTATCCCTCCCCCCCACCTCCCCTCCAACAACCCTCAGTTTGTCTCCTAGAATCCAGTGTCTCTTATGGTTTGCCTCCGTCTCAATTTTCATCTTATTTTATTTTTCCTTCCCTTCCCCTATGTTCATCTCTTTTGTTTCTTATATTCCACATATGAGTGAAATCATATGGTATTTGTCTTTCTCTGACTGACTTATTTCACTTAGTATAATACCCTCTAGTTCCGTCCACGTTGTTGCAAATGGCAAGATTTCATTCTTTTTGATGGTTGAGCAGTATTCCATTGTGTATATATACCACGTCTTCTTTATCCATTCATCTGTCCATGGACATATGGGCTTTTTCCATATTTTGGCTATTGTGGACACTGATGCTATAAACATTGGGGTGCAGGTGACCCTTTGAATCACAATGTTTGTATCTCTTGTATAAATAACTAGTAGTGCAATTGCTGGGTGATAGGGTAGCTCTATTTTTAACTTTTTGAGGAAACTCCATACTGTTTTCCAGAGTGGCTGCATCAGTTTGCATTCCCACCAACAGTGTAAGAGGGTTTCCCTTTAAAATTGAGGGTATTTTTAAAGTTTTTACTGACTATTAAGTTTCAAAAAGTCAGTCTCTGACCAAATGGTGGTTATGTAAACTCTATAGAAAAGGCTATCTTGTCTTCATGAGCTCTTCAGTCTGTAAAAATGACAAATTTAATTGTGTTAAGGTATTTATTTTTATGTTTCTTTAATTTTGAATATTTCCTATTAGAAGGGACATGGTTTCTGACACACGGTCTTCACAGTTGAGCAGGTTATAATCTGATCTCTTCTAGACATTACATGGGAGGCAATTTGGGAGCAGTGGATCAGGCTTCAGATCCATGAAATGGGCTGACCTTGGTTAGATTTGAAATCTGTTCTTGCAGTGTGATCTCAAATAAGATTCTAGAGCCCATTCTTTTATAAAGGGGGCTAATATGTACTTCATCAAGTTCTTATGATGATGAAATGAAACGAGGTACCTAAAATACTTCTTGAAACATCTGTTAACTTAGGAAGCAATTTTTTAGTAACAGCTAAATTGTAGTTTAAATAGAAACCAGAGATGTTTGTTTCTGACCTCTCATAACCTCCCCTAAATACTTCCGTTCTCCCCTGTTTCTTTCTTACTAGGTGTGTTGGACCAGAGCAAATGACAACGCAACTCTCTCCCAAAAGAAAATAACTTTTTAATATAATGAGTATTCCTTATCAGGTTGTCCTGGGAGGCTTCCAATGACCCTCAATGTCTAGACTTGCAGATAAAGCTGGAGTAACTTTACTCACAGCTCAGATGATGTTATGCTCCTCCTCCCTGCAGACTCTGCAGGGACCCCATGCTGGGAATGGGTTGCCCCCTAGACCTCTGATTCTGAGGAATGCTCATCCAAACAGGTTATATATATTTTTTTCCATCAGACATTTCTCACCACTAATTTGTTTCCATTCATATGTGATAATAAAGCCTAGAATTGACTCCTCTAAAGCAAGTTCAAGCACGAGTACCTGGACTTGGTGAAATATTGATGATCTCTTCCCCCAAATGGCAGGATTCCCAGTGCAGCAAAGTGGGATGGAGGCAATGGAGAAGAAATCTATCTTTCCCTATGTACCCATATGCTGAGGGCATCAAGGTGAAGGGCTGCTTCTGAGCCATCGAAGGTTATCATGGACAGATTGAGCAATAAAAGTAGCAAGAAATGGTGATAAGAATAGGGGTTTTGGAGCCAGGCAGATGTGATTTGTATTTCTGTTCTGATCCATACAGGCTCTCTGATCTGAGACCATGAATTGACTTGCTCATAGTTCCAGCTTTAGCATAAACAAACTAGGGACAGTAGCCCTGATTCACAGAATTGATTGGAGGGAAAGATATATTGTGTACAAACTGTACAGCAAAGAGCCTAGCACACTGGGGGTGTTTAATGAGCAGTAGCTGCTATTACTATGATGTTTTTGATTTGATGAGGAAAGGAAGGGGCTCTGTCACTCCTGACGTCATGCCCACTCTTAGAGCAACATCCTCAGTGTGCCATCTAGTTTGATACTGAATAGTTGACCATACTGAGGAAATCCCACACAGTGACTCCCTATTTTCCCTTTACCCTGAGGAAGCCCTAATTTATGCACCACTGATGCCCGCTGGTGATGGTATGTCAGAATGTGACATGTGACAGAAAACAGCCTTCTGTTTCTGAACTTTCTGTCCCTAGAAGGAAGAGAGGGGGACTGGATCTTTATTTTTTTTAATTTTTTTTATTCTTATGTTAATCCCCATACATTACATCATTAGTTTTAGATGTAGTGTTCCATGATTCATTGTTTGTGCATAACACCCAGTGCTCCATGCAGAATGTGCTCTCCTCAGTACCCACCACCAGGCTAACCCATCCTCCCACCCCCCTCCCCTCTAGAACCCTGTTTGTTTTTCAGAGTCCATCGTCTCTCATGGTTCATCTACCCCTCCGATTTCCCCCGCTTCATTCTTCCCCTCCTGCTACTTTCTTCTTCTTCTTCTTCTTCTTTTTTTTTTTCTTAACATATATTGCATTATTTGTTTCAGAGGTACAGATCTGAGATTCAACAGTCTTGCACAATTCACAGCGCTTACCAGAGCACATACCCTCCCCAGTGTCTATCACCCAGTTACCCCATCCCTCCCACCCCACCCCCCACTCCAGCAACCCTCAGTTTGTTTCCTGAGATTAAGAATTCCTCATATCAGGGCTCCTGGGTGGCTCAGTTGGTTAAGCGACTGCCTTCGGCTCAGGTCATGATCCTGGAGTCCTGGGATCGAGTCCCGCATCGGGCTCCCTGCTCAGCGGGGAGTCTGCTTCTCCCTCTGACCCTCCTCCCTCTCATGCTCTCTCTGTCTCATTCTTTCTCTCTCAAATAAATAAATAAAATCTTAAAAAAAAAAAAGAATTCCTCATATCAGTTAGGTCATATGATACATGTCTTTCTCTGTTTGACTTATTTCACTCAACATAATACACTCCAGTTCCATCCACATTGTTGCAAATGGCAAGATCTCATTCCTTTTGATGGCTGCATAATATTCCATTGTATATATATCCACATCTTCTTTATCCATTCATCTGTCGATGGACATCTTGGCTCTTTCCACAGTTTGGCTATTATGGACATTGCTGCTATAAACATTGGGGTGCAGGTACCCTTTCAGGGACTGGATCTTTAAATGCATCCACTGAATGGGTCTCCCTTTCAAATTTTCCCAGGACATAGCCTTCTGGAAAGAGGAAGATGCTGATGTTCTCAGGAGAAGCTTAAACAGCACAGGTTCAGGGGGTAGGGGATGGTGAGGACCTCCAGAGAAAGGATCTGAAGCTTGTCCATCCCTGTCTGCCCAGTGCTCATCATATATGCACATCTTCTTCCTTTTACTCTATTCAACAGTCAAACTAAACTATTATGGTACTTCCTTCCTTCCCCTATGATCCTCTGCACTATTTCTTATATTCCACATATAAGTGAAGCCATATGATAATTGTCTTCTCCGACTGATTTATTTCACTTAACATAATCCCCTCCAGTTCCATCCATGTCGATGTAAATAGTGGGTATTCATCATATCTGATGGTTGAGTAATATTCCTATGTATGTATGTATGTATGTGTATATACACATCTTCTTTATCCATTCATCTGTTAAAGGACATCTTGGCTCCTTCCATAGTTTGGCTATTGTGGACATTGCTGCTATGAACATTGGGGTGCAGGTGCCCCTTCTTTTTACAACATCTGTATCTTTGGGGTAAATACCCAATAGTGCAATTGCTGGGTCATAGGGTAGCTCAATGTTTAACTCCTTGAGGAACCTCCATATTGTTTTCCAGAGTGGCTGCACCAGCTTGCATTTCCACCAATGGTGTAAGAGGGTTCCCCTTTCTCCACATCCTTGCCAACATTGTTGTTCCCTGTCTTGTTAATTTTAGCCATTCTGACTGGTGTAAAGTGGTATCTCATTGTGGCTTTGATTTTGACTCTGGGAAACAAATGAGGGTTGTGGAAAGGGAGGTGGGTGGGGGGATGGGGTGGCTGGGTGGTGGGCATTGAGGAGGGCATGACATGTGATGAGCACTGTGTGTTATACGCAACTGATGAATCATTGAACACTACACCAAGAACTAATGATGTACTATATGTTGGCTAATTGAATTTAAATTGAAAAAAACTAAAAATAAACAAAAAAATTAAAATAAACTATTATGGTACTACTTCAAATTGTTTGAATATTTCCATACTGTCCTGATTTTGATCATACTGTTCTCTGCCTACATAATCTTATTTATTGTGGGTTCTAAAGCCACACAGACTGAGTGAAAATTCTGGCTCTATCACCTACTTAGCTATGCAACCTTGGACAAATTATGCACCCTGTTTTTGCCTCAGTTTTCTTATCTGTAAAATAGAAAACATAATGGTACTCCTTGCTACCCATTGTGTGGTCCCAGACCAACAGCTCAAGCTGACTTGAGTATTTGCTGGAAATATAGAATCTCAGACCTACTGAACCTCAATTTGGATTTTAACAAGATCCCTAGGATATTTATGGACACTATGCACACTAAAGTTTGAGGTGTGTTGATGATGCCTATGTGATGGTATGAGGATTAAGTGAGGTGATAGATGGAAAGCAGTTAGACCTGCCATAAATATTAAGTGCTGAATAAGTATTAGCTATTATTTGTTTTATTCTACATCAAGATATACCTCAAGTGGCAACTTTCTTGTCAAGTTTCCTATGATCTTTCCATTATCCTCTTCTTATTTAATTAGTCTATCTTTTATTTGTGCTCCACAAAAATCTCTGTAGGTACGTCTGATAATTTATTTGCTTGTACCTTTCTCTGTCAAACTCAGAGATCTTTAGGGGTATAGAAGTGCCCTGTGGGCCCAGGACAGTGCCAGAAGAGACCTTTAATAAATGTCAGTTGAATAAATGATATACACACATGATCTCCCAACAACAATAGACAGTAACAGTACTAAGTAGTACTAGGAAGACCCAAGGATCCTAAGAAATTTCCATAGTGAGGGTGAGATTTAAGTTGTTCTTTGATCAGCATAGCTGTTCAAGAGTTTAAGAGAAAGAAATGGTGAAAATTCTGGGTGCAGGTAATGATGTGGTGAAACTTAAAAATGGGGGGGCAAATAACAGGTTCAAAGGAGCAAGAATTGATATGTGGTTCTGGAGCAGATCGTACTTTACAGAACTATAAAAGAAAACATAAATTATACACTCACATACTGAAAATCTTGAGTGCCAAGCTAAGAAGTTTGAGAATAGGCAAATTGTGAACATTTTTGAGTTGGAAAGTAGCATACTTAACATGTCTTTAAAAAAGAAAAAGGGCCACTTGAGTGGCTTAGTTGGTTAAGTGTCTGTCTTCGGCTTGGGTCACGATCTCAGGATCCTGGGATTGAGCCCTATGTCAGGGTACCTGCTCAGCTGGGAGCCTGC
Organism: Mirounga angustirostris; assembly: GCF_029215605.1. Taxonomy (NCBI): domain Eukaryota; kingdom Metazoa; phylum Chordata; class Mammalia; order Carnivora; family Phocidae; genus Mirounga; species Mirounga angustirostris. The sequence continues at coordinate 12,790,151 of NW_026991718.1, read as the reverse complement.
TTCTCCCTCTCCCTCTGCCCTTCCCCTCTGCTCATGCTCTCTCTCAGTCTCTCCCAAATAAATAAAAACTTTAAAAAAAATAAAAGAAAAAAGAAAAAGAAAAGCTTATGAATTACATCTACTTCCTAAGTAGCTCTGTGGAGAATGAGGCTGATTTGTTCCCACTGAGACTCAGGTGAGCTTTCTGAAAGAGAATGGCTGGAAGGGGCAGAAGTGGGATGTCTGAGCTGGTGCACACTAGCAAAGCAGAGATTCATTTCACTGATGGATGCTACCGTTTATTTTTTTGCCAAATCTTGAAGAGTAAACTGCTATCAAGTGCACCTGGTCACTTAACGGATTGTTTCAAAGTTTTTTATGTTTTTTAATTCTTGCTTGTCACAGGTGTCATTTTCTAATTTGCAAACACCCTGACAGTCTATAATTTCCTCTACAAAATTACAGTGAACTATGAGCAACTCAAATGACCATTTTAGGTCCTGAATTCGAGTTGCTGCAAACTAGTTGATTAGTGGTAAATGAACAGCAGGGTTGGACTGATGCAGATGGTGTGTGGTCAGCTGGCCTCACTCACTGGCTTCTTAAGTGACTCTCTTGAAGATTTATTTCAGCTTGGTGCTTCAGTAAATTTCCCAGTGTCTTCAGGCCATTGGTCAGAAGAGTAGTCTTCAGAGCATGCCGATGAGTTTGCAGATATGTTAAGGATATTTTATGTGGATCCTCCAGGGTAAAGTGAAGGCTTTGCTGTGTTTCCATTGGAGCTGAATTTATTGAGAAAGAAGTTCCAAGAACAGCTGATTTGTCCTCAATATTCTGTACTTCCTTTGTGCTGTAGGTAAAACAGGAGAGTCAAAGAGGATCAGAAATAAATCAAATCTCTTACAACTAAACTGCTTACGTCTTCATCCTCTTTCCTGATTCTCTTCAGGCTTATACTCTTTGTGGGCAGGTATGTAGCCTTTTTTTTTCCCCTCTTATTGTCCAAAAGATGTACAGTCCAGACCTGAATACACAGAAGGAGCTCAGTGAAAACTTACTAAATAGTTGAAGTTCAGAAGTCTCTTTAGTAGGTATTTATGGCTGGATATGCTGATAGTGCTCCTGGTGCTTTATATGAGCAAATGCAGTGGCTGAGTACCTGTATTACATCTTAAATTTCAGGCAGAGTTTCTGCTCATAGCTCCCTGAGGCCCTAAATCTCTGTCCCGGAGACCATGCTTACCGTGCCCATGGAGAGACAGTGTGTAAGTGTGAGATTTTTGAAAGGGAACAGGGTAGCTGAATTACAGTGGTGTTGCTAGAGGGAGTACGGTGAGGTAAAGAATAACACATTATTTTTATCTCCAATGCATTGTAATATCTTGTAAGTAAGAGCTAATATCCATTGTGTACACATTATATGCCTGCCATTGTGTAGTAACTCACAGGCATTATCTTACTCATTATTTACAAAAACTCTAAGTAGGTATGAATATTTTTCTTGATTTAACATAGGAAGACACTAAAATTGTGTGCGATTATGTAACTCACCTGTATTCAAAGAGGTTAACAGAAATAAATTCTTGTTTTAATTTGTATGATTTCTAGTGAATTTGCACATTTATTATGATATATTTACTGGTCATTTTTTTCTGATGAATGACCTCTAGGGGCTTGTAAAGTTCACATTTTATGATTGATGAGACATTTGCTTTTGAACTTTTCTGGATATTGATTTTTTGTTTTGTTTTGGAGATTCATTTTTGAGAGTGACCATACATTTAATGGCAAATCAAAATTTTATTTGCAAACCTAAAGTTGTTTTATCCATCACAGATAAAGAACACAGAGATAAGACTTTGTTGGAGACAGATCAAATATGAACCTGACTTTTTGGTGAAGAGCTATATATGAGAGAGTCCAAGGAGAAAGGCTGATTGGGAAGAGAAGTAGGAATTTGTGTCAGTGGAAGGAAGTAGGGGGTTTAAAACCAGAAAGCAATACTCATTACACTGCTCTATCCTTCCAGACAACACCTACAGATCGTCTATATGGAGGGTGAAGAGAGAGCCTTTGTCATAGACTGTGAACTATGTAATTGAGAAGGGGAAGTGCAGGAATGGCTGTCAGGAGTTTTGGATTTATTCTGCTTTTGACAATCTTAAGGGCTTTATATAAACCATTTAAATTTCCTGCATGATAGGTTTTGTCCTAGCAAATATCCTCTAAAAATATGAGTTATTATTGGCCTTGATTTAAAAGAAATATCAGCCCTCAAGGTGGAATAGAGAAATAATGCATGGTATAATGCTATTATTTCTTTTTTTTTTTCAATAGATCATTATTAATTCTCACAGGATGCATGAATTTTTAATCTATAATTTACATAAGTAGAAAAGTTATCAATTTATTAAGCTCATTTAAAAAGCAAATATCATCCATATATTTAATGTAAGTGAATATCAGCCCAATGTCACCAAAATTGAATAGGGAATAGAAGAATAGAAAAGCACTTTTCCTTTTTCTGAAAAGGTCTGATGCCAAGATAACCTAGTTTGTTTTTCCAAACATGGCAGATCAAAAAGAGTATAGAATTTGTTAGAAACAGATGTTCTCTGAAACAATGACATCTGAAGGTTTATTTCTTTGAAGGAAGCAAAATGCCGAAGGAAACAATCAATTCAAAAATTATATCTGGAAATTTCAAAATGACACCGTTTACCAAAAACATAAAAAAGTAAATAGAAAAAAAACCTAATGAAAGATGTACAGAACCTCTATACTCAAAGTATGGTGGAGTACTACTCAAAGTATGGTTCTACTCGAAGGATATGGTTCATGGAGGAGAGCCAGTCCATGGCTTTGTTTCTTACTTGTCAGCAATGAGTTTTGTGCAGAAAGTAAGTGTTTAGAAACTTTTGTAGTTATTTCACATTTCTGCAGCATGCATCCAAGCCTATGATCCATGGATCTGATTCATCAAAAAGTGTGTAACCCAGTTTGTGTATTGTTGAGCTTACTTGATAAGCCACATGGGGTACAAGCTAGGACTTAGTAATGCATAGCAGTCATGCATATATGGACCTGCACTGGGTAGAAAACAAAACTGGTTCAAATTAAGAGGACCTAAATAAGAGCAGTGATAAACTATGCTCATGGACTGGAAGACTCAGTATTTTGAAGATGTCTGTTTTCCCTCAGATTAATGTATAAAGTCAGTGTAATCTAGGTGAGGTCTTGGCAGATTATTATTATTTGTGTGTGTGTGTGTGTGGGAGTGGGGAGGGAGAGAAAATGACAAGCTGAATCTTAATTGATATGGGCTAAATGGTAACCAAAGCAATATAAAAGAAGAAAGATAAAGCTTGGAAAATTAAAGTACCAGCTACCAATACCTAGTGTAAAGATATAATAATTAATACAGAGTGATACTAAGGCAAGAAAGAAAATCTAGCAACAGCACAGACTAAATAGTCCAGAAACAGATCCTCTACATTCATGGTCACCTATTAACAAAAATGATGCTGCAATGCAGTGGGGGAAGATAGTTTTTTCAATAAATAATGCTGAGTCAATTGATTTCAAGGGGAAAGAAAATTACCTGGGCCCTTACTTCAAACCACACACACATAAATGAATTCTAGATCAATTGTAGATGTAAATGTAGAAGTCAAAACCATAAAGCTTTCAGATGAAAACATAGGCAAATATTTGTATAACCTTGAGATAAACAAATATTTCCTAAATAGGATACAAACAAAAGAAAAACTTGATGAAGTTATCTATCTTAAAATTAAGGGCTTTTCACTCTGGAAAACTGTATGGAAGTTCCTCAAAAAGTTGAAAATAGAGCTACCATATGATCCAGCAATTGCACTACTGGGTGTTTACCCCAAATATACAAAAGTAGGGATCCGAAGGGGTACATGCACCCCGATGTTTATAGCAGCAATGTCCACAATAGCCAAACTGTGGAAAGAGCCAAGATGTCCATCGACAGATGAATGGATAAAGAAGATGTGGTATATATATACAACAGAATATTATGCAGCCATCAAAAGGAATGAGATCTTGCCATTTGCAACGACGTGGATGGAACTGGAGGGTATTATGTTGAGTGAAATAAGTCAAACAGAGAAAGACATGTATCATATGATCTCACTGATATGAGGAATTCTTAATTGCAAGGAAACAAACTGAGGGTTGCTGGAGTGGGGGGTGGGGTGGGAGGGATGGGGTGACTGGGTGATAGACACTGGGGAGGGTATATGCTCTGGTAAGTGCTGTGAATTGTGCAAGACTGTTGAATCTCAGATCTGTACCTCTGAAACAAATAATGCAATATATGTTAAGAAAAAAAAAAGAAGAAGAAGAAGAAGATAGCGGGAGGGAAAGAATTGAAGCGGGGGAAAATCGGAGGGGTAGACGAACCATGAGAGACGATGGAATCTGAAAAACAAACAGGGTTCTAGAGGGGAGGGGGGTGGGAGGATGGGTTAGCCTGGTGGTGGGTATTGAGGAGGGCACATTCTGCATGGAGCACTGGGTGTTATGCACAAACAATGAATCATGGAACACTTCATCTAAAACTAATGATGTAATGTATGGGGATTAACATAAGAATAAAAAAATAAATTAATTAAAAAAAAAACAGAAAAAAAAATTAAGGGCTTTTTCCTTCACAAAAAACCATTAATAGAGTGCAAAAGCAATGGGAGACAACAGAATTGGAAACAACATTTACTGTACGTATATTCTACAAAGGACCCATATCCTGAATCGATATATATATAATCTAGAAATCAATAAGAAAATCAGTCTAATTGAAAAATGGGCAAATAACTAAAATGGATACTCCACAAAGGAGGATATTTAAATGGCCAACAAACAAATGAAAAAGTGCTTAACTTCATTAGTCAGCATGAAAATACAAATTTAAGTTGTAAGATGGCAGGTGTTGGCAAGTATTTGGAGAAACTGAACTTTCATATATCACTGGTGAGAGTGTGATGGTAACAAATTATTAGACAAATTATAAGCTAAATCTATACTTAACCCTATAAACAAGAAATTTTACGTATTCTACTAGAAGACATATACTAGAATGCTTATAGCTACATTAGCCCCACATTGGAAATCATCCAGTGCCCATCAAGAGTAGAGCGAAAAAAATAAATAAATAAACAATAGCATATTTACACAGGGGAATATTGATACAACAGTGAAGATGACTCATCTACAACCGCACCCAATCACATAGAAGGATCTCACACATAGAGTTCTGAATTAAATGCATCAAACACCAATGAACACATAATGCTTTATTATTTCAACAAAAACAGGCACTAGTAATGTAGGCTTTCTAAAGCCTACTTAGTGGTTACTTTTAAGAGAAAGTAATGCCGACACTGGGGTATGAGGAAAACTCCTAGGGTGCTGGGAACTGTGTTTCTTGATGTGGTTACATGAGTTCAGTTTGAGAATGTTCACTGATCTATGCTCTTTTGTCTCTGTATATTTTATGTCAGGCAATTGACCAAGCTAAATAAACACAAACACACAGAGAAAGAAAGAGAAGAGGGGAGGGAGGGGGGTTTCAAATGAAGAGTTAGAGCAGCTTGGAGGAAACAGATAAGAAGTCATGTCAGGGGCGCCTGGGTGGCTCAGTGGGTTAAGCGACTGCCTTCGGCTCAGGTCATGATCCTGGAGTCCTGGGATCGAGTCCCACATCGGGCTCCCTGCTCAGCGCGGGGTCTGCTTCTCCCTCTGACCCTCCTCCCTCTCATGCTCTCTGTCTCTCATTCTCTCTCTGGCAAATAAATAAAATCTTAAAAAATAAATAAATAAATAAATAAATAAATAAAAAAGAAGTCACGTCAGATTTCCAATTCTGAACCTCCCCTCAAGTTGTGTTAGCACTCTGAGTTCACTGAAAGTGCTGTAAGGGTCCTGTCCCCTTTATTTATTATTATTATAATTTTTGAGAGAGAGAGAGACAGAGAGAGCATGAGAAGCGCGGGGGGGGGGGGGGCTGGGGGGGCGCAGAGGGAAAAGGAGAGAGAATCTTAAGCAGATTCCTTGCTCAGTGCCGAGCTTCATCTCACGACCCTGAGATCATGACCTGAGCTGAAATCAGGAGTCGGACACTTAGCCAACTGAGCCACCCAGTTGCCCAGGGTCATGTCCCCTTTAAAAAGAGAGGTCTAGCCCGGTGATGGGTATTAAGGAGGGCACGTACTGCATGGAGCACTGGGTGTTATACAAAAACAATGAATCGTGGATCACTACTCAAAAACTAATGATGTATGGTGACTAACATAACATAATAAAATTAAATTAAATTTAAAAAAAGAGAGGTTTAAAATGTTAGAGTCTCCAGTGAACCAACTATATTTTCAAGTATAAATCCAGTACATATACCTAGCAATATACAAGAAAAAACAAGAAAAACAGCAGGGACTAACTGTCAAATATATGGAACATAAAATGGTTCAGTAACTCTGGAATTCCCAGCTTGAATCTTTTTCATCCAAGAAAATACACTGTGTCTCAGGCTAAGGAAACACTGGAGGTACCACTGTGGAAGGGTTATTATAAGCAGGGGTGGCAGAATCTAACAGGATCATTGATAGCCCAAATCGACACCACATGTGAAGCCAAATACTCTAAAACAGGAGTTATTTTTGGTCTGATTTAAAATGAATATTATTCTCAGTTTTCCAGCTGAAATAAATGGGAAATGTGCAGTCTAATGCTGATACCTAAAAGTAATAAACATGTTAATTTAGTTTAGAATAGGTACTGGGATTATACTTCATTATATCTAAAAATAAAGACTTTTAGAGTCTTAAAAAAACAAGTCAGTGGATGGGCCAGGCTGATGGACAGAGTCCTGCAGCTTAATAAATTACAGATGATGAGAACTTGCTTTGCTCTGAGTTAGGAGGTGGGTGGAGGCAGTCTATTTGAAGATTTCTGCTTCCACCTCATGTTCTTTGGAGTACTTCTCTTGGTCAATCAGATTTAATATTACTCTTTTGTTAGATATCCTCTTCCCATGAAATAATGCCACATATTAGTTGCACATTTTTTTTCTTGGATGGAAATGCATTAATACCACTGACTTTTGTAATATTTTTCATTCATTAATTCAGTTATTTGTTCATATTTTGGTTAATAATTTATTCAGTGATTGCATGTTGACTAATTATAATGTATTGGGGGCTATGGGAGATAAAGAGATAAGTAAGAAGCAGTCCTTGTCTTCAAAGAGAATGGATACTAATACAAATTTCATAAATATAAAAAAAAGTAATATAAGAGTAGAATACGGTAAGATAAAGTAAAAGACTGGTAATGGAGAGAAAGAAAGGCTTCCTTTCAGAGAGGTTAAGCAAGGATTTTCAGAAGTGATAGTCTTTGAACTGGACCATAAAAAGGAAAAAAAAAAATGTGGACAAAGGAGTTGAAATGAAGTAGGTCCCAATTAGAGGAAAGAAAATGAGCAAATGTACAGGGGTAGGGAAGTGTGAGTGTATATTAGGAGTAGCAAGTCATCAAGTTTGCTGGTGCACGGGCTGTAAAAGACGGAGTAATAAGCAGGAAAGGAAGGACAATGTGGTAGTGGAATGTCGAAATTCAATGGAGAACACTAGACTTGAGGACTGGGGAGCCACTAAAGATTTCGGACTGAGGAGAGAGGGAGACTGGTTAGAAATGTTCCCACCATTAGAATGCAAATTGCACAAAGGAGGGATCTGCAGTATCCCTAGTACCTTCCACAGTAAGTTTATAGTTGGCATTCAATATATATTTGTAGAATATTATATTGAATGTTCTTTTTTTAAAAAAAGATTTTATTTATTTATTTGACAGAGAAAGAGAGAGAGAGTTCTCAAGCAGGGGGAGAGGCAGAGGAAGAGGGAGAAGCAGACTTCCTGCTGAGCAGGGAGCCCGATGTGGGGCTCGATCCCAGGACCCTGGGATCATAACCCGAGCTGAAGGCAGCCGCTTAACCAACTGAGCCACCCAGGCACCCTATATTGAATGTTCTTAAAGAATACTGTAGAAGATACTCCTGACACTCCCATTCATTTTAACTGTTCGTTCTGAATACATAATACATGCAAGTTTCAGGAAATCCAAAATGTTTAGAAGAAAATATATTGAAAACTAAGTTTCTCCTCTAGACTCCCACATCTGTCTCTCCACCATTCAGTTCCCCTCCAAGAAGCAATCATTGTTACTCCTTTCTTATAAATACATCAAGAGACTGTGTGTCTATGTCTGTGTGTATCTACTTTTATATACATAATTTCTACTTTTTATACAAATGAAGACAGTCCATGTGCAAGATTCTTCAGGGTACTTTTACATTTATATGTCAATGATTATTTCTCATCAGGACATAGAGAACTGCCTCATTCTTTTTAAACTACTGCCTATTATTTGAATAAAGGAAATGTAATTTAAACAACCTCTCAAGATAGACATTTTCAATATTTCCCTAGTTTAAAAATATAAGTGGTATACAGGATGGATCTAGTGTAGTGTTTTTCTTTTTTTAAAAAAGATTTTATTTATTTATTTGTCTCAGAGAGAGAGGGAGCACAAGCAGGGGGAGCAGCAGGCAGAGGGAGAAGCAGGCTCCCCACTGAGCAGGGAGCCTGATGTGGGGCATGACCCAGGACCCTGGGATCATGACCTGAACCAAAGGCAGACCCTTAACCGACGGAGCCACCCAAGCATCCCTAGTATAGTGTTTTTCTTCAAAAGATATTACAAAACATTTAAATATAAGAAAAAGTATAAAAAATAATTCAGCAAGAATCTTTGTGCCCTCCAGCAGAGTAATATAATATTAACAATATAGTTTAACACTTTGTCTAGCCCTCTCTATTACATGCCTGCCCCTCTATTCATTGCACGTTGGTATGATTATTACTAGGGCTGAGTCATTCTACCTGTATTTCAGAGCCATTTACACTTTTCCTTTTCAATAGACTTTCTGGTCATAACCTTTGCCCACTTTATATTATATTGTTGGTATCTTATTGATGGACAGGAACTCTTTATATATTAGTGAAATGGCCTTTTTGCGTGGACAGACAGAGGAGAATGTTGGTGGGTAACCCTGTCAGTTCTCTCTTGCTTGCCTGATCATGAGTTAGTAGCTCCTCCTTTGCCTAGTAGCATGGGTTTGATTCAGTCTTAACTGTCCACAAGGTCGTGAGGTAGAACTAGCTGGCAGACCCAGCAGCAATACGCAACTCCGCTAAACAGCTGTACCCGAGCTCAGACTCTCCTTCCTTGAACTTGCAGGACTGCCTGGTACTTTCTGTATAGAATAGGACAGGAGGGAGGAAGCAACGCCCCTCTCCTCAGCACAGCCCCAAAGAGAATCTATTTGCACCGGACCCAAGCATACATCCTTCCAGTCCTGGAGCGAACAGGAGTTATGCAACTTACTGACCTTCTTGCCTATGGATCTCCAAAGATGCACAACGTGCTTGCCCTGAGCCTTTTGCACAAGAAACTGTGATGTGGCTTGCACTTGCTTTCTCTCCCAGTTTACCATTTGTCCTTTCACTTTGTCTTTTGCCTAGAAAACTGTCCTGGACTTTTTGTGCTCATTGGGTTTCAAGAATGATTTATTAAAATCTACGTGATTATGTTGACAAGTAAAAAAGTAGTTTTCTTCTAAACTTAAAAGAACTTCTTGCATTTTTCCATACATGATATATGATTATTTTTTCAGTCCCAGGTCTCCAGATATACAATTTAGTCCACTGATGTCCTATTAAGCAGCTTAGTATCTAGTACTATTCCATAGAGAAATGTAATTTTCCTTTTATTACTCAAGTATGGGCTGATAAATTCTCTTTCTAATGGGAAGAAGCATATGTATTAAATCGGTTGGACGATACAGAATAATGTGTACTTTAGGTTAATTATTTATGTGGTATAACATTCTCTCTTTTTAAAAAGTGTTTTGTTATTTAAACTTATGCCCAAACAGAAAGAACACAATAAGCTTCCATGAACTTATCATCCATCTACAACCACCAACAATTCATGGCCACTCTATTCCATCTTTAACTCCAGCCTACAACCCACTACTTCATCACTGGGTCAGCTACTCAGTCCTCTGTGTTGTAGGTTCTCAGACTTGTATTATGCTTAAACAGGCTTTTCTCAGACTTGTATTATGCTTAAAGAGGCCAAAGTTATTAAAAAATGATGATCTATGTTTCTTTCTACTACCTTTTTAGTTTTATTTTTCAAATTTAGATAGTTGTCCAAATTATTTGTGGGATTTATTTTGATCTAATGTGTCCTACTTATTTTTTCCAGATTGCTTTTTAATTGTTCCAGTTTAAATTTATTTAAACAATTTCTTCAATAACCCATCTTTTCAGTAGTAACTTGAAATGTCAAATTGATTCTATAGTAAATGCCCATTTGTAATAGGAATTTTTTGTGTGTATTCTGGTATAGCCTATTGATCAGCTAATATGCAATATTAATTGCAATTTTTAAATGTCTTTTCATCAATATTCATAAGCAGTTTTTTCTTTAGTTTTCTTTTTATATCATCTGACAGAATTTGGTATTAATATTGTGCTACATTTGTAAAATGAACTTGAAAGATTTTCCATTTTTTGTTGCTGTAAAAAAGTTTAAATAGTATTGGAGATACTCACTTTTATTTTATTATTTTTTTAATTTAAATTTTACTTAGTTACCATACAGTGCAATATTGGTTTCTGGAATAGAATTTAGTGATTCATCACTTACGTACATCACCTAGTGCTTAACATGACCAAGTGCCCTCCTTAATCCCATCTCCCATCTAGCCTATCCCCACCCACCTCCCTCCATCAACTCTGTTTGTTCTCTATCATTAAGAGTCTCTTACAGTATGTTTCCCTCTCTCTTCCCCTGCCTTCCCATATGCTCATCTGTTTTCTTTCTTTCTTTTTTTCTTAATATTGTATTTATCCATTTTAGAGAGAGAGGGAGCTTGAGAAGGGGAGGCAGAGGGAGAGAACCTCAAGCAAATTCTGCTCTGAGAACAGAGCCTGCTGTGGGGCTCGATCTGACGACCCTGAGATCATGACCCAAGCTGAAATCAAGAGGTGGACATTTAACCCACTGAGCCACCCAGGCACCCATCATCTGTTTTCTTTCTTAAATTCCACATATGAGTGAGATCATATGATAATGGTCTTTCTTTGACTGACTTATTTCACTTAGCATAATACATTCTAGCTCTATGCACGTTATTGCAAATGGCAAGATTTCATTCTTTCTGATGGCTGAGTAAGGTTCCACTGTATATACATACCACATCTTCTTTATACATTCATCAGTCATCGGACATTTGGGCTCTTTCCACAGTTTGGATATTGTTGATGCTGCTATGAACATCAGGGTGTATATACCCCTTCAAATCTGTATTTTTGTATCCTCTAGGTGAATACTTCGTAGTGCAATTGCTGGATCATAGGGTAGTTCTATTTTTAACTTTTTGAGGAACCTCCATACTGTTTTCCAGAGTGGCTGCACCAGTTTGCATTCCCACCAACAGTGTAAGAGGGTTCCCCTTTCTCCGAATCCTTGCCAATGCCTGTTGTTTCTTGTGTTGTTAATTTTAGCCAGAAATACTTACTTTTAAAGTTTGGACACATTTTTTTTGTGAAATCATCTGGATCTAGTATTTTGGTGGATATATCTTTGATAACTTTCTCTATTTCTTGTGATAATGGATTGGTTTGGATTTACTATCTCATCCGGAGCCAGTTTTCATATTTCATATTTCATAAAAAAGTTCTAGTTTTTAGATTCTTTTTTTTTTTTTTTTTTCCTTTTTCTCTGTGATCCAAGTCTAGGGAGTAGGAATAGGTACTTATCCTGACCCTGTGAGCATTTGAGCATCAGGCATTATTCACTGTGATCCTTTCAGATGACTTCATCCCCAACTTCAGGAAGTTTCTCACATGCCTGCACTGGTCAGTATTTTGCAGGATACTGGGAGGGTATTTTGCAGATCTACAGAGTCCTTTGTCTGTGCTGCTCTCTCCTCTCTGGTACTCTATGAGACAGCTCTAGCCACCATGGTTCCCCCAAAGTGTTGGCTCCATGTCCTCAACTCAAGAGGAGACTTTGGCAAAGCCTCAGAGGGCTTTGCCTGGGTTCCTGCTCCATGATCCATGGTCTGACACTCAAGGCAGTAAGCTGGGCAATTGTAGGGCTCACAGTTTTATTTCCCATCTCCCATTGATCACTGTCCTTCATTGCCTTCAATCTGTGTATGTCTTTTATTTCTAAGAACATATTTAGATTTATATATTGGGGGTTTTGTGTCACTGTTTATTTCTCTTCTTTGGGTATATTAATATTTTTGGAGTCTATTAATAGACATGGTTTGAATGACTCTTTCCTTTTAGTAAATCTATCATTTCTTTCTGTTTGTAAAAATCTCATGTTTATATTCATCATTTCTGTTCTTATGCCTCATTCCTTATGTTTGGCCTTGTCATCTCCATTTTGGGTTGCTCCCAGTTACTTACATGATTATTTACCCTGGGCCTAGTCAGCTCGTGATTAGTCATTCTGTTGTCATGTAATACATTCCCTAGGTTCATATACCTCTGATTGTGTTCTCATACTATGGTCATGATTGTTTCATAATATTTCTTTAAGCCATGGGGATATATTCAGTTACAATTTTCACTGTGTCATAATATATTTTCTGTTGGGTTTTTCCCTATTCTCTTTTTCCTTTTATCTCACCTTATCATTGCATTGATTTTACTAATGTAAATAGCAATTGTTATTACTATTCCTTGTTGACCGAAGGTATTTTTTCTGGATAGCTGGTTTTAGGAAAACATATGGAGGAGGAAGCAGAGTCTGTTCAGGTGAGACTTCTCTTTATGACCCATAGGTGTCTCTAAGTGATGCCTTTAATCCCTTACTGCTCTTTAGCCATCCAAGACTGGCACCACAGGACCATTAACAATACAGTCTTTTACCTCTTCTTTTCTTCAGCATCAGACTATGTTCTGGATTGTAGCCTTTACTTCTAGTTATGGTGTTAAAAAATAACCATATAACTTCAAAGAATATGAAAATCTGAACTCATTACAAAGAATACTTTTCTTGGTGTTCCATTAGAATAGATTATTTTGATGATGATTTCTGAAGCTCTTCATCCTCTAGGAAGCAGAGCATATGATGATGTTGACCTCAACCATGAAACTGAAGGGGGATCACCAGTAGTTTTGGTCCAGGACATCATCAGTCTGGACCCAGTTTTATTCCCACTCCTGCTTCTGATTATTGGTTAAAACTCCATGTTTAATAAAAATTGCTTTGTTACTGCTTATTCACAAAGCATTATCTGAGCTGCCAGGCATAGAAATGTCTACCCCCTCCTGTACCAGTTGGCAAAATGGGAAAACTAATGTGAATGTGCTGGAAGTGTTGAATCAAAGTCTGTCATTTCTGCCTTCCACCTTCTCAGTGGTTGGGCCGCAGCTTGCCTCTCAGTGCCCTGATAAGACCTCATTCTCAGCTCCAGTTCACATGACCCTCTGACTGCAGAGGCTGGGTCTGCCCAGTTGGAGTCATCGTCCACAGACTTGGATTCAATGTCAGGCTGGTGCTATCATAGACAGGAAGTCTCACGGTTGCTTCCGTGTATTTTGCTTCCCTAAGAAATCGAATTCAACAGCAAAAATAATTTTGTTTTTTCCAAAGTATTTCACATTACTGTCTTGTTTGAGGACTCAGGGATTCTTGACCACAGCATGGTGATTCTGAAAGTTCCTCCCTTCTTCCCTTCTTCCTTTTCTTTCTTTCTTCCTTCCTTCTTTCCTTCCTTTCTTCCTGCTTGCCTGCCTCTCTTTGTCCCTTCCTCTTCTTTGCACACATTGTGGTGTTCAAGTATTTGAAAATGGCATATAGATGACGATACATAAACACCACAATTTAAAATATAGCCAGCAGCAGTGAGAGAGTCATCTTGGTTAGAAAGGACATATAGTTGACAAATATTCAGAGCCATCCCAGGGCTGTGGTGCATGATGCCAGCACCTGTAAGGGACACTCATTTGTGACTGGTGAAAAAGTTACGTGTCTCTCTCAGCTTTTATATCTTTGACCAGATGTTTAAATGATTCTCTCATTTGGTGACCCTGGGTAGGGCTGCATGAAGGGCAGGAATGGAAATCTAAATAGGCTCTTTCAGACTTAACTTTACCCTGCAGACACAGACATAAAATAATAAAGTGGAAGCATAGAAAAAAAATAGGCATAAAATTTAATTATCTTCTTCTGCTTTCCTTTCTTCCCTCCTGTCCCTTCCCCGGGGTCTGTACTCAGTTGGGTCTAAAGTAATGGCCCCATCCTCACTACTTCTTTTTACAGTCCTTCATAGTTACCTTTAAAGAGACTTGGAAAATGCCTTTGTCCCTCCTAGCACTTAACAAAGTCACGCTGAGCAAGCCAGCTCCCCAGGGTGAGGGCCTGTCAACACTTCCTATCAGCAACTAGTTTCCATACACTTTGGCAGTCAGACACATGCCCATGAAACACAGTTCTTTCTCTGCTGAATCAGGACATGTAAATGAAGGAGCTGGGCAACTAGACTGGAACAGGTGGTAGGTTCTTTGTTAATGAAGAGGGGCTCTACACCATGGTGGCTCTGTGTTAGAGTTGGGGCTGGATCAACAAATGAGTGTGTGAAGTACTGATTAGCTCCTTTGGCCTACTCAGGGGCTGGGCTAATCAGCAAAGAATCAGACTGTGAGACATAAAAGAAAAAAGTAGGAAGTAGAGTTTTAAAAAAATGCTTTCTGAGACACTAAACCATTCTTGGTTTCTGAAAATACAGTATAATTATAGTGCAATAGAACAGGAAGCAATTTCAGAAATCAACCTGTCCAGGCATTTAACAGATGTATTGAGGCAAAGAGAGAAGAATGGTCCTCCCAAGGTATGCATTTTGTGGATGGGATCCTTAATCTGGGAGGGCATAGTACAGAGTTTTTCATCCTCAACATTATCACAGTTGCACTGAGTCTTGGAAGGCTCTCTTGTGTACTGTAAGCTGTTTAGCAGAATTCCTAACCTCTACTCTTTGAATGCCTATTAGCCACCCCTCCAAAGACACAACAACCAAAAATATCTCCAAACATCATCAAAATCCTGTAGGGGCACATCACCCCCAGTGGAGAACCACTGGTCTAAAATTGTCTGATGCTGTCCCTGTCTTTGGGGAAAGAGTCTGTGTAGGCCCTCTGTATTTGGTGCTGGATTAGAACGTTTCTATACTTCTCAAGCAGACTTTCATCAGGAAATAGACAGCTGGCAGGGCTCAAAAGAGAGAGGGAGATCATGATGGTGGTCAAGAAAAGTGTCAAATCAGAGTTCAAGCTGTTGTTCATCCCATTTCTCTGTAAAGGCTAGGCTACTTCCCCAAGACAAATCATAAGCATGGTTCTACATGAATGACTTGTCCTTTATCTGCTATTAACTCATCACCACTCTGGGTATCTGTTTTCTTCTTGTTAAATAAGAATATTTGGAGGATAAGTTTTCCACATCTCACCCCGCTTTGTTAGTGCTACTCATTCATGTTCTAAAAGTGAAAAGCCCCATAGAGGCTCCCAAATCAAGAGAGAAAAAAAAAAAAAAACTGTTCTCCCAAACCCTCATAGAAGTCCCAAGCTCCAAGAACTTTCCAACCTCTTAATTAAGCACATTTTCCTAAGCAAGTTTTAGGTTTGATTTCTGGCAGCTCAGCTGAACCTGCCAAGTGTCAGAGTAGTTGATTAAAACAAGCAAAAAATGAAAGTAAAAATTAAGGCTTTAATCACTGTCACAGGATAAGGAAGAGGCTAAATAGGAGAAAGTGCTGACTCCCTGCTGTTCCATTTTAACCTGTGGCCCAGTATCACCAGGTGGATCAGTACAGATGTGGAGGTCAGCTCACTGCTAAGGGACCCCCAACCAAAAGTTCCTGTGGTTTTATGGATTCAGTAGCTGGTGGAAAGTGATAGGAGAGGACTGAGAGTGGGAAAGTACTGAGTACTGAATCAGAGTAGAGAAAAATGTCTTCAGGCTTGCCCTACTGCCATAAGAAGGCCTTTACAGAGACATCTGAGATAGACCTCAGCTGAAGGGCCCAGTTAAAATGAATTCTGAGTAAAGGCACCTGGACTAAGGATACAACCCTGAGTAACAGTGTGACAGGACAAAGAGACCTGAGTCTTCGCAACTCTCCTTAGGCACTGCACCAAGCCTGGTAGGAGGCAAGATGACTCCCCCGTGGAACTTTTGTAATTGCTGATGGTCGGGCTTGAAAAAAATCACACACAGGATTTCTAGGCAAGAAATGGACTCCTCAATATTTCTTAGGTCTGCTGAAAATTCTAGCAGGTACATTGAGTGATTTTCTGTAAGTCTATTCTGATTTTAATATGCAAAATATCTTCCTTGGTTTCTTCAAAGAAACTTGGATACTTCTATTGTGACTGCTGAAGATTCAATTTGTTATCAGAAAGCAGATGAGAACATATGCCATAAAAAAGAGACATCTGTTATTTTATTCTCTATTCTGTTAATGTGGTGTATCACATTAATTGATTTTCCAATGTTGAACTACCCTTCCATCCCAGAGATAAATCACACTTGGTCATGGTGTATGATTTTTTTTTAATGTACTGTTGGATTTGGTGTGCTAGTGTTCTACTGAGGATTTTTGCATCCATGTTTGTCAAGGATATTGGCCTGCAGTTTCTTTTCTTGTGGTGTCATTTTCTGGCTTTGGTATCAGGGTAATCCTAGCCTCAAAAACATGTTTGGAAGCATTCTCTACTCTTTACTTTTTGGAAAAGTTTCAGAAGGATTGACATTAATTATTCTTTAAATGTTTGATAGAATTCACCAGTGAAGCCCTCTGGTCCGGGCTTTTCTTTATTGAGAGGTTTTTGATTACTAATTTGATTTCCATACTAGTTATAAGTATGTTCAGACTTTATACTTCTTCTTGACTTAATCTTGGTGGGTTGTATGTTTCTAGGAATTTATCCATTT
The DNA here is from genome assembly GCF_029215605.1 of Mirounga angustirostris. NCBI lineage: Eukaryota > Metazoa > Chordata > Mammalia > Carnivora > Phocidae > Mirounga > Mirounga angustirostris. Next base: position 12,773,069 of record NW_026991718.1, on the reverse strand, counting down.
CTTTAAGGTTACTCAGTTTGTTGACATATAATTGTCCATAGTTGCCTCTTGTCCTTTTTATTTCTGCAGGATCAGTTGTAATGTCTCTTCTTTCATTTCTGATCTCATTTATTTGAATCTTCTTTTTTCATCTCAATAGATGCAGAAAAAGCATTTGACAAAATTTAGCAATCTTTCATGACAAGGAAAAAAAACTCTCAAAGTAGGAATGGAAGGAAATTACCTCAACAAAATAAAGGCCATCTATTAAAACCTCACAGCTAGCATAATACTCAAAGATGAAAACTAAAAGCTTTTCCTCCAAAAGCAGGAACAAGGCAAGGATACCAACTCTTACCCCCACTTCTATTTAACGTAACACTGGAAGTCTGAGCCAGAGCAGTTAGTTTAGAGAAGGAAATAAAAGGTATCCAAATCAGACAGGAAGAAATAGAATTGTCCTTAATTGCAGATGATATAATCCTATATATAGAAAGCCATAAAGACTCCTCCCATCCAAAAAACTGTCAGAACTAATAAATGAATTCAATTAGGTTGCAGAATACAGACTCAACATATACAAATCATTGCGTCTCTATTACTAATAACAAACTACCTGAAACAGAACTTAGGAAAACAGTCCCATTTATAATAGCAACTGAAAGAATAAAATACCTAGAAATAAACTTAACTAAGGAAGTATACTGAAACCTATAAATGTTGATGAAAGGAATTAAACAAGACACAAACAAATGGAAAGATTTTGATTTGAAGACTTAGTATTGTTAAAATGTGCATACTACCCAAAGCAATCTATAGTTTCAAAGTAATCTCTATCAAAATGTCAGTGGTATTTTTAAAAATTTTTTAAGATTTTATTTATTTATTTGAGAGAGAGAGTGGGCAAGAGAGAGCATGAGCGAGGGGAGGGGCAGAGGGAGAGCAAGAAGCAGACTCCCCACTGAGCAGGGAACCCGATGCATGACTCCATCCCAGGACCCTGGGATCGTGACCTGAGCTGAAGGCAGACATTTAACCGACTGAGCCACCCAGGCACCCACCAGTGGTATTTTTTTTACAGAAATAGGAAAACAATTCTATAATCCATATGGAACCATAAAAGACCTCTAATAGTCATTACAGTCTTGATAAAGAAAAACAAACCTGGAGGCCTAATACTTTCTATTTTCAAAATATCTTACAAAGCTACCATAATTGAAATATTATTGTACTGGCATAAAGACAGACATATAGGACAATGGAAAAAGAATAGAGCCCAGAAATAAACCCACATGTATATGGTCAATGAACATTCAACAAGAGTGCCAAGAATAGACAATGGGAAAAGGATAGTCTCTAACAAATGGAGCTGGGAAAACTGAATATCCACATACAAAAGAAGGAAATTGAACCCTTAGCTTATACTATACACAAAGATCAACTCAAAATGGATTAAGGACTTTAACTTAAGACCCCAAACTATAAAACTCCTAGAAAAAACATAGGAAAAAAGCATCATGACATTTGTCTTGGTAACGATTTCGTGGATACAACACTAAAAATGCAGACCACAACAGCAAAAATTAACAAGTGGACTATACCAAAGTAGAAAGCATCTTTCTTAAAATTTGGCCAAGAGATTTGTTGCCATTGTAAAGGGACTTTTTCCTTTTTGACTTCTAAAATGTTATTCTTGAGAATCAAACGATAGAATTTTGCTCTTCATGTCCAACCTAAATGGTATCTCCTTGCTGAGCCTTCGATGATCATCCCACTTAAATAACCCCCCTCTATCTTTGTCTCTTTATGCTCATTTTACAAACCTGCTTTATTTTCATCCCAGTGTTCACTCCATGATATTTTATTGATTTTTGAAAAGCTGTTTATTACCTATTTCCCTCCCATTGGAACATAAGCTCCACGGAAGCTTCTATCTACCTCTGTATTTCTGGTACTCAAAACAATGCCTGGCATAAAATAACTATTCAAAAATACTTGTTGAATGAAAAATAAATGAATTTGTGTGTATTCATTAGATATAACATCATTTTTATATGATTATATTAACATTCAAGTAGTATTTTTTTAAATTTTATTTTGACTGGCATTTTAAATTTTTTCCTAAGTATATAATCATAATATCTGAAAATATATTTTTGTCTCATAGTATTTTATACTGATCAGTTAGTTTAATTTTCATCTCTGACTCTTAGCTGGAAACATCAAAACTATAGGTTATACATGGTGGGTGCAGGAGATCCTTGTCTCATTTCTGATTTTGAAATGGAAGTAGTTTTATTATTTTACTATTTATGCCAATGTTCACTGCTAATATTTGCAAATTGTTGGCCTTTGAGCTAATTTACTTAGCATTTTTTTAGAAAAGACTGCTAGATTCAAGTGACTTTTCAATATCTACTGACATAATTTTATGGTTATTCTCTCTCTCTCTCTTTTTAGTGTAAGGTACTATGTTTATAGATTTCTCTGATGGTAAACCATGATTGTATTCCTGAAATAAATCCTCTTATTTTGATATGTTATTCTTTAATATGCTGTTGGATTTAATTTTAAAAATATTTTGTTTAGAATTGTTACACTTATTTTAAGTTAAACTGAACTAGTTCTTTCTTTCCTTTGTGCTACTTTTATTAGGTTTTGGTAATAAAGTCATACTATCAGCACAAAATGAATTGGGAAGTTATTTTTTTTATCATTTTTTTCCCCTGTGATTCAGGACAGAATAACATTGAAATTAACTGTTCTTTAAAGTTTCAATAAAAATCAACTCTGAAACTTATGGTTTTATATTATCCTTTCTCATTTCATTTCTTTTTAAAAATTTTTATAATTTTTTAAATTATGTTATGTTAGTCACCATACAGTACATCATTAGCTTTTGATGTACTGTATTGTTTGCATATAACACCCTGTGCTCCATGCAATACATGCCCTCATTTCATTTCTATTCTTCAATTTTTTATTTGTTTTTCTATATAATTCTTGGTGGAAGGACATGCTATGTCTGTTGCTTCTAAACTCCAAATTTCATCATCCTTAGTATTTCCTATTATGCCTCCATAACCTGCACTTGGAAAATACTCTCCAGTCAGTCATTTTCAGTTCTTTATGATATTCTCATATAGATCTATTTCTTGGAATTTGCATTTAAGCTTAGTTTCTCACTAAGACTTTATCCCTTGATAAAAGGCTTTTGGGCTTCAGCAGACATGTCAGAAAGACTTTATTTGGGCATTATTATTCAAAATCAAATAAATGGAACTCATCTCTACTTCTCCTTCCCACGTGTGATGACAGCCAGCAACTTCCTGCTTTCTCAATCTATCCATCAAACTCAGGCTCTCACTCACCAAGTTAAAAAAAAAATGCTGTGATCTTGCCTGCAAAAGAGATTGAAGTCTCAGTGAGCGAGTGGAGACAGAATATTCCATCTCTAGAGAATTGGTGCACTGAGATTCCTGATGAGATTTTCCAGTCCAGGCTACATCTTCCATTCTCTCTATTAAAGAGGAAGCTGGAGAGACACCATTTTGGTGGAATCCATCTGCCTTCCTGGAGAAAGACAGAGATCATCATTTGGTGTCTTTTGTTAGCTCTGCAGAGTGTAGCAGACCCTGCCAATGCTGTCTGGTGTCCTAAAAAATTAATTTTCTCTTTACCATCCTCCTCGAACTGTGTCACGATCTGGAAATGATAAATTCATCAACAATGACATGGAATAAATAAGTCTGAGACGATTATCATTAGAGTTCCTTCTCAGAAAAGGAGCTTTGGAGTTATTGCCTTCATTATTTCAAGGAATTGCAAACCCTAGCATCTCTTTGCTGTGGCAGGGGGAAAGGGGAGTGAGAATATTCTCAGATATTGCTCTGCCCAGCCTCAGGGTCACTTTCCCATTTCCAGCATCCCCAAATTGAGTTATCATACTCTGTTCCTTTGAGAGAGAAGATGGCAGGAGTAAGGCTCACCTTTCGTCACACACAACTTCCCCTGGAAATGGGGAAAAAAGAATGATGCACAGGGCATCAGTCCTGGCTTATATCCCTAGGAATGTTTTCCTGCTCAGAAGTGAGGGAGAAGTCTTCAAGCATCCAGACAAATCCGAAGGACTTTTACCCCTCAGGACATGGGGTGTCTGCTTTGCAAGCTACGTGTGAGTCCTCTTCCCTCTCCTCACTTTCTCTCCTCCTCACATCCTCTGTGCCCTCCCCAAAGCCAGGCCCAGTCTGTCAAATTAAGCAACAGGTATCCCTTAAGAAAACATACCTCAGAGATATAAGAGAGAAGTCACCAGTTAACATGAAGTTCTGAGCCCATGTGAACCATGACTACACACCAATACTTCAGATTGCAATCCAACACTATGAGCTTCATTCCAACTTTGATTTTTTTCCCATCCTTCCCTCATTATCCCCAATATATCTACTTATTTGCTCCCTCTCCCTACATGTAATCAATCTCCTCAACCCACTGGGCTTCTGCCTCAATGGCTGCCTCCTCATTTGGTCCAAATGCGACCTCCCCACCATCTCGCTTGATCTTCTTCTAACTTGGCCCTGAATCCCACAGGCATGTGGCCTCCCTCAGCTGTCTGCTGGCCAGGGTCCAAGCCCTGTTGGGCCACTGCATTCATTGCTCCTTGCTCAGCCTCGGGGGACTCTATCATACCTAAAGTCTATAACACCATAAAACCAACATAAACACCTGCCCCTCTTAATATTATCAAGACTAAAGATCTTGATTTCTAAAAACTTATCCCCATAGTCTTTACTATTGCTTTTATTTGAGATTTTATCTATTGCTTCAGAGAGTAAAAGTTGTGATTTACCCACCAATTTAATAAATATTCTATTTTATTACTTTAATTTCCACAATGTGATCATATATATATACACACCCTAAGCCCAAATTTAGCTAGAATTCATTTGGTTTTGCAAACTAAGTTTTGAATCAGAACTGTTTTATTGGTTTGTTCTTTAATGCCACTTATTGAATTACCCTGTCCTATATTTTTTAGAGAGAATATTCAGCTTATATAAAGTTAGTATAGAGAATTGGTTCTCTTTATAGATTCTCTCTTCTGTTGAATCTACTTATATTTCTATTTTTACCATCACCAAATCCTGATTTATTGTCCTTTTATCTGAGCTTTTAATTCTTTAACATTAATTTCCTAAGTGTATTTTTATAGTTTTTATTGAATATTTAAAGTACTCTGATATTAAGGTAAAATTGGCATACTGATATGTACTTTGCATTAAAATAAATAATATATTCAATTTCCCATTCAGTAACAGGATTTTCTCTCCATTTGTTCAAATGGTCTTGTGAATAGTATAATATGGGACTATAGTTTCCTATCTAAAGTTTCCAGATCTCTTTCCTTGAGTTCATTCCTAAGTATTTTATAATTTCCTTTCTTCGTTATTTCTTGTTAAAAATGAAATCTCTGTTCCATGTTTCCTTCTAATTTTTAAAAGATTTATTTATGTATTTTAGGGAGAAAGAGAGCACAAGTGTGGGGAGGGGCAGAGGGAGAGAGAGAGAAACTTTAGCAGAGTCTGTGCTGAGTGTGGAACCTGTTGCTGGGCTTGCTCTCACGACCCTAAGATCACCACCTAAGCCAAAACCAAAACTCAGACACTTAACCAACTGTACCACCCAGGGTCCCCTCCTTCCCATTCAAGTTCTAGCATTATCTCTAATTGAGAGTGAATGTGTTGCTTTTTTTTAATTTCAAGTTTTTATTTAAATTCAAGATAGTTAACATATATGGTAAAATTGGTTTCAAGTGTAGAATTTAGTGATTCATCACTTACATATAACACCCAGTGCTCATCACAACAACTGCCCTCCTTAATCCCTATCACCCATCTAGCCCATACCCTATCAACCTCCCTCCATCAACCCTCAGTTTGTTCTCTATAGTTAAAAGTCTCTTATGGTTTGTTTCTCCCCCTTCTCTTTTTTCCCCCTTCCCCTATGTTCATCAGTTTTGTTTCTTAAATTCCACACATGAGTGAAATCATATGTTATTTATCTTTCTCTGACTGAGTTATTTTGCTTAGCATAATACAGGCTAGCTTCATCCACACCATTTCAAACAACAACATTTCATTCTTTTTGATGGCCGAGTAATATTCCACTGTATGTATGTATGCCACATCTTCTTTGTCCATTCATCAGTCAATAGATATTTGGGCTCTTTCCATAGTTTGGCTATTGTTGATAATGCTGCTATAAACATTGGGGTGTCTGTGCCCCTTCAAATCAGTGTTTTTGTATCTTCTGGGTAAATACCCAGTAGTGTAATTGCTGGGTCTTAGGGTAATTCTATTTTTAACTTTTTGATGAACCTCCACGCTGTTTTCTAGAGTGGCTGCACCAGTTTGCATTCCTACGAACAGTGTAAGAGGATGCCCCTTTCTCTGCATCCTTGCCAACATCTATTGTTTCCTGTTTTGTTAATTTTAGCCATTCTGACAGGTGTAAGGTAGTACCTTGTGGTGGTTTTGGTTTGTATTTTCCTGATGATGAGTAATATTGAGCATCTTTTCATGTGTCTGTTAGCTACCTGCATATGATCCTCTCAATAGCTGCAGAAAAAAACATTTGAAAAAATATAGCATCCATTCTTTTTTTAATTTAAATTCAATTAGCCAACATATAGTACATCATTAGTTTCAGATGTAGTATTCAATAATTCATCAGTTACATATAACATCCAGTGCTCATAGCAGCATCCATTCTTAATAAAAACCCTCAACAAAGTAGGGGTAAATGGAATATACCTCAACATCATAAAGGTTATATATGAAAGACCCACAGCTAATATCCTCAATGGGGAAAAAGTGAGAGATTTTCCTCTATAGTCAGGAACAAGACAGGGATGTCTACTCTCGCCACTGTTATTTAACATAGTACTGGAACACCTAGCCTCAGCAATCAGACAACAAATGAAATAAAGGGCATCCAAATTGGCAAGGAAGAGTCAAACTTTCTGTATTCACATATGACATGATACTTTATGTAGAAAACCCAAAAGATTCCACCAAAAACTTACTAGAACTGATACACAAATTCAGCAAAGTTGCAGGATATAAAAACCAACATACAGAAATCTATTGCCTTTCTATACACCAATAATGAAGCAGCAGAAAGAGAAATCAAGGAATCAACCCCATTTACAATTGTATGAAAACCCATAAGATACTTAGGAATAAACCTAACCAAAGAAGTAAAAGATCTGTAGAACACTGACAAAAGAAATTGAAGAGGACACAAAGAAATGGAAAAAAACACCCCATGCTCTTGGTTTGGAAGAACAAATATTGTTAAAATATCTGCATTACCCAAAGCAATCTACACATTTAATGCAATCCCTATCAAAATACCACGAGCATTTATCCCAGAGCTAAAATAAACATCCTAAAACTTATCTGGAACCACAAAAGACCCCAAATAGCTGAAGAAATCTTGAAAAAGTAAAGCAAAGCTGGAGGCATCACAATTCTGGACTTCAAGCGATATTACAAAGCTGTAGTCATCAGAACACTATGGTACTGGCACAAAAACAGACACATAGATCAATGGAACAGAATAGAAAACCCAGAAATGGACTCACAACTATATGGTCAACTAATCTTCAACAAAGCAGAAGAGAATATCCAATGGAAAAAAGACAGTCTCTTCAACAAATGATGTTGGGAAAACTGGACATCAACATGAAGAATGAAACTGGACCACTTTCTTACACCATACACAAAAAGTAAATTCAAAATGGATTAAAGACCTAAATGTGAGACAGGAAACCATCAAAATCCTAGAGGAGAACACAGGCAGCAATCTCTTTGACCTTGGCCATAGCAACTTCTTACTAGACACATCTCTGGAGGCAAGGGAAACAGAAGCAAAAATGAACTATTGGGACCTCATCAAGATAAAAAGCTTTTGCACAGCAAAGGAAACAATCAACAAAACTAAAAGACAAACTATAGAATGGGAGAAGATATTTGCAAATGACATATCTGAAAAAGGGTTAGTATCCAAAATCTATAAAGAACTTATCAAACTCAACACCCAAAAAATAATAATCCAGTTAAGAAATAGACAGAAGACATGAACAAACATTTTTCAATGAATGTGTTTCCTAAAGAAGCGGCAGTGACTGGGCACCAAGCCCCAGACACTGCTTGGGATCTAATCAACAATGCCAAGGAGCAAACCCAGGAGGGCCATTGAGTCCTTGGGCCTTAGTATTCAAGATGCTTAGCATTCAATATGCCACTAAGTCCTGGTTTCACCTTTTATCATTTGCAAGTAGTTTGCTGCTGACATGGAGCAACACTAATTATGAAGAGTGCCAAGGACTGGTCACTCCCTGGTCCTTTCAGCATACCAAGAGTTAAGTGACAATGGTAACTTATTTTCCTCCTGAGCCCAGGATCCTTGCATGTAGATGTTGGGGCTGAAAAGAAGTTAGAGTAGGTCTTTGAAAAGTAGCACTCTAACATAAAACCCCAGGGAGGCACTTACACACTCAGCCACCCTTCAGGTTCACCCCTCCCGTTTTTACCTGCTCCTCTATGAATGCCACCTTGACGGTCAGGGTCAGTGTTTCATCTAACTCTGTCTTCCAACTCCAAACACGGCCATGCCCAGAGGAGATGGTCTCTATAAAGGCTGGGCAAAACAAAATACAAAGAAGCTGGGAGGATCTTAGATTTGTAAACTATCAGATAGGGCCATTCTATTTTGGGTCCTCAGAAATCCCATATCTTATCTTGTTCATTCTTCTCATTAAAAGTCTCCTCTTTTTTGTACCTTCCAGGCTTCTTGACTTAACCAGCAACCCACACACAATCTTGCTCCAATCTGCCTGTCCAGATGTCTGAGTTAGCTCAGGCTGCCATAACAAAATACCATTGATTAGGTGGCTTTAACAACAAAAAGTTCTGGAGGCCAGGAATTCCAAGATCAGCGCACCAACAACCTAAGTATCATTAGGGACTTCTCTTGCTTTGTTATGTAGCTGCCATCTTGCTGTGTGCTCACATGATCTCTTCTTTGTGATGTGTGTGTATCTGTGTGTGATACAGAGAGAGAGAAAGAGAGAGAGTATGTGTTCTCATAAGGACATTAATCCCATTTTGAGCTCCCCCATGACCTCATTTAACTCTAATTACCTCCCAAAGGCCCATCTCCAAATACCCTCACATTGGGAGCTTCAACATATAAATTTGGAGGGGACACAAGCATTCAGTCCATTAACATTAGACATGCAGGCGAACAGGACCATTCCTCTTCACCATTCTCTGTACTTCTTTTGTTCGTTCTTTGTCAAGCTAGTCCATCTCTCTGAGGGCAGTTACTTAAGTATGCACAGCAATGACAGGACTGTGAACTAGCTGAGGTTGGGGAACACAGCAGTGATGCAGAAGCCAAGAAGTCAGGACCTTGCAGAGGGACTTGTAGACAGAGACCAGTTTGAACCTGTAAGGTTGTATTCTGACTTGTCTCATGCTGCCAGGAGAGTCTCAGATGTAGAGAAAGAGGTGATTCTGTGCCAGGATTGTGATAATTAATGTCCTGTGTACTAATTAAAGAATGAGGGTTTGGCCAGCCTACCCCCTCAGGAAGGTTACCTGGCAACCTTCCAAGACTCTTCTAGTTTCTCCAAACTGAGGTCCACATCGTCCTATAACTGAGGGCAAGCTTTTACCCAATGGCTCTTTGCAAGATGCCCACTCAGTTCACAAACTCCTTCAGAACAAGGGCTGTGTCTTTCTTCTTAATGTTAAGTTGCAGTGAAATGAGCACAGACTTTGAACTCAGACAGGAATGAGTTCAGATCCCCAACTCCAGCAATCAAAAGCTGTACAATATTTAACAAATTAATTGTCCCCCGAATTCCCAATTCTATCTTCTGTAAAAATAGAAAAATTATGTCTAACAAATGAAATAATTTATTTTAAACTCTTGGTTCATAGAAGCAAATCCACAGCACAGAAAACCAGTTGAAAACTTCTTAATCCCTTCTCTCTGTTCTCACATTGTCCTGTGAGAAAGTAGATGTATAGTCAATATTTGTTGAGTGATGAACAATGGAATTAGGGTGGGGGATAGGACTATAAAAAGAACTAATTTGAGACTTCAAGCTCACAGCTTCTGAAAAATACTTTTATTGTTTCCTACCCACATATTTTGGCTACAGGTCAGTTTCTATCTTGACTAGAAAGCAACATCTAAGAGGCTGTGTATCTCTTTGCCTCATTTTCTCTTTGGAGTGTGAGCCGGATAATTCTGTACCTGCTCTCACCTTCACAATTTCAAAGGTTCAGAAGGAACCTGTCAATGAGACCTCATAATAGTGACTGCGCCTGTTTCATATTTCAGAGATGAATGAATGGTTGCTGATAGAAATTCAACAATATTTGTGGAACACTTATTATTATGTTGCTTGTAGTGTTCTAGGCATTGGGGATACAAGATAAATAAGACTTGGCTCCCAAATCTCACAGTTTGCAGTGAGACAGTGACAGATATGAAATAAATACAAAATAACGTGCAATGTGCTGTGACAGAGATACATACAGAGTTCAGGGACAGCAGAGAGAAGAGACTAATAACTGCCTGGGGCGAGGAAAGGGTAGAGCTCTTCACAGAAGACATCTCCTTTGAGATAAACCCGGCAGCATAAAAAAGAATTTGTCAGAAAGAGGCAAGGAAATAGTTTGGACAAGGGCACCAAGATTTCCTCTCATTTGAGAGCGTTTAGGGAATGAGGAGAGGTAAAAGGAAGAGAGAGGTTGGGGTTTTGTTGTTTTGTTTTAAATAATGAGAATTTACCAAACAAGGTTCCACAGTCATTATAAATGTGCTACTCAGACACAGCAGGTTCCAAATTCTGTACATGCATTTTGCTGTCTGGATCCTCGTATTTCCTTAGGAAGCCTTCAGAGCTTTGGAAAGAAATAGAGATTATGCTGTCTCATGAACTCTTTAAAATGGCCTTTCTAAGACAAATACCATATGATCTCACTCATATGTGAAATTTAAGAAACAAAACAGATGAACATAGGGGAAAGAAAAAAAAGAAAAGAGTGAGAAGGAAACCATAAAATAGACTCTTAATGATAGAGAACAACCTAAGGGTTGATGGAAGGAGGTGGGTGGGGGGCATGGTTTAAATAGAGGATGGGCTTTAAGGAGTGCACTTGTGACGAGCACTGGGTGTTGTATGTAAGTGATAGATCACTAAGTTCTACTCCTGAAACCAATATTACACTCCATGTTAACTAACTTGAATTTAAATAAAAACTTGAAACAAACAAAAAAACAAAAAGTGAAAAAAAGGTCTTTCTAAAAGTGATTATATACAAAGGCTGATAAATGTCAATATTCTACCAAGACACTCACTGAATGACCTTGAACAAGCCATTCGTCTTCTCTAGTCTTCCAGTCTCACAAGAGAAACTAAGTAAAATAAGATGATGACCAAGATATTTCCAAGTCCAAGATGCCATATGATTACATGTGGAAAGTGTGTTATCATGGGAGAGCTTCACAAAATTGGCCTAATTGAAGAGAGACCATTTTGAAATAGTAAAAACTCTGGGAAGAACATTTTCAATGAAGTCTTATTGCTTTCAAGTATTCCAAGGAACTCCAAAGAGGCTAAACATGTAAGCAAATGTTTTCCTTAATAGAATAAGCCTGATTTTGAAATTCAGTTATTTGGGGGTGCCTGGGTGGCTCAGTCATTAAGTGTCTGCCTTCAGCTCAGGTCATGATCTCAGGGCCCTGGGATCGAGCCCCACACCAGGCTCCCTGCTAGGTGGGAAGCCCGCTTCTCCCTCTCCCACTCCCCCTGCTTGTGTTCCCTCTCTTGCTGTGTCTCTGTTAAATAAATAAATAAAATCTTTAAAACAAAAAAAGAAATCATGTTATTTGTACATTAACAAGTTTTCTGAATTTGGAATATGTCAAATTCTTCAAATAAATTAAATCTCTAACAACATAAAAAAGAGGGATCATTGGCTGAGGTAACTCCATTTTTTAAAAGGTTGAAAATGTAGGTCCTTTTAATAAATATTATGATTTGTAAATTTACAGGCTGTTGTTGGATAGCCATAGGCACTTTTAGAAAGTCTCACTCAGGGTCACCTGGGTGGCTCAGTCGGTTAAGTGTATGATTCCCGGGGGTCCTGGGATCAAGCCTTACATCTGGCTTCCTGCTCAGCAGAGAGCCTGCTTCTCCCTCTACCTCTGCCCTTCCCCCTGCTCGTGCTCTCTCTCTCTCATGCTCTCTGTCCCTCTCTCAAATAAATAAATAAAATCTTTAAAAAAAAGTCTCACTCAGAGTATAGAACAACTGGTGGATTTGGAGTCCTGTGAAGAACGAAGTATCAATGAGGGCTCATGATCTCCATCTCAAAATGGAGATAGGACCTAGGCTACCTTAAACACTCTCTGAATTAGCAACACACATGACTGACCCCATCCCTAAGGAACTATTGATGGGTCCTGTTTATGGTGGGGCAATGGGGGCATTTTGCTTTTGAATACCCTTGCCCCATCATCATGCATTTTACATTGGATTCATTCTTGCTGTTAAATTCTTAATGGTAATGTATTTGGCTAGTCCATGAGGAAGCAATATAGAATAATTCACTTGTATCTCTGAAGATGATGTTCTTGATCATAGAGATTTTCATGACCTCTCTAAAGTCATAATGCAAGTTGTTGCCAGAGCAGAAATCCTATTTCACTGCTCCTTTATCTACCATGTGGCCTGCCCAAAGATGATAAGGTGATTAAGTGGATCCTGTGAAAACCACACCAGTTGAGGAACAGCTTGCACGCAGCGGATAAATGGATAAATAAATTTGCCCAGTTTCTTTGGCTCTTAACTTTTTCTTCTCTTAAATTTGTTTGTTTGTTTTTTTCTGTATCTTTGGTTGATCTCAATGGTCTCAACTTAATCCCAGCTGCAATCTAGGCTCAGCTATAGCAGGACTCTAGAAACAATGATGATTCAGTGATACGACTATCCCAAGCTCCAGTGAGCATTCCAAATATTTGCTTTCTGAGTCTTACCCAGCCGGATCCCTGGAAGCTCTTGGTGAAAATGTGTGCTATCTCTGATAGATGAGGAACATAAACTCATTTCATCAGTTTGTAGTAATTATGAGCTCTTGGGGATCTGGACAATAAGTTATTCATATTACCAATTTGATTTTTCCCTCAAAAATAGCAAATCAGCAGGAACAAGGGAAAACCAGGCTATGTCCTCCTATCAAAGAATAACACAGAATAAATAGAAACCTTAGTTTTAGAAAAAGCACTAAGTTAGTTTCAGAGTTCTGGAGCTGCATTTGTGTTTGATAAAAATAGTGCAGTACTCACCCCCCAACTCAAACAGCAAGTCCAAAGTAGAGAACAAGGAGTTGACAATAATAATGAAAAGAGGGTCATGCATAGGGAGAGGCTAAGATGAAAGAGTTGATGGAAGTTGGAACTAAATGAGGTAGGTGTGGGAATCAATGAAGATAACAGTCAACTCCTCCACAATTCCTAGGGCGAATTTATCCATTTAGTCATTCTTTAGTTATGTATTTATTACACACCTCTGGTGAGCCAGGCCTTCTTTTTCTATCTCTATGTACAAATGGGCCAGTTAACAAGACAGACAAAATCTTCACTCCTGACCTAGTGGTGGGTTGAAGACAGCTATTAAATCCATAACCAAATAAATCAATAAGATAATTTCTGATTAGGGCAAAACATAGTGATATGACTAAAATAAGAAACACTGACAACACCAAATGCTGGCGAGGAAGTGGAGCTGCAGGAACTCTCATTCATTGCTGATGGGAATGCAAAATGGTACAGCCACTTTGGAAGACAGTTTGGCAGATTCTTAGAAAGCTAAACATAGTCTTACCATATGATCCAGCAATCACACTAGTAGGTATTTATTTACTCAAATGAGTTGAAAACATATGTCCATACAAAAACTTGCACACAAATATTTATAGCAACTTTATTCATAATTGGGAAAAATTGGAAGCAATCAAGATGTCCTTCAATAGGTTAAACTCTTGTGCATTCATATAATGGATGCCAATCTGAAAAGGCTACATATGGCATGATTACAACTATATGACATTCTGGAAAGGCAAAACTACAGAGACAGTAAAAAGGTCAGGTGTTACTAGGGGTTCAGGTGGAGGGAGAGATGAATAGAGGGAGCACTGAGGACTTTAAGGGCCATGAAACCATCTGCATGGATTTGTAATGGCATTATGCATTTGTCAACACGTGGAGCGAACCCTAATGTAAACTATGGACATCAGTGAATAATAATAAATCAATATTGTTTTGTCATTTGGAACAAATGTACACACTAATGTCAGATGTTCATAATAGGAGGCTGTGCAGTGGGGGGAAGGAGGAGTGTATAGGAACTCTGTATTTCCTGCTCCTGCTAATATTTCTATAATATTAAAAGATAAGGTCTGTCATTTTTTTTAATGCAATGGTAGAGAATCAGAATGATAAGAGGGAGTCTAATATCAACTGGGTCTTCAGAGAAGTCTCTCTGAAAAGTTGACCTTTCAGCTGACAGATAAGAGAAGCATTCCAGACAGTGGGAAGAGCAAATATAAGGGACCATATCTACTTCATTTATAGTATTTATTTATACATTTTGTGAGGTAGGCTGATCAGAGATTTTTAATTTTCATGTTCATTAAATTATAACTGAGGCTCAGAGGTTTAAAGAAGTTATTAGGGCTCCCAGAGCAATTAGTGGAGAGAGAAGGCCAGGAGCTGGATCTCTATGGGGACATGACCATTTGGGTGTCAGAATTCTGGGTACGTCCACCACAGCTCAGAACCTGGGAGCTAGACCACCAACACCAGCCACCAGCACCACATAATAAGAATGGCTGCTGCCCTGTCCTGCCCCTTCCTGTAGTTCTTCTAGGCTTCCACTGCCTAGCAATGTGCTCTTCCCACAAATCATAGTCATAGTTCCTCCTGTGACTTCATCAGGGTCCACACCTTCTTTAAAAGCAAAACAAACAAACAAAAAGTTGTTTCCACCATAGCACCTTCTAAAGCCATGTTTTCCCAACTTTGGTCTTTATTAGAATTGTCGGAAGAACTTGGTAAAAATACATGGCCAGAAGCTCTATCCAACATTCATCGTGATGCATGTCAAAATTTGAGAAACAGTGCTGTAAAGCAGAGCTCCTCAAACTTCCATGTGTCTATGAATCACCTGGGGCTCTGGTTCAGTAGATCTACAAGGGGGCTGAGATTATGGATTTCTAACAGGCTTTCAGGTGATATGGGTGCTCTTGGTCCATAGAGCACACTGTGATTGGTGAAGAGTCTAAACAGAGGGCTAAAACCAGCAGTAAGGTGGGATCCTGGAATGAGTAACTGATCTCTGGTAAGTTTGGCAGCATTTTCTATCAAAAGGAAGATGCTCATTTTGCTTTTCAGAATTTTACTGTGTCAGGTGGTATTTTAGATATTCAGTACAGAGTAAGATTTTTCTTCAGTTCTGTTAGAGAGATATGGTAGTACCTGTCTCTACGCGTCAGGACAGAGAAATAAAAGCAGTGGGCGGGGTCCTCGGTATATTCATCCATAGACACCGTGTGATTCATTCCTGTTTCTTACACCGTGCAATTAACTAGAAGTCATTTAAGGAAAACATGGTGAATTTCTTTCCCAAATTATAACAGTTGCATTCGTGCACTACACACTTCGTGCCAGATGCAGCGTCATGGGATTTAGATGCACTTACTTATAAATGTTAACCAGTTTATTATATGCAACCTTTTATTCTGTTTTTAAAAATGAGAGTTAAACACATGTCCAGAGGTGCATAAGGGATAGAGCCCAATTTCAACACCTGGATAATACAAAGACCATGCTACCTACCATTTTTCTGCCAATATGACCCAGGTTACAAAAGCATTTTTGCATGGAGTCTGGATATTTGGGATATGCCATTGAATGAGGTACAGTTGATGTTGATCACAGGGATTCTAGAATCATACCTAGTAGTGAATAATGTGCAGTTTCATTATTGATAATGGTAAATCTTAAATCCTTGATAAGAGTTTCTAGAAGCTCTTGGCAATATCTGTGATATTTTTTAGAGAACATAAGCCAGTGTGAAGTATAAGAAAGAATACTTAGCTAGGAGTCAGGAGACAAAGATTCTTGTCCTGAATCTGGCCCTAGTTTGATGACTTTGAACAAGTCATTTTCCCATCCTCAGCCTCAATTTCTGAATCAATAAAATAACTGATTGGTTTAGGTCATCTCAGCAGTATTTTGTAGCTTTATCACTGACTATAAAACATCTACTTCAGCACTGCTGAATTAAAATAAAGACCTGATCAATAAACTCATGATTTATTAGAGTAGAAATCTGATCTGTGACCTGTTCAAGGTTATACAGTGACTTGGTGGCAGAGCAAGGACAAGGACCGAGGTATCCTCCATCCTGACACAGCACCTCGCACTGGCTGTTTCCCCTGAAATGTTCTGCTCTCTCCCCACATAAGACTCTTATAAAATGGTCACTTAATATTCATCTAAATAAAAAAAGATATTGTTGAAATGCAGTAGCCTGTGATGGAAAATCCTCAGACCAGGGGTGTTTTTATAAACACAAAAACACTTGGAGTTTTGCATAAAATAATAAGGAGAAATTTGTAATACATAAAAAATAAGTTAAAATGACTGACATGTATTTGATTCTCCCTGTCAGACATCACGAGACATTGGGGAACAGAGATGTATGGGCATTGACTCTGGTGACAGTTTTCTGTCAGTTTCCCCTCTGTGCACTTTTCCCACCTGAAAAATGGAAATAATGAGAACACATATGGCATGAGGTTGTGGGAAGTAATGTGTTAGTACATGGAAAGCACTAGAACAGCACCTGGGAAAGGGCATGCTCAATAAATATTAGATATTATCCCAAGCTTACAGATGAGGTGATCTTCAGAGAGGTTTTATGACCCCAGGAACTCCTAAGTGCAGCCAAGTAGCTAGGACCTTTTGCTTAGCAGAATCTTCTGCCACATCACTGACTCATGGATAAACCATATAGTTTAGAGCCAGAAGACCCAGTAAAGGATCCTTTTTCAGCTCTATTCTCAAATTATGGCATTGAACAAATTCCCTCAGTGCTCTAATCTTTGCTTCATTTAAAACAAACATAACAGTGATATCTCTTCTACAAGTTGGTCATGAGGACCAAACTCATGTTCTATGACAGAGTCAGATTTGGTGAAATGAGGGTGTCCCCCCAGGCTCACTGGGCATGGAGGTAACTCAGAGGAGTGCCTATGTGGGTGCTGCTGGGCACAGGGGGATCCACAGTTACCCAGCACGGTCCCCAGTTTGACAGTGACCTTCAAAGCACAAGTTGAGGACAGCTCTATTAGGCAGGGAGAGAGCCCCACAGACACAGGCAGGTTATTAGTGACCTCTCAGCTGCTTTAAATAGCTCAAGCCACTTGACACCTGAGGCCTGTGTGATGAGGTCACTGAATTCCTGGGGTAGATCCTTGAAGATCTGTAGACAGTAGTGGGGTCTCCAGTTAATGCTCTAAGAGGTGGAGCGATGTTTTTATGCAGATTTGTCCAAAAACCCCCTCAGTAGAACACTTCCATGGCATGCAGTGGTTCAAAGGATGAAGCCAAAGCTCTTTAACAAGGAGGACATGACTGACTTCTCGAGCCTGATCGAGGCCCTGCCTGCCTCTCCTACTTCATCCGGGCACCTGGTTTCCCTCACACCTTGCCCTTCGCCAGGCTGGCACATCACTTCCTCGGCCACCGCACCTCGCACTGGCTGTTTCCCCTGAAATGTGCTGCTCCTCCCCACCTCCTTCCTGACTTCATTCTGATCTCAGGTGAATAATTTCTTTGGCACATACTCTCATTCCTACCCTGAACTCTTTATTAACTCAAGTCTCTTACTTAGTGACTTCGTGGTACCACATACCCCGTCTTGGTAGCACGTGTGACACGTGGAGTTTTCCATGCAGTTGTATGATTCTCTTATTACTATCTCTCTCCCCTAAGCAATGCGAGAGCAGGGACAAATTCTACCCCTGGTCTTTACAACCAAAAACAGTGTCTGGACATGACAGGTGCTAAAAACAATTTTTTTAATGAAAAAAAAATTCAACTAGTTTTCCAATGGTGTGACTAGTCTGACACATTAGAAAATGTAGCAAGGCAATTAGTGAGGAACAAGTGGAGAAATCCACTCTCAGGGATAGTACAAATGGATTCATGCCAAATATATCAAGGTGAATTCCTTAAATTTTCCTTTGGGGTCGATCGGAGAGAGGATGATTGTAGCTAGATCCTAAATCCACAGTATAGTAATAATTTGAATAAAGACTGGGTATGCTGCCAAAGTTGGATAGAATTGATAGAAAAATCAAGATCACAAAATTATTGGTAGTCAAAATATTGAGGCAAATCTAGAGAAATTGACATTAAGCCTTGATAAAACTAAAGGTCATTATTTTGGGCTTAGGCAAAGAGAAAAATAAAAATTCTCCAGGTGGAGGATAATAAGGATGATTACAAAATACATATGAATAACTCTTGTGCTCATGTATTCCAAGCTTTGTGCGTGGCCTCTCAGAGTGCCTCAGCTATCTCACAGGAATGCTGCAGTGTGTGAGGGAAAGAGACTACTAGCATGTTCACAGCTTCAACATGAGATCTATCTACATTTCTTGACATCATTTTATATGAATGTGAAGCTGGGTTTGAGGAGGCTGCTGGGAAAAAGCAAGCACCCTGTGAAAATCAACATGGAACAGGAAGCAAGGGTCAGAAGGCTTAAAAAGATGTGCAGAGCCCAGCAGGTGCACACATCCCATTAGTAACTAACTGCTTATTTAAGAATGAAATTAAAGTATTTTTCTTTCAATTCATTCATATTATTTCTAAATGATCATTTAGTTGTCAGAACATAAACACTTATTAAATTATTTGCACCTAACTATTGAGTAAACTGTAACTGTTAGGTGTTTCTTCTGGCTTAGGTGTGCTGTGGAAAACTTACCCAGACATAAGCGCATGAAAACCAAGAAAATTTTGGAATCACTGCCCTTGATATTTAGGTCCTAACTTAAAGCAATAACTGCAGAGATGGAGGAAAAGGAACTGATTTAAGAAACATCTTTATAATATCTTTTCCTTTTATATACTAATGCATGACAATTGAGAGTTTACTAAGAACCTGTAAGTAAATCACTTAGTATAACACTTGGTATATAGTGTACACCTTATAAATTATTGCTTTTTTATAAGAAACATGTAGAAAAGAGTAAAATGGGAGAAAAGAGTAAAATTCATCAGAGAGAAAACAAAAACAACCTGTGAAAAACTTGAAATACTTTCTTCTAGTATGTTTATGAATAATTATAATCAATATGGTTGAGATTTTAATTTGTAGGCTACTTTGTTCCCTGATTTTAAATGCAATTTTTTATCAGAGATATTTGTGCCCTTGAATATTTTCATAAAGTTATTTTAATGGCTCCACAATTCTCCACTGTACAAATATATCATAGTTTATGTGCTTTCCCCATGATAATTTGGCATTTCTCCCAACGTCCTCTATCATAAAAACCTTTGCTATATGCTTGTGTAAACATATTTTTGTACACAGCTCAAGTAAGTTTAATTAATGTAAATTCAGTAAACATTTTACAGATAAAACATAGTATTTCATGATTGATTAAATGTAAAGAGCGTATGGAAGAGGGAGGAGCAGAGATGAATTAGGTGACTGGGTGGAAGGTGTTCACAGGCTCTGACATAGGCAGTAAAGAGCAAGAGAAATTTTGGGGGGCTCAAGAGAGAAAGACTTGAAGTTAACAGACCTTGAGCATGGATTGCCTTGGGAAACATCCAGGTGAAGATATCCAGAGACAATCAGGTTTGTAAGTTTAAAATCCAAAATATATGTCTTGACTGAAGATAAGGAACTAGTAATCATTTATGACATAAATATGTATATATGTATATGCATATGTGTGTATATATATGAATGGGTGTGTATCTACACCCACATACAGACACATGATATGTGAGCAGATGAGATCACCTAGAAAGAAAATACAGAATCATTAGCATATTGTCTAGGGCAAAGAAGGTGAAAACATCAATGTGCAGAGCGTGGCCAGAGCACAGTTAAGCTTTATGTTCAGTTTTCAGTGCCAGGTTTAAAGAGACTTGGATAGAGAAGCCATGTCTCTGAGTAAAGGTGTCAGAATGAAGCTAAATCTCAGACTCCATGTCCCCGTGGGTAATGAATGAATGAGAGACTATAAACATGAAACAATGAGATAAAGCATAGCCAAAACTCCACTGGTAGCTACCAGATGAGGCGAGAGTTACAATTTATGCTGACTAACCATAAGAGACTCTTAGTCTCAGGAAATACACTGAAGGTTGCTGGAGTGGTGGGGAGTGGGAGGGATAGGGTGGCTGGGTGATGGACATTGGGGAGGGTATGTGCTATGGTGAGCGCTGTGAATTGTGCAAGACTGTTGAATTACAGATCTGTACCTCTGAAACAAATAATACATTATATGTTAAAAAAAAAAAAGAAGAAGAAGATTGGAGGGGAAGAATGAAGGGGGGGAAATTGGAGGGGGAGATGAACCATGAGAGATGATGGACTCTGAAAAATAAACTGAGGGTTCTAGAGGGGAGGGGGGTGGGAGGATGGGTTAGCTGGTGATAGGTATTAAAGAGGGCACGTTCTGCATGGAGCACTGGGTGTTATACGCAAACAATGAATCATGGAACACTACATCAAAAACTAATGATGTAATAATGTATGGTGATTAACATAACATAATAATAAAAAAAATAAAAAATGAAAGAACAGAATTTGGAGGCAAACAAAACTGAAAAAGAGAAACTGAATGCTATCAGATGCTTGTAGTGTATAAGAACTTGGGAAAAGTAATTCAGTAAGATATGAGTTCAAAGACAGGATTATTACTACTTGAGGGAACATACTAAAATCCCAAACAGCCTTATGACTGGTCTAATGTATCCATTTAAGAAAAGAACATAGAGTAATTAAATTAATCAAACTAATAGCATAAAGAAAGCATTTGAAAAGTCTAAGGGAATGTATGGGCACCTGGGTGGCTCAGTTGGTTAAGCGACTGCCTTTGGCTCAGGTCATGATCCTGGAGTCCTTGGATCGAGTACCGCATCGGACTCCCTGCTCGGCAGGGAGTCTGCTTCTCCCTCTGCCCCTCCCCACTCTCATGTGCTCTCTCTCATTCTCTCTCTCTGAAATAAATAAATAAAATCTTTAAAAAAAAAAAAGAAAAGTCTAAGGGAATGTAAAAAAAGACAAAATATTAAAATAATTATAGGAAAAATGCTAAGCATGAAAAAATAGAAAAAGATATATTATGAAGAAAAGAGTTATGTTGAAGTAAAGAACTCAGAAATTAAAGAAGTCCTTAACTTTCAGATGAAAAAGATCCTCTGTGTAACAGAAAGAAATGATGTTTTAATTGAGGTAAGTGATATTCTAGAGAAGTTACTGAATTTAATGAACAAAGAATATTTCTTCTTGTATTTAGAGAAAACCAAGCTGCCCCCTAAGAGAGGGGAGAAGCTGGACAGCCTAAAAATTCTCCACAACATTTAATATAAGTTGATAATGGCTCAATGTCAACATTTTGAGGAAAAGAAGACAATCTCTGAATATCATATCCAGTCATGTTGTTATGTGAGTACAAAGGCAGGGATTTGCTGACATAAAAGCACGTGGGGACATAGCCCTCAGGGACTTCTGTAATTAATGACTCGACAGTCAAAGTCACCAAGAGGATAACTCAAAATAAAGATCTAAGAGAGGGGAGAAACCATGGTAAAACCACCAGAACCCATTAAGTATAGAACAAAGACCAAAAACACAAGACGAATTGTGAATTGTGAACAGAATATACATTCTCAAAAACTCCAAATTCCATAAACAATGAAATTGTGAAATGGGAGCAGAATTGCACCATGTATAAAAGTGACCATTATTCTCTTTCATATCAGGAAGTTCAGTGATCTAGCCTAGAGTTAACTCAGAAAGATTTCTGTTTTGTTTTTTGTTTTTTTAATTCCTACCGGAGTCAGTTGATGCTCTTAATAATCATTTTTATTAACCTCAATGGGGGGCCTTTTAAAAAAATAATATCTCTTGAGATGAAGAGATATTTATCTGTTTTGCCAAATGTTTCTCTCCTTTGGAAATTACTTGCTTCACTTTCTTTTACATTTGTTAAATTTATTACAATTAAGCTCAATACTTTTATTATAAGATAACATGTAAGGATAATCTGACTTTTATAAACTTAAAAATGTTTTCATTGCTAAATATTTCTATGGTTCTGTCTATCATGCCTTTAAAAAAAAATCTATCATTATATTTTCATCCCAGAGCAAGTTCAGGAAGTTGTTACTGATTGTCCGATTTTTCTGGGTTATGGAATTGTGGATGATTTATAGTTTTATTATTTTTACTTGAACAAGTTGGTTTAACATGTTGATGAGAAATGATACATTCTCTTATTTTATTCAATTTTATACAACAAATATTTTTGAGCACCTGCTATGTGATGGCATTATTCTAAGCAGCAAGAATAGCAAGGGACAGAGCAAATATTTGTTTTCGGGGCACTTATATCCTAGTTGGAGAAACAGACAATCAACAGTTAAATAATTAACATATCAGGTTGGGGGATTTCTAGAATTTAAATTAAACAATAAACTAATTTTTCAAACCAGAAGAGGAGGACATCCAGGGAACAGGAACACATTCCAAAGATGATCATATAGGACCATTTACTTGAATTAAGAGATTTAAGAAGCAGTTGAAAGATGTGAGAAGGGTCATCTTGCAAAAGAAGGAAAAAATGTTAACAAATATCTCAAGAGTCATCGTTTGGAAAAAAGTAGGACTTGGCAAACCCCAAGAGCAGATTTCAGATCATGGTTTGCCAAGGTGCAGAGAGGCAATGTTTGGCTCACTATTTAGAACAACATAATAATTACAGCTGTTGGAATACATGACATCCTGCCATGGTAATGGTGGCACTGCTTAAACAGTCATCAATGGGATTAACATTTGGGGGGGAACATGGTGCAGGAATTCACACATCCTTTGGACTTTGTCCTAGATAAGACAGCATACATATTTCCATAAGACTCCAACCTTTCATCAGGTACCTTAACAACCTGTCACTTAAGAATTCATAGGCGTGAGGGGCGCCTGGGTGGCTCAGTCGTTAAGCGTCTGCCTTCAGCTCAGGTCATGATCCCAGCGTCCTGGGATCGAGACCCATGTCAGGCTCCCTGCTCAAGTGGGAAGCCTGCTTCTCCCTCTCCCACTCCCCCTGCTTGTGTTTCCTCTCTTGCTGTGTCTCTCTCTGTCAAATAAATAAAATCTTAAAAAAAAAAAAAAGAATTCATAGGCGTGAGGAGGAGAGAGAGATTTCAGTCAGCTACATCTATAATTATGTACAGTGGTATCTATCAAGTGTTGTCCTGTAAGTGTGGTGCATATTCCTAGGATTTAGGGAGATTAGAGCATTTATTTTAGAATTAACAGAGAAATATGTTGTTGTTGTTGTTGTTTTTTTGCTTTAAATTGAGTTAAAGTAAAAATTCCACCCACAGCTGAATTGCTTGTTCATTCCCTATTAATTAAGGGGGTGTAGAACTACTCTGATTCCCTCCAATAATTTAATGATTTAGGGTTTACTGAGCATTTTCCCTTTATTTTTAACTGTAGGTTCAAGGGAAAGCTTGTTTCTAGTAATAAAAGTAGTTTAACCATTAAAACAGTCTGTTCTTTGCTACAAGTATAATTTCATCTTTGGAAATAAGTGCCTTCTGTCTTCCTAGTCTCCCCAAAGCAAACTCATAAAAATACTCAATGGAGTAATAGAGAATTCAGATTGTTGTATCCAGACCTAGTCATTCATGAAACTGGAAACTAAACACACACACACACTCACACACACACACACACACACACACACACCCTTTAGCATTCCTTCTTCTCCATCTTCTCATTTACTCTGTGTGAAAGTAATTCCAAGGGTCAAGAGCTGGAGCCTTGTCTCCTGGCTTCCTGGTCAGGGTTCTACCTGTTGCAACTTGACCAAGAACGTTAGGATATCAAAAGCTAGAGATAAAAGTCCAAAGGGTATAAGAGGAAGCTTTGGGTTTTCTCATGATCAGTCCTTGGAGAGTCAACCTATAGCTCATCTCTTCTCCCCTCAAAAGTGCTAGCAGAGGGAGGATAAAACCAAGGAAAACCAGCTTCACTGATGGCTGAGAAGCACCTGGTAGCCCAGACTATCAATTACTCCTACCACCATAAATGTAGGGCTGTCTAAAAAAGCTGGAGTGAAGAATAGGGCTTTTCCTGGGGCTGACGTTGGTTCTACCCACCTCATACCCCACATCTGTACAATGGAACATGCATAAATCATACAAGGTTAGTGAGAGGTCCATGGCCCAGAAGCCAAGCTTAGTTCCCATGCTGCTGCATGGTCAAGGGCTGATGCCAGCTTCATGTCAACCACTGTCAAGGCAGAGAGAACGAGGGAAAACCTCACTCCAAAAAGAGCCACAGCCTGGACTGTGGGCACAAAGTCATCAAGTTCAAGGCCCCACCAACCTGAAATTAGACTGTGAAAGGGAGGCATACCCGAGTAGTATAGAGCAAACCTAAGGAGGGAATTGTTGACTCTCTCTACATCACTGTTTCATCTCTGAAATGATTGTTGGTCTGAGGACTTATCCTTCAGGAAACAAAAAAACAAAAATAAAAACAAAATGCTCACTTTTCAGTAAGAGAAATTTTGAATTTTGCAATTTGAAAAGTTTGAGGCCCACCAAAGCGAGCAATTTCCAACTGAACAGGTGCGGTTTTTTAAAGAAAATTTTGTTCGGGCTCAAAGTAAAGAGCTTACTGTACAAGGCAGATAGGTATAAAAAACCCCTTTCCTGTCTTTAGAAAGCATGTTGCATTGTGAATGGATCGTAGAGCCATTTTAGAGTGTTGTGAAAGGACCTGCAAGAAAGGCTGCATTGCATGGATTTACTAACGAAGGACACAGGTTGAAGCTACTCACGAGAGCAGAGCTGTGCTGGGCACAGTAGCAAACACCCAGTGCATAGTCCAGGGTCCTCCTCTTCTGGGATCATCAAGCGACAAGGGGACAGTCCAGTGTAAATGAGGAATGAAGGCACAAGTAGGGTGGTGCAGGGAGACTTTGCTCTAGAAGAACTAGGAAGGCTTTCTGGCATGAGTGAGAGGAACGGAGAATCAAGCTTGGGAAATCAGAATTCTGTAGGTGAAATGGATCTACCTGGCATGAGAATGTTAGCGAGGGTGACCATGGCCCAGCCTGTCCCCAGTGCAGGAGGAATGGGCAGGCCATTGCTACACATGGGCTGTGCTGTGGGTCAACCCTGGTGTCTACTTTGAACTCGCTTTTGTAGCTATTGAAAAGCTGGAAAGGAACTGAGAAACATTTAGTCCATTTTGCCTCCTTTGTCCACTCGGACATTTTAAAAATGAGGAAACTAGTCTAGAAGAAGTCACCTGCCCACTGTAACCAGGCCTTTAACATCAGAGCTGGACCTAGACCTGGATTCTTTCTGGATAAAATTCTCAAGAGCCCAATGAAGTCTTTTCATTATAGGAGCTCTGAGTCCACATTGGGCTTTGTGGCACAGACCTCCACCTGTTGTTTTGAGCCATGCTATTTTTAGTCTAAAACTTTCCAAAGTAAATCATTTCTTAACTGAGCAGAGCCCAGACAAAACCCTCCCTGATTTGAATCATGCTGACATGACAATGCACAGTGGAGGTTTGGTTTTCCATCAAAGACATTTCCTTTTCCAACTCTAAACTCCCCTTCTCTTCCCCGAACTATTTCATTGTTTGGTCCAGAGGTTCAGATGTCAGAGTTTGCAAGAAATCTGGCTTTGGGGGAAAATCTAGCCAAGAATTTTTTTCAAGGAGAACTGAAACCTAAGTTATTAAGCTATAAGAAGACTTACTTTGAAAGGATTTATTTTCCCCCTAATGAGATCAGGAGCTTCTGTTCAGGCCCTGAGTTTCTCCTCACATAAAACATGAAAGGGATCAGTTTCTGATGCTAAGAACTGAGATCTCATTTTTGTAGTTTGAAATAGAGAATTTTAGCTTCTGGATGCCTTTTTTTCTCTTTTTTCCCTTCTTCAAGCTATGGCAGGGGAGGGAAGGCACCACATATAACAGATGTGGAAACATCAGTCAAGAAAGAACTGCCAAAGAAAGAAAGAAAAATAGGAAGGAGGGAAACAAGGAAGGAAGGAAGGAGGAAAGGAGGGAAGGAGGAAAGGAGGGAAGGAGGAAAGGAGGGAGGAAAATAGGAAAGAAGGAAGGGAGGGAGGGAGGGAGGAAAAAAGGAAGGGAGGAAGGGAAGGAGGAAGGGAAGGAAGGAAAGAAAAAGGGAGGGAGGGAGGAAGGAAGGAAGGGCAAGCTACATATACTCTTTTCTGCCATCAATTATGTTTTTTTTTTCCAGATTACTCCTCAGTTGTCAATCTTCATTATGTTATTCAATGACATGCAATATTACATGTTGGAAGTAAAAGGGGTGGTACATTTTCCCCACTTATTTTTGGAGACAAAACACCCGTACATACATTAATAATAATGAGGATGTTCACAATTATGAAGACAATGGAAACACAGCTAACATTTGCATAGCTCTTATGTGTCAAGGGCCAGGAAAAGGCTTTTATTCATTTATCCCACAAATGTGTGATGAGCCCTTGGATGTGTGCCGGGCAGGGTCTAGGATTGAAGGTACAGCAGTGAACAAAATGCAGAAGATTCTGCCTTTTTTGTGGCACTGACATTCCAGTGAAATCCTTTCCATGAGTTATCTCCTCTATTTGCATGAATGCACTCAGTCCCTGCCCTAAATTTAGGATGTAGGTATGACTTGTTCTTTTAAGTTTACAGAAGAGGAAACATAAGACTCAAAAAAGTGAAATATTGTGTCCAACATTACAAAACCAGAATGCGATTAAGCTGGGATTCGCACCCAGGAATAGGAATTCACAACCTGTGCTCCGAACCACATTGTCGCATTGAATTCTCGGTGCAGTCTTCCCTTGTGATTGCACTCATCGCTGCATCTTGTATCTGAGGAAACTAGAGGCTACATCACTCTCCCCAAATGCCACATCTGCGATTTGAATTTAGGACTTGTCCAGTTTCCTTTACTCATTTTTCCATGTGTGGGCTCCACATGTGCTCCACTAATGCACCCTCTCCCTCTGGATACCCTTTTGCACATCAACAGTGGGGATCCGCAGGGGCACAAATTCTTTGTGACAATGGCTGGGCTCTCATTTACAAATGAGGAAAACAACCTTGTTCCCTCTTGACATTTTTATACCAGAGATGTCATTTCTGGGTGTTATGTTATCAATTTTGAAATACACTAGGGTTCATTTGTTTACATTTGTAGATTTTTCTTTTATCCCTGCCTTGTTGATTTCATTGCATTTTGTTCATGTGTAGAGCATTAGCGTGCTTTTAAAAGTGAAAACTATGCAAAAAAGATAGGCTCAGAGAAATGTCTTCCCCACCATATACCGTCGTCCACTTTTCCTTTCATCCCTGCAGATAACCAACTTCACTGTTCTTGGTTTGTCCTTCCTGTGTTCCGTTTTGCAGCAGCGAGTGGATATATGCATTTTATTTTGTTTTATCTTCTCTTTCTTACCCAAATGTTAGCACACTATATATAATTTGTGGCTTTTTCACTTAACAATATATCCTGTATTTCCTTCTGTATCAGTTCGTGGAGACCTTCCTTATTCCTTTTTCCAGCTGTGTAGCACTATTTGGGGGGGATGCAACACAATTTCTTTAGCAAGTCTACTATATTTGGCCATCTAGGTTGATTCTAACATCTTACGATTACAAATAATGTTGCAAATAATAACCTTATGCAAATTTATTTTCCTGTTGCTGGACCTGTATCATCAGAATACACTCTTCGAAGATTTCAGGGTTAGGAGGTAAATTCTGAGTGCATTTCTGGCTAAGTGAACATTCACTTTTATTAGATACTGCTAAATTGCTCTCTGTTGTTATGCTGTTTTTATTTCCATCAATTATGTATAAGTGGTTGTTTTCCTACAGTTTTGCCTGCAGTGTGTTTTATTAAGCTATTGGATTTCTCGCTAATCTAACTGGTGAGAAATGATATTTTAGTGTAGTTTTAAATTTGCATTTCTCTCATGAATAGGATTGAACATCTTTTCATATATTTAAAAAAAACATATATTTTTTTGCAATTTTTAAAATGTCCTTTACTCATTTTTGGTCTATTCCCTACCAACTAAATAAATAAAGTCTTCATGTTTTAGTGATATTAGTCACTTATCTGTGATACATATTTTTCTTCCAATTTGTCCATTTTTCTTGTGGCTTTGTTTCTTTTACCATGATTTAAAATATTTTTTGTTGTAAAAGTTTTTTTTTTTTAATTGAGGCTGGGTTTTGTGTCATGGATCACCTTTTTTTATACTCAGGTTATATAAGGATTTTCTTCTCATATTCAAATAGTTTTATATTTCTTACTTTTTTTATATATCACTTTACTCTTACATACGATGTGAGAAAATATTCTAATTTAAAATTTTGGGGGCACCTGGGTGGCTCAGTCATTAAGCATCCACCTTCGGCTCAGGTCATGATCTCAGGGTTCTGGGATTGAGGCCCGCATTGGGCTCCCTGCTCTGCGGGAGGCCTGCTTCTCCCTCTCCCACTCCCCCTGCTTGTGTTCCCTCTTTCGCTATATCTCTCTCTTTCAAATAAATAAATAAAATCTTTAAAAAAAGAAACACATTCTTTAAAAAAAAATAAAATAAAACAAAAAATTTCAAATGGCTATCCAGTTATCCTAATACCATCCACTAAAAGCCCCTTACCTCAATGATATGAGACACTACCTTTTTAATATACTAAATTTTCATAGGTAGTTCATTATATTTCTGGACTTTCTATTTCATTCCATTGGTCTTCTATCTATTTGTGCATTAGTATGTTTTAGTAAGTGTGGCTGTAGGTTTTAATATCTGTTAAAACTAATTCTCCCTCCCTCATTGATCTTCTTTTACTATTATTGTGACTAATATTATATGTTATTGTATGTTTAATGTTTCCATATGGACTTTAGTATCAACGTACCTAGCTATAGTAAAAAAGTTTCTTTTTATTGGGATAAATTAAAATTTCCCCCAATCAGTCATTAGTTGGCTGGAGCCCATCCTTTAACATATTCCTCAGAAAGTACTTGAGAATATGGTATTTCTTGTGTTCCTACAGGTTCAAAACAAGCTTTCTATAGCTTTGTTAGTTGAACAATTGTTTGGCCTAATGTCCTTGAGTTATAAAACTCCCATTGTAGCATTGCTTTATATTTGTTCTTGAAGAGCCTGCCTGATGGATTCATGTCGTAGATTTGTCCAAACTCATAGAATGTACGATACTACCAGTGAACTCTAATGTAAACGACAGCCTTTGAGTGATTATGTCACTCAGTGTAGGTTTATCAGTTGTAACAAATATACCACTCTGATGAGGGATGTTGATAATGTGGATGGCTCTGCGGGTGTGGGGTAATGAGTATATGGGAAATCTCTGTATCTTCCTCTCAATTTTGCTGTAAACCTAAAATTTCTCTAAAAAAAAAAAAACACTTCATCATCATCATCATCATCATCATCAACCCTGGTTATTGAAACCAGTGTGGAGACAGATATTCCAGTGAGAATACTGTTAATAAGCCAAGAGATGATGATGGAGGCTTACATCAAGGTTTTAGTCAAGGATATAGGGAGAAGAATATTTCAGACGCTTGATTAAACATCTCGCATATTTTATGCATCACTTATTTGAAAAAAAATCATAGAATAAGTTAACTTTAGTCAGCTATCTTTGGAGGTACCTGTACTTTTATATTTGATTTTCAAGTGACATTTCTTATGAATTACATATCAGAATTGGGAGAGAATCTTAGTGGTTCAAACTTCATAACCGTAATCAGTCATCTTTAGTGGAGCTCGGAGAGAAGGGGACCTGGTCAAGTTCATCACGAATCCGAACAGTTCCGTTATAAGCTAATTATCAGGTGGCATGGGACTTCTCTGCAGAGCTTTCTGGCAGTCTCATAACAACTTCTGCCTGTCTTCAAATTCCAATCAGGCTTTTACTTCCTCCAATTTGCCTCTTTCGTTCTAAGTAAAGGCTGAAACTCCCACAATGCCATGGAAAATAATGTTTGATAACATTTCGTCAATTCCCTACTTGGAGCTACAGAGCTGGAATAACTAAGTTTGAAGCTGTGCACAGCTTGTACAGACCTGTCTTGGTGGAGAGAATTGGAAAATCAGACACTCTTTATGAGATTCTTTTCCCTCTTCTTTATTTTTAACAGCTGACTCAGATCAATCTCTAGAATAATCGCTTGACTTCAGTTTTCACCAGCACCTTCCTCTTGTGTCCTCTTATATGTATGTACAGTCAGTACACAGGCACAGTAAAGTGTGCTTGTATTTAAAGACCTACTATGATCAGTAAGAGAGAAAAAAAGGGAACTGAAATTATAATGTCCAAGATGAGCAAAGATGTAATAAAAGTGGAATGTATGTATGCACCACCTGTGGACATTGGTGCTGGCAATTCATTACAAAAGCTCTTTTCAGACTTTTCAAAAGAACCGTTTACTTGATGAATTTAATGAGCAATGATCATGGATGGTGTATATATAAATGCCATCCTGCTGCTGTTTGGATTTGGGGGTAGAGTTGATGGGAGTTTTCTGGCTTGTAAATAATGAAACTGTTATTTTTTTGAGAATTTACTATGTGCCAGGCACTGTGCCAAGTACTTTATATGTTTTTATTTCGTCTTTTAATATCTTTTTTAAAATATTTTATTTATTTATTTGACAGAGACCCAGCGGGAGAGGGAGCACAAGCAGGGGGAGTGGGAGAGGGAGAAGCAGGTTCCTGCTGAGCAGGGAGTCTGATGCGGGGCTCGATCCCAGGACCCAGGGATCATGACCTGGGTGGAAGATGGACGCTTAATGACTGAGCCACCTAGGTGCCCCTCGTCCCTTAATATCTTTACAACAACTTCATATGATAGTTGTTCCTACCTTTCCCCACTTTTCCATATGAGGAGATTTAGGCTCAGAGAAGTAACATTTTAACAATCACAAAGCTGATAAGTAGCAGTAGGTGGATTTAAACTCAAGTTTCCCTGATGCCAGAACCCTGATCCCCTATGCTTAACTACCAGTTAATATCTCAAAGTATTAATAATTCTTTTCAAATTCTACTCATATCAGTTATTCCACCATTGCTCCATAATTCCCCAATTCTGTCTGCCCAACAGAGTGCATTTACTAAGCGGGCCATCATGTGCTCGCTTTGGCAGCACATACACTACTAAGGGGGCCATCATGTCTTTTTCTTTCTTTCTTTCTTTTCCCAGCCCAATTTCTGGTGTTCTGGTTCATTTGCTTCTTAGAGAAAAGCAACACCCGCTTAAATGGTCTCTTTGCCTGGAGTCTCAAATTTTGCAGTCCATTCTTCATACAGCATCCAGAATTATCTTCAGCATCAAACCCTCCATTGGTTCCTTTTCTTTTCAGGACAAAACCTCTAAGTATTCTTGTGTATAAGAAACTTCATTCTCTTGCTGCCTTAGCCAAGAGCATCCACCTCCTTCCCTGCCTTACACTTGACATGCTTAGCTGAGCATCTTTCAGTACCTTCGGCTCAAGCTACTCCCTCTACCTAGAAATCCCTCTCACCATACCCCCAAAGTCTTACAAACTCTAAAGGCTCAGCTCAGGTGTCAGCTTTCTCTAACCCTTAGGCTATATTAAATGTACCTCCTCACTCTCTTATTGGCTTGTGCTGTACATTATCCCAAGCATTATTACCCGTTGGGCCGTGATGCCTTTGCTCATGTGTTTCTCCAGTTGCGAGTTGCCCCATTCATCTCTTTATCCTCATTGGGTATAACTCAGGCCTGGCACAGAGTAGACTCAGGTTTTGCTCAAATGGCATTGAACTGAACCAGAGAAGGCACTAGTCTCAAACCTGGCCACAGCACTTCACAGTTTCCGTACACAGTTTGTTGAGAGATGATTCTCCGTGGAGAGAGATGATTCTCTATCCCTGCAAGGACGCCTATGTAGCAAACAATCTCAGAAGAGAGCGGTAGCGTCTCTTTTTCAGGCAGAGGGCAGATTTGTTTCCTTAACAGCATGTCCTCTGGGATGAACACTGGGGAGATTTGCTGGCAGACACTTCTAAGCTCAGAGTTTCCTAAGCTCAGGTTCCCAGCAGTGACACAAGCTTACTGTGTGTGAAGCATCCACTTAGGTCCTTTTGTATCACCCCTGTGGGACTAGGGGAGCAAGGGGAACTGATGGAAACATGAAGCTCATGGCGTGTGAATGTGTGATGTGAATAATAAAGTTCTTTGTCTCCAACCCAGAAATTTCAACTTTCCTGCCAGTACCTGTGAGATGGTCGTAGCCTCATTTGCTGGCGTTCAAGTGGGGTAAAATCTCAGATGCTCCACGTTTCTTTACAGGGTTGACCCCTAAGGTCCCAAATAGAAAAGTAACTCCCCTCCAGAGCCACAGACATTCTACAGCTGCCAGTATATTATTCCAGCTCTTTCATTTTTATAGAGATCCAGAGAGGCTAAGTATTTTTTCCAAGGTTGCACAGCTTATTACTTGCTGTATGGAAGCAGAACAGTGTCCTGCAGAGGATAGACTCTGGAATCATTTCAGGCCACATATTGTTACTTACTTAATAGCTTCGGCTATTTATTTAACCTCTCTGAGCTCTGCCTTACTCATCCATACAATATGGTTCATAGATCTATGTCAGAGTATTGTTGAGAGAATAGAATCAGATGAGATAATGTATGAAGCTGCCTAGTGAGACAATCTGGGGGCCTAGGTCTTCTTTCTTTCCTGTGCAGGTATAAAAATAAAGCTCAGTTCTGCTGAGGTCATCCAAGAGTTCCGGGCCTTTCTTTTCTGTTGAACCTTGAAGTGTTACAAAGCCTCCTTTCTCTTTGATTCTGGGCCCATTCCACAGGCTCCCATTCATTCCTCCTGTGTAGCAGCAGAAGGGATACTGATCAGCACATCAGAGGGGGAGTTGCTTGAAATAGTTTCGGGGGTGGGTGGGGACACAGGGGTTTTTCCTTCAAATGGTCTAAGTAAGAGTGACTTCTGGCTGAGTCTATTTCCCTCAGCTTCTACGACGTTGAGTCATTTAATTTCTCTCTGCCCCTGGTATAAATGGGATTAAACAGACTAATTTGCCTAACAGAGGTGTTAAATACGTTAACTAAGGGCTTTGGGAATTCACAGTGTGTCTTTGGTGGGGGCCCACGCAGGGTTCCCGATGTGCTGTTCCATGTTGCTTTCTTTCTGTCTGCTCTGAATAGAGAAACAATTCTTGTCTTCTTGGAGGCTCATCCTACCGTTTTTACCTAGGGAGAAAATCGATGTCAATACATTTTGAAAGCAGCTTAGTTTTCTCCAACTGGAATTCACTGTCAGTGTTCAAGTCTGGAGTGGGGTAGAGCACATACCAGTATGGTGCTCTTGAATTTCATAGCCTGAAGAAAAGCTGTGCCTCCCCCAAACTTCACAGCTGTGGAATCACCTGTCATTTTCTGTGGAGTTTATACTCTGGAAGGTATAACTTTTGGTGGAATTTCTGCTGAAATTCTGAAAACAACCGGCCAGGCTAAAAAAAAAAAAAAAAAAAAAGATCATGGTTTCCATGGAGGAGTATGAACTTTCTTCTTTCTACCTTAGGAGGAATAATAACAAAAAATAAACCTTGACCAACTGTCCACTTAATCCTTTTCCTGGGAAAACGAGGGACAAGTGTCCTTGACTAGCACAAATGTTTTATGCTGTCCCAAGTTTAACATGGGATAATTGAGAAAATCCTGGAGACCCAACGCATGCTAGGTCCTTGAAGTGAAAGAGAGAAGTTTGAAACTCAGTTCTTCCCCTCCAGAAGCTTACAATCAAGGTCATAGAAACATAAAATGGACATAATAAATGAATTAACTCTATGTGAAAGTTTTTTGCCAAATGCCACTAATCCTCTCTGACTTTCCTTCGAAGGGGCTCAAAGGATGAGGGAGTGATCCCAACTGACATGAAAGAAAGGGGTAGAGAATATATTTTTCTCATTAAGGGCAAAACTTATTTAGATCACCTTTGGCTTACCATGGGGTTACATGCAGATAAACCCATCATAGGTTGAAAATATTATGTCAAAAATGCATTTAATACACCTAACCTACCCAGCATCATAGCTTAGTGGAGTGTTCCTTAAACATGCTCAGGACATTTACATTAGCCTACAGTTGGGCAAAATCATCTAACGCAAAGTCTATTTTATAATAAGGGGTTGTATATCTCATGTCATTTCTTGAATACTGTACCAAGAGTGAAAAATAATAATTGTATGGATGTGGAAGTGTTGTCAGTGTATCGGTGGTTTGCTCTCATGACCATGTGGCTGACCAGCAGGTGCACTCAATACCACTACCCAGCATCATGAGAAGGATGGTACCATGTATTGCTAGCCCAGGAAAAGATCTAGATTCAAAATTTGAAGTATGATTTCTACTGAATGCATGTCGCTTTTGCATGACTGTAAAGTCAAAAACTTGTAAGTTGAACCATCATAAATCGGGGACTGTCTGTATAGTATTTTATTCAGCAGTTTTTACAGCAACAAACACTGTGTGTAGCCCCTAAGAAGGTGCCAGAGAATATTTGCTTATTTCAATTGAACGGAACTGAGTTACAACAATTATACCTTTGTAGGTTATCTAACTGGAGGAGGAAATATATACTCTTTGTTCTTTATAAATGTGATTTTAAATATTGCTCAAGATAAATTTTCAGCATCATTCTGCTCATAGAATGGAGTTGCTGAATGCAAGGATGAGCTAAATTATGTGAGTTTCCCAGTCCCCTCAAACCGTAGGTGAAGAATTCTGATTTTTGTGCAGGCTGCCCCTGCCTCCACCCCTGTAAGCCTCTGGGTGTTTTTACCCTCCTCTTTTTTCTGTGTGATTTTTGCTTTCACGAACCACAGCAGCCAATGTCCTGAGGGAAGAGAAAATGTCTCCGTCATTTTGAAAGTTGCTTGTGAAGGTTGTGGCTTCAGGCCTTAGGCTGGACCGAATCCAAAAGCCTTAGACAGACCCTATTTAGGGGTAAATCTCTGAAACTGGTGAAGCTTCTTTGAGTTGCCTACAGATTCCGCTGTCTTCCTCATCATCAGCCATGACACTCATTGAAGTTCCTTTAGGCTTTTCTTCCTTGCCCATAAAATAACCTACAGCAGAAGCTGTAAAATTAAAGTCCACAAACTAAAACCATTCTGCAGATGGGTTGTGTTTGGTCCTCATACAGGATCTGAAAAAGAATTGAGTTAACTTTGAATATTTATAAATCTAAGGATATCACTTAAAATTAGAATGGAAGGCTTCCTTAAAAGAAAATAAAATCAAGCTATTGTGGCCCTGGGCTCACCTTCCTTCAGGGTGGCTGATGGCTGATGCTGAATAGCAGTCATCCCCTCTGTGTGAAATGCATACCTTCCTCATTGTCACAGATCCTTCCAATCCCCAGTGTCCCCACAGCAAGGTTGGGTGTTGATTTTCATTTGTTGTAATGTTGAGTTGTTGTCTTCTTATAGTCAAGTTCAGAGGAAAGCAAAATAGTTCTTTTACCTACATTTCTACCAAATGATAAAACAGAAGATACATGGCCAACATATATTTAACTAGTGCTTCCAGGGTGTCAGTGATTAATCCAAGTACATGGGGGACAGCAGAGAATATGGAAGAAATATGCATACGGAATTTATACTCAAGTGGGTATTTATAGACAATAAACTATATTTATAGACAGTGAACAATAAATAAGATAATTTGAGGGAACAGAGTGTTATTTTTTTTAAGATTTATTTATTTATTTGAGAGAGAGAGAGACCATGAGCAGGGGGAGGGGCAGAGAGAAAGAGAGAGAGAAGCAGACTCCCTGCTGAGTGCAGAGCACAACTCGGGGCTCCATCTCAAGACCCTGAGATCGTGACCTGAGCCAAAATCAAGAGTTGGACGCTTAACTGACTGAGCCACCCAGGCGCCCCCAGAGAGTATTATATCAGAGAAAAAAATAGAATAATGTAGACTGAATAAAAAGGGGGAAAGTAGAGGGGATGATATCAGACAGGAAGGAAGGGGGCAAAGAGATCATGAAGCAACTTGTCAGGGCAGAGTTTAGATTACATTCTAAGTGCCGTGAGCAGCTACTGTGGAGTTTCAAGCAGGACAAACAGACCTGACTTGTTCTTTGAAACATCAGTGTGGCTGCTCTGAGATAAATGACTCTTAGGGGAAGAACAGGCAATTAAATAGGCCAGGGAGACATGGCAGCGATTTGTGCTAGTCTTATAGAATGGTGGAGGGTAAGAAATGGTCAGATTTGGGGTATGTTTTAGAGGTCGTGGCAACAAAGCTTAGTGCTGGAACAAATCTGGGATGTGCAAGAAAGAGAAAGATGACAATGAACTTTTGGGCCTGAGCAACTGGGTGGGAGAGATGGGGAATGCTGAAATGAGGTTGGAGGTGGGGCTGGATGGGGCAGGAAAAGCAGATTTGGTGAACAGTGGAAACATTGTCACTGTTTCAGCTGTAGTGGGACAGAGATGATTATGACACACTGAAGTGTAGATGTTGAGTAGGCAGTAGGATATAAGAGCATGGAATCTAAGAAGAGGTTTTTTTCTGGGGGAATTTAGTGCCTGGGATTGAGTGAGATTACCTAGGACAGGGTATAAATAAAGAAGAGAGAAAAGAGGGGGGTGGAGAAAATATTCTTGGGTCATCCCAACACTTAAATTGGAAGAAGATGAAGATGCATGAAAAGTGGTTGAGAAGAAAGGTACACTAGGATAGAAGGAAAACGAGTTGAGGACAGTTTTACTGAGACCTCTGTAAGAGAATGTTTCAAAAAGAGAACATTTCAGATCAACTCAGTCATATGCTACTGAGAAGTCAAATAAAGGTGACTGAAAATTGATCGTTGTCTTTGGCAAGATGTAGTTTTGGTGAAATGATTGAGCTATTTCAGTGGAATGGAGAGTAGAAAAGCCTAGAAGTGGCTTAAGAAAGTAATGTTAGGAGACAACACTGGAGATGAGTACTAACTATTATTTTGAAGGGTTTTGATATTAAGAACAGCAGAGAAATGTAATTGTATCTGGAGGGTGAGTTGGAGTTTCAGAAGCACATTGGTGTGCAGATTGGAGTGGTCCTTTAGAGAGGAAATATATACTGTAGAAGCCCAGACCCATAGAAAGTAAGATGGGATGGAGTTAGGGGTTAAGTGGAGGGTTTGGACTTAAATCAGGCCTTACTTCTTCCATTTACTAAGATGTAAAAAAAAAAAAAAAAATGGTTCAGATGCTGGCGGTTTAATAGGCTGGTCCCATGAAAATGATGTAGCTTTCATCTAAGTGCAGTTCTTTCTTTATGGAGATGATCAAGCTGACGGGGTGTTTAGTCCTTAGAGCTGTGAGTAGAAAAAGAAAAGTGTGAAATAGCCATCTTGCAGAGTGGGAGAATGAATTCAACAGAGAAATGCAGTGACATCATCCAGCAGTATTGAGTGACTATTTGAAATATGTGGTCATAGGTAGGAGGTGATTCCTGTCCGTAGAACTGTATGATTTCAATCCAAAAACATTCAATAATTCAAGTACAGAAGTGAACTGAGTGGGTAGTCAGATTTCACCAGGACTCAGTCCTTGACAGACAAGCACAGCAGAAGGAAGGAAGGGCAGAGGAAGTGAGAGTTGGTGATAGGACATTTATAGTGCTGAGACATGGAATCTAAGCTGGATTACAGACATATGGGGAATAATCGAAAGCACAAAGTTCTATAGGATCTATGTAGATCCTACAGGATCAGTGGTTGAGGGATTGCTGGTGTAGGAACTATAGAGTAAGTCAGAAGGATGGAGATAATGGGGTTCAAAAGTGGGATTTACATTTTATAGGTCACTTTATCATGCACTGTTGTGATTGATAATTTTTATATCAACTTGACTAGGCTATGGTGTCTAGCTGTTTGGTGAAACACTAGTCTAGTTACAGCTATGAAGGTAATTTTTAGATGGGATTAACACATACGTCAGTAGACGTTGAGTAAGTCAGGTTACTCTCAAGTCACCTCTTACCTGAATTTCCAGTCTGCCTGCCTCCCCTACAGATTTCAGACTTTCAGACTTGCAGCCCTCACAATTGAATAAGCCAATTCTTTAAAATAACTCTAGATAGATAGATAAAGAGATTTCCGATTGGTTATGTTTCTTTGGAATACCCTAATACAACCATCTTTAATTCTGCATGTGAATCATAACAGGTTATTCCCTGCTTAAAACTCTCCAGTTGCTCTCCAAGGCATTAAGAATAAAATTTTAAATCTGGCTTGTGATCTAGAAGGCCCTGCATGATGTAACCCTTGCCTCAAAAGGGGGATTTCATTTCATGTTACCTTTTCTCTTGCTATATTCTCATCATGGTGCCCTTTTCCTGTTCCTCAAGCACAACAGACATTTTCTGCCTTAGAATCTTTGTGCTTGTTTCTCAGTGCAGTGTGTGGCCAAGAATGTGGGTTCTGGAGTCAGACTACTCGGGATCAAATCAGAGCTATGTTGTTTATTAGCTCCATGACCTTGACAGGTCACCTAACCACTCTGTGCCTCAGTTTTCTAATCTGTATAGAGGAAATAATGCTAGGAACTACCTCATAGTAGTCCTGCTACATTAAATGAATTAATACAGATAGGACTTAACTCAGTGCTTGGACCATACAAGGCGCTCAATACATATAGGGTATCATGAGGCTGCTTGACCTGCGCTTCCCTCACTTTTTACCAATAGCTTCCTTCAATTCATTCAAACCTAAGCTCAAATACCACTGTCTCAGAAAGCCCTCTCTACTATTTTTGTGCAGGTTTCAGTTGCCCAAGTGTTCCATGACCTCTCTGCAGTTCCGGGGGAGGATTAGTGATTAATCCGAGCCAGTTTTGATAATCTCAATTCCCTTGCCAGGGATGGGTTAAGCATGGTCATGTGAGGCCATCCAACTTCATGAAAGCTAGAATGTTTGGGACATTTCCTTTTTCAAAAAATTTATTTTTATTATTCTTTATTTTTTAATCTTTTTTGAGAGAGAGAGAAAGAGAGAGCATGCTCATGAGTGGGGGGAGGAGGGCAGAGGCAGAGGGAGAGAGAGAATCCCAAGCAGGCTCCAAGCCCAATGTGGAGCGCATGCGGGGCTCAGTCTCTATGACCCTGAGATCATGACCTGAGCGGAATCCAGAGTCAGATGCTCAGCCAAGTGAGCCACTTAGGCACCCACCCCCCTTTTTTTAATTAATTTTTTTTTTTTAGAGAGAAAGACATTTCCTTTGTCTTCACAAAGGAAACAAGAAAGCCCATGCCTTCTTTTGTCATTAAGTGAGGACCTGATGCTTGAAACTATAGCAACCATCATATACCCAAGAGAGGAAAGCCAGAAACATTCTAGACCCTGACACTGTTGTATTGCTGAGTCAGCCAACTCTGGAGCTGCCTACCTCCATGTTTTATTATGTAGGATAATGTTCCTATACCTACTTTAATTGGGATTTTCACTTTGTATAATTCTTAGCCGATACCCTTCTGTGACCACCCTAGTTGTATTGGCCAAGAACCTACCCCCATACCCGTTATTTTATTTTTCTTCCTTACTTGCAATTATCGGTTATTATTGCATGTGTTTACTAAATGGTTTTAGTCTGTCTTCCCCTTACTGAAATGAAACTCCCCCAAAGCAGAGGTCAGCATGCTTCAGACATCCCTGAGATGCCTGAGATCCTGGGCCTAGGATAGTACCTGGTACGTGTACGAATGCATGTCGTTAAATTTCAAAAAGGAAGTGAAAGGAAGTAAGAATCAGAAGTCTAGGCCTCTTTCCATACATGTCCATGTTGCTCCACAGCTGGACGACACTGGGTAAGTAGTATTCAATACCTCGTGTTTATTAAAACTTGTCCACACAAGGCCGTAATGAGGTTTGGTTGAAAGGTCACATGGGAGAGCTTTATAAATGGAACAGCAAGGCCCAAATGTGAGGGAGGATTACTTTTCCTTTATGAATAACGCATGATTTTTATCTGAAATTACTTAGTGTTATTATTGTTTAAGGTCATAAGAGAATAATTCTCAAGAAAAACACTGAACTTTAACTTACCAAATAGGTAATTGACATGAATTAGAAATGCTATACCCGC
Organism: Mirounga angustirostris; assembly: GCF_029215605.1. Taxonomy (NCBI): domain Eukaryota; kingdom Metazoa; phylum Chordata; class Mammalia; order Carnivora; family Phocidae; genus Mirounga; species Mirounga angustirostris. The sequence continues at coordinate 12,732,491 of NW_026991718.1, read as the reverse complement.
ATAGCACTGTAAGGTTTCCTTTTCTGGAGTATTAAATTTAGATTTTCTCACTTTTCTGGACACTGTAAAGAGCTTTTTCTCCCAGAGTATTCTGTAAGAAATTTTAAATTCCTAACAACAACGACAACAAAGTCATCACCAAAGGCGGCCATAGATCAAAGAAAAAAGGAAAAAACAAACAAACAAAGGTACTGTCATTCCTATTCCACTGGACAATAGGAGTCTTTTTTTTTTTTTAATATCCTATCTCAAGCTCTTTATCTTGTTTTCTATTTTTAAAAAAATTCAAATCCAGTCTTCATCAGGATAATGCAGCAGGGAGAGCAGAGCATTTCTCTTAACATCTGCATTTATTTACCAAATACACAGATCAGACTAACCCACACAATGCCAATGGCATATTTATTTATACCTGTGTCCCAGCGGATGATATTCTTCTTGATCAAATAGATTGACATTTAAGTCTTCAACAGTATAGGTTCAAGAGGGAGAAAATTATATCCCATGTGTAGCTAATAAGTGAATCAATTAGAACTATTTAAGAACAAGCACTAATGTAGTCCGTGGTTCCAAATACTTCAATTCGAGTGGGGTCACAGGTAGGCAGCCCTTCTACGAGGCCATCATTTATAATAGAGCATATTAAATGACATGCTTAAGAAGAAAAATTTTCCTGTTTTACATATTATATTTATTAAAATACGGCTAAATATAATAGCTGAATATATTTATTAAAATTTAGCTAAATATTTCTTGGATACCAAATGGCAGGTGCGTTTGATCTGGAACGTAGCTGTAATCAGTGTAGTTCACACGAAAGCACATGCACTTTGTTTATGCAGGAGATCATCAGAAACTTATTCAGAGTTCATGAATTCATACTTTAGAATGAGTTATAATAAAAAGAAGAGTTCTTCCTAGTGGATAAGCACCAGCAGCAGCTTTAGAATCTGTTCGTTTAACTCTCCCGTGAGGCTGTGAGGGAGGTGTGTTTAGATGTACTGTATTTGCGGTGTTTGGTGGAAATGTGACCAAAATTTAGAGCAAGCACAGCCCTACAGACCCCCTTCTCTTAGAGATTCCAGATTGAACTCTGGGAAAGCACAGTGAATAATGGCAAAAAGAAAATGAAAAAATACGACCTCATTTTTAGGTGGGTTGGTGCCCAGAGGGGCTCTTTGAGAAAAAGGCCCTGGTCTCCACCTGCCCCCAAGGCTCGCATACAATTCTGTTTCCTCTCACCCACTAATGGAATAAGGAAAGAGGAGAGAGAAGGAGTTGGCAGTGCTCCAAGATGGACCCTCAAGCCTGTATGTGTGACCAGTTAATGCGCCCTGAGTCTGTCTACTGGTAAGCCCTGCTTAATTCATACTCCAGGCTTGTAGTCATTTGATGACAAACTCCTCCTTTCCTGGGAGGTGGAAGAACCTAGGGAAGACAGACAGGAAGAAAGGAAGCAGCTTTCTCTGTTCTATAGAAGCCACCACTTTCACTGTGTAGGTGTGAAAGTAGAGGCTCATGGTGGTCTCATGTTTTTCTGACTTTCACAGCTGGAAAGAGGCAGAGCCAGATTCTGAAGTCAAGTCTGCGTGACTCTAAGTGACTCACAATGGCCCTGCTTGCCCTTTTCCCCTGCCCTGTGCTATTTCCCCAAATTACCCTTTATTTGGCTTCCTAATGTACAGCTACTGAAGACCAAAAAATAACAGGTGGTAAAGGCATTGGTACAGACATGCACACAGACAGTTGCCCAAAGGGACAGAAATGCCACACCAGTCATGTGAATGACTTGACAGCTACCAAAGGAATTAAATTTTTTATGAACATATAAAAGAACTACACTGTCTGCTGCCCCCTCCACACATACACACACACACACCCACACACACACACACACAAACACACATCACTATTTTGCATTTAATATAGGGAGAAATTACTCCAATTCCTCAACAGCATGTAGGGTCATTCATCCTCCTTACAACTCAAAATTATATTGATCACCAACAATATATTAGTCCCTAAGAGAAATACTCAGTGTAGTTTATTTTAAAAGGCAGGAAAGATTATAATGAAGACATTCTATAAGCATATTTCATGACATTCTATTCCCTCAGCAATGAATTGCTGAAAGGCAGAGGGATTTATGAGCAGGTAAGAGTTTAAACTACTGTATTTTATGTAAGCCTTTGGATGATTCACACTGCATATTAGCATGCAAAATAGTAAATATAATCATAAATAAGCCTTTTTACTTTTTGGCCCTGTTCAACTCAGCATTGCCCAAACTTATTTGACCTTAAAAATTCTTTTATCACACTCATAATACAAGCCATGGAACTAGATTTAAAGAGAATTCCCTAGGAAAAACAGGTATAATAAATGTTGGAAATATTAACCTCAGAATGTTAAAGTTCTCTCGTTTTAAAATCTTTCAAAAAGAAAAGTTCTGGTACTCATAGGGTTAACTCCAGGTACCAGAGCATTCCCTAGATGGTCCCCCTCATTCACTGGATAAAAGGAGCTTTACTCTATCATGCTACAGTATTCTCAGAGAAATTCAAACGTTTTTAATGAAATGGTTGTTTTGGGTCTCTTAGTTGAATGGATTTATTTTCCAGTAATCCTCTTCCCAAGTCAAGAGTCTCAGAAAATTCTAGTGCCTTGCTTATTATGATAACCAAATCTGATCAATGAATAAGACCCCATTGATTTTCCAGTAATTGACTTTGAGCCTCATAAAATTGACCTCGGGTTATTGAAAATCTGCTTCCTCAGAGAAGGTAGTTTTCCTCTCAAATCTTTTTTTTAAAGTGAGTCAATAACAGAAAAAGGTGCATTTCTTCTAAGGGTAGTTTAAAATAAGACCTACCACTAACACTTGCCATGTCATCTCACCATCTATGTCAGGAGGAAAGTAGACAAAGGGGAAAAAAATTAAACAATAGTGTTTAGCACTTTGGGGACCTTATATTTTCTCATTATTTCCCAAATCAAATAATTATAGGGACCATCTTTAGTCTAGAAGTCTGTCTTTTCCTCTCATTTTCAAAATATTTATGTGTAGCCTCAGTGCTCAGACCTGCCCATCAGACATAAAAGGGCTGACTGGCCTGATGTGGTGATTATCATACCAAAAAAAAAAAAAAAAAAAAAAAAGGAAAGAAAGAAAGAAAAAGAAGAAAGAACATTTTGTCCAAATGGCAGTGAACATCAAGAAGAAAATAGATGGACACTATTTTCTGCATTTTAAGTGAGTGCCCACATCAGGAAATCTAATAGACCATCCCCAAGCCAGCAATCAAAGGACAGGCACCTTTTGGTGAGATGCAGTCAGCTCTTTCTTATGTGAATAGAGACAGTGAGGCATTTGAAACTGCTGAGTGACAACACAGAGAATACTGGAATCTTTTTTTTTTTTTTTCTCTCTCTCTCTACAGCAAATCAACAGACTATATTCTCTTCTTCTACCTTTGGTCTGCCAAGGAGCATTTTTTGTATGAAAGGCAGATAAACAAGTCCATGAATGCCGTACAGCCACAGGACTGATAGCTACCTGTCAGCTGTGCGGGAACTAAGCAGAAGTCACCTGGTCAGGGTACGAGGAGCCCTTATCACTCAAACCCAAAGGGTTTTCAAACTGCAGCCATTGTTTTCTGTCTGATGGCAGAAGGTCCCACTAATTCTTCATTGTTCCCAGGTGGCAATATCCCCCTGAACACACTTGTGAAAGAACCCCCAAGTCCTTATGCTTGGAATTTTTATCTTCCAGGGCACTGTGGCCTGGTGGGGAGTGCTACCTTGACCTCAGGAAAGTAGATGTCATTGTGCAGGGGTCAGGGGGATAGCCTATCAGAAACTTGCCGTGTCCTTGACACTGCTATGCCCCATCTGGGGATGGAATTCTCTTATTTTTCCATGCCCTATTTTAGACAAAATTTCTAGGACATCCTGGCTCTCTCTCTGACACCCCCCACCCCACCCTGTTCTTCTAAAATTGTCACTGGTCTGTTACCTGGGGATCCTTTGATTCTTTTTTTTTTTATTCTTATGTTAATCCCCATACATTACATCATTAGTTTTTGATGTAGTGTTCCATGATTCATTGTTTGTGCACAACACCCAGTGCTCCATGCAGAATGTGCCCTCCTCAATACCCACCACCAGGCTAACCCATCCTCCCACCCCCCTCCCCTCTAGAACCCTCAGTTTGTTTTTCAGAGTCCATCGTCTCTCATGGTTCGTCTACCCCTCTGATTTCCCCCGCTTCACTCTTCCCCTCCCGCTACCTTCTTCTTCTTCTTCTTTTTTTTTTCTTAACATATATTGCATTATTTGTTTCAGAGGTACAGATCTGAGATTCAACAGTCTTGCACAATTCACAGCGCTTACCAGAGCATATACCCTCCCCAGTGTCTATCACCCAGTCACCCCATCCCTCCCACCCCACCCCCACTCCAGCAACCCTCAGTTTGTTTCCTGCAATTAAGAATTCCTCATATCAGTGAGATCATATGATACATGTCTTTCTCTGTTTGACTTATTTCGCTCAACATAATACCCTCCAGTTCCATCCACGTCGTTGCAAATGGCAAGATCTCATTCCTTTTGATGGCTGCATAATATTCCGTTGTATATATATACCACATCTTCTTTATCCATTCATCTGTCGATGGACATCTTGGCTCTTTCCACAGTTTGGCTATTGTGGACATTGCTGCTATAAGCATCGGGGTGCACGTACCGCTTCGGATCCCTACTTTTGTATCTTTGGGGTAAACACCCAGTAGTGCAATTGCTGGATCATATGGTAGCTCTATTTTCAACTTTTTGAGGAACCTCCATACAGTTTTCCAGAGTGGCTGCACCAGCTTGCATTCCCACCAACAGTGTAGGAGGGTTCCCCTTTCTCTGCATCCCCGCCAACATCTGTCATTTCCTGACTTGTTAATTTTAGCCATTCTGACGGGTGTGAGGTGGTATCTCATTGAGGTTTTGATTTGGATTTCCCTGATGCCAAGCGATATGGAGCACTTTTTCATGTGTCTGTTGGCCATTTGGATGTCTTCTTTGGAAAAATGTCTGTTCATGTCTTCTGCCCATTTCTTGATTGGATTCTTTGTTCTTTGGGTGTTGAGTTTGATGAGTTCTTTATAGATTTTGGATACTAGCCCTTTATCTGATATGTCATTTGCAAATATCTTCTCCCATTCTGTCGGTTGTCTTTTGGTTTTGTTGACTGTTTCCTTTGCTTTGCAAAAGCTTTTTATCTTGATGAAGTCCCAATAGTTCATTTTTGCTCTTGCTTCCCTTGCCTTTGGTGATGTTTCTAGGAAGAAGTTGCTTCGGCTGAGGTCGAAGAGGTTGCTGCCTGTGTTCTCCTTTAGGGTTTTGATGGACTCCTGTCTCACATTGAGGTCTTTCAACCATTTTGAGTCTATTTTTGTGTGTGGTGTAAGGAAATGGTCCAGTTTCATTCTTCTGCGTGTGGCTATCCAATTTTCCCAACACCATTTGTTGAAGAGACTGTCTTTGTTCCATTGGACATTCTTTCCTGCTTTGTCAAAGATGAGTTGACCATAGAGTTGAGGGTCCATTTCTGGGCTCTCTATTCTGTTCCATTGATCTGTGTGTCTGTTTTGTGCCAGTACCATGCTGTCTTGATGATGACAGCTTTGTAATAGAGCTGGAAGTCTGGAATTGTGATGCCGCCGGCTTTGCTTTTCTTTTTCAACATTCCTCTGGCTATGCGGGGTCTTTTCTGGTTCCATACAAATTTTAGGATTATTTGTTCCATTTCTTTGAAAAAAGTGGATGGTATTTTGATGGGGATTGCATTGAATGTGTAGATTGCTCTAGGTAGCATTGACATCTTCACAATATTTGTTCTTCCAATCCATGAGCATGGAACTTTTTTCCATTTCTTTGTGTCTTCCTCAATTTCTTTCATGAGTATTTTATAGTTTTCTGAGTACAGATCCTTTGTCTCTTTGGTTAGATTTATTCCTAGGTATCTTATGGTTTTGGGTGCAATTGTAAATGGGATCGACTCCTTAATTTCTCTTTCTTCTGTCTTGTTGTTGGTGTATAGGAATGCCACTGATTTCTGTGCATTGATTTTATATCCTGCCACTTTACTGAAATCCTGTATGAGTTCTAGCAGTTTTGGGGTGGAGTCTTTTGGGTTTTCCACATAAAGTATCATATCATCTGCAAAGAGTGAGAGTTTGACTTCTTCTTTGCCAATTTGGATGCCTTTGATTTCTTTTTGTTGTCTGATTGCTGTGGCTAGGACTTCCAATACTATGTTGAATAGCAGTGGTGATAGTGGACATCCCTGCCGCGTTCCTGACCTTAGAGGGAAAGCTCTCAGTTTTTCCCCATTGAGAATGATATTTGCTGTGGGTTTTTCATAGATGGCTTTTATGATAGTGAGGTATGTACCCTATATCCCTATACTCTGAAGAGTTTTGATCAAGAAAGGATGCTGTACTTTGTCAAATGCTTTTTCTGCATCTATTGAGAGGATCATATGATTCTTGGTCTTTCTTTTGTTAATGTATTGTATCACGTTGATTGATTTGCGGATGTTGAACCAACCTTGCAGCCCAGGGATAAATCCCACTTGGTCGTGGTGAATAATCCTTTTAATGTACTGTTGGATCCTATTGGCTAGTATTTTGGTGAGAATTTTTGCATCCATGTTCATCAGGGATATTGGTCTGTAATTCTCCTTTTTGATGGGGTCTTTGGTTTTGGGATCAAGGTAATGCTGGCCTCATAAAATGAGTTTGGAAGTTTTCCTTCCATTTCTATTTTTTGGAACAGTTTCAGAAGAATAGGTATTAATTCTTCTTGAAATGTTTGGTAGAATTCCCCTGGGAAGCCATCTGGCCCTGGGCTTTTGTTTTTTGGGAGATTTTTGATGACTGCTTCAATTTCCTTAGTGGTTATAGGTCTGTTCAGGTTTTCTATTTCATCCTGGTTCAGTTTTGGTAGTTGATACATCTCTAGAAATGCCTCCATTTCTTCCAGGTTATCTAATTTGCTGGCATAGAGTTGCTCATAATATGTTCTTATAATTGTTTGTATTTCTTTGGTGTTGGTTGTGATCTCTCCTCTTTCATTCATGATTTTGTTGATTTGGGTCATTTCTCTTCTCTTTTTGATAAGTCTGGCCAGGGGTTTATCAATCTTGTTAATTCTTTCAAAGAACCAGCTCCTAGTTTCGTTAATCTGTTCTACTGTTCTTTTAGTTTCTATTTCATTGATTTCTGCTCTGATCTTTATGATTTCTCTTCTCCTGCTGGGTTTAGGCTTTATTTGCTGTTCTTTCTCCAGCTCCTTTAGGTGTAGGGTTAGGTTGTGTACTTGAGGATCCTTTGATTCTCCATCCCTTGTCCAGATCTGGAAAAGATCTGACATACCATATGGTTAGATTTGCTGTCCTTCCCTAGGGGCTGCAATTCTGTGTCTATGATTTGCCGACATCCGGTGGAACTCCACCTCTTCCCAGCATGCCATGGAATTGATGCTGTAGAATGTTCCAGTCACCTGTGGGGAGCCAGTGCAGAGAGCAGACGGAGGGTGGCAGACAGAGCAGGAATGGGATTGGTTACTGCATCTGGAGACCAGATCATGGTACAGGATAGTAAACACCTCAGGTCCCATGTTCACATGGAAGTATGAAAGTATAAAATCCTGGGATGAGGGACTGAGACCAAGCCAAACCAAACTGGTATAGGCTAGGGATAAGCTAAGTGAGTTCTGGGGGTCTACATAGAACATTCCTCATTACCTGGCTTTCTTGGTCAGTTAAAAATCACACTTGGACAATGCATTGGTTCAAAGATACAATGCCCAGAATACACATATTAAAATAAATTCCTAAAAGATAAGGATGGAATTCTGGGAAGTCGCTTCGGAATAAGAAGATGATAGAGCACAGAAAGCTAATACCCTTAAGGACTGAGAATAAAGAGTAAATCAGAAAATATCTCTGTTCTCAAAGACCTCAAAGTCTAGGTGAGGTGTCAGCGTGCATACAAGTTGTGACAACGCCACGGGATAAATGCTGTACCAGCTCTGTGATGGCCTTAAAGGCTGGCCACCTCACAGCTATCACGGCTGTGAAAACCAGCAGCGTGTCAGCCACCGTGGGGAACAGAACAGATCTGAAACTCATCCAAAAATCCCACACCAGGGAACTATCAATATTTGACATCTCATTCCCACTCTCAGGGTATGTCTTTTTTGTTCCATGCTAACAGTTGTTTTCCTTAGAACCTTCGTTGGAAACAATCAGTGGGGATTTTACATTGTGGGCAGCTGAGGCAGCCGTACCAGTGGCAGCTAATGACAGGCGGAGCAAGGAACTTAAAAGGAAAAACTTGCAGCCATAGAATAAAGATGTTGGCCAATGACAGGGCTCCATAAGGCTCTAAACTATTTAAGCAGATATTTTTAGGAAGTTCCATAGAACAACAAGAATGATAAAAATGATAATAAATCAAATACTTAACATTTATTTTGCTCTTGCAAAGTCCTGCTTAAATATTTTATATGTTGGGCGCCTGGGTGGCTCAGTCATTAAGCGTCTGCCTTTTGCTCAGGTCAAGATCCTGGAGTCCCGGGATTGAGTCCTGCATCGGGCTCCTTGCTCAGTGGGGTGTCTGCTTCTCCCTCTGCCTCTACCCCTTCCCCCCTACTCATGTTCTCTCTATCTGTTTCTCAAATAAATAAATAAAACCTTAAAAACAACCTGCCAATTATTTAAAAAAATAAATAATATTTTATATGCATTTTATCTCCATAAGAATGCTTAAAGCTACCTTTACCTAAGTACCCATGAGGAAATAGAGGTACACAGGGACTATGTAATTAGCCCACGACTAATCGAGGTCAGTTGGAGAGCCTGTGTTTGTGACATCTCTGTGTCTACCACATTTAGACCTTCCCGTATAAATGTAGAAACTGCCCTCATCGATGGCATCAACAGTTTCAGTTCTCATGGCCCCATTTCCCAGACAGGGCTGTTTAAATTGGCTGTAGCCACTTGACTTATTTCACAAAAACTCTTGTTCCCTTCATCTGGTTTATTCCTCAGGCAAATTGGAAATAACTTCTCCACCAACCCAATGTAATCAAGAATTTTTAAAAGTAGATCCTTGGATTCCTCATGTCCACGAATTAGCTCTCCTGGTGTGCAAAAATAAACCTTGAGGATTTGAGGAAAAGGAGACATTCACCCTGTGTAGAAGGCCTTCTGCAAGACTTTGTAAAAAGGAGAGGCATGGAAATCTTAATTCAGGTGAAGTTTCTAGGCAAGCTATGCAGAGCATAGCTAAATCTTTGAGATTTCCATTTCTAGATCAGAAAACAATTCAAGTCAGCTGTTGAGACTATCAACCTAAAATGGATTTCAGAGACCTGATTTGATTTTAAAATATCAGACTCTGGAAACCAATTTATGAAAGAGAATTGGTGTGAATAACAAGCTCTAATCTCATAAGCATGTGGATAAGGTGTTCCTTCATCTGGCCCTTCTCATTGTTTTCTATTAAAGCCTGTTGAGAAATGCCTGCCTATGCTTTCATGCAGACAGATTTCACCTTGCTCTGGTAAGAATTATCTTGGATCTTATATAAATCTCTTCTTTATGAAAGTTCGATCCTCTTAAAGCTTAACATGATAATTTGGGCCACCTAATGTACTGTGGGGAGGGCAACATGTGAACAGAACAATGTTAGTATGTCGCCAGTTCCCTCCTGTAGAAGCATGTGGAAGGATGGGCCACAGCTTTGTGGGCACTTTTAGGCCTTGTTGACCTTCCTGAACAGGACAGGGAGGCTGTGTCGGGGCTATTCACCATGCAGGCCCCTGGAGTTCCAAAAAGGCCAAACATCCTGGGCATTTTGTGCATTGAGTGAAAACCTTGCAAATGCTGTGTCTTTGCTGTTCCACACTCATGATGTAATGACATTTAAGGGACCACCTTTCATGTGTCAGCTGTGGTTGTGAGAAGGAAACCTTTCTCTTCTTTCTTGCAACTCTAACTTCCGACCTTATTCTTGACTCCCTGCTCTCCTGCTCCTTATTTCCCATTCTAGAGATGGTCATTTTTTTCTCAGAGCAGCGGCAACATCTCAGTCTCCCTGAGTTTACAACATCTTTCTTGCCATGCCCATGATAGTCTTGAGTGTTTTCTTTCCAGGAACAGTATTCATATTTTGTGTTTCAGCACCATGAACACTTTCCCACTCTTGGAGCCTCTTGATCTGCTTAGTGTGAATGAACTATCTTTTTCACTCTTGGAATGTTTCCTTCTGAGTATGTGTTTGTGGTGCCAAGACTTCTTAATTCTACCCTGTTGGGCAAAGCCCCTTCTTTCTCTTCTTCAGGGGGAGCCTGAAGCTGTCTTCTGGAAGGAAGACATGACCCTGGAACTCATCCTCTTGGTCTTCCATCCGGACTCCTCTCTGCCCCTCAATCCACATGGGAAGTGGCTTCTTGACAGTAGAATGAAGCTACCTCATCTTCTAATACAACCACATTTTATTAGCTGGGGTTCTCCAGAGAAACAGAACCAATAGGATATAGATGAGGGGATTAATTATAGGAGTTGGCTTACATGATTATGGAGGCCCCAAAGTCCCACATTCTGTCCCCTGAAAGCCGAGAGAGTTATAAGGTCTGAAACATTAGGGTAATGAGGATGGGGGGAATATCATCAGACCGTGGATATGGGAATAGATGTCAGATACAAGGGTGAGGTGGCACAAACAGTATACCGCACAGATCAGTCACCTCAGTTTGAGTTCCCGAGAGTCAACACAAGAATAAACAGAAAGAAACTTTCTGATTTCTTGGATAGAATTGTCAGCATTCAATTTTCCTTGCATATGGGAGCTGTGGTCCAACTAACGGGATTGACCGATGCCAAAGGAATTGAGGTGTTAATTTTCCATGCACAATCAGCGTATTTCTGAAGCACTCCTACCACCTGATTATGTCCTGCTTAGGCTAGCAGTAAAATTTATGTTGCATAATTAGGGCAGGCATGGCTGCCAGGAAATTGGGTGAGATATAAAAACAAACTTCCTGGTGTGGAAAGTTAAGAGACAGGAAAGTGAAGGTGATTGAGAGAAATCTTCACTTGTTCTGCTGTGGTGATGTTGATAACGGCTTTTCATTTCACCAATTCTTTGTGGGCTCCTGTGAGGCAGGACCAACTGGTGCATGAGGTTGAAATTTACATAGGTTGATCCACATCAGTTACACATACACCTCTCTATCCTCACTAGGCTAGACTAATTGAAATAAGCATAGCCATGTGCCTCTAAAGAGAGTTTTCATAAATGGAAAATGTTGGTGATATTTACTTCATGAGGCCACTAGGAATGCACTTCGGACATATGAGCTCAGTGGAGTAATTCTATCATAGTGAGAAGGTTGAGCCATGTCTTCTTCTTATCCTAGGTCACAGTACAGTGTCTGTAATTAGTCATATAAGTTTGATGGAAGAATGCATAAATGACTTAATAAATGAATTACTTAATTTTCTTCCATCTTTAATACTCAGTGGTTCTACATCATGCATAGCAGGAATACTTGTTAAATTGATTAACTAATTGAATTATTATTGGAGGAATTTTTTGAAGATTTTATTTATTTGAGAGAGAGAGAGAAAGAGAAAGCACAGAGGGAGAGGGAGAAGCAGACTCCCCACTGATCAGGGAACCTGACATGGGGCTGGATCCCAGGACCCTGAGATCATGACCTGAGCCGAAGCAGATGCTTAACCGACTGAGCCACCCAGGCACCCTTATTGGAGGAATTATTAAAGAGAATATCATCATAACTTTTGAGACATGTAGAATATCAGGTTTACGGATTTGGTATTCACTGATCTAACATATCCAGAACTTCAGCAATGATGCCTGCGTATGAACTAAAAATTGGACTAATAGGAGGGAGTTCTGGGAAGATGGCTGTAACAGAGACATAGCTTTTTTGTTCATTTTTTTATCCCTCTGAATTCCCACATGAAGCCAACCAAAAAATTTGATAGCAAAACCAAAAACCATGGACATTTACAACAGAACTAAGTGACAGGTGTCTCCATGAACACCAAATGCAAGCATTTGAGGACAACCCAGCAACAGCTGATGAGTAGCATCAGCATCTGTGTTGACATCAGCGGAGAGAAGCAACAAGGTCTCAGAGGGACCCTGAGACTAGAATGTCCAACTAGCCAATAGGTATTTGCTTTAAAATGCTGTGAACCAGTGTGAGAGCAGCAGCTGAAGCTGAGTATAGGATTCTCTCTAGTATCAGAGTCTATAGTTAGGCTGTTGGTAGTCTGGCTGCCATAAAAATGTAAAGCGAAGCCGCCAATGCTCCCTTCTAGGACAGGGCCCGGCACTGAGTGGAAACTGCTAAGAGAAGATTCAGTGTTGAGCAGGTTAGAACTAGGAGAGGGGAAGGTGGAAGAATTCTAAAGTGCAGGGGAATAAAACCAAGTGGTTTCAGAGAGGAGACTTCTGTATCTTTGAACTACATGAAATAAGATGGGAGGGAGCTCAGTGAAGCAATATCCTGAACCCCACCTTTTTCTAAAAGTTGAAGGAAAGAATCAAATATTTATTCTCTGTGATCTATGTGAACTGTGCCACTAAGTATACAAAAGAAATATAAAACATTCTCTTTATAAAAATATTCCTCCTAATAAATGAAAAGGAAATGCCAGGATTAGAATATCAACATTTTGCAATCCCCAATGAAAGAATGGACGCAGGCATGAGTATCAACATCTGCTGATATCGTAAAGAGTGACGACTCCACATTTTGTGCCTCATGATGAAAGAGAATTACACCACCTCTAGTCTTGCCAGAGGGATTGAACATGAGACATCAAGTTTCTGGATGCAGCTGTTAATTTGCAAGAAATGCAGAGGACAAAAGTGTTGAACTGTACCAGGAGTATGTAATCAGCAAAATCTAGACTGTGGGAAACTCTATGAGCAAAATGACCCAGTTTTTTTTTTTTTTAAACCAGATATAAGGAAATGAAGAGTATGTATGGGGAACCTACAGATTAAAATAGACTTAAAAGACATAACACATTTTTAACTGGAAGATTAAACTATTCACTATAAGGATGCACACTTGGGTAATAGAACTATAAGGAAGTGATTAAATAATTGGATTAGTGGTAATATTTGGGTCAGGGTACATTAAGAAACTTCTGTGTTAGCTGACAAAGTGCTCTTTCTTGACCTGGGTTGTGGTTGGTGGATTGTGTACACCTTAAAATAACTATAACTGATTAAACAATGCATTTTATGAGGGGTGTGTGTGTGTGTGTGTGTGTGTGTATTATAGAAAAATCTTTAAAAGTAGAGGAATCAGTGTTTGTGATTTTTCTGAGAAAGGGCGAGCTATTTGGGAACTACAAAGGGATCTTCAGGGACAGTCATGGCAATTGGATTCTTCGGAATTGTGAACATTAAGGAGAGCCTTGTGGGCCTGAGGTAGGTCTCCCATGGCCACAGTGAGGACTCAAAGCACTGCTCTGTCTTCATTTCCTGTCTTCTCTGGGTCAGGAGGTGTGAGATCAGGCCAGTATTGTAAGACAGGCATTAGGAGAGGGTTAAGTAAAGCTCTGCCTGTAGAGGACACTGGGGGCTAATCACTCTGCTTTTCTAAACCCAAGTCAGCAGATATTCAAAAGACAAGCCTGAAAAGGCTGAAGCAGCTGCTGAATCACTGTGAAATGCTCCTCATCAGTATGCCAGGGGCTCCCACCAGGACCCTTAGCTAAGCAATACCCTGTGCCTTATAGTGAAACCAGGTCCTGTAGAAATGCAAAAACCAGCCCCTTTGTGAGTGTAATTGTTTCTGTAAGATTGCAAGAGTCAGCTTCTCTTGCCTAAGGCATAAACAGGTCTCAGAGAAGATGATTCTTTCAGAGAGCATAATTGCCTGATATGTCAGTGCTGGGGAGAGGAAAAGGTGGAACAGTGACTAAGTTGGCCTTCTCTGAAGAACTACTATAACTCATTGGCTAGGACAACCTTGCAAATAATCACTGGCCCAGAGTCAGAAGTAGTATTGTTCAGTCCCATAAAATGGCGCCACCATTCACCAAGTGGCCTCCAATCTATTCTCTCTGTACCGCCAACCCACCATCATCTCTTATGGGCTACTGGAAATCATCTCCTCACTGGGCTCCCTGATTTTGGTACCACCCCATTAAATCGATTCTATTTGGTGCAGTCTCCTATGTAAAACCTTTCAATGACTGTTAAGACATTTAGGGAAAAAAAAATCTAAATGCTATACCAAGGCCTAAAACCAAACTCATTCCTGATTGCCTTCCTGAATTCGTTTACTATCTTTCTTCCCTCTCTGTGCTCACTAAAATTCAGGTACCCTGTCTTCTTTTTGTTCTGGAATATGGCAAGCTCAATCTTACCTTTAATTTCGGCTTTGCACTTTTTGTTTTCTTTACCTAGAACTGTGTGTCCCTACATCTTTGTGTACCTGGTTCTTCAGAAGGCCTCAGATAACCCAAATTAAAGAAGAGTCCTCAGTCTTCTTACATATCCTCGTTTTATTTTCACCGTACTTTTGACTATCAGAAATTGCTTTGTTTACTTTGCTTACTTGCAAAGCTTACTTTGCTTACTTTCCTGTTCATTGTCTTGTCTGTCTCCATCTTCTAGAAGTTAACCTCCATGCAAACAGAATGCTGTTTGTCTTGCTTCCCATGTCCAGCCCTGTGCCTTCCATTGTAGATGCTCAATGAATATTTGCAAATGAAAGAATGAAATAGATTACTCATTGATTTATGAGATTTCACAACTTACTTTCTTCCTGATGCCATTCATTTGACAAGTTCATGTTTTAATCTATATAGTACTCCATCTTGTTTTTTACAATGTATTTGATTATAAGAGTGGACTACTTACAATTCTCTGAACAGAGCATTCTATCTCATGCTTTTGTGCATCACTTGTCTTCCATCTCTAGGCCATGTCCTCCATGTATTTCCTTGACAACCTAAGAAACTTTTTTATCTTTTCAGCTCCTGTCCAGGCCTAAGCTCTGTGATATGGATTAACCATTTCTTCCCAGTGTATCACCTTACCTTCTGTACTACTTTGGAACTTTGTGTATTATCATACTCAATTTTAATACATTTCACAATACTTTGTACTTAATTTTTCATACTAATTCCTTCTAAACTGTAAGACTTTTGAGAGTGAAGATGGGACATTATTCATTAATATATCCCCCAGTAAGCATATGATAAGGGCTCACAGATTCACTCAAAAAACATTTGCTTAGTAGCCACTATGTACCAGGGATGGTGTAAAGTACTGGAGAAAGAACAATAAACATGAGAAAGTTTCCACACTCATGAAGCTTGTATTTTAGCATTAGTAAAATAAAATGTGTGAATAAACCCAGGATCTAGTAGTATATATGAGCTAAGTTGGGCAATTATAGTATATATGACTTGATATTAGCTGTAATTTTTAGACTGGTATTAACTTTAATCCTTAATCTTTATATAAAATATTAAGAAAATCTATTTAGAAACTTTAGAAACATTTTAAAATGAAAGAATAACTTTTAATGTACAGATCTATTTTAATGCAACAGCCCAACAGTGATCATAGGGAGATTTTGTTTCTGTTCTGTACTACTGAACTAAATTTGGGATTAGGAATCTGAGCTTCATATCTGTGATCTTACAGTACCTTAAATCATACGTTAATGTCTATTGACATTATCTTCACATTGGCATTTGTATAAATTTGATTTCATTCATTACATGTTAATTTTATAGATTGAAACCATAGTTTTTAAGGACCTTGCCATCCTGTCTACATAGTCTTCCTGTGTGTAAAATGTAGAGAGTAGTGTGGGGATTTCTCCAAAGTAGAACATTTAAGACCAATGTTTTTAGAATCAGATTTTTTAAATCTCAGCTCTGCCATGAGCTAGCTGTGTGACCTTGAGCAAGACAGTTAACCCGCTGATTGCTAAATTTTCTTTTCTGTAAAGTGGGGCTAATAACAGTACCCACTATAATGGATTAACATGAGTATCAATGACTAACACATGAAAAGTGGTTGAACAGGGCATTGTATGGTAAGGATTCAACACGGTTATTAACAGTGCTTTAGAAGGTTCAGGAAAACCAGTGTTTTCATATGATGCTGATGTTGGACTCAGAGCATTTAAATTCCTTAGAAATCATATGGTAATTTGCATCATATATCATAAAATATTTTCACACTTTGACCCACTAATTAGTTCTAGGACTATTCTCAAAGAGACATGAATATGAATGTGTTCATTGAGGTATTACTTACAATAGTAAATAATTGGAACCATGATCAATATTTTAAAATAGAGCAAGCAGTAATAGTTGTCTAATGAAGTATCATGAGGTAGCTCTTAAAATAAATGTTATGTAAGCCACATCAAAACATGAAAAAAATCCATTGTATTATAGAGTAAAAATCAAGACTTAATGTGGTAGGGGCGCCTGGGTGGCTCAGTTGTTGTGTGTGCCTTCGGCTCGGGTCATGATCCCAGGGTCCTGGGATTGAGCCCTGCATTGGGCTCCCTGCTCTGTGGGAGGCCTGCTTCTCCCTCTCCCACTCCCCCTGCTTGTATTCCCTCTCTTGCTGTCTCTTTCTGTGTGTCAAAAAAAATAAAGACAATGTGATAAAAAATTACATACATTATGGAGATTACAAACTTGTAAAAACTAGATTCATTATTGGTGATAAAGTTTATATACTTATATAAAATGTCCTTGAAGGGCAAGACAGAACATCTGAATGTACACAGATAATATCTAATACCTATTAAATGGTCTATAAATATTAGATTGAAAAAATGATTCAGCCAATGATAATCCAGCTTGAAGTTACATAGCTATGACTATCAATGGGAGCTATAGCTCAGCTTTTATTTATTTATTTTTTTGTTTTGTTTTGTTTATGTTACGTTAGTCACCATACAGTACATCATTAGATTTTGATGTAGTGTTCCATGATTATAGCTCAGCTTTTAAAATTGCATTGTAGTGAAGCAGGTTTTCAACTTGGGTTGATTCCCCTAACCCCATCATGCCTGGGAACATTTGGCAATACTTGGAGACATTTTTGATCGTCACAACTGGCATCTGTTGAAAACAGGCCAGATACAGTTAAATCTCCTTCAATGCACAGTAGAGTCCCCCACAATAAATAGTTATCCAGTCTGAAATGTCCATATCCTATTGTTGAGAAACATTGCAATATGGGTATAGCTCTCTTTGTCAGAGTACCTCAACGGTCAAATCATCATGGAAGAGGCAAAGGAAGTCCTGCCAAAGAGAAATTTGTTCTTTGGGGGATCTTACAGAAAGGTAGGAGTTACTAACATTTGTCTGATGGCTCAGCTGTAATTAATTCCATGTATCACACTGACCTTGTCATGGGGATGATTAATTCAGATTTTGAATCTCTCAATGTATTAACTTATCTCTTGATGAGCAGAACAGACTAGGCTATATTTTCCAGTTGCAATATTGTGGCCAATTAATATGTGTGTCTCCAAGGAAATAAATGAAAAAAAAAAATTCATTAGATTTCCAGACATTGTGTTCTGCCTTCTCCTCCATTCTCCTCACTGTGCAATATGTGTGCTTGCACATGCGTGTGCGTGTGCGTGCATGCACGCACACACACACACACTTGAGTGGTCTTGGACAAGTCACTTCACCTCTTTTTGCCTCGGTAATCTTCTCTGTAAAGTGGAGATTACAGTAGTATTCTTGCCAGTCAATTCTTGCCTAATAAATGTGTGTGTGTGTGTGTGTGTGTGGTCTCTATGTCTGTAGGTCACAATGTAACCAAAGACACAGAATCTCTATATTTCTATGGCTCTCCTTAATACCTAAATAGCTCACTATGGAGAAATCTGTCAGTAACAACATGAGATTATTTACTCAGTTTTACGGATTTTCCTTTGACTTTTGTCTATGAACAGGAGTCAGTTATGACTGAGCTTCAGGAACTCTACAAAGACCCTCAGCTGATGTTGCTCATTCAGAATCTACATCGTCAGGCTACAAAAGAGTACAGGGTCAATAGAAATTTCTCTTACCAGGTAACAGTATCAGAAAATGCTTTATCTTTATTTAAAATACATTTCTTAGTGATAGGCTATGACTTTTGAATGATCTAGATGTATATTCTATTTTGGGCTAGATAATAGGAACAAAATCATATTTTATATGCATATTTTATACTTTTATTATTACAAATTCACAGGACATCAAATAGTCAATAATTGCTACCATAGTTCAGCTAGAAAAGGGGTTTGTGAGAGCTGCCACTAATTTTTAACTACTGTGTTTTTAATAACAACATATAGAAAGTCAACCAACTGAGTTATTATTCCAGATCTTTTGTAACTGTTAATACTGGCATGTACGGGGTGGGTGGATGCTTAGACTGTGGGTGTAGGATTCATATTGCCTAAGTTCAGATCTTTGTTCACTACTTAATAACTGGGCAAACTTGGGCAATTTACTAAACTCACTAAGCCACAATTTCTTCCTCTTTAAAAATGGGGATATTAAGAGCACACACCTTGTAGAGTTGTAGTGAGGATTAAGTGAGTTTATGATACAAGACTATTACCACAGTGCTGAAAAGCTGTTATCCATTATTTTTATTGTGTTGCTCCAGCTGAGGATATCTTGCTTAGAGAATAAAAAGCTTGAAAATCAGTCAGTTGAAAAGCTCTTTGGAAAACTGGGTAGTTTTGCCATGAATAAGGTAAATCAATGTTGATAATATTTCTCTCAGATGCTTCCATCACCTTGAACTTGCATCTAGTCTATGGTCCATATCCCTTCTTGAGTGATTTTAGTTCTCTGTGTTTTTCTTTTATGTCCTCTGTCAGACATTCTTCAATGGGAAGAACTGATTCTTATTCATCTTTAGACCCCTACATTTCCTTGGGGAAAAACTTGAACATAATAAAATTATAGTAAGTATTTACAACCCAAATTTTCAGTATTATTGTTAACAGTTTAATGTTTATGCATTTTTAGTTCAGCTATTATTGTATTTGAGCTGTCCTAAAATGTTACAACACAGACCATGGAAATGATCAAAGCAAACCACATACAGTATTTCTGCCTCTCTTGTTATTATGGTGTGTAACTATCTTCAGTATAATAGGCATCGCTTAGAAAAAAATGGTTTTATTTCTTATACCTTTTGTGTTTTTGTCAAATATAGCATATTGGTTAGGTTTGCTTGGCCAAGTTATGTTCTGAGATCAGTCAGTTATACATCAGAGCACTTGGTCTCACATGGAGTGAGAATTTATGACCCTCCAAATCTTTGATACCTGAGGGGACAGGGAGCTGGGCTAAGACACTGCTCCAACACAGATCAGTTCTGTGACCTTGAGTATTCTACTTAAATTTTCAGAAACTTGGATTTCTCATGTATGAAAAGGGTATTTTTTTCATAGTACTCAATTATATCGTTATTTAACATATTTTGATGATTAATTTTATGTGATGAACCCTTTAAAACAATCCTATTATTTCGTATGTATCAAATAGTGACATTTTAAAGAAAGTATATTTAATAGATATATTACTTAATCATATTGGTAGTGTTTTAGCTTTATAACCAAGAGATCTGAGTTTAAACTGTCATTTTCAGAATACTTCAGTACATGTATAGCTTTTAAACATGGTATGATTTATATGGAGGTTTTGATAGGCTCTGTAGGAAAAAAAAGGTGATTTATTGGTCTAATTTTTCTAGGAACTCAAGCCTGAGCATACAGCATATTGTGATTTCTGATAAATGGTTTTCCCACCAAGATCTAAAGATGGACTTGAAGGGAGAATTCTTAAGTCAAATCTCAAAGTGTTTGGAACACATATCCTTCTTTTTTTTTAAGATTTTATTTATTTATTTGAGAGAGAGAATGAGACACAGAGAGCATGAGAGGGAAGAGGGTCAGAGGGAGAAGCAGACCCCCCGCCGAGCAGGGAGCCCGATGCGGGACTCCATCCCGGGACTCCAGGATCACGACCTGAGCCGAAGGCAGTCGCTTAACCAACTGAGCCACCCAGGCACCCGGAACACATATCCTTCTAACAGTCAACTCTTCTGCATTTTCTTTCCCAGTCAAGCAAAAGAGGCCATGTCCTGGCTATGCTTGTGTGAAGTTTCATCAGAGATCCATGCTTTTTGATGCTCACCTCCCCCCAAGCAAAAACAAAACAAAACAAAAAACAATAAAACATACAAGTCAATGAAGGACAATTTGATATTAAGTCTTAAGGATTTTTCTGAAAGTTGTTTGCAGCAAAAACAGGAAGATGTTAGAAACCCCAAACCAGAGCTTATTTAAATACTTTTCTCAAATGTGAAGAACTCTTTCAATAAGCAGAATCCTCTTTTGTATGAAATGCTGGAAAACGAAGTAAGGGAAACCAATAGGGAGGAGTTGAGCATTCCTAGGCCTCTGTAACTTTTGCCTGAAACCTAAGAATGGATAAAACTGACTCTGGAACAGCAGAGAGACATGAAGACATGAAGTGATTAGTGTCCAGGTTGTATTAATTGTTTTAGGCCTTAATACCCACCTATAGCCAGGAACCGATTCCCCTCTAATGGAGGGGGAAAAAAAAAGACCCACTTCCTTCCATCCTTCCCTCTTCCTAGTTCTGTCCTTTGCAAAGAGGAGAGAAGCAGACCCTGAGTCCAAAGGTTTTTTTCTTAGAAAGTTTTGCAACATCCTCCTTGTTTTGTGATGCAAAGAATGACTTAGGAAAGCTGTTAAGCCAAGTGTTGATTTAAACAGAATATACAGAGAGAGTTCTTTGAACAAAATCTAGACAACATTACCAAGAATTTCCTCACACATGTTCTTTGTGAAGTTACCAGGAGCTGTCTGCCAACCACATACACCTAAATGTAGATGGGTTTGATCAACAAGTTGAATCAGGAATACTTTATTTCTTATTGATGAAATATTTCTATGTTCCAGGCCCGGGGGCTAAAAAGTTGAACGAGGCATTCAGCATGTGGTTTCCATGTATAAAAAGAGGCATACGTCCTGCCTCTACCTCCATCCATTCATAAAGTGGCAATGGGCCATGAGTTGTGTTATGGCAAACAATTGACTCCACCTGTCTAAGCCCGGGTCGATTCTATAAAATATAAATGTCACCTCTCTCAGAGGACTGTGTTCGTTGGCGAGGGCTGTCACAGCAAAGCACCACAAACTGAGATGCTTAAACAACAGAAATGATTTTCTCATAGTTCTGGAGACTAGAAGTCCAAGATCAAGGTATTGGCTCCTTTCTGGTGATAACTCTCTTCCTGCATGTAGATGGTTCCCTTTTGCCGTGTGTTCACATAGACTTTCCTCTGTGCGTGCATGTTCTTGGTGTCTCTTCTTATAAGGACACCAATACTCCTAGATCAGGAGCCCACCTTATGACCTCATTTAACCTTATTTACCTCCTTAAAGGTTCTGTCTCTAAATACTCCCATTGGGAATGAAAGCTTCAGCATATGAATTTTGGCAAGACACAATTCAGTCCATAGCATGTGGTTATGTGTAAAAGAAAACATATATGAAGTGCCTAAAGCAGTGCTTGACACATCACAGGATGACCTTCAGTGATTATTGACTTTTATTTTATTGACTCCAATGATTATTCAGGAACTTGGCAGTTGGAATATGCAGGGCTGAGGGTCAGCCTTGGGCAAAAGGGAACCCATGACTATAAGGCCATGCAATTTGCAGCTATAATTATCCCCTATTTTATAGGAGAAGAAACTGGTCAGTCAGTAAGTCCCAGGGCTTTTAAGTCAACTTCTGAGTGAGATTGGCTGTCTCCAGAACTCTTAGTCTGTTAATTCCACATCAGGCTTGGAGCAGTCATTTCCGATGACCTTTGAATCACATAGCCACCCATCCCAGGGCCAACCCCTGCCATTTGTCTTTACTGAAACTTGGCCACACTTGAAGGAAAGCCTACAAACTGATCATCTACCAGACAGACTCGGCTTTGGATAGAAAACCCTTGCTACAATGTTTGTGGGAACAGTTCCAACCATGGAGATATATATGTAGGCTGATTAAGAAATGTTACTGCCCTTTCAAAATTGAAGATTAAGGTTAGTACATATGGGAGCTAGAGATGTCTAATTTGTCTTTAAATTTGATTTATTGAAACCTCTAGCTTCAAAGCTCCCAGCGTAAAACCACTTAGCCATGAAAATGGCAAAGCTAATTCACACTCAGTTCAGATACTAGTGGGAAAAAGGTTGTTTCAGCTTCAGGCTTGAAGGGCGAGTGCATGGCCTGGGAGTACACACATTCTCCTGGCTTCCTGAGATATTCTTGAGACCTTCCAGAGGAGGCCCCAGGTTCTTAAGCCCAAGCAGAGCTTGCCTCCTCCAGACAATGCTGGGGAGTTAACTCCAGCCTCCTCATCTTCTGCCCTTTTCTCTCATCTTTAGTGGTCTTTGGTTCTTCTTACCCTCTTCCACTTATTCTACTTTTCATTACAGATTTGCCATCAAATAATTACACCTCAGGACATAGAGATTATTGAACCAAAGAACCTAAGAGCTGGACGGGTAACTGGTGTTAATATGTTCAACATAATAAAAAGAAATAGAAACAGTGAGATGCAGCCTATTCCCTGAGGAGACCCAATATCTCAGCACATGGCAGGGATATAATTAAAAAGCAAATCTCCTGAGTCCCAGGCCTAGACTTTATATTATGGCTGTGGTTTACAACAGTGAGAACTAGGCCTTAATGTAGTCCATATACCGGGCCTATTATGATTTGCATGGTAAAGTGAAAAGCTGAAAAAATGTGCTCATGAACGCGAAGTGGGAAATTGTGCTGGATCTTCCTACTTGTTTAAAGATCTTTTCAAACTTGTAAGAATTCTCAGATAGCCCCCAAGATTCTTACCCTGTATAACCCTTTCCCTTTGAATGTGGACAGGATGTGTGAGTAGTATGGTTTATCACTTCCATGATTAGCTTACCTTCCATGGCAAAGTTCAAGGGATCTTGGTCAATTGGCTTTGAGTTATTCAAAAGGGAGATTGTCCCAACCTTATCAGATGAATTGTTTTTTTGTTTTTAAAGATTTTATTTATTTATTTGATAGGGAGAGACAGAGCGAGAGAGGGAGCACAGCAGGGGGAATGGGAGAGCGAGAAGCAGGCTTCCCCTGCTCCATGCGGGGCTCGATCCCAGGGTCCTGGGATCATGATCTGAGCCTAAGGTAGGTGCTTAACGACTGAGCCACCCAGGCGCCCCTATCAGATGAATTGTTAAAAGAAGTCAGAGGGATCTAAAGGGAGATTATCCTGCTGACCTTCAAGAGCAGGCCAGATAGATGAGATAGTGCACTGGTATACTATGAAGGGCTTACATGAAGGATGGAATAGTCCCGACCATTGATGCTAACAAGTAAGGCAATGGACCCTAGGATATGGTGGCTATCATCAGTGTGGTATTGCCACCGGGTGGGAAAGCTCTGGTCACATAAGTTGGTGAATAACCAAAAGTCCTAAGACAAAGAAGCAGCAGGTGATAGGCAGGGCTAGCTCAGGGATGCAGACAGCCTTGATCAACAAATCCCCTTGAGACTGATCTGGCCAATGAGGAAACTGAACTAATGATAACTGTATATCATCAGAATGAATCTTCTGGACATAAAGGGGCTGTGTCCTCTGAATGGACCAGATTTTTTTTTTTTAATTTACTTTTTTTATTGTTGTTATGTTCATCACCACACATTACATCATTAGTTATAGATGTAGTGTTCCATGATTCATTGTTTGTGCATAACACCCAGTGCTCCATGCAGAATGTGCCCTCCTCAATACCCATTACCAGGCTAACCCATCCTCCCACCCCCCTCCCCTCTAGAACCCTCAGTTTGTTTTTCAGAGTCCATCGTCTCTCATGGTTCGTCTACCCCTCCGATTTCCCCCCCTTCATTCTTCCCCTCCTGCTATCTTCTTCTTCTTTTTTTTTTCTTAACATATATTGCATTATTTGTTTCAGAAGTACAGATCTGAGATTCAACAGTCTTGCACAATTCTCAGCACTTACCAGAGCACATACCCTCCCCAGTGTCTATCACCCAGTCACCCCATCCCTCCCACCCCACCCTCCACTCCAGCAACCCTCAGTTTGTTTCCTGAGATTAAGAATTCCTCATATCAGTGAGGTCGTATGATACATGTCTTTCTCTGTTTGACTTATTTCGCTCAGCATAATACCCTCTGGAAAACAGTATGGAGGTTCCTCAAAAAGTTAAAAATAGAGCTACCATATGATCCAACAATTGCACTACTGGGTATTTACCCTGAATGGACCAGATTTTAACTTATAGCTAAAACTCTCAGAAAGGTTGGGACATATAGAGATTCACTGAGATAATTCACAACTCAAAAAATGCATTCCTTTTTTCCACCTCATCCCTAATATAGATCCTGCAAAGGGCCCTGGATCATGAGACATAGAGAGTTTAGATCAGTGTAGAGGAAAGAGAAACCATTTTGGTTGAAGAGTATAGAAGGAGGTACATAATGAAAGTTTTAGTTCTTTCCTTTCCTTTCCTTTCCTTTCCTTTCCTTTCCTTTCCTTT
Organism: Mirounga angustirostris; assembly: GCF_029215605.1. Lineage (NCBI taxonomy): Eukaryota > Metazoa > Chordata > Mammalia > Carnivora > Phocidae > Mirounga > Mirounga angustirostris. The sequence goes on along the minus strand of NW_026991718.1, from coordinate 12,707,759 downwards.
CCTTTCCTTTCCTTTCCTCTTTCTTTCTTTACTTCTTCCTTCCTCCCTCCCTCCCTTCTTTCCTTCCTTTCTTTCCTCCTTCCTTTTTTTCTTTCTTTCTTTTTTATCAGAAGAACAATCTGTGACCCCAGGAGAGAGCTAAGCATTGAGACAATCCTTCATCTATTTGGAGGCCACAGAGGTAGTAGGGAATCCTGGCTCCCTGGATTCCAGATCAGTGGTCTTGATATAAAACAGCAGATCATGTTAACTCAGTCAAGTTCCTCTGGTCAACAAAATCCTAACAGGAAGATAATGATACAGCAAGAATAGTTGATGAGAGAAAATAATCAGCCAAAATAATATCCCTGTAAATCTCAATTGCCCCTAATAACAGCTGCCAGTCATTCCTTACCACATTCTACTTACTTTTCTAAACACTTCACATGTTCCAATTTGAAGTACTCTTATTATCCTCATCGTTTAAATGAGAAAATTGCACAAAGGTTAAATCAACTGCCTAAAGTTGTTTTGTTATTAAGTAGTAGAGCTGGGATTTGAACCCAGCTCTACTGGGGTTCTTGGCTACTTGCCCACAGAGTCTGCCTGCCTCACCACTGAACTCTTCTGCTCGTCAATACTGGTATCATTTTTCTGTTCTGGCTTCTTTTTTTTTTTTTAAGATTTTATTTATTTATTTGACAGAGAGAGAGAGAGAGCACAAGTAGACAGAGAGGCAGGCAGAGGGAGAGGGAGAAGCAGACTCTCCACTCAGCAGGGAGCCCGACGCGGGGCTCAGTCCCAGGACCCCGGGATCATGACCTGAGCCGAAGGCAGGCACTTAACCAACTGAGCCACCCAGGCGCCCCATGTTCTGGCTTCTTTTTAACTATTGATCATTTTCTTTGGTAACCCTCAGTAAAAACATAAGCCCTTTAAAGACAGGATCCTGCATTGATTTCCCTTGGGCCTTTACTTCCTGCCAAGCATGTAGTCGGTATCTTAGAAATGTTTGATTGATGAATTATTGAAGTCAAACCCTTACAGTATTGCTTAAAATTCTCTGCACGTCATCCCTAAAGGCAAATATAAGAGCATTCTCACCAATTTCCTTTCCTATTCACAAGGAAATTGCCCAGGCATTACATGGAGAGCTAACAGCCCCAGCTCTCCTCCTGCCTCTTGGCAAGGAGGTTAGAGTAGCACCCATCAATAGGCAGCCCACCGCAGCACCGTCGTGACCCAAGCCCACAACCAGCGAGAGAGCCTTGGAGAGTGAGGTACTTTGGGCTTCTTTTGTTGGCAGCATTTCACCTTTTAGTCCTCTTCATCCCTCCACGCACTGGGATATTGCATTGCTAAGACCTAAGATTAGTTGCTTGTGGAAGAACGAGTAGGCGTTTGCAGCAGGCTCTGTTAAAATCATTACCTATTCTCCTCCCAACGCTGCCTGGACCAAATGCCTGGATTCGTGACTGCGTTCAAAAAGCTGTGATCAAATCCATAATCCCAGCCTTTAAAATAGATCTTTCTAGATGAAGAAGAAAAAGTGGAAAACATTTTCTTTGCAGTTATTTTGGGAAGGTGACCTGAGAACATTAAAGGGCACTCAGTAACTATTTGTTGAATGAATGTGTGAATTGAAAAATGCCAGCAGAATTTTACATTAAGAAGATCTCGTTCCCAGAAGAGTGGCCTTCTGCCAAAGACAGTTCCCTCCTACTTAATATACTGCCACCTTCCTTTTGTAAAAGCCACTGATTCTAGCATGTATTTCTTCATCCAGTCTTTCCATTCATTCATGAATCACTTATTAAAGGCTTTCTATTGATCAAGATCTATGAGAAACTGGAATGCAGTGTTGACAAAGTCCTTGAGCACAAGATTATTTGTTGGCTTCTATTCCTGGACTTGATGTCTCTGTGTGAAATTGTTGATTTGCATTCTTATTGAAAATTCCTCAAGTAACAGGTCCCTATTTGAAAGTTCCTCCCCCTAATGGCAGAAGAGATCACACAAAGTGCTTTTCTCATTTCATGAGCTTGATACCTGGGCCACAGTTAATTGGACTAAAGTTGAATGAATCTCTACAGATTGAAGAACTCATCAGATTGCATCTCTTTGGAAACCTAAAGAGAGTGTTAGTCAGCAAAAACAAAAGTAGGCAGATAAATTATATAAATTGTTCACCCTACCCCCCAAAAATGGGAGTAGGCATTCTTTATTAGTCAGGAAAGGTTATGCTATTCTGCAATAACAAAAAAACTCCAATATTTCAGTGGCTTATCCTAACCAGGTTTTGTTTCTTACACACATTTCTTTATCTAGTGTCGGTGGGGGTTCTGCTCTACATGGTTACTCAGAGACCCAGGCTGATAGATGGCTCCACCACTCTATAGCTACATGCATCTAGAACGCGCAGACTCCTCAGTCACAGCCAGAGACAGGGAGACTGGAGAATTATGTGTGGGCTTTTCATGGCCTCAACAGGCAAATGATACATGTCACTTCTGCTCACATTTTGTTTTCCAAGTCTTGCCAAATGAATCCACTTAATTGCATAGGACTGGGAAATGTAAGGAAGCAATTTTTGGTAAGCATGACTCTCTCTGCCACATACAACTAATACTGTACTTTTATATGTATATGACTTAGATGCCCATCTTAATTTATGATATATATCAGAAAACCATTCAAAGTTTAAAAAGATAAATAATGAGATAAAAAATGTAAATAGATGTTCTAATATCGTTTCTCCCTGCATTCTCTCTTAACTTGCAGATCACTGGGGACCATGATGCTAGAGTTACTAATATATCATGACATTCTGGTTCCCTTTGGGGCAGGGCTATATCACTGCTGAGAGAATGTCTCTCTCTCTCTCTTTTTTTTTTCCTTTGTCCTCATGTCCTTACAAAGAATCCCCATTTATGGAAGTAAGTTGAGTTTTCCTTTGTTCTAAGTAACCTGAAAGAGTTTTAGCTCTCTGGGACCCATTAGAACATGCCAATCTGGAAATGCCATCAAGCTGCTTTTTGACTCAAAAGGAACAGCAGTATTTGGGCTGCTTGTTCTTTCTTGGATAGTTCTCTAAACCCATATGAATCCTTTATGCGTGTCTATCTTGCTGCCTTTCCAGCACAGTGCCTGATTCCTGACATTCCTTCAAAGATAATCCAATGATGATCATTCATCCTCAAGGCAAGGTTGATTCACAGCACAGTCGTTCATTCTACCTAGTGGCCCCTCACACATGGAATCATAAATCCTTCAGAGAAAAAAAGGACCTTGAATTTAATTCCACACCACATTTTAATTATCCAAATTAGGAATTTAGCAAGTTGAGGCCCAGGTATGTTGAATGATTGGCCTAAGATCAAACAGCTACTTAGCAGCAAAACCCAGTATAAAGTAGAGTTGTTTCAACTCTTACAACTGTCAGGGGCAATAGGGACCAGAGCACATTAAAAAAGAAATACAAAACATAAAAACAATCACAATTTCACTTAATCTTTGTTAAGGCCTTTCTTGTGTCTTTTATGAAAATGGAAATCAAAGATAAAATGCTAATTAGGACTCAGTATAAAAATAAGGGTAAGAGAATGTTTGATGAAAGATTGGAAAAGAAAACACTATTTGAAGCAACCCTTCCATCTGTTCCAGAGAAGTCCAACATAGCAATCCCACCATCTTCGTGCAGCATAACCTAGAATTAATTCAGGCAGTAAGCTTGGCATTTATAGAGCAGTCTGCTGGGAAAGAGCAATTTCATTTCCAAGGACTTCACCAAAGTGAGGACCTGACTTTACACACCATTAAATTTTTCTGGAGGGTTCTTGAGAAATTTCTTAGCATTTAATAATCTGATATTTGTAATTCTCATTAAGTATTAAATTATACTTCTATTTCATGGTCTTATCGACTTTCTTTGAATGACCAAAATAATTTGAAATTATATAGTGAATGGTGTCATTCATTAATTCACCCATTCAACAGATAGTTACTGGACACTTTATGCAGATACTATACTAGGTGCTGAGGATAAAACAATGAATAAAGGCAGGTATGCTTCTGTCCTTACTGAGCTTACACCGTTGGTGTTGACATTACAGTATTAGTCCTTCAGGAATCCAAGTTTCGGTTTCTCTGGGTTTCTGAAGTCCATGTGAGACCTCTGTATTGTACCCCAGCTGAATTTCAAAGACATAATACTAGTCCAGTGTCCTGGAACAGAGCTTATATGAACTGGCTTTGAAGTGATCACATCTGAGTGTGAATCTCAGCTCTGCTATTCACAAGTTCTATTACTTTAGGCTAGTTACTCTCATTACTTACAAACTTCTCCATCTCTTCTCCAACAGCTCCTAAGACTGGGTTAGATGAGGTATGTACTTACTGCATGTTCCCCACAAATGGCAGTATCACCATTTCAAATTTCCCCCTCAGATATTTGGAAACCTTTCTTGGACATAACCTTGGTTTTCTGACTTGCCCTGCCTCTTACGTTTTTACCACACTGTTGAAACTCCCACTTCCTCAGATTAGACCAACTCCTGCCTCTTGAGAATAGTTTGGACTTGATTTGTGATTACTGGGCATTCTCTGAACCACTTCTAGAAGAACCTCTTGCACAGAACTCTACAATGTTCTTCCTTGGGCTTTGTCTCCCAGCTAGAGCAAAGCTACAATGACCAGTTCCCCTCTGCCAGGCAAACTGACCAGTGAAATTCATGAGTGATGTATGCTAAAGGCAGGTAATATCCCTCCTGTTGAGGATGCATGGTATGGATTTTTACAATTTATCCTTATAACAGTATATAAGGTCATTTTACTATGCCCCTCCAATAGATGAAGAAATTGTTGACAGATACTAACTTTATAAAGTTTGAATATTAAATTAGAGTGAAGTAATATTTGCTGGGTTTTATGGGAATTTAAAAAAAATAGTGTCCCTCTTTTCCCCGCCCAAGTTCTGTATCAACTGAGAGATAGACAAAGAAGGCAGACAAATGGAGGTCAAAATGTCAGCTTTAAAACTGATAGTGCTGGAAAAGTGGCTTACAAATTTAGCAGTGATAGTTTGCTACCACTGAACCCTAAAATGAGACAAAATTACCTGTCTAGTAAAGTCAGCTCTATGAATGAAATAGCAGGTCTCCTTCTCAAGGGGAAAGTCTTGTAACCTATGTTGGAGAGGGGACCAGACAGGCAGATCCCAAAAAGAATGAGATGAATTTTGCTTTGGGGGCTGTTCCTGCTTCCAAATTTGCCAGATAGTTGATTCCTCTTCCTGTGGGGAAGGAAGGGTGGAGAAATGTAGAGACGCAAGGAGGGTTTTACTCACTGAAGTCTCTCCAGGTGTACCTGAAGCAGGAAAAAGGAGATGCCCATTGTCCCTATTCCAACAGTAAATGCAGATCACAGCACTTGAGAATTCTCTTCTCCTCCCCATTGACTCCTGAGAGTTTGACAATTACTCTGAGACAGAAGATTTAAATGCCCCCATATCTGCATATTGTCACATTAGTCATTCTACTAATAAGGGGGACCTGGGCTCTTATTACCTGTCAGGGAATTAGTTTTTCATTTTATAAATGCAATTTGGATAGCTTAAACTTTTGAAAGTAAGGACAGTATCATTCTCCACCTCTAAATCTCTGTGATTGTCAGAGGCATAGATATACCATAAAATAATACATGGCAATTAAAAGGATAATCATTGGGGTGCCTGGGTGGTGCAGTCAGTTAAGTGTCTGACTCTTGGTTTCAGCTCAGGTCATGATCTCATGGGTTGTGAGACTGCCTTGGGCTCCATGCTCAGTGCAGAGACTGCTTGAGATTCTCTCTCTCCCCCTCCTTCTGCCCCTCCCCCACTCTCTCACACATTTTCTCTCTCTCTCTCAAGTAAATAAATAAATCTTTAAAAAACTTTTTAAAAAGATAATCATTTATGCCTTTCCTGCTGTACACTCAGGAAAGGATATCTTTTTGATGCCTACATTAAGTCTGGGTCAAAATTTACTCTGTCTTGAACATGAGCAGTGAGATTCTTTTCTCGCATAGAACCTCTCGAATTCACAAGGATAATTAAATGTCCCTTGAACAATGTCCTACTTATATCTTTGTCTTTTCTAAGTAATCACGTGATCTTCAGATAGCCATGACTTCTAGGGAGGAAAGTACTAGACATATTAGAGACTGAGGCTTAGAGAGGTAACATGACTTGCTGGAAGTCACACTATAGGTAAATTACGGAGCTGGGATTCACATCTACCACATTGTGATCCCAAATGTGCTTGGCCAAAAGCATATTTCAATAGTTACTGTGGCATCATCAAATCCTCCATTTGTTGATGTTCTAAAGCAATTAATAAGTTGCAAATGAAGATATACCTTTGGAGAATAAAGACCCACGAAGTGTATAAGACATACATGCGGCTCTTCTTAGATTGGTCCCCCTCCTAAAGGAAGGGGTTGGGAAGGACATTATTTAGTAGAATCAGACAAACATCAGTCAACCAACAGCCATCCCCCCTGAAAGCCCCAGGATGAGGGTTCAAAGCAGGGGCTGCCATTTTCTTCACAGGTGGGTGTTTTGTTCACCAGTTTCTTGGTTGTATCAGCTGAAATTGCTGGAGTGAGCAGTAAACATGGACATTAATCAGCCTCCAGGGATAGCCTCCCATCACAGACCCAGACTATGCAAAGAGTGACCAGCCCCCACCTTTCTGGGCAGAAGGGATTGTGGATGCACTTTCTGAATCACCCAGTGTCAGGCAGGTGTGAGCACTGTTATCAGATCCTACAGGGAGAGGGCCATAGGGAAAACACTAAGCAGATTTTTCAGTTTTGGCCCTTCCTAGAAACAGCCCATGTGAGCTTTTCTTATCTTCATGATACGTTTGGGTTGCATTTCTCACCTTAAGATGTGAAGGAATTTGCTCAAATATCCCATAGATGGGAATGCGTCCTCAGTGATATGTTGCTGCATAAAGGTATAAGTCCCGTCGTGACCATAGTGTTATTTACACACACACACACACACACACACACACACACTCCCTTTCAAGATCCTGCTAATTGACTTATGCTTATTCATTAAAAAATCATGCTATGATGTTAATGGTCTCTCATGCCTCTTATTAGTCAGTCAGTGAATTGATTGAGAGAATATACTGACCATATTCCCGATATGGCCTGTTATCTGCCTACTTGTTGCCTTCTTGTCTTACCTTTCTTTTCCTTACCTTTCTGTTCCTTGAAGATCTCAATAAGGTCAAATTCCCTTGCCAAGTTAGTGAGCTTCTGTTTTCCCAGGGAGAGAAAATTGGGAAAGGCCTTTGAAGAATTAAAAGAAACTTATCAGTGGAGATTTGAAGGCAGAGTTATAGATATAGAAGTAAAGAGCATGAATAAAGACATAGTGATTAAAAAAAAAAAAAGCCCTATGTACATTTGTTCCCAAGGCCTGGTACCCTGTAGAATCCAGCCCACTGTAGAGACTTGTCACCAGGTCATGGAAGGGAGGGGAGCAACGAGGGGAGGAAGCACAGAATAAGGGATTGGAAATGAGGCCTTTGGTCTCTGTTACAAAGAGGATGCTGTGATGCATCAGAAAGAAAGATTTTGTTGGAACGAAGTGTCCCATTTTCCTGCAACGAAAGTTAAGATTGTTTTAATTCTGGAAGTGCAAAACAAGGTTTTGTTAAGAAAGCTGTCTTGACAGTCAACTCAGCCTCAGGAAGTCAAACAACAAGCAGTGGCTTATAAATCGAGCTTCGCTTTCTCATTTTGTTCTCGCTCTCTCTTTTTAGAAAAGAAAGATTACCTATTTGTTTGTTTGTTTACTTGTTTTCCTGGAATGGAGGCATTCCAGTAGAGTATTACCATCACCCTGGGATCTCCCTGCTTGATGGCAATTCAGCATTGCTTGAGTAGCTTCTTGCCAGAATTCATGCTTTCCTGAGTCCCTTCTGGAGGCTTGAGGAAACTCCTGGGTTAGAGAGAGGAGAGAATGAGTCACTATAATAAGTCATTGTAAGCTTAATGGTTTTCACCTTGGAGACTATAGGGTGAAGCCCAAGAACACAGGATATGGAGTGTGTAGACTCAGGAGAGAGACTCCTGGCACTTAACACTCCACTGACCTAGGCCAAGACACAGGTCTTTGAGCCTTGAACCCCTTGCCTGTAGCATGGGGTAACCATCTACATCGTTTTCCCCATGAGGTTGCTCTGTGATCAGTTGAGGTCCTGCATGTGCTTAGATTCTGTAGCCCCAAAGGAAACTTGATACAAAAATACAGAGTTTTCAGAGATGGAGAGGGTATGTGCATAGGATAGGTCGGTATGAAGAATTTAGCTGCTTAGAGAAATCAGATGTTCTAGATGGAGGGCTATCCAAGAAACCTATTTATGTGAAAACTTCTAGGTGTCAAGTGACAAGAAGAGAGAAAGCTACTAAAATAGTGTGGGTCATGATGTGTGTGTGTGTGTGTGTGTGTGTGTTCCCGCATGAGCAGGGGTGTGATAGGGTTCTTACATCCCCCATATTTAGAGTTCCACTGCCCATGGCATTGAAGTACCAGAAAGTGCCTTCAAAACCCAGTTTATCTGAGTTAATTTTATTTTGACTCATAAAGCAGCTGACATTTCTCAGTAGCTCAGCTTCACCTGTAATCAGAGCTCCTTTATGGTTTCAGAGAGGGAGATGGTGTTGAGTGTGGACAGAATCCAGGACAGTCCATAGAAATGTGTGCTTTGTGATGTGTTCCCAGTATGAGTTTATTTTCTTAACATTTTTCCATTTATTTCTAAATGAAAAAAAAAAGATGGTTTATCTCTTGGATAAAATTTAACTTCCTTCACAAATTGCCCATGGTTCAGACAGATGGACCTCTCCATGTCTTAACTTATTCAATCTATCCAATAACTCTTTGAAGTAGGTATTAGCATTATTCCCATTTCACAGATAAAGAAACTAAGACACAGTTTAAATCCATACACCAAAGTCCCACAGCTGGCAAGCAGCAAAGTTGGATTCAAACCTACCATCTGGGGCTTCAGTTTGTAGCCTTAACCATTATACAACACTGCCCTTCATGCTGAGTTAGAGCAGGTAGCTTGTGGGTCCTGCACTTCTCCACACCTCCTCTGATAGTAACAGACATATCGCATGTCGTTACTGAACAAGACCCAAGGGAGTTTGGCTCCCCGCTTGAAGGGCCATTAGGCATGTCCTCATTTTGATAATTAACAGTCCCTCTAGGTCCCTTTAACACTATATATATTTATATATCTATCTATATCTATATATATAGATATAGATACTTCAAAATTACATGAAGTAAGAAGAGAAAAAAGGATTAAAGAAGGTAAAGACAGGGCAAGTGTGTGTGTGTGTGTGGTATATCTCTACACACACATACGCTTTAGTTTGTTTACAGCATAAATTTTGACCCATTTGAGAAGTATATGAATGTGTGACTTATTGTAAAAAAAAATATAGAGTATTCTACTTGTAACCTCAATACTTGGTCATTTATGAGACACAGATAAAGGGATACTTATGAACACAGCAAAAATTTAGGAATCTGGAGATCTAGGTTCTAGACCTGAAAAGTTTCCATGCATAAATGGCTCTGGTAGATCCAACGGTCTCTTAAAAAAAAAAAAAAAATTATATACTTCATAATTCCTTTCAGTAGAAGCCAGATAATGATGTATTTGTACCTTTGAAGATCAAAATAAAATGTGTGAGGATGTATTTTGGAAAGGAAAATGTCTTCCATACATTCAAGGGACTATTATTGTGCATAATGAGAATGCATTAAAATAAGACAGGATGATATACTCATCCCCAAGTGAACCCAAATACATGATTGCACTTGATCTTCACACTGGTGAACCTGCTCCACTTTGAAATATCCAAACAGTTGCAAGAGCCACCGCTGGTGGACCTCATTCTTCAAAGGAGAATCTAGAAAGAATAAGCACTGCACCCCCTCCAATTTTAGCCTTAGGAAGGAAGTTGTAAGAAGTGAGTTGGTTCTGGAGGGCTCTGGCCAGTTGGGGAAAGGTAGGGGTTTATTTGTGAAGTTTAGCATCACACTCCAAAGCATTTGGTGAAGAGAGATAAAAGCGTAAGTGTAGATTACTATAAGTACATGTTTATCATCCTTCAGGAAGCATGTACTGGGATAAAAGTGGGGGAATAGTTATGCTTTTTCAAAATTCCTTAGTTCCTATTTATACATTATGGTCGCTGAATAGATAATTCTGCAAGTTGATATCTAAATGTACCTAAATATGTAGATATGTGTTCGTTTCTAGAACAAACTTGTTTTCTGAGACAAACACATTGTTAGAATGAGGAGGGAATTTTAATTCTTATGTTCTAAACTACTCACTGCACAGAAGAAAAGCAGATGAATATCTCCACAATAAGGCAAAACTCTATTTCTGTTCATATAATCTCTATTAAAGGCTTAATAAAGCATTTGCATGTTATTAAAGGAGAAATGAGAAAGAAACTGAACAAGATGTTAGGAGGTTTACCAAACCAGTGATAGAATTTGAATGCATTTGGAAAAGATATTTGTATAATTGGTCTTTTTAATCTGGTATCTATGGAAACAAACATATATTAATACCCAGAATAGATCACTGTGTCTGCGTTAGTTCCGGACAGAGTCCATCTCTTCTGACACCACATCATCTTGAGAGCTGAAAGCCCAGGTCAGCCCTGGACCTAGGCAAGGATGGCCCAGTCTTGGTATTTGACCAAATCTGGGCACTCCTTTCCAGACCACCTGCTTTTTAAAAGCCAAAAGGACAAAAGGTTGCAATAGGAATCCTATATCAGTATGGATGAATTAAAGACTCAGTTGCAGATTAATTCACTTAGGTCTGCTTGGTGGTTCCTGTTTGTGTGTTTACCACAGAGATGTTGGAGCCGGGATTCAGCTTCCAGAGAACAGGTGGGAAGGGGCATCACAAAATGGTGCTCTGCTGGTAAGAGGATTTACATCTACAGTTCTGACCTAGACACCTCCACTTTCTTTGTTCTTTCATTTGTGTGAGTTTTTCTATTTCTCCACCACTGGAAGCCTGCCAGTCAAAATAGCCCCTGACCACCTAACCATTGATAAGTCTAAACATGAGATGCAATGTTCTCTTCTGACCGTTAGCAAGCAAGGAAGGGATGGTGAATTAAGTTGGCCTTCCAGCAGCAGAGAGTTCATGATCTTTGTTGCTGCCAATACAATGCTGTTTAGACCTGTACTGATGAGCACTAGGAGCACTGTAAAGAATTTAAAATATATGTACTGGGTTATCAAAGAAAATAGAAATCAATAGAGCTCATTTCTCTCTTCCAAAAATACGTCATTTAAGGTCCTTTCTATGGTTACAAATGACCCATCTAAGGCTAAAAAGAAAGGTATTTTATGTCATCCTGGAGATCCACAGTGGTGATTATAAGACTGTGTGTGTGTGTGTGTGTGTGTGTAGTGGGAGGGGATACTAAGCATCAAATACTTGATTTTAGGTTACCAAAATTGACCACAATTCACTATTTCACTCTTTTTTAAGAATATTTATTGAATACATACTAAGTACTAGTCCTCTTTTTTTTTTAATTTTTTTATTCTTATGTTAATCCCCATACATTACATCATTAGTTTTTGATGTAGTGTTCCATGATTCATTGTTTGTGCACAACACCCAGTGCTCCATGAAGAATGTGCCCTCCTCCATACCCACCACCAGGCTAGCCCATCCTCCCACCCCCCTCCCCTCTAGAACCCTCAGTTTGTTTTTCAGAGTCCATCGTCTCTCATGGTTCGTCTACCCCTCCGATTTCCCCCGCTTCATTCTTCCCCTCCCGCTACCTTCTTCTTCTTCTTTTTTTTTTCTTAACATATATTGCATTATTTGTTTCAGAGGTACAGATCTAAGATTCAACAGTCTTGCACAATTCACAGTGCTTACCAGAGCACATACCCTCCCCAGTGTCCATCACGCAGTCACCCCATCCCTCCCACCCCACCCCCCACTCCAGCAACCCTCAGTTTGTTTCCTGCAATTAAGAATTCCTCATATCAAAAAAAAAAAAAAAAAAAAAGAATTCCTCATATCAGTGAGATCATATGATACATATCTTTCTCTGTTTGACTTATTTCACTCAACATAATACCCTCCAGTTCCATCCACGTCATTGCAAATGGCAAGATCTCATTCCTTTTGATGGCTGCATAATATTCCATTGTATATATATACCACATCTTCTTTATCCAGTCATCTGTCGATGGACATCTTGGCTCTTTCCACAGTTTGGCTATTGTGGACATTGCTGCTATAAACATCGGGGTGCATGTGCCCCTTCGGATCCCTACATTTGTATCTTTGGGGTAAATACACAGTAGTGCAATTGCTGGATCATATGGTAGCTCTACATTGATAATAGACACACACTCTGCTCTTAGGAAGCTTGCATTCTTGTGGAAGCATCCAGATAATAAGCAAGTCAGCACATGAATATATAATATGTCAGATCCCAGGCAGCACTGGGGAAGATAATCTAGGGAAGGGACAAGAAAATGACGGGACCCTATTCAATAAGTGTGGCCCACAGAGGCCTCTGTGATTTGGTACCCCTTGAAGAGACCTGAGTGAACTGAGAGAACCAGCCACGTGGACATCTCAAGGAAGATGTTTCCAGGCCGAGAGAAGAGTAAGTGTAAAAGGATGTAAGGAAACACTTGTGGGCAGTTGTTATTAATCTGTCAGATTCAAAGTAAGTTGGTTCAGGAAAGCCTGCTCTCTGCTGAGAACCAGCAGCTTTTTGAGGGAGTTAGAACTGACTCCATCTTCTCGAACCGCAACTACACACAGAGAGTCTCATGTTCTGACAGCTGACAATGCATCTCCCACCCTTTACCCTCCACTCCCCTTGCTGGATTTACGTGGCCCACATAAAGTGTAAGCAGAAAAATACAAAGACAACAAATGCACATATAAGAAGCTTCCTCAAAAGGGATTGTTCAGTATCAAAATTAAGCAATTATAGGAAATAAAGAATACACGGGATAGTGTGCAGGAAGCAACTTTGATAAGATGGCCCTGGGTCTGTCAGAGCTGGAACTGTGTGATAGGTTTTCGGAGTGCTTCCCAAACACAGGGCACCATGCCCAGGGCTGGGATGGAAGAAAAACAAAATGGATGCTTAATCTGTGTCCCCAAGGAGCCAATGGCAGTTAAAGAACAACAGGCCCAACCGTATCTTCATGGTGTGTCTGAGCAGAGGCTACCTCAATCTTTGATGTCAAGCAGGAAATGGTTCAGAGCCCAATCCACCATCTCTAGGCTGTCAGACCATTTGTGAGCCTTGTAACACTGCAGAAACTTGGCTTTCAATAGGGGCATTGTACATACCTTCCAGGCTTGTTGTCAGAATAAATTTAATAATGTGCATAAAGCAACGAGTACTGTGATAAACGTTTCCTTCCCAGGTGGGGAGGTTATTCCTAGGAAGCTAGGGATAGGCTTCAAAATGCCCTTTCCATAATAGACTATTTATCTAAAACAGTACCTTCATTTAGCAACCATCCAAATGCCTAGATTTATTGGAGCAGTACAAAGGCAGTGGATATTAGCATGACTTACGAACTTTATTTATAGCTATAATCACGCCTGTACTTTATCCATTTTTACATTTTAAATAAGAGTTGTTTTCATGTCCCTCTGTGAATTGTGTTCATTAAATGTCTCAATCCATTTCCGCCTAGAATGCATAATCACTTAATCTTTTGTTTGCCAAAAAAAGCTCAGAACATGTGGATATAATAAATTCATATAGCCAATCAGATAGCTATCTCACATCCATTAAACAAACCGTACTTTGTACTAGATCCTGGACATATAAAATCAAATCTGACCTTACTTCCCAGGAAATTACACTCTGGTGATGGAGCAGGAGATGTAAACGATTAACAAAATAATACAATAATTACAGATACAGAGATAGCCTCACTCACCATGGAAGTACTAAGGGGTGACTAACTCTATTCAAGTGTTGGAGATCCCTAGGGAGTCTGAAGCTCTTAAGAGAGGTGTGAATGGAAATATAAAGTGTGAGTGGAATTATAAGCATATGTGCCAGGTAGATGAGATTAGCCTAGAAGGGTCTGTGGAGTTAATGTGGAGAAGGAGGCAAGAAGAGAGGGAAGTTGTTGGAGAAACTACTCTACCTCATATACAGCTTGATGCTGCAGATGTGGAGCTGAATGTTGTATGACCACAGAGAGGTAGGTCACTGACCCCCTACTATATACTCCTTGAACACACCATCACTGGTGTGCAAGGGGGGGTCTTGCCAGACTTTTCTAACCTACAATGAACATTTACCTGCTAATTTTTCACAAAGAAGAATATGTGATGTAGAAAATGTGGGAATCAATGGTTCTAAAACGTAGCTGTAAACCAGAAAGTGGACATAGCAGCAAGGTGCTACAGGAGTTGAAGATGAGCTTTAAAGCTAGCGGGATGCCCTGGACATCCAAGTAAGAACATATACCAGCTATTCCTCTCTTATCAGAAACATACAGAGGTTTGTAATAGTCAGGATTTTCCAAAGAAACAGAACCAATGAGAGAATAGGATGTGTCACATCCAATTAGAGAGAGAGGGGTGTGTGGAGAGAGGGATTTAAGAAATTGGCTGATGTGATTTGGGGGACATGTTTGAAATTTGCAGGACAGGCCTGCCGTCTGGAGGTCTAGGGAAGAGTTGATTTTGCAGCTCAAGTCAGAAGGCAGTTTGGAGACAGACCTCTTTTCTCTTCGGGGAACCTCAGTCCTTGCTCTGGAGGCCTTCAACTGATTGGATGAGACCCACCCACATTATGGAGGGTAATATATTTACCCAAAGTCTACTGGTTTAAATGTTAATCACATCTAAAAAATGCCTTCTTCAAAGCAACATCTGGGCTGCTGTTTGACCAAAAAACTGGTCACCATAACCTTGACACTTGACACATAAAATTAACCATCACAGATCTCTATACAACTGTAGCCCCTGGAAGAGCTTATGAAAAGTTAAAGGATGGAAATAATTCTCTAAACTGGAGTTGTATTTTCAGCCAATAGGCCACAGGTTGCTAATGAGGCAGATAGTGCTAGCCATAGCCCTTGATGAAATTCCATTTTTTAAAGGATTTATTTATATATTTTGAGAGAGAATCTTCAAGCAGACTCCCAGCTGAGCTCAGAGCCAGATGCAGGGCTCAGTCTCACCACCCATGAGATCATGACCTGAGCTGAAACCAAGAGTTGGACACTCAACCAACTCAGCCACTCAGGCTTCCCTGAAATTCCATTTTCATTCATTCTTTTGATAAATATTTATTGAAAGCATTCCATTTGTTAGGTCCTGTCATTTGAAAAAAAAAAATACATTATTGACTTGGCCCAAGAAGCTTACAATGAGAAACAAATATCAAAGCTGGAATAACCCTTAAAAATAATCTATTCAGCCTCCTCCTTCCAGAGAAACCAGGAGGCTCTCACTCCTGATCACACAGTGTATTAATTCCAGATCTGGAGTCATGCCTCAGAGAGTTTGATCTCCCTTGGTACTCTTTTCCCTAATTGGGAATTCAGGCACTGTCCATATTTCTGTGCTTAACTTCATTTGCCAACCATGGCGCAAGCCTCTTGAGAATGTTTGGGTCTCCTTGCACAATGAAATGAATCCTATTAGAATTTTGAGAAGTATGACATTGATCCCGAAAAGCAACAAGACCCTCTTCTCTGCTCCTTAGGTGGGCTCCTAGATAGCAGATTTTAAACACAAACAACAGATGGATTGTCACTCTTTACCTCACCACTGAGAAATAAGACAGAGAGGGGAAAGTTGAGAAAGCAGTTATGGGACTCTGGAGTGCTGTTACGGAAGTACAGTGGAGTCACAGGAAGAAGGTCCCCTATGGCAGGGGAGGGATCCTGCTGTGCAAGCTGTACTGGGTGGTGTGAACTCTTGTTTCCATTCCTAACCAATGAACTGGTCTACTGAGGCTTTTGTTTGTTTGTTTGTTTTTGTTTTTGTTTTTGTTTTTTTATTCTTATGTTAATCCCCATACATTACATCATTAATTTTAGATGAAGTGTTCCATGATTCATTGTTTGTGCACAACACCCAGTGCTCCATGCAGAATGTGCCCTCCTCAATACCCACCACCAGGCTAACCCATCCTCCCACCCCCCTCCCCTCTAAAACCCTGTTTGTTTTTCAGAGGAGACGATGGACTCTACTGAGGCTTTTGAATGCATGGCTGAACAGCTCATTAAAAAAAAAAAAAATTAAAAAAAAAGACATTCATAACAAGCCCTCCATCTAGAACTTAGCTTCTTCTGAAAAACAAGGAATTTAATAAAACTAAATGAAAATACCTAACACTGTTTTTGCAATTCCTTGTTCCAATCTTGTTAATCTATTTCAAGGAGGTTTTATTTATCTCTGACCGTAACAGGACGAGTTGTTTCTTCTGGAGAAAGCAGCCCAGGTGTATTCTGCCCCCAACTCCCCCACAAAACACTACAGCCGGCATGATGGTGACAGCGAGGTTGCCCTGTCTAGAGGCAACTTCTTGGCCAATCTTTGTATAGTACCTTGTAAAGAATAACATCAAGCATAGTTGAATGACATAAATAGAAGGGGAAGATTTCATTGTTATCTGTAGAGGACTACATTTTCAGGTAGCTATTACACATTACAGTTCCCTCTGGATCAATATAGAGATGAGACACGGAGGATTCTAGTACACAGAATGGTGGCAGGACACTAAAGAACATCTTCTTAGACAAAGTTCATGAAAGATAGGTGCAGACTTAATCCCACTGCCTCCTATCATAATTCTCTCCGATTGCAGCCACTCTCCACCATCATGTCAACCGCAGACATTATCAGTAGAGAAACTGGCCTGCCACTGTGACCTCATCTTCTAAGAGTATTTCTTGTGAGCAATATTTTCCAATCTTGTGGAGATTTATCAGTATCTTATGACATTCAGCATGATATCTGGGCAGTGAGAGCTCTCCCCACATGCAGTGTCAATAAATCAAGCTTCCAAAAGAAGGTTCATTCTCGAAAAACAAGTGTGTTCATTCTCGAAAAACAATTAACAACAGAGCATGAAGAAATGGTGCAGATCAAGTAGAAGAAACTATCAGTATTGCTCAATTAATGCACCATTTCCTCCACTCTAGTTCAGTGGCTGAAAACATGAGGACAAGCATTGTGATGTTTACAAGGATATCGTGACTTCTAAGTGGAAATAGGTGTTAGTTTGGTTTCAAGAGCTGGGCTTCTCTTCTGCTTTATTAGCTTCAAGTCTTTGTAAAAAAATAAAAATAAAAACAAAGCAAAAATCTGGAGTCATGAATTTCTCATATATCTGCCACCGGTGATCCATGGAGTTTTAAAGGACATTATGCTAAGTAAAATAAGCCAGGCACAGAAAAACAAATACTGCATGATATTATATGAAGAATCTAAAAAAAGTCAAATACCTGGAAGTAGACAATTGACAGGTAGTTCTGAGGGGCGGGATGTGGGGGAAATAGGGAAATGTTGGTAAAGGGTATGAAGTCTTAATTATGTAAGATGCATAAATCTAGATATTTAATGCAAAATGTGATGACTATAGGTAATAGCGCTGTATGAATACTAGAAATTTGCCAAGAGAGTAGATTTCAGGTGCTCTCATCACACACACAAAATGGTAATGATGTGAGGAAATGGTATGTTAACCTGTTCACTGTGTGTGTTTGTGTGTGTGTGTATAATCATGATGTTGTACACCTTAAAAATATACAATTTTTAGTAATAAAATATTTTTCAAAATGTGGGGCCAGAAGAATGTCCAAAATTTCCAACAAGTCTTCCTTCCTTTTCCTTTTCTCTCCCTCCATTCCTCGCTCCCTCCTTCCCTTCCTTTCCTTTCTCCTTTCTCTTCCTTTCCTTTCCTTTCCTTTCCTTTCCTTTCCTTTCCTTTCCTTTCCTTTCCTTTCCTTTCCTTTCCTTTTTTCCTTCTTTCTTCCCATGGCTACAGTATAAAAAAGTGACAGAAGATTTCAAGAAATAGAAGGAAAGGAAATGTTCCAAAAGAGACCAATAAGACTCTTCAAAGAAGAAAGCATTGGCAACAGAAATTACAGTCTGTCCCACCTCACAGACATGAGAAGAGCTCTGTAAATTATCTGTATGATTTTGCCAAGAGACGAAAAAGACTGAGCACAGCTGAGCTACTTTGGTTAGGGACCCAAAGTGAGGCAGGAGCCCGCTGTGCTGTCCCCTGAGACATGGTGATAGCGGGCAGGGTGTGAGTATGAAATAAACTCTCTCGTGATGTCAGTTAAGCTAGCCCCTCAGGGAAGAAGCAAAGTAAGTTTTGACAGCCTTTGTGAACCGATCATCAAGTTAAAGTTAAACTTTGTCTTTCAATTAAAATTTTGCTTTAGCTCTGCTTGCCTCTCTAGCAGGGAGTTGTGGCAAAGAAGGTATTTGGGGATGCTACCCTGGCCACAGGATATTCGAGTATCATCTTGGTAGACTTACTGGAAATTGTACCAAGATAGATTCTATACTTTTATAGCATATAGCCACTTTTTACTCAGATCTCACTCTATGAGCCAGGCAAATTCATTTAGAGGAAGTAGAATTCTCTCAAGGGCAACATCCTGGATTGCACTCAGGCCATAGAAATAAAAAATATTTGATTCAGAAACAGCACAGTTCACTCTTGAATTTAAAATTTTAATTTGAATGTTGCTCTCACAATGAATAAGTGCCCCAAATCTAATGTGTGAAAGCATATGGCCACGTCTCACACACACAAGCTTTCAGTCTCTCACAGGCTGTGAGAATTCATAACAATAAAAGTAACAGTGTTTTGGTGTTTGAATGGTTGCACAGTTCTCCCACATGTATTATTCTATTAGACATTCACAACAACCTTTTGCAGTGGGCAGCACAGGGAATGGAATTATACTCCTCTTGCAGGTGCAGAAACTAAGACCTAGATTGGTTAACCAGCCAGGCCAACAGTGCATCATGGTCGGTGACAGAGCCAGATGACAGACCCATATTGCTGCCGTCAGTTCCAATACTCCAGTCACTCTACAGTGGTGCCGTGACAGGGCTCTGTTGTTCAGTTGTCCCTAGAGAGTAAATTTAAAATTCTTAAAAGCCCTAACGCCATATGTGCTTATCTTTAGAAATAATATTAAACCAAGAGACTGGGGAAAGTATGTCCTACCACACAGCTAGGTGCTAGGAATGGATGCAGTGGAAGCAGACAAAAGGGAAGCAGAGGCCCTCACCTGAGCTGGGGGCGAAGCAGAATGCTGGGGTCAGCCTGATCTGAGAATGTCATCTGCACAGGTTTAATTAAAAGACAGAAATAAGAGCCTCAGTGTTTCAGATTTTCTGGAAGGTTGGTGAATGAAATGGGATCATTAAAGAAACGTCTAGATTCTACGCTGTTCTCAGTCCATGCCGTGTCCTCTCAGCTGTGTTTTTAGTTTCTATTTTTATTTTCTTGTTCTGATGTGAGGCTTCTTCTGCATTAGAAGTAGCTGCTGCCTTAACAGAAGCACCAGCTTCCTTCCAAATGTGAGCATGATATCTGTTCATGGTGCCATGACTTTGTTACTGTAAGTTCTTGTATTGGTAGGCCAAGGTCATTGAGGGTGTGGAGGTCAGTATCCTTGTGCAAAAACACTAATGGTCTACTATACTAAAGTTCTTTTACTTACTGCTCTTAGCTATAATAATAATAAATAACTAATTTTTTAAACAAATATTTACTATTTACTATGTTCCTCACACTGTGTAGATGACATCACATGTATTTATTCATTTAATCTGCATGACAACAGTATGAAAGTTTCAGTTAATATGATTCCCATTTATAGATGGAGAACCTGAAGCCCAGAAAAATTAACTTGCCCAAGGTTATAAGCTAGTGTTGGAGATACAGGATTCCAAAACAAGAAAGTCTGATCCCTAAGTGACTTCAAGGTTGCTGTTAACAACAGAACATATAAACCAATCCTCGGGTGTTAGTAGAGAACAAGTACAAGAGTCTCCAACCTTCTGGGACAGAAGAATTTCCTCAAGTAGGGCAGCCAGATTTCCTAATTGAAAATATAAGATTCCCTATTAAATTTGAATTTTAAGTAAACAATAAATAATTTTTTAGGATCAGTATGTCCTCTGCATACTTAGGACATACTGATCCTAAAAATAACATTGCTGTTTATCTGAAATTCATATGTAATTGAGTATTCTGTATTTTATCTACCTCTCTATTTATTTAGGCAACCCTCCTCCCCTGCTCCCCTGCTTCATGAATCATGCTCTCCTTATTTAGATGCTCTTAGAGTTAGACAGTTCTGACTATTCTTGCTATAGTTAGATAATTTTTCTGTGGAATCTTTGTCAATTAACCCAACTAAATTAAACCCCCTGGGATTTCTTCGCAAGCCTTCGTAACAAAAGCTTGGGATTTCCCAACACCTTCCACAAGTCATCTCTCTCAGAGATGGCTTATCTGGTGTTTACTCTAGGCAAGGAAGTACCTTAAGGGTAGTGGTTTGGATAAAGTTCTCTCAGCCTCTTTTCCCATAAGCTGTTTTCCCTAAAATGGGATTAATCCTAAGCAAGAGTTTCAGTGTATTGAGACACTTCCTAGTCATCAGCTAGCAGTGTTCAGAACCCAACTCAAGCCCAGTTCTCTCTCCCTTCTCTCTAGAAATTGCTGTGAACTACTAGAATATGAGAGTCTTGGCATCTGGCCAAGAATCTGACAATTCTTGGTCCTGTCCTTTCTGGAAACAGCCAATTCGGGCTAGCCTCTTCAAAGCCAACTTGCTGTGATTTGTGAAATTTTTCAATAAGTGAGCCACTTCATGTTCTTAACCTCCAAGAAAGTTGATGGGTTTTGCATTCCACTCCCGGAAAGTTAAATTAACCATGGCCTTTCCCATGAGGAGTCCTAACATGTTGGGTGTGGACACAGACATGCCATTTCCACCACATGAGTAGGAATTCAGTTTAGCAAAACTGGCTTTTTACTGTTCACTTTTAGTCAATGGCCACCCAAGGTTCCTACAACAGGCATGTAATCAGCACCAGGAATGGCTTAGGAAGAGGAAGGGAAGAATCACAGGGTCCTTATTGTGTAGAAGAGCTAGACTGATGGTGGACTTTGTAGCCAGGTGATAGCAATTAGGGAAAGATCATTCCCAAATATGTTCCTTGTGGAGCAATTGGCAGAAAGGTGGGCATCCAACCTGGTATGCTTCTGGGGTTATTTTGCTATGGCCAGATGGCCGAGTGGGAACCAGGGATAGTGAGAGCCCTTATAATAATATAGGGTCCAAGGTGTGGGTAACTGGAGGTGTCAACATCTGCATAGTTTAGAGACTTCATTCGGAAACTATATATTATTTTTCTTTCAGAAAGAAAAAGGCTATGAAATTGCAGAAGTGGAATATTAGTTTTCTGTCACATCTAAAACCTTTCCAAGTTGGCTAATTAAATTATACCTTCCAACAGAGAACGCAAACACAATTTCAGGTTCTAATCTCTCAGTAATCAAGCATTCTATTATTAATGTCCTCTTCCTTTTTCTGGGCTTAATTGCTCATTGTACTACATGTGGCATTGATTAGCAGTAGGAAGAGTGTGTTCTGTTTTGTTGGCTTGTGAGAAAAGTGGCTATAAAAAGGCATTGAATCAGAAAGCAAGCTCTCTCCAGCTGTGATATGGTGAGTGGGGGGTCTGAGGAAGCAAAGCCAACCAACTTGTTTGGTTTGAAATAACAGCATAAAGTTCCATATTTGCCTGTGAAGCAACCATTCTTGATCAAATGGATCCCAGATCAACTGGGAGCTTTTAACAACAACGATTTGCATAGAACTTTACAGTTTACAACACACTTTTTTATAGGTATCATTTTGGTTAGTCTGAACCATAAATCTGTGTGTTAACCATTTTAACAAGATTTTGCATATGAAAAGTCTGATGCTTAGCAAGATTCAGTGACTTTTGTCAGATCACACAACTAGTGTAGTGAAGATAGTGTTTGAACACAGACATCGCAATTTCTAATTTTGTCCTCTTTCCATTATATTACACAATCTCCCAGCAACTATGACTCAGTTGCATGTAATTCACCAAACACTGACTGGGCCAATACCATGTTCCATAAACCAAGCTATGCCCTAAGAGAGAATAAAAAAAAAAAATCCTGGTAGAAGCAGACAACTCTAACAAGACATATGTTTGACTCTGATGTGTTGTATTACAGATACAAGATACTGAAGAATCAAGAAGGAGAAAGAAGGCATTCAGCAAGGAAAAATCTTCAAAGAGGAGGAAATATTTCAGTTGGCTTTTGACAGGTAAACCAATTCCGACAGTCCTAAAAAGGGGAAGGCAATGGAGACAACATTTAGTAGAGGGATAGGGTAAGAAAGAGTGTGTTGGGGAAAAGTGAGTTAACACAACTGATAAGATTGTAAAGTACGAGAGAGAATGGTTGAAACACAAAATTGGGCTCTGTGTGAAGGAATTTAACTACATTGTGGAAACAACGAAAACTTTGGATTTGTCCAGAAATCTCATTAACACAAGTGGTTTTCCAATTAACAGTTTTTTCTCTATCTAAGGAGAAGAGAGCCAGCAAATGCAAGTGCTAGTTATGGCAGGTAACTAGGAGTGGGACAGTGGGACGGGGCTTGGATGCCGCCCCTCTGACCAGTGTGCATTGGTACACAGAGTCTTAGCAGCAAGCTCACACTCACTTTGCCAAGTACCTAACCATTACTTCCTGTTCTGGATAGATTTCGTTTCCAAGATGTGGACCAGCGAGTCTCCATGAGTCCCTCCTGTGCCAAGGTTCTATTCTGTATTTCCATAATCTGGGTCGGCTTTTAGGAAGGCAAAGTTAATTCATCCACTTGGCTTCTGGCTGCAGAATAACTGCTTAGAGCCCACTGAGTTGCACTGGAGGAAGAAAGCCATGAGGCATATCTGTGTGTCTGCAAGGAAACCATCTGTCCCGACATGTCCCATTAATGACAGTTCCATTTGTATATGCACTTCCTGAAGGACATGCCTTCCTGGGCCACCTGTGCTCCTCTCTCTTTCAATGACTTGCCTGGGAGATTGCAGAGGGCTTCCCGTTTTCATGACTGGGGGCAGATGGTCCAGCTAATGGAGAACAGCATCTTTTTCCAAACTCTCCTTACCAGTCTCCTGTTCCTATTCTCTTTGCTTCCCCCTGGCACAGGTGAAATCTGAGGCTCTGGTCTGCATGTCCCTACTTCAAATATCAGGTGTCACAGGGAAACCCAGAAGATGGCTGAGAGCTAGAAACCTAGGGCTTCCAGGCTGCTGTAATTTTTCCCTCTGGTTAGGATAGACTCCATAATTTCTGGTCTTTGCTAGTGGCTGTTATTAATTACATGTTTGTTTATTTCCCCTGTGCATCTGGCACTCTCTGAAGTGTTGTGGGAGATCATAGACCATGGGAGAGCACACAATAGTGGTTAAATATAGATGCTCTGGATCAGGACTCTCTTTAAATGGTAACTCCCTGGGTGATTTTGGGAAGGATCCTCAACCTTGTTCTATCTCCGTTTTCTCATCTGTAAAATGAAGTTGGTAAGACTGGTGCCTTTGCATTGTGTTCTCATAACTATTAAGTAAATTAAGATATAGGTAAATAGCTCAGAATAGTATTGGTCATAGAACAAAAAGCTTTATACATTTTAGGCACTGTTTATCATTATTATTCTATAATTATATATTTGCATATATATGATATACATATACACACATATACACATAATTATATGATATGTGCCTTCTTATAGAAGAACTGGTTATGAACACCAATAAGTGGAATAAAAGGTAGAATATGGCAAATGTTAATGTATATATTAAGTAAGTGAAGTAATGTGAGAATTAAGATAGTTTGGAAGGAAGGAAATCAGAGAAGAGTTTACAAAGGAAGGTGTATCTGAATAACCATTGGATGGATTTATGTTCTAGTCCCATTAATTTAAAAGTTCCGAGGACTCCTCATCTCCGATACCATGCTGTCTTGTAGCATTTTTCCCTTGGATCGTCAAATTTTTCGAACCATGTGACATTATTTGGGGACTCTGTTACTGTAGAAATCAGGCACCTTCTGAATCCACCAGATCATTCTTTTGTTACAGATGAAATTCAGAGTATTTTAATTATTTCTATTATAGGTGTTCTACTAAACCGTGAAGGCACCTTGAAGAGACCAGCATTTTTGTCTTTCTTTCTGACAGGTCACATATTTTCACATATATTTTTTTTAAAAAGTATTCATTATCTTTGCCATGCTTTTTACAAGTCCTTCACATTAGGGCCAGGGCAGTAATGCAAGGATTTCATCCAAACATACCATGTCTTCAGATTTTCATCACCGCTATGGAGGCTAAAAATTCAAATTGTGCCCGTGTTAGCTCTTACTAAATACATCATCATCCCTTCTCAGTCCACGGTCCACTTATTAATAAGCCTTAGGTCACAAAACTGTCTTCTTTTCCATCCTTCCTGACGCTGCTGGGTGCAGAGACCTCTGTTACCACTTACCTGAATAATTATAAGAATTTTCTAAATGGCCACCTAGTCCATTTTTCATACTGGTGTTATCTTTATAGTGATGATTATCTGACTCTCAAATCCTTTGGAAATTCTCTGTCTTCTAGATAGCTCCAGAAATGCTTAGCATGGTACCCAAGACTGCTTTCCACTACACCTTTTCTCACCAGCTACATCTCCTCCCCTGGCAGCCTACACACCCTGTGTTTCAACTACACATACAATCTCGTGTTTTCCAAAAGCACCATGATATTTAAAACCACGTTCATATAGAATATTCCTCCCTTATCTGCCTGGAAATTTCCTCTTCATCTTTTAATACACACCTCAACTATCGTTTCATCAGTGTAAATTTTCTGAGATGCCACCAAGCATGTAGTTGCTATTTGCTCTGAGCTCATACAACACTTTAATATGTATTACCCTCTTGCAGCTAATATATTATGTTATTTTAATTTGCATGTCTTTAATTATGAACAAGACCAGCATACTCCTTTTTCAAATTTTTATTTAAATTCTAGTTAGTTAACATATAGTGTAATATTGGTTTTAGGAGTAGAATTTAGTGATTCATCACTTACATACAATACCCAGTGCTCATCCCAGCAAGTGCCCTCCTTAATCCCCATCGCTCATTTAGCCCATCCCCCCACCAACCTGCCCTCCAGCAGCCCTCAGTTTGTTCTCTACAGTTAAGAAGGACAAGCATATTTATTTATTTATTTTTAAAGATTTTATTTATTTATTTGACAGAGAGAGACACAGCGAGAGAGAGAACACAAGCAGGGGGGAGTGGGAGAGGGAGAAGCAGGCTTCCTGCTGAGCAGGGAGCCCAATGTGGGGCTCGATCCCAGGACACTGGGATCATGACCTGAGCCGAAGGCAGGCGCTTAACCACTAAGCCACCCAGGTGCCCCTCAGGTCACTTTTGAACAGAGCACTCTGACATATATAGTGGGATATATCCTAAGAAGAATAAAATGGCAAAGAAATCTTAAACCTCACAAGACAGTTGTAGTATTAATATTAGTTTATGTAGGGATGCCTGGGTGGTTAAGTGGCTGCCTTCGGCCCAGGTCATGATCCCAGGGTCCTGGGATCGAGCCCCACATTGGGTTCCTTGCTCAGCAGGGAACCTGCTTCTCCCTCTCTCTCCCTCTGCTTGTGCTCTCTCTGTCAAATAAATAAAACCTTTAAAAAATATATTAGTTTATGTAATTTTGAACCTATTTTATTTGCACTGTGTGGATAAAACAGGTAGTTATGTAAATATTAGTAGGAAACAAGAAGTTCAGTAGAAGACAGAAAACACCATATTGGATTGTGGTATTAAATCTGCACACGTATCAACATGAAGCCATGACTTTAAAAATACACATGCATGGGGGCACCTGGGTGGCTCAGTCGTTGGGCGTCTGCCTTCGGCTCAGGTCATGATCCCGGGGTCCTGGGATCGAGCCCCGCATCGGGCTCCCCTGCTCTGTGGGGAGCCTGCTTCTCCTTCTCCCTCACTTGTGCTCTCTAGCACTCTCTCTGTATCTCTCCAATAAATAAATAAAATCTTTAAAAATACACATGCATGTACAAACATAACTAGAAAAGTAGTATAATATATATACAAAACTTAATTATATTCACTAGAGGTAATGACATCCCAGTAGCAAATGAACATCTCTAACGCTCAGATATTGTTTTCTTTTTTTATTATTATTATGTTATGTTAATCCCCATACATTACATCATCAGTTTTTGATGTAGTGTTCCATGATTCATTGTTTGTGCATAACACCCAGTGCTCCATGCAGAACGTGCCCTCCTCAATACCCACCACCAGGCTAACCCATCCCCCCATCCTCTCCCCTCTAGAACCCTCAGTTTGTTTCTCAGAGTCCATCGTCTCTCATGGTTCGTCTACCCCTCCAATTTCCCCCCCTTCATTCTTCCCCTCCTGCTACTTTCTTCTTCTTCTTCTTCTTCTTTTTTTCTTAACATATATTGCATTATTTGTTTCAGAGGTACAGATCTGAGATTTAACAGTCTTGCACAATTCACAGCGCTTACCAGAGCACATACCCTCCCCAATGTCTATCACCCAGCCACCCCATCCCTCCCACCCCCCACCACTCCAGCAACCCTCAGTTTGTTTCCTGAGTTTAAGAATTCCTCATATCAGTGAAGTCATATGATACACGTCGAAGGACAAGCATATTTAATATGTTCATTCATCATTCTATCTCCACCTCATATGTTCAAAATTTGTTTGTCAAGTGAATGTTGAATAAATGTACTTAGACCATCACATATTATCATTTAGAGACAATAGATAAAATAGCTTTGGTTCAAGATGTAAAATATGCCATATTTGGCAACTAGAATGGAACTACCATTTCTTCTGCTTTTTAAAAGATCACGTTATCAATAAAATACAAACACATTTTTGTTCTACTTGGCTTCACATTTTTTTTTGCATTTTTATTGTAAAAGAAAATGCAGATACATAAAGCCACACAAATAAATGCATATTTTAGTAAATTATTATAAGGTAAATACTCTTGTTCTCATGAACCAGGTCAAGAAATAGAACTTTGCCAACCATCTCAGAAGCCCCTCCATTGTCTCCTTGAATTTCCTCTCTCCCTCCAAAATTAACAACCACTATCTTACCTTTTTAAAAAAGATTTTATTTATTTATTTATTTGGGAGAGAGAGTGGGGGGAGGGGCAGGCAGAGAAGGAGAGAGAGAATTTCAAGCAGACTCCACGCTGAATGTAGAGCCTGATGGGAGTCTCGATTTCTCAAGCCTGAGATCATGACCTGAGTCAAAATCAGGAGTCAGATGCTTAACTGACTGAGTCACCCAGGCACCCAGCCACTAATGTGCCTTTAATGGTGATCACTATTTTGTCTTTGTTTATAGTTATATTGTACTAGGGTACACTCTAAATACTATAATTTAATATTGTTCATTTTATCCATATGTCAAAAGGGTTTTTCTTTCCTCTTTAAAATCTAGCAAATTAGTAGACTATGTCCTGGTGTTGGTTCTTCTGGGTTGATATTTTCAAGTTCAGGGTATACTCTATCATGTTAAATATGGGAGAAAAGAGAGTTTTACTTGTCCCTTTCAAATCTGAATTCCTTTTATTTGTATTGCCTTATTGCACTGGATAAGACCTCAAATATAACGTTAAATAGAAGTGACAGCTGAATTCTTGTTTTGCTCTTATTCTTTAATAGGAAGTATCTGGCTTATCATTAAGAAGGATGGTTTTAGCTGTAGGTATTTTTAGGTACCCTATATCAGGTTGAGAAATATTTCTTCTATTGTTTGGCTGAGAGTTTGTGTCAAGAGTGGATGTTGAAATGTATCAAATGGTTTTTTTTTTAATTTATTTATTGAGATGATTACATAATTTTGGATCAGATGCTGGACATTGTGAATTTTTATGTTCTTGGATTTTGAGAGTGTCTAGATTTTGTTGTCTTACTTTAAAGAGAATTAAAATTTGTTTTGGCAGGCAGTTAATTTACTGAATGGTCAACTTCATCCTTTCAAAACTCGATTTTAAGCTTTGCTAAGGTGGTTCTTCATAGAGCTAATTTATTTTAACTTCTAAGGTGTAATAAGATGTGATTTTCCCAGGGTCCATAACGAATGACACTAGCATTCAGCATAGCTTTCTAGTTTGGTAGGTTGGAAGTTGAACATCTCCCAGCCCTGTGTTAGCTCAGCTTACTGGTCTCGTGAGTCTAACCGTAAACAAACTAAGCTGAGTATTGAAGCAAAGACTCCAGGGAATCCCTGTGGTAGTTTCTGGAGCTTTTTATTCTGCATGTTCTCGCTTCTTTCATACTCTGCCCTGAAAATCATATCCACACCTCAGTTTTCACTGAAATCTGATTCTTTGGTTACTCAGCTCAGCATAACCGGTCTTATCTGCTTGGGTTGCTTCTCCATGTGTCATATGTAGTTATCAATTCTGTACAGACCCTTTGACTGTATTCTCCTGTAAAAGCACTCCTCCAGCTTCTAGAAATGGACTCCTCTGAGTCATCCTCACACCTATTTCCTGGTGCAGGCTTTATCAGGCCTTCTAAGTGGTCTTTTCACTTCTACTCTAGGTACCCTCAAATTAATTCTCCACATGAGTAATTGATCTAAAATACAAATACAGGGGCACCTGGGTGGCTCAGTCAGTTAAGCATCTGCCTTCAGCTCAGGTCATCATCTTAGGGTCCTGGGATTGAGTCCTAAATTGGGCTCTCTGCTCAGCAGGGAGTCTGCTTCTCTCTCTCCTTCTGTGCTCTCTCTCAAATACATAAATAAATAAAGTCTTTAAAAAAATACAAATACAAATCTAACCATTTCTTGGTTCTCTATAAAAATCCTTCAAGTGCTCCTTATTGCCTCAATAATAGAGTATGTTACAGGCTAAAAAGCCTCCTACCTCTCAGCTTCTCCTACTTCTTAGCACTTTCAGCCTTGCATTTTCTAATGGGAGGTGCTGGGGCTCCTTCTCATTTTCCTGTGCACAGCATGCTTTTTCACACTTTGTGTATTTCTCAAGCTTTTTCTTCTGCCTGCTGTGCCCCAGTCCCTCCTCTTTACCTGGCCAACATACTTTACAATTCAGCACAGACATGATCCATTCTCTGGACACCCAGCCCAGGTAAATGATTTTCCTCAGTGTTACCACCATACCCAATGATTACCTCTATG
Organism: Mirounga angustirostris; assembly: GCF_029215605.1. Taxonomy (NCBI): domain Eukaryota; kingdom Metazoa; phylum Chordata; class Mammalia; order Carnivora; family Phocidae; genus Mirounga; species Mirounga angustirostris. The sequence continues at coordinate 12,678,356 of NW_026991718.1, read as the reverse complement.
TCTACAATCAGGACATTGTTTTCCACAGTAATTGTTACTTGGCAGTATTTTTCCTCTGGATTGTGTAATCTTGCCAAGAGCTACTTTGTAAATGTATAGCCTATTACAGTGTCAGATCCGTACTATGTTCTCAGTAGTGGTTATGAAACTGTACTATGAGAAACTATGTCTTTGTGTGTATCATGAGACATAAATATGTCTATGAACATTAGAAATGTAAGAAGACTAAGGTTCATTAAGTATAACCCTCTTATTTTACAAACGGGGAATTTGAGGTATGTAATAAATCCTAGACTGGAACCAGAATATCCTGGTTCTTAGTCTGGTAATATTTCTGGGAATATCATTCTGGGTATGATAGGAAGTTATAAAAATATTTTCCTCTTACATTATTTACTTTAAAATATATGCCCTCACAGTAAACGTCAAAGTGATAATCAGATATGATTTGTGCATCCCTTAAATTACATTCCCTTGCATTTGTGACATTCTATTTTATTCTATATTTTTAAACTCTCCAAATTATAATTTCGTCCTGAAAGTATTGCCTTGATCTTTGACCAAGCCAATAAGGTGTTGGCTTTTCTTAAGATACTGTACTGTTTGGCAAAGTGGGATGGCTTTTGTATCCTGCACCTCTTACAAGTATTGAAGAAACTGCTTGCCAGACAACATATTTATGCTGTTTTTCTAGGAAAGACACTGAGTTTCAACAGGAATGTTTTCATTTATCCTTTTGGAGAAATCAACCATCATCAAGGGTTGATCTAGGTTAGAAGTTAGGGTTGAGAGTATCTAGTCAAAGAAAACAGAATCCCAAGAAAATAAACACATAAATAAAATTTTCTTTATACTGAGCATGGTAAGTGTAGAATTTCAGCTTTGACTTGACTGTTATGAAACTGTAGTTAAAAGCACTATTGAAAGGTTTCTGAAAATCCATCTGAGAAAATGGTACTTCTAAACAAGTCTAAGCTCTTCTGAGCTCTGTGCTATAGCAGATCAGCTGTTAACGAAGCAATATATCCACGCTTTATTAACTTAACTCCTGGGAAAAAAAGCACTCCAATGGGTTATGGCTCAACATTTTATCCTCTAGTTTTATTGAGGCTCTGATGTCAGAAATGGGTGTAGAAAAGAGTCTTCTACCAAATGGCTGTGGCACTGTCTATCTTTGTATCTAGAAGCTCACAGTACTTCGCAGAACAAAGTGGGGAGGGGAATATATATACTTCTGTGGTAAACTGATAGGTGATGTTTTCAACTCTTTTATTTATTTATTTATTTATTTATTTATTTATTTGAGAGAGAGAGAGAATGAGAGAGAGCACATGAGAGGGAGGAGGGTCAGAGGGAGAAACAGACTCACTGCCAAGCAGGGAGCCTGATGCAGGACTCGATCCGGGGACTCCAGGATCATGACCTGAGCGGAAGGCAGTCGCCTAACCAACTGAGCCACCCAGGTGCCCGATAGGTGATGTTTTCAAACTAAAGTTAATTCAAATAATATTTACATCTTCTTGTTTTGGAGTCACTGGTTTCAAGCGCTAGAAACCAAATTCGACTCCCTAAGCAAATGATACAGACTGGCAGGTTATGGTGAGCATGCCCAGACTATATCAGAGGCAGAAACCAGTGCCTATTGGGAGGGTTGGAAGCAAAACAACAGCAGTCAACAAGTCTGATCAGGACACTGACTGTTGGAGAAATACATTCTAATATTTGGTTTGGATTTGGGACATGCATGCAGAATTCAGACTTCCAGGAGAGAATGTTTCATTGGCTGACTTTTAGCCCTAGACCTGTCCCCAGAGTCCAGGGCAGGAAGAAGAAGAAGCATTTGGCCCTCGAGCTTACATAATGAAATGTTGGCACATAGATTCACCTTCCACTGAGATACCAATGAGAAGGGAGGGGTGATTCTGGGGAACTATTGAGAAGGAGAAGTAGGTATTGAGCTGTCAAAATATGACAAGTGCTGTCTTCTACTTTCTGGCAAGAGAAAAAAATAAAATATTCTTTGTCTTATAAAGCTTATAGTCCTATAGGAATTATAAACAAACAAACAAACAAACAAAGTTTGAGGGGAAAAGGTCTCAAATGAAGTGAGAGAAGTCCTGGGTGCAGAAGAAGGGGTCCTAATGTTGTCTGTGAGAACTGTGTTGTGTATCTTCCATCCTGGCTTTCAGGAGGCTGAAGAAACCCTATGTCAGCTGTCCTGTTTGTTCCTGCTGCTTCCCTCTACTGTCCTCATCTCTTTCCACTTCCTCATTTGCTACATTAACTACCCTTCATTTGTGTGCACCCAATGCCGATTCACATGCCTCAGGGTAGAAACAAAAATTAAAGATGTCATTGATTGAACACACCCACTACTCACCAGGCCTGGAGATGTGGTAGAATTCTAAGGCAAATGTTCTTATTCAGAACTTATATATGAGAAAAGACTTAGGATGTTGAGTGAGTTGTTCAGCGCCAGTGAATGTCAAAGGCTGGATTCTAATATATTTATATGAATCCAAAACACCAAATTCTTAAGAGGGAGAACAACATGTTATGGAATAATAGATACATAAATCCGTAGTAAATATTTTCTGACACTTACTACAGAACTAGGACAATCACAAAAGAATGACAGTAAAGGATGCAAGTAAAGAATAAATGTGTTCAAGGTTATGGTAACACAATTGTGTCTTCTGAGACATTTCTCCAGGAGCTATGATGGGGATTTAAGAGACCGGACAAGAATTGAGAAGACAGGGAGACCCCAGTGCCAACATCACTGTTTTTCATCTCACCTTTGTGGCCACAGAGAAGTCACCTAAAATCACTTGAACAATTGGTTCTCAGCTACAACGTAAAATAATAATATCTCTCTCACAGAGGTGGTTGTAAAACTTAAAGACAATACATGTGAAATTATTTTATTAACTTTGGGTGTTTCAGAAATACGCTTGTGTTTACGTCTTAATGATGCTACAGGGAGTACTAATGTGTATGATAAATCTTCCAAGTGTTTCTTCCTGTTTTTCACAGTTTAGAACTGTGATTGTTTAGTTCAGTGACTTAGCAAAAAGAAAATAATTCTCCTTGAAATATAAGAATCATTTCACAGCTCCACTTTGGTGCAACTGGGGTTTTCTCTCCAGGCTGTGAAGTTTTGCACCATTTCTTCTGTAATTCACTGCTGACTTGGACAGCAGGCCGATTTTTCAGTGGGAGTTAACAAGTGCCTCTCCCAGAGAAGCATTTACTGGAAGGGGAATCACGTCTCTCACATTTACTCTCCCTGGTAAACTTTTCAGTTAGCTTTGTCTCAACATTTGTGGAGGGTTCTGGGTGCTCTGGGACTATTTCCATTCGCACTTTTGGAAAGATGATTTAAATGCTCTATTTTCAAAAACTACGGTTACTGTGGGATTTCTCTGCAGGGACAGAACCTCAGTGAGAAAGAGTTCTGTGATTCATGTGCTTGCACAGTGGATTTGTGGAGCTGTGAGGCTATAAACCATCTTGAGAAGGAACAGAAGGATTTCTGTTCACCAAGAAATCTGGCCTCAGTGAGAATCGAGAATCAAGAATCACGCTCGCTCTGTCTCTCTCTCTGTGTCTGTCTTTGTCTCTCAGTATGTCTTCTTCCCTCCCTCCTTGCATCTTTTTCTCCCTTCCTTCCTCTTAATAGTTAGATACAAATATGTTCATTTTGAGACATGTCCAAATTCATTCACGTTTCCCAGCTTTTCCTGGAGCCTCCAATCTCAGCGTATCTCCAGTAGTCATTTGTCCTCAGTCCTATATAGAGAGGTACTAAAACAGAAAACCAAGTACCTCAACACTTGCCAGAGATTAAAATTATGTACTCGCTGCTGAGACTCACCCCAGCAGGAAATTGTGATGGATGGTGGCTCTTAGAACAATGAAAGAGAAAGTTTTGGTGAATACTGTGTAGGCTCAGTCCCAGCTCCAGCACTTATTAGCTATTTCACGTGATTGAGATAGTTAATTTCTGTGAGCCTCAATTTATTTTATTTTATTTATTTTTTTAAAGATTTTATTTATTTATTTGACAGAGAGAGAGACAGTGAGAGAGGGAACACAGCAAGGGGAGTGGGAGAGGGAGAAGCAGGCTTCCTGCTGAGCTGAAGGCAGATGCTTAACAACTGAGCCACCCAAGTGCCCCATCAATTTTTTTAATCTTTAAATGGGAGGAAGTAATAATTGCCGGGGATTTTGTAAACATAAAACAATGGACAGTGAATTGGATAGTTAATAGACAAATAGACGAGGAATGAGTGTTTGGAGTTAACTTCCTGAACTAGTCGGCACTGCTGCCCCTATATCTATCCAGAGATGGAATTACCTTTTCACAGAATGCTTTTTGTGACCTTTTCTGCTTCACACCTTGTTGAAGTGTTGACAATGAATTCTCCAACCCTGGTATGAACAGTCACAGTCAATAGCTGGCTATTTTTCCTCAGCTCCCAGAAGCCTTTCATGAATGTGTGGAAAAATAAGGGTTCTTTCTTGATTCTTGTGGGCACATGTCAACAGATCGGACCATACCGTTTGTGTCTCTTTGTTGAATTTCAACACCACATGGACAGAGCAGTCAGATCACATATTAATGGTGCAAATTGTACCAAGGATCTGATGTTCTTAATAAAAGGGTACAATCTCTTGGCAGTCCCTTTGAATCTCCCCTACATGACTCTTGCTCAGATAATTTCTTCTACCTTAAAGGCAGTTCTACAAATATTAGATAATTAACAAGTGAAATGTAGAAATAATAATACTGTGGAAGGGGAAACATTTTTCCTTCCCTCCTTTCTTCCTTTCTTCCTTCCTCTCACCCTTCCTCCCTCCTTTATTCTTTCCTTTACTTCCTCTGTCCCTCCCTTTTTCCTTCCCTCCTGCCCTTGCCTCTTCCTTCCTTCATCTACAGAAGTTGCTAAAAATCCAGTCAGAGCTTTAGGCCATTTCATGGAAGTAAAGGAGGAAAAAATGAAGTTTGGCCCACCAAAAGGAAGATGTTGCTTAAGTACCTTAGGCTTTCAGGTGGGACTCTTGATGGAGTTAAGATGCAGGGAGTTAGGAATTTAGGAGTGAGAATGAGCTATAAGTAAACTAGCCCCCACAAAAATTAAAGCCCAACTTTAAAGCTCATTTGCTGATTAGATTAAGGTGATCTACTCCTAGCCTGTGAGAAGCAAGAGTAATCCTTTCTAGAGAACAATAATATCATTGAAAGCTTTAAATTACTTCTATATGTTTCATGCATAATGTCCAGTGTATAATAAAAAAATTAATTGGGCATGCAGAAGGATAAGAATTTATCACAAATCAAGGGGAAAAACAGGTAATGGTCAACAGACAACAGATATTACAGATATTCGACCTATCAGGAAATAAATTTAATAACATTTAAATATATGTTAGTATGTTCAAAAACTGGGGTGCCTGGGTGGCTCAGTCAGTTAAGCATCTGCCTTTGGCTTGGTCATGATCCCAGGGTCCTGGGATGGAGCCCTGCATCAGGCTCCTTGCACAGCGGGGAGTCTGCTTCTCCTTCTCCCTCTGATTGCAGGTATCCCTACTTGTACTCTCTCTCTGTCAAATAAATAAATAAAATCTAAAAAAAAATATGTTCAAAAACTAATGATAAATGGAGAATTTCAGCAGCTCACTAGAAAATATAAGAAATTAAATGTAAAGTACAATATTTGAAGTGTTTGATAGAAAAAAAAATAACAGCACCGTAGGTAAACTGAAGCGGAATTCAAAGCAATAAACATCAAGTTGAATACAATAAAAACTCTTGAAAAATAAAGACAGAAAAGCTTAAAAGCAACAAAAGGTGGGTGTGTATGTGTGTGGGGTGTCATCCTCAAAGGAACAACATTAAGGTTTATAACTAACTTCACAGTAGAAATAATAAAAACTGAAGTCAATGTAAGGAATCTTCAAAGTGCTGAAAGAAAATAGTTGCTAATCTAGAATTGTATGGCCTTCAAAAAGGAAGCAGAATAAAAACTTTTTAGTCAGAGGCATGCAGGGGAGTCATCACCAGCAGGCACATGCTGGAGGAAGTATTTTCTAGGAAATAGTAAAAGTTCTAGTTTAAATGAAATCTTAATAACTAAAGATGTACATTATAGTTTCTAGAGTTATCACTAAGAAAAGAGTAAAGATCACTCAACTATCAAATCAATAGAGATGGGAATGGAAAAATTAAAATAGTCCCTTCAAAAGAAGATATAAAGGAGAAAAAGGGAGTATAAAGAATATCATACAAAATATGGAATACTATATATAAAGCACATTATAATATATAAGGAATAAAAAGGAAAAGTTAGATCATAGATATAAATCCAGTATTCCTGTATTATAGTAAATGTAAATAGACTAAATATTTCAGTTAAAAGTTCAGGGCTAAAAGATTGAATTTCAAAGACTAGAACCTGCTATTGCCGCTTACATGAAACACAGTTTAAATGAAAGGATATAAAAAAAAAAGAACAGAAAGTAAAAGGATGGAAAAAATAAATCATTCAAATATTAACCAAAATCAGTCTATCATAACTACACTATTACCAGACAAATTACACTTTCATGCAAGAAGCATTGAAGATAAAGAAAGATGTTTCATGTTAATAAAAGGACCAATCCACCAGGAAATATAAACCTTAAGAATGTGTGTGCAAATGGTAACATGGCCTAAAATATGAACAAAATTAAATTTGACAGAACTAGAAGAAAAAATAGTCTCAAAAATAATCATAAAATTTTTTTAGAAAAGTTTATTTCTTTATTTAAGAGAGAGAGGGAGCACAAGTAGGGGAAGAGGGGCAGAGGGAGAAGCAGACTTCCTGCTGAGCAGAGATCTTGATGTGGAGCTTGATCCCAGGACCCTGAGATTATGACCTGAGCCGAAGGCAGAAGCTTAACTGACTGAGCCACCCAGGTGCCCCTCAAAAATAATAATAAATTTCAGTGACATACTGTGGTAAAACTTGAAAATGCCAAAACCAAAGAGAACACATATTTTAAGAAGCCAGAACATAAAAATAGATCACCTATAGAATATCAATTAAACTGACACATGGCTAATTAATCAAGAATAACAGTGGAAACCAGAAAATAGAGGAATAATACTTTCAAAGAGCTGAGAGAAAATAATTGCCAGCCTAGGATTCTATATCCAACAAATAATCTAAAATAAAGACATCATTAGATAAGGAAAAGCAAGAGAGTGCTTCACCAGAGAATTTCATAAAAAGAATTTCTAGAGGATGTACCTTGGAAGTAGAAAAAATATTCCAAAAGGAAGTTCTGAGATACAAAGGAGTATGAGCAAAGAAATTGGTAAATAGGTAGGTTAGCTTATTGAATGTTGTCATTTTAAATAATGATAACGACATTAATATTAGTATATAATAATATTAGCTACACTGAGGCCTGTGGGTCTTGCAGTCGGTTAAGAATCCAATGCTTGGTTTCAGCTCATGCCGTAATCTCAGGGTTATGAGATCAAGCCCTGCATCCAGCTCTGCACTCAGTGTGGAGTCTGCTTGAAATTCTCTCTCCCTCTCCCTCTGCCCTTCCCCACCAAGCACTCTCTCTCAAATAAATAAATAAATCTTTAAATATAATAATAATAGCCACACCATAGAGATAAAAAAGTAGAATTTAAAATCTTGGGAGAGTGCAGTGAAGTCCTGATATTTTTATATTGTTCAGCATCAGGGGGAGATATAAGATCTTCATTAACTTCAGGCTTTTAAAAATATGCATGATAAAATCATGGTGACTACATAAATTCTAAATTGGAGGGGGTAGGATGAAAGAAACAACAAACAAATAAAAATAATTTTTAAAATGCAGAAAAGGAGACAAATGAGATAAAATCAGCAAGGGGACAAAATTGGCAGAGCAAGATTTTGAAATAAGTCTAAATATACTAATCACCATAAATTCAAATGGGTTAAGCTGGCAACTTAAAACAAATTGCCGGGTCAGATTTAAAACATAAAACAGGGGTACCTGGGTGGCTCAGTCATTAAGCATCTACCTTCAGCTCAGGTCATGATCCCAGGGTCCTGGGATCAAGCACCACATTGGGCTCCCTGCTTAGCAGGAAGCCGGCTTCTCCCTCTCCCCCTCCCCCTGCTTGTATTCCTGCTCTCGCTATCTCTCTCTGTCAATAAATAAATAAAATCTTTGAAAAATAAATAAATAAATAAATAAATAAATAAATAAATAAATAAATAAATAAAACAGAAACCAGTGTAGGTATACACTGTTTTAAGAGACACACATCAGATTCTTCTGCGGGCAGGCTACTAACCTGGGTTCCTTTAGTTCACTTGGAGAAAACTCTCTCAGTGCAGGGGAACCCACTGGTGGAATAAGCTACAGTGAAGAAAATGGAAAAGGGAAAAAATCCTTAAGGAGCTTCCTTTTGCAGAGATGTGCACCTAGCTGGCCTTCTGAGCTCACTGAAAACAATTTCCACCACCGTGGTCTCACACAGCTCATCCATTGCACCCTGTCCCTAATGGCCAGACTTCATAAAATGCTCCAAGGGAGCCTTTAATTTTTTCAAATATCTAAACTCAGACCCCCCCCGGTATCCTCCTGGCAAAACGGAGTCAGTTAATAGGAGAATGTGTCCATGGCTTTCAAAATGTGCTTCTAGTTTACCAGTTGTTCCATGTCTGTAGGCATATTCGAAAGTGAGTCCTTTGTGAGTGATTCCGTGGTATGTGGGCCATATATGGGGCAGGGAATGAGGGGGCTGTCTCTCAGGTGTGCCAAAAAGGTTTAAACTGCATGAGGAAAAGGAGAATTCTAATTTTTTTTTTTTTTAAGTGATGAAACCACTCTCTACTAGGTGATAAAATAGAAAGGTACTCATCCATGAAATAGAAATAGCTAAAGTCTGCTGCTTCTGACATTTCATTTCTGTTTCTGGAGATAAATGTTCATTACCACAAAATCACCAACAAGGAGGTGGGCCTGGCATTTTAAGATTTGGAGAGTAACTTAATGTTGTCACAGATACCTCAAGTGAGACACACGTTTTTCTGCACACTTCTTCCTCAGGCCAGAATCTACCCCTGCCCTTCAGTGGGTGGAAAAGACAGAACAGAAACTAGTAATTCAGTATCTTTACCTCCCCAGAAATGTATTTTCTTCCTCCTGACAGAATCTACCTTCTAGCTTCCAAATGTAGAAGTCAATGAGGAAATAATCTTAGAATTTCTTAGAAATTGTAGAGAGTCAGGCTGATGGATTTAGTATTAGGGTATGCCCAAAGTCAAATCCTCATAACCAACTCTAACCTAGATTACTGCAGGCTCTATGTGGTCCTGGCCACAAGGCTCTCCCTCCCCAGCCTTCCCTAATCCCCACACCATATTCAACCAAAATCGTCTATTAGCTGAGCCTCAAATCTAATACATAACACAAAGTCCATATCTTCTACTCTGTCCTTGACCGTGATTATAAACCTGGCAACTGGGCTGCTATCTTATTTAATACCTACTTTGTACTGGTTTTCCTGGGCCCAGGGGTTTTTCTTGATTAACTTGGCCTCAGAGAATAGCTTATACTATACCCCCATTATCTTTGTCAGCTCTTCCCCAAACCAGGAATTGAATGCTATTTGAATTGGCTTGGAATTGATTCAGAGGGGATCCTGCTGCCTGTAGACAGATCTAGCTTTTGCCCTGTGTCCAGCTTTCACTGCAAGTAGGTTTCTCTCATTTCTCCAGGCGACCTCTGAGTTTGGCTGTTAATGCTCAATCCACCAGCAACATCTGGAGACACTGAGTCCAGGTGAGGTTTAGCAGTTATTACTCCACATAGGACCGGACGTGTATCCCCTCTACCACCAAAATCGGGGGGCAATTCTCAATAAAATCCCAGATCCTCGGCCTCTCTTCTCTCTTCCACCGCAGTTAGCCGATTAGTGATCCCTAGATATAAAACTCAGAGTAGATATCCCTATCCCGACTTCATAGGGTTTAAATGAGTTTTACTTCTATTTATTTTATTGATTATTTTTATTGATGTCAAGCCAATAATTGATTAAATTTTCAACTGAAGTTTTATCTACTTTGGTCATAATGAGATTTTGATTATGAAAAATACATGTAAAACCTACTGATTTTCAGGTAAATATTTACTGAATATCATGTTGGCATTATAAGAGAGGGTATGTCCTTGGCCTAAATTTTGCTCCTAGTTACATTAGACACTCCTGAGATACCTTTAACTTTTACTTCACGGGAAATTCCCAAAAATGTATTTCACGCAGGCAGGAATGATTTTATGCAGCTTGGTTTCTCTAAACAAAGTGGGATATCATTATAAACTTTGTGCTCCAATGATTTTAAGACTGAATAAGGAACAGAGTTTTGACGTAAACAGAAAGGAAATTGATTTTGCCCAAGATCTCTGCAATATGGTTACTAGGAATAAATTAAACACCTAAGGAAATGTGTTCCCAGCCTCCATCTGCTTCTCCTCATTAGGAGTAGTGTCAGAATTACGCAGAGGATTGTCAGGGGGGAAGCTGCAAGCTCAGCTTACATTCCCCTCATATCCACTCCCTGCCCAGCATCTCAGGTGCTGAGGAAAGGCAGGGGGAGCAAGACAAAGCCCTGGAGGTATTAGAGAGCTTTGCTTTCAGCACGGACTCTTGGTGCTTCTCTCTTTTGCTGCAGCCACCCATCCTGCCCACTCTCCTGTGAGGGCTGCCCCTCCTGAGCCTGGGCATTTGTGTTTTCCCCTAAGGCAAGCACACAGTTAATGCATATTCCATGGAAGGCTTTCCTGGTGATGACTGAGGAGAGAACAAGCAAACAAAACAAAGAAAGAAAGAAAGAAAGAAAGAAGAAAGAAAGAAAGAAAGAAAGAAAGAAAGAAAGAAAGAAAGAAAGAAAGAAAGAAAGAAGGAAAGAAAGAAGGAAAGAAAGGAGAGAGAAGGAGGGAGGAAGGAAGATAAGAAAAATAAAATAAACTTACTGATATCATGATGTCCTTAAAATATTCAGTATTTTACATTGGTTATTGCTGATGCATATACATATACATATATATATATATATATATATATATTTTTTTTTTTTTTTTAATCCTGAAAACCAGCTAAAGATTCTTAAATATAGTATGTTGTAGAATTTTGAATTTCCCTGTATCTGGCAAATAACAGCATTTTTGTCTCTTCCCAACCTTTAGTCCCTTTTCTTTCTTTCACACTCTAGGTAGTTATAACCTCTCAAACTGTGCTGAATAGCTGCAGTGAAGGTGGACATGTAGTTTCCATAGCTTTAATGGAAATGCTTCTAAAGTTTTTCCATCAAGTATAATTTTTGTGTGCATTTTTGCCAAAGAGCCTTTATCTGGTAATAGAAATATCTATTTTTGTTCAAATGAAAGCATTTTTAAAAAACAAATTCTTCTTTCTTTCTTTCTTTGTAGAGAGAGAGCATGAGTGGGGGAGGGGAGGCAGAGGGAGAGGGAGAGAGAGAATCCTAAGCAGGTTACATGCCCAGCATGGAGTGGATCCCGACACAGGGCTTGATCCCACAACCCCGAGATCACAACCTGAGCTGAAATTAAGAGTCGGACACAATCAACTGAGCCACCCAGGTGCCTCCTAGAATATAAATTATTTCTTAAATAATTTTCCCATTTATTGAAATAAGCAATTCTTTTGTTCTTTAATTCTGATACTGGATAATCTTTGCATTTCTGTGGTACATTTGATCTTTCTGTCAACATATACACATTTTACATTTATATACTTACAAATGATTGGCTGATAATTTTCCTTCTTCCTATTGCCTTATCAGGTGTTGATAGAAAGTTTATATAAGACACTTATCTAGTCTCAGGCTGAGAAAAAGTATATAAGTGAGAGGTTATTCCGTGAAGATTCAATAAAATTACCTCATAAAACAGGCCTCATTGCTTTTAAGTGAGAGATATTTTTCTATTGTTTCAGTTTATTCAGTATTTACAGGCCAATCTGTATTGTCTACTTTTTAGGTCATCTCTGACAACTTAAAATGTTCAACGAAATTGTTCATTTTATCACTTATTCTTTTATGATTTTAAGTCTCAAATTTATAACTTTATATACTTCTTTTTAATTATTAATATTACTTATTGCTACTTTCTCTTTTTCTAAATCAATTTTGACACACCTTTGTTTCCTTTTTAAGACCTAGCATTTTCTGTTTCATAAATCATTTTTATATTTTCTGTTAACTTTCTGCTTTTATCTTTATTAGTGTCTGTCTTCTATTTCCTATTTATCTTGCTGCTTTTGTTTTTCTTTTACCTCATTTCTGTATTCTTTAGGAATGATTTTTTTATTTTTTTGCAACTATTGATTTAGAAATTATTCATTCATTGGTGTACTTCCATCATGTGATTTATGTGCTTTAAGGTTTCAACATCAGCTGTAAGCAGTCTACAATTAATTAATAGTTCTAATTTTTCCCCATAAATATAAGGAACTTAGGTTACCCACCTCTGTTATACAAACAAACGGTGCTCACAAACCAGCGACCCAAGTGCAAAAGCATGAATTTTTCCCCTAATTCATCCATATACAAAAATTAACTCAAAATGGACCAGAGACTTAAATTTAAGAGCTAAAATAGTAGATTTCCTAAGATAAAATACAGGAGTAAATCTTGATGACTTATGGTTAGGCAATAGTTTCTTAGATAAAGACACTCAAATCATAAGAGAGACAAGAAAAATACATAAATTGGACATTACCAAAATTGAAAACTTTTGTCTTTCAAAGACATAAGAAAATGAAAAGATAACCCACAGAATGGGAGAAAATATTTGCTAGTCATATGTTTGACAAGGGGCTTATAAACAAACATTTAAAAACTCTTATAAGTTAACAATAAAAAGGCAACCCAATGCAAATATGGGCAAATGATCTGAATAGACATTTCTCCAAAGAAGATAAGCTCAACATTATTATTCTTTATTCATTATCCATCATGTAAAGGGAAATCAAACCATAATAGAGTATCACTTCACACTCACTAGGTTGGCTATAATAAAAAAATATATATAAGAGCTATGATGTGGAAAAATTGGAACCCTTATCCATTGCTAATGGGAATGTGAGATGATTCTTTGGAAAAGCATTAGGTTGCTCCTCAAAATGTTAAACATAGAATGACCATATGACCTGGCAATTCCACTCCTAAATATATACCCAAGAGAATGGAAAACATACATCCACACAAAAACTTGTTCATGAATTTTCACAGCAGTATTATTCATAATAGCCAAAGAGTGGAAACAACCCAAATGACCATTCATTTATGAAATGATAAATAAAATGTATCAACACAATGGAATACAATTTAACAATAAAAAATGAAGTATTGATACGTGCTACAATATGGATGAATCTTGTAAACATAATATTGAGTGGAAGAAGGCAGTTACGAAAGACCACACATTGTATAATTCTACTTACATAAAATGTTCAGAATGGACAAGCCATAGAGATGGAAAGTAGAATAGTGGTTGTCTGGGGCTGTTGGTGGGGGGGGGGTATCAAGAATGAGAAACTGTTATTAATGGGTGTGAGTTTCTTTTGGGGGTGATTAAAATGAGATCACGGTGATGGATGCATAACTCTGTGAAGACACTAAAAAAACCCTGAACTATATACTTTAAATGAGTGACTTTTGTGAAATGTGAACTATATATCAATAATTAGCTATTTTAAAAGAGAATTTCTTGGGGCGCCTGGGTGGCTCAGTCGCTTAAGTGTCTGACTCTTGGTTTTGGCTCAGGTCATGATCTCAGGGTCCTGAGACTGAGCCCCTGCCTCTGGCTCTGCACTCAGCAGGGAGTCTGCTTGAGATTCTCTCCCTCTGCCCCTCTCCCTCTCAAATAAATAAATAAATATTTTTTTAAAAAAAGAGTTTCTTTAGGATATTGGTGGCCATTATGTCTCACAGGCGGCAGCTGTCTTGAAGCTCATCAGGGAGGTACAGTGCTTCTCCCTGAGAAACTACCTAAAGCATGTCTTGGTTTCCTAGTGGCCAGTAGGACTGAATGTCTTTGTTTTTCTGGAAGGTCTATTTGAGAGTGGTAACTTCAGATTTCTGACAGATTCTGCTACACATTTCTACTACCAGGTCTGACAATCTGATTTCCTTATGGGATAGATAAATGACAGATTCACTAAGGGAACTCTTGGGAGTTGTCACTATGAATTAATGTGTAGACAGAAGCCAGAGTGCTCAGCCAAGACCAGTAATGGGCACTCATTATATAGTGGTGGGTTATGGATCCAATTTGTTGAATTTTATGTGAGAATTTATCTATACATATATTTGTGCACATTGGCAATATGGGATGTAAAGCATGTGGATATATTTATGTAGGAATGGGATGACTGGTGGGGAGCTGATCTTGCTGCAAATGTGTAAATATTGAGAATATGAATAAATTTTAAGGCCCATTTAGGGAAAAAGGAAATAATTTACAAATCAGTCAACAACTCTTTTTTTTTTCTTTTTATCAGACATAACCATAACTTGCTCAAGTGCAAGGATATGCTTTGTTATTGAATCTAAAATAGTTAATTTACAGACAGACTTTAGTCCGGAACAGGCATTGCTATTGGCTTTTTAAAATCAGTGGAGCCTCAAATAAAATGCATGATATTATTGAGTTTGTGCAGAAAATGGGTAGTTTCTTTTTAGTGGTGATTTAAGTTTATGGGTTTCACCAACCACACTTGCTGAATATAGAAGGAAGGACCAGAATCTGAGTAATCCCATGCTTTCTCAATCCCCCTGTCAGGGCCATTGTCAGGGAGAGTCTACTTCATTGTGCCTTGAGAGACAGGAGTGGCCCAATAGTGCATCCTGAGTGTGAGACTCATCTTCCTGTTGAGATTGCAGAGCACCCATCAGCCTCCCCAGAGAGTTGAGCTACGTGAGTGAAAGCCTGGTGGCTGTTCTGCTGCCTTTTGGAGATTCCCCGTCCCTCTATGCCCATGAATACATGAAAACAGCACCAATTAATTAATTCTGGTTGTGAATTACTTCTGGTTCTGGCTACACTCCATTGTCAGATGGCAGAGAAGCTGTTTGTTACTTCAGTGCTTTTGAACCCACTTATTTCCAACCAACTCCTCTGTGCTAGGAATTTTATGCATGCAAAAAGTAGGTAATATTGGTTCATGAGCTCAGTGTAGCATGAGAACCTAGAGTCAAAGGGATGAAGTGGGGGGGAGGGAGGTAAAAGAAGGAAGAGAGGGAGGAAGGGAAGGAGAGAGAGAGAGGGAGGGAAAATAACATTCATGTTCCAGACTGTTCTCAGTCTTTGCTTGCAATACAGCAACACCAGGCATCAGTAGAAATTTTGCATGAGCTCAGTCCTGATTCCTTTCCAGAGGAATAACTGGAGCAAAATTTCCAAAATAACTCAGCATGATATCATTAATCTTAAAGATGTCAAGAGACTAGAGAAATGTCAAGGGATTCGGTGTGAAAGAGTCCTAGGTTTGAATCCAGGCCGTGCATCTTACAAATTCAGTGCCATTAGGCAAATTTTTTATTAACCTCCCAGGCTTGGATTCATTATCTGTAAGATGGGGATAATAATACTTACTTCATAGGATTAGAATCACAGTGATAACATAAATCGAGCAGTTAGAAAATATCAGGCACATAGGTGCTCAGTAAAGCAACTCTGGTTGTTGAGAATGTGAGACATGCACCTACTGTGAAGTAAGGACATCCCTCCCAACTTCCAATTGAAATACGAACAAGGACAGAGAAAAGAAACTAAAGGTAATGACAGAGACTCTTAGGATAGACTGACCACCTAATGTCAGAAATGAAAGAAATTTCTACAAACTAATGGGCTTAGAACTACACAGAGAAACATTTACCTGGGCTCCGTTTTATAAAATGGAGATTACCTACAGAAAGACAATTCTACTTCTCCCCTTATCCACCCCCAAACTCAAAGACTATCCAGTGTTTGAACCAATCCAGAAGCTGAGCAGCTTTCCATCTGCTGCTTCAGTGCTGAACCGCGAGGGAGCACTGTCTGTTGTCATTCGTACCCCAGTATGCAGGAGTTCTCAGAGCACACCTAGAAGGGGGCTTGCTCCCACACAGCCCATTCTAGGCTCCACAAGGAGAACACTACACAGGCTGGAAAGGGCCCACTGAGAATGATAATCCCCCCATCCCACCCAACGTGATCCAGTAACTCAGAGGGCAGTGCACCAGGCACTGGGGTTGGGGAAGGCTATCAGCTCCACGGAACGTGGCACACCAAGCAAATGCTGACAGGAGCTGAGCCCTGGAGGCTGAGGGACCACAGCCACCAAGAGCAGATGTGAGGGAAAAACTCAAACCGCATACATACAAGTGGGCAGAAGCGGACCAGAGTCCGTTTTCCTCCCATTTGTTGACAAATACCGTGGATGACAGTTCTCTGAATCACTGGCTAAGAACAAACTGAAGAGGGGGGAAAGGAGAAGTCTAGGACAAAAATACTGCAATGCAGGAGAAAGACATCTGGAAAATTCTGAGAAAGGCATATGTCTGAATGTGATTTAATTCACATTTCAAAAAAATTTCAGAAAGCTGAAAAAAAGAATAATGAAGAAAAAGGGAAAAAAAGGCCTTATAAAATAATACTATGAAAGAAAGAACAGGTTATAAGCACCATACAGACAGGTAAGGCTCTTGTTTCATTTATTTATTTTTTTTAGGCCAGTGCTTAGCACAATTCCAGGCACATAGTCACCACATAATAAATATAAATGACATTCACCCAAAATTAACTGCATTTACCTCAGGGTGGTAACTTACCAGTGATATTCATTCCCTTCCTATCGTTTTACTGCATTTTCTACAATCTCTACAACCAACATGACATGCTTTTGAAATAAGGAGAAAAATGCATGTGAATTATGTGACTTCCTCGCTGCTGTTATCCCCTCTGAACATGGATGCTGGATCGCCTCCCAGGAAAATTACTCTAATAGAGCTACGATGAGGGTGCCAGCACATCTTCAAGCACATCTGGTAAATCGGGCAGGAATAGCCCAGTGGAATGAAATTTCAAGAAAGAATGTGGATCCTTATGGAGAGAATCTGCCTGGAGGGAAGGAGAAATCTGCCATACTGAGCCAGGCTTAGGAGCAGAGCCTGAGGATTAGAGGAGAGACATAGTCCAGCATGGTGGGTGGTGCCTGAGACATTCCAGCTGCTTAAACCAACATGTGTGGCCCTGGAACCTGTCTAGGAGATCGCAAGAACCTAACTTAGAGCCATTGCCCTGGTAGTGACATTAGCTGTGCTGGTGATGGCTGGGCCTCCGGTGATGATGGGCGAGGAAGCAACTGGGTAAAGATGCTGCATAGTGAGTGTTATGCACAAACAATGAATCACGGAACACTACATCAAAAACTAATGATGTAATGTAGGGGATTAACAGAACAATTAAAAAACCCAAATAATTAAAAAAAAAAAAAAAAGATGCTGCATAGAGCAGTCAGCCAGAGAAGAGACTAGTCCAAGACAGGGGCAGGCCGGTGGTCTGGAGTGGGAAGGTACTGGCAAATGGAAGTGGGCAGAGGGAAATCAGCCAAGTCTAGCGGCAGCAGCAGTGGGATGTGAGTAGTGTCAAGAGGGAGAAGCAGACCCTCAGAGGCAAACATGCGGACCACACAGCATCGAAGGCAATGGCCTTGATGGGGTGGGAAGGAGCGGACAAGCAATGGTAGCAACATGGGCAGTGGTCCAGATGCTGAGGAAGCAGACTAACCTAATATGTGCGAGAACATAACACCCCTGAGGATGCCCTGGAGGGACTGGTGTCCACCATCAAATGGGAAAGCCCACTGAGCTTATGTGGTGTTAAAATGACCCCAGGTCCACCCAGAGACAGGGGAGACCTATTTGTAGTTGAGTTCCACAAGCAGTACAAAGTAGCTGAAGGGGGAATTAGAAGAACGAGAAGCTTCAGTGGCTCCCCACTCAATGCCTCATCACCCCATCTCCTTAACCTGACATTCAGGACATCCAGGATTTGGACCCGGTTGCGTCTCCAACCACTTCCCACTGGCGTACTGTGATCAAACTGTAGTGTTCAGCCAGAAAGTCCCATACATTCCAGAACTTGGTGCTGCCTGGGAGATCCTTCCAGTTCCTTTATTACTTCAGCTTCCAAATCTTAGGACTTGCCCTCTCTGAGTTTGCAAATATGATGCAGAGATGTCCTAAGCCTTTTGGATCTGAGGCCATCTTTGAGGGTCCTGGTGAACTGAAGTGTATAGGTGTGGAGGAAAATCTCAGCTCTAGGTACCAGGCCTCCTGGCTTTACCACCCACTGGCTGTTGAGGATCTGATGTTGGCTAGTTTACTAGCTCCTAGTTTACTTGGCACCTCCTCTGAACCCACCATATTTGAAATGGTAAAAGTAGTATTTACCTTACAGTCTACCATGAGGAATAAATGCTATAACAGTGAGACCCAGGAAATATGGGCTCTTTGTGGCCTGACATATCTGGTCCAGGGGCTCTGGCTGTCCCCGTCCCTTTTCAAACATCTCAAAGGTGGAGAGTATCCACATCTCAGCACACCTGCAACTCTGTGATGGTGTCTCAGCTTCCATGACACCCAGTTAGGCAAGATTCTGATAAATGGTACAAAAAGTGCCTACCACAATGCCTGGCTCTGTGCATGTACTCAAGAAATGTTATGTCCCTGCACTACACCTGAGCAAAGGATAACTTCTCCAATCATGTGCAAAAAATATCAGCTTAATTCAAGTAGCTAATGGGTTCTGGTAGAGAAAAGAGATTATAGAAGGGCACTTAATAACACTCTATGCTTAGTAACCTGTTCTAGATGTAAAGTCAAGCTTTACTTCTATTTTAGCACTTAAAAATCTAAAATCTACTGACTCCTAGGATCTATCTGAAATGTTTGTCGCTGCTATATCTACTTCCACCAATTTTATCTGTGAAGTAAGCTAGAACCTCTCAAATTCAAGAAAAAAGTAACCCAGGACATGAGGACGGATTAATACAGAGAGTATTTATATTGACAGGAATCCCTGGACTAAAGGTCTGAAGCCTCAGGTGGTCAAGTTAGTGACAGGCACCGCATCAAGAGTCAGTGAGGGAATGTGTCTACTCTGGCCCTGCTCCGGGTGAGTAAGTAATTATACTTCTCTCCAGACCCCTCTCAAAGCCCCTTTCTTTTCTAGCCCCACCAGGGCAGTGACCTTTCCCCTATGTTCACACAGCATGTTCTCTCTACCTTGTTTTGGGGTCTTTTCATGGCCTTCTTATAGTTTTCCCACATACTATGATGAAAATTTAAAAACATACAGAACATTTAGGATGATACAATGAACATCTCTATCCCCTCCTACATACTTAGGTTCCAGAGTTGCCAACGCTCCAGTAGCTTTGATCTTCAGTCCTCACATCCATCCTCACTCAAGTGGGACCTGCTTTCTGGCTGTGAATGCCTCTTGGTGCTCTGTGTTCTGTCACATCTGGGACCCTACCACAGACATCTTTCTTCCATGTGCTCCCATGTGACCTCAGCTCTGGGGTCAGCTCCTGAGGCAATCCACTCTTTCTAAAGTTTATCCCTCAACCTATATATAAATTGAAGTTTAGTATTTTCTATCTCACAAGCATGCTTCAGTCCATGGTCTAACTGAAGTTTTACTTATTCTTCTTTCTGTCTCTGTGATTCTTGGAGGATGTGTGGACAGATTCTAATTTAGTGGCTTCCATTGTTCTAATTGCTTTCTCTTATAACAATTTATTCTTGTGCCTTGTCTCCATGACATTGGGAGAACCACAAATTTGATCTGTACAACTCCAAGGATACATTTGTACCCTAAGTGTTGAAATTATAGAGGGGTAGATTCTGGCTCTGTACAATTGCAGTTGTGAGAGCTGTCCAGAGATGCAGGGATGCATATTAGAAACTACTGTAGTCCAAACTTGTGCTCAACGTTGAAAGATGCAAGAAGTCTCTTATTCTCTAAGGGCCTCACAACTTACTGAGAGAGACAGATACACATCAAGGAATAAATGCAACCAAGGAGGGGCGCCTGGGTGGCTCTGTTTGTTGAGCATAAGACTCTTGATTTTGGCTCAGGTCATGGTCTCAGGTTTGTGGGATTGAGCCCTCCATCAAGCCCCGCCCCCAGTCAAGCCTCCCCTCCATCATTTCCCCCAGATGAGCTCCCCCAATCAAGCCCTGCATGGATCCCCACGTGGAGCTCCCCATGGAGCCCCATGTCAGGCTCTGCACTCAGTTTCCAGTCTGCTCTTCTCTCTCCCTACCCGCCCATCCTACTCGCACTCCTGCAAACTCTCTCTCTCTCTAAAATAAATAAATACAATCTTTTTAAAAAATGTGATCAAGGATTACAGCCATTAGGATAGGAGTATATACTGGATGCCCTGGAGCCACAAAGCAGAGGGCCATCAAATCTACCAGCAGGATACAAGCATCAGATGGTACCATAGTTGGAATGTCTCCAAATAAGATTTCTTCCACCCAGTGAACTACCTTTTTAGATTTTATTTTTATGGAAGTAATGCTTATACTTAAGACTCCTTCCCCAATGGGCCATTGTGTTCTGTTAGTTTGGAAGTTTTCTCAGACACAACTCATAAATGCATGGGGAGAATATGAGGTGTGAGTACATTAGAAGGCAGCTAGAGCACATTATTTGTTTAAAATAAGCTACTCCTTGTCAAGCAATCCTTTTCAAGCAATCCTTGTCTCAGGCTTTAAGCTCACACACATGTTCAACCCTGGAAGGAATGGCAGGGGAAATAGTCACTTTATTTAGGCATCCTGGAAGGAATAATTGACCCCCACTCACCTGCCAGATGTCTGGGTTAGCCAACATGAACTTGGGTTATGAACTAGGAGGACTAGGGAGACCTTCTGCTGCCATTAGAAATGTGAGGTAAAGGAGAAAGGTGATTAGATTCTTGAACCCACATTCAGATAAAGTTCAAGTTAATGAGGAATACTGAAATATATTTTTTAAGAAAACAAAATCATGACTCTCATATAAATATAAAATTAACATGTCAAAGATTTCACTTAACTCAACTCATGAGGGAACAAATAGGATGTTACAACCAGTTCAAAGGAGAATTCAAAGCCAAATAGATATGTACCTCCATCCCCCCACAGAGGTGTTGGGACATCAGTTGTCCTCCCCACTGGACAAACTGTGTTTGCATATCTATGAGAGAATTATCTACATTGCTACCAGTTAGTTATCTATAAGTTATATCTTTAAGACAAAGAAAACCACGAGGACTCAGTAAAATCAGGGAAGGCAGAAGGTGTCCTAGACAATCTCCACTTTTCCGTCAAGTTCACTCAGTAATCTTGTTGGTTCATTTCAAATTCTTTCACAGATGACCACCCCCTCACCCCCAGGGATTACTTCCAGACACCTTGAACCAGCTGTAGATCACTGTCCTCATGGCTTGAGTCATCTCTGCCGCCTCGCCATAGTCACCAGCAACATATCCTCACTCTTCCCACTCCCTCACTCTCAAGCTGCAGCTCTTCTCTCAATGTGACCTCAGAAATAAATCATTTGTGTCTGTGTCCTCGTGCCCCACCTCCCCACAAACCTCCAGACACTCATCAACTCATACCAATAACTATGTACAAGTACAATTGATTGTAAGCACGTGTGGAACAAGGTCGAAGGAGACATAAATAAATACAGAGATTAATATGACAACCATGTCTGGCATATAAAACTGCCTCCTCTTATACCTGTGGTCATCTTTATGTGCAGTCCCTTGGATGAGAAATCTTATGCAGAGTATTTAGTTGTTCCTTGTCTGTGCTCCAAGAGTACTTAATTTGTTTCAGATTTGTTCTAGATTTAGTTTTGTAGACACATGTCTTCCTGCACTGTAAAAGGCGCTCCTTCAAATAAGGGTCATGTTTTTATCATCTTCATGCTTCTCCCATCCTCACTCAATTATTAGCAAAAGGTCAGACAATTCAATTGAATTATAAAAGAATTTATTGTACACCATCAAATAAGACCTGGACAGTTCAACTGAAATAAACCGCTATTATAGTGACAGCCAGAGTAGAAGCTGAGCTGAGCTGAAGGTGGGAACAAACAAAAGGTGAGGGTTCAAGGATCCCTGAAATGTCAGAGAGTCTCAGGGAGAAAATAATTTTTAACCCGTTCAGTGGTTCTTCCATTTCCAACAGGACAACATCATTTCATGACAACAAGGCCTCCCACCATGGGGTCACCTGTGCACCTCTATGATCTTGGTTCTCTTCCACTCATTACCCCAGGTTTACACAGGATCCTTGAGATTTTCCAGACATGGCATGCCATTTCAAAACCCATGCCTTTGCACGTTCTGTCTGGAATGTTTGCTTGACTCTTAGGACTAAAAGTCAAATGGCATCTCCTTTATGAAACTTTTCATGGCTTTCCTTAATGCAGTTGACACTCTCACCCCTCTGCCTCCACCCATCTCCCTACCTGTAAATCAAATTCGGTAAAACCCATAAGGGCTCTGGATTTATTCCAGCTATTAATATGACTTCTTCCTCCAGCCAGACAGAGAACACTGACATTTCAGCATTTTTCAAGTGGGCTCATACCTTCTGAGTCCTATGGCTTCCCTTTGGAGGGAGCTGCACTAGTCTGGCCCTCCTAGTCTACTTTCCTTGGATCACTCATTG
Organism: Mirounga angustirostris; assembly: GCF_029215605.1. Classification (NCBI taxonomy): domain Eukaryota; kingdom Metazoa; phylum Chordata; class Mammalia; order Carnivora; family Phocidae; genus Mirounga; species Mirounga angustirostris. The sequence continues at coordinate 12,655,557 of NW_026991718.1, read as the reverse complement.
TTCGGAAGAAGAATGATTTTTCTCAGCTGTCAATGTGGTAAAATGGGCCCCCTCCTCAAGACATTTCTTCCTCTGTGGAAGCTTGCCCAGAGCACAGAAACATCATCACACAGTCTGTTTCTAAAACTGTTAAGTGGCACAAAAAATGGTACTTTGCTGAGGTTTTCTTCTTACCTAGACCGTCCTCCATCACAGCTCACAAAAGGCTGCCACACAATTACCACACTCTGACAGGCACTTCGTAATTTCCCTGAGCACTTCAGTCAGTTTACTTCCTTTACCTCTTTCATTTTCCAGAGTAATTGGAATGAGTCAGTCTCTCCCGTTGCCTCCCAATTGCCAAGCAACCTCTTCGAGAGCGACGAAAGCAGGTACTGTTTAGGACTTTTTATGTATTTGTAGTCAGGGCCAGAAAGGTAAGCTTAGAGCTGACATTTCCAGTTTCAATTTTGAGTCATTTTGCTCTTATTAACTGAGATGTGACTTTGTTTCATCAGGTCACTCCGACAGTCTAAGTCCTTCATTGTCCTTTTTGTGTCACGCAGGATTAGTTCCCAACTCTTGTCCTACTTTAGCCCAATTTTCCTTCCTATACCCCTCCACCACCACCACACACACACAGAGTAATATGAACTTCCTACTTCAGTCTTGTGCTTTTGTTGTTGCCAAAACTCCTTTCTCTTACGTGCTTCCCCTTTGGGTATATCGTTGCTCTTCTGCTAATCCAAGTCTATCCTTCAAAGACCAGTTCAACCCTTACTGCCTCCAAGCAGATGCACATCCTGCATTTTAAGATTAAGAAAATTAATGAATTCGATGAATCACTCATTTTTTTTAATTTGCAAATACTGCCTTCTAGCCTATCTGGTTTTATTGGTTGCTAATACTCTCTGTTATATGAAACCCTGAGATTCATATACCTCGGAGAGCTCATAGAGTTATCAGGGATACACAAAAGCAACAGATAATTACTTAGCATTGCAGTAAATACATATTATTGATAGGGGCAAGTGTAGGGGTGTCTGGAGGGTACAGGTGGGGGGTATTGACCCCAGGTTAAGGGTAAAGAAAACCTTCCTGGATTGAGGAGCTAGGTGGTGTTTATTAGATACCTAAAAGCAGTAGTGCACTCCACCTGGGCAGAATGGCACATGCAGGCCTTTTCATTCTCTTGGATCTTGGCACACGCCATTCTGTCCAGGAGATCTGCAAGCAGAAGCAAATAGTCTGGGGTGTGGTGCTAGAGGGGGGCAATGGTGGAGCTGGGAGAGCGAGCTTGGTGACTTAAGACTTAAAATGGCCCTGCAGGTTAAGGCACAGCATGTGGTATATGCTGTAAGCCCTTGGGACATAATGGAAGAAGAGTTTTAGGTGATAGTTGTGATGATCAGAGACTCTAGAAAGAGCTCTTTCGAAGTGGTGTCTTAGATGGATCACAGGTAGACAGAACTGGTTTTTCTTTTTAAAGATTTTATTTATTTATCTGACAGAGAGAGACACAGCGAGAGAGGGAACACAAGCAGGGGGAGTGGGAGAGGGAGAAGCAGGCTTCCCGCAGAGCAGGGAGCCCAACGCGGGACTCAATCCCAGGACCCCGGGATCATGACCTGAGCCGAAGGGAGAGGCTTAATGACTGAGCCACCCAGGCGCCCCAAAACTGGTTTTTCTTTACAAGTCAGATCATTAGAAAAGAATCCAGACACATAATGAAGAAAGCAGAGATTGCCTCAAGCTCTTGCTTATTTCTTGAGGTGAATATTATCTCCCGAATGGCTAAGTTCCACAAAGGCAGGAACTGGGCCTGATTTATAGCTACCTTCTCTCAACCCACTCTGAATGTGCTCAACAAAGTGGCGACACACAGTAGGCCTGCAGTGATGCTCTCAGTCAGGGATGCTTAATTCAAAAAACCAACCTGTATCTTCTCTCTTATTTTTCCAGCACAGATACAGTTTATACGTTAGATCTATCATTTCAAATACATTTTTAATAAATCTTAAATACACACAAAAGAAAAATTGCAATGGCAATACCCATAGTCACCATCTTGCTAATGAAATGGTCATTATGAGTACATTGGATGCTCCTGAGTCAATTTCCCTGTCTCGTCATCCCCTGCTCCTGCCACACAGAAAATCCAATCCTGAGTTCTGTTTTTATCATTGTTCACCTTTTCTTTGTAGTGTGAACACATCAAGGTGTGTTCTTGGTCCGAGTATTTTTGAGTTTTACCTGTGTTTGAACTTCCTAAGAACAGATTCATATTGCATGCATCCTATGACTTGCTTTTTTTCAGTGATTAATTTGTTTCTGAGATTCAGGCCGTACTCACTTTCACTGCCCTTTATCACTAATTAAGTGAGTATCACATTGTGTTTATCCATTGCTCTAACAGTGGACAGCTGGGCTCTTTTTGGCCATTGTAACATTGCTGTTATAACTTCCATTTGTATATTTCCCAGTAAATTTACCACTAGCTGATTCCATGATTGGAATCAAAAACTGTAAACTTTCGATTTCAACTGATCTTGATATTGCAAATGTAAATGACAGTTGTAGAGATGAGAAGTTTTTGACATGAATGGAAAATAGGAAGACTATTGATATTGCCTTTTCCCACATGATTAAAAAAGTAAGTAGAACTTATAGAGGATTTACATTTCCGTGATCACAGGAATATAATAAACCAATAGTGCTGTTAGAAATAGCTTGATGGACGACAGATGAATGGATAAAGAAGATGTGGTATATATATACAATGGAATATTATGCAGCCATCAAAAGGAATGAGATCTTGCCATTTGCAATGACGTGGATGGAACTGGAGTGTATTATGTTGAGCGAAATAAGTCAAACAGAGAAAGACATGTATCATATGACCTCACTGATATGAGGAATTCTTAATCTCAGGAAACAAACTGAGGGTTGCTGGAGTGGGGGGCGGGGTGGGAGGGATGGGGTGACTGCGTGATAGACACTGGGGAGAGTATGTGCTCTGGTAAGTGCTGTGAATTGTGCAAGACTGTTGAATCTCAGATCTGTACCTCTGAAACAAATAATGCAATATATGTTAAGAAAAAGAAAAAGAAGAAGAAGGTAGCGGGAGGGGAAGAATGAAGCGGGGGGAATCGGAGGGGTAGACGAACCATGAGAGACGATGGACTCTGAAAAACAAAGTGAGGGTTCTAGAGGGGAGGGGGGTGGGAGGATGGGTTAGCCTGGTGGTGGGTATTGAGGAGGGCACATTCTGCATGGAGCACTGGGTGTTATGCACAAACAATGAATCATGGAACACTTCATCTAAAACTAATGATGTAATGTATGGGGATTAACATAAGAATAAAATTAATTAATTAATTAAAAAAAAAGAAATAGCTTGATGGAGCAAAGGTCTTATATAAGATTAAATATTGCCTCTGATTATTTTGCCTACATATAGTTCTCTTATATTTACTGATAATTAATGGGAAGAAACAAAACCCTCAAACAAAGATCAAACAAAACTGCCTGAATGTAAAGCTTGTAAAGGTAACTTTTGACCACACAACTTACAATGACAACAAAGATTAAAAATCATATGAAATTGCAACTATTTTCTTAAAAGATTAGACAATTGTTCTAGGAAACTGAATTTTCTTGCTTAAGCTATAATTAATTCACCACTCAGTATGCTAAGTGTGTTTTGGTGAAAGAGCATTTTGACTGGCTCACACCTAGAGCTATGATCATTAAAACTGCCCTTCCTGGCTCTGATCCAAACACAAGGTGAGGCTTTTATCTTTCCCAGTGATCTTGGGCAAGGGGACCAATCTGAGCCTCAGATTCCTTTGAATCGGGTTTTATCATCTCAACCCTGCATTGCTTAAGTTGCCAGGATGGCCGAGTGATGCCAAGCATGCAGAAGCTCTTTGTAATCAGTAAAATTCTGGCCGCATGTACTGGATGACGATGGTGATGGAAATTATGTTACTAATATGCTCAAATAGGCCACAGGAAGACAAAGTTTCTTATTGGGAATGGGGGTAAATATTAGGGTTCACTCTGAATCTTTGAATTTTATGCTACACTAAATGTGTCAGTCTGTGAGTCAGTCATACTGTTCCGGATTGAATTTGGTCCCTTCAAAAATTTTATGTTGAAATCGTAACTCCCGCAACCTCAGAATGTGACTTTATTTGGAAATAAGGTCATTGCAGATGTCATTAGTTAAGTTAGGATGGGGTCATGCTGGACTAGAGTGGGTCCCTAAGTCAAAAGGGAAAATTTGGACACAAACACACACAGTGTGAAGATATAGGCAGAGTTTGGAATGATGCTTCTGTAGGCCATGGAGCGCCAAAGATGGCCAGGAACAACCAGAAAGTAGGAGGGAGGCAAGATCAAATTCTCACTCATAGCCCTCGAAAGGAACAGATCCTACCCACATCTTGATTTTGGACTTCTGGCCTCCAGAACTGTGAGAAAATGAATTTCATTTGCTTAAGACACTTGGTTTATGGAACTTTGTTACAGCAACCTTACAAACTAATACACACATATGCACACACAGACATGCTTAAAATATATAATAAGGGGAAATTGTTTCAATATTTGGTCAGATTTACAAATATCTTTCACAGTGATAGAATGGATTATCAACACTAATTTCAGGAAGCCCACTGTTATAATAATTACATGTACAGTATTTTCATTGGTAACTAATAAGCATATAGTCAGCTTTACACATCAATGTGCAAAGAATTTGAAATATAAATTATTTTTTTCCTAAGAGCAGAGCAAAGATTATTTGATATAATATATTCAGTGCTCCTGAGGACTCTGATATCTGCTCTTTTATCTTATTTGATGAATAGTTGGTAAAATCCTTCTTGAAATCAAGTTGGTAAAACGTATTAAGTACCATAAAATACAATCTTCAACCTCTTGTAATCTGCCAGAAAGGAATTTACTATGGAATTCAGATGCAGAATTATGGATAAAAGATATATATTCCCATGTTAGGTTTGTTAATATAGACAGTAATCATCCAAAATGCTCAAACAACATGGAGATGGTTAAATCAATTATAACAAATTTTAATTTAATTTACTTTTTTTTTTAAGATTTTATTTATTTATTTGACAGAGAGAGACACAGCAAGAGAGGGAACACAAGCAGGGGGAGTGGAAGAGGGAGAAGCAGGCTTCCCGCCGAGCAGGGAGCCTGATGAGGGGCTTGATCCCAGGACCCCGGGATCATGACCCGAGCTGAAGGCAGAGGCTTAACGACTGAGCCACCCAGGCACCCCAATTTAAATTACTTTTAATGTTTAAAATATACTGTTGGGTGACAAATAGAATATATATGAAGCAGGGATTCTCAAAGTCTAGTAGTGAAGCTGATGGGTGTCCCCAAGAGTCTTTGAGGAAGTATGTGAAGGTAAAATTAAGTTCACAATAATACTAAGAAGTTATTTATATTTTCACTCTCTTCTGTCATGTGTACAGTGGAGCTTTCCAGAGTCTATAGGATGCATCATGAATATCTGAAAAAAGCTATTAAAATATTCCTCCTTTTCCAATTTCGTATCTGTGAGGCTGGATTTTCTTCATATATTTAGGCAAAGCAATATATATCACAACAGTTTGAATGCAGAAGCATATGTGAGAATCCATCCGTTTTCTATTAAGTCAGACATTAAAAAGATTTATAAAATGACACCATTCTTTTCACGTAATGTTTGCTTTTGAAAAATATAGTCATTTTCACGAAAGTATGTCACTTGTGTTGACATGTAATGAATTTATTATTGCAATTTTAAACAAATAAATGTTTAAGTTATTTGTCAAGTTTAATACCGAAGAGTAAATATCAACAAAACACATGAACAACACTCTTGGGAATCTTCAATGATTTTTTAAGATGGGAACTTGTTTGAGACCAAAGAGTTTGAGAACTCTTATTCTAGAAAATATTATTTCAACTATGTAAGGAAGAGCTGGAAGGAATTTGCTGAATTATTGGGACTATCCTGAATTGTTAAGAGTGATTATCTATGGATGTTTGGATCAAGGGTCATTGTTATTTTAACATTTTTACTTCTCTGTGTTTCCAAAATTTTCCACTTTAGTATGTCTTTCTTTTACATCTGATGAAGGGTAATTTTTTTTAATTTGCAGTTTCTGTTCTTCACCTTTAAAAAAATATCTCTGCACTTAAGCCATCATTTAGAACCTAAAATTGTAAAATGTCTCTTAATTATACTTGCATAGAATCTCAGCTCATAAAATTCTGCCAGATTTAAGGTCTACAGACAAATTAACCACAAGTTATATAGAGGTAGAATTTATAAATGGAATTTGCACTGCACCAGGGGCTTCCAGAGAAATGGCCTTTGAAACACCGGTGAATGGAGGAGGTATCTTCCAGGCGATGTTTATGCCAAGGTTGAGATAAAAATTCACTTTGCATGTATTTATTTATTTATTTACTTATTTGGTTTATTAATTAAAGGTTAATTGCCATAGAACCTTAAAATTATCAGTAACCTTAACTCTTATCCATTTCAAAATCTGACCTGTACAGGGAGGCTGACAACTCAAGCTCACCACCCATTTGTTTGGACGCTCCAATGACCAAAGGTTTTGGTTAATACATTCCACTATTCAGTAGCTCTGCTTGTTAAAAAAAAAAAAAAAAAAAAAATTCTGAGTATGGTCTTCTTAATGTCTACAAACCAGGACTAGATGTATGATCTTGGGCTAGTTCCACAGGTAGAACATTATGTTCTTAACGTGTCATAGGACTAATAATATATGTTCTCAGAAAGTTGTTGTGAGGATTATATAACATATGAAAATAAACATAGCAGTACCTGACATATAATTGATGCATAATTTATGTCCATACCTATAGTTTATTTGTTTGTTTGTCTATCTATTTATTTATTGGTACTCTCTATACCCAACATGGGACTCGAACTCACTACCCGGAGATTAAGAGTCCCATGCTCTTCTGACTGGCACCCCTGTATGATGCCTATTGTTATTTTTGTATTTCCAAATACTCCCAAACTGGTATTGGGGCCAGCCAACATGGGACCCTCACTATCTTAGGAACATTCTAGAATCAACTTACTTTTCTCTGATCAATTTCCAGTATTTACATCCTCCAGCAAACCCTCCCAGCCTACTTAGGAGTTTTCCTTTGGCTCCAGAACTTCTAGAGCATATATTGCCTGGGATCCTTCTTGCTGCCTTGCCGTACCTATATCACAGGCTTCATAATAGGCTAAACAGAGTTTTCTGTCTCCCTGGTTGTCTCCCTCTTGGTGCCTAGCACAGCCTCTTGGTGGACTAGTTGGTTTCTGATACATCATCTCACTCATGGTTCTGCTCAACATTTCTCCTCTGGAGTACTTTGGGACTATTTAGTCTCCTTTGCCCCCCGTGGAATAATTATTAGACTAAATTAGACTCCCTCTCTCCCATTCAGTCATCATGGCTCTGGAGGTCCTGTGAGTAGGATGAATTAAAACAGAAATCTCTGTCTTGCTGAATCCTAAGATATGCTAAATTTGATTAGCAATTTGTCGTATTTCTCAGTCCTTTGGGATTAGGCAATATCCCAGACAAATTCTCACCCAGACAAGTTTTCATAAATATTTTAGAAATGCCAATAAGTTCCCAAATCCCTTACCATTAGTTTCATCCTTCTGCCAGCAGAGGAGTGTAACCATCCAGAACTATATGGAGAATAGAGAGGAAGGGAGTGAGCATCTTATCAGGATAAACATGTTACCATAATGGCCTTTGTCCTTATTCTGAGAATCTGGAGATTTCCCAGTAGACCAAAACCAGGTTTCATAGTACCTCAAACTGAAACTCAATATTCGTAAAGATATATAAGACAGATGCGTATACATTCCCTGTATTTTCTACCTCTAACTTACTATAAAGGATTCTCTGAGTGAAGGCATGTTTGTTTGAAAAAAAAGAAAAAGAAAAATCATTAATCAGATGGCTATCAAAAAAAAAAAAATCTCATCCATTTTGTTTTGAAGAGTCCAGATAGAGTTGGGGAGGAGAGTAGCAAGTTTGAAATTTTCTGTGTGAGTTTACATTGAATTCTATTTTAAATCAGAGCTCTGTATGAGTATGGAAATTTGATCTCAACAAATAGCATGAAATAATATATGAAAGTTCCTCAAACAGTTCCAGATGTACAGTAGGGTCAAGAGAAATGTTCCCACTCATCTGAAGTCCTTCTCTTCTGATGTTATGGAAAACCTGAACTATTTTTATAACTGTACTGTACAGCAGAGGACATGACAACTTACTCTCAATATGGGGAAAATGATCATACTCTTCAGAGCCGACCACTCTCACATTTACTCTTCTTTGGGGAGTTGGAATATGCCAATCAAATGAATTGTTGTTTGCATATTCTTCTTTTACTTCTGGCAGCTTTAATACTTCCTAAAGTGTTGGGCAAGCTCTTCCTGAAAGTTCAATATCCCTAAGTTCCAGTCCATAATGCCAGGTCTCATAGATAGTGGCCAATGGCCTGTACCTTCCTCCCTTCCATTATTTTCATCAGTCCCTCAACTTCTGTTGACACAATGAGTAATCCCTCTATTACATAATGCATTCCCAAGCAGATAACATCAGATCAAAAAATCGCCTTGAATTCTTCATGAGTTTAACAAGTCACGTCAAACGGTTCACTAATGCATTTGCAATGAATCCCAAAGTGATTGCACTATTCCTTTTGTAACATTACAACTTCTCTTCTGTCTTCTTTTAGAACTTTAAAGGGGTATATTATGTATTTGTGCTTTACTAGTGGTCTGTGCGTTCCTCTATATGTATCTGTTTGCATACATGTGTTACTGTGCATGTCTACATGTGTTTGTGTATGTATGTGTGTATGTGTGCATGTGTGTGTGTGTGTGTGTATATATATATACATATATATATAGTTTTGTTTACAGTGTATTTCCCAATACTATGTGATTGTGTGAAGGTTGTGTATCCACAGTGTGTGTATGTGCATGTATTTTTGTGTGTCCATGTGTTCCTGTGGGCTTGCCACATAGAGTGAAACACTTGAGTTTCCTTTTCCTTAGAATCCAGGGCGTTTGTCCTGTTTTGCCTGTTGTTACATAAGCTGGATAAGTCAAAACTCAGTGGGTTTATCAGGAAGAAATGGATTTTGCAATCTCGCACTGTATCTGTTATTTCTTCCTCACTGGTCAACGACTCCACTGACGTGTCTCCTGATGAATCATGGCTCTGAGAAAGGCAGTGACGTCAGGTTGTTTAAATGAAGTAACTGTGGAAGGGACTTGTTATCTTTTTTTAATTTGCTTGGGAGTATTGATAAAAAGATTTATTCTTATTTTGTTCCCTCAGAGTCTTGGGTGTATTTAGGCTGCTGACCAGATTTATCTATGGAAACAATTAAATTTCATGCATAGCTGAGCTCACACACAACAAAAAGTGGGCTTGGCCCTGCCGAGATGGAGGGTACCAAGAATCCTGGCAGGTTGTATGGTCCCCCAAGGCTCAGCAGCTGTCTGCCCTGTTTTTTTGGTAGCAAAATCCAATTTCCACTCTACCCACATGGGCTGGGAGACAGCAGGGATCCACACCAGCTCACAAAATTTTGGCTTCCTCATCTGTGAAACGTGACCAGACATATTAATCTCAGCGGCGGGCAGATTAGATTACTGGACAGGATGAACAGATGCCATCATCAGACATGAAACTGCCACGACAGAGCCAGATTGGAATTGGAGACAGATCCTGGGTTAGGGAGCAAGCATGCAAATAAATTGGGTCTTGGAAGGACCTCTCAAGTTTTTAAATGATATCTTGTTTACCCCCAAAACATATCTGAAAGTCTTCTGAAGTATTTTTGGCCAGAACACCGTAAGTCAACTCTCCTACACAGATAGCTTCAGAGGATCTCTCTTCTGTGGTTCTCAGAATGAAATTTCAAACTTTGTTGCTTGAGGCCCTCCATCATTAAACCTCAGCTTCTCTTTACAATATAATCACCTGTACCTGCTTTCTCAAGCCTTCTGTACAGCGATCTCTTGCGTCCTGTGCTAACCCAGATCATCAAATACTTGCCTGTAGAAAATACTTCATTGAATTTCTTCTCTGATTTCCTGGCCTGGATTTGTGAGATATCTCTTTTGTTTTGAGTAGAAATTTTCAAGCTGGACATTCTAAAATACCTGCTAAAGGGTAAAGAAATAAGAATAGTCAAGACATTTAGAAAGAAAAGGAAGAAAAGGAGGAGGAGAAAGAGGAGAAGAATGGGGGGATATGCCCCAATGGATATTAGGTCTTCTTGAGAAGCTAGAGTAATCAGGACAGTCTGGTGTTGGTGTAGGAATAGACAACTGGACCAATGCGACATGATGTTGAGCCCTGATAAATGACAGAGATTGTTTGCCACATGTGCATGGGGAACATCTATTCAATAAATGGACATGAGACTAATCAAACATATTTATACAGGTGCAGGAAAAATGGACTCTCTCCTGTCATACAAAAATCAACTCCCTGTGAATTAAGGACGTCAATATCAAAATGAAAGATCTAAGTAAAAAATATAAATGCTATTCAATTTGGAAAAAAAAAGTCATATAATCCAAGTATTAGGATACAGACCAACTTGATCTCTTATATTGCTCTGGAATGTGCAATTGGGTAGAACCACATGGGTAAAAATGTTGTGTCATTATCTTGAATGTTAGATGTTTTCATACTCTGTTCCAGACATTTTACTCTTAGGTACTTACCCAAGACAGGAGAAAAAACAGATTGAATAGGAAATTTCAGGATCACAGAAGGTGGTAACATTTAACTCCATACCTCAGAGGGAGAAAAGATAATAATAAAAGCCAGTACAGAAATAAAAACAACTCAAAAGCAGCAAGAATAGAACAGCTTAAAATAGAGTCAAAATGGAAGAACATAAGCTTAAGAAAAAAATCATGCAAAAGTAATTGGAAAATTACTAAGAGATCAACATCATTGGATAGAAAATGATATCTGTGCTAAAAAAAACAACAACAAAGGACACTGAACTTTCGCATGATTATTTTTCTTAAAAATAAAGAATAGTATAAATGAAACAAAATGTATTCAGGTATATAATATAAAAATACTTCCCTAAAATATAGAAAATCTGCACGTGAAGTTTGAAAGGCCACAGTTTTTGGGTTGTTTTTTGTTTTGTTTTGTTTTTTTCCAGAAAACTGATACATAACTCTAAAGCCAAGAAATACTCTGGTAAAGTCACTGAACTTCAAAGACTGATCAAACAAAAGAAGTCAGAAATTTGATGTCATTTTTATGGATGAACTAAATTCATATCACATCTATTTAAATTGAGAACCAGAGCTAAAAACAATATGAAAGGGGCGGCTGGGTGGCTCAGTTGTTAAGCCTCTGCCATCAACTCAGGTCATGATCCCAGGGTCCTGGAATCAGTCCTGCATTGGGCTCCCTGCTCCACAGGAGGCCTGCTTCTCCCTCTCCCACTCCCCCTGCTTGTGTTCCCTCCCTCGCTGTCTCTATCAAATAAATAAATAAGATCTTTAAAAAATATATGAAAACTACTGTTGCAGAAAAAAGCATAAACATTATAAACTAACACAACGCGAGACAATATAATTAATAGAAATTAGGACATTAATGTTCTCAATTAGGAAATTAAGAAAAAATGTAATTGTATTGATGTCCTCGTTTTTCAGAAAAAAATTCAACATACTGATAAAAGTAGCTACCTCAGGAAGTACAGATTTATGTGTATTATTTATGATTCCTGTAGTAACCACAATAATACCTAAGAATATATTATAAACTCTGCAGATTTTCTGAAGGAAAGACACACACACACACACGAACGCACACACAATCAGTGGGGGAGACAACAAAGAAAATGGAAATCATGGCAAATCTCTTTTTTTCTCTTTAGCTCCACATATAAATATATGAATGTATTTATTTATATCTCTCTTATCTTTGTACATTTCTTATGCTAGGACAACATACTTCACAAAGTAAGTACTTGCAAAATCCATGCTGTATTGGAGGAGATCAGGATCACCTCAGAGCCATTAAAACCTGCTGCACCACATCCTCCCAGGACCTCCCAGCTGCACCTCTACCCCCCACCCACCATGCTACACTGGCCCTTCCATTCTCTAAATCCTCTTTTATCTGGGATATCAGTCTTTGATCCAATTCTGGAATCAGAGAGCAGATATAACTGGGAGGGATCTTTCAGGCCTGGGAAAATCCCTTTACCTGTCTGCTTTAATTTCTTCCCTTGTAAAATGTCTTATTTTGCTCCTTCACCATTTCTAGGGCATGTGTCTTACTTTCCTACTAAACTCTGTGTTCTGGAAAACCTGTACCGTGGTCTTGAAAATCTTCTCTTTCCTATAAAGCGTGAAGCACTATCTCTTGCTCATAGGAAGGGCTCTGTATTCAGCTACGATTGAATGAATAGAGGATTACATGTTAGATTGAATATACTGGGGTTTAACTGTATGCCAAAAATTCTGCTAATTGCTTCACATGCATTGCATAATTTAATCTGCTTAGCGAGCGTATTTCTATTTTATGCTTGTACCGAAGCATAAAGAGATTAATAAACATGCCTGAACTGGGATTTGGACCCACGTAATCTGGCTCCTGACTTGCTTGACTATATGGCAGAGACAAAAGAGTAGCATGTATTTTTTTTTTTTTAATTCAGCTGACTTGTAGCATGTATTCAAAGCTTTAGAATACATGGGTCACTTCCTTCCGCATGCCCAGCTGCACCAGCACCAGGGAACTTCTCACCCTTTCAGCAGGTGGAGAGGAACCCCCAGGGGTAGAGAGATGCTCAGTGAAGCAGGTGACCTACAATTGTAGGATGGTGTGCAATATCAGGCACCACTCTTGCATAACAGCTCCTCTGTGAGCCAGGCCCACATGGGACTCAACAGGCACAAGACATGGCCTTCCTGCCAACCTGCACCTCCTCTGCAGACAGCTTAGGAAGTGAGTGCTTCCAACTCACTAGGTGCAGGAAGGAGTCAGGGATGAAGAGAGCCTGGGGCAAGTCCCGGCTTTGAGGAACTAGCCCAGGAGGGAGGTTTACTCTTACTTGTGTGTCCAACTAATGAATTATGCTACTTGAAGTCTCACAAAGCCTTTGCAGTTCTAGGAGAGTCATCATTACGACTGTAGAAATGTGTTTGTGTCTTCCAGAATTTTTAGTTTCATTTTCATTTAAAGCAAACCTGACATCATTCATTTATCAATGAATCTCCCTCAGGGGTCTGCTATGCTATCCTGCCTCCTTTCTGCTTCTGGAAGAGACTGAGATGTAGCACTGACTGTATTATGGTGCCATCTTTGTTCTCCAGCTGTCTCCCCAGTTAGACTGCATTGCTTCTAGATCGAGGGAAGAATATGTTAGTCATCTCTGCATCAGCCACACCTAGAAAACTAAGTGGAATTTGAAACACAGGGAGAATGTGGATTATTCTTTGTGGCATTCAGGTCAACATTTTAATTAGTATTCAAAATGCTGGCACAACATTTTTGTATGTGTGGCACATAAAATGGCACAACATATGGTTTATGTATTTACTACATATACAAAATAAAAACAAAACGTATTATCATACAGGAATAATGACTGTGACATCTGGGGACATTTCATTCTCACACAAATGTGTGTAATAGCTAGATAGCTAGCTAAAGAGAGTCCCCCAAAATGTGAAGATTTCCATCTCCAGACTCTCAGGATGTTACCTTGCATGGCAGAAGGGACTTTTCAGATATGATTAAGAACCTGATATGGGAAGATTGTCCTGAATTATACTGAGTAGGCCCCATGTAATCACAAGGCTCCTTAGAAGAGGAGGGCAGGAGGGTTGGATTCACAGAAGGGGATGAAAGGACAGACGCAGAGGCTGGAGTTCTCCCAGGTATGAGTTAAGGAATGAGCAAAGCCTCTAAAAGCTGAAAAAGGCAAAGAACAGGTTGTCCCCTATACTTCCAGAAGAAATGCTTTTCTGCTGACCTATTTGGATTTCTGATCTCCAGAACTATAATATAATCAGTTTGTATTGTTTTAAGCCACAAGTTGGTGGTAATCTGTTAGAGAGCCTATAAAACTAACAGATAAAAAGTATATTAGTTTCTTAGGGATGCCACAACAAATTACTATAAACCAGGAGGCTTAAAACAATGAAATTTGGGCGCCTGGGTGGCTCAGTCGTTAAGCGTCTGCCTTTGGCTCAGGTCATGATCCCAGAGTCCTGGGATCAAGCCCCGCATCGGGCTCCCTGCTCGGCAGGAAGCCTGCTTCTCCCTCTCCCACTCCCCCTGCTTGTGTTCCCTCTCTCGCTGTCTCTCTCTCTGTCAAATAAATAAATAAATAAAATCTTTAAAAAAAATGAAATTTGTTCTATCACAGTTCTGGAGGTTAGAAGTCCAAAGTGAAATGTTGGCAGGACCATGCTCTCCCCAAAGGCTTTAGATAAGAGTCCTTCTCCCTAACTGGCAGTCCTTGTCATTCCTTAGTGTGTAGATGCATCGCTGTGATGTCTGCTGTTCCCATCACACGGCAGTCCCCCTGTGTGTATGTGTCTTCACATGGTCTTCTTATAAGGACACCAATCACTGGATTTAGGGTCCACCCTAATCCAGCATGATCTGAATTTAACTAATTCCATCTGCAAAGACCCTATTTCCAAAAAAGATCACAGTCTGAGATTACAGGGGATGACTTTGGGGAGGATATTATTCAATCCAGTACAGATTAATAGGTAGGTAGGTAGGTAGGCAGGTGTATATAGATAGATAGATAGATAGATAGATAGATAGATAGATAGATAGATAGATAAATAAACATTCTTTTACAATGCAATTTTCATTGTTGTATAATATTTTGTTATATGTTTATAGCAGAATTATTCATTCTTTTTGCCAGAAGCACATTGTTATATTTACCAAAACAGTTATTTCACTAGAAGAACTGCCCCTGTTTCTGAGTATCACATTCTGTATGGGATAATGACAAACTGCAACCTACCCTGGCAAACCAGGACAGAGAATGGACTCAAATCATTTCTCATGAAGGTCCATGGAAGGAACTGGAATGATTAATCAAGATAAGAGAAGCTTCAAGACATACATGGAAGATATTTTCAAAGACTGAATGTATGACCACATTAAAGAGAAATTAATCTTATTCTATTTTTCCTCAGTATGTTGAACTAAGGCAAATGGATCAAAAACCATTCCAAAAGAAAAAGTACTACAGTGGCCTCACCTCTCTGTGTGTCCTTCCTCATGCAGATCTTGGACCCCAAAATCTTCAGTCTTAGTAGTGCTCCAAAGCCTTCAAACAAATGTTTTCTTAAAATAATTTTGTCAAAAACCATGGATGGGAGGTGCCTGCATGGCTCAGTTGGTTAAGCATTCGACTCTTAATTTTGGCTCAGGTCATGATCTCAGGGTTGTGAGATCGAGAACTGTGTCTGGCTCCATGCTAAGCATGGAGGCTACTTAAGATTCTCTCTCTCTCCCTCTCCCTTTGCTCCCCCCACCCTGCTCACACACACACATTATCTCTCTCTCTCTCAAAAAAACCATGGATGGTATGATATTTTTTTAAACTGTCAAGAACTGCTATGGGTCTGAGATTTCCCCCTTCTTACAAATGAACAAGTTATTTAATTAAAGTTTCATTAATGCTTTGGAAGATAAGAGACTCCTGAGTCAGATACAAAGGCTGACTTATTACTCATAGCAACAGCAGTAGCCAGAGTGTCATCATTTTCTTGACCTGTTTCCAGACCCCAGTTCCAGGGTGATATGAAAAGGGCCAGGTGGTGCCTGAATGTGCAAATGGTTGTTTACAGGAAAGAAACACTGCATTTAGGAAACCCCAATCTTTTGTATGGTCTCTGCAATCCTGTCTGACCATTGCCCTGGAAAGGTGTATTATTGCTATGGAAACAAGCTTGAAAAAGTCATCCACATCAAAAGTTGTCAGCATATCATTGCTCACAAAACATTCAGAAATGCAAGAAACCCATTGATATTTGTGTCTCAACAAGAGCCACCCCTACTTCATTTTTATACCATCTTGGTTTCTGGTCAATTTTCCCATGAGTTCATCACTACGTCAGCCACTTTGATTCATCTGACCGGCAGCACTGGGATCAACCCCATTCAGTTTGTCTCATATTATATTTAGTTAAGACTGCTATGAATAGGACCCCAAACAGCAAGATGAGGTCAACTTGAAGTATTAACCTCATTCAGTGAGAAGCAGAATGTGGATGAAGATGAGATTGGAGCTGTAAGCTAGAGGCAGATGAGAAAGGATTTTGTATGCTTCGTTCTGCTTCCAATTTATTCTACTGGTGCCAAAGAATGATCAAAGAGTATAACAGGAGACTTACCCAGCTGATGTGCACGTGAAATCATTCTCCAGGGTGGCAAAAGGGATAACAGCTTAGAGAAGATGCTAATAGAGAGAGACCCAGTTCTAAAGACATTTTAATACCGCATTTAGTAAACACTGAGGCTTGAAGAGGATAGACTTGAAACGTATTTAGGAGGTAAAATCAAGAGAACCTTTAAGAGAAGGAAAGAGGAGAGAAGAAAAAGTCAAGCGTGACTCCCAGGTTTCTGGATTGGGGAACAGTGTGGAGGGCAGTGACGTTCCCTGAGATAGGAAAGCTTAGGATAGTGGTTTTGAAGGGTATTGGCAAGTTCAGATGAACCTGTTAAGTGTAGACATCCACTGGGACGTCTAGCAGCCATTAAAGTTAAGGATCTGAGGTGGTAGGGAGAAAATGTACTGAAAAGGTCAGTTTGGAAGTTATCGGCACATAGGTTGT
Organism: Mirounga angustirostris; assembly: GCF_029215605.1. Classification (NCBI taxonomy): domain Eukaryota; kingdom Metazoa; phylum Chordata; class Mammalia; order Carnivora; family Phocidae; genus Mirounga; species Mirounga angustirostris. Next base: position 12,638,645 of record NW_026991718.1, on the reverse strand, counting down.
AACTAAAGTCTGAAGACTGGATGAGAATTTCTATAGAAAATATATCTAGAAAGGTCTAAGGGAAGAGCTCTGAACAGCAGTGTAAAGCCTGCAGGGGTGGCGGTGGGAGTGGGGAGGAATGGGGAAGGAGGAATTTCTGCCATAGGGCCCTGCAACAGAGTGCCAGAAGGAAGGAGTAATCAGCAAAGTGATTAACTAAAAGGATGAAGATGTGTATTGGATTTAGGGAGAATAAGATCATGGAGGACCTGGGGGAGAGTCATTCCATGGAAAGGTGAATGCAGAAGCTAGTTGTAGTAGTGAGCTGTGAATGTCATAATTGGGCATGTATTGAGTATGTCTTTCAGCCATTAGGAAAATTTCATTATAAAATGTCAATTCTTTTTAAGAATTAAAGGGAAATCCTTTGCACTGAGGCTTCCCAGGGCCTCTGATCTTACTAAAGGGAAAGGAGGAGATGTATAATTCATTCGCGTTTCACGTTTGCTTGGCAAACGTGCAGGACATTCAGTGGGAGGCCGTACTTTGAGAATATAGCAGAAGTAGCAGTAAGATGCCTTCCACTGATGGGGGTGAAAGGGTGGTCAGCTTGTGGTGCAGAGTTTGTCAAATTTTACTAAAGCGGAAAAAGGAGATGGTCTAGCAGTCTGCAGCTGGGTCAGACAATAGCATACCTTATGTCAATACACAAAAGCTGTAATAATGCACAGTTTCACCAAGCTCATATCATCCTTTTTTTTTTTTTTTTTTAAATGTGTAAGCCCCAGAAAAAGATTTCATAGAAGTGTGTCTGGAGGAAAATAGGAAATGTCACTGCCACTGAGTTCTATTCAAAATGAGCAGGAGAAAAATACAGACTCAGGTAATTAGGTTTTTAGATCCAGCTCAGACTGTGGCATCTGTTACCCCACTGTCTTCCGAGTCTGATGTGTTGATCAGATGTTCAGTGGTGGGAAGCAGAGGGTCCAGAGCTTTCCTCCCAAAAGCAGAGCAAGAACATGGGCTTTGAGCTGACGGAAGCTAGAGGCAGATGAGAAAGGATTTTGTATCCTTAGGTAACTTGCAAGTTACCTAACCCTCTGAGCTTCATGGCATTTGGTTTGTATTTTTCATTTGTGAAAAGGAGTTAGCAACCCTTTATCAAAATATTATTGAGACGATTAAACCACTCTTCCTTCCTTCCCTCCTTTTCTCTCCAGTGAATATCTACTCCTTCAGGTAAAGGACCTCTCAGGAATCTAGGTGCCACCTTCCCAGAAATTTGTATTATTTACATCAAGATCATATCCTGCAGATAATGGATGTGAACTTGAAAGTACCGCCAGAGGCAGGAAGGCCTTCAAAGGCCTTGGAATTCCCCTGAGCAGATTGACCCTTACCAGGACTTTATTTCAGCAACAAAGCTTTTTCAAGCTTTAAAATGACTCAGCTCCCGAGGGCCATATGCACAGTTTTCCATCTCATTAACAAAAAGCTTATTTCTCATAAACTTTTAAAGAAAGAACAGCTCTTTCCCAAGAAAACAACCTCTTCTCACTCCAGTCCCTGAAATTGGATTGAATATCACCAGGCAAACTGTAAACACCATTTATTTCCCAGTGCAAATGACCCCCATCTGCAGACTTGGCAGGATGGGAAGTGTCTCCTTTTGATATTCCAGCTATCTGGTATTTTCTTGGCATCAAGGTGTAAACTGCAATTTGGAGAGTCACAGCTATTCAATTTTCAGAGGAGAGAATTTGGAATTCTTTCATCCAAAAATTTTAGGGAAGGGAAACTAAACTGATCTCTGGCAAGTGAAAATGTACATCAAAGTCTCTTCATTACACTCAGAAGGACCTTTCCATTCCTTGATGGGGGTTCTATTCCCTTAAGTCTACACTCAGGTCTGAAATAATGTTTACTGATACCCAAATGCATGGTAGATTAGAAGTTAAAAAAAAATTTGAAGTAGAATGAGAAATTATGGGCCGACGGCCTATCAAAAAGAAATGTCAGCTAATATTTAAAAACGGGAGTGAAAGCTAACTATGACAAACGTAGGAAATCAAAAGCCACAGCAGTTAATGAACATTTGGTGCTGAGAGATAGGCCCTGTATCTGCCAATCATGCCCAAGGTCACCACTCTGATGCTGCTTGTCACAGTGAGGGTTGTTCAATGCAACATCCAGGAAGTTCCCTCTTTCCTTCTGTCCTGATTTCTGTCTTGATAGATTCCTTTTTCCGGTTCCAGAGTTTCAAGTAGATGGAATCATACAGAATGTATTCCTTTGTGCCTGGCTTCTTTCATGCAATATCATGTTTTTCAGATTCACTCATGTTGTGGGTGTCATGTATCCATTCTTTTTTCTTTTAATTCATTTATTTGAGAGAGAGAGAGAAAGAGCATGAGGAGGAGGGGCAGAGAGAATCTCAAGCAGACTCCGCACTGAGCGTGGAGCCCAAGGTGGGGCTCAATCTCACGACCCTGAGATTGTGACCTGAGCCGAAACCAAGAGTTGGATGCTTAACTGACTGCCTTACCCAGGCGCCCCATGTATCCACTACTTTTTATTGCTATTTAGAGTTAGTATGAATTTGCCACAGTTTTGTTTATCCATTTACATATTGATGAGCATGTCTACGTAAGTCTTTTCGTGGACATATGTTTTTATTTCTCTTGCTAAATATCTAGGATTGAGACTCCTGGGTTTTATATGGTTGGTGTATATTTAACTTTTAAGAAACCACTAGTTTCCAAAGTGATAATACCATTTTACACTCCTACCAGCAATATGCAAAAGTTCTAATTTCTTTACATCTTCACCCACACTTAGCACTGTCAGTCTTTTCACGATTTAGCCATTCTAGTGTGTGTGAAGTGATATTCCCATTGTGGTCTTAATCTGCATTTGCTTTATGACTAATGAATGATTTATAGAGCAGGGATCTGCAAGCTATGTCTATGGGCAGGGCCGGCTACATAGAATATGTGGAATAAAAACACAGAGACACTTGCATTAAAGTTAATAAAAATGCCAAGAAGGCAGCAGCAGAACATTAAACAAAGCAAGAAGCCCTTCTAAGTACAAGAACCTGTGGACTGCAGAGGGCACGTGACCTTAAACCTGGCCTTGCCTATGGGCCAGATCCAGCTCATATTACGGGCTGTTTTAGTACGGCTTATGAGCTAAAAATGGTTTTTATATTTTTAAATAGTTAAAAAATGAAAAAGGTCATATTTTGTGATACTTGAAAATTACAGGAAATTCAAATTTCAGCGTCCATAGATAAAGATACTTTACAATACAGCCATACTCATTTATTTATGTATTATCTATAGTTGGACAATGACAGTGTTAGTAGTTGCAACAGAAACTCTATGGCCTGCAAAATATAAAATGTTTACTGTCTGGTGCTTTATAGAAAGAGTGCCAACTCTTTTCATGTGTTCATTTAACCATTTGTATATTTTCTTTTTTTTTGAAGTGTCACGTCCATGTTTAATTGCATTGTTTATCATTTCATTTTTCAGTTGTAAAAGTTATTTATTTATTATGGATATGATTCCTTTGTCAGATATATGTGTGAAAGATATTTTCTCCAAGTCTCTGATTTGACTTTATATTTTATTTAAAAATTTTCAGGGCGCCTGGGTGGCTCAGTTCGTTGGGCAACTGCCTTTGGCTCAGGTCATGATCCCAGGGTCCTGGGATGGAACCCCGCATTGGGCTCTCTGCTCAGCGGGAAGCCTGCTTCTCCCTCTCCCACTCCCCCCTGCTTGTGTTCCCTCTCTCGCTGTCTCTCTGTCAAATACATAAATAAATAAAATCTTTTAAAAAATTAGATAGATAGATAGGGATGCCTGGACAGCTCAGTTGGTTAAGTGTCCTGGGATCGAGTCCCACATTGGGCTCCCTGCTCGGCGGGAAGCCTGCTTCTCCCTCTCCCACTCCCCCTGCTTGTGTTCCTGCTCTCGCTGTCTCTGTTTCTGTCAAATAAATAAATAAAATCTTTAAAAATAAATAAATAAAAAAAATAAAAATTTTCAAAAGAGCTAGAGGTTTCAATTTTGGTGAAATCCAATTTATCGATTTTTATTCTTTTATGATTAGTGCTTTTTTGTGTTTTAAGAAATCTTTGCCGGGGCACCTGGGTGGCTCAGTCGTTAAGCGTCTGCCTTCGGCTCAGGTCATGATCCCAGGGTCCTGGGATCGAGCCCCACATTGGGCTCCCTGCTCCGCGGGAAGCCTGCTTCTTCCTCTCCTATTCCCCCTGCTTGTATTCCCTCTCTCGCTGTGTCTCTCTCTGTCAAATAAATAAATAAAATCTTTAAAAAAAAAAAAAAAAAAGAAAGAAATCTTTGCCTACCTCAAAGTTGCTAAGAACTTTTTCCTGCTTTTTTTCTGGGTATTTTATACTTTAATCTTTTATACTTGGGTCTATGATCCATTTTTAATTATTACGATTTGAGAGGGGCATACTGAGAGGTAGAGGTAAAGGTTCATTTTTTTCCCACATGAATATCCAGTTGGTTTGCAACTGTTTGTTTAAAAAAAAAAAATGTTTCTTTCCCCATTGAATCAGAATTCTGTTGAAAATCAATTGATCATATCTTTTTGGACTTTTAAATGGTAAAATGGTGTAAGTGTGAACTCATGCTATATTTTCTCTTTACAAAATCATCTGTATTTCCTAGCTCTGTCCACCAGTAGTGTCTAAAAACAATAACTAACTTTGTAGAAATGAACATCACAACTCAAATATTGGTGTCTAAAAACCATTTCACACCAGAAGAAACCAGAACGAATCTGGAAGAAAAAATATAGTCTGGGATATTTATCATGCCAGAAAATAGATAAGCTATGGAAGACTATTGAGTTGTGGCAAAATGACAGAATAGCCAATTTCAAGAGGCTCCCACTGGCCCAACATGCACCAATTTGTAGACCAAATTAATAATAGATGTAATAGATTTAATACATCAAAATGCATGAAAAAAATCTATATGTTTATAATCATGCAAAAATAAACACGCACGCACACACACACACACACACAGAGCAAGTCCATTTATATAAAAAGCAGTCTATCATACAGTTACAAAAAAGCAGATCCAGGGTTATTGGGGGGTGGGACAAAGAGAGCGTTGGACTGCAGAAGGGCACAGCGAATCTCCTAGCGGTGATGGTGATGGAAGCATTGCCCATCTTGAGTGTGGCAGTGGTTTCACGCATGCGTAATTACCAAAACTCTTCAAACTGCGCACTTTAAATGGATGCGGTTTGTTTTACATAAGTTATTTCTCAATACAAATGACAAGCGGCAAAAGTTCAATTAGGTAAATTTAGTTGAAAGGATTTTTCTGAGTTTCTGTATACCTAGTAATTGTCTTTGTTCTGTCAATTGGGGAGAGAGGAATGTTGAAGTGTAAAACTATAAATTTGCGTGTTTCTTATCTTAATTTTATAATTTTTGCATTCGGGAATTTTGAAGCTGTTTTTAGATTCATACATATTTATGATTGCTGTGTCCTCCAAATGAGTTGCTGTTTGTATTATTATGAAATGCCCTCTTTATTTTTAATTCTGTCTTGAAGTCTATTTAGTTTCATAAAAATACAACCATTTTTCTTACGCTCATTTTTATGGGATTATCTTTTGCATCCTCTATTTTTTTTTCTTCAAATTGAAAAAACATTTATTATAGGTCACATACAGTTGAGTATTGCTTTTTTTAAAATCCATTCTGACATTCTCCTCTCTTTTTTTTTATAAGAAATCTTCAGTCTGTACCTTATGCAATTATTGGTATGGCTGTTTCATATCCACATTTTGCTTTGTTTTTCATTTGTTTGTCTACTGGTTTTCCTTCTCATTGCAAAAATCTTTTTTGTTTTTTCTTTTTAGTATTCCATTTTATTTTCTCTGTTGGCTTCCCACCTATCCTAGTCTTGCCCCAGGGCTAACAGTATTCATCATTAACATATCCGTCTGTTTAGAGTCCACATTGTACTACTTCATACTTCACACTTTACACTTGGCTTTTCAAACATTCAGTTTCCCAATTCCCACTTCTAACTTCATGTCTGCTGCTTCCCATGCTCAGTTCCTACCCCCTACTTCACAAATATAATAGCTTTAGAAAAAAATATAATTCCATTTACCATTCCACCCATCTTTTTCTTATAGTGCATTAAACCATCAGGTGTCTTTTATGGAAATCATGGGAATAATAAAACATAATAATAAAACATAGCATTATATACACACACACGTGTGTGTGTATGTGTGTGTGTATTTCAATTTAATTACCATGTGCTGTTCTCTTCCTTCCTTCTTGTAGATCTCAGTCCTAGTTTGCATCTGGGATCTTTTTTTTTTTTGGCCTCAACAATTTTTTTTAAATCATGCTTTAGGGAAATTTTTTTTTTAATTATTGAAGTATATTTGACACAGAATGTTACATTACTTTCAGACGTGCAACATCATAATTCAACTGCACACTTTAACATTTATTGTAGTGTGATTCTGCTGGCAAAAACATTCAGCTTCCAATTTTCTGAAAATGTCTTTTCACTCTCATTTTTAAAGGATATTTTTGCAGGTTATTGGATTCTGGATTAACAGATTTTAGTTTTGCAGCAATTTAAAGCTATTGTTTCAGAGTCTTCTGGATTCCATTCTTTGTTTCTGATGAGAAGTTAGCTATCATTTATACATTGTTCTTCTGTATGTTATGTGGCTTGTTTTCTCTAAGTGCTTTGAAGATTTTTCCTTTATCTATTATCAGTTTAACTGACCTACTTACATCTGATTTTATCTGTATTTTTTTCTGCCTTGAATTTACTGTGATTCATGGATCTATATGCCGAAATTTTTCATCAAATGGGGAAAGTTTTTAGTCATTGTTTCTTCCAGTATTTTTTTGCCCTATTCATACTACCCTCCTTTCATAGGTCCTATTACATTTATAGTAGACAGTATATATTGTCCCATAGTTTCTTGAGCTTCTATTCATTTTTAAAATCTATTTTTTCTTTGGGCACCTGAGTAGCTCAGTTGGGTGAGCATCTGACTCTTTATTTTGGCTCAGATCACGGTCTCAGGGAGGTGGGATCCAGCCCCTGAGTGTTGTCTGGCTCTGTGCTCAGTAGGGAGTCAGTTTCTTCCTTGTCCCTCTCCCTCTGTCCTTCCCTCCACTCATGCACTCTCTCTCAAATAAGTAAATCTTTAAAGAAAATCTATTTTTTTCTCTTTTTTATTTCATATTAAGTAATTCCTACTGATCTATCTTCGAATTCATTGACTTTCTCATTTGTGAAGCCAATCTAAGGATTTCCTCTTTTAAATTCTAAATTCAGGAAACTCATTTGGTTCCTTCTAAAGTTTTTATTTTTTTTGCTGAAATTTTCTTTTTGTATTTTATTTATAAATGATTTTAATGTATTAAAGCTATACTTTTCTCTTACTCTTTTAATAGTTTTTACCCATTGCTTCTTCAAACTTTTTATAATAGCTTTTTAAAATACAATATACTAGTGGTACCTGGGTGGCTCAGTCAGCTGAGAGTCCTACTCTTGGTTTCAGCTCAGGTCATGATTTCAGGGTCATGGGATGGAACCCCACATCAAGCTCTGTGTTGGGCTCCATGCTGACTCAGCATGGAGTTTCTCTCTCCCTCTCCCTCCCCCCGCCCAGTACTCTCTCTTCAAATAAATAAATAATTTTTAAATAAATAAATAAATACAATATACTAAATCCAACATCTAGAGCATTCCAAGGTTGAATTTTAGTGACTGTCTTTTTTTCTTGATTGTGTGTCATGTATCTTTGCATACCTGGTAATTCTTGATTGTCTGCTGGACTTTGTTGGCAATATGTAGTACAGATTCTGGATTCTGTTGTTATGTCCACTGAATGCTGAATTTTGTTCTACTAGGCAGTTCAAGCACTAGTTGATTAGATTGAACTTGGATAGCCTTGGTTTTATGCCTTGGTAGGCCAGATCTGTGGAGCATACAAGCTGTTGCCTGACTTCTTCTAACTTGGCAGGACTTCCCATTCAAACTCGGCATCTCCTATAAGTCTCTTCAGGGCCTCATTTTAGTTTTGTTGAAGGTACGTCTAAAATAGACTTTTCTCTTGAACATGTCCCTTGCTCCTAACATAATCTTTATGGTGCCCTAGCTAGATGCATGTAGCGTTCATGAGATATTAATGATTTTATCGATTTTGGCTAGATAAAATTGTCACTATCTCCCAGCCCTTTCAGACCACTAGGCTATTTGTTTTACTCTCAAATCCATGGCTGCCACTTAAGTAAATATCATAAAATTCCACATGCATGTGCAGCCCAACCCTCAGCTAAGGACTTGTGAAGAGCTGCCCCCCCCCACATGCTTCTGGATCAGCCCTCCATTCCATGACCCCTTCTTCTCTAGTGCTCTGCCCCAGAATGGTAGTCATTTCGTTGTCCTGAATCAGATCTCTACCTCCTCGGATCAGTGGGACCACCATGCTCTGCTTACATCTCTCTCACTGGCAGAAAGCCAGGTGGGGTTCACCTCATGAGTTTCCCTTTTCTCATGGATTGGAGTCTTGCACTGCCTGGTGATCAATGCCGAAAAGAATTATTTGTCTATTTTGTTCAATGTTATGTTTGCTTATATTGGGAGACCCAATATAAGCAGGACTGGCTACTCCATTAGTCAGAAGCATGTCTTATGCAATTGCTTGTATGACTATATCCTATTGATATATCACTTAATTTTAAGTTTCTGCTTTCTAGAAATGTACACGTGCAAAACATACAGATACTGTTAGCTGAAAGTCCTAAAAACTTTTTCATTATAATTAAATTATAATTTAATCAATTATAATTAATTATAAAATAATTAAATATAATTAATTAAACCAATTAATATTTTGTTTTAATGGATTAATGTATTAATGTTTTAATATTGAAACTTTCACAAGAATGATATTTAACCTTCATTATTTATTGGAGTTTTTTTTCAACAGGATTATAAGCTAGTGATGGAATAAAAATTAGTAACTGCTTAGTCCTGAGGTCATTACCAAGGATCTCTGGAGCCTAGCTTGCTGTCAGTTCCTTATCACCACCTCCACTTCCCTCCAACATCTAGGACTGGCTCAATTTGATGGAGGCATGAGCTATTTAATTTCACTGCATTTATTCTCTTGTAAATAAGGTAGCACGTATCTTTCTTGAAACTCAGGGATGATAAAATTAAGGTTAAAATGGGTCTCAATCAGCTGTTACACTTTCATCTAGTTGGAAAAAAATATTGGTGGAGTTTCTATTTAATGTGCCAAATACTAGGTAGGAGAAAATATTCAGGAAAAAAAAAAAAAAAAACATTAAGAAAAGGAAGGGAGGGAGGGAGAAAAAAAGAAAGAAAACAGGAGGAAAAAGAAAAACAGGTCCCTGTTCTGAAAAATATTACTGTTGAATAATTTCCCAAAAGACCTAAATTGTGATGCCATATGATGGGATTGATTCTGGAGATACATAAGTGAAATACTAAGGAAGCTTGGAGAAAAATATTTAAGTAGGTATAAATGCAATAGGTACCAATTTCACTGTCAAAATTTCTCACTAGTAAAGATACCATTTGCTTTATTTCTCTACAACTAAATTTACTTTATCAGAGAAAGCACCATTCCATTTTGGTAGAAGACAATTTAATCTTACCAATTCAAGGAACATTCAGTCATTTCTGGTTTAATACTGAGTCTCTCAAGAAACCACTAAGCCAATTCAGTATTTTCTGATGCTTTTTATCTATTTGTTTGGGTTTGAGTAGGCGGTTTACTTTTATTATCCAAGAATTGTGGTGAGGACAAGTAGTCCGTAATTATCAGCATGTATCTGTGGTGGCATCTTCTATGATGAGGATCATTCTTCATCATCACTGCATTGTTGACAGAAAATTCTACATTTTGGTTTGTTAATTCATCACTCTGTTCATGCAGGTCATTCTCTATCTTCTTTAACCCTACTCCAATGCCTGTCCTGGTCAGTTGGCTTACACTGTAAAATTTCTGTACCCTTCCCAGAGCACAGGCATAACAGAAACTGGACAATTGCCTTCCCCAGACTGATTGTATGGTGTATGGCTGCCTTTGGGCCCATTTTGGAGTAGTGAAGTAGAGTGATTAAATGTACAGACATTGGAGACAATCTTCCACAGTTTGATCCCATTCTACCAAGGACCAATGGTCTAGCCTCAGTCACCTAACCTCTCCATGCCCCTCATTGATGAAGTGATTATAATAGTATTCTTTACTTCCTAGAGTTGTTGTGAGAATGAATGGTAGTGATATATACAACGTGCTTAGAAGCTGGCACAGAGTGAGCATTATATAAATATTATCTATCTTAGCAGCAGAGCCTAGACTTTTCACTCAGCAGTTTCTCCTCAAGCACCAAGTTGAACCTGGCTCTTAAATTATAATGCTTGCAGTCTTACAACAATACCTCATGGGAAATTAAAGATAACCAAAAATAGAAACTAGGCAATGTCTCTTTGTGTTTGGATTTATATCAGAGAACTTCTCCAGGTTCGCAACCTTTAACTTCCAGTTGTGTTCTTCAAATTTGCCTTTTCTCACCAACTATATTGCTTTAGAGTAGAAAACTTATCTTGCAATATTTGATATTTTGTTCTTTTTCTCTCTTTTTAATTTTTTTTAAGGATTTTATTTATTCATTTTGAGAGAGTGAGAGAGAGTGTGAGAGAGCACAAGCCAGGGGGAGAAGCAGAGGGAGAGGGAGAAGCAGACTCCCAGCTGAGCAGGGAGCCTAATGTGGGCTCAATCCAGGACCCTGAGATCATGACCTGAGCCGAAGGCAGACACTTAACTGACTGAGCCATCCAGGTGCCCCTTTTTTCTCTAAACTTATGGGATAAACATGGTCTGCATCCTAGAGCACTCAACTTTTGCCATTCAAAACAAAAACAGAATCCACTTTCCTTTTTCAAAAAAATCCTCATATTTATAAACTTTGATTTAAAGACTTGAATTTGCTATAGAATTCAAAGCTTATTTTTGTCAATCAAAGTTGAATATCAACTACTTCTCTTTGCAAACCTACTGTCCAAGTCTATTCTGGGGCAATGGATGCTAGTGACCAAAGAGCCAGAATATCAAGTATAAAGAAAAGATTATTTAAGGCCATCTGAATATGTTTTACTTGCTCCCTCCAGATCCACCTTCCAAATTTCTCTGCCCTTCTCTGTATCTCAGGATGCTGAGTTTTATGAACCATATCAATGGGCCCACTTCCCCTCTGGCTTCCTGTTGGGTTTGGCCAATGGGCAAGACTGACAGTCATTATACTTGGTTTCCTTCCTGTTTGCTCTCTGCAAGTGAGCTGGGACCCTCTGCTAAAGTCATATCCTTTCCCACTATTCTGGGTACTCTTTCCCAGGCCCCAGTATCTGCTCCTTATCCTTCCCCTTTTTGGATTGGGGTTGCAATTACTGTCCAGCCTTGGTAGCTCCTATTGGTTTCCTTTTAACCTCCCCATAATGTTGTAAGTAGCCTCTTTATTAAATACTTCATTTTCCCATTCAAGTGGGCTCTCTGTTTCCTGCCAGGATATTGAGTGATCCAAAAGGAAAGCGGAAACTCCAGGAAACAAACAAACAAACACATTGACCAAAAAGGGAAACATAATCATGACATTCCATTTATTGTTCAAAAAAAAATATTAAGATATTCATATTTTTAAATTTAAAAATCAGCCTTTAGATGATTCACTAAAGATTTCATTATGGTAGCAGAATAGAAGGTAATATAATCAACTGTGAAAATTTTAAAGTCAAGGTAATTGACTTTACTGATACTGAAAGATACTGAAAAGAAGATACTGAAAAGAAGAAGAAGTAAGGTGAAGAACCACTAACATCCAATCATAATAAGTAAAGGGTGGAGGGGTGTCTATGATCAATGGTAAATAGACTAGAAATGTGTGCATACATAATTTAAATCTATAAAGGTCACTAAAAATAGTGGACTAATGCTCTTTCAGGGTGGGAGGAGGAAGGTAGAGAGAGGTATAGGTGAGCTAAGTCTTCATCTCTCATAGCAGGAAATCAATAGCTTACATTTAAATTTGACAAATGAAGAAAGAGAGATTTGAGTGTATTATTTAGACTTATGGAAATAATGACCAGAATAATGGCGAAAGGAAACAGTATGGAGTAGCTGCTTAGAGGGCAAGGCTGTGTCAGAGAAGGAAATAGGGCAGAGGGGAGATTATGACCTCCCATTCAAGGTCCTCTCCACAATTAGGGACATGGTTTTGAAAACTGTGTGCACGCCTTACTTTGATTCTAATATTAACAACCCTGAGGGAGTTGTGAGGAAGCACCACTGGTCTTTGGTCAGAGTTTCACAGTGAGTATGAGAGTCAGGCAGAGGAGAGAGAGGATGAGAGCAACTTCCGGCAGCTCCCCTTTCCAGTTCCTGGGGGAGGAAAGTGGTTTTTCTTACATCCTAAGAAGGCTTGCCCCTATGGCTCCAGGTTTGCTTCCTCCCTTTGTGCCTGAGTCTCAAACCTGGGCAGCTCTCTTTACTCTATGGAGCTGTCTCTTCTCAGGGGAGCTGGAGAGAGTGAGGCTCTGTTCCACTTCATGCTAGATGCCTCATGCTGGGATCTGAGGAATACACATCTCTTCTGCTCTGAGGTAATGACATCATTTGTTTGGTCATTTTTATACATGAGTGAGAAATTTGCTTCTTTATCAGCCGCCCTCCTCCAATCTTGTGATAGCTGTTGTTTCAAAATGCAGTTGCCATTGTTTAATGTATGTGGGTACCTCACAGGCAAACTTTGTAGCCCCCCCCCCCCTTTCTCTCAGGGCCTTTAAGACTGACTTCTGGAGAGCAAAAAATGGGACCCTTGGGTCTACAGTCAGGCTTGGGTTGAGACTATGAGTCTCAGATGAAGAGTGAATCAAGACACAGGCTGCTCTGATTTCAGAATGTCACAAGAATCTGGAGCCTGCTGGTTTAGGTTGAATGTTCCCTCCATGAAAGAGTAAAAGTTTCCATGTGAGCACACAGGTACAATCAGTGACAACCAAAGCCAACCATGCTTGAATCTTTTCATTCCCCAGTAGGAAAGGGCCCATTCTCTTTAACCCATCACCCAGGGTCATCAATAATATGCCCCCGGCCCTATTTCCCCCTCCCCTCTCATACATTCAACTCCTCACTCACAGAATAGGCACACCTTGTTCCCGGCAAATATCCCATGCTCTCCCAAGTCCATGACTGTGCTCAAGCCATTTGCTTTCTCTACAGCATCTTCAGCGGAAACACATCCTCCCATTCCTTCAAGTCAGCCAATAGGCTGCTTTCCCAGTACCTTTTACAGTGGAGAGACCAGGATTTAGTGAAGGGAAGAAAGTTCCCCAAGGTTACTTAAATATTTAGCAGAATTGCAGAAAACAAGACTCTACTCTCCTTGTAGAACTCCTCCCATCAAACTACATTGATGAATATATTTGTGTCTATAGTTTTGTGTTGATAATTACAACTGACTTCTGAGTGAAATTTTCTTCCTCTTCCTGACTTGGATATCTGGGGTTTTCCATATGCTAAGCCTCCCAGGCCCTGATGTGCTTCCCTCCTGGTCTCAAGGCCACGCTACATGTTCATCTAGATGTTTTCTACTCCTTTACTCTCACAAGGGCTACTACTTTGCTTCTCTTCCCCAGTGTTCATGGATTTCTTGCCTGTGGTTCAGCCTGGGACTGATTTTCATTCATCCTCTTCATAGCAGGGAATTCATGAAACTTTTCAGAGCACCTAGAAGCCAAGAATATGAAGTGAGTCACTCATTCACAAAGAAGTGTTTGCATCTAACAGAAGTAATCTCAGCATCACACCCTGGTCCCACCAAGTTAGGAGAATGCTCACAAAGGACAGAATTGGAGACAATAGGTGAGGTCCCAAGAGTGGCATCTCAGGCGTCAGCAAGCCAGTGGGGAAAGGATTTCTGCAGGCTGCTAATCAGCAGAACCACAGACTCAGAGCCTATCAGAAAATGGCAAGACCATCGAAGGTCTGTGGTACCATCACTATGTGTTCAGATAGGAGGACTGGCTCCAGTGGAGGGCAGTCAAGTGCATGATAGCAGCCAGTTAGCAGGGAAGCCAGAAACAGAACAGAGGTCCCTGAACATAGGGATCCAGAATTCTATTTATAATTTTATTCTTGCCCACATTTATCTTCTACACTTACAATTTTAGACTGTGTTAAAATGTACCCCAAGTTCCTGGGCAATATGACTCTCTTCTTGGGTGCAGCTATGGCCCTCATATGGATTGGTTACAAAAGACTGGGTTGAATGATGTCTTGTCCTGGTGATAATGTTTCAGTTTCTATAGGTCTGGATACTTGATTCTATGTATGCTTCAGAAAATAGAGAATGGATTTGCTGAGGCAGTCCCTGTGTTGTGACCTCTTGATCTGGGCCCTCTTGATCTGGGCCCATTTCTATGTTCCCTTAACCTTAGCATGCTCTGCAGATATCCCTGCCCCACTTTACCCCATACTCCCACGAAACTTGCAGGTGGTGAGAAACTTGCATGCTGGTCCCCTGACTGGACAGACCAAATTGCATCAGGGGAAATCACCAATTGCACAGCCATGACTAGATGTAAGATGACCAACTCTCCCCTATTTGCCTGGAACTTTCTCACTTCTAAAATTGGAAACCCTGCATCCTGGGAACTTTCTCAGTGGGATGGTTGGTCATCTAATGCAAAAGGAGGCAAGGCAGCTGCATTGTCCTGCTTCTAAACATGCAGCAGGTAGCAGAAGCTACTGCTCTTCATGTTAGATTTGGTGGTGGGAAATTGGATAGTCTAGATAATTAACAATTGGTCCACTACTGGATAGAATAGCCAAGTATGGAGGGAGTGGGGGTATGGTGGTGTATGCTACGTAAGGAGATTGGACCTTGTGCTATAGGCACAGGGGAGTATTTGTGGGCGTGATTCTGTGTTTTATAGTGACATGCTTTTCAGAGATATGCTGAGGCATATTCACCCAGCATTTAGGACAGAATAGATTGGACTCGGTGAGACTGGCAATAAAGATGGAATTTCAGGGGACAGAGAGAGGATGTGACTCCTCAAGGTCACACAGAAAGTACATTGTAGGGTCAGAAATAGGACTTAGGGTTCAATAAATGTCCCAGATACTGACCAACAATTGGCAATTTTCTCCTTCAGTTGATGGTAGTGAAGGGGTAGCACTGGTTATAGTGGGAGCCAGGAAAGTGGTGGTGGGGACCAGAATATGAGGTTAGTTAGAAGGGGTCCCTCAGTGACTTTTTCAACATCTCCCTCTCTTCTTTTCTCTCCTTGTCCTCCTCCTCTTCCTTCTCTACCTCTTCCTCCTCCTCCTTTCTTTTTCTCTCCTTCATCACAGCCACCTCCCCATGGTCTTCCAGCCTTCAGTCTTGCTCAGTGTCCCCACCTGTCTACCACATCTATCCTCTGCCAACATCATATTATCCCAGGATCACAGGGCAGTGAGCCATCATAATTTAGTATGAAGGTCAACCCCTCGCTCCTGCTCCTCGGGATTCCCACACTGCACCTTACCTCTTCCCAAAGGAAATAGTAGCTCTAGGAGAGGGATATCAGAGCTCAGAGAGCAATGGGGAAACACCACCCAAGGACCTACATCTCCCTCATGCAAGTGGAGCCCCATGACAAGGGGAAAGTATAGAGAATTTCCCACTCACTGCAATGTTTCTCTTCTCTTCTTGGTTCTTGGCCCACTTAGGTCATATGGCTGCTCTGTTTGCTATCTGATGCTATCAAACAGCTATTTTTTGGTTATAGTTTCATAATTTTTCTCAGCAAATGGACTGATCTGGTCAAAGATTTTCTATCGGAACCAGAAGCTGAAGCCTCAAGATACATTTCAAATGCATCATCTTTGAGTCACATTAAATTAATATTTTTAAGCATCTTAATAAGTAATATCTGCCTTCTAGGAATATTGTGCTAAGTTTTGCTCCTAATAGCATTAATTAGAATACTTCTTTTCTACTCCACTGAGTACCACTGGACCACCCCCCCATCATTATTTAAAAAAAAATTAGTTTGTTTCATGAAAAGTGTCTTTTAATTTATCAATATCTGCTGAATGAGAATCAACTAGAATACTTAGAAGTGATTTTTAATGTGGTTTGTTTCCTAATGCTGGGGAATCGTCCATGATTCATTATGAAGAATTAATGTGCAGAACGTGGTAAAATTATGAAAACATTTTTTCTCTAATCCATCCCTCTTCTTTCATCTTATTCCATTCTCTCATTTTTGCCATGAAAAAAACAAACTGTGATTTCTTGCTTCTCACTGAGAGAACTGATAAGCCTTTATAATACTATTATTATATTATTATACTGTTTTTACTATATTGTTATACTATTATTATTTAATGTGCCTGAACCCACATTAGAATAAGTGCCAGAACACGAGCATGAAGTACAGTTAGTCAGTGCGGACAGTCAGTGGTGGGATATTCCAAACAGCTCACCTGAACAACCCGAGCCCCACTGAGCTCTGCAGCTCACCTTCACTCCAGGGCTATCGGGGGCAGCAAAGACAGAGAAACAAGTGTCCATCCATGGCTGTCAGCGGGGGACTAATCAAATAAACCAGATTTTTTTTTTCCTAGGAAAAAAATAAGAAGTATCTTTATTTTTTGCTACAGAGTGATCTCCAGAAGTTATTTTTAAGAAAACTAAGAATGAAGAAAAAAAAAAAAAAAAGAAAATGCATGTGAGTGGCATTCTAATCTTCATTTAAGGATGTGGAGATATTCATATAAATATGTCAGTTTAAATGTTTAAAATATGGACAAATAAACTATAAAAATTTTTTTAAATTATAAAAAGAATGAGGAAAAGGAAAAGGATGGACAGGAGTAGACAGGAATAGAAACCAGACTTCCTTGAATAGATCTGGTTCTGCAGATTTGATTTTGAAGCAATGAAACTATTTTATATGATAATAAAATATTAAAGTCATAAAATACTCTACCTAAATTTAAAAAAGTGAATAAATGAACTAAATTTACCAGTTGGTAGAAAAAAACTGTTAAATAAGAAAGTATTGCATACAACTTTAAAATATAAGAATTTGTACATGTCCAGTAGGATATACTTTTAGAGGAAAAAGAATGACCTGCAAAATTTTTAAATTTTTTTCAGCAACCATATTGTTAATGGTAGTATCATTCTTATTTCTTTTTATAGAAGTATTTCAGCTAATGGAAAACAAATAATAGAATTAAAGTATCACTATTTTACAACCCTTAATTAATTAATCTGGGCATTCTTCATTAAAGTCACTAACATAACAAAACAGTCACCAGACATTATCAACCTCCTGATGTAAAAACATAATACCTCCTGTGAGGCTTAGAAAAAATAAAAGCTCAAATCTGAATATCAAACCCCTAGACTCAGGCACAGACTTACACAAAAGCTGGGAGATAGACCTATGCTTAACACACCACAGGGTGCCATCAACAGAACCCAATCAGTGGGAAACTTTATAGGACAAATGGCCTTTTTTCATCAACAAATACATAGCAAGGGGATAAATAGTAATGGATAGTGAATCTGTTGATATAAAAGGGATCAGAAATTATATCCACCAATTGCGATGTGTGGACTTTCTTTGGATTTTCTTTTGTCTTGAATAAAGCAATCTATAAACACAGTAAAATATTTATGACAATTATAAGGCAATTAGAAATTTGGGGGGGTGGGCAAAATGGGTGAAGGGGGTCAAAAGGTGCAAGGTTCCAGTTACAAAATGAGTAAGTCGTAGGGATATAATATATAGCATGGTGACAATAAGAGAGGGAGGAAGGGAAGGAGAGAGAGGGAGAGAGAGAAAGAGAAGAAGAAAGGGAAAGAAAGAAAAGAAATTTAAATGTTGACTGAAGGGACACCTGGGTGGCTCAGTCATTAAGCATCTGCCTTTGGCTCAGGTCATGATCCCAGGGTCCTGGGATCAAGCCTCATAGGGCTCCCTGCTCTGCTGGAAGCCTGTTTCTCCCTCTCCCACTCCCCCTGCTTGTGTTTCCTCTCTTGCTGTCTCTCTCTCTCTCTGTCAAAATAATTAATTAATTAATTAATTAAATCTTAAAAAAATAAATGTTGACTGAATATTTGATATTATAGAACCATTGTTAATTTTTTAAGTTGTAAAAATGATATTTTGTAGAAGTGCCAGATACAATACAAAATATCCAGTGAAACTTGAATTTCTAATAAACTAAATATAAATTGCTCTTGTAATTATGGTTTTGGGGTTTGGTTTTTTTTTTGGTTTTTTTGTTTGTTTGTTTTAAAGAGGGAGAGAGTGGGGGGAGGGGCAGAGGGAAAGGGGGAGAGAGATCTCCAGCTGACTCCTTGCTAAACGTGGAGTCCAACACAGGGTTTGATCTCATGACCCTGAGATCATGACCTGAGCTGAATCCAAGAGTCTGATGCTTAACCAACTGAGCCACCCAGGCGCCCTGTGTAACTGTTTAATGCACTATGCCCTGTGTATTTTTATTTGATAAACCTGACAATTCTAGTATTATGGATATATTGAAAACAACAGTCCTTATTTCTTACGTATATACATACAAAACTATTTAAAGATGGAAAAAAATTATCTCTGAATTTGCTTCAAAATACTGTGGAGACAATGCAATGTATTACGGTATAGATAAAACAAGATGAACTTTCATCGTTAACTGTTAAATCTTATAGATGGAGATGGGGCTGGGGCAGGCTCATTATATCATTCTACTTGTGTGTCTGTTTTGAATTTTTCAAAATGAAAAGTTTAAGGAAACGTAGTCTGAATATTTCCAGTTCTATCAGCACCTGCATACAAACAGGCAAAGTAATATCAATGCCCACTTATTTAACTTCCAGTGAATTATGTCAGAATCTTCCATATTTGTGTTAGCTCCTTTGGGGCTATTTCACATGTACTTAAGATGGTTTCAGTGGGCTCTTGTCAGGGCAACAAACACCTGTCTCGACTGCCAACACCACCGGCCACTGCACAGCCCCTTTCCTGATGGCTTCTGAGCTCTCCAGGTGTCAAAGCTGCGTTCTGGAAGCAAGGTTAGGAGGGGATATTATGCAACTCTGTATCCTGCAGTGTAGTGCGGGTCCTGAAGCAGCGCTCCTTGGAGCCAGTCTCAAAAAAGCGTAAGACATCTCATGTAGCTCCAAGAGTTAGCTACTTTCTTCACTGAAACAAAAAATCAGCTGCTCAGGCTGAGAAAGAAGTAAATAGTGTTCCAACTCCATTGCTTTTTTCTCCTCTGGTCCCTTCCACCACCCCTGTCTTGGAACTCATCCCGAGCTAAGGTCTTTGGGAAGGGTTATTGCAAATGAAGAGGTGATTTCACGACTCCAACCCCCCTATTATACAGCTGGAGAAACTGAGTCCTGAAATAGGCTGCAATGTGCCCAAGGAAAACTGCATCAGAGGCTGATTCTAAATTCAAAAACCTGTTTTCCTGTGAAACAAAAATCAGCTGCTCAGGCTGAGAAAGAAGTAAATAGTGTTCCAACTCCATTGCTTTTTTCTCCTCTGGTCCCTTCCACCACCCCTGTCTTGGAACTCATCCCGAGCTAAGGTCTTTGGGAAGGGTTATTGCAAATGAAGAGGTGATTTCATGACTCCAACCCCCCTATTATACAGCTGGAGAAACTGAGTCCTGAAATAGGCTGCAATGTGCCCAAGGAAAACTGCATCAGAGGCTGATTCTAAATTCTAAAGCTGTTTTCCTGTAGTTATTAGGCACTGGGGCAGGTGAGATGAGCCACTACACTCTTTAGGGGATTTTCCTACACATAGTGGAAGCAGTAAGAAGCTCCTCCAAAAGGCAAAGTTGTAGCCCTTGAAGCAAATCCCACTGTTATCCTGGGTCAGGGCAATGATTCTTGCACATTTTACTGGTAAAAAGAGGTAATATAGCTGTCCTTTAGAGTAGGTGAGGTAATGCGAAGTTCCCTATAAACTGGTGTCCTGGGCATTACATCTGAATCATACCTCTGTGCATCATTATCCAGAAGGGTGCTCCTGAACATAGCTTTGATCATCCAGGTCCTTCAAGCTGGGATATGGTAAACAGCTACCAGTTCAGCTATCTTTGTGGGGAGAGAGCAGAGAAGTGAGCCAGGCAATGTAAGAAGTGAATACCAGTTGCTATGTAGGGAGCACTTCCTAAGGGACAAGGACTTTTTAAATGCTTCCCACCACAATATCTTACAAAGTACTATATAGTCCCCATTTTACAAAGCAGGAAGCTGAGATCCAAAGAAGTTAATATACTTCTCACACAGCAAGAAGACTTTCTCACTTAATGTCTGATGCCATATTCAGAACAGATCAGAGATAGAGATGGCTATTCCCATTTGCAGATACCCAGGAAAGATGTGACCTACGTGAGGTCACTGAGAAATATTAAAGCAGGTCTGGGTTCATAGATCGTGTCTCCTCCTTCCTGGTCAGTGGTCTGTCTACAGTTCCACATTGTACCCATTGAGATTAGGTCATCTTACCCTTGGGCTGCAGTGAGCAACCAGGGCCATTCTAGAGAGATCTGCTCAAAATATGCTCCTTCCTAGCTCTGATTTCAGCAAATTCCCCACTCAGAGTTGTATATACTCTCCTAAATGTTAACTAAAAGGTACACATTACTGAGAAGAGTGGATTCTGATACTCATCTTCCTGCAAAGGTTAACTTCTATCCAAATTTTCCATCCATGGCCCCCTCTGATGATTCAGAAGTTGTGTGGTCATGAATGAAGAGGTGCAACTACATATTTGGAGCTTTAATTGAACAGTAGAGATATAACTCCACTTGAATTAATAAGAACTGCTCTCCTCCTTACTGCTGGTAGAATCGATGGTATTTTGTATCTTTGCAAATTAGTCCTGGCAAACCAAAGGAGGTGAGTCAAGTATTATTCATCTCCTTCCCAGAGTCCTTAGGATCAGAGATATAATATTGATTTTTGTATTGACAAATTTATAAAACAATATTAGAATTTATATGCCAGGAATAAACCTTGTTCATATCATCTGCAACCTCTTTTGTGCTAGAGAAGAGGAGCCTTGGATACTCTGTAGCAGCCAAGACAGCGCAGAGAACATCAGTTACCAGGATGCTTTTGGGCAGATCTGGGCATCCTGCACCTCACAGGCTGGTACATAGTACATGCTCCATTCATGATTCCCGAATGAATGAGTGAGTGAATGAACATAGCAAGGGAAGTCTGCTTTTTAAAGTAAAATAGTACATAAATGAAATGAAAAGTATTTATGAAAGCAAATCAACCAACCAACCAAATAACAACAAAATGTTATAAATGAGTATGCTGATAAAGAGGAAAATAAAACAAAATGGCTAAAAACTTAATGTTCATGAAAATTAGACTCCAGAATGAAAAATATCACAGTCTGATTCCCTCTGAATTGTAAAGACATGAAATTTCATTTTAGCCTCTATATAATTCTATTTTAGGGGATTTATGTTTATTTCTATTTAATTCCATTTATTTTGGATAAATGTCAAGTGGATCTGTGGTTGATAATTGTGGCAAACTAGGGTTGTGATATCTGATAACTCTCTTTGAAATCACACACACACACACACACACACACACACCCCACCCAATTATTTATGTAGGACAGAATGGTAAATAAATCTCAGTTTGAAAAGTCAAATTGATCTGTGTTTGCTTCCTGACCCTTCACTTACTAGCCTGGCTAAAACTAAGTGTCTCATTTGCAAAACTGGAAACATGATGTTTATGTTACAAGAAAGTTTCAAAGAAATAACTCATTTATCATTTTAGCAATATATACACAGGATGCATCCGATACCAGGTATCACGCTAGGAGTTTACATGCATGCACAAGTTTCCTGACTTCTTGGAGTTTACATTCTAGAGGGAAAGACACAGAATAAAAAGACAGCAAATAAGTGACAATTATAGATTGTGATTAATGCTCTGAACAAAATAAACAAGGTGTTTTGATAGACAGTGATAGGAAGACCTACATTAGATAATCCAATCATGAAAAGCCTCTCTGAAGACATTGAATCAGAATCCTTAGAATTGAGGAGTAACCACTAAGGAAAGAAGCTCAGGCAGGGAGAATGGTGAATGCCAAGGCCCTGGAGCTGGCAAGTCCTTGGGAGGGTCAGGGGGCTGCAGAGCAGTCGTCAAGGAGAAAGCTGATGTGAGCTGAGAACAAGGTCAGAGTCAGGTCACACAGGGCCTTGTAGACCTGGAAGAATTTAGGTTTTATTCTAAGGGCAAAGTGAAGTTATTCAAAGTATTAAGCAGGAGGATGACTTTGTCTGATCTACATCTTTTTAACAATCTGGCTTCTGTCTGGAGCATGGACTGTGGAGGGGCAGAAGCAGAAGCCAAAATATAAATGAAGAGGCAAATCATAACAGATGAGAAAGAGAAGATGGGGACTGGAACCAAGAAGGTGTCACGGGAGAAAGAGCTAGATGTGGGCATTTTTTGTGTATTTTGGGTAGAGGATGGACAGGACTTGATGAAAGGTTGGATAATGGGAGTATGAGAAAGGGATAATTCTAAGAAGGTCCCACATTCTGCTTTAGGGAATAGTCTGGCTATTTACTGAGGAAAAGACCTGAGGAGGAACAGGTTACTGGTCACAAATAAGATAATGCATACCTTGTATGGAAAGCGCTTAACGCAGTTCCCGACTTGTAATGTGCTTTCAATGGGTGGTACTAAAAGAAAATGCTTCTATTATCTTATAATTCAGGTCCATTAGTTTCCCTTGACAACCTATTACAATTTAAATAAAATCTTCCAGAAGCATTTTCAGTTTCACATTTCCTTGCTTTATGTTCACTTGTCAGTAACTAAATGTTTAAGGTTTATATACTCCTTATCTTAAAATCTCATGTGGGTAACGAGAACAAAATTGCCATCAAACTGTTCCACTTTTCATTTTAAATAAACACCGCACACTAGAGTGATTTTTGTGATCCATTCTTCCCGATTCTTCCTTTACAAGAAGACAGAGATGCTCTTAGGCCAACCTCAACAATGGCTAGAGCCGTTGACCACAGAGAGACAGACTACAGTTCTTCTTGTCCAGGACCAGTGACTGGGGAGTCCCAGAAATAGAGCAATCAGTGTTGCTAACATGTACAGGGAGATTGCCACAGGCTGGACAATGTGCCTTAAGTACTTATAATAAGGGCAGCCCCTTGGAGCAGGCATGTTGCTCCTTGACTTAGAGATTCAGATAGTTATTAGAGCAACTTTCCAGCAGATGGCAGCAAATGGTCCTAAAGAAGGGGCACCTCATTAAATTGCACAAAATTGCTATTGGGCTAGGACTGGGTACACAATCTCTCATTAAAAAACTTATAACCACCCAGTAGATGGGTTATATCATTACCTCCATCATGCTGAAGCTCACAGAAGAGCGGCATATGGCCTAAAGTCTACTGTAGAAGAAAATGAGAGAGTTGGAATTTGGAATCCAGGTCTGAGTCAAAAACCTAGGAGCTTAATTCCTATGGTGTGTGAACTCCCCAGAGACATTTCTGGTTCCTCAGAATGATTGTGGACCTTTTGAGGTTACAAATTTTGGCTGATGTAAAGGAACCTCTTCTAAATAGCAGAGCTACCCCACAGTGGAGCAGACTATTTCCTGAGATGACTTGCTCACCAAGGCAGGAGACTTGAGTGGAGATGCTCAGATGGCTGACCATGTCCAAGAGACTTCTGCAGGAAAATGAATTTGAGCTAAATGGCCCATGACATGGAGTACTGCAGAGTAAATGAAGTCAGTCTCTGGGGGAGGAGTGTAGGCAATATGCTCATTTCAACAGTACTTTGTGACTCAATGTTAGGTTACATTTGGAGAAAGTTTCAGAGCCTATTTAAAAGCCAAACAAGAAAAGAAACTTTATTACTTGTTATTTCTTGTTTCTCTTGGCTAGCTTTCCCTTAAGTGATCACCAGACTTGACTCTAAATAACATTTAGCTGTTTGTTAAATTTTAATGTAAATCAAGGTACAGCCTACAATCTACCCTACTGATAATACCCAAAAAGACATGTCTACTAAAGACAAGTAGGATCACTGGATTAGTACATAAGCCCCCAGGGTAACAAATTTGATTCAGACAATACATTTTAGTGCTTTTTTTAAAAAAAAATATTTTAGTCACCTTCCTTTGTAGTTATACTTGCTGCTTTTGGAATAATAACAATCCCCTGGCATTTATCTAGTACATGATAAGTTTTAAAGTCCAATTGTATATATCATATCATTTTCATTTGATCCCCGTAAAAAACTTCGTGACGTGTAACAGACCGAGATCGGTAGCTCCATTTTCCAAATAAGAAAACTGAAAGAAAAGAAGTGACTTACTCATAATAAATGGCTGGTCGAGACCTGAACTCCTGAACCCCGAAAAGACACTATCTTGGTTTGGTATTTAAAAGCTTGGACTTGGGGCGCCTGGGTGGCTCAGTCATTAAGCATCTGCCTTCAGCTCAGGTCATGATCTCAAGGTCCTGGGATCGAGCCCTTCATCGGGCTCCCTGCTCTGCGGGAAGCCTGCTTCTCCCTCTCCCTCTACCCCCTGCTTGTGTTCCTTCTCTTGCTGTGTCTCTCTCTGTCAAATAAATAAATAAAATCTTTTAAAAAATAAATAAATAGTCCATTGTCTCTCATGGTTTGTCTACCCCTCCGATTTCTCCCTCTTCATTCTTCCCCTCCTGCTACCTTCTTTTTTTTTTTCTTAACATATATTGCATTATTTGTTTCAGAGGTACAGATCTGAGATTCAACAGTCTTGCACAATTCACAGCGCTTACCAGAGCACATACCCTCCCCAGTGTCTATCACCCAGTCACTCCTTCCCTCCCACCCCACCAGGGGTGTGGGAGGATGGGTTAGCCTGGTGATGGGTATTGAGGAGGGCACATTCTGCATGGAGCACTGTGTTATGCACAAACAATGAATCATGGAACACTACATCTAAAACTAATGATGTGATGTATGGGGATTAACATAAGAATAAAAACATTTTTAAATAAATAAATAAATAAATAAATAGGGGCGCCTGGGTGGCTCAATCGTTCAGTGTCTGCCTTCGGCTCAGGTCATGATGGGTCCTGGAATCAAGCCCCGCATCGGGCTCCCTGCTCAGCGGGGAGCCTGCTTCTCCCTCTCCCACTCACCCTGCTTGTGTTCCCTCTCCCGCTCTCTCTTTCAAATAAATAAAATCTTTAAAAAATAAAATAAAATAAATAAAAATAAATAAAAAATAAATAAATAAAAGCTTGGACTCTATCTTCCAATAATTGGGTTTACTTCCCAGCCCTTTCTCCTCTTAGCCACATTGGCCAGGTCATTTAATTTCTCTGGCCCTTAGTTCCTTCATTCTTACAATAAGGTTAATAAAAATATCTATCAGTTACAGTTGTTGTGAAGATTATATAATGAAACCTAGGTACTGACCAGAACATGGTAGCACCCAACAAATTTTAGCTACTACTAGTATATTCCGCTATCTCTGATACTTGTGTATTTATGCTGCGTGGGTGAGGACCACATACTGGCAGTTGTCTCTGACATACTGGAAGCAATAAAAGCACTTCAGTGTGACCCAACACCAGTCCTTCTCTGACACATTGATAATGTGAGTACAAGTAGGTGCGGCACCCAGGCTGACTATTCCAAAACTGAAACCCAAATTGGAAAGTGTTGATAAAGGAAAAGATTGTTAATGACACCGGAAGAACAAAATCCATGGTGGCAAAAATGGATAATATAACCACAGTAAAATTAAGAATTTCTATATTTTGAAATATGCCACAATTGGTGTGAAAATACAAGCCTCTTTCCAGGAAAATATATTTCATACTAGATGAGAACTAGCATAGAATTCTTATTCAGAATATGGAGAACTCTCAGATATTTGTATTATCTTGACAAAGGGTGATTTGGCATCTACTGTGTGCTAGGAAGTTTTCTGGATGCTGAAGTAGAACTTAAATTCTAGAGAAGGAAATACACAAGCAAAAAACTAATTATGTAAATGCATATATAATAAAATCTTCATAGGTGCTATGAAGAAAGCTATAACACAGTAAATATGTCAAGATTGTTGTGAGCAGTCTCTTTTTAATGGGTAGATTGAAGAAGTATTCTCTAAACAAATGATATGTGAATAAAAATCTGAATGAAACATCCAGTTTTGCAAACCTCTGGAGAAGAACATCCTAGGAAGAGAGAACATCAAATGCAAAGATCCTAGGGCAGGAACATTTGTGATATAGTCAAGGTATAGTGAGGATACCAATGGAGTTAGTGCTGGAAATTGGCAAGAGATGACCCTAGTAGATTGAGACAGGTGTTGAGTCATACTGTGACCCATAGGCCTTGGAAGGGCATCTAGATTTTATTCTGAGTGTAATGTGAATCCATTGGAGGATTTTGAGCAGGGAATGCACAATCTGACTTCTAGAATCATAGGCAAGAGACGATGATGGATATGACTTCAGTGGCAGCACTGGAGATGAAGAAAAGTCAGTGTTTACGGAATATATTTGGAAATAAAACCACCAGTGATTCCTAATGGATGTGGGAGATGAGGAACAAGGAATCAAGGGGCTTGAGCCCAAGGAATTTGTTAAATGATGATAGCACTTTCTGAGATAGGGAGATCATGGGGTAGGGGAGTGTGGGGGACAGTGATTTATTTCAGAGGAAGGGCTTTCAAGAATTCTGTTTAGGCAAGTTACGTTTGAGATGCTCAATAGAAATCTAAGCAGAAATACCAAATAGGAAAGTGAAGATATGAGGTCTTGGAAGAATGTGGGACAGGATGAGATCATGTAGGGAGTCTGTGGAGCTGAGAAGGGACAGGAAGGGGAAAAATAGAAACAAGTGAAGTGGGAGTAATCAGGTTATGGGAAGAAAACTGCAGTTGGAGTGGAGATGAAAAGCACTTGAAAGAAGCTAGAATGTTTCAAAAGCAACAATCAAAAGTTACAAACACACTTAGCCCACCTCTATATCTGTCAATTCATGGACATCAGAGAAAAACAGCACCCACTTGAGAGGACCTCTGGGTAGGGCAAAGCACTTTGGATATACCCAGTTCTGGGGTACAATAAGACAGTGAATAGTCCTAGAAGATAGTTCAAAAATAGTGAATTTACTGGTGACAGATAGCAAGTGCTAGGAAGGCAGAGAAAAGCTGTGGAAAGTTTGAGGAAGGGTGGGAAATGTAATGAGATGACAGAATGCACAACCACATGGGATCAGAGTCCTGGGAATGGTAGATGATGACCTGGGGGTCTTACACTTCCCAGCTGGGTGGGGAGCCATTCTGTGTTACTTCTGATGGTGTTATAGGGGAAGATAGGTAACCCATTTTAACCTCAATATTCATCTTGGGATTGGTCTCTAGGTCTATTGATGTTGTCCTGCACAAGGCAATAGGTGGTTGTGATTTGGGAATTATTTCTAGCGGGCCTGAAATTGCCTTCATGGGACTGACTTCTGGTCAAGATGTAACATGTACTGATTAATAGTATTGCTTATAAGCATGAACCAAGGTGAGCTTGAGAAGAGTTTTTATCAGCTTGGGGGCATTGTTTATACAGCAAAACGGATGGTTTACACCTTAATTTAAAAAAATATATTTTATTGCTAAAAATCGCTAACCATCATCCGAGCTTTCGGCAAGTTGTAATCCTTTTGTTGGTGGAAGGTCTTGCCTTGAGGTTCATGGCTGCTGACTCATCAGGGTGGTGGCAGCCAGAGGCTGGGGTGGCTGCGGCAAGTTCTTAAAATAAGGCAACAGTGAAGTCTGCTGCATCGATGGACTCTTCCTGTCATGAACAATTTCTCTATAGCATTCGTTGCTGCTTGATAGCATTTCACCCACAGTAGAACTTGGAGTTGGAGTCAATCCTCTCAAAGTTGGAGTCAATCCTCTCAAACCCTGCTGCTGCCTACACAGCTAGGCGTATGTAGTACTCTAAATCCTTTGTTGTCATGTTGACATTTTCACCAGGAGTAGTTTCCATCTCAAGAAACCACTCTCTTTGCTCATCCATAAGCAGAATTCCTCATCTATTGAGGTTTGATCACGAGATGGCAGCAATTCAGTCCCATCTTCAGGCTCCACTTCTCATTCTAGTTCTCTTGCTGTTGCCACCACATCTGCAGGTACTTCCCCCACTGAAGTCTTGAACCCCTCAAAGACATCCATGAGGGTTGGAATCAGCTTCTTCCAAACTCCTGTTTATGTTGATATTTTACTTTCTCCCATGAATCACAAATGTTCTTAATGGTATCGAAAGTGGAGAATACTTTCCAGAGGTTTTCAGTTTACTGTGCTGAGGTCCATTAGACAAATCACCATCTACGGCAACTATCATCTTACAAAATGTATTTCTTCAATAGTAAGACTTGGCAGTTGAAATTACTTCTTAATCCATGGGCTGCAGAATGGATGTTGTGTTAACAGGCATGAAAACAACATTGACCTTGTTGTACATCTCCATCAGAGCTCTTGGGTGAGCAAGGGCACTGTCATCAGCACTCTTGGGTGGCCAGGTGCATTGTCAACAAGCAATAACACTTTGAAAGAAATCTTTTTTTCTGAGCAGTAGGTCTCAACAATGGGCTTAAAATATCCAGTAAAGTAGGTTCTAGACAGATGTGCTGTCATCTAGGTTTTGTTATTCCATTTACAGATCACAGGAAGAATGGGTTTAGCATAATTCTTAAGAGTCCTAGGATTTTCACAATGGTAGATGAGCACTGGCTTCAACTTAAAGTCCTCAGCTGTATTAGCCCCTAACAAGAGAGTCAGCCTGTCTTTGAAGCTTTGAAGCCAGGCATCGACTTCTCTCTAGCTATGAAAGTCCTAGATGGCATCTTCTTCCAATAGAAAGCCGTTTCATCTACACTGTAGGTCTGTTGTTTGGTGTAGTCACCTTCATGAATTATCTTAACTAGATCTTCTGGAGAACTTGGATGCAGCTTCTACATCAGCACTTGGTGCTTCCTTCACCTGGCACTTTTATGTTACAGAGATGGCTTCTTTCCTTAAGCCTCATGAACCAACCTCGACCAGCTTCAAACTTCTTCTGCAGCTGCCTCACCTCTCAGCCTTCATAGAATTGAAGAGAGCTAGAATCTAGCTCTGGATTAGGCTCTGGCTAAAGGGAATGTTGTGGCTGGTTTGATCT
The DNA here is from genome assembly GCF_029215605.1 of Mirounga angustirostris. Taxonomy (NCBI): domain Eukaryota; kingdom Metazoa; phylum Chordata; class Mammalia; order Carnivora; family Phocidae; genus Mirounga; species Mirounga angustirostris. The sequence continues at coordinate 12,609,305 of NW_026991718.1, read as the reverse complement.
TCTATCCAAACCACTAACGCTTTCTCTATATTAGCAAAATGGCTGTTCTGCTTTCCTATCGTTTGTGTGTTCACTGGAGTAGCACTTTTAATTTCCTTCAAGACTTTTTCCTTTGCATTCACAACTTACATAACTGTTTGGCACAAGAGGCCTAACTTTCAGCCTATCTTCGATATGCCTTCCTCACTAAGCATAATCATTTCTAACTTTGGATTGAAATGAGAGATGTGCTGTTCTTCCTCTCACTTGAACACTGAGAGACCATTGTAGGGTTGTTAATTGGCCTAATTTCAATATCGTTGCATCTCAGGGAATGGGAAGGCCAAGGAGAGGGAGAGAGATGAGGGAACAGCCAGTCAGTGGAACAGTCAGAACACATACAACATTTATCAGTTAAGTTCACCATCTTATATGGGTATAGTTCATGGCACCCTAAAACAATGACAACAGTAATATCAAAGACCACTGATCTCAGATCACCATAACAAATATAATAATAAAGGAAACTTTGGAATATTGTGAGAATTAACAAAATGTGACACAGAGACACAGAGTGAGCAAGTGCCAATGGGAATAATGGCACCAATAGATGTGCTTGACACAGACCTTCCATTTGTAGAAAATACGGTATCTGTGAAGTGCAATATAGTGAAGCACAATAAAAGGAGGAATTCCTATTTTGTGATAAATGTCAGAGTAGCTGTAGCCTTGGGGAATAGGGACAGTCTGTGAAGGGCAGTGAGGGAACTTTCTGCTCTAGCGGTTCATGCATGCAAAACGCACAGCACATTTAGGCTTACGGCACTTTAATCTATGAATATTACAACTTATGGAGGATCTCAAAAATGGACAGAATAAGATACCATTTATAAGAATTTTGAAACTTGAAAAGAACACTAAATGTGCTGTATACAGATGTAGACATGTTGTAAAATACAAAACATATATATTAACCATTAACACAAACTCTGGGATGATGGTTATTTCTGGGGAGTGAGGGTGAAAGATTTGGTCCAGAGGAGTGGATTTTAATTATCTTTATTTTTTTTTCAAAGATTTTATTTATTTATTTGACAGAGAGAGACACAGCGAGAGAGGGAACACAAGCAGGGGGAGTGGGAGAGGGAAAAGAAGGCTTCCCGCGGAGCAGGGAGCCTGATGTGGGGCTCGATCCCAGGACCCCGGGATCACAACCTGAGCCGAAGGCAGACGCTTAACGACGGAGCCACCCAGGCGCCCGTTATTTTTATTTTAAAGAGAACACCTTGTCTCAGTCCAGTTAGGCTGCTATAACAGAATACCATTGACTGGATGACTTATAAACAACAGAAATTTATTTCTCAGTTTTGGAGACTGGGAAGTCCAAGATCAAGGAGCCAGCAGATTCCGAGTCTGGGGAGAGCCCACTTTCTGGTTCCTAGATGCCATTCTCACATGCCCCCATGCCCCAAATACCATCACACTGGTGGATTTGGTTTCAACAGATAGATTCTGGGGGGACACAAACATTCAGTCTATGGCACATATGGTACAAAAAAAAATGTCCAAGAGTTAACATTTAGTTGATCTTGGCTGTGAGTATATAAATGAGAGCTACATATTTGTTCTATTTTAATGTTTTAAAAAATTTCACAATAGCAAGCTTTAATTTTAATGAAAATGATAAGAAATTTCTGGGGGTTAAAAGCTGAAAGGCAAAAAGTAGCTCGTAGTGCTAATTCACATCAGATGGGGCTGCATTTCCCTGGTACCTGAAGGAGCAGCACCCCACCCCTGCTTCATAAGTCCTTCTGCTCCTCAAGTGCCTTCAGCCCAGATGGTTATTCTCAGAGGTCCTGGGAGGAGTCCATTGCCAAAAGACTTTATCAGTGGTCAGGAAGCTATTTGTCCTGTGTTTCCAAGCCAATCCTGGTCTACAAAATCATCTCAAGCAATGTGGTTTCAGGACCTCTGGTTTTATATTAGGAAAGCTGAGACTTTGGCAAAATCGATGAGTGCTGGAATTGGAGCCTTCAAGCCTCTGTGATTAGTACGGCCAGAGAAGGTATTCTGCCACCTAAGCTTGCTCATCTGAGCTGAGCCACATCCTGCCCGGCTCTGTGAGCAGTGGCTGCCCCAGCGTCAGTGATCACATGGTGGCCCAGTGGTTCTGGAAGCTCAGGGTCAAGCAAGATTGACTTCCTTCTCTTTCCACTTCCATTGCCTACTAACATAGTGGAAATTAATATTATCAATTTATTATTTTCCCTAGATTTTTTATATATTTTTTAATTAAAAGTATATTTTATATATATTTTTCCCCCATTATTTTTCCCTATATTACTCCTGGTGAGCTTTTACTCCTTGGGGTAAAAAAATGTCAGAGGACCTTTGGAAACATACATTCTTTCTTTCTTCCTTCCTTCCTTCCTTCCTTTCTCTTTTTTTAAGATTTTATTTATTTATGTGAGACAGAGAGAGTGTGCACAAGTGGGAGGGAGGGGCATAGGGAGAGGGAGAAGCAGGATCCCCGCTGAGCAAGGACCCCTACACAGGGCTTGATCCCAGGACCCAGAGATCATGACCTGAGCTGAAGGCAGACGCCTAACTGAATGAACCCCCCAGGTGCCCCTTGCATATGGGTTTTTCTTTGCTTCCAATGCCATTTTCAGTCCTTAGAACTCCTTATTCTCAAAGACTCTAAGTTGTGATGGCTTCCTGACACCTGTTGACACTCTTGGACATTCCTTATTATGTGCTCCATCCTCAGCAAAGCCCGTATGGCACTGTATTGTACCTAGGGACTGGTCTGTCTGCTTTCCCCACAATTATGTCAGGTATTTGAGAGAAGGACACTCTTATTCCTCTTTGTATTCCTATTGGGTAGTGTCTGGAATACAGTAGATATTTCCTATATTCTTTTTTTTTAAGATTTTATTTATTTATTTGAGAGAGAGAATGAGAGAGAGAGAGAGCACATGAGAGGGGGGAGGGTCAGAGGGAGAAGCAGACTCCCGCTGAGCAGGGAGCCGGATGCGGGACTCGATTCCGGGACTCCAGGATCATGACCTGAGCCGAAGGCAGTCGCTCAACCAACTGAGCCACCCAGGCGCCCGATATTTCCTATATTCTTAATTACGGTATAAATTAATGAGTGTTTTAATTAACAGAGGAGTGAGTGGTTGTGTGAGGGATCAGGAGATGGTAGAAATGAAAACATTTTAAAGAAAGAAGAGCTTTGAGACAGTCCCTGTTCAGCCTCTGCCTCCTGGCACAAGGGAAGCTGATTGCTAAGGTGATGGGAGAAAAACTATTTATTAGACTAGAGCAGCAGACATGCTGGCAATGAGAGTCTATCAGGCTGGAAAGATTTTGATCACAAGAGCTGAGAGACGGTGTTCTTTCATTAAGAACTTTTCGCTTGACAGTAGCAATTTTTATCACAATGTTTTCTGACCCGGGGACATATCAAGGGGCTGTTTTAGTGAGTCTGTTTCCTCTCAGTGGATAGCCCTTGACTTTTCAACTACTTTAATAAAAGAAACCTTGATACACTGGAGCCATTAGCAATGTGGCTTTCCTCTTTCGATGGAGTTTTTAGCTCAATCCTAAATATGGATTTCCTGAACTTCGTATTTAAAGCCCAATGGATCTTTCAACTGCCCCTCTTCACCAGAGCTTCAGGTACCATTAAGTCCATGGCTGTGTGAGAAGAGTGAGTAAGCCTAAGTTCTCCTTCCTTTAAAAATGAATGTATTATTAAGGAATAAGGAATAGAAGGTTCGTGGCACAAGACAGATCAGAGAAGTGCATAGAGAGCTGTAAGAATAGAATCCAGAAGAGGGAATAAACCCCCAAGAGAAGAAACACTTCCAAAAATGCTGTTAGAATGTCCTAGGTAATACATAAATAACAATTTCCTCCAATATATTTTATACCCATTTTTTTATTTGAACACAACAGCTCTGTGAGGTAGGTAGCAATCATTGCTCCATTTTACAGCTTGAGAAACTGAGGCCAGACCATTGGTGCTACACACAAGCACTAGATTAGAGAGCAAACAAGTGGTGGAGCTAGAATTTAAAACAAAATATTTTTGTATCCTGAGATTAGACTGTTTTTACCGTGTCACATTACCTCAGCTTGAGAGGTCGAAACAGACAAGACAGGCAGATGCCTTTTTATTTGATGGCCTTTTTTCGAGTACTTCATAGAAAACAGGTTTTGCACCATAAAGCACACCTAATCCTCCAGAGGTGGCTATTAGTTCCCATTTTTATTCATTACTTTGTGTCACACAAGGAGAAGCATCACTGAAATTCAGTCTCTGCCCCCAGGAAGTTCCAATGAAGAAGTTGCTAGTTATTCAGTGACTAAGAAGCTTCAGAGACTTGCATAATTCTTACGAGACTGAACATCAGCTGTTTGCCACTTCTTGGGTAGGAACTACGTTAAACGCATCCTGGAGACATCACTTGACGTCTATAACTCAGCGCTCTTTTTGCCTTCAGAGATCTTCAGTCCCCATTAATAAAAGGAAAGGGTTTCTCTAAGATCTTCCAGTTCCTGGAGAGATATAATTCAAGGAATGACCTTCCTGAAAAAAATGCATCACACATGAAGGGCACATGTTGAAAATAAGCCATTAGTTAGTTGACAAATTACACAAGTTATAGGAGAGGAGAGAATTGGTCCACTCAGACCAACCACCTTACTGCCTTGTCGCAGAACCATGGACATTCCCACTGGGTTTATTATTGACAGTATTTGACAGATGGGGAAACTGAGGCACAGAGAGGCCAAAGCGTTCGCCTAAAGCCACATAGTCATTGAATTGCCAGGCCAGGATATAGCCAAAGCACCATCTTCTTTTTTTTTTTTTAAGATTTTATTTATTTATTTGAGATAGAGAGTGAGAGAGAGAGAGAGCACGAGAGGGGGGAGTGGGAGAGGGAGAAGCAGACTCCCTCCTGAGCAGGGAGCCCGATGCGGGACTCGATCCCGGGACTCCAGGATCATGACCTGAGCCGAAGTCAGTCGCTTAACCAACTGAGCCACCCAGGCGCCCCGCACCATCTTCTTTTAAATATAAAAAATCAGTTCCATCAAATTAATTTGCACTGGGAGCCAACTACATGCCAAGAGCATGAGTTTTGAAATAAAACAATCTGAGTGTGAATTCATAGAGTAGTGGCTACTCAGTTCTGTGAAGTTTAGCCAGACAGCCTGCCTTCTGGTGCCTGATTCCTTGACTATAAAAGGTGTTGGATGGAGGGAAAGAAGAGAAGATGGACATGATGTAAATAAAGTGTCATATGTTCATGTGTCCTGGATAATATCCAGTTCAAATTAAGTTTTAAATAGTTGGGATTTTTTTTTTTCAAAGTCTGAGACATACTTATTGATTCAATTATTAGCTACCTATTACTGGCCATGGAGGATGAAAAGGTGTTCCTCATCATTGATTCTTCTCAAGATGACAGTTAATGATATGATCCAGTGAGGGGCAGGCCTGGAAATGACCTGTCTCGTGAAAAAGAATTTGGGACCACCCAGAGGCACCTCCGAGCCCCACAGTTCTAGTGGAATGGAATCAGAGCCTGACTCAGAACTCTCTGTTCAGTTTTTCCAGCTTCACTGTAGAGGCTGTAGCATCTACCTTTGAAGAAGTCAAAGATTAGTTGGGAGTGAGAGATGAAGACCCAGGGAGCCATCAGAGGGAAAGGCCATGCTCTTTTCCACATCTCTGACTCTGGAAATAATAAAGAACAGAAAGCACAGCATGGGCAAAGGTGGCCCTTCCTTGAGGAGATAGCACCTTCAGTGGGAAATCAGGGCGTGTGTGTTGTGTGTGTGTGTGTGTTTGCGCACGCTCAGGCCAGTGTAACAAGCTAGTGGCATGTGGACACTTGAACCCAGGGGACATGCAGTGGTATTCTGGGAGCTCAGCTTTCATGGAGGCCAGAAAAAGACCTAAAATTATCCCACTTGCCCCTGAGCTATTGATCCCTGGAGGCCAGCATGAGACAGCCCAGTGCAGGAGAGGGCGGTGAATGCTAGAGTCTGGGGAGGATGTGCTTCATAAGAGAGAAACTGGGGCTGGAGAATTGGACCCATTTGATGTCAAGTCCTCAGTTCTCTCCTTACAGTTCCGTGACCACACCTCCTTGAGGAACACTATTCCCTTTGTGTGCACAACTAGGGTAAGAATACATACTTTGGTGTATAAGAAACAAGATAACCTATTTAAAGTTAGCAAGTGTGTGGCACAGAGTAGGCAATTAAGAAATGGCTGGAATTAATGATTCTGAAAGAAACAAGGAGACAGTGTATGGAAATATGAGACCTAAAAGACCCAAACTGTGGGAAAAACCTGATTGCACAAGCTTCAGAGGCTGGTTTCCAGTGTTGAGGCCAGATTGGAGACATTCCGATGCAGATATGGAGTCCTGGATGCATAACAGCCCTTTGAGCCACTGGCCAGAGGAAAAAAAGGGACCCCATCTCCCTCCTACATCAGTCTATGTTTGATGAGATTCTGAAACCAAAATACACCTCTTCAGACCAAATAGCTACTCAACACACCTTTCCCAACAAAATCCTTACCTTCTCAATATCCTTCTTTAGCAGATTTAAGCTCTGAAGAGAGAAATAAAGAATATTTAGGACTAAAAGGGCAATTACAACAAACTTAAACCCTGCCTTGTATTACATATAGGGAAACTGAGGCCTGGAAAGGAGAAATGACCACTAACATCACAAAATAGTTGGGTGGAATCAGAGCTCCTAACTTTCCCCCACCTACTACAGAAGCCACTTTAAGAATTAGTTTTTTCTAGAACAGATAGGATAAAAAAATAAAGGAAAGAAGGGAGGGAGAGAAGAAGGGAGGGAGGGAGGGAGGAGAGAGGCATGGAGATCAGGTACATCTAAGAAAAGTTTGCTAAATCTAAGGATTTTTTTCAGCAGGCTTTTGGCATGGGAACTTCCAGAAGGTAGGAAGCCCTTAAAACTGCTTGTCTTCTGGCCCTTCTCTCTCTGATTTCATCTCCTGCAAGCACCCCAACCATCCTCTACTGCATCAGCAAATCCTAGAACAGACCTTGCCTCCTGACCTTTGCGCATACTGATGCCTTGCAGTGTTTACCTGGGTTATGACCAATGGAGTTTCATTTCCCAGCTCAGGCATCCCACAGGACCCTGAGCTCTCAGCCTTGGCACTTTTCATACCAAATCATAATGGTCTGTTTGCTCATCTGTCTTACCACTAGTCTGTGAGCCCCCAGAGCACAGGGGCTGTATCTTACCATCTTGATTTCCCAGTGCATGCCACTTATTTATCTATCTATCTATCTATCTATCTATCTATCTATCTATCTATCTATCTATCTATTTATTTATTTATTTTACTTATTTAAATGACTGAGTGGGAGTCCATGTCAAGCATGAAGGAATATTTATTTCTGCAAGGTTCTTACTAAAGCCTTGTAGGTATGTTCATAAATCCTTCATCCATAATGCAATGCTGATTACATTATGAAGTCCTATCCCTAGAGTATATCTCTACCCAGATTATTCTATTAGATAAAACAATATCTATAAGTGATAAGTAAATAGTATTTATATACTGCAGAGATTGTTATTAGAAACTTGCCACAGGAGGTTTCTAGTATAGTGAAATAGGAGTTTCGAGTGTAGCAACTGTAACTCCACTAGAAGATTCTACAAGTCCATGCTGGGCCTGCTCACGACGACAGCTTCCTCGTCTCCCTCTCCTACATGCAGGCTCTCTACTTCCCATATCTCCCCTCCCCCGGCCTGGAAGCCAGGCCTGCAGCAGTAGTCAGTGCCCTGGAAGGAGCTCCATCCTGAGAAGTTCTGTTTCCATTGGGGGCTTCTCAACCTTGGAGTGAACCCTCAAAGAACAGACACCCAGGCTGTCTGCTGTCTCTTCCTCGGAGGTACTTTTTTACTTGCACTGTGATCTTACCGTCACTGCCTAGGGAGAGATGGGCCAAGCAGGAAGGAGGTCTCCAAAGCCCAGAAGAGGTTTGAAGCTTCTGTTTGACTCACACCTACCTGCTCCAGCATTTTTAAGAAAGCTTTCTACAAATGAGATGCTTATGGGGACATTTTGTAGACTACTATCCAAACACAATAGTTCTTAGTATTTGTCCACCATATTGTAAATTCCTTTCTGGGTGGGGACTCCAGCTTATTAGTCTTTGAATCCTTAGGACTCAGCACAGCATCTGGCTCAGAATAAATCCTTAAAACACACACTGAATGAATGATTGAATGAATGAATGACAGCATGAAGAGTTAGCTAGCATGAGTCATGAGTAATCATATGATTTAATGTAACTTAAACCCTTAGTCTGGCACTCAAGGCCTCTTATGACTAACAACACTCCGTGCATGTGTGGACATGGCTCATAAAGCTATCCTGAGGATTTTTTAAAATTTTTTGATAAAAAGATTAGATTCAATAATCCTGATTATAGTTAAATAAAACAAAAATTGAAAATCACCAGAGGAGAGAGCTAAAGAGTATTTTGTGCTCTCTTACTCTAAAATACCTGTGTTCTGATGTAAAATGTCCTAGATTTTAGCATTAATATGCTCTGGCTTGCCGTGGCCACACATGGCTGGTTTTGTTGAGTTTTCTGGAGCAGCTGAGTGTGGCCATAGGCCGGTGTGCTCATTCTGTTGATTATGTCTCACTGCAGCGAGCACAAGGATTTATTGCAGAAAGGAGAAAACATCAAGATAGGAGAGGACTGGGTTTAGCTTTCCGTGCTGCACAGACAGGCATCTGGACCTTTTCTGCCTCCCTGGGCTTGCCTCTCTGGGTTCTGGGGCTGAAATCACAGATTCACAGTGGCAGTAAGAAAGTTCCTCAGGCTCTCTGGGGGCTGAGAACATTCTCACGCAGCCCTGAGTGCCCATGTCAGAGGAGGAGCACCCCCTCAGGAAGTTGCTGGACAAGAGAGAGTCGAGGGGGGCTGCCTGGGTCAGACATTTCGAGGTTCATGAGAATCATGATCAAAATCTGCAGCGGGAAGCTCCTGCCTCAAGCGCCCACTTTCTTGCTGATTTGAATGACAGGGTGGTAATTACAGGTTCTTCACAAGCCTCCTTAGACCACACTGTGTCTCTGTAGGCACTTACATTTTATTTGATGACAGTGACATTGATGAATAATAGTTTCCACCCCTGCAAATGATTACTGATTCTATAGCTGATCTAATAGAAATGTTGCTGCAAAATTTAACACTTTACACCAGGAGAGAAACATTCTCCCTTGTGTGCAGTTTTCTCATTGGTGGTCTTGTGCCTGATTTTCCTCTTCCCCAAATCTCAGGGATTTTGCTAGAAAACTCCATTCGTCCTCTCTCAATCTGGGATACAGAGCTCAGAAACAACACCTGAGGTTCACTGAACGATTACTGCATGCCAAGCACCCTATGGGTAGTAACTCATTTGATCATTTGCATTCCCGAAATAATTTGGGTTGGTACAACCTCGTTTTGCTGACCCAAGGTTATCATTGGTCCTTATTGCAGCACAGAAATACGCTATTAGACAAAGACACCTTGTATAAATTTAAGTAACTTGTCCAAGAGTAGTGTAGCTCGTGATGGAAGGAGGCTGAGATGAGGATCCAGGAAATTCATAATCACCGCACCACAGTCTAGCAGGAGGGACAGGGACCTGAAGCAGCAGGAAGAGCACAAGGAGCCAGAACTCCTGGGGTCAAGTCTCCGCTCTGCCCCTAATGACTTGCTGCGACTGGTGCCAGACCACAGTGCCAGTCTCTCCAGCTGCCACAACAAAGCACCACAGAGCAGGCAGCTCAACCAACAGAAATGTCCTGTCTGACAGTTCTGGAGGCTGGAAGTGCAAGACGAAGGTGTCGGCAGGGTTGTTTTCTTGAGGCATCTGTCCTTGGCTTGTGGAACTATCTTCCCCTGGTGTTCTCCCATGGTCGTCCCTCTCTGCACGTTCTCTCCTGGTGTCTCTCCCTCTTTTTATGAGGACCCCAGTCATATTGGAGTAGGGCCCCCCATATCACCTCATTTAACCTAAGTACCTCTTTAAAGACCCTGTCTCCAAATAGAGTCCCATTCTGAAGTACCGGGGTTAGGACCTCAACACACGAATTCCAATAACACTGGCAAAAATCAAGGCATCAGCAGGGCTGCATTCCCTTCGGGGGCTCTAGGATAGAGTCTGTTTCCTTGCTCTCTTCAGTATCTTCTTCCTTCTTCAGAGCACATCATGGCTTCTGTGACCACATCCCCCTTCCCGCTCTGACCCACCTGCCCCCTCCTCATAAGGACTCAGGATTGCATTGGGCCATCCGCATCACCCAGGAAGATCTCCTCATATCACAGTCCTAAAGTAATTACATCCTCAAAGCCCCTTTTACCATAAAAGGTAACATACTCATTTTATTTAAGTGACTATTTGAGACTCATTTAATCCTCTCTTATAATCAATGCTGTTTTGCTTTTCTATTGCTGCATCCCAAACTACCCCACAATGTAGTGACTTAAAATGACAGTTGTTTCATTATATTGCACGATTTTATGGTTAGGCATGCTGGCAGGCTGTGACTGATCGGTTCTGCCCCTTGTGGCATCCACTGAACTCACTGGCAGTGAGCAGCTAAGAGCTGGCCAGCTCTGCAGATCCAACATGGCTTCTTTCTCCAGCCTGGGGCCTTGGTGGGCTGGCTGAGAGGCTAGGCTCAGATGGGGCCCTCTCCTCTATCGTGCCAGCTCAGAGACTCTCCTAGTGTCCTATGGTAGGTGGACTCCTTACCTGATGACTCAACGTCCAAGAGAAGTGCCTGAGCTGCAGGGAATAGATGCCGCCAGTCTCTTAAGCCTGTGCTGGGAAACTGACATAGCCCATTCCACCATATTCTTCGAGCCAAAGCAGTCACCAAGGCCATCCCGATTTAACAGGAGAAGATGCAGACCCACTTCTTAATGGCGGTAGTCAGAGAACTTTCAGCTTTCTTTAACCTGCCGCAAACACCAACAAATGTGAGCTGTTGTCCTCTCTCCATAAGAGGTAAAGAGCAGATAGAAAGAGAAAAGATATTGTTGCAGGCAAAGCCGTTAAATATTTTGGTCATTATCTCTGGTGGACAAGCAAACTGAACAGAAATGAGACATAACTGGAGTCATGAGGGGAAACAGAGAAGGCGCCTCAGATGGGGCCATAGCAATGAAAGAGGGTAGCAGCCTGGAGCTAACAAGTGCAAGGTCAGCTAGCCAAACGGCTGGTCGGTCCTTGAGGCCATCACTACTCACAGCACAGGATGGTAGGAATGTCCATCCGTCTTTCCATTTATCCAACTTAACATTTACTGAGCATGTACTATAAACAAACACTGAGCCTGTCATTAAAGATATAAAGATCAATCAGACAAGATCTGCCTACCAAGGGCTCCGAGTCCCTGGAGAAAAAGACACGGCAGTCCTTAAATATGGCATACTATCTACAATTATCAATGATAACCTTGGGTCAGCGAAACTACGTTGTACCAACCCAAACTATTTTGGGAATGCAAAGGAATGGATAAAAAGACCAATTATACATTTATTTAATTTTCCTTGCAACTGCTACTTAAAACATGTCCGTCCAAGGGAACTTAATTGCTGAGTTTCTTCCACAGTCTGGAAAACTCAGATATCAGGAATTACTTGTTTGCTGTGCTTACTGCTGTCTTCCAGGGGAGTCTCAAGATTCCTCTGTTATCGAACACTGATAGAGGTCCCACGATGTCCCTGGCACGGGGCTGGGAGTTTGTGTTACATAATCAACACAGCACCCATCCTGGAGAGCTTCTCGTTTCTGTGAGAGAGACCAGTAACTACTCTAATGTCTATCCCACACTGTTCAGCAAACGAGAGCCCGCTGTGAGCCAGACAGCACTCTAGGCGACAATACTCAAGGCACGCTGAGCTCTTTCCCTCGTGGGACCTACAGTCCCATGGGAAGGATGACAATAAAGAAGTAAACAAATAGGTAAATAATATAAATTTAGAGTACCATATATGAGCGGAAAAAAAGAAAAAGGAGGAGATGAGGCCAAGAGGACTGGGGCAGAGTGGAGAGGGAGAGGGGGTCTATTTTAGATGGGGTTGTTGCTATTTTTAAATTTCCTGAGTCATTGAAACACACAGCACGTGCCTAGCCTAGTGCCTGGAACACATTATATACTTACTATTCCAATGTGTAACCACCACCACACCCCTGCTGAGACAATGTCACTCCTAGACGTGTCTCTTCAGAGAGTAAAAGCACGATGAGGACACAGACCAAGGCTAATTGGCCAATAAGTAGTGAATAGTTGGTGAAGTGTTGTAGCCAGCGGCCCAGAAATATTCTAACTCTGGGGCCCCAGATTGCCTGAGAAAAGACGAGACAGAAATAGATGCCCCCAATCTTTTCATCTAAGATTTTTCATGGACACTCCGAGAATGCAGCAGGAAGGGACCCCACATGGAGAACAATTAGATTGTCTTCCTAATCTGGTTGCTGTTTTATTTATTGGCTGGTCTTGGGGATGAGAAGTATTTACGGAGCAGGAACACCTATTAGTTTGGAAATTCCAGGGCATATTTATGCACTTGTGTTAGTAATTAACTCCCCAGAAACCAATGTGGGACTTAATTTGGGGAAATTTTGTACTACCTGGTTTGGCCAGATTGGTAAATAAATGTAAATCGCAAAGTTACCTGTACTGGGAAGGAGAGAGAAGTGGGGCGGGGGGCAGGGAGACAGAGAGACAGAGAGAGGAAGTTGGGGAGAGAGGGGGAGAGAGAGGTGTGTGTGAGAGAAAGAGGGAGGGAGAGAGAGAGAGAGGGAAAGAGAGGCATTTTCCTCTGAGGGGAGAGTCAGAGCTTCATTCTCAAGTCAAAGGTCAACCAAGAGAAATAGGCAATATATATTGACCTTGTGGCTTCAGGGTCCCCTGTGTGGCAAGAGAGGGGAGCTTCAGTGACCAAGCCCTCTCAGCTCTCCCACTGGCCAAACCAAGTCACACGGACAAGCCCAGTGTCAGGGAGGGAAAACTACTCACGAGCACGGAAGGGAAGAAAATTACTGTGGCCATTTTTTCCATACAACCTAACACTGTTTGGGACCGACTGTTTATTCATTCACTCAGACATCCTCAGTGAGGACCTTTGTAGCAAAGCTTACTCTGGACCAAAGAGAAATCTGAAACAGACTTTGATCTAGAGCTTCCTATCGAGAAGGAGAGATAAGTACACAAAAAGATGGACGATGTAGTCAGTATTCAGTGTCGTGTGAGGGGGAGGAACAAATTACTCAAGGAGTCTAGAGAGCCAGGGAGTTACATCAGGAAAAGCTTCATGAAGGAGATGGCATTTAATGCGGACCTAGAGGGATGGCTAGGAGTTCTACACACTCCGATGTCTGTGAGAAGGTATGGTATTAGTATGGGGCTGAGCAGCAACTGGGCGGGAAGTGACGACTGAACCTTTATTTCTCGAGACCCAGTGGCTTCCCACACTTGCATTGCCCTGTCCATGTGCTGCACATTTCTAGGGCTTTCTCCTTGATAGAAATCGCTCAGGCTTTTGTTCACACTCCAGCTCCATTATCTTGGCATAGGAGTATTATCCAGAGAAGAAATTGGTGGGAATGGGGAATTGGGAAGGAGTACAATGTTTCAGGAAGGCCCTGACCCTGTAGTCTCTAACCCTATCCCAGATTCAGAGACCATCCCAAAAGAAGGATAGACCAGAGCAAGAGGTATGAGTGGGAGTGTTGCTTCCAGAAAGGAGGAGGTAAAAAAATCAACAGAAAGGGGATGCTTAAGAGATACTGGAGGCAGGCAAAGCAGAAGCACCACTAACTCTGAGATTTCTGAGTTGGCCACAAAATGACAACGATGCCATCGACAAGACAGGAGAGTGAAGTGGGTGCCCAGTCTGGGATTTTGCATTTGGGGTCTTTGTGCGACACACTGGAGGGAAGGTGCAGGGTAGCGCTGGACATTTAGATCAGACTGTGGGCGCAAGTTGGAGGTTGGGAAGGAAAATCATCAACGAGGGGATAGGTAGTAAAATCCTGGGTACAATGAGGTCACCAGGAAAGAATTTACCAAAAAAAAAAAAAAAAAGGAGAGGGGGAATATGGGATCTTTTTGTAGCAGAGGCGAAGGGAAGGCGCAATGATTAAGAATACTGATTTTGAAACCCAAACTGTGGCATTCAAATCCTGGCTGCACCTAATTAACGACTGCATCTCAGACAAGTCACTGGCCCCCTCTTGGGTTCCTCGGGTGTAAAGTGGAGATGGCGCCTACCTTGATGAGTCATCCCAGGGATTCCTGGCATGAATATAAGTGAAGTCTCGAGACCTAGGCCTGACACAGAGTACGTGTTATGAAAGTGTCTATAAATTTAAATATGTGTAGATGCCCACACCCTAGGTGGAAAGAAAAAGAGATCGAAATGTTGTGCCATCCGATGCACAGTTTGGGGAAAAAATGGACCAAACTGCTGAGTACAGGATTGCTGTTCCACTCAGGAGGTGTGAACAGCTGGGGGGGGGGGGGGGGGGCTCTGTGAATCATGACCCACACAGACCGAGAGACTCAGCCATACGGGAAGGGATTGCAGGCTGCAGACATGCAAACACCCCGCAGTGTGCAGGCTGGAGATGCGGCGGCCCTTGGGCTGAAAGCACAGGCCAAGGAAAGTGGGCTTGTAGCATCAACCAAGCCCTAGAGCCTGCAGTGGGGATGAAATTAATCACACAGGACAATTGGAGACCCGGTGGCTCAAGACGCACCATGACTTGATGATGCTATAAAAGAAAGGAGCAGAGAAAGAGGATTTTAAAGATAATTCCATGTTCACTTGTGTTCCTCTGCCTCCAGCTGCCTTGAGCGCTGGGCTACCTCTACTTTCTATCCTGGGAAACTCCGAGAACACATTCCAGACTTTAATAATGCATATGCTGGGGGGAGTGTATGGAAATAGAATGCCTGATGAAGGTAAGAACTGATAAGCAATGTCAGCCAAACTTTCTAAGCACTGCTCCCTAGAACTCCATCACCCTTGTGTATATGCAGTTGTGTGTGCATGCGCTCCCCCCCCACACACACACACATTCTTTTCTTTCCTTTTCTTTCCTTTTCTCTTTTTCTCTCTTCTTCTTTTTTTAATTTGTGCACTGGCTCCACATTACCTGTAGGACAGGCTCTCCCTCCTGAGGATGACATTCAAGGCTTTCCGCCATATGGCCCCACCCTCTCTGCTGCCTCATTTCCCATGATTCCCTCAACTCTGTCCTGCAGCTAAGTAAGCTGCTCCTCGTTTTTTGTGCATGCTACAAAGCCTTATAACTTTTACCTTTAATAATTTGTTCTTTTAGTGGATCAGAAGGAAATCACCTAATATCTCAGTCTCGGTTTCCTTTTTGTTAAAAATTATCTTGCCAGATTTGTAAGGAAAAGTACTTTAAATACTGGTAAATCGTTTTTCTTTCACTGCCAAGCATATGATAAGCATTTAATAAACAGAGACAGCTGGTTTTTTCTTATTATTTCTTCTGTTAGCAAAACTGCTGTTATTTATAAGAGTTTTTGTGTATTACAAAGATTATGAAAATAGAAAGACATTGAAATGCCCCTCATTCCATCTTTGTGAAACATTCTGTTCATTTCCTGGATCATCTATATACAAATTTATGAGATCATGCCACATGTAACTTTGTTTCCTGATTTTTCCACACAGCTTTATATCACAAATATTTCCCTACATTCCTAAAAATTTCTTAAAAATACATTTTTTTGCTATGTATTATTCTACTTCATGGATTTGTTTACTAGAGCATCCCCAATTCTTAACTATGTAGGTGGCTCTTCTTGGAAATATCTTTTTATAAGTAAAGCTGTGATGTACATACTGTTAGAAAAAAAATCTTCTGAACTTGGATTATTCCCTTAGGATGATCTATAGAAATTGAATTAGTGGATTAACACATATGAACACTTGAAAGCTCTTTACACATATTGAAAAAAATTGCTTTTGGAGACGTGAGACTGATTATACGCCCACTGCCTACCCCCAGTGGGCTTCAGTTTCCTCCAACCCTGCCCCTTTGGGACGGTGTATGTCAGCACTGGAAAGCAGTAACCAACAGCCATGGGTTTTCCAGGGAGCTGACTGGCTTTTCTGGATCCCTGGACAGTAATAGCACGGATTTAGATATTCCTGAGGTCTCCCCACATGAGACAGAGCAGGGACTGGACTCTGGTGCCCTCAACCCTGACCGCAGAATCCAGCATTCTTTGGCTACCTCCGTGAGAACAAAATAAAAGCTCAAGTTCTGTGCATCCTGAGCAGCGTATCTTGCAGAAATTGGGAGGTGAGGTGCTTACTGAAAGGAGGCTGCTTCCTACAAAGACTGGCGAAGACCAGATCATGCCAGTCTGTGCCACGGTGAACCCCAGCCCTGGCCTTTCACCCACTCCCCACCCCCTGCATTACAATACTAAAAACCTTGCCCAGGGGTGGAGACTAAACATGTTAATTACACATATGATGCGTGATGAAGCATGACCTTGAAGTGCGCAGGTGCGAATAAATGCCCGCCTCTCCACACTCAGACACCGCTCTTTTCCCACCTAAGTTTCTTTAAAAACGTCTCCCTGATTTCTCCTTGGGGAAGTCAGCCTGAGGATTCTTCCCTTTGTGCTGCACCCCACCTTGTGCTCGAGCATAAGCCCCAGTAAAGCCTTGCTTGTGCTTTTAAATTTGGGGTCCTGCCTGGTACTACTGTTGCTGGGTCCAAGGACGTGAGTCCGGTAACACCCACACCTGCCGGGGAACCTTTGTCTCCCTCGACGAGATGGTAGAGGGCAGGCTCTCAGCCAGGTCTCTTGGAACGAATGTCACATCATCTCTGCACCTCAACCTCCCCATCTGTAAAATGGGGGTAGTAATGGCATTGGTCATGGAGGGTTTGAGGTGAGGATTTGGAGAGCTAGTGTGAACACGGAATGATGAGAACACCTGCATCTTTTGAGGTGAGTTCCTTTGGTGCTCTGCGAACACTCCTGGGGATTGCCACAGTGGAAGGACTTGCTCACAGCACGTCCCTGCCGCCGTAGCTGCCCCGGGAGAAGAATGTGACGGGCAAAGTCAAAGCCGCGACTGATGAATACAGCTGGGCGCGCGGCCCTCGGAGGGGAGGAAGGTCGGTGGCAGGCCCCGTTCTCATGGGCTCAAGCTCCGATTCTAAAATTAAACTCTTCTCCACTACCCCAAACTGCCGCGTGCATTTGAGTGTCGCCCGCATTAAGGAACAGTTCGTCATCTCATCTCATTGCCATGGTTACACCTCCAAGAGCAAGAAACGTGTGGCTGCCGCGGTTGTCAGATCAGGCCTGCTTTTCTGTGATTCAGGCCCAGCGCTGCCAAGTTGCTGAAGGCTGCTCTCGGGAGGAGCTCACTGAGGCGGCCCGGGAAGGACCAGAAAGCCCTTCCGCTGGAAGGCCAGGCCTTGGCCCGAGGTGCAGACCAGCTTCCCAGCCCAGAGACTGACTCTGACTTGTAAGGAGCCCTCTGATGTGAGAACCGGTTGGTGGTTCGGGTGGACTCAGAGGCATTTAGCAGCACAGGGTGTCGCTCGAGGCCGTGCGTGAGTCCCTCGGCTGGGTCCGGAATGCCAGGCCTGGCGAGGGTCGTGGCGCCTGCCGGGAGTCCAGCAAGGAGACAGACACTTAGAGGAAATACACGGAGGAAACACAGAAGGGTTGGCTTTGGGGGCTCAACAGGAGCCCTCTAGCTGCAACCTGGAGAAGGGTGGATCTGAGCAAGCCAGCGGGCCTGGTTCTCTCATCCACACGTCCCTCTGCCCCATGAAGAGAACTTGCCCTTCAGGGCAACTCAGAAAGAGAGCGGCGGACTGACTAAAGTGCGACTGCAGCCTTGTGCTGTGAAGGGTCAGTCAGCATCTTAGTCTTTGAGGGCCACGTATGATCTGTCACATAATCTCTTCTTTTCCCCCCACAACCCTCCTGAGCTCCTGGGCCACATAAACAGGTCCCGGGCCAACCTCCCTTCTGGTCTCTTTGTTATTCAGGGTGACCTCTGAACGGGCAACATCCCCATCACCTGATGGGCTCTTCCAAATGCAGAGCCCCGGGCCCCTCAGCAGACCTCCTGAAGTGGGATCTGCATTCTGAACAAGATCCTAAATAAAACTCTGGAAAAATCCCGTATGAGGTGTTGAGAACAAGTGTTTCTCTCTAATAGCAAAAACCACAGAAACCTGTAAGCATGGATGAAATGCCCATTTGGCAAGTTATTGTTTCAGCACCCATTACAATGGGGCTTGTAACAGTGTGTGTATGTGTGTGTGTGTGTCCTTCTAACTACATGGTGAACTCCTGGAGGACAGGGAACCAGAACTTGCTCACGTCTGAGTTCCTTGTTCCTTGGGTTTCCCTGTGTAGACAAAGAACAGGGCAGAAGTGTTGTTTGCCTTCCTGAGCAAGGAATTCCTCCTTACCACTTGCTGTGAATCTTTCGAAATCTTCGTTTCCTGTTTTGTAAAATGGGGTTCTGAATCCCTTCTTTCCAGGACCATTGAAAGTATTCAACTCTGTACAGAGAGGGTCCCTCCCAGTGCCTCGTGCATAAATGGTACTTTGCAGGCGGCAGCTCTTGTCGGAGTGATGGGTCAGGCAGAGTCCTGAGGAGGTCTGTGGCATTATACTGGGAAGAGGCCTCTAACAGAAGGGCTGAGGAGCAGCTGGGGCCCTGAGAGCCCCCCACAAGCACCCTGCCCCTGCCACACCTCCTGTGTGATGGGTCAGATCCCCTTGACCTTGACATAGAGCAGCTGATGTCTGTAAAGTGATACTCTAAAGTCCTTCCCCACCGGATAAGAATTTCGGGAACATAGCTATCCAAGTACCCAGCATGGATATGTCGCACGATGGTACCAGGACCATTAATAATTACATGATAGTAGCAGGATTCTAAAAAGCACCAGGAATATGAGGTGCTCAGCACTTGAGTCTACTCTTGGTGACTTGTTGGGAATGAGTGCCATCTCGTGGACATAATTAGAAACGCTTTAATGATTACCCCCAAATCTTATCATACACATCTAAGTCAGTGTTCCTTAAAGGTCTTTTTTCAAAACTCCTAAAAAGAAAAAAAAAAGTGGTATCTATCCCAATACATGTTTATTTTTTATTAAGTTATATACATTATAATATTAGTAGTGTATTATGCACTATATATAAAACATAGCCATTTAATCAATCCACCCTTCAACCAATATATATTGAATTTATTGTGTTCCTGTTATGGGTCAGGCACTGTCCTGAGCATTTGGAATATTTCCACAAATAAAAAAGACAAAAATGTCTGCCCTCATGTAATCAGATAATACACTTAATTAGTAAGAAAATTACACAGTATGTTAGAAGGTAGTAAGTGCTATGGGAGAAGAAAATGAGCAAATTGTGTGAGGGGGATTGAGTTGGGGGGGTATTGGGGACAGGTTGAAAAGATGTTACTTAAATAAGACTCGGAGATGGGAGAAGTGAGCATGTTGGTGTCTGAGTTTCTGGCACTTGGGTCAGAGAGAACAGCCAGTACAAAGGCCCTGGGGCAGGAGTTTCTGGCACATTTGTGGAACAGAGTAAGCCTCTGAGGTTGGAGTGGAGTAAGACACAGGGAGTGGGAAGAAAGGAAACCAGAAGGAAACTCAAGGGTATATAGCATTGGGTCTTAAAGGAAGATTCTGACTGACATTTTAAAAGTATCCTTCCAGCCGTGGAGAGGAGGCTAGTATTGTGGGTCAGGGACATAGAGAGCAACAGAACCTAATTAAGGGGCTATTCCATTTTTTCCAAGTGAGAAATTAAAGTAGCTCAGCACAAAGGGATTGTTGTGGTAAGGGCATACCAATATATTTTTTAATGAACAGATGAGATAAAACTGTAGAATTAGAAGCTCTAGTATTTTTTTCCATACTGTGAGAGCATGTTGCATTGGCGATCACACACTTAGGCAAGGTAATTTCTGAAGATCAGAAGGCTGCAGATGAATTTTATAAATCTGTACTAAGTGTTTTACAAGAAAAGGAATTCATGGAAGAGCATGCTTTTTGTGCTGAGACTGGCTTATTTCACAAGGACATTGGCAAACAAACCTATACTACACAAAAGGCATTTAAGGTGATGAAAATATTGTGACCTGACCCTGTATTTCCCCTTGGAGCAATAATTCAACATTCACTAATTGAGTATTGGTGATGAGTTTATAGAACATAACTATACTGTAAATAATAATTGATTGTATATTTTCTGAAGGCGAACATGAATATGTTCATCCATTTTTGGATGCTGTGATATATTGATTGGAGAATGGCCCTAATTTTTCCCTTCCTTCGCAGTATGTCTTTCCAAATCCTTCCTTCTAAAAGGAGAGTCTATTTTCTTCCCTTTGAATCTGCACTGGTCTTTGTCTTGCTCTGGTCAACAGAATGTTGGAAAAGCAATACAGCGCCACTTCTGAGCCCAGCCCTCAAGAGGGCGAACAGCTTGTATTCTCTTTCCCACACATACCCTGAGGTCATCATAAGAACATGTCAGTGGAGGCGCCTGGGTGGCTCAGTCGTTAAGCGTCTGCCTTTGGCTCAGGTCATGATCCTAGGATCCTGGGATCGAGCCCCGCATCAGGCTCCCTGCTCAGCAGGAAACCTGCTTCTCCCTCTCCCACTCCCCCTGCTTGTGTTCCCTCTCTCGCTATGTCTCTATCTGTCAAATAAATAAATAAAATCTTAAAAAAAAAAAAAAAAAGAACATGTCAGTGGAACAGAAGGAGTTTTCTGAGCCATGGCCACCTGAGATCAGCCACTAGCCTGCCACCTGCTGGACACGGGAGAGAGGAATTGCCAGAGCAAACTCAACCAGAATTAGCAGAACCAAACCACTCCACCAATCTGCAGACTGGTGAACAATAATAAGTCGGTGTTATTTTAAGACTTTGACCTTGGGATGATTTGTTATGCAGCACTATTATGGCAATACATTACTGATGCAGATGCTGAGAAACACTCTTGGCTTTGCTTGGTGTTTTGTCTGTGATGTAACTTAAGATGACAGCACAGGGAGACCAGAGGATCTGACACAAGAGTCAGCCTCAGTTCCCAAGTACTTTATGGGAATCGAGTTTTCTTACTTGTCAGATTTGGCTTCTGGAATCATCCCTCGAGCTCGGGCTTCTAACAAGACCCCAGATAATCCATCATATAATAGAGGTGGACTGTGGTGGTTTCATCCTAATAAATGGACAACTGGCTTATTTGTTTTGAGCAGCTAATATTTGTGCACATAGTCCCATAGCAGGCTTACTGTTTAGACCAATCACACACATGCATCCTCAACAGTGACCATGTGCTCAACAGTCCACATGTGAGCAACCTTGGGGCATTTGCATCACCAACAACAGGAAGCCGAAGGAGTCCAGTTTTGTTCGATGCCATGATTTTAACATTGAATAATTATTCATGCTTGTTTCCCTTCTGCCAAAAATGCTGCAAATATCCCAGTTTCATGATATAATGTTAGTGAAATTAGACTGGAATAGTTCAAGATTGTGTAATTCATTATATTCGGCTTTAATAAAGATCGCCATTTGATGTAAGCCACCAACAGAATCCCTGGTAGTGCCAGTTACATAACACAGGTGGCCTCGTGGGACTTAAGTATGATAGCTAATTGGATCCCCACACTTCTTTAAAATTAAATTCTCTGTTTGTCTAGGGTCAGGGGGGTTACATTTAGTCCATCAGTGAATTATTAATGTCCAGTTCCAAGTTAATATTCCTGGAAAGACTTTAAGTACTATAAAACTAAATATAATTAAGACCTAAAATGTATTAGGTGTATTTCCAAGCCTAGGTAAGGGGAAATGATTATCGCGTGACCTTTTAATGTCATCTTGGAGTATTGTATAACAAGCCTGCCTGGGAGTCACCTTTCTGTCTGTATTAGGAACATAGCCTTTGACTCATTCACTGGTCATAACTGACTGTAACCTCTTACAAAGTCAGAGGTTAACTACAGAAAATTGATAAAATCAGGGCTTTATATGTGTGCTTCTGAGGTCTATGATATTTAGAGGAGAGGGACGGGCACCAGAGGCCTCAGCTGGGGTTTTGAAACATGTGTAAAATTGGGGAAGTCGGAATGAAGAGGGAAGGGGTTCCCCAAGACAAGGCATATCTGAGAGGAGACACAGAATCCAAAGGATCTTTTGAGGTTATGAGATTCATGCACTGACTTCCTGTATTTCTCCTTCCTCTGTGGTTTCCAGCTCATACTAGGATCTCAAATCAGTGTTGAATGAGCGCTTTGAGGGAAACACAGAGAGAAGGCCGGATCTGGGTGGGAGGAGTCACAGAAACCAAGCTCCACATAAGCAACATTTTGCTCAACTGAGTGGATTGCAGGAGGGGCCATGTGACAGATGGCATATGTCAGCACCTTAGTTACTCATTTGAGGAAATGGGAAGATTTTTTATTTCTAGATTATTTCATGCATGCAAAAGGACTCATTAGATTTCTTAAAGAAGCCACAAGATGAAAAAAACTTACCTAAAATAAGAAGTTGTAAGGTGTATTAGTTATTTATTGCTGTGTAACAAATTACCCCCAAACTTAGAGGCTTAAAACAACATGCATATATCCTCTTACAGAGTCTGTGGGCTGTGAGTCTGGGCATAGCCTAGCTGAGTCCTCTGCTTCAGGGCCTTCCCTGAGGCTGCAATCATGGTGTTCACTGGGGCTGCAATCTCATCTGAATGTTCAACCGGGGAGGATCCACATCCAAGATTGTTTGTGTGGTGGTTGGCAGGATTGAGGTCCTTGTGGATGTTGGGGCAAAGACCTCAGGTCCTTGCTAGCTGCTGGATGGAGGTTTCCCTCAGTTCCTTGGCAGGTGGGATGCTGCACTAAGGCATCTGGTTTCATCACAGCACACAAGATGACAATGTGGGACAAAATGCCAGCAAGAGAGCAGTTTAGCAAGACAAAGCCACAGTTGTGCATAGCATAAATCATAGAAATGATAGTCCATCACTTGCCTTATTCAGTTCCTCCGAAGCAATCATCAGGTCCAGGCTTACACCCAAGGGTGGGGATTACACAAAAGCAGATGCCAGGAGATGGGGAAACTTGGGGGCCTTCTTCCAAGTCAGCCTACCTCAAAAAAGGCTCTGGTGAGATGGACCCCTTCATACTCTGCTGATAAAATTGTAAATGTGCACAAATTTTTGGAGAGCTATTTAGCTATATGTGTCCAAATAACAAATGTGTATACTGTATGATCCAAATATTTTTTAAAAGATTTTATTTATTTATTTGACAGAGATTGGGGGGGCAGCAGAGGGAGAGGGAGAAGCAGACTCTCAGCTGAGCAGGAAGCCCCATGTGGGACTCAATCCCAGAACCCCAGGATCATGACCTGAACCAAAAGCAGATGCTTAACCAATTAAGCCAGCCAGGTGCCCCTGATCCAAATATTCTAATGCCAGGACTATCATAAAGAAATGGTTAAAAACACACAGCAAAAGTCTGAGGACAAAGATCTTTGTTCTGATCCTATTTGGACAAATGAAGCCTAGGAAGGCACATAAATAGGTCCCATTAACGTAGAACTGTGGCATGTTTAAATTTGGGGATGTTGAGCAATAATTGAAAATGAGCTTTGTTCACTTAAACATATATCTTAGAGACAATCACATGGCAACAAACATAGTCTTTCCTCAATCTCACTAATGGCCACATCATATTCCGTTATATGGATATTACATAATTATTTTAACCCAACACCTACAGAAGTAGATAGTTCAGGGTTTCCCATCTTGCTTTTACAAATGTTCTTGTAAATAAGCTTGCCCACAAATTGCAGTTTATGTGGAGAACAAATCCCTAAAGGTGGAATTGCTTAGGCAAAGAGTTTATATGTCTTCAGCGTAACTAAATGAAGTAAGTGGTAGCAATACTCACACACATTGCCTTCATGCAGAGTGAGAGCAAGCATCTACTCATGATAGCAACTTGAGACAGTCGTCTCTTTCCCAGCTCCCCTCCCCACCCAGATTCCCGCCAGTAAGTAGACTGAAGGAAGACCATGCCAGAAGGCTCCAGAGGCAACTGAGCTATCAAGAATCCCTCATGACATGTGGGTGTCTGCATAAAGTGCAGAGGGGCATCTTATTGGTGCCTGGATCTTTCTTAAGCCACAGTGTCTGCTGACCCACACTAGTGCCACCAGGCTTGGGCAAAGGCCAGACCCACAGAAGGATGGAGCCCTCCAGGCAGGAAGGGGCCATGATGGGGCATTGGTGGCATTCCATCAAGCACCTCTGTCCCTCCACTCTTCTTACAGTTGGAGGTTACAGACAGAGGTGGGTGCTCATCCCAGCAGAATCTGGGTCACGATCTTTGATCATGCCCCTGGCAGGTGATCTCACGCTTGGCTTTACATGGGAAGGTTCTCTGCACCTCTTTCTGCTGCTCTCAGTTTGGGGCTCCACTAAAACGGACAAAGACCCAATTTTAGCCTCATGCTCACCATTAATACCTTTTTCAGCACAGCTTGCAAGGAGGACTGGTGCTCTATGCTGTATACCTTATTGTCCTATTATATTTCTTTAAAGAAACAATCAATGAACTATTTAGCCTTCAATAAAACAAAGAAAAATAAGCTCTATGAAGAATAAGCTTTATTTTACAAGAGAAAAGACTTTGGATGTAACTATAATTTTTTTAAATGTTTAAGCCAATTAAAACTGTACATTTTTGTAAAAATTATTGTAAAATATTTTAAAAATATAGGTAAACTTGTATTGACTATGTAAAAACACCATAAATTACTAGAAAGAAAGGACCCAGGATGTTCTATCCCAAGGCATGAATTGTTTTCAACTTAATATTTTGGGGCGATAAGAAAATAATTTCATTTTGTAGATTTCATAATGTAGATAGCTTATTTTCTCATTTTTATAATTATTAAAAATTTCTAAATACCAGTCAATACAATTTTCTTTTCTTTTACAACTAGAAAATCTAAGTTAAAAGATGTCCATGGCCTGAGGTATGTCTCAGTCTACTACTACCACCCAAGGGACTCATCAAAATATTTAGAGCAGAGTCAGTCACCCACGATTGACTTCATTCTGAAATGATTATGCATGACAAGATGGTGGCTTCTCCCACTGGGCCTGAAGGCAGATGGCTACTCCCCTCTGCTATGACAGAGCTTTGGTGTACTTCCTGTGGAGCATCTAACTGAACACCCTTGGGTCCTGTGTAGCTGCCCTGTGTACAAATCATGAACAAATTAACATTCGATTCAGACTCAGTGCTAACTCTTTCAACTGGGAGACATGTGTCACAAAATGAAGATCAGAGTTTTAGCCAGATTTGCTTTGAGCTATTCTCTTCAAAGCAGTGAGCAGGAAAAATTACACTAAATCTCTTCTGGGAAGGAATGTTTTTATATGAGGTTATTTACAACTCACTCTGAAAAGATATTAGAATTTGAGAAATTTTCTGGAGTGCTATCCTAATGATCTTTAACCAGGATTTTATTTTTCTTAAATCTAGTTTCATAATAGCTGACCATTCGATTTTCCAAAAAATTTGCCCACCGAAGTGGAACCTTTCAATGGAGCTGTTAGAGACCTCTACCCTTGAAGCCAGTTGCTTGAGATAAAAACATAAAGCTCATAATAGAAGTGTCTAGAAACCATTGTTAACAGACTTTAACCTTTTCCTAAGGCTCTCCAAATCATGTTGATGCCATTTGCTTGGAACTCAGAGCACAATGGGCGCCATTTTTGACACCAAGGGAACCGACCTCCATTTTGTTTAAGAAACACTGTCAGTTATTTAGTAATTGGGGAATAAAAGTAACAGAGAGGGAAGAGGAGGGAAAGAGAAGAGAAAGGTTAGGGAAAGGAAAGGGGACAAGAAAATTGTTCCTGCTCATGAGAAATCCTGACAATAACTTTCTCACCGAGGCTCATCACCCTTTCTGCAGGTAGAGAATGGTGGGAGTGAGCCGAGAAGAAAGGAGTAAGGAATCAGAGAAGTCCCTGCATCAAATCACAATGGGCTGAATGGGCCGCGGTGAGGACCTGAGCTTTTACTGGGATCCGGTGGAGGACAGAATATGAAGATACAAGGTTGGAGGCCGGGAGGCCCATTAGGAGGCTGAGGCTGATGTAAACAGATACGAGATGGCGGTGGCCAGAGCAGAGAGACAGCCCTGGAGGCACTGAGAAGTGGCTGCCCTGTATTGTATTGTGATGGTAGAGACACCAGCCCAAGTAATTTAAAAACCAGTAGCTGCACAGGCATGTGCTGCTGAGAACAAGGCTAGAGCTGTTCTAGGGTTTCAAGTTCACTTCATTGCCAAGGTAACAATCAACTCTTCTAACCTACTAGCTGGGCATAACGGCCATAGCTTTACCATAAGAATATTGTGAAATACTGTGCTTATCCTTGGCTTTGCTTAGGTTTTGTTCGTTTTGTCTTCACTTAAAAATTAAACGTGGCACCTGGGCACCTGGGTGGCTCAGTTGGTTAAGGGACTGCCTTCGGCTCAGGTCATGATCCTGGAGTCCCGGGATCGAGTCCCGCATCGGGCTCCCTGCTCAGCAGGGAGTCTGCTTCTCCCTCTGACCCTCCTCCCTCTCATGCTCTCTGTCTCTCATTCTCTCTCTCACAAATAAATAAAATCTTAAAAAAAAATTAAAAAAAAAATTAAACGTGGCACCCTATTTCAGTAACTCTTCTGTCCCTAGTTGCCCAGTATAATGTTCAGCCTTTTCTTAATAAGGTTTCAAATCTGTCTTTGGAGTGATAATAGGAATAATAGCAACCACCACACCTAACCGTGGACCCAGTGCTCCTCCAAGCAGTGCGCGGCACCCAGGAGGTGGGTGCTATTATTATATTATTATATTCATCTCATATGAGGAAGCTGGGCACACAGAGTTAACTTGTGTGAGGCCGCAGAGCCTCTCCTGGAGAACTGCGGATCCAAACTCTGCACTGCCATGTCCTGCTATCTCCCAGCACAGCCTGTATTTTTGTACTTGTAATATTGAAAGAGGGCAAATCATAAATTGAAATATATATGTATGTATATATATTTATGTATGAATATATATTTTTATGTATATATATATATATATATATAGAACATGGTTTGGGATATTTGATAGACACATCTATAATGTGAATTTCAGCGTCCAATCTGTTTTTGAATGTTATGTCCATTTGGGGTTGGGGACCTGAAGAAAGACAGGATAGTTCTGTCTTTACAGTGACGTCACCTAGAGCAGAAAGCTCACACCCATACACCCAAGAGTCCAGCCCCACAAGAGGAAGATAAACCTCACAAGCACAGGAGACAGGGACAGGGCTGATGGTAGGAATTCAGACACTGGCATGATCATTTAGAGCAATAAATCTGCTATGAGCAACACTGGCTGCTACTCACCCATGGTACCATGGGATTAAAATAAGAATGAAATAAACAAACTAGAAAGAACAAACCTGGATTTTAGAGTCAGGGAGACTTGCATGTGAATCCTGGATTCAACACTTGTTCCCTAGATCACCTTGTAGATTACATCTTCCGCCCACCTGTACCATAAGGATAGCAACCCCTACCTCCTAGGTTTGTGGAGGAGTGTGCTGGAAAGTCTTTTGTCCACTCAACTCCACCGCCTCTTTCTTCTAATGCTAGGAGCTGTGGATCCAGAATCACCTTCCCCACACAGTTCCATGTCAGAGAGGAACTCCCACGGGATTTGGAGCGTGGAGGTGAAGCAGAAGCCACCAGGTGGAGTGGTCATGAAGGTGAGACAAGTGGCTTCATAAACGTCTCCATGAGCTCCCACGTTGGTCCCTAGACATGGCGGCTCCTCGGACTCCCCAGTGAGCCCTGGTTTCCCCACCTGTCTCACTGCCTCAGGCTGAAGTCATCTGTGACGGTTTCTACCATCATCTGCCTGCAGCCTTGTAGATCTCTCCCTCTCAGCTCCTCTGATGTTCGCAGAAGTCCCAATTCCTGTCAAGCTCACAGTGATTTTCTTGTCCTGACAATTCAGGCTGAGACACGAGGCTCAAATGACAATACACACAGAAAGTTGGCACCAAGAAATGGGTAGAACCAAGTCCTTTGGTATCTCAGAGTGATCATGAAGACATTTGAGGCAGTGGTTTGTACCAATGATTCTCTTCTTCCTTGGATGTCAGAAGATTCTACCTACTTACCAGAGTCCAAAGGTAGTAAGGGTCTGGAGAAAATGCAAGTGGGTTTGAGGCCTAGTTCCAGACCATTCTTGCTGTGTGGTTTTCACTGAGTTACTGAACCTCTTACAGGCTCATTCACTTGTCTATGCCTTTCTAATTAATACAGTTAGAATGATAAGACTTAATTTGAGATTTCAAGAACACACCCATGAAACACCTTGCACAGACCTGGCATGGAGTAGGGATTCAACAAAAGTTAGTTACCTTCTCTCCACCCCTTCCACAGTAAAATGAAGGGTGTTTTCAAAGACCTGGGGGCCACTCAGGGCCCCTGGAGCTTCAGGTGTGAAAAGGAGAGAGTCCGAGCAGTAGATAGGAGTCCAGGTCAGAGAGAGAGCCTTGACCGTCCATCTCCGTCTGTTACCTCTTACACATATTGTTTAATTGCAGCAACATTTCCAGGCAGTAGGTGCTATTATCCCCATTATGCAGACAAAGAAACAGAGGCCCAGAGACACTGACTACATCACCCGAAACCACTGACTCCCTGTCTATGGAATTTGCTTTCTAGTCAAGTAGAAAGACACACAAATCGTTCATTGATAGTGACATGAAGATGTTATTAGCACCAGGGCCCGGAGGAGGGACGCCTCCTCCAGCCTGGTGGGTGAGGGAAGACGTTCTGCAGGCTAAGAGTAGGAGGAGGTGTTGAAGCAGGAGTCTTCAAGCAGAATTCATGTGGGAATCTTCTGAGACGTCAATATGACTGTGACACATCCTTGCTTAGACTTTCTAGTGACTTCCACCGCATGCAGCATACAAACCCAGCTCACCTCCCAAATCAGGTCTCCACTTACTTCCCTGATACCATTATCCTCCACTCTTCCCCTTGTCCACTAGAACACCCCTTCCCTGGCCTTCTCTGTGCACTGGACCTGCCAATCTTACCCCAGACTCAGGGTCTTTGCACTTACTCTTCTTATTGCTTGGAATTCTCTTCCCGCCCTCTCTTCTTCCTTTGTAGCGGGGCCCTCTCCAGGACAGCTCTTCCTGATCACTCTTGCTCATTATCCCCAAAGTTGTTCTTTATCACGTTTCCCTATTTATCATCTTCAAAGTGCTTATTAGTACCTGCAATGATCTATCGATCTACCTGTTTGTCTGCTTTTCTCTATCCATCCGTCCACCTGTCCATCCATCCATCCATCCCTCCCTCTCCCCCTGCAACCACTGAGGGAAGTCCCCTGAGCGCAGGACTTTGTCTTTTGTGTTTTGCTGCCTGGTGTCTAGGTCAGTCCCCCTGTAAATGTTGGATGAATGGCCAGCTGCTGGAGGGAATTCAGAAGGGATACTTGCAACTGCTCTACCAGAATCTTCTGGAGGAAGGAGGACCAGAATTGGAGCCAGTTGATAGACATTTGGAAGAGAGAAGGAGATTCATACTGGAGTGCAGGTTAGCCCTCCTTTTCCTCTAAAACAGCAATGCAAATGAAAAGTAGGTCATCCCAATGAACTGTTCTAAAGTACTAGAATGGATGAATATCAGACAAGGGGCCTGGAAACCTGGCTTCTTGTCCTGACTCTTCAAGTAATTTATCCCAGGGCTTCCCCTCTCTGGACAGAGTGCAGTTTGGCTGTCTGAGAAGGGAGCGGGTGGAGCTCGGTGGATCCCTGCACCACCCTTCAGCTCACAGACTCCAGATGAACACATTGTCAACACCCTTGCCCAGTCACTGCCCAAGTAGGAGGTGGGGCTGCTTATTCTAGACGTGGCCGCACACACTCGGACCTGCCACCATTGGACAGATGTCTCAAAGACAGCAAGGTCTATTCTGAACCTCCAGGAGGACATCACGGACCCTGTTGTCACACAGCCTGTGTGGGCCTAAAAGTCATGCCGGCTGGGAGTGTGGGTATAACTTTCTGCAGCCAGCAGGTGGCGCCACTCTCCAAGGCACAGTGCTTCCCAGCTAGAAGGTCGTTTGCATGCCCTTGGAGCTGGATGACATGCAAAAAATAGCCAAGGCTGATGTTTAGTAAATATGTTCGGGTGCTGGTGCTGGCTCCCAGGGGATGAGAAGGGATTGACACGTAACTGGATACGGGAAAGAGTGCAACTTGGGAAGCGGGCTGGGGAGAACAGCCATTCCTCTGAGTTCCTGTGGCCAGTCTCAGCAGGGAGCTGGGCACGGGACTCAAGCCCAGGGTCCCCACATCTCCACCCAGAGCCCCCAGCCTCCGCCATCACCCCATGTGGCCTCCTCCCACAGCCCTGACCTCAAGGCCATGAGGATGTTGCAATCTTCATTTTTGGAGTGAACACAAGACAGTTGTTTCTCTGACCCAGGGGCTTTGGCCTGTGGGCCCTGCAGCTGTCTCCACAGGAGGCGAAGGCAGGCAAGGGCTAGGGAGAGGATGGGACGGACCATCTTGTCTGAGATCTGGTCTCATTCTCTGACAAAGTCAACAAACATCCGCCGAACCCTTCATCTGGGCCAGGCTCCCCAGACGGAGCCGGCCCCACCTCCAGGAACTCCTGCACCAGCAGACGGACAGACAAGTCCACAGATGGGGTCACTGTGCCGTGCAGGTAGCCGGACAGCTGGTCCACAGCAGGGAGAGGGCTCCCTCCAAGTCTGGTGGGGACCCGGCTGGTGAAGAAAGGGTCATAGAGGAGGTGACACGTGAGCTGAGAAGTAAAGGAGAAGATGTGACAATGGTTCCAAGCAGACAGAGCTGCCGAGGCAGAGGCTGGGGGTCATGAAAGAGAGCCTGGAGTCTGGGGGCTGTTTTGATCTTGCTGGACTTCGTTGTTCAGTGAAGAGGTGGAACTGTGGCAGGCAGCAAATAAAACCTGGAGGGCAGCGTGTGCCATGGTGAGGGGCCTGGCAGTATGAGAGCAAGAGACGGTCCCCGAAGGGCTTTAGGCAAAAGAGCAGCCTGGCGACAGTGCAGGAGAATGACCTTGACTGTGACAGTGGTGTGGTGTGAGATTCATGGGAGGGCCGCTGGGGAAGGCCGGAGCCAGGCTGACGGATCGGAGCTTTGCAGCGAGATGCTGAAGCCCAGCTTAGGGCTGAGACCTCGAGGACAGAGAGGAGGCAGAGGAGGGGGCGCCCCAGGAAGAAGAGGCTCTCTGCCTGCAGCAATGTCAGCCAGAGAAAAGAAGCCAGCCCCCTCGGTTGGTCAAATACCCTCCTTTCCATAAAGGCCGGAGAGAGAAAGCCTCAAGATGTAATTTATGTGTAAATCAGCCTGCATTTTTCCCTGGCTAACAGCAGAGGATATTTGAAGATCTTGTCAGCCTCTCTCTTTGTTCGCTGATCTCCTCTGATGAAATCGTTTGGAAATCCCAAGTTTGATAGGACTCGGGAGTGTCCAAACCTCAGCTGTATACACAGTGTCATTTTCAGCTTCTCCGGAGCCCCTGGTCTCAATGAAGCATCAAAAACAAACAGACGAGATGAAGCCAGAATCCAAAGGCAGAAGGGCTGGGAGCAGGAAGCAGCCAGGATCTCGGAACGAGCGCTTCTTCACAGTTGTTTCTACTTACTGTTCGCCCCGGTTCTGCAAGCGGGGCCCATCACCCCCTCTCCCCACCCACGCTCGCCCCCGGCCAGAGGCAGCTCGGGCTTGGGGAGACAGGCCAGCCCCTGGACACTGAGGACGGCGCTTTCCAAGGCCCGCTGCTCTGCATCTGCTGGATTCATCTGCTCCGTGAACTCTCTACAAAACCGCTGCATGGCTCACGGGTGCTCTTCCAGCAGAGTCCCCCAGGGAGGGCAGGCAGTGTCCGTCCTGAAGGCCAAGTTCACGGCGCCGGCCTTGCTCAGCAGCTCCAGCCTCCACGGTCACGTCTGCAGCTTGCGGGGGGTGGAGGGCAAGCCCTGAGCCCGGCCCCTAACACAGGGCTCTGTCCTTGGCAGGATCCCACTGGTGTCCATGGGCAACACACCACTGACAAAAGTCCCCAGAAAAGGAAAATAGAATTTCTGAAAGGCCGAATTCAGGAGATCCTTTGAGGTCCAGGGGTTCTCCCTGCCCCGTGCTATATGTTAAGACTGTTGCCCCGATTTACTGCCAACCAGCTATGCAGACTTCAACTAGTTGCTTAAATTCTTGAGCCTAAGGCATATTCTTTCTCCAAATAAAAGAAAGATGAGAGTGTTGAACGGATGGCCTCTAAGTTCCTTCGAGCTGTAGGGGGTTCGGATTCCTTCACAGTTCTCTCACTGACTCATTGAGCAAAGATTCAAACCAGGAAACCATCAGCCCCTGCTCAGGGGCTCACACTCCACGAGAGATAGAGCCATGAGTAAAGAAGTGGAAGAATACTGTCATGCAGAGGGACAAGGGACGGGGGACTCACAGAAAAGGCAGTGAGTTGCTCTTCGGTGGAGGGTCAGGAAGGCTCCTGAGAAGCAACGGGCTACAAGAGGAGGAGGGTCCTGATGGACACCAGGGTGGGTATGGCCGGGCGGGCACAGCAAGCAGCATGGGCAGGGCCTGGACACATGAAGGAGCTGCGTGTTGGCAAACTGATGAGTGATTCACTCAGGCCCTGAGGATGGCAGGGCAGGTGAGGTGGAAATCGAGCCTGACGTTTTAGCCAGAGTCGGGATCATGAAGGGCCTTGAGTGCCATGCTCCAAGTTCAACATCAGCACCTGTTCTGCCAGAAACAAGCAGAGGACAGGAACCCCAGGCCCTACACATGAGAGTACACCTCTGCAAGTAGTGGAAAACTCAGGGAGTAACTAAGTTAAGGCTTTAGTTCAGCTCAGAAATTCATTTTTATAAGATAGGAGGCCATAGATCCCCTTCCGGTACTGGCTCAGGTCATCCGTGAACTTCCAGGGCCTCATCCCAACAGTCAAATCCATTCCCTTCCAGGGAAACTGAGGCGCAGAGCAGCCCCGAGTCTGTGCCAGGAGTGAAATAACCAGTGGTCATGTGGCTGGGTTCCAGAACTCTGGGGAAAGTTCCAGAAGGAGCCAGGACTCCTTGATGCTCACCACAGCCAAAGGCGACCAGGGACTGAGACAGCCCGGGCAGTAGCCACAGGTGGTCCAGAGGATGGGGCCAGGAGACCAGAGCAGGAGGAAATGCCTTGCAGCCTTGGTGAACTGCTCCCAGTGCAGACACTAAGGTTTGGCGAGTTATGCACACCTGGGTCTCGGTGCAGGCTCTGCCACCTAGCAGGGTGACTTCGAATGAGTCAGCCTCAGTTTCCTCTCTGTGAAATGGGGCCAATACTACCTTCTTTGCAGGGTTACATGAGGGTTAAATGAGACCATGGATGTAGGGCACAGATGCATGCTGCTGAGAAGTGGGGCCCCAGCAGGGGACCATGTTCCAGCCCCCTTTACACTGTAGCGGGGCCAGGAGACCGAGTTCCAGCCTCGGAATAAGGGTGGGAGCAAGGTCACACGTTGAAACCTGGCCTGTAAAACCCTCTCACATGATCTCTGTCTTCTTTCTTTCACCTGCCCACCAGAGGGTGGTGGCCACGGGGGCCTCGGAAGCCAGGTCTTGATGATGGCAGAACATCCCCGTCAGCCTGGCTCCCTGACATGTTCTGTGAGTTAGATCGACATGTTCTGTGAGTTAGCGTTACTCTAGTAATCCAGTGTTCAAGGAAATACCGTGCCTAACGTAGAGAAAGTGTTCAGTAAATGGATTCCGTTAACGGATAGTCCCCAGGTGTCTAAGCATATGCCAGGCAGTGAACTAATTATCAGAAAGGATCTGTGAGTACAAAGCACTCCCATCTTCAAAGAGTTGGTCGGAAACCCAGATGAGTAATTGGCGGTGAGGGCATAGTGTGGAAAGGGCTCTGGCGGGGGTGGGCCCAGGACAGCAGGTGCCATGCATGGGGCACCTCGCTCGGTGCTGGATAGTCAGGGAGCATCATGTTTCACCTTCACTCTTGCTTTCCTTGAGGAGCCCGCCCTGGCCTCTCAAGTGTAGGAGTGACCCACGTGACCAGGAGAGTGAGGGAGACGGGAATGGGTGAGAGAGCCTGTTGTAGGCGCTGGGGGCTGACAATGGTTGGAGCACAAATTATGAGTGGGGAGAAGTGGAGCTGGAGGGAAAAGCAACCATCAGATCATGAAGAACCCGCACAGCACGTGAAGGAGGGAGGTATATATGCTAAATACTGGTGTGTGACTGAAGAGATGGAGGTGGGGGAGAGACAGGGAAATATGTGCTCTTTATCTTTTTATTTTTTTTAAAGATTTATTTATTTGAGAGAGAGAGAGCAAGCATGGGGGGTGGGAGAGGGAGAAGCAGACTCCCCGCTGAACAGGGATCCCGACGTGAGGCTCGATCTCACGACCCTGAGATCATGACATGAGCCAAAGCCTAGAATCGGACACTCAACAGACTAATCCACCCAGGCGCCCCAATATTTGCTCTTTTTTTTTTAAGATTTTTATTTATTTATTTATTTGAGAGAGAGAGAATGAGAGACAGAGAGCATGAGAGGGAGGAGGGTCAAAGGGAGAAGCAGACTCCCTGCCGAGCAGGGAGCCTGATGTGGGACTCGATCCCGGGACTCCAGGATCATGACCTGAGCCGAAGGCAGTCGCTTAACCAACTGAGCCACCCAGGCGCCCCTCAATATTTGCTCTTTAAACGCATTATTGCAGCCGAAGTGTGGACCACAGTCAGCTGGGAGGCGGAGAGATCGGATGTTGGCTCCTGTCCTAACGCACAGAACATGCCGGTAGTGATAACAGCTCAGGCTTTGACCACTCACTGGGCTAAAAGCATTATTTAAGCGGTCCGCGTGTATCACCTATTCTGACCTCTCAACAACCTAAGTCAGCCCAATGATCATCCCCAACTTAAAGGTGAGGAAACAAAAATGCTACAATGTTAAATAAATTGTCAAAGGTAACATAGGCCAGATCTCCAACTCCAGAACCCACACGTAGGCCCTCCAGCAGTGATCACTGCTCTCTAGGAAGGCTAAGAGCCACGACGGTGGGCGTAGAGAAAAGCAGTAAAGCAAGAAAAATCAGAAAAAAGCCTACGAGACTTGGTGGAGCCCTGACAGTTTCTCGGCCCTTGAAGCTTGGGGGGGGGGTGCCATCTGCTATATTAATTTCCTAGGGCAGCTGTAATAAACTGTCACAAAACTAGTGGCTTGGAACAGCAAAACTGGATCCTCTCACAGGTCTGAAGCCCAGAAGTCCAAACTCAAGGTGACGTCAGGGTTGATTTCTACTGGAGGCTCTGAAGGAGACTCTGACCCTTGCCTCTCTTCCCGGTTTTGCTGGCTGCCAGCAAGTCTTTGTGCTCCTTGCCTGGTACTTACATCCTTCCCATCTCTGCCTCCGTCTTCACCCTTAGCCCCTTCCCTTCTCTTCTAAGGACACTTGTCTTTAGATTTAGGGCCCACCTAATCCAAGATGATCTCATCTTGAGATCCTTAACTATGTCTGCCAAATAAGGGTACCCCATTCACAGGCCCAAGTGGACATATCTTTTGGAAGAACTCCATTCAACCCACCAAGGTTGAGAAGTCTACCCACCAAGGTTGGGAACACAAAGAGAAAGCTGTCATGGGTAAACTCTCACAAGCTCCATTTTTCATATGCTGGGATTGGAGGGTTTTGAGATTTCTGAATGTTGCTAAGTAAAAGGTAGTTAGATAAATAAATCTAAAGCTCTGTGTCCCCATCAATGCTGAGACTCAAAAATCTTCAGTAAGTGGACAGAGGAAATGCCCCAGGGAATACATATTGAGACAGAAAAGACAGGAGCTCATATAAGAGCCTGAGAAGAAATGGCCCAAGGGCTTGAGACTGGCCTGAGGAGTCACAGAAAGGAAGAGAGGAGTGGAGGTAGGAGGGAGTGGGCATGGGGATAAAAGCCTTGGGGCAGCCTGTGGGAGGTCCCCAGAAGTGGCTCTAGGGCTTAGCTTCCCAGGACTCTTTTGGGGCCTTAGTGAGTACGGTCTCAGAGGAGGATAGTCAACTCTAGACGGCACAGACAATGTTTTCATCAAGTTTGATTGTTAATGGAAGGGAGAGATGGGGCTGTGTTCAGAGGTGGACACAAGACAGAAGACCCTGGAGCGAAGGGACAGATCTGGGGAGGAGAAGGATGGAAAGGCAAGTGATGGAGGGGATAATCAATGGGGCAAGTGAAGAGTGAAGGAATCACATCTGAGACATCACAGGAAGAACAGGGCATTTTTTTTGGCTATAGAGGGGAGGTATTTCAAGGATGAGAATGACTGCAAGTAGTCTGTAGGTATGAAGTCAGGAAGTAGAGGGAGATGGTACCCTGCACCACCTATTTTCTCTGTGAAGTGGAAGATAAGGTTATCTGCGGGGAAGGAGTGGGAAGTGGAGGGTGGGAAGTCTGAGAATCATCAAGAAAATTTTAAATAGCTACTATGGGAAACAAAGTTGACTTGGGAACAGAAGGATTTCTTGGCAGCATCAGGGTTGGAGACCATGAATGTTCTCTGGCAGCATTCTGCACAGTTGTGTGAATTTCCCCAGAGGTCCTAGTGAGGCTCAGAGATGGTTTCGTTGGAGCAGAATTAGGGATATCCGGGAAAATCCAACAGAAAGATAGCAGGGCAGGATGTCCGCAGAGAAGGTTGAAGGGATGGGCCCTAAAACCCACCCTGAAGAAGGAAGGAAGGAAGGAAGGAAGGAAGGAAGGAAGGAAGGAAGGAAGGAAGGGAGGGAGGGAGGGAGGGAGGGAGGGAGGGAGGGAGGGAGGACAGAATAGATCTGACAAGGTAGTAGAGGGGTCAGGGCACTGGCAGTATTGAAGTACACAAAGGTTAGGGGTTAAGGGACAGAAATGAGCAGCCAGAACACAGGAGGCATGAGCAAAGAATTGTATGTTTAAACTTAACAATCAGAGGGACAGAAGCTCCAGAAGATGGTAGTATCTCAGAGTGACAAACTGAGGCCCCAAGGAAAAAGGAAGGTGTCATCTTATGTCAGGTCCCCTAGAAGCAGAGCCTGAGGCAGGGATTCTCACAAAAGTGATTCATTGAGGGGATGCTCTCAGGGGAAGAGGAGTGAGGGAAGCAGGAGAAAGCTGAGGAAGAAAGCTAAGCAAGGATGTGGTCTTGCCTGGAGGCAAGTTTCAGCCAAAGGAGCTCTGGGGCACAGACTGTACCAACAAATTGACCCTGACTCGAGGCAGGGGACCAGCCTTTTGTACCCCAGTGCCAGTCAGCTGTTGGTCACTGGCACCTGGTGGCCCCATCTGGTCAAGGGCAATCCTGCAGAGAAAGGAGCAGCTGCAAGCAGTTGGCGACCCACATTTACAGCAAACAGGAGTCTGCCGCCTCAGCGTGAATACAAGTCTAGGACAGGCACCAAAGGCATCCATGTCCCAACTCCCACCTCCCACCTCTACATACAGGGGTTCGGGAAGAATTGACAGCCACCATGAAGGGAAGCAGCTGGGGAAGTTGTGTCCTCAGGGGTAACATTACCCGATTTGACACTTCAGGATATGGGATATTTGATGACAAGTCCGAAGGGGCAGGAGAATTTGTTTCCCACAGATCAGCAGTTCCAGAGGGCAAAGGGACAAAGTCTTGTAGGAGAAAGAGGGTAGAAGGTTGAGAAACACAGAGTAGGTGATGTGTCTGAGAAAGGACAGGTGACCGAGGGGCTCTGAGCTTAGATAAGGCACATACAGATAGAAGGCCTATGCGGTCAGCTGGTGCAAGGTATCTAGCCTGGTGGGAGAAGAGAACCAGGCCTCTGGGAACATACCAGCTCCATCTCAGTTTGGTCATGCTCTCCTCATGAGCAGGGCGGTAAGTCAATGAACTGACTCCAGGACTGCTATCCATGATTTCTCCTTCCTAAGACCCACTCTGGAGCCCAACACTCCCACCTGGACCTGCACCCATTTTCCTGCCAGGAGACAGATCGTTTGGAGGGACGCATCAATGGTTTGGACCCCAGAAAGAAAAGGAGCACTCCATCTCCAGCTGACTGACTTTCCAGCCCATCTCTAAGGCTGAGCTCAGGCAGGGCCTGTCCTCCCCAGGTCTGTGTAGGCAGCTGAAACATGTGTGTTCTAGTCTCAGCCATCAGAGGAAGCAAGAAGCTGGCCTGAGGATCCGTCCCACAGTGTAGCATATGACAAAAGTGCCATTGGATCTGCCCATCCGGTGAGTTTTATGCTCCTGGAGCCCAGCCAGGCATGTGGGGAGGAAGAGATTTGGGTCCACTGCAGGTGTCTGAAGGCTGGTTATAATTTTTTTTCTTTTTTCAGGGTGTGAACCTGTCTCTAGGACCTGTGAGTGAGCAACGTTCTTGACCATTACAGAGCTCCAGGTTTCCTAAGTGTTGAGCTAAAGGACCGGCAGTGTCCTTGGCATCAGAACGCTAGGGTACTCTAGCTATTTGAAACTTACCAGGTGGCTTTGGACAAATCCCTTGCCCTCTCTAGACACCATTTGCCTCATCTACATGGTGGGGGATGCCACTGACCACCTTCCAAGGCTTTGGCAGGGACAACAAGGAAACCTTCCTAGCACAGGTCCTAGCAATGTATGTGTTTGGGGACTGTTCCTGCTCAAGACTGTGACCCCCCAGAGGACTGTCCCAAAGACCTGGACATCTTTGTATCCCTAACCCTATGGCCAGAGGCAGTGTAGCCTGCAGTTGAAAAGGAGCATTCTGTTCTCCTCCCATAGGCATGACTGTGGACTTGGCCTTCACTGGACTTTCCAATCCTGGGTCCAGGCTGGCCTGGTGTCCAAGCAGAACAGGCTTGGGGTAGGACACCACACCTCTGCAATCAGCCAGAGCACACCTCATGAGCAGCCACCTGGGGATGCGCAGGATCTTTCCCTTTAGAAGCAATCTTTGGACCTAGAAAGGAATCATTAGAGGGAGGTCATGGAAAGATAGAAATCCCCTTATTTGCATATCTTGCCCCCTTTTCTTTGGTTTATTTGAGGCCAGCAGATGACTGAGTGGATGCACGAGTGGGAATCCCAAACTGGACATCGTGGTGACAGAAGGGTTCTGTAGCATCCCCAGTTCTGCACACTGTGGGGAGGCAGGAAGAGAACCCCAGGAAAAGCACTGTTGGAATCGGGGAGCAAGAAGGGAAGGACTCTGGGTTCCCCTGGTTTGGGGCAGGTTTGGTGGCCCCGTCTGCCTTGAACTACCATGGCACAGGCAGCCGCCCAAATCCCGCACAAGTGGACCCAACTTGACACTGACTTCTAGTTCTGAGGCCCCAGAGCAGGGTCGTGAACTCCTATGTATCTGAACCCAAGGTGGCAGAACAGCCAGGATCTCAGAGCCACGAGGCGGCTGAACCAGAGGCAATTGTTCTAGCACTGATCCGAGAGTGAACTGGGGAGGACGTAGAAAACAGCAAAACCTCATGTCCCGTCTCCAGCTCGGCAAGTAAAACCCTTTGCAGAGACCGTTGGAGGGACCTCTCATCTCTTCAGGCCAATGATTCGGGCCGCTGAAGTCCCCAGATCATCCCGGCCAGGATCTGAGTTTGCAAGGCCTGCCCTAACAAAGTAGCACAGGCTGGGTGGCTCGAAAAACAGGAGATTCCTCAGAATTCTGAAGACCAGAAGTCTGAGATGAAGCCCTCCGCAGGGGTGGCTTCTCCTGAGCCCTTTCTCCTTGGCTTGTCCACGGCCGCCTTCCTGTGTCTTCACGCAACCTTTTCTCTGTGTGTCTCTCTGTCCTGATCTCCTCTTCTTGTAAGGACGCCAGTCTTAGCGGATTAGGCCCACCTGTGTGACCTCATTTCACCCTAATTACCACCTTAAAGACCTATACCGTCCCCTAATACAGTCACATCCTGAGGCTCTGAGGGTCAGGCCTTTAACAGATCCATGTTGGAGGGAGACAACTCAGCCCATAACAGCCTATAACTCATTCACTGAGGGAGCTGGCACGGTAGGGTGCAAACAGGAAGCTACTTCATTCTTTCTCACCAAACCTCATTAAATGCTCTGCATGGACACCCCTCCACCCCCTCCCACACCAGCCCTGGGCGAAGTCTCAGGCTGGTCTCTGCTCTTCCACTCGCCCTCAGTAAATAAAACAAATGTGTCTATTTCTGTCTAAGACAAAAACTCTACCTTCTCCTCTGGGTGTTTCCAGAACTCACCATCTTTCTCACCCTGCCCCCAGGCTGTGGCATTCTGGAGACCCCATTCCAAGTAAACCAGGTTCCGGTGTCTCCACCAAGCTCTCTTGAGTGGGTTCATCACCACTCCCTCCAGAGAGCTAGGTGGTTGGTGGGCAGGGCACCCTACTCCTCTCTCCCATGAGCTGGGAGGGATACTCAGCAGCCTGAAACTCTCCAAAGAAATCTTCCCTGCACGTTCTTCCACCTCTTTTTTGACTAAGGACTGAAAAACCAATTTTGCCATTTATTCCCTGGCCCCAGGTCGTTGCTTGGCATGCACTCTACTGGTGTCAGCCTTTGGGATCTCAGCAGAAAGTCTCAGTATAACACCCTCTGAGATTTGTTTCCACATAATTTCAAAGTCAACAGTTGTCTTAGGGAAACTTAGAGCTAGAAACCAAGTCCCTGGTAGAAGGGACTGGCTCAAGGGTGCCCGGGCGGTGAGTAACAGAACCAGACTTATAGTCCCAATGGCACACCTCCCCGGGTTGCAGTCTTCCCAACACACCGCCGTTACATTGGACCAGAATCAACATGGTTTCAGATCCGTGTTTTCCAAATTGAATAGTGCATCGTTAAAAGTATATTGGATATGCTTTCAAAATGCCTCCAACTCCGCGTGTTACAGAAACCTTTTGTCTCCATTTCCCTAGGAATGCTATTGTCTAGAAGGGTCTGACTGCAAAG
Organism: Mirounga angustirostris; assembly: GCF_029215605.1. Lineage (NCBI taxonomy): Eukaryota > Metazoa > Chordata > Mammalia > Carnivora > Phocidae > Mirounga > Mirounga angustirostris. Next base: position 12,568,127 of record NW_026991718.1, on the reverse strand, counting down.
GGAAAAGAGGGGAAAAAATCATTATTGAGTTCAAGGAGAAGAGCTTGGCCTGACCATAAAAATTCATGCCTTCTGGTTTGTCCCCAGCATTGTAGGCCACTCCTGGGTTGAGAAGAGTGTGACTTCTCCCTCCCCCTTAGCTCTCTCTCCTCCCTCCCTCATTCTCCACACCTCCCCCAACAGGAGGATGTTTAAATTCTGGGAGTGGAGCTCCCATCTGCTCACGACTTCTCCTATCACCATGGTTACTGGGCCCAGAGTGGTCTCTGTGGGGACAGAGGCAGAACAGTAACCAGGGGCAACTCTGCGGCAAAAGGCTATAAAAGTGAGCATCAGTTTTAAACCCCCAGTTAAATTGGCATGCCCATACTCATGCAATTTTGTTTTTTGAAGTGCCATGTCAGATTTTAAAGGCTTTTGATCCAGGACAAAAAAATAAAATCTGATATGTTTGGTAATTCCTTACAACTGTATTACAAATTCACTCTTTGGGCAGTGCTATGTCTGAACACAGGAGTGAGCGGTGGGGGTGGTGGGAGGGTATTGGCCACATCTCAGCCCACCTCAGCCGCACCCCGCGCATGGCCCAAGATCCAGGTGGGGGCAGGGAGCAGGGAGTGGTGGGGGTGAGTTCCTAAATCTAAACCCAATGCAAAGGACAATGGGAAAAGCTGGTGATGCTTATAATTCCTGACCCCCAGTGATCTGACTGAGTCCCCAGCATAGCCTCAGTAACGTTCAGGTTCTGTGTGCAACTGTCTTTATTTTTTTTCCAACCAGGTAGGATTTTTATTCACTGAGCTCTGGGCTTAGGTGCCATAGGAAGAGAGAGAATGCAGACACCTGAAGTGGTTTGGGAGGACTTTCCATTTGGTGGGGAAAAAAATGAGCTTTATAATCAGAGGGTCTCCGCTTCCAGGCTGGGCTCTTGCTCTTTGGGGCTTTCCTGGTCCTCTCTCTTTCTGGGAAATGAGTAGGGTGGCAGGGTGCTGGGTTAGAGCAGAGCATCTCAGTTTGGGGGCACATGATGCCACCTGCGAGTATGTCAAGGACACTGGTGTCCCGGTCCAGCCTCCAGACATTTGATCAGAATCCCTGAGAGTAGAGCTCAATGGAGTTTTCAGAACTTCCCAGATGATATCAGTGGGTGGTCAGTTTAAAGCCAGTGGCCCAGAATGCTTCAACATGCCTTCCAGCAAGGAGCTGTAACCCTATGAGGAAATGACCTGGAACTGCCAGCAAGGGAAAATGCCCAGGGTGGACCGCACGCAGGTGAGGCGTCCTGGTCTGCTGGCAGCTCCACACCCGGGCACGGCCAGGGCTGAGTGAGCCCAGAGGCACAACTCTGTAGCCAGCCTGCGGGGCCATAACCCAGCTGTATGATCTCAAGCAAATCCTTTTCCATTAATACTACAACTTCTTTGTATCTAAAATGAAGGAGGCGATATTTTGAAAGTGTTAAAATGCAGTCTCTTTAGCCTATGTAACTAAATAGCTGTGTGACCTTGATCGAGTTACTAAACCTCTCTGGGCTTCTGTTTCCTTACCCATAAAATGGAAAGAATAATAGTTCACAGGCTCAAAATATTGAGGGCTTCCCTGAGCTAATTCAGGCTTGGCAGTACCGGTCTTTAGGAAATACACAGTAGATGTTGGAATTACAAATCAACCCTGCAGCATTGCAAATCAGAGCGGATGGACTAGGTGCTTGCTGAGGGCCTTTCTCGGTCACTGAAGCAGCGCCCTGAGGAACAGAGTGTGCTTGTGGCAGATAGTGAGGGAGCGAGAGAGTCACAGAGAAAGAGGAGAGAAGACTTCACTTGCAGGATAGTAAATGGGGTGCACACCCTTTTGGGAGCAGGGGCTGGAGCTAAAAGAGATATGGACTTACCATCAGACAAGAGAATAGGGAGAATTCATGAAGGCGGGCCCCTAAATATTGGGATGCAAAGGTTGAACTTTTCACGTACCCTAGCGATCCCACACATTTCTCACTGGCGGATTTCAACCTCAAACAAAATCTTATAAAGAATCTGATTGTATACAACCAATAAAAGTAGAAGTCTTTGAGCTGCAGCTAAAATTCTAGGATGGAGCTAGAATCCCTGCTCTCCTTGGCGTCCTCGTACCATGGCTGGCCCCTAGCAAGCTTTCTGGTGCTCCAGGATTCTGTGGAGCACGGTTAATACCCACCAGTGTGAGGAGCAGAGATGCTGGGATACAGCAACCAACTTTGTTTTTTTTAATCCCCCCTGTGCTGTGCTATGTGCAGTCTACAGCCACCAATCCTTGATATCTGTCTAACGTCAGACATAGGATCTTGAACTTGGAGTCTTTGAACCTGAGCGATTAATATATTTTCAGGCTGATTTTCATCACGTGCCCTATCCCCTTGGAGAAGTTAAGAAGCTTACCTGAGTTTACTAATGATTGAGGGCAAAGGAGTATTGTTCGAATACTGCTATAATAACACTGTGTAACACACAATCCCAACAACCTCACAGGCTTATTAAAATAAATAGTTATGTCCCATGCACAGGTGGACACACCCACTGTGACGTTGTTGGCATCTGCCGGGTTTGGCTCAAGTCCGTTGGGATTGGCAGAGCTTCGCCCTGACAGTGGGTTGGGTGTAGACCTGCTCCACACGTCTGTAAATTCTGGGGCCAGCAGCTACCTGGGTGTTTTGCTTCCCATGGTGAAGTAGAGGGATAAAAGGAGACTGGTGTAGCCTGGCCATGACCCTTAAAGCTGCAAATCAAAACAGGCACCTGTCACTTCCACCCACATCCATTCACCAGTGCTCGCCATATGGCCAAGGTCAAGGTCAGTGGGACAGACAACATTCTGCCCACAGGGAAGCCTTGGCAAGAGAAGGAGGGAAAGGAAAAACAGTCAACAGACATTCCCTACCATAGGTGAGGATGGTGGGAAAGCTGAGCAGGCACCAACCCGAAGCTTATCACCTCTTCTCATGCTCCCAGCCCATATCCTCTCTCCTCCAGCCAGCCTCTCTGGGCCACCCAAGTTGAAAGAGACCTCTGCCTCTCTGACCACCGCTAGGCTTGGTTTTTGTCCCTCTGTTAGCTGTCTCCTGAGTTAGATTGCAGGTGGTTCAAACACCGGGTTTCCCTTGCTGCCCAGCACAGGTGGGCACATCATTGCTCAGGCAATATATGCCGCTTGGTATACAGCTAAAGGAAGGATCCAGGAAACTTCTCTGGGAGGGTGATGCAGGATGGTAAGGTCATGGGTCATCCCACTCTCTTTTTCAACCACTGAGAGCTGCCTTGAGGTGTGGCAACATGATGTGATGAGAAGAACCAAGGCCTTGGTTCACCACAGGCCTCATGATGCCTGTGATTCTTATCTGTAAAATGGGAATAATAGTAATTACTTTGCAGGATGACTATTGTTTTTCAAACATACTACCCATAATCTTGACTCAAGGCCATCATACTTGCTGTCCCCTCTCCCTAAGCTGTTGTCCCTGTTTATCTGCATGATTCACTTCATCACTTTAGCCAGGTCTCTGCCAAAATGCCACTTTGTCAGAGACCGTCTTTCATAATCTCTCTGAAACAGCGCACAGCCTGCTAGAATACACTATCTCCTTGCCCTGTCTGCTTCCTTGCTGTACTCACTGACACAACACTCATTTGTTTATTTGCTTGTTTATATGCTTAATTATTGTCTGTGTACCTTCCCAAACAGGAGGTAGACTCAGTGGAAAATTGAGACGTTGTTGTTTCAACCATTTTAATAATCTCTGTATCTCCGTTGCCCATTATGATGTCTGGAAGCTGCTTATGAAACATTTCTGGAATGAATGAACTATAAGGATTGAATGAGATCATGTCTGTTTGGATCCTCACACGGTGCCTGGCACTCCATGCTCGCTCAATAAATGGTAGCAATGCACTCTTCTAGTCTGTTCCGGCTCAGAGCCCAGCCTGAGTCTTTCTGCTCTGGGTCCAGAGGATGCTGCGAGCCAAAGGAGAGCACTGAGCCTCTGGGGCAGGAGTCTGCTTGCAGACTTGGGCACATACTTAGGAATTTTCAAGCACTTAGCTCTCTTCCTTCATCCTTAGCAAACAGAAGAGCCTTGATCTTGAGGGGGCCCAGAATATACTCCATCATCTTTATTTCCTCTGAGGGCCCTGGACACATCATCCTCCAGATTTACCATGTGAATTACATGCATTCAGCTCATTCCTAAATGCCTTCCTCTGTGTCAAGCAGAAAAATCAAGTCAGAAAACTGAACTCTGATTAAACACATGCATGATTCCATTTTGTTCAATTAGAAAAGCCACTATAGTAGAATGCATTGACATGAATTGTAAGCCTGAAAGTATTTTATACCCCCCCGCCAAAAAAAAATTCCCTTAGTGGTGATTCTGGCCCCTCTAGTATGAAACTTACAAGCTCTGAAGAAGTTAGATAATTCTGTAAAAATGAAGGATGAAAGCATGGACAGTTCTGTAAATGGAACTTCAGTACAGCTTAAATTTTAAAAACCTGCTTTATGGATTTTTTTTCATATTTGGGGCACTTTGCCTAAAATCTAAAAAGTGAGGCTCAAAGTTTCATGATTAAAAAGTCTATTGATTCAGGGTTAGCCCAGCTCCTGCCTGATGGGCAGTGGCCTGGATCCTGAAGAGACACTGAAACAGAGTCCCTGCCTTCAAGGACCCATCCTGCCGGTAGCCCCAACCACGTTCATAAGTGTGGTGGACCTTCAGGCTTGGGGCCGGGGCCCACGATATTGCTAAGGGCAGACAAAAATGTTTTAAATTCTTTGGAAATCAGAAGGAAAATGGAAGGAATGATGATGAACATGTAATAATGAACCCAGCCCATACTGAAATCATATTCATACCAACACAGTCATAAACTATAATTTTAAAAAAAAGTCTAACAGGGGAAGGGCCCACAAAACCAAAAGTGCCAAAGGCCTTGGAAGTCCTAACACAGTCCCACGTCTCCCCCGCCTCACCCCTGCACCCCCCCAAGGCCATGGGTCCTTGAGATGCTGGTGGTACATCTCCCCACCCCAATTCTGCGTCAGCACCCTGGGTACAAGCTCACTGAGGTGCAAGTGTGGTGAAGAAACTGGGCCCACTGGGGCATGGGACGAACGGAAGACCACTGTCACAGGTTTGTGACAGAACGGGGCCACTGAGTCCTGAGAAATCAGTCCGTGTGACCCTACAACTCTATTCTTAAAAGCTGAGGGAAGGGAACTGAGGACAATCTGAAATATTGGGGGGAATCTAAATACAACAGACTCACAGGCCTAGTCTGTTGCTGGGGCTGAGAATCAATAAAATGGTTCTGTATGGTGACTGGGCAGAAGAATTAGCTCTGGCTACCTCTCTGAAATTGATCCTGTGAGAATGCAGGACTCCTGAGGCAATCCTTAAGACCAAAGGACCTAGACAGGCTTCATAAACCTTCAGTAAGAATGAGCAGTGGGTAATATATTTTCATTTTGATGTGATTTTTTTCAGAAAGCTAGCTCCTGGAACAATAATCACTGATAATGAAAGTTCTCCTCATGTCCATAGGCCAACTACTTAATAAAGACTCAGAAGATGCACCTACATTATTTTTAGTGGGGGGTTGGGGATTCCGAATGCCTTACAGGAAATGATTTTTTTTGTCAGTTTCTAAAGTAGGAGATGAATGGTGGCCTATAATAAAGTCAAGAAGTAAAGTGTTTTCCATCACAGAATTCTGGCTTGGAAAGCTGGGAAGCCCCCTAGAGAGCATTCTGTGCCTTCCCCAGGCAGGGAGTGGGTGGCCCCAGGTCTCCCAGGGAGGTAACCAGCAACCATTCCTGGAGGATAAGAGAAGAAATCATGCAAATATTTAGTGAAGGGGCTGAGAGTGAACCGCCCCCTTCAAGCAGCAAAGTCCCATGTAGATGTCTCAGAGAGTGGGATGTCTTTTTTTGAAGGATGAATGCAAGATCTCCAGATGAAGTAGACATCAGTGTATGCAAGCCCAGAGGCCGTTTGGAAGATGGACAATGGAAAAATACAAGTCACTGTGTGTCTGAAGCATGGGGACCGTGTTGGTGGAGCGGGGAGAGGTAAGGCTGGAAAATGAGGAAGGGCTCCAGAGCCAGTTTAGAGCCTCACTCATGCTCCTGTGTCATGAGCAGGAAGGCATTTAGCAGACATGGAATTTCCTCTCTGTGATGACCCGAGATGTCATATTTTATGTGCGTGAAAGGGATGAGATTCATTCTAAGTGAGGCACAGATAATATGTTTATTCTGAATAGCCTTGCAGCACTCTCTTGTTGGAAGATAGGATGTGAACCTCAGCTCAGAGGGGAAGGGAGAGGGTCTCTTGAGTAGGAGGGAGACTGATGTCTATCAATATTTCAGTGAAAAGAAACATGAAAGTTTTTTCCCCTGTGGTGGGAAAATCATTACAATTATATTCTTTCCTTTTTTTAAAATTTTTTTAAAAGATTTTATTTATTTGCGAGAGAAAGAATGAGAGACAGAGAGCATGAGAGGGAGGAGGGTCAGAGGGAGAAGCAGACTCTCTGCTGAGCAGGGAGCCTGATGTGGGACTCGATCCCGGGACTCCAGGATCATGACCTGAGCCGAAGGCAGTCGCTTAACCAACTGAGCCACCCAGGCGCCCCTTATTAAATTCTTTCACTTGAGCGTTGCTTTCTGCCTTCAGGGACAGCATCAAAAAAGATGCTGAAAATTCAGATGGAGAAATCATGGCGAAGAGAGAAGGAAATTGCCAAGAATCACTCACAGTGAGTGATTGCCAGGGCAGTGATTAGAACTCAGGACTCCTAGAAGCTCTATGAACCCAGAAAACTAACATCAAGAAATGCAGAGAGTGAACATTAGGCCCAATCCCCTCCCCACTGGGGTCTTGGGCTAAGGTTAAATTCTGGGCTGACTGGTGCTTGTCAGATGTGAAGTCCACCTTATAGATAGATAACTTTCGAGGAGGGAAGAGAACCGGATCCGATGAGAATGGGGAATTGGGAGAGGTATGGCATGGTTCAGAGTCTCTCTAAGTGGAAAATGTCTGAATGCCAAGCTCTTAAGGGGTTGGGAATCAACAGATCTGAAATCCCTGTAGGGAATATGGACACCAGTGCCTATGAAAGCAAATTCCTCTGGTTTCCCAGTTTTGCCAACCCATGGTCAGCTCCATCTGACAGCTTAGCAATGGGTGAGTGCATCTCAGTGTTGAGTGCCCCCCTCACTCTATAGCCAAATGAAAATGCAATGCCCATCTAGTTTTCCTGTAGACATTTTGTCCGGGAATTACATTCACTTTTGTTCAAATGAAGGATGTCCTGAGCTACATTTCCCTCCCTGTTTGGGCCATAGTTGGTCTCAGAACTATCCTAGCTCTGATATTTATAGCTTATTTATGTTAGAAGAAAAGTGGCTATGTGTGTAAAGCAGATACTCCTTGTGATGTTTTAGAGCAAGGTTGATTGTTGGATCATTCTGCCATGGGTCCTTAGATTAATGACCCTTAAATAGAGCCTCCACTCACAGTAAAATCCTGGGAAGACACGAAGGATGGAAGGAACCCCAAACAACCAGCAGAGCTCCATGAGAAGCAAGCACACAGGAAACAGGCCTCTCTATTACCTCCAACATTGCAAGATCATGATGGGAAAAAGCCTGCTTCTGAAGTTTAAGGAAAATGAACAAAACCTGAGTTTTTATGGAAAAATTACCTTGATGCTTGAAGACAACATTTGCAGCTTTCTTACTTATAAGGTGTGAAGCTCGCAGGAATTATGTGGCTTTTGTTTTTATTTTATTTTCCCTGTTCCATAAGGGAGAATGATCAAAACAGGATGGCGCATCTTGGAGTCTTACACTGGCCATTGTAATGGGCAGAGCATTTGAGAGTCGATGAACAGACCAGTTGCTTTATCCCTGGAATATTGTTACTGGGGCAGCCTCAAAATACATAAGAATTTCAGAGATAGCTGAGAATCTGGGCCTTTTCACACTATTTTGTTTTCTAAATTTAATTATTTGCATTATCTTGAAAATCAATTCAGTGTTGAAATTATTCCCCAAGAAGAATATGATATGCCAAGCATTTTTACTCCTCTGAAGAACAATCCACTCTCCTCTCCCCATTGGTAAAAATACTTTCCTATCTTCCTAGTACCCTGCCAATCTCCTGAGTTGAGTGCTCTCAACTATTGAGCAGGATTGCCTTCTCCATAATATCCTCGTCCCAATTATACTAATCACATGTGATTACTCTTCATTCCCTGCCTTCATACATATCCCTCAGTCTTCCTCTCAGACAAAGTCTCTACCCTCTAGGTGTTCCTTGTCCCCACCCTTTGTCCAGCCACCCTTTGTACTAATATTTTGGTTTTCTGGTAGTTTGTAGCATTGCCTTGGCAATGTTGATGTGAAACACCACCACAGGGAGTAAATCCTAGTATGCTTCTATTTCCCCAGAAAATAGCATGATATATTCAATAACCCATGTGAAATTTTGCCTTTCCCCAAGTCCAGCTAATGATTTTCATTGCCTTCTGCCTTCATGGAAATTTGAAGATCAGCCTGAATTATAGGTAACTTTCCTTATGTCATGCAATGAGTTTGAAGAACTCTTGACTCCCACCTATTGCCACAAAGTGGTGCTAAGATCATGGGTATTTGATGAGGTGTCTGTTGGGTATTTGACTAGAGAATTTAGACTCAATGTCCTCTGGTCATGTCAGACCCTGATATTAAATGATCCACCCTCTGGTCTGGATTTTTATTACTCGTTGTTCCCTCCCCTCTTTTGCTGCCAACAACTCTGTGTCTTCCATTCAGAACAAATGACATCTGGGCGCTCAAGTGTGCAAACACACACACACACACCACCACCACCACCACCCCCCCACCTTTGATCCTGCAGTCTTCCTTCTCAAGAATCAAGGAAAGCATCAGACAGATGATCAAGGTTACTTGGTGTCCCTTTCCTGCAGTCAATTGCTTTCCACACTCTCTCTTCCATTCAGATGCTCTGTTGAATTCAACCAATATTTTCTGGACACCGTACTGAGTGTGGAGAATACAGATTTGAACAAGATATTGCCCATGCCTTCTGGTTGTCCACTGTCTGATAAAGGAGGCAATTGCGTAAATAATTGAGAATGCAACATGATCAACAAGGGAATTGAAATATTATATGACTCCTCTGAAGTCACAAAGCCAACGACTAAGGGAAGATGACTAGAATTCAGGTGTCTTGTGTTCTAGCCAGACTTTACCAGAAAGAAAAATATACCTTTGTTTTCATTATGATAAAGCAAAGGATGACTTAATGAATACATTTAATTACCCATATTTGTGAGGAGCTTTAAAATGCCTCAAGAAATAGACATGCATGGAAGAATTGGAGGGTTGGGAGAGGAGGAAGAAAAAACTATAAAAAATAGAACAATGTGTATTCTAGCATTCTATTTTAAGAGGAGGGAAACAAATAGTGTTTGCCAATCCATCTTGCTCCAAGCCCCTAAATGTGGCTCGAAAGTCCTCTGGGTCAACATGACTTCTGGAAGAGAACAGGGAAAAGTGAGCAGGGAGAGGTCAGACATGGGGCATCTCAGAAATAACAGCTCCTGTTGGAATTTCCAGTCAGGGAAAGTGGTTGTCTTTCCATAAGAATCAGAAGAAGCAGGGATCAGGCATTCAGCATGGAGTCCCCCACTTGGCTCTGGCATGGAAATATCACACAAATCCTAAAAGGCACAAGGGAATGAGAATTGATTGAAAAAGATCGAATGTGATGAAGTGGAAAAAAACAAAGTTTCGAGTCAGAGTCTTAACTCCTTCACCTGCTAATGTGCAACCTCAGTCATGTCCCTTGACTCTCAAGTGCCTCAGTTTTCTTGTGCATGACAGCAGAATAATGATGCCTTCCCTGCTAACCTCCTGGGATGGCAGGGAGGTAAGGATAAGATAGAGGACGTGATGCCTGGGGAATTTTGAAATGCTCCGCACAAGTGAAGAGTTCTTGAAAAACTACCACAGCGTGCAACGACTTGTGTCATAGCATCTGAACCCACAGAGCTGGGAAGACTTTTGTCTAACCACAGCTTTCATTCATTTGTTTGTTCATCTGCTCTGCCATTCGTTCTGTAAGCTTTCGCGGGGGATGGACCCTGCGCCAAGCACTACGCCAGATATGGACTTCAAAGATGAAGGAAAATGGCGCCTGCTCTCAAGGCGCTCACAGTCTGGTGGGGGAGACCGACCCTCAGATAATCAAATAATGAAAGGCAAGGAAAGCACATTGAAGAGATTCCCTCAGCTGTGTGAGGCAGGGGTGATGGCTGAGATGAAACAGAACTATAGCTGGGTCTTAAAGGGCGTATATGGTTGAGGCCAGGTTTCTGATTTGGGGGAGGGGGCATGGTGGAATTCAGTTTCGGCAGAAGGATGAGCCCAGGCTGTGCTTGAACTAGGAGACAGTGAGCCCTCTTCTCTCTATTGTGGAGGACCTGCCTCCTGAGGCTCTGCCAGGACCACTTGGAGGGCTCTCTGCTTTCTCTACCCGATTCTGACTCAAGCACTGAAGGATGTGTGACCTTCCATTCTCCCACTGAAATTGGGATCATAGTTAATTGATCTTCTATCATTGATCCAAATGTACCATGCCCCTCAGGTGATTAGGATGGCAGAAATATTGGGGCGAAGAAATATTAAGTCATTGAGCTTAAGTGACTCTCAAGCAGAACACCTGTGAATGTGTTTCTGTACATGCTCTGAAGGGCTGCATTTTTATCTACATACAAAATTAAGTAGCACCATCAGCCAAAAAGAAAGAGTATGGAGGGGGGCGCCTGAGTGGCTCAGTTGGTTAAGCGACTGCCTTCGGCTCAGGTCATGATCCTGGAGTCCCGGGATCGAGTCCCGCATCAGGGTCCCTGCTCGGCAGGGAGTCTGCTTCTCCCTCTGACCCTCCCCCCTCTCATGTGCTCTCTCTCTCTCTCTCATTCTCTCTCTCAAATAAAATCTAAAAAAAAAAAAAAAGAAAGAGTATGGAAACTCTGTGGCGATATGTTGAAAAGCCCAACATCAGATTTCATACCAGGTTCTGAACACAGGCTTCTCAAGTGGCTTAGTTCCCTAACTCCAGCATCTTTATTCAGGAATAGACCTGCAATTTCCATGTTGCAGTATGGATGCTCAGAGAAGTCAGGGCAAAGAGTGGCTCAAGCAGTAAATATGTCTGAAACCAAGCTATGTTCAAAGACTGGGGTTTCAGATCCTACCTCTGACCCCTTCTGTCTCCTTCCCTGCTTCAGACCTGTTCTCAAACCATAACTCTGTGCCCCCTACACACACACTCCCCATTCATATGGCTTTAACAAGTCTTAACCTCTTTGGGTCAATTTCTCCTAACCCCCGCCACCTCCACCACACTTCTTGCCAAAAGCTAAACCTTGAAGTCCTCACTACCGCATCCTTCTTCTTTCTTGCTATCCAGATCAGTGTCCCATCAAACATGCATCTCCTTTTCCTGTCCCCACCTCAAGCCTTGTGTCCTGAAGGCCATAGTGGGACAGCATTCTCCCATCCTCCCCCAATCCACCTTGCACACAACTGCCATATGGCCCTTCCTCAAACACAAACATCTCCATGCCTCCCTGTTTCTTAAGAAGTGGCTGGTTTCGTGTTGTCTGATGTTCAACTTCATTGGCTGGCCTCCAAGTTCTCCCCAGTCTGCACCCTTCCAACCATATCTCTCGCTCTGTTTCAGCACCTCCAGGAATACTCATCATAGTCCTCATCTCCTTCTATCTCATACCTTGCTTATTCCCACTGCGGCTCTGTGCAATTGATACTGTACTCCTTGAGGATGTCCTCCTCACATTAGAATTACCATATCTTGCTCTTCCTTCAAGACTCAGCTAGAACTTCATGTCCTTGATGCCTTGCCCCAACTCATGGTGAACTCCCCCATGGCATGAGCTCCTGCTGGTTTGCCAAGTCACTGGAATAATTTCTTAGTTATTTCCTGGGCTTATATGTCAGCTTCTTAACAGGATAATAAATTTCTCAAGGACAGGAATAATCAATTCTAGGTGTGTCCCACTAGGCCTGGCACATAAAAGACATTTAGCAAATGCTTTTGAATCAAGGAATTTTTATGACAAGCAACCTGAAATAGATTCAAAAAAACCAAAACAAAACAAAAGAGAAAAGCACGCATATTATCCTATGAATTAGGTAATTCTGAGATTAAAATAATAGTTAGAAATTATAACAGATCAAAAAACAGTAGGCTTTAAAGCTCTTTTGTGAATGCTGGAATCCAATCCTTGTCTCAGGGTATGCTCTGGGGACAATCCAAGCTAAGACAACTCCAAAAGCCATACTAGAGTTTAAATTCTACCTGTGGAGTGAGGAAGCCAATAAAGTATTTTCATCAGGGAAGTGACATGTTTCACACAAACACACACACACACACACACACACACATACTCATATGCATATACAAATTATATATAGATAGATTCATTTTTAAAAAATAATTATCACTGAGATGGCTGGGAGGAGGAGGGATTGTAGAAGCAAATGAGAAGAAGAAGGAATCTGAATTAAGAATTTTTGGCCAAAGTCAGGGCAGGTTTAAGGTGGTCATGACATAAAACATTAAGTTCCTGACCTCCTCTGGCTCTAGCCTCTGTAGCTACAGCTGGTCAACTTTGCCTATTGGAAGTGATTTTTATTTCCAAGGAGGTGCCCGCCCACTTTACTGGAAGCTCTAATTGCAGATTACACCCATGTTTTCCAGGGAGAAAATGACACCTCCCCACTGACTCATGTTCATTTATTGAATAACTTCTAATCCCAGGCAGAACAAGAACAATTTGAGCATTTTTTCCACTATGCTCATCCTCAAACTTATCTTGGGCCTCTCGTAGAGCACGCCATGTGAAATGTCTTCATTTATTAGGAAGATACATTACCTGGTGGTAGAATAGTTTATCTCTAATCCTGGCTCTGCTTCTAACTACCCTTATCTGAGCCTCAGTCTCCCCATCAGAAAAATAGGTATGAAAATCCTCACAGAGGAGCTGCATAGATGAAAAGAAGTAGCTAGATGTTCTAGAGGCTCACTGTTGGCATGGCCTTGATTAAAATGTGACTATCCACATCCTTAAATCTGCAATGAGTTAGTCAGACCTGGTAAGGACTTGTCTGCTAGGAGGTCCGTGGGAGAGTCAGGGCCAAGCCTGCTTATCTCTGAATTCCCCACCGTGTCCACCTGGGGTCTAACATGTGCCCATCCTCCTCGGGTCAACAGGAAACAAGGGGCCCGAATAACGTTTGAAGGAGCCTGATGCTGAGGCTGTGACCCCATTTTGGCATCCTGGGGAGGGGAGAATAGAGGAGTGAGGTGAACAGAGGAGTTCATGTGCCAGAGCCTGGCTCAGCTGGGCATCTCAGGAGAGCAGTGCTCATGCACCCCGAGGGATGGGGTGGTGAGAGGCTGGGGATATCTCTGAAAGGGGTGCTGAGCCCCTGTGATGAGCCCAACTGGTGCTAAGCTGGACAGCTCTGAGGACAGGACATGGAGAGAAGCATCTCTGGCCACTCAGGGACTTGTCACAGGGCTGGGGGACAGAACTTACATATATGAGAAAGCCTGTGATCCCTTTCCTGAGGGTTGTCCAAGGGGAAGTTCTGGGAGGGAGGTGGGGCTGCCTGGATAAGGGAATTCTTCATGAAATGCTTACAGATGTCTCTGCCTCCCCTACTCTCCCATGTTCCCAATGTCCTGTGTTCCAGGTTCTAGCTCCCGTCCTGGTAGTTGTCATCTGGGTACTATTCTAATCCCTTCTTGCAAGCTGTGAGCATCCAGCGCCACAACCAGAGCATCCCCAGGCTTTTGCTCAGCCCAGGACATGCTTAAAAGAGTTGGACATCCAACGTTCTCTGTGATGTTTACAATAACCCACAAGACAGGTAAGACAAATGTTCTCACGAGCTCCAATTTATAGGTGACATAATACACGAGGAGGTCAAAAAGCCCACCCAAGGTCACACAGCTTATATATGGGGGAGTTTGGACTTGAACTTCCAATTCTACTTCCTATCATGGGGTATTCAGGTTGTTGCTAGTTTCAGCACTAGATCAGATGAGGACACGAGCAAGTGCACTGGCCACTATGCAGACTTCAGGTGGTGAATGAGGCAGCTGGATGCCCTTTTTCAGGGAAGCAGAGGAGGACAGCTCTCTCTAAGTGGGTGAATGGAACCGTGACCTCAGAGCATCATGGTCTCTGGTCTATGGGTTGCATGAGCTCAGAGCTACCAGCTTAGGTTAGCTCATGGGAATTCTGAGTCTAGGATGCTTGGAAGGCAGCTTCTGCATCCCCACACCCGGTGACACTTCCCACTGCAGTGGAGTTTTATCCCCAAAAGGTCTAGGAGGCCCCTCTCTGTAGCCCAAGACATGCCTGCAGGATGCAGGCTGGGCAATCTTGGCACTGTCTAGTTGGGGACACTGGGGTGCTGTGCTAAGTGACTTGTCTAGCAGGGAGCCGACGGCTTCTCAGTGTCCCCACCCTCCATGCCAGAGGATTATCTTTAAAAAAATTAAATAAAAATACACACACACACTCCCCAATCCTCCCAGGAGTGCACTTGCTGTGCGACAGACGGATTCTATTTCTGTTCGAAGAACACGTGGCCTCGTCAGTAAGAACACGCCAGAGACACAGCAGCTCCAGGAAGGAGGCCTGCTCAGCCTAGCCTGTGTTCAAATTACAGAGCAGGTTTTGGGGATGGGCTTGGAACCCCCCCGGTTGCCCGTCATTTCTAAGGAGCTGACACTTCACAAATGTTATTTCTTTCAGAATCTGGGACGTTTAGGTAGCTAGAGATATTATTAAGGCAAGCTCCGAGGGTGGCAGCTAAGTGTGATTTCTGTTAGAAACAGATCCACAGAGGGTCAGAACTGAAAGGCACCTTTCAGTTGATGATTTTGCATGGGGGGACCCAGAGAGGAGAGGACAAGGCATCTGCCCAAGGACACATAGCGAGGGCACCAAGCAGCTGGGGAGCCGAGCCAGGTGCTGGCCGTAGCCAGGCTCTTTACTCAGGCTATAGCTACCTCCTAGTTTTCTTTGTGAAAGACAAGTAAGCGCCTCTGTCCAGGAATCAAAACCACTGAAGGCCATGTCCTCCCTTGATCCCTTCCTATGAAGGTTCTGACTGCAGACCTAAAAAACAAAGAACTCTATAAAATAAAATCATCTTTGGGGCGCCTGGGTGGCTCGGTTGTTAAGCGTCTGACTTCGGCTCAGGTATGGTCCCAGGATCCTGGGATCGAATCCCACATCGGGCTCCCTGCTCGGCGGGAAGCCTGCTTCTCCCTCTCCCACTCCCCCTGCTTGTGTTCCCTCTCTCGCTGTGTCTCTCTCTGTCAAATAAATAAATAAAATCTTTTAAAAAAATAAAATAAAATAACCTTTGTTTCTCTGTTCTTGCTTCTGGAAGCTCCTGCTTATTGGTCTATTCAGTACTGAGGACTATGGCTATGGCTCAGCCCCTGGGGTGGGGCGGTGGGGTGACCCCAACAATTTTGGGTGTTACCACCCCCTCCCACTGAGAACTCCCAGCACAGAGCAAGACCGGAACAAGGGCTGTTTGTCGAAGTCCTCACCCATTTTGGAAGCCCCATCTCAGACATCAGCTATTCTAGAAAGCTTCATTTGACTGCCAGCGAGGTAAACTATTTATCAAATGAGCATCCACATTGTGTTTCTGAGCCAGCTTCCTCCTAAGGAACCTGGGGACACACAGCGTTGCCGTGAGCATGAGGTGACACGCATGGGCCCACAGGCCCACACTACAGTCCGTGAAATCCCGTTCATGGATTCTCTGTTTGACCTTCCCAAGGTCACATGCCAGCCAGATGAAACAGTATTGAGGGCTGGTAAACTCCTAGCGCTGCTTTTCATGCCATTCCCAGCGTCTATAGCCTTCTCCATTCTAGGCTCCCACACCTCCCGCACTCCCTTCCTCCCCCAACCCGCACGCCCGGCTCCCAGGAAGGGCCCCGCCTCTGACCCAGACCCCCAAATCCAAGGTCAGACACTGCATACCCCCATCTATCTTCTTACCATGTTCTGTGTCTGAGCACTTGGAAAAATGCTGTTGTCTACCAAAGGGGAATTCTGGTATCATTCGGCAGGGGCCTCATGGCAAAGCCAGAAGGTCTTCCTGGAGACCCTGACATTGCCCAGGGATGAAGCAATCTCCTCCCTCATACAGCCCATCAGCCTGGAAGGCAGCCTCAGGGTGGCCAGATTCCAGACTTGCAGTCTAGACGGTTAGTCCAGCCTGACCCCCAACTGAAAAATGTGAAGTGCGAGCTGGGGGCAAGGATGAACTCCTGGGGGAGGAGAGACCTTTCACACCCGGCCCTCTGTGTGACCTCTGGAACACGGGAGAAATCTGAGCAGTGGTACAACTGTCTGGGGAGGGGTCATGCCCCATGGCCTAGTTAATCACGGTCCACAAAGTCTGAATTCAGGGGCTCAGAAGCAGCCCTAGTGAACTCGCCGCAGTGTGACCGCTGACCCTCTGTGGAGAATGGAGCCACTGTTCCGGAACAGGCCTCCGCCTCTCGGCGTCCGTCCTCCAAGTCTCTTGCTGCCAAAGCAGCAGTCCACCCTCCCAGCTGGGGTCCTCCCCTGTGAGAGGTCCCAGAGGGGCCCAGGAGGCCCCAGAACCACCCAACCTGGAGACATTCTCCCATCTGGTGGAGTCTAGGCTCTTGCAAGTGTCACGGCAGTTTCCCAGGGTCACAAGTTTGGAGCCCAGAGATGCCCTGGACACAGAAACAGAGCAAAGCCAAGGCTCAGATACCTTCATTATAATTTTGATTTTACATGGCAGCCAGGGCAGCCAGGAAATACCGAGTCCCCTGCCTGAGAAACCAACACAGACATGAGCCTTCGTAGGTAGTGGTGAGAAGCATACTCATGCGCGGACACGTGCACGCCAAGGCAACATCCTGAACGTGAGCCCAGGAGGAGCGGCAGAGAAGCAGCAGTGTTTAAAGATCCAGGGCATGCAAACGTGTGCCACGGGAGCTCACTGGTAAGAGAAGAGGGAAGAGTGTTGCAGAGAAAAGCCCATTTCACAACCCCTTCCTGACTGTTCTGTAGCGTGTCCCCCAGATTGCCCCAAAGGACTGAATCACTCACTCCCCCAACTGCTGGGAGTATTGGTAGCAGATGGTTCTCAGCTGAGTTCCTCTCTTTGAATCCCTGAATTGCACTTCCTTAAAGTGAAACACTTTGCCCAAGGTCACACCCTTCCTAGAGGCAGGCAATGACATCCAGTGACTGGTCATTAATAGGGTACAAGAGCCCAGACTCCCTTCTTCTATTTAAAACAACTCAGGGGACATCCCCGCTCCAGAGCTGTCTGGAGCAACAGCTGAGGCCTTTCTTGCAACTATACTGCAGTGTGGCTTCTCCCTCTGCCTAATCCACAGCCTTTGTTCCCTGTAGATACCAACACTGAGGAGCCTCCCCAGTGAGATTCCTTTTTTTTTTTTGGTAAAGATTTATTTATTGGGGGGGGGCAGAGGGAGAGGGAGAGAGAATCCCAAGCAGACTCCACGCTGGGCGTGGAGCCCAACGTGGGGCTTGATCCCAGGACCCCGAGATCACAACCTGAACCGAAACCAAGAGGGAGATGTTCAACCAAATGTGCCACCCAGGCGCCCCTCCCCAGTGAGCTTCCTGCACCCTAATCTCAATTTCTCAGGCTGGTTCCTGGAGAATCCACCCTAGACACCAGGTGAGGCCCCAAGCTCACTGATGAGGAGGCACCCAGAGAAGATGGTGCCCCCTGCCCTGAGTAACTCCTAATTTCTGGGGCAGGTGAGCATGCTCAAGTCAGAAGACCTGGATTCAAGCCTTCCACTCTGGTTTTGCCTTGTACTACCCTGCTCCTGGTGCCTCACTTTCTCTATCTTGAGAATAGTTCCAATGACCCATCTCATGTGGAGCATGTGAAGATCCCAAGAGAGTGAGCACTGGTCCAAATGCCTCGTGAGCTGTAGGGGGCTGCATGATGTGTTGTGCAGCTAACTCGACGTGTTTCAGGGGTGCACAGGGCAGACCAGGAGCCATTCAATCAGCCCGGGGTCTTCTGGGAAAAGAAAGATCAGGGAACGCATGAGTCAGGGTTCTCCAGAGAAACAGAATCAATAGAACAGATACAGGAATGGGTATTTATTATGAGAGATTGGTTCACAGGATCATGGAGCCTAAGAGATCCCATAATCTGTCATCTGCAAGCTGAAGCCCCAGAACACTGTGGTATAATTCCAGTCCAAGTTCCAAGGCCTGAGAACCAGGGAGCTGAGGGTGTAAATCACAGTCCAAGGTAGGAGGAGACTGATATCCCAGCTCCAGGTGGCAGGCAGGATGCAAAAGGGGTGAATTCTTCCTTCCTCTACCTTTTGTTCTGTTTAGTCCCTTAAGGGATTGGATGATTCCCACCCATACTAGGGAGGACAATCTACTTTATTGACCCCACCAATTGAAATGTTAATCTTGTCCAAAAATATCCTCACACACACTTACACCCAGAAATCATGTTTAATCTGGGCACCCCATGGCCCAGTCAAGTTGACACATAAAACTAACCATCACAGGGAGCGGGATTTTGAAAGATCCTGAAATGGGAGACTCGAGTCCCCATAATGGTCACCCCTGAGGGTCTTGGGCAGGGCATGTCTTCCTACTGGAATGCACTGTTCTCTTTTCTTCTGTCCAGAAAAAAATCTGAAGTTATCATCTCTTCCTAATGTTCTAACTAATGCAAGTGGAAATGATGAGCTTTCTTTCTGTTCCCTAGAACACTCAAATATACTACTTTGACAACGATTGGGCTACTACCAATCTTCCTAACCAAGTCTCTTAATTATAAATACTCAGTGTGAAGTGAGTTAGACTCTTAAGCCCCTGTAGACATCCTAGGACCCTCGTTGTGGGGAATGAAAACTGAACCAATTGGCCAAGGATGTGCCATCTTGAACTGCACTAGAAGGAGCATACCAGGTCAGTGCCCCTGCTAATTAGAAAAGAGTAAGACCTACAGAAAGGGACATGGACATGTAACAAAGGGGAACAGGGCAGAAGGCAGGAAGGGAAAGACAGAACCCTCTACAATGTAATGTGTCTGACCTTGGAGATCATTAAGGGGTTTCACTGTGACCCAGAGATGCCACTTCAGCATCCATGGACAAAGGATTCAGCCACAGCACTGCTCAAAACACATAAGTGAAGCCAGCATTTCTCCATCTCTGTTTGGCATGATTCTTCCATCAACTGAACCAGTGACCTCACAGACTCAAAGTCTGGCTTGCTCATCTCCTAAGTGAATATTTTTTGAATGAACAAATAAATGATGTTTCATCCTCAGCCGCTCCCTTCCTCCTACACAACAACAAACATATAGAATCTACATACGCATGCATAAATTTACTAACACATACGTATACAGACATATCACAGGAACTCACAGACTTCCATATGTGCCCCAAAACCCTAGTCCATAGAGTCACATGCATAGATAGAATGAACTTTGACATAAAAGCAAACACTGGGACCCATGTCCATATTCAGATGCACACACACATACACACAGAGATACTTACACTCAAATTTCTTTGTCCTAATTCATGGTTTATCCGTGGATTTATGACCCTGTCTGTGACCCTAGGACCTGGTGAATTGTGATGACAATTTGACAATTTGACAATGTAATCATTATCTATTTGACAATGTAATTACTCATGTAAACCCTTATTCCAGCACACAATGGATGAACAAGGTGGAAAACCAGTGTGACTATTGAAGACCATTGAAGACCATAGCAACAGCAGGTGAAAAGTGAAGAAACTAGTGTGAAGCTAGCCTCAGCACTTCAAATAGGACTGGCAAAGCCCTCTGTTATTCAGGTTTTTTGTTGCTCTACTTTTGGTGAAAAGTGAGAATTTCTTGTTCTTCCACATACACAAACAATTCCACGTGTGTCCAACTTTAAATTGATGAAGCCCAGCAACTCAAACCAAGTGCTAACTACAGACGCTGGAGGGGGCTGGTCTTCCGAGAGACCAGTCTCCTCCAACTCATTCCCACTATACAGAAGGTATGATGGTTGGATTCAACGCCAGCAATGTTATGTGCCAGGTATCATGGCAGCCATGATGGAAGGCAGCAAACTATAAAAGCATGCCCTCAAACTGATGTCCCTCTGCCCTCCCTAAAAATCCCTTTCAAATATGAAATGTTATTGAATACTCACAACTTTACAAGGGAGAAAAATGGCCAAATGAATGATTGCCTCCATTTCATAGAAGACACTCTGACTCAAAGATGGTAGGTGACAGCTCTCAGGTCAGAGGTCCGAAGAAGGGTAGACACATTTTTAATTATCTGTTGAAAAGTGAAACCTAAACTCTTTGCACAAGAGACAGCTTCCTCCATATTTTAGACCATTTATAACAGGAGTGACAGTTAAGCGTGACTTAAGAAAAAAAAAGGGAACAAGAGAAATTAGTGCTCTAAAATAATTCTGGTTTGGGTCATACTGATTCATGCGGGTGAAAGGAAATCAGAATCCTGCTGGGCGGGCAAAGGACTTGGAGGCCTCCGACATGTGAATTGGTCACGTTGAATTCTGTCATCAGATTCCGGGTCTATCAGTGGTGCTTCATTTGCATTAAATGAAAACGAGTCCAAAAATACACACTGTTGCTAAGGTTACATCTTGCTGGATGCAAATGAAGATGTGTTTGTGCAGACCAGTTAAAAATATCTTGGCACTAGCTTATTTTCCCATTGGCAAGAAGGGATTTATCAGGAGCCTATTAAACTGAGAGGTTAAGTTTACCTTAGTCAGCATTAGGGGTCTGGAAAGAGCATTATTTCTGAGTGATATTTCTGGAACTTGCAGGAACTACTCTTTTTTTTTTTTTTTAATTCAAGTCATAAGTCTGGTTTCAGTAGGGTTTTTTTTTTTTTTTTTTTTAATAGAAATATCACCTAATAACAGGACCTACTGCTACAAATGTAGACATACTTCTCCAGGTTCTGAAAGAGCTAACTGCATTGATATTTGTGAATCTGAGAGGAAATTGGGAACGAGCAAGCAGAGGGGTTGCAGTCTAGTCGGATAAGTAGAGAAGAAAAGCATCATTTCCATCTTGCTGAGTCTTTGATGTACATTGTTATACTTAATTCTCCCAATCACCCTGCAAATGAAGGGTTATTATTTGTTTTTAAGTTGGGGAAACTGAGGCTCGGGGACATTCCTCCACTCTGTAGTAAGTGGAGGGGCCGAGAGTTGAATTTAGAATTAATTCTGAATTCATGGCCTTTTCTCTATATTGTTCTGCCTTAATAACTGAAGATAAATGATCAAAGAAGACTATAAAATAGGACATATGAGCCCAAAAAAGCAGATGAAGTTTTGACATTGGAAAAAAAAAAAGGCATTATTGAAAATGGAAGTGGTTTTGACTTTTTAGCCCAAATTCATAGCTTTGCCTGAATGTGTCTCAGCTTTCCATGGGTGGGGACAAATGCTTCTGCTTCCCTTCCACTTCTGGACACAGCCCACCCCCCAAATCATTGTCCCACTAGTCATCAAATCCA
Source organism: Mirounga angustirostris (assembly GCF_029215605.1). Lineage (NCBI taxonomy): Eukaryota > Metazoa > Chordata > Mammalia > Carnivora > Phocidae > Mirounga > Mirounga angustirostris. The sequence goes on along the minus strand of NW_026991718.1, from coordinate 12,546,414 downwards.
AAAATGTCAAAGCCAGAAAGGGCCTCAGAAGTCATCCCACACCTCCTTCTTGAGGCATGAAACTCTGGTAGGGAGAGATTCCCAGAAGGGAGGCCATTCATCCATCTGGTTGAAACCCCGAATATAGATGGTAGCTCACGTTTATTGAACACTTACTCGTATTGAACATGTGGCTCTTCTCCAAGTACTCTACCCCCTTTAATTCCTTTTTTTTTTTAAAGATTTTATTTATTTATTTGACAGAGAGACACAGCAAGAGAGGGAACACAAGCAGGGGGAGTGCGAGAGGGAGAAGCAGGCTTCCCGTGGAGCAGGGAGCCCGATGCGGGGCTCGATCCCAGGACCTGGAATCATGACCTGAGCCGAAGGCAGACGCCCAACAACTGAGCCACCCAGGCACCCTACCCCCTTTAATTCCTTACAGCAACCTTATGAGCTAAGTGCCATTACCACCATTTTGCCAATGAGGAAAGTGACACATAGAAAGTGTCAATAACTTGTCCAACCTCACATAACCTCTGAGTGGTGGAAATGGAATTAAGTCTCATGTAATATGTCTTAAAATACTGGCTTCTTCACCACTGCCCTTTACTTCCTCAAAGTATCTCCTACTTCACAAAACAGGCCATGTCAGTGTGTTTTTAGAAGGGTATTGTCCACATGGGTGATATCTCTTGTTTACTTTGGAATTCTGTGAGATCTGGAAAACTGGCCAGGCATGGGAAGAGGAAGCCGAAGGAGGGAAAAAAGAAAAAAATGAGAGAGAGAGAGGGACAGTTAGAAAATCTTGGGCTCAAAAAGAATATGGGGCCAATGGTCAATTCTTTCTAGAGCTATGCTATGGGAAAGGGGACCAACCTAGTAATCACTACACTCAACGTATTGAGCATAGGTTAGAGGTCAGATGTGTGATGTGCACTGTTTCTAAGCTTCACCACAGCCCTGCAAAGTATGTGTCACTTGAAATACAAAAATAAATAAAAAGTCCCTTGAGTCTCATCTTCCCTCAAAACAGCCCGCCTTCCATCCCATGCCTCCCAAAACGCCACTCTTTCTGGCTGTGAAGCCAAAGCCTACGTGTGCCCCTGGATTTCACTTTTCCTTGGTCCCCACATCTGAACTACTAGTAAGTCCTAAGGGTTCCACTCTTGAAATACATCTTGACTCCCCTCCTCTCCATTTACCCTACTACTGTCCTGGCCCAGACCATGACAATGAGTTACCCAGATAACTCCTAATCCCATCATTGTTCTCCCACTCTCTGCTCTTGTTTTTCAGAGTAACTGGAATTATTTTTCTAAATGTAAGTCAAATAACATCTCTCCCTTAAAAAAAAAAAAAAATCCACTTGCTTCCGAATGAATTTCAGATAAAATCTAAACTGATCTTAGGATTTCTCCCTTGCCTTTCTCTGTAACCCAGTTTTGAATCACTTTCTGTGTCACGTGCCATTCCTCAGTCACACTGACTTCCATTTCTTCCTGGAGCACTCTGAAAGTGATTTTAGTTCGTGTTCCTTCTGTCAGCAAAGCCTCCCCCCCTTCTCTTCAAGTAGATGGTTATTTCTTATCTCTTAAGTCTCAAAAGCTGAATGTCCCCTCCTCAGATCAACCTGTCTGTGTCACCCAACCTAAAGGAATATTTTCTATAACATTCTATCATATTACCGTATTTTACTACTTTCGTAATATTTATCAATATCTAAAACTATATTTTTATTTGTTTACTATTCATTATTTCGATGGACTGAATGTTTGTGTCTCCCTCCAAAGTTCCTAAGTTGAATTTCTCATCCCCAAGGTGATGTCATTTGGAGATGGGGCCTTTGGGAAGTGGTTAGGTCTAGATGAGGTCATGAGGGTGGGGCTCTCGTGATGGGATTAGTGCCCTTATAAGAGGAGGAGACTCTAGAGCTCTTTCTCTCTCCAGAAGCTTACACCAAGGACAGGCCAGGGGGGCACACGGGAAGAAGGTGACTGTCTAGGAGCCAGGCAGCAGACTCTCCCCAGACACCAAATCTGTCGGCACCCTGATTTTGGTCTTCTGGCCTTCAGATCTTGAGAACATGAATTTCTATTGTTTAAGCCCCCCAGTCTGTGGTATTTTGCTATGGCAGCTACAGCAAACTAATACACATAATATTAAAACATAAAATGAAGAACATAATTGCACAAAGCCATGTATATGTCCTGTGAAGCGTTGTTTTTGCAGTCGGGGACATTTGGAAATAGACTTAATTTTTACTCAAAAGAGAATTATTTAAGTAAACTGTGGGTAATATGTCTATTACAGGGAATAAAAGTAACATTTAAAAATATACAGAATATCTATTTGTGCTAATATTAAAAAGATCAACGAGATAAATCAAAAAAGCAAGTTACAAAACATTACATATAAAATAACCACATTTACATGTTTTTTTTTAATATGGATATATCTGTATGTGTATATGTATTTGTATGCAAATGCACAGCAGAAGTTCTGGAAGGATACCACAAACAGTTAACTGTGGTTACCTCTGGGGAATGGCATAGGTTGTGTACATTTATGAGTGTGTGTTGACCTTTTCCTTCTAACTCTGTATATTTCTATGTTTTGGCAAATTCTACATTGGTTATGTATTCCTGTACTAGTAATGCAGAAAAATGATTCCTTAATTAACTTGCTATATCTTAATTAACCCATAATGCTAATTTCCTGTCCCTCCTGGCCCAGCCTGTTCTGCCCAACCCCCCAGTACTCTCTGATGCAGCCTCTAATATCCCTCAGCTATGTGGGAAGCATAGTTCAAGCCTTGTAAGTCTTAGTATGAGTAAAAATGCTGGGACAGCAGAAACATGATGGAAATTTCATTAGTGAACTGCATTACCAGGACCAAGACTGTTAGGTTTGGAAACGTCCACCCTTCTGCCTGGGAACATGGGGTGTAAGGTTCCTGCTGTGGCTTGAACAGTTGTTTCCATTTTGGATGCCTCTAAAGCCAAAGGAAAAAGAAAGATAGTCATGAAAATTAAATTATTTGAATTTGAAAAAAAAAATTATTTACCAAGCGCCTACAACGTGCCAGAAACTACACTGGAAAATGTGCGTACGCAAGCCCATTCAAGCTGATATAACCATGCAAAAGCAGTATTATTGTTCCCATCTTACAAAAGAACCAGAGCTAGGAGAGTTTGCTTAAGTGGAATGATTCTGAGATCCCTTAATGAAGGGCTGTGTTCTCTCAGGAGACAGAAGAAAGGAAAATGTCCACTGCCCCCTCCATCTTCCCAGATATTAATTAGTACCTTCTATGGTATGCCTTTTGTCTCTTGCCTGGGTGGTGAGGCAGGGCTTGGAGGCAGGGCTTGTTCTTTCTTCCAGGGGAGGTTTCCTGAGGCATCACTCCCTCTTACCACTCCCCGGCCTCATTCTCTTGGTGCTGATGCAGAAGGAGGCACTGGGAGGCAGTCTCTCACTTGCCAGGGCTCTCACTTGCCAGAGGCTATCAGCTAGAGCAGGTGTCAGAAACAGAAGTTTGCTTCAGACCAAGAAAGGAAGAAGCTGGAATGAGGTATGAGGTCTGGGGTAGTGGGGCGCTATGGGGAAGTGGAGTCAGAAGTAGGGAATTTTGGGGGGTACCTGGATGGCTCAGTTGGTTGAGCATTCCACTCTTGATTTTGGCTCTGGTCATGATCTCAGGGTTGTGGGATGGAGCCCCACATCAGGCTCTGTGCTCAGCATGGAGTCTCCTTGAGATTCTCTCTCACCCTCCCTCTGCCTCTTCCCCTGCTTGTGCTCTCTCTCTAAAAAAGAAGAAGAGGAAGAGGAAGAGGAAGAAGAAGAAAGAAGAAGAAGAAGAAGAAGAAGAAGAAGAAGAAGAAGAAGAAGAAGAAGAAGAAGAAGAAGAAGAAAGGAGAAGAAGAAAGAAGAAGAAGAAGGAGGAGAAGGAGAAGGAGAAGGAGAAGAAGAGGAAGAAGAAGAAGGAGGAGGAGGAGGAGAGGAGGGGGAGGAGGGGGAGGAGGAGGAGGAGAAGGACAAGAACAAGAACAAGAACAAGAAGTAGGAATGTTGGTACATTAACTATATTCTGTCTTGATGTATCTGGAGACTCACTGACCAAGGAGAAGATAACCTTCCCAGAGCTAGCTAATTCTCTGAGATAGCAAAGGATTTGCCTGGGAGTGCAACTTTCCTGTGCATGGCTCACAAATCCAGAGCCCATATTCCCAACCACCTCCTCTATCTGGCTTTTATATTCCTGAAGGTAATATTCCTCTGCCCTACTTTTCCCAAAGCCAGGTCTCAGACAACTAGGGACAGCCCCTATGCTCAAGAGCCTACTGAAATTACCCAAGAAAGTCAAGGCTACATCTGTTTATCCTGCTTTACCTCGCCTTTCCTTCAGAAGCCGCAATATAAAGCCCATGTTTTCCCTCTCCTTCCTTCTGCCTCCTGACTGAGCATGGTGCTTCCCTGTGTGGCCCTGTGTGGCCTGCCATGCCTCCTGTTTCCAGGGAACTTTGAGTAAAAATGCTTCCTTTGTGACAATCACTTCCGTTTCTCTGTGTCTGACCATATCTGATTAAAAACAAATCCAGGGTATGATCCAGCAATGGCACTAGTTACAGGTACATGATGAATCACTAAATTCTAATCTACAAATCAATATTGCACGGTATGCTAAGTAAGTAAAATTTAAAAAAACAATAAAAACAAAAATAAGAATAAACAAATAAAAACAACAATGCTGGGGAGCAGTTTTTAAATAGTTTATCGGGACAGAAAGTAAGTATCAAGATGCTTAAGATGCTCACTAATTTAAGCCACCTGGGACTGTGAGGACTGGCCTGTGATCGCTCCACCCTGACAGGAAGCGGTGCCCTTTGTCAGTCAGAGCTCTAGAACCCTCTTTCCCTCCCCTTTATCATAACTGCCTTTCTGAGAAGTGTCTCTATTGGTCACTTATTGCTCTCTGATCTTGAAGGACTGCTGTAGGAACGTGAAAACTCTTGTCTCTGGGAAAGAATATGGAGACCTTTGTGTGAAAACCTGGATGGCTTCCCAACTCCTGATCTGACCCCTCTAATGACAGTAAGGCATGCATCTAACCCCAAAAATGCAGGAAGCATACGAGTATTCCATTGAGAACAAAGACCTTGGGCCCAGTATATTCTAACAAATGCAGGTGCAAAACGCATTTCAGAAGGAGGAGCTGAGTGAAGAAAAACTCTTTTTATTCCTTCACTTTAAGGAACTTTCTTGGCACATTTGATTTTAAATATCCAGAAGCAAACAAAGTCGCCATTAAATTCACTTCAAAGGCCTTTTCTATGAGCTCTAATGGGACTTTGGAAGGCATTGATGGTCATGAATTTGCTTTTATTCCTTTTAATGCTGTGCATCTGATGTGCTAAATGCGCTAAGTACCTAATAAGCTATAAATTAAATTGAGAACCACTTCATTATCTTGTTCAGGGAGTGAGTTATCCAACCATTAGTTAATTCACCCATTTCAAAATAAACAATAGACATATTTTACAAATGGGAGAAATGTATGTTTTTTTTGTTTTTTTTAAAGATTTTATTTATTTATTTGACAGAGACAGAGACAGCGAGAGCAGGAACACAAGCAGGGGGAGTGGGAGAGGGAGAAGCAGGCTTCCCGCTGAGCCGGGAGCCCGATGTGGGACTCGATCCCAGGACCCTGGGATCATGACCTGAGCCGAAGGCAGTCGCTTAACCAACTGAGCCACCCAGGCGCCCAAAATATATGTTTTTTTAATAACATTTATTAATTACTGCTCCTGACATACAAGCAAGACAGTAGGCTGATAATGAGCTCTATCATACTCCTCTGCTTCTCCCACGGTAAGAAAGAAAAAAGAGAGAATTCCAAAGTTCACAGATGAGTAAGAGTATACATCAAAATAAACTCCTATGAGTATTTGTATTGTATCAAGAGCCAAGAGTTAATACCTGTGGCAAAAATGAAGAGATATGGCCATGTATTTGGAAGGGTCTAGAACAGCATTCACTGCATGAAGCCCAGAGCTGTGGACTGAACCTAGAAATATCCTAACCAGTGCATAGGAAGCAGGATGACCTAACCAAGTAGGGGATAGAGGCAGAGTTACCACAGAGAAATTAAAGTTCTAAGGCTATAAAGGGCACTATCATGTGGCCTTAATGAGCACTTTTTAGAAGTTGTAAAACTCCTGAATTGGGAAAGTAAAAAGTGGCCTAGTTCCAGTTAATCTCATAGGTCTCCATATGACTGGTTCTGCAAGTCAATCCACAAAGGAACTCCCACAAAAAGGAATTCTACTGAGTGTGAGAAACCACGTGAAGAACTGCCACGTGAGGTCATTAGCTGCAACAAAGAAGGGAATTTATTAAAGAAGAGACTTTAATCAGCATTGTTTAAAACATCCAGAGAGACAAATTAAGGAAGGGAAAATATAAGCAAATAGTATGGAATGAAAACATAATGGATAAATTTCAAAAAGAAAATGTGAATTCTTAAAAAGAACAAGGAAAGGACTAAAATCAGAGTGGGAGGGAAACTCAGTCATTTATTAATTGATTAAACAAATCCAAGAAAGAGATTCATCTAGAATGCAGAAGCAACAGAATCTAAGAGGAATGGAAGCTAGACTATGAAATTCTAGCATGCATCAAACAGGTGTTCAAAAGAATTGTCCTGTATTTGCTATCTTATGCAAGCTATGACCTAACTTTGATCTAAAGGTTCTAATGACCTCATAAAGTGTGTTGGTCAGTTTTACTTCTTTCCCTATTCTCTGGAATATTTTCTTTTTTTAAAAAAAGATTTTATTTATTTATTTGACAGAGAGAGACAGCGAGAGAGGGAACACAGGCAGGGGAGTGGGAGAAGGAGAAGCAGGCTTCCCACTGAGCAGAGAGCCCAACGTGGGGCTCGATCCCAGGACCCTGGGATCATGACCTGAGCTGAAGGCAGACACTTAATGACTAAGCCACCCAGGCTCCCCTGGAATATTTTCTATAAGTTAGGGGTTAGCTGTTCCTTCCTTGACAATTGATAAAATGTCTATCTTTAGCCAAATGAGCATGGGGAACATACAAAGTGGTTGGTGGCTGGGCATTGGACATTTCAACTCTAAATGAAAGTTATTTAATGGTAATCTTTTAAGGTTTTCATTTCTTTTTCTTGTAAGGTTTTTTTCTTTGAGATGTAATCGACATATAACATTATGCATTTCAATACATAATGCTTTGGCATTTATATATATCATTGCAAAATGATCACCACAGTAAGTCTAGTCAATTTTTTTTCTTGTGATAGAAACTTTTAAGGTTTACTCTTATCAACTTTCAAATATAATGCAGTATTATTAACTATAGTCACCATGCTGTACATTATATCCCCATGACTTACTTATTTTATAACTGGAGGTTTTTACCATTTGACCCCCTTTACTTCTTCTTGCATCAATTTTCATATTTACATTTTGCCTCAAAAATTTTATGTTTGTTATTGGTGGAAAATTAATTCATTTCTAAATGTGCATTTGATAAAATCCAATACTCATTAGTGATACTTTTTAAATGTGAGAGCCTACTTTAATCTAATAAAGGTATTCTACTAAAATATACTAACAAGCTTCCCACTTGTTTATTTAACATTGTATTAGAATTCCTGACCAATGCCTTTAAGCAAGAAAAATAAATAAATGATAAGCTTTGACATACATAAAACTTTTATTATTATTTTATTTATTATTATTATATTATTATTGTAACTTATGTGATTTTGCAGATAAAAAATCATCAAAAGAATCTACATCCAAACTAGTAGAATTAGTAAATGATTTTAGCTAGATAGGTCTCTGGGTGGATTAATAAACAAAAATTGTATTTTCATATACCAACAACAAAAAAATTTGCAAATGAATTTAAAAATGAATTCCATTATAAGAACATAAAGAAAATATCAAACACCTACGGATATCTCTAACAAAGGATATATAAACACTCTATACAAAAAACATGCAAAACATTACTGAGATAAATAAAAAAAGACAAAAATGCAGGAATATAAGATATCATAGAATGGAAAGCCCCATATTATGAAGATATCAATTCTCCCCAGTTTTATTTCAGAACTCATTGTACACAAAATCATACTACCAGCAGATTGGTGTTTTTTCTTTCATTTGTATTTATTTCATTTGTATTTATTGTTTCTTTTTCTGGGAAAATTAATTAACTGATACTAAAATTAAAAAGAAATGCAAAGGAACAAAATAAGTTATGATAATCATGAAGAACAAAAGGAAATTGGATAAATTGCACTCTCAGATATCAAGATTTATTAGAAAGCTATAGAAATTAAGAGTGTATGACATTGGCTTAAGGACAAAGAAATTAGTGAAGCATAGCAGCAGATTCAGAAACAGATTCACATATATATGGAGAATTTATTTATGACAAAATGGCTCTGCAAAACCATGGGGAAAGGACTTTTTCAATAATTTTTTTTTCTAGTTCAAGTAGACTTTCATATTGAAAATCATAAATCTTGGGACGCCTTGGGTGGCTCAGTCAGTTAAGCGTCTGCCTTCGGCTCAGGTCATGATCCCAGAGTCCTGGGATGGAGCCCTGAGTCAGGCTCCTTGCTCAGCCAGAAGTCTGTTTTTCCCTGTCCCTCTGCCTGCCGCTCCCCCTGCTTGTGCTCTCTCTCTTTCTCTCTCTCTCTCTGACAAATAAATAAAATCTTCAAAAAAAAAAAGAAAATCATAAGTCTTGACCCTTACTTTTTATCATATTCATCGTATAAACCATCGGATTGTTTACCTAAATGTGAAAGGTAAAACAATACAGTTTCTAAATTATAACATTTACTCAATAATATATATACTGAAGGATATAATTCAGCAAAAAGAAAAAGCCAGAAGAAAAACAACAGTGAGTTAAGAAGTTGATAAAATACTTCAGTAAATATGCATTTTATTGATTGTAAATAATAAAACTTAAAATAAAAGTAAAATGTATATTAAGTTGGATACTACTAACTCATTTTTAAATAATTCACGATGAAATAGAAAAAAAGGAAATCACTCAGTATTTAAAATGAACAGAATATACTACATCTTAAAATTAAGACATGTAGATAAAAAGGACATACAAATATGGAGCCAAATGTCTCAATTAGAAAACAAGAAAAAGTGAAAACAAATGAACTAGCAGTGAGGGAAAGCAAAATAACATGATAAATCAAAATAAAAGGAATTTTATAAACAAATAAAATAGTAATAGAAAATAAATCAACAAAATATTAAGAACGTTTTTTCCAAAGGTTTTCTTTTCAAAAGCCTAATAAAATATGAAAAACAAACAAAAAAATGGAAGGCTAAAAATAATATTACAAAAAAATAGAGACCTACTCTAGATTGTGTAGAGATTTTTAATTAAAGGAGAATAAGAAAAGCTATGTGCCAATGGATCTGAACTCTAAAAAAAATGGAAAACTTTTTGGAAAGTGATAAAAATAGATTCAGTAAGAATATTATTAAAAGATCATTGTACATGTTTAAATGCACTATTGAGTCCAGCTTACTGGTGTTGTATCCGGGAATTTTACATCTATACTTAAAAGTGAGAAAGATCTATGTTTCCCTTATTTGTGTGTTTGTTTTCTTCTTTTTCTAATAGAAGATTAGATCCTTATTTCATGTATTCCTTTTAGTAGTTAATCCCATGAAGTTGTCTCATATGCATTATAGGAAATATTATTCTGAAATGTACTTGTCATAAAATAATGACCTTCTGTAGTTAAAATTTATGAGGACCTTGCTCATAAAACAAAACAAAACAAAACAAAAACAACCTTGCACGCTCTGTTCTTCCATCCTTCTCTCACTGTTTGGTTTATTTTAATCACCCAAGATAAGCTGATGTGTAGCAGGCTGGAGAAATACTGCCAGCTACAGAGTCATCTTTTCCAGTCCCTTCTATGCTAGCCTCCCCCAGCCTTGCCCCCCACACAATTAGAAATCTCACAAGTTAAATCTCCCCTAACACTGTGCCTGACACATAATAGGAATTCTTTTCTTAAAAAAGATTTTATTTATTTATCTGAGAGAGAGAGAGACAGTGCAAACACATGAACAGGGGGAAGGGACAGAGGGACAGGGAGAAGCAGGGATCCCAATGAGCAGGGATCCCAATGCGGGACTCGATCCCAGGACCCTGGGATCATGACCTGAGCTGAAGGCAGACGCTTAACCGACTGAGCCACACAGGTGTCCCCGTCCTAGGAATTTTATGACAGTCTGTGGAATTGAGTAAAACTGAATAATTATTATCATTTTTTTTATTAATCACATTATACAGTCTATTTCATGTTCTACACATTTTGCTTTTTTCTAACAGAAGAAACAGGAAGATGCTGATCAAATCAAGTTCCAGGCCTGGGGCTACTCATAGACAAATCTGATTACCAGGTTGTGTGGATATTGAATTCCATTAAGTCCCAGGCATTTTCATGTCCTTTTTAAAAGCTTTTTTTTATTATAGAAACTTTCAAACAGTTACAAAAGTAGCCACAAACTCCTATGAACTTATTATCCAGCAGCAACAATAATCAGGTCATAGCCAGTCTCATTTCATCCGTTCTCTCTCCTATTCTTCCCCATAATATTTGTTCTGTGAATTTTATCCAACTTTATTGAGATATAATTGAGATATACCACTGGGAAATTTTAATGTATAATGTGATGATTTGATACACATATGTATATTGCAAAATGATTACCACATAAGGTTAATTAACACATTCATAATATAATACAATTCACAACATACTAATCACTCCTTTTTGTGTGTGGTGAGAACATTTATGGTCTACTCTCTTAGCAACTTTCAAGGTTACAATACAATATAGTTAATTACAGTCACCATGCTGTACATTAGATCCCCAAAACTAACTCAGTTTATAATTGGACATCTATATTCTTTGACCAACATCTCCTCCTTTTCTCCACCACCCAGCCCTGGCAGCCACCATTCTACTCTATTTCTACGAGTTTGCCTTTTCAGGTTCCACATATAAATGAGATCATGCAATATTTGTCTTCTTTGTCTGACTTATTTCACTTAGCATAATTCCCTAAAGGTCTGTCCATATTGTTGCAAGTGGCAAGATTTCTCTTTTTTTTGTAACTGAATAATATTCCATTGTACAAATATACACTGCATTTTCTTTTTTCTTTCTTTCTTTCTCTTTTTCTTTCTTTCTTCTTTTTTTTTTTGGAGAGAGAGAGAGAAAGAGAGCAAGAGAGCAAATGCAGTTGGGGGGAGGGTCAGAGGGAGAGGGAGAGAGAAAATCTTAAGCAGGCTTCATACTCAGCACAGAGCTGACATGGGGCTCTATCTCACCACCCTGAGATCATGACCTGAGCCCAAATCAAGAGCCAGACACTAACTGACTGAGACACGCAGGCACCCCTACATTGCATTTTCCTTATCCATTCACACATCAATGGACACTTAGGCTGTTTCCATGTCTTGTCTATTGTGAATAATCTGTGATGAACATAGGAATGCAGATACCTTTTCTAGGGAGTTATTTCATTTCCTTTGGATAAATACCCAGAAGTAAGAGTGGGATCCTAAAATTTATATGGAATCACAAAAGACCCCAAGTAGCCAAAGCAATCCTAAAGGCGGGGTGGTGGTGGGGGGCGGGGAGATAGAGGCATCACACTTCCTAATTTCAAACTATATTACAAAGCTACAGTGATCAAAACTGTTTGGTACTGGAGTAAAAGCAATCAAGCAGACCAATAGAATAGAACTGAGAGCCCAGAAATAAACTCATGCATATCCAGTCAATTAGTATTTGGCAATGGAGACAAGAATACTCAATGCAGAAAGGATATTCTCCTCAATAAATAGTGTTGGAAAAACTTGGCTATTCACTTGCAAAGAATGAAACTAGACCCAGATCTTTTACCCCTCACAAAATTTGACTCAAAATGGATTAAAGACTTAAATGTAAGATCTGAAACCATAAAACTCCTAGAAGACATAGGGTAGAAACTGCCTTGACATTAGTCTTGGCAAGAATTTCTTTGGATATGGCACCAGAATTATAAGCCACAGAATGCCTGCTACATGTTCTGCATGGAGCACTGTGTGTTATATGCAAACAATGAATCATGGAACACTACATCAAAAACTAATGATGTAATGTATGGTGACTAACATAACATAATAAAAAAAAAGATAAGAGAGAAGTGTTGGTGAGGACATGAAAAAAAGAACCCTTGTGCACCATTGGTGGGAATGTAAATTAGCACAGCCACCATGAAAAACCATATGGAGGTTCCTCAAAATATTAAAAAATTAAAAATTTTTCTAATGAAAAAATGCTAGCCATCTTCAAAAGTGTGTTTGTCAAATCCATGCGAAGTCTAGACCAAAATGTCTATGCAGTGAATATTTCCTCTGGAAAGCTTTCAGTTTTTGCAACAACAGGAAGTCTCTATTTGAAAGTGACAGTAGCAGGTGGCCATCAGAAGTCCCCAAAGAATCTTCCAGAAGGAAAGGCCTAGTGTGAGCATTTTCTGTACTTGACCCAGCACCCACCAGTAACAGAAACGTGAGCCCTGGCCCTTTGCTGAAATGACCACATTTGCCTCTGCTTACAGCAAAGGAGATGCCTGATAGTGGCCAAGTATACTCTTCGAGAGAACGAATGACACTCTGGGAAGCAATGGCTTAAGAAAATAAAACCAGGGGCGTCTGGGTGGCTCAGTCATTAAGCGTCTGTCTTTGGCTCGGGTCATGATCCTGGGGTCCTGGGATCGAGCCCCGCATAGGGCTTTGTGCCCAGCAGGGAGTCTGCTTCTCCCTCTCACTCTGCCCCTCCCCTGGCTCGTGCCCCCCCGCCAAATAAATAAATAAATAAATAAACCTTAAAAAAAAAGAAAGAAAATAAAACTAAAACAAGGTTTCTGTGACACTAGGGACTCTACCAAGATCCCCTGAGGTCTTTGTACTATTTTGGGGTACCTATTTCTCCCTCTGCCTTTGCTTTGTACAGCCTCAACCTGAGACACTTCCTTCAGCTTCTGGAGAAGATTTGCCTGAAAGCAGATGGAGCTGGAGCCAGAGGGCCTGGGGATTTACATTCTTCTTCATCCACCCATCCGCTCTTAGCCAAGGGACTCCATGAAGCTCAAGGGAAGACCAACTCTGGTGCATTCACACCCAGAGCTCCCCTTGGAAGCAGGCTGAGCCTGGAGCTTTGCTTGTAATCTCATCCTTGCTTGCTTTCTTCCTCCTTCCCCTTTTCTGTTCTGCTTCCATCGCTCCCTTACTGGTTTATCCTGGCAGCACATTCTACATAAATCATTTGCACATGAATTTCACCTCACCGTCTGCTTCTGGAAACTCAGCCCAAGAAACTTCCTAACCCCCAAAGAAGTTTACAACTATAAAAAAAGGGTATGAATACAATGGTGTTCACTCACTATTCAGTCAAGCCTGTGCCGTGTGTTATAGAAATATAATGTTGAATCACTCCCTCAAGGAACTTTTAGGCAAGTAAAGAGCACAAGATAGAACATAAATAATTATGCCATATAGCATCAAGTAGGATGTCCAGGGTCTTGATGGACCATATATTTGACTCCTTCCACAGCCCCATTCCCCTTTCCAACTTTCCACTGAAGTGCATCAGCCAGGAAAAAGATGGCAACTGTATAACATCACTGTAAAATAGCGGAGCTTCACACTACATGCCTGACCACAGATGAGGGTGGAGAGAGCAGCCATTTCGTATACACAACGTGATGCCCTCCCAGGCAGTAAGTAAATGAAGCCAGTCCCACTGCCATACCTCCTAGCTTCCCGCCAATATCACAATATCTACTGGATAAATTGTTCAGGATGGAGAGCAAGGACAGAAGAAGAATAAGGTCGTGTGTCAGAACTCATCAGAACAAGAGTCCTCTCACATCGTTTTTAACACCCATGCACAGACAGCCAGGGACATGGGATGGCTTTGGATCGACAGGATGGACATGAGGAAGAGTCTGTACATAGAAGGAATTGCAAGATTCTACAATCTCTGTGGGGGCCCATCTCAGTTACAAGCTTGGCCTCCTATGGAGAGGATTAGATGCAACAATACCATTGGGTATCTGAAAATTTTCAGGAGTCTCAAAAGGCAAGCTGAGCTCAGCACTCAGAGCAAACGGGACATAGGGAGACAGACTCTCCAAAGAAAAAAGAACACACTTAAACACAGAACAGAACAAGCAAAAACCTCTTGTGCTCTGAAGGCTCAAGTTGTCATCTTGCTTGAGTTGAAGGTGGTAAATATGTACATTCTGCTTTATTCTTGACATTGATAGAGAAACACAGGTGCATTTTTTTAAATATAAAGTAATCATGAGAAGAAATGAATTAGGATTAACAACTTCCAAAGCAATACAGTAAACAGCCAGAGGGGAAATAATAAGAAAGCAAAACTAACAGAAAGTATAAAATAGCATAGCAGGAATGAGGTCAGCATATCCATTATCCATAATAAATGTAAATGAGTTATGAAAATAAAATATATCAAAAGTTTAAAATAAAATAATAGATTAAATTACACCAGAAAAATGCAAACAGAATACAACTTGTAGTGATCGCATTATAATAACAAAGTGGAATTCAAGAAAAAAGCAGTAATGGGACATTACGGTTTACTGAAACAGTGCTTCATAATGAACATAGAATACCTATGTACACTTAGAAAGCTTTTTTTCCAAAGTTTCCTCAGAATTTGCTATTACAAATAGACAATAAACGATAACAGGATAGGCTAAAGTATACATCAAGCAAGTTCAACTACATAATCATTTTTCCAAATGTACGCAGGATAGTGGTCATGGAAAACTCAAAATAGAAAAAAGTTCCAAAATCAAGATTGACAGGCCATATTCTATGACCACATTGCAACAAAAGAGGAAATTACTAGGGAAAAAAAGCTTAAAAAAAAATAAAACCACTCTTTTAAGTAACTTTTGTTTTTTTAAAAAAATCAAATTTGATGTCATAAATTATTAATACATTAATAATTAATTACAATAAAACACAGCATAGAAAAACCTATCCATTTACTTAAAGGAAATCCATGAGTTTAGGCTATTTTTCATTATTAAATAAAAAAGATGGAGAATAAATGAAATAAGCATCACGCTCAAAAAGTTAAATGAAGGCAAACAAAATAAACTGGGAATAAATTCCTAAAGATAAAGCCATAATTTATTGTGAATCAGAAAACAACAAAAGTTAAATTAAAAAAAATTTAAAAATAGAATTGAGGGAAGAAACCAATAAAATGATAATTCTCTAGTAAATGATCTCATGGAAAAGAAGAGATAAAGCAGAATTTAAAAGCAACAAAAAGTAGAACTTTATTTCTTTTTTTTTTAAGATTTTTATTTATTTATTTGAGAGAGAGAATGAGAGACAGAGAGCACGAGAGGGAAGAGGGTCAGAGGGAGAAGCAGACTCCCTGCCGAGCAGGGAGCCCGATGCGGGACTTGATCCCGGGACTCCAGGATCATGACCTGAGCCGAAGGCAGTCGCTTAACCGACTGAGCCACCCAGGCGCCCCAAAAAGTAGAACTTTAAAGGACAATTTTAAATTATAAGACAACTCTCTGTATAACGGAATGCTAATGAATTTGAAAACCCTTTATGAAAACACAAATTTCCAAAACTGGCTTGTGAACAAAACCAACATCTGAATGGATCAATAACTTCAAAAGACACTTAAAACTCAAGTCACTTAAAACCAGCCCCCTAAAATGGCAATAGTACAAAGTATTTTTAAAAGTGGACATTTAAGGATTCAATAATTCTGGGCCACCTGGGTGGCTCAGTTGGTTAAGCCGCTACCTTGGGCTCAGGTCATCATCCCAGTGTCCTGGGATCAAGTCCCACATGGGGCTCCTAAATAAATAAAATATTTTTAAAAAGAAGGATTCAATAATTCTCATGTTATTATGTTTTTAGAGCACAGAAAGAGATGGAATGTTTCCCAATTATTTTTATAGCTGAATTCTAATGTCAAAATGTAGTAGAGACATCCAAACATAAAACCACAGACCTAACATTTGAAAAGGAAATATATGTGTATAAATAAATTACATTTTCACAAATTCAACTGTATATTTCATGATATAAAAACATGATATAAAAACAGGGCACAGGGGATACCATTGTAGCAGTTTTAGCAAACGGAACAAATAGGATTCATTTTATTTATGTCAAAGTAATTCAGCTTTAGGAAATCTATGAAAGGAATTTAGAACATTAACAAGATAAAAAAGGAAAAACCCTATGATCATTTCTGTAGAGAGCAAGCTGACATTTGAGAAAATTAATATCCTTTCCTGACTAAAACAAAATAATTTTTCAAAATGGAGTCAGAAGGATGCCTGTAAATGCCATCTACTTGGGAAGCACAGGTGAGAGGTCTTCCAGGAGGAGGGGCTCCCCAGCATGCACACTACCGAATCCAAAAGAGTGTACGCTGATCATCTCCCAGACCCAGGGAGCAGGAAGCCCGTCTGCAAAGGAACCAAGCCAGTGTCTGCAGGGGTAGGTTGAGGGGTGCAGGGAACGGGTAAGGTAAGGTGGAGAAATAAAGAGTGGAAGGCTTCTTGAGAAAACACATTCATGATGGGGAAGGGGAGGAGATTTCACTCTAAACTTAAAAGTTTGGACTTTCACTTGGTATCTTGGACTTCAAATTCTACTTTCTGGACTGAGATTAAGTAACCATAGAACTATCTGTTATCCAAGAATGAGGAGGCAAATCGTATGTCTGCTGAAGTTTTCTATCAGAGGACAGAGGAAAATGACCTCCTCTGAACATCTTAGATTCGGGTTTTAATTACGTCATCAGTTCGTGGTTAGTCAATTGCATTAGTTACCTTTATCTTCAATTCCATGTAAACATCTGAACCTATTAAATATTTTTAAAAATCTTGTTGTGGGGGGCTGCCTGGGGGTTAAGCATCAGACTCTTGGTTTCCCCTCAGGTGTGATCTCAGGGTCCTGAGATTGAGCCCCAAGTCCCACTCCTGAGACTGAGCCCCAAGTCGGGCTCCATGCTCAGTGTGGAGTCTGCTCCAGGTTCTCTCTCTCCCTCTGCCCCTCCCACTTGTGCTCTCTCTCTCTCTCTAAAAATAAATAAATAAATCTTAAAAAAAATTTGTGGGGATACAGGTAGGGCTGTATTGAATCTATACATTGACTTGTGGGGAAGTGATATTTTTATAATATTAGGTTGTTTCTATCCAGGTATTCTTTTTAAATCCTTCAATGGTTTTCTAATTTATTTCCCAAAGGCTGGACATATTTCTGTTAGCATTTTCCTTAGGTATTTTTAATTCATTTTGTAGCCATAGGAAGTACATTTTTTCCTTTGTAATTTCCAAGTAATAGTTATTATATGTTGGAATCTATTCAGATTTCATATTGGTCTTGAATCTAGCCTCCTAATACAATTTGTTATTCTTGTATGTTCATGTTATCACTGAAATAATTAAATGGTCTGCAAATATTGTTTTTGTTTTCTAGTATTTATGCCTCTTACTCTTTGATTCGTTGTGGGAATTATGAAACTATGTGGACTCACTTTATGGGAGTGAGGATGTTTCCTTTATTTGTTCACTTACTGAGGAGTCTGTGTGTGTGTGTGTATTATCAAGAATGTCTCTGGTATCTATTTAGATGATCCCATAGCTCTTGTCCCTCTATGTGCTAAACAGTGAATTTTATTGGTTTCCTCATGGAGAACCATTATTACATGGCAAGTCTTGGGAGAAACCTTAGATAGAATAATGCACTATTCTTTGAATTCCACTGCAAAACTCAATTTTATAAGCGTGCTACTTCTGAGTTTGGGACATATGCTTGTGAGATTGGCAAAGATTTGTGTGTGTGTGTGTGTGTGTGTGTGTGTTATCTTGTGCAGGTTTTATTATCAGGATATTAAATTGGCTGTGAAGTGTCCATCTTTTTTTGTGCTTCTAGGACAGTTAATATAACATAGGAATTACCTCACTTATAAAAGCTACCTGGAGAAGAATCTTCTATAGGGCTGGATCTTGGCTACTTTTTCCCCCATCTCTCTCATGTAAATAAATAGGTATGTTAACTTTTATTTGTTCAATTTTGCTAAATTTTATGTCACCAGAAAAATCACCCGTGATTTTTAGTTTTTCAATTTTCATTAAGAGAAAGAATGTATTATTTTTATTATGTTTAATCATGGTCATTTACTAATCTCCATATTTGTTCCTTTATGTTTTTTTTACTATTATGTGTTTTGGGTTAATTTGCCAGAGATCTTCCACTTTATTGATGTTTTCAAAGAATCATCATTTCATTTAACTGTTCAGGTTTTTTGGTCACTTTTTAAAAATTTCCATATTTTTGTTTTTCTCTTTGTCAAAGATCTATTTTTTAAATTTATTTTAAGGGTTTTCCCTGCATTTTTAAGTTGTATACTTCTTTTATTCTCAATTTTTTTTTCTCTTACACGAAAGTAAGACTATGTTTTCCTATGAATACTACCAAACTGACATGCTATAGCTTTTAAAAACGTAATACACATATTGTAACTTATTTCTAAATAGATATCTTTCCTCTTTAATTCAAAGCTTATGTTATATCTTTGCATTCTAGCCTTGAATCATAACATACATAGAGAAAAGTGCACAAAAAGTATCAGGATGATGTGTGAAATTTTTTTAAATTTGAAATTAGTTTTTAGTGTAACCCATCCTTGTGATGTATTTTCTAATTTTATTACAATACTGCCAGAGAATAAGATCTATATGAATGCTTCCTTTTTTATATATTCTATTAAGATTTTCTTTGATATTTAACATGTCAATGTTTTGTATTATTTACTCTTTTGGGAAAAAAAAGTCCTCCTCCTTACTGGTATAAAGTTTCATAGAAATTGTATGCAAATACATATCATACAAAGACATGTGATGTATCATGTATGTCCCATCACATCATGCTTCAGATTTCATTTAGTTATCCTCAGTCATTCCCAAATTTGCTCAGATCAGAGTACAGCTCACATAAAAATGTATTTGGATGACACCTTCGGAAAATGTGCAGAGCTGCTAGAAGCCTGAAGCCATTGATTCAAGGCTGTGGCTGCCACACGTGCTGCCAGGACAGGCCATGGCCACATGGCTCAAGATGTCAGCACTTGAGTGACCCATCTGCAGCCCCTACCGCTGTGGGGAAGAATCAGGACGCTCAGCTTTCCATCCTTTTTTTTTTTTTTTAAGATTTTATTTATTTATTTGAGACAGAGAGAATGAGAGAGAGAGAGAGCATGAGAGGGGGGAGGGTCAGAGGGAGAAGCAGACTCCCCGCCGAGCAGGGAGCCCGATGTGGGACTCGATCCCAGGACTCCAGGATCATGACCTGAGCCGAAGGCAGTCGCTTAAGCGACTGAGCCACCCAGGCGCCCTCCATCCTTTTTTATTGATTACTTAATCTACCAATCAGAAAAATATGTATTAACATGTCACACACAGAATCTGTCTCCAGTTTTATTTCACGTATTTTGCAACAAGATTGTTAGAGGTCTAAAAAACAACCTGGTTCATTCATATCTTCATTCATTCATATCATATTTATCAGTTATAACAAACATTTTATCTCTCTGTTGTCTTGCTTAGAAATCCTCACTTTCAGTTCTCTTTTGCCTAAACTTAATATTGCTATTTGAGCATTTGTCTACAGCCACGTGCCTTGTGTAGTTAAAACAGTTGCTTAAAATTGTTCCTTCTGGGGGTGCCTGAGTGGCTCAGTGGGTGAAACGTCTGCCTTTGGATCAAGTCATGATCCTGGGGTCCTGAGATTGAACCCCTGCTCTAAAACCAGGGATTTTCTATGATTTTCTATGACTCATTCCCTGCTCAGTGGGGAGCCTGCTTCTTCCTCTGCCTCTGCCCCCTACTCATGCTTGTTCTTTCTCTCTAGTGCTCTCTCTCTCTCGAATAAATAAAATCGTTTAAAAAATAAAATAAAAAATAAATTGTGCCTCCTGTGTTTCCTTCTGTTTAGGTGTGTTACTTGTAGATGGTTCAGAGCTAGCACCCCATCTGAGGCTCTCTTCCATTTGTATTCATCGTAATGATGTCTGTTGGACTTAGTTTTGCACCCGTATTTTCTATTGAGTCCACTTTCTTGGTGCATCATTTTATTTCTCTGTCCTGGGTTTGTTTTAATCAGCTGAGTTTTCTTTGTTCATATTGCTCTTCTGGCATTTTAATGTTTATGCATCCTACTTCACTTTTGCTGGGGAAAGCTTATAAATTGTGGCGTGACTTATGGACTGCTGACCCAGCTGGTATCCACATCCTTTACTTCAGCAAAGCAAAACCTTAGTAAAGTTTCACCTTCTTCCTCTCTCTAACTTCAGCCTCCTTCTACATTCAGATTGGCGTTAAAATATTTTTAATGTTGGGGCGCCTGGGTGGCTCAGTTGGTTAAGCGACTGCCTTCGGCTCAGGTCATGATCCTGGAGTCCCTGGATTGAGTCCCGCATCGGGCTCCCTGCTC
This sequence comes from Mirounga angustirostris, assembly GCF_029215605.1. Classification (NCBI taxonomy): domain Eukaryota; kingdom Metazoa; phylum Chordata; class Mammalia; order Carnivora; family Phocidae; genus Mirounga; species Mirounga angustirostris. The sequence continues at coordinate 12,525,789 of NW_026991718.1, read as the reverse complement.
GGCGAGGAGCCTGCTTCTCCCTCTAACCCTCCCCCCTCTCATGTACTCTCTCTCTCTCATTCTCGCTCTCTCAGATAAATAAATCTTTAAAAAAATATTTTTAATGTGTGCAAAAATAATCACTTCAACCGTAAGTTTTATTGGCTGCTGGTGTTTGTGTGGTGTGGTTTTGTTTGTTGTAGGTTTTATTTATTTATTTAGCAGAGTCATTTTTTTAAACCTGTATCCTTTCTTGAATTTATTATGTATTTGTCAGAATCTGTGCTTAAGCTTATTCAAAGGCTCTCTGAGTGCTCAGTTGTATGATTCTTGGGTTGTTCAAATATCTTTACTTTGTCTTCTCATTCGAAATTTAGTTGGGAGTTTGTACTAGGATTCTAGCTTCAAAATGATTTTATCTCATAACTTTGTAAAAAGCATGTTCCACTCTTTTTAGCTTCCAACACTGCCACAGAGAAGTTATGTGATAATCCAATCTTCAAGCCTCTGAAGGTACCCTGGTTACAGTTTTCTTATTTCTGGAAGTTTGAGAGGATTTCTCTTCTCTTTTATTCTGAGCTTTTACCAGCAGGGGTATGGGTGTCCCATCCTTTATTTATTTGTTTGTGTGTTTCTTTCTTTCGTTGCTTATTTTAATTAATCTCAAGCAGCACTTTCTGGGTCATTAGATTCGAAGATTCTATTCTTTTTTTTTAGCTTCTGGATTATAATATGTGACCTGTCTCTTCTGAAAGGAGAGTTGTTCTTGCTGTTGATCACCTGAAGAGGGGCAGTTTCTCGGTAGGACAAGGTGTGAGTCTGTAGACCAGAATAAAGCCTAGGGTCTCTGTGTTCCCTCCGCCAGAGGACAACTTAACTTCCTCCCACATACTCAGTCTCTGTCCCAGTCACTGGAGCATGGAGGAGCGGGATCCCCAAATGATGGAGCAGAGTTTTTTTTTTAAGTATTATCTATTTTTTTATATTTTTAATAAAGATTTTCTTTATTTATTTGCCAGAGAGACAGAGAGAGAGAACACGAGCAGAGGGAGAGTGGCAGCCAGAGGGAGAAGCCGACTCCCTGCTGAGCAAGGAGCCCGATGCGGGACTTGATCCCAGAACCCTGAGATCATGACCTGAGCCAAAGGCAGACACTTAACCGACTGAGCCACCCAGACGTCCCAGAGAAGTTTTTAGCCAAAGAGAGATTGAATAATGTCTCAAGAGATGGTTTAAATTTCAAGATCAGAATAAGCTTTATACCAGATTGAAATTTAGGTCTGGATAGTATTTGTTTTGTTCCACGTGTGTTTGGCATGCGTGTGAGTGTGTTTTGTTTTCCTCTGGCTAACCAGTACGTAGAGATTTGGGGGTCAAGTCCGTTTAATTACATGCAAATGAAAAACTAATAATTGTCATTTTCTCTGAACATCCAAGTTGTTATGAGTGGTACCTTGTGACTCCTTCTAATAGCAGCCTTTCAATAAATTGTTAAAAAGAAAGGGGAGCAGGGAGAAGAGCAAATGAGTAAAATCCTAGCAAATCACTTAACCAGATATTTAACTGACTCTATGATCTCTCCCAACCCACCTTCAAATATTTTTCTCATTTCTTCCTTTCATCTACCCAATCCCTTTCCAAGGGTAATTTCTTCCAAAATTAGAGTGTCTCAGAAAATGTACTACGGCTTCATCATGAGAAAATTGCTCTTTTCGTTGAAGTGGTGGCCTCCTCCTTCCATCTGTCCCAATGCCTCTCCCAAGCCCATTCGCTTCCCTTCTGTTCTGAGTTCTTAGCTTCTGAGTATCAAATGCTGAGCCTCGGTGGGCACAAAGAATGGGAATTGAAAGTGGAGCTGAGCAGAAACAGAAGCACAGCCTGGCAGAGACATGAGGTCTGATAAGAACCAGGGAGCAGAAACAAAAAGAAGGCGCTCTATACAAGTGGCCCAGAAATGGCCTTTGTGTAGACCCGTCACTGCTGGGAATTGAGGGAGGAACCTGCTCAGGTTGTTGTCAGGAATTCCAGAACATCCTATCAAGGGGCTTCTGGCCTTGTTTGCTTTTTTCAGCTTTCTGCATCGGCAGGTGTCAGGCTCTGGGCTAGTGTGGGCCAGGGTCTCAGCGACGGTGCCAATGGAGAGGAGAAGAAATCTGGCTATAAAGCAAGTTTTATTGTGAGAACAGCTCGAGAAATCTCCAGCGAGTGTCGGCTGCTTTGCACCTGGCTCTGCGCTCATGGAGTCAGCTCCGAGAAGGGACCGTCAGAGGGCACCCAGGCCAGTGGCACAGAGGGCCTTTACGTGTACAGATCAGAATCAACTGCCATTGGCTTGGGTGCCACTGTTAGCAAGGAAAATTCCCTCCCCAGCGATGAGTTCTCACAGACCCTCTGGTGAGTTATGATTCGAATAAGCCTACCTGGGCTAATGTTGTGCTCCATGCCCTCTCTTCTGCTCTCAGCCCTGTCTCTTTCCTCTGTCCCCCCGGAGAACGGTTCCTCCAGCTGCCGGCTCTGTGGTATTTTGTCCAGAGTTACAAGGCTGTCCTCGAGAGTGTTGAGAACAGTAACGTGCTTGCTTTACCACAGCTATCTTGAAAACCATCGACATTTAAGTTGTTTTCCTTAGCAAGTCATGCCAGAACAAACACTGTCACCTCAGCTTTCAGCTTCATCTGTCCCTGATGAGTACCCATCCCTGAGCCTCCAGGGAAGGTCTGAGGGTTGGCATCAGGGTCGACATGCACATTTTCGGGCCTCCGGGTCTAAGGGACAAACTGGACTGGCTGCATCCACCTTCTCCGGGTTGACTCTTCCGTTTGGGCCTGGCTTCTGGGTCTGGGCAAGCAGGCCCCCTCTCTCCCCTAGAGGGCTGAGCTCTACGTGCCCCGACTGGGTCGGCTGCATCTGTGCCCTCATGGTGACGCCCTGAACAGCCTTTGACAGCCTCGGCTAGGACGCGTGGAATTGAATCATAACCCGGAGCTCCCATCCCACCGCCCAGCAGCGAACTTGGCAGAAGCAGACTCATTCGTTCATCTTCCTCGGCTTGTGTTCGCCCACAGAGTCTTTCCTCCCGTTCCCGGAACAGCCGTGTCATCTCCTCCCCTTTCCTCTATGTGTGAGTTCTCGGCCAGCTGGCTCTGCCCTTCTGTCACAGCGTCCCGAGAAGCTGCCCTCCTCCGCCCCTCACCCTTGCTAGCTCAGGCCCCTGCAGCCTTCTTTCCGATGCCTTTGGCCTCTGTGGATCCGCATGCTGCTGCCAACGGTGCGTTTCCAGAGCTGCATTCGAGGTGACCCAAGCCCTCTCCCTACCCAGGGTCCAAGTTACCCCCTCTAGCAGCCTTGCCAGATGGCCGATCAGCTCTGCCCGAACATAGCCAATGACAAGGGAGTCCCTGCCACACCATATTGCTCTCCAATTTGTGCAACTTGGACAGAAAGTTCTTCCTCAAAATCATAGAGAAGGAAAAGGGGACCTTGTCAGGTTCCCAGAACACAGACCTATTGTGGTACTGCATGAAACGGGGCCAGAGCACTCCAAGAACCACCCAGTCACTGGGGAAGTCAGCGCCACGTCTGGGCTAGAACAACTGCACCGCCTTCCTACCTTTGAGTGAACCCCGCTGCACGGTCTCTCAGGTGTAGCTGAGCTCTGCCTCCCGTGGTGTCACCTCTAGCCAGACTGCTGTTCCTCTGGGGACGCAGGGGACCCCCTTTCCTTTCGCTGCCCCACACCAGCGGAACTTGCACCACTGTTCTTTATGGAAATTATTTTCATGGGTTCCTGGAACCTTCTCTTCCTCAGGCTCAGTGCCCAGTGCTGGATCCATAAGTGGACAACAGTTCCACCACGGATTTTAGTCATGCCTATATCCAACCTGGATTTCCTTTCTTACTGGTTCATGCACAGCTCTTCTTTCCAGAAAGACGTTTCCCGGGACCTCCCTCTGGAAGCCGTACCTGATAACTGACCTTTGCCAGCTCTGGCTTCTTTCTGCAGAGGTTCCAGTAACACTGGCCAGAGATTTCTCTACTGCGGCCATGGTCTTGGCCATGTCACTTGGGGCTCTTTGTTTTTCTTGAACACACGGAGCTTCTTGGAGGCAGAGGCTCATGTTTTATGGACCATAGGTAAAGAAACCGGGTGTGACTTTTTCATCAATAACTGTTATCTAAGTTTCCAGTTTTGATCACTTTTGCATGAGGAAAATGGGGCCCAGAGAGGTTGGGGATCCCTCAAGTTGAGTACTATCAAAGCCTGGCCTAACACCCAGCCCTCTCATCTTCCATTCCAGTGTTTTCTTCAACACATCCCCTTGGCCTATATAGAGTTTCAAGACACCAGTTCTTTATGTAATTGATTTACTGGTTTAGGCAAATTTGTATGTCCTCTGAGTAAGATAGTCACCCCTTTAATAACGTCAGCAAGCTCATACACCGTCTCTAATTGAACCTTTGTAGGTTTTCGGCCTCCAGAGAGAACTAGGCACAGAGGGTCACTTGGTAAATGCTTTTTTGATGACAGCAGTGATTTTTATCAAAAGCCTTCATTTAAGCTAAGTGTGCGAGTCTAGGGCACAAGGCTAGAGTTTTTACTCACATTCCCACCTTCACCATAAACAACTGCAAGGAAGTTCTGCAGGCTGAGCAATGTAAGCTCTCCCTCGTCATTACTCCACAACCACACTCGAATTCTCAATTCCCCAAATAGAAAATGAACTGAATAGACATTAACAAAGCAATCTCTCCACTTCTTTGAAAATTGCAAACTAGCTGAGTTTTTCTCTTATGGTTGATAATAGCCATGCAGAAATCAATCATAATTCTTTCTCCTCAGCCTCTGAAATACATCATTTGGAAAAGCTTTCCTTATTGGGAAATAAAATGAGGAGAAAAATCGTATTAGAGACTAATGAACTCACATAGCGTTATTTTCATTACTTAGTAACCTTGGGGTATGAATAATTTTCTTTAAATAAATTTTTTAAACATGGACTAAGGGACACATTGCCTTAAACATCTGCAGTCATCAAACAATATTGATAACTTTTTTTTCAAGTTCATGAGCTCTGAGACAGAAAAAAAAAGGTCTTTTATATCTTCAGGTATCTTTAACTGCAGTCACATATTCTAGCTAAAGTCCTTTAGCCTAGGGATTGACCCAGATTGAGACAAAGGGGACATCCATTCTAGAAGCATGAATGTCTATGCAACAACCACAGCCACAGCTCAGGGTGCAGGTGTCTTGTTTTCCTGTAGGGATGGACAGAGGACTTCACACAGGGACTAGGCACATACTCTAGGCTGAGGTGTCTCCTGGGAACCAAGCTGGGCACCACTCAGAGCAGGCATTAGCTGGACAGGTTCTAGAGAGTCAGGCACAGACTTTGGGACTTCAGAAGCCAAGGAAGGGTGTGGTGAAAGGGTGAGTTGTGTAACTGGGCAGGGCTGCCTCTTTGCTAAATAGGTGGCATGATTTGAAGTTAAGAAGAAGCCAGCTTCAGGGGTGCCTGGGTGGCTTAGTCGGTTAAGCATCTGCCTTCAGTTCCTGTCATGATCCCCTGCGTCCTGGGATCAAGCTCTGCGTCTGGCTCTCTGCTCAATGCGGAGTCTGCTTCTCCCTCTCCATCTGCCTGCTGCTCTGCTTGCTTGTGCCCTCTCTCTCTCTCTCTCCCTCTGTCAAATAAATAAAATAAAATAAAATAAAAAGGATAAGCCAGCTCCAGCCCAGTGTTTCCTATGCACCTACTAAGTGTCTGGCTGCCCACAGGAGAGCCTTCTTTTTTGCTCAGGGTTTGTCTCTTCCTTTCAGAACGTATGTGTCCCCAGTCCACTGAAAAGTAAGGCACCCTGAGCTGAAATGAAAGATGCTCCTCTTACTCAAAACAAGATAGAATTGCTGGCTTAAAAATAGAAAAAACAAATCAACTAACAATTGTAAATTCAGAGCTCTAACTTGAGACCAAGAAGGGAAAAACCCCAAGTTGAAAAAAAAAAAAAAAAGATGAGAGGGAATCTCAAAAATGGTGAGTGAGAGTTAAAACCAAAAAGTGTTACAGGAGAATTGGAACCTTAATAGCTGGGACTAGGGATTAATGCCCACACAGAGAGAGAAATTTAGCCAGCAGCCTCATGTGGGTGGGCAGCTGGGACTGAGTGGCCTGAATTGATTCTGCAGCCACTAGCATTGCAATTGGTAAGAAAATCACTGCCCACCTAATCCAAGAATGCTATAATGAAGCTGCCTATTCACCTAGGCCCATAGACGAAAATAGACACACCTGCAGGTAATCAGAACACAATGAGGGATCCAAATTTAAGGCACCCGAATAGTTCAGGACCCTGAATAAATAAATTAGCATGAATTAGCATAAACATCAGTTCAGTACACTTAAATCCATAAAGTCCCCGCAGATGCAAATGAGAAACTGTCACCTAAAGGAAGTCACATGTGTTTCTCATGGAAAATATCCTCACTGACAACTAGATCATAGCCAAAATTATAAACCATATGAGAAAATGAATGACCAGGAAGAAGAGGCAAGAGGAAAAACAAATAATCCCAGAGATAAGAGAATACTATTTAGAAGACTGTAAAATAAGTATTTTTAAATGTTTGCAGAGGGTGCCTGGGTGGCTCAGTTGGTTAAGCAACTGCCTTCGGCTCAGGCCATGATCCTGGAGTCCCAGGATCGAGTCCCACATCGGGCTCCCCGCTCAGTGAGGAGCCTGCTTCTCCCCCTGACCCTCCCCCCTCTCATGTACGCTCTCTCAAATAAATAAATAAATCTTAAAAAAAAATGTTTGCAGAAATAGAAGAGTAAATAGAAATCACAATGTAAGAAAAAGGACAATATGAGATAAGGAAAAATAAATTCTAGAAATGTAAATTAATTAAAAACAAACAAAAAAACCTATGACACTCCAAACACGGAGACTGTGCATTCTTTTCAAGTACATGAGAACCATTTCTAAAAACTAAATATGTATTAGGACACAAATGAAAATGTGTTCTTTGATCAAAATGCAAGTAAATTAAACAAAAACTTTTTTTTTTAATTCGAAGGTGGAGACTTTCAGTTTCCACTTCAACATGTAAAGAACTTGGAAATTTTCACTCCCACACTCACAACAAGAAAAATCTAAAAAACTTAAATGAAAAACAACAACCTTTTATATATCAGTGACCTGAGGTCACAGAAGCAGAGGCTGAAACCTCTAGTGGAGCCTGGTAGGAACACTTAAAGATTCATTGACTAATATCTGGAGATGAAGTGAGGACTAGCTTGAGAGAGTTTGAGCCTTAGGAGGACCCCCTCATAGGAGTAAGACTTAATCACAAGATTGTAGAATTTTTCCCCTTTTCTAACATCACAACATCAACAAAGCTCTTCTTTAATAAGAGGTGATTATAACCAAAAGAAAATGCAAGCCTCAGCCCCCATTTAAGAAGAAGTCTCTAAGGAAACTCAAAGATAACCAGAGAAATAAAACAAGGACACTAGAAGAAATCTCAGCCTCTGGCACAGAAGTTACAGGGAACAATAACACAGCTTAACTCCTAGCCAGATAAATATAAAACCTCGCAACTCAGTTGCTTTTACCTGATAGAAACATCATGTAGGCTTTCAATAATAGATTACAAAGGATGTTAAAAGGCAAAATGCCAAAAGGAAGAAGAAGGAGGAGGAGGAGAGGAAGAGGAAGGAAGGAAGGAAGGAAGGAAGGAAGGGAGGAAGGAAGGAAGGAACGAAGGAACGAAGGAAGGAAGGAAGGAAGGAAGAAAGAAAGGAAGGAAGGAAGAAGAAAGAAAGGAAGGAAGGAAGAAGAAAGAAAGAAAGAAAGAGAGAGAGAGAGAAAGAGAAACGCTGTCTGAAGAGACAAGGCAAGCATCAGAGCCAGAGTCATATACAGCAGAGATTTTAGAATTATCAGACAAGGAATTTAAAATAACTATGATTAATATGTTAAAGGCTCTAATGGAAAAAGTGGACAACATGCAAGAACAGATTGAAAACTCTAAGAAAGAATCAAAACAAGTGCTAGAAATAAAAAACATTGTAAGAGAAACAAGAATGACTTTAACAGGTTCACCAGTAGATTGCACAGGGCTGAGGAAAGAATCAGCGAGCTTGAAGACACGTTGGTAGAAACTTCTCAAACTGAAAAATTTTAACCCTAAAAAATAAACTCCTACTGACTGTAAAAGAAGGCCAAATGGAAGTTATAAATATTTAGTGCCTAACAGCAAAGAAAGGTTTACATAGTATAACATTTAAGTTACTCACCTTCACAATTTCTGGGATACAGCTAAAACAGCAATTAGATGAAAATTTGTATTGTTGAATCCATTTACTCACAAATAAAAAGATACAGAATAAAAGTGAATTCAGTTTTCTATTTAAGAAATTTTAAAAAAGCAAAACAGAATATACCTCAAAAAATAAAAAAATAAGAAATAACAAAGTTGAAAGTTAAATTAATTGAAAATGAAATATAAGAATTATAGGGTATGATATGATTAACCCAATTCTTAATATCTGCGATAAAAATAAAGAAAACAAACAAAAAATACAGAAATTCATTCATAATAATCATTAAAATCAAAAGCTTACATACTAAAAGTCTAACAAAATATACAAACCCCTAGCATAATTTTTAAAATGAAAGGAAATGAATAATATCAAATATATTAAAAATAAAAAGATCACATGTTGAATTATATAATTACTGATAAAAAATTTAAAAATGTATAATAGTACATTGCAAAATTTTATGTTAATAAATTTGAAATTTAGATATAACCATTTTCTTGAGAAATATAAATTACCAAAATCTACTCAAGGAAAATTGAAATCTTGAGCAAATCAGTCTCATTCAGGAAATTGAATAGATAACTAAAAATGCCCCTTCTTGGGCACCTGGGTGGCTCAGTTGGTTAAGCAACTGCCTTCGGCTCAGGTCATGATCCTGGAGTCCCTGGATCGGGTCCCGCATCGGGCTTCCTGCTTGGCAGGGAGTCTGCTTCTCCCTCTGACCCTCCCCTCTCTCATGTGCTCTCTCTCATTCTCTCTCTCTCAAATAAATAAATAAAATCTTTAAAAAAAAATGCCCCTTCTTCAGGGAACATCACAGTGAGTTATAGTTTCAAGAAACTGATAATTATTGTTTATTTTAAAGCACGCACAACTATTTCTGAGAACAAAGAGAGCCACCTGAAACAAACAAGGGTAGTAAAAATAAATAAATAAATAAATAAATAAATAAACAAACATACCAATTTCATTTGTAAACACAAATGCAAAAGTCTAAATAAAATACAATTGTTTCAACTTGGAAGTTTATCTTAGAAATTCTCATAGGATTCTCAATAGTCCAACAACAGGGACACCTTGGTGGCTCAGTCAGTTGAACCACCAACTCTTGATTTTTGGCTTAAATCATGATATCAGGGTGGTGGGATCCAGCCCTGCATCAGGCTCTGTGCTTAGTGCAGAGTCTGCTTGTCCCTCACCCTCTCTGCTCTCTGTCTCTCTGTCTCTCAAATAAATAAATACATAAATAAATAAATAAAATCTATTTTAAAAAATAGTTCAACAACAGAAGATCCATCAATAATAGCTTATCACATTAAAGAAAATGAAAAAGAAAACCTATATGAGATGTAGAAAAATAATTAGATAAAATTCAGCATAAAGATCCCTAGCAAATTACGAATAGAAGAAAATGCTCTTGTTTCATAAAAGCAGCTACCAAGAACTTTCTGAATTATTATAACTAATTGTGAAATTCTGAAGGCATTCCCAATAAACTCAGAAATGAGACAGGGATGACCCATATATGCATCATGTACATAATCTACATAATTATGTAGTTATGATTGATAGTTCTAAAAATCCATACTATTGAATAAAGAGAGGTGATAACCAGAATACCATATGAAGGCCTTTATGAAAACTTTAAAACTACAATACCATATATTAAGTGCACATACTTATTTAGGAGATTTTTAGAAAATATGAATGGAAATATTCCCTATGGCTTCGTAATAGTGGTTGTCTCTGGATGGGGAAGATTGGGATTGGGGCTAAAAGATGTGTCAATTGGTTAGATAAGGTTATGCTGTCAAAACAAACTCCAAATTCTCAATCTCAGTGGCTTAAACAATTGGATGTATCTATGTCTCAAACCATATGTCCATCAGGCACTGGTGGTAGAGACCGGGTGGCTTCTCAATGTCATGCTTTCTCCGGGACCTAGAGGGATAAAAGTTTTTGGAGAGTGTCACCTTGGCAGTTGAGTGTTCAAACCCAGAAGGGCCTTATATCTGCCCACAAAGCACTGGACAGAATAGGTGACAAGATCCTGAAAGAAGGCAGGGAAGTGTGGTCCCCCAGCATCCAGAAGGAGAGAAGAACCAGAATTTTTTAGCATTAAAAGTTCCTACTACCCATGGGAACTTTTTAAATCAATAATCATTAGTATCCTATTATTAATCATTAATGTCCTATTATGAATTATTAATATCCTATTATTTAATAGAAAAAAATGAAGCACAAATAAGATGTTATTCTAGGTGATGGGAACATGGGTATTTGTTACATTATTCTTTGTATACATATTCCCCAAAAAGGGGTAAGCACTTCTCAATCATCACTCGGTAGTGTCAATTTAAGTGTCTGTGCTTGGATCAGGACAAAAAATAGGAGAAAGGAAATGGGTGCATGCTGAAATCAAACTTTCCCATTCACTTTCAACAACTAGTATCAGCTTTTGAGAGTATCAGAAAGTCTCTCTGTAATGACCGCTCTCTAAATCTCTCATCCCCAGTCATGTCTGTCTAACCACAGTATTCATAATGTCCCAAGTACATCAGCATCACAGTACATTGCCGTTATTTCTAACTTTTCTTTTTCTTCCCTGGATCAGTCCTTCTCAGTCTTTCACAACTTTTCCTGGAAGCTCTTCTCACAGCTGGGTTGAATGCCTGTCCCTAAATTCCTTAAATGCTTCTATTTTCATGTCTGTTTCACACCTGGGCAGTGAATTCACAAGAGCATCCTTCCTTGTATCTCTAGCACCAATGGGAGTATCTGGCATATAGTAAATGCTAAGTAAATTCTTAAATATGGGAAATTACAAAATGTGTTCTGAACTTCAGTGATTTTTGGTAGGAGACAAATAAGGGCCAAGGAAAACCTGACCACCTGCAGGAAATTAGCATGAAATTACCATGCATGACACTATGGCAATAAACAGAGGCAAAATAGTCTGCTGTCTTTCTGCTGCTGAATGAAATAATGATTTTTTTGTTGTTGTTGTTGTTTATCTTTTCACATCTGTCATTTTATTTGATTCTTTCAACATTCTCTAGGGAAGGCAGAACAGACATTTATTATCCATGAGTTTACTGACCTACTCCAAATTGTAGAACAAATCTAGCAGATCTGTTCCTAGAACACAGGATTGAGGACAGCAAGCTCTTCCCACCAGATCACGATGCCTGTTTGGATTGGTAATTTCCAGTGCTTGTCTCCAGAACTCGCCTGGGTCTCTCACTCCATAGGCTCATCCATCTTGGGGACAACACCCAATGCTGTGCAATAAAATAGTTTTAGGACTTAATAAGCAATTATGGAGGTAACTGGATAATTTATGTACAAAAGATAGTATCCTAAATATGTAACAAACTGAAATTTTTAGGGCTTAAATCAGAAGGGGGGTGTGTGTGAAGATTTGTTCAGCATCAAGGAGAGAAAAAAACACTAGGCTGGAACCAGCACACCATGTTTTAAATCCACCCCCCCCTCGAAAAATCGCAGCTTCTGCCATTTATTTACCAAATGACCTTGGGATATCACCTTCCCTTTCTGGGCCTCAGTTTTTTAATCTGTCAAATGAACAAACTGAATTAGATTATTTCCAGGGCCACTTCTGCTCTGAGATTCTTTTAAGACCTTGAAGTGCCTAAATGTGTGTAATGAAAGATAATGTTCTTTTTATTTCTAAAAAAAAAATCAAACCCATATTAAATAGATTCGTGGAAGCCTTGGGTATAGAGGAAATGTAGAAATCAGAAAACGAATTGCATTTATGTACAACAACATAAAAATCATCATATTTTCTAAAATCTCCCATTTCCTCCCCATTAACAGATGGGAAGCAGTTTGAGGGAGTTTATTGGATGAAGCGGCTGCCATCTGAGCAGTCACACCACATGAGTGACGCTAATGAGACAGGTGAAATATTCAAGAGTCCAGGACTCTGCCCAAGAAATCACGGCATCTCTACCAGGGCCCTGTTGGGCATGCTCATGAATTAGTCTTCAGCTCCAAGAATAGACTCTGTAAATACTATTTCTTATAATGATGATGATTATTATTTATAGCTTGCCCCCGCCTCCCAGGCAAATGTTCCAGGAAGAACAAAAAGACGCTTAGTGTAATTAAAACAAAGAAAATGTAGAGGTGTTGGCATGTAAGGAAAGGGATCGTTTCAACATCAGAAGCAGAGAACTATTAGTTAGATTTGCTTAATAATCACTAATGTGGATTTTATTTTAAGATCACACAGCTAGAAAAGCACATTGTAGAAGGTTTTTTTTTTATTATTATTCATCAGGAAAAAAAACCACTCTAAAAAAGCACTCTTCTATTAAAAAGATCCTGTGTTGGTACTTTCAAGCTTGGTTATACTTTACTTTTCCAGAACTAACTTGAAAAGACAGTTTTTCTAATCTCTGGATCTTGAAGGATTCAGTTTAACTCATATTAACTCAGTGGATATTTATCTAGTGGACCTTAGATGTCAAGCACTAAGAACACAGATGTTTTATATGTATATAAATATGTATATATGTATACCTATCGGGTATATTTGTATTTTTATATGTTTATATATGTATAAAATATGTATATGTATGCATATATATGAGATATATATACATATGTACATATATATACACACATATGTACATATATATATATTTCTAAATTTCGGGAGCTCAAGAAGTGAGGCACAGAATTAAAACACTGAGATAAAGTGTGTGTGAGTCAGTGGGCCTGGGCAGGCTGAGGATCAGGATTCAGAAAAGATTTTGTTACAAGATGATGTTCTCCAACCTGGAAGGATAACTTGGAGTTTGTCCATTTGATAACAGAGAGTGGGCATTCCAGGGAGAAGAAATAGCAGGCACAGAGAGAGGAGTGATATAATATTTTGAGTTAAGGAGTAGAAAGAAATGCAGCAGGAAGAACAAGCAAGGGCAGACTATAAACAGCCATGTTCTACAAAGATGTAAGACTAGGTCCTGGGGCTGCCCCCATCACATACGTCTCTTAGTGGGGTTGCTGGAGCTTCCGATGGACAGTAGTGGGGTAGATTGAATGTGAAGGCCGAGGACCAATCAGAAAGCTGTCCAGGTAATTCAAGTGAGAGCTGGTAAGGGGTTGATCTGGGCAGTGGCTAAAGGGAAAATGGAAAAAACAAAAAAACAAAGCAGTAGGAGTTCTAAATATATCAAGCATCACTATTATAAGGTAATTTTGAAGTGATTGAAGAGTCAAAACGCAAACACAGTAGGTTGAAAACCATTAACATGGCCATCTATGTGAATGTCACATACAGTATTTCTGTGCATGTAGACATGAAACCTTCGTGCATTACTAGCAGGGCTTGTAAAAAAGTTCAATACAGTTAATCATTCTGTTTGGTGAGAATTTTTACATCATCTTAGTACCCAGTTGTGCTTTCAGCTTCCCACATTGGACACAAAGTCTGATAGCAAGAGAGAGTATCCTGGCTTGTGTCCAAATTAACTTGTCAGCTTGCTCATTGATAAATTTCCTGAAAAGCAAAGACACCATTTGTAAAGAAAAGGAAGAAGATCAGGTTGTCCAAGGAATGCAATGCTTGGTTCTCAATTGTGATTCATGACACCTATGTTTTATTTTCTTAGCTGTGGCTAGGACTCAACTGATGACTTGAATGCGTTACATCAAGCCTTAATTTCCCTGGCTATAAAATAGGTATACTCAGAAGCGAGCCCCACTTACCTGTTTGTGATGCTGCATAAATGACTAGGCAATGCCTATAAAATGCTCTCAGCCTTTGCTCAAAGGTCCCCATATATGTGTCATTACTTTGTTGATGGTGATTTTGGAGTTGGTGTGGGCTTTGTGGGTGGTGAGGCAGAGTCCCCTAGAGGGACTGACTCATTTTGTCTAAGCTGCCAAAAATTGATGCAATCAAAAATTTCTGGATTTACCTGGCTAGCCAAATATTGAGATCAACTGACCATGGAAAAGTATCAGAGGGTTTGGACTTGGAAGAGACTAGAAGAAGTCTTACCTTGAAGCCTTGCAAATTAGAGATGGACCGAGAGAGAAGAGAGGAAGAATGAAAGTAGAAATAACCTAAGGGTGGAAATAGTGAAAATCATTTTTAAAATTTGGTAGCGAAGTTGCATCAAGCACTCCGTTAGGTACTAATTAATTATCTGCCTATATGTTATCTCATTCATGTTTCTATCTAGCACACAGTGGCATCAATAAATGTCGGTTGCGTAAACAACCTTGTATGGTACATCCTATTACCCCTGTTTTATATGTGTGATGATCAAAGAAGCAGGAAGTTGAGAAACCTGCCCAAAGTCATACTGCTCTAAGCGGGAGAGAGCCCAGATTGAAATCTTGACCTCACTGCAAAGTTTCTGCACAGTTCCCATGACTCCCCTGCCTCTAGTCGTCCACTTTCTTTCCCTCTCACCACTGTGTACTTCATCACCAGTGTCCCCCTTTCAGATCCTGGGCTATGTCATCTTTCTGCATTGTTGGCCATCATTTGACACTATTTTTCCAGATCTTAGAAATGTATTGCTCCCTCTTCTCTTTGGGAGGAGATGGGTGGATGCTGTTGTGTATCATTTTTTACCCATCTTGGAAGCCAGTACCTATATCTTCCAGATTTGCCATATGTAAGGGATCTATTCCATATATAATGCTCCTTACTTTCAAAGGCAGGGTTTTTTCTCAAATAACTGCGAAGAATCAAATTAGGCCCATAACCTTCATATGGGAGAAGAACCAGAGACATCTTGCTGCTTTATTAATATGTTTATAAATTGTTGGGGAAATCGCCAAAGAAATGCAAGACGGGATTGAATGGCTCACTCATACAATTGGCATTCACTGAGTGCCATGTTTTTATGTATCAGGTGCTCTTCAAAGTACTAGAAGGATACAAAGAATAATAACACACAGATGCTGGATTCAAAGAGTTCATAGTCTAGGCAGGAGGCACTTATAGTCTATGTTCATTATTTGCAGATTTCATGTTTGTGACTTTGCCCACTCCCTGAAATGTATTTGTAACCTCAAAATCAATACTCTGGGTACTTTTCCAATGTGTCATTTTCCAACGTGCACCAAGCAGTGAGAAACTCAAGTCGCCAACACTCATGTTCCTAGCGGAGGTTGACTGAGGCAAAATTGACTTCTTATTCGGCTCCATACTGTGAACACGTGCCCTTTCCATGGCCTACTTAGGGCCAGGCTTTTCATATTTTTGTGGTTTTTGTTGGCCATTGTATGTTTAAAATGGCCCCCGTGCATAGTGCTCCTAAGTGTGCAAAGGGGTGGTGTGTCTTATGGAGAAAACACACATTAGGCAAACTTCATCCAAGCATGAGTTACAGTGCTATTGGCCAGTTCAATGTTAATGAATCAAACCATATAAGGTGACATTAAATAAGGTGTTTTCAATAGAAACAGATGCAAGACACAGTCTGGTGAAGGTGATGGTAAAGGTGTGAGTGCAAAACTATAGAAACACACAAGAAAGAACAATGGACTCCACCCAGGAGAGCTGAAGGAGGCATTATAGAGGGGTTGCTTATGAGCTGGGATTTAAAAAAAAAAAAAAAAGTAGAAACTCAATGAATGAACCAGGATGGAAGGTCGTTCAAGGCAGACTGGAACCATGTGCAAAGCAAGGGAAATCTGAAAGAGCCTGACATGCTCAGGGATTGAAAAAAGGATTTAAGTCAGATATTTTAAGTCACAGCCTCCAAATCATCCACATGCAGAATTTGCAGGCATTACCAAATTTCTCCACACAGTTTGGACTGTGATTTTTTGCAACAAGGAAGTGTGTGGTATGTCAGCTGTGAAAATTGGCTCAATATTCATAATCAAATCTATTATGCTCCCTCTGAAGCCTGGGCCATGTTTCCGTAGAAACCCCTGGTTACATAAAGGAACCCTGGCCTGTAATTGGCAAGAACCTCCACCACCTTTGGAAGCCATTATAGTAAGCCGGAGGGAAAACAAGTGCTATATAATTCCTGCTGGAGGAAAGTAAACTGGGAGGACAAAAATCAAGATTCCTGGGGGGCCTGGGTGGCTCAGTCAGTTGAGCATCCGACTCTTGATTGCAGCTCAGGTCATGATCTCAGGGTTGTGGGACAGAGCGTGGGACTCTGCGCTCAGTGGGAAGTCTGCTTGGGATTCTCTCTTTTCCTATGCCCCTCCCCCTGTTCAGGCTCTCTAAATAAATAAATAAATAAATAAATAAATAAATAAATAAATAAAATCTTTAAAATAAGATAAAATAAAGATTCCTTCCTGGAGAGTGGCAAACAGAGAGCACTGTAGGGCTTTGGGATACGGTATCAATCATTCAGCCTCTGCCTCTCATCCTCATCTATGAATCAACCCAGTAACCAGCTCATCCGCAATCAACACTAACTGTGTGGCCAGCATTATTCAAGGCACTAGGAGGCAACACATACACATACCCGATTGCTCTGTCCTTCACAGCTACAGAGCAGTTTACGTTAGCCTTCCCATCAACCTTCTGAGGTGGGTTTTATTACTTCCATTTTATAGAAGAGAAAACCAAAACTCCAGAGTAACTTAAGTGCACACAGCCAGTGAGTGGCAGAATCAGGATTTATGCTCAGCTTCGATTTCACATCAAGTGGAAGTTCTATCCATGTCTCAGAGAAGGTCCTTGTCCTCGAGAAACTTGTATGTGTGATGACTCAGAGAGGTAAGTGGCTCAGATTGTTAGTTTCATAGGAATTCAGAGTAAAGAAGCACGAACCACTGGCCCCAGACATCATGAGCATCAGAACAGGTTGGTCTTTGATAGCTGGAGATGGGAGAGGGAATCATCCTAGGTGTCAGAGAAGCAAAGGTTCAGAAGCAGAAATGATCTTTTGGAGGAAGGGACTTACTCTGAGAAAGAAAACCTAATTTGTCCAGGAATTTAGAGGGAACATTCTCCCAGCCCTAGAATGGATCTCAGTGGATGTCGAGGAGCCCCACGTGAGATCAGCCCTTGTGGCTTTGTCTCCATAGAGGATGCTCATCCTTCATGACCCTGCCATTCCATTCCGTAAATATTAGTGGGCACCAAGTTTGTGCCACGTATTGTTCTCTGCACTGGGGATGTTCAGAGAATGTGTTTTCAAATGTGAGAGAGTAGAACCTGATCCCTGGGGGGCAGCCCACGCCCCCCCCCCCCCCCCCCCGGTGATGATGGTATTTTTCACCTGACCATTCTCATTGCTGCCTTTTCTTTCTCCACCCAATCCCCAAGCACACTTCATCTGTTGTCAGACTCTGTATCTGACGCTCGGGTCAAGGCCACCCAGTTCCCTGAAGCTGCCAGGGTCAAGGGTAGCCTTCCTGGGCTGGTGTTCTGGTTCTTCACTCTCAGCCACTTTGTGCTATCCTTCAGACACTGCAGCCACACCAAACCCCTTTCCACCAGGGCCTCCCTCTACCTGGAGTGTCAATGACCCCATTTCTTGCCTATTGAAGACTAACTCACCCCTCAGGATTCAGCTTAAAAGAATCTACTTCCCGTTTCTCCCAATCTCGATGAATTCCTTCTTGGCCTAGGCCTATACACCAAATGCCCCTATTTTCGCCTGCTTTCTTTTCTGCCTGGTCATAAACCAGGCCTGGCAATCTGTCTGAATCCTCCTCAGGGCCAGGGACCTGGGTCTTTATGCCATCATTTAGCACAGCCTGGCCCTGTGTCAAAGCTCAAGAAATCTCTTTTTAAAAAATAAATACATGAAGAGGATGTCCTTGAAACTAAACTAGTTCAGTTTTAAAGTGAATTTAATTAAGACATTAAGGTTCATTTTAGCAAACTTATATTGTGAATGAAAACCATCTGAAATTTAATCTCAACCTACCTGCCCCTTCAATGACAGTTTAATTTCACTATAATCTTTATTATAGTAACCTCTAACCCTGTTATTAGTATTACTAATGAAGTTGAAAGACCATGTCATCTGATTATTGTGTCTTAGGAAACATTTAATTGTTAAATTCCACACTGATAATTAGAAACCCTATCATTTCATAATGGGCTAGGCAATGTTTTACAGGTATCCCTCAATTACTGAAACAGAAGCCATCTTTTAAGTGTGTGGAAGTGAAATCTCATACATCAAATAGTCTCTTCTCATCAACCTAAGCTATATTATTATTAGAGACAGACCGTGTAAAGTAAGGAGTATTCCTGTGGTCCGAAATGATAGTGTTTTATGGGGTGAATGGCATCTGTGGCTGGCTCATCCTTGTCCTTTCCAGAGCCTGGCCAGGTCCGAGGTGGAGAGAATAAGCCAGAAGTTGTGGTGTGTGGATGTATGGGGGTGCGCTAAGAAGGCTCTTCTGATAGAGCCGCCCAAAGGTAAAATGGACTGTCTTTGCAGGGATCGACAACTGAGGCTGGGCGGGGCATGAGGGGCCTTGACCCCCAAATGAAGAAGGGGAAAGTGTTTGTTTGTTTGTTTAAGATTTTATTTATTTATTTGAGAGAGAGAGAGCACATGAGAGGGGGGAGGGTCAGAGGGAGAAGCAGACTCCCCGCTGAGCAGGGAGTCCGATGCGGGACTCGATCCCGGGACTCCAGGATCATGACCTGAGCCGAAGGCAGTCGCTCAACCAACTGAGCCACCCAGGCGCCCGAAAGTGTTTGTTCTAAGGACACTTCCAATTGGGAGAATATTTCGTTCTAACTAGACTGTGCCCTCCTGGGCCTTACCCGAATTCCTACCAAAACCCAGAGCAGGAGCCATGCTAGGCAGCTCACAGAAGCTTTCCAGAGTCTGAAGGAGGCTGGGTTGGCATCACCTTACGCATGGGGACAGAACTCAGAAAGGAGATGGCGTTGAACAAAGTCTCCCGAAGCTCTCCACACTCTGGGACCTGGGCACCTTATACTCCCAGCCCACACACCCGCTGAAACTGACCGGGCTTCCCGCACAGGGCTAGGCCCATTGTAGGGGTTTAATAAATGTTTCATGATGCTCTGGCTGACTGGGAAAGGAAGCAGGAGAAGGCCCCCCCACCCCCTCACCCCTCCCAAGAGGAGCTCTGACTCACAACCTGTTTGGCACCGTGCACCTCTCCGGTTTCCTGGATCTCTCTCTCTAATGCAGAAAGCCTCCATGGCAGATGTTTTAAAACAATGATCATGACAATGACACCTTAATCCCCTACACTCCCCTTGCATCATAGAATTTTTAAAAATATTTTTGCAGGCTTACTCTTCTGGGTAGTTAGGTTATTTGGATCGATCATTTGCAAGACTTTTTTGGTGGTCCCATCAGATCGCTGCAGCCCCCAGGGCTGGGAATCTCCTCATAGTATGAACACGGAAGGACGGGGAGGAAGGCCGGCTTCAGAACCCAAAGTAATGTGAGAGTGAGGATAGAGGTTAGGGTGGTCTGGCTGGTGGCGCGGGCACTAAATTGAGGGTGGGCGTGCGCGTCTAGGGACTGATTGCAGGGTCTTTCTCCGGTTTTCGTGGAGGGAATAATGGGTATGAAGGAATTCCGTGTGTAGAAGCAGCAAGGGCTGGTCCCGGCTTCCTCTCGGAGGCCAATGCCAAGGGGCCAAGGCCGAAAGGAGGGCAGGGGCTACCGTGTGCGGGGTTAGCCCGCACCAGCTCCCGGGCGCGGAAGGGCTCGCCGCGCGCGTGTGGGGCGAGGCGGGTGCCAGCGGGGGTGGGGAGCCCGGGGGGCCGGGGCGGGGCGGGGCGGCCGCAGCGGGCCGGGCTGGGGGCGGGCCGGGGCGGGCCGGGGCGGGGCGGGCCGGGGCGGGGCTCCGGGGCCGTCTCGCAGGCTGCGGCGGCCGCGGGAGAGGCGTCCACAGCGGCGGCGGCTGGGGCAGCGGTGGACGCGCGGCCGAGCTGGGCGGCGGCGACCCCGGGTGAGCGCAGCGCGGACGCGGCGGGGGCGCGGCGGGGGCGCGGCGGGGAGCGCGGGTGGGGGTCGGCAGGGAAGGGGGCTCCGGAGGCGCCGGGGCGAGCCCTGCCATCCTTCCCCAGCTCCCGACGCCCCTGCAGCCTTCAGGGGAGGGGGGGAGGGAGGGAGAGCGGAGGACCCAGTCCTTCAGCCCTTCTCCAGCCATCCGCCGTCCAGATGTCCGTCTGTGCGCCCGTTGCCCCGCTCCCCAGGGCTGCCTCCTGATTGTGTTCCCCGATCACCCCTGTCACCCCTCAGCCACGCGGTCCCCCGGTCCCCCCGCCCCCAGCCAGGTATCTTCAGCTCCAAAGCCATTTCTCCAGGACACCCCAACCTTCTGCTTCCCCCTTCCCATCACCAGAGGCCCAGGCTCCCCACCTCTCTCTACAGAGCCAGAAGCAAGGATGATCCCCCTCCCCAGTGCCTGCACACCTGGACCATTCCGCTGCAGCCTGCCCCAGATGTTCTTAGCCAGTCAGCGCACTGCTGTGCCTAGGACCCAGGCCTCCTGGCCCTATCACCTTCCTCCTCCTGAGAATCCCAGTCTGGCAAAAGGGACTTTACAGATCTTACGCTTTGGGAACAATTTGACCCACTTCCCAAAAGGCTGGTCCCAGGCCAGCCATGCAATTTGTTGGAGACACCTGTCTTGCCTGCCAGCTGAAGGACTAAGAAGCCTCTGTCATAATGGGCCAGTGGGTACCTGGATCCTTCTCCAGGCTGTCCTGACTTGCTGGCCAGTGTCCCCAGGGACCAGAACCAAGACCTTTGCCATTTAAGACCCCCAGAAGTATATGCTGACCCCACCCCCCAGATCCTCAGAATTCCCCCAGCCACTGTGTTGGACGTGTAGGGTCCAGTACTGATGGGCCACCCTTCTGGGCCCGGTCTCCTCGCCCATGTCCCTGTTTCCCTGTTTGCTCCCCAGGGACTCCAGGGCAGAGTAATGGGGCAGGTGTTTTGGGCCTCGGTCGCCCCCACAGCTCTGTGGCCCTCCTGCCTTACTCTGTTGGAAACTTTTCCCGTCTTTCACCATCACCATCCCTCTGGATAGGGCCTGGGCCATCTTCATAGCACTGAGTCTCCAGGGCACAGCAGGCTGGGCTGGGATCTTGAAGGACTGGGACCCGTGCTGCATGAGGGCCAGCAGGAGGAGGGTGGCTGCTAGCCAGGTCAGGCTGGGCATCTGGGCCTGGGGACTAAGGCTTTAGGGTGGGTCCTTGGCTTTCACTGAGCTCCGAATGGGGTCCCAGGCTCGCTTTGCTGTGAAGAGAGGAGGCAGAGCAGGGGCTGTTTTTCCTGCGTGCTTCTGACTGTCTTGTGTTGCTATGGTGACAGTTTTGCCTCTCTTCCTCCTCCTTACTCTTCTGGGAGCTGGTTTTTATTGGTCTGTTGTCCTGTCTTTTATGGCTCTAATTTCTCCTTTCTACTTGCTCTGAAATAAACAGTCATAAACATGGGCACTGGGCCCAGGCTGGGGGCTGGCAGAACTTCACCTCCTTCTGGCCCTGGGCTCCAGCGAGGGGAGAGAGGTGGGGACAGACCTGCCCACACTCCCTCCTGCCCTCAGCTCTGGGAAGCGGGCAGCGCCGCCGTCTCGGGCACACGGTGCCTTGCATCCTACCTCGGTGCTAATAAGAGATTCCATGTGTACTGGAGGAGCTCACTGAGGTTCATGACAGCGCTGTGTGGTAGGGACTGTCCCCACTTTGCAGATGACAAAACTGAGCTCAGAGTGAGCCTTCTCCCTCGGGTCACACTGGATTTAGCACCGAGTCAGTGCTCCGTTTTTGTTCAATGAATGAAACAGTGATGGAACTGGCACCAAACGCCCATCTCCCTGACTTCCCACCCTGTGGGCTTCCTGGTCTTGCTCCTCCCGGGACAGCAGAGCCCCCTAAACCCTGTGTTCTGGGGGTGCTGCTGACTCCCACAGTGGCAGGCTGCCAGGGAGCTGCCTGTCAGGTCTCTGGTGCACCCTTGACCCCAACTGTGGGAGACCCAAGTTGAGAGGAGAGTGAAGCCACTTGTGACTTCCTGTTTTTTTACTCAGCCCCCAGAAGCATTCAGTTTGCTTTTGCTCTCCGGGCCTAGATGCAACTGGGTAAGTCAGGGGCACTGAGAGCCAAGTTAACCCACTCCCCCGCTCCGCCCCCATCCCAGCCAGCCCTGAGTGAGGAGTTCAGCGTTTGCCAGGGCCACAGGGTCACCGACTGTCAGCTGTCGGTGACACTCTCCAGAGAAGCTGCCCCCTCTCTTCCCTTTTATTTTCCCTTCCTCACACACACTC
Organism: Mirounga angustirostris; assembly: GCF_029215605.1. NCBI lineage: Eukaryota > Metazoa > Chordata > Mammalia > Carnivora > Phocidae > Mirounga > Mirounga angustirostris. Next base: position 12,503,251 of record NW_026991718.1, on the reverse strand, counting down.
TTCTTTCCCACCCTCTTCCCTTCACTTTGCCTATCTATGCTCCAGGCTTGGTAACATGAAAAGACTAGGGAATCAACAGCCTCATTGCCGGATGTCGGCCCTGGGGAACTCAGTTCACTCCTATGGGCCTCAGTTTACCGTCTTTAAAATGGGGCTGACAGCATCTGTTCCAATCGCCGTGTTTGCTTGTTCCTGAAGGATGGTAAGGAGTAGCCTGAAGAGGGTACTTTGAAGATTTGAAAGCCTGAAGCACCGATAATGTCTTCATCCCGTTGGGAAATCTCAGTGTTGCAGAGACCCTGAGCTCCTGCCCAGAGATGGAAAGCTGACCTAGGAATCATTAAGCTGTGATAGCTCAGGTCTGGGAGGCATTGTCTAAAGTCATCTTGTCCAGCCTTGATGTTGAATTCACTTCCATTCATGCACTTGACCTTCACTGAGCATCTACTCTGTACCAAATACAGTTTTGGCAACTGGGCATTTAAAACACTGTCCATTATTCCTTTTTTCAAAGAACGTAGTCAGACATAGAAAGAGATCCTTATGATGCGTCAGAGAGGTGGTGTGATGAAGGGGAAGTTGGGGTGATGTGGGGCCCCAGATGCCTTGACTAGGTCACCCATTAAGGTTGAATCAGGCAGCCTGTGCTTGGTGGTTACAACATAGTTGTCCTACCGCTGCCTGCTTGGGGAGCCCGAGTCCAGCCCTCACTGCGATGGGGTGATTGCTGCAGAGCCCCTCACTCAGCTGCTGAGCAGGAACAGCAGAGGCCTATGGCAGGGGAAGCAAGTCCTGCCTTCCTTGCTGAGTTTCGACTCGTCGACCCAGTATCCTCTGGTTCCTAGTTCATCCAAGTTAAAATCCTTTCTCAGAAGCTGCATGGTGTGATTGGAAGGAAGTGGATCCTCGAGTCAGCTATGAATCCAGACTCTGCTGCTGCTGTGTCTCAGCTGGGGGATCCTGAAGGACTAACAGCTCCGAGCCTCAGTTTGTGTACCTGTAAAATGGCAACACTGATACTTGCCTTCCAGGAAGTAAATGATCTTATGTCTTTATGGCTTCTGGCATGGTGCCCACCTCACAGTAGACTTGCCCTTATTTACTTTCATTGATTAGAAAAGAGTTCTCAGTTACTGGGCCTCTGGGTCCTCTTAGAACTGCGGTGGGGAGCTCTTTGGACTAATTCTGGCCTTCAGAGATCTATTCGTTATCTGGGAAGGTTAAAAATTGCCCATGCTTTGGTTCTTCAACTGTTGGTTAGTCTTTTGAGTTATCTCTCGCCAGATAAACTATACTCCACAAAACGGTGCCTCTATGCAAATCACCAACACTTTGGCTTTCTCAAAGGGGAACGAATTTGAAATGGCCAAAAAACACTCTGAGTTTCAAGCATAGGTTACTATCTGTGAGAATATTTTAATTTGATATAAACCCACATGTTTATTTTTGCTTCACTGCCTTTGATTTTGGTGTCAAATGCAAAAATTCATTGTTCAGACCAGTGTCAGGGAGCTTATCGCCTATATGTTCTAGGCGATTTATGGTTTCAGGCCTTATTTGCAAGGTTTTAATCCATTTCGAGTTCATTTTCATGTACGGTGTAAGATAGTGGTCCAGTTTCGTTCTTTTGCATGTGGCTGTCCAGTTTTCCCAGCACCATTTGTTGAAGAGACTGTCCTTTCCCCGTTGTATATTCTTGGCCCCTTTGTCAAAGAATACTTGAAAATGAATGCTTCATACGTTTCATACTGGACATGTTTAGCTTCCTTTTTTTAAAGTTACCATATATATGTTATACATTTTTCTCAAATCATCACCAGAACTCTGTGACATTAGTATTCTTGTCCCCTTTTTATAGTTAGGGAAACCGGGAAAGGCAAGGTAACTTGCAAAGAGTCCATCAGCTAGTAAGGGACAGGGCCAGAATTTAAAACTGGGTCCTGCTTGCACTTTCTGCCATAGTATACAGTCTTGTCATTTCCTTGGCTGGTGTGTCAGTGACCTAAAATAATTGTGTTTGGAGAAGGAGAGCAGATTTCAATGGGAGTGGAACTGGTCAGTAACTTAGACTCATAGTAAATATTTAGAGACTTTATTAAGGGTTTTGCTCTCAGCGTAGCATTAATAAAGCTTTGTGCAGTTGGTGAAGGCCTCATTCCTAGAAGTGATGAATGGAAGAAGAGTCTGATACGTCTGAGTTAAGAGAAAATGTTTGACGATGTTAGAAGTAGCTTCCTTTGTACAAGAATGGATTGTTGCTTTGTCATTGAAATAAATTGAACTGATTTTGTAACTGAACGTATGAATGGAAAACATGACAGGTGCGTCCCAGGGATATATACGGACCGAAGCAACAAGGTCAGAAAATGTGGATGGATGGCTTTTAAATGTGAGGGTGATTTGGATTCAGGCTGGCATTATAACCCACGTCTAGGAAGATGGAGGTATTGAAAAGCAATTACAGAATTGTGCACTCCTAGCCTTTCTCAGGTAATTTAGAAGCCTAATTTCCCTGGTTTGGGGAACCCGTTGTCCCAGTGAATCCAAGTGCTGAAAATGGGTGCCATGTTCACCAGCAATGTGCTTACTGGGTCCAGCTTAGCGCCACAGACAGATGTGCTTCTATTTGCAATTATCTCAGGGTCTGAGTCTGGTGTCTGCTTATTTAATGACTTCACTTTCTAATAAAAATTCTGTATGGTGTAGATAATTAGATCTTTAAAATGAAACTCGGGAAATGGTATGCCCCCAAAGAATTGAACTGCAGTTTTATGATGGATCAAGCATTAAAATGAGATCATTCATTCATTCATTTAACAAATATGTATGGGGTAGGTTCTTGCCCTGTGCTGCACTAGATAAGGAACAGAGATCAATAGGGCATCATCCCTGCCCACAGCTGGTTGTCATTCCAGGGGAGGCCGAGGAGGAGACGCACGCCTAAGTGGAGCTTGGCATTTGTCATACAGAGTGCCGTGTGCCAGAGAGAGGGAAATGTAATCGTTTCAACTCTTACTCCAAGAGTTACTATTGTGTTATTTGTGGAGCACCTGAATTACACCTGACATGTTTCAGGGAAGAGGGGGAAAGCACGCGGCTTGGACAGCTGATGACCCGGGCGTGGCTCTTAGCTCTGCTCCTCGCTGCCTGGGTCCGTTTCTCTGTCGGTAAAACGGGAAGGTTGAATTTGAAGACTTAAAAGAGTCCTTCTGCATCGAGGAGCCTGATGATTCTAATACGCCCGGGGGGCTCCTTTTCCTGAGTGAGAGGGGAAGAGGCAAATCTGGCAGCCTTAGTCAGTGGGGCTGCCGAGGCCGAGCTGGGGAGGGCGAGAGCCAAGGGTGTTTTCAAATAATCCTCTCAAAGAGCAGAGAAACCTTGCGCTCCTTCCCAGAAAGGGAACCGCTGTTCTGGTTGAGCATCAGATAAATGAGTGGAAGTCAAGGCCAATGACAACAGGGAGAGACAAAAGGGATGCAGGAGCTCAGCAGAGGCGGGGAGGAGAGTCACCAGCTTACTCTCACTTTCCATGGTCCCTGCTGACATGGAGATGGAGGGCTTGGCTTCACAGAAGCCTTGGCTACTGCAATTGTTTTAAGTTAATGTCCTTTTAAAAAAATAATAATTTGGTTTGATGATTCCCAGGCTTTAGAATAAATGAAAATGCACAATCATCTTAGGATCGTGAGGAACAATGACAAACACACAACTTCCTCAACACTCCATCAAGTCCTGTCTTTCCCATTGACCACCAAACACAGGCCCCTCCAATAGCAACCACGGGACTGGGTCCCAGTCGCCTAGAGTAGCATGGCAGCGTGCTGTGGCTGGGGGACGAGCAAATTCTCATCTGTCTGAGTCTCGTGGTCCTCTTGGTCCAGCGTGGGCCACAACACCTTCTGAGCCATGTAAATTATTGTTGGCAGCAATCGTGAGCATTTAGGATCACTTTTAGCCATCTTCTGACGAACTTTTGAAAGAGATATCCTCATTCTGGTTGGGGGAACAGAAATGCAGAGGTGTTGATGAACTTGCATCAAGTCACCTCATTAAGGAAGGTTGTGGGCTGCTGCCTGAAGCCACCTCTATGTGCCTGCAAAGCCTGGTCTCTCTCTACCACCGACACGAGAGATGAGAACCGTGCCTATGTGAGGAGCGTGGAATTAAGAAGCATGCATCTTGGGTAGAATCCTCATCTTCAAGAGCTAGATGTGCTTCCATACCTTGAAATTGAAAGAAGAAGAAGAAGAAGAAGAAGAAGAAGCAGCAGCAGCAAAGAAAATAGAGCCGTATTTTCAGTGCTTCCCCATCTCTGCATTGGGCTGATGTCCTTGGAGGGTGTCCTTTGCTCAGCCCACTTCATCAGAGAATGCCATCCAGCAGTAATGAGCTGAGCCTCTGGTGTGTGCAGCATATGTCCTTGCTGAGCTGTGGAGCCCACCCAATTGAGACAGGTTGTGCAGAACTTATATTTCAGACCTCTCCCTGCGACAGCTGGAGGTCACAGGAACGCGTGAGAACTGTGGTCTTAGCTCACAGAATGACGGACTTGCTTGTCCTCGAAACTGGAATGACACCTTTGGTCTACTTCCTCTATTGTACAAAAACTGAGGTCAAGAGAAAGAGACAGATAGATGGGGAGCCAATACCAGAGGCTTTTCCAAGGCTGGGGCAAGAATTCAGCTTCGCTAGAGCTGCAACTGGGCTCTACCTCTTTGAGAGGTCTAGAGGTGAAAGGAGCATCTAGAAGTTCTGGGAAAATATCCCGGGGCTACAAGGCGAACGTGCCCCTGGAAGCAAACAAACCTGGATTGAAATCCTGGCTCTTCGCCTCAGCAAATTCCTTAGGCTTGCTAAGGTTCCTAAGTTTGTCATTTATGAGCTGAAGTTAATAATATTTGTGTCTCAGGCATATTGTAAAGGACAAATTAATTAAACATATGTCAGTCTCCCTTTTTTTGCCTGCTCTTTGAAGAAAATTTGAAAAGTTTTTGCTACTTCCTTTAGGCTCCTCTTTATTTGTTGTTTGGGGTGAAAAATGACACGGGGCTTTTCCTTGCTCCTGACAAAGCCCCCGAATCCACTCCTCTGGGTTGATATTTCTAGCTGTTATTACTTGAATTGAAGCTGGCTGTAGTGTTTGCTGGAGTGTAAGACAAGGGTTGTACTTTATAAGGAATGCGTCTCCCCACCCTTAGTCTTTTTCTTATTTATTTATTGTGTGTGTGTGTGTTTTCTTTCTGGAGTGTTGAGGTTTCAAATCTGGGCCCTTGAGTGCCTTCAGATAGAATAAATGAGGTTGTAAGCTATTTTCTGACATTCCCTTCTTTGCAAGTCCAAAATCCAAAATACTCTGAAAAGTTAAAGTTTTGTCTTTCATAGCTCATTTGGAGGCAAAAGCTGGCCTGATCGTACATAAGATTATTTATAGTTTCTATTTATACCACTCTAGGTGAGTAAGATTTTTCATCAGATAGATGAGTGCCCCTGACCCTGCCCAGGGTATACATAACGTAGTATATGCACTATATTATTGTTCTAAAATCTGAAAGATTCTGAATTTGGAAGTACATGTGGGGAAGAAATTTCAAAGAAGTGTTTGTGGGCTTCTTCTTCAAAAGCCCATAGGAACAAACAGCATCCCTTGGGTTGGGGGGTTGGGAAGGCATGGGTGGGGCCCTCGAGACTCCTACCTTTCGTACCAGATGGTATGGTGACATGGTTCATCCGTTGCTCATCAAAAGCCTTAAAGCATATTTTGTATGTGATATGTATTATATGCTGTATTCCTACAATAAAGTAAGCTAGAGAAAAGAAAATGTTGAGAAAATCATAAGGAAGAGAAAATATATTTATAGTACTGTACTGCAATTGTCAAAAAAAAAAATCTATGTATAAGTGGACCCGCACAGTTCAAACCTGTGTTATTGAAGGATCCGCTGTAATAGGGAAAAAAATTAAATGACCATCCTTGGCACAGACCCAAAACAACAGGAGCAACAACAACAACAAAACTTTTTGTTTTTTTTTAAGATTTTTATTTATTTATTTGAGAGAGAGAATGAGAGAGAGAGCACATGAGGCGGGGAGGGTCAGAGGGAGAAGCAGACTCTCTGCTGAGCAGGGAGCCAGGTGCGGGACTCGATCCTGGGACTCCAGGATCATGACCTGAGCCGAAGGCAGTTGCTCAACCAACTGAGCCACCCAGGCGCCCAACAACAAAACTTTTTAAAGCATCGGTTCCAAAGTTTCATTGAGACAAAGTAATTTTTTTTTAAAATTCCATAGAACTAAAAATAAGCTGGGAATTTTTGGTCTAGTGTGGCTTATAGTCCAATTTCATCATTGGCCTTTGGAGGAAGGTGGAAGGGAATTTTTAAATCCTACTCATCATTTTAGCCGTGTGAGGAGGAACCAGGGCCTGAATAGTTGAGCCAGGGGAAGTGAAAGCGGCCGGCAGAGCGTGAGAAGGTCTTGCTTCTTATCTTGGGTCTGCTCTTGACTTGTTGAGTCAGCTTGAGCATGTTGCTTCCCTTCTCCCAGCCCTAGGAACTCAGTTTCTAAGTAATAAAGTCTTTCTTTCTCCCTGTCTGAGAGGCTAGGAGTGGAGGTGGGGGCCCCAGCAGAGTGAAAAGCGCTGAGCGACTTGCTGGCTGTGTTCTGGTAGCTTGCATCCGGCCTCCACACGGACTGGAGAGGGAGGCCAAGAGGCTGCCCCCCGCACTCTGCATCGGTTTCCTCCGGCTGTTCCTTCTCACGACACTGATCCTCTCATTCCTGGGGTTGGTTTGTGTGGGATCCACGGGGGCACCAGCACCTGCACGGATGCCCAGCAAGGGCTCAGTGGTCTCCAGCAAGCGTTGCAGGTGACCGGGTCCCTGCTGCAGGTGGCCGGTCCCTGCGGTTGCTGTCATGACTAGGGTTGTTGTCGAGATCATGGCTCGGCATCGCTGAGGAGATGTCAGGAAGGAGCGTGAAAGTTCCCTATTGCAGAGCGTGGGACCAGGGGAAGGTCTGCCCAAAGGAAATGGAATAGTCTGCACCTTTGTGGGCTAAGCATTGATTAGAGAACACGTAGGGAAAGGGCTTTGGGGACCAACCTCATTCTCTCTCTCTTATTTCTTTGCCTTTTAAGTTTACACTTAATGTATCATAATTCTGGCTTTTGCCAGGTTGAGCATTTTACATGTCCTCCCAGATCTAACAACGTTGAAGAAGTCGGTAACTCTGCCTCTCCCTGAGCACCCACCCCGATCCTCTCACCTAGCAGTGACTCGTGTTAGGAACCAAGGGCCTGACTGTGGACAGGGGTTTCCACCACGGAGAAGTGACCTTGAATTTTAGGATCCTGAGGCCCTTCTGTTTGCAGAGACTGTGGGAGCCACTGGGGAGCGGGAAAGATGGTTGATACCGGGACACACTGAGGTGGGGGTCCTTCTGAGGATGGCTGGTGCTTATAAGTTAGAGAGGCCTGGGCTCCTGCATGTGTGTGTGGGTGTGCATGCATGTGTTAGGGAGTCCTTTCAAATTCTGGGAGGTGCTGCCAAGGCCTGAGCCCTGCTAGGTGCTCTCTGAGCAAGGCTCCACCTCGACCTGAGCCCTGGTTTTCGCGTAGCTCACTGGGGAACTGACCACTGAGGTGCTCCCCCAGGGCTAAGGGACCCTTTGTGTTTCAAGGACCAGTGTGACCCCTGAGATCGGCAATTCTGGGCTTCACTGGCAGGAGGCAACTAAATTATGTTTCTTAGGGAGAAATAGCTAACCCTTTTGCTTTGGAAGCACAGAACCCTGTCAAATCTTATTCTAGACATACTTGAAAACATTCAAATCCTTTGAGCTTATTACTTTAAAGATAAAATCAATGAAAGAAAAACCGAATATAAAGTTTAAAAAATAAAGGACAAGGAAAATAGTCAGTTTTATTTAATAGCCAATTGGGGGACATAGAAAGATGATGAAAGAGAAGGAAAAAGAGAAACCCAGAAGGGTAACTGTGGCGGCTGCCTCTGCCCTAGGAAACGGGGGTCCTTGGGTCCTCTTGTGCAAGCTCAGCAGAGTCGGGAGCCTGGAGGGGAGGGGGAAGAAGGAACAGAAGTAGGGAGCTAGGGATCCTGGCTCAGTTCCGCTTCCTAAGCTTCCGAGGAGCAGGAAGCCCTAGCGGGATATGGAGGGAGCACTGCCTGGGGAGTCCCTGGGGAACTGAGGTCTGCCACTGACTCACTAACCTTCTGTAATCATCCTCCCTCTCTGGATCCCAGTCACTGTCTAATGAGTGGGTTTCACTAGATGAAGTGTAAAGCAATTCCTGGGGTTGATGAGGGAAGTCTGGCCCCAGACTCCGGGCCCAAGGCTCTCAAGGAGATGGAGAGGGTTGCCTGGCTCTGGCCTGTAGTGGTGGCCTCCTTCCCCATAGGGTCCATATGGGGCTTTCCTTCCTCATGCCAGGAGGCAAGCGTGTAAGCGCCTGCCTGCATGAATGAAGTGCTATAGGCGTATGTCCTATTTTGTCCTCCTTTTAAACCACTGTGTCAAGACGCCATCCCTCCTCCTCCCTTTTTTACACTGTTCAGTCGGTAACCTGCTAGTGAGGTTGTGGGTTGTATAAATTTATCCGTTCAACCTCAACTTCAGGAAGTACTTTGAGTAGCTCATATAAACAAAAATAGCAACGGTGTTTTTGATATTTCATGGTATATGCACATGAATTATTTTTATGACCCAGGACCAACAGGGCCCCTCATCTTTCAAAGCACACTCAAATGTTCAATTATATTAATAGTAATGAATTATGCTCTTCAGCATGCATTGAGCACCTATTAATTCCATTTTGCTAGGCTGTTTATGTACATTTCTCACCCTAGAGACAACCTTGCAAGGTAGATCTATTGATTTCTCTTTTGAAGATAAAGACAAGGAAGTCAAGAGAATTTTACAAACTTGCTTTGAGACATGGGATTGAAAATGGGGCCCCAGGATTTTGACTCAGATCTGCCTGGCTCTCAAAGTCCTCCACTTTCCCACACCACATAGTTCACTGCTTCCAGGCCACAATCTTATTTTTTTAGGAAAATACGGATTTTTTTTTCCTGCCGTGACTCTCCTTAAGCCTCAGAAAATAAAATCTGAGTTGGAGTTTGTTGCCTTTTTCCAGAATGGCGACCTGAGCCCTGGTTTTCATGTAGCTCACTGGGGAATTGGCTCTCCCTACTGTAATGTAAACTTCATGCAATCATTGTATTTCCACATAGCAAACTTTGACTCTGCACTTCCAAAGAGGCAGACACTGTTCTGGAAGCTTTTATGTGTCATTTAGTAGGAGACGATGTGGACTTTATTTTACAGAGGGCAAAACTCAGACTCAGATGCAATTATTTACACAAAGGCAAATAGCATATGACAAGTGGCGGTTTGCTTTGTGAATTAACGGTTTAGAATATAGTTCTATAGCGTTCTTGGGATTTTGCTTTTGGCCTGGGACCGAAGCATCCCTTGTTAAACCGCAAGATCAAGTTCAGCTAACCCACCCAGCTCACACCCTCATTGTGCCTGGCTTCCTCAGTCTCTGTCTGCTGCGGTTGGAACTTGATTTGGTGGTTGTGGAGAAAGGCATGGTTCCTCTTGTCCTTTTCCATCTTGCATTAGCCTGCACCATCCTCAGCTCATTTTAGTTCGTTTGAACTCCTGTTTTAGTTTCATTGCTCATCATAGACTTGCCAATATTATGTATTAGCTTCCTATTACAGAGGAGAAAGCGGTAATATGATTTACCCAAGATCACATGTGGGCTAGGCATTCTCTTGCTGAAATGATTTTTTTTTTAATTTTTTATTTAAATTCAATTAGCCAACATATAGTACATCATTAGTTTCAGATAATTTTGTTTGATAATTTATTAGTTGCGTATGACACCCAGTGCTCATTGCATCATGTGCCCTCCTTAATGCCCATCACCCAGTTACCCCATCCCCCCCACCCCCCTCCAGCAACCCTCAGTTTGTTTCCCAGAGTCAAGAGTCTCTCATGGTTTGTCTCCCTCTCTGATTTCTTCCCATTCAGTTTTCCCGTCCTCACCCTTTGATCCTCTGTGCTGTTTCTTACACCTTGAATGTGCCCAATCTCATCTGAAATGCTTTTTATTTACCCAAAAGATCCTTTGAGTTTCAGTTCTGGTGTTACCCTCTCCAAGATACATCCCCCAACTCCCTGCCAAATCCATCCATTCATCATCCATCCATCTATCCATCTACTTTTTCAACAAATACTTATTGAGCACTCACAGTGTGTTGGGGCCTTTCTCCTCTGTGTCAATTTCTGGAGATTCAGCAGTGAAGCCAACAGGCAAAACTCCTTGCCCCCATGAAACTTTATTCCATGGGGGAAAGATGGGCTATGAGCATGTATATTATGTTAGACATCCTATGTTCCATGAAGAAGAATGAAGCAGAGATGGTGTACAGAGTGAGGGGTGAGTGGGGGGAAGAGTTGCTACTTGGAGTTGGGTGGTCAGGGAAGTCCTTGTGAAAGGTGAGGATGAGGGCAAGTCTGCAGGAAGTGAGAGAATGAACCATATAGCTTGCTAGGGGAAGCGTGCTCCAGGAAGAGAGAAAGCGGAATAGGTGTACCCAGCCCACTGACGGGCCAACAAGGAGACCAGGGCTTGTAGCCGAGTGGACAGGTGGGCAGCGGCAGGCAGACATGTCGGGGCGATAGCCTTGGGCTGGCCTGTGATTTCAGTGCTCTCCTGCTGTCCCCTCTGACTGAGAGCCTTCACCTTTTCCGCTGCTCTGTCCCCATACTGGTCTGTGCACCCTGGAGGGAAGGCCTCTTATATCCATGGTTTTCACATCCCCAGCCCCCAGCTCAGGCCTAGGGGAGAGGAATAGTGCAGCATTTATAACTCTACTCCTTTTCTTCTTCTTTTTTTATGGCCAAGTGTTCTCATTAAAGACTATTTGTGATTCTTTTGATAAAAAATGGTTATTTTGAAGGAATGCCTCTTCTAAACTCCAATTAGCCAGTTCCTTTTTGGACAGCCATCAAACGGATGGACTCACTAGGGAGAGAATAAGGTGCCAGGAAAAAGCTGGAAGCGAAAGTTGCAGAGAGGAGGGCATTCACTGGAGTCCAGAGGAAGAGGGCCTCACCAGAAATCCCCAGGGATTTAGCAGGACAGCCCAGTTCCCTGCTGGGGACTGGTGTTTACAGAAAGTGACCACAGGCTGGAACGAGGAGGCTCTCGAGAAACCCTCAAAGCGTGTCAGGAGACCAGCCAGGACTTTCCACTCACTGCTTCTCAGAGGATAGCTGGGGAGGGGGGACCCCCAGGGATCTGGAAGCCCTCATCTCAGGAGACCTTTCTGGAAAGAAAAGAGCATTTCCCCTGCTAGGAAGTTTCCCCTCATGGAGTGGAACAGTGGTCTCTGAGAGGCTTGGGCTGCTTCTGAGGTGGGGCAGGAACATGTGGAATGCAGCTGGGCTAAGAGATGAGGGCAGGGCAGAAGCGTGTGGCCTTCAGTCACGTGCCAGCATCGGGGACCGCCCATGACTGTCGGCTCCCACCTTCCTATCTGCTCCCAGTCAGAATCCTGCATCCTCAGGACAAAGGGGACTTACAGCCACTTGGCCCAACTCCTATCCCTTGGTGCAAGTAGCTCAGTAGGGTCGAAGCAAGGGGGTCTGGGGAAGGGGAACCGAAGCCAGACATCCTGAAGTCTGTGAGAAGTCATTAAGGAATCGCAACAAGGCAGTGGTGAAATTGGACTTTCAACCAGAGGGACTTGTGTGTCAAAGCGGGTGTGACATACTTACAAAACTGCGGAGAGTTCACCGATGAGAGTCGGGGAGGAGAGTCATTCCTTTATAGCTGGGGTGTCAGGTGGTGGGCTTGTTTAAAAGTAATAAAGTGGGGAAAAGAAAAGTTTGTCTCATAATTATTCAACAACATATATATTTTTTTGAGAATGGACCATGGGCAGGCACTGTGCAAGGTGCTTGTGCAGCTGGATCCCCATGCCCTCACGGAGTCTCCATTCTACCGGGACTTCTAGAACTGTTCTTCAGGACACTTGAGATAAGATCACTTGAATGCCCTGGCTTCAGATGCATGTTGCAAATCTTTAAAAGTGGGGGAATACACATTCACAGTACCTGATGTTCGAAGAACAGGGAGCGAGGTCTGTACCCGCCAATGACCTGTTGAAAGCAAGTCCCAGCCTTGCCCAGCTCTCCTCTCTTCCTTATTGGTGGAGTTGACCTTCTTTCCTTGCAGCCCTCCCCCTCGGGGATCTGATGAACATAACAAACTTTGAAAACAAGTTAAAAGCGCTCTATAAATTGCAAGGTGTTACTCACCTGCCTGGGAGGGACCTCCCTTAGCAATGTGGCACCTGTGAGAAGTCTGGATGAAGCCTAACGTTTGTTCGCAACCCAATCGTTAGAAACCTTGCTTCCCCTGGTATGTCTCTGACAGCCTGTATGGGCTTTCTTCTAGCTTTCAGAATGGCTTTTCCTGACTTTATGTTAGTGTCTGGCTTCTGCAGGCCTTTAAAAAACCTTCACGTGTATATGTGTATCTGAGTGCTATGGGGCTGATTGTATTTTTTGGTGGATATCACACTAAAGAAAGAAAAAGGCTGGGATGGTCGCTCAGGGTCTGAAAAGCCTGGGGTGCTGTATGAAAATAGCATCTGTGGGTAGAGAGCGGAGAGGGAGGTGTCAGAAGTCAGCCTCGCTTGGGTCAGGGTAGGAAACCAATAGTGTGAATGAAAAGCAGCCTCGCAGGGTGCCAACTCTCTCAGACCCCCAAATATAGCTTTTGAAAACTGAGCTTTCTGGTGAAAAGATTAGCTGTTGCTGAATGCCTTCCGTGTATGTCAGTAAGCTGGGACAGAGAGTGTAAAGCCTGCCTGAAATGTGTCTAAATCAATAATGAAGGTGACTCACTCACACCCACTCCTGTTGAAAGGAGCTTTTTTTGAAAAGTGAAAATAAGAGGGAAAGAAGAGAATAAAGCAAAGACCGAGAACAATTGGTTTGGATTTAAAACAATAGGAATAAGAGAATTGAATTAGTCACTCCAAACAGATCCTGTGAGCCTTTGTCCTGAATTACTACCTCCCTGACAAGGTTTTAAGGTCATGGTTTCTTTATGCTATTTCCTGATAAAATGACACACTGTTCCCAGTGCTGGCTTCAGGCATGTGCCAGGCATCCTGGGGATACGTGACATGGAGCTGCTGAGGGGCTACTCTGGAAACTCAGGAAGCCTTGCTATGGCCAGAGAACAGCCATTGTCCCTGAGAAGTTTCAGTAGGACCACGTGGAGCCCCTCAGCCGTGGGGCAGGAGAGCTGAAGCTGGCCTCCCCCCACCCTGCTGCCCACTCAGTTCAATGTAGATGGAAGCTTAGTCCTTTGGTTCTGCATTTCTTTTACTGTAGATCTCTTGTTCTTTGGCTAGATCATCCCTGATCTCAGGAAATGGCCCAGAGACCAGGGAAACCTGTGTAGTTTGCTAGTGTTTTAATCAATCTACAGTTTGCAAAAGAAATTTTTACACTAAAGATGTGTCAGTCCTGTTTTTAATCACACTGGGCTATGATAACACCTATGATTTTGTTTCTAGTGCCTTCATCTCTTTGCTGTTTGATTCTGGGCCATCACTTAACCACTCTTAGGTCTTGGGGACTTCATCCATAAACTGGACATAATTCCTTTTTGCTGTCCTCAACATTACTACCTATGAAATGATTTTATAGGTGATAATGTGGTGTATTCGTCAGCTTTGCTGCGGTGAGAAATAGCCCCCAAATTTCAGTGGTTGTGGCAACAAGCATCTCTCTTATGTCACATGTTGGGGGCTGCAGATTGGCTTTGGTGGTATTGCTCCACATTTCTTATTCTGGCACCTGGGCTGAAGGGACAGGTGCTTCTGGGAGTGTGTCATGCTCATGACAGAAGGAAGAGAGTGAGCAAGGTGGCAGAAACTGCAGGTGCTTCCTGAAGCTTCTGCTTTATTCTACTTACATTCCATTTGCTAAACAGGGCAAAGGGCCAAGTCCTCTATCAGGTGTGTCCCCCTCCCATGGGAGGGGAGGTCGGACATGCAAGTCACGTGGCAGCCAGACAGGCAATATAATCTTTTTACAGTTGAGAAGACAATGGAGCCTAACCCATACCTTATAAACCTATGAAACAAGATGGGCGTGTTAGGTTCCTAGTAAGATAATATTGAGCTGCTATTTCATGTTGATATTTTAGTTAACTGAAATACGCTGACCTAGCCAACATTTGATTACACTAGAAGATAGGTGCTCCAGGATGGAGGAAATTTTATGTCATTTACCCCCAATATGCTGGGGGTAAAACCTAGCACCGAGCCTGGAAAATAGTAGGTAACAGTACATACTAGGTGTGCTGAATAACCGCATGAGGTCACACTGCTCTAATTCTCTGGGAACTCAAAAGCCAAATATAATTAAGGTTTCCACAGTCTATTTAAGATGAGAAAATTTGGCAAAGCACGGGTTTTAACTGCACACTAGATAAACAGGTTATCAGTGTATTTCTTAAATTCAAACATAATCACATCTCCGAAGCCTTTCTTTCTTTTATGTTGGAACTCCTGTCATTACATCAAAGAACTCTCATGCAAACATAACTCAAGGTCCCCAGCAGCGCTGATGACCTCTGTCCTCATCAGGGGCAATAATAACAGTGCTATTGGCCATTGTTGTGTCTTTGGGGCTTTCCAGAGCTCAGATTATTCCTCCTATCTTTTGTTGTTGTTCTTAACCTGTCTCGCTGGTAGTCTCTTACATTTAAAGAAAAGAAAACCAAGATGCCAAAATGCGAGGGCAGGGCCAAAGGCTGTGCAGTGGGCGTGGGCCCCTGCTCCCCCAGCTGTGTGATCTCAGGCTAGTTACTCAACCTCTCTGTGTCTCATTGTTCCCATCTGCAAAGTGTGGATCATAATAGCATCTTCCTCCCAGGGTGTTGCGAGGAGCTATTGGGGTAATATGTGTGAAGGCTTTGGAACCATGCTTAGCAGTAGTGAGTGCTCAGGACGTTCATGATCCATTTTATTTATTTATTTATTTAAGATTTTATTTATTTATTTGACAGAGAGAGACACAGCGAGAGAGGGAACACAAGCAGGGGGAGTGGGAGAGGGAGAAGAAGGCTTCCCGCGGAGCAGGGAACCCGATGTGGGGCTCGATCCCAGGACCCCGGGATCATGACCTGAGCTGAAGGCAGATGCTTAACGACCGAGCCACCCAGGCGCCTCTCATGATCCATTTTAATGAGTAGCTCTGTCCAGCCTCAGCACTGAAGGGAGAGCCAGAGCAGAAATGAGGTCTTGGATTGTGACTGGGATGTGGGACCCCATGGACTCAGGGACTGAGATGGGCAGTGAGGAAGCGAGGACCCTGCAGCAGACGTGGCCATGCTCCTGTCTGAAGAAATCTCATGACATGGTGCAGAGACTGGAAAACTCCTCAGGTACAGGGCCTTCATCACTGCTGTCCCTGAGCTTGGGTGGGGGGTAGGGTGCGTCTGCGAGATTTCCAGTTCGGGCAGGGCTTCTAGTCAGTTCCAGCCTGTGGGCCTCCCATTGCTATGATGATGACTTGGGCAAGAGCTTTCCAAAGCAATCCTCAGTTGAGACGCCAGGGACATCCACAGGGATGTTGTTCATCTTTGTCTCTGGCCTCGAGTGATGGCCTGGGTTAAGCAGTGCCCGCCTGTCTATCAAAGGCATCAAGCCTCTGCACGTGGCTCCAGAAGCAGGTTCGGAGCTGTCTTCAGGTGAGAGGGTTCCAGATGAAAGGTAGGCAGGCGCCTCTCCACCCAGATGTCCCCCATAGTAGGAGGTGCCTCGCATGCATATAAGATCCTCTGGGGGTCCTTGCAAGCCCTCCACAGCCCTTTCCTTCTAAGACCTTGAACAGACAATGTTCCAAGAGGCCAGTGTGTATTGTATTGTGAACTTGAAAAACATGACGTGTCATTCTGCTTCTCCGTCTATAACTGAGATTTACCTTTCCTCTAATGGCATTGAATTTAAATAATTTCATCTGGAGCATCCAGAAACTTTAAAATCCATTTCAACATCTAACCCTTTTGTCACCAGGATTAACAGGTACTATTAGCAAATTGAAACAACTCATTTAGAATGCTGTGTTTTTGTACTACTGGAAAATGTAGACCTTATTTCCATTTTATCATTTTTCCCTTCTGCTGGTGTTAGGGGGGTAGGACGTTCTGCTCTAAAACGTATCATTCAAGGGTGCATGGACACTGCTTTCCAGGTTGATTCCTACTTCTGATGTCTCCCTTACTCTGCACAATAGCTCTGGAAATGACACCTTATTATTTATGCCCATTTTATTGAAGAGGGAACTAAAGCCCAGGGGCTCATGTGAGCACTTGGCTCAGGTTATGATAGCTGATCAGTGGAGGGGCCACGACTTGAACCTGGAAGCAGATGTGGCCCGGAGTATGTGGTCTTGGCCCCTGCACAGGGTAGGGGCATCGGTCAGTTGCACGAGGATCACATCGACCTTTCTGAGGGTACTTTGGCCCTCGCAGTTTGGGCCAAAGTGAGTTAGGATTTGTGTTTATGAAAACCTTCCCACTTTGGCTCAAAGTGTATATATGAGGGTGGTTTTAGCAGTTAGGAGAAATGGACACCTGCACAGAAGGCCCAGTCTGCAAGGGAGGGAGGAGAGCTCAGGATAATCCAGTCTGGGCTCCCTGGTGGGTGAGCTCTTCCCATCCATTCCCTGTTGTCAGCTTCTACCCAAGACTGATTGTTTCCCCTTCTGCTCACGTGCATTGGCAACAGGACTGTGACGACTGAGCCTGGTTCATTCATAAATTTATTCCCTACGTCTGTCGACAAATATTTATTAGCACTTGTTATGTCCCTGGCACTGAACAAAATGCAGCCCCAAGTTTTACCTTTCATGCACACATGCGCGCACGCACACACACACACATTGACCTACACACACACTATGTGAGGCCATGGGGAGCCCTCTGGGAGGAAGTGGAGCTGGGTAGTGCGGGGAGAGAGTGAAGGAGGTTCGTGCCTATGTGGGTGGTTCAGAGGAGGCGTTCTGATGAGCAGACTCCTGAAAGAAGTGGGAGATGGGCCTCGGCAGTGTCTGCAGGGAGAGGTGGACTGTATAAGGCAGAAGGAAGAAAAAGTAAGAGTGTGTTTTGCTGGTTCAAAGACAGGAGAAAAGAGCCAGCGGGATGTGTGGGGGAGTGAATGAAGCCAGAGTGGTGAGGGGAGAGCTGGAAGTCGGACAAGACCTGAAGGGCCTTGCGGAATGGGTCTCTAACAGGGCGACCGGAAACTAACATTGACGGAGAACCCACCGTCCACTAAGCTCTGAGCTGGGTCTCATCTGATTAAAAAAGATTATTTTATTAACTCTGCCAGAATAGCTGGAACGGGACAGAAAGCTGAGGGGCTTGCCTGTAATCAGGTAGCTCACAAATGACAAAACAGCATTTGGACAAGGTCTTTTGAATTTCAGAACATATCACAGACCTGCTTTGAATTTAGACATGTGTTCATTAAAACTGACCCTTGAACACCGTGGGGGTTAGAAGCTCCCACCCCATGAGCAGTCACAAATCCCTGTATCACTTTTGACTCCCCCAAAAACTTAACTGTAAGTAACTTACTGTTGTTGACTGGGAGCCTCCCCAGTAACATTAACAGTCCACACATATTTGTATCTTATGCTTTATATACTGTATTCTTACAATAAAGTAAGCTAGAGAAAATAAAATGGTACTGAGAAAATCATAAGGAAGAACAAACACATGTATAGTACTCTCCTGTAAAAAATCCACATATAAGTAGATTTGCACAGTTCAAACCCGTGTTACTCAAGGGTCAACTGCATTTAGGATTTGAATATCATTGTTCATTTCTCTGCTTTGTATCAACTATGATGATGTAGGAAAGCTCAATTTCTCCTCTCTGATTTGCATGAACACAGGTCATGGCCATAACACATCTTTTCGGAAGTGAGATTATGTCAGATTTGGTTTCATAGCTTGAGCAAATTAACACATCCGCTGTTACCTGGTATGGGGTAGTGTGTTTCCAGAGAAACAGAACCAATAGGAGATACACATGCGTATCCAAGAAGTCCAAGCTCTGCAGTCGGCAAGCTGAGACCCAGCAGAGCTGCTGGTGTAGTTCTATCCAAATCCGAAGGCCTGAGAACCAGGGAAGCCGATGGCTCTTCTGGAAGGAAGGCAGGAGACCCATGTGCTAGCTTAAAGACAGACAGAGAGTGCAAGTTCTCCCTTACTCTGCCCTCTGTTCTATTCAGGCTTTTAAGGGATTGGATGAGGCCCACCCCCATTTGGCAGGGCATCTGCTTCACTCAACCCAGTGATTCAAATACAGTATATGTTAATCAATTGAATTTAAATAAAATAAAATAAAATTTTAAAAAATGTGAATCTCATGCAGAGACATCCTCAAAGACATGCTCAGAATAATGTTTAACCAGGTATTTGGGCACGCCATGTCCCAGCAGGTTGATACAGGATACTCAACATCACAGAGACCATTTTTTTTTTTTTTGTATATTGACTTTGCATTCAGTGACCTAATTAAATTAATCCTTATTAATTCTTTTTTTATTTTTTTATTTTTAGTTTTTTTTATTTTTATATTTATTTATTTATTTTTATTCTTATGTTAATCCCCATACATTACATCATTAGTTTTAGATGAAGTGTTCCATGATTCATTGTGCATAACACCCAGTGCTCCATGCAGAATGTGCCCTCCTCAATACCCACCACCAGGCTAACGCATCCTCCCACCCCCCTCCCCTCTAGAACCCTTTTGTTTTTCAGAGTCCATCGTCTCTCATGGTTCATCTACCCCTCCGATTTCCCCCGCTTCATTCTTCCCCTCCCGCTACCTTCTTCTCCTTCTTTTTTTTTTTTCTTAACATATATTGCATTATTTGTTTCAGAGGTACAGATCTGAGATTCAACAGCACAGAGACCATTTTTATAAATATAAATACAATTAAAGAAAATTGAAAGTTGCAGTGAGGAAGCTTCAACGGTAGATGTGCCTTGCAGGGAGGCCTGAGCTCACTTGCCGGGACCATGCCCAGAGCCCTCTCCCCTTGCATGGCCCAGCTTCTCTAGATTCCTAAGACTGCTTTTAGCTAGTCAAATGCCCTTCATTATCAGAGCAACATTCAAGTTCCACTTGATAGGTTGACTGAACAGGCAGGATTCTCTGAGATCATCTGCACTAGGGATTTTCTAACATGGTCTATGTCATGGTCACATGGAAAATGATACTATTTGTACAGCACACAGAGAACATGGTGAAGCTGCTTGTGGCCACAGGGAAATGGCCGGGGGCTGGGGGGGGCCCTCTGGCCACCTTGAGCCCACCAGCTGACTCCCCCAACTATGGGCATACATTAGCCGATCTTTGCCACATGGTTGAAAAAAGCCTGATTTAGCCCAAGCCATCTATTTTACAGATGGGAATACTGAGGCCCAGAGAGGGAAAAGCAGGAGCAGAGCACACCGTTGGTGGCCGTGCATGGCTCCAGATTTCTGAATTATTCATTAATCATTTGCCACAAGTTGCCAGAGATGATGCCTTGTGTGTGTGTGTGTGTGCGCGCGTGTGTGTATGTATATATATGCATGGCCTCTTCCCCACTAGGTTATCAATGGTCTGGGGACAGAGTCTTTGCCATGTTCTCTTTCTTTTCTTCACACTCCAAGTCAGCAAGCATAATGGCTTGGACTTATCTCTGTATTAAGGTATAAATGAATAACCATCCATCCATAACCTTGAAAGTAAACTACGGTGTACTCCTATGTCAAGTGTCCCTTCTGCCGGAAAGCATCCCCTGATGTCCCTGGCTGTGAATAATCTGCTTTGTTTGACCCTCCAGAGAGTCCTTTTCATGACACCTGAGTGCTTTTATGACTTTCTCCCTTATATTGGAGTCACAGGTGAATGCATTCCATTGTCCTTTCCAATAATACAGCCACTTTGAAAGGAGAGTGACGTGTGGTTCATGAAACAGAGTGGCATTGACTTAGCCGACATCCGATTCGTGTTCAGCGTATTTCGAGGAGGGCCGATTGCCTATCAGACATTGCTCGTAGTCTGTTGGCACAGGGGCTCATGTTGATCTCGGCAGCCCTGTGAGGTGGCCGTGACATGTTAGCTTCCTCTTATGGGCCAAGGAAACTGAGATTTGAAGAGTGAAGGTACTTATTCGAGACAGTTTTAGTTGAGGCCAAAACTTCTGGCCCCAAGTCTCCCACCCTTCGCACCAGCCCGGGATGCGTCCTTCTGACCTTAGCTGTTGGTGGAACCAATATGCAAGCCAAGAAGAAGTGAGCTAGTTAACTCAGAGGCAGATAAACGCCGGACGTAAGTCATGTGTGATTTTTGTTACTGGTCATAAAAGTACCTTCGTACTGGAGAAAAATGAAAAGAATGTTTGCATTCGTGGATGCGTTCTGCTTACCTCCCCTTGTCCCCTGGAATGTCTGCAAGTTCTATTGAAATGTGACTTTCAGATGCGAGAATGTCTTGCTCCCCTGGTTTCTACCACAATGAAAACGGGAATTTATACCTTTTCATTTGGATGTCAATCAGTTTCGCTGATAAGTCTTGCCATTTAGGAGGTAAATCCAATCAGCTTCTGGTCTCTGGGAGGCCTGGTGGCCACCGCTCCCTGTGTGTGTGTGTGCACGCGTGTGTGCACGTGTAGGGGGCAGGTCAGTGAACGTCCTGCTTTAGTTCTCTGCCCTACTTTCTTATTTCTCATAGCAATAATTGACCCCTTCCATGGTAAAGACCCTCCAAAAGTAAAGACCACCCAGTTAATTCCTGACTCTAATCAGAGCCCAAAGCCCCTAATCATGCTTCTGAGTTTGGTCATGGCAAGTCTCTTCACAAACATCTGCAAAGAAAACATGCTTGGAGGAATCTTTTGGTAGAGAACAGTAGCTAAGCCCCAGCACCTGCATGACAGATGCTTCTTGAATAGCATGCTCAGGCTCCAGCTCCCTGGGGGATGCGGCAGGGAGCGCCCATAAAAGAAATGGTCATCTGAGCCTAAAATCAATGAGATCAGCCTTCAAAGGTTCTTGCACATCCTCACCACAGCCTATGAAGATGTCCTTTTTTTTTCTGGATGCAAACACTGAGGCCCCTGTGACTCAGCCCGACCACTAAAGGGGCTGGTCCTAGAGCAGAGCCTTTCTGGTTCCTATCATAACCTGCCTGTGGGGCAGGTGGACACTGCAAGCTAAGTGGAATGTTCCACTGCCCCCGAGGCCTGTGCTCTACATTGAGTCAGATCAGAGCAACAGAGCAGAGAGGGCTGAGATACTGGTACAGAGTCAACAAGAGGGTTGTATGTTGACACCCTTTACCACTTCAGTCCTGCAGGTAGATGAACTTGATTTGAGGCATCAAATCCATCAAATGTCTGCTGGAAGCTGGCCATGGTGCTAGGTGCCAGGGGCAAGTGAGGGCTAATGCATTTTCTGCCTCAAAGATAAGTCTGGTAGAGAGGTGTTTCTCAGAATATTTTCTTATATCATGGAACTGGTCCTGGCAGGAGAAATCCAGAAGGCATTTACTCATACCTTCATTGATCAGATACATACTTTGAAGACATAGTGTTTTCACACTATGGTGGGCACTGAGGGAATGACAGGGAGCGAGACTGTCATGGGCCTGGTCCTGAAAACATACACAGGATATTGAAATGTAGGTGAATCTAGACAGAACCAGGGATACTCTCCTTGTAATATCCTAGGGGGGAAAATGTGTAAGGTATATAAAATTGCAGAGGGGATGTTTATACACAATTATTTACCAACTTTTGTGTGTTTTGTTTCATTTTGACTGGATCTGTTTTTTACAAAAAAAAAAGCATAATTATTCACTGAAGTCCCTTGAACCTTCCCTTGGCTGGTCTGGACAAGTTGGGAACTGTTCAGGTCTGCTCCTTCAGTGGTTTTATATAATTCAGGCAGGCTTTCGGACACTGCTGTGTCTTAAGACGGTGGAGAAGGGTGTATCTCTAGGCCCTTGCTTCTTACATTTCCCCTGTCTACAGATGCCTTTCTCTGTGGCTAAATGCTGTTTATTTTTTTAAGCTACAGTTCAGAGATCATCGGCTAAAGTCATTCATTCAAGCATTGGGCAACTATCTATTGAATGTCTACTTAGTGCATGCATAGTTCTAGGCTCTGGGGATAGGCTTACATCAGCAAGGGGAAAAAGTAGATAATAAAGGAATAATCATAATAAATCAGGGGAAGGTAATGAAGTGATATTTATTACCTTCTAGTATATTAGAAGGTCAAAAAAGCAATGGAAAAAAAATGGAGCAGAGTGTAAAGGGAATACATTTTGATCTATGCTGGATGTATTTTAAAGGTAAGGGCAGAAGGATTTTTGCATGTGGGACGTGAAATAAGAGAGGAGGCTAGGATGACTCAATATTTTGTCCTAAGAGACTGGATGGATGGAATTGTCATTAGCTGAGATGAGAAAGACTGGGGAGGGGGGAGGCGGGGAGCAGCACCGGGAGAGCAGACGGGGAGTTCAGTTTGGGGCCGAGATAAATTTGAGGTAGGCGTCCAAGTGTAGATTTTGAGTAGGCTGTGGTTATGGCAAGTAGGGGAGAGGTCAAAGCTGGAATTACAGATTTGAGATTCATCAAAGTAGAGAGGTACTTAAAACCATGAAACTGGATAAAGTCACCAAAGGCATGAGTCCTGATAGAGAAGAAAGGGCCTGAAGGCCTGAGTCCCAGGAAATGCCAAGGTGAAGAGTTTGGGAAGAAAGTCAAGGAAGCAGCCAAAGAGACCTAAGAAGGAACAGACATTAAGTAGGAGGAACAATGAGAGATGTGATCTAGGGGTCAAGTAAATAAGACTTTATGGAACAGACAAGGATTATCAGTGACTGTGTCACAATTGATGACGGTCTAGTAAAGATGAAGGTTGAGAACTGACCATGGGATTTAGGCTCCTGGAGGTCATGGGTGTGGTCCACTAGGGCCCCACCCACCCGTTGTTTGTCCCCCCCCCATGTTGTGTGCTCCTTTCACGACGTTCTACACAGCAGCAAGGCGATCTGTTCAAATAGCCAGGCCCCCACAAAATAGCTTATGTCTGCAAGCCTGGAGCCATCCTCACTAATTACTTAGGTAACGTTGGTGAGCACCGCTGGTGTACCAGGACCTATCTAGATGGCATGAATGTGCACATTCCTGTACACTCCTCTGCCCTCAGGTATCTTACTGTCTAGGGAGAAAACCAAGGTGTCTGGGCTCTGTTATAGGGCCAGGAAGAGACTGAGGTAGGATAAAATTATGGAAGTCCAGAGCCAGAGAAATTTCCCCTGGGGGTCAAGCTTGGGTCCATGGCTGAAGTGGGCTTTGAATGTGGTCTTGAAGGATGGACAGGATTTGGAAATGAGAAGGCGGAGAAGAGAGAACTATTTCAGACAGAGGGAACGCTAGAGCAAGGCAGACAGCTGGAAAGGGGGCACTGAGCTGGAGGGTACGGTGTGGGAGGGAGAGACACTAGTGGGAGACGAGGCCTGGAATTTTGGCCAGGACCTGATGAAGAGAGTCTTAGAAATTAGAGGCTGGGCTTTATCTCTTGGTCAACGGGGAAATCATGAAAGGCTTTATAGCCGCGGAGTGATGTGGGAATAGCTGCGCCGCTTCGGAAGAGTCATCTGGCTGCGTGTGCAGAACGGTCCAGAAGAAAGAAAGAGAAGGACCTAAATTAGGGCAGTGGCAGTGGGAGGTGGGAGGAGGGGTGGGAGGAGGGGTGATGTGAGACACAGCACTCAAGAGTGCGGGGTGCCCGGCATGTAAGCTGGGGCTCTGGGCCCTCCCTAAAAACCACAGGAGCCGTTTGAAGTGCAGTGGCCTCTGCAAGTCACTGGTCACTCGTACTTGTCACCTCCACCCCCATCCTCATCTGAACGGGGAGTGCTTGAGCTTCACCTCATTAATGGCATAGAGCTTGCTTATTTTTGGAACTCTGTGATTAACACAGTCTCTGCCTTTAAGAAACAAAGGAGCTCTGCATTCCTGGACTCTGTGCCTGCACTTTAAGGAGGTAATTTTGGAGATGTGAGAGATGAGTGCTGCTGGCAAGGGCCCATCCAGGCCACCTCCAACCCTCAGTCTCTGATTTTTCTGTTGCGTCTGGGTGGGTCAGCTGCGCACAGCATTTCCCGAATTGTCGGGCAAGGCAGTTGTCAGAGCCCAGGGAGGGCAATGCACGGTGCCACCCTGACTAGCAGTGCCATAGGAAATGCCAAGTGACCCAGATGGGGCCCGGGCAGCCTGCCTGCTCATTTTCCCTAGTAAATCCACCCCAGGAGCATGGCCTTTGTACTGGAGGACAGAAACCCTCCCCCTGCTCTGCAACTCTCCCAGCATCAGCTCGAGTGGGCTCAGACGTAGCAGGTAATGGCACCCAGGGGGATCATCACTGATTTCGGTGAGCTTGGAACCCCAGGCTGTGGGGGGAGGGGCTGGCCTGCAGCCAGCACCAGCATCCCAATTCGTGTGGCAGCGTAGGGGGACGAGCCTTTGTGGCAAGGCTGGCTTCCTCCTGAATCTGCCCATAAAAGGATAAAAGTGCTGCTATCTGGTCGGCATTGGGTAGGATTGCTGATGATAAATTTTTTAAAAGTGTGGATTTTTCCCCCCTTTTTGCAAAGTGGGGGGGGTGGGGGCAGGGGGAAGAGAGAGAGAAGGAGAGAGATTGCTTTCACACAGTTTCCAGCCTGTATGTGCTAACAGATGGATTCAGACTCATCTTTTATCTAGTGTTACAGAAGATAAAACTAAAACTGGATGATATGCTGGCCTCTTCAATTTACAAGAGGAAAAAAAATAAAAAGCTTTTTAAGGGAAGCCCTTATGGTAGAAAAGAATGGTCTAAAATATTGTCTGGCTTTACTCAAAAGGCAAAGTATAGCAGGACCATTTAAAAGTGATTTTCTCCCTCCCCCTCCCTGACTTCTCCAAAATATATGATCTCTGTGTCAGAAGTAGGCCAAGCTTTAAGGCTATCATGAATTATATATCAAGAGACATCATTACCCAAGAGTCTTGAACAAATGCCCCATGGTTTAAATTTTACAGACCTTTTTTTTTTTTTTTTTTCCCTCGATGGCAGCAATTTCGATCTCTGCCTTTTTCCTTAGATGGAAAAGGAAAGTGTTTTACAAAATGCACGAGGAGACGTTATGCTAATAAAGGTAATTGTGCAATGACTGGAAACTGCTCTGTTCTCTTCGGAAGGAAGCTTTTGTCCCGCGCACACTGGCCCTGCTCTCCAGGTACTCAGGGGAGCAGCCTGCTCCGGCTTTGTCTTGTCTGATTTCAGCAGGAGTCAGACATGCACAGAGCAAGGGCTGACTGAGAGGGGCAACACATGAACGGGGCATTTGTGCACCCACCCTTTATGACAAAGATCTTGCCATCATCTGCATATCAGATATGTTTTCCCCACCTGTGTATTCTCTCAGATTCAAGAAGGGCTTTATGAAAATAATTCTTTGATCCGATATGGGAGCCATCCACTGGGTAAAGAGGAAAGGGAGGTGTTTGGTGTTTGGTTTTTTTTTTCCTCCTTAGAGCTCTGGAAGGGATCAGAACGTTAGCCCAGAACACAGGTGCAGAGGACACGATGTATTGGGTAGGGCGTCCAGACAAGAATGCCTGTGGCTGTAGGAAGGGATCGTCTCTGCTCCAGGCCCATAATCTACCTCCCAGTTCATCCTTCTGGGGTGGGTATTTCTCAGTGCTGAGCTCTCCTTTAGATAGCCCGAGAGAAGCCGGCTACAATTCTTTATATAGGCTTCTCATCTTTTTTTAATCTTTAATAATATTTTTATTAACTATCTCCTTTTATTCTTATTATGCTTTGGGATATGGTGGGCACACATGTTTTTAGCATTTTAGAGATGAAATAATTGGAAGCTGGAGTGGAGATGTAATTGACTGCGGTCACTGTCACTAAGCAGTGAAATACACATACATCTCCACACACGCATATATGTGGTCTAGAATACAAACCTGATGGTATCATCCTGCCACTGCCAAATTATAAACGGTGAACCCTACGATCCAGCTCCCATTCGGAGGGGAGATTCCTTTACGAGGCTTTGCTGGTACTCTGTCTTCTAGCTCAGCCCCTGCCTCGAGTTTCTGTTCAGGCTTCCCTCCCGCTGCACCCCATCATGTTCTTACATCCTGGCCATACCCCACCGCATGGAGTTCCTTACTTCCAGAGCCTCATCATTTCTGTCCATATGTGTTGCCTTGTTGTGACCCGAGCCCCAGAACCCTCTCTTCCCACTCTCCTTTGCATGTTCCTCATTTTCATGGCTATGTTCTGGGTGGATTCCAGACTCAGTGCAGGTCCTCCTGTGAAGCCTTCATCCCCCAGATTCCCACCGTGTGGGTTAGTCATCCATTACTGTCACTTCCCATTGCAGCAACCGCAACACCGTATCTTAATTGTCGTTTCATGTGTTTATCTTTTCTGGTAGTTCAGGAGTTACTAGCAAACATGAGTGAGGCACCACACTTTGCTCTCAGAATCTTCATCCCCAGAGTGGAAAAAAATTCAGGAAGGTAGAAGTAGGCTGC
This sequence comes from Mirounga angustirostris, assembly GCF_029215605.1. Classification (NCBI taxonomy): domain Eukaryota; kingdom Metazoa; phylum Chordata; class Mammalia; order Carnivora; family Phocidae; genus Mirounga; species Mirounga angustirostris. Next base: position 12,476,527 of record NW_026991718.1, on the reverse strand, counting down.
AGGGTGGGCCTTGGTGGGATTCTTCCTCCCGTCACTGTCCCTCTGGATGCACCCCAAGCAAGGAGTCAGCCCGCCAGCCTGGGTTCGATGACTGTCCTGTGTACCGTTCAGGTGTGTGGTTGCTTTCAGACCCCAAGATGAAGTCACCACTGCTGTCCCATTTATCACCTCCCCTGACCCAGGCCTTTGTACTGTGCCCAGCTGACACACTTGGGAAGGTTAGTCTGCAGGATCTGTGGTGTTTGATCTAGCACTGAGTCAACGAAGTCACTGGGGGAGAAGCAGGCTGTTAGGGTAGAAGGAACACAGGATTCAGACAGACAGACCTGCGTGAGAATCCCACTCCTGCCATGAGGGGGCGATCTGTGTGATCTCGGGAAATTGACCTAAATGCTCTGAGCCTTTGTATCTGTCTCAGTAAAATGAGGGAAGAGATGTTGTATGAAGCTATTTTTTAATAACAAGAGCTTATTTTGTAAAGTACTTGGTACCTAAAAGATATTCAAACTATTGAGCATGAAAAAAGTCCAACTTCCACTCCAATAAATCAGATTATTAAAAATATAGCAAAATGGGGCACCTGGGTGGCTCAGTCATTAAGGTCTGCCTTCGGCTCAGGTCATGGTCCCAGGGTCCTGGGATCGAGCCCCACGTCAGGTTCCCTGCTTAGTGGGAAGCCTGCTTCTCCCTCTCCAGCTCCCCCTGCTTGTGTTCCCTCTCTTGATGTCTCTCTCTGTCAAATAAATAAATAAATAAAAATATATATAACAAAATGATTTTACCATTACTGAGGAAGAAAGTCATCCTAGTGTTGCTTTAGATATTATGACTTTAAAAAAAAAGAAAAGAAAAGAATTTGTTCAAGGCACAAACATCAGAATACAAAAGAAAAATCACTAGCTCTGTTTGGCCTTCCACGCGTTTTCTTATTTCTCTTAGCCTGGGTTGCCTTATCTCCATTACGGGCATAATGAGACCGTGTTGTCAGGGTGTGGATGTGAGAAATGAATGAGAGATGAGGGGTGGAAAAGGCCACGCGCAACCAAGGAAAGAGCTGGTTCTCAGTAAGTGGTTTTGAAATTTCTTTCCCTGAAGCTGTTCTACTCCCATGTGTGAATTCTGCCTGGATTGTAACTAGCCTGAGCTCCAAGTAGGCTTGGAGTTTAGTATAGAGACCTGAACAAGAGCATCTTCTGGGCACTCAAAAAAAAAAACAAAAAAACAAAAAAAAAACCCCCAAAAAACTGCATCTGCCTGAGAGTCAGTACGAAACTTGGCAGCGGGCCTGGGGCAGCCCATCCTCTCCCCTGGGCCTCCAGCTCCTTGTCCATAAGGTGCAGGGGAGAGCAGACAGTTGCCCAGGTGGCTTCCAGCTCTGGCATCCTGTGAGTCTAATTTATAGTTGAGTGGGTTGTCATTCACAGACCAGGAAGGGCCAAATTACCCTCATTATTCTGCTCGCAGTTCTGGTGCCTGAGAAGCCACTGGGTCCTGCCACATCTAGAATTAGCTCTGAACCCTTGGGCTTTTAATTAAAGGGCTTTGTGAGTCAGATATCTGTTTTATGGTCAGATTCAGATCTTCAGGGAGACACGGAGGGAGGTCCTCTGTCCTGCCATCTCTCCTCCTTGAGAAATCGGCCGCCTCTCCCAGTGCAGGGACAGGGGGCTGGGAGATTCATGGGGGCCTTCCAGGCAGGGCTTGTGGCTAAGCCTGGCCCCAAGGCCCCACGGACTCCAGGCCCCAGAAGCTCAGGGACAGCTGATGTGTGGCCCGCCGTGGCTTTTTTCCCTGTGAGTGTCTGAGCTGTGCCCACCCCGGCTGATTCAGTTGCGGCTCCCCATGGTGGGCGCAAGCCTGGAGTAGATCTTACCCAACACCCTTTCCGCTTCGGGTGGCTTGTGCTAAATGCATTTGCAATCCCATGTGGTAGAAGGGATAAAAGGATTGTCTTAAAAAAAAAGTGGTTTCTGAATGTGTCGAAAGCAAGGCTGCCTGCTGTGTGTTTTTAACAATTGCCTCCCCAGAGGAGGGTTGAAAACCTCACCTTTCAAGTTGTTTCAACTCCTATTAGAAAGTGACTTTAATAAAGTTGCTCTTCTGGGGCGCCTGGGTGGCTCAGGCATTAAGCGTCTGCCTTCGGCTCAGGTCATGATCCCAGGGTCCTGGGATCGAGCCCCGCATCGGGCTCCCTGCCCTCAGGAAAGCCTGCTTCTCCTTCTCCTACTCCCTCTGCTTGTGTTCCCTCTCTCGCTGTGTCTCTCTCTGTCAAATAAATAAATAAAATCTTTAAAAAATAAATAAATAAATAAATAAAGTTGCTCTTCTGACCACGGCTGCTGTGATTGCCAGACTGGTGATTATTTGTCTAACCCGAGTCTCCAGGGCTGGAACTGGACACCATTTCCCTCCCAGAGGAGCTGAAATTGTGTTAGTTACATTCTTCCACCTGGTGTCACCTTGCAGGGGAGGGTGTGCGCACGCGCACTGGAGTGTGGGCTTTCGGGAAGGAGCACATCATGGTTTCAGACCCAGTTGCTTTTCCCACAATCCATTATTGAGCCCATACCTTGTGCCCGGAACCGCATCTTGTTCTGGTCCTCTCTCCCTGTCTCCTGCATCACAGTGTTCCACACCCATCGGCTGTCTAGGGTTCCTGTGAACTGACCCAAGTCCCCTTCACGTTTCTCCCAGGTGCCAGTGTTTAGGGAACTTGAAAGGGCCACTGTGTTTGAATATCTCCCATCAGGGTTTTTCAGCTTCAGCACTGCTGACACTTTGGGCAAAATACGTCTTTATTGTGGGAGACTCTCCGGGGCTTTGTAGGAGGTTCAGCAGCATCCCTGGCTTACCCTGGGTGCCAGGAGCACCACACACCTCCAGCTGGGATGGCCAAAAATGTCCACAGACATTGCCAAATACATCTTCAGACTTTACACTTACCCAAACACCCTTCTGTCCATTGTCCTAGTTTATATAAGTTATGCGTAAGGATTTTTGCTCCCCTTTCATAGCTGAGGTAATTGGGGGCCAGGAAGGGAAGACTTGCCTATCAAACGGTGAGTCAGGGAAAGAGCTAAGGTTATAATTTAAGTCTCCTGTCTTCCCAACCCAGTGTCGTCCTTATGGATCCATTCAGTGTGCTGGAGATGTGTAGTAACTGATTCTCTGGGAAAAGCAAAAACAAAGCAAACCTGATTAGGAGTGGTTACCAATGTCATAGTACAAGTACACCCACCATGGCTGGTTTCTTCTCAAAAGACATCCCTGACCCGGGAGGTGGGAGGAGACACGCATAATTGGCTCTGGTCGGCTGGTGCAGCAGGCTCCAGGATGCCACTGGGCCCACGTGTGCTTCTGTTCAGATAGCTTTGCTCTCTTCTGGACCTCTTCTACCCCTCTCCCTCTTCCCCATCAACAGATGCACTTATACTGGGAGGTGCCATGGGGAAGCATTAGCCTGGCGAGGGCTTTGATCACCTCTTTGGATAAGTACAGAACAGTTAGAGTGGAATTTTCTCCCTCTCCTGTTAAATCAACATTTGCTTTCACAATCTTTCCACCTAAGGAGCTGCAGAAGCAGGCAGCTCTGGTCTTAGAGCAGAAAGCTTACGGAGCTCGTCAGTGGGATCTCCTGGATTGAATCAACTCCTGAGCAGGAGCTGAGGGCTGTTAGTCAACATCAGTCATATTGAGTGCGAGGTACCTGGAGGTACAAGGTAGTGATGGCCACAGGGCTATTGGACATACCATTCTGGGGGAATGGGAGTAGGGAGTAGGCTAGAGTTTTAGTCCAGATATGAATTTTGACTTCTGCAAGCCTCAGTTTCCACACCTGTGAAAGGGGAACTAGCTTATGTCGGGAGCCTCACCTACTCAGTTGCTTGAAGGATTGGGCTGGTTGTCATAATAGTGTAAGCTCATCAGGCCTAAGGACTCGCTGGTCTTGGCTTTTTCACCTTGGCCATTGTTCAGTGCCGTACGCTCCTTCTCTCTGGTCTAGCCTTAGACCTGGGGGAGCTGGGACTGTGGGAAGAACCCTCAGCTGGGTTATCGAAAAACCTGGGTTCTCATCCCAACTTTGGTACCACCTCATTACATAACCCTGGGAAGTAGTCAGTGTGACTAGAATGTGGGTAGCCCCACGGGAAGGGTGGGAGCATGATATGGCATTGGGATTTTATCCTGAAGTCTGTGAGAAGTGCTTAAAGAGAAGACGCATCATCAGAAGTGTGCTTTAGAAAGTTCTTTCTGCAGAGCACAGGGCCAGAGTTCAGGCAGGATGAAACCAGTTAGGGGGTGGTACAACCATCCACTCAAAAAGTGAGGAAGCTGGGGCGCCTGGGTGGCTCAGTCGTTAATCATCTGCCTTCAGCTCAGGTCATGATCCCAGGGTCCTGGGATCGAGCCCCGCATCGGGCTCCCTGCTCCGCGGGAAGCCTGCTTCTCCCTCTCCCACTCTCCCTGCTTGTGTTCCCTCTCTCGCTGTGTCTCTCTCTGTCAAATATATAAATAAAAATCTTTAAAAAAAAAAAAAAGTGTGGAAGCCCTGCATGGGCGCTAATGTGGAGTGGCACAGACAGAAAATGTTATGAGAGTTCAGAGAAGGGAGAGGTCGCAGAGTATCAGAGAAGACTTCCTGGAGGAGGTGAGGCCGCTGCTGACTTGGAAGAATGGAGATGTAATGGAAGTATAAGTCTAAGGCTGCAGAACAGGGCAAGAAAACCACAAAACTGCAGTCAATCACATTGGGCTTAAACTGAGAATTTGTGTAAAGGATGGCGATATAAAGGACCCGTTGATGGAGGGACCTGAATGCTAAGCTTAGGAAAGTAGACTCTGTTAGAACACAGTGGGCCTCACAGGAAAAGCGTATTTTCTTGTTTTCAGCTTCCATAGGGCCCAGATCCCAGGCATTTTCCTGTCTGCAACTCCTACTTGCTTTTTTTGCCTTTGGCGAGGTGTGGGGTGCCTGGGACCCTGACGAGGGGTGCATACACTCGCCCCCCACCCCAGCCCTATGCTGTTGAGGAAGGCGCCGACCCTCTGAGTCTTGAGGATGAAGGCCGCACTGAATGCTGATGGATGGCTCCTGATTGCCTCACGGCGGGGGGCCCAGGAAGGGGGTAGCTGTGCTGTCGTGCTTTCGCAGTCCCCAGTATTTGTCTGCCTAGGCCAGGGTGACCATGGTCCCCCGCGATAAGCCGTCTCCCAGCTGTCGCAGGTACGTTCTCCATCATTCGCCGCCGTGTTTACTGTGACCCTCTGCCCTTACTAAGAAGGATGGAAACGCATGTCAGTTTCATGACAGTGTGTCTGTCCCTGTCCACGAGGTGAAGGCTGGCCAGCCTCACAGTGTCCAAGGTAACTGAGACTGGGGCTTCCCATGAAGCGTCAGGAAACAAGAGTTTTCTGGGAAATGGCCCGAGCCAGGTAGCATAACCTCTGAGGCTCACGTGAGTGAACAGGCTCAGAAGGGAAAATGACTCACCCCCGGTGGAACCGTCAGGAATTGGTAGCGCGAGGACAGAAACCAGACACCCTCTAGACCTTGTTGTATCTTTGTTGGATTTGGATTTGGATTCGGCCATTCCGCAGGAGGGGGTCCATTTGCACAGTAGTTTAGCAGAGGCCTGCCTTGTAAGAAAATCACTTTCTCAAATGGCAGTATATATCCTAGGTTAGGCTCTTAACTGCATTGATGGGCTCCATTGATGGGCTGTTCGAGACATCAAGAGTCCCAAGTTCCAAGGACTTCATTATACCAGTGGCAGTGAGTGACTTGCCCAATGTCTTAGCGATTTGGGGTTAAAGCAGAGACGGGAGCCCAGTTCACTAGCTTCTCAACCCACAGTGTTTTGCTTCCCTTCGGTCTCATGGCAAAAGTGCTGTTTCTATAAAACACCCAACACAGGCTGCCTAAAAAGTGCCCTCTGTTGGGGCGCCTGTGTGGCTCAGTCGTGAAGCGTCTGCCTTTGGCTCAAGTCATGATCCCAGGGTCCTGGGATCGAGCCCCACATGGGGCTCCCTGCTGAGCGGGAGGCCTGCTTCTCCCTCTCCCACTCCCCCTCTTGTGTTCCCTCTCTCGCTGTGTCTCTCTCTGTCAAATAAATAAATAAAATCTTAAAAAAAAAAAATGCCCTCTGTTGGAGCGACTGGGTGGCTCAGTCGTTAAGCATCTGCCTTCGGCTCAGGTCATGATCCCAGGGTCCTGGGATCGAGCCCCACGTGGGGCTCCCTGCTCAGCGGGAAGCCTGCTTCTCCCTCTCCCACTCTCCCTGCTTGTGTTCCCTCTCTTGCTGTGTCTCTCTCTGTCAAATAAATAAATAAAATCTTTAAAAAAAAAAAGTGCCCTCCGTTGTTGTAGGCCAGGGGCTGGTGGGGATTTCACAGGTGGTTTGTGGCACTCAGGTGGCATTGGCTGTGGGAGATGCATGTGGCGCTGGGAGTGTGAAGGCTGCAGATGTTTGCACAGAATGCCGGAACACTCCAGTCGTCGGGAAATTGGACAGCAAATGACTCCGGCCAGATTGGCTTTCAGATTGTGCTCAGTGCAATCTGGCCAAAGCACCATTTCTTAGTTTCTCACTCCTGGGCAGCCCTGGCCTTGAACTTCAGAGCAATCATTTACTCTCATCGTTCAGTTCAGTTTTTCCCACTTATTTAGGAGCAGTTATATTTGCTAAAGTTCACATAGGGGCCAAGTACAGCATTGGTCACTTTTAGTGTTGGGTAACCCTAACAACTCTGAAATGGACAGACAGAGAGGCCAAGGTGCAAAGAAGTTATAGTTCACAACTGATGGGCTCGAGACCCCAGGCTCTTACCACAACCTCATCCTCCCACTAACACTTAAAACGTATCTGATGTCCTAACCCATGGTCAGCATCACAGGAAACACCAGTGCGGATAAAGTCCTTCACAGCCTGACACCAGTCTCTTTTCCTGCTGTCTCCGCTACCACTTTCCTTCTTCCCCAGCCACGCTGAGCCTTCAAGGAAGCCAGATTTTACAAATTCAACTATTGATACTTGCCATTTTTGCAGGACCCTGGAGTTATAACTACCCTATAAAGATAAGTAAGACAGCCCCCCCCCCTCTTAACCAGCTCCCTGTCCAGTGGCAGAAAGAAACCATGAACATAAGTAGCTTTGATATTTTAGAAGACAAAGCTCATTTGATCTTCACAGTGGCCCAAAGAGGCTGCTGGTGTATATTGCTGAAAGATCTGCATTTAATAGACTTTCCATCTGAAGATCAGAGAGAAGCAGTGACTAAGTAAAGGTCACACTGCCCAGCCAAGGCCAAGTTGGGAGTAGACCTAGGTTTCCTTGACCGCCTATAAAACGTTCCTGCTACATCAAGGCGGCCTCCTGGCTTGTGTCACTGGGGATGGTCAGGCATGGCCTCTGCAGGCTGGACTGTTTGTCTCTCTTTCTTATTCCTTCCTGCCTGTGGAGACAAGGCAGCTGTGAGCTGTTGATGCCTCAAACCTGTTAGGTTGTGCCCCTTTCCTTCCAGAAAGGCAGCAATCCTATGGTTGCAGCCCAGGAAGGGAGGAGGAAAGGTGAAAATTCCCCTGTTGTCTGGGATTTAATTTTATGACATTCGGGGTCGTCAGGGGGAGGACACTGGCCCCATTCAATTTAAGAAGTGTCTCCCCCCGTCCACCCCAGAGGAGGACCTCTGGTTGATGTGATCAACACTATAAAATGCCTTCTTCTCAAAGAGGAGGGAACCACTGAAGTGGTGGTGTGCAAAGAGTGAGATGTGAACTTCTTGAGAAACTGGGCAGAGTTTTCTGACGGGTCCAGCCAATTAAGCTGGTGTCCTCCTGCCATCCACATGGGGGGCATTTACCTTAGGGCTGTTGAGGTATGACAGAGATGGTGAACAGATGTTAAGCCATGACCCTGGAAATGGAACAGATGTGAGCTCGGGAGTAGAGACCCAGGCTCATGTCCTGGTTCTGCCACCACCTGTCACTGCCACTGGCGATGGCCCTCTCACCCTATGTCAGATGCACCAGCTGTGAGCTGTAGCATGCGGTGTTAGAGATTGAACTTGGGCTCAGAGGTGTACCCCTGCCCCCCGCCCCCGCCAGCTCACTGTCAACCTTGGCTGCTCACTCAGCCTCTCTGAGTTGCTCTCTAAGTCCTTACCTGAATGATGAGGCTAAGGGGAGCACAGCCATTTCCAGGAGGGCCACGTGATGTGCAGCACAGGGCCTGGCACATAGTCAGTGCACAATGCAAATGAGTGCCATGCATTGGTCCCCTCACCGGGTCATCCACTCATTGACCTCTGACAGTCTAGGATTGCCCCAGACCCTCTGGGCTATCACCATCTGGACTCCAGCCTGCTCCCAGGTTGTGTTCCCAGCACAAGAGGCTACATGCCAAGATGCAAGAAACTGGAATCAGTCGGGAGAACTGTGTCCAGTCCTGGCTTCTCTGCCTACCTGCTGGGTGGCAATAGACAAGTCCCTCCCCTTTTCTAGAACTCAGGGATCCCCTGATGGCATTAACAATCATATTAATAGTAGTAATGATAGTACCAATCGCAGTAGTGGGTTTATTGGTGGTCCACACCCTAACCCCCACAACCTGTGAATGTGACCTAATTTAGAAAAAAGGGTCTCACCTATTAATCAGATATCATCACTTGCAGAAGCTCCTACAGGAAGCAGATAACAGGCATTGCTGTCTGTGTTACTGCAGGATGAGGCCTGGGGCCGGTGCCTCTGAGAGCAGCCCCTTCAGGCGTAGGTAGGCTTCCTCAGCCCTGTGCGCGTCTCTAGAGCCCGCAGAAATCACTGGACTACAAGCGCTGTGATGTTCCTTGATTAAATGAATGCCGGAAATGGTCTCTTCAGAGAACCCGCTATGGCCTGATTCTTAAGCAGGCCTTCCTTTCCAAAGGCTCCAGCTCGGCACCCCCCAGGGCAGGGGCAGTGCTGTCCCTGAGGAAGTAGGTCTTGCACCCTGTCGGTGGACCTCAGTTTCTCCAGTGAGGCTGGGTGGCTGTTTCCCTCCTGGTTGCCGTCCTGCTGCCTTAGGCTGCTCTGTAGAGGAGAGCCCCTGAACCCTCACATTTGGGGGACTGGCTGGCTATCAGAACACCTGCACATTCAGGTTCTGGGTGTGAGGGCTCAAGGAACCCAATGGTCCTTTTAAAATATATTGCTGAAACTCGTCACGCCTTGCTTCTTGAATCATAGTACAACTGCTTTATAATCTAGTTACATCAGCCTTCTTACATGTAAGGCCTATGAGCCCAGCAGATTTGGAAGGCGTTCTGCTGAGCAAAGGAGAGTGAATGGTTGCAAAGGGGCATTTGCGTGGATTGGAAAGCAGGGGATCATCCAGGAGAGTCCAACACAACTAGACATAAAAATAACCCGCCTCACGGGGCTGTGGATTATATTAGGGTTGACCAGATGTCTTGTGCGCCTGGGACGCTCCTGCTCGATGTCTGTTGTCCCAGTGGCATTATTAATAATCCCCTTTTCACTCTCGGAAGGATCTGGGTTTGGCTGGTAAATCACGTGGTCACCCTAATTGCGTGTCTCCTTGTGTGTGCACTTAGTAGAGACATGGTGTGGATGATATATTTGAATAAAAACCCGGTACCTGTGTGCTTTGACAGCTCCAAAGCTGGCTGTGGGTGATCACCCCTGGACGGCTGTGACTAAGGCACGTCACCGTCTCATAGCACCCGTGGCTTCGAGGTGAATTCATGGGCCAAAATGTCAAAGAGATAGCGGTTGAGATCCTTTCTCATAACTTGCTGGCTTTTTGATCTTGAAGAAACTACTTAGCTTATCTCAACTATAAATTGAGAATAATCCTACGGACTCAACAGTTGGTGTCATTATGAAATAACCTATGTCAACAAGTGCTTATTTCCTGACACACAATAAGCTACCAACATATGGCATTGCCATTATTATTATTGGTATTATTATTATTTCATGGCTGTTATTATTTTGGCTTTAGTCTCTCCGTCTGTGACATGGTGAGGGATAATCCCTGTCCTGCCCTGCTCCCTGGATCTTTGTGAGACTGAAAGCAAGTAGCATCCCCAGAACCTAGTGTCCCTGGGAGCGTGCACACTGTTCGAGGCGAGGATTTCCGGCAGAGTCTCACTCGCGCTCCTGCCCAGTGGATCCATCCCTCTGTGACACGGAAGATAGGTTCCCAAGATATCATCATCCTTCCACCCGCCCTGATGACTCTCCTTGCTGGCCCTCCTCAGCCTAGCCCACTTCCTCCTCCCGTAAATAGCGCTGTGTAAACACCAAGGCCAGAATGTCATTTAGTGGTGCCAGCTGACGGGGGGTGCCAACCAAAAGTGGGCAGTGTCCAGATTCCTGGGTGGGCCTGCGAAGCACCTCTCAGTGTTCTCTACCTGGGGAGTTTCCTCCCTTCCTGTGCCTCTTGCATGAAGGTGTCCTCTGTTCCCAGGGTTCTTGCTTTATTCCCTGGCTCTTTCCACTAATTTGCCTTTCCTCATGCCTCGCCCTTTCTCTCTCTCTCTCTCTTTCCCTTCCTCCCTTCCTCTCTTCCTCTCTTTGTCTCTTTCTTTCTCTCTTTCTTTCTTTCCTCTGAAAGCGAGGATTACCTAGTGGTTGAGAGCAGGAACTCCACCTAGACTGCCTGAATTGAAACCTTGGCTCTACCTACCCCTCCAAAGCTGAGTCCCTTGGACGTCAGTTTCCTTATCTGTAAAAAGGGGCAAGAGTGATGCGTCCCTCGTGTGGTTGCTGGGAGGTGTCAGGGGTCACTAAGCTTAAGAACGCCTGATGCCCAGTAGGCACCTGCTGAATGGGAGCTATTTTTATTATGTAAAATCCTGCCTGCTCCTATTTCTTCGGCTTGGCTGGTGCTCTTGGTGCTGTGGGAAGGAGGCTGCAGGGAGGTCTCCTGATCCGAGTCTAGGCTCTGCTGCTGGTTAGCTGGGACTCTAGGCAGCACGCTCCCCCTGGGGGCTTTTGAGTCCTTACCTGCTCAGCCTGGATAGTGGGAATGGGTCCCACCCATGCTTGGCCTTCTCACCATGGTCTGCCTTCTCTTTGGTTTGCCCCTGCCCTGCCCTTTCACTTCCGGAGCCGTTCAAAGTGGAGGACACACAGCCATTCTGAGGTCTCAGCGCCCCCACTGAATGGGGCAGGGACACAGGGTGTGGAGGAAATGTCACAGGTTGTAGACTGGAGGTCAGGAGGTGCCTGCCATAGTCCTGGTTCTGTGGTGTGACCCTGGATAAGTCATTTCATGTCTCTGGATTTCAGCTTCCCCAGTTTCAAAATGGGGGCAATTACCCCTCTAAAAAATGACCCAGAATGAGGTAATGAAAAGTGTTCTGCTGGCTGCCAGGTGCTGCAGAAGCGAGGGCTCCTGATGGTCTCAGATGGAGCCGAGGGATGTGGCCACAGCTCTGGCCACAGTCCACGCTGCTGGCGACAGAAGCCCCTCAGCGTTGGGGTTGTGTGAGCTTGCGCGGCTTGTGGGGACCTGAGGTGGGAGTTGTAAGTGTCCTTCCCTGCCTGACCTCTGTTCTCTCTGAGGGACATCTGGCCCATGGGTGACTCAAACAGGAAACTACCAGCCATCACTTCAAAAAGCTTGGACTCCTCTCAAAGATAGGCTTACTTTGTGTTGCTCTGTGTTTGTTTGGATGGTGGGGGAGTAATTTACAGAGTTGAGGGCAGATCCTCAGAGTGAGCCCCTCCCTGGGAGGGCCTCTGTGACCAAATCAGTAGGATGGAAGGAGGTCGGGTGTGCTGGGGGCCAGATAGGATCGTAAGTTACCCAAATGCTGGTCCGTGGACCGGAGCCAGGATGGTGATATCAAAACTTTCCAGAAGCTTTGAGCACTACTCCAGGACGGAATTGTACTTTCTGTTAGCTTCTCCAGATGCACAGTCAGTTTGGGAACTGCTAACGTGGGTGGGACTGGGCTTGCCTGTCCGAGGGCTCCACATTACCCACCCCTTCTTGGTCCCCATCAGGACGCTAGAAAGTGTTAACAGTATTAGCTCTGCGGTACGATTAGGTTATGATTAGCGTTATTTGTTTGTGTGGTTGTCAACTTAACCAGGTGACCGTGCCCTTCATGATGCACAGTGGGAGTTGGGGGACTTTTGAGGGGACAACATGGGTAGAAGAACATTCTGGAAGTACCAGAGAGTCAGAGTCTGGCAAAGACCTAGCGTTCTACTGGCTTGACGCTCTTAGTTTTGTGGTGGAAGAAAGTGGGATTTTGGCTGGGCCAGTCAAGTCCCTATCATATACACGGAAAATGGATTTTAATTTTGAGGGTGTTTGAGAGAGAAAGCAGTGGGGATGGGACCGTGTCCCCGAGACCTGGTCACTTCAACTTCTTCTCTCTAGTTTCCAGGTCCTTCTGTGGCACATCCAGCAAGAGGTGAGAGATGCAGTCTTACCCCCGGATCCTTCTTCAGAAATTCACCTTCTTCACAGTCTACACCCAAGTGCACAGGAAACAGCCCCTGTGTCAGGGCTCCCTTTTCCTCAGGCTGTGCTCTGTGATGGGAATTTACAAACTCAACCCCAAATCCAGAGGAGACAAACCTCCTTCCCCCTTTACCTTCGAGACCCGGTTTCACAAAATGCAGGGCCAGCCTCACAAATGCCGGCTCAGGATTCACTTTCTCATCAGGCCAAGGACTTTTCAGAGTTGCTGTGTTTTCCATATCATTTCCTTCCTTCCTCCCCCGCTCCCCCCGCTTTCACTTCCTGTTTTTTCTTCCTCTTTCTCCACCCCCTAGCCTGGCTCTCCAGCCCTGTCCCTTGTTGTCTGAGAACAGGAACAAAGCGCAGAGTGTAGATAACCATGATTTCCTGATGGGCCCTCTCTCGCTGCTGACAGCCAGGGCCAGGCTCAGGTTCTCTGGGGCACTGGAGCCTCTGCTGGGGGCCCAGCAGGAAGCCTGGCCTTTAGAGCCCTCTGTCTGAGAGAGAATCTAACAAGAGGAATCCTTCATGTCCTTGCAACCATTCATAGCTTCCAAAGAACTTTCTCCCGCATTCAAGCGAAAGCACTGGAAAAATAAGACAACTGCTAGTGTTTGGACCGAATAACTCAAGTCCAGTTTAGATGGACAAAACACTGATGAGTGAGTTTGATAGGAGTTTATTTCTGGTTCTGCACTTTATTCTCCTTATGACTCTACAGATCATTCTGGTTCTCTGAAACTCGGTTCCCTAGCCCTTTGGAAAAATGGAGTTATGGGTGGCTCATAGGGAATTTTTGAGGACAGATCAGGAAAATGTATCTGTAAGATTCATATGGTAGGCCTGGCAGATCTTATTTGCTGAATAAATGTGAGATCCCCTCTTGGGTTTTGGTTTTCTGCACAGGGGAGTGGCTGTTCAAATCTACAGTAGCCAGAAAAAAAATCACATAATAAATGATAGCCCTGGGAGGAGGGTCCATATCTGTTACTGTGTTTTCCTGAAACGTGGAGAGAGAGAGAGAGAAAGACAGATGAGTGATCTACTGGCCAGGCATAAATCATTGAAAAACAAAGCCCACCCACCACTGTGCTCCTGGGGCCTGCTATTCCATAACAATATTTTTCTGATGAGAAATAGAACAATCCCAACCACAGGCCTGAGGTGGCCTGTTTTCACTTATTTAGCTCCTAGGGGCAAACCCACAAAAACAGCAGAAATCTGGAAAAAGTCCCACCTCCCTTCTTGAAAAATCTGTTTTAAAAAAAAAAAGACTTCCCAACCAGGGTCAATGACCACTTGTTTGAGAAGTCAGCCTGACCATGAAGCTACTTTTTAAAAAATTCCAAAGGCCAGAGAGTCAGAGACATATTCAATTTGAATTCTGCAAGTGGCTGAATCCTTGAATGAGGCTGTTTGCTTCTGAGCCTCAGTTTCCCCAACTACAAAACGAAAACATTACACAAGTGGTGATTGCATCAGTTTCTTGTAGCCCCGGTCATCTGTAATTCTGGTATTCTCTCTGTTCTCCTTAACAAATGGATTATTTCTAGAAGAGAACAGGAAATGGCCTCTCAAAGTAACATGACTTGCATTCCCTTTTAGCAGATTATCATCACTCAATTGAGGACAGAGAAACAACAGGACTCTAGGGGGCCACAGCCTTGATTTGGGAGCCAGACTTGCCTTGTCCAGCTTGCTCAGCTATTTTGTCCCATCAGCCTGGACTGGTGAAGCTGAATCACACAGGAGAACTCCAGGTAAGAAACAACTGACTTTGGTTATAGCAGACAGCACAGTGATAATCAGCATGGTTGGTGGAGAGAATATGTGATATGCATGCTTCTAGAATACTTGCAAGTATGAAGGGTAGTCATTTTACCAGATTCATCATCTTTGATTAGAAGTCATGCTTCCTCAAATGATGTACTATAAGCTGGCTAATTGAATTTACATTAAAAAAAAAAAAAGAAGAAGTCATGCCTCCTAACACCACATACACATAAAAGGGGGGAAAAAACAAAACAAAAAACTAAAAAAATACCAAAGATATAGTTTTGAAGTAGTTAAAGGTCCCTGGGTTCTACAACTGCATTCTGAGTGGGAGCTGTTGTTATCCTGGGTCTGGTGAATGCTGAGGCGTGGAGTAGAGTAGCTTAGAACTACAGGCAGGGGAGAGCAGATTTGAGCTGTAGTTCTAGGTTACTGTTCTGTGCAGAATTCATCTGAGATGAAGAATAATCCAGGTTCCACTCTGTCCATCCTGGTCATGCAGACTTAAGTGAACAGGAGACACCCTTTAGTAGCAAACCCGAGATGGAATTTGGGTCTCGTGCCAGAGGTCTGGCTTGCGTTGCACTCATTATAACGTTTTTTTTTGAGACATTTTCCGTTTGTGCAGTTATCATCCAAGACCACCGCGCTGTTCCAGCTGCGGGTTGCCGGGCCTTACTGCCTGTTCGTTGTTCCTACCTCCCTCCTCTGTCACCTCCTCCCAATCCATTATGGACATTTTTCTTCTTATCTGCCAGGACTGGGCCACACCTCCCTGAACTTCTTCATTGAAGTTGGACCTGACATGAGCTGACACACCTCCCAAATGACTAAAGATCTACTGAGGGGCTCAGCACCCTGGATGCTAGTGTTCTAGCACAGTTCCTTAAGCTGGCCCAGGGCACCCACTCTGACAAGATCAGGAGTCATGAAGGAGATGCCCATACCCTGAGATGGCCACACACCTGTTCATCTTTCTCCAGTTGCCGGCATTCCCTTCTGCTGTCCTCTGTCCTAAAGCTCTTCTTCTGCATCTAGATATCTTGAATTCCCTTGAAAACTAAAAGCAAAAGCATTTCATGTAGCTGAGCATAACACAGAAGGTAAGACCAGGAGATTTCTCAGGTGGTTTCCAGTCCAAGTGCCCAGGATCATTTTATCCTAGACTTGTTCCTAATACCACACTCTCATTCTTTGGGGGCGATAGGATTATCTTGTGCTCCTTTCCTTTCTTCGTCTCATGGTTTCTTTTCCTAGGGTGGCCACCAGGCCACAGCATAATCCAGAGGAAAGAGAAGAGCTTTTGGAATCAGACCTGATTTCAAATCTCAGTCCTGCTATTTATTAGTTCCATGATTTTGCTGAAATCATTTTAAATTGCTGAGGTTCTGTTTCCCCACCAGTAAGATGGGGACAATATGCCCTATGTTGTACGCTTGTGATCAGGATCAAAGGAGATAATTTCTTCCTCAAAGAAATGTTAGCTCCTTTCCCTCTCCAATCTTATTTAGAGCTCCTTAAATAGAGCTTTGATCCCCCCCATCGGGTTCTATTAGAACCTTGTGCCTTGTGTATCTAGTAGCTTGAGGTACTAATTCGTCCAGCCATCCCTTCATTCCACAGATGTACAGCAGGTGCCATTCTTGGTGTTAGGGATACGGCCCAGAACAAAACGAAGTTCCTGTTCTCATGGGGCTTGCATTCTAGTGGGATCATGAGATCGTCAACAAGTAAACATATGTACATTATATCAGGCAGTGTTAAGTGTTATAGAAAAAAATAAAGCAGGAAAACATAAATAAAGAACGCCAAGCCAGAGAGATGGGAAGTGGGGAAAGAAGGAACAGGATCCAAGGAAAGGCCTCCCTGCTTAGGCGTTATTGGAGTAGGACCCAAACAAAGTGAGGGAGTGAGGCTCGAAGGAACAAAGACCTGAGGTGGGAATGTGCCTGGGCTTTAAGGACCTGCAAGCAGCCGGTAGGATTGGAGCAGAAGGAGCGAGGGGACTGGGGAAGGAGGTGAGGATAGAGAGAAGCAATCAGACCATGTAGGGCCTCATACGCCACTGTAAGGACTTGGACTTTTATGTTCTGGCTGGCCTTTCCAGAGATTCTTCTCCCTTTCCTCCCTCTTCCCAGGAGCATCTCCCCCTCCCTGAAGCATCCCTAAATAGAAAAAGGGATGGATGCTCTTGCCCAATAGAGTATGAGCCACCCATTCCAAAACCCGTGTTGGGCATTTGGTACCAAGACTCTGGAGATGAATGAATGAGATGTGGGCCTGTCCTAGGAGCCTGCGGTCCAGCACTAGTTCAGGCTGCTTGAGAAAGTTGCCCTGATAAATTAGGCCAAAGTGAGGAGTTGTTCTAAATTGGTCCTTGTGGAAGCAGTTTGCTAGAGTGGCCGTTTTCCATTGGAACCTCCCACAGGTCACTTCTACCCGATTTCTTGGAATGCATTCTCTTGTGTTGCCAAGTCTTGCCTTCAGGGTAGAGAGGGGATCGGTTCATTCAGCAAACATTTGAGTGCCTGTTCTGTTTCAGTGTCAGCGTAGACGCTGGCTACAGATGATGACTAGATTCGCTCCCTGCCCTCGAGGGATTGATGGTTTTCCTAGTGACCAGACGATACCGTCTGTGTTGTGGTAAGAGTGGGTGTGAGGGAGCCCAAGGAGAGGCTCCTGACCCGCATGGAGGGGGCAGAATGGGGCAGCTCCTGGGCTGTGTCATCTCCACTCAGTCCAAGTGAATAGCAGGGAGGGTGGGCAACATCAGGGAAGGGTACTGGGAGGAAAGGGATAAGCCAGGGCTGCCCATCAGAGGCACTGTGCCTGTCAGTCATTGTGGCCGTGGAGTGTGAGATGAGGCGAATCTGAGGGGCCCAGTTAGAGGGGGAGGACGGAAGGCTCACCAGGGGCCTCGAATGCCCACCAGGGGTGTCGAGTCCACATGAGGACAGCTCAGAGCTGTGAGGAGTCTTTTTAAAGCAAAGATCGATGGTCTGATGAGATTGGAGTTATATGAAGCAAAGGGTCTAATTTTACTGACCCTAAATTTATTCTGATTTATCAAAAGTGGTTGGTTTTTATTTTTTTTATTTTTTATTTTTTTTAAGATTTTATTTATTTATTTGACAGAGAGATAGAGAGAGCACAAGTAGGCCAAGAAGCAGGCAGAGGGAGAGGGAGAAGCAGGCTTTCTGCTGAGCAGGGAGCCCGACACGGGGCTCGATCCCAGCACTCTGGGATCATGACCTGAGCCGAAGGCAGATGCTTAACGACTGAGCCACCCAGATGCCCCAAAAGTGGTTGGTTTTTAAAGTGCTTGTTTTATACGTACTTCTTGTAGAATTGTAAGATCAGAGTCTCCTCAGAGGTAAAGTAGGTTCGTACAGACGGACTGAAGGAGATCGCCGTCTGGTGCCAATGAACACGCAGCCCTTTCTGTCGCCCTCATGAATGGTAAATGTTGACCGTTTCATGTGCAGCCTGGGTGCACAAATTGCTGGGATGTGGTTAGAACATGAGCCTTTTTTCTCATTGGAGAGAGTGGCTGGCAAAAGCCTGTGCTGTTCTAGGAGGAATGGTGGAATTTAGGTCTTGGTACATTTTCTTCTAGTCAGAAAGCAAATGGGTAATATCCATCTCTTAACCCTCTCCTAGTTGAATGTTCTCTTTAGAAAGGACATATTCACTGGCCAGGCAATACCAGAGTTCCTGCCATGGGCCAGACGCTGTGCTAGGCCTGGAAACCATCAGGACGGATCAAGCATGCTCACCCCTCCAAGGAGGTCAAGTCTGTGGCAATGACAGGGAAGACAAGAGTCACAGACACAGATGGTGGGCAGGGGCCCCTTGCCCGAACAAGGTGCGGAAAGGGAGGGGTGCCTGGGTGACTCAGCCGGTTAAGCCCGTCTGACTCTTGATTTCGGCTCAGGTCATGATCTCGGGGTCATGGGATTGAGTCCCGTGTCAGGCTCCTCACTCAGCAGGGAGTCTGCTTGAGATTCTCTCTCTCCCTCTGCCCCTCCCCTGCTAAAATAAATAAATCAATCTTTGTTTTAAAAAGTGCAGAAAGGGAGAATGTTCTCTGCCTGGGGAAGTCAGGGAAGGCTTCCCGGAGGGGGCCAAATGAGCTGGGCATTGAAGGGTGAGTAGGAGTTGAGAGCTGGGCAAGAGACAACCCTAGTACAGAATGGCACTCTATAAATACAGGCCATCATTGGTATGTCTGTGGTGGTGGTGGTGGTGGTGGTGATGGAGAGGAAATAGCCAGAGTGATCATCAGGCACAGATAATGCCTCAACTCTGCTCTTCAGAGCCCATTAGTAGCCGCCTCCTCAGCCTCCCACCTTGTTCCCAACAGTGACTAAAAATAATCAGATTGACTAATTTGAGTTGCTCTCTCCTCTGACCCCATGGAGGTGTCAGTGAGCGAATAGGATGAGAGGGACCACGGAAAGAAGTGGAAAGAGGAGGAGGAGGAGGAATCCATCCCCATCATCCAGAAACATGGATGTAATGACGTCTCTTACACTGGGGCTCTCTGGTAGCAAAACTCAACTTCCCAGAAAACCAGGTCTGCTGCTTCCCTCTGAAAACTGCAAGAGAGGTTGAGAACTGTGTCTGTCCCTCTACCTTCCTCTTGAGGGGGGGCGCGGAGACATATATATGTAAATACGTGTGTGTGTGTGTGTGTATCCAGACACATGTACATATGTGTGCCGTCTATGTGTGTACATATAGGTATGTGGACACACAGACACACACACATCTGTGTTATTTAGAGTCTATGCTAACCTCACAGAGCCCGGTGCCAAGCCCTCCAGCTGCACGTGCTGGCATGGGGTAGAAGCGGCCTGGCCGACCTGCGCACTTCCCCAGCTGTGCTGCAGTCTATGTGCTTCCCGGCACTGGGGGTTCACAAGCACCCCAGGATGCCAGGGACAGAAGAGGACACTGAGACTCAGAGCCACGGAGCAGCTTGTCCAAGGCCTGAAGCTCCTAGGTGGTCAGGAGTCAGGCTGTCTTGTAATAATTGTCCCCTCGACTGCTCTGCATGCTGCGCCACCCTTCTGATAACCCAGTGAGAAGCGGCGGAGAATCACCCTTGGACGTGGCCCTCCCCTAGAGCTCTGAAATGCAGCACTGGGCAGAGCAGTGGTATCCTGCCATGGAGTCCTCTCTGGATTCCTGTGGTGCCGGCAAAGTCTCTACATCTTGTCCTGCAGGTGTCTGTTTACATGCTTCCAGGGACGGGGAGCTCACTACTTGATAAAACAATTTGTTCTAGTTGTGGGCACTAGGGATCCTTCCCTCCTTACAGAGCCATCTCTGAACCTAACCCTGTCCCATTTCTAGTAGGCTTACTTCCAGTTTTTTTTGTTTTTTTTTTTTTAGTTATCTCTGTTCCCAATGTGGGGCTCAAACTCATGACCCTAAGATCAAGAGTAGCATACTCTACCGACTGAGCCAGCCAGGCACCCCCTCATTACTAGTAGGCTTAAATCTCAACAGCAAGCAGCTTAAGGAGTGAGTGCTTTGCTCGGTTTGGAGTCTCCAGGAGACACAGGCAGCCCCATGACATAGACCCCCTCTCCATTTCTCCTCCTGGAGAACCAGGAGAATCAGCCGGGGCTTCCTCATCTCTTGCTTTGGGGGGGTCTGTGTGTTCTTCCTGATGGGCTAGGCTGAGTGGAACACAGAGCAGCTGGGTTTCTTCTCTTCTCACTCTAAGGAAAGACCTCACCATGAGCTTTCTCCCACACTCTTCTCTCCACAAACCTGGCCATCCCAGGGTGAGTAAGAATTTCCTTGGGATGCCTTTAACAGACAGAAAGTGAAGTTTGAAAAGAAAAAGAGAAAGAAAAGGAAGCAAGGAAAGGATGACCATAGTGTCAGGGTTAACTTGGGTTCTAGCCCAGGCTGTGGCACTGACTGACCATTTGACCTTGGACACCCCTTCCCTCCTCCATCGTCACTACGAGGCAGTTGGGCTTGATGGTTCAGGGCTTTCCATTTCCAAACTTGACCCCAGAGAGCATCCTTGAATGCTGCTGAATCCGCACGTGACCCCGCAGGACCCCAGTGTGGGGGTGTGGGGTTCACATCCACATCACCCCACCAGGAAGCGCCTCTGGAAGGTGAGAAACTGGACCTCTCATCTTTTCGTGGCTCGCCAGGCCTCCGTCAGCCCTGGACTTCAGAAGAGCTGATGTGGTTCTCAGACTGAAAGGGCTCAGCCTGCACCCCCCACCCCCATCCCGAATCCGTGAGCCCTGGTGTAGCTGCCACCCTTGCCCTGCCCCTTCGTCCCAGTTTTCCAGCTTGCTGCAGCTCTGTGTTCCTTCTCTGTGCTGGGAGATAGGAGAATCGGCTTGGGGTGCTTGGCCTAGCCCTGAGGGCAAGCCTGCCTTTCTCTGGGACTTGGAAGCTGCCGGCCTGGTGGCCCAGGATGGAGACTTCATCTGACCTGCAATCCAGAGTTAGGCCCAGGCTGCAAATGGGCAGAGGCATTCTGGGGAGAGAATCGTTACTGCCGAAAGCCTGCTCGGAACGTGTCTCCTCCAGAGACCTCGCTTCCCAGCACACCCCCTGGCTCTTCTCCTGACCATGCGGCTCGTCCAAAAAGAAGGGGAACAGGGAAATCTAACGTACTGTCTTCAGTTGCCATCACACGGGATACCTGGAGCCTGGAAACGTGATGACATTTGCGAAGGCATGTGTCCCTGGCTTTAGGGAATGACATGATAGTGTGCATCAGCGAGGACCGTAGGTGAGGTTTGGTTCAGTAATGGTCATCATGAAATGCGGTGTCACGTTATGGTTCGGAGCACAGACTAGAGCCACATCGCCAGAAGGCTAGCTGGTGAGCTCGGACGGTGACCACATATCTCATCCAACAGTTTCCTTGTCTGTAAAGTGAGAAAGTCGATGGCGCCTGCCATTTGGGGTTGCTCTGCTCTTTCAATGAGCTAGTCTAGGTGTGGGCTCTGGGCGGCGCCTGGCACATAGTAAGGACCCAATTCATGTTAGCTCTTTTTATTTTGATCTGAAGCCTTCGTTGAATATTTTATTAAAAGTTAGTTTTCGGGATGTGCCGTGGGTTCCGGCATCGAAGAGCTATTTATTAAGCATCTTCTGAGTGCAGAACTAGTCCCAGAAGGAGTTTCAAAGCTGAAGTCAGCCACAGTGATGAGCAGTCCAACCCCAGACGTGCGGCACCGTCTGGCCATTGGAACAACCAGAGCATCTGAGGAGACCAGAGGCAGCAGGAGAGATCCCCGAACCCGGAGGCTTCTCAGGGCAACGTGGTGGTTCAGAGTCAGGGTGGTGGCCAGGAGGGGATGGAGGCAGGACGCTGGAGGCAGATGGTGGGTTGTGAGGAGGAGGAGGATCTCCACAAGGATGATGGAGGGATGGGGGAGCCGCTCTGAACAGGAGGTGGGAGAAGAGCTAAGGAGAGAGGGATTGCTTGAGAGCCCTGAGGGCACCCAGGGGGGACCCCTCCACTCTGTCCAGCTCCGTGTTGGGGGAGGGAGAGGGCTCCGGATGTGCCAGCAGAGGCCCCCCACACAGGCAGGACGGGCGCAGGCCCGCTGCCCCGCACTGGGAGAGCACAGGCCCCTCTATGTGCCCAGGAGCCCCAGCCAGGCCTCCTCTCCTTGGAGGGCCCCACAAAGACTCGCTTGTTCTCCCCTGACATCAGACCTCGCCCTCAGGACTTCTCTGTTCTTCTGGGGCAAGATCTCACACAGTGATAATGGCCTGAAAGGGAAGACTGGCTCAGGCGTCACCATGCCAACCCGCTCCCCGGCAGAGGGCAGGAAGATGGTGCCCACCACGTGAGCCTGTGCACCTTGCAGGTCCTGCCGGGCACAGAGCCGAGCACTGGGCGCCTGGTCCCAGCCCCATGGGAGCTGCTGGTAGTGGTTCTGAGAAACGCCAGCTGCGTGGTCAGGAATGGGCAAAATATCAGAGGGCCAAATTAATGATCGCAGTGTACAATGAGCTGATTGTTTTCTGGTTGGTTTTCTTTTTTTTTTTTTTTTCTCTTAAGTAAGCAAGTGTTGCATTTAAACACCTGGGGTTTCTATTTTAACAGAGACTTATGTAGAGAGTTTTACCTTCGAAATTTCATAAAATCTTACTGTTCGGGGGCTCCTGGGTGGCTCAGTCAGTTAAGCATCCGACTCTTGATTTTGGCTCAGGTTAGGGTCTCAGGATCCTGGGATCAAGCCCTGCATCGGGCTCCACGCTCAGCGGGGAGTCTGCTTGAGAGTCTCTCTCTCTCCCTCTCCTTCTGCTCCTCCCCTGCTTGTGCTCTCTCTCTCAAATCAATCAATCAATACTTTTTTAAAAAATAAAAAGAAAAGCTTACTCTTTAGAGGAATCTGTGAGATCGGCTGGTCTAGCTTCTGTCTGATCTTTTTTTTCAAGTGAGTTGACTGAGGCTGGGGGAGTAGGAGGCAGTGTGGACAATGGGAAGAGTAAAGCCTTCCCAGCCTCTCATTCCAGGCTCTCAGATCGGGATCCTGTGTATAAAGCCCTTAGCACAAAACCTGGCCCACAGCGGGGCTCAGAAAAAGCTATCCCTGATTATTTTGTGAACTTCCATGTGTGCCAAGTGGGATCAATAAATGAAACACTCATAAAACAAAATACATGTTAATCCAGTACAGGAGAAGCTCCTGATTCCCTTCGTCCTAAAACAGCCACTTACTTTTGAGCTACAGGAAGGAAAGAGGGCTTGACATTGGAACTTCCAATCTTTAGTCTAGGGCAGGGCTTCTCAAACATATAGACAAGGCCACAGGCTAGTCTGGGAAGGTAAGCTGGTGTCTCCGCAGTCTCTCCATGGTGCTTCCCACACTCCGCTGGGCACCACAGGACCTGAGCTTATTTCATTTAGCTGGGTTCTCAGCTGGTGCAAACCGCACAGCAGCCTCAGACCTCATATTGGAATAAAAGTTTGCCATCTTCAAGTAGGACTAAGATGCAACCTAAACACTACTTGAGCCATCTGTTGAGGCTGCTGGAGAGCAGAGCTTTCAAACATAGTCATTTGTGGCCACGGCCACCAGCCTGGGAACCCCAGCTGCAGGGTAAAGTTGAAATCAGGATAGTGCGTGGTTGAATCATCAAGAGCAGGGCTGGCCTTTAACATAAATTTCGAGATAAACTCCGTGAGTTTGTTTGTTTGGTTTAATTGTGGTCTTGGTGGATCAATCCAAACAGGGAAGTCCCATGGTGACTTTGCTGGGTTCTCTGTGTATTGTGGGTTTCCTGCAGGAGCATCCTCTCTCTCTCAAGAGCAACATTGTACGTCTGTGTAGAAATAGCTTGTCTATAAGCGCCGGGGCGGGGGGTGGGGGTGCAGTCACTAATGGAGGATCTCCCACTATCCTAATTTACACTTTCAGAGTATTTTCCAGGTGGGCCAAAGTAAACTATAGAAACTCATTTTGATAAGCTGAGGATAGAATTTCAGCCTTCCCCCTCCCCCTCATTTTTTCTTTCTCTTCCACTCCAACTGCAGTCAAGGTGATTCAGTCACAAGCTATGTTTCCCTTGGTGGCAAACGCGACTTAAGAAATTAGTGAGAGCAGCTGGGGAGGATGCTTACTTACCCAAATGGTTGAATCCAGTGATTTTTTTCCCCCAATTGCCATGGCTTCACTGTTGGCAGCCTGGTTAAGACCAGTGCTTTTGAAATGACTTTGATCAGGAATTAAGTGAATTATGGTGTTAAGCAAGCATTGGGTACTACAGCTGTGAATCTGAACACTGTTTACTACGAAGAGGAATAATGTTTAGAAAATATCCAGGACTTTGAAATCGATCCTGCTGCTTTGTCCTTTTTACAAACTTCTGCGTTTGTTCGAAGGCCCTACCCTGACCTGGTCTGGCAATTTTAACGTGAGGCGATAATGCCTCTTAGTGGAGAGCCTATTTAACTGCAAGCCCTTGTATTTGCCCAAAGAAAAACTGGGTTTTGGCAGCATGACATCACTTTCACAATTCTTAAAACTAAACAAGGTACCTGCTTTTGAAGGTCATCGTGAAAATCAAATGAGATAATTTGTGGGCAGCGCTTAAAACAGCACGGAGCCCAGGACTGCCAGTGGCCGTGACCGTGGTCATCTGACAACGAGGATGTGGGGAAGCAGGGGATGACTGAAGTCGTCTTTGGAGTCCCCAGGATTTCAGTTTCAGGGCCTTCTGTGTCAGCTGGGATATGTGGTAGGAAAGGTGACGGAAGCTGCACATCCTCACCTGAGATAAGACTCCCTTCCCGCCGGCCCACCTGCCTGCAAGACCCACTTCCGAAAGCGCACCCATGGTTCAGCCTTACATATTCTCACTGTGCAGGAAATTTGATTCAAAACGGCATCCACGGGGCACCTGGGTGGCCCAGTTGGTTAGTACCTGACTGTTGATTTAGGCTCAGGTCATGATCTCAGGATCCTGAGGTCCAGCCCCATGTGAGGCTCCGCCCTCAGCCGGGAGTTTGCTTAAGATTCTCTCCTTCCCCCTCTGCCCCTCCCTCAGCTCTCTCTCTCTCTAAAAATAAATAAATAAAATATTTCAAAAACAAAGAGGCATCCACAAGTGGGAATTCATGGACCTGAGACATGTTATTTTGTCATGCCTGTCCTTGACCTTGGGCTTCTCCCAGCTCGGCCTCTGAAGCTGATTGGTGGGGCCAAAGGCGGGGCCAGTCACAGGCTTCTCTTTGTGAGGAGTTGCTGGCCATCTCCTCCAAGCCGGTGAGGCAGGCTATTCTCAGAGCCTGCTGCCTGTCTTCAGTTCACTTGTGCATCCCTGAGACTGTAGCTGGCCTTTCAGATGACTCAAATTTTCTTTCTTTCAATTTTCAAGCATAGCATGAGATCCCTGTCTGCTTCTCCATATGCCAGAAACTAGTTACATCTTTTTAAAACTAGGTGAAAGGGGGAAAACATTTCCTCCCTCCCTCTTCCCTCCCTCCCTTCCCTCCCTCCTTCCCTCCCTCCCTTCCTCCCTCCCTCCCTCCCTCCCTCCCTCCCTTCCTTCCTTCCTTCCTTCCTTCCTTCTTCCTTCCTTCCTTCCTTCCTTCCCTCCCTCCCTCCCTCCTTCCTTCTCTCTTTCTCTTTCTAAGTAAATGGCTGGGACTCAAGAGATCTTAGATGGATACAGATTTTGGCATTCATGCTGTCACTTCTCCACTCATTTTTTTTTCCATTTATTAGCAAACACGTATTCCCTGAGTGGCCTGCTGTGGATTCAAGCGTAAGTCCTAGCTCCTGTCCTGGAGGTTTTCACCTTCTAGGAAGAGAGGCAGACAGGTAAGCAGGAGTGACTGGAATGGTGGTGGTAGGGTGGTATGTGAGGACTCCAAGGGCTCTGGTGAGAGGCAAAGGGCAGGGGACACCGCCCCCCACCCTGGGAATGGGGACAGGCATCAGGACAGGCCCCAGGCCAGTGGAGGATGGGAGTCTGCCGGGCAGAGAACTACCTTGAGAGCAGGTGTAAATGCACATAGGAAAACCAGTCCCACCACTTCATCATAACCAGAAGACTGGGATCTGCCCAGGGACCGCAAAGCTGAGCGTGTGAGAGCTGTCACTCCCAAGACCCTCTCGTCCATCCCCACCGAGAGGGCGTGATCTCAGCAGAGGGACCTGGGGTTGGCTTCCATCCAGCTCTGGGTCTCCCCAGTAGCCAGATGTCCACTGAGAGGTCTCCCTCCCAACTCCACAGCCTCCTTCTGCATGAGACCTTTCCAGTGTTTTCCAGCCCAGACGAATCACCCTTTCTCTTGTACCCCTTTTCCAGAACACTTTCCCTTCACCCAAACCACAGGCCTTCCTAGAACGCTCCATGCTCTACAGTGGGCTTTGAACATGGCTTCTTGCCCTCACTGGATTGTGCTCTCAGACCACTGCAGGGACCGAGTCTTACTGAGCACGGGTCTCTAAAATGAGCGAATGTTCATGTACTTATTCCTTAGACCATTCGTCAACTTTCCAAACTCTATTGAGGACTCTGCTAGGTATCGAGGATCTTAGGGTCGTCGGAAGGAAGAGGTTATTTAAACTTGGGAGCAAGTGGCCAGGATGAGGAGAGGTGTTGGAATTCTTTGGTGGTGGGCCATCAGCTAAATTATATTGAATATAAATTGATAGCCTGGCACAGCTAGTAGAGTTTTGCCAACTAAACAAAATCTTCGGTTATAGTGGTACTTTCTAGAAATTCTGAAAAAGCTTATTACTTATTCCAATGAAATGCTGCCATTTCGTGGGCAATATAACTAGACTCCCAGAGCCTTGGGATCTGTATTAACATCATCGCTTTGTCACCTCATGGATTTTTTTTTAAATTTGAAATTTGAAAGCCAAAGGACAGAGCTTTGGTTTTTGCAAATTATCCCCAACCTAGCGCCTTCATGTTACAATTGTACTATTATTATAATTGCAATGAGAGCTGATTTGGGCTTCTAGGGCTGGGGCATGGCAGGTCCTCAATTGCTCCTCAAGTTCCAAAGGGAAGGTGTCTAAATGAGAGCATGTCATATTAGACCTTTGGAGACACGGGAAAGATGAGACCAGGCTGTCCGAGCATTGCTTCGTAGAGCCACTTTGTTGAATATATGAAAATCGTTTGTAGTTTGCGCGCCTATGCGTTTCATGACATTTGCTGCCTCCAGCATACGCAAGCGCTTGAGAACAGCATTCCACCAGATTCCAGAATTACTACTGTTTTTCACAGACTAACGCTCTAGCACTCCATGATGGCCGCAGTGGCCGATTCGGATACAGCATGGAACATTTGAAAGTGCTGGGGGTCTACCATCACTGTCCTTGCCAAATAACTTGAAATCCAAATGGCCTCAAGGAGCAAGACCAGGGCGGCTTTTGCAGAAAGTGTTGTTGGCGTGGAATGCTGTGACTTACATGGAAGGTCCATCCCTGTTGTAATGAACTTAGCTCACGATTTGGCATTAGGTTGCCTGGATGCATATTTGGAAATTGTTGCACATTTTTACTGTATAAAACTCTAGGACTCTGGGGCAGGGAGGAGTTCCCAGCTCATTGAGCCAGTCCTGGTGGGCAATAGAGGATAAGGATGAGGCTCAGAGCCGGGAAATGACTTTCCCCAAGGTTCTGCAGCAAATGAATGGCTAAAATGAGATTAGGACGCAGAGGCCATGGCTCTCTGTGCACTTGGTGGCATTACAGAGGCATCATGGTCAATGTTATGTCCTGTGTCCATTTGGCCTTGGGTGACACGATAGCCATCTGACCTACCCAAGGTGCCAAGCTGCATTTCTGCCCAGGAATGTCCCTGCTCCCGCTCTCTGGTTGCAAAGTTCCTACATAATCAGTCCTCAGCTGATTCTTCTGACCTTCTCTTCCTCCCTCCCTTCCCCTGCCCTCCCCTCCAAAATACACTTTCTCTTTTACAGTTTCATACTGTTCCTCGTTTGGACCATGCTCACTGGACAGCATTTCCCCATCCCCTGCAGTGGCTACTTCTCCCTCACTCTTATGCAAATGGCCGTGTCTGACCAAAATATCTGATGACCTGAGAGCGTCTCCTCCCATGGGATATGGAGGAAAAAACTTAGGTTTTGTTAACAGAGAGCTCCATGGGGTCATGGGAGTTCTGTTCATGAATGAATGACTACATTCATTCCAAATGAACATATGTGAACATATGTGTGGTGTTCCTACTATGTGTCAGGCCCTAGTCTAGGAGTTGAAGGTACATATGTCAGAGATTAAAAAGAAAAATAAAGGAAGTGACTGGGGGTGGGGTGAGGTGAGGAGAAGTGAAATCCAATTTTGGACTGGGTGGTTAGGTTGGGCTCCCCTGAAAAATAAACCCTGAACAGAGACCTAAAGAAAAAAACATGCAGATATATTGGGGGAAAACATTCTAGGTAGAAGGACTAGCAAGTGCAAAGGTCCTGTGGCAGAAAGATACGTGGTAAGTTCAAAAAAAGAAAAGATGAGGAGGCAGAGGTGGCTGAAGCAGAGTGAAGGAGGGGAAGTTGCAGGAGATGAACCACTTTGTGGTACCATCACAGAGGGACTTGTTGACTTTGATAGGGATCTTGTGCCTTACTCTGAGTAAAATAGGACACTGCTAAAAGGATTTAAGCAGAAGGGTGACAGCTGGGAAATCTGTTTAAGGGGCAACTACGATACTCTGGGCAAGAGGTGATGGCTTGTGGCTTGGTCTAGGGCACTGGTGATGAAGGGTGTGAGAAGCAATTGGATTCAAGATACATCTTAAAAGTATAGCTGATGGGATTTGTTAGCTTGGTTATGGGGTATGAGAGAAAGAGAGAAGTCAAGGATAACACCAGCTTTGTTGGACTGAGCATCTGGACACATGGAATTGCCATTGGCTGAGTTGGGGAAGACTGGAACAGGGCAGTTTTAATGTTGGGTATGTTAAGTTTCAGCTGTTTATCACAGTCAAGTAGTCAATTGGATATACGAGTCGGGAGTTCAAGCGAGGGGGGTCAAGGCAACAGGGAAGAATTTGGAAGTCATCAGCATCCATCTCTAAGATGATATTGAAAGCCCTCCCAGATATCAATAACTGTAGGAAGGAGGAGCTCTTCGTCATGGCCGGGAGGACAGAACTCAGACCGGTGGTTGGAACAATAAAAATAACAAGAGTAATAGTGAGTTATGGCAACTACCATTTATGCATCTGGCTGCTTACCTCTGTTGTCTCATTATTTCCAAAAACCACCCTTGAAGAGGTTGAAATAATCTGTGTTTTACTCATATTGAGACTCTGACTCAAGGAGGTGAAGTAAATGTTGTTAAATAACATTTATTAAGACCACCCAGCTCATAAGCTGGCTGAGCTGGGATTCAACCCAAGTCCATGTTGCTGTTGCTATGCTGAGCATCAATCAGGAAGCAGATCACAGCTCAGTTTAAGGAGTTCAAGGGCATGGTCTTTCTCTCATCCTTGCCAAACACCTTTCAGCTGAGAATTTCTACCAGCTCAGCCCCCACCTTCAAGTTAAGCCTGGCCTGAAGATCGGGCACTTCAGGTGCAGGATGAAATAAAGCCCGAGGGGACACAGAGTGCTGCCCATGCCAACAGGGCACACTATGTAAAGCAAGGGGGGACGATTTGAAAAAAAGCATTAGTGATGAGATACAAGACAGAGTCACGCCTCTGCTCTAAACGTCAGCTACAGTTTAAAGCAAAGACATTACCAGGAGGCGCTTGTTGATTTCCTAGTGCCAGAGGTCAGAGGACAATGCCCACCCTCCCCGAGGCAGGTGTTTATGGCACACTGGCCCTCTGCAGGCTCTCCGCTCTGCTGTCCTCTGTGTCAGGCCAGGCCGCAGGCAAATGAGTGCGGTGGACTCCATCTAGCAGAGTAAGATCTGACTTGTCCAAGGTCTGCAGCTAGTACATGGTACCTTAGAGATCTGAACTAGGCTTTCCAGACCCCCGAGCTTCTGCCTGTCGCACCGCACTGCTTCAGAAGGGAAAGGAGAGACGGGGCTGGAGGAACCTTGAGAGCGCCTCGTGTCCTCCATCATCCAAGTATCCCCGGCATGCAGTTCCGGGGATGGCCAGCAGAGGGGACCACGCACCCGGGTTTCTCCAGCCCGCTGCCTGAAGCCATGTTGAATGAGCAAATGTCTGCAGCAGACTATGAGATCTACATGTCTCCTTGGCAGGAAATCCTCGAGGAGCACTGCGGGGTTGTGCAAACAGCCTTACAATGTCCGCTTGTGTGTGTGCACTCGGCTTCGCCTGCGTCGCCCACAATGCTCTGTTTTTTTTGGATAATGGGGCTCTGTGGACCCATACGCCTTGTCATGCAAAGGGAGGGACCTGTATTTGTCATAAATGGGCTCTTGTATGATTAATAGCTGGGCGAAGGAGCACGCAGCAGCCGTTCAGCACCCAGCTTCACGTCCTCACTGAGGCGGTGGTCTGAGTCGGCTTTCTTCCCTTGCTCCAAAGCAGCAGTGCAGTATTTATTGCTAAAAGGGAAATGACTTGTTTACGTGGTGGCTGCAGTTTGGGCTACGCACGACAGGAGGTGCAGAAAACTGGCATTTGTTCTCAGGGGCTGACTGCACGCCAGCTGCTTAATCGGCATTCTCTTTATTTCCTCAATAGCAACACTGCAAAGGAAGTATTATAATTTGCATTTTACAGATGAGGAAAACTCTGATTCCGAAGAGTAGCAGGACTTGCCCAAGGTGTCCAGAGCACATGGTATTCCCATTAAACGACTCTCTTTCCTTTTCAGTGTGGTCCATGGTCCACACACTTGAAGATGCCTTCCTCGTCCTGTCTGGCTGCCCATACACTGAAATCAGTGATTTTAAAACAAATGAGGAATTTCCATCCCCGGGCTTTGGTGTGTTTATAGTACCTCCTGGAATTATATGCAAAAAAAAAAAAAAAATGTGGGTCTGTGTGGGTGTGTGCATTTTTCTGAGAAGGCTGATTTACATCACATTCTCGAAGTCATCTGCGATCATATTTCTATTTGGGGACATGCTTCTTTTTCTCTGACCTCTTCCTCTTACCGGTGACTGTTTTCTCTATTGAATGTATTCAAAGCTGACATCTCACTGTTGTAGCTATGCGGAGACGACTCTTGTCACACTTCCGAGCAGAGGGCTGTGTGCTGTGCTGGACCTGGGCTTGGTGCTCGGTGGGGTGGAGGAGGAAGGAGGGAGTGAAATGGGTAACATTCTGAAAATGAAGAAGACATAGCCCTTGAAAGAATTCACAGCAAGGAGGGTTGTTTACTCAGCCCGGGAGTCAGGTAGGAGGTTTCTGAGAGGAAATGCTATTTGATTTGGGTCTTGAAAGATAGACAGAACATCGGCAGGCAGAGGAGAGGGGAAGGGCATTCCAGGCAAAGGGAATAACATAAGCAAAGAGGGGGGGAGGCAAGAAGGAGGCCAGAGCTGTTGGCACTGTCCATATTCTGGTGTGACCAAAGTACATAGCGTTCGAAGGAGCTGAAACTTGAAAGGGACCTCTGGGTCAGTTTTTATGGTCCTGAATACCATGTAAAAAAAAAAAATTGTACTTATCTTAATTTGACAGCCAGCTTGGAAAACATTTATGCTAAAATACGCCCTCCTTCCCCAGCTAACCCCACGTCCCACTCAGCCATGGAGTCTGCCTCGGGAAGCAGCTCCTTGCACAAGAGCCACATATCCCAGTGCTCAGCCAACCCGCCCCACCCACCTCTCCCGTCCCAGCCCAGGTTGATGGCCTCGATCACTTGCTTGGGGTTCAAGCCAGGGATTCTATTTGAAAATGTTAGTTTGGTCTTCCATGAACAATACTTTGCAATCAAGCCGATGGCTGTCTTCAGAAACTGGAAACAAAAGCAGAACCACTCCTACCTCTGAGATTTCAAGGGAGGTTTTCAGGCCCTTAGATGCCCTTCACGCTTGAGATATCATGGACCATGCCAATCTCCATTGGCTTCAAATTCTTCAAGTTTTTAGTATGTGAAATGGCTTTTGTTGGTCTTTTTGGCACTTACATAATTTTTGACATCTCCCCCCAAATAAATTTGACCTGGGAAGTAATATCCCGAATGCTTTGACATGTCAATTCCAAGTCTCCTTGGGTATACAGGTGGGCCCCAGTTTAAGAAAACTCAGCATCTGAAAACCTAGACTTGCAAATCAAGTCAACCCACGGCACTGGGGTGGGTGGGATTCTCCAGGGGGCTTTCACTTCCCAGAAGGATTTCTTCCAATAGCACCTCCCTGTGCATCAACCTGCTAGGTCATATTTTACCACCTGACAGTGAACTATGGAGGCAAAGAAACTTCAAGCACAAATCTGTGATGCAGCTGCCCATGGAATGAAAACCAGGCAGAGATGAGGGGAAATCTTCTTTTTTTTTTTTTTTTAATGTTATATTGTAATATAACAGAAATGGAAGAGATTTAATCCTCCAGCAATCATTTTGCACGTGACGTTTCCTGTGACATGCTCCGGAGACTAGTACGTGATCTGAGGTGCTTGGAGTATCTGGTGTTGCATTAGTGGGGGTGGGAGGGTTGGGGAGAGTGACTCAGGCGATAAGGGGATACTGCGGCGAAGGGGAGGCACGGAGAAGGGTGGGTCTCGGGGAGATGAGAACGTTAAGTGGATAGTTTGGGGAAGAAAATGGATCTGTGGAGTATAGTAGGTGCAGAAATCTCAGATGACACTCGGGTTTCTGGCTCATACAATTAGTTGAATGATGATGCTTTTCACTGAACAATGGAGGGGAGGGATATTTGCAGAGGATATTAAAACCCAAACCCAAATCGCTGTGCTTTCAGGAAATTCACTTAGGTTTGCAGGCCTGGAGTTGAGGAAGAAGGTCCAGTTTGGGGCTAGGGATTGAGAAGTCTTCAGCATATGGGCAAAAATTGGGAGTCGGAGGGTGTCACCTGAGAGGGCGGGAAAGGTATGAAGAGAGACAACTGGAGACCGACATTTAAAGGTTCGATGGAGGGAAGTGGAAACTTGAGAAGGAACACTCAGGGAGAGGAGGGAGGAGCAGAGATCAGGGAGCAGAGTCAGGGAGGCGGGTTTGACCCAGAGCACATGCGCCAGGACTCAGCTCCTCCCTCAGAGGAGGGGGGGGCCGTGTGCTTGTTGAGCTACTTACCTGAGAAGGAATTCTGGAAAAAGGAGATTTGTAATCCAAGAGAATAGACAGTGTTTAATCTAAATCACTGATGGCCTGGTCTGGACAGCCCAAATTTTAAGTAACTTCTTGGTGTTTCCTTTCAGTTTCTAGACTGAACTGAGGCCATCCCAGAAAAGTCAAGGAACTACCCCACGAAAGGCTTTTCCAAGACTAACGCTTAGGTCCCCAGGCTGCTGGCTCTGCAAGGGGTCACTTCCCCTTTGAAATTAAGCAGAACTGGCCTGGGTGGGCTGAGACTGTCAGCCCTCCTCCTCGGTCAGGGGCAGACTGATCAACCTGTTTGCTCACAACCATGTTCTTGATTTCACAAGTGAAAGGGAACAAATTCACTAATGACTTCCCAGCGGCGGGCTGGTCCAGAGCAAAGCCCCAGCTTGATTGTTTCCATATTCACGAACATTTGAAACTGGGGGGCGGGGGGCATGTTGACTTCCGTTCCCTAAAAAAGAATCGGATTTTGCCCTCGTTTCTTGGAGGCTTTTTGCTGCTTTAATATTGGTGTTTATGGGGAAATTAGCTATGATGAGGTAATAGTCTATTTAGAAAACTGAACTCAGATACTGAAAGGGCTCTTTTAAACCTGCATTTAATCGTTGCGTTCCATAGTGGTCTCTTGGTTTTTTGTTGTTTTGTTGTTGTTCTTGTTGTTGTTGTTTTGAGAATTCCCACGGATTGTCTTACGACTGGACTCTAGTAGTTTGTATTCCACGGGAACCGCCAAGCCCTTTTGAGGGACATCGTGGTATTAATGATCGATGAGAATATTCAAGGCATTTTCCCAGTCGAATGACATCACTTGTAGTGTTGAAACGTTTTGAAAACACATTTTAGCCATTAACTCATTTTTATTGTCAGATGAAAGTGCTTTAACAGACTCACTCTACTTCAGTTTTCCTCCTTCATCTCAGAATGAAATCATCTGTTGGATTCTTGGCAACCCGTTCGGCAACACAACGGAGAACCTTACGGCTTCGTTACCGAAGTGGCAGATGGGGAAGGGCATTCCAGCCCAGCCCAGCTATCTAAAATCGCTAACCTGGCTTAGCAGATTCCGGCTCCTGGAATTTATAAGCTGAGCTACGTCATTCCGTTGGTGCATTTTGTCCCCCCGCCCCAAGCAAAACAGGTGCTTATTTTGTTTAGGCAAGGCACCTTTATTTCAGTTGAGAGGTATTTTTTTTAAAGCCACCTATTTTGTATCTAATGAATTGCAGGCTGATGGTTAACTGGTTCTGCTTTTAATTCAAAGCAGTCAGGTCGTGTAAATGGTGTGCCGGGGGGTTCTGTGGTGACCAGAGAAAGTGTCTGGGAGCCCTGTGAATAGCAGACTATCACAGCACAGACTATCATTCCTCCTGGGACATCTCCGTGAAAGCTGCTGATGGTTCATGGGCGGCAAGCCAGAGGGGTTGTTTTGCTTTGCAGGGCAGTGTGGGGAGCCCACAAGCCTCTGGTGTCATGGGCAGCCCCTGCCATCCTGGTCCTTGTCATGATTTCTCCAGCTTTGAACCTTGTTGATCAGGTTGAAAGGTAGATTATCTTACTAGCCCTCCTAAATTCACAGACAGCCCCTAAAGCCGGAGCTGGTCTGCTTTTCTCTGTTCTGCTGGGGGACATCTCGGGGCGCTGTTGTAGTTAGTAGGTCAGACTCCAGATAAAACTACGTAAGGCCCATAGCAGGATCCAGCTGGAGGCCCTGGCCTGAGAGCCGAGACCAGGCTCCCCTTGGAGCTCTGCTCCCGAGTCCAGGCAAGTAACTGACCAGGTTAGCAGTTCTGAGATTTTTTTAATTTCAGTAAACCAGTAAAATTTCAAAACAAACTTTGGGAATTTAGGATGCAACTGTCACCTTTGCTTTGTAAAATAAATAAAAAACGCTGCTGCATAAACATGTTTGAATAGCTTTAGCTTTCTGCAAGCCTCATGACATAGCCTTTATTTTTCATGTTTTGCCCTAGACTAATGATGCTTTGGAACCACAGGGCAGAGCAGTTAAGGATTGCTTATTTTTTTTAGTGTTAACTGTGTTCTAGGCCCTGTGCTAAGTGCTGGGCGTACAGTAAGGTATAAAAACAGCCCTGCCCAAGAAGACGGGACCTTGAGAGAGCTAAGGGAGAAAGCGTGTAATCACTCGCGGTCCAGGCTGATAGGCACCGTGACATAGTCAACACAGCATGTTGGATGAACGGAGAGAGGTAGAGCTCACTCGAGGGACGGGATTTTGTTTTACCTGAGGTGGGGTCAAAGAGTAGGGAGGAGTCAGGGGGCTCCTTCTGAAGGCCCTGGTTTCCAAACTCATACTTCAAAGGGAATTCCAGGGAGGCACTTGCCAAAACTAGTGCTTAGAGGTCACATGGAATTGGATTCCAGACCCTGCTCTGCCACCTGTGGGCTTGAGAAGGTTTCTAAATCTTGAAGATTATTTCTTTATCTCTAAAATTGAGATAATAACTGTTCCTACCTCATATGGTTGTTGTAAAAATTAAAATATGCTAATAAACGAGAAGCTCTCATCACTATGGCCTGCAAAGCATTAAAAAATGTTAGTTGTTATAATAATTGGAAGCAGAAGGAGAAGCATGTGCAAGGGCCCTGAGGCAATAAAGCGCAGGGCTCCTTTAGAGAAACACAGGGTGTGGGGGGAATGTAGGGTCCCTGGATAGGGAGGAAGACAGGGGACAGAGGAGATGAGCAGAGGCCAGAGGTCAGGTTCTGTGCTCAGTGCATGTATCTGAATGCATTCTATCCTGCAGGCACTGGGAAGCAGTGGAAGCCTATTAAGCAAGGAAGTAACATAATCAGATTTGTGCTTAGAGAGAGGGTGCTGCCAGTCGTATGGAGATGAATGGCAGGGTAACAAGACGAGTCAGGAAGATCGGTCTGGGGGTATTTGCTGGATGCAGGCAAGTTCTGCTGAGTGTGTCAGAATTAGGATAATCAAGGGAGGGGCAGAGAGAAGTGTGCACAATTGTATGAACCATCCATGGGGATGTCCCTGTTAGGTTGCCGATTAGCACATTCTGGTGAGATCTTACGGACTTGGAGCAGAAACCCTCCAGTGGCAACAACACACTGCACTGTACTTTTTATGTCTTAAAGAATGGATTGGATGTCCCATTTACTTTTTGTGTTGGTGGATGGAGCATGAGATCGAGAGGCAGGCTATTTCCATTCTGGTCCCTTCTTTGGCCCTAATGTGTTTTGGGTCCTTGAGCAAGTGCTTTTTTGTAAAAATAGAAGCTATAAAAAGATGATCCCAGTTCTAATATAGGATATATTGTGATGACATTTGAGACTCTGGATCAGGAAGTCCAGAATCCATCTGGAAGACTTAGGGAAAGACACTACACCTGACCTGTGAGTTCTGGTCTGTAAAATGGGTCCAATAATACCTTTTCTACATTTGACACATGCTGATGTTGAGGGTGAATGTGGCCAGACACCTTTCTGACAAAGGTGTGATATTATATGAATATATGTCATTGTTGTGTTTGTGATTGGTCTGTGGCTTGTCTGCTGTGCTGCAGAAGAATGTTAGGATCAACCAGGACTTCTTATGTCGCAAAATATTGATTTCTTTTAAAAAAAAGATTTTATTTATTTATTTGATAAATAAATAAAAGAGAGAGAGAGAGAGAGAGAGAGCAGCAGAGGGAGAGGGAGAAGCAGGCTCCTCGCTGAGCAGTGAGTCTGATGTGGGGCTCAATCCCAGGACCCTGAGATCATGACCCGAGCCCAAGGCAGATGCTTAACCTACTGAGCCACCAGGTGCCACCAGTCGCCCACGAAGTCTTTGATTTCTTAAAATCTTTGCACCAGGGACAGGGATGTTAAGTATTTTAGATTCTGGAAGGTATTGGCTCATTCCAAATGCTAACAAAACCCATCCCTTCTGATAGAGGCATTGGGCATTTGTCATCTTAGACCTTAAGGAAAAAAATATTAGAAGGTAAAACCCGGCAGGGCTACTGTTTTATCTATTTTTTTCCTCACCTTCTGTTCTTATTGATAAAGGTGATCTTGGCTTTGGAATTCTCCTTTCAAATAGTCTTAGTTACTAAAGAAATCTTCTGAGGGCCTATTCTCTAATCAAGAAAATTGGCGTTGGAATTCTGGTGGATGCAGGAAAAGGTCAGCATTCACAATAATGTCTGCACCCTGGGCCTGAGTCCTTTGTTATGTCTTACTTACAGTAAACAGATTAATTTCCTCACAAACTATGACCACATTTTTTAAAAGCAAGCTCAGATTGGTTTTATTTGGTTTTACACTCTGGGAATACAGCTAATGCTATTATTCAATTTTTCCTTCCAAACAAAAACAGAGTTCCAAATTATACACACACACACACATACACACACGTGTATGTGTGTGTATGTGTGTGTGTGTGTCCTTTAATTTTCTCCTCTCTTTTGGAACTGGAAATGTTAGCAGAGAAATATTTTTTAAGAGTCTTTGTTTTCTACTGAGGAAGCTTAAAGCTAACTCCCAATGGAAATCATTTTGCGCCCAGAACCAAGAAAGTAGTCATAGAAAATACCACATGCACATCCCAAATTGTCGCCCATGGGAGATGAGGGCCTCCCTTGGCAGGGACATGTGGGCCTGTCTCTACAGTCATTGTTAACACTCCTACAGTGACTAGAGAAACGCCTTCATTCTAGACTACTTGGGGAAAAAATGCGAAAGAACCCATTTCAAAATTACATAGCAGTAAAAGAACCTTGAGGAATAAGCCCTCTGTATTTGGAAGACTTGATGAGTCACCCAGCTTGTGCCTTTTGCTCTCCTCTCATCCCTAAATCCCACCCCCTCCACCCCCCAGCTGGGGGGCTTCTCTTGGCCAGTCCAGATCCATAGGGTGCTTCATGCTCTCAGGACAGCTCATTTCTATTAAGCCAGCTTTTCTGGGACACTCCACCTGCCATGGTTTTCACGTCCCTCCCTATCTATGGCACTGAGCAGTGCTCATGTGAAACAGGCCACTTTGGAATGGAACAGAAACTGTGGACCCTCTTCCAAGAAGAGAGAGTGCATCCGTGTGATAGCAGGTTAGCCTGCATGCAGTTTCCACAGCTCATGGACTCCCAAAGTCCCCAGACAGAGGCCACCTAAGGGTCTGGTGCTCCAGGTCTCCTCCTGTGGGGAAGAGAGCATAGACTTCGGGGTCCCAGACTCTCAAAGTCAAAGATGATTTTATCTTTTATTCTCCTGCAGGGCTCAGAAAGATGCTTTCACCACCTGAACCTCTTTTTCTTCCAATAAACATGAAGATAATTATAGTGAACTCAAGGGTTGCTATGAGTTTTGAGTGAACTAAAATGTGTGAAAGCTCAAGCATAGCACCACGCACACAGTAGGCACTCAATAAACTGTGGATGTTCTTGTCCCTCTCGTGTATAGTAGTAATATAATAATAAGCTATAGGGGCGCCTGGGTGGCTCAGTCATTAAGCGTCTACCTTCGGCTCAGGTCATGATCCTGGGGTCCTGGGATCGAGCCCCGCATCGGGCTCCCTGCTGGCAGGAAGCCTGCTTCTCGGTCTCCCACCCCCCCTGCTTGTGTTCCCTCTCTTGCTGTCTCTCTGTCTGTCAAATAAAATCTTTAAAAATAATAATAATAAGCTATAATTCTTCTGATTGGTTATTAATATGTACCAAGTACATACTGTTATTTTTACATTCAGTTAACATTTTTGAGCACTTACCATTTATCAGAAATGTGTTATATGCTTCCTGGGTGGATCACATTCTTAAGCCTGTTGCTATCTCCCTAAATAGAATATGGATCCCCTGAGTGCTGAGGCCATGCCTTCTGTCATTGCATACCCCACCCCCATGTGCCTTGTATAGTCAGGGTGTTCAATGAGTAATTGACTAAATCCCTCCAGTAGTTATTACAGGTGTCTTTTTTTTTAATTTTAAAAACAAAGTTGGGGGAGGAGGAAGGGGAGAAAGTTTCCACCAAACTGCTATCAGATTCCCTTGTCTTGGGATAGGAGTTTCCTTTTTCCTTTTATTTAGATAGGTCACTGTCATCAAGAGAATCAGTGTTGAGGAAGGCCAACACTGGAAGGAACCAAGTCTCCTGGGACTGAGTGGGCAATAATCCTAACTTCCTCTTCTTTAGATTGCTGGCAAATCTATACGTTACCCCTTTGTCTTTTGGCACTTCATTCTTTTTCTTTTTCTTTTTTTTTTAAGTTATGTTGACATTTTTTTTTTACCTTTTTATTTATTTATTTATTTTTATTATTATGTTATGTTAATCACCATACATTACATCATTAGTTTTTGATGTAGTGTTCCATGATTCATTGCTTGCGTATAACACCCAGTGCTCCATGCAGAACGTGCCCTCTTTAATACCCATCACCAGGCTAACCCATCCTCACTTCATTCTTTTTCAATGGAGATGTTTCATGAGTCACTTTGGCAGGGTTTTCTTCATTAGATATTTATGTTTTTCTTGGGCTTTATGCTATATTTATGAAATTGGACACAATCATAGACACAATCATTTGGTTAAAATTTGCAGTTTTCAATGATTTTTCTAACATTTACTAAAAGAGTGACCTAGTTGTTCCTATTTTCAGAAGCATTTGTATATGCTTGGAATTTTTATGTTGGAAATGGCTAATAATGTATACAGGTTTATCTGAAGACCCCAACCTCTAATTATTACAAACTTGCATAAATATTGTTTTTCTGAAAATTTTGGGTTTTTATAAGGATTTATATTTTTTCAATCAGCTTCTATATTTAATTTTAATAATCCTAAATTTTCTGATCCTTAGAAAATGTATCTTTCTCCTAGGTATATTTTGAAGATAAAATAAGAAAAATATATCTAAAATACAGTATTTGGCACATAGAAAAATATCTTGCGGTGTTAACTATTAATGCCTTTAAATATTGACCTAGTGATAGTGAAAGTGATTTGCATAAAGAAACATGGATCTCACGAGACCAAGCATGAAAGATGAAGAGAAATGGAATTTATATAAGTCAGGGGATATTATACTTCTTTGATTCTCTGAATATCTTAAACCATAAAATGACTTGTAATGTTGAATAATTGTAGCTGATATTTGCATGGCATTTTACAGTATACACAATCTTTTCACGCCCATTTCATTTAGTCCTTGCAAGAACATCATGCAGAAGATATTATTATATGACCATTATGTAAGATGAGGAACCCAGGACTCAACAGCTGAAATGAATTGCTCTAGAATAATGGGAGAATTGGATGGTGCTTTATATTTGTGCAGCTCTTTCAAATTTTCCTGGGTGATCTCCTTCATCTACTACTTACGGTGTACATCTTTTGAGAACACCAGTTGGCCATATTGTTATTTTGAGCTACTCTGTGCTTCACATCCTCAAGACTATGTCTTAATCTTTTTCCGTGAATCCTAGCTTACAATGCCACGGGAAAACAGGTCCAGCCAATAACTAAGGCCAACATGCGAAGAACCCAGTAGACCTTTGCTTTGGTAGAGAAAGGGTAGTCCTGGAAAATCCAGCCGTGGAAGAAGACTGGTGCCTCTAAGAGCAAAGGGCCATCCAGAGTGGTAATTGATGAGAGCCACCTTCCAATGCTATCCTCTAAAAGCAAGAGACCTCCCAAGTAAAAGAGTCAGAGAGTGTATTTGCAGGGCCCACCCCTTAATAAGGTCTTACCCAACTTGATACACCTTTCCTTTCTCTTCATCCGATAGCCAAGACCTTGTTCTCTTCCCTTGCTGCACCTCTACCAGACTCTCCTCGCACAAATGAATTCAGATCTCACAACACTCAGGTGCACACTGTAGCTATAGCAAGTCCCAGGAAGGCTTCACTTCAAGATGATCTCCGAAGATGTCAAAAGAGTTGTGTGTGTGTGTGTGTGTGTGTTTAAAGTAAGCCTACACCTCACAATATAGACAACATACCCTTTAAGTAATAAACATGCTCTATACATTATTACTTGACCTCTTTTATGCCTGGAATCCCTCTTACCATCCTCTTTTGTGACTTCTATTTCTAGTATTTTAGTACTTTAGCATCTACATTTTTGGCTATACTTCTCTCCTTCAAAATGGTTCTCCTCCCCCTGTTGCATTACCGGGGAGAATTTTCCTGTCCCTGGAACTTATATAAACAACTTCTTTCCTTATAGAAACTGCCAAGAATCATCATCAGAATCACCATCATTTTAAGGGACTCAGGTTAAGGTCCTCCTAGGAGATGCAGAGCTCCTGCTGAGTTTCTGTATTTGTTCTGATAGAAGTTCCCACACCATAGGGGAGAATGGCAGGTAGCTGGCATCCCTTGGGACAGACCCAAATACAACGTGGAAACCAGAATTCCCGCTTTCTCAAGCACAGCCCCGGACTGCCTGCCAAGCTGTTCTGCCACTCATTCAGCTGCGAAACCACTTCTGTGCCCGTGGGAGCTGGGATCCTTGGCTCCTCCTCAGATATGAATGACTTCCTCTGTCTACTCTTAGCCAGAGGAGATTTCTCTTTGTCTCAGCTGCCTCTTAGCTATGATCAATTTTTCCTTTTTCTTTTTAATCCAAAAAAAAACAAAAAAAACTCTACTTCTTCATCATAACCCATTTGTTTTTATTTTCTGGACACCAAATCTTGAAAGAGACCATTTTTTCTCCTTTGCTTTGGCCGGCAAAAGCTTAGGTCAAAATTGAACACTCATCTCCAGTAAACATGAAGACCTTGAGGCCCAGATGTCCTATAATTCACGTGTTCCTTGCCTCTCTATCTTCATCTTCCTGTTCTACTTTTTTTTTCTCTTCTCCCCGCTTTTGCTATGTAAGTATTTGCATTCTCTAATAGCGTATAATAACTTATCTTACGTTCTTTTATTGAACAAGATAAAATATTTTTTAAAAATCTTCATATGAATGAATTAAACCATCTCACTCGTAATGTGCTGCATAGAGATGTATTTTCTATGCAGTGAGGAGTTATTTGCAAAGACTGCAGAGTCACTGCCAGGAGGATATGGCTGGGGCGGTGGTGGAAACCCCACAGATGAAGGTCCCTTCCAAGTGGACTCTGGGGTCTCTTCTCAGTGACCGTCTGTGTGATGTTAACTCACTTTGAAGACCTGAAATCAGAATACACTTCCATGAATTCTTAGTGACCTTGAAGAGGAGCAAGAAGTATCAAATCTTTCTGTACTTATTCAAAGAGTGTATATGGAAATGCAGGTTCCACAGGATTGGACTTCACCCCTAATACTACATAATGTCCCAAAGTCATCATTCCAGACAGTTCCTTTTGGGTATCTGAAACATCTAGAATACTGGGAGTTCCTTAATTGACCGCAGTTGATGTTAGAATCATGTTGCAGTGTTTGACCATATCAGCCAGCCAGCTGAAATGACCTCTTGAACAGATAGAATTCTGTAGCTGGCTGATATTTGAGTGTGTCTATTACTAATTTTAAAGGCTTGACATACTTTCTGCCCAGGTAGTCTGACAGTAAAATCACGTACAAGACAAAGTTTTAGGAAGGAGCTAAATCCATTCACGTCTCGTGACACATTAATAGCACAAAACAAGGAAAATCAAGAATATTTAACTTCCATTAAGGCATTTTATGTGAAAGTTGGGACTGCTACTAAACAGTAGAATCATCTTCCTACCAGAAATGTCTCTGGGTCTGAATTGGAATTGTTCATTAAGCTGGATACAGATTCTTTCCAAGAGACCCAGGAGGATTTGTGAATATTGCCCAGTGGCAGGGATGGACTACACCAGTTCTAAGCTTTAATTTGGCAGAATCTACCTCATACAGAGCTTTGCTCAAAAATATCTTAAATAGAAATGTGCATAAAGGCACAGGAAGAAGAGAAAAATGACAGAAAGAATAGGGAAGATTCTTCTGGAAGAGAGAAGCATGCTGTTTGCTGCCCAGTGCACGTGTGCGGGTGTGTATCTCTGTACACACCACACCACACACACACACACACACACACATGTACGCACATGCCCAGATACATGTCTCAAGATGGCAGAAGTCTAAGATGTATCTTGTCCAACCTTCTGCCCAACACATAATTCACTTCTATAATATTTTTACAGGCTGATGGAGAACATTTCTACTTCAACACTGCCAGTTACAGGAAGCTCACTATTTCACAAAGCAAATCCCTCGATATTCAGATGACTGGAATGGTTAAATTTTTTCTTTCATGACATTGAATGAAGATCTTCTTCAGTTATTTCTTCAGTGACCCCAGCTCTCTTCCCTAGAGCTGCATACAACCTATTAACCCATCTTGCATAGGATAATCCTAAATAAGTATTTGAAGGCTGTTATAATCATGATAATGATGATGGTTGTAATTGTCATCATCATTATCCATACCAGCAGTACATAACATTTCTTGAGTACTTCCTGTAAGTGATTTGCAAAGCATTTTATATTTTGATCTCATCGATCCTCAGGACTCAATGAAATAGATACATTTCAAAAATACATTTTACAGATGAGAAGACTGAGGTTGGAGAGATTAAGCAGCTTGTCCTGGCTAACAGAGGTAGCAGGACGCAGAACTAGGATTGCAATCAGGCTTCCCCAGGCTCTTTTCTAGCTTCACATTAGTGGCCTATTCCATGGATGATGTGTGCAGGTGTTTTCTCAGGGGAGGATTATGAGGACTAAAATATCACGTTCTGCATCCAGGGGAACTGCTGGCTACATACTGTCTCACACAAAGCACTCTCCACTCCTCACATCTTTCGTATAGTGGTATATTTTTAGGAATTCCTGTATCAGCATAAACACTGTCTGAAGCCCCGTGCACAGAAAACTGCAGCCCTGCGGTTTTCTTTTACTGGTCCAATGATTTTTCAAGTTGATCCTTTACAAACTGAGGTGTCTGAGTCACGAGGTAGAGAAATGCCTTCCAAAGAGCACAGCACCCAGCATCAAACTGTGGCTCCATGAATATGTGCCAAATGAATGAATGGACCAGTGGCCTCCTGAAAAAGATAGTTTAATGTCTAGAGCTGAGAGCAGTAGAAATTTTGCTGATTACCTAGTAAAACTATGTTTTCCCTATTCTTTTTTGTTAAGTTGGGATTGCAAATATATATCACATCTGTA
Source organism: Mirounga angustirostris (assembly GCF_029215605.1). Lineage (NCBI taxonomy): Eukaryota > Metazoa > Chordata > Mammalia > Carnivora > Phocidae > Mirounga > Mirounga angustirostris. The sequence continues at coordinate 12,432,452 of NW_026991718.1, read as the reverse complement.
TTTCTCTGTTGGTTTGATCCCCTCATGCAATTACACTGTCATTTCTTTGAAAATAACTTTTTGGATTAATATCAATATTTTTCATTTTTGCACTTCATGAAGTAGCCAATCTTGTTCCCACTGAAATGTCAAATTACAAGAGTTTCTGACTTGCCAGGAAGTTGCACTTCTGGGAAATCTGGATTCCCGTATAGGCCATGAGGGGTCCCTTGGGCTCTAAGTCTGTGTTTTCTAAACTCTTTTCCTCAGAAATTTTAAGAAACTTTCCTTTCTGGACAGATATTTTAATAATATCCTCATTGTGCTTGTCCATTAACATGGTATGTTCCTATTATCAGTAGAAAGGAAACAAAGCAATGCTGAAGTATTAACTGTAAAGATTCAGGGAATTCGTGAAGGGGAGAAGGAAACAATGCAGAATATACCTAAGCTCTGCCTCCTATAACTAAAATACCTGATTTTTAGAATACCATCTTCTTTGGTTAATTGTCATTATAGTGAATGAGACACAAAACACAAGTGTATTTTCCAGAGACAGCTTGTGACATTCTTCTCACTGTCATACATTATATGGTTTAGACCAGATATCCCTAACTTTTAGAGAGCCAGAACCTCAGAGATATTTATCTGTCCTGATTTAGGAAGAAGTTGCTAAGTTATTAGTCATCACCTGGTATGGAGATGCTTTATATCTGCTCTTCAGATGCAACTAATGGGGGTCCAGTGTGATTTATGCAAGTTAGTAAAATAGGTCCAGCCCTTTAAGAAGTCTATTTTTTTTTCTTAGAAGAAGAAGAAGAAGCCAAAGTCTATTTTTCATCCTGTTAATGGTGTTTGGTTTTATGTTGCCTCTCCTAGGTTTGCTGGGATGGGAAACCTGCTCAAAGTCCTTACAAGGGAAATTGAAAACTATCCACACTTTTTCCTGGATTTTGAAAGTAAGTTCCAAAAATTAAAAGATAATGATGGGAACCTTTTTGCTTTCTTTATAGCTTGTTGATAGAGAAGTTATAAAGATTTTTTTTAATTTTATTATGTGATACTTAAATCCACATGTCACTATGCATTTCTTTCTGAGTCTTCAAAGATTATTTCATTTCTTTCTTTTCTATTATTTTTTTAAAAAATCTAATAGAAAATCTTTTTAATGTGTCCATGGTTTTCTTTGATTTTAGAACCACTTTCATCAATCATCATCATGTATTTTTTCTTAATAAATTTTATGAAACACTATATCATATTCTAAAGAAAAATAGCACATGTAGTAAACATAGATTAACATAAAACAAATATCACTAGACATGAAAAAATATCAAAACTAGAAAATAGGCTTATAGATTATTTTTAAGTCATCTCTGTTGTTTATGTTTTTGATTATATAAAACTATGTAAAACTTTTGAGATATACCCCTTTTATCTGAAAGTTATGTTTCTTTTATCAAAAACCTAATTTTTTTTTCCTAAGGTAAAATGGCTTGTGAATTATGACTGAAAAAATATTGGGTTTTTTTTCTTATCTTGTTTATTTTCTTGATTGAATATACTTGCAGATGAGTGACACATCTGCAAATTTATCAACTAAGCTCATATTTCCACCTTTACTATTATGTTCCCCTTTTCCTAAATTACAATTCCACAAAAGCAAGCACATTAAATGTACTTTTTCCCCAGTATTTACCACTTGTTGCAAACTTTAACCTGCGTTAAACTTCAATTTTTCAAGTGTTTATGTATATTAAAAAATAAGGCAGAATTTCCTTACATATAGATTAAACTTGCTAACAGAGATTTTCTAGGTAAAGGCTAGAAGTCCCTTCAAAGATACAGTAAAGCAAAAGGTGACTGCTCCCTAGATATATATGTCTTTTCAGAATCTTCGGTAGGTCTCAGGTAGTTGCATAAAAAGGAAAAGTGACCCCGAAGCTCATTTTGCTGCTGCTGTTTGGATGGATTTGGTTGGGAAGGTTTGGGTTGGATTTGGTTGGGTAGGTTTGGGTTGGATTTGGCTGGGTTTGGTAAGTGGTATAGGTGGGATCAATACCAGCTTGATATGACACATCAAAAAAATGTTGTTTTTTTTTCCCGGTGTAACTTTTACAACTCCAATACACATATCTTTGTTGTGGCTGCTCTTGTTGTTAAAATGAAGATTTATTAGTAACTTTTAAGAATTTTACAAGATAAATGACCTAATATCCCATCCCCCTAATCTTACTACTTGCATGTTTGGTTGATTCCTTCCACTTCTTGTCACGTGCATGTTACACTGTTGCATCCAGCATGTACAAAGTCCAAGACAGTGGTGAAGGTAAAATACTCCATTCACTCAAAACTTGTGTGTGTGTTGGGGGGGGCATATAAAGACCTATGGGAGTTAAATGCCTGCATTTAATTTTGAAGCTCTAAATTCCACATGCACCTGCACATCCTGCTCATAAATGCCTACCAGGTTCAGTGGCCCCCATTTGTCCATTTAGCTATTCTTGCATTCTTGGTTTTCCATGCTTTTACAAAGAGTAGTATTGAGTTCTTTGTCAAGACTAATTTGAAAAGCCTTCCAAGTGAGAAAATTACAGTCTGCAGGGATTTAAAGCAGTGGTTTTCAACGGGTGTTCTCTGGAGTACCAGGCTTCTGGGGTTATGCCTCAGGGGGTCCCCGGCCCACTGCTGCAGAAGGACTGTCGCTCTTCCTCTCTCCTAAGACCCAGCACTCAAGTCTGCTCAATCTTGTACTTTGGGTAATTTCTTAATTTTTTTTTTTATTTTTAAAAAGGTCATGGTGGCTAAAAAGAACATTTAAATATCTTGAATTTTGATGATGGTTTATGGTACCAAAAACTCCATTTGTAGATATGCTATAGTATCTTCAACAAGGTTCCTTGTGGACTGGATTTTCATGCCTTGGGGCTCATTAGGACTAGAGCACTAGTATGTAAGGAAAACATAAAACTATAAATTTACCCAAAAAATATGTGAACTGTTTATTTCCCCATCAACCCCTAGGAGAAGGTTAACATTATTTCAGTGAGACTCTGAAAAGATAAATAGCTGGGCTGACGTCACATAGGGAATGAGTGAGGACCTGAGATGGAGCACAAGTCTCTGGCTCTCCTCCTCAAGAGCCCATCACAAGCAGCTCTGAGGAGTGCGACAGCCATCATCCTATTCCTGACTAGAGAGCATCTTTGTTATCTACGAACTAACACATCTCATGGAAAAAATGTTTTTTTTCTTGATCCTGGAAATCCTCTTTCCTAAAGATGGTTTTCAAAAAAGAGTGGTGATGGACCAGAGGGTAGCAAAGGTAGGCTGTGGCCATGATTTCTCTGTGAGTCTGTAGATCTCAGCTCAGCACAATAGCAGTATGTGCATTATGGTTATGAACATCCATGTAAGCCAGGCGACATCAGGGAGACAGAGCTAAACAAGCACAGTCATTGGAGTCTCAGACTGCTGTGCAGGGTAATATAGGCACATTTTTCGAGACAAGATAAAAATAAGGGGCTAAGACCACACTGTGGTCTGGGAGTAAAGAGGAAGAAAGAACATGCATCTAGTTTCAGGAAATGGAAGACAACAGAAGGAATTGGAGAGGTCTTCTAGCCAAAGGTGGCCTTTAGAGTGGGCTTTAAAGAATGGGTGGTTTTTCTATAAGCATATAGGGAGAGGAGTTTTCCAACAGTGGAAATAGGGATAGGAATAGGAAGGGCGTGTTTGAAGACTAGCAAGAGCCCCAGTTTAGACAGAGCATCACGTTCTTGCTGAAAGGAAATGCGGGCAGAAATGGAAGGCTGGTTTGAGTTAGACCACAGCGGTTGCAGAAGCTCAGGGCTAGCGGTCCACAATTGCGGTTTGCCTTCAAAAAGAATAGCTGAACTCTCTGAGGGAAAACTCGAGAGCACACAAAAGCTTGGCATGTGGGAACCTTAGGTATGCTCATGCTTAACGGGAGGTTGATGAGTCAGAGGATCAGGAAAAGACACTACATTGTAGAGGAAAGAGAACATCTTACTAAACCCAGACTCCGGATGGCAGGGTCTGGGCCCCACTCAGGTTTGCAACCCAGCACTTCACCCCATGTTGAGCATGGAGCACGGATCACCAAAAAAGCTTTAGTAACAGATGCTGGCCATGTGAAGGAATGGAATAGAACAGGCTGGATGGAGGCAGTCAGGAGAGCACAGACAGTAAAGGAGGGACTGTAAATGGATTCACGTGCTGCAGAACGCTCCAGAGGGATAAGGCTTGGGAGGGGATGGGCGGGGTGGGCTGTGAGCTGCCCAACTACTGTAGCCAACTGGCAGAACAGATTCAAGACATATTTCTTTGCGTATAGAGTCTGGACTGCAAAGAGTTAAGGAGAAAGCAACGGAGGGAGGAAGGAAGGCCAAACAGCATGTAGCAACAGCTTAAATGAATTTGGCACCCTCTACTTTGAGTGTTGGATGTTCTTTTTGAAGTCGGTGATGGAATATAATTGAACTGGGTCAAATAGATATAATTAAGCTGGGTCAAAATATAAGACAAAATTAGATACATCTGTCCTAAGGTTTTCCAGTTGTGTAGATTTAATTTAAATTCTTGTCTGACCTTTGCAGGGAGTTCTACACTCTGTGCTCACATTTTTACACAACAGTTTAACATCTTTTTTATTGTTGTTGGGTTTTTCTTTTTTTATCCCACTACTTTTTTTTTTCTTTTTCTGTCTCTATCTCCTTGTCATATTTCCATTTCCTTTTTGAAGGCTGGGAGACAGAGGGGGAATAAAATGCAACCTAATCTTGCCTGAGTGATGGTTTTGGGGACAGTGTACAGGAAGATAGATGCCTGAAGGTCTGTTGATGATTGTTTAATTGAATCTACCTGTTATGGCACCCAAAGTGGGCAGCATGCATTAGCCCTCCAGCAAAATAACTCCAGTGATTCCCAGACTGAAATGATCATTAGAAACATCTGGTGGATATAGTTTTTACATAGTTGTCTCAGCTTCTCCCCAAATTCTGATTCAGTGGCCTAGTTCCAGGAATCTGTTTCTGCCCACATTTCCCAGGTGGTTCTGATGATCAGCCAGTTTGGGAACCACATTTAACTAATGCATCCAAGTGAAGCATTAACCCACCCTAGAGTTTGGGACGGTGGAGCTGACCAAGCAAACTTTCGAGTTCCCAGATCCAGAGCTGAAGTCTCCGGAATTGGTCACAGAAGACTCCTTTTAGTTTTTGGTTCCCTATTTTTCCCTTGCCAGGCAGGTGGTATAGAGTTAGCCATAAATCAGAACTCTGAGTCTATTATAGAGTGACATACGTCCTCAATCCTTCATACAGTATCCACTTTGGAGTAGAAGGTCTCCAAGACAGGCAGAAGTTCCAGTAGATTAAAATCTATGCAAGGGCACCTGGCTTCAGAGAAACTCTGTCTCAGCAAACAACTCCATCTATCAAAATGTTCCTCTGGGGTCTGAGTAGATATTTCTCCAAAGATAAACAAATGACCAATAAGCAGAGAAAAAAACATTCACTGTCATTAGCGAAGAGGGAAATGCAAGTCAAAACCACCATGAGATAGCACTTCACAATAAAAATAATAAAATGTGTTGGTGAGGATGTGAAGAAATTGGAACCTTCCTACACTGCCAGTGGGAATGTAAAATGGTGCAGATGCTTTGGAAAACAGTTTGGCAGTTCCTCAGATGTTAAACATAAAGTTACCCTATGACCCAATGATTCCACTCCTAGGTACATCCCAGGAGAAATGAAAACAAAGGTCCACACATAAACTGGTACATAAATATTCACAGTAGCATTATTCATAATAGCCAAAAGGAGGGAACAGCACAAATGCCCATCAAGTCATGAATGGACACATAAAGTATGGTATATCCATTCACTTGAATATTATTGAGTGGTAAAAAGTCAAGTATTGATGGAGGGGTAACTTGAAATCATTCTGCTAAGTGAAAAAAAGCCAGCCACAAAAGAGCACATATTGTATAATTCCGTTTATGGGGAATGTCTAGATTAGGCAAATCTACAGAGATAGAAAGTTCATTAGTGGTCGTCTGGGCCTAAGGGTGTTGGGAAGAAATGGGGAGCAATTGCTAATGGGTACAGATTTTTTTGAGGGATAAGAAAATGTTTTAAAATTGATGATGGTGATGATTATACAACAATGGCAATATACTACATATCATTGAATACTTGGGATGGGTGAATTGTGTGGCATGTGAATTATATCACAATAAAGCCGTTACAAAAAAAAAAAGCTTCTTTTAGAAAATCTGATTTCTTGCTGCTGGTTAATTCTGAAGCCATTCCATCCACTCAAAATAGATAATTTTTCTTCTTTACCTGACTAGTCCACTTTTTAAAATTTATTTTTATTGAGGCATAATTTACATGTGCTGAAATGGACAGGGCTTGAGTGTATATTTCAATTTTGACCAATGCCACACTCTGTCAAGACAGGATATTTCACTCCAGAGTTCCAGCATGCCTCTTCTCTGTCAATCCCCTGTCCCTGACCAACACCCAGAAACAACTACTGGTCCGATCTGATTTGTATCTCAAAGATTAATTTAGCTAATCTATAGTCTTGAACTTCATATAAATGGAGTTATACAGTATATGTTTTTTTTTTATCTTTTTCTCATTCAACATAATGTTTTTTGGATCCAGCCATGTTATTGCATGTATCATAGTGTGTTCCCCTTTTTGCTGAATACTCTTTTTTTTTTTTTTTTAAGATTTTATTTATTTATTTGACAGAGAGAGATACAGCGAGAGAGGGAACACAAGCGGGAGGGGTGGGAGAGGGAGAAGCAGGCTTCCCGTGGAGCGGTTCCCGCATGAACTTCCCTGCAGAGAGGACTTGGATGGCATCTTATACTTCTAGCATTGCATCTCCAGTGTCCAGCATAGAGCTGGGCATGAAATATCAGCTTAGGAACTTTGATTTTTTTTTGTACTGATGCTAATTCAGTAATTATATGCTCGATCCCAGCACTCCGAGATCATGACCTGAGCCAAAGGCAGACGCTTAACGACTGAGCCACCCAGGTGCCCCTTTGCTGAATACTCTTATTGTGGGACAGTTTTTGTATCCATTCTCCTGTTGATGATCACCTAGGCTACTTCCAGTTTTTGGCTACTATGAGTAAACATGCTGTAAACATTCTTGTAGAATCTTTTCGTGCATCCCTTCTCTTTTCTAAATACCAAAGAGTAGACTTGCTGAGTCAGTTATATACAGCTTTTCAAGAAACTGTCAAATAGTTTTCCAAATGGGATGTACTATTTTCCATTTCTACCAGCAGTCTAGAGTGCTCAGGTGTAACACATCTTTTCCAAAACTTAACATTGTCAGTCTTTTTTCTTTCAGCTATTCTAGTGACTATGGGATGTTTTCTCCTTGTGGCTTTAATTTGGATTTCCATGATAACTGATAATGTTGGACGCTTTTGCACGTGCTTATTGAATATTCCCTTAGCATTTTTAGAATATATTATCCACTCAAGTCTTTTATGCATTCTTACTTGTAGGATTTCCTTGTAGGTGTTCTGGATACCTGTCATTCATGAGATAATAGCTTGCAAATGTTTTGACTCACTCAGTGCCTTGCCTCTTTATTCCTTGTTTTTGCATGAACAGAAGTTTTAAATTTTGGGGAAGTGCAATTTATTATTGTTTTTCTTTTGTACTAAGTGCATGCTATCTCCTCTTTAAGAAATTATGGCCCGGGGCGCCTGGGTGGCTCAGGTGGTTAAGCGTCTGCCTTCGGCTCAGGTCAAGATCCCAGCGTCCTGGGATCGAGTCCCGCATCGGGCTCCCTGCTCTTTGGGAGCCTGCTTCTCCCTCTGCCTCTCTCTCTCTCTCTGTCTCTCATGAATAAATAAATAAAATCTTAAAAAAAAAAAAAAGAAATTATGGCCCACCCCAAGGTCCTGAAGACATTATACTGTTTCCTTCTGGAAGTTCTAGAAATTTAAGCTTCACATTAGACCAGTGACCAATCCTGAACTAATTTTTATTTATTTTATGAGCAATGTTTTTTTTTTTTTTTTTTTTTTTATGCGCTATCAACTTGTTCTAGCACAGGTAGATTGCTTGAATGCCATTATCAAAAATCAATTCAGTGTTACATGTTTGGGCTTCCTATTCTCCCCCATTGATTTATTGATCCTTTTCACCAAGTAATACCAAACTATGACAAATAATAAATCTTAAAGTCAAGAAGAGTAAGTCCTTCAAATTTTGTTGTTCTTTTTCAAGATTTTGTTGACCACTCCAGTTCCTTTACTTTTCTAAATTAATTTTGTAATCTGCTTTCAATTGCTACAAAATCGCCTTGCTGGGATATTGATTATAATGATATAAAATCCAGAGTTCAGTTTGAGAATTGATATCTAAACAATATTGATTCTTCCTACCTATGAGTATGGTATATCTTTCCATTTGTTTAGATATTCTTTGATTTCACTCAGCAGTGTTGTATAGTTTTTAGGGGTCTTGCATATCTTTTGCTAAATATATCATTAAGCATTTTATATTTTGACCATAACAGCTTTTTTATGCTTATTGTTTGAATGGCATATGTTTCCCCATCCTGTCTGTGCCTTTATCTTTACAGGGTATTTCTTGTAAACAACATGTAGTTGGCCCCAGCTTTCCATCCAAGCTGATAATATCTACCTTTTAATTGGAGTCGTTAGCCCATTTACATTTAATTAATGTTTGTATCTGAGCCTATCTTGATGTTGATTTCTACTTGTTGTATTTGCCCTTTGTTTTTCTCTTAATGTCTTCATGCCTTTTGATTAAATATAATAATTTTGGTATTCTCTTTGATCTTTTCTGTCGGCTTTTTAGTTCTGCCTCTTCATGCTTATTGTAGAGATTACAGGATACATCTTCAGCTTATTAGAATTGATCTTCAACATGTATTCTTCATTTCATGAAGAATTAAAGACTCTTGTCACAGATCCTTCCACTCTTGTGCTCTTGTATATTTTGCTTCTACATCTGCTAGAAACTCCCCATTGCAATGTGTGGTGGCCTTTTCCTTTACTTTAAACTCTCAGTATGTGTGTGTGTGTAATTTAAATAGATATTTTCTATTTGTGGACATATTTGCTGGCTCTGGTGTCCCCCGTTGCTTCTTCACAACTAGGTGTCTTTGGTATCATTTCACTTCCGCATGAACTTCCCTGCAGAGAGGACTTGGATGGCATCTTATGCTTCTAGCATTGCATCTCCAGTGTCCAGCACAGAGCTGGGCATGAAATATCAGCTTAGGAACTTTGATTTTTTTTTTTGTACTGATGCTAATTCAGTAATTATATGCAGTGCGTCTCCTGCATTGTAGCATCAGGCAGGAGCAGCAGGAATGGGGATGGGGTCTTAGGGGGCAGAGAGGCACAGAGGGATGACATAGGGCACATCAATATTGGGGGGACATTAGGAGAACATGTTCTCTTCTTCCAAGAGTATATAACTGTATTGGGGAGAGACGCAAGCACGTTGAGCAGAGACAATAGTACACGTAGTACAGAAGCCTAGAAGAATATGGAGAGCAAGTGGCGGGCTAGCCAGAAGAGAAAGTGCAGCTTCTAGAGTTAGGTCGAAGAAATGTTTCTTGGCAGATAGTAACTGAGAAATGTTCTTCTTATAAGACAAATCCACCTTTATGAGCATGATAGGAATACCAAGAACAATAATAGTGGTCATGGGGTGGGGGTGGGGGCTAGTTAGGAAGGAAATTCTAAAGCCTCCAAGCCACTCATTATACTCCCAGAAAGGCTCTGGATATTGTGACCTATTAGGACTACAGCTTCCTACTTCTTGAAACAAGGAGGGGTGTCAGATGAGCCCCTCAGCTGGGATGATTTTCATGACACAGGCTACCTCCTGTCACTACTGAGCTTTTCTTTCTTTCCTTTTTTTTTTTAAATTAAGTGTTTTATTTTAATCCCAGTGTAGTTAACATACAGTGTTACGTTAGTTTCAGGTGCACAATATAGTGATACAACTCAGCTTTTCTTTCATCTCTCCCTTCTCTGGTACCCTCACTTCTGCTAAGGTTGTTCAGAGGAGGCTAGATAATCTTGGGAGAGGAAAGGGAGAAAATAAGAGATGTTTTCTGGTCACTTTACAGATGAAGCAAACAAACAAAAAAACAACGGAACAGAACATACCTGGAAAGCAATTAATACTTATGCCAACACGGAGATTCAGTCACAGCGAGTCATTAAATTTCCAGCACTTTCTCTCTCTTGCTCTCTCTTTTTTTTTTTAGATTTTATTTATTTATTTGACAGAGAGAAACACAGTGAGAGAGGAAACACAAGCAGGGGGAGTGGGAGAGGGAGAAGCAGGGAGCCCGATGCGGGATTCGATCCCAGGACCCTGGGATCATGACCTGAGCCGAAGGCAGATGCTTAATGACTGAGCCACCCAGGCGCCCCAGCACTTTCTCTTTTTAAATGCTTTTGATCGGGGCACCTGGGTGGCTCAGTTGGTTAAGCGACTGCCTTCGGCTCAGGTCATGATCCTGGAGTCCCTGGATCGAGTCCCGCATTGGTTTCCCTGCTCAGCAAGGAACCTGCTTCTCCCTCTGACCCTTCCCCCTCTCATGTGCTCTCTCTCTCGTTCTCTCTGTCTCAAATAAATAAAAATAAATAAATAAATAAAATAAATGCTTTTGATCTATGTCAACATCCCATTATGACCCTCCAGGCCATAGTCCCTACAAGACTATACAGGGAGGGGACAGGGCTCTTGTCAGTGTCCCTCCCTTTACCAAGAAGTAATCTGAGAGCCAGAGAGATGAATGGATTGGGCCTTGAAGTCTCATATTCGTTTAATTTTTTTCTAAGATTTTATTTATTTATTTGACAGAGAGAGACACAGCGAGAGAGGGAACGCAAGCAGGGGGAGTGGGAGAGGGAGAAGCAGGCTTCCCACTGAGCAGGGAGCCCGATGCGGGACTTGATCCCGGGACCCTGAGATCATGACCTAAGCGAAGGCAGACACTTAACCATCTGAGCCACCCAGGTGCCCCAAAGTCTATATTCAGTGAGTGGCAGAGGTGGCAGTGGGACCCGAGGCTCAAAGCTCTCCGTCCTTGAAGTTCCCTCCTTCTCCCATAGCATCACCGGGATCCCACAGCATGGGGTTGAAATGGTTGAGCCTTCCAGCAACCTCAGCCCTCCCTGCTTTTTGCAGGCCCTCATTCACTCTTCCACAGGAAAGGGCTCTGGTGCTGGACGACTAATGTCCCTGTGCAAATAAATATGTGAACCCAGTCACACATTTTCCAATGGACCTTTGCAATTTTATGTGGTTTCTGCAAGCAGCTAGTATTCTGCTATAAATCATTGCCAACTTTATATCCCCAAATGTTAATTACAGATAATTAGTTATGTTTCTTAGTCTTTCCTGAAGGGGAGAAGGGTGGAGGGGTAAGGAAGTGGTGGGCAGAAGAGCTAGGGATTTCATTTACGGCTGTGGCAAATCCTCTTCAGTGTTTATACAACAGCTGCTGGGGTGTGAGAGAGCAGTATATCCTATTGGTGAAATGCCACGGCTTCCTTCAAAGCCAAACACATCTCCACATAAATGGTGTCTTCTGCTCACATTATCTTCCATTAATTTGTTTGATTCTCTGTCAGATTTTCCATACAGTTCTGAATAGGTTGTGAGGAGAAGGTATGTGTGTTCCCCAGCCCTTGTGAAGACACAGTGTGTCCTTGGCTGATTTACAAAGATAAGAGCCCTTTGATTTGACAGCCCTACTCTGGTTTGAGCCCAGCTGCCTCTGCCCTGGGGTATGTTCACCAAAGATGTTCCTTCCTGACAAACAAAGCACTCAGCCACCTTCCTCTCCATCCGCCCACCCCGTGGAATGCACGGCATTCTGCTTTCAGTAAACATCACAGGCCTCCACAGCAAAGCCTCCACCTGACCCCAGTGACACCAGAATCCTGACAGTTAATATCCACAGTCACTAGCAAATTGAGCCAAAGGAGGGTAAATAGGGCCCCTGTAAACAAAATGAATATGGCCTCACTATCTTCCTTGATAAGAGGGTTATTTTTCCATTAAAAAATTCTAGGCACTTAGAATTCAGCGAGTTCTTGACAATGTATTCAAGGTCACAGTGCACATGAGACATTTCATACTTCGCACAACAGCAAATCCAGAACAGGGTTTTAAATCATCGCCTGGGGAATGGCCCTGAATAGGCTTGTTCCAGGGCCCCTTGGAGGATTGGTTTCTAAATTGCCTGTGTAAATCACAGGTGGGTTGTCTGCTTGTTGTTTTTTTTTTTTTTAACAGCTTCATTGTTAGACAAGAGCAGCCCAGCTTGATGTAACCATTCTTCTCAATGGAGATAAAATCATTGACAATGATTAGAATTTTAGAATGTGATTCTTAGAGGAAACATCACCGAGGAATTCACTGCCTACAACTGAAATAAGGCCTCATGTCCATCAGTAATACATCAGTAGTATTATTGGTGGGCATATGTATGTGTGTGTACCTTTGACTAAAGGTCAATTTTTGTGTGAAAAGTAGAAAAACAAAACCCATAATTCCGAGTTCCTGTTCCCTCAGCAGGTGCTTTAGAAGGTTGCCGATCAGTTAAATATCAGCATACCTTTTCAGTCACTAATTTTTCAAGATGTTTCTCTTTGACATCTGAAGACACAATATATTTTTAAAAACATGGCTACCAACTGAATCTAAATACAGAGAAAACCAGAAGTAAAGACCCCAAAGCCTCTCAAAGAGATAGTCCAGAAAACAAATGATAACAGCCTTAGGATTGGGATAGTCAACATAGTTGGTGCAGTTTTTCACTCAACAAATATCCTAATAGTTTGTTAACCATAACAAAGAGACATTGAGGCTGTAGATGAATAATGGATGACTTAAAAACACAAATATTAATGAAAGGGTGAATAGCCAATTTGATGGTAGATAAATATACATATATAAAAACAATAATAGTGAGAGAGGTTAACAGTATAGAAACTATTTGGAAGAGCCAGAGGAGAGGATCCAGAAGTAATAGGATCTTCATTTCTTTCACTGCTTCCCAACACCCACATCCTCTACCACCTGGTCAATGTCCTCATATGTTCATTGAGTCATGACATATTTATTGAGTGTCTCCAATGGGTAGGACATATGGAGGCACTGAGGATAAGATATAGACTCTGTCTCCAAAAATCTTCCAATTCAAAGACAAGCAGAAAAATCACCATTAAGACATAGTGTGAGGGCGCCTGGGTAGCTCAGTTGGTTAAGCGACTGCCTTCAGCTCAGGTCATGATCCTGGAGTTCCAGGATCGAGTCCCACATCGGGCTCCCTGCTCAGCAGGGGGTCTGCTTCTCCCTCTGCCCTCTTCCCTCTCGTGCTCTCTGTGTCTCATTCTCTCTCTCTCAAATAAATAAATAAAATCTTAAAAAAAAAAAAAAGACGTAGTGTGAGAAGTAAATCATTCATCCAGGTATTTTATTCAGCAAATCTTTTCTGAGCATATACTATGTGCCAGGCATCATGGAGATTTAAGGTCACATGAAATAAAGCCAGAGTCCCGTGGCCTAATGGGTCAGATTCTCATTAATTAGTCTTGGCTGTCTGGTCACATGGCTGGGGGATCAAAGTAGAATGAATCATGAACTTCCATAGGGTTATGAGCCAATGCCAAATTAGGATTACAGAGTCCTTTTTCTATTTGAAAAAAAACAAAGACAGATAGATTAGAGCTTCTCCCCAGTCAGCACTCTCCACCTTGCAAGTTGACCCCACATGTGACTTGAGTCCCTAGAAGGCAGGGACCATGCTGCCACCATCAAGGGCCTAGTCGATAGCTAGATGAAGAAGTGACTTCTCCTTCCATGACAGGGGAAGAAGAAAAAAAAAAATAGGGCATCCAAGAAGACTAACAAATTATGGAAGAAAACGAGCCAACACATTTCTAGTCGGGATGAAGAAGGAATGATGAATTGGACTTCTCCAACCCGATCCCACCCCTGCTAAATGGGGCCATATAAAAAACGTTTTTAATAAGACACCAGGACATCTGCCAAAAGAAACATTTTCTCAGAGAGGAAGGCTGGGACTGGGGGGTCCTGTTTCACAGATCACTGCAGTGCTGTGAGAGGGTTCCTGTAAGACGGAAGGGCTTCTCCACAGCCCCAACTCTGCCACCCCTGAGAGAGATGTGACACCACCCCCATGTCACTCATCCAGCTCTTTGTGGCCACATCAGTGTTGGGGTTGAGTCGTATCAGAGAGCGAAGCTTGCCCGTCTATGGCCAGCACCACTTTTAGGCCACTCTCTTGGAGATGATCTTCTTTTTGAAGCATTTAAGAAAGGGCTATCATTTTTAAAAACTGACTGAAACTTTTCTTCTTTTGTGTTAATCACTGGAAGAATGGGTTTTTGTGTTTGTCTGGTCCTCATCTTCTAGCCACTTCATTTTAATTCTGTTTTGTCTAAAACTTCAAGTGGCAACTCGCTCAGATGGAGCCATTGTGACAGCCACCATCAGAAGGCTCCCTTTCCTAGTCTCTAAGTGTCTTCTTTACATACTACTTTATAATTACACTCAAAGAAGCTTACCCCCACGCCCCCCAGAATTTGGTCACAGTCTGTTTTTCTTTTCTTCCTCTTCAAATAACTCTCTCTCTAGGAAATGGCCTTTTTTAGCTTCCGATTTTTCAGTGCATTCGTCAAAGGAGGGAAAGGACTTGAGGGAATGAGCTTTTTCTTTTTCTTTGTTTTCTAGGACCTTCATGCTGCATTTTTGTCACACGTTCTCTTCCCGGACTTTCTTCTTATTCAGAAATTGCCCTGGAATTCTGTTCACTGAAATACCCTCCTCAGTTACAGGCTTCCTAACTTATGAGGTTTTAAAGGTTTCTGTTTAAGACACCCATATCACTTTGAGAGAAGTTTGGGGAACAGGAAAGGATAGGCTGTGAAGTCATTAATATCATGCGTAACAATGTACCTGAGAATTTTCCAGAAGCAGTGGGAGAGTAGAAAAGGATAAAGGAGTAATCTAGCTTCCCAGGCTAGGTTCTGTACCATAACCTAGTAGGTCTCTGTCATGTTCCTCATGATGCACTCATGAGTGTTATACCCGACATAACTCTATCCTACCTTTTCATGAGTGGGGCCTGCTGAGAGAATTCACTATCTTAGGGCTTGGATATTTGAAAATGAATTTTTAGGAGGTGACATCTATCCCCCTTCTCCATTAGCAGTGCCTTTGTTTGGGATGGAGATTAATTTCCTTATTAGCCCAGGCATGTAACCTATTTTATAGGTACTGGGAGATAAAACCTAATCTTTACCACCATTTGACTTCCACCCACCAACTTCCACAAAATACTCGTGGGGACAAGAATATATATTGGCTATAGGAATGCAATGTAAAAGTGGGAATTAAGAGCTAAGGAAATGCTTCTGTGGCTGTCAGAATATGTTCTTTATTTATGTAAACCTGAATGTGTCACTTATTCTTGTGGGTAGTGTTTATAGTCAAGATCAATGTTGAACCGTACAATTGTCTTTAAAATGAACCTCCTGTTGGGGGTGCCTGGCTGGCTCAGTCAGTAGAACATGCAAGTCCTGATCTTGGGGTCATCAGTTCAAGCCCCCACATTGGGTGTAGAGCTTACTAAAAATAAATAAATAAATAAATAAATAAATAAATAAATAAATAAATAAATAGACAAAAAATAACCAAATAAATAAAATGAACCTCCTATACTTCTTTAGTTCACGTTCAGTGATAAATCTCAATGCTTTCTCCATGTCTTTGTGTTCCAGAAAGATACATCTCTGTCATGGCCCTGCAGGATTAATATTTTAAGCTTATTTGTTTCTATGGTAATATAAGGGGGACTGTTTTCCCACCTATACTCAGATTCACAGATTTTTAGTCATAACAGAACTATTCAGTAGCTTCTCCTATTAAACGTGGCCCCCCAAAGACAATATTTATTCCTTCTATCACCCACTTAATCACTTGGCACATAACAGGTGTGCAAAAAGTCTGCCCTACACAAATGAGTAAAGTGCCCGCAGTGATTCCAACGTGCTTGGTGTAACGTGTGCAGACAGATGGATGACTGGCTTGAACTGAGTCGTGGACAGAAGCTGTCTCAGGTTCCTTTCCTAGCAGCTTATAAAAAAATAAATAAATAAAAAAGAGTAAAGACCAAACCTGCAGGAATTAAACAGGACTATCTAGTAGGTAGAACTGAATGCTGATCTTCCTTCCAAGCCATTTGTAAACATCATCCCTCTGTGTCTTTTTGTTTCCCTTCTGCTCAGATGCCCAGCCTACAGAAGGAGAGAGGGAAATATGGAACCAGATCAGCGCCGTCCTCCAGGATTCTGAGAGCATCCTCGCAGACCTGCAGGCTTACAAGGGCGCGGGGCCAGAGATCCGAGATGTATGCCAATGATAACACTGAGCTGACAGCACCCTCAGACGAGAAGGGAAACCCACACATGCACACACACCCAGCAAGATTAAGTAATAGCCCTAGTATTTCCTTGTGTACTAGGAAGAACAAGGAGGGTAATGTGGTTTTCACGAAGTATGAATGGCCCCTTTTATTCTAGTACATTAATCTGAGCACACGGCACTGTAGACTGTGTAAAACATTAGCCATTCTCTTCTCAGTCATACATTTCATAGCACAGGACTGACGTTTAAACAGTGATTCCTCAGCATATTACTTCATGTAAGGGAAACATACATTTAAAGTCTAGGACGACAGTTGAAATATAAGTCATGAGAAAAGAAAAGAAAACCAAAACTGTAAATCATGAGGTCTGGGTTTGCATGAATTTCTCAGCATTTTGTAATAATCTTGGCAGGTCCCACAGTATCACAAATACCAGCCGTAAACTAGGTTGCTCTAAGTAGCCTGCAGGTCTGCCATCTTGAAATGACTTTGAGCTTAAAAAAAGAAATCCCTGAAAAACAAAACAAAGAAGAAGATTGTCAGCGTGGCTTTTAAGACTTCATAATGCCTTAAAGGCAAGAAACTTCACACACCTTTTTTTGAAATAATTAGTCTTGTGGAAGGGTCAACACATACACACACGTGCGCACATGAGCACATCTATACGCACTTACAGGCACACCCTACTGCCACTGTCCCCATCTTTCTGGAAGAAAACTCACTAACATAATCCGTAAGCTGCTGAAACCCAGACAAAACAACATTTCCAAGAATGTGACAGCCTCTTAAGAGGTGGTCTTTCTACTTAGGGATCGCCATTGATTTAGATATTGTAGGTCACAGAACAGAAGGCACGTAATACGTATTATAGAGAAAGGAGGATGTCTACAGGATCTGCACTTCCTAATGAGCTCTGGCTCTACTTTAGTAGAATCAAAATGTGGTAGAGGAAGGCTGAATGGCTTCCAATTAGATTTGCAATTTTTTGCACCTAAAATAAGAGAAACAAGAGGACAGGATCTAATTGTAGGGTCATTTACATTATGTTCAAGGGCTAAAATCTCCATTCTAATTGAGCGTCTTGGAGGACAGTTCGGTGAACTGATGTCAGTTTATGAGCACATTAGTGAAGTCTATCAGGCATTGTATTTTCTTAAACTAAAATCCCTTCTCAATCTTAAGGCATTTTGATGTGGAGCTTATTACTTCTTTTTAAACAGACAATTTTATCTTGATTTTGTAGGCGATTCAGAATCCCAACGACATTCAGCTTCAAGAAAAAGCTTGGAATGCAGTATGTCCTCTGGTTGTGAGGCTAAAGAGATTTTATGAATTTTCCATAAGGCTAGGTGAGTATGTGTTTGTAGTTTTCATCCCGCATATGAAGTTCTGTTACAGAGTTTGCTTAAGGAGCAGAAAGGGCTAGCTCAGTGCTTTGGGGAATGGCCCACATCCATCTGCAGTGTTTTAGGAGAGGCCATTCGTGGACAGAAACACCTGTCATTTTCATTTCTTTAAATTCATCTCAGAGTTCTCTGCCCTGCAGTTACCTGCACATTGAGGATGTCTCTACTGGTGGATGTCCTGTGGTCTTGTTCTCAGCTAACAGTTTTGTTGTGGGCTGATCACATTTCTAAATGACAGAGAAGTTGAAATGAACAGGTTACCTGCTAACCCCAAAATCTTGATTTGCTGGAGTCATGTGATAAATTTAATATAGTAAAATATGGGAAAAACAAACAATATTCTGCCCTTAAGCTTTAAAAACAACCTGTACGGGTACAGGATGGCTTTGCAGAAGCAAGAGTAAAGTCGAGTCTGGTTAACAATTGGCTCGATGTGACCACCTGTATGATCTAACAACTCCCCCAAGAGTAAAGCTGTCTAAGGTTTCATTAGTTAATACAGCTAGACGAGGAAAGGGATAGTCATGTTTACTTTTGCTGTAAATGAATGTCACATTTTAGGAGTTAGAGAAACTGAAATACTTTAGGGGAATAATAGTCATGGTGTAGAGAGTACTTGAAGCTAAGACCCAAAGGGAATGGTTGAATGAACTAAAATAGTCTTTCAAGAAAAGAGAGCTTCTGGAGACTCTCAGTTAGCTTCTCCCTGTTTCCTCCTTCTCTGTTTCTTCAAAGTGTAAATCTAGACCCAGTGAACTGAAATCCTAAGGAGCCAGATTTTTAACAGAAGGATAAAGATGCACCTGTCAGAGCAGACCATGGTAGAACTGACTACCTCAGAAGGCAGTACATCCCCATAAATGGAAAAGGCAAGAGATGTCCTTGTAAAGATGCTATAAAAGACAATTAAGGACTGTAGCTCAGGGGCTAGCAGACTTGTCTGTAAAGAGCAGATAATAAATATTTTAGGCTTGGGGGCCATCCTGTCTTTGTTGCAGCCACCCAACACGTCCATTGTAGCATATTAGTAGCCAGAGTCAATACATTAAGGAATGGAAATAAAGTGGGGCTATGTGTTAATAAAACTTTATTTGTAAAAATTGACTGTGGGCCGGATTTGGCCTTTGTGCCACTGTTGGCCAACCCCCGCTGTAGAGGGTTGATTAAATGAGTCAGTATTGTTAGAAATATGTTGAAGGGAAAACGGGAGGGACTGTTTAGGGATAGACAAGAAGGAGGAATGAGACTGTTTCAAGGACAGTAATGGAGGTCGATATGGCAGTGGGTTGGCAGAAAAGTACCACACAGTCTCATGGACAGGACCCAAAAACTTGTGTCTGGTTTCCAAACAGTGGTCGGAGCTGGCACTATGGAACGCTGAGAGTTGAGCTGAGCTCTGAGGGACATGGGCAAAACTGTGTGGCCCTGGGGGTGTTCCACAGGTAGGGGGGCAGTCTGCTCAGGCCTGATGGGCTCCTTCTCCTTTCTTCACATGTCGCACTGTACATGCTATGGGAAAAGACATGGAGAAGAAAGACTCAAGCAGGTTATCCCTGAGAATGTCAACGGGGCCTAAGAACTGTGCTTCTAGAATGATCTCTGTGGGCTACCTCAGATATATATTTATCACTTTGACTTTCAGAGAAAGCTCTTCAGAGTTTATTAGAGTCTCTGACCTGTCCACCCTACACGCCAACCCAGCACCTGGAACGGGAGCAGGCCCTGGCAAAGGAGTTCGCGGAAATTCTCCATTTTACCCTGCGATTTGATGAGCTGAAGGTTAGACCACACACGCTAAGACAGTTTAACAGACTTGTCCTGAGGACCTACTGTGTGCCAGCACTCTACTAAAGCCGTGGGGCGGGGAATAGATGAGTACAATGTAGCTCCTTCCCTACAGGGACATAAAATGTGGTGAGAATTTGCATTCCTTATAGTCAACGTGATGTAGGATGGCAGTTTGTGCATGGAAATTCAAAATCTGCCAAATTCGAGAAGAGGAAACCTTTTCAAAGTATCTGTGCTGATGGAGAACAAGTATTCTTTCCCTGCAATCTGGCTGATAGGAAAAGCAGGGCCTATATTAAAACAATGAGGCTCTGAGTATTTTTAACCAGAAGTTACTTTGATTATTGTATAACCAAGAGATGTCCTGGTATATTTACCGAGTCTAGAGTCTGGGCTCCTAATGCATATCCTCTCTGTGATGGGGAGCGATGACCTTCTTTCTTCTCTTCTGAATTTCAGATGAGGAACCCAGCTATTCAGAACGACTTCAGCTACTACAGAAGGACGATAAGTCGCAACCGCATCAACAATATGCATGTGAGCCCCTGGGTCTCCTGGTCTGTACACCCATTCTCCACGTCATCCTTGGACTGCTGCATCAGGCAGGGCCCAGGGAAAAGACAGCCTTCATCTGTAATTCCGTTTCCAGCAGACACTGTTTGGGGATTTTTGACCCTGTCTTTATCAATTGTGTCTTCTCTTCTTATTTTCATCAGCTAGACATTGAGAATGAAGTCAATAATGAGATGGCCAATCGAATGTCCCTCTTCTATGCAGAAGCCACGCCAATGCTGAAAACCCTTAGCAATGCCACCATGCACTTTGTCTCCGAAGTAAGTGAGGCTGAGCACTGAGGTGCTTTTTTTCTTAACTGCACAGGAAAGCTGCTAGCAGGGCTAATATACTTTTGTGTCTCCCATTTAGAATAAAACCCTGCCAATAGAGAACACGACAGACTGCCTCAGCACGATGACAAGTGTTTGTAAAGTCATGCTGGAAACGCCGTAAGTGAGATCAGAGGCGGATTCATGGTCTAGAGGTCACGTGGAGAGAGCTTGTTAATATGATGTTGTTGATGATGATGATATTGATGGTGGTGGTGGTGGTGGTGTTAACATTCGGGTCAGCACATTGACATTTACAGCTATATTATCTGAATTCATTTTATAAAGAACTCTGGGTGATAAATGTAATCAGCCCCATTGTATAGTTGAGGTTCAAACTGGTTAACCGACTTCCCAAAGGTTGAGTAGTTGTTAGACGGCAAAACCAGGACTCAAACCAAAGATGCTGTAGAAGATGGGGAAGGGCCAAATGGAAGGCTGCCTAAATGACTGGGTATTATTATTATTATTATTATTATTATTATTATTATTATAAGTATATTGGAGAAGAGATTTGGCAGAAGATTTAGAACGAAGAGCAGAAGGGGTAATATTGTTGCAAGAATGATAATGGATTATCAGACTTCTGTCCCTCTTCCCTTCTCTTTTTCTCCCTTCCCTACCCTTCCCTACCCTTCCCTTCTGACTCTGCCTCTCACAACAGTTTTGTTGTACTTAAACTAGCTGCTGGATTGTTAGAAGTGGCAAAGGTTGTTAATGGAGAGGCAGCGTGGTAATGAGGAAGTCCACACCCACAAGCCAGGGTTCCAGTTATCTCTTCAGCCACTTTTGTGCCTGTAGACAGGTGGTATGGCTTGCAGGGCCTTGTTTCCTTCTCCTATGAGGTTCCCATAATACCATCTATGCGGCAGAGGGCTTGGGAGGGCCAGAGACCTCAAAAGAGCCATATGAAATGTGATGCTCTGTTCAAATGTGATATGGTGTTAATTTCAAATATTTCACTTATACCAAAGTTAAGATTTATTCCAAGACAGAAATAGTAATCGTCTTCATTGTGGGCCCAATTCATAATGAAATAGGTTAGTTAAGAAAGCCTCTAGAATTATCTTGAATTATCTGAATCATCAGGGACCCTGTCAAGGTAAGTGAACAAAATTCAAACTCCACAAATACTCCCAGCCCCAGTGAATGGCACATAATTTCTTTTACGTATCTTTGCCAATCCAATTCAATCTGCAGCCTGTGTCTTAACAAAGGAAGTTAGTCTGACTGGAGACATGATAGCCGCTCTGTAGAAATGAGCCTGATTCTTTTTCTCCATAATGAAGCCATTATTCTCTATAATCTTGGACAGCCAGAGGGTCCTGCTATAAAATATTCAAGATTGATGGGTGGGGGGAGTGATGTACGTGACGAGCTGGCCCGCTGAAGGGCAGAAGAGAAGAGAATTTACTGCCCTCTAATTTACCTTATTTTCACACTGAAGTGCTGGTTGGATAGATTCAAGGAGAATTATCATCATGGGCTTCTTAAAGAGCATATTACCCTGGTTGTTTCAGGTCCGGGATTGTTCTTAAGATGATTGGAGGAGTCTAAAGTGGACAGAAATGGACGTGCTCCAGCAAGGAAGTTAACACGGCTGCCATTTCTTCTCTCTTCCAGGGAGTACAGGAGTAGGTTCACAAGTGAAGAAACGCTGATGTTCTGCATGAGGGTGATGGTGGGGGTCATCATTCTCTATGACCACGTTCACCCCGTGGGAGCATTCTGCAAGACATCCAAGATTGATGTAAGAATAGTGATGAACTCTGCTTTCCAAATAAGAGCTCTCGTGAATAGTGCCAGACAGACCTTGATTTTCTCTCTCTCCCTCTCTCTCTCGCTCTCGCTCTCGCTCTCTCCTCCCTCCACTACTCAGAGGTGGGGATTTCTCCGAGATGCAAGCCCCACCCCATGGCAGCTATCCTCATAGCAAGAAGTCCAATCTTTTTCATGTGCTTACAAGCAAAACATCCAACCAAAAACCATAGCAGGAGCTCAGAGACACTAATCCCCTCAGCCTGCAGAGAAGCTGAGCAGATGTGAATAGTCACTTAGTTGCAAACTGCCCCTTCAGTTTGGGTACCCAATGTGCCATATGAATATATAGATACTGATGTGTCATATGTGACTTAAAGTAAACAGCATTGGGAGATACTGGATTATGAGACACCATGGTCAAATTTCAAACAACATTCCAACTTCCTCTCCTACCAACCCCCACTGGTGGCTCTACCTGATGTCACTGAGATATGCTTGAGCCCCATTCCCTGCCCAGAGGACCCTCCCTTCTTTCTGATGGGTGGATTCCTTTAAACCATTCCACAAATGTCACCTCATTCAGGAACACATCTCCTGTACCCTGCATGGTCAGGACCTCCCTTCTCTGCTGGCTCCCAGAGCACTAACCATTTTGGATTTTCTGATTCCCTCACAGACCCCAAGTTTCTTTGTAAGGACAGAGACTATGATCTATATACCCAACATCTGCTCTACCGCCTAACACCATACACGACATAGAGCATGATGCTCAATAGATACTCCATAGTGTTTTTGCCGAATGAATGAATATAAGTGGAAAACTCATGATTTTGGTGTGCAAGCGACTTCTGTTGATTGTAGCATAAAGGACATCTCCTCTTAGTCCTCATCTGCAGCATCATCCCCATAGTGTATCCTGTGTGTTAATATAAAGCCTTTTAAGAGCACAATAGGCCCCTTTGGGATTCACTCTTTCTGACTGTGCTAAGTTTGGGGGGCACACCCTGTTCTCACTCATCTGCACAGAAAAGCCTCTCTGATACTTTAGTGCTGTGCCGACAGAAAGTCTTCATGCCCAGAGGGACCACGAGTCTGAAGAGCATTAAGGAAATTTATCAATTAAAGTGGAATTAGACTACTTATTTTGAAGGTCTGGCTTCCTGACACAGCTAGGCATGGTTGTTCATAGAGCCTTTATTATTATTTTTTATTTTTTAGTATGATTTTGTTATTTTCTGTCTACCAAGAAAAAAAGTATTTAGTATAAAAGAATTAGGAAAATGTAAGAAATCAAAATACAGAAAATTGAATGTATCTTTCTATAGTAACCTTACCATAGGCGATGACCATGGTCAATATGGCAGCATATCTACCTCCCTTCCTTTTATATGGATGTTTGTGTATATGCACGTGTGTGTGTGTGTGTGTGTGTACATAACAGATCAGCACCCTGCTATAATTGTATTTTATTTGCATCACAGTATATCATGGAATTATTTTTATACCAATGAACATTTTTACTATATTCTTTGTGAGGCTTTAACATTCTTATACTATGGATCAAATATAAATAACTCTAATAACTCCATGAACATCATTTGAATGTGGATTGAGTTTATTGTTTGGTACGCACAGGACATTCTCATTGACCAGAGCCACTTGTTAACTTGTCACAGAGTCAACAATTAAAAACACACTGGGGACAACTATGGCTTGTATCCCTAACATTCTAAAAGCTTGTCCTTGCTGGTCATTTACTGAGTCTTTCTGATGAGGCCATAATCATTATATAATGTTAAATCTAACCACTCATAGTCTTCATGAAATCTATTTGTTCCTCAGTCTCACTAGGAAAACCTTGTTCATACTGAAGTGTGCATGTTTCTCTTAGAAAGTTTCAGGCTGGGCGCCTGGGTGGCTCAGTTGGTTAAGCGACTGCCTTCGGCTCAGGTCATGATCCTGGAGTCCCTGGATCGAGTCCCGCATCGGGCTCCCTGCTCAGCAAGGAACCTGCTTCTCCCTCTGACCCTCCCCCCTCTCATGTGCTCTCTCTCTCTCTTGTTCTCTCTGTCTCAAAAAAAAAAAAAAAAAAATCTTTATTAAAAAAAAAAAAAAAAGAAAGTTTCAGGCTTACCAAATACAACACATATTCAAGATGGGCCATTTCCTTTGACACCATAAAGGGGCGCCTTCAGATACCAGTCTGCTTCTAAGCCAGCAGTTATAGGCACTGGGTTTATATATCCTTTAAGTGTCATCAGCTGTGAAAAAACAAATATTGATTTGTGAAGCCCTGAGATGTGTGTCATTCATAATATGCACTTACAAAGAACACACCCTGGAAACCCAGATGAGGGAGAAGCTTATTCTGCTTCAAGAAGAGACAGAGGGTGATGATGGAGGTGGATCTTGGAGAAGGGCTAGGATTTTCCCAAGTGGACAGAGGGGAGCGGGGGAGCCCTGGAGCAGTGAATTGTCAGAGCCACGTCACTGAGGCCCAAAAGGGTTGGGTCATTGAGAGAAGAGATGCCATTCTTGGGTGCCAGAAAGCCAGGCTCTCTGTGTTCCTGATAGAATGTGGGCACTTATCAGAGAACCTTGGGGGTCCCTTCTACCACTAGACCATGAGTTCCACCGGGAAAGGGACCAAATCTCTACATCTCTGGGCTGGAGCCCATTCTTGGAAGTGAGCAGGCTCAGGATGGCACACACCTGGCATGTTTTAGGCTCTGCCTATCCTGCCTATCCAGCACCTCTGATGGACCATGACCTTCTTTCTTGATGAGCCTATAATGTGACCCTCAAATGACTCTCAACCCTGTGCTTCTGGCTACCTCCATCAATCTACCAGGGTCTATCAGGCCATAAGGTAAAACTTCCTACACACCAGAAGTATACCCACAGAAAATATTTGAAAGAGACCATTATGAAAGAGGTCCTTGGTCTATCCAAATTCAATACAGAGCATGAACATCTGAGTTTAAAATGAGCGATTGTATTTTTTGCGGGAAGATACTTCTTTGTCAAAAAAAAAATTCTAGGCTATGCATAATATAATGTGATCTATGTAAACCTAGTTTTCATAGACTTCCCAAATTATGAATAAATTATATTCCAAGGGCACAAAAAACTAAGAAACTTACCCAGGTTCATGCAGGTACTAAATAAGCAAGGATGGAGGAAACCAAAGCTGTCTACCCCCAAGTGGTTCATATTCTTTTTTCAAAAAAAGATTTTACTTGTTTATTTGACAGAGACACAGGGAGAGAGGGAACACAAGCAGAGGGAGAGGGAGAAGCAGAGGGAGAGGGAGAAGGCACCCCGCTGAGCAGGGAGCCCGATGCGGGGCTTGATCCCAGGACCCTGGGATCATGACCCTGAGCTGAAGGCAGACGCTTAATGACTGAGCCACCCAGGTGCCCCAGTGGTTCAAATTCTTAACCTCTGTCCTTCACCAGTCCCCTCTTAGGGAGCCAAGATAATTCAGGCACTAAAATCTCCAAGATCTCCAAGATCTTCTGATAAATGCCAGCATGCTATTAGAAGCACAAAGAGGTGGTGGTTACTTCTACCTGATGAAGGTAACGAGGTGTGCAGAGGCCTCCTGGTTTTAGTGATCTTTAGCTCTGTCCTAAAAAAAAAAAAATGCCAGTCAAACAGCTAAAGGAGGAATAACATCCTGGAAAGAGGGATGGCATAAAATCATTGGGTTTGTAATTCATGCAGTCAGTGTCCACTGAGCAGCTACTGGGAGTGGGGGGTGGGGGTAGCCCTACGCTTGGCTCTGGAGCACAAGACAAGATCACAGTCTCAAGTCTTTGGCCCCAAATGGCAGACGCATGAAATGTTCAATGGCAGTAGAGTATGAAAAGTGATACACAGCTTCTAGAAGTGCCCCGAAGAGCAACTCACTAACATGAAGGAGTAGGAAGGTCTGTTGGTCATTTCTGTATTTGATTTCTCTGGGCAGAAATAACACGATCTGATTAGGCACCGATGGTAGTATGAACGGATACTATCATGGACACAGTTGCTAGGCTATTAACAAAATGTTGTGCTTTCTCCTCCCAGATGAAAGGCTGCATAAAGGTTTTGAAGGAACAGGCCCCGGACAGTGTGGAGGGGCTACTGAATGCCCTCAGGTAAGCCTCAGCCCTGCGACGCTTCAGAGAGACTTCAAACTTAGATGCTGTTGGGGACCAGGCCCTAGAGCACCAGGCTTAACCCTGTGCATGTCTTCACACATTTAATCCTCCCAACAACCAGTTGAAGTCAGTACCATTTTTATCAGATGGAAGAAACTGAGATGTAGGGAAATGAAATAACTTGCCCAATGTCACACAGCACAGGACAGAGCTAGAACATGCCCCTGGGTCTGGGTGACCCCACAGGCCGTGGGCCTGACTCCAGGCTGCACTGCCTTGTGGTCAGTGGAGACTCATCAGAAGAAGAAGCTTCCTGAGTCTCACTTGCCCCTTCACCTGCTGTATGTGAAAATTGTGGGTGGCTTTTGAAAACTCTCATGCTCAGGCTCCAACCCGACTGAATGAATTAGAGTCTCCAGGGTGGAGACACAGGCATCCACTCTGTGTTTGTTCTAAAGCTCCCTGGGTGACGTGCTCTACCCTGCCGGAGGCCCAAGTATTTGGAAGCTATGGCTCATTTCAGCTTCTAACCGCTAACAACTGATGCCCAGGCAGCCTCTCTTCCAAGGATACACGTGCTTAATACACTTCAGAGAAGGGAGTCTTATTTTTCAGCCATGACACATGTACAGGAATTTGTTAAATCTTACTACCACGTAAATCATTCCACTGCCGGATTGCAATCTGGAAGGTTTATGGTCCTTGCTCTCTTATTCATCTTTGATTTTCCCGAGTCCCACTCACTGTTGTGCATGCAGTAAGTGTTCAATAAGTGTAAGTGGACTGGATCAATGATCTTCTATCTGTGTACAATGCTCATGTCTTATACTCCACTCCCGAGTATGTTGTCTCATTTAATTATCACAACTCAAGAGAGGGAAGGTGATCTATTATCCCCATTTAATAAATGAAGAAACAGCCACACATTTAATGAATAAAACTGAGGTTGATGCTGTTTTGTGGAGCTGCTAAGTCATCATTCTTCAGAACAGATGTAGCATTAACAGAGTAGCCTTCCAGATTCCGTGCGTGAACCAAGCTTTTCTCCATTGGTGCCCATTTCCCAGCAGGCTGGCTTCCCATACGCAGTAAGACTCTGGTGCCTGAATTTTTTTTTTTTTTTTTAACTTTCCAGCCTCATTTAATTGAGCAAGGCTTTGTGAAGAGCAGGGCACTGGGCTGAGCAGTGAGCCCCATCTGAGTGTTGGCATCTGTGGTTTCTTGTAGGTATTGTGGTGAATGGCTTTTGAGGCAGACAGACTTGGGTCCAAATCAGAAGCCACAGATCCCTCACGAATCACATACGTTGGCAGATTTGTGGTCTGAAATGGGTCATTTCACCTCTCTGATTCTCAGTTTCACCTGTAAAATGGAGGCGGGAGCCTCTTCCGCAAAGAGTTAGTGTGGGTGAAATGAGGACTTACACGAGTGTCCAGGACCTGGCAAGGTTTGATGACATGATAATTCCCCTTTCCTTCCTTTCATACACGGTGCCTGAGCCAGGTTAATGGTGAGGCTGCAGACAGTGCTGCTCCTTATTTTGGTTTGTTTACCTGCCTTTGTGCCCCCTTGTGGTGGCAATGAGCATAAGCCTTCCCAGGAAAGTAGAAAACCATCAGCGTTGAAGTTTTGGGGGAATGTTGGGATGCAGATCCACATTCTGAAATTTGTAACTCAGCAGGGGGAGCCTAGATGGTTGAGATGCTGCACTCCTTCACGTGAAGTTGACCTCCCCGGAAAATGTGATGGCTTCTATCTCCTCTGTATATTTATTTGATTAGATTAAAGGTCTACTTGTTGAATAACCACACTACAAAATTCCTTTAGGAAAAAGAATCAAATACTAAATCCATCCGAGAATACACTGGGCACGAAGTGTGGTTATTTGTGTAAGGAACGAGCCCGAGTTTGATTTCTAAATAGCCATTGTGTCTCTCAAGGTAAAGGGCTGAGAGTCATCATGAAGTTTTGGCAGAGCATTGTTTACACGCTGACCCCCATTGCTTTCTCTCCATCCAGGTTCACTACCAAGCACTTGAATGATGAATCAACTTCCAAACAGATTCGAGCAATGCTTCAGTAGGAGCTCTGCTCAAAGAAGAGGATCTATGTACTGACCTCAGAAGATGTATATGTTTACATAATTTAATACAGATTGATGTTAATACTTGTGTATTTACATAACCGTTTCCTTCTTGTCACTGAAATATATGGACTTTAATTTGTATCTTGACTGACTCAACCCAGCAGAGCATAAATTGACTTGAGAGCCTAACCTTTGATGTCTAAAACAAAACCCTCTTCTCCAAAGCCAAAATTTGGAGATGTTGATCTTTACTACTGGAGTCCTTTAACTACACCTGTAACAATCCAAAATTCCCAATAGTTTGTGGTAGTGTTTTAATTCTAGATGTGTAATCTCTCTGGGAAGTTTACTTATAGAAACACAAAGTATTTGATTTCCTGTGCCGGCTTGGCTACAAGAAACACAACCGTTATCCTGACAGAGGGAGAGAGGCATCCAAGAAAAGAAAAATGCATGTGAAGACACAAACTCAAGTATTTGGAATTCAGCACGCCCCTCACCTCTCTTCCCTCAGACTGCAAACCACATGTGCAGCTTTTTGTTTGCACGTTATTTTATTTAGTGACATATTCCCTTCTCTCTGGATTTATATTCCTCTAATGTTCCCTTTTGATTCTGCAAGAGGAAAATCACCTGCGCTTGAATCCATTTGTAAGAAAGAAGTGAGAATAGATAGATGTGCTGTCATAGCTGAGCTGTGAAGGTGGTTGTCTTGGAAGTGGGGGACAGGCTGGGAGGAAGGACACACAGGCAACAGGACAGTCCTCTCTCCACTTCAACCCTCTGGCTTTGGGTAATTTTACTGACACTCCAGGTATCTGTGGGGTCCTGGGTGCCCAGCAGCTCTCCTGAAATGGGCCCTGCCCTTTGTGGGCTGATCATGTGGTGACAGAGGTCTCGGGTACTTCACTAATTTCCAGAAAACTGGGGACTCCAGAGGGGGGAAATGCTACATTTTCCAGTTCCCTAATATTTAAAAGGTAGCTCCTCCCTGACCGCATGGCTAGCTTGCTGCAATGTGTACAACTTTGGTCTGAGTACATGGATTTAGTCCTAGCCTCATTGATCCACTATGTGGTCTTTGGAAATGCACTTAAGCTCTTTGTGTCTCACTTTCTTCATCTATAAAATGGGCAATTAGAACAGACGATCTCCAAGAGCCCTACAAGGCAATGAGCCAATAAAATGGCTGACTCTTACATGCTTCCTTAGGAAATAGAGTCCAGGAATCATCACCCCACCTTGTCTTGAAGATAGGACCAGGCCTAGAGTCATTCTGTCTGCAGATCGGAGCTTATAATGGAACCTTGAAATTCTCCTATTCCGATGTCCACTGGAGAAATGTGACGAGGGTGAAGTCAAACAGGATCAACCCCCATGTAGGACTGGAGCCCAGGATCCCTCACTCCTGACTCTTTCCCTCTTCACCATGTGGCCTATGCATACATACTATGGGATGAGATTGGACACTTTTAAGTCAATCTTCAGTCTGGCTTATTTTATTACTTGCCTATTTCTGACAGAAGGAAAGGGTTGCCCAGTGATTGATAATCCCAGAAGTTGGGCCTGGGTACACCATGTCCCAAGGAGCGAGCCGTCAGACACAATTGATTTCCAGACTTTCGTATCCAGTTGGTATTCTCTCGAGTCCTCCAAGAAAGGGGAAAGATACTTTTGTTTTGTTTTATTTTTAACAACAGCAACAAAAAATCCAGTCAAGTGACAGAACAGATTCTCTGGTTTATATCTAAATGTCAGTCAACAGAGAGAAAAAGTCCCTTTTCCTTAGAACTTTTCAAGCTGAACAAGTACAGCTCCTTGGATTGGTGGGGGGGGGGTTCCTCTCATCAGGACAGGAATGCACTTAGATGCACTTAGATGGCCTTCATGGCCTTTTCAAACCTAGGGATTTTAACACCTTGGAAGAAGCCAGGAAATGGGGTAACAACGGGTGAGAAAATTCATTGACTGTTCAGCTTAAGAAATGTTCTATTTGGCAGCCTCACATCATCTTTGGGCAGCAACTGTCAAGACAAGAATTATAGAGGCACTCAATGTTTATCATCATTGGGTCCATTTGTTTCCTTTATTGGGTGAGGAGCTTAAGTCTTGGAGAGAGGAAAGGACTTGCAGAGGAAATCGTTGAGCACATTTATAATTTTTAATTAGACTTTTATCAAATGGGACCAAACATACAGGAGGCGCTGCTGGCCTGCCCCAATATAGCCAAGCCACCTTGTTTCAAAGCTAATATCCACCTGTCCATGGATTTTCAAAAGCCCAGTTACCTCTGATGATCAGGAGGACAAGTTAATTGAACGTCTGTGATCACTAACAGGTAATGGATATTGGGTCCACTCCTGAGCTACTGTGGGAGACAAATTCTTTTAACAGACTGCCCTCCAGGCATCAGGAGTCCATGAAAAGTCATGTTTTCTTTTCCTGTGTGCGCTGCATGTGTTTAAGACCCGTGGGTGGTTTGGGGGAAAGTGCTAGCCACAGTACCCATGTCGATGTTAACTATATTTCATATTGGATGTTTCATAGTTTTCAAATAAACAGTGTTTTCCATTACTCAGATATTTATTTGGGGGCAGACAACAGGTGAAAATTACATTTCTCAGATTCGCTGCTACTTTGGCACCATGACTTTGTTCTCAGAAGTTTTTCATGCATCACTAAGAGCTGCTAATGAAAGCAAGTGGCAGTGAGTGTTTTGAATTGTGGTAGCCCATTAGGGCTGGAGTATTTATTAACAACCAGAAAGAAAGTCTTGATAGTAATCTCTTAATTGTTAGTTAACTCATGCTTCATCATTTGCTTCTAGTCATCATCATTGTATCAAGACATTAATGGTAAACTGAGGTTTTTGATACATCATCACATTTAAGTTACAAAAAAGTAATAATCATGCTTCCTCAAAAGAAAAACAAAGCCTACCCAATCTTGGAATCCAATTGTACAAGTAGAATTCAGAGAATTCTCATTCAGTCTTGTATCCAAACAGCTACAGATTTTTCTAGACATTAATAATAAACAGTGGAATTTTATCTTAAAGACATTTTGGAACCTAACTTCCTCATTACATCTATAAAAGCTGTTTTAAAGTTGTCATATGTTGTTTGCTAAAGTCATTGTAATTTTTTTTTTTTTTGCCTGCTTTGCCTCTTTTTGTACAGAAGTTTTGAGTGTGAAATGAAAATTAAAGTTTGGTACATATATTTAAAAATATACCTCTATTTTATATGATGTTCAGTGCTGAGTGGGTGATGAGCACATGATCAAAGGTATTTGCTAAACATCGATATTTGCTAAACACCCTCTCTGGGGACCAGCAAATCACACCATCTGCCTTCCACCTCTCTTTATATACAACATAAAATACGCAAAATATTCTGCTCTTGGTACCAGCTATATTTTATTAATTTCAGCAAAGATTTTTCATTATTTAAAAAGGTATAGAATAAAAAGAGGCATGATTGATATCTAGAGATGCATGAGACCTACTTGTCCAAGGATGCTAAGGAACATGCATTCTATCTTTTGAGTGTAGTAGCCCTTTATGGATTCAACAAAGTCAGCCATTAACTTATTCTATATATGTACATTTTTCAGTCAACTTAAGCTTTAAAGCAATTCTTTTAAAAATTGAATTTTGAAATTGTCTTAGAGTAGCCTTGCATATTTTAAGCTTTTCACCTGAGACCTAATTGTGTGTGCTATCGATGGGTCAGAGTCCCCCAAAGAGAGCATCTCTATACAAAAGACAAAGGTACAATAATCATATCTATTTGAGACTCAAAGGGAAATGAGTAGGAATGGGAAATTTTCTGTAAATTGACACATTGATAAATTATAAATGGACACAAGCTGGAAGGACAGAGAAGAGAAGGGACCAAGAGAGGAAGAGAAAGACCCTAGTTAAATGAGTGTTGAAAGTCAAGAGACATGAAAAAATTAGTGTATGTGTGATTGTCAAGAGGAATACAGCTAGTGAGGAATACCCTTCATGCCAGCCAAAAAGTTGGTTGTTAATCGGGGCTCTCTGGAAGGATGGAGATGAGGAGTTTAGCTGGCCACATTCATGAAACCTGGTGAACAGTGAATATATGTAATCTGTATTCACACTGACTTCATACTCTGGGGTATCATTGAGTAGATAGAATTTCTAGGCAAGCATTTGCTGCTTGAAACGTCTGTACTATATTTAGTCATCACAACTTAAGTGATTAAATAATACTAAATAATATGTACTTATACTTTTTATATAATTTACTTGTACTATTCATATTCATTAATACATTATTCCATCCAGTGCCAAAATCCTGGTCTCTAATCGTAAAAGCAAAACAAAAAACGAAGAAACAAAGCCTTGCTGATCACACCCTCATATACCTTTTATACAGTGATAAAGAGAGGTCTTGACTGTTCTATCTCTTCAGCTCGAAGACTACAAAGAAGGGAGTTTTTCTGCTCTGGTCACATCAAGTTACAAATTCCATAAAAATACCTTTTGAAATTGTGGTAAGTAGAATTTTAGATAAATCTCAGAATTTTTTGTAGAGTCATTTAAGTTGAGAGATCTTGTAAACTCATTTGAGAAAGTCTTTTCCCTATGAAATCTTCCTGTTTTCCCCACAAATTGCATATTTCTAATTTCTTCTCTCTGCCTGCACTTACTGTTCATTTTTTCATTGTCCTTGTTTGCCCCATGACAGGCTTTGTTTCAAGTCAGGAGTTATATTTTATTAGCCATTCTTACAATGTTGTGACTTGAGGACCAGTGGTTTTAAAAGGCTCCTTCCACATTGAAAAAGCCTGTCTCCAGAAAATATTAAAAGAACTTGGAGGAAATTATAAAATTATTTTCTTCAAAATGTCAATATGTATGATTTTCCTTCCTTTGGTATAAGAGAAATAATGCAATAATATATATACCCTGTGGGGAAGGGTATAAAGGTGATAGTGTTATATGTGAATGTGGGTGGGGAAGCTAAAAGTATAGGGAGCTCTAGGCTGAACCAGGTGAATATTAACTACCTTCGTGTGCCATGGGCATTTCCACTCCTATGATATAGTCATTAATGCACCCCCTCTTCTTCCTTGCCTATCTGAAGTTTACCTAGACATCAAGGCCTGGGTCATACTCTACCTCTTCCAGAAGCTTTCCCTAACCACCCCGATTCATGCTAATCTTCCCTGTTCTTGGTCTCTAATGCATTTAATTTATTTGATGCTAAATATAGGGCATGGAACAGCACTTTATATGTTTGTTTCTTACAGTAGATGTGAAGTCCGTAAGGGAAGAGAATGTGTCCCTTATAGGGTCAAGCTCAATGGAAGCTGGCAGCCAATGGAAGCTGCCTGCAAAGGGGAAACTTCAGGGTTCTGACACCCGAATGCACTGAAATGAAACCTGGAGAATTAATTTCTATAACTCACACCTATCCACAGTAACAAAGTATCTGCTCCCTTGGCTGGTCAACTTTTTCCTGGAGGAAATACTTATCTACCTGCCAGGATATTTTTAACATCTGTGGACACAGCTTGCAGCTTGCAGCTGATATGCCAGGAATCCAGCTGAGAAATCAGGCTGTTGTCTTGATCAAAAGTCAGAGTCAGTTAGTCCTGGCAAGGGCAGGCATACTATCAGATGAAGTCTAGCTTGGTCTGGGACAAGGCTGCTTCAGAGAACTGAGCTTGAGGCAAAGGCAAAAGGGCAATAAAAGCCAGTTTCCAGTAACTAGACAAATCAATTCAGCACCTTGGATAGCAATCTAGGCATGTTGTCGTAACAGTCCATAGCCATTTATCCTGGAATCTGTAAGTCCTATTACTTGGTTCCACTTTGTCTCTAAAACTCTGATTATCAAAGATAATATGTTCATTAGAAAATTTAAGTTGCTAAGTAGCTGGGAAAGCATTTTTCTATGTCCTGAGACTTCTGAATATCACATAAGATGGGCAGAAAATAGTTTTGGAAAGGTGCCAGTATCATCTTGGGTTTTCATATTCATAGTTTTAGACTCAAGCTAAACTCATAAGAATGACTCTTCTTTCTTCTTTACCCTAACTTCTTCAGCTAATCATTAAGTCCTAACAAATATCTTTTCTAAAGAGGTCTCAAAATCAACTTCTCCCAGTTCATTTTGCTTTATTTCCTCTATGCTTCACCATTTTTTCTTAGAAGATCATCCAGCCCTTACTCTTCCTCCTGCCCACTCTCTATACAGCCAACACCATCTTCCTGTGACATATATCTGAGCATGCCTGTCATACGATTGCCTTTAGCAAGTTTCCTGAAATATGTTCCCAGAGATGTTAATTGATGTTCCATCAAAAAAGAAATTTTTTCAGCTTTCAAGTACTTTTGAAACAAGATTAAACATTATTTTTTAAAAATTTTTATTTATTTATTTGAGAGAGAGAGAGCACGAGCAGGGTGAGCGGCAGAGGGAGAGGGAGAAGCAGACTCCCCCACTGAGCAGGGAGCCTGATGTAGGGCTCGATCCTGGGACTCCAGGATCATGACCTGAGCCGAAGGCAGATGCTTAAGTAACTGAGCCAATCAGGCACCCCAAACACATTATTTTTTAATACTAAATTTTTTTATTCATTGTACATCTCCACAGAAAGGTAGAGCATATTCTGCATGGAAATCAGCTTGTTGATTTCTACACACACACACACACACACACACACACACACACACACACACTAGCTTGTTGGAATTTTATTAAGATTTCCTTGAATCTACATATCAATTTGAGAAGAATGGACATCTTAACAATATTGAGTCTTCTGATCTGTGAATATAGTAAATCTCCCCCATTTGTTTAGGACTTCTTTGATTTCATAAGATTTTTTACATAAACTATCTGTGAGTAAAGATAGCTTTACTTTTTCTTTCTCAATATGAATCCTATTTATTTCTTCTCCTTTCCCTATTACACCAACTAACCTCTGGCACAATGTTGAACAAAAGTAGTAAGAATGGACATTCCTACCTAGTTCCTGATCTTAAGGGGAAGCATCTAGTCTTTCATCATTATGAGTGTTGTTAGTTTTAGGCTATACATAGATGTCATTTATCAGATTGAGACTCTCTTATTTTGCTGAGAACTTTTATCAAAAACACATGTTGGACAAAAACATTAATTCAAGGGATACGTGCACCCTATGTTTATAGCAGCATTATTTACAATAGCCAAATTATGGAAGTAGTTTGTGTCCATTGACTGATGAATGGATAAAGAAGATGTGGTATATATATAGAATGGAATATTACTCAGCCATAAAAATGATTAAATCTTGCCATTTTCAATGACATGGATTGGGCTAGAAAATATAATGCTAAGCAAATAAGTTAGAGAAAGACAAATACCATATGATTTCAGTCTTATGTGCAATTTAAGTAACAAAACAAGCCAAGGGAAAGAGAGAGAGAGAAACCAAGAAACAGACTTTTAACTATACAGAACAAACTGGTGGTTACCAGAGGGGAGGTGGGTAGGGGGATGGGTGAAATAGATGGGGATTAAGGAGTGCACCTCTAGGGATGAGCCCCAGGTGATGTGTGGAATTGTTGAATCACTATATGGTACAACAGAAACTAATATAACACTGTGTGTTAGCTATACTGGAATTTAAATCAATCAATCACACAACAAAAGTACTAGACTCTCAGAAATATAGCATCTACAACATACAACATATAGTAAATTTAAGTGACATGCAGAGAAATCAGGGAATATTTATCTGTATGATAGAAACATATCCATAAATATCAGCGATGATAAAATTAGCAGACAAAAACTTTTAAAAAGCTATTATTAATATCTTTAAGGAGTTAAAAAAGAATACATGTTGGATTTTGGCAAATGCTTTCTCTGAATCTATTAAGATAATCACATCTTTTTTTTTTCTTTTTAGTCTATTAATATGGTGAATTATATTGATTTTTGAATGTTAAACCAACTTTGCATTGCTGAGATAAACTCTACTTATTCATGATTTTTTGTCCTTTTTACACATTTTTTATTTGACTTTTTAAAATTTTGTTGGGAATTTTCGCACCTATGTTCATAGGGATATTAGCTTTTAGCTTCCTTTTCTTGTAATGATTTCACGTGATTTTAGTATCAGAATAATTCTGGCTTCATAGAATGTGTTAGGAAAGTCTTTCGTCCTCTTCAATTTTTGGAAGAATTTGGACAGAATTCACCCTTCACTAAACTCCTTGACCTAATTCTTTCCCAGTCTTCTTGTATTAGCTTAAAGATCACTTCCTTTTGAAGCCCCATCTCCAGTCCTTAGATTTTTGCATCTTCCCTAGGCATATGTTGCCATAACCCACTATATTTCTTCTTTCATAACACATATTATATTTATAATTGCTTTATTACCATTAATTTTTTGGCCAGCTATAAGCTTCATCAAGTCAAAGTCCTTCTCCATCTTGCTCACCATTCTATCACAATTGCCTAGTAATACATAGCCCATAGTAGACCTAGACAACTTCCTTGTTAAGTAAATTAATTTTTTAACCAAATGCTCATTTAAGTATCTAATAAGAAGATTATATTTTTTTTTCTGTGAGATAAAATGTGGTCAAGAATAATATTGACAAATTTCTTAATATTGTACCATCCTTAAATACTGGAATAAATTCTATGTAGTCATACTGTATACTTTTTTATAATGTGGTATCATAAATAGCTGGCTTCTCTTTGGTTTAGTTTTATTTAGTATTTTTCTAAATAATAACAGCAATATTAGTGATATCACTAGTGATTTTAGTCTGTTTTGTGTGTACATGTATAAGTATGCACGTACATGATCCTTATTATAGAATTTATGCTAGCTTCTTTAAAAGAATCAGATTTACTTATTTTTTCTATCAACTCTAGAATCAAAAAATATGTAAAGACATATGTGTTGTTTGAAGACCTGAAACAAATTACTTAAGAGACTATTTCAACTGATATTTATAGGGTGGCATTCTCAGTCAGTATTACTGATTTCTTCCATATTTGGGAGCCTTGTTCATGTACTATTTACATTTCTTTTGATTTTAGTAGTTTATATATTCACAGAAAGTGATATATTTTATCCATATTTAAAATCATTTAACAAAATCTTTTATAAATTATTCATTGTTTCACTATTTTCTCTTTATCTGTAGTTACATATGCTTCCTTGGAACTAGCATTTTTGAGTTTGTGTTTCTTCCTTTTTTGCCTTGATTAGAAAAACACATGCTTTATTTATTGCATGCATGTATGTATGTGCTGTAAGAACTAGCTGTTGAGTGGCAGTGCATGGCTTAAAAGAGGGAGGTGAGCTCAAATTCAGACAGCAGCCTGGGTTTCCATTCAGGTCCCATGACTTACTAAATGTGTAATCTTGGGCAACTTTGTGCCTCAGTTTTACCATCTGTGAAATGATACTCATTATTAAAAAATAACAAAGGGCCTTGCATATGGTAACAGATCAGTAATTGTTAGTTACAACTATTAATGTCTACTGCAGTAATTTTTATCTTCATTATTTCCTGCTTTCCTGGTGAAACTTTTTTATCTTCATTTACTAAATTTTTAATTTATATTTTATAATGGTCTCATGTGGAACACTTAGTGTTTTTCCTTTGTGCATGGAAAAACTCAGGAAATGGATTTTTCTGTGGCAACACCTTAGCTGCTTCTCGTTATTGTTTTTACTAAGCTGTTTTATACTCTGGGTATAATTTTCAATCCATTAAATGTTATTTAGGAGTGATCTTCAATATCCAAGTAGTTGAGGATTTTGTTGGGTTTTGTACTCTAATTTTGTCATTAATATTAGTATTATTGTATCATGATCAGAATGTTTAATCTCTGCTACTGGTACCGTTTTGGAATTCATCAACGTTTTCTTTGTAGCCTAATCTTGGTTCAAATTCCTCCCCAAAACACAGCCCAATACCAGGACTTAAACACAGGCAGTTTATTGAGGAGATGAACCAGACAGAAGGAACAAGGGAACAGGGAGAAGGAAACAAGAAAAGAGGGGCACCTAACACCAGATGCCTTGTTGAACAAGTTACATTATGTGGCAACTGGGGTCCAGTCCTCTCAAAACCCTCTAAGAAACTGCACAGGAAACTTCTAAGTATTCTGTTATTGAAGGGCTGGATGCTGGAGCATTCATTCACAGTTTCCCTGCCTCTATTAGTTGAGCTTTATCCCTGAGCTATACCTGTACATGAGTTGAGCAAGCTTCCTCGACTTCAGAGAAAGTAAGAAACAAAAATGTGAGGAGAGAGAGTTCCACCCCTGAGCAGACCACTGGCAATGTGCATGAGAACTGCCCACCTATCATAGTCAGCTGCCTCTGACATCACGGGGTAGACCTACGGGGTCAGGTGTGGGGACCCATATTGTATATTACTCACAAAATCATCTCCATTTGTAAAGTGTGCTAACAATAAGGGTATATTTTGAGGTATGGTCTCCAGTCTTGGCTTCTAAATTTGCATAAAGAAGAAGCTCAATACTTCACAAGGCAGGCGATACTATTTAGTGATATATGAGAGTATTACCATTCCAAAAGAAATAGAGATACAGCTCTATATCATCTTCTGACTTAACAAATGGTAAATAATTGCTCATATGTATTTGATGAAGATTTTCTTTATGTTAAACTGGAACTTGAAGAGTAAATAATTCTCTAGTACTCATTAAGAATAGATAGAAGAGATACATTCTAAAGTCATTAGCATTAGTAATTTCCTGAAAATGTATTTTTTCTTATTATTACAAATAGTAACACAAACCTTATAGAGTGACTTCTTATTAAGTAAAATAAGAAATATTTGTAATATTATATGAAAGGAGAGGAAAACTCGATTGCCTCTCCTTAATTAAGAGACTTGTAATTTTTTATTTGATTTCAATATAAGTTGTTATTGCACCCTATAATACTTCTAAAAAATCATTCCCAAAGGATTTTGGATAGTCCCATAATATGATAAAGTCAGCATAAAATTAATTGTGGCAAGTAAAGAACATATACTTACAAAAACAGAAAGAAGAGCTAAGTAGGGTATATAAAGAACAGCTAAAAATATTTAGGACAGATGATGGATTAACACTGCTACTGGTAATTGGGGATCTTATGTAACATAAGATGTTACAGATGGTAGGAATTACAGATATGAAAGGTCTCACTCTGACAGACTTTGCCAGTGTTTTTAATAAATGTTCCATTCTAGCCTTAGACTGAGTTGGGTTGTTTGAGAAGCAGCCATGCATGGCATGTTGACTTAAACTACCTGTTATTAACTCATTTTGTAGCCTCAAGATAGCTAGACTGTACCTATAGAATTATAGTTTCCCTTACCGAATTTTTTTCAGAGGGTCAAATCAGCATCTCTGAATTCCTGAGGTGATAGGCAAGATCACTGACCCAGGGATAAAGGGAGGAAATTCTATTTGAAAACCTTTTTCATCTCTTCTCTGAACTAATTTTTTTTTTCATTTTTCAGTTACCAAATTACTTATACTGAGTATAAGACCATGTGCTAATTGCCAAAAACATAATTACGAAAGTCAGAGAATTCACATTCTAATGAGGGGAAGCATAAAAAATATGATTCCATTCGGTAATTACTATAGTAGAAATAAATACAAAATCACATCATAAGAAGAACATGGGAAATCTAACCTAGCCTGCTCAGCTTGAGGGAACGTCAAGGAGGTCATCCTGGTTATAGCAGCTAGCTGAACTTTGAGGACTGGAGGGAGACCTCCAAGGGGACAAGGACAAGAGGGTGATTCTATCAGATAGAATTGACAGCATGTGGCAAGAGAACATGACGCCATCAGGGAATTCATGTGGCTGGAGTATATAGGTTTTTTCTTCTGGGGGTATAAGAGGTGAGAGTTCAATGGGAGGTGAGGCTGAACAAGAAGGCAGAAATATATGAGGGTGATAGGAAGATATGGAAAGATTTTAAACTGTGAACTGACATGGCTGAAATTATGCCTTCCAGAGATTTATTTTGATGACTCTATGGGAGGATG
The DNA here is from genome assembly GCF_029215605.1 of Mirounga angustirostris. NCBI lineage: Eukaryota > Metazoa > Chordata > Mammalia > Carnivora > Phocidae > Mirounga > Mirounga angustirostris. The sequence goes on along the minus strand of NW_026991718.1, from coordinate 12,391,829 downwards.
ACTTGGAAAATACGAACTGAAGAGAGGGAATGGGAGATGGACCAGTAATTAGTAATGAGGATACAAATAAGTATAAATGCTTACAGATAGCACTTACCAGGAGGTAAACCCAGAAGGTGAATTATGCATATTAACCTTTCTATGTGATCCCTACGATTTTAAAACCCCAATTTTTACAGAAAAGAAAACTGAGGCACAAAGATATCAAGTAAATGCTCCAAGCTCTCAGAGCTGTAATTAGCAGGTCCAGAATTCTAAACCAGGCAGCTGAGCTCCAGAACTCATGCTCTCAATCACTGCGCTTTATTTAGCAAGGTGAATTTTCATGGGCACTCGATACAAGTAGGCCACGTGTTAAGCACTCAGTGTAGCTTCCTCCAGTTACTCTTCACAACAATGGCGCTGGTAGGTAATAGTTTTAAACACGTTTGCCTAAAAAAAAATCCCTTTGCTTAAACAAAAGCTTGCCTAGAATACCAGCAGGTGAAACACAGACAAGCAGAGCTGGCTGAAGTGGCAGGGATGATGGATCTGGATACCTACCTGTTCAATGCCCAATATCCATGGAACACTGAAGACCAAAGATATTGAACTCCACATTTTAGAAACTACTTGTCCAGAAGTTATGGGAGCTTCCCAGGAGCTCTGAGGTTCTAATTCCCTATAGAACGAGAAGGTAAGTGATGTGAAGATGGCATTATGAGAGTCATCTCCCTAGGGCCCATGATGTATAAACTGGGGCTAGAAACATAGGTCATATTTTGAATAGGAGTGTCGGCACAGCTAAAATGTACAAAGGTTTAAAGGTCACAGTGTCCCCCAGTAAGCCAGGCTCGGTGACAAATCACCTGGTGTCAATGGGAAGTGAGGAACTGGGTCACATCACTGCTCTCCAAACCACCAGTTCTCCATGGCTCCCATTACACATTTCCTGGGGTTCTCCTCAACGTGCTAGTTTTTGGCAGCTGTTATGGCCTTAAGAAACCTCAAAGTTGAATCTCAGGGCTTGGGGACTCCACAGCCTAGGGACTGATACGTCACAGAGTAAGGGAAATGACAGCTTCAGGAAGTGGTAATGAGATATGAATGGAGGGTCCAGGAATGAAGACTTCAATCTCTGATCATTCAAAGACTGGATCTAGGATAGCTCTGGAGGTATATACAACTATGACCTCAAAGGACAGATTTGTGTAGAGGGACAAAGGAATCCTTTACCAAGTAGATCTGGCCACACTGGCTGGTTCACATAACACACATCACAGTGCTGGAATCCTGCCTACTTTTGGGGTCCTGAGGCTGGCCCACTTTCCTGCAGAAGCCAGGGTTAATTAATTCCTCTCAGCAAGCCCTGGGCTGGGGCTTGAATCGGTTAATGAAGTTTCTAAACTCGCTTTGCAATCTATGAAGGATGATTGCCATGCGGTAGCGGAAGAGACAGACATCCAATCATCCTCATTCTTTCACCCTTGGCTCAACCTAACACAATCTTTGGCATCTACGCTGGGCAATTCATCCAAACATGTCAGATAATATCTATAAAGCCCCCATTACAGCAATACCCTTCTAGAAGATATATTTTGTCCTTAGTAAAAGGCAAGTGCTTCTGGCACTGGGTGTTTCTTCCTCTGAGTGTCCAATGTGTGCTGGAGGAGATGATTATCTGTGCATGCAGAAAGGTTTACTGAGTTCCATCCCTTGTCTTGGATCCTTCCAGCTCTGACATTTGATATTATGCATGTCCTATCGGACTATAGTGAGGGCACTGAATGAACAGATGAACAAAACAAAGACAGAATGTTATTTTCTCTTGACTATTTTTATTTTCAGGGTTTCATTTGTAAACTACAGAGCTTACCATATTTATTTAACTTAATCTATCAGAATGACACTTACTTCATTAAATTAGGAAATTTTAATTAACTCATGAAGATTTCATTGTCTACTCTTTTATGTTCATATTAGGGTAGGTCATTTTGATGACAACTTTTATAGCTATAATTAAATATTTCTAATAGATTTAGTTAAATTTGCAAATAATAAGGCAGATTTCATCTTTATTATTCATGACAGATCCAATTTAGCCTTGTGGCAGTCTCCCAGCTCCTGGGGTCTTCTCTTATTTCTTTTCACAAGTGTCTGCTTTACTTAAGAAAAAAATATCAAGTCCTGATAATATCAGGGTTGTAAGGTCCATGCAATTCAGAGATGGGCCCATGAACAAAGGAAGTGTCTCTTTCTCTGCTGTGGTATGTGGAGTAAGCCTAACCCCACGTGACCAGCACACATATTTATCTCATGGCTTAATCAGCGTAAATCCAGAAAGTGGCAGATTGGCATGCATTCCCTGGGTTCTAGGCCATTCTGAAATGCCCTTTTATGACATTCCTAGAAGGGAGTCATTCTGCTGATGTCTGCACACTCCAGGGTTGGGGAGCTTATACCTCTAAAGGGACACTGGTCAATTAACTATTTAAAATGGATTTTTAATGTGTTCTTTATATTCAGCTAAAAAAGAGGATTGTAGTTCTTTTAATGGCACCTTTGTCTCACCAACCCCTACCAATGCTTAAAAGCCTAAAGTGACACAGGGTTATGAACATCAGAGTCTGGGAGACAGAACGAGTAGGGCTTATTGACTTTTTGTTCCCTGTTGACCCATACATGGATTGTCCCTTCTGAGACAACCTGGCACCCTTATTCCTAGCTTACTGATTTCCAGAACTTCAAATAGGACACTTTGTGTGGACCGAATGAAAGGACATAAGGACTAGAATCCTAAACTTTCAGAGCTTGAAGGGTTGCCCACTGCAAGTTCCTCACCATTTAGGCAAGAAGGCAAGTTTACCAAGGGGAAGTGACTTGCCCAAGGGCTGAGCCCTTTTTTTTTGTACCAGAATCCCTGGTCAAGATACTATGGTATCTTGTCAAAGTGCTATTACTGTGATTATAAGCCATTTGGATCTGGAAAAAATGCACCACAGCCCTGTATACAGGCCAAAGATGCTGAGGCCGTAGATCACACTTCATACATGGGAGTCAGTGCCCTGTTGGGACCTTGAGTTTTCCTAAGCATCTGTGGGACATTTGTCAGGCTCCACAGATCTCATGACCCTGATCTGGGGCCATACTTTCCCCTCTTGATCTAAAAGCCTGCCTCTCTCTTTCACCTATCCCGTTCTGTTGCCATGGCCTCCTCACCCCGAGGCATCTGTCTAGCTCCGAAGAAAGCCCTTCCCTTCCAAGGAAATAGTTTCTGACTCCTCCAGCCCAGTCCTCTGAGGACCACAGTTTGGCTGTTTATGCTGCTTATTTTCCTACTCTTCCAAGGTAGCTGCCTTTCCAAGAGATGGCTTTTGATTCACTTTTCACATGGTTTCCTCCCCAGCAGAGTTATCGTCTTTTGGAGGGTAGAGGTGAGGCTTGAAATTCTCTGTATTTCCGCACTCTAAATTCCATGGCTCCTGCTGGCTCACCGTTCCCAAGTAAGCTCTGAGAGCCATGGCTGGATATAGGAGTTAGCATGTGATCTGGAATATTTAGTAATATCAATACATTTGGCCCAATCTATTGTTATATTCCACCCTCCTTGGTCTAACATCCATAAAATCCATCCCCGTTTATGTTCCTGGGTTTCTGCTTATATAGAAACACAATTTAAATCCTTTTTGGTTTAAACTATCTCCCCCGGGGCTTTAGCATATATCTGTATGGCTAGAGCAAGTGGAGATGTGTCCCCCAGCTATGGGTCCAGTGGCAACAGGCATGGCTGTGGTGGATTGTGAGGAAAATGAGCATCCACTATTAAGGCATGGGATAGGAATAACCTACCCCCGGTAGGGTTATGATGAGGTTTTCAGGTAAAGGAAGGCTAGTCTAGAAGATGTTAATTCAGTGGCAAAGGGACCCCTGAGTCTCTTGGAGGCTCAAGATTGCCAGTTTCATCTGGGTTCAACCAGATATTCTCACTCCACATTTTAGTAGTCTAGTATTTCCCCCCAAATGTCCTAACTGTCACATAAGAAACCTGGTTAGACTCTGAATTCAACTGTCATTGTAATCCAGCAGCGACACAATAAATTTTTGGTTGATTTTTCATATGTCAGCCTTGTGGCTACAAGAAATAACAGCACATTTTAGGGCCTTCTTTTTTTTTTTTTTTAAAGATTTTATTTATTTATTTGAGAGAGAGAGAACACATGAGAGGGGATAGGGTCAGAGGACGAAGCAGACCCCCCACCGAGCAGGGAGCCCGATGCGGGACTCGATCCTGGGACTCCAGGATCATGACCTGAGCCGAAGGCAGTCTCCCAACCAACTGAGCCACCCAGGCGCCCCATTTTAGGGCCTTCTTGATCCTCAATATACTTGAGCTGATAGTGAAAGGACTAGACTGTCATTTTCTTTGTGTAATTGCTCAGTTGTGCTCCGAAGAATCCTCCCACACCACAGTTCCTATAGTTATCCTCACCACCATAATGACCATGTGCAGGAGCCACTGGGGCCCCCAAGACATGCCTTCAGTTGGCACTTCACCACGTTCAACCACAGGTGATAGCTTGACTAACCAGGATGCTACTGCATGCCATAGACTACCAGCATCTGATATCCCATTAGCAAAAACAAAAACCCAGCACTACATTCAAGTTTGAAGACCCAGCCAAACCAATCCTTAGATCCCATCTTTGTGGTCTGTCTCCTGAGACCCTCCCACCACAATTCTGTAGTAGTCAGGGTACAATCAGGAGACAGAATGCATACACTTATTTGAACAGAGAAAAGTTTAACACAAGGAATTACTAACTATAATAACAGTTATAGTTAATCTGTAAAGGAGTAATGAGTAATCCTAAAGAATTCCCTAACGTTGACAGAGAGCAACTATGGGGCAAATAAACTGGGAAGTCAGAGGGCTTTCTCCAAGGATAGGATTCACCTCCTTGGAGAAGGTGCGCTTTGTACCCTGTGGACAGCAGGGAGTTTCGGGGGGTTGTCACGGGTCAGAGCTGAAGCAGAGACACCAGGCTGAGGGTGGTGGGCATGGAACTGGGGCTGAATGCAGCAAACAGGAAATAGCCCTCCTAGGTTCAGGGAGGCTGAGACAGATGGGCAGGGCCCCACAGCCAGAACTGGCAAGAAGTAAATGCCCTTCTGGGGCACTCGCGGACCCAATATGGAAGGCGAGAAACCATGGGCTTGACTGGCAGGCTGGAAGCCTACAGTGATGCAGGCAAGCAGGCAAGGCTGGGAAGCTGGCCTCTGGAGAGTCTGATACCCACTGCCCTTAGAGGTGGTACTGAAAGTCAAAGGGAAATTGTCCACAGGGGTGCCACCACAACCTGATAGGGGGGAGCACCAGCAGATGTCCCTAAATGTGATGCTGGCCGCAGAATGGTAGGAGGACCAAGCAGCTCACCAGAATGGAGAGAGGCCCCCTTCTTCTTGACCTGTCCCTTCAGCGCCCTCTACTGGAAAAGCTAAACATTGCAGGAGCTGACAAAGGGAAACTTTACCGGGTCCTTCGTTATCACAGAGCAAGGAATGAAAGGTGAATTTGGAGCTAAGAAGCAATATTTGACACAGTAGCATCAATTATTATTATAATAATTAACATTATACATACTCTTTACATTTTGTCAAGTCATCTTTCTATTTATTACCTTATTTCACCCCTCCCATTATTAATTCCCTTTGAAGGATGACGAAATTGAGGTTCAAAGATCTTGACCCATCCCGAGTACCACAGCCAGTAACAGTAAAATTGGAATTCTAATGAGATTTTTGGATGACCACTTTCATTCTTCCTACCAAACCCATTGCCTTCCTCCCAGGGGAGCTAGAAAGAAAATTCATTGATCAGTAAACCAATATTTATTGAACACCCACCACATGCCAGGCACTGAGTCAGGTACTAGGTATGCAGAAGAGATAAAAGAGACATGGCCTATCCTATCATGGTGCTTATAGTCTAGAACCAACTTTATCTTAAAAGATAAATATAAATAATAATATTTTATGTTTTGCAGGGCTGAGAAACAAAATCAAGGATATTATATAGGTGTTTACATAGCCATTAACAATGTAAAAATCATTTTTACTCAGGCTGTAATAAGCTGTTTATTACAGTGATAGTTTGTTGATCTGTGGTCTTCATAAGGGGATAGATAAAAAGAATAAATGCATGTGTGAATGCAAAGTATAAGAAGGGCACAAAGGAAAAGAAATGGCTCTGTGAGAGAAGAAAGGAGATGTAGGGAGAGATTAATTAAGACAGAGGATCAGGAAGGTTGTATCTGAGGAAGGACACTGGGACCAAGGTCTAAAAGGTGAGATGTTAACTGGGCAGAGTGGAGGGCAGAACATTCTGGGCAGAGGCAATAGCCCTTGGGAGGAGGGGAGAGCCTGGCGCATTCAAGAAGTAGTCAAATCACCACACACACACATACACACACACACACAGCAGTGGAACTGGAACTCCGAGAGGGAAAAGGACAGGAACATGGAGATGAAAGAGGAAGTTGGGGCCAGGTCATCAGATCTTCCATCAGGGGCTTGTGAAGAGGGGAGCCGGGAGGCAGTCATGCCTGGGAACAATCCGAAGTCAAAGGGAAGGAGGAAGAGGGAGGAGAGAGCAGATGCAAGGGCAGAGCCTGATTCAGTGACCGCAGGGACCTCACAACCTCACAGCCTTGTCCATGAAATGCTGTTATGCGTGTCAGGCTTCAGGGAAGGCCCGCCTCTCGAACCCCCCAACCCTCAGCAGCACACATTCCTTTCAGGTCTGTACTTTGATGCATTCACAGAGAATTCAAACCATCTTTCGATTTCATAATTCAAGCTGTTGCTCTAGGCCTGACCAAAAGGGCAGGAAAGCAGCCTGGCCATCCGCCCCCGCCCCGAAGAAGCTGGACAGTCAGGATACAGGAGCAGAGGTGAAGAGTCAGGAGACCTGGGTCTCCATTCCGGCTGAGTCAGGATATCACATTTCACTTTCGGATCAGGGTTCTGATCTAAGTGGTCACAGAGACCCGATCACACCGTGGTTAAGAGCACAGACTGGTATCAGACACTCGAGGTTCAAATCAAGCTTCTATCATCTTCTGACGACCCAACTATGGTCATGATACTGAACCAATCTGAGCCTCGTTCAGCTCCCTCATCTTCAGGATGGGGACCATTCTGGTTATCTACCTGGTAGGATGGCTGTGAGTAGTAGGTGGGTGTGTGAAGGCTTATGACAGTGCATAGCACATCGACAGCACTCAGGAAATACTTGTGCTGCTAGCTGCTCATTCCCTGGATCTTTCCATCACTGTATAATATGGGCAGGACAGAAATAATCGTTATCCCACGTCATAGACAATGGACTTGAGACCCAAGGAAGTTGAGTCTCTTGCCTAAGGTCATGTGCTAGAGCTGGTTCTCAGGCTCACCCATTCTGAGCTCCATAGCTCGGTGTAGTTACCTTGAGCAAGTCATTGCAGTCTTTTTTTTATTCTTATGTTAATCACCATACATTACATCATTAGTTTTAGATGAAGTGTTCCATGATTCATTGTTTGTGCATAACACCCAGTGCTCCATGCAGAATGTGCCCTCCTCAATACCCACCACCAGGCTAACCCATCCTCCCACTCCCCTCCCCTCTAGAACCCTGTTTGTTTTTCAGAGTCCATCGTCTCTCATGGTTCATCTACCCCTCCGATTTCCCCCGCTTCATTCTTCCCCTCCTGCTACCTTCTTCTTCTTCTTCTTTTTTTTTCTTAACATATATTGCATTATTTGTTTCAGAGGTACAGATCTGAGATTCAACAGTCTTGCACAATTCACAGCACTTACCAGAGCACATACCCTCCCCAGTGTCTATCACCCAGTCACCCCATCCCTCCCACCCGACCCCCCACTCCAGCAACCTCAGTTTGTTTCCTGCAATTAAGAATTCCTCATATCAGTGAGATCATATGATACATGTCTTTCTCTGTTTGACTTATTTCACTCAACATAATACCCTCCAGTTCCATCCATGTCGTTGCAAATGGCAAGATCTCATTCCTTTTGATGGCTGCATAATATTCCATTGTATAAAGTCATTGCAGTCTTATAGACCTCAGTTTACCCAATAGTGAGATAATAGGAGTAGAGGGAGATTAGTTATCTCTAAGTTTTTTTCCTGACCTGACCATCCACACACCTATAATCCAATCTGGGGATTTCGCCGACTTAGAACTGGCAGGTTCTGCTCACGTGCTGCTGGTGGTTTGCTTCTGCGGGTGTCTGACAAGGTCGTGCCTGGCCGTCGAAGCCCCGAGGCTTTCCCAGGCCCGCATCAGCTGCCAGGCCCTGTTCCATGCTCTGAAAGTTCCCTTGTCACATAAAATTCTCCTTCTGACACAGTTTCCTTTTAGAAAGAAAGTAAATCATAACTTTTCACTTAAGCATTTCTGCTTCTAGTCAGACCTGCTTTAGCCTGACGTTGAAAAAGAGTATATTTGGTTGGATCACATTTCAACTCAGTCTAATAGATATTTGCTTAAGGGGGAAAAAGGTTGAAGAAAAAAGGGAAATGTCAAAACGGAATAATAAAATGGTCTATAAACAGAAGCAGGTTTTCTGCGATATGTTACCCCAATAAACCTGATAATAGTTCCCAAATGCACTGTCCTGGTTTGATGCCAGGCTGGGCGGGGACGGGGGGGGGCGGGTTATTTTTAATTTTACTGTAGCCAAACCATGACCTCATCCCGAAGGCATTCTCTCCCACGGAAGAGCTGTATCGAGTTATTTGTCGGCTGAAATTCATTTGAATGTGGACTCATCGGAAACATGTGTGGCCACAGAAGCAGCCAAGAGGGAAATCTGGGGAAAAAATAGGATTTTCAAGGAAACCCTCCCCTTTGTTTTAATGAAACAGGCTGGTCCTTGCAAGGCCTGGGGGCTTTGATAGCGTCAGCCCTGAGCCTGCTGCTCCCCGTGACCGCTCGGTGCCCTCAGCAGCGGAGCAGACCCCCCCTCCCAGCAGTAAAAAGCAGCCCTCACCGGCCACCCATGGGGGCAGGCCCTTGGCAGCCACCCTGTGAGCTGGACTCGGGCCTCCGAGTGTAGGCACCTTGGCCAATGCTCACACCTAATGATGGCCATGAATAATAATAAGGATGCCCACTCTTTACCTAACACCCAATATGGGCATTGTGCTAAGCACTTGGCATGCATCGTCTCTCATCCTCACAACAAATGTATGAGGTATGATTCGTCCCCATTTCACGGATAAAAAAACTGAGGCTTGGGGAAGTTAACTCCCTCAGGGCACCCGGTTATTTCGTGACTTAATCAAATTTCAAGTGCAAGCCTGTTTTATCTTAAGCTTGGGGTCTGGCCACCATGCTTCTGTGAGAGATTTGGAGATGAAAGATGCCTTCAGACAGGAAGATCAGGCAAGGCTTCATGGAGAGGTGGCATTTGAGTAAGTGGGGAGCACAGGTAGGATTTAAACGGGGGGAGATACACACCAGACAGAATAAAAGTCAAGAAGCGGGGGCATCAGGGAAATGGAACTGAATCCTGGAAGGAGGGAAGGAACTTGCTGGATGACCCCCACAAGAAAACAGTGGGAAAATCAATGGGAAATGTCTTGTGAGCCTGTATCAGGGGGAGCACCTGGTTTTCAGATGCCTAGGTAGGCTTGACCTGGAAGGGGATGGAGAGCCATTGACACGAGCTCTCACCTGGGAAGGGGTAGCATGCAAAACTGGGGAGGGCGGTCACGCAAGACAGTCGATGGAGCAGAGCTCACGAGATGGGAAAGGAGGAAGGGAAGAGTAATCTAGAGGATTTAGGATGTTACATGAGGGGAGGAGGAGAGAACAATCCAGAATGAATCCCACGTCTCTGGGAAGAGTGATGGGGATGGGGGTGGAGGGTGAACGGGATCATTCACAGAAATAGGTGTGAGTTTGTGGGTAAAATGAGAGAACCTTGCTTTGGAACATGTAAAGCTTAAATTATGTTGTTTGTCTCCCCGGCTCCCACATGAAAGGACCCAGTCACGTTCCTCTCTGTTTCTCCCAGGCTCCTAGCACAAGCCTCAGCATGTAGAATGTACTCAGTGAAAAACACAGAACTGACAGATTGGTATAATCACCCCCATGTTCCCCTCATTCCCCACCCTATGTTCCCCACCCCACATTCCCCACAGCCTAACAGATTTCACCCACCAACAGAGCTGGGTTTGGCCACACTCAGGATCCAGATTATGCATGCAGTAGAAGCACCACGTCAGCAGCTAAAACCAGTTTCTAAATCCAGAAAGAACCCGAGGAGCGGCTTTCTGAAAACGTTACATGGCCGCCTTTTGGATGGGACGAGATCTGACCTTAGCACAGGAGCCTGCCTTTTGCCACCCTCGGTATAGAGATGGATCCATCTACCAACAAGCCTTTATGACCAAGATTTCAAAGAACCAGAAAGAAAAGGCTCCTCCGAGCAGATGGGACATAGAATCAGTGGCTTTGGTTTTCAATCAAGCTCTTTCCTGTACAAAGCAACCTTGTAGGAAATTGATTATTCTACTGCCTTCTCAGAAATGGAGACTCTGATATTGAAGAGAATGGTTTCCTGTAAGACAAAAGAACAATGGTCTAGGTGTCTGGGAGTATCATATTTTTTTTTCTAGTGCCTTATAAACAGTCTTCATAAATAGTGCATGTATCACAGAAAGCTGGTAAAATGGAAGATAATGTACACCATAATGTTCCAGTTGGCAGAGGTTTCTCATTCCATGTGATTCTCCTGCCTGTGTCTCATATGTGTTGGTCATGTCATTTGGTTCTTTTCTCTAGGGCCATTTTTACGCCTACAACCCTACACAAGAACAAGGGCTTGTAAGGACAGACCTGTTTTGGCAGGGTCTCTGTCTTTAATTTCTGAGAAGGGATGCTCCAGGTGGCGTCTCTGTTTTTGAGAAGACATCATTATAAGCCACCTGACATGGTATTTTCAAACATTAACCAGGTATAACGAAGCAGTACAATAAACCTCAAGGTACCCATCACTTGAGTTCAACAACTATCAACATTTTCCCATTCTTGCTTCATCTGGAACTCCCACCCACTTTTACTTTGTATGTTTCCACCCAAACTGTGATCAGACTGTGCCAAGCAGCGTGCTTCAGCAAAATCTCAGCGGAATCCCAGGGGCTCGGCTGCTGCAGGATTATGAGAGCTTGACAGCGAATGGCATATTTATCTCTGCTCTCCAGGGCTTGTGCAGGACCTAGTGTGTCATTGACACTCAAAGAATGGCCTGGTGACCTCTTACTAGATGTGTAAGATTATGAAAACATCCTTTGATCTCTCCAGCCCCATATTTCTCATCTGCAAAACAGGAATGAGAAAAATCTGTCGACAGAGTGATGATGAGCATGAAATCGGGCGATGTATGCGAAGCCCATGGTCAGCTCAGTAGGGCTGCTCCCTCTGCCTACTCAGTCACTCCCCAGCTGCAGGAGCCCCGATGGGCCCACGTCACAGGAATCAAAATGCGCAGGTAGAAAGGGAAAGGCAATGAAAGGTAAATGAGGAATAAGGAAAAAGGAAGCAAAGAGAAAGAAAAAACAAAAAGCAATGTGGAGTTAACAGAAGGGGTGCAAGAAGGGAGAGAAAGTCCTTCCAAGCACGTGGACGCCCAGCTTCGTGACACAGTTACTCATGGAGGGATGGTGCATGCCAGACGACATCCTCTGTGTCTCCAGCTGAAAGCAAGCCAAAGTGCTTGGCACTATTTGCCCCCAGGCAATGTCCCTTGTCTCCACCATCCCCCATGCCAGCCGTCTGGGGTCCTTCTGTCCCTTCCTCATGGTCCGTGCAGGGCCTGCTTCCTAGAGAGTGTCTGGAGAAGGCACCACAACTGGGGTGTCAAGGGCAGTGAGCCCTGAAGTGTCCAGGGAGGAGGGCATGGATTCCCTTCCATTTGGTCTGTATAGGATCCGGACACGGACAATGAGAACATGGTGGGATGGGAGCTACGGCAGAGCTTAGCCAGGCGACACAGACAGTGAAGACAGTGAAGAGTGGTTAACATAGTTGCAGAGAAGACTTCTCCAGGAGAGGGGGCAGTTATGCATTGTCTTAAGTGGTGAGTAAATGTTTACCCAGTAAAGAGAGCAGGAGGAGGATTTACTTTCAAAAGAGGTCAAACTCCTATATTTGATTAGCCCATAGGTTAAACTACACTTTCAAACATGGAGAAGGTTTTTCTTTTTAATTACATGGTATCACCCCCATTTGCAGATAAAGATGGCAGTGCCCCTACACCACCAACCTCATAGTCCTTGCCTCACTGTCCACTCTAGCCTTGGGCAACCCAAGGAGTTGTCCCCATTTTATAGATTAAACAACTGAGCTTTCGGAGGCTGTCTCATCACCTTGACACACTGCAGCTTCCAATGTTCCAGCTCACTGATGGTCTATGAACCCCTCTCCCACCCTGCCCCCAACGCAGCCTCTGGAACCTTCACGTGGCACTTTGGCCCTGAATAGAATCAACTGTGACCTTGTCACCCATTCCTCTGGCCTGCCAGTTCCTCCACGGTGGGAATCATTCATCTCTAGATCCCCTGCCACCAGCCCAGGGTCTAGCAAAGAGTTGGTGTAAACAAATGTTTGTTGAATTTAAAGTAACTGAACCTTAACTTAAGGACGCAGAATGAAACTGCAGCCATCACCAGATGGTCTGCGTTCTGCTGGCAAACACTTACATGTGAAGAGCACCCAACTATGTGGTCTGGTTTGTGCATATTCCATCCAGATGTTTGGCTTCAGGTAGAAGCAGACTAGGAAATCCTTAATGAACAGACTAGTGTTTCTTACAATGTCGAACGTCCAGACCGCCCTGTTGTCTCCTATGCTGGGGCGGGTGGAATTCAGCATTCTTGAATGGGCTGCGCAGTCAAGTGCCCTGGACAAGGATGCAAGCAATGAGGGGAGGGGAGGGAGAGCGGAGTCGGCACACAGCCCCCGCGCAGGAGTGACTGCTCTGTTGGAGGGGGAGCAAGGAGCCATGGGGTGTGAGGAAGCAGCCAGAAAACTAAGTAGGAGTGGGTCCAGCAGAGAAAGATCCAGCAGCTTTATAGGTCATAGTAAGGATTTGTTTCCACTTTGAGTGAAATGGTGAGTCATTGCTGAGTTTTGAGCAAGGAGCGACTTATTAGAAATGGCATTTTAAAAAGAATCCTCTGACTTCTTTGCTGAGACTAGCCTGTGAGGTGAGCAGGAGAAAAGAAGGAATTTAAGAGGATTTAGGAGGCCCCTGCAGTGGTGGTGATGGGGACTAGGGTAGACATGGTGGATTGCTGAAAAATGGTTGATCCCAGAATGTATTCTGCCTTCTGCTTCCGGATTGTCTGTCCTTTGACTCCAAGCAAGTGCCCACTCAAGAATGCTGTCATATGCCTGTAACTGCATGTTCATTCAAAGAATGAATGAATGAATGAATGAACAAACAAATTATCTGGAGGATCTAGATGCTGGTTCTGAAAGACATACTCCCAGACATCTCACTTCATCCTTAACCTGCCATTTTGAGGGACATAGAAACTAAAAGAACAGAAACTGTGAGTGATGGCCCTAGCTGTGGTGTGGGACAAAACGACCTGTTTTTGAAGAAGAAGGAGAAGAGGAGGAGGAGAAAAAGAAGAAGAAGAGAGAGCTGGTAGATTTCATATTTTGGTGCTATTTCCAATTCATACAAAAGGAATTAGCAGAGGGGATCGGAATGGGAATTCTGACCCCCTGGATGGAATTAAGAGAGAATTAAGTTCTTACCTGAAAGGAATGCGGATAGGAGGGTGGGATCTGGAAGTCTGGCTGATGGGCACAGAAACCACCAGAAGGAGACTCCAATGTGGTCAGGCTCCATCTGGAGGACCTGGGCAGGCATGGCGTTCTCACAGGTAGGGGGCTTAGGGGTGAATCTCAGGAAAGCCCACCCAGGTTAACTCGGCATCTCCTGGGCTCCTCGGTCTGTCCCTCTGGTGCAGGGTAAAGCAGTCTTTCTCCTCCCTCACTCAGCCCACTTCGTGGGTATGGGTACTTCATCCAGTACAGAGCACAGAGGGGCTCTGTTCACACTGTCTGCTTTGAACCTCACAGCACCCCAGTGAGGCAGGGGTTGGTATCTTCATTTCACAAAAGACACGCAAGTCTCGAGTTTGGACGTGATACAGACAGGACCGTGGAGCGACTTAAAGAGACACAACCTGCCTGTCACACCAGAGCCTCAAAAGTATCTGGATCTCCAAGCAGGGCCAGCAGACTCATCTGGAGGAGGGACTAATCTGGGGACTTGGGTTGTTGGGTGTGAGGATGATGTAATGGAAAGATCCAAGTGCCAAACCACTCAGCCACCGAGGTACCACTGCTAAGGAGTTATCCCTGCCACAACAACCCTGTAGAAAGCAGGTGGTGGGCTCTTTCTCTTGCTTCCCTTTCTGAAGACTATGAGCTAGATTCATTTTAACAAGCCATTTTGATGGCTATAAGACTTCTGGAACAATGGCTCTTAACCTTGGCTATACAATGAGAATCACTTGGGCGACCTGAAAAAAAAAAGATGCTGGATTTTTCTGAGCCTGAGTAAAATGATGATTACAATGCCTTTCTCTCCAGGGTTCTTGGGATAACTAAAATGTTAATTAGTATGCAAAGCACCTAGTATGGAACTTGGCATATAGTTTACAATCAATAAGAGGTATCCATTATTACATTATTAATTCGAGCATACTTCTATCCTTCACTTTGCACGAAGGTAATTAAATGGTAGAAGGATGGTGATCATGATAATTATAATAACGATGATAAGAACAACCCCCTATTAAGGACAGGTGTGCTGGACATTGTATAAATATAACCCCTCATATTTACTTGGTCCTTTATAATTATCTAAGCGGCTTTATCTTCATCAAAAAACAAAACAAACAAAACAAAGTTCCTAGAGTACGTATAATAAATACAAAGTAGATGAAGTATGTATTATAAATGAAGCATCAAGAGGGTCTAATGATTTATCTAAGAGCACAGAGAAAGTAAATGTTGATTTTAGTAATATTAAGTAAAATGAATCCCACTCTAGGTCCTATAATTCAAAGTTGTCTTGTAGAAAATGTTTGTGATATTTCCATCCCCTTTATATCAACATTTTAAACATTTAAGATCACTTGAATTTTCTTAAATAAGGCTCACCTCGTCCTGCTTTCATCCAACTTTTCCATTTTTAGAATAAGATGTGATGTTGAAGACACTGTTGGGGATCTCAGCACGTCTGGTTTTGGGGTCTTCCCCCATGCTCCAGGAAGTTCCGTTATTGACTCCAGACTCCGGTAAATCCCCAGAGCTCAGGCCTTTCACATATCTGTGGTAGGGAGAGACAAAGAGCCTGCTTCCCAGGCTGGGTTCTGTTTATACTTCCTTGATCAGGGATAATGATTTGTTTACAGGAGACATTCTGTCTTCATTAAACTCATTTCTGGACAATCAATAGAGGGACGAAGATGACAGGGCACATGTGTATTTGAAATTCACACATCCTGCCTTGCTCGAGAGGGACCAAGGCTCAGCCAAGACTTTCTGATACTGACACCAAGGATCAAGACATCAAGTGTTCTACTTGAATCAAGGGAAGATGACCCTTCCCCAAAGGAGCATGAATATAGGCTCAATAAATGATTCTGCTAATTATTC
This sequence comes from Mirounga angustirostris, assembly GCF_029215605.1. Taxonomy (NCBI): domain Eukaryota; kingdom Metazoa; phylum Chordata; class Mammalia; order Carnivora; family Phocidae; genus Mirounga; species Mirounga angustirostris. Next base: position 12,376,101 of record NW_026991718.1, on the reverse strand, counting down.
TTTGATTCCTGGTACCCCTAGGCCCTGCCTATCATATCACATATATGGTGCAGTCTGATTTTCCATCCCCATTAAAAAATCATATTTGAAGATGTTTAATAAACAGACCAGTGACATTTATGCAATTAGGTGGTTATCTCTGCCCGCACAACATAGAGAAGGGTCCACCAGCCTTACCTGGCTGATATGCTTTATAAATGTCAAGGCTCATGCTTTAATCTGAGATTGAGATCAGAACAAAAGAACTTACACTTGTCTTACCTTTTAAAAAGTGGAATATTTTTAATTAGCTAAATATAATGTTTTTAAAAGCCTCTTATTTCTGCAGATACTTTTCAATGGAAAGTTACAAAAAATAAGTATAGTGTGGCTCATTTATGAATAATCACTAGTTCTCACTCACTTCTTTCCTTCACTCTACTTTCCTTCTTCAAGTTCAAGTGCAGTTCAACCTTCTCATTTGCCTTCGATCTCTTTATTGTCCACCTTGTGCATAGGCTCAACCTTTGTTCTGATGCCAGTCTGCAAAACAATGTCATTGTTGTTTAAAAAAATAAAATAAAAAGGATTTTTGTGAGTGATGGATGACCTAGCATTGAGTGAGCATCCTGAAGCTGCCCTCAACCCACCTGGGCATAGTCTCCAGGTAACTCACAGTCTAGAAGACCCCAAAGATTGTTGGCTGTGACTGCTATGGGCAGTCATTTTTGGCTGAGCAATCATCTTAACTTTGGACCAAAGGGGCTATCCCCCAGGGAACCTCTAATATGCTTCTTTAGATCTGGAAATTAATGAAGGCCTTGTCCACGTATTGGCAGCCAGGACTAAGAGACCCCTGTGCCCAGTGAAAATCAGACAGGAGCAATGCCAACATGGGTTTCATACCTAAAGGAAGGCACCTTGAGTGTTCGATCCAAGCTCCAGGCTTAAGTTTAGATCCTAAAATTGCAGTGGACAATGCTGGCATCAAGCAACAAGGGCCAAGGAACAAAGACATTTATGAGCTTCTGGAAACTGGAGATGACACTCTGGTTTGAAGAAGGGTGGCTAAGATCATGGGAGTGGTAAGATATAGAGTCAGGATTTAACTTCAGTCCTTCTGACACCAAACCTGAGTCCTTTTCCTCTTGCCATGATCTATGGTCAAAAGGCAAGGGGGTGTTGGGTGTGAATTGAGCTGGGTTCTTGCTGAGCCAGTGCCCAGAGGTCTCAGCTTCTCTGAAGTCATACTAAAATGTCACTATTGCATCCCCAGAAAGAGTCAGAAAGCAGTCTCAATCTGCAAGGTCAACAAACCTTCTTAGCACTTCATTCCTGGCCAGGAGAGGCAACAGGAATAAATATCTTCTTGTTACAAGACCTGGATCCTAGTTCTGGTTCCACTACCAACCAAGTGACCCTGAGCAAGACATCTCAACCATCTGGGCCCCAGCATCTTGTTTACAAATTAGCAATATTAATTTGTACCCTATGTATTTTTCAGTGCTAATATATTTATAAGATAGTATCTGGAGAGATCAATGTTGAATCAAAGAGGCTTCATGATACGTGTACATGTGGTCTTTGTTCTAATTCCACTTTTGTCAAGAGCTCTGTGTGGGCAAAGGAGCATCATCTTCCCTCCCTCGGCCCCAGTCTTTCTGACTGTATAATGAAGGGGGTGATCCAAGTGTCTTTTGGGGACTCACTTAGCTTTGATAGCTTATGACCCTTAGTCTCTGCCAAGACCCAGCACATTTTGCCTGTTTACCCCCGGAGATGTGAGCAACCCAGCAAAGAAGAGATTGGACAAGTTCCCCTGTAGACCTGTCAGTGCGCAGAGAAGGAAGGGTCAGGTCAGGTTCATTGGGACACCCCACTGTGCTGACTCGGGTGTGACTCAGAGCACCATGTTGGTCTACCTGATCAGCCAGTGTCATGCAAGCCCACCAGAGACCACAGACTTTGGGCATCAGAGAGCAGAAACAGGCCAGTTGACTCCAACATACCATCACCAGAGTTTGGGGAGGATGGGTGTCCTTTAAATAGTATTGGCAGTAAAAATACGAGATGTCCAATTGGCTGCAAGTATGAGTCATCCTTGAGACAGCCAAATATCCCCACCAGAAAGCATAATACTGGGGAAAAATAAAAACACCAGTTTTAGGATTAAGCAGACCTGGATTTGAGCACCAGCTCTCCCACACACTAGCTGTGTGACCTTGTGCGGAACTCTCAGTCTGGCTGCCTTGCAACCGTCCATCTGCTGTGACAAGGTGTCTGGGGAGCAGAGCGCATCATTTGTTTATTTGTTTGTTTATCCTGGTGAGGAGAACAGCAGGAAAGCTCGGATGGCCCAGGACATCTTCTCTGCTCAGTCAGCCAAGCAGCTGCCCTTGGTTAGGTAAAAATTAGGTAAGTTGTTGCCCACTGCTTTGGGAGGAGAAAGGAGTGGTGGAACTTTTTCTGGCCTTGTGCAACAAAGCTAGTGCCTTCCAATACCCTTGGTTAGTAGAGTAGATGCACGGGAACGCAGGTGGCAAGGACCCTTCTGGGAAAAGGATGGGATCTTAACTCCTCTTTTGAGATTTTTCTGTTATTGGCTATTCTCTGGAAGAATGAGAAAGCACCTATCCAGTCCACTGGCAGGAAGGGAGAGGCATCTGGGCGAGCCAGGCTCAAAGCTAGGTGAGGGAAAGGTGAGATCTTGGCTAAGGATAGATAGAAGTCCCTGCAGATCCAGCTTTGGTGGCCCAGGAGATGGCATTTATTTTCAGTGCCTGAGTGTGTGAGTAGAAACTACGTGAGCTGTAACCTGGGGAGCACTGGGGGCCGGGGCAGGACAGAGGCCAGTAAGGGCACCATAGGAACAGTGGCCAGAGACTCATCAGGGTGTCCAGGACCAATAGGGACTGCAGTCCACTCTGATACCTACCATACTCCAGCTGTTTCTTCATCTGGCCTTTGTTAGCAGGACCGATCCCTTCGGTCCAACTAAGACCTAAAGATCCTTCATATGCTGGGGAACAAGTGGAGGTGGGGTGGGTAGGGGTTGGTCTTGAAAGGGGATGGAAAACTCCCTGCTAAGCTGGGTAAATGGGGCTTGGAAGATTGACTAGGAAAATTAGGACTACTGGACTCTATCCATTCCCAAGCTGATGAGATAGCTCCTCTCAGTCACAGGTATGATGGGGTTAGCCCAGCGTGCCGGTAAAAGGGTGGCAGAAGAATCTGCCACCTAGGTCTGGCAGAGCGCCTGGCACGTGGGAGATCCTCAGCCAGAGTCTGTGGCAGTAAGCCCCTGGAGTGACTACGGATGCCAGGAAGGGGTTAGAGTGCTATCACCTCAACAGTGCTTCCACGAGACTCTTACGAGCATTGTGTTGGGGTAGAAGTAAGGTAGGCGGGGCAGAGAATGAAAGAAAGAAGTCTGGGAGGTCCGGGTCGGTAGTAGGGACCAAGACGCACACCAAGGCCACGGCTCCGAGGAAGGACAGATGACGGTGGCTACCTCAGTTAGGCCCTTGGGTTGTAAGAAGCAAACTCACTGCTTCCCCAAAGAGATGGAGTTTACGCCAAGCTGACGGGAGAGAGAGTAGAGCGAGCCTCACAAATGGCAGGCCCCACAGTTCCCCAGGGGGGCCTGGGCTATGCTGCGCATCACAACCAACCTGCCCTCTCAGGGGAGGGGACAAAGACGCTCTCTCAAGTTGTGCACCTGCTCTTGGCAACCACGGGCGTATTGTTGGGATACCTTTGAGAATAAGGTGGGGATGCCAGAGGAGCTCAAGGACAGCCAGGATGTGGCCTCGGGGAGACAGTGTGGGCTCCAGGCTGCTCTGGGAAGGTCGCCACACATGCCACTTGGCAGCAGGGCTTCGTCTGTCTCTGCTTCTGCTCCTTCTTCTGCTGAAAGCCGATCACTTTGCCGCCCCCCCATCCCCTGCCCTGTATATCCTTTCTCTGCCTCATTCCTCTGCTTACTCATCCATGTGTCAATCCTTCTGCTATTTAGAGACAGCCTTCGTTTTCTCCTGGGTCTTCTCTTTTCCAGACCAGACCCCCCCCCACATCCTTCTTCCTGATGCAGAGTATCCTCAGGATGCCCCCTCCATCGGGGCCTCAGCCGGCCTTGTGCTTTCAGACCACCCGAGAATCCTCGGCGGCAAGCCCCCCCTCCCGGGAGAGGAGACCCGAGCAACGGCAGGCAGTGACCTCAGTCTCGGCTCACCCATGACTGCAACTCTGAGAAAACATCTCTGGCTCTTTGTGCCTCGATTTTCTCAGCTGTAAAATGGAGATAATGACAGGCTGCCGGCCTCAAAGCCAGGGTCTAAAGGAGGTTTGCCTCCGGCGGGAAGACTATGGAGCTCGGCATGTGTGGGAATGGTAACTTCATATATTTACGAAGCTAGCTCTCTTTTTGCAGAGGGCCTTTCTTCTTGATCCTCACGTGACTCACAACATCTGATTTCCCTGCCTGGAGTGAATTTTGACTTAGAAACCTTCCCATGGTAGACAGATGCATCCCTGGGAGCAGGGACGAAGGAAGATCTGGGGGTGATCCCTAAGGGTGAAGGACTCTGTTCAGTCTCAGAGGGGTTACATGGCTTGGCCAAGATCACACAGGAAGTATCTGACAGAGGACAAAAAAACAGGCAAGATAAGCTTTCCCAGGGACCTAGATGTCAAGAGAAACTGCCCTCCCCCAGGGAGCGCAGCAAAGGGGCTCAACCCACAGGTGTGGGGCTCAAAAGCACCTGGCTTTGATTCTAGGTTCTCCCTCACCATGCTGTGCCCTTTGGGACAAGTTACTTAACCTCTCAGAGCCTCAGTTTCCCTCCTTGCCTGCCAGTGGCTGTTGAATTGATCAAACATGATCCGGGAGTACGATGGCACCACACGATCAGAGAGCTCATAGGGTTGGGTGTGCGCGTCACCTCTCCACGGATGCCGGAAACCATGTGGCGGAGAGGTGACTTACCCAAGCCCAAGAGGTGACCCAGGGGATGCTCGCCCAGCCCTCTTCCCCCTTTCTGGCGCCACGCCGGCGACCCGGACGGCCCCTAGATGGTGCTGGTGCACCGGGCAGCGCCGCGGCGCGCCCCGCCTGCAGCCGCGCTCGGCGGCGGCCGCAGACGGTGGGCCGGGACAAAGGAAGGCCCGGCGGGGGCGCGGCGCGCGGGCGGCCCGCGGGGACCCCTGCAATGCGGAGCTCTCGCAGCCCCCGCAGCGGGGAGCCGCTGCCGCGCGCCCGCGTCCGGGGGTAGTGGGCGAGCCTGGGGTCGGGGAGTCGGGGCTGCGCCTGCCCACCTGCCCCGCCACCCACCCCTGCAAGGAGGCGGGTGGGCTGAGCTCCCCAGGGGCTCTCTGGGGAGCTGGGGCGCCAGCCCTTCCTTCATGCAAGGCCGGGTTGGTCCTGGCGTCTTGAAAAGGCAGTTCGTGCCACCAGCCAACTCAGGCTCCTCTGTCACCCATTCATAGATCATTGATCCCCAGATTCTGGGCTGCAAGAGACAGGAGCACTAACTCCAGAGAAGAGGCCATGCCAGCCTTGGGGCCTAGGCATGTCACCACTGTGACCTTCATTCGGCCCACCTGCCACATGCGGGTGCAGATGTCTGCCCCGCCTTGTTCACTTCCACAACCAGCAAACCTTTCCCAGGGCTCCCCCTCATGCCCTCAGGCAGCCCTGGGCTCAGGGAGAGCTCCCTGATGCCTGTGACACAGCCCTGCCCTGGATAGGCCAAACCCACGGACCTCCAAAGGCAGGTGTCCAGGGAGAAGTCAGTGACCTGAGGGACTACAGGGCAGATAAAGCTTTTGGAAACGTCTGAAAACCCCAGGGTGGCGTGGGGATGAAGGCTGTGAACGTGGTTATTACCAATAAATGAAGGCGAGGGTGCTTGCTTTTAAAGCCCCTTCCACGACTCCCTTTACTTTACTTTGAGTGATAGGTTTGGGATTCTCAGCTCCCCACTCTCTCCCACCCGGTGCAGGTGAGGCCCGTTGGGTGTTCCTTACAAGAACAGCCCCAAGTCAGACTGGATTTGAACCCCAGCCCTACCCACTTAATCCTTGGTCCGTTCACCTCCCCAAGACTCCATTCCCCATCTGTAAAAGAGGTTTTAAAAAGCTCTGTTGCTGAGTATGGGCAGCTTTGAGTGATGCATATTGTTACACTGTTTCATAGGCTAAACGACGCAGCAGACAGACTTGGGGATCTGCAGACGTGAACCCTAATCCTACCTATTTGACTGCCTTGTTGAGGGGTCTTGGGGAAGCCTCTTCTCCTAACAATTCAATTTACCCATCCAGGCACGCTGGACAGAAGTGGCATGAGCCCACCTGGTGGCCAGTGTCCCCTGTACCCCACACCTCAGTCTATTTCCCACGGACCACTTTCTTCCAGTCCATAAGGAGGTGTAATAGTGATCAAGGGCGTGAACTCTGGAGCCAGACGGTCTGGGTCTAAATTCCAGCTATAACAGTCTAGAAGGGTGACCTTGGGCAAGTTACCTGTGCCTCAGTTTCCTCATCTGTAAAATGGTGATGATGAAGATAATGATGATGATGATAGTATAAAGCTGGGTTAGAGGAGCCCAGGTGATGGTAACAAACTCAAACATGCATTAACTCAACAGAAAAGTTTCTCATTCGCAAAATTGGGTCGTTTCAGGTGAGCAGGGATTCCTGTCCCAGGGGTGCTCTGCCAATAGCATTTGGTTTCCCAAGACCCCGTGCGGGAGAGGACCATGGGAGTTCCACTGCATGGAGAACGTGCATGTCCCGTCCACTCACATTCCATCGGCCAGTGTTGACCGGCGCGCCACTCCTAATCCCAGGAGACCAGAAATGCAGTCTCAGCTGTGCGCCCAGGAGGAAGAGAATGGATCATAGCACCCAGCTGGCAGTCTTGTCACAATGACGTGTGCTGTAGGGGGTCTTGAGGATAAGATTAGTTTAATATATGGGAATACTTAGTGCCAGGCACCTGGTTGATATGACATAAATATGAGCTCGCTTTAGGTTTCCTGTTATTCTTGTCCCTCAAAGAATTCATTAAAGATACCAAGTGGGAAGCCCACCTAGACTCTCCAGCCAACACTGCTTAGGAGGTCTCTGGATGCTGTCCCCTTTCACAGCCCAGCAAATTCTGGCACATCGTGGCACATGTGCTTCCCGAATCACTTTTGTTTCTATACTGACAGGGAAGCTTCCGGGAAAACAGTCCTTCCAGAGGCTCTTTAAGTCATTCTGGTGCATTGAGAAGAGCCTCTAGTACTGCTGACTTAGTACTTCATTTTTACAGACACGTATAGACCACAGGCTACGCGAACGCACACGCTCTTCAGCTCCCAGTGCACCTGCTCTCACATACTCCTCCCTACCTCCCCCACCAGGGTACAGGGGCGAGGAGATAGGCATCGGGATTGGAGAGGCCCATGAAGGAAGGCAATCAGATCTGGCAAATGTTAGTTGTTCAAAATGACTCGACATCTTTGCTCCTCAGTTTACTTATCCATAAAATGTAGAGAGCTAGGAAAGGTGAAAGGTAACAGATATGAAACACCAAGCACTGAAGAAAACATGGAGGATGCTCTCAATAAATAGCAGCTATTTATGATTGATTGACTTTGTGTTGACTTCTTGTGAACTCTGCATTTACGGAGTGCTTAGTGTGTACCCAGCTAGAGGTAAACAGGTGGGTGCGAGTGAGCTTCCAGGGGGCTAGCCTTTTAAACTAGCCACTGGCTTGTTCTGGCATGGACCCTCAGTCCCTGAACATCCAAGTTTTCAAGGGAGAAACCTCCCAGCCTGCTCTCTCCTTCCTGGGCTGTACTTCTTGGCTCCTTCTGCCTGGTGTGTTTCTACCCTGCTAGAAGTCCTCCGTGCCTAAGACTACTGTCAGAAATTTTGGTTTGGAGATGGGGAAAGAAAGGCTATGTTAAGAAGTCAATAGAAAGCAGTGGAGACAGAAATGGTAGAGTACTTTAATATAATCTAGTCACATTATGGAATCTTGATACAGTCTCCAAGTCACTTAACTTGAGTATCTACTCTGGGCCCAATGCTGTCCCAGCCCAGTGTTATAAACAGTGACACTGAGTGTCCATTTTCCTATCAGTCAAATGATGATCCCAAGAGTCAGTGGTATACTGGTAAATATTTGCTGAACAGCTCTCTAGGGAGAAAAAATATATTTGCGTGTATATGTGTGTGTGTGTGCGCATTCATCCATAAGTTGACTATAGATTTTGCTAATATAAAATATTGTAGTACACAATTTACAAATAATAAGAAAACTTGTAACATTCCTTTTGTAAATTTCACATAGCCAATTCATTCTCACCGAATGCCTGCCTTGATTTTTGCTAAACTCATGTATCTGTTGCCAACCTATGGTCGCTATTGATGAACAATGCATGCAGTCTAGATATGAATATTGTTGATATTTTCATTTTAGTTAACAAGTAAGTAACCTTAAGAGCAGAGAAAAAGGTAAGATACAGTACAATAATTAGGAAATGATGACTTTGAATATGTATTATTGTTGTTTTCACTGTAATTTATTTAAGTTTTATCATTTAATTTTTAAACAATGGCTACATTTAACCATCAGCTCACAAAGTTTCTGACAATTTAACAGTTGGCTCATGAGCTGACTTAAGAACACTGCTGTCAAGGGTCTAATGCATTTTCACTGGAAATTGGGTAAAAACTGTACTATTTCTTAATCTGGTTCAGTAAAGAGTGAGGGAAGAGAAGGAGAAAGTGGGTAGGAGGAAACAGAGTTTATGGAGAAATTCAGTTTCAACTGAACAGACTCTGTTTGTGCCAACAGAAACCATCAGTGTGGGCACCAAACCCTTTGAAAGTCCTGCCTGAACAGAAGTCCATTCTCTGCCCCAATTTTGCTTTTGCCCAGACGTGTATAATAGCTCCGCCTCCGGCCATAGCCGGGTGTTCAGCTTTCCCATTTACCCACGTGGAGTGCTGGCTGAAAGACCCAGAGTGTGAGTAGGGAGAAGTGTGTGGTTTCCCCACATCCATTTCCACCTCATCCCCATCTCCTGGCTCTTCATTCCCCATCCCCAGGGCTGAGAGCACAGGGCCAGGCTCCGTCCCCAGGCTTCCTGTATGTAGTCTACCACTGTGCCTTTCTCTATTCAGATAAAGTGAATAGGGCACTCTGTTCACCACACTCCACGGAAATATGAGTGATGTCATGGGCCCCAAGGAAGAAGGCCTGGTCCAGGCTCCCCATCTGGTTTCTCTTTGAGCTTCCTCAGAGTCATTCTTCCGGGACTCCAGCCTTGTGACTCTGAGGGTCACATGTGAGGGATGAACTGGAAAGCGATAGAAGAGGTATCCCATGGGGAAAAGAATAAGTACCAAAAAAGGCCAGCTGAGTCTCCCTCCTATTCACTTCTCATTGTTTGTCAGCCCACTGGAATTCACTGTGGCCATGTGTGTGCCCCCCCCCATGTGTGTGCCCACCAGCATGGAGACGGAAGGGACTTTGGGGCACTCTGGGTCCAATGCTCCTGGCAGAGAAGAAAACCCATTGAGGGAAAGTCAACTGCCTGTGGTCACGCGGGAGGTATGGAGCAGCCAGGATTCACCCCCAACCCTTGGAGGCACAGCCCAGAGCACTTCCCAAATGGTTTCCATGCCTTCTTGCTGCGTTGGAGATAAGCACAATTCTTCAGAGTCAATGGCTTCAGATGCTTGGGATTTTCCTTCTCCTTTGACTCCATTCCATTTCCAGAGGCTCTGGGTGTGACTATGTTGTAATCTACTGTCTCTGTCTCCCACCCCCAGCTTTCTAGACCTGGAGCCCTTCAGTCACATGAGCCATGCCCTAGTCATCTCTGCTATGGTAGAAAGAGCCAGGCTTAGACTCCACACAGCTGGATTTTTTTTTTTAAGATTTTATTTATTTATTTGACACAGAGAGACACAGCGAGAGAGGGAACACAAGCAGGGGGAGTGGGAGAGGGAGAAGCAGGCTTCCCACGGAGCAGGGAGCCCAACGCGGGGCTCAATCCTGGGACCCTGCGATCATGACCTGAGCAGAGGGCAGACGCTTAATGACTGAGCCACTAACCCCAGTTCAGCCTAGCTGTGTGGTTTGAACAAGTCCTTACCTTCTGTCTCTTAGCTCCAATTTCCCCAACTGTGGAGTGGGAATGATAGTACCTATTTACAGGGACCTCCTAAACAAGAAATTCCAGGAGATGTATGGGCTTCCAATTCTAAGTCTGGCTCCTGGGATGACAAAACGAACACAGCATATTGTGATGCTTGTATCCCTATATTTCCAGTGCATGCTGCAGAGCCTGATGGAAAGAGTGCAGTAAAAGGAACTGCATGAAGTGATTAAGTAATGAATGGGCCACACACCTCTATCACATTTTCCTTCCAAATGTGCCTTGTGTTTTTTCCTTCTTTGCCATCCCTACTGTGACCATCTCCCTTCAGTTCCTTACAATTTCTTACCTAAACTACTACTGCCAACCCTGCTTCATGTGTCTGCCTTCAGCCTATCCTTGTTTGAATCCATCTTAAACACACAGCTGGGTCAGTCTTTTTAGAGCCTAGCTTAAGGTCAGGGTCTGTGTGTTACACAGCATCTCTATGGTTTCTAAACATGTGCAGTAAACAGCTGACCAATTAAATATGCAAAGTGCATATAGCTTTGTAGATAAACTACAAATATATATATATATATATATATATATATATATATATATTTCCCTCTCTTTTTCCTTCTATCCCTCCAAATTCTTCTTTCTATTACCACTTGTGCACCATCTTTGGCATTAGCAGAAGTTTAGCAGGTTTATGCTAACAAAAATAATTATATTTCTGGTAATGTACTAAGCCCTGTATAGGTATTATGTCATTTAGTTACTATAACAATCCAATAAGGTAGGATAAAAGGACAAGTTGTCACATGTGTTCTAGGCATGTAGATACTCTTTGCAAAGGTTCGGCTAAATGCTAGTTAATATGGCAAAGGCATGTTTAGTCTTATTTGGGGCCCTGGAAACATCCACTAAAATATGGAGGGGTGGGGCAGACATGGCCAAGAAGATACCTTCATGGAGGCCCTCTTCGTAGTTGAGTGGCCTTGAGCAAGACTGTCCACACTAGATCTCATTAGCAACTCACAGTTGATAGAATTTTCCACCTCTCCCCCATCCATTGTTTTACTGAACTGCAAGTTCCTTGAGCCTGGAGAGATGGATTTCTTGGTCTTTATTTGACCACAGCAATATACACATAGAGGCCTCAACAACGTTGGCTTTTGCAAATGTAACAGAAATTAAACAGATATTATTCCCATCTTGTAGATGAAATAAACAACCTCAGGTAGGTGAAAGCCTGTAGTTAGGATGCGATCCCAGGTTTTCTGATAGCTACTTGGGTTCTCTATCTTTCTTTAAAATTATTTGTCATGGATCCTTTGGGTTTGCTTCTGTTGCTGATTTTGGGAATCATTTGGAAAAATATGACACAACTGTGGATATAATTCTATGGGCTTCATAAGGCCTCTTATATGTTGGCCCTTCGTTCATTCAGGAAACCCTGATTGGGCACTTTCATGTGCCAGGCACCATTTGAAGCCCTAGGAATATCGTAGTAAAGGGCAGAATTTCAGCACTTAAAAGAACTAACACTCTGGAGGCTGGGGGATAGAGCAAGACACTAAACAGATAAGCAAATACCTATATGAAGCACTAGCTGATGATAACTGCCAGGAAGAAAAAAAATGAAATCAGCATTAAGAAAGATAGAGCATTCCATAGAGGTGCTATTTCGCATAAGGTGGTCAGAAGAGTGCTCTGATGAGGTAACATTTGAGCAATATTAGAAAGAAAAGAAGAGGGGCACCTGGGTGGCTCAGCCGGTTCAGCATCTGCCTTTGGCTCAGGTCATGATCTTGGGGTCCTGGGATGGAGCCCCACTTCAGGGAGTCTGCTTCTCCCTCCTCCTCTGCCTCTCCCCCCATCTCTGTGCTCACTCTCTCTCTCTCTCAAATATATAAATAAAACCTTTAAAAAAGAAAAAAGAAAGGAAGGAAGAACCAAATTATGTAAGTATCTTGGAAAAAAGAACCTCAGGCAGAAGAAAATGCAAGTAAAAGGGCCCTGAGGTGGCAGGAGTGGAGGCCAGAGTGGCTGGAGTCTAAGCATGGTGGAGGGTAGTAGGAGACAGGGCAGATAATTGAGAGCCTCACAGGCCTTTATAGAGGCAGTGTGTTTTACTGTGAGTAGCATGGAAGGCCACTGGAGGGATTCTAGACATTGGGGACCTTTCTCCATACCAATGCCACCAAGCTACTTGTGACCTGACTATGTAACAGCAACTAGGCTAGATAATCACCTCCATTCATACAACAGTCTATTTGTATCCTTGTCTTGGCCACAGCATCTAGATGCAAATACTTCTGCCCACCTGTCAGCTGTCCCCATTATCTGACATCCCATGCAATACATGATCTTACCCACTACTCTACCAAAGTCTATGATCTCACTTCCTCTGGCCAGTCCCACCCCAGGGCCTTTCCTTGAGTGGTCTCCATCAGCTATCTTCTTCTTTACTAATCTCCATCCTGTCCAGTCTGTAAGGGTTGGCTCAAGTCCCACCTTTCTTCCCTTTATCTTCCAGGCTAGCACGATACCTGGGATCCCCTCCATCTGCGAAGGACTAAGAGCCTCGTGATCTGGGTGAGTCAGTTGGGTGTGAACTTGCATGCGGCCCATTTTAGCTGTTTCAGCTTTGTCTCTTCACTTCCTTGGGAGCACGGTCTTTGGTTCTTTATTGTTGATGAATACAGTGCTGGGTACACAACAGCTTTTCATCAAACCAAATCAAGTCAACTTCTGACTTGAGGTAATGTCCAATTCCTCTGGCATCTTGGTCTTTTCCAGATAACTGAAGTCGAACCCGTTGAACACCAAACAAATATATTTAGCTCTTTTTAATAGACATCTTTCTGAAATGTATTTGACATTTCCAGAAATTCTGAATTCCCATCTGCCATACAGAACTATGTAATTTCAAAATCACTCAGAGATGTCATTCTAAAGACCCATTAGCATCCTGAGCAGTATCACGGTTCTGCATTGGGTTTTAAGTCTTTCTGTCTCCTCCCTCTGTGTCATGCAGTGTCACCTGGATTTAGCTTAGGGCTCATGTGTCTGTCTCTCTTGAATGCCTTTGCTAACCTTTCCCTTCTGGGGTACTATGGTTCTTTTACGAAGGTCCAGGAAACCAGGTTCCTAAAAGTCTCCAGAAAACACTGCCTGCACACCTACTCAACACCAGTCTCCATCCTAGGGAGCAGGGTAAATAAAATGTAACACCAACCTCAACAAGCTGAAAGTCTCAACCCGCACGATGGTAACACAGAGTGGCAAACCCTACGATGAAGGCAGGCACGTGATCGAGTGACAACAAATTCCGTGGGCAGCAGGAGAGGTTATAGCAGCTGCTTAGAACAGTAAAAATTTGAGATGAGCTTGAAAACTATATAGGGGCGCACTAGCAAGAATACACAGGGAAGACAATTTCCAGCAGAGAAAGCAGCAGCCCTGAGTAACTGATGGAAAACAAGAATGTAGATGCTATAAGGCTTTGAAAGAGGGTATGGGAAGCTACGCACAGAATCTTTAATGCTGGGGCTTTCTGACCACTCCTGTGGGTACCCAGGGGACTCTTTTGATGAGTTTAGGATCAAAAGGTCCTGAGTGAGTCAGATTGCTGGGAAATGGACCCGTGGATAAATGGGGTCTAACTGTGGCCTGGCGTGTTGGCTAGTTGAAAGGACCTTGGCCATGGCTGTGGTAAAGAACAAATTTCCTACAGGCCTGCAAATGCAATGGCATTTCTAAAATCAATTAACACTAGCCAGTTGCAAGAAGAACATAACCTAAGAGAATATTTTATGATATTCTAGGATGTCAGAGTTGGAAGGTCTCTTGGAATTAATCTGCTTTACCCTTTGATTGATTATTTGGTGATTAATTGAAGACGGAGATCATGGATGACACTCGCCTACAGTGATGCAGCTCGTGGTAGAGCAAGGATTAGCATTCCGGGTCTCCCGGTGCCCAGTCCACTGTGCTATTCTGCTACAAAATGTGCCTTTTGAATCTGTGATTGTATCAGCTCCTTCATTTACCAAACATCTGTTGTGCGCATGGGGGCGGTGACTATTTGAGTGGAGCGAGGCATTGGAAATGGAGAGCGGAGCAAGGAAACCATTCCATCTTGGGTAGCACGAGCTTCTGAGCTCCCGGTAGTAGAGGGGTGTGGTGTGCCATCAGAACTCTCAGTTGGCTCACCTCTTAAACAGCATCAAACACTTTCAAAGATGTCATTGAATTTGGACTTCAGAAATATCTATTTGCACTCATGAGATGCTGAGGATACAGGAGTGGACAAACTCCTAAAGTCTTCATCTTCAAAGAACTTAGATTCATCGGGGAGATATATATATATATATAATGTAACATACATATTTTGATACCTAATATGTCAGCATGCTGGTAAGTGCTAAGAAGAAAAATAAATCAGAAGAAGGAGACAGATAGTGGCAGAGAGTGCTCGTGTATACAAAATGATCAAGGAAGGCCTCCCTGAGGAGATGACAGAAGCACAACCACCTAAATGAAGTGAAAGGGTGGACCAGGCGGCGATGAGGAAGAAAGGCATGTTTGGTGGGCTCAGGGAAAGTGCAAAGGTCCTGAGAAGAGAGTCTTCTTGGTATGTTTCAAGAACAGTAAGATGCCCTGTGGCTGGAACCGAACAAGCAAGGGGGAGAGGTCCTGAAGACGGCATCAGCCAGGGCCAGGGCCAGGGTATAAAGAAACACAGCCCGTAACAGAAGGATAAAGGATAGAGAAAGAAAAAAAAATCTCTGGGCCAGGGAACCAAAGCCTCTGCTTCTAGAATTTTCTCTGCACCTGACCTCCTGAATGACTCTGAGTGTCCAGTTTCCCCTGCTGGACCTCAGGCTTTCTGTCTATATGATGAAGGGACCGAAGGTGGTGACTAAGGACCTCCCTGCTCTGTGGTCTGCAGACCTCGATTATGCATCCCAGATTAACCCATGGGCAGAGAGTAGATTGTGCATCCTGGCAAGAGCTGCAGCATGGCCTGTCGGCATTCCCGAACTTTCTGGTTGTCTCTTTACAGGCAGTCTGAAGTTTCAGACATTTCAAGAAAACCAAATTCCTTTAACAGTGTGAGGGGGATTTGCAACAAAGCTCCTCAGTAAACTGAAGCCACAGAAATGAGACAGGCCACAAGCAAACACGACTCCTCTTGGTGGGACGTTATTGTACGTCTCCTTGTATAATGGGTGAAATCGCACCTTTTGCAAGTTGTGCATCATCCGTGAAGACTTTCTTCTTCTAATGATTGGCTGTCACTCTGTCTTTGTAAAGTGGGTAATGGAATTATTTTTAAAGCTTTCACTTAACAGCCTTGCTCTTTGTAAAGACCCGCTTGAGGAATGCAAGCATCTTTAGCTAGGGAAGTGACAACTGTCTCTGACATTAAATAGATCTCTTTCTTACCTGTCCTGTTAAACATGCAGGATATTAAACTCCTCTTCCCTATGACAGCGGTTTAGATTCATGCTACACGTCGTGCAGAACGTAGGGTGCACAGCTGGTGAACACACCGGGAGGTACATAGAGCCACGTCAGGGTTACATTTAAAGGCCTTTTAACAGCACGTCTGAGGATGAAAATGCTGCCTCTGGAGGTTACAAGTTTCTCGTTCCTGGAGATGATCAAGAAAAGACCATTAGGCAGGATATTACAGACAGAGGGATGTGTCAGTCGGAAAGCTGAACTCACTGCCTTCAAAAAGCCCTTCCCACTCTGAGATCTCCTCCATTAGCATAATCTTCCCTTCACCTGAATGCCTATGACACAAGAGCAGGGTGGGGGGATCCTCAATGCCATTTTAATCATCATGCGCCTTTGCCAAGAAGATAAAACCAGGAAGGTCTGACTACAAATATGTGCAGCCAAAAAAATGGGGTTTGAAGTCATGTGCAGTGGTCTCGAGGGTCCTAGCACCCGAGCGGAGAGAAGAGAGAGAGAGTGTGTGTGATGTGTGTGTGTGTCCGTGGTGTGTGTGTGTGTGTGTGTGTGTGTGTGTGTGTGTGACTCCATCCATACTACTTAGCTGTGTTGGGCTCTTTGTCTTCTGCATTTAATATTCTATTTTTGAAAATCACAGGCTTAAATTAGTCTTAGTGGTTCATACTCAGAAATGGTTTTGGTATTATGTTTTAGCCTAGCATTACTTCAAAGTTAAATAATATAACTCATATTTAAATTTTTTTTCTCATGATACACTGTTTAGGGACCTATGAGAAAAATGCCAAAAACTTCACATCATCCTTTCAAAAGTTTAGAGAAATTTTTTTTAAATGTTTAGGGGTTTCTGGTTCGTGACAAAAACCTGAACATACATGTTTACCTCCTCTTGCTTCCAGTTGAAAGGCACAACAGAAAAATAAATGGCAGAGCATAAAGTCATGGAAAGGTAGAGAACAGAACTAGGGTATCAGCACCCCAGGACACTTAACAGATTCCTGAAAGATGACAAGTAGATGGCTTGTCAGGAACAGCTAACCCCGAGTGGAGAAGGTAAATGACCAGAAGAGAAGGTTGCAGCAGAGGTGGAGATATTTTAATAAAAGTCTAAACAGATTCCAAATTTGAAGTCTGTGAGTATGCAAAGCCAAGAACTAAGGAGTAGTATCTATGTTATTTAATAAAGAAAAAACTCTTCATTGTATATCTGAACTATTCAATCTTCTCTCTGTATACAGAGGAACCTGCCGTGACGCGGTAGGCAGAGAACACTCCATACTGTAGGAACTGACGCTGAGGGAAGTCTTGGTTGCCAAGTGTTAAGCCTGGCCTCAGAATAACCTTCTTACCTGGCAGGCTGGTGGAAGGTGGAAAGGTAGAGGGAAGGCAGTCTGCTCACAAAATCCAACCTAAACCCCACCAGCCAGCACAAACACATAGACTCACACACGGTTTACCATCAGTCCTCCCATCCGAAGAAAAGCAGGTGGGCAAACAAGCCAACACAGTATTAGAAGAAACTCATGACGGCTATCTGCACTAGTCAAGCAATTCCCCATTCATAAATCTGAATGGACACCTAGATTTGCCCTACATTCAAAAAGTGAGATACATAAGAATAACTCATCTCCTAAAGAAGAAATAGAGTTAATCCAAGGAACAAACACACAAGCATGTAAAACCATAATGGTTATTGTTAGAGTTAGGTAATATTAAAATATCTTTAAATGGGAAGAGCTAAAAGAAGAACACTTGGAAAATAAGGGAAAAAAATCATTTGAAATTTATAATAAAATCATCACTGGCCAAAAAAAAATCCATAGAAATTGTGAAAGATAAAATCAGGGATATCCCCCCAGAAAGGAGAACAAGATTAAAAAAAAAAAAAAAAAGAGGAGAGAGGAAAATTAAATGATAAGGAAGAATAATTCAAGATGTTCATAATCTAATAGATGCTCTAGGAAAAAAGAAGAGAGAGAAACAAAAAGGGAAATTATCAAGTAAATAATAGAATTAAAATTTCCAGAATGGAAGACCACCAAACCTCAAGTTGCAAAGACCACTAAAGGCCAAGAAGCAGAATGAATGAAACACGACCCACATTTCAATGTATATATCCTTGTGAAAGTTTAGATTGTCAAGAATAGGAAGACAAGCTTAGATGTTTAGAGAAAAAGAAAGAAAACTAAAAAACAAAATTGTTTTAATTAAACCAAAAAAAAAAAGCTAATCAGATTATCAACAGACCTCTCATCAACAGCATCAGATACTAATGGAGAAGCCCTTAAACATTATGGAATGAAGGCATTTTCGTTGATGCAAGAACTCAGAAAGTTACTCTTCATCCACTTTCTGGAGGTAAAATAATTGAGGGTACATTGCAGCAAAATAATAAATATAAAGATGCTAAAAAGGAAAACATTAGATTCAAGAAACAGAGAAACTAATCCAAAAGTAAATGAAAAAAAAAAAATCTTATTCACACTGCATAACAGCAGTTTGGGAAAGCAATCAGTCCAAAAGAAATCATTAGACAATTAATATGATTGATTGAAAATATGGATATATTACATATTGTAAAGAAGGCATATGCTTGTTTGGTAATCAAGAAAAAAAGCAGTTGAAAACACCAAGAGAAATATAAAACTATACTACAAATTTAAGAATCAAACAAAGCAAACTAAAATATGAGATGACTTGGAGTATTTAATGAAGCAAAAGAAAAAGAATCACTTTGTATATATTGTTTGGATCTCTCTTAATCACACACGATTAGTGACAAAGAGTTCTATTTTCTTTCTCTATTGGTCCAGACACAGTAGTTGATCTAACAGTGAATAATATTAATATGATAAAATATTTAAAATTCTGCTTGTTGGTTTCCATGTATAAAGTTCACATATAGATTAAAAATGAAAGAATTAATCATAGTACAGATAGAACGTAACTATTTTGTAAACCTCGACAATGTAAGTCACTACGGAGCTGCCATATTAGACCTTGGGAAGTGTTAAATGGATGAGGGACAGAGAGTGACAATGTTCTCACCCTATCATACAGGAGAAGATGATTGGTGAAATAAGAAATAGAAGTTTAAGTATGTCGTTTAAAATAGGCAAGTGGATAAATAAATGAATAGACCTATAACTAGGATATTTAGAACTATGGCATGAACTTGAAGAGTGACAGAAGTCAGAAAAGGCTAAAAATAATTACCACTGGGAAATGGGCTTGGGGAGAGAATTACCTTTTCCTTCCATAAATTTTCTGCACCTTTTATAAATTTTTCGTATGTGCATGAATGGTTTTGTAAATGATAATAATAGTATTTAAAAATTAAATTGCCCTGTTCCAAGAAGGTAACATTTATTGAGACCCTCATATAAAGGCATCCCATACATCATCTCGGCTTACTCGCCATAAAACAAGTACGATGTGGTCATTATCTTCTCTAAACATGATTTTCTACATTGGTAAAATATTGATGGTAAGTTGGTCAAACAGTTGACCAGTTGTGTGATGCTAACTCCCCTCAGCTATGCCAGGCTTCCTCAGGAGGGCGCTCTACACAGACCCATGTATCAAGACTAAAGAGACAGGTTCTAATCCTGTCTTTATGGCCAGCTTGGCTCATGGCTTGGAGCACCTGTTTCATCTCAGTTGTCTTCGTCTTTGAAATGATGAATGGACCTGAACAGAGAAATATCTAGGACTTTGTATGTTTAAATATAGTCCGTTTTCATTCATACCCCTCCATTCCCACCCCCACCCCCACACACTCACAGAGAAGTACAGACTTCAGAATTAGCTAATTCTATTAGCTCTGTAACCTTAGGCTGGCTACTTAACCTCTCTGAGACAATTTATTCATTTATTTTAAAAAGTCAATAAACACACTCTAATTTCTTTATCGTTATTTTCATCTTGCTTCTTCTGTCTGGCCAGATGGGGGCGTTGCCTCCCTTGGCATTGGTCAGCCAATAATTTGAAGTTGTGTAATGCCTGGCATCTGGAAGGGAGAGAAGAGGCTATTACCACAGGCTCTAATTCAAGAGCAGAGACCCCTCCTGGATCATGGGATTATAATGTGAACTGTATACTTAACTTCTTCATCAAGCAAAAAAGAAGACTGTGCTTCCCAGAAATGGATGATTTCATAGTTCAATGAGGTTAAAATAAAAATAATGCAATACAGGGCTTAAATAGAGGAAGGAAACAAAATGGTGAACTTCTGTCATAGATAGGAAATCTTCAGGGATGTTATTCCAATTGTGCCCAAGGTCCCAGGACTTGTAGTGTGGTGTGGGCTGCTCTAGGCATGATGACATAGAGAAGTCTCCCTGCGGATATAGCCTCCCTTCTAATTGTATCTCCTCATGCAATTGTAATTTGACCTTATGTGCAAATATCTCAAACCCACAGCCCTTAGGAGGGGCATTTTTTCTCTGTTCTCCCAAACTCAGGATCTGACAAAGAGAGAGGAAGGGGGGGGGGCTTTAATTGGATTTTATAGATTAAAGCTTCCTATGCCAACTACTTCAATAGAGGCAGCATGAGAAGCAACTGGTCTCTCCAAGCTTCTCCATGAAAGTGGTAAAGAAGGTATGTTGTAGGTGTTTATAAAAGTATCAAATAAGTCAACTTCATCCCTAGTCTTGGACTGACAGGTTGGTATCAGAACTTTCAGAGCTGTGATTGATGAGGGTGACACCCCCAAAAGATGCTTAGATAGATAATGTGACTTTTCTCTTTCACTATGCAGTGGATTCTTATGCCTCTGGGCAAACATTTGAGCTCATGGGTCTTCTGAAGTTGATATGAACAGAATGTCTCTACCTGAGATCTTTGGAGTTGAGGTTATTTAAAATGTTTGGAATAATAATAATAATAATAATAAGCTTTTGATTTATAGAAGTTTCCTAGCCAACCTCAGGACAACATATGAAAATGGTTACTGAATTTCACATCCGTAAGTTGCCAGAATTTGAAGGGAACTTTGACATCACCTAATCATATTGATTCATTTTAAAAATGATTAAACTAAGGCTAAAGGAAGTGATATAATCTATCCAAGTCCACGAATCTTGTATGGATTGAAAACGGCCCCAACCCACTCACTTATCCTTGTATTTATTTAAGCAGAGAATGTCTACTGAGCACCTACTCAGTCCTAGTGATTACATCAGGCTATGGGAAAACAAATATGGATATGTGATCACTTCTGCCTTCCAACAGCCTCCTATCTGGAGGAGAGGCAGGCACATGTCAGTCCCAGGGTAACAGAGAAGGACCTAACAGAGATATGGTAGCCATGAAGTCTAGGACCTCTAATTCTTGTGGGGCTGGGAAAGACTTCACAAAGGTCATCCTATTCGAGTAGAGACTTGTAGAAGGAAAAGAAGAGGGAAAGAAATATTTCAGATGGAAGAAATAATATGTGCAAGATTTTATAGGTCAAGACAATTCAAATGTTACTAGTCCAAGTTCAGTCTCATGGGACATTAATATCCAAGGAGTCTAGAAAATGCATCCAGACTCTAAATTCTGCAGAATAACAGCACATCATGTAGAAGTGGAAAATTTGGACGTAGGACACGGTGGGTTTCCACCTACTTCATAGTGGGGCAAGCAAATCAGAGCAGCTCTTGAATGTAATGAGAAGAGGTCATTTTAGGGGATCCAGAAAGAACATTTGCTCCAAAGAAGAGCTCCACCTACTGTACTCTGAATCTCAAAAATGGGAACCAAACATCCAAAGCCACATCTCCTTAAGGATGGGGATAAAAATGTAAATGCTCTGGAAGGTAGAAGCCCAGGACATCCAACGCCTCATAAGAAATGTACCAATTAACATATGGAGTGTTGTGGTATGCAATATTTTAAACAGAGTTTAAATCTTTCTTTTCCTTACCCTCAATGGAAGGCTTCTCAGTTTACAAAGAAAAAGTTCCCTTCTTTAATGTGTTTTTAAGAAAAGAGACTCCTCTTTTGTTCCCCTAGAGAACTGAAGGGAAAGATCTCTACTGTCGTGGTGTATAATCAGAGCTATAAGCGTAGTGGGGAGGTAGCAGTACGTGGTGATCAAGGGCAGGGCCTCTGAAGCCAGACAGCCTTGGTTTAAACCCTGGCTTGGACACTTATTAGTTGTGTGAATTTAAGTAAGTTGCATAACCTCTCTGTGCTTCAGACATAATAATAATATTTATCTTATAAAGATTTTGAGGTCTTTGCTTATGAGCTCATTTGTAGAAAGCCTGGTACCTAGTATTACATCAGTATTTTTTTCTAACATGATTTTTAAATTATTATTAATTAATTAATTAATTTATTTATTTATTTGCAAAGCATTGCAACGAGGACTGATTTTTCTTCCTAGGTCTCGATTATGGTTAAATGGATTGCCCAGTCAGTGTCCAGAAGATTGTGTTTGTCCATCAAGCTTTATAATATTATTAGCCATATGGAAGAATCAGATGTAATCTTTGCCTCAAAAAACGTATAATCAGATTGAGTGTATTCATTTCATTCTTATAAAGTAATACAAAATACGGACCTTAATTCCTTCATTCTACTTTGACTATTCATTCTTCTTCCCCTGTGCCTACCTAAATGCTACCCATTTCTCAGGGCCCCCTGCCATTGCTGGGTGTATCAGTCAGGGTCCAATCAGGGAAGCAAAACTATATGGTAATTTTAACAGGGAAAATCTAATATAAGGAATTATTAACTGTAACAGGGGATTGTAGTAGTGAGAGATTGGCTAATAAGAAGTAAAGAGGGTGCCTGGGTGGCTCAGATGATTAAGCATCTGCCTTCGGCTCAGGTCATGGTCCCAGGGTCCTGGGATCGAGTCCCACGTCGGGCTCCCGGCTCGGCGGGGAGCCTGCTTCTCCCTCTGACCCTCGCCCCTCTCATGCTGTTTCTCTCTCGCTCGCTCTCTAAAAAATAAATAAAATCTTTAAAAAAAAAAAAGAAAGAAAGAAAGAAAGAAAGAGAACACCAAAGGCTGTAGGAATAGCAGATATAAAGGGCAGCCACTAGGATTCAGATCGCAGAACTAAGGAGAATGGTCCCTTGGGCCGAGGTCCAGACCTTCTTGAAGAGTCCAGGGCTCACAGGATGGGAGAGACATGGTTGTGATGCCATGCCAGTGAAACCTCTAGGGTGCCAGGGACATCTGTTCATGGACAGGTGCTTGACTAGAGGCACTTTGCTATAAAACCACCTGAGGTTGGGAGTACCATGAGATGCTAGCCCCTCAGTGCTGCTGGCTTCTATGTACTCCGGTATCTGTTCCTGTTGAAAGAGCCTGATGCTATG
Source organism: Mirounga angustirostris (assembly GCF_029215605.1). NCBI lineage: Eukaryota > Metazoa > Chordata > Mammalia > Carnivora > Phocidae > Mirounga > Mirounga angustirostris. Next base: position 12,353,176 of record NW_026991718.1, on the reverse strand, counting down.
GAAGCCACCACACTGCAGGAGGTTGGTGCCGGGACAGCTGCATGCAGTGCAGGAGACTCATACTGGAGAAGTCAGGTGCATTACCAGAGGCTCCTGAGCAAGCACAATGGAACCAGGAAGAGAAGGCTTTCCTCCTGCAATTCTCTCCACTATTCTCTAATGACAACACTTAACATCCATTTCCTTTGTTGGTTGGCAAAGGAAAAATACTTAAAGAACTCAGCTCCACTTTCAAATAACAGGCCCAAAGAGGGAATTTGGAAGCTTGAGGCAACTTGGTAACTAGCACAGTCCACCCCTTTGACCATTGAGCTTCCATATGAAATTCTTTAACAGGAAGCTAATGTCTAGTTCACTGCAGCTTCCACCAATGTGGTCTTAGGGTTTACCTTGTGGGCCAGTTAAAACATGTCTCTTATGGCATGATAACCATGATACTTAAATTTCTTCTTGAGCACTTTTCTTTTTAAGCATGGATAACCCTCTAGGACTGAAACATGGCATCATGGTATGAATTTTGGCTGCCTGGCCACGTGGGTGGCTTTTATTAAACTTACTTCCAAAGAAACTTTGAGTAATGTTTTTTAATCCATGTTGCATCCTTTTGGCCATTTATTTAGTTTGGATGTTCATTTGTACAATCAATTAATATTCATTGAAAGCCTATTCTGTGATATGTGAGAAGGGTTTCTTCCTTGTAGTCTATAGATCTGGGCACTGACTGGGTCCTCGGGTCTTTGTCAGCCCCTCCTGGACATTTTCTGAGGCTTGCCAACCTACCTTCTATCCTTTGTAAGAAATGACATCTTTATCATTATGGGAAGTGAAGATTTTTCCCTTTTTACCACCTGCTTAAGCCTTGAAACTCCTCTGAGTAATTATAAGATGCTGTTGTTTCCAATTTCATTGGCTCTAAATCCAGTGAGATTTACCCTCACATGGGAAAAGGTATGAGAAAGGTTGGCATAAATTATAAATGCCTGTGCCAAGGCATGCTTTTCCCATTACTACAAAGTATTGTAGAGGTTTCTGGGCATAAGCCAGAGATTTCTCATCCCAGATTCAAAATCAACAAAAGGCCCAAGAGTAGGATCTCTAGTGCTGGAACAAATAACATTTTCATACCATTCTCTGTTGAAGTGGGATTTCAGGAGAGCCTGGAGGTAGCCAGAATTCAAGAAAGAAGAGAGGTGGTTCCAGGTAATGGGGCAGAGTGGGAAAGGTCAGAGAGACAACAGGTAAGGAAATGGGAATGGAAAGACAGCCAGCCCTCTGACAGAAAGACCTCCACACTCAGGGGAGGGAGCCAGAAAGTCTAGCATCCAGAGAATATCTTCACCTTATTCCCGTTTCTTCTCTACCACTGCCTAAATTGTGAGCTGTGAACATTGCGTAGGTGTTTGCCTCAATAAAATTCCCACACTCTGTTCTGTGCTTTTATTTTGTTTTTTTGTTTTTGGATATTTTTTTTTAATTCAAACTATTTTAGGGAGACAGGTGCCTCTCTCTTTTTGCAAAGCAAAATAGCAGGACAAATTTCCATGTTTCATCTGGTTGATTCCCAGAGGGTCCACATTCACCTCTCAGACTCTGAGTTCTCAGAGGATGTCACAGGGACATGACCACCCTGGCATGAGGCCGCATCCCAGGCTTGTCATTGCTGCTGCATCTACAAATGTTGTTATTCCCGGTTTCCTGCCCAGCTCTCTGAGATAGGAGTGAACGTTTGTGGTAATTAAAACAGTGTGAAATTTGCACTGTCAGGAAACACAGCTATTTTTTTTTTTTCCTCTGCCAGCCATCATGCTATTTTTAGCAGTAGGCTTCACCATTTATTTGCTGGGCAATGACATCAAGAAATAGATATTAAGCAAGGAAGCCAATTTACTCCACAAAAACATCCATTATCTTTATCATCAACAGAGACTGAAAAATAATCAATTAGAATGCTTCACTTGGGAATGACTAATTGAATTGTTAAATCTATGGTATTGGGGAAGTCACCCTGGGAGCCTAAATATTATTTCGTATAATGGGCAAGACCCTATGCTAAAGAAGCTTCAAATTAGTACCACTCTGTACATCAAGATCATGTTCATCAATCGACTCAAGTTACAAACCAAACTTCTTCATCCTGAATCTACTGTTTTGCAATTTGATCTTATTCCAGAGGAAGTGTCACACTTCCATTGAAAATGCTTGGGAAAAAAAAAGAAAGAAAATGCATGGAATATTCACTTCTAGCTCTTGAACACCCTATCAGAAGAATATCTCCCAAAAGATAATGCCCATAATCAACCCAGACTAGGACATAGAGTTACACAGATACGTGTGTTTGTGCATGTCACACACTCATGCATGCATTCGTACCCATACCTATGCATATACAGACTCATACACATACCTACCTACACACACACTGTTCTCAGCTTTTGAATATCTATAAAACTGGGAACTTGCCTATTCTCACACAGAGAACTTGAGCACAAGTAGTATGGTTTAACCAAAGAGCCAGCCCAGAACACAGAATGATTTTTCATCATTTCTCCTTCATTCAATTTACTAAGAATCACATACCTAAGACCGTCTAACACTCTTAGGATATGTGGATGAGGAAGAGATGATTCTGCCCTCAAGGAGTTCACACTTAGTGAGAAGGACAGGCTGAGAGACTGTTCATTGCAATGCAAGTTGACAGATGCCATGAGAAGTCTCAGCATAGGCAGCTTTGGGATCAGAGAGAGCCCTTCGTTGATATTTTAGAGGAGTTTGGCAGTGAACCCAGAAGAAGTGAAAAAATATGGAAGAGGTGAATGTGGACCCTCTGCATTCCAGGAGGAAGCTGTACCTATTTCAGAGGGTCACAGTTAGAAAGAGCCTGGAGTATGTGGAGAATATGGTATGTGCCAAGTATAGACTTTGAGGTAGCACGTGGAAGGCTCGAGAAATGGAGGCAGGGCTTGGTGTGCAGACTAAGGGGGTGATCTTCCTTCTAAAAATCTTGAGGAGGATCTGAAATGTTTTTAGCAGAGAAGTAACTTGATGTGATTATTTTAGGGAGATCATTCTGGCACTAATGTGGGTCATGGGTGGGAGAGTGAGGGCAAGGTAGAGAATGGGCAGGTGAGGTGGGAAAGAGTGTAGAAGGGGAACCAACATGGGGCACTTCTGCAAAAGTCTGAATAAGAAAGCACCCAGACCAGAGCTGGATGACTGGAAGGAGAGGAGGAGATAAAGGTGTCAGGGAGAGAGAACTGACAAGCAGCATGGTACCAGGGAGGATGGAGGCACCCAGCTTCCTGGGTTGATGAAGAGGGCCTTCCTAAAGCTATTTACTGAGATAAAGAGCAAAGGGAGAAGCTGCCCTAGAAGGAAAGTATAGCTTTGGACATGTTGGATTTACCATGTGTGTGGGGCCATGGGAAGAGGTGTGGGGTAGACAAAGATGTGTCAGTCTGACACTAGACCAGAACAAGGGGATTCCTGCATGGCCTTCCTTGAGCCTTTTGCTGGGATGAAAGGATCATCACTGCTTTGGGACCCTCACACCCCAGAAAATCCCCTGCTCAGTGGTGGGTTGGAGAGGGGAATCTTTCCTCCTCTGACTTCTCTTTAGTTAGTTAGATGGAAGGTACTTAGCCCAAAAGAAGCTACCAGTGTGTCCAGCAACTTCCACGAATCTAGAGCAGAGCTAACTTTCCCCTTCAAACAGCCCACTTTTAGAATAAAGTGATTCTTTTGAAGAGGATTGTACAGATAGATTAAGATATGCTACCTTGAGGGTCCAGTTGTTTTTTATAATTTTTAAATAATTTGTTTAAGAGGATTCTAATTTTAGAATTCAGAGGATTCAGAGAATAGCCTTCTCTCTTTCATTTTATTCCAACCCTTCTCCTCCTCTTTCTTCCTCCCTCCGTAAACCAGGCCATGACCTATTCCAGCGTAAGGTGAGAGTTCTCCCAGGGTGCCCATATCAAAGGTCCTTGGCAGAGATGCACCAGCCTCAACAGCCTCCCTGCCAGGTACCAGTCCTTGTCTTTCCCTCTTAGGCAAAATGACCTTCAACGGAAATCACTGTTTTATAACTCAAGGAAAGGACAGCCTGTCTATGTTTTGCATCTGCACATATCTACCTTAGTAATAGAGAAATAAGGTTCTTTGCTAAGAAACTGAATTATAGGGGACTGACCTTGATTTTATTTTGTTGGGTTTTCAATCCTTCCAAAGCACTGGAAAAACACATCCATTTAAAGATGACTCTGAGTCTTGGGTCCCACCATCTCCAATTTCATTGCATGTTTTCCCAGAGAGAGATTTAAAGTTCTTACCCTCTCACATCAAGAAAGCACCCTTTATAAGTGAGAGGGAGAGGAGGTTAGTTCTGAATCCGATTTCAGTGTTTTGTGTTTTTTCTTGAAATTGAGAAGAAGGCAAAGGCAGACTTTAACATAATCATGAAATAAATTAGGCCAGGATGGTGGAATTTGGAGATCCCTGCCCCCCTGCTCAGATCTCTGCTAAGCAGCCATCCTTGCTCATGGAAGTCTTTTCAAGTGTGTGTCTAAAAACAAAGCCAAGGTAGGAATTTAGAATCATAAAGTGCTTAGACACTTTTGCTCGAGCAATTGCAAGTCTGGAATTATATCTTCAGGAAACCACTACAAATGTAAGAAAGGCTTTGTACACAAAGATGTTCATCACATTGTTGTTTATCGTAGCAAAAAAACGCAATGGGTAAAATATTGCAGGCAAATATTTCTGGCAGAAAATTTATAGTGTAATGTCAAGTAAAGAAAGCAAGATTTTAAAAAAGTTTATTCTCTATGCAACTTCTGAGCTACAAATATTATTTATGATAAAAGACTTGAAAGACACATATCAAAATATTAACAGTTGTTTCGGGCTGGTGGTATTAGGAGTTCAAATATGCAATGGGAAAAAAATAGTATAAGAGCTTTTCTTCTTATTTTCCCCAACATTGTTCAACACTGGGGAATAGAGCTCAAGGTTGAAAAGTAATTTGTTAAAAATAAAATGTGTGTATTTTAAGTATTGTCAGTTTCTTTTGCTTTCAATGGAGTGGAGACTGGAGGAGTAGAACACTTTGTGATAATCCCAGAACTACAAGAGATATTCAGTGAATATATGTCTTTTACCACAAACTGAGCCACACACTAGGATCATCAGAAGGAGGTGAAGAAATTCAGTGATGACTGATTCATGGTCTAGATGGTTCAGATATCAGTCAGGAATACACATGACCATAATGTAGGTGCCATGGGAGAAACATAACTGAAGGACTTCAAGAAGAGTCTATGGTCCACAAGTTCTGATGGGTAGAAAATGTATAGACTTGATGTATAGATTATAAGAAGGAGAGTGACGAAAAACCACGATCAGTAGTTCTTACACCTTACCCAATGCCTGGTGCAGAGAAACATGTGTTTGCCCAGCTGCTGACCACTACTTAGAGCTAATTTGGGTTTGGCCAGACCGTGGATATTCAGGATGAGAATTTGTAGTTCATTTTGTAGACAATGGGCACCCCCCAAAAGTGTTTAAGCAGAGGGAGTGAAAGGTAAGAGCTTTGTTTTAAGAAAATCTAGATGGTGGTGACAAGCAGGAGGAATTGCAGGGATAAGGCTGAAGGCAGAGGTTGGGCATGGGGGTTGGGGAATGATGCTAAGGCACCTTGTAGCAGAAGTAATTATTAGAAGGGTTGAGAGAGACAATGTGGAATGGCAGGACTGGAGATGTGCCTGAGAGCAGGGCGAAGGAGAGGAAGGAGTCCAAAATGGGGATATGGGTACTAAACAGTACTGCATAACCTCTAATTTTGAACTTGAGTTACCTACATCTGCCAAAAGTTGCTTTTCAATTTCACAACCATCATGCTTTCCTGTGAATTTGGAGTTGAGGAGGACATGTGGATGCAAGAGGAAAACTTGCAGAGCAAAGTCATTGCCAAACAGGTGAGTTTCCTCAGGAAATCATCAAGGGGTCTCTTTCAGTTTCCACTCACACCCATCTTTCACCTGGGTTCCTGTCACAAACTGCAAGAGCTTTGGCAGAGGGATCTCACAGAACTTTGATCCTTTTATGAGGCAGCTCGTCCAGACTTGTAGCGCCCGCCTCCTCCTTTCCCCGGCTCCCACTCCCTTTCTCAGCTATTCTGACTATCCCTTTGGAATTCCTCACATTTCACATATATGTAACCTCTGGGCCAGAGGTCTTTTAAGGCACAAACAAACCTGGAATCTCCTTGAATAAAATCAGTCCTCAACCCTACAAATATGGTGGGGACATTTTTGGTTGCCTACCCAGAATCCATTTCCCCCTTCATCCCTGACTTTTACTCAGACATTCACACATTCTCCGTCTGTTTCTGTACTTCGAAGAAAGCCAACTGAACTCTCAGTTCCAGGAGTGGGACGGATTAGCTAGAGTAATTATGATTGGTTCAGGAATTGTAAGGCTACAACGTGGCCCAATGAGACCTAAGGGATATGTCCTGGTGCTTCTGCAAAAGTAGTTCACTCTAAAGAGCCGCCAGAACATACGGTGTTTCTCTTCTTCTGGATGAGGTTTTGTACAGATGATGTCCCAGAACTACCACTCTTGCTGCCACAATGAGGTTGAAACTATTGCAAAGAGAAGAACTGAAAGAAAATCATAGGAACCCCTTTCATATTTTAAGTCAGTTTGAGTTGACCTGGAGCTGTTTCTCAATGGGTGTCATTTTGGTAAATATTAAGGATGCCTTTGTTGTCACAGTAATAGGGAAGTGAGCCTGACATTTAATGCAGGAAGACCAAGGAAGCTAGATGGAATTTATGAGATAAGCTTGCATGACAAATATTCCCTCATTCTGCACAATCTTCTAATGACCCATCGGGCTTCTAGATAGGTGACAAACCTATTTATTATTATCTGAGCCTACATACACAAAACATCTTACTTTGTGTATGGTTTCAATGAACACTGAATTTTCCATCGTTTAAATTAAGGGAAGATTGTACTTCCGTTTGAAACTCTTCCAAGATTTGGTCACCTTTTCAGAAAATCATACCTTGTCACCAATGAAAATGGCACTCACTTATGGGGCTTGAGTCATCCTTTATTACTCAGCATTTATGGCTTGCACATTCATGGTGACTCTATCTCATGGTCCAAACTTCTGACAACTTCATCATGTGTACTAGTGTGATTGTAAGCCAGCATTTATAAGTTCATGTGTACATGTCTTTCTATTATAAAGTAACTTAATTGATTTCTCCACCATCCTGCTATTAAGGCATGATATATTTTCTTAATTATACAAAGTGGATTTACACACACAATATGACAAACTCATTAGATTATGGTAGTGACTGCACTAGTCATCTGAAAGAACCTATATCTCTGGTCAAAGAACTGTTTCCCTGTATCAGGCCCAAAGATGTTTAAACCCCATCTATCAGCAATTTCCTCATTAGGCATATACATTAAAGAAATGCAAATATGCATGCACCAAAACATGTGCACAAAATGTTCATAGCCTTGATGAATTGCTTATAAAAGTCAAAATGCGAAGTTCTCCTTACCTGTTTTTGAGGGGATTCTGGAAATAGTGAGAAAAATAAATCTCTAATGGGACTACCAGTCCTATCATGTAGCTATTCCAGGTGCAAAGTTACTTTGGAGAGCCTGACTTGCCAGGAAATAAGATTTTCCCTGATGGTAACCATGACCATTATTCTTCAAACTGATAGAACACATCGGTAGCCAGTCTCTCATGTGAGCCTCACACAATCCTTGGAGAGAAGGTGGGTTGGGGTGTTTTTTCCCATTTTATAGAGGGAGAAACTAGAGCACAGATTGGTAAAGTCCAAGAATTTATGGCTACCAAGTGGGGAAAGCTGGACTCCAACCCATTTCTCCTGAATCCCAGGATATACGTGTTTCCACTCAACCTGTTGCCTCTGAAGCTTAGAACCTCAGGAATATTATATTTGTGTCCACAGCTTGCTATATGTAACCATATATTCCCATTTTGGATGAAAGTATTTTCACCATTAAGAACAATTCCTGATCTTCTTAATGATCTGTTTCTTAACATAAAGCAATCTTTTTTTGATGCCCTGTGTGTTTATTATTGGAATATATGTTATCATGGCATGAGATAGCTTAATTCTACATTGAATTTAGATTGCTTTTTGTTTGTTTGTTTTATTTTCAAAGTCAGATAATCTATTCTACAGTAATAATGGTGTCATCTCCTCCTGCTTTATTCTGTATCACTGTGAGTAAGATTTCTAAATGGTGAAATTTCTTAGAATTCCATGCTGAATAAAAGAATTAATGCTATCACCTCCCATTTTGTGCATTCACACTTTGACACTTAGGAGTATATAAGGCATGTTCTTTTAGCAGAAACTACTTCCGTTAAGACTTTGGCTTTCACTTCTGACTGTTACAGGGCATTTGGGCCCGTCTCCTCAGTTCACGTGCTCCATGAACGTAAGCAAATTCATGCTCTTTCATCTCGCCACTTCCCAGACTTACCCTACTCCACTTCTAGCAGTACAAGGCTACACTTTCAGTAGATAACCTAATCGAGCTGTAGGGGAATATGGGCAAACTGGGGAGTCAGCTGGATTTCTCTGTGGCCTTGGTCTCTTCATCTTTTCAGTTTCAGTTTTCTCCTCTACCAAATGGTGATGCTGTCACATATCTTTCAACATCGTCAGGATGATGTGTGATTTAGGCAAGGCACCCAGCTCGGAGCCTGGCAGAGAGTTGACGCTAAATAATGCCCCTCTCTCTCTCTCTCTCTCTCTCTCATCCTCTTGGTCTCCTTCTCCATCCGCCCCCCCCCCACACACACACACCTTTCTCCCTCTCTTCCTCTCTCTTTCACTCTTTACATTACACACCAGTCCCTCCATTCTTCTTGGATGCACATGTTATACACACTATTCTCATGGCTTTCATATCTTGATGATATCGTCTTCAATAGCAGGGTCACACAAAGCCCTCTCTTATCCTAGCAAATTGAATAAGGTCAGCTGTGGTGGCGCCCCATTGCTGGCTCGGAGCTGATGTGTCCCTGCTGTCAGGGAAAGATGCTCTCTCTGGGGCAGACCAACCGTCCACAGTGTAAGTGAAAGCAGCCAACCACTCACTGAGCATGTGGGCTTTATGCTTTCTTTTACAAAAAGCAAATGGAATTAATAAGAAGTATGTCACTTAGTAATTAAAATTACATCCTTAAATAAACAAGTTAATAAGAATGATGAAAGATTTAGAATGGAAATTAAAATAAGAAATATTTCTGTCAATTTATTTTGACCACATAGTTCAATAGGTTATTTTGAGCCCAGGAAAGCAGCTGGAAATAAGATGCACAAAGAAATTCCGGGGTCTTCTGTCTCCACTTTACTTTTTGGTTAAGGATCTTATTTGTGGGATGCTTTGCAGCCATGTCTTTTTATGAATGACCTGAAGAAGCCAGGTGAATCAATTGAGATTCAGAGGGCTGGACCCATTGAAGGAATGGCTTGCTTTCACTTTATTCAGTGAAAGGGTTTGGACTAAGATTCCATCTTTGATTTGAGACACTGGAGTGCAAAAGACAGTACCAACAGGCAGATCTGGGACATACCCTCTGCCCTGTATCATACTAGCTATGTGACATTGGCCAGAATCTTAATCTGATCTTCAGTGTCCTCGTCTATAATATATTGCCAACAACTTCTACCTTATGGATTTGTGTGAAATTTCATAGAAAATAATCCAAAATAAAACAGATAAGACAATATCCTAACACATGCAAGCACTCAAAATGGTGGTTATGTTATTATCATTCTAATAATTGTTTTATTGTTATCATCACCACATGGAGATTTCTCCTGGGGTCTGGGTCTTGTCTCCAAATATGAACGCCTCCAGCATCCTTCCGCTCGGATCCTTTGGATTTTCCCAGCACATACAGGTCAGACCACACTTGAGGCACCTTGTAAGTTTTGTGTCATTTCTCTGTTGTTGTCTCATTGCCCTGGGTGTTAGTGCCATCTCCTTTATTAAGTAGTATTCTACTTAAAGAAAGGGATTCTCCATCTTCTGTTTCTCCTAGAGTGCCCAGGAGTGTCAGCACTTTTATCTAGTCAAGATTTCAAGTACAGTGCTGTGGATAGAACATTGGATTTGAGGACAGAAGACCTGGGCTTGAAGTCCAGTGTTCTTTCTTCCACATTTCACAATGCCTCTGGATGAATGTCACCAACCATGATGTTTAGTACCCTCAGGGACATGGGGGTCCCCACCCCATACCCACTCGCACCCCTTATGCACATGATGCGCTGATACTGAGCCTGTGCCCAAGTGAGACTATCAGATATGTTGCACTAGAAAACTTAAATTAGATCACAAGTTCTAGTGGGACAGGATATGGCATGGGAAGGGAAGGTTCAGGAGAAGTCAGGATGTAAATGTGAGGGGCTTAGAGATGCTAAGGGAAGAAGATGGTGGGTTGGCTTCATCCTACACCCTTCAAATGGGCCCAACCCACCCCATAACCCAGCACGGTGAACATGGAAGAGCCAGCCATGCTCCACCGTGCCCTGACTGTGATAGTCGCCGAGAGAACCTCCTCCACAGGCTCTTTCCCACCGTTGCCTTTGCTCAATCTCACTGTCTCTCCCACATTTTGACTCTGTTATCTGATTCCTCAAATAAGCCTCGGGCCCTCCTTGTTTTGACAGCCTATTTGAACCTTTTCTCCAGTTTAATTATCCACAGATCTCAACTTGCACACCCCCAAATACCTCCCTTCTGCAACGTGCTAGGAGGTGACCTGGCTACCTACTTCACCCCATAAGAACATGGTGTTTGCTCAGCCCCGCATGAAAATGCTGGGGAGTTGTCAGGGGTAGATGGAGAGAAAGGGCTGGGAGGAAGGAGCAGTCTGCTTGAGTCAAGTGTCACCTCCAGTCAGAAGCTCTCATAAGCTCTTGCCAATTTAAGGATTAGCGCTCACACTGGTTTATAATTGTACGTAAAAATGTTCAAACTCACAACGTTTTTTTTTCTAATCCTTCAGATTTTATGTAGTCTTGTTAAGCAAGAGTACATGGTAGAATTTTGGTCTTACCACTCTTGCTCTTTGCATAGGTCATGTGCCCAGAGAAAATACCCCATTTTAAAGGCAGGTGGCTGGATCACGACCAAAAAAAAAAAAAAAAAAAACTGGTTTGCAAATTCCACAATAATTTGTGAAAAGTCCGGGTGATTTTTTGCCAAGACATGCAAAAATTTAAAAGGTGGGGGGTACTAAAAGTGCAATTTGAGTTGGTAAGGGTGGGTTCGAACAGTGTAAAGTGAGTCTGATTGTCACAAAACTGAAAATCCAAGAAGTTGCAGCAACCTCTAGGGAACAGCCAGGGAAGGATGGCCTCTAAGATGAAATGTTTACCTTGAACAGAACTAGTTTGTTTTGAAAGCAGAGATGTATCCTAGAAGTTTTATTTACTGCATTTTAAGATCTATTTTTAGCGCTATTGCAAGTATTTTCCCCAACACCTTATTTGCAGTAAGACCTTTATTGCTCTTGCCAATTCAGGATTTTCAGCCTTGGTGTTTTTCAGACAACGGTGCCCACAGTTGCTGAGGGATTAGGGTTTACTGTGTGTATTTCCTTTTTAGCACCAGGCTTGCATTTTAGCTGAGTGCAGATTAGGTCAAATGAACCAACTGATTAGGTTGGCCATATTTGAGCCATAGAGTATATGCTGCCTAAGCAAGTCAGATTTTTACTCCTGAAAATAACACCTACTAAACCAAAGCACAACAATGGATACGTACCTGTTAATATGTCTATCTTTTATTTTTTCCCGCTTACTTCTACAAAAGGATTTGAAATGATGGTTATTATTTCATATGCATCATTAAGAGATGTTACAATTTAAAGTAAGATTTCAGACTTCCATCTGGTGATAAAAATTTAATCATTCATTCACTGATTCAACAAACAATTATGGAGTGTGTTCTTATGTCTGGCATTGGGGATACTATAGTGAAAGTAACACAATTCCTTCTTTCTCTCTCACAAATAAAAAAATAAAATCTTCAACAAATATTTTAAAAAATAGGGAAGACTGGGTGGCTCAGTCAGTTAAGCGTCTGCCTTTGGCTCAGGTCATGATCCCAGGGTCCTTGCTCAGTGGGAAGCCTGCTTCTTCTCCCTCTGCCTGCCACTCCCCCTGTTTGTGTGCACTCTCTCTCTCTCTCTCTCTGACAAATAAATAAATAAAATCTTAAAAAATATATTTAAAAGAAGAAAGTGACACAATTCCTCAATGGTCTCAAAGAATATGAGAATGAAGGATCCAGGATTTCAAGCCTAGCTACAATAAGCAGAATAACCCAGTCGGTTATTAGCCATTTATTTTGACAAATTACCCATCACAATTGCATTGAATAGTGACCTGGACAAACAAAAGATGGGAAGTAGCATAAGAGTTAAGTAATGGTGACTTAGAGAATCAAGGGCCTTGGAAACCATCTTTCAGTCCTCCAATTTACAGAGTAGCTACAAAGAGAGACACGGTGAATGACTTGTTCAAGGTCATAGATCAAGAAGCAGAGATTGTTGGGAATCTGCTGTGTGTGAGTGTGGATGAAGGATGAGTGAGACTTCCTTTCTTTGGAATTCTGAGCAAGTACAAATCTAGGCAGGAAACAATATAGTGCCATCGAAGTATCAACCATTCATGAGATCCCAGCTGTTTTCCCTTGAGCCTTTTCTAAATGGACAGGCTTCCTCTTTCAAGAATGATTTTCCATGGGGTGCCTGGGTGGCTCAGTTGGTTAAGCATCTGCCTTCAGCTCAGGTCATGATCTCAGGGTCCTGGCATTAAACCTCACATCAGGCTCTGTGCTCAGAGGGGAGCCTGCTTCTCCCTCTCCCTCTGTCTCTGCCCCCACTTTTTTTTTCTCTCTCAAATAAATAAATAAAATCTTTAAAGAAAAATAAAAAGAATAATTTTCCATTGTTGACTTCAAAATAGGAGACACTCTGTTTTCACCAGTTTGTTGTTGGTTTTTTGGGGGGTTCTGTTTTGTTTTGTTTTTAGTTTTTATTGTGATTCTTTTGTTATTGTTGTTGTTTCTCTTTATTTCTCTATCCAATATCAACATTTCTACAAAGAAGGAGAAAAGTTATTAAAAGATTAGAACTCTGAACCCAGAAATAAAATCAGGTAAAGGTCCACAGGAAAGTTTTCTGAACCCACCACCCTGTATTCCTACCTGGGCTGTGTGGTCTGACCTATGAAATATTGCAGAAAGAGAACATCCCATTAAAGGTAGATACCTCAGTAACCACCAAAACACAGGTCTCTGAATTCCATAATAGTCTGTGAAAAGACAAGGTGACTACAGGTATATCTTGGTAAAACTTGCAAAGATAAAGAAAGGGAGACTATATTTCTTCCTGTATTTCCTTCCAACCAGCCCCAGAATCTGTCAGTAAACAAGATGCCAAGGCTATTTACCAAACCAGATCAGCCTGCCTGGCCACCCTTGGCTCTCCAGACAGAGTTTCTAAGGTACTTTTATAGAAAGGTAGAATCTCCTTTTTTTTTTTTTTTTTTTTTTTTTGGAAGGTAGAATCTCCTTAACAGAGAGGAAATATGGAGCATGTAGGGCAACAAAATAATTTATTGCCCAAACCAGGACACTTCTGAATGTTGAAGAGGCACTATTAATAATTATTTCTAGGGGACACCTGGTGGGCTCAATCAGGTGAGCGTCTGCCTTCGGCTCAAGTCATGGTCCCAGGGTCCTGGGATCGAGTCCTGCATTGAGGTCCCTGCTCAGTGGGGAGTCTGCCTCTCCCTCTGCCCCTCCCCCCTACTCAAATAAATAAATAAATAAATCTTTTAAAAATTTTTTAATTCTAGACAATAGATATTAATTAGAATTTCCCAGGGAAACTGGGATATGTCATCACACTAGGTATAGGGAAAGAGCTTTGGATTTGAGGTCAGACAAACCTGAGATGGAGTCAGCACCCCGCCTCTTAAAGGCTGAGTTGGTACTTTGCTGTGTAAGATAGATAACACGGCGTGTTTTGCGTTGTTTAGGATTAGCTGGTAAAAGTTGTGGCACATGGTAGGTTTTCAACTAAAGGTAACCATAGCTAACATAGCAACCCTATGAGATGGGTATGGTTATTATCCAATTAAAAAGTTCAGGAAATGGAGGGGCGCCTGGGTGGCTCAGACGGTTGGGCGTCTGCCTTCGGCTCAGGTCATGATCCCGGAGTTCTGGGATCGAGTCCTGCATCGGGCTCCCTGGGAGCCTGCTTCTCCCTCTGCTTCTCTCTCTCTCTCTCTGTCTCTCATGAATAAATAAATAAAATCTTAAAAAAAAAAAAAGTTCAGGAAATGGAGGCACAAAGTAGCTAAGTTGTCTGAGACCACAGAACTAATAAGTGGTAGAGCTGAGACACCCCACCCCCACCCCGGGCCAGTTTGGCTTCATACCTTCTACATTGGCTTGTCTGTCAGCGTTATGTGAACCGAGTAAGGTGAGTCTATCTGCATGTGAGCTAAGCACCTCCTAGAAGAGGCAGTGTGATGGGCTGTCGTTGGGGGAGGGATGGAGGTGGAAGGGGGAGGGGAGGGATGGAGGTGGAAGGGGGAGGGGAGGGCTGGGAGCAGGAGACAGTGTGAACTCCCTAGGATCAGGCGCAGTGGATTCGCAAGTCTTGGCACACTTCCTCATTTCTCTTTGCACTGCAAAGTTAAATGCCCTACAGCTCACTTGCTAAGTGACCATAAAAAGCGCCCCCCCCACCTCTAAAATCCATTTCCTAACCTGTAAATGAGGATGTTAGAGGAAATGTGCCTCCAGCTTGCCAGTCTGTTCTCCAAGATGAAGATATTTTCACTTCTCTTCAGCTCTTGAGTCCATTTTTGGCTGTGCCTCTGAGGTCCTGGAAAACGTAGAAAGGCCCTGAACAGCCGGGGCTCCCAGGAGGAGTGGGTTCGCCTTCTCCCTAGAGTGCCTCTGGGCAAGGCCCGGCATCCTGGGCTACGTGGGCGAGGAGCGGATTCCCGCACACCCACACCTCAGCCAACCAGAGAAACTGACCACCCAGGCTCAAGCCTGCCCTGGCCACATCAGACAGCAGCCTGGGTGGCCTCTCTGTCACTGCAGGCAGAGCTGTCCACCAGGATTAGCTGGACCAGCCACAATGGCTCTTGCCCAGCGCCTTGTTCCTGGGGGTTCTGGTGCAAGGCATTCATCTCTGAGGTCTTCCAGCTGCTCGCTGGTATGGAGCTCCCTAGGAAAAGCAATAAAATCTCCATCAGTGGGGAAGAAAATCTGTTCTGGCAAGATGTCCTGGGCGTGCATGTGGATCAGACTTCTGAAAATTTATAAGTAGAAAGCCCCAGAGAGATCCTCTAACCCATTTTCATTCATTTATTCATTCACATATTCAATAGACATTTCTTTAACATCTATGTGCCGGGTACAATACTAGATGTTAGGGATTGAAAGATGACTCAAACATAATCTTAATTTAAAAAACAAAACAAAATGAAATGAAACATCCTAGTAAATTGAAGAGCAATCATGAAAATAAGCTATTTCTCTGTAATAGAAGTCGAATCCAGCGATCATATTCACAGAGGCCTGCAGGACCCCAGAGGGGAAATGCCAACCAAAACCTCTGCTTAGGAAGGGTGGGCTGTGCAGGGATCATAGGGGGTCTCTTAGGGGAAGTGATTCACAACATGAGTCTTAGAGTAGGAGCTAGAGGCATTAAAGGGGAGGAGAAAAAGTCATACAGGCAGAGAAGTGTCCAGGCATCATTCATATTGATGGGTCTGCAGCATGGAGTATGGAGGAAAGACAAACAAGAAACGAAGCTGGAGAGAGAAGCAAGGGCTAGCTCACTGAGGACCTTAAAACCAGGCTAAATAAGCGTGGCCTTTATCTTTGGGGGATGGGGAGCCATTGCAGTGTTTTAGGTGAGCAGGTGTAAAGCAGAGATCCGTTATGGCAGGACGATTCCAGCAGCTCTGCACACACCACGGATCTGGAGGCAGAGACACTAGTGAAGAATCCATGTCATAACCCACTGGGAGGATGTGAGCCCTTAACTGAGTGTGGAGACCAACATGGAGAAATGGCTTCTCTCAAGTCATATGGTGGGTTGGTGACAGAGCGGAGTGGCTACAGGTGAGCTCCACCTCCTGGTTCTGTGACACTTTCCCAGTCAGCTAAGCATTCTGGGGCTCAATGTTCACATCTGTAAATTGGGATCATTCTCCTTGGTCTGCCTATCTCCTCAACCTGCTGTAAAGCTCAGATGTGAAGGGAGCTGGAAATGGTTTTGTAGAGTAGGAGACAGGTCTAAGGAAAAATAGAAAAAGTGCCTTGGAAGCATGTGGTTTGGGGAAATCCCTCCAGGGATTTAAAACACCTAGAATAGGGACATTCCTTTTCATTGAATTTCTTCTTCACTTCACGTTGGCCATGGTGATCTGGTTGCAGGTAAGCAGTCTCACATTCCTGGCATGAGGAAAAAGAGAAGACATGGCCTCCAGTGTTATTAAGGACAGGCCTCACTTGAACAAATGATACGCATGGTATATACAATCACATCTTAATTGATAGTTACCGGCGTTGTAAAATTTAAAGTTCCCTATATTGCAAATTCTTCGATATGATGAAGTTGTAGTTCAACTTACGGAAGTAGAACTGATAACATACATACAACGACAGACCTTCGGTACAAATCAGTACATTCTGAAGCTTGCCCTCAACTTTAAGAGGTAGGTTTGCCCCTAGGAAAGTCAGTAGGAAGCTGAGATCATGCTTTCTTTCCCGGCCTTTAGCAAGAACCAGCTATCCAAACCCTAAAGAGCACTTGAAACTGGGCCAGTGTCCCTCCATCTGTTCCCCACATAGCCACTCGCTCTATCTTCTGTGACCAGGGAGGTGGTCTCTGCCTATTGTTTCTTTCACTTGGGTGGCCTCTGGGCTCTTTCTCATCATGGACTTGAATTTCCCTGGAGGTTTGTTTGCACTCCTAGTTTTAGACTATCCTTCTGCCTCTAAAGTGAGAAATAAGCTGCTTCTCCCTTTTGCTAGCCTGGAGAAAAAAAAAAAATGTGACTTCCACGGATGAGTAGGTGTTCTGGCTTCATGTCTGTGGAGCCGATATGTGACACGAGGCTTACATTTTAGTTGAGCCCAGATTGTGCCAAATGAGCCAACTGGGCAGGTTACTTTGGTTCGTTGGCAATTCTCTCCATCAGGGCACTGGGCTGAGAGGCCCTTGCCCGCACCTGCAACTGGGTGACAAGTCAGGGGACAGGTTTCCACAATAATTCTCCCAGCACAGGAGTAGAAAAGACCTCACTAGGTGAACCATATGTGTGTGCATATGTCTGCATGCTCCTTTTAGTGAGTAATGCTCTTTATATATCAACCACCAGTATCCCCAAATCATACTGTTATCACTGTCTAATTACTAACTTAGGGGTTCTCTTATCATGCGTGATTATTGGTTGGCCTATTTGATAATTACTATGATCTGTATTGTATTAACTATTCTCACAATAACTTTGGGATGTGTTTAGAAACAAGTGATCTTAGAAGAAGAATGTATGCACAGTGGCACAGGGAAGTGTGCTATTTTCTAAATCTCCAGCTAGGCTAGTGATTTGGATGGTGGAAATGCAGATTCTCCCGGTGTGGGCCCTGCCCCAGAAGACTTGACCTTCCATACAAGCTCTCCTCAGCAGCAGGCTGCTCTCCTCATTTCTCCATGGACCTGTCTTGACTCACACAATCTTTTGCACCAAGAATGCCCTCTGACTTTTAGGAGCGCTATCTAAATCCTGTGTTCCACTCCCATCTACTAAGACAACAGCTGTGATATGGAACAAGGGACACAGTCCCTCTGGCCTGCCCCTGCCCACGGGCCTCCACTTCTTGTCTGTCTCCATCTGGTCTTCTGAAGGCTTGAAGGAGTCACGGATGACATGGGCTTTGAGTTGGGAAGAAAAAGAGTAGATGAGGGAATCTCAGAGGATTTTAAATAGAGGGACTACCTATACTGGTCACTGAGGACAACCTGTTTTCCCCAGCCAAACCCCCACTTCCTCCACAACATCCCACTACTGTCACCATAGCTTTGCTGGGCCACACATTCTTAAAAGGCAGGGAATGCAATTTATTTGTGTCTGTGTTCCATTGCCAAGCACAGTGTAGGCACAGAATAGCTGCTCAGTTAATTAATCCTTTCTTTGTCGAATAAGTGCTTAAGGGGGTGGCAAGCCTGGCCTCGTGGACATCCAGTAGCTGGGAGCACCCTCTCACATAAGATAGCCCTTGGCACATTTGAATGGCTTTTGCCATCAGAAATTTCTTCCTTAAATTGGATCTAAATCCATTTCAATGTCACTTCCATGCTCTTGGCCTCAGCTCTGCCCTACCCAGGCTCTCAGAACAAATAACCTCCTTCAGTGAAAGTCTGCAGGCAGTGACATGTTCTCCAAAACATCTCTTCTCTGTGTTGACCAAGCCCAGGTCCTTCAGCTACTCCTCAGAGCGTGTGATCTTGAGTTTTCACTGTGGCTTCTCTATGTGCAAGTGAAGTCTTCCTGATGAAATATATTCCCTAGGACTGTGCTCAAGGTCCCAGTGTTTCAGCATAGCAGAGGCTTGTTTTAGGGACCAAAGAGTCTGGAAGAGGTTCTTTTGGGGGATAAATGACGGTGGATTGCAGCCCTCTCCTGAGTAGGACAAACTGATTCTCTCCTGGAGTTTCCTGTTCATGGCTCCGTGTTTCTGAAGAGCCTCCTGATACTTATACAGTCACCCTGTGACTGTCCAGGATACAGAAGTGTTGCTACCTCCCGACCACCTCTCACCGACTTGGACTGATGAATTATGAATCTAGGGATAAGTTCTGCCTTGCTCTCTAGCCAAAGGAGACTGCAGGGATTGAATTGGGGTGTAGGAAGGAAGAGACGTGGCTTTGCCTACCTGGATGTCTGTTTGGGTTCTCTGTACACAGCAGTGCAATGTGTGCACAAGCCCAGGAATTTTCTAAAATGCATCGTTTGGTTGCTGAAGCTGGGCCAACATGAACCCAGCTCAGGAACCATTTTGGTCACCCCCCTTACCCCTCTCTGTCAGCCTCCTGTCCTTGTGATCATCAGGAGCCAAGAACTGGATCTATAAGCTCAGAATTGGCCAGGACCTCCCAGAAGCTCAAGGTCAAGAGATCCTTAAATGTCATTGATTCTACCACATCCATCTCCCACCGACTCCCAAATATAAGACTGACATTACTTATACTGTATCACTCATTGATGGATATAAAGCCTCTGAATATGGGGAATTCATATCTTCAGAAGCAGTGCCATCTTGTCTGGCTACAGATTTTAAAGGATGTACTTGGACAGGCAGAAATAGAAAAACAGAGACTGGGAACCACAAGGCCTCGGTCTGGCTCCCTCTCCTGCACCATGTGACACTGGAACTCTGTCAGTCATAGATTGGAGGCTATAAAAAGACTTGGGGCTCAGTAATATTTCACCAATAAGCATGCTGCAAGTAATAAATAGCATTATTTATTACTATAAATAAATAGTGTATAGGTCGTCGTATCACATGAGCATTCCACTAACATGCTGTCAACCTTGAGTGTTGTCTGTCTGTCCTTTGCCTCTCTTTAGGCATTCCTTTCAGACTCTGCAGTTATTCTGACTATTGACAGATTGGCATCAGTTAAAATTCTCTATATTATGTAGAATAAAGTAATCTTTTACATTTAGGAATAGATTTGAAGTTTATAAAAGGGGTTCACATTGTTTCTGTGTTTCCTCTTTTGATTCTCACAATGAGCCTTGACTACACTTCCATTTGCCAGATGAGAAAACTGAGGTACAGAGAGATAAGTGATTTGCTCAAATACTTGCAACCAGATGGTAGTGGAGGTGGGACTCGAACCCAGGTCTGGCTGACCCAAGTCTGGGCCACCTTCCCACATGGCCAGCAGTCAACAATGCCAAACTAATAGTCCATGAAAAAGGAAAATCCTTTGCAGGATGGGAAGGCCTAGGTAGGTGACAGTGCCCATGTAATGAATGACAAGAATTTTTGAGGAAACCAACACTGAGTCTCATGGAATTTCCAAATTCCAAAGCAGTTCTAAAAATGGTTATAATGAGCATTTGCAAATGATTTTGCAAAGGACTCTGAGTGTCTTCTATACTCACTGGAGTCAAGATGACCGACATAGTCTGTCCTCTGAAGAAAGAACAGCCTTCTGGTCTGCACTGCCTAGAACTGGTGAGCAAAGCATACCGAGCTTACTTTTGGGGGTAGAGTGCTGTGAGAAATAAAAACGTTATTCTGACTACTGATATGAATTTATTTGCATAGAGAGCTGATTATGATTGAGAACATGGAAAATGGTGGCCCAAGCCTATTTGAAGGACAAATCTGATGGGGCGCCTGGTCGGCTTAGTCAATAGAACATGTAACTCTAGATCTTGGGGTTGTGAGTTCAAGCCCTATGTTGGATGTAGAGATTATTTAAGAATAAAGTCTTTTAAAAAAATGAAGTACAGATCTGACATAACAAATAATTTTTAAAACTCTTTATCTGATGCCTGCTATGTATCAGGCCCTGTGCTTGGTGAGAGAAGTCCAAAGAGAAAAGGACTTCTTAGACTCTTGACCTTCTTGTCTATCCCCCAAACCTTCAAATCTTTATCCAATTGCCACAGGCATTTTTACCATTCATTTTTTTTTTAATAGCAATTCAGAGAAGTCAAATGAAAAGAATAAGGTTTACCTTAAAGTGAGATTGATAGTTTTATCCTTTAATTCTAAAAAAGAGAATTTCCTGAGGTCTGTGTAATAACTGAAATGCTTGTCCCTAGGGGACTTGGGGGTGTTTGTCTCATGTCGCAATGACCCAGGGGCACATCAATTAAATGGCAGTGGTCCCTTCCTGGACAATGATCCAGACCATTGTTGGCAGGTCCTTGCTATCCCGAGGACTGTGACAGTAGGACACTTGGCATGGGTACCCAGCTGGCCTAGTGTTATCTGAGCCTGTGACCTATAAACTCTCTTTACTCCACTGAGCCCATTTCTGTGCAGAGACTTCCTAGATGCAATACAATTGCATAAGGCTATCTGCTAGTTAGCTTAATTGGCATATTTCAGGTTAGTCATATAAACCTGGTTCTTTTATATTTTGCCAGTCTTTCGTAGTGTAACTGAACTGTTCCCGTGTTAAGAATTTCAAATAAGTGTTTCCCGGTGTGATTAGAATCTGACTAGCCCGTGCTCAGCAATTACCTGCAAGCACGCTGACGCTTGTGTCTGATGATGGATAAAGAGAATTCTAAAGGCACCCCCATGCAGTCCTTCATCGCCCCCTTGGAGGAAGAGGGGGACAGGCTGTGCTGGGGCGGAGGTCCACCAAGCACCTCTGGGAGGAGTTTGGGAGACTCTGGAGCTGCAACATGCTGGGTCTACCCGGATTTTGTGCCTTTTTCTGCCACCACACACCATCAGTCACCAACTATGCTGCTCCTTCATTTTTCTTGGGTCCTGAAACTCCTCCCAGTCTCCAAGGCTACCACTCTTCACTCTCTGTGTCTCTGGCCTCAATGACAACAACTCATCCCCCTGCAACCTGCTTGCCTGGAGCGACCTTTTGGAAATGCAAATCTGAAAACCTCTTTCACGCTTTCAACTTTTTCTTACGGTGTTCCCCACTGCCCACTGAATGGCATTGAAGAAAGTGCAAAGGCTTTTTCCTGGCCTGGGCCCCACCAATTGTCAAATCTCATTTCTCTCTACTTCCAGTTTCTCCTTAAACTCCAGAAAAGAGGGTCAAGGAACCATGAAGTTCAATCTCTTAGGTAGGAGGACTGCTGGTTTTCTGTCAGCTGCTGATGCTTAGGCAACTGTTAGGCAAGGTTGTACTGTGGGACAGAGATAGGGTTTAGCTCTGGGACCCCTACTAGTTTTTCATCACGGACAGCCAAGAAAGATCCCATCTAACTCTGGCAAAGGGAGAGGAAAAGCAACCATTTTAAAATAGTCAAGAGTGTTCTCCACGACCAAGGCCTACTCTCCAGAGGTAAGGCTTTACCAGAGCCTTATCCCATCTGGGGGAGGCAATTCTCCCACTCCAATCCCTCTGGTCTTCCTGTGTCACCTAAGGGGGGAAAAGAAGGGGGAAAAAAATTTAAATAGAGTCAGCTAGGAAACTTGTGTGAATTCCAAGCATCCTGAGGGTCTTAAGTCTTCAGAGGAGGACCTTGTAGGGAATTGAGCTCATCTGCAGAACCAAACCTTAGCTGCCCTGCAGGAGTCAGAATCCCACTGACCTCCAAGTGACCTTAGCCCTTTGTTAATTCCTAACTCAGACCTTCTTCCGCTCTACTGAAGGATGAAGAAGCAGTACCTGAGGGTGGGGCAGGGAATCCTGTGAGGAGAAATGCCCCAGCGATAGCCCCCTCCCAGCAATAGCTTTCCTAGGTGACTACCGGAATTCCACTCTGCTTTCCTGGCTCTCACACTCAGGTGTCAGGGATGGAGGCTTCTCTTTCAGTCAGCCTATGCTCAAGGTCACTAACCAGAAGCCCAAAGTCCATGACTACATGCCAATTTGGAGCATGTGTGTACAGGTACAGCTTTCTGAGGTCAGACAACCCATTATGTTCTATCTATCAGATTCCTGAGTCTGTTCTCCAAAAAAAGGCAAAGTACTACTAAAATGAAGCCCCTTTTTTGGAGTGTGCCTTGGGGGGGGGTGCTTCTTTCTAAAGAAAGCTGTTGAAAATAAAATAAATCCATCTACTGAGCCAGAGAGCAGCATCTTTCACAAGGTGAGATGAAACATAGAAACCATAAAGGAAATAGCCAGTATTTGGGGGCTACATACAGAGTTAGAAGCACAGGGCACAACTGGGACCTACCCTTCACCTCCCTCCACATCACAACCACCATAAACAAGTCAAAAATATACATGATCATTGGGGAAACCATTTGCAATTTAAGAGGCAAACAAAAACAATATCAGTAACATATAAAGAGCTCTTGAAAATCTATAAGGAAAAAGCAAATCTCTCAGTTTAAAAACATGGGTTAAAAAAAAGCATAAACAGGTTTGTCTATACAGAAAAAAATGTAAATGACCAGGAAATATGAAAAGTCACTCAACCTCACAAATAATTGAAGTACATACTATGGATGTATCATTTTTCATCTCAAGAATTAACAAGGATTCAAAAGACAAACAAAACTGATATTGATGAGTGTCTAAAGTGCTGGTTCTCAACCCTGGCTGCTCAATGGAATAACCCAATGGACTCTATAAAATATTGATGCCAACATCTGCTTCTGACCATGAAGGATTAGCTGCTATGGGAATTGCTCTCCCACCACAGACAGCTAGAAAACCAGGCAAACACATGAAACAACTCTTTTCAGATACTGGGCAACAGGCAGAGCAGGGCTGCTATCCCGGAGAGAAGAGAAACAAATGAGATGAGCCTCACCCTTGCCCACATTGCTGCCTGGAGGCAGCCCTCAGGACACAGCACTGAACAGAGAATCCAATAAAACCCACAGTCTCACTGAGTTGAGGACAGAGAGCAGAATTCTAGGAAGCCAATTTGCAGGACCAGAGTTTGCAGAAGAAACTGCAGAGAGATGTCCAGAGATCTGCAGAGAGGGTCCCTCCAATCTTTGACTAGTGAGGATGACATGCATGGGGAAAACTTTATGAAAGGGGTGGGGAGGAGGGAGAGGAACAGCAAAGAGCAGGAGGCTGAGCAATTCTGGGAGCTCATGCAGGACTGTTCACAGTGGGTATAGTCATCCGTAAGGTATCCACTTAGTAATGGGTCAAAATCAGTCCTAGACTAAAAGTTGCTCTAGGTGGTTTCTAACAAAGCTTAAAAACATTCCTAAGGATGCTCAGACTGATGCTAAGTAACTTATCCGCATGCATGCATGCAAAAAGAAAAAAATATTCCATGCTAATTAAAGGATTGCAACAGGGGCACCTGGGTGGCTCAGTCGTTAAGCGTCTGCCTTCGGCTCAGGTCATGATCCCAGAGTCCTGGGATCGAGCCCCGCATCGGGCTCCCTGCTCTGCGGGAAGCCTGCTTCTCCCTCTCCCACTCCCCCTGCTTACGTTCCTGCTCTCATTGTGTCTGTCTCTGTCAAATAAATAAATAAAATCTTAAAAAAAATAAAAATAAATAAAGGATTGCAACAAACTCCAAACCCCAACACTGCAAAGTGCACACACAATGTAGATCATCCAGTAAAAATTAAGGGGCATACTAAGAAGCAGGAAAATATGATCCATGACCAGCAGAAAAATCAATCAGTAGAAACAGACACTAAAATGACAGATACGATGATATCAGCAGATAGAACATTAAAACAGCTATGATAAATACACTCTGGTAACACAAGAATGTAAAAGAAAACATGAACGTGATGAGAAGTTAAGCGGAAGACATAAAAAAGACCCAAATGGAACTTTTAAGAGATGAAAAATGCATTATCTGACAAGAAAAACACAGGAAAAGGAATTCGCAGCACATTAGACATGCAGAAGAAATCATCAGTGAAAACAAAAATATAGCAATGAAAATGAACCAAAATGAAACACAGAAAGAAAACTAATGAGAATCAACAAATAAATAAACAGAGCATTAGTGACCTGTAAAACAGTATCGAGCACGTAAGTGAAGATCCAGAGGGAGAAGAGAAATATATGGGGTTGGGGGTGAGAAGTGAAGGCTGTAAGTTTTTCCAAATTTGATGAAGACTGTAAACACACAGATCCCAAAAGCTTGATGGATCTAAACAGAAGAAACAAAGTAAACCACACCAAAGCACATCATAAGGAAATTTCTGAAAGCCGGTAATAAAGAAAACTTTTTAAAGTAGACAGAAAAAAATCCATAGTAGGAACAGACAGAGGAACAGCAACAAAAAAATCACAGCAGACTTAAAACAGAAGCTATGTAAAATAGAAGATAATGAGCAATATTTTTAAAGTAGTGAAAGAAAAAAATGTAAATCTCGAATTGATTACCAAGTGAACTTAAAAAATAAAAATGGAATAAAAACTTTCCTAAGAAAACCTGAAAGAATTCATCTACATCAAGTATGTGCCATTAAAAAATGTTAAAGGAAATTCTTCAGGTGGAAGGAAAAATGATACGAGAGAAATCTGGATCTATGTGAAGGAATGAGGAGCACCCGAAATGGCAAATACATAGGCAAATTTTAAAGATATTTTCTTTCTTTCTTTTTTTAAAATTTTTCTTAATTTACAGAGTTATTTAAGGTTAAAAAGTAGTAACTATCTCGTGGGTTTATAACACATAGACTGTATGACAAGAGTACAAAGAACTAAAGGGGAAAATGGATCAAAAACAAAACAAATTAGAGTTAAAATGGAATCCTAAAATACACAAAATTAAAAATATACCAAAACTTGTATAGAGGGGAAAAAGCCAAAAACAGGTAAGAAGAAAACTGATACCAAGCTAGTAGTTTTAAACTTAACCATACGGACAACTACATTAAATGAAATGACTTAACAATCCCAATAAGATGCAGAGATTAATAGATTGGTTAAAAAAAAAAAATCAAGGGGCACCTGGGTGGCTCAGTCATTGAGCGTCTGCCTTCGGCTCAGGTCATGATCCCAGAGTCCTGGGATCGAGCCCCGCATCGGGCTCCCTGCTCTGTGGGAAGCCTGCTTCTCCCTCTCCCACTCCCCTTGCTTGTGTTCCCTCTCTTGCTGTCTCTGTCAAATAAAATCTAAAAAAAAAAAATCAAGACCCAACTCATCAAGGATTTGTTTTCTACAAAAAACCCACTGGAAATATAAAGCTATAGCACATTAAAGAATGGAAAAAGAGAAACCATACAAATACTAACCCATAGGAAGATGGAGTGTCTCTACTGATGTCAAAATAGTTTCAAAACGAAAAATACTACCAGAGATAAAAAGAGACTTTTATAAACATTATATAGCAAATTAATCAGGAGGCCATAACAATCCTAGATTGTTATAAACCAAATAGCAGAGCTTCAAAAATCTTAAACTGTAACTGATAGAACTGCAACAAGAGATAAACAAATCCACAATTATACTGGGACATTTCAACACTTTTTTCTCTGCAGTTGATGTAACAGAAAAATCATGAAGGACAGAGCAGAATTGAGCCGCACTATAAACCAATTTGATCAAATTGACATTTATGGAACATGTAATTCAAAAGTAGCAGAATGCAAATTAATTTCAAGTGTACATAAAACATCCACCAAGGTAAATCATATTCTGGGCCATAAAATAATCTTGAAATAGTTAAATAAACTGAGATCATATAACATACACTTTCTGGTCATGGCAGAATTAGACTAAAAATCAATAGCAAAAATATATCTGAAAAACCACTCAAATATTTATAAATTTAAAACTGAAAAAATTGTAAATTACTTCTGTTAAAAAAAGAAATTACAATGGAAGTTAGAAAATATTTTGAACTAAGTAAAATAAAAAACCCAACATATTGATATTTGTAGAATGTAGTTAAAGAAATGGTTAGTTAAAAAGAAAAAATGGTTAGTTAAACCATGGTAGATCCAAATGACTCAATGATTTGAATTCTTTAATATTATGATATACAGATCTATATATTTTGGTTGAAAAAAATTGTCTATGAGATATTGTTGAGTGAAAAATACATTATGGAAAACATGTATAATATCTAATTTATATGACATTTTTGTAAAAAGACCACGTATTCGCCTTTAATGTATGACATGACGATCATCAAAAAGTTAGCAAGGTTACTTTTTACTGGAAAGATTTCAGATGACTTTTTCTTTCTTTACATTTTAGTAACAGAGTGGCCTTAGCCCAATCCTTCAGACAAATAGGCACAGTCAGGAGAGAAAGGGCTCAGTGTTCCTAAGACTGCCTCATGGAAGCTGAGATGAGAGCCAGTGGACCTGCATGGGTGACTTTGGAGTGGAGGTTAACGGTGGACATCCCAGACCATGAGTCTGATGGAAGACATGGCAGAGATCTTTGAGGTCAGGGAGAGGGGTTTGGGGGCCCAGGCAGCAAGAAGGGTCACAGAGCTCTGGCCAACCTCAAAAAAAATTTTTTTAAGATTTTATTTGTTTATTTGAGAGAGAGAGATAGTGAGAGAGAGAGCACAAGCAGGGGACAGGGAGAGGAAGAAGCAAACTCCCTGCTGAGCAGGGAGCCCCACGTGGGACTCAATTGCAGGACCCCAGGATCAAGACATGAGCCGAAGACAGATGCTTAACCAATTGAGCCACCCAGGCACCCCCAACATCAAATTTTAAATTTACCAATTAAGAGTATTTTTTAAAAAACTACCAATAACCATTATTTCATAAAATAAGGGGTTTCTAAAAGTCAGATTGATTTTACCTCGGAATAAGGAACAGAGCTTTTAAAAAGTTGAATAAATTCTAATCAATGTAGCTTTATGAACAACCTGCCGCATTGTCCTTCTTCTGTCTCATTTAGCCATGGACCAATGAAAATTGAACAGTGTGGGCCTGCCCTCATCCATGGGTCCATGCTTGGAGAGCACTGTTGCCTATCATTTTATGGTATCTGAAAGTAATGGAGAGTTTTAAGACTTTAAGTAGAGGAGTAATAATGTCAAATATAAAATTTAGACAGCTCATTCAGGCCTCAATATTCAGAAGGGATTACGTAGGTGAGTGGGAGGCAGGGAGGCTAGTTAAGAGGTTCTTTTAATTGTCTAAGCAAAAGGCCTTAAGGCCCCGAGTTAAAGAAGAACATTGAGTATTTCTCTAACGAGACAGTTATTTTGACTTTTATCCCCCTTCCAACTAAAATAAACCCTGCATTTTCTTTTTAAATCGCCAATAAAAAGCTACGTTAGGTCCTTGGTTTTCATATTTTGGGTAATTGCTAGAGGCACCATGCTTAACTGAGGCAGGTATTAGGCCAGTGTTTCTACTTGATGAATTCTTCAGGACATTTCTTTGAGCCTCTGAATAATGTTTTAAGGGTTTCTTTACACTCAGTCTTTAATATTAGTTCTTCAACTTTCTCTTTATTGATTGGGAGCAACCAAGCCCCGGCCTGTATGGGTCGCTATACGTTAGACATGTATCTAACTGACATTGACAAAATTAATGTTATTATAGTTGGTATTTTATTAGAACATGGGAATGCATTTTTCTAAACTAATTTTATCTCCCTCTAAACAAAATGAGTTAAGAGCAAAGTGTTGTCTTGAGACATGATTTTTTTTCTCTTTTAGGCAAATGTGGATTTTGGTACCAAAAATTGGCATAGTCTTGAAAAATCAGTTCAAAATAACTTTTACACATGTACCTTAGTTGCTACCTTATAAATGAAGTGTAAAAACGACTCACATAGTTACTGCCCCATAAATGAAGTTGAAAAACCACTTGAATTTTACCACTTACAAAAGAAAGTGTTTCTGGAAAACATTGAGAAGAATGAATTATCACCATCTCTTCCCATTAGCGAAGGAAACGTGAGGAAGAACATTGAAGCAGATATGGTTGTTTCATGTTTTAAAATTATTCCCTTGGTAATAATCAATTTGATGGTGCTTAATGATGACTGAGAAATTAAAAATGGCTCTACATGTGCCTTTGGTTTGCTAGAATGGAGCTCGCCTAATTTTGAAGGGCTGTCTTTTGCTGCATGGATTTGATTTCAACAAACATTTGCAGAATATTTACTATATACACTAGGCCAGAAATATTTTCTGTGTAGAGGGAGAGGACCAGAGATGAATTCAACAGTTTCCACTAGCAAAGACCTTGTCTAGTGATAGGCCCAAGCATACAGCACAACTGTCTATAATTACAAGGCAGAACTAAGTAAGGACTGTGTCTAATAATAATTGTAAATCATGAGCTTCCTGAAGACAAAGGCTTTCTTTCTATTGACAACACTTTCAAAAGACCTGACATGAAAGACTCACTGAGAATGAGTATTGATAGATTCTAGACTGCATACTCCATGAAAATAAGGGCCAATTTTTATGCATATCTGTGTTCTCAGATCTGACACAGACAAGGTATGTAGTAAATGCTCGATAAACTCTGTTAAGTTATTGAGCTCTGAATTAATGAATGAGCAACCAAATGCTGTAGAGCACAGGGGAACTCACAATTCAACCTGACTTGGATACTTAAGGCAATGAGGGGAGTGTTTAGAATCAGGTGGCATTTGAGGTGGTCCTTAAAGAATACCCTCTGTGTCAATTCAATATGTGTTTGCATATTCAAAAAGGCCCTCTGAAAAATGAAGGCCTAGAGAGAGATATCAAACTCAGTCATGTAGAATTCAGCCAGGCTAGACAGAAGTCCCAAAAATTACTTCCTAAGTCTAACAATCTGAAGTTGGTTCCATAATCAAATAGAGCCCCTCATAGGTGGTCTCAGCCCACTGTCCAGAGTTATCTCCCTTTATTCAAAAGCCCCTGACCACCCTGCAGCTAGGCTGGTCTCCTCTCAGCCCCAAAGCTGGCCATTCTTAATCCTGCCACCAGTGGTGCCTATATAATGCCCTAAATGCAATTCACTGATGAACAATGGGGAGCTATAGCAGTTTCTGGATCAGATGACTGACGTGACCTAATTCGTATTTTAGAGCACAGTACATGCAAGTTCCTGTAGTAGTTGGGGTACATGTTTAGGTGCTTTAATGATGAGCAAAACAGGGGTGCCTGGGTGGCTCAGTTGGTTGAGCAGCTGACTCTTGATTTCGGCTAGTGTCACGATCTCAGGGTCATGAGATTGGCCTCAAGTTGGGCTCCATGCTCAGCAGGGAGTCTGCTTGAGATTCTCTCTCTCTCCCTCTCCTCTCATAAATAAATAAATAAAATCTTAAAAAAAAATGAGCAAAATAAAAAAGACTGAAGCAAAATAGTTTTATTGTTTTCTCTAACATAAGATTCTAAAGTGTTAGACGGTCCCAGGGGCCTAAGCTCTGCTCCACGAAGTCATCCAGGCACCCAGGCTCCTTCTATTTTTGTGTCTTTCCACCTATTGAGAAAGTGCCTTCATCTATAGGGTAAAATTGACTTACTATCATTGTGCGCATGTTCTTACCCATGGGAAGAGGAAGAAGAGGTAGAGGGCAAGTGGCATGGTGTAGAAATTGTGCACATCTTCACCTCCACAGGCAGAATCTAGTCACATTGGGAAATGTAGTCTTTAGCTAAGAAATCCTGCGCCTGACTAGAACTTGGGTGTTCTATCACTAAAAAGAAGACAGGATATTAAGGAACATTTAGTTGACTCTAGTATAGTTTCCTTCCCTTTCTCTCTGTATTGCTGTGAACTGTATTGTCCCAACAATGACACTGACCTACTGAGATAGGAATAGGGGACCAGAGCCTGACAAATTAGGCAGTGTGTGTTGGGAGTATATATGGGTATGGAGGAGAGTCACTTTTCCTTATGTAGCTACAACGTGCCCACGTCATGATAATTGCTTTACATATGCTATTACCATCAATTCTCAAAACAACAGGGAAAGGTAGATATCATTATCCTTAATATAGTTGAGGAATCAAGTTTCCAAAATTTTACGGTCACAAAACTACGCAATAGAAACTGGCTTTGCACTCAGGTGCTTCTACCTCTAATCCCCCTTCACTACAGTGTTGTCTGCTTAAGGTCTGATTCTGGACTGATCGATAAACTTAGGACTTTTTCCCCTTTCTGGTATATGCAAGCCAAACTTTTCCCCCCTCATACTTAATAATTATCCCTGCCTGCAGGGAAACTCAATCCACATATTGTCTAATTTCTTGTCCT
Organism: Mirounga angustirostris; assembly: GCF_029215605.1. Lineage (NCBI taxonomy): Eukaryota > Metazoa > Chordata > Mammalia > Carnivora > Phocidae > Mirounga > Mirounga angustirostris. The sequence goes on along the minus strand of NW_026991718.1, from coordinate 12,322,240 downwards.
TGACTATCCTGAAATTAAGTATAATATGGTGTTTTTTGTACAGGCAATATCTGGGAAACTGCGGTGATTTTAGCAAATACTAGATTTCCCATTCCAGGGACCACACAAGGAAAACCAAGTCGTCTTTTCTGTTTGGCTTTTGGGTTTTTTTCATCTTCCCTTTCTTTCTTTTTTTTTTTTTAAATCAACTGAGAAAACATTCTGTTTAAATTCTGATGCTCCATGAGAATTCATATTTACTTTTCATCAACATCAATGAATACTCTCCTCTTCATCGGACACTGAGGATCCTGATCTATTAAACAGGTCCCCTGATCACTCCTTCCATGGGGCCAGGATGCAATTTGCTAGCAAATTGGAATCAGAATTGGGTTTTTAAAGAGAACCTTCCCACAGTTATAAACATCCTTAATTTTTACAGCAACACATTGACTTCAAACCGGACTCCTAATTATTGCAATATTTCCTTTAAAAGCCTGCAGTGGAGATTCGGCAAGCTCCAGACATCTGCTTCAAATCCAGAAATTTCTTTCCTTTCTCAAAAAAAAAAAAAAAGGTTGCTCTCCTCCAATTAGCCTCACAAGAGCAGCGGGAGCAAGTGGAGCTCTGTGGATGAGGTTTCATGTTTACTGGGCACATTCCAGCCTCACCCGCCTTTTCCCACATGGGACCATAATAACCACTTTGCTTGTTGGACCCAGGACCAAATGGCTTTTGAAGTACAAAAGAGATATGTCTTGAGTCTTTTTTAAATATCCTCTTGCAAACCTTGGTTTATCATAAACAGATACAGTTTACCTAAGGCAACGCATTCTTTACCATTTCTATTTTAAGTATTGGACATAAATTTTAAGTATTGGTGAGAGAACTTTTGTTGTTTGTTGCTGAGGCCTATCTTTACACACCTGAAACACAAAATTCTGGAGCCTGCTTGGCTGGAGTTGGTGGTTGGGGGCAGTAACTGTTATTATCCCAAACCCAAAGGGCATAGTAATGATCATTTCAACTGATACTTAAACCTCATTTCAAAGCTCCCAATAAATGGCCTTATGTTAAATGCCAATATGGTTTAACAAATTGTTTTAACCTAAGTCAATTTTCTCCAGGAATCCTTTACTAAAAACCAGAAGTTTGGACTTCATAAAAATGTACATTGAGATTGCAAGTCTATTATTTAGTATAGATGACCTTATATGAGACTTTTACCCTCCGGGCTCAGTGCATGTCAGCCTCACATCTCATTTTTTCCCATCTGTAAGATGGGAATTATCGGGGTTTTAAAGACTGATGTTAATCATGTCTCTTTCATCAATTCATCTCTAAGTTTAGAACCAATTGGTCACAGAGGGGCAGAGAACAAAATATCAATCTATCTTAATGAAATGGGTTTAGAGTAAGAGGCTCAGTATGGTATACCCACCTAGAGCTGTCCACTGCATGATTCCAAGTGTGGGTCTGGAGTTCAGAGAAGAATCTGGGCTGGAGATAAAACCCCATGTGGAAATCATCCGTTTATGTCTTATAATTGAAGCCATGAGAGGAGAAAAGATCACACAGAAGTTGCCCAGACTGAAAAAAAGAAAATGCAGAGATTCAGATTGGCAAAGCAGAAGGACATGGGCAGAGGCCTGAGTCACAACCAGGTCAAAAGGACACACTCGCTATGGACGAGTTTGGATTGGGAGGTGCTAGTCAAAAGCAAACCAACTTCCCCTGTGCGGCCCACTGAGGCTCTCTTTAAACCCAGGGGCAAGATCAGTAACTGCCCAGCTTAGTAGAGTGGAGGTATGGTTTGGGGTATCCCTATACCTGCATCTGGAGCTGTGGTGGATGGAGCCTTGCTATCAGCCTCAGCACTGCCAAAATCCTGAATAACAATTCCCAAGCCCTGTGTCCGCCGCCGCACCCCCCCCAAATTCCAGTGCAACAACAGTTCTCTTTAAATTGCCTTATCTCTTTGGATTTTGTTATGCAAACAAATGGCGTAAGTTCTGATATCAGAGTCTCCCAAGAAAAGTCTTTTATTAGCCATGCATCCTGATTCTCATTTTCGAGAAGTTCCCCAGACTTTGTGTGCATCCTTCCAAACAGAAGTCAAGCTCACCCAACTGAACCCTGGGACTTATGTTACAGGAGGACCAGGATTGCTCTGGCATGTCAGAGGCTCTCCCTTTAGGTAGCCTTTGCACTGCTCAACTCTAGCAGGGGTTATTTCCATTAGAGTGTATGTGATTATCACCTTATAGAGATGAAGTAAATGGCATCTCCTAAAGTTGAACAGAGTGCAGTCTATGCAACTGTATGCAGGAGTTTTAAACCCAACACAAGATCCTTTTCCTGCTTTCAGTAAAGCCACCAGATATCAGGGCTCAGTCGGCATTCCTACGAGGTACAGGAAGCTTTTTACCTTCAGAAGACAAACATCATTTCTCCATTCCATGGATAAGATCGAAGAAATCAGCTGAGATTCTTCCACCCACTGAATTTTAGCTAGAGTTAAGGAGATCTGTCTTCTTGCAGCAGTCAGGGCTGATATTTTTCTGAGCATTGGTCAATCCCTTGTCCTTGCTAGTAAAGCTTCTTAAAGCCTTACAATTGAATGTGGGCATGCAAATTAGCCAGCCAAGTGGCTCCCCTTCATGTCCTTAGCTTTTCCTCCTCTAGCTCCTTCTTTCTCTCACTCCCCTGAGTAATGGTAATCACTCCCCCTTCACTCTGTCTCTAGAAAAGATATAGAGGAGCTGGCATGGCTCTGAGGGCCGGAGGAACAAAGAGTATGCAAGAGAATCTGAAGAGGAATAGAGAGAAAAGGACAGCTGGTGTAGGAGAGAAACCTGAATCACCTTATCCTGGTAATGACTGAAAGATGCACCTAAATCCCAGACAGCCCTTCTCTAGCTGCCTTCACCTGGTGGGGGTTTCCCTCCAAATACCTTCATTCTTGGAACCCCCAGAATATGTTGATCTCTGAACTGCATCTCAATGTTTCTGGCTTCCATCTCCCTTTTGCATAAGTACCAGTTGATTCTGTGTTTGCCATTCCCGCATATGTCTAGGGCTCCCTGAACCACCAAGAGAGGGTGGAGGTTAAGCACAGAAAAGAGCTTTTTATCCTGCAGTCCAATTATGAATGAGTGGTAGTGACTCCCTGGAATACCAACTACTCTGCCCAGAATTCAGCTGCTTCATCTATGATGGCTTGTTTCTAGATTCCAAAGCAACACGCATTTCTCAATTCGGAAATTATCCTTATGTAAGGTAGGTATTCCTTTTTTACTGTGAAGTGATTAAAATAGGAGAAGATTGAAGCAGGGGCGAGGGCATAGGGGACTTGGTGTCTAGGGGCCCAGCTTCTCTTGTTGCTCTCCGAGTGAGTGACTGTTTCACTCTGGAAGGACAGGGAAGCATGGACCTGTGAGGAGAGCATGGCCTTCTGGGACTCAGAAGCCTCCCTGGGACCCACCTTAACTGCCTGGGCAGGGAGTGGGGCTGAGAGACCCAGCCCCAAGTTACTCTTCCCCTTTGAGAAGAAAGGATAGACTTCCTACCCCACATTATTCCATCTTCACACCTAAAAGCCCTCCCTGTGATGCGCCTGGATGGCTCAGTCAGTTAAGCCTCGGCCTCTTGATTTCGGCTCAGGTCATGATCTCAGGGTTGTGATATCGAGCCCTGCTTGGGCTCCATGCTCACCGTGGAGCCTGCTTGAGATTCTCTCTCTCCCACTGCCCCTCCCCCAACACATGCGCTCTCTCTTTTTCTCTCTCCCTCTCCTTCTCTCTCTTTCTCATAAATAAATAAATAAATAAATAAATAAATAAATAAATAAATAAATACATTCTATTTTTTAAAAAAGTCTCCTTGCACATGTGAAGGTGTCAACTAAATGGGCAGTTTCCCACTTGGAGGTTAAAAATGTAGGCATCTCTGTTTCTTCATCAGGAAATCTTTATACTTTGGATTTAGGGAAAACAAGAACATATGTGATTTCCATTCTCTCTTCTCTGAGACCTGGTTCACATATTAAAATAGAGACATTTGCGTGACAGCTTTAGCATATCCCTCTGCATCAGACAGCCCCGGTTTAAATCCTGCTCTGGGACTATCTAGGTTACCTTCAGAAAGTAGCTTAATTCTTTGAACACATTTCTAAAAATAGACAATTACTACTCTCTTAATAGAGTTTGGTGGGGATTAAATGAGAGAACAAAGACAAGCACCTAATGCAGCTCTCTGGCTTATAGTAGGCATGCAGGAATCAACACCAGCAGCTACCCCAAGCCCTAAGTGGCTTCCCTGGTGCCACATAGGCCCCCTCCAGAAAGGTGAGCATCGCACCATTTAGTGTTTACTAGTGTAACTGTGAACCTTGGTGACCGTAATTATGTGGCGCAAGCAGGAGGGTTGGAGAAGTATAAGTTAAAAAGGCCAAATTGCTTGAAGTCTGGCATTGTCAGGAGTTTGGGGGGAACACATCCAAGTTGAGGGGCAGTTGGGAAACACATAGAGAGGGTTGTCCCAGAGTCACCGCAGGGCGACATCTCTTCAGCTCTCATGCCTGGTAGTCTGTTGATAACAGTGATGTTTTATCAGTGTGGGCTCAGTTTTTCCTTTGGTTAAACTTCTCCTTTACCACATTGAGCAAAGCCATTGTCCTCAGAAGGAAGAGTTATGTGGTGGGGAAACCACTTCTTCAGGGGAGTTGATTGTGGCCAACTTATTCCTGGGCCCAAAGCAAAGCCAGAGGTTCCCTCCGAAGAAAGAAATAGTTCTCATGAATCATGAATCATGTTTTCAATGTGTGAAGGGCAGTTGACTGAGGGAAGATGCCTGTTCCTTTCCCTACAGGATGCCAAAGCTCATAACTCTTCCTGAGACCATGGGGTCTTTCTGTCCTGTGGGGCCATTCAGAAGCAGGGCGATCAGTGGGGCCTCAGCCTGTGGTTTGTGGCCTCTGTTTGGAGTGCCTACAGTTTGGATCAACTCAAAGACAGAACAAATAAACCTCAGGGACCAGGGACCAGTGGCCCTGATCCATCAATTTCATTAGCCAACTCGGAGCTTTGGGCAGTAGGGAGAGAGTCCTCATTTCTCTAATGCCTTCTCATGCTCTGTGCACTTAGAGAAAAATCCTTGTTCGTTTTGATGACATTTTCCTGAGACCTGTGGTCTAAAGTTTGTTCTGTATGAACACAGATACTTTCTACCTTACAGGGTTGACCCCGAGTGGAGATTGTGCTGGTTTTAAACTCTGAATATAAGTGTGTGTTCAGAGCATCTAGCACATCACTGCTCCCTTAAAAATGGGACACAATTTATTTTAGTGGTTGAGAGTATAATCTTATGATTCAAACAGACCAAGTTTCAGTTTCTGGCCCCATCACTTATGGAAGATATTTTGACAAGATACTTCATTTCTCTAACTCCAGAGTTCTTTATTTATAAAGTAAAAGCAATATTAGGATCTAGCTAGCTTTTAAATTATAATGAGCATTTCATGAAATAAATTCTTGAGAAAAAGGACAATTTTTGGCACATGAGACTCAGGAAGTGTTGGTTTTTATGTGAACATTCAGCCCCACACCTGGGAACAAAGCTCAGCCTTAGATGTGCTGATAAACTGAATTGTGTCTGTAGGACAGAATCCAAACTTAGAGGACACCCCAAGCCAGGTCTGTTGAAGAAGAAATATGGGTTTGTCCAGCCTATGTAAGACTCTAGGAAACCCAAGGGCTACCATTTTATCCAACTAACTGAAGAGTTTATTCAAGTACTCCACCCTTTCCTCAGCAAGGTTTCTCCAACTTCCTGAGCCAAATGTCTCTCAGCTGAGACTCATAGTCCATGAACTTCTCTCCTTCAGAGAACTTTCTTTGTCACAATCACATCTTTATGTTTGTAATGTTTGTTGGACTATGGACCAGCTCACTCTTCCTGGGCTCTGAGCTCCATGAATGCAAGGACCAACTGTTATACAGATTTATCCCCTCAGCACAGAACCAGAAAATAAGAATTACATTGTTGGAGCAAATGTTGAGACACTGAAAGTTCTGATCACCAATTATACTATGTGGAGGAGTTTTTCCCCAAGACATCACCAAGCAATGCTCAGGACACCAGCTGAGTGTCCTACTATTCAACACAATTTTGACACTATCTACCCGGAGATAGTGTCATATCCCATGGGTTAAGAGCTCAGTCCTATAAGATTGCTTCCCCTGGCCGCCCCCCACTTCAGATACCAGTCCCAAGCACGGATTATCACCTGTGCTTCTAACCAACTGGCTATGTAGATTAGAGGTTCCCACCACCCTTTCTTTGGGTTTGATTAATTTGCTTGAGTGGCTCACAGAGCTCAGAGAAAAGTTTTACCTACCAGCTTACCAGTTTATTATAAAAGGCTATAACTCAGGAACAGCCAGATGGAAGAGAGGCACAGGGCCAGGTATGTGGGAAGGGTGCTGAGCTTCTATGCCTACTATGAGCACTTCACTCTCTCCAAATCTCCACATGTTCACCAAACCAGAAGCTCTCTGAACCCCATCCTTTCAAGGTTTTGTGAAAGCTTCATTATACTGACATGATTGATTAAATCCTTGGCCATTAATGATTGAACTCAATCTCCACTCCCTCCCCTTCTCCCTAGAGGTCAGAGGGTGGGGCTGAAATTTCCAACCCTCCATTCAAGGTTGGTTTCCCTGGCAACTGGCTCCCATCCTTATAGCTTTCCAAAAGTCACCTCATTAACATAAACCCTGTTGTTCTGGAAAGGAACTTGTTATGAATAATAAGACACCCATTTCACTTTTGTGCCTCTGAGGCTCTCAGGAACTGAGGAAAAGAAACCAAGTTTTTATTATAACAAAGATGCTCCCATTGGTCTTACTGCTCCAGAAATTCCAACCATCTTGGGAACTGTGAGCCTGGAATGGTGGACAAAGACCAAATATATATTTCTTATAAATCACAATATTGCAGACACCATCATTTCTGAACACCTCTACTATGAACTATTTCCTAACGATTCACTCCTTAGACCTATAGATTAGTCTTCCTTGAAAAATGAGCCACCCCTTTCCTTCCTGACATTCAAAGGCTTTTTTTTTTTTAATTCCCATCTTTCATTTCTGCCTTTCTCCTTTGTAGAATAAACAACTAAGACTCTAGGCAAATCAGACAATGGTTTGGGTATGTAATTCCCTGAGTGTCCCATCCTTTCCCACCCAATGACCTTTACTCTTGCTCTTTCCCCTGCCTGAACTATTTCCCAAGACCCCACATCCACCTGCCCAATTAACATCAATCCATTAGGTTGAGCTCAAGTATCCCTTTTTCCCATGAAATTGTCCATGACTGTCACCAAAGGGAAATCCTTGGATCTCTCACAGCATATTCTGTGCCTCGTTCTTTTCCTTAACATTCTAGCTATATTATTACTTGGACCAATGGTTAAGCAGAATATATTGACCATATGTTTTGATTTATTCTCCTCCAACTAAAATACTAACAAAGGAAACAACTAGTATACACCTACAATGACAAAGAGAACAGGAGAGGAAATATTAAGCAGATACTAGATTTCATCAAGTTTTTAGATAAAAATAGAAAGAAAAGGCGCACAGAAGAGGAGGATCATCTCTCTGTCTGTTCTTTTAGGGGTGTTAACCCATTCACCATGGCTCCACTCTCATGACCTAGTTACTTCCCAAAGCCCCACCTCCAAATACCATCACATCAGGGCTTAGGGCTTTGACATATAGATTTGGGGGGACACAAACATTGGCCCACAACACATGACATTCTTGGGATTTTAAAAGTAATGTTAATAGACATTTAATACATTTGCTAGAGCCTGGCAATGATTGAAGAGAGTTGAAAAACTGGACTGGTGAAAAATTAGTATAATTATTAAGACCAGATTTAAAAAATGTACAAGGGAATATCATCACAGTGCATCACTGAGGCATACTCGGGCCTATGATAAGTGATATTTACTTAATCAAAACAATGTAAAAACTCATTTCCGATTTTGCTAAAATGTTAACACTACTCTATCAGCAAGGTAGAGCAGGGTTTGGCAAACCTTTACCATAAAGGGCAAGATAGTAAATAGTTGGGGTTTTGTGGGCTACATACTAACTCCTTAGCATATTTATGTTTATAACTCGTTAAAAATGTAAAAACCATTGTTATCTCAGAGACAAGCTGCTGGCTGGATTTGGCCTGCAGGGGGTAGCATGCAGACCCCTGTCCCCTGGAATAGAGGGAGAGAAGGGGATATATGTGGAGTGGTGACAGTGGGAAGGGAAGGGATAGGTGACAAATCCTCACCTGCTAGTGGGGAATTTTTAATTGATAATGTTTAAATGTGTTCATCAGGAAAAATCAGTATAAGTGTATTATTTAAGACAAGACAAGGTGCTATATCCAAAGAGAAAACAATGAAAAGACTTGTAAGGGTTGTCTCTGAGACTTGAGACCAAGGTGAGGGAAGAGAAGGTTGCTATTTGTTTCACTATCATAAATATGTTAAAAATCAACTACTTGATTTTTATTAAGCTGTGTGCATGTCAATTTCAGGTGAATTTAATTAAAGTAACAGGAAGAATTGCTTCTGGTCTGGTTTGTGGAATGGTTGTCTCTAGAGCCCTATCCCATCTTCCCAGTGTGGACCAGCAATGTAGTTTCATGCCCATCTGGTCTCAGCCCATTCTGGTACCTCTGACTCCTTCCAGAGCCAGGATCAAGATGGCATTGGATCAAGGGTGGCCTTGTACTGACGATAGTGACAGGGCTAGGGTTGTGCCTCTAAGTTGGCCCCATGGAAGTTTTATGGTTTGAGGAGAGGCTTTCTCTCTCTCCTGCAGGTATAGACAAGACAATGAGTGGCCCCCTTTACCACTGGCAACCATTGTGAACCAAGGGCTTCAGGTTGGAAGAGAGGTTATGGTTGGTAGCACAGAGAGCTGAGTCCTTGGTGACATATCGAAGCAGCTGAATAAACCAATCTTGGTCCCTATGGAGCTCTTCTGTATCCTTCTCCAGATTTCAAGTGCCTTAAGGTCTCCCAGTGACCTCTGCATTCCCAGTGCCTAGCACTCCTGTTCCGTTGCTGTTGTTAAGTAAATGCATGACTATACCTACAGAAACAAAATGGAGAAATGGTAACAATAATTCAGAAGAACAGAAGGGTGCAAATTTAAGTCAGAGCACCACCCCTCCACCCCCAGCATAGGACACACCAGAGGGCTGACTCTCTACACAGCTGTTTCCAGCAGTTGTCTCTACCAATCCCCAGCTCTAGGGTGGAAGACTGGACTCTCTCCTTCAGTCCCCAAACCCATCTTACCCTATGACACAGGCTAATCAGCCCCAAATGAATATCAGAAGTCACTTGTCCTTTTTGGTCTATAAACTCTATTTTTTTTAAAGATTTTATTTATTTATTTGACAGAGAGAGACACAGCAAGAGAGGGAACACAAGCAGGGGGAGTGGGAGAGGGAGAAGCAGGCTTCACACCGAGCAGGGAGCCCGATGTGGGGCTCGATGTGGGGCTCGATGTGGGGCTTGATCCCAGGACCCCCATGACCTGAGCAAAAGCAGACGCTTAACGAATGAGCCACCCAGATGCCCCTAAACTCTATTTTTTTACTGGAAATAGTTTAGGACCAAAAGAAATATTGAAATAAAAAGCTTAGTTCAATCAAGAGTTACCCTTAATAACAGGCATTTTCATTCCATTCCTGCTGCTGTTTGCTTCATATGAGCCTCTGACTCATTTCCTCTTCATGCCCAGGCTGAGCAAGAACCGGGATCTTACTTTCCTGTCCTGAATGAGGCTCCTCCCACCCGCAGTGGGCTGCCACCTGAGTCTCTCTTCTATAGTCCACGGCTATGTGAACACCCAGATGAGATGGCCCCTGACAGAAGTCACTCAAAATGTCATTTCTATTCAAAAGAGTGACTCTTTATTTGGGACTTTCAATACCCGGCAAACTTTCAGGTAAAACGACAGGATTGTTCTTAGTCAGTTGGTTATGCTGACCTGGAGGTAGGAACTGAAGGGCAAAGCTCCAAGTAAGAAGTTGCTGGGAGGAAGCCCTGGGAAGTCCAGGGCCCACATTGGCGCTCACGGCCCAGAAGCTGAGAGAGTTCTGAGTTCAGATGAGGGCTACCTGTTTCCCTGGAGAAATGGTTCACTGTTCAGTGACTGCAAAGATCTCCAACAGGCCTTTGTTATGAAGAAATCCAGTCTGATATGGACTGGACATATAGCTGGAATATGGGTGGATAAAGAGATGAAAGGACACATTTTATTTCATTTTGGAAATGTGCCTAGTAATGATTCATTTTCCAAAGATTTCACTGTGGAAAAAAATTGTGGCCTATTCATGTTTGTTTCCAAGGTGAGCCTGAAGCATTATAATAACATTGTTCTGCCTGCATGCTTGGTGTTATGGACTGAATTGTGTCTCCCTCCAAATTCATATGTTGAATCCCTAACACTCTTTGTGACTGTATTTGGAAATAGGGCTTTTAGGAGGTAGTTAAAGCTAAATGAGATCATAAGGGTGGGGCCCTAATCCAATAGGATTGGTGTCCCTATAAGAAGAGGGGAGACACCAAGGTTGTGTGCACACCAAGGAAAGGCCATGTGAGGACACAGCAAGAAGGAAAGAGATGTCGCCAGAAACCAATCCTGTTGGCACCTTGGCACATTGATGTCCAGCCTCCAGGACTGAGAAGATAAATATCTGTTATTTAAGCCCCCCAGGCTGTGGTATGGTGTTGTGGCAGCCCTAGCTCACTAATACATGGGAGCTCATTATTTACAAAGTTGATTCCTATACAGCATTTCCATCTGTTCCTTACAGCAGTCCTGAAAGAAGGATATCGTGGTCATAATCCCAATTTTACCAGTGAGATGGCTGAGCTTGAAAGATCAATTCAGAGATTCTGATAGTCAGACCTCTTCTAGAAGATGATAGTGATTGAAGAGCGCTCCAAGATCCTCCTTTATCCCCACTCCACCTGCAAGTGGCTTCACCGTTGGCTTAACCCAGTACCTGGGGACCTCACATGACAACTGCCCATTGAGATGAAGATGTTGTGACTCTGGAAGGCCTCTGGGAAAGTGTGAGTGTCTTACCTAACCAGGAGAAGCACGAGTGCACTGGGCTCCCTCTAACAGACAGGCCTGCACTCTGCACTCTTGAGACAAGCTGAGCTCATCTTAAAAGCAGAGGCTACGGGGGCACCTGGGTGGCTCAGTTGGTTAAGCGACTGCCTTCAGCTCAGGTCATGATCCTGGAGTCCCGGGATCGAGTCCCACATCGGGCTCCCTGCTCAGCAGGGGGTCTGCTTCTCCCTCTAACCCTCCTCCCTCTCATGCTGTCTCTCATTCTCTCTCTCTCAAATAAATAAAATCTTTAAAAAAAAAAAAAAAAAAAGCAGAGGCTACGGCTGCTACCCCCAGTGAAGGGGACCTAGGAAAAAGATGTTGGAGGGAGTACTTAGCAATGGTTCGGGTAGGACTCCGAGAAAGAAGATGGAGAGGGCACCAGACTGAGGCATGTGTCCCGATGTCCTTCAGCACAATGGACAATAACCGATCCTCTGAAAGTACTTAAATAAGAACAATGCTTGGAATGCACCAAAGTCTGTACAGAGTAGGACTTCAATCATTATTTGATTAGAAATGACTGGTCTCTAAAGTGGGCCCCCAAGAAAGCCTGTGTCCTTTACAACTAAGACCTTTCAGGGAGAGATTTGTGGTCTTTTGCTGTTTTTGCTTTGTTTTGTTTGCATTTTTCATATGTTGCTCTAAACAGCAACATATAAAGAAAGCATTTTCCTATACCTGTTCTCATTTGAACCTCATAACAATCTTGTAGCATATGTGTGATTAACTCTATTTACAGGTAAGGAAAGGGACTTCCAAGGCAGAAGACTAATTCCTCAACTTCCCAGGGTCTGTTAGAAGTAGCACCAGATTTTGAACCCTGGTCCCTGCCTCCTTTTCTGTGCCAGGCTCCCTCCTTTCTTTATGTGGAAATCCCTTCATGGATGAAGGTAATTCTGGAAGGTGAGTGTTCCCATACTTCTGCTCTTACGACATAACAAAATACAGTTCTTTTCTAGGGTCACCGCAGCTTTGGAGTGAGGGTCACCATGGGCTGGGCCCAGAAGCTGAGCTCATATGCAGCCAGGATCTGCAGCTGTTCATGGCCAGCATGTGACCGGATTGGTCATAGTTCACACCCTGGGTACTCACGGCTAAGTGAATCGCATGCATCTCTTCAGGCTGGGGAAGCAAGTGGAGACCCAGGCAGGAGGAGGAAGGGCTCTGCCTTCCTAGGCCAGTGGGAAGGATGTGGCCTGACTGGGGTCCTTAGCATGGTGTTTCCAGTCTTTATGGTCTGGCCCCAGCTGCCTCACCTCCCCGCCACCATCCCACACTCTCCTTTTTTGCCAAACTGAGCTGAACACATTATGAGCAATTTACCCCACAGCTCTGGAGACTGGAAGTATGGAATGAGACTCATTGGCTAAAGTCAAGGTGAATTCTTTCTGCCAAGTCCCTTCTGCCATGTAAAGATAACATATTCACAGGTTTTGGAGATCAGAACATGGTCATCTTTGGGGAAAACATCATTCAGCCCGTCACAAAGGGTCAGAGGTCAATGTGATATATAATCTGGAGCTCGGCAGAGAATATATGTCAGAGATATGCTCTGGAAGTTGTGGGTTTTGACAGAATAATAGAAGCTAGTGGATAGGCAAGACAATCTAGAAGGAGAGTGTGAAGTAAGGAAGTAAAAGAGATGCCCACTAAGCACTGTGGTCCTTTAAACCCATAGGAGCACATAGAGGAAGAGGAGCGAGCCAGGCGGGCAGGGGAGTTGAGTTGGGTTTCTAGCTCTCAGACTTCTCGGGGGCTGCTTTCTACTGATGGCCCCAGCTTCCCGGTGGCTGGGCTCCTGGCTGCTCCTACAGCAGAGCCCACGACCCGTGTGCCTAAAGAGACATGTGCCAGGGACCCCACCACATTTCTGCCTGGCAGCCCATTTCCTGCCTTAGCTTGTCTTTCTCCCTGGTCTAGACTTCCGTCTAGACTGCCAGGCCCAGCCATAGGACAACAAGCCTAAACGTACCTCCTATTCCAAAACCCCAGGTTCTTCAGTCCCTGTGTGAGTGCTGAGCTGCCCAGGCCCAGGTTTTCCAGATTTTCTACTGGTTTTAGAATTCTAGGTCTCACATTAACACTGAAGTCTTTAGAAAAAGAGTCATGAACCTGGGGACACCTGGGACTACCCTGTCAGCCCTGGAAATAACAGAATTTAAGGTAAGGGCCTCTGAGGGGTTTAGAGATGCAAGTTTATCAAAGGAAATCCTGCTTCTTGCAGTGGGGAGTAATGCTGGGAAACCTCTTGCCCAAGAGGTGACCCTGTCAGGAAATGTCAATAATTTCAAGAGTTGTAGATATAGTCCCTGATGATAGACTGGCGAGGATCCATGAGGCAATATTTGAAGATTAGGGATAGCCCTAATCTGTAAGAGGAAGCCTGCTCTGCAAACTGTTTGTTATTGATGTGCAAGATCTGTACAGAAACTGAGAGTAAGCTTCTAGAAGATTGTACAGTAATTGATATAGTCATGATATCAAAGTACATGATCATTTTCCCAGTAATGCATTCTTATTGTATTTTATAAAAGTATCAGTTCACAATTGAGGTTTTAAAAATCTGGTCCTTCCAGACCATCCAACAGATGATTTGAGAAACACAGGTCAAGAGAGCTACAAGGTCTGCCCCTCAGTTTTCTGTTTTGGAAGTCCCTTCTGAGTCAGAGGGAACACAAAAGTAATTTGCCCTCTGGGGGTGGGGATGGGGAGGTGTAGGAAGAGTCAGCAAGGATTCTGCTAGCTTTATAATCCAAACCCTAACAGTTAACTTGGTTGGAGTTCGGCTTTGGATTCATGGCAAACTGATTCATTGCAAATGGTAGCCCTCACTACGTATCTTTTTTTCTTTTCCTTTCTTTCTTTCTTTTCTTTCTTTCTTTCTTTCTTTCTTTCTTTCTTTCTTTCTTTCTTTCTTTCTTTTCTTTCTTTCTTTCTTTCTTTCTTCCTTTCTTCCTTTCTTTCTTTCTCTTTCTTTCTTTTCATCTTTCTTTCTTTTTCTTTCTTTCTTCTTTCTTTTTTTCTTTCTTTCTTTCTTTTTTTTTTTTTTTTAGCAGGGAGAAGTTAAATGCACCCTTCCATAGAGTGTTTGGGAAGGAGGGATCTGTCATTGTTACTACTATTTATTGAATGGCAGGGCCAGAATTTGAATCCTGCCTGCCTGTGGGTCTTTGCACATGTTGCCCCTCCTACCTGGTGAGGAAGGATGTGGCCTGACTGGGGTCCTTAGCTTCCTCAACTATCTCCCATCACCGAGATGACGTTTGCACTTCCTTCAAATGAAGCTCATGTATTTATTCTTCCAGGTGCCTCTCCTGCTTCTCCCCTCCACTCATTCAAGTTCTTTATTGCTCCCTGTGCTTCTCCTGCATGGCGATGATAACAGAGCTAGCTGTGCAATTCATTGTACAATTTCTATCTTTCCAAAAATTTTGAGTTCCCTGGGGGAAAGACCTTATCTATCCTCTTCACTCTTAGGTCCTCATTGCCTACCACAGCATTTGGTAGGTTTTTAACACATATAAAAAGCAAAGGAATGGGTAAATGAATAAATGAAGGGCTGGCTGGCTGGCTGGCTGAATGGATGGATATACAACAGCCTCTTCCCTATAACTGGAAAATTGGTCTATTCTCCCACTTTTCTGTCTCTGTCACCCATTAATCCTGCCTTTGCCAACACTGAAAGAAAATACTCAACAGGTGAAAGATGCTAATTCCCTGCTTGCCGACACGGAAAACCTCAGATGGGTCCCCCACCCTTAGCCCTGCGCTTCCCCCTCTGGAGCGGTCCCTGGAAGGTGAGCATCAGTCATAATCATTTGCTATCATAAAGCAAATTTGCAAACCTTTGTAATGTACCTTTCCAACTTCCTTTGAAAAACATATACCCAGATAGTCTTTAAATCCTGAACAATGTTTTGTTTCATTCTGCAGATATTTAAGAAATGTGCGGCAGGAATTGTTAATAATACAAGGAAGAGAGTGGCCTCTTGTGTAAACCCCGGAGTGCCGTGCTTGTGCATGCATTCATTTACTGCCATTAATGATAATAGGAGTGAGGTGCATAATGGGTGTTCCTGTAAATCTATCCAGAGGATAATATACCCCTTAATTTAAAATAGCTGATAAAGTGTGAATAAAGGCCTCTCGTCTTTACTACTTCTCATTTCTATTAAGAAAGGAATCACATAACATTTTAGGGCTCTAAACTAATTAACTGTGTGTATGGATTTGGAGGGCACATGCTTTGTGCATAATAGGTGATTCCTGAATCTCCATTCAGAAGAGGCTGGAGCTCAGGGACTGGGAACCCTGACCATGACTCAACTTCAAGGTGCTGGCTCTAATTGGAGGGTGCTGTCTGCCTTCCTCCTTGGCAAAGGAGAGGAATGGCTAAGTCAGCAGGAGGACGGAAGGGCTGAGGACTAAGGCAAACAAGAGAGCTGGAGAAAAGAGATTAAATCCTTTGAAAGACCTTAAGTGTCTATCTCATTGCCTTAAAAACCTGACCACACGCGGGGCAACCCTGAAACATGCTCACAGAGGTGACTCTGCCGTAGAGCATACTTCTCAGAGATCCTCAATATAAAAATCTGATTATGTTTAGGAAGCAGAAATGAGCAAAAAGGGATAACAAAGAGATTTTGATTTAAGCTAAACATCTAAAGGATATACATACTTTCCACTTACTGTATCATTTTTTATTTATTATTCACCTCTTTCTTGATGTTTACCAGAACCTTCTGGCTGATGCCGACATTAGCTGATGTTTGGTCCTTAGCTGTGACGTATATAATTAACAAACAAGATAAATATACACCTTACTATTCTGATATAAATGGTGTAATTAGGTATTTTTCCTTACAGTCCTTCCTTAGAGAGATATTCACAATCAGCAGAAAAAAAGAAAAAAGAAAAAAGAAAAAAAGATAATTAAAACAACAAACTGATACATATCCAGAATACAACAAAAGGAACAATTTCTATAAAAGCCGCCAATTCAAAACGAAAGAAATTATTAGATATGAACACTTAATAAGCGTTCAATGAAGATGTGTTCAATTAAGTGGAATTGAGTTGAAAATTCAAAGAAATCACTCATGTTCAATTCAAAGTAGCACTTTTCAAATGTCAGGAAGTTGGAAGCTACTCTTTTATTCACAATTTCCATGTAGTTTCAGGGAAAATGTATTTGTCTTCTGTTACTTCTTCTCCCCTCTGTAGTTAGATGAAGGTTATATAATCTTATTACAACAGTCTCTTTTGATTTTTTAAATTACATGAGCAATATAAAGCAGATAGAGGCCTTTTTCAAGCACAGAAATTAAAAAAAAAAAGAACGACAACAACAACAACAAAAACAAAAAGCAACACACACAGAAACTTTGCACTGCCAGCAGGGCCATGAGTCCCAGAGCCATCTTCCGGGAGAGCAGGCACCACCACCACTCCATGGCAGAGTTGTATCATTTTTGCCACATTCAGTGATTTCACATCTGTGACTTTTCCTTCTCCCCCGCTCTCCACCCCAAATCCCTAAACCATTCCATTTTTTCTGTTGACATTCCAGATGTTCCCTGGATACTTCTTGATTTTCGGGCAAACGTAGTAAATCGAGAGTATTTCCAGCTTGAAGGTGACTTGCTCGCTGCCCCTGCTGCCTAACGTGGTGCCTTTGCTCCTCGTAGTTTAGGTGAGGCACCATGTGACCCCAAGGCATGTCTGTAAAAATGCCCATGGAGCAAGAAGGAGACTCACAAGACTGCTTTTTCAAAGTGCAATAAAACGCCCAGATCTACCAAGAGCAAGTGGGCCCTAGCACATGACAATTAAACATTAACAGGCCCCAGGGCCCTGGGAGCAGGGCCCTGCAACCCTTTGAAGCCCTGTTTGCCAATTAAACACCGGCTGACATTAGCATCAAGGTGGCAGGGATCCAAAGCAGAGAGAGGAACGCCAACCACTTCAGGGGCATTCATCAGCTCCCCAGACATTCCTGGCGTGGCCTGTTTCTTGACTATCGCCAAATCCACACCCTGCTCGGGAACTCAGGGGCTCTGAGAACGTTTACTCAGATAAGCTTATTATGGAAATAGCACTTTGTCACCGGTTACGACTCACTCCTTGTTCAATTATCTTTTATCTGTTTAGAGTATTTGCCAGCTCTCTCAAGGTTCCCCAGGATGAAGCCCTTGGATTGAAAGCCCTCACTGGGGCTGCAGTGGGGGAAGGTGAGGTACCACCCTGTGCTTGCCTTTCTGGTCCAAGAATGCCGGGCTCTCTCCAGAACTTCGGAAACTGCTAAGAGAGTACAGTTGACCCTTGAACACACGAGTTTGATCTACATGGGTCTACTTATACATGAATGCTTTTTTTTTTTTCTTTTTTTTGATAAATACAGTCCAGCGCTATAAATGTATTTTCTCTCAGGATTTTCTTAATGACATTTTCTTTTCTCTGACTTTATTGTAAGGATACTGTATCTAACACATATAACATAAAACATACTTGTTAATCAACTATTCATTTTATCAGTAAGGCTTCCTGTCAACAACAGGCTATTAGTCTTTAAGCTTTTGGGGAGTTAAAGTTACACATGAATTTTTTTTTTTTTAAAGATTTTATTTATTTATTTGACAGAGAGAGACATAGCGAGAGCAGGAACACAAGCAGGGGGAGTTGGAGAGGGAGAAGCAGGCCTCCCGCAGAGCAGGGAGCCCGATGTGGGACTCGATTCCAGGACCCTGGGATCATGACCTGAGCCGAAGGCAGACGCCCAACGACTGAGCCACCCAGGCGCCCTACACATGAATTTTTGACTGTGCAGGATGTCAGTGCCCCCCTCACCACACCCTGCCCCCCACCCCGCCCTATTGTTCAAAGGTCAGCTGTACTAGAAAAATATCTTGGAACTGTTGAATTATTATACTGAACACCTGAAACTAATATAACACTGTATGTTATATTAAATTAAAATGAAAACTCAAAACAAAATAAAAAGAATAAAAAGAAAAACTCAATTAAAAAAAGAAAAGAAAAAAATCTTATATTTTTTAATCATGGGGAAAGTACCTCTCCTTGAGACAGAAACCTAGGCGCTCTGGCCCCATGGCCAACAGAAATAGGGATGAAGTATTATTCTGTTTATAATAGTGAACGTTTATGGTGTGTTATCCGAGCTGCCGGGAATTGCACCCAGTCCCCACCGTCCTGCGTGGGAGATGTTCTCTCTCCTCACTCGTCCATAACTATGAAATCAACATGATTGAAAGGTTTTGTTGATGAGCCTTAGTCAAATTCCAGTACTCCCCTCCCTACCCCCGCCACCACATTTCCTACTGAATGGTCTGAGTCGACTACTATTGTGAGTTGTCACTTTTGTATTCTAACATCTTCAAATTTGGTGATTTCTCTACACTCATCTCAGATGTCAGGATACAGGCTGCACTTTCACTGCTCTAGTGGTTTTAAAATGTACCCACAAATTCTTTGATACTCCTCCCATCAAGAGGTGGGGATTCATTCCCACGCTGATGGAGCATGGCTTCCCAGGGTAGGTCATAAAAGTCATTGTAGCTACCTTCTTGCTCTTTCCCCTGTATCGCTTACTCAAGTAGAAGACAGCTGCCATGTCATGAGGAGACTCAAGAAGCTCTATGAAGAAATCCACGTGGTAAGAAACTGAGGCTTCCTGTCAAAGGCCAACGAAGAACAGAGGCCTTCTATTAAAAGCCATGTGACTGAGCTTAAACACAGACCCTACAGCCCCAGGTAAGCTGGACTGGACTATGACCTCATCTGATCCAGCACCCCTCAGCTGATCTGCTCCCAGATTCCTGATCTACAGAAACCATGAGATAATACATAAAACCACTATTTGGGATAATTAGCCATGCAGCAATAGATAACTAATACACCTGCCTCAACTCGTTGCTGAGAAATGGCTAAAAGATCCCAGGGCAGAGAGTCAGAGGACCTGGATTCTACTATCCGTTTCATCATTCACAGGTTGTGTGACCTTGGAAATTTTACCTGTCTGCTCTGGACTTCAGATTCCTCTGGAAAACTTGCCCTCCTCTTTCATAGTTGGTATGAGGGTCAGATTAAATGTTTTGGGGAATCGAAAGTTTTCTGATATCATAACTATCTTTTTGTCATCCAGAATTTCAGCATCTCAAAGCAGTCTATCCCATCCCTTCTCTGTACACAGTCCCAAACCACACACCACATGCATACAAGATGGCAACGGAGTCCCCTTTCCTTCACTGGATGTCTTGTCTTCTTCATGTCTGGGAGCACCAATCAGTGCCAGGTTCAAAGCAGAGATTGGGAAGGTACCACATTGGCTCCAACTGGGAAAACTGCTGTCACCAGACTTCCACACAGTTTCCTTGAAGAGGGAGAAGAGGCAGAAATGTCCCCGGACTACAGGCAAGTTGGCAGTGATCGTTGGAATGAAGGCAAAAGCTGACTGATCTCTTAACTCTGATGGTTTCTTTAGCCTATTGGAGATATGCTGTTTTCATTTTGTCAACTCTCCATCATCCAAAGTACCCATCCCACCTTCAGATAGAATGTCAGGTAACTGGAGACACATCAGCACCCAATATATGCACTCAAGAGGCACATGAAGCATCCATATCAAAGGTTTCAAGGAGTGCTCCAGGCTGAGGATACTATCAGCCCAGTCTCCACCCACTTCTGTGGATCTAGCTCCCAATCGTGCCTTCAAGTTCCAGCCAAATTAATCATTCCTTCTCAAATGAGGCATCCTAACTTTTGCTCCTTGTTAGAATGTCTTCTCCTTATACTAATTATGCAAAACAAATCTATGCACTTAATATAATCAGATAGTTGCCTACAGCACTATGTCATTGTGGTCCTTCTTTCTAAAGGAACCCAAATTATTTTCAAAAAGTCACCCCCTTCCAAGCCCACCTCAGCCCAGGTCCAAGAATAAATCCATCAGTACAAGCCAATCAGGGTAATTTCCCTCCCATTGCCAGAAATACATTTCGTTTTGGACATGTGATGTGATTCTGGCCAATGACCTATAAGGAAAAATCTGCTGGGGGAATTCTAGGAATGTTCTCCTTGCCCCTAAGAAGGGGGCAGAAAAAGAGAAGGTCCTGTTTTTACTTTGGGTTTTTTGTCCTGCCTGAATTTGGCTCCTGGTACTGCTGTGTCATCATGCTGCCATCCAAAGCTCAGAGGAAGTCGCAGCTGAGAGCCACTGCAGAGAAACAGAGCTGGAGCCCTGGCATCAAAGGGCAATGAGCTTGCTCTTATGAGGCATCTTTGTTATATGGGATAGTTGCTTTGCTATCAAAGGCAGTTAGAGTCAAGATGTCCTGCTCCAGATGAAGGTTTGCCCCACCTCTCTCAAATACTCAAGGCTTTTCTCACTTTAGAGTTCTAGTGCCACTGCCTGGGCAGGCAGCTCCATTGGTCATCACTGGACTCACAGCTCTGTGCCATTATTCCACTTTTATGGCATTACGCCCCCCCTCCCCACCATCACCACCGGCCACACTGAGAGTCTTAAGGAGAGTGTGCAGGTTATTGTCTGTGTTCCTTATACCAGCACCCATCCTGCAAGGAAATGGGTTCAATCAAGCCCAAAAGTTTCTATTAAACCATCCCCTAAGCCAGTGGGTAAATGGGTACCTACTGGCCTTACAGTTCTGTAACTTAGGAAGGCATGTCCGTGATTCCTCACATGATAAGTAACATTTGTTCCAAGACATTATCAGGTGCACCTATTTAGAGAAGTAGCTAGCAGTTTAAAATCTTCTACCATAGATCAATCACCTCATTATAAATGGGTGACTCCAGTAGACAAAGCCACTTACTTTCTTTTCAAAGCCACTATTGGTTATTTTTTCTTAAATATGTGAATTGGAAATTATAAAATCTACTCCAACGTGATGATAATTGAACAAAATAATGTATGCAAAACCCTAGCTCCGTGCGTGGTGTATAGTCAGAGATCAATGAATAGCGGGGGTTCTAAAGAATGGATGGCACCTAAATAGTACACGCTAGACCAAATCTAGCCAAATCAATTGAAAAGGAGTACCGGTTCAAAGGGATTACTACTAAGCAATGAGCTATCCAGGCCTTTGCTAAGAACAGAGAGTAATTGTGCAGAGTGACCAAAACCTTAATAGGAGACATGAAAGGCTGAAATGGATCATTGTCCTGATTCTTTATAGCTCTAAGTGGAGGTTTTATCCTGTTATGATCAGGAAATACAATAAAATGCCTATAACTTGGAAAGCAAATTTTCTCTTCCATACAGGGTCCAGAATGGAAATATTTCATTGTTTTCCTCTGGCTGAAAGCCATGACTTTCCCATGGCTGGTGTGTACTACTCATTCTCCCAAATAGAAATTGTCCTTGAGCAAAGAAAGTTGAGCAAATGGCCTGAGTCAGATGAAACTCATCACTGTTAACCGTAAGTGGTGCATTTGCCCAATCTTTGAAGTTCTAAAAGAGTGAGAAGCCTTGGAAACTTCCCTTTTTTGTCGAAAAAAATTAGAAATTAGTATTGAATTCACTCCTGTGACCAGAGTTCCCAACTTCCTTCCCTCTCCTCCACCAAAAGCAAGTTAATGATCACCCAATTTTACACTGAAAAGAATTGTTTCTATGGATTTGATTGAGAATGGTGTGCCTGAGACCAAGACTGGAGTTTAGGTTTGATTCCCAAAAGATCTTGTCATCTCTCACAGAACAAACGCTTTAGCTTCAGGTTGAACAAGCAACCCATGGGCAAAGGGTACCATGGGTCACAATGGTCAAGGAGCTTTGGACAAGAGAATGGGGGCTCGCATAACCCCTGACTGTGACTCTTCATAGACTCTACACAACATATCTCAGGGTTCCTGACCATACATTCTCAGGGAAGCCTTGTGAATTAAACGGTTGTTGCTCTGATCTGCATTCTCCTTTCACAAGGCCAGTATAACATTTATTGTTTAATCACTAAGTTTAATGAATTTAGAAATGGTAGGTCTCATAAGAAATGGAAACAAAATTAGAAACATTCTGAAATATTCATAAACTTTAGATGTTTCTCTTTAGCTATATTACTCTGAATGTTTTACGGCAGTGAATTAGTCACTACAGGCTGAGAGAGAAGAGAGAAAATATGTTAGAGTTTCTTCCCATTGAGTAATATTTAAATACACTGAAGATCCTAAATATGTGTGTATGCCAGCATACTTCTGAATCAGTTGTTCAAGGGACCACTTAAAAAAATCTAAAGAATAAAAAACTATTAAGAACATACTGGACAAAAATATTCAGGGGGCCCTGTAGCGATAAAGGATGTATTCAATTTATAGACTCATCACACTTTATACCCAAATTGGGTAATACCTACAGCTGAGAAAGAATATTACCAAACCCTTCTTTTATGGTGTTTCATACCTTCTATTCACAAAGAAAAGTGTTGGGGTAAGGCTTAAACTTTATTACTGATAATGGTTCATGAAAGAGTTTGATGAGTTTGAGTCTCTAATGCACAATTCAAAACTTAGAAAATTCACGAATATTTTGTTCTTACTGTGATAATTTTGATCAACCACCATGGCTCAAAACAAGACTCCTATGGGAGTCTTTCCTAAAACCATAATGTTAAATCCTACCCCATTTGTTACATACACCACTCCTTCTCCATGGGGTTGTGATGGTACTTTTATAATATGCTGCCATCTGTTTCGAGGTGAGAGCGTCTTCCCATTAAAATGTTAGTTGAGTCATGTACCAGTATCATATATTTAATACTTTTTAATGATTGTAGCTTTTGGAGGTTTAATATCTGGAAGAAAAATTCCTCCACAATTTTTTACTTAAAGATAATTTAAAACAGCAAATATTTAAATTATTTGTTTATCTTCCAGATGAACTGCCAAATTGTTTTATCAAGATTTTTGAAATCTGAGGTGCCTGGGTGGCTCAGATGGTTGAGCATCTGCCTTTGACTCAGGTCATGATCCCAGGGTTCTGGGATTGAGCCCCACATTGGGCTCCTGGCTCGGCGAGGAGCCTGCTTCCTCTCTCTCTGCCTCTCTCCCGGCTCATGCTCTCTCTCTCTCTCTCTGTATCTCTGTGTCTCAAATGAATAAATAAAATCCTTAAAAAAAAAAGATTTTTGAAATCTTTATAGTATATTTGACATCAGTATTATATTCAATCTATAAATCAGTTTTCAAAAAGTTGATATATTCATGATATGTAGTCTTCCTTTTAAGAGATATCATATATACATTTTTCCCCATTTATTTGGATCTTATTTTATATCAGTCAGCAAAATTTTCAGTTTATTTCTTTTTGTTTTGCACATGTCTAATTTAATATTTTATATTATTTTGTTTTATGAATACATTAATTTCTTATTATAACATCCATTTATTACTGAAAGACAGGATTTTCATATAAAATTAGATCATTTGCCTTTTATTGAACTCATAATAATTTGAAAGAATTAGCATTGATTAACTTTGATTTTCTAAGCAAATACTGTACTGCCAGTCAATGAGAGCATTGTGTCCCTCAATATCCTTCCCCTTAATCCTAATCCACGTGCCATCCTGCTACTCGGACCTGTCCACTCCTCTTTCTCTCCATCAGGACCACCACACTTGCCCAAGCTCATGTCAATGCTTACCTCACTGAGACCACAGCTTCCTGACACATCGACCCACCTTCCCTAGCAGCCTTCTAGTCTACCCTCAGCCCTGGCCCAGATGATCTTTTCAATGTGAAATGACCATGTTACCTGGATCCCTAAAAACAGTGTCTTATAAGAAAGACACAGCTCCCTACCACAGCTTACCATCTCTAGCAACTGGTCCTTACTTACCCCACCAGCCTCAGACCACACTACCCCAACCAGCTTCAGCTCCTCCTGTAACATGGCATTCCTACTCACTGTTCCGGGCACTCCTCTTCACTTAGCAAACCCAACATCTTTCCTCCTGGGCTCTATATTCACTTCCTCAGGGAAGCCTTTTCTCTGTGTCAAATAGGCAAGTTACATATGCTCAAAGCACCCATGGAGCTCTCTTTTGTGGCATTTACCACTAATATGATTTTACATATTGTGTGTGACTAATGAATAGCTATTGATCCCTCTTACAGACTGCAAGCTCCATGAGGCCAGGCACCATACCACCATTTTGTCCTGGATATTTAGCACAATACCTGGCACATCATAAACCAGATTGATTAAACCTAATGTGCAACGCATGCCAAAAATTATGTAAATATTATAATAGAAGGCATTCTCATTCGTTCTGATTTTAGAAAGAATCCCCATTGCATTTCACCATTTGGTATGTTTGCAGTTGGCTGCCAATTTTAACATACCTTTTTTTACATGAAGGAAATTTTCTTTAGTTCCTCAATCATTGTCTCTCCACATGGGTGCAGGAGGAAACTCCAGTTTGGGCCGCTACTCCAGGCCTTTTCTGTCCCCATTTACAATGCTTTGCTTTGGACACATACACCACTCAGGAGGCAGCCTTCTGTTGCCAAGTCCCTTCTGCCACTTATTTTTCATTTCCTAAGAATCAGACTCTCTCCCCAGATAATAAATGGAAGCTTCTGATGAGGATAGTAGAGAGCAAAAATGATGCGAAAGAAAGAAAGAAAGAGAAAGAGAGAGAGAAAGAAAGAAAGAAAGGAAGGAAGGAAGGAAGGAAGGAAGGAAGGAAGGAAGAAAGAAAGAAAGAAAGAAAGAAAGAAAGAAAGAAAGAAAGAAAGAAAGAAGAAAGAAAAGAAAAGAAAAGAAAAGAAAAAAGAAAAGAAAAGAAAAAAAAAGAGTTGCTTTTTTTGAAGTGGGTTAACTCAAAACAGAGCATCAGAAAAACAGTTGTGTAGAATTGTGGGATGCAGCTATTGAGGGTTCAGACCCTCATGGCACAACCTGTGGGGAGAAGCATGGCTGTTCCCCCCCTCTCCAGGACGGTTGCATTGATCTCTTTCAGGGGCAACATCTGCCAATTACAAATCAGGATCCTCAGTGTATCTGCTAGTGTTGTAGCTGGTGGAATTTCTTCCCAGAGTCTCATGGGAGTTCTTTAGCCTTTTTAATGTGAGATTCTGAGAGGCTACTTGCAGTGCTGTTAGGTGGCATTTTGAAGCAGAAGTTTTAAAATGATTTCTAGAACCATGACTGGCTCCCTTAAGTGGGTGGTGGAAGGAGAGGAACACAGAGATTGGCTTTCAAATCACCAATAGATGCTCTCCAAAGAGCAGGCATTGATGAGGGAAAAAGAGAAAGAATGAAATCTCTAGAAACCTGGGGCTTGAGCCTGGGAAGAAATGAAAAGGAGAAGACTGGCATCCTAAACAAACATTAAGCTTCGGGATTCTTTTCTTTCTTTCTTTCCTTCTTTCTTTTCTTTCTTCTTTTCTTTCTTCCTTCTTTCTTTCTTTCTTTCTTTCTTTCTTTCTTTCTTTCTTTCTTTCTTTTTTCTTTCTTTCTTTCTTTCTTCTTTCTTTCTTTCTTCTTCCTTTCTTTCTTTCTTCCTTTCTTCTTTTCCTTCTTTCTTCTTTTTTTATAGAGAGAGCATGTGTGTGGTCAGGGGAGCAGGACACAGAAGGGCAGAGGGAAAGGGAAAGAATCTTAAGCAGACTCTGCAATGATCATGGACCCCAACGCAGAGCTTGAGCTCACAATCCTGAGATCATGACCTGAGCCAAAATCAAGAGTTGGCGGCTTAACTGACTGAGCCACCCAGGCACCTTGGGCTCTGGGATTCTTCCAATCAGGGACTAGAATATAACCTCAAACTTTCTCTTCTCCGAGACTTACCAGTAGCTCATTTATGGAAAGTAAATATACAAACTTGGTCATGAGGTAGAATGTCTATTCCATTAAAATTCTTCCTACATCTGACCATTATAAAGCTATGTTCCTAGATAATACCATGCTGGCTCTCATCCTTATCAGCCCTACAAAGAATGCTTTGGCATTATAACAGTGCCCAACCCCAAGGGATTTTACACTCTTTCCATTATATTTATTGCAAAAACTTCATGGTGAACTTCGTTTGGAACAACAGTGAATTGTCTTATGGTGCCCTCCAGGAAAACGTTATCCTTGTCTCATTTCTAACACTTTTCCTGAGCAACTGATGTGTGTTCATCAGGTGCGATGGAATTGATGGAACTTTTCCCTCCACTTGCTACTAGGCATTTCAGACTTTAAACTGCAGGTCAACTTAAGTCACCATGTAGGACATTAGAACATGCAACTGGAGATTAATGTTACTCTTCTAATTTTGTGAGGTTTATTGTGTTAACAATCTTGCGCCTTTAATGGTGTCTTCTTTTTTAAACTTGTTCCATTATTTCATCTTTGTAAACTACCATTGCTCTTTTGGGAAAGGGCTAAATATAAATCATAATAAGTTAAAAATCATTACATTTGGAGAGCTCCACATTATAACCTCAACTATAACTGGAACCTAGTCAATGCCCAGAACAACTTATAAAAAGGAGAGAGAACATCCAAAAGCACACAGACTCATGGCTGTCCAGTTCTGCCTATACACCCCCAGTGGCATGATGCTCACCACTTCTAGATGACCGGCTCAGAGATAGAAGACGGCAGTTTGTTTGCTTGGTATGTGTGTGTTTGTAAAAAGCAGAGCCCTGTGTCTGCCACACAGGAGTAAAGACTTAAATTTTGAAAGCAAAAGAGTGCTCTCCACATCAGACCTCAAGTTGAATGAAGGGCCGTGTTAGGACTCTAGGTCCAGAAGAGCTTTGGCAGTTTTATCTACAAAATCCTTTTCTGAGGCTACAGAATTCCAATTTTATAATGAAAATATCCATGAAAATAAAACAGGTGAGGGAAACCATTTTTACTTTCTCTTCTCCTGTCTTTGTTTAGCCAGAAATAAGATGGTGTGTTCCTGTGGCATTATATAACATTCGAGGTCTCTCTGTGGTGAGTGCAGCCATCCACAGTCCCATAATGCATTCAAAAGTGAGAAACCTGCCAAAGAACACCACTCTCTACCCATTTGGTCAATAAAGCCCATCAGAGTATAATTGACTACCTACTCTGTGTCAGCGTATGGACTCTAAGTTGTAAATAAAGATTTAGAAAAGATTGTTTATGTGTTTGTGTTTTTCTTCATTTTGTCTTTTGGGACCCTAAAGGTTTTATATAAATAATTGTAGGTATTAGGACCTGTTTGTAAATACAGTCTATGCAGCTTGGTACAGAGGTGTTGAAAGCCACAGGCGTGTCTGGGAGATACATGGTTCTGTCCCAGGGTATATTAGTTATAGTAACTAGACTCTCTGCTATGGAATTACACACAAACACAGGTTAGCTCAACATAGCTATGGAATTAAGCACTAACAAGTAGTGCCTCAACAAAGTCAGAGGCTGTTTCTAGCTCGTGTTGGCAGTCTTGGGAAACTCAATATGTCCATGGGGTTTCTCTCAATTCACTTGGTCTTCCTGGGACTCCCAACTCCTTCCAAACTGTGACTCTACTGTCCCAGGGCCTCCTCATCATCACATTCAGCTGGAGAGGGGAAATACGTATGAAGGCACTCATGTCAGTTGTGACATGTCAGCCAGACCAGGAGTGACACACATCCATATTTGTCCCTATTTCCCCAGCTGTAACTCAGGTACGAGTCCCCATCTAACCTCCGAGGGCACTGGCAAATGGGGTCCAGCTGTGGTCCAAGAGGAAGAGAATCAAGATTCTATCAATCACTGGCCACAGAAAAACAAAAACAAAAACAAAAAACTAGTTCCAAAGGATGGAAGTTAAAGGAAGACACATTTGAGCTCAGTGAAAGGTAACCCACTTAATTTTGCATGTCCGACGGTATACACTGTGAGTCGTGGGAAGAAGCGTGTCATTCATCAGCCTTGCGGACAGATCGTATTCACAGAATCAGAGGGCCTGAGACTCCATCCTCTCTGACATCCTACTTGACCTTGTCAGTACCAGCATTTTTTTTTTTTTACAGGCTATACATTTTTTTTTTTTTATGGTCTATTTCTTGGTTCTGCCTCTTGCTAGTTATATAATACTGGAAAAATCACTCTACCTATCAGAGACTACAGTTCCCCGTCTATAAACTAGATCTCTAAACACTTCCTTGGTTGATGTAGCGATTGAAGTAATTTATCTGAGAAGGCCTGGAACATAATAATGAGTCAATAGATACCAACTGAACTGAAAAGGAGCAGGACATGATTTGGAGGCACTTGGGAATCTTAGTACCTGCTATCTGGGCTCGCTTGATGCCTGCACCTTTGTACAACACGGCTGGTGGCTCATCGAGGGTAATGACATTGCTCCAGACCTTCTAACCTTCACAGTGTTGAACACATGTTGGCTTTAACCTAAAAGTGGATAGTAAATAGTGTCTAGCTGTTTTGGAGTTTGCTAATTAAATGATATTTCGGAGATTGGCATGAGTTTTTCATTCATTCCTTGTTTTTTGTGCGTGCTCATAGGAACTACTTTATACTGGTTCGTTGATTAATAAAAGCATGTATGTGTGTGGTTTCATTTGCTCCTAAGCTCAGTCTTGAAAGAATAGACACCTTTATTCCCACTAAACAGATAAGGACATCAAGGTGCTGAGGGGTTAAATAACTTGCCCACGGTATAGACTTTACAATGATAGAGATATAACCCCAAATCCTTTCTCCTGACTCCAAATCCATGCTTCCTCCACTCTGGGGGAGCTCCCAAACCCTCACATAGGTCATGGAACACCATGTGAGTACAGGAAATCTTCCCTGGTCAGAAACAACTTACAAATTCCTTCCTAAGGCTTTCAAACATTGTCTGGGAATGAGCGGTCCCTGGGATAAACAACTTTACTTGCCAGCCTCCCTGAGATGGTACAACATGTTTCAGACCTTTACATCACGTCTGTAGGATTATCTTCCCCTCTGTTCGGTAAAAATAGTCCTTGCACTCATTACAGCCAGCACCACCGCACATGATACCCCTTATCTGGGACAGGCAGGGAGCCCCACTCAGCCACATGCCCTGTGAACCTCTGACCGCTGGTCAGGAGCACACAAGCCAAAACATCCTGGGTTGTTCTGGGGCTGCCTCTTCCTGACGCTCTCCCGAGTCTATCTCTTGCTACCAGTGTTTTCTTTTTAAGAGTCGAGAACATTATTAATCGTCTGAATCGATCACTGCCTCATAGTTAATGATTCATTCCTTGGACAAATATTTGTTGAGTGCCTGCCCTGAGCCAGTCTTTGTTCATGGCACATGGGATAAATCAGTGAACAGAAGAGACAGTAATCCCTGTCCTAGCCAAACTTTCATTCCAGCAGAGGGAAATGGACAATCAACAACAGACATAACAAATACATGAAAAATATAGTATATTAGAAAGGGGGCAGTGCTATGGGGGAAAAAAAGAGGACAGAAGAAAAAGAATGCTGAAGGGGGCAATTTGCAATTTTAAATAAGGTGGTTGAGCAGGTGCTGTATGAGTAAAGATACATATCTAGGGAAAGAGAGCTCTAGGCAGCGGAGACAGTCCGTGCAAGAGTCCTGTGGTATCAGAATGCCTGGCATTTTCAAGGCACTGAAGAGGGCTGGAGTAGCTGGAGCAGAGTTTGAGGGGTACCGAGAGGCAGAAGATGGGGTCAGAGAGGCAGGGCCAGATGGCATAAGATCGGATCACATACAGCTCTAACAAAACTTTTAAAGACTTCAGCTTTTACTCTGAGGGAAGTGGAGAGCCATCAAAGAAGACAATGGAAAGGAAGAATATAAAATGACCTATTTTAAAAGGAGTCACTGACCACTCTGTCAAAAATAGACTGAAGACATGAGGGGAGGCCAAAGCAGAAGCAGAGTAATGAGTTAGGGTATGATTGCAGTAACCCAGATGAGAAACAATGCCTGGAGTCCTACTGGTGGCAGTGGAGGGGCCAACATGGTGGGCATGCCCTCCTAGAGACCTGGATATAAACTGTGGAAGAAGAGTTATGGGTGACCCTTAAGTCTGAGACTTAGGCAACTGGTAGTAGCACCCCATCTCCTGTGGGATGGAGGGAGTATTATTAAGGCATCTGCTTTGGTTATGTTGATTGTGAGTTAATTGACAGGTGTGCATTCTGTTGAGAAAGATCTGAGGTAAAGATTAAAATCAGGGAGTCTTTGTGATAGAAACTTTATCTAAAGCCTGGAGATCATTGAGAGTATCAGAGGAGTGAGTGATGGGAGGACAGGAGGGGGGTCAAGGAGGGAATCCTGGACTTACCAACAGAAGACTTCAGGAGAAGCAGCAGTATCAGGGAAGGGGGCTGAGAAAGAGCAGCAGGTGAGGTAGGAGACAAGATGCAAAGGTGCCGAGTCTGGGGTCAAGTGAAGAAAATGAGAGAGGAGGCAGAGGGGACAGAAAGCCTCAGCTGCTGCTGGGAGGTCGAACAAGATGAGGACTGAGAACTGACCATCAGATTTGCCAAACTTGAGATCATCAGTGACTTAACAAGAGCAGTTCTGGTGTGAGGATAAGTTTAAGGAGGGTGCCTGGGTGGCTCAGTCAGTTAAGCATCTGACTCTTGATTTTGGCCCAGGTCATGATCTTAGGGTCATGAGATCAAGTCCCACATCAGGCTCTGCGCTGGTTGTGGAGCCTGCCTAAAATTCTCTCTCCCTCTCCCTCTGCCCCTCCTCTCTCTCTCTCAAAAAAATAAAATAAAATAAAACTAAATTAAAGAAAAAAAAAAGGAATGGCAAAAGCAAAAGTAGTGTTGGCAATGCTTTTGAAAAGTTGCCCTGCCAAGAAGTACTATGAAATGGGCAGTAACTAGCAGAGTAGGAGGAGTAGGGAGGAGGTTTTCTTGGGTTTTGTTTTCAAGATGAGAGGAAGAACAGCATTGTTGTATCCTGGTAGAATGATCTAGTAGAGGGTGCAGTATTGATGGCAGGGAAATAATTGGAGCCATGGCCTTGGGGGCCAAGAGTCGACGGGCTCTAGTGCCCACAGCTCATCTGTAATAAGGGGCTCTAAGAACATAGGGCTGGAGTAAGTAAGTTCTCTTCCATTCGGCCAGACAGCAACTATTTTAGACTTTGCAAGCCGTATGTTTTTTATTACAACTACTCCCCTCTGCTGATACAGTTCTAAAGTGGCCATAGACTATATGTAAACAAGTGGGCATGGCCATGTTCCAATACAACTTTGTTTCCAAATACAGATGGTTTGGATGGGCCGTGGTTGGTTGACCCCCGGTCCAGGCTAGCCTCCTATCTGTTCTCTACTTCTGAATTCAAACTGGCGGCCAGCTGGGAGATGGTGTTCACCTAGAAACAGCAGACCTCATACACTTCGGAGTTGAACTAAGAACCAAGAATTTCCTTCTACAGAGATCCAGTGAAGTATGACAATAACTTGACCATAGACCTTGAAGGCAGGGAATGAACTTACTGACCTCTGTCATGCCACCATCTAGCGTCAGGCTGACACATGGGATAATAGGTGCTCAGGGACTGTTGATTGGTAGAACAAATCACCAAATGCTTCTCTCCATCCCTCACTCTTATCCCCCTGGTTTCTCAACTAAACTAGACCCTCCCTGCTACCCTTGAGAGGGCCCAAAGAGAAGATCTGAAACCAAAGGAAGTAACGCAGACCCTTTTTCACACTGCACGATTGCTTTTCAGTGTTGATTGGTTAGGAAGCAGTGAACGTCTGTGAAGGAGGTTGTACAAACTCGGTACCCTGGAGACAGAATGGAGGAGAAAGTTTGGTCATGGATTCTCCTTAGAATGGGGAAGATGACGACAGTGGTGATGATGATGGAGAAAATGGAGGTCCCAAAGCCATGCTTCCTTCCCGCCAAGAGGCAGTCTTACACAAGACAGCGAGAATCAGGTTTGGGTTTGAATTCCAGCCCCCCAAGATATGAGCTGCTCACCTGTGAACTAATCACTTTGGCTTTTCTGAAAGATCTCAGCTTCCTCGTTAATATAATGGAAAAAATGTAGAATTCTTGCGTACCCAACAGTGTCTTAGGGAGGAACAAATGAGCTCATGGGTGACAATGGAAAACAGTGTGTGTGCCAAGATCACAATCAGCGTTCATCTCTGCCCTCCCAGACGTTCCTCATTGTGTCTTTTATAGGATCTCATTCCCCCTCGAGACTTTTGTCTTTGACAAAGAGAGGCTGACCAAAAGTCACTTGATGAAAATACAGTAATAGGAATTATTCTCAGTTCAGGTATCACTGTATAGGGGTAAATGATAGAGGCTATCAGTTCCAGCCTGCCCTGGGCACTTTGAAGTGATCAGAAAAACTATCTGCAGGGTCAGCCCACCTGGCTTTGATGGCTTTTTGGTATTCTCCTCAACCGCCCTTGAGCAGAATCTGGAAATATTCTGCTGCTACTCTAGCTGATGTCCACTGGGGTGAACCTGATCAGTATGGCATCTGCACTGGGAGAAGGCTACAGCCTCCCTATCCTACCCCTCTTGAACATCACTACTGTATGTGCTTGCCCGGTCTTCTAGCTGGTCACTTCTCACCAGGTTCCACCTTCAGCTGAATCCCAGCTCTGAACATCAGGCTGGTCAGCGGGAGGCCTTACCCCAATCAAAGTCCTGATAGCCCCTCCTCTAGAGTCCCTTTCATGAGCACTCATGGGCCTTCCTAATTTATGCTTAACACAGAAATCCTCACCTGATGTTAAAAACCCCATGCATTGCCCAGCCCCAAATATCAGGCCATTGGTACTGCCCCAGGCTAAGTTTCCCATGCTCGTTGGAGACTATACACTCTTCCTGAAAGGAGCCAACCTCATGCCCTGGGCTTTTCTATTCAAGAAACTATATCCCAGCAGCCCCATCTCATTCCCCTTCCCTCCTGGGAGCATTCATTATGTTATGGGTGTGGCCAAAGTACCATCTCCAATCGCATCCCTACAGCAGAGACAACTTCTGCTCTGCAAATATTTCACGTACTTCCCTCCACTTTCTAGATTCCCTGCGATGAGCGTGGGCCACTCTAACAGCTCAGGTCAGAGTGAGCAGAAGTAGTAATTTGTATGACCTCTGGAATGAAGTTGTTTCACGTTCATGTGCCTCTTTAGTTCCTCTCTTCCCAGGTCATGAGACCCTTGGATGCAACAGTCCCCTCAGCAGGGCCACGAGGTTGCAAGCAAGATGCCCACCCCCGTCCAATGTCATCTGAGTGAGAAATAACCCTTACTGTGTTAAACTATTTTAACTTCTGAGTGTGACTCTTGGGACAGCTAGTAATAATTATCCTGACCCATCCATCCTCCAGCTTAGACTCAGTGAGCAGCGTGTCTTCAAATGCCGTCTCTTACCACACCTGTAAATGTGTTCAGAAAATTCTCATTTGCAAAAAATTTAAGACAATTATGCCTGCTTCCGTGAACAAGAGCTACCAAGAGAAGACTTTCCTATCTTTTAGAAAGCGAAGTTTCAAACTGGCAGGTTACAACTAGATCAACAAATGTCACAAAGTTGGATTCTTGATCGCATAGTACAACATAACCACACATGGCTGCGATCTGGTTAAGTAGCTTCTGTAATGCTAAACAAAAGCCAAACGAAGACCAAAACACAAATCTCGTTCTCCATAGTCAGACAGTCTACAAGGCGATAATGATACTGTTTAATTGTTTCATCGGTGCCTTACTGCCTTTGTTCTGGAAAGTGTTCGGTGATGTCTCCTCTTTTAATGTGCTTCCCCAGCATCTGCAGAAGCTACACGAAGACTCACTCTAGCCCTTCCTCAGATCTGCGGGCCTGACAAGGATCGCGAAGGATTCTGCGCAAATGCTAAATAACGAGAGAAGGAGGAAGTGATCTTCGCAGCCCCCTTGCCAGAAGCATGTTCACTGGTTCACTGGGACCACATCCGCAAAGTACCATCTGGAAGCACAGCCATTTATTTAGCACCTACCTTGTGTCAAGCACATTGCGAGGAGCTTTTTTTTCCCCCCAGCCTCCACCGAAACTCTACAAATTGGCCATGCTATCACCATTGTAAAAGGACACCGAGTCTCAGAGAGGCTTAAAAACTGAGACCTGTCACCCTCCAAAGCCATGCTTTTTCCATGACATCATGGGCCCTTTCAGATGTTGTTGCCACTAGCCAGATGCCTTCAAGACATTTGGCCGTTGGCCAGTCGAAGAAGGGAGCGGGGCCAGGACAGGAGTTAGCCTCTTGAGCACCTACTAAGTGCCAGGCCCTGGGCTGAGGCTTCTCCCAGCTCCCACCCTGCTGCCTGACCTTGCTCCTGGGGCCCGGATCCCTCAGGCCCCTTTCCAGGTCACACGCGCCTCCTTTATTAATGGGATAGCTGCCACTGAACTCCCTTTTAATGAAATATTTTGGACCTCTCCATCAGTTGTTTGGGTTCAATGAGAAATTGATGCCTCTTTATTCAAAGCTCTGTCAGAAGCTTGGAAAACATCACGCTACTTTGAAAAATGAGGGTTTTTTAAGGTTTAAAAAAAAAAAAAAAAGCCCCATGATTTGAGAACTTCTCTGGCTGCCAGTTGGCCCGGCTCCTTCCTGGGGAACCTGGCGCCACAGGCCAATCGGGAGCCACGGTGGCAATAAAAGCACCCCTCTCCCCCTCCATGGCTGCTTTCACGAGTGATTAGCGGGGAGGGATTCATAAGCCTTGGTTTTGTGTTGTTTTGTTTTGGGGGGTTTCTTTTCTTCCTTGCACTTGGAGAATAAGTTAATTATGATTGGTTAAAATTTGTGTGTTTTTGCTTTTATCCCTGCACCACAATTAGAGCTCCTGACAGCCTCCTGGCCCTCAGAAATCCCAGCTGGTATAATAATTGATAACCGTGGTTATGAATAGATTGGACGCAAGGCTCTAAAAGAATGCCCAGCCACTTCAGAGGGTCATTTATAGCATGCTGAAGGGAAAAGAGAATTTCAGGCCGGGAAAGCTTAGAAACAGAACGAGTTTTTATCAGTTTCCTTGACATTGGCAGATCAAAGCCTGGGTTGCACTCTCTGAGGCTTACAGATAATGGGGTGGCCGCTAATTCATTCTGCGGCTGGAGCTGAGGCCTATTCAGAAGGGTAAACCAGGGAGTTTTCATGTTGCTGCTTTGTAGTCTTTATCACGCTACCCATGCAAGAATCACCTTTTTATTTTAATGAGACATTTGAAAAGTATTTGATTCCCTCTGGCTAGGGGCTCCTTCCCCCGGCGGAGACAGTAAGAAAGAGTCGCCCAGCGGAGCCTCATTTTCTGAAAGCCGTAGTATCTGCATTCCACCCACCACCCCCGCTTGTCAGTTTAATAATTTCAGTGCAAGCCAAAGCCGGGCAAGGGGGAAAGGGACAGAACGCGTCTGCTGTTAAACCCGAACCACTTTCGCTTGCTTTTTTTTTTTTTTTTTTCTGAGAATAAGATTGGGCAGCAAAGATGTAAGTTCGAATCCTTTCTGCCCTGTAGTCTCTGTGTGTGACTTGGGGATGAGCCCGATGTCCTTGTAGGGCCTTCTTCCTCGGGGAGGTAGAAATAATAGCTCCCGTGTCCTACGGGTAATGTGCTCTATATGAAGTATTCAAAATATCTAAAGTGGAGGGACTCAGCAAGCAGCCTGTGGTTGGGCAAATGAATGGGTTGTCTCCACTGAGCTTCACCAAACTCCCTTAACTGTGTGGAGCAGTATTTTTAATACTGTGAGCATTTGTGAAGCATTATTGTGGGCTGAACTGCATCCTTGCGCCGTGCCCCCAAATTCATGTGTTGAAGGCTTCACCTCAGTAGCTCGGATACGAATGTCTTTGCAGACTGAGCATTTAAAGAGGTAATCAAGTGATAAGGAAGGCTTTAGGATGAGCCCCAGTAAAATAGGAAGAGGAGATTAGGACGCAGACACCCACAGAGGGAAGACCATGTGAGGACACAGACAGAAGGCGGCTGTCTACGAGCCAAGGAGAGAGGCCTCAGGAGACACCAACCTGGTGGACACCTCGAGCTCGGAACTGTGAGGAAATAAATGTCTGTTGTCGATGCCGCCTCGTCTGTGGTACTTTGTGACGGCAGCTCTCGCAAAGCCATACAAGCATCTACTATGTTCTTATCTTCTGCTTACAAATCCTAACCCTGGGGCGCCTGGGTGGCTCAGTTGGTTAAGCGACTGCCTTCGGCTCAGGTCATGATCCTGGAGTCCCGGGATCGAGTCCCGCATCGGGCTCCCTGCTCGGCAGGGAGTCTGCTTCTCCCTCTGACCCTCCTCCCTCTCATGCTCTCTGTCTCTCATTGTCTCTCTCGCAAATAAATAAAATCTTAAAAATAAATTAATTAATTAATTAAAAAAAAAAAAAAAACAAATCCTAACCCTGAGAGGGTTTTTATTAGGCTTAAGGGACTTCTCTCTTCTGGCAGAAAGGACGTGAGGATTGCAGACAGGGGGCCCTGGCACCGTCCTGCAGGCTTTGGAACTATTGCAATGTCCTCTCTGGGTTTTGCTTCTCTCATCTAGAAAATCGGGAGGCTTCATGGGAAGTGTCTTATAACAGAGAAATGATGCTCACACATTTGCCATTGTTCCCAGGATATGTCCAGGTGACAGGTGGTGGCATACACGTTCACCCAGCCTCCCGTCCCCCAGCCTGTGACTTCTCTTCTCCACTCATGTCACAGGTTCCCAGGAGGCAAAGCTTGTCACTGCCTGAGAGCAGCTTCAAACCACAGGCCCCACGTAAGCCACCTAGACCTGCTGTCTGCTCAGGTTTCAGGAAAGGGAAAAAGGCCAGAAGAATTGCAAAATGTCTGGGACCTTGGTCATCAATTGTTGCTTCTGGACAAGTCCCTGACAGCTCCCACCTTACTCTAGCTGGGCCTGGCAGGCCGCCGAGCCCCATGGGTGACCCCTTCTACCCCTAGGAGGGGAATAGAGTCTGGCCCGGTGACAGCATCATTTCTGTGTGGCTGTGGTCCAATTCATCATAAATAGATCGTCCGTTCTGGAATGTACCACGGAGATGAAGCTGAATGTCAGAACCCAGCACTCGTTTCACTGAAGGCCTCACTCAGGAAGGGATCTCAGGGTTCCCAAAGAATCTCATTCCAGGGTTCCCACTCCTGAAAGCCCCTTTGCTTTACTTTTCTCCACCTGGGACCTGACTGCAGCATGCCTGGTTCTTTGCAGGCCATGGACACTGTCAGTATGTCTGGAGCCGGGCAGGAAGGCAAGTACCCTGTGACCTGGAGCCACCAGGCTGCCTCCCTCCCACCCATCAAGTGACAACTAAATGGGAACAAACCTATAACCAATGCCTTTTCTTTATCATCCACAAGAGGCAAATCAGCTTGCAGTAAATAATTGTGAGCTGAGCTTAATTTCTCATAAGTGTGCATATACGTGTGCAACAGCTTCCTGGCATTTTCAGTTGGATTGGCAGACCCGGCTAAATAAATCAAAATACACTAAAGCAGTTTAAAAGTAGGGACACACTCATAATGATTCAGAAGTGAATCTGACCTCATCTATAAAGAGCATCACAGTGTCCCCAGAAATTTTAGTTCTGCCTCAAAGATTAGAAATTGATCATTGTGGCCCATGGCAACAAGCCCCGCAACTGAGCTCTCTGCCTTCAGGCTCCAGTCTCCCTCTCACTCTACTTCTGGGGCACTCAGGCAAAAACATACATCTGATCGCATCATTCTGCCTGCTTAACACCCCTGTTTCCCTCAGAGAATAAACCAAACTTCTTAACGAGGCATCGCAAATTTCCACAATATTGAGCCAACTGTTCCCATCGGCACCCGCTAACTCTCCAGGCTTTCATTCACCTCCCCATGTACATTTTCCTGAACGTGCCTCACCCTTGACCTTCGTGCAGTAAGTTGTTCGTGTGCTTCCTTCAGCCTGGAGTGCAGTTACATATATTCTCTGCCTGTCAAATTCCTACTCACATTGACGGCTCAGCTCAAAGTCCTCTTCCCATCTACAGTCCATTCCAATCTCGTCAGAAGCTTGAGTCTCCTTCTCCACTTGTCTGAATTATTCTATTCACCCTGGCATCAGCCATGTTTTGATGGGGCACGGAGAGAAGGTACATGAGGAAGGAGACAAAGATGAGCATGTAATGAAGACAGAAATGCTTTCCACGGGGGCTATCTGGTTCCATGCAGGTCTCTTTAAGGACAATACCCCAGCTGAATGTTTTCTTCCAGAGTTTTGACCCTGATCTGATGGGTACTTAATCTTAGCAGAATCTCCGTGACCGAGTCAAATTAATTAAAAGTACGAACGATTGATAAATAAATCAGAATGTTAACCCATTTGTTAATAATACGAGAATTATCCACACACGGATGCTGAAGTACTTGAAAGCTCTATTTGCGATGCCACATCCCCTGCCTCATCCTTGAATCCTGGTACCTTAGAATTAAAATTATTTGCACACATGTTGTTTCGTTAGCCTATACACAGAAGAGAAGTAGAATGACGTGGGAAGATATTGCTTCTGAATATCAGGAAGCAAGTGTGCTAACACTCTGAAAGGTGGTTTCCATAGAGAATTAGTGGTTGAGGGTCCAGATATATATATATCTCTTGGACAGTGTTACCTGGATTCTGACGCTCATCTCTCTTAACCTTGCTTTTCTATGTCTATGGCCCTTCTACTTGTACCTTTTTCTTTCATATATTACTGCCTTCTGAAATTGTAATCAAGTAACAGGTCTCATTGGCCCGGAAACATTCTGCTTCCTACTATGCACTGGGTATGTATTTAATCGCTCTTCAGAGTTTCAGGTGGCCTCAGGAGTTACCTTTGGTATTAGAGTTATTTGTTAACAGATGAGGTTGCCC
This sequence comes from Mirounga angustirostris, assembly GCF_029215605.1. Taxonomy (NCBI): domain Eukaryota; kingdom Metazoa; phylum Chordata; class Mammalia; order Carnivora; family Phocidae; genus Mirounga; species Mirounga angustirostris. The sequence continues at coordinate 12,283,203 of NW_026991718.1, read as the reverse complement.
AATCTTGACTGAGAGCCCCGTAAAGAAAGGGTCTGTGTTCCATTACGTCTATTCCATTCATTAGTTAGCTCAGTGCCGAGCATAAGACACGTGGTAAGTCAACTTTTGAATGAATAGATGGTATAATGGATGGATGTGTCAGCAGAGGGATGTTTGGATGGATGCATGGATAGATGAATAGATGGACGAGAGAATGAATGCTACTGGAATCCTGTCTCTCCTTGCTTTAAAAGGAGATTCAGTTAGAAAACAAACAAACAAAAAGCTTTTTACATGCAGCCATGATCGATGTTGTGGCATAACCCACAATAACAAAGTGGCTGGTTTAGAAAAACCCAGTCAATGCTTTTGCCCACACACCACTTAAAATTACCACCCAGTCACAAAATATCAGCTGTCCACCGTGGCCAGGAAGCCGTGTTTCTAATTGACCCAACAGATCTGTTAATCAAGAGTTATTCGCCATATTACAATTCCCAGTGTTGTAGGCATCTACACACAAGAAAACATGCTAAAATTATACAAAGCACGAGTGATTCTGTCTCCAGAAACTCAGAAGGTCTCTCAGTCTCTTTCGTGATTTGAAACTTGAATCCAGCAAATCAGCATGTGAATGGTGACTCAGCTACTTAGCCGCGCGTGTGACCTCTGGCCCAGCTGTACCTCTTTGACATTGGTTTCCTCATCTGTCAAACAAGGATAATCATTTCTGTCCTGTAGCGCTGATGGGGTTGGTTCGAGTGGGGTAACATCCAAAAAAACTCATTGTATGTGATAACAGTATTAAAGGAATGATCATTTGTAGTGGACATGTATTGTTTGCCCATCACTGTCCCCTCTTGGGGAATGTTGCTGTCCCGCCCTGCGTGGTCCAGCTACTCACTGGACAGTATCATCTTCTTACAGACTCTGCCTAGAGTCCACCGTCAAAAGATACAGGGATGGACATGTGACCAAAGCTGGACCAATCGGTGCCTTTGCTCAGGTTTTGTAAACCCAGGAAAGAAAGAGAGGAAAAGAGACTCATACCCTCTCTGACAATGACAATGAGCAATGGGAGGCCTAGGAGGACAAGTAGGCACAATTCTGGCAAAAAGGAGATGACTAGACTAAGCAGGTAGAGCACATTTATCAAGAGAGGCCAGAATGAGAGGGCTAGGAAGTGTAGTCGGGCACTGCAGTGCCCAAGTCCCTGGCTCCAGATGTCCCTAAGGCCAAGCCCCTCCACCTGGCTAGGTGAGAAGCACCATGTGTCCCGATCCAAGTGAAGTCAAGCTGAAGTTCTCTCAACCCACAAACAAAACATCCACAGGGAAACAGGGTAATTGATAATTCATCACTTTTCTCTTCATTATAAGCTGCAGAAAGAGAGGGACATTTACCAATTACTTCGTTGCTGTGTTCCCTGGAACTGCACAGAGCGGGCACCCTATGAACACTTGTTGAATACAGTATTTTATTATTATGTTGATAATAAGCACTGGTATATAAACAGTTCTAATTATTAGCAAGCTGAATCTGGTAGCTTTTAGAGAATGGCAATATCTTTTTTGAAGTCTTCCTATTTCCACACAAAGCACATATATTTTCATAATTTGATATGGTATCATCTAAAAACAAATAATTCAGAACAGCATTTGCTGGAATGGGGCAGTGGTCCATAATTTTAAACTCAATCTTGCCACAACTGAAGGGATATATTTACTGATCACAGTGGTAATAAATAAATAAATAAATAAATAAATAAATAAATAAATAAATAAATAAAAAACAGTGGGCCCTGGAATCTGAAGGCCTAAGACTGAAACCCAGCTTTGCATTAGGCAAGTTAAACTCTCAAATTCTCAGTTCCCACATCTGTAAAATGGGTGTGATGATGTAGAGCATGTTTTTTTGGAGCCTCCAATTAGATGATGAATATTAAAATGCTTAGTACTTAGTAGGTGCTTAAGATAATAGACTCTGCTATTTGTATCTGTATGTTAGACATGGATGCCTATGTAGACATATATAATGGGTACTGTACTATCTTAAATGCCAATGGACTGAGATTTCTTCCAAGCAAGTTCTCGGGCATGTATTAGGGTCTAACCCCCATTTCACTCCCCCCTCCCACCCCCATCATTCCAAACAAAAGGTGAACTTGGGAAAACTTCCTAAAAGCCACCGGAAACAGGTTTTCTCCTTAGTGTAATTTGCTTTCCAGAGATGGACTCCATAGACTTGTGTTCAAAATCTCTCCTCAGAGCTGCTCCTCACGGTGCCTTGAGGCATCCCCAACAGAGGTGTCACTCTGAAGTGCCTTTTCATCCCCCGAAGCTGTGCACTCAATCCTCACTAGTGTCCAGTCCTTGCACCAGCCCCCCAGCTGGATAAGCAGCCTCTTCCCCAAACCCTGCTCCCTGTAAGTGCTGGGAAAATCCTCGGAGGAATTATCAGGGATCTGCCTGGCTTTGAAGAGCTGGCGGTTATCTTTATGGTTTCTGCTGGGCTGAGCCTAAGTATAAGAAAGGTCGTGACCTGCTCTTCCAGTCTCCTGGAGGAGAGAAGAAAAGGAAATGGCCAGGAATTACAGAGAGAGATTTGAAGTCAACCAATGAAGCCACCTCCCAGCCACTCTGAGTGGCTAGCTCGTGTCTTGTACAGAGTTGCCCAGTGGGCCAGGTGCTCCTGGTCCTCAGGGTTACGGGACCTACTCATGTTCTGACAAACCACGGCCCTGCTTTGATCAAATATTTGTGCTACAATTTAGGCCTCTGGCCCTCTTGAATCTTCAGCTGAGTGTCACTCCTGGGCTTTATGCCATGGCCCCTGTGTGTCCTTCAGATATGCTTGACCCCCAGCAACTGGGACCTAGGGCAAGTATTTTAGTTTTTTTCCCACAGTGGGCTCTCCTACGACATGGACCTCTGAAAATAATTTGACATCTGATACAAACACATATTACTGTTTTTATAATCACATATATCTGTAAAGTATGTGCATATTTCTTACTGTCTTTATACAAGATTTTATATTATATTAAATCTATTGGCATCCGACAGTAGGTTGCGATGCAAAGTAAAGGGGTACGGCCATTAGCTAAGTCTACTCCAGTATCTGTAGCTGCTAGCATGATTTTATGGTCATAAATTGTTGTGATATATATATTTATAAATACATGTATATTATATCCTGTATACAAACGTCCACACCTCTGTACATAAACACAGACCAATAACCTTCTAATTAGAATCTGAAAAGTTACATTTGGTTTAAATTTGGAATTGATCTAATCAATGTATTTGTAAAAAATTGATGTAATAGTCTATTGTAATGTAAATTCTCAATCCTTTTAAGAAATGGTAAAAGTCTGTGGTGACTTTGATGGCGACAAAATAGCTCTTGTCTTCCTAAAGTGATATTTTCATGGACACCCAGGTGGCGCAGTCGGTTGAGTGTCCGACTCTTGGTTTTGGCTCCAGCCATGATCTCAGAGTCATGAGATTGAGTCCTGTGTAGGGCTCCACACTCACTGAGGAGTCTGCTTAAAAGACTCTGCCTTGGGCGCCTGGGTGGCTCAGTTGGTTAAGCGACTGCCTTCGGCTCAGGTCATGGTCCTGGAGTCCCTGGATCGAGTCCCTCATCGGGCTCCCTGATGGCGAGGAGACTGCTTCTCCCTCTAACCCTCCCCCCTCTCATGTACTCTCTCTCATTCTCGCTCTCTCAAATAAATAAATAAATCTTTAAAAAAAAAAAAAAAGACTCTCCCTCCCCCTCTGCCCCCCCGCCCCCAGCTTGTGCGTGCACTCTCTCTCTCAAATAAATCTTTAAAAAATGATATTTTCATTTTTTACAAGTCCTGGGAGGCAGATGGCATTAATTTCTAAAACCCACTGTTCACCCAAATAAAATTAATGATTAATAATAATAATAGAAGCTACTATTCAACATCTATTAAATGCCAGAATGATACTAGGTACACTGCAGATACCATTGGTTTCAACTTCGCCACAATTATGCTCTTTCAGCTACTAGAATTCCCATTTTACTGATTATGAAAGAGTCTCAGGGAAGTTCAGAGAAGAACACAGCCAGTCCAACAGGCAGTCAAGGTTCAGTCTGAGGTCCCTTGTCCTTCTTCCTGTACTACGCCACCCACCAGCCCCCCAGGCATGCACTGACTGGACAGAATACTGGCCGCTGCTCCCCAGGTGCCTGTCACTACCTGCTCGACGTCTCTGAGGTTGTCCACCTGCGCAGAGGACCACAGCAATGCCGGGAGCAGCGTTCTAGTACTTTCACTGGTTGAATCACACTTGATTTGTTAAGAGCGCGAGGCAAATGCATGCACTGAGTTTAAGAAAGTGCTGACTTCAGTCATTTTCTGAGTGACCCCCTATCCTTCCAGGAAAGCGTAAGAATGAGGTGGGAAGACAATGAAACGTCACAATTAAACTTCTTGTCACAGTAATACATTTTGTTTAGGAAAATGTTTTTTCGTTTAAATAATAATTAAAAAATCCATCAGAACACATTTTCCAAGTGGTCAAGATTTGTGAGACCGAGCTCTATTTTTCAATATCTCTTTCTGACTCTCCCCAAAATAAGAAAAGCAAACCCTCTTTGCTCTTGATGGTGTGCACATTTCATTTGGAGACAAAGTCTGCTTTCCTTAATTCTCCCCCCGAGCGCTGCAGCTCAGAGATCTCATCTCCCACCCCCTGGATGCATTTGTGAGGGAGAACGGGGGCTCTGACAACAGTCACCATCCATCCAGGGATCTCTGAGCCACCAGCTTCCAGCTTGCCTACTGTGTGCTCTTCCCTCCCTCAACCCTTAGGAAGTCCTCCCTGGAGACCTACTGTCTACTGAGGGCCAGGCAGGAAGAGGCATGAAGGTGACTCAGGATCTCACAGTCCAGAGGAGGAAATGGACAAATAAGTGAATGGTGTGACAAGGGCTTGTCACAGCACTGTGTGCAAAGCAGAGCTTCCCAAAAGCTGCACACCTAGGTATCAAACATCCAGGAGGAGAAGCATCCCGTCCACTTTGAGCTGGGGCCAGTCTTTGGGACACTACACATGATTAAATCCAAAGGTCCAGAAACAGAGTAGCCACAGCTTCCCAGGGCAGAAGACAGAAAGCAAGGCATCACATGTGTTCTGAAAACACTGCTGGAAAAAACTCAGGACCCTATGGATAAGAGAGAAGGGCGCTGGGCATTGGATTCCGAGCTCATCCATCCACACCCACACACAGCCATGAAAGGAACAAAGACACCAAGAATCTCGCAGCTGTGATATTATCGAGCACTCTACCTCCGTTTCGTCCATTTGCTTCTCACATTAGCCCCATTTTACAGATGGGAACCCTAAAGCTCACAGCAGGGAGATCCTTGCTCAAGGCCACAAGGCAAGTCAGCCATGGGGCCTGAGTGAAGGCCCACACTGTGAAGCGCCTGGCCCTCCTCCCTCTCTGGTCTAGGCATCGGGGCCATCCCAGGAGGGGATTTCTGATCCCCTTCTGATCTGGAGCCTGATGTCCCACAATCTGGTGTCCTATGATCTCCAGAGTCTGCAGAGCTCCTCCTTCTACACCATCTGCCTCTTCTGCTGAGCTGGCAGGTACAGACCCGCCCTTCTCTCTTCCAGGTCTGGGCCATTCCAGAAATACTTCTGACACAAGCTGGCTTGGGGGATCTGTGAGAGTTTGCATATTTGAGTGTGTACAAGTATGTGCACGTGATCTGTCTGTTCGTGAGGGTTCCCAGAGGGAGCTTGCAAATGGTTATATGCATCTATGTGACCATGGTTATGTGCACAGTCAGGCGCTGGGGTATTTCTTCTCTTTGTGACATCCAGTGTGGCTGTGTGTGTGTGTGTCCCTGTGGTCTGTGAGTGTGTTCCTCTCTGCGGTGTGTGAATGTGTTAGATCTCCCTGCTGGGTGTGGACATGTCACCATGGCATGCGCGGATGTGAGTATAGATGTCCCTGTGATTTGAGGGTGTGTGTGTGTGTGTGCGTGCGTGCTTCCATGCCGATTACTGCTGACCTGGCTTTTCCATGAGCATTGAGAACTCAGCTGACATAGCAAAACACTGACAGAGAAGCCTGGGGAAGAAGCCCTCGTGAGCATTGCTCACACATGGGATGAGAAACAGAGCAAATGCTCATGTACATTCTAGTCAGTGAGATTTCCTAGCCCTTGCTCACCAAGAGAGACTCTGGGGGGAGCAGGGCCAAGGGAGGACCAAGGGAGAGCCAAGGGCCCTCACGGCAAGGGGTCCTGTTGTCATTCTGAGCCGTCTCTACAGACAGCAGGGCTGGTCTAAGAGGTCTAGAAAAGTGGGGTTAGGAAGATGGAGGAAGGCGGGGTATTCGGGGCGAGCAGAGGGAGGGAGGTGGGTGCTCCACGCAGAGTGGAAGATAGTGGAGCAGGGGCCCCCCCGGGGGGCTGTGCAAGCGTGTGCGTGAGTATGGTGCCCATGTGCGTGGTGTACGCATGCATGCGTGTGGGAGCGTGCGTGTGTGCACTGCGCGAGCGCGTGTTCACATGCCGTGTGAGTGCCGTGAATGGCGTGGGGGAGTTGGGTACACACACACTCACCCACGGGGTCCACCTGCTTTCCATTCTCTCTCCCTCCACTTCAGCTTTCGGAGCGCAGCCGACATTCACCTGCGACGGTGCGGAGGGCAGTCAGCCCTCACCAGCCTCTCCCAGGACCCCTCTGCCCGTGACCTGGCGGCCGCTGGGATGTCACCCCACCAGGCCCAGGGACTGTCAGCAACCACACAACTTCTCCAGGCTGGCAGGCCTTTGTTCCAGGCCACTGAGAACGCTTTCATCTGCAGGTTTGCCTTGAACAAAAATCCTGTTCAAATTGTCTAAACCTGATGATAAACCCAACCTTTCAGATTACAGTGTAAACTCCACGGCCGCACCAGGGAGGAGAAAACACGGAATTCCTGTGCGTTTCAGAAAACCTCTGTGAGTAATCCCTTGAGCCTCCCCACAGGGCTCCAGCCCCCTAATGGATGCTTTGATGACAGCAGATAAAGGCCAAAGGTACCTTTATTCTCTCAGAAATTACTCCAAATAAACAACCTTGATGATTAAAGCAATAGAAATCCCAAGAAGATTGATGGCTTGGAAAACGCTGCTGAGTGAATGAATAACTTCCCCCTTTATTTCCAAGAGCTAATATTTGTCCACATTTGCGGCCTTTTAGAAAAAATGTGCAACCTTTTTTACGCGGAGTGTTGGTCAAAGACAAATGGTCACCATCCAGTTATTACTTGAACTTTAAACCAAGCTCCATTTGTGAGTGACTGAGGCTGCCGTCAGCATTCACCCATTTATCAGGCTCAGACACGGGGCCCGCACACGTTCAGGGTGGGAATAGGCACTGACATTCCTTTTGAAGGCTTTGAAACGCTCGATCTTATTTTTCTGTGGCCCCGGTGTCTCCAGGGGTAAGTCCTGAGACATTTTTCAATGGCCATGCTCATTCTGTGTCTAAATAAAACCTGCCCTTGAATGTCAGGAAGTAGTCTTCTCAAGCGATGGCACAGTTCTGCTCCGGCTGACAAGGGATCGTGGTTCCCAGCCCCATGGCCAGGACTCTGCTGAGGGCTCCATTGGTGGATGGACCATATCCTTCATCAGCTGTACGTGGATGGCAAGCGAGGTGATCAGCCCAGCACCAGTGCCATCAGCAGCTCTGGAAAGAATTTGATTCACACAGAACTGCAAAAACATCCTGAAAAGTGTCCATGGCTAAAGCACCAAAGGGCTGAGACCATGTCCCTAGCACAGGAGCTCACATTCTCCTTCTTCCCATCTTGAATAATAAATATCAACTCTCCTGAACTAGTTGCTCAGCTCCCTGAACAATGTCGGGCCCCTGAAGACCTTGACTCCTGGATCCCGGGATTGCTCTCCACCCCAACTGCAGCTCTCATTAGGAATGACCTCAGCTACACATGATCTCCCAGTTGCTGAATCAGCTCGATCACATTTCCTTCTACCCCAGTTCAGCCACCCATTCTTATGACTTCACCTTGCAACTCACCATTAGCTGGACCTGAACCAGCCCTGAAACTGTGAATGCAGATCTCTGGCCACAATCTCCTCCATCTTCCAACTTTTTCTTGTTCTTCCCTCTGCGTCATCATTCCGTTCGTCTAACTTCATTGGGTCCTCTGTAAATGCTTCCTCTCCATCAGCTTGTTCTGACCTCAGCTGTTCTTTCTTCAAACTCATCTAGAAAGATTAAAACCCTGGATCCAGCCAGCCAGCCATAGGCTCTGCACCCACACTCAAAATGCAGTGCACTAGCATAGAAAATCCCAGGCACATGGATTACCATCACTACAAACTGTCAGTCTGCAAGGCTGCCTGGAATCCTTCCATGCTTCCAGTGCCTGGCTCATACCCATCCTCCAGAGCCTATATTAAATGCCCCCCACTCTTCCGGACCCCCACCTCATGAGCTTACCCTAGCTAGTAGCAAAGATCACTCGTGGTGTCACACACAGATTAGAAAGCACTAGAAAGAAAATCCTACAATGTTTTACCTACGTGTCAGAAATCATCACGGAAACAAAATGGAATTTAAGAGCCTGGAAGACTAAAGTGAAAGTCTGTTTCCAAGTTCAATTCACAATGCATATTTCTTATATGCTTAGCTTTCGACTTCGCATCAATGTGGGCAGAATGTTGGCCCTCAAGAGTACCACATCCCTAATATGACACAGGACACACATGTAAGTGTTTGGATTCTGGATTTAGACAGATCTAGGTCCAAATGTTGGCTTCTCTTGCTAACTGCATGACTTTGGTTACATTATTTAACTTTTCTGAGCCTCGGTCATCTGCAACACAACGACAACACCCATCTCAAAAAGTCCATCAGTCATTAATTTAACATTTATTGGAAGCCTAGGAAGTCTCTGGCACCATGCTAGGTGCTACCATGCTCAGATGACTCAGACATGTCCTCGCCCTCAAGGACTTCAGAGAAGAGAAGAGCATGCTGTCACACACAGGAAAGAGGTGCAAGTTGGCCCCGATGAATTGGGGAAAAGAGGTCAAGGATCATGTCCAGGCTTTTGGCTTTGGAAATGAGAAAGATGGGGTCATTCAGGTAGAGACCCAGGCTTAGGGTGGGGGGCATAAGCCTCCCTGTGGCATATCCATGTAGAGATGCCAGTGGACAAGCAGGGCAATGCACCTGGACACTGAAGAAATTCTGGAGTTGGGAAAAATATTTGGAGCCTTCAGCACAAACATGGTCAGTGGAGCCCGGAATGGATGATAATGCTCAGAAAGAGTGTCTTCAGGAAGATAATGTGACTCCCCCCCAAACACCGCCATCTAAACAAGTGCAGAAGGCTGAGGAGCATGCTGGACAGCATTGGAAGACAGAAACCAAGAGAAGTGAGAGGGTCAGGAGTTTTGAACACAGTCAAGGGAGAAGTTGGAGATAAAACACTTCCAGTGGCTCTGCAATGGAGAAGTTCTTGGTGACTCTGGCAGGAGCAGACTCAAGGGAATAATCAGACTGGAAGACCTGGCCTTAGACAAGAGAGGTCACCTGTCTTCCAACAGCACCCAAGGGAAAGGGAAGGACTAGAGATGTAGGTAAGCAGGCAGGTAACTTGGCAAAGGACCCTCCATATCATTAGGAAGGCTTTCTAAATCGCCTCTGCCTGATGCTGGCCCAGGCTCCTCCCCAACTCCCTCTCCTTCATTCTTTCCTTTCTTTCAAGGTGGCTACGTGCCTCCCTCAAGGAGCTGTTTTGCCAAATGTGCTCCATCTCCAACAGATGACAGCAGAGCCTAGAGCTTCCCCTATGTGCGTGCGTGTGCGCACGCACACACACACACACACACACAGTCCTATTGAGGCCAAGCCTGCTGTAACACAGGCTTTACTACAGTGTAAGGGAATGCGCTGAGGCTTTAGTTTGAGCATCAGCAAAGTTTTGAGCATCTCCAATGTGCCAGGCCCTGAAGTATAAGAGGACAAGATATATGACATGGAGCAGGTCTGAGTTGGCAAGAAAATGTGGGATTTATAGGCATAAGGATGACAGCTGAAAGGATGAAATGTAGGAGTTCACCCAGGGAAAGCATGAACCGGATGAGAAAAGGGTGAAAGGTAGAGCCCAGGGGAACACCAATCTTTGAGGAAGGGAGAAGACAGGGACGCCTGACACGATTCATGATGTCACAAAATTCAAGAGTTCTCCAAATGACAGGAATGGTTGATAGTGTCAAATACAAATGGAAGACCCAGAAATAATGATCACAATAACAATAATGATAATGAGGAGGAGGAGGAAGAGAAAGGGAAAGGGAACCATTCATTAAATGCTTGTTCTATGCCAGGCCCTATACCAAGCTGTTCCCATAGGTACATACACGCATCCTTAGAGCAACTTTATGAGATGAATATTTATCTCTCTACATTACAAATGAAGAAGGACTGGAAAATATCCACTGGGTTTGGCCAAAAGTGCATCCTCGGTAACCTTAGCAAAATGAATTTGACTAATGGAAAGTGACTAGAAGCCAGATTGAAACAGGTTAAATGGTGAATGGGGGAGGTAGGAATGGCGAAAGAATAGAATAATCTTTCAAAAAGCTCTGATGAGAGAAAAGAAGAGAGATTACACAGTGGCTTAAAGGCATATATCAGAAGAGGTTATATTTCAGTAGAGCAGAGGCTTGAAAATGTTTCTGAGGACAGAACAACAGAAAGATGACAAGACATGGGCTTGGTGGGAAATTAACAAACCCAATATGGTGGGAAAACTCAAGTCCAAGGCGTAGGAGAAGATGTCCTTAAGCAGGAGAAAAGAGTCCCACTTTTAGAGCCTAGAGAAAAGGACATGGAGAGGGGATGGTTTTAGATAAATCTGTGGCGATGGTTGGAAATTTGATGGAGACTATGACTTATGGTTGTAATTTTCTTCATAAAGAAATGGAATGAAGATAGGAATAGAGCAGGATTTTTTTTTTTTTTTTTTGAGAGAGATCGAAAAGCTGATGTGAGATAGGGAGCATGAAGAGAGAAGTAGATGTTAAAGTATTCCCTGAGCGATGAGAAACGAAGTAATCCTCCCAAATTAAATGATTGGTAAGTGGCTCTTAGGGCCCCATTGATAATGACACACATGATCATGCAGTGGTTCCAGACTCCTTATTTTTACTTTTTAGTCCTACAGCTACCAGGTGTTAGGGTAGAGAAGCAGATGAATGCACTGATCCCAAGTTGGAATGCATCAAAAGCCTTCAGTGGAAGGATTCAGACACAGCACGAAGATGAAATGAGAGAGCCTACCTTGAATGGGGCACAACATTGACATAGACTCCGTGCCCAGTGAACACTGATCTGCTCCCCTTTTCAGAGTTTTCCTCAGCAATAAAATGAGGAAGTTATGTTAGAGATCTCTAGCTCTGACCTTTGGGATTCCCGTGGCTGCTTCAGAGAAGTCTAAGTCAGCATTTTTCAAAGTGTGGCCATGTGGCCCATTTCTGACAGAACGTTCTGGAGAATTTCTTAGAAATGCAGATTCTAGGGCTATTGCCTACAGAGTGGGGATCTTTGTGGGAAGGTTCAGAGTCTCTGTGTTTTAAGAAGCTCCGCAGGGAGCCCAAACTGAGTCAAGTTTGAGCACGTTACTTCCATGGGTATCCACCCTGTCCATGTCTGGTTTCTGCAGAAACATTATTTGAGTGCTGACCATGGCATTAGTTGTGAATTTACAACAAGAAATACCGAGACCCTGCATGACTAGATCTATGGGCAAGGCTGGGATTCTGGATAAGTGAAGCTCCCAGATGGGATTTAACGTTCGCTCTTCTCGCCAGAAATTTTCTGGTGAAATTTGAGGGCAGGCAGCTTGTGTGCAGCCCACTGACTCCTGGCTTTATCCCATCGGTCTTGGATGTGGACATTTGTTAATATACCCTTTAGTCCCACTGCTATTTAGGGGTTTGTGTGCAGACAACGTGTCCCACTCATGTTTCTGTCCTTCACAGTCCGTGGCTATTTGGAGAGGACCCTTAGGAAGAGAGCAACAAACACAACAGTATGATTATCACTCATTATCTCTGCAAAGTTCCTTAAAGTTTACAGAGTACTTCCACACACATTATCTTCTTATCCCACAAATCTGTGACTTGTATAAAAATTACCATTTCCATTCAGAATTCTATTAACTAAGGCCCCAAATGATGAGGCAGCATACATATTGTCAGAAGACAGGCTTGCGGCAGAGCTAGAGGCCACACCACGTGTCTTCGTCTGTTGGGGCGGCTGTCACAAAAGACCACAACCTGGGAAGCTTACAAACAACAGAAATTCAATTCTCACGGTTCCGGAGACAGGAAGTCCAAGGTAAGGGTTCCAGCACAGTCAGCTGAGGGCCCCCTTCTGGGTCACAGACTCGTGGTTGCCTCTGTACAGAGCGCAAGGGGCTAAGGAGCTTTGTAGGATCTCTTATGAAAGCACTAATCCCTGGGGCGCCTGGGTGGCTCAGTCGGTTGAACATCTGAGTCTTGATTTCAGCTCAGGTCATGATCTCAGAGTCATGGGATCGAGCCCCGAGTCGGGCTCCATGCTCAGTTTGGAGTCTGCTTGTCCCTCTCCCTCTGCTCTTCCCCCTGCTTTCTCTCTCTCCCTGTCTCTCTCTCTCTCTCTCAAATAAATAAATAAACAAACAAATTAATAAAATCTTAAAAAAAAATTACAGCACTAATCCTATTCAGGAGGGCTCCACCGTCATGACCTAGTCGCCTCCCAAAGTACCCCCTTGCTGATATCATCATCTTTGGGGATTCGGATTTCAACATGAATCTCAGGGGTGCACACTCAGACCATAGCACCATGATCTTCTATCTTCAAGTTTAGAGTTCTTCTAACTGACTAAAACCAGAACAAGATGTTCTGACTCTCTTTTTTCTGCAGCCTGACGAGGTAGCCCCTAGGTTCACTCTCTTAAGCTTCCCTGGCGCCCCCGCCCCCCATCGCCTCAACTTTAGCCCCTTTCCCTTGCCCTCACTGTGATGACTGTTAGCCTCCAGCCTGGAGATCACTGCAACAAAGTTGAGCTCTGGTTTGAATTGGGTTTCTGAGGATCATCGTGGTGCGCCGGATGTAATGCCTCCTGAGCACTAGCAACCAAGGTCTTTGCTGGGCACTCTTGGCCTTCCCTTCAGTCCCTGGAACATGGCGCTTGATGCTGCTATTTCTGGCAGCTGTAGAGACCAATAAGAGCACGGTCAGGGAGAAAGTGCCGAGGCAGAGGCCCCTGACAGAGGCTGAGGGAACCCCCATGGAGGCGTATGTCCTGGTGCTGAGTACTTTCTCACTCCAGCAGTTGATTAAAAGGTGTTGGGCTATTTAAATGGTTGCTAACTTCATGACTAAAGTGTCAAACCTAATTTTTTGAAACTTTAGAAAATATATTTGAAAAGCTCTTTAAATGGAAACTTCTTTTTTTTCTGCCAAGTTCCACCATAGCATACATTTTTACAGCCCTTATAATTCCTTGAAAAAACTCAGTGTATAATAGAAGTGCTGACAGATGCTGGACCATAGCAGCTAGTCTAACAGCTCAGCTGTATTTATTTTTCATTACACTTGACTCTAATTGGTGCTGGTATAACTGTGGCTCATACCAGCAAGAACCTTTTAACTCAAACATCAGCCCAAGGAAATTGGCTTTTCTCCCCATATCTTGGCTCTCAATATTAGCAACTGCCCATATTTCTCCCCCTTCAAACTACCTTTGTGTTTATTGAGACACAGTTAGATTCATTTTTCAAAAGCACAAGATTTGAAATAAAATAGACCTAAATTTTTCAATTTGCAATGTCATTTAACTCTGTGAACCTCAGTTTTCGCATTTCTAAATGGAGACCCTAATTCCTACTTTGCAGGGTGGTGATAGGTATCTTGTAGAAGGTTAGCTATGAGGTAAATAATGCTTCCAACAGAAAGCCTGGAGCATAATAGGAGTTTGTTACTTGATGCTATTTTCTATGTATTACATATATGTCAATATAATAATTCATGATGATAATGTTTTATGCAGAAAAAAAACTCCCTGTCTGATGAGTCGGTATGGAATTTCCCGCTACTGTGATGAGACGCAAAACCACTAACTCAGACATGGAGAACCCCTTTGACAATCCCCACACAGACCAGCCCCTTTTTAGTTAAAAAGCTAGTAGTCTGGGGCAAGACATGGACTTTAGGTTCAAGGTTGCCTGGATCTTCCCAGCCACTCTGAGATGCTCTTGGGTGTGGGAATTCTTCAAATGACTCTTAAGTGGCCTCCTTAGAGATGCTGACAGTTCCAATCAAACTCTCTTCTACTGGGCCCTGAGATGAAAGGCAGTGGCAGAGGTGTTCGAGAAATAAAAAAGGTGCCTTGCATAGTCCCGAGGAAATTCCCTTGGAACAGAGCAATCCACAGTCCAAGCTCTTGAGTTCTCTGAAGTGTGTGTCCTCAGTGGAGGCCACGTTAACAAGAAGAGTGTCTGCTCATCTAGATAGAGCTATTCTGGAATTCAGGCTGGAAACCCTTCAGCTGTAGCAAAGACCCCTCTGATGGAACCCAAAGTGGACTTACTGCATAAACCCACCTGCCTTTATACTGGGGGATGGGAGGAAAGAGCTCTCTCATGTATTAACTGCTATGCACAAGAGGCTTTACCTAGGTGCCTTTGATGGAACTTCATACCAACCCTTCAAGCTAGTATTATTATTGTTATTTTACAGCAAACGGTGTGGGACTTGAAGAATAAGGTGTCTTGCTACAGTTACACTGGGGTTGAAGTGGCCAGCATTTGAACCTAGGCCTCTAGGAACAAGAACTCGACCGCAGCCCTGACTGAGAGGAATCAAAAGAATTAAAAACTCATGCTACATCTTATTTTATTGCACAAAACGTTGTAACAGCAAAAGTAGACATTAAAAAAAAAAAAACACAGAATTCAACTATCTTATCAAACCACTTCTTTTTACTTTTTGTCCTCCTTTCATCTCATCCTGGGCAGAGGCAGAAAGTTAGAATTACGCCAGTGAGGATGATTTTAGCAAAGATGTATTAAGCCCCTGCTGTGTGCAGTGGCTCCTGTATCTGTAGGGTGTATGCTGGTGTTGGATCACATGTACTTTGTCCTGTAGTGGTGGAGATGACATAAACAGCCATCGGAGTTCCTTAACAAGGCAGAAATGATCTGCTGAGCATGTAGCCCATGCATGCACAGACATGGTTCAAGAAGAGGCAGACCAACATAGAATGTAACCATGGTCTCGGAGGTCCAGGAGCATGAGTGCCATCCCATCCAGCTGAAAGCATCATTTGAGCCTGAAAATCCCTAGATTTGGTTACAGAATTGACTTAGTGCTTTCTCAAGCAAAACCCAATGCAATGAGTGGATTGTTGCTTTTATTATATTAGTCATGCTTTTCTGGCTAATCGACGCAACATGTATTTATTATAAAACAACCTAAAGTTTATAAAAGTATTTATTTAGAAATTTAACCATGCATAGCAACACCATTCAGAGAACTGTAGGTATGATTTCACAATAGTTCTTTCCAGGTTCTTTATATACTTATTTTCACCTAGTTGAGATTATAGTACACATACAGTTTAAAAACCTTATTTTTCCAATTAACATTAAAACATTGATATTTTCAAATGATATGAAAATTATTTCAAAAACATATTTTTTTAAAATTTTATTTTATTATGTTTTGTTAGTCACCATACAATAACTTTGACAGGCTACATAAATTCCGTACTATGAAAGTAATGTAATTTAGTTAACCGTGTTAACTATTTGGATATTTTGGTTGTTCCAAAATTGTTACTATTCAAGTTAATGCTGGCTTCCAGTCAAGATGAGGCTTTGAGTTCCCAAATAAACCACTTCATCCCACCCTTGCACTCCACATATTTAATAGTGGATAAATGATTACAAATATATCAAACAGTAGTGCTTAAAAATAGTGCTATTAACTCCATAAGCCATAAATTGTGGAAATAGATCACTAGAAAGCTGAAATATAATCTTACTGAACTCCAGAACCACAATGTAAATGTGGAAGACCAGAATAAGTATGACTACCATGTGTGCTTGGGCAGATAGTGCACTGTACAACTCCTAGAGATGCCATTCACAGCATAGTATAAGTTAGTGTTTCCCACCTCCATTACTCCATCCAAGGAGTTGTGCTATGAAAGTTTCCTTATGGGAAAAAAAAGGGGGGGGGGATCCACTACCTGTGAATAGGAGGTGCAAAGAGCTACAAATCCTACCCAAAACTGCAGCAGATAATAAATTGTTGCTGAGGGACTGAGAGGGAACTGAGGTATCTGCTTGCCCTAGGTGGCCATTGTTCTGAAAACCTATTTATAACATCTTTGTGGAATGAAAATTCAAGTTGCTAATATATGACCTAATTCTGAACAAGGAACACTAAGTGCACCAGGGAGAGGACACTATAAAACTGTCAGAACCTATAGAGAAAAGAAGAAATGAAATTCACAAACAAGATGGGTTTGCAACCAAAATTACCAAAGTATGTGAGAAAATTAACATCATGAAAGATGATTATAATTATAAAGGAATAACAATAACTATCATTCATCGAATGCTCACAATATGTCTGACACTGTTGTGTTTTACATGTATTTAATCTTTTTTAATACTAGAGCAATCAAGTAGTGACTTTAAGATCAGAGAAACCTACTGAAAACAAAGCTAATTCTTGAGAAGGTCTATTTAATTAATAAAACTTCAACCAGATTTATCAGGAAAAAAGGAGAGTAGACACAAATATCAGAAAGGAGAAAGGTGACATTACTACAGATTCTACTTATGTTAAAAGAATAATAAGGAAAATTAGGAAGAAATTTATGCCAAACACTCTGACAACTCAGAGAAAAGGAAAAATTCCTTGAAAGACACAAACTACCAAAATTCACTCAAGAAGAAGCAGATAATCAGAATAACCATATATCAATTAAATAAACTTAATACAGCTTAAAACCTTCCCCACAGATAATTTCATGCCCAGATGGCTTTACTGGTGAGTTCTACCAAATATTTAAAAAATAATAATGAAAATTTTACAAAATTCTTTCAAAAAATTGTAGAGGAAAAAAATTTTCAACTCAAAGATATGATAAAAAGAGAAAAATATGAGGTGCCTGGGTGTCTCAGTCAGGTAAGCATCCAACTCTTGATTTTGGTTCAGGTCATGATCTCAAGTTTGTGGGATCGAGAGCCTTGTGTCTGGCTCCACACTCAGCAGGGAATCTGCTTGGGTTTCTCTCTCCCTCTCCCTCTGCTCTTCCCCCTAACCACCGCCCCCCACTGTCTCTCTCAAATAAATAAATTAATTTAAAAAATACATGTTCATCTTGAATCATAAACATATATGCAAAAATTCTTAAAATTTTAACAAAGTCCATCCAGTAATATATAAAGAAAAATAATACATCATCACCAAATGGACCTGATCCTGGGAATACAAGGCTAGTTCAACATTTGATAACTAATCAATATAATTCGCCATACTAACAAACTAGAAAAACAATGCAGTCATCTCAATATATGCAAAAATATATATATTTGATGAAATTCAACATCCATTAGGGAAACCCCACTTCCCATTTTATAGAATTAGCTTGCTTTGTCTAAAGACAGAACAAGTGTGTTGTAAAAAAATAAGATTATATGCTAAACTCACTAGTAAATATAGATGTAAAAATCCAGGTGTTAGCAAATTGAATCCAGTAATGTATTTTTTAAAATACATAAAATACATATCAGATTAAATCAAGTTTGGGATTTAATGGGAATATAAAGATGGTTACAATCAGAAAAGCTATTAATTAAAATTACCTTAAAATGGATTCAAAGATATATGACCATCTCATAATTTGCAGGGATAAAACATTTGACAAAATTCCATAACTGTTAATGCTAAAATGAATAAAACTATTTCTAAGCAAACAAGTAATGAAATGGAACTTCTTTAACCTTCTTTAACCTGAGTACTTGGGAAAACTAGAGTGGCATTATATTGTATGATGAAGCCGTGGTAACATTTCCAGTAAATCAGTAACAAAACAAAAATGTTAGCTATTACCTTCCATTATCTACTATTCCCCATTATATAGGAGGTCCTAAGCAATGGAGAGTAAGAAACCAAGGAAAAAGGGGGGACAAGGAACAAAAAGACATACAGTGAGAAAGGAGTCAAACTTTCTTTTTAAATAATGCAGTAGTCTGAATAAATAATCTAAAAGAATCCACAAAGGAATAAAACTGATCAGGAAGTTTTTCAATACTGTTGAATACAAAATCAAGACATAAAATAAATAGAAGCAGTCATTTGGAAATTTATACAAGAAAAGGAAAAACATCCCATTTTTAATAGTAACAAAAAATTGTAAGGAATAAATACAAAGAAAAAGATGCAAAGCCATTATGGAGAAAGACCAAAATAAGAATAAAATGTATCATTTCCATGTATGAAAAGACATAATATCACAAAAATCTCAATTATGTCTGATTTACTCTACAAATTCAGTACAATTCCAAACAAATTTTTATCAGGTATTTTTGTGAAACTTGACAAATTCTTATGTTCAGAAAACGTCCAAAAATAACTAAGATATGTAGTTTCCAAAAGGTACACCGAGGCAGTTGGGGCACTGGAAAAAAGCTCACAAAGGTGTTGTGGGATGTTTAAAAATTTCAAGGGAAACCCAGCAACATCTGTTGGGTATCCTACATACTAGTACTAGCTGGGGACCATTCTTAGTTTCAGCATTAGATCATACTGCATTATCATCAATGATATGATACTTGCAAAATTGGATGTTCACTGGTTGCTGAGATAAAAAGCAAGGACCTCACAAAAACAAATGTATAACAAAAAAATGAGGGTGTTGGTATCTAGCCTCATTCCAAGATTTAAGAAGATGTGCAGTGCTCAAGAGGCACACACATTCTATTGGTAAGTAATTGTGGTATTTAAAGACGATTATAAAAATACTGCTTTTTTCTTTCAATTTATGTGCATTACTTTTTCAAATGGCTGCAAAGTTGTTAGAACATAAAAACTCATCAAGTTGTTTGGAACTTACCATGTAATAAACACAAGTGGTAGGTATTTCTTTTGGCCCAGGGAACCAGGAAAAAACAAGCAAGACCCTAAATGTGTCATGCTCCAAGAAATGTTGGAAAGTTCTGGTCAATGAAGTTCAAGTTCAAGACAATGAAGAAAATGAAGACAAGAGAAAGATTCACCTTATCTGATGTCAAGACTTAAAGTAATAGAAGGTAATTACTTAGAAGGTAAAGACAGCATAGTTAATTAAGACATGCAGACCAATGTAATAATAAGAACAATAAAAAGATGTCCCACAAAAGATCCACACATAAATGATATCTGAGGAGATCATAGCTGCATTGTAAATTGTAAATCAGTGGTAAAAATGTAGATCTCTTAATATATGATCTGAGGATCATTGATTCCCTTACAGAGGAAATAAATAGATTCTTACATCCAACCAAACACAAAAATTAATTCTGGATGGATTCCTCTCCATTTGAGTGACTAATCATATCTCAAACTTAACAAGATTGACACTTCTGAACTCCCCATCGCCTTCCCCAATTCAAGTGATGGCAGCTTATGCACCAGTTCAAGTACTTAGGCTAAAATGCTTGGAATTATTCTTGATTCTTCCTCTTACTTACATTCAATCCATCAGAGAAATCCTGTTGGCTCAATGTTAAAAATATATCCAAAATCTAACTTCTTCTCATCATTCCTACTAATACCGCCCTGGCCCACACCACCATCATCTCTTGTCTGAATAAATACAGTAGGTGTTTGTGCCTTCACAACCACTATCTACATTCTGTTCTCAAGGTAGAGAGAGGTTTCGAACTCTGTCAGACCAAATTACTCATTGGCTCAGAACTTCCTTCAATGACTGTCCACTGGACTGAATAGAAGGCCAAGTCCTTGTATGAGCTTACCTTGTATGAGCCTACCAAGGCACTCCACTACCTGGTTCTTGTAAGGTCTCTGACCCCCACTCAGCTCGAACTCCACTGGCCTCCTCACTGTTCCTTAAATACCCCAACCACCAGGCACACTCCCTCATTCAGGGTGTTCGCACATGCTATTCCCTCTGCCTGGAAAGCCATTCGACAGGTCACCACTTGGCACGTTCATTCACCTTCTTCATGTCTTTTCTCAAGCATCCCCTTCTCCAGGAGACCCACCCAGATCATCGCACTTAAAGTGAAAATCTGCTCACCCTGAAATCCCATCTCTCTTGATTCAGCTCTACGTTACCTTTCCATGGCATGATCGCTTTCTAAGTACTATATAATGTTCTTATTGAAAATTTCTTTTGTATATGTTCTATCTCCCTCCACTAGAGGGTAAGTTCCTTGAACTCAAGGATCTTTGTTTTGTTAGTTGATGTAGCCTAAGTATCTAGAATAGTATCTGCACATAATAGGTGCCCCATAAGAATTTGTTAAATAAATGAATTAAAGACCTATTGTAAAAAAAAAAAAAAAAAAAAAAAAAACTTGAAACCAATTGGGAAAATATAACAATTTATGAAATTATGTTGGTCTTTAAATTAAAAAATTACATATAACAGATACAGAGGTACAGAAGTAAATATATGTATCTAGAAGTACAAAAGAAGGATATATATGAAATTTTTAATGGCATTTTAATGGTTGCTTCTGGGGACAGAAGAGAATAGGTCTTAGGATGGGAAAAAAGAGGACACAAGTTTCACATGAAAATTTTCTATTTTTAAAAACATGACATGAGGGGTGCCTGAGTGGCTCAGTTGGTTAAGCATCTGCCTTTAGCTCAGGTCATGACCCCAGGGGCCTGGGATCGAGTCCCGCATCGGGCTCCCTGCTCAGCGGAGAGCCTGCTTCTCTCTCTTCCTCTGCTGCTCCCCCTGCTTGTGCTCTCTCTCTCTCAATTTGCCAAATAAACAAAATCTTAAAAAAAAAAAGACACAAATGTGACAAAATATTAATATTTTCTTTAAATTTTTAGTGATAAGCACATTATTGCTTCTTATTTTATTCTTTGTATTTCTCTATATTTAAGAAATATTCATTAAAAATACAAAGAAAAAAAGCACCTGGGTGGCTCAGTTGGTTGGGCGACTGCCTCCGGCTCAGCAGGGAGCCTGCTTCTCCCTCTGACCCTCTCCTCTCTCATGCTGTTTCTCACTTTCTCTCTCTCTTTCTCTCTCAAATAAATAAATAAATAAATAAATAAATAAATAAATAAATAAATAAAATCTTTTAAAAAATACAACAAAAAATTCTGTATTGGGGTTTCTGGTCCAAAACTATTTAATTCTCTACATATATAGATGAAATAATACTGACTCAATGAATTTAAACTAACTGAACATTTGAAACTTACTTTCTAATTCCTTTCCAGAAAGTGTGACCAATTTTAATTCTTAATGGTAATGAACATGTGTAAATAGTCATCTCATTGTACCCTTACCAATTTAAGTAGTGTTACCATTTTTCATCTTTACCAAATTATTATGTGAAAAATATTAATGTTGCTTTGATTATGTCCAAGACAGAATTTTTCATATGTTTTCACATATTTATTGAAAACATTTAAATATATTTTTATGTATCTATTGGTCATTTGTCTTATTTTTTACATTATTTTTTTGTTACTACTCTTTGCTGATTTTCCAAACTAGGTACCGGTTCTTCATATAATAAAAAACTTTATTAATCTTTAGTCTTGTTTATTTTACTACCCTGCTGGCCAGGCTTCACTATGAGTTGTTAGTAAACATAGCAGCTCACTCAGGAACTGTGGTCAGCCATCGTGTGGGGCCCCTCTGGAAGGTTTGTGTAATGAGCAGGTATCATAAGTCCTTGGTCTTTAACATGACTATCCAGCTTAGATATTATATCAGCCCTGTTAGTGTATAGTTTCTAGTTATTTGAATTTTATTTACATATAGTGCCTTTTCTATCCACCACATGGAATATGCTAGAATTTGGCATCTAGGAATAATAATATAAAAGTTTTCTATGAGACAGGGGCCTGCCTTTCCTCAGTAAGTACATAAGAGTGCTTTCATGTTTCTGTGTCCTTATGCTGTGCGTGGTTATATCTCCCCACACAATGGTAGGACCCTGATTTCAGGCTATTTTTGTTCCTCGCAGGATCTCCTTAGTGCCCAGCAATTCCTTGCATGTCATAGTTTCCATTAAACATTGATGAATGAATGACATATTGGAGGTAATGAAAAGATCAGGAGGAGTTAAAGGGCTGGAGTCCAATCTCGGGTGTCACCTTGGATAAACCACTGTGATAACCCAGTTTCTCTAGAAAGCAGAGCCTGAGGCAAGGATGAAAGTGCTGTTACTTCATTTGGAATTGCAAGGCCAGGGCAGTGAGACTGAGAACAAGGGTGGAAGTAAAGTAAGGAAGGTGTAGGATAATGTGATGAGAGGTGATAAGAGTCTTTACCTCCCGCTGCTAGCCAGGCTTCCCCATGAGCTGTCAGCACCTAGCAGCTCACTCGGAAGTTATGCCTGGCTGCCATGCAGGGCTTCTCAGGAAGGTTTGTGGTATAGGCTGAATTGTGCTCCCCAAAATTCATGCTGAAGCCTTAGCCCCCGGTACCTCAGAGTGTGACTGTATTTGGAGAAGGGGTCTTTAAAGAGGTCATTATAGTGGGCACTAATGCAATCTGACTGGTGTCCTGATAAGAAGAGAAAATTTGGACAGAAAAAGAGACACCAGGGATGTGCATGCAGAGGAAAGACCATAGCACATTGATCTTGTACTTCCAGCCTCCAGAACTACGGAAAAATAAATTGCTGTTGTTTAAGCCTCCCATTCTGCACTATTTTGTTATGGCAGCCCAAGCAACCTCATGCAGTTTGCTAGAAAATCTGCAGCCTGAAGCCATCCACAAAGGGGAGAAAGAATGGAAAAGTTACCCACCTACTTCCTCCCATTTCCTATCTCATTGGTCAAGGTTCATTCCACAGGGAGCTGATAATGTCCTTATGCTTTGGTCTTGCATCATTTAACTTCTGGGTGATGGCTCAAAGCCACATCACAGCCCACTGTGTGGTATTTCCTCCAAGTCTGGAAGTGAAGGGGCAACTAAGTGGGAGTGGCACTGATCAATACAATGAAGCAGGTAGTTGAGGAAATCTGGAACTATGCACAAGGGCTGGGTCATAACAATCACCTTCTCTCTTCGAATTTCAGTTTTCTTTTATACATGAGTATAATAACTACTCCACAATGTTATTTAACGCATCAAGAAAAATAATGGTGTAATTGTATAAATGATAAGCTATTAGCTACCAATGGTACCAACATTATCTAGTACCAGGCAAGTTATTTCTCATATTCACCTCTTGGTTTTAAGCATCTGAGGCACTTTCCAGAGTCCAGACTGAATCACAATATGTTTAATTATAGCGGACAAGTCTAAGCAGCCTCTTAATTGGATCTCCGTTTCAATCTTCAATGATACAGTAATGTTGGACACAGAAGCAGACCTCAGCTGGTGCAGTCCTCTGAGCTCAACCTGGTTGGCTTTGGAGAAATGAAAAAAAAATCACCCCTCTCCCTGGAGGAATGCAGGCATCTAAGGACTTCTATGAGCTGTAGAACACCTTCTCAGCAGCGTGGCTTTCCACCCACCAAGAACAAGTGGGAGAAAAAGAGAGAGAGAAAGATTTGAAAGGAAAAAAACAGCTATAGTAATGCGTGCCCTTTTCGAACACCTACTATGTGCTAAGTGTTGTGCCAGATGATTTACAGTTTCACAAAAGCGCTTCTATGTAGGTGTTATTAGCCACATTTCAAAATAAAGACAATGCAGGGGCGCCTGGATGGCTCAGTTGTTAAGCGTCTGCCTTCGGCTCAGGTCATGATCCCGGAGTCCTGGGATCGAGCCCCGCATCAGGCTCCCTGCTCGGCGGGAAGCCTGCTTCTCCCTCTCTCACTCCCCCTGCTTGTGTTCCCTCTCTCACTGTGTCTCTCTCTGTCAAATAAATAAAAATTTAAAAAATAAATAAATAAAAATAAAGACAATGCAGCTCATAGAGTAGATGACCTCATCAGGCTAATGAGGGGTAGAGCCTAGCTTTGAACTCAAGTTTGAAAAGAGGGGGAAAGGATTTAAGAAATGAGAGAAGGAGAGAAAGAAAGAGGACGGGGAAAAGAGAAGGAGGGAGGGAGGAAGGGATGGAGGGTGGAGAGAGAGAGAGAAAGAGAGAAGGGATCGAGGGAGGAAGAAGAAAGACACAAGGGGGAGAAAAGAAGGAAAAGGAAGGAAAGAAACAGACTGGTATGGATCTGGATCTGAATGACAAAGAAGGAAAGATGTACCCACTTAATAAATGTGTTATCTCCCTTTAGGGGATACCACACCCAAATGGAAGAACTGTATTTTACTGGGGTGTTGGCTTCCATTTTTATGGAAAAAAGGTGGCTTCACTAAAATTTCTCCATCAAGATAATATGCTGTTCAAAATTCAAAACTCCATCTTCCAAGGGGGGAAAAAAGTCACCAAGATCACAATTATTAAAAGTCTGTTGTATATAAGCCATCCAATTTATGGTACTTTGTTATGGCATCAAGACCAAGACATACACACAACTGAGAGCTTCTATTATTTGTTTGGATTGACCAGAAACATTTCTGTTTATTTCTTGTTTGTTGTCTGTACACAGATCAGGGAAGATAATGAAGAGTTATGTTCTGAATATAAACCCCTAAATATAATCAGATGATTCAGTTTCTGATCATGGGGCTCCTATAGACTCTTAATAAGTACTTCTTTATTAATTGAATTGATACTTGCATTTCTCTATTTGCTAAGAATTCTGTTCCAAGTGTAACTTACCTTCAATTATACAGTAGTGTAATTTATGCTTACATTTAAATACAAGGGAATTCACTAACCAAGAATAATGGGTTTGTGAAAAGATAAATTTAAAGTGATTTAAACTTAATATAGGGACATCATTTTATGGGATATATCTGGGAGAGGTAAGTTTTGGTTGCGAATTGTATTAAAAATGAAAAAAAATTAGAACAAGTTTTTAAGCTTATGTTTAACAAAAAGTTATAGTTGCAAAAAAATAAATCTTAAAATTTGAGGGGGGCATTGTTTTTTCTAGGCAAAATTGTAGTTTATTATAACATTTTCCAATTCACATGTGGGGTTTACTGCATCATAATAAAGAAGATCATATTTTTAGCAAATACAAAAGTCAAATATTTGATTAATTTCTCCAAGGTGCTTTGATGTTTAAATCTCCTTTGAACACCTATCCTGTCTTTAATTTTTTCTTGGTTTCTCTTCTATATTGAACTGGACGGTCTCTTCCAGTTACTAACTTGTCAACATCTTTGTATATATGATCCAAGCAGTACCTCATACTACTTTCATGAAGTTCATAAAATTTCACATTTTTTACAAAATGACTAATCTCACTTTGTAATTGATTTGGATGCTAGAGTTGGCAGTTTCTAATATATAATATCTAAAAAATAGTGGAAGACTGATAGATATTTAAGCAGTGGGTAAAAACCAATAAGTATTGAGGCAATTGGTAAGGATAATTACTAATGTTAAGTTGAGAAGGGTGTTTAGAGACTAATTTTATAAGCTATCATTACTGTTTGTTGCTTCCCTTAGGGACTTCATA
Source organism: Mirounga angustirostris (assembly GCF_029215605.1). Lineage (NCBI taxonomy): Eukaryota > Metazoa > Chordata > Mammalia > Carnivora > Phocidae > Mirounga > Mirounga angustirostris. The sequence continues at coordinate 12,257,413 of NW_026991718.1, read as the reverse complement.
ACTACAAGACTCAGATAATGTATTCCAGTCTGACAATGAGGGACTCTTACTTCTATAACACAAAGTTATAGTGTACATGTGAAACTTACATGAATTTAATGATATGCATATATGTTTACTAATGAAATTACCTTAGGCTGTCTATTTCTGATATTTAATATCTGTAATTGGAGATTTCCTAGAGCTTGTCTCCTTGCCATTTCAGACCCATTTTAAATACATTTTTGTCATAAATTGACCAGGAAGGACTCCCCAAACTTCTTTGAATAACAGTCCATTTTGGTCATTGAGCTATTAGCTTGGAACTCTCACCTTGGAAAGTCAGTCAAGGGAGAAAAATAGAAAGTAAGCACAGTGATGCCATATATCTTGAACCTAACTCTGAGTTTCCTAGCTATCTTAAAACCCAACTTTTGTTTTTTTGAACAATAAATTTCTTGTGCCCCTTTGTGTGATTATAGTGTGTGTTCTTATGTATCAGAGCAAATAAGCACTGTATCCACGTGGTTAAAATGTAAATATGGGAACCAAGTGACTAAGTCATGCGATATATCAATGTCTCAGCTACCTCATCTCCAAAACTGGGATGATAACAGTATCTGCTTTATAGCACTGTTGTGAGCATTAAGCCAGCTAGAATTTACAAAGCATGTAAATAGTGCCCTACAAATAATAAGTACTTCGCATATTTTGACTATCATTTAGGGCATGTAGTTGCTGTTAGAAGACTGTTGAACCTTTTGGTAACCATTTCTCAGTTGAAGCTAAAAGATGAGATAGAGTCCAGATAGCAAATGCATAGGAATAGCTGACTCTTAATAAGAAGTGATTGTCAAATGTTTAGTAGGGATGCTGGGAGCTGGCTTGTGGTAGCAGAGCAGCTGGGCAGGCAAGAGGCCCACCATGGATCACTGTGTGGTCCTAGGTGATTCCCTTGCCCTCTCTGGGCAATAAGTGGGCTGAGTCAGTGGACACCAGAGGTTCATCTTCCCTCCAGTATCTTATGGCTTAATCTTTCATTCTTATGAAGGTGTGAAAGCAAATGTAATACAGCCAAGGACCATGCTAAGAAGCTGCAATGTTCTCCCTGTCCTGCAAGGGATGGTTTCTCCTTTGACAATGTACTGGGAACACCATAAATATCTGACCTTTTTGGGGGGTGAGTGTGGTAAGCCTGTGCTTCGTGGTTGGAGTCCTCAAGAGAGCTGAAATTCTCACTTGCAAAACCAGTATCCCTACAGGGAAGAGTATTTGTGGAAAATTGGTAGAAGTGAGAAGGAGCTTAGGAGCAAGGAGAAGAAAACGATAGTTATCTATGAATTGTCTAATGTGTGCACATCGCAGTATGGGACATTTAATAGATATTTCCAGTTTTGACAACAGCCATACAAGATGAGGGCCATTTTCCCTATTTTATAGATATGGAAGTAAAGCTCAGAGAGGGAATGTAGTTCTGCAAGTATACACAAGTAAACGGGAGCACCAGAAGTGAATTGCAACCTTTCTGGATTCTGCTCTTTTCATTCCAGCATGTTGCCAGGGGTTCCACCTTACCCCCCTCCCCCCGCAGCCAATGAGAACAAGGCCTGGTGGTATGTGACTACCCAACCCCATCAGCTGGTAGGTGGCAGAATGAGTCTGTGGCCCAAAGCCCATTATCTGAATGCCAAGGACAAGCCTCCAGATGCTTGCATATTTCATCCTCGCTCTGTGTTCCAAAGTCTGTCTTCCAACTAGAAGAAAAGCCTAAATGAAATTATAGAATTATTCTTACATTGATCTCAGTCCCACTCCAATGCTTAAAGTTGTGAATTAATTTAATTTGGATGATTTAGGAAAACAATATAGTATAATAGAAAGACACAGAATTTGGATTCATATCCTGGCCTCCACCACTTCCAAGCTGATTGAGATAAAGCAAGTCACACCATCTCCCGGAGCTTTAATTTCCTCATGTGTGATGTATGGATAATGATGGATAATTCAGAGAACATTTCCAGGATTAAAGGATAAAATGCATATAAGTTGCCCAATACAATGCTTGATCAATTCTTAATAACTATAAATGCCCACGTTACACCAGATACTAGCTTTTCATCATCCTGACTCTAAGGCTTGTATAGAAAATAAGGTCCATGAGGGAGTTAGATTAAGAGCACAGAAACAGATCTATTCATATATGAATTTTCACCTATGACAAAAGAGGCATAGAAGATCACAGTGGAAAGGAGGGAAAATAGGCCTGAAAAATTATTTTTTACATGAAAAATTTAAGTGGGATTGTTACCTCACACCATACACAAATAATAGCTCTTTTGGGGCCTAATTGTCAACAACACAATTACAAAAAAAATTGGAAGAAAATATAAGAGAAAGCATATTTGACCTCAGCATGATAAAAATTTCTTAAGACCATACAATGTTAACTATAAAATAATATGGATCAACTTTACTACACTAAAATGTCAGAATTCTGTTTATAGAAATCTTCCCTTAAAATGTTTTTAGCGGCGGGCACCTGGGTGGCTCAGTTGGTTAAGCGACTGCCTTCGGCTCAGGTCATGATCCTGGAGTCCCGGGATCGAGTCCCGCATCAGGCTCCCTGCTCGGCGGGGAGCCTGCTTCTCCCTCTGACCCCCCCCCCCATGTGCTCTATGTCTCTCTCATTCTCTCTGTCTCAAATAAATAAATAAAATCTTTAAAAAAAAAAATGTTTTAGCGGCAACATCATCAACATGACAGAATAAGTCTTCTACCATCTTCCTGCCAAACAACACTGATTTAGACCATCACCCATGGATGAGGTTACCTTTTGGAAGTCTGGGGGTCCAGTGGAGAAGTTCTAGCACACTGTTGGAGCAAAAAGATATCTAAGATTGGATGTATCAAAGGGAGTAAGAGGAACAGTTTTACTTTACTTCCATCAACCCTCCCTTAAAGTGGCACAATTTAGTGCAAAGAGAAACCTTCTCAGCTGGGATTTCACCTATAGGGGAACGTGAGAGTGTGTGAATGATCACATGGCTTCCCCAACTGTGTTAAAGAGACCACTTCTTTCTAAGCCCATTCAGAACACTGAGGTGAGCTCCATGACTGGGGGCTTTGGAGCAGCTGGGAGAATAGCAGCCAGAGCTCTCAGAGGGCATTGAAGGGACAGAAACCCTTCATCCCTAGCTCCCTGAGTGCACCCAATGAAGGCGAGCTTTTGCAGACAGCTAGTGAGCATGTACAGAAAGCTAGCCTGACTCTGCAGGACTGAGAGAAATCACACAAACTTGAGCATTCAGCACCACCCTAAGGAAAGCAAACAGGAAGCTGTCAGAACCTGGCCTGGTTTTTCCGGATCAAGGAAGGCATACAATTCTTAAGAATTACCACCAGAATTCTCACCTAACATTGGAGCACCTAAAAATATAAAGCAAATATTAACAGATCTGAAAGTAGAAATAGACAGCAAAGCAATAATAGAAGGGTACTTCAATACCAACTTTTAACAATGGATAGATCATCCAGACAGAAAATAAATCATTAAGGAAACATTGGACTTGAGCTGCACATTAGACCAGATGGACCTAACAGACATTTACAGAACATTTCATCCAGCAGCAACAGAATACACATTCTTCTCAAACACACATGGAACATTCTCCAGAATAGATCATACATTCAGCCATAAAATGAGTCTTAACAAATGCAGGAAGATTAAAATCACATCAAGCATATTTTTCTGGCCACAATGGTATGAAACTAGCAATCAATTATAAGAAGAAAAGTGGAAATTCACAAATATGTGGAGATTAAACAACATGCTCCTGAACAAATCAAAGAAGAAATCAAAATTAATTTTTTTTAAAAATTGTGAGAAATGAAAAGACAAACAACATATTAAAACTTATGAGATGCAACAAAAGCAGATCTAGGAGGAAAGGAGGAAGAAGAAGAAGAAGAAGAAGAAGAAGAAGAAGAAGAAGAAGAAGAAGGAGGAGGAGGAGGAGGAGGAGGAGGAGGAGGAGGAGGAGGAGGAGGAGGAGAAGCAGAAGGAGAAGGAGAAGGAGAAGAAGAAGAAGAAGAAGAAGAAGAAGAAGAAGAAGAAGAAGAAGAAGAAGGAGAAAGAAGAAGAAGAAGAAGAAGAAGAAGAAGAAGAAGAAGAAGAAGAAGAAGAAAGAAGAAGTAATTAAGCCTAAATTTAGTAGAAAGAAATAACAAAGGCCAGAGAAGAAGTAAATGAAATAAACTAGGAAGACAATAGGAAAGATCAATGAAATGAAGTGTTTTTTTTAAAAACAAGATAAACAAAATTGACAAACCTTTAGCTAGACTAAACAAGAAGTAAAGAGATGTTACAACAGACACCGCAGAAACATAAAGGATTATAAGAGACTACCATGAACAGTTATACACCAACAAATTGGACAACCTGGATGAAATACATAACTTCCTAGAAACATACAACCTACCAAGAGTGAATCAGGAAGAAATAGAAAATCTAAACCAAACAAGAACAAGTAAGGAGACTGGATTAGTAATTTAAAATCTCCCAGCAGAGAAAATCCCAGGACCAGATGGCTTCACTGGTAAATTCTACCAAATATTTAAAGAAGAATTAATAATAATCCTTCTCAGACACTTCCAAAAAAATTGAAGAGGAAGAAATTGTCCCAATCTCATTTTACAAGGCCCAGTATTACTCTGATACCAAAGCCAGATAAGGACACTACAAGAAACAAAACAAAACAAAAACAAAACTACAGGCTGATATCCCTAATGAATATAGATACAAAACTTTTCAACAAAATATTAGTAAGCCAAATTCAACAGCACATGAAAGAATCATAAGCCACAATCAAGTGGGATTTATGCCTGGGATTCAAGGATGGTTCAACGAATCAGTAAATAAACAAACCACAGTAACAGAATGAAAGATTTTTTAAAAAGTGTATGATCATCTCAATAGATGCAGGAAAAAAAATCAAATATCAACACCCTTTCGTGATAAAAACTCTCAACAAATTAGGTATAAAAGGAATTCCCTCAACATAATTAGGGCAGCAAATGACAAGCCCATACCTAGCATCACACTCAATGGTGAAAGGCTGAAAGCTCTTCCTCTAATATCGGGAATCAGACAAAGGTGCTTGTGCTCCCCACTCCTCTTCAACATAGTTCTGGAAATCCTAGCCAGAACAATAGATAAGAAAAATTTAAAAAAGTCATCTGAATTGGAAAGGAAGAAGTAAATTTTCCCCACTTATAAATGGCTTGATCTTACCCAAAACACGTACCCAAACAAATATCAAAACCACAGTGAGATATCACTTCACACCTGTTAGAATGGCTATAATCAAAAGCACAAAAGATAACAAGAATTGGCGAGGCTGTGGAGAAAAGAGAACCATATACAGTGGAATATTATTCAGCCATGAAAAAAAGGAAATCTTGCCATTTGTGACAACATGGATAGAGCTATAGGGCCTCATGCTAAATGAAATAAATCGAACATAGAAAGACAAATACTGTGTGATCTCATACATATAGGGGATCTAAAAAAGCCAAACTCATAGAAACTGAGAGTAGAATGGTGGTTTCCAGGGGCTGGGGCTTGCAGAAAATGGGAGCATGTTGGTCAAAGGCTACAAGCTTTCAGTTATAAGATGAATAAGTTCTGGGGATCTAAAGTATAACATGGTGACTATAGTTAACACTATTGTATCATATACTTGGAAGTTGCTAAGATAGTAAATCTTAAAAAACTTCATCACTAATAAAAAAGTAATTATGTGAGGTGATGGGTGTGTTAACTAACCTTATTGTGGTAATCATTTTGCAAAATATATGCATGTATCAAATTATCACATTATACACCTTACTTTCACAATATTGTATGTCAATTTTATCTCAATAAATATGGGGAAAAAGCATTTTTTAAAGTCAACCAACTGGGCAAAGACTCTTGCCATAATTTATCAGATGAAGGAGAAAAACATATGTAATGAACTTCTAGAAATCAAAGTACAAAAAGACAAACAAGTCAATGGAAAAATAAGCAAAGACATAAGCAGACAAATCAGAGGAGAAGAAAACTGTATGGCCAAGAAAAATATAAAGACATGTTCAAATTCATTCTTAATTAGGGCAATGCAAATCAAGACCACAATGACATATTGTTTTTCACCCTCCTGGTTGACAAAAACTGAGAAGTTAGACAATAAAAGGTGGTGGAAAGACTGTGACAAAAGAGCCTCCCTCATACAATTCTAGTAAAGATTACAATTTAGGGCTATCTTAGAAAGTTATAAAGTTTAATGGTTACACATTTTGTGGCTATGTGATGACATTCCTAAACCCAAGGAAATGTTTACACATGGACAAAGGACACATATATAGAAATGTTCATAGAATCATTGTATATATGTAATAGCAAAAGAAGTAGAAACAAGCTACCTTAGTCAGGGTCCAATCAAGAGGCAACAATCACACAGTGATTTGAACAGAGAATGTTAAACCTTAATAAAATATTAACTATATTAAGGGATTGGAATAACAGGGAATTGGCTATTAAATGGTAAAATACACTAAAGGATGCAGGAATTACAGGTGCAAGGTGCAGCTGCTATCCCCAGGGCTGAGTTAGAGCACTGGAGAAAGGAACACATCCAGAAGAGGGCTTCTCACCCAAGGCTGAGACACACCCTTCACTGGAGAAGGCACATGATGGCTCATGGGTGGTCAAGAAGTCCAGGAGGGTGCCATGACAGTGAACTCAGTGGAAATCTACTCTTTGGGATGCTAGTGGAAACTGTCCACAGGGGTGTGGTGCATCTCAGAACTCACTCTAAAGCCACCTAAAGAGCACCGTGGGAAATTTCCCACACGCTGCTGGCCGCCAGGTGCAGCTACTTGCCCTGTACCTCAGGAGGCCAGCACTGGAGAAGTCAGTCATACATGTGGCAGAAGCCCTCCAAGAGGAAGACACAGGAACTGGAAGAGAAGCCCTGTGTCCCCCCACTGCCCATTCCTGAGGAAGGCGAAATGTTGACAAGGTCCATCTCCACTGTCACAGAATAGGCAACAGAGGATGGCTCTGGAGCTGAGAAGCAACAGATTGATGGCTGGCACAAAACCCAAATGTCCAGCAAGGAGAAAATGAAGATATTCACATCATGAAATATTATCACCATGAACATAAATTACAACTCCATGCAAAAGCATCCATGGCCACCGCCTAGATGACTCTTAGTGACATCATGTTGAGGAAGGGTCCATGGAAGCAAACAGCATTATGGAGGAGGGATCAGGTAGTTGTGAGTTAATGCAATTGGTTTGATTCCTGGGTTGGGGGATGATTCACGGCTGTTCATTTTATTATTATATCACAGCAATAAATAAAAGATGGGCATGCATGATACTGAGCCAAGATGGTAAGAACATTGACATCAGCTTGGTGGTAGAGGCAATGTCAAATTACTATCAAGTTTCTAAATGTTTTCTCTCTTGTTCTGAACTTGTCTAGTGTAGACCAGCAACACCCAGTTCCCAGCCTGGCACCAGCTCTGTTCCTAATGGTTAAAAGCATGTGCTTCAGTACCCGATAGGCTTAGGTTTGATTCCCAGCTCCATCACTTACTGCCTGTGTGCATGGGTAGGTTATTTTAACTGTTTGAGTTTAGTTTCTTCACCTATGACATGAGAATACAAATACTGAAGAGAACTATTATGGGACAGGGTTGGGACTAGGGTGAGGCAAGTGCGGGCTCAGCGCTTGCGCAACATTGGAGAGTGAAGCCTTTATCCCACATTCTAGGTGCCTCCCTTACATTTCCTTAGTCCCAGCCCTGCTGCGAAGACTAATGAAAGAAGGTAAACAAAGTGCTTCCCCTGTGCCTGGCACATAGTAAGATCTTAGCTAATGGTATTTATTATTATGACTCTGACTTTCTCTTAATGTTATTATTAGTTTTGTCATTTTATTGCTATTGTCAAGCTGACTTAATCTCTTAGCTCTCCATTTCTGTTCATTAAGCTGGAAATATAATGAAAATCCCTTTGGAGAGAAAATGTTCATGTGGAAATGCAATAGATTCAACTTAGCTATCTTCTCATCCATTTATTCATTTGGCAACATTTTCTAAAGTGCCTGTGATATGCCAGAATTGTGTTGTTTACTGGAGATAGAGAATAAATAAGACACAGTGTGTGTTCTCAGAGAGCTCACAGCCTGAGGTCGAGGGGAAGGACAAATTCAGGTAATGACAGTAATAGGACAGCTGCGATAATAGAGGGATGAGTTGGGTCTAGGGGAGCCCAGAGGAGGAATCACCTGGGTTTGATGAGATCAAAGAAATCTTCCAGATGGCAGTGGTAGTAGATCCAAGTCATGAAAATAACTGGTATTTTAGAAGCCTTCCAAAATATAATGGGTTCTTTCCATCCAGTGTATTTTTCCATACGGTGAAAATGCATAACACAGAGAGAAAAATCACACTTCTTGGACATGAAGTAGACCGGAGAGGTGCCAATGGTAATCAACCAGAGCAAGTACCGCCCTCTAGGGGGCATTCCAAAACATACTGGGTTATTTTTAGTTAAAACAACTGGGCGAAGTGGCTGGCATTTCGTGGGCAGGGAACTGGAGATGGTAAACATCCTGCAATACACAGAGCAGCCCAGCACATGGAAGAATTGCATTTACAAAATGCCAACAGAGTTTCTTTTGAGGAGCACTGAAAGACAGCCCATTATATATATATGTGTGTGTGTGTGTGTGTGTGTGTGTGTGTGTGTGTGTGTTCAAAGGGGAGACAAAAAGCCAATTCTTTTGGGCAGTTGTTGCACGTCTAGAGCTAGCCTGGACCTTCAAGTCTCCTCTCCTTTGTCAGTCATGAGCATTCCCTGAGGCAACATCAAGAATGGGCTATGCATGCTGGGCCTTGGCCCAAAAAGGGCCACGCATACACATTGCCCTTCTTGTCACTAGGCCACCAAGCCAGACATCCCAGCGCATGTTGATTGGAGATTTTAATTGTAACTTACGAAAATGTCGTGTGGTTTGTCAGTTAACTGTCCCTGATACTTTTCCTTATTCCACAGCTGGCTTTCTTTCTGATAGTTGAAGAAATACTTGTCCTTTCTATCAATAAATATCCACCCTCCCCAGAGATCCACACTGGTGATGACCTCTGTTTCTAAATTCAAAGATTTTTAAAATTTTTATTTTATGTCACCAAAACGCAAGAGTTAAATTATTTATTAAACCAGGAGGAATTGTTCTTTGCAGTTGTTTTTAACAAGCTGTATTGCATGAAGAGCCCGGTTTGCAACTCACCAGGAACTTTCATACAGGACTGAGGAATTTTTCTTACACTGGAGCATGATCAGAGAAAGAATTTTGACCCAGGAAATATGAAAACTGTACTTGACAGTATTGAACAGTATTCCTCACAGTCATCTACAAATTATTGATAATCTTCATAACCCTGAGAAATTTTCCTATAAAAATTGTATTAAAAAAACTAAATCTGGGGACGCCTGGGTGGCTCAGTCGGTTGGGCGTCTGCCTTCGGCTCGGGTCATGATGCCAGGGTCCTGGGATCGAGTCCCGCATCGGGCTCCCTGCTCCGCGGGGAGCCTGCTTCTCCCTCTGCCTCTGTCTCTCTGTCTCTCATGAATAAATAAATAAAATCTTTAAAAAAAAAAAAAACTAAATCTGAAAGGAAAATTCAATGTGCTCAACATGATTTGCATTTTATTTCATGAATAAAATGAATCAATAAGTAAAATAATTTTTTAGATTTTGCTACCGTGGGATAAACCTGTGAAATTTCAACAACGCACGCTAAAATGTTTATGTTTTACCAGTTTGCTATATATCTTGGGATGGCAAACACTCGTATGATGTATAGAAACTGTGGTTAGCGTCAAATCAGCAGGCGATCAGATCTGTTATTAGACGTTTTAGATCTAGTTTTAAAGACCCAGTTGTACAGACATTGTAGCAAGACCTTATTCATTTGACATGCCTGGAAAATGAGAAGCCAAGCAATTTAGGACCAGCATAGAAAACTTGCGGGCAGACTGTAACTGCTCTGGCTCTTTCTTTGTAGCTTATCGCAAATATTTTGCCAAAACATAGTATTACAAAACTATAAGAAATACAACTCCTTCTAATGGGAAACTTTGGTTTTCAGCTCTGGAAGGGACGGTAAAGGTTTTTGAAATGATTCCCTATCCAGATGGGGAAGCAGAGACCCACTGAAAATAATTCCCTTGCACAAACTCACATGATGAATTAATGGGGAGGCTAGAACTGAAAGTCAAATTGGTCTCATGGAGTTCCAGAATCAACATTAGAGCAGCCCTAGGGATCACTTACTAACTACCCTGCTCCTCACCCCCAGATAGCCTCTGCTTTCTGATCCCTAGTCCAAGGCTGTACCAATATTTTGTGACATCCCAAAGTTCCACTTTGATGATGATCTCTACATATAAATGGAAGTAGATTTTAAAATTCATTTTCCATTAGTGAAATGCACAAATTAAATCCTTTATGTATTATACCAGGAAAGAGCAAGCAAAAATTTTCATTAAATCCATGCTCATTGTTCATTGGAAATGTGCCGGTCTCCCACATGGAGTTCACTGATACCTTCCTTATACATACTTTATATACATAAGATCACCCAAGGAAAAGCAGAACATTAGGAACAAGAATTGACCATGAGGACTAAGACAGGAAAATTAAAGGCCAGAAATGAATTTAAGAAGTTTAAGTATGGCCATTTAGTGGTAGAAGTATTTACAACCAATACATTTTCAAGGCAGGGAAAGAAAAGGTCTCAATTATCTGGACCTTAAGCTTATTAGCACAAGTACCACTCAGGATTATTATCAGTCCATCCCCATTTTCCTGATCCCACCTACAAAAGTCTGTTTTTCCCAATGAAGACTAAAACCACCAACAAGGAATATTTAAATAAGTAATGAAAGTAATTTCCCAGAGTTAGAAAAAGGGGAGAGACATCACATTAACACAGGAGAGATGAAGAGTGGAGTTTATATCTGGATATATTATAATGACATTCAAGGAGAAAATTCTAAAATTTCTAAAGGAAAAGTACAGATCGTATACAAAGGAACAAGAATCAGATGACATTTCATTTTCCAGTAGCAACATTGATGCAAGATAATGAAGCAGTATTTTTAGAGTATTGAAGAAAAAGAACTCTGAATCCAAAGTTTAATTTCTAGCCAAACTGTCATTCATATATGAAGGCACGATAAAAATATTCTTTGGCATACAACGTCTCCTCACAAAGGCACACATTGAAAAGAGATCAAATTTTTTGGTAAAACTTGTAGTTATATAAAAAAAACTGAGACTAAAGAAAAAGAGACATATAACTATAATAATCCATAGTTTGTCAGATTTTCAAAATTGTTATAATATCAATGTGGTGGGTTCTGGATGGGAGCTCAAGAAATACGAGAGGCTGCTAAGTTCTCATCTTATATAGGTGGATAGAGATATCAATTTTAAAATATATAATAACAGATTATTTTTTTAGTCACAAAAGGTGGGGCACACTGAAATAATCCTCCTCAATGGCAGAAACTAGCCCATGCATATGAATAATTCAAGTAAAAGTAAATGGATGAAATTCTCTAATAGAAAGATAACATTAGATTTGATTTTATAAATCCATGTCTATACTGTTCACAAAAGACACATCTAAAACATAAAGTTGAAAGAGAAATAATGGAGAAAATATTAGACAAATGTTAACTTTAAAAGCCTGGTTTAGCTACATTAATAAGATAAAATAGATTTTGAGATAAAAATTCATTTGAAAATAAATACTATTAAGGATGGACAGGGCATTATATAAGGGTAAAAATTTCAATTAATTTAGAAGCTATAGCAACTTTAGAATTTTTTGAACTTAATATAGACATGACCTACGTGGAGCAAAATACATTAAGATAAATGGACAAATCCTCCATCATATTGGAGATTTCAAGATATCCTTCTTGATTATTGGTAATACAAATAGAAAAAAAATAGGAACAATATAAAAGATCTGGAAAACTTAGTTAAGAATCTTGACTAAGGAGCAAAGATAAAGTTCTTCCAATAATTAGAGAGTAGACACTTTTTTCAATGATACACAGGACATTTGGAAAAATGGATCAGCTATTAAGGAAAGAAGAAAGCTTTTATAAATTAAATTACAAAGAGAATTATAAAGCCATGAACTTTGAACACAAAATAATTAGATTATAAGTTTAAAGAAGTGTTTTCATTTTTTTGAAATTTTAATATGAATGCTAACAACCTTATGTTGAAGAAATCATAGTGAATATTTGTAAATATTTAGAATTCAGCAACAAGGAAAATATGTCAAAACCTGTGTGAAATGTAATGACTTATATTTTCTAACACAAGCCATAAATAATATCAGAAAGGAAGAAAGCATCAAAATTAAGGAGCTAAATATCTATCTTAAGAAATAAGAAACAATAAAACCATGGGGAGCAGAGGGAGGAAATAATAAAGTTAAGAGCAAAGATCAACAAACTAAAATATAATAGATATAATAGAGCACATCAATGAAGTCAAAAGTTGGGGAAAAAATAAGCAAACCTCTGACAAGATTGATCAAGGGAAGGCACAATTAAGTAATAATTGAAAACCTGTGGGGTGCCTGGGTGGCTCAGTCAGTTAGGTGTCAGACTCTCAGTTTTGCCTCAGGTCATGATCTCACGGTTGTGGAACTGAGCCCCACGCCCAGCTTTGTGCTCAGTGTGGAGTCTGCTTCTGATTCTTTCTCCCTCTTTCTCTCTCTCTCAAATAAATAAAATCTTTAAAAAAGAAAAGCAGGATGTCATGTGGGCCATAAATACAGATAGAGATTGGGAAAATACTATAACAACTATTTGCTTGTAACTTTGAAAACTTTGGTGAAACGAAAAATACGTAGAAAGATATAAATGACCAGAACTAAATCAAGAAAAAATAGTAAGTTGAATAGTCTTATAACTATTAAATAAATCAATGCAGCAATTAAAATCTTTCTACAAAGGAAACACCAGGCCCAGATGATTTTACAGGCAAATGATGCCAAACTTTCAAGGAATATATTGCCTCTTTTAGACAGTAGAGAATATGCCCATAAATGACCCAGTTTGTCTTAGGAAGCCAGGACAACCCTGATACCCAAATCGGCATTTCACAAGATGCAAGTATTTCATCCATGAACATGGAATCAAAACTATAAAGCATTGGGGTGCCTGGGTGGCTCAGTCGGTTAAGTGGCTACCTTTGTTTTCAGTCTCGATCCCAGGACCTTGGGATCAAGCCCCGCATCGGGCTCCCTGCCCATTAGAGGGTCTGCTTCTCCCTCTCCCTTTGCCCCTTCCCCCTGCTAGTGAGCTCTCTCTCAAATACATAAATGAAATATTTTTAAAAACTACTGAAGTATTATCAATCATAATTAGCAGTGTATTAAAAATATAAAAAATCACAACTACAGTGAGGTTTTCCTAGGCATACAAGGATGGTTTAATATTAGAAAATCCATAAGGAATAACTCATTACATTAATTGATTAAAACTAATTAAAAGAGAAAAGCCCTATACGAGCATTTTGGTAAGAGAAGGAAAACATTCAGTAAAATTTGACACCCATTCACAATAAGACTCTTAGTAAAGAGGAACAGAAGGAAACTAACTCAGTAAACAATGTCTCCTAAAAACTTGCAACAGAGATCCCTCTTAATGGGGAACTGTTAGAAGTGTTCCCTTCAAATTTAAGAATGATAGAAAAATTTATTCTGTCATCACATCGAGGCAACCCTGAATTGAAGAGTTTAGCCAGTGCAGTAAGACCAGGAAAAGGGGGAATAGATTTTCTTTTTTAATTTAGAAAGTTGGAATAAAACTGTCAACACTTGCAGATGATAACATGTTTTACTTGGAAAGCCAGAATAATCTACCTAAAAATGATGCAAAATAATAAGAGAATTTAGCAAGTTGACTAGGTACAAGGTCCACATAAAAATTTCAACTGTTATTCTAAACACAAGCTGAAACATATTGAAAATAATTAAAGAGAAGACACTATTTAAGCTACCACTGTCAAAAGAAGTTCAAGACCTCTATGAGAAAAAATTCAAAAATTCACAAAGAGATATTAAAAGAAACATGTATAAATGGAGAAATATTCTCATGAACCAACAGTCCGAGACCTTTCAGACCTCCCCAATCCATAGAGTCAATCAAAATCACAACTGGGGCGCTTTTAAATGAATTTTGATAAGCTGATATATATGAAAGAGTTAAATGCTAAAAGTAGCCAGAATACTTCTGAAAAAGGACAAGGATAAGGAGCTTGTTTTACCGAACATCAAGATTTATTATGAAGCTATAGTAATTTTTTCAGTCTGGTGTTGATGTAAGGACAGACACACTGACCAGTGGAATAGAATAGAGAACTCAGAAACCAACAAATCCATGTAAGTAAATATATTATATGACAGAGGCAATGTGTCATCTCAGAAGGGAAAAGAGAGACTATTAGAAAATGAAATGGATTTCTATCTTACACCAAATACAAAATTGTACTCCAGATGGATTAACCACTAAAATATTATTTTTAAAAAAGATTTTATTTGAGAGAGAGAGAGAGAACGAGAGAGAGAGCACAAACGGCGGGAGCAGAGGGGGGTTGTAGCAGACTCCCCACTGAGCAGGGAGCCTGATGTGGGACTCGATCCCAGGACTCTGGGATCATGACCTGAGCCGAAAGCAGACACTTAACTGAGCCACCTAGGCGTCCCTAAACGCTAAAATATTAAACCAAAACCTTAAAACTCTTAGTAGAAAATATCAGTGAATATATTTTAGAACTTAGAGTAGAAAAAGATCTCTTAAACAAGACGTAGAAGATAAACTGGAAGAAGAAATGTGCAATATACAATCTGAAAAAATATTATTATAAATATGTAAAGAGTGGTTACAAATCAATGAGAAGAATACAAGCAACTCCCTGGAACTCTTTAATAGGCAAGACACATGAACATAAGCATCTCACAGAAAAGGAAATATTTATGGCTAATAAACATAGGAAGATATGTTTAGCATTTTTGGTGAAATCAGAAATGAAAAATGAAAATCATTCATAATCTTTTTATTAGTGCAAATCAAGAAGTCTGACAATACCAAGCATTGAAGAGTATGTAAATCTTTAAGGCCTCTTATGTATTGCTGGTGGGAGTGTAAATTGATGCAATCACTTTGGAAAACAGTAATAACTCCTAACGTTGAATATTCTATCATCTGATCCAGTATTCCATTCCTAAGTATGTACCTTAAGAACATTTTGTACATATACAACGGGATACACGTGCAGCAAGGTTTTGGCAAAAATAATTGGAAACAACCCGAATGCCCGTCAAAGGGGGAGAACATCTACTATGACACATTCTCACACTTACATGTTATACAGCAGTTAGATAACAAACACAGTGACATAACAACATGAATCAAACTTTACAATGTAATATTGAGTGAAAATAGTAAATCTCAAAAGATTACACAGAGGATAATACCCTTTTGTAAAATTAAAGACTACTAAAAAGAATGTGTTTGTGTGTGTATATATATATATATGCTATTGTATATTACTCATATACAATCATTTATTATGTAAATATACATATATAGTATTGTGCATTACACATACACACACACATAGTGTCATAAAAAGAGACAATAAAGCTTTATAAGAAGGGAAGTAAATGAACTGACACAGGATTCCATGCATTGGTTCCCTTGTGCTGGTGTCTGAAGTGGTATGGATTGGGAGCAATCCCAGACTCATGACCAACTCCTACTGCTACTCAAGCCTCTTCATGACTCCACAGCAGGATGAGACAGAGCTCTCTGGAAGAGAGCGGTAAAGCCAACAGGAGGAGAGTTAAGCCATTCTTGATCTCTTACCCACCCACCACCCCACCCCCCCGGTTTGCCCTTGAGTATAGAGAGAGGCTCTCTCTTCTTCCATCCTGCTGTGCTTTCCTCAAATAACCAACCAGACTTGTTTCATCAATATCCAAAATAGAACAAGTCATGTTCTGCAAAGGGCCTTTCCAGCTGGAGGTCTTTCTCAGACGAGGTTTGGTGCAGTCTCCAAGGGTAGAGAGTGCAAGTGAACCACAGATCTATTTCAGGAGCTCAACAAGGCCCAAGCTTTTGAATAGCATGTTGCGACTCTAGAGAAGGCGTAGGTGTATACTGGGATTCTCTTTGCTTGGCTTCTGGAGAATCCTAAGCACAAGTATTGCCAAGTCAGCATAACTCCATAGGAATACGGGGAATATGGGTTAGAAGGTAGAGAGCCTGCCCCCACACGGTAGCAGAGAGTTTGTGGACTCGGGCAAGTTCCATCCCCTGTAGATGTCTGTCTCCTCATCCACAGCATGGAAGCATCTTGAAGTCTCCCTCTTTTCTGTCCTTGAGACAACAGAGCTACGCACACAGAATGGCCACCAGGAAGGCAGGCCAGAAGGTGTTTTCCCTGATGACCCTTTGGAAATTGGCAACAATGCATTTCTCCTTTTATACTTTCCAAGAATTCTAATGGACCATCAAGTACCAAATGAGGACCATTGGAATGTCCCTAAATGAGTTATCTTTAATCTTCCTCCATTCTGAAGTCTTGCTCTTTTCAGTTCAGCTGAAATTGCATCCTACTCTGTGGTTTTGCTGAAAAAGTCCATGGCGGTTTCATCTCCTGGTTTCAATTTAGGGTCCACTCTCTTCTAATCACTGCCTGCCAGTATGTTTTCTAATAATTCTCATTTTGCCAGGTTTTGAGTGAACGTGCTTCCTCCGCCCCTGGGTCTGAAGACTTCGCCACAGCAGCAGTAGCCAAGACACTTCAGCCTTCATTACAAGCTGTTTCTAAGCCACCAATAGAGCCAAAATAACAATTATGTTTATGTCAATACTGAGCCACAACATTTCCTTCTGATGTTCTGGAGCTTGTCCCGGGAAAATGTCCAGGTGCAATGGCTTTAATTTCTTGTGGATCATTGAATCTTATATCCCAGCAAGGGCCCCTCAAACTGAGTTCCCTGGGACTCTTGAGGACTCATGCAGGGTCAGTGTGGGGGCTACCATCCCCCTACCACTGGTGGCGGGCCTTTTGTGGTTGTGGGAGTTCTTTCTCTAGGTCAGCACCACCTACTTGTTCACACGGTTAGCAATATTTGTGCAACATGGCGCCATGGTCTGTAGCTATGTCTATCCAAACAGTTTGCTATGCGGTCATCAGGCTCAACCCCATCCTGAGGATCTGTTGCCCTCTAAGGGAAATGAACCTTGTTTGTTTTTGAAAACACAAATACCCAGGCTACTTTTCAGCCCTGAATCGGCTGTTGGGTTTAATGCAATACACTCAGAAATTATTGCTTGGACTATCTAAATTAATCGGACTGTGTCCCCAGAGGCTTCTGCTCAGAGCAATCTCCTTAACTCTTGAGTATTACGGCTCCTACCGAGAGCCCCACACTCACTCCTCAATATGTCCTTAGTCTGGTCCGCACAGAGGCGCAGCCATGCGGAGCCATGGTTCTTACTGCTGAAGGCATCCTAAGGGTCATCCACTAGGGTTCCTAACCTGAGCTCTCAAGTCCCGAGGAGTCCAAACAGAACAAAATATTCTTAGCTTTTATCAATATCCTCGAAAGTCAATACGGGGATGACTCTGTTTTACAGGATCTTTTTGCTAATTCCTACAGAAAATAGAGAGGGGCAAAAGAAGGAAATGGTGTCCCAAGCTAGATGCTCCAGAAGCTGACAGTGAGACGGAGTTTGGAGAGCAAGATGTGTGTTAGGGATGGATGCCTGTGCAGGGCAGGACAGGCTGCAAGACTGGCCACAGGAGAAAGGTGACCTCTGGACAAAAGCACTGTCATCCGATAAGGATTATCTGAAAAGAGTATTGTCCCTCAGAGCATCCCACATTGGGATGACATCACTGGGTCTCCGTGCCCCTCTTGCCTCACTCAGTCACCTGATACAGGCTGCTCCTGGAGTTGCTGCAGCTGCAGCAGACTTTAAAGGAGCTGGACATTGTTGACCTCACTCTCAATGCCTCGGGCAATAAGTCCTTCCTTGAAGGGGAACCTGGGTGGGACATCCTTATGTCTACTTTTGGTAGGGGTGTAGACTCACAGTGCTATGATGCTCACTGCCCCTGTGCTATAACTCTTGATTCTACTATTGCTTCTGTTGAGTGTCCAGGGATGGGGTGCAGCAAATCTTCCTTCTCCCTCAGACTACGTATCCAAGAGCTGATGGAGAAGGCAGGCCAGAATGATGCGCCCTCCATGTACGATGTCTCCAGTGGGCAGGGTGCATCTGCCCACATGGTAAGGTGGCGCACTCCTCAGCCCCCTGGACCTCTGGCCAGTTCCAGAACAGGGAACTTGGAGCATTTCCTCCCAACACAATGCTGGGTGCATCTCTTAGTTCAGCTCAAGTGTCTTTGCATCTAACAGCCAACATTGCAGTGAGAGTAGAAAGAGGTGAACTTCTCTGCTTTAATTAGATGTGATTCCCATTGGACAATGCAGTTGGAAATGAGCACGTTTTCAATATCTAGCAGTAGGCATTGTGTGATATGAAACGGATGACATTTGCTTTCCTTAGACTTCTGCAAAAGTGTTTATTTTTACAAAGAGGGTCCGTCAAACTGCAAATTAGCATGCACACATTCCTTCCTGTTCTCTCCTCCCATCTGGCTCACTCGCAGAAATTACACTTCTCAGCTTGCCCAAACTGTTAGCACACAATTCAACTCCCATTTGCTTGGTGTCAATTTAATATTGCATTAATGAGACAATTAGAGAAGGCCAAAGAAGATTCCCAGCTAAAGTGCTTTAAGTGGGAGTCAAGTTGATTAGAAATGGCTCTTTTTCATTTTAAAATAGTGTGTTTGGTTTTGCCTTAGCACAAAAATTTTACTTGATTAAAGTCTCAGAAGCTACTAATGAATTGATTCAATGAGATTGAAGTATTTCCATGGAATCAGAACTCCAAGAAAAGGATCTGACCCTCCCCACAGTTATGATGTGCCACCTTGAAGAAAAGAGAGTAACTCACCACCTTGCTTCCAACATGCAAACAGCCACATGAAGTGAAAAGTTCAGTCCAATGGGTGAAGAGGCAGCTCTTCTTAGCTCCCACTCTAAAGCAGCCATCGGGCTGGAGTCAAGGTGTGGGGGGCTCCATCAGCTAATGTGGTACAGTGGTCAGGACTCTGGGCTCCAGCCCAAGCAGTGTCTGGCTGGGAGATCAGAAGCTGAGCCCTTTCTTCCCGGCCCTGAATCCCCACCTGGGGAAGGTGGTCATCAGGTCAACGACACAGGAACACCACAAGAACCTAACATAAAGGTTAGGTTCTACTGGCATGGAATATTCAAGTGAATTTGAATAATCTGAAAATGACATGGAACTTTATAAAAACAGTAGACACCAACAGGACCTTTTCTTTCTGTTTCTTTTCAAATACTTGGCAACCTGGGGACTATTACATTTAGTAATGATAATTAAACTATTCCGTGTGTTCTGGTGTTCTCATAATATCATCAAACATTCACTCTGGAACAGATCTTAAAGCTAATCTGGTGTAATAGCTTAATTTTCTAAATGCTCGAAGGGTCTAAAGAACTTAGAAACACACGAGAGGTACGTTAAGACTCTAGCCCGGTCCTCTGAGCCTTCAGCCAGGGCTCTGGCCACTGTATTAGACCTTCTCCAAACCCATCTGTGCCCAGGCAAGCTTCACCAGCAGGGGCTTTGCTCTGGAAGTTTCTTCAGAAATTTGCCAGAAAATGCCAGAAGTGAATATAGATCAGATTGAAAGATCTCCTGGACCAGTTTGGGGCCTGCTCCCTGGTCAGGCCAATGCACCCTGCCTGGGTCCCTTGCCCCATGGATATTTGGCCTTCTCTGGCTTCTTCTCCAACCCTAGTCTGTCAAGATTTCAAAACCAAAGGTAACAGATTTGGGGTCCAATGTCAAGCGCTGGGTTTTCCATGAAGTGAGTTGATTTGAGGGCTATCCTGTTCTAAGCTGACATGGATCTCGGTGTTCTATTTTCCCCTGCCTGTTCCCCTGCTGGAGCATGGAACAAGGCTGAATGCATGACTTACAACCTGTGAGGGAAGCTCTGGGGAAGCAGAACAGAGATGGTGCCTAAAATAGAAACTGTAGTCAATCAGGTGGAGGCAGATGGGCATGACCAGCATCTATCAGAAGATCCTTGGAGAAGATGACAACCCTGCCTTCCTACTTCTGATTCCCACTCCAAACACAGGGAACATTAGCTCTTCCTCTTCTCTGTGACAGAGAAATGAACGATATCAAACACTCACCAAAGAGAAAATGTTACACCAGGTGTGCTATTTTGGCCTATAACAAGAGTGCGATGAGTATGTTTTGAATAAATAAACAAATTCCTTGAAAACCAGTAATCCCAGCCATGTTTACATTTGTACAGTGAGAGGTCACCCTTCTTGGGGAAACCTTAGGACAAGGAATCAACTGGATAAATGTGTATTGTTTCAGATTTTAATGTTTTACATTTTAATTTAGACTTCTGACTGGGGTCTACCCAGAGCCTGGTGTCTCCTAACTGCAGAGATTCAAAACAAAAGGTTAGGAAATGACACTTATTTTGTATTTATTAGATATAGGGTGCTTTCTACTAAGTCACAATGGCCCAGGTGGAGACCCCCATAAGCTCCCCGGGTGGGAATTTTGCTACCTTCTCCATCAACAACGAGAGACCAGTAGACACTTCCTACATCCATAAAACCAATTCTTCTCCTACACCCACAAAACCATTCTGTCCTTGCGTGGCCTGGCAACATTCCTTTTCATCCACATCTGAGCCTAGCACAGCACTACTGGTACTCAGGAGGCCGCTCCAAAGGTCCTGCAAAGTCCTAAGTGGTCAATGCTCCCCAGATGGTAGAAGCCCCCCTCACCACTCCCACCATTCCCTACGCGCCCTGGAGAAAGAAAACCACTTTCAACTTTGAGACCCAGACATGCCCTGCTCTTCTGTTTCCCCTTTCTCTGCCAACACCCCTGCCTCCTTACCCCCGCTCTGGCCCATGGCTGACTGTGACTGTGTGGACACAGGTCACCATCCCCCACCCCAGGCCCTCTCTCTCCCCTCCCCGTCTCTGCCCTCTCCTTTCCTCTTTCTTTTTCTATAGCCAAATGGGGAAGGGGGTCTCCCAATTAGGGGAAAGACCCTCTTCTATCTGTTCACCCTGAGGCACTGGGCGTCTGCCTCCTGCACAGCTTCCATTGAGGCTGTGGTCCACTACGGCGGTGGGCATGGTAATGCATTACACATAAATTCAATTTCTCAAATCCAACAATGCCAGTCCTTGCCCTCTTTCTGAAGAGAAGCACTGAGGTCTACACAGAATCTGACAGTCCTGGGGGCCAGAAGCCCTGGGTTATGCAGCCAGTTCCCCAAGAATGAGGAATGACATTGGGCCAGTCACTTTCCCTTTCTGGGCTTGTCCACTGGCTGGTTGTAACACAGGGAGGTGAGACTAAAGGGTTACTGGAAGTCTCTTCTGGCTGGAACATGCTGGGATTCAGAGATGGGGGCTGGGGGAACAGCATTCCTGGGGAGTGACACAATTCCAAACTGGGAGATCAAAGGGCCTCCACAGAGGGAGGCCCCAACCGGGAGCTCGCAGGCCTGCGTCTGGGGTCAGTAATTAGCTCCTGCCACCACCTTCGGAGCTCTGGGCGGGCAGGTGGGCTTGCACTGTGGGCCCAGCCACAGAGTCTTCCCCCAGACCGGAGGCAGGAGCCGGGAGGGAAGGAGAGGGAGGGCGAGAGCCCACCGGGAACTATGACATCTGTATGGAACTTTCTGTTAGACAGATGCAAAGTTTAAACATTTTAACAAAAAGCAGTCCACTCCAGGCTTTCTCGACACCAGTGTGAGAACTGCACTGTGCGGGTACCTCTTAAAGTATTTGATGAGAGACTAAAAGGCTGACAGGCTAACACTTCACTTCCTTCCAATTAGGGGCCTTGAACATCAAAGGCCCAGGCCCCACTCAGCCAGGCTTACTTGAATGAATTAGGGAAGAGAATGAGTCCAGGAGTTGCTTCCTTCTCTCCCTCGCAGAGACGCGGGGCTCTGGGGGCTTTAATAAGATGTTGGAGGTCACAGGGGTCAGGCTCTGACTGGGGGCACCGGGAAACTGCCAGAGTGTTTCAATATGTGTGGTGTTTGTCATGCAATCAGGCCCGCCAAAGCCTCCCCTTGTGGGGCCGGTCTTTCGGGGACCATTCCGGAGATGGAGCTCTCGGGCAGGCGGGGAGGGGGGCCCCCAGGGTCCTACTCTGGTAAGGAGTACAGGGGGCACCAGGGCATTTGGTCTAGAGGCAGCTTCCTCCCTCCCCTCACCCAAGAGCCCAGGCCTGAGATCCAGGAGTCAAGGTGCTGGAAAAACAACCATACTAAGTGCCTATCCGTTAGCTTCCAAGGTTTGCTGTGTAGACCCAGGGGCTGCGTGGGGGCAGGAGTGATTCTCAGCCCCTGAGCTAGCTGGCTCTGGGCATAAGTTGGAGAGGCAGTGCAATTCTGTAAGCAGTCAGAGCCAGGAGAGAAAACAAAGGATTTCATTGCATTTGATGTAGCTTAATGATTGCAAGGGACCCAAATCTCCACAGCAGCTCCCTCCAATGGGTTGTAACTCCAGCTTACACATCCCAGGGTGGGGCAACTCACCATCCTGAACATCTGTATCCATCCTGGGAGGAGCAGCTCTCATGATTAGGAAGAGTGTCCTTCCGTCGAGTTGGAAGGTCCCTGCTTTTTTTTTTTTTTTTTTTTGGTAAAGTTTGTTTGTTTGTTTGTAATCCCTACACGCAACATGAGGCTCAAACCCATAACTCCTAGATCAAGAGTCAATTGCTCTTCCAGCTGAGCCAGCCAGGCACCCCTTTCTTGAATGCCCACCCCACAAAGGCTGTTCTGGTTCCTGCAGCTAAGCAAACAGTATGATCTCGAGAGCTGGACAGACCTGGATTCAAAATCTGGCCCCATGTTTCCACAGTCTACAAACAGGCAAGTCGCTTTGATAGTAAGCTGCTTCTTCCTCTTTGGCGAATTGGAGTCTTAGCATTGACTTTTGAGGATGAGAAACAATGTTTATAAATCACCTGTCAGAGAATCTGACACAATCCCTTATTAAGTTGGGACTTACTGAGACGTTCATATTATCTATTACCTGTTCTGACCCAGGAGGTTACCCTTCTCCAAGCTTCACATCCCCTACCCCCAACCCCATCATCACAGGGTGAGGAGGAGTGCCTGGTGGGGGTCCATGAAGAGAGCCGTCTCCAGTGACAGAATGATAAAGGAGGACCTTCTCCGCTGAGGGTGGATAGACATGGTTCCAAGAAGTTCAGGTGAAGCCCGGGAAAATAGGGAAGCACATAGTAGAGACAGAAGCAACAACATGGAAGAGGAGCCTGAAATGTACAGGAGACGTTTAGAGAATGGTGGGATAGTGCGATTTGTCTAGAACATTGGATGAAGGGAAGGAGAGGAGGCCATAGAGCTAGGACAGAATTCTTATAGGGAGAGATTTGAGTGTCATCCCAAGGTGCTTCAGGGGTAACTACTGTACCCATAAATTGGGCTTTTGCAAGAGACACATGATCTATTTTGATCCTTACAACAGTGCAAAGAAGCAGGTATTGCCATCCCCATTTCACATATGTGGAAACAGAGGCTACGAGAGTCTCAGTGACTTGCCAAGATCATAGTAAGTAGAAGAGCTCCCTAGGATCTAGGTCTTCTAACATCAAACCCAGATTCACGAAATGATTTGTAGTCTTGCTGAAAACACAAAAGCAGTACAATAGAGAAAAGAGAGGGGGGCAGAGCTCAGGGTGGGCTGGACTAGTCAGAGAAATCTTCCTGGAAGAGGTGGCCTTACTAGGAGTCTTCTCCCCATTGGACTCCATCGGCTCTTGAAAGTCCTGCGACTAAGCCATCAACCGTCCAGGTCTAAGGAGAGATAGCCAGTGATGTCTTTAGAATCTAGTCTGTCTTTATAAATATTTGAGCAATCCGCAAAATTATGGAAATTCTATCATGTGTATGTCGATGACGAAGGTGGCTTCAGAGTGTGGACCACCATTTATTAAGCACCTCTTATTTGCTAGGAGCTCTTGCAAAAGCTCTTTGCATTCATCTTCACCCAACCCAGTGGGGTAGGCATCTTTACCTTCATTTTCCAGGTGAGAAAACTGAGTTTACAAAAGGGTAAATGACCTGCCCAAACCAATCCTTAGTCTAAGATGTAGGTCTCTCTGGGTCCAAATTGTGGACTCTTTCCACTCTACTTATTTTACTTCCGAACTTAAAAGTGGTGCTCTATCTGGGATCACACACCCAGACCCTGGGTCCAATGAGCTCAAAGCCTCAAGTCACAGGCAGGTGATGGAGGGAAAATCTCCTCTGTTTCTACCTCCTTGAGCCTGGCACCAGGCTGGATCCACTACTCCCCATAATTTCTAATTTATGCTCTGAATGAAAAGATCCTCAGGACGGCTCCAGAAATCCTGTACTAATTCACCATTAATGAGCTGGGTCATTATTTTTAAGGCCCTATCAATAGCTCCCTGTGGCAAAGTCAGCTTTAAGCCATAGACATTTACATACAAACTGCAATGCATTCCTACACCCTCGTCACTTCCCCTAGGAAGGGCCACTGTGATCATTGTTCTCAGTCCCTTTTTGAAGCAGAGTGAAGGAGAACTCCACCCAGAGTGTATGGCGGAGCCCTGGGTCACAGGAGAGATAGATCCTAGGTAGGCTGACCATCCAGCCCCCAAAGAGTTGTTGGTTTTAACTGAACTGGCAAGGACTGGAATAAAGGTAGGAAACCGAAGAGTCACACAGTGGATGCTTCTGTGTTAGAGATACAGACACTAGCATTTTCTTGTATTCCATGAGCCATGACTGTACAAATAAGCTAGAGCCTCCAACCCTGGGCTCCATTCAATTGCAACAACTGGGCTCCAATTCGAGGACTGATTCCATCACCTTCCATAGTCAACATAGAGCATTGCAATGATACCACAGCCCCAAACAATGAGATGGGGTCAGCTTTCCTTTTGCCTTTTTTCCTGGCCTTCACAGCAAATCCACCCATCTAGACCTGGTCAATACAGCATGAAAACACCAGAGATTACAACTTAGTAGATAAGAACTGTGAAGTCATGAGAAAAGAGCAGTTTCCATATAAACTATAATAGATTATATATAAAGCAGTGCATATTCTTAATATGAGTCTCAATACATAGTAGAAAAAGAGGATGTATTGTTTTCATTTGGTATTTGATGGTGGTGGGGAGGGGCATTCAGAGATTTGGCAATCCAGATGGGCTTCTTGGAGGCATAGGGTTTGGAGTAGGCCCTGAAGGTGAGGCAGAATCCCCCAGGCCACAGGAAGTGGAGAGGATGAGAGGAAGAGGGTGTCTGAAGACATAGCAGAAGGAATGAGCTGACACATAACAGGGCAGTGAGACCTGGCCAAGGGGCTCAGCAAGGCAAGTGTCTGGAGACAGAAGCTATGGCCAGAGAGCAGCCCGTCCCTCTGTGTCAGCAGGGGGACGAGGCACCTGCCTTTCAGGGGTGCATGTGGGAGTGCCCTGTGAAGGTGATTTCATGACAGCCTGACATTCTGTGTGTGGTACCATAGGCACGAGGACCTCACTGCTGCGGGGACACTGTGGAAAGTATGTTTTAGCCACAGAGCTGTTTCTCTAGGCCCAGCCCTCCTCAGATGTCTGCCGCTCGGGCCTAGGCTGACTGCTCTGCCAGCGTGTGACACTCCACACCCCACTTTCCAAAGCTGGCTCAGGTCGTGAAGCTTTCCGTACTTCCCTTCACCTCCCCAACCTCTACTCCTGCATCTGTATAGCAGAAGGAATGGCCTTTCTCTTCCCTGGGTGAGAGGTTTGTTCTGAGCATGAGCAAAGATGGCCCCCACACTGGCAGAGCCAGAAAGACCCAGATGGGGATTGCCTCTCTACCTCCTCTCAGGAGGGCCCTCAGACTCCCAAACATGCTCTTAGAGCCTCACTTTCTCATCTGGCCAAAAAGGGGGCTAAGGTGCCTCTTCCAAAAGCCCCTGGCAGGTGAGGGAAGATAAGACAGGTGAGCTGACCCAACACCATTCCCGGAAGGTCAGAGATGCCACTCCGTCTTGGCTTCCTCCCTGTTGCTATCTATCATTGTCTCTTTTTTTCCTCTTCCTTTCCTTTCCTCTCTGAAAACCAAGCCAGCCCCGTCTCCATGGCCCCTGGCTCAGATGGTGATCACGTTGTCTTGCAGGTGACAGAGCTGGTCTTTTGGAGAGCTGCAGCTCCCAATTTCTCCCAAACTGTGGGTGCTGACAAGTGATTCACTGGGAAGTTGAGCTAATTACATGCCCCCCGCCCAGTGTGGATGGCTTGGCCTCTAGAGCAACCATCAAACAGCGAGCTCATAAAGCGGGCTCATCTTCCAGGGAGCAGGGCAGCTCCAG
This sequence comes from Mirounga angustirostris, assembly GCF_029215605.1. Taxonomy (NCBI): domain Eukaryota; kingdom Metazoa; phylum Chordata; class Mammalia; order Carnivora; family Phocidae; genus Mirounga; species Mirounga angustirostris. Next base: position 12,230,771 of record NW_026991718.1, on the reverse strand, counting down.
GGGCCATTTTGCAAATGTTTGACCCCCAGGTACCTCCAGGTCACTGGGATTTATTAGTTGGAATCTGCAGTTCAGCAGATGACATTTTAAAAGGCGTTTTATGGCTTTGTGACCTGTGTGCGTGGCAGGGTAATTCTGAGGCTTTGAGTCTGCAGTGACTGCCCAGGCTGCAGTGGCTCTCAGTGACCCACAGCCCTGCCTGCCCCACACACGAATCCAGGGATGACCACTCCCCTCCCCCGACCTCAGCGTCGACGTCCCAAATCTCAGGCTCTCGTCTCATCCCAAGCTGGGACTCGATGCATGGTCTTCCCTGCAGAGAACCTGGCTGGAAGAAGATTGCAATTACATCTCCCCAGTGACCAGAGGAGCCAGACGATCCTGGGCATGTGGGGAAGCTGAGGCTCAGAGAGGTGAGGAAGACGAATTCAAAGACCTACAGCTCATATATGATGAAGTTAATACTGGAACCCTGGATTCCCGCCCCCACCCCCCCATCATCATCATTCCACTTCACAGGCTACATCTGTGAAATGCTTCCCTTTGCTTTAAGAGCAATGATCCCTAAGGCTTGCTTTAAAGGGTGATTCCTGGAGTAGCATCACCAAAGACTCTGTTGAACAGAGCAGCCTGGAAGCCACGTTCTAAGGGAAATGCAGAGACCACCGGAAGATGCAGTGTGAACCCCTCTCTGTGTGCATGGAGCAACCTGGGCCATGCCCGTGGTACATAACGCACAGCTTATTGCAAGCAGCCCTTTGAAAATGAGTACAGGAGCGCCCTCCTCGAGACCACACAGTCTGACTCTGAGGCTTCCAGCAGCCTCTTGGATTTCCTTTGATGGTAGCACCTGCATCTCCACCATGAACTTTTGTGGGCAGAGATCAGTATGATTCACTCCTGTCTGCCTAGACCTTCCTCCTTGCCTAGCTCAAAGTCAATGCTCATTATCTGTTGATGTTATTAAGTTGAGCTCCAAATTTGCCACCCCAGAGAATGCTGTCTCTTCCATTCAGCATTCCTTTGGTACATAATGGAAGTGTTGAAGAATGTGCTTGCAGCCCTGGGACACACATGAAGGCATGTGATCTGAATCCTGAAAGACTCAACCCATTCTTGGTTGGATGAGGTTTGGATGATAAAAATCACACACACACACTCTGCTGTTTTGTCAAACACCAGCCTCCCAGGGAGCAGTAATGTGTGAACTCTTTTATTGGTTTCTTATTCAAGATCAATGAGACACATAGTCGAGCCAGAAATGATAAGAATCTTCTCCTTAGACAGCCAGCCGTTCCTTTTTCCCTGAGCCAACTCAGACTTGGCTCAGTTCAACAGACTTTTACTGAGTGTCTACTCTGAGCCAGTAACTGAGTGAGAGGCTAGAATGACAAAGAAATGAATAAGGTAGAGTTCCTACTCTCAGAAGTCCGTCAGCCTGCCAGAGGAAAAAAAATGAGAAATCAGATCATGAGGGTAGAAAACAATGTGTGCCGTGTAGGATGCCCCCAAGTGTAGAAAAGCATGGAAACGGAGGGTGCTGTGAACTTGGGTGACCATGAGGTCATTGTCCATTGGAGGGGGATGCCTGAGCTGTGTAGTGCAGAGTAAATAGAAATAGTGGTATAAAGCAGAACTTGAAAAGGCATCACACCAGAGCACACAGCATGAGCAAAGGTATAGAGGTGAAAAAAGGTTTGGTGAGCACAGGGAACTCCATACTATTCAGTGTTGCTGGAACAAAGAGGCTAAGTTAGGGAGTGGTGGGTTTGGCAAAATAGGTAGAGACCCCATCATAGAGATTGTATATGCCAGCCTAGGGAGATTCAACTCCATGCTGTGGCAACACGGAGTCATTAAAAGATTTTAAATATGATAGCAAAGACTTGTGTGTCTTAGGACAATTTCTTGGGTGACCATGGATAGGGTGGATTGAAATGAGAGGTGGTGGAGGAAAGGAAATCATTCCAAGACTATTAAAACATCTGAGAAGGAAGATGCTAAGTCTTAATTGAGGGCGGTAGAGATGGGATGGGAAGAAAGGGAAGGTTCACGAGATACTCAGTGGATGTCGGACAATCAGGGTTAGGTGAGCAGTTCGATGTGCAGGACTTGATCTTTCTCATTAAAGCTGCCATTCAGGGCCATGAGCTTGTCCTGGCCTCTGGGGTGGTAGGGGCCTACAGGTGGGCATGTCTGATTAGTGGAAACCAGCTCGAAATATGCCCGGTGGAGCCATAGCTCTGTCCCTTGGATGGACTGGGAAGAATACAGAGCATCAAGAACAGGGGGAAAGCAGCCAACCTATGGGGAGAAGAAGTGCAGGATTGTAAAGAACACATGTGCCGGCCTGTCAGTTACCGACTGGACAACTCCGCAGCTCCCCAAAGGTGCTCTGTGGTTATGGGCACGGCGGGGTTCATTTAATTGGTAGCCTTTGAAATGTTTTTGCTCTCCAATCTTCATAAAAAGGAAATGAGGGCTGCGGTGGGTGGACGAGGTGTTGAGCTGTTCTGGCTACAAGGAAGGAGACCTGGCCTTTGATGAGCCCTGTAAATAATCAGTAGCACATGTCCACGCCGCACCACCTGACGCACACGGTGCTGGGGGAACGCTAGGGGAGGCAGTGAGGAGGGGCAGGGGGAAGACATGGGCAGGTGGCTGAATGGAGAACTTGCCAATATCAGTGATGGTCAACAGGGCTGGAGTCAGGCAGTGAGATCGGAGAGCACGTGCCCTTGAATTTGGGAGAAGGATAGCATAGATGTTCTGTCCCTACTATTGGTGGGCTGCTGGGCCCCGTGCGGAGCCTGACCTTCCTTTAGATCGGTTTGCTCACCCACTTAAACAGGAATGCTGGTGTCGGCCACGCGGGTATGCGCAACAATCCAGTGAGTGGCAGCAGAGAATAGTGGCCAAGGAAATGCACGAGCTCGGAGTGGCCAATTGTACTCGAATCCCTGTTCTGTTACCTACAAGCAGTGTACCAGGGGCACGTCACCTTACGCCTTCACATCTGTGACTGTCCTTCCGAAAACCAGAGTAACGATGGTACTCCCGTCCTAGGATGATGTTCAGATTAAAGCAGGTGACCCCTGCACATGCTGGCACATAGAAAGAGCTCGGTAAATGGGAACAGGCTCTTGATCTGAAAGAGCTGAGAGCTGTATTCAAAGAGTGAGGGAGGCTTATTGTACTCCCAGCACCAACAGAGCCGGAGGATGCTCATTAACCTCAACTCAGTGTCAAGTATCTTCCAGGTATGTACCACGCTTGCCATTCACACAGCCCCAGCTCCATTGTTTATTGTTCTCATTTCACAGACAAGACTAGTGAGCCAAAGAAATCAAGTGACTGGCCCAGGGTTGCCCTCAGTAGGATTCGAAGCCTAAATAATTCCTCCAGAGCCCACGTTCCTCACCACTTACGAGGTACACCCGTGCATAGAATGCTAACCACTGGCCCCTGCGTGGGGAAGCACCAGATGGTCCTTCCAAGGGCCTGGCATTTGTGGAGGGCCTCCTGTAGGCCAGGCATGTGCCAGGCACTTGACATAACCACGTGAGCTGGTTACTGCTGTCCCCACTTTAGAGATGAGGCGACAAACCCAGAGAGGTCTCCCACTCACTGCTTCAGGCTCTGCTCTAGACGTGAGTCTGCCAGACGTAAGACCACACTCTCTCCCTAACCCCTGCTGTTTCTGCCATTTGAAAGAGTGGATGAGGAAGGGTGGAAATGGTGATCGGTCCCATGCATTTTCATTCACTGGGTTACACACAAGAAACCTGAGAATGAACCAGATCAGGCAACTTCTCCGAGATCACAAAGCAAGCCTGCAGCACCTCGCTGGCTCGTCATCCTCCCTTCAGGAAACACACAGGGAGTGGCATTTAACGCGAAGCTCATTTCAGAAACTGGAGGCATTTTTCTGGGTCATATCCGGGACAACCAGCCCTCATTTCAGAATTTGAGGAAGGGCCTCAGGAGGGCAGGCCACGCGCCCCCCGCCCCTAAGAGCTGCACACGCGGCCCCTGCTTATGGGCTGGCAGCATCGGATGCTGCTTTAATTAGATCGCCATGGTAACGAGCTACAGGAGAACAATAGACAGTTGTGTACTCGCAAAAATCATCAGCCAGACAAGGCCCGCTAAACTGTAATTATGCCAGAGTAGCAGTGGATCTTCATTTTGGTGCAAGAAATAAACTGCCATCCAGTCCTGGTTGTCTTCAGAATGTCTATGAACACTAGGGTGAGGATTCTCAGCGAGTTTATCATGTGAAATTATATTTTGAAATTGTGAAAACCCCACATAAAGAGGATCGTCTTTACACTCCGGGTTTTGACTTGTGTGTTCCCAGAGGGGGGCCGAGAGCAAGGTCAGGAAGGGAATAATGACCACATAGATAGGATTTACTGAGTCTGGCCGTGCCGGATGCTTTGTATGGTCTCCCCTGATCGTCACCATCAGCGTCTGCTGTGGGTGTCTCGAGCCCCACTTGACAAGGCAGGAACCCTCACTGAAGACTGAATAAGGTCTTGACCCCGGTGTGTTTGGCTCCAAGGCCCAAAGGCTCTGCCCTGAGCCATGTCGCTGTTCAAGGACAAAAGGAGACAGCCCGGTCCAGCTGTACTTCTAAGAAACGCTCGGAATCCTCCTTTTGATGAAACGTGAGGGTTTCCCTTTAATCTGGTTAGTTTTGCTGGTCTGATAAGATGCAGTTCACCCCGGCCATCAGAGTCACCGAGACCCATAAATAACAGAAAGATCATTTAAAAATAAATTACCAACTGAAAGCAGGGAAAACTCATCCTTGGGTTGTTGCTCTCCCGGCCCCCCATAAATCTGTTGTCTTTTCGACTCAGCAGTGGCCAGGGTCACAGACCGTAAAGAGCTTCCACAGAGAAATTTGAAAAATCCCAGCAAGACGGAGCATGCAGGAGTCATAGGAAAGGCATTTGTATTCTTGCCATCAGCCTGGGTTGAAGGATGCCGCCCCCAGGCTGGACAGGCGGGATGGGGTGGGCACATACTCAGGAGCCAGGTGCTGCCCTGCCTGCTGGGATTCCGGGAGCACCACGGAAAGACCTCGGCCTCTCAAATGTTCTGGTTCCTGGCCTACTTCCTTGGAAAGGAACAAAATTTCCAGTCTCACTGCCACATGAAGCTGCATTTCCCTTTGGAAATGGAACCCAGTGACCTCAATTTGTAAGACTGAGGATGAGCCTGATTTTAGATTTGGTTTTTCCAGAGAAAACACAGTTGTGTTGGGAAAGGGGACCTGGGGTGGGTCGTCCGAGAAAGTACTGGCCGGGGGCGGGGAGCAGTCACGGGCGGGCGGTGGCAGCCCAGGGCAAGTGTGAGTCTCTCCCCCCGGGCCCCACGGCTGCTCCTCATTCCGGTGCAGGACAGCAGGCTGGCGTGCTGGCCTCAGGGAGCCTTTGCACAGTTGACAAAGCAGTGTCAACAGCTGTCCCCTCGTGTGTCGGCTCTTTGAGCTGCCAGGCTCTGGTGACATGGTGCCCTCCAGGCTCCTGCTCAGAAAACGTACTGTGACAGGCATCTCCTGCCCAACTGGGCTCGGAGCAGCTCCCAGGTGATAGTGCTCGGCCTCCAGGACTGTGTCAGGACACCCTCCTCCTCCTGACTCACTTTTCACCGCCAGCGCGAAACTTTAACAGCGTATTACTCCCCGGGAAGGCACGGAATTTGGCATCATGGACCATTTGAGCCCCAAGTGCCTTTTGTGATTGTCGTTTAAAGGAGTGGTTTTAAACTCTGGGACAGTTAACCTCCCAGGGAATGGACTGAGAGCCAAGGACCCTTTTCCCTGTGGGATAAAGGTATGTGTGGACATACATCCAAGCATGTGCAAGCAATCCCAGAGCTCACACCCCAGCTGAGGAGGCTGGCTCTGGTCTAACCTCTTCATTTTAGAGACGGTTGATCAGAAAGAGGGAATGACCAACTCCAGGTCACAAAGTGATTGACCCCACACTAAAGCTCCATTCATCCCCCTCTCTTCCTGGAGAAACTGCTACAACCACCTCTTAACTGGCTTCCCCTTACCACTTAGCCCTTCTCCCATATATTCTCTACACCAAGATAATATACGCTTTTTCAAACACAAACCACCTCAGGTCCCTCTCTTGCTTAAAATCCTCCCGTCATTCTTCATGAGCCCTGAGATAAGATCCAACAGCTTCCACACGATCTCCAAGCCAGGGCACCACATGACAGGCCTCCAGGAGAGGCTAGTCACACCAAGGCTCCCCCCAGGGGAGGCCAGAGCCCCCACATTATGGGTTCTCATATCCTCTAGCCCTGCCAGTCTTCTCTCCCTTTCCTGGGCCTTGGCACATGTTTTTTCCTTCTTCCCAACACAAACTTCCATCCTCTCTTCACCCACCTACCTCTTATCTATTTTCCACTTCTTGGCTTTGCCACCTTCTCAAGAAGGACTTCCCCACATTTGACTTCCCTGAATCAGCCAGGGTCAGCCAGGACCCAGAAGCCATCATGGGTTATTCCAAACAGACAGGATTTCATACAGGAGATTTGTTACATAGGTGTTGAAGGGCTGAAAAGGCTTTTAAGAATCGATGCTGAGTTAACCCAGAGATCTGTAACCTTGGAGAGCCATTTCTAGCCTCAGAGCTAGGAAAGTAAAAGGAAAGGGATGGAGTTACCAGGATCTAGAAGTACAGAGAAGGGGCCTGTGGGACTATGCTCTGAATGCCACACGTCTGGGGGTGGGGACTGCCAAGAGGTTCAGAGTGCAGCATGAGGGTACATCTGGTAATTGTAGTCACTATCTGTGAGGGCAGAAGCTCTTCCCTGCTCCTGTAGGGTCTGGAAAAAACGGGAAGAGACTTTCCTTGATTCCCTCCTGCTGTCAGAAGCCAAGGGGAAGCCAGCCAGCGAGGGAGTCTGGGAAATGTGGCTGGAGGACTCCCAACCCCAACACCACAGAGCAGATTATGGAATGGGTTTGGCCAAGAGACCAAAGGAAATAACTGGCACAAGCCCACACCACATTGTTTATCTATTGACCTTTGCATTTGACTACACGCTCTATGAAGTTTGGCCAAAACCATCCCATAGCCCAGCGCCTGGCACCAACCTCAACGGTTGGCACTTAGTAAGTGTTGATTGGCTGATCGAATCGGAGGGGTAAGAGCTTTCTGAGCCTCAGCTTCCACAGCTGCAAAGTGGAGCTAGATTCCTCTCCACAGAATTATCGTGATGATTACCAAGATGATGGATGTGAGTGGACCGTGAGCTGTTTGGACTCGGGTCATGACAGAACATGAGAGCCCTCCATGGACAATGTCTGGCTTCACCAGGAGCCATATTCTGAGCTTGTTTTTAACAGTGTGTGAGGATGTTGAGGAAAGAGTGTGAAGCCCACTTACTGCCTATCTTCCCCTAAAGAATTTCAAAAGCTCCTTCTGCCTATTTTTGTCCTGTGGTGCTTGAGTGACTATGTGGGTTATCACCTGTGACAAACATTTTTATATGAGTGTTGACGTTTCTGGTGTTTCCTGATAGGCCAACATCACCTATGGAGCCTTGTGGAAAGAAGTCAGCAAACGTTCCAACCTCAGGGTGTTAGGGGTGGGGACAGCACACAGAGAGGGGAAGATCTGGGTCTGGAACTCTTAGCTGGTGTCCAGAAAACTATGAACACGGTGAATTCCTTCAAACCTATCTGTGAAGCCCACCTGGGAATTTGCGTCACAGAACATCTCAGAAATGAGAGTATTTTGCACGCACTGAGACACCTGATCAAAGATGTGTCTAAACATGCCCTGTGGGTGTGGAATTCCTCAGGAGCCAGTTCAAGAGGCTGTCTGTCACCTGTCATCTTCCTAGTGAGAAAAGGCCCCTGGACCAGAGAGTCAGGAGGCTTGAGTTCTGGTCTTCTCTTATTGGCAACCTCTGTGAGTTTGGGTGAACCCCTTCTCCAGCATTTGTCTCAATTGGTCCCCAATTTGGGCTATGCATCTGAATCATCTGGGTCACTTACTCCTAGAGATCTGATGTAATTGGTTTTGAGTGGGGCCCAGATATTACATGGTTTTCAAAACTTTTGTGCCTCCAGGGATGAAAACCACTGTTGCAATACATTTCAGAAGCACCTGGAAAGATTGTGAAAACACAGGCTGCTCAGCCCCACCTGGGGATTTTCTGAGTCAGTGGGTCTGGGTGAAGTCTGGGAATCTGCATTCCTAACAAGTACCCAGGTGCTGCCGATGCTTTTGGTGTAGGACCACATTTTAAGAAGCTCTACTCTAGTCCTGTGGTCCCAATGACAAGTGATTTTGCCTTCCAGAGGACATTTGGAGGATGTATGGAGATAGTTTTGGTTTCCACAACTTGGGGGGCGGGAGGTGCTACTGGCTTCTAGTGGGTAGAAGTCAGGGATGCCAAACATTCTACAGTGCACAGGCCATTTGCCCAAATCAAAGAATTATCCAGTTCAAAATGTCAATGCCTCTACCATTTTTATGCACCCATAAATTACCTGCAGCTGTGTTAGAATGCAGATTCTGATAGAGTCAGTCTAGGGAGAACCCCAAGAATTTGCATTTCTATAAACTCCCACATAATACCCAAACCGCCAATATCCCATAGCTTGGGTTCCTTCAGTTCTATAAAGACACCTGTCCCACACACTGCCCCTGGCCCCCAGCCTGAGATATATAAGTAAACTCCGCTCTTCACTGCCATATCCTCTAAGCCTACAAGAGTTCAACCACTGTCAGAGGAAGCCCTCAGTAAATATTAGAAGGATGTAAGACACTCATTATGAGTAAGCTGAGCTGGCCTCCCCCAACCCCACCACCCTTGGTCAAGGAGCCCTTGGGAGTCAGGATCTTGTCTGGTCCTTCTTGGTTCCTACAAAGCTGGGCACAGAGCTTGGCACATATTAGGGAGTCTGTATACATCCTTTGTACAAGAGTGGACAGACACAGTAAGAGCTAGCATTCTTGTAATGGTAGATGATCACTTTCTAAGCTACTGAAAATGATCCCTCCTTCAAAACGGATTCCTTTCCTGGTCTCAGAAGGCATTTTCACTTGCATAATCTCATTTGATCTTCATCACAAAGTTATGAGGAGAGCAGAGTCCAACCCCACTTACAGATGAGAAGACTGAGGTGAAAGTGTAGAACCTGGACTAGAATGAGTCCAGCAGCCTGGCTATGCCAAGTCATGCCATTCCCGTGTCATCCAAGGCAGCTCTGTCTGCTTCATTCTTTCTCCACTCCCCTGAGCCCTACCTTTCTCTTCAGTATGGTCACACCTTCTCCCCTTTCTTGCCCAGCCTCTTCTGCCTTTTATTTCCTCCCGCCCTATATACCAGACAGCCATATCCTCTGCTTAACTGGCTTCCTTTTCAGCCTTTCTGCCTGGGTCTTCCTGGAATGGCTGAGGGCTTCCTGAAATTCCAACTTGAGGATCGCTTCAGCTGATGGAGAAAGTCAAGGTCTTGCTTTATTTCCTGCCCCCTTACCACCAGCCTCAGTAGTCACAATGGGTGCCAGCACTGGAGAAGCTCCAGCCTACATAATACCATTTTCATTATAGGCCAGTTACGTGGAGGACACCTGCTTTGTGTTGGCCCTGTGGTAGTCAATGGAGAGACAGAGATTTATAATCCAGTCCTTCCCCTCATGTGGTATTTGGAAAGGAGTCTGGATTCAGATAGATTTCCACCCAAATGCTGACTCTTGGTTCTCCAACCACAGGCTGCTCCTTCCCTGCCTCTTGATGCTTTCTCCTTACTTCTCTGGACATCCCGATGCCAGAGAGCCCATACTCCATTCTCTGACCTTCTCTTTTCCCTGTAAACTTACTCCATAGGCGATCTTAACCCTTCCACACTGATGACATACCGATTTACATCTAAAGCACCAAACTCTCTTGTGAACTCCACTGATACACCCAACACTTGCTTAATATCACGACTTTGATGTCTAACAGGGGAAAAATATGTACAGGTATCCAAAGCTACATTCTTTTTCTTTTTTATCCAAAACTACATTCTTGATTGCTCTCCACCCTCCAATGTGCTCCTCCCAGTTATCTTCATCCCCATTAGTGCTGACTTCCTTCCATCTTTGGAGAAATCCTTGTCACCTCTCCCTCACTCACAAGCCTCATTCAGACATGGCTCTGTGTCTGCACTATGTGTATCCACTTCGAACCACCCCCATTTCACCTGGCCCAAGTTGTAGGATCTCCCACCTGGACAATTGCATGAGCCTCCTCACTGGTCTCCCTGCCTTCAACCTTGCCTTCTGACAGACTGTTCTCCACAAAACAGACTATAATTCTTTACCATGTGTAGTGAGCTGAATGATCACCTCAAAAAAGATATGTCTATGTCTTAATACCCAGTCTCTGTGAATGTAAGCTTATGCCCTTAAATCCAACGGCAAGTGTCCTTAGAAGACACAGGAGAGAAGACACAGAGGAGACAGTATTGTGAAGACAGAGGCACAGACAAAAGTGGTGGGACCACAAGCCAAGGAGGGCCAGGAGCCACTGGAAGCTGGAAGAGGCAGGAAAGATACTTCCCTCGAGCCTCTGGAGAGAGCACTTCCCTGCTGACACCTTCATTTTGGACTTCTGGCCTCCAGAACTCTGAGTGAATACATTTCTGTTGCTCGAAGCCAATGAGTTTGGTAGCCCTAGGAAATGAATACATTATGTAAGTCAGGTCATATCCATTCTCTGAGGTAAATCCTCCAGTGTCATCCCATCTCATTTTGAGTAAAATCTAATTCCTTGCCACAGGGGCTTATGCAAGCTGACCCCCACTGGCCCTCTGACTGTATCTCCTGCCACACTACCTCTTGTCCATCTACAAGGCCAGCAACACTGGCCTCCTTCCTGTATCTTGACTCCGTATATATCCCCACCTCAAAGACTTGGCACTTATTATTTCCTCAACCCAAAATAGTTCCCAAATATCCATGGTTCTCTCCCTCTGGTCCCTGCTACAGAGGCAGAGGCCCTCTCTCCCTCCTGATGTCCAATAGCGCACCCCTCCCTACTGGCCTTACCCACCTCATACTGCTGTCCTTCTTAGCATGTATCACCGTCTAATGTAATACGTACTTATCAGTCTGGAAGGAAAGAGCCATGAGAGTAAGGAATTTGTTTTCTTCACTATTGTATCCCCAGTGCAAGCAAGTGCCTGGCATATACGAAGCCCTCAGAAAATGTATGTGGGATGGATGCCTCTGGCCATCTCTGAGATTAGGTGCCCATCACTCAGCCTCTTTAAGCTCCAGTGGCAGAATGGGAATGAAGAAGAAGCAGAAGGAAGAGCACATATAAAAGCAGAGAAGTCCAAAAGGGCTGGCAGTGTGTGAGCAATGGCACAGAGATCTGTGTGCCTGGAGCACTGATACAAATGGGAGCAGAGGGGTAGAGAGAAGCAGAAGAGAGAGGCAGGAGGCCAGCCAGAGAGGAAGCTGGGGCCAGGTTCTCTGCACATTAGGTTTCTATCAAGGACTTGGAATTCCCTCATTATCTTTGAAAAACATGTTCCTGGGGGGCGTGAGGGGGGAGCAAGGAAGCTTAAGAAAACTTTTTGATGTCAAGATTGTAGAAAACCTTTCTGATCATCTTGGGCTCCAGGTCAACTCTCTCAGTTTGCAGATTTGAATTTTGAGGCCTAGAGAAGGAAGGATCAAGGTCAAGAACAAGTTCATGTGAAAAGCTACTGAAAGAGCTCCTATCTGCTGACTCCCAGTCCAAAATTCATTTCCATTCTCGGTAATAATCTCTGGAAAGCAGGAAATATCTGCCACAGGAAAAAAACAAACAAACAAGAATTGTCTGCTGTTCAGATCTAGGACTGGATGGCCCCTCAGAACCTCCTCCATCCCTCAGCCCCAGGCTGAGGAGCAGGTGCACAGGTGGACCTGTGTGGGAGGATTGACCCCTCCCTCCTCTGAGCTCTCAGGTTTCACGTGGTCCAATGCAGGTATCTCCTTGTCTTCACCCCATCTCTCGATTTCATTTCGAGCTACTGTATTGAGGTATATTTATGTACGGTAAGCTGCTAATGTGTAATGGGCGCAGTTCAATTACTTTGAGTGTCCGATGACTTTGATTTTGCACCTGCCATAATCAAGATACAGAATATTTTCATCATCCTTCGAAATTTCCTCTTGCCCCTTTGCAATCCTTCCCTCCCTTCACTCTTAGCCCCAGAAAATTGCTGATTGGCTTTAGTCACTATAAATTAACTTACATTTTCTAGAGTTTTATATAAACAGCATCCTACAGGATGTGCTTTTGTTGCCTGACATTTTTTATCCAGCATAATTATTTTGAGATTCACCCATGTTGTTGTGTATATCGGTAGTTTATTCTTTTTTATTGCGGAGAACTGGTCTATTGTATGGACATACCACAGTTGGTTTTTCATTCACTGATTGTTGGATATTTTGGTGGTTTCCAAGTGTCAGCTGTTACAACCAAAGCTGTTGTCAACATTTGAATACAAGTCTTTTTGTAGACATGTTTTTATTTCTCTTGGGTAAAATACCTCAGAGGGGGCTGTATAGTGCTTTTAACTTTTTGGAAAACCACTCACCACTTTTCCACAATGTGTTACAATTTTGCATCCCCACCAGCAGTGTCTGGGCATTCCACACTCTCACCAACATTTGTTGTTGTCAGTCTTTTTCATTTTAGTCAGCATGGACTGTATCTATTGGCAGTTCACTGTTCTTCATTTTCAATTACCTGATGGCTATTGACATTGAACACCTGGGCATGTGTTATCCCCATGAAATCTCTTTCCTTCCTTTATGAAGTGTCTTCTCAAACCTTTTGTCCATTTTTTTTATTGCCTCATTTTTGAGTTATGAGTTCATTATATATCCTGGATTCAATCCTACTGTGAAAGAGAGGTTTGCAAACATTCTTTTCTGTTCTGTGATTTGCATTTTAATTCGTTTTTCTGGATTTAGAACAGTACCTGGCTTGTAGAAGGTGCTCAGCAAAATGTATTGAAGAGAGTCACGAATCCAGATGTTGTTGTCTAAAGTCAGTGCGAACCCCTTTTCATCAGAAGAGGGTAAGAAGACCTCTCTATTCCACTCCTGATTACCCCAGCTCAGAAAGCAGCCAGCCCTGACCTTAAATCTCATTGTCACCTCTCTTTGGCTCCATGACTTTGAACTGAGTACTTCAGGTCCCTGAACCTCAGTTTCTTCTCAGGGATAAAGAGGATTAAAAAAGCTTGTATATAGGATGATATCAGGATTATGACATATAATATATATAAAAGACCTAGCATATTTTATGCTCTCAGTGAGTCATTGGAGCTCAAATGACCAGATTCAGTCACCGTGACCCAACAGTGGACCTGGCCTCTGGTTTACATCTCAAGGATGATACGTTTTAATTGTTCCTGAGAGTAATCAATGTGTTTTGATGGGATTGAAGGGGATAATCAGTTCTGATAAATTGATTGTATTTATTGGCAAAATGCTATAAATGGTTCATGCTTCCCAAACACAATCCCTGCTCTCTTTTCACTAATACACATTAATCTCACAAGCTCCCAAATTGAGGGAACAAATTCCAGAGAAACCCCAATCAGAACTGATGAGCTTAGTAAATGATGCCAATGCAGAGATCAACACCTGAGCAGAACTGCACTATCTCCCCATCGTCTATGGGGCGACATGTATTTTTTTTTGGCGTGTTACCCACGGCCATTCATAACCTGGTTCCAACAAACTGGTCAAGTTTCCTCCCACCTTCAACACACAATTGTTGATCCAGTCACAGCACTGAGGCCCATTATGACTTCTGAGCTTCTACACCTGCTGTCCTCACGACTCAGGCATGCCTACCCTTTGCACATGCATCTGCCTGGCATACACCCACTCATCCTTAAAAGACCAAAAATCACATGCTATCTCCTCTGTGAAAACTTGTAAAATTCTCTGTGGGAAAATGTATTCCTTCCAATGTGTTCTCACAACCTTAATGCGATTTCTATTATAACACCTCTTCCATTGTTTCATGATAAACCACTGGATTCCTACTGACCATGGAATCCAGGACGGTCTGAGTCTCATCCTCTACTTCTGGATTCCTGGCACCTCACACCATCTCTGGAACATAGCAGACACTCGGTAAATGTTTTGGATGAATGAATCAATGAAAGAATGACTAATGGACGGATACATGAGTGCGTTAGTGGATATATGATTCTAGCTGTTTGGACTTTAAGCTTCTTCACTTGTGAAATCTGTACAAGCCCATTCTCTGCAACACGTCTCACATCTGATATTTGGTGACCATTGATTTCCCTTCCTTCACATTGACTCTTGGTCCCAAGGCAACTGGGACTCATGAGAGAGACAAGAGGAAGAGGAGTGGGACAGTTTGTAAAGAACTCAACAGAGACAATTAGGTCATGAGAGGTGTGCATATCTCCAAATGTTTCCTAACTTCTTGTGAATGACCTCCATGTTTCCAACAGGAAACCTGGAATCTATTTCAGTGGAAATCCTTTTTCTGCTCACAAAAAGTAAGTGGTTGAAATCCCCTCCCTATTTCCCAATCCTGACTGCTGAGTCGGAGCTTCTGGAAGGATTCTGATGTATTTTGATTTGTACTTCTGTTTGGGGGGTAGGAAGCAGCATGATAGGAAGGATTCCAGATTTAGAATCCATGGCCTGAACTAGAGTCCCTGCTTTGCCACTGAGCCACTGGGCAAGGCCCTAACCTTCCTTGGCCTTATTTTTTTCATCTGCAAGTGGAGGTGATACTACTTGTATGAAAACAGAACTGTAATAATCGATGTGTAGACCTATACAAAGATCTCACCTAAACTACAGCCAAGTTGCACTTGATGAGTTTCTTCTTTCCTTCTCTTCTTCTGCACTGCCCCGTATCATTTCTTTATGCAGAATATCTTCATTTCCCCTCTGCTTTCTGTCTCTTTGTTACTTGTAGCTTGACACCTTTCATCTATCCAAGTGGGGACCTTGTAATATCTGTGGCCAAGGACAGGAGAGGTTTAGAGAGGTGATGGGAAGGCTCTGAGAACAGAAGATGTGGCCAGGAGACCATTCATACACATCTGGGCTTGCTGGTTCCTGGGAGTGAGCAGAGCAAATACCTGAACACAAAGGAAAGGGTCACAACCTTCAGAAAGAGGGGGAGCGTGGGTCTCCAAAACTCTGTAAGATATGAAGAGTGCTGTTGGGTTGTATTGCTTTGTTTGTTTGCTTGTTTGTTTTTAATATACATGTAAATTGACTACCACAATGTAGGTGGTCCAAAAACTGGAGTTGCTGATCACTGACATCATCATAACATGGAAAACAGAGTGTGCCTCGCCATACATGAAACAGATGAAGGAATGACAAAATAGGAAAAGGGGCTGAGATTGCAGGTAAGAATTTGAGCTTTGGTTTCAACAAAACAGCACCCTTGGTTTATTGTGTTCAACTGTGCCCAACAGCCCTGTAAGGGGACTAAGGTGAAGCTTCCTCTAAGGCTTGCTTTCAGCTTAAAAAGAGCTGACACCATCTCTTATCAAGTCCTTAATGCACACCCCAACTCACATACTGCTCCCAGGGACTCTGACTCAAAGAGAGGAGGATTCAAAACAGGGCCAAAGGGTCAGGGAGAAGCCATGGTTGGGTTTTGTACTCATGGGGATCAAACATTCCAGGACTCCCTTCTTCTTCTGTTTATAGACCAGAGAGGACTTCAGCAGTTCTGCTGTGAAATTCTGCCACGTTCTCAGAGCTATTTGAGACCAATTTAAATAATAAGCTAAGGAAACAGAAGATGATACTTGCTTTCATCCATTCACTTATGCATTCACTAATTCATCTCTATGTCTTGTTAGTCATTATATTTTTCCATTCATTGATGCATCCATCTAGTTCACATTTACTAAGTACCTGATAATGTCTAGACATGGTGGATACAGAGATGCACCAGCCAATATCCCTGAGCTGAGAGAATTTTCCAACACACTGAAGCAGCATATGTTAATACTTCCTAGAATATAATTATGGAGAGCCAACTATGTTTCAGGCATGGCATTTGTCTCTGGAAAACTCATTCTTGGCAGAGGAAGAGCAACAATGTCTCTGATGCAAATATCTTGGTGTGTCCTAGAAATTGAAAAACAAACAAAAAAGTCAAACTGTGTAGAAAGTTATGAGGAAAGGAAATGTAGGCAGGGATCAGATCATGCCATCTCCTGAAAGCCACAGTTAGCCACCTGCATTTATTCTGGGTGTCAAAGGGAGAATATGAAGGTTTCATGCAAGCAAGGGGCACAAGTCTTGTTTTGCTGTGAGAAGAATAGATTAGAAGGATGCAAGAAAGGGGTGCTTGGATGTCTCATTCGGTTAATCATTTGAGTCTTGATTTCAGATAAGGTCATGGTCTCAGGGTCATGAGATCGAGCCCTGTGTCGAGCCCCAGTCTCTGTGGGGAATCTGCTTAGGATTCTCTCTCTCCCTTTGCCCCTCCTCCTGCTCGTGCTCTCTCTCTCTCTCTAAAGTAACTAAATAAATCTTTAAAAATTTTAAAAAAGGAAGAAGGATGCAAGAATGAAAGCAGGGAAACCCATGAGACTGTTATAACAAAAGTTTAAGTGTGAGATGATATTGGCTTGAATGTAGAGGGGTGACCTACAGATGGAGAAAGATATACAGATTCCAGATAGCTCTCAGAGATAAAGTTAGCAGGATTTCAAGCACAGAAGACCAAAGAAAACTCCTCAATTCTTTTCTATAAAACGGTGTCACATTGACATCAAAACCTCACAAAAATTAGACCCCAAACAGAAAACTAGAGATCAATCTCACTCAAGAAGTTCAAATAAACCATTTCCAAACAGAATCCACCAGCATAAACAAGCAAACAATTTCAAAAATGAAACACAAAAAGTGGTGTTTATTCTAGAAATTCAAGGATGGTTCACATTAGGAAATCTATTAATCTACATACAGCTGGGCAGAAAAAATAATGACTATTTATCTTCCATTTGTATATCTCAAATTTATCACTCATTCATGAAAATATTATTCAATAAAGTAAGAACTCACAGATAATTTTGAGTATTATTATATTATGATTATACACACACATACACAAACACATTTCAACCCAATAACCCACATCTTACTTAATGAGGAAATACAAAACTACTTGAGGTTTTTTTCCCTGAACTCAGAAACAACACATGATGTCTATTTTTCCACTAGTTTTCACCATTATTAAATAATTAACCAGTGAAAATGGACAATATAAAGAAATAAGAGGTTAAGAATTGAATAAGAGTAAAACTTTATTAATTACATTGAAAGCCAAAAGAATCAATGCAAAATTACTGTGAACCATAAGAGAATCAACATATCAAAATTAACAACTTCATATATTAAATTAAAAAGCTAGTTAAGACACAATAAAAGAGAAGACTCCTTTTAGAATAGCAAAAAATATGTATATTTTATATATATATAAATATATGTAATAATAAATAATTGTAACACTATATATATATATACACACACACACACATAAGTACATATATATATAAATTACCGAGGAAAAAACTTAAGAAATATTAAAAATCTGGGGCACCTGGGTGGCTCAGTCTGTTGGGCATCCAGCTCTTGGTTTAGGCTGGGGTCATGATCTCGGGGTATTGGGATCGAACCCCACCTGGGGCTCCATGCTTAGCACAGGGTCTTCTTGTCCCTCTCCCTCCCCCTGCTTCTACTCTCTCTCTCAAATAAATAAATAAATAAAATCTTTTAAAAAAAAGAAAACAAAATAAATATTAAAAATCTATGAGAATAACCTTCCAAAAGATAAAAAAGTAGACAAGCAAATGAAAGGCATACCATATTCTTCAAGATGGAGAATTTTATTTCTAAATTTAATATGATCCAACAAAAAATAATGTCGGGCGCCTGGGTGGCTCAGTTGGTTAAGCGACTGCCTTCGGCTCAGGTCATGATCCTGGAGTCCCTGGATCGAGTCCCGCATCGGGCTCCCTGCTCGGCGGGGAGTCTGCTTCTCCCTCTGACCCTCCCCCCTCTCATGTGCTCTCATTCTCTCTGTCTCAAATAAATAAATAAAATCTTAAAAAAAAAAAAATAATGTGAGGTTTGTGGTTTTTCATGGACATAATTAAGTTGATTGTAAAATTTATTTGAAAAGACAAATAAGCAATAACATCAAGAAACCTTATAAAAGAAGAGCAATCTAGGGGCACCTGGGTAGCTCAGTGGGTTAAGCATCTGACTCTTGATTTCAGCTCAGGTCATGATCTCAGAGTCTTGAGATCAGTCCCCGTGTGGGGCTCCATGGCTAGTGGGGAGTCTGCTACTCTCCCTCTGCCTCTCCTTCTGCCCTTCCCCCTGCTCATGCTTGCTCTTTTTCTCTAAAATAAATAAATAATTCTTAAAAAAAAAAAAAAAGGAAGAGCAATCTATGAAACATACAGCTACACTCCCTACAATAAAACCAGGGTGTCATGGAGCATGCCTAGACACACAGACTAATGGAACCAAACAGAAATCCAGAAATAGGTCCATGACATATGGAAATTTAATATATGATAAAGGTAGCATTTCAAATCTGTAAGAAAAGATGGACTTTCAGAAGTATTGTTGCAATAAGTGAATAGCTATATGGAAACAGATACAAGGGCGCCTGGGTGGCTCAGTCGTTAAGCATCTGCCTTCGGCTCAGGTCATGATCCCAGGGTCCTGGGATCGAGTCCCACATCAGGCTCCCTGCTTGGCAGGAAGCCTGCTTCTCGCTCTCCCACTCCCCCTGCTTGTGTTCCTGTTCTCGCTATCTCTCTCTCTGTCAAATAAATAAATAAAATCTTTTTAAAAAAAAGAAAAAGAAACAGATACAATAAGAAGTGGCCCTCAGGCTATACACAGACGATGTAGTTAAGCGTAAAAATAATTAAAAATGAAATAAAGCATAAATAAATAAATAAATACAGAACCACAAGAATGCTAGAAGGAAATATGGATGAATTCCTTTTTAACCTAGGAGTGGAAAATCTTTCCTGACTATATTCCCCCAATCTGGAAGCAGTAAAGGAAAAAAAAAAAAAAAAAAACAGATATATTTGCCTACATAAACATGTCTAAAATGTAAAAAAAAAAGAGACACAAAAACCAAAACTGATTGTATGACAAAAACAACAACATAAGAAGTAAAAAGACAAATGACCAGTGGAAAAAATTATTTAAAACTTATACCACTTACATGATAAAAAGTTTCATATCCCTAATAAATAGAAAGCTTCTACAAATAGAGAAGAAAAAAAGCCATGAGCCATACTCAAAAAAAAAAAAAAATTGGCTGGAGATAGGAACAGAGAGTTCAGAGAACAGAAGGTATATTGCTCTTAAACACAGGGAAAGATGCTCATCCTTGTTTAGAATTAGAGAAATGTAAATTAAAAGTACACTGGGTTGCCAACTCTAAAGTTTAAAAATTGACCACATAATTTGTTGCTGAATCTGCAGAGAACAGGCACTTCCAGAAAATGTTGGTGGGAGAGAAAGTGTTGGAACCTCTCTGGCAAACTTTCAAAATTACATATATATGTACCCTTTGACCTAGTAATCCCACTTAAAGGAATCTATTCCAAATATATGATATACTGAAATATATATGTCTATATTTTTAAATATATATTATACTATATTATAATAAATAGAGAGAGGAAGATAGAGACAGAGAGGCAGAGACACAGGGGCACAGAGCATTCAAATAGAGAAATTATGTAAGATGGTTAAGAACCAAAATTTCCAGCATAAAAAAGGAGATATAAATATAATATCAAAGAACTAACAATCCAGTAATTCTAAGTTTGAATTTGAAATACTAGCATGGATTCATGACATATTTCCTAGCTCTGCATGTTGTAAAAGTCTAGGAAAAAATGACCAACCCAGTAACAGTAACCATCCCTACCCATCAAACTACGGTCTCTGAATAACATTTCCCAATAAAAGGAAGCAGAATTTCTTGAAAAAAATGGCTCATCCCAGAAAATGTACAAGATACACCCGAAATATCTTACCATACAAAAAACCAAGGACCTTATCATTGTGGTCTTGTCTGCACGACCCTGGAGCCAATGGGATAATTTGAGCATATTAAAAACACTGTCATTGATTAGTTTCTCAATCTTGCTGTAACAAATTATCACAGACTCAGTGGATTAAAAAAACAAAAATTTATTATCATACAGTTCTGGAGGTCAGAAGTTCAAAATGGGTCTGCAGGGTCCTATTCCCTCTGGAATCTCTGAAGGGAGAAATCATTTCCATCTTTCCAGCTTCTAGAGGCTGCCCATATCCCTTGGCTCATGGCCTTGTATCCCTGTGACCTCTGTGTCTGTCATCCTACCTTTTGATCCGACTCTGACCTTCCTGCCTAGCTCCCTTGTGGTAACATTGGGCCCAGCAGGATAATCTAGAATAATCTCCCCATCTCAAGATCCTTAATCACATCTGCAAACTCCCTTCTGCCATATTCACAGTTTCTGGGGGTTAGGACATAGACATTATTGGGGGTCATTATTCTAGCAACCAGCCATCACCATAGGGTATAAGGGAATGAACTCATTATTGAGAAAATGGATAAATAAGGATGAAGTATTTATCCTGTCTTTTCTCTACAAACTATACCTCAAAGCAGTCACTTAATTGATGATGGAACACTTCTTTTTTTTTTAATTTTTTATTGTTATGTTAATCACCATACATCACATCATTAGTTTTTGATGTAGTGTTCCATGATTCATTGTTTGCGTATAACACCCAGAGCTCCATTCAATACGTGCCCTCTTTAATACCCATCACCAGGCTAACCCATCTTCCCACTCCCTCCCCTCTAGAACCCTCAGTTTGTTTTTCAGAGTCCATCGTCTCTCATGGTTCGTCTACCCCTCTGATTTCCCCTGCTTCATTCTTCCCCTCCTGCTATCTTCTTCTTCTTTTTTTTTCCTTAACATGTATTGCATTATTTGTTTCAGAGGTACAGATCTGTGATTCTACAGTCTTGCACAATTCACAGCACTCGCCATAGCACATACCCTCCCCCCAATGTCTATCACCCAGCCACCCCATCCCTCCCACCCACCCCCACTCCAGCAACCCTCAGTTTGTTTCCTGAGATTAAGAATTCCTCGTATCAGTGAGGTCATATGATACATGTCTTTCTCTGATTGACATTTCACTCAGCATAACACCCTCCAGTTCCATCCACGTCGTTGCAAATGGCACGATCTCATTCCTTTTGATGGCTGCATAATATTCCATTGTGTGTGTGTGTGTGTGTGTACCACATCTTCTTTATCCATTCATCTGTCGACAGAACATTTCTTTTTAAAGAAATAGTCCAGCAAATAAATTATGAAAAGTGGGGCGCCTGGGTGGCTCAGTCGTTAAGCGTCTGCCTTCGGCTCAGGTCATGATCCCAGGGTCCTGGGATCGAGCCCCGCATCGGGCTCCCTGCTCCGCGGGAAGCCTGCTTCTCCCTCTCCCACTCCCCCTGCTTGTGTTCCCTCTCTCGATGTGTCTCTCTCTGTCAAATAAATAAATAAAAAATCTTTAAAATAAATAAATAAATAAATAAATAAATAAATTATGAAAAGAGGGCAGATGAGAACATAGCCATTATGTAACTCCTGATGAAGCAATGGGCCCAGGCAATGAGCATCAGTGACCGCTAAAGCCGCTCACTTGGTAAACTTAATAATGATGGCGTCACCTGAATGCACTGATCAATTTTAACATTATGAAAGGAGAGACAGTGGAAGTCTACAATATTACTTTTCAGGTAACCCCATCCCCCCAAAAATCAAACCTGTATCTGATAAGGCACCCAGATCTAACCACCAGAGTAGACGTATCACAGGGGGAGAGCAGAGACAGGTCACACAAGAGCAAAAGATATAAAGCAGCAAAATACAGAATGTGGCAAATTACAGTACATACCCCACAGTGTCTTTCCCAAATAGGGTACAAAGGAAAACAAAAGACAGAGATGACAACCAAAATGTTAAGAGACTTAACAGGCGTATCAACCCGGTGAAGTGTGTGGATCTTGTCTGAATTCATATTGAACAAACCTAGCATAAAAATTATTGATAATGAGAGAATTTTGAATGCTGACAAAATACCTGATGGTATTAAGGAATTGGGATTTTGTGGGGGGAGGGTGGTAACCATATTGTGGCTATTTTATCAATCCCATCTTTTTGAAAGAGATACACTGAAATCCTTCCAGAAGAAATGATATGAATGATACGACGTCTTGGATTTGCTTCAAAGTAATCTAGTGCAAAAGGGGTCGTTGGATAGAGTTCCAACAAGGCTGGCTGCAATTTGAGAATTATTGAATTGGGTACGTGGCATTCATTATTCTCGTCTATTCTTGTATTGGTTAGAAATTTCCCACAATGACAAGTTTTTGTTGTTGTTGTTGTTTTTCAAAATAAACAATATGCGCCCAGAAATAAAATTACTGGCTATAACAAGGCATTTAAAATGTATTGTCAAGTTGCTTTCCATAAAGCTGTAGCGATATGTAGCCCCACCTGCGGTGTGTGAGAGGGCTGAGGATATAACATTTTTAAGAGACTATTACGTGCTTGAGTAAACATAGGAATGTGTATTTCTCAGTTCCATATGCCTTTAGAAAAGACTAATGGCCTATTATGGGATATTTTGGCCCGGTTGTGACCACATACCTGGAGGCCTTGTACCTGAATAGCAGGGAAACAATCAAGGAGTAAATGAAGTTCAGTGTGTCAGCCTTGCAAACACACAGATTTGTACAAATCTGAATGACCCTAATGAGGGGTTTCTATGTCATCTCTGACACCATTGTAGATAATCTTTCTGAATGTCCACTAAGGTATTTGTTTAGTGGGAGAATCTGCAATTGTATCTTCTCAATGAAATCTGATTATCTTCAAGAGACTTCCTCATATAAAGATGTGGGGAAAAAAATCAATGCTCAAGTTTTCTCTGCCTAGCAGAAAAGAGAATTTTCTGTTATAGGGTGATTTTGAACTCCTGTAATCTTCCAATTATGTTTGATTGCAGTGCCCCTTTCCTGTCTTGGTATTAAAGGGTGGTCAGCACTTTTCTGCAACCAAAACCAACTTTCAGATGAAGCAGCCACTTATTTCAATGGCTTGTTTATAATCAGCAGCTCTTCCGGTACGTGGGACATCCTTGCCTTTGAGGAAGAGATCACCCCAGGACTTCTCCCCAGCTCTTCATCAACAACAGATAACAGGTGTTCGTGACCTGCTATGTGTAGGTGAACCTTCAGCCATGGGGCAGGGACACCAAGAATAGTGAGCAGTGGTGTCTGCCGTCAAGAAGGTCACCATGCCAGTGGGAGAATTATATATCTAAGTATATGTGTGAGAAGTCACATAATGATTCCGCCAGTCATTCATTCCACAGATTCTAAATGTCCAAAGCTGTACTAGACACTGATAGCAAAGTGATGAGCAAGTCTGAATCCTATAGGGAGGCAGACATATGAGCAAATAATTTAAATGCCACTTGGTAAGTGTAATGCTACAGGAATCTACCAAGAAGATTCATGGCCCAAAGGAAAGATTAACTCTGAGGAGTTTGGTGGTGGGGGAGGGGTGTTTCCTAAAGGATGAGAAGGTTGGGCTGTCCCTAAGGGTTAACAGGTGACAAGGAGAAAAGGGGTGTTCCAGGTGAAAGAAGGGTGTGTGGAAAGATGTAGAGACTTGAAATAGTGTGGAGCTCTGAGAGGAACAATAATTCATTTGGTTTGGATCAAAGATAGAGCATGAAAAAGGAAGTGAGTGGAGATGAGACTGGAAAGGTAGAAATGGCAAATAGAGGTTTTGTCTGCACGCAGAGGGATTAGCTTTCCTATGTAGGTGACGTTAAGTTATCACAAGAGGTGGGTGGGGGGATGGAGATGCCCAAGGGGGACAGGGTGCTGATAAGGAACTAGTATCTTGACTGATTGCGGGAGGTGGGTGTCAGACTAAGGATGATCCTGGAGCATGCCAAGCCAGGAGAAGATGCAGATCTCCTGTGCAGAAGAATTAATCGATACGAATCATTCACACAAATTGTTGATGTAGACACTCTACCTTCAAGGAGCTGAAACATAACTCACCACTCCTTAGGTGTGGGCTGACAGAGTGACTGCTTTCCAAAGATGACTGTATGGAGGGGTGGGGGTGATGAAAAAAATAAATTTGAGAAAACTGACAAACACGACCTCAGCCAGGTGATCACGGTCAACGTCAACTGTGATAAGTCATGTTGATAGTCCCTGTCCTTGACCTGATGTGATGAAAATGGTACTTCTCCTCTGTGCTCTTCCTCCTGATGGCCCACAACCCCCATTCATTCATGAGAAAAAACATCAGACTCACCCCAGTAGAGATCTTCTACAAAATATGTTTGCAAAACTGTGAAGATCATCAAAACCAGTGAAGTCTGAGAAACCATCCCAACCGAGAAGAGCCTAAAGAGACATGACAACTAAATGTAATGTGAGAGAGAAAGTCATTAGGCAGAAACAATGGAAATCTGAATACACTGTGGGCTTGAGATAATAATCCTATCAATATCATAATATCAATATCAGTAATGATAGCAATGTTAGTTAATTAATGGAAACAAAGGTACTGTCCTAGTGTAAGATGTTAATATAGAGGACATTGTGGGCAGGGTATTGTGAACACTTGCACTATCTCCTTCATTTTCCATCAATCTAAACTGTCCTAAAAAATAAGGTATGTGAATTTAAAAAACAAGTGGAGCCAAAAGATATTGCCAGGTCAGTCTGTGAACTTGATCCCACGTGGATCTGCAAAGAGGAGCAGCAAGATAAAGGAAAGGTGTGGAGTGAATTTGCTAGCTGGAAGGAAAGAATTTGCAAGAAGGGATGAGGGACAGATGCAGGACCAATGAGGAGAGAGGGTCTGGTGTCAAAAGAAGCCTGGGGGTTAAGGTGGAAGAAGGTGGAGGAAGTGGTACTTGAGATGAGTCTCAAAGCATGGAAAGGATTAGGGAATGTAGAGAAGGAGGTAGTCTACCCAGGAGCTTAGAAAAACGCAAATGATGGAAGGTCTCCAGAAAAAAAGAAAGAAAGAAAAGTGCCATCTGAGTGGAAGGATCTGTGGCTTTGTTGTGCTTTAAGGGGTTTTTAATGTTGAATCAAGCTAGGGGCAAACATTTTGGGTAGCAGCAGTGGTAGAAAGGAGGAGAAGGTCGAGTAGCAATAGGAGGAGCTATCCAACAGTTTTCAACCCATTCAGGGTTGAAAGAGAAGAGATCACGCTAGTAGCATGTTAATGGGAATGAATTCTAAAAATCTCTCATGGAGATTTCTGAACTCAGACTACCCTTTTCTCTTCCTGGTAAAGTTTGAGAAATAGTCTTTCCTGGAAGAAGGAAAACTGTCTTGACAGGTAGAGGCCAAGTTTTAGAAGTAGAAATTGTTTACTGACTGAATTAATGAAGAAATAGCAATTGTCAGGGTGCCTGGGTGGCTCAGTTGGTTAAGCGACTGCCTTCGGCTCAGGTCATGATCCTGGAGTCCCTGGATCGAGTCCCACATTGGGCTCCCTGCCCGGCAGGGAGTCTGCTTCTCCCTCTGACCCTCCCCCCTCTCATGTGCTCTCTCTCATTCTCTCTCTCTCAAATAAATAAATAAAACCTTTAAAAAAAAAAAAAAAGAAAGAAAGAGCAATTGTCAGAAACCCAAAGTGTAACTACCCTTGAAAGAGGCTTTGCAATCCCTGGTGAAATAAAGTCGATCTGCTTTATTCATTTATAGAAATCTGATTCTAAAAGTTTAGTAGAGTGAAGTATCTTTTTAAAGGCAATAGAGAAAATTTTTCCTTAAAACAATCTTATCGTAAGTCTTTTGGCTAAGAGAGATAATTTTTGTTAAAAGAAATAATGACCATAGGGGAGAAAAAATCTGTCTAATATGATCAAATTAGTGGTTTGTCTGTTTCACTAAATGGGTCCCCATAAGTTAGTCCCCCAAGAAGGGGCCCTCTTCACATAGCTGCAAGCAGATCCTTAATTCTCTCAGGAGTTGGACAGGTATGTTTCACAAATGCATCCCTTCCATTCAGCTTGTAAGCTTGGTTTGAACACTCATGGACTAAGACCAACGGAGAGTGGGGAGAGGGTAGAGGCAGGAGCCACTGTTATTCAGAGCTGAATAATGCTTCTAACATTCTAGAACTTCAAATTGTTTTTATTCCAATCTGAAATGATTAGCTCTGAGCAGTCTTGACATGTATCGGATAGTTATGAAAAGAGAGCAAAATCGGTCATGACCCAAAGGCCCATTTCTGCAGAAGTTCACTGCTCCGTGCACCCAATTGGCAGCTCCCGCAGGAGGAGAGGAAAAAAGAGGAGGTCCGCAATGCAGTGGCCACTGGGTGATCAGACCCTTCAGAGGGCTGCCAGAGCTGATCTGATGTCCAGATAAGCGTGGCATTCATGCTAGCCATCTGTCCACAGGTCAGTGGGGACAGAGACTCAAAATCATTATCTCTAATGAATGAATATACAATGACAGTCTTGTGTGTGGTAAAGGATCATCGCATCCAAACATGGTTGAGGAAATCAGGCATTGGGTAAAAGCGCCGTTCATCTTACAGGGGAAAACAGCTGTGGGCATGTGCGCATGCGCATGTTTTCCTTTAACCCTTAATGTCTGCGATAAACTTGAAAGAGAGGCACCTTTGCCCTCTATTTGCCCAGAGCACCACTGACATTGTCCAGAGACTCTTTGGGGTGGGGGTTTCCGCATAGCATGCTCTTTTTCCTCCTACGTACCTGCCATCTTGTCACCTCATTTTCTTCTTGGGCTCTTATGGGGCAGGAAGCTGACTTCCTCCATTTTCTTTGCTCAGTGCCATGCATACTTTAAAAGTTAAGAGCCCGTGATATTAGATATATCATGACTTTAGCTGAAACAGCAGTCCCTTAAGTCCCTTATTCTGTACACATTTTTATTGCTTTCCAAGGTGAATTCATAAATCATGCGCACATACAAATATGTATATGTATATTTTTAACTTAACAGAAATTCCAATTCCAATAAATGGATATTTGTTGAATATCTACTCTAAACTAGGCACAGAAGAGAATTAGGGATAAAGAAAAGTTTTCTGGTTTTATAAACTTTACAGCTTAATGTAGAAGATAAATTGGTGTATAAATAATTATAAAGAAAATTAAATAGAAACCAAAACAGAAGCAAAATCAACATGCTAAAGAAAACAGGGAAGGGAAAGAACAGAGAACGGACCCATCAGGCATAATATCTGTACAGGGCACTTTACTTTAAAGACATTCTTGGGGCGCCTGGGTGGCTCAGTCCTTAAGCGTCTGCCTTCTGTTCAGGTCATGATCCCAGCGTCCTGGGATCAAGCCCCACATCGGGCTCCCTGCTCGGTAGGAAGCCTGCTTCTCCCTCTCCCACTCCCCTTGCTTGTGTTCCCTCTCTCACTGTGTCTCTCTCTGTCAAATAAATAAATAAAATCTTAAAAAAAAAAAAAAGACATTGTTGCCTTTGTTTTTGACAATTCCCTTCCAATTTGGGAATCATTGGCCCTGTTTTTCAGATGGAAAAGTTCAACCATAGAAAAGTTAAGTGAAAAATGCAAAGTCACACAAGAAGGAAGAGGCAGATCTGGAATTTGAACTCTGACTTCAAAACTCATGCTGGTGGAAATCTATGGAGAGCATATGAGAGAGATGGCATTTGAGCTGGGGCAGCCAGCAAAACACATCTGCAAATCAGTCAATGTGATAAACCACATTAACAAAATGATGAATAAAAATCATATGATCTCCTCAAAAGATGCAGAAAAAATATCTGACAAAATTTAATACCCATTTATGATAAAAAAAAAAAACTCTCAATAAAGTGGATATAGAAGGAACATACTTCAAGATAATAAAAGCCATATATTAGAAACCCACCATTAACATCATGCCCAATGGTGAAAAGCCTAAAACTTTTCCTCTGAGATCAGGAGCAAGACAAGGATGCCCATTCTCACCACTTTTATTCAACATAGTAGTGAAAATCCTAGCCATAGCAATTAGACAAGAAAAAAATAAAGTTATCCAAATTGGAAAAGAAGAAGTAATGGTCACTATTTGCAGAAGATATTATATTACTTTTAGATAACCTTAAATACTCCATCAAAAAACTGTTAAAACTAATAAACAAACCCAGTAAAGTCACAAGATACAAACTCAACATGCAAAAATCTATTACATTTCTGTGTACTAATAATGAACTATCAGAAAGAGAAATAAAAAAAAAATCCCATCTGCAATTGCACCAAAAAGAATAAAATACCTAGAAGTAAATTTAACCAAGGAGGTAAAAGATCTATATATTAAAAACTTCAAGACATTAAAGAAATTGAAGGAGACACAAATAAATGGAAAGATATCCTGTGCCCATGGATTAGAAAAACTAATACTGTCAAAATGTCCATATTACCCAAAGCAATATACAGATTCAGTGCAATCCTTATCAAAATTCCAATGGCATTTTTCATAGAAATGGAACTAGCAATCCTAAAATTTTGTATGGAACTATCAAAGAACCTGTATAGTCAAAGCAATCTTAAGAAAGAAGCACAAAGCTGAAAGCATTGTGCTCTCTGATTTCAAACTACATTTTAAAGCTATTATAATTAAAACAATAAGTATGGTATTGGTATAAAAACATACATATAGATCAGTGAAACAAAATACAGCCCAGGAATAAACACACACGTATATGGTCAATTAATTTACAATGAAGGAGCCAAGAGTTTACAATGGGGAAAGGACAATCTCTTCAATAAATGATGTTAGGAAAATTGGACAGCCACATGCAAAAGAATAAAACTGGCCCACTATCTTACACCATGCATAAAAATTAACTCAAAATGGATTAAAGACTTGAATGTGAAGACCTGAAACCATAAAACTCCTAGAAGAAAACATTGGTGGTAAGCTCCTTGACATTGGTCTTTGTAATGATTTTTTTTAAAGATTTTATTTATTTATTTGAGAGAGAATGAGATAGAGAGAGAGAGCATAAGAGGGGGGAGGGTCAGAGGGAGAAGCAGACTCCCTGCTGAGCAAGGAGCCCGATGCAGGACTCGATCTTGGGACTCCAGGATCATGACCTGAGCCGAAGGCAGTCGCTTAACCAACTGAGCCACCCAGGCACCCTGTAATGATTTTTTTAATCTAATACCAAAAGCAAAAATAAACAAGTAGAAATATGTCAAACTAAAAAGATTCTGCACAAAAAAGGAAACCATCAACAAAACCAAAAGGCAACCTACCCAGTGGGAGAAAGGATTCATAAAGCACATATTTGGTGAGGGGCTAATATCCAAATACATAAAGAACTCATACAAATCAATAGTATAAAAAAAATCCAATTCAAAAATGGACATAAGATCTGAAGATAATTTTTCTTAAGAAGACATACAGATGGCCAACAGGTACATGAAAAGATACTCAATATCATTAATCATACTCAATATCATTAATCAGGGAAATACAAATCAAAACAAAAATGAGATATCATCTCACACCCATTAGAATGGTTATTATCAAAAAGACAAGAAATAACGATTGTTGGCAAGAATGTGGAGAAAAGAAAACCTTTGTGCACTGTTGTTAGTGGGAATATAAGCTGGTGCAGCCACTACAGAAAGCAGTATGGAGGTTCCTCAAAAAATTAAAAATAGAACTACCATATGATCCAGCAATTCCACTTCTGGGTATTTATCGAAAAGGAAAAAAAAAAAACAAAACAAAAAAAACACTAACTCAAAAAGATATATGGACCCTTATATTCATTGAAGCATTATTTACAATAGCCAAGGTATAGAAATAACCTCAGGGTCCACTGACGAATGAATGGATAAAGAAACTGTGATTAGATAGATAGATAGATGGATAGATAGATAGATAGTTAGATGATAGATATAATCAGCCACAAAAAAATAATGAAATCTTGCCATTTGTAATAACATGAATGAACCTCAAGGGCATTATGCTAAGTGAAATAAGTCAGATAGAAAAAGAAAATACTATATGATCTCACTTTTATGTTGATGGTCTCACTTATACTATAGATGATAGATAGATAGAGAGAGAGAGAGATAGGCAGATGACAGATACCAAGCTCACAGATATAGAGAACAGATTGGTGGTTGTCAGAGAAAGGAGATAGGGGGTGAGAGAAATGGGTAAACTATTTTGTATTGTTTTATTATAAATAAATTAAATAAAGATAAAATAAAATAATATGGAAAGGTCTTTTTTTAAAAAGTGTCATGTAAAGAAAAGACATGCACAAAATGCCCAGACATATTTGAAGAATTTGGAGACAATCATCACAGCAACCTAGTTGTGGAAAGGCCACAGATGGATATGGAAGACAAACACCGTTGGTTGGGGGGAATCCAAGGACTCCATGTCCGAGCTTGAGGATGCCATATGGAAAAGATGTAGTTCCAGGTAACTAGGAGTTACAAGTGTGGTCCATAGGTCTCTAATGTTTCCCAGTGGTCTTGCAAATGGTCTACAGGTGGCATGATGGTTTCAGCTGAAACCTGTGAAACAACCATGTTCACATACATTTCACAAATTTGAAATGAAAGATTTGTGTCAATCATAGAAAGACAGTTATCATATGGTTTCACTCATATGTAGAATATGAGAAACAGCCCAGAGGATCATTGGGAAAGGGAGGGAAAACTGAAGGGAAAGTCATTAGAGAGGGAGAAAAACCATGAGAGACTCTTAACTCTAGGAAACAAACTGAGGGTTGCTGGAGGGGAGGTGGGTGGGGGTATGGGGTAACTGGGGGATGGGCATTAAGGAGGGCACGTGATGGAATGAGCACTGGGTGTTATACGCAACTGATGAATTACTGAACTCTACATCTGAAACTAATGATGTACTGTATGTTCGCTAATTGAATTTAAATTTAAAAGAGAGAGATTTGTGATTTTTCAAATCACAATTATGTAATTTTATGTAATCACTATATGCTTAATGATTTTTCATGTACTGTGAGGATTATGTTGTCAGGTCACCTAAGACAGCACACTAACAGAATTATTCTTCATCTCATTGTTTCTTCACTTTCACCTCATTGCTTATCATTGTGTATATAAAATTGTTTTTCTGTATTCATCTCCAAATGACAAAAGTATGAATCAGTGGCTGAAAAGTAGTTTAGAGAAGTATAGAAGTTGTGATGATAGTAGTAAATATTACAACTCAGAGCAAGGTCATAAATGAATGAGTCAACACGACATGGATCAAATGTGGAATATGATCCCATATATGGGAAAGCACAGATGCTGCCATTGAACATTTTGCTCAAGCAGCCAAAAAAAAAGGAAAAGAAAAGAAAAAAGTGTGACTAATAAGTAAAAAAGTAAAGTGATATATTCAGAATTTGGAGTTTCTTGACTGGGGAGTCCATTTATCCTTAGTCCCAGCACACTGTAATAAGATATTAGTCATAGAGTGCCATAGAGTCATTTTTGATCCCAGTTTGTTGACTTTTCTACTCAGCCAATCTGGACATTTTAGAACACATAGATAAAATACTTCCCAGTAGTGAATTAATGAATTGTATCACTAAAATTCAGGAAAAGAAAAACCTGAAATCAAAGGAGCATTATTCAAAGGTAAATTTTCACAGCACAAAAGCAGGTACAATTATTATGTTGCCAAGGAGCTTGTAAAACCACCCACAAAGTTAATGACAAACATTGTGCACAGAGAGAGACAAAAAGAAAGTAGCAAACTTCCTTTAGAAACTAATATTGATGGGGATAGATAATATCAGTGGCATACAAAGTGAAACAACAATTATTATCACTACGGAGAGAAAGGTAATGAATGAGCTCTTAGCATACATGTAACACAGGGACAAATGCCCAGTGACTTCCTGTATTTATGACTGAAAACCATGCTACAAATGATTTTTTTTTCCTGTTGGTAATGATTGCTTTATGGACGTGATATAGAGATCCAGCAGGCAGAGAACTAACCACCAGTACCACAAGAGATGGCAAGAAGAGATGAAAATAAAAGTTTACACCTGAGTGTCAACTCAGCCATCATTTAACTAAAGCTGGAGGTCAATAGTATGTCTCCTGACCTTGATTCAAGAATTGAGGAAATGGTGAAACTGGTCAGTCTGCTTTCTCATACTTAATGAGGATCTGGTTGTGTAGGGAAGAGGTTCTCATTCAAGCTCTGAAATAAGTGATCTGATTAAGATGTTTCTGCAAAACACAGACAATACAAGATCATTTCCATTATTGTAAATGGCTTCCTCAAGTGAGTTCTATCTTGGCAATATTTTGAAATCTTGGATCTATCACTTCAGGGTCAGAATATCATGCATGCATGTTGTGTGTGTTTGTGTTGAGAATAAGATACTACCAAGATTTCTTAATGAAGCTGAATTTTGGTGCAACTTTTAATGATTTCTTCATGATTTTCTTCTCTGAGAAACTGACGCTGTGGTATTTTAAAACTACATCTTAATGCAGTATCAGTGGAATAAATACCTTTCAAAGCCAAATACTATCAAAGAGCTGTTAAATCCCTGTGGCAAGTTGCAACACTGAGCCTACCAGACACATCCAACTGGTATGAACAGGGGCTCAGTACAAAATTATTGTTTATCATTGTTTCTTGTTCTACCTTGAGACCAGTTGCCAGGGAAACACCTGTTAGAGAAGACTGTTCTGTATCCTCTAAGCTCAACACAGCACTTGATGCACTAAAGTCGCTCAGAAACATATCATTAAATACACAAGTGAATGGACCATATCCAGCTCTAATATTCTGTAATAATATGATCACAAAAATAAATGCTTTCCATCTTTTTAACATCTCTAGTCTTCAAGTCCTATTTAAAATCTCTCTGCTGCTCTCCCTTCTCTCTGATTCCCTGGGTTTGCTTCCAAAGCAAAGTTATCCATCATCTTGCTGGTACCCATGTGGAGCAAGCAAGGGTTTCCCCCCTAAGAACGCTCCTGCTGGTTGTGGCATTTGAGACCCACTCCCAACATCTCTCAGAATTGGCATCTACTCCTTGCCCAACACACAATAGGCTCACGACCGATATTTGTCTATTTGTTCTTGCCACTGCAAGCTAAAGAAGTGGGTTCCTTGGATTTTTATCCCTAGATCTAGTCTCGTTGGAGTTTTGGGGATGGAAGGGAGGATCTTATTCTCAATGAACTGATGAATTGATACTTACAAGCATTGAACTCTTCTTAAAATACAATTTGCTTTGTAACCTGTTCTAGAATTCTGAAGCAAATCAGCTGGAATGTCCTCCATCTACAGCTTCCAGAATCCTTGATTTTGTATATCACGAAAAAAAAAAACTGTAGTATTGACTATTTGCCAGTGTTTAAACAAACCTCCAGCTCTTGGAATTTTGGACGGATTACAAGAGAGGCTCGGAACAAAGTCTCTAGCATCTTTTTGACCTCCAAGAACAGAAGACATTCAGGCCTGGATTCTTTAAATCATTCACAGTGACTATGGGTGCTTACATCAGGGCCTGTTCCAGGGACAGAACTAGAAAAGTATATGGGTCTCATTATTCTAGAGAGGTAAAGGCTCTTAACTACAAAGGTAAGAGAAGGCATCCTAGGGAATAGCTCTACGATGCTAGTCTTAGAGGGAAAAGGGAACATCAGTGATGTCTTTCTAAGGAAACCCACACCTTCTCATCTGGCATTCTCATAATTAGACTTCGTTCTGCTCCCTCCAATCCAACTTCCAAAGATCAATATGATTATCTAAAGCATAGACTGATCTTTTAACTCTTACTTAAAATATCTTGATGGCTTGTCATTATTGACAAAATAGGTCAAATCCAAATCCCTTACCATGGCATAGAATGTCAGCCATGTCTGATAGCTGATCTCACTTGTGTGTGTAAGCTCACACTGTTTCCTTGGTCCTTGCCATCAGTCATCTGGCTGAGTCCCAGCAATCACTCAGAACTGAGCACAGGTGTCTTTCCTGCAACGGGTCTTCTCTGACTGACCCCGCATGGTGAGATCCCTCCTTTGAGCTCCCAGAGGGCCCTGTGCTCACCAGACATTCTCAAGGACTAGAGTCTGAGACCATCACCACCTCCCATATTTCTAAATAGAGTTCTAGCATACCATTTCCCCCCATAAAATGCAGTAAAAATGACTGTGCTTGTTACCACATACCCGATGACAAGTGGTGATTGCCCCACTTATTGGAGGGTAGGTGTTTGACAGCTGACCTGGTCACTCGCTAGCTGGCGACATACCCTCCTGCCGTTCTCACATGCATGACTCAGACTGCGTCCTTTAGTCGGTTCCTTTTGCTGCTGTCACAAATTATCACAAACTTAGTGGCCTAAAATGACACAAATTTATTAGCTTATAGTTCTGGAGGGCAGAAACCCAAAATGGGTGTCACTGGGCTAAAATCAAAGTGCAGGGCTGTGTTCCTAATGGAGGCTCAAGAAGAAGGTCCATTTCCCTGCCTTTTCCAGCTTCCAGAAGCTTCCTGCCTCACTCGGTTCATGGCCCTGCATCACTCTGTCCTCTCCCACAGTCACCTCTCCTTTTCTGTCTCTGATCCTCTTCTTTTTTCATTCATAAAGACCCTTGTGATTACACTGGGCCAACTCAGATCACCTGGAATAGTCTCCCCAACTTGAGATCTTTAACTTCGTTTCAGCCGCATAGTGCCTTTTGCCATGTAGGTAAACTAGTCACAGGATCCAAGCAGTAGTGTGTGGTCAACTAGGAGACCACTACACTATCTACCACATGTCCCAATGTTACAAGAAAGTACACATCACGAGTCTTTGGGTTTTCCAGTAATAATTTCAAGCTCAAGTGATAAAACCAAGACTTCGGGAAGGATGGTCTCTTGCTTGTTTGCCCCTTCTCAGTCATGAGGACCTCGAGGGCAAGGCCCACGTCTTAGTCATGTCTACTCCCACGTTCCTGGCACATGGACGTGTTCTGTGCATGTTCACTGAGATGAAATTCTTACGTTTACTGGGAACAAGAGCTCTACAAGTTGGCTAAGGAATGACGTGCTTGATCTTTTCCCAAGCACAAAATACAGTTAAATATGCTTTAATTTCTGTATCGTATTTAGCCCTCTCTCCCTCGTTCTGATCAGACCGGCCTCTCTGCTCTCGTTGCTAAATGGGACCGTGTTTCAACTCTCAGGCTCCTGGTCCTGGGCAGAGTGAGGACTGCGCACGGCAGTTAAAGGACCAGCCGCAGCTGAGGGCACGGAAGCACTTTGGAATGCCTGCCATCTGGAGTTGTCTTGGGCATGCAGCAAGGGCTGCCCGATTCTCCTCAGCCCTGCAGCCTCAAAGCCCCCTACCTGCAGAGGGAGCATGGGCTCAACACTCTAGCAGTGGGTCTAGAAGAGGGCCTGGCTCTTAGAAGACACTCCGTAACTATGTGCTCCTGCCCTCAAGATCTCCGCTTACTTAGCCTCCTCACCTCGGAGGGCACACTGAGGTGTGGGGTTTTATCCAGGGACGAAGGCACCAGGAATCACGTCTCTCGTGCATTAGCTTCAGGCATGCCGGGACTCCAGCTGAACCAGAGAGCATCGAGCTGTGTGTGGCCTGCCTGTCGCATTTCTGCAGTCCAGGGCTCTCTGCAGTGTCAACAAGCCAGCTCCCATTGAGGCCATTGTGTTTGGGCCTCACCCCCCACCCCCCGCCCACGTACGCTTTGCAAGCATAACCCCTTCTGCTGCTGTATTTATCAGCATTTCTCCTCCGTGGGGCCAGAACGGAGTATGTGAGTGCCAGGATGTCACCAGGCCTGTACCACCTGGGGACCCACCATCACATCCCTATTTTCCCCATCTCTGAACTGGAGAGAGTAGTCAGTGCCTGCAAGGGCCCACACACAGAATACATACGGGGGTAGAAATCAATACCTTAACACACAGCAAGTGTTTGATAAGCAGTAGATTTGTTGTTTTGTGGCAATTGTCATGATTGCCTCTATCTGCATCATTTTACTCTGGTGTCGCACTTGCAGAGTGGAGCCTGGGTCATCAGAGAGGTGAGTCAAGGGAGTAAGCGCCGCGCGGGCCCTCCGCCACACCACCTCCTCCCGGGCAGCACCCGGGCCCCAGCAGCAACCTTCTTCACTTACTACGCATCAGAGCTAATCTCTGGAAGAGTGGGATTGGCTGCGTCCTTGCCCTCTCACCGCTGGGCCGTATGCTCCTGGATGACAGCCCTTTGACAGCCTTTGCTAGGGGAGTGCACTCTGTTCAACCCAAATTTGATAAACGTGCATTTCTTCTGTCTGTCCTACTTTGGGCCATCTGTCGGTGTGGCATGGTGCCTTCACGGGACCGGCAAGATGCTGAAATCGGACCACCAAGGAAGGTTCAAAGACAATGCTGTCACCAGAGGGAGCTGGGGGTTGGGGTGGGGAGTGGGGAGGGCTCCTCAGGATCCAAGAGAGCCAGGCCTTGGGCGGCTGGGTCCAAGCAAGAAGCCGGCCCCCACAGCCAGCTCAGTCACCAGATCAGGCACCGTTCGGCAAAGAGATGACCACAGACAGAGTGTTATCAAGCAGTGCTTCTCAAACATCCGGATGCTTACACATTTCTGGGGACCTTGTTCAAACGAGGCCGCCAGGTCCTGGGTCTGGGGTGCGGCCTGTGACTCTGCATTCCTAATAAGCTCCCAGGTGACGCCCTTCCTACAGATAGCCTCTTACCAAGAGGCTGCTTTGTGACTGAGCTTCCCACACTGACGAAGGTAATCAGAAGTCTAAGAGGCCACGTGAGCAAAGGAGCCTCCTGATGGAGCTTTCCCGGACTTCTCTAGCCATCCCAGCTAACAGTCCCCAACCACGGGGGGTAAACACTGCCACATCGGCCAGCCCCAAACAAAGAACCTCATAGCCATGCTCTCTTTTATAGCATCGAGTAGAGGTTCAGAGGAGGGCATAGGAAACAGGAAGTGAGAGGAATGGTAGGAACTCCAACATCCTTCTCCCAGTGCCCAAAGAATAGAAAGCGTGAGCAGTGGGGGTCACTGGGCTGTGAGAACAGAGACAAGGGAGGCGGGACACGCCAAAGGAGAAGCCCCAGATCCCTGAAGACAAAACTTACCCTCTATCCGTGTAGCCTCGGGCTCTGGAGGAAGCCGTTGGGAGGCTACCTGAACCTGCTTCCTTTTCAAGGCGGTAGGAAAGTGTATGTACTTGCCTGGAAGCAGGTAATATGAGCAATTTCCCAAATTGACTTTGGCAGCCCTGAATTTCGGTGGAGATGTCAGACGGTGACATCAATCCACCCAAATTTCTTTTGAAGATGGAATGCTCACGATCTCATAATTCTTCTTTAATTGTTAAGGAACTAATTAAACCCATAGCATCTCTGCTAACTGAGTTTTATGATGTTAATTTCACTACTGGACAAGCTAAGTCAGGCATCTGCGGACTCCACGGTGGGCTTCTGGCTCCTGACAAAAGGAGTTAATGATATTTTCAATGAGCACAGCGCCTGTACCCACAGAATCCCAAGCGATTTACCAACAGCTCCTTGCCAATTCCCACAGGGCCGAGACCTGGCATCTGGGCATCACCTTGCTGGTCGGATTCAGAGCAGCCCTTTCCCATTGAGCACATATGCACACGCATGTGCCTGGGCAGGTACACGCGTGTGGCTCACGGAACAGAGCAAACATGGACTGCCAGCCTGGATGGAGACAAACGAACAAATGTACAATTTGTCATCCTGTGTATATTTCTCTTGAAATTGTGATTAATTCCTGTATTTTAATTGAAATCCGAGCCTTAACTGCGGCTGTTTAGTGACTCTTGGCACAGGATGCTCTGCATCCCGCTGTGTCTGTCTGCCCCTCCTGCTCTTCCCCAGCAAGACCCAGGCCCAGGCACCAGTGTATAGTGTTGACCCACCTCATCCATAGCAGGGATGCTCCGCCCAGCCTTGCATGCCCTACAGCCCTGAAGCGGGTGGTATCTAGAGGAAAGGGATGGTGTGAGGGTCCTACACACCCCCGCCCCCACCATGCTCCTGTGCATGAGTGAGTCTCTACGATGAGGCTCCCTGAACTGATCAACGCTTGGAGACACAGAGATGTTCCCCGGCTTACCAAGGAAGTGGCAGAGTCAGAATGAAAACCCCTATCATTTAACCTCTAGTTCCCTAGAATAATGGCGTGGAATGGAGTTCGAAATCTTGAAAAGCTTCACTTCCTACTTTCTCCTTATAGAAGAAGCAGCTATGGCTTCAGGGGAAAATACTTGTGTAAGAACACGTAGTTAGTTCCTGATGATTCTAGAGTCGGGTCCCCTACTGCCGGCCCAGTGTTTGTTCAGCAGACATCCCCCCAATAAATACTAAGTGCCCTTCCAGGAACTTAAAGTCACTATTTGGGGCAAGTGAGTTCCTCTAGCCTAGAGACAGTCTTCAGGTGTACACGGTGAGCCCCTGGGTCCTGGGGGAAGAGCCCAGGCAGCTGAATCCCCCAACCCCCATGAGTGCGCGGGAGGTTAAGAGCAGTTCACGAGACCTGCTCGGGAGACATGAATCAGAAAGATGAAGGCCACACACTGAGAGAAACCTTTCATATTTCCCTTCGAAAAAAGGTCTACACACATACCCCTTCTCACGTTTTACCTCTTCCTCTTTTCAACCAAAATAAAACGAAAAAGAAGCCCAGAATTTAAGACCCTCTTAAATTTAGCCACCCATTTATTTTTCTGAAGCTGGTTTCTTTGCCTCAAAATAAAAACAAAGCCAAAAAGAATCAGAAAAATAAAAAAAGTGCCATGGACGTCATCTCTTCATGCCCTTGTTCCTGATGGAGCAAATCCCTCATGAATTACGTACTTTTGCCTGCTGCTGCCTAAGGCCCTCTGCTCTCTGAGCCTCAGTGACCTGTTCTCCAGGCTCATGGTGTGGTCTCAGCTCCAGAAAAGGCACCAGCACCATCCCGAGGGGAGGAAGTCGGGTCCAGCCACAACCCACCCCTGAACCTGTCGGCAAGCCTTTTAGAGAGATGCCCACACCCAGGGGACTGCTACTAGTCATCAAACCTTCAGTCTGGTTTTTAGAGAAGGGAGGAACCACCGTTCCACGCTGGCCAAAGGAAAAAGGGGGAGTTCGCCAATCACCAGAAGGTGGCGCTACACTTTAAGACAGGCTAGCCAGAAGGGGTGAAGCCTCCAGGAGACAGATCCTCGAATTTCAGAGCGGGGAGCCTGTCTAGAGATGAAATGAAATAATATGAAGCCAGAGCTGAAAAGATCCTAAAATATCATTCTGGAATAATCCCATGTCACTGACGAGGAAACTGAGGCCCAGAGATCTTCCAAGATTGGTCCACAATTGTACAGACCGGGAGGTAGAACTCACTATCTATCAGTCCTGAGTGCTCTACAAAAGGCTGCCTGCTTTTTGGCAAAGCTGAGATCAGAGAATAAAACACAGGGATTGGCTCACCAGACAGAAAACGGGTTTGGGAACTGACACTCCACAATCCCTTCCTGGGGAGGGATCATGGAGCCACCCCCGCCACGCTTCGCCCCAGAGCAGAGAGGAGATCACAGAGGGTCCAGTCTCCCTGGTAGCATCTGCTCTACCTCATGAGTCTTGACAGCATAACAAAATACAGCTCCACCACTTATTAGCTGCGTGATACTAGTAGATATTTCCCTCAGCCTCTCAGAGCCTTGATATCTTCATCTGTAGAGTGGCATAAAAATATCGCCCGCTCAGAATCATTCTTAAGAATTAAAGATCCTCATGTAAAGTGTCTACCTTAATGCCTGGCATAGAGTAAATTCTCATAATAGAACTTTCCCTTCTCTTCTGAACTGTACCTCAAGGAACATTCCCCTGGGAAGTGCCACAGACTTGGATTGGAAATGCCCACCCGGAGTGCGCCGTAAAGGAAGACTCTGCTCTTACGACATGGCTCATTGCCAAGGACCCCAGACACGGAGGGCGATGTCACAGGATGAATGGCAGGGAGAGGGGGAGGGAAGGGCCGAGTCCATCCTATAGGATCAGTGGAGAGAGAACCTGACAAAGTTGCCAAGCCCTCCTGTCTCTGTTCAAAGTCCGTTTGTAGAGAAACATTTCCCTGGTCAGAACCCACCAAACATCTACAGACACCTGCACACACTCAGACACAACACACACACACACACACACACAGACCTGCAAGGAGGGCATGGTGTGGTCATCAGAGTGCTAGGTGAGGAGAGCGAGGCTTTCATGGCAGGCTCAGATCCAGCAGGGAACCACACTGTAACTGCCTCCCCACCCGAGCTGCTGACGTGCTCCTCTCAGTCCCTGACCCTCATTCAGGGCCTGCAGGAGCCGGACAGCATCATCACCATCCTCCCCACAGACCAAAGGCCCAAGCTTTTAAAGGGCTTCCTTGGGACCACACAGCAAGGTAGCCCACTGGGTAGGTGAAGCCCACGGCCAGTGGACAAGGCCCAGGCTCCACCCGGTTTCTCATCCTGGTTCCAAGAATAGCTCCCCGCTGTGACTGAGCCTCAGTTCTGGGCCGAGAGGTAAGGGGGCAGAATGGATCCCACAGAGGTCACTCCCAGCTCTGTGACCCTCTGGCTTCTGGATTCATTCTAACCAGTCCCTTTGCCTCTTCTTAAGGAAAGATGTCCTCAGGATCTCTCTAATGGGTTATTATCTAAACTATAATATGTTTTGGAGAGGCAGAACTTTCTGGGCCATCTTTTAGCAAACACCAGGAGAGGAGGCAACAGAGTTCACCTACGAGAGGGGGGAAAACTGACTCCTGTCCCTTCCTACCCAGCCGCCACCACCCCTGTTCATGGACTTTCATGATTCTGCCAGGTTTTTACCAGTAACACTCACTCGATGTTCCTGCGGTTAACAACTGGCTGATAAATAATATACCGCTCATTAAGCACCCAGCTTTGCCCCTATTATGTAGTCAGAGAAATACGGGCTCCCTGAGGATGAGCCTGTGTGAGGACACTTTTCCGGGCTGCTGCAACATTTCACCCAGAGCTGGCTGAATTCGGTGGTGGTGACGCACCCCAGGCTGGACTACCGAGTCCTAATCCTGTGTCCCCACCTGCTAGCTGTGTCACCACGGGCAGGTAATTCCATCTCCTGGGACTTCGGTTCCTCCACAGAAAATGGAGGATAAAGATATATACAGATCTTCCTTTGACTTACAATGGTGTTATGTCCCAATAAACCCTTCCCAAGTTGAAAATATCGTAAGTTGACAATGCATTTATCACACCTAACTTACCGAACATCATAGCTTAGCCTAGCCTACCTTAAACTGGCAGGTGGGTAAAATCATTGCTGCCACTGCCCAGAATCATGAAGGAGTAACACACCGCATATCTCCAGCCCAGGAAAAGAGCCAAATTCAAAGTACGATTGCTACTGACTGCATATTGCTTTCGCACCATTGGAATGAAAAATCTCAAGTTGAACCATCGTAAGTCAGGGTCTGTCTGTCTGTCCACGTATAACCCACATGAAATACTTAGAGTGACTGGTTTGTAGAAAGTACTTAGTAAATGTTACCTAAGATCATTGGTGTTTTTCACATGCATTCATTTGATGTTGACAGGATATCTACTATGTGCAAGTACTGTAGAGATTCTTCCACCAAAGGGGAGGAGCTATGGCCTCCCTCCCACAGGCTGTGTGACCAGGAAGAAGGGAGGCTCTCACTGTAGATGCTGAGCAAAGTCAGACCTCATTCTTCCCCTCTCCCTCAGCCCTGTGGAGAATGCCTCTCAGATTTGCAGGGCTCCACCTGTGGGCATGTTTGCACCGTTAGCATAGTTTGTCCTTAGGATTCTCTAAACAGTTCTGAACTCGGTGCTGGCTTTTCTATTCTTGAAGGTTCACCCTCCTGAAGACACGTGTGACCCATCTTAGTTCTTTGCTCTGAGAAGAATCCTCCTCTTGAGTCATGCTTTCAGAAACCATTTGCAGGGTCCCCACAGCATGATAATAGCGAGGTAGACTTTGGAGGAGGGAAGAGAGATGACTGACACATGGTCCCGGCCCTCAAAAAGCCCACACCCCTCTAGAGCATTCATTCTCTCCAAAAGCGTTTCTTGAGCATGGACTAGGTGCTGGGCACGTGCATAGCTGTGAACAAGATGGGTTGGGTGTCTTTCTCCTGGAGCTTACAGTCAACTGGGAGACAACATGTAAGCAAAGCATGCCAATCATAATGAGGGGAGAGTGCCAGGCCCCATGGGTGTGTAGATGAGACAGTGGTTAATAACAACAAAGAGAAATAAGCATCACAGGAAAGAGTGACATGGAAGCTGCTAGAAGACATAGGAGGAGGCCAGCTCTTCTTAGGGGGCTCAGGAAAGCTTCACCCATAAGAGACACAATACACCACTGTTGCTGAAACCACAGGTTCTAGAGTAAAGCACCAGGCTTGCAATAGCAGGCCTTGCCGAACTAGCTCCTTGAGTTAACTGGAGCAAGAACTCAATCTTTCTAAGCCTCTGTCTTCCCATCTACTACAATGGGAATAAATCAGCCTCCAACATATACCACTGATGTGGGGGATTGAATGAAATGATTCATGGGAAATGTGCAGCGCTGTGCCTGATGGCATAGAAAAGCACTCAATAAATGTTCCTCTTCATCATCTTTATTGAGTGAGATGTGAACTAAAAGAAGGGATTGCCAGGAAGTGATAATGTAGAAAGGCATCCCA
Organism: Mirounga angustirostris; assembly: GCF_029215605.1. NCBI lineage: Eukaryota > Metazoa > Chordata > Mammalia > Carnivora > Phocidae > Mirounga > Mirounga angustirostris. The sequence goes on along the minus strand of NW_026991718.1, from coordinate 12,187,854 downwards.
AACTCTGCCCTGAATGGGGTCCCTGGTCTAAGGCAAATCATTTCTTTCTCTGGGCCTTACATTTCCCATTCACTAAATAAGTGGGTTCATTACTTATCGTTGACATCTCCTTCTGCTATAAAGTGCTCTCTGACTCTGGTATGCCTTGGCCTTTTGGAGTTGACGACCAGACAGGATAACCACTCTTTGACGTTACTTCGGACTATCTACGTTTATACAGACCATGGCCAAAGCCATGTTCTTGGTAATGGCAACGTTGCCAGCATCAGATTTCTGACACAACATGGCGAGGGTATAATATTCCACATAAACCAGTACCCGACACTGGTGTGCTAAGAGAACACTCCTGTCTATGATTATGTTCAGGCTCAGTCTGAATCTTCACAACTGACTCATTCACCACTGAAAATACAGGTGCCCAACAGAAGTGATGACAGAACCATCATAATATACATTCAGATGCATGAGGCATGTGGTTTCAGTATGCCCTATCGTGCTCATGACATTGTGGTCGATACTTTATTGTCTGCCTGTCAACAGAATCCTTTCCCTAGAGTTCTGGACAAGTGGCCGAACCCATACAAATTCAACTAGATGTTGAATTTTTGTTCTGTGGCTTCTCCTTGGTTCTAGGAAAAACACTTTCTCCTTGTTTTCTATCTTGTTATTAAGCATCAAGATCACCTAAAACAGAAGCTGGGAGTCATCCCAGACATCTTATGCTCATATTCAATAATTAACCAGTGACCAATGCTATAAATTCTACCTCCCTGACACCTTTCAGATGAACCCAGTGAGTTTTCGCCCCATTGCCACATACTTGCTCAGAAACCCGTAATGTCCTTGCTCAGAATTTTGCAATAAATTTGGTTTACTGTTCTCCACAGGCTCGAGTGTCTCTCCTGTCTCAGGTGAGCCCCTTCTAAAATACAAATAGGAATGACCATGTCACTCTACTACCCAACGCTTTTCTTTTTTCTTTTTAAAGATTTTATTTATTTGACAGAGAGAGAGAGAGCACAAGCACGAGGAGAGGCAGAAGGAGAGGGAGAAGCAGCTCCCCACTGAGCAGGGAGTCTGATGCGGGGCTTGATCCCAGGACTCTGGGATCATGACCTCAGTGGAAGGCAGACGCTTAACCGACTGAGCCACCCAGACGTCCCTACCCAACGCTTTGCAATTAACTCCCCATCTCCTGGTGGTTCTCAAACTTGAGCAGGCACCTGAGTCACCTCGAGGGCTTGAGAAAACACACATTATTAAGCCCATGCCCAGAGTTTCTGATACAACAGGCCTAGGATGGGGCCTGGGAATTTGCATCTGTACCATGTCTCCAGGTAAAGCCGATGCTGCTCTTCTGGGGACCACAGTTCAGGGCCACCCCCTACACTCTAGGATGTAACCCCCTAGCCTGGCACTCAAGATCCTTGACAAGCTGTACCCAGCATAGTTTTTCCGTCTTATACAAGTTACGTCACACACACATACACCTATTATTTGTGACTACGGCAGCCAAATATCCTTGTAGAACAGAGTTTCTGGTTTGAACAGAGAATCCAGATGGCAGGTATGAAGCTCATACCCTTATGAGACAAGTAATAAGGATGAGGCAGAACTCAATAGGCAATTTAGGTCTCAGCCCCCCGGCAGGGCTGGTAAACACTGACACCCAAGCTTTGTAGCTGAGCTTCAAGGTAGACTCCATCCAAAATGCTGTCTTCTCCTGATGCCTTAAAACCGTGTGGCAAAATAAACACCACAGCCAGTTCATTATTTAAGACAAACATAAACAAGATCTAAAACAGAATAGGATGGATGCGAGCCAAATGGAAAGGTAGTTTAAGGTTATGAAATTTGGCTTGGAAACCACATGTTGTCTGAACTTGTAAACATCAAAGAGCCAGACTGGAAAAGTATAATAATATAATAATAATTAATAATAATAAAATCATGCCTTCCCTACTATTACCTCGGGATATAAAATCATAAAAAAAAGAAATTAAGATGTGATAGGCCTATTAAGCCACTTACTCTGTCTCCTGAGAGGGAAGATCTGCACCATCTATAGGTCTAGGGAAACTTCTGTTCCAAAAGAGATTCACAAATGCCTCAAGGACAGAGGGAGCTTCAGGAGAGGAAAGATCACAAACAGCCCACTAACAGGCCATACATACAGCTGTCTCCATTTCTCCCGCCTGTGGAATTCTGGGTTGCTGATGAAGGAAATGAGGCCCATTCACCCTTCTTGGAAGGTAAAGGGAAGCCCTGAGCCCACAGCCTCCCTCGTTGGGTCATCACCAGCCGCCATAGCCAGGAGGATCATTTGGCAGGATGGTGGCTGTGACCTTGACCACCACACCTCTGTTGCTGGGGCAGGCCCCCTGAGATCGAGTTACTCACACATGTTGCTGGGGCAGGCCCCCTGAGATCGAGTTACTCACACAGCATCAACAGAGAACTGACTAGAAGTTGTTGGGTGTTTTTTTTTTAAGATTTTATTTATTTATTTGAGAGAGAGAGAGTGCAAGCACAAATGAGAGAGAGCATGAGTGGGAGGGAGGGGCAGAGGGAGAGGGAGAGGGACAAGGAGACTCCCCACTGAGCGGGTAGCCCGACATGGGACTCAATCCCAGGATCCTGGGATCATGACCGGAGCCGAAGGCAGATGCTTAACTGACTGAGCCACCCAGGCATCCCGAGAACTGACCAGAATTTAATTTCAGCATGTGGCAGATTTGTGTGCCATTTGGCCCTTTCCTTTGAAAGTTCAGGACCAAAACATCTTGAAAATTCAGAGTTAACTGTGTAACAAATTATTCTCATATAATGTGATGACAATACTCATTCTTTTGAAATGAAGTTTCCAAAATTAATTTATCTTTCTCTTCCTTAAGAAGAGCTTCCTCCTCGGGGCGCCTGGGTGGCTCAGTCATTGGATGTCTGCCTTCGGCTTGGGTCATGATCCCGGGGTCCTGGGATTGAGCCCCACGTCGGGTTCCCTGCTCAGCGGGAAGCCTGCTTCTCCCTCTCCCACTCCCCCTGCTTGTGTTCCCTCTCTCGCTGTCTCTCTGTCAAATGAATAAGTGAAATCTTAAAAAAAAAAAAAAAGAATAGCTTCCTCCCTACCCTAAAATGACAACAAAATCCTGACCCAGCAGATGGAATTATCCAGTAGGCCTTTGGAGTAAAAGTGTTTTTATAGAACTTATTTGGGATAAATATTTATCTTTTCTACTTTCAAAACAGGTCTTTTCTTATGTTGTCTCATCCATCATAAAATAAACTCCCACTTGACCCAATCAGTGCTTTGCTAACCTATCAAAGGTGTTTCTGCCACCACACAGCTTAATCTCGTTCAGTTTTTAAGTAGCTCCTGAGCAAAGAGACTTATAATATTTTAAGTTTCTCAGGGGAGCATCATGCTTTCATTTTAGAGCTGTGGTATCCAATATGGTAGTCACTGGCCATACATGATAATTTAAATTTAAATTTTAAATTATTAAAAATAAGTAAAGTAAGGTTGCCTGGCTGGCTCAGTAGGTAGAGCGTGCAATTCTTGATCTCAGGGTTGTGAGTTCAAGCCCCACGTTGGGTGTAGAGATTACTTTAAAATGTTTAAAAATCTTTAAAAAAAAAATAAAGTGAAAAGTTCAGTCCTATATTTCAGTAAATTCATAGTCACATCCAGGTAGTGGCTACCAGATGTAGAAAATGTCCATTATCACAGGAAGTTCTATCGCTTTGCCCCATTTTTGAAGTTAAACTTGTCCACAAGTTCTTGTTGTAGAGATTTATTCCATGACCTTGCCTTTCCCATCCTACATCCCCGTTCTCAGAATCCACTTCAGTACTTCTCATTCCTGCTTAGCAAATGCAGCTTCCTCCCCACCTGGGCTCATAGGCTCCGGCCTGTCCAACCCTGAGAACTGTCTTCCATCCCGTAAAAGATATAGGAGAGATTCCTGCTTAAGACAATCAGTGATGCAGGGGTGCCTGGGAGGCTCAGCCAGTTAAGTGTCTGCCTTCAGCTCAGGTCATGATCCTGGGGTCCTGGGATTGAGTCCTGCATCAGGCTCCCTGCTGAGCAGGGAGTCTGCTTCTCCCTCTCCCTCTGCCCCTCCACCCTACGTGTGCTCTCTCTCTCTCAAATAAATAAATAAATCTTTAGGGAAAAAAAAAAGACAATCAGTAATGCATAACCAGGCTCAAAATCCAACAATCTAATTATTGGTGCCTAATCGCATAATGTTTTTGCACGTTTTATCTCTTTTGTCCTCAGATACATTTGTATCCCTTACTTACCTGCATGTGTGTTATCCTGCTCTGACCTCAAATAACTCCAAGCTGCAGTTATTTGAGAATGGCTCTACTCTTCAGGCATACTCTTGATGTCTTTTTGGCCTATGGCTGGTTGGTCATGGGTTCAGTGTCACATATGAAAGTTTGGAAAATCCAGATCTGGCCATGAGTATCCACAAATTTCAATCTCAGCAGCCCTATGTCTGCTCAAAGTAGAACATGGTAAAGTAGAAAGAGCACTACCAGTCATGGAATTCAAGGAATTCTGGCTCCATGTCTCCATTCCTCTCTTTCAGGCTCTGGGATCTTGGGGAAGCTACAGAACATCTCTGAGCCTCCCTGTGTTCACCTGTGGGGAGAGCAATAACAACCACGAGTTTGTGGTGAGGATTATAGAGCATAAGGATAGTAAGCAGCTAGCTCAGTGGTGAGTTTATATAAATCTAGACACCCAGTGCAATCATGCCCTTTCAATGTTTCTCTTTAGAAATTTTTGAATTAGTGGTAATAGAATAATGCAGCTGGTAGAGGTTTTTTTAAGCCATTAAAAGACTACATCTCTTAAAAGTAACTATTTAATTAACATCTTGCTTTTGTTTATATTACTACAAATAATCTGTTATCCATGCTCTGCAAAGTTAATCGTTCAGAACAAATGTGTGTCATTTGAAATCTTACATGGAAAGCAATCCCTTAAAAGGCCAGCATTTTCAGAGCTAACTTCAAATTAGTGAGACGCAAGTTTTCTCTGTCCAAGTTGGATTTCTAAGCACTAAGGTTAGTCTTGTTCCAAACCTGCCCACAAACACAAAAGCAAGGGCAAGGAGCATAGCATGGCAGGTAAAACACCTTGGCTCTGCAGTCAACCGCCTGAGATAGAATCTTGACTTGGGACACTTCATGGCTGAGGATTACATAAATTAATACACTGGAACATTGTCTGGTATGTGACAAATACTTCCTCTCTAAATCTACGTAAGAAATTATCCTCGTACTCCAAGGATCCTGGCACATTCATCTGAAATACAGGGAGGAAAATTCAGAGTGGGACTTGTAGCAACTCTTACTAATACTGGTAAGATGGATTGATTGCTCACTTTGGCCAGGCCTCATGTTGAATGCTTTACCTACATCGTTTCATTTCATTTCATTTCATCTCCAACCTGTGACGCCTTGGGCAAATTCTGTATCTAGTACATGGCAAAGACAGAACTCAGTGCAGGGAAATCTGACATCCAAAATCAGACTCCTAACTTCTATGTTTTTCTGCCCCTCCAGGTAATTAGGCTGCAGTGAGGGAGGCTGGTGGCTGTAACCTCATACGCGGGGTTCAGGTCCTGTTCCACAACTCACTACCTCTGGGAACTTGAAGTTTAACCTGATTCATCTGTTTCCTCAAATGTAAAATAAGGATGATAATAATACTATCTTGAAGGACTTCATAGGAGAAGTAAAGGAAAGCGTGCAGAGCACCTAGTCACATTGTAGGCATGCAGCAAACAAAAGTTTGAACACAGGACAAGCATGCTAACAATTTGCAGAGGGAAGTGAAGGATCTCTGCACCCCAGTTGCTGACAATGGTCTGGTACCTCACTGGAGCAGTTAAGTGGGTAACTGCTTTAGCAAAAAGGGATACTAATTATAAAGGTAGACGTTCTGGGGAAGCCAAGCCTTGCACATACCAGTCTTGCTTGGTATAGTCGGGTATCTCTGGACCTCTAACCTGCTGGGTTCTCTAAAAAAAGTCCTGAGGCATTTAGATTCGCACAGAAAAGCCATTCGTTTTTAAAACTGCTCTTTGTAAATTGAAGTTAACTTTTGCAACAGCTCAGTCCCGAAAACCTTGATTGTTGACGTTCGCTGAGGTCACACATTTAGCCAGGCTGCCGGCTCTGCCATTGCAAATAGATTTCTTGGCTCTAGAAGTAACGTCTCGAAAGGATTTTGACACATTAGGCCATTTTTTCACTTCCTGGGTTCTGTAATGACTCCAGAAGGTGCCTCACACTACTCAAAAGGACACCCCAGATCAGGAGACACACTGGAATGCTCCCACCTACAGACTGCTTTCCCTTCCTCCAATGTCACTGCCAAATAAGCAGCTCTGGTGATCTTTCCAGCAAATAGGATCCAGCTCCTCCCATGGTCTGGCTCTCCTCATGATCTCACCTACCAACATGGCACCCAACCCCTTGGACTGACCACTCATCATGAACTTCTATAGTTCTTTAAGATTTCGTGCTTTGCTGCCTCTATGCATTGGCCCACACTCTCCTTTTTGTCTGGACACTCTCCTCCCTCCATCTTCTTGCTAAATCTAACCAAATAATGTCTTATAACTAGGTTCAGTACCACCCCTGGAGTGGATTAGAAACCCCTCCTTGGTCCTCCCACAGGATTCTCTGGTCCTTTTGTGCAGCTCTGATGGTGTCAACTGAGAATTGTTTCTGCCTCTTCCCACGAGAGTGTAAGATCCTCAAGGGCAAGGACCTCATGTTATTCAGTTTTATATCACAAATGCAGGGTCTAGGGCAGAGAAGGTGCTCCGTAGATGTTTGGGGAAAGAAGGAAATGGAAGGAAAAAAAGGGGAGGGAAAGGAGGAAAGAGGAGAGCAAAATATGAGCTAGAAAGAAAGGTAAAGATTAAGTTCTGAAGCCTTTTGGCTTGAGGAGCCCTTCTTGGCTCCCCCTGACATCAGGTGTCTGGAACATGTACCTTCCAGACTCACCTGGTACTGCATGCCGGCTAAGGGTTTCCAACTGAACCAGCTCAGGCTGGATTCTCTTATTTTGCTTGTGAACATGCAGCTTTCTGCCTTTTGAAACAAAGCCACATAGACACCATCGACATCACTTGTCAAGCATCCAAATTCCTGGCCAACTGCCCATGCTGAGCACAGGTACCAAAGCAGAAGCAAACATACAACCTCCTGATGGGTAATGGGGCAGAAGTCACAAGACCCCACACCATCTTGTAAGCAGATGACATTCTCTCCGCAGTCCCTGGGCTCTGAAATGTTTGAACACCCCAAAAAACCCCCTTTGGTTAGCCCCCAGTGCAACTTCCCTAAGGATGTATCCTTATTCCTTTTTCTTTCATTAAGAGCTATCTCTACTCTCTCCCACTTGAATCCCTGGCATTTATAACCATTTATCCCGCAGAACGGATAAAAAATAAGCCACCTCACCAACTCCATGTTTCTCACCATCGCCAAACAAACCCTTGGAATCCTTGTCATCTGGGGAATATTAAAGGGTACCTGGTATAGTGAAAGATATTAGCTTAGTGGTCCGTCGGACCTGGGCTTGCATTCCAACTGAAGCAATTATTGGGCAAGCAACTCAACTGCTCTAAGAGTCAGTTTCCTTGAGTGGGACATGGGAAGGCAGGAGTGCTAACAGTGTCTTTCTCATAGAGCTGCCATAATGATCGGGTGTAATGTAGGTAGAGCTCTCAGCAAAAAGTCTCACATATGGTGGGTACCCAACCAAGTACAGCTAAAATAATAAGCATTCTTTAAATAACTGAAATTTAAATAACTTGAAATAACTACTAAATAATTAAGCCTCACTAGACAAACCATAAGTAACAAAAATAACTAATGTGAAGGTGAAGACGTTGCAAAGATTCAAGAACCCTGACAGTCTCTTCATGATTCTGGCCTCAGATTTGTCACTGGCTCTCTATAAGGTTGGAAATCTTCCTCGAGGGTGGTCCAGTACCGTTAGATCTTCACTTTCCCTTGTCATCAAATTATCCCATCTTCAATCCCTTATCCTTCTACAGGGCTGGAGAACCCCTGCATCCAGAGAGCTCCCCCTTTCTAGCATATAAATCTAAAGGGACCACTAAATCAATACACATATCATTTAGTAAACTTATATGTGATTGATATTTGATTTCTCAAGAGCATCCAGTTTTCTAGTAAATTAGAATGGACTAGAGGTTAAAAGCTGCATGATGTTTCTAGAAAGCGCAAAAAGCAGAGGTGGGAAGTACTGGGGAGACATAACCACCAAGAAGTGGCAGCCAACATTCAGAAAGGAGGGAGATGAGGTACCAGCAAGAAAGACAACACTCTGGGGCTATTTAGCACCAGGACAAGAGGCACGGGATATCTCAGGACAACCCTCCCCACACTGCCCGCCCCCACCCTGCCCTGCCCGAGGTCCCACTATGCAGCAGTTCAGTGACACAGTGGATATTGTGACAATGGCCAGGTGTAGCACATGGAATACCCATGCTATAAGGGTCCTTTGAGTTCTGCAAGCCCAAATTCTTCTAATCCAGATGAGTAAGAAGGGCCAAAAACTCTCATTTCCCCCCAGAAGTAAAATCCCTTAGAAATGGGCAAAGTCTGTTTAACAACTTGTGCTGGTTGTATATAATAATGATAAAAGTGGTAAGAGCTAACATGTGCTAAGTGTTTGCTACAGGCCAGGCTCGCCTCGTCTTCTCTCATTTTATCTTCAAAACCAGCCTTGGAGGTAGAGCTGATTCAGTCCTATTTTCCTGGGAGCTCAAGTGTTACAGATTGAGGTTAAATGACCCACCCAAGCAAACAGAGCTAAGAAGTGATGGAGGTTGGGTGGGTGGTGTGTCGTGGATTTTTAGGATGACTTCCACCAAAAATTCTTGGTATCTGCCTCCATTTCTATGCTGTTTCTGGTTCCCTAAACATAACAGACAAATGACACACTAATGTGTTCTCCAATACACTGGACTGATTATTCCCCTCTTCAAGCCAGACACTTGTGTTGCTTCTCAGAAGGGTAAGACTTTTGACTCTGCACAGTTCCCCTCGAGCAGCGGTAACAGTTCAACTCAATCTGAAACGATTTCCATCCTGTTTAATTCAATAGCCATTAATTCCTTGACTTCACTCCCTGACCCCTGAACATCTGTTTCTTCCAATGCCTGGGTTTAGCTCCTTGGTGGGTTTGGTGACTGCTGTTAGCATTTACTTCTCACATTCTGTCTTCTGCTAAAATCTTTAGAGCAAATGATAACCAGAGCTTTTACCTGAAATCCATTTTTTCCTTTAAAAATTTTTATTTACTTTTTAATAAAAATTATATATATTTAAGGTATATAAACTGATGATTTTATACATAGATACATATATAGAGAGATACAAATATATAGAGAGATACACATACATATATATATATATATAGTGAAATGATTGTACAGTCAAGCTAGTTAACACATCATCTCCTCACATAGTTACCGTTTGTGTGTGTGGTTAAGAGCACCTGAAATCTACTCTCTTAGCAAATCCCCAGTATAATTTTTTAAATTTTATAATCCTCAGTGCTGACAAAGAGGCATCACTAGTACATTTGTATTCTGATTATATTATAACTTATAGGAAATTATATAACAAGATGTAGCAAAAGTCACAAAAGTGTTCATGCCCTTAATGTCATTTTTTTTTCTTTTCTGAAGATATAAAGATAAACACTTAATGAAAATTCTTTCTAAATGTTAAATACTCCCCAAACAGAAGATGGCCATCCATGTATTTGAATACCGTGCAGCCATCAAAAATGGTAACTGTGATCCTCTTAAAATATTTCTACCAGAACATCAAGGATAAAAAAAATCAAGATACCAAATGTTGTTTTCACCATGGTTAGGGTTTTGTAAAGGTATGTATGTAGGTGGACAGAGGTGGACAGTGTCACCAAAAAATGTCTTTTAAAATTGTGTTAGAGAATGGAATGAGTTCTATTTTAAAAACTCATCTTTCAAAGAGTACACTTATCACGATGTGCACTGAGTAATTATACTTATCACGATGTGCACTGAGTAATGAATAGAATTGTTAAATCACTATATTGTACACCTGAAACTAATATAATGCTGTATGCTAACTATACTGGAATTAAAATAAGAAAGAGACAGAGAGAAGGGAAGGAAGGAAGGAAAAAGAAAGGAAAGAAAGAGGGAAAGAAAAAAACCTTATTTTTCATATATATATTTTTTAACCAAAAAAGCCAGCTCTCCCTACATGATGTTGCTACTGACTCTTTCCTGTCTACGGGAAGCTTCTGAGTATTTCCATGGGAACTGCTGTCCCAGGAAGTTAGGGATCAGGATTTTGTGCACATGAGCACAGGGCACCTGGATGGACCGTCTTAGAGTAACTTCCAGGTCATTTTTGAAGCAAATCACAAAGGTTGCAACATTTCGAGCTCCAAGGTAAGTATTGTTTTAAACTTCTTGGAGAAAAAAAAAAAGCTCGAAATAATCTTATTTTAGATTTTATCAGTTCTCAGGGTACTGGCTTTGATACATTACTTGTCCTCTGGAGAACAAACGCTCCTAAACATTTTGGTGCCAGTACAAAGCTGATTTTGGCCACCTCGGAGCATGAATCTCAGCAGTCTGACTGGAGGACGGGGTTCTAGCCACTCTTTGATTCAAGAACAATAAATAGCAATTAACTGAGGCAATTGACTTGCCAGTCTTTGAGCCAACTGGAAACTAAGATCTAGCAAAACAATTTGGTGTTTCAATGCAAGCTAAACTCTCTTGGAGGTGTCTGCCTCCACCTAAGTCATAACTCATGCTCTTTGAAATTCAACTGCATCTCAGGAAATGGGTAACTTTCCAAGCACAGAACTTCCCCCCTGGACTCTTATTCACTAGCTTGTCAATCAGATGTTCAACCTTCCTTTAAAGTTTAAGCCTTATTAACCTACACACTGGATTTGACTGGTGATAGGCCACTGCAGACAATGGAAACCCCTCCCAGGTTCCAAATCCTGTAGTCCTGGTTCAGATCCCCACAAATTCCCTGGGAGGGATGAAAGAATCACTCATATGTCTGATCCTTCGAACATAGGCAATGAGAGGACAGTGTTTAAGGAAAAAAAAAAAAAGTTTCGGGAGGCCCTGCTGATTGAGACATCTTGGAGGAAAACCAGCTCTGCTCCACACCAAACTGCTTAGAGCAGCCGCGAGTGCCCAGCCTCGGCCTTCACAGGCTCTGTCGGGAGCATGCTGTGCACGCCATATGCAAGATCCGAACCAAACATATAGTTGGCAAAGCTACTCATTTCAGAGGCAGGCATGCCAGGGTTGCCCAGATACTGGTAGAAAGTCAGCTCCAGCGTTGGGAGTGCCTAGGCAGGAAGATTCTAGCTGGAAAGTCAGGAAAATTATTAGTGGAGGCAGTTGGGATGCAAAAATCTGGTCTCGACGACTGGGACAGGGGAAAGGGCAATCTGGGGTCATCCTTTGATTTCTTTCCCTTTGTTCCATCACAGCAGAATGTAACCTCCATGCTGCACAGCTTTTCCATGAGGCTTGGCACCTCTCTCACTTTCCACAAATGTCAACTTGCAAACAAAATAACATACATATCTGGAACGAGTGGAAACTGACTAGAAGAACCTGAGCTAGGTGGTGTCACAGACATGGAAATCCACAAACGAGGATCCATTTGTCACTTTCCAGGGCATTGCTACTTTCCAAAGCCAGTGCAGCGGGGGAAAGAAAAAGCTCAGAGTTTCATTCCTTCCTCCTGACATTTATCTTACCTGCCTTTTTAAACACACAAAATCACCTCACATTCCTCAAATTCTTAGTTATCCAAGGAATAAAAATGAACTTGGAGGAGGCGGAGGATGGAAGCCTCATCCTGCCTCGGACCCACCAGGTCACGGGCCCTGAAGCCCTCAGTCTGCAGGCTCGGGGACTCTTCCATGCAGATGGGAACAGGGAGGGTCCCAAACCACACAGGAAGTCCCATGGCCTCAGAACTCCACTCCCACGCCAATCTCTGTGCAGGAGGAAAGGAGAGGCACAGGGTTTTCACATTGCATTCGCGTGTCTTCCCTTTGATGTTGTATTAAGTTATATTAGTTGTGCAATTACAAAAAGCGAGGGGGGGCATCTAAAAACAGGTTCATGCTGCTGCATCTATTAACTGATAGGTCTATGAGCAAGAACGTCAGCTCAATCACATTGAACGTCATCTGTAGGATTGCCCACCAAGCTGGGAGTACCCTCGGTGAGGGCTCCTGCCCAGCCGGGATATCCCAGTCTGACAGCACACCTAGTAACATACCCGAATGCCCAGCACTGATTGGCAGCAAATACTGCCATCCGGGACCACCCCCCCCTCGCAGGGCTCTCAGTGGATGGGTGCTGGGTGACACAGACAGTTAAAGACGTTCCGTGTAACCGTTGGCATCCCTAGCTGGGTCCCTGCCTGTCCCTGCCTACGTGACTGACGAGTCCGAGCCTTGGGGAGCATGTGTGGTGTATGACGGGTAGAAAATCTCCACAATGGCTGGTAACTAACTCTGATGTGATGCTGAATCTTTGTCCAAGGCCCCTCTCTCCAAAGTCATGGGGTTGAAAAGATATTCAAAATTGATACGATTATCAGTCAAAAAATCTGACTTCATTCTCTTATTCTCTATTAGAGATGCCACCGTGATGTATTTTTAAGAGAAAAAAGTAACAACAAAAAATAAGTCATATGTTCTGTTTCAAGAAGCACGGGCTCAGAGGGGCTATTGTTCAGTTCCTCAGTGGTACGTCCCTTTATTTCTTAAGGGAAATGCTGAAAATAAATCACAACAACATAAAGACTGTTATTCATTTAGTGCTTATGAGGGTACAATAGCTATTACCGATTTTTTAAAGAAGTTTATGAAAAGAAGATGAAAACAAAATTCCTCTAAGGTTGTTGGCTTATTATATAATCGTCAGACCCTCGGATCAGGTGCGAACTATTTACAGGGGTGACCGGGAGACCAGTAGAGAAAACACAAGTGCCAAACCCTTGAAATTAAAAAAAGCCTCTCCCGCAGCCCCACTTTCTTCCCCACTCAGTTTCTAGTCCAGTGGCCAAGTCCAAAAAATCACGAAGGCCAAACAGTGTCCTCTACAGAACACAGGCATTGCCGGGAAATCATTCTCGACCCCTGTGGCTCCTTCTCCCCCAAACCTGGAGCTTAACATAGAGGATTGGCATGCAGACTGAAGGTCAGTGAGAGCATAGCTGGGGTTACACAGAGCATCTGAAGGTCAAGGCCACAGCTGTCCTTCCTCTCTGCAGGGTCCATGTTATCAGAGTAATTTACTAGCAGGTGAAATGTCTCACTCCCATCAGGGGCCAGGCATATTCCTCCAAGGACACACTTGCAGGAAATCGTGCTGAGTTATGAGCAGGCAGGGTCCACGCGGGAGGTGCCAACTCAGCAGAGACGAGGGGAGATTAGGTGTGACTTTGCAGGATTAACTTTTAGTCTTTCTCATTGAGAATCTACTCCTGCAAGTGTCACCTCTCAGCCAGACCAACTGCTCAATAGAACTGACTTGAGTAATTCAGGACACTGCTGGATAAAGAAGCCAGCCTGATTTTGCAGAAAGAGTGTGGGGTTTTGAAATCAAACATAAGATCTGACTCATGAGCTGTCTGATTTTAAACTCAATGAACCTCATTTTCCTTATCTGCAAAACAGGGATAAAACCTCCATAACTGCATAAGCTATAACCTCAGAGGTGAAAAGGGGTCTTTCTAAGCACAAAGTCAAAGCATAGAAGCACAAATGGAAGACAGTGTAGTCTTTAAAAATGATAAAGAAATTAATAGAAAATTCCAAATTAGAAAAAAATTTTGCAACTTTATATGTACACAGTGGACTAATGTTTTTACTATGAAGATTGCTTTGTAAGTCGATAATAAAAACAGTCAACAACCAAATTGTTAAGTGCGCCACGGACATAAAAAGATACTTCATAAAAGATACATAAATGATCAATAAGCATGTGAAAAAGTATTCAACCTCACTAAATATCAAAGAATTACAAATTATACCAAAATGCAATTCCAAGTTTGACTTAGCAAATTAGAAAAGACTTTTTTAAAACACCAAGGGTTGGCTGAGATGAAAGAAAATGGAGGTGGAAATATACTGTAGGTGGAAATATAAATTGGCATAACCTTTTTGGAGATGATCCAAAAGTTTTAAAGATGGTCATACTCTTTAAGCAAATAATTCTACTCTTGAGGATTGATCTTAAGGAAATAATTACAGACATGTTAATGATTTAGCTAAAGGATGTTTGCTGCAGTGCTGTTTATTAACAGCAAATATTTAGAAACACAACCTAAATATTCGGCATTCATTCAAGTACGTCATTCATCAAATATTTGCTAAGCACTTAGTAAGCTGTGGGCCATGGACACAGTAGACCAAGTGAATCAAAGCACCTCAATGTAATGAAATACACTGCAGCATTAAAATGAAAATATCTAATGACAGAAAAAAAAAAGTAGTCATAATATGTTGTTAACTGGAAAAACACTGGAAAAAATATACATATATTTTATAAAAGTTTGGAAATATGCAACGGATTTTCCAAGAGGTTATTGCTGGATGATAAGACACGATTGTTTAACTTTCCTTCCTTTCATTTCTCTACAACTGTCTCTCTAGTAACATGATTCATTTTATGATTTTTCTTAAGTCACTAACTTAGTAAAGGCACCTACCTTGTGTTTTGAAGATAAAATGAGAAAAGTATCTGGTATATCTTAAATGCCCCAAATACTTAATTTGTCTCTCCATTTATGGATTATCCCAACACCTTCTATGGCCAAACTGGAAACCCATCACTTGAGTGCTAATTCGAGCTAGATCTTTGGGAATGGCATCCTTGGACACAGAGCCCTTGGAGTCATTAAAAGAGTGCACAAATGTACCAGTTCTCATTCAGGGAAGAGTCCCCTGACTCGTTGTTCTTTTCATTACAATCGTTTTGTTATTTCCAGTGCTTTCTTGCCTACAGTCATTTTACTTTCTATTTCTTTCTTGAGCTCAGTCAGCTTGTTTTTAATCTCCTTGCATTGACTTTAATCCAATCTTTGGATTCTTAAATTTAGTCTTCGAGTTTTTTCTTTAAAGTAATAATAAAATTCATGTTGTCTGGGACACCTGGGCGGCTCAGTTGGTTAAGCATCAGACTCTTGATCTCAGCTCAGGTATCAATCTCACAGTCGTGGGTTCAAGCCCCGCACTGAGCTCCACGCTGCTTTAAAATAAAATAAAATTCATCTTGTCTATAATGTCTTTGCAACTTTAGAGAACTAATTCTTGTTCCCTTAGGTAATATATCTTCTCCATCTGCCTTTTCTCGTGCCCTTTCCGCCGTATTTGTAGTATCTGTGCACAGATTGGATCTTGGACTTCTTCTTCATCTCCTTCATCTTTAAATATGGGCAGACGTTTACTGAAGAAGAGTTCGTGGAATGCAAACGAAGTGAGCTAAATTGATCAGCAGGTTTGCATTAGGCTTGCTACCTCTTCGTTTGTGCCCTAGATCTATTATTCCCCTTACCTTTGGAGCCCATCTTCCCATAACTGGGGTTTAAGAGGTAGATTCAGCTTGCCTCAAAGCCCTCTAGACAGCTCTTCTCAGAGTTTAAAGTGCATGTAAGTCACCTCAAGACTTTGTTAGGATTCAGATTCCGATTCACTAGGTCTGAAGTTTGGCCTCGAATTCTGGATTTCTAACACACTCCCTGGTGAAGCTGACACTTTGAATAGTAAGTCTCTGACACAGGAACTCTGTGCTCCTCACCAATTTACCTCCCCTGGCCTCAGGGGGACTGCCTCCCCCCCACTCTGGTAAGAGGGAATGGGATTGGTATCTTTGTATTTCTTCAGACTCACCTCCCCTGAAGTTTCTAGAGAGACATATTCCCTGCTTGGGAGGTTGGCCCACTTCCCTAGGACCATGTAGTTCTCATCAGAAAACCAGTGGCCACTGCTTCTGAGATCTGGGTTGTTACTTCTAGGAAAAACAAAAAAATGTGTTTTATTATGTTCAAGGTCTGAGGAGAAAGGTGGGGATGTCAGATTCTTCAACTTGTTTTGGTACAGATTTCACAGAAGCTGGCTAGTATGTTTTGTAGTCTGTGGTTTGAGGTTATAGCCTCCTTCTTTTAGTGAAAATGGAGTTTTGTTTACTCTTCAGTGTTTCACTCTCTTTTGTGGGCTTCATGTGAAGAAAGGGGAGAAAAAGAGGCCTCTGCATCTTTAAATAGAAACCCAGGCAAGCCACTTTTGGTACATTTCTTCAGGTTATCAGCTTCCTGGGGAGTTGCCAGAAGGCAGCAGTGGAGGGAAGAGCTGAAATTCGGGCAGTCCTCCTACCTCAGCCAGTGGGCCAGCTGTGCCAGTCCTGCCCTCTCCCTACCTTCTCAGCAACCTTTCCAGCTGTGCCACTTCCCTCGCGTGTCCTGCTCCCTCTCATAAGATGACTCTGACTTCTATCTCACAAAGAACATTCAGTGTTCCCCGCCCCCACCGGACGTTGTTCGATCTTTGCTCCCCTTCACTACAAACTTGAGCACGGTCAGTCTTCACTGTTTGCAGATTCCATATCCGCGGGTTCGCCTACCCACTGGAATGTCTCTGTGACTCCCACCGGAATATCCACAGCCCGGCTGCCGCCATCATTCATGGGCGAGCACCAAGCTGTGAACAACCTGCGTGGCCCCACTGGACTCACGTTCCCAGCAGAAGTCTGCCAAGGCAACACTCTGTTTCGTGGCTTAGCACTCACAGTGGGAACTATTGCTATTTAGTCCCACGTTTTTTTGTATTTTTGTGCCTTGCGATGATGGGATTTCACTGTTTAAGATGGCCGCCATGGGACATGGGGAAATGGTGCCTCAGACCCCTAAGTGTGAGAAGACTATGGAGACCAGTGTCAGACTCTAGGTTTGTTCAGTTCATAGGGCTGTTGGCCATGAGTTCAATGTTAGTGAATCAACAAAACATATTAAATAAGTTATCTTTAAAAGCAAACACACATAAAACAAAGTTATGTGTCAATCACTGGACAAAGATGTGAAGAGGCTCAGAGGAACCTAACTCTACATTTTTTACCCCTGGGAGCAATGGTTCAGGGTTCACCAATTCAGTGTTTGAGGAGACTTTGTAGAATACAACTACCACGAATACCGAGAATCAACTCTACAACTTTAAAAACTCTCCCATCCTTTCCTCCAGTCCCAAGATGGAGGGCCATCTTCTTCCCTGTGGCCTCCACTCCATCCCTTCTATCAGTTAGCCCTGTGGTCTGTGTCCTCTTCTCTCTCCTCTGACTGTTTACAAAAACCTACACATGCCTTGAAGTTTCTCCTATCCTGGAAAACAGTCATCACCAACCTTTATTAACTGTATCCCGTCCTCTGCCACTGAGCTAAGTGCTTGACCTGCATGATTTCTTTGACTCCTCAGACCAACTCTGTGGGGCGCTATTGGCACTTTACCTACAAGGAAACTAAAATGCAAGGACGTTGCTGGTCCAAGGTCATAGAGCTAGATCCTCCTCTGGCTACCATCCAGACTTCTGTTCTTCTCATCCAAACTTCATAAATAGAATAAAAAATTCATGGTTCTATGTCATTGCCTGTCATTCACCCCTGAACCCACTGCAGCCTGGCTTGTGCCCTCGCCATTGCCCTGGTACAGCTGTCACCAGTGACCTTGAACAATCCCACCCAGTGGGTCTTTTCCAGTCCTGTCTTCCTCCACCTTGCCCTTGTATGTGGCCCAACTGGTCACAGCATCATCTTGAAACTATTTCTGTGGCTCTGAGGACACTAGTCTCTTCCTCGTCACTTAAGCTGACCATTTCCTCTCTGTCACCAGTATGCCCTAATATGTCACTGTTGTTCACCAGAGTTCAGCCCTTTACCTAGTAAAGGTAAAGTGTATCCCGGAAAAGAGAAGGTTGGAAGCCCCAGGCCCCACCTACTGATGGGAATTTGCAGAGGGGTACCATCCTAGCCTGAGTCAGGCTCAGCCCTGACTCTACCTGCTCTATGTAACCAGGGAAGGGAGAGGCCTCTGAAGACCGGAGCAGTTCAGGAAGACTTCCTGGAGGTGGCAACGTGGACCCTGAAGAACAGAGGATTTGGTTATGAAGACACAAGAGGGGAGAGACATTCCAAGCAGAAAGACCAGAGAGCTTCTAATGCTTTCACGGACACGCTCTCCTCCCCACCCTGATTCCTCCCATCTCCCACCACTGCAGTGGTGCTGGCCTGTGCCTAATTTGCATGTGGACCCTGCTCTGTCTTGTACTGCCACAGCCTGGCACGTGGGGCCCGCCGCAGGGGACGGTGAACCCCCTGAAGGGGTATGCAGAGTAGGTGTCTAGTCATTGGCACAAGCTGGGAAGTCAGATAAGCCTGGCTCTGAATTCCAGTTTGACTACTTTCCAATGTAAGACCAGGGACTGTGTCTGTATCCTCATCTGCTTAGAGCCTTCATAGGCTTCTTGTGCAGATTAAATAAGGTAAAGCAAGTTAAGCATGGCGGCTGCCATAAAAGTAAATGCTGGAGAAATGTTTGTTGTCATTATTTACTCTGGATCCAGCCCTCCCTGGGCCTCATGCAGGCCCTGCATGTAGAATTGAATGCTCCTTTTATCTGACTCTTGGATTTCCCCAGTCCGACTGTACATCTCCCAAGGCTGAGGGCCACACACTCACCTCCGGCTATTAGTGCAGGAATCTTCAGAAAGTAAAAGAGACAGAGGAGGGTCAGAGCAATGAGAAAAATTTGTACAGACTGGCTCTGTGCAGAAGGATTGTCTAAATATACTTTTCAAAAGTATTCAGTGCTCGAGAAAAACCTGCCCAAAGAAAGAGCCCAAAAGAGCACAGGCAGGCTCAGCCCAGCCCACGGCCCGGGTTCCTCATCAGCGAGAGGCAGTATGGTGGGCTCCTGGGCCTCCTAGCAGACTAGCCTGGGCCTCCAAGAGGCTGTGTCTTCCGCACTGAGCACAACTTGGATGTCACCAGTCACGGAGGCTCAGAGAGGAGGCATGGCACATTCATTCTTCAGTGGCTTTCAACCCAGTTACATTCCAGGGGTTTCTAAGAATGCAGGCGCCCTGCAATAACTATTAGCACGAATGGAAAAGGAAAGAGGAGTAAGAAGTTGAAGAACTGCTCAAGAAAATGTTGCCCCTGAAATATTTTTAAATCTGGTAGGAAATAGTTCTCTCCAGATGTGTTTTCCCCGACAGGATGACCCTCCGTGGCGGGGTGATGGCAGAGAGGAGCCTTCCCATAGCCCAGGACACAAAGCTGGTGTTGTTGAACTGAGAGCCGTGTAATCAGCTGAAGAATTCCTAAGCAGAACCAAGGGCAGCAGATACCCAGACCTTGAACTTCTTTGCCTCCCTGCATTTTTCAAGTGCTTCCTGGAGAAAGGAGCACCCAGGGGCCTGGATCTTCTTCTAACTTAATTAGGGGCGTGCAGGAGTGCCGCTGACACTAAAGACTAGTCTCTGGAGGCCCCGGGCTCTGAGAACTCTGACGCAGAGGCAGCACTGGGGTGGGGGGCTGGGGGGTCGGGGGAGCCGGGCGGAGGGGTTTCACAGGGATGCTCTGGCCTTCTCCAGACTCAGAATGAGGGGGAAACGGCACTCTCCTTCCCCAGCCGGTAGTCTTGAGGCCCTCTCCGGATGTTCTCGGCGACAGGCTCCCAGGTCTCCTTTGGCGGCCACACCCCCATCGTTCACAGAAGTAACCGAAGGGCCAGGAACTAGCATCTCCTTTTTGGCACCTGCTATGTGCCAGGCCTGGGCTAGGCGCTGAGCGCACGGAGAGGCCGTGGGCTCTCCCACCAGACTGCCTGCGTGGGTCTGCGTCCCGGCTCTACCCCTTCCTGGCCGTGTGGTCTTGGACAAGTCATAGAGTCTGTCTGGGGCTCACTTTCCTCCCTAGTAAAATAAGGGTGGCCAGAGTAGCCAGTTTATGTTATTGTGATGATAAAGACAACACATGATGAGTCTAAAGTGCTTGAGCAGCACCTAGCAATTAGAAAGTGCCGGGGGTCCGCTGCTACTCCTGCGAACACTTGCCAGGGTAGGTGCCTTCTGGTGGTGTGGTCACACCCTTTTCAACAGGGGGGGTGTTAAAGTAACAGGTCCACAACCTCACAGGAAATAACTCATGATGCAAGTGTTGAAGGTCTCAGGCTCTGAAGATTGTTCGGTTGTAAAATGGGACCTTTGGACCCACCTGTGAAACAAACTTCAAGACCGAGGGGCAAACACCGCGGAAGGAACTCTCTGTGCCTGCGCCAAGCGGCGTAGGCTGGAGGGGCTCGGGGACCCCCCCAGTCGCTGCCCTCCAGCTGCGCTCGGTCTGCCCAGAGGCCGATGTGCAGATGGTCACAGTGTAACAAGTGAAGCAGCAGACATGCTATGAAGTAGGAAAGGAATCAGAACAAAACCAAGGGAGAGACTCTGAGAAGCTTAACGCCCCTGGTTCCCAGCATTTTCGTAGCTGAAGCAAGAGGGTTAGAAAGCACCTCTTTTCATCTATTTACGAAAAGGAACTGCTGCTTTGCAAGTTGTCCAATAAATACGTATTGAATTTGCTTGCACTGAATTCCATTTTCCATTGCTGGCATTCTCTGGCCGCGTGTGCTCAGCCACATACGTCCTCCCCCGGCGTTCCCGCCGCTCGGTGTCTGTCCTGGGAGACCCTGGGGCCTGGACCGGGCTGACCGTGGTTCTGCTCGCCACCTGCCATTTCCCACTCACTCGTGGCGTCCACGTGTCCAGCCTGTCTGCGCAGCACTCGGCACAGGGAGGGTGCCCTGATGTCTTGCAGCCTGTTTTAGAGGATTCACCAAGAGGGTTCTTGCTAAAGCTGTATAAGCCTATAAGTAACTGAATCGGAGCCCTCGTGAGATCGTTCGAGATCACAAACTCCACCCCCACAATGTTACAGAGAGAAAAATGAGATCCAAGTGGGAAAGAGACACCTCCGAAGTGGATCTGAACACGTGCATGACAGAGCTGGAACTTGATTCTAGGGGTCCTGAGCCCGTCCCCTGCTCCCTCCTCTGCCCCAGGCAGTGACCCTGACTATGCTAAGAACTTGTGGCCTATTTCACTGGCTCTGCCTGGCTCCCGGCTCCCGGCTCCCGGCTCCCGGCTCCCGGCTCCCGGCTCCCGGCTCCCGGCTCCCGGCTCCTCGGCTCTGAGGTGAGTCTCAGATTCCACCCCTGGGTGTTGCTGCAGGCCTGGTAAGGCCCAAGCAGGCCAAGCCAGGGCCGACAGGGACTGGAGCCAAAGGATGGAGCTCAGGCCGAAGTCAGATGGCCTCGTCTTCACTGCGAGCTCCATGACAGCCAGGGTGCCTCAGGGCGCTGGTCAGGACACTGAGGTCGAGCCCTGCTCAAACATCCTCCACAGACAGAGTGACCCTGGGCCTCAGTTTCTCCGTCCACAGAAGCAAGCAGCCTAGCCAAGCTGCTCTGGGAGCCCTCTCCCAGCTGGGCACATCTGGAACCCCCCCTCGCTTGACGGCCCCCCACCCCAGTCACAACAATGCATTCCCCTCTCGGAGGTGGATGGGGCAGGGAATATGCAAACACGCCTAATTAAAGCTGGAAGTCAAAACAGCATTTCTCCATGTGATTCACCCAATCCCCACAACGCTGCAGAAAGTGGGGCAAAGTGAACTTTCATCGCATACCAGATGGAAGCGTGGGCAGCCGAGGTAAAAGAACAGTTTTCTCTTGTTCCAAACATGTTTTGGGGGGTGCCACATACCACTGTCAGCCCTCCTTGCTGACTGCTTCTCCATCTCCAGGCATTTGATTACCCCCTGCCCCCAGAAGCATTCACAGTCTTGAACTTTCTAATCATGGCCTGCCTTTGTCTGGGCACTTGGGATCATATGGCATCAATTGAGAGCGTAACCCGACTCAGGTTTGGTATTTAACATACCTGCTGCAGAGGAAGTGTCTTTGAAGGAAAGGCCATGTGTGGTGGCCCTCGACCCTCCCTTCTCCTGGGCCCAGCCCTTCACCTCTTAATCAGGCTCCCAACTAACCACCGTGGTCTCACAATGGAAGAGCAATTACCAGGGCGAGGAGATGAAAGAAGCAGGCCCAATGGTCCAAAAGGTTCTTTTGCTTTTAAATTATCCATGATTTACCTGCATAAAAGGAGAGGAAGTGCCTGAAGATTATTCTAATTGAGCCAGACTTTTCAAATCATGGAAATACCAGCATTTCCAAGGGGAAATCCAATCCGTTCAAATTGCCCCCGTGAGTAACTCATACAAACAGAAGGAAAGAGGAGGCTTTCATTTGCCAATGTGGGTCTGATCAGTGTAAATTGGATAAATGGCGAGGCCAGGAGGGCATGAAGCTCCCAGAGTCCTCTGCCCATGTTTTCTTAGCCAGGTTTGTAAATGGGGCCATTCTGGAGCAGAGGATGCTTGAGGAAATTCCTCCATTTTGGCACCAAGCCTCCTCCTCAAGTTACTGGAAACAGGCGGGAGAGGGTTTTTTTTTCCTGGTCTGATGTGCGTCCTTCCAGCTTCTCTGCCCTGAAGGTCTGCAGATAACAGGCATCTTTAGAGGGCATACAGGGAATCAACTCAACTGCATTACAGCTAGAGAGTTCGGGACAAGAAGGAGACGTGACTGCATGGCCTCCCTCCTGAGAGAGAGTGAAAGCATCTGTGTGAATGGATACCTCTGTAAATGGGACAAGTCTTAGAGAGGAGGGACTTGGGACAGAGAAATAAGTACCTTACGTAAGGTCAGAGTTCGAGTCCCTGGAAAAGCTAGCGTGAGAACTGCCTGCTTTGGGGTTGAGGCAAAGGACCTTTTCTTTGCAGCATTCCAAGCCACGCATGTGTAGAAACATTTGTATTAGAACTTCATGTGTGTTCACGGGGGCTGCCCACGTATTTGCAAGTCTGGCTCAAGAATTTACACAGGCATAAAAATAAGGTGCTATTCTTTCATATATATATTCCATATTGGTAGTTCTCATATACAAAAGGAACACACAGCTATGACTTCACACGTATGCAAAGTATGAGTGGGTGCATTTATGTGCAAGACACATCGACTACGAATCTGTGCATACCGGGATCACGTTTACCACGATTTCAACATAAATTCCAGGCAACAACACTTGATAAACTCACCCAAAGCCATCTTTTAGGGTAGAGAATTGTATTTGTCAATCAAAACACAGAACCTGCCTTTGCTAAGCTATGATGTTGCCCTTTTTGTCATTTTCCAGAAGGATAACCTTCACGTTGCTAGACCCTTGCTCAACAGACAGAAGAGTATAGCACTCGGCAACTCACAAAGTGTTTTTGCTTACCTTGTTCAAGGATGCAACCCTCAAAACAATGCTGAAAGGGACGGGGTGGTGTTTCTATCCCCCCTTCTGCAGAAGAGGGAGTGAGGCCAGAGAGTTGGGGGGGGCATACCTAAAAAGCACACCACGTTCTATGGTGAAATGCTTAAGCTGACCCAGAATTCTACAACTCTCCTGCCCGGAAAGAGAAATGGGATAAAGGAGCAATTCCAAACCTTTCCAGTTACTGAGCCCCCCACATGCCCACCCATGAATGGTTGACTAAAGTGAGTGAGAAGGCCTCGCCAGACCAAGTATGACTTATTCTCAAATACTTAAGTAGGAGAAGCTGAGGTCAAGGATTCTTTGAAATATTTCCAACAATTTAAGAACATCAAGAAATGACCGTACAAAGAAATGTAGAAGCAGTTATATGCCGTAGTCATGAAAGCCTACAGATCCAAAGTTTATTTGAAATAACGACAGTGAGTGGTAACCGTAGGTCTGATGTTGCGATATTTATGGGCTACAAATAAATCCTGCCTCCAAGAACAATAATGTAGCTGTACATGCTTTAGCCTGTTCCTGTAGGGAACACACAGCAGCAGGTAATCAGAATTTAAGACATCTGTCTGTAGCTCCTGTTCTTTTTCTTTGCAAGTTCATTTTGCTGAATCCTCCCCCCACTTTCTATGCAAATGCAAACAATTTCACTTTTAAGGCATCATCTTCACTGAATATTTGAGACATGAAGATGAATTGGAAAGAAGCCTGAGGCACCTCTGGAGAAGGGCCTGTCTGTGGGGCAGTGGCCTTAGGCCATTCACTTCATCTGAGAATCAGTTTCCATTCCTTCCAGTGAGGGTAGCTCTTCCCCAGGCTGCTTCCCGTGGTTGCCACAAAAATCTCAAGACAGAGCATAAGGGCAGCACCTATGGAGGGAAACCAGCATGTAAATCCCCACCTGCTGATTAGGGGCAGCTTCTGTGGGAAAACAGAGGGGCTCCCCGCCGCAGGTTATCTCACCTCTCACCGCCAGCACTCTTGGAGTTCAGGTGGGCCAGGACCCCCTTCAAACAGCCTCTGTGTTCCTGGGGGACAATTCCTAACACCCAGCACTGCTCATGCCGCTGATGAGAATCAATCCTTGTTACTCGAGTATTCCGAAAGTGTGAGTTTGCCTACTCCCTAAATGTGTCCCCATGGCCCTTCTCTGATCCTTTGCGGACACACACACACCCGCACAACATTGACTGACCTGAAGCCATGTTCCCAGCGGAGGTCGAACAGGATGAAACTCTGCCTTCTTATCTCAGCTCTCATACTGTAAACGAGTGTCTTTTTGCGGTCTACGTAGTGCCATGTTTTTCACATGTTTGTGCCTTTTTTGTTGGTGTTGGCCCTCAAACATAGCGTTGAAGTGCTGGCTAGTGCTCTTCAGCAAGAGAAGGCTGTGACGGGTCTTCCAGAGAAAATAGGAGTGCAGAGATTCCTTCAGACATGCGTTACACACAGCTCTACTGGTTGTTAAGTTCAGTGTTGATGAATCGTATGAAATAAATACAGTGAGTAAGGTGCCTTTAAGCAGAAACACGAAAAACAAGGTATGGTGTTGACCGGTGGATGAAAATGTTGTGACCAGAGGCTCCCAGGGACCTGCGTTTCCCCTGGAGTGACGGTTCTGCATGCGCAAAGTCGGTGTTTGCAGCGACTTGACAGAACACACCTACCGTGGATCATGATAACCGACTGTACTTCCCCAAGTTCTCTGTCCCAACTGGCAAAGCACAGATCCCCAGGCAGGTAGATGGGGCTCGCTTGACCTAGCTCCAGTGCCTTCGCCGACAGTAAACACCGCCATGCCTGCACAGTGCCCAGCCTCATTGTCACCCTCTCTAAACTTCTCCCAGCCTCTTTAGCCAAGTCTGTTTCTCCCATCTCCGTGCCCATATGGCACCCATCACATTGGATGGGTGATCACACCTCTCTCCAGAAGGCAGGAGAGTGAAGTGGCTAAGTGCTAGGTGGGCTTGGCTACCAGTGGTATTATAAGGGGTATATCTACCTCAGCTCCCCCAGGCCTTGCAGACTATCACCTTCACCTCCCCGTCCGTGTGACCTCTTGGTGTCCCCCATTCTAATAACTGCGTATGGGTTTACAGCAACATTCCCAAAGGAGCTCAAAGCCCAGAGAAGACATTACCTCATTAATCCTCACTCTGGCAGGGAGAAGGCACTTAGTTCTGGCAAGTCTGGTCCACAGGGAGGAAAATGAGGCCCCATGAGTCACCTGTGTGGCTGGACACAGATTTCTCCAGACCAGAACCCTCTGAGGTTCCTCCCGCTTCCTGTTTCCCCCTCCCACCAGGCCCACAGAGGTCCAGCCCCAGTGATCCTGCAGCACTCCGCATGCATGGTCCTGTCCGGGAGGTTCCAACAGCACGTCCTCCACAGTCTGCTCTGAGCTTGCTTTGTGGGAGTTGAAAATACTTCTCATTAAAGTCTGGCCTTGCTCTGCTCGAATCAAGGGCTTTTCCCACAGCAAAAATTGACAGCCAGTTAGTTCTAGACAACCCCGCTTGTCCTACGCACAGTGCCTATGGTGATAGCCAAAGTAAGAACTATTTACTCCCTGGGCCCGGAAGAAGATACTAAGAATAAATATAAACGAGTTCCCTATTCCCAACTAATGCATGGCTTCGTAATGGACTTGTTTTCATATCCATGTTTTGAAGGCTTTTTTTTTTTTTCAGGACCCACACATTACACACAAACCCATAGCATAGAGCCAAAGTACATTCTTGTTTTATATACATACTCCTAAAAACACAAACACGTGTGCACGCATCAAGACTTCCTTCACACTTGCTCATGTCACAAAGGCAGCACTCCTGGGCGCCTGGGTGGCTCAGTTGGTTAAGCGACTGCCTTCGGCTCAGGTCATGATCCTGGAGTCCCGGGATCGAGTCCCGCATCGGGCTCCCTGCTCAGCAGGGGGTCTGCTTCTTCCTCTGCCCTCTTCCCTCTCGTGCTCTCTGTCTCTCATTCTCTCTCTCTCAAATAAATAAATAAAATCTTTAAAAAAAAAACAAAAACAAAGGCAGCACTCCTAATTCATACCCACTCACACCGGTTATATGTGTGCACTCCGCACACACACGAACATTTTACCTACAGTGCACTTGCAAAGACACGCGGGGGACGTGCACACTGCTCTCTCGTGCGTAAGCTGTATCTCCTTCCTTCAAGCTTCTAGGCAACACTTACCTGCTCCAAAAGCTAACTACAAGGGTGGTTCTGACAGGATCCATAGATTTTGTTTCCCCAACACAAGACAACAGTCCCCACTTGTGAGGGGGTGGAGACTTCCCTAACTCACAGCCCAGGACGCCCCCATCAGCGACTTCACATCCTCTTCTGTCTGACCAGTCAGGCAACTCCTGCAAGACGCATCCCTCACGTGGGGCCATTGCACTTCCTGGGGGGTGTGGTCTGACTGCCCAGCCAGGCCAGCTCTGGGCCGGCAGGTGCTACGGACAGCAGAGGACTCCGGGGGTCCCTGGAGCTCGGTCCAGGGTTCCACCAGCTCAGAAGGCCACAGTGTTGAACACATACCTTGGGGAAAGAGAACCAGACAGCCAGCAGTACCAAAGATTGGAATGAGAGAAGGAGCCCAGAGTGAGAGGCAGAGTGCCTGCCTGCAGCTGTCCTGCTCATCCACACCACTCCAGAGACTTTTATCCAGTCCTTTAACCTCCTGGGGCTTGTTTTCTGATCTCCAAAACAATGGAAATGATAGCTACCTGAAGAGATGTTTGCACTGGTTACACGAAGTGATATATGCAAAACCCCTATTGCTGTGCCTGGTACTTAGGAAGTGCTTGATAAATAGCATCATTTTTCTTCCCTGATAACCAAATCCGCCTACACAGCCAGTGTGGCTGGGTCTCTAAGGCCTGGACTGTAAAGCCAGGAGGGGCCGAGCTCCCAGATTCTCTTGTCCAACCTCCTTACCATACAGATGGGGAAATGAGAGAAGGAGAAAGGGAGGGACGGGTCCAAGGTCACACAGCTGTGAGGTTACAGCTTAAAGCTGAGATCTCAAGCTGAGGATGGGTCTTAGAAATCATTTGATCACAGGTGACGAGATGTGTTCTGAAAGCCCCGCTTTCCCTCGAGGGGCCACCTCAGGGACCAAGGGGAAACCTAGCAGGAGACAGAGCCCTCCATCCCAATCAAACATTTTAATTTTCTTGGTAAATGATAAGACATGGCTGACGTCATCCACACCAGCCATTTTTTAGGTGAGTAAACTGAAGCCCAAAGCTGGAAAGGGAGAACTCCATGCCAGACTCAGGTTTCTTTTCTACAAGATCAGGGCTCTCTCTCCTCTTCGTGACATTGTGCTAAACAGAACAGTGTCATTAACACACTCTGTCTGTTCAGAATCAAGTCACCCAGGAAACTTGGCTACAGCTTTGTGAACAGAGCAGAATGTGGCTGATCACAATGTAATACACCCAGACTTCTCTGCCACTGAACACCACCTCCTCCATGAAGCCTTTTCTAACCACCCCTCAGCCAGGGAGAATTGATAGCTGCCTCCGTTGTGCCTCACCCCAACTCCCCAGATTTTTTCCAGGATGCCCATAACTCTGCCTTGCATAAATTGGCTGACAAGCCATCTCCACTAGAATCTTCTTGATCTTTGCTCCCTGAGAAAAGAAGGGACATAGAACCTGGCACAGAGTAGATGTTTAACCAACATGAGGATGCACAAATCCATCAATTAAACAATGAACGAATCTGCTCCCCTAATGTATGAGCTCCAAAGCTGATCTTCAGTCCACAGTCACTTCTCATCGCTGAGTAGCTAAACACAAGGAAGGCATTGCTGGTACATGACATCCGATGCCAACCAGTCCCAAAAGAGGCCAGTGCCAAGCCCAGCACTTGAGTTCTGAGCACTCTGACACTCTGCCCTAGGGTATCCCATGGAAGCCCAGTGCCACCCACACTGTATGGAGAGGGTGCAAATGCTTTGCCCCCATTAATAATGGGCCCATTTCTCATCTGACTTCAGAGCCTGTGAAGCTGGTCCAGACACGGAGGCTTCAAAGGGAGCTTGGCGCTGGAATTGGCCCCGGAGGGCACAGAGCAAGACAAAACACAAGCCACAGTTTTTACACTGTGGATGGTATATAGGAAGTCATTGTTACCAAGAGCTTGCCCTGCCAAGCCTACCAGATGGAAGGAGCCGAATAGCTCACATCTCCACGTAGCTTCGTAGTGAGTGAACAGACTGTTTTGGCTCCGAGGCCCACCAGACTGAAATGGGAATTGCAAAATGGGATTTCTTTTTTCCTCATGGAAAACTCCCTCTACCCCCGAAAGAACACAGACTCTAAAATCAAGTCTACCCAGCATGACCTTATAAACAGTATACTAAACCAAAGTTAAGACAAAAAGGGAAACATCTATTCTAATTGGGTAACTGAGGAAGCCTGATCCCAGAGATCTTCCTCTTCCCTAGGTTTTTGCCACCCCATGCTCCCACAGCCCTCCTACAAGCCTCAGATTCAGCAATAGCCATGCCAGATGGGAGCTATGGGGTTGCAAGAATCTCCCCACTAGACTGTAAACAAGTTGCAGAATGTTATCTTTTTCATCTCCTAACCCCTCAATCCCTCCCTCAGAGCTTGAGGCTCAGCACTGTCTTTTTTATTCGTTGGTTTGTTAGTCTATTATCTGTCTTCCTTACTACTAGACTTTAAGATCCATGAGATAAGAGACATGTTCTATTTTGCTTGCCACTATAGCCCCAAAGGCTGGAGAAGAGGTGAAAACGTAGTAGGCACTTAAGAAGTATCTGTTGAGTGACTGTTGGATATTTGGCATATGCATGCACTTATGAATGAATGAATGAACAAATGGATAAATGAAGTGACCATCCAATGGACGATACCAGTAAAGGGAGACTTTTACAAATGGGGAAAAGAAGCCAAAAGCTGGTTGTTCAGAAAATGGTTGAAGGATGTGGGGTTATTTTAACCAAGAAACCAAGACCAAAGGGAACACGTTGACTATTCTCAAGTCCTTGAGGGAATCCCGTGGGGAAGAGGGACTGCATGTATTCTGTGGGGTTCTAGGGGTTCAGAGCAGGATTCATGGTTGAAGGTAATAAACAGGCAGAGGAAGAGACAGAACTAACAATTGCATGGTTCCACGGGGGAATGTGTTGCTTCTGGAGCAGTGCAGTATGACCATTAGTCAGGAGGGTCCTTAATATAATCACAATATTCAAGGTCTTAGCAATGCCCTTATTAGCCTATGGAGAGCTTTCATACAAATTAGGAAAATGTCCCCCCTTCTGCGTGGACACACCCCTATAGGCACATCTCACCAGCCGACAAAGTCACAAAGAAAAAGGTGTCCCTCCTCTAGAGCTTGGGCTGGATTTCAGCCCCCACCTGCCTCCTTAGATGTGTGCAGTGCCAAAGTTACACAGTTATTGGCGGCTGTCCTGTTGGGTAGACCAGAAACTCCAGAGGTCCCCACACAAGGTGCTACAGAAACATCTGGGGACATTCTTCAGAAGCAGAGCCCTAGGCCCTCCCCCCCAGAGAATCTGATTTCCTCATTCTGAGGCTGCCGTGATGCTATTCCATCTCTGGAGCTCCCACATTACTCCAGGGAGCGAGCAGAGATAAGAGTTGCTGGGTGGATGGCTTCTGTGCGCTCTTTCAACTTCAAGACTTTGGTTGCTCTTGACTCACTGTATGGCCCTCACGGCTCCTCTGAAAGGGAATTGCATTTAGAATCCAATGTGTCACTTCTTCTTTGGGGAAAAATCAATAAAAGCTTTTCAAAGAAAAATTCCCCCAAGCAATCTAATTTGAGAGACAAGAAAAGAGATCATTGATTTAACCCGGCTTAGAATCTTAGCAAAGAGCAGCTCAGGGCAAATTACATCGATTGTTGACTGAATGATACCAAATACCCAAATTTTTAGGGTCATAAAGACAAAAAGAAAGAAGAAAAGATGTCAGCCACTTGGCAACTTTTTATAATACATCCAAGAGTCCAGTAGGTAAAGAACTACCTAGAAAAATGGTTACTTTCTTCCCACACCCTCTCCAATGTGTTAGGGTCAGAACGTGCTAGCCTAGTCAGGGAATGTTATGACTGGCCAAACCGAAACCTAATCTAGTCTCTGACCATTGTTTTAAGCCCACCTTGTTCAAGGCCACTGTCCCAGAATATGGCTGCGTGCCCAGGAATAGGAGAGGCTGGAGGGAGGATAAGAAAGGAAGCGAGATCCAAGTTCCTAGAAAGCCTGGCCTTGCCCCACATCACCCCTGTTTTGAGAAGCCTTGGGAACTATAGACTCCTCCACCAGGCTGCACACCCTCAGGGATTTGACCTTTTCCCTCCTGTTCACCTTCCCCTGCGCTGGTCATGCCAACCCTCTCTGTCCCAGTCAGGTGTGATGGCCGCTCACGCCTACCAGTGGCCCTTGTTTATAAAGGGCACAAGGGATTTAAATCCTACCTCTAACACTCTTTGTCCATGCCATCTTGGGCTGAAGTGTTTTCCAGCCGTATAATGGGATAATAAATGTATCTACTTCAAAGTGGGGTAATAAATGTGAGACACAGATGGGTTAATGCATTTAAGGTTCTTAGGACCATGCAGAGTGCAGAATGTGATGTAAGGTTTTGCTCCAGGCCCTTCAAATCACATGATTTTTGTGTTTGAGCACACCTTCTCCATGTTCCCATGGCGCCCTGCCTTGGTTTCTCCCATCGTACTTCTCACACTGCATGGCCCTTGTTCCATGACTGTTGCCTGCTCTGTGCTCCCTGTGGGAAGGGTCGACTTAAATCTGGATCCCCAGCACGAACACAGGGTCTGGCCCACAGTGCAGGTTCCTAGTAAATGTTCAGGGATGAATCAGCAGAACATCAGTGGTCATAAGGCATGATTTGAAACTCACAACTACTCTGTGAGATGAGATGAGCAATTTTTGTCATTCCCATTTTATAGCTTAGGAAACAGACCTAAGGAGATTAAGTGATTTGTTCAAGGTCCCATGGGCATTGAAGGGTG
The DNA here is from genome assembly GCF_029215605.1 of Mirounga angustirostris. Taxonomy (NCBI): domain Eukaryota; kingdom Metazoa; phylum Chordata; class Mammalia; order Carnivora; family Phocidae; genus Mirounga; species Mirounga angustirostris. The sequence goes on along the minus strand of NW_026991718.1, from coordinate 12,156,280 downwards.
GTGGGGGAGGTATTTGTGGATCTCTCAGACTCCACAAGATTTTTTTCAGGGTCTGGATGACTCCACATTCTTGCTCAGGGGAGATGCAAATGTCTTCAGAAAGAAGTGCTTCATCCACTGGGTATTTACCCCAAAGATACAAATGTAGTCGTCCAAAGGGGCACGAGTACCACAATGTTTATAGTAGCAATGTCCACAATAGCCAAACTATGGAAAGAGCCAAGATGTCCATCTACATATGAATGGATAAAGAAGATATGGTGTATATATATATACAATGGAATGTTATGCAGCCATCAAAAAATGAAATCTTGCCATTTGCAATGACGTGGATGGAACTAGAAGGTATTATGCTAAGCAAAATAAATCAATCAGAGAAAGACAATTATTATACGATCTCACTGATATGTGGAATTTGACAAACAAGGCAGAGGATCACAGGGGAAGGGAGTGAAAAATGAAACAAGACGAAATCAGAGAGGGAGACAAACCATAAGAGACTCTCAATCTCAGGAAACAAACTGAGGGTTGCTGGAATGGAGGGGGCGTGGGAGGGATGGGGTGGCTAGGTGATGGACATTGGGGAGCATATGTGCTATGGTGAGCATCGTGAATTGTGTAAGACTGATGAATCACAGACCTGTACCCCTGAAACAAATAAGACATTATATGTTAATAAAAAATAAATTAATAAAAAAAAATAAACAAAATCTTGGAAAAAAATGAAAAAAAAAAAAGAAAGAAGTGCTTCAGGTAGGTCTCAGGAATGATGAAGCGCTTAATAGATAGAGAATATGAATAATGTCATTCTGGGTGGAGGATGCTACATGGTCAGAGGCAATGGACAGCATGTTTATAATAGCCATTTCCTACTAGATTCTAAGTGTCATGAGGCCAAGGACCGTGTTGTTCGACAAACTCTTCTCACCACAGAGCTCAAGGGTCTGGCACAGAGCAAGCAACCAACGAGCTGTTCAAAGAAGGTGCAGGTGGATGGATGAACGGATGGATGTGTGTGGTCAGATGGGAAAGCTGGAGAAAAAGAAGTTCCTCTGCTCACAGAGAACTTGGTTTCAAGAGTCTTTTCTTAAACACATTTGTTCTGAAGCCCAAGTGAGGTTTGAAAAGTGCTTGCAGGGCGCCTGGGTGGCTCAGTTGGTTAAGCGACTGCCTTCGGCTCAGGTCATGATCCTGGAGTCCCAGGATCGAGTCCCACATCGGGCTCCCTGCTCAGCAGGGAGTCTGCTTCTCCCTCTGACCCTCCCCCCTCTCATGCTCTCTATCTCATTCTCTCTCTCAAATAAATAAATAAAATCTTAAAAAAAAAAAAAAAGAAAAGAAAAGTGCTTGCAGATGCTATCTGGTGGGGGTGGCAAGGGTTATGCTGCTGATTCTGATGCACACTTGTGCTTCTACTTTAACTTCAATGTGCACAATAGAAGAAATTTTATACTGAAAAATGAAGCAAGCAAGAAACACAGGGATCAACTTGTTGAGGGCTTGGTGATACTCTACTTGGGCAGTATTTCAGCAGGCAGTGAGACCCCAGGCTGTTGAAAGCCGGGTTCTGACCTGACTGGGTCTCTTTCCAGAAAGATCTCTCAGATGGCAGTAGAAAGAGTAGGGTGTGAGGGCACAGACTAGAGATTGGAGCCCAGGTAAGAAACAGCTGCCGTGAAGCAAGACATAGATGGAAATTGTCCACAATACCAACTCTTTCTACAAAGATCAATGATGGGTGCTATGATCTAGGGCCTCTGAGCAGCATTCTCAAGATCCCTGAGATGAGTTATCCACTCTGCCTCCTTCAGATCATCTTTATTCCCACCAACCCCAGAGAATGGGAGTTGGACAGTAAAAGAGAATTCAAACCTTTTGAGTATCTACAATTGGCAAAGCATATTTTTGGAAGTTTAGCAATTCCCAAATGGACAATTTTATGGTTCATTTAATACTTTGAGGCAATTTACCTAATGACAAGTTCATGTAGGAAGATTGGGAGATTTTTTTTTAATGTAAAATTATCTGGAATGACTGGCATTTGGCCTGTGACACTCCAGCAACATCCTCTACCACCCCACCCCCAAGACTGCTCGTACCTTCTATTTTTAGCAAACCTGATTGACCTGCTTTTACGGGTTCCTTTTATTTTTCTGAAATTTGAAAGGATGTGCTGTAGGATTTGTGAATAGAAAATTGTCACATTCAAGAGACCCTGCGAGGAAAGAAGGAATCATCTGGTCCCTCTGATGGTTTTCCTGGGGCTCCCTGTGGGCGGTCAGCCTGGAAATGTCCTTGGTCACAGTAACAGATAGGTCAGCAGCACATTGCTTAAGAGCGCACCACTAATAGAAAGCTACTTTTGGAATCCTAGAGGTACAAATCGAACACAAACTACGCAGCTTTATATATAGGATGACCACATAATTTCTTGTCCAAACTGGAATACCTTTGAGAGCGGACGCAGGCACTATTAACAATTGTGCCGGGATAAGAGGGGACCTGGATTGTCCCCTGCACACCAGGACACATGGTCACTGGCTTATATGACCCCATCTTACTGCCGTCTTAGCACATAAAATGGGGCACTTCACGTAGCTATTTTTCCAGATAACTGGAATTTATCTTCTATGAGCTGTCATTTGCTTCCATTTTTGCTACTCTTAATGAAAACATTTCTAAAGAATTAGACTACACACCAATACATTTACCTTTCTCTTGATGGTTTAGAATCATCTTTTGCCAGACACATAGTCAACTTACAGAATAGCGGGATGAATGGATGAATGACCCTCTCTAAATGATCACTACGGTGTATTGTACAATTCACTATGATCACTCACAGGGTAATCTGACTGCGTTATTTTGGCACCCTGGGCCAGATTTTCTCAGATCTGAAATTAGGGGCCAAAGCAAAGGATCTTTCAGGTCTCTTCAAGTTCTAATACCTTATGTTTGAATTTATTAATTTGCTCCCAGGAATGACTGTCATTTTAATAAAACTACCATAAAAAATTTTAAGAGAGGAACAAAAGATATACCATGAAATTTGTAAGGAGTGCAAATGGCCCTAGAGTGGTTTTCTATTTGCAAAGGCCTTCGTTGTACTCTCGTGCCAAACGTAGGGGCTTTTCAACAAAGAGAAGCCAGCATTTTCTCACCAATAGGGTTTCTCTATCATTCATCCCATGGGCACTTTCTGCTCACCTGCTCCCTGAGCGGATGTGAGTGTGAGTCCACTGAATCCCAGAGCTCCAGAAGGTCAGTTTCTAGCAACAGAGAATGGACGTGGATACAAATGGGTTTAAGACAAAACAGAAACAAGCAGGTCTTAAGAGGAAAATAGATCCCAGTGGGAGTCCAGGGAAGACATGATGGGGTCCAGCTTGACTAGGAAGTTCAGGGGACTAGGAGAAGCTTCATGAAGGAGGCATCATTGCAGCCTTGACCTATGAAGAAAACTTGGCTGTTCAGAAACGTAAAGAAGGCCTCCCAGGTGGAGAAAACCGTGTGCACGAAAGCACAGAGGCAGGAAAATATTTTGGCAAGAGCAAACAATCAGATGTCCCTGAGATAGACGGCATGCAAAAGCAGAATCAGTGTCTTGTTTATCTTTGTGTCCCTAGAACCCAGCCGATGATAAATGCTCGACGAAGATTGATGGATAGTATGAATGAGTGAATGGAAGGTAATAGAAGATAAAGTTGGGATGGTCATATTTCACTTGGTAGAGTGCCATTTATTGAGTGCATGTCGAATCAGTGGATGGATGGATAGATAGGTGGGTGGATGGATGGAAGATGGATGTGCGGATGCTTAAGATCTTGGCAGGTCTTGAATGCCAAACTAAAAAGTCTGGACTCGCTCTGGAGGTAATGGGTGTTACTGAAGATTTCTGTCAGGAGACAGTGGGGATGATAACGATTCAAGAAGGCAAATCGGCCAGCACGCAGGATACGCAAAAGGGGGGAAACTGGCAGCAAGAGACTATCTTTTCACTCTCATACTGACAAACTGTAACTATTTGTCACAAGCATGCTGTGATAATGAAATGAAAATGATGTACAAAGAGAGGTTTTAAAGACCTCATCCATGGTTACCAAATTTTTTTTTTTTTAGCTGGGACCAAAGGTGTCTCAACATTTTTTGTTCTGCATCAGAAAATTTGCGATGGGGGCGCCTGGGTGGCTCAGTCATTAAGCGTCTGCCTTTGGCTCAGGTCATGATCCCAGGGTCCTGGGATCGAGCCCTGCATCGGGCTCCCCGCTCAGCAGGAAACCTGCTTCTCCCTCTCCCACTCCCCCTGCTTGTGTTCCCTCTCTCGCTGTCTCTCTCTCTCTCTGTCAAATAAATAAATAAAATCTTTTAGAAAAATAAATAAAAAGAAAATTTGCGTTGTACCCAAGTCTTCCAATAGCCGGAGTTCCCAGGGCTAGTTGCTCGTCAGGGAGGAGGACGAAGCAGAAGGAAGTGCAAAGACCACCGTTTAGGTGAGAACTCAGAATTGCCGGGAACATCCCACCCCAGCTCATCTAGTCTCCAGAACAATGACCTCTCCATTTGGTCCCTTCCCTGGGACACCCCGGCTGGGACTGCCCAGTGACAGACAGAGTGGGCTCAGGAACTGGGAGACCTGAGTACCCAACTTGACTCATCCACTTACGGCAGGTGCTTGCACGAGCCTCCTACCATCCATTGGTGTATTGGAGCCGTTTGTGGGCCACAGACCACACGCCTGAGTCTTCCTAACTCCATGCCCAATGAGGGTCCATTGGGAGCTTAAAACCGGCCACGGTAGGCGTCTGGACATGGCGGAAATTGGCAAATGCTGTCACTGGGGCTCGTTTTTATTTTGATATCTCTCCCAGAGATCAGCTGTTAACATCTGCAGCCCACCACTCTCTACGCTTTAGGTGTTCTCATGTTTAAAGTAGTGATATAATAATAATAATAATATGGACCTTGTCAGGTCACTATGATTAAATTAACCGATGCGAATAAAAAACTGAAGACAGTACCGGGCACATAGTAAGTGCTCAATAAATATTAGCTGTTTTTAGACCAGGGTTTTGTGTTCCTGAGAGCAAATAGGGAAAGACTCTTTCACGCCTCTCTCTTAAGGGGGTTAGTTGTTCAGCGCCACCCCACCAGCCAGCACCGAGCCCAATGCCTCACCCCCAGCGGGTGCTCAGGAAGAGCGAGCAGAACCGAAGTGCCCCTCCGAGGAGTCTGCCAAGCAGCAGCATCGGCATGAGCCTCAGAGGCCTTGCTCCTTTAATTAACAGACCCAGCGTAACTTTGACTCCGTGGCCTCGTCCTCTCCTGCCGCTCCTTCTTTCTTTTCACTCCAGTTCTTTAACCAATCCCTCTTTTCAGGAACGGGAAGCTGATCTGTTCTGGGGCCGTGCCAGTGGGGGGGTGTGTGTTGGCACCACGAGCGGCTGTCATTCTCAGGAGACAATGGGTTTGCAGCGCCAAGGGGAGAGTTCTCCGTGCAGAACTTCCCTGCTTAATCCGCTCTTGTGCCTGGCACCGAGTCAGCAAAGGAAAGGAACCAAATTCCCCGGGCGGCTTTGGCAGGCTGCACCCTGCCAGCAGGCCAGAAGTTAATTCCCTCATCTTCCCCCGTGCCACCAACTCAGGGGGCAGGTCTGGCGAGGCTGGCTTTCTGTGGAAGGCTGTCAGGTGGCGCGAAGGCGAGAGAACAGGAGAGCGGAGGGTGGTCCAATCACCAGTGCCGCTCACAGACAGACGGACGGACAGATGTCCTGTTCTGGGCCTGACCCCACCCCAGGCCTCAGCCCTGAGCTCTAGTCGGACGCACTCAGAGAAGGAGGGAGGCGCACAGTGTCTGCAGCCCCCACGTGGAAACGGGGGTGATCTTAGCCACACTGGGACCAGGGCACAGGGGCCTCGGAAAGAGCTCTTGGCAGCTCAGCCTGACACCAAGAGAAGCTTCCTTGGGCTAGGTTGCCCCACATGGCTGGTGGAGGAAGGAGAGGGACTGAACACCAACTTGCTCCACCGTGCCCCCGCTCACCCGTCCCACAGCAGCTTGGATGGAGAAGGGGCCAGGGAGCGAACATTTAGTGAACTTCCTCCCCGCACCAATCGTTCTGCGTGGGCTTTGTCTTGTGGGATGCTCGCAGTGGCCCTAGCAGGCACGTGGTGTTGGCCTCATGCAACAGAGGTGGAGACCTCTAGCCCAGGGGCCTGGAGCCGTTTGAACCCAGATCTGCCTGAACCCAGGGGCTGAGCCTATTTCATAATCTGAAACACCACAGAAGAGACGTAAACCTTCCTTAATCATGCAATAATGAAATATTGGTTCTATCATATCCCACCAGACATCTAGCTACACAGAAGTTTGCTGAAACAATTCAGACCTTACCATGTGCAATGTACTCTATTTTCTATTCTATTATATACTTATATTATAGACTATTCTATATTTTGAAATGCAGATCTTGGCTTCCCAATTGACATCAGGCCTCACTAATGAGCCACAACCATTGTTTGGAAAACACTTTGCCGCCTGCTCAGGATGTATCTTCGGCGGAAGGAGCCACCATGTACCCTACTTGGTCCTGTGTTCACTCTGAATGCCAGACTGTGTCTTGCAGGTCACGGCACGGGGCTTTACAAATCCAAGGGGGACCTTCACGTAGGATTCCCCAGAGGATAACCTAGGGGCTCCATCGAGGTAGAATGTAGTGGAGAGCCCTGGTGGGAATGCAGCCACTCTGGGTCAGAGAGGATGAGGCTGTCCAGGCCCCAAGAGAGACCAGTGGGGACTGTACCATCCTCAGAAGCATGCTTCTACCCAGAGCCATGGGGATCCACACAGAGCAAGAAGCAGACCCTGAGCCACATGGGTGTCCCTGGGCCCCAGCAAGTTGCCATCATCTGGAGCAGGTGTCTCAGCTCACAGGCATGCATTCCTGCCCGGCAGCTCTGGGAAGGGTCAGATCTGACTCGAGTCAGAGCCTAGCCCAGTGAATGAGGCTCCCAGCTGCCCGAAGGGTCCCCTCAAAACTGTGCAGGAGCTCAGAGCACCCTGCTCGCCACCCCAACACCAAAGAGGCAAGACCCCCTGGGGCGCTCACGTTAGGACCAAAGTCACACAGCGTGGGGCGAGCCCTGGCTCTGCTAGCCCGGCCACGTGGGCTTGGGGACATCAGCTTGCCTCTCGGAGGCTCCGGCCGCTCACCTTCAGATGGGGAGATTGGATTAGCAGATGTTGACATGCTTGAAAAACCGTTGCTATCTAAGCAATTTAAAATAAGAGTCGTGACAAGATACCAGACATCATTCTGATTCTCTTTTTATCCTCATCACCCCCATTACTATTCTGATGTGGCCGAGGCCCAGCGAGGATAAATCGATCACCCAAGATCACCAAGCCCCCAGACAGCTGGGCATGGAGGCAAAGCCAGGAAGCTGGACTCAGAGCCACCCTGCCCCCCGCGGCCGCACTGCCTCCTGGCCCCGCTGTGTGCACGACACCTTGCCTCACAGTCCTTGTGACTACGTCTACCTCCTGCCCTAGGCCAGACACCTTCAGGAAGCTTCCTCTGAGCATAACAGCGGACTCCAGTGCCCCCATTTTGGACCCCAGAGCCCCGAATGTCTCCACCACCGACGGGGTCCAAGTGGCCCCACGGTACTGTTGCAGGCCAGCGTGTCTTCCCAGGGCGAATCACTCACTAACCTGCTGATGACGCCGCTGGTCCCGCATGATGGTCCCAACTATCTGGGCCGCTCGGCACCACGGAGCTGTCACCTCTGGAGTCTGCCCCCGGATTTTCACTCTCGTGCTGTGACCTCCACCGTCGGTCAGGGAAGCAGGGTGACGGAGGGCTGTCCTGTGTGCAGACGCCGAGCCCTGTCTCTCCCCCAGGGGCCGCTGACTCTGGCAATCCCTCCCCCAAACACAGACCTCCTTTCGGCAGCACCGAGACTCTGAGCCTCTCTCCCCTTCAGCCAAGAGCCATTGTATCAGCTGTGATTTATGTAAAGGCTTTTGTTGGACTCCTGGTTTTGACAGTCTCTGTGTTGTCGAATGGTAATAATTACGGGGCCTTTCATCCTTTATTTACGGGATAGCTCTGGGGGGAGAGAGAGGCCTGGCGTCGGGGGAGGGCTGCTGGGGGAGGCAGACTCGCTTTTCTGAGCCTCAGTACAGAACCAAAGGAGTAAGGGTCCTTTGGAAGTTATAAATAGCAGCTCCCGAGAATAAAGAAGTCACCTCTCCAGGCTTCGGGAGCTCGCGGAGGACAAAGGACGCTCCGAGCTGGGAACACGGCGCTTCTTCGGGACTGACAGGGCTAAACGGAATTTCCAGGGCCCGGCCCCTTGTTTTCAAAAAGCTGATTTTTGTCTGAACTCAAGCCTCTGGTTGAGGTGAAGGAAAGCAACTTTATTCCCATCAGCTAACCAGTCCTAAAACTCTTGAGCCAAGGAAGACTTCTCATTTCATCACGAACTCTGGTTGTTAAGAAGTCCTCCCCTGAAACAGAGCTGAGGCCGACCTCTCTAGGCCATCCTTAAAGAGGTTTTATGCTCATCGAAGTCCCACGTGCCCCTCAATATTTCTCAGCCTGCCCTGCAGTGGGGCCGGGACACGTGGCTGGGTTCGGACAAGCAGTGGGGCCTGGTTCTCCCAGGCCGGGTCCCAAATATCACCCCGTGGGATCACTGGAAGGAGGGAAGCCATGAGCTCCTGATGGCACAGCCATGTGGATGGAGCCAGGATCGCCCCAGGCCAGGTTTAATGGAATGTGGCTAGGGAGCATTGCACGTCCAGCACCAAAGTTAATGTGAGCGAGAAGTCACCTGTGTTGTATGAAGCCGCTGAAATGTCAGGGTGTATTTATTCCTGCAGGATGGCTGGTCCTGTCTGACTAGCACAAGTACTGTTCTAATAGCCTGGACTCATGGATGACAAAGGCCTATGCCTTCAGAGAGCTCACGGTCTGACGGAGGAGACAGTCACATGACATGACACAGCCCTGGGGGTCGTCCTAGCCCAAGCCCAAGGCTGTAGGAGCACAAAGAAAGGGCACCTAACCAGACGTGGGGTGCTGAGGTGAGCTTCCTGGGGAAAGGAGGAGTGTGAAGTGACCCATGGAGCAAGACTTGGCCAATGGAGCACGTGGGAAGAGGATTTCAGACAGGGACAGCATAGGAAAGGCAAGGAAATAAGGCTCAACTCATGGGAAAAATGTCTCACTGCTCAAGGCTGGACTTCATTGGTCTCTCACTTGACCAGGGTTTAATCTGGCCTCAAGAGCCCACAAGGCTTCCCTTCCTGGGAAGGAGCAACCACCCCATCTACCGTGGTTGGGGTAGGCTTTAGTGGGGAGCTAGAGCTTGGTCTGGGACTGCATCATGGAGAGAACATGGATCATGGGGAGGATGTAGATCCTGGGAAGAATGTGTATCATGCAGAGGATGTGGATCAGAAGGAGGACATGGATCACAAGCAGGATGTGTGTCTCAGGGATGGCGTAGATCACAGTGAGCACCCATGAGACATGGTGGGTGGTGGACTGAGTTAACATTGACCCTGGGATGCTGAATTCTTGCCAACATGGATCCTAAGACAGCATTCAGAAAGACAAATGACAAATAAATCATAAGGGGTACCCAGATACCAGAGAGTAAAACTTTTCAGCTTATTCCCAGCTCAGGTCCTCTGTCCATCTTTCCTCCTCTACCTGAGAAAACCCACATAGCATCACCAGAGAAGAGAAGGCTGGACGAAAGCCAGAGCCGGCCAGAGTCCCCAGCTCTACCTGGTGTGAGCAGCTGGGTTTCTGCTTATCTCAGAGCCTCCGAGTCTTCGTGTAACATGGAAAGTTCGTAGCCAGCCCTGTGGGCCTACTTCTCCATCCCATCAGTGACATGCTCAGCCCCATGCCTGGCACGTGATAAGCCTTAGTATGTGTTAGATATTATTATCACTGCCATCTCTATTATTACCAAATGCCTAACTCATGGAACAGAGGGGAGATGCCCACAAGATAAAAGGGATTGTCGGGGAGGTATTCTCTAAAGACACAGCCTTACCTCATAGCAAACCGTGTCACTTTTAGCCGTGTTATCCTTGAGAAGCCAGGCTCCTCAGACCTGGCGTCCCCCTGTGTGGAACAAACAAGCAGAGAGGCCACAGAGGGGTGCTGTCCTGGAGAAGGACTCTCACTGGAAGCAGCCGGACCGCCCCTGGACGTGACAGTATTAGTTGGGGACAGGGTGACACATTTACAACCCAATGTGTGCTCTGCAGGGCAGGCATTGAGTCTCCAGACAGGGAAGAGAAGGGAGTGTCCATTATGATCTCAGCTGCTCTTCACAGCAAGCCTGTGAGTAAGGTGTCATTATCCCCACCTTACCACTGGGGCAGCTCAGGCTCAGAGAGGGTAAGTGATTTGCCCATGATCACACAGCTGATAGGGATTTAAACCCACCTTGGCATGCCTCCAGGATGCCTGCAGTTCCGTCTTTGGGCCTCTGGATAGATAGAACAAATGTGGGCTCCCAACCCTGAACGTGGTTCTGAGGACCCCATCTGAGCATGTGCAAAACTGAACAAGGTGAGTCCAGAGTGAGAATTCTGCCATATTTGTCCTTGCCTTTAATAAGAAAAACGAGGAGGCGGAGGGGCCGAGGGAGAGGAGGGGCAGGTGGGAGAAGAGAGAAAGGGGAGGCGGGGAGAGGGAGCAGGGGAAGGTGGCTCGTACTTAGCACCCGCTGCTGCCGGGCCCCAGCTCGGTGCTGTGCATGGGTCCCCTTACTCTCCCTCCCCACAGCCCCTACACAGGAAGTGTTCTCATTACCTGTCCTCCATGAGGAGGAAACTGAGGCCCAGAGAGATCAAGCAGCTTTGGGCAGGTCGAACATCTAGCCGCGAGGCAACGCTGGATTGGTGCTGGTACCTGTCAGGCTCCGCAGCTCCAGCTTTTAGCCAGTCCTGTAACCGCCTGGGGAGAAGGCCAGAGGGAAACGTGTGGGGAGCCCACAGGGAGGAACAGGGAATGGATGACAGGGGATGCTCCGTCCAAGCACAGGGCCTCCCAAAAGCTTCCTGCCGGCTGGCCTGTTGGGGAAAGGATGGGGAACGGTTCAGGCTGATGTGGCCTAGAAGGATCCACAACCCTCCTCAGATCCCTGCACTACTCACCGGATTCCTAACACGACCACCATGGGCTGAGTACGCTCCCCGCCACTCTGTGAAGTTAGCATTCCATTTTAAAGATGAGGACACTCGGGCCCCAAATCATTTAAATGACTTACTCAGGGTCAGTCAGAGGTAGTTGCTCTGCTGGCTCTGTTCCCACAACTCCCTGGGCCCGTCCCTGAGGGAGCACCTTCTCCCTGGGCCCCACTCTGTGGAAGAACCTCCTCCCCGGGCCCGTCCCTGTGGGAGCACCTCCTCCCCAGGCCCCTCTCTGTAGAAGAACCTCCTCCCCGGGCCCGTCCCTGAGGGAGCACCTTCTCCCTGGGCCCCTCTCTGTGGGAGCACCTCCTCCCCGGGCCTGTCCCTGTAGGAGTACCTCCTCCCTGGGCCCGTCCCTGTGGGAGCACCTCCTCCCCGGGCCCCTCTCTGTGGAAGAACCTCCTCCCCAGGCCCGTCCCTGAGGGAGCACCTCCTCCCCAGGCCCGTCCCTGTGGGAGCACCTCCTCCCCAGGCCCCACTCTGTAGAAGAACCTCCTCCCCGGGCCCATCCCTGAGGGAGCACCTTCTCCCTGGGCCCCTCTCTGTGGGAGCATCTCCTCCCCGGGCCCGTCCCTGTGGGAGCATCTGCTCTGACGTCCAGTGGTTTTATTTTTAATGTGCCTGTTTTCTCTAGAGGCCCATGAGACCCTCACGAACAGGGAGAGTATCCCTGTCATTTCTGAGTCCCAAGCTCTGAAGCCAAGGCTGGAAACAGAGGGGCTGAGCACATGGAAGGATGAAGCGAAAACTGAACTCTGCTCCTGCCTCCCCGGCTGCCCCCCTCCCTGCCCCTCTGCAAGGAATAAAGCATGCACTTCCCACTCCCAGAAGAAGACAGGCGCTTCTAGGACACAGAAACCACTGTTGGTAAAAGCTGTCTAGCGTTCAGACAGCCCTGCCTTCTCATTTTACATATGGGACAGCTGGGACTCGGAGAGGGGAGGAGGCTTGCCTTAAATGTCAGGGGTCCACTTGGGACATGGGGACGGGCTCTCACCCTGTGCTCTGTAGCTGTGTGACCCCGTGCCAGTCGCCTACCCTCTCTGTGCTGTCTCACGGTAGCCTCACCTATGAAATGAAGGCGACTTTCCTGCCAGCGCAGCAGCTGTAAGGCACAAATGAGGGGATGCATGGGGCAGAACCTTGCCGATTTCCTGGTATGGCCCCGGACCTGGGCAGACCCCACCCCTCCGAATCCCACCGATGCCATCTCTGGATGTTACCCTCACTTTCTCCTTCACACAGCACCAAGAAGGTGCAAGGTGGTCTCAGGACAGAGGCCTCTGGGCTCTCCGGCAGGAGGAAGATGAGGCTTGTTCAGTTCTCCTGCCAGGTATGTCTTGTTTTGGAATTCAAGTGATGATAACTCCCCCCTGCTTTTTCTCGAGGACCACAGGGTGACTAGACTGTGCATATGGGTTTTCTAAGGTGCTTAAGATTTCGCATAAAAATCTACAAGAATTTGGGGTACCGTTATTAGGCCCAAAGTGAAGCGGCTCGTTTCCTTCCATCGGCGCGAATGAGATCACAGGGCTTTATTGTTCTCGGGTTAAAAGGTGCACTTTCCCAGAAAGAGGAGGGCGAGTCACGGTGAAAACGGACGTCTCCGACAAATTTGCTAAAAACCAGATTATCCATCTTGAAGGAACGAGGGGATCATTTGAATGCATCCCTGCTTCTCAGACCCCAGCACTTTCTCCAGCCTCGTGTGTGAGCACCCTTGTCCCTGGTCAGGCAGCCTCTGTCTGTGAGATCAGAATTCATTAAACTGTGCTTAGTTCACGCTTTTCGTGCCATTACAGTCGGGGAGCTGTTTGAAATAAGATTCCCGCTGATGAATGGGTCTGTACAATTATCGGTGACAATGCAGCCCCCCCACACTGGGCTGAGCGCGGGGGCTCCTCCCAGCGGAGAGGTGAGCCAGGCCCCCGGGGGCGGGCGCCTGCCCGGGGGAGACCTAGCATTCCCCCCACCCCCAAGATGCGTGTTTATTTCCTAAAGACGAGCCCTCGGCTTTTTCCGAGCAGGGAAGATGGCTGTAGCTTTCTGTGGGTGTGTTAGCGGTGAGCCGAGGGCTCGGGGAACTCTGGAGTCCTGCCAACCTGGGCTCAGCTCCCGCCTGAGCTCTGAGACTCCCAACAAACTTCTGAGCCTCAGTTTCCTGTTCTGTAAAAGGAAGACAATGACGCGCACCCTGCCCCTTCTCGTGGGCAGTACAGATTATACCAGGGGAGAAGCGTCTAGCACCTGCCGGGGGCATGGCGGTGCTCAGTGACGGTCCCCTGGCTTATTTTGACATCTCTAATTTGAAATTGCTGTGGTCTAAGCATGGCTGCTCCCTGACATCAGACTGCAGAAGCCCTTCTGAGAACTCCCTTCCTGCTTAATGAATGAAGACAGATTCTAACAGCTGGGGCCAGACAAAGAAACATGTGTCAGGCTCCGGAAGCCAGTTTCCAAAAGAGCCCGGGGAGCAGGGAAGAATCTGGGTGAAGGGCAGGGCGGGACGGGCCAGTACGTGGCCCAGTGCGGCCAGCTTCCTCTTTCCAGAATACCTAAGGCCCCGTCACTTCTGCCCGATTCCTCCCTCTTCGAGAGCAGTTATGAGCCAAAACAGAAAAATATACAAAGCTTCATTTTCCGAGCAGAAAAGGAGACTCCCAACTTCATGAATAGCTTTCTTCATATGGATATCCATCACTTGAAGGGATAATGGCGCTCCTTCAGACATTCCACTAGGAGATAGTTGAAACTCTTGATATAACAATCACACTTAGCAACAGAACAGAGATGTTCGATGTATCATGAAAGGGAACGATAGCTTTCTTAGAAATGTTTGCCTATGAGATCCAGAAGATGATTAAAGACGTCCAAAATACCCATGCCTCCTCTCCAACAGAGAGAATCAGAATTCAAACAAATAGCATCGGAAAGACCACCCCTCCCCCTCCGGTACTGAAGCCGGAGAGGATTTCCCTCACTTACTAGCAGTATGATTTGGTAAACATTACATAGGCTCTCTGGGCTGCAGTTCCTACATCTCTAAATGGAGTCCTAATGAGGATAAAATGTCAATAAATAAGTAACATGACTGGCATTTAGTCTGATACAACATTCTTGTAATGGGCTTCTAGTGACCGAACTCATCCGTGCCCCCAGCAATGGCAAACTTATGCTGTGTTTATGAACTGGGGGCTTGCAATTCTAGTAGGGAAAAATCTAACCCAGCAAAAGAGACTTGGAGACATAAAAGAGGGACAAGAAAGAATGGTCAGAGCAGTTTCCACCCAACAAGTCTGGACCGACTATTTGTCTTACGAATTTTTGAAGGTGAGTGCATCCTCAGGATTTGTGTTTGTGCGATCAAAATAAGCGATCCAGTTTGTGTGCCAGGGCAGCCAATGGTATATAAAGATGGTTCAACTCTGTCTCTGCTTCTGTCTGTTTTGCTGCTTGGACACAGTGTGGGCAAGACCAGCTACATATTTCGCAGGACCTACTGCAAAATAAAAATGTGGGATGCCTCATTCAAAAAGGAAGAATTTCAAGATGGCAGCAGAACAATAGACAAAGGTAGGGCCCTTCGGAGTGAGGGGCCTGTGTGACCAGGCTGGTTGAGGGCTGTGAAGCCAGCTCTGAGTGTAGGGCCTACGCAAGGTGACGGTGTGCTAAGGAGAAAAGGTCAGCTCCCAGAGGCCACCTCTGGGCCACCCGGCCCAGATACTTGCCATCACATCACCAATGTTATTTTCTGAATAAAACTTACCACCCTTGGGGCATCTGGGTGGCTCAGTCGGTTAAGCCTCTGCCTTCAGCTCAGGTCATGGTCTCAGGGTCCTAGGATTGAGCCCCTCGTCAGGCTCCCTGCTCAGCAGGGAGTCTGCTTCTCCCTCTCCCTCTGCCCCTACCTTCTGCTCATGCTCTCTCTCCCCCACTCTCTCAAATAAGTAAGTAAAATCTTTAAAGAAAAAATAAACCATGATGGGGGTAACACTGCATACCCATGAGAACAGCTAAAATACAAAATCCTGGCATTATCCAGTGCTGAGGAGGATATGGAGCAAATGACTCTCTTGCTTTGCTGGTAGGAATGCGGAACGATCCTGGCATTCCAGAAAACAGTTGGACAGTTTCTTAGAGTCAAACGTATACTCACCACACAAACCAGAAATCCCACTCCTAGACATTCACCCTAGGGAAAGAAAAACGTTAATTCACGTAAGCACCTCTACATGTATGTTTTTAGTAGCTCTATGCAGAATCACTTAAAACTGGAAACAAGTCAGATGTCCTTCAACGTAGAAAACACAACCGTTGCGCAGCGTACGATGGAGTAGTACTCGGGAATGAACAAGAATGAGCTATTGGCTCACACAGCAACGTGGATGCATGTTACATGCATTCTGCTGAGTGAAAAGTCAGTCTGGAAAAGTTGACACACCGTGTGATTCCCTTCATATGACACTTTCAAAAAAGACAAAATTATAGTGATGGAGAACAGATCAGGGCAATGATCTAGCACAGGAGGGTTCTCTGGGGGGACACAGAGCCATGCTCTTGAGGTACCTCAAGCTAACATGTTCCTAAACCTAAGATGATGGCCTCCTCTTCCATCATCTGTTCTTCCTCTGATCTCTCCCATTTTAGTCAGCGTGCCTCAGATGATCTGAATTCTTTCCAGAAGAAATTAACATACCTTTACAATTTGGCATGAACCCAAATTTCCCTGCTTGTAAACAAATCAACAAATCAGAAAACACTGGGTGCCTACAAAGATGCTCTGCCCTGGGTAAGAAACAGTGAGGGAAACAGGAGCCAAAGGACACAGGTGATCAGAGAAGCTTCAGGCTCAGCCAAAGGGCTCTGCAGATCAGCAGGGTCAGACAACAAAGCAATGTCAAGGATATGATGTAAGCAAAACAACTTCAACCCAAAGCCCAATTCAAAAAAGCAACTGATAAAACTATTTTGATGTTTTCAGATCATGTTCATAATGAAACTGGAAATGATACTTAGAAATTACTCAGCCAAATAACATCAATCAAATTGTGAGGTTTACTGACATCTATTATGAGCCAGGCTTTGTGGCAGGGCCTTAGAAGAGTGGAGGAATGGAGACTTAATAAAACCAAAGCCCCTGACCTCAGGAAGCTCCCACTCTAGTTGTGGAGAGAAGGGTGAGGCAGAAAAAAAAAAGAAAAATTTTTTGGCATCTCAAGACTACAACGGAAGAGACACCCCCAGGGCGCCTGGGTGGCTCAGTTGGTTAAGTGTCTGACTCTTGATCTCAGATCAGGTCATGATTGCAGGGTTGTGAGATTGAGCCTCACATCAGGCTGGGTGTGGAGCCTGCTTAGGATTCTCCCTCCTTCTCTCTCTCTCTTTCTCTCTCTCTCCCTCTACCACCCCCCCAACACACACACACACAAACACACACACAGGAAACACCCCAGAGGCTCCATGATGAATTGGTTATGTCGATCAACCACACCGATCCTGGAGTCCAGGGGAGCTTCTAGGAGACACGGAGATCTGAGCTGGGCTAGGACAGCAGGTGAGAAAGTGATCCAGCAAAGAGAAAGCAGAACCAGGATCAAGGAGGAAGGAAGCAAAACTCCCGTCTGGCAGATTTCGACAACTCCTACAGCGCTGACAGGGTGGTTGTGGGCAGAAGGTTGGAGAAGGCAGGCTGCAGGGGGAATATTGAATGGGAAGGCGGTTTTTTTCCAGCTAGGTCAAGTTCACCAAATCACCACCTCCTACAGGCTGAATCTGATCCAAAGCAACTGTTGGCTGGTAGCAAGTGTTAAAAAAAAAAAAAAAAAAAAAGTGAATGTGGATGCCTTTAGGGCATTTTTTACCTAAGACTCTACCCTCCACAGGTGTCCTATTTGAGGCTACTTCACACCTTTGTGTTGCCTGCCTAGCCTGAAGGTATTTGAGTTTGTGACCTTTGTAGGCAGGATCCTGATAACTTCTAGCAAATTGGGAAGTAGCAAGCATCTAGCTGAATTTCTAGAGCACTAATCCAGCTTCCCGTTCAAGAAAGATTGAAGGAAAGAGCCTGCCTGTAGTGGAGCCTGGACCTTACACAACAGAAATGCCTTGGAAAAGCTCTGCCCCTGCAGATGAGGGGCCCTGAGGATTCAGTGCCATTAGCTTCAAGGTAAATCATCCTCTGAGCTTCGCTGAGGGCCACCCTAATGATCACAGACCTGAGTCCGAGAAGACCAGAGAAGATGACGTAGGCCCAGCTGTTTGGGCCCCCGACGTTTGAGTCTTTGTACTCAGGCACCAGACATGTGAGTCAGAGGAACTTCAAATGATGCCATCGGTCCTGCAATCTTAAGAACTTGAATTAAGTGGCACCTGGGTGGCTCAGTTGGTTAAGCGTCTGCCTTCTGCTCAGGTCATGATCCCGGGGCCCTGGGATCAAGCTCCGCGCCAGGCTCCCTGCCCAGTGGGGAGTCTGCTTCTCCCTCTTCCTCTGCCTGTACCCCCTGCTTGTGTGCTCTCTCTCTCTCTTTTTCTATCTCAAATAAATAAATAAAATCTTAAAAAAAAAAAAAAAAAAAGAACTTGAATTAAGCCAAGTCACCTTGCTCAGAAACCATCGATGTCTCCTCTTATTTACAGGAGGAACCCCAAACTCTCCTGCCTGCACTTTTAGACACTCCCCAGGGAATCTTAGTGGACTTTCTCAATTTCACTTCCATGGCCACATCTCTCCTCTATCAAGATATACCCTACATATCCTGTTTGCATGTCTTAGTGCATGGCATCTCTCTTGGCTGGAATACTCCCTTCCCCATCCTCTTCTTTCCATCCTACTCTTACCCTCTCCAGACCTTAGCACCCACCTCCCAGAGAAGGTCTTCCCTGGCCATACTAGCCAAGCCTACTACTCCACAGTGGATTGGTGCCTTCTGTTCATCCAGGCACTGCTGTACCAGATACACTCACTGCTCTCAAGGGCTTCGTGGTGCAGCAGGAAGAGAAATGGTAGGAAGGTCACAATAATACAGTGTAAGTGCACTGTGGGAATCATAGGGTGCTCTGAGGACACAGAAGACAGGGCATCTGCCTCTACCTGAGGGTCAAGTAACATGTCACTGAGGAAGGTCACCTGACCACCGGATCCATCTTGAAGAGCAAGGAGGCATGTGTCAGACAAGCCAAGGAAAGGCATTCTTGGCAGAGGGCTCAGGATGTGCAGGGCATACAAAATATTTAGGGTCATGCCTGTTTGCCATTTCTACAAAAGACAGGGCAAAAATAATCCACTTTCTTCATCCAGAAGAAACAAGCCACTAAAGAAGCTTGTGGAAATCTCTTTTCGAAAAATATTTAAATCTCAGGAACTATAAGTTCAAAGATTACAGACAAATTGTTCAGTGGGTGCACTTGTCCATTTGGCACATACAAGGCATCAAGTGTATGATTTAACTTCTTGGATTCCACTGTGGGCTTCTCAAGGGCAAGGGCAAGAGCTTGATTCTCTGCCTTTCCTAGAAGGCTTGGGCAGTGACTGACTAGAACAGAAGTCAAGAATTACTTCTGGATGGATCATTTGGTGGATGGATAGATGAATGGATAGATGGATGAATGATGGATGGATGGATGGATGGATGGACGGTTGGAGAGACAGATGGACAGATGGGTAGATGAATGGATGATGGATGGATGGTTGGATGGATGGATTCATTAATTTGTTAGTTCATTAATGCAGAACTTCCCAATCTTCCAGTGCTCAAGGAACTTCAGAGCTCATGATTTTCAAATCCTCATAACTTGAGCCACACTGGAAAGATCCAGTCAAGACACATCTCTATTTTAGAGCAAAAATTCCCTGAAGAGACATTTCTGCAGCATCTTTTGGTATGATATGACTCCCAATAGAGAAAGTTGTTTTCTTTTTAGTTCTGTATTTCATGGAAAAGGTAAACAGACAACTCTAAGAATTATCATCTTATTTTATTTTTTAAATCGTGACTGTATACTTTACACCACTGTGGTCTGGCATCTGTGTTTGTTTTGTTATCTGTACACTATTATATGATAGAGAAGCAGGGAGCTTGCTCTTTCTGTCTTTCCCGGCCACATCCATCAACCTACTGCTCTCCTGTGTGATGTCTGTGACCAGAGACCATGTTGGATGGGAAAGGGTAAGGAAAGTAGGCAAAGGAGAAACTCCAGACTTGTTGGTGTGGCTCACAAGGCCTTCATGGTCTGGCTCTCTTCCACTTTCACCTTCCCATCTCCCACGTGCCTCCTCCATTCCTGTCATCTGCCAGCCACTGGGCCGAAGTTTCCACCCTCTTCTGTGCCTCCCTTCTTCCATCCCCCTTTACCTATGGGCTGCCCACCTCCCTCCAGGCTTAGGTCTCCACACAGCTCCACCCCAGGCAACTAGAGGAGCTTTTATTCAATCCCTTCGATGAAATTCCATTGACAACACACTATGTTCATTAGTTTCCTAGGGTTGCTGTAACAATGGTCACCAACTGGATGGCCTAAAGCAACAAAAATGTATTCTTTCACAGTTCTAGAGACCAGAAGTCTGAAATCAAGATGTCATCAAGGTTGGTACCTTCTAGAAGCTCTGAGGGAGAATCTGTTTCATGCCTATCACCTAAATTCTGGTGGTAGCCAACAACCCTAACCACTCCTTAGCTGCACCAGTCCAATCTCTGCCTTTGTCTTCACATGGCCTTCCTATAAAGACACTAGTCATTGGATTTAGGGCCACTGTGATCCAGTATGACCTCATCTTAACTGATTTCACCTACAAAGAGCCTATTTCCCAATAAGATCACATCTGAGGTTCTCATCATATCTGCGATATCTATGTCTACTCTTTGCTGTGCTCTGGAAGTAAATTCACTATAATTCTTCCTTCAAGATGCTGAAAGTGTAGGGAGTACCTTATGTGTACTTCTTTCATAATGCTAATCACATATGTTTGCATGCATCTGTATATTAATTTGTCTCTAACATGGGTAGGAACGAACTCTTACTTCTTTCTTCTATCTCCATCTCCTTGAGAGCCCAGCCCTCAACAGTGTCTCAAAGTAAATTGCTAAATAAATGTGTGGCAGAACCATTTGCGATGCCTTTGGGCTCTGAGGGCCAACACACCGTTGCACACTATATCCCTGCTGTGCACAATCACTTATGCCCCCCCAGGAAAGCCACTGCAGCCAAGGGGGTCTCCAAGTAATTTTCCATACTGGATCTGAAAGCTGGGGATTTGCTCAGTGCCCTGCATGCTTGTTTTGGGATGTGAGATCCTAGGCTGCGTGCCAGGTGTGATAATAGTGCTACAGAATCACATCTCTGGCCACTGCTCACTGCTCTTCCAGGCTTGATCCCAAAGCGCGCGGCATAGGGAGTATGGGGGTACTGCAGGAATATTGCATTGTCTCCATCCGGTTGACCTATTTCCATTGCCACAGAAGCAAACCAGCCCTAACTCAATGAAGGAGTCACAATGTCAGACTGGCGACAAATGTGCAGGGATTTTAACACACGTAGCCATGAGTTATTGACCAGGAAGTGCCAGGAAGGAGGCAAGACCAATTTTGCCCAAACCAAGAGCTGGTTCCCTGGGTCACATGCCTGTTGTTGGTAAGTAGACATACACGACCCTCCGGACAGCTTCTCTGGAGGGAATGCATGTCTCCTTTTCATCACAGGATTTGGGCTTTATTTGAAACAGGAATGTGCTGTTTGTCAAACAAAAATTACTCAATTCAAAGAATATGTGTGGCTTCTAGGGAGCAGTAACAGCTGAGAAACCCACACTGGTTCTGGACGAAATTCAATCCAGGCCAACCTAATCGCCATGACGGGGACTTTGGAATGAGTCTGACATGCCTTCGCGGTATTGGACAAACAGCTCTCCCTCCTTCCCGAGCGGCCGGGGCGTTCCCCGTGGAAGCCCTTTGATAAGAAGAAGCAGGCTCCTGGGAGGCGAGCCACCCACCACTTTCTTAGGCGCTATTGTCCTGAGTTGGGGGATTGTGATGTGGGGCTCCAGCCTGCGAGCTGCCCTGTCAGGTCCATGGGGCGGCAGCCACACAATGCCACCCCTCCTGCAATGGGCCATTCATGGCGGCCTCAGGGTTCCCTGTTGGGAGCCCATTGACCCCAGGATAATAGATGAAAGTGTTTTCTCACTTGCCTTCGCCTCCTGACCCCTTGCCACCATTTTTCATGCACTGTCTCCTCTCCAGCCAGACGGAGGAATTCTTCCTCTGATGGTGAAGGCCTGATGACCCGCTCCTGCATCCCGCAAGTTGGCTGTTTGCTAGAGGGTTGCCCAAAGGGCGGGGCGGGAGGGGGGAGGCCTCCCTGCATAATGTAACCAAGCCAGGAAAAGGTCATTTCCTCCCACTTCCATTCCTGTGCACATGCACGCACAAGCACACACACACACACACACACCAAAGCAGGGCTTCTTTACCAAAACCTTAAACTAGTGAATTTGTTGGTTTGCTTGCTTCCTTGTTTGTTTTCCGGGATTTCTGACTTCCTGGTGAATCCACCCCGCACAAGAAGAGTTCCAAATTCAATGGCCGCAGGCTTCCCCAGGTCCACTGTCTTCTCAGAAGGGCCAGGTCACCAAGCACATGGTGGCAGCAGAGCAAGCTGCAAGGTCTGTCCAGGGCTGTCCTGACTGGAGAGACCTCAGATGATGCAGTGAAGCCTGAGCACTCTGCTGAGGAGAAGTGACTGACCAGGGTCGTACGGCTGGGGGGGCATTCGGCTCTTCCGGCCCCATTCCAGGGCTCTGCCTGCCTCAGAAGGCCTCTTTAGAGGTACCTTCTCATTGTAACAGGCAGACAACATCAGGCTTTAGCAAAGGTGTTTTATTATAGCGAAAACCTCGGAATCACCACATTCTTCTTTTGGGGGCCCACAAACTACTGATGATGACACTCGGAAAAGAACAAACTGCCACGAGCTCAGATGAAGACCCGGAAGCCATGGCTGGGCCCAGATCTGTGGCAGCCTTGGGTTCTTCATCCCGTTGACAGCTCCTTGTGTGAGAACGGGACCACCTACTCTGCCTCTTGCTGCTTCATCGCCTCACGCTGCCTGGGCTACGGAGCATGGTAGGTGGGGGCTGGAGACAAGCCGGAGACAAGCCGAGAGACCCCGACATTCTGAGGAAGGTGCTCAAAGACTTGGAGGCGTGAGCCATGGCAACACAATCAGTCTGTGTGTGGAGGCGTTGTCACTGCAGTCTGAGCTGAGAAGAGCCCAGGAGTCATGTGGGCCAACCCCTCATCATTTTATGGAGGGAAAGCTGAGGGCCAGAGCGGGAAAAGTCTGGCTCACAGAGAGGATTTCACAGTGGAGCTAATGAACCTTAAGCACAGGGGCCCTTCACTTGCTGGGACCCTTCCAAGGCCCTTGAATTAGTCAGGGTTATCCAGAGAAATAAAACCAACAGGCTGTGTGTGTGTGTGTGTGAGTAGAGAGAGAGAGAGAGACAGAGTCACCAACAGAGAGACAGAAACAGAGAGAGACAGAGATTTTAAGGAATTGTGCTCACACAATTGTGGTAAGTATAAAAATCTGCAGGGTAGACCAGCAGGCTAGAGACCCAAAGAAGAGTTCCAGTTCAAATCTGAAGGCTGTCTGTAGGTCAAATTCTTTCTTCCTTCGGGGAGGTAAGTCTTTTTTCTATTCAGGCCTTCAATTGATGGGATGAGGCCCACTCATATTATAGAAAGCAATCTACTTTATTCAAAGTCCGCCAATTTAAATGTTAATCTCATCCAAAAAAACACCTCACAGAAACATCCAGAATAATACTTGATCAAATATCTGGGAACCATGGCCTGGCCAGGTTGACCGTAAAATTAACCATCACAGCCCTGTTAACCTAGCTGGGATTTTTAATTTCTAGTCTGTTTTTAAGAAGACTCCCCAGATTACAAAAGCTCCAGACCCCACAAAACCTGGTCACATAACCTTGCAGAGGTCTTGCCAGGATTAGAATCTAGGGTCTCTGCCTCCCCTCAGGAGCTCTGCTCTGGCATTCAAGGGAGGACACCAGAGGTCAGCCAGTGTAAAATATAACGAGATGCCCAGAGAAAGCCTTGGCTGCTCAAGGAGGCTGAATGCAGACAAGATTTATCAGATACGCATCGCTTCTCCTTCACTTTCCTGCAAAAGAAAGCGTGCCAGAGTCCCGATCATGTCCCAGAATATTTCCGAGTGAACAATCCAATCTGAAGCCCAAAGAGGTGGGCTCAGGGTAAAATAACCCAAGGCCTCCTGGTCCCCCAATTTCCTGCCTGTGTTGTGGGAACTGTAGGGTGGTGTCTTGCCAGGGGCAGCCCTTTGCTCCCCAGGTCTGGAAAGACAAACACACATACACAGGTCCAGCTTCTTGTACAAGACACTCTCAGGGAAAGAGGACATGGGGTTGCCTTATGCAGCCAGGGTCTAAAGCAAGAGTGTTCTTGGCTGGCCGGCATGATGCGGATGAGCAGGTATAAGTATTTTGGCAAGTCACAGCTAGAAAGGCTTGTGCGAGCACGTCCCAACAGACCACAAGACCAAGACCCCCAGAAATCTTCTAGTGTAAGTCAAGGTTCAGAGAGAGAAGGTGACTTAGTTTGGTCAGAATCGGAGCTCAGGCAGACAGGGTTGGGTGCCTACTCAGTCATCACCACCCCCACTCCTGTCCTCCTGGCAGCCCAGTTCCATTCAGCAGTCAGGGAAAGAGGGTCCCGATTCAGGGGCTGAATCACGATTGGTCTAATTCATTCAGAGCGACTCTAATTCCCTTTGCCCGTGATTATTTTGGGCTGGGCGAGAGACTTCCTTCTGAGCACTGTGACATCAAGATCAGCGATGGGTTTGCTGTGGCTAAAGCAAGAGCATGGAGCAGCCAGAGGGAAGGAGGCACAGAAGACGCCGAGTGGTCACAAGTTAAATCGGAGAGGCCTGAGAAGGTGAAGCCAGGAAATGTGACTTTACCGAGGGAGCCATGGGAGGCTATTAGAAGCTGCGTCAGGTGGAAAGCTCCCTCCAACCGGGAGAGTGGCTTCTGGGAAGAACAGTGTGAAGAAAATCGCTTGGGTGGGGTCAGAGTGAGGATCCTAATATTGCAAAATATTGCCTTTGGGGGGGGGGGGCTGGGTCTTGTAGGAATCCAGCAATATAAATAATCCACTCTACATAACCAACAAACAAACAAGCTTAACCAGAATGGTTCATAAGTCTATCACTGGAAACTCCATAAACATATGAGCCAAAACTCTGCAGGCAGAGGAATACCATGTCCTGCTGGAAAATGGGTGAGCTGAACACGTGTTAAACAGCTTCCCATGATACAGGGGACATGATCGAGGTGTGGAAGAGCGTCCAGCCTCAGACGCGTCACGAGACAGGGGAGACTGAGGGAGGTGTCCGGTCAGTTAGAGCAGAGGACATAAACCTGGTGCCTTCAACAACACAAGTTTATTCCTTACACTCCTGAAGGCAAGGAAGTCCAAAATCAAGGTGCCCGCAGATCCAGCTCCAGGTGAGAGTCCCCTTCCTATTTATTTTGCAGAGGGAGGCCTTCTGGCTATACCGTCACGTGGCTGAGAGAGAGGGAAATCCCATGTCTCTTCCCCCATTTTAAGGGCATTAATCCCTTCATAAGGGCTCCACCCTCAGTCCTAATCTAACCCTAATTGATTCCCAAAGGTCCCACCTCCGAATACCATCACATCAGGGGTTCAGGCTTCGACGTATGGATACGGAGAAGGGCAGGCATGCCGTTCATAGCTTAAGGTCCACCCAGATGCACCTGTGACCTGCCCAAAGTCACAGGAAATGGTTAGCTACTCAACAGTCTCCTGGGCCCCCGTGTGCTGTCATTTGATTTAAGCCTCAAGCCGGAGCATTTCATGTGAATCTCAGCGCTACTGACATTTGAGCAGAATTCATCCTTGTGGGGGCCGTCCTGTGCCCTGTGGGATGATTAGCAGCATCCCTGGCCTCTCTCTGCTAGGAGATAGTGGTGCCCCCACCTCCCAGTCGTGACAGCCGAGTCCCCTGACATTGTCAAATGACCCCCTGGGAGGCAAAATCGCCCTCAGTTGGAAATCACTGGATTAGTCGAAATTCGAGCAAAATTAAGATGACTTCCTATCCTTCTTCAAGACTCAGTGCAAAGGTGGCCTTTTTTTTCTATAAAGCTTTCCCTCTCCCAGATCAGAAAAGTGACTTTCCCCTCTGATAGGCATAGAAGGCATCCTATTATATTTTTATAGTTCTTTGGTTTTTTATCTCCCCAAACGAAACTGTAAGCTCCTCGAGGACAGGACTGTGGATGATCTCTCTTTAGAAGCCCTAACACGTGGACAGAACCTGGCACACGAGGGAGGTGTGAGTGAGTGAATTAATTCCATACCCACGAGTCCTTCCATAGCCTGGGCCCAGGGCCCAGTGTCTGTATCCATCTCAGAGCCCCCTCCAGTCTCCCAGTGGCCCAGCCCTCCTGAAGGCCTACCGCTCACCACACACGCCTCAGGCTACGTCCTACAAATACCCTCCTCCTCTGGAAATGTCCTTCATGCTCATCTCTTCCATAAATGGCCAACTAAAATCCTAGCATCTTTCAAGACCCATCTCTACGCCTCTTCCCCTCGGAAGTCATTTCCAAACCTCCCAATTAAAAATAATCAACCACCTACACCTCCCCCATTATCCCGGCCACTGCGCCGAAAGTGCTTTTTAATTCTGTTACGGCCATTTCCGGATCCATCCTGTGTTCCTTACTAGATAGCAAACTCCCCACGGGCAGGACCTGTCATGATTTATTTCACATCTTCCTCCAAGCCTTGCTGAGACCTGGCATCCAGCCAACATCGCTCAAATTTAATTCAAGTCTCAGGGAGAGCTCTGGTCAGTGTAGATGGTGAGCTCGTAAGTGATTATTTTCCCTTAGTGCAGCCAAGATTAAGATCATAGTTATTTGAAAACATTGTTAATAATACTATAAAAAAATTATTGCAAAGGAAAACTGCCCTACCAAATTATTCCTGATGAAAGAGGGGTCTCTTTTCCTCCAGAATTGCTATCAATCCTGGTGGCAGAAAGTCGGAAGGAGCCCTCCAAGGCCATTTCGACCAGCCCCACCACCATACAGGACCAGAAATGTCCAGAAGGAAGCCAATCTTTGGCTCTTAAGGAACTGAAAGGAAAGAATTTTCTTGTGGTCTCCTCGGACAGCAGTTATCCCAGCCATCCTGTAGCACATAATAGGGTAGTTCGTGCCGACAATTGCATCTGTAGTTTAGATTTTGTAATTAGAAATGTTCTTAATAATTTGTGCTGTTATGTTATTCTTCTGAAGGGGATGAGCCTAAGTGACTGGATTGTATAACAAATAATGGCACTAATTTCTGAACCAGGCTTTAAAAATCATAAAGCCTTTACACACCTCGTAACTTCTCAGACTCTTTCTTACAGCCCTGTGAGAAAGGCAGACAGAACAGGGAAGCTCATTCTATCAGGGAGTTCATTCCTGGGAATGAGGATGAAGACTGGAAGCACAGGGGTGGTAGTCATGTCCAATGGATCCTCCCGGTGACTCCTGTGCCTTTCCCAGGAATGAAGAGACCGTTCACACCACAACCACAATGGAAGCTGCCAGAAAGGTGGGCTCAGTGCTTGGTGGGAAATAAACCTGGAAAGGGACAAAGCCTGCCCCTCTTTCATTAGACAACTGGGCTCCAGAAAGCCCTGAGGCTGCCGGGAAAAAAGTCACTTGAACTGAGAGATTGGGAGTAAAGTTCAGTGGGGGTCTGAATCTGCTGGTCTCCTGTGGGTGACTGGCTGGGCCCAGAAAGAAGCAGACATTCTGGCAGCAGCCCCAGCCAGTTTCTAGTGACTTCAGGAGTCCTCTGACAGAGGGTAGAATTGCAATGGTGGGCAGACTGATGAGGGATACCTTAGAGGCAGGTGCAGCCTCAACCAGGCTGCAGGTCGCCCTTGAACAGTTGAACAGGTTGTGCACTGAACAAGAACCCCAACAGAGTGTGTAGGTGGCAAGCCTTGCTTTGGCTTCTGATTTGCATAAAGTTGTAATACGGACTAGCAGAGGCCCTGGTATGGGTGAAGTAGGTAGCTCACCCACCCAGTAAGTTTCCAGTGTTCCTGCTCCCACCCATGCCTAAACACACCTCTCCCATAGTTGACTCTAGAGCCAAACATAGCAGCTTAGCTTTCCTTTTGGAGTAAGATAGGATGCCCCTGATTAAAAGGTGACAGCCATGGCCAATCTTTAACACCTTAACTCAACTAGTTATGGAATCAACCAGTAAGAAGCAGGGCTGAAAAGAAGGGGTAGTGGGCAAGTCAGCTCCAAAGAGGAGACAGAGGTGATTGGGCTTCCCTCACTTGGACAACTCCTACGACTTTGAGGTACAAAACACACATTAATTCTTCTGTCTTGCAGCAACCATTTAAAGAAGGTGCTGTTAAGCTTGTTTGATGGAAGTTTAGATAGTCCAAGGTCACACGGATGATAAAGGGTGGCATCCAAGTTCACACTCAGATTTGTTCTGTTTCACCCCCCACATACCCTGCACCCTGCTCTGCTGTCTCCTATGGAGGCTTTCCTTTATAAGGAGATGGGGTACAAAGGGACAAGGCCAATACAATGTTTAGAGTACTCCTAGAGAGTAATAATGCCACTAACATAATGGGAACTCTACTACAGACGAACAGATGGCACGGATGCCATTAATATCCCCAATTCTCCAGGCGATAGAACAGAAGCACGCCAGTTCAAGCAGCTCACCCAGGATCTCCCACCTGGTAGGCAGTAAAATGGGGATTTGAAGCTATGACACAATAATCTGGATCAACAATTACCCCAAATTTAAAAGTTTAATTTAAAAATAAACAAATAATAGGGCACCTGGGTGGCTCAGTTGGTTGAGCGTCCAACTCTTGATTTTAGCTCAGGTCATGATTTCAGGATGGTGAGACGGAGCCCCGCATCGGGCTCTGCACTCAGCCCAGAGTCTGTTTCTCTCCCTCTATCTCTTCCCCTCTCCCCACTCATGTACGCACTCATGCTCGCTCTCTCCCAAATAAATAAACAAAGCTTAAAAAAAAAAAAGAAGTGAGGGGTGCAGTCAACCCTGGTGAGGCAGGGGCTTTCACTCTGTTCCATGTGGCTTGTAAGGCAAGATTTACCCCTGAAGTTCTTGCTGAATTTGGGCAGAAATGACATGCGAGAAATCCATGATGAAGTCCTTTCTATTTTCTGGATTTTGGGTTCCTGACTGATAATATAGGGGACTTCATCCTCAAGGTTTTTCCAGCCAGACTTTCTGGGATTCTGGGATTGAAAGAGGGAAGGTCCTCCAAATGTGTCAAAGTATTTTTATGGCCAGTGTAGTCGGCTGTACCCCTCCCCCCATATGAGGATGGAGCACCCCACCTACTGCCATGGTACCGTAGGACCCCCTGCATGAGTAATATACACCCCACCCCCACCGCCACAGAGCTTGGTCATGTGACTCGCCATGGCCAGGGCAATAGAAGCAAAAGTGATTTTCCACATCCCACAGAGGCTGCAAGATCCTTTGCCTGAATCCATTGCCTTCTTTTCCCTTTTCCCTTTCCCTGGCTACTCTCTGTCCCAGAATGAGGAAGTACTGGATCAGAGCCTCAGTGATATGAGGACCTGCCAAAAAATAATAATAATCAGTATTTATTATCATCCACTGAAATTTTGGTGATGTTTGTTACTACAGCAGAATCTAGCAAAGGCTGACTGATATAGGTTTGAGTCCCATCACTTAGAGGAAGCGTGATTGGGGTGAAAAGGAATTATGATCATACTGTGAAGTTTTAGACACATGTGAATTTGGCATAGAATAGGGACCCATCTCATCTTTCAATCAGTCAGGAGGCTCAGTGCTGTGGATACAGGCGTGAAAAAGGCTCCCTCTCCTCTCTCACGCCCCCTGTTGTCTAAGAGTTATGGCTAATAATTTGCTAAATCTATTAAGTATTTGTGGAGTGTCTATTATGTGCTTGACATCGTTTTAGGTGCTGGGGCCAGAGCAGCAAACATGGCACAGTGTCTGCCCTCCTGAAGCTTACATTTCCTGGGAGCTTACATTCCAAGAGGCTCATTAGGGAGGTCCTGATCCCTAAGTGCTCTGTGAAGTCTCAGCCAAAAATCACAGTCCCCTTACCTCCCTAAAGGAAAAAAAGTAGGAGCACCTCGAAAATTAGTGACATTATTCCAGATTAGATTGCTGCTGCATCCCTGCTAAGGGAGCTCCACACACACACACACACAGAGACACACACAGACACACACATACACAGAGCCCTCCAAGTCTGTGACTAATCCCTGCCAGACACACAGCCCTCTGGAGTTCACAAACTGCTTTGTCCTTCATCGCTTGTTCGGATTTTCTCAATATCCTCTCCAATAGACAAGGCAGGGCCTATCGTCTCCATGTTCCAGAACAAGAAAGTGAGGCTCAGAGCAGGGAAGGGACAGGTGTGGGTTCAGAGGGCCATTGAGGGACGAGCCCAGCGGGTGTCCCGATTCGCAGCCCAGTGCCCTTCTTGCTCTGTGTTCTTGACTGCTCAAATATGTTCATGAGAATGTAATATGTCTTTATGAGCAGTTTTCATTGACAGGTTTTCCTAAAAGGATCCTAGAGAAGCTCCTGGAACAAATGTGTGTTTCTCTTCCCTGTGCCATTTATAGTCCTCCCCAGTGAGTATCATCTAAAGCTCAACTGCAAAATGAAATGTAAACCTCAAATCAAGCCAAAGTCAGCTTCTGCCTGCTTCCCGTGCATGGAAAGTGTATCCCAAGCATTCACGTCTATGCAGCATTGTCAGGTTGGGCAGACTTGGGCTGAAACAGAACTTTGTTACCTAACAGCTGTAGGACTGGGGGGTGAACCACTTCGTCTCTGAACCTCAGTTCTTTCCCCTGTGCGACGGGAGTGATGCCCACCCTACAAACAGTGTCAGTTAAACAGGATTTTACAGGGGAAGCGCTGATCCACAGAAAGCCTGAACTAGACGCTCAGTGGAAAATTTAACAGTCCTGAAAGAAGAGTGCTCTCCAAGGCTCAAGCATGGACAGGACCTCTCGAATGCCACCAGTTGGTGTTTTGGGGGCATCATCCAGGTGTTTCCTAAGGTCCCCAGGTCTTCAGTCTGGTCCCACTCCTCCAAAGCATCCATTTCCAAAGATCCCTCTGCCTATTCATTGGACATTTGAGTCCCGTGTGTCAAAGAGAGATCACAAGCAACCCCTCATTTCTCCAGCACAACAAGCACCAAGGAAGGTTTCAAAAGACACTCTTTGCTGCAGGAAGCATGAGAAATACCTGCCTTTCTTGTTTCAGCTTCGCAGATCAGAAGGTTGAAAGCCTGCTGCCCTGGGGTGGGACGAGGCAAGAGGGGAGGGCTCTGAACAGCACACACGCGCACACACACACATGCACACGCTCACACACCCACTGCCGCCCACCTTCCTGCCTTCACCAGGATGCCCGCAGCCCACAGAGCTAGGGATCAAGGGCCGCCTGGAATTCCAAAGGCTTGGCAGAGAGCCATCCAACTGGATCCTCCGACCTCCCTTGCAACCTCCCTCGGAAACTGAAAGATTAACTGTGGGCATGCTCACACCAGGGCGGAATGTTCCTGACCCTCTAAAGAAGCTAATGCTTAATGGTGCCTTTTCTGGTCCCAGGGGCAGTATCTTCACGGATTCGGGAAGCACACATCCCGATTTCTTACACTCGGAGCTACCCTCGGGATTTCAGAAGAATACCACCTTCAAAATCAGAACAAATAGAGTCGGTCATAGCTACCATCAGTCAGTAGGTCTAACGAGCTGGGCTCCACACCAAGAGCTTCATGTTGCCAACCTTGTGGGAGCCTCACAGCCCTATGAGATTGTGAAGGAAACCCCATTTCACAGGAGAGAAAACTGAGGCTGAGAAAAGGGAGCTTCTCCAGGCCATGATCACAGGGTGGTGAGATCCAGCCCCATGTGGGGCTCCGCTGGCCGTGGAGTCTGCTTGAGATTCTCTTTCCCCCTCTGCCTCTCCCCCACCCTCCAACTCACACCTGCTCATGTGCTCTCTCTCTCTCTCTCTCTAAAAGAAAGAAAAAAGGAAGGAAGGAAGGAAGGGAGGAAGGGAGGGAGGGAGGGAGGGAGGGAGGGAGGAAGGAAGAAAGGAAAGAAAGAAAGAAAGAAGGAAAGAAAGAAAGAAAAAAGGGAGCTTCTTGTCAGAATTCACATGGGTGATGAGGGGCAGAGTCTCTTTCAAGCTCTGTCCACCTCCGGGGTCAGACTTGGGAAATACTTGGTTGGGGATGAGCAGTCACTGCACCAACCCAGAAGGAAGGGACCAACGCGATCGCTCTGCTCCTGAGCGCCGCCCTGCGCCGGGTTCGCTACAGTGGCTCCTCGCTTGATCCTGTTTGTGGGGACACAGAGGCAGATCTCGGGCTCCCAGGGCCACCCGGCCTGTGCTGGGAGCTGCAACAGGAGACCCTGCTGCCGAGACGGAAGGCGAGTGTCTTCCCCAGGACTCCGCCTCCCTTCCTGCCGCCCTCCGAGCTGCCCACTTTGGCTCCGCCCCTGGGAGTGGCCTCCTTCCCCGGGGATGGCTGGTCCTGTCCCAGCCTTGACTGCGGGGGGTGGAGACAGGGACTCCGGGAGGAGGCTCCCCATCCGTTGGTTTATCCTGTCCTTCATCCTGTCCGCTACTCGTCGGTGAACCTTTTGAGGCATACCTGTCAGCAGAGGAGCAGGTAGAAGGACAGAGACGAACCTGAACGTGGCAGCTCCCGCAAACGGCCGGCAAGACCAGAGCAGGCCTGACTGAGGGGAGCATGCGTTCAGAAGGCGGTTCAGGGTGGACTCACCAGGACGTGGATGTCGGTCGGATGCCGAGCTGAGGAGAACACATTGAATACATCTCAGACACCTGGGATCCCATGTCAGGTGACCCCGATGCTCTCATCTTAGATCCTTCCTTCTCTCACTTTCCACGGGGACCTGATATTCCACCTGTCAGCACCCGCAGGAGCATCTTCTGTCCCATCTAAAGGAGACCTGCTACCCTCGAGGAAGGATGAAGGAGCTAACTTTTCTCGAGTACCTGCTATATTTAAGACATCGTGCCAGGCTTTTCTCATGCGCTACATTGCATTAATCACTTTAACAACACTGGAATAGAGCTACTGCCCTTTTATAGACAGATGAGAAGTTTTCAGAGCCAAATGTTATGTTTGCAACTCAAGTAGTTCAGCAAAAAACAATGCATGCATACAAAAGGCCTGCACACACATCATCTATGTACATGTATACGTCAAATATATACGGAGAGGGATTGAGCGAGAAACAAATATGACACGCTGTTAATTGCCGAGTTTAGGTAAAGGATGTACAAGCGTTCGTTGCACTGTTCTTTCAACTTTTAAGGAGTATGAAATTTTTCAAAATAAAAATTTAGAGGAAAAAGTCCTAATTAAACAATAAATTACAGGGCCACCCTCCCCGGCGCTTCTGCCCTGAATGAGCTCTGTGCCTCTGCACAGCTGTAGCCTCTGTTCCAGGCCCCCCCTTCTGGGAAACCCGTCTGACGTCAGCAAGGCCCGACGGCGCCGGCCGGTTTGCTGGAGCCCAGCGCTTAGCCCACGGTATCACATGGGTTGTCCCTATAATCCCCTCTCTCCAGACTAACATTCCAACAGCCCCGGCTCATCAGGCCTCTCTGCACCCCCACCAGTGAACACAACTGCCCACCAGGCCTTCAGATAAAAAACTGGTTGATGAGTGAATTAATGAATTCTACTGATCCTGATGCCCAAAGCCTTTTCCACAAGCCATGGCCGTGTTTCACCTCCTGATCCCAAGCCAAGTCTGGACAAGAGGAGGTGAGCTTGTGGCACCAGCCTGATAGGTCCCAGGGTAGAGTGAAAGTCCCTCCCGCCACCCCCTGCCCCCGCCACAGGTTCGAATCTGTGTTCCACCTCTTCCTGGCTCAGTATAAACCTGCACCTGTCACTTAGCCTCTCTGTACCTCAGTTTCTCCTCACCAAAGGCAGAGGTGACACATTCTCGCCTTGCATCATATTATGGACTTGGATACGATGCAAATAACGATCTTGGACATGGTACCAGGCACACAGTACGTGCCCAGGAAATGGTGGCTGATGGTGTCAGCAGACTCAGAAGAGGGGCTTCGGGGACAGGCTCAGGCTCACCCGCAGAAGAGACTGGGGATGCTGTCCTTTGCACGGGGGCCTCTGGGCTCTCCCAGGACCCCTGCATGGTCACAAGGAGGGCCTGAAGACGAGGGCCCGGGGCGAGCGGTTGTGTGTTCCCGTGCGTGGGCATGCATGTGTGAGGAGGAGCGGGAAGCCACAGTCTTCCTCTCACAGGCCCCGGGAGGTAAGCGGGTCCAACGCAACCTACGCTAACCACCTGCCCGGAGGCTTGTCAGCTCCCAGCAGGATTATAAATCCCGGCTTTCATTATGGATGTGAGGAGCTGCTGCATAGCTGAGGTGGAATTTGAGGCGGAAATAAATGGGCAGATTAATGGAGCTTGAAGGGAGCGGAGTATCTCTTCCCGCTCCTGCCAGAGGACACAGTCAGCCAGCAGCTCCCCAACATTCGAGAAACATGGCTCTTGTTTAAAGGCGTTTTCTCATTTGGGCTTCCTGCTGGCGCCCATTTTAATTAATCACAGGGACATCTGAATCCACCCAGCAGCGTTCAGCCTTGCAAAGTCGTCCGTCCCTGACCGTCCAGGTCTCGCCGGCGAGGACCCAGAGGCTTCCAACGGCACCAAAGTCCACCTAAGGGTCCGGCTTCTGTCCCTCCCACCCGTGACCAGCCACACAAGCGACCTGCACACACACCTGCTGCCTCTTGTCTCTTGAACATGCTGTTCCTTCTGCCTGGGATGTCACTCACTCCCCTTCTCTGCCAGGAACATTTCTGGGCATCCTCTGTGAGCCAGTTCAGTAATTCGCTGCTCTGTAAACCGTCCGACACCCCTGGAGGGGGGTGAGTTCCATGCCCCCTCCTCTCTGCTCCGCCTCTGGCGCGGGTTACCTGAACACTTAACATTCTGCCCGAATCCAAACTCTGAGCTCCTTAAGAGCAGGGACGGTGTCGCCTGTATGTCCAGTAGGTAACTGCTAGTCAATGCACGTTTGTTGACTGACTGAATGATAGACAGAGATGTATGCGCTCTGGACTGATTCATTAAAATAATCTCTCCTCTAAAAACAAATATGCTTGTCCAAAGTTTTCTAAGTTTCAGAAATATCAGTGAAACGTATTTTTCTAACCTCTCTCAGCCAAGCTTTTTTGTCTTAAATTTCTAAGTCCTGCCCCCCAGTCAGCCACAGAGCCACGAGGACACTGTTCTCACCTCCGTTCTTTCGTTTTGTGCGAATCCCAGGCTTTCAAGATGCGTCTGGCAAGCAGGGAGCCTTCTTCATCCCTGCTCCCACCTCCCCCCACTGCAGACTTAGGCTTGATCCTTTCCCACCTGAACTGGGGCCAGATCAGGGCAGGATGAGAAAGCCAACCTGAGAATCTCAGACACCTTCAGAGGAGAGCGAGAGTGTTAAGGCCGGGCTCCAAACTACGGAGATGAGGACTCCCGGGAAGAACTGCCTTGTGCCGGGGAAGAGGAAGCTTGGAACTGGCCAGACACTGGTCTTCAAATGTCCGAAGGGCTGATGCGTGGAAGAGAACAAGGGCAGACTCGGAGTGGACTCGAAGGCCAGACAAGCACCCAGGGTAAGGATCATGGGCTGGGAATGTGCATCCCTGTTTGCCAGGGACAGACCCCGGTTCTGCCTGTCCCTGTGACATAATTATTATAAGAGCCTCTGTTCACTCTCAACCGTGTCCTGGTTGGGACAATAATTATACAATCCTTTTAGTTATAGGGAGATGTTTTCCAGCTCAGCCAAGGCAGAGTGTTCTAGCAATCAGAGCTGTTCAAGGACCTAATGGGCTGGCTCTGGATTGCAAATCCCTCTGCAGAAGGAACTGTGACGTGTTCATCTTTATGGACCGGCGCTGAGCACTCAGATGGGGCCTGTACCTGCTTGTGGAATGGATGAGTGACCGCTCTCAACGGGAGGGAATTCCCCCAAACCAGGATTATTTCAGCACAGGCCGGGCAAGCATCGGTCAGGCAGCCTTGCAGAAGGTTTGAACATCACAAAACAGGTTTCACCAGAAGGTCTTTTAGCTTCTCCTTTCCTGCGCAGAGCTTATATGTGAGTCGAGTTCAGTCATTAAAAAGCAAAGAACTCTGGAAGCAGACTATTTGGGTTGGGATCCCGGCCCATCACTTACCAGCTGTAAAACTTTGAATGAGTCACTTAACCTCAGTGCCTCAGTTTCTTGATCAGTAAAGTGGGTAGAAGAACATGCACTTCAAAGTGCGGTTGAGAGAATTTTTTAAAAGTTCATATATATGAAACGCCTGGCCTGCAGCGAGCACTTTAGAAGTATTTTCTCTAATTTCCGTGATGGTAGTGGTGGTGGTGCTGCAGGTTTTGGATTTCGTCCTGTAAACAGGAGGGGCATTACTGAGAGAGCTGGATCAGGGGATCCCACCCTCACAGTGGTGCCCGGGGAAGGTCAATCAGATGGCGAGCCCAGGAACCAAGATTAGGAGAAAGAAAATCCCTCTCCAACCCCCTTTGAATTTCAGCTATGTGTAGGTTTTCTTTGAACTGGTTATGCAACTCTTTCTGTTGGAGAGAGAACAAAGTGAGTGATGTGGGACTCAAATCTCATTTACAACTTAATTTTAAAACGGAGGAGATTTGCAATATTGGAAATGCAAGGGAGA
Organism: Mirounga angustirostris; assembly: GCF_029215605.1. Lineage (NCBI taxonomy): Eukaryota > Metazoa > Chordata > Mammalia > Carnivora > Phocidae > Mirounga > Mirounga angustirostris. The sequence goes on along the minus strand of NW_026991718.1, from coordinate 12,120,164 downwards.
GGAAATAAATTTCAGAGTAATTGGTCTGTCGTCTTTGAAACAGAAGGCGTGGCACGGCTATTTCTGTTGCTGGTATTCAAATGAGACAGTGCCTCAGCTGTGGGAAGCTAAGGGATCCCTGCCAAGACGGCCTTCACTTGACTGAGGAGGAAAACCACAGGCCTGAGCGGGGAGGATCGGTCTCCTCACCAGTCAGAGGCAAGGCCAGAAGCAGGTCGCAGGTCCCCGGGGCTCACCAGACAGGTCTCTGCCGACCACAAAGAAAGCACAGGAGTAAAATAAGCGCCGAAAGCGTCAACCCCACTACCTCTTTGTCAAAGAAGAAGAGGTGGGGGCGATGACGCTCTGAGCATTTCCTCAAACACAAAGACACCCCTCAAGAAACATTCTGAGTGTCAGGAGGGTCGCCTTCCCAGGACTGCTTGCCACAGGCCTGGAAGGAGCCATTATGTGTCAGTTCTTAAAGTTTCTGAGCCCGGAAGTCTACTTAGAATTTTTATGTCTATTATACAGACAAGTAAATCGAGGCAGGGGTGTACTTTCTGTCTTCAACCTCAGAAATCGCCGGGGGCCCTAGCACCCGCTTCTAAGGGCATGGGGACACCAGGTCGGGAGAGCCCTGTGGCCATCAGACGTCCAACAGAAGACAGCCCCGGCAAAAGCCATGCTTGGGGTACCCCCTGGGATGCTCCGAGGTGCTGCTTTTCCAACCACGCTTTGCATCATGGATGGGGCAAGGGGAATATTGTCCCCCCTCCCCCCGCCCTCCAGCTCTGACTCCAGTCAAAGCAGCCTCACTGTGATTTGGTTTGTATTGTGGGCATTCGATATAAGATCTTATTGCAACAAATCACTGGGGCAGGGTGGCTTCTCCAAAGTCCGGCCGTAGTGCGAGGTTGTTAGTTCAAAGGGTCCTCAGATCCCTTTGGTCGGGCCCCACCAGGAGCAGCCGGTGGGTTCGGGAGAGCGGTGCAAACAGACGGCAAGATGTGGGCAGCTGCGAAAGCCCCGCTGCTTCTGGGGGCTCACCCAGGGACCGGACCAGTTGGAAACGGGTCCATCTGAGCACGCTTTGCGCGGGGCTTCCTTCCGCTCGCCCCGCCGCAGCCAGGGCCATTCCGATTAACCCTTCCCAGCTCCTCCACTTGGGACATGCATGTGCTCTGTTCTTTTTGCTGATTTAATTAACATAATATAATGGAAATAAAATAATTGAAGGGGCTGCCACTTCAGAAAAGATCATCGCGGGGCTGCTCAGAAGGCATTGTTGCCTGGTTTCCAGGCAACGCCCAGAGGCCCCAGCGGGGCTGGCCATCCCGGGGCCGCCAGCTGGCCGGGCCTCACCCCGCAGGCTCAGCCGCGGCCGCCCCGGCCCCGGGTACGTGGGCCCACGGACTCACCGGGGCCTGCTCCAGGCCTCCCCTATTCACGTCTGTGTGCCTCGGAGACACGACATGGCATTCCGCAGTTTGGAACCGCTGAGAAAGTTCAAACAGAGGAAATAAACACATCGGGAATTGGACACACCTTGTAGCAGCCCCAGCAGCATCATTGCTATTCGTGAGCCCAGGCTCAGCGTTGCTTTCTGGAAAAGACCTTACAACCAAAAATTAGGGTTATGTAGACATTGCTGTGAATGCACCCTCTGAGCATGTATTTCCAAACTCCTATAGTTTTTGAGCTGGAGGAGGTCTGGGTTCTTCCCAAGGATCTGTCCCTAATTGCGGAGAGACACCCCCAACCTCTTCCCCCTTCACTGTCATGCGACTCACCACCCATGGGGCGGAAGCACAGAGGAGAGTCAGCTGTGGAATTTTTTCAGGCAAGAGACTGCAGGCACACAACTGAGCGCAGGTTCTGATCCCGTCTGCAGGAAGGCCTGCACCTGGGCGCAGTGCACCACGCATGAAGTGCGGCACCAGGGACGAGGCTAGACCCGACGTAAGGCCGATGCCAGTAAAGTTCCTTGCCTCTGCTCTCCGGCCCCAGCAGTGGCCTCCGGCGAAGGGGGAGGTGGCGGGACAGGGGGATGACAAAGAGATTGACATTCGCTTGGCAACCTGCACAGACATTCCTGCCTCCACCACACATTACTGTGAATCCGCCATTATCATACCTTTACAAATGATGCAGCCCCCAAGGAAAACCCACTATCACAGGATTTATCTGGTAGAGGCACATTTTTATGCCAGTGATGCCAAATTATTATAGGCGTGCTATAAAATAAAATACCATGGTTTTATCCAATTTTGCCAAGCCATGAAGAAGAAGAAGAAGGATGAGGAGGAGGAGGAGAAAGATCTTTGTCCACACAAAATGTTTTGGGCACGTTGGTGGTGGTCATGCTGGTTTTTCTCCCTCCATGACAGAAATTCAGGAGAATGGGAACTAATTGTAGGAGGTTCAACTGCTCTGTGCCTTGTTCCTACCATACTGATTCCTATTAATTAATCCAGCATACTGGAAAAGTTGATTTTGCTACATTAATGCCACGTGTAGAGAAAACTAAAGGAAGGAACGCAGATGGAGAGCAGTTTCGTCATGATAAACATTTGTTAAGTTCCAAGATTAATTTGGTTTGAGGTATCCAAAACATAGCCCACCTCCCCATGGGAAAAGAAAAGCCAGTTACAGGTTGGAAAGGAGTGTGAAGATCAGATTTTCATTAAAAAAAAAAAAGTGAAGTCAAAAAATCAGATAGTGCCCAGATTTGACCATCTCAATCCCCTTGCCCACAACACAGTCCACGTGATTCTCAGGACTGAGTTTGGGACCTACAGACTGGGGCTCTCATTCTGATCTAGTTTGGCCTCCTCCGCCCAGAATTCTCCACAAGCTCTCCATCCAGATATCCATTCATTCTTTCTACAAACACTGCTTGGCCACATGCTACGAGTGAGGCTCAGATGTTTTCAGCTGTTCTCAGACATCTCACCTGCCCATCAGTGTGGCACATCCCGTCCTCCTCCTGAGCTGCCGAGTCACCCCCTCGAGGTTCCAAGCCAGAAACCACAAGTCATCTTGGGCTCCTGTCCCCTCCCTGGCTCTGTTATCCCACCAACCCGTAGTCTTTACGTTCTATAAAGGCTAGCATCTAGATATTTAAATGACAAAGTTCATGAAACTAAAAAGAAAAATATAAAACTGGAAAAAGTTAAAACAACTATAAAGAGTTTGCTTGGTATATGAAGTCTTTTCTAAGTAAATAAGAAAAATAATCCCAGAGAAATTGGGCAAAGGAAAGGAATGATTTTCAGAGGAAATAATAAAGTAAGTGAATATCTGAAAAAATTTTTAGTTCTAATATCAAGGAAAATCTAATAATTATAACGATTTTTTTCTACAAATGTCCATTTCTTTTTCAAGGGATCACTCTCATTGTCCAAGAGGGTACAATGAGACAGACACTCTGTGTCCTGAAGATAGAGAATATAAAATGTATGCAACCTTTTTGCTTTATTCTCGTATCAATTCTAGGGAAACAATTAGAGATCCAAATCAAAGACATATTTTTAGTATTAAAAAATGAAAACAGGGGCGCCTGGGTGGCTCAGTCGTTAAGCGTCTGCCTTCGGCTCAGGTCATGATCACAGGGTCCTGGGATCGAGCCCCGCATCGGGCTCCCTGCTCCGCAGAAGGCCTGCTTCTCCCTCTCCCACTCCCCCTGCTTGTGTTCCCTCTCTCGCTGTGTCTCTCTCTGTCAAATAAATAAATAAAAAATCTTAAAAAAAAAAAAAATGAAAACAACCTAAATATTCAGAAGTTGAAAAATGGTAAACACACTTTGATGTATCTGATTGACCATCACACAGTCACAAAAATGTTCATGAAAGATTTGTTGAGGATGCATAAAAATGCTCACAATGAGTTATTGAATGGTTAAAAGGGGGCAAGAAGACCAAGCAAAGCAAGACCCTAATTTGGGTTTTCTTTTTTAAATTTGTGCTTGATATGTGATATCGTAACAGGAAAAAGATGGCCTTTGGGCATCCCATTGACATCTGAACTTAGGTTCAGATATAAGATCCTTGGGGATCCTCCATCTCTTCCAGAACCTCAGGTTTCGGCCACCCCACAATTCTTGGCACTGTCTTATCATGTTTTGCTGTTTGATATTGCCGTGCTTTCGAACATGATGGTTTGCAGAGGATGATTCCTGGGAATGCTTCACCCCCACTCCCACTGCCCCTGCTGACCGCCTTATAAATATTTACTCGAGACTCAAGCTTACGTGTCTCATCCTCTGAAAAACCTCCCACAGCTGGATTTGGCTTCCAACTTTGAGATCCCAGCGTACTCGGCAGACAATGGACAGCCACTGACAGATTTTGAGCAAGAGAGCGCCATGTTCTGTCCTTTATGAAGAGGCTTCAAAGGAAGCTCACCGTCTAGCGCGAGTGACAATGAATGGGGGAAAGTTAACAGGCTACTGTGCAGCCAGCTCTGTGGAGCCCAGGGGAGGTCTCCTACCATGGCTGGAAGTCTTTGCAGGAAGCTTTAGCAGAAGAAACAGTTTGTGAAGACAAAATACCCAAGTAAGGAAACATGATTTTCCTTGCCTCTGTGTCTCTTCTTTAGAAATCCTGATGGAGGACCAGATCAGGTTCCCAGTTAGGAAGCCTGGGCTTGAGTCTCTGTTCCACCGCTCACCAACCCCATGGCATGAGCCAACTTCCTTATCCCATCAGTTAATACCAGTCCAACAACCTCTTCCTTCACGAAGACTTCTTTAATCCCACCTTTTTCAGAATTCTCCAAAAATGTACCATAGATGCTAAACCAATCATCTAGCAATTAGTTTTGGTCTTGTACCCCAATCATAGTAGAGAGGGCTCAGACCATAGCAAGAACTCAATAAATGTTCCTAGAACATCTTCCTTCTCCAACAAGAGAGCAAAGCAAAGCCAACAAGTATCCCTCATATCTTGTCGTGGGTGCATTGTGGGTGCTCAGTGATGCCCAGCTGATATATTTATTTGTCTCTCCTATCTCATCTCCCTCCACCTCCCCAAAGTTTACCCTTTTACAGCTTTGGTTCCATAAGGTAATTTTCACATTTCAAAGGCTCCTGCGGGTCTGAGGAAGGTGCCATAGATAACGAGGAAGGAGAACCTGACTCATAACCTGGCAGACAAGGAGCATTTATCTGGAAAATTCCCTTGGAGATTGCAGAAACAGGTGTCTGCTGCGTTTTAAGCCCTGACAGAAGGCTGGCTCCCAGACTGTAGGAATAATTGCTTACCCACAGCCTACAAAGCCTACCCCAGACAAGTTCCTGCAGAAACCTTTCCCTTCACTGCCTCCCAAGCCCCCACCTCACTTCCTCTCCTGCCCCCCTCCCCTCTCTCTGGAGTCAAGAATAAGGAGATCAGCACCTCCCAACTGGTATGTGCCAAGTAACCTGCTTAAACTCATTTGCTCCCTGAACATAATTCCGAGGAAGTACATTTTAATTAAACTTTCCAGCAAACATGTCTTTTGCTCTGTAATAACTGCACTAAAAAGGAATTGCTGTAAAGAGGCCATTCTATCCACAAACATGGGAAATAGGTAAATGGACTTCTGAATTAGTCTTGTGGCATTGAAGTTCTCCACCCCTAGGCCTCAGCCTCCCCTGCAAGGCCCTGCCTTGGCTCTCTGGCCTCCTATCTTTGCTCCAGGGATTCTCCCCACTTGGAATGCTCAGAGACTTTTCTTTCATGGGACCAAACTCTCCCAGCCCTCCTCCAGGACCCCTCTCTGATTCACCCCCACGGGCCTCTCCCCAAGCAAGCTCTTCCCATAGCTCCTACTGCATAACCACATACCATAAAACATACCATCTGTTCTCCCCACCCAGAGCGTAAGCATCATGAGGACAAGAATCAGGCCACATGCTTCCTGGTCTCCCCCAAAGACCCTCACAGAGATCTTTGTGCAGAGTAGAAATATCACTCAGTAGATTGCCACCAAAGAATCTCTGACCACTGGCAAATAATCCCTGGCAAAAGGTGTTTTTAATTCATCCAGTGGTCTAGGAAAACTCTTGTCTGTGACCACCTAGAAAAATCTGGAAAGGACGTATGTGACTGTTGATTGCTTCCTCCTAAATTAGTTTAAGAAACGTGTGTGACTCTCCAAAATACAAGTCAACAATCCCTTATCTGCAATTCCAACATACAAAAAGCTCTTTTGAAAAGTGGTTTTTGTTGTGTTTTAAGCTCATTTGGCCACAAGACCTGAGTTGACCTAAGCTTATTTGCCAGCAAAATTTGACCCAAAACTGAAGTGAAGCTTTTCGTTTGTGGAGAGTCATCTGTTTTGGAAATATACTAATGTGGCAATTACAAGAACAGCCCTGGGTCCTGCCAGGAGTATTGCATACTATACGTACAATATACATACTATATTTCTTTTCAAAAATCCAATACATTCTGAATTCTAAAGCCATCGTGTCCCAGGGGTTTCAGGTAAGGGATTATGGAGCTGTACCTTCAATGTTCAGAAGTTTCCTATTAAATATTTGTACTCTGAATTCTATTTTTCTGATTCGTGTATTGTAATTTCTAGGGCAGGTATTATAAATTGTATCATTGTTTCCCCATTATCAGCTTATCTCTCCCCTGTAATGTAAGAGGTTATATGCAAGAATGTAAGAGATTAAACATTCTTGCCATTGCCTTGAGAGTCTTCAGTGATTCCCAGGAGAGAATACTTACCGCCTCATTGACACCAGGCTCTGCGAAATCAATGAGAGTAGACACACCACATACCATGCTGGGGCTGAGATTTTAAAGGCCATTGGATGGTTCATCTTTTGTCCTCCTCCCTCTGCTATGAGAATGTGGCATTCTGGATGGAGGATGCACCTTTTGCCACGATCCTGGAATGAAGAAGACATGACTTCACACCATATATAAAAATTAACTCAAAGTAGGTCAATGACCTAGATACAAGAGCTAAAACCACAAAACTCTTAGAAGAAAACAGAGGGGTAATTCTTCATGAACTTGGATCTACAATGAATTCCTAGTTTTGACACCCAAAACAGAAACAACAACAACAAGAAGATGAATTAGACTTTATTAAACTTACAAACTTTTGTGCGTCAAAGGCCATTGTCAAGAAACTGAAAAGATTTTTAAAAAGTGAAAAGACAACCTACAAAATGGGAGAAAATATTTGCAAATTATATATCTGCTAAGGGTCTAGCATCCAGAATCTATAAAGGACTCTTACAACTAAACAACAAAAAGACAAACAACCCAGTTTAAAAATGGGCAAAGGACTTGAACTGACATATCTCTAAAGGAGTTTCACAGGATGGCCAACAAGTACATGAAAAGATGCTCAACATCTTTAGTTATTAGGGAAATGCAAATCAAAACCAGAGTGAGGTAATACTTCCTATTCCCTTGGATGGCTAACACTTTAAAAATGGAAAATTACAAGTGTTGCTGAGGGTATGGAGAGATTGGAACCCCGTACCTGGCTGGTGGGATTATCACTGTGGAAAGTAGTTTGGTGATTCCTCAAAAAATTTGACATAGAATTACCATATGACCCAGCAAATTCATCCAGTATAGACCCCAAAATACAGACCCCCAAGTTGAAAACTGGTACTCAAACAAATGCATAAAAACCCATGTTCGTGCAGGACTAGTCATAACAGTTGAAAGGTAGAAACAGTGCAAACATTCCGTCATTGAATGAGTAGATAAATAAATTCTGGTCTATCTGTGCAACGGAATAATATTCAGCCATAAGAATGAATTAAGTGCTACTTGGTGTTACAACATGAATGAATCTCAAAAACACTGCGCTAAATGAAAGAAGCCAACACAAAAGGTCACATACTGTATGATTCCATTTATATGAAATATTCAGAATAGGTTGATCCATAAAGATCACAAATCACTGGGTGCAGGGGGCAGAGGGATGTAGGGGGGGAGAGGGGAATATGGCGTTTAATGGTTATAGGGTTTCCTTTTGGAGTCATGAAAATGTCTTGGAAAGAGACAGAGGTGGTGGTTGCACAACATTATGAATGTACTAAATTCCACTAAATTGTTCACTTCAAATAGTTGAGGGGCGCCTAGGTGGTGCAGTAGGTTAAGCATCCGACTCTTGGTTTTGGCTCAGGTCATGATCTCAGGGTCATGAGATCGAGCTGCACTGGGCTCCACGCTCAGCATGGAGTCTGCTTGAGATTCTCTCTCGCCCTCTCCCTCTGTCCCTCCCCTCTGCCCTCAAATAAATAAATAAATATTTAAAAGATAGTTAAAATATTACATCAGATGAATGTCACCTTCATTTTTAAGAAGAGAGAAAGGAAAAGGAACAGTGGTCAGTACTGGGAGTTTACAAGTCCTCCAGCTTGGAACCTCCCAATTAGTGACCCAGGATGGTTACAGATTTGGAAACACATTGATGCCCTTAGTTTTGGGGGCAGCCAGGAAGGACCTGAGGTGGCCAGAGCCCCTGGCCATTCCCTCCAGCCTACAGAGCTTAGACCATTCCCCCAGGTCATGTTATCTGATCACTTTCCTTATGGGTCAAGATGTGGAAGTTGGGAGTCATTGTTTTTCATATCCCCTCCCCTACTCCACTGGGGTCAGCCCTGGTTGCCAGGCATGGAAGGGGTTCTGGGCAGAATGCTCACCACCAGGCTCTGACATCTGCTGTGGCCAGCCAGGTCCTGGCAACCTAAGCAACATAACAGTGGCCTTAAGGGTCACAGAGGGTCCCCTGGTGGCCCTGATGCTCAGTGTGATGCTGATGCTGGAGCCCCTGTGCCAGGTGGTGGTAGCATGCCAGGGGAACTTAGCCCAGCCCCAGCCCCCCAAAGGTTGTGTGGGAGAGGACAGCTCGCACATCCTAGTGGTAGCTTTTCATGCTGAAAACTTTTACTACTATGCAAAGGGAGACAAAGAACTGGCCACTGACATTTCTGTCTTTCTGGAGGAAAGGCATCAAATTTTTGAGAGATTTAGCCACATTGAAAGAGAAGTTGGAGCTCTTAAATCAACTATTCTAGAAGTCAGACTCAAAAACAAACTCACAGAAATAGCAAATGTGAAAACCACAAACAATGAGCTGGAAAGTGACAATCCCCTATTTGGTCTTAAAATAGATTCTTACACAAAAGCATGAAGAGAAGAGAAATCCAAATGTTTACAGCAAGTTGGGCTAAGGGCTGACATTACAGGTAAGTCTCAGTCCTTAGAAGAATCAGCTAAGCAGATCCAACAGCCAGTGCTGCCCCCAAAACATCCTTCAAAACCCATCAGAAGGAGCACTAATACAGGGTTTGGAGGAAAATTCCAAGCTTCATAGAAGCCTAAAGCTGCATTCACAAGAATCTCAAAAATGGAAAGGTAGAGTCGGCAAACTTATTAAAGAGAAACAAAATCTCAGAAAATCCTAGAGAGCCTATGGAGCAAGTTCTAAACCATAAAGAGAATCAGGTCAAGTCTCTATCTGGACACGTGCTCAAGATGCACCACTGGGCTGCTGTTGGGGGTGAATCAACAGGGAGCACGAGAACTTGGAACTGGGAGTAGGGAAGACCGCTCATGGAGAGAGAGCCCTTACAAAATGAGCCAGAGGAGTCATGAAGAAACTGATTTATGTGGCAGAGTTAAATGGTTATTGAAAAACTCTCTCACTGAAAAGAAATGGAATGAACGCGGCATTAACTGAAGAAGCTAGAATAATCAATGCACTTAAAGGTCATATGGAAACTCTGCAAACCCGAAGCTTCATGGCAACCAGAAAACAACCTGGTTGGAAAAGGCGGAGGATGCCAAAACTCCAGCAGAAACATCGACTCCCCCCTGGAGTGCATCAACAAAAAGAAATTTTTACCCCTTATCCAATTTACAGAGAATTTACCCCATAAATATAGAGGAAACTCTTGCCAATGCAGATGAGGACATCAGCAATGTGCATGAAGGATTACACCCCTGTAAAATTCAGGCCCAAGTTATCTCAGGAAAATTCAGAAGGATCACTAGATGATATCAAAGCCACCTTCTTTCTCAAGGAAGAGGAATTCAAGATATTCGGGTTTTGTTTTTTGGGAGACTTGGGGGTTTTTTTAGAGGGGGGAGGTGCAGAGGAGAGGGAAAGAGAGAATGTCAAGCAGACTCCCCACTGAAAGTGGGACTCTGAGATTATGACCTGAGCCGAAACCAAGAGTCGGACACTTTAACCCACTGAGCCACCCCGGCGCCCTGAGGAGTTCACGATATTAACATGAGAACTCTGTCAGCTCAAAAAAAACCCCTCAATAACATTAAAAAAAAAAATGGACACATCACACAAAAATTAATTGAGGTAAATGTAAAGGTTCTATAAAGTATCCTTCTGTCCTTGATGTTCCAAATGGGAAATCTGACAGAAGCTTGAGTGGTCAACCAGAGACCCTCTAACAACTGGATCCTGGAGGAAGGAAAAACATCAGGCTGTGATGGCGGGGCACTCAGAACCCAAGGAGGGGCCTCCAGTCTGGCCAACACCACCTTGAGTCAGCAGGTCCTCCACGAGAAGACAATCTCAGTTCCCCTCCGCAGGCAGAAGCTCAATTTCTTCCTCTGACTTAATCACCCCAAATGCCAAAGGGACAGCCAGCTCAGGCTCTGGTCCTTCACTTTTCCTGCTGCCAGAGGCCAGCAGGTAAAAAGATGTCCCAGCAGAAGCTCCTGAGACGAGGACACCTGTGCTTCCCTCTATTTAGAAAGCACAGACAAATTCCCCAAGAATCCGCTCCACCGGGGTCTTGGCTTTGCCCAGCACCGGCATCCCTGGCAACAAGAAACTCCTCCACTACCACTGGATTTGCTCTCCTGTCATACTGCCTGGAAACAGAAGTGGGTCCCCTTCCTGGTTGATCCACCTTCCACCGAGTCTACTGGAAGATCCAGAATAACAGCAAGGTATTTCTCTCTCTCTCTCTCTACAAAAATATTTTTATTCTGTCTCTTTGAGTATTATTTTATGAAGGGATCATACACTATATGGCTCAGTGGAAACACAGTGGGCTACAATTGCTAGCTTAATGTGTTATAATTGTAGAGTATATAATATGAATCTTATATGTAAACAGCTTCCATTTTATCCAATTTGTAGGGGGCGTATTTAGACGATTTTCGCTGTTGGTAACTAAAACGATCCAGAAACACAGTGTATTGGCTTTTACTATTTAAAAGTTCTCCCCCATAACATCAACGGTAATAAAAGTTTTACATGAGAAGTTTTGCCAGTGGAAATATTTGAAACTCAAGGCTTATTTCTATGTAACGAGGGCTCGGTACCCTCTGGTTACAAGACTAATATTATTTCCCACTACAAATGTTGGTTAATCAAAAAAGCTTTTTGAAAAAAGGACACATGAAGCAAAGCAGAGCTCGAGTAAAGCTGCTGCCAAGGGGTAACCTGAGGGATCTTAGGTAAGTCTTGGCTGGCATGAGCCCCTGGGATTTGGGGAGGGGCAGCACTGGTCTCTAGTCCATTCCTTAGGGAAAGCTAACAATTGTTATATAGCAGGCTAAATAACAAAAATAATAGAAATTTTCATGACGAACAGGCTAAAACAACATGTTAAAATTTTAATGGTAATAATCTTGTCCCCTCCCAACCCTCCCATAACCCAGTCCCACTGCATCTAAGTCGGGAAGGGACACCCAGTCTCCCTGCATTGAGTGATTCTATCTGTAATCCCAGAAGATGGGCATGGGGCGGGGGGAGGTGAGCGAAGAAAGAAGGTCAGCTACTCAGTTTCCCCTCACCCTCATCACGGGGGACCCTCCCTTCAATCCTGGTTTCCTGGAGTCAGTCTTCTTCAGGGAGATGCAATTGGAACCAAGAGTAGTCAGACTTTTGCAATGCATCTTCCTCCCGGATATCACCCTTTCTCCTACTTCCTTCCCAGCTCCTTGGCCAAGAACCTTGAAAAATAGCCAACATTCATTTTAGCCTTCGTCACCTGCCAGATACTGTTTTAAGATCTTTCCTTATGCTACCTCTAAATCCTTACAGCAGTCCGAGAGGAAGCTTCCATTAGTAGACCCATTTTACGGATGAATTGTCTGAGGCACAGGAGACACTGCACCTACTAAGTGATGGAGCCAGACCATTCCACTGCCCATGGTACCTTCCTGCTCCCCACATTCCTCTCACTTGCAGTAAGCCACTCACAGACCTGCCAGGGACACCAGCTCGGTCCGTCCTCCCAACAGCCCTGAGGCTCTGGTGTGACCCTAGGAAACCAAGTCCCAGAGCATGTCAATGGCTCCCGCCAGAGTCCATGGCTAAAGAGCGTGTGGGGAAGGGGCGGTCCGTTCCAGTGGGCCTTATACCAAAACTCACCGCCCTTCCCAACAGTCACACAGTTTCCTGTTTAAGGTAGATATTTTAAGTTCACGTGAGGGCACATCCAGGGCTAAATGAAGTAGCTGTGACAGAAGGGGCTTCTCCTCCATTTTGTGCAGGTCATGCATTCTCAGCAAGGAGAGCCTCAGAGTGAGGAACAACCTTCATGTGTGTGGCTCACAATCTAAAAAGGAGGGCCTCTCAAGGCAGATCAGCATTTTTTTTTCTCCACCTGAGATGCCAAATCTCATTTCCACTGTGATTTTAAATTCTGATAGGCATGCCAAGTCTAATCACTAAAACACACACACACACACACACACACACAGGTAAAAACCAAATTTGAAAAAATAAGTCCGGACTACATATAAAAGACACATGGAACACGCATGGCTGAAGCTGACTTACAACTGGAGAAGGAATGAAGACGTACTAAACTCATCATTCAGGTTGCTGTTACATCTGGCTTTCAATACTTCCCACCTGCTTCTCTTTAAGAGAGTACGAGATCCTCTTTTTTTTTTTTTGAAGATTTATTTATTTATTTGAGAGAGAAAGAGAGAGGGCGGGAGGGAGGGGCAGAGAGAGAGAGAGAGAAACTTCAGCAGATTTCCACGCTGAGCACAGAGCCTGATGCGGGGCTCGATCCCATGACCCTGAGATCACGACCTGAGCCAAAATCAAGAGTCAGACGTTCAATTGACTGTACCACCCAGGCACCCCGAGATAGTACGAGATTTTAAAACCATGAGTGAGTGCAGACAATGAATCATGGAACACTACATCAAAAACTAATGATGTACTGTATGGTGATTAACATAACATAATAAAATAAAAATTAAAAAAAAAAACCATGAGTGACTTTATGTGGATGAAAATAATTTTGAATTTTCATTGGACTGACTGGCATGCAGGAACTTAGACTCTGTAACTGATTATCGCTACTACATATGTTTGAATGATGGACTTTCACCAAAAAAAAAAAAAGAAAAATAGTAAATATGACATCTCAGGTTTGTAAAATGCACTTATGGGTCCAGAACCCATTTTGCAACTATCCACCTTGCTTGGTTTTCCTCGGAGAAGCAGGCAGGATTTACGGAGGGGCCACGGTGTGTCCGAGGTGCTGGAGGAAGCAGAAGGATGCGCTGCATGCCTCATCCACGCAGCCAGGGGCTCAAAGCCTGGTGGGCGAGAACCGAAGCCCCAAGAAGCGAGGTGATTCTTACAAAACCATCAGCAAGGACGACACACTCGAACCTGGATCTCCTGACTGGACCATCCACAGCTTTTCTGCACCGCATCTCTCTGAACCCAGTTTTTCAAAGAATGGGGAAGGGGCAGGGTGGCCATTTAGAGGTGGATGAGGACAGACTATGTTTAAAAAGCAAATCCTGCTCCTGGGATCTGAGCAAATTAGAGCCCTTTCTCCCTCACAGTCCTCAGCTTCATCACCTTCTAGAAACAAGCTCGTTTGAGGTTGCAAACAGTGCCATCAGCATCCCTGATCTTCCTCCCATTGAAAACTAAAAAAAAAAAAAGGGGGGGGTGGGAAAGAAAGAAAAAAATTCTCTTAAAAAGATGAAGAAGTTTACATATGTTCAAACATCCGCAAATCCAAGCTCCTTATTTGTCCCATGTGTTTGGGCCGTGCGCAGACGTTCAGCAGCCCCAACGCCCGTCGTTTCTATTCGGGAATGTGGGGTGAGTTTATCGGGTTAAAATCGGCTTTGTTTGGGTTTGCGCCGCCCTTGTTCCCCGGGGGCCCCACATGGGGCGCCAACATGGCCTGGAAGAGGGGCATGTCAAGTGCCCCCCATCACGCATTGTCGCTGCGCAGTGAACTGGAGTTTCAGAGGGGAAGGGAAAAAAAGTAATTCCTCATTTTCATCCTGACCAGGGTTCCCCTTTTCTTTGGCGGCTCGGAGCCACAGTAATCCGCATTCACGGCGCCCAGCCCCGGGTTCCTGGAGGAGTTCTCTCTGGCTCCCCGGTATTGTCTTCTTCTCTGGGCCCGCTTCTTCCAATAGTGCTCCTTGAAAGCTCTTTCTCCGACAAAAAAGGACCAGCTCTATAATAGCCAACTTGCGTCCTTTCTTCTCTCTCTCTCTCACCCTTTTTTTGTAAGCTTTCCGACCGAGCCGGGCTATTTAATCTTCTTGAGGCGTTCAAGATGTCACTTACCTCTGATGGTGGAGACAATGGAGAAATCCTTCCAGGCTGAATGCGGGGCCTTGCTGAATGCCTCTGGCCGCTTTGAAGAGGGTTCTTGGAAGTCTCTGTTTCAGCCGCTGTCCCGGTGGCCCGAGTGCCGGGCGTTTTTGTTTTTTTGTGCGTGTGTGCACTGCATGCATGCCTCCAGAGGCAGCTCCGCATAAAGGGAAGGGGATGGCTTTCTCGTCAGAACGACGCTGGTTCAAATCCCAGCTCAGACTGGAGCCAGTCATTTGTGTCATCCTCTGGGCCTCAGTTTCCCTACCTGTGAAATCGAAGTGAGAGGAGTTCCCGCATGAGCATGTTGCGAGAACTGATTACAGAAAGTGTGTGTGTGTGTGTGTGTGTGTGCATGCAGTTAATTGATTGATTGATTGATTATGTAAGTTCCTGGCAACTAGTGTGGAATTCTGCCACTCGTCTCTGATGGAGGGGAATAAGAAGAGTTTCATTAAGTAATGAATTGGAAGAGAAGGAGCCAAAAGCTCACAACCCTTGTCACCTTTGAACCCTCTCTCCCTGCATCCGGTGCATTGCCAGGCCCTGTTGGCCCTGCTTTCTGCAGGCCATTCCTGTCCCATTCCAGGCCTACCCTCTTCGGAGGACATTTCCCAGAGCTTGAGTCAGGCGTCCCTCGCTTGCTGCAGAACATTTTGTGGCTCCCTATTGCCTACAGGATAAAAGGCAAATTTCCTCTTCACTTTGGGAATCTGGATGATCCGCCTAGTTCTTCAGCCGCCTCTCCCGCCTTCACCTTCCAGGAACCCTACCCTCCAGCTGCCGGGCTCTCTGCAGCCCTACTTTCCAGCCTTTGGTGGGACTTTTCTGCAGCTTGGAATGATGTCCTTCCCCTGCAGAGCAGCTTCTCTGCTCCCCTCACCCTCCGTGGCCCAGAGAACCCTCCTCCTTGTGCCATGGCACTCCCTGACAGCACTGGGGCTCGCTTCAGGTCCACAAACACCGGGGAGCTCCTCCTCTGGGCCAAGAAACTGGGGACTCGATGGAGAAGAAGCATAGCCCCTGCCCTTGAAAAGCCTGAGGCAGGCTGTTAGGTACGAACTTGCTTCTAAGCCCTGAAGGCCAGAGTTGTCTTCTTGCCCACCGAGCAGAGTGACTGGTACCCAGCGCAGGCTCAGGCTCTCGGCTGTTGAATGAATGAATATGGGCACTTCATATTTATTGAGAACTTTCATACTCGTCAAGTCACATACTTTTTTATGAAGTAGGTCTTATCCCCATTTTACAGCTGACAAGACTGAGGTGCAGACAGATTCGCTGACCGGACCATGGTCCTGCAGCTAACACCTAATGCATCCTCCACCTACACAGAAATGTCCCGCCCTGTCCCCAAAACAACTTTTAAGAATTTGGTCCTGTACTGAGGTTATCGGGGGGGATTGTTCAGAGAACTCAGATGGAAGAAGGGGATCTGATGTGTCAGAGACCGGTAGCCCACACGGGGATGATCTGCGGGGCAGGGCCGCCCCCTCCCCATGCTGACCCGGCGGCCCGCGGGCCACTCACGCCGTGTGTATGACATATACATCATGCACCTTCTCGGAGGCCCTGCGTGTGGTGCGGGCAAGCCGCGCCTTCCCCGAGCCGTGTACAACTTTTCATTTCCCATATCAATCATGAGAACAAGTTGAAGTTCAGATAATGGCAGCTTGGTTTCCCCTAATTGTTCGGGATTTGGACTGACTGTTTGCACGGCAGACTGTGGCCACTGGGTTCCCGGCGGGGGGCTGTGGCCTGCTCTCTCTCTAACAAACCCGCGTTCATGCGTCCATTCAGATCCATCACCCTGAGATAAACTGTGAATATTGCCCTTTGTCGCCGCTGCATTCTTCCCGGCATCGTGGGGGCACTATTTACGGATTTAAAGGTTCATTTGCACAATTCTTTTGTCAGGAGCCCGGGCGCAGACCGGCAAAGTGAGGGCTGCCTCTTCTTTCTGGGTTACTGCCCCGGAGCTCTCCCCGAGCAGAATGGACATGCCTGCCCCCGGGCTCAGCACGAAGAATGTCAATGCGAAAATTACATTTTTTAAATGACCTGTCTGCTTCCGTGGCCAGGGAGGTCACCAGTTCACAGAGGGCGGGATTTCGTGTTGCCACCCAGCCCTTCAGCGGTGTGCACGGACGCGCAGCTTGAAGAGCGGCCCAGGGTGAGATACGGCACCGAGCACTGTGCTGAATGCTTCACACCCCGAGTGCCGGGCAGAGTGCCCTGTGTGCACCCTCCTACTCACGCCTCACACTTGCCGGTAGCGGTGAGGAGTCCCATTTTACAGGGCAGGAAACTGAGGCTCTGGGAGTTCGAGGGAATTGTTGGGGGAAAAGCCACACCCCAAGGAGATGGCGGAGCTGAATTTCGAACCCAGGGCTCTCGGACGCCTGTGTTCCTTCAGGTCTGCTCCCCAACTACCTGCAGTTTTTGATCAGAAGACCCTGGGCTGGGCTTCTGAGTGCGGTGGTAAGAATCCGTGTCCAAAACGAAGTGGTCCAGAGACACACGTGACCAGATGTCAGGGAATATAAATGCTTTACTGTGTCTAGGAATCCCACAGACTCTGAGACCTTCTTCAGCTGCCGCCTCCTCTGGGCTCTCCCCCTGATTTCCTCTGCCCTAGGGAGCAGTGCTGTACCAGCTTCCTCTCCCGTTTGTGGCGACTCTCACTTATCTGCTCCCTCCCACTCGATTGCAGGCTCCCTGAGGGCATGGACTGAGCTTTCAGATTTGTATCTCGGTGCTCAGCAGGGGCCCTGGTACATCCCATGTGCACTAAACCTTCTCGCAAGAATGAAAGGGTGAATGAGTCTTGTGCAAGATGGGGGGATTTCTGAGAAAAACAACGATTCTGCCCGCACCCGCATAGTCGTGCAGCCCCACTTGGAAGAGATCAGAGCCAGAGGAGAAAGATGGCAACACCGTGGGCTCACCGGCTGGGGACGGAAAGGAAAAACAAAGAAAAGGAAGAGCTCTCATCCAGTCTCAAATGCTCATTCAGAGCCCCACCAAGTTCCAATCTGTTTTATAAGAAATGCCTGCTTTAATCTTGTTTTTCTTTTCTTCCTTTCTTTTTTTATTTTTTTTAAAGATTTTATTTATTTATTTGACAGAGAGACACACAGCGAGAGAGGGAACACAAGCAGGGGGAATGGGAGAGGGAGAAGCAGGCTCCCCGCCGAGCAGGGAGCCCGATGTGGAGCTCGATCCCAGGACCCTGGGACCATGACCCGAGCCGAAGGCAGATGCTAAACGACCGAGCCACCCAGGCACCCCTCTTTCTTTTTTTTAAAGAAATTTGCCCAAACTCTGTGTCAGTCCGAATGCAGCCAAATGCCTGGGCTCGGAAGACTGTGCTTTATCACAGCAGATGGAAGACAAGGAATAGAAAAAAAGGAAAGTTAAAAAGGCGAGGTGAAGGAACACAGGGGTTTGGGGGTGGTGAGGATGCTGAGGGAGATTTTTTCTTAAAAAAAAAAAAGAACAGAAACTATATTTTTAGTATTGTAATAAAGAATGCCCACATCTTCCAATACTCCCGGTGCATCTCTAAATAAATAATGACATATTTGCATAATCTTGTAAGGAATTTTATCTTTCCCAAATCCAAGGGATGTTTTTAGAATATCACTAATAATGCTGGACAGAGGTTTATATATATATACACACACACACACACAAACACATACATCAGTGTGATGATGTAAATTTAAAAACCCAAAACACATGGGTGGCACATTCGATTAAGCATCCGACTCTTGGTTTCGGCTCAGGTCATGATCTTGGGGTCCTGGGATTGAGCCCTACATCAAACTCCACGGGGAGTCTGCTTGAGGATTCTCTCTCTCCCTTTCCCTCTGCCCCTCCGCCTGCACCCCCCATCTCAAAATAAATAAATAAAATCTTTTTAAAAATCCCATACAAAATTACATATGCTGTATATACCCAGTCACACAGATACATATATGCATAGGAAAAAGAACTGGAAGAATATTTGAAAAAATTGTTGGCATTGATGATCTTCAGACAAGGATATGATGATTGAAGGATTTGCTGTTTCTTCATACTTCTCTATAATGTACAGATTTTATCTATTATTTTGATTGTTTTTTCCAACACATTTTTAATGAGCATCTCTGGTGTGTAATAGGTGTGCTAATAGCTGGAGACACGGCCATGACACAAGCAGACAAGGACGTGCCCTCTGGAGCTGGCATTCTTTGGAGGTGGTGGAGGAAGGACACAGACATTGGAGTAACTGCAGAATCAATTACTCACAGCTGTGGCCACGGGCGATGAGAAGGGTGTGCAGGGAGCTGTGTCAGGGTGAAATAGAGAGGTCCAGGAGGTTTGTAGGGGGTGTTGAGAAAGGTTCGGAGAAGGTTTCTGTAAGTGATGTTTGTGCTCAGCTCTGAACAATGAGTAGGACTCACCTAGATAAAAAAGAGAAAGAGGTCAATACAGTGGTATTTAATACTGTAGCTTCCTCGGCATCCCTTTCACTCCCCTGACCCATCCCAAGGCTGGAGAACCCAGGTGGTTGGTTTTGTATGTGGTGGTAGGGAGAGAGGAAAGAGATTTCCTTTACTCCTGGGTCTAGGAGTAGATCCTGGTTATATCGACCCAGTTAGGTTAACCTCATCCTCCTTGCACCAACCAACCATTTAGATAATTTAGGCCCACTCTAATCCAGACATAGCACTCCCCCAACCAAGGAATCAGTTCAGGAACCAGCAATGTATTCCAAAAATACCTAAAGGGAGATTTGCAATGGTCTCTTGAACAGGGGAGGAGGAGGCAAGAATCAGTACTTTTTTAAGAGAGCTATAACAAACCAGCTATTACTCTCCTTTTGCACAGAGGAGTCAATGGATATAAAACCTAAAAGACTTCTGCAGCCATTTTGGCACCATGAGGGAAGCCAACATTGGGATGAAGAGCAGAGACATGGAAGGAAACTGGATGAGTTTCAAGGGCCAGGTTATTCGAGGTCTCATAGGACATGTATGGAACTTGGTACTTACTCTAAACACAATGAATCATCACTGAAGCAGGTTAGGCAGAGAAGCACCATGACGATATCTGTGCTCTTAAAAGACTGCTCTGGCAGATTATATACAAAATGGATTTAGAGGTGGGAAGGCAGGAGATTGGTGAACATTAAGTCAGGTAAGAGTGATGGCAGGGAAGTCAGAGATAAATGGACAAACTCCAGAGATAAGAAAAGATAAAAAACTAGGACTTGGTGATTGATTGGATGGGAAAGGTAGAGAGAAGGAAGGAAAGGAAGGTATCCAAGATGAGCCTGACATTTAAGGCTTTCAAAATTGGATGACAGGGACATTCCCTGAGCTAGGAAACCCCAAGGAAGACCAGGTTGAGGAAAACACTCTGAGTTCTTTTTGGAATATATTGAGTTTAAGGAGCTTTTGTTCTGTCCCAGTAGAGATGTCATGGGAGTGTCTGGACAGATGGGTCTTGAAATGTGGGGAGTCATCAGTGCCTAGATGATAGCTGGTGTCTAGATGGTAGGTGGGTAGGGACAAGCTGACCTAATAGGAAGGTCAAGGAACTCAACATTTAAGAGTAGGGTTTGAGGGGAACCACAGAAGATGGCTCATAGAGTCAGGAGAAAAGAGGGCTCTAGGAGAGTGTGTGGCTAACAGTGTTGAAAACTGCTAAGTGTCACATAAGAGGAGGACTGAAAGTGTGTTTGGATTAATAAATTGGGTGAGTTGGAGGCATGATGGAGGCAGGAACCAAGATCAACTAGACAAGCAAGTGGGAAGAGAGATGAACATCAAACACGAACAAATTTGCACAGAGGTCTTTGATTTGGCCACACTCAAGGAAGATGGAGAAGCTCTTCTGGGTACAAACTCAGTGAGCAGGCACAGTGAGTTCAGCAGCTCTGGAAAGCAGGGTTACATCCTTCACGATTCTCCAAATCTGGGGATGTTGCTTAGAAAGGACTTTTGCTGGAGTGCACTGGGTGTAGAGATCCACAGATAAATGGACCTTCCTTCTTCGTTCCCTTTTCTCTGACTTACTCATTTATTTCATAGGGATCGTCTGGATTGCCTAGATGAATCAAACCTGCCAATGGTGATACTTAATCCTAGATTTTTACTAGCTCCCTACAGCTGCCCTAACAAATTATCACAAACCAGGTGGTTTAAAACCACAGAAACATGTTGTCTCATAGTGCTAGAGGTTGGAAGTCCAAAATTGAGATGCTGGCTGGACACGCTCTCTCCAAATCCTCCAAGGGTTGATCTTCCTTGCCTCTTTCAACTTCTGGTAACCCCAGGCGGCCCTTGGCTTGTAACTGCATCACCCTAATCCTTACCTACATCTTCCCATGGCCACCTTCCCTATGTGTCTCTGTGTCCAAATTCCCTCCTTCTTACAAGGATGCCAGTTATATTGGACTGCAAACCCAGCCTACTCTGGTATGACCTCATTTAACTTAACTAATGATACCTGCTATGACCTTATTTCCAAATACGTTAGTGTCTGAGGTACTGGAGACTAAGGCTTTAAGCTAACTTTTTAAGAGGACACAATTCAACCCGTAACACCGGGTCTGAATCTTCACCGATGGATCTGCAAGCTGATGGCATAAGCCTGAGCCAGAAAGACCCATAACCATCTGCACCTTTATCTGCAGCCACCTTTGACATATCACTCACCATCTGGCAACAGGAAGACTGATCTGGACTCAGGCTCGACAGAGAAGACAGTGTGGACTGAAGAGGTTTATTCAAGGTTTATCCTCACAGGGTCATGTCACCCATGGTGGGGTTCCCTCCCAAATTCAATTCCAACCCATTTTTAAAGGGATGACAGGAGCTATAAGCTCCTTCTTGATTTCCTAAGACGTTGGAGATGAGATGAGATGAGATGTTGTCAGCTCACTCCACACTCCACACACACATACCGTGTGCTTCCCCTCCGCTAAGCCCTGGGAACGGGCTGACCGTGTGATGCCACTCCTTACCCTTTGGGCTCCTTGTCGAGTAAGGGAACCCGGATGGGTACAGCCAGAGCTGGACGTCTGCTGAGCCAGATAGTACTAGAAAAGCCGTAATAGCAGAAGGGGGATGTGCTTTCCTTCCTCCCAATTCATAATTGTGATTATCAGCCACATCCCTGAAAATCCCCAAGACAGAGTGGATTACGCCAACTGAGCCAGCCAGGGGAGCCGCGGCACGTCATTTAAAAACTTTTTTATTCTTACAGTTTGTTTGAATCATGAGTCCTCGGTTTCCCTCCACGCATAACACAGTAACTTTCCCCTTTGCACACATTCTGTGAGTGCTAGCTGATATTGTAGGGTGGTGGCACCGGACGCCGGCTCCCGTTCACACGATAAACGATGTCCTGCAGGGCAGTGGAAGAACCACACCCTGTGGAGAGTCACTTACCTCGATGTTCCACCCAATGTGTCTGTGAATAATTGCAAATCCTGACGCGTGTTAACAAGCCTCTCCGAGCGAGACTCGCTTTGCTGTTCTGTGCCCAGTGAGCTCACGTGACCCCGCATTGTTGGGGGATAAAAGACAAGGGAGGTGAAAGAGCCTTCACACATAGTAGATGCTCAACAAATGTGCCCTGTCTTTGCTCCCCCATTTGTCCGTATTTCGCTGAGTCACAGTATTTATGGAACGTCCGTTTTAGGCACGGGTGAGACTGGAGTGAGTAAAACAAATCATTTGCTTGCTTTCTTGGAGCCTATGTCTAGTGGGAAGGAAAAGACAACAAAGAAGGTATTTTTTCAAGTGAGGGTCAGTGTATAGAAGGGAAGGACAGGATAATCTGATACGAGGGCAAGAAGCTACGTCGGACAGCACGCTCCGGGAAGGCGGCTCTGGAGGCTCAGGGGGCCCCAGCCCTGTGGTATCCAGGGACAGATCACGGATGCAGGCCTGGGGCCGGATGCGAAGGCCGTGCTCCAGGAGCAGTGTTGAGGTGCCGTTCACCAAGGGTCAAGGTGTGGGAGGGGAGGGCGGCCAGATGGGCCAAGGCTAGATCCCGCGGGACGCCATAGGCCCTGGCAGGGGGTGGGTTTTCTTCCAAACTTGATTGGAAGCCACTGTCACGTTCTAAGCGAGAGTGTGGCTTGAAAGTCCACTCTGCTCCTGTTTGGAGAATGGATGGGCTGAGGAATGGGGGAAGCAGGCAGACTCCTGGGGGCTCTTGCTCAGGTGACTGGACAAGAAATGGAGGAGGCTTAGATCCTCTAGGTGGGGAGAAGCAGGGAGATACGAAGATATTTCGGAGGTAGAATTGAAGAGAAGTGAAAAATCCCAGTTAAATGTCGAGACATTACCTTTTACAGGAACAACCCTCTTTAGTCCTTTAGGAAGACTAATCCATGCGTGTCGAGAACTTGACAGGTGCCAACAACTACGAGCACAGCAAGAAAGCAGCTAAAATATACACAGCACTTTCCCTGTACCTTTTACAAGCCATCGTCACGTGCTTTGTTTTAGATGAATAAAAACATACACAGCAATGGAATTCTAGGTATTTTTCTGTCTTGATAACATACACCACCCTGCCCATTCATAATACAGGCTGTGGGTCCTGCTGTTGATAGACACCCATTTGCATTTTCTTCGCTTCCACAACACATCGCCTGTGCTTGTTTTAAAGACCAGCAAAAAGTGTTTTCTGCGAAGAAGAAAATGCCTCTAAATGTTGACTGATTGATTTCTTAACTTTTTACTGGTGTTGTTCACCAGGATTCATTAGATCAAGTGGGACCATAGGAAGTCCAAAGAGTCCACACATGTCTTATGAACGTAGAATGCGGTTTGTTGATCATGACTGAGAAGTTTTAAAGCAGCATTTTAAATCATTTCACAAGGAAGGTGTGCATTTCTGGACTGAAGGAGTTGGCAGGCCTTTTGGGATGAGCTTTGGACTAGGAACCAGAAAGCCCTTAGATCTGGTTCTGCCAGTGACTGTGTGTCCTTAGGAAAGTCACTGTCCCTCTCTGATTCTCATTTTGCCCATTCAGTAATAATAGCGTTTGTCAGTGCATCACCCATCCTTGTTGTAAAGATCAAGTGAGCGTTCAAATCTGTAAGCACTTTGAAAACAGTGGCAGGCTAAGTTAAAGGGAAGGTTGTTTACTCTCGTGCCTTCCGAGTCATGCTGACAGCATTCGCCCTTGGCCATGTACTCCATACTCAGTTAGCACAGGCTTCATGCTCATGAGCGGTGCCAGTGACTTATTGCCAACATCCTTTCTAGAAGTGATGCCTGCTGGACTAGATGAGCTCCCCGGACCCTCCCACGGCTCAGAGGGGACCTGTAGGAGCACGAGGCTCCCCTCACCACAGACCATTTCCAAGGTTTTGTGATTGAGAAGTTTGGAGACCAGGCGAGTGCGAAAAGTTAGCACCTTAATTGTTGAAAACTCTCAAAGATTCCAAACTTGTAAATCATGAAAGGCCACTGTTTAGAAGGCTGGAATGCTTTTGAAAAAGACCAGTGATCAGAGATTGGCCTCGTTAATAACCACAGTAAAACTAGCTCTTGAAGCTCAAAGACGCAGCTAATTAGGGCAGAAAAATTCAACCTCAAATTAAGAGTGTGTGTGTGTGTGTGTGTGTGTTTCTGAAGTGTAAAAGCTTTTCTCCCAGAGAAGTATGTCTAAGTATATTTTGGATACGTTCCAAGATCCACTGGAAGACAAAGCCAGGACCGCAAAAATGTCAGGGTGGGGTTAATGAACTCTCCAGAGCATCTGTGTGCCCATCTGTCCAGCAAAAAGGAATAACCACCTTCTTCATCTAGAAGATTATCTAATCTTAAACTTCGAAAAGAAAAATTCAAAAACTGAGATTCTCTAAGGATGTGATATAATACTTTCCTGGTTTTTTTTTTAAATAATAACTTATGTCCATGGCCCAGCGCAGTCAGTACTTGAGAACTTACTGAGTATGTCTCCACGTTCTAGATAACGGGGATTTAGCTACGAATATCAGCTGGTTCCTGGCCGGAGAAGCTTGTATCTGCTCCAGACCAGAGCCTGGTACAGCAAAGAAGCTCAACATAGGTTTAGACCTTCTGCTTTCTGAGAACAGATTTTTCCCCAAGGAAAGGTCAGTGGCAACGGACTCAAAATTTGCCAGTGTTGGAGATTAGACGAAGTCTCAGAGCCCAGTGTCTATTTATCAGCTGTCATATCAGTTTAAACGTAGAGCAGCCTAAAAGCCTGAAAGCATGGCCTTGTCAATATTACTGTAAGATTTTATCGCTTAGTAAAATGTCCCAGCAGAAAAGAAATGGGGAATGAAGACATCAGCTCAGCTGAGTGACCCGGTGCCCATTTTCTCACCACTGATAAGGCCTACATGGTGTAAAAGGTCAATAATCCAACAGGGAAGAAATCCAAAGCCACGGTGAATCCAACCCAGTGTGAGCCATGCCCAGTGAGGAGCATCTGAGACCACAGGTCCCTTTAGTGCAAAAAGCACAGGACCTGGGCCTCATCAGGGAGCAACTCCCCCATGGGACGGCCTTGAGAGAGGAAGCTGCCCTCCCAGCCGAAGACATTAGGGAGGATTCTCAGGTGCCGGGGATCATCAGCCTGCATGTTTAAAGGATGGCTGGGTTTCTGACATGTGAGAATGGGGCAGAGGGTAGTGTTTACTCCTCAAAATATGGTCCACGGAGCCAGCAGCGTGGGCGCTCTCTGGAAGTGCATTAGAAATGCAGAATCTCAGGCACCATCCCAGACCTAAGTAATCAGAATTTGCAGTTTAGCAAGAACCCCAGTTTGTACGTGGAAGTTTGAGAAGCACTACGCTCACTGGACCGCATGGAGTTCTATTTTGCAGAACATAACCTCTGGACGGTTACAGAGTGGAGAAGAGATATCTACCTATGTGGAAGGATCAGAAAACCTTCGCCCTTCCAGTCCCAGCTATGAGACTCTAGGAAAAGTGGTTTTCTCTTTCCGAGTCTTGGTGTCTGCATCTGCAAAACTGATCCATAAACCCCATTCTCCCTACTTCACAAGGCTGCTTCTAGAGGTAGCGAGCTAACACATGTGAAAGCACTTTAGCTGAGTACCCATTTTTGCTGACAACTGGCCGATGCTTTTCTCTCACAAAGTGCTCTTGCTGAAAATGAGACCGTTAGATGTGACCACAGCCCCCCAGCACTGGCTCTAGTAGGCTATGGTCAGTGGAGACAGCCAGCAAAGCTTCCAGAGAATGCCTCCCTCACAGAAACAAACTGTAGATGGTGGTGGGCACAGCAGAGCCCAGAAAGGACCGTGCTGGAGCCTGAGGACCAGTCCATCTTACAATATCCGGACGTATAGGGTGAACAGAGTCGAAGAAGGCACCAGCCCTGCCCTCAAGAAGCCGACAATCTTGCGCGGATTAGAAGCTTTCCATAGTAGACCTTCAAAGGATATTCAAAAGTACAAACCTAGCTGGCATGGCCTCTTGTGGTAATTGAACCACCCAGAGGTGGTCTACGCAGGCTGAGGAAGGAGGCAGAGGACTGCGGTGTAAACCCCAGCCCTGCCTCTCAGTCACTGGGATCCTGGGAAAGTCGCCTCACCTCTTTGAGACTTGGCGTCCTCCCATGGCAAATGGGGGCCCTGATACCATTGCCCCCGAGGGTTGTTGTGAAGAAAGGTCAAGTTGGAAGTAAATATGCCACACAGATGTATCCTCCCCGTCACTATCACATCCCTCGTTTTATTTTCTTCATAGTACTTAGGACTACACTACTTAATTGGTTTCTGAAAGCAGAAACTGGATGTCTTGTTCGCCGTTGTATTTTCAGCACCTAGAACAGTGACGAGCACAAAGGAAGTGCTTAGTAAGAGCCTGTTGAATAAATGAACAAATACTAACACTCCTTTTGCCCAGATAGGGATGTTTCTGGAGCTCACTTAAATTTTCATGTTTGCAATTAGAGTTACCAGCCCCAGTGCTGCCTCCTGGTATTCACAGCTCACACTTGGAACCGGGGTCGCTCTTGAGACTCAAGGAATATGGCAGAAGTGATGGTATGTCACTTCTGAGATGAGGTGTTCATAGGCTGCAGTTTCCACTTCTGCTGCTCTGTCTTTCTCTTGCTCTGGGATCACTTGCTCTGGGGGAAGCCCTGTCACGAGAAGCCCTAAGGAGAGACCCACATGGCGAGGGCTGGCGTTTCCTGCCAAGAGCCATATAAGTGAACTTGGAAGTGGGTTCTCAGACCCTGCCTTCAGAGACTGCAGCTTCATGTGGGACCCAGAGCCTCGGAACCCAGCAAAGCCACAACCAGTCCCCGACATTTGGAAACTGTAAGAGATAATAAATGATTGCTGTTTCTAACTGCTAAGTTTTAGGGTTAATTTGCCACACAGTAATAGATAATTACCACACATTCCCAACTGAATAGCCTCCAGATCCTTGGCTAGAGGAAAGAGATGACCCCCCTGCCCCAGGAGCAGGTAAAATGAAGCAGGCCAAGATGCCGAGTTATATGCAAACATGCCTTTAAGAGAATTTCTAGCTTTCCTTTGAAAAAATGGCATCCATGGGTCTGGCATTGTCCTCAAGCACTTTGTTAAGCTCATTTCCTGGTACAACAATGAATTTGGCTACAGCAACCAGGTGGTGGATCTTATGGTCCACATGGTAGCCAAGGAGGAAGAGCCCCCTGGACTACCAACCCCAGTGAGAGCACAAGAGTAAGGGAGAGGTCCTCAGCTGCTGGGGAGTCCTCGCCCCCACACCTCCCCCAGCATACTGAGAATCTCCCCACCTTGACCCAGTTTCCATCCCAAACACCCTGGGATATTCCATCAATAAAGTACACTAAACCCAATGGAAGGAAGGAAGGAAGGAAGAAAAAGAGAGAGAGAAAGAGAGGAAGGGAAGAAGGGAGGGAGAAAGAAAGAGAGAAGGAAAGAAAAAAGAGGAAAGAAAACATAGCATCCACAGCTTCCACATTGGACATGGGAAGGTCATACTGGGCCACAGGGGTTCCCTCTAGTGTAGAGATTTCACAGGCCCAATGGATGTGAAAAGGGGTTATCTTGCGCTGATCCTTAATACTTGTGGTCATCTGGCATTCTGCTTTTCACGCTCTACCAAACACAGCTGAGACCTGATTAGAACAGTAAAACAAAACTTTGCCAAAGCCTTCCCGGAAAGAAACACACACAGAGACACACACACACACACACACGAAATACAGACCACCACCCATTGAGAAAATTTGATTGATAAAGACCTATTTATCTTCACACTGTGAGAAGTGTTTCCTTCTTATCTTCCCATCTGCCTCTTTGTAGCTACCAGAACCCAGCACTTTAGAGTACCTTTGTAGAAAACTCAATTCCTCAAAATTATGAATGAGCAGAGACTCTCCAAGTCCTATCTCCAGCCTACTTATGTACCTATTTCTAAGTGCCCACCGCTTCCCTCCTTCTTCAACACTGGGAACACCCAGACTGTGAGGCAGGACTTGCATCCACAGGCTGTGAATCCTTACCTATCATAGTATCTCCTTAACATGCTCTTGAGGTCTGCCTCCTTATGGGAACACAGGCTGGGCCATTTCCCCCCAGCCCCTCTACATCAGCCACCTTCACTTTAGAGAAACAACCCCTCACCTATGTCCTAGGCCTTCTCCTCCACTTGTCAGCAAATAGAAAGGCTCTGGGTCCCACACGAAGCTGCAGTCTCTGAAGGCAGGGTCTGAGAACCCACTTCCAAGTTCACTTACATAATTGATGTGCCTGATCACAAAGCTGACTGATGGCCAAACAGTCCTGGAATTACCTCTAGGAGGTCTCATTTCTAGTCACATAGGGGCTGGCATTTCCCAATGATAGCTGTATCACATGCTCTCTCCCATGGCTGTACACCTTAGGACTGGAACCTCAGAGGCTGTCTAGTGTGGCCACCCACTCCGTGTTGGAACCCCCACCCCACCACAAAATCTTCTTGGGCTTTCCAAGTGACAGGATGCCACTATCTCCCAAGGCCACCATTCACATTATAGGACATCTTTAACATTAAACAGCTCTAGCTCACACTGAGCTAAAAGTATCTCCCCACCTAACACATGTACCCAATATCTTCCAATATTGAGTATGTCTCTGCTTTCTGGCCCCATGTGACATATCTTGTCCCTCTGCTCCATGGCAGGCCATCAAAGATGTGACCAGAATGATCGTGCTGCCTACATCCTCTCTTCACCAACCACGCCTCCATGACATTGTCTCAAATGCTTTCAGCACATTATTCACTTTTATTCTATTCTATTCTGACAATATTCCCTGTAATGTGACAAATCTAGACCTGCCCATCACCCTCTAGGCAAGGTCTGGCCAGTGCAAAATAAAGCTGGACTCACTTCCTTTCAAGTTACCACTGTAATTGTATTGTTATAACCTAAGTTGACACCAACTTATTTAGAAACTACATCATCCCGTTGGTTCACAATAATCTTGTGGCAAAAATAAAACCAACCCCTCTGGCTCATTTTCTCATAAACTGTTGTTAATCCAGGCACCACCTGCCTCCTAACCTTAAAGAACTCATTGTAGGCACCTGGCGAAGGACCAGATGCTCATCTGTGTCAAATTTCACTTCATTGATTTTAGCCTATAATGTCAATTTCAATAACTTTTTTTCATGAAATATTTCAGATGTATAAAAAAAGCGTAGATGATAATATAATATCCACCCATCTACTCACAATCCCGCTTAAAAGAAAGATCATTTAGATCTGATGGAGCTCCCTGTGTACCCTTCCCCTCTTTCTTTCTTCAAAAGAAACTACCATTTTGAATGTGGTGCTTATCATCCCAACCTGTTTCTTTACATTCACTTTATCATATCGTTTGTATGTTTTTAAACATCATATGAACCATTTCAGATCCTACCTACTCCCCTGAAACTTACTTTTCTTCACTCAAAGTTGTACTCTTGATATTTAATCACACTGATACATGTAGCTGTAATTTACTCCTTGGACCAAAGTCTCGAGAAGTGATCTATTTGTTTTCAAGTTGATAATCATTAAGGTTTGTTTCCAAATTCCTCTATTATAAAAATGCTGTCATGAGCATTATTATATACATGTCCCCCCTGTACAAGGGGACCTCCAGTTATTTGCCCAAGAGAACTGTTGGATCACTGATTATGAACATCTTCTGATATATAAATATTGCTAGCTTGTTTCCTGAAATGATGGAGCAATGTAACACTTCTGCTGGCAGCATGGGAGAGGTGCCATGGCTCCACGTTCTCACCAAAGGTCAGCAGGCTTCGGGCTTGATTATCAGCCAATCTAATGGGCATGAAAATGTATTCTCATCATTTACCTGCCATTTGTCTCTAATCTTTATCTTGCTAGCTGTTGACTCTACCTCCCCTATTCATATGGTACATTAATTACAATGCTCTTGAACACGAATAGCTACTTACACATGTTACAAAATGCAGCTTACACATGTTAAAAGAAGTCTGGAGATAAAGTGCTTCTAGATTTGGTCAACTTAGTGGCCTCAGGACCAGCTGCTTCAGTCGTCTGCTCTCCCATCTTCAGCTTTGATCTTCACCTGCCTCGTGGTGACAAGGTAGTTGCCCCACACGCTCACACAACTGCATCCAAAGGCAGGCAGGTTATTCCTTCTTCTCTGTCTCTTCTTATCAGCAAGGAATACCTTTTCCAGAAGCCCCCTGAGCATATGTCCCTGATTTCCCTTCATACCATTATTGGTTAGGATTGCTTTGTGTACCCATGACTAAAGTTATAACAAGAAGGGAATAGAATTTCCATGGTCAGTTTAGACTAATCAGCATTCACCCTTGAGGATAGAATGATTCTCTTTCCTCTAAGCACATGGGAGGGTAAGTTCTCCCTCCCAAATTTGGAGCTCTTCTAACAATGAAGAAGACTGGGGACAATGGCCATTGAGTAGCAAGGTAAGTGTCCATGACAGTGGAGGAATTAGGTCTTTTAAGGCTGAAATCTAGAAACACTGAATTCTAGAAACATTCCAATCCTCCAGATCAGCCACAGGGGGATTCTGGGCACCCTGGCCAGCTAGGACTCCCCTACTAAGAAAGCAGCTGGAGGGCCACAGCTCAGCCCCAGACCCCCTCACACCCATACAGACACCTTCATAGGCACCGGATGGAGTCGGCGGAGATAGAGACAGGAGAACCACCACTCTATACTAGGAATCATGATAG
The DNA here is from genome assembly GCF_029215605.1 of Mirounga angustirostris. Classification (NCBI taxonomy): domain Eukaryota; kingdom Metazoa; phylum Chordata; class Mammalia; order Carnivora; family Phocidae; genus Mirounga; species Mirounga angustirostris. Next base: position 12,089,361 of record NW_026991718.1, on the reverse strand, counting down.
TTTCCTTTGGCCCCTCATTCCTTCCCTTATTTCTATTTTTTGAGACTCCCCATAAATTAAAAATAAAGAAATGGAAAATTGACTTTCAAAAAAAAAAAAAAAAAAAGTCCTGCCTTCAACCCAGGATTCAGGAGGAAAGGAAAGCCGATGTCATCAGAGGGGTGCAGGGTAGGGGTGGGGGTGGGCGGGAGCGGGGAGGAGGAGTGTGTATCTGAAGGCTGCTGGCTGCCACAGTTCAGGGGAAAGAGGTAGCAGGGCCTCTGAGGTGAGTGGATGGAGCAGGGAACCAGTTCGCCTATAGCTCAGGCCTCTAGCAGCTCCCTGTGTACTCTTGTCTTCTCTTTGGACTTTCCCAAAGCCCTGGGGGATGGTGGACACACTATGGAACAGAGTGATGAGGCCCAGGGCCCTCTCGGCAGCTTGTGATTTGGAAGAAGTGTGGCGCTCCTATGGTCTAGTCTACCAGCCGAAAGTGACCGGAATTGAGAGTTGGGAGTTACGCCAGAGTTCAGCCGTGTCCCCCATCGGGCCAGCATCTGCAGGTATCCCTGGGAACCCGTGAGCTGTCCTAATCTGACCGCCTGCTAGCCAAGCCACCCTACGTGCAATAGACAGGTGCCAAGCCCATGTTACTCAGACAGTGAGAAGCCCCCAAAAGGTGGGAAGCTGGGAGCAAGGCAGAGAGGTAGGAGAAACATTTTCAGGGAAAAGAAAGTGTTACTTCTAATATTATTAGAAGTAAGTGGGGCCTTATGGAACTGGGTGTCTATGACAGTAGGCCAGGGCTACAGCACAAGCTCCTGGTGATTTTATGTCACAATCACGAGCCACACCACTGCCCCACAAAGCTAAGCACTGGTCAGTTGTCCTGGACTAATCAAGGTGTACGTTTCCAAAAATCCTAGAAACCACTCTGGTGATGAAGCTGCTCTGATCAGAGCCCACGCACCCTGGCAGTGTCAGTGCCTTCCAACTCATGAAATGTTTCCTGCTCTTACTTTTTAAACATGGAACTCCATGGATGCCCACAACCTCAGTGTTTTCCCCTCCTTTCTGCGCCTACTGTTACAGCCAAAGAATTTCTAACTTTTTCCTGAAGCTTTCTCTTCATATTGCAAGCCACCACTGGAAAGATAAGGGGTGCCAGTTTCCCACCTTGGGCCCCACTCTTATGCCTCCAAGGATCTCCCTTCTTCACACACAGTGCCCGCCTTTCCTCAGGATGTGAGTTGACAGAAATGTTTATTACTTTTGCTATCCACCCAATTCTTTCTAAACTCTGGTTATTCCCATTTTGCTTATGGTCTGTGAGGACAAGATTTTTCTGATCCAGAACCTCAGATTGGTATGAAGGCCATTTTTTCAAGCCCTTAAAAATATTAAATTTAGTGTAGAAATAAAATCACCATTGGTGCCTCTGTCCTCTGAGACCAAAACCAAAGATCTTTTCAAGCTGGCACCAGAGACCAAAAGTTTTCCTGGGTGCTGATTCATTCCTCATCAGCCATATCAGTGATTAAATATTTACGTGCCAAGGAGTCTGTGATTAAATATTAATTTCCAGCCGGTCTGCTATGAAATATTTAAGGGCTGGTGAGTCTGAAGTGTGCAGCTTTCAGCTCAGAGCAACCAGAGCCCCGTCAAAGGCCGGATGCTAGATGATGAAGCAGGTGCATGAAGACAAGTTGATGAGCAAGTGTGCCAGGTGCACTCGGACTCGGACACCCCCGGCTACACAGAACTGAGACTGTGCACACCCACACTTGGCTGCCCTGTGTGTGAGTGATGATTTACCAACACAAACTTATTATGTGAATTTCACAGATGGTAACACTGAGGCCCAGAAAAGCAGAAGGAATGATCCCAGATTTCAGGGTCAGCGAAGAGCACCATTGACTAAGTTTTTCACTTTTAAGCAGGAACTGGTTTTTTTTTTTTCTGCCCCACAAAGAATGGACAAAGAATTCTTATGCAGTCTTTGTATCAGTAAGAAATCATTGGCTCTAGTCTTTCAAATGGAGGGAATTTAATACAGGCAATCACTAACAAAGAAGGTAGAAGGACTGGAAGATCAAATAAGGAAACGAGGTGGTGTTGGTAGAACTAAGAAAAACAGCAGGTAACAGATCAGATGCTGCTAGCACCTTCCTGGCCAGTGCTCAGAAGCCCGTTCCTGCTGCTGAGTTCCTGCAGATGGTGGCTGGTTGGTTCTGGAGGCACCAGAGAGGCGTCTTCTTGGCTAGAGCCACAGCTGCTGAAAGAGATACTGACTCTTGCCAGCCAGGGCCTGGGGCCTCCCTCAGGTGACCTCCTTTGACAACCACAGCTCCCTTCCCTTACTCAGGCCTTCACTTCCTGCCTCATGCTCTGTCTGCACCTGGCGGGCTTGCCTTTCAATAGGGATTGTCTTGTCTTTGTTCCTCATCATTTCTCACGCCTTCTTTTTATCTACCCGGCAAAGAAAAGACATAAAGAAAATAATTCATCTCACACATTTTACAGTTTATAAGGTGTTTTTACACCCATTATCTCCATTGATCCCCAAAAGAACCTGGGAGACCGAAAGCCAGGTCCATTATTCCCACAACTGAATGTTCCAGGCACAGCAAGTTTAAGTGACTTGCTCAAGGATACACAGCGGAGTACCTGCCATATAGCAGATGCTTGAAAAAGCTTGTTGAATATATTAACAACGGAAAAACTGAATGGGCCATGATCATCATTCATAAAAACCAGGGATAGAAGTATTAGTTGAAGTTCAACAGGAGAAAGACTTTGTGAGCAGAGAAACAGACAAGTTTGTTGAGATGGAACCTGGTGGGGGGGGAATGTTAGTTTCTCCAAGCAGCTCCCAGAATCTACAGACAAGGGTACATCAGCCTATTTTAAGAGTGGGCAGGAGGAAAATGCTAATTACAGAAACCCCTGAAAGCGGGCTATTGCTTCCAGCATCCCTGCCTCTTGCCCATCTCCCCTGCACAGTCGTGACCTCTTTGGGTTTTGGGAATATCAGCCTCAATCCAACTGCTCTGTGGATCCCGCCAGGTTTCTGACTGCCCATGTCCTATTGCCCTTGTCACCCCCTGTCAGCCGCATTTCCCGCCCTCACCAACCTGTCCTTTCCTCACCCTTCATCTCCTAGGCATCTGCCCTCCCCAGCTCTGGCCCCCTCCCACACCCACCAGCCCTCACTGTTACAAAAACAGACAGAGCCTACTGGCCCTATTTCCCCAATCCCTAATCCAGGGTGACATTCCAGGCAAACCACCACATCGTTCCCTTTCTCTTGCTGTTTAGGGCCTGCTTTATGCTGACTCCATTGCACTTGTTCTGAGACAAGGGGGAAGATGTGCAGTCTATTACCCTTATAAACCAGCTCCTTTCTTCCTCTCTCTGCCATTTAAAAGGGCCTTTCTATTTGACTGAACAAGAAAAGGAACTCTAAGAGGGGAATTAACATTGTCCCCATTATATTGTCCAATTAACACTTGTCCCGTCAAAGGCTGAGTAGGAAGCCGGGAGCCTTGGTCAATGAGAACTTTTAATCCCTCAGGTAAATGCAAAGTCGCATTGAACACGATCAAAGGGCAGATCTCAATATATTCTCTCCCCAAGCCCCTTCCCTCCCCCCTCATGCATAGGACTGTATGAGGCTGCTAAATTCTGGATTGAATGAGACTCAACCTTCCTTTGTGGCCATGTTGGGTGAAAGTGTGGGGGATGGTTGATCAGACATTTAAAAACTCACACCAAGGCTCTTAATTACATTCAAGACAAAGACACCAACACAGACATGCTGAAGTAATGACAACTCAACCATCTTCTTTTTTAAAAACCTATTTCCTCTCGGTAGGTACTAGGCCCAGCACCATTATTAACAAAGTAAATTATGCAAATAATTAATCCTTTAGAAGGATGGAATTTGGGGGTCAGTTTCTTCGTTGGCTAGAATGCCGACGTTCACTGAGATTTGACCCATGAGAAAGCACCGGGCAGATCGAGTGGGGGCCGAAGCTGGAGGGCAGGGCAAGGCAGGGACTCGGAGACACTTGGTGGCCTCTTCCCATCTCCCGCCATCCCAACTCGCCACATTTCACATAGTAGGTGCTTAACACTTATTTGTACATGAAGAGGTCCGGGAAAGTTACTTACTTAAGGATTCGTTTAAGACCCAGAACCCTTCAAAAAGATACAAACTGGTTTCCTAAGAGGAAAGATTAATCTAGGAGGAAAGCAAAGGGAGGAATGGTAAGTCAGAACTTACCACGGGGAGCTCATTCACAGACGTTGACGCTGGTCACTCCTGCCCTATTATTACTGACGGTCCCCGGTGCTGACAAGGTCTGCCTGGCTGCAAAGTCTGCATTGTCCAAAGTGTATGTACTTAAATACAATTAAAAAGAAGACTGCAATATGAACAAATGGAATAGCCTGCAGCAAGCCTGTAATATGAGGCCTCTCTTAAGGAGCAGTTCACGCTCCTCACTTTCTGGATCCACAGCCTGGTCAATGACTTTATGATGAAATGATACAGAATGGTATCAAGCAAAGAGGTCATTGCTCTGAGATCTGCCCCGGTCCAGTTCTGCAGAGCAGACCGAACAACAGAGAAGTACCATACAGCCAATTCTGGAGCGGGTGCCATCAGTGACTGTGGGAGGGCACGTGGCTTGGGATTCAGATGGTTCGGAACTTCAGTAAACCCATAACAAAATGTCAGTGGTCTCATCACACTGGCAAAGCTGGGACCAGGCTGTCCCATGAAGCTTTGACCCAGAGCCACAGTGACCAAAAGAACTAGCTGATGTGTGATCCAGCCACCCCTGCATCCACCGAGGTTATCAAGACATGAGCTTCGATGTCAAGCCGGGCCATGGGGAGGACTCGTAATCTGCGTGCGCTCTTACCACCCTCCTGGCACTGACATCAACACGTAGGCATCCTCGCTATTCCACCCTTTTGAGGATTTTTTATAACACGTGGCTTTGTTTAGCCTGAAGTGCTTTCTCCCCACTGGGATCACTCCCTCACTTCTTTCAGGCTTCTGTGCAGGTATTGCCTTAGTAGAGAATGCTTTGCCTGTCCTATAAAAAACCAGGACATACATATTCCCATCACATCCCACCCCCACCCCAACATAGCTCCACTATTTTCCATCGTCTGAGTCATCAGGGAACATAATATATATCTATATACTTATTCTTTCTCTGTGTGTGGGCCCTCCTGTTTTGCCGTGGTTTGGAATGCTACGTTTCACCGTAGGTGGGCACGCGGTCCTTGTTGGATGAGCGAGATAGGGGAAAGACTAGTAACCCACATGGTGGGTGGCATGGAGAAGCACCAATGCACTTTGCCTGGAAGGGAAGATCAGCTTGAGTTAGCATGGCAGGAAGGCTTCCTGGGGTGGGGTGGGGGGGGTGTCAGATGAGCACTGAGGGTCAGGAAGCACTCTGATCGTAAAAATGATAATTAGGGTGACCATATAATTTATCGCCCAAAATAGGACACTTTGGGAGTGAAAAGAGAGCTATTAATAATTACACCGGGGCAACAGGCATAAAATGGGACTATCCCAGGCAAATCAGAATTTATGGTCACCCCGGTGATGATTAACTAGTAAAAGAGACACCCTCCTTGAAAGTGGACATGGCTGGGCTGTGTTCTAAGGAGCACCCCGTAGAGGCCCCTAAGGCCATTCCCCTGTGGATAGGGAGGGTCTGTCCTGGAAGGAGTGGACATCCCCATGTCATCCACCGTAAGAAGAGGTGGGCCTCACACAGGACACTCTGACGTGGAATCTGAGTCTGGTGTGCACAGCAGAGGGGACTGCTTTCCACTTAGTTCAAAGTTCTCCAGGCCTCATCTCAAGGCCCTATTTTGAGTCCAGAAGAGCTCCTGGGGAGGCACTGAGACGGACCCCAGGAGGCGGGGCGCTGAGGTGAGAGACAACCTTCTAGTACTAGGGAGCAACCTGGCTCAGAGGTACCACGCTGGCCCAATACGAAGTTTTCCCTCTTGTCCCAGAGACAGCCAAGTATCTGACTGTGACAGCCCGGCCTCCACTATCTCATGTCACAGGGCAACAGTGGTTTGTCCTCAACAGATCAGAGGAATAAAGGGGAAATAGGCGATTTGTAGGCCAAAAAGTGTCCTCAAAAAGAATTAATAAAATAGCTCTTAGGGGAGTGATTTTCGAACTGTTTTCTTAGCATATGAGAAATTAAATCAAATGTTCTGATTCTAATGGGTAAAACCTAATAAAACAAAAGGATCTCGGGTTTGATCAGGAGTGGGAGCCCAAAGTGTTGCCTTCTCTTCCTCTCTCTCGTCCCCTCCCCACTGAGGGGCTCTCATGAAGTCCCTAAATGATGCTCTAAGGAGCAGGGTTTGAAGACCCCGACCCTACAGAAGCACCTGGTCTGCGTGGAGCCAAGGCGACCACTGCAGAGGGCCAAACTTGGCTTGGAATTTTTTAAGTTTCATTTTCTTTCGTGCCACTTTATTTAATTTTGTTCCATTTCTTATTTGTGACCCTTCCATGATGTCCCGTGAAGTAGAAGTGATGCAGACAAAACACCGCCAGAAGATTTATTGGCTGATCCCAAATCCACCGAGCCCAGAGTCTCATACAGACACAGTGCCCTGTCCACGAAGTCACCCGATGGTCTGGGCAGAGACAGCCTCTTGTGCTTTGACCCTCTGTCATCCCTGGCCGAGCACCACCTCCTGGATCTCTCTGAAGTCAGGGCCACAAAGATCTTCAGTGTTAGCTCCATCCTGAGAGATGGCCACAGCTCCTCATAACCAGTGTGTACTGGAACCCATGGCCAGGAACCAGGGTGAGACCAGAAAGTACATAGGGCACAAATTCAAGTAGACATCATTCTCAGTAGAGTTGGTACCTAGGTGTGCCTCAGCCGCCTTGTTTGCCTTGTCCCCATCCTGAGAGCAGGCTTCAATCTTCCAGACCCTTCAGAGAGAAGCATCTAGAATTCATAATTTTGCTAATGTTGAACCCTTTTCATTGAACATACTGGTGAGCTACCCCGCTAAAGACCCTGTTCCATGCGTAGCAGGGAAAGCAACGAGGGGGGAACAGAACACCCATCCTACTGCACTTTTATGAAGAAAGCCGTGTCTGAGACCCATGGAGCTCATAATGGACTGCCACGTGCACACAGCAGACCAGGCAACATGGGTCTTCAAATGCCATGTGGAAGAGGCCGGGTTGAAGGACACACTTGCTTTTCTGATCCATCTGTCTCAAAAGAGTTACAATTTTCCCAAAGCTGTAAAGAGAGATACCCGTGTGAAAAATGGTTTGAGAGAAGACAGAGCATAATCTGGGAAGTTGGGTCACTAGCCATGCCCTTAGGGGTCCACGCTTTTCTAAAACGAACCCTATCTCCCCAGCAAAATCAGCAGCCGCAACAGAAAGGCAACTAGATGTATGAACCCCAACAGTGCTTGGGGGCTCCACGCCTTTCTCCTCTCACCTACCCCAAGCCCCAGGTGAGACAGTGCGATGCGTAGCTGGACTGCCCAGTCTGAATCCCAGCCCACCCCTCCCTAGCTGTGTGTCAAGTTACTTCACTTCTCTGTGTCTCAGTTTCCCCATTTGTAAATGCAAAGGTAACAGCTCCGAATTCATTGTGGGGGGAAGGGATATAAATACATACACATCCATACATGTAGTTCCTGCATATAGAGTATGGTTGAATAAGTGTGGGCCACCACCTTGTAAGAGGTGCCTGTGATATTTATCATCCCCCTTTTACATCTGCGGTCACAGGGCTGTGCGTCCCCCAGCTGGTGAGTGGTGGAGCCAGGCTGAGGCCGAGGACTGATTCACAGCCTCCTCCCACAGGCCACCAGGGGCCCTTGATCTCTAAGCCCTCTCAGCCAGGCCAGGCCTGTCCAGCCGCTCCCTCCCTGCACCACCCCTGCACCAGCCTCCGAGTGCCCAGCCCTCCCCCCTCCCAAGCACATTCACCACGGGGCTGAGGATGGTCAGCTCCGTTTCTCCCAATCAGTTAAGGTCTCCTGGCCTCACCATTAGTAAGAGACCTCAATGGACTGGGGCTCAGGGTCCCCCGGCCCCATGGTCCGGCCCCTCCCCATCCCTGAGGCCACTCCCCTTATGAGAACATGCCCCTTTCAGATCAGGCAGTGGTCCTAACGGGCAGGGGTGCTGAGAAGCCCCACTTCCTCAGGAGACCTCAAAAACACCGGGAGTTGCAGAAAACCCTCTGCGAACAACAAATCTAATCCTGTCCTCTCCTGTTTGGATGAGAAACTGGAGGGCCTGGGGTGTGAAGGCCTGAGCAAGGTGGCACGAGGTGCTGGGGGAAAGATGAGTTTCTAACCAGTTCCTTTGTCTCCCAGCTCCAGCTCATCCCAGCGAGTGACGTGACGCTGGCTGGCTCCCCTCTCCCCCAGGCTCCTCTGACCCGGAACTTCTTTCCCATCACTCTATCTCCCCCTACCCCATAAGCCAGATCCCCTCTTTCAGGAGAAGGTCTTCTTCTCTAGGGAATTTGGGTGTTTAATCCGATCACTTTTATCTGTTCACCTAAGTATCAGCTGTGTGGCTTTGAGCAAGTTACTTGACTTCACTGAGCCTCAAATTCCTCTCGTCTATAAAAAGGGATTAGTGCCACCTATATCCTACTTTGTCTTGAGAATTAGATACAAAAAGTGTAATTTACGATATGGAATAATTATTTGTCATCTTGGATCCACCAAGTGTCAGGTCCTGCTCTCAATTGTGGGGACCCCCCCCCAGGAACAAGACCAGCAGACTCCCTAACATCAGGACACTTGCATTCTGATGCTGAGGATGTCAATTACGGAGACAGAGTCTTTCTGTATTTAAGATAAAATAAGATAGAAGGGCTCCTGGAGATGGAGGCTCAGAGAGGGTCTCGAAGGGTCTCTGAGGAGGCGACCACGCAGCAGAGACCTGAACGAAATAGATCTGTGACGACAGACAGAGCAGAGTCCCGCACCACGACCGCACGAACACCATCGGCCCCCACACACCAACCGCTGCCTGACCACAGGTCAGAGCAGAAGCTCACACAAGACCTGTGGGCCCGACAAGGACAGAATGCCTTTCTGGAGGCTTTGCTTTTCGTGTTTCTGCATGCAGCTGCCCAGAATCTCCTCCCCGGTGTCCCCGAGGATATGGAGACCAGCACCTCAAACCGGGCAGAAGTGAATTGAGTCAATAGACAGACACACTGAGCCTGACGGTCCAAGGCACCCACTCCTTGAAGGGGTCTGCGTCCAGGGAGTGGCTTGCCGAAATCTCACTCTTGAACTCTAAACCCTGAGGAGCCCACCGTGCTGGGCACAAAGCCCCAGCAGCCCAGCCTTGCGTTCGTGCTTCGCTTCAGTGGTTCACTTCCCCTGTTTTCCCCCGCCTGGCAGCGTGACCTCCCGAGACAGCCTGCAGGTGACTGCCGAGTATTGGTCGTGGGTGTGAGCACGCATGCACATGGTGTATGCACGCACATGTGTGCATGTGTGCAAACACTTCCCATGCCCTTCATCTTTCCTCTTCTCTCACTGCTTTCTTTACCTTTTAAACGTTGTCATCTCTGGCACATAGGACGCCAAAGATGGGTCAAGGACCATCTCAGTGATTCACCAGAAAGGGAAAGAGAACAGATCACACGGAGCAACACACACACCAACTGTAACATAGGGGTAGTATTTCTACTTTTCCTTATTATGATCCCAGTGACCCCTCTGCAGCTGCTAGGTACACGGAGCACTGGTATGCGTTTGAATGGGGCAGAGACGTGGGCTAATGGGTATTCCGGGAGGCTCTTGGGGCAGAGGTGGGGCTGGCCCCATAGAGTGCACAGCCTGAGCCCTGCCCCTGGAAACTCTTGGTTCAAATAGAGAGGGTGTGCACCCCCTCCCCCAGGCTTCACCAGGGGTACACCTGAGTGAGCCCATCTCTGCTGTCCTCTTTTTTCCAGAAAGCAATCCCTTTCTTTCCATTGTATTTTATAGTCTTGGGCTAATAATAATAATTCAACCCAACTGGCATTCATTCAGAAGGCCATAGTATCGATTGATTGAGAATAATTAATTCAATGTCATTTAGTGGGTGTTTCTGTTTAAGTAAACTTTTCTGAATCTTGTGGGGGATAGTAATGACTTCAACACAGATCCTCACCTCCAAAAGCTTGGCATTCTGTGATTCTATGGAAATTCAAGGGTGGATTCTGATCTGCCAGAGGGATCATAGAGTACTTCCTGGGGGAGGTGGTTTTTAGGAAGGGCATTGAAAGGAAAAAAAATATACAAACAGGGGGAAAAAACATATTCCAGGCAGGAGAAAGCTCAGGAAGAAATGCCACAAGTCTGGAACACAGGACAGATTTCCAGAGAGCAGTGCCTAGACCAATTGGCTAGAAAACAAGAAGTGTGATAAGCTGCCGGGGTTAACATATGTCAAATCTTCTTTCATAAAGTGCATTAATCTTACAAATGTTAGCTGCTATTTTAAGGCTGGGAAGGCCAGCAAGGGCCTCATGAGAAGCTTCGAAGGCCCCACCCAGAAGTGTATTCCTGGTCAACTAGGGGCTTCGGCAGGAGGCTGGTCGGGTCACACTGTGGCTGGGCAGGGGCCTTCTGGAGGCCAGGTGGTGGGTGGGCTGGTGAGGGAGGAGACCAGCAAGCAGGTGGCAACAGTAAGAGCTGAGGAAGTCCTGACTCAAGGCCGGGAAGAGGACTCAGAGAGGGAAGGAAGTAGATGTGGGCCATGCCAACACACAGCACCAAGTAGCGAGGGCCCGGTGCCACCCATGAGAACATGGAGGACACCAAACGCCCCCTCCCCACTTCCTTCCATTGCTACTCATGGGACTTTGGGCAAAGGTCTGTGCCTCAGCTTCTCATTAGGTGCACTCACCAGTCAACCTCCTACCTTTGTAGGCTTCCAAGCCTCTGTGACGCTCCTTTTATTAATACCCAAAGCAGATTCTCATTGGCAACTCATGAAAAGAAGGAATCAAAAGCTAAAAGAATCTATTAATCACTTTTACTCAGAACTCACTCCTGTTAGATCAAGCACCAGAAAGAGAGTGAGAAAAGATAGGCCAGAAACAAATACTATCTGCGCAGTTGTTAAACTGGGTTGCAAGGCGGCCGACATATCGTGTGAGGGACAAATGACTTGAACGTGTTTCCCTCTCTGTGGCTGGCTGACACCATGCCCTGGCGTGATGCAGGGAGCTGACAAGACATCAGCTGAGGTCCCACGGGCTCCTTGTGACCACCGAGGAAATCAGTGTCTCCTTTGCAGGATTCCCAGCAAGACTCTTGAGTTTGCTGGAGAGAGTTCTCCTTCGTCAGCCAAGTTTACAAAGAGCAGGGGCAGCCCCTCCACCTGGGAAAAATGGGCACGATGCCAGCTGGAAATCAAAGGACAGCCGAGGTTGCTGACCTGGATGGTCCAGGATTGACCTTGAGTGTAAACAACCAGAAGGTGGGTAGATGGGGACCCTCTAGCATTGTGAGCACAAGCAGGTCACACAAAGTTGTGGAGCCTCAGTTGCTTCATCTGCAAAATGGGCATGATAGGACCCACGCTGTAGGGCTATTTGGGGGATTGAAGGAGATAGTGGATACAAAAGTGCTTTGAGATTCAGAAATGTTGTTCCTATAGGAGACATTACTTTCATGACAATTTGCTCCCCAGGACATTAGCCTTTTAACTAGGACACCCCTCAACCTCCCCCAGTGCACCCCCAGATAAGCTGCCCTCAGGCCCTCTCAGGTCAAGGGAGAGCTGAGCTGGGATTCCGTTGAACCATCAGCCCTGCTGCCATGTTGCCTGTCAGCATCCAGGCATTCCCCAGACACGTGACCTTGACTAAGTCATTTCGTTTCAGTGAGTATCACCCTCCTCCCCCATCCAAAGGGGACCCCCATGTGAGCCTGTGGCTAAGACCTTTCAAAAGACATGCACATGCTCAGCACATATCACCTGCTAAAATAGAATCCCTGCCCCACCCTTGCCTATGACCTGTGTGAAGTCAGGCAGGCTATGTGACCACTCTGAGCCTCAGTTTCATCTTCCATAAACAAATATTAAAAGTACTTAATGCTGGGGGCCATACGAGAAATGAATAACCTCATAAATAAAGTGCCCAGTACCATCCCTGGTTCATGGTAGTGTTTAACAAAGAGTGACCCCCTTTCTCATTACTGTCCCCTACTCTGCCCCCAGGGCAGTTTAAATCCTTAAATTCTCCCCCAAATCTTGGGTAAATTATAAGTCTACCTGACAAACTTCTTCAATCTCCTCTATCCATGATTTAATCCTACCCTGATAGGTAAAAATCTATGTCTAGTACCTCTGTTCTCTTGCTCCTATAAAAAAGCCAGAATCGGGGGTGTCTAGGTGGCTCAGTCATTTAAGCATCTGACTCTTGATTTCAGCTCAGATCATGATCTCAGGGTCATGAGATTGAGCCTTGCATCAGGCTCCGTGGTGGGCCTGGAGCCTGCTTAAGATCATCTCTCCTTCTGCCCCTCCCCCCCAACTCATGTGTGCACTGTCTCTCTAAAGAAAAAAAAAAAAAGGTCAGAATTACCCAACTGGTAAGTGACTTGACGGGGATCTTTTTACTGTCTCCATCTTGGGGATAGGATCCTTTTTTTTTTTTTTAAGATTTTATTTATTTATTTGACAGAGAGAGAGACAGCGAGAGAGGGAACACAAGCAGTGGGAGCTGGAGCGAGAGAAGCAGGCTTCCTGCCGAGCAGGGAGCCGGATGCGGGGCTTGATCCCAGGACCCTGGCATCATGACCTGAGCCGAAGGCATACGCTTAACTGACTGAGCCATCCAGGCGCCCCTTGGGGATAAGATCATACAAGCCAGCTCTGATCCATAAGCCTCCAAGCGTAGGCGGCCAGAAAAAATATAAGGGCATTCCGAAAAACCCAAATAATTACAAGATAAATGGAAATCCTGTTTATAACCTGCTTACATCTTAGGAGTGGATTCCCATCCATCCTTCCATGAGTAACAGTAGTCTAAAAGGTGACATGACTTACCTGATTCAGCATTCACTGAGTCTCCACTATGGACCAAGCATGGTGCCAAACACTTGAGATACCGTGGAGGGTTCTGTCCTCATGGAGAAGACCAACAATGTCACCGTAAGAGCGAGCGTGACAAGTGCCAGAGAAGGGAAGGCCAGAGGGCCTGGGCCTAAGCTCACCTTGGGGGCCCGAGACGGCATTGAAGGGTGAAGGCGGAGGTGTGGAGAGGTCTGGAGAGAGGGAACTCTTCCTAGCAGACAGATAGCCAGCTGAATTCAGAACCTGGGTCACCCCACTCTGAGAGGCCACTAGCAGGAAGGCCAGGGACCCCCTGGGGACCATGCAAGATGGTTTGCCAAGTGTCTGTGCACGCACGCAGCTCCCCGGGACCAGCCTCTACAGCTTCCTAAAATCCTCAAAAGAACCCATTCCGTGTGCGTTTCTGCCTGCCCGGCCCCCACAAGGTCAAGAACAACTGCAGGCAGATATGTGCACACATTTCCCTGGGGGTGACTGTCCTGCAGTGTCCTCAGGTCGGGGGGACCACCCGGCTGTGCTCAGAGCCTCCCTTCCCCCTCCCATCCACACTCAGAGCAAACCCTGCTCACAGAGGCTGAGCGCGGGGGCAGGGGCGGGGTGCAGAGGGGGCATCGGAAGGGTTATGCCAGGGTCACTAATGGGGAGGAGTGTTTCTCATCAGAACCCCTTCCCTAAGAGCTCATCGATTATTCATGGCCATTAAGAGGCCAAACTTCCTTCTAAGCGAGGGACCCATGGCTCAGAGGGCAGCCGGCCAGGCCAGCAAAGGAAGCCTGGGGACGGCCCCGGCAGGCGGCGTGAAGTCCCCATCCTGGGGGTCACCACGGGCGCGAGGCCGCCTCGGGAGAGCAGGGAGCGGGCCCAGGTCGGGCCAACTGGCAGCCTGCTCCCGCGGGCATGCACGGAGGCGGCGCTCTCGGCCTGCTGGCAGATGTGTTCATCCACTGAATAATTTACACCCTCCAGGAAATGGACCGCGGAGATGCCAAAGCCATTAGAGGCTCCGCTGGTGGGGGAAGGGGGCACAGAGGAGAAGAAAACACGGAGGCACGACCGGCCCTGGCCGCTAATGGCTTCAGCATTTGCCAGGCGCGCTCAGGCCCGGGGCTCGTCTGCATTCACCGCGGCCCGGCTGGGCGTTCACTGCTACCTGTGCTTCCCAGGTGAGCAAAACAAGGCTCAGAGAGGTGCAGGGAGTTAGCGCAAGGCTGCGCTGCCTGGCACTATTCAAATTAGAACTCAAGCCAGGCCTTCTGGTCCTCAGCGTGTCCTTCAAGCAGAAGGAATTTCACTAAGCAATCAAGTGCCTGGTTTCCTTTTTATCGTTATTCCTGTGTGAGGGCAGATGCTCTGCTCCTCCCTCTCTCAGGCCTCTGTACCTGGGTCCAGGTATTCCTGCCCTGCCTGGACACACTGGAAGGACTGTCCCCCATTGGGACCCAGCCACTGGAACACTGAAAAGGGCCCAGATTGTGACCAGTTACATCCATGGAGAGCCTGAGGTCCAGAGAGGAGTGACTTGTCCAAAGTTCCGTGTTGAGGAACAGAATGGGATCCAGGAGCCGGGACGTCAGATTCTAGTTCTCTTCCTTTTTAGGATGCCGCCTCCAGTCCGCTCTCTAAAGCATCCCGTTTGGGGGCGCCTGGGTGGCTCAGTCGGTTAAGCATCTGCCTTCAGCTCAGGTCATGATCCCGGGATCTTGGGATCGAGCCCCATATCAGGCTCCTTGCTCGGCAGAGAGCCTGCTTCTCCCTCTCCCTCTGCCTGCCACTTTGCCTCCTTGTGCTCTCTATCTGTCAAATAAATAAATAAAATCTTTAAAAAAAAAATAAAAAACAGGGTGCCTGGGTGGCTCAGTCGGTTAAGCGACTGCCTTCGGCTCAGGTCATGATCCCGGAGTCCCGGGATCGAGTCCCACATCGGGTTCCCTGCTCGGCGGGGAGTCTGCTTCTCCCTCTAACCCTACCCCCTCTTGCGCTCTCTCTCTCACTCTCTCTCTCTCAAATAAATAAATAAAATCTTAAAAATAAAAATAAAAATAAATAAAAATAAAAAATAAATAAAACATCCCGTTTGGAAGGACAGCTAGCTGTGTTTCTGCCCCAAGAGGCAAGGCCAGGAGCCCGAGAAGGTCCCCGCAGTGACCTACACAAAACCAGCGCAGCAGGTACCATCCCAGGCCCCCCTACACTTAGTTGGATGAGAGAAATAAAGCACTGGCCCAAAAACCAGCTCTTGGGCTGACCCACACAAGGGAAGAAAAATGCAACCCCCGGGTGGACGCAGACGAGTGGCAGGCTGGAGACTTGCCCGGGGTTTACTGATCATTTCTCAGAAACCAGGTCAGTGCTGGAAAAGAGTATCCGTGTGCCTGCCTCTGCGTGTGGCCACTCACGTGGCCCTTGCTGCCTCAGGACGGTGGGCTGGACCACACCCCACGTGTTAGCCTCCTGGGGCTGCCGGGCCGAGTCCCACAAAGCAGGTACTTGTCGCCTGAAAACAACAGAAATTGCTGTCTCGGTTCTGAGGGCCAGAAGTCTGAACCCAAGGTGTTGGCTAGCCATGGCCTCTCTGAAATCTCTAGTAGAGGACCCTTCCTTGCCCCTTCTGGCTTCTGCTAGCCCCAGCTCTCCCCCGGCTTTGGCCGTGCAGCTCCAACCTTTACCTGCACCTTCCGTGGCTGCCCTTCCTGCATGTCTCAGTGGCCACACTTCCCTCTTCTCATAAAGATACCAGTCATCTATGGAACAGGGGCCTCGACTTCCCTAATGACATCGGTAGTGACTCCGTTTCCAAACAAGGCCACACTCCAAGGTACTGGGGCTAAGGGCTTCATCATATCTTTCTGAGCAACATAATTTAACCCATCACACCGCACCAGGTTAAATAAAAAAAAATTCTTGGTTATGAGGGTTGGGCAAGAATCGGTTCATCCCCGTCTCCTTTTCCCACCGCCAGACACTATCATGGCCCCTTTGGCTAAGGAGCGCGTGCATGAGAAAGAGCATTAGAACTGTATTCCATCACTCCCGGCTTTTGAGAACTTTGTTAGCAAATAACCTACCCATACAAGGTTTTATAAGGTTTTCTTTTGCTCACACTCCGAATGATAACATTCCTTTAATTCAGCAAATATTTACTGAGCAGCTACTAAGTGCCAGCCCCTGTGTGGAGCATTGGAGATACAGGAATTAATAAGATGCTGTCCGTTCCCGTGCAGAACTCAAACTCTAGAGGCAGAAGCATTTGAGTCAATGGATAATTACACCACAGAGTGATAAATGTTGTAATAAAAGGGAGTCCCAAATGCCATAGGGTACAGAACAGCAAAAAGCGAATCTCTGCGTGACCTTCATCACTCACATGACCAAGCTCTCTAGCTGTCTGGCCCATAATAGATGTCTCGCCTCCAGTAAGTACACACAAATCTGGGTCTTCTTTTGACAATAACAGGTGGCTTACTGAGGAATTGCATGGTACTCTGGGTGGGTAATGAGGCTCGAAAGCTCTTTCCCAGAGCCTTCAGCATCTCACACCATGGAGCCAGAGATGAAAGGGGACAGTTTGGGCCAAGCAGCCTACAGTCGCCCTGAAAACCACCCAAGCAGCACAGCCTTATGGCGCCCACTTCCCTCTTGGCCACAGCAGGTCCTTGCATCCCTGGGACATTGAAAGCTCTCGACGTGCTTCTACCATGTGGAGCACGCAAACCCCGGGGCAGACGTGCTATCCAGTGCAGGACCCTGGAGGCAACTTCACAGAGCTGAGCCTCAGGTTTGAGATTCCATGTCATCCTGTAGGAAGGACTGTGTCTCACCGATCCCTGGCAATGCCAGCCAGGTAACAGCTGCAGCAATGGCCATGGGTGGCAGCCCATCCTATAGACATTTTTATAGGAGGTGACAGCTTTCCTACTGCACAGCCCATCTCTCATGGGAGGCAAGGGGCAGCTGGACAACCACAAAAGGACTTTGATGTCAATATCAACTCTCTAGACCATGAACAGTCAGTTCTCGGGAAGAGGGAAACAAAGAGCCAATAACCGCCTGAAAAATGTCCAATCTATCTCCAACTCAAGGAAATGTTAATTAAAGCAACAATGGTTATCAATTTGCTATTTATTAAAATAGCAAAAAAGTACACGCAAAATGATACTCAACACAGGAAAGAGACAATGGAATGAGCAGTTATCTTTCATTTGTAAAGGAGAAAAAGTTAGGGCACCCTTTTCTGGGAAAAGGAGACATTTGGCAATACAAACCAAGTCGCTTTAAGAATGCATAAACTTGGCCTCTAGCAAGCAATCTTAAGGAAGTAATCAGAATGTGTTTTATATAGAACGGTGGCTCTCACGGAGCTACTTAGAATAGCTCCAAATAGTAAACAATATAAATGCCCAGCAAAATGGGGGAAATTAAATAAATAATGATACTTTCAGAAGATGAAATATATGAAGTCACTTAAAATTTACATTTTTAAGGCAATGTAATAAATGAGAAAATATTTATTTTAAAAGAAAAAGTGAAAAGAGCAACACAAAATTACACCTACCACTTCATACCAACTCTGCAAATAATGTGTTTTAAAAGACTGGAAAGAAATACACGAAAGCAATTAACAGTGATTGGATTACAGCTTAGGTGAGAAATTTTTCTTCTCTATAAATTCCAAATTTTCTTCAATACTTACACATTAGTGTTCTAGTTAGAAAAATATTTACAGCAATTTACCTTGTTTTAAAATATAGACATGTGTGTTAATCCGTCTAATTATACGGATATACGGACAGGACTCCGTTACAGGCCAAACAAAGAATATTTATGTAGTGGAAGAGAAGATAGTGGTGACTTCAAACTTGTCACTCATTGCGCCAGACGTCTTTGTATTCAATTGTGTTCAGTTGGCATAATCATTGTTTCAAATATCTGGCTGCCTTGGGGACACCTGAAACATTGCTTCTTTTTCATGCCCTGTTCAAGTTTCATCTCTTACTGGAAGACTCCATGAAAAATCAGTCCACGGGATCGGCCTGCCCCTTGAAAGTCTGTCGGATGTGGCACACCGCACAATTCACTGATGCTCTACCGTTTGCTTCCGTCCCATGTGTGTGCATCATTGCTTTGCTAGACTCTGCACGCTTGGGAGCAGATGGATTGGTTAACTCTTATTGCATAACAAACCATCCAAAACTCAGTGACTCCAAATCACAAGTCTAGAATTGTCTGAGGGGCTGCGACTGGTTGTTTTTAGCTGCGTTCACTCCTGTGCCGATGGTTAGCTGCCAGGTTGACTAAGGCCTAGCTGGTCTAGAGAGGCCTCCGTTGACACAACCTATCTCTGCTCGTGTAGTCTAACCTCCAACCAACTAACCTGGGCTTTTTCTCCTGGTGGAGACAGGATTCAAAGATAGTAACTGAAGGCACACAGGGCCTTTTGAGGCTTGGGCTCAGGACAGGTATACCATCACTTCTGCTAGACTTTATTGGCTCACGCAAATCACAAAGCAAGCCTAGTTTCCAAAGGTGGGGAACAAGACCCTACGTCTCAATGAAAGAAGCTGAAAAGGTGCATTGCGTGGATACAGAAAGGAAATAGTTGGGGCCATTATTGCCATGGAGGTTCGATTTGTTTCAATTCGATATTGTGCCTCATCACTTGTCTAGTGGTAATATATGCACCAACCATTTTACTGATTGCTAACAGCTTCATTCCCACTTTTTCCTCCCACTCTGTTCTGAATTGCAGGAGGCTGGAAGCCTGGAAACTATATGCAAGCCCAGATTCCCTTGCCAGATGGCTTCGGATTTGGTTCTGCCAATGAGAGGCGCTGCCAGGAGATTGAAAGGCAGGAGGAAAAGAGAAGCCACTTTGTTTTTCCTACTTTTGCTTCTAGCAATAGCAAGAGAAGCGGCAGAGAGATGCGGGCTCCGGGGTTTCTGCGCAGGTAACACGGCTCCATTGGCAATGACCGGGAGGTAAGGGACGTGCCAGCAACACCATGCACACGGGCTCTGGCTCCAGGAGTGGCAGCAGCATGCTAGCCACCCGGGTGACGTGGCCCCTGAGGGCTCTGACTCTAGAGGAACGATAGGCATGACGGTGGCCTCTCAAGATCCCGTGGTGGTAACGACAGTAGGCTCCTGACTTCCTAAAAGCAATGCTTTTGCCTCAGTCCCAGCAGCAACACCAGCAGATCGGTGCCACAAACCGTCATAGACTCTGGGCAACCAACGCTCCAAGCTGGCTACCTGAAATGCGTTATCTGGGTATTTGGTCAAACGGCGCGTGAGTAAACGACTTTCTAGAAAGTACTAGAAAGTACTAGATGGCAGCTAGTAGCTGTGCGAGGACAAGTGGCTTGAGTTCTTATCTGCGATTGTCTGTGACAAGGTGGTCATTGAAAGCAACGTTTTCAGAGAGGAAGTCACCAGTGGTATTGGACAGAATGACTACGAGAAATGGCACGATGGAGAGGGGCTTTCTCTGACTCCCCTGGAGAGCTTACCTGAAGAGAAGCTTAAGGGACTTTAATACTTAGCTTAAGGTACATTCGGAAAACTGGAAAACCTCTGTGTCAGCCCTAAAAGAATCTCCAATTTCTCATATCCTCCAGGTTGACACAGGTTAGAGTCAGACCCCAAATTTATGTCTACAAGTTGCAGAATTATAACATCGATTGAATTCACAGCCTTGCCGGGATAAGCATAGGACACTGAGTGGGAAAGAGGGGAATTCTGAATGTTGGAACAAGTCGGTTGAGATGACCTTAGATAAATGGCAGAATCTAGATTTATCAAATCCCCTGGGAAATGTTCTTTGCAGAAGCATGCTGTCCTTCTCTCTGTGAGGAAATCCTGGAATGCAAAATGACCATCATGATATAATACATAAATAACTAGAGGCTGATAGATTCAGAATATTCACAGGAAATGACTCTTAAAGAAACGATAGGAAGAGCAGAACTGGGCCTTCAAAAAGTCATCCCACCTCACCTCCTTAGTCACTTGGGTAAACTGAGTCCCGGAGAAGCTCTGATCAGAACCCTCAGCCCTTCCTATCACTTTATGAAAATGAAATGGGAGCTGAATATTTGCAGGTTCAAGTTCAAGTCATCTTTGTCGGGTCCACTCAAGGACTCATCTCTTGAGTGTCGTCCCTACCGAAAATCCCACAGGAATGTGACATCGGCTTGTCAAATGCCACTACTCACTGCTACATTGGATTAACATATATTCCAGTCTGGCTTTCTACAGACTTATTCAAAGGTTATAAATTCTGATATACACGCTTAGAAGGCAGACAATCACCGTCTGTGAAGAATCCCATCACTCAACTTTATAGAGTCCACAGGGAAAGGTAGCCTCACCCATGAGGAGCACAATACTGGATAAAAGCACAATATTGTCTCAGCAATCTCCCCGGCATGCCATCCTCAACATGGTGCTGAAGCTTCACTTCCTTTTAGATTTGCTTAGACTTGGGCTATTTTCCAGGGCAGTATGAAGTGGTAAGCAGGGAGCACTATGGGACCTGTCCAAGGTCAGAGCCAGGATGGAAAGAGAGCAGGTGGCTTCGCAGCTTATGCTCTTAAGTCCACATTGCCTCCCCCGTGATGATATTCCTGAAATATCTCTTTATGAGGTCCCCTCCTCTCCATTTCCTCAGCCACTGCCATGGTCAACACGTCTCTTCTGAAGGGTTGTTCCAATGGTTTCTCAATGCCTTGCCTACGGTCTCCTTCCCACAAAAATTCTCCAGAGTGAGCTTTGTGAAATGACAGTCTGACCAGTTCCTTCGACCAATGGCTGTCAAAGGTCCACAGAGGGAAGTCCAAACTACGTAGCCTGAAAACGAGGCTGCCCAGCATCCTCCCCCTGCCATCACAACTGCAAATGAGCCTACGTCCCAGCCGGGCAGAACGGCTTGGAGTTGCCCAAGCACGCCAGATCCCACACGAAGGTCTTCTCTCATGGTGGTCTGCCTGCCACCACTGACTATCCCCTTCCACCTGGCTCCCTCCCACTGCCACTTCAAGATTCAGCTTGCTCAGTGTCCCGTTCCTTGGGAACCGCTCCTGGGCGTTTCCAGGCTTTCTGTTCCACCACCTGAAAGTTTAGCTCTATTCTCAATCCTATCCCAATATAGTGTGCTTGTTCAGTGACAGGACGCTCTCCCACTATGTGTGCGAACTCTCTAGAGCCACCTCTGTCTCCTACCACAAAGTCTGACACTTAGTTCACGCTCAATGGTATTTAACGGATGGATGGATGAATGCACGGATGGATGGATGGATGGAAGGATGGATGGATGGATGGATGGATGATGGATGCCTAACATGCTGTTTTCTTTTGCTAAAAAAAATTACCTCTTACCCACCCCCCACCAGGCTAGACTTTTTTTCTCAATCCTGCAAATTAGAGGATATTATCGCTTCTATCAGTCATAGTTTCAGAAATGTAAAGATTAATACTCACTACAAGCAGCAAATGTTTCATCCTTAAGGTGCCACAGGAATAACATTTGCTAATTTGTATTTGCATTTGAAATTGAAACACAAATTGGCACGAGAACTATTACACATCCCGGCTAATTAATGTTCTAAAAATGAATTATGCAAATCAACCTCAACAGGCCTCAGAAGCTCTTTCCCTGTATAATGAACGACTCGGAATGTGAACCTTGTTTAAGGGCTGATTCTGACGGGGTCGTGCGGTGGAGAGACGCCGGGCTTTGGAACCAGACTTAGCCAGGTGGCAGTCTGCCTGTGCCTCACTTTATTCATCTGTTAACTGGGAATGAGAATGCCTACTAAATCGGGTTCCTGAAAGATTAAAAAAAAAAAAAAAAAAGACCATTACAGAGTCCCTGGCTATTACAAGTAACTGCCTCTACCCATTTGCTTCCTTTGTCCTTTGGCTTCCTGATGGCCCCCTTCAGACCACCCCCCCTCCCACACTGTCCCTGCCCTGCCTCCCTCGCTGATGCCAGTCTTGCCTCCGACATGGACTCTGCCTTCTGGATCCCGTTTTCATTTCATGTCCTAAGAATCCAGCGAATGACGTAACATCTAGCTTGGCCACCGAGCATTCCTCAGGCCTTGAGAATGGAATGTCAGAACAGCCGGGGGGAGGTCATGGTGACTGATTAGGGAGCAAAGCAGACAGCAGTGAAATTTGGGGCAGCTTTCTGTGTGGTCTGCAGCAATGCCCGGATAACCTACCGTCGTGACCGCTAGCTGTCTCCTGGCTCGGCTGGGCCTACACCTGTTCCTACAAACCCGCCCGTAAGATGCAAGAGCGTGGATCAGGGACATTTGCTCAGGAAGGACTGGTGGGCTCTCACTAGAGTCCCACCGCAGGAGGTCTGATGGTGAACGTGATGATTACAAGTAACACATTAATGGGCTTCAGGGAGCCCAGCAAGAGCTAAAGGCTGGAGCACATGACCCTCAGGACAAAGTAAGGACTTACCAGGAAGACTCGTTGGACATGTAGCTCTAAGCTCTTGGGGCCAAGTCCACTGGCATGTTGGGATTTCCTTTCCAGCTGTAGACACACACAGTAAGGGTCACAGCACGGGAGGGACCGGATAGCCAGTTCCCTTCTGAAACCACGACTGCCGCATGTTGGTGACCAGCCTGACCTGGACAAGCCAAGTCCCCAGGAGAATGTGGTATCAACAGCAAAACCGAGACTGATGGTTCCTCCAGTCAGCCTTCCACAGCCAGGCCAGAGGACTTTCCTACTTCTCTAGTGAGGAAGAAAGGCAGTTTAAGGGAGCATCACACATCGCCCAGGTGCACGGTGGTCAAGCCTTCGTGTGGAACCCCGACACAGACGGGGGGCAGTATCCTCATCTGTCCAGGGCAGATAATTTAGGTCCTTCTCGTTTTTTCCTTTGAAAAGTTCAAGGTAAGGGCTCTCAAGCTAAAGGTACTTTTTTTTTTTTTTTTTAAAGATTTTATTTATTTATTCATGAGAGACAGAGAGAGAGAGGCAGAGGGAGAAGCAGGCTCCCAAGGAGCAGGAAGCCCGATGTAGGACTCGATCCCAGGACCCTGAGATCATGACCTGAGCCGAAGGCAGACACTTTAACCATCTGAGCCACCCAGGCGCCCGCTAAAGGTACTTTTTAAATAGCAGTAAGAGAATCAAGAGCCGCGTGCTCCCCATCTCAGGAGCAGGGACGTTTCCCTCTGATGGAGAGAGCTGAGCCCCTACTCCGCACCCACGCTTGATATGGGTCTCAGACACACAGAACAGAAAAGCCTTGGGGTTTTCTGTACTATACAGTAGGAACTAGCTCTGAACTGAAGTATTTAAAGTGGGGATTATAAGAGAAAATTAGAAAGTCTCACAAGAGAAGCTGCCTCTAAATTATTTATGGTCAGCGCCATGTTGTTTTGCACTTAAATTTAAGCACAGTCTGGTGACTGACAAAAGCAGCAGCGTCGAAGCCAGACTTCCCAGCGTCGGAGCCCAGTTCCACGGCCGGATGCTTGTGTGACCTTGGGAGAGTCCTTTTAGCATTCATTAAGCGTCTGTTGCCTCAGCTACAAAATGAGGTTTATCCCGACAGCATGGGATGGCGCATCAATCGGAAAGACATCCAGAGTAGCTGCTACAGTGAAAGGTCCGGAGGCAAGGGTGTCAGCAACCGGATCCTGACTCCAGCACCCTCCAGGTACGTGGTTCTACAGGGCCCCCAGTGCCTCCACAGCCAAAGAGGGTCATAATCCCACCGGCCTCCCAGGACTGGCGAGCGTCTTCAGTGAGTCCACCATGGGCTGATTGTCCGTGCGCCCCCAGAATTCACATGTTGAAATCCGAACCCCCAAAGGTGCTGGTATTAGGAGGTGGGGCCTTTGGGAGGTGCTTGGCTCGTGAGCGGGGAGCCCTCTGGATTGAGATTGGCACCCTCATAAAAGGGACTCCAGAGAGTCCCCTAGCACCTTCCACCCTGGGAGGACATCCCCGGAGGTCAGCCGTCTGCAACCCAGAAGAGTGCCCTCACCTGACCGGGCCGGCTGAGTGATCTCAGACTTCCAGGCTGCAGAACTGTGAGCAGTGAATTTCTGCTGTTTGTAAGCCACCCAGGCTGTGGCATTTGGTATCGGCAGCCCGAACGGACTAAAACACAGTTCATACATTCATACAGTGTCTGGTTACCTAAGAGGTTCTTACGTGTTAGCTTTCAGGATTATTGCTTCATCCCAACACTCATCGAGTGCCCTGTCCACACCAGGTCCTGTCCTAGACACCATAACACAGGGATGAATGGAGCAGCATGCTCGGGGGCTCGAGGACCACGGGACAAGAAGGCACATGCACAAGTGATCGCCCCTGAGCGCAGGCTCAGAAGAGAGCCAGCATGGAATCCCAGAAAAGGCGACGTTTGAGACGAACCTTGAAGGACAGCAAAAAACACTCAAAAGGGTGACAGTATGTTCTAGAGAGCAGTACCTGAACGTCCAAGGCACAGAGGTGAGGACAGCGGGGAGCCGAGCGTGCCAGGTGGGAGCCTGCAGGAGAGGTGTGGTCCAGCTTACGCAGACTCTACCCCTTGGGACTGTGAGCCAAGAGACCTTGGTTTTAAACTCTCCCGAGGACCAGCTCTGAGAGTTTGGATTAATTTCCCAACTTGTAAAATGAGCCTATTAACAGGCGTGATCCTTGAGGGCCCTCCCAGCTCTAAAGCAATTCAATTCTCACCAGATTGCAAACTTCCTGGAGGCAGATTTCGTGTCCTATTCCTCTGCTTCCCCTCGCGCACCTCAGCGGGGGGCCAGGTCTGGTGCTTAAAAACGCCTTTTTACGCTTCCTGAATTTTCTAGTCTTTTCTAGCTGGGAAAGCTCTCATTTTAACAGTTTGTTCACAAGCAGGTTTCAGAAAGCACGTATTTATAAGACTGAGACTGCCCCCCTCCCCTCTTGAAGTGTTTTCTCATTATACAAATGATGTCAAGGCTTTTAAAATTTCAAACCAAAACGTGACCATCCCC
Organism: Mirounga angustirostris; assembly: GCF_029215605.1. Lineage (NCBI taxonomy): Eukaryota > Metazoa > Chordata > Mammalia > Carnivora > Phocidae > Mirounga > Mirounga angustirostris. The sequence continues at coordinate 12,064,254 of NW_026991718.1, read as the reverse complement.
TGACTTGTCTGGTTCAAAGGACGCTGAGGTCAGGGAGCCTCTCGGACAAAGACAACCCAGGACTCTCCCGAGTAGAGGACTTGAGTATGTGAGAGAACTGCTTCCAGCCCAAGCTCCTGCCGCCCGATAAAATTAGCCTAAAAATGATCTCCATGGCAACAGGAAATTTGTTCTTAAAGAAGGTTAGAAATAATGCCTTTGGAAGAAACTCGGCAGCAGCTAGAATATTCTCAGATTACACATAAATGGTGTCTATGCCAACAAAGTGACAGGCCAGGCGGCTCAATTATCTGGATAATTTAGGCCTGAACCAGTGATTTGTAAAAGAATAGGAGGTTTTTAAGACCTGAAGAATGGAATGTGGCAGGTAGGTCCAGGCGATCAGAAGCCCTGCCTCTCTTCCAAGTTCTCTCTGCCCTTCTGGGACCCGGAACAGGACTCGCAGGCCCCCAGGTGTCAGCTACACCACAAAAATCAAGGAGGGGCGGACAGAATTGTTCGATGGATGGTCAGGAAGTTGTTGGGGAGCAAGGGTGAGTTCTGGAGGGCCCATTCTGGAGCAGGTGCCCAGACATTCTCCTTTTTGCCCGAATAAAAAAAGAGCCAAGATCCCAAGACCCTCCCACCCGCTTTCTCTCTGATAGATCTCCGTTTGCTACACGTTAACCTTCTTTCTTCTCTGCCCCCACCTTTACCTCCTTCATTCCATCCCTCCTTGGAAGATTGAAAGTCATTTGGGAAACCGAAACCCATTCTGCTTTGATCAGTTTTGGGAGGAGACAGTAAAGTGTGGCCGACTCTGGAGCCAGGCTGCCCAGGTTCAAATCCTCCAAAGTCCGGGCCTTGGTTCCTCATGGGGAATGAGAACAAACGTGACTTCCTTGTGGCATAGAAGTGAGGATTGAATAAGTTCATATTTGTAAACATTTAAAACAGCGCCTCGCGTGCAGTAGGAGCTATATCTGCATTTGATGATCCCCCCCAATCATTTAAAAGACTCAAGCCACTGCAAAAATCAGCCTGGACCCCCAGACACAGAGGCACCCTGATAATTCCTGGGTTGAGATCTCTTTCACTGTGAATCATTAAGGAATCACAAATGATGTGAAATGCCATGTGTCATCCTGTGTCCTTGTCACACAGATGAGAAACTGACTGCCAGAGAGAGAAGGCATCTCTGGGGTAAGGAGTCCCAGGTAGCCCTGGGGGCTTTCTGAAGGTGACTTCCCGTCTTCCAGGCAATGCCACGGGGATCTGGGTGTGGGACTCTCTGCAGCTCCCAGCTCGGGCCAGGCCCTGGCCAGCCCTCGGTAAATGTTTGCCTAACATCTCAGCCTCCCTTTGGCTTGTGTGTGTTTATTTATTTACTTGTTTGTTTGCTCATTAACGCATGAAGGTATTCCTCAGGCAGAGATAAGGATCCCCAGGGGCCCATGAACTTTTCAGGAGCTGAACATAGAAGCTGTATCTCCAAAGACATTACATCAGATAATTCATTTTTTTTTTTTTAAGATTTTATTTATTCATTTGAGACACAGAGATAGAGAGAGAGAGAGCACGAGCAGGGAGAGAAGCAGAGGGAGAGGGAGAAGCAGGTTCCCCACTGAGCCAGGAGCCCAATGTGGGACTCGATCCCAGGACCGTGGGATCATGACCTGAGCCGAAGGCAGACGCTTAACCATCTGAGCCACCCAGGCGCCCCGGATAATTCATTTTGAAACCATCCAGCTGTGGGGGTCCCGTGTGACCACCCCTTAGGGGGTTTCAGTAGTTCCAGAACCTGGCGGAATCCAGAGCGTAAGCTTTAGAAGCAAAGTGGGAATCCGGGCTCTGAGACTTCTCAGCTTTGTGAGTTAGCCAAGTTACTTAACTGCTCCCAGCCAGTTTCTCCATCCTGAAGTATAATAATATCCAACATTTTTTGAGCATTTACTGTTTGCCAATAACTGTGTTCACAGCTTTATGTATATTATCTTATTTAAATTTCACCATCAGAGAGGAGAAAACAGGGGCATCCAGAACGTATTTTATCACTGAGTAATTAACATACCCATAACGCAAATTTACTTATTGGTTAATAAGTAAATGGCACAACTTGGGCGATTCTCCTCAGGGTCTTCCTGGTGGCTGTGAGCTGTGAGTTTTATAATCAACGGGCTCACAGTGGGAATCAGCAAATATTGCTTCCTTCTTTCCTCTTCCAACTACTAGACTTGATCCAAAACGAAATGTCCTTATTTCCCTCCTTCCCTTCCTTCCCTCTTTTATTTATTAGTCAAACATTTATTGAGCACGTTCTCAGTATTCAGTACCAAGTTCCTTACTAGCAGCTAAGCAACCAACACTAAACCAGGCAGGACTGTCCCTGCCCTTAGGCAGCTAATAGTCTTGTCTTTTGTTTTGCCATGTTACCTAATTCCATGGAAACACGAAGATCCCCCCCCCCACACACACAAAAGAACTAGCCAAGATCCCAAATTTCCATTTTGTTTTGTTATCCATCAAAGAAGAAAGAAAATTCATTTCTCAAGCACCTCCATGGGCAAGGTTTGCTTCTTCTATCACCTCCTTGAATGAATAACGCCACCCTTTGAGGGTATTATTATGCTTATTTTTTCTGTAAGAACTGCTCGTGGACTTGTCCCTGGAAGCCAAGATGGGCTTGACCCTCCGGCGTCCCTCCCCTCACCGGACACCTACGGTTTTCCTGTTGTCCTGGGCTTCTCAATGTCCACTCCTCTGGGCTGACTTTGAGGAGAACTCAAAGACTTCTGAGAATGCTTTTCTCCCCTTTTGTGGAAATATTTCTTTAGCCATGCACATTCCTAGTAATAAGCCCCCTTCCCGTGAAGGATCACAACTGCTGCTGGGAGGTAGCCCCGCCCTGCACCCCCTGCCCCGGGGAAGGCCTGGGCCAGGCCAGATTTACAGCCGCTCACACAGCTGTTTCCAGCCTAGGTGAGGGCTTCCTCTTAATGGTGTCGTTTACAAGTCAATAAAGCCATGGAGCCCCGTTTCCGCAGCCGGTCCCACCTCGGGGGCTCTGCTGTCTCGCCCTGCAGTCAGGGTGCCAAGGGGCCGGCTAGGGGCCTCATTCCTGCCCTAATGGCCTTGCTGTCCCATCAGCCCCAGAGCCCCCCCCCCCGCCCCCCGCCAGGCCATAAAGGCCTCCTCCCCTCAGAGGGCAGAGTTCAAACCTCTGGCTCCCCAGGACCCCAGCCTAAACTGTCGGCCCCGCCCTGCTTTAGGGCTTCTGCTCCCCTTCGCTCAGCACCAGCCAAGCCTGGGTTCTTATCTGCCCGGGAGATAAAGACTGGGGCTCTGGGAAGCCTGCGGCCACCCGAAGGCGCCTGGGCCACCGGCTCCCACTCCCACTGCTCTCTGGGGTGTGTTTACTGAGCTCCAGGAAAGAAGGGCTTTCTCAAACCACAAAGAAGACACTCCCTCTGGCACTGGCTTTCTGTCTTCTGCGGGGAGGGCCAAGGGGAAACCTCTGAACTCTCTGGGGTTCACTGCTTCCCCGGAGGCTTCCCCAGGCCAAGGCGATAATGAGGTGAGAGAAGATGGCGGCTTAATGGGCCTGGGCCTGAGGAGAAGGGGAGACGGTCAGGCCCAGGCCCTGCTAGCGGAAGGGGGAGCAAGTCAAGGTCACAAAGCCCAGGGATGGCACAGCAAGGTCAGAATCGCTCAGGCGTTCACTTATCCGCCTCTCCAAGAAGCAGAACTAGAGCACCTCCCGTGCACACAGCCCCGTGGTAGACGCCGCGCGCTGCGGTGTGGGAAGAAGCACAGGTCTGGGGATTCTTGCCAGAGAGAGGGTGCATCCTGATGAGGAACGGGAAGAACAAGGAAGTGAAGACATTTGCAAGAGGGAATGGTGCCTACACAGGGCCTGGTGTGTTCAGGGAGGGCCAACAGTGTAGGTGATGGAGGTGAGGGCCGTGGGGGCAGGGCTGAGGGCTGGGCTCGGTCCCTCTCCTTATAGTTTCACACTCAGAGGGGAAAGAAGTGCTGGCTGTTCTGTCTCTGCCCCCTGGCCTGTGTCAAAAGCGGAGACACCACACACACAACTTTCTCCCATCCGGTGTTCCAGGAAGCCCCGCGGTGAGGGCCAGGGTCACCTACTCCTTACCCACACGGTCCAGCAGGGATGGCCTGCACTGACTGAAACCCAACCCAGGAATTGGAATGACCCGTAGGAAACACCATGAGCCCCCCAGGGAGATAAGAATTCAAGAGATGCATCGCCTGCCCCCTGCCAGGTTACAACTATACCAAGAGTGCAGCCAGCAGCCTCACCCTTGCTCTGGGCATGGCCTGGCAGAGAGGGTCCTGCTCCCCTGGAGCCTGCAGCAGATGGGGTCAGATTCCCGCTTCTCAAGAGGAAAGACTGAGGCCCAGAGAAGTGACAATGACCACCGCTAATATAAGGCCATCCCCGGCCGATTCAGTCCCTTTGTGTGAACTAGAAAAGGATGCGACCCCGTGGGCATGGGCGTCTGAGCCTACAGAGCCCTTGTGCCCAGGAGCAGGTGCCCTTCTCCTGGGCAGATGCAGAATCGAGGCCCACACACAAGGAAGCATCCCCTGGACTGCGGCCTCCATGGTCGGGCATCCTGTGCAAGTTACAACAGCCACCCTGGGCTAATCAGAGAAAGTGCCTGGGCCACATAAAGCCGAGGGAGAGAAATGGGCTGGGACCGCCGTCAGGCAGAAGTGTCATTCAGTCCCAGCTCCGTGACACCGTCTCCTAGCACTGCAGCCATGGGTAACTCACTATCCTTTATCTGTGGACGAAGGCTAATGATGCCGTCTTCACCAGGGTTGGCAAAGATTTAAAAGTAGATAGCAGGTCTTATTATTCCAGTGCCTCAAGAGCAGAAGATAAAGGATCCCCAGAGCCCTGGATGTTTTCCTTCCTTCCTCACTTAGAGACAGGTCTTAGCTATTTGTTTCCTGCCTACATATAATTACAGAGCAAGGACCTCATTCTGCAGGCCTGTTTTCGTGAAGGAGGAAGGAAGTCACAGGCCTTTCCACTCCCCGCTCAGAGACGCCAGCTGGGAATTTGACAAATCTGTGATTGCAGCCAATAACCCCTCCGTGTTCCAGAACAAGGTGCAGCCCGGGCCATTCGGGACTGCTCTTGTGGCCATCAATCCACCACTGTGCTCAGCCCCGACCTCCAGGACACCCGTCCCCTCCCACAGCCCTGTGAGTCTATGCCTGGGGAGAAGGAAAGTCCCTCCACACATACCGCACTGCACACCAGGGCAGGCCACTCCAGCCACCAGCTGCCCTGACCTCGAGCTGGACCAAGAATACACGCACAGTGCGCATCCCTCTCTGGAGGGTCTGCGCAGAGTGCTGTACCAGTCTTGATGGAGCTGGGAAGCCGTCAGATGATGAAGCTCCCTCAGGGTGCAGCTCGGAGACCCAAGGTCTCCAGAGAGGACCACTGGCTTTGTCCAGAGTCATTTTCATTTGTACAGGAACCATTTCCATTGAGTTAAGGGGAAGAGACGCAACTCCAAGACTGGCTCTGTTCCATGACCTTGAGCAAGTCCCTTCCCGTTCTGCCGCAGACCCTCCTCTACAACAGGGGAGTAGGTTTCAATTAGCAATAATCGTGCCTTGGATAAACCTCATTGGCTACGATACTGTCACTGCACAAAGCCACAACAGGGGAATAGGAAGACAGAACCCTGAGGGCCCTTCTGGAGCCCACAGTCTGGGATGCTGCGATTCCAGGAGTTACAGAGGACCCTCGCCTAATCAGGGTATGGATCAGAAGAGAGTATTACTTGTGAAAGTTGAGCTGCAAAAAAGGAGAAACCCCCTTCCCAGGGTGAGGGCTGTGGGATTCAGGTAGCTGTTACAGAAAAAGCCATAAAGTTGTTTGGCAAAAAGTTGACTTTAATGAAGAGTCTTGTGGATGGATAAAGAGACTCCCGTCAGTGCACTAAGAGTTCAGATCCTTGAAAAGAAACGGTCTTTTTTTAAAAAGATTTTATTTATTTATTTGAGATAGAGCAAGAGTGTGGGGGGGGTGCAGGGGGGTGTGGAGAGGGAGAAGCAAACTGAGTTCCCCCTGAGTGGGGCTGGATCCAAGGACCCTAGGATCAGGACCTGAGCTGAAGGCAGATGCTTAACCAACTGAGCCACTCAGGTGCCCCGAAAAAAACTGTCTTTATTATTTAAAGTATCAACAGGGCAGGAAGACTCCAGTTAAGGTCCACGTGCTTTAGAAAAGCCTATTTCATAAGTCAAACAGAGAAAGACATGTATCATATGACCTCACTGATATGAGGAATTCTTAATCTCAGGAAACAAACTGAGGGTTGCTGGAGTGGGGGTGGGGTGGGAGGGATGGGGTGACTGGGTGATAGACACTGGGGAGGGTATGTGCTCTGGTAAGCGCTGTGAATTGTGCAAGACTGTTGAATCTCAGATCTGTACCTCTGAAACAAATAATGCAATATATGTTAAGAAAAAAAAAAAAGAAGAAGAAGAAGAAAGTAGCAGGAGGGGAAGAATGAAGGGGGGGAAATCGGAGGGGGAGATGAACCATGAGAGACTATGGACTCTGAGAAACAAACTGAGGGTTCTAGAGGGGAGGGTGGTGGGAGGATGGGTTAGCCTGGTGATGGGTATTGAGGAGGGCACATTCTGCATGGAGCACTGGGTGTTATGCACAAACAATGAATCGTGGAACACTACATCTAAAACTAATGATGTAATGTATGGGGATTCACATAAGAATAAAAAAATTTAATTTAATAAATAAATAAATAAATAAAAAAGAAAAGTCTATTTCAGCTGAGATTTAAGAGACTTACAGCTTTACTCATCCCGGACCCACAAAGTACCTGCCTACCCTGGGCCAGGCCCTGTGCTGAGGACAGAGAAGAGCGTACCTCCTGCCCACAGAATGGGTCTGCTCTAGGGAGAGTCATAAAGAGGACAGTGGTTGACCTCACACAGTAGCTTACCAACGATCCTCGGGAACATGACAGGCCTGAGAGGTGGGTTCATCAAGAATTATCATCTCCCTCTTACAAAATGTTAACTGAAGCTCAGAGAGGTCCATTCATTTGTCTAAGGCCACACAGCCAGGGAGTAGAAGAGAAGTTTGCAAATTCTGAGCTTCTGACTCAGTGGGCCAGAGCTCTTTCTATCTTCCTCTGTGTCTATCTCCAACAGAGGGCCCAAGACCAAGAGGTTATCATCCCTCAGGACCTTCTGCACAGAGTAGGTGCTCCATGAGCATGTGTTAACCAACTGGGTTCTCGGCTCCACGACTCTAGACAAAGGCTTGATTGCCTCTTTCTGAGCCCTTAATTTACCTGTCTCCAGTTCTTTCATTCTGAGTGTTTGTTAGAGGATTGTGGCTTCTGCAAACGGAAAATCCTAAAAGACATTGCTCCTGCAATCCCCTTAAGCCTCCTGGTATTCCAAGCACAAACCTCAAAACATGTTGCTCATTTCCTCTAAAAATCGTAAGCACTTCTCTCTGTCCCAATGGCAGGAAGACAGAGCAGAGCTTCGGAATCAGGCAGGACTGGGTCCTTGTCTCTGGCCTACCTGAGCCCCAGGGGTCCAGTCTGTAAAGGGGAGTTGATGCTCCCCTTGACAAGATGTTGGATTTGCCCAGTGAAATTCATCAGAGCCTCTGCCACACCTCGGGCTTTTTAACGATGTGAGTGGCCTTCTCTACCCCGGCTCCCTTCCACAACTGGACTTAAACAAGTCCACTTCTCTGGTCCATTTACTTCTCTGCAAGAGTTTTCCAACAATCACACTGTCTGGCCCACTGGTATTTCAGATCTATCTGAGCCGATGATCAGAATTGGACCATGATGGGGCACTCAGAGCCTCCTGAATTATTTGGTCATCTTCCTGGACCAGCTTGTTCCATTGACTGAGTGGCAGAGTTTCCTGCCAACAACAGCATTTAGAGCAGGGGGAGATCGCACACTCGACCCAAAGGACAGCTCACAATGAGGGATGATTCCTCTTCATGACTTCAGCTTTGAAGACACAACCACAGGGACTCTGGGGGGGCTCTTTCCATTGGAAAAGCACTAGCCTCAGCCATCTTATTTGTCAGTCTTCATAGCTACAGGATCTGGCTTATGAGCTTTTTAGGATTCCACAAAAATATTTGAAAGCTGAGAAAAAAACACTATTGTTTCTAAAACACAAAACAAAAACAGCAAAATCAAAGTAGATAAATGTTTAATTAATTGTCAAAAAGAAATAACGTTATGTCATATGCCACTTTATTAATTGTTAAATTTATCACTTGTGAACGTTTCATTATGTTAGTAAACAGTGTATAGGTTGTATTTTCTCACTTGGCATGAATTTCCAAATAGATCGAGAAGGAAAAAAAAAAGAACTTACTGTAAATTAATTAAGTGACCCATAGCTAAATAATTTCAAAAGCAAAATTGCAGAAGCTCTTTTGAACTTTTTTGTAGCAAAAGGACAGAAAACCCCATAATACATAATATGGAATGATGGAGTCGCATCACATGTGATGGGACATTGAGAGCCGGGGCTCAAGAATGAGAGCCGGGGCTTCTAGAAGTCTCTCAAGAGTGCAAATCATTGTTTGATCAGTCCTGATGCTTTTCATCCAGAGGTAGAGACCCCCCTAGATGTCCAGACAGCTGTAAGGACTTTCAGAGATTTGCTTACCCAAGAACTGGGTGCCATTTTCAAATGTTGGGCCACCATTTTCCCAGCCCCTTCTGCTGAGCATTCCTTCAGCTAATAAAACGCTGGTCATCCAGCACTGGGTGAATATTTACTCAGTACACACCATTCTAGAGTTAAAGGCTGAAGGCCACGCTAAAGTTAAAACATTAAAAAGGAAGTCTTACCTCCTGGGTCAGTGTTACAATTTTCTAGGAGTGGAATGTGACCCCTGGTGGATTTTAATCACAGCAGGTGGCATTACCTGGAGTAGAAGAGAGACCTCTGGGACTGGAGCAGAATATTTAGATCCACTCCCAACCACATCCAGTGCTAACATTGCAGAAATTCTTTTTTATTCCCTTCTAGACTTCAGTTTCCATGGCTGTAAAATGGGGGTGATGATCTCTACCAGGAAATTGTGAGCAACAAACGAAGTGCCTTCCTCTAATTCTTCTGAAACCCGAGAAACACCGTACAGTGTAATGCGCCTTACGCATCATTTAGCCAAGAATTTGTTTTTTACTTTAGTGTAACCATAAAACACTCCCAATTGAAATGATTGCAGCTTCATTGAACATTTTAACAGTAAATACTGAGATTTAGTTGCGAGAAGTTATGTTTCCCAAAGATGGCCACATCAGTGTATCTCCCTTCCCATGTACCCTCCCTGCCGTGGAATGGTCACATTCCTCCACGAAGAGGTGGGGTTCACGCTCCCCCTATTCAAACCTGAGTGGAAATGTGTAACTCCCTCCAGCAATGCAATCCGGTGGAAATGAGGCCGAGTGACTTCTGAGGCTGGGTCACAAGAGATAATAGAGGTTCCGCCTGACTGTGTCTTGGGACACGGCTATTTAGAGCCCTGAGCTGCTATGTAAGCATTCCAGCTACCCTGAAGCCACGGGGCTGGAGGGACCGCAAGGAGACAGAGAAGAGGCCCAAGTAGCCCAGGGTCCCGAAGTGGTGCGATAATCATTTTGTTCATTTATTTTTTTAATTCTTTTTGCTGATCCGCATTTGTAAGATTTCTGTAGCAAACATATTACTTTCCTCAAAATACGTCATTTTTTAATTCCCTTCCTATCCCCACCCCCTCAAAGCATCACCAGGCATTGGTTAATATCTCCATGGAATTCCAACAACGGACTCTGTAGAATTCACCAAAATAACTTCTCGCCCTGGAATCCTGACAAGCTAATACTGGTGGACAGACTCCAGAAACCACAGAGGTCCTCAGCCGACACGAGTGGATCCGATGCTCGGGTTCACCCACAGTGAGATCCACCAGCCCAGCTGCCCCACAGATGGAGCAACCTTTCCTGAGGCTTGAGCATCTTTTGTTGTTGTTGTTGTTGTTTAGCCATGGGAAAGTGAAACTTCCCATATATTCATTCATCCAGTATTGCTGAAGCCCCGTATGTGCCAGCCACGGGGCTAGCTCTGGAGATACAGCTGTGAACTGATGGAGGGCTCTGCCTTCTGCCTTCATGCGATGAAAAATACCAATGGAGCAACGATCTGAATGTGGTGTGAGTGCCGCGAAAGGGGGCACCCAAGGCCGTGAGTGGACGGAGAGGGTGCACCTGGCCCAGAGGTGGAACATCCAGATAACAGGATACACTAACAGGGATTTAAGGAATCCCAGTGTCCCAAGGTAGAGTGCAGCGTGCTGTAGACCACATGTTTATTCCTCTCTGAAGCCTTATGTTGAAATTCTAACCCCCAGGTACACTGGGGTGGCTCATTCGGTTAAGCATCCAACTCTTGATTTCGTCTCAGGTCTTGATCTCCTGGTCGTGAGATCGAGCCCTGCGTCAAGTCTGCTTGTCCCTGTCCCTCTGCTCCTCCCCACCCCCACCCCCACTCTCTTTCTCTCAAATAAATAAATAAAATCTGAAAGAAAAAAAAAAAAAGAAAAAGAAAAAATCGTGCCCCCAATGTGATGGTACTAGGAGGTGGGGCCTTTGGGAGGCGATGAGGTCATGAGGGTGGCATCCTCACGAATGAGATTGGTGCCCCTACAAAAGAGACCCCAAAGAGGTCCCCTCCCTTCTTTTCCGCCCTGCACAGACACATTAAGAAGACAGCAGCTGGGCCATCTATGACCAGACACGGAACCTGCCACTACCTTGATCTTGGGTATCCCAGGGTCTAGGACTGCGAAAAACGAATGTGTGTTGTTGAAACCCCCCAGTCTACGGTATTTTTATTATAACATCCAGGACCCACTACGACAGAAATCAAAGGAGATCATCTTCATGAGCACACTTTGCAAAATGGAAATGCAAGGGGTGGCGGCCTCCGGCTGCTTCTGTAAACCAGCCGTGGTTCTGACAGGGCACGAGGCTTCTGTTTTCCACATTGGTGAGCACGAAAAACCTCAGACCGTGACACACACACAGGCCTCCGGTAGCCATAGGATCTCGTACTCCCGTAAGCTGTTCACTAAACCGGCAGGACACCGAGAGCCTTTCTCGCACTGAGGCCATTGGCCAAGGTCCAAGATGCTGCTGGGGACACATCTCCCCTGCCGGCCTGGCCTGACCATGCTGCCGGCCAGGTGGGGCTTGTGAGACAAGTGCCCTTAATTTGTTCTGACGGCCAGCCAGGGAGAGCGCCAATCCTCCAGGGAGCACGGAGAATTTGTCTTGTCTCCCCCACCACCCCCCAAAGCCACTAGAAGCAAGATTGGAGGCCGGAGTTCTGCCCTTCTCCTGCAGCCACCCCCCGGGGCGGGTGGCTCGGGATCCTGGCCCCAGCCTCCCAGTCCCTATGTGTCCTTCCGTGTCATCGTGCGTCACTGCTAAGAGGCTCTTTCTAACAGGAAAGCCCTGCCATCCCCCCTGGGGATCCTCGATACCTCCCCTCGGGTCCCTGGACAAGGAAACCCGAAGTCGTCAGCCAGGCCCACTGTCTCCTGCTCTTCACCAGCTGCCTCATCTCCTGCCATTTGTTCTACCCAAAGCCAATTCTGACCATTTGTTCCTGCCAGGCCCCAAATGGGACCCCATGCCTCCCCTTTCATATAACTCCTGCCAATCTCTTAAATCTTTGTTAAAGTGTCACTTCCTCCAAGAAGCCTACCGGAAACTGCCGGCCTTCAGCCCCTTCCCTGAGATCCCACAGATATGTACCATGTATTAATCTTGCTGCACCAGTGTGGCGAGACAGCGTTCTCCCACCCACTGCCCTTCTTTCTCTCACCGCACCCCGGGGGTCCTGGGGAGTCTTTGGTAAAACAGAGACTGCGATTTGCTGGCAGAGACGTCATGATGCAACAGGAAGAGTCCATATCGGCCACAAAAGTTTTGTTCGTGTTGTAGATGCTTAACTCTGAAGGCCCCACAAGGCCTCAGCTCCCTGGGTGGCAGATGTTCCTGCTGAGGGAAGAACCCAGTCTGCCCACGAGGGGCAGAAGGGGGAAAAGGTCAACGGAATCCTATGTACACAGTGACTCTCCTAAAGAGATAGAACCTGGCTTTCTTTGTGGAAAATGCTTCTGCAGACTCCAGTTCCCACAAAAGGTCCAGGAAAACCAGTCCGGCTGCATGAGTTCAGGGATTCCCCCAAATACTGGTTCTGTGGCCAAAAAACTTAGGGAAATAATTATTTAAACCAAATTTACCAGGTTTCTTCTCGGCAGACTCCTTCAAGTCCTCAGGAGAATGGATGCATTGCAAATCTCCAAGAGGGACATACATGTAAACACTATGTTTATCTGGCCACAGCATCTGATTCTGAGGAACCACCTCTTGATGTCTCCCAGAATCAGTGTTTCACAGAACACAATTCAGGAAATGCTGCTCTAAAGATATTTATGAATTTGAGAGTTCCCAAAGGGTCATATCTCCTAATAACTAGATCTTTTAGAGAATTTTCCTGATATTATTTCTTCATACATCATCCAGAGTCTGTTGTTATGGAGGCAGCTGTTTCTTGTTGATACCACGAACCATGGATATGAGTGTTTCCCTCATTACTGTGGTTACCAGGGAGCTCAGAATTGAGTCCTGGCCCACATTCAGCTACTGCCCAGGCCTCTGGAAGGGAAATTTTGTCTTCTTACCTTTTTTTGGTTACCATCTTATCTCTATTTTTGTTTTCTCTTAGTCATGATTCCTTTATTCATTGTAAACCTCTTTTACTGGTATGTCAAAAGCCTTTTGAAAAAGAGGCGAGATGGAGGCACCCAGGTGGCTCAGTCGGTTGAGCATCTGACTCTTGATATCAGCTCAAGTCATGATCTCAGGGTCGTGGGATCGAGTCCCGAATCGGGCTCTGCACTCAGCAAGGAGTCTGCTTGAGATTTTCTCTCTCCCTGTGCCTACCCCACTCTATAAATAAATAAATAAATAAATAAATAAATAAATAAATAAATAAATAAATAAATACAGACGCAAGATGTACATAAATAAATGTAAAAAACCTGTAGTACTGTTAGCAATAATGATAAGAAAAACACTTTGATTCCGAAGAAGAGGTGACTCTCCAGGGAATATTAAGGATTAGCTCTTTTCTGACCAGGAAAAGAGGACCCAAGATGGGTTTCGTTCTTGGCTTAACGCTCACGTTTAAGTGTTTCTAGTCTTCAAAGTCAGAAGAAAGGCCTTCTTCCCTCCCCCCACTCCCTTGAGAAACTGAAACTAAACCACCCTCAAGATCAAATAGATTACATTAATGACACAGAGAAGAGAGGATGGTCTGTGCCCACTCTCTGAGCTACCCAGACAACAGGCTTTTGTGCTCAAGGGAGAGACAGGGGACAGGGGGCACTTGATAAGTTGTATCCACTGGACAGGGCCTGCCGGGCTGACATGCCTGCCCTCCAAGACTCCTCGAGTTGGGTGGATGGAAGGCCTTTGATTCTCTGCCACTGCCCCCACCACTGAGGACCCCTGCCAGCCCAACACCCAAATAGCCACTCCTGAGGCCTTTTGAAGACCCAAAGGAGAGGTTGAGTCTTCAGATGGCCCTACCCTATTTGAATGGTCTTTCTCTAGACAAACTCAATTTCATCCTCTTCCCTTCTGACAACTTGACTGTGAAGTGACCCACATATGGTAATAACTCTCCTGCCTACCTGTCTCTCCGGAGCTGGAGCTGCAGGTTGTCACCTACAGAGCCCCTTGTCCCCATCTTTGAACAATAGCCATGTTCTTCCTCTTAGTGCTTCCCTCACAGATGGTCGCCTGGGAGCAGACCAGTGGCTGCCTGTATCTCCTTGGAGTTCTCCTTGGAGGCCATTGGAACAGAACCCCTCCTAGGGGGCCAGGGAACAGAACCAATTGTGTCTCTTTTCCGTTGTGCACACCCTCTCCCCCCACCCCCAATACCGAAGGGCACTCCTGGCAAGAGGAGCAATGGATATAAAGATGGCTGGATGCACGAAGCTGGGGAAGGTGTCCCCCGGACCCTGAGGGATAGCGGAAACAGCCAGAACCACATCTTCCCTCTCTGAGCCAATAAACACACCCAGTGCCACCTCATTATCAATTTCCTTGGCTGTGCATCCCAGGAGGTCTGAGCTCATTGAAGACTAGAACCTCAACATATCTCTGCCAACGCCCGCCTCTGAGTATGACCTAACAAATCAGGAGGAAAGGCAAAAAAGGGGGTAGAAGGAGTAAGGTTTTCAGAGTTTGGGGAGGTCCCATGTTTTAGTCATGACCTTCTTCAATCTTCACAAAAACCTGAAGGGTTCATATGCTATCATCAACACCATCTCAGAAAGGAGGAAATCAGGCTCAACTAGGAAGGAACCAGTCACGTCGGGACCAAGTTCCAGCCACTTCCACGGACCTGGCTCTCCGGCTCCACCCAGGGCCAGCCCAGGAGTTTCAACTTCATCCCAGAGGCAGTGGACCTTGAAATCTTTTTGAAAACTTGTGAGTTGAGTTTGCAAAGCAATGTTCGAATTAGAATAGGGATTTTTCCCCCATGGAACTGTCAGCTTTTGGCTGCAACCCCAGCTGAAACGCCCTCCCCACTTGCGCTGTCTCAGTGAACTTTCCCGCCATGCCTCCTTTGCCGACGGCCCCCTGGAGGGCTGCTTGCTGCCCGCCCCTCAGCTAGAGGTCTGGCCTGTTCTTGATAAGCTCTTGCTCGTGTCTCATCTCCCCACCGAGTTTGGAAGCTCCCGGGCAGGGACCACTGTGGTCCTGCTGTGCCCTGTTAGGTCCCCTTCGAAGCCCTATTGGCTAATTAGAATAGGGGCCCCACCTGGATAGCAATCATATTTGTTGGACACTTAAATCAGAAAAATCAGACATCAAGAAAACAGAGATTTTCCCCATTCTTCTCTACACTCAGACTAGGGTCCTTCCGGAAAGACCAGACTTCATTCCACAGGCTTCCTCCCTTCCCCTGGGAAAAAAGGACAGGATGTCTAGGCCGATCGGCCAGGTCAACTCACTTCAGTGTAACCAACAAGGCCTCATTAGGCAGCCGTGGGCACCAAGGAGACCCCGAGGCCACAGACCCCATCCCCGGCCCATTGCGCACTAGCATCCAGATGTGAAGCTGGAGTAGAAAGAAAGTGTTCACAGGTTCACCACGTGCAATGAAAGGTTTATGCGAGGCCCATGAACGTTGGGCCAAGCCAGAGTTGTAAAAACTGCAAAAGGATTTCTGTGTGGCTGTCCCTTCGGTGGGTGTCTGCTCCAGGGGAAAAAGCAAATCTTTGTGAGGGACCTGTTGGTTCCTGTGCATGGCTCACTTTGCTCAAAAGAAAAAAAAAGTCATTTAAATGATTTAATTGGCCTAATTTGTGTTCTTAAAAAATGAAAATGAAAAAACTGAGATTTTTATGGGTGGTGTTACATTTTTAATGGGCAAGTATCCCAGGCCCATACTTTTAATTGGAAAATGTCAAACACCTGGTTGTTTCAGGCTCAGAAATAAGAATAATACCCACCGCTTGCTTGAGGGCCACCATTTACAAAGCACTTCGGGTCAGATGCCGTGCTTGCTGCGAGCACATGCTGAGATTAAATTGTGAGCTCTGTATTTATCTCCGCCATGCTGAGTTCCAAAGGTGGTTTGAGACAACCAGCAGCGCTTGCTCGTACAACACACAGGCGTGAGGCCTCACTGCGATTAAGCTCCATTACAGAAGGTGCGTCCAAGAACTTGGAGCATTGCCACGGCCGAGACTTTTCCGGGACGTAGCACTTGGATCCTCCTACTTGCCGTTAATCTTTAACAATGCCTGGAAAGACATTCAGCCTGTCCCCACACTTCTTGGCCGTTTGCTGGAGCAGGAAGGACCACGTTACGTTGCCTGAAGCTGGGTATGTTGGGACAAGTGCGGAGCTGGAGGCAGGAACAGCCTAGTGTCCCCTCTTTTGCCAGCATCCTCCTCCTCGATGTCAGCAAGTCTTTGTCCTCCCCAAGCTCCCGTTTCCTCATGGGCAGAGACTGAATCCTGCCACGTCTGATTGTCGGCCTCATGCCACGGAGGCTGTGTGATCATGTGTGAGAGCCACAGACAGTTCCCCACTGCTATTTTGTTGTTGTCCTAGACCTCCGTGTCAGGAGGCCCGGCTACCAACTGCAGCTCTGTCTCTTGCTGTGAAACCTCGGACAGGCTCCTTCTCTCTCAACCTCTAAGTCTGCGTCTGTCAGATGAAGACAGTGAAGACTGCATGTTCTTGGTCAGTGCGCCTCGAAGTGTAGCCATCAGACTAGTGCAAGATAAGGAGCTTGCGCTAGAATATCCATCAATGCCCTGCCCCCTTCTTCGAGAAGGCCTTGCTGTGAAAAAAAAAGAAAAGAAAAAAGAATAAAGAAAAAAAGCCAGCTAAACTAGACCATAGGCTGAATGAGCAGGAGTGCTATGTTAGCCCTTCCATGACTAGACAAGATGATTCCAACGACAGTCTTATCCTACTGACAAGATGAACAGGGACCTAGGAAATGGGTTTGATTCAGAGATATTGCTGTCCAGGTGGGGCCCTTTTCTAATTAGCCAATAGGGCTTCGAAGGGGACCTAACAGGGCACAGCAGGACCACAGTGGTCCCTGCCCGCGAGCTTCCAAACCCGGTGGGGAGATGAGACACGAGCAAGAGCTTATCAAGAACGGGCCAGACCTCTAGCCAAGGGGCGGGCAGCAAGCAGCCCTCCAGGGGGCCGTCGGCAAAGGAGGCATGGCGGGAAAGTTCACTGAGACAGCGCAAGTGGGGAGGGCGTTCCAGCTGACATGGCGTTGTCAGAGTGAACCTTCCATTGAGTAAAATTTGGATGGGTCCAGGAACATGGTGCCCTGCACACATTATCCTTGTGTTCGCTTTTCCGTAATCTAGAAATGAGTTCTGGGGCTTGTTTGTGAGATGGTAGCCAACTTTCTCAGGCAGGTGATCTAGACTTCTGACGCATAGTGAGATTCCGGTTAACACCCCAATACACTTGTGCGTATAGGCGAGCATCTATGTCGAGATCTACGTGGATATACACTAGCATCTACACAGGGGACCCCACTTGCTGGTGGTAGTGATGCTGCTGCCTCCCTCAGCCCCGTCCTCAGCTGGGACTCAGACCTGCTCTTGAACCTGTTCTCGTGTGTTGTCCACTCCATCCTCTCTGTGTTCAATTTGCTTTGACAACTGGAAAGTTAGATGCACAGTCGGCCCCTTTGTTCATTTTCCACACTTCACTGTAAAGAACAGGAAATTATTAGGGAAAATATATAGGTACACCTGCTGGGAAACTCCTTTCTCCCCTGGAGGTCAGCATTTTGCATATGGGGATGTTTGTCATATTTTAAATCACCTGATGATAATTGGCTAGGACCCTATCTGCCTATATGGTACTCTTTTTTCACCTTCTGGTTTCAGGCATGAACTTTCTCCTTGTCTCTCTGAATTTCTTTCTGTCTGTCTGTCTGTCTTTTGGTGGACTCTCTTTTTTTTTCTGTCTTTATGGTTTTTCTATACAATCCACTGGCCATGTGATTGTTTAAATTTAACTTCCAACTTTCAAACTGCTGTGTGTGGGGGGGGGGGTTCCCACCCCCGTCTAGAAAGGAAATATTCCCATGGGAAAAGATAAGTGTGAAACAAGGGTGGCTAGGGTCCTATCTTTGAGGTGTCCAGACTCATACAAAGAACTTTTTAATGAATTGTTTTCCCTCAAAAAAAGGAAGACATGTGTAGTCTCTCCCCCAGAGGGTTCTGAATTCTTGGCTGAGGAGGATAGAAAGAGAATGCTTCCAACCCCTCCCCCTTCAAATCCTAAATCTTTGAAAGCTACCCTAGAATAAAGCAACGTTTTCGTGTAAATTTTGCAACAAGAATTCTGGACGGTTTGCGTGTAAGGCACATGTGAGCTTACTAAAGGAGTGAATCGCCTTGGGTTTTCGGGGGCCATTCTAGAATCCTTGGGAAGGGCTCCCTTTATTCCTGGACCGCCTTTGATGACACATGACCTTTGACTCTGATCAATGCACCCTCCTCCTGGAGCAGCAGAGAGCAGATCAACTCTCTCAGCGCCCAGAGGAAGAGTGGGCAGTTAGGCCCTGACCTCCCGCCCTGCCCCTAACCTCACTGATAATTGAGTTTTCCATCCGGGCTCATCAGCAGGGTCAAAACACAAAGAAATAAGCCCCTCCTGACTCTGTCTTTGCCCAGATGAAACCTCAAGCCAAATCTGTCCGGCTCACACCGACATCCGGCACCAGAACACACGCGAGAGGGGCTGTATCTCCCCCATTCCAGCTTGGGCCTCCTGGCACCTCCCACGTCCCTGCCACGGGCTGTGTGACTCCAACCACATCTGCTCCTCCTAACACAGTGTTCCGAGAGAGAGGCCCTGTCTCCCCGAAAGATTGCACAGCGACTGAGAAAACACCCCCCCCACGACCCCCTCCCCCCGCCCCCGCAGGGCCCTCTGTAAAAGTGTTTCCCAGACTCTCCTGGAAGACTAAGAAGTTAAGAGAATTTGAAAGGAATTTTCTCCACCTCACCTTCAGTCTTTGTAAAATTTCTTGTTTTACGATAATGTAAGTGATAAATAAGCTTCTTCAGAGGACTTGCCCCCTAGGTGTGCCCTCCTCGTGGAAGGAGCGGGCGGCTATCATCATGACCACGGCCAGCTGCAGGTGAAGCAGAAGGTCCATGCGTGGCTCGCGGCTCCCCGGGCGGGGGAGAGGCCCTCCCTGGGTCGCTTGTGAATAGTAACAACCTCATTAATGGGATGCCTCCCCACCTTGTGGCTTTCACCGTCGCTTCTGACCCTCCCACCCCCACCGAGGGAACTATATTATGTCCCAAGAAACCAAAGGGCAGCCAACTTCTCCAAGGTCGCCCAGGCTTGGAAGAGGTGGAGCAGAGAGCTGGAGCCAAGGTTGCCGACTCCGCGGCCCATGAGCTCTCTGGAGCATCTCGCTCCTTCTGGAGGAACACTCCGGAATGCAGAAGGAAGGAGGAGGCTTCCAGGCTCTGACAAACACCCAGAGAAACAAAAGCGGAGGTCAGAACAGCCCAGAAAGATGGGTAGAGGGAACCAGGAAAGGAGCTTCAGCAGTGGGAACAGCCTGGGGGAGGCTCCGAGGGAGAAGTCAGCCCAGGGACCATGGCAAGCCTGGCCCGTGGACGTTTACAGACCCGCAGCCCCGACCGCAAAACTCTTAGGGGCCGAGGGAGGGACCAGGTGTGGAGGGCCTTAGCTGTCTGGCCAGGAGTTAGGACTTTCTTCCAGAGCCTCCTGGAGTAGCTACTGCAGGGATGTGGTATGTGTGCAGCATTGAACAGTCAGGATCTTTTCCCATTTGGAAACTGAATAATGGAAAACCCCATCCATAACAGTGCCTGTTACCTGGGCCTGTCTGAGTGGTCTTCCCAAAGCTGGGACCTATCAGCATAAACATCTCCTCACCATCCCTGCTACTTGCCCTCTTGCCTGGGTGGTGGGAAGCTCCCGAGGCCCTTGCTAAACCTCCAACCACCAAGGTCCCTGTGCTGCCCGTTCGGATGCAGAAGGTATGGAAGTGAGGCAAGAAGCTGTATTTTGGCCCAGTGCCCACAGGTGGTTATTGGCCATGGACAAGTTTCGAAAGAAAAAACAAAACCATAGAAACCACCCAGGGCACTGGAAAATAATAGGGCTCCTCTTGGAAAGACTGAGATAGTAGGTCTGGGGTCGGGGGGTGGGGAGCAGGAATCTGGATTTTTTAACAAAAGCAGAGACAGGATTAGGGTAAGATAAGAGGTGGGTCATGCAAGTGAAGACTCAGACCGTTTCTTTATTTAAAAGCTTGCTCTGTTGCTCATCATTGATATCTTTGCACTAATTTCTTTTTTTTTTTTTTTTTGGAAATTTATTTTATTTCAATTCAATTAGTTAACATATAGTGTATCATTAGTTTCAGATACAGAGTTCAGTAATTCATCCGTTGCATATAACACCCAGGGCTTATTACATCATGTGCCCTCCTTAATGCCAACCACCAGTTATCCCAATCCCCAACCAACTCCTGTCCCGCAACCTTGTTTGTTTCCTAGAGTTACGAGTCTCTTATGGTTTGTCTCCCTCCCTGATTTCATCTTGTTTCATTTTTCCCTCTCTTCCCCTATGATCCTCTGTTTTATTTTTTAAATTCCACATATGAGATCGTATAATAATTGCCTTTCTCTGATTGACTTATTTCGCTCAGTATAATACCCTCCAGTTCTATCCATATTGTTGTAAATGGTAAGAATTCATCCTTTCTCACGGCTCAGTAATATTCCATTGTATATATGTACCACATCTTCTTTATCCATTCATCTATCCATGGGCATCTGGGCTCTTTCCATAGTTTGGCTATTGTGGATAATGTTGCTATAAACATTGGGGTGCAGGTGCCCCTTCAGATCACAACATTTGTGCCCTTTGCACTAATTTCTGATGTTCTCTATCTTGGTAATCGAGTGTTTTGGCCTTCCTTAAATTGTGTACCCAAAATGAGTTCCTCATGCTCCTTACCCTCGTCCTAGCCCTGAACAAAAGCCCCAGATGGTCCTGAGTCCAACCACTGGGCACCACCTTCCAAGGTCTTGCCTGCATTTCTGGCCTCATACCCCTCAGCTCCTCACACTGCCAATGGCCTCAGTCATCGGTGCAGGCTCTGTACCCCTACAGCATCCCACCCTGATGCCCAGCTCTTGACCTGGCCCTTGGACATGCTGTCCTGCAAAGTCCTTGTTTCCTCTGGGATCCTCACTCCTCCCAGTCAGCTCCTCCTCCATGCCACCCCGGTCTCCGTCCTGTACACAGCACCAGGAGCCCTGCAACACACTCTCCCATCTACATCACTGACCCCCCAACACCACCAGGGGAGAACAGTTTTTTTTTGCACTTCTGTGATCACTTTGCATACACCTCCAAGACAAGACTGTCTCACCATCCCAGGATTTCTCTGTGCCTGTGAGCCTCATAAGAAAAAGAAAACGTAGGGAAAAAAAAAAGAAAAAGAAAACATAACTGTAGATTCCCCCACACCTAGAACATACGCTAGGTGGGAAGGAAGGAAGGAAGGAAGGGAGGAAAGAAAGTCAGGGCACAATGGGATAAGCATAGACTTTGGTCTCACAGCACAAACTCAAGCTTGAATCCAGATCCACTACTGACTACCCTTGTGCTCCTGACAGAGACTCAGCATCTCTAGGCTCCATTTCTTTATCTATAAAATGGGGCTGAATAAAGCTACCCTTGCAGGGTTGTCATGAAAATCACCAAGTGCCTGGGACACGGTAACGGATGTTCCATAAACTTAGAAAATACAAGAGATCAGCTAGTAGATCCTCCCCTCAAACAATCTTCTGATGCTCTCTGCTCTGAGGGGTTTGCACTCATGCCCTCTTGGCTCACTGTTGTGGTTCTTGTATCATGGCTGAGTTTGGTTTGATGAGTGATCTATAATGATCAAGGTTTAGGTGAGAATTGGCCCCCAGATCACCTAGATGGTTTGCACAATCTAAATCCAGGCATAGGAAAGAGTTAATGTGGGTCTTTGTTGAATTTCACTGATTCAACCCAAATTTCAGGATCATCATCCGGTACCTGTACTTGTCTGTGGTCCTAGATACTGTCACAGTTAGAGTCTCCTGAGATCCCTTGAAGGCCTTAAATGTCATGAAAAAGATCTTACTTTGGAGTAGATTTATCCCGACCCTCCCCATATTAGTAGAGTTCTCTAGAGAAACAGACATAGGGTGGAGAGAGAGGGAGAAAGAATGTAAGAAATTGGCTCATGTGATCATGAGTGATGACAAGTCCAAAATCTGTAAGGCAAGCCAGAAGGCTGAAGACCCAGGAAAGAGTTGATGTTCCCCGTCTTGTGTCCAAAGGCCATCTTGACACAGACTTCCCTCTTCTTTGGGGGATCTCATTCTTTTTGTTAATGCCTTCAACTAACTGGATGAGGCCCACCCACATTACAGAGGATAATTTGTTTTATTCAGTGTCCTGGTTTCAACACTAATCTGCTCTAAAAAATATCTCCCCAGTGACATTTAGACTGGTGTTTTACCAAGCAACTGGGTGCCACAGCCTAGCCAAGTTGACACATCAAAGCCCATTATACTCCCCAAGTTTACAGCATGAAATGAAATCAGCCCATCAGATAATCAACACGTAACCAAACAGGAAGCAATCATGGGAAAGCACTTTGTGGGGGTGGCGGGGAGGGTCCCACAGACTAAAGGTACCACTGGGGTGAAGGCTGTGATCAGTCTGATGCTGGAGAACAACTGGAAGTCACCAGGTGCTCATCCAAAAGATGCCTGACAGAGTCCTCCCCTCAGAGACTAATTCATTCACCAAACATTATTGGCCCTCCGAAGTACCAGGCATCTCGCTAGGCTCTGGGGTACAGATATGGATCTGACAATGGACCTCAGGACCTCACGGTCCAGGGTGGAGGCAGACACCCAAGGGACGCGTGCTATGACAGCAGGGTATGCCAAAAAGGAAAGGCAGGTATGAGCACCTCCACTCGAGGAAGATATGATGGCATTTGTGGGGATAAAGAGCTGGCACCAAACATAGTGATCATCACCAGGGAGATGAATAAGGAGAATGTGATGGTGCACAATGTGAAATGTTTTGCAGCAATTAGAAGCAAAGACCTAGATGTATGTTCAGCATTAGATTTTTTAAAAATGCAGTGTGGGGGCGCCTGGGTGGCTGAGTCCTTTAGCGTCTGCCTTCGGCTCACGTCATGATCCCAGGGTCCTGGGATCGAGCCCCTCATCGGGCTCCCTGCTCAGCGGGAAGCCTGCTTCTCCCTCTCGCACTCCCCCTGCTTGTGTTCCCTCTCTTGCTGTGTCTCTGTCAAATAAATAAATAAAATCTTTAAAAAAAAAATGCAGTGTGGAATGGGGGAAAGAAGTAAGAAGCAAAACTGTGGATAGCACGGTGTCATTTATATAACTTCAAAATACACTACACAGAGAAATCTCCTTCAGAGAGATGCATATGATTTCAAGGGTACAGAGCAGATGCATTGGGACGGTCGTCTGTGAAGAGGGTACTGGGAACGAGGACGGGCGAGTACCTCAGTGAGAAGAGGAGCCTGGCAGGGACCAGTGAGGGATGTTGCATGAACTGAAGGCTATGAGTGACTCAAGCCTCTGCACTGAGTTCCAGAGAATATACACATCGACCACTGTGGGCGAAAAATCACGATGAGAGAGATACCAGCAACCTGCTTATAATGACTTGGTCCATGCCTGCCTTCCCTTCCAGGCCAGAGGTTGGCAAACTACGACCCATGAGTCAAATCCAACCACCATCTGTTTGTGTAAATAAGGTCTTACTGGCCCACAGCCACGCTCATTCATTTGCAGAGAGCCCATGGCTGCTTCCACGTTACAGTGGCGGCTTCCGGAGCTGCAACCGAGACTGGGCAGCCTGCAGGGATATTTACCAAGTGATCCTTTCAGAAAATGTTTGCCAACCCTGTTCCAGACTAAAAGCTCATGGCCAGGGCCAGGGATAAAAAGAAAGGGGAGGACTCCACAAATGAGGATCAAACCCCAGACAAGCGCACGAGCGTCTGAAGACCTTCTATCGGACTCAGACAGCGAGGGAGGGCCGCTCGGTTCTTCATGAGCACCGGGCCTTTGTACCTGCTGCTCCTCTATGTGCAACACTCTCCATCCTTGCTTTCCCTGGCTGTGCTTCTCCCACCTCCCCCGGAGGCCTCTCTGGTCCCCTGCCCCTAGGTCGCAAAGCCCTGCTCTGCGCTGTCTTATCATGCTGCACTTTCTGATACCACACGACGCTCTGGTAATTATTTGTCCATTGTTGAACTTCCTTTCTTCACCTGGGCACGGGCCACATCCTGCTCAATTCTGGATTCCCAGCAACTACAGGAATGGGTAGGGGAAGGGCAAGGAGTACGATCAGAAAATATTCCAGGAAAATACCAAAAGGCCGGGAGTGCCAAAGAGAAGTGGATGCTTTCACCCAAGGGGCAGGTGCTTAGGCCTGACGTCCCCATACAAAGAAGACTGTCTGCTCCAAGAATTATGGAGCCGGAGCTAGAAGGAGCCAGATCCAGGCCAACCCACCTCCCTTCTGGAGGCTGTGCGGCCGCATTCCCATCTTTGCTCCTCAGTGAACCGAGATGGCTCATAGAGCATAGAAAGCAAAAGTATTGTCTGAAAGACTGGTAACCTGAAATCAGGAAGAGGGTCCCCAAATGTGGAGCACAGATCACCCCCGTCTCCATCTATCTCCCACCTCCAGACACTGTTCCAAGGGCTTTACATAAATTCACCATGGAATCCTCATGACAACTCCTGTTACAGATGAGACTATGGCACAAGGAGTTCTCACCTCTCACCCGGGGTTGTATGTCTCTCCAGCACCAGAGCCAAATTTACTCCCTGGGAGCCTGGTGACAGATCTCAGGCCCTGACCATTACTCTACACCACCTCTACACCACCTCTTACCTTATATTGCTGGTGGACTTCTCATACTTGACGTTCAGGTTCTTACGTGCTCCCGGGAGCACCTTGTGGAGGGGCAGGCAAGGAGGGGATTCTTATGCCCAGCTAGCCGGTGAAAAATCAAAGAAGCCAGGTGCTCTGAGCAACATTCTAGACTCTTCTGCTATCTCTATTACCAAACCCCAACACAGCACACCCTTGGCAAGAGGTAAGTCATTCCATAGGGGAAATGTTCACCATGCACTAGGCCAGGCCAGGTCCCACGCTGGGCACCCAGGAGACCAGAGAAAGGGTAAGACTGGACCAGCCCTAGAGAAGGTACTGGGGCTGTGGATGGTAGGACATGGAGACACATATCTGTAACCAAGGGAAAGTCAATCCCTAGGGTCAATCCCTAGGTGTGATCGTTTCCTTCTAGGGTTGCCAGAGGGTCTTCCTGGAGGAGAGTACAGCCGCCAAGTTCCTGAACTGAGTCCCTGTCCCCACATTTCCTAGCCAATAACCAATAAAGGGTGCCTTGGGCTTCCTCTGCCTATAGCAGGAGGCTTCATACCAGGCTCCCTGACTCGGATTCAGCCTTGGCTCCCACTCCCAGCTCAGCCCAGAATGTCTCCACAGAATGTCGACTACACAGCAGCTCGGTCCCTTTCCAGCCCCATGACCTCTGAATGAGGCGCACAGAATTTGACCCCCGGGATCACCCAGGAACCCCTCTGGAATTCACAGGCTCTTCCCTCCTGGCCTCTTCTAGAGTCCCTCCCTACTCAGCCCTGGGAGCTGGCCCAGCATCGGAGGGACTAGAAAGGACAGAACCGAAAGTGAGGACATGCCCCAAAGACTCCCAAGCTTCCTTCCTCTTCTGGAAGTTGTCGACCCATGCTTGGCTGTCTTCGACATCCTGTCCTTCAGTTCTTGAGGCTGTTTTCCCAAAGGAACCCTTGGGGATTGTGTCTGTGGGGATTTGACAACTGCAAGGGGACTTTCACTTGAGCAATCTTGACTTCCTGACGCCCGAGATGGCTGTGTGCCGTGCGTAGGGAATAGAGAGATACATGGATGAAGAGTAGAAGGGAGTTCTTTGACACAGAAAATGAACCCAGGCCTGTGCAGGAAAGCGAGAAAAGAGAGAGGAAGAGAAATCTCCCTCCCAAATGTCCCAGGATCCCAAGGATCCACCCACAGCAGCGACACGGTTCTAGAATTGTGTCTCCACCAAGCTTCGGGAGAGACCTTCAGAGGATGCCCCCCCGAAGACTGCAGCCAAGTGCCACCTCACATCGCTGGTGTCAGCCCGCCGGCTTCTCCTCCCTTCTGCCTAGTACCTGAACCGCACAGCGCCCCCGCCCCTCTCCCTGGGTCCTCTTCTTCCTTCTCATGCCACCAGGAGGGTTTAAGTCTCGTCTGCAAGTGAGACCCCTCTCCTAGCTGTTGTCCCGGACGCTTCCACTTTGTTGCCCCCAGACCCTTCCACGTGGCCTGTTTCTACCTCCCGATTCCTGTCTCAAACCTTGGGCCCTCTGACCCCTGGCCTCTTCATGCCAACTCCCACCACCTGCCCCGGCTTCTTTTGTACCCATTTATCTGATTGGCTGACCTCTGCCCATCCTCTAGGCCTCTTGACTTGGTAAGTCCTCAGCAACGAGGGAGCCCACTTGAGCCTGAAGCACGGGCCTACTGGGCAGCCTGTTCTGCCTCTGACCAGGGAAGGCCTCAGCCAGCCCAGCCTTGACTTTTGCAGTGATCAGCTGGCCTACAGGCCAAATTGCTACAGACACACAACAGCCAAGGTGGCCTCACCATCTGCTCAGCGGTGACCCAGACCCAAGAGGCTCCTCCGGAGCCTGTCCAGGCTCGTGTTCTGGCGCCTGACAGTACAAGGAGAGTCACCTGTCTCATGGGTTATAGTACCAGCATCATCGAGAAATGAAAACAGAATCCATCCCTTCCACCAGTTGGAGGATCTTCCTGTTTCCAAATATGATAAGGAAAGGAGCCCAAGGGAACCCATCGAGGGGGATCTCCGGGGTGTGGACGGGAGATGCAACACTGAGCAGAGTGTGCACCACCCTCTGCCCAGCAGGCCTGGGGCAGTGTGGTTAAGGGAGACCCTGTCCCCTGCTCTGCATTCCCATAGATTCTGGTCGAACCTCAGTCACAACACCTATCCGTAGTTAATGGCTCATTAACGGTGCAAGGTGGCCTGGTCTGCTAGAATGGTAGATTTTTAAAGGCAGGGAAGATATCTTCACTCATCCTTGTATTCATTCAGCTATTCACCCTCATATTCATGTTGTCACTTCATCTACTGAGCACCTACTTTTGTGCCCAGGCCCTGCCCCAGGCCCCAGGGCTACAAAGATAAGTAAGTCCAGTGAAAGGTAAACAGATCATTAGGCCTTAATGTGACAAGTGCAGTAATAGAAAGATGCAGAGGGCACTGGGAGTTCAGAGGAAGAAGCATCTTTCCCTGCTTCAGAAGATCTAGGAATATATCACAGAGGAGAAGTCCTTTTCACTGGGTTTCGAAGGATGAATAGGAGCTCTTTTGGCCAGTTCTTTTGGCTCTGTAGTCATGGACACATACCATCTTCATGGATGAAGGCTCAGCACTTCTCACCCAGAAAATGCTCAGAAACTGGGGCATCGTAACCAGCACAGACTCAGTGCTAGGACAGGGGAAAGAGGGCATCGTCCTCACTCCTCTGCCTCAAACCTGGAGATACATTGGATTTCAATGCACCGTCGTGTTTGAGAACCCCTGCTTGAGACCAACGCTTCTGAAGCTTAGTGTGTAAATGCATTCAGGACGTCTTCTTACAATGCAGCTTCAGGTGTGACAGGTCTGGGGGGGCGGGGGCCTGAGAACCTGCAGGTCTAATAAGCTCCCAGTAATGCAGATGCTGCTGGTGCTGGGACCACACTTTGGGCAGCAAGTCTCTGAGGCTGACTCCCCGCAGGAATTCACCAGATGTCAGGATCTGGCCTGCACGCAGGGCCCATGATTCTGCCCTCCCAGCGCTAACCTTTAGTTCTGGATCGGGAGGGGGCTGTTTGTTGGTGTTTTCAGAGCTGGCATACCTATCCCAGCCAGCTGCCCGCCCGGCTGCACTCAAGGCCAAGGCCCAGCCAAGGGGGCCTGGGCGAGCCAGCTGACATCCCAGTGCAGAGGGGGGTGGCGCGTTGGCAGGGGCTGCCTGCTGGGTAAACATTGTTCTGGGTTTTTTCTTTTTTTCTCTTCAAACAAGCCCTTCCCAGCGCCCGGCCACAGAACCCTAAACAATGCCTCTCTGTGCTGTTGACACAAAGGCACAAATGGTGTCATTCCAGCCCAGAGATAAAACTCTGATCCTCCCATAATGGGGGGCATTTCCTCTTGGGAAGAACACCAGCAAATCAGGAAATTCAACAAGCCCAGTCTAAACCCTGCCCTCCGGCTAGGCTCAGGTTTTTTGTTGTTTTGGGTGGATTTCTTTCTCCCCAAAGCTCTGCTCGGTTCCTGTGCCTCCGTCAGCAGATATGTCAGCCCCAGACAATGGCCTCTTTCTGCAGACAATGGTCAGCGTGAGGAATGTCGCAGGAGGGCAGGGCCTGAGGAGGGACAATCAGCTTTCAGAATCCAGTGGCCGAGTGGGTGCTGCAGGGAGGGTCCTGCTGTCACCCGGGCAGCCTCCTCAAAGGCACCATTTATAGGACCCGCAGCCCCGGAAAAATGGATGCTCGGGGGGCGCGGAGCTGGAGGGCCAATAGCTCGCTGGCCACCGCCGCAGGCCAAGCCCCGTCCCCTGCTTTCTCGGCCTCCCCGGGTGCCTGCAGCCACGGCCCCTGCCATGCAGACTTTGTTTAATGAAAAAACAGTCACCCCCAAATTAGACCGAGGCCTGCTGTTCCCCACGCCGCCCCTCCTGCAGTCCCCGGCCTGGGCCTCCATTGGCCAGCTCTCCAGAAAAGAAAGGGCTTATTCATCCCCTAAGGTGGAAACTCGCTTTCTCCGGGGGGAAATTGTGTAACCGTTTTGTAGTGGAATTGACTACAGTCCTCAAGGTCTTTTGGAAAAAGAAAAACAGATAAGGGGGCGGAGGTTGGAGCCAGTGCCGGCAGTCTTCTTGTTAGATTTGCTCACTGCAGAACAATTTTTCTGACAGAGGCCACAGGCCCAAACATCATATCAGCTAGTCCCTGGATTTCAAGGACCCTCACCGCCACTGGAAAATTAAAAAGAAACTTTTTGGCAGATAGCCACGCATGCATGCCTTCCCTCACTCCTCCAGCACAATGCCTAGCACACAATAGGTGCTCAGTAAACATTCGTTGAGCGAATGAAACATTTTGTAATTTTGGATTCTACCTCTCCCTGCTTAGAAAAACCTTCAGTAGCTCCCTATTGCCTATAGTATAGATTTCATTTTTCTTGACATGGGCTCCGACTTGTCACCTGGCCCCTCAAATACCTCTCCAACCTCACAATCACCCTGTTTTCCCTCATTTGTCCCCAACACACACACAAACATACACACATATGCTGCCCATTGCTTCTTGAACCAAACCATTGTTATACGAGATCCTAGGCCTTTGTCCCAGCTGTCCCTTAGCCCCAAGGCCCTTCCCAAGCTTCTCTGGAGATCTGGTGAGCTCCTGCCCACAGTGTTTGACCCACCTCTTAAAAGCCATCCTGGTGCTTCTGACTCCACGGCCTTGCCCTCTCGTGCACATGGCCCTATCACGGCATGTGCACAGTGTCATATTGATCTGTTCTGATCATACGTGAACTCCCTGAGAGCAGGAACTGCATCTTGATTTAGCCCCATATGCCCAGTGGCAGCCCAAGGCCTGGTCCATCATGGGTTCTCAGTAAGCAGGGGACGATCCAACCCTGGCGTGCCCAGGACACTCCTCACTTGAGGACTGAAAGTCCACTTCCCAGAAAACAACATGGTCCTAAGCAAGCAGGATGGTTGGTCTTTCTATTGTGAGTTCTATAAGAACTCACTTTCTATAAGTGAGTTCTGAATGAGTAAATATCCAGTCTCCATTCATTCATTCATTCATTCATTCAACACATGTAGAGTAAAAATCTGTGAGCTGGGTCCCCCACTCATCCAATTGCAGGGCGTATCTAAACAACCCAATATCTCTTCGAAACAACCCCACTACCCAGTGTTGCAAAAGGATGAGTCTTTGCTGTTGAATGAGAATTAAGTCCGTCAGGCATCTTTCCGTGGCGCTTCCCATGGCCCTTGTTTATCTTCCCGGCTATCTCTTGGGGCAACCAGCCACATTGTTGGTAACACATCTGTTGTCATCTGCCTTATCTCCCTGGATTTACCCAGGGTCTCCCTGAGTCTGCTGCCCTCCAAAAGGATGAGCTCTCTAGACTCGAAGCCTCGCAGATGAATTCCTATCTAAGGTTTTATAAGTTACAAAGTGCAGGCTGGAGCTCGGTTCCCAAAGCAGCCCCCAGCCCCAGGCCCTCAGAACAGGGGCGGTTGCAGCCAGGACCCATTTGTCCGCTCAGCCTCCCTCAGACCCTCGGGCAGCTTGGACCCATCTGCTTCCCAGTTCTAGGTCAAATCAAGCTGAGAAAGGATCAGGCTTCATTTGACCCGAGATGGCTACGGCATCTGGCGGCTGCCTCCACCCCCCTCCTCCCCATCCTGGCCAAATGAGCCTTAATCCCCCTCCCCCCTTGGTGGGCTTTCAGGGACGCCATCTCCCCTGGATGATGCTTGCAGAGCTTCTGGGAAGACGGACACATCTTGTTTGAATCCCAGCTCAGCCACGTAGCTGGGAGATCAGGTAAGTTACCTAACCTCTCTTGTGCTGCCTCATTTGAACAGGGAAATTCTTAATGTCCACTTTGCAACATCATTATGAAGATGAGAGGAAATTGACAAGGCATCCAGTCCTGTGTCTAGCACACAGGAGACACTTCAAAAGCTACTTCTCTCACCTTCAGCGCCGAGGGAAGAAACCACCATTTGGAGTGAATCCATTCAACACCTTGGGGCCAAGCCCATACTTTTGGGAATTTTACTCCACTGAGTAAAGAAGAGACAGGGTCACTGGGCTGGGTCACCACGTTCTGCCCCTTCTAAGGTGTCCTGTCCACATAGGAGGAGGGCCCAAGATGCAGAAGCTGACCCCAACCGAGGTGGATAGAAGCTGTAACTTTAAATTGGGACATCCCCAAAACATCTTTGGTTAACGAAAGACAAGACAAATAAATATCAACAGACAGATTTCTTTTTCACCCTCGCCCTAAAAATTTACAATGGAAATGTTAAAATTTGCCAAAAATTAATTTTAAAGCATAGCATGTAGACAAATACAAGGCATCTTAAGGCTAACGTTTGGAGGTCCAACTTCAAAGAAGCAATAGTCTAAAATTCCTCTCGTTCCCCATGGAAAATAATTATTTCCTTTCATCCAAACTCCCTGGCTCTCCAGAAGACAAAGGCGACGAGTCGTGTGCATGACCACCCACCTTTTAAAATGCATGTATTTAACCAACCTGCTCCGTTCACATTGTGCACATTGCCGTAACCTGACATTTCAGACAATCCCTATAGCTCACGTCTCAGTTTCTTCCCCTCCATATAATCTTAATGCCCCCATTTATTTCTGGCTTGTTTCCATGAACACTTTGACTTTTTATTAAATCAAAATTAATAGCTTTGCACCCTAAGAAATCAGGAATCAGCTACCAAACTATGATATTTTTGAAAGTCTTTCTAAGGTTTTGGTGTTTTGGTTTTGTTTCATTTTTTTCTCAGTGGTAGCCCTGGATGAATTACTTGAGGGAAATCTTTGTTAGGACATCGTAAGGCTGTCTGAGCTCACACACGTTTAAGAATGCATCGTGTGGGGGCGCCTGGGTGGCTCAATTGTTAAGCATCTGCCTTCGGCTCAGGTCATGATCCCAGGGTCCTGGGATCGAGTCCCACATCGGGCTCCCTGCTCGGCGGGGAGCCTGCTTCTCCCTCTCCCACTCCCCCTGCTTGTGTTCCCTCTCTCACTGTGTCTCTCTCTGTCAAATAAATAAATAAAATCTTTAAAAAGAAAAAAAAAAAAGAATGCATCGTGTGTATGAGTGCCCACAGGCAGAAAAAGGGTGAATATCAACAGTCAAGAATTGTGCTGTGGATGTAGCACAGGAGAACCCTACATCAACAGCAGGTGCCTAATATCATATTCTATGTTGTTGCAAGTCAGGTTGGAGAGAAACTGGAAATTAATTGGGATAGCCCTAAAGACAATGTCTGAAACATTATTGCACATGCTGCACTCATTTTTTCCCAGTTAGCCTTTTGAAATACTTGCTTTTGTTCCTCACTAATTTCTGGGTAATTGTCCACTTTGGAACTCTTACAAAGTGGGTAGGTATTTGAGAACCATGATGACCTATGACCTTTGACCCAAGGTGATCTTTACTGGGAGAGATCCATGAAAGATTGATTTGAGCAGAGCTGAGTTAGACAAACAAGCCATTCACATAACTTTAAATCCGGAGGCAAATCAGGTAAAAATGTTAGCAACCTTAGTGGCCTGGAATTTCCTGCCCCCATAGTCAGGAATTAGGGCAATATTTCTCCTAGCCTCTGCGAGTATTGATGAAGAAGTTTCTGGATCTTTCCCTTCAAATGGACCCCTAGAACCATCCATCGGAGCATACTAAGTCCCTTCAACAGGTAAGCTGGCTTCTTGACAAATAGTTTAAAAAAGGAACTGAAAAGTGTGTCTTTTACATAATTTAGAGCAATATTCTAAATATTTCAATCACAGACATATTGAATCACAAGGATATTCAATCGTTCTTCCAAAGAGCCCACATTCTAGGAAGACTCCCTCTTAAACAAACTGCACTATTTTAATTAGCGTTCCCAGCCTTTAGTCATCAAAACACAGGAAACTGAATATCAGAGGTTCTGACAGGGCTGGGGTCCCAGGAGCTGCCACGCAGACAAGGCAGGATCACAACCTGAGAGAAACTGTCTGGGGCTGTGCTCCCAGTGAGGGGTCTCGCGTCAGGGTAGGATGGCGGCTACACTGGGGCAGCAGGGGCAAGCTTTCAAGGCTGTACTAACTGCCACTCCATGTAGAATGGCCCAGCCTGGGAGCTACCGACCCTGATGCCTCATTCCCACCATCTCTGAGCCCACTGACCAAGCCGAGGGAGCAAAGTAGGTAGGGAGGGTTTAGGGAGCCACCCGTAGGCTTCATGTTCATTTTCCCTGAGGTGTATTTATTGTAAAATGTAGGGAAAAAAACAACTTGATAACATTAATGAAAAATTTTTCAAAGATTTATTTATGTACTTGAGAGAGAGAGCATGCGCACGAGCAAGAGGGACAGAGGGAGAGAGAATCTCAAGCAAACTCCATGCTGAGCGAGGAGACTTACACGGGGCTCAATCTCAGGAGCCTCAGATCATGACCTGAGCTGAAATCAAGAGTCGGACACTTAACCGACTGCACCACCCAACCGCCCCAACATTAATGAGAATTTTAAAACAGAAAAGCATCAATAGTAATCCTATGACCACTGTGTTTATTTTCTTCTACATTATCCCCAGTCTTTATTCACAGGCACACACTTATTATTTGTGGATTCCTTATTGGCAAACTTGCCTACTCGCTAAAATGTATCTGTAACCCCAAAACCAGCACTCAAAGCACTTTCATGGTCATTCACAGACATGCACAAAGTGAAAAATTTGGCTGGCCCCACATCCAGGTTCCCAGCCAAGGCAGAACACAGAGATGCCTTCATGTTTCAGCTCCATACTGTAAACAACTGTCCTCTTCCCAGTCCATTTAGCGCAATGTTTTCTGTATTTTTATGCTTTCTGTTGGTGATTTACTGTTTAAAATAGCCACCCGCCATAGCGTTGTCAAGTGTCCCCAAGAGCAAGAAAGCTGCGAAGTGCCTTATAGAAAAAGTACGTGTTAGGAAAGCTTCGTTAGGGCGGGACCCATAACACTGTTGGCCACGAGTCCCATGTTAATGAATCAACAATAGATAACAAAACACACATAAAATAAGATAAGAATTGATGAGTTGGGGCGCCTGGGTGACTCAGATGGTTAAGCGTCTGCCTTCGGCTCAGGTCATGATCCCAGGGTCCTGGGATCGAGTCCCACACCGGGCTCTCTGCTCCTTGGGAGCCTGCTTCTCCCTCTGCCTCTCTCTCTCTGTCTCTCATGAATAAATAAATAAAATCTTTAAAAAAAAAAAAAGAATTGATCAGTTGACAAAGATACTATAACCAGAGGCTCACAGGAACCTAGCCATGTATTTCTCCTAGGAGCAATGGTTTGTGTTCACTAAGTCAGTGTTTGAAGTGACTTTGTAGAACATTACCATGAATACTGAGAATTAACTGTCCTTAAAATTCATCTCCCTCTTGCTTCAGTTACTATTATATAAATAATATTTGTCAATGTTATCATATAATAATGCTCCTTTGTGTGAGTAAATCATCTACTTAACCATTCCCTTATTGCTAGGGCCTTTGGGTTGTTCCCAATATTTCAACCTTATAGACAAAGCCGCAGAGAGTATATGGTATGTGCACTCCATAAAGACATGTAATCATCTTATCCTTGTCTGAATCCCCAGAATAAATCTCAGGGCTTGACATATAGTTTATCTAGAAAAATGTTTATTGAGTGAATGAATTCATTCAGCTTAAGGTGGGACCATGATGGGCAGGGACCATCAATTCAACATGGAAGACTCTTAGTAGGTGTTCAATATATGTCTGTTGTTTGACATATTAACATCTGCTGATCACCTTCTCTTTGTTATGTAGCTCACACCAGGCCCGGATTCTTACTTTTATTATATTGTTTAATCCACATTACCTTTGGAGGTTAAGTTTTATTAGCCTCATTTTACTAGTAAGGAAACTGGGACTTAAAAAGATCGTATGTTCAAAGTCACACAGTTAACCAGAGGCACCACCATGCTTCCAGCCCAGGTCTTGATGACTCCCAATCCCTGCTCTTTCTGCTGCACCAGGCTGAAGCCCTCAGTGTGTGCTGAGCCAGGCGGGCCCAGCCCTATAGCCACCAGATCAGGGTGAGCAGATCAGTCGGCCTCCTACAGAGCCCACGGGACATCCAATCCCTGGGGCTCTGCTTTCTCCCTGCTTCTCATAATCCTCCCACCTGAATTCCTCCTTTCTCCCATAATCACACAAGCTTGACATGGTGTCTGTCTCCATTCTTCACTCCCGGGCCCTGCCCTTATAGCGGTAATTAGTGGACACTCAGCCTTCAATACCTGGTCGCCGGTAAGCTGAAACCCACACCTGGCTTGCCTGGACTATGGGAATGGATGAGATGAGGCCAGCAAGGCAGAGGCTATTGGATTCCAGGAACTTTACAAAGTTGGGATTTTGATCTCTTCTTTTGATTTGAATGGATCAGAGATGCTGGTGGGATGGGGGCACCTTGGGGTCTTTTTTTGAAGTTTATAAAAGATGAGGCAGAGATGGAAATAAAGTTTGTTCCATTTGATCTGCATTTCAAAAACAGAGGCATCACCTTGACTGGTAACTCCTCAGCCAGGGAAGGATGACGGGTATTTGGCTTTAACCCTAAGGTTGGTATTGTTAATAGAATAGCTCAGATATGGTGGTGACTCCCAAAACAGGGGTCAGAGGCCTCCTGTAAATTCAGAGGCTTACCAGTTGATCTGTCAGTAAGCTTTCTTATTTGCTGTTTTACAAAACAGTTACACAGCCGTTATGTTCTCTATTTCATGAAGCCAACAGGAAGGAAGAGAGTAGATGGTGTTCCCTCCTCTGAGAATGTCCTTTGCCTCTTAGTTGTCTGGGGCACTCCCACTCATGGGTCTTGCAAGATGCAGGGCAAATGTTTTTCCTTCTCTGAAGACTTCTTTGGTAGAACTCCCCCAAAGTAGTCACAGCCTCCCCTTTGCCATATACGGCCCCATGTAGACTCATGGTACACAATACACTGTCCTGGAAACATGGGCTTATTATGTCTGTCTCTCCGGGGATAGAGGCCATATCTCATCTATTGCCGGGTCCCCAAAGCCCACGCTGTGACTGCCACATAGAAGGTGTTCTGCACGCACTGATGAGTGAGTGGGAGTAGGCAGAGATCAGCATCTTTTTGAGAAGCTGCAACATCTTTTTGCAAATTTATTTAAGTACCCTAAAAATTCACAGTATTGTCTGGAAGCATGGAGCCTTTGAAAGGGACACTAGCCCTGGTTTCTCTGACCTGGGAGGAATCCTTTCAGTATCCCAGAAAAAAATCATTGCTCCGTATCTCCCCTGGACACCCCAAGTGATGGTAAGCAGGGGGAATTGTTCTTTAATCCTGTCTTTCTGCAGGCACGCTGCCTTCTTCATCACCAAGTGCCCTAAGATTCTGGAAGATGGAATAACAAACATAATTGCAACGATAGTGGTTTGTTGATAGCAATGTTCGTTATAGCAGCTAACATTCACTGAGTACTGATGTGCCACATACGTACGTTCCTGGTGCTCACTTCAGTTAATCTTCATTCTGTTCTCCATCAACCCTACGGGATAGTATGATTGTGTCCTTCACTTTATAGACAGGAAATCTGATGCCCAGAGAGGTAAAAATAAAATTGCCTGAGGCCATACAGTAAATTAGGATCAGAATCCAGGCAATCTGGCTCTCGAACCCGTACCCTAACTTCCAAGCTCTGCATAGAAACGAGTGCACTGGGTACTGGGTACTATGTTAGCCCTTTTCCATAAACTAGCTCACTCATCACTGGGGACAATCCTGTGACACAGACAAGCGAATGTCCCCACTTGGCAGGTGAAGCGACATTCCAGCCCCTCCATACCCTATGTGTCACAGGTACCATAGGTTGGCTAGGACCACACCTCGTACACCTCAGAAAACACTTCTTCCTTGCTCTGCAGAAGTGCATTTTCTATAAATTCATTTTGGATCTCTCAATATGCACCTATCATGTCCATTTCTGCTCTGGACCTCAGTTTTCTCACATATAAAATCTGGAGACCAGACAGAGCTCTAAGGCCTTGTCCTACCCTCGCATAGCGTCCTGCTCCCCTAAGGTCTATGGGAAAAGAGAAAGGCAGAGGGAGGGGGAAGGAGAGGGGGGCAGTGGAGTTGGCAGTTATAGGAAGGTGATGTGGCATCAGAACTCCCATGTTTTAGAAATGGGCAGAGGAGAAGAACCTACAAAGAGCAGTAAAAGCAAAAAAAACAGGAGAGGGCTCTCAGAATCTCCTGGTGATCCCCCCAAGATTCTGTTCTCTACCCCCATTCAATACAGAACACCCCTTCCCAGACCTTCTAATAGAAGCTAGGCTAGCCCAATTTCCAGGCAGCTAGGGGAAGCTGGTGGCAGACGGACGTATCTTAACACTCCACAAGTGAGCAATTCCAATACTGTCCTCCCAGCCTCCCTGCTAAACCCCAGGCCCCACCGTCCTCCTTTTGCTAGCTACGCTGGGAGGCGAGAAGTCCTCCAGGGAACACCGGTGGTGGAGAGGGCGTGCCCCTCTGACACACCTGAGGTTAGCTGAGGCTTGACACCCCACCTGGAGAGCAGGTGTGCCCAACTGCTGTCTGACAAACCACCTCCCCGGCATGGGGGCCAGCACCTCAGTCTTCTGCAGCCCCAGACCATGCCGGGAACCCGTTGCTTTTTGTGTGTCGCTCATGGTCTGGGACTCCACAGTTCAATTCAGCCCAGCGGGTCATTGGAACCGCACTGTCTGGACACCCCGGGTGCGGTGGGCTCGTGGGGTCCCAGGACCAGGAGGCTTCGAGCCCCTACCCTGTGATCATTAGGGGTGCACTGTGCAGCCTGTCTGAAAAGGCCATGAAGAGATAGTGACCTGAATGACAAATCACCCGACCTGAAAGGAGAAGTTTCCGGGTCCAGCCCCATCACTTCACCTCTCAGGACTTCCATCTGCTCATCTATAAAACAAGGGGAAGAATAGCCTTTTCAATGAAATGACCACAAATCATAATGTGAAGAGCGTTTGCCACCATTGGAGGGAGTCTTCTCTGAGAGCTCATTTCCCTCCACGAGGACCCCTCGCAGCCCGGAAGTGTGTACCCTTGGCCTTCCGGCATCGAGGGACAGATGCCTTGCCTGACACACACGGAGTGCTTGTATATTTGTGAGAGGGAGGGGTAAGGGGACGACTTGGTCCCAGTTGCAAAACTAGTTGGTGTCGCTGTGGCCACGCGGCTCTAACACCCACCCAGACACGGCTTGCCGAGAAGTCTTCAGGATTTCGCAGGGGCAAAGGGACAAGGGCTATGTCCAATAAATGAGGCTGAGACCTGCATTCCCCATTTATAAAAGCTGATGTTGAGCTCTCCAACTGAGAGAGAGGAGAAGCCAACCAGAGCTTTTTCAGAGTTAAAACAGCTCCCAGTGGGAAAAGGCTGCTGGGGCTGGTGGAGGCTATTATCAGGGCCCAGGTGCACTCACGTGGGTGATGCTGCTCAGCCAGGGCAGGAGGGAAGCGGACGGGCGCTGGGGCTGCTCTCAGAGTTGGCAATTATCTGTTGCCCTGCTCCCTCACACATGTGGCAGGCAGAGATAAATCAACGGCAATCAACAATAAGTCTTCAACTTTCTAATGAACTTGGTGGAGTGTGCCTTCTATTTTTAACTGGCCCAATTTCTCCGTCACATCACATGACTCCTATTGTCTTGGCTGACAATTATGAGAAACAGTGGGGGGAGCGGGGAGAAAGAGAAATTGGGCCATATTTTTTAGTTCA
Source organism: Mirounga angustirostris (assembly GCF_029215605.1). Lineage (NCBI taxonomy): Eukaryota > Metazoa > Chordata > Mammalia > Carnivora > Phocidae > Mirounga > Mirounga angustirostris. The sequence continues at coordinate 12,025,841 of NW_026991718.1, read as the reverse complement.
GCAAGGTGACAAACTCTCTAGTTGCATGTGTATTTTCTCTTTCATTTGCAATTTAAGTGACTTTAGAGAAAAATAATGACTTCTTACTACTTCGGTACTCTATTTAAAGAAACTTACTACTTTAGTGCTCTATTTAAAGAAACTTAAAGAGCTATCAAATGACCTTATTGGGGTCATGTATAAAGTTCTCAGATAAACAGGAAGTTGCTTTAGAGACTATGCCAATGTTCTAGGTTCATTTAGCTTCAGGGGTCTCAGAAACTATTTTGTTTTGGAGATGGGGTGGGCCCATCTTAAGTTTTTAAGATTCGCGTAATATTTCACCTCGTATTGGGCAGCACTATAGGGTAGTGGAAAGAAGACTGCCTTAAGCTTGGAATGAAACTATACTCTGCCTTTCTTGAGCAGCATGGCCTGGCGTGGGCAATGCTCACTACATAGATGTGTCCCCCACATACTGTCCTTCCCTCAGTCTCCATATATGACATTCTCCAGGGCAACTGTCAATGTCTTAAAGACAATAGGTAACTCAGAGCTCACCATCCCTGAGGATGGGGGGGAAGAGATCCTTGTTTCTCATGTGTTACATATAAAAGAAAGCCAAAGTGGTTCCTTAATTCATCAGTTTCAACAAATCAGCTTAACTACACAGGCTCCGAATTACCCAAGTTCAGAGTATCTGAAAAATTTGAAATCCGAATGCCCTTGTTAGGAAGTTAAGAATCTGCACCTTCGGCATATGGCTCGGTCCCTAATTCTGAGTCTACTATGTTTAAGCCCATGATTCCCAGACTGTGCACTGAGGTACCCTGAGGCTTACAGCAAACTCATGGAAGCACAGAAGAGAATTTTGTAGTTTGGAGCAATGCCTGACAACCATTAAACATCGCACAAACCACGAGCTCATAGTTGTTCCTTCGTGCAGCATTAGATTGGGCTATATTCCTCTCCATGACATCATATCCTTCCTTGCAAAGCAGGGTTTGGGGGTTCAGTGACACCAAGCATATGAAGTATGAAAATCAGTGTGAAACAGGAAACAAGGGGGGTGGTGTCCAATCAGATGCCAGAGAAGTTGTGTAGCACCCGAGAGGCCCACAAGGCTCACCACATCCTGTTACTGTAATTATTTAAGAATGAAATAGGGGCACCTGGGTGGCTCAGTCAGTTAAGCATCTGACTTCGGCTCTGTCATGATCTCAGGGTCTTGGGATTGGGGCCCGTGTTGGGCTCCACATTCAGTGGGAAGTCTGCTTGAGGATTCTCTTCCTCTCCCTCTACCCCTCCCCTTGTGCTCACTAGCACTCTCTCTCTCAAATAAATAAATAAAATCTTTAGAAGAAAAAGAATGAAATAAAAATAGTTATTTTCCTTCCAATTTATGAGTATTATTTTGGCTACTATTCAATGGCTACTAATTTGTTAGGAGATAAATACTTACTACGTTGTTGGATGTAACTACTTAATCAACAGAACTGTTAGGTATTTCTTTTGGCCTAGGGGCACCATGAACCAACATAGTTTGGGAAACCTACAACATAGCCTACAACCCTAGAGATGGCCTTTCTAGCTTCTTACTTATAAAACAATATTAAAATACAATGGAAACAATTAAAAATATTGTGGCAGGTTGTCTTTTCCCCCAAAGAGCCCACAGCAATATTTCCAGTCCTATTCTGGTTTTTGAGAACCTTGCCTCTCCTTTCATTAAAAGGTTGAGTTTAACTTCCCTTCCCTGTTGAATATGAGTCAGGTTTAATGACTCCCTTCTGACAAATGCTGCGGATACAATGTACAGAATCGATGCAGTGTGACTCTTAACACCAGGTCAAAAAGGTGCTGTGGCTTCAGACCACCTCTCTCTTTGGATGCTCACCCTGGGAACCCAACCACCATGCTGTGAGGGAGCCAAAGCAGCCCACGTGGCGAGTCCACGTGAAGAAGCCCATGGAAACTGAGACCCCCACGGAACAGCAATCATCAACTGCCCCCCTACTTATTCAAGTCTTGATCAAACAAGCCTTCAGATGATTCCAGCCCCAACCTTTGAGTCTGTCAGCTGAGGCCCCGGACATCATAGAGCAAATATAAGCCATCCTTTCTGTGCCCTATTACAATTCCTGTCCCAGAGATCAGTGAGCATAAGGCATGGTTGTTTTTAGCCTCTGAAATTTGGGGTACTTTGTTTTGCAGCATTAGATAACCTAAGCAAGGATGACAGATACTTGTGAGATGCCTCTCCAGCCCAATAATACTGGCTTTCCCAGCTCTTCTCTAGAGCTCTCTCCACATGCATTCACCCCAGCCACATAACTGTAGGGAGCATGCCCCCACACCTCTGGCCACAGAGGATTGGATGAGGAGTAACAACCTGACCAAACTGGGCCAATCCAAGTCCTGTCTCAGGAATGTGGAACCGAGAGGGAGATGAATGCCCCTGCCGTGACTGGGTCCCTTGATGTGTAACTTCAGGAGCTTCGGGGCAGCCATCTTGCACGCCATATTGACTAGCAAGCAGAGAAAAAGAAAGAGACACACAAGGAAAAGCAGAGGTGAAGGAAAGAGAGAGTATGTTGCCCAGGTCTTGGAAGGAATTGTCGTTTTAGACTCCAGTCCTTCCTGAGGCTCCAGGGAGCAACCTCCAAGGCATTTCTTTAAGATAAATTCCCCCTGTTTTGCTTACATTTGCTCAGGTCGGTTTCTGCAGCCTCAGGGTATTTTTCACGTCTACCCAGCACTTCACAGCCCACTGAGCCTCTTTATATGCATGATCTCATACAATCCTGACCAGGACTCTGTAAGATGTATGTTATTACCCCATCATTGAGAAGAAGAAACAGAAGCCCAGAGAAAGTGACGCAAGCAAGGCTCACAGGCAGAAGCAGACGTTAAACCAGAACTAGAACCTGCCCTCTGTCTCCAAACGCCAAACTCTGTTTGGGAGACATTTCTTCCTCCTGCTCTGTAGAAGTGGGGAGGTGACATCCGGTTTATCCTCAGTAACCAACCATATGTCCACAGCCCTTTCCTGTTGCTGCATAGGACTCAGAGATGTCCAGCATTCAGGCCAGTCCCTGGGAGATCAGACCCTCAGCCAAGGATACAGAATGTCCAGTGCTCAGCACCCAGCAAACTCAGTCCCCAGAAGAAACTTGCCCAGTTGGCACTGCAGGCACTCCAAACAAGGGACTCCTCGGGCCTGAGGTGGCCAGAGAGGCTGCCCAAAAGAAATCGCATTGGAAGGTTGGGAGGACTTGGATAGGTAGGGGGGTGAGGGAAATCGTGCTCCAAAATTGCTGTTTTCTTCCAAGGGTTTACTCAGGTTCTTTTGGGAATAAGACATCTGAACTTTTCAATCCTCAGCTCTCCCTGAGAAAGTCTGCTGAAGAAGCACCTAGTCCAGCCTCCAGGCAATGCATGAGACCCCCTCTGCCAAAGCCCAGCAATGTTCTACGCTCCTGTTCCCCAGCAAGAAGTGGGGGGCTGTGGATGTGGACAGGGCATGAGCACAGAACAATCTGGGTTCAAGTCCTTATTCCGCCACATATCCCCGCCAGTCCCTAAATAAGTCACTTAACATGTCTAAACCTCGGTTTCTTCCACTCTTGTCTTCAACTGAGATGTTGTTCAGCTCAGAGAAAAGGTAGGTGAAGTGCCCAACATCAGGCCCGAGTCACCGTAGATGCGTAACAAAGTCTAACATTTAAATGATCTCATCTGACAGCCCATCCGATCCTTGTTCCGTTCTAATTGTTAGAAATGCTTTCTTCTATGTGGATGAGCGGAGTTCTGCCTGCCCAGAATGCCCACCATGGATCCTGCCTTTGCCTCCAGAGCCCCGAGAAGGACAGCCCCTAGGCCGCCAACATTCCTGCAGACACCACTGCTTCCTGCCTCCCCCGCTCAGACTGGTCCCTTCCCTGCTCCCCACAGTCAGATTTTTGAAGCTGCTGAGGACCTAAGTGTTCCCAGAGAGACTGCACACATTCAAAGCCTTGTTTGCATGGAAACTCCTCTCTGGGCCGGTTCAGCGGCCTCCGTCAATACAGCCCTCAGATAAGATGCTGTAACTCAGAAGGCTTGGCTCGAGAGAAATCGGCTACAACTGAATCATATGGCCTGGGCTAATGTCCTCCAAAAGGCAATTTCAGATCTCTCCATCCTTCTACCCCCTTCTCTCCCGTGCCTGGCCTCAGCACTGCACAAACAGAAGCCAAAGGGAAAGGTCCAATTATTCCATGGAGATTTAGCTACTGTATTGACAAAACTCAGCGTTAATTCCCAGAAAGCATTCAAGCCCTGAGGTGGGGGCGGGGTGGGGGCAGGGAGAGCCCGCTGGATAACTGGGTGAGAGTCATAGCCGCTTTGCAGCCGAATCTGACCTAGTTTAATGAAATCAGGTCATCTGTGAGCTCTTCATTACCCTCAGACTAAACAGGACCCAACAGAGCAGTCAATGTCCCTGGCCTTTCTGAATTCCGCTCGTTCGCATTATGACATTTTGATGTTGGGTCTTAATGCGTGTTGACTTAGTGGCTGGGCCCCTGCAAAGGTAGTAAACAGCCTGGGTGAAGGCTGGAAAGTAAACAAGAGAGCTGCTGTTAAAAGCACACACACACAAAGGCAGTGTAAATACCCCAGGTCCCCAGCCTGCATCCTCAGGGAAGCCGGCAGACAAAAGGCGTCATGAGTGTCTGTGACTATTATCGCTGATGGACGGATGGGACTCACCCATTATCCTGCCGCCTCGTCAGATGGAACTCGCAGTTTCAGCAGATCTTCGGGGCAGGGGTGGGCTGGGAGGGAAATGAAATTGTCAGGTTCGGGTTGGGATATTGGCTTCAAGGGCAAATTGCTCCCTGGCAACAACTGTGGAGGACTGGGCCCGTCACTCCTCTTGAGACTGTCCTGTGGGATGGTGATGGCTTTATTTCATCTGCTGTCCTGATCTGCATTTTCCGGAAACCGAAGCCTGTGGTCTGGGAGTCTGCAAATGAACCCTCTCCGCTCGCTGGATGCTCATTAATGGCATGACTATTTACGGAAGTAAATGATATGTGTGAGTTTCCCTGTCCCTATCAGGATCGTCACAGACTGTCAACCTCAGAAAGGGCAGGATGCTCCATCCGTAACATACACAACAGAGGCTTCCGTACAGAGGTGGTCCAAGGACTGAGGGTTTAGGGTGGGGTCACATTTTTAACTGAAGAGAAACTTAACAGGCACAGACTGGTGTAGGCTGACAGCCAAGGGGGGCAGGAGGAATTCCTGCACACACTGGGTAGTCTCCAAAGTCCCTAGTGCTGGGTGGGGTGGAGAGGCTCACGTTGTGATGAACTGGGTCTGGGTTTGGCTACTGGACCACTGCCTTCTGCCTGCTGAACAATGGCTCGTGGTGGGAAAACGCCATCCCCTCACCCTTGCTCCTGAAGGCTACCCCTCAAGGAAACACTCCTGGCCAGTTACCTCATTTATGCTCCCGGTCCCTGTTGGGAGAAGCTTGAGGTCCCACCATGTAGGCTGGAAGAAGCAAAATACTGCGACCTAGGGGTGACCCTGGGCAAGGGGTATCACTTCTCTGGGCTTTAGTTTGTCCATGTATTCAGTGAAGAGGCTCTGTTGTTTAACTTCTAAGGGCTTTCTACAAATTTCTTTCTGATTTTAAAGCCAATCCCTGCCTCAGTCCCCAGGTCACCGTACTCTTCCTCAGAGCAGGTGTGCCCTGGAGAAGCCATCTGTGTGGTCTTCTGGGATCCACCACCGACCTTGACTTCCTTAATCTCAGCCTCAGACATGAACCTGCTCCCTCCCAGTCCCGCCATTTGATAGTAGTGCTTGGCCTGGATCTATTGTGTCCTTTAATGATTAGTCGACTTGGAACAGAGCCGAAAACCAGTTTGTTTCCCAAAGGCAAGGACTGCAAGCTGGTCTATTCCATGAGTCTCCAGAGCCAAGGGGAGGAAAGGTGTTGAATCTGTCTCTGTGCCTGGCCCGACGACCAGAGTCTGACTGCAGAGAGAAGCCAGATCCCACCAGCAGAATGACCGCTGAGATTCTGGCTTTAACCCATCCGTACTATCTAATCGGGAAAATGGCAGGATCGGGTTTCCTGTTTTATTGGCATTCGATAATATATATTGAGTGCCCATGTCTGCAGTGAGGCAATTGGTTTAAAAGGGGGTTATAAGGATTGACTTGTGTTTAAGTGCTTAGAATTCCAGGATGGTAATTATCTTGATGTGCATCCTAATTTATAGGAACTCCAAAGAGCTCAACAGCATATAAATTTGAGCCTGTCTAAATGAGTCTCTGAAAAAAACATCTACAATCAGAGAGGCAAAAAACACATTGCAAGAAGAAAGGCTAGAGAAGTTTAAGCCAGTGGTTCTCAAACATTTAACCTACAGAATCTTGTTTTTGAGATAAAATCTTACATGAAAACTGAATACATAAAACAGACCCAAAGGGAACAGATCAGGAAGAAGCAGAGGAAAGGCCCAGAGCCCTGCCTCTTGCTCACTATTTTAGCCCCCTCCTTAAGCCACCACAGCTCAAGGCACCGATGGAAATTCTGGGAGCTCTGAGGAATGCGTTTTGAGAAGCAATGACCTACTCCAAGCTCCTCCGTTTGTAGATAAGGACCCCAAGGTCTAGAAAGATAAAATGAATTGTTAAAATCAGAGTGCAAGTCAGAGATAGAAGAGGAAGTAGATTTCCGGGTCTCTGAGTGATGCTTGCTCACCATTACATGAAGTGCCTACTTTTTAATGCCGCCCCAACCAATCTCCATTATCTTCTCCCATTCAGAAGTTAACTCTAAAAGTGCCCTTTCCAGAATTGAAACAAAGCTTTAGCCATGATAAGATGAAAAGGCATAATGTTGTGGTGGAAAGGCAATTGTCCTGGAAGTAGGAAGGCGTGGTACATTGCCTTAGATAAGTCATTTTATTTCTGGAACCTATCATCTTCATCTGGGAGATGCTAAACTCAGTGGCTTCTAGGTTCATACAGATTTTAAGGCTAAATATTGGAGATTTAGATCCCCAAGGTCATCTCTTCTGTATTCTCCTGTAAATGATTCTTTTGACTTAGACAACATAGCAAAACTAGAAAATTCAATAGAAAGATCAGAAAATAAAGTTATGGAAACTTTTAATGTGTTCTATATACATATATATATAACAAAGAATTGGAAAATAGCACAGAAAAGATGAAATGTTGGGATCAATCCAGAATAGTCAACATCTGACTAATGTTATTTACAGAAAGAACAAACAGGGGAGAAAATTATTACAGACATAATTACTTTAAAAAATTTCCTAGAAGGGAAGATCACGAGCCCCAGGACTGAAAGTATAACAATGACCAAAAAAAAAAGGACAAAAGACCCACAGTAAGTTACCTTAGTGTAAAGCTTCAGAAGTGGGTTAAAGAAAGATCTTAAAACTTCCATTAACTAAAGAGGAAAAAAAAGCTTCCAGGGAAGAATATTTAAATTCTATCCAAGGTTTGGGGATCAGAATGGTATCAAATTTCTTAATAGCAACATAGAATATTAGAAAACAAAGAATGCTTTCATATTTCTGAAAGAAAGTGATTTTCAACATAGATCTCTATACCCAGCCAAACTAGCTAAATAATATAAAAATAGAATACAGATATTTTTTGTTATTCAGGAACTCAAAACTTTTACAGCCCATACACCATTTCTTAGGAAGCTGGCATGGGTTATGCTACACCAAAACAAGGGATTAAACAACAGAACAGATCAGTAGATAGCTAATGAGAGAGAGAGAGGTGATAGATCAGTTTAACAAATGAATAGGAGCAGAAGAGCCAACAGGAAAAGGCAGCAATGATAAGTCACATGTCCCAGACAAAATAGGCTATGGTATGCTGGGACTTAAAGCTACAAAGGTTTATTTCTTGCTACATGTCCACTGTGGGTTGGTTGTGGCTCTGCTCCATGTCATCTTTGCTGCAAGCTGACGGAGCATCCTCTATCTGAAATGTTGACAGCCATCATGGCAGAGGAAAACAGACCACAGCAAACAATACTCTGGCTCTAAGATTTCCTCTCAGAAGTGATACACACACATGCCACTTCTACTCACATTTCATTGGCCAATGGACTAAACCTCATATCAGTGAGACTCAGAGATCTCATCCTCTCCAGGAAGGGACTGTGAATATGTTTTAACATGCCGTCTACCACATCCCAGGATGACAGCTGACTATCAGGCTTAAAAAACAGTCCAAATTGGAGCACAAGACAACGAGCAATGAGAATGTTCTAGAGGTGGGAAAATGCAACTGATAGATGGTCTGCTTTATATATAAGCACTTGCAAAACACTCTTGGTAAACCTTAATGATTAAAAAAAATTGAAAATACGGGGCTCCTGGGTGGCTCAGGTGTTAAGCATCTGCCTTTGGCTCAAGTCATAATCCCAGGGTCCTGGGATCGAGCCCCGCATCGGGCTCCCTGCTCAGCTGGGAGTCTGCTCCTCCCTCTCCCACTCCCCCTGCTTGTGTTCCCTCTCTCGCTACGTCTCTATCTGTCAAATAAATAAATAAAAGCTTTTTTAAAAAAATTAAAAGTATGGACATAGTCTTAAGCAAGGAATTACTAACTCCAGAAGAAACCAAAAAAATTATATTGAAAAAGGAGAGCATTCATAATACATACTAATTGGCTCTTTAGTGAGCAACATTTTCATAGTAAAAATGTAAATTCTGACTATTGATCTAACTACAGATTACTGAGTAATTATATTGGGAGGATAGAAAGAGCGGAAGTGAAGGGCATGGTTTAAGAGATTTAAATCCTCAACTCTACTAAAATAACCTGAAGGTTAAATATTTTCTTCCTGGATTCTGATTCTGTAATATCTCACTCTGGATGTGCTCCATCAAGAATCAGTAATGCATGGTAATCAACCAGAGGTGTGCTGGCAGTCAATATGGATAATGCCTAGCATTAATAAATTTAAAAATAGCAATATAAGCACATAGAAAATGGAAATAAATCATGTAAAAACCAACATAGTGTTGAAACTGGGTCGCTTTTAAGGAGCAAAATCAGGAGGTAAAGAGGAGAGCAAGAGATTTTTGTTGTTTTTAAAACAATGCACAATTTACTTTAACAAAAATACAAATAAAATACGAAACTAAAATATGGCATGCTACCTCTGATTCATTTTTGAAGTCAGCAGGGTATAGATCATAAATAAATAATAAAATACTTAAACTTCAATGATTAATTTTCAAGGCATCGAGACATAATAAATTGAACCTGACATTATAACCATCCGGGCAGTAATGCAATCTTTCTTTAATGATTCAGGAGGCACTTTAAGGACCTGGCAATGACCTGAGGTCATTTCTCTGAGCATTCTTCCTCATTCTTTCCTAATTTGTTAGTCTTGTAAGAATTGATTTCATGTTGGCCATTCTAAAATTCCAAAGAATCTTTCTCTCTAGCAAATGCAAAACCCCTTCAGAGGCTCTACTAACAGTCCTGGAAATGTCCAAGGCTTTCCCTTTGCTCCTGGGCTGACTGGGGTAAAGCTGGGGGCTTATGGCCCAGTCACAGAGGGCCAAGCTAGGCAAGCTAAGATGTGGGAATCAGGCTGAGAAGAGACAGCCTGGCTTTCTCAGGGGCAGAAAGTACTGAGATAACCAAAGTCACTCAGGAATTTGGAAACCAGGGGCCCATAGTACCCAAATATCACCATGTGGGAAGTATAGTCAAGCTCTTCAAGTCAGAAAATTGGGGGTAGGTGGGGTTGTTTTGCCTGCCCTCAGAAAGCTGGGCTGATGTGTATCGTGCATAGTTTTAAGCAGATTTCACCTGGCAAAAAAAAAAATACAGCCAATCTTCCAGATAAGTTCACTATATGATATATCATATGATAGCATCTTCTGTAAGTATTAAAAATCACATTTACAAAAAAATTCCTAACATCATGGTAAAATATTTATGAGGTGTTAAGTTAAAAAAGCAGAAATCAATTGATATATAATATAAAGGGCTAATATCCAAAATATATAAAGAACCCCTACAACTCAGTGGCAAAAAAAACTAAATAACTCAATTTAAAAATGGGCATAAGATCCAAGTAGACATTTTCCCAAAGAAGACATACAGATGGACTGTTAACTGGTACATGAAAGGATGCTCAGCGTCATTAATCATGAGGAAAATACAAGTCAAAACCACCATGAGATATCACCTTACACCAATTAGAATGGCCATATCATAAAAAAGACAAGAAATGACGAGTGATGGTGAGGATGCGGAGAAAATGGAACCCTCTGGAACTGTTGGTGGGAATGCATACTGGTGTGGCCACTCTGGAAAACAGTATGGAGATTCCTCAGAAAATTAAAAGTAGAACTACCCTATGATCCAGCACTTCTACTTCTGGGTACTTATCCAAAGAAAAGAAAACAAAACAAAACAAAAAACTAATTTGAAAAGATAAATAAATACACCCCCATGTTCATTGCAGCATTCTTTATAATAGCCAAGATATGGAAACAATCTCAATGTCCTTTGATGGATGAATGGATAGAGAAGATGTGGTGTATATATACAATGGAATATTATTCAGATGTAAAAGAAAATGAAATTTTGTCATTTGTAACAGCAGGGATGGACCTCGAAGGCATTATGCTAAGTGAAATAAGTCAGACAGAGAAAGCCAAATGCCATATCATGTCTCTTATATGTGGAACAAAAACAAAACAAAACAAAACAAACAAACAAAAACAAGCTCATAGATACAAAGAACAGATGGGTGACTGCCAGAGTCAGAGGGTAGGGGGTGGAAGATATGGGTGAAGGCGGTCAAAAGGAAAAAAAAAGAAGAAAAAAAATTTGTACATGTATAGAATCTATAAATTGTATAGGTTTGTGTATGCATGTGTGCATTTTTTAAATGTTTTGAAGATTTTTATTTATTTATTTGAGAGAGGAGAGAGCACGAGTGGGAGGAGGGGCAGAAGGAAAGGGAGAAGCAGACTGCCCCCTTGAGCAGGGATCCCCATGTGGGGCTCGATCCCAGGAACCGGAGATCATGACCTGAGCCGAAGGCAGATGCTTAATGGACTGAACCACCCAGGTGCCCCTGTATATGTACATTTTGAATGTTAACAGTACCTCTCTCTGGCTGGTGAAATTGACCAACTTGGGGGGATTTTATTTACGAAAATCAAATGCCACTTAAATTAAAAAGAATCCTGCAATCACTGTAGACAGAAAAGCAGGTGGAAGGTACAGAACTTAGTCCTGATTTACAGACCAATCAACTGGATTCACTTCTTTGGCCTCAGTTTCCCCATATGTGACATGACGCTACTGAATGAGAAAAGTGACTTGCACTCTTCCCTGGAGCCTGACACCAGTACCTGGGGGGTGTGAAGCACGTGGGTTTCTACATCCTCCATACCAACTTTATTCCAAACAGCTACCCTTTCATCCACAAATACAATTGCATAATCTCTAAAATCACTGCTGATCATATTTTTATGAGAATCTGATGTGGACAATTATGTAGTCCAGCCTGTTTTCCTTCTTGACTCGGGATCAAGAAGCTTGAAGCCAAAGGTAGTGTTCACCTGAAATAACATGTCATCCCAATGACCCGTCATGCTTTTCCCCCCATATAAGAGATTCACATCTTTCTTTTGCTGTTTTATTCATTAATGGCTTTGTTTCATGGACACCAATAGTGAAAGCTCTCCCTTATCCCTTTTTAGAAGAGGCAGAGTTTTAATGACAAGGTTTCAGTACCATTTGGGCCCAGGTCAGGTCAGTACTGGGTCTCCAACCACCCCACTGTGGAAACTCGAAGGAAAATATTAAATCTGGAAAAAATCTGTGCAAAAAAAATAAATAATCTGAGCAAAAATCTGGAAATAATCTGTGGAAAATGTGCATCTTTTTTATTTACCTGGCATCTAATGTCTTATTAAGTAAACAAGCAGAAATCCTTATAAAGTGGCCACACCCCTCTGCCCACACTTCTATTTGGGGTCTATGTCATTTATTTTTCTCATCCAAAGAATGAATGCAAGTTCCTCACCCAAGCCAAGGTTTAGAGACCACACATATAAGATTTATTAATTGATTTACTAAAGAATAGACATCCCACTGCTTAGCTCAGTCTCCACATCAGAAAGAAGGATGTCTCCTTAATGAATTAAAAGAAACTCGGCTGTACTTAATCCTTGGGTTCTGGCTCTGCAATATCTCACTCTGGGTGAACTCTATCCACCCAGAAGCAGCAACAAATATCAGGCACTAGGCGCTCCTAAACGTACACACCACTCAGAGTAGAAGAAAACACACTGACCAGGGCATATGGTCACCAGAAGGCAGAAATGGGCCTCATTCTCCCACCAGTCCAACTGGCTTGGCCTCAGCCTGGGCTGAAATCCCATTTACTGTCCTTTGTCTTCTAGGGCAGCTCTTCAGTGGGTCCCAAGGAGCTCGGATTGCAGAGTGCTGTCCTCCAGGCACACTGATCTTGTTCATCTCGAGGCCAGCCAGCGATCCTATAAGGCATGGAAGTTGGCTGCCCCAGGGCTCACCGCCCTACTGAATTCTGGCTTCTTCCATCCACCCTTCCATCAACACTGCCCTCACCAACATTGCCTACCACCACATTGCCGAACTCAGTGGGCTTTATCAGTCTTTTCCTTTCTAGACTTTCCTGCTGCATTAGACATGTTGACCATCATCTCCTTCCTGAAATCTGTTTTCTCTCATTGAGAGGAACTCCTCTAGCTCTGAATTCTCCTTTGCAGATATCGTCATGCAGTCTCTCTCTCACCATCCCTGACATCGGGATGCTCCTCAGAGCTCTGTCCTCAACCCTCTCCTTTTACTGCACATGCTCCTGGTCGATGTTCCTTTCTATGGCTTCGACGGCCAGCCTCGGCCTTGGACACACTGCCCCCCTCCAGCCCTCTCTTGTGTGTCTGTGGCCCTTGCAAACCCAAGTGCCCACTGAACATTTCCACCTAGATTTCTACAAGTTCAAACCTGAATTCACCCTCTTCCTCCTCCAAAAAACCTCTCTCATCTCATGTTCTCCTTTCTTGTGAATGACCTCACCATCCAGGCCCCTAAATGAATCAGGAAACTGAAAGTCAGTCTCAAGCCTCCCTCTCCCACCCCTCCCTCCAGCCAACTACCGGGTTATGTCAGTCCTCATACCAAAGTATTTCTCCCATCTGCCCCCTCGGTTTCCCTGGCTACTGTCCTTCTTGTTCAAACCTACGTCACCTCTCACCTGAAGAAGTCTCCTCCCTGACCTCCTGCCTCCAGGCTCTTCCCGGCACACTGTCAAGTGATCACATAATGAAAGACTGACTGTATTCTTCTTAGCTGACGTTTACTCTTCCTTCATGATCAAGCTCAATTATCACTTTCTCTGGGAAGACTTCCTTGATTGCTGATCAGTTACCTGTCCCTTCTCTGTCTTCCTCAAGTACCTTCCTCAAGTACTTTGCCTCTATCATCCCCCATACTCCTCTGCATTGTTTGTTTACTTGTCTCTCAATAGGACTCTTAGCTCCTCCGGCTCAGGACCTGGTCTTCTGTCTTTTTAATCCTTAGCGTCTTTAACAATACCTGGCCTGAGTAGTCCTCAATACACCAATACAGAGAGGGAGAGGGGATAAAGGGATGGAGGGAGGGAGGGTCCCGGGTTCCTCTACCAGCTCCAGCATCAATCTTCTGTATGACCTGGAGCATGCCATCTTAATTCTTGGAGTTTCAGTGTACCCATCTGCAAAATGAGCTGCTTCGTTTATTAAAGATAACTATGTTTTGAGCACCTTTTATGCTGGGCACAATGCTCCCTGCCCTGCCTGTCATAAACGTAAACAGATTCTTTCCTTTCCTAGGACCTTCTGATCAGAATCCTATTTTCTTGGATCCGTTCTGCCGCGGGGACAGATGGCTCACTTCTAATGCATTTGCCATAGCTCTTCCGTTATTTGCATGCCTCCTGCATGCCTCTCCTGGGTCTCTCGCACTCTGAGGAAGATGTGTTTCTAACCCAACTAGGTCCCCTTCCACAAAGTATTGCAAGGGATAGAAAGGTAGGGAATGACCCATTCCACCAACACGCAACTTTTCTGAAGATCCCCTGCCTTGTGGAATATACCACATGGCTTTGGGATCTGCATGTACCAAGCATCCTTCACCTGGGTAATTTTAGCCCGAAACTCCCCATTTGCCACAATTCCCTGGGAAACAGTTTTATGTTGGCCTGGCTTGGGGAGTCTGAGCTCCATGTTCTGTTTCTTGCACCCCCTTCCTGGCCCCTTTCCAAAGTTGTGATGTACGGGAGGAATGCAATGTTTCCGTCAACAGATGTTGAGAAGAGGGACAGTCGCCAAAAAAGCTAAATCGTCATCTTCCATAGTGGGAAGCCAACAGATTGTTCCTCAAACTATCACATCAAGAAGCAATATTTTACTGACAGAGGTGGAGGAACATGACAAGAGTCTTAAGAGTTAAAAGTTGTCGCCTCTGGGGAAAAACAAATAGGGAGAAAGGAGTTGGGGGGCAAACTTGCTTTTCTTAAGAAGCCTTGCAGAACTGTTGAAATGATACGCATATATAACTTTGATTTTACAAAAAAATTAAAAACCACATTAAAGAAAAAGTAAATCCTCCCTGAACTTGAGTCCTAGCCCTCGTCGTGATGCCTGTACCCTGAGCCACTGGCCATTGTGGTCTCTGCTGGTGAAACAGCAGTTCTGAAAATCCCTTCCAGTCCCACCCCTCTGCCACCCCGATCCGGCAAGCCCTCCCCCCTCCCCCTGCTCCTGCGCCCCTCAAGATGCTGCAGCACCCACAGCGGGGTGCATCCCAACAGAGCCGGGTGACGTGCAGCTTCAGCAACACTGCAGACGGCAGGTGGGACCTGGGGCAGCCCGGTTCACACCCACCTCGAATCCCGAGCGTGCCAACCATCACCGCGTTCCTCGCAGGACTCCTGGCCAACTTTTTCCTTGGGTCAGCCCCGCCTCCTCATCAGCTTCTAGGAATCGAAACCAAATAAATGCCTCCCGTGGGAGAAGCAGCAAAGCTTCGTTTACGGGTGAACTCCGCCAGACCCAGTGGCAGAGAACAATTTCTCTCATTACACCAGCTCCTCCCGCTCTGGCCGCGCAGGCAGAGGCTGCCCCATTAGGAACGCATTTGCCACGGTGTAAACCACCCTGCCACCCACTGGGCTACGGCCAGTTTCCGAGCTGCCGCCGGAGACAGCTGCAACGGGTCACTCCGATCCGCGCACTGCGGCGCCCAGAGAAACATTAGTCCCCCAGATAGACTGTCTCCTTCCCATGAGAGCGGTGGAGAGAGAAAGGCGCCCGGGGAGGGCGGTGCGTGTGTTGCAGTGATTGGAATCACACGGAAGAACAGGCTCTCACACACACTCAAACGCTCCTGCACGCCCACACACACACACACACACACACACACATCCCGCATCCCTGAAGACGAGCTAGAGCTCTCAGTGGGCACCAGGCAAAGCCCAAGCTCTGGTCCTGACACGTTAAAGAAAGGCATGCAGTCAGCCACCATACCCGTGGACCCCAGGGAAAACACACACTGATGAGCATGCCTTGGGCTCACACTTCACTTTTACTCACAAATGGGACAAAGACTTTTTTTTTTTTTTAATCTCATTTCTAGGGCAAGGACGGAAGGGTGCTTTTTTGGTGTTCACGGAGAGATTTGGAGGGTACAATAGTCTCATCTGACAAACGCTCACCATTTCCCCTGCTCCCCCCTCGGCCCCCACCTCCACTCCTGCCAGAATCAATGATATCACTTGATTTTTTTGGTCAAAGATAATAAATATTCGATTTGAACATCCCAGTCCTAAACAGACAGCTTATGCTGGCCCCGGCAGACTGCCCACCAGACTCAGAGTGCTCGGCTGCATTTTTAAAATCCCCCGGACAGCTCCAGGCATTGTAAGCAGGTCCTGCTGACCAGGCTGATGTTTTTTTACAACCCGGCTCCCCAACAATGCCAGTTACCGCACACGAAAGACCATGGCCAGCAGATGTGGGCGGCCTCGCGCTGGCCTCTTGAAATTGCATCTGTTTTGAAATGTGACTCGACTTCAATCCGAAGCTGACCATAACATCCATGGCATGGACAGGAGGTGTTTACTAGATAAGCTTTTGATATTTGATGTTTGCTAATCATATTAAAGGCTTGAAACAAAATCCCAGCCACAATAAATCCCCACAATTGTACACATGAGGCAGGAAACGCCGAGAAGCTCTCTGCCTGGGGCTGTGATCTGACGCTGGGTGGCATGGTGAGGAGAATGGGGGTCTTGGAGGTCAAGGAAACAAGGGGGTAGTGACTCATTCTAATTCTTTCTGGGAGTAGCCATGCATAAGTCACTGCCTCCGCTGGCCCTCAGTTTCCCCATCTTCGGATTATGGCTCAAAGGTGCTAGAGTCCTTTTTGCAGTCAGTGCCTGGGTGGGACCAGGAGAAAAGGAACCTCCCCTTCGTAACATCACATGTGAGGTGTGAACAGTCACATGGTCATGACTTTACAGTAGTCCCCTTTCGATTCCCAGGGGATCCTGACTCCTTAAAGACCCGATGCTTTGGTGTCCCGAGAGATCAGTGCATCAGAAGTAGCCTGTCCATCCCAGTGGGTAAAGCCTGCTTTCACTGCCCAGGCAGGATAGAAGGCTTAGGGCCTGGACCACAACTGTAACTCTCATAAAGGGTCAGCACCGATTCCTTCCCAGGAGTCAGGCTCTGGAGGTCATCGAAACCCACATACCCCCAATCCCTAGATGAACAGCCAGGTTCCCTCCTGTGCACCATGCATTCGTGCCCTACTAGCTCAGTGACCCCATCCTGCACTTGAGATGTCCTCCTAGATTCTCTCTCACCTTACTCATAATCTTGTTTTAGGTTGAACTTACATTAAATTTAAAAGTGGATGAAATCTAAACCCCAGGGGATTGGAGAGGACTGGTCTACTGTGTCTCCACTGCTAGTCTCCTGTCTGGTTTCACCCTTGCTGTCCCAACTTCTCAGAACATGCCCAACACCCTGTCCTTATTTGTCCCTATTAACCCGACTTAATAGCAATGACTTCTAACAGCATAGGATGTGACCTTCCCAAGAGCATCTAACTTTTAAAGGGAGGCCATGAAGCCGAAGCACCTTCAAGGCTCTGGGGCATGGGAGCTATCTTGGTGGAATGGCAGGCATCAGGTAGGTGGCTCTTTCTAGACCCGGCAATCTCCCTGGGAACCCCACAAACCCCAGCTGCCTCAGCTCTTATCTTACTGGGTCATCTTGGGGCTCCCAGGGCTTCCCAGAGCCATCTGGCCAGAAAATCCGTATCAGCATGTGTGAAATCCCCCTTTGGCAACAATGGGGAGATTTGCCTCTATCCGTGGAATCTAAAACTCTTCTCTGTCCCAGTGCCAGGCAGGTAGAGGACAGCAGCAGAAGGGCACAAAAGCTTGCCTTGCCAGGAGTCATGCCCAGAACCCTGCCGGCCACCGTACGAGCTGGTTTCACCTCCCATTCTCAGGTCTTGTGGAACCCTTCGGGAGAGTGACGTGATCGGCCGTTGGCTTTGTCTTGTGGGGAGGGGGACATCCTCATTGGCATCAGTGCAGGACATCAGTAAAGCAACATCCTTTGTGGGACTAATCTAGTGCCTGCTCACACAATGAGGCCGGGCTGCCAGGCCATGTCATGAACCAAACCAGCTAATTCAAGCCTGGGATCATCACAGCAAGTGCTCACAGGCAGGGAAACCTCTCGCCAATAAAGGAGGAAGCGGCACGCATCAGCTAAGAAGGATCCTGCGGACATGAGCTCCCTGGGCCTGAGTCCCTCCTCCGAGTCGGGTACTGGGCAGACAGTACCTCACCGGAATCGCCGGGTCTGCTTCTTTGGGGTCGGTATTGTGATTCCCTCTTTGATGAATGAAAGCCAAGACCCCAGAAGGAACAAGTACAAGCAGGACCTGAGCCTGAATCTCTGATCCAAAGTCTAGTCTCTGCCATGAAACTTCTCAGTCCCCACTGTTTCCCAAGAAGATTAAAGATAGAAATTAGGGGCGCCTGGGTGGCTCAGTTGGTTAAGCGACTGCCTTCGGCTCAGGTCATGATCCTGGAGTCTCGGGATCGAGTCCCGCATCAGGCTCCCTGCTCGGCGGGGAGTCTGCTTCTCCCTCTGACCCTCCTCCCTCTCATGCTCTCTGTCTCTCATTCTCTCTCTCTCAAATAAATAAATAAAATCTTAAAAAAAAAAAAAAGAAATCTTTCTCTAAAAAAAAAAAAAGATAGAAATTAGGCCATTTCAACATTTCACAAAACCCTAGATAGAAGATTCACCACTGTCTTCATGTCAGTGCTGGTTTCTGCAGGTCCTGACAGATGCCTGGGACTCAGTCTTACCCCCAGGTGCGTCTGCCAGAGCCTCTGAGGAGCTGGTCTCACTCGGAAACTTCCATGTCGGACCCAACGCCCACCAACCACCACCGTCTCAAGGGCTTCGGGGCACAGTCTGCCCCAGACACTCTTCTGAGGCCTCCAGCTAGCTGCCTTCTGGCAAGCCTTGGACACAGCCATAGTCACCGACTGCCAGGAAAAGGAGAAAGAATTACCTGGCCTTCGCATGAGAGTTTGTGTTGCCATTGTTTTGCATTTTATTTTTTTAACATATTAATAAAGTTTGTCTTTCTTATTCGAAAAATAAAATTAATTTTTAAATTCGCGAGAGTTCCATCGATCAAGTATGGTCACCATTAATGGTTTTTTTTCTCATTTTTTCTAGGCCCAATTGTGTGTTGGCTGCTATGTGATACTGTGGTTTTTTCATTATTATGACTAAATGTACAGTTTTATATCCTGTCCCTCCCTCTTAGTGTTTATGACATAACCATTTTCCCTCTGTTCTTATAAAGTCTTCATAAACATCCTTTCAATAACTGTAGAAAACCTATTGCCAGGATGGAACACACTTTCCATGGTGAATCGCTTATTGTTGAGACTCTAGATTATTCCTAATTTTCCCTATTATAAACAATGATGTAATGAACATACTTGTTTATAAATTTCCTCAGAAAGATTTCACGAGGTGGAATTACATGATCAAAGTGTATGGAGAGTTTAAGATTCTCAATAGATGTAACCAAACAGCATTATAAATATTTAAATATATTTCAAACATTGACTCACAGAGTGTCGAAATAGGAAGGGAGCTTTAAAATCAACTGGTTCAACCTCTTCTTCCAGATGAGAAATCCCAGTGGTTCTATGAGATCATGGTCAGCAGTCACCACCCGCTCAACAAAATGGCCCTCACCCTCTATTTTATTCACATCCAGCCACAGTGTGCATTTGGCCTTTGCTCACTTCTTTGCTTTCTTTTGCCTGGAATATCCTCACATCGCTTCCTGGCCCGTTTCTCCATGCAGAGAAAAATACACAGACATCAAGTCCTGTAGGCTCCCCCTCTGGGAGGTTTTCTTCCCTGTTGTTTGGTCATCATCTGTGCCAGGAGCATGACGGGCCTGCAGGAATCCAAAGGTCCACTGGTGAGACCCCCCCCCTCCTTCCCACCCTGAGGACGACACCTCTGATCCCATCTTCTATTCCAGGGGTGTGCACATAGCAAGTGTTCAATCATACTGAACATTCTCTTCCCTCCCCACTTAGCCCCGGCCCAGCCCTCGACTCCTTGCCACACGGAGAAGCAAATTCCTCATTCCCTTCCTGGACACACTGCTATTCTGCATAGGGCACCCCAACAGCCAGGTCAACATCCAACAGTGAGGTGGTTGTGGGGAAAAAAGGCAAGCTCTCCAGCCAGAGACTGAGGTTCAAATTCCGACTCCAACTCTTAGAGGCAAAGAAACCTTGAGCAAGTGACATGTGTCCCTGAGCACCAATGTTCTCACCTATGGAACATTCTAGTAGCTCCCTTATAGGGTAACTGTGAGGAGCAAGCATCTGTAGGGCACCACTCTCCCTTTCCTATTACCCAGCTGCTTGCCTCGATTTACTTACCCCAAGTGGCATCAGCAATGGGCAGGCAACAGAGTGGGTAAGCTAGAAAGAACCAGAAATGATCATCCCCTCTTCCTTCAAATGGCTACAGGCTAACTGGGATGTCTTTGTCAGGAGGTGATGTGTACAAAGACACTGAGCTTAACTGTGTAATTATGCTGGGATTCCTTCTAGTAATTAGCTTTTCCTTATGAGAAAGGCAAATAATTATCTTTCTGCCTCAGATTCAGACAACGTGTTCAGAGGCATCTATCCTCATGGCCTGGGGCGGGGCGGGGGAGAAGCCACCCAACTGAATACGGAACAGTTTGAAGCCAGTGACTCTTCTCAGAAATCAGCTGCACAGACAACGCAAAACTTTGGAGGGTGGCGAGGCTTTTGTGTGCTGTTGGGGTGTTTCCATGTGACAAACTGGGTCCTGTTGGAAAACGGCAGCCAGAGTCCAGCAGACAGCTTCTGCCAGGAGGTAATGGCCCCAGCCCGCTCCATCCTCAGGATATAGCAGGAGGGGCCAACACAGAGACCACAGTGACAGACTGGAGTTCGCATCCCCATGCCCTCAGGGCCCTTCAGAAACAAGGGTCAGAACCCACTCGGGGCTCTCCTGAATTCTTGCTTCAATCTCGTGGTTTCCAAGGTCTTGCCCGTGCCCCCCTTCCTTCTGAACGCAAACACGAGTCTCCACCCCACCCTGTTCCTTCACCTGGCTAATGCCTTAAAATCTTGCAAGTGTCATCTCAGCTAGCAGAACTTTTGCCTTCTTTGAATACCCCCGGAAAAGGCTAAGGCTCCTCTCGGATTTTTGCTAACATGTGGTATTTCCCTCACTGTGGCTCTTCCCAGGTCGCCTGGTCAGTGACCCTCACTAAAATAATGTTCTCGAGGGCAGACACCACTGTGTGTTCATTTTATAGCTCCTGAAGCGAATATGGTTACAAGGACTCGGTAAAGCATTTGTGGAATGAATGCGTGAAAATAACTCGTTGACAGACAAAGAATAGATTGTTGATTAGAAAGAAATGAAGAAATGAGTGTATTCATGAAAGGAGGCAAGTTTACCTTCGGACAGCGCTAAAACTGGGCTGGAAAGGAGCAGCTGGGAGACTAACAGTAGACCCCACCCCTGCCGCAGAGGGGGGCTTTGGGTAGATCCCCAAGGGTTGGCAGCTCTAGATGGCTGCCGAAGGGCCAGCCCAAATATCCTGAAGAGGCCTAGAGACCAAAAAGCGCGTCCCGCTGTCTACAGGCAGCCAGACGAGGCTGCATTGAACTTGCTGTTGGATGCTTCCGCATAGTTTCCTCCAAACAACTAAGTGGAATTTGAACCAAGATCATGCGCTTTGGAGGGAATATAGTAATTCTCCCAGGCTGTACAACATTGCCTAATAAATGTGTTATTGTAGACATCTTAGACCTGTCTCAAGAGGTTCACCTTCCCGCTCAGATCCAGTTCCTTCTCTCTCTACGTAGAATTCAACATGCACCAGAATTTACCCATCATCACACCTCCGGATGGGCCATGTTCTCCTGCGTCCGGACCGTGAACACCACCAGATTGAGGCCTCACGGACAGGGCCCGGGATCTCTTCCCCTTCTGCGTGCCCAGTGCTAAAAGCAATTTAATAATTACCCAGAGAAGGCATTTAATGCCTGTTTGTATAAATAAGCGAGCAAATGAATTGATACCTCAGACGTTTTAATAACTCACCAAAACCCTTCCTGATACCTCTGCCCGCCTCTCAAGCCCCGAGAACCTGTCAGAAGTGTTCAGATCGTAAACCCTCTTCACTCCTGCCTGAACTATAAAGCTCCTTCTGAAGGGGTCAGAAGTCACCCCACAGCTGCCTAGAAGCGACTCAACCCTGCACCTTCTCTCTCCAGGCCTCGCTGGAGTCGCCTCTCGGGAGGAGGGCCGGAAGAAGGAGGAAGACGAGGCACCTGCCTTCAAGGAGCTCCCGGTCGGGCCATGGGGCAGGGCCTGTAACTGCCCGCAGCTGGTCACAGAACTGCAAGACCTGAGGCCCAGTGACAGGAGGAGTCACATTGGTGTGGAGTCTGCAGGGAACTTGTGGAAGCCAAGGAGGCCAGGACATTGCAGGGGACAACAAGCAAGCAGGAAGTCCTGGGAAACATGCTGTGTCTGGAGGGACCCGGGGCAGAGGGGTTGCCCGGTGGGTCTGTGGAGGGCTGGGCAAGAAGGAAGAAGCCCCCAGGCCCTCTGGCTTTGGCATCTTGAGGAGCAGGGGCCTCCTAAGACTGGAAGGAAGACTGGAATGCACCCCCACGAGAACCCACCCTCTCCGGTTAGCTACGTTCCAACGCGCCCAGGGCCCACTGGGCCGGTGGGCGCTCCCTCCGGTGGGCGCATCCAGGCCCCCCCTGAGGGCTGCAGAGGAGCGGAGCTCTAGGTAGGCAAGATCAAAAGACCCGAATCACCTCTGGGGTCACAGTGACAAAATGCTTATGGGCTGGAAGAGGAAGGAGCCATTCGAGTGAGGAAATGAATGCTGGCCTTTCCCCCCCCACGAGTAGGCACAATGGGAGCCGGTCGGGAGGGAACAAAGCTGGCCCACTTGGGCGGGAGGCGGGCGGTGCGGAGCGGGCCCTGTTCTCTGGCCCAGGAGTTAATGCAGGCCAGCGACACAATGGGAGCACTGACCCGACCTCGGCTTTAGAGCTACAACACTGCTGAGGTCAGAGCCGCCTGACCCCCAGCGAGGTTAACCACATCAAAGCCCCCGCTGATCGCCCAGCCCACGGTGCCCCTAATGACTGTTAAATTGGAGTTTCCACCAGCTTCGGGCTAGCTACCTCCTCAGGTAGCCCAAGAGCAGGGGTGGGAGCCACCAAGGTGGGGGCCCCTCCAGCCCATCAGCTCACCGACTCAGTGACCTCACCCCTCTTTCAAATTGTTCTGCTGGGCCCACCCCCTCACCCACCCATACTGCCCAGGGCATCTGTCACACCTCCTGCCTTCCCTGTTGGGTTTGAGGTAGCAAAAGCCACAGAGCTTTTTACTTGCTAGACCGTTGAATCAGTAGGTAAAGAAGTTCAGTGGCCATCCTTTTGTACGGCTTCTGTTTCACCTATTAGAAAAGTAAGGCACGCCTAACTTCAGAAAACAGAAAAACAAAAAGGAGAAGAGAATCATTCCAGAGAGAAGCTCCCGCTGACATGTTGACATCCTTGGTGTATTTCTTGCCGGGCTTCTCTCTATGCTTTTGTTTTTACATAGCCAGGGTCATTGTGTGTTTCTAATTTCATACCCTGAATGTTTTGAGTTAACTTAAGAATATTCTCATAAGATTAAAAACTCTTCATAAACCTGATGTTTAATACCTACATCAAGGTCCAAGAAAATCATACCCAGAATAGCCTAGAATGGGCCACAGTGTGATTAAGCATTCACCCTTAGGCCGTGTCTAATATTTTGATACAAATGCTTCTATCATGAACATCTTTGGCACATCCCCGATTATTTCTTTGCAATGGACTCTCAGAGACACATAATGAAATTATCCAATCAAAGGGTATGAATGTTTTGGAAGAAAATTCATTTCGATTTTTTTTCAAAGATTTTATTTATTTATTTGAGAGAGAGAGAGAGCATGAGCAGGGGGGAGTGGCAGAGGGAGAGGGAGAAGCAGACTCCCTGCTGAGTAGGGAACCCCTGATGCAGGGCTGGGTCCCAGGACCCCAAGATCATGACCTGAGCTGAAGGCAGAGGCTTAACCAACTGAGCCACCCAGGTGCCCTCATTTCAATTTTTTTTTTAAATGATTAAGAACCAATCCATATGGTAATCACTGAGGATACAGGGACCATTAAGATATGGCTCTACACTTTGAGAGCTCACAGAACATATGCACATACACCACCCTAATGCCCATGCTAAATGGACCACCATTACCATTCTGCATGGGCACAATTTATAAAAAATACACTGTAGTGTTAAAGAGCAATGGGGCTGGCGGCGGGTAAAGTCTTCCCATAACTCTGGGAAGGCTTTCCTATAACACAGAGCTTGGAAGTTCTTTTGCCATGTAAGAGTCATTTACATGGCATGCTTGATCTATGATACCAACTCTTCTTGGAGTCAAGCCTTTGGAAGATTAATAATTTGAGACAGCACAGACACCTGCCACCCCCTCTGCCAGGCTGGTTCCTGCCTCTGCGCCTTCACTGGGATGGGCCCCTGCCTAGCATGCCTCATTCCAGAAAAGTTCTTAATCAGCCTCCAAAGGGCAGATCCAGTCCCATCCCAGAAGTTTCCCCAGGGCCTCCCCAGCCCACACTGAATTCATTTCAAACCCATTGCCATGACCACAAAGGTTAGCCCTCAATGAAACGTGAGCAACTTGACAACAGAGACCCTGACTTATTCATCTCACAGAACTTGGCATATGATTGGAACCCAGTAATGTTTGATGAATCAGTCAAAAAACATATGCCACTTGTTAAAGGATAAACTGAGTCATATTAAAATTTGGGGAGTTCATTATTTGAGCAAAAATCAATTCCAATTGCAGCACCAAACCAGAATTGGTTAAGAGTGCCATGGACAGGAACTAGGGGCAAGACTTTTATGGAGACCAGCAGAAGCAAAGCAAGAAAATTATTTGATTGGCTATTGCTCCAGAGGGTGCCTTACTTGGAAAAGCCTAGTTGGCTCTTTGTGATTGGTTGTCCTTGGGTTTCGATTTCTTAACCTTGAGGCAATGCAGGCTTAGGTATGGGTTTGCTTACTAAGCTGCTAAGCATTAAAGCCACCTTAGTCTAATGGCCCCCCAGTGAAATTAATTTAACACGCTCTTTGCTATTTGCTAATTATTTCTTTTGTGTTCTTCTATCTCTTCAAATAGACTATGTGGCGTAATGGTCAAAAGTTTGGAGTCAGGGGTGAAGATCACATCCCAGCTCCACCTTCACTGGCCTTGTGGCCTTGGGCAATCTCAGTTTTATCTTGTGTAAAATGCCAATAATAATAGAATCTATCTCTTTGGGACTGTTGTAAGGATAAAATAGTTTTGTATCGGAAAGCAAGGAAGCTCTCTAAGATACTAGGGCTGTGTCAGAAAGACACAGGAGCAAATTTGAAGATTGCCTATGACCAAAAGTAAAGAAAAATGCAAAAATAACAAGAAAGAAGGAGAGAGAGAAAGAGAGAGAGAAAGGAAGAAAGGAAGAAAGGAAAGAAAGAAAGAAGAAAGAAAGAAAGAAAGAAAGAGAAAGAAAGAAAGAAAGAAGAAAGAAAGAGAAAGAAAGAAAGAAAGAAAGAAGAAAGAAAAAGAAAGAAAGAAAGAAAGAAAGAAGAAAGAAAGAAAGAAAGAGAAAGAAAGAAAGAAAGAAAGAAAGAAAGAAAGAAAGAAAGAAAGAAAGAAAGAAAGAAAGAAAGAAAAAAAGAAAGGAGGGAGGGAGGGAGGGAGGGAGGAAGGAAGGGGGAAGGGAGGAAGGAAGAAAGCCAAAAGGAATGAAATGTGAAATATATAAAAATTCATGAGTTCATAATAATGTTTTAAATGTCATTGTTCACCAAAGAGTTGTTTAGGCACCAAGGCATTCTAAAAATTGATGAAAAGGAGGAATCTATCATTTTAAAAGAGAATTAAATAACCCATATATCTCACATTAATTTGTTATTATAGAGTCAAGGTTCAAGAATGTTATGCTTTACTGAACAATTAGAATGTGAGTTTTTCGAGGGCAAGAAATGAATTTCTTCCTCTTGTGTGTTTTAATTCCTTTCTTCTTTTGATTGTCTCTTGTTCACCAGTGATCAGGTCGTGCTTAGGCTCTGAGTAGGTACGCCCTAAGTATTGGTCAATTCCCATTTCCGAATCTGCAAAAGTCTTCCAACCTCACATTCCTCTACCTTTGACTTGGCAAGAGGCAAGATGAGTAAGTTCTATGGGCAGAAGGCAAGGGCTCTGGGAGGCCACACTTTGATCCAGGCAGGCAGTTTCCTCCCCTCTTCTTTCTGCCTCACTTCTTTGATGGGAGAAGAGGAAGGAATCTGCTGTAAGAAACCAGGTCATTAGAGCTAAAAGGGACCTTCACAAAAACTCAACCCAACTACCTTGTTGCAGATGAAGGGACTGGGGCTCCCAGAGGTTAAGTAACTTGCCCAAGATCACAAAACCAGTCAGCTGGGCTCCAGCCGGGGATTTTTTCCACTCTGCTCTTCTAGTAAAGTCACTGGAAAAGAAATCAAAGTTCAGTTTTAAGATTGCGGAGACGGATTTGTTGAGGCAGTCAAGCTTAGTTCTGCTTCTGGAGAAAGGGAGAAAAAAAAAAGAGTGGTTCAGTCACTCTGGGCGATACCTGTTCTCAGGTGGTTTTCTGCACAGCATTTGGAATGTCATTGGTGGAAATTTCGTGGATGTGTCAAGGTGAAATCACAGCTTCTTCTTCCAAATGCTCCTGGACCAGAGAGCTACGTACCAGGCTCAGAAAGGGCCTGGCATTTTGAGGGAGCACAGGAGCTGTGAATCCCTACCCTGTCACCCCCAGCCAGGCCATGGATACCAATGCCAAGACATCCAGACCATGCAGTGAGAAGTCCAGCAGAAAACCCCACTGTACATCTCAGTCCAATGAGAAAGGAGTCTTCAGAGCATGGGGAGTTCGCAGCTAGGCCAGAAGGTTCAAAGGGTGGCTGAGATAGAGCCTCAGAGGATGGCCTCAACCAGTGCCATGGCTTAAATAACATCAAAACATGGATGTCACCAACCCTGAGATCTCAACCTGACCTCTCCACTTCCACGTGGATGTCTAAAGGCACCATTAGGTCTGCTGTAGAGTTGATGGTTTCCTGTCTCATCCCCTCTCTCTTTTTCTCTCTCCCTTTTTTTTCTCTCTCTCTCTCATGCTCTCCCTAAATATTCTCCCCACAGTCTTCCCATCTAGAAATGATACCTTCCATCCAGTTGTTCAAGGCCAACATCTAGGAGTCATCATGACCCTGCTGCTTTCAGCCCCCTCTAGGTCCATCCATCAGCAAGTCCTACTGGTTCATCCTCCAAATTACTTCCAAAGCCTGACCACTGCCACCCTCCTTCACTACTACCAGCCCATCCAAACCATAGTCATCTCCAGCCCATGCTGCACCTGCTCCTAACCGTTCCCCTTCCGTTCACGGCTCACCCTTAACCCCCATGCTCCTCCCAACAGGGATCACCTTCTTAAAATGTGAACCAGATCAGATCACTTCCCCAGTCAAAGCCTCCAGTGGTCTCCTACTGCATCAAATAAAATCCCCAGCCTCTCCAGAGGGCCCCTGCCTCTCTGTGCCCCTATCCGGGCCCCTTCTCTCACCAATGTACACAAACCTCATGGCCTTTCCATTCTTGGAATGCATGAAGTCAAAGCCACCATCTAAGAATGTTCTCCACATAATGGCTGCCATCATACCCCTCTGGGCTCAACTCAAATGTCAACTTCACAGAACACCCTGCTGAGCTTACTCTACATTGTTGCTTCTCTCTTCCTTACAGCACTTACCACTATTCTCCTTAACACTATATTTATTCTTTTGAATGTGTGTTCATCCCCACTTTCTAGTGTAGGCTCCAGGAGGATAGGACTTGGCTGGTCTTGCTCAGGAATGCATCCTCTGTCCCTTGCACATCACGGGCGCCAATAATTTGTTGAAGGTATGAATTCAGCTTTTAAGGTGGGTTGAGCCAAGTGGAAAGCCTCTTTGAGCCAACAAAAAGAAAATCTCCTTCAAGAAACCTTGCTGACCACTTCCAGGACCCTGCCGGGACCCTGGTGGTCTATATACTACCAGTTCTCCAACCTGGCTACTCACTCAGTGGAATCACAGGGTGCATTTTGAAAAACATTGATGCCTGGGTTCTATCATGAGCCAGTCTGATTTAATTTGTCGAGGGTGTGCCTGGAGATTGGGAACATTGGAAATTCCCCAACTGATTCTAATGTGCTGCCAAGTTTGGGAATCACTGGTCTACACCTCTTATGAAACAGTCTGCCGAAACCAAACATTATGCACAATCCACATTATTTCCATCTCTGAGACTCTATCGTATTGTTAGAGCAAGGCTCTCTGTTTAGAGGATGTTCTTCACAGTTCTCTCTCCAGATGCCAGCCCCTCAGGACTTCCTGTCCCTTGGATACATAGAGCCTCAGCTGGGATGCCATCCTCCACATGCCTAGCATGGTTTTAACATTCTATCTCATTACTCTGTCAAATTCTCCCTGATGCACATGTCACTGCCTGAAATTATCCTCATTTTATAAATTGAGGTGCAGAAGGGCTAAGCGAAGGGCTTCCTGGGGCAAACCTGGGACTGGAACTCGGGCACAATGGCTTCCTGAGGCCATGCCCTTACTTGGAGATGGTCCTGCCTCGAGGGCTGATATTCTGTTACCAAATCCTAGCTTTACCAAATCTCTCTGCAAGTCTAGGATTAACTTTCATCTAAGAGGAGATTTAGATTTTGAAACTGAGCACACTCTTTCTAAAGAGATCTCTTGGTGAGTATAAGCCGAAATGCAAAAAGATGGGAACCAGGAAAGGGCCCTCATGAGCTTCAGGTGCATGACGCTTACTTTACATGTGGGGAAGCAGAGACCCAGAGAAGGCAGGGGAATTGCCTGTGGCCACCCAGCACAGTGGGGACCTCAGCGGGAAGAAAGCCAGGTGGTAAGTAAAGCCCTCAAGCCCACAGGAAGAAGACAACAAGAACATGGCGTTTTAGATTCAGGAGAATATTCTCTGGGCTGGCTACATACAGCTGGGAGGACTTGGGTGATTATTACCTCTCTCTAGGCCTAAACTGTCTCCCCCACCGATTGCAGAGGTATGTGGACCCCGTAGAATATTCGTAATTGAGGTTGGGTTCCTTTAGAATTTGATTTGGTTTTGAGGTTGGTTTTTTTTTTCTATTTTTTTAATGCCCAGTTTGCTGGTCTCAAAAATTTGGCCCTCAAGGAAGTATGACTAAGCTGATACTCTACACAGGATTTTTAAATTTATTATCTATTTGGGCAAATGTCTTCAAGATAGCTAATAGTGACAAGGAAACTGAGGTTCAAAGACACCAAGGGACTCATCTGACGTCATCCACCCTGCTGGTGAGAAGCATAGATTCAAACTCATTCTGCCAGGTTCGTGCCTTTTCCGGCTGTACTTTGCTGGAGTGACTTTGGCATTATTATTATTATTTAATAATTAGTTAATAGACCCAATAAATACCGGCAGATTTCACATCCACACTGTGAGAACTCGAAATATCAACACGCTAACTGAAATTATTTCTTATACATTTATGAGCATATGTATGCTTACTTCATTCATTCAAAAGGTGTATGAGTAACCGAATGGACACCAAGAAACCCTTCTGCCATCGGCGTGCTTGCGAATTACACACATGCCTTGGCTCCAGAGGGGATCAGTGCCGTTCCTACATATTTCATAGTTAAAAGCTGACAAGTGTTTCTTGCAAAACTGCCGTGTGCCAGTTACCATCCTGGGCAGTGTCTCTACACTAGAGGATAAGCCAGCCAGAACTGTGCACCTTCCAAGGGTCAGGAGCAAAGGTGTCAGGGGCCGAAAGGCAAGTTTTCCAAACTCCTCATCATGATGGGAGTCCCTAGTTAGAGAGGATGCTTGGACCTCTGGGATTCTTTGAAAGGCTTTTGGGAAAGAGGCCCTGTGGGAAATGCCTGGAACTCTCTCAAATTGGCTACATTTCAGACCCCCAAGACCAAGAAAGCATTCAAAGGGGAGTCCTGAAGGAACCATTTATATGGAGATCTTCTCGGGGGGCTGCTCAGGAGCTTGGATGCAGTCCATGGCTAACAGGACTATTTCTGTTCCAACCAGAAGACGCCTAACTATCTCGGGCTTCTAACCAGTTATAATGGCTAAGTACACCCACTTTAAAAAGAAAGAAAGGAAAAAAAGAGAATGAGAAAGAGAGAAACAAAGGGGTGGAGGGAGAGAGAGAAAGAAGATGAAAAAAAGAAAGAAAGAAAGAAGAAAGAAAGAAAGAAAGAAAGAAAGAAAGAAAGAAAGAAAGAAAGAAAGAAAGAAAAAGAAAGAAAGAGAAAGAAAAAGAAAGAAAGAAAGAAAGAAAGAAAGAAAGAAAGAAAGAAAGAAAGAAAGAAAGAAAGAAAGAAAGAAAGAAAGAAAGAAAGGAAGGAAGGAAGAAGAAAGAGAAAGAAATTCTGGTCAAGAAAAAAAAAAGAAGGTGTGTTTTTCCTTTAGTCTTGTGGTATTGTGGAGCACTTTAACTGGAAAGGACCCCCCATCTTAGCATCCAGATGTTTGGAGTTAGAGGATCCTGATTCCCACTCAAGACAAATCCATGAGGAATGCGGGATGGACAGAGAATCGTCTGCAGGGCCCATGTTACAAATCGCCATACACACTCCCTCCCAGACTGGACTTTTTGGTATATTTGGGAGCCTGTGATATTTTCCAGCGGCGACCCCAGCGTGAACAGGGCCTGCCCTCCCCTCCCTCCCCCCCCCCCCATCCTCTACCCCTCCCAGAATCTGCAGTGGTAGAAGGACAGAGCTTAGGAGCTGGAAAATGTTGTGTGTACAAATCCTCGCTCCCCCCAAGTCTCAGTTTTCTTTTGTGTATAAAATGGGGATGGTCCCTGTGAGGGTGACATACATCAGTCCCTATAAAACACTGAGAAAGCACGGGCCAGAAGTGCCCTGCTGGTAAAGGGTAACCTTTCCCCACTTTGCAAAGACTTTATGTGGGGTTCCTTGGGGCACACGAACATTGTCAGAGAATAAATTCCCCTTCCAGATCCTCAGCTTCCATGTACACTCTTATCCAAAACGGACCGGGGGTCCCGTGGAGCTCAGGGTCACACGGAGACCAAGGTGGACACCGAGCTAAGTCCTAAAGGCTCATTAAGCATTCAACTGAGAAGAGAATGAAGAAGAGTTCCAGCAGAAGGACCCCCTCAAAGAAAGGTGAGAAAGCTTGGCAATGCCCGGGCAGACAATGAGATCCACCTCTGATTTGTCCTGCAACAGTAGAAATGTCAGGGTGCCTCTAAGCTAGTTAGTCCTGCCGTCAATAAGTGCCCGTTGACCTAATGATTAACTAATTGATAACAAAGAGTTCCTAAGGGCTATCTCCTCATTAGAAGCCTTTGTGATGTTGATTGAACTAAGTAGGATCTCTGAAAGCATTTAGGCTCCGTGGAGACAGCTGTCACAGGGTTTTCCTGCCTGAGCACCTGGGGGAACTCAGGCACTGCTGGGCTGAACCATCCAGCAGCGGAAGGAGGCTGTGGGGAACAGCCAACAACAGTCTTTGCCCTCATATTTGCGACAGCTTAATGTTGTCCAGGCTTTCTTGCGTGAAGATAAGTTCTCACTCTTTCCCTCTTCTCTGGTACTGTTTGTAGTTCATCCTGGCATTGTCCCAAGCAACCCCAAAGCACCAAAGGTGCCTTCTTGTCTAGCACCAGCAAATTTCCTACTGACCACGTTGTGTTTCTCTATACACCAAGGCCTCTAGACCGATGCTTCTCAAACTTTACTGTGCCTTTGGCTCCTGGGGTATTTTGTTTGAATGCAGGTTCTGATTGAGTCAGTGTAGGATGGAGACCACCATCCTGGGTTTCAAACAAGCTCCCAGGGGATGCCCGTGTTGCTGGTCCACGGACCCCACTTTGAGTAGAAGACTGGGATGGTAACTGTTCCCCACCTGCTCATTATGGCGAAGTCTCCGCGGGAGAATACCACAGAACACAGGAAGCTCACTGATTGATGGGATTTTCTCTGTCCCTCCTCCTTTTTGGAGAGCTGATAACAGTCTCCATCACTGGTACAGCAACTTAGTATTTACAGGGTCATTTTCTGTCTGTCTTCTCAGTGCTCTTCCACCCACCCTGTGAAGTAGTCCGAGGAGACTTTTTCTCCCCATCTGTCAGAGGAGGGAAGAGAGGCTCAGGGAGGTCCCCACTTTCCAAGCAGGGAGGTCCCCACTTTCCAAGCAGCTCTGGTCTGTGTGGCACTGACCCACCTCGCCAATGCCCGTTCTCACCACCAGCTCCCAGCCCACAGGTCTGGTCGCCTCTGTTATGGAGCAGAGGGAGGAGGGGATGGAGAGCTTCCTAGTAAGGGAACACCTTCTCATACCCACTGATGGTCGGGAAGTCACCACTGCCGGGGTCCACTCTCGAATCATCCTCTTTTCTTGGGCCTCGGCACATCCCTCCATACTTAAAATAGCCCACAAGGCACTGTGGGTGGGAAGGCAAGCTGGTGCAACCACTCTGGAGAACCGTATGGAGGTTCCTCAAAATGTTAAAAATAGAGCTACCCTACGACCCAGCAATTGCACTACTAGGTATTTACCCAAAGGATACAAAAATACAGATTCGAAGGGGCACATGCACCCTGATGTTTATAGCAGCGTTATCAACAATAGCCAAACTATGGAGAGGGCCCACATGTCCATCGACGGATGAGTGGATAAAGAAGATGTGGTGTATATATACAGTGGAATGTTACTGAGCCATCAAAAAGAATGAAATCTTGGGGCACCTGGGGGGCTCAGTTAATCACCTACCTTTGGCTCAGGTCATGATCTCAGGTTCCTGGGATCAAGCCCCACGTCGGGGTCCCTGCTCAGAGGGAAGTCTGTGTCTCCCTTTGCCCCTCCTCCCGCTCATGCTCTCTCTCTCTCTCAAATAAATAAATAAAAATCTAAAAGAAAAAAAGAACGAAATCTTGCCATTTGCAATGACATGGATGGAGCTAGAGTGTATTATGCTAAGCGAAATAGGTCAGTCAGCAAAAGACAAACGCTCTATGATCTCACTTATCTGTGGAATTTAAGAAAGAAAACAGATGAACTTATGGGAAGGGGTAAATGAAAAAAAGGAGAGCGGGAAACAAGCCATAAGGGACTCTTAACCATAGAGAACAAACTGAAGGATGCTGGAGGGGTGGGGTGGGGGATGGGTTAGACGAGTGATGGGGATTAAGAAGCGCACTTGTCGTGTTGAGCACTGGGTGTTGTATGTAAGTGATGAATCACTGAAGTCTACTCCAGAAACCAATATTGCACTCTGTGGTAACTACCTAAAATTAAAAAAAAAAAAAAAAAAAAATAGCCTGTAAGCCTCTTGTGCCCTCAACTCCATCTTTCCTCTCCTCTTCACAACAACCTTACAAGATAAGATTTGCTTTTCTCCCTTTTCCAGTTGAGGAAAGAAAAGCCTAAAGAAGCTAAATGACTTGCTCAATGTCACCCAGTTAGTTGCAGGGCAGGATTCAGAGTCAGAGGCCCCGGGCATTCGGGTCTGTTCCCACAGAAATCCGTTTACATCTCTTCAGTGTATTACTATCCTGTTCATCTCTACGTTCCCCCACATCACAGTGCCTTGCTATTCTAGAAATGCCTGTGGTGTTCTGAAAACATCTGCTGAACAGAATTAAACTGAATTGAACTGAACGATGCTTTATAATACATTATATTTCAATAGCTGATTGCCTCCTGAAATGACTTGGAAATAGGAACACAGCATTGCATTCTCTAAAGTTAGGACAACATTGTGCTTCTGAAATTGCTACAGAGAAAATGTTATAAATGGAAGTACAGTTATACACAGGGCAGCAGAGGGATGATATTTATTTCTGTTTTATACTTTCATGCAGGTGAAAGATCCAACCTGTGCATAGGTTTCTTCCCCCCCTTTTTTTTATTTCATTCTTAGCAATAATAAATTTCAACAATAACAACAGCTACTCTTTTTTTTTTTAGCACTCATTATTTACCAGATTATCGCATTAGGTATACGTTATTTCATGTAAATCCTTACAAAAAGCCTAGAAAATAGGTGTTGTTATGTTCAGAGCTATGGAAAATGGTGCTCGGCAAGCTTAAGTCCCTGGCCCCAAATCACATCCCTAGTAACGGGGTTTCCATAGTTCCTCTGACTCTGTCTCTCCTCTTTGTTTCTACCATGGTATCTTCCCAGTAATGATGCAAAATTGATTTGAAAATGATATCAAATTAACTACCATGAACACTTTGAAACCATCTACCATATTGAGATCATTTTCTCATGTTTGTGATTTTCTCCTCTCTACTCCACCCCATCTTCCTACCCCACCCTCGAAACAGATGTGCCGATGGCTAGGCGACAGTGGAATGAGCTCAAGCTCAGAAGGGTTATCATTACAAAACACCACCCAGGTTCAGGCCCCAAAGAAACCACTGTACTTGGAGGTATGTGCCCCATGACACTTTCTCTACCTACAGCCCATCTTTCCCTTTCTGGTTAGACCAGGTTGTACTGCTTTTGGCCCAAGTCCCTGCAACACTTACAGTGAGTAGAAAGAACAGGTACAGAGTCATCCAGAGAGAGTCATCAAGTGGAGACATATTTCCGAGCATGAAAATATTAACATTTCGGAGCTCGTTTCATAAAAAGAACCATCACACAAATACCTTACTCACAGTCTCGTTCATTCAACTCAAATACTTGTTGAAAGAATGAAATACAGCATCTAAAGTGAATTTTGCTCTGACTTTTCAAGTGGTGAAAGGAAAAAGAGATCATAAAAGCTATGTTCGTGCCTGGCTCAAATTGCCAGTAATTTCCCTTTTATGGAATTGATCCTCCCCGAATGACTTCCTCTGAGTTCCTGGCATAGTTTCAGACATGAAAAGCAGGATAAAAATGTTGAAGAAGACCCTCCAGTTCAGCAGTATGCTGGTCTCAAGTGCATGGGTATCTGCCGCTGATAGAAAAACGGTCACTGCCTTGGAAACACACACACAGGCGGTACTGAGGCAGGGGACACAACTGTGACCTCCTCTAGTAGCCTTATACAACCCAGGGAAAGAGTGGAAGGGAGACAGAAGTGTTTCTCTCTCTACGCCTTTTATCCTCCGGACTTGATAACATGCACAGCATCAGCACCAATAACGTATTTGTTGCAGGATGGAAGAAGAAGGGAGGTGGGTGGGAGGCTGGAGGACTTCCATCCCGCTCATCAGGATAGGAGAGAGGCATGCCAAGAAGCGCAGCCACGTGAGCAAGGAGGCGGGGGCGTGGAATCTTGGTGCCAGGGGCCGGGACAGGGAGGGTGGAGCAGAACCCAGACCAAGGAGCTTCCCACACCAAGCTGAAGAGCTCGGTCTTTATTCTCTAGATGACAGTCGTGGGTCAATGAACGATCTCTAGGGAAGAGAGAGATACATAGAATTGTGTTTGAGAAACAGCATTCTGGCCGCAGTGGGGAGATGATGGGTTGGTGAGGAGAGGAGTCGCTAAGGGTGGTGGAAAGAAGCCCTGCGGTCCTGGGGGCCGACCGTGGGGAGGCAGGAGCAGGTGCAGATGGAGGGTAGTGGGTGCTGTAAAGGCAGGAACCCCCAGGGCTTGGTGCTTGCTTGGGTGCTGGGGAGAGAGACGGGGGTGGGGAGGGGGGTATCAAGGCTGACCCCCAGACTTCTCCCGCACAGGCAACACAGGGGGAGAAGCAGGTTGAAAATGTCCAGGGAGGAACATGAGAAATAGCTACTCTCTGTTGCTTTTCTGTTTCCCTTTCATTTAGTTTGGACAAGAGAGGCAACAGGAGTTCAATGACGCCTTTCTCTTTTCAGCCGCTCTGGTCATTCAGGGAAGGCGACGGGGAGGGGAGCGGTGCGGAGGGCGAGGGCGAGGGTATTAGCAAACACGGAGCTAAAGCCGCGCAGGGGTTGTTAAACAGAGAGCCGGGCGCCGGCCGAGCACCTGCCGCGTGTGGGGCGCCCTGCGCCACCGCCACCCGGTCCCCGCTCTGGCCGCGCCCCCGGCGAGCTCTTTCCTCTGCATTTGGGACTCTGGAAGACCTTGGTCCCCGGGGACCAGGAGCAGAAGCCAGCAAATGCCAGGTGACCCAGGCTGAGTCTCCACAGAGATCTCCTCGAGGTCCAGGTGGCTCCCCACGCTCTTGAAGCAGGGCCCCCTTCCCACCACGGCCCCCCTCACACAGATGGGCTGCTTTTCATCCTCCAAGGTCTTCCTTCTCTGTCTCTGTCTCTGCCTCTCTCTCGCTCTGCCTCTCAGTCTCTCTGTGTGTCTCTGTCTCTCTCAATCTGTTTCTGTCACTCTCTCTCCCTCTGTGTCTCTCTCAGTCTCTGTCTGCCACCTGTCTCTCATGTCTCTGCGTCTCTCTTTCAATCTCTGTCTCTCTGCATCTCTTGCTCAGTCTCTCTCAATCTCTCTCTCTCTCTCTTTTCAGATTTCAAAGCAAGCCCTTGAATGACGGACTATTCAGGGCAGGCAGAATGAGGCCTCACTCGGGCCGGGGCCGCAGTCAAAGCCGCCACACTTCTAAAGGGGCTGCAGGCTGGTCTACCCGGGAGCGGGCGGTGGTGGCGCGGTGGCGGAGGCGGGCGGCCCCGCAGCCCGACTGGCCATCTGTATGCAAATCTCAGCAGACCCAGCAAACTTGCATCAGCCTGGCCGGCCGGCGGGCTTTGCACTCAGCAATTATCAGTGTACATCGGGCCTTTGTGCCCGCGGCCCAGCTTTGTGGGTGCCGGGGCTGCCCAGCACCTGCACCTCGGAGGTGGCAGATGGCAGGACTTGGCAGCAATATGGAAGTTTGCCTGAATGTGGCCGAGTCGCAAATGGACATCTTTTATTTCTTCCTGGGGGTGGGGAACAGAAGAGAGGGGATTAGTGCTGGATTACCAGCCATTCACGCAGTGGGCAAATATTTATTGAGCTCCTACTATGTGCTCTCCAACCCGCGGTGCGGGGAGAGCTCCACAAAGACAGGACATGGGGTGGGTGTTATGCTAGATGGAAAAAAAAAAATCTGGGAAGGGGCTATTGGCATTCACAATTACTCCATATACAATTGGCAAGGCGGGTTCGGTTCCTGGGGACCCTTCCCCTCCCTGGCCCCCCTCAGAGCCACCTCCTGCCTGGCCCCACGTGCCCACACCGTGCAAGGGCCATGATTCTTTCTACCCAAAAGTGCGTGTTGTCTCGAACCCCAGCTGAGGCGGGCCTCTGCCAAGGACTCCAGGTGAAGCCAGGGAGTGCTGTTTCCCTGTCAGTCTGCCCTCAGAGTGGGAAATGATTCGGGTCCGCTGCGGAGACAGGCTGTGGTCACCGTCCTGCTGGAGAAGGAGCATCCTCCCGGACACGCCTGTGTGAAACCATCATTCTGTGGAGCCCCAGGGGGCTCTGCACAGTTTCGGACACTTGCCACAAACACAAGCTTAGAGATGCTCTCAGCCATTCTGTGAATGGGTGTTTTCTCCATTCTGCAGAAGAAGGCGGCTGATTCGGAGAGGTTCACTGAAGACGGAGATTGAGGGTGAGCTGGGGGGTGGGGGAAGAGGGGAGAGACCAGACTATACCCTGGTCTCCTGGCCCCAGCATTGAGCTGTGGGGTGGTAGGCAGATCTTTTCTTCAAAGTTAGTTGTTCTCTGCTTAACATGACCACTGTCATGCCAGCCTATTTAGAGAAACATTTGGACAGGGCCTAAAAATCCTTGTTTGTTTCCAAATAATGTATCGCCTGGCCCTGTCACTCCACACCTGAACCTCACTTCGTCCTTGACCCCCTACCAACCCATCTCTTACCCCACCCATCCCTGGTTCTCGCCCCACCTCATCCTCTCATGAGTTCTGAGCTCCTTGCTTGGTTATATTGGCCACGAACTACTTCCTGTGGGAGCCAAAGGCTTTGGGGCCATACCTGCAAAGCTCTTGCTCTAATATATGGAATGAATTATGTGAGAACATAGATGAAATGCTCTAGGAAAGCTGCCGGGGTTCCTACATGGTCAATCCATAAGAACAATGAGTAACATTCCCTGCTCATTAATGAAAACAGAGCCACCAGGCAAGACCGACGTCCATGCCAACACCTCCAAGGGAGAAAGTCAAGGCTGGGGATGAAATGAGAATCCGGGATGAGGAAGCCTCAGGCTGGGTTTTGGATCAGCTTCTGAGGGAAGGAAGGATTGGGGCAGGGACGGGACAGGATGCCTATTGCACATATCCACTCATAATAACGAATCCTATTGGGACACCTGGGTGGCTCAGTCAGTTGAGCGTCTATCTTTGGCTCAGGTCATGATCCTGGAGTCCCGGGATCGAGTCCCGGGATCGAGTCCCTCATCGGGCTCCCTGCTTAGCGGGGAGCCTGCTTCTCCCTCTGCCTGCCGCTCCCCGCCCCGCTTGTGCTCTCTCTCTTTCTCTGACAGATAAATAGATAAAATCTCCAAAAACAAAAAATAACAAATACTATTTATGCAGTTTGACAGCACGCAGCCAAAGTGACCCATGTGGTAGATGGGGCTGGGACTGTCCTCTGTCACCAGCTTGCAGACCCCTGGGAACTGACCCTGAGGACAGGGTCCTTTTCTGCCCGTAATTCCCACCCTAAAACAGCTCCCAGTCTCCCACTACCCCCATGCCAGGGTTGGGGCTCTACCTAGCGTCCTGGTCCCAGAGGTACCAGGTGGGCTGGAACACTGCCCATCTGCATACTTCCTGGCGGAAGCTGAATTCAACTTAACACATTGGTAATATGCAGGGAGGCCATCATCAACGGGATGAGTAATTTTAAACGGGGTGAGCAAAAACCCTAAAAGGGAAAAAAATCCAGAGGTGCTCAGAGCACAGTGGGTTGCCTGATTCAATTTTAACAAGTTAGTGAGGAAAGAAGTACTTCGATGAAGTCAGGAACTGTAGGGCACATGGGGCCTTGACCCTCGAAGTCAAGAGGCAGGACTGGTTCCGGGTCAATGGGAAGCCCCGTGGAGCTATGGGCACAGAATGTGACCCGCTCAGGTCTCGGCCAGCTCTGGCTGGAGGGGCTTGAGGGGGTTGGGGCAGAGAGGTGAAGAGAGGCAGGGAGTGGGGAAGCAAAGGGCGGAGGCCTTTTAAGATAAGTAGATGTTTCTTCCTTGATACAGATTGAGGAGGACTGGAATGGGGCAAAAGGAGAAGAATTTTGTCGCCTGGAGTCAGCATTTTTATCTGTAAATTTGGGATACTATTACCTATGGAAGGGCTATAATTAAACCGGGAATGTATGGGAATGGGCCTGGTACATGGTAGGAAATCAGTATCTGTTTTATGAGGGATGACTCAGTGAAGGGATGGAAGAATGGAAGGCAAGGTGGACAGGTGAATGACTAGTAGATGGAGGGAGGGAGGGAGAGACAGATGGACAGTTGCTGAGTCCTTCAAGATCTTGTTTAGATGCTGCCTCCTCCAAGAAGTCTCCCATGACCTCCATTTTACTAACCCCCACCTGCCATGTGACCCCTTTCACTATTTCCCCCAACAATAAAATAATTTCGTCCTCTCTCAAGCTGCCGTGGAGGACCGGCCCTTATGCATTGCAGTGGTCATTTGCTCATTCAATTCTACTCTCACTTCACCTCACCTCTAACCATGGTCTCTTTCAGTGACACCACCTGAAAATAGGGTTTGGGCAAACATTTGTCTGTTGGGTTTTTAGAAGGGGCATATGCTTCTGAATACAGAATTTTTAAGACGATTTGATTTATCCCCAAACCGGACCCCACACTCAGTGTGGAGCCTCGAGCAAAGACACTGAATCCCACAGGGCTCCATCCCTCACCTGTAAGGTGGATATCTCCCTCACGGTGGGAGGATGCCTCAGGCCCCCAGAGTTCCTCAGGGAGGGGCAGGTGGGGCCCTTGCAAAGGAGCCATGGAGGTTGAGTGAGCTCCATGAGTGATCCTCAAGCAAGATGGCTTTGAAAGCCCAGGGTCGGGCGCCTGGGTGGCTCAGTCGGTTAAGCGACTGCCTTCAGCTCAGGTCATGATCCTGGAGTCCCTGGATCGAGTCCTGCATTGGGCTCCCTGCTCGGCGGGGAGTCTGCTTCTCCCTCTGACCCTCCTCCGTCTCGTGCTGTCTCTCATTCTCTCTCTCAAATAAATAAATAAAATCTTTAAAAAAAAAAGAAAGAAAGAAAAGAAAGCCCAGGGTCATCCTTCCTCTGCTCCCGGACAGGAAGTGCAGTAGTCCCGTGGGACTTAGGCTTTTATCTCCAGCTAGGAGCCCCCACTCCCCTGGCTCCATGCCCCCATCCCACAGGACTACAGTATGCTCAACCAGAGCAGATCCTTTGGAGGCACAAGAGAGCTCCAATATCCTCACTGAAGTGAAATCAACCAGCTCTGAGAGATGCCACCATGAGAATGTATCCATGAGAATGTATCATCCTTTGAGACTGGGGTTCCCTTCCCCTTCTCAAGTCCCATCTGGGACTGAGAATTTTACAGCAGATGCAACAGAGAATGGAAATAAGCATGAGGGAATTCTATTCAACATTCTAGAAGAGTCCTTGAGTTCCTTGTGTGGATATTATTTTTTGGTTTGGGTTTTGGTTCTAAAAAAATAGCTGGAAACCTCCTCTGATTCAATGTTGGAACTAGGAACGTGGACACAGAAGAAATCATTAGGTCAGATCTTTCTCCTAGTGCACACACCATACACACACACACCTTTCCCACCTTCTTGTCTCCTGAATCCTGTCAGCAAGAGAGAAAGATCCTGCCCCACAGGCCCTCTGCAACTCTGCTGAATGGCTCTGAATGCCAAGAAGTTCTTCCCTTGGTTAGGACTCTGCCGCACAAATTAGGCCTCCACCTTAATCCAGATTCCTCATATCC
This sequence comes from Mirounga angustirostris, assembly GCF_029215605.1. NCBI lineage: Eukaryota > Metazoa > Chordata > Mammalia > Carnivora > Phocidae > Mirounga > Mirounga angustirostris. The sequence goes on along the minus strand of NW_026991718.1, from coordinate 11,985,088 downwards.
ACCAGGAGGCCTCTGACCCCAGGGGATCTTTCTCTCTTTTGAATTTTCTGAGAGTAAAACTCATTTGACCCCTAACGTGGATAATGCACTGTTAAGGGATTTTCCACGTGCAAGTGTGTCTTCTCTTCCGCCTTACTTTGGGTTGCTATAGTGAAGAGCACGGACAGGATGACTTCAACAACAATGATGGTTTCTTCCTCTCAGCTCTGGAGGTTGCAGGGCTGGGATCAGGGTGTGAGCATGGTTGGGCTCTGGCGTGGGCCTTCTTCCTGGGTTGTTCTCGCTGCGTCTTCACACCTTCCTCTGCTGACGGGGGCATGGATCTCACTCACGAGAGTTCCACCTTCATAACCTAATTACCTTCCAGAGGCTCCACCTCCCAAAACCATCCTATCAAGATTTCAACATAGCGTCGGGAGCACCAACATTCAATCCATAGCACTCTCTCTTCCGACCTAGGTTTGGGGCTCCTGGGAGGAAGGTCTGAATCTTATTCATCTCTATTCCCCGCTGTCCTTGTCCAGTGCCTGCCACAGAGGGGGTACTTCTCCGTTCTTTGAGCAAACATTTACTGAAATTCTACTTTGTGTCAGACACTGGGGACACAGAGATAAATAAAACACCATCACTTCCTTCAAGAAGCTAAATCTAGCCCCAAAATATTTGTTGATCAGGTGATTTTAACTTGAGGCTGATTTAGGCTAAAAAAAAAAAAATCCATAAGACTGCATTCCATGGGGACACGTTGAGCTGCTTGGGACGGTACCAGAGGGAAAAGCAACCCCTCCCTCTACCCTCGCTGAGTCCCTCTAAACCCACAAAAGGACTTTCCCGATCCCACATGAGGGCAACGCCTGGTGGGTCCGTGGCGGACAAGAGACGAGATGGTATCATGAGGCCCCAAGCTCTGTTTGTCTCTGACTTTTCCAGAAACCCTGAGTCTAAGCACCAGGAGAGCAACTAAGGCTGTTTTAATGGAGTTACAAGGACCTGGGTTTTAAATCTGCGAGCAAATCACTTAATCTCTCTGAGCCTCAGTTTCCTGACTTGAAAAGGGGGATAAACTACCACCCTCCAAGGATTGTTGTAATAATGTGTGCCTGGTGCAGAACTCACCAAACATTCTCCAAAACAGGGAGTAGTTATGAGCCTTGTTGGCAGAACCCATGATCAAGGAAGCAATGGAAGAGACAGCTCCTATGTCCCAGGAAGACACAGGTGTGCAGCAGGTACAGCCTCGGGGGCATGCTGAGGCCCCAAACCTGAGGCAGGAAGTCTGTGCTATGCCTCCAGAAACTGTCAAGGGCCACCGCTCAGGGTATTGCCAGAACATTCGGGCACGGCCATTTCCCATCCGGTTCCATTAGCCAGCCCACACTCACCTGCCTCCAAAGCAAGGGGACCCCAGGTTTTCAAAAAAACTGACTTTGGTTACAAACAGTTTGTATATTTAGAGCACTGGTGTGTTAAACAGAGACCAGAAGAGCTTTGGATACCGAGGGGCCGCAAGGCCCAGGCTGCGTTGAAACCCAGCACATCTCTGCTCCCCGTAGCAGAACAGGCTGTACTCCCCAGAGGGCCTGACCCATTGCTCGCCATTATTCCCTTCTTTCTGAGAAAGTCCAGAGGGCAGAATCACAGTGCAAACACTTCGCAGCAAGAGTCACAGAGCTCACAGAGAAAGAAAGAAAGAACTACATTGTGCAATGTGATTCCGGACCAGATGTCATTTTTGGAAGAATAGAAAGCAGCATGGGATGTGTGTGTGTGTGTGTGTGCACGTGTGCGCATGCGTGTGCATGCATGTATGTGAGTAGAAGGAGAGAATGGCCCTGGGAACCAGAAGGTGAGTTCTTGATTCGTATCTGCCAGGAACCAGCCACGGGGGACAAGTCAACCAGTTTTTCTAGGCCGCATCTGAAAATACAGGAGACTGGAAGACATGGGTTCTGTGTGTCTCTCCTGTCGCATGTGCACAGACTCATAGAGACACGTGGGTGCTGACATACCGAATCAATGCAGATATATATAATCTGCAGGGATATAGATACACATGCTTAATCATCTGTTCATGCTCTCAATGTGAAGTCTCTGTGCTTCCGGCATGGCTGAGCCATGAACCTTTTCCAGCATATCCCCTAGAAGCATTTACCAGATCTGTCACACATGGATTTTCAAAGGGAGAAAGAGAGAGAGAGGAAGGAAGGAAGGAAGGGAGGAAGGGAGGAAGGGAGGGAGGGAGGGAGGGAGGGAGGGAGGAAGGGAGGGAGGGAGGAGAGAGAAGGAGGGAAGAGTCAGTCCCCGGCCTCGCTGGGTCCAAAGCCTGTGCCCATTCAGAGCTGCAATGCCAACCACGTAGGTGTATACACGTGTGTTTATGTATGTAGGGATGTGTGTGTGTGCGTGTGTGTGTGTGTGTGTATATATTTCCTTTCCTGTCGCTAAGAAGCGTCCTTGGGCCATTTTAAATCGTTTAGAAAGCCAACTTGTCTTTTCTTTCCCAGCTACCAGTAAGAAAATGGTGACCAAAGCCAAAGACCCATCTCCTCATGTTTGTGTTTTTCCTTTGAAGCCGAACAGCACCAAGCCGGCTTGGAAGCAAAGGAAACCTGGGCCTGCCCTCTTGAATCTGGAACCCCTCCTGTGGGAGACCCGGGACGGGGCGTTCTCCGCAGAGCCCTCGCGTAGTCTGTCTGCAGCCACCATCTCCTAACACGTGGAATCAGCCCCCTTCCCTAGGAAACTCCTCAGACACCCACTGAGCTCATCACTAGGAGACATTCCCAATCAGAATGGCAGGAAGATTCCATGGGGAAGCACAGCCGAAGCCACTTGATTCACTCACTACCCTGCAGGACTCCCGCCGTATCATTCTGGAAAGGCGAGTCTGAAGTTAGAGAAAATTCTAGCCAAAGCAATTTCCTGACTCCCTAAATAATCCTCTGTAGATGACCAGCCGTGCTCCCAGAACCTTCTCTCGGACACTCACCTTAGCTCTTGGCTGCTATGATTTCATTCCTGCCCTGCCTCATCTGTTCTCAGCCCGCAGAGACAAAGCAGGGCTCCCTTCTGAATGACACCCATTCACGTCCCCCAACATGGTGATGAGACCCCCGGGCCGGCCTTCTTCGGTTAAATGATCCTCTTTCACTGAACTTTCCCTCCCCTGACTTCTATTGCTGTTCTTGTCTCAATTTCCCGGCCCCTTTTTGGACTCCGGGTGAAGAATGTGAAACACACTTCCCCTTGTCCAGGGTCTTATAACATCTCTCTTTTTACGTTTCATGCTGGGACGTCAGGCACACACACACCAGACCCCCTTTTTAGCAAAGAAACTATCGCCAGGTTCTTGTTCTTAATCTGGCTTCACCACACGTTAATTCATGGTATGTTCCAAGCCTCGGAGGAGGCTGTCACTGCTATTATCTATTAAAGTTGTATTAGGGTAATATATTCAAGTGCTAATGATTATCCATACATATTATTCCTATACTTAAGACATAGGCACTCAGAAACTGTCACAATAAGCGAGGGGCTGAGCTATTTTCTGTTCCTAATTAATCTATTACATACTCTCTCCCCGTCTCCGTCTTTCGCCTCCACGTCCGAGACACACGGATGTATGTCGAGTAGTCTTCCATTAATTCAGGGCACTTTGAGGCACCGTTCTAGAGTCTCTCCTCCAGGTGTAATTTACTGTAATCACCTCAGAAAATGAAAGCCATTTTCCTGAAGCCAGGGAGTAGGCAGAGACTCATTTGCATCCCCCATTTCAAGCCCTAAATTACTCTCTGGTTCCCCAGAGGTCAAGCGAAAGCAGGGCCTGTCATTTCTGCTTCTCGGCTCCCTCCGCACGCCGGTGGCTGCCGCCCCTGCAAACGGAGCATTTGATCCCTGCCTTCTCGCCGGGGCCCGGGATTACTGAGCACATCCAGGGGTGGACCACAGTCTGAAAAAGAAAACTCAACCCCATAGATACTGAACGTGTCCTATCGCTGAGATGGGCCACAGAAGGACAAAAGGAGCAAAATCTGGTGCAGGAGAAATAGTCGGAGCCCCGGGCCGCTTTGCCTGGGGAAGAGAACATTCAGGAGGGCCGCATAACGGCCTTCGCGGGCCCCAGGGCTGTCATGCGGAAGAGGGATTAGTTTAAGCTGTGTGGTCTCCAGGGGAAGGACGAGAAGTGAGTGGAAGGGCCAGAGGAAGAGATTTCCACCCTAGTAGCACAGACTTTGCAAAGTAGGTGGAAAATGCTCGCACAGCTACCCCTTGCTGAATTGTTACCATGTGTCAAGGTGTTCCACTGCTCACCAGCAGTATCATTTCCCTTAATCCTTACAAGAACTCAGCAAGGCAAATGGGATTATAAACCTTTCTTAGCTCCAGAAACGGAGGAGGCTCGCCAGGCGGGGCCCGTGCACAGGAAGAAGGAGGGGCAGGATTGGAATCCAGATCCACCTGATGCCAAAGCTCTGTTAGGAGGAGCCCGTGTGCAAGAAACTCCTGGCCATGCCCAAGCAGCAGGGTTGGGTGAGAGAGCCCACCCCTTCCAGGGACACTTCCTGCCCCAAGAATCACCACGCAGATAACCACCAAGTGCAAACCACCAGGGAGAAAGTGCATGGGGCTTTTCTTTTTCTTCTATCGAAATCGTAAGAATAGCAACTGTATGTGCGGTGTCTGTTCTGGAATACGTTGAGCAATACGGTAGACATTTAGTAACATTGCTCCCGGTCTCTAAATCCTCATCCAATCCCTCCAGGTAGTTGAAAGAAGCACACTTAGCTCAGAGACCTAGTGGCTTGGCAAGGTCATAGGGCCCGGCAACTGGCAAAACAGCTCCAGAGCCACCAGAACTTTGAGACGTGAACTGTCTCCCTGAGCGGAAGGAAGTGAATGTTCGCGCCATGAGAGGTGGAGCAGCGTTTTAAGAGGTGGGACTCTGGAGCAAGACCTATGTTCTAACCTCAGCTCCACCACTCCCTGCTGTGTGACCTTTGGGAAGTTGCTTAACTTCTCTGTGCTTCAGCTTTCTCAGGTGAAATGGAGATAATTGGAAGAATGAACTGAGTTAAAGTATTTAGATCTTGCCTGAGACACAGTAAGTGCAATACGAGTGTCAGTTATTACTAAACTGCTCAGAAGCCTCCCTGCTCCTCTGCTGGAGATGGAACCCAAGGAGCACAGTCCCGCTGGCTGTCCGGTCCTCTGTAGACTGGGAGCACATTCCCCAGCAACTCTGGGGCACCTCTGCCAGAACTTCTTGGAACCCGACTGCCCATGCAACATGCACACTCTCGCAAGCCGTTGGCAAACTTCAAACAGCACCTGGGGGCCAGTGGGGCAAGCCCTGGTCCCAGCTGACCCGCTCACCGAAGCACAGAGACAACCCGGGCCTGGCCAGCAAAGGGGCCCCTGTGGGTGTGGAAGCACGCAAAGCCTCACTTCCTTAGCAGCAAGCAGGAGGAGCACATTGGCCACCCCATTGAGGTGAGACATTGTCCCAGCAGAAAGAATTTGATGAGTTAAAAAACAGACGTCGTTCATTAAAAGTCCTAGGGAAGCACGGAACATCGATCTATCTATTTTGGCTCAGGCCCGAATATTCCTTGTGCTTGAGTGAGACAAAGACGAGAATCAGGAAGAAAGCTCACACCCAGAAGCAGAGCTTCCCGGGGCAGGAAGGAGGAGGCGAGCCCTGCTCTTTCCCCGGCAGCTCATCCGGGTCCTCTCAGGGAGTCCTCGGGATGGCCCTAAGGGTCCTGAAGAGCAGACCACCCCAGTCACTCTCCCTAGGTCGCAGGAACGACGGATGGAGGAACCAGAGATTGAGTCTTAGATCTATTCAGCTTCAAATTCCACTCCCATCTCACTAAAAAGGCCTGGGGCGGACCCACTCCACCGCATGCACCCAGATATCTCCTTTTAAACAAAGGTCCTGCTTTGGGTCATCCAAGGCTGTCCTTTGCTCACAATGAGCTTCTAATCCCGCGAAGACCTGCACGCACTTTCCCCGGGGGCTGCTGGTGAACCACGAGACCCGAGGCGCCCAGGCCAGAGCCCCCACGGAGCTGGCCCACTGGAGGCAGGGGCTGAGGTCCACCAGGGCCAGCGCTGGGGAGGGGAAGGGGTCTCCGCTCAGCTCCACCTCCTGCGTCCTGGTGGCTCCTGCCGACTCTCCAAAGCCAGCGCCCCTGCTGGCTGGGCCCACAGCAGCGAACAGCTGTGCAGCTGTGCGGGGAAAGGCACCGCCCTGACTTCCACCCTGAGCGTAAAGTACGGCCTAGACTGTAATCCAGCGCTCTGCAGAAACCAATCATTTCTCCTCATTACCGAGTGAAGAAATGCCTCTCAGGGCTCCCACTCCTCCTTACAAACAAAATAAAACAAATCCTTCCTATGGATTTCATTTACCATTTAATGCAATCTAATGATTTCCAATTGAAACCATATTTGTATTTGTATTGACTTATTAATAGCACATCCATTTTCCACGCAATAAAGCCTGAACATGAACTGATGTCTTTGACCGAAATGCATTAGGTAGCATTAAAGATTAAATAAACACTGTTTCTATGAATAATGTTTCATGTCGTCTATTTGCCAGCCCTATTGAAAATTGATCTCCAGGTATTTCAAGCTGGGGTTCCAAGGAGTGCATTTTGAACATATTATGAGTAATGACTACGCATTACGACGTGGAATGGTTTCCAGGCGATCCCCAGAGCCTGTTACAACTTGACTATATTCTGGTTAATTCGCACAAATTGTTCCATTGTTGATGGCAAAAGCGAAGCGCCATGAGGACCAAACCAAAACACATGCCTGATTCCACAAAGTGACTTAGAAAGGACTTAAAAAAGAAAAATGAGGAACAGTTCCTTTCTCCTTCCTCTGGGCATGTGCTCCTGTTTGTCCGTGTCCATGATTACTTGAGTCATCAAGGATCTTTGCTGTTACTACGAGTACCATGCTATTGCTCAGAAATGAGCTCCCTTTCTGGCTCTGCCTCTGGAGAAGGTATAGCCTTGGGTGGAAGGGCCTGGGTGGCTCCTCTCTGGGTTTCAACCCTCTCTACCTAGAAAAGGAGACAGTCCGGTCCGGTGACTCGAGGGCCCCAAAGGCTCTGGCATATCTTGCCTCTGTGATTTTATTGCCCATCAATTCCATGATGGCAAAGACAGTGTTCTCTTGGACTTTGTGTCTCCAGGGCCAGACACTCCAGAAAGGTCGGCAGAAAGGGAGGCCAGATTTTCAGAAACTTGGGCCAAGCTTAGAAGTTGGACTTTCCTGGTAGACATGCCTTCAAGAGTCCGATACTAATAATTACTGAAATCATATAACTACCAACTATTGAGCACCCACCCATGGTCAGGCAGGATGCAGGGTAGGTTATACACCCGACCTCTAATTGTCTCCATAACCACCAAAGAAGTGATCGCCCTTGTACACACTGGCTGATTTCCTTCCTTTGTCATAATTGACATTATCCCCAAGATTATTATCGGATTTCTCAATGCTTTTGCTTGACTCTCTTTTTGGTCCTGACTATGAAGCTGTTAGGCAGGAAGGTTTCTATACCCATTTTACAGACGTGAAAGTAAAGCCCAGAAGAGTGAAATGACTGATTACTCCCTCCCCAGTCCCTCTGTTTCCTTCTTTCCTGACCTCTCCCTCTCCCTTCCTTCCTTGCCCTCGGGGTCTCTGTCTTTCTTGCTCCCTCCTATAGTTTTGCCAGTGATGCCCTGCACCCACCCCCAATCTCTCATGTCTTTCCTCTTGCTTCTGTGACAGTGAGGAGGGAGTCTCCAGAAGCTCCCAGGGTAATAAGAAAGACAGGCCCCCAATTCCCAATGGTCAGCTTTTTCTGCAACAGGGCTGTTCCATCTCCTGCTGTTAGCCCTTCCATTTGCTTCTGTGCCTTCTCCAGCTGAGGCCTCAGAGCAACGAGGGTGCGTTCTGACCCCCACAGTACTGCGAGTGCGGAATAGAACCACCTGTCCCGTGGTGGGGGTGCCTTAAAGCACAAGCCGCCTGCAGATTGTTGGTCACAGTTGTGCACAGACAGCTGTATTGGTGTCCCTCTCACCATCTGGCCAGGGAGGCGTGCAGCCCTAAGCCTGGCCCCAGGAGAGCCTGGCGCTTCCCCTGTCCCCTCCGTCTCAGCACGGCTCTGCCCTTCCACAGACTGGGGTTGGAATGCCCCTGGAGAGACCTCAGCTAAAGCGATCCTCGCTCCAGCCATTCCAGACACTGCTCAGCTGTCCCTGCAAGGGGCTCGGGGGTTCCCACCTGAAGTTGGCATGATTATCTCCATTTTAGGTTGAAAAAAAAAAACAGAGGTGTGTTGAACTGCCTAGGATCACAAAGCGTGTGGGCGTTAGTGCTCCGATTCAAACAGGGGTCAGGCTAATCCCACAGCGGAGGCTGAGGCTGAGGCTGGATCTCTCTCCTGGACGCTGCTGACTTCCGGGCCCGGCTTCATCCCAAGCCACCATCCAATCTCAGTTCACCCTCCTGCACTAAGGGCTGACTCCACAGCAAACACCGCAGAGGCTGAGAGAGAATAAGCAAGCCACAGACTCCCGCCTCCAAGCGTAGAAATAATGATAGCCAACTGTCCATCGAGCAGGCCCCATGGGTCAGACGCCGTGCTGTCTCACATATGATGTTATTCTAATTCCCATCGCAACCTGGGACCATCATTATTGCCCTCCCCCCTTTATAGATGAGCAAGACGCCCAGAAATGTTGGAGTCAGTGGTCCACGGTCACAGAGTTCTGAGGTGAAAAAGCCATCATTCAGAACGATGGCCATTTCCTTTTCCCTGCAGAACGAGGAGAAGGAGCCGAACAGAAGGCACAGCACCTAAGCCATGTGAACGATGCCTGGTGGCCGGGGGGTCGGTCCCTTGAGAAAGAAAGGTGGCATCGAGTCTCCCTGAGTAGGGGCGCTGGAGCAGGGTCCAAGGCTTCCGTGGACAGATGTGGCCCCTGAGTCAGGGGAAGTGGCAAGCTCGGGAGGAGGGCCCCATGAGGGCCGGGCTGTGTGCAGGACAGTCAGACCCAGGGCCACCGCAGCGGAGGAGGGCAGAGGTGGGGAAGCCAGGGACACACACACATACACACTGTCTAATTCCATCCTCCCCACAACAGCCTGAGGAAGACCTTCCTCTCTGTGTTTCCCAGATGAAAAACGGAGCCCTGCAGGGGTTGAGTAACTCACCCAGGTCACCCAGAGCCAACCCACGGACCCCTTCTGTCATCTCTTTCTGTCTCCCAAGATGTTGTGTTGTTAGAAATAATGAATCCCTGGGACTAAAGAGCCTCAAGAGCCTGCATTTTGTCCCCAGTGGCTTTGAAACTTCCGAGGGCCTGGTGCAGGTCTGGGGACGCTGGAGACCCTCGGGACAAGCCAGTGACCATGGTCCCGGTCCCATCATGGCCTCATCCTTCTGCTCACAAGGCCCGAGAAGAATCCGTTTACCACATGGGCACAGGGGATGGGGGTCGACAGCTTTCCCAGGGGAGCGTCGACAGGGCTTTACCTGTAAGTCACAGGCGTGGTGTCCAAGGCAAGACGGCAGGGTCCACGGGGCTGGGAGTCAGAAGATGGGAGCTCTGATCCCCTGCTCTGCACAGCCAGCCCCCGGGCCTCGTGCACATCACTTCGCATCTCTGCCTCTGGGCTTTTCCATCCAGAGATTGGGGTTTCAGAAAAGAGGATGTTAGGAAAATGGCCTCCACACGTTGATAGGGCCGTGGTGACACAGAATCCAGTGCTGAGGTGATGAGCCGCAGAGGGGACCCCTGAGAATCCCGAGGGAACGGCAGGGGCCTGCAGAGGAGAGTCCCTCCCCAGCCCGCCCAAGCCCGGCTGAAGCCAGATCACCAAGCAGGAGGCAGAGGTACCAACCTTAGACCCAGCACTGGCTCTGCAAGGCCTTTCCTGTGCCTCTAGCCCACGCCAGCCCCTTCCCACCCAGGCTCTCCCCTCGGTCCCTCTGGCCTGTGGCCACCACAGAAAACCTTGGGCCCCATCCCAACACAGTGACACCAAAGCCCCGGACCCTCTTTTCCCAGTAGAAGTTGCCAGGAAATCTTGCTGGGTCAGGAGCCCCGGTCCAGCCCTGAGATCACCGTCCACCGCTCGAAGGTGAGGGGGGCCCTATGCTCCGTGTCGGGGACCCTGGCTCTCTTCCTTCAGCATATCCCTCTCTTCTCTGCACCTTTCTTTCCTCATTTTTGAATTAAGGCTTAGACTATTTCTAGGTCCCTTTCCAGTTCACAAACTCTTGTTGCTACTAGCATGAAGCTGGGAGAACCTGCTGGAATGGGTTGTTGGTATAAGAGGCTTTTGAGAATGTGACCCAACCGGTAGTATGAGTGCATTCAGAGGCTCCCTAGCCTCCAAGGACAGAAGAGTCCTTGGTGAACTTTCCTGGAAGGATCCCTACCAAAGTCTTCCTGTGCACCAGAATCAGGCTGACAGGAATCTCCCTACCCCCAACCACAGCTGCTTTACTAAACATCGTCTCTTTAGGATTTTAAGTTGAAGTATATACCTGATTAGAAGAGAAGAAAATGATTCTTTGCACATAAACTTATTTTTAATTTAAAAAAAAATATCCCATTTTCTTCCTTTTGTGTTTCAAGGGAAAGTCTTTGCAAGGCACAAGAAAGATTTTTTCTTTTTTCAAAAGATTTTACTTCAAGGTTAGTTAAACAGCATTTTCCCATAAATAAGCATGAAAGCTGCATCCCCTGGGCTGATTTCTTTCAGTTTATACACTGACTACAATAACTCCCAATTCTACACATGATGCCAGTTCGGTTTGGATAATAACAGCTCAAATATATAAAAACCAGCACTTTAAAACACACAGCACTGGGTAAGCTCAGCCCTGAACAGTTACAGGATTTTGAAATGATTTTCGATTTTCTTGATTTCACACGTCTTTGTTTAAATTATGGGTTGCCATCAAGCTGTGTTATCCTGTTGATCATTTTGGTTTGTGTGTCAAAGTGCAAATTATTTGTTTTAATTCAATCTTTTTCTACTGAAAGTGTTACAGTTATGACTCCAGCCTTTCAGTCACAATGGGGATGAATTATGAGTTCCAGAAAAAGAGATTCTAACAATTTGAGAGATGGGAGGGCTTTTAAGGAATATGTCAGCCTACACAGAGGAAGCTGAGGCCCACTCAGAGAAGTCAACGGCTTGTCTAAGGTCACCAGCCAAAGACCTGGTGAACTGTGAATCCTACCTTCCAGGAGAGTGTGATTTCTCCTGTGGAAGCCTTCTCAAATCTTCAATCAGAAAATACCAAAATGCCTATGACTCTTCTCTCGTGGGGCCATTCGCCCCAAGTCCTTCCAAAGCTTTCTTCCTTAAGTAGATGTTCAGGGCCTTCTTCAAATTGTCTTTACCTCCTATTGCCAAACATTAACAGTTGTCTTTTATCGAAGTCACCAGCGTCGAGAGCCAGAGACACTGGCCATTCTGACCCCGGGCTTGTCCCACTGTGGGGCGCCGAAATGGTCACGGGCACTTGTAAGTGAGCAGAAGTCCCAGCCCCTCCGGACGGACATCTGGTATCCCATGCATCTCAACATGTCAGTCTCCTCCACGACCATTCTCCAGGCGGTCAGTCCTTCTAGCAAGAAACAGAACAAGACCCAGTGCAGTTGTCCCCCCTTGTAAGGCGCAGACAAGGGAGCAAGGTGGGAATGGCCTTCTAGGGACAAGAAATGGTGATATGAAGCTGGAGGCGGTGCAGACACACTGAGTGGCGTTCGGTTTGGCTGCAGCCCAGTCTGTGGCCAGAATGGTGGAGGCATGACGTGGGAGAGGCACACAGGAGGCAGATTATGAACAGCCTTGCCAACTCTGTCAAGTTTGGATGATATCCCAGGAGCAATGGGGAGCTATTGAAGGATATTAAGTAACAAGAGACATAATCAGATTTGGGTCTTTTAAAAATTTATTTAGCTTTAAGTTGCCGAAGTAATGGGTGTGTATATGTGCGTGTGTGTTGTACCAAGTGAAACGATATAAAAATAAATGAGGAAAAGCCAGCTTTTGTCTCTGACTCTCCCTCTGTTCTTCCCCCAACCCTAGATCACTGCTGTTAACAGACTGGAATATATCCTTCCATGGCCTTCTCTTTCACTTCAACATTCCCCCCCACCCCTACACACACGCGGGGGTTGGTTGACTTATGACTGGAAAAGAATCACGTTATGCTAGTTACTTAGGTCAACTTAGTACTTAACTACACATTGATGCCATTCCGTAACACTAGACACGGGTCTAAATCTCTGTCTCTCTGTCTCTGCGTCTCTCCATGTATCTCAGTGTTTGTAGACATAGACGCACTTGTATATATGATTTCATGTAAGTGGAGGTCATATCAAAAATGCCAGGTTGCTGTTATTTTTCACGCTTTCTTCTATTCTTTTTTTTTTTTTTTTTTTTTAGTTTATTGTGTTTTTGAGCGATGCGCATTTTAGGATTCTCCCCCTAGCGTACATGAAAACTGGGGCAGGCAAACATGGGGGCTTGGAGGCTGGAGGCTGTTCTTGGTTCCAGGAAAGGGATGGGGTAGCTGTGGGATGGAGTCACTTTAGGGCATGCTGTTGAGTTCTCCACCGGTGACTGGTTCTGCGGATCATAGTTTGGAAGAGACACCCCCAAATTCTGTGAGGTAGGATGATTCGGGAAAGAGAAATTAGTTTTTCAGTTGACTAGAGCTGAGTTTTCTGGTCCCCAGCTGGGTTGCCCTGCGCAGATCACGGAAACTGAGCCTCACCTTCCTATCTACAAAACTGGGAGCTCACTCCTGCCACATAGGGTCTCTGTGAGGAGTAAATGGAAGGCTCGTATGGGAGGTGTTTCATGCCAGAGAGTAGACCTACTGGGTGAATGGTAACACACAAGCGCTCCTGCCCAGCCCAAAGCAGCCTGTTCCCACAAACTGGACCCCTTCTCCATCTCCTACACCCTTATCATGGCTGCCCATAGTGGAGCCTTCTGGCACCTCCCAACAGACCTGGGCTGACCCTAGGTCTGTGGTAGGGCTGGCCTCAAGGGGACTGCGGACAGCCATGCGGGAACCTGGAAATCTCCCCAAGTCATGTTCCCCATTTGTTTGCTGAGGCCTGAGATCACTTTCCTCAGGACACAGGCAACCCCTGAGCCCACCGCCCAGATCAGATGTGGTGCACAAAATCCTGACAGAGAGGGCACACTCGTCTCAGTTCCCTAGCCTGCGTGCAAGGGGTGGAGCCCAGGTCTTTCCCTCAAGGGGGTCATGGTGGTGGAATGTGTGCCTTAAGAGCCTGAAGGGACAGGTCCGAGTTCAGCGCAGGCAGGGGACAGAATTTGGCCAGGAAGCAAGTTGAACCAACAAAGTGGTCTTGGGAAGTCTGAGTGCTCCTTGGCCTACATCTGGATTCCTGGTCCCTGACCCAGGACAGGTACTTAACAGATGCTTATTGAATGAATGCAACAACAGAAGAGATTTCTCAGATTTGCATTCACCAGGAATTGCTAAAGAAATAATGGTGAGAGATCAGGCAGTGTGACACCCACTGGGGGAAACGTGTTTAGTTGGCGGGCAGTGGGCTATCAGAAAGAATCCTCAGGTTGTGTGAGGATTCCCAGCATGGTAAAGAAGTCTGGGGCGGGGGCAGGGTAGAAAGAACAGGTGCAGCTCAGGGCCACATGGCCCTTGGCTCTGAGGCTTCGGACTCCAATTTTGGTGACTTGTCAATCAACAGCCCCACCCGGGCTGGATGCTGAGAGAGATTCGGAGGAGGAACATACACATGCACATGCACACGCACACATGTACACAGAGCCCAGGCCACCCCGGACGAACAGAAGCAGGGGGCGAGAGGGAGATGTGCAGGGAGAGAAAGTGAGGTTAGAGAGACCGGAAGGAGGGAAGAGCAATGAGGGGCAGAAAGGGCTCAAGGCTTCAGGAACTCCTGCCCAGGCCAAGCCCAAGGGGTTGGGCTGCCAGGACAGCGTGGTGCCCCCACGCGGCCTGGGCAGGAAGGCCATCCTTGCGCTGCCTGTGATCTGCTCTGAGAATTGAACCTCTTGCCATCACCGCCTCCCCTCCGCTCCTCGTTTTCTCCATCTGCACAATGAGACCCCCAGGCTAAGACGTCTCCCAGGCCATCTCCAGCCCCGCAGGTCTTTCCTGATGGCCACGACCCACGAGTCAGGACAGCGACAAGGCCTCCAGCGCCGAACTGCCAGGGAACGCCTTTGGAAAGACGTAGGGGAGCCTGAGCACCGAGGCCGGGAACGGCGAGGCGCTTCTGGGAAGGCATCCTATAGAAAGGGCAAGGAAAGCTTGAGAGAGGGCCTCCCTGGGGCCCCTGAGCCCCCTGGGTGGCCGCTGGGCCGGGAGGCAGGGAGCCGGGGAGCCCCTCGCCGGGCCCGCTGGCAGGCCAGGGACAGTGTTCCCTCAGCTGCAGACAGCCTGGCTCCAGGCCCACCTCCCGGTGCCCTCGGCCTGACATCTTCTGGGCAGCGCCGCGGTGCCCAGGGAGCCGTGGGGATGGTGTTAGTAAACACGCTTTCTTGCGCCCAGCCTGGCAGGGCCTGTGGGCAGCGGGAGGGCGAGGAGCTGGCAGCTCCCAAGGCTGGGCAGGCGGACGGGCGGGCAGACGCGCGGGCAGACAGCGGGCCGCCCCGCACGGCCAAGCCAAGGCCTCGAACCCAGCAGCTGCTCCGTCGCCATGGAGACGGGACTGAACAAAGAGCAGCCAGAAATGCAGCATGGCCGCCGAGCACCGCGGGCCCCCACGCTCCCGCCGGCCCTCGCACCTCCACGCGCGCGCGCACCCGGGCACGGGCGCGCGCACCCGGGCACGGGCACGCGCACCCGGCAGCCCAGGCCTTCCCCGCCTCCTCCAGCTCCTCCGGCTCCCCGGGAGATGCAGCAGGACCGCAGGAGGGGAGAAGCAGCAGGAGCAGGGGGCGCAGAGGGAGGGGAGGACCAGGCCAAGGAGAAGGAAGGAGAGGGTGAGAAGCAAGGGCAAAGGGGATCACAGCTTCGCTGCTGCAAAGTTGAGCAAAAGTCTCACCATTCGATTCCAGCTAAAAATACGTTTTTAAAAACTAGCCAGCTTTTCAGAGGGTCACGTGATGCTTTGGAGTCTTATATAACAGGAGAACTAAAGGGGGTTTCTAATGAGCAAAAGGCATCTGGAAACAAGTCCCTTCGTACGTAGGGAGGGGTGGCTGAGAGAGTCTGATGGAGTCTTCGGTCCCAGGAACTTAGAAGAACGCCTTTTTAATGGACGCAAAGCCCATGTCATTCCTCCTTAAAGAGAATGTGAAGGGAGGGCCGAAAGGTTTAGGCGCAGTCTGGAAGCAGAGAGCCTGAAAAAGGCCTTGTCTGGGCCCTCGGGAAAGCAGCAGGAAGTTGTGCCCAGAGGCCTGAGGGGCACGTGGGGATGCAAGGGGACATGCGGGAACAAGGGGAGCGTGGGGGGACGGGCGTGTCGGCCTGTGCGGCAGGGAGGTGGGCAGGCTCTGGTTGTGGTGCTCCCGGCGTTCCTGAGCACTTCCTCTGTGCACACGGCCAAAGAAAGATGAACAAGTCAACCTTGGTCTTCCGGCAGGCCCTCAGGACCCTGGGGGAGGTGGCGGAGTCCACGGTGAGCCCAGTCATCCTCTCTTGAACAGAGTATGTGTACATAACCCTGCGCATCACTCTTCCCCTTCACCAGCCAGCCACCAGTCATTCTTTCAGGCTCCCATCCTTGTTCAGACAACGAAAACCCAGGTCTGGGAGCATCGGGAGCCTTCCTGGACCACCATCCAAGGACAGGCAATCCCATCCCAATTTCCATCACGTTCTTCACCTCCTGGGAGACTGCCTGGTTTCTGGTGGCTTTGTCTGGCTCCTTCCTGCTTCAGAGCAGGTAGGTACCCGCTAGACCCTTGTTGTAGAAAAGACAGGACCACCCGCGGCTTGGCCTAATTCCTGCGAGAGTTACAAGGGACATTTGAGGGATTATGGTGTGCACCTCCGCATTCCCCAATTCAGAAGGGATCTACTTTAAAGATCATAGCAGGTGAATGTTAGAGCTGAAAGGGGAACCTTGAGGACTCTGACGTCCAAGCAGTGCAGGGAGGGGGATGGAATGGGGAGGGGGTATGAGAAAGGGGAATAAGGTTGGACGTTGCTTTGGTTTTAAAGAGAGAGTGGAGAGAGGAGATAAGAGAAGCAGCACTTGGCCAAGGGGAAGGGGCTTGGGAAGAAACAGGAAGACTGGGTGGGAAGAGGGGTCGCCCACTAATAAATCTCGTCAATGGAGTCTCGTTCTAGCAGGTTCCAGCGAACGCATTAAAGCACAGCCCAGAAATCCTGAAGGCCCCACCCTCAGCTTCACAGCATCAAAAAGTATAGGTACCACCAAAAGTAAAACGTAGGAAAAGGATGATAGGAGCACGAGGACCAAGCCCGACACCCTCTGCCCGGCAAAGTTCTGGGAGCCCTAGGAAGCCATCTGTGCTGGCTCAGAAGCGGCAGAGAGGGAATTAAAACCACGAAAGGAAGGATCAGAGAGACACTCTCTCCCCCTCGAGAGCCACTTTAGTAGATGAAAAAAGCCAGGCGATTTTTAATCATCACAAATTGTTTGAGCTTCTGGTTCCATCCTCTGAAGCCCGGGCGGCCTCCCCTGGTCGCTGGCTGATGCTGGCAGGGCTCTGGTGGTCTGAGCTTGGCCGGGCGGGCGAGAGCCCACCTACCTCTTCCTCCCCACTTCCTGGAACCCTCGGCCTGTCCTCCCGGTCCCGGGCAGAGGCCAGGCAAGCTGACCCCGCTTATCTAAGGAAATCTGACAAGACTCCAGCCCTCAGGGGTATGGCCCCTGGCAAAACATATGGTGCATCGTAAATAGGACTTCCTTTTAGGAAATGAGCCGTTGTAATTAAATCCCCATTCATTTTTTGTAACATACACACAGAGACAAATAGATCCTTATCCTTTATAGGCACAGAAGAGAAATAGCTTGTGAGGGACAGAGATTCTCTGGTGTCAAGTCTTATCAAAGGCTTCCTAGATCCAGGTGGAGTGAGAACTTTGAATTCTTAAACCCAGCCGCAGGCCCCAGTGGGCCAGTGGCTGGCTCACTTTGCTCCCTCCAGCACAAGCGAGGGAGCGTTCTGGAATGGAAGAGTGCATTGGCCTCGAATTTGCAGGGAGGAAGCTACCTCTTCTTCCCATCCCACAGCCGTACAACAGAGCAAGCTCAGGAATAAAGATTAGATTAGGTTTGTTTCAATTGGGTTTAATTTGATTCGGTTCAACTCAACCAAACACCGACTATGTGTTGTGCACGGGTCTAGACATGGGAGGATGCAAGAGGAAAAACAAGGTGGGCTCCTGAGGGCCCCTGGGGAGGAATGCTGGCCAGCACATGGGCTCAGTTCCATGGGAGGGGTGCAGGGTAAGAGGCCTCAGCTTGTTCCCACTGGGCCTGGGATGGCTTGGGGGTGACAGGGAAGGGTAGGATCTCCTTAACAGAGACCCGAGCAAGCACGCCCTGGGAGAAGGGAAGGTGGAGGCAGGAGACAACCAAGGTCCTGGGGTCTGTCCCATGCTAGAGTCACAACCATCATGCGAGACGAGGTGCAGAAACGAAAAAATTGGACATCTTTCCTGGCTTTGGGAACCAACCCCCAGACATAAGACTTGATTTCCTCGAAAGGGACATTTTCTTTCCAAAGTCATCAAACAGCCGGAGGCAAAAACAAGCAAACAAAAACCCCAAACTAAACTACAGCTGTTTCTCAGCTTCTGAAGAGCAGGTGAAAGGCGCTGAGTTCTTTGGTGTGTGTGTTTGGCGGTGGGGGGGGGGTATCTCTCTGAGGTGAAGGCTATCCAGGGTCAGCCCGGAGCCACTTGCAAACCCTCAAAATTGCAAATACCATGGGGCCCTTCCCTGTACTTAGAGCTTTGAAATCAGTGGAAAATCACAAAGCTTCTTTGAGATGCAAATGTTGCACACTGGGCTGGGCCAACAATTCTGATCACTATCTCCCCAGGGCAGGCTTTCTGTAGGGCTTTTGGCTGGTTGACCCCAAGGAGACTAAATCACAGGTACCAAGGCTTTGCACAAGGTAAAAGTGCGAAAGGCCATTTGGCAATAGCACAGAATGTGCCAGGGAAAAGGCAGCTCCATCTGGCGTGATCAGGACAAGCTTTAGGTCCCAGGAGCAGAGCTCAAGACCCGTGGCTTGCTGGTGTTCAAATCCTGACTCCAAAGTGTACTAGCTGTGTGACTTTGAGCCAAGTGCTAACCTCTCTGTGCTCCAGTTTCCTCCTCTGTAAAACAGGGGTAAAAACAGTGCAATGGCCTTCTCCTACAATTGTTGAGAAGATTGCATAAACCAGTATCTGCAGAGCATGGACGACAGTGCAGGGCACGGAATAAGGACTTTGAGAGTTTCTTGTTATTGAGCGAATGGTTTAAGTAGTTGTACAGAGACTGGGAAGGTAACAGCATAAGGAAACCATTGTAGATGACGAAAATGCTGTGTTAACTCTTGGCACCCAGAGAGATTTCAAAAATTAAAATAAAGTTTCCTTGTAGTCCTCATGGTTCAAAGATGAAATGGACCACCTCAGGAAGGGGCTTCCACATTTCGGCGGACAAGGGCATCCCAGAAGGAGGCCAGGCATCAGACTGGCGGTTGGACTAGATGATGTTTGAGGTCCCTTCCAGCCCTAACATTCTGTGCCCTTCCCTGGGCTCTGCGCAGAGGGGAGCGCTCTCCCAGTGCTCCCTGGGCCGTGGAAAGGGGAGCGAGAGCGTGGTAGCTGGTGGTCCCTGATGCATCCTGCCAGAAGGGTCTCCCCAGCTTGGCCCATAAGCCTCCCTGGATAACACCAAATGGATCACTTAGGAAGTCTGGGCCTTACAGTGTATCCTTGCTCTTCAGTAAGGCGGGGAGGGGGGAGGAGGGGAGGGGGGGTAAACAATAGTTAGGGAGTTTTAGTTTTTCTCTCTATCTCTCTCTGCCTCTTCTCTCTCTTCATCATCTTTTCAGGGACCTCCATTTAAAGATTCGGAAACTGAAGCCTGACACCTTATCGAGCATCACATACAGCCCCTCCCTGGCTAAGCTCAGGTCCTCTTCCCCCAGGAGCGGGGTATCCTCCCTGTGCTGCCCCTGCGCAGTTTGCAAAGGGCTTTCAAGTAGGGGCACTTGGGTGGCTCCGTTGGTTGGGCGTCTTACTCTGGATTTGGGCTTAGGTCATGATCTCAGGGCCCTGAGATGGAGCCCCTTGTCCTCAGGCTCTGCGCTCAGCGGGGAGCCTGTTTCTCTTGCCGCCCCTTCCCCCTCCCCCCATGCACATTCTCTTTCTCTCCCTAAAAATAAATAAATAAAACTTTTTTTTTTTTAAAGGGTTTTCAAGTAGATGACCCTGCCTTGCCCCAGAGCACATATCAGTGGGCCCATTTTACAAAGAAGTAAACCAAGGCACGGAGAGGTTAAGTGACCTGGTGTGTGGTAGAACTGGGATCCAGGCTCCTCTGGTTGTACCCTTCAGTACAGCTCTCCCCCCTTCACCCCACACCTCCACTCTCCCCCCCCCCCCGAGCTCATCCCCTTCTCCTAGTTCTCATCCAACCACCGACCACACTGTCGCTGCCACCTCCTTTTGCCAAGCATCTCAGTTCCAGGGTCTGTCCCTCTCCCTCCAGGACTGGTTTCGTCCCTAAGAAACCATACTTTGCTCAGGAGGAGCTCTTCACACCTCCCCCCATTTCCCCCTACTTTGCATTGAACAAAACTGCAGTTTTCACATCGATAATTATACTCTGCATCCGCTTAGCACTTGCAACTCCCTATAGCACTTCCCCATCTAGGGCGGGTTCTTCCGAGCAAGCCCATGAGATGGACAGTGTCCTCCCTCTGGCGCCATGCAGGGAAGGGGCACTCAGGAATGAGGGCCTGGTTCCAGTTCCAGGTCGGCCGGCTAATCGGGGACAGAATCAGGAGAGAACCCAGTGGATTTCCCATCCCGCTCTCTCTCAGTACTACTACGTCCATGTCCATTTCTTGCCGGGGATTGCCCTTCTTTCTCAAAGGGCTACCAGGAATCACTTTAAAGAAGAGGAAGATCATTTAAAGTTTCAGATGTCAAATTGGCCAATGATCGCAGGAGAAAAAATGCTTGGCCTGGAGACCACGGTGGACATGTTCGTCCCAGTTCTGCTATTTTCTGTGTGTGACCGCAGATGGGCATCTTCTCTGCAAGCCTCAGCCTTCACCTGCAGGATGACACGGCGACCCTCAGAGACCCCTTCCAGCTTCCAGCGTCTCTGTTCCCATCTTCAGATCTGACCAGCAGAAAATGGGCAATTTTCCTGTACTTTGGAGAGACGCAGAAAGGAGCAGAGATGCACACAGAAAGAGCATTTGGGGAAGGTCACCCTTGACCTAACCTTCTAGTTTTCCGTGAAACTGTCTCAACTGGAATGCCAGGTAAATGATTAAAACGTGAGCAGGCATTGTTCTGGCTTTTTTCATGATCCAGTCATTTAATCCCAACACCGCTGTGTGAAATGTATTCCTGTTTGCATGGGGGAGGCCCATGGGTTTTTAATTCTTCTGTGGGAAACAAAGGCCCTCATTCACTAAACAGTAACTCAAGAGGGTCGTTTCTGCTCTTACCAGTCAAAAAATGTTGTCTGGCCACGAGATCTCATCATCGAACTCAAGAGGCGAAAGAAAGCTCTTTTTACACTGGGTCCCTTTCATACGTGGCAAAGCCCGTGTTTGCATTTTCCTCTATGAATAAGGTCTCGGGTTTATTTTATAGAGAAATACATCAAGCCAGAGGTTTTAATGACAAGATAATGAGCAGAGGAGGACTCTATTTGTTGCAAAAGGATTTGTGTTACAGAAAACAAAGTGACTTTGCCATTTGTTTTTGGAAGAAAGACTTGGCAGTTCCCTTCAATAGCTAGCCGAGAAGTGACTTCACACATACATAGGACAAATTTCTATCCAATTTATGAAAGTTCCCAGAGAACACTCCCTTCATTCCCAGAGGAATGCACAGATGACATCTAATTTATGTCCCACGAGTTGTGATACAAATTTATTCATGGAAGACAAATATGTCATCTTCAAATGGCTCCTGGAAGATATAAGATGGAATTACATTCCCAGCGAGGACCATAACGTAAAAGGTTTGTTGTCCAGCCGTTTGTCTTCTTGCCCTCATCCGTTCATTCCAAGGCACCTATTTGTGAGGGCTGATTAGTTTGCAAGGCACTGTGGGAAGCCGCAGACCTTTCGGGGGGGACCAGCACCCCTGGAGACGCGAAACATCCCCCCAAACTCTGACCCTGCTCCTCCACTGGCTTGCAGTTTTGTCAGAAAATCAGCTAACTGCATATTTGCCTGAACTACAATGAAGAATTTGATAAAGCCTGGAAAGAGGTCACAACAAATAATTGCAAGAATTCCAAGGAGTAATCACAGCTGATTGGATCTTCCAGGAATGTTTAAAAAAAAAAAAAAATAGGGGCCTGGAACAGCCTGGCCCACAAGAAGCTTCAGCAATGATGGAAATGTTCTTGGTCTTCTCTGGATGTTACAGTTGCTACCAGCCCCACGTGACCGTTGAGCATTTGAGACGCGGCGGGTAGGACTGAAGACCCGTATTTTATCTTTCCTTTAAGGGTGTGTTTTTTTTTTTTTAATTTTTAAAATATTTTTTTATTTTTATTGTGGTAAGATACATATCACGTAAAAATTACCACTTGAACCGTTTTTAAGTGCACAATTCAGTGGCATGAAGTACATTCACAACGTGGTGTGACGATCGGCTCTGTCCATTTCCAGAAATGTTTCATCATCCTGAACGGAAGCTTTGTACCCATTACACATGATTCCCCACTGGTAACCTCTATTCTGCTCTCTGTCTCGATAGGAATTGCCTATTCTGGGTACTTCATGTAAATGAAATTGTACAATATGGGTCCTTTTGTGTCTGGCTTATTCTACTTAGCAGAATGTTTTCAAGCTTCATCCGAGTTGTAGCAGGTGTGAGAATTCCCTTCCTTTTCAAGGTGCAATAGTATTCTATTGATGTCTATACCACATTTTGCGTATCTACTCAACTGTCGATATCTTATTTCATTTTAACTAATTTTAATTTAAATGGCCACATGCGGCTGGTGGCTACCATATTGGACACTGTAGATTTGCAGGATTTGGGGACGTCTGTGTGTTGGAGTATATGTGGGTGTGGGTGTATGTGTCCGTGAGAGAGAGAGAGAGAGAGAGTGAGGGAGAGAATGCTCCCACTGGCTTGAGCACATTAGGTTGGAGGGGTGGTATTGGAATGAAGAGCATTCAAAGGGAAGGAATTCTGGTAAGCACAGACTCAAGGGGGAAAGATAAGACCTTTAGAAAGGAGGAAGCTGCTGGTGGCGGAAGCATACGGTATGTTAAGAAAGGCAGAAAACGAGGCTAGAAAGAAAGGGTTTACCGAGATCATAAGTAGTCTTGAATACAAGTCTAAACATCTGAATTATTTCAAAATGAAGTGTTTTTATGTGAACAATTGCAATATTACCTGCATCTTCAAATCCTTCAAATCCTCATTCCTGCCACTATTTTATAAAGAATCGGGATCAGATGCTGGACAAATACCTGCAGGACTCCATTTGAGGAAAAATAATGCATATAAAATTTCCAGGCTAGAAAACAGATAAATTAGGCAGAAGTTGTTAAGTTGCAAGGGAACATATCCTCACTTCACAGAAGGATTCACTAGACACTTCCTTTATATACTGTCCTCCCTTAAGGCACTAAACATAGGGTTTGATTTATTTAAAAAAATGCAGTGACAACTTTTCCAGGCCCACACGGACGACACCAAGCAAAGCACCCCCAGAGCACCGTTGTTCCTTGCAATGTGATGGTCAGTTGGTCTCCAGATTGACTGAAACCGGAGTCGTGGAAAGACCTGGAGCTTTCAAGCTGAATTCTCTTCCTCAAGAAAGTGAACTTCCCTGAAATACGATTTCCTCATCTGTCAGAAAAATTCATAGCAGTCTTGCAGGTCTTTATGTAAAGTGCCTCGCCCAAGGTCTACAAGGCTGTAGAAACAGCAACAAAAAAAAAAAAAAAAAAAAGCAGATGGAGAGGGGTGGGAGTCTTTGAAATTATATTGTTTACAAAACAACCAAAAACAGACCCGAATGGACAAAATGTTGCCAGGATTCAGGGCATCTTATGGCGTATTATTTAATGTGGCAAAAGAAAATGGACCTCGGTCAAAGTTTTATTGCCTCCCTGAGCCTCCTGGGAGTGGCTATAATGTCTCCGTTCCAAGCCCCCATGTGGGGTTTCAATCCCATGAGCTGCCTGCTTCTTAGAGCTTCCGTCTCCGATGTGCAAGAGTGAGGAGCAGTCAGGCCAAGCAAAGCAGGAAGAATACAAATGCAAAAACCAGATATGCCTGCTGGATGTGGCCAGGGGGGCAAGAAGATTCAGGGTGCGGATCAGGATAGAGAGAAATGTTGTGTTCTCGTCAGCTCCACTGGATAAAGGTGGAGACTGAGTCTCAGAGAGATTTTAGTTTCCCCTAAGATTATAAAGAGAGAGTCCGTGGATAGAACAGCAACCAGAACTCAGATGAATGTCCAGTGAATGGAGAAGAAATGTGTGTTCATGATGCCCGGCTTAATTCTGCCCCCACGGGCCATGGAGAGCACTGGAGAACTGGCTAATGGTAGGCACAGGAGAGGCTCCAGGACCTTGAAAGGCATGAATTCAGTGGTCCCAGCAAGAAGGGCTACCGTGGCATATTTCTAGGGACGCTAGAGACTGCATCATCCCATTATTTTGCAAATGTGGAAACTGAGGCTCAGACACAGGAAGTGACCACAGGCGGGCAAAGCAGACTCACAATTCCCACACGACGCTCTTCCTTCTGCTGCAGGAAAATGCGGAGTGGAGTTTCTCCTCCTTCCTGCAGTTCAGAACCACCCCTTGCGTCTCTGTGTTGGGAGATCTTTCCAAGGCACAGTGACAGTCGACCTTGAACAACACCAGGGTTAGAGGTACCAGCTCTCCGCCCCTCTACCCAGCTGAAAATTTGTATATGCTTTTTGATTCCCCAAAACCTTAACTAACAGCCTACTGTTGACCGGCAGCCTTACCAATAACAAGTTGTCGACTAACACATATTTTGTATGTTATATGCATTTTATACTGTATTCTTATAATAAAGTAAGCCCAAGAAAAGAAAATGTTATTAAGAAAATCGTAAGGGGGGGCGCCTGGGTGGCTCAGTCGGTTAAGGGTCCAACTCTTGATTTCAGCTCAGGTCATGATCTCAGGGTTGTAAGATCAAACCCTGCTTCGGGCTTAAGATTCTCTCTCCCTTTGCCCCCCTCCCCTTAAAAAAAAAGAAAATCATAAGGAAGAGAAAATACATTTACAGTACTGTACTGGAAAAAAATCTATATAAGTGGACCCAGTCAGTTCAAACCCATGTTATTCAAGGGTCAACTATACTTTGAGTAAGAACATCCAAGCGTTCCTCGAGGAAACCCTGGCCCTTTGTTCACGTTTCCAGGACACCTGACTCAGTGTTGGGGAAACAACATACGACCTTAGCCCTGACTGGGGACTGTGGCAGCAGATGCTGAACATTAGCTGAAAATCAGTATATTCATGAAACTAACCCAGACAAAGTGTGGGGAAACACACAAATAAAAGAGTTTCTAAGGGTAACAACACTCTACTACCACCACCAGCAGATCCCAGATCACAATTTGTGTGTGTGTATGTGTGTGCAGGCAATCACAAATTGCATTTGGATGGTGTTTTCTACACTTTAAAGCATTTTCATATCGACGCTACCATTCGCTCCATAGAACGCATTCATATCTATGGAACTTGTAATAGTCTTTCTTTTTTTATCTTTTAACTCAACCCCAAATTGGTCCCATCTTTCATCATTCTCTGCCTTCATATAATCTGTAGTTTCCATGCAAACTCGGTTGCTTAATACCTCCCGCACCTTTGTTCTCTTCTTGCTTTCTGGAATGTCTTCCTTCAATAGTGCTTTTCCCCTGAATACCTCCTTCTTATCTGTAAGATAAGTGCTGCTTCCTCCAGGGAGTTCTCCCTCACGTTTGCCAGCACCCAGGTCTACACTCCCAATTTCTCAGGGCAGGGATCCCCCCGGACTCGCGTCTATACCCCCCATGCCTGATGCATCGAGTAGTTAGCATGGAGCAGGCGCACCACAGGGCTCTGACGGCCGAGGACAGTGAGGCCCAGAGAGGCCGGGTGATTTGCTTGGCCTCACAAAGTAAATTCACCCCAGCATTTGGATTAAAACCCAGGCATCCTGACTCCCAGCCCAATGCAGCAACTGAGCAGGATGGAGGGTTGCCATTCAGAACCAGGGTCCGTCTGCTTTGCAAATGCAGCACACTTTACAGGGAGTCCCTGCTTCCCTCTTGACCCTGGTGGATCCTGAGCTCTCCCACAGCCCCCTCTGCGGTGGGGCCCACAGCATACAGGGGTAGTATTTCCTCTCCCTTCTCCTTAGCGGAGTCTGGAAGCTCCTAAGTGACCGCGTCTGTCCCGCTGTATCAGTTTCGAGTTGCGCAGGGCAGGGTCACAAAGGATGTCTGGGGCACGCTTTCATCCCGGGCTTGGGTTTTATTTTGTTTCCTTCCTCATTCCCAATAGCCCTTCCAGTGCCCTGTCATAAAGTTGCAGGGCTTTTAGAATTATTTATAATCTCATTTGAAGTTTAAGTGAACTTTTAAAAGCCTCCAGTTCCTTCACTGTGTTTGTTTAGGCACAGGTAATATTATAATTCGCAGTGATGCATTTGAAAGTAATTGTCTTGTAAAATTTTGTCTGATGAATCCTAATTGGTTACTGGGCTACTTGAAGTGAAAATCATTTTGGTTGAGTCACGATGTTATGATGTTCTTCAAACCACTCCCAATGTATGTATAACACATCTGTGAAGCCTCGGGAGGTTGGTGCTGGTGGGACCTGGGGTGGCTAATGCATGAGCCCGGCTCCCTCCAGGAGCTCAGGGTGAAAAGGGAAACGCAGATGACAAGCAGACTCTGAGAAGCACAGATGAGTTATAATAAGCTGGACTGAAGGAAGCAGTGTCGAATGAAATTCTCAAGTTCCTTTAAACTTGGTCAGAGGAAGATGGCAGAGAAGAGGGGTGTGGATCTCACGTGCCACAGGGTTGGGTGGGACCTGGCAAAGAGGTGGAGCGATTTGTCCTGGAAAGAGTCATTGGTGACACAGAGGGAGAAATCGAAAGGAAAGACCAAGGGGAAAGGGAGGGAAAGAATTTCAAGGCTAATGAGAACCAAACGACACCTTTCTGTCCTCTCCATTGTCCCACAAAGTGGAACGCAAGCGTTGGAAACAAAGTCATTGCTTGGTCCCTGGTCCCCTTCTTCCTGAAGCAGAGTGGATTTTCTGTAAGGTTAACAGAGTTTCAGCTTCAGGGTCCTCAATCCTCTGACTCCTTTTAGGGCTGTAGTAATGGGCTCATTTGACTTAATAAAACTCGCAAAAGTAAGCTATTCTAGCAGTGATTGGTCAAGAACATGGTCTCTCTCCCTCTGATTTCCCCTTAGTTCTCTCTCCCCTACTGCAGGGTGGCATTATTGCAATCCGGCTAAAGGGAAATTGATATGAAAGACTACATCCGCAAATGCAGGCTAAAACCGACATCACACCACTACAAGGATATTGATGACAAACTTGATAATGAAAGCTGTCAATTCAAAGAATACTTAAGATTCATCACTGCATGAGAGTGCCTTGAAATCTTAAACAGCTCATCTGCAAAAGAAACTTGATGGAGGGTCTTCCAAATTTATAATAGTGAAACAGACACTTTCCAAAGTACAAATCATTTTTTAAAAGAAAGATGATCCATTCTGTGTTAGAGAAAAGAGAATTATCTTTCTGTTCTCCCTATAGACAATGATATTACAAACTGTTGTATGAAAAAGCAACAACAATAACAAAAAAATGTAGGGAACAGTATTACATGGTGTCACAGGCCCCTTTGTAATAAAACTGTCCTGAGTTCCCTGGAGTGCCTGGGTGGCTCAGTCAGTTGGGCATCCAACTCCTGGTTTCAGCTCAGGTCCTGGTCTCAGGGTCCTGAGATGGAGCCCAGCCCTGAGTCATAGGCTCAGCGGGGAGTCTGCTTCTCTCCTTCTCCCTCTCCCTCTGCCCCTCCTCCCACTTGTGTGCACATGCGCTCTCTTTCTCTTTCTCAAATAAATAAATCTATTAAAAAACTATCATGAGGGGCACCTGAGTGGCTTAGTCGTTAAGCATCTGCCTTTGGCTCAGGTCATGGTCCCGGGGTCCTGGGATCGAGCCCCACATCGGGCTCCCTGCTCAGTGGGGATTCTGCTTCTCCCTCTCCCTCTGTCTTCTGCTTGTGTTCCCTCTCTTGCTGTGTCTCTCTCTGTCAAACAAATAAAATCTTTAAAAAAAAAAAAAATCATCATGAATTTTCTGAGATTTATGATAATTATGGTATTCAGCATTTTTGCTGTGATTTTATTTTGTGATTTCTTTTATCCCAAATAAATATTTCTTTTCATATCAATGTTGTGTTTCTAATTTTGTAAAGAGGATTCCAAAATTGAATAAACCTGCATCCACCTTGCCCTTGCTCTGCCTCCGCGCTCTGCCCAGCATCATTCCAATCCAGTCATGAGGATTCAGCTCCAGGGGTGTGCTCGCGCGCACACACACACACACACACACACACCACCTTCTGGAAACTCTGAACCATGGGGATCTCTAGCCTGTGGCTCCCACAGAGATAGACCCAAGTCAGCCACAGTGTTTCTGACCCCACTCTTTCTTTCCCAGCGTGAATATCCTAGGATCCTGGTTCCAAACAGGCCCTTCAGAAAAGCCTGTAAGGAGGTCGAGTCCTCAGTGGTTCGGGCTGACAGAGCTACAGTCCTTAGCTGTAAGCTCATTAGTTGGAGTACAGAGATGAGAACTGACTCCCCAGTTCAGAGTGCATGGATAGGCATTTGTTGCCTCCCAGGTCCTAGATCAGGTGCCAAAAACCCAGGTGGGATAAAACATGGCCCTACCCTAGAGAAGCAGACATTCTAGCAAACAGTCATGTGAGTAGGAGAGTGGCTTTAATATAATAAGAGGGGGCTTTAGAATCCAGACCTCCTGCCTCTAAAGCCAAGACCAGGAAGTGTGCATAACGAAAGACTCAAGGACCAACCTAGTTACCTGCTAGCTCACTACTAAGTCAAACGGAGAAGAATGGCTATGGACCCATCGCTGGAACTGCCACTGTTGGATCTTCAAAAGTCTCCATCACATTGGGGACTTTTTTTTTTTAGTTTAATTTAATTTAATGAACATTATATGAGACCTCTTACATGCCAGGAATTGTCCCAAGAAATCTACATAAATCAACTAATTGTATCCTCATAATTATATTAGAGTTGGGTGGTGTTAGCCCCCTACAGATGGAGAAACAGAAACATGGACAGACTGAGATTTACCTGGGATTCCAGAGGTAGAGAGAGGCAGAGCGGGGTCCCAGCCCAGGCTGCCTGGCTCTGGACAGAGCCAGCGATTCACCCATTAAGCTTCATGCTGACTCTAATCTGATTCCAAGAGAAGCCATGCTGGGCCATCCCCACCCAGACCAGAGTTCAGGAGGATCGGTGGAGCCTAGGAGACTAGATTAGGTGGAGAATGCAGGGAGGGGCTGGATTCCTGAGGAAACTCCAACTTCACAAGGAGATCCCAGGGCAGGTGTCAGAAGTCTCCTGGGAATTTGGGCCTGGAAGTCACATGACTTATCCACGCCTGGGCTTCCTCACCTGCAAAAGGGGGACAAAGTCCCATGGTGCCAGCCATGAAGTGCCCAAGTAAGAATCAATGCAATTCCACATTAGAAAGGCCTTTGCAAAGAGGGGAAAGCTGGGCTGGGGGCAGGGGGTGGGGTGGGTGTCTTTAAACAGGAAGAAAAAAAGAAATAGCAGAATTTTAGCCAAGAGATAATCTTCTCTTGGGTTCCGCCCAGGATATTTAATAGCTGCTTCACTTAAACACATTTCTGGGTACGATGGTTTGTGTTCCAGATTCAGCAATGACAAATTTGCACCCTCATTGAACAACTCTTGGAAAAGAGCAAGCCAAACACAGACTCTCCTGGTGACTTTGTGGGAAGATTTTAAAAACGATCGGGTCAGGGGCACAAGCTGTGGACTGTGCTAGTCCCAGGCCTTGGGCTGCCCTTGTGTTCCACTCCCCTTCCCAGGCACCCTGTGCTCGTCAGCCCCCCAAACTTACCAGGAGTCACGGTGGAGTGTCCTCCTTCACCAGAACACGCTCTATTTCAAGGTGTGCATAGCACTTAATTTCACATGGCCTGAGTCATGATTTACAGCTCCAAAAGCAGAATCCAAAGACTTCATGAAAATGGTTAAAAGCATCACCTTCAGCTTATGTGGCGCTGGCTTTTCTCTGTCACCTGGGGACCCAAGACCTGAGAGGGGAGAAAAGCAGGCAAGCTCCACACCCATGCCCACTAGCCATTCCTACTGGGCCCAAGGACTGGGAAGGAGGGGTGGAGCGCAGGGTTTTGGGGCAGTTGAAAGAAAAAGAAAATGTGAGAGGGACCCATCTCTGAGCCACATCAGCTAGAGAAGCCTCCCTCTCTTCCCCGGGTCTGATGTGTTCCAGAGCACGCTGGCAGATTCTGTATCATAAGGCATTCTTGGCATCTGTGAAGCCTTTTTCCCATTCTTGTCCCTGACGGTCTTGAGTCACAGGTCCTCCTTCCGAAGGAAGCCTCCCCTCCCTGGTCACAAGGTGTGATTACAGGGGACATCCACAGGAGAGCCCTTCTCACCCTGTGTTCACACCATTCCCAGCACTGATCGCACTGATCACATCATCTACTCCTTGCTTGTCTGTCTCTCCCCACTAGACCGCATCCCCTGAAAGCAGAGACTGTCCCACGCATCTCTGTTGTCCCAGAGCGAGCACAGGGCCTGGCACGGAGCTGATGGTAAGTAAAAGCTGACTGACCTGAGCCCCACTATCTGTCACAGGGTTGATTTGTGCCCCCTAAAAAGATACGTTGAAGTCTCAGCCCCCAGGACCTCAGAATATGACCTTATTTGGAAATAGAGTCATCGCAGAAGTGACTAGTTAAGATGAGGTTATACTGGTGTAAAGTTGACGCCTAATCCAATGTAGCAGCTGTCTTTATAAGAAAAGAGGAAATTTGGGACACAGACAGAGGGAATGCACAGAGATTCGGGGAGAAGGCTGTGTGAAGATCAAGGCAGTGACACACCTCTAAACCACGGAACACTAAGGATTGCCAGCCATCAGGAGCAGCTGGAACAGATCCTCCCCAAGAACCTTGGAGACAGAGCTTGGCCATGGCGACATCTTGATTTCAGACGTCCAGCCTCCAGGAGTGTGAGAAATTAATGTCTGTGGCTGTAAGCCCCCCAGTCTGTGGGACTTTGTTGTGTCAGTCCTAGGACACGGGTACACGCCCCCAGCAGCCCACCTCTTCTCCAACCCCCAATTCTTCCCCTGAAACACAGCCTTCTCTCCGAAGGACTTCATTTATTAACTCCTTTCTGCTACTGGGAGCCCATCTCTCATTCGTTTTTATTGCATAAGCTAGACTGAAAGAAAGGTAAAGTGGACTGGCATCCACTCAGTGCTGTTTAATGCAATTGTCTTTTATTGTTTTTAATCCTACAGTATTTCAAGTGGCCTTGAGGACGCTATTGGAACTCGAATCCCACAAGAAGCCATTTTCAATAACCAAAAGACCTGGAAAGAGAGTCAGTATCCAACAGTGGCCAAAGCCTGAGTCTGAGTGACTGGGAGCAGAGCCTTCCTCCTCGCCTCCCAAGAGCATTTCCCTGTCTCCCATGGCAGATTGGCGCCAGAGAGCGAGATCCCCCAGTGCTGAGGTGACAGGAAGCCGGGTGGCATAATCTGTCCTCCACCCCACAAAAGACAGGAAATCCAGAGCTGAAGGCTGAAAATCTGACCTGAGCTCACCCCTGCATTGTGTTGGGTCCAGGATGAAAGAAGGGGCTGCACAAAGGCCTCTAAAGAAAGTGATTGGGGCCTGGCCCCCGTGGTGAGGGAGGAAGACACAATCTCAGCCCAACCGTCCTGCTCCAAAGGCTGGATGGACTCATCCACAGTTTCCAAGAACAGCTCAACCCTGCGCCCCCAAGGTCCTGGAGAGGGGGTGCACCCAAGGCCCTGCAGAGAGTGCCTGGGGCTGCCTCTAATGGACCAGGTTCCTGGAGCATGCAGGACAGGCTCCCACTCAGACCCCAGAGGAGCCCAGAGCCAGAGCGGCTGGAGACCCACATCCTCTCCTGGGCTCTGCCAACACCTTTGCTGGGCTGACCTCAGTTTCTCCACTCATAAAATGGGAATAACCTCTACCCACCTCTGGGGCAATTATGCAAATCGAGTGAGCTCCTAGATGACAATGATCCCTTGGATTCCTGGTGCTTTACAGTTTACACAACCTTTGAAGTCCTTTATTTCATTTAATCCTCTCCTCACAACTTTGTGAGGTTAGAATTATCACTGCCTGGTCCTTTTACAGATGAGGTCATTGACTGCAGAGAGCTCACAAGCCCCCACTGTTCAGAGGAAGGGGAGAGTCAGCTGCAAGCCTCCCTCCTCATTTGCCCCAGGGACTCTGAGCTTGGAGCTCCTGAGCCTCTCCCTGTACCTGCTCACGGAGTGCTCCCAAGACGGTAGGCACACCTAGATGAGCTGAGAACAGCAAAGCAGGAGGTGGGAGCGGGATCCTCAAGTCTGGCCATGTCTGCCCTGATTTATTCTGGAATTTCTTAGCTAGACTGACTCATTTTTTTGTTTTGTTTTTTCATATTTTTTATTTATTTATTTGAGAGAGAGAGAGTGCACAAGCTGGGGGGAGGGGCAGAGGGAGTGGGAAAGGGAGAAGCAGGCTTCCCACTGAGCAGGGAGCCCGGCACGGGACTCAATCCCAAGACCCTGGGATTGTGACCTGAGTTGAAGGCAGATGCTTAACGGACTGAGCCACCCAGGTGCCCCTCAACTCCAGAATTTTTTATCACCTCAAACTGAAACTCTGTGCCCATTAAGCAATAACTTCTTACTGCCCTTGTTCCGCCAGTCCCTGGTACGTACTCTGTGTGAATTTACTCTAAGTGCTTCTATCTGCTTCATATCAATGGAATCATACAGTACCTTTCCTTCTGTGTCTGGCTTCTTTGGCATGATGTTTTCAAGGTCCATCCATGGTGTTGTAGGTGACGGGATTTCACTCGTTTTAAAGACGGAATGCTATTCCATTGTACATATAACCATATTTTGGCTCCGTAGCTCAGGGGTTAGAGCACTGGTCTCGTATAACCATATTTTGTTTATCCATTCATCTGCTGATGGATATTTGGGTTGTTTCTACCTTTGGATATTGTGAATGATGCTATGGACATGGGTGTACAAATATCTCTTTGAGTCCCTTCTTTCCATTCTTTTGGGTATCTACCTACAAGTGGAATCCTGGATCATACGGTAATTCTATGTTTAACTTCTTGAAGGTAGTCATATAGTTCTCCACAGCGAAAGTAACATTGTACCTTCCCCTCAGCAATGCACAAGGGTTCTAATTTCTCCACATCCTCACCAACACTTGTTATATGTGTTTGTTTTGTTTTGTCGGAATAACCATCCTACTGGGTAAGAAATAGTATCTCATTGTGGTTTTCATTTGCATTTCCCTACTGATTAGTGATGTTGAGCATCCCTTTATCTGCTTATTGGCCATTTGATTTTTGTTTTGTTTTTAAAGATTTATTTATTTATTTGAGAGATTGGGAGAGCACAGAGGTAGAGGGAGAAGCAGGCTCCCCGCTGAGCAAGGAGCCCGATGCAGGACTCGATCCCAGAACCCCGGGATAATGACCTGAGTGGAAGGCAGATGCTTAACGACTGAGCCGCCCAGGCGCCCCTGCTTATTGGCCATTTGTAGACTTCTTTGGTGATGTGTCTATTCAAGACCTTCCCCCATTTTTAATTGGGGTGTTTGGTTTTGGGGGCCTTGGGATTTTTAAAAGCTTCCAGATGTTTCTAACGCCCAGCCAGGGATGAGAAACACTGTAAAACAGCAGAACACAGGCTTTGGGGACAGGCACCGCCAGCCTCTTCACTAGAGCAGAATGGAGGGCACAAGTAGGGGGACACTTGCAGAGTTAGCCCAGAGCCTTGATGCTGTACCCAGGGACACTGAAGGAGCGCACAGTGGCTTTCGGGACTGGTGAGGGCAGAGTGCAGGAGCCCTCTCTTTCCTTTCAGTCCCTGAATAGTGATATGCTGTTCTCCCAAATGGAAAGTCTTGCTTTGCTCCAGTCTTCTTATTCCGATTTAGACTCAGTCCGTGAGCTCCAGGCTAGACACAGTTAGGAATTGCAGGACAGGTTGCTTCTTTTCATTTTTGAGGAATCCTACGTGAATGGAGCTCCATCATATCCGCAGCAATCAACTTCTTGGTTAGTGGCCATGCATTGGCCATGCATTGGTTAGTGGCCATGCATTACATATTTTTTAATTTTTTTTAATTTTTAATTTTTAATTTTTTTTTAATTTTATTTATTTATTTGACAGAGAGAGAGGGACAGCACAAACAGAGGGAGCAGCAGAGGGAGAGGGAGAAGCAGACTCCCCGCCGAGCAGGGAGCCCGATGCGGGGCTCGATCCCAGGACCCTGACACCATGACCTGACCCTGACACTTAACCGACTGAGCCACCTAGGCGCCCCTACATATTTTTTTTAAATACTTAAAGCCAGCTAACAATTCTTTGTGGATCCTTTTTCTCCAAGGAAGAGGAAATGGAGCTGTGGGTAGAGAGGAAAACATGGCTTAATAGAATCTGTGTCCGGGATGCCTGGGTGGCTCAGTCGGTTAAGCGTTTGCCTTCGGCTCAGGTCACGATCCCAGGGTCCTGGGATCGAGTCCCGCATCGGGCTCCCTGCTCCGCGGGGAGCCTGCTTCTCCCTCTGCCTCTGTCTGTCTCTCATGAATAAATAAATAAAATCTTAAAAAAAAAAAAATAGAATCTGTGTCCAAGACTTTAACAGTCCTTTCCTGATGTAAACGACAAAATTGGGTTGCAGGTGATAGAACTTTTCTTTAAGTTGTCTCTGGTGAAGGCAGCTTTTGCACAAGCTCCAGATCTCTAGAAAGGCCCAGCATCACCCTTCAAATCGCTCTCCTTCTCGAGGAGGCTCAGTGGAGGAAAGAAGTGGCTTTTCACTCTTCCAAGGGCACCTCAATCTCAGGTTCGGTAATGACATGG
This sequence comes from Mirounga angustirostris, assembly GCF_029215605.1. Classification (NCBI taxonomy): domain Eukaryota; kingdom Metazoa; phylum Chordata; class Mammalia; order Carnivora; family Phocidae; genus Mirounga; species Mirounga angustirostris. Next base: position 11,950,636 of record NW_026991718.1, on the reverse strand, counting down.
ACAAATGAATCTAACTCAAAGGTTCTTTCCAGACTTTAAATAATTTTCCATTAGTGCTTGGGCAGTGTTTTGAGTAGGGAAGGCTGAACCTTGAGACTGAAGTCCAAATTCACATCCTACTTCCACCACCTTCTAAGTGTGTAAATTTAAGTCTTAGTTTCTCTTTACCTATAAAGTGTAGATAATACTACCTTCTCTGTTGGTTTACCGTGAAGCTTTGGAAACTACATAGGGCTACAGAAAGGCAAAGGACCAAGGGAATAAGGAATAAAAATACACCTGGCACGTGGGTTTAGAAAGAGGGTAGAGTACGTCCGTCTGTACGGGAGGTTTTCTGAGGCTATACAGATGACAGGGTCTACCCTTTAAGGCCTTTCCAACTGTTCCAAATAAATTCTGTGAACACCAAGCACAAGCGCAAGAGAGGTTTCAAGGAATTCCAACAAAATGGGTGTCACGGAAGGCTTTGTGGAAGAGACAGCCTTTGAGCCGAGTCTTGAAAAATGGGTAAAATTGAGAAAGGAATGCCTGGGGACAGGGCTGCTTCCAGATAGTGGGAACAGCAGGAGGAAAAACACAGGATCGGGGGAGAATCTGGATCTCATTGGATCCCACAAATGTTATATTTCTGATTCTTATAACATAGTCTTGCTTATTTGTTTAAAGAAGAATCTTGAACACAGATAGCAACCATGTAACTGGCGTATTCAGTTCATTTTTTTTTTTTTTTTTAGCTTTTACTTATTTATTTGTCAGAGAGATAGAGAGGGCATGCGCGAGCACAAGCAGGGGGGAGCGGCAGGCAGAGGGAGAAGCAGGCTCCCTGACGAGCAAGGAGCCCGATGTGGGACTTGATCCCAGGACCCTGGGATCATGACGCTTAACCCACTAAGCCAGCCAGGCATCCCATGGTGTTTTCAGTTCTTCTAAGTACTCTACACCAGGGCTGCCAGTACAATTATTCAGGCTGTGTCTTGCCCAAAAGATGCCTTACTGAGGGGGTAAGAGGGAGCGATACCCAGCGGCATTCTGTTTGCCAAGCCATGCATACCAGGTGGAGCCGCACCTGCCTGGAGAGGAGAGGAATCCTTTTCATACCTCACGCAGAGATGCCATTTAGGCTATTGGTAGCACCACAGGTCGGAAGAAATGAGGAATCTATAGTATTCAGGACTTTTCAGATTCTAAGTGTCAACTGAGATCCGGAGATTGGCTCGCTTTGGATAAGACAAAAAAGGGTACCAGTCCATTCTCAACCAGGTGGTTCCTAGGTTTTGTGTGGACACAGCCTAAGTGCATTAAATCATTGATCTCCTTTTAGTTTGGGGCCATAACAATGTTATGCTAAAAAGGACATACCCAGTCCCCAGATCTGTAGAAAAAAATCTTTTTTCTACCCACATCAGAAATGTAACGATCAGAAATCTTCCAACGATTGAAACTAGGAAAGACCTCAGGCATAACACAATCAGAAGTTCTCATCTTACAGGTAGAGATAGAGAAACCCATTCACTCATTCATCCATTCATCACCTGTTGCTTGCCTACTATGGGCAAAACCCGTTCTAGCCAAACACACAAAGGCAACAGAGCCCCTTGCCCCTAGTAAGACAGATAAGGCCCAAATATAATTATTTATAATACAGAATCAGAGGTTATTAATGACCTACCAAAGATATGAAACAAACAGGCACATTCATAGGCACTTATGTGAATATGGGAAAATCTAGAAAAATACACACTGAGATTTTAATAGTCCTTCTCTCTGAAAGGTAGATTACTAGTGATATTTTTCTTTCCCCTCTTTATTGTCAGTTTTTTTCACAGTGATAATGCTAAGGAAGGAGGGAGTTATTGTCATTTTTCAAGCACGCGGGGGTATGGGGATAGTGCTGGGGCAGGTTAGAGGCAGAGAAGCAAACTTTCTACAAGGACAGTATGAAGGTTTTGTGAAGAAGATGCCTTGAAGCTGGTTCCTGGAAGACAGGTGGGCTTCTGACCTGTAAGACTGGGGAGATGTACAGACAGAAGTGAGAAAGCACAGGATCAGCAAGACTTGAGGAGCAAGAAACTTTAAGTGGTGGCCTTGCCAAGCCAAGATTCAGGCCCCGAAAGGCTCAGGTCTGTGCTCTCCCTACCATGTCGAGGAGTGTTTGGTAGGCCCCCTCAGGAATAGGCATGATGGTTACTAGTCACTGAGGCCAACAAGCACCACCGGGGCAACTTTGCATGGGTTAAATACATCTATATAGTTTGCTCCCAAAGTCACATAGGACTTAATCATGTCCCTCTCCTTCTCAGAAACCTTGGCTGGTGCCCCATTGCCTGGAGGCAGTCCTTAGGCCCAACTCACCTGTGGCTCCAGGACGAATTTGTGTCCTAAATATGCCCTGCACTTCCATGCACCTCCATGCAGCCCCATGCACCTCCACATGGCTCCATGCAATTCCATGCACCTCCATGCAGCTCCATGCACCTCTACGTGGCTCCATGGGGTTCCATGCACCTCCATGCAGTTCCATGCACCTCCATGCAGTTCCACGCACCTCCATGCAGTTCTGTGCAGCTCCATTCAGGCTGCCCCCTCGACCTGCAAGCTTGTCTTGTCTTTCTGCACCAGGCCAATCCTTATCCATCCCTTAAAGCCATCGTGTAGTTCATCCTGCAGTGGGAAGGCTCCCCTGTGTTCTCATCCCGCTTCCCACAACCTCTTCTCTGGAAATTATCTGTGTTCACCTTTCACCACCCTTCCTGTGTGATGGTGAGAGTCAACTGCAGCCTTGGCTCTTCTCCCATCTTCCCTCCATGTCATTCACATGCATACACTCCACCCCTGCAAAGACTGAGGGAAAGCATACTTTTACACCTAGCTTAGGCTCCACTAAAAGAGAGCCAGCGTTACGTGGCTTGGAAGACTTTGGGGAGCCTAGTATTCCATTCAATCGGCCATTTTTAACTCAAAGCAACATTGCATTTCAATTCCAGAATGCATTCTGATCACACAGTGGTGTATCATTTTATAGGTGGTGGGGAGCAGAGCGTGCTGGGAGCTCCACATCTGTGGAGAGAGCCATTCTCCAACAAGATAGCTTTATGGGTTGACTCTCCCAGGGCCCTCCCCACATCAGATTTATAATAAGGGGACCATCTGCATACTGAAGAGTCCCCAGAACAGCTCTCATTCCCAAGCTCCAGGCCCTTTGTCCCTTTCCTTAATAATATGCACATGTCATTAACATGACAGACCCTCTCCCCTTCAGGAGGTCCAGGACTGGGGAGGATCTTCAGCTGGGCACTTATGCCCCTCAAACAACATTTTCAGACTCTATAAGCCGTTGCTTGCTGCAAGGTGATGGCAGGTTTCTCCCAAAAGCGAAATAGAGGTAAACACCTCTTTTAAAGGTCACTATAAGGTCTACTAGACTTCCCATCCTGGTCCTTTTATGAAAGAACACACATACAAAAATCCTGAGGGATGTTATTCCGCTCCCCTGAGAGACATACCCAGAATGATTTCACAGCAGCCACTAAAAGGAAAACCCCTACCACAGGAAGTAGTTAACCTCATGGAACGTGTTCGTGGCAAGATCATCACAGGGTCCCCAACTCAGAGAACAAAGGTCCAAGTCCATCTGTAGATGCTCGAATCTGCAGCTTCTCTGATGACACGAGCCCACTAGCCACACACGTCGGGGAGGATTTTATTCTGAGTGTTCCCTGCCTGTCTCCGTGACAAGCCCACACCCAAGAGCTTCAGCCTGGGATAGTTTGGTAATTCGAAGATTGCTCTTTTTGGCCCCTTGCAAAGATCTGAAGAATGAAGGAGACTTAAGGAGGCCTAGCTAGAAGACTGGAGAGCTAGGGTCACCGTCAGGCCTCCAACTGCGATCATCATCATGATCTAGAAGGAACTCCAGAGCCTGGGAGAAGTCGAGTGGGCAGGCCGGCAGCATGTTGGTCCCTGGCAAATGGATGGGACCCGCCACTCCCACACTCATTGTCGCCTATGGGGCCAACCGAGATTTCTCCTTTTGCGCAGCCTCAAGAGTGACTCGCTCCAAGTCACCTGATCATGTTTCCAGAGCTCAAATCCATGTGCTCCGACACCAAGACCATCTTCTTTCCAGCCCCTCCTTGTTTGCCGGGCCCTTCAACACTACAGCGCAGGGGTGGCCTGGGAGGTGCGTGCAGTGTGAGTTCCAGCCTTGTCCCCGTGCCTTCCGCAGGGAGCCTTGTCAAGCTGGTCAACCCGCAGGGAGAAAAAGCAGGCCCTGAAGAGAAGAGTGGGGGACTGTCCGCCCCTCACTCGCCCTCGCCGGAGGCTGAGTGTTTACCAGGACACAGACTTTCCGTTTTAAAACTGGGACAGGCACGGGCAAACTGGGACAAATCAGTCACCCTAGGTAAAGAAGGAAAAAGAAACCACATCCCTGCAAAAGGACTTCTCCCCCTCAAATGCAAGCGCTGTGGGGAGAGCCCTTGAATGGCAGCGAACATCGTAATAAGCATTTTATGGCGGTTTCCACTCCAATTATCCAGCCCTCGGCTTCCAAGCCTCTGATGAAGCCAGGGCTTAATTCGCACTTGAGCTAAATGTTGTTTCTTTGCTCCAACATTTTCACATTGTGGTTCATCCCTGTGGGCAAGACAAAAGTCCTCCCGTGGTTGCGTGGCCAGCAGAACCCGTGGCCACACCTGACGCAGCAGCCCCCACACACAGTCGGCCAAAGAAGACAGAAGCTTGAACTGCGGTGACAAACTGACGTGTGCACATTTATTACCTAGAGGAATTTCCAAGGGCGGTAACACTCCAGGAGAAAGTGTGCAAGGAAATGTATTCACAGCCATCCCAGAAGTTTACAGTTAAAGACATCCAAGAAAGCCTCCAGCTTCATTTTTTTAATAAGATGTTTGGGGGAGAGGGTTTCTGGTAGAAAGATGATTTACCCTCAAGAGAGACTATGAAATATTAGTTTGGCAAATTCAGGAGGAGGATCAACTCAGGATGGGAAAGATTTACCCTCAAACCCAAATGCAATCAAACCATTTGCGGCAGTCAACTCCGGTCCCAACCCTGCTCCCTTCACCAACGAAATGCATCGAACTCCAGCGTCCGCACTGTCACAGCTCTAGTCTCTGGTATAAATTCCCTGTTCTTCTTGGCTTTGAGCCAAAGAAAAGTGGCTAAACCAACCCAAGCAAAAACTCAAGATGTTAGATGTCTGTTATCATTTTCTATTTTCACTTGAGTAACCCAATTAAAAATTGGATGTATCATAGATTTCTCTCGTTCCAGGTGAGACAAGCCTTTGTACTCAGTTCTTCTGCACAAATTGAGAACCCCTAGCTGGCTTTGAACAATTAGTCAAGCCTTTTCACTGGTGGTAACTATTTAACAAACATTATGGAGCCGTTATGATGAGCAAAGCCCCGTTCTCGGGACGGTGCCGCAACCAGAGGTATGCCTTATAGAGTAAAGGATTGCTAAAGGCATTTACTACCTGGAGGAAACCCGATTCGAAGTGATTCCACGGGCGCCTGGGTGGCTCAGTCGGTTAAGCGTCCGACTCCATCTCAGCTCAGGTCTTGATCTCAGGGTCGTGAGTTCAAGCCCCGCGTTGGGCTCCATGCTGGGTGTGGAGACTGCTTAAAAAAAAACTAACTCCAGAAAACAGACAGTGAAGCAGGAGGGAAATGCTGGACAAGAGCCGACTATGGTGATCAGAGTTCACAGAAGGCTTACATCTGGCAGTTTCCAGAGTGCTGTCCCACCCCTCATAGACTTTGTGTCATCTGGTCCTTCGAAGCACCTTGTGGGGTGGTCAATATTATCGATGTTGTAGAGATGAAGAAAGTGCAGGTCAGAGGGGAGCATCTTGCCCTCAGCCACACACTTGGTGAATGGCTGAACCAAGATGTGTGCCCAGGCCTTTCTGACTGGAGGGTGTTCACAAACATGGCAGGCATCTGTAGCGATTCAAGCCATCCTTGAGGATCAGGGATTCTCTGGAATTGAAGGGGGGCCTTGGAGATGACCAGCTCCTACTCGTTCCACTTATAGACGTGACAGTGGAGCGACAGGGGGTTACCTTCCCATGCCAGGGTTGAAAATAGCAAATAACCAAGTTAAGATCCAAGCCAAGGGCTTCTGCCTCCAAGCTAAATATCTCTATCACCCAGGGCTGCCTCCCCGTCAGCTTGGCACCTCACTTTGTAGAGTGGAGAGTTGGCTGGAAGGCCCTCCCTCAGGAAAATGGTGGGGGGTAGCCTATGCAACGAAATTCAACCCTTAACAGGCTGCCGATTTATGAAGGAATGGACTTGTTTCCACACCCCACCCCACCTCCCCAAGGCTGCTGAAAATCCTGGATCTGCTAGAAAGCAGAAGAAAGTATATTTTTGCGTTGACTCTTCAGAGCGCGTCCCACAGCAAATCGTCTGTACTTATCATGGGAGTATATGCTGCGTACATTTCTCCAAAAGTGCATTGTACCAATAGGTCTGTCTGCTTCAACCATAAAAAGGCTCAGTTACTTCTCCTGGTCAAAGGTTTCAGGCTGAATGTCTTGTAGCATGATACGTCAATATCAAAAGAGATCAGGTAACCCTGGTCAGTGGCCTATGAAGAGATTTCCTTTACAAGCAAGGAAAACTAATAAACCATTGTAGAAGGCGTAGATGTTCCGAGGCACTCGAATTCCTAGGCTCCGTCTTAAAATAGGCTTCAAAGCTCACATTCATTTGTTTCCAAGGTACCCGTTTTTAGGTTTTGTAAGGCCTCTTTTGAGAAACAAAAGTCCGCAAACTTCTTGTGGAGCTCAGGCTTGTGAGTTTGTTCCACCAGCAAATGTTTCTTAGAGATTCTTTGCCCTAGTAACATACTGGGGAAAAGGCGAGAGGGGGGCACCGACATGCCTAGTTGTACGGGTGGGGAAACTGCACAGCCTGTGGGTGTGGGAGGTCTCACCTCGGAGCCACTCTCTTGCTTCCCCTCCAGGGAGTGAACGAGAGAGGCTGTGGGGGGACATTTGCCAGTGTCCAAAGGGAGATGCAGGAGGAAGAGCCCTGAAGCCCAAGGCTGACGCTGGGTGGCCAGCCGAGCGGCTGTGACAGTGCTCAGAGCTGGGTGCTGTCCTCCTGGGGCCCACGCCTCAGCTCCCGCCCAGTACACCTTCCCCACCATCTACTCCAAGTTGCCACCTGCCTCCCTCCCTCTCTGCATCCCTGAATTCCCCCTTCTCTTCTTCGTTTTCAAAGCATCCACCACCTTATTGAATGCTGTTTCATTTATCTGCTTATTAGGTTTCTTTGCACTGTTGTCACTCTCTCCTAGACTATAAAGTCCACAAAAGCGGGGATTTGGGGGAGTTCTGCCTCTTTTTCTCATTAATGTCTCCCAAGTGCCTGAAACGGTGCTTGACACAGGATAGGTGCCAAATAAATAGTCGCTGCGAGAGAGAGCAGGAAAGAGAGGAAGGGAGGGAGGGAGAAAGGGAGGGGCGAAGGGAAGAAAGAAGAAAGAGTGCCCACGAGCAGACTGCATGTTCTCACATACCTCTCAAGTGGGAGACTGAGCTGCATGGCTTCGAAGCCTCTTCCAAACCTAATAACCTCGGCTTCTAAAAACAATCCCGGGGCGCCCGGGTGGCTCAGTCGTTGAGCGTCTGCCTTCGGCTCAGGTCATGATCCCAGGGTCCTGGGATCGAGCCCCGCATCGGGCTCCCTGCTCGGCGGGAAGCCTGCTTCTCCCTCTCCCACTCCCCCTGCTTGTGTTCCTGCTCTCGCTATGTCTCTCTCTGTCAAATAAATAAATAAAATCTTAAAAAATGAATAAATAAATAAATAAATAAAAATAAATAAAAACAATCCCAACTAGGATTTTCAAGAGAGCCACAATAAAAATTAATGAAAGTCAAACCCAGAAGACCCAACTCCCCAAAATGGGTATATGATGAACTGGCCAACACTCCGGAAGGGTAGTGAAACTCCGTTGTAAAAAACACTCAGTGATTGCTATGGTGTTACACGGGATGGGGGGGCCTTGTCCCGTTGTCACCACAGTACAAACAGTCAGTGGCCTCAGAGAAGTCTCCAAGCCTCCTCAGGCCTGCGGTAGACCAGGAAACCAGCTTCCTGCAACCAAGAGAGAGCTCCAAACTGGAGCTCACAGGTGCAGAGCCTGATTCAGCCCTGGGACCCCTCTTGTGCTTTGGCTCAACACTCCCCCCATCCTCCACCAGTCCCTCCTGTCTCTCCTGCTTCTACACCAGGCCCGGGGACTGAACTTCCTTCCAGACTGTGGGCTTCCTGAAGACAGGCCTCTGTGTGCATTTGCCTTCACTTCCAGCAGTCAGTACCAGACATTCAGCAATGCCTTAAGGGATGTTCCCCCATTTGTATTAGCCTGAGAGCTCGCGAACCAAACTGGGGCTCGCAGGAGGCACATGAATAAAGGAAATCTTCCCTTGGCTCCTTCCTCGGCTGCCTCCTCAGCCACCAGCCATTCTGCTGGCATCCGCCAAGGTCCTGTCATCTTCAGTCACCAGGCAAGTGGAACTGAAAGATCAGAGGTGAAGGGGACACAGTACCTGCCTTTGGGGACTCCATGGTCTAGGAGGTATCGAGGTGATGAGAGCTCTTGAATCTCCAGCAGTGACATCAGATCAGGAGCTGGATGAGGCCCACCTGGGGGGATGAGAAAGACCACTTGAACAAGACGACATGGGGTTTGCCTTTTGAGGTTGAAAAGGATTTCAATAAACAGAAACTGGATAACCCGGGAGGAGAGAATGTGCTGAAACAAGTTAAGAGGTAAGAAAGCACGACCCTGTCTGGCACGGCTGGAACAAGAGCACCTGCAGAGGGGCGGGGGTGGGGGGTCACTGAGCTGCTAAGCCTCATGCACCAGGCTGAAGGATCTGAACTTCATCTTCTATGTGGTGGAGAGCTCCTGGAAGCTTTTAATGCAGGGTTGGTAATCTAGAATAAATACAGACACATGCTGTAGGTGGACGGACGGGCCAGGGGGTAGAGAGGCAACAGGGTAAGCAGCAGGAAAGCCAATACCATGGAAAGAACACTGCGTCCATCACCCGGAGACCCGACTCCAGTCCTGGGTTTGGCCGCTTGTTCGATATGGGATCCCACGACCCCCTTTTATAAACTAAAATAATTCAATGAGATGAGCTCTGTGCAACATCGAAGTCCTATGATTTATTGATCTAACTCATGTAGAGCAGTTCCTCAGTCTCAAAACTGCTCTTGGAACACAGAGATGGTTTCTCGTGTGCTTGAATTGAGTGCTTCGATTCTTCTGAGTACAGCGATTACTTTATGGGTAAGTGCAGGGCTCAATTGGGTGATGCTTTCCCTCAGCTGGTCCGGGAAAAGCAAGTAAGTGGCATTTCACCTTAGTTATAATATTATAATTCATATATATGATCCACCTAATGCAAAAAGTTCTTTTATGTAACAAAATAAAGAACATAAAAAGGGTGGTTAAACTAACAATGAAAAACAAGAGATGGTAGGCTTTAGAAGAAAAGAGAGGATGGGCACCAGGTATGTGGAGGAATGAGAGCACAGAATTTGTCTCTGAGCTTCCCAGCAGCCAGAGTGAAAACAGAGCCTGGTGGGAATTAGTTTAGAGCCTAATTCATCACAAGTTTTCCTCTTTCATGGCTAGAGTTCCATCTCATCCAAAACACTTAGGCAGGCCCCTTATGGACCCAGAAATAGAGAAATTGGGATGATTGAGCTTAACTTCGAGAATCTCAATGACTTTGGGATGCCTGGGTGGCTCAGTCGGTTAAGCATCCAACTCTTGGTTTCAGCTCAGGTCATGATCTCATGGGTCTTGAGATCAAGCCCCACATCTGGACTTCTTGCTCAGAGGGGAGTCTGCTTGAAGATTCTCTCCCTCTGCCCCTCCCCCCACTTACACGTGCAAGCACACGTGCCCAGGCTCCCCAGCACACTCTCTCTAATAAATCTTTAAAAAAAACCTCAATGACTTTGAGGTCACTTAACTTTCTTTTGGCTCATGGATACACAAACAAGGTGCAGAGGCTGCAGGGTGATTGGGGCCTGTGAAATGCAGACAGGAAGTCTTTTGGAAAGACAATTCAAAAAGGACTTTAAAAGAAGTTTCATGTCTTTCTAGTGTGGGGATGGGGCAAGTGGAAAGATTATTAAACAAGATTCTCATGATTCTCAACATGCTCTGACCATCAGTGTCCAAGGCAATATCGTCAACCTCATTAGCTTTAGGATGTGTGGCTGTGAACTGGGCTGAGGAGGACCACAAGTTCTAATCCCCCACTGGCTTTTATAAAATAGCCAAGCCGACAGGGACCCACATGGCCTGGATTCTCCCATCACTGCCCCTCACAAGCCGTGTGACCAAGACAAGCATTATCATCGCTGGACCCGTCTTCTTGGCAAAGCAAAGGCCCTTTTCTGATGAATGAACCCTTAGACAAATGGCCGCAGTACTATTTTTTACCCCCAAGAGAAATAGGTTATTTGTAAGCTTTCAGCTCTGAGCTGAATGTCTCTGAAGCCAAGGTAACACGTCCCATCAGGGAAACTCAGAAATGCCTTCCTAGCTGAACTGTGCCTCCCTCCATTCCGCTGACCCTGGCTGTCCTCCAGAGCCCACAAAGGTTAATCCTGCTCCCACAGAGCAGCCCAAATACCTGTGTGAAGTCAACAGTTACATGCGCCCCAGTGTCTCTCCTGAAGGCACATGGCACTTGATCTGGGCCATACACCTGTTGCTTCATGAGGTCCTTGCGTGCATCAGATTGACCGCTCCTCCAGGGGAGGAACCAACTTCACCTTTTTATTCTGCTACCGTGCCTAATGCAGAACCTCAAATCCTAGTGCATTTCGGAGAATACGTTCTTGGAGACAAACTACATGACCTCATAAAGCCATCCGTCAATGGGACAAATATTACCGATATAGGCAAATTTCACAACCTTGATTATACTTCTCACTCTAAAGGATTGACCGAGACTGGTGTCTGAGTTTAATTCCATTAAATGGCCAACATGTATGGAAGTGTTTTGTGAATGACTGAATGCTAGTTGTTACAGCGCACAGTCACCAATAACGTCTCCGTTCTGTGTAATCTGGAAGAAACACCTTCACCTTCCTCAACTCCGTTCCCTCCACACCAAGTGGCGAAAGTGGCCCTGCCCCAGCGGGGGCTGCACAGATATAAAAGGGCTGCCTAGGGAGCCCAAGCTCCCTCCGTAACGATTTAACTAATGTTATTAAGGGAAAAAAAAAAAAAGCTGCATCATTTAATTGCTATTTATTTTCATAAACATGAGGTATTTCAAAGTGCTATAAGATGCAGCACTAAATATATACATTTTGAAGAAATTAAACACAGAACTTTGCATTTACCCAGTTCTATGCACCAAACATGAACAAATACATTAACAGGAAGAAACAGGCTAGGAAAAAGGCATATATATATAGTAAATTTCTTTACAAAAGTTTCTTAGTTCAAAAAGTGATAAAGTAATATCTACTCAAAACTTTCACAACTCATTTTCATACGAAAATATAAGTATCAAATTTAGTTATGTATCAGCATCATACTAAAGTATACAGGCAGTGTAAGAATTAGTACAGTACATAACAGAGATTAACAATATATTTGTATACAAAACATGCTCCTCAAACATTGAGGTATTACAGTACTTAGGTATGAACTTCCGGTCTAATACTGGCCGCAAAAGCCACCTCTCATTACCCAGGACGTATACAAAAGGCGGGTGTGTCCGTGGTATTTACAGAAATGTTCCCCAGGGGTCTCAAATGGCAAACCCCTTCTGTGACATCTGCTGGAACTTAAGCACCATTTTTAAAAAGAAGGAATGACTTTCTGTTGTTTGGAAACTTGGAACAAACAAGGTGACTTCAACAGCCCAGAGGCTCCCAACTGTCACGAACTTCGACCGCGGTCTCGGAGGGGACATGGAGGACACTGCAAGGGCCACCCGGCATCCCATCACGCAGGCCCTCTGCCGAGGCCCTGGCAGAACCCCCACATGTCCTGCTCCCCACCCAGATCCAAACTCGACGGGGGGACCGATTTGAAAGTAAACCAACATTCTTAATGTCAACACAATGTTTGTTAAAAAAAAAAAAATCAAAATGTGCAAAGTGGCAGAGTGACTGTCCAGTTTTCGAGAAATGTTTAGCAAGTCCGAGCGTGTTCGATTTTCTTTAGCAACTGCTGCTGCCTCGCCTGCAACTTCTCCTTCTCCAGCAAAAGCTGATGCTCCTCAGCCTGCAGGGAGTGGACGTACTCGGTGGCCTTTTTCAAAATGACCACCTTGGCAGCCTTCTCGTTCTTCACCAGCTCTGGCACGTGGTCCCTGAGCGTGAGGAAGCTGGACCGCAGGTCATTTCGGCGCTGGCGCTCCAGGATGTTGTGGTTCCGGCGGCGCTCGCTGTCCTCCGAGTCAGAGTTGCGGGGACTCAAGCTCTTGGCCTTCGGGGGGATGACGCTCTTGAGGGGGCGGGGGGAGGCTTCGCTCTTGATCTTCTTCTGGGGCGGCACATCCTCGCTCTCCACATAGGGAGAGGGGGCGGCGTAGTTGTGCTGCTGGTGGATGGGGACGCAGCGCTTGAGGATCAGCTCACCCGACGGGGCCCTCCCCGGGCCCAGGGCTGCGTTCTTGGGGCGCACAGTGATGGTGAAGGTGGTGACGGCCTTGCTGTTGGAGGAGGACCGCCGCTTCTCCACAGTCACCACGTCGATTTCCTCCTCCTCGTCTTCCTCTTCGTCATCTTCGTCATCTAAGAACAAGATGGGAGTCATTCTCTTGGTGAGACACACAGGGACCACTCTGAGCTCTACACTTGGTCTCTCCTGGCAGGCACCGGCCCATAGCTTGCAGGCATGGGGATCCACCCACACAGATGTGCACAGGGTCCTACCCAGCGTCTCGAAATGAAATACATCTGGAAATTCCACCTTGCCCACACTCCTAGACCCTTCAGCCTCCACTCAGACTTTAGCAGGTGGCAAAAATATAAACTCCTTGGGCTTCGGGGTCGGACAGAATCTGACTCCGGCGCACACGAGTTGGGGGGCCCTGGGCAAGTTAAACTTTTGAAGTCTCAGTTACAACGGGGATAATACCACAGGGGTGTTGAGTTGGACAGGTAATACATAGAGAACCGGGCCTAGCAGAGGATGCTCAGCAAACGGTAAGCTGTTATCATCATCGGTTTTTCCCAAAGACTTGCTCATATTTCTATCTCCACACTTAAGACCCAAGGATCCCCTTTTCAGGAGCCTCTCTTTTAGCAACTGACACATAGTTGAGTTTGATTTTAAGTCCTTACGCTGAAAGGGCAATTTAATGAACTGAGGCAGAAAAATAAACCTGAGTGCTGTATAGTAAGCAGGTGTTTATCTAACAAAGACCAAATCTGAACTACAAAGTCGGAATCCACGGGAACTCTAAACCCCAAAGTGGGGGGCCCCTCTTCCCAAAGTCCCTGTCAATAACAGCAACACATAAACATGTAGCATCATGTCTGCGTTTCGCCTCTCTCCTCCTCTACTACCTCGCTGGGATCGCAAATTACTGTTTAAAATGCAAGCATGAAAACCAAAACACATCTTCTGCTTGATCTGAAGGGGGCCGGAAAGCTGAACAATTGTGGGATTTGTTCTAAAGCCGAAATGTGAGGCTGTTCCAGTCTGTGGGTCCCTTTAAGCCAATGTTTTGGTTTTCTGCCAAGAAGACAGCTGTTGGAAGGAAGTGCTTCCTCACTGAGAGCTGTCAAGGCACAGACATTAAAGGGACAGACCCGATTCAAACTGGAGTCTTATCACCAAGTTTCCTTCCAGGAGCCTTAGAGGGATCCATCCTTGGCCCTCAAGGACACGGTAGGCTTTTTACCCACCTGCATTCTGAGAACACCAGGTTTTCAAGATCCAATGGGGCCCCAGCTCCCTCCCACCCCCCTCTAGCCAGGACAAGGGCTAGTCAAGTGTTTGGACAGAGTTCTTTACCTCCAGAGTCCCAGGCAAAGTCTGGGTTTCAACCCAACCCTACAGCTGAAGGCAGACATCGGCACACAATAGAAGCGATCAGTGGGTGCCTTCCAGCGCGTGTGTGCATTCCTGGAGGGCCTAAGTGCCCGCTCTCACCTTGAAGGGCACTGGGTCACAGAGTCACTCTGATCTGAAATTAGTCCCAGAATTCTCGCCAGAGACAAAACGGGACCCAGTTCGCACTGCACCGTGTAAAGAGGCAGCCCCTTGAGAATGGACACAACCGCTGTTGTCCTTGCCACCAGCTGCTGAATGGAGGGAGGGAGGGGGGAGGGAGGGAGGGAGGGAGGGGTGCCCCCACCACCCCCAGCCTTTCAGATACTCCGCAGGCCAGTATATCGCCGCCTGCTGGCCACGGACCAGGAGCAAAGAGCCCACCACCCACCGAGGGCGGGGAAGACTACCCAGGCTTGAGAAAAATAAATAAAACCGATAGTAGCCATCTGGGCAACCTCCCTCTACCTTCCTGCGCCCTACCTAGGATTTTTCACCGCTTTTATGTCTTCTCCCCGCACCTGCCCTCCCCTGACCCGGGAGGCAGTCCCTCTCCACCCTCGTGCTAACAGGTTTCTGCACCGAAAAGGCACCCAGGACACCTCTACACTCCCACCCAGCTTTGGGTACCCAACTTTTCCTAATTTTATCCCTAGACTGGCTACAACAGAGGTGGGGGAATGGGTGAGGGCCAGGGATCGAGTCGGGCTCCCGGAGAGGGTGGAAGGAACTTCGGTGAGGGTGAGACTTTGGGGAACACCCTCTTGGCAGCTTCCACTCCCCCCCTCCTCCTCATCCCGGGGCTCGGCTTGGAGGAAACTGGCCCTCTGCCACCAACATTACCTCTAAAAATTACCCCCCAAGCCAAACCCACGAAGAGTAACAAAGGGAGCGCGACTCCGGCTCCAGTGCTCCCGGGAGGCAGCCGGCCTCTGGCACGGTCTTTACCTGAGTCGCTCAGAGTGTCCTCTCCGGAGGTGCTGAGAGCCTTGTGGTCACCGCCACTGGCCGGGCGGCCGCCGGGGCGCGGGGGGGCGGCCGCCGGGGCGCCGGCCGAGGCTGCGGCACTCGCCCCCGAGGCGACCGCAGCAGCGCCCGCCGCCGGGGTACCGGCCGGAGTGGCGGGCGCGGGCTCGCGCTTGTTCACCGGGAAGGGGAAGACGACGGCGGGATCCACGCACTCGGCGGCCGGGTGGGCGAGCTCCGCGGGCAGGGCGGCCCCGGCGCGACCCGCCCCCGCCGCCGCGCAGTGGCCGCGGCCCGCAGGGCTGGTGGCGCCCGCTCCCGGGGCCGGGGCTGCGGGCCCGGCGGTCGGCGGCCCGCGGCCGTGCTGCAGCTTCTCGCTCACGGCGCGCTCCAGCTTCTCGCGGGCCGAGAAGCCGCTCCACATGCAGTCCTGGAGGATGACCGGGTTGGGGGTGAGGCCGCCCAGGCCCCCCAGGCCGAACGCGTCCTCCTCGGCCGGGTTGCCCCACAGGTCGGCCTCGGGCAGCAGCATCTCGGTGGCCCAGTTCGGGGGCTCGGGGCTGTGCTCCGGGAAGGCACGGCTGGGCGACAGCGGGGGCGTGGGCAGCAGCTCGAACTTCTTCCAGATGTCCTCCCCCGGGGGGGTCGAGTCGGGGCCGCCGAAGTAGAAGTCATCTTCGTCCGGGTAGAAGCAGGGCTGCAGCGAGTCAAACTCAAGGTCTGGGTTCTTGCAG
Source organism: Mirounga angustirostris (assembly GCF_029215605.1). Lineage (NCBI taxonomy): Eukaryota > Metazoa > Chordata > Mammalia > Carnivora > Phocidae > Mirounga > Mirounga angustirostris. The sequence goes on along the minus strand of NW_026991718.1, from coordinate 11,934,854 downwards.
ATCATCCCCGGCATGGTGGACGCGGTGCAGCTCGGCATCGGCTCGCCTCCTGGCCGGCGAATGAGGGCTTCTTTCCGCTCCGCTCCTTTTAGTTAGGGGGGAGCTTCCTTCCCGTGGGGGGCGCGGAGGGCGGGGGCCCGCGCCAATCTCCGACACTGCAACCGACAGACACACCGGGAGAGGGTTGGCAAGCGGGGCCGAATGGGGGGGGGGGGGCGGGCAGTGGGCGCCCCCTCTCACCCGGCTCCTCCGGCTCCCCTCAGAGCCCCCCACTCCGCCTGGTGCTCCCGAAGGTGGAGGAAGTTCTGGCTCTCGCTCTCTCCCTCCCTCCTTTTGTGTACAAGCTGTCTACGACAGGGGGTGGGAGGGGGCATGCAGATGCGGGGGGTGGTGGCGTGGCTCTGCAACTTTGGAAACTGCCATTTCATTCACACTCGGCAGTGCCTGGGGGAGGGGGCTGCTCCAGGCTGCAGAATCCTAGCTCTCTCCAGCTCCCCGACAACCCAGTTGCACCGTGTAGGTCCAGCTGCTCAAAGGAAGCCCAGGGCTCCAACCCAGCTACCGGGCGTAAGACCTCGAGGACCCTCAATCCCTCCTTTGTAAAACTGCAACCTCGGGAGTGCAAACGATAGCGGGGGATTTAGGAAACTTTGCAAATGGAAAACGCCTTTCTCTAGACCGAGACCAACGATGGGCACCCAAACCCACAACCCCCCCCTCCCAAATTAGAGCAGACGCCCCTCGGCAATCCGTCCGCTGCAGGGAGAGTCCTGCCAATAGCTTATTTTGAACCTCTCTAACCCCACCCCCACTCTTCCAAACCCCCAACCAACGTCGTATTCCTGGGAGAAGGGAGCGCCTGAACCCCAGTTCCCGGGAATGGTGCAGGGTCGCCAGGAGAGCTGCGTCTCCTCGGGGCTGGAGCAGTCGTGACCCAGATTACCACCGCGGCGGCCTCGCCCTGTCTAACCCCCCTCTTCTTCCTCCAGGGGCACCCTTCGGAGAACCCCAACCTCGGGGTGGGGACGCACCGACTCCCCGTCAGCTCAAACACGGATAAATGTTCTAGAGAAGGGCGAATTTCTTCCCGATGAAGCCATTACACCCACCCTAGCAAAGGCTGTAAAAAGGATTAGGGCGGGTCTCTTCCACCCGGGGTGCCTTCGGGGCTGGAACCGGCTTTTCAGGGAAAACCCCGAGATGGTTTTGTTTCGGAAGCAGCAACAGTCCCCCGAGGACATTCGAGCGCCCTGTGCGCGAGCCGCGATCCCGTCCAGGGCTTGCCTTCCCGCCGCGCTCGCCGCCCAGGGGGGCGCGGGGCAGTTTGCAACCCCCGCTCCTTACCTCCCGCCGACTGCCGGGGATCCAGGGGCGATTCTGCGCGGGGGTCTCCGGGTGGCCCGGGGGTGGTGGTCCTCGGGTGGCTGCAGTCTGTGCGCGCTTGCGCCTGGCTAGCGCTAGCTCGGCTCCAACCCAGTTCCCAGGAGCCCCCCGCATCCACCCAGCGCGTCCAGACAGATGACTGTCACTGGCTGCGCTTTGAAGCTCGGGGGATATTATTAACTGAAAAATCTGACACACCCGGGGGGCGGGGAGAGAAGGGGGCTGCGGCACAGACAAGGGGGAGGGAGAAAGGCAGTGGAAAGCGGCTTTACCCCGCCCTCTTGATTTCCATAAAAATCAGGGGAGGCGCCAAGGCTTTCGCGCCAAAAGCCACTTGCTTTTCTTCTTTGCAGAGAGGAGGCTGCAAAGCTGGGAAAGCCCGGGGTGTGCTCCTCCCTCGCTTTTAGACCCCCGGGCTTGCACCCGGTGCACTCTGCGAACCAGCTGTGCGCCGAGCGGTGCAATGCAGCACCCACCCTGCGGGCCTGGCAATTGCTTGGCATTAAAATATTTTTTCCGGAGGTCTCCGGGGGTGTGTACTGGGGGAGTGGGGCGGGGGCTTGGGGGGTGGGTTGGAAGCCGAGGCTCCTCACCCAGCCCCCGCCCCGACTGCGTTTGTGCTCGGCTGAGCTCGACGCCAACGTGGAGCAAGGCCTGGCGGTGGGGTTGTTTGTGTGTGATCTCGAAGGGAGGCTAGACCGAGGGTGCAAAACGGGAGGAGGAGGAGGACGCGCCCATTTAGGAACGAGACCGCAGGATGTTTCTAGTTTTAAATTGAAAGGAGAGGGGCGCCCCCCTTGTTTAAAAATAAATAAATAACTTCAGGCTACGAGGGTGGCGCCGCGGCGGTTTCTTCGGCCGAAGGCGACACCTCGCGGAGACCGAGCAGAAAGCGGAGCTGCTGGGCCGGGTCTTGGGGGCTGGAGTGGGGCCACCCCGCCGCCCCCGTGGCCCTGTCACCCAGGCCTCCCCACTGCGCGGCTTCCGAGGGGGGCAGGAGCGTGAGACCCTCCCCACGGGCTCCCTGATTAGCCTTGGCAAAGCTAGTATTTTCCCGAATTAGGGGAAAGCTGAGCAGGTTCACATCGAAGTTACGGGGCACACCTCCTGGAGACCAAACCTCGGCTCAAAACCCTTGACTCCAAATTGTTGGAGGCAAAAAAAAGAAAAGCTGCTATTGCTGCTTAGCTTCTTGGTGCCTCAGTTCCCTCATTTGTGAAGTTGAAGTTAGTAGTGGTGCTTACATCATAGGGCTATTTTGAGAAAAGAGCGTTGTAAAAGCGCTTAGAACCGGCCCAGCACCCAGAGTGTCAGCCTCTAGCTGATACTACCAGATGGGGAGTCTTCCGGAGAAATGAAGACACCCCCCCCCCCCCCCGCCCCGCAATCCGGCAGTATGGCCCTCTCTTCTTATCCCACCGCCGTGTGAAATCTTCACTTCATTCTGGTCAAGCTATTTTACAGGTGTAACGGTGGGGGTATCAGATCATTGCCCCTACCCGAAACTCCCCAGGAAAACCCCAGATCCCCTGGGCGGCCCCCTTCACAACCAAATAGACCATGAGGTGGGTTTTTCCTGGAAAACATTCCCCCGGGGTGGTTGGGGGTAGGGAAACCTACCCCTCCCATTGGGGTGGGAAAGTTTCTCCACCTCCCTTTTCCCAAACTGGAAATATGGCTCATCCCTGCCATTCACCTCAGCATTCAAACTAGGTACGGTTGAGGATGCAGAGGGTCAAGGGGCAGCCTCTAAAATGCTCCCATATTAGCATTTGTGAAGGGCTCTTCAACCCTTACCCTGGATGCCTACATAATTCTGGGGAGAGAGGCAGATTCCCAGAGTTCTAGGAAGTGGCCCATGAATGAGGATGAGCTGCCCTTCCAAGCACCTTTATTATTATTATTTCTTTCACATATGTAAAACGCTTCACCTTTGCAAAAGCCTTTAACACCCCCACTTCTGCTTTCCCTAACCCCCTAATCTAAACTCAGCCCTCCTGCTGTATTCTCTGCAAGCATCCTGGATTTTCCTTCAGAGCACTTACTGCCATTTGTAATTATATATGCCTGGGAATGTTTGCTCAATGCCTGCTTCCCCCATGAGGCTGCGGGGGAAAACAGCCTCTGCCTCCCTCACTAGACCTGTGAGCTCTGGAAAGAGAGGCCTTGTCTGTTTTGCTGAGGAGGGATCCTCAAAGGCAAAGCAAGGTACCTGTACACAGCAAGTACTTGATATTGTTCAAGGCCGAGATCCAGAATGAGTCCTAAGGCGGCCACCTCTTCCAAGATAGTTTCTGTTTATTGGCAACAGTGGGAGAGAGAAATTAGTGTCACTCCCGAATCTTCTTCAGGCCCCCAGCAGCAGCAGGACCCAGAAAAGACCCTCAGAATAGCCTGCCCTACCTTTTTACCAAAATGAGAGGAGCACTGTTAAAATAGGCCAAGAGGGCCCCTGTTAGGACATTTAAAAGTCCTCCCCTTGTCCTCTCTCACCACACATGTGCCCTCCACCATGCCCTTAGTCTTTTGTCCCTTGATAAAAAAAAAACAGAAGAGGAGGGGACAGGGAGACAAGAGACCTGGTTACTCTGTGTGCCTCCCAGCGAATCAGGTATCCTTCCAGGACCTCAATCTCTAATCTCCTCCTTTTAATGCAAACCAGTAATTACTGACAAGTCTGAATTTGAAGGTTAACAGAACGATAAAATTCAACAAGTATTTATTGGTGCCTTCATTTGCAAATGGTAAGATAAAAGACTTCCGCCGAGAAACCTGGCCACTGCTGCTTCCTAGTCGGCTTGTAGAGAAACCTGCACATTTCTTTTTTAAAACATGGAAACATTCTCGGGCTACGTGAATGCACATTAAATAAATCTTCAGATGGCTTCGAAGACGAGGCTTGGTTCGGCACGTGTCTACTCTGTCCCAACTCAGAACAGAGATGAGTGAAAGAGCTCGCCCTGGATTCAGAGGGACACACTCCTCAAGTAGACCAACGGGTAACACAGAGTTAGACACAGGATTGGGTTTATATATAAGGAGAGTTTTGAGGGAGAATGTTTTGGTCTACAAATCCCTTTATTAAAAACAAAACAAGGGGCGGCTGGGTGGCTCAGTCGTTAAGCGTCTGCCTTCGGCTCAGGTCATGATCCCAGGGTCCTGGGATCGAGCCCCACATTGGGCTCCCTGCTCAGTGGGAAGCCCGCTTCTCCCTCTCCCACTCCCCCTGCTTGTGTTCCCTCTCTCGCTGTGTCTCTCTCTGTCAAATAAATAAATAAAATCTTAAAAAAAAAACAAAAACAAAACAAAACAAACCACACACACATTCAGAAGGGTCCAACCCATGACTGACTAAGAGATCCACGTCTAGGTACCCCCCCCCATCTCCTGATCATGAGTGAAGGGACTGCTGGGTCCAGAGGCCACAGTTTCTCCTAGGAACATCACTGGGTCCCTCCCCTCAACAACAACAACAACAACAACAAATGCATCAATTTCTGCTGATTAAATCCTTTTAAATCCTTGACTCTTCATTTGGAATAAAGTAAAATCTAGCTCCCTGCCTTACTCAATTGCAAAATAAAAAGCAAATAAACAACAATGACAACAACAAAGAAACTAAAAGCATGGATTGAAGATTTAAATAGCAAGAAGTAAGAATATAAAAGTATAAGAAGAAAATAGAGATTGGAGTATTTTCTGAGAGACACAGCCCAGAAACAAGGAAGGAAAAATGGAATTTGACAATAAAAATTAAAATTTACAGTTAAAATACACCCTAAGCAAAGTCAAAAGACAACAGTGTGATAGAAAATACTTGCCTCATATAGAAGAGACAAAAACTATATCCCATGTATTAAAAGAGATGTACACATTGAATAGGAAAAAACAGCCTGATAGTAGTAGGAGTCCAGGATAAGAGTAGGTAATTCACTGCATAGGAAATGCAAATTGTTCATAAACATATGAAAAGATGCTCAGCTTCACTAGTACTCAGGGAAATGCTAATTAAGTCTCAAAGAGATTAACATTTTTTTGGTCTAGCAGATTGGCCCAAGTGTTGGCAAGGCTGAGGAGGGGGTGGGGGCCTCTCCCCCAGGACTGGTGTTCCAGCTCCAGGAGTAAAACCATTCCCACTCTTCCATCTTACAAGATATAATAAAACAAAAATATGTATACAAGAATGCGTGTGGCAGGATTTTTCCTTATAACAAAAATACTGAAAACACTCTAAATGCCCATCAATAGGAGAATGGTTGAATCTATTATAATAGATCCATGTAGCAGAATAATAGGCAGCCACTAAAAGTATCTATAGGTAATCACTAAGAAAATCTCTGTGTTTAAGAAGGGAAATAAGCAAGGTACAGGTCAATGTGTCTGGCATTTTAATTATACTCGCACTCACATCTGTCTACACAAACCCACCAGCCAACTGGGTGGAATGTGCAACAAGTTGTTAATAGTGGTTTATTTTGAAGAATGGAATCAGACAGAGGGAGAAACTTTCCTCTTACTTTTATGATTTTTTTTAACCATGGGAATTATGAGCAAATTTAATTTTTTGTTTTGGTTATTATTTTTCAAAAAAATATTTTTGTTACACCCCAGGAAAGCTAATCATGAAGCTAACCATTTGGGGGGGGGGGAGGAGTAAAGAATCTTCTTGTGAAGCCTAAAGTCATTTTCTGAAGTTCTCTGTCGTTTCCCAGGCTGGTTGGCATTCTTTCAGACCAAAGTGGTGCTGAACTAAGTGAACTGAGGGCGTTCAAAGAGACCAAGATGGGACAAAATGGCACTGGTTTAATTAGGATTAGAATCAAGCCAGCCAAAGCCATTTAAAGTACATGATGTTGCCTGTGCCCAAGGCAGGACCGATTTTTTTTTTTTTTTTACTTTTGAGGCTGGAGGAAAATCTGAAATCCAGCAATGAGAAGGTTTGGGGATGGAGAGTGTTATTGGCACAATTATGTTTAAAACAAAAATGATCCTCATTGAATACCAGTAATTGACAGATTTAGAAAAGAAGTATCCGACAGGGCCTGCACTCCCCTCACAGACTGTGATTCTGCCTTGTTTGAGGCAGGTCAAGCAGCCCCCTCCCCTGGGAAGCCTTCTCCAGGCTGAGTACATTACAGAGCCCCAGGGAAAGCGCAGAACTGGGGTGCGTGAAAATGCTCTGTAAACTGCAAAGAACAATGTGGATAGAAGGTGCTCTTGCTGCTGTAGAATTGAAATTTCCATTTATCTTATGTTCTCCATGTGAAAAGGCAAGGCGGAAATGCTGTCCTTGGAGGCAGGGAGGTTGCTCAGGGCCAAGGCACCCTGGGAATGGATGAGGGCGATAGGGTCCCCCTTTGTAAGCTCAAGGGTTTGCACGGAGGAGAACCCAGTCTTCCAAGGAGCCCAGAGGGCTGCAAAGAATCCTCACCGCACATCCGCTCTGTGAATCCACTCGGCATTGCCCCTCAGAAGGAGTGAAGCTCTCTACCTCCCATCTTCTTTCTCATGAATACTCTCCCATCTCCATGACTGAATTTGGGTGTATCCACCATCTACTACTTGAGGTTTTCAGATGCCCTCTTCAAGTGATTCCATAATAGATGGTTGATTTGCCCATTGATTCTTGGGTATTTCAATTTCCTTCGATGCTGATGACACTCCCTAGAGCTCCAGGGACCACCCAGGCCCACCTTAATGTCTGCCTGGGGGCCCTTTCTGTTTCCTTGTGTTTAAATAGTGATCAGTGATAAGCCTCTATCTGTCCATTTCCAGAAACTGCTGCTTCTGGCCTAGAAAGTCTTTCTTTTCTGCTTCAAGTCCTTTCCTCAAAGATCTGCTGGAGACTCCAGAAAGGAATGCTGATCTTTCCCCAACCCTGCTTTTTCCCTACAGCTCTCCACTGATTGCACACAGCCTGCCACCCGCTTGCACAATCCACTTGCGTTCTTTATCGGGGTCCTGCTGTGTGTAACCCCCCTCACAAGGTTAGCAGTTCCTGAGTGCAAGGAACCTATCCCACTTCACCCTCACACCTTGCATGGTTTCTGCTCCCATGAATAATGACAAGAACCAAGCTTGGAAGCCAGCCGGGCCAGTGAGCTCTGCCAGATTGGGTGATCCTGATAGCCACGCTGAGCCTTAATGTCTTCATCTTTAACTTAGCATTTCGTGAGGATTAAGTGGGGTAGCATCCATAAGGTCCTTGGTTTATAATGACAGTGCAGTAATGGTTTAGTCCCCTCCCTTCGTTCTTGCCCAGCCTGCCTGTGGGGGGCTCGGCGAACCCTCCATCAACAGACCACAGCATTTGGGTTCCAGGTTGAGCTTTCTGAAGCTGCTCCTCAGATGTACTGGGACTAGTTAATGATCTCTTCTCCAACCAGAACCACCCCTGGGTGGGCCCCCTCCCTCTTCTTAACTTGTCCTTGACCTAAGTAACTTTGCACTTGGAAGAAGGTACTGCCAAGTCAAGGTAGCAGAAGGCAGAAACAGAGCACAAGACCACAGGGGAGAAAACGAGTGCCTTCCAGCCCGAAGTTGTGAACTACTTGAAGAATCTCACATTGGTCTTTTAACTCCTCTTGGCTTCACTTTCTTGGTTCATAAGATGGGAATAATGAGTCCCATTCCTGTTCTTTTTATTATTCTTTTTTTAAAGATTTATTTATTTAAGAGAGAGAGTGCGCGTGCTAGTGAACAGGGGGAGAGGCAGAGAGAGAATCTTAAGCAGACTGCCGTCTGAGCGTGAAGCCTGACTTGGGCTCCATCTCAGGATCCTGAGATCCTGAGATCTTGAGATCTTGAGATCTTGAGCTGAGCTGAAATCAAGAGTTAGAGGTTTAACCAACTGAGCCACCCAGGCACCCCTCCTGCTCTTCCCTTAAGGGAGAGATGATATGCATGGAGAAGTGGGTTTAGGTTCAGAAATTAAGTTTAACATCCTGATACCATATTGTTTCTATATCTCAGGCAAGTCCACTTCCATCAGCCGGTTTTCTAACCTATCAATAAGGGTAATAATACCCCTTTTATTGCAACAGAGCAGATATGAGACCCACAATCAAAGTAAGACCATGCACCTTACCTTGTGTTATATTATGAACTCCAAGAAACCGTGGGGGTGAAGGGCTTTATTTTAATGTAGCAAATGCTTGAAAAATGGTAAAATCTCTACACAGGAACAGTGTGGGATTCTGTGTGAAGTTCCTAAGACAGGGCTGTTTGGGATGGACGCTAGAATCATCTTACAATATTTATGATGGTCATATTTCCTGGTAAGTGGTATCAAATCCAAAAACCTGTCAAAGGGACAGATGGCATTCTTAGCACAAAAGAGGAAACCAATTAGAAGTTAAAATACAGAAAAATGGGAACTTGTAAATGCTAACAAATTGTTTCAGTGTGGAGGACTGTGCTATTTTCCCTGACACTTGCTAAGGAAGGTTTCCGTCTGGTTCGGCAATGCTCACGGGGCACTGGCTGTTAGTGTCTAAAGAAATTTCACAAACTCTTTCTTCTATTCCCCTTGATTTCAAACTTTCATACCTAACCCAAGTTGTCAGGCAGATGCTGACAATTGCACCTTGTCACTTAGACAGCGACAGACTGTTTCTTTGCAGCTCAGAAATGAACACTAAGTGCTAGGCTTTAAGAAGCAATTTCTAAACACTATCCTTGCATTCATTTAGTCTATCAACAAACATTTATATATCATTTTTTTATAACTTCTGCACTTAAGGTACCTACAAGCCAGGGAGGTGATAGACAAAGACCTTTATAGAAAGTTCAGGTAAACTTACTTTGTGCTATAACATATTGTGTCATGGAGGAATGAGCTTTCACCTCGACACAGGGGAGCGGAAACATGGCTTCACAGACTGGGAGACATTTAAGCTGTGGGATGAGAAACGGGAGTTTGTCCAGGAGGTAAGGGTAGATAGGGTTGTATCCATCAGGATGGGTGAGGGCGTGCTACAGTAACAAACAACCCCCAAATCTCAGTGGCTTCATAGAACAAACGCTTATTTTTTGTTCTCATTACATGTGACAGCATCCTTATTAGACAAGCAGGCCCTCATGAAGAAAGACCACGGCAAAAAATATTTCCAGATTGCAGCTGTTAAGCTTTTTGTTAAAGCTTCCCATTGGATTAAGATGGCCGCCCACCGGCCAAAACAGTATGGGGAAGAAAGAGGAAAAGCATGGCTGGGCCAAGGAGCCCTCATAAGGCGAAGGTACTGAAAATAAGCTGGAGAGAAAGAGATATCTTGAAGAGAATTGCATCTGTGGCTAGAGCTGATAGGAATCTACTTATTCCCGGGTAGAAGCCCCGGCCTGTTCCTGAGCCCACACTCACCGTTCCTCTGAACTCCCTTGTGCCATCGACACAGAACTCACAATTGACTCAAGGGTGGCACTTATTAGACCCTTTAAATTTTCATGATGCATGGTCATACCTGGCACAAAGGAAGTGCTCAGTAAATATCTGTGGAATGAGTGAATGAATTTCTCTTCTCCCCAAGCAAGACTGACTGATCTCTAAGTATGCGTGGAATGTCAGGACCAGCATCCTAGGAAAAGTGAGGCAACAGACCTGTGGCTCTCGAATTTGGTTTTAGTAGCAAAACCCTTTATTAAAAAAATAATAAATAACGTTTACACTAAGCCCAACTTCTTAAAAAATGAGATAAAAGTGGACTGGCTGGGGTGGATTGGGAAGAGGGGATCCTGGACCCCACTCTCTCAGCCTCCTTTTGGCTCCCTCTAGAGGAACCTCAGGCATCTTGAGGATTTTCAGACCCACACTGAAGGCCACTCCTTTAGATAAATCAAATCACAGACAACAAAACCCCAGCACTTTCTCGTGAAACCAACAGATGGTTCTGGCTTCCATCTCTTCTTCCTGTTGAAAGCTGCAGTTGTCCCCATTCTCTTCTCAGGGGCTTGGGATTGTGGTGCATTTCCTCCACAATAAGGAATGAAATGTTCTGAAGAGCCATGTGTGCGTTTTCAGGAGGAGAGGTCTGAGAGAAGCCACTGGCTGTGGCATCCTCATCATGGCGTGCCCTGCAGGTCCAGGGGCTGGGCCTCCTCCAGAGGACAAACTTGCTAAGCAAGGCTCCCCGTGCCTCCTGAGGGCAGGAGTCCTCGTATCTGTCACCTTTTCTGCAGAGTCAGCTTCAGGTCCGGAGGAAGACTGTCCTTCTCTCCATCTGAGACTCATTTCTCACAGTCCAGCCTGCAGAGAAGGGAAGCCGGCTCACAGTCAGCTCCTCCCCTCTGGCCCACAACATTACGGGACGGGAGTGGCAGTCCCCTCTGTGAGCAGGCTTCCGGGGCCTGCTCCCAGCACTGCCAAGGACAGCCCGACCTGCAGGGCCCTCATCACGCTCTCAGAGGGGCAAAGTCCACTTGTCTCCTATCCGTGGCATCTCACCGGATTTCTGTGGACAGGACACGGTTGATGCCTCCATAAACTTTGTAAACATCACCCTCCATGCCAGATGGAGTCTTTCGTCCCCTTTTCCTCGTTCTGCTCCGTGAAAACCCAGGGTCAGCCTTAGATGATGCCAGGCTCTCCACGCACCTCTGAAACCATGAGGACGGGTGTGGGGATTTTCATTCTGTGAACTGGGGGGCGAGCGAGGTCCCCTCCCCTTCTCTGCACTCATGGAGGCCCTAACTACCCCAGTGTCACCCCAGGGAGTGCTCCTCTGGCTCAGGCCACGCTCCGGGCAGCTGGGAGGACAGCATCCCACACACGGGGAGGGGGGTGGGCACTGCCCAGGTTGGGACAGAAGCCCAGTTGCCAGCCCCGTGCAGGCTCCACTGTCCCGAATTTGGTGATTTCTAACAGGTGATGTCTAACATTGGGTGATTTCTAACACCTCAAAGGTGCTCACGAAACACTGGACCCCTTACAACTGTGTTTGGATGAAGAGGAGCCCAGCCCTCAGCCTGATGTCCTAGATCGGGCTTCCTCCAAAACCAGGGGATAGCCTCAGCTCAGCCTAAGACACAAGGTCAGATGCCAAGGGGCCACTTTGCATTTTTAAATGGTCTTTCTGTTGAGGGAGGGCTTTGAGGAGTCAGGTCAAGAAAAAGCAGGTTTGTGAAGCAGACAAAGCCCCCTTTCCTCCACCTTGCTCCCAACTCTCTCACCTCCCAGCTGCCTGGAAGCCTCCTTGAGCCTCAGTCTTCTCAGGTGTAAGATGGGGACAGTGGGTTCCTCTGTCCTTGTGGGGTCGCTATCACTGCCAACTGTGAGATAAATGACAAAATGCCATATAACTGTGGGGTGATTCTCAATATCACAGAAATAATCCCCACTCATCCAGAATCCCCTCCTTGTCTCCTCTGGAGTATCTCCTTCCTGCTATCTGGATCTCTGCCCTCTTTTAGAGATGAAACATCAGGTTAACCTGAATTTTTCTGTTTTCATCCAACTGTTTAGGGTCATGGACCCAAAGAAAACACCACAGTTCACCGGCATTATATCCTCTGAAACCTCTCTTTAAAAACCTAATGGAACAATACACAGCCGTGATGAGGACCGAGCAGGAGCTCAGGTCCATCTTGTAGCGTGAGATGGAAAAAGAAGCTGAGGAACAGTGCAGAACATGAGATCGTTCTTTTTTTTAAGCGTTATTGATTTATTTGAGAGAAAGAGAGAGCACGAGCGGGGTGGGGGTGGGGAATGGGGAAGACAGAGAGAGAAATCCTCAAGCAGACTCCCCGCTGAGCACAGAGCCAGACTCGTGGCTCTGTGTCAGCACTCTGAGATCACCACCTGAGCCGAAACCAAGAGTTGGACGCCCAACCAACTGAGCCACCCAAGGGCCCCAACATGAGCTCATTCCTGAAGCAGTAACATCACACTTATAAATGTGCTTATCTCTTCATTTATGACAGGTCACACACCAGGCTGTTTGGTGGGATTATTGGGGGCTGAGATTAAGGATTGACATGGAGAGGTGGCAAGGGACTTTTCATTCGTTTTTCCAGTATTTGGATTTTTTTTTAAACCGTGATTCGTTATTACTTATTTAAAATTTTTTTAATTAAAAATGTTTTAATATTCCTTTTTAAATTAATGAAATTTTAAACATCAGCAGACACTTTAAATATATGGCCTTAAAATAGATTTTAATATGTTGCCTACATCCGTTCTTACTATTTAATTTTCTAAATCAGTTAAATTGAACATTCTTTCTTATATTTAAAATCAGAACCTACAGTCCTAATCATTCCATTTATTGATACAATAATTGGATACAACCATTGTTGTCTACAACCCAGGCTGAGTGCCAGACACTGGATAGATTTTTCTCACTTAATCTGCACTCTAACTTTGCAAGGTTAATTATTTTCATACCCATTTTCCATCTGAAAAAGCTAAGGCCTAAGGTCACACTGTTAATAAGTGGCAGAGCTGGGATTCTAAACCTGCTCAATCTGACTCAATCTGACCAAAGTACATATTTGTTTAAAAAAGCACCTTTCTGCGGGTTCCCATGTGTCATCTTAAGACTGCATTAAGCCTCATATATATAATTAAAACTTTTTACTTTCTTTTTTTGAGATTCTATTTTTTTAAGTAACCTCTACACCCAACGTGGGACTCAAACTCACAACCCCGAGATCAAAGCCACATGCTCTACCAACTGAGCCAGCCAGGGGCTTCTAAAAATTTTTAAATATATATTTGTACATGCAACCTGATTTTTACTTTTATTTTTTAAAGATTTTATTTATTTATTGGAGAGAGAGCGAAAAGAGAGCAGGATCAGGGGAGGAGAAGGAGAAGCAGGCTCCCTGGGAGCCCGATGCAGGGCTCGATCCCAGGACTCTGGGATCATGACCTGAGCCGAAGGCAGACGCTTAACCCACCGAGCCACCCAGGCGCCCCGCAACCTGATTTTTAAGTGAATAATCAATATAGCATGTTAACTCTCTTCCCCAAACATTGACCCTGTCCCCCCAAATGAGCAAAGGCAGAGGTAGATCTTAGGATCTGCTGTCCTTTATGAAAATGACATCTAAGTGAAGGCATGGCAACTTACTAATCTGTTCAGAATGCCTTCTCAAAGATTTCTCAAATCCTGTTAAGTCTGTAGACTTCTAACAGCACAATGTGGAAAGAAGTCTGGTAGGGAACTCCTGAGAGCCCCACCCTACCGTAATCACAGAGGCAGAGGCAGAATGTGCTATCTAGTGGGTCTGTTTATTTCCCTATAGGATTCAGTTCTCAAGGGACTCCTCAGATCAGAAGGGAAGTTTTCTTTCTTTTTTTTTTTTTTTAATTTATTTATTTATTTTAGAGAGAGAGAGCACGAGAGGGAGGGGCAGAGGAAGAGGAGAGAGAATCTCGAGCCGACTCCGTGTTGAGCGAGGAGCCCTACCCAGGGCTCAATCTCAGGACCCGGAGACGGTGACCTGAGTCAGAAGCTTAACCGAGTGCGCCATGCAGGCGCCCCAGAAGTGAAGTGTGATTAGGGGTGGGGGGAGATGACTAGGAACTCCTTTCCAGTACAACATAAAGAATTTGGTAACTATTACAAGAGGCCAACAGTGAATGGGGCTGTCTTGGTAGGTATTGAGATGCCTGTCACTTAAAGGATTCAAAAAGAAATGAGTGAAGCATCAGACCTGCTATAGAAGGGATTTTTGCATAAAAATAAATTCTGTGATTCTCAACTGCATGCTTTGCATTTTTATTCATCGTTGATAAGACTACCGTGTGGCCTTAGGGGAGGACGTCCCTGAGGTGAGCCATTCTATTGTTCAAATTCACTCTGCAGTCATAGCGTTGGGTTATAAAACCTGTTAGTTTCTGAAGGTTTGGATTTTAAAGACCATCAATCAATTGTTTGGTCCTAATTAATTTCGCTTGAGAACATCTGACATGTTAACAGAAATAGCAATTAAAATTGAATGGTGGTGTAATCACCATCTCAAATATTTAAACAATGTGATTATATAATATCTATCAACAGAGTGAAGAAAAAAACCCACTCAGGGAAATAGATGTGAAGGGAAAATAAGTATTGCTTCAGGGGTTGGAAAATGCAGTACCTTCTTATGCCTCCCAGATCTTCAAGGTACAAGACAACAAGACAAGCTCTTGCTGGCCCCTCATGCTGACTTCTGACAATGGTGAGCCCCCAGAGGCCCCACACCTTGGGTACTCGGAGCTGAAATATGCCCCGCAGTTGTCTGCTCCGATCATAATCAGACAAAGGATGTTCTGTGTTTTCCCTGAATGTGTCAGACTGCGTGGGGTCCTCCAGATCATCCCCTGAGCCTGGGGCTGAAATATTGGGGGCGGGGAGGGAGGTTCTCATTCAGCCAGGACAGATTTATTGAGGGCTTACTATGCACCCACGGGAACTTCCAAATCTCTCTTTGCATCCCTACCTTATTTCCTAAAAAACCTACACCCATCTATTTGATGCTCACAGGCATTGCCTCCTGGAATCCCAGAGATACACCGCAGTTAGCGTGTTCCAGATGAGCTCCTTATCTTTCCCCTCCAGCCGGCTCCTCCTGCCGAATTCCCTCTTTCAGTCATGGCACCACTGGTGACCCAGATCAGAAGCCTGGGAGTCAGGCTCATCTCCTCCTCTTTCTTTATCTTGCCTTTTTGCAGTGACCATATTTTATTATTGCTACGTCCACCCAGGGCTTATAGAAGCCACCAGAATGTCCATGCCTTATCTGATGCTAGCTCTACTTTGGGCTAACCCTAGAATATAATGGGAAGGATATAATTGTCCTGGATACCAGTAGTTTAGTCCTTCCATACCAATTGGTAATGAGTCACAGTGCCCCCCCCCCCCCCCCAACCTCTGTCCCTTCCCAAGATCTAGCCACCAAAAGATTAATGTCTGGCCCAGCAAGGGGCCTGCAGGAACTTGAGCCTGCAAAGGTGGGTTTTGATTGGCTGGTGCCTAGGTGGGACCATTTATCAGTATTTGACCACCGTGGTCATGGCTCATGGATGGCTTACCTGCTAAGGCACAGTAAGCCCCATGCCTAAGACTCACTATACTTTAGGGGGCCCACAGAAATGTCTTATGTTCAATGTGTTTTAGAATCAGAAGGGGAAAAACCCTGAAGACAACAATAATGAATATGTAAAAATGAATCGTGTCTGGCTTACATTTGTCTTTGTACCGACATAGCCATAAAATATAATTTGTAAGTGTTTTTACTGGGTGGGGCCGACAAGCACCAAAGCAAATTCAGATCACAGCCCGTTCTCACTCTCCTCCCCACCCATCCCTCATCTCTGCGAATATGGGGTTTTATCATGCTTTTCTATGTGCACTTCCTTCCTCTTTGCCTCACTTTGCCACCTGCTGACCATCCACTGGGTGCCCGTTCTGGGAATTTGGAAACGAGCAAGACACTCCTTGCCCTCAGCTTTTGACAGTCCAGGGGGGATGAAGGCACACCGATCGCTAACTGCAGTCCCGTGAGGTAAGTGTTCCAACAGAAGCCCAAGAGTGCCCAGGACAGAGAGGCCCTGCTCCGCACAAGTGAATCGAGGAGAAGCCTCTCCAGAGAGGTGATGTTTGAGCTCCAGGAGACACACACCTCAGCTCCCCAGCTGAATTTCCCTCTCAGCGCAGACAGGATGGCACAGACTGGGGACCATGTCAGTGGTTGAACTTCTCCCCCAGGGACTGCATGTGCCCACCCCTCTGGTCCCAGTGTCTGTCCAAGATGGAGAGTTCATCTCAGTGAATTGCCTCGGTCGTGGAGAGTGTTTGGATGTGGACGGAGGCTGACTCCCGGGTGAGCCATCACTCTAGAGAACTGCCACCACCCACCTCGGAGGAGGGAGTCCATGGCATCCACTGAACAGTCGCCTCATGAGGGGTGGGAAAAGCGTAACCAGCGGTGCTGGGATGTGCTATGGCTGTGGAGGCCTCAGTGACCCACCTCGTTCCTCCCCTCTGCCCAGGACAGTCACCAGACTGGTGTTTAGACCTTGGCCAGAGGGAAGACAGGGGGGTGGAGGGTTGGCCAGGCATGATGGTGGCCCACTAGGCCAGCAGCTCCTGCATCCTGAGGCAGCGTCCCTGACTTCCCCCTCTCCCATCCACACTGTATTCCAGCCCCAAAGGCTGTTCTTACTCCACACATTGCCTGTGTTTTCATACCTCTGGGCCACCTCTTCTCCAGTTCTGAAGTCTTACTTGGCCTTCAAAGCCCTCACAATGAAAGTCAATGATATCCCACCAGCTGGAATTATTCAAAACTTGCCCTGTGTTCACAAAATACACAACACATTCATAGAGGTATGTGACAGTTCTTAGATATTTTGTCATGAATTACAGTTCATTGCATGCAGGTGTCTTGCTCACTAGAAGGACCTCTTTGAGAGCCATGACCATGTGTGATCTTTGCCTCCCCAGAGACCAGCCCAACCCATCAAGGAAGCATATTCTCAGCAAATGCTTGTAAATGACTCGCTCCTACTGGGGTCTAAAAGTGCAGTAGATCCTGGACCAAGTTTCTCGTGCTTCATTTGCCAAATTCTGCCTGCATTTTGGCTGTTCTTCCTTAGAACAAACCAGAAGATCAGAAGCAGGACTGAACTACTGACATCCAGGACAAGTACAACCTTCCCATTACGTTTAGCCCAACGTAGAGCTTGCATCAGATAAGACCTCACAAGGCTCTAGGAAGAATAACATGACTCTCCATCAGCAACAGGTGAGCAAGGAACCCCACTCTTCCTCTACCTTGAGGCAGGATGGAGATGCTCTTCCCAAGGCCTCCCACCACTCTCCTAATGGGAAACTTCTACTCACCCTTCAAGACCCATTTCAGATATGGGCTCTTCTGGGAAGCCATCCCGAGCTTTGTCAGAAACAGTTAAATGTTTCTTCCTCTGCGTTCCCAAAATACGTCTCTCTTGCCTCTGTTACGGTGTTCCACACATTTATTAAAATGATCTCCCTGCCTATTTGTTTTTTTCCGCTATGCCAGACACATATGGCAGTTACTTCTGGGAGCAATGATTTAAAAGGAGACAGACTACAAAACACCCAGAAGAGAGCAGCCAGGGGTGAGGAAGGACCTGGAAACCCGTGCCCCATGAGGTGACCATATGTTGCGGTCGGCCCGGGACATCGCTGGTTTACGCATGTTGCCTTGGTGTAATTATTAATAGCACTCACTCTCACTCTCAGAAATGTCCTACTTTGGTCCATAAAATATATAGTCAGCCTACTGTGAGGAAGAAGTAAGGAAATTAAAGTTGTTCATTTCAAAGGAGTTTGGGGGGGGAACACATCCCTGTCTTCAGGTATCTACAAGGCCACATACAGAGTGTGGCCAGGGTGTTCTGTGTAGCCTCAGAAGGGACCCAGGCCCCACGGGCAAGGATGATGTAATGACAGGCTCTCCACCATCTGTTTTGTTTACTGTTGGGCACCCAGGACTTGGAACTGTTCCTGGAATACATTAATCTCTTGATAAATATCTGTGGGAGGGAAGCAGGAGAGGAAAATCTCCAGCAACTGAGCTCAATACATTGAAGGCCAAGTGCTCCCGCCAATGTCAGCTCCCGTCAATGTAAGCGCCCATCAGAGGCTGAGAGGCCCCTCGCTGGAGGGGGCAGGGGAGGTGTTGTGGGCTAAATGATGCCCCTCCCTACCTCCCGAGAAAAGACATGCTGACGTCCTAACCACCACTACCTCCAAATGCAACTTTCTTTGGAGATAGGGTTGTTGCAGATGTCATTAGTGAAGATGAGGTCCTGCTGGAGTAGGTGAGGCCCTAATACAATATGGCTGATGTCCTTCTGAGAAGACAGCCATGCCAAGACAGCGATGTGCGGGGAGAACACCATGTGAAAACAAAAGCAAAGACTGGGATGGTGCTGTTGTAAGCCAAGAAGTCCCGGATGTTTCCAGAAAGCCACCAGAAGCTAGAAAAAGCCAGGAAGGATTCTCCTCTACAGCTTTCAGAGAGAACATGGCCTTGCCAACCCTGTGATGTCAGACTTCCAGCCGCCAGAACTATGAGAGCACACATTGTCGTTGCTTTAAGTTATCCACTTTTTGGTGCTTCAGTGTGGCAGCCCTGGGAACCTCGGACAGCAAGGATATGGCTTGGGTGGGCAGGTGAGTGCAGTGATCCCAGGGGTCTCTGTCCCAGTGCATTGGCCGCACTTCCGTCTCCGAGGCAGGCTAGCAGTGAGGGGCTTGCCTGCCATGCTGCACGGCTGCATGGAGGCTCCGTCTAGCTCCAGACAGGTGGCCTGCACTGGAGCAGAGCACAGGCTCACCGACACCAGCTGCAATGCCAGTATCCTAACCCCCTTCTCTGTCCAGCTGGCCGTGGGTTTGGCCATCTTTGACTTCCAGAATGTCACAGCTTTTTTTTTTTAAGATTTTATTTATTTGCGCGCGAGAGAATGAGAGACAGAGAGCATGAGAGGGAGGAGGGTCAGAGGGAGAAGCAGACTCTCCGCTGAGCAGGGAGCCCGACGCGGGACTCGATCCCGGGACTCCAGGATCATGACCCGAGCCGAAGGCAGTCGCTTAACCGACTGAGCCACCCAGGCGCCCCAGAATGTCACAGCTTTGAGCAAGTTCACAAAGGCAACCACGTTCACCCCCTTCTTGGCAACCCAGATTCCAGGCCCAGGAAGGGATGGGGGCACCCAGGCCCTGTTCCTTTCTTTCTGCACACACTCCAAGTTAATTCCCACCAAGGATTTCCTCCCACCTTGTTGCCCATGCTCCCCAGATCCCAGCCTTCCATTCCCTCTAGACTCCACTCTGAGGCAAGTGCTCCTCAAGCGTCGTATCTAAAACAGCGTCCTGCCACTCTGTCCCTTGGCCCTGCTCTGTTCTTCATAGTCCTTACCAGCAACAGAAATTATGTATGTGTGAGTTTGTTTCTTGACTGTCTCCCTGCTAGAAAGTAACAGCACACTGTTTAGAATCTAGTGAGTGCTCAGGAAGCACTGCATAAAGGAATGAATGAGTGAAGTGACATTCGAGCTGAGCTTGTTCAGCTTGCTCGAGTGTGTTCCTGGCAGAGGGAAGAGCAGCGAAGATGCTCGTGGTCAGGACAGAAGTTCAGCGTGAGGGGAAAAGAAGGCAGAGTGAGACAGGATCCTGGAGAGAAAGCAACGTCCTGGGGGCCACACTCAGCTCAGCTTGTGCTCAGCCTGGCCCAGTGTCGGTCCAGTGACTGCCTTGTACATCTTTCCATTTCCCACCTCTTTGAAATGACCTACCCATCTGGGGGCAAAGGCGAAAGAGGACAAGGATCTGGCTCCTTTGGGCTTATCATTGCATCCACTGCCTCAAATTAGTTTTAGAAGGCAGGTAAGTGTTAACTGTTTAATAATAATCACATGTCTGTGTAAGAATAATTGTACATCTTTGAGAAAGGGAAAAGAGATGTAGGACTTATTTCAAACAGCCCAGGTTAGCTTCTTTATAGCTGTGATACTCACTCCATTTTACAGATGATGAAACTGAGGCTGGGAGAAGCTAAGTAATTTACCCACGGTCTCCAGTAACCCAGCATTCAAACCTAGCTCTTCTGACTCCAAAGCCTGTCTTCTCTCTCCTGGATTACACGGTGGCCTCTCAGATTTCTGGCTCAGACTCCATCGTCCTGTAGGAGGCCTTCACCCTGGCGTTTGAAGGTGATCCTGGGCAAGTCAGGTAGCTTTGCTGAGTCTCACTTCCTTTATTCAAAATGGGACTGGTGATCCCCGCCCTGCCAACTTCACTGGGTGGAAAAATGTCTCTGAAAAAGTTCTGTAGACTAAGTGACCATACATCCAGGATTTGACATTGAACCATGCCCAAAACAAAGAGGGTATTTATTTCCAGCACTTCATTGTGCACTCTTAAATTCTGTGGTGAAGGTGGGCTGTAGGACCCTCCCTTCTATCCCCCATCCTATCCTTTTTTTTTTAAGATTTTATTTATTTATTTATGTATTTTAGAGAGAGAGAGAGCAGTGGGAGGTGCAGAGGGAGAAGGAGAGAATCTCAGGCAGGCTCCAGGCTCAGCGTAGAGCCTAATGCAGGGCTTGATGTCACGACCCTGAGATCGTGCGTGACCTGAGGCGAAATCAAGAGTCAGACACTCGGGGCGCCTGGGTGGCTCAGTTGGTTAAGCGACTGCCTTCGGCTCAGGTCATGATCCTGGAGTCCCGGGATCGAGTCCCGCATAGGGCTCCCTGCTCGGCAGGGAGTCTGCTTCTCCCTCTGACCCTCCCCCCTCTCATGTGCTCTCTCTCTCATTCTCTCTCTCAAATAAATAAATAAAATCTTTAAAAAAAAAAAAAAAGAGTCAGACACTCAACTGAACTGAGCCACCCAGGTGCCCCCATTCTCTCCTGCCTTTAGCTCTATCCTAGCCCTAAAGCAAAGCCCCGAGGGTGGATCTGAAAGAACCAAGCCCATAGAAGGGACACCCAGACCTCCCGCCAGTGGCAGTCTGGAGAGTTCTGGAGCCCTAGAGTTGCCCGAGAGCGCCAGGCCCCTCCTGAGAAGCAGATCTGTGTGTCACACTGTCCACCATGGAAGCAGGCACAGGGCCGTCAGGGAACTCATTTACTGAGTTTCTTGACTTCATTAGACTCTGTGATAGATGGAAGGCCCTTGAACTTCACTTGATTAGATCTAGACGAGCCTCCATGTCCCTTTCTAGACAACTGGGATAATTTCGGCACCCATCTACCTCCTGCAGCCCTTACAAGTATTATAAAGTAATGTCTGCACAGTGCCTGGCCCACAATAGGCAGTGAAACCCTTCATTATTATTAATAATGTCATTATTATTAATAACTACCACCATATTGGCCACAGAGTAGGTGCTCAATAAAAACGTATGTAAGGAACAAAAAATAAGGTCAAAGTACTCCCTTTAATTCCCATTTGAATTCCCCCCAGGGCAAGGGGTGGGGGGAGGGAAATCCAACATATCTGATGTTTAGAAACGTGACATCCAAAAATGTCTGTTTTCAAGTCCCATTGTTTTCCCGTCCTGCAGCTGCCAGAGAGGCTGGAATTACTTAGTAACCGTGGCCAGCTTTTTGAGAGATGGGTCTGTGGGGGAGAGATCTACTCAGATGAAAAAGATAGCACACCAAACACTGGCCCCATCCAGTGATTATGTCATCTGGCATGAACTGAGGACGAATTTCCCCTGTACCTGACAATAACATTTTTTTCAAAATAAAATATGTCGAGGTTGAGAAGTTTATCTTGGCGGAGCATTGTACCATTAACTCAAGATTAAATGCATCCTGTCCAAATTCTTTTGCTACTTGTAATTGGGGCCTCAGGCTCTCAGCCTCCAGATGTTGACTCTATGGATGCCTCAGGAAAGGGAACTAATTGTTTTTCACATTAGAAGTGTCCAAAGTGGGGCTATGGTGGCTGTCCCCCTGCACTCCCCCAAAACCCCTTCAGGACCAAAGTGCTCATTCCCCAGCTACCAGCAACATCACCTGCCAATGGCTCCCTGCTGAGCATCCCCCCCCACCACATACCGCCCTGAAGGACATTGTCACCTTGGAAGTCATGGCCCCCTTCCAGGAGGCTGCCCAACCCAATAATGGGTTGATGCGGAGGTACCAAAGACCAGTCCCCCTGCTTCAGTCTGTGAAGAGCCACCTTAGCTCCAGATTTCCCCATGAGGTGAGCTGGGCCCTTGTTGCCAATGTGCTGGAGTTCAAGTTCTCTGGCAAACTTTCTTTACTGCCCCCCAGGGGTTGGTCCAGATAGCATTCACCAATAAACTTACCATACACATGTGGTCTGGGGAAGCCAACTCTGCTTAGGATTTTGGAGTTAGATCACTCACCAGCCAGTGGCCATGAGGACTCCGTCACCGTGGTGGAGCCCTGATGGCCCAGGTGAGCCGTGCAATCATTCTGAGTCCCATGATGAACTTGGATAGAATGCCCATGGACAGGGATGCACCTGGAGGGCAGTGTCTCAGGTCTTTGGGAAGCTGGCAGTAGGGAGAAACAGAGAACTTGGATGGAATGCCCACGGACAGGGATGCACCTGGAGGGCAGTGTCTCAGGTCTTTGGGAAGCTGGCAGTAGGGAGAAACAGAGAACTTGGATGGAATGCCCACGGACAGGGATGCACTTGGAGGGCAGTGTCTCAGGTCTTTGGGAAGCTGGCAGTGGGGAGAAACAGGAGTAGGATGGCCGTTGCTGAGAACCACTGATGCATTTGAGAAAGACAGTGGAAGGCTGGGGGCGATGATTCAATAAGGTCAAGTGTGACAGTCCGAGGACTCTCCTGGTAGCAGATAAAGAGACAATCATCTCCTATAACCTGAAGGCAGAAAAGGCTGAGCATCAGGTTCAGGACTTAATTATCAGGCTGCGGAGCTCCGGAGATGATTGAATTCTCAGCCCCAATGTGGCCGCCATAGCAAGGTCAGGGTCCTTGTGCAGGGGGCCAGCATGGTTCGAGTGCTCCCTCTGCCTGGTCTGCTGCCATCCCTCCTCACAGGGGCCGTTCCCAAGGGCCCTCGCCAGTAGTCTTCCCACACATTCGGGGTCACCATCCCAGGGGGCGCCCCCCGCCAGATAGACACCCCCACAGCCGTCCAGAAGCTGTGCTCCCTGCCTTTCCCCAGCTTGTCATTCAGGGCTCAGCTCAAACATCGCGTCCTCAGAGGCCCTCCCCGACCACCTGCTCCCCCGAACCCCACTCCACCTGAGTCGGGTTGTCCCTCACGGCGCCCATTGTCGCCGGCTGCACAGCCCTAACAAGCACCTGAAACTATTCACTCACTTACTTCACTTCCCAGATCGCTCCTTTGAGTGCAAGTTCACCAAGACCCAGCCCAGGGTTCAGTGTCGTGGCTGGTGCCATGTAAGGGTTTGGAAAGAAAAAAATATATAGTGAAGGAGGGAAAGAAAGAAGAGAGAGGACTAGGAAGGACGGAAGAGTGCTGGGTTCAAATTCTGACTTTGGGGAGCTCGGAAAGATTCTTTGACCTCTCTTGGCTTTTGATTCCATTTCTGTTAAAAGGGAATATGAATTATTTTTGGAATTCAGTGAGATAATATGTGGGAAGCACCCATTGTCCAGGCTTTCCCCCAGAAACTTAGGATGTTCTCTTCAGGATAGCACTCGACTCCTTCTCATTTCCCTTCTTAGCCACTCCGTCCCCTTCCACTCCTTGCTTCCTTCCGAAGGAGAACTATCTAGAAAATGGAAGTTTCCAAATGGGAGATATTTTTGAGGTTAAGTTGTAGGCACGAGAAGGCAGCCTAATAGCAATGTCAGGAATCTGGTATCAGCCTTTGACGTGTGTGTGTGTGTGTGTGTGGTGTGGAGGTTGTTTTTGTGTGTGTATTGGCAGCGGCGGTGGGGTGTGTGTGTGTGTTGTTGTGTGTATATTGTTGCCGGTGGTGTGTGTGTGTGTGTTGTTGGTGATGGTGTGTGTGCTGTCATTGGGATGTGTGTGTGTGTTTTGTTGATGTGTGTGTGTTGGCAGTGGTGGGGTGTGTGTGTTGGTGGTGGTGATGGTGTGTGTGTTGTCATTGGGGGGGCGTATGTGGTATGTGTGCATGTTTTGTTGATGTGTGTGTGTGTTGATGTGTGTGCGTGTGCGTCGGCAGCGGTGTGTGTGTGTGCTGTGGCGATGTGTGTGTGGTGTGGTGGTTGTTTTTGTGTGTGTGTTGGCATTGGTGTGTTGGCGTGTGTGTTGGCGTGTGTGTGTGTTGGCGTGTGTGTGTGTGTGTGATGGCGTGTGCGTGTGTGTTGGCAGCGGTGTGTTGGCGTGTGTGTGTTGGCGTGTGTGTGTGTTGGCGTGTGTGTGTTGGCGTGTGTGTGTTGGCGTGTGTGTGTGTTGGCGTGTGTGTGTTGGCGTGTGTGTGTTGGCGTGTGTGTGTGTTGGCGTGTGTATGTTGGCGTGTGTGTGTTGGCGTGTGTGTGTTGGCGTGTGTGTGTGTTGGCGTGTGTGTGTGTTGGCGTGTGTGTGTTGGCGTGTGTGTGTTGGCGTGTGTGTGTGTTGGCGTGTGTGTGTTGGCGTGTGTGTGTGTGTTGGCAGCGGTGTGTTGGCGTGTGTGTGTTGGCGTGTGTGTGTTGGCGTGTGTGTGTTGGCGTGTGTGTGTGTGTGATGGCGTGTGCGTGTGTGTTGGCAGCGGTGTGTGTGTGTGGTGTGGTGGTTGTTTTTGTGTGTGTGTTGGCGTGTGTGTTGGCGTGTGTGTGTGTGTTGGCGTGTGTGTGTTGGCGTGTGCGTGTGGGTTGGCAGCGGTGTGTTGGCGTGTGTGTGTTGGCGTGTGTGTGTGTTGGCGTGTGTGTGTTGGCGTGTGTGTGTTGGCGTGTGTGTGTGTTGGCGTGTGTGTGTGTGATGGCGTGTGCGTGTGTGTTGGCAGCGGTGTGTTGGCGTGTGTGTGTTGGCGTGTGTGTGTTGGCGTGTGTGTGTTGGCGTGTGTGTGTTGGCGTGTGTGTGTGTGTGATGGCGTGTGCGTGTGTGTTGGCAGCGGTGTGTGTGTGTGGTGTGGTGGTTGTTTTTGTGTGTGTGTTGGCGTGTGTGTGTGTTGGCGTGTGCGTGTGTGATGGCGTGTGTGTCGGCAGCGGTGTGCGTGCGTGCGTGCGTGCGTGGCGGCAGCGGTGGCGTACGTGCGCGCGCACGGCGTGGCGGCGGAGGGCGCTGGCCCCTCCCGCGCTCGCGGGCACCTGCTCTCGGGCGGGCAGCCGGCCCGCAGCCGCAAGCGGCGCGGTGCTTTCCCAGGGAAGCCTGTCCCGGGCACTGCGGACCAGGACCGGGAGCACCGCCCGCTGCTCGCCACTCTGGGATTTTCCACCAGGGTTTCTACTTTCTTTTCCAAGTCTTTTCCTCCGCCTCACCCAGAACTGTAAACAGGATGGGTTTCGTTCACTTGCATTTATTGACTCCCTTTTTTTTTTTTTTTTTAATGAAAGAATAAATAGACTTGGGGAAACTCTGGACAAGCAAATACGTAGGGAGAAATAGTCAAGCCCACTGTTCTCACTGTTTCTGATGTTCTCCCAGGATTCTTTTTTTTTTTTTAAAGATTTTATTTATTTATTTGAGAGACAGAGAGAGAGAGCGCACATGAGAGGGGGGAGGATCAGAGGGAGAAGCAGACCCCCCGCCGAGCAGGGAGCCCGATGCGGGACTCGATCCCGGGACTCGATGCGGGACTCGATCCCGGGACTCGATGCGGGACTCGATCGCGGGACTCGATGCGGGACTCGATGCGGGACTCGATCCCGGGACTCGATGCGGGACTCGATCCCGGGACTCGATCCCGGGACTCGATGCGGGACTCGATGCGGGACTCGATGCGGGACTCGATGCGGGACTCGATCCCGGGACTCCAGGATCATGACCTGAGCCGAAGGCAGTCGCTTAACCAACTGAGCCACGCAGGCACCCCTCTCCCAGGATTCTTGCCGTACATTTTCTTAGGTTTAGTTTTGTCAAAGGGATATTTTATATGTAGTTTGAAAAACCAGAGAGTATTAGCTCTGATGACAAGCAGCAGTCTCCTACCTCATTCTCCTACCTGCCCAGAGGCCAGCTTCCTAGAGCCAACCGCTTTTCTCTCCCTCGGCTACATCTCTGCTAGTTACCCGCGTCTGTCTACACGATACCCGATATGTGTGTATCTGACGTGCTGATCTGACACGTGTCTATGCTGTGAAATCAAGTCGGTAATAAGATTCGTTAACATACCTGAGGCCTCACCTAATTATATTCTTTCCTGATACACTACCTTGAGTTTTTCGTCTTTCGACTTCTTGGTTTGGGCGTTGAGATGTGGGGCTTCTTGCACACCCTCTCCCCAACGGCTGAGCTACACACCAATCCCAACCTCTTCTTCCCTTTCTCCCGATGTATGAAGTTGGCTAGCTGAGCTTACGTCTTCAGGCCTGTGTAAGTGTGTTTAGACTGGAGCCACTTTTTGTACTCCTGCTGTATTTCCTAGCTCGTGCAACTTTCTGGTTCCCTTGCAATTTAGAATTGCCTCGTTTTGTTTACTTGGCTCGATGTATTTTGTTGACCTTGTTTGATGGATCTAAGTCATGCCCAAACTCTCCAGTAGAACTTGATTTCCTTAGTGTTTCGATTAGCACATTCAAACACACAAAGTATGTCTTTCATTTGTTCCTGGAGCGCTCCGTCCTCCCGTTCCCATCTGATTGACAGCTCTCTTGCTCAGCCGGGTCCCAGGCCTTCTACCAATTGCCTGGCCTTCCCCTCTGCTCCTAGCTCTTGGGTTGGATCCCCCAAATCCTATATTCTAGGTCTTCTTTAAAAGGGCTTGATGCTTTTTCTTTTTAACAGCTTTATTGAACTGTAATTAACAGACAGTAAACCTCACATGTTAAACTGTATCATTTGATACATATGTAAATTTTGACATCACCGCAATCAAGGTAATGAATATATCCATCACCTCCTAAAATTTCCTTGTGTCTCTTTGTAATCCCTCTCTTCTGCCTCTTCCCTACCCATAGGCAACCACTGTTCTGCTGTCACTGCAGATTAGCTGGCATTTCCTAGGATTTATTATAAATGGGTTCATAGAGTGTGTGTTTTCAACCAGCTTTATTTGCTCAGCATAATTATTTGGAGATTTATCCATGCTCTTGTCTGTATCAGTAGCTCGTGTTTTTTGGTTTTTTGTTTTTTTTTTAATAGTATCCCATTATACAGATGGAGGACATTTGTATTGTTTCTATTCATTGGTTATTTAAAAATAAAGCTCTTATGAACATTCATGTGAAAATTATTGTATGGACATATGTTTTCATTTCTCTTGGGTAGATAGCGAAGAGGGAAGGACTGGGGGTCATATAGACGGTATTTTTTTTTTTTTTTTTTTTTGCTGTTGTTCTATTTTAAGAAACTGCTGAATTGTTTTCTAAATGGTTTGTACCATATTTCTTTCCCACCAACAGTGTTATAAGGGTTCTCTTGTTCCACATTCTTGCCAATATTTGATACAGCCATTTTAATTTTAAACATCTTGTTATATGTTTAGTGGTATCTCACTGTGGTTTTAATTTCTTATAGACAACATATAAGCTGGTCTTGTTTTTTTTATCTACTGTTTGTCTTTTTTTTTTTTTTAAGATTTTATTTATTTATTTGACAGAGAGAGACACAGCGAGAGAGGGAACACAAGCAGGGGGAGTGGGAGAGGGAGAAGCAGGCTTCCCGCAGAGCAGGGAGCCCGACGCGGGGTTCGATCCCAGGACCCCGGGATCATGACCTGAGCCGACGGCAGACACTTAATGACTGAGCCACCCAGGAGCCCCATGATCTACTCTTTTTATTTTTTTTTATTTTTTTATTTTTTTTATTTTATTTTTTTTTTTTTTAAAGATTTTATTTATTTATTCATGAGAGACAGAGAGAGAGAGAGAGAGAGAGGCAGAGGGAGAAGCAGGCTTCCTGCAGAGCAGGGAGCCTGATGTGGGACTCGATCCCAGGACCCTGGGATCATGACCTGAGCCGAAGGCAGACGCTTAACCATCTGAGCCACCCAGGCACCCTGATCTACTCTTTTTAATTGGTGCGTTTCAGACCATTGACTTTCAAGGTGATTACTGGTAGAACTGGATTAATATCTACCATATTTGCTACTGTTTTCTATTCGTTGTCCTGGTTCTATGTCCTCTCTTTCTTTGCCTCCACTATTTTTCTGCCTTTTGTGGTTTTAATTGAGCATTTTATATGATTCTATTTTCTCTCCTTTCTTAGCATATCAGCTATACTGATATATTCTTTTTTAACTATTTTTAGCCAATACATAAGAATTTGCAATGCACATTTATAACTAAACCAATCTACTTTCAAATAACTCTACACCACTTCCCAGGTAGTGTACCTTATAATAACAAAATAATCCAATGCCTCCCTCCTGTCCCTTGATTAATTGCTGTCCTTATTTCATTTATATATAAACATATGTAAGAAAGAATACACACATACATATATATAGGCATATACATAATCAAATACATTGCTGGTATTATTTTGAATAAACTGTTATCTGTTAAATCAATCAAGAATAAGAAAAGTAAACATTTTAATTTTACCTTCACTTACTCCTTCTTCGATGCGATGCTCTTTCTGTATGTAGCCCCGAGTTCTAATCTTTTACATGGTCATATGAATTTTAGAATCAGTATGTCAATTCCTACAAAAAACCTTGCTGGGATTTTGATTGAAAGTATGTTGAATCTGGAGAGATTCAGTACAAACTGGACTCTTAAGAGCATTAAGCCATTGGATCCATGAACACATATATCTCTCCATGTATTCAGTCTACTTTGATTTCTCTCAGCGATATTTTGCAGTCTTCGGAGCATAGGTCTTGCACACCTTTTGTCAGATTTATCCCTAGGCAGTTAATATTTTTGATGTTGTTATAAATTATATTGATTTTTTAATTTCTGATTCTTGTTGCTAGTCTATACAAATACATTGATTTTTGTATGTAGATCTTGTATCCTGCAAGTCTGCTAAACTCAGTAGTTCCAATGGCTTTATTGTGGATTCAAAGGAACGTTGTGTGGAGGTGGTCATGTCATCTATAAATAAAAACAGTTGTATTTCTTCCTTTGCTATTGAGATGCCCTTTAATTCTTTTCCTTGCCTTTGTGCAAGGGCTAAAACCTCCAGTATAATGCTGCCTAGAAATGCTGAGAGGACATCATTACCTTGAACCTGATCTTAGGAGAGAAGCATTCAGTCGCTGTGTGATGTTAATTTTAGTGGTCTTGTAGCTGCCTCAAATCTGATTGGAGAAGTTCCTCTCGATTCCTAGTTGCCTGGGACCGAGGATCAGAAATCCTGAAGCAGCTTAGCTGGGCTGTTCTGGCTCAGGGTCTCTGATAAGGTTGCAATCAAGCTGTTTTCCCCGACTGCAGGCTCCGAAGCTTTGACTGAAACTGAAGAAACTTCCGAGCTCATCACGGAGGCTGTTTGCAGGAGGTTGCCATTCGTCAACATGTGGGACTCTCCACAGGACTACTCACAATATGGCTTTCCCTAGAGCCACTGATCCTGGGGAGAGAGGGAAAGAAAGAAATATTACCCTGCCTTTTATGACCTAGCCTGCAATCACACCATCCCATCTGCCTTATCTCGTCTGTAGTTAGTCTTTAGTAAGTTGCAAAGCCCAGTCCACCCTTAACGGGAACGGCTCATATGGTGATGTGAACACCCGAAGGCAGGTCTCAATGGTGGCCATCTTGGAGGCTGGCTATCACAAGGTGTTCATGC
The DNA here is from genome assembly GCF_029215605.1 of Mirounga angustirostris. Classification (NCBI taxonomy): domain Eukaryota; kingdom Metazoa; phylum Chordata; class Mammalia; order Carnivora; family Phocidae; genus Mirounga; species Mirounga angustirostris. Next base: position 11,905,185 of record NW_026991718.1, on the reverse strand, counting down.
CAGTTATATTTAATGTGATTATTGAGGTGTTTGGGTTCAAATATATGATCTTACTCTTTGTTTTCTATTTCCGTCATGTGTTCTTTGTTCTACTTCCCCTTTTTCTGCACTCTTTTGAATCCATTGAGGATTTTTGGTTATTCCATTTTAATCCCTTCATTGGTTTATTAACTATAATTCTTTGTTGTGTTATTTTAGTTGTTCATAGTCCAGGGTATACATCTTTAGCTTTACACAGCTACCTTCAAGTGATACTACACTACTTCATGGATAAGAAACTTACAACAATGTATTTCTGTCTTCCCTCTAGGCCTTGGTGATGATATTCTCATACACGTTACTTCTATAGATATTATCAGCTTCATAATATTTTTACATAGTTTTATCTTTTAAAGACATTTCAATGATAATAATAGTCTGTATATTTATCCATAAATTTTATTTAGCTGGGTGCTAGATATTTTTGCATTCCAAAAAGCATTCTTGAATTCTGTTCTGGGTTGAGGTTAAATTACATGGAAACAATCCTTTTGGTTTCTGCCTCTAATCTTTGTTAGGCTGGAACAAAGCAGCAGGAAGTCTAGGGTTCATTTTTCCCCACCACTGGGGCAAATCCCTGCTTAGTTCCCTGGCAGATGCCTCCTGAATCATGAGACAGTGCAGTCTGACATTTGGGAACAGACAGAATGTCAGCTCCATTCCCTCTAGCCCTGTCATGGCTCTTCCCCTGACCCTGGCTGGTTTTCTTTCACATGTGCACAGCTCAACACTGGAGGGGACCTTCTTCGGATCTCTAAGATTCCCCTTCTGTGAAGCTCTCTTTACTCCAGCGTTCTGCCCTGTGAATGCCAGCTGCCTTGGTTTCCCCACACTTCCAGCTCCATCTCTGGGTGTCACCTGCTTCAGCCTCCCTGCACTATACCACGCCTCCTATCTCCCAGGGATCGTTGGCTTTCATTATCTGCATGCCCAGTGTCCTGAGAGCCATTGTTTCCTATATTTTGTTTCATTCTTTGTTTCAGATGGGACCATAAATCTGGTCCCCACTCCTCCATCTTTGCTATCGTCCATGTCTGTCACATCCCTAACTCATTTTGGTGGAGAACATTCCCTAGCAACTTTCTGATGGAGGGTTCATGGGAGATGAGTTTTTGAGATCTTTCAAGTCTGAATTTTTTTCTCAACTTACATCTGTTTGGTAATTTAGAAGAGTATTATATTCTGTATTTGGAAAATATTTTCCCTCAGAACTAAAAATCTAAAACTAGTGCTTTAGTTTATAATTTTCTGGTTGTTTTTTTTTTTTCCCCCTGAAAACTTTTAGGATATCCTCTTTATACGTCCTATTATTAAGGTTTATAACAATGTGTCTTTTTTTTTAAAGATTTTTATTTATTTATTTGAGAGAGAGAGAGCGCACAAGCAAGGGGGAGGGGCAGAGGGAGAAGCAGACTCCCCGTTTAGTGTAGAGCCTGATGCGGGGACCTGAGATCATGATCTGAGCTGAAGACAGAACTTAACTGACTGAGCCACCCAGTTGCTCCATGTCCTTTCTCATACATTGTGTTGGGCCCTTGAAGGACCCTTTCTATTACCAAACAAACAAACAAACAAACAAAAACCACAACAAATCCTTGAGTGCTGGGAAATTTTCTTTTGTGATCTCTCTGAAAATTGACTCCGGACTTCCTAAAATTCAAATAACGGTCTTCTGATTGGTCTGGGTTCCCTTTTTCACATTGTTTCGGCTTCTCTGTCATATTAGAGGCTCCTACAGAAATGGTATGATCTTTGGCTGCACATCCTTATTTAAGACTGAGGCCCTAAATAGTTTTGTGCACATGTATGAAGCTTGCTAACTGGTAGGCTTTTTTATAATGTGATCACAGGGGAGGGGGGGCGGGGGCTGACTGGGTCTTTGGGTAAACTTTCAAATGCCAATACTTGTAGATTTTCTTTCCTGTTTTCATCAGTTTCTGCAATGACAATTTCTCCATTCTCTTGCCAAAATGTACAGGGGCAGGTATGGTGTAAGCTGTGTGCCACCATTCGGAGAGTCAGGAAGAGATGGGAGACGTGGGGCAGGCCATGCTATCAGTCTGTAGCATGTATATTTTTCACTTTGTCCCCTTGCTTTCAAGACCATATGGTGTCCTGTTTTCAACTGTGCCTGGCATCTCCACAATACCCTCTGCAATTCAACTTCTTTAGGCAGTAAACTTTCAGCATTTTGCCCAAATGGGCACCTGGAGGATGGAAGGGCAACTGGGGGTCTAACTGCTCTAATGAAGGCTTTTCACTAATACCCCAGTGTTCAGCTTCATTCTGAATCCTCACCTCCAGAGAGATCTGGGGCCTCCAGTTTGGAGCCTTTCCATAGTTCTTGGGCTCATGTCAGCTTATTTCTAGTTGGTCTACTGAAGGAAGTTCGATTCACTTTTCTTCTCTCTCTGTCAGATGTCATTAATCCATCTGTTTTTGCGTTGTTAGAAATGTGTTGACATCTCTTGCTTGCAATTGTCTCCTCTCTAGTATACTCAACCTACCAAAGAAAGTCAGATTCTTCTTCTATCTGCTAGTCGGTCCCCACTAAGCCCTCTGTTTTCCAGCTTCTAGAATTTCATGGGTATCTCTTGTTTGCTGGAGTCTTCTCCTGTTCTCTCTGTCCTTGCGGTCTGTGCCTTTTGCATTCCTTTACTATCATTTTAGTGGGATTCCAGGAGGGAGTGGAGATAATGTGTGTGTCCATGGGGCATGGACAGGAAAGAGAGGGCAGAGGTCCAGACAACCAGCCTGGGAATTGTGAGAACCTGTGGCAGTCAGGTGGATCAGAATCCACCCACTGGCCAGAGCTCGCTGACGTCCATTGACCAGGACTAGCTCAAGGAGGAGCAAGGCAGAGACTGCCAAAGCATCGCTGAAACACTTGAATCCTCTGTCACCTAGAGCTGGGGGTAGGAGTTCATTGTGTTTATTCCATGTGCATGTATTGGCCCCTCCTCTGTGCAAGCGCAGACCAGCTGACTCCAGAATCCCCACTCCTGACCACTTCGACTTGCTCTATATCATGAGAGATCCGAGACGCAACTTTACCTGTTACCTTGTCCCTCTTTTGAGATGTCACAGTAGTTTCTCTCCTTGAGCTGCTCCGAACCCAGTGGCTAGAGCCCTTGTGTCCTGCCCATGTTAACAGAAGTTTGATATTAAAGCCAATGTGTGGGGGGGGGGGGGGGCGGGGGCGGGGTGAGACTACTAGCTAATCTAGGTTTTCTGGTGGTGAACTTTAGATGAACAATGCCCCTTTGATCTTCGGAAGCAGGCCACAGGGTCCTGCCTATTTGGGGCTTAGAATGGGTTGTCAAGGTCAGTTGGAGGCCCTATCGAACCCAGTTTCCTTAGCTGCAGGTTGGAATGATTTGCATTTCAAAGGCTCTAAATCATGGCAAAAAAAAAAGCACATTGGGGAAAGATTACTTCTAATTCCTAATGACTCAAAAGGGCTTGGTCATCGTTGGCCACCCAGCTGAAGCCTGTCTAAGGGTGAGTTTTAGGGTAAAACAAGAGAAGGTAAAATAAGAGAAGGTAAAAGGCAGCCAAGCACGGGGAAGATGTGAGACACTGGGAGGTTGAAAGGAAGGGGAAAGGAAGCATGCCCAGCTAAGATCAGTTAGAAGTTCATGTTAATATTTTACAGCACTTCCATCAATTTCCTTTCATTTCCAGTGTAAGCGCAGGAAGGACTTTTCATAATTTTCTGGCTGGACCTTTGTTTCACGAATGGAGAAACTTGGGTCCAGAAGGCCAAATACCTTGTTTATGACTCAAATTGCTGCAATTGAGCCAGGATCGGAAGCCAGGCATCCAATCTCCTCATCCTGGATTCTTCCCTCTGCAGCTCAACCATCTTGGGACACTGCAGGTACTAGAACAGGTGGCCAGTTTGGGTTTGGAAACTATGATGATGAGGCATGGAGGAAGTGGATTATGGGGAAGAGGTCTAGAATGTCTATCCCTTCAATGTCTCTTGCTTTTTTTGTGTTTATTTTGGAAGTTTTAGAATTTCCCCAGTGACTATGACAGGAATATGTATTAAGAGCCTTAAAACTGCTTCTCCTTTACCTGGCAGATGCATTTCCAAAAATTTATTCTCCAGAAATAATTTAGATGTGCACAAAGTGCTTGCCAAAAGAATGACTCTCAGTTCTTTTTGGTTTTTCAACACCAAAAAAATTGGAAAGAAACATCCGACAGTAGGGGCCGGGTTGAGTAAATTATGACACACCCATATAATGGACAACACATAGCTACTAAAGTGATTTTATAGAATATATTTAACAAAATAGATAAAAAGTGTTCCATAAATACATGAAATATGTATTTGTATTTATATACATAATATAAAGTATATTATAGAAGAAAATGTAGCGTGTGTGCTGTTTTTGGATAAAAATGATACATACATGAATACAAAAATAACTAGAAATATATATCAAAATGTAATAGTAAAGATCTTGGGTAATGAGATTATTGTCTTTTTATATTTTTCTATATTTTTCACATTATCTAAAAGAAACGTATATTGCTTTTCAAGGAAATAAAAAAAAATTAAAGCCCTCTCAGAGTGACAACAAATTGCCAAAGAATATCAACTAGACAACTTTTGACTCACTCTACTTATATAAAAGTGTGGTTCTAAGTATCAACTCATAAACACCTCGTAATACTTACTCTTCCTACTAATCCTGCTCGATCAGACATTTTGCATGTGCTGGCTCTACACTTAGATTTTTTAAAAAAATCAGTGTACTGAATTATTGTGGTATTTTTTTAAATCAGAGAATAGTCCCTATCATATAATAAATAAACGTTTTAAAGCTTTGAAACAGAAACAAACAAAGCATTAGGGATCTTGGCTTGCAAATTTTTAAACAAAGATGCATATAACTGTCCCCACTGAATGACTTCAAAACAAAGCCTGCAGTATCAATCTTGGCGACCTTTGGATGGTTTTACCTCATAGACTTCAAACCAAACAGTAAGAGGAATTTACAAGAGGCAGCTCTGGCTGTGAGGTCTGAAGCCAACTGTTGCCCAAACAAAACCTAGCTAGTGCATTTGTAGGGTGAGCATATCATCCAAACCAGGATACTTCTGAAAGGCAACAACTAGAAATCAGGACTGTCTGGAGCAAAATGGGACTTCTGGTCGACCTACTAATTTGGCTTCTTTTTAGACCTTTCTGTTTGACAGGCTATGCGGTGTGAGAGAGTGTCGGAATGAGGGTCTTGGACATGCCCTTGCAGGCCAGCCACCAGTTTGCCTGATGGGGAGGCCGAGGTGAGCATGGGGAGGAATTAACCCCAAGCCACACTGATTTGGTGCCAGCAGCAGCTCCCAAGAATGATCCAGGGCTAAATGCCCTTTGCTGATAGTTTTCTGTGAAAGAAAAAAAATCCTTTTATCAAAGGCCACACAGAGGGTGCTATGGCTCCCAGAGGAGAGGAGGCAGCCCAGAGAAGCCAGAGAGATCGCCAGAAAGACCTGGCTTTAAATCCCAGTTTTATTTCTCTGGCTTTATGACTTTGGGGATAGTCCTGAACCACTCTGAGCCTCAATTTCTTCATCTTAGGATCAGAAGGGTAAGAACTATCCCACAAGGTTGTATTGCTATGTATTGGGTACTAAAAGGCAACCATCATTGTTACTGTTTGTGCATTGACTCTGCTTAATTGTGGTAAAATACACATAACATAAAATGTAAATGGAATTCACCATTTTAGCCATTTTTGTGTATACACTACAGTGGCATTAAGTGCTTCACATGGTTGAACAACCATCACCGCCCTCTATCTCCAAAATCCTTCATTACTGCAAATAGAAGCTCCATATCCATTAAACATGAACTCCCCATTTCCACCCCCTCCCCCCAGCCCCTGGCAACCAATGTTTTACTTTCAGTCGCTCTGCATATGACTACCCTAGGAACCTTATCTCAGCAGAATCTTTTGTGTGTGGTTTATTTCGCTTAGCAGAATGTCTTCAGGTTGGTCCATGTGGTACCATGTGTCAGCATCTCTTAACTTTTTAAGACTGACTGATATTCCATCGTTTGTACCTACCATATTTTGTGTATCTACTCACCCCTGGATGGATATTTGGTTTTTTTCTACCTTTTGGCTATTGTGAATGATGCTGCTATGAACGTGGGTACACAAGTATTTGTTTAAATCCCTGTGTTCAATTCTTTTGTCGATATACCCAGAAATGGAGTTGCTGGACCATATGGTTGTGCATTGCTATTGAGTGATGCTTGTTTTATCACCTTGGACAGGTTATTAAACCTTTTTGAGCCTCATTGGAAATAATAACTGTCTCAGGCCCTACCAGAAACGTTAAGTCACTATATGCATAATGATGATAAATAATAATGTTGGTTAAAAAAAAAATTAGTTGGTTGCTCCAGGGCTGTGTAGAGGTTGGGGTGACCAAAAAGCATTTGTCCTGGTGAGGAGGTCTCAACTGAGCTCCTCTTGCCCTTGCAAAATCCTACAGTTCCAGAGATTTCACCTCCCAGCCTGAAGTACACCTCATTTCCTTTCAGCAGATTGTGCTCCTGGAAAGTGTTTAGTAATATTTTAAATGCTCATTATTCCAGGAACCCTGTGGTGGTTCCTTCTGTAAAAGCAAGGCTTCGTTGGAGGAAATAACAAACTCTAAATTACTTGTAATAAATTAGACCTTTGATGTAAAAAGTTCAGACCTGTGTGGAGGACTTCACAGTTTACAAGAAGCTCTCACCTCTGCCAGTCCCAGTCATCTGGTGGGTATGGGCCTGAGCCACGTAGGGAAACTTCCACACCGAGAAAGATGGGTTGAGTGTGGCAGCCAAAAATAAGACTTTGGAGACTCAAAGCCCTGCCTTCATATTCCTTCCCTGCTACCAACTGTGCAACCTTAGCTAAGCTACTTCTTCTCCCGGGGCCTCAGTTTTCTTACCTGGAAAATGGAGATGATCACTACCCCGTGCCACAGTTGAAAGGATAAAATAGGATAAAAGAGCTTAGCACATGGTAGGGATTCCAAGCAGGCGGTCCTGCTCGAGTGGGAGTGTTGCAATCAAATAAAATCTCAGAAACCATGTGCTAAAA